>NC_080193.1:12500-10012500 GCF_030028045.1 Hippopotamus amphibius kiboko | reverse complement strand
GAATGCTGAGTCCAGAAGTCTGAGCATCGTTGAAGAATGAATTAGGAGGAAAAAGAGCTCCCAGGGAAAACGTTGGGGAAGGTGTACTGGAGTCAGCCTGTCTGGCCCCCTGACCACCCTGCCTCCCACAGAACCGCCACGAGATGCTGGCCGTGGAACCCATCAATGAACTCCTGCGGGACAAGTGGCGAAAGTTCGGGGCCGTCTCCTTCTACATCAATGTGGTCTCCTATCTGTGCGCCATGGTCATCTTCACCCTCACCGCCTACTACCAGCCACTGGAGGGCACTGTGAGTGACTGCGAGCCAGGCAGGAGCTGGGGCGCAGCCGGGTCCCCTGTGGGAGGGACTGGAGAGGGCTTAGGATTGGATGGGGGAGTGCCCTGGTGGTCCAGTGGTTAGGACGCCGTGCTCTCACTGCCGAGGGCCCGGGTTCAGTCCGTGGTTGGGGGAGCTGAGATCCCGCAAGCTGTGTGGCGCGGCCAATTAAAAAAAAAAAAAGGAAGGTGCCTCCCGCACCCCGGGGGAGGAGGGGGAGGGAGGAGGCCCCACAGGACCTAGATGTTCGGGGCATTGAGGAACGACCGGATCTGGGGCCAGATGTCGGAGGGGCCGGGTGAGGACTTGCGTGCCCCCTGCTCTCCAGCCGCCCTACCCTTACCGCACCACGGTGGACTACCTGCGGCTGGCCGGCGAGGTCATCACGCTTTTCACCGGGGTCCTGTTCTTTTTCACCAACGTGAGTCCTTGGCTTCCCCGCACCCCCTGACCCTGCCTGGACCCTCCTCTCCCTCCACTGCTTTTAGCTCCGCGCTTCTGCCGGTTCCAGCTCTCTCACATGCCTCCTCCCTCCCTCCAGATCAAAGACTTGTTCATGAAGAAATGCCCTGGAGTGAATTCTCTCTTCATCGATGGCTCCTTCCAGCTGCTGTAGTGAGTAGGGCTCCCTGGAGGGGCAGCTTCTGGGTGAGGAAAGTGGCGTTTGGTGGTGGGGGTGTGAGTGACTCTATCAGGAGTGGATTCACTCCAGCCTGATCAGCTGCAGCCCAGAGTCAGGACAAGGCCGGTGTCAAGCAAAAGAGTCTCCTGGTTAAAGCAAGATTCTGGTTGCTAGAGAGTTATCACCATATACACCATGGATGGAAATAATTTAACCTCTTATGCTTGTGATTAATTGCTGTTGTCTGCCTGGAGTGCCCATGTTAAGAATCTTGAGGCTGTGTCTGTGTTTAGTGGGAAAGAGTGCTGGAATTGATGAATGATGTCTGCCTAGGGCACAGGATGAGTTGCTGCGTGTGTGTTACATCTTTTTCCCTTTCCTTAGAGTTTAGAGAACAATGAAAACTCACGTAGCCACAAAATTGTCACTAAGCACCACTGAATCTTTCTGTAGCGATTCCCGAGGACATCACTTTGGGATCTGGAGGGCCGCAGGGCCATTACACACATATCAGTTGCCAATTAATTGAGCGTTCTGGCTAACAGGATGCTGGGGAACCCAGTGAGTCCACGTGGTGTCTCTTCTGGGTGTCATCAGGATGTCCTACTACCTAGAGGGCTTGAGGGCATGCCTCCGCCTCCAGGGCCTCATTCTCCCCTCTCCCCTCTGGCCCCTCTTGTGGTCTCTGCTGCCCTGTAGCTTCATCTACTCCGTGCTGGTGATTGTGTCGGCGGCCCTCTACCTGGCGGGGATTGAGGCCTACCTGGCCGTCATGGTCTTTGCCTTGGTCCTGGGCTGGATGAACGCCCTTTACTTCACCCGTGGGCTGAAGCTCACGGGGACCTATAGCATCATGATCCAGAAGGTATGGGGTGGGGGGGGGGTCCCTCTGGATGTGTGTGTCCTTGGAGGGAGCCACACACACCACATATGTACAGACAGTGCCGGCGGCCCTGAGGCTGTAGGGGCAGTGGGCAGGGCCTGGACATTGGGGAGGGACAGGGTGGAACTGGAGAGAAGATTTGGGATGAGGTGCTGGGAAAGTGAGAAACCACATGTCTCATCTTTGCTTCCATGTTCCCACCGGGCTCTTTAGATCCTCTTCAAAGATCTTTTCCGCTTCCTGCTGGTCTACTTGCTTTTCATGATCGGCTATGCTTCAGGTGAGCTCCGGGAGCCCAGGTGGGCCTGGCAGGGGTGGTACTGGGACTGGAGCGGCCACTATAATGTGTGAAGGAAAATACCCAGCGTTGGTAGAGTTCTCACCATGGGCCCGGCACTGGGCTAAGTCCTTTCCCATCTCTGCCTCATTTAATCCTCCCAACAAGGCTGTAAGGGAAGTGCCTTTATTATCATCTTTTACAGATAAGGAAACCAAGGCTTAGAAAGGTTAAATAATGTGCCCGAGTTCAAAAGCTAGAACATGGGAAAACTGGCATCTTAGCTATTGTTGCAAAAGAAGCCACCCAAAACTTAGTGGCTTAAAACAACCACCATTTATTATTACGCTCAAGTCTGTAGGTCAGCTGGGTGGTTGTGCCGACCTGGGCCAGGTTTGGCTAATCTTGATGGGCTCCTGTGTCTGTGCTCAGCTGGCGGGTTGGCTGCCGGCTGACTAGTATAGCTAGGGGTGGCCTCAGTTTGCTGTCTTCCCCAGGGTCACTCATCTCCAGCCAGCTAGCTTGGGCTTGGTCACACAGTAGTCCGAGGGTTCCCAGAACGTGAGCGGAAGTGTTCAAGGCCACTGCCTGGCACAGCATCACTTCTGCCTCACCCTGTTGGCCAAAGCAAGTCTCAGGGCCAGCCTTGATTTAGGGAGTGGGGAAATGGACTCTACCCCCTTGGTGGCAGGAGCTACAAAGACACATTGAAGGGGGGTGGATACAGGGGAGGGTGCATTTTAATCATTCGTCTACCAGCCCAGGTCTTTATAAGGTGCAGCTCTGGCTCCCTCTAATAGGCTTTCTCCTTGATGTCCTGATGCCAGGGGACCTCAGTGGCACAGGCCATGGGGAAAGGACCAGGGATGCAGAAACTAATCAAGCTGTTGTGCTGGTCCCCAAGAGGTGGGTGATGTGCCATCCAATGCCCAGTATCCAAAAGGGAGTGGCCAACTCAGCCATCACCAGGCCACATCCACATCTGTGGAGGTTGTTCTGGGAACCAGCACTGGCAGCAGGAGTCTGATGGTGGCGATATTTTAACCCAGATGGTGCCAAGGCTCTGTGTGGGTTATGGTGGAGAAGGAGAACTGTGGCCTTCGCTTAGCTGGGGAGAGAGGGACAGGGTCCAACTACCCCTCCCTGGAATAGGACTAGAAAGAACTAGACAGAGTGTCAAGGGTTCTCCAGTGGTGTGAAAATTAGATCAAGAGTCCAGCCCTACCACAGTCTTAAATATAGAAACTGAGGCAGAAGCTTAGAGGTTAAAGTAGCAACCTAGTGGTCAGCTTGGTGCCAGGGCTTCTCCTGCTAGGGGACACTAGATCCCCGTTCTGAAGCTGACATATCCCAAACATGGCACATGTGCTGCCGTTTTCCACTGTTGTGCCCATGACAGACATTGCTAATGGATCACAGAATCCTTCTCAACACACGTTTCAGCAGCCACTACAAAACTGAACAGCATTAGTGTATGAGCTGGAACCTGCTTCCTGTAATCCCAGGTTGAAGGCACGGTGACATTCTGTGCCCCACTGACTGACGGGGCTCAGCCCTCTCATGCTCCCTACCGTGGATGCTGTAGGCGCAGATGTTGGTGCTAAACTGTGTTGAGAAGGACTCTGAAGCTTCGTCTGGCTTCGTGGGAAGGGATAGCACCAGGTCAGTTTGAGGTGTCTGGAGAGGGTGAGGGCCTTAGTGAGCATGGCTTCTTCCACTCTTCCTCTCTGAGCTGCTTTGGGCTGGGAAACAGGAGCACACGAGAGAGTCGGTATGCTGGCATTCCAGGCTCCCAGGACCTCTAAGAACCATAGGTCGATGAGGTTTTACTTAGCCGTGGCACTGTTGACATTTGGGATCAGGTAATTCTCCGTGGTGGGGACCGTCCAGTGCATGGTATGATGCTGAGCAGCATTCCTGGTCTTTTTTTTTTTTAATTTTTTTGGCCATGCCACGTGACATGTGGGATCTTCGTTCCTCGACCAGGAATCTACCCCACGGCCCCTGCAGTGGAAGTGTGGAGTCTTAACCACTGGACCCCCCAGGGAAGTCCCAGCATCCCTGATCTTTACCCACTAGGTGCCCGTAGTGCTCCTCCGTCCCTTTGTGACAACCAGAAATGTCTCTAGACCTGCCGCAGGGGCCCTGGGGAAAATTTACCCCTGGTTGAGAACCACCGGACTAGGTCCTGGGAAGCTCTTCCTGGTTAACAAGAGTTTGAGGAAGGAGCAAAGGCTTTGCGTGCAGGAGGACCCGGGTCTGAACGCTGGCTTGGCTTCCACGCTGGGTAACCTTGGGCCAGCGCTCTCCCTTCGCCAGGCCTCCACGTTCCCCTCCATCAAATGGAAGGATCCTCCCCCCTTCTCAGCTGGCGTCCTCACCCTCGGCGAACTGTCCCCGCCGCCCCTCCCACAGCCCTGGTCTCCCTCCTGAACCCGTGCGCCAACATGAAGGTGTGCAACGAGGACCACACCAACTGCACGGTGCCCACGTACCCCTCGTGCCGCGACAGCGAGACCTTCAGCACCTTCCTCCTGGACCTCTTCAAGCTGACCATCGGCATGGGCGACCTGGAGATGCTGAGCAGCACCAAGTACCCCGGGGTCTTCATCATCCTGCTGGTCACGTACATCATCCTCACGTTCGTGCTGCTCCTCAACATGCTCATCGCCCTCATGGGGGAGACGGTGGGCCAGGTGTCCAAGGAGAGCAAGCACATCTGGAAGCTGCAGGTGAGGCCCTGGCGCTCCCAGCCCCGCCCCGCCAGCCACTCTTCTCCCTCTAAGGTGGGGCCGCCTGACCCGCCTCATCTCCTTAGCCTCGCGCTCTGGGCGAGGTGCCCCGTCCTGTTCTGTCTCCGCTTCCCTGTCTGTAAAATGGGCATCGGAGGTCCCGGTCTGTTTTCCAGAACTGCCTACGCATTTCCAAGTGGCTTCTTGCCTGGCCACCGGCAGTGGCTCAGATTCCCTCGTGGTCCAGTTCGCGGGATATAGTCAGCTTCTCGCGGCACCACTGAGTGAGCGCTGTCGGCACAGAAAATGCTCACAGAGCATCACATTTCAGTGGGGGGCCCGCATGGAGCCCAGGGGCAGCGTCTGTGCCCCACCCCAGCCCAGGAGACCAGGCTGGCACGGGGACAGGCTGCCCCAGAGCTGGGAAGCATCAGCATTGTCATCAGAGGGGCTTTTACCAGCCCAGGGGAAGCGTCCAGGCTCCCCACCCCCACCCCCCGCCAAGCAGGTGTGGGTGGATGCGGGCCTCACAGGCGCTGGGGAGCTGCCACCTTTGCTTCCTGCAGGTTTCTGTGCAGTTCTAGAGAGCAGAGGCCCTGGAGGTGGGGGTCACAGCCCACCTGGCCGCGTGCAGTTTGAGAACTGGGGTTCCTCATGAATTCAGTGTCGCCACAAGGCCCGGAAGGCGGCACCCGCGTTTACCATGACTTTGTACATTTCCAGGAAGTGGTGCACTGAGAAAAAAACTCTGAGGTTCTTCTCCCAGGTTTGGGTCTTAGGGAACCACCTGGACCCGCTCTTAACCTGTATCCATACCGCTTACTTCCCTGGGCCTTGGCTTCCCCCCTGGGTGTAGCTCAAAAGATGCCAACTGGATTTGACCAGCAAAGATTTATTTTTTTCTGCATCACCGTATTTTTTTTAACTAATGTAAACATTTTTTTTTTTAATTTTAAATTAAGAGATATCATAGAAAAAAATCCAGATTTCTGTCTTTTCTTGAAAAGTGGGAAGCCTGGCAAGGCAGGCCCACATTTCTGCCTGGCAGTTCTTGGATGGACAAGGGACGGCTGCCCCCTCTACATGGGGTGGGGGCCTGCACCCCCTGGTCTGCCCCAGTCGCCGCCCCTCCCTGGGGATGCCCAGCACCAAGGGGACACGTCAGCGGGCGCTGCTGATCCTTCTTCACTCATTTCCTCCTGCGGGGCCCCTGCGGGTATTTCAGCTTTGAATCCAGGGGCAGTGGGAGCTGGAAAGCCTCGTGCTCTGCCCACCCGGGCCTGTTGTGTCATTCCTGCCTTGAGAGCAGTTAGGCGAGGCTGGGGGCGGCGCACCCACGCCTGCCCGCCCTCCCTCCCTCCCCACAGTGGGCCACCACCATCCTGGACATCGAGCGCTCCTTCCCCGTGTTCCTGAGGAAGGCCTTCCGCTCCGGGGAGATGGTGACCGTGGGCAAGAGCTCGGACGGCACTCCGGACCGCAGGTGGTGCTTCAGGTGAGGCCAGGCGGGCATCGGGCCTCTTTACATTTTCTCCCTGTTGCCGCTTCCCAAGCCAGTGAGGCCCCCGTGGGCCCGACCAGGACTCCGTTCCACTGGCTGATCTTGGGCAGGCTGGTTTAGTTCTCAGCCTCGGTTTCTTCACCTGTGAAGCGGGGACAGGGATGGCACCACTCCCTCCACCAGCTGGGTGGATTAGACGGGCTAGCACGTGAGACAGGCCAGCAGCACCCGACGCACGTTGGGACGGACACCCCCGATGCAGCTGGTGTGACTGCTCCGTCCTCTGCTGGAGGAGGCCGGCTCAGCGGCGGTGCTCGTCATAGGGCACCACCCTCTCCTGGCGAAACAGTGGGGTGGGTTTCAGGGCTTCGGCCGAAAGGGAGCAAACGAGGTATCATCAGCTTCAGCTTGGGATGTTACCCAGATGCACGAGGAATGCCAGCTCCTCAGGGGAACCCCTGGGTGAATCTTTCCTTTTCAAGGGACGCGTTCTTCATAATGCGGTTGCCGGCATAGAGCATAAGTGCCACGTTTGGGGTCAGGCAAAGTCAGTTTCTACTGTGATAGCCCCACCTCAGGTCAGCTGGTCAACCCTGTCCAATTTGAATTTTGTATTTTATTTATTTATTTATTTATTTAAGTGGCTGTGTTGGGGCTTTGTTGCTGTGCGCGGGCTTTCTTTTAGTTGCGGTGAGTGGGGGCTACTCTTTGTTGTGGTGCGCGGGCTCCTCATTGCTGTGGCTTCTCTTATTGTGGAGCATGGGCTCTAGGTGCATGGGCTTCAGTAGTTGCAGCACATGGGCTCAACAGTTGTGGCTCACGGGCTCTAAAGCACAAGCTCAATAGTTGTGGCACACGGGCTTAGTTGCTCCTTGGCATGTGGGATCTTCCTGGAGCAGGGATCAAACCCGTGTCCCCTGCATTGGCTGGCGGATTCTTAACCACTGCGCCATCTAGGAAGCCCATGTCCAATTTGAATTTGAAGTTCAAATCCCAACTGTGATTTATTAGCTTTGTGACCTTGGATGAATAGTTCCATAAGCCTCAGTTTCCTCATCTGTAAAATGGGAGCAGAGACTGTATCTTCCTTGCTGGGTCCTGACCCTTAGGGAAAAAATGCTCAAAAAATGGAAATTGAATGAAAATAACGTAAAAATAATTTTAGAAAGGAAAAATTATCTTGAGCCCATTTGGGCCCGAGAGGGTATAAACCTGACTTTAGGAGGGTGTCCCAGTAACAAGAGTGAGAGTAGCAAGAAGGACAGTGTCCACCCACAGATGGAGGGATATATAGCCACACAAATAAGGTCTTTGCCTACAATGGAGTATTATTCAGCCATAAAAAGGAGTGCAGTACTGGTCCCGGCTACAGCATGGATAAACCTTGAAAACATGCTTAGTGAAAGCAGCCAGGTACAAAGGGCACATGCTGAATGATTGTACTCACATGAAATGTCCAGAATAGGTAAATCCACAGAGACAGAAAGTAGAACAGAGGTTACCAGAGGCTGGCGAGAAGGGGAGTGGGGAGTTATTGCTTAATGGGTACAGAACTTCTGTTTCGGGGGATGAAAATGTTTTGGAAATAGATAGTGGTGATGGTTGCACAGTCTTAGGAATGTATTTAATGCCATTGAATTGTACACTCAAAAGTGGTTGGGGGGGGGGCTTCCTAGATGGCACAGTGGTTAAGAATCCGCCTGCCAGTGCAGGGGACACGGGTTCGATCCCTGCTCCAGGAAGATCCCACATGCCAAGGAGCAACTAAGCCCGTGTGCCACAACTATTGAGCCCATGTGCCGCGACTACTGAAGCCCACGTGCCTAGAGCCCATGCTCCGCAATAAGAGAAGCCACGGCAATGAGGAGCCCGCGCACCACAATGAAGAGTAGCCCCCACTCACTGCAACTAAAGAAAGTCCGCGCACAGCAAGAAAGACCCAACACAGCCAATAAAATAAATAAATAAATTAATTAATTAAAAAAAAAGGAAAGGTGGTTGAGGGGGACTTCCCCAGTGGTCCAGCAGTTAAGGGTTAAGACTTTGCACTTCCTCTGCAGGGGGCATGGGTTCGAGCCCTATTCAGGGAACTAAAATCCCACATGCCGAGTGGTGTGGCAAAAACAAACAAACAAACAAACAAACACACAAAATAAAAAGTGGTTGTGGGACTTCCCTGGCAGTCCAGCGGTTAGGACTCCTCGCTTGCACTGCTGGGGCCCGGGTTTAATCCCTGGTAGGGGACCAGATCCCTCAAGCCGCACAGCTAGGCCAAAAAAAAAAAAAAGTTGAGATGGCAAATTTTATGTTACATATATTTTATCAGAATAAAAAAAAGCAGGAGGGCATGCTGCAGCAGGGAGGCTGGCTGGGGGTGGGGAAGGAGTGCTGTCTCCCGGGGGCTCCCCTTGACCTTCTGTCTGCTGTGGCCCCACCAGGGTGGACGAGGTAAACTGGTCTCACTGGAACCAGAACTTGGGCATCATTAATGAGGACCCCGGCAAGAACGAGAACTACCAGTATTACGGCTTCTCGCACACCGTGGGCCGCCTCCGGAGGGGTGAGTGGTGGGGGAGAGGAGGGATGCGGGACGCTCAGGGGTGCAGAGGGGGAGCCCTGCTCATCTTCATCACTGATGTGTTTTGATCAGTCTCGTCCGCTTTCTGGGGCTCGGTGTTCTTGTCTGTAGAATGGGAGGGTCCGATGGGCTGGCTGCTGAGCTTCCTCTGCTGCTCGTGCAGGCCTGGGGCCCCTCGCTGCCACTCAGCTGAGTGCATGAGATGCCGTGGAGAGGGCACGGGCGCTCAAGCCTCCTGACCCAGGCTTGACTTCTGATTCTTTCATTTACTGCTGTGTGTTCCTGGGCGAGTCTGTGACCTCTCTGAGCCTCAGTTTCCACCTCTGTAAAGCGAGGATAACATACCTCCCCCTTTAGAGCACTGTGGAGTGCCGAGGACACAGAAGGTGCTCAATATATGCACGTGCCCTCTCTGCCAACCCTCACCCTTCCCTCCGCTGCGCTCACTGCAGATCGCTGGTCCTCGGTGGTGCCCCGCGTGGTGGAGCTGAACAAGAACTCGAACCCAGACGAGGTGGTAGTGCCTCTGGACAACATGGGGAAACCTAGCTGCGACGGCCACCGGCAGAGTTACCCCCCCAAGTGGAGGACTGACGACGCCCCCCTCTAGCGGCTGCAGGCAGGAGCAGGGTCCCCTCCACCACCCATTTCTAGTCCGCCTGCATTTCAAGGGGCTCCCTGGGGTGTCCCCCGCACCCTCCTTCAACCCCCAGAGGTGAGGGCCGGGCAGAGATGCCGGGGAGGCCCCAGGACCCTCTCTGGTCCCCAGGCTCCTGCCCCTAGCCCCACCTCCCCACCCCGGGCGTGGGGCTCCTGGCCGCCTGTCTCACTCCCATGGAGTCATGTAAACAGCACCAGGGTCTCTCTGCCCACAGGGGCTCAGACCCCTGCCTCTCCATTTATTTATTTGCTCTGGTCTCAGGAAAGTGACACAGCCCCCTCCCCAAACTGGAGCCTGGCAGAGGCCTCAGGACCCCATCCCAGGTGCACTGCCAGGTGCTAAGCCCTGGGCCCCGCCCCACGCCCTGGGCTGCACAGAGCACCCTGGGCTGAAGGGTGGCGGCTTTGCTGAGGGGCCGGGCCCCCGGGGTGGGGTGTGTTTTGTAGAGGGTCTGGGATTGTTGGTGCTCAATAAATTTTCATTGATGGTGGAGATGGTGGGGATGATGGTGGAGATGGTGGGGATGATGGTGGAGACGGTGGGGATGATGGTGGAGATGGTGGGGATGATGGTGGAGACGGTGGGGATGATGGTGGGGAAGGTGGTGGGAGGAGTGGGAACAGGTATGGGGATGACAGCACGGAAATGGAAGAGCTAAGAGATGCCTGTGTGGGGGGTGGGGATGAGAACAAGGAGTAGTGGTAATGACCAAGGTGGTGTTTAGGGTGATGGCTGGGGGGGCTGGACCGGAGGTGGTGGCCTGAGAGATGGAGATGAGATTGGAGTGTGATGGGAAGGTAGAGACTAAGGGAATGAGGAGGGGAGGAGAGCTGGCGGAGGGACAGTGATGCTGTGGGGAGACAGTAACTCTACAGAAATGCTGAGGGGGGTAACGACACTGGTGGGGGAGAGTGAGGCTAGTGAGGCGATTGTAAAGCTCACCATGGGATAGTGATGCCGGTGGGGAGATGATGAGGTGCCCGTGGGGGTAGGAAAGCTGCTGGGAGGGGCAGAGCAGGGGCGGAGGTGACAGCCACGGAGATGGGTGAGCCATCAGTGTCAGCAGTGGGGCGATGGTGAGCATGAGAGCGGCCTTAGTAAGGACCGTGGTGGCGACTGGAGCCGTGAAGAGTGCTTGTGGAGTCTGGGGTGGGGATGGGACCACGTGCCATCGGGGCTGTGAAAGTGAGCTGGAGCTGAAGGCTGACCTGCTTCCCTTCCGAGGGCAGCCATTCTCCCCAGCGTCACACTCGCAGCTCCAAGCCTCTGGGCATGAGGAGGGGCCCCCAAAATACCCCATCCTGCTGCTCTACCCTGGAGCGGAGGAACCCGCAGTGAGCTGAAACTTCCCTCTGACCTCCCAGGTCAGGCAGCTGCAGTGGGAGACACACAGGGCGTGGGGTCTTCCTGTGTCTCTTTTTGTGAGGGAGGAAATATTTCCCTGAAGTCCCCCAGCCAGCCTTTTCTCTTGTATTATTGGCCAGAATTGTGTCGTGTGTCCCATGCTTCAGCCAATCAGCAGGCTGGAAGCATCAGTTGTCCTAAAGTAGCAGAAGGTAATATGGAGAAAGGTAGTTTTCCCAGCCAGGTCTCGGTTCTGTGGGAAAGGAGGATGCGGAAACCAATATTGCCTAGGCAGCCAGTAATATCTGTGATAGGCCTTTTCTCAGATTCCCTCCACCCCACCTTTCCAGGGGGGGGGTGGGCAACATTGTCACGGAAAATGGCTGGGGCTTATTTGGAGCTATGAAGAGGTCATTTCTCTAGGGGGTTTTGTGATGGGCTGGCCCACAAAATCAAAACACCCTCTCAACTCAGAAAGACTCCATAAATTATTGAGGTGAATACTTCATTCATTCATTTTTAAAAACTGACAAAATAATTGTAGGCTATGAATTTTCCTCTGAGAACATTTTTAGCTAAATGTATAGTAACTTTTTCAACTGTGATTTTCTAAGTATTTGATGGGTTTGGATGTTGATATTCTATAACTCAAAAGCGGTTTAGGGGGAACTTAAAATATTTTCAAGCCGTTGAGATTTTGTTTGTTCCTGTAAGATCTGAAGGGTGACCTTTCCCAGTGTCCTTCAAAGTATAGGGCATGTGCTAGTGATATGTCAAAATATTTTCAGGGGGACGCATTGGACGTAGAATTGCTTAGAGGAAAGCATCCCTCCTGATTATGACATGGTATCCTTTTGATGCTTTAATACCTTCCTAACACTCATTAATATCTCCTTAATGGAGAAAAACCTGAGGCTCAGAATCTCTGAAAGGCGGAGCTAAAATCAGGAACGATGTTAACTTCCCCTGGACTCCCGGGAACGAGGATGGGGAGGGGGAGTTTCCAAGGAGAGCTGGAATGTTGATACCTGTGCCAGACCGCGTCAGTGGCCCTGACTCTTCCCTTTAGCCGTTCCTTTGCAGTACAACTGTGTCTTTTCCCGGTGGGCAAAGCATAACTCTCTACCCCTGCGCTTGACCACGTGACTTCTTTTAACCAATGGGATGTTAGCAGACACGCCCGGGCCAGCACCCCGGAGGAGGATGAGAGATACGTGGAACAGAGCTACCTCATCCCAGACAAGCCTCACAGAGACCAGAGGGACCCCCACAGATGTGGGGCCAGAAACTTTTTTTTTTTTGTATGCCATTAAGTTTTTGTGATTTTTTTTTTTTCAAGTGCAGGCATCAATTTTGTGGAACTGGTTACCGAATACAGACAATAGAAGAAAGAGTAACTAGAATCTGATGAGGCCAAAAAAAACCCCTGAATGTCCCCCGCACTCCGTGTTATGGATGGGGAAGTGGAGGCTCAGAGAGGGGAAGACTTTTGTCCGGGGCACCTGGCTGGTAAGTGGTGGAGGCGGGATTTGAACCCAAGCATCCTCCCCATCCTGGAGAGAAGACACTCTGACCCCTGAGGGCTGAGAAGTGGTGAGGCCAGATCACTTCTGCAGTGGGTGAAGACCCTAGCTTGCCACTTACGCTGAGCCCCGGAGACTGTCAGTTTGAACATACCCCTAACTTTATTCCAACAAGGATTTCTTATTATGTGCATGTATGTGTATTTAATAATGATAAAGCACTTGTATGTCATATCTGACAGCAGGGCTTTTTTCATCCCAAGTTTAAAGCACTACTGGGAAATAATTAGTGCTACCAGAGTCAAAAACAATGGGACCCCATCAGAAAAGACAGTCTCAGAAACTCTTGGATCTTAATTGAACAATTACCTCTTATGCCTATGAATAGTTCATTATTACGTGCCCTGTTATTATTAGCTGTTATTATTGTTTTAGATGAATGCTGGGGATTTTTTTTTTAATCAAAAGCCATTTTCAACCATACTGTTCATCTCCCCCCGCCCCCTGGTGTTCGCATGCTTCTGACATTTCCGAATGTAATAATGCTGTAGTCGGCAGTCAGTCTCCACACCTCGCCTGGATAACAGTGTATTCTGATCACTTTGGCTCTTTGGACGGGGTGGTTAAATACTCCCGGCCTCTGTTCATACTGCTATTAATTTCTGACTCCCTGGCGAAAGCATTTGCATGAGAATCAAGCACTTCCCGTCTTTTATTTTTTAAGGAATCTGAAGTCATGGGGGACAATGGGGAGATCCTCGTTCATTCCAAGCTTTTGAGACAGAAACAAAAGGAGGTGGTGGTGATGGAACCAGGGGATAGGGTAGAAGGGGCATTGGGCAGTGGAGAGACCCAAGCCCCAGGGATGGAGGGTGAGAGGCTGGGTCAGGAGAAGCCAGGCTGGGAGTCTTGTGTTTTTGGAGGGAAACACAAGAAGAAGGGAACGAATGAACGCACATAAGGCATCCGCCATGGGTTAGGTGCTGTGCTCAGTGTTTGGCATTCATATTTCAGCAGCTGTGTGTGGGAACTTATGGACTGGTGTGGATGCCTCTCCAGAAGTCGTGACTCTTCCTTATTCACAGTACCTCCTCTTGTTCAGAGTTCTCCACTCCCAGACCAACCCCTGTGACTATTTCCCTTACTAGGTATTGGTATAGGAATAGCCACGTGAACCAGTTCTGGACCATGAGACAAAAGGGGAAGACTGCCAAAGGAGGAGGAATTCTGGGAAAATGAGAAAAATATAAGAAACACTGTCTTCTCTTTCGCTGGACACTGTCAGGTCTGGTGTGATGCCGGGAACTGCAGCAGCCATTTTGTGACCATGAAGGGGCCTGGTGGTACAGAAAGATGAAAAGGACATGGGTCCTTGATGATACCACTGTGCTATGGAATTAACCAACTGTGGAGCTACCCTACCATAGCGTTTCTTGTGGTTGTTTGAGATAATCAAATTTTCTTCTCATTTATACCAATGAGTCAGGGTTTCCGGTTACCCTGCCAAAATCATGAAGATACAAGAACAAGTTTTCTGCCTATTTTACAGATGAAGAAAGTGAGACCCAATGAAGTAAACACATTTGCTCAAGTACACACAGCCTGGATGTGGCGGACTCAGGATTTGAACCCTCTGTCTTAGAAGGAGATCCCTGCGGGGGGGTGGGGGCAGGATTTTTTTTTTTTTTTACACAGCACAGGGACATTCTGTTTTTCTACAGGAACAGGCTGTGATGGCTTCTAACAGGTGGAGACAGGACAGGTTGGATGGAGCTGGGACTCAAAGCCAGGTCCCCATATCCCAGCTCAGAGTCTTCTCGGCACCTCAAGGTGCTCAGTGACATCATAGAGACTCCCCCTCTATCTCAGCCCCCCTCAGTTTGGGATATACCCACAGATCTGCCTTTGACTGCTACTGGGTGGGGCAACTGGTCGTGGAGATTGGCCACCAGGGGCTGCTGTCGTCACAGCCAGGAGCCTCCGCGGAGGAGGCCAGAGGGAAACTTGGAACCTGGGAACCTGGTTGGGAGGAACCCCTAGTGTGAGCTCCCCATTAGGTGAGGCTGAAGCCACAAGACTGAGGAAACCCCACCACTCCCACTCCCACAGGAGCAAAAGGAGTCTATATCTGCCTCTAGAAAGTCTAGGACCTAGTTGCTGTGTGCTCTCAGGCAAGTTGCCTCCCTTCTCTGAACTTCACTATTTTCATTTTCAGAATAGGGGGATCATCCCCAATTCTCAAATGAGGGCTTCCTCTCTCTCCCTGGTGGTCTTTCTCCTCTTTGGGGCCTAGCTCGACAGGGTGGACAAAGACCAATTAAGACGTAAGGCCCAACGACTCCAGGTCAGGGTTGGATTCCAGTTCTGGCTCTGCCGCAAACTCATTGGGAGTCTTTGTGTTGCAGTTGGGGAAACTGAGGCCCAGTGAGGAGAAGGGACTTCGTTTCCCCAGTTGCAGCACAAGAGGTAGGACTCAGTGTTTCCTGAAGTCCCATTTGTTCCTTGGGATGCTCACAGATAGAAACAAAAACTTAGGTGATAGAAAAAGTTAGGGGATTACTGGGTTAAAGCTGGAAGAGTATCTTGCCTACAGGACTTTTCAGAGCCTTTAATATGCTCATCTGATTTGTGCAACTCCAAGGTGGTGGAGGAAGGAGGATATAGGCATCTATTTCTCAAGCTCTTTTATCCTAGAAACCCACTTTCCAAGGTGAAAATCAGCCAGAGTGGGTGATGGCAGAAATAACACACCTAAGGAACAGCCTCTGTGCTGCCTAGTGGATTTGACTACCCATCTCCTGTGTTCACCCCCACATGGGACGTGCTTTGTGATATCAGTCTCACTTTACATTTGAGAACCAGGTGGCTCAGAGAGGGGCAGTCACTTGCCAAAGGCCACATGCTGGTGGGTGGCAGCCTCAGGACTGTAACCCCTGGGACCCACTGCTCTGGGGTCTCATTTGTCCTGTCATCCTGATCACACATTACCTGATGCCGTCCCAGTCCTTCAAATGCCATCACTCCCTTTGACAGAGGCTCAGAGAGGCCACACAAGGCACCCAGGGTCATACATAGAGTCTGTGGGACACTGAGGCCAGTTTTCCTGCCTCCTCCCCTCCTCCTGCCACTCTCCGGTGCGCTGGTGATGGTGGTGATTTAAACAAAAAACCTTTTGTCCACCGCACTTGTCTGCGCCCCCCAGCTGGGCCCCACCTTCCAATGGCCCCCGAAAGGGAGCCCGGTGGCGGCCGCGTGGGCCCTTTAAGAGCACCTGGGAGGCCCAGGCGCAGGCGCAGTACAGCGCAAGGGAAACCCAGGTGCACGTGGAGTCCCAGGTGCCGCGCAGAGCTGAGCGGTGCGGGTTCGAAGTCGCAGCTTGGAGACAAGGCAGGGGTCGAAATGGGAGCGGGATCCAGAGGCTGGGCTGAGTCAGGAGAACACGGAGCCACCGTGGAAAGGTGAGTGTCCCCCGCGTGGATTCCCTCCACTCAAATGTTTGCCAAAGCACCCCCGCCCGTCGGATGCCTCTGGAAGATGGGGTGATCTTATAATGGTTAGGACAGGAAGTGGTAATAATAGACACGGTTCTGGGCCAGCCACACAGTGGCTATGGTGTTGGACAGCCTAGCTCTAACTGGGGGTGAACCCAGGATGGCGAGGAAGAGGCTCCTAGTCCTTATGAAGGAAAGGCTTGCCGCTCTGGTGGGAGAGGGGGCTGGATGGGCTGGTAGGGGCTCCCCTCAGCCTCTGTCACCCAACGTAAAGTCCCAGCAGCGTGGGGTGTGGGAACCCAGGCTGGACCTGCGTTCTGGAGCAGGTAGGCCATATGTGGGGGTCGGTAGTGGTTTTAGTCTCCGCACAGGCACAGCAGTGAAGAGCTTAGACTCTGAACCCGAGGGCCGGCGTTCTCCTCGAGCTGCGGCACTGATCTCCATCCTCAGCTGTGTTACTTTAGGCAACGTGATTGCTCTTCTCTGGGCCTCGCTGGCCTCATCTGTGGTGCGGCTACACACACCTATATCACGCGCACCTGAACAGTTATGAGGACTAAATACCCTTTAGCCCCAAGCCTGGTGGCCAGTCCGCCTACAGTACCTGGGCTGGTGGTAATTGGAGTAATGATACCATCATCGTCACTTGTGCTGCTCTGCAGTGTGGTCATCAGGAGTGACTGTATAAAGGGCAGGGGTGCCCCAGGCCAGGATGCAGAGGCTGGAAGGCCCTTTAAGATCAGCTAGCTCAGCTCCCAGGGAGGGAAACCCAGCCAAGGCACCCAGGGAGCCAGTGCTAGGACAGGGCTAGAACCCCAGCTGGGTCCTGGGGCCAGGCCTGGACTGGCTGTGCCCCGTGCCCCCACCTGCCCCGCTTGCAGACCCACTGTGCAGCAGGTAAGGAGGTTTTCCCCGATGTGAGGGACCTGGCCTGGAGGGTGGCTCCAGTCTCTGTCCCCTTGCCTGATGCTTCCGTGTGGGTGGGGCTGGCGGTGGGCTCAGGACGTGGGGACCTGGGCTACCTAGCATTGGTGCCGAGGTGGCCCCAGTGGTAGCCTCTGGGAACAGCCGGACCACAGGCTGCCGCCCAGCCCTAAACCTGGCTGTAGACCCTGCTGCTGGGCCGCTCTCCCAGTGTGTGCACTGTGCTGGAGTCTCC
Source organism: Hippopotamus amphibius kiboko (assembly GCF_030028045.1). NCBI lineage: Eukaryota > Metazoa > Chordata > Mammalia > Artiodactyla > Hippopotamidae > Hippopotamus > Hippopotamus amphibius. The sequence continues at coordinate 9,995,412 of NC_080193.1, read as the reverse complement.
TTGACTTCCATCTCTGGTTCTGGCACTGCTGCCTTTGGGGATGGACTGGTTCTGGGTCACAGCAGCAATGGTAGGATCTGCACCGGGCGCCAGCTCACTCCAGAGGCTGCGTTGCCCTGGGCGCTGCGATGCCCCCAGTTGTGCTTCAGTGATGCATGAGAGTGGGGTGTCTGGAGGCAGCCTGGCCCAGGGTGTGGGCTCGATGCCAGAACCTCTTACCATCCTTGTGGCTGTTTCTCAGATTCTCTGTGTCCTCATCTGTAAAATGGGGATGCTTTTATTACATACCCGAGAGGGCTGTCGTGAGACTCAATTTTGTGAGGTCAGAAAAGTACTGTGTCAGCCGCCGTTTACATCCTACTTGTGGTAACTCCCAGTGGCCTTTCAGGCAGCGCTGACTTCCCTAGCTTGTCACCCAGCAGGACCCCTGCTCCTGCTCTCCAGCACCTGGGTGATGTGTTTGGTGCACTGACCCAGCTCAGAAGGGCCCAGGTCCCACCCTGGACACAGCCTCTTCCTCTCGGACCCTCCGTGTGCTACCAGGTTCGGGGCCCTGGCCTTAGGGAGATGGATGTCCCCACTACAAGGTCACATCCAGGGTGTCCCCTCTGTCCCTTTTCTGCCCCGAATCTTGACATGCCAGGCAACCAGGTGGGACTCTGTGCATGAGAGAGGAGGCCTGAATCAGACTGGGGACTCCCCCAGCTCCCTTCTGTTCAGACGTTGGGCCGGCAAGCCAGGGAGGAAAGTGGGGACAGGACGTGAGGAAGAGTCTATGCTGTGGGGTTTGAACCCCAACTTCCCACAGACTTGCTGTGTGACCTTGCTTCACATCTCTGAGCCTCAGCTTTTTCCTCTAGAACACCCCCTACCTCACAAGCAGTGGCGAGGCTGCAAAGAGATGCTGTGTATAGGAAAGTGCCCAGCACACAGTAAGTGCCTGATAAATGCTGAGCTTCCCCAGGCACCAGGGCACGGGGTGGGTGTGTGCTGGGGCTGGCCAGAGAGATGGCCACTGCTCAGCCACGTTGGCCTGTCCCCAGCCACCCTGCCTCCAGGAGGCATGGAGGGTGCCAGGCACAGAGGAAAAGCTGGAAAGGATTTTGGTGATGCAGGGGGACACCTCTGTGCCCCTCAGGGAATGAGCTGGATGGGCCTGGGCTCAGTTCTGCCTCTATGAACCCATCGCTGGCCCAACCGAGTGGCTGACACGTGAACAGGGTAAATGACTGTGTCCACTTCGAAAGAGCTAGAGGAGTGAATGAAACACTGCACACAAAGTGGCCCCCAGCAGAGGAGGCGCCAGGAGGGTCCTGGCCCGCTTCCTGGGGCTCCGGGCCTAGGCAGCAGGGGAGGAGACAGCCTGTTTTGCTCCTAAGGGGAGGAAGGAAGAACAAAAAAAAGAACAAGAGCTACAACACAATCCCACAGCTGACACACGATCTGTTTTCCTTTTTTCTTTCTCTTCGTTTTTAAAACAATATAGTGCAGACCGCACTTCTCACAGTAGAATATAATGGTCAATTTTAGTATAAAAAAAAAACATTCTCAGAGATTTGTAAATGCACTTAGTGCTTGAACAGGCCTTGGAGAGAGATACAGTACCGCTTCCGGAGTGCCAGAGGGGCCAGGATTTGGGGAAATTGGGCCTTGGGGACTCAATGGGGGGACCCCTGCCTGCCTTATCCCTCTGAATGGTGTGGGGCAGGCCTTGGAGGGTGGCTTGCAGGAAAGGAGTTGGATTGGATCTCCCAATTAAAACCAGTGCTTGCCCGCACACTGGCTCCTAGGAGTACCCCTGAAGGAGGCGGGGTCTGGTCCCTCTGACATTGTTAGCCCCTATGGTGCCTTTGTGCGAATAGGTAAGTGGTGCCCCTTCCTCAAGTTCAGAAAATTGCTGTAATAAATATACAAGTCTAGGATGCAAATGGTGTCTCCTTGGATGAGTTGCCCTTGTGCAGTACACAGCTTGCACAACTGTGCCCAGCAGCCCTCTAAGATGTACTGGAGGGAAGGGGGAAGGTTGTAGTCCAGGGTTTGGAGAATGGAGGTGGGATTCTGTGTCGGGAAGGAATGGTGGGGAGGGGAAGAGAGTCTAGAAAAGGAGGAGCGGGGGGACCGGTGGTCCCTGGAGCCTCTGTTAGAGTGGTCTTCACCTGGCATTGGGCAGTGGGAGGCGGTGTGGGCCCAGTGACTTCCTATAGGCCCCCTCTGCTCTTTTTCCGGGAGACTGGGGAGCTTGTGGAGGGAGGAGCTGTCTAAGCCCTGGGGGCTGCTCTGATCCCACCCAGACTCTAGACCATCACATTTCTTCCTGCATCCCACTGTGGCCTGAGCCCCCTCCTGGAGAGCCAGAAAGAACCACTCCTGTTTTAAGTGGTTTCTCTCTCCCTGCCTCTGCCCACTTGGATGCAGGAAGGCATGGACGTCGCCGGCTGCCCCCGGGCCCTCCCCGTGTCCTGGGGCAGCCGATGGTGGGGAGGGGCCTTGGTGAGTGAGGTCACCGTGCCACTCCCCACCGGCAGCAGCGGGCAGCAGCCAGCCTGGCTTCCTTGTGGGCGTCACCGGGCACTGGGACACAGGGTCAGGCGGGCCCCCTCTGCGTGCAGCCCACCCTGTCCTGCGGCCTGCCTCCCCCCTCGGCGCCCTGCCCGTCCGTCTGCGCGCCTGCCTGGCAGGCCTTATCTGTAGACGGGCAGGCGGATGTGGGCGTGCTGGTGGTCGAGCAGCCGGGGCACAGCCACCGTCTCGTAGCCTTTGCCCAGCATCTGCTCCTTGATGCAGGGCGGCCGGATGTCGTTGATGAGATACTCCAGCGACTGCAGGCTGCTGCTCAGCGCGGCCGTGTTGCACACGCTCTTGCTGGGCAGGCCCGACAGGGTCTCCGCCGGGGGCCCCGCCAGCTCCCGGGCCGCCCCCGGCCCCAGCTCGGTCACCGCCACGGCCGCCGCCGCCGGGTTGTAGCCGTCGCTGGTGGGGGTGACCAGCACGCTATTCCAGGGGGCGGCGAAGTACTGGCCCACGGGGACGCTGGCGGGCAGTCCCACGCCGCAGGTGAGGGGCGACCCGCCGGCCCGCTCGTACCCCCGCCCCCCGCAGGCCTCGGGGGACGTGCTGGCCAGCGCGCCACCGCTGTAGGCCCGCAGCGGCGGGGGCGGCGGCGGGGGCGGCTTCTGCGGCCACAGCAGGTAATCCAGGCCGCCGTCCGCGTAGCCCGCCGGCTTGGGGGCCCCCGCCAACGTCAAGGCCGGCGCGCCGCCCTGGCCCAGCTCGGCGCCCTTCCGGCAGTCGGGCGGGCCGGCGGCGGCCGGGTAGGCCACGCTGGGGAAGCTGGGCACCGGGCCGTGCTTGGCCGGGCTGGGGTGGGGGACGGCCACGGCCTGGCAGGCGGCGGGCGCGGCGCCCGGGGCCTGGCACTGCTGGTTGAGCTGGTAGAGGATGCTGTGGATGGAGGGCAGGTTGGAGGGCGGCAGGGGCAGGCCGCGGCCGGGCAGGGGGATGACGGTGGCGGCGGCGGCCGCGGGCAGGCCGGGCGGCGGGGCGGGCGCCTCGGGCGGCTTGGGGTAGGCCAGGGGCCCCAGAGTGCTGGGCGCCGGGTAGGGCGCGATGCCCACCTGCACGGCGGCCGGCGACAGCTTGGTCCGCTTGCCCTCGGCGCTCTTGAGCACGCCCTTGGCGGGCCCGGCAGGCGCGGCCGCGCTGGAGGAGGAGACGGCGGCCTTGACGATGGCGAGCAGGCCCTGGTAGCCGGCCGTGTGCGGCGGGTAGGGGCTGTAGCGCTGGCCGCTGGTGTCATAGCCGTTGACGGTGCGGCCGAGGTGCTTGTGCTGGGGCACGCGGATGTTGCTGGGGAAGATCTTGATGGAGAGCGGGCTGTTGGCCACCTTCTCGGCGTAGGCGTCCAGCTCGGCCGGGCTGGGGTAGCGGGAGGAATGCATGGAGCTGGCCACCGTCTCGCCTGCGGGGACACGGGAGGGGAGGAAGCACAGGTGAGAGCCCGCCCTGCAGCCGGGGAGGCCTGGAGGCCGTGCCCGCCCCCCGCAAGGACTCATCCGCCGCCCCTCCCTCGCTTTGTCCATCCGATCGCTTGCTCCTCCATTCATTCCTTCTAAATTTTTAAGCTTTGGATCAACGTGTAAAGTCCGTGAAGGAAACTGCACGCATCACAAGCTTGCTTGTCACACTCGTGTGACACCTAGGTCAAGGGAGAGGCCAGTGCCAGTCCCCGGAGGGCCCCCTCCGCCCCCTCCCAGTCCGTAACCACGCCAAGGGAACGGCTCTCCGACTCCTAACAGCCTGGACTCGTGGTGCCTGGGGTCGGCAGAGGTGAGCTGGGGCCCTGCGGCGTGTGTTCGCTGTACTGTCGCATCTCCGTCACTTAAGATTGCGTCTCGAGGTTCATCCAGGTGGCCGTGGGGGCGACGTCCGTTCACGCTCATGGCTGCACGGTGCTCACGTGTGACTACATCACAATGTACTCGTCCTTCCTACTGCTGATGGCATTTGGGTCATTTCTGGTTTGGGGCTGATACAAATAGCGTGACAGCCCCTGGGGCACGTATTCAGGGAGTCCTGCTGGGAATACGCCCAGGAGTGGAATTGCTGGGACAAAGGAGAGAATGTTCAGCTTCAGAAGAAAATGCCCAACAATTTGCCGCAGAGACTGTGCCAGCTGCGTGCCCCCCGCCCCTCAGAGCACGGGCGTTACGGGGGCTCCGAACCCTCCACTCCACCTGCCTGGTGCCATCTTGCATTGTATTGGGTTGGCCGAAAAGTTCGTTCGGGTTTTTCTATACCATCTTACGGAAACACCCGAGCGAACTTTCTGGCTAACCCCAATAACACCACTCTGGTGGGTGTTCATTCCTCCTGCCCCTTCACTTGTGCTCTTGGTGCCTCCCTTTCCTCATCTGTAGGATGGGGTGATGATGGCCTGCCGATGGTTCCGTGAGTTGCCACACGGGCCGGGCGCTGGGCCAGCTGCTGCAGTTGGCTTTCATCCTGGGGCTCACAGGCAGCCGGGAAGGAGAGGTTTTGCCCTCGCTGGGTGCCCACGCCCTCCCCAGGTCTGCCTGTCACCTGCAAGACCAGCATGGTGGCCACTGCCTTTTTTGTGAGCTGTCAGTATGCCAGCTGAAGGGTGTACTTTGTTTATTTAATTAAATTTTTTTTTTTGGCTGTGCTGCGTGGCTTGTGGGATCTTCGTTCCCTGACCAGGGACTGGACCTGGGCCCTTGGCAGTGAAAGTGCAGAGTCCTAACCACTGGACCGCCAGGGAATTCCCTGAAGGGTACACTTTGTGTGACAGGCTGACTGTCCCCACTGTCACTGGGCACAGCTGGCCCCTGCCGTGGGGGAGGCGGGTTGCCGGTGGGCTGCCCCCCTTCTCCCATCCAAAGCCTCTCCCTAGTCCTGAGACATTCCTCAGTGCCGCCCAGGACCCTGTCTGGGGCAGGGAGGGGAGCAGGAGGCCTGTGTGAGGCAGATGGAAAGGCCGCAGGCTTTGGAGCTGGCAGCCTCGGTGGAGGCCTGTCTGGTTGTGGGGCTGTGTGGTCCTGGGCAAGTTGTTGGCCTGGCTGAGCCTCAGTTTCCCCACCTGTGGAATGGGGATAATGACTGGCAGGTCTTCAGGGTGGCCTCAAGGAATGTCTGTGCCAAGGGGCCCAGCAGGGGGTGAGACACACAGTAGGTGCTGGGAGCTCGTGACCTGGCTGGGCCCTTGGGTGAGAAGGACCCTCCCTACAAGGTCTCATGACGCATTGCCTTCCTCCCTGCCCTGTGTGCACCCTTGGGACTCAACACTGAGTCCCAGGAGGGGGTATCTGGGGGGGGGGGGTGTTACCACTCTGAGCCACAGTTTCCTCATCTGTAAAATGGGGTTATACTGCTGTTAACACTACCTCCGGGGTGGCTGTGAGGGTTTAACAAATTGTGTGGCGGAGGCTTAGCAGAAGTGGGTCTAAGTGTGTTAAGACCTTCTCCATCTACCCAGGTCTTCCAGGGAGAGGAAGGGGCGGGGCTTGTGCACAGGGTGGGCCTGACATTGTGGCTGGGACAGAGTGCAGACCCCACTGCTTTCCTTAGGACACCCTACCACATCCCATCCTTCCCGGGCCTCACCCCTGACCTCCTCATGGCCTCACAGCCCACCTGAGCAAAATGCATGCTGTGATGGGGGGAGGCACAGGCAGTGTGGGGACGTCGGGGAGCCTCACCCCCAGGAGGCAGTTCCCGAAAACGCTCTTCCAGAAAGATGCTCTTCTAGAAAGAGCATCCCTGCTAAGGCGATGGTGAAAGGGGTGAAGAGGGAGGAGAGGAACATATTCCAGGCAGAAGAAACTGCACGGGCAAAGGTCCAGAGGCGAGGAAGCCTGTCCCGATGGAAACTATAAACTAGAATAAGAGCAGAAGCCCAGAGCGGGCACAGGGGGAGGAAGGACCATGACAGGCAGCTCAGAAGGGCGTCGGGCCAGAGCAGGGCCTCTTTGCTGTGGGGCAGTGGTTCCCAGTGGTTCTGTCCCCAGGGCACACTGGCGACGTCCACAGATGAATTCAGTTGTCATAACTTGCAGAGAGGGTCCTCTGGCATCTGGTGGGTACGGGTCAGGAACGCTGCTAAACATCCTGCGATGCTCAGGACAAAGACCCCACCACAAAGACCTGTCCATCCCCCGGTGTCAGCACTGCTGTGTTGGGAGCCCTGGACCGCCCAAGACAGCAGCAGCCGTGGAAGGTTCTAAGCAGGCGAGGGGCAGGGCAGGCCTGCGCTACGAAGATCGTTCCCCCTGCCCTGAGGTGCAGGGATGTGGTCTGACTTGGGCAGGGCAGCGGGGAGGGAAGAGCCTGGTGGCACCGAGCACCCCAGGGAGGCCGGAGCAGCGCCCCTCCATCCTTGTAGTCTAACCTGGGCTGAGTGGGTAGAGCCGACCCCGGGCCCCCCATCCTGACCCTGCCTGGGGCAGCCCCCCTCCTAAGTGGCCTAAAATAAACTCGGTGTGGAGAATGGAAATGTCACTTTGGCCAACGGGGGAATCTTTCTCTGAGATTGGATTTAAACTACATTATACAAGCAATTTCATGGGCACTTAGCGCCGCTCGGAGAGTCCCGCAAAAAAGGGACCAGCTCTTCATTTACCAGCCATAAATCAGCAGTTGCTATAATGAGCACAAAAATGTCACTTTTATGCAATTTTACAGATGAACAAAACTGGTGAAATTAACTGTGGTAACCTACTACAGTCAGCAAAAGCGGCTGCCGGGGGAAAAAAATTATATCTGTATGTATTTTTGTTCCTCTTAAACTCTCTTCCCAAGCAAGTTTCTGCCATTGTGGTGTGAAAACTCATTTGTCCTCACCATTATACTTTCATTTGGAGTTTATCTTGAGTATCCAATGAGCCACCAACTGTGAAAATGATTAAATCTACAAAATCTATCTAATGGATGGAATAAATTAGGTGTTTAAAACCTTAAGAAGAAGAAGAAGAAGAAAAGAGCAATGCCTGTTACTAGTTCCCATTCATTGAAAGAAGCCCCCCCCCCACCCCCCCGTCTGGCCCCCCTGCTGGTCAGCAGGGCTCAGCCAGCGTGGGTTGGTCCCTCCGGTCTGCTGGAGCCAATGGTGCTGTCCTGTGGTGAGTGTTTCATATGTGCGAGGCTCCACGCCTACAGCTTTGCTCCACGCCTCTTGTTTGGAGCACCTGACAGCTCTGAGAAGTGGGAGGTGGTCCCATTTTACAGATAAGGAAGCAGACAAGTTGTGGCATTCGGCAGGCGACCTCCAAGATCTGTCCCCGACCCCAGTGCTTCTCACCTCCTGGTATTCACCCCCTTCCATCCCAAATGGGGCTGGCCTGTGTGACCTGTGAGATACGGTGGAAGTGAAGGAGGGTGACTTCCAGGACAGGGTCACAAAAGGCTCTGTGGCCTCCTCCCCTCTTGGATCCCTTGTTCTGGGGAAGCAGCTGCCTGTGAGGATGCTGGAGCACCCTGGGGGGAGGCCCCTATAGAGACACCCCCGGCAGCCACACGCGCCTTCTCGGAGACGGGTCCTCCAGGCCCGGTCAAGCCTTCAGAGCACTGCCGCCCCTGCCAACATCTGCCTGCGGCCTCACCAGAGACACGGAGCTCCTGTGCTCCTGGTCCACGGAAACCGTGCGCGATGCTACGTGATCACTGATGTTTGAAGCCACTAAGTTTGCAGTAACTTGCTACACATCAGTGGGTAACTAATCCAGGCCCCCATGTTATAGAGGAAGAAATGGGAGCTCAGGGCCGGGAACACACGGCCAGGGAGGGGCAGAGCTGGGATTTGGACTCTGTCCACCTTCCACATCATTGTCACCCGGCCTGCACCCCAAGGCAGGCCCTGGCTGACGCCAGGAGACTCAGGAGGCCCCCCCCCCCCTTCTTTCATAGAATTAGGAGGCAGACAGTGCTGAGGAGGGACCACAGAGTCAGTCTGGAGGCTCAGAGAGGCAGGAAGTGACCCATCAGAGGACACACAGCTCTCACGGCGGCCCTCGGCAGGCCTCCCCCGACGGTGCTCGCCTTCGGGTGGGCATGGACCAGAGCCACCCCATTACAAACCTCGTCTGACCGTGGCACCCCGTGAGCCTTTGCATCTGCAGCCTCTACGTCACACCTGGCTCCTGAAGGGCTTTCTCCTGAGCCAACCCGGGGGGCCTCAAACCCAGCCTTTCCTACCGGAGTACAGTGGCCGTGGCTTGGGGGTCTCTGGCCACGCGGGCCAGGCTGGGTCCCCTGAGCCCCACTTGGTGAAGGCCCCAGACCTTCCCCTGGAGGTGGGCCCAGCCGCCAGTGTTCAGTGTAATGGCACAGCCCCGTTTTGGCAAATGTCATGACACAAAAAAAAAGCCTCACATGAAGGCACCAGCCAAGCCAGCTGTCTGCGACCAGCTTCCATGCAGGGGCAAGGACGGGGGCCAGCGCTCACAGGGTTAATGGGCAGAGGAGGGGACCCGGGGCCCACCTCCCCTGGTTCCTGGAGCTGGGCCAGGGGACCCCAGCAGGGGTTCCACCAGCACCCGGTGCCTCGCCGCAGGCACCACGGCAGATTCTGCCTGCCCCGGGCTGGTCCTGTGTCCCCGCAGACCGGGCTCCCTGAGCTGGCTTGTTCACTGCTGCCCCCACTGCCCACAGGACATGGAGGAGGAGCTCAGGAATGTCGTGTTGAACAAATGACCGGTCCGTGGCCAGAAGGGCCCGTCCAGCCTGAGAGCCCCTGTGCACCGCCGGTCACGACACTTGGGAGAGTTGGTGCTGGAGGAATGAAGCCAGAGAAAAGCCCTGTGGAGCGAAGCCTCCCCCCAGGCCCGCATCCCCCGAATGTTCCCTGAGGCCTCCTGTGTGCAGGCACCGTCCTGGGCTTGGGGACAAGCAGCCGTCAAAGCAAACCCAAGTCCCTGCCCCCAGCAGCTGACGTCTAGGGAGACCGACAATAACGTGTGACGTGTCAGGCAGCGACAGGCCTTGTGAACAAGGAGAGAGCAGGTGTCGTAGCTTTAAAACATGCCCACAGTTCTTTGGCATCCCTCCCACAAACAGCGGAGCCTAATCTTCCTGTACTTAAACATGAACTAACTAAGCAGCTCGGGTTCACTGAATGGAACGTGGCAGAAGTGGCGCTGGTGACTGTCGTGGCTCAGTCCTAAAGGCGTGTAACTTCCACCTGGAGATCCAGGTGGGTCTGTCTCTCAGCAATTCCGTCCCGGGAATCATGTCCATCCCAGCCATCACGTCCTGGGAAGCCCGGGCCACGTGGGGAGGCCACGTGTGGGTGTGTCCGCCGACAGCCAGCACCCACCACCTGATGTGTGAAGGAGCAGGCCTTCCGAAGATTCCAGCCCCAGCCTGGGTCTTCCATGAGGGCCGCCTCCCCCCAGACCCGTTCGCAGTGACATCACAGAGCAGATACACCACCCCATGGTGCCCTGCCTCGAGTCCAGAGCATAGGACACCGCTGTGTGAGGCCACTGAGCTTTGGGGGGATGGGTTACCCAGCCAGAGGAACCAGGGCAGCAGGGCGTGGGGGGGTGGAGAAGGACGGGATGGAGGGGCACCTGGACTGGACACGGAGGTCCGCGCAGAGGTGAGGGGGTGAGCCGCGTGCACGTCTGACGGCAGCAGGGGCTGAGGGGAGTGGACGGGCGTGCCTGCGACAGTGGCGCTGGCAGGGGACAGCCACAGGAGGTGGACTGGAGAGGCGGGGGGCGCACAGAGCAAACAGGCCGGGCCTCGGCCACTGCGAGGACCCGGAGTTTGTTCCACGTGGGAGGGTTGGGAGCAGAGGAGGGATGCGACTTGATGTGGGCTTTAACGGCACCCCTCCGGCTATGGGGTGAGAAACAGGAAGAAGTCATCCCGGGAGCAGCCTGACTGTCCCCATGAGACAGAGCATCCAGGAGGTCCCCGCTGGGCACGAACGCTTAGGTGTTGGAGGCTCTGACGATGCGGGGAAGCGGGCACAGTACAGGGATGTGGAACGAGGTCACAAAGCGGGCTGGTTGTCTCCCTCCTTCCCTCTCAAAGAGGGCTGAACCAACGCTTGAAGGAAAAAAGCCCTGGATGCCAACAGTGGCTAGCCTGGGAAGGAGGCATTTTATTTCTCCTCCATGCTTTTCTGTAATGGCCAGTGGCCAGCCACACCTGAGCGTGACTTTGGCTGGGGCGCGAGGCGGGGACAGGCTCCCATTCCTCCCAGGGTCCTGCCCTCGATGTCTGCTTCAGAGCATCCTCTACTGCCCTTGGCCTTGAGCAGCCCGAGGCTCCCTGGATCCCTGTGTCATAGGGCAGCGTCTGCACCTGCGCAGAGCACAGAGGGTGGTCAGCAGCCTTTTGAAGGCATCACGATCAAATCCTGGCTCTGCCACACACTAGCTGTGTGGCCCTAGGCAGGCCACTGCCCCTCTCTGAGCCTCAGTTTTCTCTTGTGTAAAATGCGGACGATACTGCTGCTGCTGACCTTGGAGAGTTTTGTGAGGCTGTAAAGGGCGCCTGCCTTCCGGGGGTGCCGAGGTCCCTGGTGATGAGTACACTAAAGCCCCTGCACTGTCTCCAGGCCCCCGGCTGCCTTGCCTCTCTCTGTAAAACCCTCCCGTGAGCCCCAGTTTGCGTGAAGTCTGAGCTGCTCAGGGTGGCACCCAGGCCACCTGGCCCTGACCTCCTCGCAGCCCCTGCTCCCCACAGGCCCCTGGACGCCTGCGCGGTGTCCCCGGGCCTCCTCGACACGCTGACCGCCCCTCTGTGGAGTGTTGCCTCTGGGCCCAGCACCGCCCCAAACACCCGGGGTCTCGCCCCCTGCCAGCCCTGTGGCGGCCTCGGGCGCTGGGCCCTGGGTTTCAAAAGAGGACGTCAGACATTCAAGGAACAGGGTGTCGGGCAGACATAAGTGCCTGTGTGTTTGTGCAGACTGCAGGCGGCCAGATGGGCTGCGAATGAGCCAGAGGCCCAGGCGGAGCAGGGACGGAGGTGGCTGGGGAAGGCATGCCCTGCCCAAAGGGTCTCTTTTGATGTTTGCTGTTAAAATATGTTTTGGCCTCGCGGCATGTGGAATCTTAGTTCTCTGACCGGGATTGAACCTGCACCCCCTGCACTGGAAGCTCAGAGTCTTAACCACTGGATCGCCAGGGACGTCCCCAGAGGTGTTCTCTTTTGAAAGTGTTCAGACACCAGCAGGACACACCACACACCTGGTGGGCAGGTTGTGGCTTGTGGGCTGCAGTTCGAGACCTCTGGTGGCAGAGAAACAACTTGTGAGCCAGGATTTGAGCCCCTGGTATCTGTGCCCTGGGCTCCTGCTCTTCATCACTGGGCACCGTGGACTCTGTGGCTGGTTCTCTCAGGTTGATGCCGATGGCCCAACACCCTGCTCCTCTAGTCCGTCTGTCTGCCCCACTCCACGCTCCTGGGAGAAGTGCCCCATCTCTGGGTGTCCCCCCCAGTACCTGATCTGGAAGGGTGAATCTGGGGTGGGGTGGACGAGTCCACGCAGTGCCTGGTGCGCAGTAGGCGCCTGGATTATGTGCAGGGAGGATGAAGAAGAGGTGTTGCCTACACCCCCTGGCCTGCTGGCTCTGACCCTCCTGGTCTCAGCCGAGACGCCCCCACTTCCAGGCAGCCTTCCCTGCCTGCCCCGCAGCACTCCCCTGCTGTAGCTGTTGGCTTGTCTCCTGGGCTGGATGTGGAGGCCTTTGAGGACAGGCCCTGCTCTTTCTCAGCACCCTGGTACCTAAAAGAACATGTGGAACCGTGGCGGGTGCCTGGGGAGCACTGCTGCGTGAGTGGTGGTGTGGGGGCCAGTGAATGTCCGAGAGGCTGGAGGGGCAGCCGTCGGCCAGGCCCTGGATCCCACGTGCAGAAACACAGGCGGGCCCCCTTTGCACGGGGCCACCCCTGCTCCCTCCCTCCCTCCCGCCGAGGCCCCCGTGAAAGCCTTGTCGGGGAATCTGAAAGGCTGCCTGCTGGCCGGCGGTGCAGGCGAGCTGTCTCTGCCATGAAGTTAATGTGATGGGCCTTTTACAGGTGTGTTAAATAGACGCAGTTATTAACGAGTATATTAAGCCAATTAAAAGCCGCTCTTTGAGTGGGATTTAATGTTGCTACAGGGAGACACAAGAGCAGGCCTCCGTGGCACCCTGCCTTCCGGAGGCTGGAGGGGGAGCACGGGTGGAGGGGTGGGGGCTCTGCTGCGGGGACTGGGGAGAGGCGAGCAGCTTGGACTCCGGCTGCAGGCAGACTGTGGCCTTTTGACGCCCAGCTCAGCCACTTGCTGGGGGTGACCTTGGGCAGCCACTGGACGTGAGCCTCAGTCTCTCATCTCTAAGGGGCGGAAGGGGTGGCCGAAGTCAGCGTGATACTCTGCAAGGGCAGGCACGTGGTACCTGCCCATCAAGGGTGGAGGTGGGACCGGGGCGGCCATGGCAGGACCCCAGCCCAGGATTCCTGCTCCCGTGCTCTGGGCTTCTCTGCGGGAGCCCAGGCACCTACTGGACGGGCGCCAGGCAGCTTCCCACTGAGCCACTGGATGTCCGGCCCCGCCACCCCAGGTGAAGTTGTTCCCTCCGTGGACCTCAGGCTTTCTGACTGTGAGATGGAGCTGTGGATAACTGTAGCTTTCCCCGAGGCGGGGTGGGAGGACGAAAGGTGTGCGGGACCGGAGCACAGCCGGGTTTAGTGAGTGCCATTTCTTTCTCATGCTGTTGCAGGTTTTGCCTATCGCCTCCTCCCTGAGGCTCAGAAAGCGGACATTATCTGTGCTGAAATGGGGGTGGGGGCGGGGTGTCCAGGACAGAAGGGGTCCCTGGGCGTAGTAGGGCCTGGCCCCAGCCCGCCGGGAGGAGCGGCCCGCATCTGCATTCCCCTTTGCTGCCGACACCCTGCCCTTGGAGGTGGCAGCCTTCTGAATGCTCCATTAGCGTGACACTAATTAGCTGGTGGCACCGGCAGAATCCCTGATGAGGCCGCCCAGGAAGGGGGCAGGGGAAGGCGGCTGGGCCAGGGCGCACGCAGCTGTCCTCTGGCCTCTGCTGGCAGGGAGGCGGGAGGGCAGGGCAGGGCAGGGCGGTTGCCAGCCACCCCGACCTTCCCCCAGCCCCACTGCACTGGTGGCAGCCCCAGGGCCTGGGCGGTCAGACCCAGGTGTGAATCCAGGTGCCCCAGCTACCAGCGGGGGGACCTCAAGGGAGTGACCCCCGTGCCCTGGCCTGTGTTTCCCCTAAGGGGACAGAGTAGGGACTAAATGAGAGGATGCCTGTCGGAAAGCCTGGGGCACCGTGGTGCTCAGAGAAGGCTGGCTCTCTGCCTTCTAGCTCTTTCTGGGCCAGACCAGGCAGTGCAGGGTAGTGGTTATCACAGGGCGCTGCACAAAGGGTCTGCTCATCCTCTAAGTGTGTGTGTACACGTGTGCAAGCTCACACACCTAGGGTCACACACGTGAGCCACATGTGCCCAGGTGTTCAGGGGCGTCCCGCACGTGGAGAGCCCGACAGGTGCTCGCAGGCACGCGGCCCTGTGTCCGCATCCTCCTTCCCCACCTCCGGAGCCCCGCGGTGGCTGGCGGGTCCCTCCCCAGCCCGACTTTCCTGCACCTCACTTTCCCTGACCTGCTGCCTGACTGGACTGTGTCTTTGGGAGCCGACTCCTCAGTCTCTGCCTGGACCTAGTCCCCCCGCCCCACCCTACCCTGGGCTTTGCCTGTGGTCCCCATCTTATCCTTCCTATCCTGAGGAGGATGTTCTCAGAGGATGCGGTCTGCCTTCCACGGCGTTAGTTTCTCGGCCTGCCTAGAACTCCTGTTGGTGTGGTGTTGGGTAGGGCTCCAATGTCATTTATTCCATGCGGATAACCAGTTGTCCCGGCACTGCATGTCCATCCCCAGGGATCTGCAAGGCCCACTTCGTCCTAGACGGAGCTGGAGAGCGTCTGGATCCATTTCTAGATGCTCTGCTCCATCGCCTGGCCCCTTTCCCTTCCGTTAGTCCCATGGCTTCCGCCTTAAGCCATGGCGGTACTGGCCCTCTCCCCCACCCTTGTACCTCTTTGTCAAAAGCATCTTGGCTGTGCTTGGCCCTCTGTTCTTTCCTTATCAATTTCCACGTCAGGTTTTCAAGTTATACACAGGATGGCCAGGGTGTAGAGGCTGGACTGAATTTTTTCCATATTGAATCTCTGCTGATGTACATGACATATGTCTAAGTTTATTTCGGTCTTTAAAAAATGTCATTGAGTAAACTTATGTTTTTCTCCATACAGTCATTCACCTCCTTTGTCAACTTATCTTGGGTTCTTTAATAAACTGTAATGGTTTCAAAACTTAGATAACATGGACAAATCCTAGATAGACACAAACACCCAAAACTGACTTAAGAAGAAACTGAAAATCTGAATAGACTGATAACAGACTGAATTAGTGATCAAAACACCCACAAAGAAAAGCCCAGGCCTAGAAGGCTTCACTGATGAATTCTACTGAACATTTAAAAAAGAATTAATGCCAATTTTCCCATAAATTCTTCTAAAAAAGAGACTAGGAGGGAACACTTGCAAACTAGTTCTGTGAGGCCAGTATTAACCTAATGTCAAAACCAGACAAAGACACAAAATAACTAAGGACGAATATCCCTTGTGAACATGCACTCGGCCCTCTGTACCACAGGTTCTGCATTCATGGATTCAACCGAGGACTTAAAATTCCAAAAAACAAAACTTGAATTTGCTGCACACCAGCAACTATTTTCATAGCATTTACATAGTATTTACAACTATCTACATATCATTTGCATTATATTTACAACTATTTACATAGTATTTACATTGTACTAGGGATAAGTAATCTGGAGATGATTTACAGTACACGCAAGGGAATTCCCTGGCAGTCCAGTGGTTAGGACTCTGCACTTGCACTGCTGAGGGCCCGGGTTCAGTTCCCTGATTAGGGAACTAAGATCCTGCAAGCCACCTGGTGCAACCAAAAAAAAAAACCCAAAACAAACGTATATGCAAGGATGTGCATAGATTATATGCAGATACTCTGCCATTTTATATGAGATTTGAGCACCTGTGCATTTTTGAATCCATGGGGTGGGGGGTCCTAAAGCCAGTCTCCCATGGATACCATGACTGTACATGCAAAAATCAACAAAATACTAGCAAACTGAATCCAGCAATATATAAAAAGCATTGTACACCATGACCAAGTGGGACTTATCCCAGGAATGCAAGGTTGGCTTAACATCCAAAACTCAATGAATGTAACATACCATGTAGATAGAATAAAGGACAGCTATCACATGGTCATCTCAATGGATGCAAGAAAGCATCTGATGTGATCTAAGATCCCTTCATCATAAAATACTCAACAAACTAGGATAGAAGGGATCTTTCTCAACCTGAGAAGGAGTATTTAGGAAAAATGCACAGATTATGTCACATTTAATGGCAAAAGACTGAATGCTTTCCCTCTAAAATCAGGAATAAGATTGCCACTTCTGTTCAACATTGTACTGAAGATTCTAGCCAGGGCACTTAGACAAGAAAAAAAAAAAAAAAAGGGAGATAAGTCATTCACATTAAAAAGCAAGAAGTAAAACGACCTCTATTCATAGATGACATAATCTTACACATAGAAAATCCTGAAATCCACTAAAAAAACTATTTGAATACACAAGTTCAGCCAAGTTTGCAGGCCACAAGATTGATTAACAGAAATCAATTGTATTTCTGTACATTCACAATGAAAATTCAAATATTAAGAAAATGATTCCATTACAAGAGCGTCAAAAAAAAAACCAACTTAGAAGCAAATTTAGTAAAAGAGCAAAAGTTATAATCTGAAAATTTTTTTTTTTAAGAAATTAAAGACGGTTTAAATAAATAGAAAGACATCAGACATTCATGGATTGGAAGACAATGTCAAGATGGTAATATTCCCTAAACTGGTCTACAGATCTAGCACAATCTCTATCAAAATCCCAGATGGCTTCTTTGCAAAAACTGACAATCTCATCCTAAAATTCAAGGGACCCAGAAGAGTCAAAACAATCTTGAAAAAGGACAAAGTTGGAGGAGTCACAATTTCTGATTTCACGACCTACCACTAAAGCTACAGTCATCATGACAGTGTGGTACTGGCAAAGGACAAACATGTACATCAGAAGAACTAAGAATCCAGAAATAAGCCCTCACATTTATGGTCAACTGATTTTTGTCGAGGGTACCAAGACAATTCAATAGAGAAAGATTGGTTTCTTCAACAAATGGTGCTGGAACAAGATACCCACATGCAAAAGAATGAAGTTGGATCTTTCCTCACACCATACACAGAAATGAACTCAGAATGGATCCTAGACCTGAATGTAAGCACTAAGACTAGAAAACTCTTAGACGAAAACATAAAATTTTCGTGACATAGGGTGAAACAAAGCCTTTTTAGATACAACACCAAAAGCACAAATGACAAAAGTTTTTGCTTCATCAAAGTGAAAACTTTTGTACTTCAAAGCACACCATGAAGAAAGTGAAAAAGGCAACTCTAGAATGGGAAAAAATATTTGTGAATCATGAATCTGATAACAGAATTATATCTAGAAAATATAAAGAATGTTTACAATGTAATAAAAAGACGACCCAATTAAAAAATGGGCAAAGAGCAGAATAGACATCTCTTCAAAGAAGATATACAAAGGCCTGTAAGCACATAAAAGGATGCGCAGCATCCTTGACCATCAGGGAAGTGCACATCAAAACCATGTGATACCACTGCACACACACAAGGATGGCTGAAATCAAAAAGACATATGATAAGTTTTGGTAAGATGCTGAGACATTGGAACCCTGGTGGGAATGTAAAATGGTGCAGCTGCTTTGGAAACCAGTTTGGCCGTTCCTCAAAAAAGTAAGTGTAGAATTACCATGTGACCTAGCAATTTCACTCCTAGGTGTATATGCAAGAGAAATGAAAACATACGTCCACACAGAAAATTATACACAAATGTTCATAGCAGCATTATTCGTAATTGCCAAAAATGTGGAGATGACCCAGATGTCCAGCAGCTGATAAACGGATAAATAAAACCTGGCATATCCATACAATGGGATATTATTCACCAATAATAAGGGTGAAGTACTGATGCATGCTACAACATGGATGAACACATTAAGTTAAAAAAAGCCATACATAAAAGGCCACATATTATGTGATATCATTTATATGAAATATCCAAAATAGATAAACCTAGAGAGACAGAAAGTAGCTGAGTGGTTGCCTAGGGCTGTGAGGGGGTATGAGAGGTAGACGGGGAGTGATTGCTATCGGGTGTGGGGTTTCTTTTGGTGGGGATGAGAAAATGGTCTGGAGTTTGATATTGGTGATGGCTGGACAACTCTGTGAATTTATGCTAGCAAGTATTCACTAGTACACTTTGAATGGGCGCGTTGTATAGTACCTGTTACCATACACGTAAAACTGTCCCCGCCCCCAACTGTAATAGTTATCTTTTGTGTAAAATGTATTTTCCGACTCCGCTATAGGTATAGAGCCAGCAAACTACCACCTGCAGGCCAGATGTGGTGTGCAGCCTGCTTTTGTGAATAAAGTTTTATTGGAACCTAGCCATGCACACTCATTTCCATGTGTCTGTGCCAGTTTTCCCACCACAATGCCGCAGAGCTGAGTAGTTCCAATAGATACTGTATGGCCTGCGAGGTCCAAAATGTTGGCTCTTTACAGAAGAAGTTTGCCCACTTCTGCTACAGAGGAATGAAGCTGCATTTGTGTGTTGATGTTGTTTTTAAAAAATTTTTTCCTATTATTCCACTTTTACTTTTTAAAAACTTTTATTGAAAAATAGTTGATTTACAATGTGTTTCAGGTGTACAGCAGACTGATTCAGTTATGCATATGTGCATACACACTCTTTTAGATTCTTTTCTACTACAGGTTATTACAAAATTTCGAGTCTAGTTCCCCGTGCTGTACAGTAGCTCCTTGCTGGTTATCTGTTTTATATATTGTGTGTTGATGTTCTGTCTGCAAATCTTGCTGAATTCTTGTTCTCTTGGGGTTTCTATGTAAACAGTCTCACTTCTTTCTAATCCTTAAAACTTGTTCCTTATTTTCCCCCGTCTTCCTGAGCTGGCCAGGACCTCTGTACAGCGTGGAAAGGCAGTGATTTGGGTCTTCGTCCTCCTCTGATTTTACCAACCCTGGGTTGGTTTGTGGTGGACTGTGGTTGTATCCTCTGTAACACACGAGGGAAGCTGCCTGCCATCCTAGTTTGCTAAGAGCTTATTTTTATTCATTCAGTCGTAAAAGGGGGCTAACTCTGGCCCTGTCCTGGCCGTCACCTCTGAGCCTCCGTCCCCTCCTGGGCTCAGTTCCAAGGTGGGGGCGGCCCTGGACCGTCCCTCTGTCCCCGGGGCCGTGCGCGGCAACAGCTCTGTAATTGAATCTGCCGTGCGGCCAGCGGCGGGTTTTTAATTTTATTGGCATTTTAAATTGCTTTGTTTCTTCCGTATTTTATTAGTGTCAGTGGAAGCAGCTGCACCTGCAGGAATGCTCGCAGGGCTACGGCGTGTGGGGGCAGTGGCGCCAGCCTTTGGGGTCAGGGGTGTTGGACAGGAGTCCGGTGAGCAGGGGTGGGCATCTGGGAGAAGCTTGTCTGTGAAGATGCGAGAGGTGGGCTGGGGACCCTCTTGTCCCTTTGTGGAGACAAGGGGTCCCACCCTCTGGGGCAGATGGGGGCAGGTAAAGGGTTCGCGTCTGCTGCCAGGCCCTGGGGGTTCTCTCCTTTTCTTCTTATTCCCACATCACAGTGGAGGAAACTAAGGCCCAGAGAGGGCCACTCACTTGCCCAGGACCACACACACCTCCCATTCAGGGCACGGCCAGGATTTGACCCCCCGGCCATCTGCTCTCAAAGCCTGTGCCCTGGGGACTCCACCCTCACCTACAGAGGACCAGCCTGAGGCACCCAGGGTCTGGCAGAGCGAGGGTAGACGCTCTCGCCAGTCTCCTGGGGTAGCGCCTCAGCCCCCCCCTTCTTGGATGACAGGTCCCTGAGTACCCCCCGCCCCCCAGACCCCTGCACCAGCCAAGCCCCCAGGCAGCCTCTCTGGGGCCCTCTGCCTGGCCCGTACTTTTAACAGCACGTGACTCAAAGTTTATATATCAAAACCATGATGAGAAAATCAAATATCTGTTAGGGGGATGGTCCTGAGCAGCTGAGGAAAACAGGCTTCTGTCCCAGGGGTGGGCGGGTCCTCTCTGGGACCCAGGGACTCTGCCCAGCTGGGAGTAGCCCAAGATCTTAGGCCTGAGGTAGGGAAGGGGGAATGGACTTTCCCTCCCGCCACATCTTTTTTCCTTTCTCTTTCTCCAGGTCACTTTCTCCGGTCAGCTGGAACAGGCTACGACCGCCAGCCGTCCGGGCTCCTGGATGTACGGCTGCCCGCACCCCCGGCTCCTCCACTTGCCTGACCTCAGGGCCCAGAGAGGGGACGTGCAGCCATTTCTGGTTCTCTGGCCACGTTCCGGGCGCTTGTGGAGGTCAGTCCTCGTGTGGCCCTGTGTAGTCAGGCCACTCTGATCCCAGTTTGCGGGGGCGGGGGCGGGGGGGTCATCAGACCCGGCCACGTCTTCTCCCCACCGGGATTCTGACACTCATCATGGACGGTCAGAGCTGGATGACTTCTCAGGGCCATCTGATCTGACCCCTTGCTTTACAGAAGGGAGAGCGCAGGCCCCAGGAGGCCAACGGACTCATCCAAAGGTCACGCTACTTGCGGCCCGGGCAAGACCTTTCTCCCTTAGTGAGAAACAACACAGCCCGAGGTCTGGTCACGAAGCTCAGGGCCAGCCCTTCCTGTCTTGCTTCCCCCTGCGGGCCACAAGGACAAGAGGGTCAGCCTAGGCCTGAATGCTGAGGAGTCTTGTCCAGGCCTTGACCGGGCAGCAGGGCACCCAATTCAATTTGCTTATCTCCCTTCCTGCCTCCCTCTTTCCTGTGCTCTTCAATTACAAGCAGTGTCAGTGTCTTCTCCAATAAGTACAAAGATGTCAAAGGGTCTGAGTGGGCAGGGAAGCAGGACGTCCTTGGTGGCCCTCCACGTTCTCTAGTTCTGGCCTTGGAGCAGGAAGGAAGGACCAGCCCAGGTCATCATGCCCAGCCCTTGCCTCCAGCCAGCTGGCAGCAGCGGGCAGGGCAGGAAACCCTGGCACCTGGACAGCAGCAATCATAGATCCTCTGGGCCAGCAAGCCCATCCTGGAAGAATATTTTTGCACAGAGATGCGTACATGGACGAAGCTGATGTTCATTACAGCACCGTTCAGAATAGCAAGAGACTAGAAACAACCTAAATGTCCATCAACAGGGAGATGGTTAAAAAACGTTATATTCACCGGTACAATGGTATACAGGGAGGGTGCTCCTTCTGTCAGGTGGGGAATAATCTCCAAGATACACCGGTAAGGAAGAAAGGCAAGGAGCTGAGAAGCATGTCGGGGTGCAAATGTTTTCGTAAGAGGTATTTACTGCCCCTCCTACACGCATGCATTTTTCAGGAGGGTATTTAAGAAACTGCTAATGCTGGTTTCCGCTGGGAAGGAGAGTTATTTTTCACTGTAAATTCTTATGCTTTCTGAATTCTGTGCCACGGACAAGCTATTCAGTGAAGTATCTAATTTTATAAAAGAGAATGTGTTCTCCCTGGAGGCCATGTAAAGGAGGGAAGGGGCGCTGTGCGTGAAAAACATTTTTCCTTGAAACCGAAGGCCCTTCCAGATTATGTCGTTCTTTTTTTTGATGAGGCAGACAAGTATTTCTCTAAACCTCTGTCTCTGAAAGAACACCGCTGGAGGACCTTCAGTTCTGAGGATGTTGATACAACATCTTAGGTCCCCCTTGTCTTTCTGGAAATACCCTCCAGAGGCAAGTAATCAAAACTGAACCAGCAAGATGGAGGAGTAGGAGGACGTGCGCTCGCTCCCTCTTGCAAAAGCACCAGAATTATAACTAACTACTGAACAATCATCAACAGAAAGACACTGGAACTCACCAAAAAAGACACCCCACATCCAGAGACAAAGGAGAAGCGGCAATGAGACGGTAGGAGGGGTGCAATCGCGTTAAAATCAAATCCCATAAATGCTGGGTGGGTGACTCACAAACTGGAGAACAGTTATATTGCAGAAGTCCACCTGCTAAAGTGAGGGTTCTGAGCCCCACATCAGGCTTCCCAACCTGGGAGTCCAGCAGCGGGAGGAGGAATCCCCAGAGAATCAGACCCTGAAAGCCAGCGGGATTTGATTGCAGGACCTCCACAGGACTGTGGAAACAGAGACTCCACTCTTGGAGGACACACAAAAAAATGTGCTCACCAGGACCCAGGGGGAAGGAGCAGTGACCCCATAGGAGACTGAACCAGACCTACCTGCTGGTGTTGGGGGGTTGCCTGTGGAGGTGGGGGGCAGCTGTGGCTCACCGAGGAGATGGGGGCACTGGCAGCAGGGGGTTCTGGGAAGTGCTTATTGGTGTGAGCCCTCCCAGAGTCTGCCATTAGCCCCACCAAAGAGCCTGTGGGCTCCAGCACTAGGTGGCCTCAGGCCAAACAACCAACAAGGTGTGAACACAGCCCCACCCATTAGCAGACAAGCAGATAAAGTTTTACTGAGCTCTGCCCACCAAATCGGATTAAAGCTTTACTGAGCTCCACCCACCCAACCCTACCCACCATCAGTCCCTCCCATCAGGAAGCACACAGGAGGCTCCTAGATAGCTTCCTCCACAAGAGGGCAGACAGCAGTATCAAGCAGTATCAGCACTATTTCGTCTTATGGAACTGAAAACCACAGCTACAGAAAGATAGAGAAAATGAAAAAGCAGAGGACTTTGTACCAGATGAAGGGACAGGATAAAGCCCCAGAAAAACAACTAAATGAAGAGGAGATAGGCACCCTTACAGAAAAAGAATTCAGAATAATGATAGTGAAGATGATCCAGGACTTTGAAAAAAGACTGGATGCAAAGATTGAAAAGTTTACCAAAGACCTAGAAGAATTAAAGAGCAAACAAACAGAGATATGCAACACAATAACTGAAATGAAAAATACACTAGAAGGAACCAATAGCAGATTAACTGAGGCAGAAGGGCGAATAAGTGACCTGGAGGACAGAATGGTGATAACCACTGATGCGGAAAAGAATAGAGAGAAAAGAACGAAAAGAACTGAAGACAGCCTAAGAGACCTCTGGGACAATGTTAAACGCACCAGCATTCGCATTATAGGGGTCCCAGAAGGAGACAAGAGAGAGAAAGGACCTGAGAAAATATTGGAAGAGATTCTGGTTGAAAACTTCCCTAACATGGGAAAGGAAATAGCTACCCAAGTCCAGGAAGTGCAGAGAGTCCCAGGCAGGATAAATCCAAGGAGAAACACGCCAAGACATATAGTAGTCAAGCTGATAAAAATTAAAGACAGAGAAAAGTTATTAAAAGCAACAAGGGAAAAACAATAAATAACATACAAGGGAACTCCCATAAGGTTAACAGCTGATCTCTCAGCAGAAACTCTGCAAGCCAGAAGGGAGTGGCATGATATATTTCAAGTGATGAAAGGGAAGAACCTACAACCAAGAATACTCTACCCAGCAAGGATCTCATTTAGATTCAATGGAGAAATCAAAAGCTTTACAGACAAGCAACAGCTAAGAGAATTCAGCACCACCAAACCAGCCCTACAACAAATGCTAAAGGAACTTTTCTAAGCGGGAAACATAAGAGAAGAAAAGGACCTACAAAAACAACAACAAAACAATTACAAAAATGGTAATAGGAACATACATATCGACAATTACCTTGAATGTAAATGGACTAAATGCACCAACCAGAAGACACAGACTGGCTGAATGGATACAAAAACAAGACCCACATATATGCTGTCTATAAGAGACCCACTTCAGACCTAGGGACACACACAGACTGAAAGTGAGGGGCTGGAAAAAGATATTCCATGCAAATGAAAATCAAAAGAAAGCTGGAGTAGCTATAGTCATATCAGATAAAATAGACTTTAAAATAAAAAATGTTACAAGAGACAAGAAAGGACATTACATAAAGATCAAGGGATCCATCCAAGAAGAGGAGATAACAATTATAAATATATATGTCCCCAATATAGGAGCACCTCAATACATAAGGCAAATGCTAACAACTATGAAAGAGGAAATGCAAGGCAGAAATAGAGACACAGGTGTAGAGAACAAACACACGGACACCAAGTGGGGAAAGCGGGGAGGGTTGGGGCGGGGAATGAATTGGGAGATTGGGACACCACATTGTATACTCTAAATATATGCTGTTTATTGTCTGTTAACTGTATCTCAATAAAAGTTCTTAAAAAAAAAAAAAAAAAAAACTTAACCAGCACAGGGCCTAATCAACATATATGAGAAAAGGGAAAGAAACGCACAATGTAAGTAAATGGTTGGCAAAAAACACTCCCATCAGAAGAATGTGGTCACAGAAGGGATGAAGATTATGGCCAAATATTTCATTGTGAAGGAAACAATGTAGCAAGCAACTGTTTCTATAAAGCAAAAATGCAAAGAGTAGGAGAAAAAATTTATAAAAGAATGAGCACAGAGGGGGAAAAAGGTGGCAGCATAGAAAACAGGATGAAAGGCAAGCAAATGAAAGGGAAATAGTTAGAAAGGCGTATCAGAAGTGGGTACAGAGGGAAGATGGGCAAAAGACAGCCAATGTGTGCTTAACTAGAGCCCCCAAAAGAAGGAAACTGAAATAACACAAGCCTGGAGTCTGCCTGTCGAAAGGCATGGACTGTTCCAGGAAAAACTGACTCTGAAGGGTCAACCCCAAGACACAGGCTAGTAAAGTAATGGCATGAAAGATGTGGAAAGATCAAAAGGAAATATAAAGGAGGAAGGCTCAGGCTTCAACTTCTCCATGGCAACATTCAACATTAGAAAAGAACAGAACGAGGTCTACAGAAATTATCCTCAAGGAAATAAAGTGACCCAGGAATTATTTTTTTGCTCATTCAAGTAGCAAGTTGACAGACCATTCTGAACATGCGGGAATTCCAGGAGTGTTGTTCACAGGAGGCCTTAAGCCGTAGACTAGAAGGCAACTTCAGATGGTGGAAAAATAAAGCGAAAGAACCGGTGATGAACACGGACCCTGTTTATCTAGGAGACTGAGACAGAAAGAACTGTGGGACTGTGGTGATGTAACCAGATGCTAACAACATTACCAGCCCTAGGAGTAAAGTAATGGGATCACTTAAGAAGAGAGGGGATGGGGAAAGAGGGGAACAGTAGTGTAAATACACAGGTGTCCTCATTTTTAATAGCTGGGATCAAAAGATATTTAAAGCTGATGTCAGTTAACAGAGGTTTAAAAGGATGACATAAACGCTGAGAAAATGTAGAGAGAAAAAGGAAATACACTAATTTCATCATTTTGTTCATTTTAGGGTAGATGGAATAGATGCTGTTCCAAAGAAATAGAAAATTAGGGGATTATTTAATGCTACACCACTAGAACAAGGACACCACCCTTCCCTATGATTAGTTGGCACACAAAGCGGAGACCTTAGATCACACAGGGAAAGACTTTTCAAAGCAATTAAAACAAAGCACAGCATGACTGAACTCATACATCTGTTATATCAATAAATGTAAATGGGCTAAACTCTCCTATTAAAAATTTTTTAAAAGGCATTCAGATTGGATCACAAAGCTTAATTCAGCTTTATATTATATGAGTCACAGCTAAACAAAGTAATTCAGAAAGGTTGAAATAAAAGGACTGGCAAAGGTTTCAAGAAAAATGTGAATTAAAAAAGCATCTAAATAGGCAGTTACCATCTTAACAGATAAAATTGAATCCTGGCCAAAAAAGAATTACATACAGCCGAGAAAGATGCAATTTACTATGAAGATTTAAGGTACTAATATCTGTGCATTAAATAACATTGCATCACCATTCATAAGGCCAAAGCTTTAGATGCTACAAGAAGAAACAGACTGGCACACATTAGCAGTAGGCATCTAATTCATCTCTATCCATGACAGGTAAATACGGATACATGAGACCTCGCTAATGTAGTTCATGGAGTAGACATAATTGGTAAACACCAAACTCTGAATCTTGAAAACAAAGCCACATCTTTTCAAATTCCCATAAAAGTCATAAAACTCGCAAAAATAACCAGAGATTATATTGCAAAGAAAACTTCACTAAAGTCCAAGAAAGTAGAAATCATAGCATTCTCTGATTATAATGCAATATAACTAGAAATAACAAAACACAAAAGCATCTACTACCTCGGAGGATAGATGGTACTCGAATAAGCCTGAAGCCAAAGAAGAAATCAAAGTCAAAATTATGAAGTATCTAGAAAAGACTGATAATAAAAATACTACATGTTAGAACCTAAAGGATACAGCTAAAGCAGCGCTCAGAGAATTCATAGCCTTACTCTTCCTTTTTTTCTTGTTTAGCAGTATAAAGATTTAAGCCTCTCAAGAAAATTTTTAAAAAAGGAAAGCAGGAGGAAGATTTTAATAAAGATAAATGTATACACTAATGAATTAGAAACCAGAAAAGGGTAATTACTAATAAATGAATCCTAGAGATGGTTCTTTGGGAAAGGGGGTAGAAGACCTCATTAGCTAACTAACCTAATCAAGAAGGGGTGGGGGGGGGAGCACAAAATACACAATGTAAGAAACAAACGTGAAATAATCACTTAAAAGAATTTAAATGATTTTGTGAAACCTCAGGCAAATAAATTCAAAAATGGGATAAAATGGGTACTTTTCTAGAGAAATATAATTTACCAAACTCATTCAAGAAGAACAATTAGATTAATCATTACAGAAGAAACAGAGAACATTATCTCAGCGCTACCCAGCCCTCCATCCCCCAAATAAATACACTAGCCCAGACTGCTTCATGGAGGCTCAACCAATCTTTAAGGAACACATGATCCATTTTTACTAAAGCTGTTATAAAGCAGAGGGGAAGGCGGAAAGCCTCCATTGTCTTTGTGAAGCAAGTGTAACACTGATAGCAAAACCCAACAAAAACTATTCCAAGGAAAGAAAACTAAAGACAAATCTCGCTGATGAAATGGAGGCAAAACTCCGAAATAAAATAGAAAATCAAGTCCCATGGCATGTTATAATGAAATATTTATCATGAGCAAGTGGGAACCAACCAGGAATGCAAGGATGGTTCAATATTAAGACATCTATATCATTATTCATATTAATAGAGCAAAGAAAAAACCATATGATACATTTCACAGACACTGCAAAGTCATTTGGTAAAGTTCAAATTCCAGTCTTGATTTTTAAAATTCTTTTTTCTTAAAGCTCTTTATTGGAGTTTAACTGCCTTACACTGTCGTGCCAGTTTCTGCTGTACAACAAAGTGAATCAGCTGCATTTATACATATATCCCCATATCCCCCCCTCCTGTGACTCTTTCCCACCCTCCCTATCCTACCCCTGTAAGTTAAAATTCTTAATAAAACAGGAGTAGATCGACACTTATTTAACCCGATGAAATACCTGCCCCTAAACTAGTATTTTACGTATTGAGGAAATCCTAGAAGCTTCTTGTTAAAGTCAGAGACAAAGCAAGAATGTCTATTGTCACCACTATTATTTTTCATTGTTCCAGGGATAGCAGCCAACGCTATTAAATAAGACAAAGAAATCAATGTATAAAACTTGCAAAGTAGGAGGTCAAATTATCACTTACAAATGATTTGATAGTATAACTGGAAAACCTAAGAGACTAAATTGAAAAAGCATTACAAGCAATAAAAGAATTCAGTAAGGTGGCAGGAGTTAATAACCTTTATATAAACAACTTCTATTTATGGAAGAAAAGACTAGCCAAGAAAGGTTAACTTCCCAGAGGAAGGAAACTTTAAAAATGTGCGAGATCTAAATGAAGAAAATACAAAAACATTCCCGAGGGATGCAAAAGAAAGTCTGAACCAACAGAAAGGTATAGATCACGTTATTGGAGGGAAGGACATCATCATAAAAATGTTATTTCTTCCTAAATTAATTTATAAATTGCATGCAATCCCAGCAAAAACCCAAACAGGATTCTGTTCTTACCTAGATAAGTTGATTCTATAGTCCAGACAGAAAACTAATAGCACAGCCAAGGAATTTCTGCATCAGAGGATGGTGAATAACAAGTAGGAGACACCACCGAATGTTAAAGTGTGTTACACACATGCTTACAGCATGCATGAGCCTCGAAAATGCTATGCAGAGGGAAAGAAGCCAGTCACAAGAGGCCACATACTGTATGAGTCCCTTCTTAGGAAAGTCCAAAATAGGGGACTCTATAGAGAAGGGAGGAGCCGGGAGGATGAGGGAATGGATAAGGGCTCTCTTCTGAGGTGATAAAAATGCTCTAAAATGGACTGTGGTGATGGATGCAAAATCCTCTAAATACACTTAACCTATTGAATGGTATACTTCAAATGGTGTACGTGAATAATATCTCAATAAAGGCACTAAAATTTTTTAAATGTTATGACGCTACAATAATTACAATAGTATTGCACTGATATTTGAGTACATTTGCATCCATACTGCACATTTTGCACCAGATAAATTACCAAATAATCAGAGATTGTATATTTTAAAAATTAAACCAGAGAAGAACTAGATGAAAACCCTGGGGAAGCCTTTTTTTTTTTTTTTTAAATCTCAGCATGAGGAAGGACATTCTAAGTATGACACAAAATCCAAAGGCCATAAAGGGCAATACTGATAAATTTTACTTCACCAAAAAAACTCCTCCATGTCAGAATCAAAGACAAATGACAATTTGGGGAAAACATCTGCAATGCACGTGACAGACAGAAGTCGAATTCCATCATATACAAAGAGTTTCTATAAATCAATAAGGACAAAACCCAATGGGAAAAACAGATCAAGAAGATGAATAGGTAAGTCAGTCAAACCACATCCATCACAATTACAAATGCACATACCTTCAATCTGGTATTTCCTCTTGTAGAAATTTATGCTGTAGTTTTATTCACACCTTTGTGACATACACAGGGACAAAGTTTGTTGCTACATTGCTTGTAACAGCAGCAGGTAGGGTATGGTTCTCCTTGGGGGACTTGTCAAATAAATTATGCATCACCCATGCTATGAAAAACTATATGGCAGAAGAATGAAGAAGCTCTTTAGATGCTGACACATAGGATGTATTGCTAAATGAAAAAGTGAGGTGTAGGCCAGTGGATAAAATATGTGTATACACACATATTTGCTGGGATGTGGAAAAAATATCTCCTGGGAGGACACACAACAGTGGGGAGAGGAAGGCTTTTGTTTCTATACCCCTTTATTCCTTTTGAATACTGGACCACATGAGTATATTGCCATGACTAAAGATAAACTACATATTAAAAAAGAAAAAAGCAACAACATAAACACTATGATAAATGGCAATTAATCGTACACTATAGGACAGAAGCACTAGGGAAGGGTGGGGACTGCGGTGAACTGGAGATGGGTGTCCCCTTTAAAGAGGCAGTAGTTCCATTCTAACCAATAGCTGCAGCACAGCAACACGGGCCTATGTTACCAGATCCTCTGATTTGTGTTCAAGACACATTAGATTCAGATTTTTTACATGTATCCCTGTTTTTAAATGTTTCTAAATGCTTAAAATAAAAATAAAACCCTATGGGGGTTAAAAATAATCAGATCAGAGGGTTTGGGATTCCTGTCCTGGATGGTAAAGGAGGACAGATCCTTGAAGGTTACCAAATCCAGCTCCCTAACTTGACCCATTGAAAGCAAGGCCCAGAGAGGGAAAGGACATGCCCAAGATCACACAGCAGTTCAGGCCCCAAGCCGGGATCCCATTCAGGACTACAGTTGACTTTTGAACAACGTGGGGGTTAATTCAAGTATAACTTACAGTTGGCCCTCCACATCTGAGGATTCAACCAACCACGGACCCCGTGGTGCTGCAGTATTTACTACTGAAAAATATCCGCGTATAAGTGGACCTACACAGTTCACACCCGCATTGTTCAAGGGCCAACTGTGTTTGCTTTCCCGTTATCCTGCTCTCTGCTGATGCAGAGAGAGACAAGGCGTGTGGTGGGGTCACAGAGGAAGTGCCAGGGTTGGGACCATGGTGCTGGCAGAGGCCAGAGAAGGCTGCTCGGGAGAGGGTCACGCTCAGTGGGAGTCAGCCAGGCAAAGGGAGTGGGTGCCATTGTCGGGAGGGACCCCAGGGAGGCAGCACAGCCTGGGCAAAGGCCTGGGAGAACACAGACGGTCCAAAGCAGGCTGGTGGTGGGTGGGCCTGCTGGAACATGGACGGCTTTCCCTGCCTGGGAGCTGCCCTGACAAGGCCTGAGGTGGGGACAGCTCGGTGTGTCCAGGAGAGAGCCAGCCCCATGGACACGGAGTGGGCAGAGAGAGGGGTGGGAGCAGGGGCCACACGGAGGGCACGTCACTCACACTTGCGCAGCTCCAGGCTCTTGGTCGGGCAGGCCAGGTGTTGGCCGGGGGCGTTCTGGGTCCTCTGCAGACAGGCCAGCATGGCTGAGCTGGGGGCCCACGGCGGGGTGCGCTCTGCAGCGGGGTCCCTGTGAGGAGGGAGAGGAGGCGCTGGTCACAGGGGGCTGCTCCGTGCCCGCCTCCCACCTCCCTGCCCAGCCCTGCTCATCGTGTGGCTCACCTCGTCCAGGGGGCTTCCTGGACGCCCCCGGGCCTGCTCAGACCCTCACCCCCTCTCTGTTCCCTCAGCAGGCTGTCCTTCTGGTGGTGATGGCCTCCAGCTCTCTCCTAACCACCTTCCAGCAAATCTGTACCAACCCCCTGGCCCCCACCTTCAGCCTTGAGCGCATCAAGGGGAAAGACCCCATCTGGTCATCTTGGGAACCAACACGGAGCGGTGCCCGGGAACTGCCAGTGGGCGAATGGGTGTCCCCGCTTATTGAAGTGCTGGTTTGTCCCCACCTCCCACCCCCACCCCCAGCCTGGAGGCTTCTCACAGTGCCCCTGGGGGGGAGAAGATGCCCAGGATGGCGTTCCCGGGAGAACCAGGGGGGACCTGTGCTGAGCCCTGAGCCCAGGCCCCAAGGGCCACCAGGGCCCCCTGCCCGAGTCCCCTATCCCAAACGGAAAGGGCAGGGCCACCCAGGGCAGCTCTACCGGGCTGGGGCGAGGCCCCCCATGGGTAGCAGCTCAGATGTGGCTCCAGACAGGTCCATGGGTGCTGACTCACCCAGATGCTCACGGAATGGAGCATTTTTATCTTCACAAAACCCACTTTCCTGAGAACCCAGTGCCCTGGAGGGGCAGGATGACACGGCCTGCCCTGGATTCATGGGGAGAGGCTGGGAGGTTTCCTGCCAGAGTTAGCGTAAGAAGAAGGTGGGCCCCGGTGTTGGCTCAGCCCTGGACGCTCGTGATGTCCACACAGCCTGGGTGCCCGGTCCCCATCCCCTCCTCCCCCCACCCCATCCAGGCCTGAGCCACCAAGCTGGGCTGGTTTTAGAAAGAAAGCGGAGGGGAGGGTGTGGCCCCCAAAGTGCAGGGGAAGAAAGGGAAGTTATTTAATACTAAACAGGTGTCTGGAGCCCTACATTCTGCTGCTTTCTTCTAATAATGAAGTATTCATGAGGAAAAGCCTTTTTTCACTACTTTCTTAAGATACTAATTTCACAACAAGCTCCTTGTTACCGCGCAATTATTCCAATCTTGTATTTCCCCGAGACGGCTGCAGCCTCCTGTCTGTCCCGGACTCTCGGTAAATGAAAGACAATCACGTACCCACCTTTCATTATGCTCTATTTTACTTTCAGCAAAGGTACCCTGAAAGAAATGATTTACTCTGAAAGGGACTTTTATTCAGTTTCAAAACCAATTTTCCCCTATTACTGTCTCAGAAAAAAAGAAGAGAGAAAGTGGGGGATGGATGGGGGAGGGTCGGTGGTTCTCACGCCTCCCCCCATTGCCAGCCTTAGCGCAGCGACGTGATAAAAGCTGCAGTATCCACTTCCCGGCTTTGATTTCTGGTAATTTTAAAATATGCCATTACAATCAGGCAGAAATTATACAGTTTAAAAAGGGAATGAAGTGGGGCTTATTGCAGGGATGAAAGCCCTTGACTGCGGGAATGAGGCACCGCTCCCTGGGGTCTCGGGACGTGAGCCGGCAGTGGGAGCGGGCCGCACTGGGGCCCTTCGGGATACACCCACACATGTGGGGGTAGCCGGCCCCCTCGGACACCCGGGGACGTGGGGACCCGCCCGCCTGCTGTGCTGGGTGTCCACACACACCTGGATGCACTTGCTACGTGCACGTCCCTGCAGGTGGGCACACCCTGTCACACCCTCACCCACCCCGAGTGACACGGCCTCCCACGCCCTCTGGCACCTCTGGGCACACATGTGCAGTCTACAGATACGCACAATCGTGTGCCCACCTGGAAGGTAAGAGGCCTGTGGCGACCCCGGCAGCCCGGCCCCTCGCCCTTGACTCTAGCCCAGAGCAGTGGCCACCTCCTGCTGCGCGGATGCAGGGGTGAGGGGACCGAGGGGAGGGCCGGAGAAGGCCAGCCGGCTACAGGGCGCACGCAAGCCTTCTCCCTCCACAGACGGGGAGACGCAGGCCAGAGGGAGGCAGTGGCTGGGTGAGCCTGCCCCCTCTCCACTGGGCTACACTGCTGCCTGTAGGCTGGGGCAGAGCGGGGCTGGGAAGGAGGGAGGCCAGCCACCTGGCACACAGCACAGAGGAAACCCGGGCTGGAAGCCTGGAACCTCCCCTGTGCCCGTGCCTGCTGTGTGACCCCCAGGGGAGCGACTGCCCCTCTCTGGCCTTGTAAAAGCACCTCCCTGATTCCTCCCAGCGCACTTTTCTCCAGGGTCCTGGCCAAGCCCCGCTTCATCGCAGGAGGTCCTCCCCACCTGCGGCCTTTCGCCAGGTGCCGGGGCCCCCAAAGTGCAGCCCCTCCCCAGGGCCCATGCACCCCAGCATGCTTTTCAGTGGAAAAGGCCAGGCTGGGGGCTGCAGTGCTTATTGGGTGAGGGGTAGGGGGCCTATTCTGGGGCCTCTCTGGACCCCATCAACTGCCCTCCCGGTGGGGCTCTGGTTTCAGAGTGCTCGAATGGTGGATGCCCGGGCAGCTCTGGGGGTGCAGAGGACTCCCCAGAGGACATGGTATCCACGGGAAGCCACAGCTCATCTCTGGTGCAGCTGCCTGGATCGTTTCATCCCTCGGCTCTGGAGGACCAGCAGCCTGGGAGGCCATCTTCGCTTGGAGAGGAGGGCTTTCTCTCTCTACAGCCCCAACCCACTGCCCGTTCTCCCAGGAGCCCTGTGCCCTGCTGCTGGGGCAGGTGGGGACGGGGGGTCCAGTGTGGGAACGGGGCAGGGGCCAGTTCGGTAGGACCCACATCATCTACAAACAAGATAAACAAAACAGAGCCCTCTTGTTGGCCTTAAAACGTCTCTCTGGTCCCAGAATAGAGTCTAACCCTCTTTACCTGGCCCTCAAGGCCACTATGACCTGTGCACCTCCCCTCATCTCTCCTAGTTCCCTCCTGTCCCTCCCTCCAGCCTCCCAGCTCCAAACCTTTGCCTGTGCTGGTCCCTCTGCCTACAGCACCGCCACCTGATCCATTTTAACTCAGACTCTGGCTCCCCTCCTCTGGGCATCCCCCCTCACAGCCCTAATCACACAGAGTTGTCATTGCCAATTTTCATGTCTGTCTCTCTCCACTGGACTGTGAGTTTCTCGGGGGCAAGGACCGTGTCTTACTTGTCTCTCTCTCTCCCCAACGCCTGGCAAAGAGTAATCCCTTAATAAATAGGTGTTGAGTGAATGGCTGAATCAGCGAATCGGTTATTATCATATGAAATGACGGAGGCCCAGAGAAGCCAAGTGTCCTGCGCAAGATCACACAGCAAGCTGGAGACAGGACTGGAGCAGGTGCCTAAAACACTCGTGGTCTTCCCATGACCCCCCCCCCGCCCCCCTGCCGCCCCCTCTGCTCAGCATCATCTCATCTGCAGAAAGCCAGCCCCTCAGAGCCCCCACCCCAACTCATTACTCCCCCAGCCAGGGACCATCCTGGGAGCACGGCTCATGCTGAAACCCTATCTGCAAATCGGGCTGTTTGTAAGCCCAAGGTCTTTTGTGACTTTAATAATAAAAAAGGGGGGCGGGGGGATGTTGCAAGCCTGGATGATTAGAATGCTTTGGCACCGTCCCGGACGTGAGGGCTGATAAGACGCCTTATCTCGGAGGCACCCCTAGGAAAAGGTCCCCTCCAGCAGATAATGCCCCCAGCTGTCGATATGCCCTTTCATAGCTGAGGATTTAGATAAAGGAAATGTGACAGGGGAGGGGAAAGAAAGGAAGGAACTTTCCAAGTCCGAGGAGGAACTGAGTCTGTGCTGCTCGCCTTGGCAGAACAGGGCATAGCAGGAGGATGGCTAAAGGCTGTCTTTATTCTTATTAAAAGAACAGGGAACTGGGGCCTGTGGCCCTGCCCGCCTTCGGTCACCTCTCCCAGCCTGTCTGGCTGCAGAGGATGTGGGCGAGCCACCCGCACCACCCCCATGCTGCCAGTGGGGAAGGTGGAGCTTGACAATGACAATCCACGTGTTGGCACGAATAATAGCAGTGCACATTACTGAAGGCTCCCTCTGTGCCACGCCCCCCATGCATCCTGCCTGTTACATCTCCCCGCATCCTCCTAGCAGCCTCTGTGGTGGGTTCTGTTTTTAGCCCCATTTCACAGATGAGGAAGCGGTCACAGAGAGGGGAAGTAATCTGCTCAAGGTCACACAGCTTTTAGGTGGCAGAGCCGGAGGCTGTCAACGCAGCTCCACACTGAAAGGCCTCCAGCCCTGGTTCCATCGTGGTGGGGGTCCGTCAGCCCCCAGCTCCCAGGCTGCTGGGCAGGAAGGAGCAGAAGCAAGTTCCCGCTTCTCCCCAGTGCGCAAGGCTTTGGTTCTGCTCCGGGAGGGGCTGGGATCACAGAGAGGGAGACAAGAGGAGGGGAAGGAGGGAGAGGCACTCCCAGGAGTCCACTTTCTCATCCCAGAAACATTCATGGAGGACAGCGTGAGAGGCCTGTGTGGGCAGAACAACACTGCAGTGGCTAAAGCAAGGCCCTGCCTCCAGGAGGGAACCGTTTCGAGGTGGCTGTCATCTACCCAGCCGTTCATTCTCTTACTCATCCCTTCAGACATCAAACACTCCCCGAGCCTCTTTTGGAGACCAGCCCCGTGCCATGTGCTGAGAGTATGGAAAGAGGTGAGAACATCCTGCCAAAGCAGAATATCCAACCAGAAGCGACTGCCCGTGCCCAAGGCCAGCCTGCTGAAAGTGGCCTTCCCTGGCCTCTCCTTCCAGCCACCAATATTTCCCTGAAGTGGCAGGGGGGCAGAACTTTCCCCCATGCATCCTGTGTGTAGGTCAGCAGTCTTCCACTCGCCAGGCTTGGCTGGCCCTGGGGCAGATGGAATGCAGGGACGTACTTGGGCTCCACCGTAAGAGGAGGCTGTGACCCTGTGAAGGCTGTGGCCAGTGCCACTGGCAGCCCCCGTCCTTCCCTCCTCCCTGCAGCTGCCCACTCTGGCTTCTGTGGTTCCAGTCAAGGCCAAAGACCTGCTGTGGCTTGGAGGAGAAGGTCATGCCGGCCTTCCTGGCATCCTATGGGACTAGGAGTTCAGAGTAGAGGGCCAGCCCAGGAGGCCTTAGGGTTGCATCTGCCAGGCAGGGGCCAAGCACCAAGGTTCTGATTGGCTGAGTGACCTTAAGGAAGTCATAGCCCTTCTCTGAGTCTCAGTTTCCCTTGCTGAATCCTGACTGGGAGCGTCCCAGCTGATCGTAGGAGGGCCTTTGAGCCTGGACATGAGGGGATGGTACCATGTGGTTTTCAAACACAACCAGTGCACTAGCTGTGTGCAAGACACAGGGTTGGGGACTTCCCTGGTGGCGCAGTGGTTGAGAATCTGCCTGCCAATACAGGGGACATGGGTTCGATCCCTGGTCCAAGAAGATCCCACAGGCCATGGAGCAACGAAGCCTGTGTGCCACAACTATTCAGCCTGCGCTCTGAAGCCCACACATCACAACTACTGAGCCCGTGCGCCACAACTACTGAAGCCTGCACATCCTAGAGCCCGCGCACCACAACTACTGAAGCCCGCGCGCCTAGAGCCTGTGCTCTGCAACAAGAGAAGCCAATGAACGGAGAAGCCCGCACATCGCAACGAAGAGTAGCCCCTGCTCGCCACAACTAGAGAAAGCCCACGTGCAGCAACGAAGACCCAATGCAGCCAAGAAAAAAAAAAACCCGACACAGAGCTGAGTCCACACAAAGCAGGGGGGGGGGGGGGGAGGGGGGGCGTCGTCTAGATGCAGTCTGTCCTTGAGGGATTTGGAATGTTGAGTGGGGATGAGACAGGAAGCTGGTAAAAGCCAGCATGTTAAGTGCTGAGTGGACAGTCAGGACTCTGAGTTCCCTAAAAATAGGTGAAGGAGAAGCCTGCTAACCCCAAGGCCTCACAGCCTCACAACCTTCATGGGGAGGAGGCAGGAGCACCTCCCCTCCCCCCCCCCCCAGTTCTCACCTGCCTGCCCCCCGTGCTGCACTTGAAGCGCCTTGCTCTCTTTCACCCTGTCCTGGCCCCAGAACCTGCCCCCCAAATGCAGGGAAGAATTTGAAGTAGAGGCAGGAGGCCCAGGGCCTGGGAGGGGGAATGAGCACTGGACTGGGAGCCCGAGAGAGCTGGGTCTCCCTGGCTGTGTGGCCCCGAGTGGGTCCCTCCTCTGGATCGGTCCCCGCCGCCACCAGCCAGGCCAGCGCAAAGCCTCCGAAAGCTCAGTGCCCCCTAAACGGCAACGGGCAGGATGGGCCTGCCCTTGGTCAGGACAGAGGGTGGAGGGACCCTTGCCCAAGAGTGCCATAGGGAATTTGGGTGCACAGCCCATCCCCCACAACAGGCGCTCCGCTGTCTGTCCTTCTTTCACTCCTCAGTCTCTATGGCTGTCGCTTACTCCATCCATCTCCTCTCCTGGCCTTTCCCTCTTCCCTGCTGTCTCCCTTCTCACCCCCGTCCTGACCCCACTCTCCCCTCCCCCTCCCCTCCCCAACTCTCCCCGCACGGCAGCCGGAGCAGAATCCCACCCCCACCCCCGCTCCCTCCCCCATTCCTGTTCCAAGCCCGAGCCCGAGGCCTTCCAGGGGACCCTGTTAATAATTAAATGTTAATCTAAAAAGCAATTTGAGCTGCGGCTAGGCAGATCTGGTTAGAGATTACATTAGCATGGAGGAGGCGAGGGTAATTTTCTTTAACCCCTCTCCTGATCTCTCAAGCCCGGGAATCTTCGAGTCACACTGGTACTGCTGATTAAACTGGTGCAGGGCTTGGCTGTGGATAAGGGGCCTGTGAAAAGTGATTATTTCCCACTGCCATTTGGGCTGCAGCACCAGAAAGGGGATTTTCACTTTCCTTTTTTTTTTTTTTTAAGGTTGGGGGAGGGGGAGGGCACTGGCCCCTTCAAGAGGAGGCCTCAGCCACTGCAGGGATTACCGCTGCATCCAGCCCCACCCCCACAGGCTGGAGGTCTCTCTAAAATGCAAATCTGGCCACAGAGCATAACCCGGCTCCCTCTGTTCCCAGGACAGAGACGCCAGCCTCCTGCCTGGGGGACAGCACCCCTCCATTTACTCCTCACCCACAGTTTCTAGCGCCTTGTCTGGGCCCTACCCCGGGCGGGGCACTGGAGCCACAGAGGCTGATGGTATTCTGGGCGGCAGGGGAGGCCAAAGAGTGAACTGCCAATCACGAATGCTGGATGGCGGGCCGCAGAGTCCAGAGGCGGGCATCCCTCAAGACATGCCTCTCACCTCCACACTTGCAAGCCTTTGCCCATGCAATCCCTTCTACTTGAAGCCCCTGAAATTCTACTCCACGTCCAACTGAAGCCCAGGTTCCTCAAAGGCTTCTTGGAGACATACAAGATGCCCAATAAACGTTTGACGAATAACGTTTGACGAATGGAGTGCCCTGAGTGGCTCTCCCTGATCTCTCCTCCATGTGTTCACGACGGCCTGTGCACAGTAGGCCCTCAGGAAACCGTCTCATGAGAGGCTGGCCCAGGGAGCGCAGGAAGTACTGTATCTGACTGGGACACAGGGCTGCGGGCTGGGGTGGGCGGCTGTGCCCAGGCTCTTCAGCACCACGGCCAGCTCCCAGGGCAGGCACCCGGGAGAAAGGGGCGGGGCAGAGCCTGGGAGCCTAGTGATGTCGGTCACCATGGGAACCACCTTGACCTCATCTGCCCTGCGCAGCACTCGGACCTATAGCGATGATGACGTGACAAATTAAGCACCTAATACGTGCCAGGTCGTGTGCTAGATGCTGAGGCAAATGCCAGGAAAGCAGTGTGTGTGTCAGAGGGGCAATTACAAGGCAGGGTGACAAGTGTACCCTTGATGAAGCCACCCTACCTAGCCTGGTGGGTGTCAAGACAAAAGGACCGCCTCTCTGTCTCATAAGGAGGGTGACAGTATTGTGTCCCGGGCTTCAGAGCCAGGTGCCTGAGTTCTGTCCCTTAACTAAATCCCAGCTTTATCCATTAAGTCTTGAGCAAATGCCTCCATCTCTCTGAGCCTCAGTTTCCTCGTCTGAAAAAAAGGTTAATTCCTTACCACGGCTTAGTACAAATAAAGTGCTAGGGGTCACAGTAGTAACTCCCTAAGTGGTAGCCGTCACTAGTATCATCTGCAACAGGTAAGTAGCAAATAGCCAAGTGAAGGCAGGGGGAGGGGATCCCAAGCAGAGAATTACACAGACAAGGGTATGGAGACCTGAAAGACATCGGTGAGTGTGGAGAGAACCTGAAGCAGCTCTGGGTTGCTGGAGAAGACCACGAGCATCCCCTCTGCACCAGGCCAAGCAGGGTCACCAGGACAGCGGGGACGGGGCAGGGACCCCCAAACCTCCAGGTGGGGAGAGCCGCTTCCTGTGGACACGTGCTGGTTCAGGGCAGGGAGAGGCTAAGAGCAGGCGCTGGGTGTATGGGTAGGTGGGGCGCTCAGGAAGGCTCGCAAGTCGCCTTCTCAGTGATGGGGTGAGATGGGCAGTCACTGCCACCGGCAGCAGACCTGGCTGGCCCTCTCCCTGAGGGCCCCCACTCACCTAGGGAGTGAAGAGAGGTGCTCGTTCTCGTGAATGAGCCTCCAGGAAGCCCTAGCTGGGAGAGCACAGCCCCCAAATCTCAGCACCCCCTACCCAGCTTCCCTGAGAGCACGCTTCTCTGGGAGCCGGATCCCAAGGCGAGAAGTCTGGGACAGGGCCCCATCTTACAAGTCATGTGTTCCTCTCCTAGTTATGGCCTCAGATCTTTAATGACAAGTGTCAGTCACCTTCCAGCAAAGGGGTGGGACGGGGGAGGGGAGGTGAGAGACTGGGAACCAACCCCAAATGTCATCCGTGCTATGATGGGGGCTGGGGGAACCCAGCAGAAAGGCCCCCACCCGGTATTTTTGGAGGAGGTCACGGACCCTTCCAGGAGGTGCAACTTGTGACCAGACGACTCTAGGGATAACGGTCTGGAAGAAGGAACACTGTGTGCAAAGGGCATAGGTGAGACCCACTGCAGAGCCAGAAGGGCTGCGTGCGCGCAGCCATCCTCCCGCCTACTCCAGGTCCCTGCATCCGCAGTTCAGGGTTAACCCAGCAACGGGGAAGGAGAAAATCTAATACTCAGAGCAATAACAGGAGCTCGTTTTTATTTTTAGTGTTCCCCATGGGCTCGGCACTTTACAGACATCCCCTCATTGAACCCACCCCAAGCCTGGGAGGAGAGAGGTGATGACTGTGGTCTGTGCACCCCTGAGGAACCAGAGGCCTGAGGAGGGGGAGGGGCTGGAAGGGGTGGGCCTGGGCCAGACGGGCAGGAGGATTAGACCCTGGGGGGAGGGGGAAACGGAGGAAGACTGGGCCCTGGCAGGAACGGGCAGGAGTGCTTAGGAGAGAAAAGCCGAGGGGGGGGGTGGGGCAGAGCGTCTGGTGGGGAATAAAAGTGGCCAGTGAGGGCTCGTCTTTAAGCCAAGGATCAACAGGTGCTTCTGGGGGTCAGGCTGGGGCGGAAATGGGTAGAGCCCTCAGGGCAGGGGTGGGAAACAGGACAAGGCACTGGGGCCCAACAAGAGAACAAACAGAAAGGTATTAACCCTTGAGAGGCAAACCCCACTCCTACGCGGGCCAGGTCTCCCGTTCCGCCCTTGCTGTGAGCAAGGCTGGGGACGCCGTGTCCCTAAGCCTGTCTCTGGTGGGCGAGCTCCCTCCATGTCATCTGGCCCCAGGGTGCCATGATTTTACAGCTGGGGTGCAGGTGCCAGACCAGCTGGGTTCAAACCCCAGCGGTGCCACAGCCTCCCCTCTCTCTGGGGAGT
Organism: Hippopotamus amphibius kiboko; assembly: GCF_030028045.1. Taxonomy (NCBI): domain Eukaryota; kingdom Metazoa; phylum Chordata; class Mammalia; order Artiodactyla; family Hippopotamidae; genus Hippopotamus; species Hippopotamus amphibius. The sequence continues at coordinate 9,955,387 of NC_080193.1, read as the reverse complement.
TTGGTTTTTCCTCTTCGTGCTTCTCTGTATTTATAATTTTTCTATGGTAAATATGCCATCATTTCTGTTTTTCTAAAAATAACTTTTCAAAAGGGATTTCAACCACTGACCACCAAGAGAGGAAGCTGGGGTGTGCTGTCAAGTCACTGACTTGACAAGGAGCAGCTGCTCAGGGAGGCTAGAGGTGGGTGGGGAGAGAGGCAGGAGGAGGCGAAGGCCCAGAGGCTTTGAAGTCCAGGAGGGGAGGGATGGACAGACAGACGCAGTAAGCTTTCTGGGAAGCATATCGGGTCCAGCCAACCTTCCAGCAGGTCCTGTTGATGACTCTTCTACAAGAGGCCCCATCCACGCGCCCCATCACCTCCAGGCCTCCACTCAGGCCTCTTCACGCCACGCTCCACCTTGCAGGCGCCAGGCTGAGCTTTCCTATGTGGAACTCACTGCCTTCCCCACTCAAAACTCCTCCACTGGCCTCCAAGGCATTTTTAACAATATCCTCGGGGGCCCTGCGTGAAGCCCTTCCTCACTCTCTACCCACTGTCCCTCTCCCCTGGCTCCCCTGGTCCTCTCACAGGCCAACCTTGGTCTCACCCCAGGGCCTCTGCAATTACAGTTTTGTCTCTACCTAAATACTCAAGTCCAGTGCTCTCCGATAGAAATATAACATCATTATAAACTTTCTAGTACCCACAGGGGGAATTATGTTTAATAATATATCTTATTTAATCCAATAAATCCAAAATAGTATTAGTTCAACATGTGATCAGTATTCAAAAATTACTAATGAGGTATTTTATGTTCTTTTTTCCATAGTAAGTCTTTGAAGTCTGGGGTGAATTTCACACTTAGAGGCCATCTCAGTTCAGATGGGGTGGCACTCTCTGTGCCAGCTCCATCCCCTCATTCACGTGCAACACAAACATCACCTCCTCCAAGAGGCCCTCCTCGATCACTCTGTCTAAGCTGGCAACTCTCTGCCCCAGCCACTACCCTGTAACCACTGTAGTTCCTTCTCTGTCATTACTGCTTTGAAATGATCTTACTGATGAATGGCTCAGCACCTGTCTCCTCTCCTGGAGCACAGACTCTGCTGTGTTTGCACACGGGGGCACACAGTAGGTGCTCAGGGTGAGCAGGTGGTAGAGGTCGGGGGCGGCAGCCTGGGGGCCTTGTCCACCTACCCTGTCCCAAATTCTACTCTCCGTGACGAGAGGCAGAGGCGCACGTGTATGTGTGCACACACATGTGGGGGGGACGTGCACATACACACACGTAAAGACCCCCCCCCCGCCCCCTGAAAAGCAGGCCCAGAAGATGGGCCTCCTTTCAAAATCAGCCCGGCGCAGAAAAAAGGCTGTGACAGCACAAAGCCGAGATTGAATCAGCGACGGGGCCGATTGCCTGGTGACGGTTACAAATGATCTGATGTGGAAAAGACGGCATCAGATGTGTGCAGAACAACGGCTGCTCCGAGCCCCCACACGCCAGACAATGGGCTGCTGGGCGGGCAGGCGGGCGGGCAGGCGGCTCCAGAAGCCCAGGCCGAACGTGCCGATCGGTGCGGGGCCCGTGACTGACTTGGCCATGTCCATGCACCACCTCACGTGAGCCCTGCTTGACCAGGACGGGCATTCATGCCACGCAACACCAGACCCTCCCCGGGTGCCCTACACCTGCAAAGAGTGGCCCCAGTGTGAGACCAAGTCCCCAGCTCTGGGCAGCTCAATGATGGCCGAAGTTTTCTTCATCAGACCTGTCATTTCCAAATACTAAAAGGGGAATATTATTTTTGTCATGGGGGAGGAAAAAGAACTTCCTCTGCACTTCTTGCACCCCACCAGCTCCCAGCTTCTGCTCTCAGAGCCAGGGGCCATGCCCGCCACACACAGACACCAAACCAGCTCCCACCTATCCCCAAGGGGCGGGGCGGGGGTTTGAATACGGGAGTGTGCGACTCCCTGGTTCTCAGCCACCTCGTACTGAATGCCGTCCCACCTTGACCCCCTCCACAGCTCCCTGCCAGGAGGCTGGGTCCAGAGAGACTGCCTGGCTTGCTCAGGGTTGCACAGCAGGGAGGTGGCTGAGTCTGGGGCCTCACAGACCCACCTCTAGTCTTCTCACTCTGAGGCCAGGCACACAGCAGATGCTCCGTAAATCTGCACTGAACAGAGGATACACAGGGGCCTTTCTTTCCTGACCACTCCTTCCATGCCCGGGGCTCACAGCTCTCCCATCCTCTCCGGTCATCTGCCCTGGCCCCTGGGGTCCCTCCCCTCCGTGCTGCACTGCACAGTTTACCACTTCAATGCAACAAACTGCTCTGCACATCTGGAACTCCCGAGCCCCCAGAGAACGGAGCGGGTGTTCATCCACGCAGGTGGGTGAGTGGTGCATCAGCTGGGAGGCCAGGCAGGCCCCATCCTAAGCTGTGTCCTAGGGGCACAAGGGCTGGGAAGAGGGGGAGGGCCGCTTCCTCACGAGGTCTGGGCAGGGGGCTGCTCCATCTGGCAGCGACCACGGGCTGCAGCCACGTATCAGCCTCGAGCCCATCCTGGGCGGTGCGGGCACGGCCACCCCCCATTTCCCCGGGGGACAGAGGACAAGGGTTTGTCCGAGGCCACCTGGTGGGGTCGGGACGTAAAGCTGGGTCATCTGGACTCTCACGCCCATGGCAGGGCCACGCCAAGGGAGGGCTGGGATTCCAAGAGGGCACCCCATGCCCCACTAGCCACCCCTGGGTCGGGCACTGGGTCACCACCCCCAGGGGGCCACCCTGGCCCTGAATGGTGGGCGTGACTAGAGGTCAAAGCTGATGCCAAAAGGGCCGTCCTGAGGCCAATGGGGTTAACCCTCTGCCACCACCACCAGGACGGCGATCTGCTGGTCCTCACCCTGCAGACCTGCAAGGCACTACCCCCTTCAGCCCTGACCAGCAGCATCCAGGAAGGGCCAAACAGCACTGCGGCTAAAGCACAAACCCAGAACTGCTGTGTTTGACCCCAGCTCTGCCACGTACTGGTAGGACTCTCTTGAGTCTCCCTGAGTGCCTTGGGGCCTGTTTCTCCATCTGAAAAATGGGGCTAGAAACCTCCCCTTCCTCACCTGGTCATAAGGACTAAGCTGAATGACGTGTATATCAAGTACGGTCACTCGCTTGGGGGCAGTGGCAACCCTGTTGCCCTCTTAGCAACTTCAAATCCACTGCCCACTGGGTGCCCACTGTGCCGGCAATGTCCACCCTCAGCTTTCACCGTCATGGACCAGAGATGACCATAGGGGCTTGGAGAGGGGAAGGGATTTGTCTGCAGTCTTGCAGGGCAGGCAGAGAGGACGGGGGAGGCATCCGCAGCCCTGGCCTGGGAACCCGTGAGCTCCAAGATCTTAAACTCCAACTCCTTCCAGCACAGTTTCTCCTTCAACTCCCAGGGACAAGCCCCAGATATGCCCAGGTAGGAGTGGGGGCAAGGGCATGGCCCCATTCGCTGAACCGTGCCAACGTGCGCCAGGCTGCGGGGACCCGGAGAAGAATCAGACACAGCAGGGTTGATCAGGCACAGGCCCAGCAACCCCAATCCCGGGTCAGACGGAGCTTCGAGGGAGCCCGGAGAGGAGGGGCCATTCCCAGGACGGGCAGCTTCCTGGAAGGGAGAGCCTCTGAAACCCTTGACTGCGTGCTCCGAGGGCAAGGGCAGCGCCTGGCTCGGAGCCCAAAGGTACCCAATAGGGGCTCCTCTGATGAGCCAGGCCTTGTAGGGCCAACTGAACGGTGTGGGGCTGGGAGGGACCCCATCCCACGAGCAGATGCCAGAGGTAGTGCCCTGCACTCATTCACCCACTGAATCTCCTAACCTCCCTGAGGTAGGGGCTGTTACTATCCCAATCTTCCAGAGGGGAAACTGAGGCACCCAGAGCCATCCAGTGAGGGACTGACGGATCAGGGATGTGCACTCACATCCACTTGGCTCTGCGCTCCTGACCACCACACCCACAGCCCCCGGCACGGAAGAGCATGCAGGCAGGGCTGGGGTGTACGAGGGAGAAATGGACACAGGCTGGGGGGCTGGGGGCAGGGCCTTGAAGGCCAGGCGGAAGTCTGACACATCATCCAGACAAGAGGAAGCCGTGGGGAAGGGGTGGTGGTTCCAGCGAGGACTCCAGAGCTGCTCACTCGAGGTTCCCACCCCGGCTCTTCCGCGCACCAGCTGTGCAGCCTTGGGCAGGTCAACTAACGTCTCTGTGCTTCAGTTTCCCCATCTGAAGAAAGGGGTTCCGATTCGATGAGGCTGAATTTTGGCATACAATGAATTTCATGTGTTTGTGAAATGGAAAAGAAAAAAAAGTAAAGAACGTGAACGCTGGTGGACTAAGTGCCCAGCCAGGTCTGGGGACAGTCAAGTTGCTAGGTCGAGTGCACACCGTGGCCCCGAGCAGTGGGCCCCGCCCAGCCCTGCCAGGTGGGTGCCAGGCCTGCAGAGGGCGGCGGCGGCGTCTCCCAGCCTCGCTGGGGCATGTGCCAGCATGTGCGTGTGCGCGCTGTGTGTGTTGCGGCAGCAGCTTCTATGCAAACATGTTAATTTGTTTTCATTTTGTGTTTTTTTTCCCTTGCAGGATAATTGGGTGAGTTTGAAGTCTTGGCGAGGCTGCTGATTATAGCTATTTGGGTGGTGCCCTTGTGGGGCTCGGGCCCTGCCTCCTGCCTCTGGCGGTGAAGGCAGTGGCTGGGGGTGCCTTCGGGGGTGTGTGGAGCTGCCGCTGGGTTCTGGGGGCTCTCGTTGGCCAGGGATGGGGACAAGGAAGGTGAGACATCCTGGGACCCCCGTCACTCCCTCCACCCAGGCAGCCGCACATCACTGAAGGGTGCAAATCCCACCCATAAACATCTTTGCTCTGTTTGCTGGAGTAAAAAGAAATTGTGACATGATTGCCAATATTGAAAAGAAAAGAACTAAAATTCCGTCTAAAATTCTGTCTGGTTTCTCTTAAAAACAAACTAACTAAAACTGGCGACTCTGGAGGCCACATTCCCACGAGGCCCAGTGGCAGCTGCTTTGTTTATTGTGTCACCTGGTTGTCCCCTGTGGGCACCTGAGTTTTCCCCCCGGGAGCAGGGCACAGGCTTTGAGGTCTGATGGTCCGAGGCTCCAAGAGAGGCTCCGCCCACAGAATCTGTGTGACCTGAGCCTCCTGTCTCATCTGTAAACCCCTGCCTCGCCCTGGGAGGATTAAGCCAAGAAGGCCAAGCTTTCAGGAGCACAGTGAGGGCTGGGAAGTGTTCATTCCCTTGGGTGGAGGAGGGAGAGCTGGGGTGGGACCTGCCTGCTCCTCGGGTGTCCTGCACTTGACCCCATCCCTGGACATGTGGCCTCATCACTGATCTGTATCTGTTTCTTCCACTAGGCTGGGAGGGGACCCGGTCCCTGAGAGCCAGGGCTGCATCTTTCTTTAGACTTCACTGCAGGCCTACTACATGCCACGCTGCGGATGGAGAGCTGGGAGAAAGAGGCTTGCGGCTCTGGCGTTAATGAACAGGGTGCGGGGCCCAGAGGAGGGACTCGGAGCTCTTTTAGGGAAGAGGAGAATTGGAGTCATCCCTACAAAGAAGGCACGTGTGTGTCTGCATGAGCATGGGGTGAGGAAGGTGCTCCTGGTGGGAGCCCCAGCCTGAGCAAAGGCACGGAGTGGGGAACGGCCGGGTGGGTGTGAGCTGGTCCCAGGTAGCTGCACTATGCTGTGGAAAGCCAAGTGGCCTTTGGGGGCTTCCTGTGGGTGGTCCTGGGCCTCCCACAGGGCTGGGCTCACAGACGGGACTTCGTGGCTGCAGTGCACAGCTGCCAGCAGGCCAGATGGGGGTCAGGAAGCCACCAAGGGCTGGGCTTTCTGGGAATCTACCTTCCCTGTGTTCCAGAGCTCCTTAGGGTCTTGGAACTCTTGAGGAGCCACTATAGCTATCTGAGCCTCAGTCTGCTTACCTGCAAAATGGGGTTGCGGCAGCCAATCCCTGCCATGTGCTTGTGCTCCTAAGAGCATCCCTGCCACCCACCCACTGCCTTGTCCTCTCACTTCTCCCAGGAGGCGGTAGGGATGCTGGGAGACTCCAGGCGATGTCTGTGCAGCCTGAGTTCGTGCAGGCACTGAACTCGGCACGTTACCGCCCCTGGCTCAACATCCCCCAACGCTCCTGGGTGTAGATTCTATTTCTTTCTCATTTTTAAGCCAAGGGGATAGAAGCCCAGAGAAGGTTTAATGGGTAAGGGAGCCCTCAACAGGGTCCTGGGCTTGGTTTCCACTAAGGCTGCAGCCGCCAGCTCAGAGCCTGGCCAGGACAGAGGGATGAAATGGATACCTGGTACCCTGTTGCCCAGGCAACAGAGACAGCCAGCAGCCTTCCTCAGGCCATCCTGGCAACTGAGGTGGCATCTCAGGTTGCAGGCCTGGGCCCAGGGCACAAAGGGCAACTCTGTGGGAAGAAAAGGCTTTGAAGTCGGCCAAGTCCTGGCCCAGGACCAACTGTGACTATGGCGAGTCGCCTGTCCTGAGCCTCAATGTCTTTTTACCTGTAACGTGGGACTACTGCCCTTGACCTGAAGGGTTGGTGGAGTATCTGGCCCAGTGCTGGCGCACAGCAGGCCCACGGCAAACCAGGTTAATGGCTGCCCTTGGCTCCTCCAGCAGCCAGGGGCCCCCAGAAAACAAGACGCAGGCAAATAATGGTGGCAGGAGGTGGCAAGGAGAGGATGACAGGCTCCCTGGCTAGTCCCCCGGGGGTGGCAGCAGGCCTCTGCGGAGGGCTCGGGCCTCCCCAGTCACACGGGGTGGCAGCTGGCAGCACCCCCGCCCCCACTGAGCACCACACAAAGGGGCCTCTGTTCCTGCTGTGAGCATCCGTCCCTGGCCGGCTGGGCTGCCCCGCCTGTCCCGAGCCTACACAAAGGCCGGTGTGTCCCTGCCGAGCCAGCCTGGCCTCAGGAGACCCCATCCACAGAGAGCTAGAGGGCTCCAAAGGGTCCTGGGGAGGCCTCACGTCCAGGCCACGATGGGGAGGGGGCTAGAAAGGCATGAAAAGGGCTTGGGAGTAGCCGAACCTGAATCTGGTTCCAGCTTCCCCACCTCCTAGCTCTGCAGCCCGAGATGAGTTTGGACCTCGGTTTTCTCATCTGTACAATGGAGGCAATGATGACAATCTGCCCAGCTTTCTGGGCAGCGGCGGGTTTGGTTAGGAATGCGGGCCTGGCCCACACCTGGCCCAGCACCTCAGAGGCAGACTGGTAGCAACTGGGGGAGGTGGCGGCAGGTAGCATCCCCCACAGACCACTCCCCGTGCACCTCTCCATCCAGCAAGGTCCGTGTGTGTTGGTGTTGACCCTCAGGCCCGGGTCTGAGCCCCTTACTGCCCCCGGCCCACCCGCAGGCAGTGGGATGAGAGCAGCTACTGTGTGTGAAAACACCTACTCTGGTGGGCGTCTCCTGAGACTTGCAGCTCCATCGTCTCCTTTCAACCCTCCGGCTACCCTAGGAGGGCACAGCAGGCTGGGCTCTGGAGTTCAGCGACCCACGTCCAGTGATCCTGGCTCCACCACTCCTGGCTGTGAGACTCCGGGCCTCACGTTCCCTGCTGCTAGGAAGAGCAGCTCGCCCTCAAAGGGTCCAAGTAGCAACTAAATAAGAAAAAGCCTACTTCATGCCTGCAGCCCAGAGCCTGGCCCCAGCCAGCTTGAAATTCTGACCTGCTGGGCCATGACCCCCACCTCACCGACGTGGAACCTGAGGCCTGGCTGGCAAGCGGCACAGGGCCTGGCACGCAGGGGAGGGCAATAAACCTGATGGATCGTTCTAGGAGACGGAATCAGGATTCAAAGCCAAAGTCTGGTGGACACTGAGCCCCTCTTTTCTCCTTGAGGATTCTGCAAACGTTATTTTAGCAGGCTTTTTTTTCCCCCCTCTTCTCCTTGTTTCACAGTCGTTCTCAGCCTGTGAAGGGCAGGGCCGGAGACCCAGGCCTGAAGCCTGACCCACCTCCTTGGCTGACCCCCAGGGGCCCTCGCCTTGCCACACAAAGCCCCCCTTTCTCCCTCCCACCAGCGCGGGGCGGCCAAGTGAACAGCAGAATCCCAAGTAATTAAGCCGGCGCGCACCATCCGGGCGCCCGGGAACACTGTGGAGTTTCCCTTTTATGTTTATAGCAATTGTATGAAAATGTGCAACGCGGAGCGGCACCAGCTGACAAATGAGACGAAACAGACAGGATTCCGGGCCGGCTTTTTTCCGGGCCTGATTGGCATTAATTGTGAGCGTTTACAAAGCACAACTCGGCGCCTGACATTTGCTTCAAGCGAACGTTTCCTTCTAATAGTTTTAATGATTACAACGGGAGCTGGTGATCACTGCCGGGTGGGGAATGGGCTGCCTGGTGTTTGGCCTGGGTTCCCGCCAGGGGCCTGGCTGGCCTGTGCTCACCAGGGTCCCAGGGGTCCCACCTCCCCCTGCTACCTGTTGCAGGAGGGCTGCATCAAGCACCGGGCCTCAGGCACCAGGACCCCAGCATGTGGCCTGGAGCTGCCAGTTTATGAAGCTGATGGGGAAACCCACAGGCACAGGGACCCTGGAGCACAGCTGGGGGAACGGGAAGGATCAGCTGGCCTGGCTCTGTGGCTGGAGCGGCTAAATGTCCTCAGTTTACAAGGGACTAGGAAGGACCCCACCAAGGTAGACTGCCCTTTCCTTGCCGTGTGACCTTGACTGAATCCCTTCCCCACTCTGGGCCTAACCTTCCTCCCCTGCAATGTGAGGGCCAGGAACATAGTCAGATCAGAGTCCCGGACCCAGCTTGGGCCTCCTTCCAGCTGCATGACCTTGGGAGAGCCCCTGGCTCTCTCTGAGCCTCAGTTTTCCCCATCAGTGGAATGGAACTCATAATCCCCACAGTTTGCAGAATAGTTTCTAGACTCCAATAGAAAGGGTGTAAAAACCCTAAGTTTCTGGCCAGCCTGGAGCCTGTGTCCCATTCCCTCCCCAGAGTCCTCCAAATGCTTCACTCATTCAAGCATGCATTCACTCACTGCCTTATTCATTCAATAAGCATCAAGTGTCCTGATTAGGAACTTGGGAAGACATCAGTGAACAAAGACCCTCCCTTGAGGAGGAGATATGACAGACAGACACAGAGGCTTTTCACATGCAGTACCGCATCCACTTCTTATCCCCATTTTACAGGGGAAAACTGAGGCACAGAGAGGAAGAAACAACAGTCTGACGTCCTCCAGTTGGGATGAGGTGGTGTGGCAACAGAACCCTGGCAGGCTGCCCCAGCGGTGAGTGCTCTCAGATGACAGCCCACTCAGCCCTTCCTGAGGTCCTAAGGAGCGCTCTCATCTGCCCAGCCAGGCTGGGCACCACGGCAGGAGGCCAGGACCAATGGGAAGAGGGGAGTCTGCGAGGCCTGGACAGCCTGGGGGGAATGAATTCCTGGGGCTGCATCTCCTGGGCCAGAAATGGAAGAAGAGGTGCCTTGTCTGTGAACCCCACAGCCCCGCTCATGCCCACATTTCCACAGACACTGCGCAGTGCCCACTCCATGCTAAGTCCTGCTCTAGCAAACAGCAATAGTGAGGTGGCTGGGAAAGAGCAGCAGATACTCGGACAGCTCCATGGCATGTGCAAAGGCCCGGCTCCCAGAGAAAACCCAGTGGGCTCAGGAACTTCTGGCAGTTTGCTAAGGCCAAAAAAAGCCTCCTCTCCGCAGTCAGGCCCCATGGGGCCTGCTCACCCCTGCCCCACCTCGCCCTCTGGCTCAAAGCACACTAAAGGAAGCCCCCAGGGTGGGTCCCAGCCCCATGCTTGGCTCCAGCCAGAAAAACCCTGGCAACCGTTTCTTTTGGAGTCAGTTTCGGGGATGGGGCAGGGAGAAACAGTTTTTTTTTTTAATGGAGATTTTTTTCCCTTCTGCATATGGTGGCACAGATGGGCCCATGATCCGTAAAAACTGTCTGCAATTAAAGTCCCACTTTGCATGGCTGCGTGTCACCTGTGTGAGCCAGGAGCGCGGGCTCCGCACTGACAGGGAGGCGGGACTTGGGGCCGGGTGGGGCCATATCCTGCAAGATGGGCGGAGCCTCAGGAATCTGCTCTGGGCTCGTGGCCCGCGCTGATGGGGTGTTGAGACAGCCATGCCAGCTCCCTCTCTGAGCATCCCCCAGCCCTCGCCAGGAGTCGGAGCATGGCCAGGCAGCGGGGGCGGGGCTGGGCAGGGCTTCCCTGCCCAGCGGAGACTTGGCCAGTGACGGGTACCCCGGCTGCGGGGGTAATGAGGGTGGAGAGGGTGGCGGCAGTCACCACTCAGCCCCTGCCAGAGACTGGGGGTGGGACCCAGGACAGGCAGGAGGGTGGTCGGGCAGCGCAAGCCGTGATGCTGGTCCAGCAGGCAGAGTGCAACGCCAGGTTCAAGGCTGAGGAGCCAGAACCTCTGGCCCAGTTGGCAGAAGGGGGCTCAGGTGGTGCCAGGAAGAGCTGCCAAGGGCCAGAACTGGCTCCTTCCTCATCCCCAGGGGAACTGGCGCCACCTCCTTGTGCCAGCTAGGGAAATCGAGGCAGTCACTGAGACTATCTCAAGGGCCTGGGCTTCCCTTTGCCACACCAAGTGACTCTCTGCATTTGGAGCCTTTTCCAAGGGCTTCCACAGTGGGGGTGAGGGGCCTGCACCCCTTCCACTAGTCCTGGCCTCACAAGGCCAGCCTGCCACCCCAGCTGCCATGCGGGCATGCCAGCTTATGTGGGTTAACAAATGCAACATCTGGTTTTGGGAAATCCTGCGTTCGCCAGTAATTGTTCCCCGATGAAAAGAAATAAGGCCCCGATACCCCCTTCCCCCCACGGCCCCCTCTGAGCTGGGAAAGAAAAGTCATAAAAATAGCTTGTTATCTCACCTATCGCGGCCCCGACTGGATGTTACTGCTAATTGGGTATAACATCCTTGTCTTGTTCTCTTAGAAGCTAAATCAAGAAAGCGCCACTGCTGCGAACTAATTACATCTCCGGCCTGCAGCCTGCAGCTCGTCTCTCCCTTTACTGAGTTAAAAAATGGTCACGAACCTTCATCTTTTATCCCCCCCAAGTGCTGGGTCCAGGCTGCCTGCCGCGCCTGGCATCAAGGAGAATGGACAGCCCCGTGGGAAGGTCTAGGAGGGCTTTAGGGACAGGCAGCAGGGTCAGGGAGGCCAGGAAGCCCCTGCCCCAGGTACCTGCCTGGCTCCCTCCCCAGGCCCCCACCCCCAGGCCTGGTGTTCAACTTTCTCCAGAGAGAGGGACTCTGGCCTCTCTCCTCCTTGCAGCTGGGCCCACAGGGATGCCAGCAGCGTGTCAGTTCAGCAAGCATTTCCATTCACTGATTCATTCAACAAACATTTCTTGGATGCCTACCTACTATGTGCCAGGCAAGGTTCTAGGCTAAAGCTTCCATAGACCAGAGGTAGCCCCAAGCACCAGCTGACCTCACCCTGGGCTGTGGAGGTGTTCAATAAATACACTTTGACGGGACAGCATAATTCCTCTGCTTCAAGAGCTGCCACAGTTCCCTGCTATGGGAGGGCGAAGTCTACATGCCCAGACCACCAGTCCCCTCCACAGCCCCTCCCCTCCCACATTCCAGCCACACCCAGCCAGACACTACTCCTTCAACCTAAACACTCTTGCCTGTGGCCTCTGAGCTGCCTCTCATGCTGTTCCCTCCACCTAAAAGGACCGCCCTTCCCTTTCCCAGAAGGCCTAGCTCTGCCTGTCAGAAGTCTACCAGCCTTTAAGGCCTTGGCCTTTAATGACTCCTCCTCCAGAAAGGCTGCCTGGTGTGTGCCAGGCTGTGGACTTTGAGACATAGATTTGAATGCAAGCTCTGCCACTCAGCCGGTATGTAACCCTACTCTGCTTAATGGCTCTTAGCCTCAGTTTCCGCATCTCTAAAATGGGTTAAGACTTCTTCCAAGCAGTGCCGAGAAGCACGCCGCAGGTGCTCTGGGGAATGATGAATGAGAGGGTGCCCAGGAAGGACTTGGCTCTCAGGAAGTGCTCGATAAATGCTATTATTATTATCCAGGCTGAAAGCATCCAGAATCTGCCTGGAGTACTCCACGCTGAGCATGTGCTAGGCTGTGCAGACAAGGACATAGGTCTTTCTGGGAGCTGGAGGAAGGTAACAGACTCTCACACCTCAACAGTCCAGGATGTGGCTGAAGAACAACCCACATCCCCAGAGGAGATTCCCCAGAAATCCCTCGCTCTGGTACCCTGGTCCTCTGAACCATACAGAGATGGGCTAAATGGACCCCTGAGCTTATTGAGGCCAGGCAGGCAAGCAATCTTCAGCTCACAGACCTCACTGATTGACTGGTACCGCTTGCTTAGAGCCCTGGCAAGAATCCAAGGTCCAGGGAAGAACTCAGCAGGGGAAGAGGGCAGCAATTGATTGGCGATGTCTGCCAAGGGCACAGCAGTGTAAGGCAAGCCAGACCTGCCACAGATTTGCTATCCTTGACATTTTACAGAGGACACAGCTGAGGCCAGGCTGGAGCGGAGGGTGACTTACTCAAGGTCGTGAGCTCATAAAAGCAACAGCTGGCCCAGAACTCAGGCCCCTTAGCTCTGCCCAAGGATCCTCCCATGACAGCCCCACCCAGCCCAGTGCCCTCATAGGCAGAGGACAGGCAAAAGCTTGTGTGGATAACGAAGGGGATTCTGTTGACCTGCCATGTGGCCCTGGGCTGTCGCTTCACTGTGCTGAGCCTCAGTTTCTTCACTTATGCAACAGGGACAAAAACACCCTTCCCAGCATCTTATGAGGATTACAATGCCAAAGTGGGAAGCTTTGTCGGCCACAGAGCAGACACCAGCAGTATCCTGTGATTTGCTTAATAGGCAAAGGTGTTTAGACAGAAGTCCCCAAAGACAGAAAGTGTCTCCTCCTCCAGGAAGCCCTCCCTGGCTACTACAGCTGGAAGTAGTCATTTCCACCTCTGATTTCCTAGTGTGCTTTGAAAGACTGGGGGCCCCAGACGGCAGGGGCCATATCTGGCTTGTTCACTGCTGTCACCTCACTCCTGGCTCAGTGCCTGCACACTGTGAATTCCTGCATTGTGGCGACCTACCCACTGTGCTGTGATGGTGTGTCTGAGGCCTCACCACCTTTCAAGGCAACTGGGCTTGTTCATCTTTGCATCCCCAGCTCCTGGCAGGGAGCCTAGCAGTGAATCTCCCTGAATAAACGGATGAATAAAGAGCAAAAATAGCAGTTCCTGTTTACTGCCCACTTGCTGTCGGTTCCTGCCAAGCCTCACAGCTGCCCTCCAAAGTGGACCTCTGGCCCATCTGACAGATGAGGAGACTGAGGACACGCAGATGCTGTGGGGCAAAACCAAGCCACCACTTCATGCCTGGGGACTGCAGGCCAGGAGGCCCTGCCACCTCTGCCTCTCCCAGTGCCAAGCTCAGGCCTGGACCCTGCGGGGCAGCTGCCCCTGCCTTGGCAGCGAATCCTGGAGCAGACGGCTGGTGGCTGGACCTCCCCCCTCCTCCTCCTCCACCTCCTCCTCCGAGGCCCCCTGCCCCACAGACTCTAGGTCATTAAGTTCTGAGTCATTAAGTCCCCATCCCCAGAAGCCTGTTCACAGCCAGCCTCGGCCTTACCCCCTGACCTCCCAGGCCTTTGTCCCCTGTGCCCTCTGCACAATGGCAGGGGTTCCCAGGGCGCCAAACAGCTGCTGTGGCCGGGATGCTGGTTTGTTGAGGGGCCAGGATGACTGGCTGGGGCCTGGGCCTGAGCCCACCTAGCTCTGAAAAGCTCAGAAGAGTTCCCCCAAGCACTCCGCACACTCAAACTCATCCCACCCACAAGTCTGTGAGAAAACTGCTATTATGCCTTTGAACAAATGAGGCGAGTGAGATCCAGAGAGGTAAAGTGACTTGTCTGAGGATACACAGCCAGCGAGAATGGAGCCAGGGTTCATCCCAGTCTGCAACTCCTAAGCCTCTGCAAAGGCTGTCAGACTGACCTGCGGGCACCTAGATCATATTGTGCCCCTCCCCGTGAGACACCTTCACTGGCTTCTGGCTGCTCTTCTTCTGGACAAGTCAGGTACTTAGCACAGCACTCAAGGCCCTGAACACCCTCCTAGCTTAACTCCCTTTTACCGGTCTCTTATAAGCTCCCCCTGCCCTTCCGGTCATGCCCCTGGATCCTCAAACTCCCTCTGAGTGACACTGCCATTTGTTCCATACTGGGCAGATGTACCCAGCCCTCAGGGCCCAGAGCAAAAGCCTCCTCTGCCAGGAAGCCCTCCACAACCAGCTGCAGCTTCCCCCTCCTCAGCACGTCTCCTCCAGCCCTGCGCTGGCTCTGCCCAGAATCTGAGTCAGTTGCAGACTCACCTTACTCCCCATGGAGGCTGTGGGCCATCTGATTCCTTAGAGCTCTGCCACCCAGACAGTGGCCAGCAGGGTGCTCTCAACCAAGGCTGATGCCCACTGTTTACCAGATGGAGCCACAGAGAGGTGGGGAAGAGGGGAGCTGGCACCCACCCTTGCCCTTTCACCCTCTCCTCACTGCCCACGTTGCACCCCCAACTCTGGCCACCCACAGACCTCACACTTCTGCCCCTCCCTGGCTGTGTGACCCTGGGCAATAATGTGACCTCTCTGTGCCCCTGTTTCCTCCCTGGTAAAATGGGGGTGGTAACAGCACCTGCATTTCTTAGGGCTACAACACAAACCCTGGGAGGTACCAGACAGGAATGATTACTATTATTATGTCTGTCTACACCCCACTCCAGTGGCCAGCTCAGGAATTTAAGGGTCGGAGAGACTTAGGTCCTGACCACTTATTGGGTGTATAATTGTGGGCAAGTGGCTGATGCCTAGGGCCTCTATTTTCCCCATCTTTGAAATGGTACTAACTCCGCTCCCAGGAATGCAACCCTTACCCCCTTACCTCCCCCCACCCAATATCCGCAATCCGCCTTTTGTTCCAGGCACGCAGTAGGCACTCAGATATTTCTCAACTAACGAATCAACGGTCCAGGTGGAAGGAATCCACCCCCCTTCCAGCCTCCTCCCCCACCCCATCCCCCAGCCTCCAGCATCCCCCTCCCCACCCCCAGCCCGTGCAGACTAAAATAGTCATTAGGCAGATTTCAAAAGATGTCAGTAGCTTATAATTATAGTCGACATCCTTCTGAGATAAAAGTGATTACCTTGGATGCAAATCACTTAGCAACCAATCAGGGCGGTGGGCGGTGCCCGCGGAGGTGACCGGCCGGCGCGCAGCCCTCCTCCCGCAGCCCGCCCCGCACAGGCAGAGAAAGCGCACAATAGCTCTTGACACGCAAATGGGTTAACACAATAAAGGCGGCTCCGGCCGCTGCTGGGGGAGAGCAGCAATTCCCGGCCCGCGGGAGGTAATAAAGCGGCCCTTTTGTGCGCGCCTCCCGGTTCTCACCCCCGCCCGGAGCCCAGAGGAATCTCCGCCTGATTGAATTACCGTTCATGAATATGAGGGGCTCCGCTCGCTTCCTCCGGTTTGTGAGGGACTGGAAGGTGGAGGCGGGCAGAAGGGAGATGGAGGAGGGGGCCCGCTGGCCAGGCCCCAGGCCCCCCAGGGGCTCAGATGGGAGCCACGTGTGCTCACCACGTGGGGTGCCCTGGGAAGGTGGGTGGGAGACCCAGCACAGGCAGCTGGAAGGGTGGGCGTTCCTGCCCTGCCCTAGGGTCTTTGACCTTTGGCTCCAAGAGGGACTGGGAGAGCCATTCAGGGCCCCCCTCTGAGGATAAGGCTACCAGTGGCCACGAGAATGTGCATTCATGGAGGGCTTATGGTATGCCACCGCCAGTGCTCAGCCCTCCCTCAGTCCTTAACACAACGCTGGGCAGTGGATGCTATTATCAGCTCCTTCTCACAGATGAGGAAACTGAGGCTCAGAGAGGCAAAGCTACTCACCCAAGGTCACACAGCCAACAAGGTGGACCCACTCCACAGCCTGGCTCTTAATCACGAGCCACTGGACGTTAAGAAACCGGCCCAGTCCAGCCCCGGTCCAGAGCAACTGTGAAGCTCAGAAGGGATGGGTGGGTGAGCTTATATGGAATTAGACCTGTGAGAAGGATTACTGCGGGTGGAAGGTAGGGAGCTAACCTTGACAGAGGAGACTGCTCAGAGAGATGAGGTTTCCACACCCCTCCCCCACCCCACCGGACTGGAAGGGATGTCCAGGGTCACGGCCCCTGTCAAGGGAGCCCTCACTGGATCCTCTCCCTGCTTAAATCTCTCCCATCACCTAAACCTCCAGGACACACCCACCCCAGGGCCACCCCTTTCTCTCACACCCCAGCACTCAGGCCTGCCCCATGGCCACTCCCAATGCCCACAACACTCTTCCACTCCCTTGCCTGGCAGATCTCTGTTTGTCTTTTCTGAGAGTCACATGGCACCCCTGCTACAGGGCCCTTCCTGACCCTCAGGCTGGGTCAGGAGCCAAAGTTGTCACTGCCCCATCAACATCCTTGACCTCCCCACCAGCTGAGTGCCAACCAGGAGGGTCCCCGGGGATGGCTGAGGGCAGCCTCGTACCCCTCCCTGAGGTGAGCCCTGAGCGGCAGCTGACAAGGAGCCTAGGGCTGGCTCTCTCAACCCTTCCTGGCAGGCAGGTTTCATGCTGTAGCTTTCTTACCCCCCATGCTGGAGAAAGGGGTGCCGGGGTGAGGGGAGCAGGCTGCCCACAGGCCAGGACAGAAGCTGCTACTCTGCTCAACGCTGTCCTGTAAGTAAAAGGGAAGCAGGATTCAAACCTGGGTTTCAGTGTGGGAAGGCATCTCAGTGAGGCCAGACTCCCTCCACAGCGGAGGGCCCCTGACTCTTACAGGGACCCCTGTCCAACAAGTGGAGGTGCCGGCCTCCACCCATGGAAGGGGGTGGGAAGACCTGGGGACTCAGTTCAGAACCGAACCTCTGTGGCTGCCTGGCTGAGCACCCGTAGCCTGTCGCTTCCTCTGTCTGAGCCTCAGTTTGCTCATCTGTAAAATGGGCCACAGCACATGAGCTACTCCGAGGAGTAACTGAGATCCTGTAAAATGCCTGCTATGTAGGGGAGATGCTGGGTAAGCTGGCACTCCCTCCTGCTTGTCGCCTGGTGCTATTGCCAAGCCCAGGGAAGGGAACAGAAGGAATTGCCCGATTCTGACAGCCTCTCCCTCCGCCTTGGCTGTGGAAGTGTAAATATTCCACGGAGGACTTCCAACTGCCTGTGTTTGTGGATCTCTGGCGCGCACTCTGAGTTTGTTTCTAAACTGGGAAGCTTCTAGAGGCAGCGCAAACAGCCCTTCTGCCCACCTCTCCCGCTTCTACCCCCATCTGCCGTTGCTCTGTCCTTGGAAGCCTGTGTGTTTAACGACACCATTTCAGCTGGAAATATCACCTCCCTGCCAAGCCCCCCAAAGCAGCTCCACTGATATCTATCGACCTGTTAATCTAGCTAGAGAGCCTGCTAGGAGAACACGGGGAAAACAAATGCTTGCTGCGTAGAGACTGGGGCCTGGCTTCTCATGATGACCCCCACGCACTCCCCTCTGCTGTCACCCCATGCCGCTGAAGCAATGACACAGTTCTCTAACCTTTCTCCTAGAAATGTGATCACAGCAGTTTCACCCACATCTGACACTGGCAGCAATTGCTGGAAGGAACTTAGAAGAGGAATCAAAGAGCCAGCGGCAGAATGCTGCTCTGGGCTTTCACAAGGAACAGGGCCAGGGCTGGGGTGTGGCGGGGAAGAGAGGGCTGCTGCCTGACCTCCATCAAAGTTCACCCCCCCGCAGGGACACCTTATTCAGACCTTGGCACTGAAGGGCCTGACTTACCCTCCATTCACTTAATAAGCACCACACTGTGCTTGTCAAATCATCTTAAACACCAGAAAGGGAGTGGGGCAGTCAGGAGGTCAGGCTTGACCAAGGCCCTGTCATCTTGGGGTCGAGCAGCAGGGGGAAGTCCTGGATTGGAAGGACAGCACGCAGCAGAGCCTCTGCACCTTCCCTGGCTGGGGATGGGTCACCCCTGTTTCCCTGAGCAGAAGGAGCCTGTTTTAAGGCTGGGGGCCCACATCCCTCCAGGGACCCTGGGAACTTCAGCCTGCCGGCTGGGGTTCAGGGAGCTTTCCTCTGTAGCATCCCTTTTGAAAGCAAAAAGGTGCCCTGCTTGGGAGTCCTGGGCCCCCAGGCACTGCCAGGCTATGTGGGCAAAGCTAAACACCTGTCTTTGGGGGGAGGAGCATCCGCAGGGACAGCTGGCACCGCTGCCCTCCCCCATCCCATCGGGGCGCTGGGATTTAGGTCAGAGGACTGCAGCTGGGGGAGGGGGAAGTCTGCTTTCACCTCTCCACTACCCAAAGACAACCAGCCTCGCCACAGGTTACCATGACCCCGCCCCCTCCGGCCTTGGGTCAAGACAAGTCGCGTCGCCACGGCAACCCCAGTGACGTCAGAGGTCTGGCAGTGACGTCACGCCATGACCCCACTGGGGAACCCATCGTCCCTTCTTTGTAGGAAGGCGGCTGTAAGGTGAACCCTGCAACAGTCTAGCTTCAGAAGGCACAATCCTTAATGCAGCCACTTGCATTACCGGGACTCCACATCCTTCTCTGAGCTAATATCCCTTGAAGATTTCAGAGGCTACTTGGGAGAAGCCCAAGGTGTCCCATCCTGGGTGCTCCCCCAGCCCCTCTAAGACGCGGGAATTCCCGGAGAATTTTCGTATGATTGAACGGCTACCTTTGTCTGTTGGCTTTAGGGGTGGGTGACTTTTCCTCTCCGGCATACATCCCACCCAGGGCTCTGCCAGAGTCCTCACAACGGGCGCCCAATGTCCACTATGGCCGGCAGGCCGGTCTAGACAAGTTTGCGCGGAGGAAAGAGGCAGACCAAGGGGCCCTGCTGTTTCAGCCCAGGGCCTCTTTATTTCCAATCCCGCTGCCCCGACGCCAGACGGTGCCCCCAGCTTCACCCCGGAACCCCCGGCCCCGGGGAACTCACCGAATCAGCCAGGCCGTCGAAGGGCACCAGGTCTCAGCGGCTACGACTCTCCGCTCGCCGGGTCGCAGCCATGCAGAGGTGGCAGAGGCTGCCCGAGGAAGCCCCCTTTGGGGGCCGATGCCTCTCTCCGGGTGGGAAGGGACGCTGTCGGCGAGGTCGATCCAGGCGCCGGCCCGCGCCGTCCGAAGTCCGGGGTGGGGGTTCTCTCGGCTCAGCGGGGGTCGTGCCCGCCCGGGACCCGGGCCGCGCGGGCGCTCAGGCGGCGCATCCTCGCCGGGGCCTGTGCTCACCGCGTCCGGCGGGCGGCGCTGCGCCTCCCCTTGGGGTCCAGCTCAGGGCTGCAGCTCCCCGGGGCGCCCTCTCTGCCCGCGCCAGGAGCCCGGCGGCCGCGGCCCCTCTCGCCGGCCCCCGCTGCAGCCTGTCTTTGTTGCTTCCCCTCGCTCGACCGCCCGCCCGTGGCTTGCAGCCCCCCGGTTCGCCCGAGGGGGTGCGTGGGGGGTGGTCTCCTCGGAGGCTGCAGGCACCTGCAGCAGCCCGGCTCCTCGCCGGGCATGCACCGGCCCCCGCAGGTTGCAAAGAGCGGCGGCGAGAAGGCACCGGCCCCTCCTCCTCCTGCTCGGAGCCCCGGGTGTGGGGGGAGGGGAAGCCGGAGAGCAGCGGCAGCCGCGGCGGCGGCAGCGGGCGGTGGAGGCTCGGCTGCAGCCCCGGGGGCCTTGGCGCCGAGAAATAACCGGTCCAGGTGGCGCCGGGCGGATGCGGGGACGGCCCGGAGGATGGTGCGCTGGGCGGGCGAGCTCTCGAGCCGCAGCAGGGGCGGCGTGCGCCGGGCTCTCACGCTCCCATGGCCCCGGGCGGCGCGCAGGGGCTCCCGGGGCCTCAGCCTCACGCCGCCTGGCGCGCGCCGGCGCTCGCCTCGCCTCTGGCCCGGGTGCCGCGCGCCGCGCCCCACAGGCGGCGTGCCCGGCTCTTCGCCTCCCCCGGGTGCCGCGCAAGGCCTCTCGGCGGAGCCGCCGGCCCGGCTGTCCTGCCCGCTGCTCCGCTCTGGCCGGACTGACAGGCGCTAGCGCCGGCAGCCGCCGCGGCGTCTCGCCCCCCGCCCGCCCCCTGCGGTCTGGTCCAATCAGCGGCGGTCGAGAGGCGGTTACCAGGGTGACGCGGCGCCGCGTCCTGCGGGGGGCGGGGCCGGGGGCCGCCACGCGCGCTTTTCGCGGCAAAATTCAAAGGCCGGCAGGGCGGCTCTCCAACCTCCTCCCCCGAGCTGGGGCGAGGCGGGGCCTCCCGTGCGAGGACTGCCACTCCCGGCATACAACGCGCCGTCGCCGGTTGTCGGGGCCCCAACTGGGGGCGCAGGGCATGCTGGTACTTGTAGTCTCTTTGTCGGGAGCCAAAGGTGGAAAATTGGTATCATTTTGAGCGCGTATTTGGTAGCACAAGATCGGTGCACTGTCTACATTGTTTCACGTAATTTTGGAAACAGCCCAATGAGGAATTTGTTTAAAATAGCAAAAATAATACAAGAAGCTAACATGTGTAACCAAGTACTTTACCTAATCCTCACACACGACCCTGAGAGATAGGTATTATCACCTCCATTTTACACATGAGAAAGCTGATATAGCAGGTACTATTATACTCCCAACTGATAGAGACAATTAAGGCTAAGAGATATGAAGTGATACGCCAGAGTGTTTTGCCTCGGTTCATATTGATAGCAGTGCTGGATTTTTGGCATCACAGCTTAAATCTGTGGAGCACTAACTATGTAAGCAGGCCCCGTGCTCACTGTAAGCTTCACCTCACGGGATCCTCACCACACACGTGGGAGGTAGGCACCGGTATCCCCCACCCCTCCACTTAACGTATGGGGAAACTGAGGTGCAGTACCCCCTGGGGTCCAAATTTTGACTCCATCAAACTATAGGCACCTTACCTTTTACTTTCTAAGTATCTTAATAGGTTCTCATTTGTTCTGCCTGATAGCCCGCAGGTTGGCCCATTTAGCGGATCATTTTACAGCTGGAGAAATTGAGCCCTGGGAGGGACATTTCCCTCAGTTGCCCTGCGTCCATCGCACAACAAACTGAGAAGCCAGCTTTCCCGGAGAGATCTCAGGATCCGTAAAGAAATGCAAAGCAGCAGGCAGAACTCCTCCTACCACACCCAGGCTGTGTCTGTGTGACCCCCACCCCTATTCCACCCCATACTCCTCCTCCTCGCCCCCCACCCCAGGCCCCCAGTCCCACAAAACCTGGGTGGGATTCTAGCCCTGGGCTTGTGGCCTTAGACATTTATCTTCATGGCTCTGTGCCACAGTTTCTTGCCTGTGTATCATAATTCCTACCTTACAGGTCGGTGTGAGGGCAGAGTGAGTTATTGCCTGGAAAGGACTCAGAACACAGTAGGTGCTCAGTAAATGCCAGCTGTGGACATTCAGACATGGAGGGCTCTGGAGACCCTAGTGAATGCACCCAGTGGGATGAGCTGATTACAGCCGGGCCCTAGCCTACTTCCAGGAGCCAACCCACACCTACCCAGAGCCTGGGAGAGGCGCCTGCGGGAGAGCTCCAGCGCCGGCCCAAGTAGGCCACCCGCCGCCTTATCTAGGACAGAAGCTGGCCCTGTTTCAGGCCGCCCGCCACGCGCGCCGTTCCCAGCAGCTCCCTGTCTCGGTGCCCCGCTCTATTTCTCCCCGCCCGCTGCCCCACCCAAACCTCCGGGAGTTCTCGGGTGGGGGAGGGGATTCACCTGGACAAGTGATCCGGCCACCAGCTGCTTCAACTCCTGGGCCAGCCGCCAGAGCTGCCAGTGACGTCAGGGTGGGTTGCCCAGGCGACCTGCCGGGTGGACTCGGGCAGGCGTGGACAGGTAGGGAGAATGCTTGGTGGACCCAGGCCAGGTGCAAGGCGAGGGACAGCGACAGTCAAAACCCTGGGAAGAAAGAGAGGGCAGGAAGGGAAGAAGAAGGCAGGGGGCTACATCACAGCCTTTGCAAAATCTGGGATTTTTTCCATCATAGGTTACCATGACTTGACACCTACTGTGTGCCAAAGGCCATGCCCAGTGCTATTTATGTCACATATTTCTACCTCCTTTTACCCTCACAGCAACCCTGTGAGGTCTATTCCATTATTATCCACATCTTACAGCCAAGGAAGGCCACGTGACTTGCACAAGGTCACATGATGACAGATCGGGGTCCCAAACACCAGAGGCCCTGACCTTGATTTATTGTGCTCTGTGCCAGCCTCTAATTGACTGGGTGTGACCTTGAGGGCAGGTGTCTTCTCCTCTCTGGACCTCAGTTTCCTCTGCTGTAAAATGGGGGGGACGGGGGGTGGTTCATAACCCAGCCCTGC
Source organism: Hippopotamus amphibius kiboko (assembly GCF_030028045.1). Taxonomy (NCBI): domain Eukaryota; kingdom Metazoa; phylum Chordata; class Mammalia; order Artiodactyla; family Hippopotamidae; genus Hippopotamus; species Hippopotamus amphibius. The sequence continues at coordinate 9,932,975 of NC_080193.1, read as the reverse complement.
CAATCAGACTCTGGACCTGGCACCCCCTCCCCACCTCGGTAGTTTCCAAAGATGCCCCAGTGCAGCCAGGGGTTAGATGATCTCAAAAGGCCCCTCCATCGTTGAAGGTCTGTGAGTCCATGATGTGCTAAATGGTGGGATTTCGGGCAGCAGCAGGCTCAAAGGTATAGGGAACTCCTCTAAACCCCTCTGGGCAGGTGGGTGTCCCCACAGATGCTCAGCCTCCAGCCTTCATTTATGCCACATACACAAGCTCAGTGCCGTCGCCCCACACCACTCCCCACAGCCCAACCCCCTGAGGTCAGACCCTCATGCCCCTACCCCCTAGCCCCCCAACTCTCAGCCTTGACCCAGCCTTCCCTTGCTCTTGGTCATGTCCAATAACTCTGCATTATGTGAATGGAGACAGTGTCAAGATGGATTTGCCACGGTCCATAGAACCACCAGGCGGGTCAGCCCCTGAACGCTGTGTTGCCTCCAGCCAGGGGTCCAAGAGGCCCCAAGGGGGAGAGGGGACAAAGAGCATCGCATTCCTCACTGCCCTGCCTGCCCCCTACACTTCAGCCTCGCTAAAATACCTGCACATCCTCCCAGGTGTCTCTTTGGCATCCAGGCCTTTGCCCAGGCTGTTCAGGAGCGCCACCTGAAATGTCCCCCATTCCAGGTAGTTGATGGTTGCTCCTCCTTCAGAGTTCAGTTAGGCTGCCACCTCCTCCGGGAAGCCTTCTCTGACTACACCCTCCAGGCTGGAGAACTTCCTCTTTCATAGATACACCCAGTCTGTATTATAATAGCCCACTTATTTGACTTCCCCACCAACCTGAGGTCTCTTTGAGGGCAGGGGCTGCCTTGAACTGCTTCATCCCCAGCATGGGCCTGGCATATGGTCAGCGCTCAATAAACGTTTGTTGAATTCATCTCTGAATCAATGGCTGAATGTGGCCCAGGTTTCTGTTTTGCTTTCTCATAGAGGGGGAGCAGGGAGAGGAAGAGGGAGGGCAGTCAGACAGACTCGGTTTGAATCTTGACACTTCAGGTTACTAGCCATGTGACTCCTCTGCTCTGTGCCTCACTTTCCCACCTGTGAAATGGGGTTAACTGCCACATCAGCACTGCTCCAGGGGCCTGGAGCCTTGAATTTTTGCTTCCACCCTCCCACGTATGTGAGGTTAGTCATGCCTCACTCACTGAGGCCTGATCACTCCCGCTTTAACTCTGCCCATTCATTCATTCATTCATTCACTCATCATTTCCTGAGGACCTGCCCTGTGCCAGCCACTGAGGATTCAGCAATAATCCAGACACATTCCCTGGCCTCGTGGAACTCAGGTTTCATGGGGGACAGACAAGGTGACTAGCAGTTATCACACAGGGTAACAGAGGAGGGAAAAGCACAGAGCAAGCACCTGACCCAGCTGGTGGGCGAGTGAAGAGGCTGATCAATTGTCCTGAGAAAAATGAGTCGGAGGTAGCCAAGGGGAGAGGTGAGAAAAAAGTGGTTCCTGGCAAAGGAAACTGTCAGTGCAAAGGCCCAGTGTCCCAAGTGAATGTGGACGTGGCTCAGAGGCTGAGCTGGGGCTGGGGAGGGAGGTGAGGAGGCCGAGGTTGAGCCTTTATCCTAGTAGGGGGAGCAGGCCCGGCCCAGCCTCCCTCCCCAGCCCCCAGTGGCCTCACCTGCCCTCGTTGCCGTAATCTAGGCCAGAGCCTGGAGGGAGCCGAGCCCCCATTGGTGCACGCCACGTAGGTTTTTCAGAGATAATTTAATCAGAGCTATTAATAAACAGAAAAGAAAGAGCTCTTTATGCTCCTGCTGGAGAAAAGGAGAAAAGAAGCACGTGTAACCTTGTTACACACCCTGCCCTGCCCCCCAGTACCTGGAGCCTCTCTCTGGGCCAGGCCTTGGGGGGATGGGGCAAGGAGGCCAGCAGAGGGGGGCTAAGGAGGCCCAGGTAACCTCAGGGACTGGTCCCACCACGCTCCCCGACCACACCCCACCCGCCACTTTGGCCTCCTCTTTGTTGCTTGAAGGTGCCAAACTGCTTCCCACCTTGAGGCCTCTGCACGAGCTGTTCCCTCTGCCCAGACCACTCTTCCTTCTGTTTTTACCCAGCTGGCTCAGCATCATACTTTAGGTCTCAGCTTAAATGTCACCTCCTCAGAGAAGCCCTCCCTGACTACCCCATCTGAAGTTCTCCCCAGAACACCTCCCTTCTGTTTTTCTCTTCCCCAAACTTATCACTGTTAGCAACTCTCTGAGCACTGTGGGTTGACTTATTTCCTGTCTCCCTGTCTAGACTATCAGCTCTGGGAGGTGCGGGACTCTCTGTCACTGTCTTCATTGCTGTGTCCCCGGCACCTTGCATAATCAGGGACACATACCAGATTCTCTGTCAATATTTGTAGATGGAGTTGGGGAGGGTTCGAGGAGTCTGGGCTGTTGGGACGGGAAACAGGAGGTGGTGGGGGGTCCCTTCTGCTTGAGACACCCCCAGAGAATCCAGGAACCATGAAATGCCCCCCATCCCTTGTTTCACAACTGGGGATCAGGGGGCCCCGGGGAAGGCATTTGCTCACAGTTGTACAATAAGTCTGCGGCAGAGGAAGGCCTTGAACCTGGAGCCATTTTGGGAGCACAGAGTTCCATGTGAGTCTCACCTCAAACACCAGCTCTATGTTGAGAAGGATTCTGAGTCTTCACTCAGGATTAGAAGGGAAAGAACACTGTGCTACCATTGATTAGTGATGTCTGCTGGGGTTGGCTATTCTTGTGCACGGAGTTTGAAAGAGCACGGGACTGGGAGCCAGGAGGCTTCATTCCTTCAACCAGCACCACCATCTTTTCACATGACCCCCTAGACAAGCCAGCCAACTTCCCTGGGCCTCAGTTTCCTCATTTGAAAATGGGGACTATCTACCCTAGTCCTGCCTATCTCAAGGGCTGTAATGAGGAAATACGTGTCATATTTCCAAAAGCCTAATGGGCTCTTTACAAGCATAACCAACTACTATTATTATAAAATATAGCAACAACAATAATATAATAACATCCATCTAGTAGTGAGGCCCTGCTATGGACCAGGCACTACCCCAGGTGCTTCTCATACATGATCTATAAACCTTGCAACAAGCCGCAAAGTGGACCCACTGGCCTATGTTACGGTGTGGACCCTGGAGTGGGGTCACCGGCCTTACTCAAGGTGGCACAGAGCTCTTGAGTGGGTGGGACTAGGATTTGACCCGGTGGTTCTCTTTGCACAGAGGGTTTCTGACTTACCTTTAGGCCCTAACAAACCGGAAACAGTAAATGGAGGTGGGGGGGAGGGGTCCCGCGACCCCCCCCACCACCACCAAGGACAACCCCCCCTCCCCCCCAGGTCACCTCTGTTCCCTGGCCAGTTGGGCTTGGCTCTCCCAGGCTCTGAGTGGCAGTGAGATTTCCAGGGGATTAAACCCAGCCCGTCCCACCTCCCCTCTAGCCTGGAAAGGCCAGCAGGCCCTCCCCAGCCAGCCTGGCAGCTCTCCTTTTGTACAAAAAGTTATTGACTTATCAAGGTTAAAATACATTCAGCGCAGGCCAATAAAACAGGGATACCGCCGCATCCCGGCTGTCATGTGCAGCCTGGTTTTCATGGCAACAGGCCCTCTTCTGCACATGAAACAGTTCAGTTGTGCAAAGTTCAGGCGTTACATAAACAGGGAGTTAACAACAGCGGCAGAAATCAATGTCTGGCCAGGCATGGCCTGGGGAGATAGCATTGATTGGGCCCTTGTCGTCGATAGGCTGGGTCCCTGCTTCCTTCCCGGTCGCCTTGGGCTCCCTCCTGCTGCCCCAGCCCCTGGCTCAGACCCAGAGAGCTCCAGGAAGGTGCCTCCGCCCTTGCCCCAGAGCCCCTTTCTGGCTGGAATCCAGCAGGGAGGGGATCTGCTAAGCTGTCTGCAGCTGTTTTGTAAACCATCATTGCTCAGAGACGCCATTCGATTCCTTGAAATATGTTCTCGCCATCATTAATGGAGAAAGCATCCCTTTGCCTTTTAAGCCATCCTTGTGACAAGGAACAATCCCACTGCCTCTATGTTTAGCCGTAAAAACCACCCATACATCAAGATGTGACCTAATGGGGTCAAGCAGACCAGGATATGAAATTAAACTGGCTGTGCAGCCTTGGGTAAGTCACTTCACCTCTCTGAGCCTCGGCTTTCTGCTTTTTAAAATGACAAGAATAACAGTACCAACTTCATGGGTGTAGGGAGGAAGAAATCAGGGGACACGTGGGAAGCCCCTAGCTTAGGGCTTGTGTCAGGACGCTAATGCTCTGTATCTCTCTTTTACCACAGGTTCCAGAAGACACCCTGATGGAGCAGAAGAGGTAAGAGAACTAGAAAGTGATATTTGGGTTCAGATCCCAGATCCACAGCTAGCTGTGTGACTTTAGGCAATTCACTTCACCACTCTGAGCCTGGGCATTTTTTCCCTCATGTGAAATGGGGAAAGTGCCTTTGCCAGAATGAAGGAAGAGTGAAATGAGCTTGCCTACATGAATGTTCTGGGCACACAGAAGGTGCCTAGTAAAGATCTATCACATCCGATCCTTCCTCCAGTGTTCCAAGGTCAGATCTACCCACCCTCCCCAAGTGGAAAATCTCACGGGTCTTCTCTCAGGAAAGGGAGGGTTCAAGGGGAAAGAGCTGTCTGTGTCACTTACTGGAAGGTTCTTAAGGACAGGGGGCTGCTCTTGTTCATTTTTGTATGGTCAAGGGTTGGCACAGAGCCCAGGTATACAGTAAGAGCTCATGTTTGTTGAGCAAAGTTGAACTCCTCTGGAGAGCTGGCTGGGCATGGGGTAGCATGGAGACAGCGGAGGACTAGGATGACTTAGGATGGCCAGGGGGGCTTCCAGTCACTGGGTATGGCAAAGATAGCCAACCCACTGCTGAAATTCATAACCCCTTCTATGGGTGAAATGACGCCAGGAAAGAGAGCTCAGGGAGAATGTGTAGCTGGAGATGACATTTCCAGGCATGGCTGAATGAGTAGCTTTTGCCAATGAACTGTGAGCAAGCCTGACCCGAGAAGTGAATGTGCCTTTTCTCTATAAGCTTTCTCTTCTGCCCTAAGGCAGATGATTGACCCTTCTAGGTCAGGGCAGGGCCAAAGACGGATGAAGCCTGGGTCCCTACATCACTTGTGGAGGAAAGTTGCCCACCCATTGACCAACAACACAGGCTCTGAACTTTTAGGTGAGAAATGAACCTCTGTTGAGTGATGCCACTAAAATGCGAGGGTCTATTTGTTACAGCAGCTGGTGTTGCCATCACGAATTCACGGGGCTTCCCAGGAAGGACTCAGAACCACCCCTTCCCCCAGCACAGTCCTCTCTGAGACATGGCATTTTGCAGAGCTGTGAGGGTGCCCTTAGTTGATAAGGGAAGTACAGTGAAACATTAATGGTAGGATCTAGATGGCAGATATTGTAAATGTTCATTGTAAATGTCTTTCGACTTTGCTGTAGGTTTGGAATGTTTCATTAAAAAATGATTGAAAAAATATCTATTTCTATATTTTCAAAATCTTTCTAGGAACCTTGGGGTTCTAGAAAGATGCCTCAGGGACCACTAGTAATTGGTGGGTGTGGGAGGAGGAAGCTGGAAAAGATAGAGCTCTGGGGTCCACCATACTCTACCCCCAACTCCACCAGAGAACATTCAGTTTCATCTATTTCTCTTCTCAGAGCTCAGCGTGTGATTTAATTTGAAAAAAAAGCTCTCTACTGTTCCAACAATAAAAGGTTTGAAAACCTCTGAGTTCAGTCCTCTCATGTTGCAGATGGGGAAAGGAGGTCCAGGGAAGGCGAGGGACTAGCTCCAGATCACACAGCAAGCCAGTGGCTGAGCAGGAATTCAAACCCAGGTCTCCCGGTCCCCAGGACAGAGGAGAAAGCCATTTTCTCCATGGCTTTCTGGAGGGTCTCTGGGGGTCTCCACCCTGGGGGCTGCTGGGAGGCAAAGAGGGAGGGTTGGGTAGTAGGCAGGTGTTAGGTCGTAGGCACCCTGCACCCTCCAGCCAGGGCCCTCTGCCTTTAACTCTCAGATATTGGGTTCCAAGGTATTTGACCAAATGGTTCTGCAGGCGGGGAGAGCCTGTTCGGGAGGTGATGGGGGGGACACGGGAGAGGACTTCAGTGGGGCCAAGCGTTTCCTGGAGCGGGACCCTCCCCCTCCATCCCAGCACCACTCCCTTCCCTCCAGCTGTGGTGGGAAGATGGATGGGGGGAGGCAGGGCTGGGACAGACCACTTGGGAATGATGGATTTGGTCCCCAACTAGAAGCCCTCAGGGTCATCTGGGGTCATGAGCAGAGGTGAGAGGTCACCCAGCCAGGGCAGGTGGGTCAGCAAGGGACCAGAGGCAAGGAATCAGCTTAGAGGTCCAAGGGCGGTGATGGAAGGGATGGTGTGTACCCTGAGCCTGAAACTCCTCTAGTACCAGCTATATCGTTCATTCATTCATGCATTCATCCCATGACCCCAGGATGCCAGGACCTGGGTTGGGCACTACAGGTTCCAAGATAAACGGGCATCATTCCTGCAGGTAGGGGAAAGTGGGAAACCTTGCCCCACCCCTAGCAAACGACCAGCCATATGACCTTGGGCAGGTCCCATCACCCCTGTGAGCCTCAGTTTCCCCATCCAGAAGACAAGGATAACTGTAGTTCCACACTGATAACGTGTGTGACACATTTGGCACAGAGCTTGGTGGGGAGAAATGGGGGTTCTCTTCCCCAGACTTCCAATTAAAAGAGAAGAGAAGGGAAGGGCTCCCTGACCCTATTGGGCCTGTTTCAGGTAAGGCAGGGGCACAGGTTTGACTCTTGATCTCACTTATTAGCTGTGTGACTGTGGGCTAATCACTTTCCCTTTCTGGGCCTTGGTCCTCTCCTCTGTAAAATAAGCATCATCGTCATCATCATCATAATAGCAGCTTTATCTAATAGTTAGGAGGTTTCCTTGAGGTTTCAGTGAGTTAATATAGGAAAGCATTTAGACCAGTGTCTGGTCCACAGCTAACACTCAGTGAATGCTAACCTTTGCTGTTAGTGCTATGATGAATTCTGAGTCTACCAAAGCAGTGATAACGTTTGCTTGTTTTGTTTTGGTTTTGGCCGCACCTTGTGGCATATGGTATCTTAGTGCTCCAACCAGGGATGGAACCCATGCCCCCTGCATTGGAAGCGCAGAGTCTTAACCACTGGACCACCAGGGAAGTCCAAAGCAGTGATAATGTCATTGGTGAATACTGACCTAGTGCTAGGGGAGGACTTGTAGACCCTCTAAACCCAGTCCGTGCCTGTGTGCCAACTCTGGCCCACCCACAAGAAATGCCTGGAGCACTGGCCTGGATTAGTTTTGCTGCCCCATCCAGGGTCAGTGAAAACAGTGCTGCAGTTGATTAACAATGCCTGCCATGAGCATGGGAGGGGAGAGTTGTAGGAGGCATGCCATCTATTAGCCATTCCTGGCCTAACCCCTCCCCTTGCACAGATGGGAAATGAAGGCTCAGAGAGGGAAGCAAGACTTATTCAAGGCCACACAGGCAGTAATAGACAGGGCTCTTGCTCCTGCCTCCCCGATTCCTCACTGAGCCCTGGTCTATGTCATTTCATCCTGTGGAGAAAAGTCATTATTTCTCCATTACATTTCCCAGCCTGTTTTCTGGAAGGGAGTTAATTGATTTAAACTTTTCCAGGATGATTCTCCCTCCTCCTCCGCTCCCCTGGGCCCCCGATTCTATTATCGCTCTGCCTCTCGGAAATGAGTAGGTGGCATCTGCTAGGACAGGCACAGAAGTCTCTAGGTGGGGGCCTCTAAGTAGGTGTGGAGAGTGTGGACCTTGCCTGGGGCTGGGTCTTCTGGGGACCTCCACGTTCAATGACCGTAACGTGCCAGAACTCAAGTGTGCGGTGTCACTTATCCTCACAGCGGCTACTGTATGTGCTATGCACTTGGTGCAGCTCAGAGCACCTGCTGGCTCTTCATATCCACCCAACACACAGAAGGGGAAACTGAGGCACAGGGATGGTCGCAGAGCTGAGATTCACACTCATGACCACCTGGCCCCAAATTCTTTTTTCTTTACTATTAATATCACTCCTCCTTGGCTCTGTGAAACCCGGTCACCCCAAATGCCCTTTCAGAGTCTCACTCCAGACCTTTGAACTTGGCTGAGGATGATCACTGATACCCATTTGATGGATGAGGAAACTGAGGCCAAGCATGGGGAGAGTGACTGATCCTGAGTCACACAGCAAGGGAGGCCAAGGCTTTGTCCTTTGTCTGCCCCTATGGGGAAAAAGCAGGACAAGAGAGGCTCAGAGAGGGGCTGGCCACAGCAGTCCTCCCAGCCGATTCATCTTCCAAGCTGAAATATTTATTTACGCACCCCATTTAATCAGGATATGCCGTAATTAGCAGCAGATTTGTGCCTCCTGCATGTGGTATTATTTATTTCAGGTTCCGGGTGGCCACTTCCCTGGGCCGTGTGTGCACTGGGTCTGGATTTCAATCAGACGGGCCCGGCAGAGCTGTCCCCGGGGACCTCACGGCAGCGATGCCCCCCTCAGAATGACAAATGAGCCCACGGACAGCAGAAATGCTGCCCAGCTGCTCTGGGGGGCTGGTGTGCATGGGGTGGTGAAGGGGGTGTTGTCACCAATCCCAGGATCCTATCACCAAGGAACTCCCCCTCCCCCAGTGCCAGACAATAGCCTGGCATTCCCCAGCCTCAGGAAGAAACATAGCAAGCGAGATGGCACCGTGTGGGCCTGCTGCAGTCCTGCTTCTAGAGTCCTAAGGCCAGAAGGAACTTGGAAGGGCTGTCTACCCCTATTGCTGTCTTGGGCAAGGTTTTTATCTCAGCATCTCTCAGCCTGGACTGTAGGGAACACACTCTTCTGCTCACAGCCGCTGTGGTCGGGAAGTTTCTTCTGCTGTCTAACTTTAGTCAAGGTAAAAGCATTTGCCACTCTGTCCCCTAGGTGATTCCACGAATGACACCCTCTGTCACTGTTTAGAAGGAGGCAGAAGATATGGGAAGGGCAGGGAGTGTGGGAAGGGAGGGGAGTGTAGGCAGGGGTTCTTTGGATACAGGAAGAAGTGGAACCGAAAAAAAAAGCTAACCGTTATTGAGGCCTCCAGTGCTAAGAACTTTATCTGAGTTTGGGTGAGTTTTTTAACCTCTCGGTGCCTCTGTTTGCTCAACTGTAGAATGGGGATGACACCTCCTGCGATTACTATGAGGATAAAAAGAGTTAATACATGCAGTTCCTCTAAAAGGTACCCGACACACAGTAGGTGCTCAAGAGTTGTGCACTATTGTTATTATTTGGTGGTTAATTCTTATGTGAACCTGGAAGCCAGATCCCCCACCATTTTACAGATGAGGAAACTGAGGCCATACCTTGCCCATGAGAGGGGCCTCATCATCATTTTCTAGATGAGAGAACCGGGGCTTGTGGTTCCAGGGGGCCCTCAAGGGCTGCCCCAAGCAGTGCGAGGGCTCTGTGGGTGGTGCCCCCAACCCCAAATCTTCTTCTGGAAACTGGGGATGCAGGTACTGACCTTACCGGGTGCTTTGGGAATCAAGTGATGGCATCTTTGGGGTGTATCCAGTGTGGGCCTGGCAGGGAGAGGGGCCCCATCTGGTGTTTGAAGCCCATCCTCTGACCACAGAGGAGCTGGGCCCTGCGGTTGGCTCAGAGGCGCTTGAGACCAATGTTTCACAGGTAGTGAAATTATCACAGCAAAGCAGGCACAGCTCCTGGGGGTCTCCTGCCAATTAGGCCAGATGCCCACAGCGGGATCCCATTGTCCCTGGCCTAGTTGGGACAGGGTTTGTAGCTGAGCCTCCCCCAGGGACTATGCTTCCAGGCAAACTGCCCTAATGAGGTCAGTGAGAGATATAGCTTTAACAGGTGTGTAAGGGGGCACTCCACCAAGGTCTCATCTTGCAGATAAGCAAACCGAGACTCAGCAGGGAGAGGGGACTTGCTGAGGGTGCAGGCTGTAAACCTTGGAGGCTCTGGAAGGGCCCCTAATAAACAGCTCCCTGGACCACCAAGTTGGTCCAGATCCAAAGTGTCTTTGCTGTGTGGCCTTGATGGAGTTACTCAGCCTCTCTGAGCCTCCCTTGCCTCAGGTGCTGTGATGGGGATAATATCTAGCTGGGGACAGGCAGGAGGGGCCGGGTGGATGTGAGGACCACGTGGTGCTGGACACACCTGCCGCTCAGAGGGTTCTAATCTTGAAACAAAGGAGTACTGTAGGCCCCTTCTGTGTCTACACCCTGGGCCTTATCACCTTTCCCAGGCTGTTCCCTCTGCCCAAGATGTCTTTCCTGGCCCCCTTACCCAGGCTGACTTCTACTCGTCCCAGCTCAACTGTCACCTCTACGGGGAATCTCTCTTGACCCTCCTCCACACAGAGGTTGAGTTCCACTTCCAGGCTCCCAGGCCCGCCCTGATCACTCTGGACTGTACCTGCTTCCTCCCCGTCAGCTGAGCAGGGCAGGGCCCCTGATTATCTGGTGTGCACAGCAGCCCTGGTGTCCAGCACGGGGCCTAGCACGTGGCAGGGCCTAACAAACGTTTGTTCAATGACTGATTCACTCCCTGAATCATGGAACCAGTGAGTGAAATTCACCAGCACCTGCTATGGCCAGAATGTTTGTGTGCTCCCCAAATTCATGTGTCAAAACCCTAACGTCCAAGGTGATGGTATTTGGAGGTGGGGACTTTGGGAGGTGCTTAGGTCATGAGGGTGGAGCCCTCATGTATGGGATTAGTGCCCTTATAAAACAGGCCTCAGGAGATCCCTTGCCCCTTCAGCCATGTGAGGACACAGTGAGAAATCTGCAGCCTGGAAGCAGACCCTCAGCTGACCATGATAGTACCCTGATCTCAGACTTCCAGCCTCCAGAACTCTGAGAAATACATTTCTGTTGTTATAAGCCACCCAGTCTCTAGTATCTTATTATAGCAGCCCAAATGGACTAAGACACGTGCCCACCTCTCCTGGCTCCCCGACACTCATCCCTCTTCTCAGAGAACCAGGAAGCTGCCAGCTCGGGAGGCAGCAGCTAGATTTGAATCTCCCGTAACAGGAGCTGCACAGATGTAAAACCAGGTTCTCAGTTCTGGGCGCTTATTTGCTTTGTCTGGAATAGCTGGTCAGGTAGCTGGTGCTGGGCAGAAACCAGCTCTGGGCTTCCCACCTTTGGTGCCTATGGGAGCAGCAGGAATTGGAACCCAGGCCTGGAATCAGCCAGGCCTGGGTTCCAATTCCAGTCCCGGCACAGTCAAGCTAGGTGACCATGGGCAAATGCTTCACCACCTTGTGCCATAGTTTTCTCATCTATGAAATGGGCTTGCTGCCATCCTGAAGCTGCCATGCACACTTAGGGGAGGCCCTTTGATGGGGCAGGGGGTTTCACACAAGCATAGCCTGTCCTACACCCTGGCCTCCTCAGCCAAGGGAGGGCCCAGGTCCCAGCTCCCACTGTGCTGGGTTTTAGGGACCCTCATCTGCCAATCCTATCCCTCCTTCCCCTTCTACACTGATGCTGAGCTCTCTGGAAATTTCCACTATGAGAAAGGCCAAAAGGATATACAATCATTTACTGAGCACCTACTACATTCCAGGGCCTGGATATTCTTGCCTTCACTGGATCCTCCCCACTGCCCCCATTTTACAGATGAGGAAACTGAGGCTCAGAGAGGGAGGACAGGGGCCCAAAGCCACACAGCTGGGAAGTGCTAGATACAGGATTTGAACTCACACCCCCCCCACCAGGCTCTGGAAACAGCCTCTCCTTCGGTGATGGCTCACGGCCCGTGACTGCACAGAAAAAACCCATGTCCCAACTGGGGCCCCGCAGATATGAGGGTAGAAGGGGAAGTTATTTTGGGAGGAGTGGAAGCCAGACAAAGAAAAGAAGCGCTCCCCTCTTCTTTTATTAACAATGACAATGATTATTCATCTGCCTGATTAATAATAATAGTAACCCACATTTTGAGCCTTTACCAAATGCCACGTCCACTAAGGACTCCCAATGACTCTTTTAGGACATGTTCGAAATGTATCCCCATTCTATAGATGAGGAAACTGAGGCTCAGAGAGGTGAGGTGGTTTTCTAGAAGTCGCCCAACTTGGAAGAAGCAGCGCTGTGATGTGACCCCAGGAATGCCAAAGCCCCTTGGCCAGGGGTCTTGCCCAGGGATGACATCAGGAAATGCTTGTTGATTGACTGGTTGAAAGAATGAGTGAGAGAAGAAATGACTTAATGAATGAATGGCCGGCTCTAGGATGCCTACCGGGGGCTGGCAGGGGGCTGGAGAGGAGACCAAGTCCAACCCAGCCCTCCAGGCCTGTCTCCTGACCTCCCACAGGGCCTTCAGTCTTCGGTCTCATGCAGGTTGGGGATGGGTGGCCATCCAGTGGGGTAGATCAGTGGCGGGGCTGGACTCCCCCAGCCTCTGTCCTGCCCCTCAACACTCACACTCTTTGTGACTTATTGTTTAAAGTTTACAAGCTCCTTGGTTTTTATGAGGGTTATTTATAAAGCTTTGGGCTTTGATCCACAGCATCAAAAAGCAAACTCCTGTGTCTGAAAATGTCACTGGGGATTAGGGGAGCCTTTGAAGTCCCCTCCCTGCAGGCAGCACCCGCCCAGCTTCCCTTCCAAAGGGCCTCTGCTCCTGGGAGCCCTGGCCAGGCCCTAGGGGCCTCCTTTGGGGTAGAAGCAGCCCCTGTCCACATGAGTGACAGGTAGGGGTCCCCTCCCCTTGAAGCACTCCGCCCAGCTGGGCACTCTTCCCAGTTCCAGTCAGGACTGGGCCTCCCTGGTCTCCAGATGTTGGCCACATCTGTCTCTCATGTTTACGGACAGCCAGAGGCAGCTACCTCATGTCCCTGAGCCCAGCAGTAGGGACTACAGGGTTTTAAAAAATGGAGATTACTGGCTTATTGGGAGAGAGGGGGGCAGGGAATGTAAATGGGCAGGTAGGGGAGACAGAAGAGCTCTTAGAGAGGCAGATGGCTGTCCCTTTCCTCCTAGCCCTGGGGTCTAACCTTCCACCCTGCCTGGTAGGGAGGGACCGCCTCATGTGTTTCTTCCCTTTCATCGGTCAGGGGACAGCTGGAGAGGTTTAGACTAGCTCATGGGGGTGGTGGGAGAGGGACCAAAGTAGGCAGTCCAGAGAAGCAGCGTGTCCCCTGCTCCCCGCCTGGTTCTCCAGTGAAGTGAGGCCAGACGGATGACCAGGCTGACCTTGCCTGGCCCCTCTCAGACATCCACAGTGGCCGGACTGCTTCTGGGAGTAAGGTTTTCTCTCTCACCCTCTGGATCTTACGGGACCTCCAAGCAACACAGTAGCCAAGAGCAGGTGAGGAGGTGAAGTCCCAGCTTGCCCAGCCTCTGAGCTGTGTGATCTTGAGCAAGCCTTTGCCTTCTCTGAGCTGCCCTTCCCCTATTTTTTTATTTTTTGGCCACAGCACACAGCATGTGGCATCTTAGTTCCCTGACCAGGGATCGAACCCGTGCCCTCTGCATTGGAAGTGTGGCGTCTTAACCACTGGATGCCAGGGAAGTCCCCCTCCCCCTATTTCTAAAACAGGAGCCTCGTACCATGCAAGGCTGTGTGGGGATCAAAGGAGGTCACTCGCGGGAGCACATGGCATGCTCAGCCGCCCTGGAAGGGATCAGTGGTCCCTCCTGCCTCCTTCTCCAGACTCAGCTTCCTTTAAGGCTCAGAGGAGACAAAGCTAGGGCCCCAGGGGAAAGAGGCCTCAACCAAAACCCCTGCCTGGCCGTCTGGCCAGCTTTATCCTAGACGAAAGGCCTGGCCTCAGCTGGCGGAGGAGGCAGCCACTGTGACCGTCCTCAGCACTGGCCTCACTGCCACTGCCTTTACCTGCACCTTTGGAGGTCACTGAGGAGGGATGTGGCTCTTCCCTTCGCGGGGCTTTTTGGGGGAAGGCAATAAAGTGACAGGAGGGGCGTGCAGCACGGCGCTGTGTGTGTGAGGGTGAGGGGGTGGGACCAGGACGGTGGGGATAAAGGTGGGTGGAGGTGGGGCCATGTGACCTGGGATGCAAGCAGGTAAGCCAGGGAGTGAGCTGGTAAGCAAAGAAACGAATCCCCGGGCTCCTACCGGGGAGTACTACTCAGCAATAGAAAAGAATGAACTCGATACAAGCAACAACATATGTGAATCTCAAAAAAATTACATAGTTGCACCTGCTTTGCCATCTGCCTGCAAAGCTTCCTCTCTCCCTGCTGCCTCCCCCATCTCTTTATCAGGCTAAACTCCCCCTCATCCTTCGGAGCCAGATTCCGAAGACGATGCACCCACCGTATGATTTCATGTGTATGAAATTTTAGAAAAGGCAAAACTACAGTGGCAGAGAGCAGATTGGTGGTGGCTGAGGGCCAAAGTGTGGGGGGGTGGGGGTGGGCATGGACCACAAAGGGCTCAGGAGGGAGCTGTGGAGGGTTCTGGAGATGTTCTGTAGCTGAATCTGGTGTTGTTTATGTGATTGTATACATGTGCATACAAATTGCATGCATTTGTATATATTTGTATTCTCATCAGACTGCACACTTAACATCAGTGAATTCTGTTGTACGTAAATTACACTTGGACAAAAGCTAAAAAAATTAAAGTAAAAAACCCACATGCAAGTAGAAGACAATTCTGCATTATGGAAGAATATAAGATTAAAAAGTAAACGAGTAAAATTCTCTACTTTCATTTCAACTCCCCAGAAGCAACAACACAACTGTGCATCAGGCTTTCGTCCACTCACTCACTCAACTAGTCAACTATTTATTGACTACCTACCATGTGCCACGCACCGCTGTAGCTACATTTAACAATCGTGTGTAAGTTTCTAGAAACAGTTTCTAGATGTACTTTGCTTTTAAGTAATTGTGAACACGCAATAGTCTACTTTGCACATTCTTTCCCCACCCAACAGCTCAGCCTAGAGAGGGTTGGGCGTGAGTTCACACCTCCTCCATGGTTTTTAAAGGCTGCCCAGGAGTTCATGCAATGGATGGACCAAATTTATTAAACCCTTCTTCTCTTGATAGACATCTCACCAGGCTCCGCATTTTTTTTTTTAAATCACACATAGCACTGCAGTGACCATCCTTGTGCCTGCAGGTGGGCTTTTTCACAGGGTATATTCCTGTGGGTCAAAGACTCTTTTTCAAAATTTCAAAAAAATTTAAATCTCTCAAGTCAGCCCTCTTCTTGACATTTTGGGTGTATTTCCACCCTTCACAGAAAGTGGACTCAAATCCCCACTTACGCCGACAAGCGGCACCGTCCTGTCCCTGCCAATCCCCCTTGGCTTCATCTCACTCTGTGCTCCAGCCACACAGATCCTCTCTGCCCTACCACAGGGCCTTTGCACCTGCTATGTCATCTACCTGGAAAGCTTCCTCCCTCCTCCTTGTCCCTGTCCCCCAGGTAACCTCCCTCTTATCCTTCAGAGTTCATCCTACAAGGAGCAGTACCTCCCCCAGGGAGCCTTTCCTGATTGCACGGAGTGGGCATGTGTCTGTGACAGCTTTCAGAGACCCTGTTCCTGACTCTCTTGCTTTCCTTCAGATCACTGATGTCTATTTATAATGAAATTTGTTTTTCTAGGATCCTGTGAACAGTGCCTTTCTCGCCACTAGACTGTGAGCTCCACAGGGCAGAGATGGGGACTTAGGTTGGACCCTGGGACCAGGATTGGTGTGCAAGTGATTGTTTAAGGAATCAATCTCAGCAGAGATGAGTACGGGCATGGGGGAGGAAACCAGGCAGGGTGCAGTTCCAGGCAAAGCCCCACAGAGGGTGGCTTCAGCCTGATAGGGAGCTTGGGAGTGTAAGTTACACCTGCGGCAAGGAAGTTAGGCTTCTACCCTCACTGTCAGCCATTGGTTAAGAACCGCCCCAGCATGGGGGTGAGGGTGTATATAAACTCCCTGGCTCTGGGCACGTGTCCACCGCAAAGTAGCTCCAGCGGCCAGAGGATAGTTCTTTGAAGGAGTCACAAATGTGGACAAATGGAAAAAAACGCACAAAAGCTGGTGGAAGGGCACAGAGAAGTGGTCAAAGGGCCCCCAGGGGATCTGAGTGGCATGTGATTGTATCCACCACAAATGAGGTCTTTTTCCTTCACTATCCCGAGCACCCAGCATAGGGTTCGGCACAAAGCATGCACTCAAGAAAGACCTGGCGAGAGATTTCCCTGGTGGCAAGGTGGCTGAGAATCTGCCTGCCAAGGCAGGGGACATGGGTTTGAGCCCTGGTCCAGGAAGATCCCACAAGCAACTAAGCCCATGCACCACAACTACTGAGCCTGTGCTCTAGAGCCCGCAAGCCACAACGACTGAGCCCACACGCCTCTACTACTGAAGCCCGCATGCCTAGAGCCTGTGCTCCGCAAGAGAAGCCACTGCAATGAGGAGCCCGAGCGCTGCAACGAAGAGTAGCCCTGCTCGCCACAACTAGAGGAAGCCCCTGTGCAGCAACGAAAACCCAACACAGCCAAAAAATAAAAAAGTAAAAAATAAAAAAAGCACTAAAATTATTATTATTTAAATGTTTATCTGTTTATTTGGCTGCATTGGCACATGGGCTTCTGTCTAGTTGTGGTGCACGGGCTCTAGACCACATGGGCTTAGTTGCCCTGTGGCATGTGGGATCTTAGCTCCCCCACCAGGGATCGAACCTGCGTCCCCTGCATTGGAAGGCAGATTCTTAACCACTGGACCACCAGGGAAGCCCCACTAAAATTATTAATGGTGGCATCTGCTCCTCTTGACTAGCAGCAAACCTCTGCCAACATGTGTGCTTGACGGCACATCCCCTCCATCACTAAAATCACATGTAATATCGACCTTCCCTCTACCTCTTTGGAGAAGTTCCTCAGAGCTATCTGAGATGCTGTCTCCCAGGCTACCCTCCTCATTTTGCCCCAAATAAAACTTAACTCACAACTCTCAGGTTGTGCTTTTTTTTTTTTTTTTCCCAATCGACAGCACTTACACATGTCTAATGAGAGCCGGTTGTCAAAGGTTCAGGAATTTCCATGAGCCAGTGACATAACATAGTATCCTGACCCCACCTGGCACACAGCGGTTCCATCCAGTTCTGACGCTTAACCCTCAGACTTAACCGTCAGTCAGCATCAGACTCGGCAAGTTCAGGGCACAGACCCCAACAAGACTGCCCTCCCTGTAGGCGACAGCTGCAAGTTCAGGGGTCCTGACACTTAGGATCAACTGGTTATAAATTCAGGGGTCCCCATGACCTCCCCCCCCACCTGAGGTTTGATAATTTATTAGAACAGAACGTAGAGCTCAGGATAGCACTATACTTGCAATTACAGTTTTATTATAAAAGATGAAATCAAGACCAGTCAAATCAGGAGACACGTAGGGTGAGGTCTGAAAAGGTCCAGAACTCAGAGCTTCCGTGCCCCCTCCCCATGGAATCGGGCACATCACCCTCCTAGCACATCAGTGTGTTTGCCGACCTGGAAGCTGCACTGAGCTTTGGTGTCCAGAGGTTCTACTAAGGTTCCCTTACCTAGGCAAGCTTGATTGAATCATTGGCCACGTGATCGAATTCCATTTCCAGGCCTCTCTCCTCCTTGGAGGGGGGCGGGGTAGGGGGCACAGAGCCCCACCTTCTAATCATGTGGTTGGTCTTTCTGGTAACCAGCCCCCATCCTGAGTCACCTCATTTGCTAGCATAAACTTAGCTGTGATCCAAGGGGTTCAGGAATAACAAAGACACTCTTTTTTTCTTTTTCTTCTGGCTGCACCACGGGTGCATGCGGGATCTTAGCTCCCCAACCAGGGATGGAACCCAGGCTCCCTGCAGTGGAAGCGCCGCCAAGCCCTAACCACTGGACCGCCAGGGAATTCCCACAAAGACACTCTTATTACTCCAGAAATTCCAAGGATGTAGAGCCTCCCTCCCAGGAACCAGGGACAAAGGCCAGTCAGTCTTTCTTACACAATACACAGTGATTATTGACATTTAAATTGTATAATCTTACAGCTAAACAAATCATACTGTAACACCCAGAAATACTCAAAACTCATCATTTCTTAATGTCTTACTACATTTTGCTATTATCTATGCCATTGAGGGTATTTCCATCTATTCTGTCTAAACGGTGGAAATACTACGTAACTGGTATCTCCATATTCCTCTCCAACTCCACATTCACTAAAATGTTGGTGAGTTTGAACTCAGAGAAGTGACACCGCAGAAACTGGGAAGTGCTACAGATCAGGGCTTAACTTATTGTGCTGTTGATGCCCTAAACTTAGAAAATAATGGACAAATTGTTAATAACACAGGTCAAACTTGAAAGCGTGTTGCGTTTACAGCCCTTAAATGTGACCAGCACACAGAATTGAAGAAATATTCTTCCAGTATTCAAAAACCATCGTGCAGTTCACATCACCGACAAATGCGTGAAGTCCTGACATACATCTCCACTGTTTCACTCTCAGTTTACCCGTTAACACTTAAATGAAAATATCAAGCAATATTCATGCCTGAACTACCCTTGTTCATTAAGTCCAACCATAGGCTGGCTGGCTATTTATACCAGAGCTTGGCAAATTTCAGTGAACGCACTTTAGGAGAATCGACTGGCTCTATGGAATTGAGAAGAAAGACTATTGTATGTTTCAGTGTTATTTTTAAATTTGTGTGCCACACATCAGTATCAGTACAATATATATCAATAAAGGTTATAATTATCCACAAAGGCACAGAGAACTGGGACTAAGTCACTGTGATCTGGCAGGTCGGATGAAGTGGAAGGGAGAGGGTGCCTAGGGCTAAAGTTGGCGATAAGGCCCAGTTCAGTTAGTCCAGGCTCAGAGAGGGAGCTGACCTGCTCTAAGTCACACAGCCAGGAAGTGGCAAAGCTGAGTTAAGCAGAGGGCTGTGGTGGGGCCTGCCCTTCTGTCTCCAGTCCTCTGCTCCCCTCTCCTCCTCAAGGCTCCAGCTCACTAATCTTAGGGGCAAACCTGGGGTCGTTTGGGTCTGGGAAGTTAACCCAGCCCAGCCCCTGAATCCCATAAGCAGAGGCATTTGTCAAGTCTCTGAGTGCCAATTAGTGGGGCATGGGCCTGATTAGTCATTGTGGCATGGCAGATTTGCGAGAATTAATCAGGCTGGAGGTGGTGGCAGGGAGGGGGCAGAGGAGAAGGGTGGGGAGAGGGGAGTGTGGGTGCTGAGTCCTGAGGACCCGGGTGATCCGTCCCTACACGTGGCTGTCAGGCCAGCCTGGGGAAGAGCAGCCGTTGCTCCTGGGAGATGCCACTGGTTGGGGAGGGGAGGAGCGTGGATACTCTGGGGAACCAGGAGGGCTTCTCCACCCTTCCCTAGAAAGACAGTACCGGTTTTTAGATCAAGGCGGCTTAGGAAATGACCATGGATGGGGCCCTGCCTCCCATGCCTGGATTTCAGAGGTTAGAGGAGGGTGAGAGACAGGGCTGGGTGGGATGGGAGGGGGTGTTCTAGGGTAGCTGAGCAGAGTGGATGGGTCCCAACCCCCTTCCTTGCCGGCTCACTTGCCTGGGAAAATGTCAGGAACTGTCTCCCACCTGCTGAGGCCGGGCTGGCTCTTCCAGGCAGGGGAGCCCCATGGGACCCCACCTCAAAAGTGTCATCTTAGAAGCTGGGCAGGGTTTCTCAGCTCCTGCTGATATGCTTGCCTTTTAAAATGTACTTCTGCCGGTATTGCAGGGAGCCCATCTGGGGGCTCTGTTGGATTTAGAAAAAAGTATCCCCCTCTGGGCAGACCCAGGAGGAAAAAGCACCGCTCTGAGTGCAATCACCACCAAGAGGCTACACTTTCTCCAGGCTATTGAAGGCCCTGGGTACAAGCCTCAACTAGTAGACCTCAAAGTGAATTTCAGATATATTTCACCCCCAACCCTACTCCCTCAAGCAGGTGCCCCTGGGGGGGGGAACATCACCTGAAAAACTCTATCTTGCAGCCCCGTTCCTGTTTTCAGACCCCCAGGGACTGCCTCAGTCCCCTGTGACACCAGGGAAAGAGCATGGGCTCCAGAACCAACTAGCACTGGATCCAAATCCCAGCACTGCCTAATCTCTGCGTGTGCCCGCCCCTCCCCTCTCTGGGCCTCGGTTTCCTCATCTCTAAAATGGGGATGATAACAGCTCTTCCATCCCAGGGCTCAGGGATGACAGAGGAGATGACACGTGTAGCCACATGTGGTCCCTCCTACATGCCCAATACACATTTAGGCCTTTATTCCCTGGCACCAGCCCAGATCCCCGGCTGCACCCTCCTAAGAACCAGGCCTGCCCATCTCCCTCCCCCTCAGCAGAGGGAGACTCCAGCTGGGGCCCAGTGACTAGCGAGGCTGGCAGATGACCTGAAGACTGGGCTTGGGATCTGGGGCTGGGGAGGCGCGTGCCAGGAGACCAGATTCAGTTCTTAGAGCAGTGGTCCTTGGCTCTGGGGGGTCATGAGCCCCTTTGGGCATGTGATAGAAACTAAGGCCTCTCTACCCAGAAAAATGCATCTGCACATGCAGTTTTGCATATTACTTCAAGTGTTCATGAACACTGTTAAACCTACCCATGGACCCCAAAGAACTCCCACCCTAGAAGCAGCAGGTTCAGTTCCCTGTCCCCCCAACACTCGCCCCAACAGAGGGCCATCAGAACACCAGATTCTTCTGCAGGACAAGAATAGAAGAAGGAAGGAAGGAAGCTGGCATCTACTGAGCTGACTTTATATGCATTAGCTTGTCTAAGGTTCTCAACGCTGTGGCGTAGTAACTATTCCCATTTTACAGATGAGGAAACTGAGACTCAAAGAGGCTAAGAGACTTGTCCAAGATCACACAGCTAGTGACAGAACTGGGCCTGAGTCTTGGTTGTCTCATTTCAAAGCTGTTCTACTAGACGAGGCTGAGGCCTCTTCCTGGAGGGCAAATGCCCTGGTTGTACCTTTGCAGGAAGAAAGGAAGATGTCAAAGGCCCGAGTTTTCTAGCCTGACCCGGAGTGCTAGGGAAAGTTGACTGCTCTGTGCCCCTCTCTGCACACCCTCCTGTTGTTCCTATGGATGCCAGAGTCCTATTTGCTGCCACAAGACATTCAGCCTCTATCCTCCAGATTAGTCAGGCTTCGTTCCTGGAGCAAGTCAGATCAAATTCACCTTTTCCCAGGAGAACCACCCACTCAGGGCCACAATGCCATGGAGCCCTTGGCAGTTGCTAGGGGTTTTTTGTGAGAAAGAATCTCATGTGGAATGTCTCTGAGCAAAACCACTGTCAAGAAACGGATCCATAATGTCCATGGCTGTCCTATGTTATATGGATTCTAGAATGGCCCAGGGGACACATCCCTCTTGGGATTCAGACCTGAGAAAAGTCTCTCTTTATGGAAAACTCATAGTTTTACTTCTCTTAACCTTGGCTTTTGGTAGACAATGAGAACTAGGAAGACAAACTTGTTTGCCTTTTTGCCATGGCTGCTAGGAAGCTCAGGACCAGGCTTAGATTTTGACTGCTATCATCAATCGAAACTGATTGATTACCCTAGGTTTTCTGATATGTTTCCTTACATACTGACAGAGAAAAAGCATATTCTCCAAAAAAAAAAAAAAAAAAAAGCATTTTAAACAGTTTCTAAGGGAATATGTTGACCTAATAATTGTCTTGCAGGACTGTGGAAAACAGAGAATGGAGCCTTTTTTTGTGCATCTCCCTTGCACTCCCATCCAATAGCATAGGCCTCCCCCCAGCTCATTCCCTCTGATGTTAGGGCCTGGCTACCTCTCTGTTCCCAACCCTCTTTATACTTGGCTCTTGTGTTTTATTTCCAGTTTTAATGGTATAATTTTAACTAGGCAGGGTTTTTAAAAAATGTCAACGAACTTACATAATTTTTTGGAAGCCACACAGCTGTATAAAACACTACCTGTCTTCAATGCACACATGCCCACAATGCACACAGACACACACACACACATATCTGGTTTGAATACCTCCCTACATGTTGCCTCCTGGGACTCTGGTTTGCCTATGCTCTGCCCTCCCTCACCTGGAACATTCTGGAGCTTGGTGCTGGACAAAAAGATAAAGTCCTGCAGTATTGCTTCTCTCTTCCCCAGGTCCCTAAACATCTCTACCATTTCCCCACTGGCCTGATGGGGCCCAGGAAAGGGAATCAGAGATGATTATGGGCCTGGAAACTCAGGGCCATCACAGGAAATTCAGGGAGTAAAGACACTCTTAGATCTCAGCTCCAATTCCAGCTCCATCACTTTTTACTGTTAGGGGACTGTGTCCAAGTTTCTGGACTTCTCTGACCCTCAGTTTCTTTCTTTGAATAATGAGGAAAAATAATCATATAGATTGTCAGAAGGATGAAAGAGCATGTAAAATGCCTGGCACACAGTCAGGGCGTAATAAATGGGCACTACTTTCACTGCTTTCTGTCAGTCATGAGCAATTATCTCAAGCCCTAAGTCTGGAATTTTGTGGGTGACTGAAAGATGAGGAGTATTTTTGGTCCTAACAAAGGGAACTACTGAAACCAGAAGTCAACATCTACCAATCCGTTCACTTCCCAGTCAGTCTGTCCGTCCGTCCGTCTGTCCGTCCGTCCATCCATCCATCCATCCATCCATCCATCCATCCATCCACCAACCAAAACATCCATTTATCTCTCCATCCAGCTACCAACCCACCCATTCATCCATCTACCAATCCATCCATCCATCCATCCATCCATCCATCCATCCATCCATCCATCCACCACAAATCCTTCTGTCTGTTCATCTATCCATGTATCCATCTCACCCACGCATCCATCCATCTGTCCATCCTTTCATCATCCACCCTTCCACCTATCCCACTATTCCTTAGCACCTTCTCAGGGCTAATTTCTAGAGACAAAGAGGAGAATAAAGCATAATCTTTGCTCTTAAGAACTTCTGGTCTCTGGGGGAAGATAAGATACATATTTAGGTTATTTTCTCATATGTTTCTTACCCACTCCACCCAAGGGTATCAGGAAAAGAAATGTGGGAAACGTTACCTATTAGGCCCCCCTCTGGGTGATTCACTACTCACACTATTAGCACATTAAAATATCTGACAAGTCCTCTAGTCAAGATCTCTTTTCAATCGCTATTACCCCAAATGACTTGCCTCTAGAACCTATTTTAAGAGGATTGCGTGTTAAAATCCCATGCAACGAGATCGTCTCAGAATAGATTTGGGGAAATGCTGATAAACCAAGGAAGAAAGAACCACGTGTCATTTAAAAAGCCACTGAGTCGTATTGGATTATAACCCAAAGTAGAAAATAAATATCCATGAGTCCACAGCGATATAAATAAATGACTGAATAAATAAAAGAGACAATATACAACGTCTCCCGTGCAGGAGAACTCCAAATACTTTTTGCAGGTACTCTGTCGTCAAGGAGGGGAGCATAACTCCCTACTCCTTATGTGGATGCTACACACAGTGACTTCCTTCCAAAGAGGACAGTACGCAAAGGGGGGGGAAAGTCACTTTACAGGGGAGAAGCCTGTCACGTGCTACCCCAGCCACGTGATCAAGGGGAAGCTCAACAATGATATGTCCAATTCACAGTAGGTACCCTCGATGGGATGGGATGAGAATGGCACCTGCGGTCTTCGTCCATCCCGATACATAGCCTCGTGATGAGAAAAATATCAGACAAATTCCAAGTGAGGTACATTCTACAAGAAACCTGACCAGTACTCCTCAAAATTCTCAAGGTCACCCCAAAACAAGGAAAGTCTGCGAAACTATCGCAGCCAAGAGGAGCCCAAGGAGAAGTGATAATTAAACAGAATGTGGTCTCCGGGGTGGGATCCTGATCCAGAAAGAGGACAGTATGTAGAAATGAAAGAAATCTGAGTAAAGAATAGACTTTGGTTGATGATACTGTATCAGTATTGGCTCATTAATCGTGACAAATGGACCATACACATGCAGGATGTTAATAACAGGGGAAACTGGGTGCGGGGCAAGCGGGGACTCTGTACTATCTACGTCATTTTTCTGTAAATCTAAAATGGTTCTGAGATTAACATTTATTTTAAATATAAATAGATAAATGAGTAAATAAAACTTCAAACAAGCAAAATACAGGCTTTGGGGAACAGCTCCAGGGAGACAATATGTCCAGCTTAGGAGGGGACATCTGAAATCAGAGCAGCCTGGGTTCTCTACCTTACTTACTGTGTGACCTCCAGCAAGTTGCTCAACCTTTCTGAGCTTCAGTTTCTTCATCTGTAAAATGGGGATTTAAAAGTGCCAACTATTAGTTGACTTAGATTATATGAGGCAATGTATATAAATATAAAGTACTAGGCACTGATAAATGCTCTGGGACTACTAGACTTACTATATTATCATTTGTGGCAGGGTAAGTGCAGGATCTTGGAAGGCTGCAGGGAATAGGAATATGGGCACCAAGCCTTGGAGAACTGGTAGGATACGGATGGGATTGGCGGGGGGTGGCGGGTGGGGGTCAGCTTTCCCCAAAGCACAGAGATCTCTCCTTCCACCCTTAACTTCTACGCTTTGGTTCCAAAGCAGGGCTAAGCAGCCTGGGAGGAGACAGAGACCTCACAGTTAGGTCCCTGGCTTCCCACCCCACCTATGGCCCCAGCTTGCTCTCTGTCTGCCAGGGTCTCTGGGCTAAGTAATCACTAATTCCTCCCTGATGAAGCACCTGTATCTGTAAGCAAATGAGCTGGCAGGTGGCAGCCTGGATAAAATATGACCTGCTCAGCAGGGGATTTGCTTACCAGTCCAGAGGGCAGCCTATCCTGCTGGCTGCAGCCCGGAGGCCTCCGGGATAAAGCGCAAATCGCTGGTGCCCACGGGGAGGGCAGGAGGCATCCGGAAAGGCAAATGACCCCCTGCTTAGTCTCCAGCTGCAGGCCTATGGACATTTTCTTGTGGTTTGTGGAAAAGAACCAGGACGGGGAATCAGGAGACAAGGGGAGTTCATTCTAGCTTCACCATTCTAGCTTGCTGTGGGGTCTTAAGCAGGTCGCTTTCCTTCTCTGGGCCTTTGTTCTCAACTCTCTCAAATAGGAATTGTTCCTCCTCCCCTATTGGTTTGCTACAAGATCACAGGAGAAACTGTATGGAAACACACAATATTTGTTATCATGATTATTACAATGTTGTTACTATGTTACTCCTGTGGAAGCTCTAGTGAGCAGCCTCAGGGGCTGGTAACTTTCTGGTGGGCTGGTAGCTTCCAGAAATTGCATTCAAGCCTATAGTATCAATATCTATTGGCAGAAAACTGATCAAAGACTTTTCCAAGGAGGCAACATGATATATTAAAAAGCAAAGGTTCTGGAGACATCAGAAATTGGTTCAAAGGACTTCCCTGGTGGCACAGTGGTTAAGACTCCATGCTCCCAATGCAAGGGGCCTGGGTTCAGTCTCTGGCCTGGGAACTAGATCCCACATGCATGCCACAACTAGAGTTTGCACGCCACAACTAAGGAGCACGCAAGCTGCAACTAAGGAGCCTGTCGGCCACAACTGAGACCCGGCACAACCAAAGAGACCTAGCACAACTAACTAACTAAAAAAAGCATCCCAATCTTATTAACAACAACAAAAAAAGTTGGTTCAAATCCTACAGCTGCCACTCACTAGCAGAAGGTACTTGGACAAGTGACATTTCCCCCTGAGCCTCAATGAACTCATCTATAAAGCAGAGTAAAGAATATAATCTTTTGGGTTGTGGTTATGAGGTTTAAACGAGATTACATTCCAGAGTATGTGGCTCATAAGTCGCTCCCTGATAAAGGTTAGTTCTCCGAGCCTGAACCAGGTTTATAAATCAGATTTCCTAACTTTCTACTCAGCTCTTTGCTGAGATCTCAGAAAGCCTTGGGGGAAATCTCCAAGCCTCTGTGAACTGAATCACCGGCCCCACCCCCAGCCTCCCTGCCAGGAGATTTCTGCGACTTGGACCTGGAAGACGACCCCTTGGGAAGTGCTCCAGCCCAGGGGCTGCGGGGACTGCATGATGAAGACAGAGCCGTTTGCTAATACCATGTGGCTGCCGTGACAGTCTGTTAATGCCATTTACAACGTGCTGTAATTATGTCTCACACATGCTGGCGGCCCAGCCAGCAGGAACGTTCCCTGGGAGGGGCTTCGGAAAGATTCCTTTAGCGGGGTGGGAGATAGGGCTTTCTCAGGAGGTTGGGGACTAGGGGTTTCAAAGCCATTGTGAAGGAGGAAGAATTCCTTGCACAGCCCTGGGCACCTAAGAAAGAGGTCAACCCTGCTTGGACCAGTGGTTCCCGCCCTGAATTGCTCTGGAACTTTGGGCAAATCATGGCTCCTCTCTGGGCCTCAATATCCCCTTCTGTAAAATAAGGATATTAGGGAAGATGAGAGAAATGTACAAGAGCAGGAGTTGTTAACACTTTCTGGAGCATCTCCGTAGAAAAGTGCCCATACTCACAGCAAATCACAATGCAGACTGTATTTCAGGGGGGCTCATGGGCCACTGAAGTCCATCATAAAGCTCCAAGGACCCCAGGTCAAGAATCTCAATCTAGATCATTTCATGGACCTACTACCAATACGGTTGAGTTTATTGAACCATCTGGGTTCTGAGGTTGCTCTCCACTGGGTGTTGCTGCCATGTTGTTTGGGACATAGGTGTACATGACAGTTAACTATTCCCTCTGGATTGGACTTCTTATCATAAACTGCCCGGAGTTGTCTCTTAAGGCTTTTTTTTTTTTTTTTTTGCCTTGAATTTAATGGGCCAGGTAATTTCTACAATGCTGCCCAAACTCTGACATTCTAGGATCCTTGCTGGTTGGTAATGCTCCTTCTCCTTGAGGTTTGATAAAAAGAGCTCCGCTTTGGAGTCAGACAGGTCTGAGTTAGAATCTGTCCATACTTCCTTGTTGGCAAGCCACCAGTGTCCCTGAGCCTCTGTGTCCCCCCCCAGGAATCCAGTGGTCATGAAGGTTACACGCGTCAATGACTCTCAGGTGCCTAGCACAGAGTAAGCCACCAATACCTGCCAGTTTTTCTGCCCCCATCACCCCTGCACCACCACACTAAACTGGGGCCCTCCTCTCCCTCTCGTGGAGGGAGCTGAGAAGGAGTTCTGGCGAAAAGCTCTTGGGAATGGAGAAGCCTATTTCCAAGTCATTAGTCCCCCAGTGTCGGGCTGCAGGATGGATTTTGATCAAGAGCGGGGTGACATTTGGCAAAAGTTGCTGATGAGGGATTGAATGATTAATCGTCATGACAACCAGGCTGGAGTAATGACAGGGATGCGATGGCGCCCGAGTTAAAAACAAAGCGGCCCTGCGAGCCGGGGCGGTAAATTACTAGGCATGTCACCGCTGCGCTTTTGGAGAAAGCGGCCGTGCGTTCCTAATGAGAGGTTAACTGTGTCCCCAAAGTAATTACAGCCGATTGAAGAGGTGGCTGGTAATTAGAGGATTAGCAGTGATGAGGCTCACCTGCATGGTTGCCATGGTGATGGAGGGTGGGTGGGGTAGGGTGGCAAGGAGTGTCCAGACTTCTCCTCAAGGCAGGTGCCAAGTGCCTCTCCAGTGCACCAGTCTTGGTGTCCACCACTGATGGGACAGGCCCCAGGGAACTGGTGTGCAAACCCCAAGGTTCTGCCTCTGGTGGCTGGGCCTCAGTCTTCCCATCTGTAAAGTGAGGGCTTGAACCCATTTGAGAATATAAAATATCAAAGCTGGAATTCTAGAATGTGTCGAATTACATCTCTTTCATAATTCAAATAGTCTTTAATTTGCCACCCTCTCCCCAAGCCTGGGTTTGCTGTGACCCAGGAAAATACACACACATTCCACTTCTTGGCTGTGTGACTCAAATCAGGGGTCTGATTGCAATCCTTGGTTTCCTCACCTCTAAAATGAGAAGCATAGGGACTTCCCTGGTGGCACAGTGGTTAAGAATCCGCCTGCCAGTGCAGAGGACCCGGTTCAATCCCTGCTCCAGGAAGATCCCACATGCTGCGGAGCAACTAAGCCCGAGCGCCACAACTACTGAGCCTGCGCTCTAGAGCCTGCGAGCCACAACTATTGAGCCCATGTGCCGCAACTACTGAAGCCCATGTGCCTAGAGCCCGTGCTCTGCAACAAGAGAAGCCACCGCAGTGAGGAGCCCGTGCACCACAATGAAGAGTAGCTCCCGCTCGCTGCAACTAGAGAAAGCCCGCGCGCAGCAACGAAGACCCAACGCAGCCAATAAATAAGTAAATAAATAAATTTATAAAATGAGAAGCATAATAATGGTTCCTATCTCAGAGGGTTGTCTGGAGAATACAGCGAAATCATAACTGCAGAGCAACTAGAACAGTGCCTGGCCACTGCGAGAGCTTGATAAATGTTAGTGCTGACCATCAGCTAATTTACAATCACCTCTCCTCTCCACTGACCTGGGGTAGTTGGGGCAGGGAGGGAACAGGAGCCTCAACCTTTTGTTGGGGAATAGGCTGAACCCTCCCACAGGTGACGGGTGACAGGAACTCCAGGCGAGGGAAGAAGGCGCCCACTTTCTGCTCACTTGCTATGCATCTTTGGTCAAGTCCCATTGCCTCTCTGAGCCTCTGATTCCTGCCTGCCTGAGCAGTCTGTTGGGAGAAAGTCATGAAATGCTGGAGTTGTGAAGCACTTACTGTAAGCCAGACCCACCCTCACTCTGTACTTTACAGCTATTGCTTAATTTGATCCACCACATAACCCATACAAATATTATTTTGCCCATTTTCGAGAGAAGGAAACTAAGGCTCAGAGAGGTCAAGTGACTAGCCCAGAGGCACACAGCTGGAGCATGAGAATCAAGATTTGAATCCAAGTCAGTCCAAATTTCTCACTACCATATGAGGAGGCCTATTTACCTCCCAAGGAGAAGCCGGGCCCATCACTTCCATCTAAGGGGTCTGGGTAACGCCCCCCCATGGGCGGAGCTTTGAGAGAGGTCTCCCCGGGATTGGCCAGGGCTCGTATGACATCACGAGGGCGGGGCCATCGGTCCTGAAGTGCGTGCTGGCACCCGCCTAGGTGCTGGTGGGGTCTGCGCGACCAAGGGTCAAGTCTGAGATGCTGCGGGGGTGGGAGGGAGCAGCAATGAACACCCCAAACCAGCTCAGCTGCTGGTGACGCCTGGCGTCCGGGCACAGGCCTTGGTGAACCGCCGAGCGCAGTGGCTTAATTATTCCATCCATAAATGATAAGCCCCGTTCATTTCCAGGCCTTCATGACAAATTTATGGCCTTAATGTGCTGGCTGTCCGACCTTTCCCGGGATCGCAGGAAAACCGGGGGCCCTTTCCGGAGGGCGCAGCGGGCGATTCTTGCTGCCATAGCTGCTGGGCAACACATCTCCTCCTACGGCTCCCAGGAGCCACGCTCAGGTCGGCCGGCCTGTTGCAGTTTGCAAACCCATTTTTCTCTGCTTTGCTTCTGGGAGGTGCTGGGGCTTAAGCTAAGGGCAGTGACTCTAGGGTCAGCAAAGACCCAGGTTCAGGTCCAAACTCTGCTACCTGTAGGACCTTAAGTATGTCTGGGTTTCTGCCTTGGCTTCCCAGTCATGAGGGAGAAATGAGATAATACAGATGGGAAATGTTTCGTGTGTAGTAAATACTCAAGGGAGGGTAGTGGTTATTGCAGCTTTGGGGTTTTCACATACAGTTATACATTCTTTTTTTGGAGCCTCTGCTTGGAAGGCCTGGTGACCCTGGGAAGGGCCACATCTTAAAGTAGAAAGCCACCTGGGCTGGGACACTAGGCCCCGCCTCTGCTCTGACTGCAGGAAATGCTGGCTGCATAAGCCCAGCCTTGGGACACCAGGAGCCTGGTCCCAGTGTCACTCACCTCCAACTCTGGGATGGCCTCAGTGACTCCTGCCTCTCCCTCAGTTTCTTCGTTTGTCGCAGGACCTATCGGCATAGTACTCAGAGTTGCCACAGGCCAGAGGTTCCAGCAGAATCGAGGAGGGGAAGAATCGCTTTTGGGGTGTTGGGAGAGGAGGCAATTTCTGGAACCAAGTAAGGCTCTCTAGCCTGTGTGGCTGACCAGGCTCAGCGGGGGCGGGGTTGGGGGGGCCCAGCTCACAGAACCGTGGGACCTTGGAGCCATCAGGGACCTCAGAGAGCGCCCCCTCCAGCCTCATGCTTCACAGATGAGGATGTTCAAACACGTATGCCATATATTAAGTGCTCACTGTATACCGCACACCACGGGTCATAGCCTGCCCTCTATTGTCTTATTCAGTCCTCACCACACCATGTATGGGCCAGGGATGACGAACCCCACTTTACAAAGGAGGAAAACAGAGGCCCAGAGAGGTACAGAGTGTCGGGCAAGGCTACACAGCACCACCTGCCTCCGGGTCCAGACCCTTCCCACCTGGCTGCACCATCTGTGTTTGCGTGTTTATGCCTCCCGAGTGTGCACGTTTGTGTGGAGGTGCTGACATGAGATGTGGGTGTCCGCCCACTTGTGAGCGTGTACCTGGGCATGTCACCCGTGGAGCACGTCTCTCTCGACTCCCTGTCCAGTGCTCATTCGCTCCTACCCAGTGCCTTTCTGCAAAGAGCTAATTGGAGACAGGAGCCTCTCAGCTTGGCGAGTGCCTGGCTTCCTACAGTCTTAGGGAATTAGCTTTAATTTGCATGCTAATTTGCACACCAGTGCAGGGCCCAGCCTGGAGTAGCAGGGTGTGCCCATAACTTCACCCCAACTACCGACCGGAGGTCAATTTCTGCGAGGTCGTTTCTATCATGCCCATTGGGTCGATCATGAAAGTGAGGCTAGGAATGCCTGGGCCAGGATCCTGCTGCCAGCAAGTGGCAGAGCTCAGGTCTGATTCTTGGTTTGGGGACCCCGAACTCAGTGGTCTTTCCCCACTCCCATCCTGCCGGCAGCCTTGAGGAGGGCATGGAGGAGTGAACAGTCAGGAGGGGCTTCCGGGAGAAGAGGCCATGGAGCCCTGGAAGGTTCAGGAGGGGGTGAGGAAGCAGAGATGGGGGAGGGCAGAGGGGGTGTGTTTGTGTGTGTGTGTGTGTGTTACAAGTACATAGGTGTGGAAGGGTGTGTTTAATTATCTTTCGACAAACTCATTCAGAGCCTATTATGTGACAAGCACACAAACAACAATAATAATAACACAACAAATATGTCTCTACTGCTTATGGGACACCAGGCAAAGGACTTCCATTAACCTGTTTAATCCTCACAGCAACACTATGAGATGGTAACATTATCATTCCCATTTTACATATGGGGAAACAGAAGCACAGAGAGGTGAAGCGAGCTACTCAAGTCACACAGCTGGTAAGTGGCAGAGCTGGGATTCAGACCCAGGCCATCTGGGCCCATGGTTCATGGACCCCTCCCTCTCAAGTTGGGAGACCTTGCCAAGTTGCTGTGCTGCTCCCAGCACGATGAGACACATGAGCATGTGTGTGTGTGTGTGTGTGTGTGTGTGTCTTAACTCAGGATGCCATAAAAATACTATAGACTGGGTGATTTAAACAACAGAAATGTATTTTCTCATAGTTTAGAGGCCAAGAAGTCCAAGATCAAGGTACTAGCCTATTCAGTTCCTGGTGGGAGCTCTCTTCCTGGCTTGCTGTCTCCTTGCTGTGGGCTTACATGGCCTTTTGTTGGTTTATGTGCATGAGAAAGATAGATTTCTCTTTCTGGTATCTCTTCTAATAAGCACACTAATCCCATCATGAGGGCTCCACCCTCATGACCTCATTTAACCCTAATTACTTCCCAAAGACATCATCTCCAAATACCATCATTGCATTGAGGGTTAGAGCTTCAACATATAAATTTAGGGGGCAGGGGGACACAGACATTCAGTCCATAATGGTATGTATGCTGTATACCTGTGCACATGTACATGCATGAGTATGCATGTACACACGAGTGTGTTTGTATGTCCAGGCGTGCATCTCATGTATGTGTTTGTGTAAAGGTGCCTATGGGTATATAAGGATGTGGATGTATATACACGTGCGGGTATGTGCGTGTAAGCACGTGCTGTGTCTGTGCATATGTACATCTGACTGTGTACACCCAGATAAGAGGTTGGAAAACCTCATCCCAGGTCAGCCCCTCTGCCAATTGGTCCAAGAGCTCTGGGAAAGTCAGGGTCTCACAAAGGGGGCTAAGGTGGGACTTTGGGGAACTAAGGCCTAAGAGCTAGTGCTCCCTGGATCAGGGGGGAGGGGACTCCCCAGCTGCTCATGCCTGTCACCCTGGTCTCCAGGAGACATTAATAATAGATCAGCAAATTCCAAATGTAAATAGGGCAATCAGGACCGAAAACACAGACATTCATCACCCAGATACAAATTATGCTGCCGGCCCTGATGTAATTACCGGAGTTCAGCTCGATGCATGAGCCACCCCCACCCTGTACCCCTGCACATTGCTTCCTGCTGGTGTTCTTCCCTGAAAATGCTCCCAACCTGACCCTACAGGGTCTCTCTGGCCACAGCCAAAAGTGCCCAGCTGTCTTAAGCAGCTGTGAAGATAGAAGACCCATGAGATCCTTGTGCTTTGATGGCAGAGCCCTGATGTTCATGGGGGCTGACACCAGACAACAGATCTTCCCCAGTTCTGGCTCCAGTTTTGAAATGACTTGCTGTGTGACCCTGGGCAAGTCACTCACCCCTTCTGAGTCTCAGTTTCCTCTTTTATCCAAAGGAGCTAACAATACAGTATGGTGTTAGAGCTTTGGGTTTTACAGTCAGAAGGACCCAGGTTTGAATCCCAACCTCATCAGTCTTGAGTTGGGAGACCTTAGGCAAGTTTTTTCCCCACTCTGAGCCTAACTCCATCTGTAAAGTGGGTATAATAATGTCCATCTTATGGGATTATTTGGAAGAAAGAATGAAATAATATTTTTTCTTTTAATTGGTGAATTTAACTCATTCATATTTATTGTGATTATATTATCAGATATAAAATGTATGCCATCAATATATAAATCAATTTTAAAAATCTATATCCATATGCAATGATTATATAATTATGTGATTGTATGGCTGGACTCTTTTTTGCCATATTAGTTTTGTTTCTTATTGATCAGTCTTCCTTTTGTTTCCTTCTTTCCCATGGCTGTTATATTAGTTATCTATTACTCCAAAACTTGGTGGCTTAGCACAATAACCACTTAGTATCTCATAGTGTCTGTGGGTCAGGAACTTGGGAGCAACTTAGCTGGGTGTTTATGGTTCAGGGTCTCTCCTGAGGTTGCAGCTATCTTGTCAGCTGGGGTCGCAATGTCATCTGAAGGCTTATTTGGACTGGAGGTTCCACCCCTCAAAGTGGCTCCTCAGTTCCTCCCAATGTGGAGCTTCCCATAGCTGCTTGAGTGTCCTCATGATATGGCTACTGGCTTCCCCTAGAGCAAGCGATCCAAGACAGCAAGGCAGAGGCTACAACGTCTTTAATGAGGGAGCCTTGGAAGTCACAAGCTGTCACTTCTGCAGTGTTAGTAACACAGGTCGCTCTCTTCACGTGGGAGAGGACCGCACAGCAGGTGAATACCAGGAGGCAGGGATCCCTTAGGGCCGACTTGGAGCCTGGCTACCACCTCTGTCTTGTGTTAGATTGAATGATAATGTATGTAAAGCTCTTAGTCCAGGCACTGGGAGAAATCCACTAATCCCCGTGACCCCAATGCCTGGCACAGACTAGGCCTCCACAGTAATGGGATGGCAGGAAAGGGATGGTAGCCGAATCAGGTCTCCTCTCCTCAAAGCCATTTCCTAGAAGCCAGTGGGCCCCTAGCTACTTGTAAGCCCACATCCTCCTTTCTTGCCGCTGTCCAAGCCTTGGCTCTGGACGGGCTGAGAGATGGAGGGCCAGGACCTCCTGCCTTCTCCGAAACGTAGAAGAAAGTCTAGACCAAAGGCAGCTTCCAGGCCTGTCTCGTCCCAACTTTACATTGATCAGTAATTAAACACAGCCTCCAATTACTATAACGTTTGGCGAGGCACCAAGCTTGTGTGAAACCTTGCAATAAACATCTGCTTTGTAAATTGCTTCTCGGTGCAGTGCTGCACCAGCGGGGTTCTTGGGGGTTGGGGAGAGAGAAAATCAGAGAGCTGGGAAAGAGAGGAGAGGTTAGGGAAGGAAAGAGACAAAAGGAGAGGTGAGAGGGAGGGAAGAGGAAGAAGAGAGGGGCATGAAGGGCCTGCTCCTTCCTCCGTGACCCTCACCACCCTCCAAGGCGGAGGCCCAGGATTTCATCCAGAGCGCAGGAACCCTTGTCTCTTGAGATTTTGTCACATATCTAATGAAAATTACCTTTCTGTTGCTTTTTATTTTACCAAATCCCATAGCATCCCACTCATCTGCCATTTACATTTAGAGGAAGAAACATAAAGATGTATTTGCTACACCTGCAGCCCCTATTGGGTGTGAGATATTCCCCAGGCTGCAGAGAAAGAGATGGGTCAATGGTTTCCCACCACGGGCCTGCAGCCCACTCCCTGCAACTACACACATGGTCCCCTGAGTGAGAAATGGGTCTGTGCACCCAACTCTGTCTCCTGCACCGTCTTGTTTGGGGAGGCCACAAGGAAGGAGGAGCCGCAAGATGGGAAATGAGATGGAACTGGGCTGAGCTTCAGCTCAGCTCACATGAAACTTTGGTCAAGTGACTTGCCTCTCTGGGCCTCTATGTCTGCACCTGTCAAATGGGCATAAAACCACCCTCGGAGGTTTGGGAAGAATTATGGGAGCTGTGGAGGCAGGCCTCAAGCCAGACCTTTTCCTCTCGAGCCTCATCTGAAAATAGGACAATCTGATTGACCTGTCGTCCCCGGTCTGCCTGGTTGTTCACCCCGCACTGGAGGAGGTTGAGGTTTTCCGATGGGTGGGGGTGGGCAGGAAGGGGAGGGCTGTCTGAGGCCAAACTGCCTGCCTGGGGGACCCCCACAGCCACCCAGGGCAGCTGAGGTGAAATGAAATAGCACATGTTGCATGCTTAGCTGGTCACATTAATACTGCTATCGTGATCCGAAACTCCGCCTAGGAGGTGTGGGGCGTGTCCCTCTCCCTTATTCTGTCCGCTATGGTCAGGTAAGATGCGAGGTGAGATGAGTGGGGCCATCTCCCATCTCTACAGCCAGGTGAGCTGCCCAAGTGCCCGAGAGTCCACCATTAGAAACCCTCTCCTCACCACTGACACCTGATCCTCTTTAAAAATGAAAATGGCCCCCAGAAGGCTGGCGGAGGGAGTCCTCCTATCTTAGCAAGAAATCATTTATGAAATGACCTAGTCTGAGAGTGAGTGGGGATGTTCAGCCGAGTGCCTGGGTCATAGTGAATGTCTGGTGAATGAATGAATGCAGCCTTCTTACCGTCTGGCACTGGCATCCTTACTACAACACGTTTACTGCACAGGAGCCCAGCCTCACTGTGAACCCTTGCCCGATGCAGGGAGCTCATTGCCTGGA
The DNA here is from genome assembly GCF_030028045.1 of Hippopotamus amphibius kiboko. NCBI lineage: Eukaryota > Metazoa > Chordata > Mammalia > Artiodactyla > Hippopotamidae > Hippopotamus > Hippopotamus amphibius. The sequence continues at coordinate 9,897,368 of NC_080193.1, read as the reverse complement.
GGGCAGCCTGGTCCATCCCTAGACAACGCCAGGCACTGGAACAGTCCCCTCTAAGCTCCAGCTCACCTCTCTCAAACTTCTCTAGGAATCTCTTTGCCCCTAGAGCACAGCACCAAGGTGACTTTCTAGAAAATCCTAAGCCACAGATGAGCAGTTGCCAACAAGTTTCATAAAAGCTTTCCTTGCTGGGGACTTCCCTGGCGGTCCAGTGGTTAAGAATCGTCTTCCAATGCAGGGGATGCGGGTCTGATCCCTGGTCGGGGGGCTAAGATCCCACATGCCACAGGGCAACTAAGCCCGCGCTGCAACTACTGAGCACACGGCCCTCAACTAGAGAGGAGCCCGCGCTCCGCAGGGGAGGATCCTGTGTACCGCAGCTAAGACCCAACCCAGCCAAAAATAAATAAATATTGAAAAAGAAAAAAAAAAGTTTACCTTGCCATCTCAGGATGTTTGTCAATGAAACCAATGTAGCAGGTGAAGTTTTATTCGGTGCTGTTAGCCAGAGGCAGCACACAGGCGCTCCTACGAGCAGGAATGTGGCAGAATAATAACAAGGGCTCGCCTGGGCCAGGTGTCAGGCACCATTTAAGCGCTTTCACGTGGAGCAACTCATCTACTACTTCCAACCGTCCAATGAGGTAGGTGCTAGGAAATGGAGACTCAGAGAGGTCAAGTGACTTGCCCCGGGTCCCACAGCTGCTGAAGATCAGGGTAGGTATTTGAACCCAAACTGTCTTATTCCAGAGCCTGGGCTCCAAAGCCCTAGACTAAACTGCAGCTCTACTTACCTGTGATTCCAAATTTTCTTGACGCTGGGCAATCCAAACCAAACTCAGGAGACTTCCCTGGTTGTCCAGTGGTTAAGACTCCATGCTTCCACTGCAGGGGACATGGGTTCTATCCCTGGTTGAGGAACTAAGATCCTGCATGCTGTGCAGTGCAGCTAAAAGAAAACAAACAAACAAACAAAAAAACAAATACAGAAATAAATGGGATGTGGGGCTGATACAAGACAGCACCTGTCATCCCTAACTCCTGATTTCAAATATTTATACCTGTCAAAGCAACTTCCTTGTTCTTCCTAACTGGCTTTATGAATAAATATGTTATCTTATTTAGCCCATGTTTGGTTGCAAGTGATAGAAAACCCAACTGGCTGGAGCATAAATGACTCTTGCAACAAAAATCTCTAGAGGTGGGGCTGGCTTCAGGCACAGCGTGATTCAGGGGCTCTTGTGATGTCACCAGGGTTCAAGTTTTTGCCATCTCTCAGCTCTGCCTTTCAAGGTATTGGCTTCATTCTTAGACACTGAGAGTGAATTCTGACAACTCTAGGCTTACCCCACCTCCATCCCAGGCTCACATCTAGGAGAAAAAGGACCTTCTTTCCTTCTATAATTTGCATGGAAATCACAAGTCTGACTGGCTCACACTGGTCACAATCTGGTCCCTGAGCCTTACCCTGTGGCCAGGGGATGTCTTTGGCATTGAGTCCATGCCAACTCTGGTGGCAGAGGGAGCTAAGAGAGGGGGAAGGACACTCCCCCCGAAGGAAGGTCAGGATGTTATCACCAAAAGGAGAAAGGATGCAGGATGGCCAGAAGGCCACAAACATCCCTGAGTATAAATGTCACACTTTGAATGCTACTAAAATATTCTCACTCCTGTTTTACGTATACTTGTTTTCCACCCAAGATTCCATTTGTAAATGAATCACATACCTAAAAACTGTTTGAGGATCATTTAAAATAGCTTCATAGGGTCTGTCACAGGGATGGGTGTGAATTCACTACCTGGGAGGGCATGCGCGGGTTTGCCATCTCTCGATGGGACAATAATAAACGCTAAAGCTACTATTTACTGTATGCTTGCTCTGTATATACTATTTTTTTTTTTTTGGCTGCACTGCGAGGGATGTGGGATCTTAGTTCCCCAACAAAGGATGGAACCCGTGCCCCCTGCAGTGGAAGCGCAGAGTCTTAACCACTGGACCACCAGGGAATTCCCTGAAGCATAGCTTATTTACAATACTGCATTAGGGACTTCCCCAGCAGTCCAGTGGTTAGGATGCGGTGCTTCCATTGCAGGGGACACGAGTTTAATCCCTAGTTAGGGGACTAAGATCTTGCAGGCTGCATGGTGCGGCCAAAAAATAAATAACAAAACAAAACAAAAAAAACTCCACCAATATTGTGTTAGTTTCACGTGCACAGCATAGGGATTCGGTTGTTTTTTTTATTTTACTTTTTGCAGATTATCTGTATATACTATTAATATCCAATATTGCTGGAGGAAATTGATGCCCAGAGAGGTTAAGTAATTTCCCTAATGTCACTCAGCTGGTAAAGGAAAGACTGAGGACACGAACCAGATCTGCTTGACCCCAAAGCCAATATTTTCTTGTTTAAAAATTTCTAATTATATTTTTATATTTACAGACACAGTAGTTAGTTGTTGTTAAAAAAAAAACCCTCAAACCATAGAGAATGTTATAAAGGAAAAAAAGTACCCCCCTGGAGCTGAACATTTTAAAAGAGTTAAAACTTTAAAAATATACAAGTCCCACTGCACATAGTAAAAAGTAAATTAAACTAGCACAATAGTGGATAAAATGAAAATCAAAAACTGTCCCCATCCCTGGTTCTTCGGTCTCACTTCCCAGAGAGGATCACTGTGAAGATGTGTGTGACTCTTTCTACATACTTTCCATGTGTACATCAAGCACATATATTCCTACTTTTACATAAATGAGAGCACACTATAAATTGTCCTGTAACTTGCTTTTTCCACTCAGTAATATCTCATATACTTTCTCCTCTATAGGTCCACACAGGATGATCTTTTTCTTAGTTGTACTGTATTCTACCCAAATGGCTGTATTATCATGTGCATCTAACCACTCCCCTGTTGATGGACACTTAGGTTGTTTCCAGTTTTACGAGCATCCCTGTACTTTTCTCTTGGCCCATTTGGATGCACAGGCTTGGCTTCCATGCTGTAACCACCTACTCCGCAGGCCTCAGCTGTGTGGCCACACTCTCCCTGCCAAGTTTCCCTTCCCCACCGACCTTGGCTTTGGGAACCTCCACTGAGGCAGCCTTGACTGCTTAGGGGACGTGAAGGGCCCTCCCCTCCTCGCGTCCCAGCCAGTCTCTGCTCTGTCTCCTTTGAAGGCTCTGCTCGGAGCTCTCAGCATCTCTCTGTGATGAGATAATTTACATTTTCTCTTTTTTCTCTTTTTTTTTCTTTTTCAGCAAAAAGGGGGCACTTAAAGTGAAATATCTCTTGCCACACTGTTAACAAGGATTCATAAAAGTGAACTGTTCACCTTGTCTGTCGGCAGGCGGTTATGACAAATCAATAGCGCATAGAGGAACCCTGCTCCTCGTGTCTGATGCTTGTCTGTTGAGTGGTGCGGGAGGGCGAGAGCACCCTGCCCTTCTCAAACACACCACTGGGAGCCTGGTGTGTTTGCAAACATGGGGCTCCTGGACCCGGGTGACAGCCCAGATCAAAGGTCAATGCAGAGAGCTGTCATTTGGTGCAGAAAAAGCTGCCTGGCTCTACACCCTGACTGCTTCCTTTCCCAGTACCACCATGAGAGCACAGGTCATAGGCCACATCTTCTAGGAAACCTTTCACTTATTCACTCAACAAACACACACGGAGGCCCCTGCTATGTGGCAGGCCCGTGCTGGGCCCACAGAGGTGACTCAGCATGGTCCCTGCTTTCTCCAGTGGAGAAGAAAGATGGGTGAACTGAGAAGGGTGAGGTGTACTTCTGCAGGGGACACTTGGGGACTGTTGGGGCCCCTGGAGGGGACCCCTGACCCAGTCTAAGGGGTGGGGTGCTCAGAGAGGCTCCCTAGAGGATCCACATCTCTTATCAGAGTCCAGGGAGCATGGGGGTCACCCAGACGGCGTACAGGAGGAAGGCCATGCCAAGCAGAAGGAACAGCCCATGCAAAGCCCCAGAGGCAAGGGGAGAGAAGGCAGGTGGGTCTGGGGCGTTAGAGGTTTGGTCTGACTGGAGCTCATGGTCAGAGAGGAGATAGGATGGGAAGGTGGGCTGCGGCCTCCATGGAGAGCCTTGCAGACCCCCCCCTGAGGAATGGGACCCAACAGGGGCTGACACCTCTGGATGGTGGTATTCGGGGGTGAGTTTTAATTCATCTTTGACCTTACCTCTAGTTTCTTAATTTTTCTATCATGAGCATGTGTTACCTTTGTAATAGTTTAAAAATAACAGTAAAAATTGCAGCAGAAGGGGAAAGGGAGGAGGAGGAGGAGAAGTAGGAATAGTAGTGTTGTGGCAGCAATAGTGATAGCAGTATTGGTATAGCAGCCATAGTGGTAGTAACAGAAGCAACAGTGATGGTAGTTACAAGAGTAGTAACAGTGGAAGCCACAGTAGTAACAGTAGTAATAGTATGAGGAATAGTAGCAGTAACAGTGGCGGCGGCAAGAGTAACAGTGGTGATAGTACTGATAATAGCAGTCACGGTGGTGGTAAGAGCAGTAGCAGTATTGGTGGCAGTAATAGTGGCAGTAGTGGTAACAGTAACAGTAGTATAGCGGTGGCAGCAATAATAGAGATAGCAGTCGCAGTGGCGGTAATAGCGGCAATGGCGTAATAGTACCGGCAGTAATGGTGGCAGTGAGAGTAACAGTAGTAATTGGTCTGGAGTGACCAGCCCCTCGATTTCCAACAACCAGAACCTTAACCATCTCTCTTTCCCAGCTCTTTGACTCCTCAAGAGTCAGAATTTTCTTCTATCTTTTGTTTTCTTCATCTACCCATCCGCCTCCCACCCACGTATCCATCCATTCACCCATTTCTCCCTCATCCAGCCCTCCAGCCCTCCAGCCCTCCATCCTCCTAGTTTTATTTTTTGTTGTAAAAAGTCTCCTTAAGGTTCAGCAAATGTAGATCACTGGGTAGTGGGATTTGGAGTGTTTTTTCCCCCCTAATCTTTGCACTTTTCCGTAGTGTTTGAATTTTTACATCACACATCCATCATATGTGTTTATATAAAGGTGATGTATTCATAAAAACAAGCATACCGAAATAAAAAAACACACCCAAGCTTTCACAGTGCTTTCTCTGGAGGAAGTCAGCCGCCATGAAAGAAGCCTGGCTACTCTGAGACCGCCATACTGTGAGGAAGCCCAAGCTAGCCAAGTGGAGAGGCTGCATGGAAAGCAGGGAGATATCGGGGCAGCTCCAGCTGTCCCAGCCATCGGGCCCAGGCATCCGACATGCGAGGGAAAGAGCCATGTTGGACATTTCAGCCCCAGCATATGCAGCTTGGAGAAGAACCAAGGAGCCCATTTGACAGCTGCAACTTCGACCCCAGACATATTTCTAGTCTTGTAAACCACCCCACAACAGGACTCAGTCATCAGTGAACAAACACAAGCTATCCCTTCTGTGCCCTGCCTAGGTCAACATACTAAAACAGTTACTTTTTAAAACACACACACACACACAGACACACAATTAAGACCTGGATTTGAATTCCAGCTCTGATGTGATTTGGGTATGACCATGAGCAAGTCCCTTTACTTTTGTGGTCTCACTTTCTCTATCGGTGGAACAGGAGTTGGATGGCAGTAAGTGATCACGCTGCTGGTTTCTCCCAGATCGCTTACTCATCACCTGAGGAAGGCAGCGTCATGGGGTGAGACTAACTTGGGTTTTGTAGTCAGAGTCCCAAGTTCAAGCCTTGGCTCTGGCATTTATGAGCATGTGACCTTGATTCTCTATGCAAGGCTTAGCTTTTTTTTTATTTTCTGTTTGGCTTTTCTATCTGGATGAAAAATACGTCACGTAGGATGTCACTGCCAACAGAACTGTGGCTAACGCTGCACTATTTATGTTGCTGGTACTTTTGACAGTTCAAACATGTTTCGGCAACATTAAAAAAAGGCTCCCTCTGCAAAGTTGTTGGGGAGGGGGGTACAATTGCCCGCTCTCCCGCACCTTGAGTCTGGATTCTCAAACTAAGCGTGCTGGGGTCAGGAGACTTGTTCGGCAGCCTGTGTGCCATTCATCAGCCCCAACCACGTTGGGATGATGATTTTGGCAGGGGTGTCCCCCTGCAGCCCATAAGTGTGTGGGCGCATACACACGCGTGCACGCGCGCGCACACACACACACACACACAGAGCCTTGCACAGACCCGGCCTGATTAGAGTCAAAAGGGTGAAAAGAGCCAGATTAAATACGTGTTGATTATGCGAGCCTGTGCTCCTGTTTATTTCTCATAAATAAGACATGAGCCCCATTTTTCCACCCCCAACACACACACACACACACACACACACATACACACACACTTGCAAGGGGTGATATTTATTGTATGCAAATCAGAAACTGAACTGGGAGGAGAAGTAATCACCTGTGTATCAGATGGCGAGTGGATCAGGCAGAAAATAACACCCTTGGGTAACGGTGCCACATCAGTGTGAAAGGAGGTAACAGCCCTGTGTCTGGATCGCCGTGCCCTGGACAAGTCCAAGGCAGGACCGTGGCACCAACTGCCCCTTACCTGCTCAGGTCAGCCGGGCCCCTCTCTGCTTGACCCAGTGGCCTTTGCTGGGTAATTGGGGGAGGGCAGCCCAGGAAGACAGCAGGAGGAAGACAGCAGTTACCTGCCGCCTGCCTGAGCTTGGGCAGCTGTGTGCAGGAAAGGCAGCGCGGCAGGCAGACCAAGTTCAAGTGCGGAATCTGCTGCTCCTCGCTGTGTGACCTTGAGCAAGCTGCTACACTTTGCTGGGCCCCCATTTCTTCATTTGTGGAACAAAGATGATCCTAGTTCCAGTCTCGTGGGTGCTGGGAGCATGAGAGGCCCCGGGTGTGTCTGGAGCAAGGCACCTGGAGTCACCCTACACCCTTCTTTCTCCCTCAACCCCCGTGTCTGCTTCCTAATATTTCTTGCGTGGGAACACTGCCGGGCACCATGTGAGTGTCCAGTCACCACCTCTCCCCGACTGACCACCTGGTGGGCTTCCCCCCGCCCCAACCCTTTCCTCGCCCTCCAGGGGCCGAGACAGGGTTTCTCATGTCAAAATGCTGTCATCACAGCGCTCTCCTGTTCAACAGCCTGATGCGGCTCCTTGGTGCCCTCAACATGAGAAATCCACGCTCCTCCCTGCGCCCCGGGAGGACCCCTGGTCCCGGCCCAGCCGACCTCAGCGTCCTGGTGGCCTCCTCCTTCATCACGCTCCAGCCTCTCGGATCTTTTTTCAGATTGTTACATGTGCTGAGCTGGTTCCTGCCCCAGGGCCTTTGCCCTTGTTGTGCCCTTTGCCTGGAATCGTCTGCCCTGGCTCCTTTTCCACGAGGCCACTTAAATGTCACCTCCGCAGGGAAACTGCTCCATCGAAATTAGGTCCCCTGCCATCTATTCGCCTGCTCTGGAGACCCTGTCAGTTTCCTTCATGACACTGCTCACAATGTGTCACAGTGTTATTTATTCGGGTTTACTGGCATGTGGCTGTCTCACCAGTGGACTGTGAGCTTTGGAGAGCAGGGACTGGGTCTGGTTTGCTCACCACAGTCGCCCTGTGAGCTTATGTAAAAGTAGTCACCTCAAAGGGGCCAAATGGCCACTGTGGATGTGACCGTGGAGGCACTGGGGGGGTGGGGGGTGGCCAGGGCGGAGAGGTGCTCTGGGCTGGGGACCGTGCTTCCGGTCCCCCTCCCCGGCTCCCTGCCAACTCCAGGGCCCCCCCAAGGGATGTTTTCCTGCCTCTCCCCAATGGTCTGACATACAGGGTCCCGGTGATAAACCTCCCTCTGATAAAAGATGCAAAACTAACATCTGGTGGTTAATTAATAAAGAGCTGCGGTGTCTGGCTGGGGCACACGGTGTGCTGATGCTGGCATTTTCTCCCGCCCCAAGAGATGCTGACACTGTGAGTGAAAACGGGGGAAAAAAAGATCGATTTGGAGCGGGCCCTGCTGACGAGGCTCCCAAGGGGCAGGACGCCCCCTCGTCCCCTCTTTAGGGGGCTGATGCTCGGTCCTCCACTGAAGGGGCGTGGGTGGCGGGAGGGGGAACGTCATTTATTGAGCACCTATTATGTGCCAGCCCCTAATCTCATTCACCCCTCCCAGAAGCCCTGAGAGGTCAGTGTCTCAGTTCCCATTTACATACAAGGAAACGGAGGCTCATCTGCCTGTCCCAGAGCCTCGGCTTCTCCTCCCTCACTAGGTAGCAGGGGTGCTGGGGAGTCACTGGGGGCCCGTGTCACAAATGCAGACTCCAGGGCCCCAGCATCCAGGCTCTGCCGGTCCAGGCGGAACCCCCATGGGATTCTGGAGCAGGTAGAATGGGTAGCTCATGTTGGGAAACAGAGGTCTCGTGAACGCTATCATTTACTGAGTACCTACTATCTGCCAGGCTCCAGGCGAATCCCACAACACCACAAGCAGGAAAGACGGATGCCTCCATTTGACAGACATGGCCCAGAGAGGGGAAGGGACTTGATTAAAGCCACACAGCGATGCAGACAGACTCCACCCCAGATCCTCCGACTGCCCCTGGTCCCAGGGCTTCCCAGCTGTCTCTGCCTGGCCGCTTGGGAAGAGAAAGGACCCAGCTTCTCAGCTGCAGCAGTTGCCTGCTAGGACTGGGCCACTGAAATATTAATTGAGCTAACGTTTCAATTACTACTTGGGGCACCGAGGCAGGCCTGGCCCCCAACCTCTGAAGAATGTGAGTGCCAGGGGGACCTTAAGCAAGTGGGTGGGGGGCCCACCAGCTTCCCTAGGCTTCTGGTGCTGGGCAAGTGACTGCTGGAAGTCCTATTTGAAGGGATGGGAGAAGCGGCAGCTGGGCTGCTCTCTGTGTTGACCAGGACGCCGTGGGGGTGGGAGAGAGTGGAGAGAGGTCAGCAAGGTGGGCTGAAACGTGGGAGGGTCTGAGGCTCCAGAGAGGTGCAGACAGAGGGCTGAATTCCAGCTCCTTCTCGAACAGTCCGCAGGGCACAGAGGATCTCACCTGAAAACAGCATCTAAGGGACCTCCCAGAGCCACGGTGAGGAGAAAGCGGGGCGCTGGCTGTGGACTGAGCCTGGGGGGCAGCCCAGAGCGACGGAGAGGCTTGGGTTCCAGGCTGACAGGTTCAAACCTTAGCCGCAGAGCTTTTGAGCAGCGTGGACAAGTTGCCTCCCCTCTCCGGGCCTCAGCTACCCCATCGTCTCTGCTCACAGGCTTCTAACAAGGGTTAAATAACATAAAATACTTCACACAGGGCCTGGTGCAGAATAAAGGCCGACACGCGATTACACGGCAGGTGTGCAGCTGCCTTATTACCACTATTCCGAATGTTCTACTGAGAGCACGTGCGTGCTCGTGAGGGGGTTTTCCTGTCCCAGCGGAGCCCAGCCAGCGCTCCTCGTGGGCCCCCTGCTCCAGGACCCCCGCTTACTTGCTAGCTTGGCGCTGAGGGCGGCACGCTCACCCGCCATGGGAGGGGCGCCAGCCAGCCCTGAATCTCTCCGTGTAATTGAATTGTTACCGACTTGCCCGTGTGACTCTGCTCCACAGACATGATAACACTCCCGGGGGCTGAGCCGACTCCCACCTTGGAGACCTCCCGGCACCGGGGAGGGCAGCCAGATCAGGCTGGGGGCTGAGGGCTCGTGGGGATTACAGGATGTGTATATACTTGGGGTTCTTGGCTCTGTGTCCTCTTGGCCACGTCTCTTATCCCGCACCCTCTCTGGGACTCAGTCTCCACCTCTCAAGCCCGCTCCTGTCTGTGACTGGGCTGGGAGGCAGGGGAGGATTGCAGAGGAAAAAGGAGCCTGGCTTGGGGCTTATTTGAGGCTTCTCCGCCACCACCCCCAGCCCATTCCCCATCCTGACCCCCCTCTCCGTTCTGCCTCCCTAATCACAGCAGCTAACATTCACTGCCTGCAAAGTAGATGCCCCGTTTTCTAGCTGGGCGAACTGAGGCTCAGAAAGGTAACAAAGGAGGCCCACAATCAGGAAGTATCAGATCCTGACCTTGGACCCACAGTTATCTGATTTTTTTTCCACCCCATCTTCCTACCTTCCCTACTATCCTGCCGTCCTTTCTACCCCAACTTCCTCTTGGCCTGGACAGAAGTTGGGGAGACCCTCCCCATTTCCTGCTTTCCTAGGCACGCCCCCTCCTCCGCCGCCCCCTCTCATCCCTGCCCTGGGCAATCAGTTTCTTCAGATATGATTTGGGATTCTAATGAACGGAATGATTTGGCATTTAAATAATTATCCACTTTCTGTTAGCAGTGCTGAGTAGGGAGAATTTCCGCATCTTATTTATGAATATGTTTTTTCTCCCTCATCGGGTAGAAATTGCCCAACCCCCCCAACCCAGCGCCTCCTCTCTCAAATGCCTTTTCAGCCCACGTTTGCAGGGGGGCGCCTCCCACCTCACGAGCCCCTAAGTGCCTGTTAACAGCTTGCCTCTTCCGCTATGAGCCCACGTTCACGCCCCTTTTTATCTTTACATTTCAATATCATTACAAATCCTAGTGTTATTCAAATTGCATCAATTATTCAATTTCTCCTCCCCGAGTGGAGGCAGCGACTTCCCAGTGGCTGAGCAGGAAAAAGCAGAGGCCTTTCAAGGAGGGTTTGAAACTCATGGGGGATTCGGCTGTGTTCCATTAACCTGGGCTTTTCCGGCTCCCGCAAACCATGGAATTGATTAAAACACACACGCGATTTCAGTTTGGTTTGGGGAGAAAGCCTGCTGCCGAGAAGCACTGAAGAGATGGTTTGGGAGAGAAAATGCTTTTGCTGCCTTTTGATATTCATTCAGTGACCATTTATTGAGTTCCTGCCACCATTTATGGAGTACTTACTGTGTGCAAGATGTCACTTGAAGGTCTTTATAGAAGAATCCGCTGTTACCCAGCAAGTGCTGGCTGCCTGATGCACGCAGGACCTGATACTGTGGCACTGGCTTTTGAGGAAAAAAATAACTTTATCACGAGGTCAACCTGCAAGGAAATAGGAAACAGGGCTCAAATCTGTCTCCTCCGATCCAGGGTTCTGGGTGAAATTTAAAGGGTTAGGGTGAACCTCAAACTTGGAAGCTGATTGGCTAGTCTCGAATCAGTCCAAATAAGCTACTGCTGGACGCCAGAGTTTCCTTATTGAAGGAATTCCCGCTTCGTAAAGGGCCCCAAGTGGCAACATTTCTATTCTTTAAGTTCTGTCGGCTGAAGATTCCTGGTTCCGGGGTCACCCTGGAGACATGCACAGTGCTGTCTGGAAAATAACTCCAGGTCTGATTAATCAACAACCCGTTTTAAGGAAGCAAAACCAGTTTAAACTGGTCAGTGTTCTACCTGCTGTTTCACCACCTCTAATTTTCAAGAACCTGGAGGTAGTTATTGTTATAACCTCCATTTTACAGATGAGGAAACTGAGGCTCAGAGAGGGGTGGTCTCGAGGCCAAGGCTGCATAGAGGTGGAGACTGGTTTTGTCTTCAGGGCTGGGCCTCTTAACCATTATGCCATCAACTATGGGTTGCAGGGTTTGGGTGACCCCAAGGAATAGTTAGAGAAGGAAGTGAGAGAGTGGAAAGGAAAGAGAATTACTTCTTCCCACAGGGCCTGTTTTTGAAGACTCACACGAGAAATCGCTCACATCTCATTACCAAGAAAAGTTAATTTTTTTTCCTAAGCAAGCAGTAGTCTCTCAGCTTATGGACACCAAGAGTCACATGACAGTCACATATCTCCCTTTGCTGTGGCTGCCAGGAAACTCTGATCCAGATGTGCGGCCCACTGCTCGCAACTATACAAGACCTTATCCCACCATCCCGTCATCCGGTCCTCTCATCTAGGTCTTTCCTGCATTGGCATTGTGGTGTGTGTTTGCAAGCCACTTCTCAGCCTTTTTTGAAATGAGGCCATATATGAGTGCTTTATAAAAGGAGTTTTAAGCATCTACTGTGAACCAGACATTTTACACAAGTTGTCATTTAGCCTTGGCAAGAGGCTTATTCTCACTTTACAGATGATGAAACTGAGGACCAGAGGGGCTATGTGAGTCGCCCAAGGACACACAGTAAGAAACAGAACCAGGATGGAAACTAAATCTGCAGGCCTCCTCTTCCCATGACCTAGGGGATACGAAGATCAGGGAATGTGGTCCCTCCCCAGACTCTGATACCCCTGCTCTAGGTCTGGCAGGAAGATGTCACGGAAAGAGCGTTCAATCATGAGTCAGCAGACATGTGCCCTTCCTCTCTCTAGGCCTTGGTTTCTCCACAGAACACTTGGGCTGCCTTCCAAGGCCCCATGCAGTCCTGACCTGGTATCACTCCTTTTCTGCCTGTTTTACTGGTGCATCCGCCAGCATCTGAGCCTGGTTGCACCTCTGAATCCCGGCCGCCACTCCCTGAGGCAGGTACTCTCCCTGGGGAGTTGTGTCACCTGGTTCTCAGGGTTTTCTGATGCCACAGACAGGAGGAGGGAGCAGCCGTGGTGATGACCAGCCTGTGACATGCGCTTCCTATACCAGCCACCTGTGTGCTTTGTGATTCTGGGTCCCCAGGCAGGCAGTGCCTTCCTGGTAAGACACGGCCTTTCGGGATGGGGACGAAGGAGGGGTGAGGATGGCCAGAGGCTCTGATCTGGGTAGGACTCAGCCCCTTCCTGAATTCAAGGGCTCTAGGAAGATCTGAACTCCAAGCAGGCAGGTGGCAGCATAGAGATGGATGGAGGAGAGGTTCTGAAGATGGGGGCGCCGAGAGCGACTCCCCAAGAGAAAAGGACCTTATTTATCGAGCCCCTAAAAGCACCTACTAAGTGCATCACCTTCCACCAGAGGCTACACACTGGCAATCCACAGATCAAATTCAGGCCACGGCGTGGTAGCTTTGACCCACCTTGTGTTTTAAAAAAGCTTGAATTAGTTTCTAACACTTACAAACAGGGATGTCCTACCTAAAATCAGGATTTAGGGTTCTCTCGAGAGGTAGGATTACTTTGGGAAGTCACCTTTACATTGCCTGACTGGGCCCTGTGGGCATCCGAGTGTCTGACCCCCTCTTCTAACCATAATGTTCTCTGGGCAAGTGTTATTATCCCATTTTACAGATGAAAAAACTGAGTGCCTCAAGGCCTCCATCCCACCAAGTCCCACAACAGGTTAGCATCGGGGTCAGGATTTCACCCCACCCCTCAGCCCCCCAGGCCCCGACTGTTTCCACTGCCCCACATTCTCTCCCACCTAAGGAGGCTGGGACAGGCAGCCCCAGCAGCCTCCCTTTCCAGTGGATCTCTCTAAAGTCTTCTTTGCTCCTATCTGTACAACGAATGGCCTCTGAAGTCCTTTCCAGCATTGAAGAGCAGTGTGGCAAATTGAATGTGGCTTCCCTGGGGTTGGCACCAGGAAGCTAACCAATCATCATGAGTGCTCAGGCTCTGTGCTGGGAACTTTAAACATGCCATCTCATTTAACCCTCACAGCTTTGCAGGAGGTAGGTTCTACTATTATGCCCATTTAACAGATTAAGAAACTGAGGCTCGGGAGACTTCCCTGGTGGTCCAGTGGTTAAGACTCTGTGCTCCCAATGCAGGGGGCCAGGGTTCAATCCCTGATCAGGGAACTAGATTCTGCATGCTGCAACTAAGAGCCCACATTCCGCAACTAAAGATCCCGCATGCATCAACGAAGATCACATGTGCCACAACTAAGACCAGGTGCAGCTAAATAATTAATTAATTAGTTATTTTAAAAAAAGAAAGAAACTGAGGCTTTTCCATCACTCTCGGTGGTCCAGCCCCTCTGGCTTCTTTTCAGCTCTTGGATGGTGCCCTGCACCCTCCCTACCTCAGGGCCTTTGCCCACGCCTTCCACCCTCCCCATGCAAGACTTCATCATCCTTCATGTCTTCCCTGATTCTCTGAACAAAGTCTGGCTCCTCCTGTTATTGTCTCTGAGAGCTCCCTGTACATTTCATAGAATAAATAATGTCAGTAACTCAAGCTAAGACTTATTGAGCACTTTCCACGAGCCAGGCTCTGTTCTAAGCACCTTAATTACATTATCACAATCCTCTCACAACCCTCTGAAGTGGCTGTGATTATTACCCTCATTTTACTGATGAGGCTATTAAGGCACAGAGAGGTTAAGTAACTTGCCCAAGGTCACACAGCTGGTGTTGACTTTTTTGCCTTAGGATGTATGACTGGTGGACATCTTCAGGAACTATGTCCTGGGGAAACTGTTCTTGATAACTAAATATCCTTTAAATGAACACACTAGGATTATGGCTTCAAATTTCACGTCCATAACCATGAAGGTATGTGACTGTCACCTTCCTCCCCTGCCAGTGTCTCACCACTGGAGCTGCCCCCAGCTCCCATCTGATGGGTTACAGGGTAGTGCTGAGTTCACAGGACTCCCCCACCTCTGCCCCCATTGTCCCCAGGGGGAAAGGGAAAGGGGCAGGTGGGGTTCAGCACGACGGACAGTGCCACCTCCCAGCTTACAACAGCTACCCTTCAAGGCTGGGGCTGCGACATGGTCTCTGGGAAATTCCCAAGGAGACCCCACCCCCCGGCTGCCTCCTTCCTCACCACCCTCCCCCGCGCCAGTTTACTGCCAATGACATTCAGATAAATGGCTGCTGTCAGCCAGGCCGGTCCCACGGAAAGGCGTGTCGGGTGATGTATGACACCATCTTTTAGAACCACAGGACTCACTGCTCAGGAGCTCCAAGGGGGGTGCTCCCCTACTCCCATCAGCCTCTGACCCCAGGCTACATCTGGGCTTTGGGATCCCCCTCCTATCCAGCCCTGGGGATGAGTCCCTCATCAGACACAATTACCAGGGTCTTTAATCACATACTGTTCAGACCCTGGCCCACTCCCGTACTCTCTGGACTGCTATGCAAGCCCAAACCCAACCTCCATTCCCGTCTGCCCTACGTAGGTCCTCCTGGACTATTCAGGGGCTCAGAGGGCCTTGTGGGCCGTGGCCACCAGACTCTGAGCTTCTGGGTTTAAAGGGAGGAAACCCCGGCCAGCCCAGCCTCCAACAGGGCAGCTAATAAAAGCCTGGTTTATGATCAATTCACTTCACTCAGATGATGTGGAGAGATCAGGGCATGCAGCGAAGCTGCTGCCCGCTGGGACCCCTGCCTCTTGCCCCTTGGGGAGGATGGAGGTATCTGAAGCCACCCTGTCCTCACATACCAGGGGGCACCAAAATGCCCTCTCCCGCCCTTGGCCTTCTGCCAGCTGCTGGCTTTGGCACCAGGTTTGTCATCTTTAAAATGGGATTAACAATAATAATAGTTAACACTTACACAGTACTGTTCAAATGCTTTCTAAGCTGTAAAACCCCTGCCATAACATTTAAAAGTCAGGGCCAAAGTACTCGACTGCATATGGTTCAAAGTCATGTGTCATGTTAACCAGACAACTAGAGCCAAACAACAGCAATTTGTTTTCTCACAGTTCTGGAGGCTGGAAGTCCAAGATCAAGGTGTTGGCAGGTTTGATTTTTCAGAGCCTCTCCCCTGGGTTTGTAGACAGCTGTCTTCCCCTCCCTGTGTCTTCACATGGGCTTCCTCCTCTGTGTGTCTGTGTCCTGATCGCTTCTTACAAGGACCCCAGTCATACTGGAGAGGATGTGACCCATATGACCTCATTTCACCTCTGCTCCCTATGGAAAGGGTCTCTCCAAACGCACTCACATTCGGAGGTACTGGGGGCTAGGACTTGAACATATGAATTTTGGGGAGGGGGACACAGCTCAGCCCATAGCAGTGCCCTACCCATATCCCCTCACCCTTACCACCTGGGTGCACCTTAGTCCAGCCTCTAGCTACCAGTGTGTGATGCCTGCTTTGTCCCCTGTAGGTCAAGCCCGGGGATTCATGTCCCTTGGAGCAACCCCGGTGGTGATGGGAGTTGATCTGTAAATACCCGGCTCCTTGAGCTGGTGTGTTCCTGCTGCATCCTGGAGTTCCCTGGCAGGATTACGCCCCAGTCACCAGGGAGTTTGGCTTTATAACGCATCTTTTATTGGCGGCCTCCTGCCCTGCCTCACTTCCCCACTCTCCTGGTGTGAGCATCTTCTCCAAAATAAATGACTTGCAAACCCCTGTCTCAGGGTCTGGGGAGCCAGAAGTTGGGAGGGGTGACTGGTCCCTCCGTGCCCCCACGAGCGTGGGGGTCATGATGACTGCTGACAACCATCCCTGGAAATGGGCAGGCCGGCATGGACGGGGTCCTGCTGATAAAGCAATAGTTACACCTACTGTTTACAGATTGCCTCCTCTTCCTCAGGCATTGTGCCCAGCACGTCACTGGCCTCCTCTTCTTAAGCCCTGCCCACAAGTCTATGTGAAGCAAGTACTAGGCTTAGCCCCTTCTTACAGATGGGAAAATGAGGTTCAGAGCAGTGGAGTTACTTTCCTGCAGATGCAGAGCCAGGTTCTCAACTAAGACTCCATCTACTGCACTGTAACGCTGGGACCTCTGTCCCAACTGCACAGAGTGACGGGTGCCCAGGGTCCCCTTGGTGATCGCTGGGGCAGTGACAACTCCCCCCCAACAAACACAGCTGGGACCCGTTATCTGTTTTGCGCACGGCCTGCGCCCGTCAGGGTAATGGACTGTGCTTGTCCTAGTGGAGGTGGCCTCTGGCAGGGATGATGTATGAGGCGCTATTGTTTGATATGAATGCATTAGGAGACATTCCCGATAAAGACTTTACCAGCAGAGCTGCACTCGCTGGCAGCAGCCCCCGTGGAGGGAGGGGAGCAGAGGCAGGAGCCCGAGTCCCCCATCAAGCAGGGCTCGGGAGGACCAGCCCCCTTCAGGGAGGCAGAGACCGGGTCACTCTTGCTTTCAAACTTCTGGGTCCTGAGCTGCAGGTCTCATCACCGAACAAGCAGCAGAGTGCGGACTGTGGGTCTCACACTTCAGAAAGCACTGGAATTGGCTTGGGAGCTGGCTAAAAATGCAGAGTCCTGGGTGCCAAGTCAGGATGGAAACAGAATCCCCGGAGTGAAGTCTGGGATCCCATCTCTGCAAACCAGTTCCCTCTGTGAATCTAACTCAGCTGGGCCAGGGCCCAAACGCAGTCCACAAAATGGTCTGGGATGAAGAGAGAAGCATGGTTTCAGGACAGCAAACTGCCCTCCCGGAAGTGGGTGGGCCCCAAACAACCCACTGAGGGTCTGAATAGGACAAAAACTGAGTAAGAAAGAATTCTCTCTCTCTCTCTCTCTCTGCCCAACTGTCTTTGAGCCCGGACATCCATCTTCTAGCTTCCAACTCAGACTCGGACTGGAACTTACCCCATCAGCTTCCCCGGGTCTCCAGCTTGCTGACCGCGGATCTTGGGACTTGCCAGACTCCTTAACCGAGGGAGCCAATACCACACACATACACACACACCCTTCCTATTGATTCTGTTTCTCTGGAGAACCCTAATACAGTGAGAAAGCCCCTGCCCTCAAGTTGCTGACACTACAGAGGCAGACACGGAGCAAATAAAGATAGAAAATGTCACAGGTTGGCCTCCAAGGCCGAAAGTGGCCTTCCTGCCGCCCCAGCCTCGTTTCCTGCTTCTCCCTGCATCCCCATCGCTGTTCAGGCAACAGCTCACTGAGCTTCATCGAGGTTTCTAAACCTAAATGTGAGCTCTGCCTGGAGTTTTCTTCCATGTTAATTAGACTTCAGCGCAAGGGTCACCTCCTCCCGGCCCTGCCCTCCGTACCCAACCACACTGCAATCAGCCACCTTCCCATACCTCATGATTACTTTCGATCCTAATAACCCCACAAGGGTCTCATCTCTGAAAAAACAAACAAACAAACAAACAAAAAACACCAGGGAAACTCATAAAACATTAAGCAAGAAAAATCTTGACCACTCCCCTACCTTAGGTACAACCTATATGTCTCACAAGTAAAATGCAGCCTGGCCTCACTGCTGCTTCTCATCAATTCTAGGATAAGCGTTTCTTCACCTCTGAACGTCTCTGAAATCCGGGTGCGCCTTGCGTTAGCCGTGACCTCCAGCCCCACCCCCAGGTGGCAGTGATGGTGGAGTGGTCATTGCCTGCGTGTCCTAATCTGGTCAGAGCTACTGCTATTGTTTTCACTCATCTACTGGGTTTAATCACCATCTAAGTATCTTCAAACCAGGATGGCAAAATGTTGCTAAGTGTTGAGGTTAGAGGATGGGTTCGTGGGAGTTCATTATTCTATTCCTTCCACTTCTTCATGTGTTGAAAATCTGCCATAATAAAAAGGAACCCCCCCCCCCCACCTCAAAGAATAACCCTGCAAATGTACGAGGCTCTACTTTGGAGATGAGAATGCAGAGGTTATGAAACCTGCCTAGACTCACCCAGCCAGCACATAAGAGCTGGGGCCGGGATTCCCCCAGATCTATCTGATTCTCAGGGACATGCTATTCCTAGTTGAGACTCCTCCAAAAAAGCTATTCCTCCAGACACCTCAGTGCTTCTCCACCTCTGTGCCTCAAGGTCCTCAGCCCCATTGCAATTCTGCATGTTGAGAACCTGCCCGCCTTTCAATCAATAGTCATTCAACAAACACGCACAGGTGCAATTGTGGTGTGCCTGGCACTGCGCTGGGAGCTGGGATTCAGCGTGAACCAGACAGACATGGTCCCTGTGCTCGGGAAGCAAATTTCCAAATGCCACCCCCAGGAAGCCTACCTCCTTAATCTCTCAGGACGCCAACCAGTCTGCTGCCAAGTTCAGCTGTTTCATGGCTCCCCCCTTCCCCCCAACTGGAGAACGAGTACCTTAGGGTCAGGGGCTGTGTCCCACTCATCTTGCGTCCCCAGTGTCTGGTGCACATCCTGGATTGTAATAGGTGCTCATGAAATGGCCTGTGAAACTGAATGAATGAGTAGGTGGGTAAGTGGCTGTAAGAGTGAAACCGCGGGTCCTGTATACAGTAGGTGCTTAAGACTGGATGATGACCATCCACGGTGGCCCTGCTGATTGGATCAGGAGGGGGAAAGGAGGTTCTGGTACCTACACTTTGATCTTGGCTTGTGGGGGGACCCCCACATTCACACACACACACACACTCACTTGTTGATATGCACACACGTGCGTATGCCCTTACATACGTATTCACACTTATGCACACACATGTGTAATGCCCTTTCTTGATCAGGTGCAGGGTGAGACAGTGAAGGTGAGGAAGGGTCGAAGCCCCTGGTTTGGGTCCTGGTTTAGATGCCTCTTAATGGTATGATCTCAGCCCCTCAGTTTCTTCATTTGTAAAATGGGGATGAGACAAACCAGCCTCACAAGGGACAGGGTTAAGGTTAGATTAAGTAGGAGGACAATTTATGGAAAGGTCTGGTCCACGGTGGACCCCTGCTGCCCCCGACCCCGGCTGGCTCTGGGACCCCCAACGTGGGGTGGAGGGGGGGGGAGCACGGAGAAGGCTGTGAAGCCACCTTGGCTCCGGCTTGCCCCCCCTCCCCGCCAACGCCCTCTTGGCCACTTGGTCCTGCTCTCACTTTCCTTTACCCCCAGAGGTGTCCCACCCCTTCTCCACTTTCCAAAGTTGGTCCTGTCTATGTCCACATCTCTCTCTCTTTTTTTAAATACATCTTTATTGGAGTATGCAATATTGTGTTAGTGTCTGCTGTACAATAAAGTAAATCAGCTATATGTACACATATATCCCCATACCCTCTCCCTCTTAAGCCTCCCTCCCACCCTCCCCATCCCACCCCTCTAGGTTGTTACAAGCACCAAGTTGATCTCCCTGTGCTGTGCAGCAGCTTCCCACGAGCCATCTATTTTACATTTGGCATTGTATATATGTCAATCTGTCCACATCTCTTAACACCCCGATTCCACCATCTACGAAGAGAATCCTGGGTCCCATGTGTCCCAAGCATGAACACATTTCAGCAGCAGCTTCTAAACGCAGTGATGCTAACAGTGAGGGTTTCAGGCATGCCTGGGACCCGCTTCTGACCTCCTGCCCACGCCAAGCCTACCCAGCGTTCGGCAGGAAACAGACTGCAGCGTGGAGGCTGCAGATGTGATTGTTAGAGCTAATTTATGCTCCGTTTACACGAGCTCCAGATGTCACAAGCTCCTCTGTGGGTTTATCCAAATGCCGGGGGAGGAGGGGAAGGGCAGGAGGCTAGGCTGCAGCCCCTTCCCCCCAAGCCTGCCTCCTTTCCTAGCCCAGCTCTGAGGACAGCTTTCCAACACGTGGCCCCCGGACACGCACGCCCCGTGCTGAGCTCCAGCCCTGTCCCCCAACGCCTTTTCCCCAGGTTTTGGTCATAGACTGTCAGCTTTGTGAGACCAGGAGCCCCATGTCTGGGCCAGCTCTGGGGCCCATGACGTGCTTATTAAATGCCTCTAGTAATGAGCTGCCAATAAAAGGGAGGGACTTCCCTGGTGGCCCAGTGGTTAAGACTCTGCACTTCTAATGCAGGGAACACAGGTTCAATCCCTGATAGGGGAACTACATGCCGTGTGTTGTGGCCAAAAAAAAAAGAGAAAAGACACAGGAAGATCAACTGAATGATTGGTGACGACCTGGAGGGGTGGGATAGGGAGGCTCAAGAGGGAGGGGATATGGGGACATATGTATAAATACAGCTGATTCGCTTTGTTGTACAGCAGAAACTGGCACAACAGTGTAAAGCAATTATACGCCAATAAAGATCTGGAGAAAAAAAAAGACAGAGCTGCCAGCGGCTGTACTGGGCAGAATAGTGTCCCCACCCCCAAAATATGTTGAAGCCCCAACTCCTAGTACCTGTATATGTGACTATATTTGGAAATAGGGTCTTTGCAGGTGTCATCAAATTAAGATGAGCTCATACTGAATTGGGGTGGCCCTAAATCCAATGGCTGGTGTCATAACTTGATACACAGGCACAGAGAGGAGAACATCATGTCATGACAGAGGCAGAGACTGGAGTGACGCGTCTAGGCTCCAAGGGACACCAGGGATTACTGGCAACCACCAGAAATTAGGAGAAATGGAATGGTTGACCTCAGAGCCCCAAGAAGCTACCAACACTGTTGACACCTTGATTTCAGACCTCTGGTCTCCAGAGCTCTGAGAGAATATATCCACTCTGTGGTACTCGGCTACAGCCACCCTAGGACACTAAGACGGTGGGAATGGGGATGAGTTGTCCCGCGGGGCAGCCCGGCCAAGGCCTCTGCCCCCGGCCTCTGCCCTTGTCCCCCACCTGGAGGACCAGCCCAGCCCCTCTCCAGTCTCCCTGGGGAGTCTCAGGCATGCCCCCTCCATCCCTTCTCCACCCAGCAACCTGGGGAATCTTTCCAAGTCCCAGCCTGGTCCCTTCATCCATCCCAGCTTCCATTCACTCCTCTGCCCACCGCCATCTGCTCTGGGCCCCCATCCCCTGAGACTGCTCCCCCAACCCTGGGATGCGCACCAGCCCCACCTCACAGGCCTCTCTGGGAAACCAGACACTGTTTTAACTCCCTCCTCTCTGCGAGTCTGAGACTCCTTCTTTCTCATTCTCCTCCTGCCTCCCGAGACACGACCGGTTGGCTGTCTGCAAGTGCAGCGACCTCCTTTCCTGCCTGCCTCTGGAACACAGGTGTTCCCCAGGGCTCTGCCTTCTCCCTCCGCTTCTCCTCCCATGCTTGGTGATGGTGGTCCTGATGGTGATGGTGGTGGTAGTAGTGATGGGGACAGTGGTCACGATGCTGGTTGATGGTGATGATGCTGGTGGTAGTAGTTGTGGGGATGGTGGTGCTGTGTTGAGAGTCTCTCAACACACAAAGTGCACTAGGCCAGGCTGTGTTGAAGGCTTCGTTTTCCCAGGCACTAACCCACTGTGTTTTTGCACCTTCATCTTTCTCTCCTCTCTTGTCTCTCCTCTCTTTCTTACACACACACATATACATGCTACTTTAGCGTTCTAAGGCTGCTACAACAAAGCACCACAAGCTGGAAGGCTTAAAACAACAGAAATGTATTCTCTCACAATTCTGGAAGCCAGATGTCCAAAATCAAGACGTCAGCAGAGCCATCCTCCCTCTAAGATGCTGGGTAGAACCCTCCCTTGTCTCTCCCTACCTTCTGGCGGTGGCCAGAAGTCCTTAGCTCGCAGCTGCATCCTCTGTCGTCACCTGGCTTGTCCCTCGTGTGTCTGTCTTTTCTCTTCTTAAAAGGACACCAGTCATATTGGATTAGGGCCCACCATAACGACCTCACCTTAACTTTTTTTTTTTGTCCACGCAGCATAGCTTGCAGGGTCTTAGTTCCCTGACCAGGGATTGAACCCAGGCCCCCAGCAATGAAAGTGCCAAGTCCTAACCACTGGACCACCAGGGAATTCCCTGACCTCACCTTAACTTGATTATATCTGCGAAGACTCTATTTCCAAAAAGGTCACATTCACAGGGATGGGGGGTTAGGACTTCACATATCTTCTGCGGAGCAAGGGGGACCTAATTCAACCCACAACACACACACACATACACATACACACTTCTCTGCACATTTCTCCCAGTCTTCTATCATTTTCATACCCCATCCCTTCTACTGTCAAACATTTGCCTCTGGTTCCTCTTACCTTGTCTGTTTGTCCCTCTTTCCCTCCTTTCCTTCCTTCTTTCTTTCTTATACCCTTGAAGCATTTACTGAGTGCCACTCTCAGTCAAGGAACTGGAGGCACAGAGACAGAGGT
The DNA here is from genome assembly GCF_030028045.1 of Hippopotamus amphibius kiboko. NCBI lineage: Eukaryota > Metazoa > Chordata > Mammalia > Artiodactyla > Hippopotamidae > Hippopotamus > Hippopotamus amphibius. Next base: position 9,874,648 of record NC_080193.1, on the reverse strand, counting down.
GGCATCCGTGGTCCCTGTCTTCAAGGAGCTCCTTGTCTAGAGCTGAGAGGTGAGGTTGCACAGACCACTGGCCACGCAGCCTCAAGAGGGCTTTGACAGGGACTCAGGGGGCTGAGGGCACAGCTGATGCACCCAGCCAGCCCGTCCTCTGTGCCCCTTCCCCCCTCCAGGGCCATCTCCTCTCCCGTCCACCTCCAAGGCTCAGACACCCACCTGGTGCTCCCTTGGGCCGGCGAAGGCTTCTGGGGGATGTGCTCCCCCCCTCCCCCCGAGCACGCGCACCTCTCACCCTCCCACTCCCTCGGAGCATCTCTCATTAAAGAGGCTGAAGATTGCCGGGCCTGTCTCTGGGCTTTGCGCGGAAAGGGCTAAATGATACGCTGACACCTTAATTACGGCCCATTGTCACGGAGCGCTGCGGAAATTGTCTGAGTGATCCCCGGAGAATGGGCGCTAACAGGCCCGTCAGAGCCTTTGATTCCCTGTGGCAGATTGGAAAATGACACAAACGGTGGCTTGCTCCAACTGCAGCCCCTGGGTGACACGGGCAGACCACCCCTCTCAGGCATCTACCTGCACAAATGCCACAGGCAAGGGGTCAGATGTCTCCCTGTGGTCTCATTCCTACAACACCCTCCCCGTCCCGTGCGGTCCACTGCATAGCAATCTGCTGAGTCCGTCATTGCACACGTGACCCCGACAGAGATCCTCACAGCAACCCAGCTGGGGGAGGACTATTATGCTCCCATGTTACAGATGAGGAAACAGAGGTCCTGAGTGTTTGAGTCACCTGCTCCAGCTCACCTGCTTATGCAGAGCAGCGCAGGCAGCCCGGCTCCCAGCCCGGGCCACTGTGAGACACTGTCACTGTGGAGAGGGTGGCTCCCGGCCCGGAGCACGGGATGTGTGAAGGTCGCTCGGGCCACAGCAGATAGGGGCCAGGCCCCAGGCCCCTCGATCCTGCCACATGACCTCTTCCACCAGGGCAGCAATTTGCACAGTGTGTCTGTGGGGGATGTTGACAATAATAAGAACACAATAACAGCACCGACCTGTCACTGCTGTTGACAAAGCGGGGCTCTGGGTCTTGCAGCCCCAGGGGAATTTCAGCTCTACAGTCAACGCTGCTACCTCTGTGAGCTGGTTCAGGAAAGGCAGGCAGTCGTTAAGTGGGGAGGCCTGGTGCCCACTCCCCTCCCCACCAGCTCACAGCCCACAGGGGGCAGGAGCTGATTCCCCGGCGGAGCAGTGCCGGCAAGTGGGGGGAAGGAAGCTAGGGCCCTCTCGAAGCCAGGCCTCTGACCACCCCCACCTTGGGGACACCCCTCCCTCTGCTACCAATTCTGGGTGAGCAAGGGGCAGGGCTGGGCATCGGATAACCTGGACTTTAACAATCTGGCTGCTGTCTTGGAATCACAGGGGAGAGGCCTCCTGACATCACTAATTGCCTCCATTAGCTGGAAAAGGAGCGAGGGCATCTCTGTGCACAAGACACACTCGTTTGGCACCCTCAGGATGGGCAGAACTTGAGGCTGGGACCCCAGAGAAGTGTGAGGGAGCTAACTACGGGGCCCAGCTTCGGAAGAGGGACAGGGCAGCAGGAGAGGTGCCAGGTGCCCCCACAAGCTCTGGGCAGGACCAGCCATGGACTGTGACTGTCATCCCACTCTCCTCCCAGGGGACCTGCCCCCAGGTGAGGGCTGACCGCCCTGCCGCAACACCATCCTGGTGAGGGAGGAGGGAGATGCGGGACGCCATCTGAAAAGCTCAGGCTCTGTGCCCTGCGCTTTCACAGGCCCAGGGGCTGGGTGTTATGCCCATTTCACAGGGGGGGAAACTGAGTCTCCAAATCACATTCTTTTGGCAAAATTGCCGAGCACTCGCTTAGTGCCAAGGGCTGTTCTGGGCACTGCGGCCACATCAGGTGACAAGACAGACAATCCCAGCCCACTGGGGACTCACACCCACAAATGGAACCTGGCTTCTTGTTGCTTCTCATAGCAGCCAGGAAGAGGCAGGGCCAGGCTGGGAGTGGGTTGAGGGAAAGACTTCACCTGGCAGACCGGGTGCTGCAACTGTGAGCTTCACAAGTGACTTTGCTTCCTGAGGCCTCTGTGTTCCCATCTGCAAAACGGGCGCTGTAATGACAGCTCCTTCCCACAGTAGCACCACCAAGGCTGGCTCTTCCGCCCCACTCCCTGGTGGCAGGGACAGCGGTACTGGACAGTCGACACAGCATGTCCAGGGCCCTTCCCACACCTGGCAAAGGAGAATGTTTCCTATGAGCCTTCCCCCTGCAGCCTTGTCATTTCCCGTGGCGCCCGCCAATTCTGGGAGGTGCCCTGCTTGTCCCCATTTGGCAGAGGGGGAGCCCAAGTCTCAGAGACAGAGTGACTCTGAGTTCCCAGCAGGTGGTCGGGAACCGCAGTGCTCCTCTCCACCTGGCGCCCCCACCCCTCCCACCACCTCTCCGCACAGCCCCTCCCTCGTCACCTAGAAAGCTGCCAGAAAGCTTCAGAGCTGCCAAAATGCCGTTATGAAACCCAAGCATATTCTCCTCAGTTTCTTTTTTCTTTTGGCCACTCCACGAGGCTTGCGGAATCTCAGTTCCCTGACCAGGGACTGAACCTGGGCCCCGGCAGGGAAAGCGCCGAGTCCTCACCACTGGACCACCAGGGAAGTCCCTCTCCTCAGTTTCTACCCCCAGGAAATGAAAACATGTGTCCACACCAAGAACTTATGCACGGATGCGCGTAGCTGCATTATTCGTAACAGACAAGAGGCAGAAGCAACTCAGATGTCCATCAGCTGAGGAAGGGATAAACAAAATGTGGCCCATCCAGACAATGGAATAGTATTCAGCCTTAAAAAGGGATAAAACGCTGACACGTGCTACAGTGCGGATGAACCTTGAAAATATGATGTCAAGTGAAAGGAGCCAGTCACAAAAGACCACGTGTTGTATGATTCCATTTATATGAAATGCCCAGAACAGGCAAGTCCATGAGATGGAAAGACTAGTGTTTGCCAGGGCTCTGCGTGTGTGTGTGTGTGTGTGTGTGCGCGCGTACGCACGCGCACACTAATGAGAAGGGAGTTCCTTTTTGGGGGAAATGATGAAATGTTCTAGAATTGCGGTCCTGGTTGCAAAACTGTGCAGATACTGCTAATGATACACTTCGAAAGTGTGAATTATAACTCGTGGAAGCTGTGCCCCAAAACCCTGGCAAGTAGACCCCTGCCCAGTGTCCCTGGGATTCAGCCCCTGCACCTGGGCTGGGGGGAGAGCCCAGCTGGGGTACCCCCAGGCATTCAGACTCCCCATCAAAGCTGGGCAGGGCCTCGCGGCACAGCCCAGGAGGTGACACAGGGAACCGCCATGCGAGATGCTCCGGCCCATCCCTGAACCCACGCAGCTGTTCAACCTTCATTCCACGTTCCAGGCTTGGTGCTGGAGCTGGGAATGTGGTTGGGAGCAAGAAGCACTCCCTACCTCCAGGAAGTCGACAGACAGATGGAGTGGGGCCGAAAAGTAGGCAGAAATGACAGCCCAGTGTGACATTGCTACAACCCCGGCAAGCAGAGAGAGGAGGGCCGCTAACCCAGCCTGGGACCAGGACCATCTCCCAAGGAACAGACATGTAGGCAGAGATGGGGAGAAGCTTGGGGTGGAAAAGCATTCCAGGTAGAGGGAACAGCAGATGTGAAGGCCTAGAGGCTCAAGAGAATGTGGTGTACTCAAAAGAAGGGAGGGATGAGGGGGTTGGAGGGACGAGGGGGACCCTCGGCTCTGTGAGGAGGGGCTGAGAGGGTGAAGATGGAGCAGTCCACAGGCCAGCCCTGACTAGCCCCTTCCCAGAGGCAGAACCAGCTCCTGGCCATGTCCCCTGCCCTGTTGGCTCTTCCGGGTTGGGGTGCCTATGACCCCACAAGGGAGGGCATCGGGTCTGCACAGCTAGGATCCCCTAACCCGCTCCCCCTTCAGCTTCTATGTCCCGTCCCACCAGCTGCCTCTCCCATGCCCTGAGCGTTAATCACAGCAGACAGAAAAGACAAGACTAAATTTTAATGAGACATCTCCGGGATGTCTTAAGCTGCATTTAAAAGCCCCTAAGCTTCCCACGACAGGGGGACCTGCGTTAGTCAGGTAAATATTTACAGCTCCACCTGAAAAGCTGGGCCCATTTTTCATGCAGGATTTTAACAATATAGATCATGCTGAAAGTGAGACACAAACAGAGGGAAATGAAACCATGGGCGGCCGCAGCGCCGGGCCCTGAGTTATGGATATGAACCTGTCCCCAACTTCTTGTTTTTAATTAAAAAACCCTTTTTGGTAATTCCATGAAGAGGAGGCTGTGGTTCGAGAGTCTCCCGCTCGTTCTCTTTAAATTATGAAATGTCCTGTTGGCTCCTTCTAGTTTCAGGGGTCAGAGGATAGGAGACAGGGGACTATTGGGATTCAGGATGGGACAGGATTCAGGTGGGGGCTCTGAGTCCTGAGCCTCCTCACTGCCATCTCCTCCCCTGCCCTAAGTCTCAGCCAGACTCGTGACTGTCCACCTACTATGTGCCAGGAGCTTCTGTCTCCATCATCTCTCTTGCTACCCACAATGCCAGTGAGGTTGGGATGAGGATGCCTAGAGTACAAGCAGAGGAAGCTGACTCTCAGAGAGGGGAAGGGACGGGCCTAAAATCACACAGCGAGTAGAAGGGTAGAGCTGGAACTTGGACCCAGGACTCCGGGTCTCCTGTTGTTTCACCTCCACCAAGGATGGAGAGGGTCTGGAGTCCTCATCCCATCCACTGGAAGGGCCTGGTGAGAGATGGGACACCCTGGGACCTTGATCAGCACAGACCTGAGATCCAGGGAGAGGGGATCTCTGAGCACCTGGTCTGTGTGGGGGCCCTGGCCAGGAGATGGGGATTCAAAGCTGGGAGATGCACATTGCCTGCCCTTGAGGCACACACAGCACCCTGTTCTCTGTTTATCTGCAACTTACTTCCTCCTGGAAGCCTTCCCTGACTTCCCCAGCCATCATCCTTTCTTCCATCTACCATTCCTCCATCCACCTGCTGTCCAGACCCTCATGTGATATTCACCATCCACCCATCCATCCTCCCACTCATCCACTGTCTCCTTCATCCATCCATCTATCCATCCACCCTTCCATCCATCCACCCATCCTTCCATCCACCCATCCTTCCACTCATCTAATCTCCCATCCATCTGACCATCCATCCATCCATTCTTCCATCCATCCATCCATCCATCCATCCATCCATCCATCCATCCTTCCTTCCTTCCAATCATCCACCCATCCTTCCACTCATCTAATCATCCATCCATCCATCCATCCATCCATCCATCCATCCATCCTTCCTTCCTTCCAATCATCCACCCATCCATCCATCTATCCATCCAATCAGCCAGCCAGTCTTCTACTCATAGAACCTTTCCACTCTTCTCCCCTCCATCCATTCATTCATTCACCCATCCACCTACCTACCCACCTACGCACCCACCCATCCATCCCTTCACCCATCATGAAAAGGAACTAACACATCTCAAGCCACTACTATGTGTCATTCAACGTTTCCCTCATCTCATTCTAATAGCACCTCTGCCAAGTGAAACCTATCATCTTCATTTTACAGATGGAGAAACGGAGGCTCTGAGATGTTTAAGATGCTTGCCCAGAGGGAATGGAGAGCTACTTATACACTTTCAGGTAAGGTAAAAGACCACTTATGGTGGGGTGTTTGGGTCAGGAAAGAGAGACCTTCCAATTCCTGCCGTGTGGGTGGACTGCCCGCTTCCCTCCTCCCCCCACCACCATGTGGGAGCTCACCAGCCCCTTGCTCCCAGGCCAGGCAGTGGCTGCCAGGGCCATCTCTTGTCCCCAGAGTGGTGCAGGGAGAGGCAGGCCCCTGAACACAGGGTGCCTATTGTGCCTCACCCTCCAGGAGCATAGGCTTCTCATTGTCTGGAGGGAGCTGCAGGTGGGCTCCAAGCTGCTCCTGAGGCCCAGTGCCTGTCATCTGGCTTGGACTGTCCCCACTGTGCAGCCACAGCGGCCCTTTGTCTCTGACAGCCTTTCTCTCTCTGCCTCCCAGCCCTCCCCCACTGCACCATGGTGATTTGCACTCAAGAGGGTAGAGAGATTAGGAAGGGGTGGAAGAGAGCACTGGCTTGGGAGTCCAGAGACCCCAAAACATCGCATCTCCTCTCTAAGCCTCAGTTTCCCCATCTGTAAAAGGGATAGTCATTCCTGCCACGTTCCATCCATATTGGAGACAATGGTATGGGAGAGGGGGGTTGTTCTGAATACAGATTTGGTCTTGCTCTCTTCATCACTTGCTGTGCAGCCTTGAGCAAGTCATTTGCCCTCTCTGAACCCATTTCCACATCTGCAAAGTGAAAATAAAAGAGGGCCTGCCTCCGAGGAGATACAAAACACAAAGAGCTTGGCCCTGGGCCTGCCCTAAGACACAGGAGTTGCCATCTCTGGTGGCGGTGGCAGCAACCCTCTGCACACCACAGAGCTCTGTGCCGAGCGGGGCAGTCTGCTGTTTCTGCTGCCCTTCCGAACCGTCCAGCCCTTTTCTTAGGTCATCTCATGTCTCAGACCAGAGAAATGAAGCAATATATCTAAGGTCACACAGTGAGCGGATATCAGGCAGGCTCACAGATCCTGTCCTGAATTCCTTATCCTCCAATTCGGGAGGCTTTGGCTGTGCTGTGGGCCCCATGAGGGCAGAAGTTAGGCAGGGGCCCAGCATCCGAGGGTGGTCTAATGCAGGCGCTCCTGGCCTGAGCCCATCTACTCATTGCACTTGGGGAAGGCAGGGAATAGGTTGAATCTCCCGTGCTTGGAACAGGCCCGGCTCATTGGAGCTTGATAAGTGGACGAGGGGCGGGTCCTGAGGGGCCCAGACTTCGACGTGGCTGGGATGGGGTCCAGCCTGGGACGGAGGGCTCTGACACTGCTGCTGCTGAGGACAGAGAGCTGCTGGTGAGAGGTGGCCCCTGGGGTGGAGGGACGACAAGATAACATGAGGTCCGCCCTGCCCAGAGGCATGTGCCCTGGGTTGGTGTGGCCGGACGGCAGCCTCTGTGACCATTCCCCCCTGCTCGGGGGCCCAGGCCTCAGAATCTGCGCATGGCCAGGGCTGCAGGGATGGGTCCACCAGGCTCTGCCAGCACCCAGAGCCCAGCACGGGCTCTCAGGCCTGAGAATTACCCTGTTACAGCCCCTCACAGGGGACAGCACCTCCCGGATACAACAAGGTCACCTGACACTGTCATGAGGCATGGAGAGATGGTGTCACACAAACAGCTTAGGGTCACGTGGCCATGGAAATGAGACATGGAAATACATAATGTAACTGGGACAGTGTCACCCCAGGCAACGCAGTGCCCACGGCATCCATGGGCATGACTTCCCAGACATGGTGTCACACACAGTGTGGACGCCCCCCAATCACACAGGGACACACACACACACCATCACATCCTCTCTTGCGCCACGTATCCGGAGCAGAGAAGCCAGGCCCCCCCATCGGAGCGCAGACACAGGCTTGAATCCTGGCCCCATCCCTCCTTCTGTGTGTCCCCCCACCCCCCGCCTGCTCTGAGTCTCAGTCTCCTCTGAGAAAGGGAGAACGGCCACCTGCCAGGACACCGTCCGGCCGCTTGAGTGGAATAATGCTCACCTGGGGCCTGGGAGAGGGCTGGCATCTGCACGCGCTCGGTAAAGGCCGCTGCTCACAGCGCGGCTCTGGCTGTGCAAGGCCCAGCTCCACAGCAGGCCTTGGGTGTAGTTCCTGCAGGGTCACGGGGCGTGGATGCCCCTCGGGGGGATTTTGGGGCTGGTGTGGGGTGGGGGAGCGGTGTGGAGAGGAGAAGCCCAGGCCACCCACTTACCCCTCCTCCCCCGCCTCCTTGAGCAAGGCTGGCTGGGCGGCTGCACCACCTTGGATGGGCAGCCCTGTGTCTTACAGGGCCAACCACGCCCCTTCCCAAAGGGTGACGTATCTACGGGCCCCGGAGACACACCCACCCGGAGTTTGTGCCTCTCCTGACCATGCTTGGGAAGCAGGCATCCCAGAATCCCCTTTTCTAAGAGCCCTGAGCCCACTTCCAAGGCCTGGAGGGCCTCTTCCGAGGTCCACCTGAGGTCCATCCTCCCAGGGCAAACTTGCCACTGAGGTGAGCACCCCGAGGTGCAAGGGATGGTCAAGGGGAGGCTGTTTGAGGGGGTTGGTGTGGACCCTGGCAGGCTGGTGCTCCCCTGTGTGGGACTGAGGCCCCTCTGGTTCTGGACACGGCCCGTGATGGGAAGAGAAGGCCCCGGGGGCTGGTGCTGGGACCTCCGTTTATACCTGATCCAGACCCTTGCGAGTGTCACGGGCAGGCCTAGTGGGAGCTGCACCCAATCTTCAAACCACTCTGCTCCCGACGACGGCAAGAAACTTGCTTGTCAGGGGAATTCCCTTCCCCAACAAGTGAAATTCTGGGCCTAGGACTCCCATTCCATCAGACTCATGGCACCCCAGCCCTGCCACAGGACCCTCCATGTGACCCAGGGATGCTAAATGGAGACTTGGAGCCTGCTAATCGACCCAAATGTGGGTGCAGAGAGGATGCAAGTCTACAGGTCACCCAGGAGCCCTGGGCAGGCAACCCCATCCAGCCCAGGGCTTAAGCCGGTAGAATCCAGGTCACCAGGAACAACTCAAGACTCAAGAAACTCCATCAGGCTTGGGTTCAAATCATGGCCCCATCTGGTACCGGCTGTGTGACATCCAGAAATCTAATGAGCCTCTCTGAGCCTTGGTTTGCATTCTTTTGGGAACTGGAGATAAGACCTGCCTCCCAGGGATGTTGTTGGGATGAAATGTAATCATGGCTTTGAATCCTTCCTGTACCCATCTATACAGATGTCCTTGGCCAGTCCCGGGGAAGCATTTGTTGAACAGACGATTTTAAAAAACAATCTGAAAAGTGGGGCCCACGGAAGCCATAGACCTCTGCCCAGCCCCCAGCTCCCGAATCCCTCCCTCCGTGCAGCTGCAGCCCCTTCCCGGGACGGGGACCCCCTGCCCCGCCCCACTCTGGGCCCCTCCCCAAGCCACAGGAGGCCGAGACACATGTTGGAGGGGGCATTATCTGTGCTCAGTTGACTGTAAACGTTTAAGCGGAATTGACTGTGTACTCAGCCACTTTCAAACACAACTAATCTTCATCGGGGCGACGGGAAGTGAAATATGTTATTGTCGGCAGCAGTAAATTACCCGTGCCAGAGCTGGCTCGTGAGGCATTACGGGCCGTGGCCGGTGCACTCCTTCACCCAGCCGCCACCCGCCTGCAATCCATTACCGCAAACGGCCCTGGTCACCTCCTCGCCAGCCCGAGGGATGTGGGGCCAGCTGCCAGCTGCCCGGGCCTAGCCCCCGCCCACCCTGGGCAGCAGGGTGAGAAGTGGGCTGGCAGGGGTGGGGGGGGCAGGGCCTGGCTTTGCACGGCTCCGCCTCCCAGAGGCCCTGGGCAGGAGCCGTGAGAAGATCCTTGGCCAGTGGATTCTTGGAAGTCAGTGGCCAGATGGGGCGATGGAGGCCCGGACAGGGAAAGGGATTTAGTCCAAGGCTTACCTCTGTTGCCTTCTGAGCCTCAGTTTCCGCATCTGTAAAATGGAGCAGTACATTCATTGTTTCACGGTTTTGCAAATCTCTTAACATCTGGCCTGCCCAGACAGCTGGATTCCCACATCTGCCTCTGCATTTTAATCTGTTGCCATGTTTTGTTTCAGTTGAAGCACAGGAAGAATATCTGACCCGGCACAGATGTGTGCTAGAAGAGGGAAGAGTATTCTAATAGGCTTCTCAGATGATTATGGGTGCTCTTCTTTGATATTAAACCAAAAGCCCTTCTGTGGAGGTTCACTAAGGGTTAGCTGCAATAAGGCACCTGAAACCACATCCATTAACTCTTGGATTCTGTTAAATTAAACCCCTTTGGTCTACTTTGCACTTTGGATCTTTTACTCATTTTGTAACACTTGGTATTGGTCATTGGGAACATACCAGTTTACTGAGCTATGTAGCTCTTCCAAATGTTGCCATGTTTCATTGTACAATATCCAAAAAAAAAAAAAAAGAGAGAGAGAGAGAGAGAGAAGTCACACTCACTATTACCACCCAATTCTTCGGGAAGTCTTTCCATAGGGAGCTGTCAAACCTCGAATGGCAGGTACAAGTTCTCCAAAATTCAAATTTTTGCCTGAAAGTCAAATTTTATCATTGGCAACAAATACTGTCAGCTGACAGGCAGCTTTGTACATTTTCAAGAAAATACCTACCGAATCGCCGAGCTGGCAAGGCTATATAGTTTGTCCGTGAGTCACTATTTAGAGTGAAAATGATTGCTGTGAAAACAGTGACTGGTGCAGCTCGCAACTCAGTCACATGGCACTTTTCTGGGCCTTTCCGGGTGTGCCTCCTATTTTGTCACACGGAGTATTTGAAAGGTGTGTACTCAAAAGCTGAGATTTTTAAAAACGAATAATTTTTATTTTTCATCAAGAACATTCTTAAGTGAAACTGGCTTTTAAATTTTTAACTGAAGGAGTGTTTGGGGGATAAAGAATGCAACCATCTCTGTCCCACGTTGGTGCCAATGCCGTGATTCATGCTATGAGGCCAGTGGGTTTTATCTGCCCATTACTTTTACACCATCAACACAGTGACAAAGGGCAAGTAGGGACTTAGGATTATTATGAAAATGGTCTTGATCTCACAGGCCCCCTGAAAGGTGTCCCAGGAGGTCTGTGGAGCACACTTTGACAACCACTGATCCAGGGGGACTATCCTAGGGGCTGCTAGAGGTGTTGGAAGATGCTGATGAATTGTGATGGGCAAAAGGTCCTTAATGAGCTGCTGTCCATCACTGGGTACCACCGTCCCTGCCTCCACCATCCGGGGCCGCCCCTATATTGGGGGCGCAAGTGTCCTCCATCCCCACGGCCAGCTCCTCCCTCGATACCAACCCTAAGTGAAGCTGCTAATGGAAACCTTTTGGCTCTTTTGAGATCCTGTTCAAAGTCAAGTTCTTCCTGAACACAAGCCTTCAGTGGGGATCATGTCTCCCTCCTCTGAACCTCCTGGCCAATCAGCATCTCTCTTTTGGACTCACCTCATTCTCATCACCCTCATCGGACATAACAAGCCCTCAACAGAACCACGCTGATCCAAAGGAATGAGGAGATGGAAAGTGTGACTTGGCCAATGGCTGGAGCTGATTAGTGACACCGGCAAACAGTGGTTAGCAGACCAGAGGAGCTGGGAGATCCTGCTGCGAATCCCAGAACATGGCCGTATCCCCAGGAGCTGAGCACCGGGGACCTGCACCCTGGGGGGACTGGGAGAGGTAGGGCTTGGAGGAGGGGAAGGGGTTACAAGTTCTCTGACGGCTGACCCTGAGAAAACTGTGATCTTGAAGAAATTTACATTTGGGGGTTCTTCTCGCTGTGTGACCTTTGGCGAATCACTTAACCTCTCTGGGCCATAGTTTCTGCATCTGTCAAATGAAGAGTTTAGATCAATCCCTAAGACTCCTTACAGCTCCCAAATTTTCTGAGTCAATATTCACGTGCTAAAGGTCCATGACGTTGATGGATGGACACTTCAACCTCCTGTGAGAGTGAGATTCAAGCTTTCCGGGCCACTGACATTTGAACGCAGCATGGAGTTGACATTCAAATGTTCTGTGACATCATCCAGTGATATCAACATCAAACAGTCTATAATGCTAACCTGTGAAAAGACATTATGCTGACATTCACACGGGCTGTGGCTGACATTGAACGCTCTATGACATCAGTGTGAACTGAGTGCCAGCTGTGTGCTGGTCACACCAACAGCCCGGGGAAACCTGTGAGTCCATCAACTGTCCCCTCTCAGAACTTTCCTTTCTGGGAACCTAGACCCCCATGGTGGCATCACAGAGTGGCTTTGGGAGACCTTAGCTGTCCCCGTCTCCCATAGTCCATCCTCTTATATGAAAGATTGATTTTATCTCAGTATAACACAAAGGCACTTCCATAGAAGTCCTATGGGCTCTTCCAACCAGGTTCTCTCCCCCTAAAATCCAGAGCCATTATCCCTGTATCCAATGCTCCCTAAGATGTCCCTGCTCCCCAGTTTCTACCCAGGGCCTTGCCAGCTGGACCATGCTGGTGAGCATCGAGGAGAAACCAAAGCTTAGGGTGGGACCCACAAAGGGCCCTGGAGGAATGTCCTGGGACTGTGGCTCAGCCCCCTTCTCCTGCCCCCTTGCCTCTCTGGCTGCGGCTGGGGCTCTTGGGGGTCTCTAGGGGCAGGGGAGGCAGTCATTGTGGCAATGCCCACCCCCCAGGCTGTTGCCCAAAGATTCCAAGCCCTGATTGGCTTTGCCTTTCCTGCCTCTCTCTAAAAAAAAAAAAAAATAGAAAGAAAAGAAATTCCTGCAAGTTGAACAATCCTTGTGTTGGATTTGGGAGATGTTATTCCTAGTGACAGACAAGGGCAATTATCTGCAATCCGCCAGCAGTTTTAGCCTAATTTCATTACTGCTGTGCAATTCTCCCTGAGCTGCTAGTCTATCAATGTCTTGCAGAACGGATTAGCGGGCACTTTCTTTATCTTCAAATGAATTTTAGCTGTCATGCCCTTGATGAATAGAGCAGGGACAGGCGGCTGACCTGGGCCGGGGAGTGGCCAGGGGGCAGCAGGCAGGCAGGCGGGTGGCCTCGAGGCCTCACGGGAGGTGAGGTGGGGGGGTGGACCCAGGAGGTGAGCGGATGGAGCCCCTCCAGGCGCAGGACTTGGAGCTGTTTGGACCCACCTACTGTCTCTGCACACGAGCACCCTCCTGCAACTGAGGACAGCTTCCCAGGCCCCGGGCTGAGGATAGAGGAGGGGGCTCTCCTGGAAGCCTGTTCTAACTGACATCAGGCGCCCCACCTGTACCTTCTGGGTCACCCCCTTCCACAAGCACCCCAAACTTGGAAACTCCCACTCCGAGTCTGCCTCCACGAGACACCGTGAACCTCACAGGAGCGGAGTCCAGCGCTGTCCTGTCGCCGCCAAGTCCCCAGAGTCCAGCTCGCAGGAGAAGCTCCGTCAGTTTTCGCCACAGGACAAATGACTCCAGCTTCCCTGTGGCTTGGGTCGGGGGCCGGCATAGGCCCGGCACGTGGCAGGGGCCCAATCGCTATCAGCTGAGTGGGTGATGCCACGGGGGCTGATTAGGAAGAGGATGGTGAGGGGAGGAAGGCGATGCTTTCTGGACCACCTACTATGAGCCAGGTACTCTGTTGGACGGACGTGGCCTCACGTAATCTCGGGGAGGTGGAGCCCATAAGCCAGTTGGGAACTGGCGAACACAGGCCTGCCTGGGATCCTGACTCCCCAAGGGGCACTGTTTCAGGGGCACTGGTGCCAAGTGAGACTCCGATGGGCAGGAGGAGGCCCCGTGCGGGGAGGGGAGGAGCCCCGGGCGGCGGTCACGTGGGACTTGGTGTCGGCAACATGGGGTGAACACCATGACTGCCTAGGACCCCCTCACCCCCACGCCCACCCAAAGCCTCCCCCCCGCCATACTTATCTAAAGCCCCAGGAAGTGGGGCTGTGGTGGGTTTTTCCCTTTTACCACCTGTCCATTCCCCACTTTCTCAGCCTGCCTCTGTGCCCTGGGAAGCTGACCTCCACACGCTTCCCCACCCTCGGGCTTCCTGGAAGGATCATCCGATTGGAGGCTGGGGATTGAGGGAGAGGGTGCGTTTGGGGTATGTCTGCCTCACTCTGCCTGCTTCGGTGCGGCATTCCTGGCAGCAGCCGTGTCCCTTTGAGTCTGGGGCCTCCATGTCTCTGGGTGGCTTGTACCTCTATATACAGAATCCCTCCATGGAACTCTCTTCGCTTGTACCATCCGAGTGGGACACCTGGTCCTGCTGGATGCTGCCGGATGTGGGTGGGCTGAGGGTGGAGACCTGGATGGATGGTAGCTTCCATCCTCCCCACAGCAGCTCTGTGCTGGCACCAGGCTGGGCCGCCAGCATCCCCTGGCCCATTGGAAACTACCCATGGCTCAGTGGGGTGTGAGGGGAGCCCTGGGGCCCAGGGAGGCCAGAAGACTGGCTGGGACTCCCAGAGGCAGTCAGGACCTGAGCCATCCTTCGCCTGGCCTCCAGCCCTGTCACCTTCCCCCTCAAGGCTGCGCACACTCAGCTCTCAGGCTGACCAGAACCTAGGGCAGCGTAGGGCCCCTGGGGCTGTGCGCTGATGATTCCTCAGAAAGACCAGATGTTCAACTTTGTCCTTAAAAGGCTGTCCCACTGAACCCTTTCTCCTTGCTCGGCCCCCAGCATGCCGCCAAGTCAGCAAAGGGAAGCTGAGCCCATGAGAAGAGGGGCTCCGTCCACAGCTGCTGCCCTACTGGCCCCTGGCCCCCGGCCCCCTTTCCCCCCTACACCTCCCAGAACTTACAGGAGAAGAAGGAAGATCTCTGATTGGGGGCAGTCTGGACCTCCATTTTACAGGTGGGGAAACTGAGGCTCAGAGAGGCAAAGGGACTTGCTCAAAGCCACCAGGAGGTCTCGCAGAGCTGAGCCCCCACCCAGGAAGCTGACTGGCCCTTCCCAGGACTGGAAAACAAGGCTGAGACCTGCCAGAGCTGGCCTTCCTCCCCTGTGTTCAAGTTTTGGTCCATTCCTCCGGCACCCAGGAGATTGTCCCAAGTTTATTGATCACCAGGGCAGCTTCGAGTCAATATGGTGCACTTTGCTAATTAATCTTTTCCAGATAATTGCAGGAAATTATTGGTTAGTGTGAAGTGGGGGTGGAGAGGCGGCCTCTGTCTCCGACCTGCCCAGAGCAGCTCCTGGCAGAGCCCAGGATACCCGCTTAGACCCTCTGCCCAGCCTCCTGCCCCTTACCCGCTTTTGTCTGCCTTGAATCTGGGGCAAATGAACCCTGCTCCCTCCTGCCCCTGCCCAGCTCCCTTCCAGAATCCTCAGCCCGGCCTCCCACCAGGTCAGCTCTCCTGGCACCTATGCTGCTCTGGGATGCCGTGGGAAACACTGGAAGCACGGATGGTCCCAGGTTCAAATCTTGACTCTGGCAGCTACTAGCTGTGCAACCTCAGGCAAGTTCTGTAACTTCTCTGAGCTTCTGCTGAAAAACAAAATAGAGTTTATAGCACAGGCTGCTCTGAAAGATAAAACCAAAGAAGGCACTTTAATACTGATTTACTATGACCTCCATGAATAATAATAACTCCAATAACAACAGCCAACACTAAGCAGGGGCTTTGCCACATTCTGGGTACTGTTCCGAGTGTCTGATAGGTGCTATTTTATGCCCGCTTTATAGAAAGGGAAACTGAGGTGTTGAACTGATGTTGCACAGACAGTGAGAGGCAGAGACTGAATCCCTGCCTGGGATGCCCACGGTCGCCCCACACGGTGTCACCAAGCCTAGCGTGGGGCCTGCCATAGAGCAGAGTCACCAGGAGCCAGCCTTCCACATGCTCCTCTCAGGTGCCAGGGGACACCAGCCATGGGTGGGAGGGAGACGGGAGTGGGATGCCGGGGTGGCACAGGCCTCAGAGACACCCATGGCTTCCCACCCCAAGCCCCTTGCCCTAAAACTGGCTCCACCTCAAGGAGCCTGAGAGATTCATCAGGCCCCCAGTGGCCTCCCCCAGGCCCCCCAGTAATTAATCATAACCGGACACTCCTGGATAAAGTTTCCCATCCCTTTGGGGTTTCTCTCATTCTCCCAGATATCATTTAATGCATCACCTTGCCGGGCTGTATATACCTGCTCCTAATAAACCTCTAAGACGTTAATGAACTAAATAGCAAATTACTTTTTTATTCAAGAATGAAATTTCATCATATTCATAATTCATATTTTATTTCAGACATCTGCTGCTGATTACATTACATTTAACTAAAATTAGATGATGCTCAGAATGCAATTAAGGCTTTGCCAAATTCTTCGGCCCACCAATGCCGGCGCGGCTCAGCGGGGGCCGCTAGGAACCTAATATGTAATTAGGAGCTATTTTCTAGCTGTTTTTAAAGTCTGAAAATTAGCTGCCTTTATTAATCACACAGACAAATATAAAGTGGAACCAACGCTCGCTGAAATTTCTAAAAGGGATTTTTTGTTTAATTACACACCGCGGAGGGCCGCCACTCGTTCTGCATGTTGATTTGTTGTGCGCTGACATTTTGACAACTGGTTTTCAATTTGTCTGTCGTAGTTAGGCAACAACAAAGCCGACGGTAATACTTTAACTTTCAAAACCTTCAGTGTGCTGGGGAGAGGGAGAATGGCGGGCCTCGCTGCGGGGCCTCGCGTCTCAGGCTCTCGAAGCCACGGGAGCCGGAGACGTGGGGGAGAAGGACGGGCGAGGTTTCAGAGGGGCTCGGCTGACAAGCTGGGCGAGGAGGTGGTGGAGCACTGGACTGGGAGTCTGGAGGCCGAGGTGTTAGTCCCTCTCTGGGGACCAGTGGAGAGGAAATCCTTCCCCTCTCTGGGCCTCTGTTTCTTCCTGTGCACCACGGAGGGGCTGGCAGCCCGAGATCCTTTAAGAAACCTAGGTGCTAACATTGTCTTCTTTCCTCTGTGTGCCAGGCCCTGTTGTATTTTCTGTGCGGTACTATTTACCCCTGGACCTTACGAGGGGGCCCTTTTATTATCTCATCGTACAGAGGATGAAACTTTGACTCAGTGACATTTGGCAAATTTCGCCGGTCAGCAGGTGGCTGCACCAGAACTCAGACTTGTGGACTCCAGGATCTGTTTTAACTATAACATCCACCCGCCTGGCCCGATGGCCCTGAGCAGGGGCGGCTGGGCAGCCTTCGGTTTCCAGCTGCGTGGCCTGGGCGCGGTGAGGCGGCTTCGCAAGTTCTTGGGCTGATGCTGTGGTCAGCTGCCCTTGCCCCTGCCCACTCAGGGACTGCCAGTCCCGCCCAGAGCCCTGCTGGGCGCCAGGGAAGGGGAGCGCAGAGGGGGCCGTGGCATGGAGCGGGGTAGGACCCCCTGACAGGTTCCTCAGCCCCTGGGCTCACTCTGTGCCCTGAGCTCACGTCGCCCTGTGGCCAACAGCTCTCAGGGATGTCCAGTGAGTCCCTGGGGCAGGGTGGCTGCCGAGGGGCCTGGTTCCACCCCACACAAACAACAACGATAATCACAGAAGACGGCTTTTCCTGTGCACGGGTGCCATGACAGGGGGCATGAAAATGCCTGCACCCTCCTGTGCACTGATCCTACGAGGTGGTTCACAGCCAGGTTTGGTGGCTCCCAGCCTGGGTTCAAACACAGTCTCCATCACTTCCCAGCCATGGAGGCCTTGGCCAGGCTGCCCCACCTCTCTGAGCCTTGGTTCCACATCATTAAAGTGAGGGTCTTGATGGTACTAGCTCTTTGGGTTTTCGCAAGAACCGAATGGAATAATAGGTGCTTGGCTCAGATGAAGCCTTGGCCATTGAAGGTACACATTACTACCCCATTTGACAGATGAGGCAGTTGAGGCTCCACAGGGTGAAGGATTTGCCCTGAGGTGCACTGCTGAGCTGAGAACCGCACCCCAGTGGACCTGATCACACAGCCCATGCTCTCACCCAGCCTCTGAGGTCACCGAATGCCCACCAGGGAGGGCTGGAGAAGGGCGTGAGGGCCTGCCGTGGGGTCTGGGCTGCCCCATCTGGCCACAGGGGCTATTTCCAGGGGCCCATCAGGGGCCTTCCTCTCCTACTTCTCATTCCCTCTTGTCCCCTGGAGGGAGTGCCCAGCAGGGCTGGAGCCAAAGTGTGGCAGTGGGGGAGCTTCCGCCCCCACTGACCCCGAGCCGGCAGAACCAGCGCCCACCTCCTGCCAAAACCAGTTTTCAGGAACCAGCCCTGCCTCCCCTCCTGCCCCCAGGCTCTCCTGATGAAAATGCCACTGGAGAAAAGGTTTTTTTGGGTGACAATGAAACTGTCAATAAAATCTCAAACGCAAGGATAGGCAATGACTATTTCACTTCCTCTGACAGCTGAGACTGCTGGGGAAGGAAAGTGATAGGCATCTCCTGACATCGACAGAGCTTCTTTGGGAGAACAACCCGCGGGAGAGGCCGCCCCCGGAGACCTGCTTGGCCCGGATGCCACTTGGGCCAGGGTGGCTGCTGTTGCAAGAGGAGCTGGGGTCAGCCACAGAGGAGAGGCTGGACGCCCAGACCCTGTCCGCTTATTTGTTCATCCCTGACTCCCCTCTGAGCTCTGACATACGCCGGGCTCTGTGCTGGGAACTGTAGGTGCAGAAGTGAACCGGGAAAAGCCCTGCCCCGCAGAGTACTGTGAGTTCAGTTGCATCCCCCGCAAAAGCGATGAAGTCCTAACCCCAGTACCTGTGAACATGACCTTATTTGCAAATGGGATCTTTGCAGTGTCATCATCAAGTTAAGACGAGGTCATGACGGTGAGCCCGAATCCAATGTGACTAGTGCCCTTATGATAAGAGGAAATGTCGTGTGAAGACAGAGACACAGAGGGGGGATGGCCATGTGACAACAGAGGCCGAGGCTGGAGGGAGGCAGCTGCGAGCCCAGGGATGCCGAGGACCGCTGGCCACCACCGGAAGCAGGAAGACGTGAGGAAGGATTCTACCTAGAGTCTCAGAGGGAATGCAGCCCTGCTGACATCTTGATTTCAGACTTCTGGCTCCCAGAACTGTGAGACAAGAAATTTCTGTTGTTTTCAGTCTCCCAGTGTGTGGTGCTATGTTCCAGCTGCCCTAGGACGCTAATACAAGGGGCCTGCGTGCCAACTAAAGAAGCAGCGAAGAGGCCCCACCCCTGGCAGGAGACTATCCAAAAAGGGGAGACCTGCTCCCTGAACAGCAGAGGGAAGTTGGACTCCAAAACTGAAAGGCTCCTCTGGGCACCTGGGTAATCCTCCCATCTGTCACCTCCAGTCCAACTGTTCCTAATGTCACCACTCCCTTCCAGCCACTGCCATCCCTCACCTCCCCTTCTCCCCCTCCATCCATCACACCACATTCAGAGGACTTTCTAAAGCACAAATGCAACCTGCCCTCCTGTGTCTAACATCCACCATGGCTCCCCAGGGCCCTCAGGATAAACATTGCTTCATGCTGGCCCAGGCCCTGCTTCTTACAATAGGCGCCATCTGAACTATGTGTGGCTTCCCTGAACCTGCTCCAGCACTGCTCCTCTCAGTGCCTTTGCTGCTGAGAACACCCTCGCTTGCTTCCCAGCTCAGCCAAAATTCCATGAAGGTACCTCCTCCTCCAGGTAGCCTTCCCTGATTCCCTTCCCACACTCCAGCTGGGACATATAACTCCCCCAGGCTCCATGGTAACTCAGAACCTGCCTCTCTTCACTCTCATTATCATTTTGCTTAGCTGGGTCTGCCCTGTGAGTCCTGGAGGGCGGGGATGGGTCTCATTCTCCCCTGAGACCCTAGGGCCCAGCACATTGTTTGGGGTCAGGTAGTATGTCCACTTGGTTCCCTGGCCCCAGCCAAACTCAGGCCTTGGCCAAGAAGCTGGCTCTGGGAACAAATGCTAGCTCAGCCTCCTAGACCTGGGCCAGTTACTTCAGATTGCCCAGGCTAGAGGGAGAGAAACTGGCTTTGGGGTCAGAGGACCTGGGCTTGGGTCCCACTTACCAGCTGGCTGGCCTTGGGGATGTCGCTTTATCTCTCTGAGCTTCAGCATCCTCATCTGTGAAATGGGAACAGCCATGGGGCCTAATTATAGTGATTATTAATGGGTTTTGTCATTATAATGATGATCGATTCATTGTAATTTTAATGTGTATCATATGGACTTCTGTCTCTAAAAAAAGTCTTCAAGGTCAGACTCCCTGACCAAGTCCTAAGAATTGTGGATCATACACATGCAATTGTGAGAGTGCCCAGAGTTTCTATTTGTCATTTAATTCTTATAACTCTTCACATATTAATGTTACTCTTCCAACTGGATGACATCTTCCTTACCTGTAGGGACAGTGTTATACTTCAGGGGCTTTTGAGGGACCTAACAACTGCTGATTGGTTGATCTAACACTTCACTGCCCACCCAGGGCCTAATACAAATCTGAAAAAACCTGGACATGAGCTGAGGAGTGAAGTGCAGGGTAGAGACTGCAAAGTGGATTTGGAGTCAAGCAGACCTGTGTTTCCACCTGGCTCTGCCTGCCTTTAACAGGCTGTGAGACTGAGGGCCAGCCCTTTCACCTCTCTGCTGAGCCTCAGTTTTCCCTTCTGCAAAATGGGGGACAGAATACCCACTTCTCAGGATGTCTGGAGACATGAAGGTGGCTGGCACACAGCAGACGTTAGATGAACGAGCAGGTATTCAACCTCAGAGGCCTGGGCTCCATCCCATCGCCACTCCTTCCTGGCTGGGTGATGTTGGGCTTGCCCTCCTACCACTCTGAGCCTCAGTTTCCTCTTCTGAAGAATGGAGACAACTCCCGCACTAAGAACTGTTGTGGGAATGAATTCGGTCCTGCAAGTCAAGCCCGGCACGGGGAATGTGTGCACTTACTGGTGGCTGTTATTCTCCTGCACTGAATTTTATGTGTCCAGACCCCTCAGGGCCAGGGCCCCTCAAGGTCTGGTAAGTGGAGTGAAGAAAGATTGCAGGTGGATGCTGGAAGCATCACTCCCCCCCGCCACCAGCACTTCGAAGGACTTTAGAAATGCTATTTGTCCCCCACCCCCTGGCTGCTGGAAGAGGGAGGGTCTGTGGAGGCCCTTCTTTGCCTCTGAGGGAAAACAGGATAAGAAGGGACGTGTCCACTGCCTTCTGACCAAGACCCCGACTGCCACCCATTCCTAAACCCAGTAAACCCCTTTGGAGAGGTGGTCCGGAGAGCCGGGCTTGGGGTGGCCAGGCTTCCTGAGCGGAGCAGGGTAGCCACGTCGCAGCCAAGAGGGGCCACTTTCTGTCCCCTACCTTCCCACACACCCATTCCTTCCTTCATTCACTCACTCTTTCTTTCTTCACTCTTATCATGTGTCAGGCACTGTGCTAACTTGGGGAGGGGGCAGCAGTGGGAAGAGAGCCGTGGCACCTGCCCTCGGAGAACTGGCAATTGATGGGGAGAACCGGTGATGTAACAGCAAATGACAGCAGTTTGGAAGTAAAGGGAGACGTGGGGGTGGGGGTGGGGGTGGGGTTTCCAGGCAGAGGCAGAGGCCCTGCGGTGGCATGGCTTCCATCCCTGTCATCGTCTTCACCCTCGCGCTCACCTGCCTGGTCTTCCCCACGTGGCACTGGAAGGGAGTCCATGTTTATTTTCTAACTCTTGCACTGGAACCTAAGCTTCCTTGATGGCAGGGGGGCGGGGGCTTACTTCCTCGCTGACTCAGACCAGCACCCGGCACAGGGCTGTCGCTCAATCATATGTGTCGAGTGATACACCAAGTGAATGCACAGGCACCGTGTTAAATGCCCTCCACCTCTGCCCTCCCTGTACACCTGCCTTAATGGAGACGATGGAGTTGGTTGCCTCCGTTTACCAGATGAAGAAACTGAGGTTTGCCCAAGGCCATACGGCCAGTGAGTGGCAGAGCTGGGATTCAAACTCAGTTTTCCCTGGGCTCTTTTGCTCCCTTGCCCAGGCCCCGGGTGGGGGGTGAGGGGGCGTGGGAGTGCAGCAGACAGCCGCCTGCCGCCCCCCCCCCCCCCAAAAGGAAGCAGGTCGAGAGGGACGGCGCTTGCAGACTCCATAAATAACCCGGGTCCCTGGGCCCTGCCTGTGGTTTAGCAGCCCGAGAGAGTGTGTGTAATACAAACAGCTCTAATCCCCTGTCAGTTAAACTGGATATCAGAGGAGACAAGCTTCCGAGCGGGGAGGCCTAATTGAATCGAATTGAAAAGGCGGAATGGGCGGCCGGGATGCCGGGAGGGAGCCGGTGCACGCAGCTGCCTGAGCCTCTCCTGCCCTGGGCCGGGCAGCACCGCAGCCCCCGCTGCGGCGAGCCGGGCGAGGGGTGGGGTGGGGGGCATTAGAGCAGTCACGGGGGGCGGGGGGCGCCCCAGCCGCGGCACTCCGCCCCCTCCGGCCTCCCCTTTATTTGCTGGCTCTGCCATTTTCTCTCCGTCGCTGACCCTTTTTCTGTTCCCTCTGTTATCTCGAATAATGTCACTGCCTCTTTAGAATCTATTCATCAGAGCAGAAAGAAGCCAATGCTGACACTGATAAAAAAAAAAAAATACCATCTGTGCCTGATGGGGAAGCGTTCTCAACCCAACCTCTGGCGCCCCCGCCCGCCCCCGCCCGCCTCCGCCCGCCTCCGCCCGCCTGCCATTCGTGGGGGCGACGTGGGGCGGGGCCAGTAATCAGATTCCGCCGGGGGCGGGGTGCCCTCCCACAGGTGGTGCCCCCCGCTCCCCAGCTCACTCTCCAGAGCCGGGGAGACGGGCTCTCAAAGGTCTCAAGCCTCGATGGTGTTCCATCTGCAGAAGAGCTTGATTTGATCATTTGGGGTTTTTAAAAACTGGTTGACAGTATTTAAAAACCACGTCATTTTACCCCCTAAAATCCAGATTTCTGAATTCTCCTTAAAAAACTAAACAGAAGGGTTGGGCGATGGTGGACCCACCACCCTGCAGGTCCATGACTGTCTGGAGGTTGGGGTGGGGATGGCTGCTCCCGCCCCTACATCTGGCTCGTCTGTGTCGCCTGGCTGGCCCCTGGAGCCTTGTGAACCTGAGACCCCTGGGTGGGTAGGGTTCCTCAGACGGGGGCTGAGGGGCAGGTGGAAAACCCCAGGGCACTTTTCATGGGGCTGAAAAGAATATCCTTAGAAAAAAAATCGACCAATGCCCAGAGAGGGAAAGCCACAAGTATAAGTCACACAGCATTTCAGAAATCTCCCAATTCCTGGGTAGTGCTCTCCTCAACCACACGAGGCAGGTAACAATGCACCTCAAACACTTAGCCTGGGAGCCTGACTCTGGCTCCCCATCAAAGCCATGAAGACTCCTGTATCTGTGCACTATCATTTCACCCCTCCTGGGAGCAGGCTCAGGTTGAAGCTCCCAAGGGCGTCAGGGGAGGTACCAGCACTCAGTCTTCTCTCTCCTGGGGCAGGATGTTGCATCAGCCCCACAAGGAAAGCAGAGGAAGCCTGGGCTTTGGGGTCAGATGCTGCTGGGTTCCAATCCGAGCTGCGCCACCTCCGAGCTGTCCCGTCACCTCTCTGAGCCTCAGTTTCCCCATCTCTGATAACAATAGCTCCTGCTTATCGGACATTCCCCCTACGTACCAGGCTCCAGGCTAAGTGTTTGAGGTGCATTGTTACCTAGTATTCCCACTTTACAGACGAGGAACCTGACGCTCAGAGAGGTGATGTGGCCACCCCAGGCCCCAGAGCTGGAGGTGATTGAGTCACAGAACAAGGCCAGAACTGTCTGACCTCAGAGACCACAAAATAATAATCACTGGGAAGATGGAACGAAGGCACGAGGGCAAGCTCCTTGCACAGTAAACGGTCCCCATGATTTCTATGGATAGGGCAACTGAGGCCCAGAGAGGGCAAGGGACCTGCCTAAGGTCACACAGCAAGCTGCCTTTTGGTTTTCTCTTCACAGCCAGAGCGTCTTAGGAAGATGTGAAAGCATCCAGAGCCACAGGCCAGCCAGCCTACAAGGGCAGAAACAGCCCCATTCGTCACCTAGCTTCCCCAGGGCCCAGCCTAGTCCCCGGCACGTAGAGGTGCACATTCAACATCAGCTGAATGAACAGTGCCTGTGCGCTCAGGGGCCAGGATCTGCCTGCAGCCCTTGGCAGTCGTGGGGAGGAGGCAACTGCTTTCTCTCTGGGCAGGGAGGATGCCCAGGAGGGAGGCCAGGTGCATCCCAGGAAAGCCTCGGTGGCCCCATCAGCATTCATGGATGCCCTGGCCTCAACCAATACATTATGCAAATGCATGGAAATGGATGTTTTCCTTATCAGATTTAAAACATTGTGCAAGAACAGACCCAGTGAATCCCCTGTGCCAGGGGCTTTGGCAGAGCAGCCTGCGAAAGAGGCCCAACGCCCGGCTCTTCCCCTGGGTGTGTAATTAGGCGGCCTCCCCCTCTGTTAGCCGAGTGTTGTGAGAATGGCTGCTTCGGACCTCCCTACCCCTTCCCGCTGCTTGGAGGGAGGAGGGGGTAGACCAGGAGGAGAGGGAGGCCCCTTCTCTCTCCCTCAGGCCCCTCATTTCTACCCCCAGTGTGCAGGAAGGAGCAGACCCCCCAAGAGGGCCCAGCAGCTGGACTGGGCCATTTCCTGTGGCTGTGTTTGTCACATTACAAGCTTTACGGTGGGAAAAAAACAAATAAGATGAATGATTCTGGTCTGACTTACTAGCTGGAGCCCAGCACCCCTCACCCTCCGTCCCTACTGCAGGGAAGAGCATCCCAGCCCTCTCACCCTGACGACCAAAGACAGGCCCTGGGCCCTGCAGTGAGGGAGGTCATGTCCAGCCTGACGGATGGGGTTCAAGGCTGGGCTTCACCCTCTTAAATCTGTGGCCTTGGGTGAGTCACTGAACTGCTCTCTGGGGAAGCATCTGTCTGCTTCTCTGCAAAATAGGAGTCATTCAGGCCCACGATCCAAGACACTCTGAAACCCAAAAGCCTGGCACCAAAACTCTTGGCGGCAGATCCAACGCGAGCTGACACACTACATGTGACCTTTACCCTTCACACCTGTCACTGCAGAGTATAGGCTGGCGCTGCCCCAGATGCCACAAAGCCTGAAACATAGGGTGTCTATCCTTAACGCCGCAAACTTCTGAATTCCAGATCACACCTGGTCCCAGGGTTTCAGATAAGGCACCATGGTCCTGTCCTATGGGCCCTGCAGCGTTGCTGTGGGCATTAACTGGGACAACCCCTGCACGGTTTAGCTTGCTGCCTGGCACTTTACATGCGAAGAAACTGAGGCACAGAGGGCCATCCCTGCAGTCAGGAGGTGCAGCAGCTAGGCCCTGAGATACGTCTCTGGATTCCAGGTACAGTGCTCTTTCTGTGAGGCCCTGGCTGTGAGGAGAAAACCAAAAGGCAGCTTGCTGTGTGACCTTAGGCAAGTCTCTTGCCCTCTCTGGGTCTCTGTTTCTCATCAATAGCATGTGAGACGTTGGACTGTGCGGCCTCCGAGAGTCCTTCTGACCTTGATGCTTTTGGATTCTAATTACAAACAACTGAACATCTGTTTGGGTGATGCTGGAGATGGCTGCCCTTGTCCGTTTCAGTTTTGAGAAGACGCAGGTTGCGGTGGTGCTGGCAGGACCACGGCGGGTTCGAAAGGGGTAGGGGTGGGGGGGGTGGGCTAGGCTGACACCTCTGGGGCAGATGTGACAACGCAGTCATGGCAATGAGGCAGGGATTGGAGGGGGACTCTGGGAGGTCACCAGTCACCTCCTGGAGAAACAGGACACAACAGTAGCTGAGAGCAGGGCCCAGGAGTCACACCAACCTGGGTTTAAATCCCACTCTGCTGTTTGTGTGCCTCATGACCTTGGGCCAGTCACTTCCCTCCCCTGGGCCTCAGTTCACCCATCAGCGGACTGGGCATAAGAACCATACCTCTCTCACTGCCCTGAGCAGATTCACAGGGAGAAGGCACCTCAGGCACTAGGTGCCACGCTGGGCACGGAGCAGGCGCTCAGGAAAGCTACTGTTGGCCACTCACAAGCTGACAAAGCCACAGGGAGGGGTGTGACCCTGAATGACCGGTGCAGAAGATGGGACATTCTGCAGGATGACTGACCAGGTCTCTTGGGTAAGCCACACAATGGAGAAAAAAAGGTGTGTGTGTGTTCGGCGGCTGTACGAGATTAAAAGAGAATTTAGGGCTACAACAGCCAGATGTGTGGTCCTGGACAGGATTCTGGACATTTGGGGGACAACTGGGAGGAAATGTGAGTATGGTCTGGGCACTGGGGATGAAAGCATGCTGTCAGTACGTTGCTTAACCTCTCTGGGCCTCACCTTCCTCACCTAAGCTGATGACTAAGCCTGGCACACACCACAGGAGGGCTAAGAGACAGCCAAGGAGCTGAGCCAAAATGAGCTGAAAGGCAGGAAGGACTAGGGAAGGGGGTGCCTGCTAGCTTTTTTTTCCTTTTTTTTTTAAACAAAAAGCTTTTGCCAGAGATCAAGAATGAAAATGGGGACCTCGAGAGGCAAAGGGATGGGCCCAACCACACCTGCTGACCTGCAGCCAGCTGTCCACAGGAGCCAGTCTCGTGGAGAAAAAGATCCCCACCGAGAGAAAGAACACGGATGCACCCACAGCGGCTCCTCTGTGTGCTGTGGGTCACCGTGTCTGCTGTCTGTCTCCTAGCGCGAGACCGCTGCCAGAGCGGGGAAACGTCCTGTGAACTTCAGGCTGTGTGGGTGGGTGTTAAACTGGCTGCAGAGGCTGGGAGCCACTGCAAATGCTGACTTGAGAAACTGCCGTCCTCCGGCAGGTAGAGTGAGTGCCGGGCTACGCCACTGCCTCTCTGGGGAGGAAGCCAGGAGGCTGGAAAGCCAGTTAGCATTCACTGCGACCCCGGGGCTCTCCACCTAGGGGGTTTGAACAGTCGGGGCTGAGCGCATCTAATCGGCTCTGTGCACCACTTCTGGGCTCTGAGAGACACCCTGTCTCTCAGCACAGGACAGCTCTAATAATGAGCGTTTACTGAGCGCTTACAATGTGCCAGGCACCGATCCAAGTGCATTATGTGTATTTTCTCATTCGATCTTGGTGAAATTCCATAAGGTGGGCATTACTATGACTTCCATCTTCCCGATGAGGAGCCTGCAGCCCCGAGAGTGGACTGGCTTGCCTGAGGCCACGTGACCAGTGGCTGGCAGAGCCGACTGGGGGCCCAGATAGAGGCGAGCTCTCAGCCCCGTGAAGGCTGCAGAAATGACCTTAGACGTCATCTAGTTCAGGGTCCTCAGCCCAGACCACACATTGCAATCACCTGCGAGCTTGTGAAAACTACCCATGACTGAGTCCCAGTGTGATCTGTTACATCAGAACAGCTGGGGGTGGGGCAGGCACGCAGGGGTGGTTTTGAGGCACAGCTGGGAGTGAGAACCACCATGCTAGGCGATGAGCAGGGCGAGGTTACAAATGCAAATCGTCTACAAATGTGATATCAAAGACAGGTGGCCAGGAGTGGGGGCCACTGGGCCCATATGGTGGCCGGTGGTGCTGGCTGGGGTGAGAGGCTGCAGGCCAAGGCATGCCAAGTGGCTGCTTCAGGGGCAAGAGTAAGGGGTTGGCTTCTGCTCCAGGAGTGACACCCGGTCCCCAGGGAGTGAGGAAGAGGGAGAGTCCCAGGGAGCAGGTAGGTTCTGGGGCGTCAGCCTCTGGACACCCTCCTCTCAGGCCCGCCTCCTGCAGTGTAGAAATTCTGTCAACCAGCACCATCCCTGAAAGCATCTTGCAGCCCTGACTGCTCATTCTAATCGTATGGGCAACTTTCAGACAACACCCAGGTCCAATCCCCACTCTGACCAAGTAACATACATCAGCATCTGGAGGAAATCAGGAGCCCGAGCGTGGAAAACAGCAAGAATCACAACAAACCTGTGTCCAGGCAGAAGCACAGAGGGGCTGAGGGCAGGCGCTGGAGTTAGACCGTCTGAGTTGAAATAGCTGTGTGGCCTTGGACAAGTTACTCAACCTCTCTGAGCTTCAGTTTCCCCATGTGTAAAATGGGGCTGGGACTAGCAATTATTCTCCAAGACTGGGGTAGATTAAAAGAGATGACTAAGGAACAGTACTTAGAACAGTGCCCCACTCATGGTAAGCCCTCAGTATTAGTATTATCATTTTAGGCACTATTTGCTTTGAAGGGTGGAGGCGGGCAACCCCCCATCAGTGACGTTAGGGCCATTTTCCCACGTGAAGCTGGAGCAGATGTTCCTCCTATCACCCTCAGATTCCTGGCAGTGACCCCAGGCAGAACCTGGAGAGAGAGAGAGAACCCTGGTGTGGGGGGCAGAGAGACTGCTCTAAGGCTAGTTCCCACTCACCCTCCCCTCGAAGATGCTGGGAAAGACGCCAGCTGCCCCCTAGTGGCCAAGGGCAGAAGCACAGAACCATTTTAACCAAATCCTGCACTCCCTGCCCCAGCCCCACCTTCTTGCCAGGCCTCTTGCAGACCTGGGGCTCCCAGAGCTTCCAGGTGCAATGTGCTGGCTACCAAGCCTTTTGCACGGATTCTGCCATTTCACAAAGAGCCTTGACTTGCAATATAAAGTTCAAATAGGGCTAGGTAGGTGGCAGGCACTGGCTACCAGCACTCAAGTCTCTTTTCCCCACCCAATTTTAAGAAAGAAAGGAATATTCCATGACTTACAGCAGGTTTTGCTTCCATTTCTTACAGAAGTCTGCAAATTAGTGGGTACTCACGATTTCAGAAGCTAGGAAGCTTAAAATCCCCCTTTCTGGAAAAGTGGGCTGGAGCTCTGCTGACAGGCTGAGAGCTTGATGTCCGGGCATCCGTCCCTGTCTAGCCAGGGCCATCTGGGGAAACCCCAGCCCATCCCGAGACACAACCAAGTGACCCAAAGCCTTTCTTTCCACTGAGAAAGTGGCTGGAGAAGGGACAGAACAGGGGAGGCAGGTGTGAGCAGCTGGAGACTACCAGACCCTCCCCCTTCTTTCCGGACATGGAGTGAAGCACTATTTACTCAAGATCTTTTTATTCCCCCTTTGCCATCCTTTCTGCAAACCCCTTGGGTTCAGACTGGAAGATACTGCACATCGACCCTGCCTGTGGCCAACCCTGGGGCCGCAGGGCAGAAGGCAAAGACCACCACCCAGATACCCCCTGGGGAGACCCACAGTCTAGCTGGAGAGAACAGCCTGGCGAGGTTTCCTGGAGGAGGTGAGGAGAGGAGGGAGGGAGAAGGCCCGCTGCTCCGGGAACCAGATCCCTGCATCTGGCATCCAAGCAGCTCCACCAGGGAGTTTGTGGGTCCGTGGGAGCTTCAGAGAGGACGGGAAAGAGGCCCTTGAGTCTCAGGTCCGCAGTCTCAGAGGACCCCACGTGGCCCCACTGCCTGCTGGCTCGAGAGCACTGCAGAACACAGACCATGGCTTCCGGGCAGCCTGACTCACGCTGGGGACTGGGGGGCATGGCCAGCGCGAGGGGCGTCACAGAGGGGCTGGGTGCCCACGGCTGGCACAGAGGCCAACTCCAGCGCCCAGAACAGTATGGGAAGGGGCTTCATGGTGGGGTGGGCTCATCTCAGAGGCCATCCAGGGCTTGCCGGACAGGGGCATCCAGGGACGTGGCCGCGTGGACAGAAACACCAGGGGCACCGATGCTGGTTTCCCAGCAGTCGAACCCACAGCTGATCAGTGCCTGCTTTGTGGCCTCCACCTTTGGCCGCTCCAGATCTGTGGGGAGGAAGGGCAGCAGGTCACCGCTGACAGCCGTCCACTCCCTCGGAGAATGTTCATCCCCGCTCACAGCACAGGCCCGGGGACCAGTGTTCCCATTGGAACATCGAGCCTGGACCCTCCCCGGGACGGTTGTGGATCCCAAGTCACACGAACCTGGCCTTGGCTCGGCCGTGGGGCCTCAGACAAATGACTTCCCTTCTCTGAACCTCAGTCTCCTCATCCGGGAAAGGGGCTAATAATGAGATCTACCCCTCAAGGGTCACAGTGAGGCTGACATGGGCTACTGCAGGTGGAGAGCCTGGCACAGCACCCAGCACACCGCACACACTCGAGAGATGTTCTCTCGCCATCGTCACTGCCCCTGAACGAGGCCCCCACAGTCAAGGTCCACTGAAGTTAGGACACGACCACCTCCTGAGGCCTGGGAGTCCCACTGAGGGGGAGGCATCTTCTGTGGGCCGCTATGGGCTTACAGCAAAGTGAAGGGGAAAAGCAGGACAAGAAAACGAAGGAGGACGCCAAGAAGGAGAGATGGAGAGAAAAGAGACCAAAAGGGCAGTGACTCAACACCCTAACACGGGGGCTGCTACGGTAAGCCTGTTCCTCATCCTCGGCCCTGCTCTTTCCCCAGAGACCAAGAGGAACGAGACCCCTTTGTTTTGTAGCAAGGTCAGTCCCCATCCTGGCCACACTGAGAGGTGACAGCAGGGTACAGTATTTGGCAATAAATGGTGATTTTGCCTTGAGAAGAAAAAAAGAAAGAGGTGACAGCAGGGGACGCAAGGCTGGTAGTGATGGTATGACAATGGATGGTGACAATGTCCTGGTTATTTCTCAAGCCTGTGGGAGCCTTGGCAGGTAAGGAGGTGGTAGGAACAACAAGCCCTGTGTCAGGCTCTCTAAATGCATTTTTCCTCCTTGAATCTACGGCGGTGGCCACTGAATGAGCCCAGGCTGGCAACCCCACCCATCCCTTGGGTACCTGGCCTGAGAAGCGTGATGCCACAGCCCCCGCCGCCCGCGCCAGTGAGCTTGCTGTGCAGTCCGTGGGCCATGGTCACCTGGCACAGCTGGTCCAGCGAGGCATGGCCCACACCAAGGGCATTCAGATGGTGCTGGTTCATGTCGATGAGCTCCTGGGGGAGAAAGTTCTCCGTTCCTGCTTGGCCTGCCTGAGGCTGAGGTCCTGTGCCCGCCCTGTCCATGTGACAGTCGCTGGTTTGGGACTGCAAATGGCTTTGACTACCCGGCACACTGTCCCCCTCCACTGATAAAAGAACCTCTCCTTCCTGCCGGATGTCCCAGGGCGCTGAGATGGAGCTGGTCGTGAGCACATGTTCCAGGCCTGGCCACAGAAGGCTCTGGCCATGGTGACTGATCAGGCATGTGACCCCAGCTGGGCCAATGAGATCCCTCCCAGGGTTTACTCAGCCTCTTTCCACTGGAACTGCTAAAACTGGCTGACTTTAGAGGTAGGCCTCTGGAGTTATCTGCCCTGCACATGCTTGGAGATTACATAGAAGATGGAGAAGAGATCTCAGACTAGGTTTCCTTGGCCCCTGGATCCAGCTATGCCTGAAGCTGTCCCCTCTGGTCTTCTCAGTTGTAAGACAATAAATTCCTTTTCTGCTAAAGCCTGGTTGAGATGGATTTCTGTCACTTGCAGAAGTCTCAAGTAATATGCCATCCTACAGCTCCCTCAGGTATCGATTTTCAGAAAAAGAACGTGTTTGTAGTTCTAACAAGGTCAGAAGTGGGGGAAACTGCTCAATGTTTGCTCAGGTTTCTTTGATTATGTATAATAAAATTCTTGCTCTCCTGCAGATCAAACAAGATGCAGGTTGATGAAATAACAAAGCTAACAACCTCTACTGCCCAGGCGTTCCCTATTTACATTTCCTTACTCCACTGGTGTCTGGCAAATCCCTTCAACATGCTGGGCACCTTGTCAGATGCTGAGGCTCTGAGGATGACTTACGACGGTCCACAGGGAAGTTACAAATGTGGGATCTGCAGGCCGGCGGGCCTGGGTTTGGGTCCTGGCTCTGGGTCCTGGCTCTGCCACTTCTTGGTCATGTGTCTTGGAAAGAGGTCTTTCACTCTGAGCCTCAGTTTCCCCCCTTGTAAAACAGGGATTGTAAGAGTATCTGCCTTATTGCTGTGAGGACGGAATGAGGTATCCTTCTCATGATGCCTGGCACAAGGTAAGTGCTCGGCAGACGTCAGCTGCTGTTAGTACTTTTACGGTTGCATTACCATCCCCCCATTTTACAAAGGGGAAAACTGAGGCTCAGAGGAGAAAGTGATTTGCCTAAGGTCACTGAGCTAGTAAGGTACTGGGCCAGCACGGGAAGCTGGGGCTGCTTGATGTGAAGCGCGTGTCTACCCAGCTTCTGAGAGCACACTCAGCATCCCTGCTGCCACCCGCTTCCTGCCGTGTGTGGCTTGACAGCATGCGGCTCTACCCTGGGGTCCTGGGAGCGCCTGTGTGCCAGGCGAGTTGCCAATCACGGGGCTGTCTGCCGAGGCCCACCTGGTTCTCCTGCCCGCAGCTATCGGGCAGGGTTGGGTCTGCCTCCCCCCTCCGCCCAGCCCACCTCACACACCCCAGCACTTCTGACAAACGAGCAGACAGGCGTGATGACCCGGTGGCAGCCCTGGGTGCCTTTCACCGGCCCCGAGGGCTGGATGGGAGGGAAAACTTCTGGGGGCCTCTCTCTGCGCCTGAGCACCAGGTGTCACGTTGCCAAGGCAGGTTCCAGACACCTGTCACATTCTGATCCAAAATCTGTCAAGGATCAGATGACAGGCTGTGACGGAGGAGAAGAGCTCACTGGTTTGAGCGCAGAGCTGTCCGGGAGGCGAGCTGCACATTTCAGTGGCTGCCGAAGCCAAAAATATACACGATGTATAATCGACGTGCTGTTCTGAGGCATTCTCCAGGGGCTCAACGAGGAGTATTTTAGGCAGCACTCCATCATTATTAATTTCCTACTCGGGGGACTGTGTTCCCTTCCTTTCTACGTGAAAGGAATTGAGAACCAGCAGGCAAAGGCTGGGGGGATGAGGGCAAAAGCCCGGAAATGAAGTAGATGGAGTCCCTGCACTGGGCCTGGAGTAGACACTCATTAAAAATGTGTTGGGACTTCCCTCGTGGCCCAGTGGTGACAACGCGATGCTTTCACTGCCGTGGCCCGGGTTCAGTCCCTGGTCAGGGAACTAAGATCCCGCAAGCCGTGCAGCAAGGCAAAAAAAAAAAAAACAAAAAAAGAAACAGAAACGAAAAATTGTTGACTAAAGGAATAAATGTCGTGACTCCCGGCTCAGCCACTCACTAGCTGGAAAACCTCAGAGAAAGTCATTCTCTTTAGGTCTTGGTTTTTTTTATCTGTAAAAGACCGGCAATGTACCCACTTCACAGGTAGGGTGCGGTAGGGTTAAGTGAGGAATCATTTGTGAAGAGACTTGGGAGAGTAGCAGCTCCCACTCGTTACAGGGCTGCAGACTCCAATGCCTACAGCAGGACAGGGAGGAACCAGGCAAAGAGGACAGAAGCTGTGGGTGATGACTAGGGAGCGGTGGGGACTGTGGAGAAACGGAGACCCCAGGGCTGCTCTTGAGGGGCCCCCTGGGCACCTCCAGCTCACCCGCTGCCGCACAGCCATGTCAGCTGGGGCTGCCAGGTCCTCTGGTTCTTCCAGGGAAGCCAGATGGCTTTTTAATGCCAGTTCACATTCCCCGGGCCAGATGGACCAGGTCTGGGAATGAGCCCACGCCCTCTGGCTGAGCTGGTGGCTCACCGGGCATTGTGCTTGTGTGTCACCCACAGGGCCTCACTGCATTCTTAAGACACTCCAGTGAGGCCAGGATTCAGATCCGGGCCTGATGAAATCCAAAGTGCGAGGTCTCAGCCTCTATGCTAGAAAGAGGCACAGGGTGGCGGCTTCACGAGCGGCAACGAGAGAACCACTTGAGTCCGTGTCTGATCACAGCACACAGGTGAGAAAGTCACCGCATGAACAGATGCACTTAGCAAACTGCAGGAAAGCAGCGGCCAGGGGAGAAATGGCTTCCGGACCCGTGGAGGACTGTGTCCTCACACACATGACCCCAAACCTGGCCCGTCATACTCGGCACACGCCAGGCCCCGCCCTCAGCGCTGTCTGTGTGTCACTCAATTATTCCCAATTACCTGGGAGGAGGCTTCAAAAGAAGGCACGCTTGCTCACGGGTGCCCACACGGGTGCCCAGGCCCGGCCTCTCTTTCGCTCCCGGGGATTGCGAGTGCAGACGAGGAGCCCCTGCCCGGGACAGGGCCCTGGGTGAGGGACCCTGGTCCCGCAGGTGGCCTCTTACCTCCAGCACGAGGTAGTGCTCCGGGGCCGGGGCCGCCACCATCTCCCCCAGAACCCGCTCACACTCCAGGGAAATGGCGTTTATGGAGGTCAGGAGGGGGGCCACGATCTCTGGGAACTGCAGGGAGAGGAAGTGAAAGCCTGTGAGGCCGGAGGGCCGGCAGACACTAGACAGCTGCCCTGGCACCGGGGCGGAGAGGGGAGGTATCCCCAGGGCCCACACCCACCCTCCAAGGGAACCTCTTTTTCCTCCTGGCCCCTGCCCTGCCCAGCCGCCCTGGACCAAAGCGGGGGGCTCTTACTGTAAAGCCTGCGCATCTAATGATCCCTGTCCTGCCTCCCGGCTGGGATGTGCACAGTCGGCACCGCCCCGAGTCCCCCCCCACCGCCCAAACAGCCCACGAGGCAGAGGGAGGGCCCCGCCAGGAACCACCCGGCAGTGGGGCCAGCAGCACCTTGAGCAGCCTGCTCCGGACGCCGGCCACCAGGGCCTTGGTGCTGCGAGGGACTCTGGTGTTGATCAGCAGGATCTTCAGAGCCGGCGGCCTGCGGGGCAAAGAGGGTCCACGGTGAGCCCAGGACGGGGCAGCTGGGTCAGGGCCAGAGGCCCGCCTGCACTCGGCCCCACCCTGAACCAGGGCAGGAAGCAGGGGCCCTGGGAGGGGACGTCGACGGCCGGCTGGAGACAGCTCCGCGGAGCACGGGCTCCTGATGCCCAGCCCGGGGTGCCCGCTGCTGCCCACAGCTGCATCCCCGCTTTGACCCCCGGGTGGATGGACATTTTCCTGTGGCTTGTGACTCCCTCATTCACTCATTCATTCAACCTCGAGTGAACATGCACTTGGAGGGCCCGGCACGCGTGGAGTTAGAAGTTCAAAGCCATCACAGCAAAGGGTACAAGAAGGGGCTGAGGCTCTGTCCTGTGGGCCACCCCAGGGAGCTGGACAGGAGGGTGCTGGAGACTCAAAGAGAAAAAGCCACGGGACCAGGGATGGGTCACGGAAGGTGAGTGGGGACGGATGCTCGGGTCAGCACAGGAGCGTGAGGGGAAGGTGGCCTCGTGGGGGAGCCGGGGTCCCAGCGCTCTGAGCCCATTCTTGCCCTGCCTTGACAGTGCGCAGACCAGCGGCTCTGGCAGGACACGAGATGTGGTCAGCGGGAGGCGGTCACCCCCGGGTAGGAGAACAGAGGGCCTGGGAGGGTCGGCAGACACATTATCCTCACCTGTCCGCTGGCCTTTATACTCTCTCCCAAAGCCACAGCCCCACTTGTCCTTGTGGTTGGCTGTCTTTGAGGACTTAAGTCACCATTTCTTGTCATCCCAAACTGCCTTTCAGAGCACTGGCCCGAGGCCAGGGACAGAGGGTGGAGAATCTGGATGAGCTCTGGCCGGAGACAGCTGGAGACGTACAGGCCCCTGACACCTTTATTCGCTTTTCTTTTCACAGATCAAGACTGTAAAATCCAACAGGGCTGGAAAAGGCTGCCAGAAACCTGCTTCATCTCACCGCCCATAAGCCCATGAAATGAATATCGATTCTCCGCCTTGGAGGCTGGCTTTTTTTTTTTTTTTCTAACTTTACAAAAGATGAACATTCTATTTGGCTCTTCTCTTCCCTTTAAAGACAAGCCGTTCCTCAAAAGGGCAGCGTTCTGGGAGACCGCATCTTGATCCACTCTGCAAACAATGCATTTTTTTTTTTATTGAGGAGCACCATGCGTGGTTTGGGGGGAAAGGGCTCCTCTTTAAGCCATTGGCGGGATTAATGTGGAGTCTGGCCTCCCAGCTTCTCAGAGAATCTGCCATCTGCTCACCGCCGGCGCCCTGCAGCCAGCAGCGAAGGTCGGTTCGCTCTGTGTCCCCATCCTCCGGGGTGGGAGGAGTTTGGGTATTACGTCTTCATCTTTCTTAGATAAAGTCCGCTGCAAACAGGCCTGCTGCCAGCCCTGCAGGCCCCACAGAACTCAGGCTCCTGTGGCACCCAGTGCCACCGTCTGGGGCTGTGCCCTGTAAATGACCGGGGCCTGCCTGTATCACCAGCCTCATCTCCTCTCTGCCCTCCCTGGAGCTCACTACACTCAGCCACCCGGGCCTCCTGGCTGCTGCTCCACACACCAGGCACGCTCCTGCCTCAGGGCCTTTGCACATGCATCTCCTCCACCAGGGACCTGCCCCCAGCCTCGGCAGCTCTGCTCAAATGCCATCTTGTCAGAGGCCTCCCCTGGTCAGCCCGTTCATCTCGCTCCTTCGTGTGCTGACCCTCACTCTGGTTTATGTGTCCTAAGGCCATGGGGACAGCCTGCCATGCTCTTACAGAGACATCTGTCTGTGGGTTGTCCTCCCACAAAGTGGGAGTTCCGTGAAAGCGGGACTTTGGGTTCCCTGCTGAGGCCCCAGCACCCGGGAGTTGTTCAGAGATATCTGTGGACCGGATGAATTAATCTGGTCGGGAAAGAGTGAAAAAATATTTGATAGATACCAAAGTTTCTGATTTCATGCCCAGGAGCCCCATTACAGAAATGAGAAGACAGAGGCCTCAGGAGAAGTGACTCACCTAAGGGCCCCTAGTGGGCAAGTGGCAGGGCTGGGTTCAAACTCAAATCTGTGGACCCCAGAGTGTCTGCCACCACCACCGGCCACTGTGCACACCTCGGGGCCTCTCCATGCCTGGGAAACCCTCCAGCGCTCAGCTTTTAATTCCCCCCATAGGCCATGCATGTGCTCAGCCACATCTGCACCAGTCTTCTGTCCCCAGGGCCCAGTTCAGGGCTTAGAACACCACAGGCTTGCGGGACATGGCGGGAATGACCTGCCCCTGCCCCGTGAAGGACTCCCCAGGTCTGCAGCCTGACTGTGACCGTCAGCCACAGCAGCTCTGGAACCCCGAAGACGCCTTCGTCCCGAGGATCACAGTCACGACTGCCTTCCCCAACAGACCATGGGCTGAGGGTGGGCCCGGGCCCAGACGCCTCAGCATCCTGCCTTCACTCCTGCGCTCACCGCACTGAGTTCGGCCCACCTGGCAGAGCCGGCCGCCCCTGGGCGCCAGGCCCCCACCATCGCTTCCACAAGCAGCCAGAGGCAGCTGTCCCGCGCTCCCGAGTGGCTCTGCTCCCTCCTCTGCATGGAGCGGTGACTGTCACCCGGGGGCACTTGCAATGTCCGGAGTCATCCCTGGTTGTCACACTGGGAGAGGGGGAGGTGCAACAGGCATCTGGTGGGCAGAGCCCAGGATGCTGCTCAACAGCCCACGCGGCACAGGACCACCCCTACCCGCACCCCGCCAAAGGAGTCCTCCAGTCCCAAATAGCCACAGTCCTGAGGCTAAAGAAACACTGGTGTGGGGCCTCAGAAAGGAAGGCCTGGCTCCCGGAAGCAGACAGAGCACAGGTGGGAAGACGCCAGCGGTGCAGGAAGAAGGACTCCACACCATGGCCTGCCGGGTCACTGAGCCCCGAGTGCAGCGGCCCAGCTGGGGGGGCGCAGAGGGCGAGGACCTGCTGTCCAGCTGCCAAGACCACCAGCCTGGCTACAGAAGATGCCAGCGAGCCCTGGGACCCACAGAGTGTGGAAAGGCCCCCCGAGGTGGCAGAATGCCCTGGGACAACCACCTCCGTCCCCCAACTTGGTGGAGCGCTCAGAGGACAGCCAGGAGGCACCTGCTCCTGCCGGCCACAGGCTTCACTCCTGCACTCCACACTCCCACGCCGAGTGCAAACAGAACAGAGGAGCTGGAATTGAATACGCACGTCTGTAACGCCAACATCTCCAGAGGGAGGGAGGGAGGAAATATAAAACTGGCTGAAAGTTGCCAAATGTCCCCTCCACTCAGACTCCCACGAGCCTCCTGCGGGCTCCAGTCCTGCTCGGCCACGGTGCCGTCACTATGGCAACTCCTACGTTGTCCTGTGGTGGCTTATGTGTGTGTGTCTGCCCCTGACCGCCCGGGACTAGGTCTGAGATCCATTTTTATACCCCTGGGCCCTAGTGCAGTGTCATCCGGAACGCGGGAAGGTATCAGGTCTTGTTTACTAAACGAATGGACAGATGAATGGATAACTGAGCAAGGGTCTGGGGGAACAGCCACTTCCTGGAAGGAGAACGGTGCAGCCTTGCATGGCCCCCCGCTCTGATCTCTCGGCAATTTAAGAGCTGAAGTGGAAAGGAGAGAGCAGGCTTCCTCACGGCCCACAGCCTGTCACAGCCTGTGGGGCCAGAGGGGAGGGGAAAGCCCAGGGGCACCGGCCCCTCGCTCCTTCGCAAAGAAATGGGGCTCCCTCCTCCCCTGCTGGATGCGGAAGCTGCGGCTCCCCCAGAATTACCTCTTTAAAGATGAAATCTTCCCTTGCTGGTATCGGAGCGCTCCTCCTAAAGAGAAGAGCGGATGGGTCAGCTGTAGGAAAAGCTTTGTATCTGTGCCTCTTGGGAGAGGGGCTGGATTTGGGGTGGGGGTAGAGTGTCACCCGAACTAGACTTAACCCTGTAACGAAGCATCTCAGCTTCAGGTACCAAAGGCCCAGGAGGGCACAAAGGCGCTCTGTGCCCAGGACTTGGGGTCCTTCCCTTCCATCCGGACACATGGTGACATGGTGGAGGTGGGGCCCAAGCAGGCGTCCTCACCAGAGGCGGATCCCAGCTCCCCCAGCAGACCCCACAGCAATGGCTCCACAGCTTCACCATCTGAACCCCTGGGGGTGGGGGTCTCACTGAAACTGTAGCTTCCAAGGCCCCAGCCCACCCCCTAGAGATTCGGATCCAGGAGGTGTGAGGCCCTGAGATTTCCCCTGTTCCCCTCCTACCAGGAAGATGCTATTGTCCACAGAATCCATTGATTCTGCCATCCCATACCACAGAGTCCGGGCAGCTGTGCTTGTCATAGAAATTTCTAAAAGAATAAAAATAAAGAACACAGGCCCAAGGCCACACCTACCCCAGGTGCTGACAGCGTTGTCCACTCCAGAGGGGTTCCCGTGAATCACCCTCTCCCCCTGGAAGGCCCACTTGTTAATCAATTCCAAGTTCTCCTCGGTCCACCTAAAGGAGACACAGAGATTCGTCTTTACTGTCCATGGTGGTCAATGGGCGCCTGGGGGGCACCGAGGGCAGGAGAGGGCAGGGGTCACAGGCTGGGCTTGCTAGAGACCAAAAGGCAAAGGGGCTTGGGCCCCCAAACTCAGAAAGAAGAGAAAAATAAACAGTTCTGAACCTCTCGGGCTAAACAGCGTGCCCAGAAGAGCCCTCCCACCTGGCACAGAGAAAAGAGCCGAGGCTTTGAGTTCACGGGGTCCTGCTTTTTTGTCTCTTACGAGCTGAGTGACTCTGGGCCCCCTGTCGGCCCTCTCTGAGCCTCGCTCTTCTCCTCTGTAGGACGCTGACTCCTCCCTTCTCACAGGCTCAGCGCAGTTTAAGTGAACAGACCGAAAATCTGTGAGTATCAAATGAGGACAAGTGCTCAGCCCCACTGCTCCGCCTTCCTCTCAGCTCTCCTTTCCCTTCTGTCGAGTCCCTGAGTCCCTGCCCCCGTGAAACCGCAGAAGCCACTGGGGGTTGTGCAGCTGAGCTGGGGATGAAGCAGGGAGTGGGTCTGAACCCCATCCTGCCACCGACTCACTGGGTGTCCCTGAACAACCACATCACCTCTGACTCTCAGTGTTCTCATCTGGGGAATAGGGATAAAGATGTCTAGCTCACAGAGGATTCTGTGGGATGGAAAAACACACAGGTGCTTTGTAACATGCCCGGGGAGAGTATGTGCTCTGGAAAAAGAGGCCATCTGGGCACGGCACCTGGAGTCACTCCAAGCCTGGTCCATTCACCTCTTTGCTGTGAGTCTTGGGCAAGTCAATCACCCCCTCTGAGCCTCTTTCCTCATCTGTCAGGTGAGCATTTTAAGGACCTGAGACTCACACGGTGGTTGTGAGGCTATGGTTAATAGTGAATTAACACTGCTCAAAGCTACTGATTACCCAGGGCCAGCACTACTCCAAAGACTTTCTCTAACGGACCATCTGTGATCCTCACAAAAACCCAACAGGGAAGGTACAGTCACCACCCCCTCTCCTACAGAACAGGACGCTGAGGCTCAGATCACGGTGTCACTCACCCTGACATCTGAACCACATCCCTGATGGAAGCCTGAGCTTGTACTGACCTTTTCAGTGCCAACGAGACTCACTCATCCAATATTTACTGAGCATCTACTACGTGCCTGTGACTACCCTCACACAGACGTGGTCCTTGACTGCGTGCAGCTTGGAGTCTAATGCAGAGCAGATGTCAGGAAGCCACCAGAACTTGACCACAGCCTCCGGGAAGTGCGATGCCGGCTGGACAGGGGCACATCCCATTCTGAGTGGGAGTGGCTGAGGGACAAGGTGGGGTGGAGGGGTCAGCGAGGCAAGACGTGGGGGGAGAGCGGTCCAGCCCGAGGCTGTGCAGCCTGGGTCGTGCCTGGAACTGGACAAGAGCTGGCCTTTCCAGGACCAAAAAGTGAGCCAGTGAGTGAGGGGGGAGGGGCCGCTGAGTAGCCCAAGGCCTGGCCCGCGCGGCACACTCGAGTCTTCCTCCTGACTGGGAAATGCTGGGGGAGAGTGGGGTGCAGCCGGGGTCTGCGCTCCTCACAGGTTCTGAGAGGGAATGATGGGTCTTCAGGGGAGCTGGGAGAACTGGGTGGAAGGGGCACGAGAAAGACCACCCCACACGCGCACTGGCACACCCACACCACCCACGCCTTTTGAAAGGCAGAGCCAGTCTGCCGACCGTGGCAGGTGTCTACCCAGGGCACCCAGGGCCACCCGGCGGCCACTGCTCTGGGCTAGACTCAGCGATCAGCACAGGGTAATGAGCGGCTGTCTTCAGGCCTCCGCCCTGATCACCATCTTATCTCGGATCGGCCCACGTCAAGGCTGGAAGCTCCCCCACGCAGGGGATTACAGGCCCCTCACTTTCAGATGAGGAAATGGAGCCGCATACAGAAGCTAGTTAACAGACAAATCTGAGATTCCTGAAAATGACTGCTGAAGACAGCCACCTCACATCACCCACAGGTATAATCGTTACCTGCTCATTACCTGCCAGAGGTTTCCCTTGGCCACCTCCGCCCCACTCCCAACCCTACCCCACGCCCGCCCCATCCCAGTCTTCTCCGGCACACGAGCCCTCCAGAGCGGCCCTGGGGAATTTGGACTGGGACTCACATAAACAGCCCCCACACCTGCTGTGGCCATGGGGACCAAAGCGACCTCTGGACGTAGCCAGCAGACCCCCCCGACAGGGCACAGCTGGACCCACATGGCTGGTACACGGGCCCCCAGGGCAGGCTCCCCAGAGCCACGAGGGCCCGAGAAGCTGCCAGGCTGGATACTGGGGCCTCACCCCCAACTCCTGGGGCAAATTGCATCACCTGTGCTTGGGCTGGTTCCTCAAGTTCTCCCAGGTAACAGAAACAGTCCGCCGGCAACCCTGTCTGGACAAACCTCAGTGACTCACAGTGAGAACCACAGAGGAGACACTGTGACCTCATGGACCGAGGATCCGCAGGATGGGAGACACCCTGATTTGACAGACACTCCTCCTGTGTTTATTTCTCAGCACATTACACTGTTTTTCATAACCATTTGGTACCACCTGGCAATAACCCCGGGTATTGGTATCACCATTAACAGAAAAGGGCACCCAGTGAGGCTTCCAGGGTTGGGGCACAGCAGGCAGGCCAACGTCCCTCAGCGAGTTGATGGCAGGGGTGGGCCCGATGCCTCATCTGATCCATCGCCCTTTACATCCGGGCTCAGGTTCTTTCTATCAAACCACGGGCACCTGAACCCAAAGGAGGGGGGTGGGGCAAAGAGCTCAGGCTCTGGATTCAGACCCCCGGGTCCAGACCCCACTCTGCCATCACTAGCTGTGTGGTCTGGGCCTGCCGTGTGGCCACCCTGTCCCTCAGCATCCTCAGCTGTAAGGTGGCCAAGGGACACCTCTCTTCTCTCGGCTCAGGGCGCGGAGCCCAGGAAAGACAAGGAGGAGGGAGAGTGCCTGGATACCTGTCGGCGGCCACCCCGTCCTTCAGCGGGTTTGGGATCTTCTCGCACATGGTCAGGAGGGCGGCCGCCAAACACACGGAGTAGGCGGCACTGGAGCCCAGGCCGGCCCCGGTGGGCAGCTCCGACCACACGGCGACGTCCAGGCTGGGCAGGGCCCTGAAACACAGCAGGCAGCACCGCATGACTCCTGGAGGGCCGTGAGGGGCCAGCTCTGAACCGGCGGCCCAGGCCCAGAACTGGACCCAGGCAGGGCCTGACTCTAAGCGTTTGGCCCAGTTTTCTGAGCTCGGCGGGGCACCCCTATTGGGTGGCAGGAATCCGTGGTGAATCAGACAACTTGAAAACAGGTGGAGGATTGTTTAAATCACTATGTTGTTGTCCAACCGGAGCTCTTCCTAAAGGCGCCTCGCGATCCACCAATGACTCCTACGAGCTCCTTCCTGCTCCCCACGCGAGTGAGGCTCTTTCAAGGCCCTGCCCTCAGCGTAGGCTGGTCCCCCACTTAGGACAGCTCTACACCCCTTTCTCCCCCATCCTGCAAGACCCTCCTCACATGCTCCCCCTGGACGGTTCCTCGGACCACCCGGAAGCCACCCCTAGCTCCCCACCGAGGACCCCAGCACACGCTCTGTGTCCCCTGCTGCCTCATCACACGCGGGGCACCAACAGTGTGTTCACAGGACGCCTCCCCCACCGGACAGCGTTTCCCAAGCGCGTGTAACACAGGCCTGCCCTGGATCAGCAGAAGGTTCTGAATCACTGCATCTTACCTGTACCTCCCCCCAGCAAGAACCAGCAGACGTCAGGGTCTATCGTTTCCATTAAGTCCTCTTCCCGTTTTCCAAATGTAAAATTATAAGACTAAATCTGCCTTTTCAAACCACACATGCCCACCCCACCTGCATCAGGAGATTCTGAAATGTACCGCACCCCCCGCAAGAGGACACGCCCCTCTCAAGTTGAAAACCTTGCTATCAGGCCAGTGTCGAGATGTTATTGAACGTGCCCGCCGTGCTGGCGCCCAGTGCCCGCTTAGCCAGCGTCTGCTGCACGAAAGCAGGGCTGCACCTGGAGGCTTTCCCTTCGGGTTCCGGACCGCAGGTCACAGTGAACATGTACTGTATGCCGGTTACAGTGCCAGGCCCATTTCACATATAACGTTTCTAATCCTCTGATAGTTTTTCTGAGGCAGGTGATACTAATAATAATGGCTAACATTTATCAAGCTACGTGCCGGACTCTGAAACAAGCACTTTAGGTAAACGAACTCATTTAACTTCACAGCAACCCTACGAGGTAGGTGCTATTACTACCCCCATTTTACAGATGTGGCAACTGAGGCTCAGGAAGGGCGTGAACCTCACATAAGCTAGTAAGTGGTCACGCTGGGGTTTGAACC
The DNA here is from genome assembly GCF_030028045.1 of Hippopotamus amphibius kiboko. Taxonomy (NCBI): domain Eukaryota; kingdom Metazoa; phylum Chordata; class Mammalia; order Artiodactyla; family Hippopotamidae; genus Hippopotamus; species Hippopotamus amphibius. The sequence continues at coordinate 9,831,384 of NC_080193.1, read as the reverse complement.
AATGCCATCTGGCCCTCAGCCCGTGCGCTCTGTTACCATGTGATACCACCTCAACAGGAATGTTCCCCTCTAGGAGCTGGGTCCCCCGAGAGTAGACAACTTAGATCTTGTCATAATGTAGGCATCACTCTGCTAATCACAGAGTTGCCCTGTAGCCTGTGGGATGTGGAACAAGGGTGCCTCTCTGGGCATGGCATGGAGAAGCCACACAGTGGATCCAAGGATGGAATCTGGCTTTGGTTCGGCTGAATCGAAGAGGCTAGAGAAATAGGGTTAAAAAGGCAGGCGCTGACACTGAAGGGGACTGAGCTGATTTCCCAGCTCTCACCGCTTACTAATTAGCTGTGTGGCCCTAAGTGTCTCTAGCTCTCTGGGTCCCAGTTTCTCCCTGTGCAAAATGAGGAGAGTGTCCTTCTCGGGGTGGGGGGAGGGGCACTGCTGTGAATATGGAAAGACCACATACACAGGATCCAGCATGGTGCCTGGCGCGTGGCGAGGACCACCACTGTTACTCAGAGCCTGGGAAGGAGCCTGTGCATCGTTCAGCAGCCAAAACTGCGGCCGCCCTGGCTCCGTTTCCCAGGCAGGCTGCGCCCGGATTCCCTGCCCCACCCGCGCACACACCTCTGACTCCGGCAGATGGACAGGTACAGGTAAAGGAAGGCCAGCACAGCCAGGTGCTCTGGGTTGGCACAGTCCTCAGGGAAGCCTGCCACCTCCTTTAGCTTCTCCACTTGCTCCGGGGTAAGTGCTGTGAAGTCATCTTGCTCTGTCACACGGGCAAACAAGCACACGTGGATGGGTGAGAGGGCATCGGGGCTTTTATAGACACCAGAATACAAAAACACGAGCAGTCACGGGACTCAGAATCTGAACGGACATGGACTCAGCGTCCGAGCACCACAACCAAGGGTGTCAGGGGACTGCAGGTTTGGGAGGCAGGCGGATTTGGGTTTGGGTCCTGTCTGTGCCAGTTACTGGTTTTGTGACTCTGAGTAGGTGACAATCTATTTGCACCTCAGTTTCCCTCCTTGGTAAACAGAGATAACAGCAGTACGCGGTCCCAGCGTTGTTGTGGAGATAACGTTGAAAAAGGTACAGACTGTCCTTAGCACTGCTCTGGGCACACAGTAAGGGCATCATTGCTGGTAGTTTTCAAAGACACACACACACACACACACACACACACACACACACACACACACACACACACACACACACACACACACAGAGTCGCTCAAAGGCCTGGGACTGAACTCTACGGTACAAAATCAAAACCAAAGGCAGTATTAAGTTATTTACCCAATATTTCCCTCTCCCAAACCATAATTAGTGAGAGCAGGACACGCACATGAAACCAGCACACGTAAATGCCCGTGTTCACTATGTTTAGGACTATCTGGAGGGAACAAAACAAAAAAAAAACACTGGAAGGAAAAGACGGCAGATAGATCCTGGCAATCTAGTAGAAAACCTGACTCCAAAAGGCTCAGATCCCCTTTGTCTCCTTGGAGAAGTAGCCTAACGAGCCCTCAAGAATGCACTGCATTCTGCACACAGCCTCCACCCAGCTCCCACCCTGCGGCCTCCTCACAGCAACCCTCCCAGGCGGTAGAGCTCTGCTCAAGAAGGCTCAGAGCCGTAAGGGACCCGCCCAGGCTCACACAGGGAGTCACAGGTGGTCTCAGACATGCGCCACTACCCCTGGCTGCTTCATCCATCCTATTGACATAGAAAAGCAGCAGCCAGTTCTCGGGAATGTTTCCGGCCGGGCTGGGTGGCCTGGGGTAGCGCAGAGAGTGAGGGCCAGGTTGCTCCAAAGTAGTGGCTCTGAATTGAGGCCGTCCCTGCAATCACCCAAATACACGTGCCTGGTCACCTACCACCACTACCTTCTCGATAGGAGAGGGGAAGGGCCAGGAAGTCATCTGTACTGTTAAAAACAATAACAAAAACCTCCCCCGGGGATCTCAAGGCAGGACTGAGGCTTGCTTCAATATGTGGGTTTTCAACTCTTCCTCCATCTCCCTACAGGATCTGGTGGTGGCTGAGTGACTTGCTGGGGACTGATTCTCATGGGGACAGGGAACCGTTTGGAAAAGGCCCCTGGAGGAGTCTCACTTGCCCCACCCTGGGTGAGGGACACTGTTCCTAAGGACAAGGTGTCAGCCCAGACAGGAGACACTGAGAGCAAAGAACACATCCCCAGCTTTGCTGCAGGCAGTCACTCTGCTGATTAACGAACCGTGTCTGCTCAGGAGGGGACAGAACGGTCCCAATACTAGCAAAAATGAGCACAGAGGCCTTTATTTATTAGTGTGGGAAGAGAGCCCTGATATACTGAAGAAGGGAAAAATTCCACATACTTCTAAGAAGCCTATATGAAAAAAAAAAAAGAAGAAAAAAGAAAAAGAAACAAAAAGAGAAGAAAAAAAGAAAAAAAAAGTTTATGTGGCCTGATCCAATTTTGGCTAAAAAACAAGCTCTCTCCCTGTGTCAATCAATGAATTTAGCTACTGGTCTACAGGAAAGAATCCAAAAAGATGAACACCAAAATGCTTGTGTTGTCATGGGGCAGGGGGGTGGGGCGGGGAATGGGCAGCAGTGGTAACAGGTGACTTTTTTTTCCTGGCAAAGTCTCAGTATAGACTGTATTTTCCAGTAACATAAGTCCCTTTTATTTTTAATGATTTTCAATCACACAAAACACCAAAACTCTCTGTTAAAACAGCACTGTAGAAGGGAGGCTCCCTTTGTCCACTCACCAACCTTAGGACCCTCTCAGACATAACTAATCACCATTGGCAGTGGATATATATCTTCCTGGGCCTCTTCTTTGCATTTACATGCCCACTGATACTTAATCTATACGTGCTGTTTCGCATCTTGTGTTTTTTCACTCAACAGCAGGCCTTGAGGACCTGTCCCCAACAGCTCACACAGACCTACTGCATCGTTTTACGCGTTCAAATTTTAAAAAATTTAATAAGTAAGTACAGCTATTTTTACAGGGACAGGAGAGAAAACACCCCCAGAGTGGTTGGCCTGGATGATGCCCAGCTGTCCTCCTTCCCCTTCTCTTCAGGGTCCACGCTCTTCCCGCACCTGGTTCATGCTCCCTGCACTTACCCAGAAAGCTGGTGTCCAGCATCTGAAGCTTGGCCACATCCCAGGCCCGCTTGACACCAATGTTTGGTAAGTTGAGGCCCACTTTCCCATTGCCGTGCGGCTGAAGCCGGAGGAACGTTCTTAAGTTCAAGGCCACAGCCAGTGCTACCTATAGAATAAAGAGCACAAACAGCCTGAGAGGGGTTGGCAACGAGCACGACTCCCGTCTTGGAAAAATGGGCTCTTGTCAATCAGCCGAGAAGAGAGGGCAAATACTAGCACGCAGGCCACTCTCATCTATGCCCTTGGCACATAATGCTAATCAACCTTAGCACCCTCTCCCACATGCCTGGGCACAGCCACTACCAATCAATTAGGAGTTAAAACCTACTTATATTTGCCTTTCCCAAGTAAAACTTCAGAAGTTCTCAACACCAAGGAATGGCTTCCCCATAATCACCATGTTTTCAAAGATTAACATATAAGAACATGAAAAATGACAGCATGGAGTGGGAAAAGCATGGCTTTGGGTTCCAGCAGACTTAGGTTCACTCCTAGCTCTACCAAGGTGTACAGGACCTTGAGCAAGTTACCAGTCCTCTCCTAAGCCTCAGACTCCACATCTGTAAAACAGGACAACAGAAGTTTAATCTCAGAGGGTACTTGTAAGAGTTAAATGAGACAATGCCTGTCTCAGACTCCTTTGCAGGATCCTATTCATGTCCCCCAGAGTCTGGTTCTTAAACCTCATCTCTTCCCCACCGAAGCTCACTTCCTAAGTGACATTCCACCCACAAGGCTTTCCATGTTATCTTTTTGCTCTCTTACTGGGTGGGCCAGAGAAGCCCTTCAGAGGGCCTAAGATCTGTCTTTCCCTTGCCCAGCTGGGTAGACTTCCTCTCTGATCTATTCCCATGCTATGCCTCAAGGCTTCCTTTCAGCTTCTTTTAAGGTTTGCATCACAGAGAAGCAGTTCCCAATCCTCAAAGGCTCAGAGGGCCTTGTACCTTGCCATGGACCACCGCATGCTCTCCATGAAGGATGACTTTCCCTGGAGCGGACACAAGTAGGACTTCTGACAACATGGCTCCTGGGAGTCCTGAAAAGGAAAGCCAGAGAGAAGATGGAAGGGCCCCAAATCTTAGAGAATGCCTAATTCAAGCTCATTATAACAGAAAAAGGCAGCTCCCTTTCTGCACTTGCTATGTGCCCAAGAAGCAGTGCAGGGCAGCAGTCTGCTAGACACGTCAAAAAGATCCCGGTTCGGGCTTCCCTGGTGGTGTCGTGGTTAAGAATCCGCCTGCCAATGCAGGGGACACAGGTTAGAGCCCTGGTCCGGGAAGATCCCACAGGCCGTGCAGCAACTAAGCTCGTGTGCCACAACTACTGAGCCCGTGTGCCGCAACTACTGAGCCTGTGCTCTAGAGCCTACTACTAGGACTCTGTCTTCTAACAGACAGAGAGCCACAACTACTCAGCAGAACTACAACTACTGAGCTCAGGCACCACAACTACTGAAGTCCGCGCATCGCAACAAAGAGCAGCCCCCGCTTGCCAGAACTAGAGAAAGCCTGCACACAGCAACGAAGACCCAGTGCAGCCAAAAATAAATAAATAAATAAAATAATATATAAATCTTAAAAAAAAAAAAAATCTGGGTTCAAATCCAGTTCTTCCACTCCCCAGTGATGTCAGCTTAGCTAACTCACTGAAATAGCTATGAACCTCAAAAGTTATATGGGGACAATAACTGTACTTACCTCAATGGGTTTTGACAAGGTTAAATTAAACAGTGCAAGGGAAACACTTAGCAGTGTTTGGCACACCACAACCACTCAGTTACCGATAGCTACTTATTACTGGCTCTGTTCTTGGTCCCAGCTTTTATTATTACTACTATGAAAGGTAGAAATCTAAATGAAATCATGGACCGGAAAGAACTTTTTCCTAGAAACATTTAGGCTGTTTCTAACATTTCACAGTTATAAACAAGCTGCAGAAAACAGCTGTTACGCCCCTTTTGGGGGGCACACTTAAGTCAGGATCTCTACAAGACAGAGTCCTAGAAAGTGATTTGCTGGCTGTACGTGTGCGCATTTTAGATTTTTATAAATAATGCAAAACTACCATCCATTGAAGGCTTTACCTCAATAGCGTGAGACCTGGACCGCACTATGAGCTAAGTGTTTACTACAGCAATCCCCGTTTCTTAGGTGGAGGAAACTGGCTCGGAGCGGGGAGACCTATTGCTTGTCCGAAAGTCAAAATCCCGTCTGTCACGTTCCAGGTCGCCGGCTCCCCAGGACGGATTCTCAGAGTAGGGGAAACTGAGCCAGAGAAGCAGGGAGCCCGGCCCGGAGTTGTCCTGGGTCTCGGCCTCGGACTTCGCGCCACCTTGCCCCGTGACCCCGACCTCTTACCTGTCGCCACAGGTCCTCTGCTCTCGAGCCCGAGCTGCTCCGGCACTCCATCCCCGAGTTCCCGGGTGCCGGAAGGAGGCGGCCTCTTCCTTCCACCCAGCCAATCAGAGCGCTCAAGCCGAGAGTCCCTTTACCAATTGGCTTGACCATTGGCCAATAGCGGTTCCTAACCAAGTCCTCAGAGGTTGCCCCGCCCATCTCCTTCCGTGAACCAATGAGAAACAAGTCCCTGGGAGCGTCCCGCCCTGGGGAGAGAGCCACGGGCCAATAGAAGATGGTGGCTGCGCGGTGGCGCGGCCGGCGGTAGGTGGAGTCACCCCGGGACCTGGACGGGAGCCTGGCGGGGTCAGTCCCCGAACTGAGGCCTGGCTCATGGCTGTGTGGGGCCCGGGAGGTCGCTTTGGCTTCCGCGGGTGCCTCGGCGCCCGCAAGCTATTCTGTCCCCGTTTCCAGAGCCGCGGCCCGCAGGGCGTGGAAGATGGGGACAGGTGAGTACCTGGCTGGGAAGGTAGCTCGGGCACCTGCCCTGAGTTATGCTGTCGTCGCCGTGGTTACGTCACACCAATGGGAGGTCACCGCAGCAATCGCCAGGTGACGTCCTCTTTAGTCCTGATGTCACCATGGCAACGTGGGCTCCGTGGAAGCCAGAGAACAAGATTTCTTGTCGCAAGTCCAAACGAAGTCCAGCATCCATCAGGACAGGGCACATCGCATGGGAGCCAGGAGGGTCGTCTTGCCTGGCTTCACAATCACGAGGAGCCTCAATTCGGATCTTAACCTATCTCCAAAGCACTTCATACTTCAAGACAGAGATTGACCAACGCTGTCACCCTATACCTTGAAACTTGCCCCCCATTCCCGGACCTCAGAACCTGACTTAATAATGGATTAATACATTTCATAGATCCAGTAATTTAACCTTTGAATAATCTCTTCATGTCACATTTTAATGTTGAAATCTGTAGTAAAGGTGTTGGTATTTGAAAATGCCAGTTTTCGAACCCTGTTTCAGCAGTTCTCCAATTCGGAGTATACTTGAAGCTTCATGGTATGGAAATGGCCCAGGGCTTTTTCCCTTCAAGAGTCCCTGGCTTGGTAGAGCAGAGGTAATGGTTTGGGGATGTGGAATAAGGTAGTCTTGGGCAAGAATCCCAGCCCTACCGGTTCTTCCCTGGGTGACCTAGGAAGGTCAGTCTCATCCTGTGAGCTACAGATTCCTCAAAAATAAAATAAATCGGGACGTCCCTGGTGGTGCAGTGGTTAAGAGTCTGCCTGCCAATGCAGGGGACACGGGTTCAATCCCTGGTCCGGGAAGATCCCACATGCCGTGGAGCAGCTAGGCCCTTGTGCCACAACTACTGAGCCTGTGCTCTGGAGCCCACGAGCCACAACTACTGAAGCCCAAGTGCCTAGAGCCCCGCTCTGCAAGAAGAGAAGCCACAGCAATGAGAAGCCCGCACATCGCTACAAAGAGTAGCCCCTGCTCGCCAGAGCTAGAGAAAACTCACAGGCAGCAACGAAGACCCAACGCAGCCAAAAAAAGAAAAAATGAACATCATACATAGTGTCTCCCTTTGGGGCTTGGGAAGATTCCAGGGATAATTTCAGGACATAATGCCGGTAATTCACTTAGCACAGTGCAGAGACTATGGAAAGTGATCAATCAGTTCTATCAGCCAATATTCATTGAGGAACGCAGTACGTCAGCTATTCTGCAGATACAGGTGTGGCAAGACACAGAACTTGCCCACAAAGGGCTTAAAACTAAGAGGAATGGAGGGCAAAGATTTCAAGTGACTCAAGGAGGGGGGTGGGATAAGTGCTGCCTCTGAGGGTACAGGTGGCAAACTGTGACCCACTAAAGGAGGTGCCCCACTGTATACGCCAACCTCACTCACCATCTCTTGATGTTTATTTCTCCTTAGGCCACAGCCTTCCTCGAAGACATCCAAGGTCCCCAAGATCTACACCAAAACAGGAGACAAAGGTAGGATGGGAACAGGTGAAAAAATGCAAAGAAAGATATGGCAGATTCCATCTTAAAGTTCTTCCAGATTCTTTGCAGACATTAAAAAGGATGTGACAGGCATCACCCAAATGTGATGTGAAATGAAAGATGCCCAAGATATATTAGGTGATAAAAGCAAGTTGCAGAACAATCCAAATAGTTGGAATCCATTGGATAAAAGTGTGTGTGTGTGTATGTATATTTCTATGTGTGTTCAGAAATGCATTGTGAAAGGTCACACCTTGGACTGTTACCTGGGAGAGAGATTGAATTGTGGGAGAGGGGAATGAACAGACAGGCTTTCATTGTTTCCTGTATGTACTTTTATCCTATTCTGTTATTTTTTGTGACAAGCATATCTTGCTTTGAGAATTTAAAAAATGCCAGAACATAACATACAGAAAAAAGATGTAGAAGAACATGGTATGATACCATTTTCTCAAGTTTAAAACGATGCAGATCACTAGTACTTATTGCTTAGGGGGGCATATTTATGTAGTAAAAAGATAAAAACATACATGAGACTTCCCTGGCGGTCCAGTGGTTAAGACTCCGGGCTACCACTGCAGGAGGCCCGGGTTCGATCCCTGGGTGGGAAATTAGGATTCTGCATGCCGCAGGTGCACAGGATGTACTTAATGCCGTTGTGCGCTTAAAAATGGTTAAAATGGTCAATTTTTGTTATGTATATGATGTTGCCACAGTTAAAAAAAAAAAGAAAAGATGCAAAGGAATGACAAATAGAAGGCAGTGCCAATATTCTCCAGCCAAAGACTCCAGGGACAATCTAGTCAAATAAAAAGGGTCAGTTAGCCCCTTACAACTAGAGAGAGAGCACAGCATTGGACTGGGCTTGTGCTCAAGTGATCTGGGGAGAGCTCGAGGGAGTGGGGCTTTGCTGTGAATCGGATGTTGTCAGGAAACAGGGCTAGTTGTCATTGGGTACCTTAATCATTTTTATCTAGAAGGTGGGAGGGGCAGAGAAGGGCTCAAACTGTAATTGATAAAGAAATCATCATCCCATTAGCCGGGAAAGGGGCGTGTTTGGTCACATTTGTCAGTTTGGACAGTCTCCTGCGCTCACATGTGATCATGGAGTGGCCTTCTTTTGGCGTTCGTCCTTCCCAGTCATCAAGGGGTCCATCTGATGGTGTGCTGGGGGGTCACTTGTGTTCAATCACAGCCCACCTGGGAGCACCAGGCCAGCTCTCAGGTGTCAGGAGTGGGTTTTCTCTTTCTCGCTGGTTGGGGGAGGAAGGTGGGACATGTAACCTAGGCCGAGATACAGAGGACTTGTATTTTGTGTGAAATATCATTACAATGTGGATGTAATGTGGGCGTGTATGTTTTCTTTCTTTAGCAAAATGGTTAGTACATGATTTTTAAGTTTAAAATAAAAGCATATCAGGGGAATTCCCTGGCTGCCCAGTGGTTAGGACTCTTGAGCTCTTACTGCCTAGGGCTCAGGTTCAGTCCCTGGTCAGGGAACTAAGATCTCACAAGCTGAGTGGTGTGGCCATAAATAAATATATAAATAAATAAAGCGTATCAGGAAAGAAGTGAGGACAGTTGTTACCCTGGGGAGGGGGGCAGTGGCTGAAAGGGGGCACGTGGGGGCTTCTAGGGTGAGGCTCGTGTTCTGTTTCTCGATGTGAGTGCTGGTCACAGAGGTCAGTTTCAGTTAGTAACAATTCATCAGCTTGTATACTTATGATTTGAGCACTTTTTCTGTGTATGTTATACTTCAAGTGGAAAAATGCTTGAAAAGAGCGTGTCAGGAAAAAAACCCTTTAACTCTTTGGGCGGCAAAACATTTTTCACAGGGTTTTCCAGCACCTTCACCGGAGAAAGGAGACCCAAAGACGACCAGGTGTTTGAAGCGGTGGGAACCACAGATGAATTAAGTTCAGCCATCGGGTAAGGCGGACGGGATTGGCCTTGAGGTCAGGTCTGAGTGGGTCATTAGTGGGCGTGACTGATGTGTGTCCCCCAGAGAGCCGGCCCGTCCCAGAGGCTGCCGGCCCTTGACGAACTTTCCTCCGCCTGCGGCTTCTGTCCCTCCCTGGGTGACGCTGCCTCACCCCTCCATCCCTGCTCCCTCACTGCGCTCAGATGTGCATGCCATTGAGGTGCACATGCTAAGTGACAGGTGAGTTGAGCACAGTACACAGTGCATCAGACATGATCCTTTTTTGTGAGTCTTATTTTTTAAACAAGCTGTAACAGCCAGAGTTTAGAAGGTGGACTCGGGGAAGTAGTCAGGATGGGCCGGGCTATGCTGGGGTAACAAACAACCCTCACATCTCATGGCTTACACCACCAAAGGCGTGTTTCATCATCTTAGCTCAAGCCCATCATGGGTGGGGTGTGTTTCTGCTCCACGTGGCCTTCACTCTGGGACCTGGGCCAGTGCGACACCCTCTGTCTGGAACAACGCCAGTACTTGTGGCAGGGGGAGGAGAGATCACGCTGACTCTCAAAGCTTCCACGAAGGGACACGCCACCTCTGCTCACATTTCATTGACCAGAGCCAGGCACATGGACACACCGGACAGCAGTGCAGGGGTTGTGGGAGTGGGGGTGGGAGGGGCAGCAACAATCTGAGAACAAAGTGTAGGCCACCACACTCAGCAAGCTGTTGGCAGTGTGAGCGGCCGTTACGGAAAGTGCTGGTTCCCGAACTCTGATGCGGCCTTGTGGGTGAAGGTCATGGTAATCAAACAGGCCTGGGTTCTGTGACTTCAGGCAAATCACCTGGCCTCCCTGAGCCTCAGTTTCCTGTTCTGTCAAATGATCGCAGTAATAGTATCCAAGCTCACTGGGTTCTTGTGAGGATGGAAGGAAGGAGAGAATTCCATGTTTCCCTCTTAGGGCAGTACCTAGCGCCAATCATAATGCTAGGTATTATTATCATCATAATTCTTATTAAACCCTACCTGTTCGTGGCTGCCATTTCTCAGTGACGGGCCTAAGTGAGGCTTTCAGCATGGATGATGGGAGGTGTCGCTAGTCTGCCAGCAGAGTAGAGAGGGCAGACCCTTTGGTGTGTGTGGTGAGGCTGTGGAGAGGCAGGAGCGGACACAAGGTGAAGCGGGCAGAAGGGCGGGAAGGCGGGTTCTAGCATCAGCTGTTTGGAATTAGCAGAGCAGCAGGCTGTCGCCCCTCCGGTGACGTGGGCAGGGGACTGGCCAGAGCTCATCTGTGGGGTCTTCCGTCCTCGGATGTTGGCAGAGTGTCTGCGTGTGCCAGGCTCTGCGGAGTGGGGAGCCTCAGCCCTGCCTTCATGGAGCCCACGGTCAGGGGCAGTCGGGGGCGGTCGGGGTGCGGGGTGCAGCGGGCAGAGCAGACAGCTGGAGGGGCTACAGGGGCAGCCACATGTGGTGGGAGCTGGGGTGGAGTGAGCACGCGGAGGTGCCTCCCGCCGGCCTGTGGCGCGGGAACATCCTCGAGGAGCAACTCCGAACATCTCTGATGCGCCAGGCCTGAGGCATATGCCTCCCCGCCCCCCCTGCCCCCCCACCGTCCAGAGGGGAAGACCAACGCCGGGCAGCTTACACGTGTGTTTTTTTAACTCTGACTGTAAGACGGGCTAGAAGATGCGCGGTAGTTCTTTGCCCTTTCAAAGCCATTCTCCTGTGCCCAAGAGGCTGGCCTTTATCACCTGGAGATGGTCTCATCCCGATTCCTTTGTTCTCTGACTTTCGGGTTGGTCCAGCCAATAGGCAGCACCAGCAGGGGATCGGACAAGGGTGAGAGGGGTGTGGGTGTGTGTGACCCTATCCTCAGGCGAGTGTGGCTCTGGCAGTTGCAGGGCTCTCCACCTGCTCTCTCTGGGTGGTGGCCTCCGCCCAGAATGCAGCTCTCTCCAGGGTCCGTAGCGCCTTTGACCCTCCCTTGCCCCTTCAGGCTCCTGCTTTCACTCACCTCTGCCGTCCATCTGCAGTTCCTATAACCCTTCCCACTCTGTTAGCTGTGCCTTCGCGAAGCTTTCCTCCAGGTACCCTTAGAACACACCGCTGTCTGTTCCCAGCCAGGACCCCGACTGGTACAGAAGGGGGTGTGGCATTCTGAGGGAGGCCACAGTCACTGTCCTGACCTGCATTGGGGACACTTTGGTTTTCCCATCCCACCCAGTCTTACCAGTGAACTCCTACTCAACCTTCAAAGTCCCACCTCAGCACTGCTTCCTCCAGAAACCCTCCCTGAACCCTAATCAAGACCAAATATCCCAGGACTCTCACTGTTTCCTCCAGAGCACTGACCTCAGTTTGCAACTTCCCTGTCAGTCGTGTGACATCCGATTCACATCTCCCTGTCCTGCTGAATGGGGCCTGTGTCACCTCTGTTCATACTGAGTCACCTGGACCTGGCCAGAGTAGGCACTGAGAGAGGAGCTTTCGGCTGGATGAGTGATGAGACACAAATATCCGCGACCACGTGGAAGGTTACGATGCTTTCATTGTCAGCAAGAAAAGAATGCCCTTCCGGTGACGGCTCAGGTCGGGACACGGCCCATCACCTGAGAATGCACTGCCTTCCAGCTAGACAGGGCCTGGGGATGTTACATTCGAAGCAAATTCTTTTCTCTTTTTCCTCATAGGTTTGCTATGGAATTAATTGCGGAAAAGGGCCACCCGTTTGCGGAAGAGCTTCAGAAAGTGAGTAACACTGTCTTACCCTCAGCTGGGATTTTTCAACCCCAAGGCCTGGTGGCCATAACTGGATTTGCCAGCTGACCGTCACTTCCTTTCTGCGTCACCTGGGACGGGTCACTTTTCCTCTGTGAGCCTCCGTTTCTTCATCTATAAGATGGGGACACACAGAGAAAAGCCTCCCTCACAGGCAAGTGGTGAGTGAGGCTCGCTTCAGAGAAGGAAATATGAAGGTCTTAGCCCGGGGCAGTTCTGCCCCTCAGTGGACACAGGGCAACGTCTGGAGATGTTTAAGTTGTCACACTGGAGGTGGAGCTGCTACTGGGATCGAGTGGGTAGAGGCAGGGATGCAGCTAAACGTCCTACAACGCACAGGACAGCCCCCACCACAGAGGAGGACCTGGGCCAAAGCGTCAGGGGCCCTGAGGTGGAGAGACCCGGAAGGCCCAGTTGCGGTGAGCCCACGGCCGGGGAACCCTAGGATTCTTAGAATGACTGTTCTGTTCCTTGAGAAGCAGCAGGGCTTCTGGCCCACAGAGAGGACTTCAGAAATGGAGGCAGGGCCGCCACCTCCAGAGCATGGAGGCTGTGCCCGGGCTTTTAGTCTGCGTGCTGACCTGAGTCAGCTGCTCGCTGGAGGGCCGGCCCTCAGCCCGCCTCAGTCCTCCAGGCCAGGCCAGAGCCCGCTGGGGCGCCTGGGAGCAGACGCAGGGCGGTGAGGGGCTACAGAGAATGGGAGGCCTAAGCTGCTGGGACATCCTGTGCACGAGGCACCTCCCGCATGAGGGAGGCTGGTCTTCCGCCTCACAGTGAGGAGCTGCCGGCGTCCACAGCGGTCACTTCTGTCTGCTGTGCTCAGCTCTGAGCGGGGTTTACAGACGGGGGTGGGGGCAGTGGCGGGGTGAGCCCCCCTTGCTTTAGACCACGTCCTCTGGGGAACAGCTTCAACATCACCTCCTCTGGGGCCTTCCCTGGCCACCCCCGCCTCCAGCTGGTGCCTCTCCCAGGCTTCCACAGCTCCTGCAGGTCTACCTCTAGAGGCGGGCATCACCGGAAGTGCGGCCTGGGCTCCCTGAGGGCGCAGGCTGTGACTTGTTCAGGGCACCCAGCCTGGCCCCCGGGGGCTGCCCTGGGGCCTGTGGAAGGCCAGGCGGTGTGCTCCCGGCTCTCCCCACAGAAGCCAGCTTTCACGTTTTACAGAGGACAAGATCGAGGCTCAGTGCAAGGCTGCACGGCCAGGAATCATTGGGGCTGGGATCCGGTTCCCAGACTGGGGCCACCTCTCTCCAGCCCTTGGAGTAGACGCTGCAGGTGGCCGGCAACGGGGTAGGACTGTGACGCCCCTCTCCACTGGAAGCCACAGAGACACCGTGAGGTCAAGTAACTCACCCAGAGTCTGCTGTGTGGTGGCCCAGGAGGGTTCCAGTCCACTCCTGGCGGGCAGCGTCTACTCTCACCCACTGTGTCCTGCTCCCGGCACACTGCCACGGTGGCCATCTCATCAGAGGGCACAGCCTTGTCCTGTATAGTTTAAAAAGCACTGTCACCTTGGGTCTCTCGGCCCAAGTGTTACAGGTTAGAAAACCAAGGCTGTCAGTTTAAAGAAAGAGACCTCGAAGGGCTCCGGCACCTGGGAGAGGCGGATCAGGGTGAGGAGCTTCCTGGGCACCTGACACTCACCATCTGCATGACCCAGATGTTCCCAGCGGAGCCAGGTCCCCTCCCAACAGGGCAGACGTGCTGCAGGTTCAGACAGAGTTTGCTAATTACCCTTTAAATGCCGGCTCCTGAGAGGTCTGACAGCCCCCGGCAGGCCAGTCCCTGCACGTGGATGCGCGGCACCTGCTTGGCCCGAGAGACAAGGTCTTCATCCACTCTCCGTTCCTCCCCCAGATCCAGTGCTGCCTGCAGGACGTCGGCTCTGCCCTGGCGACACCGCGCTCCTCAGCCAGGGAGGCTCACTTAAGTAATTCTCTCCCCGAACCCACCCTGTGTGCTCAGAGGGCCACGCGGGGGCCTGGGCCCATGGGGGGCTGCGGGGCGGGGGGGGGATGACCCTCTCCTGGGTGTCACCTGGGAGCCCATCAGCCTGGCCTGTGCAGCCTGAGAGAGAAGGTCCCTCTGAGCCAGCGGGGTGGTTTGCGAGGCACCCACGTGGAAGGGACGCGGGTGGGCTCCTTGTGATGCCGGGGCAGTGGCCTTCTCTTTCGCTCCGCAGAACATGCCACGTTCGAGGCGGGGCCTACCCTGGAGCTGGAGCAGTGGATCGACAGATACTCCAGCCAGCTGCCCCCGCTCACGGCTTTCATCCTGCCGGTAGGTACCGGGCTGCCTCAGCCTGGAGGTGGCTGTGGGCCAGTATGTCGACCAAAACACACAGGCAGTGATGGAATCCCCTCTTTAATTTCTAACAGTGACAGAAGCTGTCCCCCTGCCCCCAGGTGCCCTCCAGACCCTTACCGATCCCCTTCTAGCCCTGCCTGCTTTGGAGAGGGGTACCCAGTGGGTGTGCCCTAGCAGGGTCCCTGGAGACAGAACACTGCCGGGGGCGGGGGTGGGGCGCCTGCCTGTCCCCCTGTCCATCCGAGCTCCCTGCCTGCAGTGGGCATCCTCCCTCTGCCCCTCCAGCCAACGCCCACATTCTCCTTTCAGTCAGGAGGCAAGAGCAGCTCCGCACTGCATTTCTGTCGGGCTGTGTGCCGCCGAGCTGAGAGACGGTATGGGGGCCCCTGGGAGCGGGACCTGGGCGGGGAGACAGTGACCCCTGATACAGCACGTCGGGAGCAGAGTTTGTGTCAGCTGCCATGTCACTGGCGCTCAGCCAACAGCACCATCTAGAGTGTCTGCACACAGCTGGCAAGGCAGAAGTGGGAGTCCAATGCTGGCTCGGGACGCAGCCCTGGGGCCCACGCGTGTTGAGCCCAAAACGTAGTATGACGCTGTTTCCTCCCCTTCTAGCGTGGTGCCTCTTGTCCAGTCGGGTGAAACGGATGCAAATGTGGCCAGGTTCTTAAACAGGTACTCACATGGGATCTGGAGAGTCTCCCTGGAAACGCAGGCACATCGTGGCTCCAGCCCTGGCTCGTGCGGCTCCAGGGTGGGCCAGGCTGGGGCCGAGAGCAGAGGGACCCCGGGAGCCGCCTGAGGGTCCAGAAAGTGACCTCGAGGCGGGGGCCTGGCCCCTTAATGTGGTCACCACTCCTCCCCCAGGACATGGCCTGGGCTTTGATGGTCCTGACCAGCTCCTTTCCTCCTGGAAGGGCAGTGTGCCCCAGGGGAGTGAGGACTGTTCTGTTCACGTCACAGTAGCGACCCTGAGGAGACCTCCAGTTGAGTAGGTTGTGTGGGCCGAGCCAGTGCGTTCCCTTAGCCAGGAAGGTGTCCCCACGCAGGTGAGAAACGAGCACGTGACAGCCCTGTGTGGGGAGGGGGCTTGGGGGAACCCAGAGCAGAGTCTGTTCCACTCCCCGACCCCCCACTCCCAGAGAGACAGCCAGACAGGAGGAGGAGGGGGACATGGTTCCAGGAGGGGCGGGGGTCAGCGAAGGTTCCAGCAGGACCTGGCGTGGAGCTGGCCTCGGGGTAGGATTGGAGCAGGGAGAGAGGAGGGTGGGGTCCGTGCTTGGCATGGAAACAAGGGAGAGCATAGGGCAGCTCTGCACCCTCCCTGCCAGCCCCTGGGGCAGGCTCGCTGTGTCCTCTCCTGTTTCCCTCCCCACTCACCCCTGCCCACAGGCCCCATCCCCCGGGGGGTCAGAGGAAGAAGGGAGAGCGGCACTAGGGTCTAGCCTGCTGGAACACTCCAGACCAGAGCTGCTCCAGCGGGACCTCTGACCGTGTCCAGAGACAAGTGGCTGCAGGCCAGGGCTGCTGCCCCGCGTCCTACGATGCACGGGGCAGCTCCCCCTCCCAGCCGTGACCAGGGATCCTGAATGCCAGTAGTGCCAAGGCTGAGACGCCTGCTCCAGCCTCCCTCCGCTCACAGGGTGGTTCTCAGACAGCAGCACAGGGGCACACAGGGTAGACCTGCCAAACCCTGGGCCTGGCCCAGCCAGTCCTCCCGAGTTAGAATCTGATCCGCGTGTCACCAGCATCCCCAGATGACTTGTGTGATGCCCCAGTGTGGGAGGCACTGGTCTGTTCACTGGAAGGCACAGAAACCAGGGAGTGGCTTGAAGTCACCAGCCCTGTGAGGTCAGGTGGGGTAGTGGCCTTGCCCTGCAGGAACTGCCCCAGCCCTGGCGCCAGAGTCGGGCGCTGGGCTCTTGGGAAGCTGGCCTCATGCGCCATCCATCAAGCCCAGGTTGGCTGAGCCCGCGCTGTCCCGCCCGGTGCTCCAGGGGCGCGTGATTGATATTTCCTCCTTGAAGGCTAATAGAGGGAGGACCCAGTTAGCATTGATCTCTCATTTCAGATCATTCCGTTTGCCTCCCTCTGCCTCTCCAGACTCAGCGACTATCTCTTCACGTTAGCCAGATACACAGCCATGAAGGAGGGGAATCCAGAGAAAATATACAAGAAAAATGACCCGTCGGACTGCGCCTGAGGTGCTTGGAAATAATGGGAAAAGAGTTTTGCAGACCCCTCCACAGTGACAACAGTGGGGGAGGACTTTACCCTCATGTCCTGATTCCTGAAGATCTCACCCAGAGGGGCTGGCAGCTGGTCTCCTGTCCAGACTCAGCTTCCTTGCAGAGCCAAAGCTGGTGGAGAATCCTGCCTCCCTCCCCTAGGCTCTCCTCAGCCTTCCAGGAAGTGGGAGTGAACTCAGTGTTGCAGGAAGGAAAGATAAAGTGATCGCTTCATTGAGGAGCCATGCAGAAAAAATAAAAGTGGGAAAGGCTTGAGCTGTGTGGGTGTGTGTGTCAGAGAGAGAGAGAGGGAGGACCTCCACTGGCAGCTCTGGCTGTCCAAGGATTTGGAATGGTACCAGAGGCCCTTGGAAATGTAATTGTGATTTACCTGTGCCAAAGGGGCTTTAAATGTCACATTTATAAAGGGGAAGGCAGACAGGATTTGGAGTTTAGTCACCTCTGAGCCGCTCATCAAGGGGGAAGGTTGGCTGCAGGTTGACAGGCAAGGCCTCGGAAACACTTGGACTGAAATGCATGCGTGGCAAAGGTACAGCCCGGAGAATCTTCTCTAAAGGGGAGTCTTCGTCCATCAAGGAACGGAGACCCTGGGGAGAGGAACATCGCCACTTTAAGGAGGGCATGTCCTGCCCAGACAGGTGGTGACCAGGGTCAGAGGTGGACTGCATTCACCTTCAGACAGTAAGCTCTTAGGTTTCCAGCGAGGCTGATGCAGACCAGACTGACTTCTCTGATGTTGCACTTGGCTGACTTCTGCCTCTGAGGTCCAGGCCACAGCTGCATTTTATTTCAGTTGTCACCGCTGCTCCCTCCTGCTATGAAGCGACACTGCCAGTGCCAGCTGTGTCCTTGGGAAGGGGGATATTTATGGAGGGCGAGGAAGCAGCCCTGAGAGCCTGAAGATTCCATGCCGCTAATTGCAGGAAACGACTTGGGGAGGGCAGGCTCTCGCTAACGGTCAGGGCGGAAATGCCTGGTGAACTCCACGCGGCCATCATTTATTAGCCTGTAGCTCGGGAAGGCTGGTCCCTCCCACCATCCTTGCCAGCAGTCAGCAGACGCTAACACGATGGGTTTTGTGCTTGCTTTTGCTTTCGTCCTTGACCACCTTACCTGCTCATTTTGCTGAAGGAACATCATGTCTCATGCCTTCTGGGTCCTTTCGTTCCTGGACTTGGGCAAAGTGGCTGAGGTACAGGTGACTGTGAGTGAAAGCGAAAACCCTTGAGGAAGTGGCCCTGGCCGGTGGTCGGTGCCAGGGCTGGTGCACGGCGGGCCTGCGTGAACAGAACTGAGAACAGTACAGAACAGGATAAAGGCGGTTCAGTGTCGGGCGGGCGGGCACTCAGGCTGGGCCAGGGAGGGCTGTGTTCCAAGAGCTCATGGCAAATCCACCAAGTCACTTGATCCTGCCTGCACCTCAGCATCTTCCTGCAAGGAACAGGACATACATAAGTAAAACAGCAGTCCGGCACTCCCCACCATGGTAAAACATCCTGCAAAGATCAAGAGTTCTTTGAGTAGATGCAGTATCCTCACGGGATGATCTTTGAAACAAGGCCTTTTGCCTGTAGCCAGATCCCCTCCCCACCAGCCCCTGCTGGGAGGGGCTGTCACAGGCCAGATGGTTAACTCTGGGTTCCCAGGCCCTGAGCCCTCTGCATCGTCCCTTCCCCCAGCAAACATCCCTGAGAAACAAACATCCTCAAGAAATTGCGGGTGCAGGCATATCCTGTGCTACTGACCTGGGAAGAACTGAGGAGGCCTGCTGGGGAGGGGAGCTGCCCAGGGGACAGGTTGGTTCGAAACGTTTGCTCCTCTGCCGTGCCTTACACAACCATATGGCAGCTGGAAGCAAAAGGAAAAATGTGTTTACCCCCGTACACTTATCAAAACATCCTCCCTCCTCTTTTTCCCAGTGGGAAAAGTTAACGAAAGCTCCATGATCAAAAACCCGTATGCGACCACTGTCAACCCTCATAAATGGTTGTCCCCATAACACAGTAACACAGGTCGGGAGAGAAACACAGGCTGTTTTTATTTATAATTGTGATACTTAGTCGATAATAGATTTTTTTTTTTGCATAAATTTGATTTTTCAGAATATCACATGAGGACTTCCCTGACAGTCCTCTGGTTAAGACTTCGTCTTCCAATGCAGGAGGTGTGGGTTTGATCCCTGGTGGGGGAACTAAGATCCCATGTAAAACAGAAGAAATATTGTAACAAATTCGATAAAGACTTTTAAAATGGTCCCCATCAAAAAAAAAAATCCTAAAAAAAATACTGCAGTAGAATAAGTTCCCTAGAAAAAAAAGGCATGAACGTTCTCTCTCTTTTGCTTCCTGGGGGCGATTAGGGGGCGTTCCCATACATTTTGCACCCAAGAAAGTGCTCCACCTGCCTCCCCCGGTCCAGGTCTGGCTCTGGGGAACATATTTAGCGCCACGGTCCGAGTTGGTTGGATGTTCCAGTGGCGAGAAGCCCACCAGCTAGCATTGTCGAAGGGCTTCACAAGCCAGGCCCCGGGCCAGGGGCTCCACCGACATCATCTTGTTGAAAGCTCCCAGCAGCCCTGAGGGAGGCAGCGTCTGTGGCAGGAAGGGGGAAACAGACTTGCAACCCAGCTTGCGTCAGGGAGCGCCAAGATGCAGGCCCAGGACACCGCCCTGTGACTCCCGGCCCCGTGCCCCTCCCCCTGCTGCCACTTGACAGTCATTTTAATCACGGCCCGGGCCCCCGAGAACAATGTCAGGCACTAATAGATTCTGCTGTCTCATTTCTCAACCTAGTTTCCCTTAACTGATATTTCATGGCTATTGTTAATGTGCATTTTTCACCGAGTAATTTTCACAGCCCGAACTTGTAACACGTCCCAATGACAAACGTCCCTGGTACCGAATCCCCCGTCAGCTGCAATGTCACCCTCATCTCCCCGCACCCCACCCTGACACCTTCCTCCGACAACCCATCCGGTTTTATGATCCCTCTGTCCCAGTTATCACTACTGAACCTTTAAGAATCCAGACGCATTTCAAGTTTAATTGAATAAAATCCTTTGTGTAATAAATTCCACATGAACGCTGCATAAATCAGTGCCTGGGAGGATTTGTGGCCCATCCCTCCCTTCAGGCCGGACCCACTGGTGATACTGGACCCAGGCTGGTCCGACCTTGCTCAGGGAGAGGACTGAGGCCCCCTCTGCAGCCCAGTGGGGGTGCCGTGTTCATCTGCCTTGACCTGTCGCTTTTCTTCTCTGGAGAGGCCATCGTGGAAGACAGTGCCTGGGCACAAGCAGAGGCAGGAGATGAGCTAGCTGGGGACACCCAGGAATTTTGGGGATGTCCCGGTGCCCTCCCGCTCCACGGATTCAGAAACTTCTGATGAAGGCTCTGTGCATCCTCTCCCGAGACAGACACACAGACACGTTTGCAGCCTGCATACAACCCGTGGAAGCCCCGGGGAAGAACCCCTGCTCTCAGTTCACCAGTGCAGCACCCGCTTCAGGAGTGAATCCATGCACAGGGCTGTCTTCTCCAGTGGGCTGTCTGCTCCGGTGGCCTCGCCGCCGCCTCTGTGGAGCCCCAGGCTTGCAGGGTGAGCATGGACGGGCGTCGGCTTCAGGCCCACTGGGGTTCAAGACCAGCTCACTTCCTAGCGTCACAACTCTGGGCAAGTCGTTCCATCCTCCTTGGACTTGCTTCTCCATCTGTGAAATGGGAATAAAAAATCCTATCTACCCCACAGGGCCTCTGCGAGAGTTTAATGAGGCAACGTTGAAAAGGCTTAGCATGCCCCCATCACATGTTAGCTATTATTATTGTTGATTATTATTATTATTTGAATTCAAGTTTCAGCTCCACCACTTCCTAGCTGAGTTACCTTGAGGAACTCCTGTAACCACTCTGAGTCTCGATCTTCAACTTTTATTTTGGGGAATGATGAGACCAGCTTTCAAAGGTTCAGGAAATATACCCATGGACCTGGCACATGGCAGCAGCTCAAAAAAAAAAAAAAAGTAGCTACTTTTGAATCAGGCTTTATCCTTTTTCAGAGCACTGTCAAATAGCTCAGGCCCGGGTGAAGTGCAGAGGACCGAGGACCGTGGGCAGCGCCTCCTGTTTGTTTAGACTTCCTGAGCCGGCAGGAGACAGGGGGCCTCTGGGGGGGGCTGGGCCCAGTCGGCCCAGGAGCACCAGGCCAATGTGAAAGGGAGGGTGACCCAATTATAGAACAGCGAGGGCCGAAACAGATCAATGCCCGAGGACTCCTGGCAGGTAGCAGCAGAGCCTGGTCTTCAGGTCCCCATAAGGGGCCCTCCTGGGACAGGGGACATGACTGAAATAACTGGGCAGAGGAGACGAAGAGGCGACCTAACCCTGAGAGGACCCCGCTACAAGCTGCCTCTCCGAGGACGGGTGAGGAGCAGGCATCTCAGTGTGCACTGGGGCGAGGGCAGCCTGGGGGAGGGATGGAATAAGCGGCAGAAAGGCATCCAGCCACCCCAGGACCTGGGGGTCCTCCCCCCACCAGATGCTCCCAAGGCGCAGACCCTCTGGCCCTCGTCTCCGGCCACCTGCAGTGCCCACGTCCCTCCCCAGCGAGCAGGTGCCTTTATTTACGATCACCTTGGAAGGGTCGAGCAGACATATGTTGCTGAGGGTCGTTTATTCTTGTTTATAAAATTTATGGCTTCACCTCGATTACACACTGTCAAAACTGGAAGGATTGGCCCCAAAGTCTCTTGCCGCATGACTGCCTCAGACGTGCGTACATCTGTTAACTCCGTAGGAGCTGTAGAGGGAAATAAGGCTGCCGATAACTCAGGAGCTCGCTGTCCCGTCACGAGGTGTGGGCTGCAGCCTCGAGAAGAGACATCCAGGCGCCTACGTGGAAGGGGAGGGGGTCAGGGTCTGCGGTGGCCGTGCCAGGTGGCGTTGGGACCCTGGCCCTGCCTGGTGACTGGTTCGCTCAGGCGCTTTGGGGTGGGGGGTGGAAGGGGACGAAGAACTTGATTCCTGTGGCCCTCAGGGGTCCGGCTGGAGGACCGGCAGCTGAAGGGAGTTCTGAGTCTGTGGGTCTCCACCTGCAGACATCAGCAGGGAGAGAGAAACGACGAGGACTCCGCTGTTGGGGGGTGGAGCTAGGTGTGACCTCTCAGGAGAGCGATCTGGCAATACCTGTCCAAGTCCTGGAAATCTGCGTCTTCCTGGCCCAGCAACTCTGTGGCTGAGAATTTCTCTGAAGGAAATAGATTCATCAGTGGAGTCACAGGTTTTTTGTTTGTTTGTTTGTTTTTCCCAGTGCACGTTGCTCATTACATAGAAAAATTGGAAACAACTGTTTCCAACAATGGGGAGCTAATTATTAAAGAAAAAAATTTAACAATTAGGGACTGTAAGAAATATAAAGCTACTGGAAATGATGGTGCTTATATACTTATAACTATGGAAAAGTGTTCATGATCTATTAAGTGGAAAAAAAAAACAACCCAAGTTATAGAATGATAGGTATAGAATGATCCAAACCCTGTAAAAGGAATACACAAATGTCAATATACCATAGGAAAAAAAATGCAAGGATCTGTCCCATAAGTTAATAATACTTAACTCTAAATAGCGGGATTATTGGGTGGTTTTAACTTTCATTTTTGTTGGTCTGGATTTTCTAACTTTTTTTTTATAATGAATTTGGGTTAGATTTGATAAAGGCTTACTTGTGTAATAAACATGATTGAAAAAGTGTAAAGAAACTGACAACTGCTTTCCCTGCCTATAATAAATCATCTACCTCCCTTGGGATGTTTAGAGCCAAGAGAACAGCCCAAGGGGAGCATGCCCACCAGTAGCCAAAGCCACAGGGCCCCTCCAAAAACTAGAAGCCTGGAGAATGTGCCCTGCGTTCATTCTGCTGGAGGCAGCTGGCTGTTTGGACTGCAGCCCCTGTGCAGCCTGAATGTGGACGCTTGGCTTCCGTTCTAGGACAACAGCAGAGGGAAGAAAAATGATCACAGCCCCGCTGAGGTGCCCCCGGCGGGTGATCACACCAGCTTTTCACAGGATGTCGAGGATGCTGGCATCCTTCTTTCTCCTCTGCTGGTTGCTGCATCTTTAACTTGTACAGAATTTCACAGTAGACAATGGACTTTCACATTTAATTACCTCATGTGGATTTTCGTCCTGGATTATCACCCTAACTTTACCTGGACAAACTGGTGCCCCGTCGGGTACAGTAGTGAAGCCTGTGTGCCACAGTCAGCAAGTGAAAAAACCAGCACTCGACCCGGGCTTTCCAGGTCAGAATGACAGGGCTAATCCCAGGGATGGGCAAGAAATGCCAATTCCAACTGACTGGTAGTAGCTGCCTGAAGGGCTGTGGTAAGGAGGAGCCTGAAGCTGGATCCAGATTCAGCAGGAATGAGTTTGGTAATCCATTAGTGATGTCTGCCATGGCTTCCCATGGAGGTAATGGTATAAAAAACGTGTGTTTGATATTTCTGAATTCCTGGGACAAAGCCCTCACAGATTTCAAAAGGGTGGAGACCTCAGAGGTAGGTGTGGGTCTTCAGGCTAAGGGTCCTCCCAACCCTACAGCTCCCCCAAGAGAGCAAACCGTCAGGACAGGGATTTCTCAGGGCTTTGAGATGACACAACAGGGTCATAGATCTCTGAGAACCAAATACTTATAAATCTGACTAATTGATTAGTCAGCCCTGACGAGCTTGCCAGCATAATTTAGAACCTGTAATTACATTTCACATTAAAACATGCAAAGTTAAGATTAAAGCCAGTGAGAAATGGTGTGACACCTCCCGCCCCCAGCCCACCTCCAGCCTCTGCCTCCATCATCCATCCCCTCCTCCCACCCGCAGGCAGGTCTCCTACGGGCAGGGGCTGCAGTTCTAGAAGCTGCTTCCTTGGGCTGCTTTTTCTCTCCATTCCCTCTAGGGCTGTTTCCTGCTGTGCTGGGGACCAGGTCCTGCTCCCCTCCCTGCAGTGCTACATATAGTTGAAGCAAATGCTTTGTTCAGAGGGACATTTTTGGGTTTCCAATTTACAGTGCCCTCCAGCCAAAGACCTCTAAGAACACACCTGCACCCGCAGCTGAGCAAAGTCAGATTGACTGTCCCACTGCAACGAGAGAGCACACAACACGGGCAGCCGCAGGGTGTTTGAGGAAAAGGGTGCTAGAAAGGACCTAGAGGATTTGGGCTCGTGTTGGGTGCTTTGGGGAGGGGTCAAGGAAGCAGGGGTTCTAGGACTGGGTACCTTAATAAACCTCTGTAAGGAGGGAGGAATGCATGTGGCTAAAGCTGTCATGAAATATACCCGAGGGTCAGGCAGGCACAGCCCCAACCCATGTGTGGGGTGGGGCGAGTGGCAGGTAGTACGGCAGTGCAGGGCACCCCTTTATCAGGTACCCTCCCAAATCCAATCCTGCCTTTTAGCTCTTTAGCTGGGGACTGGTGCTGCTGTGCAAACTGTCACCTCTCCTGGTTTTGCTAGGACACTGGGAGACAGAGCTCAGTGGTCCTCAGCAAGTCCTTAAAAATGCTGTAGGGCCTTATTTGCAAAGTTGGCACAACTCTGTTTCCTGCAGCCCCCTCCAGGGTAGGTGGGACAAGGGAGAGCAGCAGACACAGCAGGCTCTGGACATGGGACAGAAGAGCCCCTGGGGCTTCCCTCAAGTTAGGCCCCTTGGCCTAGAAGGCTCTCCCGCCTCTCTTCCACCTGCTCAAACCAGGTGAAGGCTCTGGAGTGTCGCAGACCTGGGTTCAAACCTTGGCTTTGCCGTTTACTGACTGAGACTTCGGATAAGGGGCTTACCGTCTCCGAACCTCCGTTTTCCCAGCTATAAAGTGGGTGTCCTAGCAGCGCCACACTGGAGATGTGATGACAGCATGTGCTCACACATCTCCTCCTTTGATTAGTTACGCCTCTTCCCCCACCCCGTAGCGAGCTCTGCAGCGCAGAGTGGTGCTCACGGTCTTCCTGTTGTACCTCCAGCACCGAGCCCAGCCCGGAGCATAGTAGGTCCTGGGTATCTATTTGTTGGATGTACGGATGTGAGCCCGAACTCCCTGGCAGTCTGGCTTCCTGGGCCAGCTCCTGGCTGGGACACCTGCCAGCTGCCAGGCCCATCTGGCATCATCTGTAATGGTGACCGAACCACCCCGGCTGCACGGCAGACTCCACATGGCCCTGCACTGCCCCACTTGGGTGATGGTCCCTTCCCTGGACAGTGTCCCTGGGTGGGCCACGAGCTGGGTGGGGAATCAGTGGCGCCAGGCCCAAGGGGAGAGGGAAGGATCACCTGTCCCCCTCTGATGTCTGGGACAGGTGTCCAAAGCAGCCCAAACTGTTAGGACAAAGTGTCACTGTGTCCCCCAACTTGTCTCTTTCTGCCTCCAACTTCAGACTCCCCTGCCTCCCCCTGGAGGCCCCTCTCCAGCAGCCCCCCTGGGTCTGTTTGCACTCAATAACTTCTAGCCCCTGTCCCAGCTCCCCCACCTGCAGCGCTCCTCACCACATGGGGTGTCCAGCACAGACCTTTTACCTGTGGTGGCAGTGCTCGTGGAGATGGAAAGGGGACCTCTGGTCACACAGATGCAGGGCCGAATCTCACTTCTGGTGCTTCCTAGCTGTGTGGTCTCATCCAAGCGAATCCACCTTGGAGCCGGTGTCCTCATCTGCAGCACAAACCAGTTACACTCCTAGGGCCCAGCGTCCTTGGGTGGATTAAACGTGACTACTTGTGCGGAGGGCTGAGTGCAGTGCTGGGCTTGGGCGAAGGCCCGGGGGATGGCAGCTACCGCCATCACATTCATGGTGTGACGCCCCCACTCCTGTCCTCAGTGACAGATGTGTTCTAATTCCCACCGTCCACACCTCCACACCTTTGGTCTGGCCACTTCCTCCGCCCCAGATGCCTCCCTTTCCGTCTCCAAAGTGGAAACCTCTTTCCAAGTGAAAGTAAAAGAACACTTCCTTTAGGCCCCCTCCTGCCTAAACAGGTGTGACTCCTCTTCTTTGACCCCAGTGCACTACTTGTTACCATGAAGATGCTCTCTAAGGCGTGACTCACTATGCCCGGTTCTTGGAGAAGGACAGGGAGGTGGTGGAGGTGGCCACAGCTCCTGCAGCCCGGGAATGGTCGGGTTGGGCCTGGCACCCGTGTCTGTGACCCCACAGCAGCGCATGTTTGCCTCCGAGCTGTTCGTGAGGGTCTCAGGACAGATACTACTATCACTGGAGCGATTTTACTGAGGAGGAAAGACGCTTCAGGGAGTTGGAAACTTACCCAGGGTCACTCAGCGGATCCGAGCCAGTTTTTGATGTCAAGTCCAGGGTCGTAGCCTGATCGCTGGGCCTTGGAGGACAACACTCTAACCCTTGCTCCTCAGTGTGGTCTGTGGGGCGGTGCCTCAGCCAGACCAGCTAGAGGACCTCCCTGGGGACTCACGTGCACGTGAGCCTTTGTGACGCTCTGCTGTGGCCTCCTCTGCGGGCTCCTCTCGGGCCCATCTTCAGTGCGGTGTCTTTCGCCGTCACTGAGTGGATTCCTGCAGTCTGGCTTCTAGCTGGAGGGTCTGTACACTGACAGACCCACTCCAGTCCCCCCATGTTTCCAAGGGCTGAGAAAACCACGAAGGGAATGCGGCTGTGAGTCCTGGGTTGGGGAGACGCCTGGCCAGAGTGTGCGTGGAAGCTCGGAGCTCGGCCAGGGCTTGGGCAGAGGAGGAGCCCCGCACGCCTGGGGCTGAGAGTGGAGCCCAGCTCCTCGGGGGTTCCCGCTCAGTGGGAAGCAAAGAGGACGCTGCCTCCTCCTCCTCCGTGGCGTGATGGGTGCCTCTCTCCCTATTTAACGGAAGCCCGGGAAGCCAGGGGCCTTGCCCCAAGTCTCCCAGCTAGTGGGAGGCAGAGCTGGGACGCGAACCCAGCTCTGAAGCCCTCGCTTTCTCCAGCGCCCTCCGTTAGATCTGCGCTCAGCTGGACTCAGGCGTCAGGTGCCACTTGTTAAGCAACAAACGCCAACCATCACGATGATTATGATGAGGATGCTGTTTCATCCAAAGGCGGGAGAGAACCGCAGATCCCGTCTGGGCCTCAGAGCAGCCCCTTCTCCGTGGTGGGTGGGTGGGTGGGTGTGTGTGTGTGTGTGTGTGTGTGTGTGTGTGTGTGTGTGTGTTGGGGTGTGTGTGTGTGTGCTGGGGGAGGGGTGGAACGCAAGCCTGGGAACACCCCTGCCAGCATCCTTCTGGCTGGAGAGCTCTCGCTTGTGTCCTTTTCCGCTCAGCTCCGTGCTGCCGCGGTGCAGAGGAGGGAGTGTGCCTCTCCCCACCCTGCAGAAACTCCACAGAGATCACAGAGGACCCTTCTCCACATCATTTCTCGTCATCCTGTGGTAACTTGTCAGTAGCACCAGAAGCTACTCTGGAGGCCTGGCCGGAGCCCGATCACCAGGTGGGGTGAGCAGCCCGGTTTTCGGTTTTCGTTACGTGAAAGGTGAGGAAGTGCAGGAAGAGGACTGTGGACATACGCGCTGGGCTCACATCTCACGTCGCTTAACTCTCGGTGCCCCTGTGGTGGCACCAGGACTTCCAGGAAACGCACGCAGAGAGGCTGCCCTGTGTGACTCAGAGCAGAAACGAGGGACTGGGTCTCCCGCGTCTCTGTTTCTTGGAAGAGGCACTGACGGAACCACTTTCCACAGTTCTCCAGCAGCTCTTATCAATTTAAGACCTTTCCAGGAAATAAGACTGTGGCCTAAGGGGGCCCTGGATCCACCCGTTAGCCAGGCATAGAGACAACCCACTCGTCTGTACCTGCTCAGTCAGCGGTATCTGCTAAATCAGCAGCACAACCATTGGCCGATGACTTTGATGGAGTCAGAAGCAGTGTTTCTCAGACTGTGCTCCACCTAAATATTCTTAGGCACTTGCAAGTTCTGTCAGTGTATTAGTTTGTCCTTATTTTAATAATAATGAAAAAAAAACCCACTTATTTTTCCTAAAGACAAACTTTCTCTTTGCAGTGCTCCATGGCATGTGGGAGCTTAGTTCCCTGAACAGGGATCGAACCTGCGACCCCTTCAGTGGAAGCGCAGTCCTAACCACTGGACTGCCAGGGAAGTCTCCTGCAGTGCTACTTTGTAATTAAAAGCCAAAATATCACAGACTAAGGCTTTAGTTTTTTAGGTGGGCGTGTCCCACACTGGAGGCCACTGATGGATTTGGGGGACTATGCAGAATTTTTTCCTTTGCAGGGTATAAATACTTCGTGGGAGGAAGCCAGGTATGTATGAATTCCTCTTGGGAGCCCAGGCAGCCCAACTGTCAGGCTTTCAAGACCTCTCTCCTGATGCTCAGAGCCTCAGGTAACCCCAGACCAGGCGAGGCAGTGAGAACTCACGGAAGGAGCTGGAAAGACTGGCAGGGTTGAGACAGGCTTTCTGCTGAGTGTAAACCTAGGCTTGTGTAAGAGGATGAGGTAAGGCTGGCATGTCCTGCAAATGTGACCCTCAGTAATGGAGGAAAGCCGAATGCATCCAGATTAGCTGGAAAATCCTACTTTGATCACTTTAGAATCATCTGCATTCTTGCCAACAAACACCTGTCACCTGTTTATGTTACTGTGTAAGGTGTGTACTCCAGGGTAGTGGCTGCCTCTGGGAAGTGCGTGAGAAGGATGGGGAACATGGAGGGTGCCTAAGGGGACTTTAGCTTTATCTGAAAGGTGACACGCTTTGTATGACACACTGTCCACCACTGCTGCCCCTGGTGAGGCAGCACGCCTGAACCGTCTGCCGTATCATCCTCTGTGATTTCTCCCCACTGTGGCAGCTTCTGTGCTCTTTAAGCCCCAGACGCCCCATCATAAGCTCTCTGGGCACTCGGGTGGAAAGTGCGTCTTCCTGATGTAAACAGCAGAGCACAGCCACTGTGTGCTGAGGTACAAATTTAATAAAGCCTTTGATCATGTTTTAATCCATAAGTTATCTATGAAACCCCCTCCCCCCCACAACTTTTTAGAGCCATCAAGAGCCATCACGGTGTCTGTGAACACCAGCTAGAAAAGTATAGATTCAGGGTTTCAGATAGTGCAATACTTCCAGCCATTGAAGCTAAATGCAATTACAAACTACTCCTCCTCATCGAAAGAACAAAGTTGATGTTGGTGCTTAGAAACCACTCTTTCTGCGATCCCACACTGGCGGGCTCCGAGGGAATAAAAGCCAAACCTGTCTGTGCAGGTTGACATTCCTTTAGGCATCAGCATAAACGTACCCGCCTGCCCAGAGCACGACACGCACATTAATTTTCCAAGGAATCGAGTGTTTAAAGATAGCGGCAGGTCCACAGAATCAGAGGTTACTAACGCATCTTAAATAACAACAGCAGTAAATTCCTGTCTGTCTTTAATCCCTTGTCATCTTCCCATCAAGGTAAAACACGTGCTCTGTTGTCTAGAAGCCTGGGGCTCTAACGTGGCCGGGCTTGGGCCTGGGCAGAACAGCGGTGCCCGGCTGAAACCCTCTGCCAGAGGCCATAGCGACAGGTCCTACCTGCTTTGCTGTCAACATGAAGGTTCTTTCTGGAAGGTGTTTTGCTGCCTGGAAGAGGGCCGTGAGCCCTCTGCCGACCCCGTAGGGCCGAGGAGGGACTGGGCGCTCCTGGCCTCTAGCCTGGCTTCCATCTGGGTGGTGGGGTGCACCGGGAGTGTGGTGAGGCAGGCGAGGGTGGGTGGCTGTCTACACAGACCGCGAACATGGCTTCTGCCTCAATTCCTTGGATCTAGAGTACAGTTCTCGTGATAAAGGTGAAGAATGAGGGCAGAAGAGTGCATTGGGTTGGAAGAGAAAATGAGGTGAAAAAACTGAAAACCAAAAAACCAACCTGGAGGGCTCCTGAGCCTCGCGAGCCTCTGTCAGGGCAAAGGGCTGCCGGTTTCCAGAGCTAGGGAAGGATGGGAAACAAGCCCCAGGTTTCTTGGGACTCTTACAGTCTACGGAGTACAGCCACTGCCCAGGCAGGACAGGCACCTTCAGCTGGTGTTTCTTCCTCAAATAGGCCAACGAGCAGGGGAAAGGCAGCCGCCCCCCCCCCCCGGAATCAGCAGGCTTTGAGTAACAGCCAGCGCCTTCTGGAGACGGAGCTGCTCTTAGGACCAGCGGGCTTTTTTCTCCCAAGTCCATGAGGGCAGCGTGAGTGCCCAAGACGGGAACAAGCTGGGGGGGGCTCCCTGGCAGCCTGGCTGCTGAGGACGCGGCGCATCCAAGGTGAGAGTGGGCAGGGGGCCGCTGCTGTGTGGAACGCGTGGCTCTGAGGTGGGAGCAGTGGCCCAAGCTTCCCGTGCTCGGTGGCCTCCCCGGCAGGCGCCTCTGCTGCCCTGGGCGCAGGAGGGCATGGCTGTCTGGAGAGAGGCTGCTGTGGATGGGGCAGAGGCTGAGACTTTGTCGGGTGTGTAGAGGCTTGGCGAGGCCTTACCTGAGTAAAGGGTGTTTAGAAATGGAAGGGAAGCACCTCATGCTTGGTCGGCTTCGGGCACTCAGGCCGCGCCCTGAAAACCACTCTTGGAGCCCCTGGGACTTGTTCTTGCACAGCTCGCTCAGAAAGTTAAGGAACAGAAAGACTCACAAGAAGACCAAACTATGAAAAAGTGAAGCCCCACTGCTGCCACAGGCCTGGGACACAGGCCACTGGAAAGGGGGAAAGGAGGAACGATGCTGGCGGAATCTGGAGGTTTATTTTCAACACCCCCTTCCCGTTAGTGTCACCTGGAGAGTGCTGGGTAGCGTCGTCACCTGCGGCCAAAGCTCGAGGCCACAGGGGAGTCTCATGGCTATAGAGAGGGTCTGGGGCCGCCATCCCCTGGCACGTTGGTCGTGCTCCCAGGGGACGCCGCCTCCCGGGGCTGAGGGTGCCGGAAGCCCAGAGTCCGCGGGGGCGGGAGCTAGGAGAGCTCGAAGCCAGTGTTCATGCTGATGGCGTAGCGCAGCTTCTCCCGCAGGACGCTCTTCTTGCTGTAGTTGGGCAGCTTGAGCAGGTTGAAGCAGGTGGAGGAGGTGGGCAGGCGGCCGCCCGGCTCCCGCTTGCGGATGGTGAAGAAGCCACGGAGGACGCTGCCCAGGGTGTCCCCAGTGTCCTGCAAGCGAACCCCACAGCCTCGGGTTAGGGGGCGCCCGGAGAGAGGGCCAGGCTGCCCCCCCAAGGGGGACAACCGACCTGGAGAGGTGGGTGCACGGAAGCAAGCCTGGCTCCGAGGGTCCCGCACGGGGGAAGCCTGCATGAAGCAGCACTTGGAGCAGCGCCTTCTGGTTAACCCCTAACCACTGGTAAACCAATTTGCAAAGAGCTGGAATGGGGTAAAAATGTTTTGGTAACAAATTCCTTCCTGACTTCACCAGTGCTGCGGCCTGCAGCAGACTGTAACTTGGGGCAGCCTTCCTTAAGTAAGGGGGCTAAGGGTCGTCTACTGTCACCTAAGAGGAGGAATCAGTGTGCAGATTCCTAGTGGCACTGGGGAAGGCAGCTACACTCAGAGGCCACTGGGATTTTATGGGGGGCTGAAACTTATAACCAGGCTACCATCTGAGCATCACTACAGGTCAGGCTTGCGGCACACAGAACACAATGACCCCTAGGGCACCCGTCCTCCCTTTGCACAGGAGGGAACGAGGCCGCTTGCCCAGGTGTGCAAAGCCGGCAGGTGCAGGAATTGGATTTAAGCCTATGCTTGTCCAATTCCTGAGCCCACGGCCCAACCCCTCGCCCACGCCACCGTTCAGACCTGCAGCCCGGGCTGTACCAGCAGCTGCAAAAAACACCTCACAGGTATTCTTCCCTGAGGGAGTAATGAGAAAGGGACCTCCAGGAGAGCTCAGGCCCAGAGCGGCCTGCCTGTGCTCCTGGCCCAAGAACCGTGTCCCCTTCTCACCCAGCCGAGGAGCCTGGCTGCACACCCTGTGGACACAACTGGGTGAGCGCCCCACCTGGACCACCAAGAGGGGCTGGCTCTTCCCCAGAAGTGGTACCTGATCATCCGACACTTCGACACAGCGGATGGAGAAAGGAGGCTTGAGGTAGGCGAATCCCAGGAGTGGAGGCCTGGAGCAGCTGGTCACAAACTGCAACAAAGGCAGGGCCTGGGGTCAGAGTGGGGCTGGCAGACGCTGTCCTTAGGGAGAGACCACACGACAAGAGCACCAGAGAGGGAGAGGGAGGCGCCAGTGGGCCCGCTAGACGTGGCAGGGAGAGGCCTGAGCCGAGAGCCCAGGCCCCGGGGCAGGCATCACACCCCAATCGTGAGCCAGGAGCTCGCTCTGCACCTGCCTTCCCGCTCGGCTTCTTCACCATGCAGGGAGGATGCACGGGTGGCTCCCTGAGCACGCTGGCCGGCAGGGTTGCAGGGCCGTCCCTGTGAGCTTGGCTCCTAATCTGTTCTCAGCACGCTGACAAAAACCAGGCCTCAGGAGCCAGCGAGGCTGAGGGCAGACCAAAGTACTGGATGCCCCAAATGGGCTGTGGGCAGCCAGCCTCGCTTCCCTGCTGCACTCTTGGAATTCCATGCATCTTCCAGACTGTAGCTCCTGTGTCATTTCCCCAAATGACTAGTCCTGCCTGGACAGAGGTATCTACCTACCTGGAAATCCAAGTGCTAAACCTGCACAGGGGACTTCCTTGGTGGCACAGTGGTTAAGAATCTGCCTGCCAATGCAGGGGACACAGGTTCGATCCCTGGTCCAGGAAGGTCCCACATGCTGAGGAGCAACTAAGCCTGTGCGCCACAGCTACTGAGCCTGTGTGCCACAATTAGTGAGCCTGCATGCCACAACTACAGAGCCCTGCACCTAGAGCACGTGCTCTGCAAGAGAAGCCACCACAATGAGAAGCCTGCGCACCACAATGAAGAGTAGCCCCCACTTGCCGCAATTAGAGAAAGTCCGCGCACAGCAAAGACCCAATGCAGCCAAAAAAATAAAAAAAATTAGAATAAGTAAATAAATAAACAGTAAAATGACCCGCACAGGGAAGTCCTAAGAAACCATTTGCTTTCTTTAGTTCAACACTAGCCCAATACTCTCCCTTCTCCAGGGTATCTAGGCACCTGCTACTCACAACACTGAGCTATGCTTCAAAACTCCATGGCAGGCTGAGTAGGTCTTAAAATAAATATTACCAATTTAACAATGTTATAAATGATAGTGAGATTTCTGAGACCATCCAAAAAGTTTATGTGTCATGCTTCAAAAACAGTTTTTACAAAAAGTATTGACAATATCTATTACTAACCTAATATCCTGTATTTTCCACTATAAAGGCCGTAGCAGTGGACCCTATTCAGAAGCATTTCCACACTGCACTGAGCCCTCCGGGTCTGCAGCCGCAGAAAAGGACAGGCACAGGACGAGGAACCGCAGGTGTGGTGACAGGCCACCCAAAGACAGAAATTTGCCTGCAGTGAGGGGCACTGTCTGCGTGGTTAGGAGAGACAGGCTTTCCTTTTTCTAGGAGAGGTGGGTGAGCAGCTCTACCGGGAGGCAGAGGCTGTTATGCCTACAAAAGGTCCTGTTGGAAAAACTGATTCTCTTGAGAATCAACTTCTGAAATTATGTCCCCTTGCATGTATAGGTAACATATAAGATACCTTCAGAAACATGGCTCTCTCGTCGGGCGTGAAGTCAGAGGCCAGGATATCCCAGAGCCAGATAATGACCCTGTGACTTCCATGGAAACCACCGTAGTACACCGTGTGCTTCCTGAAAACAATGCAGACAAGGGTTCAGCCACACATTCTGACAGGTGCTTACAGACACAGCAGGCATGGAATTTAGATAAGCAGCACAGCAAACTCTGGCCAGCCTGGGTGATGACTAACTTCTCTTAAGCCAGAAGTTCATGCCTTAATAACCCCAGGCCCCGCAAACTCAATGGGCAGAGTGTTGCATCGTGGGCCCTGCTGCTCTCCAGCAAAAGCTGACAGGAGAGCCTGCACCACTGTTTCCTAGGACTTCGGAAAGCCCCAAGGGCCTCAAGCTCTGCCTCTGCTTCTCAGTCTCCAGGCAGACAAGGGCTTGAGCTTTCCATCCAAAGCAACTCACTCAGAGGTCAGGGAGGACTGGAGACAGGACCCTGAAAACTCTCCAAAAGGAACCCCGCAAAGGAGCAGCTTGCTTTCTTGGAGGCCTAAGAATTTCACCCTTGCCCCCTCACTCACTCCTTACTTTAAATCTTCCAGATCGATCTCAGCATTGTCGCCGGAGATGAGTCGCTGTAGCTCAGGGGTTGAGAACATCCGGGTCCATTCGGGTTTGATGATGGAACGGAATCCGCTAATGAGGGCAGCTGTCTGGTTCTTGATCTGAGTGTGCATTCGGAAGTGGGCCATCAGATGGATGTAGCTAATTCTGTTGCCAACAAGGGAAAACCATGGAAATTAAGAGGACAAGGCGGGCGGTTGCTGATGGGCTGAAAGATGACTCCAGTCGGTTCTGAACCATTTGACAAATACACAAATAGCACCTGAGCATTTCACCAGAAAACTGGCAACGAGGATGACAGCTCTCCCGGCTGGCCCATGGTGTGCCACCGTGGACGCGTCAGTGTCAAGGGCACCACCTCATGTGCTCCTCCCAAAAGCCAGTGGGTCAGACATCAGGGTAACACCCCACTGTCAAGAATCAAAGTGAGACGTTCTCCAGCTGAGCAGAGGGGCTTTCTTAGGATAAAGGGACTTTAATTTCATCCTTTGGCCAATTAAGATACTATTCAATCCTCCAGAGAAAACCTGTTTCATGTTGAAATTTTAACCAAAACCTTGCTAGACAAGCAGTCTAGGCCACGAAAAGGTAAGGCCATGGAAGGTCTTAACCACACGCAGCTGGCTGCTGACGAGGCTCAACGAGGAAGTCGGAGCACTCACAATGGTTCCAAGCAGCTGGTCTTCCCGGTCTGCTTCCACCAACACAAGCAGCGCACCTGCAGCTGCACGACACGAGGCAACGTTTTGGGCCAGGTGAGGTGAGGCCCGTTCCCAAAGGCTTGCCAGCACTGCTGATTTCTTAGCAAACCGTTTACCGTTTACTCAGAGATGAAAGAACCTGAGCCCAGCCCAGGGACAACTCTCAA
The DNA here is from genome assembly GCF_030028045.1 of Hippopotamus amphibius kiboko. NCBI lineage: Eukaryota > Metazoa > Chordata > Mammalia > Artiodactyla > Hippopotamidae > Hippopotamus > Hippopotamus amphibius. The sequence continues at coordinate 9,796,477 of NC_080193.1, read as the reverse complement.
AATTCCAAATTAGTACAGTCTAAATATATCTGTTTTAGCCCGCAATGCTCAGATCTGAGTTACTGACCTGGAAAATATCCCTATTTAAAAAAAGCTTCCAGTGGCAGACCTGCACACTGACACACGTACACGTGACTTTTCCTATCGCTGCTACCCCTTTTGTGTACTTGTTGAAGCAGGTGACTAACACTGTTGCATTCTACCAAAAGAGAGGGACGGAGCCTGGGAGACGTGCCCATCAAGTCTCCCAGGCTCCTGCACCCAGGAAGTGCAAGATCAAGTATCACTTCGCAGGAGTGGGTCCTGGCGATACAGGCCTTTTAAGAGTCTGCAGAAGTGAACGCCCTTGCCCTCATACTGAGGCTATACGCCAAGAACACGTAAGAGTTTGTGAAATGACTTTCCACGTAGGTTTCCAGGCAGGACAGGAACCTCACGCCAACCCAGGCTGCATCAACCCCCCTCGGCTGGCTGCTATACATACAGCTCCTACCATCACCCTCGTGCCATGTCTGGCAAGAGAGGGCCCACCTGAGGGTGACAGAGCTGATGACGGTGAGATCACTGCTTTCATTTACTCAGCCCCTCCTTTCGGCCAGACCCCCTGGAAGGTACTTTACACATGTTCTCACGTGAAATCCTCTGAAGGGATGGTTACAGGCACACGGTGGGCAGGCTCAGGACCCACCTGCTCTCTGACACACCCTGTGTTCCCTGTTCCTTCTCAGTTGTCACACTAAGGCCTTGCGACCAAGAGTCAAAATGGGTGCATTTCAATCATGTTGAGAATCAGGTCTCCTCTCCCGACTATGCTGACAGTCAAAATAAAAGCTCCCTGAGCACGTGGACTGACTGATCTGACCCGAGAGGGGACATAATGCTCGGGGACACTGGGCTGTGACGTGCATCTGATCCAAATGACTCGCCACGTAGGACTAAGCTCTCACCTGTCACTGAAGAGAGTGATGCTCAGATGAACAGTTCAGATGCTCAGCTGAGCCTGGTGGCAGGAGGAGACCGACAGATTGACAACAGGGCCAATAGCTACTCTTTGTGCGGGACCTACTGTTTAATTAGGTGAGAACAGGGCTGGGTGGGCACATGCATGGAGGGGCTTTGCTTTGAGGGAGCATTTATGATAGATTCCTAAAAGCCTGTTATCTGTGATAACAGTTGCCGGGCCTCAGGGTCTTCCCACGTCTGAGGACCTGTCTGCCGCATCTGAATTCATCACTGTGTCTTCTCAAGAGCAGTGTTTTACACAACTGCCACACACCCTCATTCCAAAATGATCTGCCCCTCCAAGGAGTCTTTCTGCCTCTGTGCTCTCTGGGTTCAGGACTCTGCCTGATGGGCTCAGAACCCATCTGTCTGCATCTAGAGCCGTCATTAAATTCCTAGGAACACCGCAGCCTGGGTGCCTGACCTTAGAACTGCTACTGCAAAAAATAAATTGTCAATTCTTATTTTGCAAATCGAATTTAATACGATTTCGGCCTATGAACTGTAACCAGTAAATTCCATTATGATATTTATGGCCTCTTTCTACTTCAATCTATCTTAATAAATTCTCAAAGTAAGCCCGGAGAGCCAGAATGAAGTCTTTTCAAGTGGTGACCTTAACAACCTAATTGCCATACTCACTTATTTTCATTTGTAACAGGAATGGTCTTCCCTCCAGGAATCAGTTCATGGCAAACAAGCTGGGGGAGAGAGAGGGGAACATTGACTTAAGAGAATTCTAATGAGGAAATAAAGCTTCCTGAAGATGAGAGGGCCCGACGCCGACATCCATAATAATGACAGAAGGAAGATGAGATGTGTTTGGGAACAATCATTTTCACAGAAACCCGGGGCCTAAACATCAACAAGCAGGCCCTGCATGATCAATAGGAAAGGTTCCTTCCCACCTGATCCTTGTTCGAACGTGCGTGTTAAGGCCATGGGGTGTCGTGCAATGAAGAGCACAGGAAGACGGTTAAATAAATGCTGCTGCTACAAGCACACGCTGGAATACAGTGGCGCTATTAAAACATATGATGAAAACCTGTATTTCTTGCAAAGGTGGCGGCGGTGGGGGGGGGGGAGGCGGGGGAAGCAGATTATATAACAGCACGCAAGATATGGTATCAGTTCTGCAAAAAATTATATACGTGCCCAGGGAGGAAAACCCTGAAAAGGTGCAGGCCATGTGTTGATAGTGGCACTCTCCAGGTACCAGCACTAGAGATGGTTTTCACGTTCACCTTTATGCTCTTATTGGAACTGAATTTTTGGTTAGAAGTTTGCATTTTTTTCTAGTCAGGACAGAAAATTAAGAATGTCAGAGGGAAGTCTCAAAATCTGATTAAAGATTCAAAAACACTACAGAATCAACTGTTTTCCTCGACTTCAAGAAATCCTGTGGGTTTCCTAAAAATCAAAGAATGCATCATTTCAAAGTTAATTTTAATAGAAACTCTATTAACGTAATGCACTGTAACTCTAAACATGCAGAAAGGAGAAACGGTGCCCTCTAGTCCCACTGCTATCGATGTCTCGGGGCCGATGCTGCAGGATGGTAAAGCGGGACGGGCCCTTAGGAACCGCTCAGGCTGGTGTTTCCCACAAAGGGTCCCAGCGAACACCTGGTCTGTGTGCCAGTATCTAGAGAACCTCTCTGTGAGGTGGTGTGCCCTCTCTGAAAGAGGAGTTCTGGGACCAAATGAGCAGGGAAGGTTGCGGTTAACACAGTCACAGCGGGCTTCTCTCGCACAGGCTCCTCAGGGCCCTGACGTGCCAGCAGGCTCGTGGCTCTTCAGGAGGCGGCCAGGGTGTGGGGCGTCTAGAGGGTGTCTGGGGTGACACTGGTCCCAGCAAGGACTCATGTGGCAAATGGCACTTGTCAAGATAAGGAAAGTGTGGCTCAGGGAGACTGTGTGACCTCGCTGAGGCCCTGGGAAGCTGGCCCTGCACTACGAGCTCTAGGGACGTAACTAGAGGGGCCGGGAGTCCTGCAGGGACAGAGAGAGTCGGGGGGAAGCCCCTCTGCTGTCATGACTTCAAGGGTCTGTTTTCCCTGCTCCGCTCTCCGTGCCGAGGAGCAAGGGCAGGACTCTGTTAGAGGCCCTTCCTGTCGGGTAGCTGCTTCCCCCATCTCAGTCATGATCCTTCATTTGGAACAGCTAATCCTCACCATGGTAACGAAAAGCAGGGTACAAAGCGGGAGTCACAGCTTCCATCGGGAATGACCCCAAAGTGCGCTCGAAGCAGAGCAGGGTCTCTGTGGGAGCTCTGTGCCGGGCGAGCAGGCCAAGGCCAGGTCAGCTGGGAAGGGGAGGGGAGTGCCCTCCCTCCTGGCAGGGTGTGAGAGGGGGTGGGGAGGCAGAGGAGAAGGGTGGACAGACAGAGCCCCAGTCTGTGGGTCTCCTCGGGAAAACACCCAGAGTAGGGCAGGTCTCGGGGAGCCAACAGAGGAAGGGGGAAGAAAGCTTGGCTAGAGAGGCCCACTTACCTGACCCATGACATCCTCATCATATGACAGTGTCAGACCCAAGTCAGCGATGTCCCCATCGTACCGCTAAAGCAACAGAGAAAGGGACAATGTAGGGGCCAAGAAGAGCTACATTCTTAAAGGTTTTAACACTCCCTGCCTACGATGTGGGCTTGGGCAGAAACCACCGTGGCTGCCTCACAACTTGAAACAAAGGAAAAGGCCACTCATCACCTGGAGGAAGGAGGCTGTGAACATCAGTCCCGGGAGGAAGTGCTCAGGAGGGAACACGAGGGCCTGCGAGTGACTACGGCTAAGCCACCCCGCCTTCCACACTGACCTTAATGGAAGTGAGGTTTTTATAGAACTCGGAGTCCAGAGAAGGCAGCTCGTCCACAGAGCTGTAGAAGACACTGTGGTGGTGCCCAAGAAGCTGGCTCAGGAAGAAGGATGCGAAGGGCACGTCCACCACAATGCCCTGCGAGAGAGGAGACAGGAGCTGCCGCCGCCGCCCAGGATGCCGTCTCGGTGATCTCATCCAGGGCAGCTCGGGCTGCAGAGGGGCCGATGACACCTCTACATCCCCTGCACTTTCACTCTGGAGCGCAATGCCTCTCTACCACTTAAACACAGTCGAGTGCCTCCTGGGAACGTTACGGTGTAGTGATTGAGGGCCCTGGCTTTGCACCTGCACAGCTCAGGGATCAAATCCCAGCTCCACTGCTGCCAGGCCATGGGGCAACAGCTTTCTCATCTGTAAATGGGGACCAGCACAGCCTGTTTTAAGAGTTAAACAAGCAGGGTGGGGAAAGCTTCCAGGAGGAAGAGATAGCTGAGCACAGGGCCTTTAGTACAAGGCCCACAGCTGCACTCCAGGGCTGGAACACAGGTCTGCCCACAGTATGGGATGTGGGGAAGGGGGGTGAGCGAGGAGGCCAGAGAGGCAGGCAGGGCAGATCAGGAAGCGCTTAGGAGCTTCCAGGAGTCTGGATTCTACTCCAAGGGCAGCCGGGGCCCTGGGAAGGCTCTGGGCAGGGAAATGCTGGATTTGTACTTCCTGTGGGGAAGGGCCTGGAGGCAGAGACACAGCCATGAAGCCCCTGCACATTATCAGGGACTGTGCACAGATTGTACTGGGTGGAGAGATGTGTGCAGACTGAAGACTGAGAAGGGAGAGTCAGTCAAACTCCATGATGGCCTGTCCTGAGGACCACGAGGGAAGTGAGTTAACGCAGGCCACTCCTCAGCAGGGCCCACGACGTCCTCATTGCTGGAGAGGGAGGAGACGGAGACTAGGCCCAGGAAGTGGGGGAGGACATTTACAAAGCCAGGAAGGCGTGCTTTTCAGCTGGCCCAGACTCTTCTGGGTCTCATCACCGCTTCATGTTCAAAGGAAAAACATGATATATGCCCAGACAAGGCCTTGTGGTTTTTTCTTTTTTTTTTTGTAAAAAAGGGGAATCAACTGAGAAACTGGCTCTACTTTGCAGATGTGGAAACAGAAGCCCAGAGAATGAGCCCAGGCCACCTAACCAGTCCAGAGCAGGAGAAGGCCTGGAGGGTGCTTGGACTCAGATGGGGCACCTGACGTCACCTGAAGGCTGTGGACCGGGGCTGTTTACACAGAGAGAACGATGGATTATTCAAGAGTCAAAGTATGTTCACCCCAGAAGGCCTCCTCTCTCAGCCTGGCCTGCTGCGGGCTCTTTGCCTCTGGAAGGCATCCTGGCCTCCCTGGGCTTTGTGATGGGTGACGTGAGCGCTGCTCAGGTGGTGGCCCCCCCGGGGGTGAGGCAGGGTGGGGGGAAGGTCCCCTGCGGCTCTGGAGTCCACTGTGAAGGTCACGGGAACAGACTGCTGATGCGCTCAAGCTGCAGCTTTACTTCCTTCCTGGGGAGCAGGACCCTAGGGGCAGTGGGTTAAGCACAGTTCTGCCGGCTGGTGGGCTCTCAGGGGAGAGGGGCCAGGAACTGGGTGAGCTTGCCCAGAGCCTCAGAGGTCCACACAGCCCCATCCCCACAACACGGGGAAGCGGAAGCTCAGACACCCTTCCTCCTAATCGCAGTGAGGATGGCAGCTCCGACCTCCCCTGTGAGCAGCTGTCAGCCCCACCTGGGAGGTGTTTTACCTGTAACACCTCATTTACCACCTACAGCAACCCAATAATGTAAGCTCTATTATCCCCACTTCGCTGACGAGAACACGGTGGGCGTTGGTTCTGATCCCCCTCTCCTTGACTTTATCCTTGTGACAGGGAGTTGCCACTACGTACCTACATGTACACGAAGCCCGAGGCACTTATTTTATTTTCCATTCCGGTTCACTGGTCCTTAACGTGCCTACCTCGTACACAGCCTTCCCCAGCATCTTGCCCACAAACTCAAAGAGCTGCAGGTAATTCTCATGAATGTAGGACGTGGGCGAAGGGTAGAGTCTCTCGTCCCCACTGGTTGTCTGCAAGGCAGAAGGACGGGTGGGGCAGAGGTTAAATGCCTTGCAACGAGCAAGCCCAGGCCTTCACTTCTCATCTGTCACCTCCAATCTGGCCGCCGTCAACCACGCTCTCGCGCCCTTTAAATACCTTGAACAGATTGAGCGCCGGGTCGAACACCCTCTTGATGATCTCTTCCAAGAACTCCTTGAAAACGCCGTCCTGATCAATCCCTGCCTCGTCCACCCCGAGGTCATTGACAAACTTCACGCGGATGACGCCCTTCATGGCGTGCTGGGAGAGCTGCCGAAGCTGCTCGTAGCCGTCCTGCCAAGCGCAGAATTATAGCCCATTAGGAATCGAAGGCCGCTGCATAACGCAGGGCGCCCTCCTCAAAGCTCCCTGTCCCCTGGGGGAGGCCTGCCCAGTGTGATCACTACACGTGGCAGGATGCACGGGTGCATGAGGAGGGCCAGCAGTTTCCAGCTGCTTCTAGATGAGAGCCTGTAAAAAGACAAATTCCTTTTGGGGATGTGACTCTGCCACTCTTTGCAAGGGGAGACTGTCCTCAGGAGGATGCACAGCAGTGAGATGGAGAAATCAGACAGGATGAGGCACGACAAGCTCCCGGTCATTAGACAGGAGGGAGGAAACTGAGACAAGATGAATGCTGTAAGATGAAAAACAAAAGTACCTCCCACTGCTCAACTCTCGGTACCCTTCCCCAGATCAGGAAATGCTGTGTGTCATGCTGGGAAATGAGAGCACTGGGGAGCCACAGAGCAACTTAGGCAGAGAGTGACATGGTGGGCTTTCTGTCTTAGGAAGATCTTTCTGCTGGAAGCAAAGCAGAGGGACGGCAGGAAGCAGGGAGACGGGTGCAGGAGTGCTGCTGGGCCTGAAGGAGGGCAGGAGCAGTGGGAGGAGAAGCCTCGACACCTCCAGCTTGCAGTCTGCTCCCTTGAGATGCACAGCCACTGGGCACGCCTCCCACCCAGAATGCTGGGACACGACTCCAGAGCTCTCCTGCTAAACTGCCGTGCACAGTCTATCGCTTGACTCCGAGCTGTCGAGGCCTTCCTGGCTCCAGACCCTGGCATGTGGGTGCTGACGGGCAAGCTGCTCAGGCTTTCATTTCAGAGCAGTGATTATAAAAAACAGCGCTCAGAACACAACAGGCCCAGGGAGGAGTCCTTTGGCCGAGCCTGAGAGGCCCCATCACCAGGGTCAAACTGATGTCTTTAGATACGGTCACAGAACAGGTTACAAGTCAGCTGCCATGTCCTACTGTGGCCACCCCACATTCCCCCCCACCCCCCAGTCACAGCACAGTGCTCTCAGATGCTTCGCTGACATCAAGACAGGCCATCTCCACAGCACCCACTCGCCTGCCAGTCTGGTTCCTTGTCACAAAGCGAACGAGGCCAGTATGCTTTGGGGAACCCTTGCTGCCTTCCTGCCGATCGTGTTTCCCTTGTGCTCACCTACTGACCCAGAGGACTGTGCCATGGTGGCTCCCCATCTTACTTAGGACTTAGGCTCCAAAGTTAGTGAGCAAGTAAAAAAATTACCTCTGAAGTCCCCGAAGTCACAAGAACATGATTCTGAGTGCACACTCCTGAAAAGCACTTTTTATGCACGAGATGTGAAAACCATTAAGTTAGAAGAAGAGAAGAGGAAAACAGGAAGTCACCATGCAGCTGCTACAGCATGTAAATCATTCTGCCTAAATGTAAGATAATGACCTTGGCACTGAGTAGGGGACGGGGAGGGAACTCTAAAAGGGCCCTGACTGCCTGCAGGGTTTCCTCCCTTCTGCTTACAGTGCCGCCTCCCTAACCTTAGCGTGGCGGTGTTAGGAGGTGTGCTAGTGTCGTGCAGATTAAAAGAGACGCCCTGGGAAAGCTCTCAGCAGGTGGCCAAACTCACGCGCTCCCGGTGTGCTGGACTGGGTCTGAATTTTGCTGGATCAGCCCCACTGCAGCCTCCCTTTGAAACACTGTAGAGAGGACTCTGCCGCCCGCCTCTGCTGACACACTGCACCCCACTGCCCTCTCTCGAGGAGGGTCCTATCTGTGCCCTGGGGGAAGGGGTAGGGGACACAGCCTTCCTCTTCTCTTCTGCATCTCAAAGAGGAGACGCTGAACACTGACCCGGGATGGGACAGGGACGGGAGAACCGGCTTCCAGACCCAGCTCTGTCATTGACGCCTGAGCGACCCTGAACTCCCCTGGCTTCAGTCCTTCCTTTGACGGGGCGGGGCGACAGGAAAGGGATGGGCAAGGGTGTGTCTACGGTTCCTTCCAGTTTTGAAATGCTGGCGTTCCTCTCCTATTCACCCACTGTGAGGGGAGGCCTTCCTGCAAGACTTCAGACCATCACCTGGAAGCCTAACACACAAGCCCCATCTTCAGTACAAACTATAAAAAAGAGGACAGAATAAAAGCCCAGGATATCATGAGTGGAATATCAGCTTTTTGATGCCCCCTTGTGTCCAAATTAAGCAAAGGCCACTGGGCTCTCAAGTTCTGGTAACCAAACCACTGAATCGTGAGAACTGGGGTAACTGAATCAACAACCCTCTCCCCTTCCTAATTCAATATGAACACCCGTGATCAATTTCATGACATCATCTATCCCAATGGAACATAAAGAGGAAAACAGACTTTGCCTAAAATCTAAGACAGACATCCCTCCATTGACGCCCTGAGGGATGTGTTTAAGAAAAGCAGGCCCAGTCTAAGCGGGTGTCCGGTGAATCTCCCAGTGACACTGCAGGACACTCTCAGCAGACACCACAGTTTCCACCACCCATACTCCCCGTCGTGCTGGCCACATGGGAGTGGGTACAGCGGGCAGTGGGATGGAAGAGTTTAAGAGACAGGAAAGGTGCATCTGGGCCCAACGAAGAAAGTGCTGGAGAAGTGAGTTCCTACAACACAATGGGGCTTTTTCTTCTTTGCGTCAAAGCAGAGGTTGCAAACTGGTGGCCTGCAGGTTGAATCTGGTGGGCAGACAGGGGTTATCTGACCTTCCAGGTACTTTCCAAAAATTGACTAGTTCACAACATAAAAGATCTGAAGATTTCACATAAAATCCTAAATTTTGGTCTTTTCTTAAAAAGCCAGAGCATTATGGAGCCCAAATCTCCACAAGGCAATACTCAGGTGGCCCCTTTTAGCGGCACGGGCTCTCCACCTGCCTACCCTCTCCTGCGCCCAACACTGAGGTTGTCAGTTGTCATTTATCAACTCACTCGTGGGGTCGGTCCAAGGGCTGTGTTTCAAGAAAAGCGGGAGCGAGCAGTGGCGGTGGAGAACATTTCTCTTCGTTTAACATGCAAACAAATGCCCCTGCACTGAGACACTCTCAGCCAGTGTTACTCATCCCCATGGCTGGCAGGGCCCCTGGGGGCACTTGTGTTTCTTATCCCTACTTTTGAGAATGTCAAAATCACCTGTTTACTACCCGCTGCCTTTCTCAGGCAGACATCAGTGTTAATCACCAGTGGCCAGAGAACTTAAGTTCCCCAGACGTGACAAACATGGCGCAAATGCCCCGAGGGAGAAGTGAAGACGTGTGGGGAGGAAGGACTGCGGGTGATGCCATTTGCTGGGGGCTGGCAATGTGGCCCCGGGCTGTCCTGGGAGCCCCTGACCACCCTATGCTGCAGACGAGATGCAGCAGCTGGCGTGTGAGGAAAGGCAAGAGAGCGAGCGTGGGCAGATCGACGAAGCCAAGCCGCTCCTGGGAAGGGGCACTGGGGGCTCGGTCCCCACACGCGCACACACGGGCAGGCCGTGCACTGCCCGACCCTGGAGGAGCGGGCGGCGGGCACGACGCAGACAATGCAGGTGTGTCCATTTATTATGACAACATTCCAGGGTCTTGTTCCAACAAAATCAACATGCTGTGGAGGATGGTGTGCTGAGGACAGGCACTACTTCTAATTCACACGAAATCGCCACATGGTGGGAACGCTGGACGCTGGGTTTGGCGAAGGTGGGCCACTTCATGTGCATCTCCTGAGTTTATGTCCACAAAGAACGCGTAGCCTGTGATCCATGTATTTCCCAGGACAGCTCATTTATGTCCCACCCACACTCCAGCCTCCACACTCCCGGCTGGGTGTCTGGGCAAAGTGCCCGCCGGGACAGACAGAGTCTGCGCCGATACGAGCGCGTCTGTCCTCCTCTCAGAGGCACAGAGTGTGGGGTGCTCTCACCTTGTGGCACAAAGGGAGGGAGATGCTGCGCTGGGGTCTCCAGCACCGAGGGCGTGTTTAATCAAGCAGCTCTCAGAGCAGCTGACAGGACAAGCGGGCCCTTCCCGCCCCCAGAGCCCCGCGTGTCACCGGACCAAGCAGTGATAAGAACAGCTCAGAGGCAACAGATCATCTGCTAGAAGCCCCACAGTTCACAGAGCACACTGTGCAGCAAGCTTCTTACCTCCAGCATCCGGGACCGGCGGATGGTAATGTGAGTGACATGAGGGGAGGCGGAGCTGGTTTCCACAAGCCCCAGTTTCTCCTTCTCCTTGGTCACCATGTTTCGGAACAGGAGAACTCTCTGAAATGAGCAAAGGCGAGACCGGAAACGGGGTCAACAACTGAGGATCCCCGAAAACACACTGTACACAATTCACGGACTTTAAGCACATGAGAGGCCCCCGGAACGGGACGCTCTGATGTGTGCTGCGGTCAGAAGTGTCTTGTGAGAACAGTAGACATCTCCCCGCCAGACACTCTTGGGAATTAGAAATAAGCTGAATAACATGCCAAGGGAGAAAGGGTCCAGAAGGAGCGGTCTGGCTGTGCCAGAGCCCAGCTAAGAACAGTCTGAGGGAAAAATCACTCTCCGTGTTCAGTCAATAATCCACCGTAAAAACCTGGCCGTGGCAGGCATTACAGAGGCTGCTTTATACAGCCGGGCCTGCTTTACAGGAAATCGACAGCATGAATTTAAACAACAGAAACATTTCAAAGATAATTTTTTTTTTACTGTCAGAAAACGTTTAAATGATCCTACAGTATAAAGGCCCCTGACCTTCCTACCTGCCTCCTCCTCTGTGTCCTCAAGCACATCAGAGTCCCACCAGTAATATTTCTCAAGTGTCATTTAAAAAGAGCCCTCTCACATTCTCAAGATTCTGATAAGCCTCTGTTAGAAGAGCATGACGTCTGACCCCATCCTGTAAGAGCACTCAAATCATGTCAGCGGAATGAATGAATAACTCCAATCACAGCTGTTTCTCTGAAAAATGGAAATCTCCCCCAAGTCAAGAGCATTGTGAAATACAAATCATAACAGTAATAATAACGACAACAGCAGTGCTGAGGGCCACCTACACACGCGGGGAGGCGAGTGCGTTTTCGTTTGGTCATTCTATCAGCTCCCCGAGGTAATTACGGTTGAGACAGAAAACGCCATTGCCAACAACCTGAGACGGGGGGATGTGCTCAATGGAGGGGCTAGTCAGTGAGGGGGCGCCATGTGGCTGGTCTACAAGTCTAGAAACCAGGACTGAAGAGCCCTGAGTCACAGCAAAAGTGCTCGGGGCTCCCGGCTAACTCAGAAGGGAGAGCATGGGCTGAGGACCGCGAGGGAGGCTGAGGACCGCGAGGGAGGCTGCGGGGGCACGTGCAGGGCACAGTCGCCTCTGCCTTCCGGGCTGGGGAACTGGGGACGAGCATAGGTGTTTAACTCGTGGGGGGCCATGTGGCTTGACTGCTTCCCGTGACCCCCAAATCTTTAGCACGATCACCTGAACAAGAGGTGCTGTCTTGTGGAACATGAGGCAGAAGACACGCCTCAAGTCAAGGTTAATCCTGTATGGGGCAGAGACAGTGGACACGGAGGCAGAACTACAGAGGCGACCACAAGAACGCCGGCCTCCCAGGAATCACAGAAAGAGTGGATGGGACTCTGGATTTCTGTGGGGTGTGGAAGAAGGTTTGGGGTGACCTTCACCAGCTCTCAAGGGGCTAGGAGACCTTAGCGAGCACAGTGGACATCTAGGTAAGGATCATCGTTCCCACTGTGCGGATGAGGAAACTGTCACGCAAGGTCACACAGCTGGTGGACAGGGGACCAGGGCCCATGCACAGACACCACACTACACAGCCCCTGCCCACTGCACATGGTGCTAGGCCTCCTAGGCCAAAGGAGAGAGAGAAAGAGAGAGGCCTTAAGTCCCAGGCAGGAGATGACCTGCCTGTAAACGTGTAAAAGCAACATAAGGGAGTGCAGAGGATGAAGTGCTGTGTGTGAACCAGGCAGAGGTGAGACTTAAAAATGTTAAGGATACCATGTTCCTGGATTGGAAGAATCAACATCGTGAAAATGACTGTACTACCCAAAGCAATTTACAGATTCAATGCAATCCCGATCAAATTACCAATGGCATTTTTCACAGAACTAGAGCAAGAAATCTTACGATTTGTATGGAAACGCAAAACACCCCGAATAGCCAAAGCAATCTTGAGAAGGAAAAATGGAGTTGGAGGAATCAGGCTTCCTGACTTCCAACTATACTCCAAGGCCATAGTGATCAAGACAGTATGGTACTGGCACAAAAACAGAAAGGAAGATCAATGGAACAGAATAGAGAACTCAGAAGTAAGCCCAAACACATATGGGCATCCTATCTTTGACAAAGGAGGCACGAATATACAGTGGAAAAAAGACAGCCTCTTCAATAAGTGGTGCTGGGAAAATTGGACAGCAACATGTAAAAGAATGAAATTAGAACACTTCCTAACACCATACACAAAAACAAACTCCAAATGGATTAAAGACCTACATGTAAGGCCAGACACTATAAAACTCCTAGAGGAAAACATAGGCAGAACACTCTATGACATACATCAAAGCAACATCCTTTTTGACCTACCTCCTAGAATCATGGAAATAAAATCAATAAACAAATGGGACCTCATGAAACTTAAAAGCTTTTGCACAGCGAAAGAAGCCATAAACAAGACAAGAAGGCAACCCTCAGAATGGGAAAAAATAATTGCCTATGAAACAATGGACAAAGGATTAACCTCCAAAATATACAAGCAGCTCATACAGCTTAATACCAAAAAAGCAAATAACCCAATCCACAAATGGGCAGAAGACCTAAATAGACATTTCTCCAGAGAAGACATACAGATGGCCAACGAACACATGAAAAGATGCTCAACATCACTAATCATCAGAGAAATGCAAGTCAAAGCCACAATGAGGTATCACCTCACACCAATCAGAATGGCCATCATCACAAAATCTGGAAACAACAAATGTTGGAGAGGGTGTGGAGAAAAGGGAACTCTCCTGCACTGTTGGTGGGAATGGAAGTTGGTACAGCCACTATGGAAAACAATTTGGAGGTTCCTTAAAAAACTACAAATAGAACTACCATATGATCCAGTAATCCCACTCCTGGGCATATACCCAAAGAAAACCATAATCCCAAAAGAAATTTGTACCATAATGTTTATTGCAGCACTATTTACAATAGCCAGGACATGGAAGCAACCTAAATGCCCATCAACAAACGAATGGATAAAGAAGATGTGGCATATATATACAATGGAATATTACTCAGCTATAAAAAGGGATGAGATGGAGCTATATGTAATGAGGTGGATAGACCTAGAGTCTGTCATACAGAGTGAAGTAAGTCAGAAAGAGAAAGACAAATATTGTATGCTAACTCACATATGCGGAATCTAAAAATGGTACTGATGAACTCAGTGACAAGAACAAGGACGCAGATACAGAGAATGGACTGGAGAACTCGAGGTTTGGGAGGGGGTGGGGGGTGAAGGGAAAGCTGAGACGAAGCGAGAGAGTAGCAGACATATATATACTACCAAGTGTAAAATAGATAGTGGGAAGTTGTATAACAAAGGGAGTCCAACTCGAGGATGGAAGATGCCTTAGAGGACTGGGGCGGGGAGGGTGGGGGGGACTCGAGTAGGGGGAGTCAAGGAAGGGAGGGAATACGGGGATATGTGTATAAAAAGCAGATGATTCAACTTGGTGTACCCCCCCCCCCCCAAAAAAAAAAAAATGTTAAGGAAGGGACTTCCTAGGTGGCGCAGTGGTAAAGAACCCGCCTGCCAATGCAGGGGACACGGGTTCGAGCCCTGCCCTGGGAAGATTCCACATGCCATGGAGCAACTAAACCCATGTGCCACAACTATTGAGCCTGTGCTCTAAAGCCCGTGAGCCACAACTACTGAGCCCATGTGCCGCAACTATTGAAGCCCACGCGCCTAGGGCCCATGCTCCACAACAAGAGAAGCCACTACAGTGAGGAGCCTGCGCACCACAATGAAGAGTAGCCAGCACTCGCAGCAACTAGAGAAAGCCCGTGTGCAGCAACGAAGACCCAACACAGCCAATAAATAAATAAAATAAATGAATTTGTAAAAAAATGTTAAGGAAAGCAATAAAGGCGTTATAAGCACCGCTCGGGTGGGGTCAAGCACGAGGGTGAGGTTCAGGGTCCAGGGCAGATGGCATGACGGTAACAGATGAGAGAGACGCAGGCCTGGGGGAAGCCTTTCACCCCTGCGCACCCCAGCAAGAACACGCCACTGGGAGAGGACAGCACACACGCTGTGCAGAGGGAGGGGAAGGCTGAGACACAGAAAACACACCACGCCTCAGAGACTCGCGCAGACCCGCTGCTGCCATCATGGGCCAGGGATCGGAGATGGGGAAGGGCCGTATTTTCCCGAGGGAGGGAAGAGAGAGGCCTGACGAGCCAAGGATGAACGGCTTGTGATCTTAATGATGTGAGTCTCGAGTGCCGGCCCCCCGCCCCTCGGTGAGGATTAGAACACAGGCTGGACTCAAAACGCATGTCAGCTAACCCCAGAGGTTCCCAAACTTTCTTGTTCACAGCACCCCTAATGGCGCAGTAATATTTCTTACCACAACCTTAGATCAAAAGAAATACCAACAGTTCGATGTACTAGTTAAGTCCTAACACCTTAATAATTATTTATGTCCTAAGAACTTAGTAGCTGCATTTAAGAAACACAAATTGAAATTAAAAATATTTTAATTTCACTTTTTAAAAGCCAGCTTAGCAAACAGTACATCATCGAGAAGAAAGGAGCAGAATTTAATGCTGACCCTGTGAACTCAAGCTAGTACTTCAAAAATTTAAAATATCCTGTAGCAACTGGGGTGCCCCAGTGCACTGTCTGTGAACCGTAGACACAGAGTGGAGATTCCCAACCAGATGCCATGGGGACGCTGTGGGTCAGGGCTGAATTCACAGACACCCAGGACCAGGGCAAGGTGCCGAGTTTTAAGTCAGATTCCACCAACCTGGACTAGACCCACGAGGTGAAGGGCTGGAACCCACTTCAAATGAGGACTGGCTGGAACCCACTTCAAATGGGGACTGGCTGGAACCCACTTCAAATGAGGACTGGCTGGAGAAGAGAAAGGCACCACCCTTGGAAAACAGACCACCCGGAAGCAAACCTCAGAAGAGCACAGAATCCACTTTTAGTGGCTGTTCAAGGACCAGAGGGTAGAAGCTGCAGAGAAGTCGCTCGTGTAAGACGAGGAAGAACGTTCCCCTACTGGGAAGAGTGAAGCCATACGAAGGCTGGCTTTGCGAAGCCATGCATCCTCTATCCAAGGCGGGGCCAGGACGCTGCTGAAGGGGCCCCTGCAGGGAGGGGGGCGACTAAGTCATCTCCACGAGGTCCCTCACCTCTGGGAGGTTCTGCTGTCCAGCGCAGTGAGAATTTAAACAGCCGCGTCTGTTTGCGAACCACTGCGTGAAGGTAAGTAAAGAACGGCAACCACAAGTGTGACATCAAGGTCAAGACGATACCAGAGGGCAATGAGGAGTAATGAGTCAGTCAGGAAAGAAAGGAAAGGGGACCTGCGGCTTCTGAGGGGCTTCCCCTGAAGAAGCAGACATGTCTGGAGCGCTCACGACACACCAGGGATGCCCCTCATCTCCCGGGCGTTCCTGCCGCCGCACCTGGCCCTTCCGCCCCTCGGCTCTGTGATGCCACACTCCCCGGGTCCTCTTCCTTCCTCTGATCACCCCTCCTCTCCCCATGCAGGACCCTGGCCTCCGTCCCCGGTCTTCTCACTCCCTCTAGCTCCCTGGCCACCTCATCCCCGTCCATGAATGCAGGGAGGAGGTCTGAGTGCCATCCGTGAGTCGAGTCTACCTCCAGCCCAGTTCTCTCTCCTGCGCTCTACAGCCACGTGTCCATTGGCCTCGAGGGATGGCAGACACGTCACCTGCTCCCTGCTCTTCGCAGTCCTGCTCTTGCCTCGGGGAATGGCTCTCTCAAGCACCCAGGGGCCCAAGCTGGAAACCCGAGCATCCTCTGAATTCCTCCTCTCCTTCTCCTGGGAATGTCATCTTTCTCCAAGGCCTGGAGGTGCTACTTCCTTCAAAGTCTCTTGACGCCTTTGTCTTTCTACTCCCGTGGCCCCATCTGAGTCCAGCCAGGTCAGTTTGCCATGACACCTGCCTCTAGCCAGTTCTCCACGCTATGGCCAGAAGGAATTTTCTAAAGTACAGCTCTGACCAGGTGCCTCCAAAGCTAAAAACTGTCCAATGGCTTTAGACAAAATCCAGGCTTCTGCCCTTGGTTTACAAGGCCTTTCCTGCTCCTGCTCCTACAAACCTCCCCAGCCTCATTTCTTGACTCCGCCTGGCTCTCCACTGGCACCACACTCTCTCTCACCTCGGCCCCACAAGCACTGTCCACTCCTGAGCCCCTGCCCTGGGCGCCACAGCAGCCATCCCCGCAGCAGCCATCCCACGCTACCCGAGCGGTCAGTTCACACTGTCTCCTACCTTTGTATCCCCGGCACCTGGCACAACTCCAGGCACAGAGTAAGAGGCAGTCAGCATCTGCGTTTACTGGACGATCACTTCTATTCATTTCTAATAATTGCTATAACCAAGATGGATAGGACACGTGGTGAGAGGAGCCCAGCTCTGAGTGCAACTCACGTTTTTGTGAGGGATGACATGCGGGATGTACTGCAGGATCAGCTGAGCCCGTTTTCTATCCTTGTCAAGTTCTTGGAAGAGCACGCTAGGTTTGAGATCCCTTAAAAACAAAGACATGGGTTTGGGATAAAGAACAAGCAAACCAGCCTCTGGTGCCACGTCCTGCTGCCCATTTTCATAAATAAAGTTTTAACAGAACACAGTGGTACCCATTCACGCCGCGCTGTCTCTGGCTGCTTTTGCACTACGATGGCAGAGCTGAGTAGGTGCAACAGACCCTGTCTGGTGTGCAAAGCCTAAAATATCTAGTGTCTGGCCCTTTACAGAAAAAGCCTGCCAGTCCCTATTCTAGTGCCACAACTGCAAGAGTTACATAAAGAGTTGGCCTGCCATTGATAAAAAAAGGCAGACATGATCTTATGTTCAGTAGTTGTAAGATTTCCCCATCCCCCACCCCAAACAAGCCCAGTTGTGATTTTTATCCTAATTCTGCTGATAAAAACGGCTATTTAATGATCATAACCTGTTGCTTAGCTCAGCTGAAAGAAATTCTCTTTCCAGTTTGCACACGAAGCATCTGCTAAGTGTGACCTGGCTCCGCAGCCATTAATGAGCCTGGACATCTTCAACGTAATCATGTCCTAACAGGGGTGACCGAGAGGTGACCTGTCACGGCAGGTGCTTCAGAGGGATGCGTGCAGATGAAAGGAAGGATGAGGAAGACGGACCAAGTCCTCTCTCCCCTAAAACATGAGTGCTGAGCACTCGGCCATGCTGCTGCCAGCAGTGAGATGGAGGGATTCAGGCCTCCATGAGTCCCCTTGCCATCCCGTGCTCACTTTCGTAGCCAGTGGTCCTCGGGGGCGAAGCGCCGCCGGCAGTCCCGCTCGTAGAGCACCATCAGCCACCCGTGAACGGACTGGAACAGCTCCAAGGTCTCACCCTTAGCATTCTCTGTAGGGCAAACACCCAGGAGAGCCATGGTTGCAGAGCTGCTCAGAACTGGAGGGGGTGGAAGGACAGTCCTGCCTCCTCCCAGCATCCTCAAGGCCCAGCAAGTTCTCCATCTCCCTCATGCTGAATGGTACATGGAACCAACAGGATAAAAAGGCTCCCTGGGCACATTCTAAGGGCCTGTGGGACCTGGGAATCTCTCAGACACAAGCACTCCGGCTGCCTCCCACTGGTATGTCATCCAAAGGATGCTTTCATCTAAGGAGTTTGGTGCTGAATGATTGGAAACACTGTGGGAGGCAGACTCTAACCTGAAGTGTGACCAGGCACATGTTTTATTTTCATGGAAATCAACTCAAAGAATCAAAAGGAGATTCAGGGCAAAATTAATCATGAATAATGCTTCCCACACATATAAATCCTGAAGGCTGCCTGGGAGAGTAAGACTTCCACAACCACACTTCTATCTTAAGAGGTCATAGAGAGTGGAGAAATAAAACGTCTAATTATATGAATAAAATTGCATTTTCAATTAATTTTGATGGACAACAAGGCTAAGAATCAGTTGGTGTCACAGACAATTGACTCCCTGTGTGTAGCATCAACTGAATGACTAACATTTTACCTTACCTACGATTCCATCCCAGATCATCTTGAATACAAAGGAATTCAGGAAAGAGGAGATGGTGACCAGCTCTTCCAGTTTGAATGAAATCTGTTCTTCATAAACTTCGATGTCATCAAGGATCCTAAATCAGACAGAATTATTCACCACTTCCCACTAAGAAGAAAGGGGGAAAAGAGATCTATAGCTCGTATGGGACAAAATAAGGTTAAGAAATAAGCTTTATCTTTTAAATGAAATTCACAGATAAAATGATATGATGGGAGAGTGGGTGGGGGTATAGATGAAGCAAGAGTGGCCATGGCTGATAACTAATGAAGCTGGTGACAGGTACATGAAGGTTCATTATGCTACTCTCTCTACTCTCTATTTATTTGAAATTGTCCATAGTAAAAAGTTAAAAAATACAATTGAGGAAAGAGAAAAGCAAGCTCTACTCTATTTTTCTTATCCATAAGGATCTGACTGTGACACTTGCTAATCGTAGGTGAGGAATCTTAACTGAGTCTGTGCCTACTGAGGGAAGCTGTGGAATCTTATTCTGCATCTGTAACAGACACTAGCGGCACTTAGTAGGTACCTGATAAGTATTTGAGGGTGAATGAACAAATGTCTGAAAGAATATATGAATAAATGCACCATAAGATGCAGTTATATCTGAAAATTTCCTATAACTGCTCTATTCACTTTAGAGCCTGACTCACTCTTGGGTCACCCTCGACCCAGCAATTAAGGGCGTCTTACCAGCAGCTACAGGCGCTTGCTTTTGCATCTAACCACTCACTGAGCCCTCCCTCCATGACTCTTAACCAATCCGCCACCTACATGTCCCTAATCCCCTCCTGCCAATGTCTCCTAGCCTGCATATAATTGTCCGAGGTCCATTCTATCTTATAATTTGTCAACAATCTTTTGGGGGAAAAGTGGAATTAAAACAATACCAAATACACAAGTAGACACACAAGCTTAAAGGAACTGAATGGGACTAACATTTGTTAATTTTCCATTGTGCCAGGCATTGTACTAAGTACTTGACTTGCCTTTTCTCATTTACTCCCTATCAGATTGGTAATGTTGTCTCCACTCTTGTGTTGAGGAAACTGAGGCTCAGAGAGGTTAAGCAACTTGCCCAGGGTCAGCTTGGTAACGGTGGTAAGAATAACAGCCAACACATATTGGCCTCTTCCTATGCCAGCGACTATGCTAACCACTGATCTTCCCTGTACCTTCCCATGGCTAAGAGGTAGGTGCCATGAATTCCCATCTACAGATGAGGAAACTGAGGCCCGGAGAGGCGGAGTCCCTGCTCCCCAGCCCAGGGTGTCTCAGTGAGTGGCTGAGCGAGGTTCTGCACCCTGGCTCTGGAATTTGCCAGTTAACTACCTAGCACAGTGAGTAAACAGCCGAGGTGTGATTTGAATCCAGCTCTAGGAGATCCCAAAGCCCACATCAAGTGGTACTGACCCAGCTCTCGTGAAAGGATGGGAACTAACCTTTACTGAATCCCTGCTACGTGCCACTCACTTTGTAAATCTCTTGTCTAATTCTTCTAATGACAGGTCCAAATGCTCGCAGTAATCACATTAACAACTGCTTCCTTGCTGACATTGTAATTTGGTCTCTGCACATTCTAGGAAAGGAATTCAGCCCCACAGCAGTCAACCTACGTGATGAGGTGCCGGGAACAGTCACAGAACAGCATCAGCATGGCCAAGAGCTGCTTAGACTCTTCAGTGTCATTGTTGAGGCATTCCAAGAAGAGCTTTAACCCTCCGTGGGGCCCCAGCTCACAGATAAATGCCCACAGTTTGGGCAGCAGGTCATCAAGGTAAGTGAGACCTGGAAAAGGATAGAGAAACCCAAGCTTCAGGTGGGGCTCCACCTGGTCTCTTATGTCTCCTCTCCTTCGGGAAAACAAAAGACTTAAACCTATTAGCGACCATTCAACGGAAGTGAGAGGAAGAAGGTGCAA
The DNA here is from genome assembly GCF_030028045.1 of Hippopotamus amphibius kiboko. Lineage (NCBI taxonomy): Eukaryota > Metazoa > Chordata > Mammalia > Artiodactyla > Hippopotamidae > Hippopotamus > Hippopotamus amphibius. The sequence continues at coordinate 9,776,031 of NC_080193.1, read as the reverse complement.
ATAAGAAGAAAAGCATCACCATGAGAACAACAATGATAAAGACAGCTACTATTTAATGGGTGCTTCCTTTGTGTCAGATATCATTCTAAATACTTTACAGGCACTATTTCCTTTTCACTTTGTGAAACCCAATGTTATCATCATTTTATAAGGGAGGAAACTGAAGCACAAAGAGGTTGAGTAATTGGCCCCAAATCACACAGCCAATAAGTGTCAGAGCCAAGAATAGAACCCAGATCTGCTGTCTCAGTGTTTATGTTTTAAATCAGGGGTCAGCAATTTTTTTTTTCTGGAAAGGGCGAGGGAGTTGGTATTTTTAGGTTTTTAGTCTGGACTAGACTCTGTCACAACTACTCAATTGCTACTATCACAGCATGAAAGCAGCCTCTTGGACAATAGATAAATAAATGGATGTGGCTGTGTTCCAACAAAACTTTATTTGCAAAAGCAAGTGGTGAGCTCAAATTGGCCCATGGGCCATAGTTTGCCTGCTTTAAACTATCCCACAGGCTTATTCACATTTAGCAAAGCTTTCCTCTCATCTACCTATTCTATCTCTGTTAAAAATGGGAAAGCAGTGCATGACCACAGCAGAGACACTCTGAAGTGTTACACAAAAATTGATGCCGGAGGGCTTCTGGATGGCTAGGCCTCAGGCACACAAGCTGTATCACTGTTATATACGAAGTCTATTAATATGGCTATTGACTTAGAAAGTGTGGCTCTAAAGTTCCACATGTCATGGAATGTACAGTAAGATGTGTTCCTCAAATTATTCCTCAGAAAAGGGGGAGTCACCTTGTATTTGAGTCCTTATAATGCCTCTCATTTTACAGAGAACTTTGAATTGCTTAATTTTGAACAAAGAACTGTTTGGGGAAGACATATTAGCCTGGGGGCAGACTCCATCAATGCGATGTATGGATGTCTAGAGGGTGAACTGAAGGGACTGTAATGGAGGCAAAGAAATTTAACACCCATCTCATTATTATTCCTAAAGGTTTGACCTTACATTTTCAAGGGTAAGGGGATGTGGTTACAAAATGCACAGTTTAAAAATAGGTTAAAACAACAACAACAACAACAACAGGGTTACTGAACAGCCAATACGTCAAGTAAGAAATCAAAAGAGAAATTAAAAAAATACCTTGAGACAAGTGAAAATGGAAATAAAATATACCAACACTTATGGGATGCAGCAAAGCAGTTCAAAGAGGGAAGTTCATAGTGATACATGCCTACCTCAAGAAATAACAAAAATCTCAAACAAGCTAATTTTTTACCTTAAGGAACCACAAAAAGAATAAATGAAGCCCAGAGTCAGTAGAAAGAAGTAAATAACAAAGATCAGAGCAGAAATAAGTAAAATAGAGACTGAAAAGGCAACTAAAAAATCAGTGAAATTGAGAGCTGGTTCTTTGAAATAAACAAAGTTGACAAACCTTTAGCTAGACTCATCAGAAAGAAAAAAAAAAAAAAGAGGGCTCAAATAAAACCAAAAATGAAAGAAGAGACATTACAACTGATACTACAAAAAAAACAAAATATCATAAGAGACTAGTATGAACAGTTATATGCCAATAAACTGGACAACCTAGAAGAAATGGATAAACCCCGAGAAACATGCAACCTTCTAAGACTGAATCATGAAGAAACAAATTCTGAAGAGTCCTATTACTAGTAAGGAAACTGAATCAGTAATCAAAACCTCTCAACAAATAAAAGTCCAGGACCAGGTGACTTCGATGATAAATTCTACCAAACATTCAAAGAAGAATTAATACCTATTGTTCTCGAACTCTTCCAAAAAAAACTGAAGAGGAGGGAATGCTTCCAAACTCATTTTACGAAGCCAGCATTACGCTAATATCAAAACCAGACAGACATCACAAAAAAAGAAAATTGCAGGCCCTGATGAACACAGATGTAAAAATCCTCAACAAAATATTAGTAAACCAAATTTGACAAGATATTAAAAAGATAATACACCATGACCAAATGGGATTGATTCCAGGGATGCAAGGATGGTTCAGCATCTGCAAATCAATCAATGTGACACATCATATTAACAAAACGAAAGATAAAAATCATATGATTATCTCAATACTGCAGAAAAAACATTTGACAAGATTCAACATCCATTTATTATAAAAACTCTCAACAAAGTAGGTACAGAGGGGATGTACTTCAACATAATAAAGGCCATACACAAAAAGCCCACAGCTAACAACACTGTGTTAGCTAACATCACTTTAAGATCAAGAACAAGACAAGGAGGCCCACTCTCACCACTTTTATTTAACATAGTACTGGAAGTCCTAGCCAGAACTAGGCAAGAAGAAAATAAAATAACATAAAATAAAAGGCATCCCAGTTGGAAAGGAAGAAGTAAAATTCACTATTTGAGATGACGTGATATAATAAATAGAAAACCCTAAAGATTCCATAAAAAAAAATCCATTCTATCAGAAATGAACTATCAGAAATAGAAATTAAGAAAGCAATCGCATTTACAACTGCAACAACAACAAAATAACTAGAATAAATTTAACCAAGTTCTAAAAGACCTGTAGTGAAAACTATCAGACAGTGATGAAAGAAATCAGAGAAGACACAAATAAATGGAAAGATATTTCATGCTCATGGACTGGAAGAATATTATTAAAATGTCCATACTACCCAAAGCAATCTATAGATTTACTACAATCCCTATCAAAATTCCAATGGCATTTTTCAGAAAAATAGAATCAAAATGTGCATGGAACCAAAAAAGACCCTGAATGGAAAGCAATCTTGAGAAAGAACAACAACTCTGGAGGCACCATGCTGCCTGATTTCAAACTATATTACAAATATATAGTAACCTAAGCAGTATGGCATTGGCATAAAGAAAGACACATAGTTCAATGAGACAGAATAGAGAGCCCAGAAATAAACCCACATATATATGGTCAACTAATTTAAGACAAAGGAGGCAAGAACATACAATGGGGAAAGGACAGTCTTTCCAATAAATGGTATTGGGAAAACTGGACAGCCACACAGGACAGGCAAAAGAATGAAACTAGACTACTATCTTACACCAGACACAAAAATAAACTCAAAATGGGTTAAAGAACTGGATGTAAGATCTGAAACCATGAAACTCCTAGAAGAAATCATAGGCAGTAAGCTGCCTGACAAGGGTCTTGGAAATGATATTTTTTTGTATCTGACTCCAAAAGCAAAGTCCACAAAAATAAAAATAAGCAAGTGGAACTACAACAAACTAAAAGGCTTCTGCACAGCAAAAGAAATCAACAAAATGAAAAGGCAACCTATGGAATGGAAGAAAATATTTGCAAATCATATACCTGATAAGGGGTTAATATCCAAAATATAGAAAGAACTCATGCAACTCAACAAAAAACCAAGCAATCTGATTAAAAAATGGTCAGAAGATCTGAATACATTTTTCCAAAGAAGACATACAAATGACCACTAGGCACATGTAAAGGTGCTCAACATCACTTACCATCAGGGAAATGCAAACCAAAATCACAATGATGTATCACCTCACATCTGTTAGAATGGCTCTTATCAAAAAGACAAGAAATAACTAGGGGATGTGGATGAATGAGGATGTGGAGAAAAGGAACCCTTGTGCACTGTTGGTAGGAATGTAGATTGGTGCAGCCACTGTGGAAAACAGTATGGAGATTCCTCAAAAAAATTGAAAATAGCACTACCATATGATTCCACAATTCCACTTCTGGATATTTATCTGAAGAAAACAAACACTAATTTGCAAAGATACATGCACCCCCTTGTTCACAGCAGCATTATTTACAATAATGAAGATAAAGAAAACAACCCAAGTGACACTCAGTGGACAAATGGATAAAGAGATGTGGTGTGCGCACGACGCGCGCACACACACACACACACACACACACAGAGGAATACTATTCAGCCATAAAAAAGAATGATATCTTGCCATTTATGACAACAAGGCATTGAAGGCATTATACTAACTGAAATAAGTCAGAGAAACACAAATACCAAATGATCTCTTATACGTAAAAACTGAAAAACAAAGAAAAAAACCCCAAGCTTATGGATATAGAGAACAGATTGGTGGCTGCTGGGGCAGGGTGTTGGCAGTGGGGGGAAGGTAAGCAAAATGGGTGAAGGGGATCAAAAGGGACAAACTTCAAGCTATAAAATAGATAAATCACGGAGATGTAAAGTACAGCATGGTGACTATAGTTAATAATATACATTGCATTTTTTTTGAAAGTTGCTAAGAGGGTAGATTTTAAAAGTCCTTAAAACAAGAAAAAAAAATTTTTAACAATGTATGGTGACATGTTACCTATTAACTAGCCTTACTGTGTTAATCATTTCACGTGTACAAACATCAAATCATGTTGTACACCTGAAACTAAGATAATGTTACATGTGAACTATACCTCAATAAAAAAAAAATGGAGTAAGTAGTTGCATTGTGGAGGTCACAGGTATACTTCTACAGGACAAAAATACTCATTTACAGAATGATGTACCAATTCAACAAGGACTGTGTCCCGAGCAACTTAGAAATGAAGATGCGTGCTCTGCAGAGCCATGTCAGAGGAGCAGCACAGTGGCTCCAGGACCAACACACGTACGTGAGGAGCACCGACAAAGACAGTCTGTAAATTGTGAGGTAGAAAAACAGCAGTATTTTTAAAACAAGTATGTTATTTTCTATAATCTAGTTTGTGTATCGTTCTGTGGATAGCCAAACTAACAGAATGAATATTATACATATACTTCAGACTAGCTTATCTTCATTTTTAAAATTATGTATTTTCTTTTTTTGACCGTGTACTACAACTTGTGGGATCTTAGTTTCCCAACCTGGGATTGAACCTGGGCCCCGGCAGTGAAAGTGCCAAGTCCTAACCACTGGACTGGCAGGGAATTCTCTAAAATCATATACTCTCAAATTGGCCAAAAAACTTCTTTTTGGATTCTCTCACTGGGGGATGCTGAATGTGGTTATCTTAAAAAGTTGGACACAGGCTATAACCTTAAAATCATCTCACTCAGTATGCTTCCCAGACCGTCCCATTGAGTGCTGGGGTGCCAGCTCGTCTGGGCCCCTTCTCCCTCTGCACTCTCCTTAGGGGAGCAGCCCTCAGCCCCAGGCCTTTCACCCCACCCCTTTGCTCAAGCTCCCAAAGAGCACACAGTATACTGGCTTGGCATTTCTGCTGCAGGTCCAGCAGGTACCTTACACTCATTACAGCCAAACAGAACTCTTGATGCCCCAAAATCTCCCTACCACCTCCTGCCCCCTGACCCAAGCTGGGTATCCCTAGCTCAGCAAATGGCCCCACCATCCACACAGTTGCTTGGGCCAGAACTCTGGCATCATCTTTGAAACTTAAGAGTCCTCACTCCCCCAAATCCAATCTACCAGTAAGACCTGTAGACTCCACCTCTAAAACATGTACGTAAATCCTCCTGCTTCCATCTCCAGCAGTCTGGTGGTTCTCAACCAGGGATGATTTTGCCCCAGGGGGAGGCATCTGACAATGTTTGGAGACGTGTATGGCTGTCAAAAGTGAGAGAGAGAGAGGTGCTACTGGAATCTATGGGTAGGGATCAGGGGCTGCTAAACATTCTGCAATGGATAGGACGACCTCTACAACAAAGAATTATCTGGCCCCAAATGTCAACAGTGCTAAGGCTGCCCTAGTCCAAGTCCAAGTCCAACTAGGGTTGACTTGCCCTAGTCCAGGTCAATGAGGTCTCTCACTATTTTCATTGTCACAGTGCCCTTCACCATACTAACTACATTTTCCGCCTACTTATTACTGGTCTCCCCACTACTACAATGTAATGCCCTCGGGAACACAGACCTTGGCTGTCTTATTTCCCTCTGTATCCTCAGCACCTGGCACACATAGGTGCTCTATAAATATTTGAAGATGAGTACGTAAGTGTGAAAGACAGCAGTAGCAATTTGATTTAAAAAATGTAAAAAGTAACAGAGAAATTCTTAACCCTTTACGCAGCCTCAAGGCTTACGGACGTTTTGTCCTCATGATGCCAATCATACTAACAACTCCTGTGCTGCAACTTTCAAGCCCTGATGCCCAGTTCTCTGCTCCCAGTGGGGACTTTCTTCCTTGCTCAGCTAAAAAGGAAAATGTCGGGCATATTCATGCAATGAGATCTTACACAGCTAATAATAATGAGGTTTTTAAAGAATTTTGACATGATAAGATGCTTATAATGTGATTAATGGAAAGGGAAAAATAAAACTATACATTTCAATCTAAACACATATGTAGGTAACACACTCAGGATCAGGTGGTCATCTATGGACTGTAGGATTAAGAGTAGTTTAAGTTTTCTTTTTTCTGCTTCCTTGTCTTTTCTAGTTTTCTATCCATAAAAAAAATTAACGTTTAAAAAAGCAAGTTGTACCTCATAATGAAAATAAAAGCCAGGTCACAGGAACAAACTAGAAGTGCTAGGACTGGGGCGAGCTTGGGCTATGTAACTGAAGTAAACCAGCTTCTAAAAACAGCTCAAAAATACCCTTCTTCAAAATCGATTTTCTGAGTCAAGGGAGCCAGGAGAGAATCAACTTCTAAGAAAGCTTGTTTGGCAAATGTGAGAAGTGGCAGGGCTGCCTCGGGACTCCAGACCTGTGAGTATCTGCAGCCGGATCTGGGTGAGCGTCGTCAGCGAGGTCTGGTAGAGGACGCAGATGTTGCAGACCTTCTGTACCTCCGCAGAATCAACACGTTTACCCCCGACGGGCCTGAGAATATTCCGAACTGATGCTGACTTCTGAAATGCACGCTTCAGGAGAGCTGGCAGGGAGAGGAGGAGGAACGTGTGAGCAGAGGTTCAGCCATCTGCCAAACTCCACTCCGTGAAGGGAAGAGCACTTCAATAAAGCTCCTGATTTCCAACCAGAGCCAGACAGTGAGGCTGCTGCTTTGATTCAAATCATCTTTTTCGCATAAATCAGAAAAGCAGTAACGACAGGTTTTTAGGTAGAACTCAAAAGACCTCTTCAGAACAGGAGATTTGTCAGAACAAGTCAAACATATCTGATTCTTACTGTGGATTCTTTTACTGTAACCACTTAACTTCAGAACCCACGAAGGTAAAACTTCCGAGGACTGTATTAGGGGAAGAGGGGCTGAGGTGGGGGGCCTGGCTGATTTCCAGGGTTCTGTGCTTTCAGAGGGAAGAAGGAGCATCAGCCGCAACTACTCATATGCAGTTTGGGGTTGTGCTCTTGTTTCACCCCTTCCCATTTATATCCTGCTGAAGTTACACTGAGCCCACGCTCACTGACAGCTACAAGATGGACCTCTGCAACACGCTGGAGAGCAGAAGAAAAGCCACACTGACCCTGGCATCTGCCACAGGCAAGTAACTCCACCAATTATGTGCTAACAGCACTGCCTTACTTTTATCAGAGTGGGCAACAAGAAACCTTTCTGTGGAAACCACCACGGCTCCTGCAAGGGGGACGCTGCTGAGGTGGCAGCCTGCTCAGTGACCACGGTCCCCTGCAGAAGGAGCACCACACGGGAGCTATCTTTTCTCATTAGGAACTCAAAAAAGCTCTACCTCCCTTAAGAAATGTCTTCCTCCTTCTTCCTATTAATGAGAAGAAAGGGTCCACAAATCCCTTTTCATTTTTGGCTACTAGAAATTCAGAACCAAAAAAAAAAGAAATTGAGAGCCAGATGGAAGTTTAGAGATGAGCAGGCAGCCCCCGTGGACCACCTGTGGACGTCCTCTACACACGCCCCCGATCACACAGTTACGATCCCCAGTCCTTGTTTACTATCCCTAAGGGTTTTCCGTCACTGTTTTGCTATGTGAGCTTGATTTAAGCCATCTCAAAGTCTTCAAGGAAGAAGTCAGAGGTCATGTGACAGAGGGGAGCGGGCACACAGGGCCAGCCACGCGTGGGGCTTTGGGCAAGGAGAGCCACTCACTCTTCACGGGAAGCACGTTCTGTGGGGATGCTGGTGGCACGTGGACCGGCTCCTGGCTCTCCAGCAGCTTCTTGCTCAGGATGTCACTGAAGAAGATCCGGATCAGAGGCACCCCCCACAGGAACTGCAGCTGTTTGGTGATCAAGGGCATGGACTCGTTAAGGCTAGGAGAGAGCAGGAGAGCAGGCATGTGAGTTCCGCCTGCTTGATGGACACCCTCCGGAGGGGCAGCTGGGGGCTGCCACTTAGCACAGCAAGTAAGATGCTAGAAGAGAAGTGGGATCCACAAATGGCTGCTGAGGCCTGGATGCAGGAGGCACCACCTCTTCCTTGGCTCCCTTGCTCCACCCAGGCTTCCTGTGCCGCCTGCAGCGTTGCTGCTCCCCCAGGCCCCATCTGTCACAGTCACCTCCCAGACACCCTCTATCTGTTCTTCATCCTAATCCCATCTTGTCTGCCACCCAGTCAACAAAAGCTACCTGATGCCTACTGAGCTGTCCTCTTCATAGGTGGCCCGCAGGCCCGGCCCACAAATCCCGATGAAGGAAGGGGAAGTGGTGGAAGAGAGGCAGAAGGAGACAAGAAAGACAGCGATCTGCTCCAGGACTCACCCATAGTCCACGGATTGGGAGAACCAGCCAAGGACAGGGTGCCAGTGGGTCAGGTTGGACTTCTTCTGGGACACGTACTTCTGACAGTAGCAGAGCATCTGGGTGAGCAGACTCACAAACCCGTCCGTCTCCTCCTCTAACACCCTGGGGCTGAGGGAGCCCAAGTGCAGGAGGTTGCCTACAAAGAGAGAAGGCTGAGTGCCATGGGCAGACGTGCTTCCTCACCTCCCAGCCCTGCTCTCTGCCTGGGCCTCATGCATCCACGTCCCATTAGTGCTGGGCTGCAGTGCAGAGTGGGGCTTAGACACAGGCCCACCTGGCCCCAAATCCTGGCTCTGCCACAGGAGAGCTGGGTGACCCCCAACCCACCACTCGAGTCCGTTTCCTCATCTGCAAGACTGCAACAATGATCCCCACTCTCAATGTGAGGGTGACATGAAGTAACACGTAAAATGTCAGGCACACAGATTTTTAAGTTAGTATAAAACCAAGATTCTAAAACCCAGGGTCAACACAAGAAATGACCTTTTGAAGAGTATCTGAAAGTCCTGGAAGATCACTGTTATTCAGGGTTCACTGAAGTTATTTAACGTCTTGCGTGAGGACTCTCATCAACTCCCTTAAAATATAGCTCCAAGAACCTTTTTCTATGTAAAATAAATCTCCTCTAATTAGACAATGAGAATTATGTACCCCTGCTGTTTCAAATGCTTCTATCCACAAACCCTCTCCTCATCTAAATGAAAACATTGTAAAATAGATGCTGCAGACCCTGCTCTGATCTAAGCCCCACCTAACTGTGCTCTCTCTTCTCCCTTGAGATGGAATCATCCAGGCAACTCATCACATTTTCATTTTTCCCTTGGCTGCCAGGAAGTGCTGAAATTTAATATTTATTTACAGTCACTCAGCTAGTTTGCCAGGCTGATATATTTTCCATGTGATTTTCAATTTTACATGTCTACTGTAACTGTTTACCTGGTTACCTGTCTTTTATTGTAAGCACTTCCAACTGTGACTGAAAACAGCTCGTTGTCTCCAGAATGGTGGAAAGCAAAACCCCTGGGCTTTTCCAGACGTCCAGAACACAGTCTAATTCCAGTCACAGATACTCACCCAGGAGACAAAGGGTATGGCATCCTTCTAAACTTTCACACACATCACGGCATCGATCTTCGTCTCTTAAAAATGTGATGAATTTACGGAGCATGTCATGAGATTCTAAAACAGAGAGGCGCTGCAAACAAGCGCAGACTGTTAAAGCAGAGGCTGACAAGATGAGCTTCCCACTAGAGCCTGAACTCCATCACCTGCAGGTCACCCCCAGCTGCCAGACACGTCATCCACCACCAAGAAGCAAGCGAACAAAGAGGAGACCCCTTTCCTTCGGGCTTCTAACATGTCTACGGAGGTTATTGGTTTAGGACAAACATCGGAAGAGGTAGAAATGAACAGAGAAAACATTTCACCTTCCAGTCTGAGGACAAAATGCAATTGGGGGAATTGAGAGCCCACTTACCTCAGGGGTCACGGTGCTGAGGTGAGTCACGAGAGCGGGCACGGACACGATGTGGATGAGGAATGGCCAGAGCAGATTGTCTGAAAACTGTGCAGCAACCACAGGGCTAGACACAGACAGATCACCTCACTCAGACAGGTTTAATGTGAACCTGGAACAAAAGAACAACCCTTCCAACACCCCCAAATCCCTTGAAATTATGCTTCACGGGACTTAAGACTAAAGGCTGAAAATGGGCCCATCCACTGGGGGAAGGGTTGAGTTGGTGATAATTTACTCTATGACACAGCCACGAATAATCCATTCTGAAGTTTTACTGCCATGAGAGAATCCGCATACTATAATCAACTTTAAAAAAGAAAAGCAGTATAAGAAGCTATAGACATGGGACAGGAGGAAAAGAGGGGCTTCTGGGATGCTCTTACTGTTATTCTATTTCTCAGTTGGGGCGGTGCTTACAGTGATGGGAATGTTCACTGTCTGATAAGTCACCAATAACTCGCACTTCAATTAAGCGATTTATGTTAAATATATGTCCAGATAATAAACAGAATAGGATGAGTTTGGGAAGGTTCCCACGTGCCATTAATTTAAGAAATACATATTGATCTTAGAATATAAAACTGTTTTGAATATATGAAGCAAGTATAAAAAGTCAGGAGTAGAGACTGTGGGCTCTGAAGTCAGATAGCCCAGGTTTAAATCTAGGCCCTGCCCCCTCCCTGCTATGTGACTGACGGCAAGTGGCCTAACCTCTCTGGGCCTTAGCGGTCTCATCTATAAAATGGAGTTAAGAGAATGTGGTGAGGAGTCAGTTAATGTGCACAGAAGTCTTAAAACAACGTGCGGCCCATGAATGTTAGCGATTTGTATTACAGGATTTGATGATCATGTCTAAACATGTCAGTTATGACTTGATAGACTTTTAGTAGTAGTAACTATATACTGTATGACAAAACCACTGAATATCTTGTTTGACAACGTCCTGGTCCTGTTCGGTTATGTGCAAATCCTCAGAGGAGGATAAAAGTGCACTGTGTAAGAAAAAGGCTTTGGAGCAACCTGGCTTTAACAAGTGAGTCATGGATTCTGACATATGGAAAGAGAAAACGTAAAATGATGGATGCTAGTATATTCTTAAAGAAGAAACGTGGTGGAATGATTAGATGTGGCCCTCTTGGTGGATCACAGCATGGACTGCAGCCACAGCAGGACGGGGAAGGATGCTGGCATGGAAAGACGACTTGTATTCTTGGGAGATGGGGGAGCTGGAGGAGGCAGCAGAGCTGCTGCTGTGCTCCAGGGCTCAGATGTCTGGGTGTCGACTTCTGCTGTCTCTGACAGAGGAGAGAGAGGGCGATGCTGCTGCAATGAGCTGCCCAGGTGACTCAGGAAAGGGAGCTGCAGTAAACCCGCTTCTAGGAAAACCTGTTTGTGTCTAGACGTTATGATTCATTAGACACAGCTCTACGTAAGACACAGCTCTACATAACGCCTCTCAAAGTATGTAATGAACGTATGACTGTTACCTAGCTAGCTTGTTCTGTTTCTTTAGTTGTAACATAACTGGTGAGATTCTGTTCCTGTTATGAAGATCTAGCCTCTAGAGGTGTGCTGTCCAAAGCAGTAGCCACTGGCCACATGTCAGGGGCTACTGAGCATCTAAAATGTGGCTGGGCCAAACTCCTATGTTGTAAGTATAAAATATACACCACTTTCTGAAGACTCAGCAAGGAAAGAAAAATTAATAAATTCCACGGGATGTTCATCTAAAACCTGGGCGAGAGCACTCCACGTCCAGCTACGTTTGCATCAGCATCAGTTAAACAAGCCCAAACGCCACAGGACCTGTCCGAGCTTTCAGCAGGAAGGTGCCCAGTGAATTAGCAGGAGGGGGCAGACAGGCAGCTTTACCAAGCTGGTGTGACCACAGCACTCCTTTCACAAGTTATCATTATCTTGGGGATTGAGATATCAGATTATCAAGCTATCTAATTAACAACACCCCAAGTTACTGTTCCTTTCAACAGTTTAAGAATGTTCTGGACCCGTTAACAAGCACAGCTGTTTTACAACTGGCAGTTCTCAGATTTGCCGGTATGATTTCCATCAGGAAATATTGACCTTCTTTGTACTTCTACATCTCCCAACTGACTAAGTGAAGGTAAATATCACATCCTCTGTGGTCCTCCAAATTCTGGTGTCTTAAACCCATGTCTGCAGCACTATTCCCTGAATCCTTTCACCCTGCCCTTTGCTGGGCTTCTTTCAGCTCTTAGTTTCCTTTATCAATTAAAAGCTCAAAGGGAAAAATGATTGTATCTTGGCCCCTGGCAGAATAAAAGCTATTCATTTTGAATAGCTTTCCTCAAATAATGATGCAAAAAAATATTCAGGGGTACAGTCGGGAGATTAAGAAGCAGAGCAGTCACAGATGTGTCACTTTCACCAAAAACAACACTTCCTGTAAATTCTGACAAAGTGGGCAAGCCCGTACCTGATACGGAGATCAGGTAATCAGAGAAAAGAAAAAGCAAGAGGAGGAGCCTTCAGAAGATGCCAGCCCCTCGGCTAGTTTCCTACTTACCGCATCGCTAGGGAAAAGGCTGCTGTTAAAGTGCCTTTGGACAGACAAGGCCGGGGTCTCGCCAGGCCACGGGTTAACAATATCTGAAAAGAACAATGTAATTGGTCAGGGGGCGATGCCAACTTTATATACATTTGTACGTAAAAAATGTACAATGAGTGAGTGCTTCAGATAAAAAACTGTATTGGGATGTTTCTAAAAAATGAAAGCAATGGGTATGGAGGTTCATTGTACCACTCTCTCTCTACTTTAAATACTACACTTAAGTTTTTTAAAATAATAAACGGTTAAAAAACTAACAGCCGATAAAAATAACACCAGATTTAAAATCTCAGTGCTTTTAGAAGCAATTCAGAGTTATGGCATCGAGTAGAAGCTTCCACTGAGATGAACTGCTGAGAAGCCACCTTTGGCTGCCACAGGATCTCGCAGGGTTGTCGTGAGCAGAAAATGAATCCCAACCAGGAAAGGGCCCATTTCAGTACTAAGTGGAAGGACGGACTAAATCAATGTCACTTCTCAAGCTCAAGAATTACAAAGTACTTTTAAACAGTGACTAGTTAGATTTCTGACAATTCCCTGGACGTATGAACTGGCGCGATAACAGGCAGTGTGGACCGAAGGCTGTTTGAGGACACAGAGCTAGAAAGACAATTCCAGACACCGACCAAGAAGGCACCTGAGGGGATACGTCCTGAGGCCTCCTTCCTGAGTTTACATTTCAAGTGACTGGATTATCCTCGTAGCCAAAAACGTGACATAATGATGGGATCCCAGGCACGGTCCTCCCTCTGCACAAACCACGAGTGCGCCAAGGCTGGGGTCGGGGAGGGAGGAGAGGGCACGTTCCACAGAGAGCGCTCTGTGAGGAGGGTAGCAGATATGCGGAAACCAGAGGCAAAGCCCAGTTCAGGTGTGGAGGGTGAGCCGCACGTTAGGGATGGGGTCACGGACCTGCAGCACAGAATAAAATCCACGCTGGTTGAGATGGCCCATGATATTTGCACAAATGTGGTTCATGGCTGGTCGAAGACTCTCACCTAAACGGAGAAAAAAGTCTGAGAAACCATCTTTGGCCATCACATGAACTGTTTACGTGCCTCAGGCTGTAAGGGGACGCGAGCGCCTCTGCCTTGCCCTCCTGCTCCCCTTGGGTCTGCTTCCAGAGAACAGGGAGACACTGCGCCTCTAGAATTCTCTCTCTCCTGCAAGGCCTGATTCACACGTCACCTCTTAGAAGACGGGTCCTATCATTTCCCAGAAGTATTGTCCCCAGCCTCCAAGCTCTGTCAGCACCTTTTCTACTTCCCTCCGAGGGCCTGGCACTTTCTACCCTGTGGCTACCTCCTCTTCCCCCTGGGCTATGAGCTCCCTGGCAGGGCCCAGGACACACTGAGTTTTACCCCCCACCCCCCACCCCCCCCATCCCCAAGTCCAGGATCATGCCTTAAATAAACCCTCCTTCCTGGCCTGGAGCCTTCACACATTCAGTTTCCTCTGCTTCAAAGTTCTGTCCCTGCTCTGGGCTCTGTGAACTCCACCTCTCCCTCCAGCCCTCAGCTCAGACGTCACCTCTTCAGGAAAGCCTGAGCCCCACACAAGGCGAGGCCTCCCACCCCACTGCACTCTCGTTTCTCCTGGGCTCTTCCTTCCAAGTGCACTTATCACACTGTCATCATGACATGTACGTACATATATTACTCAGGTAGTCACACATGCTCATATACGTATACTAGCTCTCCTAATGTCCATCTCCTCCCCGCCCCCCACAGACTCAAGTGTCGTGAGGAGGGGCGGGCGCAGAGTTGAGCACCTAAAGCCCCTGGAGGGCAGTGACCGTTCCTGTATCTCCAGTGCCTGCACAGCGTCTGGCACAGAGCAGGCTACTGGCTGAATGGATGAATGAAGTGAATGTATGAAACGTGTAAGGCTGAGTTCAATATTCAGGGAAGGAGGCAGCTTTACATGCAATTTTATGGGCAAAATAGAATTATCTGCTGCCGAATATTCTCCAAATAAAATGAGGAGGCTTAAGTGAACATTATCACCCGGAGGCTGAGGTGCCGTGGGGATTGTAACAGATGGGCTCAGAGGGACTGTGCCTTCCAATGTAAATTCCAAGAACGGAGAGAGAAGAGCACACGATACTAAGCACGTCCTAGACACTACAGTGCAGTGTGATGGGACGTACCAAGGGCATCTCCCTGTGTGGTTCCAGGCCCTTCCCTGAGGCTTGTGGCAGAAAAAATGCTTCTTGAAAAGGTCCCCACACTCTCTGTGGAAAGGCTACTTAGGAAAGATTTTGGAGCAAGTCCTACAGACCTTTTCCCCGGAGAATTTTCCACGTTGAAGTGTCTGTGAAGGTGACAAGCATCGTGAGGTGCAGGGTGATGAGTCTGGAGTCTTGTAAAATTTCAGGCTAGAAACAATAAAGAGAGCAAGATGAAGACGCACGCCTTCCAGTCCAAGAGAGTAGAGCAACCATTTCACAACTTTTCTGAATGCAAACAAACGAGTCAGGATTCTAAGTCTTTATTCTTTTTCTCTTGAGGAATGAGCACTTTAGGAGTTAAATCACAGGGATCCCGGCACACGAGTGCTTGACCACAGACTCTGAAATACTTTGGGGAATGGAGAATTGAGAATTCTTGGAAAACGAGATGACCAGGGCTGGCTTGCTGTACGTACGCATTCAGTGTTTAACATGTGTACGTACGTGCTCTGGGGCAACAGAGCAGAAATGCAACTGAACATAACCAGGACTCTGGGCTCAGACTTCCGGCTTTACCACTTACTGGCTGTGTGATCTTGGGCAAGTTTCTTAACCTCTCTGTACTTTGGCTTCCTCCTCTGTTGACTACAGACAGTAACAGTGCTTCCTTCATTGCGTTGTTGTGAGAAATAAATGGATTAATGTATATAAAGCACTAAGAACAGTGCCCAGCACACAGGTAACACTATGCAATAGTGGCTATTACTCTAATGACGGCCACAATGGACGCCTGTTGCTGGGTCAAGGCTGAGAGAGCCACTCACAAGAGCCTGGAGAGAGATGTCTGGGAATGGATCACTTGGGGCTCCGGGGACATTTGCTCCTTTGTTTAGTTACTACTGGAGTCCTTGCCAAGCCTCTGTCCCTGAAACTTCTCCCTCCCTACGTGCAAAATGCAAATGGCTGCTGTCTGCACAAATTCACACCCCCGCCCACCTTCCCGTAACACAAGGGTGGGCACTGGACCAGTTGGGGCTGGCGGCAGTACCCTGTCCATCCTGCCACTGTGACCAGTTCAGGGCTGAGACCAGGATCCCACTGGACCTTTACGAGTCCTCCCAGATTTCTGAACTGATGGGGGAGGCCTCCCTTTTCTCTTTAGTCAAGACAGAGTAAGGATGTGAGGCCAGAACTGCTGGCTATCGTGATTACAGCAGGAGAGGACACGCTGATTCCAACAGGGAGCACAGATGAGAGAAGGAAAGAGAAGGAAAATCCAGAAGCCCCCTGGCTCTAGTACATATTATCAGCTGCATACGTGTTGGGTTTCTGCACCGTAATAAGGGTCCTGACTAGTATAATAACGTCAATATAAAGTAGCCACTATATCAAAAGCATGGAAAGGAAGACAACAGGTTCCCTGGCATTTCATCCCTGTGGTGAGTCAGATGTAGAAAACAAACTTATTGTTACCAGGGGGTAAGGAGGGGAGGGATAAACTGGGAGATAGGGACTGACATATACACACTACTATACATAAAACTGATAACTAATAACGACCGACTGTAGAGCACAGGGAACTCCACTCAGCAGTCTGTAATGGCCTATATGGGTAAAGAATCTAAAAGAGTGCATATATGTATACGCATAACTGATTTACTTTGCTGTACACCTGAAACTAACAACACTGTAAATCAACTATACTCTAATAAAAAATTTTTAAAAATTAAAAAAAAATAAAAGACTGTGGTGACTGTAGGTCAATGCTGAAAATACTGTGCATGGAAAAAGCACTCAAGTTGATAACAGCATCTAACTCACTCTCTCTGGGAACAGGGGGCCAGTAACGCCTTACCTGACTCAAACTGATACATCACAAAGGTACAACCTTTGAGGGAACCACGAGGACTCTGAAAATACATTCTACAGGCCTCAAGTGGGAAGGATAGATTTACAGTCTCATTTTTTACCTTGAGCTGCTCAAGAAACTCACAGCAATACCACAGAATGCCTTTGATCTGTTTAATCCATAGGAGGGTGAGCTCCTTGGAAAGAGCCAGGGACACGTACCACACCTACAAGCAGGGAAAAGAGAAATGTAGTGGGCAGTTACAGGGATCGAATGACATACATCCCAGCTACGGGAATGGGACCGCTCAACCAGGTCCACAGCCAGCTAAGGCAGGGGATGACTGGATAAACAAGCAGCAAACAGGACTTACTTCAACACTAAACCCAAAGGGAAAACAGCCTGGGAAGGGGATTTACCATCCTGAGGATGAGGCAGGAGCGGAACACAGCTTCTCGGATAACGCAGAGACTAAGGAAACCAGCAGATACTAAGGAATTGTGCATGTCCTCACACCATTACTTATTTGCACGTGGGGGTGAACATGCAGAGTCACACACAACAGTCAGACACTCAACAGGAGCTTTCAGAGGCAAACAGGCTGGCCTGACAGCTCGTGGGAGACGTTCTGGCTTCCGTCCCACTTACCTTGGGTTCACTCTCAGCATCCATGCTGCTCAGGATGCAGCGACACAGCTTCTCAAATCTCTGCAGAGAGGCGGAACGGGGTTACAGATTCCCACGAGGAGCAGGCCCATCGGGGAGCAGCGAATGCTCGGTGGGCCCTGGGGTGGATGTGCTGGCGTGACACCAGCTAACTCACATGGGATCCTATTTAATACCGACTCACAGGTGTGGAGGCTGAGGATCAGAGAGGCTGAGGAGAGTCTCTCAAGCGGGTGGCCCGCAGGCAGGACGAGCCCTACATCTGTTTTAGATGGGGGCTCCTTTTGGAAAACAAGATCAACCTGGCAAACTGGGCCTGGATTCCTGCAGACTAGCAGCTGTCTCCTACATTGTGCTCAGCCATTTGCCATTTTGTAAGCACCACAGATACCGACTTTTGCCTCACAAACTGTCATATCATCACTTTCATCTTGAAATGCAAAAGCAAGAAAAGTGGAAACTGGGACCCGGGTTACACCCTGGCTGTACCAACCTTAGATCCACCCTTAAAAGAGGTGTGGCCCTGATGGCCACCCCCCTAGACTGAGCTGTGGTTTCCTCCTTTGTAAGCAGGGGTCACCTCCCCGCATTCGCCTGTCCTCCTCTGCGCGACTGTGTTCACCGCTAGTGTCCTCCTCTCCCTCCTGCCGCGCTACAGGCTCCTCGAGGGGAGAGACCTTGCCCATCTTGTTTTCTTCTGGGGCTCCCCTGCCCAGAAGAGGGTCTGGCACAATGTGAAGCTTAGCAGTAACGGACGCCTGACCCCCAGGAACACAGAGCGCTCCTCAATGGTGTCGTTAGTACTATTACAGATGACTGGCTGCTTCCCTGGAACGGTACTTTCTAGGCTGATTGTTCTAACTCCAAAGGTACAACTAGCATGTTTTGTTTGGTTTGCAGGATTTTAAAAATTTCAAATTAGCTTCCAATTTTTACAAATTAGAAAACTGAGTGTCAAAGAGCTCCAGCGTCTCTTTTAAAAAGATCAGAGTATCAGTCCCCCAGTGGCAGGAGCAGACGAGCAGCCACCTCTTCGATGGCAAGCCACAGCCCACCTCTCACTCCGATGTCCTCACCACCGCCTGTCAGTTACCATTTATTACAACTTGTACTCTGTCGTGTCTCATAAATAGCTTCTTTCACTCGTCTGCTGACCTGCCTGGCTCCTGTATGCATTTGAGAACAAGTGCTTGTAAGACTCAAGGTGAAAGCAATCGTGACAATTTCGAGCACTGGGTATAATCCCTACAAAACAGGTACCAAGAAAACAAAGGGGGCAGGATGTGGGGGTAACAGAACCTGTCTCATAGAGCTGCTGTAAGGACTAAATGAGTTAATATTTGTCAAATACTTATAAACAGATCTGACACATAGCCAGCATGATGTGTGTTTGCTATTGTTATTTTACCTCATTATCCTCTTTAATTCTGAACAAGAACAGCAGTTTCCTGGCAATCTTAAAAATACAAAGTGCGCTTCTTTTACTGGACCCAGAGTCATCTGCTTTAAAAAACTCATCAATCTCTCTCCTAGGGAGGGAAGGATAAAAAAAGACATTTAATTAGGAGCTCATAGCAGCTGGAAGGCTGTTAAAGAACTGTAAGAGAATAGCAATCCAGTTTTTTGTTGTTCTTTTTGTTTTGTTTTTGCTAATTGGGAACAAAAGAAAATATGCTGAGGAGTTCCTGGCACCCACCTGATTGCTCTTTGCAGTCGACGCCGACAGAGAAAACTCCGTACGTGGGCCTGAATCTCCACAGCTGCCCGCTCCCGCTCCTTCTGTACCAGCCTTTCCTCTCGAGCCTGACGGGCTCTATCAATGAACCAAGCTCTCGAGGTCTGAGAAACGGTGAACATGTTTGCAAACTTGTACAAACCCTGCGAGGAAAAATGGCAAGTGGCTGATGCAGGTCATTATATGAAAAACACTCACGGAAAGGGGCTCAGGAGCAAAGGGCAGAAAGGGACTCGGGCAGCAGCAGAAAACTCCTCGGGACCCCCGCAGCACCCTTCCAAAGGGCTAATAGCTCTCCTGGCACAAGTCCCAACGTCCCATCGGCTCCTTTCATGCAACTCCCCAGACTAGCGATGCTCTTTCCTATATTAAATAATTACATTTTCTTAAGAGAAAGAACAGAGTGCCTGGCATAGGTCCGGGCTCTGTAATGGTTTAACGAATAAACAAAGCATGAATTGATTCCATCCATAAAGCTCTAATTCAAACCAGGCACCCTCTAAGTCAAAGGTCCCTGGATATTTCACTGAGCAGTCAACTTTTATTTTGCCAAGTAAAGGCTTGATGGGAAAACATTAAACATAATTATTTACTGTCACCATCATTTTATTCACCCATTCAACTCAATAAATATTTACTGATACCTACTTTGTGCCCAGCACAAAAGACGACTTTCATTTTTTTCTTTCTTTTAAAAGGGCCATTGAAACACTGAGAAGGCCAAAGGTACATGATTCCAGAAAGCAAGGCAATCCGTTAAATTGAACATGTTTGGTTTTTTTTAATATACACCTTTATTGGAGTATAACTGCTTTACAATGTTGTTAGTTTCTACTGTACAACAAAATGAATCAGCTGTATGTATAGATATACCCCTATCCCCTCCCTCTTGAGCCTCCCTCCCACCCTCCCCACCATGTTTGGTTTCAAGCATAACTCATTCTGTTGTCCTTACTGTTCCCATCCTGCCAAAGGCTAACAAAGGTGTTAGAGCAGAAATGCCCCCATCCACGGACTGGTATTTTTGGACAGAGGCTCTAAATTAGCCATTACATTTTAACTGAAATCATCAGTAACTGTCTTTTCCCAAAAGGATGGCTTCGGTTATCAGCCTAGAGCACACAGCACTGGTCCATGGAGCCTCCCACACTGAGATGATGTCTTTAGATGCTTGAAAACTTTGTCATTCTATACACAATATAATATCAGCCCAGCTGACACAGACACTGAAATGAATTATTCAGAAACCCAGACTTCTTGTAAACCATCTCTTTACCAGGTTACCTCACTCAAAGCAGTGCCCACCAGTGAACACATCAAGGATAAAAAGGTCACGAGAGGCTCTCCCAGGTCAACACATCGGGGGACCTCTGTTAAACAATAAATCTTTTGGGTCTCTCATTGGTCATTCTCAAGACAAACGAACATGGAAACAGTCCCTCGTGGGGTGTGGGAGGGAGGAAGCAGGAAAGTCTCTTCCCAACAGTAAAACAGGAGGTTGCATACAAACTGTGACCAAGTACCTATGAGACTATCTCGAAACTTTCACCTGATCACAGGAGGGAGCGTGAGAAGACAGGTAATAAAAAGGTGCCAGTCTTCTAAACCATTCCCTCTGCCCCAGCAGTGGAAACCTGGAGTGCTCACCTGAGGATCTGCCAGTGATGCAGAAATGACAGGTGATCAATCATTAGTGATGCTGCACAGAACTCACAGCTGAAGGCAGCTTCCCACTTCAGAGGAGCTTGTCTTTTCTGGCAAAAGCAGAAGAAAAAAAAAAAATCCAGATTTAGGATTAAGTTTTATAGGTAGGGCATCATATATCTTCCTCACTGAGAAAAAGTAATAAAAACAGTGCCTTTGGTTTAAAAAAAACAAACACCTATGTCCTCTTTAGTTAATGTCAGATCTAAACGGTAGACGTATCTCCCCAGTCCTCATAGTTTTGAGAATAAGCCCAAAGAAGTTGCTGAATTAAAACTGTACATGCTTTGTGATGGCAACCAAGAATAACAGGGGGGAATGAAATGTTTAAAAGCCATTGCAAATTACGTTTGACATCTTTAGCAAGCTGGGAAAATGTTTATGCCTAAGAAATGCAAAGGGGGCAGGCAGTGAACCAACACTGTTAAGGAGTCCAAGGTTATACTGCTTGCTGCACGACAGGCCAATAAATCGAGAGATGAGCTGTTGGGGCAAGGAACAACGACTTTATTCGGAAAGCCAGCAAACCAAGAAGATGGTGGACTCCTGCCCCCAAAGAACCATCTTGCCTGAGTTAGAATTCAGGCTTTTTTTATACTAAAAGAGGAGGGAGTAAAGTCAAACATTTCCTGGTTTCAGTCAGCCTCCAGAGGGGATGTGTTAATTTCTTCCTCCCTGCAGTCTTTCAGGGGTGGGCCTGGTCAGGATGTTTCCTGTGAGCTAAATAAAGTTATTTTAGCAGAATGCTCATTACCTGGGAGGCAGGGTTCCCAGAGATGGGCCATTACATATAATTTAAACTTACAGGCAACATCCCTTTACTGATTACCTTGTAATAGAATAGAAAAGGTTCTTTCCTATTACAACGTGATCCCAATTACATAATGAAAAAGAAAAACGCATGTGCACAAGTAGATACAAAACTGGGAAAAAAACAACATGTTAGGAACGGTTGTTTTAACTAGTGAATGTAACAAGAAAGAAGCAGACTCACAGATACAGAGAACAAGTGGTTGCTTGCGGGGTGACGGAAGGAGGCAGGGGTAGTAGTAGGAGATTAAGAGGTACAAACTATAAGGTATAAAATAAGCTACAAGGATATTTTGTCCAATACAGGGAATATAGCCAGCATTTTATAACTACAAACGGAGTATAACCTTTGAAAACTGTGAATCATCATACTGTACACCTGTAACTTACATGGTATCACATCAACTAAAAAAAAAATGGCTGTTTTGAGGTAGAGGAATTGTGGGAAATTTTGCTTCCTTAACTAGTCAGTTTTCTGAATTCTCCACAGATGGCACTGTGAGAGGCACACAGAGCTGAAGCGAGCCCCTAGCTCGGCCATGTACTGCGGGGAGATATCTTGGGGTTGTTCGGTCTCGTCTGTTAATCCACTTAGAGGCCGATCATGACTGAATGAGATGATGATGTCAAGTACCTATCGAGGTGGCTGACAGGGTGCATGGTCAGTAAGTCTAACTGACATTATTTTTATAGACACAAAGATTTTTTTTAAACACTTCAGGAGAGGCCCACACCTGTACAGGCACTTTGGTTTTCTGTATAGGAAATAATGGTCACCTGTTAGAGCTTTTCTATTGCTGGGTGCACTAAGACTCCTCAGTCCTGTCACTTGGGCTGTGAACCCCAGGTCCTGTTTAGATTGAGGATCAGCTTCAAGCTCCTGACAGGTACAAACAAGCCCGCCCAAGCAATGGCATACGCTTTCCTTAAGGTGGAGACAGTCCCTCTTGGGGGGCAGGGGGAGGGAGGGGAGGGAGCATAAAGAGGAGAGAGGGCTTTTTCCCGGTAGAAAAACAGGAGGTTGCATGCAAACTGTGACTAAGTATCTGTAAGAATCTCAACACTTCACTTCTCCCAGGGGGCCCTGCAGGGCAAGATCCCTTCCTTGAGATCATAATCCCCTTGGCAACTCTATATGCTGGTTTCTCTTTACACCACGTAATGGTCTATAGCTTTGCAGTTTTTCGAATTCTTTCTTATTCATCTCTTCTACCTGCATAACGTCTATTACAGTTCATCAAGCAAATAAAAACACATCAGAAGTATTTATCAAATACTGACTCAGCTAAATGCCCTGGAGAATCAAAGAAAAGGCTGTGTATAGCAGAGAGAGCCTTGGATCAAAGTAGCCCTTTGTTCTTTTTAGTTCTGATTCCACCTCATCTGGCCAAGTTACTTATCCCTCTCTGGCCTCAGTTTCCTTATCTGTAAATTGACTATAATAACAGTATCTACCTCCTAGAGCTGCTAAAAGGAGTCAATGAAAATTTGCCCTTCTTATATCTCGGTTTAGTCATCAGAACACCGCTATTAGATTAAATGGAAAAATATTAATAAGGAGTATCTGAAAGCAGATAGTGTGTAAGTGAGTTTTACTGTACTGTCCTTAAGAAGTTTACAATCCAGTTAGGGAAACGAAACTGATATAGGTGGAAAGATTAGAAAACAAGGGATCGGTGATAACAGAGATAGTTTGAAAAGCAAAAGGAAACATGTTGATTTGGGTACCCACTGCCTGTCAGGTCCTTTCTACGTCATCTCATCTAACAAGAGCAACCCTATAAGATCATTTAATATCTCCCATAGTCCAGGTTAGACCACAGCAAGTGTGGAGTCAAGATTTTAATACTAAGAATCAGGACTCTTTTCTACTTCTATAGTTCCGTGAGACTGTTCAAAATTAGTCTTTTCGGGATGACGCCAACTCTATGGAGAACTATGAGAGAGCCTGACAGTCCAGAGAGTAGTCCAAAGGTGAAGCACCATAAATACCAACTGCTGTTGGAGCCAAGAGAATTCTCCACTCACAGTGGGAACAGCTGGGCAGCCAGGTTGAATGACCATCGCCATTGTTAAGGGTGGACCATGGATCAGACACCTTACAGATATTTAACCACCTCTGTCTTTTCGACAACTCTATCAGGTCTCAATAGTCTATCAGGTCTCAATAGTCTAATTTTCTTAAGAATAAGCAACAGGACTTACACGATTACTGATAACAGCTATAATGTATTGAAGGCTAAAACCTATGTAGGTGCACGCTATCATCAATCCCATCTTCATACAGAGAAACTGAAACGTAGAGAGGGACATGACTTGTCAGAGGTCACTAGGCTCCTGAATGTGAACCCATCTCTAATTCCAAAGCAATTATTTTCAGTGAAACAGAGAAGACCCAGGGACGCCCCTACTCACAAAAGGCAAAGAAAAGTCGAGAATACAAGGCTGCCCGTGGGGCTAAGTTAAAGTCAGATTACTATCAAGGTTTTCTTTATTGGTATCATTAACACCAGCTGCTTTTATTAAGAGTTGAGTGTCAGGCGTGGTACCAAAATCTGAGTTACACAACACCCTGTGACACGAGCTAATTACTCCATTTTACAGAGCTGGAAACTGAGTCTCAGAGACGGGACGGAATTCACCCAAGGTTACAATGAATAGGGTTTGAACTCCGGTGTGGGTGACTCCTGCGGCCCGACGTCTCTCCTCGGCATCAACAACCACAATAACAAAGCTTTTTCACCTGCACTAGTACGTTTATAAAGGCCGATTGCCCCTTTTTGTCTCAGTCTCCCCAGCGATAAAACGGTCACGGAGAACTCCCGCCTCCACCCCACCCCCGGATCCCAAAAGCCAGCCCCCAACACCTGCCCCTCCGACCAGGCGAAGCAGGGACCCGGCCCCAGGAGCAGCTCCCTCCAAGTCCCCGGCCCTGCTACCCGGAGAACCCACGACCCTGTTCCCACTCGCTACCCGCAGGCCGTAGACCTTTATCCGCTCGAGGCCCCCGCGCTCGGGGTCGAGGCCGCAGTCACCACCGCCTCAGCCCAATATGCCCCGAGCTCTGCCAGACCCGGGGCAGCGGCGGAGGCCCGACCGCCATCTTGCCCCGGGGTGTCCACTCTGAGAGGTCCGTCGGGAAACAACTATCCAGTTCCGGAAACGACAGTTCCGAAGAGCTTCTTCATCCGGAAAGGAAAACATCCCTGCACCTTTGTCCTTCTCTATGGAAGCTGAAAAAGCGGAGCATTAAGGGGTGGGGTAAGTGCCTGACCCAGCCAAGAGGAGATGCGACCCATTCCAGCCAGGGAGCTTGGAAGGAAAGTGACCCATATCTAGGAGTACAACGGACTCTTTAGGAAGGTGCTCCCTGCGGGGCGGAAATGGGGTGCAGGCTGCGGAAGTTCCCGCCCCGGCCCCGCCTCCGCCCCAGGCTCACGCGAGCTGGGTGTTTCCTGTCTCTTTCAGTCCGGGTTTGGAGACTCCGGCGTCCTCCGGCTTTTCATGGTAAGGAGGGCGTTGCCCGCGGACTAGGGGCCTCTGGGCGGCCGAGAGAGGCAGGCAGAGGCAGAATAGAGGCGGCAGGGGCCGAGAGGAGGGGGTTCGATGAGGGGCTGTCGCGATAGAAGAGAGGCGGTTGGGAAATTGGATGGGGGGCGAGGCCGGGGGTGGGGGAAGGGCTCTGGTCGGAGACGTGTGTGTGTATGTGTGTGGGTGGGGGGTGCTGTCCCTGGCTGCTGGGGATCCGGGAAAGGGCATTTGGGCTTGGAGAGTAGATACGTGCACAGGTGCGTAGAGGGGGCACTCTCTGAGACTTGAGTGCCAGTTGGAAATGAGAATTGGTGATTGTACAGAGAACAAAGAGATGTCATTGAAGATGGACACTTGGAGTGGAAAATGAGGGTTAGGGGAGGGTTGTGAAGGAGAATAGGTAGTTTTTGAGAGGGCGAAGTAAGATTCCTTGGAGCGGAGCGTTCAGGGTTTATTGGAAGTTGTCCTGGAGTCGCTGGGTTTCGGGGAAGTGGGGGAGGGGCTTCCAGGTGTGTTTGAACACACGGGCCAATGGTGTGGAGGATAAAAATAGAGGGAGCCCGCGGGCGGGTGTGCGCTCGGTGCTGGGAACTCCGCGGAGGGATGCCAGGGGCCTTAGGTCAGGGTACCTTCTCCACGGAATCCAGCGCCTTAACTGGCGCTTGGGTACCTATCTAAGTCACTTCCGTCGAGGCCGGGGGTGGGCACACCTATGGAGCTGGGGATGTCTCACACTCTTACCTCCAAGATGTGGAAAGGTTTCTCTGTGCTCGAAATCAAGGGCCTGTTCCTTGAATAGCTCTCTTTCCTTGAGTTCAGCTCATATCCTCTTTTTGTTTGACCCGAGTCTCTTCCGTGGAAAGTGCAGTCTTTAGGGAACACCAGTCCCAAGACCAGTGTTGCAGAGAAGATGACTTAACCTGTATCTGGCATTGAACAGCTCTATGTTGTGCAAAATAAGTTCCATCTGAGGGAAAGAAGGCATTAAAGCAGTGATTCTCAAACTGTGGTCCGCAGACTAGCAGCATCACCTGGGAACTTGTTAGAAATGGCCAAGTTTTCGAGCCCTACCAGACCACTGAATCAGTCTGGGGGTGGGGCCCAACAGTCTGTGTTAGCAGGTCCTGCAGGGCATGAGAGTCATGATTTCTTGATTTGGGCTCTGTAATGAGAGGTGCATGAGAGTGGGAGTCAGAGGACCTGAAAGTTCTGATACTTACTTTTCTCCCCTTAAAAAATGGGAGGGATGATAATGTTTTCTTCATTATACTGTTGAAGGAAATAGGCCAATGGTTTGTGTGCTCAACACAGGAAGAGAAAGTAATTTGACAAAACACTTGGAAGTAACAGCTGTGCTGTAAGTTTTGGATGCAAAATAATGCTACAGTTATATGGCTGGTTGAACTTAGTTTGGCTGAAGTGAAACAGCAGACTTCTGAGTTGTAGAAGTGCTCTGAGTTTGGGTGGGGGGCGGGAAGAAGTTTTATAATTAGCCTCAAGGCAGTGACTCTTAGCCCTAGCTTGTTAAAGAAACCTCTGAGCTTTGTGCCTGCACATTAGAATCACCTGAAGAGCTTCTTAAACTCTAGTTTCTAAGTTGCCACGCCCTTCCCCAGATTGATTAATTGTTCTGGGGTGAATCAGAGGCATCAGCACTTTTTAAGTGCACCCAGGTGATTCCAGTACAGCCAGGGCTGGACCCTCTGGCCTCAAGGACCGCTTGAGGAGCAGAAGAGAAACTACACTAAATACTCTAACATTTCTTCCTTAAGGGTTATTCTGAAGGTTATGGCTTTGACTTCATTTTACAAGTTAGGAAACTGAGACTCGGTGAAACCATTTGTCTGGACATCACACAGAACTGCAGTCCAGGTTTGCTAAACTCTCGTTCGAACCTTCCACACACACATCTCCAACACACACACACACAAGCACGTGCGTGTGAGGGAGACAGTTCTATACAGAGAGGTAGAGGAAACTTCAAAGAGTGAGGGATTTGGTGCCTTTTTTCCTGTTGTACTTGCCTGGGTCTTCTTTCAAGTCAAGGATTTTCCCCCTTGGGCTGATTTTTTTTTTTTCCAAGCATGCATACTGTTGCTTCCTCTCTGTGTGTGGCCTGAAGCTGTGAAGCAGCAGCCTGCTTTTGTTTCCGATTTGGTTTGTTTTTATGTGTGTTCAGGAATTCCTAGGGCCCTTAGAGCCAGAGATTGGGGAGCTTCTCCAAGACCCTGATTGGGGAGGGGGTGCCGGGGAGGACACAGAACTTTCAGAACAGCGGGTTGCAATCTTGCGTGTACATTGGAACCACCTAGGGAGTTGGAATTTTAAAATTCTGTTGCCCGCCCGCGCCCCCAGACCAATTGCATCAGAATTTCCTGGGGTAGGGCCCAGGCATCAGTATTTAAGTGGAGAGCCACTGTTGAGGGTCAGCAACTGTATGCTTAGGGGAGGGGGAAAGAGAAGCCTGGCCTTGTCAGTCTAATTGGAATAAACTTCTGATTGAATAGAATCGGTAACCAGTACTTCAAGTATTAATTACTTCTGTTTCTTGTAACCGGTTTTGCTCTCTCCTGCCTCACCTCCCCAGCTGTAATAATAAGGAACTCAAGCCTTTGAAACAAAGTCAGGATCCCAGCAGGGATGGCTGGGGAGTCCTCCAAAGAGAGGTTTGCTGTCCCAGGGTTATCATCTACTGCTTTGTGTCCTCCGCTCCCTGTGACTAGGGCATAGGGATGAACACAGCTGGAACCGTTTTCCAAGGATCTCTCCTAGTACTGAAGTGACTGACCTTTGGAAGGGTAGGCTCTGGAAAGGTTCAGGGCTTTGTCTATTTGGAAGTCTCATGCTAGATCAGGATGGTTTCTGCCTTTATCTCTTAGTAATTCAGTTGAATGTTAGTAGACCTGGAAATGGTCTTCGAAGAGAAGATGATTTGAGACTTGGAGCTCATTCCCAGATAATCATAGTTTGAGTGCTTCGTGTTGCTCTGAGCCAGGGCCGGGGCTGAGCTCTCTCTGAGGCATCACCGCAGCCCTGGGAGGTGTGGCTGCTGTCCCCACCCCCTGCACGGGACTGGACTCAGACAGCTGGTAAATGGCAGGGCTTGGGACGGAAACCCAGGTCTGACTTCCAAACCCAAGCCCTCAGCCACACATGGCCTCCTGTCTTTTTGTTAAGAGCTTTTTTGTACTGTCTGAAGGGAGTGGGGCCTCCTTGCTTGCTTGCTTATTTATTTGTTTGTTTGTTTATTTTAGCTGTACCAGGTCTTCATTGTGGCATGCGGGATCTTTAGTTTTGGCAGGTGGTCATAGTTGTGGCATGCAGACTCTTAGTTGCGGCATGCATGTGGGACCTAGTTCCCTGACCAGGGATAGAACCTAGTCCCCCTGCATAGGGAGCGTGGACTCTTACCCACTGGACCACCAGGGAAGTGCCCCCCTTTCTCAATTTCTGTGTCATGGCTCTATGTATACCAAGCAGGACCAGTGATACGACCACAGGCTTGATGCCAGGCAGGGCCTGCCCACGCCCTGCACTGGCTTTGTCATCAGGCCACCTCCGACACCAGTGCACTTTGGGAAGTGACTGCTTGTGGGCTGAGGTATCCAAATCCACAAAATGGAAATAACGCTGTCTTTCAGCACTGTTTGGATTTTAAATGGTTGTATGTGGTGATAGAAATTAAAACTGTGGTATCTTCTGGAAGGGAGGAGTGGGAAAGGGGCACGGAGGGGCTTTCTGGAGTGGTGGAAATGTTCTTTATCTTGACTTGAGTAGGGACTACGTAGATGCATAAGTGAACCAAAACTCATCAAACTCTGCATTTAAAATACAGTTTAGTGTATGTAAATTATCTTTACAAAGGTATTGGAAAGCAAAAAAAAGTACACATAAAATTATTCTTTGACTTTTTTTTGTCTGTTTCATGGTAAGTGCCTTACAAAATGCTACAGCATTTCTCAAAACCATATTTATTTTTGTATAAATGAAGATCTGAAAAGTGTGCTTAAAGAACTTCCATTTGGGGGCAAATTTCCTTTTCCCCCGCAAAAAAACACACCCAAATTCATAACTCTGAGCTTTTTTTTTTATCTCCCCCCCGCCACTCCAGGTCTTCAGAGTTTTCTGAAACTCTTTATTCCCATAAGCTATTTCTGTCATCCCATGAACACCATGTCTTTCTGGGGGAAATGGTTGGTGCTAACTGTTAGTGGCAGGTCTCTGGGGACTGACTTCAAAGGAAAGCTAGAAGGGAGACGTCACTGCTTCCTCTGGGCCTTTGCTTTGTCTTTTGTGTTTGGCATCAGGCCACAGAAACCCCAGGTGAGCTAAGCCCAAGCTTTTGAAACCTTACCTTCTTGTGACATTTTCACTTGTTGAATGAAGCAGGAACAGTTTCTTGAGAAAACACTTTTCTCTCCAGGAGGCCGTCTTTCGTCTGTGTCGCTCTGCAGGGCCCTGACACCAGTGGGTTCCCCAGAGGATGATTTCCAGGCCAGTCTTTTTTTTTTTTTTTTTTTAGGCGCACGGGCTTAGTTGCTCCGTGGCATGTGGAATCTTCCCAGGGCAGGACTTGAACCCGTATCCCCTGCATTGGCAGGCGGATTCTTTACCACTGCGCCACCTAGGAAGTCCAAGGCCAGTCTTTCGAGGGGATGGAGGTCAAGCAATTTGGCCATTGCCTCTATCACTGGTGGGTGGCAGGTTGCCACTCATTAGTCCCTTAGCCCATTTAAAAAATATCTGTGGGACTTCCCTGGTGTCCTGTGGTTACGAATTTGCCCGCCAATGCAGGGGACGTGAGTTTGATCCCTGGTCTGGGAAGATCCCATATGCCACGGAGCAGCTAAGCCCGTGCACCACAACTACTGAGCCTGCGGTCTAGAGCCTGCAAGCCACAACTACTGAGCCCGTGTGCCGCAACTGCTGAAGCTCTGGTGCCTAGAGCCCATGCTCCGCAACAAGAGAAGCCACTGCAGTGAGAAGCGCATGCACGGCAACAGAGTAGCCCCCGCTCGCCGCAGTGAAGACCCAATGCAGCCAAGAAATAAATAAAATAAATACATTTATTTAAAAAAAAAAAAAAAAAGAATCTGGGCTTCCACTGCAGGGGGTGTGAGTTTGATCCCTGGTTGGGGATCCTGCATGTCGTGCGGTATGGCCAAAAAAAAAAAAAAAATTTTGTGTTTTACCAGTTATAAATGTAATACATGTTCATTGTGGGGGATCTGAAAAAGATAGACCGGCATAAAGAATTTAAAAAAAAAAATCCCTTTTCAGTCCAGGGTATAGTTTTAAAAGTTTTGTGCTGTCAGCACCCTCCAGCCAAAACCACTAAGAGCATGTCTGTAGTCAGTCAGGTTGGTTTCCTCGGTGCATTTAGGGAGATCTGTGGGGCGTCTCAGAAGATTCCGGCTTGCGATGGGTGATTGTGGGGAGGAATCGGGCAAGTGGGGCTTTGTTCTGCATTGAATGCTGTTGGGAAACAGCGTTTCTGTGATTAGGTCTGTAATTCCTCCCTTGAAGGCGGGAAGGATGTAATAGGGCTCAGTCTCTAATTGGTACAGAAGCAGCTGAGGCTCTTATTGGTCCTTTTCTTTGGACAGTGTCCTTGTTTTTGTCTGTGTTCAGACATAATTATGGAGTGGCCTCGCTTGGGTCTTGCTCTGCCGGCCACCGAGTGGCCTTGTCTGCTGCTGATGTGCTGTGAAGTGATTCACATTACGTGGAAACCCCACGGCCTCGGCGTGAGTGCCGGGCCAGCTCCTGGCCATCAGGGGCTGCCTTCTCAGTGCTGTCTCAGGTTCAGTAAAGACTCAGCCACTCTCGGACATTTTCAGCTCTAGAATGTTACCTCTTCAAAGGAAAGTTTTCTACTGGGAGTTTGGGATTCCTACTGTACCGCACAGGGAACAATATTCAATATCCTGGGATAGACCATAGTGGAAAAGAATATTAAAAAAATGTCTGCATGTGTATAACTGAGTCACTTTGCTGTGCAGCAGAGATTGGCACAACATTGTGAATCCACTATACTTCAATAAAAATTTAAAAACATTTTTCTTTGAGTACATGCGTGCTAGGTACCAGTCTCCTTTGCTGCGTCTGCTTAGATCCGACACTGCATGCATTTCTCTGCCTGGGGTGTGCACGGTCACTGGCAGTGCTCTTAGGGAGACTCAGCGGCTCTTGCTGTTTGGGGCGGCACTAGTACAGGAGGTATGTAATTTTGCAAAAACTTGCTTCCAAGAATTTTTATGTCTCTTACTGAGACCTTAGAAACACTTTTCCCTGTAAGGGAACGATAGTTGAGATGCCACTCAGTTTCCTAAAAGCTCGTTTCATGGATAACTCAACTGAAGGTGGCACTTTAAACTGTTCCATGGTGCTTGGCAGTAAGGAAACGGAGATCTGGGCAGTGCTTTCCGCCGCTTTAGGATACAGCCAGAGTGTACGTTTATGTGCATAGTGGGCACAAAGGAGGTCCTTGTAACGTAAGCCTTCGTGGCAGACTTGTACCTACAGGGTCAGCAGGTGAAGCCAGTGTGTGAGGCTGTCTGCATGGAGTTTGGGGCAGGTTGGGGAGTGCATGCCCCTCCCCAGGGGAAAGCCAACACCCCAGCTCCCGCCATTCATTCCCCTGCTGACCTAGTCGGTCTCTGATTTTTAGAGAAGCCAGAAGTCCAGATTCTTCTGTGAATTCCCCTGCGTTGTCAATGCTGGGAGCAAAGTTTGTTTTCGATGCGGTGTACGCTTGCGCTAAGGAGAACACGTCTGGAGGCCAGCTGCACCCCACTGGCTGAGAAAAGGTAAACCAGGCCTGGCGCCATGACCCCGGTGACCCTATGTCTTGTCCCCTGGCAGGAAGAGATGTCAGGAGAAAGTGTGGTGAGCTCAGCGGTGCCAGCGGCTGCGACCCGCACCACTTCCTTCAAGGGCACGAGCCCCAGCTCCAAGTACGTGAAGCTGAACGTGGGCGGAGCACTGTACTACACCACCATGCAGACGCTGACCAAGCAAGACACTATGCTGAAGGCCATGTTCAGTGGGCGCATGGAGGTGCTCACGGACAGCGAAGGTAAGCCAGCTTCCGGGCCCGGGGCCACACTGTGGTCGAGGGCTTCCTTCCAGTTCAGAAAACTAACATGAAACCGGCAGTGTCCGCAGGCCCAGGTTTCCTGTCGATGCTCAGTGTTACCAAGCCTGCAGGGAGCCTTGAGGGTGAATAACAAGGAGACCACATCTAATCAGATGTGGTCAAGGAGGGCTTCCGTGAGGAGGTGCCACCCAAGATGAGACCTGAAGATGAGTAGGAGTCAGCTGGGTGGCAGGGGGGCATAGTCTCAACTGAGCTGTTGATTTGCAGTGGGACTTTGAGAAAGTCACTTCCCCTCCCTGGGCCTCAGCTCTGTACAGTGGACGCTGGACTGGCTGCCCTGGTTGGCTCTCTTCCCATTCTGTGATGATTCTGTGATGTCAGAGTGAAACTCCAGTGTGACAGAGGCAGGAGTGTTTTCTCTGGACCCTTGCCCTCTTAGGATGGGACCCTGACAAAGACTCAGACTTGGATTGGGGTCACAGCTCCCCATTTTTGTGTCTGGTGACCTTATTCAAGTTGTTTAACCTGTTGATGTCTCATTCCTGCATCTGGTAAATGGGCACAATGACACCCACACCGTGGGGTTGTTGGCCCATAGTAAGTGTTCAATATTCGTGTATTCAGTGTGTCGTTTTTTTCTTGTGGAGAGTCCTATTAATTAAAGGCAAGGAATTGTTTAAAATGGTCCTGCTTCCCACAACTACTTTCCACCTGCCTGGACCACTCAGACCTCTGCAAGAGGGAGCATGGTTCCCTGGCTGGGTTTACAGGGCAGGTCACAGGAGGTTTAAAGATGGCTCCATCCTTCGTTCCTTGGTCTGAGCTTACTTGAGACCAGGCCAGACCACGGCCTGGCTTGACCGTACCATACCTGTTTCCGAGGCTGGCCTCCGTGCTGACGCCCCTGCCTTTCTCGAGAGTGTAGTTCCTGGAAGAGTTTGGACACAGGGGGTGGATTGGGGGCCCAGGGCCTGGTGTGCACGGCGTGTTCTCTGATCCGGAGAGGGCCGCAGCCTGGGCTGTCCGCTGGTGGGGGCCTCTCCCTCTGTGTCCTGGAGAAGCCAGGCTGTGGGGCCTGCAGTCCCGTTTCCCTGGCTCCCGTGAACTTGAGTTTCTGGCCCAGCAGCAGGCGAGTGAGGTCAGAGCCCCAGAGCTGCCTCAGTGCCTCACCCAGAAAACGCCAAGCTTTTTATGAGTGGGAGGATCTCCTCTGCTGGGCCGCACCCAGCATTGCCTGGGAGTATTTGTGGAAATCAAGACAATAGCACCCCTGCTGCCGAAGGAAACAGACCTTATCTGAGAACCCAGGATTGTTGTGGCTTTTCTTCCGCCCTGCCCAGTCTCTGGCAGGGCTCAGGAAAAGTGCTGAGTCGCTTTGAAAGCAAAGTGGAAGCCACGTCTCCTTGAAAGCCCTCACCTTGGTGGCCTGATGCCCAGTCACGAAGAAGACAGAGTCTGCAAGCTTTCCCGTCCCCCCACTGGGAGACGCTTGAGAGTGGAACCAGCAGGCCTGCGCAGGCTTCTAAACAGCTGCCGGAGGATGTCCTTCCCCGGTGCTTCCTGGAAAACCCAACATCTCCAGGGAAGCAGTGCTGCCTTTGACACTCCAAACAACAGCTCTTCTCACTTCGCAAGAGCTCCAGGCCCCTTCAAGTCGTTATGAAAAGCTCTTAGTATGGCCTTTTATGGGTTTTGTTTCATTTGAGCCTCACATTAACTGTTTGAGGGGTGGCTACTGTTGTTACCAATCCTAAGTGAGAAATCCACATCTCAGAGAGGTGAGATGCTTTTTTCAAAAGCTAGGGGCCTAGAAACCATGAAGCTACTGAACCCAGAGCTTTCTGGCTCTTACTGTCTGCTGTGTGTGGTTTGATGTTGGCCCAGCCCGCAGGCTGCCTGAGTGTGGCAGCCTTATGG
Organism: Hippopotamus amphibius kiboko; assembly: GCF_030028045.1. Lineage (NCBI taxonomy): Eukaryota > Metazoa > Chordata > Mammalia > Artiodactyla > Hippopotamidae > Hippopotamus > Hippopotamus amphibius. Next base: position 9,741,794 of record NC_080193.1, on the reverse strand, counting down.
CCCACAGTTTAGAGCTGAAGCCCTTTCGGGCCTGGAAGGTCAGGCTGGGTGTCTGGTCTTCCAGGCAGCACTGTGCTGGCAGAACAATCCTGTTGGCCCCTGGGGAGTACACGTCCCAGCCTGACCCGTGGTCTAAGCACACCCTCGGATTTACAAAACGGGGTAGACTTCCTGCATCTCACAGCTTCACCGTGGCCTTCAGGGAGGAAGCCTGTCCAGTGGCATGAAGTTTGCCACAAACAGGCCGAAATGCCAGATGTGGCTCCCCAGATGAGTGCAGCCAGCAGGATGACTCGTTAAAGAACAAGGGCTCTGAAGGCCCCCAACAGTGTATGTATTGTGTTGCTAGAAATCTCTACAGGATGCCTGAGAAACTGGTTGTTTCTGGGGAGGGGACCCGGGGTCCCGGGTAGGTGGCAGACTCTCTCTTGCTTTCCTCGCCCTTCTGCCTGTTGAGTTGTATACTGTGTGCATGTTTATTCCTCAGCAGAGAGGAGTGCGGGTGTTGGAGATGGACCTGGGTTTGAGTCCTGTTCTGTCCCATGGTAGCTATCCCAGCTGACCTCTACGGAGCAGTTTCCACGTGTCAGGCATTGTGCTCATACAGGCTCATTTGCTGGTCACTGGTGATGTGACAGTGGGTGAGTGACTTTTTCTCTGAGCCTCTCTCCTCGTTTCAAAGTTGTGAATGGTAATGCTTTCCAGGGTTGTCGTGGAGATTACATGAGGACGTTAGAAAGCTCTTGACAGAGTGCCTGACACTTTGGGAGACTCAGTAGATGGGGCTGTTCACGGTTGCTTTAGTCTTGCCTGGGCTGGGGTGTAGAGGGGGAGGGCAGAGCCCCGTGGGGGGCTGTGGGGAAGCAGGCTCAGCACGTGGGGGGAGAATGGCCTGCCTTGGCCTTGAGGGATGAGAGTGCTGTGGTCCCGCGTTCTCCCCGCAGGGGTCGCTCCTCTGAGAGGATGCTGTGGCAGTGATTGGGCCTTTTCTGGACTCTTCCCTGGGAAGGTTCAGCTCCTGCAGTGCTAGACGTTCTCCCGGAGCCCTTGTCAGTGTCATCATTGGCAGGTGGACTTAGGTGGCACCTTTTGTAACACAACTCCTGTCTGAGCCTCACCTGTAGTTGCCCGTCTCAGCCCTGTTGCTTGTAATACTTTCCCCCCTTGAATGGTGTCTGGTTTCTGGCTAGTGTTTTTAGAGTGAAGAAGTCTATAGACTAGAGAAGAGAGTCATTAGAAAACCGGTGGGGAGGCCAGTGTAGTAAGCGGGAAAACTGCAGTACCCATTTCCCTGAGATTTGCAGGCATCCTGCCTTGTGCAAAATTCTGAAACGTGTTGAAAGCCATTAAACTGTGAATAATGTAACACACTCCCCTTTGCCCGAACTCATACAGGGAATGAAACACTACCTGGACCAGTGGGGCCTCTCTTACCTTCTCTGCCTCTCTCCCTTCCAGAGATGACCTCCACGTAGACTGTGGGGTCACTGGGGTGGATTTCAATCTTAGCTGCACAGTGAGTCACCTCGGAGCTAAACCCTGATGCCTGTCTCCCCCCAGACCCTTCCACCGCCCCACCCAGATGTAACTGGACAGGGTGTGGCGGGCGTTAGGACTTTAAGAGGAACTCTAACGTGTGTCCAGGGCTGAGAGCCACTGATATGGGTCTTTCCATGAATTACTTTTACCACAACTATCTATGTCCATAACCAGTATATGGTTGGCACGTTTTTGAACATTATGTAAATGCTGTCATGTAGTCTGTATGCAGCCTTGTAGCCTTTGCTTCGGTGAGCATAATGCTGGTGAGATTGATCTGTGAGAAAACAGCTCTAGTTCACACGTTTCCCTGACGTAGAGTGTTCCGCGCTGGGAATGGACCGCAGTTGACGGGTCCTCGTTCTGTGATGGTTGTTCAGGCTGTTTCCGGCATTCACCGTTAGCATGTGTGAGCTTCTCCAGGGCTGCGCGCACCCAGAAAGTCATGTTTTTACTTTGGTAGATGAAGAGGTTCTGGAGGCCCCAGCCGGCCACCCCAGGGGCCGCATTATGAAGGACCTGCTCACGGTTGGGAGCTCTGTCCTGGACTTGATTCCCAGGAGGGGAACTGGGGATCGTATCCTCGGCTTGATTAGATGTTAGTGGTTGTGTCAGTTTACACTCCCCACAGGGGTCTGAGTTTTTGCCAGCACTGGCCACTGCCAGTGTTTACTTACTGCCAACCTGACGGTTATGATGTGGTACTCTGTTGCTTAGCATTTCCTAATTTCTAGTGCATTGAATGTCTTATGTTTATGTGCCATTTGTGTTTCCTCGTTTAGCTGCCGGACTGTATCTTATCTACACATTTTCCTATTTTCCATTTTTTATTTCTTTATAGAAGTATGTATTCTGGATTGTATTTCTTTGTGGTCTTATGTTGTAGATGTCTTCTCCCAGTCTGACTTGTTGACTTTCTTTAACGGTGTCTTTTGATACTTTGGAGCTTTTACATTATTTTTTACGTTTGGGTCTTTGCTATATCTCAGTCAGTGGTGTCCACCCAGAGATGATTTTTGACCTCCAGGGACGCTTGGCAGTGTCCAGAGGCAGTTTGGGGGTGAGAATGCTGCTGGGTGGAGGCCAGGGTGCTGCTGCACAGCCTGCAGTGTGTAGGACAGTCCCTCCATAACAGAGAATTCCCCGGTCTCAAGTGTCAGTAGTGCCCAGGCGGAGAAACCCTGCCCTAGAGATTCTGATTCAGGAATGAGGCCGCTTCCAAGAGTCTGAATTTGTAACAAGGACCCACGTACCTTAGGCAACTTACAAACAGGCAAGTTTGGGGACCATAAAATTCTAAATACCTTAGTATGGTAAAGGAGAGGTGGGTGAAAGCTCCCTGGAGGAGGTGGGGGAGGGAAGGAGGGAGGAAGTGTGTGGTCTGTTGGCAGGGCTGGGAGGTGGCGAGCCTGGCAGTCCAGTCCCCCGACCCTGAGCGAAGCCTCCTCCCAGGTACCCCGGAAGCCACGTGACCCTCCCTCCTGGGGGCTGGCACAGGACGCCGCTGCTGCTCCTCTCTCTTCTCCAGTGACGGTGATGTATGTGAAGAGCTCACTGTCAGAGACCTCATCTGAGTGCTGCTGACAGACCCAGCATTGTGCTCTGTGCTTCCTGTGCATTCTCTCATCTTACCTTTCTGCCAGCCCAGGGAGGCACCAGTTTTAGAACAGGAAACTGCCGGACAGAGAGGTTAAGTGAGACCCTGACATCACCCAGCAGGTAGGTGCAGAGCTGGGTTTTCAGCACAGGCCCACACTGTGTTTCTCAGCCCATCGCAGCACCTCCGGGTCTGCACCCCTCCCTCTTCTTCCCAGCCCTGCCGAAGGGGCTGGGACCCCACTTCGCCCTGACTCGGTTTGGCTTCTCTAAGCTTGTCCATATGCTGGGAACCGGAGCTGACTGTTTCAAAGGGATCGATTCCTGCTTGGAAAGCAGCTAAAATATTTTGAAGTCAGAATGCTAATTGAAACCTCATGGAGAGTGTGCCTGTCTCTGCTCTTTTTTTTGCCCTTATTTGTCCAAAGTATGATTCCTTCGCCACAAGCACTTCCTGACGGCATTCTTGAGCCGGAGCCCAGTGTCACGGTCCGCCTCTTCGTTTATGGAAACTCTGGACTGTCACTTGGGTAATTGATTTCAGGGGCCCTCATTCTTTCTGAGCGACTGAGTTGTCCACGCCTCAAAGGCAGATGAGGGCATTTTCTTCCTGGAGCAGCCTGGTGGAATCTGTTGCCATTTCCCCCAAAGACCGAGGTTCTACATGTCTTCTCAATTCCGTACGATGAAAGGAGTTTTCTTACGAGTTTCTTGCTTCTTCTTTGTGGTTTAGTTCTGCCTTCCCAACTTGGGAATGTCCCTGAACCTCTCTGAGCCTCTGTTTTCATCTGTGGAAAATGCAGGGGAGTGAGCCTCCGTTGACTAGAGCTGTTGGGAAGATAATACAGTCTTTCCATACCTTGTTGGCTCGTTGGAAGGAGAGCACTTGATCCCCAATAACACAGAGGTCTCAAGCTGGGGACCTGCAGGCCCTGTTTTGGCTGCCATGTGGTGAGTTACTGACAGGTTTAAAAAAAAAATGTGTTTATTGTTCTTTAAAAATCAGGAGATGTCACAGGAAAACTGCATTTTTGGCTTCTGGAACATCAGGGACTGTCGCAGCCCTGGGCCTCATTCCTGCCTGGCCAGTCCTCGGCTGGGGCGAGGAGAGCCCTCTTCCCCGGGGGGCCTGTGCTGTGGTTGGCCCCGCCCACCCGCCCTCATTATCCTGTGTGCTCTAGGCCCCTGTTAGGCACGTGAGCTGTGGAACGGATACTGAGTCCGTACTTTGTTGTCTCAACTGGAGAAAGGAACGGTAGCATGAGGTCCAGTGGGCACTGCCAGGGTGACAGGATCTACCACACCTGTGGCGGCCTCAGTGTCCTTCCTTGGATCCAGGGTTTGACTTCAGGCCACATGTTGGCTTTGCGTTTGCTGAGGTTGAGGATTAACTTCTCACCGTATTCAGGAAACCATAGCACACAGCAGTGTGGAAGTGCCACGCGGGAGGCTCTGGAGGGACGAGACCAGACCTTTAACCAAAGGCCCAGGAACCGTGGGCTGAGGAGTAGTTGCAAAGGGGAGCATGGAAATGGCCTTGTTGTCAGCTCTTCTGGTGATGGTGGCGAAGAACACCAGCTAGTGCACTGGAACCCCGAGCACGCTGGGCGGGGCGGGACTGGGGGGAGGTGGGCTGACTTGTGACTCCAGATGTGAAAAGGTGCCTTGGCTGCTCTTGGCCTTCGTTGGCCTCTGCCACTCATCCAGGGACCGGGGTCTGAGGAGGATTCGGGAGGATGAAGTGGTCTTAGGAGGGGAAACCGGGCCCTTTTCTCAAACCTAGAGCAAGCGGAGGGAAAGCCAGGGCAGAGAATGACTGATTCCTGTGTAAACCTCCTAACTGCTGGTTGGGGCGCCGGTGTTTTCTCACCTGCAGCATTCAGCAGGAGACGTGGGGCCCTTCCTGGGGTGACTCTGCTAGTCGGGACGGCCAGGACTTCTCTGTCTGTCTGTCTGTCTGCACGTTTTCTCTTGAGATGTACTTGGTCTTCACTCCATCCCTACTTCCCTTTCTGGTACCTCCTCCTCCTCCTCTTCCAGGCTCCAGTCCTCTTTTCTTCTCCCAACAGCATTTGTATTTCAGCAGAGGAATTTTAAGAAGCCTTATAGCAGGCACTGCAGGCCAGGGCCAGCACTGGAGATTGGAGAGGACATTGTGAAGCGGGAGGGCTTTGCGCTGTGCCTGGTTCTGGTCAGTAGCTTGGACATGTTTCCATATCTCATAAATGCCAGCGCCATCTCCCCAAGTTAGACTGAACTGCTGGAGAGCAGGGTCTGTCTGGTCACCATTTTATCTCTGATCGCTGCCATTAGCCACTAAACACTTGTTTGGGGTGGGGGTGGCGGGTTACGGATGGAATTTTCTGTGGTGGTGCTGGTGACTGCCTGGTGGTCACCCTTGGGAGCCAGATGTCCCAGCCTGCAGGAGTGAGCCTTCTGCCTCCTTGGAATGGTTCTGTTATTTGGGAGTCTGAAAAAAAGTATTGTTGAAACAGGGAGTAGATATTTTCACCCCATTAGCCTTTCTGCTGTCAATGGGATGTGCTCATTTGGACCCATTTCATCCAGGTGTGGGGCAGTAGGCCCTCTTGGGATATACTTGACAAAGGGATATTGGGGATACTTTAGAAACATGCTTTTAGGACCCAGGGGCTGTGGCATCGAAAAGAACCCGCTTCCCCGCCTCCAAAAAAAAAAAGACTTCCCTTGTGGTCCAGTGGTTAAGACTCTGCGCTTTCATTGCAGGGGGCACAGGTTCAGTTCCTGGTTGAGGAACTAAGGTCCAACATGCCACATGGTGCAGACAAAAGTTTAAAAAAAAATAAGTAAAAATAAAAGAGCCCAAGCCTGGTGAACCTGGGGTGTGGTCGTTTCCCACCAGCAAGGTCTGGAGGCTGTGGTGGTGCTGCGAGGCAGGGCCCGGTCGGCCCTTTGCCGGTAGCTGGGCAGCTGGGGCCGCAACCCTGTCTGTGGTCCTGCTCTCCCCTGCGAGGCGGAGGGAGCCAGGAGACACCCCAGTTCTGCTCATTGCCTTCCAGGAGAGGCGTGCCCAGGTAATGGGCCCCTCCTTCCCCCTTCCTCCCCCTGCAGGTTGGATCCTCATTGACCGGTGTGGGAAGCACTTTGGTACAATACTCAACTACCTTCGAGATGGCGCGGTCCCCTTGCCAGAGAGCCGCCGGGAGATCGAGGAGCTGCTGGCGGAAGCCAAGTACTACCTGGTCCAGGGCCTGGTGGAAGAGTGCCAGGCAGCCCTGCAAGTAGGTATCTCCCTTTCTCCCCGTGTGGGTGGGGAGGCCCCAGACCCACCTGCCTTCCTCATTTTCCTCTCTGCAGATGAGGGCAGCTCCTCCCTCATGGAGCTGTTGTGAGAGTTAATGAGTCGACCTGGGAGGTGTTTGCCTCTGAGCAGCGCTACCCCTGAGAGGCTTCCCTGTGATGCTGAGGCCACGTGACTGCTCTCTGGCTCATTGCAGCCCCTATGGTGTTGGGTTGTCTCCTGTGTACATGGTAACCCTTCAGTGCTGAGCTGTGGGGTGTAACACCTGATCCGTTTTCTGGGCCAGTGGGGGACTTATTCTCATCCCACGCATCATTGTTGAGAGCCCACCATAGTCTCTACAGACAGACGCCCCTCATGCTTCAGCTGGACCTGGGGCAGGACCACTGGAGAGGGTAAAATCCCCGCAAAACCAGAACACTTATGGATGTAGCCAGCGGCCACTTGTTTCCAGGCAAGATAAGAAGACATGGTAGAGAACCAGAAGAGTCCCATGGGTTGTCACAGGAATCGGATCTGTATATGTGAGGCTCCCCCAGCCATGTATCTGTGTGGCTTTCCACTGGGGCAGTACCCATAATGCCAGTCTGCCCGAGGAACTGTTATTTGCACACAACCACCTCTATCTCGAGAGTCTGTGAACTCACTGTAAGTCTGACTGAATGTTGTCGCTTTTACTTCATTATTTTTTATTTCATTTGTATGTTTATTAAAGTAGTGCATGTAAAGCATTTACCAAGTCAAATTAGTACTATAAGCAAGGTTGATGTCAAAAACACTACCATATGCCCTCCACCCACTCCCACCCCTGCAGCAGCCTCTTAATTCTTGCAGCGGTTGTTTACTCTCATATTTCTTATACTGCTGTTTGTTGAGTTTTCAGTTTACAACATAGATAATGGGCATTTCTATAGAAAATTAAAATTTAGCTCATGCATCACCCCCAATCACTACCGAACTTGCACACACATATTCCTTCTCCAATATAGTTTATCCCAGTTTTGATTAAGTCACTATTCAGCGTTTACGTTGAATCGTGTAAATATTAACAGTTGAACCACAGAGTATAAGTTTGCCAGAATTAGTGATTGCTTCATTGTATTTGTGTGCTTGGTTTTCTAAGTACACATCCCTAATTCAGCCCTAAATTCTCAGAAGCTTCAGTCTCCTTTTGGTTTGTTCAGTCACATCAGGGAATCTCTGTTTCGTCTTTGTCTTAGAGACATGTCCCCAGGGTTCCTTTTTGTGGTTTCTGTTGATCTGAGATTAAACCTCCGGGACTGACCTCCTAGTTTCTGTCGCTCTTATCATTCTATTTCCTCAGAGGGTTTCTTCACTTCTGTCTTTTCAACGCTTTTATTGAATTTTTTATTTCTGCTATCGCATTTCTAACTCCCAAGAGCTTTCTCTTGTTCTCCGAGTGCTCTTTTTTGTATAGCGCACTGACCTCGTTCCATAGGCTGTGACATCTCTCGTCTATCTGATGATACTATGATGTTTTCTTCTGCCTTCATTGTGGGACTCCTCTTACTTTTTTTCTTTGTTTTGGTTTCAGTCTCATATTTGAGAGGCTTTCAGTATAATCTGATGGTCCTTTGTCTGTTGAAATTTAAGAGTAAAGGCTCTGAAAAACTGTGTGTATTGGTCCTTGTGGTCCAGTGGGCTTCGGTGGCAGATGATAAGGCTGGCTTTTTCAGTGGGAACTCTCAATATCAGAATCTGTAAGACTTTTTTTTAGGTGCGGGGTGAGGGCGGGGGCAGGTGGTTCCCTGTAGAAGAATCCTCCACTCTCTTGCCTGGTGAGTATAAGCCTGACTGGCTGCCTTCTGGGATCTGAGTAGGAGAAGGGGCTGGGGTGGGGCTCACCGCTTAGTGTGTAGATCGTTCACTTAACCTCCTGTTTTCAGAATAGCATCTCAGCCCTGTCCTCTTCTGTATAAACCACTCCAGGAAAGTGGACTTTTCTCCTTCCAGACTGGGGTAGGGGGATCCATCTGGGGGTCTTACCAGTGCCTCTGCCTTCTAGCAAGCAACCCTCTGCTCTTGCCCTGAGCCCATCAGCCTTCAGAGCTGTCCTTGGCGAATCTCCAGCGGTCTTTCCCATCTGCTGACTTAGGTTTCAGCTTTCTCCCTCTCCTGGGTTATCACTCATCTGAAACCTGCTTTCTAGCCTTGAATTTTTGACCTCTTTTGTCTGCTGTCCCCACTTGTCCCACTCTTTTTTTCTCTTATGGGCTTATACCTTTTTAATTCCTCTGCAGTCATTGCAGTGGGGTTTTAGGAGCTTTGATGCAATCATATTTCATCTGCCATGTTTATTTTTGAGTGGCTTCCTGGCCTGTGAAAGGTGTCATCATTGTTAGTATTTACACACCAAGCACCCTGGCATATAACAGTCTTGGTTGAAGAGCGGGCTCGCTGGAGAACTCCACTCCAGGTCATCCCCCATCAGTTCACTGGTGCTCAGACTCCTCCTCTCTTCTCAGCCATGGCTGCCCCGTCTCCCCTCACCAGAACCTGTCTTTGCCCGGCAGGCCAGCTTAAACAGTTCAATGCTGGGCAGGCCTCCCAGGCTGAAAGCATATTTTGTTCCAGCAGAACAAAGATACTTATGAGCCGTTCTGCAAAGTTCCTGTCATCACCTCATCCAAGGAAGAACAGAAACTTATAGCGACTTCAAATAAGGTATGTTGGAGGCAACTTGTGGCATTTCTTTTGCTACTAAAAGTGGTGGAGGTTCTTCTGAGTAAGTTTTGAAATAAAAATGTGTGAAATTGGCTGAGACAAAGCCTGAGAAGGGGTCGGGAATGGGAACCTGCAGCTCATCCTGTGTTTCCCCTGGCACTGGGTCATGCAGTCTCCCTCTTCCAGCCCCATCCCAGCCAGCAGGCTATGCTTACCTTCCTCTTGAAGCTGATGGCAGGGCCCCGGCACTGTGGGAAGCCAGGGGTTCTTTGCACCTGCACTCCAACTAACTCTCTTCTTCCTTTTTTTTTTTTTTTTAAAACAACCCACAGCCAGCTGTGAAGTTGCTCTACAACAGAAGTAACAACAAATACTCGTATACCAGGTAAGGTGTTGGTCAGAAAAGACATCTGCACTCACACCAGCCAGGCCCAGCTCCCCCTTCCCTTCAGATGAGGGTGGTCCTTCTGCACCTCTAGAATGCCCAGGTGGATCGATAGATGTGAAATCTAATTCACACATACCATAAAGCTCACCCTTTAAAAATATACAATCCAATGGATTTTTAGTGTATTCAGCATTGTGCAACCATTACCACTTGTCTAAGAGTTTTAGACCATTTTCATCACCCCAGAAGGAAACCTGTACCAGTGAGCAGTCACTCGCCATTTCCCTCTACCCTCTTATCTCCCCCAGCCCTAGGCAGCCACTATTTTGCTTTCTGTGTCTATGGATTTGCCTACACTGGACATTTCATATCAATAGAATCATATAATATGTTGCTTTTTGTGTCTGGCTTCTTCCAGTCCAAGAACATGGTATGTCCCTCCATCTGTTTGTGTCGTCTTTGATTTCTTTCATTAGTGTCTTCTAGTTTTCTGAGTATAGGTCTTCTACCTCCTTAGGTTTATTCTTTTTGTTGCAATGGTGAATGGGATTGTTTCCTTAATTTCTCTTTCTTATCTTTTATTGTTGGTGTATAGAAATGCAAGAGATTTCTGTGTGTTAATTTTGTATCCTGCAACTTTACCAAATTCATTGATTAGCTCAAGTAGTTTTCTGGTGGCATCTTTAGGATTTTCTATGTATAGTGTCATGTCATCTGCAAACAGTGACAGTTTTACTTCTTCTTTTCCGATTTGGGTTTCTTTTACTTCTTTTTCTTCTCTGATTGCTGTGGCAGGGACTTCCAAAACTATGTTGAGTAGTAGTGGAGACAGTGGACATCCTTGTCTTATTCCTGATCTTAGAGGGATTGCTTTCAGTTTTTCACCATTAAGAATGATGTTTGCTGTGGGTTTGTTGTATATGGCCTTTATTATGTTGAGGTATTGTACCTGGCTTCTTTCACTGAGCATAGTGTTTTCAAGGTTCGTCCATGTGGTAGCATGCCACCGTACTTCATTCCTTTCTATGGCTGAGTAATATTCCATTGTCAGACAGACTGCATTTTGTTTCTCCATCATCAGTTGATGGCCAGTTAGGGTTGTTGCCATCTTCTGGCCATTAGGAATAATGCTGCTGTGGACCTGCATGTACACATACATGTTTTCGTTTCTCTTGGGTAGATACCTGGGAGTGGAATTGCTGGGTCACACGATAACTCTAGGTTTAATCACTTGAGGACCTGACGAACTGTTTTCCAAAGTGACTACACCGTTTTTTGTTCCCACTGGCACTATATACGGGTTTCTAGAATGCCCTTTGGCTCTTGGGCATGTGGCTCTAAATCAGGAACTTATGGGATGTAGGGGTAGTTGATGAAGTTACTCCAGAGCAGGATAAAAAGTCTCCCTCGGGCAAGTCACTGAGCCTCTCACGTGGCTCCATGGGGCTCTCCTCCTTTTCCCCCACCTGGTACCTGTGCCTGCAGGCCCTGTGTTTTCAGGACTTCATCCCTGGCTGTTGCGCAACATGGCAGCCACTCTAGTGTGCTGGTGAGGAGCACAGGTGTAGAGGCTGAAGCTGTCTTTTTGAGGCTCAGCTCTGCCACTTATTAGCCTTTGGCCTCGGGAAATCCCCTAATTTCTCTGCCCCTCACTTTCCTTTGAGCTGTGGGGACTGTAGTGCCTTCTTCATGGGCTTACTGTGAGGTTGAAAAGGGATGGTGGAGATAATGGGCCCGGTGTGTGGAAACACTCCATAACCGGGGGTGGCTGTTAACACCAGCTTGTTGATGAATCTATCAAATGCTCTTTTGCAGCAATTCAGACGACAATATGTTGAAAAACATCGAACTGTTTGATAAGCTGTCTCTGCGCTTTAACGGAAGGGTCTTGTTCATAAAGGATGTCATTGGGGATGAAATCTGCTGCTGGTCCTTCTATGGCCAGGGCCGCAAGATCGCCGAAGTCTGCTGTACCTCCATCGTCTACGCCACCGAGAAGAAACAGACCAAGGTAAGGGCCTCCAGAGGACAGTTCTGAGTGGCTGGTCTGAAATCCGTGCTTGTGTAACTTCCCTTTGCCCTTGAGCAAAATACACTTAAAGAGGGAAAGGCTCTAAAGATGCTCTCCTTGACTCACAACTGCTCATTGTTAAAATGTTGATTCTCTTTGGGGCCCTGAAAAGATCCAGATGTAGCCTTGGAAAAACAGAATGGCACGGCAAGTAGAGACAGTCCTACTGCTGCTGGGCTCCTTTTCCATAAAGGTGGATTCAGACGAATCCTTGTACCAGCGTGTACCCCGCTGCCTGCATTTTCTCCTCTGTCATCAGTGACCTGACTCCACCTGTGCTGCTCCTTGCCATCCTCCATGCGACATTGTTTCCCACCAGCCTGGCCCCATCCATCTCGCTCATTAGGAGCAGTGCTACCTTCAGGGTCTTGACCATGGCCACCTAGTTGTGACCTAGTACTTCCTTGTCATTAGTCCTCCTCTTACCCACTGACCTGGGCAGCCCTCCACTCTCACGGGGCCCGCTTGGCGCTGCTCATGAACCTGGGTGGCTTCCTTCCCAGCACGTGACTCCCCTACTGATCTGGACTCTGTGAACCCATTTTTATGTCATCCTCTCCAAACCAATGGACTTGACCTCTCCGTTGGCTTTTGTCCCTGAGCAAAGCTAGATCACACTGCAGAGTGTGGTCCACTGTTGATTGAAACTCACTTCCTTTAGGTCTCTGCTTGCCTAGCCTCCTTGGGCTATGTGACTGGGTTTTTGTTTTTGTTTTTCCTTTTTTTTCCTTTTTATTGAAGTGTAGTTGATTTACCATGTAGTGTTAATGACTGCTGTACAGCAAAGTGATTCAGATATATATATACACATTCTTTATCATATTCTTTTCCATTATGGTTTATCCCAGGAGACTGAATCTAGTTCCCTGTGCTGTACAGTAGGACCTTGTTGTTTATCCATTCTATATATATATCAGTTTGCATCTGCTAATCCCAGGCTCCCAATCCATCCCTCTCCCACTCTCTTGGCAGCCACCATGTTGCCAATCTCCATGTTCGTGATTCTGTTTCTGTTTTGTAGATAGGTTCATTTGTGTCATTTTAGATTCCACATGTAAGTGATATCACATGGTATGTGTCGTCTTCTTACTTCGCTTGGTATGATAATCTCCAGTTGCATCCATGTTGCTGCAAATGGCATTGTTTCCTTCTTTTTTATGGCTGAGTAGTATTCCATTGTATACATAGAAAACATCTTTTTTATTCATTCATCTCTTGATGGACATTTAGGTTGTTTTATATCTCCTCCTTCTTGGACCTCCCTCCCCCCTCCTCCATCCCACCCGTCTAGGTCATTACAGAGTACCAAACTGAGCTCCCTGTGCTATAGCAGGTTCCCACTAGCTATCTTATTTACACATGGTAGTATATTTATGTCAAACCTAATCTCCCAGTTCATCCCACTCTCCCCTTCCCACCCACCCTGTGTCTGCACATCTGTTCTCTGTCTGTGTCTTTATTCCTGCCCTGCAAATCGGTTCACCTGTTCCATTTTTCTAGATGCCACATATATGCATTAATATATGATATTAATTAATTAATTTATTTTATTTATTTATTTATTTATTTTTAATAAATTTATTTATTTTATTGGCTGTGTTGGGTCTTTTTTGCTGTGCGCGGGCTTTCTTTTTAGTTGTGGTGAGTGGGGGCTACTCTTCATTGTGGTGCACAGGCTCCTCATTGCTGTGGCTTCTCTTGTTACGGAGCATGGGCTCTAGGCGCGTGGGCTTCAGTAGTTGCAGTGCATGGGCTTCAGTAGTTGCAGCACATGGACTCATAAGTTGTGGCTCACGGGCTCTAAAGCGCAGGCTCAGTAGTTGCGGCACACAGGCTTAGTTACTCCGTGGCATGTGGGATTTTCCTGGAGCAGGGATCGAACCCGTGTCCCCTGCGTTGGCAGGCGGATTCTCAACCACTGCGCCACCTAGGAAGCCCCGTTTATTTATTTTTAAAGGACAGGCATCTTTAATTTTTAATTTTTAATTTATAAATTTATTGGCTGCATTGGGTCTTTATTGCTGTGTGTGGACTTTCTCTAGTTGCAGTGAGCGGGGGCTACTCTTCGTTGTGGTCAGAGGGCTTCTTATTGCAGTAGCTTCTCGTGGTGGAGCACAGGCTCTAGGCTTGCAGGCTTCAGTAGTTGTGGCACACGGGCTCAGTAGTTGTGGCTCGAGGACTCTAGAGTGCAGGCTCAGTAGTTGTGGCACACAGACTTAGTTGCCCTGCAGCATGTGGGATCTTCCCAGACGAGGGATCGAACTTGTATTCCCTGCGTAGGCAGGCAGATTCTTAACCACTGCGCCGCCAGGGAAGTCCTGATATTTATTTTTGAATTATAGTCTTGTCTAGGTATATACCCAGGGATTGCTGGATCATATGGTATAATAATTCTGTTTTTAGCTTTCTGAGGAACTTTCATATTGTTTTCCACAGTGGCTACGCCAGCTTACATTCCCACCAGCAGTGTAGGAGGGTTCCCTTTTTTCCACACCCCCTCTAGCATTTGTTATTTGTAGATTTTTCATTTTTTAAGGTATTTTAAAAATTTTTTAATTTTTTAATTTTTATTTTATATTGGAGTATAGCTGATTAACAATGTTGTGTGGACTTTTTAATGATGGCCAGTCTGACTAGCGTGAGGTGGTACTTCATTGTAGTTTTGATATGCGTTTCTCTAATAATTAGCGATGTTGAGCATCTTTTCATGTGCCTATTGGAGATTTGTATTTCTTCTTTGGAGATACATCTCTTTACATCTCTGCTCATTTTTCAATTGGGTTGTGTTTTTGTTGTTGAGTTGTATGAGCTGTTTGTATGTTTTGGAAGTTAAGCCCTTGTAGGTTGCATCGTTTGTAAATATTTTCTCCCATTCTGTAGGTTTTTTCATTTTGCTAATGGTTTCCTCTACTGTGCAAAAGATTGTAAGTTTGATTAGGTCCCATTTGTTTACTTCTGTTTTTATTTCTATTGCCTTGGGAGACTGGTACCATTTATATGTCAGAGAATGTTTTACCTGTCTTCTCTTCTTGGAGTTTTATGATGTCATAGCTTATGTTTAAGTCTTTAAGCCATTTTGAGTTTATTTTTGTGTATGGTGAGAGGGTGTGTTCTAACTTCATTGATTTACTTGTGGCTGTCCAATTTTCCCAACACCAGTTGCTGAAGAGACTTTTTCCCATTGTATATTCTTGCCTCCTTTGTTGAAAATTAATGGACTGTAGGTGTATGGGTTTATTTTGAGGCACTCTATTCTTTTCCATTGATCCATATGTCTGTTTTTGTGGCAGTATCATGCTGTTTTGATTACTGTAGCTTCATATGTTATCTGAAGTCTGAGATGGTTAAGCCTCCTGCTTTGTTCTTTTTCTAAAGGATTGCTTTGGCAATTCAGAGTCTCTTATGGTTTCATATGAATTTTAGGATTATTTATTCTAGTTCTGTGAAAAATGTCATGGGTAGTTTGATAGGGATCATGTTAAATCTTTAGATTGCTTTTGGTAGTATGGCCTTTTTTTTTTTTTTTTAATATTTATTTAGTTTGGCTGCACCAGGTCTTAGTTGCAGCATGTGGGATCTTCAGTTGTGGTGTGGGGGATCTTTAGTTGTGGCATGTGGGCTTTTAGTTGGGGCATGCAGTCTCCTTAGTTGCAGCACGCATGTGGGATCTAGTTCCCTCACCAGGGATCAAACCCAGGCCCCCTGCATTGGGAGCATGGAGTCTTGCCCACTGGACCACCACGGAAGTCCCAGTATGGCCATTTTAACAATATTAATTCTTCCAATCCAAAAGCATATCTTTCCTTTTCTTTGAATTATCTTCAGTTTCCTTTATTAATGTTTTATAGTTCTCAGCATACAAGTCTTTCACCTCCTTGGTGAGGTTTGTTCCTAAGTATTTTATTTTGGAGGTTGTAATTTTAAAAGGTATTGATTTTTTTTTACATTCCCTTTCTGATATTTCATTGTCAGTGTAAAGAAATGCAGTCGATTTCTATATGTTAATCTTGTATTTTGCTATCTTGCTGAATTCATTTATCAGTTCTAGTAGTTTTTGTGTGGATTCCTTAGGGTTTTTCTATATATAATATCATATCATCTATGGATAATGACAGCTTTACCTCTTCCCTTCCAATTTGGATACCTTTTATTTCTTTTACTTGTCTGATTGCTGTGGCCAGAGCTTCCAGTACTATGTTGAATAGAAATAGTGAGAGTGGGCATCCTTGTCTTGTTCCAGATTTTAGCAGGAAGGCTTTCAGCTTTTCACATTGAGTGTTATATTGGCTGTGGGTTTGTTATAAATGTATTTTGAGTTGTGTTCCCTCTATACCCACTTTGGTAAAAGTTTTTATCATAAATCAATGTTGAATTTTGTCAAATGCTTTTTCCACATCTGTTGAAATGATCATGTGGTTTTTGTCTTTTCTTTTGTTTATGTGGCGTATCACATTGATTGATTTCCATATGTCGAGCCATCCTTGTGAACTTGAGATGAATTCCACTTGGTTGTGATGTATGATCTTTTTTATGTGTTGTTGGATTCGGTTTGCTAATATTTTGTTGAGAATTTTTGTATCTTTACTCATCAAAGATACCAGCCTGTATCTTTTTTGGTGGTGTCTTTGTCTGGTTTTGGTATCAGGGTGATAGTGGCTTCATAGGATGTCCTTGGGAGTGTTCCCTCCTCTTTAAGTTTCTGGAAGAGTTTGAGAAGGATAGGTATAAGTTCTTTGTATATTTGGTAGAATTTGCCTGTAAAGCCATCTGGTCCTGGACTTTTGTTTGTAGGGAGTTTTTAAATTACAGATTCTATTTCAGTTCTAGTGATTGGTCTGTTCAAATTATGTATTTTTTCTTGATTCAGTTTTGGTGGGCTGTATGCTTCTAGAAACTTATCCTTTTCTTTTAGGTTGTCAGATTCGTTGGCATATAATTGTTCGTAGTACTCCCTTATGGTTTGTTGTTTTTCTGCAGTATCAGTTGTTGTGTCTCCTTTTTCATTTCCTTTTTTTTTTTAAAGACTTATTATTTATTTTATGTATTTACGTTGGCTGCATGGAGTCTTAGTTGCAGCGCACGGGATCTTCGTTGAGGCATGTGAGATCTTTCATTGCGGCACACGGGCTTCTTTCTGGTTGTGGCACACGGCCTCTTGGTTGCAGCCGGTGGACTCCTTAGTTGTGGCATATGGGCTCCTTAGTTGCAGTTCGTGGGCTCCTTAGTTGTGGCATGTTAACTCTTAGTTGCAGCATGCATGTGGGATCTAGTTCCAGGACCGGGATCAAACCCTGGCCCCTTGCATTGGGAGCACAGAGTCTTAACCACTGCGCCACCAGGGAAGGCCCCTCTCTTTTCTCCTTGGTGAGCCTGGCCAGAGGTTTGACAATCTTGTTGATCCTTTCAAAGAACCAGCTTTTGGTTTTGTGGTTTTTTTTTTTTTTTTTTTTTTTTTTTCTACTTTTTAAAATCTCTATTTCCCCTCTGATCTTTATTTCCTGCCTTCTGGTGACTTTAGGGTTTTTTTGTTCTTCTTTATCTGATTCTTTTAAGTGGTAGGTTAGGTTGCTTATTTGAGGTTTTTCTTGTTTTTTGAGGAAGGTCTGTATCACTATGAACTTCTCTGTAAGAACTGCTTTTGGTATATCCCATAGATTTTATATGGTTATATTTTCATTGTCATTTTTCTCAAGGTATTTTTAAATTTCCTCTTTTATTTCATCATTGACCCATTGGTTCTTTAATAGCATGTTTAGTCTCCATGTAATTTTTTTTTTCTCATTTCTTTTTCTGTGGTTAATTTCTAGTTTCATGCTGTTGTGGTCGGAAAAGATGCTTGAGATAATTTCTGTACTCTTAAATTTGTTGAGGCTTGTTTTGTGCCCTAGTATGTGGTCAGTCCTAGAGAATGTTCTATGTGTACTTGAAAAGAATGTGTATTCTGTGTTGTTGTTGTTTTTTTTAATATAATGTCCTGAAAATATCAGTGAAGTCTAGCTGTTCATACTATCATTTAGTATCTCTGTTGCCTTATTGATTCTTTGTCTGGGAGATATGTCCATTGATGTGAGTGGGGTGTTAAAGTCTCCAACTGTTATTGTATTCCTGTCAGTTTCTCCCTTTATGTCTGTTAGTATTTGTTTTGTGTATTTGTGTGCTCGTATATTAGGTGTGTATATGTTGATGAGTGTAAAATCCTCTTCTCATATTGCTCCTTTTATCATTATATAGTGTCCCTTCTTTATCTTTCTTTATGGCCTTTGTTTTAAAGTCTGTTTTGTCTGATATGAGTATTGTGACCCCTGCTTTCTTGCCATTTCCATTTGCATTAAATATCTTTTTCCATCCCCTCACTTTCAATCTGTGTGTGTCCTTTGCCCTAAAGTAGGTCTTTTGTAGGCATCATATTGTAGGCTCTTGTTTTTTTACTCTAATCTGCCACTCTGTGTCTTTGATTGAACCATTTAGTCCATTGACATTTAAGGCAATTATTATTTTTTTTAATTAATTTTTTTTTGAGGTACACCAAGTTCAGTCATCTGTATTTATACACATATCCCTGTATTCCCTCTCTCCCTCGACTCCCCCCCACCCTCCCTGTCCCAGTCCTCTAAGGCATCATCCATCCTCGAGTTGAACTCCCTTTGTTATACAACAACTTCCCACTGGCTATCTATTTTACAGTTGGTAGTATATATATGTCTATGCTACTCTCTCACTTCATCCCAGCTTCCCCGTCACCTCCCACCCCCCCCAACCTCATGTCCTCCAGTCCATTCTCTGCATCTGCGTCCTTGTTCTTGTCTTGTCACCGAGTTCATCAGTACCATTTTTAGATTCCGTCTGTATGAGTTAGCATACAATATTTGTCTTTCTCTTTCTGACTTACTTCACTCTGTATGACAGACTCTAGGTCTATCCACCTCATTACGTATAGCTCCATCTCATTCCTTTGTACAGCTGAGTAATATTCCATTGTATATATATACCACATCTTCTTTATCCATTCATTTGTTGATGGGCATTTAGGTTGCTTCCATATCCTGGCTATTGTAACTAGTGCTGCAATAAACATTATGGTACATGTTTCTTTTGGGATTATGGTTTTCTCTGGGTATATGCCCAGGAGTGGGATTACTGGATCATATGGTAGTTCTATTTTCAGTTTTTTAAGGAAGCTCCAAACTGTTTTCCATAGTGGCTGTACCAACTTCCATTCCCACCAACAGTGCAGGAGAGTTCCCTTTTCTCTACACCCTCTCCAACATTTGTTGTTTCCAGATTTTGTGATGATGGCCATTCTGATTGGTGTGAGGTGATACCTCATTGTGGCTTTGACTTGCATTTCTCTGATGATTAGTGATGTTGAACATCTTTTCATGTGTTTGTTGGCCATCTGTATGTCTTCTTTGGAGAAGTGTCTATTTAGGTCTTCCACCCATTTGTGGATTGGGTTATTTGCTTTTTTGGTATTAAGCTGCATGAGGTGCTTGTATATTTTGGAGGTTAATCCTTTGTCCGCTGTTTTGTTGGCAACTGTTTTTTCCCATTCTGAAGGTTGCCTTCTTGTCTTGTTTATGGTTTCTTTTGCTGTGCAAAAGCTTTTAAGTTTCATTAGGTCCCATTTGTTTATTCTTGATTTTATTTCCATTATTCTAGGAGGTAGGTCAAAAAGGATCTTGCTTTGATGTATGTCATAGAGTGTCAAGGCAGTTATTGATTGGTGTGTATTTATTGCCATTTTAAACCTGTTTTCCCATTGATTTTATATTTCTTCTTTGTCCCCTTTTTGCATTTTCTTTTGTGGGCTGATGATTTTCTTTTGTATTACACTTCTGTTCTCTTTGGATTTTGTGAATCTGTTATGTTTTTGATTTGTGGTTACCCTGTTTTTCAAGTATGTTACCCCCTTCCTGTGTCTACTTGCCTTACACTGGTAGTTGTGCAGGCTCAGACACATTCTAGGGAAAAAAAAGTCTACACTTTGTTACTCTCCTCCCCCGCACTTTATGGTTCAGATCCTCTTTCACATTGTCATGGTCATCCTTTTGCTGTTCACTGTGGTTATCATCACTGTCAAAATTTTTTTAATTTTTTAATCTGTGTCCTGGCTCATTTAAGTGATTAGTTTCCCAATTGTGATTTTCTCTTTCCTGTAGATTCTTACTTCTTTTCTATTTAGAGAAGATCTTTCAATATTTCCTTTAGGATAGGCTCAGTATTGCTGTATCCTTGTATTTTTTCTCATCTGAGAAATTCTTTCTCTCTCCTATTCTCAGTGAGAATCTTGCTGGGTAGAGCATCCAAGGCTGCAGGTTTTTCCCTTTCAGGACTTTGAATATATCTTGCCACTCCCTTCTGGCCCGCATCATTTCTGTAATGAAATCAGCTGATAGTCTTATGGGGAGTTCCTTGTAATTAACTCTGTTTTTCTCTTGCTGCCTTTAGAATCCTCTCTTTAACTTTTGCCATTTTTATTATCATCTGTCTTGGTGTAGGTCTGTTTGGGTTCATCGTATTTGGGACCCTCTGAGCTTCCTGTACCTGGATATGTTTCCTTCATTTTAATTTAGGTTTGGGAAGCTTTCAGCCATAATTTCTTCAAATACATTTTCGA
Organism: Hippopotamus amphibius kiboko; assembly: GCF_030028045.1. Lineage (NCBI taxonomy): Eukaryota > Metazoa > Chordata > Mammalia > Artiodactyla > Hippopotamidae > Hippopotamus > Hippopotamus amphibius. Next base: position 9,721,618 of record NC_080193.1, on the reverse strand, counting down.
CCCTCTTTTCTCTTTCTTCCCCTTCCAGAATTCCTGTTATGCATAGGTTGGCACACATTATGTTATCCCATAGGTCTCTTATATTGCTTTCATTTTTTTTCATTTGGCTTTCTGTCTGCTGTCCTGATTGAGTGATTTCCATTATTCTGTCTTCCAGATCACTTATTCGTTCTTCTGCATTATTCATTCTGCTGTGCATTGCTTTTAGCTCAGCTTTCATCTCTGCAAATGAGTTTTCTGATTTTTCTTGGTTCCTCCTGGTTTCTGGTTCCTTTTTACGGTACTCTGCATTGTTGTCGATAGCCTTCCTTAATTCTTTCAGTGTTTTCATTATCTCCTTTTTGGAATCAGTGTCTGTTAGATTGAAGAGGTCTGTTTCATTGTTCCTTCAGGGGTCTTTTAACTGGGAGTAGTTCCTCTGCTGCTTCATTTTACTTACATTTCTCTTACTCCGTGAGTTTAGGAGAAACAATTCTCTACTGTGGTCTTGGAGGGCTGTTTGCATGCGGGGTTGTCCCTGTGTAGCTTGTGTGGGCTTGATGTGTTTGGTGTGAGGGATGTTTTTAATATGCAGCCTTTTCCCCCAGCGTGTGCTGGCTCTCATCCCCTTGATGGGGGTGTGCAGATGTGGCGGCCGGTGCCTGGTCCTGGCGTTCTCGGCGGCAGCGGGCAGCTCAGGCATGCCCCCAGGGCACACGATGGGAGTGAAGGCAGCTCACAACCACCCCTGGGGTCCGGCAGGAAGGCAGTGGCAGCCCGCGACCACTCCTAGGGTCCTGGAAGGAGGCAGTGGTGGCCCACAACTGCCCCTGGAGCCCATGCAGGCAGTGTCCTGTCCTTTGCAAGCATATGCACAAGGAAAAAGGCTACAATCCAGGTCCCACCCCTCCCCTCGTGTACCCCCCCCAAACAATAGTGACTGGCCTCTAAGGCGGCCCAGGCTTCCTCTGTGTACACCCCCAGCTGCTGTCACACTGGATTCTGGCCCCCCGAGCCTGTCTGCACACAGCCAACCCCAGTCCTCTCCCCAGTTCTGATCTCTGAAGCAAGTTCCAGGACCCAGCCCCTGCCAGCACTGGTGGATGCACGTGTCAGGCTGGGGAGTGCAGGGTGGTAGCACTGACCACCTGTGCAGTTCTCCCTCTGCTTTGGCTGCCACGAACCATCTGCCATGTTCTCCTCTGAGGCTCTGAATTTCTCCTTCTGTCCTGACCCATCTCCCTGCCAGTGAGGGGGCTTCCCAGTGTGTAGGAACCTTTCCTCTTTCACAGCTCCCTCCCAGGGGCGCAGGTCCTGTCCCACTTCCTTTCTCGCTTTTTTCCTGTCTGGTTACGTGGAGGTTTTCTTGGCCTTTCGGTGGTCTGAGGTCTTCTGCCAGCCTTCAGTAGGTATTCTGTGGGAAGCATTCCACATGTAGATATATCTTTGATGTGCTTGTGGGAGAAGGTAAGCTCCACATCCTGCTACTCTGCCGTCGTGAGTGCTCTCCTGGTTCTTCTTTGTGTAATCGTACCACCCACTCACTTCCTTTTCAGCCTGTCTGGGGAAGTCTGATGATCAGGGACACATGCAGAGGTCATACCTTTAGTCACTTTCATACAGATCTGTAGGTCACCTGCTCAGGTTTTTGTCCTCACTGCAGCCTCAGGAGTCCACAGCTCTGTGATCTTAGAGCAGCCTCAGAAGCAAAACGCAAAAGAGAGAAAATCAGACCACGAAGTAGAAACCAGAGTTTAAATTTTTTTTTTAACTTCTTAAAACGTTTTATTCATTAGTATTTAGAATGTATCCTAAAAGATATGTATTGTTATAAGGTAGCTAGGAAGGGAAAAATGCTGAGGTTGTTTTTTATGTTTGTTTCAAAGATAGCTGGGGTACCAGAATTGTTCACTTCTACGTTAGCAAGACACTTGCCTTTCTCCCATGAACTTTTCTTTAGGGCCATGAATTCCATCTGTAACTAGACTCTCCATTTTGTCATAGTTTGGTTTTTTATATTCATGGATTGCCTCTGCCCTTGGATATTCAAAGGCTAATCATCATATTGATTAAACTTTAAAATAGCGACTTTATGTTTTTAGAGCTTAACAGGGAGCAAAGGCACTAGAGACCTCATGGTCAGATCCCAACTGTGTATAGGCTCGTGGACGGGTTTTGGAGCGAGCCTGTGCTTGTGTTTGTGCAGCTGGTCAGTGGTGGAGCCAGGATGGAGGCCAGGGCCCCTCTCCCGACTCCCTTCACTCTGCATCCTGTCCCTAAGGGCTCCTTCCTGTCTCCAGGGAGTTGGTGTTGGGATGCCCGCCCCTTCAGGGACAGTTTCCTCTTCCTCCTTCCAGCTCAGACTTGCAGGGGCTGTGCTTTGGAGCCAACACCCATGTTTTGTTGTCTCGAGTAACTGTACCAATGTTCCATGTGGGTTTTTGCATAATTGGTATCTTCCTTGGTGCAACATTTCAGGTGCTTCACCAATTCTTCCTGATTCATCCTACTGCCTGAGTCAGGTGCCTGGGACCACCCCCCATCTCGTTCATGGTACCTGACCCTGAAGGGCAGTGAGCACACACAGCACTTTCCTGAGCGGGAGGGATTGTGTCCATTTCTTGAGGGTCCCCAGCTGGTCCCTGTTCAGAAAGAACGCTGCTGTAAGGTGTGGAATGACTCCTGTGCAAGGCTGCAGGCCTGTTTGTTAGAAGCAGCATATTGGGAATGATGTAAATGTCCAAAGGAAGCAAACTGGGGGGCAGAGAGGGCAGGGAGACCTATTTCACTGTGTCCCTTTTGTCTCTTGTGAATTTAGTGCCATGAGTAAGTGTTGCGTATTGCAAACAAAAACTGCTTTCAACATCATAATGATGGTCTTACGGAACGTTACGGGCCTGGTGTAGTCTGGGGGCCCTGCTTGGAAGTCCTGGGCAGTGGCAGAGATGGTGGGGGGGGTGTGAGATGCTAACTTACCTGCCTTGTGTCTCGTGGGGCCGCAGGTGGAGTTCCCCGAAGCCCGGATCTATGAGGAGACCCTAAATATCCTGCTGTATGAGGCCCAGGATGGCCGGGGACCTGACAACGCGCTCCTGGAGGCCACGGGCGGGGCGGCCGGGCGCTCCCACCACCTGGACGAGGACGAGGAGCGGGAGCGGGAGCGGATCGAGCGCGTGCGGCGCATCCACATCAAGCGCCCAGACGACCGGGCCCACCTCCACCAGTGAGCGGGCAGGCCCGCTGCTCCCGCCGCCTCCGCCCCTCCTCCCTGCCTCGCACTCAGATCCCCCAGGGCTCCCGGGCACCTCCCCTCCCCCGGAGCCCGGAATGGCTGCGCGACCAGCCAGGTGACGATGTGGGTATTTCTCGACCAGGCGAATTGACTGTCTTTACCCAGGTGAATGCACCCCTGCTGTTGACCAAGCTGGGTCCAAGGTCTCTGCTTTCCTAAGAATCCGAGAAGCCCTGGAGCCAGGCTTTCCTGGTTCTGGAGGAAGAGGATGAATGGGTGTGGCGTGTATGTGAGAACTCGTTTGCAGTATTTATTTTTGTGGGTGTCGACTGCCTCTTTGAGCTTCTCGGGTGGCCTTCCCTCTGGGGTTCAGTGTGTCAGCTCTGAGAGGGGTCCTGTAGTTGGTCACCAGCAGTGTCTGCGAGCTCCGTGTTCCCTAAGCCTCCAGCCCAGTACCCTGGCCCTGTTCCCGTGCCTGGCACAGGCTCCGCGGCTTTGCGAGCAGCCCATCCTGCCATGGGCGTTGCTCCTAGAGCTCGTTGGTGAAGAATTGCAGCTCGTAGCAGTGGAGATGCGCCCTGGGGGCTCCTGCCTCTCGGCTGCTGTTCCTGCGTGGCTCTGGATACCCAGCTCTGTTGAAGGGGCAGGCCTGTTGCCCCTGCGGCTGGTCTGTGGTCCGGTGCTTCATTGGGACCCCACGGGGTGTGGCTGAGGGCAGATCTGCCCCCACCCCTTCCCTGCTCGTTGACCCACTCCATTCCAGGGTGGCTGCCTGGCTGCTCACGGGAGTAGCACACAGACCGCTGCCCGGTGGGCTCCATTCCTTCCTCCTGGGCCTTCTGCCCTGTTAAGTGGGGCTCACTGCCCCCAGCGGATGCCCTGCCCTTTGCTTAAAAGAAGTTAAACGTGGCCCCAGACTCTGTCCTGGCGTCCAGGTGGGACCATTGCTCACACCAGCAGCCTCAGGACGGCTTGCCTACTGTCAACGCAGCCATCACCTGGAGATCCCTTCTTGTCTCTGCCTCTGATTCTTACACAGTGTGGAGTGGCCATTGGCGCGTAGACTGAGAGGATGTGCAGATCCTTTGGGGTCTGGTCAGTGTCCGTGTTCATGTTTAAGGGAAGTGTGCGACTGTGAATGAGGAAGTGTGCCCGTGGGGCCCAGGTGGCCCACGCCGGAGCCCTGCTGTCTGCACGGCGCTCGTGGGGGACGGACGTTCTCGGTTACCTACCTCCCCATCTCCTCCACGCCCGTGACGGCGCAGGGAGTGGTGACGAATGTGGGTGGTTGAGACTAGGCTGGTAGAGTAGTTCCAAGGAGATGCGGATGTGTGTAAGGTATGGGTGGCTTTTGTCTGCTATTCAAGGGGAACGTTACTGTTTTATACCAAAGGTATTAATACGGGCAGCCTTTGACACAGTATATTCCAAAAAAACGAGTTTATATTTTGAAATGGTTTTTACAGCTTAGACTTTGTACATCCAGCCCTACTTGTGACAGTTGTATGCCTTTATTTTGTATCCAGCAGCAAAGCCTACAATAAACTTTAAAACAATCAAGACCAAACCTAAAAATCATGTATCAGGTAGATGCTTTTTAAACTGTTATGTGGGAAACTTTCATATTAGGCCGTTTCAATTTTATTAAGTGCTAAGGATGGGAGGGAGGGGGCTTAAAAAATGTTTTGTAAGTATTTTATACTGTTTGAGTTTAAAACACCACCTGCTGTTTGGGTTGAACTTTTTTAGGAAGTTAAAGTGAATGTCAGTTCTGATGTTTTCTGTAGGAATGGAAAAGCCATCATGTACGTTCTGTTCTTTAAATGTTTACGTGAAGAGTAAGTTTGTGGAACAGTCTGATTTGTTGGGGCTTCAACAACACCTTGTGACCAGATGTTTCTGGCCGTGTCTCTACTTTCACATTCCCTCCAGCTTTGCACTTGTAGTTTGGAGCTGTGCTTCCCTGGGACACGAACGGGTTCATGACACATTCCATGGTGAGTGATGGAGCCGTGAGCTGACAGTGACAGAGCGTTGGCTGGTCCACGCTCTGTCATCACACGTGTCCTGCAAGGAACTGACTCCTTATGTGAGCACTAAGGGCAAACAAAAGTCAGTATTTCTATTTAAGACCCATCCAAGTAAAACACTGGCCTAAGATTTGATAAAGAGTAGTTGTATTATACTGTCATAGCTTTCAGCGGAAAAAGCAGAACAGCTTTGGGCCCCTCACAATCAGGCTTTCTCAAATCAGTCATCCGATCGTGCTGGCTGGGGGCCTGTACCCACGACAGTTCCGGGCCTACCCTGGAACCCCCGCGGGTCCCCCAGCCCCCTCCCCCTGGAGTGTGTGCGCGCTAGGGCTCCACCCAGAGTCCCTGTAACACGTGTGTGTCACTAACCTTTGTGCCATGGAAAAAAATGCTGTGAGCTTCAGAAGTAGTCACTTTATGTTGTATAAGCATCTGTGGACATATCGTAAAATAAAAGTTACATAATGCTTCTACTTAGATATGTTTTTCTGGGTCTTTTCAGAAATGCCCAGCACAGTCCAGCCACTGAACTGAAGTGCAGTTTACAGCCACGAGAGCAGAGATCCCACCTTCTGCTTTACCATGTTAAGGTTGCTCAGGGTGGAAAAGATGTCCTTTTCCGGTAGTGTCTGAACTCAAACACTGGAAGCAAGTCTGGGGTGGAAATGCTGCTGGGCTTGTGAAAAAGCGGACGGTCAACCGCTGTTGCCTCTGACTGCAGGTCTGGGTGGGGAGAGCTGCATCTCGCCGTGTGGAACCTAAAGCTGTGAAGGAACTGGGTACGTTTCCGAGTTCCACTTATTTACAGCAAAATTCAAATCCTGCAGCTTTTTGCTCTCAGACTGTGTATAATCCTTCTTAATCCTTCTTTGTGCCCCAGGGGCAGCACGACAAAGAGAAGCTGTCGCCCACCTCCCGATAATGACATATTCAAGTGCCCATCAAGTATAGGTCCTCTTGGGGATGTGTAAGATCAACCCCTTGGGTGACTTGAGGTTGGCTCCCTAAACTTGAGGTTGGCTCCCTAACGAAGACATTTAGAGCCACAGGACCCCTGAGGGTGTGGCCTTTGGTGTAAGAGGCCACTCCGTTTCTTCAGGGACGGTCCTTTTCCTAGAGCGGCTGGAAGCTTTGCTTGAAGGTGTCGCTAACTGGACCAAATGCAGGCTTCCTGGGTGCTTTCTTCAGTTGCAGCAAAAATGGCGACGGGAGAGGTCAGATGCCATCCCGCATCAGGACTTCACGTGGGCCGACACCTGGGGAGGGAGGTACACGCTGAGGTGGAGAGGCTGCTCCTCTCACTCAGAAGGAAGCAGTTAGCGCCTCAACCGCCCACACGGTCAAGGTGGACATGGACGGGCTGCGAGCAGCCAGCTGCACCACCCACACCCCCCCTGCCCCACCTCCCACGGGACGAGCCACAGCTGGAAATGGGCTCCCTGAGGCCTGTTATCTTCAGCCTGAGCCAGCCAACCAGGAACAGCCCGGGGCGTACGTTGTAAGAGAGTTTGTAACCTGAAAAATCACCTATACGTTACATTAAAAATCATGCGTAAATGTTTTACGTTGTCCCCGGGAAGGCTTTAATTGTCTTCAGGGGCAATTACGTGCGCTATTTGTCCACAAAACAATTTCACCGTTAAATGTACGAGACACTGCATGTTGTTAGACCATTTTTTAGTTTGTAGCAAATCATGAATACTTGGTGTATATATACAAACTACATCGTAAAGATTCAGTCCCCTCGGCTTTCAATGTGTCCTCTCCCAGCAAAACTGGGTCAAACTTGCTGGGGAGGGCAGAGCACCGAGCACTCTGGCTTGACTTCTTAAGGTGGGCCTGGTTCCCACACCTCTGCTCCTTAGTCCAGGGACCCTTCCGTTCCAGAGCCCAGGCCAGTTATGTCATGGTGTCTTGGGGGGGGTTGGGGGTTGAGACCCAAACACTAATATTTTTTTTGAAGCTCAACAGGAGTTTCCCACGTGGAGACTCACTTGAGAACCACGTGATAGGGCATCAGCCCTTCGCTATCCAGTGATAGAGGTTGGGCTTGGACATATGATACTAAGAAGAATTTAATGTTAACTTCCGGTTCACTGACAAATGTGGTGAGTAAACTTTTTCCTTTCATTCAGCGTTTGCGTCTACACCTCTAGTACCCACTCCTTCCTGTTTTTCAATGTGGGATCAGGGACAGAGGGAGGAATAAACTAGATTAAGATTCTGGTCAATCTCCTGGAGGACTGAAATTGGGAGAATTTTAGCCTAAGTCTCATTTAAAACTGCCTACACCTCCCTCCCCAGACACGGCCACTCACCACTGTTAACTGTCCATTTTTATCTTTATAGATTTGTTCTTCTGGTCCAGTGTCAAAAACTATTGTGCCTTCTCTTCCAGGACTAATATAAAACTGTAAACTTAAAATACACAAAGTGATAAATTACTGACATACTGTTTTTTCCCTCAGCTTTGGGTCTGCAAGAGAAAGTCACTTGTGACGCTTACTAGTTTCAAGATCAAATTCCTTTTTCATTATAGAGTTGTATATTTGAGTAATTGAAAGAAAACTGTTTCTGCATCTGGGAAAACGGCCATGCGTTCCTATAGTTATTCTCAAGTCAGTTTAGCACATTTCTTCCACAGGCATCAACAGCAGGGGTGTGGCTGTCACCTGCTCTCACCCAGAGGGTCCCCCTTTCACATGGGGACCACCTCCCTTAGGACCATAAGGACCTTCTTTTAAAACTAGATGGTAAGACCACTGTTCCCTCCCTTAGGTGAATAAGACACTGACTTCATTTCTCTGGAGCCCAAGTCAGATGGGGTGAGCAGGCAAGAAAGTTCTTGATCAGAGGGGACAAGGGGACCCCACCCCTTGGGGGTAGGCAGTACTTATTTGGCAGGGAGAGGCAGGCCTGGGTGAAATGGTTAACACTGGAAACTTCCTTGATCTATTCATAAACACTTAACATGGAGTGACTTCTGAGGACAGATGAAACCACCTACCTTCCCTGAACAACATTTACAATGTTCTCCTTCTTCACCAGCATGACAAGCTTTGTAACCACTTCAAATATGTATTCACAATGTAAGACAGCATCCCCCTGCGTTGGAGAGGAGAGGACACGGCTGTTTCAGGGGTAGGAGCCTCGAAGGAAAACACCATTGAGGTTTCGTGGGGACAGCTGTAGGTTTTGGCGGTGTTTCCCTCCCTTAGCAGCCCCGTGGCCATGAGGCCACCAATTACCTTTTGCTTGTTGTTTTCTGGCGAAACGTGAAGGACTAAGATTCCGTCACTGAAGCTGCTGGTAGAGACACCTTAGGACAGATCCAAGGTTAGGGGCCAGGAACTGGACAACTTGACATTAATAGAGAGAAAAGCGGCACCCCTGGGAGGTCCCAACCCCTTGCTTTTTCCCTCCTAGCTGGGCCAAGTGGGGTGGAGGGCACACTCCAGCAATCAGCACCTGTGCTCGGAATAAAAAGCTGGTCCCTGTCACAGGTGACTAGTGTCCGGCCCGGATGCTGGAGTGAGATGCCATTGGCATTTATGCCAGAATAAGAGGCATGGGCCGGGCCTAGACAGCCCTGGGTTTCATAGGCATCCTTCACTGAGGTCTTTCAGTGAAGGGCTGGCTCCACTGCTGGTAGGTCCGGGAGCTCTCAACTCAGTGAGTCGTCTTAAGGTTGTCTGCATCTTACCTTTGAGCGCAGAGTACTCTATTTTCTGCTTGATTTTGGCAAGTTCCACCACGTAAGCTGCTTTCTGAGTGAGAAGGAGTTGCCGCTGCCGTGCCTTGAAGCCTTTCCTGTCGTATTTAGTGACCGGGACACCGTACTGCAAGGAAGTGACCGTCACTACCAGGGGACGATTGCTTCGCGGGGCAGAGTACTGAGCGCCTTGTGACTCGGACTCTGGAAACGTTGCTTCAAGCACTCGAATGGAGAGGAACTCAAACCGACTGTGCAGAAATGGGTTTTCTCTGAACCCCGACTCTGCCTGACAGACTGTGATTTCCTGGCTCTGCCTGTGGCGTTGACCTGAGGAATTCAAGGCCACGGCCACCTGCCTTACCGGGCTGCTCTGAATGGTCAGCAGAGATGAAGACACTCTGTGGGCATTAGAGCCCTGACCGCCAGAGCGTAACCCAACCCAGTCACAGGTTTCTGTTCCCCAGGGACCAAAGTGACCCAGCAGCCACCGGAGCCACGGTCACCAGCTGCTGCATGCCAGGTGGCTGCATGCCAGGCGGCAGCCTGTGCCCTCACGCCATCGACCCCCTCCATCCTCCCCATTCAGAGGAAGACGGAGGCGCCGAGAGTGTAAGTCACCTGCCCGGGACCACACAGCTGAGTGACGAAGCCCACGTCAGCACCCAGGCTCCCTTCCACCACCCTGCTTCTAATAGGAGACGTTAATGATTAAGTGCATGGCCACGTTTCACTCGACTTCACAGACAACCAAACACCTTTCCTGGGTGGCAGATGAGGGCATCACAGCTGAGAGCCTGGCCCGCCCACACACACAGCCCTGCCTTTAAATAGATGACCCCCTTCACGTAGAAAGCAGACCCCGTTCTCAGACCCCGTAGGGGAATGCTATCGCAGGCAAGGACACATTTCCTTACCTGGATTTTCTCACTGCCGATGAGTTGAAGCACTTTGGGATTAATGTCTCCTTCACCTAAGGAGGCAACCAGAACACAGCGAATCATCACTAGACACCAACCCTGTGCACAAGCCACTGGCCTCTGCTGTGTCATGTCCCTCTGTGACCAAGACCTCACCCCGGGAGGCAGCTGTCAGGAAATGCTATGAGTCAAGCATCTTTGACTTTTTTTTTTTTTTTAAATACGGAGAGAGTTAGTTACATGGATGGAAAAAGGGACTTACCTATTCGACTGTTGGCAAAGGGTTGATTTATGCTTTCTGCGTAGCCTTCCTTCTTCCCCCTGAATATTTCACTTGTGACCACCTTTTGCTGCATCTGGTAACATACAATTAAAAGTACAGAATGGTAGCCAGGAGGTTTTTGAGGACCTAAAGAGGTCCATGTTAATGCTTACTTTCCTGAATAAGTAAGGCTCCTCAAGGAGGCTTGTCATACTTCTGCATTGGAGTCAGAACACACAGAAGTCGAACACATTTGGCTTTGGCCAAAATGCTCCCCAAACTCCACTGATTAGAGACTGAAGTTGACACTTATGCTTGTCTCTAGTTGCACTGACTTCCTGGAAGTGGAATTTTCAGAGTTTCAGAGAGTTTCTTCTAGGTCAGAGATCGCAAACTACACCCCACAGGCCAAATCCAGTAAAGTTTTACAAGTCAAGTTTTCTGGAGTGCAGCCGTGGGCTTCATTTACAGGTTGTCTCTGGCAGATTGCGTGCTACCGCAGCAGAGTAATTTCAACAGAGACGGTGTGGCCTTGCAAAGCCTAGAATATTACCCTCTAGCTCTTTGCAGAAAAAGACCTCCAGCAGAGAAGGGGCTCTGCAGGCTTTGCAGTGCAGAGGCCTTCTGGATGGTGTTCCCATGGTAACAAGGTGAGCAAGCGATGCTACTTTTAACAGCTGCCAGTTAACGAGGGCTCTGTGGTAAGTGGGCTACATGCGTTTAATCCTCAAAGCATGTATGAGGCATGAGACTTGTGTGACCCTTGGTTTACAGGTGAGATGGTGGGTGAGGACTGCTGACTCAAGGGACCGGCACCCACCCCTCTAGCATCCTGCCACCTGCCCACAACACTGCATCCCTACCAGGGCTTTCCTCTCGGCTGTGATCCCACGGCAGTACTTGCGGACCAGGTTCCTTGTGCACATTTTCCTGAGCAGATCCGATGCCTGCGTGGAGAACACACTTCTTTTCTACCTGCCTCCCCCACCCGCCCCCACTTTCGGCTTCAGCCACCAAAATAGAAGCTTTGAAAGCACAGCTGAATTCAATTTGCGGTAGCGTACAGTGTTAATATTTTCTTCCAGTCTTGAGCTCACTTTTTGCTACTGCTAAACCAGGGGTTCTTAATCTTGAATGAGTCAGTCACCTGCATTGCTGGCTAGGAGGTTCCTAGAGACGCTGACTCAGTGGTCCTGGGTTGGGCCCCAGGAATCTTATAGTCGTTCCCACTCTGTGCTTCAGACACAGAGGGTCGTCAAGCATCTTCTGAGAAACACTGTTGTAGGTGACAGTCCCTAAACCCATCTGAAAGGTTACATCAAGGACAGAAGCCATTCAAAAGTGCTCTGTGTAAAGAGAACCTCCACTGGCTTTATAATTCCAGAGCAGATGGTACGATTCAGAGGAGTTAAATTCCTTGGGCATCACCCTTACAGAGAAGTGCTTCGTCTGCTGAGGCAGCCTTTTCAAGCCAAGAGAGGCCGCACAAAGAAATATACATGTTAAGCTCCATCCGTGCCCATGTCATTTGCGACACGAGTTCTGGAACAGTCCTTACATTTTCCAAGATGCCAGGAGGCCTCAGCCAGCTCTTGTCCAAGATGTTCTTTGGGACGTGATACCGGAGATTCAGGATGTAATTCTTCCTCACGAACACGACGAACTCCCTGTTGTCAGGACAGAGGGGCTTGTTGCGATTGATGAATCCCTTTATGAACCTAAGCGGGACAGGGTTTTGTTAGTTTTCTCTTTCTTCACTTCCCATTTCTTCACTGAGACTTGCACGCTCTCCCCCACTGGTTTGATGTAGCGGCAGCCAAAACAGTGGAGATTATTTAGGTCACCAAGTAGGGCCAGAGGCCAGAACTGCCCCAAAGATTTGTTCCGTTGTACCCACACCATTTTTTGCTTGGTTTTGAGTAACTTGACTTCGTTGCCAACCCCAAAACAATTGGGAGGGTGAAATTTTCAAAATTATGTGAAAGCCAAATTTCCAGCTTTCCTTGAAAAAAATAAAAAATAAAAAGATCTGGCAAAGGGACTTCCTTGGTAGCACAGTGGTGAAGAATCCACCTGCCAGTGCAGGGGACACGGGTTTGATTCCTGGGCCGGGAAGATTCTACATGCTGTGGAGCAACTAAGGCTGTGTGCCACAACTATTGAGCCCATGTGCCACAACTACTGAAGCCCACGCACCTAGAGCTGTGCTCTGCAATGAGAGAAGTCACCACAATGAGGAGCCCCCGCACTACAACAAAGAGTAGCCCCCACTTGCCACAACTACAGAAAGCCCACGTGCAGTAACGAAGACCCAATGCAGCCAATAAATAAATAAACATTAAAAAAAAAAAGATTGGCACCACTGGCCTGGCTGCAGTTGGCTAAAGTGGGGTAGTAACAGCCCCTCCGACTGAACTTTCCAGTTTGCCACAGTCCCCACCCTACCCTATTGCCTTATCCCAGCTCGTGACGCTCACTGCCCCTGCGTGGCATCAGAAGGCATTCAACTTTGTGACTTTTGAACTAGACCAAGAGAAACAACAAACATCCTGTGTTGTGATCACTGTTAAATGAAGGAGCTCAGAAGAAGGAGACGGAAGGGAATTCCTAAGGATTGATGTCCTGCAGGGAAGATTACTTTTCTGCCCACAGCCCAAACTTCCAAGTCCACGACCACCCTCTGCAGCACAAGAGCATTTAGAGACCGTTCCTTCCTACCGGACCCAACTGAGAACTTACTTTCTTATAATCTGCACCGCCCACTTTCTCCTTTTGGCCTCCTTCCGAGCCAGGGCTCCACGCCAGTGGGCTTCGAGTTTAATGGCTGAAAGAGTTCACTGCTGGCATTAGAAGGTGAGCACGATTACTTAAATACAAGAGCCTTTTCCAGAATTATTTACTAGGAATAGGAAGCTCCGAAATTACACAAGGGGGCCAGTTTCCCGAGGTCTTTTTGGGGGACCAGAGTGGCACTTGATGTCACAGATGAGTCTCGCCACTGCGTTTGCTTTGTCTCACCCCGTGTTTAGTTTCAGTTGTCTGCGTGAAAAGTGGGGGTACATAAATTGGGACACATACAAATTAGATTTCTGGCTTGTATCCCAATTTTTAAATGCTTTTCAGGTGTTTTTTTCCCTCAACTAAGATATTCAAAATGCTTTTCTTTTACTCCTCATGGCCACACTGTTTGTTGCAAAGACAAACCACTGGAAACAACCCAAATGTCCATCAACAGCACAGCTAAATTATAAGTACATTCATATAGCGCACAGGGGTCAGCAAACTGCGGCCCTCGGGCCGGCTGCCTGTGTTTGTGAATAAAGTTTTATTGCAACAGAAATGTCGCAAAAGGAAAATACAAACATCCTAATTTTATGGCGTTCAAAACATTCCCACTTACAAATATTATTTAGTGATGCATCCACAGATGATAAAATTATGCAGAAAAGCAAAGAAATAATGCGAAGTTCAGAAGAATGGTGTGGGGGGGCGGGGCGTGCTGAGAAGTGACGTGGGAGGGGCAGAGCACAGGGGCTCCGCGAGCACTCATGGTGTTAGTAACCTTTGAAAAACATTATTCTTTAAACATGCATCTGTTGTGGGTCAAATAAAACATGTCTGTGGAACAAATCTAGGCTGCAGTGTTATATAGAGTGAAAATGAGAGCCTGGAACCAGACCCTGAGGCTGCCCAACACCAAGATTTCAAGGCCGGGCAGGTGAAGAGGATGCACAAAGGAACCTGTGCCTCCGGGTACCACGTGGACGAGGGGGAAACTGTGGTCCATGGCAAACTGGAGAGGTCCCGTTCAGTTCTTACCTGCTTGTCTCTTTCTCACGTACGCTTTCCTTTCTAGGCAGCCTTTGTATGTAGCTTGGATTCTCGCAACTCAAAAGAAAACAAAAGTTTTGGTGAAATAGCTTTCAGTTGTGCAGCTTGGTAGTTGTGACCTCCAAAGGGGGTGTCGGCAGTGGCCCTGGGGGCATGCAGGGTAGAGGTGACAGGAAGCCACGGGATGTGACAGGGCAGAAACGAGAGCAGGAGGGTTACATTCAGCCTGGCTGCCAGAGCTGGCCAGTAACTGCGGCTCCTTTTCTTCCTCTTGCCTTCCCCCAGGTAAGGAACAGAACCCCCACCTGGAGAGCTTGCTGGCCCCTGGTTCTGTGCTAGGCGTTATATTTCATCCTCCCACCCAACCCTGCAAGGCAGGCGGGCGTCAGCACATTTTATAAAGGGGATTGCAGACCCAGGCGGTGAAGACCCTTGCCAGGCGTGAGGCAGGGCTGTGAATCACACACATGCTCGCCCTGTAGCTTCTCCTTTCTCCATCCGTCCCTTCCACCCAGCACACCAGCAGCATCAACCCCCTGGGAGCTGGGTAGACATGCGGACCCAGGCCCCCACGTTCGGCACCCGCCCATGACCCTGATCCAGGTGATCGGTGCCCACGGCCAGAGGGGTCGCAGACAGACTGCCAAGCACAGTGGTTACAAGCCGAGGCCCTGAAGCCAGACAGACACACGCTCAGACGCCAGCTCTGCTGCTGTGTGGCCTTCAGCTAGTTACAAATGTCTCTGGGCCTCAGCTCCCCAACATGTAAAGAGGAGATAATAATACCACTGGTCCACATGTTTGTTCCGAGAATACAACGAGGTCATGAGTGCACAGGACTTAGTACGCCGGCACACAGCAAGCACTTAGCTTAGTCAAGCAGAGCTGAGATCTCAAGGGGGAAGCCCCTCTTGCCTGGTAGTTTTGCTTTGTGATTTTTTGCATTTTCCTCCCATCTAACTTCTCATTTCCCATTCACAACAAACACCCTGACTGTGGGCTTTGCAGCTACACCTTCCAACATCAGACACTTACACAAATGAAGTTTTAAAAAACCTTCATTTAAGGGTGATGGACTCCGTGGGTTTAAGCCCTGGTGGGGCACAACAATGTTGGATCCAAACTAAAAATGGGTTAGAACTATAGTGTTGAAAGTTCCAGAGGCATCCGTGACAGCTCTCTAAATACTCATTAAGGTATAAACTTACCTGTGTCCTATAATTCCGTTATCATCTTCTGGGTTTCCAATGCGAGTGCTTCTAACATTATATCAAACACCCCAGGTTTAAGGTGTTTCCCAAAATAAGCTTGTTCATATCACATTCTATTACAATCAGGGCAGAAAAAAAAAATCATACCTAATTGATGTTTACTAAATTCAAAGGCATCTTCAGTAGCAAACAGAGTTCTGGGGAAGCGAATGAAGATTTTGGTTCTAGAAATGAAAAAAAATGTTTTAATTATTAACTGGTCATGACCAACTGTAGTGGATTGACGTGTTCTCCCCTCCCCCCCCCCCCCATTCATATCCACTTAGATCCTCAGAGTGTGATTCTTATTTGGGAATAGGATCTTTGCAGATGTCATCAAGGTGAAGATTGAGACAAAATCACACTGAATTAGGGTGGACCCTAAATCCAATGAGAGTGTTCTTAGAAAAAGACACACAGAGGCACACAGGGGACAAGGCCATGTGAAGACAGAGGCAGAGTTTGGAGTGATGCTTCCACAAGCCAAGGGGTGTCAGGAGCCGCTGGAAGAGGAGGAAGGATCCTCCCAGAGAGACTTAAGAGAGACCACAGCCCTGCCAACACCTATCCTCCAGAACTGTGAGAAATTTCTGTGGTTTTAAGCCAATCAGTCCGGTAGTTAATTTGTTATGCAGCCCTAGGAAACTAATCCACCATCCTAACCCGAAGTTACTTCCCTGGGCTTTAAAAAAGTGATGACAGAGAATATGGGTCTAAGTTTAAGAGAAGATCCCACCCACCTGCAAAGATAAATTATAAACAGTGATCTCGTTTTGCCTGCCCTCGCCACCACCCTTTGAGGGAAACTCCCAGGACAACCACTGCGGGGCAGCAGCATGCCATGCCACAGGGCAGCCACTGGGGGGCAGCAGTGCACCATGCCACGTGAACCCACTTTCTCGTGGGAGGTTATGGGTGGGGACATATACATCTGTGACCTCCATGACCCACCTCCCTTAGGATGCACTACGCTCAATTCCCCTCAGAAATCTGGCTTGGAAAAGTAACTGCTTCTTGGAGCGGGGCCCAGAATAGAAAAGGATGGGTTGGGGCCAGGGTGCTCATCGAGGGCTACGTACAGGTCGGCAGGGAAAGCCCACTGACAGATTCAAAGGCAGAGATCCCTGAGGCTAGAATCTCTGCGGCTTGGGAATGGATCCTTTTCATGCTTGGGCGCTATCTTTGCAGTCAAATGAACACTGACCAAAATGTCTAACAGAACAGATGAAAATCATCCTGGTTCCGCCTACAGAGTTCTGCCTTAAAGCTTTCAATGTGTATGAAAGTCCTTCTGCTCGCGGACAATGACAGCTCCACAGTAATGATACCCAGAGTTCTATCCATAGAACACCACTTTCTGGGATGCTAGAGCTTCTTACACATCATAGAAGTCCTAATATCCCCTCTGAGAAGTCATGCATACATTTGGAATGCAGCTATGCTCACCACTATACCACCAACGCTGCACCATGCATACATTTGAACAATGAAAGAATCTAGGCACAGAGAGATTAGGGGACTCATGCAGGTCCCCTCCTCATTTTGCATGCAAAGAAGCTCATCCCAGCCCCCGATGCAGGTTTAGAACCCCAGGTTCCTTTATACTTAATCTCCTCCAATAGGCAGTGATGTAGCCGTTTAACTATTTACAGCTTGTGATACTGTGCTTTATAATAAGAAATACATATTTGGTCTTTGTCCCATTCCAGTGTCACAGCTCCCCAAATCCTTGTAATTTCTTAAGTGATTAGAGCAATAGGGGCATCTTTTGTTATAATCTTTTGGGCTTTGTTCCTGAAATAGCTTCAAAGTGATAAAGGTGAGATGGGTGTCTTTTTAAAAATTCTTTTCCTTTGTCACAGGATCTTGAATGTAGTTCCCTGCGCCACACAGTAGGACTTTATTGTTTATCTGGTTTATATTTATAGTAGTTTCTACCCGTTAATCCCAAACTCCTAATGTATCCCTTCTCTGGGTGTCTTTTATTATTCATAACAAACCCCTTTCAACCCCACCACACCTGACTTTATGCTAACAGGTGATATTTGGAAAGTGCCTAGATAACCTAAGGATGGGAACTGGTTGCCAGGGAAACCAATCTTGAGATTAGAGGGTTGGAACTTTCAGCCTCACTCCTGGGGAGGGGGGGAGAGGCTGGAGGTTGAACCAGTGACCACTGGCCAATGATTTTATTAATTGTGCCTATGTAATGAAGCCTCCATAAAACCCCCAAAAGGATGCAGTTTGGAGATCTTCTGGATGTGCCTGGAGAGAGCATGGGAGCCCCACACCCGCTCCCTCGTACCTCCCCCTGTGTATCTCTTCTGTCTGGCTGTTTCTGAGTTACAGCCTTTTGTAATAAACTGGTACTCCAGTAAGCACAATATTTTCCCCATTCTTTGAGCTGACCTGTGTTTGGTCAGAAACACAGGTGACAAACCAGACTTGTGATTGGCCTCTGAAGGGAGGATGGACAGTCTTGGGAGACTGAGCCCTTAACCTGCGGGATCTGACACCATCTCCAGGTAAACTGTCAGAAGTGAGTTTAATTGTAGGACACCCAGCTGGTGTCAGAAGTGTGATGGAGTGTTCTGAGTGTGAGTGAAGTGTTGAGAGCAGAGGAGACACACAGGAGAGTTTTTCTTTACAGGGATGCATTTAAATGGAGTGGGTGGAAGTATCTGCTTATAAATGTACGTAAACTCCTGAAGAATGAATCCCCAGGCTCAAGATGGATACAGATCGATGCGCAAAACATTTTGACAGCGATTTCCTGGACACTCACCTCCCTAACTTGTACTCCTCGGGTTTGTAGCCAATGTACTCGATCAGCCGCTCTACGCCCTCTGCTGGAGGCCCGTGCCAGTGCGGCCACGTGTCTGGACACAACGACTTGTATCTAGGGAGAGGAGGGGAGGCAAGTTTAGAAAGCCCCAGACCTCACACTAGCTTCCCTAGAGGTCAGCTTCGCTCCACCGGGCATGCCAACCACTCAGAGTAATGGAGCAGACTCATCACACCAACTTCCTAGAATTCAATAACATATTCTTGGCAAGAAAAGAAAAAGAAAAACTGTTTCAATAGGGTGGGAGGTTTGGCCTGAGTTTCTAGAACAATGACATCATCAGACACTCCACCCAAGAAACTCAATTCTGCTCCTAGGTATATATGCAAGAGATATGAAAACATGTCCACACAAAAGCTTACAGTGAATATCCCGAGCATCGTTATTTATAATTGACCAAAGATGGAAACAACCCACATGTCCATCAACAGACAAAGGAATGTATAAACAAATGTGGTCCAGCACGGGAAGAAAAGGTACCATGCTTGGTAAGTGACGAGGGATTTTTCGAGGGTATTTTGGACCCATGGTTGACTTAAGAACCTGATTTCAGTATAAAATGCAACGCCCTTCTAATGTGTGGTCATGGTAAACATAACTATGATGTCTATAATATACAGAAAAAAGTGAAAGCAGAATTCAGAAATGCCTGCGGACCAAGGCTAGAAGTGATACAACTGGAGCCACTGGACCGGAACTGCACTGCTTGGGTTGCAGCCCAGCTCAGGAGCTGGACAAGTTGCTTCACCTCCTCATTTTGCAGCATAAACAATGAATGACAGGACCTTCCTCATGGGGTCGTCATGAGGTTGAAATGACTCATGGAAAGTACTTGGCACAGTCTGACACTTCAAAAAATGTTAGCTGTGGTATTTCTATTATGCTTCCTTAAAATTACATGGTTTGTATTATGTTAAAATCAAATTTTAAACTGTTAAGAATATGTTTATCTTCCTGGAACTATATCTATGAGAAAATCCATTAAAGGGCATTGCAAGGAACTGAATGTGTCCTCCCTACCCCCAAATTCACATGTGGAAGAATCCCAACCCTCAGTGTGATAGGATTAGGAGGTGGGGCCTTTGGGAGGTGATTAGGTCAGGAGGGTGGAGCCCTCATGGTTGGGATCAGTGCCCTTATAAAGGAGACCCCAAAGAGCTCCCTTGTCTTCTTTCCACCACGTGAGGATGTGATGAGAAGGCACTCAGAAGAGGGCTCTCACCAGAACCTGACCGTGCTGGCTCCCTGACTGGATTCTCAGCCTCCAGAACTGAGAGAAGTAAATTTCCATTGTTTATAAGGCACCCAGGTTATGGTACTATGAACTAAGACGGGCATTAAGTGTCACATGTTCTTCCCTGATTACTTCCTTCTGTTACCCCCCCACACAAAGGTACAGATGCATGCCAACCCCAAGGAACACAGTGCAGCCCCAGGCCCTGCTCCCTCCTCTCTGGTCCACACCCACGACTAGCACACACCATCAAAGCTGTCTAAACATGGGCTAGACAGGCACAGAGGGGATGGGGAGATGCTTTAAATGCCTGCAGGGTGGAGGGACTTGTAACTTCTGTCCTTTCAATTCTGAGAGGCAGTCACTCCCTGATCAAGAGAAGCAGTGCCAGGCAGGGTGCACACATTCGGGCATCTCCAGCCCACTGCGATGGGCCTCTCCTGCCTCTCTCCTGGGCCAGTGACCTGCAGCCATTCCAGCCTCCTAGCTGGTCCTCAGGCTGCCCAGTTCCCACCTCCAGGCTCTCCTGCCTGGATAGCTGCCCCCCAATATTCTCATGGTTCCCTTCCTTACTTGGAGAGGCCCTCCTGGACCACTCTTTCCCCAACCCAGATTGATTCTCCTTCAAAGAATGTATCCCCTCCTGACCTCCTGTATCTCCTTGTTATCGCCGGTAGAAAGGAAACGCCATACAGGCAGGGATGGGGTCTGTCCTGTTCTCTGCTGTTACCCAGCACCTTGGACAGCACTGGCACAAAGCAGGTGCTCAATAAATAGTATTTACAGAAAGAATAAACAAGCCTGGCAGCAGCAAAGTAGGGAAAAAATGCAGGAAGATGGGAACATCAAGTGCCTGTGTGTTTTGGAGCTGGGGTCGGCAGTGCCTGCTACTCCCATCTTCATCAGATGTCAGATTCAGAAAATGGATCAGATAAGGATGAATGAGTGACAAGTAGCTGATGAATAAAAATGGTACGAGAGGAGTGTAGAGCGAAGCTGGGCAGAGATTTCCAAGGCTGGGGTCATGGGCCCCCCCAGGGAGCCTTCTAAGGTCGTATCTGGGGTGGGGTCGTCTGTAACTCTTTTTCACTGTTTGTAAAACCCAAAGATACTTAGTTTCTCAAGATAGGACTGTATTGACCTGTGTGGTTCTAAGTGTATTTAGCTGAAACTGTATCAATTCAAAAGGTTAATACTGATGATACTTATGAGAGGTTTAGATCAACAGATAAATCATTAAAATAACAACAGTGAGGAAAGAGATTGTTACTTAATAAATCCATATAATGTTGGAGAGGGTGTGGAGAAAAGGGAACTCTCCTGCACTGTTGGTGGGAATGGAAGTTGGTACAGCCACTATGGAAAACAATGGTTCCTTAAAAAACTATAAATGGAACTACCATATGATCCAGTAATCCCACTCCTGGGCATATACCCAAAGAAAACCATAATCCCAAAAGAAACATGCACCATAATGTTCATTGCAGCATTATTTACAATAGCCAGGACATGGAAGCAACCTAAATGCCCATCAACAAATGAATGGATAAAGAAGATGTGGCATATATACACAATGGAATATTACTCAGCTGTAAAAAGGGATGAGATGGAACTATATGTAATGAGGTGGATAGACCTAGAGTCTGTCATACAGAGTGAAGTAAGTCAGAAAGAGAAAGACAAATATTGTATGCTAACTCACATATACGGAATCTAAAAATGGTACTGATGAACTCAGTGACAAGAACAAGGACACAGATGCAGAGAATGGACTGGAGAACTCATGGTTTGGGAGGGGGCAGGGGGTGAAGGGGAAGCTGAGACGAAGCGAGAGAGTAGCACAGACATATACATACTACCAACTGTAAAATAGCCAGTGGGAAGTTATTGTATAACAAAGGGAGTTCAACTCGAGGATGGAAGATGTCTTAGAGGACTGGGATGGGAGGGTGGGGGGGAGTCGAGGGAGGGAGGGAATATGGGGATATGTGTATAAAAACAGATGATTGAACTTGGTGTACCCCCCCAAAAATAATAAATAAATAAATAAAATTTTAAAAAATCCATATAAACAGCTATTAATTATCAAGACAGGAAGCTCATGGGAGAAAAATAAGATCCGTGGGGTAGAGAAAAATCTGAGATTAAATGAGGGGCTGATAATAAGAGCACCAAAAAATGATGAAGTTTCAGAGTGCAGGATCTTGATGTAAGTTGCAAAATGCAAAGAATTATATTGAAAATGTAACCTCATGCACGTGCTTTTATAATTATGAAGTTATACATCAAAAGAAGCCTAATATTCACAAATGAACCCATCTACAAAACAGAAATAGACTTACAGACATAGAGATCAGACTTGTGGTTGCCAAGGGGGAGAGGGAGAAGAAGAGGAATGGACTGGAAGTTTGGGGTTAATAGATGAAAACTATTACATTTAGAATGAATAAACAACAAGGTCGTGGGCACAGTGGTTAAGAATCCGCCTGCCAATACAGGGGACATGGGTTTGATCCCTAGTCCGGGAAGATCCCACATGCCACGGAGCAACTAAGCCCATGCGCCACAACTACTGAGTCTGCGCTCTAGAGCCTGCAAGCCACAACTACTGAAGCCCATGCACCTAGAGCCCATGCTCCGCAACACAAGAAGCCACCGCAATGAGAAGCCAGCGCACCACAACGAAGAGTAGCCCCCGCTCACCACAACTAGAGAAAGCCTGCATGCAGCAACGAAGACCCAACACAGCCAGCCAGTCAGCCAGCCAGCCAATAAAAAATAAATAAAATTTATTTATAAAAAAACCCCAAGGTCCTACTGTATAGCACAGAGAACTATATCCAATCTCCTGGGACAAACCATAATGGAAAAGAATATTAAAAAAAACCTCTATATGTGCATAACTGAGTCATTTTGCTGTACAGCAGAGATTGGTACAACATTGTAAATCAAGTATACTTCAATTTAAAATTTTTTAAAAATAAAAAAGAAGCCTAATATTAAGTTAAACTATGAAATTACTGATATTCAACCATGCTGACCCACAAAAATAACCATTTTATCATTCTTCTCTTGAGAGTGTAACAATTTTGTGTTATTTTCTTGGTAGCACAAACAACATGTAACCCAACTGGTGCACAAGAATTTGGGCTACAGTAGTGGTGGTGGTGGGTATATCATTAAATCCTTACCAACTCCCTGAGACCAATTTAGTCCCCGTGTTACACATGAGGAATTAGGTCACGGTTGGAAGAGAAACAATGGGGATTCCCATCCAAGAATCTGTGGCTCCAACGCCCATGTTCTCATCACCACATCTGTATCTCTGGACAGCCCATGAGGCCAAGGGGATTTCTCTCAGACTGACCACACTGAACCATCACCCGTGGTCGCCATGGGAAGGGTCTTCCCCAGCCAAGTACAGACCCCAAGGGTGCACGGCCCACGTCTGCCCCCTGGTGGCAAGTCTGTGCATTGGGCTTGTACTTCCTAGATTCCAAGGAGTAAGTCAGCTTCCTGTTCTCTGAAATGTCATCACTGTGACAGCTACAGCAGTTAAGGCTCAAACGGAGTTCCCTGCGGGGACGGCCTTTTATTCATTGCCACACACTTCACTGGCTTCAGATCAACAAAACAAACTTTACCTTTGCAAGAAATGCTCGTACTTCCGTCGGTACGCAAAGCCGGCCCGTCTCACCCGCAGGTGCTCCAGCAGCCCCAGGTACTTGACCTGATGCCTTATGAGCAAGTCGTCAAACTTGCCTTTGGGAACACAGAAGCAAGAGTGACAGTAAAGGACCACGTGGCTCTGTTTCAACCAAGGCAGACCAGAGGCTGCAAGCTGACGATCTGTGGGCTGGGTCTGTCCACAGGAATGTTTTGTTAGGTCCTAACTATATTTCTTGTAATGGGGGATTTTACAGGAAAATCGGAATTCCTGGTTTCTCTTGGAAAAAAAAAAAAAAAAAAAAAAAACCATGAGATCTGGCCATTCTGGGTCGAGAGTGCCACATGGCCACAACTGGCCGGAAGGGAGCAGGATTGCCCCTGTAGACAGGGTGTGCTCTCTCCAGTTTGCTGCAGTCCCCTCCATTCCCTATTGCCTTACAGCCAGTCTGCTTCACTCATTTGCTCTTCATGTCTGGCTTGTAAGCCTTTGACTATACGACTTCGTTATGAGACGATGGTGCAAGCTTAGAAAATACCCAAGTCATAGCCCATTTTGGAAGATTCTTCACTGCCTGGAGAGAAGCAGTGTTGCTTCCCCTCACCTCTGAGGTCTGCCTGGCTCAGCTGGGTCAGTCCTGAAACTAGCAAAGCTCACACAGGACCACGAAAGGAACCCTTCTCGCTGTTCATTTACCTTCTATTATTTAATACAGAGGACAAGCACCAAGCCCGTCCTCTGTGGTTTTTAGAATTTTGCACCTCTGCCACCTTGGTTTTCCACCCAGCCTCATTTCCCTGAACTCAGCGTTCCAGATGATTCACAACTCACTGGGTTCTTTACTCTCATTGGGCTTGATGCAACGGATGTACGAAGGTTCTTTAGAGATGAGGATTTCCAGAAGGCTGCTCAGACTGTTTTTAAACTGAGTCCCCACCTGCAGGGAGAGAGAGAGAGAGAGCTACACAGACACTGTTGCTCCCCACTTACATGGAGAAGACTGGTTAAAGCACAAGACTGGCCCTTTAGACCCAAACACCCGACAGGCTGTTCTACTTGCTACCTGTCACGAACTGTTTTGCCCATTAAGAGAAGGCTTTGGACGTCCTGGCCTAAGAAGCCCAGGCTCAGTCTGGTCGAGTGGAGGCTGGACAAGCATCTCTCCAGGATGCTTCCCTCAACTGGCGAATACGAAGTGGGCACCTCGTGGGATTCAGCATTGCCAGTGAGCCCGTCCCCCTCCACCACCTTCCTGTTTCCTCGTTACCAAGCTTCCTTTATGATACTAGCGCTACTGTAATTTCTTTCTTTATTCGATGGTACAGTAAGTCCCCTACATACAAACAAGTTGCGTTCTGAGAGCGCAGGAAGTCCAGTTTATTCGTAAGTCCAACAAAGTTAGCCTAGGTACCCAACTAACACAATCGGCTATACAGTACCGTACTGTAATAGGTTTAAAATACTTTTCACACAAATAATACATAAAAAAAGACCAAAAATAAAGAAAACGTTTTTAATCTTACAGTACAGGACCTTGAAAAGCACAGTCGTACAGTACAACAGCTGGCGCACAGGGACTGGCGTCGAGTGAACAGGCAAGAAGAGTGACTGACTGGGGGAGGGAGAGGAGATGGGATGTGGTAGAGCTGAAGGATGGTCGGCGCTAGGAGACGGAGGGCGAGCTGCAGTGTCCCTCACGCTGGACGTGGATGGAACGCACATTTGCATCTTTGAAAGCTCGTGATTTGAAGGTTCGTATGTAGGGGACTTACTGTATCTTCCTATACCATCTCCCAGTAGATTATAAACCCCACGAGGACAGGAACACTGTTCTGTTATTGGTAGATTCCTCTGTGCCCAGCACAGTGCCTGACACACAGGAGGTGCTCAATGAATGTCCGCAAATGAACACACTGGTGGCTAACCTTGGAAAATATATATTTAGTAGAACCTGTTAGAGTGTGATACTTCCAGGAAAAGGAGAGGACAGCTTAAGAAGTATAGGTAACTAAAGTACTCACACCCTCTGGGTGATTTTTGCTACCTTTCCAATTTTGCACAGGCACTCCCCCACCCCCGCCACTCACTGTTGGTGGCCTTCTCCGGTTTTCTAACTCGGCCACCAGGAAGCATTCCTTCAGGATTCTGTTTTTGGACCTGCACAGCACCTGTAGGTAAAGAGAAATGAGCACCACACTTGCCGCTTCAGAGATCACTAAGGGGTCTTGAGGAAAGTTCACATAAGTGTGCGTGATGGACCAGAGCCACCTGCCTCGGGAGCAGGTGAAGAAGAGGGGAAAACACAGTTACATGTGGAAGAAAATGTTCAAATACAGACTGTCCCCGACTTGACGATGGTTTGACTTGACGATGGTGTGAAAGTGATGAACGTTCAATAGGAACCATACTTTGAGTTTTGGCTTTTGATCTCCGTCTTGGTTTACAATACTCTTGTGGTGCTGAGCAGGCCAGCAAGCCATGGCTCCCGTCAGCCGTGCGACCACGAGGGTGAACCACCGATACACTCAAAACCATTCTGGTTTTCACTTTCAGTAGAGTATTCAATGAATGGCATGAGCTATTCAATACTTTATTATAAAATAGGCTTTGTGTTAGGTGATTTGGCCCAAGTGTAGGCTAACATAAGCACTCTGAGCACGTTTAAGGTGGACTAGGCTAAGCTATGAGGTTCGGTAGGTTAGGTGTAGTCAATGCCTTTTCAACTTATGATATTTTCAATTTATGATGGGTTTATCAGGATATAACCAATTGTAAGCTGAGGAAGATCTGTACTAATTGCTCTTTCTAGTTGGTGAGGCCATCTGATCACCTTTCCTCTGATATGATGAAGCAGTAATAATTTCCAGTCCAGCCAGCCTGCTACAGAATAAACCAGCTCTTTAAGAGTGATCTCCAAGAGCTTCCCTGGTGGCACAGTGGTTCAGAATCCGCCTGCCAATGCAGGGGACACGGGTTCAAGCCCTGGTCCAGGAAGATCCCACATGCCACGGAGCAACTAAGCCTGTGTGCCACAACTACTGAGCCCACATGCCAGAACTACTGAAGCCCGAGCGCCTAGAGCCCATGCTCTGCAACAAGAGAAGCCACCTCAATAAGAAGCCTGCTCACTGAAATGAAGAGTAGCCCTTGCTCTCCACAACTACAGAAAGCCTGCTCACAGCAATGAAGACCCAACGCAGCCAATAAATAAAAAATAAATTAATTAAAAAAATAGATCCATGATTTAAAAAAAAAAAGAGTACTCTCCAAGATATGGTGTTAAGTGAAAAATAACAAGATGCAGGACCACATGCATAGTTGTGTTATTACTGTATGAAGAGAAAAGTAAAAGGGACACACACACACACACACGTCCTGGTCTGGACCATCCCTGGGAGGATACACAATAAACTGGTTAAAACAGCTGCCTCTCAGGAGAGGGATTTGCTGACATGGGTCCAAGGACATCAGCTTTTGTACTGTCTGATTCTTCCTCCTGTGTATATATTTTCAAAAAATTTAATTTGACCTGAAAAAACACTTTTTCCTTATAGCCATACAATGGAAGATGATTCAGCCTTAAAAAGGAAATTCTGACACATGCAACATCGTGGATGAACCCTGATGACACGATGCTAGATAAAATAAGCCAGATATGAAAAGAAATATACTGTGTCAAGCCCCTAGAGCAGTCAAATTCATATAGAGAGAAGAATGGTGGTTGCCAGGGGCTGTGGGGCAGGGAATAGGGAGTTAGTGTTTATTGGGTACAGAGTTTCAGTTTTGCAAGATGAAAAGAGTTCTGGAGGGGGACTGCACATCAAGTACATTGAAATGTACTTAACACAACTGAACTGTGCACTTAAAAATGATTGACATGGTAAATTTTATGTGATGTATGTATATTTTGCCACAATTTAAAAAAAATGTTTTTTTTTTTTTTTTTGCCCTGCTGCTAGGCATGTGAGATCTTAGTTCCCCAACCAGGGCTAGAGTCTGCACCCCCTGCAGCGGAAGCATAGGGTTTTAACCACTGG
The DNA here is from genome assembly GCF_030028045.1 of Hippopotamus amphibius kiboko. Classification (NCBI taxonomy): domain Eukaryota; kingdom Metazoa; phylum Chordata; class Mammalia; order Artiodactyla; family Hippopotamidae; genus Hippopotamus; species Hippopotamus amphibius. Next base: position 9,694,616 of record NC_080193.1, on the reverse strand, counting down.
ACCTCCAGGGAAATCCCCACAATCAAAGAAAAATTTTAATAAAAAATTTTTAATTAGGTCACCCCAATTTTAAACTCACAGTGGCATGAGAGAGTCATTTGCAGACAGGAAATTTTAAAAACTAGAAAGGATCCATCTCAAAAAGTACAAGGAACTGCAGCCCTGGTGGAGGAAGTGGGAGATTTAGAGATTTTTCCTGTGGGAAGCACCATCCGTGGATGGGTTTGTGAAGGGGATGGGCATCGCCCGCAGAGGGGAATACTGTCTTCCATTTGTCCAACAGGACCGTCCACTCCAAGAGAGGCATCAACAGACCCACTCCACTGATGAGATCTGCCACGAGACCCCCCCAGCCGGGAAGGGGTTGGGCTGAGACTCAGACCCAGAAAGCACCTGCCTGGAGCAGCAGGGATCCAAAGTTAGGAAACATTTATCCATCCTGAATCCCAGACATTGGGACAAACGGTCCTGGAAGTGGTAGAGAAAAACTGGGAAGGGCAGAAAACACTCCTGAGATGAACCGTTTGCATGTTTGCTCTGAAAATGTGAACTTAAGCTTTTTATAAACTAATTAAATACGATCCAATTTTTAAAAGACAGTTAACTACTTCAACTACAAAATAAAGGATTAAAAACCCCCAAGGCTTCTCTGATCAGTAAGGTATGTGAAAAGGGTCGGAATTTCATCCGTAGCCCCAGGGGCATATCCTGGCTCCAGTCCCACCTTGAGATGTGACCTTGAACAAGTCATGATCTCTCTGGGTCTCAGTTTCTTCATCCTTGCTTCATGTCACCCCTGTATATTCCCACTGCTCCACAATAAGATCTCTTCTCCTCCCTGGGGACCTCATCCTGCTGAGCTCTCAGCACCTTCTCCTAACACTGCTCCTCAATGAACATATGCTAAGCTTGTCTGGGCCTCAGGACCTTTGCATATGCTGGCCCCTTTACCTGGAGTAGCCCCTGATCTTTCCAAGGCCAAGATCCTTCTCACTGGGGATTCAGTTCAGTCACCTCCACAGGGGTGTTTTCTCTGACCCCCTAAACTAAATTTAAAAAGTCCCTCTCAATAAATAAATAAATAAATAAATAAATAAATAAAATGTCCCTATCATAGTTCCTTATTTTCTTCATAGCACTTCTCACTGATAAATTAATTGTGTATATATTTATTCTCAGCCACCCTTCCCTCCCTCCCCATCCTGCCCCCACCCACAGATGATATGCCCCATAAGAACAAGGACAGTCTTGTTCACCACTGAAACCCCAGAGCTGGCACAATGCCAGGCACACAGGAGGGACACCACACACATCTGAATAGGTTTGTTGAGTCAAGGGTTCATGTAGATGGTCTTAAATGTCTGTTCCGGCCATGACATGCTGGAGTTCTAACATAATGCATCAAAGGGAAAAATCCAGAAGGCCAGATCTACCCCAAAATCAGTATCATGGGAGATCTCTCATAATTATCAGAAATACATATAGCTAAGTTTCAGACTTACTTCTTTCAGATGTCTATAGAGGAGATCATTGTTTTTTTCTAAGAATCCTGTAAAACATGGAATAAGAAATCCCTGAATCAATGGCTTTGACTAAAAATACAATTCCATCCCAAATGATTGCAAAGGGAAATCCTAAAAATAATCCCATAGGATTAGAATTTCTCAGCCTGGGTAATACTGACATTTGGGGCTGGATCATTCTCTGTCTTGGGGGTCTGTCCTGGGCACTGGGGATGTTTAGCAGCATCCCTGGCCTCCACCCATTAGATGCCAGGTCTCTAGACATCTCTAGATGTCCCTGGGGGATAACTCCATCCTTGGTTGAGAACCAAGTCCTCAGAACTGACCTATAGCTCGCGTGCTACACACTAAACCCTGAACTGCTATCACATGAATGTGGAGTCTTCACGCTGAATACTGTACACATGCCCTAGTAAATAAATAACTACACATACAGTGAATGACACTGAAACAATGGAAGGGAGCTGAATTCCAAGGGTGGCCGGGTGAGACTATATAGATGGATGAGAAAATCACTCCCACCGCTGACATAAATCAAACGCAAGCACCAGGGCTAGTGGTACCCAATGGCATCAAAGGAAGACACATCATTCCCAATTTTAAAACTTGGCTTATCAATGCTCACTTAAAACCTAGCCAGTGAATAATTAAATTAGTAACTAGATGGCATTATAAAGTCAAAACCAGCTAAAGATGACATGCATCAGGAAAAAAAAAAAAAAGATGCATCAGCAATGACTAAGATTCAGCTTTTTAGATGATAATTTGGAGTTATCAAAACTAACGTTTTTACTGTGGTAAAACATACATAACATAAAATTTACCATTTAAACTATTTGCAAGTGTACAGTTCAGTGGCATTAAGTGAATTCACACTCCCGGGCAACCATCATCACCATACGTCTCCAGAATTCTTTTCTTCTTCCCCTACTGAAAATTTGTACTGGTTAAACACTAACTCCCCATTCCTAGCTCCCTGAAGTCCCTGACAACCACTGTCCTATTTTCTCTTTATGAATTTGACTACATACCTCAAGCAAGTGGAATCCTATCGGATTTGTCCTTTTGTGTCTGGCTTATTTCACATAATATTTTCAAGGTTCATCCATTTTGTAGCAAGTGTCAGAATTTCCTGCCTTTTTGAGCCTGAATAATGTTTCATTTTAAGGATAGAAGACATTTTGTTTATCCATCAACCTTTGATGGACACTCGGTTTGCTTCCACCTTTAGGCTACTGTGAAGAACGCTCCCATGTACATGGGTGTACAAACACCTGTTCGTGTTCCTGCTTTCAATTCTTTTGGATGTATGCCCAGAAGTGGTCAAAATGAACTTTTGATAGAACCTTTAACTTAGCAATGCCACTTCTGGGGACGTATCCTGGGTATATAAGGTGCACAAATTTGTTTACAAGACACAAAGTTGTAAACAACCAGAGGCCATTAAACAGATGACAGGACACAGCCCCACGGAGGGTGCCTGTAGCTTTTCAGAAGGAATGCAGAGGAAGCTGTTTGCTGCTATGGAGAGCGCAGGCAGGTCTGGAGGCAAAAGGCCTGGGTCTGTCACTTACTAGCTGTATGACCTTGGGCAAGTTACTTAACTCCTCTGAGTTCAGTGCCTCATAGATTAAAAGGGGGCTAACAAGGCTCCCCACCTCACAGGGTGGTTCTGTAAGGTCTAAACAAGCAACAGAAGTAAAGCATTTGGGACAGTGAGTGGCCCATAGTAAGAGCTCTATGAGTTGGAATCCAAATGATCTCCAGTATCCATTAAATGAAACATGCAAAAGAGATAACATAAAATAACAAGCTGTGTTATTTAGATGTGTGTGTGTGTGTGTGTGTACACATGTGCATCCCCACACATGTAAGTATATGCATAAGACGTTTTTATTTTGCAGTTGGTTCTTGTGATTACCTCAGGGAGACAGTAGGAGTCAAAGGGGTTTTTAGTTTTCCCTTTGTACTTTTCCGTACTGTCAGCAATTTCTAGCCTTACATGTGTATTACTTTATTCTTTAAACAAAAATCAATAGGTTACCTACATAGAGAGATTTTTCCGATTTAAAAATTTTCTTTTCTTTTTTTATACCACTGTGTGTTTAAGGGGAAAAAGCCTAGTACACGGTAATTTTACTTTTCAAAGATTTTTAGTGAAATAAACTTTAGAAGTAAAAATGATCTGGAACTTAAAGCAGAAGTCATAAAAGAAAATGTCTGGAAAATGGTTTGAAAAAAATGTTCACAGCACCATTATTCATAATAGTGAAAAAGTGGAAACAACCCAAATGACCATGAACCGATGAAGGGATGAACAGCTGTGGTGTAGCCAAGCAACTGGACATTGTTTGGCAATGAAACAGAAGTGACAACATGGGTGAACCCTGGAAACATTATACTAAGTGAAAGAAGCCAGACACAAAAGTCCACATGTATGATTCCATTTCTATGAAATGTCCAGAATAGGCAAATCTATGGGACAGAAAGTAGACTGATCTGTTGCCTAGGGCTGCGGGAGATGGGGCTGGGGGGAAATGGGGAGGACTGCTAATGACTATGGGGGTTCTTTTGGGGGTGATGAAATGTTCTAATAGGATGTGGTGATGGTTACATAATTGTATAGTGAATAAACTAAAAACTGTTGACCTGTACGCTTTAAATGGGTGAAACAGATGCTACGTGAATTATCTAAAAAAGGGGTTACATATAAAAGTAATAAATAAGTTAAAAAGTACTTTTTAAATGGCATGTCTGCATGCACGGCTAGGGATCATATTTTTGTGCAGCATTTCTTCAGCGGACGCTGGGGTACCTGCATGGCTGTGGCCTGTGACCGGCACCCCGGAGACACTCACCCTTGGTGCAGTACGTGACCTCTCCCGCGTAGTGGAAGAGCCGGAACTCCATCCAGCCAATCCTCTTTCGGCCCTTTTGACCCGCCAGCTTGCGGCTACAGTAAGACAGAAATACACGTGAATTGAACTTTTCTATGTCACTGTAACAAAATGCACCAACATATAAAGAATTGTTTAGGAAAGCACTGCCCCCTATTTCATCTGGCTATACACCAAGGGGTCTCTCTAAAATTAGATCCTTCCTTCTCATACGCGCCGAGGAATTAAACAAAAGAATGCGTGAGTCACAGAAACACATTCATTTGTACAATGAAATAACTTCCATTTTCCTAGGTGATGCCTAAAAGTCAATTTTTACTACTTTACATTTTTTATGATGCTGAGAGACTAAAATATAGATGAAACATCGTTTTTCAGATTGTGGTGATTCATAATTTTTTATAACTGTTTTTGAAATGTATACACTTCTATATTGATATGTACACACGCGGGAAGTGCACAGCTCAATGAATTTTTGCAAACTGAATTCCCCTGTGTAACTAGCACCAGATCAAGAGACAGAGCATTACTAGTCCCTGAGAACCCCCCACCTGGAGCCCTCTCCAGGTGCAACCTGACATCTAACAGAATAGATTGTTTTTACCTGGTTTTATACTTTATAGAAATGGAACCATATAGTATGTACTCTTTTGTGTCTGATTGCTCTTGACTACGTTTTTGTGATTTACCTACATCATTGAATGTATTATAGATTGTTCGTTCTCATGGCCATATATTATCTCATTTGTGAAGATGTTACAATTTATTTTTCCATTCTTGATTCATATACTTATCCAATTCCATTTATCTATCCTTTCAATAGTCTACAAGAAGTTTGATGAAGCCACTACGATTTACTGAATCTTTGCTATGGCCAGAAATTATGCTAGGTGATTTATGTAGTCATTTACAATGCTATATGTTAGGTATATTAATTATCCCATCTTGTAGAATGGGAAACTCAAACTTGCCCAGAGTCACGTGTCAAATCAGTGGCTGAGCTGGGATTCATATAACCAGGTCCCTACAACTCTAAACTACATGCCCTTAAATTCTCTCCTCCTCGTCTCAAAGACTATGTTAAATTTCTAGTTGATTTTCTGGGTTGCTGGAAATGCTCTGTGTCTTCATCTGTGGGGCTGTGATGTGGGTACACACCAATGTAATAATTCATCAGATTGTACACTTCAGATCTACCCACATCTCCGCGTGTATTTTATACCTGAATTTTTTTTTAAAGAAAGACTACTTCATGCATATGGACATGTCCAAAATGAAATGCTGATGAATAAAGATACAAAATCTTAAAAAAAATTCTACTTGGAATTCACATGAGCTTGACTCCTACCAGCAAGAGTTGTGCAGCTGGTATACCATCATGATATTTCTATGTATGAAGAAGTAGCTCTTGGGGAGCACAGAGCTGACCCTTGAACAACATGGAGGTTAGGGGTGCCGACCTCCGTGCAGTCAAAAATTTGCGTATAACTCATGGTTGGCCCTCTGTAATCCATGGATTCAACCAACAGGGGATGGGATTACGCAGTACTGTAGTATTTATTATTGAAAAAAGAAAAAAGCCCATGTATATGTGAACCCACGCAGTTCAAACCTGTGTTATTCAAAGGTCAGCTATACAATGACCTTCCCCCATGCGACAGCCTGGCAAACAAGACACCTACGTTTGGAAGTGTGCATGTTTGCCCACTTTCTCTTCCAGCCTCTCCAGGAAACTCAAGTCTGTAGCAGGACCAGGACGAATACACTCCTCATCCTTTAGAACAGAAAAAGAAGTTTCTGGTCACAGCACAACACTCTATCAATTCCAAGTTTAAATGCTCCCACCAGCTGGGGCAAAATGTAGTGGATTGAAACATATCATCTCACACAAGTTCTGTAACCGAGGTAAACAGTTCTGGGGGAGGAAGGGTAAACTTTCACATGTGCTCAGCTTCTCAAATCTGATCGGGGAAGTTTGGAACCAGAGGGGTTGGAAATTCCATGAAAACTCAACTCTCCCACCTGTCTGATGTGTATGTCCAAAGTCTTCCCAGGGATACTTCGCAGCTTCCATAACCAGCTGAAACATTCAATTTCAGTGTCTCTTAACCAGTCTTAACCAGTTGGCCAAGAACATTTCCTCTTTTACTAGGAGCAAAGCCTTCAGGGAAAGCAAGCCATAAGACCCATTGAGTCTAACCTTTCCTATTTCACGATCCATGTCTATTTCCTATTTTCGGTTCTCAACAGTGATAACATGTAATTGACCATCTTAAAGAAATGAATCAAGGGAATTATCTGGCAGTCCAGTGGTTAGGACTCTGTGCTTCCACTGCAGCGGGGGAAGGGTTCGATCCCTGGTTGGGGAACTAAGATCCCACATGCTGCCTGGCGCAGCCAAAAACAAAAACAGAGACCAACTTCTATACCCACACCCTGCAGAACCATAACAGACAAGTAACACGACTGAGATAAAGCTTTAAAAAACTGAATCAAGACTGACATATACACAGCACTATATTTAAAACAGATAACCAGCACAGACCTACTGTACAGCACAGGGAACTCTGCTCAATATTCTGTAATAACCTAAATGCTGAAAGAATTTGAAAAAAAATAGATATGTGTGTATGTATAACTGAATCACTTTCTGTACACCTGAAACTAATACTATAGTCCAATATAAAATAAAAAATTTTAAAACATGAATCAACCCTGGGGCTTTTATTAAAACAACAAAAAAAGCCTGGGTTCAGGTTGGCGAGACAATTCTTACAAAGCAGCATTTCTATGCTTTCTGATTCCATCTCCAGCAAACCAAACAGAAACGAGTATTTATTACTAAAACATTTTAAAATGCTAGTCTAGCAAACCACAGGCACGCTGAACGTACACGTACCAGCTTACGTCAGTCTAAGCTTCCTGGAATGAGCTTCCCCAGACGTCCACACAACTTGTGACCCTTCAGGTCTTTCCTCAAATGTCACCTTCTCAGAAGAGTCCTTTCCAGACTGTCTTACCTAAAATTGAACCCCCCCCCCCACCCAGCACATCTAATCTTTCCTGCTTCTCTCTCCATTGTGCAATCTGGGCATTTTGCCCAGTAACCTGTCTGTTGCTAGTCTCTCCATGCCAGAATTGAACGCCTCTGAATGCAGCTCTTCGGACCTGTTTTGTCCACTGCTGTGTCCCAGAGCTCAGGGCAGAATCCTGGCAGAACGTAAGCATTCGGTCAGTATTTATGGAACGAATGAAGGTTGAATATTTGTCATGCACCAGGAATAGCTCTAAGCCCTCTGCGTGTATTATCTCACTTAATGTGTCCTTACAACTCCTGAGGTAAGTGCTGTAATCATTGGACCCACTGAAAGATGATGAATTTGGAGCTCAGAGAGGGTAAGACACCTGCCTAAGCTTGCACAGCTAGTAAGCAGTGGGGCTGGGATTTGAATCCAGATGGCGCCCATGTTCCTGGCAACAACAGTCACCACCCATCAAGGTCCCTGCTGTGCTTCAGAATCCTGGGTTCACATGGCAGTAGGTGTAGGGGGTGGCAGGAGGAGTAAGGGGACCACTTATTCTCATTAAAAGGGAGGCAAACCATGGTAGAGATGACCCTGACTGGAATGCAAGGCAGGGAAGTCATTTCTCACTGGCCTTTAGAATTTATTAAAGTAATTGATGTTTGCAGGGGAACAATTGTGGATTCGAGGACCCTGATGTTCTCACAAGTCACAATAGCTCAAAACAAGGTCACAGGCTCACCCCAAGGAGCCTCAGCTCAGGATGCGTGGATATTCTTTGTAAAGCCTTCTGACTCCCTGCTAGGCACTAAGCATGAGAGCAACCCCTCCCCAAGTACCAGCCAAAACCGGGTCCCCAGTTCCCTGACTCATCCTCCCACATCTATGGAAGAGACACACGCATGCTTTCACTTCAAAGGTCTCTCCTCGTGATCTCCTGATGGGCTGTAATTTAGGTCTGTGAATCTGAACAAGAGGCGAAAGCTCAGCCCAAAGCTTGGAGCAAAAATTCAGCAAAAAGTTCAACTTGCATCCTTCAATAATCCAGTGGATTTTGCTCTTAATCCTTTGTAAGCCTGGGGAAAAGATCGTCTGCCTATTGTAAATAGCACTGAATGGCCCCCACATCAATGTTAATTTTCTCACCAGAATGGAAATGATTCCCTTGTGTCTCTCTTCTACCAAATCGCAGATGATCTTGTTGTTGAAATACTGAATTGGCTCCCACTAAAATGACAAAGAGGAAAGAAATTCTCCAAGAAGAATTAAGATGAACATCAAATATGTTTCGTTTAAATTGATTTTGCAACTTTTTTTTTTCCAAATCTGATTTTTATCTCTAACATTTCAAAAAGAATACTTGATGAATATCAAAATAACTTCCCAGGAAAAAAGCAGAGAAAGAGTGAAAAATAATTCTTAGTACTAATCAGGAAACATCTCCAATGAAATAATATTTCTCAAGTAAATGTCTTTTGCTAGGTTAAGAAATCAAATGAGGAGAAAACATCGAAACATTTACCTCTATACCTTCCATTTCATATTCTGCCTGTTCCGCTTTTAGGGTTCTCTCAATTAATAGTTGCTGGAGTTTCTCATTGCAGTAATTTATACAGAACTGTTCAAAACTAGAGTGCAAAAGATTTAAGTAACTAAACCTACGTGAGCAGACCAAGTTTAAAAAAAATTGTATTTACTTATTTTTAAGGATGCTTTTTCATACAGAAAGACCGAAGTCCCTATTAAACAAACACTTTAATAAATAGATCAGAAGAGTCAAGCTAAAAGACATTTGCATTTTTTATGGTTATTCTGGTTCTATCAAGTAGGGGCTATGCAAATCTGGAGAATTTCCAGGAATAGGAAAATGAATTCCAATAACATCAGAGATGCCACAAACCAGACTCAGACCTTAAAGAAAAACAAAGAACCAGCGGGTAATGACGAACTCACCCATTCTTGTCGAAGACTTCAAACCCATAGATATCCAGCAATCCGATCACCGTTTTCCCAGTAAAATCCTAGCCAAAATAACACACACCATTAATCATTAAGGTTGTTTACTTGGTGACACTCAAAACCTGGTAGCTGCCCGCAAATCTGGGACTTGCCTATAAATCTCATGCCTTCTCTCCAACAATGGCTCACAGAAGAATCTTAGGGTGGAAATAATTTTTCCGGCCCACCTCCTCATGCCTGCAGCCTCCCCAGATCCCATCCCAGCTCCCATATCCATCATCAGAGCAGAGAGACTGTCGCCTTCTGATTCACTTCCTTGTTTTAGCCCTCTTCAGCCTCCCAAGCCCACATTCAATCCCGAGAAGAAGAGGAGGAGGAAGAAGGAGAAGAAAGAAAGAAAGAAAGAGGGAGAGAAAGGAAGAGAAAGGAAAAGAGAGAAAACAAGGAATGAAAGGAGGGGTTGGGGGAGGGAGGAAGGGAGGAGACATTTTTCTAGTAGAGAAGGCAGGTATTCTGGATATCATTTTAAACAGAGGACCAAGTGCTGTCAGGCAAGGATGGCTATTTAAAGAGAATATGCCTATGTTTTTAAAGGACACAATGTAACATTCTGTATGATGTACTGAGTCAGTGTATCCAAATCCATCCTTTGCATGCTTCCTTCACTAAGTTTCACCACATCCATGCACCCTGTTGCCCTCATGCCATTTCCTTAATTTCCAGCTTTGAGTAAACTCCCTTTTTAATTTAAATAATTCCACTTAAAAAGGAAACATGCCCTTAGGGTGAGTTTGAAGGAGTCATCCTGGTTTTTGTTGTTGTTGTTTTAATTTATAAAGTAAATAAGCTTTAATTAACTATCATTGCTGTCTTTTCCTTATACACATTAAAATATACTACTGTCAAAACGAAAAGTTTCTGTGTATACTTAAAGCCACCTGGCACACTTCAAGCGCCGTGCATCCCACACTTGAGGACACATTGCCAAGATCACTTGGCATGCATGTCTGTGAGCCTACTGTGTGCTAGACACTGGAAATGTAGGCATGAAAAGACCCCATCCCTGCCCACCAGGACCTTACGGTCAATTCTCACAAGTTCTTTGAAGATGTTGGTTACAAAACATCACCACATTAGTGAATGCAAGGCACCCAGTATGTGTGGACCAACCTTGTTCCCTAAGGAGGAATTGATTTTGTTGACCAGCCAAGTAAATGTCCGCCCATAAACAGCCTTTGCCATTGCATCTCTAGCACAGGCAGAGAGTTCTAGCGTCAACGGGCATATCACCTGAGAAGAACCACAGATACATCATTGCAGAGGTTAAAAAAAAATTTTTTTAAGCCCCCAAGTTTTCAACCTAGGCTTTGAAGATGACTAGGGAAGGATACTTGCTGCGGCAAGATGCCCCTCCCGCCTGTGCTGTTGCGCTATTTCTCGAGAGCCAGGCACTGTGCTGAGACACAGCCACGACCAAGACAAACTATTCCAGCCTTCGTGGGCTCATATTTGTGGGGGCGGGGGGGGGGGATATTCCATAAGTCTCACAAAGAAGTGTCACATTGCTCTCAAGCTGAGAGTGACAAGTGCTATAAGAAGATACATATGGCACTTTAGGGTCAGGGTGGGATGAACAAGGAAGAGTCTTTGAGGAAGTAATCCCTGGGAACTGAAGGATGAGGAGAAGTTACTACATGAAGCATAGGGAAGGGTGTTCCAGCAGAGGGAACAGCATATGCAAAGACCCTGTGGAGGAAAGGAGAGTGTGGGATGGTGAGATGTTAGGGAATGAGGAGGTTAAGGCAGGAGATGCTGACAGAAGCTGGACCGTGCAGGACCGTCAGGATTCAGAGGTTTGGCCTCCCCTAGGGCCACCATCCCGCTGGCAGCAGTGGTGGGGAGGGTGGGCACATTTCCACCTAGAGCCATTTTTACCTCCTCCATCTTGGCTTCAATCTTTCTATGGGTGAGAGCTTCCAGAAGGACCCCTGGGTGGACCCCTAGGAGCTGAATAAATGGAAATCAACACGCCATTCTGCAACCCAACTTTACTTGCTAACAAAGAGTCTGTGGAGTTTCCAGGTCCAGGAGTACCTGCCCTGACTGCTAATTGCACTTTAAGGCAAAACAGACCATATTTGGTCTTTCCACCAACTGGCTTTTACCAACTCCCTCACCCACACCCCCATGCTCTTTAAATCTCCTAACCAGTGTCAGCAGGAGAGCACGATGTTAGCTATTTGGGCCTCGCTCCCCTCCCCCGCCTCTCCATCTCTGAAAGCATCTGGGTGCCCCCCCCCCACCCCCCCACCCCCCCACCCCCCATGCTCTCCTGAAGTGGACCATCACACCTTGGCGATCCACTTGATCTCGTGGGTGTCTGGTATGGAAGCACAGCCTTGCTGGTTCTCTTCAAAACAGATGTTCCCCAGGTGCAGGACACTGGCAATAATTCCAAAGAGATTCTAGGAACGTGGGAAGTGGTGAGAAGGGCAGGGAGAGAAGACGGCAGCCGCCTAATTGATAAATGCCACCAGAGGAAATACCCGAGGGAGAACCGCCCCCCTGAATTCTGGACCAGAGCTCACAGAACAGAGTTTCCTCCTTCCCCAGAAATCGGCCTCCTGACGGCTTATCCATTTCAGATATTAAAGGGGGGTGGGGGTGGGGTGGGGGTGTAAGTTCCCTGGCGGTCCAGTAGTTAGAGGACTCAGCGCTTCTACTGCAGGGGCCTGGGTTCAATCCCTGGTCAGGGATCCCATAAGCTACCCAGCGCAGCCAAAAAACAAAAAGATAAAAAAAAAATACAAATAAAGGAAGTGAGGAAAGAGACCCTATGGAGGGCACGATGATGCCTCACTCGTCTCCAGCATAAGATACCACTATTTTGATATCACCCCCTGCTTACCCGCCAATAAACCATCTAATGTTCGAAGGCCATAGTCCCAGATATGTATACATATACATGTATATATTTTAAAATTATATTCTGGTCCTTGAAAGAGCAATAGTTTAATAATTCCCCCCCACTCCCCAAAAGACAAAAAAAGATGTAAAAACAAAATGTTTATACATCCTACAATTTGGTCCAATTTGGTCCAACATAGAAGTGTAAATAAATGACATCCCTATCATCCTAGGGGATTAAATATTTGAGATTGGGTTTGAGGGCAAGACAAAACCTGAGCGCCTGCTGTCATCCAACCCTGGGAAAATTTAGGGTTGCCTGGGGTAAAATGCAGACTGCCCAGTTAACACCTGAATTTCAGATTAGCAATGTCTAATCTTTTAGTACGAAGTTTGTCCCATGCAAAGTTGGGATATACTTCTACTAATAAATTAGTCAGTGTTTATCTGAAATGAAATGTACCTGGGCATCCTATATCTTTAGCTGCTGAATCTGGCAACTCTAATCACCAGGGAACCAGGACAGTTTCCTCAATACCATCACGCCCTCGGGGCTCATACCTCAAGGTCATCTTCAGTAAAATCGATGACAGAAAAGGCATTGGAAACAGTTTTCCAGTCATTCTTGTCGTTAATAGATGACTCTTTGGCACGATGACCCTGTTGACACAGAATTGGGTCACTTAACAGCATTTTTATAAGGATAGTGAGGTGTATAAACACCTATTCCTAAATCAAAATGGTTCTCTCTACAAGCATGAAAAAGCTAATTCTATAATGTCCTGAGCTGTGAAAGAAAAAGGGGGGGCTTTATGCTAATTGTCTAGCACCTGACGATTTGCCAACTGCTACTTTTTTCCACATTTGGATTTTTGTTTAAAAATCTGTTCTGGGAAAACTTTCAGTTACATATTAGTGGTATACCTTCTTGTGTGTTTTTTAAAGTAGGTTTTCTTGCCATTTTTGCTGAATAAATGGGAGACACTTGTCTCAACAGCTGTTTGCTGAAACATACAGGAAAATGACAGTGTTTAAATCCAGAAAACAATCTTGACACATTTTAGCAACCAACATCAAAAAATTCACTGCAGAATTAGATGGAAGGGAACTTCACTCAAAGAAATAAAAGTTTGGCATCTAGAGAAACACAGATTATACAGGAAGTGTGATAAGACTTTTCCCATTAACTCTAGAGGCTGTCTTTTAAAAAAGTAACAGATTACCAATGTCACAATTTAAAAGGAAAACCTTCTAGCTGAGTTTTTTGTTTGTTTTGCTTTTGTAGGACAGGGTATTCCCAGTTTCCTGATTATCTGAAGATTTATTATCTTAAGAGTTCCTTGTTGCCTGGGGAAAACAAAGGTGTCATACCATGAAAGTAGCCACCAGTGAACTGGCCAGTGTTAAATCTGCGACCTCCCAAATATCCCTGCCTATACAACCAGCACCATCTGCTCCCTCCCCTCCAAGGACAGGGCTAGTTTAAGTCAGTCCTTGGAGGATACCTAAAGGCTTGGAAGCAGCACAAATATTCTGCAAAGCACAGCCACAAAGTTTGCCAAAGTTAACAGGAGATCATGAAATTGATCAAAATACTACCAGTGACTTGCTTGAGCCATTTCCAAAGCCACTGTGGCCTGAGGATCTGGCCAAATTCATTGGGCCAGAAAAAATCTATAAGGATAAAGACATGATACATTCTAAAAGAGAATGCTTTGATTATTGAATGGTTAGGATGGCCTACATGCATGAAGCCCTCCTAAATGGAAGAAATCCATCCTTCACGGATGAAGCCCTCAAAGAGTTTAACAAATGAATCCTCTGATCATGCTATGAAAAGCCAAAGGTGATGCTACCATACAGCTCTGTTGGAAAAATGAGGTCCTCAAAAAGAGGGAAAAAAAAATCAAATCTGATTTATTCTTTGTTCTAAGAATTAGTACAAAGTTTGTTAAATAAAAAAATGGGATTATGAGATTCTTCTACCACCTGGATTTAGCTTCATTTTTCAAGATAAATTTCCATCAAGTCTTCTTTTCCTTCATGATTTACTGGTCTTCATTTTTACAAGATTCACTTTATAAGACCTGGCTCTCTTTCTTAAATGATGTCCCTGCTTGTATTCTGCCAAGTATCCTCCGTTCGAGCCAGACCCAGAGAGAAGAGAAAAATCCAAAACTCTCGGGGCAGAAAAGGCTAGTGACATTAAATACTGATAGGGCATCCTCAAACTCCAGTGCTGGCTGCAGAAAAATTAGTGCTGGGAAGTTAAAATTCTGAAAGCCAATTTTTACAACACTACATCCTGGGATTGCTCATAAAAATGGTCTGAACTATTTCCATAAGGGAGGATGTTCATTCATTTTGCAGCTGACAATTCTCAGGATGGAAGGCAGGAAGGTGCAAAAAGTCTTTTCCAAACTAGTTCTAAAAGCAGAATGAAGTAGCATAGGTTGTGGACACAGATGGAGAGTGAGTTTCTATCACACTAGACCAGCAGCTCACACCTCAGCTGTGCATTATAGTCTCCAGGGGATTCGTTGAATTACATTTAATCACCAAGGAATGCTTAAAACAACCGTGATGTCCAGGTCCTGTCCTAGACCAATTAAATATGAATCTCTGGAAAGTAGAGCCCAGGCATTTGTGCATTTCAAAAGCTCCTTGGGTGACTCTAGTTTCAGCCAGGGCTGAGAACCACTTACTGAGATATTGGTTACTTTACCAAGATGATATACTTGCCAGGCATAGAAGAAGGAGTTATGATAAGGAGTCAAGAAACCAGTTAGGGGCCTTCCCTGGTGGTGCAGTGGTTAAGAATCTGCCTGACCATGCAGGGAACATGGGTTTGAGCCCTGGGCCGGAAAGATCCCTTATGCCACAGAGAAAGTAAGCTCATGTGCCACAACTACTGAGCCTGCGCTCTAGAGCCCATACGCCACAACTACTGAGCCTGCGTGCTGCAACTACTAAAGCCCACATGCCTAGAGCCCATGCTCTGCAACAAGAGAAGCCACTGCACTGAGAAGCCCATGCACCACAAAGAGTAGCCCCCGCTCGCTACTAGAGAAAGCCCACATGCAGCAACAGACCCAATGCAGCCAAAAAAAAAAAAAAAAAAAGAAACCAGCCAGTAGAATACCTCCACAATGGTAATGAGAAAGTTACTGCACATCCCACAGAAGCCCCCAACACCCATGACTCCCCCCTCCAAAGGGCTTCCAGAACCAGGTGCTGGTCTTTCCAACCTGTGAGAGGTATTTATACAGCTGGGGGTCTCGCTCAAGTCCCAGGTAAGCAAGGAGCTCCTCCTCTCCACCCTCTAGCAGCTGGTAGAAGATGTGGAAATTCCGCTCACCCTGATTTTGATAGATGACTCGAGACTTTTCTATCAAGTAACTGATGATATGCCCGCCTACGGGAATGCCCTTCAAAACAGAACAAAAAATTCAGCAAAAACAACAATAATCAAACAACTCTCTTACTGATGTCTTCTGATGAACTGAAATTCTGAATTTGAATCAAGTCTGATCTAATAATCATCTAGGATTAGTGTTTTCTAGGTTCTGTTTCAAGAGAGTTTTGCCTACTCCCAAGGTCATGAAGATATTTTCTATGTTTTCATCTAGGAGCAATTGTTTTACCATCCACATCTAGGACTATGACCCATCATTATTTAATTTTTGTATATGGAGTGAAATAGAGGCCAGAGATCTCTTTATTCATACAGATTTCCAGTTGACCAGCACCATTTATTGGAAAGATAATTCTATCAATACTGAATCACAGTGGTGCTTTGGTCATAAGTCTGGTGACCACACACATGAGGTGGGGGGTCTTTCTAGACTCTATTCTGGTCCATCAGCCTCTTAATATATTCTTGTGGCAATATCACACTGTCTTAATTATTGTTTTAAATAACATATCTAATAAAGAATTTGTATTCCAGGACATGTGTAGAACACTTGTAAGTCAATAAGAAAACAAAGCCCAATTAAAAATGGACAAAAGACTTTAATACACAAAAGGGCCTTGAAGTCACCAACAAGCAAAACTTCATTAAAAATCAGGGAGATACTAATGTAAACTACAGTGAGAAACCACTATACTCCACCAGAACGCCTAAAACTAAAAGGACTGCCAACATCAAACATTGGCAAGAGTGTGGAGAAACTGGAACTCTCCATTACAACATTGCTGGTAAGAACATAGCAATGCCACTCTGGGTATATACCCAACATAAACGAGTGCTTATATCTACTAAAAGAGGTGCAAGCTCTTTGCAGATGACAAGATATTATACGTAGAAAACCCTAAAGACTCTATCAGAAAACTGCTAGCACTAATCCATGAATTTAGTAAAGTAGCAGGATACAAAATTAATGTGCAGAAATCTCTTGCATTCCTATATGCTAACAATGAAAACGCAGAAAGAGAAATTAAGGAAACTCTCCCATTTATCACTGCAACAAGAAGGATAAAATACCTAGGAATAAACCTGCCTAAGGAGGCAAAAGACCTGTATGCAGAAAACTATAAGACACTGATGAAAGAAATCAAAGATGACAGAAACAGATGGAGAGACATACCATGTTCTTGGAGTGGAAGAATCAACATTGTGAAAATGACTATCCTACCCAAAGCAATTTACAGATTCAACACAATCCCTATCAAATTACCAACGGCATTCTTCACAGAACTAGAACAAGAAATCTTACGATTTGTATGAAAATGCAAAAGACCCTGAATAGCCAAAGCAATCTTGAGAAGGAAAGATGGAGTTGGTGGAATTAGGCTTCCTGACTTCAAACTATACTACAAGGCCACAGTGATCAAGACAGTATGGTACTGGCACAAAAATAGAAAGATCAATGGAACAGAATAGAGATCTCAGAGGTAAGCCCAAGCACATATGGGCACCTTATCTTTGACAAAGGGGGCAAGAATATACAATGGAAAAAAGACAGCCTCTTCAATAAGTGGTGCTGGGAAAGTTGGACAGCAACATGTAAAAGACTGAAATTAGAACACTTCCTAACACCACATACAAAAATAAACTCAAAATTTAGGTATTTAGACCTAAATGTAAGGCCAGACACTATAAAACTCCTAGAGGAAAACATAGGCAGAACACTCTATGACGTACATCAAAGCAAGGTCCTTTTGGACCCACCTCCTAGAATCATGGAAATAAAATCAAGAATAAACAAATGGGACCTCATGAAACTTAAAAGCTTTTGCACAGCAAAAGAAACCATAAACAAGACAAGAAGGCAACCCTCAGAATGGGAAAAAATACTTGCCAACAAAACAACGGACAAAGGATTAACCTCCAAAATATACAAGCAGCTCATGAAGCTTAATACCAAAAAAGCAAACAACCCAATCCACAAATGGGCGGAAGACCTAAATAGACATTTCTCCAAAGAAGACATACAGATGGCCAACAAACACATGAAAAGATGCTCAACATCACTAATCATTCGAAAAATGCAAGTCAAAGCCACAATGAGGTATCACCTCACACCGGTCAGAGTGGCCATCATCAAAACATATAGAAACAATAAATGTTGGAGAGGGTGTGGAGAAAAGGGAACTCTCCTGCACTGTTGGTGGAAACGTAAGTTGGTACAGCCACTATGGAAAACAATTTGGAGGTTCCTTAAAAAACTACAAATAGAACTACCATATGATCCAGTAATCCCATTACTGGGCATATACCCAGAGAAAACCATAATCCAAAAAGAAACATGTACCGTAATGTTTATTGCAGCACTATTTACAATAGCCAGGTCATGGAAGCAACCTAAATGCCCATCAACAGATGAATGGATAAAGAAGATGTGGCACATATATACAATGGAATATTACTCAACCATAAAGAGGAATGAAATGGAGCTATATGTAATGAGGTGGATAGACCTAGAGTCTGTTATACAGAGTGAAGTAAGTCAGAAAGAGAAAAACAAATACTGTATGCTAACTCATATATACGGAATCTAAAAAAAAAAATTGGTACTGATGAACCCAGTGAAGGGCAAGAATAAAGATACAGATGCAGAGGATGGACTGGAGGACACAGGGTTTGGGGGGTGGGGGGCGAAGGGGAAGCTGGGACGAAGTGAGAGAGTAGCATAGACATATATACACTACCAACGGTAAAATAGATAGCTAGTGGGAAGTTGCTGTATAACAAAGGGAGGTCAGCTTGATGATGGGTGATGCCTTAGAGGGCCAGGACAGGGAGAATGGGAGGGAGTCACAGGAGGGAGGGGATATGGGGATATATGTATAAATACAGCTGATTCACTTTGGTGTACCTCAAAAATAAATAAATAAATAAAAGAGGTGCAAGAATATTCAGAGCACTATTTGCAATAGCCCCAAATTGGACACAACCCAAATGTCCATCACAGAAGAACAGATAAATGGTGATAAAAGTCAAGTAATCAAAAAAAAAATGAACAATTCCCTGCAGCAGACTGAATCTCACAGACATGTTGACTGAAAGAGGCCAAACACAAAACTGTGCAACTGTATAATTCCATTCTCCTGAAGTTCAAGAATCAGCAGAGTGCATTTGTGATTACAGAGGTCAGAACAGAGATCACCTTTGGGAAGGGGGTGGGTGTTAGCAGAGACGGGTAGGAGAACCTTCTAGGTGCTAGAAATTTTTATACCTTGATCTGAGTGGTGGTTGCACAGGTAGATTCACACGTAAAAATCTATTTAGCTGCATGCATGATTTGTGTCCTTTTTACTATGTGTTGAATTTCAATAAAAAGTGAAAAAATATATATCACTATTAAATTTTTTTCCAAGTCTACGCACACACCACCAGAAACCCATGTTCCAAACTCTGGGAAGCCCTGCATCAGTCTGTCCACATCACTACACTCAATGCTCAGGCAGCTACTCTTCTCCAGCCTAAGTGTCACTTTGTCACTTGGAATTCTGTGTCCCTGAGAAGCCTACCTCTCCTACTTGCATTAGCGCTGTTTAAACTCTGTGTACGATACAACCACACTCATTCATCATATATTGTCTTTGGCTACTTTCACACTGCAACAGCAGAGCTGAACAGCTGGGACAGAGGCTGTATAGTCCACAGAGCCTAAAATATTTACTATCTGACCCTCTCCAAAGAAGTGTGCCAACCCATGTCATATAATTATGTTCACATAAGCAATATATTGTTGACATTGGAATGTTTTCAAGCTTTATAAGAAATGGCATAACACTGACACCCAATATGGTCTCATGTCCCATCTACCTTGTGTGTAGCTGGCGTTCACACGCCCTCATTGCCATAAGGCATCCCACTGGGTGAGCATCCCATAATTTGGCTGTTCTCCTGTTGATGGGCATTCAGTCCTCTCCAGATGTGTTGGTTCTTTTCCAGTCCCTTTACCACTGTGAGTATTGCTGTTGTGAGCAGGTTTGCATGTCCCGGAGTGGAATGGCTCCACCATAGAGTATGTGATTTCAGCATCACAGGATGATACACTGTTTTCCAAATGGGCTATACCAGTGTACCGCTCTCCCCCCACCCCCACCGCCAGCACTGTGTGAGTCCCTAATGATCCACATCTTTACCAACACCTGGTATTACCAGACTTCTTAATTTTTGCCCACATAGTAAAATGATATGTCATCGTGGTCTTTATTTGCATTTCCTAAAACTAGCACGCATCCTGGGTTTTTCAACTATGTGAGCCAAGAAAATCTCCTCCTCTCTTAAGGTGCCTTGAGTTGGGTTTCCATTGCTGGCAAATTAAGGGGTCCCCATGAGGCAGTAATAGGAACTTCAGTGTACCTTAAAGTCAAACTGTATGTCCATGTATTTTCCAAATCTGCTGGAGTTGTCATTCCGGAGTGTTTTGGCATTTCCAAAAGCCTTGGAATAAAAAGGGAGGGGAGGCTGAACCAAATTGTCATTCACTGGCACTGAAGCTCACCACATTCATCGAATTCCTGACCCTACATGACACGCTCACTGGAGGAGGGGAGGGAGAGCCAGGAAAGCCATACTTTATCTTCCAAGAAGGAATCACTATTTACAGAGGATTTGATGCCAAATGTTGGGGTTGGACCCAGAGAGAAGGGGAAAAAGATCTTCTCCCTAGAATCCAATCTAGGGACAGATTAGAAATGGCCTAAGGAGAGGTAGATAGGACCTTAGGCCCTTGCTGTTCTAGAAGGCACCATTGATGGCCCCTGTCACCAGACACCTTCCTATATCAAAGATGTAAACTGTTCAGCCCAAAGGTCTATTGGCAAAATCCCTTCAACCATCAACACCTTTTACACAAAAAGCAACCAAAACACAGGAGAAAATAACTCATTCAAAATCATCCAGCAAGTCTGTGAATTGCAATAATAGAAATAATAATCAAAATAATTTTAATTAAATAAAAATATCAGTGAATAATAAGAGTATTATTTTAGTGCTTCCTAATTCGGCTGTGTGCTTTTTATGCATTCATTTTGTTTAATCCTCAAAACCTCCTAAGAGGAAGGTACTACAAGTAGACCCATTCTCCAGATGGGCAAACAGGCTCCGGGATACGGAGTGAGACGCAGAAGCTTGCTGGTGCATGACTGTCCTGGGATTAGTCTCCATGCCTACTGGACTTCAAGGTCACGCCCTTCAACCACAATACTACCTGTGTGATCCTTTGCCCTCTTTTTAGCTCCCAGACCTGCCCATTTGGACTGACCTGTCCAGGAGGAAGAGTCTTCTTACTTAGTAACCTCCCTGGAACTCCCCTCCCTAGGTCCGCAAAGATCGCTCACCTCCAGCACTGGGTTGGAGAGCAGCAGTCTGTCACGAGCTATCTGTAGTGACTCGGTCTTGGGGCAGGTCACTGCAAAATACTGGAGAATCTTCTTGGAGGCCTCCGTTTTCCCTGCCCCGCTCTCTCCGGAAATGAGGATGAAGTGGTTATTTAGCTCAGAGCACATCATGCGGTAAGCGTTGTCAGCTATGGCGTAGCTGGGGAAGGAGTGAGACAGAAATGGAAGCTGTGGAAGTGTCTATAACGCTACTTCCCTGGGCTCTGATGCCCACAGGAGCAGAAGGACAAACTACGCTGCCTCCCGGAAGCCACATACAAGTTGTAGTACAAGGCACTTAGCTCAGACAGGTAGCAAACCTCCACTGTGACCCACTGACTGGTCACTCACAGAGTGCCCTAGTTATCAAAACTCTAACAGGAGAAGAGTTAAAGTGAAGAATTGGGGCAGGAATAAAAAGATTATTCAAGATTTACCAATTTCTAAAACATCTATCAACATTTCTTATAAGAATAAGCTACATACTAAATTTCACCCCCAGGAGATGCTTGATTAACCGAGGGTGGAAATCACATCTTGTCTAAAGATCGAATAATTCAATAGATATAATATCTCGTGTTTTCTTTCCTTCAAAACCTAAAGTACTAAGAGTATAGAGACAGGAAACCAAAAAGATTTTAAAACTTCTGTGAGAGCTTTAGGACAAGAAGTAAAACTATTATAAGGCTTTATCTACAAGAGCAGAAACCAAAGCATGAAGGTCTCTCAAGGGTATAATCTTAGTATGTGGCTGAGTTTGAAAGCTGGGTAGTTCAGAAATCACTGGTGGTGGTGAGGCAGAAAGGTTTATGAATGTCTTGGGAGTAGAATAGATGAATCACCAGGAAAAATGAAGGGAGAACCTAAATATTAGCCCCAAAGTTGACCAAGGAGGAGAACTGGGAAATTCAGCAAAGTCCAAGTCACACACAGACCAGACAGGAAATTGCTTTTCTGCAGCCCTGGTAAATTCTTACCAATGGGCATTCTTCTCAGCGGCCATGATACTCAGGCACCAGTAGATGGCACTATAGCAGTCCATTTCCCAGGGAAGACACCTGTCTATCCACACATTTAGATTTCTCAGCAGTCATACAAAGACTAGTTTTCGTCATAGTTAAGCTGAGATTTGATAATGATCTGCTGATGTTTTCCACTGTGTTGACAGACTTGTTTCAGAAGAAGGCAGTAGTTTAAGTGAGGTATACAACCTAATGAGCATGCCTCAAGGATGCAGATGAATGGGTGATGGATGGGTGATGGTTGGGTCTCTGGGTGGATGGATGGGTGGATGGGTCTGTGGGTGGATGGATGGGTGGGTGGATGGATGGATGGATTGATGGATGGATGGGTGGGTGTATGGATGGGTGGGTATGTGGGTGGAGGATGGAGGGATGGATGGATGGAAGGATGGATGGATGGATTGATGGATGGATGGATGGGTGGATGGGTAGATGAATGGATGGGTGGGTGGCTGGTAGGGGGACAGGTGGGGTGAAGGGAGATAGGGGCAAAAAGAGAGGTAGAAAGAGAAAAATACTCCTATTGCTGTCCCCCTGGGTGCTACTTACACATGTGGTGGCAGTTCAAAGAAATTGACCCCTTGATAAAGTTCCATCTGGCTCACAGTGTAGATTCCAAGCTCCTGGTATGGGTTCACAGACACAAGGAGGGTCCCAATATATGTCTAGAGGAACAGACCAAAGCACTAGTGAGGAATTCCAGGGTGCACATGGCTACAGCAAAACACCATCGTGTGCTATGATCCCCACGTGTTCCTTCCGTGCTGGGGATATAACACAACAAATAAGATGGGGGGGGTTCTCTGCTCTCTCAGAACCGACATGGGTGGGCAGACTAACAACTGAGAGATTGAGACTGCTCCCATCCGTGTGTCAAGAAAGACGTAAACAGAGTAGCAAGTGAGTGAATGACTAAGGAAGGCCACCTGAGCCAGCGGGCTTCGGGAGGCTTCCTTAAGGAGGTGACATCTGAGCTGAGACTTGAAGGATGAGCAGCCAGTCATGAAAAAAGTCAGCAGGAAGGGCATTTCAGGCTGAGGGGACATGTGTGGCAGGCTGGCTCTGCAGTGGAGGCCAGTGAGGGCGGGGAGAATACAACATGGTAGGGAGGATGCCGGGGAGGGAGTGAGCTGAGACCTTGCAGGGTATCAGGAACCGGGGTTCATTCCACATGCAATGGGTGTCAGAGACGCCACTCCTCCTACTGAAATGAAGCACTGCCCTGCACTGTTAGATAAAAGAGATGACTTTAAGGAAAAACACCATGAACTGATTGGTTCCTGTTTCACAAAGGCCCTTCTGGTGACTGAGTGAAAGCAGGGCGAGTACACATACCCGCCATCTAAAATGGGGCAAACACGCCCACGACTGGCATTTATTTCTCTAGATCTCAGTGCTGGATTTTATTCATATTTAAATGTTTGAAGTACTTACCTTTGTAATATAACCACTAATGAAAGCTTTTTGGAATATGATTATGCATGAGAGTTCTGAGCTTTTATATATAAAAATAAACATTTAGGCTCTTTAAAAATACATCTGGTGGGGACTTCTCTGGTGGCGCAGTGGTTAGGACTCCCTGCTCCCAATGCAGGGGGCACAGGTTCAATCCCTGGTCAGGGAACTAGGTCCAACATGCATGCCACAACTAAGGAGCCCGCCTGCCTCAACTAAGACCTGCTGCAAATAAGTAAATGAAATAAATATTTTAAAAGATTAAAAATTAAAATGCATCTGGTATTCACAGATATGGAGAACAAACTAGTGGTTACCAGTGCGGCGAGGTGGAGGGGCCAAGATATAGGTGCGGGTGGGAGGTACAAACTACTGGATGTAAGATAGGCTCAAGGACACGGGGAGTTTAGCCAATATTTTCTAATGACTGTAAATGGAAAGTAACCTTTAAAAATTGTATAAAAAATACATCTGGTAGTTTCAGACTCTGAGTTTGTTGTTGCTTTTCATTCCAAAGTCTCAAAGACTGGAGGTACTCAAGCTACATTAAATTATACTAAAATCCTTCCAACTATTGTTTCCAATCTCCAGGACAACATTAAACAGAGAACTGGATCATCGCTTCCATCGGTAGAAATCTTCCAGGAGAGAACATAGTTTCTGAAATTTATCGGTTCAGACTGGAAACGTTTAGTTTATCCATATTGATCCTCAGCCCACTTATACTTCCCCAAACCTTACTACTTCTCCTCTGCCTACACAGAAATCAATTTATACATGAAATCTATTTCTGCGATGAAAAATGCATACTCTGAGAAGCACTTTGCTTCTTTCTTTTGGTAACCTTGGTTTTCACATGTACACTAAGCTACTGGCACTGTTATGACAAAATAACTACATGAAAAAAATTTTTTTTTATTTTTTAATATTTGTAAATGGCTTCTGATCATCTCATTTACTCTTAGCAAAAGCTAATAAAATTAACAACGCACCCACCCACACAGACATCCAAACACAGAGAAACACTGTCCAGTGCACCTTTAAAGGAATTTACCCGAAAACTGACCAATCAAACCCAGGTGGGGTGATAAATGGAGAACTTAATAAGAATTGACCACTAGAAGCAATGAGACCAACTTGAACAGAGTTCTGGTAAAGTATTGTAGTCTCAACCCTTGAGGGTTCCTGGGATGTGGTGAACATCTCTTATTTTTGCCTGCCTGGCATCAAGTCCCCCCTCTTCCAACAGATTCCCCTGAGGAATCTTCTCCAGCTCTCAGTCAGTATTGTGAGGTCAGGTCATCCCTTACCTCCAGAAGTGAGCCTGGGAATAACCTGGCCAATCAGGATATTCCTCATTTCTACCTATGGGGATTGGTTCAGAGATAAACACATGACCCAAGATGGGCCAATCAGAAACAAGCAACGTTCTGCTCCTGGAAGACTTGCTTCTTTCTCAGTGGCAGCTTTAAGAGAATAACACGTCAGGCCGGTTCTGCTGGCAGCCACCGTGCAGAGAGGCTGCCCCAGAAGGAAACTGACACAAAAGAAAGCAGAGGGATGGGAAAGAATCCTCAAGACATCATCCTAGACCCTAGATCTATTTCTGGATCCGAAAATTACATAGGTCGATAGATTCCCTCTTGGAGCTTAGGCCGATTTAAGTTGGGTTTCTGTCGCTGGCAGCCATAAAAGTCTTAATACAAAGGATCAAAGTGCACCTCACAGTGGTCCCTCGACACCTGCCTTAATGGTTAACCTAATTAGAGGGATATTGTTCACCATCATCGAGACAACACTGGAAGGGAACCACCACTCTAGGAAAAACAGCTGAGAAATGGGTTACGGTACATAGATGAGGTTCTCGCTGAAACGCTTGCGAAGATTGTCCAGAAAAGCAGATTCGCTGGTGTACGCATCCAACAGCACAAAATCCTGGACCCCGACCTTGTCCCGGGCGGTCAGTGCGCCTTCCATGTGCAGACGAATGTGCTTCCGCCTCACTTCTTCTTTCTACAGGAAACAGAACATTCCTCAGCGACTCACTTATTCCATCAATTTTATTGCATGTCTAATGCGGAAATAGCAATATCCCAAACCCTCGGGGTAGTTGAGGGCAGAGATTAAATTATGCTCTCTTCATTAAGCGTTTATGATCTGGTTAGGGACACATGTAATGAAAGTATTACAAAAGCAATAACTAGAGTAACAGCAGCAGCTGCCAGGAACTGAGCACTTGCTGTGTTAGGCACTATACTAAACACTTGAGGGTCTCTACTGATCCTCATTCTGACCCTATGAAGTGCTCTTATCATGCCCATTCTACAGGTGAGAAAACTGAGGACAGAGAGGTTATAAGATATGTCCAAGGGACTTCCTAGGTGGCGCAGTGGTTAAGAATCCACCTGCCAATTCAGGGGACATGGGTTTGAGCCCTGCTCTGGGAAGATCCCACATGCCACGGAGCAACTAAGCCCGTGTGCCACAACTATTGGGCCTGTGCTCTAGAGCCTGTGAGTCACAACTATTAAGCCCGTGTGCTGCAACTGTTGAAGCTCATGTGCCTAGAGCCCATACTCGGCAACAAGAGAAGCCACTACAATGAGGAACCCGTGCACCACAATGAAGAGTAGCCCCCACTCTAAGCAACTAGAGTAAGCCCGTGTGCAGCAATGAAGACCCAACGCAGCCAATAAATAAATAAATAAATTTATTATTAAAAAAAAAAAAAGATATGTCCAAGACCTGCCAGAAGACAGAGCTAGGAAATGCATCTAGAGAGCCTGGCCCTATAGTCTGCTTTCCTGACCATTACGTACTCAGTGAATGTTAGTTGCGTAAACGTGCTATGTAATTCCCAGGTGAGTGATGAGAAGTTTGGTCAGAAGGAGAATTTCTTATAACAGAGGAATATTTCAAGGAAGGACAAACTTGGAGGGTCTCCTCCCAAAGGCTGGGCTTCAGACATCCTCGGAGACGGTTGGTTGCAGCCCACTGGATGGTGGAGAATCTTGCTGGGTTTCTAAGGCCAGAGCTGGTTTACGATCACCAGGCAGCAGAACAACCCTCCCAGGAAGAGATGAACAAAGGAAGTCCGATCACTGCTGGGCGGGAGACCCAGCACTGTCCTGTCTGAGCTGGGAGGCCCATGGGAAACAGCTCTCCAGGGCTCAGGTAAGCTGAGGCTGGAGGCTGGAGGGTGTGTAGAGGGAATGGGGGGATGCTATGGGGAGGAGGCCTGGAGTGTATGATGTCTATATTGGGAGGACTGTGGCAAGGTGGTCATCAGGTCCAGGCCAGGGCTGCAAAGTCACAAGGGATGCTCTGCTCTGAGTACACAGTTAGGGTATGCCTCCCCCCGCCCCTCCCCCGACACACATAAACACACATCCCACTGTGCAGCTGACTGCAGCTGAAAGGCAAGGAAAAGCAAAACAGCAAAAGGAGCTGGGACGAGAAACCTTCTGTTATTGCAATGTCTTTCCAGCACCTTCTAGTGACAAAGATTAACATCATGCCCTCTTCAAGGAGAAATGCTTAAGGAGTCCAATTCCTATTCCAGAGCAGGTGCTGAAGGGTGAATTTGGATCTGAGAGACGGTAAATGGACACCTGGCACATCTGGCTGTGCAAAGGTCCGAACAGCTGCAACCACTTTGAAAAACAAAGCTAGAGGACTCACACTTCTTTAAATAATAAAGACTGTGTGTCAATTGATTTTTATCAAAGGTACCAAAACAATTTGGTACAGAAAAGGAAAATCTTTTCAACCAATGGTGAACAACTAGATATCTATAAGGAAAAACTGCATTTCACCCCCTACCTCAGACTACATATATAGTGTGCATGTGTGTACATATATATATAAAACAATAAAATTATTGTACAATATATTATACACATTTATGTGTATATAAGTATATACAGTTAATATATATTAATTTGAGATGGATTTTAGATCTAAATATAAATGCAAGATCTGCAAAGCTACTAGGAGAAAATGGAGGGGAATATCTTTGCATTCAGAGAAAGGCAAAATTTTCTTAGGACACAGGAAGAAATAACTCTAAGAGACAAAAAGAAACTTGAACTTCATCAAATATAAACCTTCTCATCAGGAGACACTGTTAAGAAATGAATCAGCAAGCCATAGACTGGCAAAAAAAAAAATGTTCACAAACTATATACCTGCAAAGAATTTTGTATCTAGAATAAAAGACTCCAACAGCTCAGTTAAAAAAAGTGAAACCCAACAGAAACTGGGCAAAAGACTTGAATGGACGCTTCACAAAGGAAGGTAGACAGATGGTCAATAAGCACATAGAAAAGTGCTCACATCATTAGTAATCAGAGAAATGCACATCAGAACCACAATGCGATAACACTGGAAGAGTTCAAATGAAAAAGACTGATGACATCAAATATTCGCAAGGATGTGGAGCAGACAGAACTCTCATATATTGCTGGCAGGTAGGTAAAGCGATCAAATCACTGGGGAAAGGTCTGGCAGTTTCTAATGAAGTTAACCAAGCCTCTACCCTTTGATCCAGCAATTCCATTCCTATGTATTTACACAAGAGCAGTGTAGACATATATCCACAAAAAGACTGAAACATGAAGGTTTACATCAAGTTTATTCACGATGGCCCCAAACTGGAAACAATCCAAATTCCTATCAACTGGAGAATGGTTGTGGAACATCTATACAATAGAATGGGTACAGCAATAAAAGAGAAATGACAGGTATGCACAATGACACAGACATTAGGCTGAGTGAAAGAACTCAGACACAAAAGATCGCATGCTGTATGATTCCATTTATATGAAATTCTAGGACAAGCAAAACTAATCTACAGTGAAAATCACAACAATTGTGGCCTGGGTATGGGAGGGACTGCCTGGCCAAGGCCATTTTTGGAGTGATGGAAACATTCTCTAACTTGATAGGGCTGTGAGTTACATGGGTGTATCTATTTGTCAAGATAAATAGTTATAATGTCATGCATTTTGATACATGTAAATTTTGTTTTAAAAAGAACCATAAAAAAGAATCAAGTGGGAGGGGATGGAAAGTAGGCAGATGTGAAAATGATAACAGAATGGCAAAATGTTCATAACTGTTGAAGCCAGGTGATGGGTATAGGAGGGATTTATTATACTCTTCTGTTGACTTTGTGTATACTTGAAATTTTTCGTAATAAGTATTAAAAAAACAGGATCACCACCAGGTGTCTCCCTACACTAGCCAAATGCAGCTAGAAGGCGCACTCGTCTACTAAGAATGAAAACGATGCATTTCGATCAAATTATATTAGCGATTACAAATATTCTCATTAAAATTTTTTTTTATAAGGGAGGCAGTATAGCATAGTGAGGAAGCCCAAGGACTTTGGAATATGAGTCTGTCCAAGTTCAAATCCCATCTCTGTTGCTTCCTGCTGGTACAACCTTGGGAAAGTCTCAATCTCTTCAAGCCCCTCCCTCTGTTTCATGTCTATAAAATGGAATCATAATTGTACCCTACTTCATAGGGTTATTGGTTTGAACAAAACCATGGAAAGCTCTTGGAACAGTGCCAGAGACAATATCAGCTCTGTGAGTACTTGCTTCTGTCCTCATTAATATTAATAATTAGATTATTAGAAACAAGACCATAATAAAGCAAAAAAGAAATCTGCTGGTGAATTGTCAACAAGCCCCATATTAAATTGCGAGTGAGCTGGAGTCTGAAGTAATCTCTGGAGCTGCACCCCACAAATATTACTGCAGTTGAATCTCTGCGGGTGGCGGGTGCAGAGATTAACAAAGCTTCTTTCTTATCCAGCCCTAGAGATGGGAGTGGCAGCTTGCTTACAGGAGTGGGTCCTGCAGTCAGACCCAGGGCCTTGCAGACTTGCAGCCCAAAGAGATTTGATAAAACCTCACAAATTAAGGAATGCGACAGTGATTTTAACTGGCAAGGGCCAAAGCACAGTCTGTCCATGTTAGCCTGGAGTTTTGTTTGTTGCAGTATTTCAGTTCTAATATCTGGATTTCTTTTATCTAGTTTATTTCAAAATATGCTTAGAAGGGCATGGATAAGCTAGAGGATCCTACTGATACTGACAAGAACAGTCAGAGGGCTGAATATTGGAGCAGAAGGGAAAGGGTAATAAAGAAATTGAAGGCTTTTAGCTTTGACCAAACAGATGATTAATAGGCTTTATCATGAAGAGAACATT
This sequence comes from Hippopotamus amphibius kiboko, assembly GCF_030028045.1. Lineage (NCBI taxonomy): Eukaryota > Metazoa > Chordata > Mammalia > Artiodactyla > Hippopotamidae > Hippopotamus > Hippopotamus amphibius. Next base: position 9,664,775 of record NC_080193.1, on the reverse strand, counting down.
AATACCATAAATGACCAGCTAAGAGGGAAATGAAAGAGTGAGAGGTCTTTACGATACCTAAGAAAGAACTCCATGTTTGGGGCAATAAAACTGTAGTAGATACTACCTTGCAAACACAGAGCAAGGATCACAAACTCTGCTACCTAAAGGGCAGGTACTGGGATTGAATCAAGCTGCAGGTGGCTGGGACTCACTTACACTAGGGAGTGAATGGCCATCTGTGTACAGCCACTGCTCAGTTTTAGCTAGTTGACGGATGTATGGCTCGTGTTGCCAAACCTTCCAATTCTTCAAGAAAAGTTTAAAACGTAGAATTTTATGTAAAATCCTGTAGCACGTATTTAGCCTCATGGGACACTAGTTTGCAATCTCTGCAGCAGAAACTCCAAAATAAAGCAAGCCACCCTTTGTCTTGGATGGTTTAGAGATTTCACTCATCTGAAGGCAAGGGATTCAATGAGATGCTCCCACAGGACCATTATTTTGGAAGCATCATGTAGTTGATGATCTGATCATATCATCTTCTAAATAATCTAGTGCTTGACCCAGTGTGTGTGGGGGATGGAGGGTGGTGGGGGGAGTGGGCACAATGTGTGTAAAGATGGCGAGATGCTTTGGCAGAGACAGAAATGCCTGCCAGATAATGCAGGGGCTGCCCCACATTTCCTCTTGCAGTCAAGTGGAGTCACATGACTACTTCTGGACAACAGGTTGTGAACAGAAGAGACATTTGTGCCACACCCTCAGTGGGTTACTAGGACTCCTTCAGTGCTACAGTGACTGAGAATTTCTCTTGTTGAATAGATGAGCCACAAAATCAAAACAGCCTAGATTCTCGAGTCATCACATGGAGAAGTCCTAAAGAATCACCCAGACCCTAGTAGACTTTGTGAACACAGGAAATAAACTTCTGTTATGGTAAACCTCTGAGAGTTGGGGGCCTGTTTGTTACTGTAGCCTAAGGCTGCTTAACCTGACTAATACAGATGCCAAAAGGCTTTCCCATTGGGAGAACAGCAGTTTGAATGTGAGCCACAGCTCCTGCATGTTAAACTCAGCCAATAGGTTTGGCTACTATCCTTAAGCTTGGAAAATGAGAAGGGGGCATTTTCTTAAGGGAGAAAATAAGCCCTAGAGTTGTAGCTTTTGAATTTTATTTTATACTTCAGGACACTTTGTTCAAGGCAAGTCATAAGAAACCTCAATATATAAAATTTAAAAAGCAGAGCCTTTCTGATTAGGGTGGAAGGGAAAGTCTCCTTGGGAGAGAGCCTGAGGAATCCTGAGGGCAAAGGAGACTTTGCAAACCCCTGTATGTCCCCAAATCATGTTCCGCAAGTTTCATTATTTGATGACTTCCTTTACATTTATAGTCATATCAGTATAACACCAGTATTATTTTTTACTTCATATGTTTCCTTAAATAGCTTTTTCCTGTAAATATATACAGTTAAATTTTTATTATGAAAAATGTTCACACACAAAAGTATCAAAAGCATACCAAATCCAATGTACCCATTACTCAGCCTGAACAGATACCAACTGATGGCCTCTCTTACTTCAGCTATGCCTCCCGACACTGAAGGGATTCGTTCAAAGTAAGTCACAGATACTATATCACCTTATCTATAAATATTTCAATAGGTATCTCTAAAAGATAAAAAGCTCGGGGGACTCCCTGGGGGTGCAGTGGTTAAGAATCCCCCTGCCAATGCAGGGGATGTGGGTTCGAGCCCTGGGCCAGGAAGATCCCACATGCCATGGAGCAACTAAGCTTGTGTGCCACAACTACTGAAGCCTGTGTGTCTGGAGCCCGTGCTCCACAACAAGAGGCCACCACACTGAGAAGCAATGAAGAGTAGCCCCCGCTCTTTGCAACTAGAGAAAGCCTGCACACAGCAACAAAGACCCAATGCAGCCAAAAATAAATAATAAATCTTAAAGAAAAAAAGATAAAAAGCTCTTAAATTGTATGTACATAACACCATCATATACAAAGACTGCAGAATAATTCCTTAATATTAATTATCATACACAGTGTTCAAATTTCTCTATCTTATATGATACTGGTATAGTTGGTTTGTTCAAATTAGGATCCAAACAATGTCTACTATACATTGAGTTGACAGGTCTTTCAAGTCTCTCTTGTTCTATGGGGTCCCTCTCCCTTTTTTTCTTGCAGTGTATTTGTTGATGAAATTGGACAATTTGTCCTGTAGAAATTCTCACCTTCTGGATTTTTGTTGATTCCACATGTATGGGGTCATTTAACATGTTTATCTTTGCCTTGCATTTCCTGAAAACTGGTAATTTGACCAAGAAGACTTATCAAATACAGACTTGAGTTATTCTGGCAAAAAGATTTTCTAGGCAGTGAAGTGTACTTCCAGCAGAAGGGACATAAGGTCTGGCTGTCATTTTGAGATGTCATTGCTCTTATACACATTGCCTAAATCCACATTTTCTTAGAAGACTGCAAAAAATGATAATATTCCAGTTCTATCCCTTCTTCATTCATTAGCTGGGATCTTTCTATAAAGAGAAACCTTATCAATTACTTGGTTACCTGGAGATATGGTTTAAAAAAAAAAAAAAAGGCAGGATAAATGCTTGATTTTCCACTTTCAGAATAATGAGTTGGTTCTGTAGCATCCTTCAAAGGGGACAATGAGTTTTTTAATATTATGAGCTAGCAGGTTTAAGTGTATTTGATATATTGCATTGCATGGCAATTATTTATCCTTACTGATGCTAAAATTATCCCACTTTGGCCAGTGGGAACATTTTAAGTGGGCTCTTGAGTCCTTTTGACATGGCCTTAATAGCCTTTGATAGCTTCCCTTGTTTATCAAAATGCCAAGCTATTTTTAGGTTTATTTTATATATTCTCAACCCAGACCTTGAATGTACCCAAGGAGCTCTGGCTTCTTTCAGTGGGGAGGTGGTAGATACCATAATCAGACACTAGGGGCGCTCACTGCCATTGGGTTGATCATTGTTTCTAAAGCTTTTCACTAGAGAGAGCAAGGAAGTATTCTTGAAATAAAATACGCCAAAAAAAAAAAAAAAAACAAACAAACACCATGAGTTTATGCTGATTCTACCAATTCAAATACAAACTAAGGGGCTTGTGCTTAACCTTATTTTACTTATATCTCTTCCTCTTTCTCCTACTGAAAATTCCAGTTCAGTGACATAGTCAGTTATTCATTGGCTTTATTCCACAATACACACAACAGCCTCAAAATAGCAATACCAACACCATCACCAACATGATTACTGAAAAGAATTTGAAATTTTTAAACTTATTTGTCTTCAGAGTGTACTTCACTGCGTTTGCATTTGCATAAGCACATTACTGTGTTTTTAAGCTCCCTTGAAGTAGTTGATTTCCATGTGGCTATCTATACCAGCAAGCAGATACATATTTATGTTCATTTCTGTTGTTTTATTCCTTATTTGGGGAGACTGATTTTAAAATTTTATTTTATCAGGCTTCCCTGGTGGAGCAGTGGTTAAGAATCTGCCTGCCAATGCAGGGGACATGGGTTCGACTCCTGGTCCAGGAAGATCCCACATGCCGCGGAGCAACTAAGCTCATGCGCCACAACTACTGAGCCTGTGCTCTAGAGCCAGTGAGCCACAACTACTGAGCCCAAGTGCTACAACTGCTGAAGCCCATGTGCCTAGAGCCTGTGCTCCACAATGAGAAGCCCCTGCAATGAGAGGCCCTCGCACCGCAACCAGAGAAAGCCCACGTGCAGCAACGAAGACCCAACACAGCCAATAAGTAAGTAAATTTATTAAAAAAAGAGATCTGTTTAGAAAAATTATTTTATCATTATGTAAAATATACTTAATGGTGCCAAAACCAAAATAAGGCATATTCAAAGAGCTAGCTCCCATTCCTGTCCCTTCCACCCTATTCCCTTCTTCCCACTGTAAACAACCATTTCAAAAGCTTTAAAATGCTGAAATTGTTTCCTTTCTTAAATGGAAGCAAATACACATGTAGATTTGTCTCCCTCCTTTCTTAGGCATGTGCTTGCAAACTCTAAATGCTATTTTTCCACCTGTCTTTTCATTGGGAAATCCTTCCAGGAGATCCCTTCAGAGTTGTTTATAGTGAAATTCCTCATTCCTTTTAAGAGTTGCAAAGTACTCCACTGTATGTACATACTATACAGTTGACCCTTGAACAACTCAGCTTTGAACTTTGTGGGTCCACTTATACGCAGTATTTTTCAATAGTAAATGGCTTTTCAGCAATACTAGAGCATTGGTTGAATCTGCAGAGGATCAACTATAAGTCATAAATGGACTTTCGACTACACAGAGGGTCAGCACCCCTGACCCTCAGGCTGTTCAAGGGTCCACCACACTGTAGTTTATTCAGACAGTCCAATAGTAGATCTTACCTAACCTCTGTCAGAAATTGACTGAAAACAATGGCAAAAAAAATCAGTAGGACAGAGAAAATCTAAACAGCACAATTAGCTAATACAAGTATAACATTGCACCCAACAATCTCATAGCATACACGTTGCACATAGAGCACTGACAAAAACTGACCACCACTTGGGTTGTAAAGCAAATCCCAGATTTCAATGGATGCAAAGCATGCAAAGCTTAATCTTGATTACGCCTCAAAGAATCTGGTCAGGCCAACACTTCAACAAAATAGAACTTTCTGAGATGATGAAAATATTCTGTAGCTTCACTGTCCAATGCAGCAGCCATGAGTCACACGTGGCCTCTGAGCACCGAAATATGACAAGACCAAGGAACTGAAATTTTAATTTTAATTAATTTAGATTTAAATAGCCAAAGCTGGCTAGTGACTAGTGTTTAGGCCACAAAGGTGTAGAATCTAATTTCCAATTCAAAGGAAAACAAAGAATGAGAAACACTTTAAAAAAAATGCTTCCATCAACAACCACCTAAACCCAGATTGGGAAACTCTATGGAACAAATTAGTTTCTTCATCTCCTGTTGAAGAAAACTGCAAGATAGTCTACATATTAAAAGAGTTGAAATAGGAAAAGGCAAACCAAAATCACAAGCCATCACTTCATACCCACTAGGATGGCTACAATCAAAATGTCAGACAATAGCAAGAGTTGGCGAGGAAGTGGAAAAATTGGAACTCTCACACACTGTTGACAGAATATAAAATGGTGCAGCCACTTTGGAAAACAGCCTAGCAGTTCCTCAAAAGGTTAAAATATTGACTTCCTATATGACCCAGCAGTTCTCCTCTTAGGTGTATACCCAAGAGAAATGGAAACCTGGGTCCACACAAAAGCTCATATAGACATGTTCACAGCAGCATTATTCATGATGGCCCAAAAGTGGAAACAACCCAAATGTCCACCAACTGATGAATGAATAAACAAAATGTAGTGTATCCATACAATAGAATATTAGTTGGCAAAAAAAGGAATGAACTACTGATACATAACAAGTATAAACTTTGAAAACACTATGCAAGGGCTTCCCTGGTGGCACAGTGGTTAAGAATCCGCCTGCCAATGCAGGGAACATGGGTTCGATCCCTGGTCCAGGAAGATCCCACATGCCGCGGAGCAACTAGGCCTGTGTGCTGCAGCTACAGAACCTGAGTTCTAGGGCCCATGCTCCACCACAAGAGAAGCCACCACAACGAGAAGCCCATGCACCACAATGAAGAGTAGCCCCCACTCGCCACAACTAGAGAAAGCCCGCACGCAGCAACGAAGACCCAATGCAGCCAAAAAATTAATTAAAAAAAAAACCAACAGAAAACACTATGCTAAGTGAAAGAAGCCAGTCACAACAGATCTCATACTATATGATTCCATTTATATGGAATGTCCAGAACAGGCAAATCTATAGAGATGGAAATTTAATTAGTGGTTGCTAAGGGCTAGGGGGTTTAGGAGGAAATGAGAAGTGACTGCTGTTGGATAAAAGGTTTCTTTTTAAGGTGGTGAAAATGTTCTAAAATTGATGTTGGTGATGGTTGTACAGCTCTGAATATACTAAGAAATTTGAGTTGTATATTTTAGAGGGTGAACTGCCTAAATGGTATGTGAATTATATCTCAAAGCTGTGACAAAAATCAAGATCTAAATGCAAAAGGCAAAACTATGAAGCTTCAGAGAGAATGTAAAAGTTATCTTCATGACCATGGAGTAGGGAAGGATTTCTTCATAATTCATACAAAAAAGTATCAACCATGAGGGGAACAACATGCCATCTTGACTGTATGAAAATCACTAGCTGTGGTTTATCAAAAGATATTTAAAAAGTGAAAAGAAAAGGTACAGGGTGAAAGAAAATCTGTCTCTAACACATCAAGAGAATTTAGGGATGAATAAGAAAAACTGACTCAATGACAAACAGGTATTTTGTCGAGGAATAAAATGGCTGATAAAAATATAAAATATGCACATTTTTCCCCCAGGGGAATACAACTGCATACCTAACAAATTGGTAAAAATTTAAAAACCTGATAAGACAGGACAGCAAAAATGTCACGCAACAGAAGTTCTCAAGCTCTATGGACAGGACTATAAATTGGTACAACTACTTTGCAAAACAACTTATTTACTTGACTGCTTTTACTTAGCATAGTAAAAGTTGAGGACACACACCCTATGTCCAAGCAACTTTATTCCTCTTGTTTATGTGCAGTGCGGGACAAACCCAAGAAGCACGCAGCAGCAGTATTTTTAATGAGCTAAAACAGGAAACAATCTCAGCTTCTTACAATAATAAAATACATGGCTATCACTACCACATAATGCTATAGTCATAGCAAACAGTTATACAGAACTTACAGAGCACCATGTGCTGCCTCAAGTACCTTTCATATATGAATTCATTTGAAACCTTTCAATAACCCTATGAGGTAATAGGTACCGTACTCCCATTTTTCAGATGTGAACACTGAGGCTCAGAGAGGTTAAATAACTTGCCACACAGTATAGTTGACAGAGATTCAAACCTAAACAGTCTGATTCCAGAGCCTATGCTCTCTTAAACACGCTCCAGAAGGACACAAGACAAGACTTCGAGAAATGGAAACACATGCCAGATGCTAGATAAGGAGATTCAACAAAGATGTTTAATTCAACTGTTGCATTGTGCACAGCTGTGAAAGTGAATGAATCACGATTAGGCTCATCGACATGGTTTGATTAAAAAAAAAAAAACAGCATTGAAGAAAGCAAGTCATATAAGAATATACACATGTATATGTAGTTTCATTCTGTTTTACCCAAGGTCCCAGACAAGCAAAATTATGCAATTTTTTGCCTGAGGATACATTCACAGGTGATCCAACTACCAGAAAAACCAAGGATTATACTTAATATCTTACACTGGGTGGAGGCATATGGTTATTATTCCAAAAGTTATACACATATATTCTTTTCCATGCATGATATTTTGTAATAAAATTTTCAAAAAACTAGACTAACCTCATTTAGGTATATCAATACTAAATTCCTCAATAAGCGATTAATAAACAGAATTCAATGTAACAAAAAAGGAATAGTAAAATGTGACCAAGTGGGATTTATTTTGGGAATTCAATACTGGAAAATCTCTTAAAATAGATTTACCATATCAATTGATCAGAAATGGAAAAACTACACATCTCATAGATTCTGAAAAGGTATTTGATAAAGTTCAACTTGCATTCTTAATAATTACATTTATCAAAAACAGTGGAAAAACAAATTCCAGAAGGATCAAAGATTGAAACATTAAAAAAGAGAATTATAAAATAAAATATTAGAAGAAAATACAGGTGAAGGGAGGAATGCCTTTCTAAGTATGATACAAAATCCAGAAGCCACAGAAGAAAAGACTGATCAAATGACTACATACAAAAATTTCAGCCTAGGGAAAACACCATAAGCAGAGACAAAAGATAAAAACAATTTTGGAAAAAAATATTTGCAACTCACATCTCAGACAAATGACTCATTTACTTAATACATAAAGAGCTTCCATAAATCAATAAGAAAAAGTCCAGTCACAGAAAAGAACATGAAAACTTATCTTTCAAACATAAGAAAAAGATACTTAACTTCTCTCCAAAGAGAAATGCTATTTAAAATATATTGAAATACCATTTCTCATTTTTGACAACCTGATAGGTAAAGCTTGAGAACACACTCTTCGTGAGGGTGTGGCAAAGAAGTACTGGCATCTAGTACAGGTGAGAGGGCATGTACATTGTAGAACCTCTATGAAATGTAATCTGGTAATATATTTTTAAAATTAAGTATACATTCTTTGATGCAGTAATCTCATTTATAGATATTTATCCTGTTATACATGATCTCACAAACATAAAATCCGAATATTCATCAATAGGGAAACAGGTAAATTAAATTATGGTACATGCAATAGAATGCAACTCTAGAGAGATACAGAATCTCCAGAATAGGTTGCTACCATATAATGTGAGGTCATAGTATTTAATAGATTTATTGTAAGGATATGAGGTAGCACCAAATAAAAAGTAGCCCCCCACCCTGAGAAGTAGTAAATAATAAAATAACAATGGATGCAGTAATAATAGTGAGAATTGACTAAGTTCCTACAGCTAGGATTCAACACACATCTGTCACTCCAAACTCATTCTTCTTTCTCTCCTCAATGTGGCCTTTTATGTAGCAAATGCAAGTGTTTTTCTATGTCTCTTTCAATGCTCCAACATGGTACTTCATCCCTTTCAATTTATAACAGGTTTATCTGCATCTGAGTGAGAACCACAGATTTGTCCTGCATTTGGAGCTTCTGCTTCTGTGCCAAGGAGATTGTTCTGGAACCTTGAGTAGATCTGTACATCCTACTTAAACCACAAAACAAAACCACCAGCCTCAATGGTCTCAAAGCCAGTTATAGGGCTTTTTCAAGGATCCCTATGTGGTTAGACTTGAGAGGTACATAAGGGGACCCCCAAACTTCTCCAAATCCCCTTATCTTAGATAGACTGTAGCATTGGCTAAAAACTCCCCACCGGACCTCTTTACTTTCTTTGAGTTTCATTGTAGTGCCTAAAGTTGATGGGACACAGGTTTAAGAAGTTCTGGCAAAAAGAAGTGAACTGAAAAGAAAAAGCACACAAAGTTCCGAGGAAGGCACATCTCTGTGGTCTGGGTGGTAGTGGGGCTCACAGGAGCATCTCAACCTCCTCCTGTGATGGAGGATGGGCCACAGATGCACCCTGGGTGCTGGTGCTGGGTCCTGAGACTTATGTCAATCATCTCATCATCTTTCATTCCTTAGAAAGCCCCTTACAAAGATAACAGCACCTATCTAAGGCCCGCAGATGGTAAGTGAGGGAGGCTTGACTCCAGAGCCCTTGCATCCAACTCCAAACTTACTCCCCCCTCCCCGCCACGACGCTCCAAGTGCCTGAGGGGGAAAGTATGAGATGGAAGAAAAGGATGGAAAGAAAATCCCAAGCCACCCTTTTTTTTTTTTAATTTTATTGGCTATGTTGGGTCTTCGTTGCTGTGCGCGGGCTTTCTGTAGTTGTGGAGAGTGGGGGCTACTCTTCACTGCGATGCTCAGGCTTCTTATTGCAGTGGCTTCTCTTGTTGTGGAGCACGGGCTCTAGGCATACGGGCTTCAATAGTTGAGGCTCGCGGACTCTAGAGCACAGGCTCAGTAGTTGTGGTGCACGGGCTTATTTGCTCCTCGGCATATGGGATCTTCCCAGACCAGGGCTGGAACCCATATCCCCTGCATTGGCAAGTGGATTCTTAACCACTGCGCCACCAGGGAAGCCCCAAGCCATTCTTTAAATAGAAGCTTGATCTCCTTTGGTTTTGCCTAGATACTGCTGCCTGCCTGAGAAGCATTTTCAGTTTTGCAACAAAATTGGAATAAGGAACATGTCCCGCTTTGAGTTACATTACTGCCATTACTGCTGCTGCCTGTGCAATGCCTGACATGCCGGCCAAAGATTTCCTATTAGTGCTCAACACCAGTAACAATTAAATTCATACAAATGAAAATAACAGCATCATGCATTTACCACAAAATGACAAGTAAGGGGAAGAATACACAATACCTGCAAAGTTGAGGCAAGATTAAAACCAAATATACGGCAAGTAGCATTGTCACTTTTGATCCTCTCTTAGAAAGGTAACGTCATATGTAAAAAAAAAAAAAAATCATTAGACTAATTATACCATTTGGCCCAGTAATGTGGTTGCTGAGACTCTCTGCTAAGGAAATATTTCGATTAAAACATTTAAGTAGGTTTCTGCGGTGTTCTCTAAAATTTACATTAAATTTACAACAGTAAAGAGTCAAGTCTATTACACCAACTGGAGAATATGTATAGAGATTAAACTAATGCTTATGAAGATTATGTAGGTAGCCAGTGTTTCCTCCCTTTCAAGGGAGAGCAGCAGAGTACAAATGTATATGTGCACTGTGACTTCAAAATATATGTGTATATATGCTAACAGCCCCAGACTGGACTGGGACGTGGGCCAGACAGAGTTACATGAGGTGACAGGTACACGTACTCAGGTGTCCACACTGTTCCTACTTCTTGTGTCTGTCTGCTTTTCCCACTGACTGGTCAGACACTGAGTCCAAGAATATTGTTGTTTCTTTTTCCTATTGTGGTGCTAAATCTGTCTTTGCCCTCCTAGCCCCTGTACCACCTCCTCTGCCTGCCCACCCCCCACCCCCACCAGAGGTGTGTCCTCTCTCCCATTAGAAGGTGTCAGGTGGTCCAGTCCAGTAAGATGCTCTCACCTCCTTTAGTCAGGAAGAGGATGGAAGACACAGCTCAGACTTCCAGGTTTCTCTCTCCAGAGACTTAGATCTTTTTAAAAATAATTAATTAATTTATTTATTGGCTGGGTTGGGTCTTTGTTGCTGCACACGGGCTTTTCTCTAGTTGTGGCAAGCAGGGGCTACTCTTCATTGTGGTGTGCGGGCTCCTCATTGAGGTGGCTTCTCTTGCTACAAAGCACAGGCTCTAGGCACGTGGGCTTCAGTAGTTGTGGCACATGGGCTCAATAGTTGTGGCTCACAGGCTCTAGAGCACAGGCTCAGTAGTTGTGGCACACAGGCCTAGTTGCACGTGGGATCTTCCTGGAGCAGGGATCAAACCCATGTCCCCTGCATTGGCAGGAGGATTCTTAACCACTGCGCCACGTAGGAAGTCCTGGGACTTAGATCTTGATTGCAGGAGTATAAAGAAGGGAAACAGTCATTACCGACAGCTCAGTTTGGCGGTAACCTCAGGACTGAATATGTACGGGAGATGCACCCCAGGGATTATTCTCACAGCATGGTGGAAAGATATTAAATGCATTCTGATGGACAAAGAAACAAATTTACCCTTTAAGCAACATGCAATTAATTCACATGCAAAACAAAGCTACATGTTGCACGTGAATAGAGCCATATTTAAAGATGTGTTACAAATGCCCTGAGGGGGAGGGAATCCCTACTGGGAAGGTGAATGAAGGGGAAAAGAAGGCAGAAAGCAAACAGGGAGAAAGGCTTCACAAAGACCAACTGGGGACACTCCATCTTCACCACCTGCATCTATGGTCAAAAGAAAAACAAGTAATTCCTTTTTGACATAAGTTAAGGTTGTTTCTATTGCTTGCAACCAGTGAAATAAGACATAATGTAGGGACTTCCTAGGTGGTGCATTATTTAAGAATCCACCTGCCAATGCAGGGGACATGGGTTCAATCCCTGCTCCAGGAAGATCCCGCAAGCCACGGAGTAACTAAGCCTGTGCACCACAACTATTGAGCCTGGGCTCTAGAGTCCAGGCTCTTTCTTCTTTCAGAAGAGAAGGATGATCTTCTGGCTCAAACTAGAGCTCAAATTGTAAACCATAAGGTTGAATACAGGGATGTGCCCTTTCAATAAATCTTGCAATCCATGGAGGCTCGCTCTCCATCAACAAAATAGCAAGGACACACACCTTGCTGTTCCCCCAACAATTATTTGGTGACTTGTATCTTGTGGGTAAAAGCTCTCACTTTTGCTGACATAACTGCAAAGGCTTTGGTGGCTGAACAACACAGGCTGTTGGATATCTGCTTTCTCTTTCCAAACTTAAACTGGAGGCAATCTGCTCCATCCAAAAGACTATGATTAATGAATCCAGTCACTCCATGTTTCAGCTGTGACTTTTGCTGTGTCCAAGTCTGACCTTTTTCTATTACTGACTCAAGTTGTTTTTCTTTGCGTTGATGCAAGATTAGCAACAAGACCTACTTTCCTTTTGTTCTAAGTAATAGTATCTGAACAGTGATGCATTCGGTTTGCTAGTTCTTTTCCACGATACACATGAATACACAACTATGCCATCTCTGTACCGGCTAAAATCATCTATATGTTTCCACTTTGTGAAACTAGTCTGATTTTTTTTTAAAGCTGTAATTTGTGTTTGTAAATGCTCAGCAAATGATTTTTTTTTAAGTCATGAAAATCCAAATAGCGGTTATCTGCAGTGAGTATGAAGGGAATTGAATGAAAGGGGCACATAAGGGGTTTCTGGGGTAACCAGGATGGTGGTTATACGGGTGTAAGCTTATAATAAGTCATCAAAAGGCACATTTATTTATACACTTTTCAGTGTGGGTTATACCCCACGATAAAAAGCCTTTTAAAAAAACATCACATCTTAATTGTGTTTCCGCTCAAAATAAAGAATGTAGGACAGCAGTGCCTGTGAGGGAATCTACACTGTTTATTTCTCACTTATTCTCTATACAATTGCAGCTGGGGAAGCCAAGTCACTGAGAAGTCTTCTTCCACCTGGCAAATTAGTTAGACTTGTGGAGACAGCAGGTAAACAGGATCAACCAAAAGAGAAAGACTCAGGGGATGGGAGTTATGTTCACATATCAGAAAGGAGAAGGTCAACACTCTGTTGTACTTTTTTTTAAACATTAGTTCTATTTTTATTTTTATTATTATTTTTTTAAATTGGCCACGCTGCATATGGCATTCAATCCTGACCAGGGACTGAATCTGCGCCCGCTGCACTGCATCCTTAACCTCTGGACCGCCAGGGAAGTCCCAGTTGTACCTTTTAAAAGTGTTGATTTTTGTATGTATTTCTCCTCTAACACAGAACCCTGCAGCTGTGTCTCATACCTAAAACTTAAAAGCCAATGAGGATTTCAGGCAGCGTCTTGCAAGTAAGACCTGCTTCTGTCGACATCCTTAATTTGCAGATGAGAAATGCTTATTAGGTTTTTTTTTTCTTAGTACAATACTTCAATATGATTAATCCCATGGGAGAAAGCAAGACTGTGGATGTTTTTGACTACGTCCGTGAGGACCAAAGAGACTCTTTCCAGGGAACAAACACATTTACCCTCTACCCATGAAGGCAGATGACCAAAGAGTTTGGGACATTCTACCTTCCCGAAAAATTTCGCCTGCGAGCATCAGACACTCACAGCTATTCTTGTCTTCAGTTCCCTAACATGAGTATTAGTAAAATTCCAGGGAAAGAGAGAGAAGAAGATGCTTGCTACGGCAGTTGTCTCACTGGCAACAAAACAGTATTGAAACTCTGAAGTTGACATCTCCACACCAATTCAAGCAGCACAGAAACTCCCATTAGTTTTGTCATAAACCGATTAGAGCTGCCACACAAACCCAAGGACCTCAATGCTTAGAGCACTGAATAGCCACTCAGATCCCAGTAGCTTCCCCCCGTAAAACCCACTGGGAAATTCTCCACAAGTGCACCGCAAGGTGACATGTGAAATCCTCCGCAGTCTCATATTCATCCACACGCATCCAGGAAAAAAAATAAAATGAAATTCAGCCCAGAGAAAGTGCCAACCACCCATGCCTGGGATCCCTTGCTTGTCTCTAAGAAACAGGCTTCAGGAGTCTGGACCGTCCGGCTGCTGGAACAGGACAGAGGTCGGCGGCGGGGGAGCGGGGGGTGGGTGGGGGGGGAGTTGCTACCCTTTCCCAAATCAAAAGGGGGGAGAGTAAGTGAGAAAATCTCCAGAGTTCAAACATTCCTTTAAACCCCACAACTTTAAATACTAAATATGTTTCATGGCTGCCATCTTGAAAAACATGAGTTTGCCAAAAGCGGCCTTTGATTCCCACTTGGGATGGAAACGCTGGCAGATAGGCCATTGAAACGGGTCCGGCACAAAGGCCTTCTTGCAACAATCATGATGCTTGTGAAGGACAACATTTTTGTGCGGGAAATAAAACATTTTAATGCGCTACAATCCATTACACATATAGTCCTCCATTTCCTTTCAGTAATTATTCATTAGAAAACATTTAACGTCACTGCGGATTTCACACTGGGCAGTCCGGACACAAAGAACAAGGGATGGCCCATTTATAAGGGGCTGGGGTCTTCTTTTCTAATCTGAGAAACTCCAAGGAGGTGGGGCCCTCAGGACACAACAGGCCGGCTAAATTGTGCGGTTAACGGTCAAAGCCCTCCTGCCTACTTTGACACTCATTTAAAGATGACAGGGAACAAAAGAGATTTGTTCCGTGCAGCCCTTTCTTGTTACGCAGGCGACATCGGGCTCCCGCACATGAAACCCGCCCAATAGTTTATCCCACCTGCCAGCTCCCTCCCGCCTCCCTCCACTCTCTCCTCTGCGACTTTGCTTGTTCCCACTTTAACACAAAGAGACAGGTAAAGAATATCGTGAAAAGCGGCCCATTCAGCATGTCAGCTTTCATAATACAATTGCCTGTCAGGTTCTCTAGATGCTATGAGGCGCTCAAACGTCTGGGTTCAGGCCAGAAATCCGGCCCGCAGTTCTGTTAGTTAGTGAGGCAGCTCCCAGTCACCCCCCACCCTCCTGTAGGGAAGGGCCATCTCCCGGGCACAGACACCGAAAACCATCTTGAATAACAACAGTCTGAAACACTTGCTCCATCAGCCAGAGACCACAAGCCAACTCCCGATGAGCTGTATGTATATTTCTTTCATGCCTACGTTAAAAACTTAACTGAAAACGCAAAGACCTAGACGCTGATCCGTAGGAAAAGTTGGGAAATATTTATATTATAGCCAATTTTTAAGAGGTTCTCAAAAGAATAACATAGTTTAACACCGGAGGATCCTTCCCTTAGGTGGTAGGAAAAATCCCGTCTTGAAAGTCTGGCCAGATTAAGATGTAGCTCATCGTACGGGAATATATACAAATCTAAAACATCTCTGGTGACGATTCTACTTTGCAAAGTGCACGAAGATTACATACCACCCAGCAATGCTTCTAAAATACACTGATAAGAAACCAGTGAGTACAAATAAGCTTGGCTTTCATAGATTCTCAGAAATGACTCACATCCCTGTATGGTTATTCTTATAGCAATCCTTACGTCTGCACGTTACACTTGCTTCTTATCATCCTGATGTGTTATAGGAAACTGCCTCTGGTCACAGAGTCAAACAGCAAGAATATGCTACAGGAAAATCAGTGGGTACTTAAGGAGAAAGCAAACTTCATAACGAAGCCAGTCATAGAAGCTCAGTCAGTGGTCAATTTTAAAACAAAACAGTTTTGATGTCAGAGAATAGCAAACTATGTTAGATGTCCTGACAGCTACCTGTGTTTGACGCAAGCAAAATAATGATAGTTTTTTTAAAGACTTGAGAAAGTCATATGAAACTCAAATGTCAGTGTCCATAAATACTTATTGGCCCACAGCCACGATTATCGTGTGTGTCTGTCTGGCTGCTTTCCTGCTGTGACAGACTTCAGTAGCTGCGATAGAGGCTGGATGGCCCACAAAACCTAAAATATTTACTACTTGACCCTTTATTAAAAAAAATGTCTGCCGATCCCTGCTCTATCTCCTGTTTGGCACACGTTTCTCTATTCCTTAGGAATCAGACTTCTGAATCCATGGTATTTAAAAACGGCATGCACCATGAGTAGCAAAGTGGAATTTCAAATATAACCCTTTCCAAACAAATGTTTGATGGTTTGATGTATCCCTCACACTTGAGGCTGGGATACTTTTTTTTTTTTTTAAGATTTATTGTATTATTTATTTGTGGCTATGCTGGGTCTTCGTTGCTGTGCATGGGCTTTCTCTAGTTGCGGTGAGCAAGGGCTACTCTTTGTTGTGGTGCACAGCTTCTCATTGCGGTGGCTTCTCTTGTTTCGGAGCATGGGCTCTAGATGCACGGGCTTCAGTAGTTGCAGTGCGTGGGCTCAGTAGTTGTGGCACATGGGCTTATTTGCTCTGCAGCATGTGGAATCTTCCTGGAGCAGGGATCAGCCCCGTGTCCCCTGCATTGGCAGGCAGATTCTTAACCAGTGTGCCACTAGGGAAGCCCTGGAATACTTCTTAATTAAGATCTTTATAGTGGGACTTTCCTGGTGGTGCAGAGGTTAAATTAAGACTCCACACTCCCAATGCAGGGGGCCCAGCTTTGATCCCTGGTCAGGGAACTAATCCCACATGCATGCTGCAACTAAGAGTTCGCATGCCACAGCTAAGGAGCCTGCCTGCCGCAACTAATAGCCAGCACAACCAAATAAATATTAAAAAAAAGCCTTTATAGCTAGCATTGTTAGATGTTGAAAAATAAGGTCGTTGAGAACTCGAGGTGAGATATTACCTCTCCAGACCCACTGCTGCTTCTTTGCTCACCAAACACAAACCAAAAATTAGCTGTGCAAAGAGAAGGTAGCAGTTTCTTGAGTAGAACTTAGTGTTTGCTCTGTAAACAGACAACGCTTCTAGCTCTCAAGAAAACCCTTCTGAAGGCACCGTCCCCAAGGCTGAATGATAGTACTCAGTGGCAGCTAAAATGTAAACCCAACAGACCTCCAGAGAGAAAGCATGGTCTGAGACTTTGATGCAAGGGGTCTCAGCTGTGGAAACGACAAGGCTCAAATTTGAGTGATAAGAGCATTATAATATTGCAAGTTTTTATGTATCCAATTTTCTCAACACTTACGGCTCAATGGCTAAAAGGAGTAACTGTCTTTTCATGTAACGACAAGAAAACTGTCAGCTTTTGATTATCCAACTGCGGCCTCTTAATCACTAAGAATGTGTATAATTATGAATATCAGTAAACAGAATAATGCTTCTAAATTACCGTAGGGATTAGATGGTCTCCTAGAAAGAATTAGAACAGTTCACGGAGTCTTAATTGCCCCATGGGAGTTGTGGGTAGAGAAGGACATGGCCATGTAACTGTACATATTTTTCAGCATAAAGTCAAGGACTAAACAATATCAAATGCAAGGGCTAGACTTCTCTCACTACTTCCCAACAATAAGTAAATAAATTAGATTAATAAATGTTAGAAAAAAAGATCTTTGGATATTTACAGCAGTTTTTTTCCTCTATGCACATTTTTTTTTTTTAACAATGGAGGCGTAATTGACATTTTTTTTACAATGGAGGTGTAATTATATTAGTTTCAGGTGTACAACATAATGATTTGATTTTCATATACATTGTGAAATGACCACCACAAAGTCTAGTTAACAGCCATCACCTTACACAGTTACAAAAATTTTTTCTCTTTGATGAGACTTTTAAGATCTCTTTTAGCAACTTGCAAGTATAACTACAATATTATTAACTGTAGTCACCGTACTGTACGTTACATCCCCATGACAATTATAACTGGAAGTTTGTATCTTTTGACTACTTTCATCTATTTTGCCCAACCCCCAACTCTGGCAACCACTAATCTGTTCTCTGTATCTATGAGCTTGGGTTTTTGTTTTGTTTTGTTTTTAAAATTCAACATGGAAGGGGGAGGGGAGGGATAAATTAGGAGCATGGGATTAACAGATATAGACCACTCTATATAAAATAAACAACAAGGATTCATTGACTAGCATGGGGAACTACATTCAATATTTTGTAATAAACTATAATGGAAAAGAATCTGAAAAGGAATATATACAATATGTAATTTGATATATACATATAATTGAATCACTTGGCTGTACACCTGAAACTAACACAGTATTGTAAATCAACTATACTTCAATTAAAAAAAAGATTCAATATGTAAGCAGAATCATACAGTATTTGTCTTTCTCTGTCTGACTTATTTCACTTAGCATAATACCCTCAAGGTCCATCCATGTTGTCACAAGTGGCAAGATTTCCTGCCTTTTTATGGCTGAGTAATAGTCCATTGTATATTTACACCACATTTTCTTTATCCACTCATCTATCAATGGATACTTAGGTTGCTTCCATGTCTTAGCTATTATAAATAACGCTGCAATGAACATGGTGGTTCAACCTAGCAGTCTTGAATGGAGGAAATCTATCCTAATGACTTTTAGCCTTTCCTCAAGTCCTGGAAGTTCCTTGAAGTCCCATTTGCCTGAGTTTATAGATGAATTTATACAAGAGGCATTTTCTTGCCTTAAAGAGAATCTTCCTGGTATCCGCAACTGTCTTTCCCTGGAAAGAAAGATCGCTCATGGTCTGGGAGCCTTGCCAACAAGCAACAGAAACTGGACCTTGACCTCGGATTTTACTAAAATCTATTTGGAAAATCAAATGCTAAAGTGTGGGCTGGAATTTTCCCAGGGTGCCCCTCCACCCAGTCCACATCCCTTTGGGGCAATGAGGAAGTTAACAGACATCACAGAATAGACAACTTTCAACATAGCTTTTTAAACTATTCCCCATCCTGAAAGAGGTGCTTTCCTACCACTCAGGTAAAAACAGCTGTGACCTCCAGCACAGTTAAAAATCACGCACACCCAACGCAGTGGTTCTCAAACTTCAACACGTGGGAGAGTTTCTGGGTGAAGCCTGGGAACGTGTAGAGGGTGGGCGCAGAAATCTGCATGTTTAACAGGTACTCCAGGCCCTTCCAATGAGGGCAGCCCAAGACCATAATTATAACTCTCCTCCTCAAACTGCGGTGCCAGGACCCGTGGTATCAGCATCACCTG
This sequence comes from Hippopotamus amphibius kiboko, assembly GCF_030028045.1. Taxonomy (NCBI): domain Eukaryota; kingdom Metazoa; phylum Chordata; class Mammalia; order Artiodactyla; family Hippopotamidae; genus Hippopotamus; species Hippopotamus amphibius. Next base: position 9,645,837 of record NC_080193.1, on the reverse strand, counting down.
GGAGCTTATGAGAAATTCAAAGTCTCAGGCTCTGGCCCAGAACTACGGAGTCAGAATCTGCATTTTAACAAGATCCCTCTAGGGACTTGCCTGGTGGCACAGTGGTTAAGAATCTGCCTGCCAATGCAGGGGACACAGGTTTGATCCCTGGTCTGGGAAGATCCCACATGCCTCAGAGAAACTAAACCAGTGTGCACAACTACTGAGCCTGTGCTCTAGAGCCCACAAGCCGCAACTACTGAAGCCCACGAGCCACAACTACTGAAGCCCACGCGCCTAGAGCCCATGCTCCACAACAAGAGAAGCCACCGCAATGAGAAGCCCACGCACCGCAACGAAGAGGAGCCCCTGCTCACCGCAACTAGAGAAAGCCCAAGTGCAGCAACAAAGACCCAATGTGGCCCCTCAAAAAAGAAATAAAAATAAATGAATGTATAAAATTAAAAAAAAAAAGAGGTTAAGTTTAAAAAAGAAAAGATCCCTCTGTGATTGGTATGCACTTTAATGTTTGAATAATACCCACGTTAAGATCCAGTGATCTAGGGAAAATTTTAAAGTTAAGGAAGGTTGAAGGGAAAAGGAATCTGTAATTTCCCTGAGACAGAATGAATGCAAAAATGAAGAAAGAATTAGTGTTGAGAAAAGGGCTCACTGAAGGGGAGGGGGAGAGTGGGAAAGGGGCAGAGAGGAGGAAGGGAAGACCACACACACACACACATATCCCTTGGGGACCAATATGCAAGAAATATGCAACAAATAAAGATCAATGTGCACCATTTTTAAAAATTTACTTTTCCGGATTTCGCTACTAAAACTGAATAGTTTCTGGGACTTCCCTGGCAGTCTGGTGGTTAGGACTCAGAACTTTCACGGCAGGAACCTGGGTTCAATCTCTGATTAGAGAACTAAGACCCTGCAACCTACGTGGCGCAGCCAAAAGAAAAGAAAAAAACAAAACAAAACACTGAATGGTTTCTGATGAGATAAAGTAGGGAGATGAGGGTGAAAGTGTACTTATTAAAGAGGCAACAATTAAAAACCTCCCGTAAATACAGCTCTTTTAAAATGCTATCTTTCCTTTTTTTGTCTGATCAAAGAATTACAAGTTCATTTTAGACCCTGGGAAAACATGATAAGGAGACTAAAAATCACCCATAACCTTCCCCTCTCACAAGTTACCACTGTTTTCCTTTTGGAATATTCCTTGTAGTCTTTCCCATGCCTGTGTGTATGTGTGTATGTAAAAATACCGGGATACTGTTTTATATGTGATTTTATGTCATTTTTTTTAAAATAACATGATTAATTCTCATAAATTAAGAATGACACTATAAAATAGCACACAGTGTAAGATCCTCTAGAATTGAAAACCTGTAGAATTACAAGGTTAGAAATCAAAATCCAGGCAACAGTTAAATTCCCAATAAGATCTATGGGAAACAAACTGTTTCTCTGTGTGCTCTCCCACTCGTTATGCTATGTCTCTCATAATACACTTTGTACATGCTTTTACAAAAAAGAAAAAAAAAAAGAAAAAAATCTATGGGCCACAATGGTATTAAGTCTTATGGCCAAGTACCCTTGATGTTAAAGTATTAAGAACTAGAATTATTTCCATCAATAATGTCATCTTTTAAAGACTCCATTAAAAGTGGAATTATGAGCAGAGCCAGGTTTCTATGACAACAAAGGATCTAGCCTTAAAAGAGAAAAAAATGCTTCATCTTCTGAACCATGTTGAGAGCACCTTCTTGTTCCGCTAGTAAAACTTACATTCTGAAGCAAAGAAAAAGAGTAAAGCTCATCTGACAGAATCCTGAATATCTAGAAAATCATGTGGGAGAGAAAATAGAGTTTCATTTCCTCTAAACTGTAGTGATGGGAAAGGAAAAAAAAAAACCATAATTGGAACCAGCTTCTCTGACCACCGTGGAATCATCTATGTTAGATTCAAGCAGAGACATTTTTACAGAACCTGCTAAAACTACTACTGGAAACGTTGACCCTAGAATCTGTATTGTCAACTTAAAAAGCCAACGGTCACACTGAAAATTTGAGCGATCCAATTAAATAGGGACACGAGTACAATCAAAATCATCATAATTATGGGGGCTTTCTTATTTTTCAAATGAACACAGCACCCGATTAACCAATCAGCAAATATTTTCTGAGCATTTACTGTGTGCAAGGCATTATGGTAGGTACATAAGCCTTATCAGAAACTCACAATCTCTTTAGAAATAAAATACAATTATAGGAACAGTGAACAAGACAACAAGCCTGGACTCAATGACTAACCTTTTAAATGGCTTTTCTCTGATTCTAGTAAAAAATAGTTAACTAGAAAGTTACTTAAAATAGTGTCATAAGTTCCTACTGTAAAACTGTGTGATTTTGCTTTTCTTCAAGATTTCAGTATAAAATAATTGTTTTGTTAGTCAAAAGATAAGGTAAGAGGACTTCCCCGATGGCGCAGTAGTTAAGAATCCACCTGCCAATGTGGGGGACATGGGTTCAAGCCCTGATACAGGAAGATCCCACATGCCCCGGAGCTACTAAGCCCGTGCACCACAACTACTGAGCCTATACTCTAGAGCCCCGTGCCACAACTACTGAGCCTACATGCCACAACTACTGAAGCCCATGTGCCTAGAGCCAGTGCTCCACAACAAGAGAAGCCACCACACTGAGAAGCCCGCACACCACCACTAAGAGTAGACCCTGCTCACCACAACTACAGAAAGCCCGTGCAGTAGCAAAGACCCGACACAGCCAAAAAAAAAAAAAAAAAAGATAAGGTAAGATAGTGGAAGTTGACTGGAGGAAAGCGTTCATAAGAGTTTTTATAGTAGTAATACAAAAACACACAACCTGGTTTGGATGCAGCTTTGCTTTAAAATGAAGCCGTATCAAAATTAGTGGCAAATTGAAGTTATTGGAGATGAGATCCAAGACGCAGCTATCTAACCCAACTATTCTCTGAACCCATTGTATTACTTGGACGCCACTTCACCTGTCTTCTAGTGAAACTACCTCTTAACTGAGCAGGAGAATGAGTCTATTAGGGGCTCAGTGAGCTTAATTAGTGCTTAAGACACTGGGATAAAAATAAATACTCCTGGTTGCGGTGGTTGTTGCATGGATCTACAGATGTGATAAAATGACATGGAACTACACATGCACGTCAAACCAATGTCATTTGTCCTGGTTTAAATACTGACTATAGCTCTGTAAGATGTAACCACAGAGGCACACTGGGTTAAGGGTACATGGGACCTTCTCAGCACAATTTCTGAGACTTTTTATAACTTTGTTTTAAAATTACCTATTGCATTTTGACTCTGATGTATAATAAAGGCACAAAAATACATAAAGTCACAAAATATGCTTGAACCATGGCAAAGTACTTATTATTTGAAACATGGTGAAAGCCATCCTCTACAGACATTGAACATGGATGCAAATCACGAGTCTCTTCCATATTATCTGATAGTAGAGCTTTCTGATTTCGGACCAAGTCCCTACAATCCAATTAACTTGAAGGAAGGAGGCAACGGACCACATGACTTGCATAAAGTGATCTGCATATGGAAACACCCAAACATGGGTGATGCCCAATCAGGTGGCAGGAAGCAAGTGCTCAGTGCTCATCAGCATCATTATTCATGTGGCTTTAGTTCTTCATTTTGCTTCTCTCATCAAACCAGCTCCCTCTGAGGTCATTTCTAAATGGCTCTGTCTCTAATATTTCCAAATTTTTTTTTAAAGAAATTATTTTCCCTGGAACATAGTACTTTATTTATTTGGTTGTGCCGGGTCTTAGCTGTGGCTTGCCATCTTCTTGAGTTGCAGCACATGTGCTCCTTAGTTGCAGCTGGTGGGCTCCTTAGTTGTGGCATGTGACCTCTTAGTTGTGGCATGCATGTGGGATCTAGTTCCCTGACCAGGGTTTAAATCTGGGGCCCCTGCACTGGGAGGGCAGAGTCTTAACTTCTGCTCTACCAGGGAAGTCCCCCAAATAAGTTTTAACTTTTTATTTTGAAATAATTATAGACCCATAAGAAGTTGCAAAACTAACACAGAGATATCCGATGTAACCTTTACTCAAGGCCCCCAAAGGTAAGATAACTTTAGTACTAGGAAACTGACATCGGGACAACCTTCAGGTTTTATTCAAATTTCACTAGTTTTTATATGCGCTCGTGTGTGTGTGTGTGTGTAGTTCTGTGTAATTTTATCACATGTAAGGATGCACGTAACCACCATGACAATCAAGATACAGAATTACTCCGTTATCCCTAAAGATATGCTACCCGGTACAGCTGTACCAACCATCCTCCAACTCCTGGCAACCAGGAATCTGTTCTCCATCTCTATAATCATGCCTTTTCAAAAATTATATATAAATGAAGACATACAGTATATAACCTTTGACATCTTTTTTCACTCAGCATAATGCCTTTGAGGTTTACCCAACAACTTGAATGGATCAATAGTTTCAAAAAAAATCAATTTTTATTATGGAGTAGTATTCCATTCCAATAATGGTTTACCAAGGGAATCTGGGAATTAATTCACCAGTTAAAGAAGGATAGCTTCCTTCATTAAAAAAAAAGTATAAATACATATAGATACATCTGCATGAATTTCTACATGAATTTCATATGTCCATGACAACAGAAAATGCCACATGTGACCTTGCTTGAGGACAGGTCTACCTGCGCCATTTTCTCTACGAGACCCCATCCACAGTGAATATTCCTTTCCACCAAGCAACCAAATTATTTCTCCCAGTGAATCAGGCTTCCTAGAGTTCCTATTTTGTGATATAAGGTAGGAATGACAAGTAAAACCAGGACCTTTGGGCATTCAAATACATTTTCAGTCAAGGACAGTGCCATTTGGAGTCACCGGTTGCCAAGGCAACAGTGCCAAGGCACTATAGAAATGCATCATTGGCTCAATGGCTCGATGACAGGCTGTATCTAGAGTTTCTTCATTGTGCAGGAGGGTTCTGTGGCGAGCTAATAAATTATTCTGACTACATATATAAATGCTTCTGTAACCTTTCTGGCTGTCTAGAGAAGGGCGAACAATCCTTCAACAAATAATTTTTTCTGAATAGACAATATATGAGATGTTATGCAAATAAGTGGGGGAACCAGAAAAAAACTGTCCTTCTAGACCCCATGCTTTTAATTCCTGGAAAAACGCAATAGGTCCGACACTCAAATTGTCTTCCATCACCCCAGGAGAACTTTCTCATTGTCTATAGGCCAATGAAAATAGCTCAGTTTTCACTTTTTAAGGTGATTTTTACCTGGGATAATTTGCAGTTACCACGTCTAACAGTAAACAAAACATACCTGGGATAAAAAAGAAAATTTACAAGTACTCTTACATCTAAAGGCAAAAATTACCTCCGATTTTCTTCACTATTAGGTCACCATCTATTATTTAAGGTTCATACCTGGGCTGCTCAACACAGTAGCCACTGGCCACATGTGGCTATTAGGATACAGTAAAATTTTAAATCTAGTTCTCCAGTCACACCAGCCACATCGCGAGTACTCAACAGTCACACAGGGCCAGCGGCTACCACATTGGACATCAAGAATATAGACCATTTCCACCCTCACAGAATGTCTGATTGACAGCTCTGCTCCGGACCAACTTGAAAGGAATGTGTAACACGCCACACTTCAGTTCTCAATGATCACACCTCCCCCAACCGACAAAAGGGAGGCATCCAAAGATCGTCTCCAGTACATTTTTCACTGAACAAATTTAGAACCTTATCCGTGAGCCCTGTTCTCTCCCCATGCCCACTAGAAGCCCAGGTATTACAGTGTTTAGGTGGCTCCAGGTAGAAAAGAGGGTGTCAGAGTGAGGCCACCGTCGAGTCCCATTACCTTGGATGCCATTCTGCATGGAAGAGACGGCGTTGTTAGCAATTATTCCCCCGGAGCCATTCAAAGCTTGCTTCCCCCTGGCTTCTGTTCCTGAAACGTGTGATGCTCGGTAGCAAAGTATGAGGTGATTCTACCTCGCTGGGCGGAGCAGTATTCATAATTTATCACGGGAGGCAGTGACTGCATCCTATGGCCACCCACCTGTGGGCACACGGGGCGGCTGCGGAGCGATAAGAACTGGAAACCCGACCTCCCTCAAGATTACGTTACAGCTACTGCTGATCTTTGATGAGTCACTTACGTTCCTGACAGATCGCCGTCAGGTCCTTCAGTGAGCTACGCTAAAAAAGGAAACATCCTCCCCACCTCCCAGCCTAGGTCCAGCTTAGCAGAAATCCTCTTGAAACCCCCTCTTGACTCCCTTTGGAAGACTTTACATCCTCCAACTTCAAGGAAGCAAGTTGACAAGGCAACTTCAAGATCCCGAATATGGGCACTCCGGCTGTCCCCAGAGATTTATTTTTCATTTTATTAATTTTCAGAAGCAAATATCATGCATGTGTGCCTCATTAAAATATTACAACATTCAGATACCTACAAAACAGAAACAGACTCACAGACATAGAGAACAGACTGGTGGTTGCCAAGGGGAAGGAGGTGTGGGGGAAGGGAAGGATCAGGAGTTTGGGATTAGCAGATGCAAACTATTATATATAGGATGGATAAACAAGGAGGTCCTACTGTATAGCACGGGCAACTATAGTCAATATTCTGTGATACACCGCAATGGAAAAGAATATGAAAAAGAACATATAGGTATAACTGAATCACTTTGCTGTGCAGCAGAAATTAACACATTATAAATCAACTATACTTCAACAAAATTTTTTCCAAAAGACAATTTTGTGAAATTCAAAAAAAATCACAACGTTCAGGCTATTAGAGGCAGTGGAATTGCAGGAGGTTTTGTGGTGAAGCTCAGAGCTGGCCCCTTCCAGGCTTGGAACTAATTTTATGTTTGTCAAGTTGTATTCTATTGAAAAGACTTCTGCGGAGCAGGTGTCTGGGCCGGGACCCCCACTATGATCCCTATTGGATGTAGGAAGACCATGGCCAAGTGGCTAACATCTTGGGCCTCAGTTTCCTGCTGTGTAAAACTTTGGGAAGACTATGGTACCACCTACCCAGGCTGTTACAAGGATTATAATCCACGTAAAGCACTTGGGAAGGTGGCTGGCACCAGTGGCATCACTGAATGCTAGTACTAATATTACAGCTAAGATTGGCATCCTTAAGACTGCCTCCTCTGCAGGCCCCTCCCCACAGAGGTCCACCATTATTTTCTTGCTGTGTTTCCTTCCAGACCTTTTTCTAGGCATGTACGTGCCTGTATATATACCCATAACAAGTACAGGGTCGATTTGTGTGTAGGGATGTGATCACGTGTGTTCATTTATGCAAGGGTATCATATGGTATATGAAGTTCTGCAATTTGATTTTTTCACTCAATGATTCAGCTTGGAGTTCTTGGCATTTCAGTGCCCAGCAGGCTCTCACTAGATCATGCTTAAAATCTTGACACGCTACTGAAGGACATCTGGGTTGTTTCTATTGTCTGGCTATCGTGAATAACGAGTCTACGAATATTCATGTAAAAGTTTTTGTGTACATATGTTTTCATTTCTCCTGGGTATATACTTAGGAGTGGAATTGCTGGTAAGTTACGTGTAACTCTATGTTTAACTCTTTTTTATTTTATTATTTATTTTGGCTGTGTTGGGTCTTCATTGCTGCGCATGGGCTTTCTCTAGTTGCAGAGAGCGGGGGATACTCTTCATTGCGGTGCATGGGCTTCTCAATGTGGTGGCTTCGCTTGTTGCGGAGCACGGGCTCTAGGTGTGAGGACTTCAGTAGTTGCAGCACGTGGGCTCAGTAGTTGTGGCGCATGGGCTTGGTTGCTCCTCAGCATGTGGGGTCTTTCTGGACCAGGGCCCTAACCCATGTCCCCTGCATTGGCAGGCATATTTGTAACCACGGTGCCACCAGGGAAGTCCCTATGTTTAACTTTTTGAGGAACTGCCAAATTTTCCAAAATGTCTGTACCATTTTATATTCCCATCAGAAATGTACAAGACTTCCAATTTCTCTGTATCCTGGCCAACACTTGTTCTTCCTCTTCTTTTTGATTATAGCCATCCTAGAGGGTGTGAAGCAGTATCTCATTGTGGTTTGGGTTTGCACTTCTTTAATACCTAATGATGCTGAACATCTTTTCATGTGTTTGTTGGCCATTTGTATATGTTCTTTGGAGAAAAGTCTATTCAAATCCTTTGCTCATTATTAAATTGGCCTGTCTTTATTGTTGTGTTGTAAAAGTTCTTTGTATGTTCTGGATACTAGACTCAGATATATAATTCGCAAATATTTTCTTCCTTTTCTGTAGGTTGTCTTCTCTTTTTCTTTTTTAAAAATATTTATTTATTTGGCTTCGTGCGGGATCTTTGCTGTGGCACGTGGGATCTTTTTTTTGTTGTGGCACATGGGCTCTTTTTAGTTGGGGAATTAGGGATCTAGTTCCCTTACCAGGGATAGAACCCAGGCCCCCTGCATTGGGAGCACAGAGTCTTAGTCACTGGACCACCAGGGAAGTGCCCATCTTATTTTCTTGATAGTGTCCTTTGAAGCACAAAAGTTTTTAACTTCAATGAAGCCAAGTTCATCTGTTTATTCTTTGGTTACATGTGTTTTAGGTGCCCTATCTAAGAAACCAATGTCTAACCCAATGTCACAAAGATTTACACCTATGTTTCTTCTAAGAATTTTATAATTGATCTATTTTGAGTTAATTTTTAAATATGATATGAGGGTCTAACTTCATTATTTTGCATGTGAGATCCAGTTGCCCCAGCACCATTTGTTGAAAAGCTCTTCTTTTCCCAATTGAATTGTCTTGGCGTCTTTGTAGAAAATCCATAATTGTATGGATTTATTTCTAGACTTTCAATTCTATTTCCATTGATCTGTACATCTATACTATACCAACTCCACACAGTTTTAATTAAAGTATCTTTGTAGTAAGTCTTGAAATCAGGAAATGTGAGTATTACAACTTCATTCTTCTTTTTCAAGATTATTTTGGCTATTCTGAGTTCCTTGAGTTTCCCTATGAATTTTAGCATCAACCTGTCAATTTCTGCAAAAAGCCAGATGGGATTTTGATAGGGATTGCACTGAATCTGCAGATCAATTTAGGGGTATTGTCATCTTCACAATATTAAATCATTCTATCCATGAACATAGGATGCCTTTCCATTTATTTAGGTCTTCTTCAGTTTCTTTCACTGATATTTTATTTTTTTCAGTGTACAAGTCTTACACTTCTTTTTTTACATTTATTCCTCAGTATTTTATTCTTTTTGATACTTTTTACACATGGAATTATTTTCTTAATTTCATTTTTGAATTCCTCACTGTTAATATACAGAAATACAACTGACTTTTCTATATTGATCTTGTATCCTGAAAACTTACTGAACTCATTTATCAGGTTTAACAGTGTTTTTGGTGCCATAACATATTTTTAAATTTAAAAAGAGGTCACATCAAGGTCAACATCAACAGCCATAAATTATGTTTCTAGGACATACCCTCAATGTGATGTGAGGAAAACAACACTCTGCCTCTGCAGTATTCTTCCCATAACCCTGAAATAATCATGAGAAAACATCAGACAAATTCCAAATTTCAAAGAAGAGTGACAGGAGAAGAGACAAAAGAGACTGGTTTTACTGGAAAAAAATTAATCAAGGCATTTAAACCCTGCCATTTTATTTCCACTCATTATTGGAGGCTTATTCTAAAGCAAAGAATGACATAACATCAGTGTCACAAGAGACAGAGTATATAAATGGACAATGACCAGACCAAGTATAAAACCAGAACTCTGACCCACAACCTGTAGCTAGCTGCTTGAGAAACCAACACCTTACCTTTAACAAACAGCCCAGGAAGCCAACCTGCCATCTATCTTAGTAATAATCCAAGAAAGCCAAACAATAACTCCGTAACTGTTGGCTCCAAGTGGCCAGAACTTGATTAAAAACTGCCAGCTTCCCTAGTTTTTGTCCCCACTTCCAACTTAGGACCAATTAGAGAAAGCCAAATATGTACCCCTAGACAATTATAGAGGATGCCCCACTTCTAGTCAGCTCGCCTCCAGCTTCCCTGAGCCAACAACATCTCCCCGATGCCTTCCCTTTTTCCCCACTATACAAGCTTTCTCACTCCTCTCTTGGCCTTTGATTCCCTGCAAAAAACACAAGTGATGGTGGCTAACTCCCTTGTTGTCGCAAGCTCTGAATAAACAGCCTTTGATTGTTCTCATTTTGTTCATATTCATTTATTTCCATAGTTGCTGTCATTCAGCCATTTTCACTGATTTTTTGCAGAAGAAAAACTTCAGAAATTTTCACTGAATATAATGAATTCTCTAATAAAATTGTTGTACCAGAAGTTTTCATCTATGGAGACATCGGAAAGTTGCAAGAATTGACCTGAAGAAATGGACATGGACAATATTGCATTTTTTTGGAATGTATTGTGAAAAGGAATTTTCTTGAATCTCTACCAAATTGATCCTTATGTTTAAGACTTTTCCTAACCATTTGCACGGTCTATTGCTTCACATCTATTGAACATGCACATGCAAAAAAAGGTCAGTATCGATGAAGTCATTGGCAAAATTTGCAGAGGTTAAGATTTGAAAACTGTAATGTTACTATCCATCACTGTGACAGCAAATATGTAGGCATAAGTTTTCCCCTTTTGTCACAAAACACATGAATGTAATTAAAAAGTATTGATCCATTACTTCTTTTCCTATTTTGTATTGAAATAGTTTGCTTGAAAAAAAATTTTTTTTTACCAGCATTTTATACATGTTAACCAAACAGTTCGTTCGGTTAGTGAATACATTGTTCAGTAAAATTCTTGGTGAAAATGAAAAATGTTTTATTTTTACTTAAAGCTGAATGAACTTTTTGGCCAATCCAATAAAAAGTGAAATAAGACAAATTTCATTTTCTCCACTTTTTTCTGACGTCTGTTGTATAATTTCATGATTATTACTGAAAATAATTTTATTGTATAGAAGCGAGAGGTGTTCAAAATGACCTCTGCAGGTAGCAGATGCTCCACGTATACAACTATATTGGCTAGTGGTCTTTTTCATGGCTGTGTAGGTTCCTGTTGTGTGAGTTCATCATGAAGTATTGAACCAGACCCCAGCGATTAGTGTTTAGCAGTTGTTTCAAGTTTTTTGCTACTATAAATAATGCTGTACACTTGATTTTTTTAAATTAATTAATTTATTGACTGTGTTGGGTCTTGCTGTGTTCGGGCTTTCTCTAGTTGCGGCAAGCTGGGGCTACTCTTCTTTGCAGCAAGCGGGCTTCTCAGTGCAGTGGCTTCTCTTATTGTGGAGCATAGGCTCTAGGCGCACGGGCTTCAATAGCTGAGGCTCGCGGGCTCTAGAGCATAGGCTCAGTAGTTGTGGTGCATGGGCTTAGTTGCTCCAAGGCATGTGGGATCTTCCTGGACCAGGGATTGAACTCATGTTCCCTGCATTGGCATGTGGATTCTTAACCACTGCACCACCAGGGAAGTCCCCATACACTTGATTTTGAGGCACACATATATGAAGAACTGTAGGATACTAAATTCCTAAGTGGAATTGCTAAGTCAAGGTTTATGTCCACCTTATAATTTGCTCAACCTTGCCACGCCATCCTTCATCAAGGATGCACAAATTTCCATTCCCAGAAGGACCCAAAAATGTTTATTACTTCCATCGCAACATGGCTTGCTGGCTGTCACTACATATTATCAAACGTCTTGATTGTTGCAACTTTCTTTTAGTTGTAAAGAATGTTGAGCCTTTTTTTTTCTTATGCTTAAAAGCCATTTGAATTTCTTCATCTTTAATCTTTGTCTATCTCCTCTCTCCCCCTTTTTTTTTGGATTGTGGATCTTTTTCTTATTGATTTGTAAGAGCTCTTTATAATTTAAGGAAATTGGTCCTTTGTCACACGTTGCAAATAACTACCCCATTTCTTTCTTGCCCTTTGACATTTTTCAGGAGTTTTCGAAATTTGTTTTCAATGTGTATATAGTTAAATTTGACTGGAAATCATTTTGTTAATGGTTTCTAGATTGCTCATCAAGGTCTTTGCTGTTCTAAGCACTCTAGTCTTTGAAGGGACAACGATGGCTCCAGGTGGAAACATTAACTTATTAATGGGAAGTGCTTCTTACCCCCTAAAAATTTATATATGCACAAATCACTCTTTTACAGAAAAATATACAAGATTTTGAAAGCCTTCTATAAACATAAGCACTACGGCAGGAACACTAAGCAAAGGGAGCAGGTTATTAGCACAGACGCTGTATGTTTTACTCAAACCAGTCTGACAACCATTCGTTCTATAATTTTAAAAAATTCTGGGGCTTCCTAGGTGGCACAGTGGCTAAGAATCCGCCTGCCAATGCAGAGGTCACGGGTTCAATCCTAGCTCCAGGAAGATCCCACATGCCGCGGAGCAACTAAGCCCGTGTGCCAAAAAAAATAAAAAAATAAATAAAAAAATAAAAAATGTTTGTACATTTAAAAAAAAAATTCTGTGGAGAGAAAAGCTGTCTTATTCCACTGACATTGATAAACTGTAGGAAGTTAGCCTATAGTACCTAGAAGCGAGCTGAAGGAGAAAAATCTGTCTGAGGATTAGGTCATCTTGCAAAAAAACAGAGCTGAGAGAGCAAGTCTTGATATCAGCATAAAACCCTTGGATCCGGTCAAGTCTTTTCAGAAGTATGACCCAATATTCAGCCCAGTTTGAGTTGGATTTTTGCCACTTGAAACTGACAGTCTTAATGAATACAGATGTAGTTCTGAAGGATGTAGTAACAGGGGTTGGGAGGGAGGGAAGTTGGGAAGATGGATTGGGAACTGAGGGAAAAATAATAGGCTAGATTGGGAAGGGTCTAGGTCACTGGACAAGGCTCCTTTGATGCTTGGGAAGGAAAAAAAAAAGTAGAAATAAGAGACATGATAGACAACATCAAGGAGGAACCAAATGGATTTGCATAAGAGGAGTCAAGGAAACATTAACTAGAGTGCTGTTTCATGTAGAGATTTTGAAAATTAAGAGGAATGCAGATGAAATGTTGATATACCTAGAAAACCTAAGAGAAACAATGTAAAAACATTGTTAAGGAGAACACTCAGTAAAGTGGCTGAATACAGGATAAATATAAGACAATACTTGCCTATTGATTTTCTTTCTTTCTTTTTTCTTTTCTCTCCCCCCACCCCCAATACCACATGGCTTGTGGGATCTTAGTTCCTCTTAACCAGGAATAGAACCTGTGCCCTTAGCAGTGACAGCACAGAGTCACAACAACTGGACCACCAGGGAATTCCCTGCCTATTGATTTTCTAACAGAAAATACAATGCAAAGAAAACCTCATCTACAGGGGCATAAGATCTCTAGCACTAACATTAAAGAGACAGGAGCCTCTTAAAGAAAAATTTTTAAGTTTACTAAGAGAAAAAGATGACTTGAATATTCCTGCTAGAAAGACAATGCTCTAAAGATGTCAGTTATCCTCTGTTAGTATTTATACAGATTGAATGCAATCCCAATCCATAGGTCAATGGATATTTGAAAAATGACAAAATATTGTCAGTGTTTTGAAAAAGAATAAACAGATGATAATAGCTAAGAAAAAGGGTTGCAACTGAGGGGTATCTGTCCTGCTGAGACAGTAGAACATTATAGAGCTATAATAGTTCTATAATATGTGTATGCACATGGCTGTATGACTCTGAATGTATATGCCTGTACAATTCTGAATATATTTTTAAAATCATTGAATTGTATGATTTAAAGTGGTGAGTTGTATGGTACGTGAATGGGATGCTGACTGCAACTAACAAGAGGCTGACCTGACAGTGAATCCTACTCCAGGGTGAGGCAGGCTCTGCATGTCCTTTCTTGTGTGAATGGTGTAAATAATCACCATGAGGTCAGCAAGGCCAGAGAGCCCGGGTGGGATGCCCAAATGCAACCATTCATGTACCCTTCAACAAAAACTTGTGGAGGGCCTACTGTGTGTCATGTACTAGGAATGTAGCAGTGAGCAAGACAGATGAGAGATGACCTCAGGATGCTCACAGTACAGCAGGGCCAGGACTACAGTGAGGTGAGTGTCTGATGGCTGCAAAACTTAAGAGAGTGTCAAAAAAACTCAGTATTTGTCTTAGTTTGGGCTGTTATAACAAAATACCACAGACCTCATGGCTTAAACAACAGAAATTCAAATTCACCCTTCCTCCACCTTTTTATTCTATTCAGACCCTCAAACGATGAGATGACGCCCACCCACATTAATGAGGGTGATCTTTATTCAGTCTACCAATCCAAATACTAATCTCTTCTGGGACATCCTTACAGACATATCCAGAAGCTACCTGGGCATCCCTTACCCCTGTCAAGTCGACATATAAAATTAACCATCACACCTTCTAAGAGTCCTCTGAGACAAATATGAATAACCTCCTTTTGCAAAGGAGCAAGATATAGATCTGAGAAACCTAGTAACTTGCCCAAGATCAAGGTTACACAGCTAGTAAGTGGTGATATCAGGTACACACGCAAGCCAGTATTCTTAAACACTGTGCCAGATGCTGGGAAAATGTACCCAGTTCTCATTTAGCAGGTTCTGGCATCATCAGAACAAAAACCTCGCATAATTTTCTCTTTTCTATTCTGTTTTCTTGGGCTACTTTTAAGAGGTTAAACCAGCATTTTGCAACCATCTTAGTAAACACTGCATCAGGCTAGAATCCTCAGTGCATACTGATTCCAGGGTAACATTTTGATGAGGTACAGAATATCTTCCAACAGACTGCATATTAACGGAAAGGAGGAAAAACAGTAATTATACAATGGAGAAATCAGACCAACACCTCCCCATGGGTGGCAAAAGTTAGCATCACCGACAAGGGGCAAACGGACACGGTGAGCTTACAGATTCGCTTCTCTGAGGAGGAAGCAACATCATCTCTGCAGTACTGTGGACAAGAATGCATAACTGGGGACTCCCCTGGTGGCGCAGAGGTTAAGAATCCGCCTACCAGTGCAGGAGACACAGGTTCAATCCCTGGTCCGGGAAGATCCCACATGCCGCGGAGCAGCTAAGTCCGTGCACCGCAACTACTGAGCCTGCGCCCTAGAGCCCACAAGTTACAACTACTGAGCCCATGTGCCTAGAGCCCGTGTTCCACAACAAAAGAAGCCACCCCCCTCCTTGAGAAGCTCGTGGACCACAATGAGGAGTAGCAGCCCCCGCTCACCGCAACTAGAGAAAGCCTGTAGAGAAAGCCTGCGTGCAGCAATGAAGACCCAACAAAGCAAGGGGGAAGGGGAGGGGGAAGGGGAGGGGGAGAGGGAGGGGGAGAGGGAGGGGGAGAGGGGGAGAGGGGGAGGGGGGAGAGGGAGAGAGGGAGAGAGGGAGAGAGGGAGAGAGGGAGAGAGGGAGAGAGGGAGAGAGGGAGAGAGGGAGAGAGGGAGAGAGGGAGAGAGGGAGGGAGGGAGGGAGGGAGGGAGGGAGAGAGGGAGGGAGGGAGAGAGGGAGAGAGGGAGAGAGGGAGAGAGGGAGAGAGGGAGAGAGGGAGAGAGGGAGAGAGGGAGAGAGGGAGAGAGGGAGAGAGGGAGGGAGGGAGGGAGGGAGAAAGCATAACTGGAATCAAATCACCAGGAAGCATCAGACAAACGCAAGATGAACAAGGTGCTATTAATCAAATGGGGTGACAGGGACTGTATTCTTCCCACATGTCAATGTTATAAAGACCAGGAAGTCTGTGAAAAAGTTCCATGGTAAAGAGGCTAAAGAGTCGTGACAACTAACCACAAAACCTGACCCTCGATTAAATCCTGCACTGGAGGGGAAAAGATGCTGGAAAGAAGATGATTTCAGGGTAAAGGAAGCATGAATGATAAAGCAAATGACATAAACTGCTCACAACAGGGGAATCTGGATAAAGGGTACACGGGTCTGCTTTGCACGACTCTCATTCTTGTATGTAACTTTACACATTAAGAAAAAATATATAAAATCATTCTTCCTTTTGACTCCGGGTTTGGTTTTAATATATATTTTTTTAATTTTTAATTAATTAATTAATTTTTTGGCCGCACAGCGTGGGTGCACGTGCGCCGCACGCGGGATCTTTCCAACCAGGGATGGAACACCTGCTCCCTGGAGTGGAAGTGGAGTCGTAACCACTGGACCGCCAGGGAAGACCACCGGTTTCAGTATGTTTCTGATAATTACAAGGCTGATTATACGGGTAATATTCCTAAAGAAATTCCTCAAGACGCTTTCAGTGTTCTGGTCACTGAATTCCAATGTGGGGGGTGGGCTTCCCCCACGTACCGTACAACAAGCAATTCTCAGGGCGGCCCCTGTGTGTCCTACAATTCGTCAGTGCTGACACTATCTACTCAAATCCTACAAGTTAAGGGCTCACCCCACACACTCACACCCCACTTCCGATGCCAGCCCCAAGTTCAGGCTGTTACCTGTACTTCTGGCCAACTGGCTATAAACCGCAGGTTCCCATAACTCCCTCCTGAGGTTCAAGTAACTTGCTAGAGAAGCTCACAGAACTCAGAGAGACGTTGGCACAAAGTCTCCTAATCCAGTCAGTCTCTAAAAGATCATTTCTCTTCTGTGTCTAAAAGAAATTGTAGACTAAGTGATACAGCATATAAAAATAACAAAATGTCCATGGACTGATAAATGGATAACAAATGTCGTATATCAATACAATGTCATATTATTCAGCTGTAACGAATGAGGGAGTTCCCTGGCGGTCCAGTGGTTAGGACTCTAGGACCTGGTGCTTTCACTATCACGGCCCCAGGTTCAATCCCCAGTCAGGGAACTAAGATCCCACAAGCCATGTGGCAAGGCCAAAAAAAAAAAAAAAAAAAAAGAATGAAGTTCTGATACATACTGTAATGGATAAATTTTGGACACACTATGCTAAATGAAATATGTCAGGCACAAAAGGCCACATATTGTATGATTCTATTTATATGATGTGTCCAGAACAGGCAAATCCATAGACCGTAAGTAGATCCTGTGGTTGCCAGGGACTAAGCGGAGAAGGAAAAGAGGAGTGACTGCTAATGGGTACAGAGTTTCTTTGTGATGGTACAAACATTTGCCAGAATTGCGGTGATGACTACACAATTTTGTGACTATTGTAGAACTCACTGAACCGTTTGCGTTAAAAGGGCAAATTTTACGGTTTTCAAATGATAGTAAAGCTGTTATGAAAACAACAGCGACAAACAGGGAAGAAAAAATGAACCACAGAACTAACGAGAAAGCTAAATATAAGAAGATGAGGGAAATGTCTATAAAATGAAACAGAGGTTTCTAGATACGTGGCCAAGAAAACATCCTGCTAAAAAACAGGAGGCGGCTTGAGGTGGTAAAAAAACGTACTAGCTTCAGCTGGCGTTTTCAGTGGATCTAGTCTTAGCTTTCCTCATTGTTTGATTTTTCTGAGCCTTATTTTCTCATCTGTGAAAGTGTGGATAATGATATCTACTTCCCAGGGTTGGCATGAGGGTTCATGAGGTCACATAGCCACAGGCCTTGACACACAGTAGGACCGCAACTCACGTCAACCACGATCGTGTGTATGTGTGTGCTTCCGGCTGCTGTCTCAGTTTATCTTGAGAAAAAGAATAAGGCAGCAGTGACTAGACTGAACGGGCAAAGGTTATAAGGGAAAGAACATTATAGGAGACTGGCGCCTAAAGAGAGGGAGAGAAAAGTAGGAAATGAATCAGTAAGAAAGAGAAAGTGGTGGATAAGCAAATGGGTGGATGAGTTGTTAGAGATGGCGGGGTAAACAGAGAGTAGCTAAGGCATCTAGGTACCACCTAAACTCGGGAGTTGGCTTAAAAAAGACTGAGGTTCATGGAACTCCTACAGCTCTTTGGTAACAGTAGCAAATTCTAACACAGTACTTACTCTATGGCCAATATTGTTCTAAGTGTTTGACACATTTTTAAGCATTTACTCCCTGCAAGAACCTACAAGATAGATCCTGTTATTGTTCCTGTTCTGGAGTTGAGGAAACAAGGTTCAGAGATTAACTTATCCAAAGTCACAAAGCCAGAGTCAGCTGTAGTACCTGGTTCTTCCATACTCCACATTTTCTTAATTATGCCTTCAAAATGTTTGCTTTATGACGTGTGATAAAACCAAAATGTCATAGCAACATGGGTTAGTAACAGACGGAAATAATTTTTCTTTTAAGAGCCATGCAATTATCATAACTGATTTTTCAAACATGTTGTGAAAATGAAGGTGAAAAGATGAAAGACATACACTAGCTTGGGGGAGTGATCCTTGTTGGGGAATTAGACCCTGGGGCTCTTGGACGGGGGCAGCGAGACTGGCATCCCTCCCACTGAGCTTTCTGGGGAAATGAGGAACAGGACACCTTCTCAGGGAGAAATATGGCCAAACACCTCACATCCAATCTTCTTCCAAAAAGTGAATTGAGAGGTATTGGGACCAAAGCCACCAGATATAAGGTCTAGAGAATGTTCTCAGTGAATACTTTTATCGCGATGTGAGCAAAATATTTTCCCATAAATTAGAGACCACAGGGTTACATTTTTTCCTTTCTGCAAGGAGACAAATTTCCCCAGACAAGAGGCACGTGGAGCTGATTTTCGGAGCCATAAACATCTTCTACAGGCGTTGAGGGAAAACAGTGCCTATGCTTGTAGAAGTTAATGACTGCCAATTCGCTGTTACCTCATTGTCTTCTTCAGCAGTAAATGTTCACTGAGTGTCCACAAAACAAAAACTCAGGAAGATCTATGACAAACCCCTCTACTTTATATGGGTGAATCTGCCATCAAAAGACATAGTGCTGGGACTTCCCTGGTGGTCCAGTGGGTAAGACTCTGTGCTCCCAGTGGAGGGGGCCCTGGTTCAATCCCTGGTCGAGGAACTAGATCCCACATGCCACAACTAAAGATCCCAAATGTCGCAACAAAGATTCTGCATGCTACGACTAAGACCTGGCGCAGCCAAATTAATTAATTAAAAATATTTTTTTTAAAAAAAAGACATAACACCAATTCTGACACGTCTACTGGAGAGAAAAAGAGATTTCAGAAGGGATCTCAAACAAGAGAGGATGGCAGAAAATCCTTATCAGGTTAGGTTGTGTGTCTGCTACAGAACTACACTATTAAACAAAAGCAACTCATCTTCAGCTTTGAAACAGGAGCTACACTATACAACAGAGAGTGGAGGAGAGAAATCCCTGCAGGGGGACTGAAGGAACTGACCCCTGCAATACCCACCCTTTCCCATCGCATGGAAGGCCCGTCTCAACCCTTTTCTCTTTTCTGGAAGGTCTTAAACGTTCTCCTGGGGAGGCAAAGCTCATAAAAGCTTCTCCTAAGAATCTTCCTTCCAGGGTAGGCTACCTTCTTCTCAAGAAGCTCTTGGCTCTGAGGAGGGCCTAGACTTTGTGTCTGAATGTTTGGCCAGGCATCTGGGGGCTTCAGAGACCCCCACCCTGCGTGGGCACGCAATCTCTCAAGAGAGATGACCCAGGCTGGATCTCAGACCTTCTTCCTCCCTTGAAAGCAGTCTTCAAAAGGCCCTTCGGAGTCAACTGAGCTCAAGAAGGAATTGTTTGCATCTTGCATTGTTAAAATGTGAAAGCTGGGGCCACCGAAAACTCTAAAAATCACCAGGAGACAGACACTCCTGCAAATTTTCTAAAATGGATTTGCTACTGCAGACGCTGGCGGGTAGTTTAGTAACAGCAGCCTAATAACAAAGAAACACTCACGCAAGCTATGCGAAGGATTATTTCACAGCAAATTAGAATAATTAACAAAAAATGAGTCCCTTGCAACCAGGAAGATTTATCCGTGGCATAACGCCATGCCCAAGGCAGCATGTAAATGATACTTAAGTGAACAGTCTGTCATGTCCAGTATTATAATATTCATTAATTTTGAAAGAAAAACTTCTACTACTGCTACCCACGTTCAAAAAAAAAAAACCAAACGACAGCAAAACAAACAAAAAAACCAACCCTCTGACACAAACAGAGACTGTCCCAATCCAGCGATTATTTTTGGTTTAACAACCCAAGACCACAACCATAAAGCTAGGTGAAAACAAAGGGATGAAAATAGTGTGATTTCCTGGAAATCCCACAATGCAATTTCACTTTGAACTTGCAAGCAAATACCCAGGCATGATCTGCATGCAACTGGGTGGCGTTTTGTTCTAGAACGATGGGCCCCAATTAAAAATAATGAGGCTTGTCTCCAGCCGCCAGACCCAATTAGAAATAATGAGGAGTGATAGCTCTTGAAATAGATTCATTTTTCTCTGATAGACGAATTGGGACAGGGGTCTTGGTAGGGGTCACTGGGATAGGCCTGGCAACAAAGCATGGGTCACTCAGGCTTAAGAAGCCCTTACGAATCCAGTTATTAAATAAGGAAGTAGGAATAACCCCGCAAATCATTCATTCATCAGCCACTTACACCCCACCACATTCAGATCTACAGTGTTAGCCCAACAGGGTGACTATTGATATTAAAAAACTTTTTAATAATGACCATATCATTTAAACAATTGTTTAAAAAAATTCTGACGTGGAAATCTGGCCGACTTCACATGCGTGTGTGTACGTTTATGCTTGCGTGTATGCGCACACACACACGTTTGCGCTTTTTATTTGGAATAATTGTAGACTTGCAGAAAAGCTGCAAAGACAGTACAGGGAATTCTTACATAACCTTCACCTAGTCTCCCTTAATGTTAACGTCTTACATACCCTGCCACGTTCATCACAACTAAGAAATGAAATTAACATTTCTGTCAACTAGACTTATTAGCCTACGACTGGGAGAAGAGAGACCAAGATGGTGTGATGGGATTGAAGTAGGGGGACAGGGATGCAGCAGGAAGTAATGCAGAAACATAAAAACTGCTGGGGCCCTGGGCAGAGTCTTTACCCTGTGATGGAGAACAGTCATCGAGGATGCTAGTCTTGCGAAAGCCTTAAAGAAGAGAAAACTAAGGCACACTCAGGATGATACAGCTGGAAAGATTCAGTATGAATCTATCATCTTCACTCCTGGTTCCCTGACCAAGATTTTAAGCTCTAACAAAACAACAACTTTAATATCTATATAAGAGATATATTGAAAAGGTATTGTGTTTTGTCAAAAATATCATAAAGAGGAAAAACGTTTTAAAAATAAGTTTGGCAGATGGGATTTTCCAAAGATGGTCACAATAGTGTCTCCCATTCCACCTGCTCTTCTAGATCTTCCCATTCCTCTATCAAAAGGTGGAGTTTAAGTCTGCCCTTGAATCTAGGGTTTGTGACTCACTTGTAACCAATAGAATGCGGCAGAAAGGACACTGTGTGGCTTCCGGGACTAGGTCAAAGACACAGCGGCCATCGGAGCAGCCCGGCTCCCCTGAGGCCACCATGTTGTGTGGCAGCCCCGCTACACGGAGAGGCCACCTGCAGCCCTTCTGGTCGGCAGGCCTAGTCCTCCAGTCTCCCCAGCCAGGGGCCAGACATGAGAGTGAGTGAGTCTTCGGATAGTTTGAACCCAGCTATCAAATCACTCCTATCTCAGCCTTCCAGTCTTCCCAGATGAGGACCCGGACATCAAGGAGCAAAGACAAGCCCACCCCACTGTTCCCTACTGGAATTCATCACTCACGGAACTGGTGAGCATAAAAAAGGCATGGCTGTTTTATGCCACTAAATTTGGGGTGGTTTTTTATTCCCCAATAGTAACCTAAACAACGAGGCATATACTCTTTTTTTTTTTTTTTTTTAAGGTACTCAAGTCTCAAATTTTAATAAGATCCTCTATAAACACATTTGTTACTGAAAACTGAAACAGCACATCAAATTTTTTAAATTACGATTCAACATACTGTTCTCACAATACTGTGGCCAAGCCACCCAAATTCTTCAAGTTCCTTCCACACAAGTTAATTTGTTTCACAAAGTGGAACCAAACTAGGTCCAAGTCATTCAAGTGCAAGGTAGAAAGGACACATAAGAAAAAAAAAGACACAGAACTGAAAGGTATTCAAAATACTGGTACACAGTCTTTCCCAAGCTGCTTCATAACGATCTTAAAATTACCAGCAAGAAAAAAAAAAGAGTACAAGAATAAGATTTATGGCTCATTTGACTCCGTGTCATAATTACTATAATACTTCATGTTGCAATAATTCTCATCACTGTCCCCAGAAGGATCTCTATGGAACTGGCAACCACGACAGCTACACCTAAATCTTTGCACTCTTGATCGAGTCTCAACGTCATTCTGCTGTGGTTCTCTTTGAGAGTCAGACTGGGGAACGCCTTTGCCATAGCATTTTTTTAAATAGATTGAATCAGCAGTTCCATCTTATCTCTCCGATCAGCTAACACTGTCCTCACCCCTCTCCTACAGGGTATGTTTTCACCAAGTAACTGCCCAGTAGGTGGAGGTAGAAAAAGTGGCAATTTGATACTGGGGTTGAGCGTCCACTTACTGAGATTCTTGATTAACACCTCAGACCTAGCATGAGAGGCAACTGGAGTTGCCTGGGAATTTTCATAGATGGACATTTGAGGAGACTCCAGGGTCCAGGTTGGGTTAACCTCAGATGCATCCACTGGGAATCTTTTCACAGCTTGAAGCTCCTCTTAGATCTTTGGGTTCAGGTGGAAGGTGATGCTTTAGACTCAAATTGCTACAAAGCACGAGGCATATACTCTCTTGATGGACCTCCATGGACCAAATTCCAAGACTAGTCATTGCTTTCCATCCTCTGTTGATACCTTGAGGACACCCAGGCTTTCTGAACTCTCAAAAGCAGCAGGAGACCTTCTAGAACCTTGCTACATAAGGTCCAGGAACGAGCAGTCTCGGCACCATCTGGGAGCACTTAGAACTGTACCATCTCACGCCCTATCCCAGACTTACAGAATCAGAATCTGCCTTTTGATAAGATCCCCAGGTTAAAATAAAATACAAGATTCTATTTGAGTATTCCAGAATGCATGGCAGACACTGTGCACCAAAGACGAATCAGAGCTCCTTCCTCCCTTGCCTCCTGCCAGGTTGGAAATGTAAAATGCTGGGTTTTCCAGGCTCCCTTGCAGCCAGGGGAGGCAACATGGCCCAGATTTAGCCAAAGAGCTACAAGTGGGAGCACTTGGGAGAGGCTTTCAGGACATCTTTTTAAAGAAGAAAGATCCAACTTATGCGTAGATCTTTCAACACATCACGAGACATTTTAAAAACATATCTGGCCATCTGCTTTTAACTGTCATACGATGTTCCAGGTATAGATCTGCTTTACTCAACCCATCCATTTCCCTAATGACAGATACTTAGGTCACTTCCAGCTCACCACTGCCTCAAACACCAGCGTGACGAACATCTCAGAGATGTTCTCTTTTGAACATATACACAGTTCTCTCAGGAGTGTGTGCCCAGGAGTGAGACTACTGGGTCATAAGGCACACACATACATAATTTCACTGCCTTCTGCAAAACCCCTTTCTAGAATGATTGTAGAAGTCAGTTTGTCCTTCCTTCAATAGAGCATTACAGTTCCTGTTTCTCCGCATCATTGCCTTTCCTTGGTACTTTCAGGCTTTACAGTCTTTGCCAGTCTCATGGCATAAAGTGGTATTCCATTGCTGTTTACTTTGTATTACTGATTACTTGTGAAGTTAGAATGATTAACCACAAATGTTTATTAGCTAGTCAGTTTCACCTTATTAGCCAGTCAGAGCAACTTTTTTCACATGCATGAGTGCATTTCAGGGTCTCCATTCTTCACTGTTCGTGTGTGCTTTCATTACGCCTTAAGAGTATGAATTAATAATTTTGATTGGAATTTTATCAAATGGTTTCATTAAGGAGAACTGACATTTACAATGCTAAATGATCACATCCAAATTATTAGGGAAATGCAAATCAAAACTACAATGAGATATCACTTCACACCCATTATGACAATTATTATTTTAAAAAAAACCCACAAAGCAACAAGTGTTGGTGAAGATGTGGAGAAACTGGCACCCTTGTGCACTGCTGGTAGGACTGTAAAATGGTACAACTGCTATGACAAATGGTATGGAAGTTTTGCAAAATATTGGAAATAGAATTACCATACAATCCAGCAGTTCCATTTCTGGGTATATATCCAAAAGAATTCAAAGCAGGAACTCAAACAGATATTTGTACACCCATGTTCCTAGTAGCATTATTCAAAACAGGCAAAAGTAGAAGCAATCTAAATGTTCACTGACAAAGGAATGGATAAACAAAAAAGTGGTGTATCTACACACACACACACAGAAGATTATTACTCAGACTTAAAAATGAAGAAAATGCTGACATATGCTGAAACATAGCTAAAGCTTAAAGACACTGTACTAAGTGAAATAAGCCAGATTCAAAAGCACAAATGAGGTATACAGTACTCAGATTCATAGAGACAGAAAGTAGAATGGTGGTTGCCAGAGACTGGGAGCAGTTAGTGTTTGATGGGTATAGAGTTTCAGTTGGGGAAGAGGAAAAGAATTCTGGAGATGAATGGTGGTGATAGTTATACAACAATGTGAATGTACTTAAGGATACAGAACTATATACTTAAAAATGGTTAGGATGATAAATTTTATGTTATTTATATTTTACCACCACAAATAAATTATCTCATGCATGAAAAACTGTATCTCTCTCCGTTTATTCTCATCTTGTTTCTAGATCTTTCAAAGTTTTGAAACTATTCTCCATTAAAGTGTTTTGCAGCAATGAACTATTAGAGAAATTAAGAAAACAATCCTATATACAATAGCATCAAAAATGATAAAGTGCTTAGGAATAAAAGTAAGCAAGGAGGTGCAAGATCTGTACACTGAAAACTACAACACATTGAAGTAAATTAAAGACACAAATAAATGGAAAGATATTTCATGTTCATGGATTGGAAGAATTAATAGTGTTAAAATGTCTGTACTACCCAAAGCAATCTACAGATGCAATGCAAAATTCCTATCAAAATCCCAATGGCATTTTTTTACAGGAATATAAAAAAAAATCCTAAATTTGTACAGAACCACAAAATACCCTGATAGCCAAAATAATATTGAGAAAGAAGAACAAAGCTGGAGGCATCATGTTTCCTGATTTCAAATATATCACAAATCTATAGTAGTCAAAACAGTGTGGTATTGGCATTAGAACAGACACATAGATCAATGGAACAAACAGAGAGCCCACATATAAACCCATATGTATATGGCCAATTAATTTATATCAAAGGTGCCAAGAATATATAGGGGGGAAATGACAGTCTCTTCAATAAATGATGTTGGGAAAACTGGAGAGCCATGTGCAAAAGAACGAAACTGGACTTCTATCTTACACCATACCAAAAAAAATTAACTCAGTATGGATTAATTTAAACATAAGACCTAAAACTGTAAAATTCCTCAAAGAAAACATAGGGGATAAACTCCCCGACATTGGTCTTGGCAATGATGTTTTAGACTTGATACCAAAAGCCAAGCAACAAAAGCAAAAATAAATAAGTGAGACTAAAACAAACTAAAAAGCTTCTGCACAGCAAAGAAACTAGCAAGAAAATGAAAAGGCAACTTACAGAATGGAAGAAAATATTTGCAAACCTCCTATCTGATAAGGGTTTAATATCCAAAATATAGAAGGAACTCATAAAACTCAATCCAAAAAACAAAACAAAAAACTCAATTAAAAAGTGGGCAAAAGACCTGAATGGACATTTTTCCAAGGAAGACATACAGATGGCCAATAGGTACATGAAAAGATGCCCAACATCGCTAATCATCAGGGAAATGAAAATCAAAACCACGATGAGGTATCGTCTCACACTTGTTAGAACAGCTATCATCAAAAAGACAGATAATAAATGCTAGCCAGAATGTGCAGAAAAGGGACCCCTTGTGCACTGTTTGTGGGAATGTAAACTGGCACAGCCACTAGGGAAAACAGTATGGAGTTTCCTCATGAAATTAAAAATAGAAGTATATGAGGCCGCAATTCCACTTCCGGTTATATATCTGAAGGAAATGAAATCATTGTCTTGTTGAGATGTCTACACCCCCTTGTTCACTGAAGCATTATTTACAATAGCCAAGGTATGGAAACAACCCACATGTCTGTTGACAGATGAAGGGATAAACTCAGTGTGGTATATAGAAACACAATGGACTAATATTCAGCCTTAGCAGAGAAGGAAATCCTGCCATTTTCAACATCATGAGTGAAGCTAGAGGACATTATGTGAAGTGAAATATGCCAAAGACAAATACTGTATAGTATCACTTATATGTGAAATCTAAAAAAAAAATTTTTAATTAAAAAAAAAAAAGTTAAACTCAAAGAAACAGAACGAAAAGTGGTTGCCAGGGGTTGGGGACTGGAGTTAATAGGGAAAGGCTGGTAAAGGGTACACGTTTTCAGCTACAAAATGAATAAGGTCTGAAGATCTCATGAAAAAAACACGGTGACTATAGTTGATAACACTGTCTTGTATAATTAAATTCGCTGACAGTAGATCTTAGATGTTCTCACATACAAACAGGTAAATACGTGAGGCAGCTGGTTAATTAACTTGATGCGGGGAGTCCTTTCACAACGTCTATGTTTATCAGATCATCATTGTACGCTTTAAATCTTACAATTGTTAACTATACCTCAAAAAAGCTAAAAAAAAAAAAGTTTTGGATTATTTTCATTCTTTTTTTAGTGGCATAGAACATGTGTTTATTGATTGATTGAAGTAAGAACATTTAACATGAGTTCTACCCTCTTAAATGTTTAACTGTATAATACAGTGTTAAATGTGTTTTACTGGCACGGTGTTCTACAGACACCTTACCCCATCCTACACCTTTCCAGGGCCCTCTCCCACAAGGAGCCCAATTCTTTCTTGTTATTTTCCAGACCAGAGAAAATCAGGTGGATAAACAAGGTATTGGTGATGTACCAACTGAGTTTTAAAACACCAACAAGCAATGAGATAGAGCATGAAAGAGTGGCTTCACAACACCCTGGACAACTGGGAGAGAGATTATTCGGAAAGAAAAACAGGCAACTAATGGGACTGCCCTTGTACCCAGGATCTCACCAAGTCTCAGATCCCAGGGAGCTGACAGAAGACCCTATCTTAATGTCTTGGAAAAGAGGAGGAGGAGGAAGTCTGCATTTCCTGATTCTGAGACCTAAAGGTATGTTTGAATAGCAACAGCTAGTTTTTATCTGTCTCACTAAGAAAGGAGAGTAGACATACAGTCCATCATCATCCCAGAACCCTTTCTATGTGCTTATAGGATGTAATCAGCAACATCCAACTACATGCACATTCATTCTACCCTCTGCCCTTGGGACCAACAGACCTTGGCTTCCATCTGCTTGTCTGCTCCTTAGACCCAGCTGGGTGGGAAAGATACCAAGATGGCCAGAATTGGGATGGACTGCTAATCAGGATTATTTTTCAGCGGATGGGGTGGGGGTGGGGCACTCTGTTCTAATTTAAGAGAGGCAAGGAGGAGCTCAGACTGTGATGTGTCCTATGATCACTGACAGGTGGGTAATAGTTTTCTGCTGACTAGGAAAGCGGTGAGCAGGAAATGAGGGGCAGCTTGGTTACCAGTTACCGGCGGGGCTAACGGCGAGTCTGTGCTGTTGTTCACAATCAACAACACACACGTGGATAGCCTGGAAAGGACCTAAAAGTTACACACCCCAAATAAATGAGAAATAATACAGTGAATAAGCTCAACATCTAGATCAGTGCCACCAACAGAACTTTCTGTGATGATGGTGATGCTGACGGTCTGTATCTGCATCGTCCAATGTGGTAGCCATCAAGCACTTGATATGTAGCTAATGAACAAGTCACAAATGTAAATTTCATTTTTAACTATTTAATTTTACACTTAAACAGCCCCATGTGGCTACTGACTACTATACGAGTCAGCGAAGGTCTGACAGTTTTGTTTTAATGGGCTCCTTTCCTCCCCAGTCTTACAATAGCCCAAAGGTTCTCAGCCAGGGGCAGCTTTGCCCCTGAAACTCAGGAGTCATTTGTCATTGTCTGAAGGTATTTTTGGTTTCATGGTGGGGGGTGGGGTGTTACTGGCATCGCATGAGTGCTAAGCATCCCACAAGGCACAGGACTGCTCCTCACCCCCAAACAGAGAATCCTCAAGCCCACACATCAGTGACACCAAGGCTGAGTGTCCTTCTCTAGCCTTCTCTAGGATAAGCAAAGCTTTTCATAATTTGTACAACTGTTATATTCATTTTCTTAATTTTTCAAAAAATGTATTAAGTTACGGTAAAACACATAAAATTTGTGTGACACAAAATGGCAACTACCATTCTACTTTCTGTCTCTATGAATTTGACTGTTTCTAAGTACTGCCTATAAGTGGAAAGATGCAGTCTTTGTCTTTTTGTTATGGCTTATTTCACTTAGTATACTGTCCTCATGGTTCATGCATGTAGCATTGTCAGAATTTCCTTCCTTTTTAAGGTTGAATACTATTAAGTTCTGTTTATCCATTCATCCATTGGTGGACACGTGGGTTGCTTCCACCTCCTGGCTATTTTCCATAACGCTGTGAACATGGGTGTGCCAGTTACTTGATTTAAAATAAACTGGGGGGACTTCCCTGGGGGCGCAGTGGTTAAGAATCTGCCTGCCAACGCAGGGGACGTGGGTTCGATCCCTGGTCCCGGAAGATCCCACGTGCCTCGGAGCAACTAAACCCATGTGCCACAACTACTGAGCCCTCGTACCTAGAGCTCATGCTCCACAACGAGAAGCCACCATGAGAAGCCCGTGCACCACAACAAAAAGTAGCCCCGGCTCGCCACAACTAGAGAAAGCCCGCGTGCAGCAACGAAAACCCCATGCAGCTAAGAAATAAATGTATTTAAAAAAACAACCTGGGAATGATTTTAGTTCACAGAAAATTTGCAAAGATTATACAGAGAGCTCTCATCTACCCCTCACCTGGTGGCCTCCATTACTATTTCATATTACCATGGTACATTTGTCACAATTAAGAAACCAAAAGTGGGGCATTTCTAGTAACTGCACTCTAGACAATTCAGATTTTTACCAGTTTTTTCCACTAACGCCCTTTTCTTCTTCTATGATCCAACCCAGGACACTGTACTGCCTTTGGTTGTCATCCGTACCCAGTCCCCTCTGGGCTGGGACAGTTTCTCATTCTCTGTTTTTCACGACCTTCAGTTTTAAAAGGGTACGGTCAGGTATTTTGTAAAATGTGCCTCCGTTTGGGGTTGTCTATGTTCTTCTCATGAGTAGACAGACGTTAGATATTTTTAGAAAGAATACCACGGGGGAGAAGTGCCTCTGTGCCTTCTCGTCCCATCCCATCCAGGGTTCATGAGATCCACACGACATCACTGACGTTAACCTTCATCACTTGGTTAAGGTTTTATGTGCCAGGCTGCTCCCTGGAACGTGACTATCTTTCCCTCTCTATACACTGTTATTTGCAGGTGAGTCACTGAGACCAGTCCAAAAGGGAAGGGGTTGGAAGGAAAAGAGAATATCCACCTCCTGGTGGAGAGAGTATGTATATACATTATTTGGGGTCTTCCATTAAGAATATTTCTCGTTTCTCCCCCATTTATTTTCTTTTCAATCATTTATTTTATAGTGTCAATTATAAACCAATTTTTTTTTTGTCTTGGCCATCCCTTGCTTTTCTAAACAGTGTATCAACAACGATACATTTTGCACTTGATACTTTAACATGTTTCAAACCTGACAGGCTTTTTCCAAGGAATGAGTCTTGCCTCAGTCAACACTACTAATAGCATTGATATTTATGACAATAAAGGCCACACTGACAAGCTCCCATCCAACCCAGCACCTGAGAAACAGAACTGAAATAAAGGCCAGTTGCCAAGCACCTCTAGAATAATCCTGAGAGGCTTACAAGCATCCCCTGAAGGTGGGGCTGCCAAACCCTTCTGGGAGCGTAAATTAATTGGTCCAACAGAGGACCTGGTCATTATCACTCAGATGGCCCATCACTGTCACAAATCCCTGGGTTCAGGAAAAGCTATGAAACCCATGTGGGGTGCACACGCCTAAAAGCAAGACGCTTTCTGGAGTCAGACATACACAGCATTCACTTGTACTTTTGTTCTGAGCTCTGCAACAAAACGATGTTTGGAAACAATATTTAGGATAAAAAGTTCATTTGGATAAAAGGTTTTGCTTTGTTTTTGAGAAACAAATCCTAAACACCCAAGAGAATTGTCTTAAGTTCTTTTAGGCATTCAGGCTTTTGGGATTTCTTCCGAGACAACTTATTCTCCTGATTGGAAAGTTATTTCTCACCTTTACATCTGAAATCAAACCAGAGATTTGAAGAACTTATGTGGCTTTATATAGACATTGCACGTGAATCTTAATTACCCCTGAAGTGGCTATGCTCTGATTTTAAAATTTTGTGAACAGTTATTTTAAAAATATAAATAGTTTAAAAACAAAACAGCCTTACTTAGTTCAGAGTCCCAAGAACACGCTGGCTGGTGCAACGTGGTCTGTATTCAAGACTGTGTACAAGGGTGTCCTTTTCACGCTCAACCTTACACATGTCATGGGGTTGTTGGTCTGTGGCTCTGTGGACTGA
The DNA here is from genome assembly GCF_030028045.1 of Hippopotamus amphibius kiboko. Taxonomy (NCBI): domain Eukaryota; kingdom Metazoa; phylum Chordata; class Mammalia; order Artiodactyla; family Hippopotamidae; genus Hippopotamus; species Hippopotamus amphibius. The sequence continues at coordinate 9,615,047 of NC_080193.1, read as the reverse complement.
CAGTTTCAAAATCAGGGGGATTGTATTGATGTTCAGGAGTCCTTTTCATTTCTGGTGCACATTAATTTCTGAAGCAGAGAACCCTCCCCAGCCCCCAGCCCATGCAGCACAGGATGACTTTCTTCCAGGCAATTAGTGAATAGCAGGTATTGGCTTTGATAATGAGCTCTTTGGGCTGAGCAGCGCTCTCCGGGCTGGGCACGTCTGCCAAATTCCCGCTGCATGTCCCACTGTGAAGTTGCTCTTTCCATGAATCCTAATGGAATTTACAAGAGTTAAAGCTAGGCACACTGAGAGGAGGCTTCTACATATGTACTTGGTAGGTTTCAGAGCACACAGAAAGCACTGCAGAATCGGCACAGGCGAGGTAATGAAACACAGACATTCTCAGGGACTGAGCATCTCAAACAAGTCAGGCGCTAGGACCTCCACTGCATTTCTCCAGGCTGAAGTTGTGGAGGTCTTTTTGTCCGTTACACCCATGCATGTAATCAGCGATTGTTCCTATTGTAAATCCCAGATTCACCATCTGTATGCTCCAAAGGGCTGGGTGATTGTTAATACCCTGTCCCTATGGGATTAATCTGCAATTTCACACTAAATGATTTTTAAGTATAATTTGTTACAATGATACAACATTACCATTTCTAAAACAAATAGCCAGGATCGTTACCTTGCAATAAAAAGCAAAAAGTTTGTGTGCTACTGTTTTACATTCACTTCGCTTTAGACACAAACAGAAAGAGATATGAAAAATAAAACCCAGTCCAGAACCCTGGGAAGGGGTTTTTAGTAAGGGAACACACTGCTTTTTATTCCTGAGGAACAGGATCTGAATGTGCAGTAGCGATAAAAGTGAGAGAGTTCTCTGAGCAGTCTTTAAAAACCACTCAGGGTTGTTTGGTGTTCACAAAATAAAGGAGCTTACAGTGAAAAATCTGAGTTTGGATTCTCTGTTGAGCAAAGAACTGTTAAAAGCTTTTTGTAAACAAATGAGAAGCCTCTAAAAAAAATCAGTCTGTGATATTAAAAAGAGTTGGCTTTAAACCTACAGAGAATATTCTTTCTCATGTCTTGGTTTGTTACACAAAAGGTGTTACTCCTAAGTTTTAATGCTATGAATTTCCAAACAGATCATCCAAAACAGCATATAATTTGAAATCAAGTCTAACCACAGCCAGGATACCAAATACTGAGACATTTTTGTATACTTTACTAAGAATGAAGCCTTTCCACTAGATTGAAACAAATACAGCAATTTTATTTTCCCAATTTTTTAGGCTGATTTCAAATGTTCCCTTTTGCAGATCAGATGGTTGAACTGTTAGAACAAGTTCAACAGCTACAAAGCTTGCTCAATGTCATTTTTATTATACTCTACCCCATAAACTAAATGTATGACATCTATGGGACCTGTGTGGGGACCAGCAATTCCCTGGGATGTAGCTTCATCCTTCTCAGTGGGATGTGCTTTGTCAAGCCATGCATTATTTAAAAAGATGCCTAAAAAGGTCTGCCCATCAGAAACCACTTGTGCAGAAGAGTAGGAAAGTGGGTCCTGCTACCACTTCTTCCCCATCCCCTGACACGATCAGGTAGAACAGATAAACTGAGCCAACTCTGAGTTACTTCCTCATGTCTTATATGGGTGCGATCACACCCACCTCACAGCACTGTAAGGACCAAGAAAGACGTACAAAGCACTTAGCACAACATCCAGCAGAGTAAGTTTCCCAAAAGCATAGATTATTTTTAATAGCTACTGATAATATTTCTGAGGTTCTAACAACATCATGGGCACAAAAACCATTCTGCTTTTGTCTTCAAAACAAAAGCCCATGAAAAACATGGTCAGAGACCAATGGCAAAGACCTTGGCCTTGGGGTCGGACTATAAGGAGTGGTGGAGCCTGTGGCAAACTGGAAAAGCACATGACCATCCCTCTGAAGTGGCGGGGTGGGGGGCAGGGAGGCAGCAGCATTCAGTCCCAGCTGAGGGCTCCCTTTTGGGATTGTGGGCCTACCATGGCCAACTTTTCAGATTTTTCAAGAAAAGCTGGAAATCCCAGCTTGAAGGATTTTAAAATGCTGGCTTCTAATTCAAGTTTTTAAAAAGAAAGCCCATGAGCCAAACAAAGCCTGTCTGTGGCTGCATGTGGCCTGCAGACCCCTGGTAGAGGATGCCTGCTAGAAACCAAAAGAAAAGACACACAAAGAAAATGGAATATAGACTAGAGTGATCACCACAGTTCTGTCTAATAATGTAGACTCAGATTAGATGTGGAATTGTATGTTAATTGCACCCATAACATAGATCTAGAGGCTGTAGCAATATACCCTGTACAATATGAGAAAATATATATACACATGACAAAGAATGCAAAGTGGCCAGCTTAAATCAGTGATAGAATTCAGGGGCAAGGGCTTTCCCCACATGGTGACTGCTGAATGGGATTTCCTGGTGGAGAAATGAAAGTAAGGGCTTAGATTGGGTCAAAGTATGGATTGGGGCAGAAGATAAGGATTTTGGATAATTTTTCATTGAACAGGAAACAGCTGTCTGACTTTTCAGATTATGAGAGAACTGCAGTAACTCCAGATTCTGTTGATTTAAAGGGTTGAGAGAGCTTCTCAGAGTAACTCAGTTGATTCCTTATTTGCTCCAGGAGAATCTAGCTACAGAACAATAAGAACCTTTAGCAATACAAACTCACCTGGAAACACAGCCGTTGTTGGTTGAGCATCTTCTATACATCGGGTGCTATCTCCAAGCTTCACACAGCCCTGAAAGATAGGTGGTGTTTGTTTTTTAGAAACAGGGAAACAGTGGGAAGTTGTTGTATAACAAAGGGAGTCCAACTCGAGGATGGAAGATGCCTTAGAGGACTGGGGCAGGGAGGGTGGGGGGGAATCGAGGGGGGGGGCGTCAAGGAAGGGAGGGAATATGGGGATATGTGTATAAAAGCAGTTGATTGAACCTGGTGTACCCCCAAAAAAATAAAAAAAAAAACATAAAACTCATTAAAAAAAAAAAAAAAAAAAAAGAAACAGGGAAACAAAGTTATGGGAATAACTCACCCCAAAGCTACTCAAAAGGGAGGGGCAGTGCTAAGACTTGAACCCTGGCTGGCCTCACAGCTGAGCCATTACAAAGCCCTCCTAGGGTGCTGTCACCACATTTACACGCAGGAAATGGGTGGTTCTAAATATTCTAATTCGTATGGAATTACTATGCTAAGATGGCTGCGATTATTTACTTTCCAAAAATAAAATATACTTAAGGTCAAGATTATGCTAATTAGATATGTCTGTTTTGATTCAGACAGTATCTCAGAGTTTTTCAGGGCCAGACAAATATCAGTGAGCATTATAATAATGTAGATAGTCATACCAGCCAAGAGAGAACCCAGCTTTTTAAAATATTTTTATTCTAGGAGCTGTTTTAGTCTCCAAATTCTGTTTGTTTTTAAACTTAAGCCAGCTAGAAAGACAACTGCCCAGTAGTTTCAATGTGGTCATTGCCAAGATACATACATTGAAATTGATACCAGATTTTAAGTTTTCTTTTCAAAGCATTTATTTTATGTTTAATCTCCTGTGCATTATCACAATTAGATGTACTTATATTTTTTAAAGCAACAGAAACTTGCCTGTCCACGTTCAACAGAAAAACTGCTACTTGTGTACATGGACTTGGCACTGACATTCAAGGATGAGGTGTAGAATTCCATGGAAGTTCGGCACTCCGTGGGCCTCAGAGTTCTAATCCAGCTTGTCTCTGGTGTGTAAATCCCCCTTCACCTCTTCTCAGTCTCCGCATCAACAGCTGGGTGGAGCCTACTTTCTACCATCAGAGGAGACAGGCCAGCCTAGAGGTGCTCTTACTGTTAGAAAGTTTTTCCTTAGCCTGGTTAAAATAAGCCCTGGAACCTTACAACCCAGTGATCTCAATTTGGCTTGCGGGGAGTCACAGACAAAAAGTCCTCTGGGTTTTACTCTTTCAACACTCAGATTCTCAAGAGAGAAAACAAAACCACTCAAAAATTTTTTTTCGTAAAAGAAATGCTTAGACATTGCCAAAACAACTAAATTAGGTCATTGTAAAGGGGAGGAAAAAGCTCCAACAACCTGCTTGGAGCACATTCAAGGGTCCCACTCATTAAAAGCTTGACTTTATTAGCTACCAACCACCTTTCTGAGGAGTAAGATAGGGCAGTGATTAAATTGGATCTAGGAGGAGGCAATAGGGTATCATCAAGATGCAAAAACCTTAGAGTACTCCCTTCCTGGAGACATCCAAGGGTTTAACACCCTTTTATTAAATAAGACGTATGCCAACAATTATAAGCACTGGTTCCTCTACAAACGTGCTCCCAAAGGACCACAATACACTTATCAGTCATGCTAACAGGAGCAAACGAGATCAACGGCCAGTGAACTTTCATGGTCTCCCACAGAAAAAAAAACCATTCTGTCCTCACATCTGCAAAAGCTGTGTTTTGCTATCAAATAGGGGCTTCGCAGTGCTGTGGAACCAACATTTTTGGAAATCAATCAGAAATTACTTTTGGAGGCGGCGTGAACCTTGGGGAGTGAATACTGGGTAAGCTTTCGTTTGAGAACTTCCTTACGACAAAATACCACCTGACTAGTTTTTTTTTTTTTTTTTTTGCAATTGACAAAGCAAGAAAAACATTTTTTAGGCCTGTAAGAATCCTTGTGAACCAGACACAGCCCAGGCTGCTGTGGCCTAGGGAGGTTGTTCTAGTGTAATCATTCATGAAAAAGCACCTTGACATTTCTGCTTCATAGATATGCGCTGTGGTTCACTATGCTCACCAGTGAATCAGAGTGGGAGAAAAAGAAGTGATTATTTGTGGCTATAAATCATATATTCCTGACCATACTCCCTTTGCCCCCTCACTACCAGAAAATCAAAACAATAAGCAAAGTTAAAGTCAAGAACTTTAGGAAAAAGAAGAAATAGTCATAGCCTGTAATAAAACGGAGCTGCTTCTTGGTCAGAAAAACCTGCTTTAAACTTGCTGAGTGAGTAATTTTTAATCCTTCAATACCTACACTGTTCCTACACACTGACTATGAGGAACTGGTCTTCCCAGTTATGACTGAGTTGGTTTTCAGCTCATCCACAGCATCACAAACAAACATTTCTTACATAGCCATGGGCACCCTAGCTCTGAACAGACCAGGCAAATAATACACCGCTTGACTACCAAAACTTCAGAAATACCAGCCCAAGTTGGAACATTCTCTGCTACATCGAACCAGAGAGTAAGCAGAAAAGCCATATACCTATTGTTTTTGCTCCCTTCTGCCTTTCTTGTACAATCAGAGGACTGATGAACTGTTGAGCCTTTTGGAAATCTTGCTAGCAGGGAAGCAGCTCCGTTTGCAAAATCAGAATGGATCTGAGGCTTTCCTCGGATTGATGAGGTGCTATATAGCCATGGAAACAGGTGAATTTCACATTCTTTCATTTAAAAAAGAAAAAAGGGCAGTATTGGCCATCTTTCTGTAACTCAGTGAGATCACCTGGTACAGGTGCCCACACTTACTAGATCATAGAATCACCTGAGACTCTTGTTACAAAACAAGGATTCCCCAGCTCTTCCCTTTTATGGTTCTAATTTCACCCCAGGTGACTCTTATAATTCAGCAGGCTTGAGAAATACCATACATTTATAAAAGGGAAAAATACATTAACCTAACAAAAGAGGGATTTCTACTAAGTTACCTGGGTTTTCTGAATACCTCTAACAGTAGGCGTCTGACTGGCAATATTTTCACCAACCAATCCTGAAGCAAAGAACTCAAAAGCTCAACTGTTTAGGGAAATGATACACTTGCCAACCAAAAATCCCTACAGAGAGGCCAAGTTCCTGAGGAAAAGGGGGCTTTTGAGGACTGCCCAGGACATCCTGAATCTCCATTTTTAAAAAATGTTTTATTTTCGTGAAGGGTCTTTGCTCTTTTTCTCCCATAGTACATGAGTCTAAAGAACTCAGATTCCCTGCCTTTTATTTTAAAAGCTTTACTGAATCCACCAGTTTTCAGAAGAAAGACTTTCCTCCCAAACCGCTCTAAAGATATAAAATTATACCTGGATGAAAAGGGCTGTTACTTCAAAAGGAGGTTGTCAAGCACCCCCCCCCACACACACACACACAATTTACTGACAACTCCATTAAGGATTAACAGAAATAAACCCAAATGCTTTGAATGTTTACAACTTAACCTCTGAATTAATTGTAGGTCATTCGGGGACATTGAAAGCAATGTAAACTACCCGCAGAACCGGTCAAAATACACATTGTCAATATATGCAGGTCGGAGAGAGATGAAAACCGAGAAGTTTCATGACCATGACCTTAACTAACATCTGTAAATTACACCCCCCCCAACCCCCCCCCCTCCCGCCCCGAGAATGCAAGCTGATCTATTTACTCCTGGCAGAGAAAAAAGGCGCAAGGGCGCCCAGGTGCTACAAGAAAACCATTCGGGACATGGAGCAGCGCCAAGCGCACAGCCCACCTGAATGAAAAATGAAATCCAGGTACTGCACACCCCAGCCGAGGGAGTCCCGGCTCCTGCTGGAAAGTAAACAGCGGGTCGGAAAGGCTTCCTAGCCGCAGGTGCGGAGACGCGTTTCCCCTGCCCGCCACGGGATAAAGAAACCACGTGACGAGAGCCTCGAGAAACCCAAGAAGCATTGGATGCCCGGCCTGACACGGCCAGAGGCGCAGACTTGGGTCGAACATGCACACGCAGGGGCAGCGGCCGCGGAGCCGCCGCGGCCTGGGTTCGAATCCCAACTCTGCCCGTGCGCCCTTGTCCACTCATTACCGCCCTGAAGAGGGCTTCAGGGTCCCTCTGTGCCGAAAGGGGACCAACCATCCTATCCCCGCAGGGGCTGGTGTGAAGGATACACGAGGCGGCAGAAATAAGCAAATAAAGGATGCCCGTGCCTCTCATTGTGATCCTTGCAAATTATCCCAACAGGGGCTCAAGAGGGAGGGAGTCGAAAATGCAGACTTTCTCGGGGGATCACGCCTCACTCCAGCCCCACTGCTACGGCGCCTGGGGAGACCTTTGTCCGCGCTCGACCCCGCCGCCGCCCGCGGGCCGCGCCACCTTTCCCGCGGCGGGCACTGGGCGGGGCGGGGCAGCCGGCGGCGCGGGCCGGGCGGCGGGGAAGGCGGGAGCGCGGGCGCACCGGCGGGCCGCGCGGCCCCCAACGGCTCGGCGGCGCTGCGCTGGGCTCCGGCCGGCCGCGCGGGACCCCGAGCGCCGCAGCCTCCAGCGCGGCCGCGGGGGACAGGGGGGCGCGGCGCGCACCCCCGGGACGCCCCCCCCACCCCCGCCCCGAGCGAGGCGGGCAGGTGGAGGCGCCGGGCGCGTGCGCTCCCGGCCCCGCGAGCCCCCTCCGGCCGCGCGCCCCGCCGATGCGCGCGGGCGCAACTTTCTTAAAGAGACAGGTGGCCCGAATCCGCGCCTACCTGAGGCCCCCCGACTCGGCCTCCTGGCCTGTCCCCCCCGCCCCCCCCGCTTTGGTGGAGAGAGGGGGCTGCTGCAACAGATCTCCACACCCACCCACCTCCTTTTCCCCTGGGCAGGGACGGATTGCACATTTTAACGCACCCTGCATCCTTTTGCAACTTAATTCTTTTGGGCCCAAATCACCCTCCCACGGCGCCTCAAAGCAGGCTCGCGGGCGTGCAGTTGGGGCCACTGCTGGCCAAGTTTGAAGAGGGGTGTCCCTACCCCTGCGCCACACCCCACCCCTAGCTACGGGGCGTGCAAGGCTCGCTGCTGTCGGGAAACGCCCGCTGCAATCCCCTTGACCCTGCCCTGTAACTGACCCTTGGGGAAAAGCCCCCCGCACAGCTACTGCGCATGCTCTGAGCTGGACAGCTCCAGAGAGGGAAATTTAAAAACGGTTCGAGCTGCGACGGCGGCCAAATTGCAGGACGCGAGGGGCGAGCGCGAGGGAGCCCCCCTCGGAAACCCCATCCCGCCCCAGGAGCGCCTGCGGCGGCGGCCCAGCGAGGATCGGCTCCAGGTACCGCCTTGCAGGGTCGGCTTTGCTCCCTCCTCCCGGGCAGTGTCCTGCATTGCGTATCCTGGGGGTGAGACCCGGGGCAGGGGCTGCGGGGGCTGCCTCTCTCTGCTCCCCCTTTCTCCTTTCCAGGCATCCTTGATGACTTTGGGAGAGGATCTGAGAGTCTAGTGGGTTTCTGTGTTCGTTTCAGGCTCAGAGTTTGAGAAACTTAGGGAAGATTTCTTTTAAAGGTTATGTTTGTGTATAGCGGGGGTGAGGGGGTGGAGTGGGGAGTTGGATGGGTTTCCAGCAAGGGCATGTGGCATTTCTGAAGGCATTTCCAGGGCGGAAACCCTGAGGAGATTATTCCCTTTACAAGTGGGAATTTGGCTCCCCCAGAGAAATGTACATGACACATCAAGCTGTCCTTTTTTGTTTATTTTTTCCAAAGTGGTCATACCCAAGCTGCGGTTGAAAATACTAGGCTTGGAAAGGAATCGGGTTTTTCTGATTCCTAGTTTGCAAGTCCACATTTTTCAAGACTTGACATTTGGATTCTAGAGGCTTCCTCTGCCCTTCCCCCATTAATTTGAAAGAACCTGGAATTTCATTCCATTCTCTTCATTTGCTTCTAAAACCCTGTAGAATTGCCCTGGGAAAATGACCTGTGACGCCCAGGAACCCTCTAGCACTTTTTTTTCCTTTCTTTTTTTTTTTTTTTAAAGTGTTCATTGAGCTCCTTCTTTCTGAATTGTTGGAAAACTATGAGTTTCCTGCCCTGTCCACATCGTTGCTGATGGGAGCTTTGTTTTCTGCTTGTCTTTTCCTCAAGGAGATGATAGAAAGTGACATCTCATCCATGATGTCAGGAATTATTCGAAACTCAGGGCAAAATCACCACCCCTCTGCACAGGAATACAGGTGAGGGCTTCAATGATAACAAAGGATATCTTTTGAATTGTTTAAAGTGTTTATGTGCTGGTTATGGTTTTTGAAACTGCCCAAGAACTATGGTTACATTAAATTCTGTGATTTTGCAGGAGAACTAGAAGATCTTGGTTTCAAAGGTGGTCTCTCTCTGAGAATATATGACTTGTGGCGTGGGGCAATGGGACCACTGAAAGCCTGCAGTTTTTCTTTTTCCCCTCCTGGGTGAGAGACTGGGCATCTGCATGGATGTTAAGGTGACAATAGCAGTTACTGCTTCTCCTCCAGTGGTCTTAACCGGACTCCAGGAAATACCCTCCAAGAAAGGAGAAAGGGCTTGTCCAAGGTCACTAGCAAAGGGAGAGAGGAGGAGAAAAAGGAAGGATCCCAGCCTCTCTCCCTGGAGCCACTGAAGGCCTGCTCTGGCTCCCAGTGCCCCACCCCCAAGGCAAACACAGTATCCACGGGTGGAGGGGCCACAGCCCAGATTATGGAGTGGGGACAGGACATGGGGTGCCTGGGAAGAGCAGGCTGTCACCTCAGATCAGCCCTGTTTACCCAGGGGCTGTCTGGCCTCCCGGGGCCACTGCAACTCACCAGCAGTGCGTTTGGAGAAGACTGAAGCCCCCAATTAGAGAGCAGCTGCTTTCAGAGGGGTGTGGGCCTGGAGGCTGCCTTCTGAGACCCGAATGAGGCCACACATTCAAACAAATATTTGCTGAGAGACTACTGTGGGCAGGGCTGGAACCCCAGATGTGGGCAGGCACACAGCAGTGTGTGGGCACCTACTGTATGCCCAGCTTGGGAGGCTGCTCGGATGAGCCCTCATCGTACAATGAGGAAAGCAAGGCTCAGAAAAGTGAAATGGTTTTCCCAAGATCACACGACCAAAGACCTCTGGGCTTCCTTCCTGTGCTGAAAGGGTTTACATCATGGCAAGTAGGCTGGGGGCAGCCTAAGGCTTAGGAGCTCGGCTCTGGAGTCAGAATCCCAGCTTCTCTGGTTGTGTGGACCTCTGAGCCTCAGTTTCCTCATCCATGAAATGGGGACAGAAATAGTACCCACTGCATAGAGTTGTTAGACAGATTCAGTAAAAATTTCAGCTCTGTCACTTGCCAACTGTATGATCCTGGGAAAATCCTGGGGGTCCAGCCTTTCCTTTTCACACGGATTCAGGGCTGCTTTCTTAGGTTAAACAGCATAAACAGAAGGCAGAATAACAAAATAACAACAATTATAACAGCTACTGGTTTCTTAACCCTTTATCACCTGCCTGCCCCGTGCCACGACCACCCTTTGAGAGCAGCACTCTTGTGCCCATTTAGCAGATGAGAAAACCACGGCTCAGCCAGATTAAATGAACGTGCGAGAGGACGCAGCTAGTTATGGGGACAGTGGAGACTCAAACCCTAGGCTGTCCCACCCAGAGGGGACCACGGCTACCATCCCCATGCCCGACTGCTGAAGAATGCATGCGGTTGGAACAGAGCAAGTTGCTCCACCACCTCACAGCTGTGTGACCCTGGACAAGTCACTGCCCCTCTCTGTGCCTCAGTTTCTTCATCTGGGAACTGGGAGCAATGAGAGAGCCCAATGTGCCGTCATTGGGAGGATGCTATGCTTCCATCTAGAAAAGGTGTTCAGCCAGGCCTGGGGTAGAGTGCTTTCTCATGGAGGGGAGATTTTATGATTAAACAGTGACTCCACAACCCCTTCCAACCACTCCCATTTTTTCTCCCCAAATAATAGCCCAGCAGAAGTTTATGGGCTTCTTATTCCCCCTCCCATGTCTCCAGAGAATGGCTCCGGGGACCACTCAGGCTGCTCACTCAGGCAGCCTGGTTCCAGCCCTCTTGCAGCCCTCTATGCAGCCGCCTGCCCCTCCATCCCCAGGGGCTGAGTTTGGCCGTTAACTCTCAATGGTGGTGTGCAGGGAGGGTGGGGGCTGGGGTGGGGTGGGGGGCGTAGCAGCTGGAGGCGGCTGCCCTGTCCCCAGGGAGCTGTCGGGAGTCAGCGGACAGGCCTAGACAGTAAATTGGCAGCAGCATCCTGGCCGCCTGGGGCGGAGGGATGCAGGCAGCCCTGACCTCCTGAGCAACGGCTAACAGCTCGCGCTCAACGTGGGTTAGCTGGTTTCCCCTTGGCTCAAAACTAGGAGGAAATCCACTCTTAGGGGTGCTGGGAAATGATGAGAGTTATTAAGAACTTATTGTGTGCTAACTCCTTATTCTAGAGGTCAGATCCTACAACCTCCTTTTTATAAATTGGAAATCTAAGGCCCAGAGAGGCAAGAGGAGGTAGGCTGCCAGTTCCTCGGACCTTCGGGTTCTCCCAGGGCCATGCAGCTCAGTGGGTATCCTTACAAAGCCTTGTGTGGGATGTTTACTCCCCAAACCCTCAGTCCCTTGTCTAAGAAAGGGGGTGATTTGGGGCAAAACCCTTTCCCTCTCTGGACAGTGGTTTTCTCCTTGGTGAACCACAGTGCTGGGCACCCGGTAGATACTTAATAAACATGCATCAGATGGAGAGATGATAGATAAATATCACATGAGAAACAGCACATCCATGGAAACTCACGGAAGTTTCATGCTTAAGTGATGACAAAATCCTGTCCTGTGGACCACGGCAGGCAGACACCACCTGTCTTTCCTCTTAAGCCTCCCACTGCATTGAGTGTGGGGGATGCTTTATCCCCATTCCAGAGTGGCTCCACCCATCAATTGTAACCTCCTTGGGTGAGGGGCTCACTCTGGCCGGGGCAGTGACCATTTACAACCCTGCACCCTTCAGGGCGTTCAAGGTGGCCAGAATAGCTCCTCAGCCTACCCACGGACAAGGAAAGAGGTAGCCTTGCTGGGGTTTTGTGTTTCCACCCCCAGAAACATGCACACAGCACACGCACGCACACCAAGTCCCGAGCCAAGTTCTAAAAAGGAAAGAGCCTCTTTTCCAAATTCCTAATCAAATCATTTCACATTACCCTCACTCTTGGCCCAGTTGGGAATTTCTGAGCTTGCTAAAATGGCATTTGATTTTCTTTTTTCCTGTAAATGGTTACAAAAGATATTGCAAATATGTTCACTAAATAAACAGCTCCATGAAATGCTTAATCCCTTTTGTGTAAAGGTCGGATTGGAAACAAGAACAGTTGGTAACGATGTAACAATTTCTTATTAACCACATCTGGAGAAGGCAGGTAAAACCTCCCAGTTATAATCATAGTGGACAGACATGCCTCTGCACTGCAGGGATGGTGATCTGACACCCCACTCCCCACAGAGACAATATTTTCTACGCAAACCCCACCTAGTAACCATGAAAGGCCAGAGGAGAAAAGAAAGAAATGTAGTTTTAGCACCTGCCTGGTGCCCTTTCTTACAAGTTATCTGATCTTGTCCTCACAACTGCCCTCTGTGGCAGGAATTCTTAGTCCATTTTACAGATGGGAAAACTGAGGCACAGAGACATGAAGTGACTTGCCTAAGGTCACACAGCCACAAAGGGATTGAGATAGGACTCGAGCCCCAAACAGATGTTCCTGCCACTGCACAAGTGCTGCATCAATTCTAAGAACCTCCAAGACAGGAAACAAAAGGTTAAATATGGGCTCTGGACTGAGAAGGCAGGAGTAGATAAGAGAGTTAAAATTAATGAGTGATCTCAAGAGTCTATGCCATGGGTAGACAATAATGGCACTAGTCATTCCAGGGGATGGAAAAACTGGGAGATGCTGGACTGGTCTGGGAGGGCTTCCTGGGTGAGGTGGTGTCTAAGCTGGGCTGGAAATGGATCGAGATTGGGGAATGCAAGATGTGTTGGGGCTGGACTGGGGGGATCCTTCTTCCCTTTCCTATGCCAGCAGTGTGCTGGGCCGTTTGGTGGGTGCTGAACAAAATAGAGGACCTCTCTATCCTTGCCCTTCTACAGTGGAAAGACTGGAAACATGTATAAATGAATACCTCATGGTAAAACGCTCAATGTTCTGCAGACACTACACAGGAAGGACCACGAGGGGTGGGGGTAACCAGGGAGGACCTCTCAGAGGAGGGAAATTTTAGGCTGTGGCCAGAAGCATGAGAAAGAGCTAGCTGTGAATGAGTGCATGGAACAGCATTCCAGGCAGAGGGAACAGCATGTGCAAAGAGAACATAGAATGTTTGGGGAACTGAAAAATGGACAGGTTTGCTAGTGCAAAGGGGAGAGGGAAGGAGATGGCCAAGGGCCAGATCATGGAGAGGAGCTTGACTCTCACTATCCTGATGGATTTTAAGGACAGTGACAGGTTCTGATGTCCCTTTTGAAAGGTCGCTGTGAATGCTGGGTAAGAAATCCACCCATTCCACAAACACTTGCCTAGCACTCGAGCCAAACACTATACCACACCCTGCGGTGATTTACCTACCCTGAACCAGGAAGCAGGCCAGGGCCTTTTATCACCTCTATTTTGCACATGAGAAAACTGAGGTTCAAAGGCATTGAGTCACCTGCACAAGGGCCCCAATTAGGAGTGGAGCCAGGACTGGAATCCAGGTCTCCTCGGGCTCACCCCAGCCAGTGCCCTGCTCTCCTGGCTCATCTTCCATTCCTCCACGGGATCAATTACCACGGCTGATCAATTAAGGATATTGTTAATTAATGATATCAGCCTGGTACCCTGGCCAGTGCAGAATGGCAGCCACGGACCCCAGTGATATCTCACTTTGCCCAGGGCTACCACAGAGTCCCCTGACCAGTGGCCCCATCACCATGGAGGCACTTTGCAACCTGATCCTTCTAAAAATGACATGATGATGGTTTGCCCTTCCTGCTTACAACTGGATTTATTTCAGCCGTACTGGCAGAGTATCTGAGTGAAGAGGCTCCAGGGTGGGTGGTTAAATCCCAGCTCCTTTGCTGACATGTTGTGTGGCTGACAGGTATCCCTTCCTCTCTCTGGGCCTCAGCTATCCCATCTGTGAAATGGGTATGATAAATAGCCATCCCACAGGCTGTCAGGCGACGAGGGAGATGCAGACCTAAGAGGGCTGGCAGGAAGGTGGGCATGCCATGAGGCAGACCTCCCCTCCTTTGCATCCCTAGGTCAACTAGAAAGTTCTCTCCTTGGACAGAGGGAGATTTGTCTGCCTGCCCAAACAGGGTCTGGCATGTAGGAGTTCAGGAAATATTTGTGGAATAACAGATGCTTCCTGAGTGTGAGATACTCTGCAGGTGGCCATCCCCATGGAGCCCACTTTACACTGAGTCCATACTCTTCGGAGGATGTTTAAACCCTAATCTAAACTGCAGCCATGCAATGCACATTGATGTGCTGGGAGCCCTACCTGAACTATCTCATTCAGTCCTTACCACCCCCTATGAGATGGGTACAGGTGTTAGCTAGCATCCCAATTTTATTTTTTAATGATATTTAATTAATTAATGTATTGGCCACAGCACGCAGCTTGTGGAATCTTAGTTTCCCAAACAGGGATTGAACCTGTGCCCCTGGCAATGAAAGTGCAGTCTTAACCACTGGATCGCCGGGGAATTCCCTAGCACCCCCATTTTACAGATGAGCAAACTGAAGCTCCGAGGCAGATGACTGCAGACCAATCTCACAACTGCTAAGTGGATTCAAAGCCAGGTCTGGCGGACTCCAGCGCCTACACTCGAAACCAACTACACTGAAATGCTGTAAAAAAGAGAAGCCCTGGTAGCCCTGGCCCCAGGTTTTCCAGCTGAGATGGGCTCAAAATGTACCATTACGGAGGGCAGGCCTGGGCCTCCTGATAAGCCTAGAGCCTTCAGAGCAAAACACGTGAGGGCACACAGGGAACACGTGTAGAGCCATAGCACAGAGAAAGCACTTGAGAAACGGCAGCCCCATTATTGCACTGATAGAGAGGGTTATTATTCTCAAGTCGATTTTCCCAAGGTACCACCTGGCTCCTAACCAGGGTCTGCCCCCTCTCAGACACTCCATGCTGCGACCCCCTCAGCATGGGACTGCACCCTTCAGCATCCCGTTTCCCGACAGAGGTGGGCTGCCCACCTCTACAGTCCCCCACCCTGGGTGGCCCTGTAGGCTCTGTGTCCCAGTGGCCGCCCCATGGAGATGGAAGGGGCTCAAGCCCCTTGTGTTGCAGTTGGGGAAACTGAGCCCCGGGGCGGGGCAGGGCAAGCGGGACGTGCGCGGGCTGGTACCTGGGGCCACTGCCAAGAGCTGCTGAGGTGAGTTCACCTGGCTTGGCCTCACCTTTCCTATCTGTGAAAGGGGGTGATGTGTGGGTGTATTTTAACCAGGAGAAGATGGGTGTGGCCGAGCTTTGGAAAGAAGTGCCTCCTGTATGGGCGGGGAGCTGTGAGGGGACTCTGGAGTGCTACCTAGGTCTTTTTCTTTTCTTTTTGCCCCCAAAGCTTTCCATTAACTAATGAGGATCCCCTGCTGGTGACAAACCCCCACTTGGTTTGAAAAGGATACATTGCCAGGGGTCCCCTTTGGAAACCCTGGACTAATGGTTTAACGTGCTTTTTCAGTAGAAAAATAGATGCTTCATCTGATCTGATGCTTAAATGAACTCTTAATGTGTTCTCGACAGCCCTCTTAGGGTAGGTGCTATTATTATTATTCCCATTTTATATACAGGGTAACTGAGGCCCAGGGCAGGTGACGGTCGTACAGCCAGGAAGAGGTCAGGCCCAGGCCCGCCTGCCTTGGGATTCACACCTGCTACTCTGCCTTCCTAGAGCCCTGGGGCCAGTGGGAACATCTACTCTGCCAGTAATGCTTCATAGATGGGGAAACTGAGGCCTGGAGAGGGAAAGGGACTTGCTCAAGATATTAGAACTTTGGAACTGCAACCAGAGATTTACCTGCAGGCTAGCTTCCCTGAGTTTCAGAGTCTTTGTATCAAAAGGAAACTTGGAGGTTGCTTAGGCTCAGCTTTCATCCAATAGGGACCCGATAGATCATCCCTTGGCTCCTACTTGCGTGCTCCCAGGACGGAGAGCTCACTACTCATGAGTTGCCTTAGTACGGGGCTTCCATTTTTACAGAGCCCTTCCCCGTAACTTCCTCACTGGTGCAGGGTGGGGTGGAGGACTCTTTTATATGCAAATCTAATAACACTGCAACTTCCATGAAATCAGCTCCTTAAATGTCCAAATCCAAATCAAATGTCCAGTTGTCTTCAGGCAAGGTAGAAACACTACAGATTGTTCCATCAAGATTGAAGAATGTTCCAGAAGGCTGCCACCTCGTAGGACACTTTGCGATGATGGGAACCTTCCACATGTGTCCACTATGGCACCCACTGGCTACATGTGGCCACTGAGCACTCGAAATGTGACTAGCACAACAAAGAAACTGAATCTATCATTTTATTTAATTTCAGTGAGTTTAAATAGCCACTTGTGGCTTCCTATGCCTGGATTTCCTAGAACTCACGGAGCACATCTCTTCAACCATTCCTGGCAGAGCAGGGAGAGGGTTCGGTGGGGCTGTAATCAACGCACGCGCTGGCTGGGGCATCCTGGACAGGCCTGTCTCTCCCGGGCCTCAGTGTTCCCATCTGGCAAATGGGAGGGTAGCAATGGTAACACACCTCCCTGACCAGACTCTTGTGAGGATGACACGAGATTAGTCGTGTACCCCACTTCTGTTCAGGGCGGGGCGCACCCCAGGAACTCCCTCACCCCAAACCGTGTCCACAGGTTGTAATAACACCCAATTTTATTTAACTCTAAAATTAAATAAAGTTAAGTTGAGCGCCTTTCATCCCTGCCTGGGCCCCAGGTCAGCTGGGGCAGGGCATCTGGACAGCTGGATCTGTTTGCTCACGTGTCCAGTCTGTGAGTACTTATTAAGCACCCACTGTATGCTCAGCCCTGTGATGGGCCCCGCGGCTATAGCTCCTCCCTCAGGGGGTGGTAGGTGCCTGCTTCAGCGATAGGCTCTGCTGGAGCCGCCCGCACCCATCAGTGCATTCAGCCCCTGTCCTAGCCTCCTCCCTGCCTCCACCCCCAAGATCTAGGGGTGCAGCCCCTACCTCCCTGGGGACATCAGCCAGGTTCAGGAGAAGGCGCCCCTTGTGGCCCACTAGGGGGCTCTGAAAAACAGTAGCTCAGGTGGGGGGATGCTGACACGTGCAGAGAAGGAGAAGGGAAGGCATCCTTTGTGAAAGAAGAGAAGGTACGTAGGCGCAATGGAGGCGTGGTGGGGGTGGGGAGAACAACATTTGGTACCCCGGACCCCAGAGCTCATCGCATGCTATGCCGATATCAGAGCATGGGGTCACCTGAGCTGGCAGAAGGGTGCGGCAGGGGGCGCAGCGCCCCAGCCCTGGGTGTGTGGGGATTACCTGGGCACAGGAGCATGGGTTAACTGCTTTCATCCCCTGAAAGCCTGGCTTAGTGTCTTTAAGTAGCGCTGGGGCTGGGGACACAGGAATGATGGGTGGGTGAGTGAGTGTGTGGGATAGAGACGGGTCTGCGGGAGATCTGGGGAACCCGGATCCTGCATCACAGAGAGAAGGGACAGGAGGAGAGGACGGGCATTTACTGAGAGCCTCTTGTGAGCGCTTTGCCTCTGTCATTGTTGCCCCATTCTGCAGGGGAGAAAACTGAGGCTCAGGAAGATTCAGAAGCACATCTGATGTCACCAGACAGGAAGAGTAGGGCCAGGACTTCATCACAGGGCCCTCAGACACACAGAGAGACAGAGAGACACACAGAGACAAGCAGAGACACCAGCAAGGAGAGAGTGGGAGAGAGAACAGAGGGACGGGGTGGGGTGAGATAGGACGGGGGAGTGGGTGGTAGGGAGAATAGAGGGAGAAAATGGAGCTGGGTCTTGGAAGTTTCATAGTTTCATTCTCCTTGTAGCTTCCTCTGGAGGTGACCCTGGTTGGGCAGGCATCAGTGACATGGTGACCTGGGGCTGACTCTCCTCCTCAACCGGAGATGCAGAGAGTGAGCAGGACAGGTCTTGGGAGACCCCAGGGTGATTGGGTTTGCCTCTTCCTTTGCATTGCAAATGTCCCATGATTTTCCAGCAGATGAGCAACCCACTCAGGAGACTGCCACAGGGACAGGGATGGACACACACATACACACACACACACACACACACACACACTCTCCAGGGAATAATCCCAAACCCTTGCAGATGGCAGGATGGTTCACAAAACACTTTGCCTCTATACCAGCATGCCAGTCCTGGGCAGGGTATAAGATATTGCAGCTCTTATCATTTGTGCCCATTTTACAGGTGGGAAAACTGAGGCTGTGGATTAAGTGCCTTTCTGGCGGCCTATGACTCAGATGGCATGGTGGTTCCTGAGCCAAGAAGTCTTTCTCTTATCACAACTGGCAAAGATCCCATGGTTTATGCCACTTAAAATGAAGCACTAGGAGTGAGCAGGGATGGGACACATGGGGGCACCTTGAGTGAGGGAACTCTAGGCACTGGTGAGGGAGAGTTTTGGGGGGCCTTCACGTGCCACCATGGAGAGGGGGCTGTGTGCCTCTCGGCAGGGGACAGAGGAGGCAGGGAGAGAAGGGGGCAGAGATGATCAAGGCCCCGGGCCTGGCAGTGGGAATGGGACACTGCCATTTAGGCCCTAGAGCATCACCTCCTGGTTCCTGTGACACACAGTGAAGAGGTGCCTGGATGACTGGTGAACCTGTGGGCAGCGGGATGTGAGCCAGGCTCCAGGGCGTCCACAGCCATCGCAGGAGACCAGCAGGGCCAACTGGGCCACGCGCCAGGCACACAGACGCAGGCATTCTAGCCCAGGCAGGGGGGAGAACGGACCACCCTGGGATGTGGCAGGGGGAGCAGGGCCCGGCTGCCCACCCCCAGAATGAGCAGCAAACCCCCAAGAAGGGAGAACGGGGGCCAGGCCTGTGCATCTGATCCCTGCAACAACCCAGGGAGGCGTAGTCTGGTCCTCTCCCGTTTTCCAGATGAGAAAACGGAGAAGTGACTTGTTCTAGGTCACACAGACGGGGGTCATAAGGACTTGAACCCAGCTCCGTCCAATCAAAGCCTGAGCTGTGCCGAAGCCCCTGCTACACCCCCTCAGGGCTGTCCCCCCACCGGAGCTTAGGGAGGCACTAAAACACAGCTTCCCGGGCCCCACGGCCCCAGGGTGGGACTCCAGGGCCTGGGCTGCACCTTAGACTCTGCATTTGAACCAGCTCCTGGGTGACGCTGGTTCACACAGCTCCGGCCTCAGGGTGGGGGCATCTCCCCCAGAGGACATCCAGTTCTCCGCCTCTGGTGCCTCAGGTACAGCCCAAGATGGCAGCAGACAGACCCAGGTTTGAGTCCTGGTTGCGATGTTGCTTTCACCAGTCTGGCCTCAGTTTCCCCTTCTGTAAAGTGGGGCTGCCTGTTCCCTGTCCCTGTCCTGAGGCTGTTGAAAGGTCTCAAGGGGGCAGAGGACGGTTAAAAGTGCTGGACGTGACAGTCATTGTCAAGCAGTTCTCTGCGTTGGTGGCCTGGAGTCAGCCTATTTCAACTGGCCAAGCAGGCATTTAAGTAGCACTGTGTACCGGGACACGGGGCAGCCCTCAGCAAGCCGAGAGGCAGGATGCAGGCAGAGACATGGCAGGGCAGGACTCGCTGGCTCAGGGAGCAGTCAGGATGCAGAGGGGTCCTGACTGAGCTTGGGGTCTGGGTGGCAAAGACTTCCCGGAGGAGAAGGTACTCCTGGGCTGGAAGGGGCCCACACGGGGAGCCAGGAGCCCCCGCCCTGGTCCTTTCCTGAACTATGACATTGGAAGCAAATTGCTTCCTTTCTCTTGGCCTAAATTTTCCCAAGGGTAAGATGAGGGGTGGGGTCATGTGATGTCTGAGGGGACTTTGGCATTAAGAGGCCAGAAGACAGAATTTGAAGTGAGCCTCCAGGGATGGGTGCAGTTTGGGTGGGGGAGGAAGAGCCGAAAGGACTTTCCTAGCTAAGTAGTTAAGTGATTCTCAGAGCATTTGTGAGCTCAGGGCCTCAATTTCTCCATCTGTAAAATGGGCATGTCTTGGAGCCCAGGGTCTGGCATACACGAAGTGCTCAGTAAATGGAAGCCACTCGCGGTAGCAGCAGCAGGGGCAGGTCTATGTGACCCCAGAGCCCAAAGCTTTGATGTACCTCCAGTACCCTGAGGAGCTGGCTAATATTATCATTAACATTAATATTGATATTGAGGGCAAAGTCAGACACGGTTCTAAGTCTTTTCACGCAACAATACATTTAATCCTCAGCATACCCTACGTGATAGGAACTATTATTTTGCCCCATTTTACAGATCAAAAACTGAGGCTCAGAGAGGTTAAGTCAGTGGCTAAGGGCACACAGGTAAGTGAAGATCAGGGTTAGAACCCAGAGTCCAAGCTCTTAACTGACATGTAACCTGACTAACAGATTCACCTGCCACCAGAGATCCTGCTCCACGGTGATGCCCAGGAAACTGGTGTATTTACAAGCCTCCCCCCCCATTCAGGGGGCTCTGGTGGGGCCCCCGCCTTGAGAAACCTGCCACCAGGGCCTCATCTCCGCTCCTCCCAGCAGCCCCAGTGCCAGGCAGAGCAGCAAGGGCACTGGGGAGCCACAGCAGGTTACTGAGCAGGAGGGGAGCGCATACCACCGGATGCTGGGAGGTCAGCGGGCCACGGGCTGAGGAGGGGGCTGGGTGGGGGCCGGCCAGGCTCCCCCGGCGGCGGGTGGCACATCACGCCCTGCCCCTCAGCCTCACGCCATGGTCTCCACGGGCCTGAGGGGACAGATGGCATCGCCCAGGCCCGGCCCGTGGCTGTCACTCGTCCAGATGAGTTATGAGCGGGTCGAATGGGCGGCAGCCGGGGGGGCCGTAGAAACAATTGCAGGGAGACCCCAGGACAATGGGAGCCACGTGCCATGGGGGTAACAGTCGTTTGTCACACAATGGGCCGCCGGGGGACAGGAGCCAGGCCAACTGCTGCCACCGACACGGGCCGGCCGAGTTTTCAAATCCTTTCCAGGCCCTGTTTTCCTACGAGGCAGCCAATCGCCAGGGCGGCCAGGCGGTCACCTGATGCCAGCTTGGTGGGCTGAGGGCCCAGGCCCGGCGACAACCGAGCAGCGGGTGCCATGGCAACACTAATTGTGGCCCTAAAACACAAGGAAAGGGGGAGCAGGGGAGATGGGAAGGAGGGGGGGAAGAGAGACGGAGAGAGGGAAGGAGAGACAACACGGGCTTGAGGCGGCCACGCAGATGGCAGGAGGGGGTGGGTGCCCCAGCTGGGTCCACATTCACATGCACGGGAAAGTCACAGGCTGCCTCTCTCTCTTTGAGGACCCAGGACACCTATTTTTAAAACTTGGAGTTTAGAAATTTGGACAGGGGGCCTCTGGGCAACAGACCAGAAAGCGCCTGGCCTGAGGGGCGGCAGGCGTGGTGGGTCTGGCATGGGCCCCTGGCGGGTTTGCAGCCACATTATAACACGGACAGGATGCTGCTGTGAGGCTCAGTGCCATGGAGGCAGGGGCGAGCGTGACTTCAGGGGTACCAGGGAGCCCTGGTTACCCCAAATTGGGGTTCCTGCCCGGTGTCCTCAATGGGCAGACTTTGTCTTTCCATAGAAACTGATGTTTTTGCTTGTGAACCAGTTGAGGGGTGGTGGGTGTGGGTCCTGAGTGAAACCTCCAGGGACTGCCTGGGCTTCCAGCCCCACCACTTCTTGTTCCATGTGGCCTTGGGCGAGTGACTCAGTGCCTGGAGCCTCAGTTTCCCCATCTGTGAAATGGGAATAATAATAGCTTCACCTGCCTCATCAGGTGACTGGGGGTGTTCTGGGGGTTAATACCTGTGAAGGACTGGCCCACAGTAAGTGCTCAACAGACATCAGTGTTTATTATTTGGGGGTAGGGACTAAGTAAGACGTGTTAAGTGAATAAAGGAAGGGAAGATTTAAGGGTGTGCGATCTGGCTGCCAAAAGGGGGTCTCTGGGGGTGATTGGAGGATTAGGGTGGCTTGGGGGAGGTGAGAGGCTAAAGGGGGTGATTCCAGAGGCAGGGGAGCCCCCCAAGAGCTGGCCTGAGCTCCCCGCCCCCGCCCGAGCTCCTGCCCCTCCCTGCAGGCTCCTGGCCACCACTGGCGATGATGACCTTCCCGGGGACCTGCAGTCGCTGTCATGGCTCACGGCTGTGGACGTGCCACGGCTGCAGCAGATGGCGAGCAGCCGGGTGGACCTGGGAGGCCCCAGTGCGCCCCATCTGCACCCAGGTAGGTGCAGGGGTGAGGCGGGGTGGCGTGTGGGTGGTGCAGGGGACGGGCGATGCGCAGCACTGCCATCCACTGCTGTGTGGCCGTGGCCAGCTCACCCTCTCTCTCTGGGCCTCTGTTTCTGCCTCTGTAAAATGGGATTAATTCTACCTTCCTTGGAGGGATATGGTTCTTTCATTTGTTCATCACCACGTGACAGGCCCTGCGTGAGCTAAGGTTTTAGCGGCGAATAAAGACAGACCTTCCCTTACCCCAGCACATCTTGAACACCTAGAGCAGCTGGCAAACCGCGGTCTCCGGAACCAAATGCAGCCTGTGGTCTGTTTTCGTACAGGCTTTGTGTTAAGAATGATTCTACATTTTTCAAGGGTTATAAAAAAGAAGACGCAAAAACCAAGATCACCTGGCTGGCAAAACCTAAAATACTTGCTGTCTGACCCTTTACATAAGTTTACTTCCTTTCCTTCTAAAAAGTAAAGAAGTACCTTGAGGGCGAGAAGGGGAGGAGAGAGAAATTACGAATTTGGGATTAACATATACACACTGCTATGTATAAAACAGATAAACAACAAGGACCTACTGTAGAGCACAGTGAACTATACTCAATATTTTGTATAACCTATAAGGGAAAAGAATCTGAAAAAGAACATATATAGGCGACTCGCTTTGCTGTACACCTGAAACTAACACAGTGTTGTAAATTATACTTCAATTTTTAAAAATAGCTCTAAAAAAGTTTTTAAGTACTTCGACATCTTCAAAGAAAGTGCTAAGCACAGGACCCGGCACACAGTAGGTGCTCAATAAATGGCAGCTGGTCGCAGTCATAGCAAGTGGATTAAATGTTTAGGGACACAGAAAGTGTCGAAGAAAAAGAATCAACAAAAATAACCACCGCATCGCATGTGCTAAACAGTTCCTGTGATGGAGGGTCAGATGTACACAAACGCTGGGTTTACTCCTGTCTTCCGTTGAGTGGTTCTCAAGCTCCAATATTTTATAAAGCTGTACTCTTAAAATAAAACACAGATGCTACAAGAAGGAATGTATTGTTCTCACAGACTTTTGTATTTCTGTGCGAAATTAATGGAACCAGATTTTTTTTAATTTAGATAAGTATAATTTTCTCTCCAGCAGAACAAGTTGTTAAATCTGAATTGAATGCCTATCAGTGATCAAAAGAAACTTGAAAAACGGACCAGGAAGAGGCTTTTGGTATTTAAAGATAAATATACTGTGGTAATTTTAAGCCAGAAAAAAAAAATCACCAAGGTACATTAAAAGTAAGACCCATAGTTGAAAAATGTATGCCTAAGAGTATTTCTTTTTTTCTTCTTTTCTTTTTTTTTTTTGCGCCATGCTGTGCGGCATGTGGGATCTTAGTTCCCTGACCAGGGATCGAACCCGTGCCCTCTGCAGTGGACGCTCAGTCTTAAACACTGGACCGCCTGGGAAGCCCCCGGGAGTATGTCTTTCATCGCACCAACTGTTCTTGGCCAAAACATCAGTAGCAGGGGTCAGCAAACTTTCTGTAAAGGGCCAGTAAATATTTTACACCCTGTAAGCCAGATGGTCTCTGTTGAAACTTTTCAACTTTGCCACTGCCATGCAAAACCAGCCATGCACAATATGTAAGTGAATGGGTGTAGTTGTGTGCCAATAAAACTTTATTTACAAAAACATGCTGTGGGCCAGTTTGGCCTGGTGGCCAATAGTTTGTCAATCTCTGATCTAGAACCCCAGGGGACAGCTGTGTGACCTTGGGCGGGTGTCTTCCCCTCTGAACCTCTTTCCTTATCTGCGATGAAAAGATAATAGAACTGCCCTCATGAGGACTCAATGCACAAAGTACCTTGCACACAGTAGGTGTTCAGTAGATGGAAACTGTGAAATAAGAAAGCCCCTTCCTTCACTGCATCACTGCACACCTCCTGTGTGCCTGTCACTATGCCAGGTGTTTGGAGCACTGTGTCACATAAAATATGGTCGTGGCTCTCAGGAAGCTAAGGATCTGGTCAGAGACAGAAGGACAAGGCAGACAGACCAAAGCACAAAGGATGAGCTCAGGTAGCAGCCAGAACTCAGAGGAGAGCCGAAGGCCCCCGGGCAGGATCATCTTGTACCTCAGCTTTGCGGTGATCAGCAGTGGCTACCTAAAGTCAGGCTGGTGCAGTGAGAGTCTGTGATAGATTAGCAATGTCTGTCACAGGCCCAGCACAGGAGAAGGGGGTACATCTGCTATCCCTGAGCTAATGCTTGGCAGAGAAGCAGGTAGGAACCCACAGCTGGTGGGAACCCACTCTTTACCACTATACCCAGAGAAGTGATTTGCCAAGTACCTACGATGTACGAGACCCCAAGGGTGGGCCTTCTGGAGGTGCCCAGGGACTGGGCTGGCCCTGCCCGCAGCCACTCCTCCTCCAGCCTGGGCGTCTCTGTGCTTCCCTTTTCCAGGTGCCTTGGCCAGGGCTGCTGACCTGCACGTGGGAGCCGCCCCAGGTCCCCTGCTCCACAGCCCAGCTAGCATGGCCCCCCAAGGCATGCTGGGTCTGGGGCACCTGACCAACCATGGAGCCAGCGTAAGTGCCACCACGTGGGTCGGGGAGCCGGGGGGTGTCCTACAGGGCCGGAGTCCCCCTCGACCCTCTGTCTCCTTCTCTCCCGGCCCCAGCAAATGAGCCAGTTCCCTGTGGGGGGCCAGCCCTCTTCCCACCTGCGAGACCCACCACAGCTGTACTCTCCCGCCTCCCAACCACAGTTCCCGCTGCCCCCGGGCATCCAGCAGGTACCGGCCGGGAGCTTGGAGGGGCCCTGGACTCAGAAGCAGACACGCTTGACTTGGGCTGGCTAGGGACTGCTCTGAGCCTCAGTTTACCCACCCGGAACATGGGAATAACATTCTTCACCGCGTCATGGGGGGTGTTTCTTCGGTTCCCCGCGAAACCCTGCGGTGGGCGGAGACAAGATGGCCGGGGTTGTAAAGCCTGCATCGCACTCTTTGAGATGGGGTGGGAGTGAGGTCATCATGAGGGACTGATGCTCTCTCTCACCGTCTCTCTCTCTGCCGCCCTTCCCCGTCCCTGCCTCTGGGAAGTGCGCTCCGGTGGGCCTGTATGGCTCCCCGTTCGGGGCACGGCCTCCCTACCCCCAGCCCCGCATGGCTGTGCATTCATCTCAGGAACTGCACCCCAAACACTACCCCAAGCCCATCTATTCATACAGGTGAGGTCCGGGGTGGGGGGGGGGCTGGGCCTGTGGGGCACTCAGGGAGGAGAGGGGTGAGGGCTGCCCGAGGGTACCTCAGACAGCTGGGTGTGGTGGCCCAGGCTTCCAAGGGGGAGGTTTTGGGGAGTAGGGAAGCCCCAGGTGGGACCTGTTCTTAGGAAGGACCATCATGCAGTCGGTCAACCCGCAGGGCTGAGAACCCACTCCAGACACTGAGCCCAGTGCTCCACCCTGTCACTCACAAGCTGTGTGGCCTTAGGGAAGTGGCTTGGCCTCTCTGAGCTTCAGTTCCCTCTGATGTAAAAAGTCATTAAATAATAGTATTGTGTGCCTCACAAGACTTTGGGGAGGAGGGTCAGCAGCCTAGTGAAAGTCTAAAGGCCCATTAATTATGGGAAAGGGATAAAAGCAGGAAAAGACAAGTGCTCTCAAATTGGTACCAATGGCTGAGCTCGGGGTCAAGGGCAGGAGGCGGGAAAGATGTAGGGCAGTGAAGAGGTATCGAGAGCTAACACTGTGAGCGTGTAGGGGCTGGAACCAGCGGGGTTAAGCAGAGCCAGCTTCCTGGCAGAGGGGACCTTGGGCCGTCAGCCTGAGATGCCTTCACTGCCGTACATTTTGCCTCCAGCTGTCTGATTGCCATGGCCCTGAAGAACAGCAAGACAGGCAGCCTACCCGTGAGCGAGATCTACAGCTTCATGAAGGAGCACTTCCCTTACTTCAAGGTGAGGGGTCCCAGCCAGGGTAGGGGTCCTGGAGTGGCTCTGGCCTCTGCCTGGCACTGCCAGAACCCAGGACTGGTCCTGGGCCAAACTGGGCCACACTTTTAGTCCCCCAGTTTTGTCCATAAGACACCTGCAATGTGCACTCACACAGACGTGGGCAGAGACATCCAGCAAGAGAAGGGGGCATTTGAGCTGGGCTCTGATGGATGAAGAGGAGTTCACCAGGCATCCCAGGGGGCAGAGGGTAGAGGGCCAACCTAGTTATTCAGTACAGACTCAGTAACATAATGATGCAGAACACAGACTTGGTGAGAACCTTCGCTTCTCTGAGCCTCAGTTTTCCCCTCTGTAAGATGGGGAGAATGATACACAGCTGGCAAGGTTAGTAAAGATCTGCATGAAAAGGCACCAGCAGCTCCTGGCACCTGGTTGGCCATTAGTAATGTTATCCTCATTGGCATCAAAGTAAAAAGGGAGCAAGTGATCAGAGGGTACCAAGCTGTGGGGTCCCTGGCCTGGACAGTGTCCTTAGCAGAAATATTACAGCACAGTGGCTGTGTGTGTGTGTGTGTGTGTGTGTGTGTGAGAGAGAGACAGAGAGGGAGCATGGGGCAGGGGGGAGGGGCTGGAAATGGGAGTGAAATGAATAGGGTATGAGGTACATTGCAATATCCGGTTATAACAGTAACTATAAACATCTAAAAAACAATGGGCACTTAATATGCTTGACCAGTTATTCACATATTAACAGCATCTCGCTTACTTCCTGAGTGGGAGAGAAAAAGCGGGAGATGCAACAGCCCTGGGCCTCGCCCTCCTGTCTCAACCACTGCCCAGAGCTGAGATGCAGCTGCCCCTCTAATCAGGGCAGAGACCCTCCTGTTTGCCACAGTCTCCACCGCTCTCTCTCCTCTTCCCAACTCGAAGCTGAGCGTTGGACACCGATATCGTCCCCATGCCCCTCTAGACCTGAGTCTGAGATCCCCCTGAAGAGAGAGGGTTTAGAGGGACGTCCCTGTAGCGGTCTCCCACGTGCCCAATTCTCCCCACAGACGGCTCCCGACGGCTGGAAGAACTCGGTGCGGCACAACCTGTCCCTGAACAAGTGCTTTGAGAAGGTGGAGAATAAGATGAGCGGCTCCTCGCGCAAGGGCTGCCTGTGGGCCCTGAACCTGGCCCGCATCGACAAGATGGAGGAGGAGATGCACAAGTGGAAGAGGAAGGACCTGGCTGCCATCCACCGGAGCATGGCTAACCCTGGTGAGGCCCAGGCGCCCCGCCACACACACACACACACACACACACACGTCCTTGCCTGCACCCTGCCTATCCGGCAATGAGCCCAGCCTCCATGGCAGGGATTCAGGCACCTGGTGACCATCCCCCCACCCCTCCTGTGAAATACACCTCTCCTCCCCACTCCTGCACAGTGGCCGATCCATTGAAGGGTCTGGTCAGAAACATATAAAAAGCTGTACAGTCTTGTTAACAACCCTGGTTTCTCCCACAGACATATGGGAGAACATGTGGGAGAACACGCATAGGAAAGCAGACGTGTGGGAGAACAGACATGTGGGAGAGCAACCACGGGAAAGTGTGGCTTTCTTACCTTTCGTACCACATCGCTACAGATTCCCAAAGTAATAAAACAATAACACCCAGTGTGGGCTATGATGTGGAGAAATTGGCATCATCACGTGCTATTGGTGGGAATGTAAGCTGTGCAGCTTTTCCAGGGCAAAGTAATATACCAAAACCCTGCAAACTTGGTCCCTCAGTTTGGTCCACTTATTCTACCCTGGCAGTTTATGCTGAAGAAATCAAAGATTTGAGCAGAAGGTTTATGAACAACGTTCGCCACCATGAAGTGATTTTTTTGTAGTAAAAAATTGAAAGCAATCTAGATATCCTGCAATAGGGGATTATTTAAACAGTTACAATGTTATACCGAGACAGAAATATTTTTTGAATATAAAGAAATGCTCCCAGTACAATAAGTGAAAAGAGGCAGGTTATGAATCAATATACACAGCATGGTCACATTCTAAAATGCATATATATCCACACCCATTTGTATATATTGATGTGTGTGTATACATATATATATACACACACACACATACACTCACACATATTATATATCTATATAGATATATATGTATACATACACACATGCAGACTGGAAGAAATATACCAACATCTTTACTATGAATGGAGAGACTACTGATAATTTTTATATTCTTCACACTTCTCTATTTTCCAAATCTTCTACCCTGTTCATGAATTACTTTTAGATTAGAAAAAAAATATTGCACCTGCTTTTTTTTAAATTAAGAGATGTGAAGCTGGGGACATACAAGTGACACATGAATGGGAAGAGTGACTTGAGAGGGTAATGCCACCCAGCCTTAGGAATATTCGGCCTGGCCCTGTATCCTCATGCTTGAGGTTTGGGTATGAAGGGGGATGGGAGTCTAGCTCAGAGATGAACAATAAGATGAGGAGTAGGACCAGAGCCAGATTCAGGAGGCCCTCAGCTGAGGACTCTGGGATCTAGCTTAGATCCAGTGTCCGTCCTGACATATTTAGTGTGAGATCTTGGGCAGGCCATTTCACCTTCCAGATTCTAAGTGTCCTAATTTCTAAAATGGGTGCAACCCAAATAGATCCTGCGACCCTAGTGGTCCAGTCTCAAAACTGTTATAGTCAATGAGATAAAAGCCAACAACCAAAAATAACTTAAGAGTAATTTCCATCTTGTTTCTATCCATGAGCCCTAAGGAGGGTCCAATTTTCAATCCACAGCAATGCTTCACATCTCTTTAGTAGCAGGGAGTGGCTAGGACCCCTTGTATGTTAATAAATTTTGTCCCAATCTCAGGGGATTTGTAACCTCTGCCTTACCTCCCTCTCGCAGGGCTGTTATGAGGTTTAAGTGAAGTCCTAGAGTTGCAGGATTGTCCTATAAAGCACTGTCCCCATGAGAGAAGCCAATGTTACCTGAGGCTTCTTTCACTCCTCAAAGTCCCTATGTAATTTGTGATTTCATTCCATTTCCACAATCCCATGCAGAGTGTGTAATGCAGTCTCACAGATGAAGAGACTGAGGTTCAGAGAGTCCAAGAGGCTTGCTAAAATCACTGGGATTTGAATCCAGGCCTGGGCTGGGCCCCGGGAACTGGAGGGTGGCTTCTGATGAGTGACCTCTCCCACTTGCCTGCAGAGGAGCTGGACAAGCTGATCTCGGACCGGCCGGAAAGCTGCCGACGGCCTGGCAAGCCAGGGGAGCCTGAGGCCCCCGTGCTGAGCCACGCCACCACGGTGGCCATGGCCCACAGCTGCCTGGCCGTCTCTCAGCTCCCGCCACAGCCGCTGATGACCCTGTGTCTGCAGTCGGTCCCCCTGCACCACCAGGTCCAGCCCCAGGCACACCTCGCCCCAGACTCTCCTGCCCCGGCCCAGACCCCACCCCCGCACGCCCTGCCGGACCTGAGCCCCAGCCCCCTCCCCCACCCCGCCCTGGGAAGGGCGCCCGTGGACTTCATCAACATCAGCACCGACACGAACACCGAGGTGGACGCCCTGGATCCCAGCATCATGGACTTCGCTCTGCAGGGTGAGACCGGAGGTGGGGCGGGGGGAGGGGAACAGAAGGGAGAGGGCAGGCTGGCGGTGGGGCCGGGGGTGGGGGGCAGCCAGAAAGATCAGGGCGGGCACAGGAGAGGAGAGCAT
This sequence comes from Hippopotamus amphibius kiboko, assembly GCF_030028045.1. NCBI lineage: Eukaryota > Metazoa > Chordata > Mammalia > Artiodactyla > Hippopotamidae > Hippopotamus > Hippopotamus amphibius. Next base: position 9,585,140 of record NC_080193.1, on the reverse strand, counting down.
CTGCGTTTACCCCACAGCTCATCCCTTCAAAACACCCTTCCCAGCCACCTAATCCTGGCAAGTTACAGCAAGCATTTAGTTAGCACTTACAGTATACCAGGCCTCATGCCGGGCACCTCAGAGGCATCATCCCGTCTCGGCCTGCAACAGTCCTGGGGGCCACTGCCATTTCCTGTTCCCATTCTGCCCACGAAGAAACTGAGGCCAAGAGAAGTGAAGTCACTGGCCTGAGGTCGCCCGGCTAATAAGTGGCAGAACCGGGATTTCAACCCAGGCCTCTCTGACCCCAAACTTTCAACCAGGAACTGCTTCCACTTGCATGTGCAAACCTCATGCCGGGTCACACCTGGCCCACGCGGTCATTCTCAGTACACGGGCAGTGAATGAATGGATGAACACGGGAAGTTCCCGAGTCATCTGTTCACTGACCCTGGTGCACCTACTATGTGCCAGCCAAGGGCCCAGAAATCCTCTGCCCTCGAGGAGTTGCACGTCTAGTGAGGGAAATGGACAAGTTAGCGGGTTAGCTGGTTAGCAAGTTACTCATAGCTGTGAAATGGGAACGTTTGAACCGCCCTGCCTGTCCGCCTGGTGATTATACTGGGGAAATCAAGGTTTCATCCCCTGGCTCTGACCACGACGGTATCACTTAACCAGGGCCGAGTGCTTCCCAACTCATCCCCTAGTTTGTCTCACAATCCTAGCAGGTGGGTTCGCTGAGCATCTCATTTCCTTCCGAGGAGCCTGAGGCTCTGAGATGGTAGTGACGTACCCAAGGACGCCCAGTGGGGAGGGAAGGGCTGGGGCTGGAAGGCTGGCTCCCCCAGGCTGCCCTGTGACATGTGACTTTAAACCCCACACGTGGTCTTTGCCTTGGCCCTAAGACAGGCTTTGAACTCGGGTCTGTTTGACATGAACACTCTTGTCTTTGAAAGGGAACCTCTGGGAGGAGATCAAGGATGAAGGCTTCAGCCTGGACACACTGGGGGCCTTCGGAGACTCCCCACTGGGCTGTGAGCTGGGGGCCTCGGGCTTGACCCCCGTCTCCGGCGGCAGCGACCAGTCCTTCCCAGACCTGCAGGTGACCGGTCTCTACGCCGCCTACTCGACCCCGGACAGTGTGGCCACGCCAGCCGCCACCTCCTCCTCTCAGTACCTGGGCGCCCCGGGGAACAAGCCTATAGCCCTGCTTTGAGCTGACAGCCTCGGCCGCCCCAGAACCTGGGCCCAGGAAGGATGCTCACCGAGCTGGGTGTTCCCGGAAGAAAGGCCCCCCACCCTCCCACAGGCCTCTGAACCGTCAGTGGGGCTGCTGACTGACAGGGAAGCAGTTCCTCTCCTCTCTGACCTCCACAGGAAGCTTCTGGGGCCTCCCCAAGTCAGAAGGACAGAGGAGAGTGGACAAGCATCCCCATCTCCCCTACTCCCTGATGCTCCCCCAAGGCCTGAGATGCAAAGCCTGGCCGAGCGGAGAACAAGGTCTCTCCAGCCTGCTTCCCCACGGGCTCCCGAACAACCTGTAGCCACTTTGGGACACATTGCTGCACCATGGAAACACCCCGGGGGGAAGGCCTTTAATTTATTATTCTCCTGGGATGAAACACCGGCCTCAGCCTCCAGCAGACAGGCCTTGAGGCCGGGAGTGGGGCTGGCAGACCATCCAACTTCCCTTGGACCAGAGTAGGTTGAACTCTGAGCCGGGCACCCGCCCCACCAGGCTCTGGGCCCCCTTGTCCCGTAGTTTGTTAGGGTTTCATAGTGCAAATCTCTGGGCCACGCCGGGCACTGTGACCCTGCGTACATTTATTTATATTTATTGGAGCCCATCCATGCCCCCTCTTCAAATCCAGCCCGTGGCCCCTGGAATGAGACTCCGTGGTCCCTCCCTGCAGCCCGGCAATGCTAACTCCTGAATTATCCGTGCATCATGTCTCCAACTGGCTCTTGAGCCCTCTGCAGCCTTGGGCTGCTTTTTAGAACAAGCAAGCACTTTTGATGCTGTGAAACATCCTACTTTGTAAAATTAGAGACCAGATATTTTTCTAACTATTCAGTCATAATTCGAATCTCTTGCCATGTGCACCTAAGAAGGGAGACACCCTAGTCTGGAGCTCTGGGGGCTTCAAGTTAGGATGGGAATGGGAGGAATGGCGGGAGGGCTTTTTGTACTGGAACTGAAGACACCCCTGTCGGAAAGAAAGTAAACTGTGAACCGGATAAAGCTCGACCCACATAGTGAGTGGGGCTGTCGAAGCCGTAATGCAGAGTATTTATGGGCACTTGTTGGCCTGTCTCATTGCCCCGTGAGCTTTTGTATTTTTCTTTCTCCCTCTTGTTGCCGATTACTGACTTTCCAGGTGGCAGGTTCTGCAGACAGTTGGGTTAGAGGGGACCCAGGCGAGTGGGCTGGGCAAAGAGGTGGTAGCCCGGGATCGTCCAGCTAAGCCTGAGACGAGAACCTACAGCAGCAGCTTATACCGCTGTCCTCGCTTGACCAACTGGATGTTGGGTTCCTATGTCTGGGAGTTCCCGAACCCTAGAGCCAGAATTTTCTGATTAGTTCACAGGTCTGCCAGCCACCCGGGAGGCTTGGTGTTCAGGCCTGTCTCGAAGGACTGTCTCTAACTTCTTCCTAATTCTGGAACTTTCCACCGAGCATCACCATCATTACACACAGCTCAGCGCTGCCCGTCTGACCGGCACCACTCAGCTGCTTTGTGTGACGTGACCACCCCTCCCCCCAATAAGTTAAGATGTTTGAGTTAATGCAGGTTGTGTTCGGGCGATGCCAGGACTGTGTACCTTAGTGTTGGAGAACTGTCTTCTGTCAATAAAGGCTGAACACAGCTCTGTGGCTCGGGGGTGGGGGTGGGGGGTGGATGGGGGAGGGAGAGGTAAAGGACAATAGTGCCACTCGCCCCTCACAGCAGAGACTCCCCCCTTACAGACGGGAAAACCGAGACCCAAAGAGGGAACACTGAACCCAGGTCTTCTGATGCCAGGTTCCCGTCATGACAGATACTGGGGGGACTTTCTCATTGTTGGTAAAGTTAGCCCAGCCGCCAGTCACCGTCCTGCAATGCCAGACTCTGGATGGGCATTCGCTCAGGCAGGGATGTGAACCCTGCTTATTGCTCAGAGGGCGAGGCTCAGAGAGGCTGGGTAGGACTCGGGTCCAGTGAAGAGGTGGGACTCCAGGCACCGGAGCCAGAGCTCAGCGGTGCTCCTCGGAGCTGCCTCTCTGGTGTCCATCCGGGGTCAGAGAAGGCAGCGAGGTTGGAGGAGGCAGCCTTTTCAGCACCAGACCCTGTGCCAGTCACGGCTGTAAATTAGCTCATTTTGACCCTCCCTACAACCCTAGAAGGTGTCTCTTATTAGTTACTGAAACTGTTTTGCAGATGGAGAAACTGAGGCTCAGAGGACTAATGGAGGTGACTGGCCACCCAAGATAACAGCAAAAGGGCATATTAATTAGGAGTTGGTCTGACTCTTAAGCCCACCCAGGAAGGGGCTTGCTACCTCACTGGGAAGACCAGATTCACACACATGCGACAATTAGCAAGTAGTGAACAGGGAACGCAGGGGATGATGGGGCTGTGGGTGGTTTCGGGACGTGCTGAATGGGGCCCCCCCCCCCGAGTGGAGAACAGGCAGGTGGCAGGGAGGGAGTGTTGCCGTGGCCTGGTTTCTCTCCCTCATTTCACTCCCAAGTGCCCCTATTCCTCGGCTTGGTTCCAGGGTGGCCCTGTGACTCAGCCCTGACCGATGAGAGCATCACAGGCCCCAGGCACCCCCGGTGATTGACTGGGGGGCAAGTGATTCAGGCCATATTGGTCACAGCCAATGAGTATCGCCTGGGGGTTTTGTAGAAGCTCTGAGATGCAGGGGTGCCCTCCTTCTGGGGTGCTGAGCTGGGCGGATGGAGCCTGAGTGACTGGGTCACCACGTGGAGAAGGCCAGAGAGCCCTTTCTGGAGTCTGACATCCATTCCTTACCACAGGCAAGTGGGGCCAGTATGTACAGAGTCAAGGCAAAAATGCCAAAGTCACAGGGTCATGGGCTCTGGGCAAGAGCCCCAGTCACAGCCAGAACCCCACCTGTGCAGGGACCACACTGATGCCGGAAGAAGGCATGGAGGAGATATGGAGGAATGAGGCTTGAGGGTTTCTCTGCAGCTGGCCAACTAATAGGTGAAACATACTCATTGCCACCCTTTGAGGACCTGCCGCGTGCGTCATGGAGTTAAACACTCCCCTGGCATCATCTCCCTGAAACAGCACAACTGGCCACCCAGCCAGTGAGACGGTCCCATTTCCCAGATGAGAAAACTGAGTCTCAGATTGTAATCACGCAGCTTTTCTTCCCCATCCATGAGAAATCACCCACAGTCTAACAACAAAAAGAGCAACACCACCGGCTAAGGAGTAGAGGGGGCTTACTCCACGCTAGGAGTGCACCATGACACAGTGTATCTTATTTTTCCCTGCTACTCCCCATGTAAAGCTGTCAGTCCCTGTGGTGGGCAGAACAATGGCTCCTAAAGGCGGCCACATCCTAATCCCCAGCACCTGTGACGTTCAGGTAGCAGGTGGAATGACTGTTTCTCATCAGCTGCCCTTAAGCTAGGCAGAGCGTCCTGGATTACCTAGGAGGGCCCAATGTAATCACCATCTCCTTAAAGTAAAAGAGGGAAGCCAATGTCAGCTCCAAAAATGAACAAAGTCTCTAGAAGCTTCAAAAGGCAAGAAGACAGATTCTCCCTTAGAGCTTCAGGAGGACTGCAGCCCTGCCAGCACCCTAATTTTAGCCCAGCGAGACCTATTTCGGACTCCTGACCTCCAGAACTCTAAGAGAATAAATTTGTGGTTTTTTTTTAAAGCCACTGTGTTGGTACTAATTGTTACAGCAGCTGTAGAAAACACACACACCCCCATTGTACAGAAGAAGAAACAAGGCTCAGAGCAGCCGAGCAGCTTACCTGTGATTACAAGGGGTAGAGATGGGATGCCCACGGCACCCTGCTTCCCCACGGTCAATGGTCAGTCCCAGAGGGCTCAGGGGACACTGTCTGCTTGCCGGTTTAAAAAGGAGCATAAAAGTCGGAGGTTACGCAGCTGGGGTTTAACCCGGGGTCTGCAGATCTCCTGGCCCCTTCCATGGCGGCACACTGCCTGGTGGAGGGTTTGCTCCTGCAGGGCAGCTGGTGGAGGTCTGGGGGAAGGATGAAAGGTCTGAAGCAGGAGATGAGGTGGTGCCTCTGGATGACGCTGGTCGTATCAACGCTGCTCTTCCTCTGGGGACGGGTGCTGAACCCTCTCCATCCCCCCCTCAAGTCCAGGGTTAGCAGGACAGAGACCAAGCTGGCAGCTGAAACATGGGAAACATCACTGGTGGAAGGAAGGGAGGCAGGGCAACCAGGGGAGGAGCTGCTGAGTGGGCAGTGGAAGCGGAAGGCAACGGAATCGGGAATTTAAAGGCTCGCTGGTGGGGTCTGCACATCCTGCCCATGATGTCAGAGGGATGCAAGGAAGAAGCTTCCATGTCTTTTGAGTTAAAATGACTTCTAGGCTCCACCCAATAGGATGGCTACCATTAAGAAAACAACAGAAAACAACACGTGTTAATGAGGATGTGAACAAATCGGAACCCTGGTGCCCTGATGGTGGGAATGTAAAATGGTGCAGCCCCAAGGAAAACAGTGACCATTCCTCAAACACTTAAACACGGAATTGCCACGTGATCCAGTAGTTTCCCTCTGGATATACGCCCAAAAGAAAAGTGAAAGTAGAGACTCGAACAGATATTTGACATCTGTGTTCATAGCAGCACTATTCACAGTAGCCAAAAGGTGGGAGCAACTCAAGTGTCCATCGATGGGTGATGCATAAAGAAAATGTGGTCCATACACACAATGGAGTATTATTCAGCCTCAAGGAGGAAAGGAATTCTGACACCTGCTGCAACATAGATGAACCGTGAGGGTATTATAGTAAGTGAAATACGCCAGTCACAAAAAGACAAATACTGCACGATGCTACTTATATGAGGTACATAGATTAGCCAAGTTCATAGAGACAGTCGTCAGTGGTTGCCAGCGGCAGAGGGAGGGCGGAAGTGGGGAGTTAGTGTTCAAAGGGGACAGAGGTTCAGTCTGAGGTGATGAAAACGTCCTGGAAGTGGATGTCAATGGTGGTTGCACAGCAACGTGAATGTACCTAATCTACTGAACTGTACACTTCAAAATGGTAAATTTTATGTTACGTATATTTTACCACAGTAAAAAAATATGAAACATGACTTCTAGGCTCTTGGCCTGCTTCTTGCACACAATGCTGCTCGGAGATATATTTACACACGCGACAGGGTAGCAGGAGATACAGAACATCACTGGACTCGGGCTCTCCTCTCACCTTCCAGAAGGGGGCCACCTCTCTACCAATACGCTGATCTCCAAAATCCCTCCTCAACTCAGCAGCCAGAGGGACCTAGGGATCCTCAGGTATACATTTCACTTACAAATCCACATTTCAAATATGTTGCACAAAAGGGGAGCACAGGGGCTGTGGGACCACAGAGGAACAATCCCTAACCCACTGGAGAGGTAGTTAGGGAGAGCTGCCCAGAGGAGGCACCATTTGAATTGGGTTTTGAGGGATGAATAGGAGTTAGCCAGGCAATGGCCAAGAGGGAAGAGTGTTTCTGGCAGAAGAAATCGTCTGTGCTTACTAGGAAGTGAGTAAGAGGTGAACGGACAGTTCGGTCTGGCTGGTGCATGATGATGACAGGCTCGTTGGGTGGGAGGAAGGAAGGGAGGAAGGGGCTGGGATTGGCTCACACCAGCCCTTATATGATCAGGGAGAACTTTGTCCCAGGGTTGTTTGGAGCAGGGAAGGGGCATCTTGGAAAGAGGATGCATTATGGAGGGTAGACTATTGGCGGAGGGTAGACTATTGGCAGAGGGTAGACTATTGGCAGAGAGTCTCGGCGTGGCTTGGGGCATCAGCTGCACGGGCAATGCCCATAAGAGGCTGGGTCTGCCCAACTGGTTGGGCCAGCGGAAACCACAGGGAGGCAGCCTTTCCTGAGCGTGGTGGTCCTTTGGGGAGACTCTCTGTGGTCTGTGTGGGTGAGCCTAGTTCCCTTCTCTCTTGCTTTCCTATCACAGTGACCCTGAAACGTGAACCCAACTCCGAAAGAAACAAGACATTAAAATACGACAAATCCTGGGAATTCCCTGGTGGTCCAGTGGTTAAGATTCTGTGCTTCCCTTGCAGGGACTGTGGGTTCGATCCCTGGTCAGGGAACTAAGATCCCACATGCCACACGGTGCAGCCATACATACATAAATATTTTTATAAAAATACAACAGATCCTGAGCATTTGTGAATTGAACACTTTTAACTAGTTCTAACCCCTTATGGTTAACCACTTGCAATTTCTACCTGTTGGGGATGCCAGATGTCAGCTCCCAAGGGCAGGAGTGGGCTGCCTTGTTCACGGCTGTGCCCCCAACACAGTGCTTGGCACATAGCATATGCTCAATAAATAGTTGACATAAATACTTGGCTGGGGCCACGTGCACGGCGAGGCCGGAGATGCCCTCACCAGCCACACAGCTGGCCGCTTCATCTCAACACAGCTCTGCAGTTCTCAATGCACCCTTGGCTGTAAAAAAAAAAAAAAATCTCAGGAAGTGGCTGAGAGAAAAAAGCTGGTTTTGAAATGCAAAAACAACCCCAGAGCAGCATATGAATGTCTGCAATGTACTCTGAAATGTGTCAAAAGAAGATGGATTCACAAACTGAGAGAGGAATGGGCTAGACGGACAGAAAGGGGCTAAAGCAAATACAAGCTCAGGAAAATAATGGGCGCATCGAGTGTGTGGGGGGTGGTCATTGCATGTTCGCTGTAAATAATTCAACTTCGGGGAGTCTGGGGAAGATTTTCGTAAGAAAATGTCAGGGAGAAAAATGACCCTGGAAGAAAAGGCCCACTAACTACTGGAGCGGAGGAGTAGAATCCGGTGGGGCAGCTACAGGAAGGGGCAGAAGCTGGGGTGACTCGAGCAGCGTGGGGGGAGCCTGGCACCTCACATCCCTGACGTGGACGAGCCTGCTGTTCGTGCAGGGACACGGGGTCCGTCCCAGCGGTTCAGGGGGCTCCAGGATCTGCCAGTCCAGGCAGGGAGAGACTGGAGTGGAAGGAGAGAGGGCAGCTTGCTCCCAGGCATAAGGACTGGCACGAGATACTCAGGTTCTTGATGAGGATCCGGATGGTGACACTGGCTGAATTAGCCGGGGAGGGGATGCAGACGGGTTCTCACATTTCCTGCTATAACCCTCGAAACGCATTTAGGGAACGTATAAAACACTGCAGGGGGACTTCCCTGGTGGTCCAGCTGTTAAGGCTTCACCCTCCCAATGAAGGGGTGGGGGGGCCCGGGTTTGATCCCCGGTCAGGGAACTAGATCCCACGTGCTGCAACTAAGACCCGGAGCAGCCAAATAAATAAACAAATATTAACAAAACAAAACACGGTAGGATTGGGTCTGGGTCAGCCTGGCCCCACCTCTTACCAGCTGTGTGACCTTGGACATCAATTCTGCTCACCTCTGAGCTGAGGTTTTCTTGTTTATGAAAATGAGGATAGGATGGTAGCATCCAGCTCAGAGGCTCATGGGATTGCAGGGGACGAGGCCAGGGCACTGTAGGTGGCCATCACCCTGAGCGTTCAGTTTAGACCCGGGCTGCCCACCCAGGCCTCTGGCCACACTCAGTGGTCCGATCCTTTCTCCCTTCCCTGGAGGCGGCTGTGCTGTCTCCCGCAGGAGGAAAGTTGAGCTCATCAGGGAAGGTCCGTTCAGCATCACCAGCCGGCAGACAGCAGCTTGTGTCCATGTTTGAAACTGAGCTGCAAGGATGACGTGGCTCCCCCCTCCCCTGGTGGCCTTCGGGAGGGGAACTCACATCCGAGCTTTGTCCTCCTGAGATGGGGGCTTGCACAAGACCTCCGTGGTTGTAGGAGCATGGAGAGCACTGGGGAATCACCCAGGGAGGCGGCCTGCCTTCCCTGGTCCAGAAAATAAGCCAAGGCCAAAGTGCTTCCTTCAAAAAAGAAGTTATTTCACACAATTTGTGGTAGGTTCCTCTGCCCACTGTGCCTGGGTAGCAGCTAGTCAACAACTTAACGTCACTCCCAGACCAGCAGGGCTTCCCCCACATAGAAAGCATTCGGTTCCCAAAGCAGCATGGACTCTTCCCCACCCCCACCCGTCTTAGGACGTGACAACGGCTAATTTGTCTTTCTCCCACCCTTCACTGCACCCACACCACCTTCACTGGCCAGGGCTGTCATTGGCCGATGGCCTCAGACATCCTCCAGCATCCCAGCTTGTAGGGGCTTCCCTGGGCAACCCCGCTGGCCTCCCAGTGTGGCCAGGTGTACTGTCTGGTGTCCTCAGACAAACTGCCCGTCGCGGAAGGTAGCCAACTCCGCCGCTGCCATCACCGGCACCCAGGGCCAGATGGACGGGGCCAGCAGGATCGCAGGTCCGGACGCGGTGCAGCCTTCAGAGCTGGGTGCTGGTGGACGCGTCACAAAGCCCTCCCTGAGCGAAGCAGCGTGGTCCTCGTGGTCCACCTTCGGCGATCAACAGCTCTGCCCCCTGGGGGGACAGATCCCACCACGGGCACCGAGGCAAGAGGTGAAAGAGCGAAGGTGACCCAAAGGCGCCCTCCGAGGCAGGGGACGGCAATCACAGGGGTGACACCTAGGAGCAAGCTGCGCTGTGGGTCTGGAGAAGGCCCTCCCTCTCTTCTCTGTCCTCCCAGCCCTGGCTGGAGTGTGTGTGCTGGGGGAAGGCTCGTCCTCTTCTCCTCGGAGGGAAGGGGCAGGCAGAGAGGGCTGTGGACCACGGGCAAGAAGTCTCCCAATGCCCTCGAACCCAGCGCTACGAAATTCTCTGCTAGTGAGAGAACGAAGCCTGGTAACGGGACATTGCTAGTGATTCACGAGGGGCCACGTGGGGAACAAAAGACCATGCTATACTCGATAAAAAATCATTCATACCCTTTCCGGGGTGACTCGACAGGCTCTGAATAAGCATCATTACAAAAGTAGGTTTTCTCTCATCTGGTCTCTATTTTTCTTTGCTTGTTCTGCTACTGAAATCTATGAGATGCGTACCTCAAGAGCTGGTCTTGGAATAACAAAATAATGAGATTCCATGCTCTGATACAACATGAACCTAAAAGAACACCCGGATCCCGGCAGGCAGGCACCAGAACGTGGCTGGAAACGGGGGTGTTTAGGTTCAGTTCAATTCAGGGAAGCAGAAAAATGTCTTAAGAGACAAAAAAACGGACTTCCCAACCACGGAGAAGAGGTGATTTCTGCCTGGAAGGGGGCATTTCTGAGGCTTTTATTGAAACGGGAGGAAGCCGGGGGTCAGCCGCCCTGGAGCAATTTAAAAAAGCAGACCCCCAAGGTCCTGGCGAGGGCCTGCAGCCAGCAGGTCGGGGTGGTTTCCCTTGCTCGTGGTCCTCCGAGTGACGGGGAGGACTGGGGTCAGCTGGAGGCCGGGCCATCCATGGTGGACAGGAGGTGAATGACCTGGGCCCGCTCGGCCGGGCTGATGTGCTGGCACACGTACACCAGGCAGTCCGCAGCCACCTCCGGGTTTTCCTGAACCAGGCTGCAGGGCAGGCAGAGAAGGGTGAGCTCATTCCTGCTGCCGAGTTCGATGGGCCCCACGGCAGCCCCAGATCCCTGTGCAGGGTCCCGTCCCATTCCTGGGTGGGCCATCGGCCACCCAGAGCTCCCGACCCTCTTCCTGCTGCGGTCACCATGGAGGCGACGGTCCTTGGGGGCAGGAGAGAAATGGAACAGCCTCAAGGAACAAGCTGGTCACAAGCTGTGTGACCCGAGACACAACACGCCCCCTGAACCGCAGCTTCATCCCCCAGTGGGGTCCCACATGCTCTGCTACCTAGCCCATGGGGACGTGGCAAGCAAGCTCTCCAGAAAGGCTGATACAGCATGGGAGCCAGCAGCCTAAGGCCTAGGAGCTCAGAGTGTGGGTTCTTTAACCAAACATGCTCTGGACCTTGGACCAGGCGCCCTATATATTCCAACTAGGATGGTGACTTGAAATCGTTGCACACCCTCCTGATAGCATCCCTAGGACCCTGTGCCAGGAGACCTGGCTCGGGGGAGTGGTGGCCTGTTTGCTGGGGGGCTGGGCTGTGGACCTCGACACCGAGGCTGAGACCACGGACCGTGAGATGCGGTGGATTCGAGTGGCCACTCTGGGGTCAGGTGGCTGGACACGAATCCCGGTTCCGGCACTGGCTGACAGATCTGAGGTGGGTGGGCCCGCAGGGCGGCCACTCACCTTCGGATGCTCTTGAGGGCAGAGTCTCGCTTCAAGCATTTGATGTTCTCTCGGATGGTGGAGTGCAGCCCCTCCTCCACCTGCCAGTGCTGCTCCAGCCACTGCACCACCATCTGGTTGTTGTCCCACAGGTAGGCCTGGGGAGGGGGCAGAGGCTGCATCAGGGAGGGACCTTGTGCCGGGCGGGGATCACCCTCACCCCTCCTCGGCCCCTGCCCGCTGGCCCACCCGCGCATCTCGGGCCCAGGCCCACCTTGACAGCCCCCTCTGACTCCACGAACCAGCGGCGCAGCATGGACTGGACGTGCACATGGCTGAGCTCACAGCAGGCCTGCAGGACCTCCTGCTTGACCTGGTCCTCCAGCAGCAGGCGGCGCAGGCGCCAGTACAGGAAGGTGCGGGCGGTCTTCCAATCCACGATGTCCTGCAGACAAACCCCAGGCCTGAGCCTCCGGAAACAATGGAGGGGGACTTGGGAAGCTGCCATAGGCCCGACGCTACTCTGAGGAAGGCTCTGTAACCATTCCCATTTTACAGGCCAGGAAGCTGGGGCTTGGGGAGGATGCAGAGGCAGGACAGTGCCAGGTCTCTAGACTGCCTCCTCCCCCCAGGTACAAACATGCTGCTTGGGACCTCCCTGGTGGCACAGTGGTTAAGAATCCGCCTGCCAATGCAGGGGACACGGGTTCAATCCCTGGTCCAGGAAGGTCCCACATGCTGCAGAACAACTAGGCCCGTGTGCCACAACTACTGAGCCTTCACCCTAGAACCTGCGTGCCACAACTACTGAGCCCACGTGCTACAACTACTGAGCCCACGTGCTGCTACTACTGAAGCCCATGCGCCTAGAGCCCATGCTCCCGTAACAAGAGAAACCACTGCAATGAGAAGCCCGTGCACCGCAACGAAGAGTAGCCCTCGCTTGCTGCAACTAGAGAAAGCCTGCTCGTAGCAACGAGGACCCAACACAGCCAAAAATCAATCAATTAATTAATTAAAAAACAAACAAACAATCTGGAGCCCACCTCTACCTCCAGACACAGAACATGGGCTCACCAGATGTACAGTGGGCTTAGGCAAGGTGGGAAGGAGCACGGGACACAGAGGTAGCAGGACTGGGGATGTCCTCTTGGGGACAGGGCAATAGAGTAGGGTTCTGATGGTCAGCGGTGAGTGAATGCAGGGTGGGAACAATGGTTCCCAAACCTGGCCCAGCGGTTCTAAACACACAGAGGTTAGACTAGTGATTCCCAAACTTGGCTACCTGCCGCAATCTCTTGACAATCTGAAAAAAATACTGGTGCCTGGCTTCCCCCTACCCTGCATATTCTGATTGAATTGGTCTGGAGAGCCACCTGGGCACTAGGATTTTTTTTTAAAGCTCCCCAGGGACTTCTCTGGTGACGCAGTGGTTAAGAATCTGCCTGCCAATGCAGGGGACACGGGTTCAATCCCTGGCATGGGGGGATCCCACATGCTGCGGAGCAACTAAGCCTGTGCGCCACAACTGCTAAATCTGTGCTCTAGAGCCCACGAGCGACAACTACTGAAGCCCGTGCGCCTAGAGTCCGTGCTCTACAACAAGAGAAGCCATCGCAATGAGCAGCCCACACATCGCAACAAAGAGTAGCCCCTGCTCTGCTCAACTAGAGAAAGCCTGCACACAGCAACGAAGACCCAATGCAGCCAATACATAAATAAATAAAATTAAAAATAAAATTAAAAAAAGCTCCCCAGGGGGACTTCCCTGATGGCGCAGTGGGTAAGAATACACCTGCCAGTGCAGGGGACATGGGTTCGATCCCTGGTCTGGGAAGATTCCACATGCCACGGAGCAACTAAGCCCATGCGCCACAACTACTGAGCCTGCACTCTGGAGCTTGCGAGCTACAACTACTGAGCCTGTATGTTGCAACTACTGAAGCCTGTGCGCCTAGAGCTTGTGCTTCACAACAAGAGAAGCCATCGCAATGAAAAGCCCATGCATCACAATGAAGAGGAGCCCCCACTCGCTGCAACTAGAGAATGCCCGCGTGCAGCAATGAAGACCCAATGCAGCCAAAAACAAAAAAAAGAAAGGAAAGAAAGAAAAAAAGTCCATTATTTAAAATAGATAAAGCTTTCCAGCTGATTCTAACTCATCCTGAAGCCCTGAGCCAAAATATCCTCTGTGTGTTGGGAACCAGGTGACCTTAGGGCCATTCACGCAGACCCTAGAGCTGCAGGTTCTTACGGAGATGACGCCCTTCTCCAGCATCCTGGCGGGCTTGTCATGGAGGTCGGCAAACTGCACTGCCACCTGGTGGTAGATGGGCAGCAGCAGGTCCTCCCGGGCCTTCAGCTGGCCCTCCAGCTCCTTGCGGTCCTTGTCTGTGAGCCCAGACATTGCTGTGGGTGAGGGCAAGAACCAGGGTTTGCAAGACAGGCCTGATCTTTAACTATGATAGTGCCCCAAAGTCAAGTCGCTCAAGCAGCCTCAAAAATGCATCCAGATTTGCAAGACAGCATTCAACACACAACTTTAAATTTGTCCCCTTTTATCAGACCCACTACGCTTATAGGACACTATCAGTTACCATTTTTAATATATACGGTAAAATCTTATAAGGGAATATTATAAACAAATCTATGCCAATTTGATAATTTAGATGAAACAGACAAATTCCTTGAAATATACAAACAATGAAAGCTCACCTAAGAGGAAACATATTAAAGTGAACAGTCCTATATATAATAAAGAAGATGAATTTGTAGTTAGAAACCTGCTATTAAATTTAAAGGAAGAATGCCAATTCAAACTCAGAAAATAGGAGGAAACACTTCCCAACTGGTCCTATGATATCAGCATTACCCTGAGACCAAACCAAAGAAATTATACACCCATCATCACCATCATCATAAATCTTGTGAATTTATGATGGCTTAGATCAGTTATAAACACACTGACACCTAATATGGACTTTTAAAGATAATTACACCCGGTTTCCTCCACAAGAGGGCAGACAGCAGTATCAAGCTGTATCAGCAGTATTTCCTCTTGTGGAACTGAAAACCACAGCCACAGAAAGATAGAGAAAATGAAAAAGCAGAAGACTTTGTACCAGATGAAGGGACAGGATAAAACCCCAGAAAAACAACTAAATGAAGAGGACATAGGCACCCTTCCAGAAAAAGAATTCAGAATAATGATGGTGAAGATGATCCAGGACTTTGAAAAAAGACTGGATGCAAAGATCGAAAAGTTTACCAAAGACCTAGAAGAATTAAAGAGCAAACAAACAGAGATATGCAACACAATAAGTGAAATGAAAAATACACCAGAAGGAACCAATAGCAGATTAACTGAGGTAGAAGGGCGAATAAGTGACCTGGAAGACAGAATGGTGAAAATCACTGATGCAGAAAAGAATAAGGAAAAAAGAATGAAAAGAACTGAAGACAGCCTAAGAGACCTCTGGGACAATGTTAAACGCACCAACATTTGCATTATAGGGGTCCCAGAAGGAGAAGAGAGAGAGAAAGGACCTGAGAAAATATTGAAAGAGATTATAGTTGAGAACTTCCCTAACATGGGAAAGGAAATAGCCACCCAAGTCCAGGAAGTGCAGAGAGTCCCAGGCAGGATAAACCCAAGGAGAAACATACCAAGACACATCGTAGTCAAACTGACAAAAATTAAAGACAGAGAAATGTTATTAAAAGCAACAAGGGAAAAACAACAAGTAACGTACAAGGGAACTCCCATAAGGGTAACAGCTGATTTCTCAGCAGAAACTCTGCAAGCCAGAAGGGAGTGGCATGATATATTTCAAGTGATGAAAGGGAAGAACCTACAACCAAGAATACTCTACCCAGCAAGGATCTCATTCAGATTCGACGGAGAAATCAAAAGCTTTACAGACAAGCAACAGCTAAGAGAATTCAGCACCACCAAACTAGCCCTGCAACAAATGCTAAAGGAACTTTTCTAAGCGGGAAACATAAGAGAAGAAAAGGACCTACAAAAACAACAACAAAACAATTACGAAAATGGTAATAGGAACATACATATCGACAATTACCTTGAATGTAAATGGACTAAATGCACCAACCAGAAGACACAGACTGGCTGAATGGATACAAAAACAAGACCCATATATATGCTGTCTACAAGAGACCCACTTCAGACCTAGGGACACATACAGATGGAAAGTGAGGGGATGGAAAAAGATATTCCATGCAAATGGAAATCAAAAGAAAGCTGGAGTAGCAATACTCATATCAGATAAAATAGACTTTCAAATAAAAAATGTTACAAGAGACAAGAAAGGACACTACATAAAGATCAAGGGATCAATCCTAGAAGAGGAGATAACAATTATAAATGTATATGCACCCGATATAGGAGCACCTCAATACATAAGGCAAATGCTAACAACTATGAAAGAGGAAATGCAAGGCAGAAATAGAGACACAGATATAGAGAACAAACATATGAACACCAAGTGGGGAAAGCAGGGAGGGTTGGGGGGGAATGAATTGGGAGATTGGGATACCAAATTGTACACTCTAAATATATGCTGTTTATTGTCTGTTAACTGTATCTCAATAAAAGTTTAAAAATAAATAAATAAATAAAGAGAATGACACCCAAAGTTACAAGTGAAAGCTATCACTCAAACAAAATTAGTAAAATACATCTGATGGAAAAATTCTACAGGGTAATTTTGCTCCCAAAATTCTAATGTTTCTTGGGACTTCCAATCCAGGGGGTGTGGATTCAGTCTCTGGTGGGGGAGCTATGATTCCACATGCCTCGTGGCCAAAAAGCCAAAACATAAAACAGAAGCAATATGGTAACAAAATTCAATAAAGACTTTAAAAAATGGTCCACATAAAAAAAATTCTTATGTTTCTTACTGACTTGAGATACTTCAACTATTATATCTTGTGTGTGCTGAGAAATACCTTCACTAAGGCATTGTGTATATTTTTTAATGTTAAAGGGGTTGATGTGCTATATGTAAACATTGAAAATATCTCACAATTTTTGTTGCTGTGTTTTGGTACGTATTCACTATTTTGAACATCCTAGAAACTTCCAGCAAAGAGTGGGCTGAGCCTCTCTTAACCTCTGAGAGGTGATACACGTCAGACCCACTCACCTAGCTGTTCCACGAGCTTCTTGGAAATTGGGTCGATTCTTCTCATGGTCTTTACCAGATCTTTCTTCCGGTACTTAATCTCCACAGTTCCCTCTGGCTCCAGAACAGCAGCTCTGAAAAAAACAGCAGTGGAGGGTGGTGTATGAGGTGTCCCCCAGCAAGCAACAGCCAGAGGACACGGCAGGGGAGGCAAGACAGCCAGGAAATCTGGTGTCAGTCCTCCGCTCTTTCATTGACTCACTGTGTGACCTTGGACAAGTCACTTCCCCTCTCTGGTCATCTGCTTCTGTATCCACAGAACAAAAAACTAAACCACCTTTTAAAGTAAAGTGTTGGGCTTCCTAGGTGGTGCAGTGGTTAAGAATCCGCCTGCCAATGCAGAGGTCACGGGTTCGATCCCAGCTCCGGGAAGATCCCACATGCCACGGAGCAACTAAGCCCGTGTGCCAAAAATAAATAAATAAATAAAGCAAAGTGTTCTGGGACTCCCCTGGTGCTCCAGTGGCTAGGACTCCATGCTTCCACTACAGGGGGCACGGGTTCGATCCCTGGTCAGGGAACTAAGATCCCGCATGCCAAACAACATGGCCAAAAAGTAAAACATAAATGAAATGAGATGAAATGAAATGAAATGAAATACAGTGTCCAGAAATCTGGAAGGCCCTTTCAGCTCTAAAAGTGTATGATTTTCTCCAGGACAGCATAACCCTCCAGCTCTTCAGCCACATTCTCTCTGGCTTTCCTAATCTCTGCTCTCCTAGGGCCAGGGTCCTGCTTCTGATCCACTTAAAGCCCACAAAGGCACACTGAAGCGTCCAAGGTATGAGTGGCCCTCCCATTTCCAACTCTCTCACTCACCCCTGTCTCCCCCTGCCCCTTTTTCTTTTGATAGCTTGGAAGCCCTGAGCAATACTATATGTAGCTCTGAGCTTCCTGGTGTCCAGAGTGAAAAGTGAATGATGACTCCATTCAAGGCTGTTCTGGTCCTGAGTCTTCCTGGAGGGTGACCTCAGCAGCCTCCCATGAAGGTCTAGGGCTGCCAAAGGCAGGGCAGGTTTGGCTCATAGTGCACCATATCACAATGCCTAACGTAACATCGGAGACATAGGAGGTACTCAATAAATATTCACTGGATTAAGGAGCGAACGAGGGAGTAGTCACAGGAAGAAGGTGGCTGTCTATATTTTGGGCAGAATGACTCTTGAGGCATTTACATCCTACACAGCATTTGGCATTGTCTTCATTTTGAAGGCACTCAAGCACTGAGTTGCAGGTATTCTTGTCATTACCCTTTCTGCAAGAGTTCCTGGGATGAGTTCCTGCTTTAAAAAAAAAAAGTGCCCAGAAGTTTTCACTCCCCTGAAGAACTGGTATCCTCTCATGCAAGTACTCATTCGGTCATTTGTTGGGTCAGTATTTCCCAAGTACCCACTAGGAGTCAGGCACTGTACTAGGCCCTGGGCTATAAAACTGAAAAAAAAACACAGCCTTTACAGGATAGCTTTGGAGAGACTCAGAGTCTAGTAAGAACTAGATGGCTGGTCAGATTTCCCTTTTCATCCTGGCTGCCAGGAAGCTCAGGTGCTTTTGATCTTCCCTTCTTCAACTGCAAACCTCCTTGGGAAGCAGGTGAGTATAAGTTATGAAAGAACAGACAATTCCTCCACCACCTCTGGGCTTCAGCCACTAATTCTACTGAGAAAATCCAATTACACACTGGACAGGAGTTTCAGATTGGTAAAACTGGAGGCTCTCTGTCCCTTTGGAAACTCAGAACACCCCTGCAATCCCTAGCCAGTGGTTCAAAGCCTCAAAACTGGGAGTGAGAACAAGAAAAGTCTAAGCTGGGTTGGGGGCGGCACACCTACCTGCTCTCTTTGTCCACGTACATTTCTATGCACAGTGGGTTGATGCTGGTGTCCATGACTGCCCAGGAGCCTCCCCGGACCTCCGCGAAGGGCGGGATGTAGATCAGGATGGGTTGTTTGTACTTCCGGAGGCTGTCCACGATGTAGGCTCCAAACTTTAGCACCTGGTCGTACATGTCTGAAAAGCAAGGCAGCCACCTAGTAAGGTGACTTCAGGCCCAGCCTTTGCTCTCCTGGGGGTTCTGGGAGAGCACAGTCAGCTAGGAGGCTGCATAGCGCCATGGGAAGACTCTCACTGGGCCAGGAGGCAGGAGCCGGGTCAGGCACAGATCGCTCCCTAAGTGCCCAGGTGACCCTGGACAGGTCCCCCTCCCTGCCTGGGCCTCGGTAGCCCCACCTGGAAAAGGTGTAGGGTGATTTCTAAGATTTCTTCCAGCTCTGACTCTGAGATGCCCGCGGCCTGTCCCACTATTCTTGGAACAGAACCCTTCCCAACAATAACACCAGCCCTTTCCTCCTGCCCACAGGCAGATGGTCCTTATTTTCTACCAAGACGCATCCATCCAGTACTGGGCACCCTATATGGTAACCACAGCCCAGTAACAGAATCCACTGCAATCACACTGAGAGTAGACACCATGTGCCAGTGATGGGCTCAGCGAGTCCTCACCTTGGCCCTCGGGTTGATCCTACTCTTACCCCCCTCACAGAGGAGGAAACTGTGGCTCAGAGCCCACCCAGCAAGGGTTCAGAGCAGGTCTGCCCGGCCCCTGTCCGGCTCTTTCCTCAACACCCCACTGATAGTCACTATATCTTGAAATGAGCTCGGTGGCTTGAAAAACACTTTCGCGACTGTCAGGTCCCTGAGGCTCACAGCAGCCCCCTGGGGAGGGCAGCCACCTTCTCCCCCTCTTACCAAGTGGGGAGGTGACCGCCCAGATCACTAGACAGCTTCCCGGGACCGCCCCTGCCTCCCCTGACACTCAAGGTGTGACCGTGCCCTCCAGCAAGTCACACCGGGAGCCCTCAGTTCCTCATCCGTAAAATGGGCGGCATTACCTGAACGGCACCTGTCCTCAGGGTTGGGGGGCACTCAGCTAAGATGACGATGGGGCCCTGAGGGGGCTGTCCTGGGTGCTGACCCCGAGGCTTCAGGGTACCCACGGGAAGGCCACTTTACCTTTCATGCCCCCTGAGAACCCCCTCCAGTTGGCAAAGATCATCAGGGGCAGCTTCTCCCGGCTGAAGTCCTGGATGGCCTGGGCTGTCTTGTAGGCCGAGTCCGGGAACCACACCTGGCCCGCCTGCTGGATTATCTGAAACACAGGGTGGCCTGGGTCGGACCCATCCGTGCAACGGCGGCCCAGGGACACAGGACAGCCACCCGCACTGCACTGCACTGCGCCCTGGAGGACAGGCACTCTGATCCGAGTTGGCGCCAAGACCGGAGCCAGGGCTCACGGGGAAGGCCCAAAGCTCATCTGCAGCCCTCAGACGTGTGACCCTCATGCTGCAGCCCAGGGAGGTTCCCGCTGCCCGTTGATAGGCGCCAAGCTGGTAGAGGCCGCTCTGAGTGGGGTCCTAGGACCCGTCCTCTGACTTCTGAACTCCTCCCAGTATGCACTGTGCCCCACCCTAGAAATAGCAGCAGCGAAGGGGGCCGGAGGCGGGAGGGATTCTTGGGACACGTCATCCTCCGAGGAAGACAGTGCAGGGCACTACGCAGCCTGCAGAGGGCGTGCTGGAGCCCCCCCAGGGCCACGGACTCATCTGAGTCTCGGAGCTGGGAAGACAGGTGTGTGACCACTCAGGACCCAGCTAAGCCAGCCAAAATAGCAGCCCCAGCAAAACTACATGTGATATCACCTCACACCTGTCAGAACGGCTATCATCGAAAAGTCTACAATAACAAATGCCAGCGAGGATGTGGAGAAAAAGGAACCCTTGTACGCAGCTGGTAGGAATGTTAATTGGTGCAGCTACTATGGAAAACAGTATAGAGGATTCTCAAAAAAATAAAAATAGAACTACCATACGACCCAGCAATTCTACTCCTGGGTATATATCTGAAAAAAAAAAAAAAAACCCACTAATTTGAAAAGATACAGGCACCCCAATGTTCACAGCAGCACTATTTACAACAGCCAAGACATAGAAGGAACCCAAGTGCCCATCGACAGATGAATGGATAAAGAAGACGTGGTATATATATATACCAAGGAACATTACTCAACCATTAAAAAGAATGAAATTCTGACATTTGCAGCTATGTGGATGGACCTAGAGAATATTATACTTAGTGAAATAAGTCAGAGAGAGAAAGACAAACACAGTATGATATCATATGCAGAATCTAAAAAATAACACAGGTGAACTTATACGCAAAACAGAAACAGACTCACAGATAAAAAACAAACTAGTGGTTACCAAAGGTGAAAGGGAAGGCAGGAGAGGCAAATTTGGGGTATGGGATTAAGAGGTACAAACTATGTAAAATAGAGAAGCAACAAGGATAGATTCTATAGCACTGGGAACTATAGCCATTATCCTGAAATAACTTTTAAGGGAGGATAATCTATAAAAATGCTGAATCACTATGCTGTACACCTGAAAGGAATATGTAAGTCAAGGACACATCAATTAAAAAAAAAAACCAGCAGGAAAATAGCAGCCCCAGCTCCCTGGCCCCTAACCTTGGCCTCAGAGTCCAGGTTGGCAGGGTCTGCGGGCACGGCCACCTCCACTGTCCGCGTCTCCGCAGCGATCACTCCGACGGGGATGCCCCCTAGCCTGCAAGGTGGAGCATAAGTGAGCTGGGGCCCCGGGCAGCACCCCAGGCAGATTCGGGGGCAGGTGGTCCAGCCAGTCTGGGCTGACATTCTACAGGTGACAGTCTACGGGCATACGGGCTGGGTCCTGGGTGGCCGGGATGCGGGCATACAGAGGAGAATCCTGATTTTAGTCTGGCAGGTTATTCTATTGGAAGGCAAAGCAGCAGCCTCCAAGCAGTGAAAAGCCTCACAAACTGGCAGGCTGGCAAGGTCCTTTGGGTGCTCTTGTTGGGGCAACATCTGCCGTGGTTGGGGGGAGGGTCAGGCCAGCACAGGGATGGAAGCAGCGCTGTCCACTAGAACGTTCCATGATGACCTGTTCTCCACCTGCCGGGCCAGCGCGGCAGCCGCGAGCTGCACGTGACCGTGGAGCGTATGCCATGTGGCTGGGACAGCTGAGGAACTGAATACGTGTCGTGCTCTTTCACTGTAACTCATCTGAATTTGAACTGTCACACGCGGCCAGCAGCTACCACGGTGGACAGCGTGGGTCCAGACACCGCGTTATATCTGGAAGAGGCCTGAGGGATGCTGAGCCTGAAGGGGTTTCAGTGATGGGGAGGCCACGGCCAGTATCCATCACCGGCTGCCCCCGGCCACGTGCGCCCCTTAATGACTCTCATTTACACTCCCAACAGCTGTACGAGGCAGGGCTGGGGAGAGCCGTCTTCAAATAAAGAGCTTCCTTGTGGAAGAAGGAGTCGATTTCATCTCAGGTTTTAAAAACATATTTAATGCGGGGGACTCGAGGGAGGGTGGGGGGGGGGGAGTTGAGGGAGGGAGGGAATATGGGGATATGTGTATAAAAACAGATGATTGAACTTGGTGTACCCCCAAAAAAATAATAAATAAAAAAAAACATATTTAAAAAAAAACATATTAAAAAAAAAAACACCACTTAGGGAGAAGCAACTAAGGTCCAATACTAGGCTTAGTATTTTCATACTTATTGCAGGGAGGTAAATCATAACAGCAATCATGACAGTAATGGCAGCTGCCACCACTTGTGGAGCATTTATGATTTTCTTAAACGCTTTTTATTTATTTTCTTAAATTTTTTGGCTGCGCCATGCGGCATGCAGGATCTGAGTTCCCCAACCAGGGATCAAACCCATGCCACGTGCAATGGAAGCTCAGAGTCTTAACCACTGGACTGCCAGGGAAGTCCTTGTTTATGATATTTTAAGCGCCTAACATATGTTATCACTTCTAATCAAGACAACAATCCTTTGGGGGGGGGTGCGGTGTAGAATTATTAAGAATTATTATCCCCATTTTACAGATGAGGATGGAAAGGCCCAGAGAGGGTGAGTGACAGAGCTCAGGTCTGTCTCCAGAACCTGGACTTGTAGCAACTACACTGTGCTACAATCTGAGTGGTAAATTACGAGGATGCTGCTTTGGGCTCCACACAAGAAGGAACTTTTGGGCAGCTGGAAAGATCCAAACAGATGAGAGCTACACCGCTAAGGAGTGAGCGGCTCAGCTCTGAAAGCATTCAAGCATGTAAGCCTTCCGCCAGCTGTGGCCTACAACAGGGGTTCCTGCCCGTGGCCCTCCTGAAATGGAATTCACAGTTCTGACTGCCTGTGCGGTTTCCCGGAGAGTACCAGGGCCACCATCTGATTCCCAAAGGGGTCCATGACCCCCCTGTGTAGGGAGCCCTGCCCCGGGGGCAGACACAAGAGGCAACGGTCCTGGCCTCCAGCAAGAAGTTGGCTGAGATGCCTTCTAAAGCCACAGACAAGTCCAGACTCTATGAAGAAGTCCATCATCCACAAAACCATCCCCCCCACCCTCCACTGGTTTTTCTTTCAGAAAATCCTGGGCCCAGGAAGAAAGAATCCTTAGGGGCCACCTGGGAGGAAAGAATCCCTGGCTTGGTGCCCGGGAGTCGCAATGCCTGGGGCGGCCAGACGTGTGCTGCCTGCCCCGTCCTCAGGGTTACCTTGCTCGTCCCGTCACCACGGTCTGGGCCCAGGGCACCATGATTTCCTTGAAACTGCCCTGGTCGAAGAATCCACTCTGCCAGGATCCCTTCAGAGCTGTGGGCAGAAAGCAGAGGCCCAGGCCAGGGGCTGGGTTGATGGCGGCCCCCAGCATCCGCCTGGAGGGGCAGACTGCTGTGCCGTCTAAGGACAGCCGGACCTTGACAGCCCAAATACCCCTTCTCCCGGAAAACTACACAGATACCAGCCCTCCCCCTGTCCCCCAACACACAAAACCAGGGCTGCAAAAAATACACCAAGTCAGGAACTCAGTCCACACAGAACATCCAACTACATCAACTCCCGTCAATGCCAAGCACAAGGAGACCCTAACCACAATCTCTGTCCTTTCTTCCCCAGAGGCAAAGATTGCGGATGGACGCCTTCGGAAGGCAGGATTTCAAGAAGGGACCACCTGCCCCGAAAAACTTATCCCTGACCTGGTGGCTGCAGCTTCAAAACTATTTAACTGGGAAGAAAGGGTGCACTTTTAGAGACAGAGAGAAAGAATGAATGTGAAGATATCAACTGCAGCCACCCCTAGAGAGGACGTGGTGCCTGGAATCCACAGCACGATGTTAATGTCTGCAGTTTGGACACGAGGAGCCAGGGAGCATGAGAGATCTTAAGGTGCAGGAGTGGGAGGCTGGGCTCCTGGGAACTAAGCTGCCCAACCGCAGTGCTTGCCTGGGGGCTGGCCCGACTAGCTGGAGAAAACTGTCAGTAATACGTCAGGCATTTTTAAAATCAAGATAAAGCCAGTGCTTGCAGGCGAGAAAGCCCAAGGGACATGGTAGAGGGACAAGCAGGCCACAGGGCTACTTCTGCTGGCAGAGCCTGGCACGGCCTGGAGGCACCTCCCTGCCCCACGCAGCTGGATGGGGAGGTGGAGTTCTAAAGGGGGCAACGTGTGAAATTCTAGACTTGGGATTGTGGTAACCGGGTGGCTCAGCTTTCCTGTTGTGTCCTGGTTGCTTAGAATGTAATTGAATACCTCCAGGAGGCCAACCTATCCCTTTTAGACAGAGGCAGAGAGAGAGAGAGAGAGAGGGAGAGGGAGAGGGACGGAGGGAGAGAGAGGGAGAGAGAATGTGTACGCGCAAGCATGCAGGTGCCCACAGGTGTGTCTGAACATGTGCGCATATCTATACTTGTGTGTCTGCAACCATGGGTGTGGAAGAGGCTAAGTTGCTTGTCCTGGGTAAACTCATGGAGAGTTACTTTATTAAGATTTAGCCAAATAGATAAAGAAAGAAAGTAAGAGAGGGAGAGAGGGAAGCATTCTTCTCTTTGAAACCCTGATGTTTCAGCACCAGAGTTTCCACCTATGTAACCCCATTTGGGATAATTTGGGGAGGGAGGCTATGATCTCTGGTACCCTTCACCTCCATTCATCAGCTCTAGAAACCGGAGGCTGTTTCCGTGCCTTGTTGGTCAATAGCTCAGGAAAAGCGCAGAGAAAATCTCCACTCCGCCACCCCCTTTGCCTTCTATCTCAGGTGTATCCCTCTGTGCTATCTGACCAGGTAACAGCGCTTCTACCAACACGTTCCTTTATCCCAGAAGCAGAAAAGAAACCCCAAGAGCCAGGTCTCAGGCAAAGCCCTTCAGGACTTACTTGGGTGGGGCCTTCCTGCAAGCAACCACCGGGGGTCGTAGGGCCCGCGAGACGGTTGGAATTCAATCTCTCTGTCAGTGGGGTCAGTGGGTGTGATGATTGGGACTGGGCTGCGATTATCCTAGAAAAGGAAACCAGGTCTCCAACTCAGTCCTCCGTGCTGGTCAGTAACATGTGCGGTCTGCTCTTTGCCCTCCTCTCCTCGCCTGACTATGGTAACGCCTGGTTACATGGCAGAAGCCCAGCCCAAAGCAGCTCATCATCACAATTACGAGTAGCATTTGGTGAGGGCCTACCAGGCACTGGGCTCTACACATCATGCCACTTAACCAACATAATAACACCTTGGGGTAAATGCTATTGTTATTCCCATTTCACAGATCAGGAAACCGAGGCTCAGAAAGATTAAGAGATGGTCCTGAGGACTCATTACTACTGAGGAGGAAGCCAGGAATCAAATCCAGCCTGACTGCAAAACTTGAAGATTCTCTGTTGTCCAATGTTACCTCTTTTGATGAGAGGCAATGTCACCTCTTTCTAAAGGATTGACAGATAGCATCCTTTCAATGGCAAAGAAAAAAAAAAAAGCAAAGAAGAGCAAGTTACAGGGCTTGATATCAGAGAGGGAGGGAGGGAAAAGTAAAGAAAAATTAACCCCAGCCACATTTTCGGTGCTCCAGGCTCCCCACATCTCCACACCACCTGGCAAATGAACTTGATAACAGAGTCTTCCAGGCTCTAAGCTGCAGAGGAAGATACCGCACCTTTGGCATATAGGACAGCCACTCCAGGATGGTACAAACACCCTCGAAGTCATCCAGCACGGTGACATGGGAGACGCCATTGTAATGCATGATCTGCACGCCGCCCAGCTGGTTGTTGGAGGTGTAAACCTCTCTGCCCAGGACCTGCTTTGACACGGCATGGTTAGCAAGGCCCTGCCTGGCCTGGGGCCCTTCCACCTGTTCAGAAGTCATCTCCCGCGGGGGTCCTCGACCCTGGCTGCGTGTTCGTATCATCTGGGGCCTTTCGAAAGTCCTGACGCCCTGGCTGCACCCAGACCGATGACATCAGAATCTATGGTGTGTGTGTGTTTTTTTAACTTCCAGAACATTCCAACATGCAGCCCAATGATCCAGCTGACTACTCTGGTCATCTCCAAAGCAAAACCCTACCTCCTGTTTCTGAGGCAGCGGGTCTGCCGTGGGGCCTGAGAATTTGCGTTTTCATGGTGATCCCTGGTGATGCTGCTGCTTCAGGGGCCGGACTTTGAGACCCTCAGTGGGACTCTAGCAGATGTTAGGTTATGGAGGCTGTATAGCAGTGTGGGAAGCATTTTACTACAGTGAAAAAAGTCGAAACTGCACTCACTAGGAGTCTACCCATGTTAAGACATAAGGTGAGGAGAACACACCAAAATTATAGTAGAAGCAAAATTACTTTTTTGGGGGTGGGGGAGTGGGGTCTTTTTCCAATTTTCTGCAACATGTAATGCCATTTTAGTAATTTTTAAAATCTCAATAATATTTAAAAATTTAAATTACAGAAATACAGAGAGTTAGTTCCACCAGAAGAGCCTACTATATACATATATGTATATATACACACACATATATATATACTCTTTGGGTCATAAGAGGGCCATATAAGTGCAAAATGGAAAAACAGCTCTTACATCACCAGGGATGGAAACGGGTCTCACGTTGAGAAAAATCTCCCACCAGGGACACTGGGAGTGTGAGCATGACCCCTCCCCCGCCATCCCTACAAGTCCACCCCCCGCCCCTCCAAGGTCACCTTGTTGAGAGCCGCTGCCCCCGTCAGGATGATGTGGGAATTCTCCACCTGGATCACCCGTTGGCCCAGCCTCACCAGGTAGGCCCCGATCCCAACGGCTCGGCAGGTCACCTGCGGAGACAGGATGCCTCCTGCATTCCTGAGGGCCACGTGCCCCGCCCCCCCACAGCGGGGACAGCCCAGGAACCCCCTGGGCACCCACGGAAGCTAAGCTTGCCCACTGGCCACCCGACTGGGGGCCAAACAGTGCGGCACGAGCCTGTCCTGCAGGGTGCCCGACCTCAGCCTCCTTATCCAGAAAGAAAGGGGTTAGCGAAGAAGTGTCGTAAAGGCAGACAGCAGACGTGGAATGTTCTGGTGCTTGCTTCAAGAGGCACGTCTGTGACTCTTCTGAGCTCAGTCACTCTCGAGCCATTGCAGCCGTTCACACAACCAAAGGACGCCTAGGAGGGCGTGTGAAACTGCAAAAAATCTGAGCGAGGTCTGTGCTAGCAGTATCGTGGCAACGTCATGTTCCAGTTTTGATCACATCCGATGGTTACATACGATACCATCAGGGGGAAGCTGGGTGAGGGGTAGAGGACCTGCCTGTGCTATCTTGTAACTTCTGGTGTGTCCAGAACTACTTCAAAATAAAAAGATATACAGGCAGATCTTGTTTCATTGCACTTCATGGATATTGTTTCTTTTTTTTTTTTTAACAAATGGAAGGTTTCTGGCAATCCTGTGTGTCTGATGATGGTTAGCATTTTTTAACAATAAAGGGTTTTTTAATGAAGGTACGTACATTTTCAAAAAATATTAACGCTACTGCACGCTTAGACTACAGTATAATGTAAACATAACTTTTACGTGGACTGAGAAACCAAAAAATTCGTATGACTTGTTTACTGCGATATCCACTTTACTGCAACGTTTGCTTTATTGTAGAGGTCTGGAACCAAACCTGCAACATCTCTGAGGTGTGCCTGTCTATATATATATATATATATAAAAATAAAAGATACATATATTTCTATATTTTTGGAACATATAAAAATATACATATCTTTTATATCCTTCAAAATAAAGACATATCTGGGGATAAGTAAATACATGCATAAATCTTTTCATTATGAAATATACATGAAACATATATAAATGACATAAGTAGAAAACAAGCCTAAGGAAGACACTCATGGCCAGCATCTTCTACCTTGGGAACTGAAGATTCAACACTGACGGTAGAAATTAGGCCTTGAGTGACAGTTTACCATTGAAGAGTACTATTACGACGACTCTACCAGAAACAGAAAATATTTTTGAAAAGGTCAGACTGGGGAGTGGGAAGATGGTCACTTAGGACCCGTTAAAACCAGACAGAAATTCTTCTAAATACTTGGTATCTTTTAAAGATAAGGTGACTGGACCCTGATTCAAACCAACCAACTATAACAAGATATTTCTGAGATAACTTCAAAACCCAAACTGGGTTCTGAGGATATGAAAGAATTGCCATTGATATTGTTGGGTGTAACAGTATTGAGGTTATGTTTTTAAAAAAACAAGAAGGGGGACTTCCTAGGTGGCGCAGTGGTTGAGAATCCGCCTGCCAGTGCAGGGGACACGGGTTCGATCCCAGCTCCAGGAAGATCCCACATGCCACAGAGCAACTAAGCCCGTGCACCACAGAAAAAAACCCAAAAAAACACAAGAAGGGGAGCATTTATCTAGTAAAGAGCCACACTGGGGTACTTACAGATGGAAATATATAAGTGGGGGTTGCTTTAAAATAGTCCAGAACAGGGGGCAGAGGGACTGGGGACACAGGAATGGTTACACGCTGGTAATTGCTGAAGCTGGTGACGAGCACACAGGGCCCATTATCAATTCTCTTTAGACCATTTGAAAGCTTCCATAATAAAAAGTTAAGATGGAAAAGGAAATAGGAGGGGACTCACCAGGCTGATGGTGATGATCTCGTCATAATCCAGGGAGGTCTCCCCAGCAATCATGCCAGAGCCCCTCAGATTCTCTATGCCCAGGCCTTCCTCCTTCCCAATGATGTCCGTGATGACATACCTTCAAGAACCAAGCACGAGTTAGAGACTGAGCTCCAGCCCAGAAAAATCCAAGGCTGATGCGTTTCCCAAGGACCCGAGGAAGGAAGGCTGAGCAAGGTGAGGGGCTGGAAAGTGATAAAGCCGCCAGAGGTGAGATGAAGGGAGGGCTCTGGGACCATCATGATTGGCCCTAACGTTTCTAGGAGGGCCGGTACAGCATCAGTAACTACCACCCCTCCAACCGAAGATAAAGTTAGCCTGTTCAGAGGCTGTCCTGATGAAATGTCACCCCCACCCTGCATTCCTCCGGAAGCAATCTAGAAGAGCCTGTGGTCTACAGAGACATGAGGGAATACAAGGAGAAGCCACTTGGTTCATAAGCAGACAATCAAGATTCCACAGCCACGTAAGTACACAGCACAGCCTAACGCATTCGGGATTCACAAGGCATTTCAGTGCATTCGATGTTCTGAGAAGGCCTGCAGCAAAGATGCTTGCTGGACCTCATTTAACCCAATGTTTCCCAAACTTACTTGACTACTCCCTCCCATCCCTCCAAATTACCAACGAACATTCCAGGAAAACTCAGCCTGGGAAATTCTGATTTAAGTCAGAATCTGATTTAAAAAACCCCCACAACCTCCCCTGGAAAAGACAGCCTGTATTGCCCTTGACGTTCTCATGGAGCAGACCCTTGGCCACATCTTCCCAGCTCACCAAATCACCGCTGACTCAGTTTGGCTAATTTGGTCATAAAATGTGAGCCTGCAGCTCGGGGGACACTTGTAGGAATCCGATCTAATTCTCGCTGCGTGATGTGTTATTTTTGCGAAGGACGTGCCTCATTTGGGGATGACAAGGATGGGTTCAAGCTAAAGGATGCCCCAGGTGTCTGAGCTATCAGTGCCCACCATGGAAGCTTGGGGGTCCCACTGTACGACCACCACCGCCTGCCTGATATACTGTCACAAGCCCAGAGGCAAAGAGACAGATGCCCCGTGAGTAGCTGAAATTCACCACAGGCAAAATGAGGGAGCTGCCTGGTAAGTTATTTACCTGGATTCTCCTTCTTCCTCGATGTGTTTACAATGGACGGAGTTCAGGGAGCTGACTGTGGTGTAGTCTTGGGGAGTCAGGTACAGGTATTTAATTCCCTTAAAAATATATACTTCAGTGAGGCTGTGAGTCCAGCTCCGTGCACTCGACAGCCACTGTTTTGTTTTAATGTCAACACTGTGTCGGGGGAGGGGATGTTAATAACACCATGTTAATAACACAGTCTCCTGTCTGATGTTAACACCCTATTAATAAAAGCAATCAACTGAAGGTCTGCTCTGCACTTTCCATTCATCCTTATAACACAACCTCACTTTTTTCCTGGTCTCTCTGATTTAATGTTTTTAAATCATCTTTTCATTCTCTCTCCCCTATAGAGCCTTTTTTTCCCCTTGTTAGGAAGCCCTCAATAAAATTTTATTACAGATACATTGTTTATATAATGTGTGTGTATGTATACATATATGTGTGTGTGCATGTGTGTGTGTGTGTGTGTGTGTGTGTGTGTATTCTTTTAACATGAAAAGAATAATTTTTGCTGCCTTTGGGAGAGCAATACCACCACCTTGAGAACACAAATTCTGATTGCAAAGAATGACTCTGTCTCCTGCATTTTCACATCACAAGATGTGTGCTTTTCTCTATTCATTTTGCCTTTTACAGTAGCTGGTGTCTCTCGGTCTCCTGGATGGTTTTTAAGAACTTCCAGAGGCCAGGGATTACGTATCACTCACCTTTGCCCCCTTGGTGTGCACTGTGTTCAGGAGATGTTCAGTATGTCTTAACTCTGTGTTTATATAAAAAATAACTTTTTCACTATTGTCTCCCTAAGGATCCTTTTTAGACACTTTTTCCTAATCGTCACCCCCTCCCATGAAATTTTAATGCCTGTTTATGTACTTTATGGATATCTATGCTTCCTACACAAAGAGCAAGGAGATTTTTTCCACCCCCTTGCATGTGCCGTCACCGCCACAGAAAATACAACACGAGCTTAGTGGAATCACACTGTCACCCCGGCTTCATGATGTACCTTGTGGGGGTCTTCCCGGTCCACCCAAGCCACCTGGAACATGTGTTTGATCTCCTCTGCAAGGCCTATACAGGCCCCACTGTTGGCAGCGAGGTAGATTTTGGGGATGCCCTCTGCCCGGGCCATCTCCGATGCCCGCAGGTACAGAAGGTCTTCTCCGAGGCCAAAGGATCCCATGTGGAAGGTGATGTCATTGCCGACAAGGATAATGTCGCGCCCTTCTGGGTACTCGAGAGTCTTAAACCTCATTTTGAAGGCCACCATGCCCACCTGGCGAGGAGACAAATGCACAAGAAAACGGGTTTGTTTCTTCAGGGGGAAATTTTTTAAAAGGGTGATTCCAGCCAGGGGCTGGGCTGGGTGTGATTTTTCTTTTTCTTTTTTTAATTGAAGTATAGTTGATTTACAATATTGTGTTAATTTCTTCTGTACAGCAAAGCGACTCAGTTCTTTACCTCGTTTCCTCCAGGAAGTCGGTTCATCTCCACCAGCTGGCCTTGCAGGTCCAGCACTAGTTCGGTGTATGTCAGGATGTCTTTGGGGTACTTGTCTGGGGAGCCCCACATTTTAAAAAGAGCCTACAGAGAGGAGAGGAAAGAGAAAAACCTGAAGTCATCTGGAAGGAGGTACATCTTCTAATGCTTTCTCTATTTTTCAATCATGAACTATTTAAAGCATACAGAAAAAACACATATAAAAATAAATACCTAAACACCTCTCTCGTGGCTTTGCCAAATCATGATTTTTCCATAGTAGCTTAAGATTTTTTTTTAAAGAAATAAGAAAAACGAAGTTGAAGCCCCTGGTGTACCCCTCCCCATCCCATTCCCATCCATCCTCTCCCTTGCTCCCCTCAGGTAACCACTATCCTGAATGACTGTCCATCAGTCCTCTGTGTGTTTTTGCATTTTTATTTCATATGTGCACACATTTGAAACATATAGCATTATTTTGCATGACTTACACTTTAAATAAATGGTATTGCACTGGACACGTCTTTCTACAACTTATTTTTCCTACTCTCCAATATATTTGAGAGATTTCTCCATATTGATAAACTTAGCTCTGGTTTATTCACTTTCCCTGCTGCTCAGTTTTCCATGGCATAAATATATCGCAATTTATTTATTCATAACCCTTGTTAGGAACATTTAGGTTTCCAATTCTACAGTATTGCCAATAATGCTGTAATGAACATTCCTATAGTCTTTTTTTTTTTTTTTAAATAAACAGAGATGAGTGTTTCAATGGGTGTATACCCAGGAGTGGAATTGCTGGGTCCTTCACAGGCTATGTGAAAATTCAGCTTTACTGGATACTATCAAATGCCTTACACTTCCAGTATGAATGAGTACAAGCTCCTTTGCTCCATATACTTGTCCACACTTGGTTCCATCAAATATTTTAATGTTTACCCATCTGCTGGGTGTGAAATTGTACTGTGATTTTTCTTTTTTGTACTGTGACATTTATCTGTACTTCACTGATTATCAGTGAGGTGGGCACCTTAGAATATTGATTGATCTTGTAAGTTTCTTTTTTTGTCAATTTCCTATTTATAACTCTTGCCCATGCTTTTGTAGTTTTGCTTGTTTTTTCTTTTTTTCCAATTGATTTATAAACGCTGTGTAGATAACATTGCTCTAATCCCTTGCTGGAAACAGATATTTAAACATATTCTCTCCATTTGGGGTTTGTCTTTTCTCTTTTACATAAATAACTTTTAAATTTTAATGTAGTCAAATTTATGGGGTTTTCCTATGCTTATGCTTTTAACTCACGCCACGTGGTTTTTATCCTCTTGAAACTTATTTTTGTATACCATATGTGGTAGAAATCAAAATTTCTTTCCCAATTAGATATGAAATTTCTTTGTACCTTTTAGTGACATTTATTCCCTTGATTCAGAATCCCTCTGTGTTCTATCCAGGTTCTGTTTATGAGTGGCTCTGATTCTAGATTCTGTTCTGTTCCATTGGTCATTTGCTTAGCTCCATGACAATAATATTACACACTGTAGTAAGTAGTGCTGCTTGAAAATAATGACTCATTTTAAAGGATGGCTAAGACAAGCCCTCCTGATCTTGTGCTTTATCAAAGGTGTTTTTGGTATTCATGAACTTTTGCTTTCCCTATGAATTTTTAAGTTGCACCAAAACTCCAGAATTATACTGAATGTATTAATTGGGGGGGAGCTATTATCTTTACAATACTGAATCTTCCCATCGTTCATAAGCATGATATATCTCTGTTTATTTAGGCTTAAAGTATTTCCATAAAGTTTCAAAATTTCCTCCACAAAGGTCTTGTATGTTTTTTGTTTGATTTATTCCTAGGTAAACTTAGAGCTGATTTAATATTGTAAATGGCATTTTTTTCCAATTAGATTTTACAATTATTGCTGGTCTATGAGAGTACAATGAGTTTTTGTATATTGCTCTTGTATCTAACAGTCTTGCTATATTATCTAATTGGTTCTATAAATTCTCTCAGATTTCCTGTATAGGCATTTTATCATCTACAGAACACACCACTTTGCTTCCTTCTTTCTAGTCTTTATACCTTTTATTTCTTTTTCTTATCTTATTGCACTGGCCAAGAACTCTAGTAAAAAAAGTTGAATAGAAGGGGTGATAATGGATATTTCTACCTGTACCTGTCTTTGAAGCGAATGCTTCTAACATTTCACCATTAGGTGCTATTGATTTTAGCTTGATATCTTTTATCAAAATAAGCAAATTCCCATCTAGTCCTAGTTTACTAAAAGCTTTTATGATAAATAGATACTATCTTTCCAAATACACTTTTTGCACCTATTGAGAAATTCAAGTTTTTTCTTCATATATTAATATGGTAAACTATATAAATAGACTTCCTAATATCATACAAGCTTCAATAAGATAAATACTAGAGTCTAAATTTTAAAAAAAAAACATTACTGGGTTTCATTTACTAATATTTTCTTTATGATTTATTATGATTTTTGTGTCTGTGTTCATAAATGAGAGAATAAATTTCCCTCCTCCTCATGTTATCTTGGATTAATATTAAAGTAATAATAACCTGATAAAATGAAGCATTAAGAAGCATCCTCTTTTCTTCTATTCTCTAAACAATTTGTATACAAAGGGAATTATTTGTCCCTTGAAGGTTTGATAACAATTGTTGTAAAACTGGGCTCCATTTTAGTAGATGGATGTTATTGAACTATTAATTCAATCTCTTTAATGCTTATAATCTATTTATATTTTCTATTTCTTCTTGAGTCAGTTTTGATAAGATATAGTTTTCTTGGAAATTTTCCTTTTCATCTGTTTTCAAATTTATGGTTTGTGGGGTGGGATGAACTGGGAGGCTGGGATTGACATAAATACACTAATATGTGTAAAATAGATAACTAGTAAGGACCTGCTGTATAGCACAGGGAACTCTATTTTACTTCGCTGCACAGTAGAAACTAACACAACATTGTAAAACAGCTCTACCCCAATTTAAAAAAAGAAAAACAAACACAAAAAACAAAAACAAATTTATGGGTTGCCCACAGTACTCTTGTTTCTTTATCCAAAAGAAAGTGGATGGATTTATTCCTGATGTGTCTGTTTCTTATTCTTATGGCCTGGGACATACATCTGAGGCAAAAGGATACAGACAATGACATCCTTAATTATAAGAATTCCCATTTATTAAGCATCTACTGAATAGTTTGTATATATTTCTTTCCATAACCTTGGGAAATAGGTACTATTATTATCCTCATTTTACAGAGGCGGAAAGTGAGGCCCAGAGAGGTGAAGGAACTTGCCTAGGGGCACACAGGAAGCAAAGGACAGATCTGGGATTCAGGCCCAGGCCTTACGGATGCTTTCCTGCCTACAGCAGAAGTCCACAACCTCACTTTCATGAATGTCATTCACAAGGCAATGGAGAAGACACACACAGGCACCCACATCCCCAGTGCCAGTGTGTTCAGTCTCCTTGAAAGGCCCTTCAATTTAAAAAAAAAAATAACAGAAAACATACTTAAAGGAAATTTGCTAAAATATTGTTACAGTCCTCAATGGTAGACAAATGATTACCTATGAGTGAAATTTTATCTGCTTATTCTTATTTTTCTGTATCCAGTGTGTAGTCAATAATCATAAAAACATTAAACAATTTTTTTTAAGTAGACCAAAAAGTCCTCAATGGCAGTGACCCCATCCTCTTCCTCATGGTCTATCTATCCTTAGAATGTTGCCTGGCATGTAGCAGGCACTTAATATAAGCATTAAAAAGACCAGAAGGAAACAGTAAGTCATTTGTCTTTAGTACAT
This sequence comes from Hippopotamus amphibius kiboko, assembly GCF_030028045.1. Classification (NCBI taxonomy): domain Eukaryota; kingdom Metazoa; phylum Chordata; class Mammalia; order Artiodactyla; family Hippopotamidae; genus Hippopotamus; species Hippopotamus amphibius. The sequence continues at coordinate 9,550,055 of NC_080193.1, read as the reverse complement.
GGAACTAGGAGTCATTTTTTATTTCTTTCCACTCTCCTTTATTTTCCAAAGTTTCTATGTTATATTCTTTTTTATCACTGAGATGAAATTAGGTTTGTTTTAGAAAAATATACTACAAAGTCATCCCCAATATTAGCTTCTTTTCTTTCATGAAGACCATGTTCTTTAGAGTGGGGTCTTCAGAACAGTAACTAAGGGGAGCCCCCTGGTGGTCCAGTGGTTGAGACTCTGAGCTTTCACTGCCGTGGGCCTGGGTTCCATCCCTGGGTGAGGAACTAAGATCCCACAAGCCTCACAGTGTGGCCAAAAAAAAAAAACCCAAAAGACGAAGAGTAACTAAGTATGGCAGGTGTGGATGCTGATGGAGCCTCTACGGGGCCCCTGCACGGTGCTGAGTCTCAGCCTCAGGACTTGCCTGCCTGAACATTTCCGGGAAGTCATACACATAGGTGGTACCCAGAGACTGGGCCTGGAATCGCTTGGCCTGAAGCAGATCCTTGGTGACGTAGGGAGTGTTGATCAGCATTCCGTGCTGTGGCCCTTGTTTGTTGCCAAAGGAGTGAAACATGATCTGGACCAGAAAGAAAGAAAAACAGAGAGTGAGGGAGGCAATTCTCAGAGAACCATGCTCACGCCCAATTGACTTCTTCCTGGTTCTTTTTTTTTTTTTTTTTTTTTGGCACACGGGCTTAGTTGCTCCGTGGCATGTGGGATCTTCCTGGAGCTGGGATCGAACCCGTGACCTCTGCATTGGCAGGCAGATTCTTAACCACTGCGCCACCTAGGAAGCCCTTCTTCCTGGTTCTTAATGAACATGCAATGCGGGAACACTACTCAGCCATAAAAAAGGATGAAATGATGCCATTTGCAGCAACATGGATGGACCAAGAGATTATCATACTGAGTGAGGTAAGTCAGATAGAGAAAAACAAACACCATATGATATCACTTATATGCGGAATCTAACATACGTCACAAAGGAACTTTGAGGAAACAGAAACCAAGAAGAAACATGTACCATAATGTTCATTGCAGCACTATTTACAACGGCCAGGACATGGAAGCAACCTAAATGCCCATTAACAGATGAATGGATAAAGAAGATGTGGCACATATATACAACGAAATAGTACTCAGCCATAAAAAGGAATGAAATGGAGCTGTATGCAATGAGGTGATAGACCTAGAGTCTGTCATACAGAGTGAAGTAAGCCAGAAAGAGAAAAACAAATACTGTATGCTAACTCATATATACAGAATCTAAAAAAAAAAGAAAAAAATGGTACTGATGAGCCCAGTGACAGGGCAAGAATAAGGATGCAGATGCAGAGAATGGACTGGAGGACATGGGGTTTGGGGGGGCAGGGGGTGAAGGGGAAGCTGGGACGAAGTGAGAGGGTAGCATAGACATAAATACACTACCAACTGTAAAATAGATAGCTAGTGGGAAGTTGCTGTATAACAAAGGGAGATCAATTCGATGATGGGTGATGCCTTAGAGGGTCAGGACAGGGAGGGTGAGAGGGAGCTGTGGGAGGGAGGGGATATGGGGATATATGTATAAATAAAGCTGATTCACTTTGGTGTACCTCAAAAGCTCGTACAAGAGTGTAAAGCAATTATATTCCAATAAAGAGCTTAAAGAAAAAAAGAGAAAGAAACAGACCCACAGGCATAGAGAACAGACTTATGGTTGCCAAGGGGAAGGGTGGGTGGGAGAGGGATGGACTGGGAATTTGGGGTTAGTAGATGAAAGCTATTATACATAGAATGCATAAACAACAAGGTCCTAGTGTACAGCACAGGGAACTAGATTCAATATTCTGCGATAAACCACAATGGAAAAGAATATTAAAAAAAAAGAATGTATCTATGTATGTAACAGAATCACTCTTCTGTACAGCAGAAATTAACACAACACTGTAAATCAACTATATTTCAATAAAAAATGCAAAGAGGGGAGGCAGAGCATGTATCACACAACAAAGTGAGTGTCTGGGAGAGTAATCTCAGAATTCTCCGCCCCTGTGGGGAACAGATGTGGGGGCACAGCTCCACAACTGTAACTACCATACCACTAGTGCACACACACACGCACACCCCGCCCCCAAACAAAGCAGAGTGCGTGTCAACACCGGTGAAATCCAAATAAGGTCTGCAGTTGAGTTAACAGACTGGACAAGTGTCAACCTCCTGTCTTGACAAGGTCTCTGGTTAAAAAAATGTCATCACTGGGGAAAGCTGGGTGAAGCACACACGAGAACTCTCTGAACTACGTTTTCTCCTCTGTGCTCGTTTTGCAACTTCTTGAGAGTCTTTAAATATGTCAGAAGAAAACGATGATACATATATATGTAATCTACTACACGTATATACAGTAGTCAACAGGATACCTGATTCTCTTTACAAAAGGCTACTCCAAAACACAGTTGGGGAAAATACCACTTCCCTAACTGAACTAACCTGGGAACTGTATTATAACCAACCACAGTACCCTCAGACACATCTTCTCCCAACCATGGTTCTAGAATAGATTAAACTTTGGATTCATTCTCCTTCCCAGGGGAATGAACACCCGGGATTCAGAAGCTACCACGTGTATCGTAAAACTCAGGGGAGCTGCCCCAATCCAACACAGCAAAGCTTCCAAGTGCCATTTTAACCTACATCTCGCTCTCCGGGCAGCCTGCCCCCACCTTGACTTGACTCCTGTGACCCAGCCCGGCCTTACGTTTCCAGATCTGGGGTCGGTCACTTCCTTGTAGAGGCTGATGTCCAGGTAGTAGCCTGACTCATTGGTGATGAACAGGCGGATGGGAATGGCGCTGTCGGTGGTGGTCTGGCGGATGTTGATCTTGACCTCGGCCTGCAGCACACGGAGTTTCCACAACCGGCTGCCGTAGCGTATCACCATGGCCTGCACTGACTCCTCGATCTGCCGCAGATCACAGTGATTCAGTTTCAGAACCCATTCTGCACAGACTCATACCAGTTCCAGCTCTGATTATAACAGAATGGTGAGATATGCTGAACGCGAAATGCACTGCATGTATACAGGAGAACAATACGTAGCATGTACCCACTCGCAGCTGATAATAATCAAAGGCATCGTCCTAAGCATTTAAGCTCATTGTCTCACTCTGGCCCCATCATTACTCAGAGAGGGGGGCATTTTTGTCCCCCGTTGACAGATGACGAAACTGAGGCTGCTAAGAGCTGGCGCTCCTATGTAACACTGCCCTTCTCTCCATCATGCATCCCAAGTCTAGGCATTTTCTCTCCTGGGAACCATGTGAACTGGCAGAGCCGGGGGACCAGCCTGGGCCTCTGCACCCCACACTTGCCAAGCTGATGGACCAGAACTTCTTTCATCCCAGAATCACCACCGCAAACTCCACCTGCTCGTGAAGAACCAGGCGATGGAGAACGGACCTCAGGCTGGGCCACAGACATCAGGTTCTCACCTCCCTTCCCCCACCTGCATGCAGCCCCCCACAGAGCCCGGAACCAGGGAGAGGACAAAATTTTGTTTTGCAAAAGACATCTTGGGCATCTGTGTTTTCCGAAAAGTGAAGTGTGCCCGTGGCGGGGGGGGGGGGGGGGACACATCCTTAGGGACAGTCCTAAGGGTGGTGGCTGAAATACGGCTCCAGAATTAATCGATGGAAGGTTTGTTCTCCACCTGCAGCAAGTGAGGCTCAGACACGCACATATGCATCCTGGAACTCGGGTCTCAAGCACCAGGAGACAACACCCCGAAGCAGGAAGGTCCCCGTGAAGGTGAACCCAGAGCCTGGTGAGAGCCCCAGCCCCAGAGGGGAGACCTTGGAGGGGTCCATGATGACGGTGGGCACGAAGTTGAGGAAGATGTGGTTGCAGTCGGTGCGCACGCTGGTGTTGTTGAACGCCACCTCCAGCTCGTCCATGGCCTCCAGAAGCAGCCGCTCGCCCTCGTTCTGCAGGTACTCGAAGGAGGCTTCCTGTCAAAGGGCGGAGGGGCAGCCGCTAAGGCCAGGCGCACAGAGCCCAGAGAGCAAGGGGAGAGGAGAACATCTCCCTCCTCCAAAAGGTGTGCCAGGTAAGACAGCAGAGCCCTGCCTGCACAGGTAAAGGGATGGCCAAGGCTGTCGCGTGTATTCAGCACCTCTTTTATTTTCTGTATTCTGACGCTTTGACAGCTGGGCCTTGCTAACCCTGGAGGGACTCCCCCTCCCAGGATTAGCCAATTCCTAGAGATTATAAACAGCTCACCCATGAGCACGCTCTTCATCCAAACCATCCAAACCAACCAATCCAGAGCCCACACCTCAACTACCTCCTTGTCAGGCTCTCACCCTCCAGGCCACTATCCACCGGCCCTACTCACCCCAGGGCCAGATGTCAGACAACTAGAGCCAGTCCCCATGCTCAGAGCCTGCTGAAATTACTCAAGCTAGCCAATCCCCAGCCTGCTCACCCTTCCTCACCCGCTCCTTCCTGCAGAATCCACAATAAGACTCCTGTCCATGTGCCCTCCCCTCCCTCTGCCTCCGGAGCAGCCCCGGTGCTTCGCCATGTGGCCCCCATGGTTCAGCGTGCCTCCTCCTCTTGGGGTCGATGATAACAAACAAACCATCTCTTCAATGGCAACTGTCTCCTGATCTGTTGGCCTTATCATACCTGGGTAATCATGAAAGCTATTAAAATATTTAGGTGACTGAGGCAGCAAAACACTGAGATTAGCTTAACATCCATCGCTAGAGGACTGGTTAAAAAACATCACACACACATGATACACCCGTGCAAGGGAAATGCATGAAGTAAAGCATCTTCATTAACACGGAAAGAGGTCTACAGTAAAAAAAACACACACACACAAAAAAAACCAAGCAAAGAAACAAACAAAACCCGAGTCTTTAAATGATTTGTCCAGCCTGAGCTCCCATCTGTAACATTACACCTACAACCTAATCCCAATACATATATGGAATTAGGCCTAGAAAGGGTCACCAACAGGGCTGACCCCTGAGTGGCAGGATTCTGCGTCCTTTTCCTTGGTTTTTAAAAGCATTTTCAGTATTGTCTGCAATCTTCACAATATAATCATGAATTACTTTTCTAAATGGAAGAAGCAATAGGACATGAGCACGCACTCAATCAGCAAATACAAAAAAACTAGGATCTTTCACAAACTAGGATCTTTCTTTTCTATCCTTCCGATTCTCTCCTCACGCAGAGAGATCCCTGACAGAAGAAAGAATCCACGTGCCACCCCATGAAAACAGGCCACCTCACCATCCACCTCCCCCCCTCCTCCAGATGGGCGTGTCAGTCACAAGGGCAGGGCCGAGTGTGCCCCGTGCACCCTACGATCCCCAGCGTGCCGCCCAGGGCCTGACCCAGAGCAGGACTCAACGAAGGCAAGGCCAGCACGTGCGTGACAAGTTCAGGGGGAGAAAGAAACACCCGGTGACGTCCTACCTTGGTGATCAGGTCCGAGTGCCTGATGATGACTCGGATGAAGAACCTGTGGTCCGTGACCTCTGTGCCCTCTTTCACTCTGGCGGCGCCCAGGTACAGGTGCATCTTGTGGTTGGCGCAGGGCATGGCGGTCACGTCGAAGTTTCGCAAGCGGCTGAGCTCCAGCTGGAAGGCCAGGGCCGGCTCCAAGTGACGGTAGATGCGATCTTCTGCAAACTGTGGGCCGACCGGAGAGAGAAAACAGACAGACACACAGACACAGGCAGAGCTGGACAGTGGTACTGCGTGCCTGCTTGGTCCACGCCCCGTCCTGCATACCCCCTGGTGCTGCAGGTTTAGCGCTCAGGAACAAAGCACTCATGGTGTCCTCTAATCATGAGCTCAAGAGATCTGGGATTTTGTGAAGGTCCAGAGGAGAGCCTGAAGCTGGAATCTCGTGCTGGCATCAGCCTCCCAGCCTTGGGGGAGCCTAGCTAGTCCCCAGCCCCTGTCGGCACCACCAGGCTATTCTCTATCTACCATCGCGGAGTATTTCTCAAGAAGTCGCTAAGCCTTAGTTTCCTTGTGGAAATTGTTCCCCAGAAGGCGGCAACTGACAGTGCTGGAGACTGAGCCCAGGAAAGAATGAAGAAGCTAAAGAAAGGATGGGTCTTAATGGGAATGAAACTTTTTGGTGGTGTCTTGGATCTGTGCTGGGAACAAGCCCACCTATTCTAGAACAGGGATGAACAAACTTTCTCTTAACAGGCTAGAAGACTGATGGAGTATACAGTCGGTCACAACCACAGTCTGCCCTCCAGTTCCACATCTGCGGATTTAACCAACCACAGGGATCCCATCCGCAGTTGGATGAATCTGAGAATGCGGAATCCTCGGACACAGAGGTGCTGACTGTACTTGATTCAGCCGCTGGAGCGAGAGAGCCACGGGATACAGTAAGTGATTGATGGGTGTGGCCTGTGTCCCAATCAAACTTTGATTATAAAAACGGAGGCCAGCCTGCAAGCCACAGTTAGCCAACCACTGTTCTAGAAGGACATAAGAAAAAGAGGTCGGGAGAACCATCTTACAGAGTCACACCAGCAAGTACAAGTATCCAGGTGAGACGGAAACATGCAGTGAAGGCTCAAAGGGTGGGAAACACGAAGTCTGAGCTCCACACAGAAACAGGAGGCTCTCATTGGAAATATCAGCCCAGAGGAAGGCTGGAGTCTACACAAAATTGCATGTTCTAGAATATGGGGGTACCACAAAAACTAGGGACTATACTCTTGCTGAATATCAAAGACCCCCAGGGAAGAAAGAAGCAATTCACCGCTCTTTGTCATACCTCGTCTCTGGCTCTGAATGTGAAAAACTTGGGAAATTCTTTCTGCAAAAAGAAATCCATAGGAAAGACAAATTAAGCAAGACTCATTTAAATATCTGCAGACCTGTTCTGCGATTTTTAAGCATAACCCAGTCCACGTCTAGAATGAATCATTTGGAAAGCCATCTCTTCTCCACCAATTGGTCTTTCCCACCCCAATCCACAGAGTCAACGTCAGATACATGGCACAGAGTCTTGAATGTGAAAAACTTGGACGCACTGTGCATTGGACTGACCTCTTGGGCAATCAGGAACGTGATTCTTCGGAGTCCGTACTCCACAAGGATGTTTTTCTGCATCCCAAAACCAAAAACACAACGGGGTCATATTTGGCAACAAAAAGGAATGAAGTCCTGATACATGTTACTACCTGGGTGCACCTTGAAAGCATGCTGAGTGAAAGAGGCCAGTCCCCAAAAACCTCATATTGTATGAGATTCCATTTATCCCATTTATAGGCAATACCCAGAATGGGCAAAACCATAGAGACAGAAAGCAGATTAGTGGTTGCCTAGGGCACGGGAAAGGGTGTCGGGTTGAGAGAAAATGGGGTGACTGTTAATGGGTACAGGGTATTTTGGTGGGGGTGGTGAAAATGTTCTAGAATATATGATAAAGATGGTTACACAGCTCTATGAATATATAGTAGTCCCTCCTTATGCATGGGGGATGACTGGAACCTCGGATAGTACCAAACCCTGTACATACTATGTTTCTTCCTACATATACATACCTATGATACAGTTTAATTTACAAATTAGGTATAGTAAGAGACTAACAACAACAACAGAATAGAACAATTAGAGCCACGTACTGTAATAAACGTTATGTGAATGTGGGCTGTCAAAATATTTTTGTGTACAAATTTTTTTTTAAAGATTGATTGATTGATTGATCTTTGGCTGCGTTGGGTCTTTGTTGCTGTGCACAGGCTTTCTCTAGTTGCGGTGAGTGGGGGCCGCTCTTTGTGGTGGTGTGAGGGCTTCTCATTGCCGCAGCTTCTCTTGTTGCGGAGCATGGGTTCTAGGCGTGCGGGCTTCAGTAGTTGCAGCACGTGGGCTCAATAGTTGTGGCTCGCAGGCTCTAGAGCACAGGCTCAGTAGCTGTGGCACAGGGGCTTAGTTGCTCCACGACACGTGGGATCTTCCCAGCCCAGGAATCGAACCCACGTACCCTGCATTGGCAGGCGGATTTCCAACCACTGCGCCACCAGGGAAGCCCCGTGTACAAATTTAATGCCTTTTCCATCTTAACTAAGCACTTATCTCTCACTGTGGCCATAACGTTTGCCGTTTAGGGTGTGACAGCAAAAACAGCATGCATTTCTTTTTCCTTCGTCACAATTTCATGGATGGAAGATTCAGTCTTACCATAGATCTCAGCAACTCAGCATACATTTTGTTTCCTTCCTTATCAAGTCAAGAACTTTCACCTTTTCACTTAAAGAAGCACTTTACAGCTTCTCTGCGGCACATCCAACTGCCAGCATCGTTCCTCTTGCACTTTGGGGGTGTAATCAAGTAAAATACGGTGACAACATAAGTACTGCAATATGACAGTTGATGGGCTAACCGAGCTGACTACTAAGTGACAAAGGATGGCTACGCTTGGACCAAGGGATGATTCACATCCGGGCAGGATGGGGCAGGATGGTGTGAGATTTCATCACGCTATTCAGAATGGCATACAACTTAAAACTTACAAATTGCTTATTTCTGGAACTTTCCATTTAATATTTCTGGATTGCGGTTGACTGCGGGAAACTGAAACGGTTGAAAAGGGGACTACTGTACCATGAAGCACTGAACTGTACACTTTAGATGGGAGAATGGTCTGGTAAGTGAATTATATTCAGTAAAGCTATTACAAATATATATACACATGTTACATATATATATCTTAACATTTCATGAACTTTTTAAGGCAATTGGTGGAAAGGGGAACTGTTATTTTTTTTTTTTTTTTGAAAAGAAGATATGCTGAGTAGAAAAGCCTGACACAAAAAAGTTCAAACTGTATGCTTTCATTTATACAAAATTCTAAAATACACAAAACTAATCTCTACTATTAGAAGTCAGGATAGTGGCTGGTCGTCTCTGGCGGGGGAGGGGTAGTGATGAGAATGCGCTTGGGAAGGGGCTCAAGAAGGAGGCAGAATATCCGTTCCCTGATCTGAACACTGGTCACACTTGGGAATTCCCTGTGCAAATGCATCAGGCTGTACACTAATGACGTGTGCACGTCTGTGTATATTCAATTTCAATCCAAAATTACCCAAGAAAAGTACTAAACTGTTTTTAGTTGCTCCCTAAAAGAAATAAATATGAGGGTGGGTTAAAAATTATCCACACTCTGGCTGTAGAATTTACAGAAGTTTTAATATAATCAGAGTGCAGATAATTTCTGAGTCCCCCTCGTGCTGGTATGTATAGTTCTCTGGGGAAAGGGAAAAAACCCAGAAGACCAGAGAATAGGGATATTTAATTTGTCCTTGTGATAAGGAAAATTATTAGGGGAAATGAATAGTCTTAGCCCATTTCAGAAGGAGGTAAGGAGACATACACAAAAAAATACTTAAGAGAATGCAGGTTGGAAAGAAAACAGGATCAACTGGAAAATGAAGAGGATTCTACTGGGAACCTGAGTACTGTTCTCAGTTAAAGGTGTGCGTAAACGTACAAGTGTGTGTATGTGTCTGCAAATGTGTGCATATGTATCTGCTGAGTGTAAAAATTTGCAAATAATATAGAAATATGTAACATTCAAATGTCTCTCCACTCCCTCGTAGGTGTATATCCTGTTAACGCTCCTCTCTTTGGCATGTTGTATATATACTGCAGACACTTACTTGTACAGAGACACATACATTGAATCTTTTCTAGCTCATAGCTATCCTATCTGGTTGATACATAGAGGGCTGTTTCCTTTCCTCCCACAGCCACCTGGCCCCCCAGGGCACAGCTGTTTGCAGGTGATTCTGACACCCCGCCACTGCCCCCTCGGGGGGAGGACCACCAAATATTTTGAGCATCATTTGATTTGGTTGGGGGCAGGCAAACTGCCAACTGCTCAAATGTCACCTTATCTAAGCCATGGGATGCCAAGCTCAAAGTCCAGGAAGGACGTCAGCTGCATTAAGAAACAGGCTGGAGGGAAATATGCCAGGATTCTCACAGTTGCTGCCCTGATGGTGAGGCAAGTGCTTCAGATCTGCCTGTCCCTTCAATATTTTCTTCAATATACATCAGTACACTGTGGATGAATCACGTACGGCGAAGTACATCCCTAACAATAATATCCCTGCGCTTTCACGGCATCATCCGTGCATTATTCACCCAATACCTCCTGCCTAGGCCAGGCCCTCTGAGGGATGCCAAGTCAGAGGAGGTAAAAGGTGTCCCTCCCACCAGGCCAATATGGGGGTTACAACACATATACAGACAAATGCACTAAAAAGCAACAGCTGAAAATTTCCAAGTGTTCTTAAAGTTGAGACCAAGTCAGGAGGGTAAAGAACTGACAGCCATACAGTGTGCCTGGCAGGTGTGATTAATTTATGAGCTTAAGCATCCTATTTTATAGATGTGCAAACTTAAGGATCAGAGAGGTAAAGTAACCTGCTGGAGGTCACACAGCACTTTCCCATTAGTTCTACTACCTACACTTGCCAAGCTGCTCCACATCTGTTTGCAGCTGGGGTCACTGAGCATATGTAACAGCTGTCCCTACTGCTGGGTAAGAATCCATGCTGGCAATGGCCACCACATGTTTATAAAACCAACCCACAGTTATTTGCACACGCAGTTGTTTATGTAAGTAACTATTTTAAAATTGTGAGTTTTCTGGCTTATTCCAACAGAAACATTCCCCCAAACTCCAAAACTATTGAATGTGTGTTCCGTGCTAAGCAGTGTATATACTGTGTCATCTCATCATGGAAACACCCGGGGAGAGAGAAATGCCACGCTCGTGTTATTGGGGAAGAAGCTGAGGTTCTTCCACGTTCAGCCACCTTTGCCCAAGGTCACCAGTGGAGCAGAGCTAGGATGGAGCAGAGCACAGCCAGGTCTGTGGCTCTGAAGCACTCAGCCGAACTCGGGCAAGTGGACCCCTCACCAAGACAGCCCCTCCTCCTTCTCCAGGGACCGAGAACCAGAGGCTGCCCAGTGTACCTTGGACTGCACAAATGTCCGGAAAATCGGCACCAGCTGCTCATCCTCCAGGTGGTCCGCATACTGGAGGGCCACGTTCAGGATGTGGATGGGCTCCTCTCGGGGGCTCTGGGTGAAGAAACCAAGAGCAGGAAGTAGAAGGGCCAGGGCCCCAGCCACCCCCTCCTTGGCTTGCTCCCTGTTCAGACACTCACCTTGTTGTCGTCCTCAGAGTACAGGGAGGTACGGGCCTTGCTGAAGAGGGGGGTGTCCCTGGGCACGTTGGCAAAGCAGGAGACGACCTCGTCAAAGTTCCTGGGGGCATGGGGCAGAGAGGGAGGGCTGAGGGGCCACAACCCCACGAGGTCGTAGGTCAGACCCTGACCCTCCCTCTTTCCCAACCACCACTCTGCACGCTCATCCAAGTCTGTGCAGAATTCCTGTGATTCCTGATTAGGTCCAAGGCCCCACCGATGGGGTCTTTCCCAAAAGGGAAGAACGAACCTATGTGATTTGAGATGGTGAATAAAAGAAATGATTCCAGCACTTTGGGGACATGGCTGGGGTCCCCCTTTTACTAGCTGGGAGACCCCTGCAACCCCATCTCACTTCTCTGAGTCAGCTGAGGCTGACAAAAGTAATCACTACCTCTCCCAAGGCTGTTGTGAAGATATAATTCAGGCATGATGCATAATACACGGGACCAGGTTGGAAAAAAGGGCAACGATGCTGACATTTTTGAGCATGTTATTTAGACATCAATTATAGTTTAAATACAATATTTTATATATATTATCTTGTTTAATTATCCTGGTGACCCTATGAAGTAGGGCCTTCTCTTATGCCCATTATACAGATGAGAAAAGGAAGGTACAAAGAGAAATCCTTTGTTCAGTCTTACAGTCAGGAAGCAGGGCAGAGCCGGATTCAAAAGCAGGAGGCGCTGACACAAAAGCCCACACTTTTGATGATATTATTATTCTATTACTATTCACTCGCCGTGCCGTGTGTCTGGGCCACCCCCACTTGTGTGTGCGACGAACGGGTGGGAGTCAGGAGAAGCTCACTCAATGCCTGTGCATGGGGTGTTTTGGGGAGACTGAGCCACGCTGGGTACCTGATGAAATCCTCGAACCTCTGGAAGGCAACCATGGCCCCCATCCGCTGGGACTTGGGGGAGAAGCCACTGTCCATGAAGAGCTCCGTGCTGTGTCTCAGCAGCTCAGGGTTGGTGACACTGATGGGCACGGTCATCCTGCAGGGGGGTGGGAAACGGGGGTGAGGCAGCGGCCCACAGATCTGGCCCCAAGAGCTGTTCCTGCCCTGGAAGCGTCGGGGAGCCAGGCCCGCACAAGAGCCTTCCCAAAGAGCGTGGCTTAGAACAGGCGCGCAGGAAGGGCCAGGGCTAGAGGCCAGGGGCTCAGGAGTCTCGTCTGATTCCTCAGGACCTGGTACAGACGAAAAGCTCAACACATGAATGAATGAATGAATAAATGATACGGGCATGCATGCAAGTCTAGTCCCAACATGGTCACCCGATAAATCCAAAGTCATGAACTCAGCCACAGAGAAGGAACGCTCTCGGCCCCAGTTTCTCCTGGAGAGCCCCAGCCCTGGGTGGCTGGTGAGGGGTCGGGTTCGGTTCAGAAAGGTACTCCAGGCCTCTGCTCCCCTAACCCCTCCACTCCATCAAGCCTGCCCTACAGACAGGGTCAGAAACCAAAACTGACACCCGGCCAGCAGTCCACTGGCGTTGAGGCAGCCACGGCCCCCAGGCCTGGCTGCGCGCCAGGAGCAAATCCAAACGGGTCCCCTGGGCAGTTAGGATCAGGCCCTGGAATCAAGCAAAGGAGGTGCTGTTTATCAAATGGGGGCGGCAAAGAGTCAACAGAGCAGGCCCGAGGCTGGTCTCCTGGAAAAGAGACCTGCTTGCAAGGCCGGCCCTGGGCTGGTGTCCAGGAACTCGGGGATCCCCCCATTCCCTAAATGACGACGGAGGCTCACTGTGCCCAAACTGTACTATGCGGTTTATGCTGAGCTTTCCTTCTGGACACTAGGATTTTAGTACGTGCTCAGCAGCAGGTGCCCACGTGACCGGCTCCCAGTCGAAACCCTGGTGTGGAGTCTCTGACCAGCGGCTGGACGACACTGCACACACAGCATCACGACGCCCCGCTGGGAGAATGAAGCCTGTCCTGGGTGATTCCACTGGGAGAGGACTGTTGGGACCTTGCGCTGGGCTCCTCTGAACGTGACCCCACGTCCCTTTTCCCTTTGCTAACTGGGCTTTGTGTCTTTCGTTATAATAAATCATAGCCGTGAACGGGACTGCACGGAATCCCGGAAATCTTCCTAGCGAACTGTAGAAAGCACAGATGCTCCTGGAGACGCCCGGTCCAGGTGGGGCAGGGCCTGTGTGCGCCTTCCTGTTGGATACCCCTGACATCATCAGCCAGGCCCCCTGAATGAATGAATCCCAGACAGCTGAATGCAGGGGTAACAGGCTGCTGTGGCGGCACGGGCTGAGCTGGACCCACAGACGGACTCTGCGGCTCCAGACAGACTCTAGTCCATGCAGCATTTTTAATATACTCCTTATACGTGATTACCTGTGCACACTGAAAAGTTAAGGATCTTTTTTTTTTAAGTCTAGATTTCCTGCTTCTCTTAGGAAAAACACGGAAAGGGTTGGCTTCACTGAGCTTTTCTGGAACTAGAACAGCAGCCGCTCCGGCACTGCCATGTTCTCAAGTTCCCCCCTCTTGCGCCCCTTGGGTTTGGACCGAAGGCCTGCTGGCCCCTCGCCTGACCTCCCCCTGGTCCCACGACCCAATCCACAACGTGCCTGGCTCTACAGACCCAGGTGTGGAGGGTCTAGCCAGGCCCTGCTGGGAGGTAGGACCTCACCCCTCATGACCTCCCCAGAGGCCTTGAAGAGCAGGGCTGACGGGGCAGCCGAGGTCACAGGTCCCGAGTAAGCTGCTGGCCCTCCCAGCCAACAGCAACGGTGAGGGCCTGAGACAGCCAGGGGAGCCCTCCAGGGTCCTCAACGTCTCCCTGGCCGATAATAACGCCCTGTGTCGATACTGAGGGTCACAACCAATAGCCCGGACACCCATGTAGGTTCTTCCAAGAAACAAGGCGTGAGTGACCCCCAGCCTTGAGAGAGTGGCCCTCCTTCCCTAACCGGGTTGAACAGCTGTGACAATGAAATCCAAAGGCAAAGAATTCTTCCTCAGGGGCAGACAAGTCCAAAAACTCTTACACCACCCCTCCCACAGACCCCAAAATGATCCCAGGCCCCCAAAGAGTCAGTCCCTTTTTCTCTCAATTGAGCAAATGTCACAATTTTTTTTTCAAAGAAGGCTGAATGAAATAGAGTGTGGAAGCACTCAGCGTAGGTCTCAACCCACGTCATGCCATCAGACAGTAATAATAGCATCAGTCATGACCATCAAAGGGATCCTTAATATTCATCCACTTTCTGCCTCTCAGGCACGGTCCTAAATGCTGTCTTTTACCTTATTTCATTTACTCTTCACCATGGTCTTGGACAACTCTGTCCAACAGAACTTTCTGCAGTGATGGAATGTTCTAGAACCACAACATCCAACATGGCAGCCACAGGCCCATGTGAGCTTGTGACTACTGCACACTTTAAATGCAGCTGGTATGACTGAGGAACTGAATTTTTAATATAATTTTAATGCATTTTAATTTCAATATCCCACAGGCGGGTAGTGGCTATCAGAACGGACAGGGCAGGTGTAGGAGGTAGGCACTGGATCACCTCCATTTCACAGAGGAGAGAGCAAAGGTGTGGGGAGACGCCAAGGTGGGGAAACAGTGTGCCTGACGTCTCCCAGCAGTTCCCAGACATCCCTGCTGAGTCCCTCCAGAGACAGGACCATAGTGGTCATGGAGAAAAGGAACACAAGCTGCCCCTCCCCCGGGGGTGGATACCACTCTGTACCGGTTTGGGTGGGAGGAGGGCAGCATGAACTGGAATTCCACCACGCAGGTGCCGTCTGGGAGCTGCCGGTGCTGCAGGCTGGTTAACTCATAGGCAATGTAGCCCCTCCGCACATAAACCTAAGGAAACAGAAGCACGGCAGACAGAGTGCCCTCAATACCTGAGAAAACTCAGGCTGAAGGGTCCCAGAAACAATCTCAAAAGATGATCCTTAAAGTAGTAGCTAAGGGCAAATTTGCTCACTCTTCAGGATGCTACTTTCTCTGCAAAGGGCTAGACAGTAAATATTTTAGACTTTTGTGGAATATATCTTTATCACAACTACTCAGTTCTGCTGTTGTAGCTCATTTGTGCCACAGATAATATGTGAGTGGGCATGGCTGTGTTCCAATAAAACTTTATTTACAAAACCAGGCAGTAGGCCAGACGTAGCCCACTGACTATAGTTTGCTACCTCCTGCTCTAGAGGAACGCTGTCCAACAGAAATATAACACAGGCCACATAGGCAATTTTAAATCAATCTCAGATTCTCTAGCAGACACTTAAAAAAAGGACAATAGGTAAAAATAATTTAAAAAATATATTTCACGTCATCCGCAATACCTAAAATATTATCATTTCAACATGTGATCAATTTTAAAAAACTGAGATTTTAAATTCTTTCTCCATACTAAGTCTTTGGAATCCAGCATGTACCTTACACTCTGAGCACAGCTTAATCAGACTGACCACATTGCAAGTGCTCAAAAGCCACGAGTGGCCAGTGGCTGCCATACTGGACCACACGGTTCTAGAGTCTAAGCACTGGGAATTTTTTTAACTGAATAGGGAAGCCAGGGACTGTGCGGCAAAAGTTAACACAGCAGACCTAACTGCTATTCTTTGAAAGGCCTGCTGGCAAGGCTGGTCCTTGGCTAGCATCTGAGAACTCAGATTTGGGGAGGATTCCCACCATGCCCAGGTAAGAATGGTTGACGGTGCCTAAACTATGCAAACAATATGATTTATGTTGAACATGTGTTTCCTTTCTGGGAGTTTAGAACTTTGGTATCTGCCAGGCAGAGGGTGCCTATGTGACCAGCCCCCAGTAAAATCCTGGGTGCTAAGTCTTTAACGAGCTTCTGTGGTAGACAGCTTTTACATGTGTTGTCATCATTTGTTTACCAAGGAATTAAAAGTGCCTAGAGGACCACAGGAAGCCTGTGTGTGGTGTCCTCTGGCCTTCACCCCATGAGCCCTTGCCCTCTGCTGACTCTGCTTTGTATCCTTTTGCTGTAATAAATCACAACCGTGAGCACATCTATATGCTGAGTCCTGGGAGTCTTCCTAGAGAATCAATGACCCTGGGCGTGGTCTGGGGGGACACCGGATACATTGCGAGCAGGGACGAAACTCTACACAGCTCAAGAGTTGTTTACAATGCTCATCTTGAGTCAGGAAAAAAAGGTTGGATTCTAGTCAACGAAACTGCCCAACAAAGTGAGGGAATGTGTAAAGAAAGCATCCTAGAAAAATCGCTCCCAGAAATAAATGGGATTTGGCACTTTATTGAGTGGGAAAGGTGAGCTGCTTCTTTCCATCTGACTTAGGACCCCTCGACCTAGAACCCCCGCAATTAGGACAGGTGTTTGGATGCTGGGTGACAGTGCTGATTGATACTCACATCTGGTGCTTACTCATTTACCTTCAAACCACCCTGTGAGGTCGGCATTACTATTCCTATCTAAAGCACAAGAATCTAAAAGTCCAGAGATGGAAAGCAACTTGTCACAGGTCACGCAGCTCAGACCTTCGCATATGTTGTCCCCGTTGACGCATCTTTCTGCCTCTCCTTCCCACTAATTCCTATTCGCTCTTCAGAAGCTTTCACATCACTTTCTCACCAAAGCCTAAGTTGAACCTCCTGATAAGGTTAAGTACTGCCATGCAATTTTTTTTTAATAAATTTATTTATTTATTTTTATTTATCGGCTGCGTTGGGTCTTCGTTGCTGCACACGGGCTTTCTCTAGTTGCTGCAAGCGGGGGCTACTCTTCATTGTGGTGCGCAGGAGGCTCCTCATTGTAGTGGCTTCCCTTGTTGTGGAGCATGGGCCCTAGGCGCGTGGGCTTCAATAGTTGTGGCACATGGGCTCAGTAGTTGTGGCTCACAGGCTCAATAGTTGTGGTGCACAGGCTTAGTTGCTCCGTGGCATGTGGAATCTTCCCAGGGCGGGGCTGGAACCCGTATACCCCGCATTGGCAGGCAGATTCTTTACCACTGCGCCACCTAGGAAGTCTTGCTATGCAATTTTTATCACGGCCTGCATCTTCCCTTTGTGGCCCTATCACGTGTATAACGAAAGAAATACTAAGTTTTTATTTATTTGCCTTTATTTGTCTCTCCCCAACCAGAGAAGCTCCACCAGAGCAGAGACTACAGTTATTTTCTGATGTATCCCCAACAACTGGAATACAGCAGGTCTCAATAAATATTGGTGAAAATTGGAGAGAGAAAGAAGAAAATTGGTAACTACTTAAGAGTTGTATAAGGTCTCACTGCTGAAAACAAAGAGCAGGGCCTGGAGGGCTTCTTGGAATTGAAACCGGTGGGAAGGGTAAAAATTGCAGGCCCAGGAGACAGTGGCTAGAACATGCTCACAAGCCCAAAATGGTCTCCTTGGAGACCCACTCAACCTTCCGGCATCAGGATGTGTGACCCATGGGGTCTAAAAGATGACAGAAGAATGGGGACCACAGGGGGACTGAGACTCCAAGATCGGAGGGTAAAGAAATGAGGCGAAATCACCAGGGGAAGAGAGTCAAGTTGAAAACACCCATCATCTCATATCTCCTTGAAAGGATTCTAAGACAGACCTAATGCGAATCCTGGTTCTGCTACTTTCGAGCTGTGTGACCTTAAGCAAGCCGCTTCACCTCTCTGAGCCTCTGTTCCCCTCTCCCTGAGATGGGTATACGTAACAGGACCTACCTTGTAGAGAGAATGATAAGACTGCGTTTGCCAGGCACGCGGCCCGGGGTCAGGCGTGTGGCGGGTGAGCAGTGGATGCTGGGACCGGCATGGCCAGTATTGGTGCTGTTATGGGGGCCTCTCTCCTACATACCTCCAAGGATGCCATGCAGACGACTTTGTTAGTGTGATAGAAGAAAGTGGGCAGGACATCAAATATGGTCGTTTCTGAGAGTATTAATTTCTACAGGAAATGGAAAGGGGGAGAAAAGGAAAAGGGAATGTCAACAAGTTCTAACCAGCAGTCGGATAAGCGGCAGGGATGGGGGCAGGGTAGAGAGGCTGGTCGTGTTGTTATCATGAAAGCTGCCCACTTCCCAGGCCCACGAGACCTGAACGTGGAGGCAGTTTTGGGGTGACGGGTCCCAGGGCTCCCAGCTCCAGATGCAAAGGAGCTTGTGCATGAGGCAGATGTAGGGGCTGGTGAGGGGCCCTGGGAAATGAAGCCATGACCCAGCCATGTGAGTTTCCAATAAGCTCCATCGCACGTGAATGTCTAACACCACACCTCCTGGGAAAGCCTTACTGCCTCAGGCTCTGTCCATCCTGGAGGACTCAACCCCTCCCAGAGCCTCCCCTGGACCCCCTTGGGCAGCCCCAGCCACGATGGATTAAACCACTGGTGTCAGCGACTGCGCCCTGCACCCAAGCACCAGCCATCGAGGGCAGGGGGAGCCAGCTTCCCCACCCCCATGCCCCACTTGGGCCACAGCATGTGCTCTGTGCCAAGTGGACGGATGGAGACAGCCTCACCTTGAGGTTTTCCGGGCAGAACTGGTGGCCATACAAATCGATGGCAGACAGGAAAATGGACTCCACCTGGTTGTGCCTCAGCTCATAGGAGGGGAGGTGGGAGGCAATCAGGACCTGCAGGGGGAGGGGACGGGGGAGGGCTGGGGTGAGCCACCCTCACAGGGGAGAAGCCGAGGGCCGGGTCCTGCAGCGGAGGGGCCGTGCACGGTGGGGGCCGAGCGTGGGGGAGGACGGCAGCCCGTGACCCCATGCCCAGTGCAGACCACAGCCGGTGACCTACCTGCCTGGCTCGGAGAGCCACCTTGCAGTGCTCGCTTTTGCTCAGCTGAGTCAGCTCATCGAGGATGGAGATCAGCTCGTCGGACAGGGAAGGGTCTGGGCCACAGAGCTCATCCTTTGGGGGACAGAAATAAAATCCAAATGGCTCTGCTCCAACCGGAAGGAAACAGGTGAGCACTCACCCTCGGCTGGGGGTGGGTGCGGCTGCCCCAGCAAATCTGCACAGCGTGATACACATACCCTTAGCCACTCTCCACCAAGTACCCCCCTATTCATTCATTCACCCATTCATCCACCCTGAAACATGCCCTAAATTCCTGGCATGAAGGAAAACAAAACTAAGACTCTGCCTGCATCACCATTAATGGCCAGCACTTAGCAGGTACTTACTATGGCTGGGCAAGCAGCTAGACCCTTTCCATTCATTTCCTCAAATGCCCCCAACCCACCAAGTTACTATATGATCCCCATTTTACAGATGAGGAAACTGAGGCTCAGAGAGGCAATGTGCCTTGCCCCAAGGCTACCAAGCATGTGCAAGACAAAGCCAGATTTCAACCCAGGGCTCTCCTGTACCGAAGGCCCCTCACTCTTTCCCCTGCACATCACTACCTGACTTAAGGGGTTCAGTTTGAGAGAAGAGGGATGAGGGTTAATAGAGGCAGGTATGAACAAAGAGTAAGGGCCACATGGGAGTCTCTGGTGAGGGTGTGTAAGCCACCCTCCGGGAGCCCCGGCATTGGGGGAGCACCCAGAGCCTGGAGAGGTCAAGGGAGGCCTCCGGCCAGAGAGATCTAGAGGCGAAACTTGCAGAAGAGGGAGGGATGAGGGTTCCTGTGTGCATCCTTCCTCTCTGCTTCTGAACAAGGGACCTTTCTGCTGGAGACCAGGGCTGCGTGCAGCTGGTCTTTGCATCTCCTCTTATGTCCTAAGTGCAAGAAGGGTTTGGGCATGGCTCAGAGCTGATGCTCCCTCAGTACCTGCTAAGACAGAACAATGACTGCTGGGAATCTGAATGCCTGGGCATCACGCCCCCCCACCCCTGCACCAGGCCATTCTCCAAGCAGTCACCAGATGGTGGGGTCATTCTTTTCTACATCTGCTTCTGCATTTTCCTAATTAGAATGAGCCCATACTGTTTTTACACTCTGTTTTTATAACCAGAAAAAAAATTTTAAACATATTAATATTTCACACTTGTACACAAACACACAGCATGTCAGTGCCGAAAAAAGCTCGTGGGAAATTATTCTAAACCTTCTCTCCCTCCCGAATTCTGATCCGCTTTGTGTTATCAAACAGCAGTGTTGTTACTCTCCAGCCTTCCACCAGCCTTTGGCTCCAAGGATAGCACAGAATGCAAGTGCTGTCCAACAACCAGGCTAGTGGTTTTCTAAGAGAGGAAAGACTCAGGAGTTCCCTGGTGGCCTAGTAGTTAGGATTCTGGGCTTCTGCTGCAGTGGCCCGGGTTCAATCCTTGGTCAGGGAAGAGTATGCAAAAGCCATCTGGGTGGCCAAAAAATAAAAAACAAATAAGAGAGGAAAGACTCAAGACAAGTTTTGTATGAAAAATTACTAAATCTGGCCACCATACTCTACACACAAAAGTCCAAAATACTCTCTTTCTTGTTAACTTGTGTGAAGTGATCCCATTTTAGTTCACAGCATCCCGTTTTGTTTTCTTTGTTTTGTCACTAACAAAGTCCTATGACCAGTGAATTGACATTCAGAAACCAGGTTCCCTGTAAAGACTCAAAAAAATTTCAAAATTTCCAAGTAATCACTCAATTAACAAGTCTTTGCTCAAAATCTCTGAAGCATCAACTACCATCAAATGCAAAAAACTCACCATTTTCTAGCAAATGGAACCAAGAGATCCAGAAGGACAATGGACCTCACATATAACCCCAAACCATACCTGCTACAACACTTTTAGCCTCCTTCACCAAGAAACCTCCAGCAAGGGGCTTCCCTGGTGGCACAGTGGTTAAGAACCTGCCTGCCAGTGCAGGGGACATGGGTTTGATCCCTGGTCCAGGAAGATCCCACATGCCGCAGAGCAGCTAAGCCCGTGCGCCACAACTACTGAGCCTGCACTCTAGAGCCCATGAGCCACAACTACTGAGCCCCCGTGCCACAACTACTGAAACCCATGCACCTAGAGCCCGTGCTCTGCAACAAGAGAAGCCACCACAATGAGAAGCTCACACACCACAACGAAGAGTAGCCCCCGCTCACCGCAACTAGAGAAAGTCCCTGCGCAGCAACGAAGACCCAACATGGCCAATAAATAAATAAATTTATTAAAAAAAAAAAAGAAGCCCCTGGCAACGTTCTAGTTCTTCAACCTGGGGGCCATTCCACTAGGCTGTCCTCTTCCCCAGGCCATCACCATCTGGTGAACATTATTTTTAAGAACTTCATGCCCAGGACTTCCCTGGTGGTGCAGTGGTTAGGACTCTGAGTTCCCAACGCATGGGGCCTGGGTTCACACACATCCCACAGCTAAGGAGCCCGCGGGCTGCAACCAAGACCTGGTGCAACCAAATAAATAAATTAAAAAAAAAAAAGAACTTCATGCCCCAAAGAGAGTTATTATGTGCACAAAGGGTAGCCAACAGCAGAACAGCCCACAGACCCAAGCCCTGGCCTTCGACTGGTGAGCCGACTGTAAGAAATTACAGGCATCGTTTGCATTACAAACACTCACAGTTAAAAAGACTCTATGCAAAGGAGGTACTTTGAAAAGGGTTATAATTACTTTAGTAATGAAATTCCCCCCTGAGACTAGATATGTCCTTGGTCATAAGTTCCCAGTCCTGGCTGCCTGTTGCACTCACCTGGGGAGCCTTACCCCCCAATTTAATTTTGAAGAACTTCAAAAATATGGGAAATCAGTACATTGAAAATTATCCAGATTCAGCAATTGCTAAACTTTTACCGCATTTGCTTTTCTAGTAAGCAGACAGGTATGCCTGTACACATACCACACACGCACACTCGCTCTCTTTTTGAAAGTCAGTTGCAGACACCATGATCCCTCCCATTACTTCAGGATGTACCCCCTTAAGAAAAAAGATCTTTCCCCAGCTAACTGCAGAACTGTTAAAACACCCCCAAAATTGAACACTAAACCAATAATATTATCTATTATACAGAACCTGTGTAAACTTCCCATAGGAGAAGCTTTCAGAAAGTCCTAATCCCTGGGCCCCACCCCCCAGAAACCCTGAGTTAATGGACCAAGGGTGAGACCTGGGCATCTCTATTTTTTAAAAGCTCCCCCACCCCCACCCCCACCCCAGGTGGTTGTCAACTGCAGTGAGGATTAAGAGACTCTCACATTGCACTAGCAGATTTTTAAATGATCCTTTACAAAAATATCAACATTTGCTTAGGGTGTTAACTGCCCTATAAGCCCAGGGCCAAAACCGCCCCGTTTTGTAACGAAAGTTTGACGGGCACATCGCCACGCTCATTCATTCACACACTGTCTCTGGCCACTTTCACACTACAGTGGCAGGGCTGAGTAGTTTCAACACAGGCTGCATGGCCAAAGCCGGAAATATTTACTCTCTGGCCCTTTACAGAAAGAAAAACCTGCCAGCCCCTTCTGGCTATAAGCCAAGGCCAAGTCTCCGCTGCTGTCTGCTGATCCTGCCTTTTCCAAGTCATGTCAAGGAAAAAAAAAACCTCTAGCTATAAAGCATTGCTAATTATTATCTGGTAGGAGGAGAAATAAGAACAAAGACTCTCCATGCTTCACCAAGAAGGCAAGATGAAAGCCCTACCAGAAGACTTGGAATCCAACATCCCCTGACTAATCACAGCTCGTGACCCTGGAGCCAGGCTGCGGGTTCAAATCCCAGCTCTGCACTTATAAGCTGGGTGCCCTTGGGAAAGTGACTTCACCTCTCTGTGCTCTGTCAAAGGAGGGTGAGAACAGGACCCACCTCCTAGGGCCGCTGTGAGAATTAAGCGAGTCAGTATTTGTAAAGCATGTCAGGAGGGCCCGGCACGCAGCAGGTGCTTAGTCACGGTCCTCCCCAGGGGTCAACAAAACCTACCCACTGCCTAGTTTTGTAAACAAAGTCTTATTGGGACACAGCCACGCCCATTTGCTTACACTGTACCACGGCAGCCTTGAGAGGTCAGGACAGAGACTGTATGATGGGCAAAAATCTAGAATGTTTACTCTCTGACCCTTTCCAGAAAAGGCCGGTGGAGCCCTGAGCTACCCCCAACCTGGGGAAAGGGCGCCTTTTCCTGCTTACAATCAGCATAATCACCAGCTGGTTCTTCTTGGCCACCTGTGCGTGGGAGAAGATGCAGTCCAGCACCTGGGACATGTCTGGCTTCAGCTCCTCCCGGAGGTTTATCACGCACTTGTCGTAGTGGGCTGCAGGGAGACAAAAGGCCACGTGGAGTCAGGCTCGGGGCCCCGTCTGCCCCCGTGGGCTTGTCACCAGTGCCGGTGGAGGCGACTCTTGCCTTGTTGGAAATGGTGCTCGACTAGTAAATATCTTCGCAGGAGATCCAACACCACCGCCTTCATGTAGCCCCGGGTCCCGCTGCGGTATCTGGGGAGGAAGGGAAGGCTGCCTTAGTGATCAGCTCCACTTCCTGGGGCGCCTGAGTGATCCACAGCCAGCACTTTTATGATTTGAAAAAGGAGAAAACACTAATAAAGAATCTGGCAGCTGCGCCCTCTAATCCTTAGGGCTGGAGGGATGTGTGAGTTGGTTCATTTGTGCTAACTCTGCAAGCCGGAGGCAGCAATGACTTGCCCAAGGTCACATATCCAACCAGAGGCCAAGCCTGAGCCTTTGGGTGATGCCTGCCCGTCCCCAGAGAGAAGGAAAAACACTTACAGAGTTGGGATGCTGAAAGGGGTCAGCCTTGCATGCATGGTTGAAAAACAAAAATTTTCAATTAATCACCCAATGGATAAAGACAGATTGGAAAACAAAACTTGAAAGATTTACCAAAAGATCTCTGTGTGAATTTCACTTCCCTTTTAAAACCAAGTGGTATCCTGGATGCTCCTTAAGCCATTTCCTTTTCTAAACAATTTCAGAACACAAGGAATTGAGTTTCTAAGAGAATGGGATGCTGAGTTTTAGGAACATTGAAACCAGCTTTGCCCCAGCATCACCAAATGACAACCAAAGAGTAGGACTAAAATATTCTTTTATTCAAATGTGGTTTTAAACACACACACACACACGCAACATAGGGCAGAGCTTTGGGAGTTATGTTTAACACACAAAAAACCTGCTAGGGAATTTGATCTGTCTGTTCATTTCTTCTAGGCGTTTCCATTGCCAAAGGATGGGTTAGGGTTAGCGGTCAAAGTGTTCTGGGGAAGGGATTCCCCTCCGAGCCCTTGGCTGTGACTCTCACTTTGTGGGGAAACCAAACTCAAATCTCCTTCCTTGGCTGCAATCCTATATTGTCAGTGTGAGTCCCCATGAGCCAGGGGGTGCCCCGAAAAGGACGGCATTAGCCTGTAGTCCTATGTCCTCTGCACCTCTGAGAGTTTCTGGCACTTGGCTAATATGCGCTGAGTTAATTCACTGCAGTCTGAGAATGTGTGGATTCTGTCCTTAGAGGCAAAGCTTTCTTGCTAGGTAAAGTTTTCATGCAAAAGGGCAGTTCTTTTTACCATCAGAATAGTTCTCCCTGCTCAAGAACTACTTAAGATACAATACAAATTCTTCACCAACTCCTCCTTTGCAAGATCCCCAGACCGCAAGGATAATTTGTATAATCCTTTACAACCTATAAAGCCATCTCATCCCATTGTCTCACAATCAAAGCTACCACAAGGACTCCCTGTGTGTCAGCACTTTACAAAAATTAATCTGCTCGTAGCTCAAAATGATTTATGGCATGTGAAGTGTTTTTATTCTCATTCCAACCTCAGACTGGCCACCTGAGATGCACAGAAGTAAAGGGTGTTGCTTTCTTCTGCTGTTAGGAAGGGCTATGCCGGGGCTGTAACTGGGGTATCGGACCCCAGGTACTGCCTCTCGGCTTGAGTCTGCCCTTAACGTAGCACCACACTGGGGCGATACACGGGTGTGACCACCACACCCCACAGAGGGCCCGGGACTCACTTCTGGACCAGCTGGACGATGCTCTGGGTGTTCATGAAGAAGACCTCCCGTTCGGCCTTCCGCTGCAGGGTGGCCGCGTGGCAGTCCAGGATGGTGGCTATCTGGAGGGGAAAACAGGACAGGTCTGGCCACTCAAACCACACAACCTGATCGCCACACAGCAGTAACCAGAAGGACCCATCACAGGCTCCCTTGGCGATCCCACCCGAGACGCATTCAAAATAAAAAATTCCAAGAGCCCTCTGGCCACCCAGAAAGAGCTCTGTGAATCTCGCTCAACCTCAATGTATGGCTTGAGGACTCAGGAGCTCAGAATTACAACAATCACAGAAAGACATGCACATGCGTACCATCCCTCTCCACAAATACAAATGCCCTGGGAAAGAGGAGAAGGGAATTTCCAACCCCAGGGAGCACTGAGGGTATTGGGTGGGGTGGGGTTCTATTTTCACAATTAGACAATGCAACTGGCATATGGTTTGTGGCAACAAAAATATGTTTAATGGAAATCTTTATCAATGACAAATTCCTAAAAGGTTCTAACATGTATTTTTGTCAACTGGGGTCCTTGAGAGATTTGTTTTCATTGTTTTTTTAATTGAGATAGAATTTATATACCATCATAGGTCCCTCTCTCCTTTTAAAGTGTACAGTTAATTCAGTGCTTTGTAGTATACTCACAGAGTTGTGCAACCATGGCCACTATCTAATTTTAGAGCATTTTCAACACGCCCCAAGAGAAATCCTACAGCCATTAGCAGTCACTCCCCATGCCCTCTGCCCCCAGCCCCTGACGACCACGAATCTTTCTCTTCCCCATGAATCTGCCAACTCTGGATGTTTCATATAAACGGAATCAGGCAACATGTGGCCTTTCACGACTGGCTTTTTTCACTGAGCATCACGTTTTCAAGGTTCATCCCTGGGGTAACATGAATCCGTGTTTCATTCCTTTTTACAGCCGAACAATACTCCAACTCTGGGAATAAAGTGACCTACACTGACCTCGAGCTCCCCAAATTACTGACACGTGGGGGGGCTGACGGTGATACAAAGTCCTTCCAGCCAGAAGGCACAAGAGTAAAAGAGAGGGCTCTTCTAAATGCAGGTTTCCTTTAAAATGCCTGATAAAAGCCACCCCTGAAAAAGGAACTAAATGAGGCCCATGTAGATTTATTAGAGATTTTTGATACTACCTGGGAATGGCTTCCATTCTTAAAAAATAATATATGTAGGTATAGCACCGAGATTATGACCTTATACAAAGCAGAGGGGGAGAATCAGGGCTACACACTGGCAGGAAAACCTCACTATGTCCTCTATTAAGTCAGCCAGCGTATTTTTGGAAAATGTTCACTCTATTTGCACAAACTGCTTACTCCTGTTCCAAATCTGCGTTTTACAGAGTGACACCTAATAACTGTTTATGCTCTTCTAGACAACTGCTGCTTTGGGGGAAATGCAGGGACTCTGCAGAGAAGGCATGAAGGAAAGCTCTCAGTCCCCAGCATCTCAGGCTGTACGTGTGCTCACAGAGCCCGGCTTGATCAGAGGCCAGATGCCCACACCGCCCGGGAGCCGAGTGTGGGGCTGCAGTGGGGGTGGGGGTGGCACCCACCTGCTGGCTGGGGAACTGGCACAGCATCGAGGTGATGTTGCTGGCATACTGGGCCATCACCCTGCGGACGGCCTTCTCCACAGGCACGGGGATGCGGCCCGACACGCTGGTCATGATCTCCTGCAGCTCCAGCAGCGGCAGCGTCGGGTGCCGGAGGGCTGCCAGGAGCTTCTGCACCCAGTCCTTCAGCTGCAGTGGGGAGCATGGTGTCGGCCCGAGGCTGTGCTGGGGGCGCGGGCACAGCCCCCCACCACGGGGCACCCAGCACGCTCAGCTTGCCCAGGCCCCACGCACGCAAGAGGCCAAAGGTCTAGACCCAGCGGCCTGTGCAACAGTCCAGAGTGGAACAGCCCCCTGACCACGGCAGGAATGGACACCTAGCTCCCCACCCAGGAAGGCCCCACTCCTCTCCTGGTGCATCCAAACAGCCAACCTGGTGTGAGGATAGAACATCAGGCCCTGGGGACGTCCCTGGTGGCGCAGGGGTTAAGAATCCGCCTGCTAA
The DNA here is from genome assembly GCF_030028045.1 of Hippopotamus amphibius kiboko. Taxonomy (NCBI): domain Eukaryota; kingdom Metazoa; phylum Chordata; class Mammalia; order Artiodactyla; family Hippopotamidae; genus Hippopotamus; species Hippopotamus amphibius. Next base: position 9,522,818 of record NC_080193.1, on the reverse strand, counting down.
TGCAGGGGACCCGGGTTCGATCCCTGGTCCGGGAAGATCCCACATGCTGTGGAGCAACTAAGCCCGCGAGCCACAACTACTGAAGCCCGAGCGCCTAGAGCCCATGCTCTGCAACAAGAGAAGCCACCGCACTGAGAAGCTCCCACACCACAACGAAGAGTATCCCCTGTTCGCCACAACTAGAGAAAGCCCACGTGCAGCAACAAAGACTCAATGCAGCCAAAAAAAAAATTTAAAAAAAAAGAATATCAGGCCCTGGGAAAAGCGAACGTTTGCGGGACACGTGCTTTGTGCCAGACACTGTTCTAGAAGCTGGATTTGCATGTTCTCCTTTGATCCTCAGAAACAACCCTATGAAGTAGGTATAATCATTATTCCCATTTTCCAGTTGAGGAAACTGAAGCACAGAGAGGTTAATTAAGTTACCCAAAGTCACCCAGCTAGTAGTATGCAAAGCCAGGATGCAAACTGAGGCCGACTCAGAGACTCTTAACAGGTACACTGCACTGCTTCCAGGTCATCCGGAAGCAGAACTGTTGACGGTCTTTGAATGGGGAGGATAACGACACCAACCCCGTAACGTGGTTGTAAGGTTTAAAAATGAAACCATGCACACACAGGCAAGTGCAAAGACTAAAAAATGTTGTAATTCTAGCAATTAGGCAGCATAACCTAGGGGCGAAGTGCATGGACTCTGAAGCCAGAGGGCCGGGGTTCAAGTCCTCAATTTGCCTCTTCATGGGTAAGACAAGGCAAATTTTGTAGCCTCTCTGTGCCTCAGTTTCCTCACCTGTTAAATGGAAAGAATAACAGTTCCTACCTCCTGGGTTGTTGGGAGGGTGAAATGACTTAAGGTTTGAGTACTTAGAGTAGGAGCCCGCACACAGCATGGCCCAGACAAGGCCTGGCCGCTAGTACCTGGACCACCATCACTGCGCTTGGCTTTTCTGGGATGGAATGTGATGTAGCACAGTTTTATAGCCACGGATGTTGAGTGTAGCAGGATGGGTTTTTCACAGAGGTCTGCATATTTGAGGACTTATTTCTCTACAGACAACGGGATCCTGGGGTGATGAATGGGGTTATGTTTCTGGACAAAGTCCCTTCCTCGCTGTCTCTTTAAGAGGGTGGCCCACATCGACTCCTTTCTTAACTTACTACATGAACATTCTCAGTGTTGAGCTGAACCAAACCCCCCAAAACAATGTCACCTTTACAATGGTTTATAATCAGAGAGAAATGTACACCGATGTTTACAATGGAACTGAGGAATTTCCTGAGAACAGGTCCTTGATAGAAACAACAGAGGAAGAATCATTTTCTCATATCTTACTTCAGTAGAGATCTCTGGGGGGACTTACCTGGCAAAGCAGTGGTTATGACTCTGTGCTCCCAATGCAGGGGGGCCCTGATCAATCCCTGGTCAGGAAACAAGATCCCACACGCCTGCCACAACCAAGAGTCTGCATGCCACAACCAAGAGTCTGCATGCCACAACCAAGAGTCTGCATGCCACAACTAAGGAGCCCGCCAGCCACAACGAAGACCCGGTGCAACCAAATAAATTAATTAAAAAAAGAAAAAAAAAGATCTCTGGGATCTTCTGGCTCTTCACATGGACCTAAGCGTGTGTGTGTGTGTGTGAGAGAAAGAGAGAGAGAGACATACCTACCCTGCACACGTGACCCACCTTGATACTAAAAATAGGTTCTGGCAGGCAGTAGCCATTCATAATGTTGGTCAGATTTTCCAGGACACTGTGAAAAACCTGGTGCAGTTTCTCTCCGAGGATGGGCAGCGTTGGCTGGGAGGGGAGCTCTCCTGTGTACGGCTCAGCCTGACGAAACACAACAGGACTCAGAGGTCAAGGCCACTGTGGCCTCTGAATGAGACAGACAAGCCAAGGGCCGAGGCAGATCTACCAACACACAACACACACAACATATACAATATACACGATATACACAAGGCGGTTAGGATGAAGCCTGGTGGGGAGGGGGTAAAAGAAGGAATCATTATTGGAAAGTGAAAATGGCTACATTCACACCCCTGTGTGAGGTTTCCAAATCTTCCTCTTTGCAAATGTCATAGTCAATTATGTACCCCAAATAATTCTGGAGGGCATTAGATGTGATTAAAAAAAAAAAAACATTCCCATGTTGAGATCTGGGAAGTCATTCTGGCTCCTACATGAGTTAACTTGAATTTCACGCTAGCTAGAGCAGCTTGTTTGTAGCCAAACGTACACTGTACATCTGCTTTAATTATTAAAGCAAAGGGCGCACGGACCAGAAGTCAAGAATGTCCATGTTAAAAATAAAGATGCAGGGGCTTCCTAGGTGGCGCAGTGGTTAAGAATCTGCCTGCCAATGCAAGGGACACAGGTTCGATCCCTGCTCCAGGAAGATCCCACATGCCACGGAGCAACTAAGCCCGTGTGCCAAAAAAAAATAAAAATAAAAATAAAGATGCAATGCCTTCCTTCCTGGGATGCCAATGCTGGTTCCCCCTTTGACGACAAGATTCCGTTCCCAGGTGCCTAGGCCATACTGACTCGCTGTGTACATGCTGATCTGTTTGTGTGCACGCACGTGTGTGTGTGTGTGTGTGTGTGTGTGTGTGTGTGTGTGTGTGTGTATGCAGTTTTGTTTTGTTTTTGAAACCTTGAAGGAATGTATCCCTGACTTGTTCCATGTTCTTTGTTCCAGCAAGACATAAAACTGTGCTGAAAACCATGTTTCTTGAGAGCAGTTCCTCACAGTTATCTGAGAGGTTGTCTTCTGGGCTATGGTCCTCAGTTTGGCTCAAATAAAACTCTTTTCTATCCCTAGTAAAGACTGTTTATTATTGTGGTCAACAGATGTGTTTGTTTTGTTTTGCTTTCTAACCAAGATCAACTTCCTATTTTTTCTATTTATTTTCAGTCTCGCTTGAATCCCAAAGATGAATGCCTAGCAGGGTGAAAATTTACGAAACTTTCACTACAAGTGTACATGCTTTTTGTAAATCATAAACATTTAGCCTTAGAGGGTCCCCAAATAAAAAGCTCCCCAAAGGGGCAACACTGACAATGTATTCGTTCATCTGTTAATTCATTCTATAAATATCCACTCAACACCAACTGTGTGAGGCACTGGGACCCGGAAGGTGGGGGCATGCTATTCTGCTGGCCCAGAACCCTCAGCTTCCTGTCCCCTCCACTCCACTCCCAACCCTGCAGGCCCCTCTCACCCTTCATGATTAACTGGAGGGTCTCCATTCCCCACAGTCTGCTGCTGGCTTCTCCACCTGGGCCCCCACAGGCAGCGGCCAAGCGCGGTCCCTCTGACTGCACTTACAGGGCTGAATTACAAAAGCTTATCTGCCTGTCTCTCTCACGGGCATCACTGAGCCTTCTGGGACCCGTGGCCAGGCCCCGTCTCAAGAACCTAGCCCAGGAAACATTTGCTAAAAAGAATCACATGGCAGGCACAGACCTGCCCGGAGATCTACATAGAATAATGAAAAGAAGGAGGAGAAAACAAATGAAACTCATAGAATAGCCTGGAGTAAAAAGACCATTTGATTTTTTTAAAAAATGCTTTTCTAGCTTTTTTTCCCCCCTGGACATATATACTAATTATTGTAGAGGAAAGAAAAAAACACATTACATGCATAAATGGCACGCCACCTCCCCACAGGCCTGCCTTACACGAGGGGGGACTCTAGGAGGGTAAGTCACATCATGTCACAGAGACATGACCGCACCATATAATGCACTGGGAGGATGACATTTGTGTCACAGTTCACAGGAAGTACCTTCTCTCTGTAAATGTCTGGGGGAAGGTTCTTCCGGCAGAGGGAGCTGGCCCCAGGGCAATGGGTCCAAAGCATTCCATTAAGGGAGGGGGAGGGGGAGAGAGGATGAAGCCAGGGAAGAAAGCGGGGCACAGCTCAGGGGGGTTCTTTGAGCTCATTGGAAACACATGGGTTTTATGCTGCGTGGGATGAGAGCTGCTGGGAAGGATATGCGCACAGGCAGGCACTTCCTGCGCCCACCGTGCTGGCTGCTGGGGGCGGGTGGGGTCGGGAGAGCCGGAGCCGCAAGCCTGTCTGGCTCACGGGGCAGCCGTGCCAGTTGCCACGTACCAGCTGCACTTTATAAGGGTTATCGAGCTCCAGCCTGGCCACCACACAGCCTGCTTCCAACATAGCTCCCGGGCGCCTGACATACTTCACCCGGCCACTTTCCTGCACGTTCAGGGTCGTAATCATCTTCATTACCTGTTTTACAGAAAGAAGAAATTAGGTGGAGGCCACCAGGATTGCCCTGTGTCACCCCAAACTAGCAACTCTGGAGCAGGGACCGTGTCATTTACATAGAAGGACTCTGTGGGCAGAGTTCAAGCGGAGGGGAGAGAGGGAACCAGCGTGTATGTACACAACCTGCTGTGTGTCAGGCACACGGATGGTCATAAAGCTTTTCCAGCTGCAAAGCCAGCAGGGAGGCAGGTGTTCATTGTGCCCATTTCACAGACATGGAAACTGATCTTTATTTCCAAAGAAAGGCCTCTCTCTTAGAAATACAGCTAAATCATATGATGTAGGATGACTGACACACATATTCCTAAAATGCAGTGTATTTTGTGACTGGCTTCTTTTTATTAAAGGCAGCGAGAAAACCCCCTGGGGAATGAGGAACGTGCTTGCAGTACAGTCCTCAGCCCCTTGAACAGGTCTGAGAGTTTGGCCGTGTGGACGTGATGAGTTTTGTCTTCATGTGTGGGCTTCAGACAGAGAGGACCGTCCTGCCCTTTGCTCAGAAGTTCACAGCTTGGGCATCCAAGTCAGTCGGGCCTGGACGGGAACCCCTGCAACCCCACCCATCACTCTGTGATCTCCAGCGTGTGCCTTCCCCTCTCTGAGCCTCAGTTTCCCCAACAGTAAAACAGGGGGAAACGACAGTCACAGGGCGCTGATGTGGATTAAGCAGGGTGGCACACAGTAGCTGAGGCCCACCAGCAACACCAACTACTGTTGCTGTATCTTCATTACACAAATCATGATTTTCCTTGGCAGCAGAGAATGGAGGCCAGGTTTGAATTCCGGTTTTGTGTGACCTTGGGTGAGTTCCTTAGCCTGCCTGGGCCCCGTGTCTTCATGTGCAAAATGGGGGTCCCATGTGTGTCCAACTCACATGATTGCTAGGAAGATTAAAGCAGGTAATTAAAGACATAAAGCACTTAGAATAGTGCTGGCCACGTGGTAAGGGCGTTGCAGGTGTTGGCGTACCACGTTCTAATTGTCCGCATCAGTTCTTACTCATTCCCGGGGACGTATACATTTTTGAGATTTTTTTCCCTTTGAATATTGCAGGGAATTGGGGCTGAACCCTACACATTGCTCTCTCAGGAATTTGCAGATGACAGCCCAGGTGAGAGGGGAGGTCTACTGGCTTGGGTGCAGCAGCATTGCCAGATGGCCCTCCCTGGCGGAGGGGGTGTAAGGGAGACCTGGCTGCAGCCCCACCCCTGGGGTCCAGCTCTGTGGTCACCTCTATCTCAGCATAGCTGCCCCCAGTCTCGACGTGGCCCCTGTCCTCTACCAGGTACTTCATCAGCTTCCCAGCCGAAGGGGCTCTCAGGATGGTGAGGTCATTCTCCTTCTCAAACACACAAGTCTTGTTGCCGATGGTGATTCGGTAACTGGAGAGAGAAGCAGTGGGGAGGTGGCGGGGAGAACAGAGAAGACCATCCACCCAGGCGCCCAAGTGCCTGAATCAGGCTTTTGATAGCATCTTCCCTTCCTAAAGGCAGCCACGAGCATCACCTTGGGTGTGGTTTGAGGGACTCACTCAATGCTTCCCAAATGGTAGCATTTGACAGCTACCACAGAGACTTTGAAAGTGAGCTGGGGTGGGATGCTTTTCTGGCTGAAAACTAGTTCCTTTTCCTGACATAATTCTAACAGGCCCTGGCAGAGAGAAAGCAACCAATCAATATTACTCAATAAATATTGACCCACTGAAAGGCTTCCTCTTAGAACCAGGAAGAGCATGCCCATGGGTGGAGCCTATAATCACCTTGAATGTTCTTGGCAGATAGAACATGGCTTAAAAAGAGCTAATAAGGACTTGCTAGGTGGCACAGTGGTTAAGAATCTGCCTGCCGGACTTCCTAGGTGGCGTAGTGGCAAAGAATCTGCCTGCCAATGCAGGGGACATGGGTTCAAGCCCCGCCCTGGGAAGATTCCACATGCCACGGAGCAACTAAGCCTGAGCGCCACAACTATTGAGCCTGTGCTCTAGAGCCCATGAGCCACAACTATTGAGCCCATGTGCCACAACTACTGAAGCCCATGTGCCTAGAGCCCATGCTCTGCAACAAGAGAAGCCCCACAATGAGGAGCCTGCACACGCTGCAATGAAGAGCAGCCCCTGCTCTCTGAAGCTAGAGAATGCCCGTGTGCAACAATGAAGACCCAACACAGCCAATAAAAAAAAAATAAATCCAATAAATAAATTAATTAATGAACAAAAGAGGTAATAAAACGCTGATCTGGGATGAACCCAGTCTGCCTTCCTCCATCAAGGACTGGGAAGGAATCTGCATTCCCTAACTGGAGCTTTTCCAGGCATGGGGCCTCTGAAACCCCCACGCACCCCTCCCCATCTTATTCTCCTTGGTCGCAGTTCTTTGTCGCCTGTTCAGTGGCGGTGGCAGGTGGGGGGCAGTGTCTGTGTCTCACTGTGTGAGCTCAGGGGGTCAGATACCCTGGAGCAGGAGGGTCTCTGCGTCTACCTCATCATGCCCCATGCTAAGCACTTCCGGATCATCCTGTAGGCCACCCATCCAGACACAGAGCGAGCTCTCCTGTCGCCATCTACCTGTTCCCTGTGTCTCTTCCCCGACAGATTCCAGGAGTCGTGACCATGGCTCTATCCTAACACCTAGAACGACACCTGATGTAAGTAGATGCTCAGTGAATAGTTGCTTCCCTAACTAGGCGGCCGCACCTTCTCCAAGCCTTGATCTGATGGGTGTGGACACTGCAGCTCAGACCCGGACCCGCTGGCACTCAGCACACACCTCGCAGGCCATGCAGCTGGGAGTCACATGCCATTCAGCTCTGAATCCTCCCACGTCACTAGCAAAGGGCCTCCTGGGAGCCTCCCGTAAATGCCCGCCAGCTGCATGGAGTTCCAGCCAAGAGGGGAACCTCTCTAGGAGCCCCACTGTTCCAGAGAAGGTACCTTAGCTAAGACCCTCAGACCGCACTCGGACCCCATGGGGGAGAGCTGGCTCTGCGTGCCCCCCACGGCCACACACCTGTCGATCTCTTCTTTCAGGTAGGTGGTGTAGCTGTTGCCATTGTAGGACAGCAGCAGCCCCCCGTCATTCAGCCGGTGGGCATCGATCTCGATGTGACAGCCATTCATGATGAGGACGAACATGGTCGGAGACTGCCGGGCCACCTGTAGGGACAGGTTCAATGTCCCCACCTGAACTGAGGATGCCTGCTTGGTCCTGTGCCCCCAGAGCACCACCTGGCCCCCCAACCACAAGCAAGGGCTAGTGTCCAAGGTGTGAGTGCCAGGGTGGACACGTCTCCTCTCGAGGCCCAGCCCTCACTCACCCCAGGGGAGCAGGGATGGGGCGGGAGCCCAGAGTCAGTGAGCCACACCTGACCCGTGGGCGGACTAGGAGCTGCTGGCCGCAGGTGCAGTCCCAGGCTGGGCATCCCTGTCCACTGTGTGCCCTTGAGGGCCGGGGACTTTCTTCTGATCCCGTCTCCAAGCAGGGCTGCCCCGGGAGCCAGGGAGATAGGGATCTTACGCTGGGTCAGACAGCCCTGGGGCCTCCATCAGTGGCCTGGACGTGGACTAGGGCTCTGTCCCCTAGACCTGGCCCTGCCCAGGGACATAGAGTAGATGTGGGACACTGGAGGGAGGCATGCACGGCCAGGCCCTGGCCTCAGCTCTGCGTTTCAATCTGAAATACAAGCCCCACCTGGCCCTCAGTTCAAAGCATGTGTTCTCTCCCAGAAAACTAACACCCTGCAGAGCCCTCAACCTCTACACTATATATTTTGTGACAAAAGACGGCAAGAAATAGAGGAACATTTATTGCCACATTATTGATGGTAACGGGAAAACCCAGGACCAACAAGCTGTCCAACAATGGGTATTGCCATGGAATGTGCTGGACCTGCACTGTAGCCCCAGCCAGACATGCTTGTTCAAATGCAAGCTGATTAAAATTAAATGAAAGGTAGATGATTGAACTTGGTGTACCCCCCCCCAAAAAAATTTTTACCAATACCAATTAAAAAACAAAACAAACAAACAAAACCTACCAGTGAGCCTGCTATACTCAAAATGGATAACCAACAAGGACCTACTGTATAACACAGGGAACTCTGCTCAATATTATGTAACAACCTAAATGGGAAAAGAATTTGAAAAAGGATAGATACATGTATATGTATCACTGAATCACTTTGTTGTACACCTGAAACTATCACAACGTTGTTAATCAACTATACTCCAATATAAAATAAAAAGTTAAAAAAATAAATTAAATGAAAGATAAAATTCAGCTCCTCAGTTACAGTTGCCACGTTTCAAACGCTCCGTAGTCCCAGGTGGCCCATACCAGACAGAGCAGATCTAGAACATCTCTATCCCTGCAGAAAGTTCTCCTGGACCGTGCTGCAGACTCTAAACTGATGTTAAAGAAAACTTGTTAATAAATAACAGGGGGAAACTTGAGGCCATGATGCTATCAGAGCGGTAAAAACATATTTGCACTAAGACCTCACCTTTATAAAATCCATGTATAAGAAAACAAATAACTGAAAACAGGTCTGCTAAAATGTTGACGCATGGTGGATTGTTTTCATTTTTTTATTTTTGTTTTTTTGGCGGCGCCACGTGGCTTGCAGGATTTTAGCTCCCCAGTCAGGGATTGAACCCACACCCTCAGCAGGGAAAGGGCGGCGTCCTAACCACGGAACAGACAGGGAACGGCCCCGTGATGGATTGTTTTTCTGATGCTTCACGCTTGTGCGCTGTGTTGAAATTTTCTACAACAAGCATTTGTCATATTTAAAATCAAGATGCGGGGACCCAGGCCCCCACAGGTAGCCAAGAAGCATCAGGGGCAAAGGGGAAGCGATTTGACACCCATCCCCACGGATAACACACTCGTTTGGCTGAACGAAGCCTGAAAATCTCCAAAGCTGAAAGTTCAATGCCTGCTCAGCAATGTTAAAAATCAAGTAAGAGAACATAAAAACTGTTGCCTCTTCCCTGGAACGTGAGGCTGGGAAGTGCGGGGGAGGCCTTGGCTTCCGGAGGACACATCGCTCCCAAATGTTACCCCGACTTGGACCCGGGAGCCTCATCTTGTGCCCGCACATCCCAGATACTCTTCGCTGTTTTGCTGAATTGGCCTGGGATGGCTCAGGACGGGTAACTGGATACTTCCAACAGAGGAGAGCAACCCTGACAAGCTCCGGGGTGCCGGTGACAGACCCGGAAATAGTCGGAAATCCACATACTGATTCTTGGTGCAGAGATGCTGGGCAAAGCCAGCCTTGCAGCCCGGGAAATGCACCTAGACATGCTGACCTTGAGCGATGGTCCTACTCACACTCTGTAAGGGGTTGAATAACGTCTTCCCAAATTAGATCCTTCCCGGAACCTCAGCTTGTGAGCTTATTTGGAAATAGGGTCTTTGCAGATGTAGTTCATTAAGGAGGGGTCATGCTGGATTAGGGTGAGCTCCAAATCCAGTCTGACTTGTGTTCTTGTTAGAGGAGAAGAGACCCAGAGAGACAGGCACAGGGGGAAGAGGATGTGAAGACAGACAGACACAAACTCAGAGAAGATGGCTGTACAAAGCCAGAGACTGGCAGAGATTGCAGTGACCACCTACAAGCCACGGAACACCAAGGATGGCCCACCACCACCAGAAGCTAGGAAAGCATGGTCCCTGGGAGGCTTCAAAGACACCACGGCCCAGCCAACACCTTGATTTTGGACTTCTGGCCTCCAGGACTGAGAGACAATAAATTTCTGTTGTTTGAAGACACCAGTTTACGGGACTTCATTATAGCAGCCACGGGAAATCAATACATGCTCTATCATCTTGTGCATGTGGCCCAAGCCTATGGGTTCTGGAACCCAAAGCCCTTAGGTTTCAAGGTCATAGGACTGCATGGAGAGTCCTGGGACCAAGTATGAGAAAATCTACTGCAGGGATGGCCCATCGCAGAAACAAAACTCCCTTGAGCCCCCAGGGTGTTGGAGACATCCAAGAAACAGGGACCTTTACCTTGAGAATGTACTTAACGCCTCCGTGGATTAATTCCACATCCACAATGTTCAGCAGAGAGTCTGCGGGGAGGACCTGGCCCCTGGGAGAGAAGACAGACCTGTGGTGAGTCTGAGTGACCAAGAACTCCTGGATTTGAAAAAACCACCCACTCTTTGCCTCTCCTAAGTATCAACACATCCGGTTGATAAAAGGCAAGGGATGGACAGTCCCAAGGAACCTGATATCCCTTAGAACGTAAGGAAACTGCTTTTGCTGCGGGATGTGAAATTTCAAAAGGGCTCGCTAAGAAGCAAAATCCACGTTGCTTCTTCTTGGAAAAATTCCTTACGTGGGTATCCTGCCACCTGCTTATGAAAGAAACCAGCTCACAGATTGCGATTCTATTATTATTCACAAGCATGCTACCCCAGCATTAAAAAGTTTCATCCTTCTATTTCCCTTTTAGTAGTTTCCTTTGCCTATCACAGTGGTTTTCAGCACGGGGGTGGGGGTTGCCTCTACCCCGGGGACACCTGGTAATACCTGGAGACACACTTGATCGTCCTGACTTCCGGGGGGGAGGGGATGCTAGGGATGGGGCCAGGGATGGTGCTAACTTCCCACCCTGCACAGGACAGCCCGCAGCCCATAAGATGACCCAGCCCAAAATGTCAGCGGTGCTGAGGTTGGGAAACCCTGGCCCATCCTAGGAGGGAACTCCTGGCCACTTCCACGGGGTCTGTTGCACGGGTCACCTGATTCAGGTGAGGGTCTGGGAAAGAACCATTTGCAGAGGTGACCTATAACCCGCTTTGCTTCCCAAACCCACCTCCTCCTCTCTGAACTCCCGAGTGTTAGGGCGTACCTTACGCAAGTCAGCATGAATAAGCACGCTGCGGTCTGTAGGGTGATGGCAGCCTTGGCCTTGAGAACGCCTGCCCCGCTCCGTTCCATCCCCCCACCCCCACCCCAGCCTCTTCTAGGGCAGCCCAGGTTTATTCAAGGAATTCCACAGAAGCAAGCACTTAGGAGAGGTTCGCTAATTGCTTGGTAACTGATTTACACCCAAATAAAGCATGTTTCTGCCTTACTTGTCACCAACACGTATCCCAAGAGGGGAAAGGAAGTACCCAGGGCCCCACCTTTCCAGCGAGTGTAGGAAATCCGTCATGCAGGTTCTGAACATCGAGTCGGCCACGTTCAAGGCTCCGCACACCACCCCCAGCATGATATCCGGTTTCTCAGCCTGGAAGAAACCCTGTGCGTCAGGATCCACAGTGACCAAGGCCACAGGGAGCTGGGGGGGCTCCAGGACCCCCAGGGCAGATGTGTGCAGCTCCCCACCTGCACTTTCTCGGCAATGAGATGATCCAACCAGCTGGTGTCAATGTCGTTGTTCTGGAAGCTCTCGGTCTCCAGGAGGTTGGTGAGATATTCCACGGTGGTCCTGAAGTCGCCCCGGATGGACAGTTCCTTCAAAGCCACCACCAAGTTCCTTGAGGGGAAAGCACACAGATTGTTTCCCCAGTTAACACACGTGACATCAGAGTTCCGGCGTGGTTCCCAGTGAGCACAGAAGTTAAGGGAGGGCTCTGAATCGGACGGCCTGGGGCAACTCAGCTCCAGCACTGACTGGTCAAGCAAATCTTGGGCCAGTGACTTAACTGCCTGGGCCTCAGCTTCCTCATCTGGACAATGGGGGAATAACCCTGCCTTCACACAGGTGCTTGGGGATTAAAATGAGGCAATCTGTATGAAGCACATGGTCACTGATCAATAAACGTTAGCTGCTAGGAGATGATTAATTACAGTGATTATAACTGTTATTAACCACGCCAGTCGCTGGACCGAGCAAAATCCCCTAGTGTCCCAAGTAGGAGCCGCTCTCTAGCTGTCCACTGAGCTGTCCGGTGTGCCTGGGGTGCATGGGCAGATGGCTAACACTGGTAACCCCCCCGGGGCATGGTAGTCACCAGCCCACACGTGCTTGGCTGAAGCCACCTCCCGTTTCCCAGAGGGGCTGCCTCCCCTCAAACAGGGTGTCCAGTCCAAAGGGCAGAAACCACCAATCTCTATGAAATCACAGGGAGAATGTTTTAGGGGAAATGTTTTAGGGGAAATGCACTGGAGGAAGAGGGGGCATAAGAGAACTTCCTGGGAGAGGAGAGCCTTCACATCTGTTAGGATGCTCCTGCGTGCTGTCAGCAGGTGCAGCGACAGGGCTGTGAGACCCCAGTGGGAGGGTGAGAAGATGAAGATGCACTGAGGTTAAATGAGGGTGTCCAACAGGCTACTGCAAGTCAGGTGTGGGACCCGAACTTGCACCCACGGGGTGAGCCGCTGGACTCAAAGGTGACCGACTTGTCCCGGCTGGCTCAGGGCTTTCCCAGTTTCAGTACCGAGAAATCCCACATCCAGGGAAAACTGGGACAGTTGATCCCCCTCCTGGACACTGACGGCAACAAGAGCTGGAATTTCTCCTCGCTATTCTGCTGAAGTGACTGCTGGCCATTCACAGGGTGGGACAAGCCACAGGTCACTTCACTCAGAGACGGCCAGGCTGGCTGACCACTGTCCCACCTTCTCTTAATCCTTATTTGCTCCAAGCATCTCGATCTTTCACTAAGACGAATTATTCAAAGCTGGCAAAGAATGTTTGTTCCTCAAAACCACCAAATTCCATTTAATTCATAGCTAAATGCCCCAGGCCAGATATACTTTAATGCTTTTTAAATGAAATGTCTTCAGGATTTTTCACTCTAAAAGACACCCCCACAAGAATGTTTAGTTTTACAAACTGAACTGGTGTTTACCTTTTTGTTCCCAGGTCCAGGCAGGAGAAACGTTTAGATGTGGGTGTTTTGATTCCTAATTATTAGGAAAATGCAAATCAAAACTACAATGAGGTATCACCTCACACCAGTCAGGATGTCCATTTTTTAAAAGTCTACAAGTTACAAATGCTGGAGAGGGTGTGGAGAAAAGGGAACCCTCCCACACTGTTAGTGGAAATGTAAGTTGGTGCAGCCACTGTGGAAAACTGTATGGAGATTCCTTAGAAAACTAAAAATAAAATTACCATATGATCCAGCAATCCCACTCCTGGGCATATATCTGGAAAAAACTCTAATTTAAAAAGATACATGCACCACTATGTTCATAGCAGCACTATTCACAACAGCCAAGACATGGAAGCAACCTAAATGTCCACTGACGGATGAATGGATAAAGGTGTGGTACTTATATACAATGGAATACTACTCAGCCATAAGAAAGAACGAAATAATGCCATTTGCAGCAACGTGGAAACTAGAGATTATTGTACTAAGTGAAGTAAGAAAGAGAAAGGCAAATACCATGCGGTATCACTTATATGTGGAATCTAAAATAGGACACAAATGAACCTATCTATGAAATAGAAACAGAATCACCAACATAGAGAACAGACTGGTGGTTGCCAAGGGGGAGGGGGTTGGGGGAGGGATGGAGCGGGAGGTTGGAGTTAGCAGATGTAAGCTTTTATGTGTGGAATGGATAAACAACAAGGTCCTACTGTATAGCATGGGGCACTATATTCAATATCCTATGAGAAACCATAATAGAAAAGAGCATTGGGGGGGAATAAATTGGGAGATTGGGATTGACATATACACACTACTATATATAAAATAGGTAACTAATAAGGACCTAATGTATAGCACAGGGAACTCTACTCAACACTCTGTAATGGCCTATACAGGAAAAGAATCCAAAAAGAGTGCATATCTGTACCTGTATAACTGAATCACTTTGCTGTACACCTGAAACTAACACAACATTGTAAATCAACTATACTCCAACAAAAATTAAAAAACAAAGCCAAACCAAACCAACAACAAAAAAAGAACATTAAAAAAAAGAACGTATATATATGTATAACTGAATCACTTTGCGGTACAGCAGTAATTAACACAACATGGTAAATCAACTATATTTCATTAAAAAAAAAAAGATGTGGGTGCTTTGGAATTTGAAGCTTCTTTGTCACTGTGGGTTTCTCTAGGAATCACTTATGAGATTTAAATTTAAAAGAGCTCCCACCCCTACCCCAACCAGCACCACCTTTTTTAAAAAAGCTATAATTCTCAGCACCTTTTAAACTTGTGGAACCACCTTGAACATTCTTTGGATCTCCTTCAAGTCTGACCTGTGATAAGTTCAAGACCAATGCCCTTGGTGAACTGATTTCATGTACGTCATGGATCTCAAACATGGGAAGAGGACAGACTGTGTTCTCGGACTTCAGCATAGGGTATTTAAAATAGGGTCTGCTCTTCATCTCCTAAAATGCTACTGCACCTGAAGCAGCAGGCTAACTTTCAGTTTCTCAAGGGGAGGGAAGGGAGGGAGGGAGGGAGGGAAGGAAGGGAGGGAGGGAGGGAGAGAAGAAAGGGAGGGAGGGAGATACTGACGAAATGGCCTCTTCCCGGTTCTCTCCCCAGGAGAAGCAGTGCCCAAACTGGGAGTCCGCAAACTCGTGTAAGCCACCAGCAGCGGCCACGCTGAAATAACCCCACACGTTCTTGTTGCTGCGGAAATTCAATTCCTGGACCGTTCCGGAGCTCGGCTTAAACCCCTGGAGCCCACATAGGAAAAGCAAAACGGAAGAAATCGTTACTCCAGATCCATTGTCATCAGAATTAAATCCTAGGAAAACCCAAGAGCCCCTCCCATATCTAAGAGCTTCGCATGATCAATAAAACATGGATACTTCTCATTAGGGGTACAGGCGTGTGTCATTTTTACTTAAAAAAAGTCAAAAAATAACCACGTTGGGACCGGTGATCATTGATGGAGCTGAGTAAAGGTACACACTGATTTTAAACGGTTGCCATTGTTGACAGTAAAAAGTTTAAATAAAAGAGTTGGTGGGATTTTCCTGGTGGTTCAGCGGTTAAGACTCTAGGCTACCACTGCAGGGGGCACAGGGTCAATCCCTGGTCAAGGAGCTAAGATCCCCATGCCATGCAGCATGGCCCCCCAAAAAAAACAAGAAGAGAAATTGGATTTCTAATTCCAGATTATGAAAATTCTAGCAGATGAGGAAACGCAGTGTTATGCCTTGCTGATGCTCACACACACATACTCCCCTTTGCGGGGAACACCCCCATCCCTTCTGAGTATAGTTGTGGTAAAGGTGGGGCGGTGGGTTGGATCCTCTTGCTGGGATTAGAACCCTTGAAGCCTGTGATGGAGGCATTTGTTCCGGCAGACATGCCTGGGGGGCGAGAGATGGAAAGTTCCAGGTGCCTGGGGTATTTCCACACATGGTCCTCCATCCTCCCAGGCACCTGTGAACAAGCCATCAGCTCTCTGAAATTTTCCCATTTTGCTTGTCCACCACCAGAATTGGTTGTTCGCCTGCAGCCAAAGATCCCAAACTAATACAGTCACCATAGTTTAAAATTCTTTCATTAAACAGGAAAGGGGGATTAAAAACAAAACAAAATTAAAAAAACCCCAAAAACCTCTCTTATCCCAAGTTTCTTGAATGTAGTCATTATACAACTAGATCATGGTAGATTATGGAAATTATGTGACAACCAACCATTAGCATGTAAACTGTGACAGATGCCAGCTGGTTGGTATCTTAAGCCACAAGTAAGAACAAGCCACATAGGGACTCCTTAGAATGAGCCAGACTGTACATTGCAGCACAAAGTTCACGGGGCCAGAAACCCAAAGATCTGTGCCCTAAACCTGGCTGCTCATCCCAAAGATGGACACGGCCGTTAACGTCCACCAACGGGGCTCGGCATGGCCTCAGCAGGTCCCAGGCATGAGGCAGGTCACCCCAAGCTCTCGAGCTGTAATGTGGGGTCACAATGCCCATCGGTGGGAATGTCATGTAACTGACGCGTGAAGGCATCTGCCCAGTGCCTGGCACACATCATGTGTGGCTAACCCGTGATGTGTCCCTTCCTGCATGTCAGTTTCCTCGCCTGTAAACTGGGAAGCCTGGGTGTCTCATCCAGGCTAAGGTTCAGGGTCTGCCCCACGCTGGGAAGTCGGAGATGGTGGAGACGTAGGGTCCCCAGACTTGCCTCATCTGGGTTTTCACTGGTGATTCTGGCCGCAATGACATGGCCTCGGGCGATGGGAGGGTTGGAAGGGGTTTCAAAAGCAATGGTCGTCACCCCCCAGGGGGACTCTCCGTACAGAAGCCGGATATCCTTCAGCCTGTGCAGTGGCACGCCCATGGCGATCTGAAATCAAGAACCCCATCCCGTGAGAGGGTCAGTCCTAGGGCCCAGGTTCAATCCCTGGTAGGGGAACTCAGATCCCACAAGCCACGAGGCTCAGCAAAAAACAAACAAACAAACAAAAAACCTCTCAAAAGATTGAGCCAAAAAAAAGAAACAAAACTGTACAAACATACAAATACAGAGAAAGCAAATACCACTTGATAGCATCTGGCCACATGTGCTTTTTAACAAATGGTAGATTGAGGTGCAGGATGTGGGTGTTAATTGTATTATTCTTGCGGCTTTTCTGAAAATGTTCAAGGTGAAAGAAATAAACAAAATAAACAAAATAAAAATTCTGGGAGAATTTTTAAGAAATTAAAGTTAAATTCTAATTAAATTAAATGTAAACAGTTTAAATTTAGTTAATTGATTTAAATGTAAACAAAATTTAATTAAAAGAAATTTTTAAGAAAGAAAGGAGAAAGGAAGCAGATGTTAATAAAAAAATTAAAGAGTTTCCATTAATGCAACAGTTCCTAACTCTGGGTGACATGTTCTTAGTGGGGGTGATATTGCCCTCAAGAGGGCAAACATTTGTTCTTGGGGGTGAAAAAAATCTTACTCTTTCTATGTACAGGCAGACCTTGGAGATACTAGGGGTTCGATTCTGACCACCACAATAAAGTGAATGTTGCAACAGAATCACACAAATGTTTTGGATTCCCAGTGCGTATAAAAGTTACATTTACATTACACTGTAGTCCATTAAGTGTGTAACAGCAGTATGTTTAAAAGAACAATGTGCATACCTTAATTAAAAAATACTTTATTGCTAAAAAATGCTAATCATCACCCAAGCCTTCACAGAGTCTTAATCTTTTTGCTAGTGGAGGGTTTGAAATATTTCAAGAATTAGCAAAATGTGACACAGACACGAAATAAGCAAATGCTGCTGGAAAAATGGCACCATTATACTTGCTCAACACAGGGTTGCCACAAACCTTCAATTTGTGCTAAAAGAAAAGACCCTGCAATAAAGCAAAGTGCAGTAAAATAAGGCGTGCCTGTCTACCGCACAACTACAGCTACAGCATCTAAACAGACAGACAGTATATCTGTGCTATTAACACTCCATGGGGGAGAAATTAGCGGGGGAAATGTCTAAAAGGACAAGCCACAACGAGAAAAAGGTTTATGAATGGGTACTGGGGAGGTCCACAAATTCCCCGAAATTGTATAAAATAGATTTCTCCTGGGAGAAGGTCCACGGCTTTTGCCAGTTTCTCCAAGGGCTACATGGCCAGACAAAGGTGACAAACCACTGCATGGCTCTCCGCGTACCCACACACCAAAACAGTCACTCCCGGGGACACCAACCAAGAGACAGGCTGCCTGAGCAGCACAGGGGACCCCAGTCTGGGCAGCAGCCCCAGGGTTCAGAACCCGTTTCCTTGCCTGTAGCTGGGCAGCTGGCAGATTGACATCAGCGATCATTTCCGTGCAGGGGTGTTCCACCTGCAGGCGGGGATTCAGCTCCAAGAAGTGGAAGCTGCCGTCCTGGCTGTAGAGGTATTCAACGGTCCCCGCGCTCATGTAGCCCACGGTCTTGGCCAGGCGCACGGCACACTGCAGGGAGACGGGGGTGGGCGAGGGGCTTCCAGTGGCTTTCTCGGGGAAAACGTACTAGATCCCTCACCAAAGGCAGGCTGAGGACCTGTTGTGTGTAAATTACCTTGGGACCTCCGAGATCACACTCTAATAAACCTGCGTGAGGCTGGAATCCTCTCTGTGATGGGCCATCCCCCTGCCAATCGGTCTCTTCCTGGACACCCACCCCCACTTTGGCAACTTGGAGTGTTGAGAGCTCTTGCTGGCTCTGAGTTGAGATACCCCCCACCCCCGTGGCTGCCCCTCCCCCACAGCTCCCCAGAGCCCACCTGCTCCATGTATTCGAACACGGCCGGCATGGCAATGGTGGCCGGCGCCTCCTCTATGATCTTCTGATGCCTCCGCTGGATGGAACAGTCTCTCCCAAACAGGGACAGGGCGTTCCCGTACTGGTCGGCGAGGATCTGGACCTCCAGGTGACGGGCGTGCTGGGCCAGCTTCATGAGAAAGATGGGGGAGCCGGGTATCTCGCTCTGCACCTGGGGGGATGGCAGGGTAGCTGGCTCTTCCCTGGGGAAGCAGGGCTGGAGCAGGAAGTTCTCCAAAGAGAGTGCGAAACGATGGCAGGGATGCCCATGGTTTTGCCGATCTTTTAGTTGTACCTCTCTCAGAGACATTACATTCTCATGGTTTTTAAGTCAAATATGATGAAAATACATAATGTCGAAGATAAAGTAAAAATAAATGTTCACATGGAATAATGTCTAAGACAAATTCTTTTTAAAAGCAAGTTGCAATAACATATGGGATGATCCTGCTTATGTGAAAAATAAGAAAACAATTATATGAAGGTCTATGCAAAAGTATACACTACAGTAAAAGTACTGGAAAGAAACCCGATGGCTAACAGGGGTTACATTTGAAAAGGGGGGAGAGTGTTGAGGAAGGGATGTGAAGTTGTGAAAGGGACATTTCCTTTTTTATTCTTAAGATGTCACTGAACTGTCTGAATGTTGACACTGAGAACATTTTCATATTGCACTCATGTAATTAAAAAAAGCAAGCTTGGAGAGCCTGTGTATGGGATAAGGGAATAGGGGGTATATGGGAACTCTGTCCTTTCCACTTAATTTTCCTGCGAATGAAAAACTGCTCTAAAAGAGTAAAGCCTGTTTTTTACAAAGAAAGAAAAAAGCTTTAAAATCTGTACAACCCCTAAATGCAAGGTAAGACCCAGGACTGGATCCTGAAACAGAAAGGGGATATTAGTGAGGAGAAGTGGGGTGATCCAAACTAAGTCTGAAGTTCACTTAATAGAAATGGATGAATGAAATTCATCTCTTAGTGACAAGCATGGTATTGTTACAAAAGATGTTAACAATAGGGGAAAGGAGGTGAAGGGCAGATGGGGACTCTGTACTGCTGTTGTGACTTTCCCTAAAATATAAATTCGTCCCCCCAAAATGCCCCCAAACCAGTACACCCCGATTGGGACATGTGGTAGTGAAACCACTACTTTATATAACACTCACACATGGCCCACCGCTGTATAATCAGTAAATCTTTTGAGAAATCAATTTACTGGTATGTATTTGTCAGTGCATGTAACGTACATGCTATTTAACTAAGTTCTTCTTCCCCCATGGTCTTTACCCAAGAAAATAATTCAGAAGAAGGCAAAAAAAAAGCTAAATATTATTTACAGTATTAAATACCATATTATACTATAGTGGCATTGTGCATAATAACGAAAATGGAAGCAAGCTTAACACTTCACAAAAAAGGAAAGTTTGATAAAGAAGACGATGGCCACATAGGGAATACTGGACAATCATCCAAATAACTGTAAGGACGGGAACAGGGTAAAAATGTTTATGATCCACAATTTGGATTTTTTTTTTTTTTTTTTATAAATTTATTTATTTTATTTATTTATTGGCTGCGTTGGGTCTTTGTTGCTGCACATGGGCTTTCTCTAGTTGCTGCGAGTGGGGGCTACTCTTCATTGTGGGGTGCAGGCTTCTCATTGTAGTGGCCTCTCCCGTTGTGGAGCACGGGCCCTAGGCGCGTGCGCTTCAATAGTTGCAGCACATGGGCTCAGTAGTTGTGGCTCACGGGCTCCAGAGCACAGGCTCAACAGCTGTGGCACACGGGCCTAGTTGCTCTGTAGTATGTGGCATCTTCCCAGGGCAGGGATCGAACCCGTGTCCCCTGCATTGTCAGGTGGATTCTTTACCACTGCGCCACCTAGGAAGTCCTGGAATTTTTTAAATGTAGAACAAGATATCGTGTAGGCCAAATATAACTCTTAAAAATACACATGTGAATATCTGGTAATAACCTACAATGGGAAAGAATTCAGGTATGTATGTATACCTGAATCACTTTTCTGTACACCTGAAACATTGTAAATCAACTATACTTAACAAAAAAATAAAAATTTAAAAAATAAAATTAACTAATTAAATATACACGTGAGCAAAGTCTATTAGAAAACCTAGAAATATTAAAATAGTTGGGTTAAGAATGGGAAGATTATCAGTATGAATTTTTATAAACATTGCCAAAGATGGGCATGATTGTTGTTGGTTTTTTTTAATCTATAGTTAGGGGATCTTTTAAAAAAATTTTTTAATTGACATATAGTTGATTTACAATACATGTAAGTTTGTGTACAGCACAGTGATTCCGTTACGTGTATGTATATTTTTTCCTTTTCAGATTCTTTTCCCTTATGGGTTATTACATAATATTGAGTATAGTTCCCTGTGCTGTACAGTGGGTCCTGTTGGTTATTTTATACGTAGTAGTGTGTATATGTTAATCCCAGCCTCCAAATGTATCCCTTCCCCCACCCCACCCCCGGGGCATAATGTTTTAAAAGTGGAAAATCAGCTACAAATAAGTAAACAAACGATTTGTTCCAACAGTAAGAGTCAGTTGTCTAGAAATGTTAAAAATACTGAAACTGCCAAAATGTACAAAATATCCCACCTCTCGATAAACAAATATAGTAACAGATATTCTCACAGACAGATACCCCTGAAATCCTTTATAGACACACTGATTCACAGAATCAAACAGCTAAGGAAATACTGTACAGATTAGCACAAACCTTGTTCTGCGAGTAACAATGTATACATTTGCTTTGCAATACAACCAAACACAGCAATACCCCAGCTCCCACAACTGTCCTCTTGGTTGTAACACAATGTTAGTGGAAAGAATCTAGTGGCCACCAAGTGAATAAACACAATTCCCAAAGACATATGGAAAAACACGTGGCACAAACAGCTCACCTGTCTGAAAAGCATTGGGAAGTCCTCGGCAGTTTCCGCCTTCCGGATGCCTTTCCCTCCAACGCCTTCGGAAGCTTTGATCATCACGGGAAAACCAATTTTTTCTGCTGCCTGGGACAAAGGACAAACAGACCTCTTTAGAGGTTAGACAGTTTCCAGAGCTACCAGGATGATGAGAAGTTTCTGGCACCTGGTCCCCCAGGTGCGCTTACCTCCAAGCCCTCATCTACATCTTTCACGCAACCATTGTTGTAAATGTACTCCGGGATGCTGATCCTTTGTCCCTGCTGCAGACTATCTTCCACCCACTCCACCATCAGACCTGGAGGGTCACAAAGAAAACTGAGTCTTCCCCAAGACAGCACAGACACAGAAACACAGGGCCTCTTCCCACCTAAGCCACTCTAGACTTGGCCTCAGAATTCAGACACAGCCCTTCAGCTTCCCACAGTGGATTTTAATTTCCTTAAGGACTGATCCAACCTGAATGGGAAACCAAGCTGAAGAAAATTCAGCCTGAGTCTACCAAGAACAGCCATATTAATCTGAACCCAAAATTTCCAACTCTACCCTATGGAGTCATTTGCATGTGAATCATTACTTTCCAAAAACCTGTGAAGATTTAAAAAAAACAAAACAAAAAAAGAAACAAACTTTTCATTCCAAATTTAAAATTCAATCTTTGGAGGAAAAAAATCAAACTAAGAAACTTTTGAGATCTTTTCTCTGTTTATTTTTTAAATTTATCCTAGAAATTCCACTTTTAGGAATTGATCTTAAGGAATGGTTAAAATGGACATAGGATTATCAAGGTTTTTAATGTTTTCAAAATTGGAAAAAAATTCATTGGAAACAATCTAAATGTATAACTATAGAGGACTCTTTAAGTCAATTACGGTACATCTGTATAATGTAATCCTATGCAGGCATTTTAAATGTTGTAAAGCATACATACTGACATAGAAAGATTAGTGAGAAAAAACAAGTCACAAACTATTAAATATAAGAGCTCTGGTTCTTTAAAGGAGGTGCCTAGAAAAAAGGCTGGAAAAATATAACAAATGATCAAAACCAGGTCATCAGATTATAAACAATTTCTATTTCTTTTTTTATACTTCTAAGTTGTCTATAATGAAATATACCACTTTCTTGATAATTTTTAAAAAACTGCAATGAAAGAATTAAAAAAGCATACACCTGTCACCCCCTCTGCTCACATTAGCAAGACTGGGCCCAGGAGTTCCCTCAAAGCGAAGCTCGGGGCCCCTTACCGCTTCCGCTCCAGGGCAGTGTCGGGATCTGCAGTGTCTGGGCCACGATGGTGGAGGCGATCTTATCTCCTAGCGCCCACATGGCCTCGCTGGGAGGACCTGAGGGATCGGGGCAAAGAGGAGAGGCAGACTAGAGTCAGCCACAAAGCCCTGGAAGCCAGGTGCCAATCAGGTGCACAAAGAAAAGTCCCCAAGTCCCAGCTTTCAAGGATTTAACATCAAGTTGGGGAAGAAAAATATCCATTAGTCTGCTACTTTATCAGTCAACTTTCAATACATGTGGATTGTAAACACGATTTACAACCTAAGCGATGTGGCCTACACAAAGTTCACTAGCAAAAAGCTAGACCAAGGAGGCAAGCCAGCGCCTCAAAACACTACACCACAGGTTAGCAAACTTTTCCTATAACGAGCCATAGGCAATACATAAATGAATGGGCAGGGCCGTGTTTCAATAAAACTTTATTTACAAAAGCAGGCAGCAGGCCAGATTTGGCCTGTGAGCTATAGCTGGCTGGCTCTGGGGCTGGACCATCAACCTCCAGAATTAAAAATGAGAGACCCATGTGACAGCCAATCAGAGGCCACAGACAAAGAACACATCAGCAAGCACAGATCACCAGGTAGACCCTCAGGTGAATCTCAGGTATTGATTTTGTACCAAGCTGCTTTATACACAAGTCTGTGTGTGGACCCAGAGGTAAGTAGCAGCAACAAGGATTTATTGCAGATGGTAAATGATTCCCATCGCACACAAGAATGATAGATAGTATAACTGAGTAAAGTTTACAAATTACAAATCTGAATCCTGAAACAAACAGATGCCAAAGATAATAAGTATCACTTTACCTAATAAGTAGTGGAGATGAGGGGCTCTGGTCCCAGTGGGTGAGAGCATTCCTAAGGTGTGGCCTTATCAGAAAGGTTTCCAAACCTAGTTAGAAATCTGAACATGGCTGGTATCTCAGTACCAACAGGAACACCAGCAGAGGGCTCTGCTTGCCCCAGCATCATTCTGCTATGGTAACCATGGTAATGGCTCCTCTTTCCCTGGGCTGGCTGACCTATCCATGTGACCTCCCACCCCTGGACTCCCCTGTTCCTGACCATGAAAGTGTAACGTGGGACTATCAAACCAGCCCCCTCCTTATAGGGCTGTATTAGGGAGAATCTGACCCACCGAGCATCCCATCAACCCCCCAACTCCCACGTATCTGATGGAGGCACACTCTACCTAAGAAAGAAATCTCGTGCTTGTGCAGGAGCTCCGGAAGTTTGGGGTTTTCAGAAGCATGGCCCCAGCCAGCCCACACCGCCTACAAACACAGAGAGACATGAACAAAGGTCTTTCTTCAGGAACCCACCTCCGATCACACCCCAAAACTCTTCGCTGGGTCACATCAGCCCTGGATTTCAGAGTCTCCTAGGACCTGGCTCCTCCATCCCTTCCAACTTGCGGAACTGGGTTGCTCCAGAGCTCCGGGCATGACCACCGCCGTGGGAAGGCTGGGGTGCCCCATCTGACTTACGTGCACAGGGATCCTCTTGGCAATGTCCACAATCAGCTCCACGTTGGCGTAATTGTTGTTGTTGGGCCCTCCTGGGACGGGGACGTACTGATCTGCCATCTTGATATACTCTGGGATTAACCAGGAGAGAAAAAGAAAAGAAAAGAAAAGAGAAAAGGATGAGAGACCAAAGTCGAGGACAGGACATCTGCAGGACACAACCACATACGGCCACTGAAAGGATAGCCACGAAGATTCTAGGGCAACAATGGACAGATGATATGATAGTTCAAAGAAAATCGAATATGACCTTAATTGTGTGAAAATACATGTGCGTCTGGGGACTTCACTGGTGGTGGTGGTCTGGTGGTTAAGACTTCACCTTCCAGGAGGAGAGAAAAAATGGCAGTGAAGTAGAAGGACGTGGAATGCATCCCTCTCCACAGATGCATTAGGAATACACCAAAAGACGCAATAATTCCCACAGAGAAGCAGCTGAACACCAACAAACGACCTCGGACACCAGAAAGGACTGCAAAGATCCCAACATAACTGGGTAGGACAGAGGGAAAAAAAAAAAAAAGGAGAAAGAGGAGGAGAAGAAAGGAAAGGGACAGGTCCCACATCCTAGGGTGGGGGGATTTGAAACAGAGGGGAGATTGCTGAATTCGGGGAAACATCCCTTATCTGACAGGGAAACCCCTTCTCCAATGGGGAATTTCCTTGGGTCAGTAGGAAGGCATTTACAACTGTTCAAAGAAGGTGAAGTGGCTGAGCTGTGGCAGACAGGAAAGAGGGAGAAACACACGGAGGGTCTGCACCATGGCTCAGTGTGCCCGGACTGAGACATTGATTCACAGCTGAACAGGGGGTCTGGGAGCAGGAGCGTGGGAACCGGAGAACTGGTTCAGGGTGAGAAACATTGTTGGCAGTGGGGAGACGACCGAGAGGACAGGAGGGAAGAAATCTGCAGCGGAGGGTGCCTACTGCAGAAAGCTGAGCAGCCATAGTGGTGGCTGGATACTGCTGACTCACAAGCAGCAGGGAGGAGCTGCAGGTGTAGCCTCTCTCTCGGCGCCTGTGACAGACAGAGGAAGGACCCCTGTGGACCTAGCTAAAGCACTCAGGGATAACAAAGGCCCCCAGGTGGGGCTGCCCTAGAGTGCCTGCAGCCGAGAGTGGCCCAACTCTGAGACATTCTGTTTACACCTGAGCCACCAGCGTTCCTCTGCAACAGGCACCACCATGGCCGACTGAACCACCATGACCCAGGCAGTGCACCCGGCGGAGTCGTAGCGGGGGCAGGAGCCACGGTTGGAGGCGCTCTCTCGGCCCGAGCCGCCCAAGCCGCCGTGTCCCAGGCAGGGCAGCACTGCTCACTCACTCCCAGAGGAAGGAGCCACTATTGTACCCTCTCTCTCCCCACACACCTGTGCTTACAGACAAACAATAAAGGAAGCTCGGCTGGTCACAGAGTAATACAAAAAGCCCAAGGCGGGTAGAAGGATACCTACAGCTGAGACCCCAAGGAAACAGAAATATTAGTATTAATTCTGTTGAACTGGCCCATTCTGGGGTC
This sequence comes from Hippopotamus amphibius kiboko, assembly GCF_030028045.1. NCBI lineage: Eukaryota > Metazoa > Chordata > Mammalia > Artiodactyla > Hippopotamidae > Hippopotamus > Hippopotamus amphibius. The sequence goes on along the minus strand of NC_080193.1, from coordinate 9,497,028 downwards.
AGTTCTAGTTTTGGTTTTTTGTTTGTTTGTTTGTTTTTATTTTCTATTTTTTTTAATTAATGACAATCTTAGTCCTAAGAGATCTACATGTTTTATAACATATTTTTATGCTATTTTTATTCTATTTTTATTTTTAGCCTTTTTTATAAATTTCTGTTTCTAGCTAAGTTCTTTGTAGTGCTGACTGTATCTCTCCTACCTTCTTTTCATCTCTATCTTTTATACATTTCTATTTCTTTCTTTTTATTTTCATATTTCCAGTCACACTACGCTCTTCTGTTCCCATGTCCTCTATCCTTTTTTAGTTAATTTTATCTTAATATACTTTTAAGCAATATTATCAGTCTGCTCTGTCTCCTTGTGTTATTCTCCAGACGACACACTGCTTAGGTATTTATTATTAGGTTTTTGTCTTTAGCTTAGATCTTAGTATAATTGTCTGATTTCATACTGAGAATCTTCAGTCTGTCTGGTGGTACTCTAACTCTTTATTGTATTTGGTCCTAGCTTTCAATATCTCCCTGGATTTGTGTTTGTGTGTGTGTGGTGTTATTTGCTGGTTGGTTTGTTTGTTTTTGCTTTTGTTTCTGTTTTGTTCTGTTTCGGTTTTGAATTTCTGTTGGTTTTCTCTTTGAATGTCTGATAGCATACTGGGGTTCTTCTGTCAGGTCTTTCTAGTGCCTTATGTTCTATTGGAGTCAGTATTTGTGTGTCTTATACATGTATGTGTTTCCTTGACTTAGTATTTGTTTGACTCAGCACTCTGCCATTAATCTGGGGTTTGGACAGTCTCCTTCAAACCCCTTTATTGCCGGGACAAGCAACCTCTGAAATTTGGACTACCACGAGAAAACAAAGAAACACCATGCAGGTAAAGGAGCAGGAAAAAAACCCACAAGACCAAATAAATGAAGAGGAAATAGGAAAAATGCCTGAAAAAGAATTCAGAGTAATGATAGTAAAAATGATACAAAATCTCAATCTCAATAACAAAATACAGAAAATACAAGAAACAGTTAATAAGGACTCAGAAGAACTAAAGAACAAACAAACAGTAATGGACAACAAAATAACTGAAATTAAAAATATTCTAGATGGTATAAACAGCAGAATAACTGAGGCAGAAGAACGGATAAGTGAGTTGGAAGATAGAATGGGGGAAATAACTGCCACAGAGCATGACAAAGAAAAAAGAATAAAAAGAATAGAAGACAGTCTCAGACACCTTGGTGATAACATTAAGCGCACCAACATTCAAATCATAGGCATTCCAGAAGAAGAAGAAAAAAAGAAAGGATCTGAGAAAATATTTGAAGAGCTTATAGTGGAAAACTTCCCCAACATGGGAAAGGAAATAATTAACCAAGTTCAAGAAGCAGAGAGTCCCATACAGAATAAACCCAAGGAGAAATACGCCAAGGCACATATTAATCAAACTAACGACAATTAAACACAAAGAAAAAATATTAAAAGCAGTAAGAGAAAAGCAACAAATAACATATAAGGGAAAACCCATAAGGATAACAGCTGACCTTTAGAGCAGAAAGAGAAATTAAGGAAACTCTCACATTTACCATTGCAACAAAAAGAATAAAATACCAAGGAATAAACCTGGCTAAGGAGGCAAAAGACCTGTATGCAGAAAACTATAAGACACTGATGAAAGAAATCAAAGATGACACAAACAGATGGAGGCACATACCATGTTCTTGGACTGGAAGAATCAACATTGTGAAAATGACTGTACTACCCAAAGCAATCTACAGATTCAACACAATCCCTATCAAATTACCAATGGCATTTTTCACAAAACTAGAACAAGAAATCTTATGATTTGTATGGAAACGCAAAAGACCCTGAATAGCCAAAGCAATCTTGGGAAGGAAAGATGGAGTTGGTGGAATTAGGCTTCCTGACTTCAAACTATACTACAAGGCCACAGTGATCAAGACAGTATGGTACTGGCACAAAAATATAAAGGAAGGGCAATGGAACAGAATAGAAAACTCAGAGGTAAGCCCAAACACATATGGGCATCTTATCTTTGACAAAGGAGGCAAGAATATACAATGGAAAAAAGACAGCCTCTTCAATAAGTGGTGCTGGGAAAGTTGGACAGCAACATGTAAAAGACTGAAATTAGAACACTTCCTAACATCACACCCAAAAATAAATTCAAAATGGATTAAAGACCTAAATGTAAGGCCAGACACTGTAAATCTCCTAGAGGAAAACATAGGCAGAACACTCTATGACATACATCAAAGCAAGATCCTTTTGGACCCATCTCCTAGAATAATGGAAATAAAATCAAGAATAAATAAATGGGACCTAATGAAACTTAAAAGCTTTTGCACAGTGAAAGAAACCATAAACAAGACAAGAAGACAACCCTCAGAATGGGAGAAAATACTTGCCAACAAAGCAACAGACAAAGGATTAATCTCCAAAATATACAAGCAGCTCATGCAGCTTAATACCAAAAAAGCAAATAACCCAATCCACAAATGGGCAGAAGACCTAAATAGACATTTCTCCAAAGAAGACATACAGATGGCCAACAAACACATGAAAAGATGCTCAACATCACTAATAATAAGAGAAATGCAAGTCAAAGCCACAATAAGGTATCACCTCACACTGGTCGGAATGGCCATCATCAAAACATCTAGAAACAATAAATGTTGGAGAGGGTGTGGAGAAAAGGAAACTCGCCTGCACTGTTGGTGGGAATGTAAGTTGCTACAGCCACTATGGAAAACAGTTTGGAGGTTCCTTCAAAAACTAAAAATGGAACTACCATATGACCCAGTAATCCCACTACTGGGCATATACCCAGAGAAAACCATAATCCAAAAAGAAACATGTACCACAATGTTCACTGCAGCACTATTTACAATAGCCAGGACATGGAAGCAACCTAAATGCCCATCAACAGATGAATGGATAAAGAAGATGTGGCACATATATACAATGGAATATTACTTAGCCATAAAAAGGAATGAAATGGAGCTATATGTAATGAGGTGGATAGACCTGGAGTCTGTCATACAGAGTGAAGTAAGCCAGAAAGAGAAAAACAAATACCGTATGCTAACTCATATATATGGAATCTAAAAAAAAAAAAAGAAAAAAAAAGAAAAAAATGGTACTGATGAACCCAGTGACAAGACAAGAATAAGGATGCAGATGCAGAGAATGGACTGGAGGACACAAGGTTGAGGGGGTGGGGGGCGAAGGGGAAGCTGGGACTAAGTGAGAGAGTAGCACAGACATATATATACTACCAACTGTAAAATAGATAGCTAGTGGGAAGTTGCTGTACAACAAAGGGAGATCAACTCAGTGATGGGTGATGCCTTAGAGGGTGGGGGGGAGTTGCGGGAGGGAGGGAATATGGGGATATGTATATAAACACAGCTGATTGACTTTGGTGTACCTGAAAAACTGGTACAAGAGTGTAAAGCAATTATATTCCAATAAAGAGTTAAAAAAAAAAAAAAGACTTCACCTTCCAATGCAGGGGGTGCAGGTTCCATCCCTGGTCGGGGGAGCTAAGATCCCACATGCCTCACAGCCAAAAAACCAAAACATAAACAATATTGTAACAAATTCAATAAAGACTTTAAAAATGATCCACATCAAAAAAAAGAAAGAAAGAAAGAAAGAAAACGTGCATCTGGACAAGGCTTGGAAGGCAACAAAAAAGAAGGAAGCAAGCTATCAGGATAGTCGGATTAGAGATGGGTTTTAATTTTTTTTTTTTTTTTTTTTTAACTTTTGGCAGCACCGCACAGCTTGCAGGATCTCAGTTCCCCCACCAGGGACTGAACCCTAGCCTTGGCAGTGAAAGCCTGGAATCCCAACCACTAGGCCACGAAGGAACTCCCTAAAAATTCTTGTTTAAGATTTATCTTAATATTGTTTTGCCATTAAACAATACAATGTTTGTTTTTAATCATGGTAAAAAAAAAAACGCATAACAACGTTTACCATCTTAATCACTTTTTAAGTGTACAGCTCAGTAGTGTCAAGTATATTCACATTGTTGTGAAACAGATCTCCAGAACTTTTTCATCTCACACATCTCAAACTCGATACCCATGAAATGACAACTCCCCATCCCCTCCCCGAAGCCCCTGGCAACCACCATTCTACTTTCTGTCTCTATGAATCTGACTCCTCTAGGAACCTCATATAAGTAGAAACATCTGGTATCTGACTGGCTTATTTCACTGAGCATAGTGTCCTTAAGGTTCATCCATGTTGTAACGTGAGACAGGATTTCCTTCCTTTTCAAAGCTGAATACAATACTAAGTTTTGATTTTAAAATATTCATGGTCTTTAAAACCAGAAATCCCAATTCTAGGAATATGTTCTAAAAAAAGACTCATCAACGAGGCCAAAGACTGATGTAAGAGGGTGTTCACCGGGCAGCATTTTGAACTGTGAAAAGCTAGACTCAATCAAAAATCAGGAATTGGGAGGGACTTCCCTGGTGGTCCAGTGGGTAAGACTCCGGGCTCCCAATGCAGGGGGCCTGGGTTCGATTTCGATCCCTGGTTGGGGAACTAGATCCCACATGCATGCCACAACTAAAGACCCTGCATGTCGCAACTAAGACCTGGTGCAGCCCAAATAAATAAATATTAAAAAATAAAAGTTAGGAGTCGGTACATGTGCACTATGAAATTCTCTAAGACCCTGAAAAGGAACAATGTTGAACTTGATGTGAAGACTTGGAAAGAAACTCAAGAGCAATGCTTCCTTCCAGCTGGCCTGCCTCCGATGTTTACCCAAAATGGTGTGCCAGCAATTGGAGACGTCCCAGAGATTACAAAGCGAGAAGTCGGACCCTGATCCTCTCCTTGCTGAATTTTACTATCATGTTGGAGAAGATAAACAAGAAAATAAACACAATGACTACAGACTGTGGGCAGTGCCAGGGCTCTCTGAGAGGGATGCCCAGGAGGAAGGACCATGAGACCCAAGTCGTGCATGGAGGGGTGGCAGCCTGCTGTGCAAAGAGCTTCCGGAAAGCACTGTCAGCAGAAGGTCCAGAACATTCCAAGCCTCTGCAACAAGAAAGTGCAAGGCCAAAACTGATGAGGTCAGTGTGACTGGGACCCAGGGAGGGAGGCTGAGAGGCAGGAGATGGGTGTCCAGGAGGTCAGCAGGGGCCAAGTCATGTGGGGCCTTAACTGGCTGAGGTTCTGGAATTTTAGCCTGAGCGTGATGGGAGACCCCACAGCATAAGGCTGTGGACTCAGCCCATGGTTCCAATCCTGCCTGCATCACACACTCGTTGCATGACCCTGGGCAAGTGAGTGACATCCTTGTGCCTCAATTATCTCATCTGAAAAATGGAGCTAACAAGGAAACGTCCTCACTGTCGGGAGCAAAAAGGAGGCCACGTCTGTGCAGAGCAGAGCCCAGGGCTTGAACTCTGGGGAGCCTCAGGGGGCGAGGTAGCTGGTGCTAGACATGGACAGGGCTGATGGGACCTGAGCTGTGTTTTTAAAAGATCCGTTTGGCTGCTGTGCGCAGGGTCTGTAAAGGCGATTGTTCGGGGGAAAAAAAGCAAACTGTCTGTTATTAATAGAATGATCTGTGTTAAGAGATATGGAGAGGTAAATAAATAGAAAAATGAAGGAATGATTGAAATATAGTATAGTCACGTGCAAGAAAAAAACATCTGGAGGAAGAGACCCCAATCTACTGTAACATGGATGTTTCTCAAAGATGAGATTTCCACTTTGCACGTTAACCATTTGCATTTTTATAAGGTATATGCGTCACTCTTGTGATCAGCAGATGTTTTAATTAAATAAAGAAGAAAGGGGAGTAAATATGGGCTCAGAAGAGGTACCCTGCAATGCTGTTTGGGGTCCAGGATGGACTTGGCCCAGGTGGGATGAAGGAGGTGAGGGCAGGTAAGGACAGGACACAGCAGATGGGGAGAAAGTCAGGGCCCAGGTATTAATACCTGCGTTGGCTTTGAGGTCCTCAGGGGTTACCATGACTACAAACCGGATGGCCCGCTCATTTCGGAACATCTCATAGGCCCACCTGCGGATGGAGCGCATGCATTTCACAGCGGCGATACCATTGTTGGCAATGAGCACCTGGACAGGGGAAAACAAGGAAGGGGCCAGAGATGTACATCCACCTGTGGTGGAGGCTGCATGCTACCCCAGGGTTCATCTCACCTTTGCGAGCCTCCCATGGCGCCTTTTTGTAGTTCCAAGGCACTCAGCCCAGCACAGAGCAGGTATTCAACGTCTGCTGGCTGCGTGAATGGATGATCCGATGGATGGATGGTTGGATGAATGGATGGACAGATGGTCCAACGGATGATCAGATGGATGGATGGATGGATGATGATGGGATGGCTGATCAGATGGATGGATGGATGGATGGATGATGGTCAAATGGATGATGGGACGGATGATCAGACGGATGCATGGATGGATGGATGCATGGATGATGATCAAATGGATGATGGGATGGATGATCAGATGGATGGATGGATGCATGGATGGATGGATGCATGGATGATGGTCAAATGGATGATGGGGTAGATGATCAGATGGATGGATGGACGATTTTTGATTCCTCTGTTCGGCACCATCACGATCATATAACATTTTTTGAGCATTTAGTATGTACCAAGCTACAGAACAATTATTTCACCAACATTATTTTATCTCAACCTCACAACAGCCATTTGAAAGAGGTTGTATTATTATCACTATCTGAGGTTATAGACATAAAACCCAGAGGAGTTAAGGCACTGCCCAAGGTCACACAGCTAGTAAGTGGCAGAGCTGGGACTGGTGAGCCCTCCGAAGTATGACCTGTGCTCTGAACTGTCCCTGGTGGCTGCTTCTGCATCCAGAAAGTTAAAGGTCCCAGATTTGGGAAGGAGGAAAGGCAGTGATACTTGCTGTCCCCAGCAACGAAGGGGTCCTAGTTTCAATTCTCATTGTGATGTGAACTTGCTGTGTGGCATTAGGCAGATCCCTTCCCTCTCTGAGCTTCATCTTCACATGAGGAGCTCAGACTGGTAAACCTCCTGGTCTCTAAGAAATAAAACCAAACTCCAGTTTTCTTGTTAAAAAAAAAAAAAAATTAGGTGCATGGGTCCAAAGCTCCAACTTCTACACCCAGTCCAAAATTTTAAGGCCCTTCCATCGCTAACTAAGCTCCATGACGGCCCTGAAGGACAAGTCTCATTGGAGATTTGTGATGTGATCGCCTCTATTTTATGGAAGGGAATGCAAACCCAGACAGCACATCCCACGAGTGGCCACAGTAGTTTCTGCGTTCCTTCTCCCCTTTCAAAAATGCCTCCCAGGGAGTGAGGGAGGACTGTCTGGGCTCTGGTTTCCTCGACCTTATTACCCGAGCAAGGCTTGGTATGGGGGTGGGGAGGGTTGAATTTTCAGCCAGGGAGACCGGTAGCAGCCGGGTTTGGGAATCTATATGAGTCTCTATGGCTCAGTGCTGTACTTAGGACCCTGGGATGAGGGTGTGGGCTCTGGGTTCAAATTTCAGTTCCGCCACTGACCAGCTGTGAGACCTGGGCAAGCCACTCCCCCTGTCTGGGCCTCAGTTTCCTTGTCTGTAAAATAATACCCACTGACAGTGCTGTGGGGATGGTTAAATGAGATACAACAATGTAAAGCAGTTAACAGGATGCCTGGCCCAGAGGAGACACTCAATAAGTGGTAGCTGCTGCCCTTGTTGTTGCTGTTGTATTATTATTACCACCACTCCCAAATAAAATGGAAAAGAAAAAGGCCTTTCAGTCATACTGACCTGGGTTCAAATCCTGGTTCCAGCACTTCCTACCTCCATGACTCGAGACAACCAATGTCAAATTCCTGAGCCCTAGTTTCTCCGTGACTACAACAGGAATGACCAAACAGCGCGTGGTCAGGGCCTTAACCAGATGGAATGGGAAACGGTGTGAAAAGGCTTCACAAAACACCGAGTTCAGCTGTTTCCTTTCGTCACTGTCATTCTAGCACCTGGGTCTGCACTCCTGTAAGGAGCTATACACCTCGAGAGGCCAGGGCTGGGTTTTAGGCTCCCCTCCCAGAAACCTGGAAAGCAGCCCTCTGCATGAAGGGTCTTTGCAGGAGCCTCCCCACCCTTCTCAGAGGCCCCAGTCTCCTCCTCTGTGACATGGGGGTCACGCACCTGCCACTTAGGCTGTTGTAAGGGTGAAAAGCAGATGAACTCCAGCACCCAGCCCTCTGCAAATGCTCATGAAGGGCCTTTCCCTGCAGCCTGAGGCTGGTTAGCCCACCCCACCCCAAGCGCCAGGACCCCAACTGTACCTTCTCAATGACCCGATCCCCCCCAAAGCGCGTGACAAACTCAGCAGGGGAAGCCACGGTAAAGTCTCTGTGCAGGTCCAGCTTCTTCTGTTCTCGGCCTCTTCTTGCCAGGTGAAGCCCTGACATGCTGGGCCTGCCAGGGAACAGGAAAGACGGGTGAGCAAACACGTCTGGGACGCGCAGGGAGGGGGATGGAAACCCTGCAACTAGGAAATCCACATCCACAGAGAAGCCAAAGCCCATCAGACCCCTGCTGGTTTGCAGTCCTCCTCTGGGGACCTTGAAACACTTTACAAGGAGACTCAAGAGGTCAGATCACAAATGAAGCAGGAGCGACCCCCTGACCTGCCCCAAGCTGTACATTCAGATTTTTCATCTTAAATTCATTCTTACTTTATATGCACATAATTTAAGAACTCAAATAATACAAAAAAGCTTATAGCAGGAGTGCAAGTTTATGATCAGGGAAGTTCACACATTCTAATACTTCACATTTGTTAAACAGTTTGTACCTTTCATGTGCTTTTCTGTGCATGTATGTCGAATTTTTTGAAAAAACTAAAAACAAAAAAAGTATAACAACAAAATAGAGGGTCCTGGCCCCATCCCCCTTCTAGAACCCCACCCCAGAGGAAATCATGTTTGACTCTTTCTGGCATTTACACATCTCCATTGTTCTGAACAATATGTGTCCGTTATCCTGTGAGTCATCCACTTAAGACACCATCCATCTATGAACTTATTTTCTTGACAGATGTGGAATTAGTGCTCTTAAGTGCCCATCCCATCTGCTCCCCTTTCCCCAACCTCTCAATACAGGTATACTGCAATTTGGTAAATTCAGTATTCGGTGTTTTATGAGTCTGGGATCATTATTCACAGGTGAGGGCTGTGGTATACCAGATGTTCCTGTTTTGTTTTGTTTTTCCTGGAATTAATTTTTTTTTTCCATTGACTTGGTTTTCCTTGCACCTATTGCTAAATTCATCTCACTCCTCAGTATCCTAGCACAATAAGATAATCGATCGATTCCATTATTTTCCATTGGCCTCATCATTCCTGAAGGCCTTGACTCTCCTTTCATCTGGACGCTATTCTCTAAACCTCTATGCAACCATCAACTGGGACTTTCCTTCACTGACATCCTTAGGATTCCCTTTGCCTTTCCTGGGGGTTTGATCCTGAATTTGGGGGACCACATGGCTCCCTCTTTCTTGATGGACTCCCTTGTTTTGCTGGGGCATATCCTCCAGTAGTTTCATCTGGTTAAAAAGATGGTACAATGGCAGGACACTGACAATAATGGTCCCAAACATGCCTGTCTTGATCTCGGCTGCACAGGGTTCGTTTGCCACTGTCACCCTGGAGACTCTTTTTGGTTCTCTCGGATCCCTGTTGTCTGTCCTCCATGTCTTGCTCTTCTTTGGTTTACTCTCTTGTTTCAATGGAAGACATCCTTCAGTAGCTTTCTAAGAAAAGGTGTTCAGGGGAGTAAATGTTTTGTGACCTTGCATGTTCTAAAACTGTCTTCCTTCTGCCCTCACATTGGACTTGATCATTTGACTGAGCATGGAATTCTAGGCAGGAAAACCTTCTCCTTTAGAATTTTGGAAGCCTTGTGTCATTGTTGTTGTGGCTTCCAAGAATGCTGGAGCCAGAGCCATGCTGATCCTTGATCCTTTTGTAGGTGACCTGTTTTTTCATATCCAGAAACTTGTAGGATCTTCTCTTTGCCCCAGTATTCTACAATTTTAGGGAACAATTTTAGGGATGTGCTGAGGTATGTGTCTACTTCCATCAGTAAGGCTGTGAAGCTGTCAGCCTCCTTCTATCTGGAAACTGAGATCTGGGGATTTATCTTCAAATACTTCCTTCGGGGACTTTCCTGGTGGCACAGTGGTTGGAGTCAGCCTCTCAATGCAGGGGACACAGGTTTGATCCCTGGTCTGGGAAGATCCCACATGTCGTGAAGCGACTAGGCCCATGAGCCACAACTACTGAGCCTGTGCCCTAGAGTCCATGAGCCACAACTATTGAGCCCACATGCCACAACCGCTGGAGCCCATGCTATGCAACAAGAGAAGCCACAGCAATGAGAAGCCTGCAGACTGCAATAAAGAGTTAGCCCCCGCTCACCACAGCTAGAGAGAGGCCAAATGCAGCAACGAAGACCCAACGCAGCCAAAAATAAATAAATTTTAAAAAGTTTTCCTTGGTGACTTCCCTGCCTCTTTTCTCTCCATTCTCTCTTATTATCTGGATGTTGAAGTTCCAGGACTGGGCCACTAGTTTATGTATTTTTTTTCCCCTCTCCTATTTTCTCTCTTATACTTTCTGGGCGATTCCCTCAGCCTTACCTCCTAACTGTTCAGTGGAATTTTTTACTTCTAATATCATGTTTTTAGGTCCAAGAGCTTGGTTTTGGTCTGTAAACGTCCCCTTTTCCATGCATCCAGTTCCTATGTGTGCAACCTCCTCCCTGCACTCATGAGGATACTTATGATAGCTTTTCTAAGTTCTCTCCTCCTGATGTGGTTTCTGTTTCTCCCACATTTCCTGTGTCCCCTTTGTGTGTTTGGGGCCTGCCTTCCATCTTAGAAACTGCACCCAAATGTTTAATAAGCCGTGGTTGATTCCTCAAGACAAAGCGCAGGAACTAGAGGGCTGAAGAGAAGTACTGAGCATGTGGTAAGGTCACTGGACCCAGAGCTCAATGCAGGGTGATTTGGGAGGGCTGTGTGTTGGGAAACCCCAAGTATTTTTAGAGACACCCTCTCTGGCTGGTCCAATTCCCCCAGCAAGGAAAAGTTTTGGGGTCTCCTTCCTGGAGGATAAAGGTTGGCCAGGAGGACTTCCTAGGTGGCGCAGTGGGTAAGAATCCACCTGCCAATGCAGGGGACACGGGTTCGAGCCCTGCCCCAGGAAGATACCACATGCTGCGGAGCAACTAAGCCCGTGTGCCACAACTATTGAGCCTGTGTGCTCTAGAGCCCGTGAGCCACAACTACTGAGCCCATGTGCTGCAACTACTGAAGCCCATGTGCCTAGAGCCCGTGCTCTGCAACAAGAAAGGCCACCGCAATGAGAAGCCCACACACCACAATGAGGAGTAGCCCCTGCTCGCCGCAACTAGAGAAAGCCCGTGTGCAGCAATGAAGACCCAACACAACCAATAAAATAAATAAATAAATTTATTTAAAAAAAAAAAAAAGGTTGGCCAGGAGCCCAGGGGCTGGGGGGAAGAGGGGGAACTATTGGGACAGGTCTGGGGGACAGGGCAGCTTTTAGGATTCAGCAGCTACACAGCACCCATCCTCTGGTTTGGGATATAGACTCCACATGCTCCACCAATGCCCATAGGTCTCCAGCCCAAAGACTCTCTGCTTTTTCCTCTCCAGAGATCAAACCGCCTGCCTGCTACTGGGGTAGAAAAGGGCAGCCCCAGCCAGCTGGAGCAGATGAGGGGATCTGGGATTCTTTCACCCAGTCCTTCTCATGTTGGTGCCCCCAGATGCAGGGGCAGGCAAGGCTGCCAATCCCTGCGCCTTTTGGGCTACAGGTTCTCAGCTTTCCTCACTGCTGCCTTGCGGCTCAGCCCTCTTGGTTCTGCTAAGCCAGTGACTGCTTGTTCATCTGCTTTCTGGCTTTCTAAATGTGGCTGCTAACTTCCCCTCCTGTTCTGCCAGGGCTTGAGGGGTTTCCAGCTCTTTAAGAAAAATCTTTCTGCTGTCATTTCATGGGGTTTTGACAGGTACAGAATCAGGCCTTCAGTCCACTCTCTCAACCCGGCAATGGACTCTTCAAGCAGGGAGACAGCCATCTGCCAGGCATTAAGTTAGAGGTTCGCCACCCAGGGGTGCATCCAGTAACTGTGTCACCAGGCATTTTGGGAGGCCAGGGCTGAGCGGGTTCAGGGGGCCAAAAGTTTTGATGAAGAACTCATAGACCCGGGACTTCCCTGGTGGTCCAGTGCCTAAGACTCCACATTCCCAATGCAGGGGGCCTGGGTTCAATCCCTGATCAGGGAACTAGATCCCACATGCCACAACTAAGACCCAGTGTGGCCAAATAAATAAATATTTTTAAGACAAACAACAAACAAACAAACAAAACTAATTGACCCTGAGGAACACTGTCAGCACGTCACTGGGAACCGGGAACAGCAAAGCTGGAATCCAATAAGCCATTGTGGGAAGAGAAATCCCATTTTGCAGATGGACAAACTGAGGTCCCGCCAGGCAAAGGGAATCACCCAGCAAGTCAGCGGGACTGGGGCTCTTTCCATCACACCAGGAAATGCTGGGTCTTGGCATTTTCTGCTGTCTAAAGTCTCTGCTGGATTCCAGGATGGTTCCTTGTGGGTAAAGCCTTCTACAAACCTGCAGTCTGTCCCTGTTGCCCCCCACCTCGCCCCAGGCTCTGCCTATCAGAAGTGAAGAAATGGACTTGTCGGCCGGGGAACAAAACCAGGAATGAATGACAGAAACCCATCGTGATGCAATGCCACAACAGGACTTGTACCTTCAATGAAGACTTTCTCCATTCAACTGGGCTTACACGTGCTGCCCGAAAGAACAAACAAAAGAACAAACGATTTCCGGCCCCCAAACTGGCCTTCCTGCCTCCCATAAACTGCAGGCAGCTTTTCTTCTAAAACCTCCTTGGACTGAACAGCTGAAACGAAAGAGGATTTAGAAAAGGACTCTGAAGGTCAGTATCATCTTGCAAATGTGAATAACACTTTCATCATAATTATATTCCGTTAGCCAGCGAGCAGTTGTTTGTTTTTAAGAACTTTATTTCTTTTCTTTTCTTTTCTTTTCTTTTTTTTTTTTGCTGGTGGAAATGGGAATTTAATTTAATTTTAATTTTTTTAAGCTCTTTCTTGGAATATAATTGCTTTACACTCTTGCACCAGTTTTTCAGGTACACCAAAGTCAATCAGCTGTATTTATACACATATCCCCATATTCCCTCCCTCCCATGACTCCCCCCCACCCTCTCCATCACGGCCCTCTAAGGCATTACCCATCATCGAGTTGATCTCCCTTTGTTATACAGCAACTTCCCATTAGCTATCTATTTTACAGTTGGTAGTATATATATGTCTATGCTACTCTCTCACTTCATCCCAGCTCCCCGCCCCGCCCCCCCAAACTCATGTCCTCCAGTCCATTCTCTGCATCTGCATCCTTATTCTTGTCTTGTCACTGGGTTCATCAGTACGATTTTTTTTTTTTTTTTAGATTCCGTATATATGAGTTAGCATACAGTATTTGCTTTTCTCTTTCTGGCTTACTTCACTCTGTCTGATAGACTCTAGGTCTATCCACCTCATTACATATAGCTCCATTTCACTCCTTTTTTATAACTGAGTAATATTCCATTGTATATGTATGCCACATCTTCTTTACCCATTCATTTGTTGATGGACATTTAGGTTGCTTCCATGTCCTGGCTATTGTAAATAGTGCTGCAGTGAACATTGTGGTACATGTTTCTTTTTGGATTATGATTTTCTCTGGGTATATGCCCAGTAGTGGGATTACTGGGTCATATGGTAGCTCCATTTTTAGTTTTTGAAGGAACCTCCAAACTGTTTTCCATAGTGGCTGTACCAACTTACATTCCCACCAACAGTGCAAGAGAGTTCCCTTTTCTCCACACCCTCTCCAACATTTGTTGTTTCTAGATTTTTTGATGATGGCCATTTTGACTGGTGTGAGGTGATACCTCATTGTGGCTTTGACTTGCATTTAAGAACTTTATTTCTTTAGAAGACAGGCAGATTCGGCCTGAGGGCCACCATTTGCAGACCCCTGATCTCGGGAAATAGACACCAAAATGTTAAGAGCAAATTTTCTCAAATGGTTGAGTTGTGGGTGTTTTCTGTTTTCTTCTCTGTGACCATATTTGTTAAATTTTCTGCAATGATACATTATTTTCAGTAAGAAGAAAAAGCTATTAACTTTGCAATACAGATGCTGAAAGCCATGGCCACTTTGGTGTCCACTGGGTGAGGCACTCAGTATCCACCACTGTAAAATGAGGATAATAACATGTACCTCATTGGATTGTGAGCATTAAATAAGCTTATATCAATACATAGAAAGTTAAAGACGGCATCTGGCACACAGTAAACTGTACATTATTTCAATGCGGTGATGCCAAGAGGATCAGGGACTACTGATCTCCCAATCTAATCAAGAAAGGCATCAGGCCATTCCTCTGCCCAGGGCCTCCTCCCCAACCATCCACTCTTCCCCCTCTGTCCATGGCCTTCCCTGACTGGCTAGCTTGATCCTTGGGCTTCAGAAAGCCTGAGACATCCCATTTTCATACCCACAACATTAAAACTCAGCAATCTGACCTAAAGAGCAACAAAGAAAACTCAACCATTAGAAAAATACCACCCTGTGGCCTGGGAAAAATTATTCATGGCTGCCATTTTGATTTCAAAACTAGTGACACAGCCCCTGCACACGGAGGGTCCCAAACCCATCACAGCAAAGTAGGTGGGTGAACACACAATGCTGCCAGTGTGGCTTTGCTTCGGCAGGGCCGGCCTCAAGGCTAGTGGCTATTTTTATCTGTTTTTGACAAAGCTGGAGGCCAATCAACATTGGCTCTAGGGGGCTGACCTTTGGCCGGCATTCGTTCCAAGGCGAGTGTGGAGGCTGAAATATTCCACGGTGACTTTGGAAATGGCTTCAGGTGCTGTCAACTACGCAACAGAGCTGTCAGCCAAACACCAACACCATCAGCTGCCCAGGCACAAGACCAGGCAGGACAGCACCGGGAAGGAAGAAATAAACATCCTCAAATGTCACCACAGATTGGGCCCGGGGGGGGGGCTCCTCCCTGAACCCCCACAGCCTTCTGCAGGGGAGACCATCGCTGCCTGTTCACGATGAAGAAACCAAGGCTCAGAGAGGCCCACTGACCTCAAGGCACACAGCTGGCAAGCGGCAGAGCTGGGCTTCTTCCAGTCCAGTTCTATCTGACCCCCAGAATCTAATTTCGAGGCAGAAAGCTATCTGAGATAAATGGAAGTAATTCTATGGTCTGGACTTCCAAAAACAAGCACTTACATTTGAGAGAAAATATGGTAATCCAGGGTTCTCAACTGGGTGCAATTTTGCCCCCTTGGGGACACACAGCAATGTCTGCAGATATTTTTGGTCGTCACAATATGGAGCATACTCCTGGCATCTAGTGGATAAAAGCCAGGGATGCCACTCAACATCCTGCAAAGGACAGGACAGGACAGCCCCCCACAAAGAATTACAGGGCTCCAAATGTCAACCGTGCCCCAGCTGAGAAACCCCAGTAGACGAGAACCATCCTCCCAGGCTCTGAATCTGAAATCTACCACCTACGACCTGTGTAACCTTGGGAAAGTTGCTTCACTACTCTGTGCCTTGACTTCCTGATAGGATATAAATATTAACAATCTTAATGGGATCTGCTTCCTAGAGCATGTGTCCAGGGTTTAGCACTGGGCCTGGCCTGCAGGAAAGAGCTGTAGCTGAGGTGCTTCTCTGCACAGGAGCCAGTATAAGAACCCCAGTGTGAGGCCATCAGGCTAGGGTGCTGGCATTCACCAGCTCTTAAATCCTTTATCCTCCCTTTTCTTTTGTAAAATCGGGATGGTCACTGCTTTGAGTGGATGTCCCGATGGAAGTAAAGGCCTTACTATTATCACCCAGCAAGTAAGCAAGAAAGGACACTGCATAGCCCAGGAAAGGCTGATAGCTTTGATCTCATCTTTGGACTCCCAGGTAAGTGGACCCTTGGAAACTTCTCAGGCCACCTACCCCCTCAGCACCTGCTGAGATGGCCACTTTGACTGGGCCAGGGGTCAGCGAACTAGGGCCCAAGGGCCAAATCCAGTCGGCCACCTGCTTCTCTACCTCCCACAAACTAATATGTTTTTTTTACATTTTTGAATGGTTGAAAAAGAATCATACCTTGTGATACACGCAAATTATATGGATATCAAATTTCAGTGTCTGTAAACTGTGACTGGAATACACTCAGGCCCATTCAATTATATACCGTCTGTGGGGGCTGAAGCAGTAAAAGGCAGGGCTGAGTAGCTGTGACAGAGACCATAGGGTCATGACGCCAAAAAATAGTTACTATTTGGCGCTTTATGAAAAGTTTGCCGACTTTGGTTTATAACACCGACTGTATACTCCATCACGTGAGGCGCTTTAAAACATACTGATGCCCGGACTACTAAGGAATCGGCATCCCCAGGGTCTAAGGGATTGGGGAGGGGGCACCCAGGCATCTACATTTTTCAAAAGCCCCCCAGGAAATTCTCATGTGCACGACAGAGGAGTGAGACCCACCCACAGATCAACAACCAACATTTCAACATGGGCAGCTGGCCTTGGTCCTGAGCAGGATTCCCTCGGCTGTAACGTCATTGTGGGGCTTCCTGAAGACCAGATTCTCCTGCCTTCCCGTCCTAACTTTATTTCATCCCATTGAACTCAAGTCTCTTCTTGAGACACCCTCCTCCAACCACTCTGACCCACATTCATTTCTCCGTTCTCTGAACTCTGGCTCTGTTTGCACACCGAGAGGTGCTGGCCAGCATTTGGGACCATCCCTTCTGTTATTTCTGGCTCCTTAGCAGATGGTCCAGGCCTTCAGGACAGGATCCCAAATGCTTCTTGACTGCATAGGCCTCTTTTGCAACAGAATTCTGTCATCACTGTTAGCAGTTGTGCGAATGTGTGTGTTGACTCAGGACAGCACTCAAGGTCCTGACTGCTGGGTGTTAAGAACGCTGGAAAGGCCAGTTAGGACCAGCCCCATTGAAAGATGAGGAAACCGAGGTTCAAAGGTTCATGGCATTTGCTCAAGGCTACACAGCTTAGCGGCAGAGTGGCGCAGTCTATCTCCATCTTTTTAGCGACTTTAAGCTAAGAGAGGAACCATGCAGTGACCCAATAAAGCACCTTCACATTATTACCCATACAGTGATCACATGGCCTGAACTTTGCTGGCACAATTCCAATTTCTTGCAAGTTCATTGTTTCAGATTAAAGTCATTTGTGATGGACTTCCTTGATGGTCCAGTGGGTAAGACTTGGCATTCCCAGTACAGGAGGCCCAGGGTTCGATCCCTGGTTGGGGAACTAGATCCCACATGCATGCCGCAATTAAGAAGCCCTCATGCCACAACTAAAAATATCCTGCGTGCCGCAACTGTTGGATTAAAGTGTACAATTAAATGTAATTTAAGAGTTATAGGTTAAACTTTTTGTGTTAATAGTTTCATAGATCAGGAAAAAATGTATCCTTCGTAGAGCAAGTGGCCTGCTTTCGTCACCCTAGGACTTGAGCGTTTTGGCCAGACAGGTTAGATTAGGGCTCCAAATGTAGAAGAAACGTGACTACCATGCTCCACAAAAAACTCAGCGCACAAGAACAACCGTGATCCAAACCTGGCACTCCTGCCCTTCTGCAGACCCTTTGCTCAGACATGCTCTGAGCACTCCAAGGAGGGTCCCCCTGAAGTCTCCTCTGCAGAAGGACCAAAAAACTGGAGGGTCAGCCTCCCTCCTGGTGGGCTTGCCACACATCTGGGACATGTCTCTTGCCCTCTCCGAACCCTGCATCTGAGAAACTAAGCAACCACAGGCCCTTCTGGCTCTAAGAGTCTTCACATCCCTGGCGTGCTCACCAGCCACAGTAACGAGTTACCAGCTGAGTCCTTTAGTCTTCTGACTAGTTCAACACTAGGAAGGGCTTATGTTTTGAAAGAGTCTAATTCAAGCACATTATGCATTAGAACCTGGCTGCCCATGGAGAGCGCTTTGGGCAACAGCCTAAGTGCAAATTCCGGTTAGCCTCTCAGCACTGACAGCCTCAGTTTCCTCATCTGTAAAGTGGGATGACAGCACCCACTGAGTGTCCTGGCTGATGCTGCAAACCTGGCATGAGATCACACATATAAAGCATTCAGCCTGCCATCCTGAAGGCACCCCACAAAGGGTAGCAGTTAATTAGTGTTGCCCATATGGGCATTGAATTTGAATTACTAAGAAAACACCGGCTTCCCCCATTAGAGCAAGAGTTCCTAGGGACTTCCCTGGTGGTCCAGTGGTTAAGACTCTATGCTCCCAATGCAGGGGGTCCGGGTTCAATCCCTGGTTGGGGAACTAAGATCCCACACGCCACAACTAAAGAAGCCTATGCTCTGCAACAAAGAGCCCGCAGGCCACAATGAAGACCCAGCGCAGCCAAGATAGATAAATTTTAAAAAAAGAGAGTTCCTAGAAGGCAGAGGTCATGTGGTCATGTTTCCCAAACATTTTTGTGTCCCTTCCTGCTTCCAGATGCAGGCCTCACACTCAGGAGATACTCAGGGAATGTTTATGGACTAGGTGGATACATCCTGGGAAGAGAACAAAGGATAGAGAGAGACTTAGCTACAAGGCTGTTCTTTGCTGTGCTAGTTATAATAACAAAAAGGGAGAAAGAGCCCAAATATCCACTCTTTGTAGGAGACTGTTTATTCCTTTGTAAAGTGTATTCATTTAAAAGAACCCTATGGACCTGTAGAAAGCACGGTGCAGAACAAGGGTTGGCAAATGCTCTTGGTAAAGGACTGGATAGTAAATACTTTAGGTTTTAGATTCCATTCAGTCTCTATTCCACTACTAAACTCTGCCCTTGAAGCACAAAAGCAGCCAGAGATGATACAGAACGTGGCTGTGTTCCAATAAAACTTTATTTGTAGACACTGAAATGAACTTCATGTAATTTTCACATCTCACTAAATAGTAGTCTTCTTCTGATGTTTTCAACTCCCCCCCCTCCACCCCCCGCACCTCTTGAGGGATTTTAGTACTCTGACCAGGGATTGAATCCAGGCACTGCAGTGAAAGTGTCCTAACCATCGGACAACCAGGGAATTCCCTCATTTTTTTCAACCATTTAAAAGTTAAAAGCTATTCTTTGCTCGCAGGCCACACAAAAACAGGTTGTGGGCCACAGTTTGAGTTTGCTGAGCCCAGTGGTGGAATACTTCATGCCCAGTGAAAAAGCGAGTTACAATATAGTATGTTCTGTATGATTCAAGTTCATAAATTAAAACATACCTGCACCAAAAATTTAAAAAGTCTGCAAGAATATACAGCAACCGTTAATAAAGACCAAATGGGGAGGACGAGGATGGATAAGTTTGTTCTTCCTTTTTGTTTATATCTACAATTTTCCGAATTTTCAACAACAAAACATAGTTAGCATCAGTTTGGTGATTTTTAAAAATGCAATACAATGAAGACAAAAAAGAAAAGAAATGAAATCAAGCAGGTGGCACTAAGAAGGGCTCAGGCACAGAAATGCCTACACTTAACCTGCTCAAAAAATAACCTTAATGGGATGCCTGCCCAGGGGCACGTGGATTCGCCCCGGGCTTCACGATCACGAGGCGACCTGCCGGGGCCAACCATCACTTTTATCAAGGCTAAGGGCAGGAGGAGGAGGAAAGCGTGGCCCCCGCCAACCAGCCAACCTTGAGGCACCTGTGCGCTCCTGAGAGCCCTCCTCCAGTCAACATGACGGCCAAAGCTGGCCTCCACTTAAACCGCAAGACCAGCTAGAGTTTGCGGTGCGGGCTCCATCTCCCCAGGGGCCAAACTGAAGCCAGCGTTTCTTTGGGTGGGGCGGGGAAGGAGGGAGGGGTGCAGCCTGTCTTTACTGGAGGCTCGGGGCTGGGAGCGGGGAGTGGTGTGTGGGAGGGAGTCTGCACAAGTTCATGAAAGATAACTTGCTTGTACACCTGAAACTAACACAACATTGTAAGTCAATGATACCTCAGTAAAAATTAAATAAGAAAAAAAAAAACACAACTTAGAGGTCATTCAAGTTGCAGCCTTACTTACTTTATGTTGCGATCAGGGAAACAGACCTGGCACTTGGCAGGACTCATGTTGACCGTCCTGCCGCCCACCAGGCTCCTGCTGGGATGCACAGCATGCACCCTCCACCTCTCTGAAGCAGACCCCGGTCCCGGGGCCCAGCCAGGTCGGCACAGTGGGGCGCAGGCGCGGTCCTAGAGCGCCTGGAGCACGGTGGCTCACCACCCGCAGGAGCCCACCTCTGCGCTGGGCTTCCTCCATCCGGAAATGCGTCCTGCGCGCAAGGGTCCCGGGAGGACGCGCCCGCCCAGGCCCCGCCCCCACCAAGCGGACCCCGCCTCCTGGGAAGGTCCCGCCCCCTGACCGGGCCCGCCTTCTGTCCCCGGACAGGACACGGACCCTGCCATCTCCCACACCGGGTCCCGCCCCCACTCCCCCACCCCGACCCGGACCAGCCTGTAGCGCAGCCACCGCTGAGCTTGGGCGCCGGGAGAGTGTAGCTTTAAAAAACTTCTTGGCTCCGCTGCTCCCCCGACTGGAGTAGAACAATTCCAGCATGGTATCCCCCTACAAACTGGCAGCTGGGAAAAACGTGCAAGCAATTCACGTGCTGGAGTACACACACAATAGGGAAGTGGTGGAAGATATGGGTTATTTAAAATGTGAGTCAGATGTCACCACAGTCCCTGGTAAGAGCCCCCACAGCTAAGTCAACTTTTGACTTCCAAGTTCCTGTTTTTGCTCATTCTTTCACCTATTCTTCCAGGGATATGTCTGCTCCATGCCTCCCCTCCCCCTCAGTGAGCTTCTAGCACACCCTTGGGACCACCTGGGTTCCCAGCTAAAATGAGGGCCTCCAAGACAGGAAAGACGCAGCTGCCCTGTGCCCCTAAGTTTCCTTCTGATAAGACCCTTACAGAGTGCTCTTTGGTGCCTCTGTCTCGTTTAATCGTCGCAGCAATCTTACTGTTTTATTTCCATGATGCAGATAAGGAAAGATGACGCAGAGGTGTCTAGTGCGCAAGATCCCAGAGATGGCGACTTGAACCCAGGCAATCTGATTCCAGTTAGAATGAATGAATGAATGCTTCTCCAAGTAGTTATAATAAATAAAAAGGATCCAAAACACTGCCTTCCCTGGTGGTCTGGTGGGTAGGACTCCCACTCCCAATGCAGGGGGCCCAGGTTCGACCCCTGGTTGGGGAATTAGATCTCACATGCATGCCACAATTAAGAGTTAGCATGCCGCAACTAAAAGATCCCCTGTGCCACAACTAAACATGAGGCAATGAAGATCTTGTGTGCCACAACTAAGACCCGGCTCAGCCAAAATAAATAAATAAATAAATAAAAACTGCCTAGCAAACATTGCAATAATAGTAAGTGTAGCTTATGTTGATAGCAAACCCAAAAAATTAGAAATAAAATAAGTGTTGGCAAAGGAATTCTCTTCTAAAGACACAGCCAGGGCCACACCTCCAGGGGGCGCCATCGAGGCGGCCACAAAGTGAACAGTTGACCTTTCCCTGAAGTTGTGTAAGCAAGCCTGCCTGAGGGCACTGGTTAGCTAGCCATATATTCAACATTTCAACAATAATTTTAAAGTATATATATATTCAGTATCTTGTAATAATCTATAATGGAAAAGAATGTGGAAAAGAATAAATGAATATATGTATAACTGAATCACTTTGTGTACACCTGGAACTAACACAACATTGTAAATCAACTATACTTCAATAACAAAAAATTTTTTTTCGTAAATAAAACAGGTGAACAAAATTCTCAGTTCTTCAGAGTTTCTGGAAGCTTCTTCGTGGCCTTTTTATCTTCTGTCCCTCCAAAAAGAAACCTGTCTTAGGATGATTTTTTTTTTTTTAATTTCAAATAAAAACCCAAAAGTACTCATGCCCCAAACGACCCAAACTTCCATGTAATCACCTCAAAATAGGGAAAACAAATGAAAATCAAGAAATGAAGGTGTTTCAAAACACCCTACCCTACCCAACGTCAGTGAGGGTCTCCAGTTTACTTGTGTCGCTCTAGATATTTATTCTCTGTTGACAAAACCCCAATATTCATTGACATTGTGTGGATATTTCAGCTTCTCTGCTTTGCATTGTATCCTTTTATCACAGACACTTCACCTGCCTCTTCAATCCCTCTTCCTGTGTGGACACAGGTTGCTAAACCTTAAAGGTGTATGCCTGCTGGGTCTTAGAAATAGCCGTGGCCACAGGGGGCAAGAACTTTGGGAGATGCCTATTCAAATGATGGCAAGTGAGGGGTGGACTGGGAGTTTGGGGTTAGTATATGCACACCATCATACGTAGAATGGATAACTAGGTCCTACTGTACAGCACAGGGGACTATATTCAATATCTTGAGATAAACCATAATGGAAAAGAATATAAAGAATGTATATATATATACGTATAACTGAATCACCTTGCTGTACAGCAGAAATTAACACAACATTGTAAAGAAACTATACTTCAATTAATTAAAAAAAAAGCAAATGATGGCAACCGAGTCAGCCTCTGAGCTGCCCACCCCCAGCACTTCCGCCCTCATGAATGATCTCAGCACCCTTCTGAGGTAGACACTGATATTAACCCCCTTCAACAGAGGAGGAAATTGCAGCTGGCCTGAGATTTGAACCCGGACCTGTCTAACCCTCCACACACAAAGAAACAAAAGCAAAGACTATGAGAGCCACAAAGGACTTAGAGCATCCAGTCCAGCCACAGAGAGGGGAGGTGACATCCCCAAGGTCACACAGCTGAAGGCTGCTTGATAAACGGTTCCATCTCCTAACTCTTCCCGTTAAGAGAAAGAACAAGTTAGGAGGGTGGAGGTGCCCAGGTTAGGAGGCAGTATCAACACAGGGAATTCGACGATCACCTTCTGATCTGTCTGCTGAGGGTCTGGGTTTGAATGGCTTCAGGGCCTATGATATCTTGCTGGGAGGCCTCAGATAGACCCCTGCACCTCTCTGAGCTTCAGCTTCTTATCTAGGAAGCAAGATGACGGATTCGCTTTTTCCTTTCAGTAATTTTTATACTGTTTTATTATTAAACATCATTAAAACTTCTTATAACAATGATATTTACAGCAGAAAGTTAGAAAATGCAGAAGAAAATTTACATGACTCAATTGTACCACATAATTAGACAATTATTGCTATAGTTAGACAATGATTACTATTTGGAGACACTCCTTATAGTCTCTCCAGCCACACACACACACACACACACACACACTTATTAAGAATGAGCATTTTTGCGCTTACTATGCACCAGGAAATATTCTAAGCACATTACATACATGTGCCCACAATCCCTTATCAGAAATTCCCAGGGCCCAGTGTATTTTAGAATTTGGGAATTTTTTTAGGAAGTAAAGCCTTATGTGACACATTACGGTGTGAACATTTCACGAGCAGAAGGCATAAATAGTCACACAAAATGGGACAAAAGAAGACTATAAGTAACTTGGCATCAAGGCAGGTTTTGCTGGTGAGTTCACTGCCAACTTATAAACTTAAGTGCCAGAACTTTAAATTTCAGGACTGCAGTTGCGTGATCCCGAATGCGTCCCATCGTACTCAATCCACGTAAGCACCCCGTAGGGTAAGATTATTAGGGTAACATGCTAGTAAGAGGTGGCTTTGAACCTGGCATCTTGGCCCAGGTCCATCGTGGACCTGGTCCAACCACTTTGCTGCTTACTAAACATGTGGGATTGCCCTGTCACCTTCATTTCACAGTATGTGAGCAACTATTTGGCTATGATACATCATGTCATGTTCTCTTCAGCTCTGTTTTGAAGAGTTGCATGGGAATTCCAACCATGGGGGACTGTTTCCGAGTCCAAGAAAAGGCCAAGTTCCAACTCCTGGCTTGAGATGGGCCCAGAAGGAAAGAGACAGGAGGGGAACCCTGAACAGATGGCACAGTCATTGGATCGATAATCGTAGCCAGCCCTTGTCCGGTGGGAAAATGGAAGGGAAGAGTGAGGTTGCATAACTGTACTAAAGGCAGAAGAAATTTGAAATTGGAGTTTAACCTCAGAGCTAGTCTACAAAATCACAAGATTCATGCAAAAATGATTTTGTGAAAACAGACATTCTACTGCTGCTAAAAAGGGACAACAAAATGCCTAGTCATCTGTTCATACATCCATCCATCCACCAACCCACCCATCCATTCGTCCCTTCATTCATTCATCCCCAGACTCATTTATCAAGTGTCTTGCCTGCCCCAGAAATTCAGAATTCTGTCTCTGGCAAGTCTGGGTTCCTTGTTTCATTCATGCATTTGGTGAGTATTTCTTCAAAGTCTACCACAAACCCGCACTAGGTTAGGCAGTGGGCAAAAGGGGAGACCCCATAAATATGGCCCTGTTTTCATGGAGCTTGTGGTCCAGTGCAGGAGACAGGTAACAACCAAGTAAACAAATAAAGACATGATCTCAAGGAGTGATTGGGTTTTCACGACACATCAGACTGATCGATCAAGAAACTAGGGGCACATGGGGAATACTGTAAAGGTGAGCCTTGACTCCCTGAAGACACTTCCACATGTGATTCTCATGCCACTTCATTAGAAACAACAAACATGTGTGGGTCTCCTCCAACAGAGGCCCCTGATCCAGGGACTCTGCTGGGGCTGGAAATGTTCCTCATGGAAATACCAGGTTCTTGGGAGACACCAGCAGAACTACCTGAGTTGCCCCTGGTGCTAAGATTCAAAATTCTCAACTCTGAAAAGTACATGTATTGGGGGCAAAAGAACTGTGTGCCCAGTGAGGTTTATGACCATGGGTCACACCTCAGGAGTCTAGTCCAGCCTCCTCATACTGCAGATGAGGCACTAGAGGCTCAGAGAGGGGAAGAGGCCTACCCAAGGTCACACAGCACTTTGGTCCTCCCTGTGTCCCATCACCCCACAATGCTCCTTCATCTCTACATTTGATGCCTCCAGTTTATAAAAACCAAGATCCCTCTGCCCCTCCCCCAGTCCTTCGCTGGGACAAGGCAGGAAAAATATTTAACCTACCATGCTAAGTTTTATGCAGTGAAGATACAGGGCAGAAAATTCACTTCCTGTTTTGGTTCACAGCCATGCAAAGATGGCCTTTGGCTAAGTATTGTTTACCTTTATAAATTTGCCAGCCCAGAAAAACTGTTTTTTTAAGCACAAACCAGCAAAGACTCCTCAAAATAGTGGAAAGTTGGGAGTCTTGCCCCACCCCTACACTTTAACCTACAATTTATTAAGTGCTTTATTTTCTTGCTAAGTACCTTAGAAATATGAGTTGATTTAATCTTCACAATTTACTCAGAATCCAAGACTCAGGAGAAAGTAATAATATAATCATTTATTATTTTGGCAAGCCTATTTGCTCAATAAGTTCTTAATTAGCACCAGGAGGAAGAATTCACACAGTTGTTTCCTTTTTATCCATTAGGGCTGGGTCTGTGCCATCCAAGACACCACCACCAGCCACAGGAGGATATTGAAATTTAAATCAATTAAAACTTAAATTTAAATTTCAGTTCTGGGAATTCCCTGGCAGTCCAGTGCTTAGGACTCCACACTTTCACTGCTGAGGACTTGGTTTTGATCCCTGGTCAGGGGAACTAAGACCCCACAAGCCACGTGGCACGGCCATAAATAAATAAATAAATAAATAAATAAATAAATAAATAAAATTCAGCTCTTTAGTCACACTAGCCCCATTTCAAGTGCTCAGTAGTCACATATGATGAGCGGCTGCCATACGGAACAGCAGAGTTCTAGAACATTCCATTCTGGGACATTCCAACGTGGCAGCAAGTTCTGCTGGACGGCTCTGGTCTGGCTTGAAAGTGGCCTCTTCCAAGAGCTCTTCCCTGACCTGACCACATCTTTCTAAAATAGATCCCCACAGGTATTTCTTCTGTACCCTGTTTCCTTCCTGGCATTGAACACACTTGGAAACAAGGTATTTTAGCAGTCGACCTGTTTCTTTGTACACTTCCCATCTCCCTGCTAGGGCTCTCTGTCTTGTTTCCTCCTGGAGCCAGCATGATAAATGTAACTGCCCATCCTTCCGCCTTAGATAATGCTCAGCAACCCCCCAGTGGACACCCACATCTAACACACTCCCTGACGCCTGTCCATTTGGGTGAATTGGTTTAATAAACTGCTTTTCCCTAATCCCTGCTGAAACTGTCATAATACGGGGAAGAGTGGGGTCTGAAAGGGAGCGAGCGTTGGAGATTACTGGAGAACGCACTGTGATTCAGTGCAATCTGAGTCCTGCCGTCCAATAGATCTGGCCTTGAAACTTGGCTCTGCCACTTCCTAGCTGGGTGATCTTGGAAAAAGTACGTTGCCTCTTGTTTTTAACCACTTTTTAAAAAATTGAAGTATAGTTGATTTACAGAGTTGTGTTAGTTTCAGGGGTACAGCAAAGCGATTCAGTTATATATTTATACACACACACACACATTCTTTTTCAGATTCTTTTCCATTATAGGTTATTACAAGATAACATAAGGTCATTCCCTGTGCTATATCGTAGGCCCTTGTTTATCTGTTATATATATAGTAGTGCATATTGATATATGATAATCTCAAACTCCTAATTTATATCCCCTCCACCCCCCAGCTATCCCCTTTGGTAACCATAAGTTTGTTTTCTATGTTTGTGAGTCTGTTTCTGTTTTGTAAGTAAGTTCATTTGTATCATTTTTTTAGATTCCACATATAAATGATATCATGTGATATTTTTCTTTTTCTGTCTGACTTCACTTAATATGATAATCTCTAGGTCCATCCATGCTGCTGCAAATGGCATAATTTCATTATTTTTTAAGGCTGAGTTGTATTTATTTCGCCTCTTAGAGCCTCAGTTTTCTCATCTGTAAAATAGGGATCCACCACCAGCCTTGTACTGTTGTTGTAAAGGATAAATGGGTAATTTATATAAACCGTAGGTAAAGAGGGGTAGGTAGAAGTGCAGAAGCTCTGGGTAAATATGAGTGCTGGGTGAAGTGGGTGCTGGTGGGAAAGAAGCTAGGGAGGAATCTAATGCTTATTAAGCACCTACTGTATACCAAACTCTTGCGTAGTTCATAAACATTATCCAATTTAATCCTTCAGAATTTTACAGATGAGGGACTGGGGCCAGGAGAGGTGACAATGCCATGCCCCAGGTCACACAGTGGGGGGGTTGCAGAGCCAGGGTGGAGCTCAGCTCTGAAGTTTGACTCTTCCTTTAACCCTTCCAGAAACTCAAAACAGTCTTCCCCTAAAGATCATCAGTATAGGGAATATTTGCATTTTTTTCTTTCCTCTATCTCCAATTTCCAGGAAACAGGGTTAAAAATTAAGCTCACCAGGAACATGGTGCCTATGGAAGAGTTCATCTCCTCGTCCAGGTTTTCCTCATTTTGGCAGAGAGCATGCCAGAGATGCTTAAAAGAATAGCGAACAAGATTCTACTCCCAGGGGACTTCCCTGGTGGCGCAGTGGTTAAGAATCCGCCTGCCAATGCAGGGGACACGGGTCCAATCCCTGGTCCAGGAAGATCCCACGTGCAGCGCCAGAGCAACTAAGCCTGCGAGCCACAACTACTGAAGCCCGAGTGTCTTAGAGCCCGTGCTCCACAACAAGAGAAGCCACTGCAATGAGAAGCCGCTACGTCGCAAGGAAGAGTAGCCCCTTCTCGCCGCAACTAAGGAAAGCCCGTGCGCAGCAACGAAGACCCAACGCAGCCAAAAATAAAATAAAATAAAATTTCCACTTCCAGGGCAGAAAAACAGATTGGAAGCAGGAAGAAATACTAGAACACAGCAGAGGTTCTTTCTGGCTGGCGAAGTTATGGTTGGTGGCTCTTTTCTACTCTCTGCTCTCCTGTATTTCCCACCTTTTCTACCCGGAACTACTGTATTCTATTTGTAATTTGGAGTGGAGGCGGCAAAGTCTGCTAACAACAAAAACGAAGCCACTGACTACACTCCTGGGACAGTCCCCCCTGTGATGGACCTGCAGGTATTTGTTCCCAACAATAGACTTGATGGATGTGGTTACAGTATTTGAATTTCTGTCCCCCGCCCTTTTTTTTTGGCTGAGGTGCATGGCTTGTGGGATCTTAGTTCCCCAGCCAGGGAATGAACCCAGGCCCTCAGCAGTGAGGGTGCAGAGTCTTAACCACTGGACAGCCAGGGAATTCCCCTGAATTTCTGCTTTTAAGGCATCACTGGCGGAAGGCATGTTTTACAGTTGTTAATTACCTATTGGATGAATGAACGAATGAACAAACAAGTAAATGAATGTCTCATCAGGAGTCAGGGAAACTGTCCCTCCCTTCCGGTTCCCATCATCACTTTGGCTCTTGCCAACCTGCTTAAATTATAACTAGTTGTTACATACAAGGTCATCCTCCCCAACTAGACCGCATTCTTCTAGAAAGCCAGTTTCCTGGCATGGGGCCCTGTACACGCAGTAGGTGCTCAATAAATGATTTTGATAGGAAGTAAGGGAGGAAGGAAGCAGGGAGGCTCATGTCTTCTGCTTGTCACATAGCTACCCTCAAAGCATTGGCATCAGCTGGTGGCTTGGCTGAGCGGGGAAGGGTGCGGACCCCACCCTAACTCTGCGCCTCCTGGTTACGAGGACAAAAGGTACACTACCTTATAGTGGGTACGAGGGTCTCAGTCTCGCCTGCAGTCTGAAGAGCCTCCAGGGACAGCGTCCCCAGGCTGGCCCGGCTGCCCTTCCGGGAAGACTGCCGGAACAAGCCAGTGCCAGGGTCCTCATCGGAGGAGTTGTCATCAAAAGAGCCCAGGATGAAGTTGGTCATCAGCTGCTTCTTGATGTGCGCCTGCTTCCTGTCTTCTTTGGAGAGGGTTTTGGCTGGCGCGGACAGGCCACTGGTATTTGGGACCTCCAGGCCTTCAGTCCCTGTCCTGTTGGCTTGGTGTGCTGGGGAGGTGTCATTGGAGGAAAGGGGGTCTTCTTGGGGATTTTGCTCTGGGGGTGGCTGGGAGGTTCTTTGCTGGCAGGTGTCCTTGTGACCTTTGTAGGAGGCTGGCTCAGCCTGGCCAGGGGTCTCTGGCAGATGGCTGCTGCTGCACTCTTCCTGAAGTGGCTCCTGGGAGCTGTCTGAGGCTGGAAGAGGCTCCTGACTCACGATGAAGCTCACTTTTGATTTACTCTTGGTGACTTGCTTGGAGTCCGTCATTTTCACCCAGATTTTTAACCAGGAAAAGGTCAGGCAGGAGAAAATCAGACAAGATAGAAAAAGAAGCAGGATCATTCAGCAAATCTGTAAGGGAACAAGAGAGATGTTTGAGGATCTGTGTGATCGTGTTATCTGGCTCTTCCAGGAGCTGGTGGAGAGAGCCCGTTGGGGTTCTGTGTATTCAGCTGAGAGAGCCGGAGGGGAGAAGCACTAGACAGGGAGCAGGGAAGGGCTTCTCCTCCTGGCTCTGCCCACGACGCGCTCTGTGGCCTGGGGCATGTTTCATACCTCTCTGGATCTCATTTCTCACCTCTAATTTAGATAAACCAACACATGCTCACCAAAAATCCTAAACATGCATGTGAGAGAGAACTAAACGCGAGCAGGTACACTGGAAGACTCTGTTACAGCATCATCGTTCATGATATCCCCAAAGCGGAAACGATCCAAAGGCCCAGTATCTGATGAACGGCTAGACAAGAGGGGGGCCATCCACATAATGGAGCATAGTTCAGCCACAAAAAGGAATGAACCACACGCTACAACATGGATGAATCTGAAAACATGATGCTAAGTGCAGGAGGCCAGTCCCGAAAGACCATATATTGTGTGATTCCATGTGGATAATATGCCCAGAGTAGGCAAATGCATTGGGATAGAAAGATCAGTGGTTGCCTGGGGCTGATGAGATGGGGGTAAAGACTAAAGGGTATGAGGTTTCTCTTTGGAGTGATGAAAATGTTCCAAAACTGATTGTGGTGATGTTTGTACAATTCTGTGAATAGACTGAAAGCCACTGAATTGTGTGCTTTACGTGAGTTATGGTATATGGGTTACATCTCAATAAAGCTTATCTTAAAAAAAGGCTTCATTATATTCCAACTTGTAGATGAAAGGGATTGTTGGCTTCTATGATCATCATCTACATCACTACCAGACCATCAGCATCACTGTGTTATCATAACCATCACCATGGTCTTGGAAAGAGGAAGGGGCATCTTCTTGTATTTTCTTCACAGCACTAGCACACCTGATGCAGGTATGCTCGTAGATAGAACGAAAGTTCAGCAAGACCAAGGAGGGTCTGTTCTGTTTCAGGGTCTAGAACAGCCCCCGGTACAGAGTGAGAGCTTAACAACGGACAAAAATTCATTTTGTTGAAAACATGAATTCAGATCTTCCGATTTCTAACCCATGTCTCTTCCCACCACACTAACTCTACCCTATTAATAAGTAGATAATTGTTATTTGCAGGAAATATTGTTTAAAAAGCAATCAAACAAAAACATGACCTGAACGTATTGAAATTTCTGACCCAATTTTGCCGTAATTATCCAATAGAAGCATTAAAAAAAGGACCACAAAACTCAAGCTTATCACTTTAGTATCTAAAAGGCATTTTCTTTTTAAATTTTAACACAATGCTCCGAAGGGAAGTGGAAAAGCTCTCAAGATTTCCCAGAATGGCATGATCCAGTACTTCTTGCACAGCTTGGGCAACAGAATTTGCTGAAATGTTGTCAGGGATATTTTCTAGGTGATACACAGGATCAGGAGTTTTTTTTTTCTTTCCTTTTATGATCATCACACTTCCTTTTGAAGAAAAGTCAGTCAAGGGTTGTTCAATGTCAATCAATGTAACAAACCACATTAAAAGAACAAAGGGGAAAAAACACATGATCATCTCAATGAACACAGAAAAAGCATTTGACAAAACTCCAACACCCTTGGGAATTCCCTGGTAGTCCAGTGGTTAGGACTTTGCGCTTTCGCTGCCAAGGGTCCAGGTTTGATCCCTAACTAGGGAACTAAGATCCCACAAGCTGCACAGTGAGGCAAAAAATAAATTAAAAAAAAAAATCCAACACCCTTTAATGATAATGACATTCAGAAAAGTAGGAATAAAAAGGAACTTCAATAGAATGACGCACATTGATGAAAAAAAAAACATAGAAAATATATACTCAGTGTTGAAATATGGGATGCTGTCCCCTAGAATCTGGAACAAGACAAGGATGCCCACTTTCACCACTGCTATTCAACATCGTGCTGAAAGTCCTAGCCAGAGCAATTAAACAAGAAAAAGAGATAAAGGGCATCCAAATTGAAAAGGAAGACATAAAATCATCTGGATTCACAGATGACATGATCCTATATATAGAAAATCCTAAAGGACCACCCAAAAAACCCTAACAGAGATAAGACATTAAACAGCTGGTGGATACAAGATCAATATACAAAAACCAGTTGTGTTCCTATACACCAACAATGAACAATCTAAAAAGGAAATTAAAAAAATAACTCCATTTACAACTGCATCCAAAAGAATAAAATATCCAGGAATATGTTTAATCAAGAAGGTGAAAGACCTATAGACTAAAAACTATGAAACATTGCTGAAAGAAATTAAAGACCTAAATAAATGGCAAGACATCCCATGCTCATGGAAGACCTACTATTGCCAAGATGGCCACACTACCAAAAGCAATCTACAGATCATATGGAACCGCAAGGGGCCCCAAATAGCCAAAACAATCTTAAAAAAGCAAAACAAAGTTGGAGGACTCACTCTTTCCAATTTCAAAACTTACTACAAAACTATAGTCAGTGTGGTATTAGAGTAAAGACAGACATATAGACAAATGGAATAGAATTGAGAGTCCAAAATTAAACCCATACATCTATGACCAATTGATTTTTGACAAAGATGTTAAGACCATTTAAAGGGGAAAGAGTAATCTCTTCAACATATGGGTCTGGGACAACTGATTTCTACATACAAAACAATGAAGTTGGACTCCTAACTCATCCCGTATACCAAAATTAACTCAAAATGGATCAACGACCTAAATATAAGCGCTAAAATCATAAAACGCTTAGAAGAAAACATACGGGTAAATCTTCATGACCTTGGAGTTGGCAAGGGATTCTTAGCTGTGACATTAGAAGCATGAGCAACAAGATTAAAAATAAAAATAAATCAGACTCATCAAAATTAAAAACTTTTGTGCACCAAAGGGCATTATCAAGAAAGTGAAAAAACAACCTACAGAATGGGAGAAGATTTTTGCAAACCATGTATCTGGTAAGGGCCTAGTATTCAGAACACATGAAGAACTCTTACAATTCAACAACCAGAAGACAAACAACCTGATTTTAAAATGAGCAAAGAACTTGACTCGAAATTTCTCCAAAGAAGATATACAAAGAGCTCATGAAAAGATGCATCCTTAGTAATTACAGAAATGTAAATCAAAACTACAATGTACCACTTCACACCCACTAGGATGAAAGAGAGAAAGGAAGGAAGGAAGAGAGGGAGGGAGGGAGGAAGGAAAGAAGGAGATGGGAGGCGGGGAGGGAAGAAGGTAGAAAGAAAGGAGGAAAGAAAATATCAAGTGTTGGTGAGGATGGGGAAAAATTGTAAGTTACCAGAGGGAATGTAAAGTGATTCAGTTGCTATGGAAAATGGTTTGGTGGTTCCTCAAAAAGTTGAATGTAGAATTACTATATGACCCAGGGATTTTACTCCTAGGTATATTCCCAAAGAATTGAAAACAAGGACGAACAAAATTGTTTCTATTTCTTACTCATCTCTTGCAACTAGTAAATTCTCGAGAAAAGTTTAAAAAGCACCAGCGGACTTCCTAGGTGACGCAGTGGTAAAGAATCCGCCTGTCAATGCAGGGGACACGGGTTCGAGCCCTGCTCTGGGAAGATTCCACATGCCATGGAGCAGCTAAGCCCGTGCGCCACAACTATTGAGCCTGTGCTCTAGAGCCCGTGAGCCACAACTATTGAGCCCATGTGCCGCAACTATTGTAGCCCACGCGCCTAGGGCCCATGCTCTGCAACAAGAGAAGCCACCACAATGAGGAGCCCGCACACAATGAAGAGTAGCCCCTGCTCGCTGCAACTAGAGAAAGCCCGTGTGCAGTAACGAAGACCCAACACAGCCAATAAATAAATAAAAATAAAATAAAATAAATTTATAAAAAAAAAAAAAAGCACCAGCAAGAAAGGTCAGAGTCCTGAAATGACTGACTTACACATGTCCTCAGGACAAATTCTGACATTGGTAATTAACAGATGGCACTGGCACAAATAGTGCAAAAGCTATCATGCCCTCCCCAGAGGCTCGACAGCTTAAAGCCCTACATCCTCCCCAGGCAGAAGGTCATGGCAATGTGTAAAGGTCATTCAAGACCCTGCCAAGTGGACACGTCCCCTCTCACGCCTTCTGCAGGCCACGTGGGCCAAGTGCTCTCACAGCTCCACAGCCCACCCACTCCAAGTCAGCCAGTAGGTACAGACCTCCACCATGGAAACAGCCTGTTCACTGGTCTTCCCTGGTGGACTCAGAGACCTTTGGAAACATGGGCCAACTGTCACTCATGTCTGGGTCCTTGTGCCCAGGCTGGTGCTTGGTGCATAGTAGATGCTCAAAAAGTATGTGCCGAATGAATGATAAATTCATGCACACCCACTGAGCATCAACAGATGGCTTGAGGCAGGCTGGAATTCTGATTTTGGGATCTCATTTCTGAAGCTGCATTCAGGAACACCAGGGGGACGAGCTAGGTGTCTCTGCGGCAGTTTTGAAGTACAGTGCCAAGCAGA
The DNA here is from genome assembly GCF_030028045.1 of Hippopotamus amphibius kiboko. Taxonomy (NCBI): domain Eukaryota; kingdom Metazoa; phylum Chordata; class Mammalia; order Artiodactyla; family Hippopotamidae; genus Hippopotamus; species Hippopotamus amphibius. The sequence continues at coordinate 9,462,946 of NC_080193.1, read as the reverse complement.
AGACCTCATACAAATGTGGCCAACTTTGGGTACACTTTAAATGAACACATTGGAAATTCTGAGAAATAAGAAATAGTATGTACATAGAGGCAAATGGGGAACTCTCTGAGAAAGCTTCCAAAGAAACCCTCTGAGCCTCAGTTTCCTCATCTGTAAAATGGGGGTACCAAGTCTTGCCCCATTTACCTGCCTCACAGTTGCTCTTCGAACAATGGACAGAGTGTGTCAGTGCTATCAGAAGCATCGAAGGGCCATCAAGCAGGTACAGCGCCTTCCAGCTTCCAATCCCCAGCACAACCTGGTGGATAATATGACTGCTGTGGTCCTTATTTCGGTCCCATTTTACAGTTCGGTAAACTGTGGCTCAGAGAAGTTTGGTTCCTTGACTTTGCTCACATCCAGGCCCAATGCCCATACCTTTTCCACTGCCCCACCACCGAAACTGGATATAAATAAATTCCACACAGCTGAGGATAGTCCCACGCGCACCTGGATACGATCCTAAAATCAGACACCTGGCTGTGTACCTGGAAGGTCGAGCCAGATGGATGCAGCGGTCTAGAAGGAGCGCTGCGCATGTGGTTCAAATCCACGGGCAGTCAAGGCCAGAGAAGTCCTTCCAATGGACGCTTGTGGACATGCCACGCCGAGCTGCTGCCCTTCACTGAAACAACTCAGCTGAGCTGCAAACCGAGCCGGGCCCAAGCTATTTTTATTTCTTGCAGACCCAACTCACGCAACAGCTGCCTGCTGCCAGATCAGTTGTGGCCCTGACCTAACAAATGCAGGAAACCACTCACTCGCTGCCAGTGGCTGCGGCGGGTGGCCAAGCAAGGGCTGGAGAGGGAGGGGGCTCAAGAGCTTGTTCTCCAGCCCCCCCCAACACACCCACCCACAGCTGGCCGAGCCTTCGAGGGGAGAGAGGGGGCAGAATGTCAGCGTTAAGCCAGCCATCCGTTCCCCGCTTGAGTGTTTCCGCCCACCAAGATGAACTCCCCGGCGCTCACTGCCACTCACCATCACTGAGGCTGTGGCCACCGGCTCCACTCTCCCGTGGGTCCGACAGGCGCCCACAGGGTGACGGAGGGAGCCGGGCCGTGGAGTGTCACCTTTCAGCAGGAGGCTGGTGTCATGCATCAGGCCACAGGGGAGGAGTTTGGACCAGCCCGTGCTGGACACGAGTGAGTTTCCCCCCGAGTCAGGCGCCCTTATCTGTCATCCACAAACATAAGCCATTCGCCAAGGTCCTCGCCCTTCCCCCTCCCCCAGCTTCAAGCTCAGCTACTTCCGTCTACGCTCCCTGGGGCTCTCTGGCCCACAGGGCCACCTCCCTGTGGCTCGCCACGTTCCTGGACTTAGAGCCTCCTTCTCTGCTCATGCAATCGCCCACCCCCTTGCCCAACTCCGAGCCTCTAGAGTTTTAAACCCTCCTGTAATCATCATGCCAGCCTCCTCTTCCTGTGTGTTTATCTGTCAGACACCTGCTAGGAGGGGAGCGTGAGTCCCAGCAGAACCTGGGTTTGGCCAAGGTGAGCTTGATGGGAAGAGAAGCAAAGGCATCAGGATGAAGTCAAGGACCCTCTGGCAGGCAGGCAATGGCACAACATTCCTCTGCAAATTCAGAGATCATTAAAGTGATAGAGGAAGCTATGCCAGGCTTGGACGTCCAGTGTCCTTGCTTTTCAGGTGAGCAGAGGCCAGAGGTCACATGTGAAATTTATGACACAGCCATGACTAGCACCAAGGTCCCCAGCTCCAGGTCAGTGTGGGGCGATATTCACAGTAAAGATCCACTGCCCTGGGCTTCCTAGGTGGCGCAGTGGTTGGGAGTCCGCCTGCCAATGCTGGGGACACGGGTTCGATCCCTGCTCTGGGAAGATCCCACATGCCACAGAGCAACTAAGCCTGTGTGCCAAAAAAAAAAAAAAAACAAAGTAAAGGAAGAATTAAAGTAATTATTTACACAGATTAAGTCTAAATAAACTGATTAAAAAAAAAAATCCACTGCCCTTGGGTACCTTCTGGGTCCCCTGGACACTGATCTGGGTTTCTTATCGTGGCTCTGCCCTCTATGAGCGGGGCAAGCCTTGGGCAAGGGAGCCTCAGTTTGCTCAACTGCAAAGTAGCGTAAGGACGCAGCTCCCAGACAGAGTTGTCAAGAGTCCAAAGTGGTCACCCACACAGGGCGCTGAGCACAGGGCGGGCATAGCTCATCTCAGCGATCACCATTAGTGATCTGAGCCAAGAACCTCGGGCAGGATGAGTCACCACATGGTGACACTCTGCTACCCACAGCATGTTGTCTCTGATAAATCGTGTCCCCTCTCTGAACCTCAGTTTCCCCACCTAGAAAAGGAGGGGACATCCCCAGCCTCACCCCACCTCATAGGATTATTGGCAGGATCAACTGAGATCTGTTTAGTCGCTAAACACCACCTTCCCCTTCTTGGTGAGCCAAAACGGAAAGAACGAGGCTGGTGACCGTGAGTAAGGAGCCTCCTCCATGAAGGGACAGACACGGACTCACGTGGGTGGTGGGCGCCCGGCCGACTCTGGTCAGGTGTCTGCATGGGACAGGCAGATCCTCACATCAAGAACAATCCCTGGAGACTTCCCTGGTGGCACAGTGGTTAAGACCCCATGCTCCCAATGCAGGGGTCCTGGGTTCTATCCCTGGTCAGGGAACTAGATTCCACATGCATGCTGAAACTGAGCCCACGTGCCGCAACTAAGACCTGGATCAGCCAAATTAATTAATTAATTAATTTAATTAAAACAAAAAAAGAACAGTCCCTGGACTCACTTCAGCTTTTCAAGACCAGCAGGGCAGGTGCTTTCCCAAACGGGAGGCATCTCTAGGGCTTCTGCAGCCTGGGTCAGGCTGAATTAACTTGTTAATTAAATTCTGTCTGTTCCTTGATTCATTGGAGATGGTCCTGAGAACTCTGTGTGTGTGTGTGTGTGTGTGTGTGTGTGTGTGTGTGTGTGAGACTTTTTATGTTTTTCAGAGAGATATTCTTAAATGCCAACACAGGGGTTAAAAAATGGAAGAAAGGAATGGAATCTATAAGAAAAAATAAAACTAAAAATGAGTTCAGCAAAGAAAAGGGGGGGTTGGGGGGAGAAAGGATAAGTTAAGGAGAAGAGGGTGGTAGGGGAAGGAAGTTATCCCTAATAAATCTGAGTGAGTGTTTTCCTGCCACCAGCGTTTTCTGAGTGCACAGCCACGGTGCTATGAGCTTTGCACGTGTGCTCTCATCACCTCCTCCCGGCAGCCCACTGCAAGAGGTACCACTTCTTCCTCCACTTTTATAGGCTCCATCACTCCCCAAGTTCACACTTTTAGAACACAGGTGGCCTCCCTTCAGAGCCCATGCTCCTAATTTTCATGCCCTCTGCTCTCTATGCAGAATCTCCCTGTATAAACCCTGAGAAAGGTCCTAAATCAGTGAGCCTGAGAAGTGACTGTCAGGGGATACCGCTTGGTGTCTTAGAGCCATGGGTTTGTTTTTAAATCTCTGTGTCCAGGGACTTCCCTGGTGGTCCAGTGTGTAAGACTCCGAGCTCCCTGTGCAGAGGGCCCGGGTTCAATTCCTGGTTGGGGAACTAGATCCTGCACACATGCCGCAACTAAGAGTTGGCATGCCACAACTAAGAAGCCCACAGCTGTAACTAAAGATCCCGCACACCACAGCCAAGATCTTGCATGCCCCAACTAAGACCCAGTGCAGCCTAAATAAATAAATAAATAAATAAAAATTAAAAAACAAGAGAGAGAAGGCAATTAAAAAATATCTTGGATTAAAATAAATAAAGATATATTGTAAAAAAAAAAAAATATCTTGGACTTCCCTTCTGGCACAGTGGTTAAGAATCTGCCTGCCAATGCAGGGAACTAGGGTTCCATCCCTGGCCAGGAAGATTCCACATGCCACGGAGCAATTAAGCCAGCTGCAACTACTGAGCCTGCTCTCTAGAGCCCTCGAGCCACAGCTACTGAGCTGTGTGCCGCAACTACTGAAGCCTGCACACCTAGAGTCCATGCTCCACAACAAGAGAAGCCACCACAATGAGAAGCCTGCACACCACAATGAAGAGCAGCCCCCAATCACCACAACTAGAGAAAGCTCGCATGCAGCAACAAAGACCCAACACAGCCAATAAATAAGTAAATAAATAAATAAATATATTTATTTATTTCTTAAAAAGATCTCTGTGCCCACTCCCCTAATGTACTAAAATGTAACCAAAAAACTACTTCTCTAGCCTTGGGGTTTTTCTCCTGGGAAAGGCTTTGGGGGAGACAGGAGAGTTCTACCCAAAGGATAAGAAAAAAAATCTTTTCAAATCAAGATTTAGCCACTAGAATCCCAGAATTAGGAAAAGCCACATCTGGAAGGCAGTTCAGAGAGAACTCCTTCCAGGGGTGGAAAGGGACAGGAGGGAAAGTGAAGAGGAGACATCCGCTCTGGGCCTTTGAAGGCTGAATAGGAGTTCACCAGCTTGCCAAGCCAAGGGGGCAGGAAACCTCAACCAGAATTTGCTCCCAGCACCTGCTGGATGGCGCGTTCATAACTCTACTGGCTAAAGATGGGGACTTGGCCGAAGTTACTAAACCAGGAGCAGCAATTAGCAAATTGGTTCTATGGTGAAGGATAGCCATTTGTATGCTTTAGTATTTTGACATCTGAAGAAGATATGTGACAGCTTTGGGTGACAGGAGAGCGAGGTGTAGCCCCCTACAAACTGAGAGACTTGAGAAGTCACACACCCTGGGTAATTCAAAAACCTCGCCTTCCCCTGCGATTATGGCTGAGGGCATTGGTATAGTGCCATGTTTCCTTACCCCAGAGGAACCAATCAGTGCTCAGAGACACCAAGAGAATTGCAACCCTCACCTCTAAGAACAGACTCTGTTCGCTGTTATTCTCTAACTACAAACATTAACTAACAAATAACAACAACTACACCTCCCATTATAATGAGCATCTTGCACTCAGGATCTCATTTACTCCTCACAGCAGCCCTACAAGGGAAATAGTATTCTTATCCTGTTTCACAGATCAGGTGTGAGAATGCAATGACCAGAGAGGGGGAGTGAATATCCTAAAGTCACACAGCTTTTGAGGTGCATGGAATCCAGCCCTGCTCTGCCTGACTCCAAAGCCTAGATTCATTAAGAGGTGGAGGTGAGCAGACTATTGATTCAACAATCAATCGGCTACCCTTTTGGATGGGTGGAATTAGCAGCCTGGAAGAGACCCAGCGAGGGTCAGCAGTTTTGAAACTTATCACGTCAGAACATCCAGGTCTCCGGAGAATCCCAGAAAATACTGCTAGAATAAGCCAAAATAATCTACACCCACTTGATCCTAGAATCGAGCAGGTGTGCAGCCTCAGGGGCCACCGATTTGAAAACAGCTTCCAGGAGGAAAACACATTTGAGAAAAGTCTGTGAGTTTCAGTTCTCCCCCAGTCAAGAAAAGGCACAGATACCACAAGTCCCAGGGTCCTCCGGGAGTGCTGACCTAGAAAGGGGCACTTCCCCAGTGACTGTCGCATTGCAGGTGCTTGATTAACACCTGGGGAGCCAAGCCGAGCTTTTGATGGGGTTGACCTGTGCGGGGGCCCAGGCGAAACCAGCCCAAACGGTTCCAGACTGGTTCCTGCCTTGGAGAAATGTAAGAAGAGCGGGTCCCCCATTTCCAATGGAAAACTTATTTTTGGCTCAAAGGGCTACTGGGCTCATCTGTTCTGATCCTGTCTCACTTGAGTCATCCCTGTAGAAACTGCCAATGTCCACTTGTCCCACACGCCCAAGGTCCTGGTCCCCTGCCACCTTCACAGATGGAATTCTACCCTCCTTCCCCTCTATTCCTTCCGTGCTGGGAATTTGTGTTCTTCAGCCATCACTCGTTCACAGGTGGGTAATTCCTGGGCACCTGCCAAGAATGGCGCCAGCTGCCCCAGACACGGGGCAAGCAGTGCGGGATGGTCCTGCCCACGCAGGGTTTACACTGTCATGGGGAAGCAAGTAAGATCATGGTACCACCTGAACGGCCTTCCTGACCAAAGAAAAGATACCTGGGGCCAAAAAAGGATGATAACTGCACTGGATTGAAATACATCAAATATATTTTCGAAAATCATGAGGTCAAAATGTTACTCAAAACAAACACAAAAACCACCTCACTGACACCTTGGAAGTCTGCCATGGCACCATTTACTACTTTGGAAATTAACTTACAAAAAAAGGGACGTAGGGACTTCCCTCCACCTGCCAATGCAGGGGACACAGTTTCGAACCCTGAGCAGGGAAGATCCCACATGCTGCGGAGCAACTAAGCCGTGCGCCACAACTACTGAGCCCACACACTGCAACTACTGAAGCCCGCTCACCTAGAGCCTGTACTCCGCAACAAAGAGAAGCCACCACACTGAGAAGCCCGCGCACAGCGCAACGAACGAGGAGTAGCCCTGGCTCGCCACAGCTAGAGAAAGCCCACGCGCACCAACGAAGACCCAATGCAGCCAATAACTAAGTAAATAATTTTTTTTTTTTAGAAAGGGATATAATCAAGCACTTACCCTGTCTTTCCTGTAGGAAAAGACCCTGTATATTTCAAGGTTACCAAACCATGGGTGAACGTTGTAAGAGATAGCTAATACATGCAAAAGGATTAGTGGAGGTAGAAAGCCACCATCCACCATCAGCAATGAAAAAAAACATGTTCTAGGCTTTGACCACCAGTGGCTTATAAAACCATCTGGTGAAAGGTTGCTGGGGAATCTCACAGTGCAGATCAGGCTGCCATCCCCAAACACTATGAAGAGTCAACATCACCGAAAGTGGGATAAGACATTCTGTTCTTCTTAATGTGACACAATGTTTTGGATTTGGATCTGAGTTGATTCAAACCTCTAGACTTAATACTTATTAAGAGATGGACAGAGGTGGAGTTCCCTGGTGGTCAGGATCCTGGGCTTTCACTACCATGGCTTGTGTTCAATCCTTGAAATCCCGCAAGCCACACAGCGCAGCCAAAAAAAAAAGAGAGAGAGAGAGAGAGAGACAGAGCTAAATGACATTTGGAGGATGCTTAATCAGCCAAATTCAGGATGCAGAAAATTCTACAGGACGAATGACTCCATTTCTTCAATAAGTAACTGGCATTTAATAATGGTGGCGGTTATTATAAGAGGGTGAGTCAAAAATTATCCTCATTTTTGGCTGAGTGCGGATAATTTTTGACTCACCCTCGTAGATTGAAAGAGACTTAGTAGGGCCTTTTCTGGGTCCTGATTTGAACAAAACAACCTCAAAGACACCTTTGAGACCATTGGAGGACATTGAGCGTGAGCTGGATGCTAGATTAAGGAAGTAGTATTAATTGTGCTGGAGGTAGATAATCATGGCAATGGCTTTTTAAAAAAGTCCTCATCTCTTTTAGAGATATGTACTAAAGTATTTATGCAGCTCTGAGATTTGCTTGAAAATACTCCAGAAAAACAGAACTCAAGTTAATGATACGTACTCTGAAGTATTCAGGGGCAAGGTACTGATGTCTGCAACTTATAAGAAATGTGTAAGGGACTTCCTTGATGGTCCAATGGTTAAGACTCTGTGCTTCCACTGCAGGGGGCATGGGTTCGATCCCTGGTTGGGAAGCTAAGATCCCGCATGTGTGGTGCAAAAGAAAAAAAAATGTGTAAAAAGTGTAGATAGGGACATCCCTGGTGGCACAGTGGTTAAGAATTTGCCTGCCAATGCAGGGAACACGGGTTTGAGCCCTGATCCGGGAAGATCCCACATGCCACAGAGCAAGTAAGCCTGTATGCCACAACTGAGCCTGCATTCTAGAGCCCAAGAGTCACAACTACTGAGCCTTAGTGCTGCAACTACTGAAGCCCATGTGCCCAGAACCTGTGCAAGAGAAGCCACAGCAATGAGAAGCCCATGCACTGCACACCTGTGCAAGTAGCCCCCCTCTCTGCAACTGGAGAAAGCCTGTGTGCAGCAACGAAGACCCAAATAATTAAATAAATAAATAAATAAATTTATTTTAAAAAAAAAGTGTAGATAGAGAGACGTGACAAAGCAAATACAGTAAATTGTATGGTGGGTGTATGGGTGCTTGCTGAAAATTCTTTCAACATTGTTGTATGTTTGAAAATGTTCATAATAAAATATTGGGGGGAAATACAGAGGAAAGAGGTGTATGTGTGAGTAGGAGGAACTAGAAGAGCAGAAAAGTTGATAGTTATTGAAGGTAGGTGGTGAATATGTAAGGGCTTGTGCTGTTCATGATACCTCTGAATATGTTTTTCAAAAAAGTTAACTTTCTATACTAAAAAGTTAACAAATACAAAATGCAAGATGTAAGGCACCAAGCCTGCTGATTAGAACCTGAATACTAGTAGCTAATACTTATTAACACTAACTATGTGTCAGGCTCTGTACTGAGCATTTTTTTCTTTTTCTTTTTTTTCTTTTTTTCTTTAATTGAAGCATAGTTGATTTACAATGTGCTAGTTCCTGGTGTACAGCAAAGTGATTCAGTTTTTATATATATATTCTTTTACAGATTCTTTTCCATTAAAGGTTATTACAAGATACTGAATATAGTTTTCTGTGCTATACAGTAGGTCCTTATTTATTTTATATACAGTAGTGTGTATCTGTTAATCCCAAACTCCTAATTTATCCCTCCCTGACCCTTCCTCTTTGGTAACCATAAATTTGTTTTCGATATCTGTGAGCCTATTTGTTTTATAAATAAGTTCATTTGTATCATCTTTTTAGGTTCCCCCTCTGCATCTCATCTCTATTTGCAAGACGGGAGCACACCCCTCCTAGAGTTTTTGCAGAATTTTAAAGGGATAATAAATGTTATTTCACAGCAGAAGGGCTCTGAAAGCCCTGCTTTATTGGGAGTGTGGAAATAAGAGAGCACGGCTTTCCTTATACAGAGTGGGAAAAGCCTGCTAAGAGAGGCATCTCCAACAACCGATTGTTCTAGTTAGTACTGGAACTTGAGACCAATTTACTTCTACGAGGTTGAGTCGAAAGTTATCCGTGCTCTGGCTGTAGAATTTATTCTAATTAACTTTTAGAAAAGACAAATACATCATTTTCGACATAATCTCCTTGATTTTCAATACACTCTGTCCATCTGTCGACAAGCTTTCGTATTCCCTCATTAAAAAAAAGGTTCTAGGCTGAGCTGCAAGCCACAAATGCACCGCTGTCTTCACGTCTTCCCCAGAAGTGAATCTTCATCCTCATAGAGCTGCTTTCAGGGGACCAAACAGGTGAAAGTCTGATGGAGCAAGGTCAGGCGTATAGGGAGGATGCTTTAACACCTCAGAACGAAGTTTTTGTAGAGCGTTGACAGTGTAGGCAGAAGTGCATGGACGTGCACACCCTCAGACCACAAAAAACGAATCACTGCACGCTGCTCTTCTTTTGTGCAAATCACAAGGGGGGCATCCATTTTTGCTCCCACCACAGTTACAAATGAATTGATGTAACACGTTCACACCTGCACAGCAGTGACTGGGGACACAGTAGCCTTGAACGAAAAGTGCTGATAAGACAGGGCAGCCAACAGAAATTTTAATATAACCGGAGGGCGGATGATTTTTGACTCACCCTCGTAAATAGAAAGGAGGGTGTGTTCGAGGGGTCCCTCGAATATCACTGTCACTCATGATTTAATTTGACTTGAAGAGGTGGCACTTTAGTGAGTCCAACAAGACTGGCACAAAACCCCGGAAGAGTACTTGCTTCCTGAGGCCCCAGCACAGGTCGGGGTGGCTAACGTGTGCTTGGGTGCCCCAGAGGTGCAGAGAGTGGGACTTCTGGCGTGGGGTGACCTGGGTGGAGGCTCTGCCATTTGTCACCTGATTGACCTGAGCCTGTCATCAAAATTCTCCAAACCTTGGTTTTCTGGTCTGTGAAAAGGAGTAAATAATATCTCCTTACCAGGAGTGTCCCTGTGGGTAATTAAACACCTGGCATGTGCCAACCACTGCATCATCCATACCTCGGTGCCCTTGCTGTGCCCAGCAGCCCTGGAGCCCTAGAGGAAGGGGTCACAGCCTATCTTCCTGGAGAACCATCTTACTCTATGGTAGTAAGTTTATTACTATCATAACAAAGAGATCTATTAGAACAGAATGTGAAATGTATATGACACTTGCAGAGAAAATGCAAAACTTCTGACCATGCTCCCAGGCCTTCCCAAGGAACAGACACACTCTCCACCAAAGTAAGATCCCTGAGTCAAAACTCGGAGGAAGCTTTAGAATAAGGTATCCCAAAGTTTCTATGGGGATAGGACTTTGAGGAAACCTCCGCTTCAGAAGATTAAAGTGTTTATTTCTGCATGAAGATCAAGTATCTCACATAATGTCATACTCTAAATTCTGTCTCAGATCTGAAGGTGATAAGAGGCTGAGGGAGTTTACACAGCACCAGAGCAGGAATAAATAAAAGCCTTTTGCATGACCATAAAATGCCTTCCGAGAGCTCCTCAAATAATGTCACGATTTGGGGATGTTTGCACTACCAATGACCTGACTTAGGATCGGCTGAGTCTTTCCATTTAAAACCTGGAGAGGTCCGTAAAGAAATCACATCTTGTAAAGATCTCCCAAGACACTGTTAGAAGGAAAAATTACTTAGAAAACAATGTCTATACCTTTCAGCTTTTAAATTGAAAGACCTGCATCCCGGGAACACCCCCTCGGTCCTGCCTGTTTATGTTAAAATAACAGTAACGACTGATGTGAGAGAGATGATTGCGCACACAGTGAATGCCCAGAAAAAAAGTCTGAAGGAAACAGGGTCTGGGAAGTTTTATACCAAACTGTGGGCTGTAAATGTAAGGCGAGAGCGCCTCCCAGGAGGAGGAGGGACAGACGGAGGAGGGTTCAAGAAGACGCCCCATTGTACTCTGTGCTGCTTCGAGACTTTCACTTTGTACTACGCTTTTTAAAAAGGGAAGAAAATCGTGTCTTTCTAGCAACAGAGGACCACCAGAAACGCTTTACTCTTAGAGTCTGCTTTAAAAAAAAAAAAAAAGAAAAAGAGCAACAGTTTGAGAGATTCGACATCTATAAGAAACAGAATTCTCTTCCTGAAGACAGAAGCTTTGGGGGCCAAAAGCTCCCAGAATTGCCTTGTGGATAAACCTAAAGCCTAAACTTTTTTGGTTTGTGGAGCTGATGAAAGTTTGCACAGAGATTCCCAGCAACATAACCATTTATAGAAGCAAAGAAAAGGTCCTTCATCTATGTTACAATTCGAGCCCTTTAGATCAGCTTCCCGCAAACAGCTCTGCCTCTGTGCATAGGGCTGCCCTCAGTACCTGTTAAATTCCTGTTCACGTGGACGCAGGCTGTATGGTCAGTGACCTCAGGGAGGGGAGAGCTCACTTACCACTTATCTCTCCACCTTTTCTTTCCCCATGTCCTCTCAATTGTGCATTCAGGCTGAAGTTTTCCTGGTTCCTTATTTGCCGCGGACCTGAATCTCAGCCAGCTAGCTGCTCACTGCCGTGACTGTAAATATCACTTTTAGATTAACTAGTCCCTACCATTTAAAAATATCTCTGGAGTGCTTAACTGTCAAGACTCTGAAGAGGAGGCATAACCCAGGCGAAGTGGGAGACGTTCCGCCTCCCTCCTTTTAATCCCATCACTTGCTTTACTTCAATATCCCCAGATATCTAAGCCACAGGGCATCTAAAGTCCAAGCTGTCGTCAGCAATACAAAGTCATTTTGGCCCTCCTGTGACGCGATGAAAATTAACCCCGGGCAGGTTTTGAGTGTTTGAGAAACGGCTTCTGGAACAAGCCCGCAGTGAAGGCTCAAATGGGTTAAGACCATCACTACCAAAAGATCTTCTGGCTCCTCTCCCTGGAGGAGGTTTTGTAAAATCCTCTCAAGGAAGATGCCACTTGATAAAATGTTTCCTATTTTTTGGAGCTTGGGGGGAAGAAACACAGGACCAAAACAGCTCAGTTCCCATGTAGGGTCAGCTGGCTCTCGCTGGAGCTGGCAGAGAAGACGGACATCCAGCAGATACCACGGTTACAGAGTGTTCTATAGCTCAGGGAGAGCCGGAGGCATGTTGGACAAAGTTCACGTCCAGGTGCAAGCTGGAGCGGGGAAGGCAGAGGCCACACAAAAGGGCACTGCATTGTGCTCCGAGAAAAGATAAGGGGACTGCAGTTCAGTGGCTCGGAAAGTGAAAAAAATCTGTACAGGCGCTGAACTCATGCAAAAATGATTTCAGCGGTGGCCGTGCCAGGTGCAGCCTTGGCCCTGCCAGAGCGACTTCATTTCTGGGCTTGTTTTCCAAGAAGGAAGAGTTATCAAATAGTGGGCTTCTTCACTGGACTTGTAAGCAGGAAGCGTACTTCTCACCTGCTGCCATGTCCTCTTGAAGCCTGGGTGTCATCAGTGGGAACCTGGGATAGGAGCACATGCGTTTTATAGGAGTTGGGGATGAATAATGCAGATGGAGGACTCAGCTGATGATGGTGTGTAGATTATTTATAACCCTACTTCACTCTAGAGTAGTTCACACAATCCTTTGGAAGAAGCATCTCTCAAACTATAGGCATGTCCTCCTATGCCCTTGGGGAGAGCCATCTGTTACCCAGGGGAATTTTTTAACACTCCATTGAAAAATCCCTCCCCAGTGACTCCAAATAATTATGATCTGGGCAGAGTGTCAGTAGCGGCAAGACTATTGGGCTTTGAAATCAGGTTGACTTGAGACTGAATCCTTGTTCTGTTACCTGTGACCTTGGGCAAATGGCCAAGCCTGTTTCTTCATCTAATTACTTCACCATATGGCTGAGCAAATGAAATGAAATGGTACGCACTGAACTTCTGGCATGGTGGCTTGCTCACAACAGGCAGTTAATAATATCTTTTTAATGAAATTCCTTATTCTCAAGAAGATGAGAAACACTTCCCCATCCTGCTCCACACACAGATGAAGAACTCCTTCTGTGGCTCCGTTCTTCCTGGACACACTGTTTATGGCCTAGTATTTTCTAGAAGCCAGATCTCCCCCTCTTCGTCACCCCAAGTACCACTAACAGAGAGGGACACAAGGACACAGGAAGTACACAACTGAGCAAAGTATTGATCTCTCGGGCTGCCCCACTCACCAATATTTGCATTTCCAAACATACTACAAAAATTTTAAAACTGGTTCCCACTGAGATCATCAACAAGGTCATTTACCAGGACCCTCCTCCAAGTAGCCCAGAGCCCCCACCTGTCTTTCTTGTACGCCTTGAAGCTTTGACCAGGATGAAAAGCCACTGTCACACACATAGACACCAATCCAAAACTCTAAGACTTTTTACACCAGGAGCAAATTGAAGCCGAAGGGGAATTTTAAGAGGGAGAGAATGTACTGTCTAACAATGAAAGTGTACCCACAACATGCTAAAGTTTAAAAAAAATTCACATTCCCTGATCCTGCCCCACTGGACTTAAATGACAAATAAGATAGCAGTTTTCACATGATTATTTTATAACTTGGGGTTCCCCGAACAACATTTTGCATAATCGAGTGTCTTGTGTTTCCAAAAGCCCTCAGCAAATATATACTCCTCTCCTTGCCTAGAGGAGTATTTTTTCGCCAGGTTCTCACAGGCTCCCACAGCAAGCCTCGCGGAACTGGCCAGACAATGGGAGGACACAACAGATGGGCCCCGTCATTGCTGCATCTGAGTGGAAGCACTAGATCAGGGGGCCAGAATCTACAGCCCAAGTTGCCGGTTTTCCTATGGCTTCTGGGCTGAGTGGTTTTTAGATTTGTTAAATGCTTTACAAAAGAAAAATCAAAAGATCATGACACTCACAAATCATATGAAATTCCAATTTCAGTGTCCATAATGTTTTACTGGAACACAGCCACACCATTCGTTTACATTTTGTATGTGTAAATGAAAAGTTGAGTATTTCCCAGAGATGGGATGACTGCAAAGCCTAAAATATTTACTATCTGCCCCTTTATAGAAAAAGTATGTTGGGGACTTCCCTGGTGGCATAGGGGTTAAGAATCCTCTTGCCAATGCAGGGGACACAGGTTTGATCCCTGGTCCAGAAAGATCCCACATGCTGCAGAGCAACTAAGCCTGTGTGCCACAACTACTGAGCCTTCATGCTGCAACTACTGAAGCCCATGGGCCTAGAGCCCATGCTCTTCAACAAGAGAAGCTACCACACTGAGAAGCCTGCACACCACACCAAAGAGTAGCCCCAGCTCACCACAACTACAGAAAGCCTGCATGCAGCAGTGAAGACCCAACACAGCTCCCCCCCAAAAATTTAAATTAAATTAAATTACGTTAAATTAAGTTAAAAAAGAAATAAAAAGTATGCTGACCCCTGCCCTACAAAGCCAAGATTGCCTTAGTAAGAGGAAACCTCAACTGAAATCGGAAGGCCAGTAAAGGGAGCTCTCACACCCTCCCATTCCTCATCAATTACCCTAAACAGGAAGACATCAATTACAGATCCCAACCAGAGGAGACATACTTCAGCAATCCCAAATAGGAAGTACAACTACTTTACTACTCCAGGAGGAGAAAGGTTTTCTTCCCGCCCAGCAACAAGCCCAGCCAATGGAAATGGCCACAGCTCAGCCAATGGAAACAGCCACAGCTCAGCCAATAAGAAGCCGTCATCACCTGAACTCTTACTTTCTTCCAATGAACTTTTAATTTTTCTCTTGATGATTCTCCTTGTCCCACCCCACTTTGTATAAAAACATTACATTTTATACAACCCCTTGGAGAATCCTTTGTTTCCTAGATGAGATCCTGCCAGATTCGTGAATTGTTTAATACAGCCAATTAGATCTTCAAATTTACTCAGTTGAATTTTGTTTTTTAACAGATTGGTGGCAGTGAGGGGATCCAAAGCAAAGCACACTTCGGATGACATTCAGGGACAATGAGAAACCCTCTGTGTTCACTGTCTTTCTTGCTGTTTCTGAGGGCCACTGGTAAGTTCCTCTCTGAGCTCCATCCTCTTTGCGTTCAAGTTCCCAATCTAATTGGGTTTCCTTTACCCAGCAGGTCAGCTTGAACTGGCAGATGGTCCTGCCTGGAGCTAAGCCCCTAGGCTT
This sequence comes from Hippopotamus amphibius kiboko, assembly GCF_030028045.1. NCBI lineage: Eukaryota > Metazoa > Chordata > Mammalia > Artiodactyla > Hippopotamidae > Hippopotamus > Hippopotamus amphibius. Next base: position 9,447,785 of record NC_080193.1, on the reverse strand, counting down.
TAAGACCACAGTTTCCCAGATGGAAAAATCCCAGCCCTTAAACCCGTTCTGGATTCCACCTTGGGAGCTGCTGACGGTTTAGTCTGCAATTCCCCATTTGTTTGGAACCCTCCGCCAGATTCCCCCTTGGGAACTACTGATGCCAGCTGCAGCTCATTTGTTTGGAACCAACCCGTGATCCCCATTTTCTGGGGTCTAGAGGTTAAACACTTTCCCTACTTCCCAGATTATGAGTGAGGCTCCAGGAAACCCAAGGACTGAGCTAAAAGAAACAGACCTTCAGGAATTCCCTGATGGTCCAGTGGTTAGGACTCAGCGCTTTCACTGCAGAGGGCGCGGGTTCAATCCCTGGCTGGGGAGCTAAGATCAAGCAAGCCTCGCAGCCAAAAAAACCAAAACAAATAAACCAAAACCAGATCCTTTATAGCCAAAGAGGTGAGCTCACCACCTTCCAAAACACTTGCTTATCTTATGTCTAACAACTGTGGTCCCAGAAGCTGTATATATCTACAAAAATGGCAAAGTCTTATTAAAGACAACCTAGGATTAAAATGGCCATCATGGGGAATGTTCTAATCAGAGAAGATTATTCATTTAAGAAATACACTAGAGAGAAAGGGGTCCCAGGTTGAACAAACAGATGGGACACCTATTTTAAATAGTATGTGGAAGCTACCAAAAGGCTTCAGGATTCCAAAACAGTTTCATTGGAAGATCCATCGCAAAAGGTTAATGAAAAAAATAAAGATGCAAAGCATATCTAAAATAACACCTAGGCCTCCCCTATTTCACCCTCTTAGAGGTTCATCCTCAAAACACTGGCCCATAAATTGATGTCTCAATTGTAACCAACTGGGACAATGGAAAAGAGATTGTCCTTAAGCTCTATGCAAAGTCTTCAACATCAACTTAAATGCCCCCATATGGGCCCCTCCCAAAGATGACAGGACTCTTGAGGGATTTTCTGGTAAACTATATTATTCCCTTAAACAGCCAAGGGGAAATGGCAAATACAATTCATGGGGTTGCTCACACCGCCTATAGTATTCGCTGTTTGCCCTGGCCAAAACTTGACAAGAGATTTGAAAGGACTGAGTAACTTTATGAGCAGAAAATTGGAAGTGGATATTCAGAGCCTGATATAATTTTTTTAGGCTCCTCCCCTAAGTTAAAATGAACTATGTACCCAGAGAGAAAGAAACAGTCCAACAATAAGTGGATGGGTCTGTCAATCCTTTCTGCCAATCCCCAAACCTCCCCTATCGTAAAAGACCAGGACATTAGATATAGAACTGTCCTGCACAAAAAAAAAAAAAAAAAGGAAAATTTATAAAATCTGTTTGCATCTTTTTATATATTTGTGTGAGTGTAAATTGGATATATTCAGAGAGAGATACAGATGTTACATGTGAGATATTTTTCTATTTCTGGATGGTACTGCTTAAATTATTTTGTAAAAGAGCTCTATTTAGTTGGTTTGAACGTCAAGCGCTTAAAAGGATTGGGCATCCTAAATGCTCAGAAAAATAGAAACTAACCCAAATGCCTCATGTGATCTGGGATAATCTTCCATAAATAAAAGCTAGTTTAAATTTGTTGGCTTAATTAAAACAGGCATGTCTTTAGAGGTTTTAGCATTAAATATAATACTTTTATTCTACCTGGGCTTACAAATTTGTCAACAAGAAAAATAACTTGGTGTGATTAAATTTTCATAAGTAATCTAAACATGACTGCTAAGAGCAAGTAAATAAAAGTAAGATTAAAACTTTTCAAGTGTTTCCCAAATCTTTTTGGCAACCTGAAACTTTAGAATGTTGCTAAGTTAAATTAAATGATAGAAACTTGTTGAACATGTGGATCTTTCCCTAGCAAGATAAAATATTGAGTATTAATTACTGATCATAGGTTTATCTGCTTGTGAATTCCCACTGCAGAGAAATGAATCTATTAGTAAACATGTTTTAAGCCACACTGAAAAGCATGTCTCTGAAAATTATTAGAAGTGTTTATAAATTTGCCAAGCCACAGAATGCTAGTATTAAAGACAGTTCATAATTACTTGCTTCTCAGTTTTCACTAGAAATTAAACGTTTTTCAGAGCTAAAAATTCTAACATATGTTATTGAAGGTACTAGAAATAATAAGGGAAACAATTCTGTATGCAAGGAAAGTAGGATGTCTTTTGGGTAAGAAAAGGCATGAAAAGTGAAGATGCATTTTTGTTAAGGGAAGTCAGTAATTTTGTCTAAACTAGAACTTCTGGTTATGAAGGACAAATTACCTTCTGTAGTCAAGTTGGTTAAGATTTGGATTGCTACTACAAGTGTTCTGGAAATAGGCTTTAATATTATGTAAAATTAAACCTTAATTTCCTTTCATCTGTGGAAAGAACAAGTTTTCTGGGACTGATGATCTGCTCCTGATAAGAGATTATAAAAGCTTTTTCTTTAAAAGTAATCTGCCTAGAAAGCAAAGATGTTGTGTTTAATCACAATGATCTCCTGTGCTCTTAGTCATTAGGTCCTTGATTACTTAGGAAAACTGAGTCTTCTTAATATTAGAAGAGCTAAAGTTTTGCTAACAGCTGTATAACCTATATTTGCCTGTTAAATTTTTTATTGTCACTTTGGTTAAATAGATAACTAAGTGATGTTTCACAGTGACCTGTGATCCTATCTAGGCAGTGTTTTTAAACCTTTTTTTGATTTTTTTTCTTTTTTACAAACTTCCCCAAATCAAATTCTAAATGAAATCTTTTTGACCTGGAAGGAACTTTGGGATTTTCCCACAAGGCCCCTGGAACTTACCAAAATATGTGTTCAACTAATTAGGCTTATTCGATATGTTAAGTTACATGAGAAGCATTGTCAAATAAGAAATAGTACTAAGCCTTTTTTACGTTGTGTTTGTATAGGTATACAAGTGTTTCAGAAATTGTGTCAAATTCCTGGAAATCTGATAGGTCCTGATACAATGATATCACTTGTTTGCGTTATTATCTTAAAATGTTGTGTGACGTCTTCTGGGACCTCAATAAAAAATGGGCAACATGTAAATGATCTTCTTACTACTATTCTCTTATTTTTGAAATTGCTGTCATCAAAATTAAGACTCACACTAAAAAGACTGAACCTGAGTATCAGGGAAATGTCCTGGCTGACTCTCATGCAAAGGCAACAGCAACAGAATCTGTAAAGAATCTAAAAACACGTGGATGCAATCCATTCTGCTTCTGCAAAAAATCATCGCTCACTGCCAGACTTCTGCCATCCTGATGTCCTTGTAACATGGCAACAGTCTGGTCCTGAATCAGAGGAATTAAGACGGGTAAATAATGGCTGTAAATTAAATAAATGGTCAGGCCTCTGGGAAACCCATGACAGCTGCCTGGTTCTTCCTGGATTCCTGGCAAATCCCTTTTTTTGTTTGTTTGTTTTTACATTCTTTCACCCACCATAGTGCACTTAAGATGACTCAAATTATGAATCACCATTGGTGGAGAGACATCTTGCAAAACTGCAAGAACAGACTACCAACGCTTTGGATCTGCCGGTCCATAATCCTGGAAAAACTATTCTTGCTCCTGGAGCCCTCAGACCCTTGAGCACCTGTAGCTGGACTTCATTCAACTGCCACTTGGCCTGGCTCCACCCTAGAAGTAATTTCAGTGAAATCCCAAATGTCACTAAGTGTTTACATTGTTCCAAGGGCCCATTTTATAAAGTGAGGGTACTAAGCCCACCTAACCTTGTTCCTCGCTTCAATCTAACCCAGCCCTGGGATGGGAAAATGAGATCTCTCGAGCATCTATATAAGAAACTCCGTGGGACGACCAATGTAAAAGCTGGGCCATTTGTTAGCTCTACTGACATACCCATGTATTTAGACAGCCTTCCAATATATTGGGTTGGCCAAAGAGTTCGTTCTGGCTTTTGCATGTTACGGAAAAACCCGAATGAACTCTTTGGCTGACCCAATGTAATACAGTATCTGAGCCTTGGTTGCATGATGCTGACGCTTCTGTGACAATGAACGGGTCCATAGATACTGCCACTTACGCAGGAGCCTTATGTGCACCACCTGGCTACATCTTTGCATGTGATGGTTTTGGTAATGGCCTTTACGCTTGGGCAACTCATTGCCCTGACAGCTGGAGGATAAAAGAACATTGTGCCCTTGCTGGAGTCCTTGAAGTGTTCTCCCTCCATAACAAAACAGAAGCCTCTCATTGGTCCATTCCATTCAACCTCTATAAGTGCCTTAAATGACAACTTCCAGGAGGCATATGTGATGCTGGGTTACCTCCGCAGGGTGGGCTTTCTTTCCGTGGAGTGGAGTAAGTGCCAATGGACTAAGGATCGGAAACCTCAACATTACAAGAGTTGGCTGATTCCACAAAGAAAGTTCGGCTCAGTTCGTTTGACTTGTTGGCTTAAACTGTTTGGGATCATTGTATAGGCCTTGATTATCTACTTGCTGAGCAAGGAAGTATCTGTGTGATAGCAAACACCACCTGCTGCACATGGAGAAAGGCCTCTGGAGGAGGAGAAACCCAACTGCATAAAATTAGGGAACAAACACATTGGCTCCAACACATTTAACCTATCCACAGGGTTTTCTGTGGGGGGGGGGGGTTGTTGGTTTGCAGTTTTTTTTTAAAAAGCTCTTTATTGGAGTAGAATTGCTTTACACTTCACAGGACTTTGATTTGTTTAGTTGGTTATCTTTCGTTCTGCGTTTAGAACCATCATAAAACCTGGGTTTATGTTGTTCTTAATTCTGCTCTGCATGCTTCAGTTCTCTGAGTTGTTGGACCTTAGTGAAAATGATGTGTTTAACGGGGTGATGCTAGCTCAGCGCTCTGAGATGATTTCCAGCACTTACAATCTTGACAAAACACAGACCTGGGATAAGAAATGCCTGAGCGTTCTCCCTACTACTTTCTCTTGTTAACTCAAATGTGGCCTCAAGCAGTTTCTGGCCCATGCACTTTCCCTCCAGTGTGGGACATGACACCCAGGAATGGTCCGTCCTGGCCCCAAGGGGTGAAGGCTGAATTGGGAAACCTGTCTCTGGATCAGTGATGATTTTGGAGAAAGATCTTGATCAAAAGGGGGCAACTGTGAAAATTAGTAAAAGGAAACTTCAACTAAAACTGGCGTTGGGAGGGCCTGTAAGGGGAGCTCTCATGCCCTCTGGTAACTGACTGTGGTCAATCACCCCAGTCTGTCAATCGCGGACCCCAATGAGAAGACACTGTCACTTGAACTGACTTTTCTCCGGTGAACTTTCATTTTTCTCAATGATTTCCTTGTACTGCCCTCCTTTCTACAAAGGCCTTCCATATTGTACAACCCCTCAGAGCATCTGCTTGTTAGATGAAATGCTGCTTGACTCATGAATCTTATAATGAAGCCAATTAGATCTTCACCTGTACTCAGCTTCACTTGTTATCGCCTTTTACTCATCTGCATACCCAGTGACCCAGCGCTATAATCACAGCTAATCTGAAAACATGTGGGAAAAGTTACAACTACATAGCTAAATGTTCATCAAAATTAACCTTGTTTCTAAAAAATCAGTGATCAAATTTGTTTCTTTTTCGGGGTTGGGGGGGTGGTCATAGACCATTTAAGATGCTGCTCTGTGTTCTGTTTCAAGTGTCACTACACTTCCAAGGTTCAATATAATTTTTTTTTTGAATAAAAATGTCTTTATGAAGAGTTTTCTTGTGCCTATTATCTTAGGGTGGAGTCAGGGACAGAGATAGAGGCAAAGGCTGGGTGAGGTCTGGGGATCTCTTAGAGATCAGAATTTGCCTGAGAAGCACAGAGCCCATAGTTCACCCAGAAAAGGGGCTATGTCTAAAGAGGACAGGGGCTGGGATGGGCTAGGCTGAAAGTTTTCTTCAAGGATGAGGATAAGGACAGCTAAAAATCCATTCTCCTTCCTCCCCCACACCTTCCCTCACTTCCATGTAGAAGGGTAGGGGGCTCCCAGGCAGGGAACAGAGTCACAATTCTCTAAAGGTTTCATCTGTGGTTCCCAGAGCTTTGGGCAGGCAGTGAGTGGGGCATATCCCCTGGTGCTGCATGACCCCTTCCCCCGGCTCAGGGCTTCTCTCCGCCTGTGAGCATCAGGGCCTGCAAGATGTCAGACAGTGATACAATTCCCTTGACCACATCATTCTCATCCACCACTACAAGTCGGTGAACCTCTGCTTCTACCAGCCTGTTGATGATGGTTTCCAGAGTCTCATGCAGGTAACACTTGAGGACTCCCTCAAAGTAATGTGATCGATGTTGTAGGGCTTTGGTCACTGACACATCTAGGTTGTTGTAGGTCTTTTCTGCTGCCAGATTGATAACATCAAACTTGGAATAGATGTCCACCACACACCCTTTCTCATCCACCACTGGCAGGGCTGAGACTCGATGCTGTACAAAGATGCCCAGAGCCACGTAGACAGGGGTAGTAGTGCGGACCATAGCAATGTTGGCATAGGTGCCAATCTGTAGCTCTTCCAGAGACTTAGACATGAACTCTGGCTTGGGGAACTCAGTGATAAACAACTTGAGGAATTTGAGGATGCGCTTGTGGGTGAGGATGTACAAGGTGTTGCCTGATTCTGGGTCAATAACTGGCAGCCTGTGGATCTTGCTTCGAATTAATGAAGAGACAGCATCAAACAAGCTGGCATTAGGAGAAATGCAGACAAGTGGTTTAAAGGAGTCCTGTAGGTACACCTCTCTCCAAGTTTCTATCTTGTGTTCTTCCAGCTCATAGATCTGTACCAAGGCTGATTTATAGTAGCAGTGCAGGATATTGATGAAATCAGTGATGGTGAGCATGCCCACAAAACTTTGCTTCTTACTATCCCACAAAGGGGCAGCTCGGACACCATTAGTCACCAAAGCAAAGAAAGCTTTCTTCACCTGAAGGGAAGTATCAAATACAACCAATTTTGAGCTTGTGGGAATCAGGTCATAGCATCGATGAGACTTCATGAAGGAAGTATACACACTATTGTTGGATTCTGGAGTCTCTAGAGGATGCTCATTTTCCAGAGCTGAGTAGCTATCTGAAGAAGTCACCGAAGACAGGCACGGGCGCGGCCCAGTCCTAAGAGATGCGCTCAGCGAAGGAGCGGAGGGGCAGGGTCACGGGATAGGACAGACACCCTGCTTCTCGTTTACCGGGCACCAGCGCCGGCCCCGGCTTCCCCGTGCCCTGACGGGGGTCTCAGGCTCCACATCTTCCCCCCCGCTGCCCTCCCGCGTTCCTCACCGCCTCCATCGCGAGAGACGCCGGCTGAGTTCCTTAGCTTTAGGAAGCTCGCCCGGGGCCGGGGGCGGAGAAGGCCCCGCCTCAATATAATTTTTTAAAAATTAGTTTGCTTTTTGAATTATCTGTGGTCCTTCAGAGCTTTCTGCTTCCTCCCTACTCACAGCACTGCGTTGGGAGAGGTGTTAAAGCCTAACTGATAAAGAAACAGTATTCTCTCACTTCTCCTTTGGATAAAGGGAATCCATTGCAACGCTTAGGGGAGGACCCCAAAGTTACCAGAGGGAAAACTGCAAATGCATCTTCCTGCTGATTTTGCACAATGTGGGATCATAAACCCCTTCTTTTCAGATACGAGAACACGCAGGCCCAGAGGGGAAGCAATCTTCTCAAGCAAGTGTCCAAATCCCTGCCCTCCTAAGACACGTGCTAGACTGGATGTTCTCACTGGACGCAGTCCTTCTCGCCCACTTAAACACGAGCACCCGCGTTCCCAAGCCGCCTTTATTCTTTTTGCTTCCCTCATAAGACAGGGGAACCCAACCTCTCCTCTGGATGGTCACCCCAGCTACTGGAGCCTAGTGCTGCCAGGTCAGAGGGCCATCAGGGCGTCTTCCCAGATTCCCAGGGAAGAGTCTGGAAACAGTAGCTGAGGGTAGGGAAAAGCTGCCCTTGCACTGTCACAGGGCATCCATGGTGGGCGTGCTAAGACCTGGGAGAAATGCTTTTTCAAGCCCGAAGAAGTCCTTTAGGGTCCCAGAAGACCCCGACCCCGTCTAGCCGCCACCCCGCCTACAGAGTGCCCGGGATGCTGCTCAAGTCAGAGCACGCCCTCGCCGCCTCCTGCTTGTCCCCTCTCCTGGGAACGCGGCCCAGGGCTTACCGGGTCCTGGCGCTCCGTCAGAGCGGAGGGGCGGGGGCGGGGGCGGGGGCGGGAGGAAGCAGGCCAGCGCGGAGGCGGCCCTTCCTACCCACAATGGTTGTCATGGCGACCTCGGCCGCCCCAGCCCAAGAGCAGCCCAAGGGCGCCCGCCCAGGACCCAAAAGGAATAGGCAGGCACAAGTGAAACGTCAACAATCTTTTATTACCATACTCTCGCAGGGTTAACCCTTTCACCCAGCTAACAGCAAAACAGAGTCTCTAACCGGATCTGGGATGGAGGTGTACACCTAATAAACACTGTCTCTTAAAAAAAGGATTAAAAAAATATACATATATACACATCTGCACATCTTTTTTAAAAAGCAAGATTCACCAGTGTTGCAGAAAAAAAATCCCAGCGACTTCAGCCCACCCCACCCCCCACCCCCACCCAGAAAAAACAGCTCTGGCAGTCTATGCTGGCTCAAATACCCTAGGTGGGATGCACCTAAGAAAAAAGCATTTCTTTCCTCTTAAAAAACAAAAACAAAACAAAACGAACTTTCTCCTCCTTCCTGTTCATCCTCCACAGCTTATTCCTAAAAACACCCACAGAATTACAATATAAACTAGACCTAGTTCAATCTCCCCTGCCTCTGCCTATCAGAAGTTCACACCAAGCATGGTTCCTCAGCAAACGTCACCTCAACTACAGCCAGGAAATCTCGATCCCTAATCTCTGGGAACTTGTAAAACGTCCTCAGGCTTCCTGAGGTCTCTGTGAAAGACGACAGACCAGTGTCCGTGACAGAGACTGGAATGCCAAGCTGGGCAAAGAAAGGGGGCCTTTCCAAATAAAAACACCCAACACCACAAAACCTAAAGTCTAACCTACCAGGTAAAAACAAGTAGCAGCTGGCTGTACCAAAAAGGTGCTTACCCCCACTCTGACCATAAAAGTAACAAAGGGAAAGAGAGTCCAGAGTATCTGACCTCATCTCCCTTCCAAGAACCTAACCCACAGAGGGCGTATTCCAGGCCAGAGGTTGCAGGGTGACCTTTGTGTTTCTGGCGGGGTAAAGCTGCCACCATGGGGCAGCCTGGCTCACGGCTGCTCCACAGAAAATGTGTTCCCTTGTGCAGGCAGGGTGCTGAAGAATTATGAGAAATTGTTTTTTGACTTTGATGTCATAAATGATGGGTACTTCAATGGCAGCTTCTAGCAAACCACAGAGACCCACGACCCTCAGGGTCAAGGTCACAGATCCTTCCAGTTGATGGGTTCTTTGCCAGACTTCTGCAGCAGCTCGTTGGTTTTAGAGAAATGCCTGCATCCGAAGAACCCCCTGTACACTGAAAACGGTGAGGGATGCGCGGCCTGCAGGACGTGGTGCCGCCTCTGAAAGAGGAGGAGACAGGGAGTGAGACTGTGGCGGCACTTTCAGGACTTGAAAAACGACTGGCTGTGGTGCTTTCTGTCAGCTCTGCTGCTCCCCTGTGGCTGCTCAGCCCACTTTCCTCAGCGTGGGTTTACCCGTAGCATCACGAGGGTCTGTGTGCGCATCCTCCACGGGGTGGTAAAGCCACGCCCTGGGCTAGGCTCAGAGGATGCAGAGTACCCGTCTCCGCCCTCCACCGGGCACCCCCGAAAGGACCCATAGGTGCCCGTGTCTTATGACACAGCAGTCCCACTGCTGAGACTATTTGGTAAAGGACGCCACGATGCCCGCATCTCCACAAAGATGCAGGGACGAGTAGGTGCACGGCTCCTATCAGGTAAAACCTACTATAAATCCAGTGTTATGCAACCGATTACAAATATTTTTCTGTTCTGCCAAGGCAACACCACATAGCTACTAGAACAAGGTCAAGCTACATATACTGATACGAGGAGACCTCTAAAATATGTCAAGTGGGAAAAAAAAACAAGGCAAAGTGATAAATGCATTAGATTTAAAAAAAAAAAAATTCTTGGGCTTCCTAGGTGGCGCAGTGGTTGGGAATCTGCCTGCCAATGCAGAGGACATGAGTTCAATCCTTGCTCCAGGAAGATCCCACATGCCACGGAGCAACTAAGCCTGTGTGCCAAAAAAAAAAAAAAAAAAAATTCTTTGGCAAGGTGGGGGGTGGTGGTGGTGAGGAAGAGGGGAGGCACAAGACACTACAGTACTTCCTTTACGGGAAAGAGTGGAAGGCATATCCTTTCTGCTTTGTACCTTTCTAAGAAATGCGGTCTGAGTTACCTCACCACAAAAATGCAATACTTAATAATATTTTTTAAAATATCAACTGTAGTTAACTGAGCAGGAAAGTTCTGGTCCATTTTTGTTTTCTTCTTTATGCTTTCCTGTATTTAGATAAAAATCACCCAACAAATAATTGTCTTTCAAGACACCCCTGCCTTCAAGGAGCTGGGTTGAGAAGGGGCCATCAGTGAAGCTGGGCTGCCCAGTGTGGTTCAGGGCACAGAGTCTGCAGACAGGTGGCCTGGGTTCAGGTCCTGACCCTGCCACTCAGTAGTGGCACAGTCCCAGGGAAGTTGCTGACCCTCTCTAGGCCACAGTTCACTTTTCACCTGTGGACTGGGAGTAACAGCAGTGCCAGCTCAGGAAGATCCGAGAAGAACAGAGGATGGGTCTGTGCACAGAGCTCATGGCCAGGCGCTCAGCACGGGGTCCAGTGTGCAGCCCAGGCCCCTGAACACGTCAGCTGTGTGCGCTCTGAAGGGCAAGCCAGCCAGCCTCCGGGGCAGGAAAAGACCTCTACATGCTGGACAGAGGCAGGCAGGGGAGTGGGGCACGGAGAAGTCCACGTGGCTCAGGGGGGTTGGAGTTCAGAGAGGGTGAGAAGCAGGCCCGGGCCACCCCCAAACCCCAGCTCAGGAGCCCAGGTCAAGGCCTTCCAGGGAGAAGACGTCTGAGCACTCTGCTCTGGGAAGATGAGATGGGGCTGACCCTAGGCGAAGGTGGGCAAGTGGGGAGGGGCTGAGAGAAGAAAGGCTCTGAATGACTGGTTGGGAGAGGGGGGAGGATACAAAGGATAGAGACGGGGAGGGAGAAGGGGGAGGGAAAGAGAGAGGTCAAGAACATCCGTGATTTCTGGTTGGGCACCTGGGTAGACAGCAGTCCTTTGGATCCCTGGGTATCCAGAGGCACAAGTTTAGTGAGGGATAGACGAGGAAAGGAGAATTTTGCTTAGAAAATGTTGCATTTGATGTGCTTCTGGGTCCCTGGTAAGGAAGCGGCTGAATATATAGATCCAGTGCTCAGGAGACACCCTGGGTTGGAGATGTGCACCTTGGTTTTTAATGGTCAAGCTACTTTAATAACTGTTTACTTTCAAACTGAACCATGTTTAATAGTAATAAAGATTACAGATGTACTGAATAAGGGTGCTTCTGACCACAAACCTCCCTAAGACACAGACTGGAAATCACTCCCATACATGCTTCATCACCTAGAGAACCAGATGTTAGCCATTAGTTCATTCATGCCAGGATCTACTCCTACTATTCCCTTCCCCAAAAGAAAAACACCTGAAAACAGCCTGTTCATTCACACAGAACCTTTAAAGAGAAAGAAGCTGTCCCATCTGACCTACATGCCCCCATGTGGTTTGTGTCCATGAGTATAAAGACACTGGAAGGAGACAAAAAAATCCAGCGCTTATCCAGGCCAAGAAGAATCTGAATGGATGGGATCTAGGAGGGGAGATGTCTCACCACCTACTTAATAGCCTTTATTTTCTACTCACATGAATCTACTACCTTAAACAATGAAAAAAGACCTAAACTACGAAATAAAGACTCCACTTACGAGAAAATGGAGTAGATAACTGACATGTGAGTCAAGTCTCTCGACCTGATGGCTGGCTCAGAACCCTGACACTCTCCCCCGTGGGCTACATGGACCTCCCCGCAGGCCCACTCAGGTGAGCGGATTGCTCGGATCAGAATCTGAAGCTCCATTCACTGCAAGTCGGCAAGGGACCTCGCCTCCCCGGGCCCCGGTAACAAAGCGGGGTCGATGTATTCCCCGCCTCACAGCCTTTGTCAAAATCAGGTGAGATGTGTGAAAAGTGGTGGACTTGCTCCTGACAGGGGTTCAGCGTGTCTGTGCATCTCTGATATACCACAAACTACTGCAAGTCACCTCAGTTAAGCCCTTACTTCACTTATTGAAGAGCCCAATCATCACTGATGATGTTTTCATGGGGGGAGTTAAATCTGCGATTAAGTGCAATTCATGTTTCCCACATACCCTCAAACTCGTCGAACAGAGACTTACCTTGCTCATCATTTACTACATCATGTTACACGAATGGAACCCGGGGACCTGTGTGTCTCTCTATGTACATGGCAAGTTCATGCCAGTGTTACCAACTGCATCTAAGCAGGAGTTGGCCAGCTGCTCTCCTCATACACAACTAATCATTTCTGTTCAATTTTCTTTTTTTTATAGCATGTGGGATCTTAGTTCCCTAATAGGGATTGAACCCGGGTCCCCTGCAACGGGAGCACGGAGACTTAACCACTGGACCACCAGGGAAGTCCCCGAGCTGTGTTCAATTTTCCTAATTATCACAGTCCTAAGGGAAAATTAGCTTCATTTTATGACATGGATTTTCTAGGACCACATAACAGGGATTCCTAGAATTCTCTAACCTGGTTTAAAGTATTTAAAAAAAAAAAAAACATACCCTATCAATGGCACTGCCTTTCTTCTGAGCATAAGATCCCCAGAGCAAGAAAACAAGGCCATTCGAGTTCTGATTGAGCCAGGACACAACGGCGTCGGTGAACTGCTCCCAACCTCTCTCTTTATGAGAATTGGCCTGATGCGCCCGGACTGTGAGGACGGCGTTGAGCAGGAGAACACCTGCGAACACACAGTGAAGAAGGAGTTTCAAGGGAGGCTGAAACGTGGAATCTAAAATATGACACAAATGAAGGTATCTGTGAAACAAAAACAGACTCACAGATAATACAGAACAGACCTGTGGTTGCCGGGGGGTGGGGTGGGAGTGGGGGGTGGGGGTAGGGAGGGATGGATTGGAAGTTTGTGGTTGGCAGATGCAAACTAATATATACAGGATGGATAAACAACAAGGTCCCACTGTGCAGTACAGGGAACTATATTCAGTATTCTGTGATAAACCATAATGGAAAAGAATGTGAAAAAGAATATATACATATATAATGGAATCACTCTGCTGTACAGCAGAAATTAACACAACAGTGTAAATCAACTATACTTCAATAAAATAAATCTTAAAAACAAAATCTTAAAAAAAAAAAAAAAGGAGGGAGGCTGAAACGAGTGGGCCCAAACACCCAACAACGAGCTCAATGCAGAACAAAATCATCCTGTGATGGATGGTGGAGAAAGCGTTACAACACGACTGGTGTTGCCTCTGGGTGAGATTCATTTTCGCCCCTGCACTTTCCACACCTTCTGAGTTTGCAACAGGGACCATGCATTACACCCATCATCAGAAAGAATCATTTAAAAAATATATATCCTAAGTGATATGAAATAACCCCAGAATGTAACACAAGGAGGCCAAGACATTTCACTGAAACAAAAATCTCACTGCAAGAAACAAAGAGTAAATATTCTTTCCTTTTCCTGGTTATAGTTTATTTATTTAAAAAGAAAGAAGTTCCATAGCTAGGTATTATACACACACAACACAATCTACGTATTGAAATGAGAAAACTGAGGCCTCCTCTGAATGGTCAAAGTGGGTAAACGTAAAATATGAACACCAAGGAACCAATTTTCTCTTTCACGTGATGATTAAAACATGAAAAACACTGGCTGCAGGATGAGATACATTTCTTGATTTAAATAAGCAGCCATTTTATTAGAGCTCTCTAATTCTTCACGGGTACCTTTTAAAAATATAAGCAAGCCAGACAGAAAAGAGAAGGAGAAGACTGTTGAAATCATTCAAAACACACCTAGCTGTGGTTGGCTTACCCTGCTTGGCCCATCCGGATAAATCTCCATGACCAGGGTGAACAAAACCATCTATGTCTGTAGACAGCTCTTTATAAATGTTTTCCAAACTGAAAGCAAGCCGGAAGAAAAACAAAAAACCAGAATCTTAAGCACAATTCTGAAAGTTCAGGACTCTCCAGCACACATTACAGCCTGCAAAGCCAGCCCTCGGGGCAGACGGCGGGACACACCCCACGGATTCAGGAGAAAACGCTGCCCTTCCTTCTGACAGGCACACCTGCCAAACACCTTTACTTCAGTCACTGCTTGGGTTTGAGGAAGAGAACTTTGGAAAACCTAAGCAAATCAGCCCAGGTGTTACCAGCCCCCTCCCAAGTGATGGTGTGGTTCTTGCGTCAGGTAGTAGCTGCAGCACACTGGATCTCCATTGCGCATGCGTGTGGGAACTCGTTCCCTGACCAGGGATCAAACCAGGGCCCTCTGCATTGCAAGCATGGAGTCTTACCCACTGGACCACCAGGGAAGTCCCCCAAGTGATGGGTTTATAGTTTATATCTTTAATATGTTTATTATATTTACAAATGGTATGTAAAATCCTCCAAAGCAGGAGTCCTAACCAGGGGTGATTTTGCCCCCGGGGGACTTCTGGGAACGTCTGAACACATTTTTCGTCACAACTAGGGGGGCAAGTGCTGCTGGCATCTCGAGGCCAGGGCATCCTACAACGCACAGGGCAGCCGCCCACCACAAAGACCCAGCCACAAATGTCAGTAGTGCCAAGACTCAGAAACCCTGCTCCAAAGGCCAGTGAAGGTCCCACAAATAGGCGCACCTGTAATTTGCAAAGCATACATCTGAGAGTAATCAGTAATCGCGACTGGAGCCGAGCCACCCGTAAAGCATGCTTACCTTGGCGGGGGCGGCACAGGTCTTTGAACACTGAAGCAGAGCCCGTGAGCTTGATTGGGTCCGTGATATGGATCCTGTCCCAGGATGACAACCTTCACCTGTGAACACCAGATGGTGAGGCTCAAACACTGCAGCCCAGGCAGTCTGAACAAACACGTCTGGCTGATAACTTATACAGAGGGACACTGTGAGGGCAAGGGCAGCCCCCCGCCCCCAACCCAACTAAGAGTGCCCAGAAGGGAGTAAGTGACTTGGCACCATTACATTGCATAAGCAAGTTATCCTTCCCTCGGTCACCCGCTGCACTGCCTCCTCCTTTCTCTGACCCGAGTGTCTGAAACAAGTTGGGGTCAGTTTTGCTTTCAACCCCTTCATTTCTCAAATTATCAAAGAAAATACTACGACCATCCAGAAATATACCAAGTGGTTAACCATCTCCCGGTCGTTCCTATCCCATCCTGATTCAACCAATTACAATCACCTATATAATTAGGGTCACTGTACTCCTCACCCTATATTTTTGTGTTTCTCACATCATACGCCTGTGGGCTTCCTTTAAATCAATAGAGCTCAATCGTTGATGGGCAGTCAGCTGGCTTCCCAATTTTCTTCCTTGCAAAAAATAACCCAGTAAACATCCTACTACATGTGTCTCGATATACTGTTGCTTTCATTTCTATGGAATAAACTCAAAAGAGTGGAGTTGCTGGTCAGAGGATAAGTGTATTTGCCTTCGACATATGCCAAATTGCTTTTCCACGAGTTGAAGAAATTGCAATTCCCCACCAGCAGCATATGAAGTGCCTGTTGCCCTGGACAGGTACGCCGCGGGGATACTATGGGTTTGGCTCCAGACTGTCTCATTAAGCGAACATCGAAATAAAATAAGTCATGAATTTTTTGGCTTCCTAGTGCATACACTACACCGTAGTCTATTATGTGTGCAACTGCATGATGTCAAAAAAAAGTACATATCTTAATTAAAAAGTACTTCCTTGCTAAAAACTGCTAACCATCACTTGACAATGAAGGGTTACCACAAACCTTCAGTTTGTAAAAATCGCAGGATCTCCTTAGCGCAATAAAACAAGGTCTGCCTGTATCCTCTTAAGGGACGGAACCAGAGGATAAGGTCACTGTCAGGTCAGTGTTAAAATACTACCAGGCCTTTTGATCGGGTGCCCACCCACATCCCATGCTTCTGCCGTGTTCCTTCTTAGACTCTTCCTCCATAGCTGACATACACTTTATTCTTCAAAATCCAGCTTCAGATGCCCCCATGATCAGGCAGCTTTCATGGGCCTCTGTTCCTCCAGCTCGTACTCACACTGCCCCCAGCATATTCGCCACCGTGAAGCAACCCATCCCAGCAGGGAAGCTTTCCGGTTCTGGTCCTGGATAAAGGCCTTGGAGGAGCCAGGTATGGTCCCTGACCCTCCATGCGCTCATCGACAGAGAAGCCCCCCTGGGCCATCTGATCCTCAGACGCTTCATGTTCTTTTCTTATTCTTTCTTTACAATATTGCTCGCTGGTATTCAAAACAGGACATACAAGGGGCAAACTAGTACTGAATTTAACAGGACTTAGTTTTGTTTTTAAACTTTATAAACAAGGAGCTATTTTTGAAGTGATTGCTCTAAAATGAAAATTATGACGTTTGCTAGGTATTAGGAGTGGCAGCCTATCACAATGGCTTCTTCAACAATTTTGCTTCTCTTTAACAGAAAGTTATTAAATCATGGGATCCCTGCCCTCAGCTTACAAAATCAGTAAGGGAAAAAGAACACAAAATGGAACACCTCCAATGCAAGCAGATACCAAAGGTTTCGAGGAAAACCACATCACAAAGGTAGTGGGGGACAAGCTTCCTTACGGGAGGTGCCAGAGACAGGTCTAGCTGGTTTTCAAAAGACAGAAGCGAGGAGAGGGTCACGGCCCAGTCCAGCTCCAAAGTAGGAGAATGGAAGGTGGAGGTGAGGCTGGGAAGCAGGATGTGGCAGTATTCACGATCAGTTTTCAGTCTGCACTATGGGAAGCCACAAACAAGCTTCTGGCGTGACCAGAGCCGCCAGGGAGAGGCCATTGTACACCATGAACCAAAGCAAAGGGATGTGTTAAGAGATGTGTCCAGGCCAGAAGTCAGGAGCTTGAAAGAATCAACTAAAAAGGACAGTGTGGTCAGAGAGACCACTGAGCTACAAGTCAAGGTGGGGTCTCCGACAGCTAGTTGAAAAAGACTTAACTGCTTCATGTCTTGGCTTCCTCACCACCACAATAACACCTCACATGGGGTCGGTTTCAGGAGAAAATAAAATACAATAAGTGAGAGCACACAGACATATGGTCTGTATACACTTTTCTCTCTTTGCTGCATAAACGGCACAGAGTAAAAGTTAAAAATGGTACACATAGGCTAAAATATAGCTTGCCAAACCTCACAATTTCAGTATTTTATTTATTACTTAATTATGGACAGTGGCTTAACTCCGGTGTCCCTAATTAAAAAATACCATTTGAGTCCTACTCCTCTTTTGGTGAAATTCATCCACAACTTGTACTTACATCTCTTATGTCACACATTTGGGTCCATGTGAAGACTTGGTGTGGGGGTGGGTAAACAGTGTAATGTTTTCTTTCTTCTGCAATAAATCCCATGAGCTGATGGAAAGATAAACTAGCTTTACAATCACGTTCTCACTGGAAAGCATAAGAATTCAATAAGAAAGCTTCTAATGCAAGCTACTGGAAGAGCTATCATCTAGCTCTTTGCCAAGTTTTATATCTAAATTCTGGGGAAAAACCAAATCCCGGCTCCCCACCGACATTTCAATTCCCTTCCCCCTTCTTTGGGCTGGGTCCTGGCCTGGCGGCCCTGATCTCCGGCGGGTGCCAACCCCTCCCTCTTTTCTTACAGGGCAGATTTCCCTCAGTCGGGTTTGTGGTTTTTGCCAGACCACTCTTTCCTAGAGAGCCGTCTAGACAAACGGGTTAAAAGAAACTACGATACCGTCTCATAGGCTTTTAAAAACCTTACACTGTGCAGATTCAGAACACCACGACTGCATTTTACCCTCTTAGCGTAGAAGGGACACTGAAGGAGGGAAAGGAGGCGGCCACTAAAACAAGCATCCCATAAACGGGGGCTTGGCCCGCCACATTCACAAGCGCGCGCCGTCTCCAAGTTTACCTTTATAAAATACGGTTTCCCGAACTCCCCGCTCAGGTGCTTCCTCCAGCTCTCACCGAAACCCACGGGCACATTGCGCGCCGCGAGCCTGAGCAGCGCGGCGGCCTTGTTCCTCTGGATGCGCACCAGCTGCTCCGGGCTCAGCGGCGACGAGGGCGGCGTGCCGGGCTCCTCCTGCCCGGCTCGGATCTTCTTGGCGGGGCTGGCCTGCAAGCGGTCCCCGCAGAGGCGGCTCACCAGCTGCGGCGGGCCTCTCCCAGGGGCCCACAGCTTCCGCCCCCAACCCAGAGGCCAAGCGCGGAGGAAGCCCATTCAGGCGGTTTCGGCCCCGCTCGGCGGGTCCGTGCAAAACCGGACTCAGGGCTGATCCCGGCCCGGCGCTGACACGCCGCGGCCCCAGATTTCGAGCTCGGTCCCCAAACAGTAAGCGAAAAAAGGGCTGTGGGCAAGGCTCGCTGCGCCTCGCGAGGGGTTCCCGGGAGGGGAGAGGGCGGAGCACCGAGACGCCACGCCCCCCGCGGGTCCCGCCACCAGCGTCCCCACGCTGCCTTTTCGCGGCAAACACCCTCCCCTCCAGGTCCCACCCCCCGCCCTCCTCTGATTGGAGGGCGGGCCGGCCCCTCGCCTCTGATTGGTGCCGTGGGCCCCGAGGTTCGCCCCCATTGGCTGGCCTCTCAGCATGGCCGCCGCTGAGGCGCCGAGGCGGCTGTTTTGAACACGTGGAAGCCCCGGTTTACCCAGTCAGCCGCACATGCCCGTAACCCCTCACAAGCACAGGGTCCGCCGCCCTCCTCATCCTCGTCACCCTCCTCACCCCCCATCACCCTCCTCACCCCCCATCACCCTCCTCACCCCCGTCACCCTCCTCGCCCCCAGGCCCCACAAGCGGTCCCCGCCGCGCCTTTACCTCCACATCCCCGCTCGCAGCTACAGCCGCCGCGCGGGTCCCCGGGTCGGCCGGCTCATGGCTGCAGGCACTTCGCTTCCTGGCGGGGTTTGGGGAGAAGAAGGAGTAGAGCGTCTTCTGGCCAATCATCCCGGAGCCGAGGAGGGAGCGAACGTGCACCGCCCGGGGGACCGGCGAGTTTGGCGCCAGCTGCGGCGTTTCGGCAATTGGCGCCAAGCGACCCGCGCATGCTCCGACCGGGGGTCTGGGCGGGGGGCGGGTGTGCCTAGTGCGCATGCGCGGGAGGGGCTGCTGGGCGAGGGCCCTGGGGAGAAGTGGGTTTCGCGGCTGCCTTGGGAGAGGGCGGGGTTCCTTAGGTCGGTTCCCTGGGCTCCTCACCCTTGCATTTCATTAGTCTCTCCCATCTTACCTCTGCCTTGGGCAAGTCCCTCCACCTCTCAGTGGGTGAAAAGAGCTTAAAGGTACCCGCCCCGTTGGGTTGCTGCGGGAGTGAAACGAGCATTAAGATAGTAATCGTTTTGCTTTTAGATACGTTATCCGATTTCCACCACCTGTTTTGCTGACTACAGACTAAGGCCAAAAGGCCTAACCTGTAAGGTTTGGGGGAGACTTTAATAGAGGTCATGAAGGTTAAACGCCAAACTAGTCATCCTCCGAAAGGCATCACAGTACCCCACGTACACCTGGGATTCTTCTCCCCTCCCACATCAAACCAAAGACAGGTCCTCATGGGTCTATCTCCATAATAAAGCCCGGATTCAAATACTGCTCTCGGCCTCTGTCTACTGGCTACAATCCCAGCAGGTCTCCTCTTTTCCTACCAAATCATCTTTATGAAATGTAAATTACGCCATAATAATCCTCAGGTTAAAACCCTACAGTTTCCAAATATGCTTAGAATAAAATTCCTGCTTCTACATACATACAGATGGCCAACAGGCACATGAAAAAGTGCTCAACATCGCTAATTATTAGAGAAATGCAAATTAAAACTACAATGAGGTATCACCTCACACCAGTCAGAATGGCCAATATTAAAAAGTCTACAAATAGGGACTTCCCTGGTGGTCCAATGGTTAAGACTCCGGGCTCCCGGTGCAGGGGGCACAGGTTTGATCCCTGGTTGGGGAACTAAGATCCCACAGGCTGCACTTAAAGATGAATAATAATAATAATAATAATAATAGTTTATAAAGGTCTACAGATAATAAATGCTGGCGAGGATGTGGAGAAAAAAGAACACTCCTACACTGTTGGTGGGAATATAAATTGGAGCAGCTACTATGGAGAACAGTGTGGAGGTTCCCTAAAAAAACTGAAAATAGACTTACCATATGCTCCAACAACCTGACTCCCGGGCATATATACAGAGAAAACTCTAATTTGAAAAAGTATATGCACCCCAATGTTCATAGTGGCACTATTTACAATAGTCCAGACATGGAAGCAACCTAAATGTCTATCAACAGATAAGTGGATAAAGAAAATGTGGTATACATACACAATGGAATATTACTCAGCCATAAAAAACGAATGAAATAATGCCTTTTGCAGCAACTTGGATGGACCTAGAGATTATACTGAGTGAAGTAATTGAGACAGAGGAAGACAAGTATCACATGATGTAGTTTGTGTTGGCATCTAAAAAAATGATACAAAAGAACATATTTACAAAACAGAAATAGACTCACAGATATAGAAAACAAATTTATGGTTACCAAAGGGGAAGGGAGGGAGATAAATTAGGAATTTGGGATTAACACATACATACTACTATATATAAAATAGATAAACAACAAGGATCTACTGTATAGCACAGGGAACTATATTCAGTGAAACCTATAACGGAAAATAATCTGCAACAGAATATGTATAAATGTATAACTGAATCACTTTGCTGTACACCTGAAACTAACACAATATTGTAAATTAACTATACTTCAACTTTTTAAAATGGTTTGAAAAAAAATCCCTGCTTCTTACCAGTTGGCAAGGCTTCTTCACCCTCTCACAGAATCCCAACTGCTGTGACATGATGAGTCTGGTTCTTAGCACAGTCACCAGGCATCCCCAGCTTGTCCCTTGTGTGGTCTTTACACCTTGCACTCACTGTCACCCTGCCTGGAAAACTTCAGGTCTAAGCTTGAGACCCTTCCTTTGAAGGACCTTCTCCTCCTGCCCCACTTTCTAGCAGATCACTCTATTTATAGATTCTATAGCATCTAAAATGATCTTATTGGGACATCCCTGGTGGTCCAGTGGTTAAGACTCTGCACTTCCACTGCAGGGGACACAGGTTCCATCCCTGGTCAGGAAACTAAGATCCCGCATGCCTCCCAGCTCGGCCAAAATAAAATAAAATGATCTTATTTATTCTCTCTTTATTTCTGTCTCCATCTCCAACATGTAACCTGGGAGAAAGCAGGGACTTGATCCTTGTTACTGTTTTGTTCCAGCACCTAGAACAAGCAGCTTGATGTGTAAGAAGGAGAGATGCTTATAATTTTATTTTATTTTTTAATTAATTTATTTTTTTACACTTTACTTAAAAATGGTGATAAATTTTGTGTTTTGTGTGTGTGTGTAATTTAATTTTTTAATTTTTTGACATAATAAACTGCATATATTTAAAGTGTACAACTTGATATTTTTCTTATTAGTAATGTATATATGGCAATCCCAGTCTCCCAATTCATCCTGAATTATTTTTAAAATAAGAAAATAAAAGCCACTTTGAAAAACAGTTTGGCAGTCTTGTATAAAGTGACACACACTCTTACCCTGTGCCCCTGCGATTCCACTCCTACACAAGTGAAATTAGAATCTACAGTCATATGAGAGCTTGTACATGAATAGATATCGTGACTTTATTTGCATTTTCCCCAAACTGGAAACAACCCAAATGCCCCTCAAGTGGCAAGTGGGTGGACAAAATGTAGGGCATGGGTACCTGGGCAGCTACTGGGCAATAAAAGGGAATAAACAACTGATACAAACAACATGCATACCTCTTAAAAGCATTAGGCTAAGTGAAAGAAGCCAGACACAAAAGCTGTATATGGTATCATTTCATTTATAAGAATTCTGGAAAAGGTAAAACTCTTGGGCCAGAAAACACATCAGTGGTTGGGGGGGAGGGGGGTCAGGGTGCAAGTTGATATGTAGGAGACTTGGGGGAATTTTAAGGGATGATGGAATTCTAGATCTTGATTGTGGTGGTGGTCACACAACTGTGTACATTTGTCAAGAGTTGCAGAGCTGGACACTAAGAAGATTCAAAACACAAAAATTGGTGATGATAAAAGCTGACATTTGTTTGGAGCACTGAAGCCCTTCCCACGCATCCTCTCATTTCATCCTCACGGTGTTCTCATGGCGTAGGTTTTGTAGTCCCCACTGTTTGGAGAAGACAATTCAAGCCGAGAGAGAGAGGTTAAGTGACCTGTAGGAGCCACACAGCTACAGTAGAGGAGACAGACATGGACGTTACAGGGTCTGATGGCAGAATCCGTGTTCCTGTCTGCGACAATATGCTGGTGGCCCAACTCCCTGTCAGGACACCAAATGAATCCCCAAGGGAGAGAGGACACGGAACAACAGCAGCTCCCAAGCCACCGGGGATGGCGCGCTGCAGCGGAGCAAAGCGCGCTACCCAGACGCACGGCGGTGCTTGCCACGCGCCCCGAGGGCCGACAGGTGGCGCCCGGAGGCCGCCCACAGCTTCCTTTTGCAAATTCGCCTGGATTTTCTCCAGCTCGGGGCTGAAATCTACCCGGAAGCAGTTCTGTGGGGCCGGTAGGTGTTTTCTCCTTCCCGCCAGCCATTTCTAGGGTGTCTGCAAGACTGGGAGCTTCTTCGCGGCTGCTGAGGTTTTTTTTTAAAGAGAACCCTCGGCACCGCCACCCCACGCACGTGTTACAGTTCCTATTTTCCATCAGAATTCCGGGTGCGTGTGTATGACCACGTCTAACCGTTGTTACATTTAGATTCTGAATCCTGTCGATTGAAGGATCGCAATACTTACTATTTTAATACTTGCGTGGGAGGCCGGACAGTTATCTACCCCCACTCCCCCCGCCCCCTCCATCCCGTCCTTTGCAGGGTGGAAGGGAGAGAGAGAGAGAGATGCTTTTCAGGGTGACTTTGGGCAAACCTCTCTCCCTCTCATGGTGTCAGTTTCCCCATATGTGACCTGAGGGTTTGGATCGTAGTTTCCAGGTTTGCCAGCTGCACGCGAATTCCCGGGGCAGGGGTGGGGGGTGGGGGGTAGATTTCTTTAAAAATTCAGATGTTTGCCGTGGAGGGCAGGCACACGTGGGTTTTGCAAGCTAGGCAGTAGATTCTGATACCTACCCAGGTGTGGGAGACCCCTGACTAGAACCCTCGGGAGGGATCCTTCCAGCTTTAACCTCTGCTTACTTCCTTTCTAGGACATGGTGTTAAACTTTAAAATGGAAGCTTAAAAACAGGAGGAATGCCACTGTGAGACCACTTTACAGAGTAGATTTTGGCATTTGGGACAGAGCCTGAGCAGTCTCTCTCTCTCTCTCTCTCTCCCTCTCTCTCGGCCTGGCCACCGGCTCCCAGGTCTTTGCTTTGTGGAGACAAGATGGACAGATTCCTGGTGAAGGGGGCTGTCAGGGGCCTTATGGGAAAGAGGGAAAAAGAACAGACCGGGGCTGGCCCAGCAGGGTTGGCAGAAGAGGAGGGAAACAGCAGGAAGAAGCCCAGGAGAGTAGCCCTGGAGAATGGAGTCGACGAGGAAGGCCTCAGCTGGAGGCACATTCGAGCCGAGGGCCTGGACTGCGATTACACAGTCCTGTTTGGCAAAGCTGAAGCAGACGAGATTTTCCAAGCGTTGGAGAAAGAAGTGGACTATTTTACAGGTGAGCAGGGCACGGGAGTGTGTGTGTGGAAGGCTCATTGGATAAAACCATTGGTCTGTGTTTAGAGAGATCTGAATCCAGGAGCCATTAATTACAGATGAGTTTGTTAATAGACTCAACACGTATCCGGGCACCTCTGGGCCAAGCACCTTGCTGGGCACTTGGGATACAGACTTTGTAACAGGGATCGCCTGTCCGCTGAGAGCTGAGAGACGGTAAATTACCAGGTAGTTCCTGTGCACGAGGTTCAGACTTTGTTGCTTGTGAGAACTCCATTGCTGGCCCTGCCCGCGAAGTCTAGTGTCTAGAATTTCCGGGTGCTGCTGATGCCCCTGGTCCAAGGACCACACGCTGAGAAGTGCTGCAAGGTGGCAGAGCACAGGGAGGTGTAGAAACGCCCATGGGAGACCCAGCCTCCGTCCTGAGCTGCATCAGTGCCATCTTCCATGGATGCCCACGCCCTTTGTACTCACAGTTGGCAAAATCACTGTGCTAGCCCAGCATGTAACCTAACTTCATTTTGCTTCGGTTTCAGCCTCTTTATATTCCAGTTCTGCTGAGCAATTTTTTAAAAATAAACCTGTTTATTTTTTATTGGCTATGTTGGGTCATCGTTCCTGCACACGGGCTTCCTCTAGTTGTGGTGAGCAGGGGCTACTCTCTTCGTTGCGGTACACAGGCTTCTCCCTGTGATAGCTTCTCTTGTTGGGGACCGTGGGCTCTAGGTACACAGGCTTCAGTAGCTGTGGCTCACGGGCCCTACTGCACAGGCTCAGTAGTTGTGGCGCACAGGTTTAGTTGCTCTGAGGCATGTGGGATCTTCCCGGGCCAGGGCTCGAACCCGTGTCCCCTGTATTGGCAGGTGGATTCTTAACCACTGTGCCACCAGGGAAGCCCCTCTACTGAGCAATTAAGTTACGATGTTTTTGTGTTGTTTTTTTTAAACATGGGCTGTGTTTCTCTAAGTGTTGGGAAAGAATCACTGTCCTCACGTGAATGTTTTGGGCGAGCCTCAGTGATTTTTGAGGTTGGGGTATCAGATATTATTCCTGTTTTCCTTTCTTTCCTGAATACTCAGGGACCCAAGTGTGGATTTCTGAGGCGCTGCCATGTTTCCCCTGCACAGGTGCGCTGGCCAGGGTCCAGGTGTTTGGGAAGTGGCACAATGTCCCGAGGAAGCAGGCGACGTACGGTGACGCTGGGCTGACCTACACCTTTTCAGGCCTCACTCTGTCTCCAAAGCCCTGGGTCCCGGTCCTGGAGCGCGTCCGGGATCGCGTTTCTCTGGTGACTGGACAGACCTTCAACTTCGTGCTCGTCAACAGGTGACACACTTTTCACCTTTTACTTTGGGGACTGAATGTTATGAATCTTCTGTCTCTTCCAAAAGGAAGAGTTTAGGATTCCACTGTATTTTACTCATTTGTACAACAGATAATCCTTTATTGTAGTTAGGGGCGTAGTAGTGGAACATGAGCGACTAGTCTGTGTGTGTGAGAAACAAGGCCACTTGTCCGATTACCAAAGAAAGGACATGGAAGCCCAGAGTACAGCAAAGCAAGACTTTAAAGTTGATCTTGCAAGGGTCGGTGTCTGCCAGACAGGCACATGCGGCACGGTTATAGCAGGCATTTTACCTCTTACTTCGCAAGTTCCTCCCCTGGTTCCTCACTGGCTGAGTACTGCAGGGTTCACACTGTTTGCGGGACATCGCCTAAGCAGTTTTTGATCCAATAAGGTTAAAATCAGTACTTTGTTGCTATCTGATCGGAGGGTTTAGACTTCCTTTAAGACGACGTGACTGTTACCGTGCCTCCCTTTGTTCTGTTACTTTTTGGCGTGAGCCTTTGGTCATGTCATGTCAGCAAACTTTATACCATTTCCTGGAAATGAATCATAAAACGTCTATTGTCCCTCACAGTATGGAGCTCTTACCTTGGCTGGGAGGGACAGGCCGAGAAGTGATGAACAGGTGAACAGGACAACTTCAGATGTTGATAATATCTCGTAGAGAATTAAACAGGCTGGAAGGAAGGAGTCTGGGTTTCTCAGCAGCAGCACTCTTGATGCTTTGGACCAGATAATCCTCTTCTTGGGGCCGACCTGTGCATTGCAGGATGCTGGGCGCATCCCTGGCCTCCACCCACCAGATGCCAGTAGCACCCTGTGAATGAACAATGTTGCCTGCCTTGTCAGTAAACAAAGGATGCTGGCTCCTCCAGCCACTGTAGCCGTCCCCCAGCGGTGAGCCCCAAGGGAACTCGGGATGGAGACATACTCATCTCCAAGCCCTCAGCCACTGCAGCCACCCCCCAAGGGGCACCCAGGGGGACTCAGGATGGGAAAGAACAGGATACTGGCCCCAGATAGCTGAGATGCATATCAAAGGAATGATTTCAGTGAGTCCAGACTGTTGCATCTTCTCATACACAGAAGAGCGCTAAATTCATTAACTTGAGATGTCTGGTGTTCTTTTAATTAATGGTAACCTATATTTTGATGTTCCGACTACCTGGTCTTTGTTGCAAAAAACCCTCTATATCCTGGCTGCTCCCGTACCTCTTCAGAGCAGTCCCTTGGAGCTATCTGAGAGGCTGCCTCCCGGGCTTAAGTCCTCGGTTTTGTCCTCAGACTGAAACTTAATTCTCAATTTTTTAGGTTGTGCATTTTTTTCAGGGGTCCCTTGGATCAGAGCAACCAGAATGTCTCCAGACATCACCTAGTGCTCCCTGGGGGACAAAATTGCCCTGGTTGAGAACTTTGGGTTTCGGGGAAGATGATTAGAGGAGAGTTGACAGAGGGGTGATGTTTGAGCTGATAACTAAACAGAGAGAGAGAGAGAGAGACTGTGAGCTACACAGGCATCTGGAGGGAGAGCAGAGGGAGCTTGGCGTGTCTCTGGTGGTGCCGGAAAGCAGTGAATGAGGGAAGAGGGTATGGGGTGAGCTCAGAGGTGGGCAGGGGCCAGGCTGGGTGAGGAATACAGGTTGTATTCTAAGTGTAGGGAGAAATCATCTTATGCAATAAAGGTTTACACATAC
This sequence comes from Hippopotamus amphibius kiboko, assembly GCF_030028045.1. NCBI lineage: Eukaryota > Metazoa > Chordata > Mammalia > Artiodactyla > Hippopotamidae > Hippopotamus > Hippopotamus amphibius. The sequence goes on along the minus strand of NC_080193.1, from coordinate 9,420,742 downwards.
AAACCAGGAGAATTTTAAGATGAGTGTTTGGCCTCAATTGGTGTGCTTTGTTTGTTCGTTTTGTCTTGACTGCATGGCATGGCTTGTAGGATCTCTGTTCCCCAACCAAGGGTCAAAGCTGGGCCCCCTGCAGTGGAATCATGGAGTCCTAACCACTTGGCCACCAGGGAAGTCCCTATTGATGTGCCGTTTTAAAGCATGTGATCAAAGAGGGCTGATAACAAAGTGAAAGGCTGCCTCATCTGTAGACCAGATACTGTTTCCCTGCAGGCAAATGAGGATTCTGGGTGTGGGCATGTTGCCAGGGAGGGCTGCTCTGTGAACTCTGCTTGTTTTCTCACTGCAGATACAAAGACGGCCGTGACCACATTGGTGAGCACAGAGATGACGAGAGAGAACTGGCTCCCGGGAGCCCCATCGCCTCTGTCTCCTTTGGGGCCAGCAGAGACTTCTTCTTCCGGCACAAGGATTCCCGAGGGAAGCACCCCTCCCGGAGGATGGGGGTCGTCAGGCTCCAGCTGGCCCACGGAAGCTTACTCATGATGAACCACCCGACCAACACTCACTGGTACCACAGTCTCCCCGTCCGAAAGAAGATTCTGGCCCCCAGGGTCAATCTGACATTTCGGAGAGTCCTGCCTACTACAAAGTAAAAACAATTTAACAGCTGGTACTTCTGTTAGCTCCTTCCCTCTGCTCCAGGAGGGAGCTGGAGTTTCCTTTAGCAACAGGGAACATGGAAAATGTGTAACCCAAGCGCAGGGCTTCTTACATAACAATGCTGAACTCAGAAAGAGGATGTTGGCATCAGATCGGTGAATTATCAAGAATACCAGTTGATGTTTTTCCTAACAAAATGATTCTTTTATTGCTATAATACACAGCAGATACAAAAGGTACCTTTAGCAAATACATAAGTCAGTAGTTATTATGGCATAAACTATAAGTTTAACTTAGGTTTTTGCAAAAAAGAAGCGACTTTGTAAATAACTTAAAGCTAGAAATAAGATTATTTGGCTGCTACTTAATGCCTAATAATTTACAAAATGAGGACGTTGCCTTTAAGTCAGGTGAAGAGACTTTGCATGGAGATCATTCACATTTACAACCATGGCTCCGTCCCTGGCCTCCGACCAAACATCTGCTTACAACTAAACGTTCAAAGGATGAACCCCGTTCACGCCCGGCATCTCTCTCTTATGGCAGATTTCAAAGCGTAAGCAGTGGCAGAACAGCAGTTGCTCAAAGCTACAACTTTGCCAGGCAGGCTAAGGTCACACGATTGAGCATTTGTTCCCCCAGACTCGGGTATCACGGGGACGCGCCTTGTACCATCAAAGCCGGGGTCTGTAACGGAGTCAGAAAGGGACGTCTGCCGTGAACACATCAGAAGCTTTGCACTGCTCCTTCCTCCCTGATGTTTGCGGCCTGGAGAACCTTCACAGTCTGTTCTGTCGGTAACGCGTTCCGAGGTCTCAGGGTGCACATGGGCCCCAGTGGAATGGGGCTCACCTGGGCCTCTAGCGCTTTCAGCTGACACCAAGGCCGGGGAAGCAGGGCCCTCAGCGTGACCTTCTGGATGCGTCTGATTCCAGATCTTATCGCTGAAGAGTCCGTCTGAATTTGGGATCCTTTTTTTTTTTTTTTAAATAAAATCTAGCCAAAACGTAAATACTGCTGTGTCATCAAAGTTCCTTCGGCCCTGGGCTGCCTTCATGAGACGTACCTGAAGGGAGGGGAGGATGCTCAAGAGAGGCCTTTTGTAGGAGGCCACTGGCAACGAGTCCATTTAGAATATGGACCTAGAACAGAATGACAGTACTAGATACCAGCCATCGTTGTATGTCTGGAGAGTTTTTTTAAACTTCTTTCTTCTTTCTTTTGGTGGGAAGGGCTGGACTTTGATGGTCATGGAATCTGACTCTTCACTTTACAGATGAGGAAACTGAGGTCCAGAGAGGCGGCAGCCGAGGCCAGTGCACTACCTCCTGAATCCAGCTCTCCAATGGAGGCCCCACCTGTCTTTCTGACACAGCCCCTGGCTCCACCTGTAAACCTTAGGAGCTCTGCGTGGGCAATAAATAGATAGATGAGAATAACTGTCCACGGTGGGTCCTTGTGTGAGAAGGGGTTTCTACAGAGTGCAGGAGGTGTAGGTGTGGCACAGAGGCTGCCCGGTTCTGGCTGTTCACGCAGTTTTTTGTGTGTGTGTGATTTTTTTTTTCCAATTTATTTATTTATTGTCTGTGTTGGGTCTGCGTTGCGTTTCTCTCTCGCTCGTTGCAGCGATGGGCGGGGAGCTACTCTTTGTTGCAGTGCACGGTCTCCTCATTGCCGTAGCTTCTCTTGTTGCAGAGCACGGGCTCCAGGCGCATGGGCTTCAGTAGTTGCAGCACATGGGCTGAATAGTTGTGGCTCACGGGCTCTAAAGCGCAGGCTCAATAGTTGTGGCGCAGGGGCTTAGTTGCTCCACGGCATGTGGGATCTTCCTGGAGCAGGGATCGAACCCGTGTCCCCTGCATTGGCAGGCGGATTCTTAACCACTGCGCCACCTAGGAAGCCCCACGCAGTCTTATAATATTTGAGAATCACACCTCAGAGTCCAGCATACAAAAGATAACCGCACAGAGAAGGCTGGTCACTTGTAACTGACAAAGTAGAGAAAGAACTTCCCCGAGGGGCAGATCTGGCAAATGAGCTTTTACTACATATAAAGAATTGAAAGGTTAGAAAAAGACATACAAAAAGGGAAGGCAGGTGCGCGTCAGGCGTCTTTTAATGGTTCTTTTGCTCTCCATCTGGTAACTTTGGAAGGAACAGAGCTTTAAAAATTGTTTATGTGACTCCCAGACGAGGTGTATTTTCCAGAAGGGATGTGCTACAAAAGCAGCTGACAGTGAAAGGCACTTTTTCTTCTAAATTGTTGCCTTTAATAATTTCACTAATTCAACCATTTTTATGGGACTGCTTATTAAAAATAAAACATCTATGCTGAAACATTGGAGGGTCAGACAAAGTTAACGCCCCTTGGAGAACACCTAATGTTTCCGAATATAAAAAAGGTGGCTTCCGGAGTCTGGTTTCTTTTAATTACCGGTATCAGGTGAGTGACGAGACACACTCTAGACACAACGACAGCTTTCCCAGCCAGTGCGGCGCCCTGGTGCACACAGCAGAGCTGTGCGGGGACCGGGTCGGGTTTGCTTCGGGGCCACCGGCTCCTGTGTGGAGCCTGCTCTTAGAACACACCAGAAGGCTGCAGGACTCTAGTGGGGCTGCTTGCACGCACACACCACAAACACGCGCGCGCGCGCACACACACACACACACAGAGTTTGGACAGTGCCATCAGCTCTAGCTTTGGGGCCGGGGCAGAGTCACTCTTCAGACTTGTACTCCCGACTCTGGTGCTGCATCTTGGGAAGAACCCGCTCGTAAAACAGCAGGTAGGCGCTGGAGGACAGCACCTCCTGCAGGCTGGCCTTGCGGACGGTGTCGTCAGAAATCCACAGCCACTGGTTGCTGGTGGAGAGAGGGTTCTTGGCCGAAGGCGGAGACCGTCGGTAGGTCACGAAGTGTCCAGAGTGCATGTCTCCATGGTGGACGACAACTGCCATCAGCTGGAAGAGGTACGTGGAGGAGCTGCATGGTGGGAACAAACGCCAGTGGTTTACAAATACAGCAAGGAAGTTTCAGAGGCAAAAGCAATGAGTAAGAGCATCCTAGATGTTCAACAACAGGGAGCTGACACCATGGCACAGCCATACAGCTGGATACTATACAGCCATGAGAGTGCGGACCTGTCTTTACCGGCCTGGGAAGCTGTCCGTGCTGTGTGTGTATGTGTGTCGCGTAGCATGCGTACACACGCACTCACCTTTATAGAGTGGAAGACAAAGATGTAACTGGTGATCTCTAGGTGGTGTCCCAAGAAATTTACAATTTTCTTTCTTTATACTCTATGTACATACATTTTCATACACATGTACATGTGTACACACAGACATGTAACATTTACATTTCATGGACTCTATAACTTATTTCTAAAGTGATCAGTGAATGAGGCATGTGCATATAAAGAGCGTCTCACCTGTAGTCAGGAACTGCTGGGAGGGGGAAGGGCACCGGGGTTGGCAGGGTGGGCAAGAAAGACGGGGAGCAGGCGCCATTCATGAAAATCTGTGTTTTGGGGGCCACCGGCTGGTTCCGAACTGCAAGAGAAAGAGGCCCGAGGCAATGACCGTGAGCAGCAGCTCTGGGTAAACAAAACATGGTTTTGATTAGCTTGAAATTTCACTCCCCAATACGGCTACAAAGGAAAAAGACATTTTGTGCTATGTTGAGTCATGAAACTTCCTACCTTTTTGTCTCTGCCTGTTTTAATTCCAAATAGGACAAATGCACCCAGCTCCTGGCCACCTGCTCACTTTGACAGCTTGGTGAATCTTTGAGATTCCACAGCCCTGTTTGCTGAAGACACGTGTCAGAGTCAAGCAGTAGCCAATTTACTGGCATTTTGAACTAAACCAAGGTTTTGCGGCCTTGACGCTATGGACACTCGGGGCTGCAGGAGCCTCAGGGGCGGGGGTGGGGCTGTCCCGTGCGGAACGTCCAGCAGCCTCCCTGGCCTCCACCCACCGGATGCCGGCAGCCCCTCCTCTCCCAGTTGTGACACCAAACGTGTGACCAGCCATTGCCCAGTGTCCCCAGGGCGGGTCACACACCCTGTTGAAAAGCACTGATCCAGATGTTCTCTCTTCTTTGGATGTCAGCTTCTAAGAACAGCTGCAGGTGACAGCGGTGATAATGTTTACAGGTGTAGATAAGATAATTAAGGAGATGTTTACATCTCTCCTCCTTTCAAGTGTCATATTTGGGGGCCTTTCATACCAGGTAGTTCACTGTTGGCCTCTTTAATCACCATACTCTGAACATTAGCAGACCTGCACTCCCACCAGGGAAAGGAGGAGGCCAAGGCAAAGAGCCCCTTGATTTAAAACTGGGCCCTCTTCCCACCCCAGCTGCTCTTGATGTTAATCTATTGATCTGCTGAGAAAGGACAAAATTCAGTCTCCCTGTGAGCGAAGTCCTGCCAGGCCATGCAGCTGGATGTAAGAAAGAATAAAAGCAGCAAGGGACGCTGAGTGGGGAAAGTCCAGGGTGCAGGGAAGACAGTCCTGGCTTGACTGGGAGCAACGAACAGGTGGCGAGTTCAGGCTTAGAGCCTTGAAAGTCTGTGGGTGTCCTCATTTATAAAGAACTGAACATATTACAGACAACACCTTTACAAAACCGCCCCGACACTTCATTCCAGTGCCAGATCCCCTGTCTGCTATTTGCCCCTGGACCAATCACTTAGTCTGTGGGAGCCTCGGTTTTCTCTTCAGTGAGACGAGCGTGATAATAGCTACCTGGCTTCACTGGGTCCTGATTTAATGATTAACCTCAAAGGACGATGGTAATGGGATCAGATAAATAAGCAACTCAGTAAAGAAGAAGTATCAACCCAAATAAGATGCTCTGGGATCTTCAGCTGCAACATTGCCTCCCCACATTTTCTGTCTAAAGAGATGACTGTACTGGGGGAAAAAAAGAGAAGAAATTCACTGGAACGAAGGTGAGCCAATTATTGTTTAGTCAGAAGACCAGAAAGCAATCTTCCGCTTTCCTGCCCATACGTTTCCATCTGCCATAGTTTTTAAAAACTACACATCTCATTACTATATCATTTTAACCTCTTTTACGAAACCCTCCCTCTCGCACCCTCAATCCTGCAGTTCTCAAGAATTTAAGCAGCCGTTGGGCAAGCCTGGCCCTCGCGGCTCAAGGGGCCCAGAAGCTCCCTCTCTGCTGCAAATTCCGACTGCATCGGCCCCTCGGGCAGGCACCTGGCTTGGGGGCTGCCGACCCGTCCTGCAGCTCCAACGCAGTCCCTGCCTTCTCGCGCGGCTCGGGGCTGCGGCGCCCAGGCCTGTGTCCCAGGAGGTGATACTTGTAGATGTCCATCATCAGGAACTCGCCGAACTGCACGTGCTCGTGCCGCTTCAGGGGCGCACCGTGGCTGGACCAGCTCAGCCGCTGCAGGTGGATGCACAGACACTGCGGGAGCTGCGGGGGGCGGGGAAGAGATGGGAAGAGCCGCGGCTCGGAGGCGGGACCCAGGGGGCCCTCAGGGGCAGAGCCAGCCAGGCGTGCAGCGTGGGCTCACCTTCCCTAACTTTAACTGTTTGACAAACGTGGTCCTCTGGTGTTCCACCTTCTCCCCGTTCAGCGTCCCTTTTGCTTCAATCTGAAATAAAGGAAACATCTCTCTGCAGAAGTTCTTGAAACAGGAACCCTAGGGAGAGCTGCGGGTCAGGTTGGCATTACACCTGCCTTCACTGGGCACTTGACGCCTACCTGCTGAAGGAACTCAGCTGCCCAAATATTTGTGAGTTGCTTTCAACTCTTTTAAGTCATTAACTAATGGTGACCGTGGAGGCAAGAGACGTGAAGAGGCCGCACTGAAACTCTGACTCTGGCATGTCATCTGTTTTGTTCTACATCTTCAAATATTCTGTCCCACACAGTTCCTCTTAATTCAGAGGATGACATTCAATTGCTCGGGGGAGTTGGGCAGGTAGCTCAGCCGAGGCAGGTGTGAGATAGGCGGGTGTGGAGGGGATTGCAGCAAATTGGAGCAGGCCTGTCCCACCTCAAAGCATGGTATTCCAATTATTTTTCTTTAAACATTTTGTGGATGAAACAACACTCATCTGGGAAAAAGATGTGGTCCATGGGCTGCCGATTTCCTAACCCCGTTAGGTGGATGTGGCTGTGGCTGCTGAGAGCCTCTGGGGGTAGGCAGCAGAGCGTGGGGCCGAGGGCGTGGGGGGCGCTATGCCAGGACACGAGAGCCAGCTCAGGAGATGGCGCTTGGGGTTAAAGCCACACCTTTGTACAGTTGTCACATACGACATCCCGCACGGATTCCGACGAGATGAAGTGGTGAAGGCAGTGGTCCAGGGTCAGTGGATGACCCTACAGCATAAGAAGAACATTCACGATTACCGTTCAAGGAGAGCTGGACTGAAACTATGAACAGTGTGAAGCCCAGAGCTTTATTCTGCTTAGGTAGGCAGTGAAGCTTCCCGAACAAACGGGGAGCTCAAAGCACCCCAGATTTGCTATTATGGATGGATTCAAGGGTATGAGGATGTAACACTGCAGAAAATTATGGGCTTCCACGTTCTTTTAGATATCTTTGAATTTGATGGGTGTGTGTTCAAAAAAGCCAAAATTTTTGGAGCAAGTGAGAAACTGCCCACCTCCTTCTCCCCTCAGACAGGCCACGGTACCACAGATTAAAACTAAATCGGGTTCAACCAACCACGTGTCTGAGTCACATGTAGTACCTGAGCTACACAAAATGCCTCAAAGCCCTTTCAGAATCAAATGTCTCTGAAACAGACCACAAATAAACCACAGGTCAGTACGTACCCATGTGGCGGCTGGAATACTGAGTGAAAGGCTATCAAAGGTGTCAAATCGAACGGGGCTCTGAAACACATAGTGCAGAAAATCCAGAAAGGACTTAGGTTCAATTCAAAGCTTTACAGGTGGGAAGACATATGCCTATAAAACAGTTTAATATTTACAAGCCCAAGATTAACATAGTCAAACATAATGTATGTACCTGGAAGCAAATTCTATTAAGAACAACCGTGTACACATAAGAACTACAATAATACTAAAGGATATCTTAGAAAACCTATACAACAGCATATCTGACTCAGCAATTTTGGGGATTTTATCCTAAGGAAAAAACCATGGATAACATAACTACCAGGATGTAGTTATCACAGCATCATTTATGAGAGCAAAATGTGAATGGGTGAAACTTCTAGGGAATGATTAAATAAGTTATATCATGTCCATATATTACAGAATGGAATACTATATTAAAAAGAGTGTAGTAGAAGTATACATGATTATATGAAAAGATGTGCATGTTATATTATTAATTGCAAAAAACCCCACAACAGATAATAAAACAGGGTTAAGGGTTCCTGCTTTTGTTGATCACAGAGTGGTTGCCTAGACTAACTCCTTGATAAAGCAATGATAAAATCTGGACCAGAACAAAACAATTTGAACAACTGGAGGGCTACCAAAAGCAGGCAGAAATGTAAAAGAAGTCAACTCTTGGAGAAACAGAGCCTCCGTGGGTGAGATTTGCATTGTGGGCTTCCTTGCCTGAGGGAACCCCTTAATCCACGCAGTTCAGTGTTAGGTGGGAAAAAGCAGCAGTCTTACAGGATTAAGGTATCAGAAGACAAAGTTCAGGGCTGGCACAGAGGCTGGAGGAAATCCCAGAAAGAGAGGAGCCAGGAGAGAATAAGCTCTGGAATCTATGTATAAACCCTGCTCAACTCCACGGCTGATCCCTGAAGCACACACACACGGAAGAGACTCCAGGGACTTGGCAAAAAGCTGCGGCTGGAGACTGAAAAAACTGAGCAGAGATTCTGCTGGCCAAAGCTAGAGAGACAGGGCTTGGAGTCTGAGCTCAGCCAAGTTAACTGCCTGCTAGAAGAGAGTTCATTATTTCTCAGAATCCAGAGTCTCTACGACAATGTCAATATGCAATAAAAAATTACTAGACATACAGTACAAAGAAAGAAGAAAGTGTGACCCATGGTGTAGGGAAGAGGAGATGATGATGAGCTGGATGGTAAAATTAGCACAAGGACCCTAAAGAAGTACTATAAATATGCTCAAGGATGCAAAAGAGAGAGTTATTTAGATCTCGTGGTGGAGAAATAGAGACTCTCAGCAGAGAAATGGAAATAAAGAACCAAAAGAAGTTATATAACTAAAAGGAACAACAATTAAAATGAAAAATTCACCAGGCAAGCAAACAGAGGTTGAAGATGGAAAAGAAAGTAAAATTGAAGATAGGTCAATAGAAATTGAAGGGCACGGAGGAAAAAGAGCGAAGAAAAAAGAATCAAGCCTCAGTGACCCATGAGACAATATCAAATGGACTAACAAGTAGAGAATGGGGTGTACATTTTTTTGAAAAACATAATGGCCAAAAAAATGTGTAAATTTGGTGAAAAACGTAAGTGTACATAAATGTAACCAAACCAAAACAACAGCAACACTGTCAGCCAAACCAGTCTTCAAAAAGAAAAAGGGCAAAACAAAAACATTTTCACATAAATGAAATCTAAGTGAATTTGTCAGCAGACCTGCAAGAAACGTTAAAGGAATATTTTTAGGTTGAAGGGAAAAAAACGTCAAATGGACCTGGATCTACAGAAAGCACTAATACTGAAAATGGTAAATGTGAAATCTTTTTCTTTCAATTTTTTAAACACATATAACTGTTTAAAGCAAAAATTTATATGACAGTGTTGTGAGGTTTATAATGTATGCAGATGTAATATATATGACAAAGACAGCACAAAAGATGAGGTAACAGAACTATACTTTCATAATGTTCCTACATTTTACACCAAAGGAATAAATTAACTCTAAATAGACTGTGATAAGTTAAAACTGCATGATGTTATCACACATGCAAATGTAAAAAAGTGTAGCTAAAAAGCTAACAGAGGAATTACAATGGAATACTAAAAAGTATTCAAGTAACCCAAAAGAAGGGAGGAATGGGGGAAAAGAAGAACAAAAACTGTATGAGACAAGTAGAAAACAAATGGTAAAACAACAGACCTAAATCCACCATATAAATAACTACATTAAATGTAAATGGACTAAACACACCAATTAAAAGGCAGATAGGAAGATGGATAAAAAGGCAAGACCCAATTATATGCTGTCTACAAAAGCCACACTTTAAATACAAAGACAAAGGCCAAAAATAAGAGCGCAGAAACAGATATACCACAGAAGCACTAGTTAGATGGAAACTAAGCAGACAAAACAGACTTCAAGACAAGGAGTCTTACCAGAGATAAAGAGGGACATTTTACCATGACAGTAAGAGTTAACACATTATAATTAATACATGTGTAAGTGCCTAACAGCAACGTCTCAAAAGAAATTCAGCAAAAAATAGAACTAAAGAAAGAAAAAGAAACAAATTCTAGCAAACACTTAAGGAAGAAACAATACCCGTATTAGCCAAAGACGTTGAGGAAATAAAGGAGGGAATACGTCACAGCTTATTTTATGAGGCTAGCATAATCCTTACAATAAACACTGACAAAGTTATTACAAGAAAATCATAAACATAAGACACTAATAGCCTTCAGAAAATGTTAGCCAATCAAATCTAGTAATATATAAAAAGAATAAGACATCACAATAAAATGACGTTTATCCCAAAAACACAAAAGTAGTTTAACATTAGAAAAATCAAACACTGTAATTCACCATATTAACAGACTAAAAGAGAAAAAAAAAGATCATCTCAATATATGCAGAAAAAGCAAGATGAAATCCAATCAGTCATGATAAAAACTCTCAGCAAACTAGGAATAGAAGAGAACTTTCTCAGTGTGATAAAAGGAGTGTATAAAAACTCAAAGATAATGTAGTACTTAATTATGAAACACCAAATATTTGTTTAAGATTTGAAACAAGGCAAAAGTGGAAACAACCCAAACATCCATCAACTGATGAATAAACAAAATCTAGTCTATTCATACAATGGAAGATTATTTGGAAATAAACAGGAATGAAGTACTGACACATGCTACAACATGTGGAAGAACCCTGAAAACATTATGCTGAAAGAAGCTAGCCTCAAAGCACCTTACATGATTCCATTTATATGAAATGTCCAGAATAGACAAATCTATAGAGACAGAAAGGAGATTAGTGGTTTCCTAGAGCTGACAGTATGGGGAGAAATGAGAAATGACTGCTCATGGGTACAGGGTTGGGGTTTTTTGTGGGGGGGAGGGGGTGGGTGATGAAAAATCTAAAATTGACTGAGGTGACAGCTGTACAATTTTCTATTTTTGTATCATGTTCAAAATTTTGCATAATAAAAATTTAAAGTCTCAAAAGCAAAACACACACACACACACACACACACACACACACACACAAAACAAAAAAAACCCAGCCCTAGAATCTGCTGTGTTCACCATGGGTATAGATCCAACTTTAGGACTCAAAACCCTGCCAGTCCACAACGGGTCTGCTGCTCTTGGTACAGAAGACGCCACCTGAGAATCAACTGATATGTCAGCATTGGCCAAAGGCAGGCAGTCGGTCCATTAAGCATATAGACTCCAGAAAAATCACAAAAGCCAGACACCGATGTCAGTCCACACTCTCTGGATCCTTCATGAATCTTAACATAAATAAAACCTTGCCAGAAAATATGATGTATTGGTATTGTATTTACCTGGTGCTCACAGTGTTTGCAGACCATGTTACTAGTAAGTCTTCCATGAAAAGGATGCTGAGACTTCCAGTGGTTGGAGGTGGGATGAGGTGACCCTGGAACACAGAGCACCTTTTGATAGGCCACCTCTAGCCCTTTGGCACCAACCTCAAAACTCACCCTCCTTCTTAGCATGTGGTAGAAACACCTTCTTTGGAAAAAAAAAGTTCCTAAAAAGGAAACTGAAAGAGCTTTCCTTATTGACATCCATCAAAAAGACAACAGGTTCCCTTCACAGGACAATTTCCACAGGTCCTTAAATGTGATTTCTGTAAAATGGGTACAAGCCACATTTAAAAAATAAATTTGTGTTTGATAACGTCTTTTTTTCTTTTTTTGATTTTTATTTATTTGGTTGTGCCAGGTCTTAGTTGCAGCAGGCAGGCTCCTTAGTTGTGGCTCGCCGGCTCCTTAGTTGGGGGACGCATGTGGGCTCCTTAGTTGCGGAGCACATGTGATATCTTAGTTCCCTGACCAGGGATCGAACCCAGGCCCCCTGCATTGGGAACACAAAGTATTATCCACTGCGCCACCAGAGAAGTCCCTTGATAATGTTTTTTTACAAACATTTGCTTCAAATATTTGAGATGTCACAAGAAGGAAACCACAGATAAAGTGGTTCCATAAAGTGAGATAAACTTCTGAAATCATCAGAAATATAAGCAAGTTCTGAAAAATGCGAGGTTTTTGGGGGGTTAGTGGAAAAAACACAGCTGGGTGCTGTGCTAGTTAGAACCACGGGCTTGAAGTCAGGCCAGCCTGGGCTGGGTTCTGGCTTTGCTTCTTATTAGCCTGGTGATCTGGAAAGACACTTCATGTCTGTAAGCCTCAGTTTGCTGGAAATGGGGGTGATTATGATCCCATTATCCCCCATACCATCAACTTCATGGAGCTGCTGGGAGGCTTCAATGAGAGACTACGGTCTCTGGCACACGGTACACACCCCAAAAGAGAATCATTCTCATTACTACCAGTGTGCAAAGGAATTGATACATCATTTAAAAAATATTTATTTGGCTGCTCCAGGTCTTAGTTGTGGCATGCGGGATCTTTGGTTGTGGCATGCGGGATCTAGTTCCCTGACCAGGGATCAAACCCGGGCCCCCTGCATTGGGAGCGAGTAGTCTTAACCACTGGACCACCAGGGAAGTCCCCATCATTTTTTTTTTAAGTCTTAAGAAAACAATAATTTCCTTCTAAGGAGGAAGGGATCGTTCGCAGGAACAGTTGGCCAAAGTGGAAATGCTGAGGACACAGCAGTTTCAGCTTCTTAAGTTCCTCACAGGACCAATTTGAGAAGGTATAGAAAAACCCTAGTTTGAGGCAGAAGCAAGTCCGTTCAGAGGAAAGTGAGCAGGGCTCAGGTGTGATGAAATGATTCAAGATGTTCACCAGGGGAACAGTTTAACGCTGTTTCCAAAACACTATTTCCTTTCAAGTACACACTTCTTTCAAGTCTGGATGGATGTCACCAGAAAAAAATACTATTTTTAGAGAACATAAAGCAAATTACTGTTATATCTAAAAAGCACACATCTGGGGACTGCCTTGGTGATCCAGTGGTTAAGAATCTGCCTTCCAACGTAGGGGACGCGGGTTCGATCCCTAGTCAGGGAACTAAGATCGCACATTCCGCGGGGCTGCTGAGCCTGCGAGACACAACTACTGAGCCCGCACGCCCTGGAGCCCACACGTGTGCCACAACTAGAGAGAAGGCTGCGTGCCACAACGAAGACCCGATGCAGCCAGAAATAAATACTAAATAAATAAATACATGTTTTAAAAATAAATGAATAAAAGGTACACATCTCACATGTTACAGTTCAATAGAAAATGACTACCTCTGGTGCGGCAGGCGATCTGTCTGGGAGTTACTTCTGACTGCTGCTGCAGGGAAGAAAGAGGAAGAGGCTGACAACACTGCTGCAGTCCCTCTGACCACCCGCCCTCACCCCCTCCTGAGCCTCACAAGGGTCTTTGCTGACCGCACTGTTCAAAATCAACTTTAAGCCAAGCTTCCCCAAAGTAGCCCCAATTACGCTCTCTGGCTGGTTGCTGTACCTATTCCTTCACCACATGCAACTCAACATGTTTCCTCTCCGGCGTATCCCGACCCCCCACCTTTCACTAATTAACGTTTATCAACTCCTTAACATTCACAATGTGCCAGGGAAATGAGCATTCCTGTGGCTCCTTGTTCGCCTGTATTAAACAGAGAGACAAAAAAAAAATTCTCTCCTCTCAAGGGCAACACAAATTGCAGCAACGGATCGTTTTTTTAAGAAACCTGACACCCCTGACCAAAGTCACCAACTGCCGAGTGTGACATTTAAGGCCCTCCCCCAGCCTCGTTCCCGCTATTTTACTGAATCTTACTTTCGAGTTTCAAGTTGTACGAAAATTACACTGTGTTCCCTACACCTGTTCAGTGCGCACGGACCACATCCAATGTACTGAGAGCGTCAGTGGCTTACCTCCAGGGAGTGCACGTCAAACAGATGTGTGACCCGGGGCTGGTGGTCCCGCTCGTCCTCCAGTGACGAGGTGATGACGTGGAACAACTCGTGAGCGTCCTGTCAAAGGGCAAAGCATCCTTCAGGGGGGCCGAGGGGGCTGCGGCAACCTCAGAACCACCCCCATGCGGACCACCAGGCAGAACCCCTACGGCTAAGGTGGGCAGAATTTGCTTTCCACCTTCTGAAGGCGCAGTGTGCTAAATCGAAGCAATCACATCCTAGACATTCTCGCAAGGAAAGACGGAGAGGCCCAAGGAGAGAGAGAAGCAAAGAACGCAGGGTGGGCAGCCTTCACGCGGACCTGAGCCGCCTCTGAGCCTGTTTCAGCCTCTGCTGAGGTGGCCCGGGCCTCCACTCCACCCGATTACTGTTTTTTGTAATTGTGATAAAATACGCATCCAACTTGCCAATTTAAGCTTTTTACGGGTACCGCTCAGTGGTGTTAAATACGTTCACTCTGTTGTGCGACCACCACCACCGTCCATCTTCAGAACCTTTTTCATCTTCTCAAATGGAAACTCTCTGCCCACTAAACACTAACTCCCCAATGCCCCTTCCCCCTTGGCAACCACTGTCCTCCTCTCTGTGTCTACGAATCTGGCTGCTCTAGGAACCTCAGAAAGTGAAGTCATACAGCATCTGTCCTTTTGTCAGTGGCTTGTTTCACTTAGCATAATGTTGTAGCACAGAATTTCCTCCCTTTTAAAGGCTGAATACTATTCCACTATGTATACCTACTGCATCTTGTTTACCCATCACCCATCGATGGACAGGTAGGCTGCTTCCACCTTTCGGCCACTGTGAGTAACGCTGCTAGGAATAGGGCTGCACACATCTCCGCGTGCCTGCTTTCAGCTCAGCTGGGCACACACCCGGAAATGGAATTGTGCATCGTATGGCTGGGAACTACTCTTTAAGGATCAACTCAAATGCCCCCTCCCAAAAAGCCAAAGCCACCCCCACTCTCCTGGGATGGGGGGCCCGTCTCCCCTAAACTCTGACGGTGCTGATCCTCACTGGGCTCCAGGCATACCCTGACCTAACCTCACCCCAGCGAGTTCAGCAGCAGCCCTGCAGGCTCTCCCTCCAAAACACCCCCTGAATCCCCGAGGTTTCTGCACCTGCCCTGCCTCAGCCCCAGCTTTCCTCTCTGCTTCCGTCTGGCCCCCTGCGTCCCTCCTGTGCACAGCAGTCAGCGTGGTCTTGTTCACACAAAGCAGTCCCCTGTCAAAGCTCCGAGTGGCTCCTCCTGCACACGGAGTAGAAGCCCAGCTCCTGCCCACGGCCTCCCAGGCACAACCTGCCCCACCAGCCCTGCAGCCCCCTCTCCTCCTCTACGCGCCCCTCCCTTCCTACCCTTCTGCAAACCCTGCGTCCTTGCAGCTGCTCAAGGCTTCCGCCTGGCTTGCTCCTCCTCCGGCGAGAATACTCTGCACCCACACCACCCCAGGCCTCACTCCTCTTTAGACTTCAGGTCTCAGCTGAAAGCTCAGGTCTGCAGAGGAGCCATCCCCTCTAAAGGAGCCCCCTGTTACTTTCCTCTCATCCTCGGTCCTCCCCACTCTTTGTCACATCACTTTATTAGCACATATTAAAATCACCTGTGGACGGTCTGCAGTTTCCCCCATCCCTCACCACACCGTGAGCCCCGTGAGCTCCGTGACCCCTGCAAGTCAACGAGCCCCAGACATGCAGCTGAGGGAGGATCAGCTCTTCCTGGGAGCTCAGGAAGCTTTGACAGACGAGGCACGTGGGCCAGCCCGTGAAGCAAGAGCAGGGGCTCACCTCGGAGAAAACTCCCAAGGCAGGATGCAGTTGGATCCAAAACCTATTCTGTCACTGTCAGCCATGGGACTACTTGGCCTTGAGAAAAGGAACAATTATCGCAGAAGAGCTTAAGAGCGGCCTCTTTAGTGCCAGACTGGCTCGAATCCTGGCTCTGTCACTCAAATAGCTATGTGACTTTGGGCAAGTCACTTGACTGCTCTGAACCTCAGTGTTCTCATCTGTAAAATGGGGACAGTAACAGTAACTCCTTACAGGGCTGTGGTGAGGATTTGATCAGATAATTTATATACCTGGCCCAAAGCACCCCACAGCTCTAGCCTTAGACACTGAAAAGTGGTTGTTGACCTGATCATTAGTAGCGAAGGTGTGGACAAGGCCCTGTGCTACATGCTCTGGATGCCTTCAAAGAGGAGAACCACAGACAGATGTACTTTTCTCTCCCACGTACACTACAGCACTATGCAGCTCAGCGTCGACACTGGAAATACTCCAGGAGCAACTGGGACTTAAGTGGGTCCTTGACAGAAGAGCAGAACTTAGAAAAGGAATGTGGACAAAGAATGCCACCTGTCCTATCAGTAAACAAAGGGTGTTGCTGGCCACCAAGCTGTTAGCCCCTCCAGCTGCCCCCCACTGTGTACCCTGAGGGGATTCAAGATGGAGAAAAGCAGGATGTCGTCCCTAGATAGCTAAGGTACATACCGAAGGAATGATCTCAAGGGACCCAGACTCTTGCATCTTCCCTTACACAGAAAAATGCTAAATTCATTAACTTGAGATGTCTGGTTTTTCTTTAAGTGACATTAATCTTTTGCTGTTCTGACTACCTGTTTTTTGTTTGTTCGTTTTTATTTTTATTCATTTATTTATTTATTTGCAAACACTTCATATACCCTGGCTCCTCCCGTACCTCTTCGGAGCAGTCCTCAGAGCTATCTGAGAGGCTACCTCCCGGGCGTAAGTCCTCCGTATGTCTGTCAAATAAAATCGAATTCTCAACTTTTAGGCTGTACCTTGTTTTTTCAGCCAACAGGAATCTGATGTCCTTAAGGACTAAATCTCAGTCACTCTCTCAGTTTAGAGAAATGTAAAATGTAGCTAAATAATTCCAGTTACCAGAGAAGGATTAAAAAAGTATTTTCTAAATGGAAAAATATTTCAACATATAATGGATTAATCGAGAGGCATGGTAAGAAAGTACAGATTCTATCAACATCATGTTTAAAAAGGAACACATACATGGCTTCAGAGTAACGTAGAAACAGAGATCATCTTTAAAGAAAAGGGGAGTGAGAAAGCCTTCCCACCACACTCTTTAGAGTTTTGAAATGACTCTCACTTCAGCCCCAGAGTTTCAGGAGCCCAAAGGCTCTGGTCCAGGGGCTGGCTGGTGGAGGCAGAAGCAGCCAGCACAAAGCTGGCCCTGGAAATGTGGCAGGGGAGGACGTACCGCCAGAAGCGTACACCAATGGAAGCGAAAGTTTTAGTCCCTAGAACTTTACTCTCTCAGCCTCAGTCTGGTCCTCTTGGGAAGAGGAGGAGGGTGGCTGGTACCAAAGAAGACAACGAAGCTATAGTTGTGGAAAAGGGAGGCAGGAGTGGCTGCAGGAAGGCCCTGGGCCTGCATATGACAGCTGCTAGAGGTTTGGGGCCACTTTAAGCCAGCCTCTGAAGACCAATTTTTTTTTTTTTTAACGAAGGCATAGTTTAAAAAAGAGTCTCACCTGAACCTCTGAGCCTCTAAGGTAACGCCACCTGCCTCTCTCTAAAGGCCCCAGATGTCCCCACCATCCACTGAAATGTAAAGTCACTCAAGAAATAACAAGATGTTCCCTCTTTGGCAACTGTGTGCTCACACCCTATCCTGTGAATCTTCCCTCCCCCCAGATCATGAGAGCAGGAATAAAGTTCATGATCTGGTCCCGGGACACTGTCTAAAATGTCACAGAAATGTCCACGCAGGCCAGGCAACTGCACGGTCAACGCTGGCGTTTATTCTTCCCACTGCAGCAATGCAGCTGTTTTCTAGCCATCCTTGCGAGCTCAGCCCCCAGCTCATTAGCGGGAAAGATTCTCCAAGGAAACCTGCTTTGAATGTTGTGTTCACCTGCTCTTCAAACGAAGAGATCTGCCACCTGTACATTCTTAAGACGTCCAGCAAACAGCTTGCATCCAAGACCTCTTCATCGGTGACTTCTTGGCAGGATAAAGCTGGGAACAAAAAAGACAGTACAATTAAGTGAACCAGCACAACAACTAACCAGGAAACCTGTGCAGCACAACGTGTCAAAGCTAATGTAAAATGTAAGGACTGCAAAATTCACCTTGGAATCATATCTCTTTCACGATTCTTCCCTGTAGCCTTACCCAGTCTTAGTACACTAGCAGACACTTCGCGTTTGTCAAATGAAAGTAATTTTTCATAAGGCTGCAGCACTCAAACGAAGTAATTGACTTTCAGATATCTGAATTACTATCGTCAATATACAGTTTTTTGGTTGCAAGATTTGTATTGAGTAAAATGATTTAAACTCACAACTCTGAGGGACGGGAGGGCCCGTAAACGTTTACCTGGTCCAACCCCACACCCACTGCCTAACCACTCTCTGCAGGACACCGGCCCGGGGCCATAATGCCTTCGCTTGGATTTGCTTGCAACTTGAGTTTCTGATTATCACCGCAAAGCATCAAGCTCTATGAGGCAGCCTGAAAGGGTCTTCTGAGTGGTTTACTTTTCAATCAAAGTAGAATCAAGCCTAGTAGACAAAAATGAAAGTTCACGGGGCTTATGAATTTACATTACAATTACATCTAGATCAAGGGTTGGCAAACTTTTTCTACAAAGGGTCAGCTAGTAAACATTTTAGGCTTTGCAGATGTCTGTAGCAACTACTCAACTCTGCCACTATAGCACAAAAAGCAGGCATAGACGACAGACAGACACTATGTAATATTACATGTTACACAGATAATATGTAAACAAATGGGCATGGCTGTGTTTCAATAAAACTTTATTCACCAAAACAGGTGTTGGGCCAAATCTGGCCCAAGGGCCATAGCTTCTTGATTCCCTACCTTGCCCATCCCCCTTCCCGTAGCATATTATAATGGACTAGTATATCACATTGGACCAGTATGGACCAGTACTGCTAGTGCAGGGGAGATAAAAATACAGGAGCCTGCCCGCTCAAGGCAGTTTCTGGGAGTTCAGTGATTCTCCAGATAAACTAAGCCAGCCTGTGTCTCCTCTTTGATTTGCAGTCGATGAACTTGAGACATGGCTCTGAATACTTCAGGCTCTGACACTGGAGGGCCTGCACACCGCCACCCCCACCCCTGTCGGAACACAGCTAGTCCCATGGGTGGTGACCTGTGGAGAAGCAGCAGCCTTGGTCACCAGTCGCCAGTTAATAGCAAATAAACCCTGAGGCCAGACCTTCACCCTCCAGTACGAAGGGGACCTGTCAGGAGAGGTACTCTTCCTTCCTTCTTCCTCCTACACTCCCAGGCAGCCCTTCTGTTAGCTTTTACTCTCCCAAGGAAAATGTGAGCGTCCCCTTTAGCCCAATTTTGCCTACAATGCTGTGGGGCAAAGTGGCAATGTCTACTAATTTTCACAGCCTACAATCCAGCAAGCTGACTTTCTCAGGATCTACCCCAGGGAAACACATGCCTACGTGCACGACAGGCACATACAGGGACATTCACCGCAGCCTGTTGATGTAGACAAGGCACTGGGAGTGAATGGCTAAGTAAACTGGGGTATGTTGATATTACGGATGCTGTGCAGCCGTCAAGGTGAGTGATGTTTGTAAATCACATATTTGATAAGGTATTGAGATCCAAAATATGTAAGGAACGCCAAAAACGCAACAACAAAAATGCAGAAAACCAAATTTAAAAATGGATGAAAGATTTGAATGGACATTAAAAAAAAAACCCATAGAAATGGCCAATAAACACATGAAAAGATGCTCAACAAGACCTATGATTAGGGAAATGCAAATCAACACCACAATGAGATATCATTTTCACACCCATTAGGATGGCTGTTATCACAAAGACAGACGATAACAAGCTCTGGTGAGGATGTGGAGAAATGGAACATTTGTGCACTGCTGGCGGGACTGTAAAATGAAAAAGCCGCTGTGGAAAGCAGTATGGTGATTCCTCAAAATAGCAAAGAGAATTACCA
Source organism: Hippopotamus amphibius kiboko (assembly GCF_030028045.1). Taxonomy (NCBI): domain Eukaryota; kingdom Metazoa; phylum Chordata; class Mammalia; order Artiodactyla; family Hippopotamidae; genus Hippopotamus; species Hippopotamus amphibius. Next base: position 9,400,842 of record NC_080193.1, on the reverse strand, counting down.
TTTGATCCAGCAATTCTGCTTCTGGGTCTATACCCCCCCAAAACTAAAACCACAGGCTTCTGTACACCAATGTCCACTGCAGCATTGCTCACAATGGCCGAAAGGTGGAAACAACTCAAACATCCATTGATCTATAAATGGATAAACAAAATGGTGCATATATACATACAAACATACACAATGGAATATTACTCACATTCAGCCTTAAAAAGGAATGAAGTTCTCACACATGCTACAATGTGGATGAACCTCAAGGACATTACGCTAAGTGAAATAAATCAGACACAAAAGGACAAATACTGTATGATTCCACTTAAATCAGTACATAGGGACTTTCTAGGTGGTGCAGCGGTTAAGAATCTACCTGCCAATGCAGGGGATGTGGGTTCGATCCTTGCTCTGGGAAGATCCCACATGCCACAGCACAACTAAGCCCATGCCCTACAACTACTGAGCCTGGGCTCTGGAGCCCATGAGCCACAACTATTGAGCCCATGTGCAGCAACTACTGAAGCCCACCTGCCTAGAGCCCATGCTCTGCAACAAGAGAAGCCACCACAATGAGGAGCCCGCACACCACAACGAAAAGTAGCCCCTGCTGGCCACAACTAGAGAAAGCCCATGTGAAGCAACAAAGACCCAACACATCCAATAAATAAATAAATAGATACATTTATTAAAAAAAAAAAGTACAGTACACAGTCAAACTCATAGACACAGAAAATCAAATAGTAGTTCCCACGGCCTGGGGTCATGAAAATGGGAAGTTATTGTTCAATGGATACAGAGTTTCAATACGGGGAGATGAAAATGTCCTGGAGATGAACAGTGGTCATGGTTGCACAACAATGTGAACATACTTAACACTACAGAATTGTTTACTTGAAAATGGTTAAGAGGGTAAATTTTACATTATGAATATTTTAAAAATGAGCAAAGGATATGAGCTGGCAGTTCACAGGAGACAAAATAAGTGAGACCAGTAAACTCACAAAAAGAAAGAAAAAAAGGTGAATGAGGTAGAGCTACGAGTACTGAAATGGCCATTTCTCTAACGCATACTACATTATTTGGTCATGAAAAAAACAAACAAAACAATTTATCATTTCTGTGGGTACTCAGAAACATAGTTAAACCTTCCATGGTCTGGAAGGTTACACTCATCTTTTCCTTTTGGGAAGGAAGGAGGAGAGCAGCACTTGGTAGTGATGGAGAGAACTTCAGCCTTATCTGTAACGCTTTAATTTTCTAACAAGAAGAATTTACTCATGCGTTACTTATATAATTAAAAATTACTGGGCTTCCCTGGTGGCGCAGTGGTTAAGAATCCGCCTGCCAATGCAGGAGTCACGGGTTTGATCCCTAGTCCAGGAAGATCCCACGTGCCATGGAGCAACTAAGCCGGTGCGCAACTACTGAGCCTGTGCTCTAGAGCCACGAGCCACAACTATTGAGCCCATGTGCCACAACTATTGAGCCCGTGTGCCACAGCTACTGAAGCCTGCACACCTAGAGCCTGTGCTCCACAACAGGGAAGCCACCATAATGAGAAGCCTGCGCACCTCAATGAAGAGTAGCCCCCACTGGCCACAACTAGAGAAGCCTGCATGCAGCAATGAAGACCCAATGCAGCCAATAAATAAATAAAGTTATTTCTAAAAGCCAAAATATAAGACACTGAGAAGCAGAAGCAGAGAAGGAAGGATATAGTGGTAGGACAACACCTAACCCTACGTTATGACACCTATGCGGACATGTTGGTTCTTCACACAGTCTTTGGGATGATATATTTCTTTTTTCAACAGGGCAGTAAAAGAAATTTTCAAGTTGCCTCTGACACAGAAGAGCAGAACTTGCTTTGCATAAAGGTTTCTATATCAAGCTGACATCATACCTCAGGGAACCAATATTTAGCTGAGTGTTTTTAAAATCCTTTTCTTTTTTTTTCTGACTACAGGAGTAATAGATGCTTATTATTGAAAGTTTTGGTAGTTTTTTTGTTTGTTTTTTTCATGTTTTTAAACTGTCACCTGCACCATACCAAAATGGCCACGGCTAACATTTTGTTTTCTGTCCAGCCTTTATCTGTGGAAAGTTTTGCTTTGGCTGAAGTAAAATTATACCATATTCTGTATCTGGTGATGGCCAATGCCCTCTCCCAAATTAACAACAAAACAAAAACACTTCATAAAGATGATTCTTAAAGGCTATGTAATGTTCCATTGATTGCTTAATCATTCTACTGCTGGATAACCATATTCTTTCCTTTTTTCTCCCCATTACAGCTAGATGTTGGAGATCTCTGCACAAACAGTCAGCCACCCACACCCACTGGTTTCGCATCCTTGGACTCAACCGACTGAGGATCAAAAATCCTCAGGATGGGAATTCCTTGGTGGTCCAGTGGTTAGGGCTCCAAGCTTCCACTGCCAGGGGCCTGGGTTCAATCCCTAGTCATGGAACTAAGATCCCATAAGCTGCACGGTATGGCGAAAAAAAAAAAGAAAAAGAAAAAGAAAATACTCAGAAAAACAAATTTCACAAAGTTCCCCAAAGCAAAACTTGAATTTGCCAGGCACTGGCAACTATTTACGTAAGATTTACATTGTCTCGGGTATTACAAGTAACACAGAGAGGATTTAAAGCTTATGGGAGGACGTATGTAGGTTACACACAAATACTATGCCATTTCACACAAGGGACCTGAGCACCTGCAGATTTTGGTATCTGCGTGTGGGGGTGTCCAGATGCTATAGGAGGAAAAACGAGTTCCACAGTCAAAAACGTGGTTTAAAAATGAAGTTAGACTGGTGGCTTCTTAAAACCTTGACCAAGCCTGTGTACACTGTGACTCTCCAAGCTCAGGGCCAATATGTGGCCATTTCCACAATTGTTTGCCCTGAGAACTCCATTGCAGGCTAGTGTAAATCATGGTCCACCAACTACTAGGTCAAATGGTACTGGGCATTTTGCAAGCTATTGTTGTGTGGTTCCAAACTGCTTCCCAGGAAGGCTGCCCCAAGTTGCACCTCCACCAGCATGTGTGAACATGTCACCCAACAGCTGGTCAGGACTGTGGATTTTCTTTTTCTTTTTTTAAATTTATTTATTTATTTATTTATTGGCTGTGTTGGGTCTTTTTTGCTGTGCGCGAGCTTTCTTTTTAGTTGTGGTGAGTGGGGGCTACTCTTTGTTGTGGTGCACGGGCTCCTCATTGCCGTGGCTTCTCTTGTTGCAGAGCACAGGCTCTAGGTGCGTGGGCTTCAGTAGTTGCAGCACATGGGCTCAACAGTTGTGGCTCACAGGCTCTAAAGTGCAGGCTCAATAGTTGTGGCACACGGGCTTAGCTGCTCCGCAACACGTGGGATCTTCCTGGAGCAGGGATGGAACCCATGTCCCCTGCATTGGCAGGCGGATTCTCAACCATTGTGCCACCTAGGAAGCCTAGGACTGTGGATTTTCCAATCTTTGCTGACAGGCCAAAAAAATGGTATCTCACTATTATGTTATTTATATTTCTTTGATGGTGGCCAAATTGAACATTTGAGTCTTTTGCTTGTTTTGTTTGTTAGGTGGACTCTGTATCCATCTAAATACAATTTGTATTATTTCTTCTGCGAATTACCTCATTTCCTAGGCTGACACTTTTTTTTTTTAAACTTTGATGTTTTTGAAACCAGAGTACTTCTTACAATCAAAACGCTTAAATGGCAGTGGATTTTTTTTCCTTCCCAAAAAACTGTTACTAAACTGACAATTTTTAAAATAAATGATTACATCTTTGATTTAAAAAAAAACAAAAACAAAAACCTGTCTATATCTCTTGGGCCCTTAGTGCTTTTTTTCATAATGATGTGTGTAATCTTTTTCTGCATGAAGATTATTAACCCTTTGCCTGCCACCTGGGCTACTGCTTTGAAAATGCACACAATCCCCGTTACGTTTCCAGGTAGGTACCTTTCAGGAGGTGCAGCAGTGTCAGGGATAAGTACTGGTGTTGGGGTGGCTCCTTCTGATCCCTGGTGTACTGGGTGGTGAACTCTTCCAGCCACTTGATGAAGGTGGGGCAAGCAGACAGACCTTGCAGCAGGGAGTTCATGAAGCAGGTGTTCCCCAGGTTGACAAGGCCAGGCACAAGCCCTAAAAAAGTGGTGGGTACAAGAGGACAGCACATCACATCAGACCAGCTCTTTTTCCCTCTCCCACTTGGGACCCGGGGTTCCTGCACCGGGGCTTTGGACTGGAAACACCAATCTCGGAAAGTCCTCATCCACAGAGAGCAGGGGGCCAGGCATTCTGCCTTGGCCGAGGCCTGGTCCTTGCACTGCTCCTTCAGGAGACCAAGAGCCAGAGAAGGACAAGCCCGGGCCATGTGTGACTTTTGAAACATGCCACAGTGTCTGGCACAGCCTGGCTGGCATCGAACGTACAGAAACACTCAGCCACCTCTCTCGCTTTCTCTCCTGCACTCTCTCCCTCTCTTCTTTGTGAGACAGCAATGTTTCTCACAATAGAAGAAAACAATTGTTCTTTTCTTGTTCCCCAGGACAATGATTTTGTTCTTAAAATCAGTGGGAAAGACACCACTACTCTGCCATTCTGATCAGTCCTTCTGCAAAGAGATTAACAAAATCTTTAACAAAATCTAACGTACTTCCCTCTTCCAATGAAATTAAAAAACAAACAGACTTTTTATTATGAGAGTTCTCAAACATGCACAAAAGAAGAGAAGAGTGGATCTCTAACAGACCTCAATTACAACCATCCCCAGACTTAACAGTGATCACCATCTCACTACATCTGTCCCTTTTCTGTATTTATTTACTTTGGCTGAATTTTAATCAATATAAGTAGAGCAATATTGACAAAAGGGGGCATTTTTAAAAATAAGGACATAGATATTTGTGTTAATGAAGAAACGAACTTGAAACATTTACTAGTGACTAGCGGCTATTCAGTGGAAACACAAAGGCATCACACATTTAGGCAGCTGTACAACGGAAAAACACAATGACCACAGCAATGAGAACACTTAGACAATTAAGCCACTTGAAGTTTTTCATCACAAAGCATGTCTCAAACTCATGACCTTAGTGGGGTGAAATATGAATCTTTTTACTACAGGGTATAAAATAATGAGTTACTAAAATTAACTTCTGTTTAAAAGAAAGTACTATTGACAAGATTGACGATGTAAGAGCATCAGAAATGCCCCCTCCCCTTTTCGTACTGATTTTGAACAATAAGGGTTTGGGTCCAGTCGATACACCATGATGCAAAACCTTCATTCTTACCTTTTCTACGCTTCTTTCTTTCTGTAATGGGACCCCAAATAACATATATTCCTGCTGCTAGAGCTGCGGCAATTCCACCTATAACACCCCAGTTCTTCATGACTTTATATCTAAAAAAGAAAATAAGTTTACTATCTTTCCTCATGACAAATGGAATATGTATATATACAGGTATAGGTACACAGAAATAACACCTCATCAAAATAACCCACTGGCCTGCCAAATACCTGGCTTTCAAATTAAAGTAACATACAGTATAGAATTATGTCTTGAAAATCAGCATATTTAGACTTTAGGATTTAAAACCTAAGTCAGAGCACAACCTCCCCAAAGCCGCACAGGCCAGGGCTTTCCTCCTGCTCTGCCTCTCGTTCTGCCAGCATACTGGCCACCACCCTGGCCACAGCCACACTCCCACCCCAGGGCCTTTGCACTGCCACTCCCTCGACCTGGGATGCTCTTCCCCCAAGTTCCACTGCTTGGCTCACTCCTTCCCCATCCCTCCACTTCTTACAAAACTACTAGAAAACTGCAGTCATGGTCCTTTTATGCAGTTCTACTTTTTCTCTTTACCACAGCGCTCACCACCTTCCAACATAACTTTCACTTATTCACCATGTGTATTTTCAGTCTCCCCCAACTGAAATGCAAAATCCCCACAGGCAGGGATCTTTGTTTTACACACTAACATATCCCAAGTGTTTCCAAGTATTTAGATCACATAGTAGGTTCTCGATAATATTTATTGAATGATTGGGAACTGGAGAAATACAGAAATAGATTTATCTTTTAGGTTATTAAACAGGGTGGAGGAGAGGCATACAATAAAGAGATCTAAATATTTATTAAATTACAGATTTCTTCATTTGAGGCTTGACTCGAACACTGAAGTTATTCTTTTACTACAAACAAAGACATTTCACCAGCAATTTAAAACACTGCCTTCATACACAGTTACGTATTTCCACTAAATAAGGCAAATATATGTACATACAGATATATGTGCAATATATACCTTTATATATGTGTTAGCTACATATATGCATATGTGTGTTTAAAATATTCTTATCCCAATATGTGGATCACGTGAATATTGTTTTGATCTCAACTCAGTCAACATTAACTCAGGGAAGAGTGACTGATGATACTAGTAACTCTGTCTACGACAACCACATAGCTGATGACTGAATTTCTAATCAATCTTTGTTCTCCCAAGACAGCGTCAGTAGAATGTGCACAGAAGTTGGTTAAGAAAGTGGAACTGCATAATCTCATTTGGTTCTGGTTCTGCTATTCCCTAGGGCATCATTTCACCTTCTAAGCCTCAGCTTCCTCGTCTGTTCAGTGGGGGCGATTGTGAGACCTACCTTACAGTATTGTGAGGACTGAATACGTGCTAATGCATGGGGTGAGTAGTCAGAGCTTAGTAAATGTTAGCTGCTGCAACCATTAAGTACTACAATCTTAGCTTCATTCATGAAAGTTATTCTTGAAGTTTCTTTTTTTATATATAAATTTATTTATTTATGTATTTATTTATTTATTTTATTGGCTGTGTTGGGTCTTCGTTGCTGCACACATGTTTTCTCTAGTTGCGGTGAGCGGGGGCTACTCTTCGTTGTGGTGTGCAGGCTTCTCATTGCCGTGGCTTCTCTTGTCGTAGAGCATGGGCTCTAGGCGTGTGGGCTTCAGTAGTTGCGGCACATGGGCTCAATAGTTGTAATTCACGGGCTCTAGAGCGCAGGCTCAATAGTTGTGGCGCATGGGCTTAGTTGCTCCGCGGCATGTGGTATCTTCCTGGGGCAGGGATCAACCCGTGTCCCCTGCATTGGCAGGCAGATTCTCAACCACTGCGCCACCTAGGAAGTCCTCTTGAAGTTTCTGAATGCAACATTGTGGTGATTTTTACACAATAGGTATATTCACAAAAGTGTCTCAAAAGGTTAAAAAGGACCATCACTGAAATTCTAAAGTACTTGACACGTGCTTTAAAATCCTCTGATCACACACTAATTTCCAAGGCTGCATACTCCATGCTAGACACTGTGATTATTGCATCTCACCCTCAAAAGCATCCCACAGAGGCAGGTTCATTTTTATAGATGAGGAAACTAAGAAACGTTGCCAACTTGGTCAAAGGGAGTGAGGCCGCGAGGATCTGAACTCATGCCTGTCGGCCTTCAGTCTGTGCTTCAAACCAGGAAGTTCGTGGGGAAATTGAAGGACAGAATGTCAAAGGGATGGGAGGGAGGGCTTGCCTAGGTCCTAAGCAAGGCACGGGTAAGAAACCCAGGGCCAAGTGCTGACTCTGGAAATCCCACAACACGAGGAGAGCAGTGGGGCCTGGGAATGAAAAGATCTGGTGGGGGGTGCTAGCAAGCTCCGGGCACTTTACAGGGTTGTGAGAACCATGGCAGGATTGGGGAGCTGGACAAGGTTGGGGAACCCCAGCAGGACTGAGGGGTATCCTGGAAGGATGAAGGGGTCCTGGCAGGCCTGCGAGGCGCTGAGAGCCCCGAGGGGCCACTGACAGAATTGGGGGCCTTGACAAAGCTGAGGCTCCCTGGAAGTTCTGGGGACACTGACAGGGTTGGAGGAGGCACTGGCAGGCGGAGGAGGGGGGCACTGATAAAACTGGGGGCGCCAGCAGCACTGGGGAGTGTCGACAGAATCGGCGTCGGCCTGAAGGCCCTGAAGGCCCGTTGCCCCTACCGCCCCAGGGCCTGGGCCTCCAGCCCTGCCGAACGCAGAAGCCTCCGGAATGCTCACTCCGGCCCCTGTGGAGCCTGACCAGGGCGTGAAAGGCCAGCGACGGGCCAGCCTGGGCACCCCGGTCCCAGCCTCCTCGGCCGCCCCGCCCCCCAACAGCTCACCTGACGGCCGCCCCAGTCCGCAGGAAGCGCTGAATGGCCCTGTCGGCCGCGGTCATCGCCGCCTCCGCCCGGGGACTCAGCATCGCGGCTGCGCGGGAGGCCCGCCGCCGCCCCCGCCGCTATCGCCGCGGCAGGACCCAGGGCTCCGGGGGCTGCGGAGACGGCGGAACCCGCGGCCGAAGTCCCAGCTCCTCCGGGAAGAATAGACCAAAGGACGGGCTCCCCGAAGAACCGGAAGTGGTTCTCGCCGGAGGACTAGAGTCGAAGGACCACAGCCTTGTTCTTCCTTTTTCCCCTTAGCAACGGCCGTCGGCGTCGGTTACTAAGGGAGGCCCTGCTGTCCCATTTGCAGAAGGGACCCTGGGTCATTTTTATTTTTCGATGTGAAGAGGGCGATCCCCACCTGAAAGCGGGATTACGACCTGGCCACCGTTAGTTATTATTGTCCTTGGAATGGAAATAGGTCGCAGAGGAAGGGCCTTTAATGAACACATGGCCCATCTCTGACGGTATCTATAGAGAAACCGAGACCTTTAATAATAGCCACGAACTTATTGTTTATTTAAGTGCATTGCTAAGTACTTCGCATACATTATTCACATTCAATCTTCACACTAACATTACCCACATTTTAAATCCCAGGAAACACAAGAAGTTTAGAGAAGTAGTAAGTCTTTCGACACAGTTTGTAAGTGGTGGAAACAAGATTGGCAGGCAAGTCTGTGTGTCTCCGGAATAGCACTGCCCAACAGAAATATATAGAAAGCCACACTTTAAATTTTCTAGTAACCAAAGTAAGAAACAACAGATAAAATTAATTTTATAGCTTTTACTTGACCCAATATATCCAAAATAGTGTCATTTTATATGTGGGAATTATTGATTTGATAATGTACATTCTTCTTTTGTACTAAGTACCTCTCAATTTGAACCAGTCATTTTTCATGTACTCAATAGCCACATGTGGCCAGTACCATACTGGACAGTATTGAAGAGAATTTGCCCTCCCTTTTAATCACTTCCCCCAACTCCAGAGCAAGTAATTGCAACTGCTTTAGTAAAGAAATCAAAGTTTTAGCTCAGTGGCTCTCAAAGTTTTTGGTCTCAGGACCCCTTTATATGCTTAAAAATTATAGAGAGCTTTCGTTCTTGTGGATTATACCAAACTATACTTATACTATTAAAAATTAAAATTGAGAAATATGGAGAATCCTGACTAGTACACTGGGTTTCACACTTTCCTTGCCTGTAAATGTAATCATTGAAACCACTTGCCAAACATTTGCTAGCATCCCTGTGCTAAGTACCTACGTGCACTGTCCGATTTCATCCTCCCAACAACCCCACCAAGTAGGTTCTATTAAAATCTCCACTTCATAGAAGAAGAAAGCCCAGAGAAGTAAAAACACTTGGCCAAGGTCACACAGGGGTTTGTGACCAGACAGGATGTCAGACAGATCTGTGTGGATCTCAGGTCTGTGTCAGGCTGGACGGTTCTGCCTCAGACTTCAGCCCATTAGGATGGGACCAGCACTACCCCACACTGTGATCAGCAATCCACATTGTGTTGGTTTCAAGTACCCACTTGGGCACGAGGCAACATGACCTTGATTCCGGGGGGGGGGGGGGGGGTTAGTTAGGGAGGAATCATAACAAGCTCTTACACCTTTGAAAAGATTCTCCACCTAACTTGGTAATGAAAGGAATGCAAATTAAAACTCCAATCAGAAAACATTTTTTTCCACCCATCAGATTGACGAAGCATGAAAAATATAATACACAGTGATGGTAAGTATATGGGGAAAGAGACACTCTTGGGCATCCCTATGGGAGAATAAATGGGTACCATCTTCATCTTGGACAATTTGGACTATTTACAAACATGACTAATCTGTATACTCTGTGATCTATGTATTTATCACACACATGAGAATAAAGATGTTGTAGCATTGTTGCTAATAATAAAAGATTAGCAACAACCTAAATAACTAGAAAAATTATAGTAATCCCATAGAGTGGAGTACTATGTGCTATGAAAATAATGCACCAGGTCTTGTGTAATGATAAGGGAGATTCTAAGATGTGTTGTTAAGGGAAAACAGTAAGGTGCAGGGCAATGGAAGAGAATGCTATTACTTATGTGAGAGAATAAGATTAATTGTTTATAAATATAGGGATAATTAAGAAACTGGGGACACTGCTGGTCTCTGGTAAGGAAACTGTGTGACTCAGGGCCACCTTTTGTCCTTTGGGAATTTTGTGCCATGTGAATGCATTATTTATTCAAGAAATAATTTAAAATTTTAAACTTGAAAAGTATCATCAAAACAGGGGAAAGACAGCATCAAAATGGACATTCCTTCTGGTAAAAAATGCTCATTAGAAGCTCATGAAAAATGAAAAAGTAGTCCACCTAGTAGGATAAATATGATCCCAAATTTGTAAGAAGACATCTATGTATAAGTGTCCCTGCATTTAAAAAAAAAAAAAAAAGGCTGGAAGGCTATATATCCCCAAAATGGTAACTCTGATTATCTCTCTGTGGGAAATTAGTAAGTTTTATATTCTTCTGAATGTTTTCCTGTATTATCTGGATTTCTACCATGATCACTTATTTCTTTCATAATTAGAAACATTTTAAAGAGATGACTATATAAGTTTATCTTTCTTTATGCAGGAGTTCTGAATTGTTGCAACCTTTGTAATTCAAACCCCCTTTTTCCGGTAGCTCTCCAATCTCCAGAGAGATCCTAAAACCCAGCTCACCTCTCAGATCCTAACAATAAACCCACATTTAAGCCTTCCTAGGTAGCTCTTCAATATAAATCCTTTATAAAAATAATTTGCAGGAAGTAATTGTGGGAATTATTAGCTGATTTATATGCTTGATCAGTTCATATTTCACACATATTCACTTTCTTAAATCATTCAGCCCATGCAAGCTTCCAAGAACTTGGGTATGTGTTTTTGCATGTCTCCTCTTATTTGATATTAACTTACATGTTGTCAAACAGTGACTGGATTCCTTTTTTATTTTCCAGTAAGAATGGCATTAGCTTCGAAGTCATTTCCTCCTGTTCAAACAGAAGACCTGTAAAACTTTAGCACATTGCTCCCCAGAACATCGGATCATAACATCTTGTAGGTCACAGTTGTTTGTTTTTCTAATCAGGAAGGGCCTTAACTGAAGAGGCCATCAGAGGCCAGTGTGTTTGGTAAGGAAACCGAGGCCCAGAAGAGTTAATTGATAGCAGAATTAACTGCTTCCATCAATTAAACTAGTCACCCCATTTCTCTACTGCCTTTTCTGAGAGTCTCGAACATGAGCAATAATACAGAAGGGAAGCTGTGTGTAGTAGCCAGCCTCCAAGATATGCCCCAAAGACCCCTTATACCCTCGATTCACATCCCATATTAAATAAGGCTGACATGTGACCAAAAGATTATTGTGAGAGGGATGGTATGTAAATTTCAAGGCCAAGTCATAAAAGAGTTCCTCACATCCACTTTGCTTTCTCTTGGACCACTTGCTCTGGGAGAAGCCCCCATGTTGGTTGTGAAGATGCTCAGGAGAGGATCTTCTTAAGGAGAGGTCTACTTGTCAAAGAACTGAGGCCTCCTGCCAACAGTCATCACCAACTTACCAACCATATGAGTCTGCCATCTTGAAAGTGGACCCTCCTGTCCCATTCAAGTCTTCAGATGAGACTGCAGCCCTGGCTGATATCTGACTGCAGCCTCATGAGACACCCCGAGCTACAACCACCCAGGTAACCTGCTCTTGGATTCCTGACCCACAAAAATTGTGGGTGATAATAATTGTCAATATTTTTCACAGATGCTAAGTTTGGGGGTAATTTGGTATGCAGCTATAGATAACTAAGATGCTAGGAACAATGTTCCTCAAAATGTGGGCCTTACACAACCTACCTCAAAAATCCCCTGACTCCTTGGTTAAAAGTGCAGATTCCTGGCTCTATCCCAGCCAAGTGGATCAGAATGTTTCAGTGTGATGCCCATAAATCTGCATTTTTGACAGGCTTCAGCTATTTGGATAGCATCCTAAAGTTTTTTGGCCATATCCAGACATCAGCTTTACTATTTAATTTGTTTAGTTTAGTTTTTTATTTTTTTACCTATATCACAAAACTATTTTTAAATTTCTTTTGTTTTTAGATCATTTTCACATTTGGAAAAAAACATTTTTCTAATATACATAAAAATAAGTATCTGTATTTGATGATTTAAGTAGGATAAATATTTATCCCATGTGTCACCTAAAGTCATCTTCACTACACGCAGGAGTAAACACTGTATCCCTGGTAAAACACTGAGACAGAGAAACAGAGATCAATTGGAAATGATAAGAGTTATGGCACCCTACATGTTCTCTGCAACTGGACCAGTTCTAAGTGCTGGCATCTGTAGCATCTCCTTTCATTCTCATCATACTCTTGGACAGCAGGCAGAGTAAGGTCTGATTAGTGTCACTTTTAAAAGATGAGGACATTGAGCCACATACAGGTGGAAAGACCAGTCTCAGGTAAGGTCACAATGCTTGAATGCAAGCCCTGTCTCCTGTCGTCCTGCTCAAACATTTTTGCAAGATACACTATTCCTCTGTGGCCAAATAACCCATAGAGATGTAGAGAAAGGGAAGGTCTCCTAAAAATATAGAGGGCACATTATTGTGAAAGAATGTAATGAAATACAAAAATTTACTGGCAATGGATCATAGACCTAAGTGTAAAAGCTAAACCTATAAAACTGAGGGGTTTTTGTCATAGGAGAAAAATCTTTGCAACCTTGGGGTAAACAAAGATTTCTTAGGTCACAAAAAAGCACAAATCATAAAAGAAAAACAATCTGATAGCCTCAATCTTATCAAAATTTAAAATTTTCCTCTTTGAAAGATACTGTTAAGAAAATGAAAAGGTACGCCACAAATTTCAGAAAAAATTATAATACATATATCTAACAAAGACCTGTATCGTTAACATGAAAAGAACTCTTACAATTCAGTAAGAAGACACACAATTCCCCCCAAACTGTCAAAATATTTGGACAGACACTGCACAAAAAAAGATATATAAATGGCCAATAGGCACATGAAAATATGGTCAACATAATTTGTCATGAGAGAAACAAAAATTAACACCACAATGCCATACCGCAATACACCTATTAGAATGGCAACAACTAAAGAGACTGTCAATACCACGTGTTGGTGAGGACCTGGAGCAAGTGGAATTCTCATACATCACTGATGGGAATGTAAAATTATACATACACTTTGGAAAGCTGGCAGTTTCCTATAAAGATAAAAATAATCTGACCACAATGACCCAGCCATTTCACTCTTCAGTATTTTTTTATCCAAGAGAAATGAAAATGTAAACCTACACAAAGACTTGTACATGAATGTTCACAGCTATTTCATTCATAATAACTCCAAATTTGGAAAAATCCAAAATGGTCATTAATTGATAAATAGGTAAATAAAATGTGGCATATCCATACAATAGAATATTACTCAGTGATAAAGCACAATGCACTACTAAAAAAACACAGTAACGGGACTTCCTAGGTGGCGCAGTGGTTGAGTCTGCCTGCCAGTGCAGGGGACGCAAGTTCGAGCCCTGGCCTGGGAGGATCCCACATGCCGTGGAGCAACTAAGCCCGTGTGCTACAACTACTGAGCCTGCACTCTAGAGCCCGCGAGCCACAACTATTGAGCCCATGTGCCACGGCTACTGAGGCCAGCACACCTAGAGCCCATGCTCACAAGAGAAACTACCGCAGTGAGAAGCCCACGCATCACAAAGAAGAGTCGCCCCGCGCGTCGCAACTAGGGAAAGTCCGCGCAGCAACAAAGGCTCAATACACCCAATAGATAAATAAATTTATATATAAAAAAAAACCACAGTAACATTTATGAATCTCGAAGCCATGCTGAGTGAAAGAAGTTGAGACACAAAAGAATATGTACTTTATGCTTCTGTTTATATAAATTCTAGAAAATGCAAATTAATCTATAGTAATAAAAGCACATTAGTGGTTGTCTAGAGCCAGAGATGAACTTTTGGGATGATGGAAACGTTCTGTATCTTGATTGCAGTGTTGCTACACTTTTTCTTTTCAAGTGCATATTGGCTATTTATACTTCTTTTTTTACTTTAATTTTTATCTTTTTTATTACTTAATTTTTTATTTATTGGCTGCGTTGGGTCTTCGTTGCTGCGTGTGGGCTTTCTGTAGTTGCGGAGAGCTTGGGCTACTCTTCATTGCAGTGCCAGGGCTTCTTACTGCGGTGGCTTCTTTTGTGGAGCATGGGCTCTAGGTGCGTGGGCTTCAGTGGTTGTGGCACATGGGCTCAGTAGTTGTGGCTCATGGGCTCTAGAGCACAGGCTCAGTAGCTGTGGCACACGAACTTAGTTGCTCCATGGCATGCGGGATCTTCCCAGGCCAGTACTCGAACCCGTGTCCCCTGCACTGGCAGGCGGATTCTTAACCACTGGGCCACCAGGGAAGCCCTATATATCTTCTCTGAAGAAATGTATATTCATATCCTTTGTCCATTTTTAAATGGGGTTATTTGTCTTTTATTGAGTTGTAAGAGTTCTTTACATGTGTTGAATGTACGTCTCTTATTAGCTATATGATTTTAAATAATTTCTCTTATTCTGTGGGTTTTTTCACTTTCTTGATGGTATCATTTGCAGCATAAAAGCTTTTAACTTTGATATAGTCCAATATATCTGGGTTTTTTTCTTTTGTCATGTGCTTTTTGATGTGTCTACGAAATCACTGCCTAATTCAAAGTCATGAAGACTTACTCCTATGAGTCTTACAGTTTTATCTAAGAGTTGTATAGTTTGAAATCTTGCACTTAAAAGTACTCAAAACCCTTTAGGCATCTCTATGTTGGAACTGGCTTATGGTTGTAGCATAACCAACTGTCAAAGTTTGCTTGGGGCCCAGCACTTTCTAGGACATGGAATTTTTATTGCTATAACTCAAGTCCTGAGCAAACCAGGGTGAGTTGGATCCTTTATCAATAGACCTCCAACTTGCCAACCCTGATATAAATTATTATCCTTATTCTCCATAGCTTAAAATAGATGCTGAATCTCCTCACTTGAATGAAAGATATTTGTTTTCAGATGAACAAGCGTTTATTGGAACTTCCCTGGTGGAGCAGTGGTTAAGAATCCACCCGCCAAGGCAGGAGACACAGGTTCGAGCCCTGGTCTGGGAAGATCCCACATGCCTCAGAGCAACTAAGCCAGCCTACCACAACTACTGAGCCTGCGCTCTAGAGCTCACAAGCCACAACTACTGAAGCCGGCGCACTTAGAGCCCCGCTCTGCAACAAGAGAAGCCACCGCAATGGAACCCCACTTACCACAACTAGAGAAAGCCCACTCGCAGCAATGAAGACCCAATGCAGCCAAAAATAAATAAATAAACTTTAAGAAAAAAAAAAAAACAAACCCAAGCATTTATTGAGCGCTCACAATGCAAAGCCCTGGGGTTGAGTGTAGCAAAGTATATTAAATTCCAGTTTCAGTGTCCATAAATAAAGTGTTATTGTTCCAGGCCCTTGGGGTACATCAGCAAACCTTTATGGAGCTTAAGTTCTGAAGGGGGGGTGGGGCAGAGAGTCTAGCGGAAGGCCAATGGGAGAGCAATTGGCCAATATGAAGATAATTTTGAAGGCAAGGATTTCACTTTCATTCATCTTTGATTCCCCAGAACTGTAGAAATCACTCACTAATAATGCTTGTTGAATGAATGAATGAGTGATCGTTGGCTTTCTCCTACCCAACCTACATTTTTTTTTGTTCCTGAATCTTTTCACAAGACCTCAGCTCTGTGATGACAACGTCATGTCTAACTTGTCCTCTGTCATGTGCCCAGTGACTATCACAGTGCCCGGCGTACAGTAGGTGCTCCATAAACCATGCTTCAAGGCATGAATACATTCACACATTTTTTTTCATTCTCTGCATGTGTTATAGCAGCCTGGGTTTCAAGACCATCATACCGGTAACAACCTTAATGAATCCCTACAAATAAACATTTAGAGAGGCATCGTCCACCAGAGAGGGCTCATTGGTACCCAGACAGCCATTTCACAGGCTGGTGTGCCCTAGAGGCACCCCAGTGAAAAAAGCACCGCCAGCCACAGAGAGCCTGTGCATTCCGCTACCCAGAAGGGCTCTCCCCGCCCCCTCTCCCCGCGCGGCTCGCTCTGCCCTCCGCCTCCTCCTCTCCGCCCACTCTCGCCGCGGTCTCCTGGCGGCGGCGGCGGCTTTGTCTCGTGGGCTGGTCCCAGGCGGCTCCCTCCCCCGAACAGCTGCCACCCAGGGAGGAAGCGGCGCGGTCCAGCACCCTAGTGCTGAAGCCCCCCGATCGCCCGTCATCCGCCACCACCATGTAAGGGCCATGAAAAGGGCTCGTCCTGGCGCAGCGCGGACATGGAGGAGGACTTATTCCAGCTGAGGCAGCTGCCGTGAGTATCTTGGGGGGCGAGTGAGAGGCAGGCAGGCTTTCCTTTGGAAAATGAAAACCTGCAGGGGGGCATCCCGGCATGGCTTCCTGAATTTAAAGGGAACTGTTTCGGAGGAGAGAATTCAGGCCTGGAGGAGACATGCCATTTTCCTACCCCCACCAGCTCAGCATCTGTATCTCTGACTCAGTTCGATTTTTCAGAGCCGGCAGAATCTTACGGGGACCTACCCGTGTGATGTTTTCCCTTATCATTGCTCTCCATCCTAAAGGGATTTTTTGAGGTCTGTGTTTGAAGAAAGCATTAGCTGCTGTTTTGAAATATGGGCTGAATTGATGAATCCAGGCAACCACATCGGTCTCTGCCAGTCCTTCTCCTAATTTTTCTGCAAGGTCTTTTAGAAGGGGATGATACTGATGTTACAGACTGGTTTCTAAAAAGCTGGAATTCCTTCCTAGAGAGGAGGCTTCCGCAAAGTCTTGTTGTTTATGAAGTGTGTGAATGAGAGGGCTGTGCATCGTCGCTGAAACCTCTTGCCTTCTTCTGAATGAAAGGCTTTTGTAACAGCTAACTAGAGTGAGACTGTCAACGGCTCTCCTTAGGATCAGGAATGCACTGCTTAGAGGACTGGAATTTTTTAGGGATGACCAATTTGCTCTGAAAATCTCCGGGGAATACAGTCAAGCAATGGAAAGGACAGGGGGCTTGTAAAGGGGCTTACAAATTTCTCCTACCAGGAGCTGATGGTGATTTGTTAAGCAAATTCCAAGAGTATGAGATGGAGCATTAGAAAGAACATTAATGGGGGTTTTGTTTTAATGTTTAGAAGCACTAGCCCTTTGGATGGTAAAAGTAGGCACCATTTGGAATTGTTGGAAAGGATACATTATCGTTAGCATGTGTCTTTTCTTGACTTAAGTCAAGATTTAAATGTTTTTTTTCTCTCTAAACGGCAGAGGAATTCTCCCAAGTGACTTTTAGTGTGACTGGTACAGCTCTCTGAGGCTCTGAGTACTGGAGGGTATTGTAATGTCTACTTCTCAATCGGTGTAAAATTAATTTGCATTTAAAAATTTAATTAATTAAATCTTAACTTTTAAGCTTTTATTAACTGATCCGCACGTGGCATATCTTATGTAACACAGCATTATTTCACAAATGCTAAAGGATACTCAGTTATAATATCCAAAGTCGATCTATGAATACATAAAAATGTACATATCTGAGTGCAGGTATCTCAAGGAAAACGTACCACATTCATTGAAAATAAATACCATGTTTAAAAACCAACCAATTATCTCAAAATAAAGAATAATTCAGAAACTAAAATATGAAATTTGGTACTCAGAATAAGAATACATGTTGGAACTGCAGTTTTACTGGGATAAATTTTCAAATGCTGTCAGAGAAGGTGAACTTTACAAATTACTCAACGATTCATGTATATTTAATCTACTAATATATAGACATGACACTAGAGCGACAATTCCTTCCTTAATTTAAAAAAAGTAAATAAGAGGTTTTTATTTAAGCTTTAAATTAATTTAGTTTTTAATACTAATATATAATAAAATGTACTAATATAATATATACATAGGGTAAATAAAGTTCAAAAACAAGCACAAGAACAAAAGTAAGTGTCTCTCTTCCCAAACACCAGCGTTAAGTTTCTCGATTATTTTTCTAATTTTTATACACGTAAATACGTGTAATATCTATTAGAGAGGCCAAATTGTGTGCTGGTTAAGAGCACTGGCTCTTGAAAAAGACAGACTTGGCTTCAAATCCTGACTGTGCCACTTCATGGCTGTGTGACTTTGAGCAAGTGACTTAACCTTTCTGAGACTCCATTTCCTTAGCTGTAAAATGGGAATCATAATAGCACCTGATTCATAGGGTTATGGGGAAGACCAAATGAAATAATGTGTGCTAAATGCCTGGCAGACACAAGGAAGTCACACACATTGACTATTATTATTATGACATCTGAAAAATAATTTATAAAAACAAAATCCGTAGACTTCTTATGCTGGACTCCCCCAAAATGTAATCTGCAAACCCCAAATTACATTTGAATGATGTCAAAATTAGCCCTGAAATATGTTAACCTCCATTTATAAAAAAGAATAAAATAAAAGGAACAGCCGTGTGAATCTGAGTGGGTTAAACATCACGATACAGGTGTTTTTTAAACATACCCTGTGTATACTATTCACAGATTGCTGGCAACAGACTGCCTGAGAGCAGTGGGGGTTTTTAAAAAAATCAGAGTGCCTTGTAGAGGGTGGACAAGAGTGGACCTTGGCACAGGCTCAGCCCCACAGAAGGCCAAGTGTTAATAGATTATAAGCCACTAAGTAGTTTACAGGGTCAGGGGAGGGGGAAGAAGGCTGAGGGTATCTGAGAAATAGTCCTTTCCTGCACTTGGAGGCACCTTCATGCAGTTCTAGGATGCATCATCTGAGACCACAACCAACCTCTGCCTTTCACCTGCTGTTCACTCAGGCACAGCACCATGTACAGGAGATTCAAAAGGCTGAGATTTTGTGTCTAGTTCTGCCTTGTTGTGAGGTCTTATGAAGTCGGATTTCCCTGGGTCTCTCCTTTCTAGGATGATTTCTTGAAAGCAGGTTGTGCAGACTACATTGATTCATTCATTCATGGCTTCATTCATTCATTCAGTGATGTTCCTGGGTGCCATCCTAGGTTGAGGGATTCTACAACCAAATGAGATACACGGTCTTTGGAGCTCACAATCTAGAGCTTCAGTGTCCAACACAGTAGCCGCTAGCCACGTGTGGCTATTTAAATTTAAACTTGAATGATGTAATTAGTATGTGAAATAATTTCCATGTATAATACATGGAAATACAATATAAAACATGGCATAAATAAAATAGGTGATGTTTCAAAAAAATCAGTTCCTTAGTTGCTTTAGCCACTTTTCAAGTGCTCAACAGCTACGTGTGGCTAGAGGCTGCTGTAGCTGCGTTGTGACAGCATGGGTCCAAAAACATTCCTGGATCTGCAGAAGGTTCTATTGGACAGCAGTGGTCCGATGGGAGAAGCGGATGTCGAACACACGATTGCACAATAATTATGAGAATCATCTTAAGGGCTACAAAGGACAAGTGCAGGATGTGACCAGACTAGTTCAGATGGCAGAGGAGAGGATCAGAGAAGGCTTCCTTGAGGAATTGACATTGGAGCTGAACCCCCAGACATATGTAGGAGTCAGCCAGGGAAAGAGATAGGATGGAGCGTTTCAAATAGAGGGAATTTGGGGGGGGGGGGCTCAAAATCAGGCCAGTGGAGCTTCACGAGCAAGTGGCGTGAGGGAAGGATGCAGAGGATGGCAGGGACCAGGCCACACATGGCACTGTAGTAAGGACAAGAAATTGGAACTTCATCCTGTGTTTGCTCAATCCACTCTCTCTGTCCTTCCTTACCAACCCTGTCTTTCAAGATTGAGCTTAAGTCCATCACCTCAATGAATCTTCTGACTTCTCCTGGGCTTCATCAGGTGCAGGGGTAAAAGTGTGGGCTCTGAGTCAGGCAGATCTGGGTTCAAACCCTGGCTCTGCCACTTACCATCTGGTGGCCTTGGACCAACGGCTTCACCTCCCCAAGGCTGGGTGCTTATCTGTAAAGTTGGGATAATGGCGGTCTCTGCATGGCAGGGCTATTGTGAGGATAAGGGAGGTCACCACTGGGAAGCTCCCAGCACGGTGCCTGGCTCCACGTAAGGGCTCAACCAATGGTGCTGCTGGTGAAGTGGTCTTCTTCCACTCTGGACTTGTTTCCCTTATCCTCCAACTTGTTCAGGTAGCCAAGCACCTGGAAGCCATGGTCTCCTTTTCAGAATACTAAGAAGATGTCCTAATGGAAGCTAATGGAAGTACATGTCCAAACTTGAACTCCTGATCTTTCTTGCATTCTGCTCCTCTTTCAGCCTCATCCATCCCAGTTGATGGTAACTCCATCCATCCCATCTGGGCCAAAAACTTTGGAGTCAATTTTGCCTCCTCTTTCCCTCATATTTCACTTCAATCCATCAGGCAATTCTATTGGTCCTGCCTTTAAGCTACATCTAAACTCCTACCACTTCTCTCCACTTCTATTGCTAGTCCTTGGTTCAAGTCCCCATCATCTCTCACCTGGACTGATTCCAGCAGTCATCTTGCTGGTCTCCCTTTCCCTGCCCTTGTCTCCCTACAGTGCATTCTCAACACAGCAGCCAGAGAGATTCTTTAAAAGTCAGGTCACATCCCTCTTCTGTTCAAAACCCTCCCAGGCCTCCCATCTCACCTCATCTCTTCTACTCTCCCACCCCCTCATGCAGCCATTCTGGTTCCCTTGTTGTTCCTCAAACACACCGGTAGGTTTCTGCCCCAGCGCCCACTGCTCTCTCTACCTAGAAAGCTCTTCTCCAAGGTATCTGCTTCACCTTTGTCAAGTCTCAAAGGCCACCATCTCACCAAAGCCTACCCTGATCACCTCCTTAAAATGTGCAGCCCTCTCTCACAGCCATTTAGGATGGTTACTGTCAAAAATAAATAAAAACAACACATGTTGGTGAGGATGTGGAGAAATTGGAATTCTTAGACGCACTGACTGTTGGTGAGAATGAAAAATGGTTCAGCCTCCATGGAAAACAGTATGGCGGTTCCTCAAAAAATTAAAAATAGAATTACCATATGGCTCAGCAATTCCACTTTGGGGTATATACCCATGAAAGAACTGAAAGCACAGTACTGAAGAAATATTTGTACAGCTATGTTCACAGCAGCATTATTTGCAATACCCCAAAAGTGGAAGCAACCAAGTATCCCGGATGGATGAATGCATAAACAAGTGGATAAACAAATAACCCACCACAGGCTTTTAAAATCTCCATACAATGGAATATTATTTAGCCTTAAAAAGGAAGGAACTCCTGACACTTGCTACAGCATGGATAAACCTTGAGGATATTATGCTAAGTGAAATAAGCCAGTCACCAAAGGACAACTACTGTATGATTCCACTATAGGAGGTTCCTAAAGTAATCAAATTCATAGAGACATAAAGTAGAATGGCAGTTGCCAGAGGCTGGGGAAGGGGCGTAGGGGGATCTGTGTGGTGGGTACAGAGTTTCAGTTTTGCAGGATGAAAAGAGTTCTGTGGGTAGACAGTGGTAATGGTTTTACAACATTGTGAATATACTTAATGCCACTGAACTGTATTCTTAAAAAAAATGGTCCAAATGATAAATTTTATTTTATGTGTATTTTACCGTAATTGAAAAAAAAATCACAGCCCTCTTCCCCCATCCTCCACCGCTACACTGTGTCAGCTTTTCCTTTTATTATAGCACTTACCTTCCAGCATACCATATAATTTGCTTATTTATTTTTAGTGTCTATCTTCACTCACTCGTGTGAAAGCTTCACAGGGCAGGATTCTGATGTATCCCAAGTACGTGGAACAGTGCCTAGATTCCATCTGATACTGGGTTTTAGGATAGACCAGACCAAAGGATTAAATGAAAACTGTGAGAGTGAAAAAATCAGAAAAATCTGTCCATCAGCTTAATCATTCTCTTTGACAGTGGTGGCCACCATTATTAAGTTTTAGCAGCTAAAGCACTGAGTCCCCATGGAAAGATCAGACATAGCCTTGTTTCATCCTATTGGCCCTTCTGCTTCCCCATCCCCTTCCATTGAATCAGGAGGTTAGGAGAATGCAGTTTGGCTTACTGATTACATGATTACGTTCTTGAAATTGTCCCAGGCAAATTCTTTGGGCCCCTGGTAGCCCATAAGGATTCAGTTTTGGTTTTAGAGAAGGAGCCAAAAGTAGGTTTTGTTTCCTCTGAATGAGGAGACCACTGCAGAGAGACAAGACCAGAGTAAGCCGCTAAGGCACACATGAGACTTCATGCTGGCTCCCATCCCCCTGAGACTCGTAGGGGCAAAAGGGTAGGATTCCTGGCCAAAGAGGAGCGATGGAGGTACATGGTCACCCACTTCAGGCAAAAAGTAGGGAGTTATTGTAATAGCCTAGGAATCCTCAAGGTTAACCCACCACAGGCTTTTAAAATCTCAAGCTCCTGACAACTCAATAACAAAAAACCAAACAACCCAATCAAAAAATAGGCAGACCTAAATAGACATTTCTCCACAGAAGAGGTACAGATGGCCAATAGACGCATGAAAAGATGCACAACATTGCTCGTTATTAGAGAAATGCACATCAAAACTACAATGAAGTATCACTCACACCTGTCAGAATGGCCATCATCAAAAAGTCTACAAATAAGAAGTGCTGGAGAGGCTGTGGAGAAAAGGGAACACTCCTACACTGTTGGTGGGAATGTAAATTGGTGCAGCCACTATGGAGAACAGTATAGAGGTTCCTTAAAAAAACAAAAATACAGCTACCATACGATCCTGCAATTCCACTCCTGGGCATATATCCAGAGAAAACCATAATTCAAAAAGATACATGCATCCCAATGTTCCTAGCAGCGCCATTTACAATAGCCAAGACATAGAAACAGTGTCTTGTGTCCATCAATAGATGAATGGATAAAGAAGATGTGATGTATTTATACAAAATGAAATATTACTCAAGCATTAAAAAAAGAGAGAAATAATGCCATTTGCAGCAATGTGGATGGACCTAGAGATGATCATACTAAGTGAAGTAAGTCAGAAAGAGAAAGACAAAAACCATATAATATCACCTATATGTGGAATCTAAAATATGACACAAATACACTTATTTACAAAGTAGAAACAGACTCACAGACATAGAAAACAAACTTACGGTTACCAAAGGGGAAAGGGGGTGGGGGAGGGATAAATTAGGAGTTTGGGATTAGCAGATATGCACTATTGCATATGAAATAGATAAACAAGGTCCTACTGTATAGCACAGGGAACTATATTCAATACCCTGTCATAAACCATAATGGGAAAAATATGAAAAAGAATATATATATCTATATGTGCAACTGAATCACTTTGCTGTACACCAGAAACTAATATGACATTGTAAATCAACTATACTTCAATTTAAAAAAAAAAAAAAAACTTCAGGCTCAAAGCTACTCACACCGCATCATTTCAAACACATACCCGCCAGCTTCACCTCTAGGGAATATGTGTTTCAGTAACTTAAGGGAAACAGTCTGGAAGCCAAAGAAAGAAAATCTCCTTGCAAAGAGGCCACTGCTTAGGTGGTCTTAGGCCTTAGAGAGGATTGTTCCAGGGCTTACTGGCCCTGACAGTGGCTTTACAGCCCAGCCAAGCTCTTTTCCAGGCTGTTTAAAAGAATAACAGATCTGAATGGGAATCATAGTGTGATCTTGGGTGATTCTTAACTTCCTTGAGATATAAGGGGGTGCCTGGGCCACCTTCAAGGGCATTTTTGGCTTTAAAAGACTGTGATCCTAAGCTCTCTCGATGGATGTGCCTGGTACCATCTAGTTTATGGTGATTATTCTGGTGTAATTATTAAGAGCATCTCTTTCACTCTTAAACATGGGGTTTTTAACCTCGACGCTGTTCACGTTTTAGATCAGATGACACTCTATCATGAGGGGCTGTTCTAGGCATTATAGGATGTTTAGCAGTATCCCTGGCCTCTACCCATAAGATGTCACAAGCACCACCAACCCCCCCACCCAAGCTGTGATAATCAAAACTGTCTTCAGACATTGGCAGTATCCCCTGGGAGACGAAATGGCCACCCTGTTGAGAACCACTGCTCTAAAGCGTTCTAGTTTAGACAATAAATTATTCAGTCTCCTTATTTCAAAGCATCTTCAGACCTCTCTTTACACCTCACTTCTCTGACCTTAGTCATGTTGGGACCCTGGTCTGTGCCCCTTCCTCCATCCCCAGGATACCTTTGGTAAAAGACTATAAATTCCATGAGGACAAGAATGTGGTCTGACCCATAGAAGGTCCTCACTGCATGCTTGTTGAATGAAGGAGTGAATAAAGAAGTTGCAGAGACAGACTGCCTGGAGAGTTGTCACCCAGGCTTGCAGTTCCTCAGTCAGAAGCTACCCGTCCCCCCACTGAGGCCACATCACAGAATGATTGAGTGTGTGGGCTTTCTGCTCAAGTAGACCTGATTTGAATTCTGACTTTTCTGCTGACCTGGAAGGTAATCTTGGGCATACTTTTCTTCTCAGGGCCTCAGTTTCATCATCCGTAAAGTGGGGACAGTAGTAGTGTCCACCTCACAGGGCATAAGGTTCATAAAATACCTAGTGCAGCTCCCAGCACATGGTGAGAGCTTAACAGATTTTAGCTATTATTTATTTGTGATCATTGCCTTTTATCTAGAATACGAGCTATTGGTCCACTATCCAGGGAACAAATTCAGTGCTATGGTCAATGGGGGATGGGGTGCCAGGAAAATACAAAAAAATAAAATCCACAGAGAACTAAAATTTCCATTAATTATAGACTTCTAGACATTCAAGAGTGGAAAGGACCTTAAAAGCCATCACATGCAACCCCTTATACCTCATCTTCTCGGTTCCAGGGAAGAGGGCATCCTGGTAATGGCTTCTAAACATCTGTGGTCACCATCAACATCTTATTAAAATACAGATTTGTGGGCCCCAATCGGCAGAGACGCAAAAGCATTAGGTCTGGAGAGTGGCCAGGAATCAGCATTTTAATTGGTTCCCTAGCAGGTATTCTTGGCCTTAGTTAGAGAAGCATCTACTACTGGTTAAGATCATGGGTTCTGGAGCTACTCAGGCCAGGAACCTAGGACATTATATGCTATCTAGGAGACCTGGACCAATTGGTATAATCTCTCTGAGCCTCAGTTTACTTGTCTGTAAACTGGGGATATTAATAACACCTCCCTCCTATGGTTGTTGGAAAGATTATATAAGATACATATGCTATCTATAATATTTCCTATGTATAAGTATATGTAGCATTTAGGCTTGCCCTTGGCATTGCTGAGCACTACGTATTAAATATCATTACTCGTGAGTCCATACACGTGGACACCTGCCTCTCCTAGACCACCTTTCATGAGGGGGAGCCCACTGCCGTCTAAAGCAGCCTTTGGAGTCTCTGGACTTCTCTCCCTGAGAAGCCTCCTGATATTGTGCTGAAATCTGCTCCCCTCTTTATATCCAGAAGTTCAAGCTCTATCTTTAGGGTCCAACTTGAACAAGAGCCTTCTTTCACATGCCAGAAGTTTAAATATTGGAAGGCAGAGGTCCAGCCCCTAAGAAGACGCTTCCCAAATCGGACAGATCAGCGAGTCCCCAGGTCTTAACCTGAAGGAGACAATGCAAGTCCATGTGTCAGTGACCTTGGCACTTTCTGCTGCTCTAGGTCCACCGTGTCTAACTCCATTTGTCAATAGGTTTAAGATTCCAAAGTAGTCCCAGTGTGATGTAACTGAGTACCTGGGACAAAGCTGAGGGCTGCTGGTCATCAGTTTTGTTGACTGAGTTCCCCAAACATAAGAAAACTTGTTACAACTCGGCCCTTTGCTGGTCAGCTTTGGAGATGGGCCTCTCTGTGAGGCTGTCTCCCTCTACTGGTTGGAAGAGTGGGGACTGGGGGTGTGAAGGATGAATAATAAAAGCTTCAGCACCCCACTCCCCACCGCACCCTGCTGTACCCCCTGGTCCAAGGCACCATCACTTCTCACTCAGCTGAGCGCACAGGCACCTGCCTGGGTCTCTCTGCTTCCTCTCCCCATCTCTGTGTGTTAATCATGTTTTTTATTTTCTGTATTCTGATGTTTTGACGTCTTAGGGCCTCAAAGACCCTGGAGGACAGGCCTCTCCCAGGGTTAATTAGTAAATAACTTGCCTGCCAGTGTACCTTTTGTATGCAAATCAACCAATCCAGAGCCATTAATCCACCTGCCCTGATCACTCCAGGGCCAAGTATCAGACAACTGGAGGCAGTCCCTATGCTCGGAACCTGGAGAAGTTACTCAAACTAGCCAATCCTCAGCCTGCTTACCCTGCCTCACCTGTTCCTTCCTGTGGAAACCACAATAAAGACTCTTGCTGATATTCTCCCCTCCCTCTTGCCTCCTCATGGACCCTGATGCTTCCCCATTTGGTCCCCCAGGTGGGGTGTACCCCCTCTGCTTGGAATCTGTGATTATAACAGAGTCTAATTTTGTCAATGGCAGTAGTCTCCTGATCTGTTTGCCTTGCCACGCCTAAATCATAATAAAACCTATGTAAAATATATAGGAACTTTCCTGGCAGTCCAGTGGTTAAGACTGTGCCCTTCCTATGCAGGGGATGCAGGTTCAAGCCCTGGTCGGGAAACTAAAATCCTACATACTGCATGGCCAAAAAGTAAAGTGTGACTCAAAAAAAATTTTTTTTAAACACACTCCACAATCTATTCCTCCTCCTGTAGAAAAATGTGCCTGAATGATCTTCTCAAAATCAGCTCTGATCATCTTCCACTGCCTCACCGCTACTTGAAACCTTTCAGTGGCATCCCACTGGTCTCAAGATAACATGAAAAATCCTCCCTGTGGTCTCCAGAGCTCTGTGTAATTCAGCTTGTTTCTCTGACCTCTACTCCTTGGTCCTACCTCTCGGTCTTTGCACTGACTGTTCTCTCTCCTCCTCCCCGATCTGTATGGGACTCTGCTGGTCCTCAGACCTCAGGGAAGTCTATCCTGACTACTCTTCCCTCCAATCAGTTCTTTATCTTGGCACCCTGTTTCCATCTCAAGATTCATTCATTTGCATATATATGATTTCTTGTTTACTTGTATATTAACCGTCTTCCCAGCTAAGGCATCCACTTCAGAAGAGTAGGTGTATTTTATCTCCCTTTGTATCCCAGCCCTCAGCACATAGTCAACACTCAATAAACACTTATTAAAATACTGAAGGATGGTGCCAGGCTCTTTGAGATGCTCTATTGACTCCTTTCATCTCCATGGCAACCCTGTGAGATAGGAATTACCATCTTCATTCTACCAGCAGGAAACTGAGACCCAGAGGAGTAAAGTAACCTAACCTCATAGCTACTGAATGGTTTGGGCAAGTGATTCACACCCAAATCAGTCTGTTTGAAGAGTTGGGCTCTTCTTTCTATGACAACCCCCTTTTTTCAAGCAGGACTTTAAATGCTGCCCTGTAACAGTCACACTTATGTATAAGCTTCCTTTTCAGTCTGATAGATTCATGAACTCAGGGGATAAACATCCAGAAGCTCAGATGAAAAGAGAAAAAAAACTTCCTTACCCCAATCAAGTCTCAGACCCTAATTTAAGGTACGGAGGTGAATTACATGATGGTACAAGCAAGATCTTTGGGTTGATAGGTATTTCCTCAAGCTCTTCTCTTCTTTCAATAGCAAAATTATGTAAAACAAATGTTCCCTGCTATTTTGGTAAGCTATATGCTATATATACACAACAAATGCCAAGAAATTGTGAGCCCAGCTTGTTTCGAAGCCCTCATATATCTAACATATGCCACTGCTATTTTCTTTTTCTTTCATATTACATTTTTTTTTCTTTGGGAAATCTTGGCTTATGAAGCTGATAACTGCTTTTAGGAACCCAACCGATTCAAAATGTAGTCTGGCTTTCTGAGTATAATTTAATGTCAGAGGTCTCTCTCTACATCTGTCTTAAAACAAGTTTTAATAAATAAAGAGCCCCGGCTTCTAGTGGATTGCCAGAGAAGGAATGTGGACAGATCTTGGTTTAAAACTCCAGGGAGCCAAGCCATTTTCTCAAAATCAAATTTCACAAAGGTCAAGGGACTCCATGCCCAAGGCAGAAAGGTGACTTGAATGAAGCTGGGTTGGAGGAAAGCCAATATTGACACAACGCCCCTCAGTTTCCTGTTCATCAAGCTCAGTTCATCTTCACGCCGGTCCTGCAAGCCTGTCCTCATCCTGTTTCACAGATGCACGCGTCTGTAACGTGCTTCGCCAATGTTACAAGATCAACAAAAGCTCTGTGGATAGTTGCTATTGTGATCTATACTGATTATTAAAGTAATGGATGTGCAGATTAAAAAATTTACTTATTACAGAGGAATCCAGAATGAAAAGTAAAACAAAAATTTCTTTCCCTTAAAACTCCCCATTCCCATCCCATCCTCCTGCCCAGGAGCGACAAGTCTTAAGCTTCTTAAGTATCCTTCCAGAATGTTCAATTGTAGAAGTGAAAATATTCTTGAGCACACTTGAACAGGCACACAGATTCCCTAGGGCCTTGGTTAAAATGCAGATGCTGATTCAGTAGATCTGAGCCAGGGCCCGAGACTCAGCATTTCTACCAAGTCCCTAGGGGAGGCTGGGGGCTCAGGTTTGAGACTGCTCTTAAGTCTTAGGACCTAGATCACGGGACCATAGTCTAGCCCATTTAATAACGAGCCCCAGGGAGAATTCCCTGGAAGTCCAGTGGTTAGCACTTTCACTGCTGTGGGCCTGGGTTTGATCCCTGGTCAGGGAACTAAGATGCCTCAAGCTGAGTGGCACGGCAAGAAAAAAAAAAAAACAGAGAGCCCCGACAATCTTTTCCTGCTGGTTCTTGCAACCAGCTTGTGTGTGTTTACTGTGTGTATGTTCATTGCGTTAAAATATACATAATAAAATTTACAATTTCAACAGTTTAGATTGTACAGTTAGTGGTATGAATCACATTCACAATGTGGTGTCACCTTTACCACTACCTCTCATCTGCCTCAACTGAAACTCTGTACCCATTAAACACTAACTCCCCATTCCCCTCCGTCCCCCACCCCACCCCACCCCCAGCATCTGGTGACCACCGTTCTCCTTTCTCTCTCTGTGAATCTGACTATTTTAGGCCCTCTCAGATGGGGGGACTCATGCAATAATTGTCCTTTCGTGTTGGGCTTACTTCAGTTAGCGCCATGTCTTCAAGGTGCATCCGTGTTGTAGCAAGTGTCAGAATTTGCATCCTTTTTAAAACTGAATAATATTCCATTGTATGGAGGGACCACACTTTGTTTCTCCATTCAGCCACTGGTGGCCACTCGAGTTGTTTCCACCTTTGACTATTGTGATGGAGATCAACGTAAACAAACTGTTTTTTAACACCGTCTTTAGCGCATGTGCCTTCATCTATCTCATCACTCCTCTCCGGATGATTGTTTCTGGTTTCGTATGTTATCGCAGCAAAGCTGCAAGGAGCGTGCTAGCACCAGCAGAGAAGACAGTAGAGTGGCAGGGAGCGGGGACACTGAAATCAGATGGCTTTGCCAAAGCCTAGACGCTTACTGTGTGACTTTGGGCACGCTCCCAGCCCCTCTGTGCTCGAGTGTCCTCATCTGTAAAATGGGGACAGTGAAAGTGGGAATGAATAAGATAGTTGATGCAAACCGCAAACACTGGACCTGACGCACGCAAGCTAACGAGCCGTATCTGCCATTATTTCTAGGGAGATTGTTACCTCCTGTGCCTGCCCCCTCAATGAACTGTCAGCACAACCCATTCTGGGTGGGAGCTCAAAGCACTGAAACATTGGAAAGATATCACAGATTACCTTCCCAAAAGGTTGCAGTGGTCGCTATTAGTCACAGAAGGAAGCACAGAGCCCCGGACGGTCCTGGAGGAGAGGATGTGATGAAAGGGAGTGTCAGGCCACACAGCCATCTCCTTCTGTGATGTTACCCTCAGAGTCAAGGGCGAGCTGTGGATCTTCCCTTTACCCCTGAAAAGGCATTGATAATGGACATAAATGTTCATTCCTTCTTTCGCCTAATACTTCTCTACATTTCGATCTTCTCTGAATACCTTGGGGGACTGTTTATGTTTTTGATTTGTGGGGGTGACTTCTCGGGGACAGAGTCCAATCCTTTGCTATTCCCTCCCTGGAACCCGCTTCGCACCACCCCTCCGTGGGTTGAAGAGTTGAAATGTCACGCCCCCCTCCCTGCTAGCCTCTCACTGAGCCCAGTTCATTTTATTTGCAGCTTTTCTCACAATGTGCGGAAATATCTATGTAGCGATATGTACAGCCACATGTACTAGATATAAATACATATTTACTTATATTTACAAATATATTTAGAAATATTAACTTATACATTGACTTATAAATATATACATTACACATAAATGTATATAAATTTATAACTATATACAAACATAATTATTTTTATATATTTGTAATTGTATATAAAAATACAAAATACATCTGGATGAATACATAAAATTTTTTATTGAGGTATAGTTGATTCACAATATTATATTGGTTTTAGGTGTGCAACAGTGCTTCACAACTTTTAAAGATTAGACTCCATTTATATTATAAAATATTGGCTGTATTCCCTGTGCTGTATGATATATCTCTGCTGCTTATCTATTTTATACATGGTAGGTTTTTTTTACATAATTTTATTTATTTATTCATTTGTGGTTGCATGGGGTCTTCGTTGCTGTGCACGGGCTTTCCCTAGTTGCGGAGACCAGAGGCTACTCTTGGTTGTGGTGCACGGGCTCCTCATTGAGGTGGCTTCTCTTATTGTGGAGCACGGGCTCTAGGCACGCGGGCTTATTTGCTCTGCACCATGTGGGATCTTCCTGGACCAGGGATCAAACTCGTGTACTCGGCATTGGCAGGCAGATTCTTAACCACTGTGCCACCAGGGAAGTCCCATAAGAGTTTATATCTCAATCCCATACCCCTTTCTTGCCCCTCCCCCACTTCCCTCTCCCCATTGGTAACCACTAGGTTGGTCTCTCTATCCACAAGTCTGTTTCTTTTTCGTTATATTCTCTAGTTTGTTTCATTTTTTAGATTCCACATATAAGTGATAACATACATTATTTGTCTTTCTCTGCCTGACATTTCACTAAGAAGTAACATCCATGGCAGTGCTGAGGGTGGAGGGTTTGGGGCTTATTGGGGGGAAGGGGATGGTAAGATACACATAAAATAAAATTTATGATTTTAACCATTTTTAAGAGTACGGTTCTGTGGCACTAAGTGCCTTCACATTGCTGTGCAACCACCCCTATCATCCACCTCCAGAATGTTTTCATCTTCCCAAACTGAAAAGTCTGCATTCCTTCCTCTCCCAGTCCCTGGTAACCACCGTTCTACTTTCTGTCTGAATTTGACTACTCTGAGTATCTTATATAAGTGAAATCATGCATTATTTGTCTTTTAATGACTGGCATGTTTCACTTGGCATAATGTCTTCAACGTTCATCCACATTATAGCATCTGTCAGAGTTTCCTTCCCTCCCAGGACTTCTCTGGTGGTGCAGTGGTTGAGCATGTCCTGCCTGCCAATGCAGGGGACACGGGTTCGATTCCTGGTCCGGAAAGATCCCACATGCCGGGGAGCAACGAAACCCGTACACCACAGCTACTGAGTCTGCATGCTGTAACTACTGAAGCCCGTGCGCCTAGAGCCCGTGCTCTGCAACAAGAGAAGCCCACCGCAACGAAGAGTAGCCCCATTTGCCACAAGTAGAGAAAGCCCACGCGCAGCAATGAAGACCCGATGCAGCCAAAAGTAAATAAATTAATTAAATAAATTTTAAAGAAAAGAATTTCCTTCCACTCCCCCCCCCCTTTATTTTTGGTCACACAACTTGTGGGATCTTAGTTCCCTGACCGGGGATTGAACCCAGGGCCTCAGCAGTGAAAGTGCGGAGCCCTATCTACCGGACAGCCAGGGAATCCCCCCTTCCCTTTCTTTGGGAAGCTGAATAATACTCCATTGTATGTATAGACTGTATTTCACTTATCCACTCATCTGCTGATGGACTCTTGGGTTGCTTTCACCTTTGGGCTATCGTGAATAGTGCTGCTGTGAACATGGATGTACATTCACAGTGTTGTACCACCTTCACGTCTATCTAATTCCAGAATATTTTCATCACCCCGAAAGGAAATTCTGTACCCATTAGGCAGTCACTCCGCATCCCTCTTTGCCCAGCCCTGGCCAACCCCTGATCTGCTTTCTGTCCGTATGCAGTTGCTTCACATAAATGGAGTCATACATGTGTGACCCTGTGTCTGGCTCCTTTCACTCAGCATCATGTTTCAGGTTCATCTGTGTTGTAGCTTGTGACAGTGATTTGAGGACTTTGTGCAGTGGTTATGCTGGAGACGGCTCATAGCAGCTCTAGCGAGCAGATTGATTGTTAAATATGCAGGAAATCTCAGAGCCTGTTATTTAACTGCTGAGAGCTTAAAATTGGTCACAGTGGGAGTATTTACCCCACGGATATTGCCAAATGCTACACAGCGGTATGATTTGGGGGGTTTGAGACTCAGTTTGTAGGCACTGGCTTCAGAGCTTCCCCATGATCCCCGTCAGCATCCTCCCCAAAGCTACCTGGAAATAAATACATACTCTGAATAAAACGGTGCTCTTGCTGTCGAAGTGTTGTTTAAATGAAGCCCCAGATTCCAATTTCATGCCAAATTTCCAGGCCTAAGGCAGTCGGTCTCCTGCCTTTGCTCCCAGGTGACACCTGCCTTCCGGCTGCAAAGGACGCCCCAGCTCCAGGCTGCAGGGATTTTGTCTGAGTCCTGTGCCACAGGGGTTCTGAGCTTCTCGGGTGAGGAGGGTAAGCTGCAGGCATCCAGCTCAGCCAACAGCGTACAGGGCTCCATCCCTCAGCATGAGGGCTTGGGAACGAGGGTGGGAAAGTTGGGGTCGGCAGAATCACTCGCCTGCCTCGATGCACTAATTGAGTCCCGCATCAGCAAGAGCAGCACCACCTGGGAACGTGCGGGAACTGCCAAATCTCAGTCTCCAATTGAGACCTTCTGAGTCAGACCCTCTTGGCGAGGGGCCCCCCAGCTTCCGTGTTGTGACCAGCCCTGGGGGGATTTTGAGGCACCATCCAGCTCAAGATGCCCTTCACAAATGTGAAAGCTGAAGAGCTGTCAGCCAGGCTGCAATCAAGCTGTGCCTTTCAATTCCTGCTCCAGGTCCCATCGTTGTCCACTAACTGGCAAGCGCACCCACACAGGCCAGCTGAGTCTAGGCCTCACATTCATTCCCCAGACACAGGTGAATACTCGCGAGAGGCACTGATGCTCAGTGATTAGGACCCAGGGCTCTGTTACCAAAGACATCCAGGCTGAAGCCTCAGTTCTTTCAAGCTGTGTGACCTCAGACAAGTGCCTTAACCTCTCTGAGCATTTGTTTTCTCATCTGTAAAATGGGGATAATAACACTACCTAGTTCATAGGTTGATTGTCAGGGTAACTAACAGGAGATAATGTAAAAGGCATAGCTCTTAGCATTTAGTAAATGCTCAGTAAAGAGCTACATGGCTGGAGGACTATTATCTAAGAAGTTCGAGGGAGGGAAATTCAATAATTCATCTCTTATATTTGTATAGTGCTTTAAAACTAGTTTGCACAATAACTCTGGAGGAGCTCATTTGTAGCAGATACCCTTGGTGCCGGTCCCAGATTCCCTTTACCAAGTTGGTCAGTCTCTCAGCTGCTGCCAATCATGGGTGCTCACAGTCCACAGCTGCGGTCACCTCTAGAGGTTTCCCTTGACTGATGGGAGCCACGGCACCAGGGGATACCTGGGAGGTTATGCCTTCCATCCCTGGGGTGGCACGGCCAGTGATTGACTGATTTGAGCCCAACCCCCAGATCTCTGGGTAGGACAATCTCTATGGTACAATTTACACTCCAGAGTAGGATCAGAGTTCAGCAGAAACCACATCCTTGCTTAGTTCCCGCCCACCCCACCTTGTCTTGCTTCTCTCACTTCCTGGCTGATGTCTCTTGAGAGTACTTCCTCAATAAATCACTTGCCCAAGAATCCCTATCTCATTTTTGGCAGAAAAAGAAAAATCCATCCTAAAATTCATGTGGAATCTCAAGGGACATCAAATAGCCAAGACAATCTTAAAAAATAAGAACAAAACTGGAAGTCTTATACTTCCTGATTTCAAAACTTACTGCAAAGCTACAGCCAGGAAAACAGTGTGGTCCTGGCATAAAGACATATAGACCGATGGAATACAATAGAGAGCCCAGTAACAAATCCTTACAGGGACTTCCTTGGTGGTCCAGTGGTTAAGACTCTGTGCTTCCACTGCAGGGGGCACGGGTTCAATCCCTGGTCAGGGAACTAAGACCCCACATGCCACACGGTGGCCAAAATAAACAAACAAATAAATAAATCCTTACATATATGGTCAAACGACATTTGACAAAAGGGCCAACACCATTGAATGGGGAAAAGAAGGTCTTTTTAACGAACAGTTGGGAAAACTGAGTATCCACATACAAAGAATAAAGTTGGATCCTTACCTTACACCGTATACACAAATCAACTCAAAATAGATCAAAGATCTAAACTTAAAAAGCTCTTAGAAGGAAACATAAGAGGAAAGATTCATGACACGGGAGCTGGCAATGATTTCTCAGCTATTGCACCATGAAAGCATAGGCAAAAAGTAAAAATAGACGAGTTGGACTAAAAGTTAAAAACGTCTGTGTATCAACGTGTACAATCAACAGAGTGAAAAGGCAACCCACAGAATGGAAGTATTTCCTCAAATCAGATATCTGATAAGGACTGATATCCAGAATATATAAAGAACCCCTACCACTCAACAACAACAACAAAACCCCCAAAAAACCCAATTGAAAAATGGGACAAAGGCCTTGAATAGAATTTCTCCAAAGAAGAGATACAAATGGCCAATAAACACCTGAAAAGATTCTCAGTATTAGGGAAATGTAAATCTAAATCATCATGAGATTTCATTTCGCACTTATTAGAATGGCTATTATCAAAAAATGGAAAAGCATTAAGTGTTGGCAAGGATGAAGAGAAATTGCAACCCTTGTGCATTGCTGGTGGGAATGTAAAATGGTGCATCCACTGTGGAAAGTTTTTCCCCCCAAAATTAAATACAGAATTACCATATGATCCAGCAATTCTACTTCAAATTGGGCATATACCC
This sequence comes from Hippopotamus amphibius kiboko, assembly GCF_030028045.1. Classification (NCBI taxonomy): domain Eukaryota; kingdom Metazoa; phylum Chordata; class Mammalia; order Artiodactyla; family Hippopotamidae; genus Hippopotamus; species Hippopotamus amphibius. Next base: position 9,365,216 of record NC_080193.1, on the reverse strand, counting down.
AGAAGAAATGAAAGCAGGGACTCAGATATTTGTACACTCATGTTCATAGCACCGTTATTCACAGTAGCCAAAAGTTGGAAGCAACCCAGTGTCCCCTGATGTGTGAGTGGATGAACAAATGTGGTTTATCCACGCGGTGGAACATTACTCAGCCTTTAAAAAGGATGGAAATTCTGACACCTGCTACAACATGAATGAGCCTTGAGAAATATCGTGTTAGGTGAAACAAGCCAATCACAAAAAGACAACTACTGTATGATTCCACTTATATGAGGTTCCTAGAGGCATCAGATTCATAAAGACAGAAAGTTGACTGATGCTTACCAGGGGCTGGGGGATAAGGGGATGGGAAGTTCGTGTTTAGTGGGTACAGAGTTTCATTTTGGGAAGATGAAAACGTTCTGGAAATGGATAGTGGTGATGGGGGCACAACATTCTGAACATACTTAATGCCACAGGACTCTACACTTCAACAGAGTTACAATGTTGAATATTATGTGTATTTTACCACAATTGGAAAAAAAAAAAGAATCCCATTTTACTCTCTGCTTCTAAGGAATTCTACTTATGACAAAGTTATTACACCTAATTTATAGACAAGGTAAACTGAGGCTCAGCGTGGCTATAGGTATATGTTCTCCAGTGGGAATGGGAATGGTCACCACCTCTCAGGGTTGTTGTGAAGGTAAAACCAAACAATGATGCGTGTAAAGACCCCTGATCAAGGAAGAGTATTAACTATGAAGATGTGAGAGATGGAGACTGGAAAAGAGACATGGTGTCTTCAACTGAATTATGGTCAAATGTTGGCAATTTCATATGGTTCAGCCTATTAGTAGTGTCTAGTCCTTAGGCTGGACGAGAAGCAGAGATTTCTCCCGTTGTTATCTGTTTAATCTTATGTGCTTTAAATGTTTCAAAATAAAAGATTGGGTGGGGGGAAGAAGGAGTAAATGGGGAATAATGGAAAGGTTTGACTGGTATTGCGTCTTTGGCCAGGAACACAAGGTTTTGATCCGACAGACCTGAGGGTGAACCCCGGCTCCATGCCTCTTTAGCTCTGTGACCGTGGGGAGGTCCCATGACTTCTGTGGCCTCAGTTTTCCTGTCTGTAAAATGGTGATAATAATACCAGCCTCATAGAGCTGTTGTGCAGAACGAGTGCATGGAAAACAACACCTAGAACAAGACACAGATGCTGCTAGATGGTGGTGGGTGTGGTGGAGATGGCGGTGGTGATGGTGGATGGGATGGCGTGTTTGCGCCAAGCTTCAGTCCCAGCTGGTCTGCCTGCAAACCCTGTGCTCTATGCTCTGCACCACATTTGCAGCCCAAGATGAGCTTGACAGCTGGAGCTTCCCAAGCCCAACCTTGCCATCAAATGGTGTTTCAGGTATTGACAAAATTGCTGTGATGTCATCTGTCCTTTCTCCAGATGCACAAGCAGGGACTGTTCCCCAGGCATCTGGAATCTGAAGATTTACCCTTTCTATGCCAGAGCACCAGTTATTCTTGGCGCAATGTATAGATTAATGCAATAGTTAATTTTACCTTTTAAAAACGTGGCCCAAATTTGCCCTCCAGTCTCTCTGCCCTTCATGCCCATGTCATCACAGACTTCTTTTTTCAAAGCCCTGGGAGGAACGGGCATTACTCATTCCATATGGCTCTCTCCTGGGAGGGTAGGGACTCATCTCTCCTGTTACTGCCAAGACTCTGAAACCCGCCACAGGGCTGGCAGAGAGCAGGAGTTTTGCATTCGGGGTGAGGAAGTTGGAAAGAGAGAGGTATTTTTTGCCTCTGAGTCCCAGATGAAGAAATTGACTGCTCAGAGGAATCAAGGCACTTCCCAGAGTAACAAAAAGCAGCACAGTTGTGAAGGAATGTGTTGCCTTCAGAGCGGAGTCCATGGGGTCTCAAACTCAGATGCCTACAGGGCCAAAGGCAACAGAGTGCCAAATGAAAGGAACACAGAGAAGGTGCAAAGATAAGTGGCACGAGACCATCAGGGCTGGAGGTTATCTGGAGAGGACGAGACTGTGGTCACCTGTGCATCATGTGTCCCATCTACAGGGTACACACTGCCCTGGACAAGCCTCATTGGTCCTTTATTTAGAATGTGGGCCCCACGTGGCCAGAGATTCTACTTTTTAATGTCAGGAATCTGGATTTTTATGTGAATTCTCCTAATCTTAAAACTTTGGCATCCACTTTAAATTAAAAAAAAAAAAATGCTATGTGGGCAACTTTTTGTTAGTATAAAGTAACCCTTAGGTGACCAAATTGTTATTTCCGTTAGATACATACAAATGAGTGTGAATTCTGAAACACATATGCTTCCAAATGGTATTTAGGTCTAGAACAAAGGTATCCTCACTCACACAGCCTACCATGTGACTGGGGCTCCCCCTGGAGTTGTGCAGTGCCCAACCTGTCCAACTGTACTAGGCAGCCCTGATACTTAACTCTTAAAATTGTCACCCTCCCCACAGTCCAACTCAACAGAAATGCCAACCCCCACCTCTCCTCCACCTGTTCAACTATCCGGACCATGAGAAAAAGCTTTTCACCTGTCTTGGGCACAAGAACTATACAGCAGGGCCGTCGAGGAGGAGATCTAGCCATCATGACCAGATTTGCTCTGTCCTCTAGGGTGGTGAAATTCCGTCGCACAGGCGAGAGTGCAAGGTCAGAGGACGACACGGCTTCGGGAGAGCATGAGGTCCAGATTGAAGGGGTCCGTGCAGGCCTAGAGGCCGTCGAGCTGGATGATGGGGCAGCTGTGCCCAAGGAATTTGCCAATCCCACCGACGGTGAGGGGACCCTGCAGTTGGGGCATCAGCCCAGGCCACTGTCAGGGGCTCTGAGGTGCCAGGGCTGCCTCTCCAGGTGGTACGCTCAGGGGGGTCTTGTGAAGGGGCAGGTAGGGGGGCCTGGAGGACCCAGAGGTGACACTGAAAGGATGGGCTGGACCTACATGGCTTTCTTCAGCAGGCAAGATTACATCACAATCCCTGACAGTCAATATCATTGACTAACACTTGGCTGAGCATGGCAGCCACAGTGATGGTGGTGATGGTGATGAGATGATGAGGATGGTGATGAGATGATGAGGGTGGTGATGGTGGTGGTGGTGACTGTGAAGGTGACAGCAGTGATTAGAGCAGCGGACACAGGCTGAGCGTCTGCTCTGTGCCAGGCACTGTTCTAAGCACTTTACACACATTACCCATTTAATCTGCACAGCAGTTCCAACTGGAACTCTTACGACGATCCTCATTTTGCAGGAGAGGACACGGAAGCACAGAAAGGTTAAGTATCTTGCCCAGGGTCACACAGCTAGAACTTAGCCAAGCTGGATTTACACCCAGGAAATCTGGCCTCAGAGCCCACATTCCTACCCGTGACCCTGTGCTCCCTCTGAATACAGATGGTCAAACAAGAGACTTGAGGCTGGTGCTAGGGGACCTGGTCTCCCCTCACCACCTGATGGTGCTGGCGGATGAAAACATTCCATACATTCCTGAAAGGCCCCAGATTCCCAACAGGAGAGAGGATTAATGGCTTGAGCCCAAGCCTGTTGTTGGCAGATCTAAGGAGGCAATGACTGGGAGGGAGAGGAGGCACAGGTTAGAAGCAGTGGCTTCAGACTCAGGCTGATCTGGGCTCCATTCCCAGATCTACAGTGTGCCAGGTGCACTGACACTGGGCAAGTCCATGTCCTCCTCTGTAAAATGGGGCTGAGACTGAGCCTTAACTAGTAGTTGTGACAGGGACTAAACCAGATAGTGTACATCAAGCTCTTAGGGCAGTGCCTAACACACAGTGAGCACTCAGTAAATACACCATTATGTTATCATGATCACTGTTCTCATTATTGGTCATGTTATAGGACTCACTCTGCTCTCTCCTCAGTCTTTTTACTGAAGGAAACCAGCCCCTGCTGGCGTGATAAACACCAGCTCATAGTTCTGGAGAAAATTATGATTGATGTAAGAGGCCCAGGACTGAAATTCCAATAACATGACGACTCCCAGGAGGGCCTGATGAGATCCTCAAAGGCCTCCCATAGGAAAGCCACCCAGGATGCTCCTTTAGGATTTGTGTTTTTTTAGTTAACTTTTTATTTTGGAATATTGTAAATGTACAGAAAAGTTGCAAATATAGCACAGAGAGTTCTCATATACTCTTTTTTTCTTTTTCAAAATCTTTTTTTTGTTGTTATTTTTTCATATACTCTTCATGCAGCTTCCTCTAAAGTTAACATCTAACCTAACCGTGCCACACTTGTCAAAACTAAGAAATTAATGCTGGTGCAGTACTGTCCAGTAAACTCCAGACTTTATTCAAATGTCACCAATTTTCCCAGCAGTGCTGTTACCAGAACCAGTCCAGTCCACCACATTGTTTTTAGTCTTTTCAGTCTTTCTCCAAACACTTATGAGCTTCTAAATTATATCCTTATTTTTTTTTCTGAGCACACAAATAACGTGTTTATTTGGAAAGCTTTCAGACATGACTGAAATGTACAGAAACGTGAGTGCTGACAGATGATCCTGTCAACAGTTTGTGGACATTTAATCTTACTTCCTCTGGTTGATCTTCCTTTGTTTTCTAAAAATTAACAGTATGTTGTATGCGTCTTTCTATATCTGCACATTTTTTAACAGATGGGTTGTATTTCATAAGGTAGATATGTAAACATTCATATATAATATATAAAATAATTTTACCAGTTCCCTGTTGATAGACGTTCTGGGTTGTCCAATTTTTCCTTTTGTAGAAACAAGGTTGCATTGGACTTTGCAGCAAGATATACCTTCACATTTGCTGGAAGGTTTCTCTAGGATAAATTCTAGAAGGAGTATGCACTGTCTTTAAAGAGCTTGGCCAGGGATCCCCCAGACCTCCCCCAACACTAGGACAACTGCAGAATGCTCTGACTTCTTCCTCCACCTCCCCCTTCTTCTTCCCAGATACTTTCATGGTGGAAGATGCGGTGGAAGCCATTGGTTTTGGAAAATTTCAGTGGAAGCTGTCTGTTCTCACCGGCTTGGCTTGGGCAAGTATCTCTGGGGACAGTGACCTCACCTTCAGTCTCCAAGGAACACCCATGCTGCTCAACTGGGTTTCCATGGTCTACAAGGAAGGACACAATTCCCTCTGCAGAGAGCCTTTGCTTGAATCGGCAAAGTTTAGGTTGAGTGACCCTGGGTGATTATGAAGATCTGAGGCTGGGGGGATTTGGGTGTGGTTGACAATTGCCATTCAGGAGAATTTGACGCTTCTGGTTAATTAAGTGGTTCTCAACTCTTTGAGGTTCAGGGTTACTATAAGATTCTGATGTCCTCTCTGAGGCTCACCCTAGAAAAACATGCACAGATCAAAATGTGCCTTCTGCTTCAAGGGGCTTGTGATCCCCTTGTCAAACTCCCCTAATCTACTATAGCAAATAATGCATCTAGACCATTCATACAATTGAAATTGATTTTTGTGAATAGTGCAAGACTGCGATTTAACTACGTATTTTTCCAAACAGTCATCAATTTCCCCACATCATTTTCCCCACTAATTCACAACGCCGTCTTTATCATCCACTGCGTTTCCATGGCCACATGGGTTTCCTTCTGGACTCTCATTTCTGTCCCATTACTCTGTCTGTTTAACCTTGTAAAGGTACCACTTTGTTTAATTACTGGGGCTTCCTAGTCTGCTTTAACATATTAAAAGGTCGCACTTATTAACTATACCGACAATTCTACATGAAAAATGACCAAAGAGAAACTAGTTTTCAATTGAACCATAAGAGAAAAAGATCACTGTTTCTCTACCTCTATGAAAATTTTTTTTGATTTTTGAAATATGATATCTTCCTACTTCATTCGGGGAGCGCCCCTAATTTTATTCAAACACAGAAAAACACACACACGCAAAGAATGTTGAACGTCTAGTTGTCAATTCCTGCATGGCACCACACTGTTTTAACTACTGGAGCTTTCAGTGTGTTTTTTTAAATTTATTTATTGCATTTTTGGCCGCTCTGAGGTGGCAGGCGGGATCGGCATGCGGGATCTTAGTTCCCCACCCTGGTCAAATCCGCGCCCCCTGCATTGCAAGGGCGAAGTCTTAACCACTGGACCGCCAGGGATGTCCCAACTTTTGATGTGAGATAGGGCACTCAGCAGAAGGTAGAAGAGGGATTTTCTATACACTCACTTGGGGTCATGGACTGGGTGAGGGGCCAGCGGTCCCCGGCACTGGGCAGCACCCTGGCCTCATGATGTTCGTTTGCTCCCTGCAGATGGCCGACGCCATGGAGATGATGATTTTGAGCATCCTTGCACCACAGCTGCACTGCGAGTGGCGGCTCCCCAGCTGGCAGGTGGCATTGCTGACCTCGGTAGGCAGCCCAGCAGCTCTCTCCTGTTGTGTACTTTTCTGGTCCCCCAGAGGGTTCTGTAGGATGTCCCTCTCCTCTGCTGCTGCCAAGGGCTCAACAGAAAAGAATTAAGCCCTGAATGGAAACACCGTGACCTCATCTTCCCTTCTCCCTTCTCCATCTCATGTATCCTGGCAGGTTTGCAGTCAACTCTAACCCCACCTGGGGATTCCAACTACCTGGAAGTCCCAGATATCCTGCTCAATTCCTGGGAACTTGGAACCCACCTGATCGTATCACGTAAACCTTATAAGCCTCGCTCTTTTAAAAAGGAGATGCCAATTCCTCCCATATGAGGGTGACTTGAGGATTGGAAAACAACACTGTACATGTTCAGTAAATTATAGGAGCTGGTGCTGCCTGGAACTAAGGCTTGGAGGAACATGAGGTAGAACCCTTAATTTTTTTCAGAGGTACTTCAACAGCAGTCTTCTAAAAGGGAAAGGAATGGCCAGGCTGGATAAGAGGGTAATAATAATTATACTCACAAAAGCTAATATTTATTGAGCATTTTACAGTGTAAACAGCTTTATATATACTGTATACAACGTATGTGCAATGTACATTGTGCTCTTTAATCCTCACAAGCCTATTAAAGCCTCTTTAATCCTCACAAGCCTATCTATGAGGTAGGTGCTATTAGGAGCTGAGGAAGATGAGCACAGAGAGGTTAAGTCACTTACAAAAGGTCACACAGCCTACCCAGTGGCAGAGTCATTGCTGATTAGGAAGGCCTCCCAGAATGCTGTTTTTCTATGGACAACTGTTCTGGAATGGCCTGAGTGCCTTTGGCCTTTGGCAACAAGGCCTGGTCTGATATTAACAATAAGGAGCTTCATAAACACATGCATCTGGATTTTTGTGGTTTAGTTACCTCGAGATGTGTGACCCTGAATGAGGCACTTTCTGGCTCTATTCCATCATCTGCAAAATGGGGGTGATAACGCCTGTTTGTCTCTGACTCGTCAACAAAATCCCTAGAGTGCCTCGCACACGGTAGAGGTGGGGTAAATGATACTTCTTTCTTATATTTCTCTTTCTGACTAATACCTCCTAAGGAATAATCACAGGTCTATGTTTTTGTGCTGTGGGACCTTTATAATCCCTTGCCATTGGTTCCTACAAGCACTTATATGCCAGCCTCTGTGCGAAGGGTTTTCCATGCTTTACCTCTTTAACCCTCTCAACCTATGAAAGAGGTGCTCTTAATACTTTTCCCATTTCTACAGTTAAGAACACTAAGGCTCAGAGAGGTGCTATGACTTGCCCAAGCTCACACAGCCTATCAGAGGCAGAGGCAGGACTGAAATCAAGGCCAAGCAGACTCAGAGCCCCTGCCCCCAGCTTACTGCCCTGGACCACTTTCCTATGGCATCAGGTTTGGACTTATGGGCTAGTAAAGCAATGAAGTTCTGTGGCCAAGTTTTCTGCGGAAAAGTTAGGGCACTGCAGGAGCTGCTTCAACTGCATGAAGTACGTAAGAAGGATGAGACTGGCCATCATTGTCACAGGCAATACTGTGTGAGATTACTGTAAGTACTGTGATATATAGCCAGTGCTCTGAGGTACCTAGGTCTCCCTTTGGAGAGTGAGAGTGGGGGAAAGCGTGTGTTTACAGGGGTGTTTAACTCTTTCGGGATGTAAGTGTATCACTTAGCACATGACTAAGGCCTCACTAAGGCCCCAAGACAGTGATCATCAAACACTTTTGCTCTAGCTAATTTAGAAAAGAATTGTGTAAAAACTATGCAGCCCCCAGGACTCTCACAAGTTTTAAAATTGACATTAAAACTTTAAAATTATAGTTGCAGGTTATATAATTTCTGGTGTATTGAAATATTAAAAATTTAAATAAAATTTTAGTATCACTCTTTCTAATGTGTCCAATGGAATTGAAATATTTGTGTGCTACACATCGTCACCTGTGTAAAAATAACATGAATAAGGTCCTCAGAAGAATTTGGAAATTTGCCTTGTTTTCTTCTCGAACTGGTATTTTCATTCCATTTCTCCATATAATTTTATCTTAATGTAATGTTTTACTGTGCTTGAAAGTACTTCATTTGTCAGTCTATCATAATTTCTTGTGGCATTTTAAATTATTGTTTTTAATTTTCTGAGATCATGAGGCTTCTAAGTATTAAAATTTTTCTCCTGCAGTAAGTTATCCCGATAAATTTTAGTAATAAACAACAGATCAAAACAACAAGATATAATTAATCTTGGTAAATAATTGCTAAACGTAAGTCACTTTTATCAGGGATGCCCCTCACCATGAGGGCTGTGGAGTGGTTTCCAATTATATCACGTATTCTTTTAATAAATTTATTTATTTATTTAGGTCTTTTGTTGTTGCACATGGGCTTTCTCTAGTTGCAGAGAGGAGGGGATACTCTTCTTTGCAGTGCATGGGCTTCTCATTGCAGTGGCTTCTCCTGTTGCAGAGCACGGGCTCTAGGCTCATGGGCTTCAGTAGTTGCAGCATGTGGCTTAGTAATTGTGGTACACGAGTTAGTTGCTCTGCAGCATGTGGGATCTTCCCAGCCCAGGGACTGAACCCGTGTGCCCTGCATTGGCAGGCGGATTCTTAACCACTACACCACCAGGGAAGTCCCTGTCACGCATTCTTGAATCATGACATTGCTAAAATAGGACAGGGTTCAGCCTCAATGCTACGCCTATTTTTCGTTGTTATTGAATGGATACGAATATGAAAGGCTTTGTTCACGTATGAAAACTTTGGGGGAAAGGAACTGAAGGAGTTTCGTAATAACTCAATAAACTAATGCCACTTGATTTTTTTCAACAACTTCCAAGTTTCATGCTGAAGAGCACACAGCAGTCGTTTATGAAAAATTATTTTTAGTGATCTAATTTGCTGACAGCTTGATTAGGCTCTCCTGCACTTTGGTTAAAAATAATAAAGTGGAATTGGAATCAAGATGACTTGCAAAAAGATTTGTAACTGTGTCATATGTGTCCTTTTAGAGGCATCCTGGAAGTTTTAACCTCAAAGCAATGCACTGTGAGGTGCATTGGGAGGATGTGGAAGGGAGAAGTGGGGGAGGGGTGGTTGAGACAAGGAGCAGGGAACTGGTGACACTCCTAACCTGTTCTCAGGAAAGAGTCTCTATGGAAGTTGAGGACTTGGAAATTAATTCCTTTAACATTATCCAAATCTTCTTCTCCCTTGGAACGCCTCCGTGTAGCCAGTTTGGAGTCTGATCCTCTAGGACATGCCTGGAGGAACGCTTTGGGGTTCAGACCACACTAGGCAGTGCTGTTCCCATCTTTGGACCTCAGTAGTTGCCTTATCTGTAAAATGGGGATAATAATAGCACCCATTCCATAGGGTTGCTGTGAGCATTAGGTTAGACGTATGTGAAAAGCATTCAGTGTGGTGTCTGACACTTGGTGAGGGCTTCGGAAAGGACAGAAGAGTGAAGAAAGCTAGTGAACAGTGAAGTGATAGATCAGTGAAGAAACCTAGTCAGCCTGCCTGGGTTTCAGATCTGTCTCTACCCTCTCCTCCTTTGGGATAAGAGCAGGTTTCCTAAACCCTTCTAAGCCTCAAGCTACCCATCTATAAAGTGGGTATGAGCATTCATATCTCATCAGCGCTGATCAAGGATTAACAGCAGAACCAGGACTTTGCTGAGTACACAATGAGCGCTCAATGGGTGCTTTCTCTTGCTAATGGATTACTGCTCCCATCCTAACCCCGTCTCCTATTTTCATATCTTCCAGACTCTACCTTGCAACCTTTAACATTTTCTTAGCCATAAGACATTTCTTGGGTTGGGTGGGAAGTTGGTAAAAGACTAGCTCTGCAGCCATGCAGCCTGACTCCAGCCCCGGCTGCATCACTTACACCTGTGTGACCCTGTCCATGTGACCTCCCGTCGCTGAGTCTCAGTTCCCTCATCTGTGAAATGGGGATAATAATAGCACCTGCCCCATAGGACTGTTGTGAGGCTTAAACAGTAACATGAAGCACATAGACTAGTGTTTGCACCTTAACAAGATCTCAGTAAAGGTTGGTTCATTTTTATTACTAGAGTGTGATGTCACAGGTTCAATTTGGTGTCCCCTTTCTCCGCAATGCTCCGTGTCACTGTCTAACAGAAACTGTCTTTGCTCCCACAGGTGGTCTTTGTCGGCATGATGTCCAGTTCTACCCTCTGGGGAAACATCTCAGACCAGTATGGCAGGAAAACAGTAAGGCGACTTCTCCTAAGCTCCTGTCCTCTGGGTTATCTCCATGATGACGTTGACAAAGTAGCAAAACTTGTGCTGGCCGAGCATTTGGTGGGGGTCTAATTCGGAGCTATGTTGAAGGGCAAAGAAAAGACATTGCTCTGAGGCTGCAGACTCTTTATTTTTTTTGTTTTTTGTTTTGTTGGCTTAGTTGCTCTGTGGCATGTGGGATCTTCCTGGAGCAGGGATCAAACCTGTGTCCCCTGCATTGGCAGGCGGATTCTTAACCACTGCACCACCGAGGAAGCCCGCTGCAGACTCTTTAAATCACACATTCCTAGTGGGGCCCAAGCATGTGCATTTCAGAATATAGAAGATGCTGGTGGTACCCACCCCCGTCCCCTTGGTGCTCAACCTCTCTGTGCCTCAGTTTCCTCATCTGTACATGGGCTAATAATAGTCTTCCCCATAGGGCTGTTGTGGGGAATAAATGAGCCTTGTACAGAAAGCTCTTGGCACAGAGGAAGTATTTCTCAATTTCTATTATCCTTCCTATTATTCGCCAAGCTCACGGTGCCAGTGAATGGGAAGGCCGGCGTTAAAATGCAGGTGTATCTGGCTCCAGAGTTTACGTCCTTCACCCTGACCTTGGCTGCTGGGATACATCACTGAACGATTCCCCAGCATTCAGTTGATCGGTTGAACATTCATCCCAAATAGATGAAGGCTGGAGTGGGGCTTGCTGCCTGTAGAGGTTTCCTCCAGCTCTTCCAAGCAACTTGCTAAGTCCCACATCCAACATAAAACTGGCGTGACCAGAGAGAGCGTCCCCAGATTGTAGAACCTCCTCCTCCCCAGCATGGAATTCTAGCCCAGCCTTGTGGAGGATGGATCCGGCTCTAAATATAAAGCTTCCCCAGATCTCCTCCAGGACCAGCGGGCAAGCTAGACAGCTGGCGAGCCTTGGCAAGCTCCGAGAACCTCCTGTTAGCTCCTTGATCTGCCGTGGCCCAGCTGGGAGGTTTCGGTGAGGGCGTCCGCTGCTTGACTTTGCAGGAGAATCACATATGGAGTTAGGACTCGGTGGACCATTTTGATTCCTACAGAAGTTTCTACAGCCCGGGGACTTGTGGCAGCCACGGAAAGGAAGGGCGACTGTGGGGTGTGACCTTATGGGGATGGAGATGAATGCATCTGGGTTCATACTGTAGCGCCCCCTGTCAAGCGAGATAACCTTGGGCAAGCTGCTTTACCTCTCTGAGCCTCAGTTTTCCCATCTGCAAAATAGGATTGACAACAGTAGGCGCTCAAAGGATTGTTGGGAGGATTAAATAAGAAAATGTATGTAATACATTTAGAACAGTATTCACTGATGCATGGTTAGCCCGTGATCAATGGTAACTACTATTGGTTGGGACTAAAAGAAAAAAAATATAGAATGTGATCAGGTCATCATCTAGTTCAAAGGCTATAGGACCGTGTTATCATCTAACAAGGAAAAGGAAGTGGCTGGCAGGCACTAGGCCTCTCTTTTCAATATTTTGAAGATGCTCGGGTCTCCTTGCCCTGTGAATATTTTCATTGTACTTGAGCATGACTGGAGGGTATCAGGGAGCTTGAGTCAGACAGCCCTGCAGGCGACTGAGTGATGCTCACGGCACTGAAATCAGCACACTCCTTTGGGGTTGCAGGCCTGGCATCCAAGTGGCAGCAAGACTTTCCCCTTCTTAGATCAGGAGCTTGAAGTCCTTCCAGGCTACGGGTTGCAAACAGGTGGGCTGTGAGCCAAATGTGGCCCCCAGATGTGTTTAATTTATCCCACGCAATGCTTTAAAGAATTTTGAATCAGTTGCCTCCATTTCAAAACTGACCTATTTTGCATAAAAATAAAAAGTTGTGGGTTTTGGGACAGCTGGGTTACCTGGCAGCTGGGGACCCACTCTCCGTGATGGTGACTTTTGGCTGGAGCTGAGGCTGGCAAAGCAAGGCAAGTTCTCTTTCATTCACCCAGGCCTACCTATCCTCGCTGCATTACACCTGCATCGTGCATGTATGTTCTCTGCCAGAGGTAATGGGGAGCCATCAAAGGTGCTGGAGGAAGAGAGTGGCTCATTCAATGTACAGCTGTAGGGGCTGGAAATCCTGGCTCCTTTTGACTCTGCTGATGTGAAACAAATCGCTCAACTCATTTGGCCCTTAATGTGCTGATTTGTAAAGTGGACGTAAAAATAACCTCGTGCCGCAGGCCACTGTGAGGATCCTGTGTAATGATGGGCAGCGACTTAAAAAACGCAAATGAAAGTTCCATGACGTCAGAGCCTCTGGCTGTCATGTGGCCTGCCCTAGGCTAGGACAAAGCCAAGTGCTTAGCAAACAGTAGGCTGTCAATACATGCAGAGTGAATGGATGGATGAATGAATAATGTATATTAGTACCTCAACTGCCAGGCACACAACAGGTACTCGATACATGTACAGTGAACAGATGAGTGAGTGAAAGAATGATACATTTCAGTACCTCTAGGGCTAGGCACACAGCAGGTGCTCAATACCTGTGTACTGAGTGAATGAATAATATATATCAGTATCTCTAAGTGTCTGGCATTCTGCAGGCACTCAATACATGCTTATTGTTGAATGAATAACTGAATAAGCAAATTAATGAATATATGATGTCTACACATCTATCTCTGGAGCCTGGTATACAGAGGATGCTTAATAAATATGGAAGGAAGAAAGGAAAGGAGGGAGGGAGGGAGGGAGGGGTAACAATCTACAAGGCAGAACAGATGTTGGGCCAAACGACAAGTGTAGTGAATGAGAAGCCCAAAGGACATTTCTGCAGAGTTCCCGGGCTGTGCTTGGATGGGGCTTGCTGGTGGTGCCCGTGCCTTTGCAATAGCTATGACAGTACTTCCAAATGGTGGCTGAGTCCTCATTTTCTGGGCAGCTGGAAAACCCTAGCATCAGCGGGCAAATGCAGAGCCAGCTGCACTCTGCTGTGACCCGACAGGACAGATCAGCCTGCTTGTCTTTGCTGCCTGGCATGGGGCACCCGGTGACCTCACTGGGATAACACAGCTGCCAGGCAGCCCCGGGAGGGAGGCTTAGCTCCCATGGGCCAGTCTGGGCGCCGTCCTCTTTCTCCTGCTCTGTTTTCCTTCTGTTATTTTCTTTTCCCTGCTGCTAATGATGTCTTGTTTCTGATTCAAGACTCGTTGGGTTCCAAGGAAGAAAATCTCTATTTAAGCCAAAAGAAAGGAATCAAGTATATGTGTGGCAGGTACCAATATCATAGCCCTGGGTTTAGGGGAACACAAAGGTGGTTTTATTATTAATTATTATTAATTATTGTTATTTATTATTACAACAGATCCAGATCTTCCTAGACTTTAATAATTCCTGCTCCACCTGTTCTCTTATGTACTTAATACCTTTCTTTAATAATGAACATGTTTTTCTTTAAAAAAGAAATCCTTAAATGCATGTTTTTTGAAAAGGAAATGATGGAGAGTCTTAAATGGGAAATCAATGGCAATTGCTGTAAGTAGGAGATATCTGCAAAAATAAATACAAGGAAAACAATGTTATAAAATTCTAGCTGGTATGGTTGCCCCACTGCCCTGTCTGTTAGAGAGTAGCAGGAGTTTAAAAAGGTGTTAAAGACAGACCAACATCACATGGGTACTTCCTCTTGGACATAATCAGAAGAGTGAAAATGAAAATGAACAGGAAATCACATTTTTGCAAGGTGATGCAAAGTTATTTAAAACATTCACTCCACCACCTAAAATCGTTTTCCAAAATACCTGAAATCATCTGGTAGACCTCCACATTTCCTCTCTAGTCCCTTTTAATTCATTTCCATTTTAAAGCTAAAATTAGTATGTCTCACACTTTCTCCCTGAAGCATGGAGGGAGGGTGGGGAGCGGACGGCGGGAAGAAGGGTGAACTCAATCCTGGAGATCTAGGAAGGGCGCTGCAGAGGGCAGTCTGCCCAGACTTCATGTGACAGGTCTAAAATTCACGTGAAATTTGCATTCTACTTCATAATACGTTTGGTGTCGGTTGTATTATAAAAAGTCTATTTTAAATTACATTCACTCAATTTTTTCTCGGCGTCTAAGAGTAACTAACATGCCAGGAATGTATAGGTACCAGGTTTGTCCTGCAGTATTGTGCTCCTAGGTGGTTCTCAACCCCATCAAATACAATGTCTTTTTTTTTTTAATTTTGGCTGTGCCCCGTGGCTTGCGGGATCTTAGTTCCCTGACCAGGAATCAAACCTGGGCCATGGCAGTGAAAGCACTGGGTCCTAACCACTGAACCTCCAGGGAATTCTCTACCATGTCACCTTTATTTTTAAAAAATTATAAAATTTTTAATAATACTCTTAATAATCCAGAAATAATTTCAAAGATAAAAGAAACAAGCCACTTACACAGTTTTTAAAAAAGTCAGTTATAATACCCTATGACACAAGGGAGAAAATTTTTAAAGGAGATAATTAATAAATGTATTTCCAACATGCAAATATTCGTACACAGTTCTGCCTAGATCCTAAAAGGAAGTAGTTAATATTTGCCCCAATTATAAATGTTTGGATTAAATGAAATTTTGTTGATGCTTTTTCTTCATATCCAATGTTTTGAAATAAGATTCAGATCAATCTATTCATAGATACACAGAGACGCCCTATGAATGCAGACGGATGCTGAAGTGTTTGCTCAGTCTCTCAGATATCACGTGCAATGTTGCCATGGGCAACACAGTTTTCTGAAATGATGAACGATTTTGTAATATTCCGGATGAGACAAAGTGTATCTTCCTTTGATTTACTGAGAAGTTGCATTCCTGAAAAATTATGTGACCCACCTTCCAAAATCCTGTTTGTATGTAAACTAGAGGGAAGATCTGGGTGCAGATAATCATAAACAGTTATCAGCTACACTGTGGTCTGGTGGGAAGTTTGACTAGGGACTCCTCACGTCTCTGGGTCCTGTCTATTAAATGCCAATCATTGGGACAACTAAGAAAGCCCCACAATTTTCCCACACTCACACACAGAGAACCCCTAGCAGCCCTTTGGCTGTGTGGATTACCCTTTACCGTGACCCTATTGGTGACTTTGAACATGTGCAGGGGGCATGTGACCTGGAGATGCTGAGAAGCCCTGTGACTGGTTGTTTTCCTTCTCCACAGGGGCTGAAGATCAGCGTGTTCTGGACCCTGTACTACGGCATCCTCAGTGCTTTCGCGCCCGTGTACAGCTGGATCCTGGTGCTCCGGGGCCTGGTGGGCTTCGGGATCGGAGGGGTCCCCCAGTCGTAAGTAAAGACCCAGCTCTGGGCACCCAGCCAGGCAGCCAGTCAACTATGTTCATGGCCTTGGAAGGATGCAAAGACGGTACATACACTAGGGTTTCTGGTACCCAGGGGCTCTGTTGGAGCCAGAGATTAATGGCATCATTGTCAGTATTGTAATGATTAAGAACAACGAAGGAGGACGATGGCTGGAAGGTCGTAGATGTGAAATAATAATCAAAGTAATAGATCCAGCATTGATTGGATATTTCTCTTTGACAGAGCACAGCAGCCCCAGAAGGTGTGTGGGGGTGTCAAATGAGTGCAATCTCCCTTTTACAGCTGAGAAAACAGACTCAGTGGGTGAAATCATTTGCTCAAGTCACGCAGGGTGCAGGTGGAACTAAGAACCTGAGTTTGTCTGCCTATAACATCTGTGCTCTTAACCACCCTGTATGCTGTCTCTTACCCTCTTCTAACCTAACCGCGGGGCAGGGGATGGGGCTATTTATCTATAAGTTGTGTGTTATTTTGTTGTTGCTGTTGCTAAGACACTGAGAGTAGTCAGAGTTGTAGGAAGAAGTCACTGTCTCCTGGGAGACTGGGGGATCCTGAAGCAGAGCTTGGCAGGTGGTGGCAGGTGGGCCAAATCTGACCTGCCGACTGGGTCTCTACATCAAGTTTTATTGGAACACAGCCACACCGTACATTTACGTATTATCTATGTCTGTTTTTGTGCTCCAGCAACAGAGTTGAGTAGTCTCAGTAGAGACTCTGTGGCCTGCAAACCTGAAATATTTACTACCCAGCCCTTTATAGAAAACGTGTGTTGAGGAATTCCCTGGCGGTCCAGTGGTTATGACTCCGGGCTCTCACTGCCGAGGAGGGCCTGGGTTTGATCCCTGGTCGGGGAACTGAGATCCTGCAAACGGCAGCGTGGCCAAAAAAAAAAAAAGGATGTTGACTGCACTCTAAAGGATGATGATTACTAGCCAATACTTAGTGTTTATTAAGGGGCAGGTGCTGTTCTAAACAGTTTGCCCAAATTGGGCAGTGTATCACCTGGGTACCCGAATAAATAACAGTATCCCTACCACCCCCTGATACTCAGGGTCAATTTCTTGAACGGAATGATGACTCTCTTTCTTGTCTGCTCAATTCTTTTTTTTTTTTTAATAAATTTATTTTATTTATTTTTATTGGCTGTGTTGGGTCTTCGTTGCTGCACACGGGCTTTCTCTAGTTGCGGTGAGCAGGGGCTACTCTTTGTTGTGGCTCACGGGCTCTAAAGCGCAGGTTCAATAATTGCGGCGCTCAGGCTTAGTTGCTCCGCGGCATGTGGCATCTTCCTGGAGCAGGGATCGAACCCGTGTCCCCTGCATTGGCAGGCGGATTCTTACCCACTGTGCCACCTAGGAAGCCCTTGTCTGCTCATTTCTTGACACAAGGAACCCAAAGTTACTGGGTGGTAACTCTTGCCTAAAGTCTAATGGGATTCTTGCTGTGTCCTCTGGTGGAAGCATGCTCTCTCTGGAAACGAGGACCTCTAGACCCACAGAGCCTAGAAGATGCAGGATGGGGAAAGTACCAATCCCCCCAAGACGGTCGCTGGTAATGATGGCAGTGAAGCCCGCTCCTGCTCCAACTCTTTGATTTCTAGAACCATGTCTTCCTTCTACATAACATCATGTAATAATCATTGTTTTAAAGGTATATTGTGTCCTGGAAGACAGTGCCCTGTCCTCACAGGGCATCATCTCCAAGCCGACACCTCCACAGCACCTACAAAAGGCTGCTCCATCACTCAGGCCAGAAGCTTCAGGGTGGCATGTTATGTGAAAGGATCAGTGGATTCCATGGTCATATAGCCTCTGCTGCATCTCCTTTGTTATACGTTGGCTCCCTTGGTCCCATGCACTGCGGGAACCTGTGTGAATGGGTCAAATACTTGAAAAGCCCTCCGATAATAGCGCCACCTGAGACCCTGTGGGCAGGAAAGGCAAACCAATACCCAGAATATGTGCCAGTTCCAGTCAAGAGGAATCGCTGCTCCTTCCAAAATGGAAGATGTCCAATGTAAATAACTTGCCACCAAGTGACATGGGGTGGTTCTATCCTGGGGGCTCCATGTTGGTCTCTGTTGCTGGGAGACTGGCTTTTTTTGGCAGCAGAAATGGCAAGATTGGCTCTGGTGGGTGAAGATTGGGGTGTGGTACCACTGCAGCCCCTGCTGTCCGAGGGTCAACAGCTCAGTGATTGATTTCTTGAGCCTTTGGAGTGTTACGGTTGGGAGAATCTGGGAGTGTTGATCTGGAAGAATGTTAATGCCAAAGCAGGGTGCTTAGATCATGGGCTCCGAAATAGCCTACCTTGGCTCTGTCACATAATTGCTGTGCATCCTTAGGCAAGTCATTAAGCCTTTCTACACCTCAGTTTCCTCATCTCTAAAATGGGGATAATAGCATCCTGACCCCAAGGGTCACTTAGAGTATTAAATGGCAATGCAAATGTTCAATGTGAAGTGCCCAGGATGGTGCCTGGCAAGGCACTCAATAAATGTTAGCATCCCGTCTGCTGAAAGCTTTGGTAAGAGACTCAGGCATCACTGAGATGGACGATGGGCTTGGTGTGTAATAATGGAAACAGTAATTGTGGAAGAAAAGAGATGTGGCCACAGGGACTTAACACAGGGCCAAAACCAGACTCTGTCTGCTAGTTAGAGGCTTTCAGTTCAACTCAGTCTTTCCCTCCCTTTTTCATTATTGATCCTCCAGGGCTGTGCAGAGTAGGTATTTGACAGGGACTCCTGGATCTGCAATGGGCTTAAAAACCACTGGAGCTTAAAGCAGAGGCCATTAAGCTAAATCCACTAGTCTGGGCTGGCAGGGGCTTGTGGCCAATCTGTTCCACTTCTGGCCCAACTCCAGGAATTCCTGCAGTTACAGCCACTGCCCCATTCAGGAGCTGTTCATTGACTAGGGGACCATTTTCCCCTCGTGGCTGGAAGGAATGAGCTCACAGAGGTACACATTAAAGCCCTTTCCCAGGGATGCTCAGGGAGATGGCAGCAGAACCAGCCTGCAGACAGCCCCCTGGATTTTCTTTCCATAGGAGGAAAGGGAAAGGAACCAGGGATTCAGAATGTCCACAGTGATTCTTGATCAAGATGGTACCATGAGAAACGCCCTTTTCTACATCCTCTTCTTTTGCATTTTCTGGAAGTGACATAAAAGGTATAAGAAATAAATCTTGAACAGTGCTGGAAAGCAGGAAAAGTGCTATCAGTGGAACAGAAATTTTGAGGAACATCCAGAAGATTGTAAGTAGATGGGATTCCAATGGCAGAGTAACTAGAGGAGAGAAAAAAAAACCACTCCCTAAAACTGCAAAGGGAAGAGATCTTCAGGCAGAGAGGTAAGGACCCCAGGGGAGTAAAATTAAAGACACAAAGCAGGGCTTCCTAGGTGGCGCAGTGGTTAAGAATCCGCCTGCCAATGCAGAGGTCATGGGTTCGATCCCAGCTCTAGGAAGATCCCACATGCCACGGAGCAACTAAGCCTGTGTGCCAAAAAAAAATAAAATAAAATAAAATAAATAAAGACACAAAGCAGCTGGGAGGGCTTTTACCCCCTTGCTCGATGTCCTAAGGGTTCTGAGCTTGGCTACCTGCTCCCTTCCCCCACACCCAAAAAGTCATGCCTCCCCATTTAGCTGTCATTTACTTAATGCTGCTATAGCCCTTCTGTCTGTTTTTTGATCTAACTACATTCCAGGCACATGACCGTTTTAAACTAACAAACTAAGAAATAGATATGATTAGCCTCCATTTTACAGGTAAGAAAACTGAGGCTTTAAAACAGTAACATGTATAAGGTCACACGGTTAGTAAAGGGAGGGCAAATAAAAATCATGAACAAAATTACAGAAGAGAGACTTCCCTGGCAGTCCAGTGGTTAAGACTCCGCGCTTCTAATGCAGGGGGCATGAGTTTGATCCCTGGTCGGGAACTAAGATCCTGCATGCCTCGTGGCAGGCCCCCCCAAAAAAAGAAAACCACAGAAGAAATATTTAGTCCCGCAAGAGATTCACTGGTTCCCCAGCACTTTCAGGCCAGCTATTTACATAAAAATAATCACATCTTAATTATGGAAAGCTCTTATCTATTTACAAAAATGGCTCCCCTAAGTTCATTATTTGGAAACATTTAGTAGAGGATATTTTTGTGTAATTAAATGTAACGGAGGGTTCCCGTTCATTTAGAAGGACTTTACCCAGTTGTGCCACCTCTCAGAACCAAGCGAGTAAGATTTTGCTATATAATTTTTAAAAGCTCAGCAATCAGAAGTCCTTAAAATGTAGTCAAATTTTTAGTATAAATACAAATTATAGTATTAAAGTTTTTTTCATTGAAAAATGTTTTCCTTCCGGTTTTATTGACATGGAATTGATGTATAACACTGTGTAAGTTTAAGGTGTAGAGCATGACCTATATCTCGCCAATGATTAACATAGTAAGTTTAGCTAACATTCATCAGTTCATACAGATGTTGTACTGCTAATAAGGAGCCCATCCCTCTGCCCTAAGTTTTGCCTTTCTAACTCCTTCTCTCCCTTTATGTCTTCTTTCTTTTCTTGCTTCCCCCAAAGTAGGTGTTCACCTTGGTCCTTGGGGATACCAAGAGCAATAACATCAGTAGTGAAGTTGATAATAATAATGTCAGGAGAGTGCTTACCAGGTGCTGGGCCCATGCTAAGCTCTCTCTTCACACTACCTCTTCTTGTCCATTGCACAACCCTACTATCCCCATTTTACAGGTGAGAAAACAGGTTCAGAGATCCTGAGGGATTTGCTTCAGGTCAGATGGTTATTAAGTGGAATGTAGAGTTACCTTTTGCTTTGTAACAAAGGACCCCAACACTTATGGCTTAAAATGATAGCTATTTAACTCATGATTCTGCAGTTTGGTCTTTTGGTTGTTCTGGTCTCTGCAGGGCTTACTCTTGTGTCTTTTGTCAGCTGGTGAGTTGCGTGGGGACCGGCCAGGCTAGCATGGCCACAGCTGACTCATCTCTGCTCCATAAGCCTCTCTCCCGCCTTCCCCTTTGGTAACCATCAGTTTCTTTTCTATGTCTCTGGGTCTATTTCTGTTTTGTATGTAAGTTCATTTGCATCTTTTTTTTTTAGAATCCACATATAAGCGATATCATATGATACTTGTCTTTGTCTGACTTACTTCACTTAGTATGATCATCTCTAGGTCCATCCATGTTGCTGCAAATGGCATTATTTCATTCTTTTCTATGGCTGAGTAATATCCTATTGTATAAATAGATCACATCTTCTTTATCCATTCCTCTGTCGATGGACATTTAGGTTGCTTCCATATCCTGGCTATTTGTGAATAGTGCTGCAATGAACATTGAGATATACGTATCGTTTCGAATTATGGTTTTCTCCAGATATATGCCCAGGAGTGGTATTGTAGGATCACATGGTAGCTCTCTTTTTATTTTTTTGAGGAACCTCCATGCTGTTCTCCATAGCGGCTGTACCAATTTACATTCCCATAAGAAGGAAGACACTTTAATCCAAGCAAAAGAATTAAATGTAACTTTACCGTTACAAACAACACATTTTTGTTTTAGAAACTTTAGAAAGTGCAAATAGGCACCAAAAAATAATGATCACCTCTGGTTGCACATACTGCCTCACAAAAAACGAAGACAGGTTGGCACCAGTGCAGATAGTTTATTATGTCCAGTAGAGGGTGCTGTGTATTTCAGCAGAAACTCCGCTTACCTATGAGATGGAAGCCTGCCTTACCTGGCATCCTACAAGTGAGTGTTTTAGCTGCTCTTAAAGATGAATATCCCAGGTAGCTGCCCACCTGTTCCACCTTGAGACCTGCCTCAGATGTTTCTTCAGATTGGTGTCCAGAATGAGCTTGCTCACAAATCTGTCCTTGACACTGCTCTTTCCCCCAAAGACCAAGTAGAAATGCCAGATGGAGATCACAGGTCATTTCTTTCCAAGCGTGTGATCCAAATGGCAAATGTCTAATTGCCAAGTGCTGTAAATGCGATTATTTGCAGTGGGGATTTATTTACGCCCATATCAGCTGCTTCTTGGCGTTGCTAATTTCATTGCCCATTCTTTGAGTCTTCAGTGTGATTGTAATAATCTCCATACTTTGGATGAAGCTCAAACTACTTTTTCATAATGAACTTCTATTAAAAAAATGGCCAGACATGGGGCACAACAATTACAGGAAAAGATGTGCCTTGTGTCATAGGCTGCAAAAACAAGAAATTGAAAACAATCGAGGTATTAATTAATAGGGTCGCGGCCGTTAAAAAATAATCTGGTAGATCTACATAGATGACTATGGGAGGATTTCCAAACTCTCTCATCAGGAGCAGATACTGACACAGAAATTCAAGAGCAAGGAGTTTCCTCTGGGTGACACTGCAGCACATTCTCCAAATTGTCCCATTTGAGGGATGAGGGAACTGTCATTTGTTGAGAGCTGCTCCTGGAAAGTTTCAATTCCTTGGTGCTTCTGATCTGCCGCAGGGGTTGGCAAAGCAAGCTTTAATGACCAGAGAGAGCACCCAGGGAAGAGATGCAGGTGCTGGCAACTGGAATTTGGACTGGCATAACGGGGAGTGGTAAGAGTCGGGGCATTTGCGTAGGTGGAGCACTGGCAGTACTCTGCCTGTGTGAGAAGGAAGGGAGGGAGGAAGGAAAAAAGGAGGGAAGAAAGGAGAAGGGAAGGGAAGAAAAAAGAAAGGTACCACATTACTTACATTTATTATTATTATTATATAATTAATTCCAGCGTATATTCCCCACACTCTACATTCTATGCCCTTGACTCATTTATTTTGCAGCTGGAAGTTTGTACCTCTTCATGTCTGTCACCTAGTTCTCTGGCAACCACCCATCTGTTCTCTGTATCTACGACTCTGTTTCTGTCTTGTTATGTTTGTTCGTTTTGTTTTTTAGATTCCACGTGTAAGTGAAATCATGCAGCAGTTGTCTTTCTCTCTCTGATTTATTTCCTTTAGCATAATACCCTTTATATACACTATATATATATATATGCCACATCTTCTTTACCCATTTATCTGTCGATGGACACTTAGGTTGCTTCCATGTCTCGGCTATTGTAAATAATGCTGCAATGAACATAGGGGTGCATATATCTTTCGAATTAGTGTTTTCATTTTCTTCAGATGAATACTCAGCTGGATCATATGATACTTGTATTTTTAATTTTTGGAGGCACCTCCATACTGTGTCCCATAGTGGCTGCACCAATTTACATTCCCACCAACTGTGCAAGAGGGTTCCTTTTTCTCTACATCCTCATCGATGCTTGTTGTTTGCTGTCTTTTTGATGATGGCCATTCTGACAGGTGTGAGGTGATAGCTCATTGTGGTTTTGATTTGCATTTTCCTGATGATTTGTGATGCTGAACATCTTTTCTTGTGCCTGTTGCCATCTGTTATGTCTTCTTTGGAAAAATACCTCTTCAGTTTTAAATTTACATCTTCATTTACATAGAAAAGGGGCTGGAAGGTTGCTTAGCAAACTGCTATTAGTCCTGGCTTTGGGAAAGGGGAATGCAAGCAGGGATAAGGAGGAAGAGGAAGATTCATCTTATACTCTGTATTCTTGCATATTGCTAAATTATTTACGAGAATGCATTCACGGACTACTTCTGGGCCTAAACAAAAGACTGCATGCTATAAGTTCATTATAAAAACAAATCCTTGACATCTAAGGAGAGGATTAGCTTTGCCCTTAGAATATGCTACTGCACATTTTTTCATGGTTAGTAATTTGACTTTAATTTAGTGGGAAAAATATAAACATGCTTCTCATTTTATTATTACTGATTTTTAAAAACAATGGAAGCAAGCCATTTGGAGAATAGGATAAAATTTCAAAGTCATTCATGGGAATCACTGTAGTCTTTTACAACCACTGCAATTGGTCTCCATTCTCAGAGCTGAGTTAATGAAATTCCTAAGGGTTTTTGTTGAGAGAGGCACTTGTAGGAATGTAAATTGGAACAACTTTTTGGAGAACCACTTTGGTGATGTATATCAAAAGCCTTAAAATATGTGTACCCTTTGACTCAAATTCTATTACAGGAATCTATCCTAAGGAAACCACATGCAAACAAAGATTTAAGATCAAAGATGCTTACGGAAGTATTGTTTATAATTGTGAAACCACCCAAATAGGGAAATAAACGATGGGCTGCATAACATAGACAGACCTGGGTTAAAATTTTGTCTCTTCTACTTAATAACTTACTAGCTATGAGATCCTGGTCAAATAACAGCTTATCTGACACAGATATAAAGATGAAAATAGGGATTATAGATACACACAATGAGAATTATAATTACCTACCCCATTGATTTGCAATGTTTATTGAGTGAGATAATTCATGTAAAGTATCTAGAAGAATGTTTGGCACATAGTAGGTCTTCAGTAAAAGGTAGCTATTATGAAGGAAAATATGGTTTGTGAATATGATGGAATATATGTGTATAAAAGGATTTAAAATGGCATGGAAATACTATTTAAAATTCAATAAAAATACGGTCCAAAATTCTTGAATATAATCTCAGAGGGGGTTCAAACAGAGAGACAGAGAGAGATCAAGAAAAGAGAGTAAGAAAGAGAAAGACAGGGCTTCCCAGGTTGCACAGTGGTTAAGAATCCGCCTGCCAATGCAGAGGTCACGGGTTCAATCCCAGCTCCAGGAAGATCCCACATGCCACGGAGCAACTAAGCCCATGTGCCAAAAAAAAAGAAAGAGAAAGACAGAACACCAAAACAGAGAGAGGAGATTTACTAAGACACTTACCCTGTGAAGTAAGACTGGATGACATTGAATTTCTTCACACTTTTCTCTAAATAGAGTATATCTGAACTTCTAAAGCCCTAGCCTTTCCTCTGAGGCTCCTGAGAATTCTTCCTTCTCTGGACAGGGGCATCTTTTATCATAACCCTGCAGAGGACTTTTACCAGTGGTAGAACTATTTCTGCATCTTAATGGTATTGCTGAAGCCAACGTTTAAAAAGTTAGATGCTTTGCAGGGAAAGGTGTCATGGGTTGGGTTCCATAGAAGCAGACAGGCAGAGATTTTTGTACAGGTAATTTTTTCAGGGGATGCTCTCAGTAGGAGCCTGTAAAAGAGTGAAAGAGGCAAGAAAGGTTTAGGGAAGGGGACTTCCCTGGCCGGCCAGTGGTTAAGATTCCACGCTTTCACTGCAGGGGGCACGGATTCGATCCCTGGTCAGGGAACTAGGATCCTACATACTGTGTGGTACTCCCTGCCACCTCCCTGAAAAAAATAAAAAAAAAAAAAAGGTGAAGGGAAGAAATTAAGCAAGGATATGGTTTCAGGTGACATCTAAACCCACCCTGATCCCACAGGGAGCTCTGGGTTGTTCATTTTTTCATAGGGTCTGTCCCACCTTGAGGCAAGGAATGAGCCTTTTGTACCCAACACTAGTCTTCAGCCTTCCCTGGAGAGAAAGGGCATCGCTCCCAGATATCTCTGGGGTGAGGCAACTCCAATTACTCAAAAGCAATCCTAAAAGAGGGTTGCAGGTTTGAGCTGTTAGAAGCAGCAGTTGGTAGGTGGGCACTGTGATCTAGTAAAGGGATCCCAGGAGATCTAGATGCACCATCTGCCTCAAAAGGGTTAATGGAAATAAGCCTCCCTCTACCCCACCTCCCTTATGAGGAGCCAAGAGAGTAAGTAACATGTCCCTGGTATAAGGCACTGGGAAGAGCTTAGCATCATTTCTGTGTGGTTCTTGCCAAGAAGACATGGGCTGAGTCTGGTTATAAGGAGACATCAGATGGACCTGGGATGAGGGCCATCCTACAAAATAGTCTTACTCCAAGACTACTCAGGACTTGAGTGACAGGGAAAATCTAAGGAACGGTTCTAGACTGAAGTTGCCCATCATCCACCACTCTTTTTCCACCTAGATTCACTGGGTTGTGGGAAATGTTCAATGACAGTACTTACTAAATTTGAGACTCATATAGGTGGGAGTTGGTTAAAAATGCTGATGCCAGGACCCCAGTCCTGAGAGTCTGTTTTCTGAAGGTTTTCTGGGGTGGGCCCTGGGGATCTGCAGATTTAGCCATCATTTGCAGAAATCTTGATGTAAGTGGTCCACAGACCACTCTTGGAGGAATGTTGGCTGAGAAATTCAGAAAACTGTAGCAATCTTCTCACTGAGTCCTGACCTTAACCCCCTTTCTGTCTTTTGCTTTCCCAGGGTAACACTGTATGCTGAGTTCCTTCCCATGAAAGCCAGAGCTAAGTGTATTCTGCTGATTGAGGTAAGGAGGATGCTCTGGGATTCTGGAGAATACTTGGTCTCTGAGCAGGAGATTCCCAGGTGTCTTGAGCCATAGGACAAGGAAAGGGGAGTTTAAGACAAATATAACAGACTCAGTATGCAAGGATTTAAGTGGATCAGTTATGTTGATTTCAACATGGTTGTTTTGCAATCTGGATAAATTCTTCCACTGACAAGAAAATTCAGTCTACCATCCCTGAAAAAAAAAATGGTGGCAGGCAGGTAGCATGTCTTCTTGAATTAGAAATGACTTTTTAAAAAAATAATTTTTCTTTTTTGGGGTTATTTTTTAATTAATTAATAAATTTTGTTTATTGGCTGCATGTGTCTTTGTTGCTGTGCGCAGGTTTTCTCTAGTTACAGAGAGCGGGGGCTACTCTTCATTGTGGTGCACAGGCTTCTCATTGCGGTAGCTTCTCTTGTGGAGCACGGGTTCTAGGCGCGCAGGCTTCAGTAGTTGCGGTGTGTGAGCTCAGTAGTTGTGGTTCACGGGATCCAGAACGCAGGCTCGGTAGTTGTGGTGCACGGGCTCAGTTGCTCCGCGGCATGTGGGATCTTCCCAGACCAGGGCTCAAACCATGTCCTCTGCATTGGCAGGCAGGTTCTTAACCGCTGCGCCACCAGGGAAGCCCAGAAATGACTTTTCTCTGAGTTGGTGCGGAACAGTGTAGCTTGGGTGGACCAGACTCCTGCTTCCCTCCCATATCATCATTCTTTACTTGTTTATATCCAGACTCGCTCGTGTCTTGTGTGAGATCACCACTCATACCCACCTCTGTGGCCAGTAGGCTGCCTTAAAACTCTCTTGGACCATCCAGTCCCTCTCAAGCCGTCCCTCCACCGGCGTCCTGTGACCCATTTTCCAACCATGATCTGGAAGATCTCAGGGCAAATACGTAGCTGCCCAATGGTCCTCCTCCACACAGTAGCAGTATTGTTTATTTGTCCCTGAGGGACACTGAGGTCCACAGTCACAACCATCCCTAATCACCATGATTACATGACAATATTGATCACACTGACCCCACAGCCCAACTTAACCACCCTGACTGTGTCTACCCGTGACCAGTCAGGGTGGTGGTCAGCTGGTCCACACTGGTACGAATGAACCAGCTTAAATACTGAAATGCATCTGCCAGCTGGTCCTGAACCCTGACTGGCCCTCATTGCCTGACACCCTATCCTTTTTGAGGACTCCCTAGAGCTCCTCATGATCCAGCAACTAAAGCGTTAACTTCTGGCACAGTCTGATGGGGGATGAGGGAGGTGTGTGACCAGGGGTCATTCTGATTGGCCAATACTGTATGGTGTCCATTCTGATTGGTCAGTGCTATAAATTGTTAGCCATTTTGACTGTCCCTCTGGTTGTCAGCGATTGAAATGGACTGTGGTTACTTTAAGCCACAGGGGATTTAGGAAGGCTCTTGGGGGCTCCCTGATGGGGAAGATGAAGGACCATGTTTTGGAATGGACAATAGTTGTAGACTGAAGGTTGCAGCAGGAAACAGCATACTTGCATTAGGATAATTTGAAGATGGTTTCATAAAGGGACTATTATAAGATCCCTGAAGGGGCAAAGGGAAGGAGTGATTAGCAGCTGAGAAACAGAGAGAGAGAGAGAGAGACAGACAGACAGAGACAGAGAGACAGAGAGAGACAGAGACAGAGAGAGAGACAGAGAAAGAGACAGAGAGATTTGTATGGCAAAAGCTCTCGGAAAGGAGCTGTGACCTTCAGCCGAGGGGTATAGCCAGCCCATAACCACCCTGCAGAGAAGGAGCCAGAGGAATAAGCACCCCAATCTCTCTTTCCTCCCACCTCCTGTGGGGCTCCCCATTGGTCGCACCCAATGTGAAGCCAGAGAACAGGGAGCCTGTGGATGCAGTCCATACAAAGAGGAAGGTGAAAAAGGATGGAGAGTGACTCAGAGAAGCAGACAGAAGATATTCAGCCCCACAGGGGTGAGCCAGTTCTGATAAAGGATACCGGGGCCCTGTCGGGCAAGGGAGATGGACGTCAGTAGACAAAAACCAATGTGTCCACTCCTCTATTGACCTCACACAGTATTCATCATATTGACCTCCTTAACCAGAGCTCCCACACTGCACACTCCAGTAGGCACCACGCAAATATCATCCAGTGTGGACGGTATCCTCAGGAGATGGACAACATGGAGGCCCTGGCCCAACCATGTGAACCCCAGGAAAAGTGATGGCCATTCTGACTCTCCTGACTCCCAAGGACCCCCTTGCCCACGTGGATAAGCTTGTCTACAGTGATGCTGGAATTGCTCGCTGTGTTGGCCAATGCTGTCCCTTTACTGACCCCCATTCTCTCACGCCAGGTGTTCTGGGCCATTGGGACTGTGTTCGAGGTCATCCTGGCTGTGTTTGTGATGCCCAGCCTGGGCTGGCGTTGGCTGCTCATCCTCTCAGCTGTCCCGCTCCTCCTCTTTGCTGTCCTGTGTTTCGTAGGTATCCTTTAAGATATCTCAGTCTTTGTCTCCTGCTGTTCGCTATATTTTGCTGGGGAGGATGTGGAGGAGGGCACCAAAGCCACTTTTAAGATTGTTTCTTTTAATCAGGAAACGAGACAAAGGAACAGGGCCTGGGGTGGGCCCAGTATGGGGTGTTGGGTGGGATGGGGGATACCTTGCCCCCCACCCCCACTGTAAGGTCTACACTTAAGGTGAATGTATTTGGAATAGTTGGGATTTTTAAGTTGCAAGTGACAAAAATCCAAACTGGCTTGAGTGAAAGAGACACATGATAGAAGATTAAATATCTGGCTTCAGGCATGGCTGCATCCAGGGGCTCAAATCATCTCTCCATCTCAGCTCTGTATAAACTACCCCCCCCCACCACACACACACGGTGAAATCAGACCACACATTTATCATTTCATGTGTAGACCACACCCATGAGATGCTTTACAACCAGTGGGCCCCAAAATAAGCCTGCAGGGAGGTAGGTCTCATCTATGTTCAATAACATAGTAATTACTGGTAATGACAATAGATGTTAACAATTACTGAGGATAACAGTGTAGCAGGCCCTGTGCCAGGCTCTTTATATGCATTGTCATATTTATTCCTCCCAATAACCACAGGAGGTAGGACTATGATGAACCCCTGTGTTAGTTAAGATGATACCAGCTGCTATAACAAATGAAGCCTACACATTCAGTAACTTAACACAACAGGAGTTTATTTCCCACAGAACTGTCCACTTCTATTTGACAAGTGTGATTCTGGGCCCAGGTTCCTTCCATCTTGCAGGTCTGCCATTGTCTAGGGCTTTGGAATCTTCTACATGTAGACTGAAGAAGGGCATCTAGAGACGTACACTCACTTCTTAAATAACTTGGCCAGGAATATTCTGCTCTTGTGCCATTGGTGAAAGCACATCACATGGCTGTGCCTAGATGCAAGAGGTGCTGGGAAATGTAGTTTCTGGCTGGGCAGCCATATCCAAGGACAACTCTATGCTATGGAAAGGGAAACATGAATTTTAATGGATGCTAGCAATCTCTGCTACATTCTCATTTTACTGATGAGGTAACTGAGGCCCAGAAAGGTTGATTGACTTGTCAAAAGACACACAGCAAATAAACAAGAGAACTCATTTGAAGCAGATCTTCTGACTCCAAGTCTTACACTGTCTCATTTCACAGACTGCTGTTGTTTTCTTTTTATAGAGACATCTCTATCTGATCACTTGGAGTTGGGACTCTATTAGGTCTAAAGGTCTTTCTGATTTCTTTCAGTCTCTTAGACTGAGTTTGCAAGGTGATGCTAAGCACAGGTGAGGGGTAGTTTCTTGAGAGATGGGGGTGATGATGATGTTGAGAGTGGTGGACTGTTTTTTTGTTTGTTTGATTTTTGATGGCAGTCAATTTAATTCAGCTGTCACGTGGACCTCAGCAGCACCAAATTACAGTGATAGCAATGGGAAAAAAACAGTTACATTAATGCATTCCAGGTACTGTGCTAAGCACTTTGTCTGCATTATCCCATTTAATCCTCTCAACAACCCTAAGAGGGAGGATCTATTATTACCCCCATGTTATGGATGAGGAAATGGAGGCACAGAGAGGTCAAGTTATTGCTCAAGGTCACAGAGCCATTATAGTCAGTGGCAGTGCCAGGATTTGAAACCAGGCTTCTGGCCCCAGAGCTTCTGGCTTTAAAGACTCCACACACAGATGATAGTATATGGCTGGGACCGAGCATTCTGTCCTGCCCTAACTGGCCACATCTCTGTCTCCTGTCCCCATAGTGGCTGCCAGAGAGTGCAAGGTATGATGTGCTGTCTGGGAACCAGGAAAAGGCCATCGCCACCTTGAAGAGGATAGCCACAGAAAACGGAGCCCCCATGCCTCTGGGGAAACTCATCATCTCCAGACAGGTCAGTGCCTGGCGGATTGACCATGTGTGTCACTGCACGTACTGGGGAGCATGTGTACGTGAGTGGATGGAGGGTGCAGTGGGCAGGACCTGCAGGGGGAATTTGGCAACTTCAGTCTGTGTATGTTCACTGCCAAGTCCTAAAAGCACCGCCTGGAGAAGTGATTAGAGAAATGTAATCTAATGTCCCATAATGGGTCCTATAACTACTGCTCCAGTTTCATCCTTCAGTACCCATGAAGTCTGATTAGCAAATGTGACTGATCAGCAAAGGCTTGACAATAAAACCACAACAGAAAGTGCCGTGATAGACTTCGATCCAAGGCTCCAAACCACGCTTGTGTCGACATCCTTAATGGATGGTACCTCACTCCCATCAGCAACACCATCAGGGAACCCATCACAGTACAAATGGATGAGTACCTACCGCGGGTGCAAGTGGCGAGAAGGGAGCCAGATTAAAGGCTGCAGTCCCTGCCCTCAAGAATCAACCACGCAGTTTGGAGAAACACCACAAATACCCTTAAGCAAACAACAGTCCCTACAAGGAAGTTTTATTTTTAAATAAAATCATATTTCTGATTGTTTCTATATGAGGCAAAAAGAACTGAATGGAATTTCACCAGGTTGAGAGGACTTGCTAGGCAGGGTCTGACAACTTAGAGGCCAGGAGGCATACCCCACACCTGCTTTGGGAAGCACAGAGTTGGGGCAGGAGGCATTGCAGAGAGCCTGGGGTGCAGGAGGCTCATTCAGTTGCCTTTGGGAAGAGACTGCGCTCTCCCCGCTCTTCTCTGTGGGAAGATGCTCTGGATGGAGAAAGCATACAGTGATTTCAGATGTGTGTGTTGCAGAGTGAAAGTGGCAAGGCTGAATGCTCCAGCTTTGGGCTTCTCTTTGGAAAGGAGCTGCTGCCCTGGGGGCCTCTCTGTGTTCCAGGGTACCCAGCAGTGGGGCTTTTGTGTGTGTGTGTGTGTGGCGGGGGGTGGGGTTGTTTGATGGAGGTCACTGGGGCAGGTGCATAGCCGAAGCAGCCAGGAGCAGCCAGGCCCACAGAGAGACAGTTCTCTCAGGTCCAGGAAGGCTCCAAAGAGGTGGTGAATCCCCTTCTGCCAAAAAGAGAAGGACTTTCCAGAAAGCAGACCAATTCTCCAAAAGCCAATTTTCCTGAATTAACTTGCCAATGTATCAGTTTACCAAAAATGTGTTTTAAGGATTATTCTTTTTGAATATGTTTAGTAAATAGGAATATATTTTTCCTATGTATATGTTAATACATATAATGTATTCCTCAAACTATATGAATGAATTCATTCCTAAATATATTAATGAATGAATCTATTCTAAAATATAGTCAGTAAGTACAAACATGCTCAAATATATTTAATAAACATATTAATGATTATTGTCTTTTTATTCAAGAATATATTACAAAAATATTTTTATTCACGAAGACAATATTCATGGGTAGATTAAACCACCTATAACTCGTAATCTTTAAAAAACTTTTAGCATGTTTAAATAAGTGAGCACTTCTCAAACTGCTAAGAAAAGTATGTTCATTAAATAAATCTAAGATAATCACAGTCATAGAATTTTTTTAAATTATTTTTTTGTAAATGCTTTTTAAAAAAATTTTATTGGAGTATAATGGATTTACAGTATTGTGTTAGTTTCAGGTGTACAGCAAACTGAATCAGTTACACATATACCTAAATCCACTCTTTTTTAGATTCTTTTCCCATATAGACCATTACAGAGTATTGAGTAGGGTTCCCTGTGCTATACAGCAGGTCCTTACTAGTTATCTATTTTATATGTAGTAGTGTGTATATGTCAGTAGTGTGTATATGCCAATCTCCCAATTTATCCTCCCCCCAGAATATATTTTTTAAAATAGAGCACTGTAAAGCAATGATTTGATACATTAGTAAATTATATAAAATTGGCAAGTGGGTCATTTAATCGGTCTTTTGGCAAGTTGGCTTTTGGTGAATTGATTTTCAGCATGTTAATTTTTGTCGCCTTGACCTAGAGCTGGCTTTGGGTGGGGAGGATGTGAAATGGTGGGAAGCATTTTGGTCTGGTTGTTGGCTCCCTGCTCCATGGGATCGCCCGAGAGGTCAAGCCTGAGGGGTCTGCTTCCCAACTCCAGGCCCAGGTTGGGGAGGGGTGTGGAATGTCTTCTTCCTTTGGGAATCAAATCTCCGGACATCGCTGAGTCCTGGCTGGAGCCTCCCTGGGCTGGGGGTCTGCGTGCTGCGGATCTGAGTCCCAGGTTTTCGGACCCTGAGCATCCAGCCCACCAGAAACCTCCCTCCCAGCCTTGGGTGTCCACTGGTCTCAGGTCACCAGCTGGTGCCTGCACGTCTGCAGGTGAGGAGAGTAAATGGTATTCTTTGTCTTGAAACAGGAAGACCGAGGCAAAATGAGGGACCTCTTCACACCCCACTTTAGATGGACAACCTTGCTGCTATGGTTTATATGGTAAGAGCTGTTTGTTGATTCTGGGGCCCCCCTCATCTGTACCCTGTTTTGGGTTTTGTTTTAACTCGGAGGACAGAGAACTCTTCCATCTTGGACAACATTTGCAAAACTAAGCTTCACTTTCCTGACTTCTGTGTTATCCAGGTATCCCCTATAGTATTATTTTCTTAGTGTTTTTCTTTCATTTGACTCACTTTTTACTCACAAATGTCTTTTAAAAGGAAACTTTGTGTATCTGCTTTAAGGAAAAACTTGAATTGCAGGCCATAGACAGAAGTCTCTTTTATTAATTAATTAATTTTTATTGAAGTGTAATTAATTTACAATGTTGTATAAATTTCTGCTGTACAGAGTGACTCAGTTACACACACACATATATATATATACACACATTCTTTTTCATATTATTTTCCATTAAGGTTTATTCCAGGACATTGAATATAGTTCCCTGTGTTACACAGTAGGATGTGGTTGTCCATTCATTCTATATGTAATAGTTTGCATCTATGAACCCCAAACTTCCAGTCCATCCCTCTCCCAACCCCCTCCCCCAGAAGTCACTCTTAAAGATAAATAGAGTTGGCCCTCCCTGGCCTTCGGTTCCACATTCAAAGATTCAACCAAACCACAGATTGGGGGAAAAAAAATCCGGGAAGTTCTAAAAAGCAAAACATGAATTTGCTGTGCACCGGCAACTATTTACATAGCACTTACATTGTATTAGGTTTTATAAGTAAGCTAGAGATGATTTAAAGCATATGGAAGAATGTGCGAGAGGATGTACATAGGTTATATGCAAATACTACACCATTTTATATAAAGGACTTGAGCGTCCAAGAACTTTGGTATCCACAGGGGGTCCTGGAACCCATTCCCCATGGATACCGAGAAGTGACTGTACTGTACGGTAAAAAGTAGCTTGACTGATGTTTGCCAAGGCACAGAACCACTGTATTTAAGAGACAGAGAGGGGAGGTGTTAGGGACTCATTAGCACATAAGTAAGACTGAGATGCGATTAAAGAATTGAAAGGAAATTTAAGAGAATCTTTTTCTCACAAAGAAATTTAATACTTTTGCTGTATCCATCCCCCTTTCCACTCATATTGCCTTGGGTACCACCCGTGGCACAGGGCCCATATTTTGGGAACCACTGCTTTGGTCAACACAGCCTTCTTAGAACTTTCAATTCTTATCTCGTTCCACTTTTTCTTAAATAACAACCATGACATTGGCTGGAGGGCATTTGTAGTTAGTAATTACCTTACTCTCTACAGCTGGTCAGATTTCAGCCATTCTTTCAACTCTTTCTACCATTAATGCTATAAATTCTACAGCATTAACAGTGGGCACAATTAGCCAGGTTGAGGCATTGTACCCTGTTTTCACCAGTTCTCACTTTTCCTGTTCACCTTTGAGCAGAGGTGCTAGTTAGCAAGGGAGTGTCCTCAAAGGGGTCAATTTCAGGAAACAGGAGGAGAAAACTTTGATGATACACAGCACCCGGCTCCAGCTCTGCCCTCCCACCCCGCACCCCCCACCCCCCAAATTCCAGAGAGTTGAATCAACGCACCAAGCCTTTATTAAACACCTGCTGTGTGCCCAGTACAAGTATGGAGCTGGCAGGATATTTTAAAAGGTGAGGAAACAGAATTGAGAGTATCTATCTTTGAGTGCATGTGATTCTGTTGGGCTGACACTACTCAAATACTAAGCAATTAGAGACTAATTTTAGAATACTATAGAAATCACATTTGCGAGCACATGTTGTAACCCACAGAAATCAAGCATCAGCTTCTGATTGTGACTAAGCTCCCACCTAACTGTATCACAGGACGAGAATATTCTGGCCCTACAGACTTGAGTATTCTGGTTCCTGGGACAGTTGGGAATTCATTAACTACATCATTCTGATCTGAAATGCTCCTGAGGTCTGCAGGGCACACAGCAGGTGTTTAATAAATGCTTGGTGTGTTGATTTACCTCTCGAGAATGCAGGGCAAAGCTGGAGCCCGGTTCTGCACACAGTTTTCCCCCTGCTATTCAAAAGTAGAGCGTTCCGATGAAAGCCTTCATAAGCTGAAGTGGCATAAGGAGAAGTAATTACCTGAGGACACATCTCGCTAATAAAAGAAACAAAATAAATGGAGATAAAGCACAGATGCTCCCAGACACGGTTCAAAGCTAATGACAGCTTGAATCTGAAAAAGAATGTACGTATATGTATAACTAAATTACTTTGCTGTACAGCAGAAATTAACACAACATCGTAAATCAATTAAACTTCAATAAAATAAATTGGGGGGAAAAAAAAGCTAATAGCAGTTTGATGCTGAGGTGCTGAGTGTAGTTCCCAGGAAAGGAGCTTGGTGGCACCACTCTCTCTGCTTGGAGCAAGTGCTGCCTCTACAAAATACACGCTGGATGCTATTTTTGCTTTTCCCCTTTTTTTCATAAAAGTGAAAATCCTCTTCGGATTTCTTCGGGTGAGCAAAAACAGGTACTAACATAAATCTTTCATATAAGCGAAGCGCAGTAAAGCAAACTTCCGAAAAAGTGGGGGATACCTATATTATTAAATATAGCTCCCTCCTCTTCCCTATTCAACTCAACCTAGAAGGCCTGACATCTGTGGACATCTGTCAAAATGACCATTTTCTACCAAATTTTGGTTCCCCCATTTTTTCCCCCTCCTTTTGCCAGTTGAGTGAACAGCCTTGGAGGTAGCTTATCTGTTGTAATATATTTCAGTCCTTAATCTTTCAAAGGACATGGGATCACTTCCCTTTATCACATCATTATGCTTTGTAGCCTCCATCTTCCTGCTCAAGGGGTCCAGGAAAGCCCCCTAGAGGCCTAGCGTGGTCTGAGCCCAAAGCCTAGCCTCTGTCGCTGAAGCTGTAAGTCCTTCCCAAGGGGATAGGGAATGGGAACTCACATCTCTCCCATCATTTCCTTACCTTTCTCGCTTCCTTCCCGCCAGGTTTTCCAATGCGTTTTCTTACTATGGATTAGTTCTGCTCACCACTGAGCTCTTCCAGGCAGGAGATGTTTGCAGCAGTGAGTATCACGGCCCTTTAGCCGTTAACACCGCCCCTACCCCCACCCCCACCCCCAACTTCTGACACACAGGGTCATACACACACGCCCAGCCCCGGTTTTGCCTTCACAGAGCCTGGCCTTGCTTTGCAAAGTCCAGGGAGAAAGTTTCTGCAAAATCTGAGCATGAAAGAGCTGGGCTGTGGTTTCCAAGATGCTCTGTAGAAACCTGGACAATCTTGTCATGCTAGACGTGACATTGGAGCAGAATCACATCTTATGTCTCCTAAAGAGGTCCAGGAAGTACAGCCCTGAGTTCTATGGCTGTGACCCTGTGTAGCCATCCTGTGTGTGCACATCAAGTCTGAGGACCAATCCTGGCCACACAATAGAATCCCCTGGGGGAGCTTTTAAACAAAGGCAGGGCCATTTAAGCAACGCCCAGACCAATTTAATCAGCATCTTTGGGGGTGGGGCCCGGGCGTGAGTGGGTTTTAAAAGTTCCCCAGGTGATTCTATTGTAGAGCTGGCGGTGGGACCCAACGGACAAAAGGAATGAATAACAAGCGAAGGCTGTATACAGATGTCTGGGCTTTCAAACCAATCTGTCTTTAAGGGAATACTAGATTCCTAGCATTGAACCCAGTCTGGGGGAGTAAAGCGATCAAGTTCTTGCCTATTTGTGAGATTTGTCCAATTATCTTTTTCATAAGCCTCTATAATCTGAGTTAATAGTTTTGTTTATTGGTATAAGGATTTAATAACACAGCAGAGTCAAATCTCTCTAGGAGGTGTAGGAGAGTCTTAAATGAACTGCCCTGAGGAAGCAGCTCAATTGCACATTCGGGGTTTGGTATTGCTTGAGCCTAAATCATTTGCACCTGTGACTGAACACAAGTTCTTGTGCCCAACTCACAGTGAGGCCAAACAAACCGAAATGTCGTCGTTTGGAGCAGAGAAAGGTTTATTGCAGGGCCATGCAAGGAGAATGGATGGCTTATGCTCAAAAACCCTGAACTCCTTGATGGTTTTGGGGAGAAGTTTTTTATAGAATCTGGTAGGGGGCGGGGCAGAGGGCTGCAGGGTGTGTGACTTTCTTCTGATTGGTTGCTGGTGAGGTAACAGGACGATGTTCCAGGAACCTTGTGCTCAGCCTGAAGTTACCATCCTTCACCTGGGTGGCAGTCTTAGTTCCTGCAGAAGAACCCGAATACATTTTTACGTATATTCCTTGGGGAGGAACAGGGACCCTGCCCCAAGCCTGCACTATGGTTTCTTGACAACCCCTCCCCTGTTTCTGCATCCCCCTCCCTCCCCTGATCAGCAGCTGTTTGAACCTGCCCTCGGGAACTCAGGGAAGGTCTAGGAGGCTGAAGGAAGCCTATTTCCTACAAACGAGAAATGGAGGCTGCGGAAAGAGTTTGTACCCAGGATTTGCCCCACAGGGTCCTGCTTGGTTTTGTCAACTACAAATTGGCACTTGCCATGGGCACTTGCCATCTGCCTCTACAAGGGTTAAATCACACCTGCTGCTGCAGCTGCTGACCTTCCACATCCCCTGAAGGGAATTCAGGGTGGAGACCAGGAATGAGACACTTGTGTGCTTTGGAAAATGGGAGGAACGGGTCTTCAGATAGTTAGATGTTTTCAGGAGCTTATTTTATAAGTCCAACCCTTGCATCTCCTCATATCCAGGAAAGTGCTAAATCCCTGCATGGTGACATCTACTCCTCGTGACGAGCAGAAACCCCCTACAAAAATATGTTTGATTGCATGCACTTCTCCTTCACCAAGATTACATATATACTAATCTTCCCCCCTGCCTCTTTGAAACAGTTTCTCAGAGCTATCTGGGATGCTGTCTCCTGGGCTGCAGTCCTCATCGTGCCCCAGATAACTCTCACGTTGTGCATTTTTTTTAGTCGACAGTTTCACCCCTAACAGTGGACCTGCTTAAGCAAAGCAGGGGATCCAGTAGGATGTTATAGAGGAAGAGTTGGCAGAGTCTTTCCATAAACGACCAGATGGTAAATATTTTAGGCTCTATGGGCCAAACGTCTCTGCCATTATAACAGAAAAGCAGCTGTGGATAACATGTAAACACACAAGCCTTGCTTGTGTTCCAAGGAAACCTTTTTTTTTTTTTTTGGCCACAGAGCATGGCTTGTGGGATCTTAGTTCCCGGATGTGGGATCAAACCCCAGCCCTTGGCAGTGGGAGCTAAGTACAGAGTCCTAACCAGTGGACCTCCAGGGAATTCCTGCTAAGGAAATCTTTTTTACGACCACACATTTGAATTTCATGTCATTTTTGTCACAAAATGTTATTCTTCTTTTGATTTTAAAAATCATTTAAGAATGTAAAAACCACTCATAGCCTGCAGGCCTGGCAGAAACAAGCAGGGGACCAGATTTGGCCAGTAAGCAGTTGTTTGCCAACCTGTGTTAAAAGCTCACTCTTATACCTGGGTGGGAACGTGATAGGGAAGAAGCAGTGGGTTGTGTTATAAGAGGAACCCTGAACTTAGGGCACCCAAATGTTTTATACCAGATGATAAGCCTGCCTGCTCTTTGTTCTGCAGAAAGACACTCTATCTTCAAAGGCCATAAGTAAACCTGCCCTTTGCCCCAAAGGAAGATCCTCTCTGTCTTTCAAGGTTGTTCGCTAAACTAAAATCCTTGAAAAGATAGACCAGAACAAAGGCAGTCAGTGCCTCTGCTTACAAAACATGCAGAGAATGTGAAAGACTCATGGAGAATTGTCTAATAACACCAGTAAGAGGTTACAACTGGGTCAAAGGAGAATTCAAAACACACATTTATATAGGCAATCAGAAAAGCTGAAAGGATTTACACTTAGAGGCAAAAATTGGCAGGGTGCACAAGGCAATAATCAATTGTATCACCACTAGACACAGCTTGCATTTTTTCTTTCTTTCTTTTTTTATAGAGACACAGCCTTAGTTCATTTATTTATATTATTTTATTTATTTATTTATTTATTTATTTAGGCTATGTTGGGTTTTCATTGCTACATGCAGGCTTTCTCTAGTTGCAGCAAGCAGAGGCTACTCTTCGTTGCAGTGCATGGGCTTCTCATTTCTGTGGCTTCTCTTGTTGTGGAGCACTGGCTCTAGCACGCAGGCTTCATAGTTGTGGCACATGGGCTCAGTAGTTGTGGCTCTTGGGCTCTAGAGTGCAGGCCCAGTAGTTGTGGTGCACTGGCTTAGTTACTCCTCGATATGTGGGATCTTCCTGGACCGGGGCTTGAACCTGTGTCCCCTGCATCGGCAGGCGGATTCTTATCCTCTGTGCCACCAGCTTACATTTTTATGGACAAGAATCATTTGCACTAGTATTCTATAACGTGAAGTTGTAAAAGAGCTTAAAGATCATGAAAGGCGAGATAACCTATAAGGGTTCACAAGACAGGACATTTTGCCCATTTCAAAGTCTTTCACTGTATTTCCTAACAAATGATATGGGGGTGGGGGGTGGGAATAAAGCAAGGCAGGGGAGGTCAGGAATGTAGGGCAGAGTAAGGGGTTGTGGGTAAGTCAGAGTTTTAAATGGGGTAGTCAGGGTGGCCTCAATAAGAAGGTAAGATTTAAAGAAAAACTTGAAAGAGGTGAGTAAATTAGTCTTGGAGATTGATCAAGGGCAGTTGGAGGATGAGAGCAGCCAGTGCAAAGGTCCTGGGGCAGGAATGTGCCTTGTTTATTGAAGGAAGAGCAAAGGGACCAGTGTGGCTGGAGTGGTGTGAGCAGAGCAACAGAGCGAGAAGGTGGGATCAAAAAAGTAATGGGGGCAGATAATATAGGTGGGGGTCATTGGGGTCACCCTAAAGTTTGTCTGCCACAAAAACACCTAGTTAGTATGTGCCAGTTCTGGCCTAAGCACATTCATACACACAGCCTGCTTTCAGTCTCTCAACCACCTTGCCCCGGGGTTTATTAGCCGCAGGAGTATGGGGGACCTGGGGCTTAAAGAGATGAAGCTGGAACCCTGCTGGTTGAGATGCACACCTGATGACTCCTGAGCCTGTGCTCCTTCCCGGCATCCCAACCAACTCATACCCAGGGAAGGAGGCGTGGGGAGAAGAAGGATGTGATTCAAGACTGCGCCTGCCTCTTCCTCTTTTTCTCTCTCTCTCTCCACCTCCCAGTCTCCAGCCGGAAGAAGGCGGTAGAGGTGAAATGCAGCCTGGCCTGCGAGTACCTAAGCGAGGAGGATTACATGGACCTGCTGTGGACCACCCTCTCTGAGTTCCCAGGTGAGGGACCTGTGCGAGGTGAGGCAGGGCAGCCTGGGAAGGTGGCTTTACCTGATGCCACCTGGAAGCAAATCCTATTTCTAAGGGAAGCTGGGGATTTGTTTTTAATACTTAGCTACAAGTCATCAAGAACTGTGCAGGAGCTGACGTCGATCTTGTATAAGCTCATCTCAGAAGTGACCTCCCTTGTGACGAATGGACATAGGTCTATAAGACTGGCATATGGGGGTTCCCTGGTGGTCCAGTGGTTAGGACTTGGCACTTTCACGGCCTTGGGCCCAGGTTCAATCCCTGGTTGGGGAACTAAGATCCCGCAAGCCATGCGGCACAGCCAAAAACAAACAAACAAACAACCATAAAAAGACTGGCATAGCCTAATTTTTAAAAGCTATAATCCTACTCGATGCTTGGTGATGACCTACAGGAGTGGCATGGGGATGGTGGGAGGGAGGCTCAAAGGGAGGGGATGTGGGGATAAACGTATAAATACAGCTGTTCACTTTGTTGTACAGCGGAAACTGGCACGACATTGTAAAGCAATTACATGCCAATAAAGATCTGAAGAAAAAAAAAAGAATTATCACTCCCCCCCCCCAAAAAGCTGTAACCTTAATCAGTGGTTAATATTCAGGGATATACTTTGTAGTAGACATATATCTCCATGCATTTTAAAGCAGCTTGTCCAGATCTAGGAATATGAATGACATTTATGAAGAGTATAATCTAAAGTGATTGCTTTTACACCTCTGTAAGTCTTTTTATCATAACCAAATATTGATATAAAATTTTTTGACTCAAAAAAAATGACATCTCATCACTTCTGCTGTATTCTAGTCCTTAGAAGCAAGTGTTGAGGTCCAGCCCACTCTCCAGGGGAGGGGGTTACACAGGATGTGACTGCCAGGGCGTGGGGGGCATTGGGGGCCACGTCAGACACTGCCTTCCACGGCGCCCCTGCCCCTTTGCAGGTGTCCTCGTGACTCTCTGGATTATTGACCGCCTGGGCCGCAAGAAGACCATGGCCTTG
Organism: Hippopotamus amphibius kiboko; assembly: GCF_030028045.1. Taxonomy (NCBI): domain Eukaryota; kingdom Metazoa; phylum Chordata; class Mammalia; order Artiodactyla; family Hippopotamidae; genus Hippopotamus; species Hippopotamus amphibius. Next base: position 9,323,645 of record NC_080193.1, on the reverse strand, counting down.
TGCTTCGTCGTCTTCTCGCTCTGCAGCCTCCTGCTGTTTATCTGTGTCGGAAGGTGGGTTGTGAAATCAGCTCTCTGGCCAGGCTTACTTCTCAGCTTGTGGTCAGTGACTGCTCTTTGTGCCTGCAGGCTGTGGGTTACACCCCCGGGGGTCACCTGAAGGACCCCCCCAGCGCCTCACTAGGACTGAGGCTCTTAGTCGCCTCATAACTGACCAAAAGATGGGGCTCAGAGTTGGGGCCTCTGATGGGAGTGGGGGTAGGAGGACACGTTGGTCCAGGTTTTACACCAACACCATCACATTTAGACTTTTGACATTGTCTCCCAATGATATCATGCTTGTAGCTGTTTAACTCATACATGGATTACGTGTTCATTGGTTCCATGGCAGTATTTCAAAGTTCAGTTTTATTATCCCCTTTTGACATTTCTCCATTTTTTCCATCTATCAAGAGCCTCAAAATATGGAACTGGCTTGTGTCGACCTCTGAGAGGCTCCAGACCAAACCACAGATGCGAGATCTGTGACGGGTCTGGAGATGTAGTTTAGATCTGGAAATGCTGATATTCAAAGATGTTATGGGAACAATGGAACAGAGGGTTGGGATCAGAATTACCCTCAAAATGCTGAAGAGACGTGTCCTTTCCCTGGTTCAGCTGGTTCCTGGCTCAGTTCCTGCCCCCACTAGGTCCTACCTGGGCTTTGGGTTATTTATATTACTTTGCCTCAAATGTGCACCCACCCGGGGCACCACCATCTCAGCCTGGAACTTTGAAGAATGATGAATTTATAAAAGCAGGCCTTCGGAGAGACCACTGGGAGGTGTGTATCTGTACGCCTGCATCAATGTGTGTTTGGATGAGGTGGGCTTTGCCAATTTTTACGGTGTAAATTCTACCTGGGCACTTAAGACTGCTGAAAGAAACTGTCAGAAAAAATACTTACTCACCTGCTTTTATTTTTTTCTCTTCCTAGAAATATGCTCACTCTGTTACTCTTCATTGCAAGAGCGTTTATTTCTGGAGGCTTCCAAGCAGCCTATGTTTACACACCTGAGGTAGGAGGGATACCTGGGAGCAGTGGGGTGGGGTTGGTGGGGGGGAAATCTCTGCTTCCAGAAACACCCAGGCTGGGCTCCTCTGAGTGCAATTTGTCCTTGAGTCTGAGTGGCGGCCGTGAAGGCCTTCATTGTTTCAGGATTTCTTTCAATCGTCATTTTCTGCTTATAAAAGCTTATGTTCAGTGTACAAGTTCCAAATGTTACAGAACTGTATGAAACCACCAAACTAAAGGGCTCCACATTCTGCCTTCCTAGAGACCACCTTTTTGAACGATTCCGTATACCTCCTTCCAGATTTTTTCCTAATTTATGTTAGTGCATGTATCAAATTGGGTAACTGAGCAATTGAGGTGAGTTTACAAAAGGGACTAATTACAATGGTAGGGCTTAGGGAAACCAAAAAGTGATGGAGCAGAGCCCCAGAGCTCACAATGGGGTGGAGGGGGCTGGGGACACAGCTACCACCTAAGGCCTGTGGGGTGAGGAGAGGGGGTATTACAGGGTCCCAGGAGGGAGCTGTGCAGAGAAAAGCTGTGACCTTTAGTTGAGGGACACATGTGCCCTTAGGCAGCCTAGAAGGGAAGCAGCAGGAGAATAAACCCTCTGGCCTCTCTTTCCCACCTCCTGCCCATCTCCCGCCCATCTCCCAGTGGGGCTTCCCATTGGCTGAACCCGCCCGGAAGCCGGAGAGCCTAGGAGCCCTTTGTGGTCCACACTGGCCAACCCCCAGGGCAGAGAATGAGGTGGGGAGGGGTAGAGAGAAGTTCTGGAGGGGAAAATGGAAGACGAGGAGCACGAGACATATGGACCTACTTTGTTCTTTTTAACAGCTGCTATATCATACTATATGGTAATATATACATACTATATTATTATGTACAATCCTCTACTATATATATAATATATATGCTATATATCAATATTATATACTATACTTAGTTACATGATATATACTTTATATTATATAATATACTTTATTATACTATATCATATATATTACATACTATGCTATATTATATAGTATAGTATGGGCAAATCATCACTTTGTAACAATTCTCCTACCAATTTGAATTGTTTTCCAACTTGTCACTATTTTAATGTGGAGGTAAACAGTTTTACCTGCCCTCGTGCATATGTGTGCTTTCTTGAGAATAAAGATGACGTGGGATTTCTGAGTGCAAGCCTATGATAAACATTACAAACACTGAGAAAGAGTGGGGAAAAAAATCACCCTCTAAAACGTTGCCTGAACTTACACTGCACGCGACAGCGTCTGAGCATGTCCATTTCCCCACACTCCGGGCTTACGGGTTGCTTGTTTTGTATTCATTGTATTTTATCTCATCTTAGTTTAGAGAGGGTCAAAGGGAGGGAGAGAATAGTACGTCTCAGACGCTGTGCCAGGGGAAGGAGCTGTCTAGATTGTCCCGCAGGTCTGCACGGCCCTCCAGAGCCCTCACTCTGAGTCCCCCCACCCAGCCCTCCCACCCCTCCTGGGATCACCAACCCCTGAGGGATGGCCCCTAACTCAGGCCCACCCACAGGGGCAAGGGGTGGGGTGGGGGTTGGGATTCCCACCATTCCCGGGCCAGAGAGGAGGGAGGGGCCTGTGTGTTCTCAGTGCAGCCACTTGGTGGGCTCTGTTGTAGGTCTACCCCACGGCGACCCGAGCCCTGGGCCTGGGCACCTGCAGCGGCATGGCCAGGGTGGGCGCTCTCATTACTCCGTTCATTGCTCAGGTAGGTGTCACCCCAAACACAGAGGGGGTGGGCGGGACGAAAGCCAGTGCGTGGCAGGCCATTGCTCTGCACTGAGCTTCTGCTTGGCCTTTGTGTGCGTTGCCTGATCTCATCCTAGCAACCCATCCCATGAAAGGAACAGTATTGCCTGCACGGGAGAAAACGGAGGCTCAAAAGGGTCAGGGGACTTGTCCAAGGTCACTCAGCTGGGAGTAGAGGAGCTGGGAATCAAACTTAGGTCTTTCTGGTGATTTGGCCAAAAACCATTTGGATGAGAACAAGTAGGCCGCCCTGTCTGAGTGGGAAACAAATGTCCCAGTCCCTGGTTTCTGAGTTGGATGATTTGGTGTCATTGCAGAATTTTGCAGCTCTTTGTGCTTGAAGCATTTCTGTCCTTTTTGGGGATCTTATTTTGGAATCTTTTTGCTTTTTTAACATCCAGTTCATTCTTTCCTGTTCTTATCACTGTTCAAAAACTGAGGTAAGAGTCACGTAACATAAAATTATTCGTTTTAATTCAGGGAATTCCCTGGCAGCGAATGATTCGGGGAATTTCTTGGCTGTCCAGTGGTTAGGACTCTGAGTGTCCAATGCCAGGGCCCGGGTTCAAATCCTGGTCAGGGAACTAAGATCCCGCAAGCTGTGCAGTGCAGCCAAATGAATAAATTAAATAAAATAAAATAAAATAAAGAGAACGATTCAGTGGCATGTAGCACATTCACAATGTCGGGCAACCACCACCTCTATCTAGTTCCAAAACATTTTCCTCACCCCAAAATAAACCTCTGTATCCATTAAGCAGTCAGTCCCCAGGTCCCTCTCCTCCAGCCCCTGGCAGCCACTGGTCTGCCTTCTGTCTGTGTGAATTTTACCTCTTCTGGATATTTTGTGTAAATAGAATTACAACACATGTTTTAGCCAAGTCGTTCTGTCCCGGTACCATTATGTTTGGCCATTGTACGTCACTATATTAACTAGCACTGGTTGACAGCTTGCCATGTGCCTGCATGGTGCCACGTGAGGCACCTTCTCATTGGGAGGCGGCTACTGCCCTTCTGCCCATTCAGCAGATGAGGAAATGAGGTTTAGCTCTGCTGCGTGATGTGCCCTGGGCCATAAAGCTAGGAAGCCAGCAGATGAACTGCTTTGGGAGAGGATGTGGATAAATAGACTCTTGAGCCTGATGGGGCCTGGGTTCAAACCTCAGCCCCATCCTTAGTCTTTGTGTGAACTTGGGTATGCTACTTAATCCTCTTTGAGCCTCAGTTTTTCCCTCTGTAAAATGGGGATGAGGGATGTACTTTATAAAACTGTCGTGAGGACTCCATGGGAGTCCAATGACAAAGAGGGCTTACAAGAGGGCCTGGTGTTCTCAATATCATCTGTATCGTCAGTGGTGCCTGTGTGTCAGAAGGGATGCTCTCACCGGTGTGCATCTCCCTCCCCCCAGGTGATGCTGGAATCATCCGTGTACCTGACGCTGGCAGTTTACAGTGGCTGCTGCCTCCTGGCTGCCCTGGCCTCCTGCTTTTTGCCCATCGAGACTAAAGGCCGCGGACTGCAGGAGTCCAGCCACCGGGAGTGGGGCCAGGAGATGGTCGGCCGAGGGACACACGGCACAGGTGTTGCCAGGTCAAACTCGGGCTCTCAGGAGTAGTGACCGATGGGGGGCTGAGCTGGTCTTTGAGGCTGTAGCGTGCGGGGAGCTGCTGGAGCCTGGTGGGGGCACCAATCGTCACTGCCCACATCAAGAACTCACCCAAGGGTACCACCCAGACCAACGAGGTTTTATGTCTTGACTGTTTGCTCATATTCATCGAGATCCACCCGGGGATGGGGATGTGTTTGCTCTGGGGGGTTCTCTGTGTGTGTGTGTGTGTGTGTGTGTGTGTGTGTGTGTGTGTGTGGGTTTGTTAATAACCTGTGGATCTGCGTGGGAAAACTGCCACCTCAGGAGTTCCTGGTGATGCCAGCTGGACACCATCCAGAGTCAGCCGGTCCCAGCCTTGGTGAACAACAACCGAAAGATCTCTGTAGATACAGTCCAGGCCCGGACCCCTGTGAGACCTGCCACCCAGTAAGATGACACCTGCCACCTACCCACCCACTGGACCTGTTCTTAGGTTTCTCCAGCATCCCGGGGCCCAGGCTTTCTTCTTTGAAATTGCAGGTGACCTGGGTGTGGCCTGGGCAGCTTTTCCTCGGGTCTGAGAAATGCTCCCAGGGAAGGGGCCCCTTGGTTTGCCTCCCCAGGGCCTGAGTAGTGGAGACTCTGACAGATGGACATGCATTTGAACTTGAGCTGTTTGCGTGTGCCTCCACCTGGCCTCCTCTTGGAGTTGCTGTCCCTGGCTCCAGGGGATCCAGATGTGGCCATGGGGACAGCTGGGCTTGCACCAGATGACAACCTCAGAAAGCTGTTACCCCCAGGAATTAGAGATGGAGGCAAAAGGGAGGTGAGAACCAAGCCCACGGCCAAAGCAGGGGCCTCCCCTTAGGAAGCAGCAAAGGCCACGCTGCCAGGGGCTTCTTTTCTGACCTCCTCCTCAGTCAGGCTGATTGGTAACTCTTGGGGCAAGAAAACAGTTAAGTCAGGTTTTGGCACTTTGGAGTTTGAGCGTGGTGGGTGGCCAAATGGACAGAGAGACAGAAAGACGCTCCCCCAACCACCTGCTCCCACGGGTGCCAGGGGACCAGGAATCCTTCCTCCCTGGATTCTGTGCAACCCCTGCTGTCAAGGGTTGGCTTGGTCTTTCCATAGAGACAGCTCCTGGGGTTCCAGCAATGGATTCCATGACAGGGATGCCTCAGGTAGGGAGGAACAGGAGGGCCTAGATCATTTTCAAAGAAAGAGAAGGGAGGTCAACTGGATCTGGGGGTTGGCCTCCGGAGGAAGGGCAGATGCTGTGTCTCAGAAGACAGCATCCACCTCCAGGATTTGTTTCCACGAGTCTTTTCCCCATCATGAAGGCAGGAACCTGGGGAAGGAGGGAGGAAGCTGCTGGATCCCATCAGAGGCCAGAGAAGACTGACCCTCTTCTTGGAGATGTCTGCTCGAAGTGAACATTCCGAAGAAGCCAAATGTGTACGTTCATCTTTATTAAAACATGTTGGTGATGGACATTCTAAGGGTCGAAGTTTGTCCGTTTGTCGTAATGTCCTAGTGATGGTTCAGCTTAATGGTCTTGCCAACTTTGTCCATTCAGAGTAAGCACAACGCTCTCATATGCTTTAATGTGACAATCTTTCCAGCAAGGGGGAAAGGTGCACAGCTGGCAGCCAACTTTGAGTCTTTTGGAAGCAGACTTCCAAGGGTATGGAGATCACAGTGTGTGACTTCTTCAGGCCCAGGTCCTAGATCGACTGCAAATAATCTCACTTCCTCGAATATATGGAACGCAGCCCCCTGGGTCCCGGCAGTCAGAGGGGGCAGCTGGGCAGAGCTTCCTCTCTCTTGACACCCACATTTCCCTGGACCATGAGTGGCTAAAGCTCTAATTATTTCTGGTCTGCTGAGCTCTCCTGGGTGACTAAGAACCTTTGCTTGTCTTTTTTGCCTTCCAGCTGGCCAGACACTGCTGGATGAGCAAGTCCACTCGCTTCACCCTCAAATAACCTGGAGGAGCTGGGGGCTGTGCTGGGAAAGGAGGGCTTGGTGGGAAGAGATGTTTTCCAGGGGCTGGAGTAAAGAGGCTTGTAGCTGTGGGTTTTCTGTTCTTGAGAAAATGAAAGATGAAAACTCTTGGCCTTCTAAATTGCCTGCCCTTTTATAAAATCAATATTATTGAATGATACAACAGCTGCCACAATAGTTGCCCAAACCTCTGAAATGCACTAGGCCTTTAGCTGAAGGCTTTTGTGTCTAATTTTGAACTCTCCAAGAGCTTGCCTTTTCATTACTGGAAATGTCATCTGTTTCTCTCAGTGTTAGATTTTAGAAAACGGCAAAAGATGTTCAATATTAAGCAACAGAGACTTGAAGGTTGAGATCAGGAGTCTCCCTTGGTTACTACAATAAACATCAAAGGACTGGGATAACCTTAAGCTGCAAGTAACAGCAAAACCAGCTAATAGTATTTTAACCCATTTGAATATTAATTGTTCATTTAACAACAAGCCCAGAGTCAGACCTTTCCAAGGAAGGTTCAGCAACTCAACAATGTCATCAAGGACCCAGCTTCTTTTTGCCTTTCCTCTCTACCATCTTCTGCATGTTGCCTATTGACCCTATGCTTGAAACCTCATGGTTGCAAAATGGCTGCCAAAGTACAAGTATCACGTTTTTTTTTTCAAAGGAGTTAGAATGGGGAAGGAGCAGTCACAGAAGGGTTTCTTTCTAAAGGCTCTGTTGTTTTTAGCTGGAAAGGGAAGTCCTGTAGCAGATTTACTATTGCTTTGCATCGGTCAAACCTGGGTCACAAACCCATTCCAGCATGAGCCCTCCCTAGGGCTGGGGAAGAAAAGGCGTACCTCCACAGGGTCAAGGGATACCCACAGCCTCTTGAACACAAAACTGAGATTCTGTTAGCACAGAGAAGGAAGATGATGGCGGTGGGATGGGAGATGGTTGAGAGCAACCTTGACACAGAGTTCTCACCAAGGCTGTTTTAGTTGCAAGGAGTAGAAATTGTACTCAGATTAATTCAAATGAAGAAGTACAGGTGTGGGCTTCCCAGGTGGCGCAGTGGTTAAGAATCCGCCTGCCAATGCAGGGGACATAGGTTCAATCCCTGCTCCAGGAAGATCCCACATGCCACAGAGCAACTAAGCCCGTGTGCCAGAAAGAAAAAAAAAAAAAAAGAAGTACAGATGTAATATAAGACTGGGAACACTAGTTATATTTCCTGGAGAATATAAGTGTGGGAAACGGAAGTATAAGGAACAACAGGGAGAGGGGCCTATATCCCGTACCCCCTGTGGCAGGGTACGGGATATAGGCCAGGGGGTACGGGATATAGGCCCTGACCGAAAGGGGCGGCTACTACTCAGCTCCAGCTGCTTTTGTTGTACCATAGAATCGCCTTATTTTCAGGACAGGAATCTGGGTTCTTAGGTGAAATCTCCAAATTTCAGTATGTGAGATCAATTTTTAAAAAAATTTTAGTATGTTGGATTGTTTAAATTTTTAAACGTATGAGTCCAATAAAATTTATCTGCAGGCCAGATGTAGTTGATGAGTGACCAGTTTGCAGACTCTGAAAGGTTGGAAAGATCTCTGCAATAAAGGGAACGGGGACCTGGGGAGCCACCAGGGCCTGAGGCAGCCCTCTTTCTGGATCTGTGGTCCCGGTTTCTGTCCCTCTCTGCACAGTGGCTTCCTTCTGCCCCCTCGTGGATGCTGCGTATGTTAACCATGCCTATGGTTTCTGCTTACTGGGGCTCAGCCCTACAAACATATCTGACTCAGCTGTTCGGTGTTCCACTTCCAAAGTCTCAGGAGAAGAAGCTGATTGGCCCAGTTCAGTGTTGGTTCCAATCCTGGTCCAATCAGTTGGGTCAGGGAGGGGTGGGATCAAGGGGTATGAACATGGTGGCTTTGGCCTTGACAATTACTGGTGGCATAGACCGGTATGCCTGGAACCCACAGCAACACACAGGTAAAGTCTGGAGTCTGTTCATTATAAGTTTGTTTAGGGCCATGCCATGGTACGTGGTCAGTATACATGGAGTATCCACCATTTATCAGCATAGTCTTCAGCACTGAGAACGCAAAAAAGAATTAAGACGTGGTCCTTAACTCCATGCACTCGCAGTGTAGTGGGGAGAACACAGATCACTGGGATACGGAGCGATACGGGCGCTAATGGAGGGATGCAGAGTATTGTGGGAGCACACAGGGTGCCAATCCCAAAGCTCTAGAACATTCTTAAGCACTTTCTGGCTCTTCAGAGATTCAGTGGTTACAGTCAGACAATCACTGTTGGTACTTTACTATATTCTGATTTCTTGACATTTGAACTTCTACATGCATCATGTATAATCATTCTTGATTAATCAAGAATATTTGATGATGAACCACTTCAAATACCCCTACCCCCCCATGCCAGAGAACAGAGCGCTTCCCAGATTCATCAATAAGAACACAGTTCTGCCTGCAATACCATCAAAAAGGATAAAACATTTAAAATGAGCGTAACAAAAGGAGTACAAGACTTTTGCAAACTACAAAATATAACTGAAAGTAATCAAAGATCTAAATAAATGGAGAGACATTCCATGACCATGGATCCCAAGACTTAAAATTGTTAAGGTGTCGATCAATACTCCCAAAATTAACCTTATAAATTCAACAGAATCCCTATTGAAATCTCAGCGGGCTTTTATGGGCAGAAATTGGCAAGCTGACCGTAAAATGCATATGGAACTAAAAGGACCCAGAGTAGCCCAAACAAAATCTTGAAAAAAGAATAAAGTTGGAGGACTCACACTTCCCGATTTTAAACCTTACTACAAAGCTACGAGTAATCAAGACGGTGTGATCCTAGAATAAGGAGAGATATACAGACGAATAGAATAGAGCCGAGAGTCCAAAAGTAAGCTCATTCATTTATGGCCAATTGATTTTTGACCAAAGTGCCAAGACAACTCAATGAGGAAAGATAAACTTTTGTAGACTCAGCAAACAGCCAAGAATTCATTGTAAATATGGTTGTAGATCACCACTGGGGAAAGAGCAGGAATGTTAGGTGAAGAAAAATGAAGGCATCAGGGAAAATATCCTACAGTGCCACGTAGGTTGCAGAATTTCCCCATGTTCCTTCTGTTCTGAATTTCGGGACAGAATCAAGAGGAAGCCACATTGCAAAGAGGTCTTTACCATTCACAGAAAGGAGGGTCACTTTGGGTCTGAATGAGGACTTTCCTGGCGTCATGTATTTTGGTGAGTTTGCTGTGTTCTGGGCCCTCTAGGGTTCCTGCTGACAACTAACTTGACCAGTAGGGGTCACTCTCGCTGGGGTGTTTTCAAGATGGGCAATCATTTTGGTCAAAAACTAACTGTTGTGTTCCACTGCAAACACCAGAAAACGTCCCCAACTCAATTTGGGGAGAGTCCCCTGGTCTTGGCCCAAATGCGGCTGTGAGGAGGAGAGACTTGGCTCCTTTTCAATGTGTTGGCAGAAAGAGCTGGGGAGGAGGCCAACCGATTGCTTTATAACTGTACATTTTCCCCCCAACCTGGGATTCAGTGTTGCATGGTGGTTGAAAGTGAGGCACTGGAATCCCATAATTTCTGGCCCTGAATCTCCATGCTACCCCTTCCCAGCTGCTGACCTAGTATTCCTCTCTATGCCTTAGTCTTCTCAACTACGAAACGGGAATAATAGCTACCTCATGGGAGGTGGCGGGTGGGGATAGGTTGTAAGGAATAAATGAGTAACGTGTGTAAGAGTTTAGCACTGGTACCCAGTTAGAATGCAGAAAATTATAGCTACAATATTATTATTATACTACACATCGGATAATTTTCTGTGGTGCAGTCTGACAGCACTCCCTCAAGTGCATTCTATGGCCTTGGTACCCAAGATTATAATACCCTCTCTCACCCAGGGCTCCCTCACACCTTCCTCACCTGGGGTTTCCTCACACCCTCCCTCACTCGGGGCTCCTCACACCTTCCTCACTCGGGGCTCCTCACACCCTCCCTCACTCGGGGCTCCTCACACCTTCCTCACTCGGGGCTCCTCACACCCTCCCTCACTCGGGGCTCCTCACACCTTCCTCACTCGGGGCTCCTCACACCCTCCCTCACTCGGGGCTCCTCACACCCTCCCTCACTCGGGGCTCCGCACACCCTCCCTCACCCGGGGTTCTCTCACACCCTCCCTCACCCGGGGTTCCCTCACACCCTCCCTCACCCGGGGTTCCCTCACACCCTCCCTCCCTCGGGGTTCCCTCACACCCTCCCTCACCCGGGGTTCCCTCACACCCTCCCTCACCCGGGGTTCCCTCACACCCTCCCTCACCCGGGGTTCCCTCACACCCTCCCTCACCCGGGGTTCCCTCACACCCTCCCTCACCCGGGGCTCCTCACACCTTCCTCACTCGGGGTTCCCTCACACCCTCCCTCACTCGGGGCTCCTCACACCTTCCTCACTCGGGGCTCCTCACACCCTCCCTCACTCGGGGCTCCTCACACCTTCCTCACTCGGGGCTCCTCACACCCTCCCTCACTCGGGGCTCCCCACAGCCTCCCTCACTCGGGGCTCCCCACACCCTCCCTCACTCGGGGCTCCTCACACCCTCCCTCACTCGGGGCTCCTCACACCTTCCTCACCCGGGGTTCCCTCACACCCTCCCTCACTCGGGGCTCCCCCATAGCCTCCCTCACTCAGAGCTCCCTCACCAGTTGGATTTTCTGCATTTTTCTTCCTCTGAGGACTCATGGGATAACAGCCTCCCATGAACAGCTGTTCTTCTTAATGCCAGGCCTGGAGAAGGTGGAGAGACCTCTGTCATCCATGAGGGCCGGACTCTCCTCCAGGAACTGAGCTTGTGGTTTCCTCTCACCTTGTGCTTCTTGCAAAAATGATCAGGGGTGGGGTGGGTGGTAAGAGATGGGTACAATGTTTAGCTGGCTGAAGGGAGCAGGGATATTTTGTGCGGGAGGCGGTGGTTACTGGCGTCTTCAGAGGTGGGATGGTGGCATCCTGAGCAAATTCCTTTCTTCCAGGATTTTCCCAAAGATCTTGGCCACCTCCAGGGCACAGCCCCAGTGGATCGTGAGCCCGTAGCCTCCATGGCCATAGTTGTGGATGACCTGGGAGGGGCAAGAGAGAAGACCCAGGTCTGCTCTAGAAGATTCATGAGCTTCCTGAGGTATCCTAGCCAAGCCTGATGGTACCAGACCTCCTCCTGGTACCCTGGTAGGATGGTGGGAACCCAGGGAAGAGAAATCAGGGGGAGTGTTTGGGGAGCTGCAGGTCAACACCCTAGACTCCTCCTCTATTTAGGAGGCAGACCTGCTTTAAGCACTCAGCACAGGACAAGCAGAATCATCTGGAACTTGAGGTCAGAGATCCCTGCCCCCCACCCCCATCAAATTATTTGAAGTTCTCTAAATCACTTTCGTTGATCCCATCCTGCTCTGGACAGCTGAACCTCCTGTGTTAATAGGTAGACTCTTCTACCCACCAAAGAAAAGCAGGGGGGCACAGTATGGATGGACTCTGGAGAGAGGGCAAGACCCCAGGGGGCTTTTTCAAAGCTGAAACCATCTTCAGAGAGTTAAACCCTATATATGACTCTACCCTCGACCCCACTGCCACGTACACACACACGACCTCTCTACAGATAGACACACAATCCTCTGTTGACACACGACACATATAGGAAACTCTCCTATACACACATACATCCCATAGGATTGGAATAAAGGAGGAAGGGTGACCTAGATTCCTTCAGCCTGGGGCAACTCCCGCCATTTCAATAAGGCCAATTCCTACCCCATGAGAGAGGACATGAGAGGGGACCCCCAAGAGACGATGGGGCAGCCACAACGTGGGCATCTGGGAAACGGCTCCGGACTCAAATTCAAGTCATATCCCAGCCTTGCCCCTCATCACTGGTCTGATGTAGGCAAGTTGACTTCCACTTCCGGCAACCCCAGTTTGCTTATCTGAAGCATCAGGACAACAGTCCCTATCCCAAAGATCTGCAGGGGAGATTCCATTAGGTCGTTCTTGTCATGGACACAAAGTATATGCTCAGTGAACTCTCCTGTTCCTTCTACTCGACCACAGCCTCTAGCAAACTGAGTCACTGCCCTCTATGTAACCTTAAGCAGGCCCTTTACCATCACTGAGCCTCAGTTTCCTCATTTATAGAGAAGGGGATATTATCCACCACTGCCTCCACCTGAGGTCAGCATGACTGTCCCTCTGGAAATGCCAGAGCCTTCTTAGGAGTGGGGGAAGGGCATTGCTTTCCTTGCCAGGAGAGCATACCTCTGTGTCTGAAGCTCCGACTTGAAGCTGTTCTCTTTCTAGTCGAACTTGGGGGCGTACTGGCCGGAAGCCAGTCCATTCACTAACAATTTTTGCATCCTGGAAAGAAAAGTGTTGGTGATTCACCTCTGTTGTTGTTGTTGTTGTTTTTCTCTGATACCCTTTTAGGTGATAGAGAGTTAACTTTTGGAACCTCATTACCATCACCACCACCACCACTATCTTAGTCACTTTTGTTAATTACATCTAAGATGATCACCACCTTTATCGGCCACCAGCATCCCTACTATCAGGACTACCATCTCACCGCCAGTTATATCAACGATCCCATCTTTGTTAGCCACCATCTCCACCAGCCACCACCGTGATATCGCCTCAACACCATCATCATCGCCACCTTCAGCGTTTTCTTTTTTCTTTTTTTTGGCCACGCCGTGTGGCATGCAGGATCCTAGTTCCCCGACCGGGGATGGAGCCCATGCTCCCAAGCTTGGAGTCCCAACTGCTGGACCGCGAGGGCGGTCCCGTGCATTTCATCAGTATCAACACCAACCACTACTTCCGTCCCCACCTTCACCACCATCAATTGTCATCACTGCTAGAGGCAAATGTGAAAACTGAGATTTCTGCCACAAATACGTCTGCTCCTTGTGAAGACAGACTGAGGTGTTTGGGAGATGTCATCTCAAGAGAGAGTAACTCTTAGCCATGACCAGATGAGTTTCATCAGCTCACAGCAAGGATTTCCCTGTACATTGTCAATTTCTGGTATAATCCACAGTCCCCTGTTGGAGTTACTTTGCCCAATTATCTCAGCCATGGTATCTTCCCATCCTCAAGTGTCTTTCTGATCACGCTGCGAGGACCCTGGTCTAGGGCACTGATACGTCTCCCCACCTCACCTTCAGTGTGGGCTCCAGTCTGCAGCAGCCTTCCCAAATGGTGTTGTGGTCCTGGATATTGTTTGTCTCGCTCCAGTTCCCCAGCTGGAAGATGCCTCCAAGAGTCACTGCCTGGATGCTAGGTAAAAGTGGGCAGGGTCAAGGATGAAGGAAAACGAAGCCTTTGAGATAAAGGAGGCGGGGGGCGGGTGGTCGCCGTGCTCACCTTTACCACGTTTGCCTAAATCAACACCAACATTATCACCCCACAAATATCGAGAACAAACTTATGGTTACCAAAGGGGACACTTGGGGTGGGGGGGAAGGAGGGATACATCAGGAGCTTGGGATGAAAACACACACACACACACACACACACACACACACACACACTGCTATGTATAAGATCGATAACCAACAAGGACCTACTGCGTAGCACAGGGAACTCCACTCAATATTCTGTAATAACCTATATAAGAAAAGAATCTAAAAAAGAATGGATATATGTATATGTATAACTGAATCACTTTGCTGTACACCTGAAATGAAATCAATATTGTAAATCAACTCTACCCCAGTAAAGTTAAAATATTAAATAAAAAAGTAAAAAAAAAAACCATTATCATCCCTGCTAATGATACCATCAACATCACAGCAATTTCCACTGTCATCACCATCAACTGCCACCACCTCCACCATCACCACTAACATCACTGTCCTCTTTGTTGTTCCTTCTAATGTACAGCATGGTAATGATAGTTTACATTACCGGGTGGTATACTTGAGAGTTGCTAAGAGAGTAGATTTTAAAGGTTCTCACAACACCCACAAAGAACGGTAGTTACGTGAGTTGATGGAGGTGTTAGCTAACCTTATTGTGCTAATCATTTCCCACCATATACATATATCGAATCATCATGTACACTTTAAATGTACCCAATGTTAGATGTCAATTATATCTCAATAAATCTGGGGAAAATATGGTCACCTCCATCAACAACAGCATCTTCACTACTGCCTTCCTTGCTACCATTAATATATCATCACCATCAATTCCATTCACCATTTCCGCCACCACCATTAGCATCGACATTGATACCACCATCTTCGCCACACCACGAACATCGCCATTGAGACAGCACAGTCACCACATTAACATGGCCTTTGTGACTGTCATCTCTGCCATATTATTAAAAGTCATCATTGATAGAGTCATCTTCAGCAGCACAGCTACCACCCCCAGCTCCCACTCACCACCATCAACACTGATCTCCTGATCGATAACAATACCATCTCCACTACCACAATTCCTCTGTCAACAATATTATCATCCCACCACCACTGCCAACACTGCTGGCGTCACTGCCGTCACATCCAGCACCTTTGTCTCCACCATCACCGCCACTGTCATCCCTAATCATGGTCAAGATAGAGCCCAGGAGCCCAGGGGAATTCCCTGGTGGTCCAGTGGTTAGAACTCTGCACTTTCACCACCCAGGACCCGGGTTTGATCCCTGGTCAGGGATCCCACAAGCCATGTATTGTGGTCAAAAAAAAAAGCCCAGTTAAGGCTGAGTCCTGCCTTCCCAGAGGTTTAGTGGTTCAACTTCACTTAAAAATACTGGAGGAAAAAACCTGAAAAGACTAAGCAAGAGGGACTTCCCTGGTGGCACAGTGGTTAAGAATCCACCTGCTAATGCACGGGACACGGATTCGATCGCTGGTCGGGGAAGATCCCACATGCCAGGGAGCAAGTAAGCCCATGCACCACAACTGCCGAGCCTGCACTACAGCTACTGAGCCTGCACGCCTAGAGCCTGTGCTCCACAAAGAAGAGCAGCTCCCATTCACCGCAACTAGAGAAAGCCTGCTTATAGCAACGAAGACCAAATGAAGGAAAAAAAAAAAAAAGACTAAGCCAGAAAGAGCCCTGGGGCCAGCAGCGAGGACATAAAAAGAGCAGGAAGTGCTTCCTCTTCCACCCTACAATGTCAGATGTTTACCCCGGGATGATGTATGGGGACTTGTAGATGCCTCTCTCTGGGTCATGGGTGATAATGAAGTGCTTCATCCATGGGGCATCCACCTGTTGATTGAGGACAGAGAAGTCTCATCAGGAGAGTTAACTCAGTGAGCTCCCTTCCCCTGCTCCCCTCTGTGACCAGACGTTCTGACAACAGTGGCAAAGTCATTCTTTAGCTGTCCCATGACTCCTCGGTCCCAAGTCTGCACCTGACTGCTTGCTTTTGCAGGAAGAGCTGCCCTGATTGAGAGCCACCCCGGTCCTTGAAGCATCACACATTCTCATCCCCAGAATAGGCCAACACACGTGTGTAGAAGCACATACACATTAGCTCACCTCGGGAACACACATAGCTGTGGATGCACTCCGGTACCCTCACGTGGGCACACATGTGCACACGTAGCCACAAACAGGTGTGCCTCAGGCACATGCACACACACACAGTGAGACATGGGGTGGAACAATGCTTACACACCCGGGCTCTTAAACCAGGTTGCTTGGGTTCTAGTCCCAGTTCCACCGCTTACTGTGGTGTAAACTTGTACGTATTACTTAAGTCCTCCATGCCTCAGTTTCCCCATCTGTAAGATGGCGATGGTGATGTGATAGTATCCATCTCAAAGGGTTGCAGTGAGGATCAAATTAATTAACCCAATGAAGTGCTCGGGTCTGTGTCTGGCACTTAGTAGACACTCCATAAACGTTTGCTCTTTTTATTATGATACAGACATAGGCAGCTCCCACAAATGGACAAACACACACACACACACGCTTTACTATTAAGAAGAACCCTGCCCCAAAACAAATATGCTTGGGAAGGTCCTATGGGCTCTTCTTGTTTCTTTAACATGCAAATTCCCTGAAGACTGGGGAGTGCCTCTAACAGATGTCCCCGATTCAGCCTCTATCTTTGGAGATGAAATAAGCAGGCAGAAACAATCTGTCAACAAAAAGCTCACCCCTCACCTTCAGACTCACCTTAATGATCTGCCCCCGGCCCGGCTGCAGCAGGGGATCTGGTTGCAACGCCCCAGCCCACACCCCAGTGCAGTTGATAATCACATCCGCGCCTCCTCTTGCCACCTGGTAGCAACCAATAGGGCAGGTGGGATGGGAGGGGGTGAGGACCCTAGTATCCTTTGCCTCCTCCCACCCTGCAACTCTCTGCTCCCTGTGGAACAGCTAGGAGGGGGCTCAGTGAGGAATCCATGGACCTGCCTCCAAATCCCGTTCTGCCATTTACCTACTGTGTGACCTCAGAAATGTCCCATCACCTCCTCAAGGTTCAGATTCCTTAGCTGTAAAATGGGGCTGGTGGTATCTGATCATAGGCTGCTGTGAGGCGCCAGTGTGCCTCTGCCTATAAAAGTGTTTGGAAAGGAGTACTATGGAAAGGGGAAACCTTCTTGGAACCTTCTAGAAGAAGTCAGAAAAGATGTAGAGATAGTTTTCTCCCTTCTTCTGACTTCTTTTTTTTTCTTAAAAACTGCATATGTATATATATTTATTTATTGGCTGTGTTGGGTCTTTGCTGCTGCACACGGGCTTTCTCTAGTTGTGGCGAGTGGGGGCTACTCTTCACTGTGGTGTGTGGGTTCCTCATTGTGGTGGCCTCTCTTGTTGTGGAGCACAGGCTCTAAGCTCGCGGGCTTCAGTAGTTGCAGCACATGGGCTCAATAGCTGTGGCTCGCAGGCTCTAGAGTGCAGGCTCAATTGTGGCGCACAGGCTTAGTAGCTCCAAGGCATGTGGGATCTTCCTGGACCAGGGATCAAACCTGTGTCGCCTGCATTGGCAGGCACATTCTTAACCACGGCGCTACCTAGGAAGTCCCTGACTTCTTTTTATTTCATTCTCTTGCCTTCCACTCTGCCAAGACATCTGCAGAAGGCACACTGGAAACCGCAGCTCCATGTATTGTGTGGGATGCCCCATAATTTAAGGCTGTAGCATCATGGGCACCCGAACCCCCAACCCTGCCCCAGTGACTCCCCCCACAGGTCAGTCCTGGGACACACTGCTGTTTTTCATGAGCCAGTGTTTGCCACAATGGACTGTGAGCCCATTGGGATTGAGAGCTGTGTCCAAGTCAACTGTATATTCCAAGTGCCCATCAGGGCTTGACCTAGAGCAGATGCTCATACCGGTTAGTGGCTGCAGGTACCAAGAGTCTTCCATGTGCCAAGCACTATTCGGGGTGCTGGGATTGACTGAAGTCATACAGCAAAGCTCCTGGTACATGGCCAGGGCCTGCTGACGGTAGCTGCTACTGCCATTGTTATTGATGGTGGTGTCACTCTGCAGGTAAGTCAGTGGAGGCCCTTGGCTTTGTAGGAACTTCAACCCAGATGTTGGTAGGGAGCACCCAAGCATCTGGAATTTGGGGCTGGGTGCAGCTGATACTGAGAAGAGGCAGCCAGCTCTCTGGCCCTAGAACTCACTGAGGCTCAGATACAGATTAGCCCCTAATGGTGACCATGGTCCTACTGTCCCTTTGCTTCCGTCATCAACATCAAGGCAGAATGCCTGAGTCCTTCTGAGATTAAAAATAGGCCTAGAGTCTGGGACAGGCCTCAAAGGGACCTTGGTAGCCTGAGAAGGCCCCCTCCCAACCCCGCAACAGGAAGCAAAGTCCTCCCCTCTTTTTTTCTCTCCCACATCCAGCCCCTTCCAGCCCTTCAGCTCACCTGCTCAAAAGACTCCACCTTCCGCAGGAAGAATTTCACTCCCCTCTCAGTTAACCTGGGATGATCAAACACATCAAAAAATCCAGTGTTCCGTTCTCTATCTGATCCCTCCAAGAGGGTGGCATGGGGGACATTTCCCAAAGAACCTTTGTGGATGTTGGTCCCACAGGATGGTACTTGAGAACATGGCTATGTAGTTCAGTCAGCTCATCAATACCTTGGTGGACTAGTGGTCCATGAAATGTCCCTTGGGAAAACTGAGATGGTCCAAGCCCCTCATTGGGCAGATGGGGAGGGGAGAAAGGCCTTGCTGAAGGTCATACTATGAGTCAATGATGGGACTGAAACTCAGACCCAGGCCTCTTACTACCATGATGCTGGTAGTAAATGGGGATGAGATGCAGAGTGAAGGAGGGACAGGGTTGGACCAATGTTGAATGATCCTTTGTTAGAAGCAAAGCATGAGGAAAGAGGTGGGCTGGGGGCACCCACGTCTCCCCCTAAATTTCACAGAGAAAAAACATACGTCACTATTAGGAATAGAGTAGAAACATTAAAAGAATAGGAAGTAAACTATATAGAAGCTAAAGCATAATATCAGGATTATTTTATCCACATGGTTTCCACAAGATAGAAAAACTGGGAGCATTCTTTCCTGGAAGAGGCTGGGCAGGAGTCCTAAGTGTCCCGAAGTTGGCAGACATTACCATGTTTTAATACAATGGTTTCCAAACCTGGCTATAATGACAATTACTCAGGGAAACTTCCTAAAATACAAATTTCTGAGCCCCACTCCAGAGAATCTGATTCGGTAGATATAAAGTGGGATCCTGAAGTCTATGTTTTTAAAAACCTCCCCAAGTCATTTAATAAAAGCCACCATCCACTCTAGATTTTTAAAAATCTTAGTAAAATAATAATATATAGGATATCTGTGGAATCTTCCTTCATGTGAATGTATGTGAATATAAATACAAATTGCATCTCTCAAGCTAATGTTTGCTAATTTAGAACACTACACAATTCCTATGAACATAAGGAACAAGACAGGGACATCCACTATTATCTGTATTAGTGTTATTCTGGAGGTACTGGCCTGAGCAGTTAGACAAGTAAAAAAGAATGAGGTGTAAAAATAAAAGCCAACTTATGTTTTGTAGATGATGTAAATATATCTAGAAAACTTAGGAGAATCTATTTAAATCTATTACACTAACATCGCAGATTTCAGTGAGGCCAATAATAAACATCACATGTAAAGAGCTTCTCAGATGGTTCCAACCAGGTACGGAAACCACTGCCTTAGCGCACAGAGCTGGTCAGGACCAAGGATAGCTCCCACCAAACCTAAAGGTTTTCATCAGCATTTGGGGTTGGTCAATACAAAGACAAATCCCCTGAACTATGATTCTCTACAGCTCTGGTCCCTGTGAGGTGCTTTCCTCAAAGTAAAGCTAAAAATCTCACCTTTCAGTCAGCCACTGCAGATACCTCCTCCCCTCCAGAATCAGGCTTGTGTTGAACCAGCCATAGCTAGAATCACAGTAGGCAAAAGGTGGGAATAGAGGATCAGAATCAGAGCTGTATTTGAAAGCTATCAAAGGGAGGTGGGAGCTGTCACATTCTTTGGGTCCCCAAAGGGTAGAGCAAGGCCCACTGGGTTACATTCAAAGGGGAAGTGGTTTTTCACTCAAAGCAAGGAAGCATTTTCTATCGAAGCCATCCCTAACATTGGGGTGTGCAAATGGAAACTGATGTGCATCTGTAGAGAGGATTCAGACATGGGGTGAGATGAGGAGAGGACCAGAGAGACATCAGGCTGTAGAGAAAAGAATAGAGAGGTTTAGACAGGGTTGGAATCCCATTGTGGTCACTTGGCTGTGTGACCTAGGGAAGTGATTTGGCCTCTCTGAAGCTCAGTTGCCTCATCCACAAATAGGATAGTGGTATGGAATTTCTGGGCTTGAGATCTTCGATTCCACATCCCCTACCTCCATAGTCTAAGGCATGGTTTGGGTGTGTGGGCTCTTGGAAGGAGCTGGACGGAGCACTGGGAGACCCGGGTACCAGAGGCTCTAGGCCTGGGATGGAACAGGAAATTTGGTGCCTCCATTTTCTGGACAAGTCTATCTGAATTGTGGGGCCTCAGCCCCTTCACCCATGACAATAACCTTACCTGTAATCAGGAAACATGTCCAGTTCTCTGGGAGTCAGCTTCCGAAATCCCAGAACTATATCCTTCCAGTAAGGGTCCTTTAGAGGAAGAGGAGAAGGCAGCACAGGGATTGATGAACACCAATCAGAACAATAATAACAAAAATATATGTTGTTTATTGTGTGTAAAGCACGGTTCCAAGCATTTTACTCATACCAGTCCATTTAATCTTCACAACAATGCACTGAGGTAGATACTACTTTTAGTCCCATTTTACAGATGGTCCCATTGAGGCTCAGAGAGGTTAAGTAACTTGTTTAAGGTTACACAGCTAATAAATTGTGGTGCTGAGATTTGAATCCACAGAGTTTGGCTTCAGAGTCCATGTTCTTAAGCATGATGCTATCTGATGGGTAAGAATAACGCTGAGGATGAGTGATAGGGCAAGGGTCATAAATACAAGAGAAAAAAAGGGGCAACAGTGAAGGTCACCAAGGGATGGGAGTGGGGGTAGCAGAGAGGTGAGTCAGACAAGCTGGGGGAGATTTTGGCCTCACCACTGACCACCTTGAATTCTCTGAGACTCAGTTTTCTTGTCTGTATGTTGGAGATTATAATCACTCCTGGAAGGTAACAGATAATGAAAGTAATGCCCTTAGCACAGTGCTAAACACTGAATAAACCTGGGAGAACTGGCATGAGATTCTGGGCACCCAGCCAGACCACCCTCTCTAAACAACCTGAGAACATCCCCCACAGCTGTGCCTTTCATAACACACAGGGCACCACGGAGTCACAGACAGCCTGGGTTCAAATTCCAGCTCTGCCACTTAAAGCTTTGTGAGCTCAAGTAAGTTACCCCATCTCTCGGAGCCTCTAGTTTCTCATCTGCAAAAGGAGGACAATGATAGCACTTACTTCCTGGTTATGATGAGAATTAAATGAGTCACTAGTTATAAAGTGGTTAGGACAGGGCCTGGCACATGGTAAGGACTATAGAAGTCTGTGCCAGGGTGAGTGTTTTAGTCCATCTTGATGGAAAGTTCTGGGACCTCCAGGGAAGCAGGAAACCTTTTGGCTTCAGCATCAAGTGACCACCACTCCAGGAGGTGTCTGAGTTTTACCCATACCACTCAAGGAAAGGCTAGTTCCCCTGGTTCATCAGAAGATTCTTTGATCTCTGCCAATTTAATAACAGAATTGAAAACAAAAATAATTTTTTAAAGCAAAAATAGAAATCAAAGTAAACCTGTTTTGAATGCAGGAGTCTTTGCTTAAGAGGCTCAAAGTACCACCCCACCCCACCCCCGCCACTCCCTGGTCTGTGATTAAGGCTCTGCCTACCCTCTGTGATCAAGGACTCCTCACTCACCGGAACGGCTTCACGGAAGAGGTTATAGCCTGAGACTGGGGCCAGGCCCATGCTTGCAGCGTTGGGAGAACCGATGTGGCTCAAGAGATAGTTGAAGGTCTGCTGGTTCCAGTGCCTGGAAGGATCCCCCAGAGTCTCAGTCACCTAATACCCTGAGCTGGACAAGAAAGCTCCAAGGGTCGGCTTGCATGGGGTTGTGATCAGGCTGGTGGGATGTATTCAAACCCAGAAATCCACCACGTTCACTCTGCAGTGACCCAAACGCTACAGGTCTTACCCCTCCCCAAACTTTCTAATATTTCTCCATCAATAGGATAGAGAAGAGGGGAAGCAAAGGATGCTCCATCACCATAGAGAACAGACTTGTGGTTGCCAAGGGGGGAGGGGGTGGGGGGAGGGATGGAGTGGGAGTTTGGGGTTAGCAGATGTAAGCTGTTATACATAGAATGGATAAGCAACAAGGTCCTGCTATATAGCACAGAGAACTGTATTCAATATCCTATGACAAACCATAGGGGAAAAGAATATTTTTAAAAATGTATATATCTGTAAGTACAACTGAATCACTTTGCTGTACAGCAGAAGTTAACACAACATTGTAAATCAACTATACTTCAATAAAAACTTTTTTAAAAAAAAAGGAGGGGCTTCCTAGGTGGCGCAGTGGTTAAGAATCCGCCTGCCATTGCAGAGGTCATGGGTTTGATCCCAGCTCCAGGAAAAATCCCACATGCAGCGGAGCAAATAAGCCCGTGTGCCATAAAAAATAAAAATAAAAAAAATAAAAAAAAGGATGCTCCAACACAACCATTTGGAGCCTACCTCTGGCTTGGGATCATGTAGCCACAAGTTTAAATGAAAGCCTTGACCGCTTTGGGGACTGCGAGCCCCGTGGTTCAGGCTCACTCTGGGCAGCCGCCACTGTAAATGCCAGTGGCAGACGTCGCTCACTGTTTCTGAACACTTCCTCTTCCCCCGGGGCACAGAGCTCGATAACATTTCCTAGATTCCCTTGTAGATAGGTGTGGCCATGTGGCTGCATTCTGGCCAACAGACCCTAAAGCCTCCTCCCAACTGGTCCTCACGCTGGGCTCCTTCCGCAGGCACCGGCCCATGGCAACATCGGAAGCCACGAGCAGGATGGCAGAGCCACGAGCTGGAAGGAGGCTGGGCCCTTGAATTGCCACCCACCGATCAGGAATATTGGTTTTGGAATTTATGGGCATAAGAATGAAACTTCCGTTCGAGCTGTTATTCATTTGAGGGTTCCTTAGTTGAAGCAGCGGGCGGTTTCTAAACTAACAATGACCTCTACCGCTTCTTTGCTAAACCTGAACATCCATCCACTCACTTAGAGACATTCCTGATGGACGGATGCATTGAGCATCGATGGCTACCTGCTTTAGGGGAGGGATGGAGACAAAGCCTCCATCCGGTTTCTCAGCCTTTCGGCCACAATCAAGTGTAGCAGCTGTCTGGCCCACAGCAGGGATTTAATATTTATTCCTATTGTCTTTATAGCATGTCAGGCCAGAGCCTCCACGAAGGGTTGTTCTTGGTGATGCAGCCCCTCCACCCTCGGGCCATTCTCTGGGACCCTCACTCACGCCTCTTCTGGGTTGCTGGGCTTGGAGAGGTAGGGCTGCCAGAGGCCAGCAGCCACGTCAGTGTTGGTGAGGGGGGTGAAGCGGTCTGCATAGACCTTCACATCCAGCGACTGCAGGACCGAGTGGTAGCGCTCATGGATGCAGAGGGCGGTGGACAGCCCAATGACGCCCGCTCCGATCACTACCACGTGCATCGTGCCAGCCTGCAGGAGGGAAGGGTTGAGGTGTGTCACTACCACCAGGACCTCCATTGTCATCACCGCCATCGCTGCCATCCACTGATGGCTTAGAAGATGCCAGATGCTGCCCAGCCCTTTTTATCCTTGATCCACCCAGTGACCCTCACACATGGAAAAATTGAGGCACAGAGAGGTAAGGCAACTTGCCTAAGGTCACACAGCCAGTACGTGATGCAGCTTTCTCTGGGGAGCCTCCTTGAGTACCCTGTCTCAGGCTGGGAAAATAAAAAGGACCTAGCAGAGTGCCTGGCCAACTGTAGGCTGGGTGGTCTGATGGTGAGGATAATGGACTTCAAATCTCAGATCTCAGCTCTGCTGTCTGCTGGCCATAACCTTGGGCAAGATGCTTCTCAAGCCTCAAATTCTTTTTCTGGAAAATGAGAAAAATAACTCATGCCTCAGGGAGTAGATGGGAGTTTTCACAAGATGACAAATGTAAAAAGCTTAACACGTGTCTAGTGCAAAAGAAGTGACTTCCTGACATTTGTGGAGCACCTAATGTGTGCCAGCCTCTGTGCTAAGTGCTTCCCATGCGCCATTTCCTCTAAGTCTCCCAACATTCTCACAAGGTAGGGGCTGGTGTCATTGGCTCCATTCTACAGATGAGGAAAGGAAGGCTCAGAGAGGTGGAGTAACTGACCCAAGGTCACAGAGCCAGTAAATGGTGCTGCCAGGATTTAATTTTAATTCAAATAAACTCGATACACATTTACTGCACACCTACTGTGTGCCAAGCTGGCAGCTAGTGGATGCAGCTGTGAGCATATTAGACACAATGTCTGGCCTCAGAACTCAGATCTTCAGCGCATCCCCTCCAGGCCTGCCTTAGGGTGCTGGGCTGGCTGGGTCCTCGGAAGTTTAGAAGACCTACTAGCTTTTGACCTTGAAGCTGCTTGGGCCTGCACAGCAGGGAAACATCCTGCCGGCTCCTGCTAAGGCAGAACAAGGGGACTTTTTGTGCCCGGAAGGGCCAAATTCAACTTTCCCTCCTCTCTGCTCACAACTCTCCTCCCACAGACCTCGCCTCCTGGCAACTGTGGCCTGTGGCCCCAAGCAGCAGGACATTCTCAATATGGCCTAGTTTTGTAAAGGGGAAAATGGCTCCAGCCCACGAGAACTGGACTCTGTTGGCGTTTTGGCAGCCAAGCTGGAGATAAAACCAAAAATGGAAATCATCATTCCTCTGGGTGATTCTCCTTCCAGCCGCGAGCCTGGGCTTGGTGGCAGGGGGACCCTCTCAGGGGCCCCTCCCCTCCCCCCCCCCCACATCCTGTGCCTCAGGAGACGCAATGTCCTCAGCTGTGAAATAGGGTTAATCCCCATCTCACGGGGTCAGCCTGAAGATTAAATGACTAGCCTGGTGAAAGTTCCTGGTCCAGGGCCTGTCCTCAATCTGTGGTGGCCTCCTTCTGTCCCCCAGCACCTTGAAAATAACAATGGAAAGAACACTGGCTGAGGAGGAGGAGAGAGGAAGGAGAGAGAGTCAGATCTGGCTTCACTATCGGCTCGCTGTGTGACTGTGGCCAAGTTACTTCCCCTCTCTGGGCTTTTTGTCTCTGCATAACCTCTGGAGATTTGACCACTTTTGTACATTGACAATAAGAAGGCAGGAATAGAGGGTTTTCCTGTATTTTCCAAATTCCCCATAATGAACCCGGGAGGTGGTGTGGCTTGGAGAGGTGGTAGCAACAGCTCAGGCTGGGGGTTAGACAGCCTGGATCTGGCACACACCAGCCATGTGACCCTGGGCAAGTCACTTCACTTGGCTGAGCAAGACGTTTCTGGGCAGGGAGAGAGACTTCAGACCAAAGCCATCACATGACACGTCTCCAATAACAAGGCTGGTCAGGCGTGGCAAAGCCTCTGGTTAGAAGCAGTGGCATATGCCCAAGAGAAGAGCATGAGGGGGGACCCAGAGCAACTTCTGGAACCAACTGACCAAGACAAAGAGGGACAAGTCACAGCGTGGGGCTCAGTTTCTCCAATGTCTAAAATTCTAAAGATGAGCAAGACAGCATCATGCAGAAGGGGAAACTGAGCTTCACAGAAGGGGAGCCACTCAGTCAAAGTCACACGTTTGTGTTAAAAAAATTTGTAGAGTCTTGGGGTTTTAAAGTCTCTGTGAATGAAAAGGTGTGGCAGTGGGGAGATTACAATCACAGCTGCTGGCTTTTCAGCTTCTAGGATGTGTCACTCATTGTGCTAAGAACTTGACATGCATTATCTACTTTAATCTTCTAACAACCCTTGGGGTTGTCTTTATGCCCATTTTACAGATGAGGCAACTGAGGCTCTGGCACCAGCTAGTGAGAAGCAGAGCCCAAGCCGGCCTGACTCTCAAGGCTGTGTGCTTACACCCCCTGCTAATTCCACAATTTAAAAAACCATCAAATTAAGCAAGTGAAAAAAAACAGCCAAGCCTTCCTTGTCCTGCAGTGAAAAAGACATGAAATACAACGAGTATAGGAATTTTATTGTGTTGGTGGTAGGCATAGAACTGAGAAGGGAAAATGTGTGTCCTACGTCAATTAATTAGTTAAATAAATGAATCAGATTTGATACTGATTGTAACAACTGTGTGTGTGTTAAAGTGGAATATAAATGCATAAGGTTCTTATCAGAACTGACAGTCAGACTGTAGGATCTGACAGACCCAGCCTCCAGTAAAATCATTCATATATGTGGGTAGTGAGCTCCTGGACTCGTTTGTACACAGCTCTGTTATTGTTCAACCATCTTCTTGTTTTTGCTGATGTTTTTATTAGTGTTGCAGTTTTATGCTTTATGCCATTACTTCAAACAAGCATGCTTGGAGTGTGCATTCAGGAAGATGCAAACAGCTGGGGTTATTACATTTGTGTGTGTGTGCGTATAATTATAATGTCTGCATATTGGTGGAGTACGAAGGGGGTTTTGGCCGTCTGCCACTTCCCAGACACGTATAGATGCAGTACAGACATCCTCTTGCTTTATCCTCTCAACTGCTCTAAGAGGTTCTACAGACGTGGGACTAAGGTTCAGGGAGAGGAGGAAGTCACTCCCCCAAAGTCACACAGCCCGTGCGGGACAGCGTTCGGATCTGGACCCAGTTCTATCTGAGCTTTCTGCATGGCACCATAGAGCTCTTTAGGCGGCCAGCAAGAAATTGGCACCTGACACTTTCTGCTCACTTTTCAGTCCTGTATTTGTTTGCTTATAAACTTCCTGTCCCTAGAATGGACTTTGAAGCAGCTCATGCCTTGGATGGCTACATGCGCAAAAAAAAAGGAAAGACTTTTTTTTTTTAAATCAAGTCACGGGTAAGGTATTTGAATGAATATAATCAGCTCCATATGGCTACCTCTTATGAAGTTTCACAGTTTATCTTTTAAAATGGAACAGAGTCTATAAACGCTGGAAAACCAGGCTACCAGCTACCAGCCCCTCCAAATAGTAATAATGATTACCATTTACTGAGTATTTGCTATGTGCCCAGTTCCGTGCTAAGCCCTTTAGGGTCATTACCTCTTTTCATACTCAGATTAACCCTGGAAAAAAGTGAGTTCTAACCCTTATCTTCCAGATGAGGAAACTGAGGCTTGGAGAGATGAAGGTTCTTACCTGCGGTCCCTGCAAGGTTGTCACCTGCATCAGGCTCCAATGTGGACCTTCTCTGTTGACACTGGGAGGACACTCAGATCTTCTGTGCCACCCACCCCCCAGCCCCTACTCACCTGACGTGCCAAACTTCTGGAGGAAACAGGCAGCTGCTGTGAGCACAGGGTCCTATCTCCCAAAGGGAGGCTTCTGATTCTGGGGCCTCCTGTCCTCAGCCGGGACTGGAGCTCAGGATCAAAGTCTGAGTTATGGACAGGGCACAGCGAGGGGTGGGGCTGGGCATGAAGCTCTCTCAGGGGCTGGACCTAGGCCAGGCTGGGAGACCTCACCTCCCCTCGCTCCAGTCCCTGAAAAGTTGCCTGACTTTTCTGGCTGATCCCAAGTCCCTGCGGACAGGCCTCGGGGGAGGGAGGGAGGGAGGGAGGATAGGGGTTCTTGGAGGGCTGATGGGCACAAGGAGGTCTGTCTGCCGGGCCAGCTGGAGACGGTCCCCTTTCTTCCCTCTTCCTGCTGCCACCCTGGGGGAGGGGAGGGTGGCTCCCTGAGCCACTGTGAGTCTGGCCTGCAGGGTGGGGGTGGTCAGCCTGGCAGCCCCTGAGAGGAGGTCAGAGACATAGGACAGGGGCTCCCGGGGCTAACCTGCCAGCCTAATGCCATTCTGGGATGCTGGGTGGATGAGGCCAAGGAGAGCCTCGATTCCTGTTTGGGTCATAAAGATGTGTAGCTCTCTGCTCCTGTATCCCAGAGACAGGAACGGCTGGACACCAGGTCCCTCCTCTGCCAGAGCTAGACCTGGAGCAGTGATTATGAGAGCTCAGAGAGCATCGGGCTTCTCATTGTATGGATGGGGAGACTGAGGCCCAGAGAGAGGGACCAACCAGCTCTGGGTGAGGCATCCTTTAGGGGAGTTTTGAAGGTCCAGCCTCTAACCGTCTACCTTCGGCGTCATCAAATAAAAATGTGCAGATGACATAAGAAAATGCATGGAAAATACTAATGCATAGTATTTTTCTTTAGTAATAAAAAAATGAGGTGAACTCTACCTTTTATTTATAGACTTCCATTTTATTTGAATTTTTTAAACAAATGTCATGTATCATTTTTATATCTCACAACTTTAGGGAAATTCCTCAAGCCTCAAGTTCATCATGGGAACACTTAAAAGTGAACAAAAGGTAGCCATATATCTTTATGTCCTCCCCGTTCCAGCAATGATACGTGTTTTGTGAATTTCAACGTACCAGTTCTAAATACCTTACCTGGATTATCGTACTTGATCTTGCAGCAGCCCTAACAGTGCTGTTATTATCAACTCTCTCTTCATAGCTGAAATTCAAAAACTGGCTCCCAATATCCACTATACCTAAACATATGTCCATCCTAAAACCCAACAACCCTTTTATGTACCTACCCAAGAGAAGTAAATACAAACATCAACTAAAAGGCTTGCACAAGAACATTCATAGCCCCAAAGTGGAAACAACTGAAATGCACAAACAAATTGTGATGTTTCCAGACAATTCACATCATGGAATATTACACAGCAAAGAAAAAAAGTCAATACTGCTACACACAACAGCTGGGTGAATCTCACAATCACTACTTTGAGTGGAAGAAGTCAGGCAGGAAAGAGCCCATACGGCGTGCTTCCATATATGTGAAATCCAAGAAAAGGTAGAACTAATTGATGGTGATAAAAGATATGGGAAGAACGATTACCTCTGGGGCACAAGGATGTTTTCTGGGATGCTAGAAATATATCCCCTAATCTAGGTGGCGGTTACAGGAGTGTATGTCTATGTAAAAAGTCATCAAGCTGCATACTTAAGATTAAGATTAATGGGGACTTCCCTGGTGGTCCAGTGCTTAGGACTCTGTGCTCCCAATGCAGGGGGCCAGGGTTCAATCCCTGGGCAGGGAACTAGATCTCACATGCCACAACTAAAGATTCTGCACATCACAACGAAGAACTTCTGTGTTGCAACTAAGAGCCGGAGCAGCCAAATAAATAAATAAACAAATAAATATTTTTTGAAAAATATAAAGATTAATGGATTTGACACTATTAGAAAGAACAAATGGTGGGAGAGAGGGAGAAAGAAGGAAAGAAATAAGAAGGGAAGGAAGGAAGGAAGGAAGGAAGGAAGGAAGGAAGGAAGGAAGGAAGGAAGGAAGGAAGAAGGAAGCAGGGAAGGGGAGGGAAAGAGAGAGAGAAAGAGAAAAAGAGAGAATTTGCCCATAATAACACGGCTCACAAGCCCAAACTTGAACCCAGGTTAGGGTTCCCAGATCTAGTAAATAAAAACACATGACACCCAGTGTTATACCTGCAGCAAATAAAAATACAGGACACCCTGTGTTTTATCTGACGACCCTCACCCAGGCTGTCTGTGTCCAGAGCTGAAACACTCAGCTACCACCCTGGAGAGCTTTACAGAGAGTTGAGAAGGGCCCCAAGGATGTGGGACTCCCACACCCCATGGCCAGAGGTGGGCCTTTGCTTCAAAGAGTTCTGTGCTGTGTACAAAAAAGCAAATTCAGCACAGTATTTAGTTTTGGAAAATGAAGTGGTGTGACACCTGTTGTTTCCATGATCCAAACTATAGAAAGTAAAGTTCACAGCATATTCTCAGCTCTTGGAATGAGTAGACGATATCTCGTAGAAGGGATGTGAGATTTTTGATATTTATTAGAAGGGAGCATGAGTTTTGTTTGTTTTAAAAAAGGAAAAGTGTTGAGAAACACTGAGCTGATTGAATCTGCTCATTTTACAGTTGGGTAAACTGAGGCCCAAAGAGTAGACGAGATGAGCCCTTAGTCCCACAGCGTTGTAGGGCTTACTTGGTCTGCTGATCACAAGGACACTGAGAAACTACTCTGAAGTCCAAAGTTCACTGATCATACTGATAGGAGATACCAGAAGAAGGCCTACAAAGGACCTTTGGAAACAATTTCTGTTTATTTGGCGGAAGGTGTTGGAGTCGAAGATTCACCTGACCCACTGGCTGGTTGATAACAACATGACCTTCTAGCAGCTCTGAAATACACTCAGGCCAGAAGAAAAGGATCCTTGGCTGGGAGAATGAGGCAGAACTCTGTGGAGGGCCAGGTGAAGTTAGAGAATAACCAGTGAACCCTACACACACCCCCACACACTCTCAGAGGAAATTAGCTTTATTAGAACTTTTCTAAGTATTAACATCATCGTAACCTCTATAAATGTATATAATACAGAAGGTAGAAAAAAGAAAGTACTAATTACCTGCCACCAATCCCACCACTAAGAAATAGGGACCATTAACACTTTGGGCGAATGTCCCCGGACGTTAACATAAACACACCTGGGTGACAAAAATGGGCTCATGGGACTTCTTAGGTGACGCAGTGGGTAAGAATCCGCCTGCCAATGCAGGGGACACGGGTTCGATCCCTGCCCCAGGAACATACCACATGCCGCGGAGCAACTAAGCCTGTGCACCACAACTGTTGAGCCTGCGCTCTAGAGCCCGTGAGCTGCAACTATTGAGCCCATGTGCCACAGCTACTGAAGCCCACGCGCCTGGAGCCCGTGCTCTGCAACAGGAGAGGACACCGCAATGAGAAGCCCGCGCACCACGAGGAAGGGTAGCCCCCGCTCGCCGCAACTCGAGAAAGCCCGTGTGCAGCAACGAAGACCCAACACAGCCAATAAAATAAATTTATAAAAAAAATAAAAATAAAATAATTTAAAAATTAAAAAAAAAAGGGCTCATGTTATACGTGCTGTTTTGACTTCCGTTCTGTCTGGTTACCAATATGGCATATCCTAAACACCCTTTCATACAACTGCAGAACAGGGGTGTCCTTTCACACAGGTTACCATTGTATGTGGATGTAACAATTTAAAAAATTTTGGGGGTGTAGCAATTTTAAAAGTCAGTCCCTATGGGGACAGTTCCTGTCATTTTTTGATATTACAAATATCCTAGGTGCATTTCTTGGCACACCTATTTCCCTACGGTCGAGTCCTAAAAATGGAATCATTGTGTCAAAGAGTTTGCACATATAAAATATTAGTCCATTTTGCCAGACAGCTCTCCAGAAGGACTCTATCAGCTGACAAGTTTAACGAGGCACCCACCCTCAGGTGCCCACCCTGTATTTGCACCACCCTGAGAATAGGAGCCTCCTTAAGTTTTGCACACCTCCCCCACTTGCCTCATCTTAGTTCCAGGCTTGTTAATAAGACTGCAAATATTTTCATTCGTTGATGGACCTTTAGATTTATTTCTTTATAAAGTGCCCCCTTTTGCCCAATTTCCTCTTGAAGTGTGTTGGTTATTTCTCTTATTAATTCGTAAGAACTCCCTTTATAATTATGGGTATTGTCCTTTCATTGCAAAGATTTCCCCCAATATGTCTGACTTACAAAGGTTTCAAAACTTTTTTTGGCAGCAACATGGATGGACTTAGAGACGATCATACTAAATGAAGTCAGAAAGAGAAAGACAAATACTATATGATATCACATACATGTGGAATCTAAAATACAACACACATGAACATATCTACGAAACAGAAACAGACTCACAGACAGAGAACAGACTTGTGGTTACCAAGGGCAAGAGGGATGGGAGATGGAAGGATTGGAAATCTGGGGTTAGCAGATGCAAACTGTTATACAGAGAATGCATAAACAACAAGGTCCTACTGTTTAGCACAGGAAATGATATTCAGTATCCTGGGATAAATCATAATGGAAAAGAATATAAAAAAGAATGTGTATATATATATGTATAACTGAATCACTTTGCTGTACAGAAGAAATTAACACAACATTGTAAATCAACTATACTTCAATTTAAAAAAAACCTTTTTGGAGTCAAATCTATTCACCTTTTTTTTCCCCCTTTTATGATTTCTGCCATTAATGTCATATTAGAAACCTTGCATCCCTGCCCTCTCTGCCTCATTTTATAAATTACTCACGCAGACTTTCTAGAACACTTGAGGGTTTCTTTGTAACACTGAAATATTTGATTCATTTGGAATTAATTTTGGAGAAAGAAGGGGGATAAAGATCCAGCTTGACTTGCTAGCCAATGGAACCAAAACTGTTGGCTGGCTCACTCATAATTTCTCTACTGATACCCCCCTGCTTTTATTATTCACTAAACTTTCTTGTGTGTTTTGGTCTATTCCTGGACTCTCCATTGATCTGTTTGTGGCTTTCTAAACCAGTGCCCATGCTGTTTTAATTTCTGCAGCTTTGTCACATGTTTTAATATCTAGTAGGACAGATCCCTTCTTTCTACTCTTCTTTTTTTGGTGACTAGTGATTAAGGCCAGTGACTCTGGAGTCAGGCAGGCAGACTCAGCTGGTACTCCAACCTTGCCCTCTCTATCTGTGTGGTCTTGGGCTGGTACTAAAGGAAACCAGAGAACAATCAGTAAGGCACATGGCAGGAGGTCCAAGAGCACATGTTAGCGTCAAACACGCATGAGGCCAACCCCAGCTCTACCCCTCATGGTCGTCAGAATCTCAGACAAGTCTCTTGAAGCTTTATATGTAGAATTTATGGTGGGGGGGCGG
Organism: Hippopotamus amphibius kiboko; assembly: GCF_030028045.1. Lineage (NCBI taxonomy): Eukaryota > Metazoa > Chordata > Mammalia > Artiodactyla > Hippopotamidae > Hippopotamus > Hippopotamus amphibius. The sequence continues at coordinate 9,290,771 of NC_080193.1, read as the reverse complement.
GAGGGAAGCTAATAACAGTTCCTTGTTATTGTAAAAATTAGATAACTAGGGACTTTGCTCTATTGTGGAATTAAGATGAAGTAGTGATTGAAGAGGACACAATGTACAGTATATGTTCAATAGATGTTATAAAACAAAACTCAACTGAGGAATTTTAAAGCTCTAATTGGCTTTAGTCAATGATTTATTGATTGGGCGGTATCCAATCTAGCAGATAGAAAGGAGTTCCCAGGAGCTGTCCAAAATGAAAGACTTGTATAGGTAGAAGGGAGCAGGAATAAGGAAGTTATACTGGGCAGAAAAGCAGATTGGGTATTGCAAGGCTACTTTCCTTTCAGGCAGGGGTCCCCAACCCTCGGACTGCTACCGGTCTGTGGCCTGTTAGGAACGGGGCCGCACAGCAGGAGGTGAGCAGCTGGCTGGCAAGCGAGCCAAGCTTCATCTGCCTTCCTCATCCCTCCCATTACCACTTGAACCTCCCCCCCAACACCGCACCCTGATCCATGAAAAAGCTGTCTTCCATGAAACTGGTCCCTGGTGCCAAAGAAGTTGGGGACCACTGGGGATGGCAGAGGTCTACCAGGCAGATAACCAAACTAGTGCTGATAAGGTGGTTCCTGGCTGGCTGATTTAAGATTCCATTTCTGGGACAAATAAAACTCTAATTAAAATGCAGTTTGGTGATGTTGGGCTTAGTGTAAGTGACTCCATTTTGGGCTTGTTGTCTTGTTTTTAACAATTGCCAGCTCGGTCAGTTATCTCTTATCAAGATCCCTTATACCCAAAAATGTCAGGGTGGGATTTTCATGGGAATTGAATTTAACTTAGAGTGATTGATAATTCTACTATAAAGTCTTTCCCTGCAAAAGAAAAAAGAAAAAAAATCCTCTCCATCTCTCTTTTTATGTCTCTTTTTTGTTCTTTGGTAGATTTTTATAACCCTTAATAGTTTTCTTCCAAAACTGGGATGCTACTTTCATATAATGGTTGGTAATCTGCTCTATTTCCCCCCAACTAAATATTTTATGAAACTCTTTCTCCAGTAGTGCATTATATCGTAACATATTTTTATATGACTGCTGTACTCGTTACCTATGGCTGTGTAGTACATCACTTCAAAATCTACCAGCTTAAAACAATAGTCATTTATTATCTCACACCTTTTCTGTGGGTCTGGAATCTGGGAGCAGCTTACCGGGGTGCTTCTGGCTCAGGGTCTCTCGTGAGGCTGCAGTCAGGATGTTGGCTGTGTCTGTAATCTCATCTGAAGGCTTGATGGGGGTTGGAAGATCCACTTTCAAGGTGGTTCACTCACACAGCTGGTAGATGGGTGCTGGCTGTTGGCAGGGGGCCTCAGTTTCTCACCATGAGGACCTCTCCCCATAGGGCTGCTTGCAGGTCCTCATGACACGGTGGCTGGCTAGATCACCCAGAGAGAGTGCTCCAAGCGTGAGCCAGAGGGAAGCCATGGCATCTTGTATGACCTAGCCTCAGAAGTCACCTGCTGCCACATCTGCAATATCCTAGTGGTTACACAGGTCTATTCATCATGAAGAGGACTCCAAAAGGGCATGAATACCAGGAGATGGGGGTCACTGAGGGCCAGCTAGGAGGGCCATCATATGCGTGTATCCAAATTTACTTAACCAATGGCCTCTCATGGGACATTTAATCACTCCAAATTACAGCCTGAGATTCCAAGGCCCAGCAAAGGTCAGTGTGTTGCTTGTGGTCACACAGCGAGTTGGAGGTAGAGTTAGGCTAGCCCAAGATCTGTGAGTACACCCACTGGAGAGGGGAAGGGAGGCCTGGAGGGAGGCAGACCCTCCCCATCTCCCAGGGAGAATCCAAGCACACAAATCAAGAGGTGAGTAGAGGGGCTTCCTAGGTGGTGCCGTGGTTAAGAATCCACCTGCCAATGCAGGGGACACGAGTTCGATACCTGCTCCAGGAAGATCCCACATGCCGCGGAGCAACTAAGCCCGTGTGCCACAACTACTAAGCCTGAGCTTTAGAGCCTGTGAGCCACAACTATTGAGCCCATGTGCCACACCTACTGAAGCCCATACGCCCAGAGTCCGTGCTCTGCAACAAAGAGAAGCCATGGCAATGAGGAGCCCGTGCACCACGACGAAGAGTAGCCCCCACTCACCATAGCTAGAGGAAGCCCGCGTAGCAATGAAAACCCAGTGCAGCCAGTAAATACATAAATAAATAAATTTAGTAAACAAAACAAAGCAAAAACAAAAGAGGTGAGTAGAGGAAAGGAGCCTTTCACCAGCTCCACACAAGAGCAAGGAACTCATGGTTGCCTGGCTATTGGTACCCATGGACCCACCCAGAGAGATGCCTTGATAGGACCCCTGGACCCCAGCAACTGCCCAGACCCACCACGGACACTGTGGGCCAAGTGGCCAAGGCTTTGAGTCCCAAACACCAATCCCTGCACATGGGGGCACATTCAGACACTCACGTCTCAAGCTAGAAAGGCCAACCACATACACAGGGGCCCAGGGGGCTAGTCAGCCGGGGTTCAAAACCTAGCTGTGCTCTGAGCCTCAGTTTCTAGAACCAAGGAAATGCTATGAGGTGTATTCATTTCCTAGGGCTGCTGTATCAAAGTACCACCAACTGGGTGCCTTAAATAACAGAAACTTGTTGCCTCACAGTTCTGGAGGCCAGACATTGGAAACCAAGCTGGTGGCAGGGTTGATTCCTTCTGAGGGCTGTGAGAATCTGTTCTGTGCTTCTCTCCTGGCTTCTTGTGGTTTGCTGGCCATCTGGGGTGTTCCTTGGCTTGTGGCAGCATAACTCCCACCTTCACGTTGGTGATTTCCCTGTGTCTCTATCTCTGTGGCTAAATTTCCCCTTTTCATAAGGACACAGTCATCTTGAATTAGGGCCCACTCTAATGATCTCATCTTAACTTGATCATCTGCACAGACCTTATTTTGAAATAAGGTCATCTTCACAGGTCCTGGGGGTTAGGACTTCAGCATCTTTGGGGCGGACACAATTCAATCCATGACGTTAGGTAACATCCATAAGAAGACAACACACTGTGCTTTTCATGTACACTACTCTGTTCAGTCCTGACAACCAATCCATGAGATAAGTGGTCCCATTCTTATCCCTATTTTCCAGAGCAAGAAAGAGCATCTCAGAAAAAGGAAGCACCTGACCCCGAACCCCACAGCTCCAAAGTCAGGAGGCCAGTTTGAACTAGCGGATCCCAGGATCCCCACACCTCCCTGGTGGGGTTGTCATGGTGATTCCTCTGCTCAAATGTCACCTTGTACCAGAGGTTTCCCTGACCACTTGCTTAAACAGCGTTCTCCATCACCCTCTCCCCCAGACTGCTTTGTTTCTCTTTCTAGCCCTTTTTACTACTTGACATCATATTTCATTTATTGGACACTGATCTGTGCCTGTCTTGTTCTAAGAACTCTGCCGACGAGTCATTTAAATATGGCATATTTAAATATTCGTATATTGTGTGAATAGATTAGCATATGTTATAGCAAATCTACATACTTAGATGTTGTTTGGCTATATCTCCCACTTGATTGGACACCACCCAAGGACAGTGACTCTGTTGTGTTCCCTGATGGACCCCAAATTCCTAGACTGGTGCTCAGCGGAGTGTAGGCACTCCATAAATTCTTGTTGAATGAATGGAGTGAATGTGAAAATGATACAATGTCCAAGAGTTGGCTGCAACATATTGGATTGTGACATCATAATAATTTTTTTATAGTTGTTAAATAACAAAAATTTAACTGAGTAAATTTTAAAGATCTCATTGGCTTTACTGAATGATTCAAGAATGCGTAGCATCCCAACTAGCAAGTAGAGAGGAGCTCCAAGGGGCTGTACAAAATGGAAGGCTTTTATAGCAGAAGGGGGAAAAGAATGGATTGTTTCAGGCTTAGGTAACCTACCTATGGGGGACGGAAGGGGGCTACGTGGCAGATTACCTCATTAGTGCTGACCAGAAAATTCCAGACTGACCAGTTAAGACTACATTCCCGGGGGAGGCTGTAAGTGCAATTAGGTTAGGTATTATGTCTCACTTTGCTGATGTGGGGTTTAACACAAGTGACTCCATTTTGGGCCTGTTGTTTCTTTTTTAACGCAGTATATGTGTATTGTTTTATATTCATTTTCTATTGCTGCTGCAACCAATTACCAGAAACTCAGTGGCTTAACACAACAGGAATTAATTTTCTAGTGGTTCCAGAGGTCCGAAGTCTAAAATCAAGGTGATGGCAGGTCTGCATTCTTTCTGGAGATGATGAGGGAGGAATTCACTCCTTTGCCCTTTTCTGCTTCTCGAGGCCACCTGCATCCCTTGGCTCATGGCCTTCCTCCCATCACTCCAACCTCTTACTTGTGTTTCACATCTCCTGCTTCTCACTCCTTCTGCCTCCTTCTTATAAAGACCCTTGGGTTTGTATCAGACTCACCTGGATAACCCAGGATAACCTCCCCACCTCAACACCCTTAACTTTTTTTTTTTTTTATTGTTATTGGAGTATAGTTGCTTTACAGTGTTGTTAGTTTCTGCTGTACAGCAAAGTGAATCAGTTATATATATATACATAAATTCACTCTTTCTTGGATTTCCTTCCCATTTAGGTCACCACAGATCATTGAGTAGAGTTCCCTGTGCTAAACAGTAGGTTCTCATCAGTTATCTATTTTATACATAGTATCAATAGTGTATATATGTCAATCCCAAGCTCCCAATTGGTCCCACTCCCCTCTTACCCCTTTGATAACCAGAAGTTTGTCCTCTACATCTGTGAGTCTATTTCTGCTTTGCCAGTAATCAACACCCTTAACTTAATCACACCTGCAAAGACCTTCTTACCATATCAGGTAACATGTTCCAGGCATTGGAATATGGACGTCTTTGGGGAACCATTACTCAGCCTACCGGAGCTTTACTACCTCTGAATTGCAAATTGGTTGCTCTAAAAAGGGAATTATCAGTAGAGTTCTCTTCCCTTCTCCCTTCCTAGGCTACCCTGGAAGAACCTCTGTCTTTGTCTGAGGTCTAAAGTAGAAAAGCAAACAACAGCTTCTCCACTTCCCTAGCTATGCAACCTTGGATGTGTGACTAAACCACCCTGTGCATCAGCTTCCTCAGCCATGAAATGATAACCACAACAATGTGATGAGAAATAAAGAGGCTCAAGCCAGGAACTAGAAGAGGGGCTGCAGGAGCAGAGATAAGGGGTACCTACCTTCCAGTCTCAGGTCAGGGAGGGCTTCCTGGAGGAGGTGGACCTGGAGATAGAGTGGAGAACATTCACATGTTAATAAACCCCTGTCCCCAACACACTGGCAATGCACTTCGCTTACCTCTGAGCAGACAGCAAATAACTTGATAACTTGCTGTTTTTAATAGTTGCAAAGCTGAGTTCAGACTACAAGGACAAAGACAATTCAATAAATCGTGATGGAAAAATAATTATGATGATACCAAATGGAAAGGGCTCTACTGGATGCAAGAAAACTCTGGAGCTGCCTCTTCCAGTGGGTTCCCCTCCTCCACTCCTGAAACCTAGACCAGGGGACTCTCACTTCTCTTTTCCCCGCCCCACCCCCTTACAGGCCACAAGTCAAGCCCACAGGCCTTTTCACAGAAGGGTTTTTACGAAAGGGTTTAGAATAATCAAAATTTTAAATAAAGACAGAGTCAAATCAGGACAGGCTCGTAAAAGGGCCTTGTTGTGCCATGTTGGAGCCTGAGGCAACAGGGAAGATCAGGAACACGGTACACATCCCATTGAAAATGTTGACATTTCGTTCATTGAAGATTTTTGGCATAAATTTTGATTCTTTAAAATATAATCTTTGGGACTTCCCTGGTGACACAGTGGTTCAGAATCTGCCTGCCAATGCAGGGGACACGGGTTTCATCCCTGGCCCAGGAAGATCCCACACGCTGCAAAGAAACTAAGCCCATGCGTGGCAGCTACTGAGCCTGTGCTCTAGAGCCCACGAGCCACAACTACTGAGCCTGAGTACCAGAACTGCTGAAGCCCATGTATCTAGAGCCCGTACTCCCCAACGGGAGAGGCCACTGCAATGAGAAGCCTGTGCACTGTAACAAAGAGTAGCCCCCGCTCTCCGCAACTAGAGAAAGCCTGCGTGCAGCAACAAAGACCCGACTCAGCCAAAAAAAAAAAAATTATATATATATATAAACTTCCTCGGGAATTCCCTGTCAGTCCAGTGGTTAGGACGCCACACTTTCACTGTCTAGGGCCAGGGTTCAATCCCTGGTCAGGGAACTAAGATCCCATAAGCTGTGAAACGCGGCCAAAAAAGGAAAAACAAAACAAAACAATAACGAACTTTGTTGTTGTTTTGGTTGCCCCCTTACATTCTGTGCTCTCACCTTGGTCTCGGCCCAGTTCCTGAGGTTTTTCTTAGAAACCATGTGACAAGACAGATAGTTAGGACAATGCTGAGTCACACTTGCTCTGTGTCTGGGGGTAGGTGGAGGGAGAGCTTTGAAATCCTGGGAAGGGCTCTGAATACAGTGTAGGGGGGCAGGGGGGATTTTTGGAGGTGGTGTCTGGCAAAAGTTAGTGTGGGAAGGAAGAGGGCCTCTCAGCTCTAAGAGGAAGTGAGAAAGGGTGGGGATGGGCTCTGGCCCCGTGGGGGTGGGTAGAAAGGTAAGCTGCGCCAGGGTAGAAGGATTAAGGTTTAGTGCCTTCTTGGTGGCAGGATCAAATTTTTTTTTTAAATGAGGTATAATTGATTTACAATGTTGTGTTAATTTCCGCTGTACAGCAAAGTGATTCAGTTATACACATATATATATTCTTTTAAAATATTCTTTTCCATTATGGTTTATCATAGGATACTGGTTTGGTTTTGGTTTTGGCTTCTGGGGTTTTTTGGGCTGCACCATGCAGCATGCGGGATCTCAGTTACCCAACCAGAGATCGAACCCGTGTCCCCTGCAACAGAAGCACAAAGTTTTAACCACTGGACCATCAGGGAAATCGCTATCATAGAATATTGAATATAGTTCTCTGTGCTGTACAGTAGGACCTTGTTGTTTTTTCCATTCTAAACACAAAATTTTATATCTGCTCATCCCAATCTCCCACTCCAACCCTCCCCCAACCCCCACTCCCCCCTTGGCAACCACCCATCTGTTCTCTATGTCAGTGATTCTGTTTCTCTTTCATAGATAGGTTCATTTGTGTCCTATTTTAGATTCCACATATAAGTGATATCACATGGTATTTGCCTTTTTCTTTCTGACTTCACTTAGTATGATAATCTCTAGTTGCAGCCATATTGCTGCAAATGGCATTATTTCATTCTTTATTTTTATGGCTGAGTAGTATTCCATTTTACACATGTACCTCATCTTTATCCATTCACCTGTCAATGGACATTTAGGTTGTTTCCATGTCTTGGCTATTATGAATAGTGTTGCTGTGAACATAATGGTGTATCTTTTTGAATTAGAGTTTTGTCTGGATATATGCCCAGGAGTGGGACTGCTGGATCATATGGTAATTGTATTTTTAGTTTTCTGAGGAACCTCTGTACTGTTTTCCACGGTGGCTACACCAACTTACATTTCCACCTGTAGTGTAAGAGGGTTCCCTTTTCTCCACACCCTCTCCAGCATTTGTTGTTTGTAGGCTTTTTAATGATGGCCATTCTGACCGGTGGAAGGTGATACCTCACTGCAGTTTTGATGGTCAGATCTTGGTATGGATTTCTTGAAGGACTGGAGAAGAAGAGTATGGAGAGAAGACCAGTAAAGAGGCCTTGGCATTTGTGCAGGGAGCGGTTCTCAAACTGAGGTCCTTGTACCAGGACTATCAGCATCACTGGGGCATTATTAAAAACAGAGTGAATCAGCAACGCTGGAGGGTGGAGCCTCCAAATCTGTATTGACTCTAGGGAATTCTCAGACCTTCCCATTTGAGAACCACCAGCCTAAGGTTCTCGATCCTAAAAATCCCGCACTCCTTTTATAACTAGTGTGTGATGGTTCCTTCACTCACTGGCAACAAATTCACAGATAATAAAGCCCACCTCCACATGTAATGTGAAAAGACAAAATCGATAATGCCCTAACATAAAAGCAAAATTCATCCTGATGAAACAACATCCATTTCATGATGTAAAAACTTGGGCACAGCTCCCCTGGAGGACACAGGGAAGTCTCCTTAGTGTGTCTGTTTTTTGTTTTGTTTTGTTTTAAATTGAAGTATAGTCACTTTACAACATTGTGTTGAAGTGTGTCTGTTTTTAATGCATGTGTTCAGAGTTGAGAAGTAAGATAGTCACTAGTCAACTGAATGTCACCCATAATTTTGTCTTATACTTGACATTTTAAAATAAGTGCTAACTAAATACAACGGTCTGTCCACCAAGAGCACAGCTACAGATGCTGTGTGTTGGGTTAACTGCTCCAATGTTAGCAGTGGTGTTTCCCTCTATAAACTCTTTTTCCCAAATGGTGAACAACTCCAGACAAAGCTCTCAAACAAAACAAAGCATATGCTTCTCTCCATTTAAACATAGTTGCATTTCTGAAAATTCAGTGAAAAATACTTTGTGGTGATATGTAAAATGAAGTTAGGGTCTGGCTTCAGATAATTATGAGCAGGTGCTTTCACCCACACAGGAGCCTTGTGGGAATGGAGCAGTTCTTGGGGGAGGGGAGTACTGTCCAGTGCATTGCAGGACTTTTAGCATTTTTAGCATTCCTGAGTCCTGCCCTCTAAACACCAGAACTGCCAATAGGTCTCCCTATCTGCAAGACTTCAAAAATATTCCCACAAATTAAAAAAACAAAACAACAAAAAAACCCCACAACACTCAGTGGGGGCTATAGTAACACCTTTGAGAAGAACGATGCTGAGGGAATATGCAGAAAGTCTCAGTCCCTGGACCTGGCGGAAGCAGCAAGGAGGGATTCAGGAGGCTGCCTGGGCTGCTGGTTTGGCAGTGAGATGGATGGGGAGCAGGACTGGACCAGTAAATTTGCGGATGCTTGTGCAACAAGCGTGGGGCGATATTGGGGAGGGGGGGGGATTTGGATGAAATTGAAGCTCTGTATTACTAAATCAAGCCAGTACCACCTTATTAGTATATTACTCCGTGTCTCTGTCTCCGCCCACATACTGGTCACCTCCCCACCCCGCCCAAGACGACAGCAGCAGCCCGTGTCTGGTCTCCCTTCACCCCCTGCCCCACAGTCCATTCTCCAAGCCGCAGCCAGAGCTTTCTAGAGTGCACCCAGACTTTCTCCCTCCTCCCCTCCCTAGGATCGGTCTCTGATGGACAATCTCCTCCCAGCTTCCAGGCCTTCGTGCAGCCCCCCCACCCCCCACCCGGCCCGTGCAGCAGTCTCCCCTCCCTTCCCCCGTTAATCCTGCTCATCCATCAGGCCCCGGAGCAAATACCCCCTTTTCACAGAAGCCCTCCCTGACTTCGCAAGGGGTTGACTGGGGTTTCTGGACACAAAGAAGGAATTCACATAAAAAGATTGGCACAATCATTTTTTTTTAAGACCCTAGTAATTTGACTCCCTTCAATCCCTGAGGGCAGGCCTAATCTACGTTGCTCACGGCTGAATACTCCATGCCTGGCACTTAGTAGGTGCTCAATAAATATTTCATACATGAATGCGTGAACGAATGAATTTCTGCAGATTGCTCTCGGGGGCTCAAGGCGCTGCGACCAGGAGGTTTTTATCTCCAGGTCTCTGCACCTCCCCGCCCGGCTCATTCCAGCCTCCGTTTCCCGGCCTGCACAGGGGGGCGGGCCGCCGCGGGGAGCGCTTGCTCGCCATCGGGCGCGCCCCCGCGCCTCAGGCTGGAGGGCCGGGCGCGCGCGCGGGGGGGGGCGGGGCACGTGACTGGCCGGGGCCCCGCCCCCCGCCGGCGCTCGGGGCTCCCGCGCACGCGCGTGCGCGCGTCCCGCCCCGGCCGCTCCCCCCCCCCCCCCCCGCCCGCACTCAGGCCCGGCGCGCGCCGGCGCGGGAGGCGGGGGGGCGGGGGCGACGACGGACGCCGACGGGGAGGGGCGGGCCCGGCCCGGCTCGGCCCGGCCGCCCGCGCGCGGCTCCTGGAGCGCCCCGGGCCCGGCCCCGGCGGCGGCGGCGGCTCTAGCCCGAGGCCTCGGTGGCGCCCGCGCGCCGCGCCGCAGCCATGGCCCTGGTGACCCTGCAGCGCTCGCCCACGCCCAGCGCCGCCTCCTCCTCCGCCAGCAACAGCGAGGTGAGCCCCGGGCCCGCGGCCCCCGCCGGGCCGAGCAGCCGCCGCGCCAGGCCTGGCCGCCAGTGCGGGGCGCGGGGCTCTGGGGGCTGCGCCGGGGCAGCTTCGAGGGGTCCCCGGGCTGCGGGGCCCCGGCCGGACGACCCCGCCTGGACAGCCGAACTGGGGTGACCGTGCGGGAGGCTGTGGGCGGCTGTGACCCCTGTGTGGGGGTGACTGTGCAGCGAGACTGTGGGTGCAGGTGTGACCCCCGTCTGGGGGGGACTGTGTGTGTGTGAGCCCTGTTTGGGGGTGAATGTGCACGAGATGGTGTGTGCGTGTGACCCCTATCTGGGGGTGACTTTGTGTGTGTGTGACCCCCATCGAGGGGTGGCTGTGACAGTGAGTCCCATCTGGGATGATTTCGTTTGTGTGTGTGACCCCTGTCCGGGGGTGACTGTGAGGGATACTGGACTTGGGCCCGGGACTCCTGATTGGTTGACTGTGTGAGATGCCGGTTCTGAGATTTGGGACCCTGTGGCTGGTCTGGGCCCTTTCCCTGTGTGCCTGGCTGTGTGTCTGTGTGTGTCTGCCAGCCTGTGTGTGGCTCTGGCCTTGTCCCCCAGGGAACTGTGCCTGCATGATGCTGGGGGAGAGGCCACCCGGTGCCCCTGTGAATATATGAGATTGTTTCCCCCGACTGCACGCCCCTGGAGTTCTGGCTCTGGGTGTGAGTGGCCGTGCCTCTTGGGGGGCCCGTGTCACTGGGTGACAGTGGCTTGAGTGAGCTCAGGGTGCTGGGTGACTGCGTGTCTTATGTCTTTGTGTGCAGCTGAGCCTGGGTTTTTCCTGTGTGTGATAGCATTCGGGGCTGCATGTTTATGTGCATCTGGCTGTGTGGCTGAGGCCGAGTCTGGGGTTTCAGTGATTGCACCGGTGCTTTCTGGGGCTGAAAGTGCATCAGTGCGCTGTGCGGATTTCTGTGGGTCTGCATGTGACCCGGCGTGTGTGCCGGGATGGCTCCCCCTTGCTCTGGGGTCACTGGGGAATTGGTCCTCTGACTGCCCAGTTGGGCTGGACTGCACTAGGCTGGGCCTCAGGCCTCCAAGCAGCAGAAACAGTTAGGGCCTCGAGTCTACACTCACATCCGTGGCCAGGCTCAGTGTTGACCTGCCGACACAGCGGCTGGAGGAGGAGGCAGGGAACTGTTTAGAGAAGGGAGAGGAGGCTGGAGGAGGGGCCCTGCAGGCCCAGGAAGTGGCCCCGCCAGCATCTGGGCAATTCAGGCCCCTTCTCCCTGCGGGGGAAGTCGACTGATAACACCGAAAGGTTTGCTGGTGTCCGTGAGAGAAGAGGACCTGTTTGGGGTTTAACAGCCCTGCCTGTCCCGCCGGCTTCTGGCAGGACAGCTCTTCTGCCTGTTTTGCTGGGACTGGCAGGGACATTCTCAGAGTGGCTGCAGGCTTGAACCTCACAGCCCCCTCCCGTCGAGCAGAGGCTGTTAATAAGTTATCTTCTCTACAGACAGAAGATTCTAACAGTCGCTCCTCTGCAGGGTGGCCAGTAGCGTGCAGTTGAGGAGTCTGCAGTGGCTTTTGGCTTCCCCGCAGAAACATCTGTTCCCCTACATCATTTCTGCGGCTGCTGTCTTGCAGTTTACAAAGTACTTCTCTGCACTTAATCTCATGGTTCCTTCTCAAAATTGAGTGAAAAGTTCAGCTCCAGGAAGAGGTTAGACAAAGAGTCGCTCAGCCTAGGCCTCTGATTCTAAACCCCATGTTCCCTGCGTTACTTTACACCTGATCTATTTCTGCTTTGGGCACATTAAAAAAATTTTATTTTATTTTTTAGCTGAGAAAGAATTCACATAGCACAAATCCACCACATTAACGCGTACAATTCAGTGGTTTTAAATATGTGCACAAAGTTGTACAACCATCACCGCCAGTTCCAGAACATTTTCATCCCCCCTCACCCCCAAAGAAACCTCACACCCCTTAGCCATCACCCATAGGCTTCCTCCCACCCACCCCTGCCCTGCTCTCGCCAACTCTAGGCAACCACTGATGACTTTCTGTCTCTATGGATTTGCCTGTTCTGGGCATTTCATATAAGTGGAATCATACTCTGTGTGGCCTTTTGTGTCAGGCTTATCTCACTCAGCATCATGTTTTCAAGGCTCATCCATGTTGAAGCACGTGTCAGGACCTCATTCCTTTCTATGGCCGAGCAATCTTCCATTGTATGGATGTACATTTCGTTGGACGTTGGGGTTGTTTCCACTAGGCACATTTAAAATTATTATAGAAAACAGTATTTTCAGCAAGTGCCAGTGACCTCTAAAATAAGCATAAATCTCAACTAGCTTTTATTCAACTTGAGTAAATCAGCAGCATTGGTCGCCCAGGGAGCCAGCAGAGGCTGGGATATTCCCTGGAAGGTGAAGCTTTCTTTCTGATGGGGCGAGGCACGAAGGTGCAGGAAGAAATGGAGAGGGCAGGCAGGTGTGTGTGTCGGCTCTGCCTCTGGTCTGACCTCCCCTCTCTGGGCCTCAGCTCATCTGAAAGGGCTGGCTTCCCTCTAATGTGTGTTCTTTGGCACATGTAGCTTTCTAATCTGGAATAACTGACCTTGCATTGCCTTTCATCCTGAGAATCTCCGAGAGTGAGTGAGAATTAAATGAATTTGAAGTCTGTATCCCCCTCGTCTCCTGATCACTTCCGTACTCCTCAAAATGTGCATCCTTCGTTGAGTCAGGGACACTCAGGGCATTTCTTTCCTTCCCCAGCCTGTGGTGCTGCTGCGCAGCATGGGAACCGAGGGAAGTCACAGCCCGAACAGCAGAGCAGTGCTTCCCTCTTTTCCAGTTTTGTTCCTTTCCCCCAAGTCTTTGATTATCTCATTTTACTGTTAACCTTATCTCATTCTTTTGTGAGAACAGGCAGAGAGCCCAAGAATAGATAAAGCAATAGCTTTCAGGAATGGGTTGTAACCCTGTGATTTTTGACAAATGTTCAAGGTGACTCATTTTCACAGGCAGATCTCCAGTCCCTTTGAGGTGGGGGCATTGGATCAGGGTTTCTCAGCCTCAGTGTTGCTGATGTTGGGGCAAACCCGTCTGCTGTAAGGGCCTGTCCTGTGTGTTGGAGGAAGTGTAGCAGCACTTTGACCTCTACCCACTAGATGCCACTAGCATCCTTCCCAAAAGGCTCCAGCCTTGCCTGGCGTCCGCTGCTGACAACAGTTGCCCCGGGTTGAGAACCACTGGGTTAGACCCAGCAGTTTTTTGTAAGTTTGTTCCTGCGGTTGTGTGAGTTGTTTTGTGTGTGTTTCACTGCGGGACCGAAGCTGGTGGCCCTGTGGGCAGCGGAGCCCTGCCCGGTGTTTCCACTTCTCCTTCATTGTGGGGTAGGGAGCGTGGGAACTGATTGTGTCTGCATCTGTCCAGTGCGATACATACATGATCTTATTGCAGTGTAGGGATTCCAGGACCTTCTGCTGGACTCATTCCTTGGTGAAATTGTCACCTGTGGTGTGTGTCCCTTGCTGCTCAGACCCCTCCCTACATGACCTCTGTACCCTTTCCCCACTGCCGCTGGCTTCTGTCTGGTTTCTGTCCTCAATCAGCCTTGCATCTCTCCCAGCCATCACTGCTTTCCAGGTTTCTCTCTTTCCCATTCAATGGGCTCCTCTGTGTAACATACAAAACATGCCAAGTCCCAGTGGTGCAGGGTTGTTGGGGTGTGTTTTCTTCTCATTTGAGTTTTCTCCTTGAAAGAAAAAAAAAAAAAGAAAAATTGCAGTCGGGGCTTAAATCATGGTTACTTTGGGAGCCTCTAACGCTCTTGGCCTTGTAACTTTTAGAAAATATTAAATGTCCCTTTCTCTCATGTCTGTAAGTAAACCAATAGCCTAGAAAGTTTTATATTAAACTTTAAGCCTTTCTGAGAACCACCAGGAGCTTCGAGACCCACGGACAGCCTGATCCTGGCCTCTGCCCGTTAAAGACTCTCCTGGAATGGTGGTGGTTTTATTTATTTATTTATTTATTTTTATTTATTATTAATTTACTTTTAACTCGTGTGTTGTGGCTTAAAATGGTGTTGATCACTCAGCTACTGCCTAGCTTGAAGGAGGAAACAGAGCCTCTTAAAACATTGCCCCCTCCCCTTAAAACAGAAAAACAGGATAAGCTCCAAAGCAGCCCCGGAAAAAGGAGAGCTCCGGGCTGAAGGAGCGAGTAGAGCAGCCGTGCTGGCTAGGAACGTCCCGTTAGCAGACATCCATCGGTGATGCCTTGGAAGGCATGTGGGGGAATATCAGGAAACCTGAAAATTCCTCCGCGGAAATTACTCAGGGGAGCAGCAGCGCAGGATTGGTAAGGAAAGGGTGCGGCCCTTCAGAAGGAACCAGGTTTCCTGGACATCTGTATCTTTTGCAGACACCAGAGCAGAAAATGTGAGCCTTGTGTCTTGAGGCCTGTCGATAGTGGCGTCTGGGCTGTGACATTCTCTTTCTTTCTCTGCAGTTGGAGGCTGGCAGCGACGAAGATCGCAAGTTAAACCACAGGTAAGAGAATTAGCATTTCCATCCTGAAGTCTTCCTTCTAAGCAGGTAAGAAATACTCTTGTGCCGTCCCGAAAGGGAGAACCCTCGAGAAAGACTACACCAGCTTTTTGATAGTGCTTTAAAAACGATCCAGAACACATAGACAGAAGGAGGGCTTTACAGATGATCCAGACTTTTCACTATAAACAGCTTTAATAACATTATGTAACATTAAGAGAAGAAAAATAATGGCCAGTATTCTACCACCCTGGCTTTCCCATGATGAGGACCTTTGTATCTTTGTAAACTTCCTTCCAGATTTTACCTCTACTTTAAAGAAAATAATCCTTGTAATATATTCTCACTTTTCTGTTCTGCTTTTGGGAAGGTATTCCTTTTGAGGTGAGCACACTGATGATTTGAAACAGACATTCAACCCCTCATTTTATTAATTCAAGGTGGGGTGTGTGTGTCTGGGTGTGTGGGTGTGTCTGGGTGTGTGTGTCTCTGTGGGGGTGTGTGTCTGTGTGTGTGTGGTGGTGGTATGTGGGGGGGAATGTGTCTGTGTGTGGATGTGGGTGCATCTGGGGGGTGTGTGTGTGTGGGGGGTGTGTGAGTGTATGTGTGGGGGGTGGGCGGTGTGCGAGTGAGTGTGTGGGTGGATGTGTGTGGTTGTGGGGGTGTGTGTGTGTGGGGGTGCGTGTCTGTGGGGGTGTGAGTTGTGTGTGGGTGTGTGTGTGGGGGGTGGGTATGGGTGGGGTGTGTGGGTGTGTGCTGGTGAGAAATCTTGACGTATGCTCATTTGAGGAGTTTCTCAAGCTCGTAGTCCTCAGTTGCTATATTCAGAAGTAGATGCCAAAAGCATGTTTGTTTTTCTTTGCTAAAAATTGGGTGTCTTGTTGGTTTACAGAAGATTTAGCACTTCATTATATAATGTATTCTTCTGCACCAAGGAGCTGGTCTGAAACTCCGGCTCTTTGAGTTTAAAAAAGTAAACAGCTGGATTAAAAAAAAAAAAGTAAACAGAATTTCCAGGATACTGTTCTTTTTTTTTTTTTTCCTTTTCTTTTCTTTTTTAACGTCTGTTTCATCTTGGGAAGAGGAAGAAAATTAATTGGAAAAGGAAATACATGTTCAGAAACTGGGGTCAGCCATTCATTACCGAGAGCAGGCCGTCCCAGTCAAACTCACACACAGAAGTGGTAGAACTCTGCCTCGCCCGTCTTTGAACTTTTCTGTGTGTTTGAGGGAAGGGAGGCACCATTTTTTCTAAAACTCGGGTGTGTGTAGGGAAATAATTGTCTTATTACAGTCGCCGGGTCCTCGTTTTCCCATGACGCTGGAGGGGGAAGCAGGGGCAGCGACACAGTTACCCTTCAGACTGGGGCTTCTGGTTGCTCAGAGTCTTGAAGGCTGGAATCGGCCGGATTCCCGAGTGGGGGCGGCCCCGGGCAGTGGGGGCGGTCCTGGGCGGAGCTCCGCCGGTGGAGGCGGGGAGGGGAGGAGCGGAGGCC
The DNA here is from genome assembly GCF_030028045.1 of Hippopotamus amphibius kiboko. NCBI lineage: Eukaryota > Metazoa > Chordata > Mammalia > Artiodactyla > Hippopotamidae > Hippopotamus > Hippopotamus amphibius. Next base: position 9,274,465 of record NC_080193.1, on the reverse strand, counting down.
TGCTCTGGAGGCTGTGCGGGAGGGAGAGCGGGGCGGAGGGCCTGCTGACCGCCACGTGGGGCGCCATCCCCACGCCCCCAGCTCCCCTCCAGCCCGTACCTGGACTTGGGACTCTCTTCTCTCCCTCAAGCCGAGCCCTTTCTTCCAGGGCTCTTGCCCAGGAGGTGGCGTTTGGCTCTCTCACTTAGATGGTCTTTCGTGTTTTTAATTTCCCTTCCTGAGCTGACAGCATAGGGTTTTGAACTGTTTCCATTAACAAAGAAGTTACAAATAGCGGTGGTAGGAAAATGTGTCTGTGCTGCTGGCCAATAAAAGGCCCCTTTCTCTGCACAGCTTGGAGCTGGAGAGGACCGTACGAAGGGTCAAGTGACGGGAGCTCTCTGCGTTGCCAGATTTAACCCTCACAACGACCCCAGGAGGAGGGGGTGTTCCCCCGAGGGTCGCAGGTGAGGAACCCGAGGCCCAAGGTTGCATTCGAAGTGGGGCCTCCGTTGCCCGTAACGCCTGAGGTTGTCATAGGATGCCGCCTTTCTGGGGACCGGTTTCATGGCTGAGTTGAACAGCTGTGTTGCAGGCATGAGAACTTGCTGAGGTCACCCAGGTGGTTCGAGGCAGCGCCGGGGCTGGAACCCCGGAGCCCTGCTGACTTGTATCACCCTGTGACCACTGTGCGTCCCTCTTCGCTGCTCTCAGTGGGTCCCCAAGGCCTTCGTGGGCCCTGGGAGACCCAGACTGGGGGGGACCTGCACTCTGAGCCCATCTCACAGGCTCCCCTTTCTTCCCCTCTTCACTCACCTGATGTCCACGCCCCGTTTTAGGCAGAGGACACCATCCTGCTTCCTAACCCGGCCAAATGCGAGAAGTCCCAAAGTCCCTGGGGTCCTGGTGACTGAAACTCACTGGCATCTACGTGTGGATGCGCATTTTCAGGGCTGTGCTCTCTAAGCTTATCCTAGAGAAAAAATATGTGGAATGGTCCGTCATTCTTTGCTCTTTTGAGGGGAGGAGAGTTGGGGAGAGGAGATTTCTCTTTGCTTCACATTCATCCTGAAGTTAATCTGACCTGATCTGGTTTCTAAAGGGTATTGGGGAGGAAGAAAAACTGGGGCCTGCAGGATATTTCTCTCTCCTCGCCCCTTTGTGTACCCTTGACAGTTTCATCTTTTGGGTCTTCCAAGAAGTGACCTTGGACCCACACGTAGCCAGTAAATTGCTGAATCTGTGGATCGGATCTTCTGTCTTACATGCCCTCTTTCTCTCCTGTCCCCTCTGGTGGCACCATCGGTCAGGTCCTTGTACCTCCCCTGATCCACTGACGGGCCACCCATCCACCCATTCCTCTACCGTAGTTTGTGGTCTCCACCGTCAGAGGAACGCCAGCCTGGAAGTGCGCCTACTTCTTTCTCCCAGTCCCTGCGGCCTTTTCCACCCTCACCCTCTTCACTGGCCTTTCCTCTCTCGCACGTGCCTTTTTTCAGTCCTACCCCTGCTCCCTGACCAGGTTCTCACTCTAAGCCAGTTCCCTTTCCAGTTGGCCACGATCCTCCCGGCCAGCTCAGCGTGCTCCTACCCCAGACCTTTGTGGCTTCTCTCTCCTTGGCAGGTGGCTCTTGGTTTCTCTCTGTGCCAGGTACCACACCTGCCTTCCCTGGCAGGTGCCTGTGTTTTTGTCCCGTGCCTCACTGTTGGCGCCGCTCTTAGTGACAGGGTCTTAGTTCTCTGCCCGCACATAGAACTTCAGCAGTTTGAACATATTAACTTTGTTTTGATTCTGCAGTAAATTGCATTCGTGTGCAAGAAAGACTTGTTGAGGAAAGGTGGGGCTTGGAGTCAGGCAGCTCTAGGCTTGGAGCATGGCCATTGCATGAGTAGAGGTGCTGGTGTACCACCGGGAGTTACTGTGCCTCTGTGGGTCTCTGTTTTTCCATCTGTAAAAGGGATAAAGCTACAGCCTTTCAGGGTTGGCAAGTAGTTTGCGTGGGGCTCCTTGTACAGAGCCAGGCCACGATGGGCATGGAGGACAGTGGCTACCTTTGGTCTTCAGAGGATGATGTTCCTGTCAGTGTTCGTTTCCCAGCCCATAAGTAGAGTGCGTGACTCCCTGCGGGTGCCCCATTCACTGTGTGGGGCTGAGGGCCGCCCCCGTGGATGCCCTGTGACTTGGACCCACCTGCATCCTTCACCCAGTGACATCCCTGTAAGCTGTAAACAGGAACGCAGCCTCTGCAGAACCTTCTTTGTCATCCAGTTGGTTTCTCCAGAGGCCTCGTGGAGCACGTCTGGAGAACTGCTCACCGCCTGCCCGGAGGGAAGCTGAGGGATGCCGAGCAGCAGACCTGGCTCTCGATCCCTCTCCCCTGCTCTCTGCGTGTGCAGACGACTGCCGGCCTCCAGCAGCCCCCTTTGGGAAGCTGCGCTGTTCGGACTGTGGGAATTGGTGAGCAGATGGCCCTGCTGGCAGCGACTCCTGGCTCCCTCGCCATCCTGGGAGCCGCCTCAGTCTGGCATGAGACGTAAGTGGTTGCGTGCCAGGCAGGGCCCCGGGGAGGGAATACGGTTGTGTTGTTTCCAGAGTGTGGATCAGGAGTGACTGTGTTGCTGGGGGGTTTTTGGGTTTGTTTTTTTTCTTTTTTTCTTGTTCATCCAGCGTTTCCAAGTCAAGCACGTGAAAATGATTGTTCGAGTTCTTTTAATTTCTTTTCCTGCTTGCTCAAGCAAATGTTTGGGCCGAAGCCGAAGGATTTTGTCTTCTCTGTTTTATCTGGTTTCGGTGGTAAACTGAACTCTCTTATACCTCTGGCTTTCCCTCTGCCCTCTCCCCGTGCTGGTCTGGACTTGGAAGTCTGCAGAGGACCCTGACTTCTGTATAACGGTCTCTCCCTCCCTGACAGCATCAGGATGGGGTGGGGGTTGGTGTGTCCTTGCTCTGCCGGCCACGCTTCCCATTTTCATTCAGAACCTCTTCTTTGAGGCCTGTCCACCCTTTGGGGTTCCTCTCTGCCTTTCTTGATGATTCTTAGCCTGGACTTGACTGTCCCTGTTGAGAGTCTGTCCAGTTTAGTCCTGCCAAGAGGTGTCACACGTTTGTCACATCCAGGCTCTGTACAGCAGGCCGCTGTATCAGTTATCTACTGCTGCATAACAGGCTACCCCAAACTCAGGGGTCCAAAATGATACGTGGTCATTACCTTGCAGCTCCCGTGGGTCAGGAACCCAGACGTGGTTGAGCTGGATCCTCTGCTGCGGGTCTCACATGGCTGCAGTCAAAGTGTTGGCCAGGGCCAGGGTCTCATTGCGTCTGGGGCCCTCTTCCGAGCTCACACTGGTTCTGGGCAGAATGCATTCTCTTGCAGCTGTATACCACAGCTGGCGGCTTACTGCCTCAAGGCCAACAGGAGAATCTGTTGCTGTCAGGAGAGGGACCATCCCATCACCTTTGCTTAATGAAGGGAGCAGCTGCCCCATCCTATTCCCTGGTCCCAGCACACTTAGCATAGGGGGCTCCCCCAGGGGGCCTGTACCAGGGGCTGAGGTCTTGGGCCACCTCAGGATCTGTCCATCAGTCTCAGTTCGTGGAACATCTTGAGATACCCTAGTCTAACGTAGAGGAAACAGACATGTAGATGAGTAGCTTTCCATTCAGTGTTACAGGGTGTGTCGTATAAACACGATGCTGGCTGGTGGGAGGAGGCCAGGAGCCCTGAGGAGCTCGGCAGGAGTCGACCACGTGCCAGAGACCGTCCCGTTCTCTCCACTCAGCAGCTGCGCACTGCTTCACACCTGGAGGCTTGGCATCTCTTGCATTCGCCCCAGGTTGCATATTTGACCTCTGCAGTAACACCTCCAATGACCCTGAGATATTTTTTCCATGAGCTTTGGCCTTGGGGAGGGACAGGCCTGAGTTTGGCTTCCACCTCTGTCATCTGTCACCTCACCTGGCTGTGCTGTGACCTGGGCAGGCCTCACCTTCCAGTGGACACAGTCGTCTGCGGCTCATAGGGCTGTTGTCAGAATTCAGTGTGGTAGTTGTTCGGTTCTCTCCTCCCATCGTAGACTCTCGACAGGTGCCCCACCTCTGCCTCCTTCAGGTCGCTTCCTGTGGTCACTCCTCCTGACTCTTCCTCGTTCTCCCCACAGGCATTTATCTCTTCTTAGTATTTCCTTGAGACTTGGGACTTGTTTTTAGTATGTACCTAAGTTCTCTGCCAGGAGGATCAGCTGTATAATTTGTGGAGCCCAGTGCAAAATGAAAATTGTGGAGCCGCTTTTTAAAGAATGAAGAATTTCAAGGTGGCAACAGCAGAGCGTTAACCAAGCCTGGGGTCATTCTGAGCATGGGGCCTTGAGCCGGTGCCCCCTTGACTGTGAGCCCACCCTAAGGACAGAGCCTTCCAGGCCCCTCCCCGCATGGTGCCTGGCTTGCACTGGATGGGCCGTCAAGGTCTCGTAAATTGAATCTTCTAGGTTCTCTTTCACGGTGAGGAACTCAGAGTGATCTTGGACGACCCACAGCAAGCAAAGGACAGAGAGATTTTTCCTGCGATTTCCCCGTGCAGTTTGGCAATACAGGTGCTGTTAGCTCAGTCTCAGGACCCCCGTCGTAATCTGCTTACAAGCCTTCAGTCGCCAGATCTTTATTGAGCACTTACTATGTGCCAAGCACTGTCCTCGGAGCTGAGAAAACAGCAGTGAACAAAGCACAGAAATCCCTGCCTTGTGGCTGACATTCTGTTGGGGGAGACAAGACAGTAGGTAAGATGAATAGGTACGTTAAGTGTGTTAGCAGGTGCCAAGGAGGAAAAGTCAGCCAGGGACAGAGGCTGTAGAAGTGAGCCCTTCAAACGTGCTCTGCCCTGAGAGTCGCCTCATAGGCGTTTTCTTTAGTCTGTATAAGGAAGGTACCACTTCTGTTCCCGTTGTCTGGATGAGAAGACAAAGCCTCAGGGAGGTAGCTGGCCTAATTTCAGTTAGTAGGAAGTGATGGAGCCAGGACCCTCATGCTCCGTGTCTCTTTGACTCCAAAGCCTGTGCTCTTAGCCCCCAAATTTGAGAGCCGTCTCTGTGAGCCCTCCTCCTGTGGCTTTGCTGTCCGCCCTTCCGGCCTGAACCCCAGGGGCCCCGCCGTGAGTGGTGTGTCCTGTCCCGTGAGCTCCCTGACCTCAGCCTAGAACGAGGCTTGTGCTGGGTGCCTCTGCCCTCACGGTCGCCCGGGTCGCTGGCAGGGTGCTCATCCCGCTTCCCGTGCGCGAGCACCAGGGGCCTGTAGGTGCAGGCCCTGGGCTGGGAGCCTGGTGCAGCCTGTCTCGTTTCTGTCGCCCCCACGAGGTGCCAGCCTCACTGTAGGAAAGTGCAGCTCCCAGGGGCCAGCGCCGGGGTTTAGGTGCAGGTCGCCGTGGCTCAGAAACCTGTGTCCCTTCCTCGCTGCTCCTCACGGGGCCTGCGAGCTTGTGTTTATCTCGTGCCTTCCTGTCCGCACTCGCGTGGCTATACAGGCAGCCGCCTCCCGTTGACTCCCAGCCTGCAGCGCTGGGGTGCACACACGTGTGTTGTTCTGGGGCCGTTGTACTGCTCTGCTGTCCCTTTCGGTTTAACGCGGGTGTATTATTCTTGGCAGTGTGTTGGAACATTTAATTTTAAAATCAGAATTTGCCTTCAGTATGTGTTAAATATTTTTTATGGTTGTTAGAAAACTCATCCTAGAGTGGGGACACGTGAGGACAGAGGTGAAGAGGTAATTTGATTCTCTTGGAACGTAATTAAAGTTATTAAAGTTAACTTAAAATGAATTTTGCTTAGAGTCTAGTAGGTTTCATTAAACTTTTGAAATACCAGTGCTTAGACTTGAAAAGAATGCCTGGAGGCCCTGATCTCACTCTTCCTGTGCTCTTAGCACATCAGGGGAGCGCGTTTGCATACCAGGGGAGCCTTGTATACGCCAGGGAGCGGGCTTGCACACCAGGGGAGCCTTATACACACCAGGGAGTGTGCTTGCACACGAGGGGAGCCTGTGTGCACACCAAGAATGCTTGTTCGTGCCAGCTCTTTCTTCCTAGGCGATAGTGGTACCCGTGATCACCCTTGTGGTAAATGGGGCAAAGCTGTGAGAAGGAGTCAGAAAACCTAGGTTCTGTCCTAAGATGTGTCTTCTGCTGTGCAGCCTTAGGCCAGTCACTAAAGGTCTCTGGTCCCCCACTACCTCCTTTGTAAAGTCAAGAGATGAGATAGATTATGGCTTTCAAATCCAAGAATGAGAGTCCTCACACCTACCAGTCTAGTTCTGTGTTGGCTCGTTCCCGCTTCTAACAATTCTTGGTAGCTTTGTAACAGTCCGTCCAGAGTTTCTCCTTTCTTCTCAGGCTGAGAGCAGGTCAGCCACGTGTTGGGTGTCTCGCTGAGTCACCCTGAGATAGTGAGAACTGGTTTGGCCGCTGAGAGGAAGTGGACCCTCTGCTCGGACCCACTTCCCCCTCCGTGAGCGTCAGGCCAGGCACGCTTCACCCCGGGAGCAGAGCCACGTGCATGGTGGCAGCCTTCCGGACAGAACGGACGCCCGCCTTTAGAGTTCATCCTTGGCGGACATTGCGCTGTGGTCAGAGACCCTAGATCTGGGCAGCTTAGTAGGAAATTCCTAAGACTAGGTGGACATCCACGGAGTCGTTCTGTTTGAGGAAGGCTGCAGGAAGAAAACGGGATTCATCAGAACAGGATTAATGAGAGTCAGGAGGAGCCCCCTGCGGGGTGTGCTGAGTGATGGGGCTGGGGGTGGGGGCAAGACCGTGTGTCTGGCCTGCGAGGCTCCCACTGTGGGGCGGGGAAAGCCGTGGCGACGGTTCCCACTCCCGCGGCAGAGGCGACGCGCTGATGAGCACACCCTGCCGGCCGGCCCGCCCCACCGTGCGGGGAGAGCATCGGAGATTCCCAGACCACCACGTGACGTACAGAGTTGTGCCTCTGGCTGTGCCTGGCCGGGGCGGGTCCACTGGGTTGGGTCTGTACCCACCCCCTGCTGCCTGTGTGACGGCGACCTTGGGCTGGCCCCCTGCCCTCCCTGAAACAGGAAGAGTCCTCCTCACTTCAGGGGGCTGAGAGGGCACCTTGTACAGTGTGTCGTGTCTGATCCTTGCCCGACACAAGGCGCTGTCATTTTCATAGATGGTGGGAAGCAAGGGTCCCTTCTGCCGCCTTCCTGCCCGCCTTCCCCCACAAAGGGAGATTCCAGGCCAAGGACTAAAAGGTCAACCGAGTGCAACCCAAGGGAAAAGACAGCCAATGCCTGACCTGTTTCCCTCCAAGTCACCCTGAGCCTGGTACCAGGCGAAGCATCGTGCATTGTGTGCCTTTATTTCTTTCTCTATTTTTACAGATTAAAAACATTTTTTTTCCTAGAATGGCTACTTTTAAAGCTATTTTTAAAAAGACTTTGTTTCAAAGAAGGCCTCAGAGGCCCCGCCTTAGGAAATGTCGGGTGCCCTCCCTGTGCTGGCAGAAGTGATTCCCGCACGCTTGCCGCGAGTTCTCAAGGCGTAGTCCCCAGATCGGGACCCACAAGGGAGGGTACTGTTGGTGTGGTTTGGAGAGAGCCAGGCCCGCTGCCACCTCTGGAAGTTGCTCGCCCCTTCTTCCCAAAGGCCCAAGCCCACTGTTCCGCGCTGCGCCTGAAGCAGGTGGCAGTTGGGAATGACTGTTCAGGTCTGGGGTGGGGACCGCTGAGCCGTATGACACGGGGGCTTCCTCAGGGGCCCGATCCCCCAGCCCCGGCGCTCTGTGCAGGCCCCGCCACCCGGGGTGGGAGGGAGATGTGTCTCTTATGAAGCAACCTGGTAACAAAGGCAGCTTTTATTTAGAGTTTTTGCCTTATCAATTCAGCCAGTGTATGGGGTTGGCCAGAAAAGTTTGTTCAGGTTTTCTGTAAGAGGTTATGGAAAAACCCAAACGAACTTTTTGGCCAACCCAGTATGTTTGGTGCCTATGTGTATATTGGGTTCTGTGCCGAATGCTGGGGATTCCATGTTAAATAACAAAGAGTCCTCAAAATTAGGCTACTATGAGTATAAACTGGTACAGACTTTCTGGAGAGAAAATTGTGTGTTCATGTGTGTTTAAGACAAAAACATTAAAATATACCCTTTCATCCAAGAACAACAACAGCAACGAGGCCTTACCCTCCAGAGGTAACGTGTGCTGTGTCTAGCTCTGCCAAAAGGGATTTGAAGCAGCTTATAACATTCAAAGTGAACAATGTGATTTAAAATTGGAAAAGTGGGACATGGAGAACATAGGGGAAAGTAAGGCAAAATGAGGAGAAGGTTTGTATGTGGAATTCAAGGCATAATGTTGGTATAGTCAACAGAGTTTGGCTACACATCTGACTTTGAGCTTCCTGGGAGTCAAAGCAAAGAGAAAAACAAGCTCAGTTGCTTGACTCATGGTGTCCTTAAAATACCGCCAGGTCAGTCAGTTCCTCTGAAGAACTGTTCCTGGTAGATACCCGCGGGTGAGGAGACCCAGTGAGCTGGGCGGACAGGCAGGTTGTTATAGGTTTGGCCCCGAGGTCCCCAGGGAGAGCTGATGCCACAGGCCCATCCCACCAATTAACCTGGGTATTTGTGGTCTTGAGAGGTGAAGTCAGCGGCAGTGCTTGGTGCCAAGTCTGCTGGCCGCCCCAACCATCGAAAACAGGACGCTGAGTCACATCCTGCAGGCCTGCAGCGTCCTGACTTCGCGTGCCCGTCACAATGGGAGGCTCGCCCGGGCAGGTCGGTGCCCCCACTTTTCCGAAAGCGTGGTCTCAGAGCAGGAAAACGGTAAAATTAGGTCTTATGTGGGCCAGGGTTATGTGTGTGCAAGGCCCTCAAAATCTGGACAGTCACAGACCGAGAGGAACCCAGAGAGAGGAGCTTCCCATCAGCCTCCACTGCCTTAGGCACGAATCAAGGCTGCTGCTGTCATGGAAACACAGAGGGGAAACGGTCCTGAGGCAGGGAGAGCTCTCGGGTGCTGAGGGTCAGAGCATCCGAGAGGGAAGTGGAAAGCCAGGACGTCTGCCAGTGAGGATGACCAGTGAGAGGTTCTTAAGCTTTTATCACTGGCCAATAAAGGAAAACTACAGGAGATGTTTTGCCAAAATCCAATTAAGTGGAATTTTTCTTAAGTAATTTTTTAAAATTTAAAACAAAAGCGTGCATGAAAGTTGCAAATACAGTACAAAGAACATTTTTCTGAGCTGTTTGGAGAGCAAGTCACAAGCCTGATGCTGTTTGAATACAAACAAGGATGTTCTCCTACAGAGCAGGCCATTGACCCTTGACCCTGATCCATGACTACAGCTAATCCTCAGACCCCACTCAGGGTCCACACTTTGTCCCAACAATGTCCTTCATTGTAAAGGATTCAGGTCAGGATCATCTGCTGCATGTAATGGTCCTGTCTCCTGAGTCTCGCTCAGTCTGGGACATTCCTCAGTCTCCCTTTGACTCTCGTGACCTGGACACTTTTGAAGGAACAGGCCCTACATCCGTGTGAACTCCTGTTTGCCTGTTTCATGTAGTGGTTCATGGTCTGTTAATTGTATTCTTGACTTCAAGGTTCAAATTGTTCCCGACGTGGCCTGTGGAGTCTCATTTAAGCTGGCTTCCCTGTCCCTTGACATGTCCACATCATCCTTTAAGCGCTGCCTTGTTTTCTGACACCAGATGGCAGACCTCATCTTGTACTTTCTGTCCCGCATCTCTGGAATCCATCATTTCTCCAAGGAGCCCTCGTTCCCTTTAACAAAGAATGGAATTTTGAAACCGAGGCAGGTGGTGATTATTTTGTGATGTATAGAAATAGGCAGATAGAATCCCTGTTTTGTGCGCCTGGAACTGACAGTGATGTAGGTCAGTTATACTTCAACAACAACACATTTTTAAGAAAGAATTTATGAAGCATTTTAACCCCTGCGAATAATAATTGGAAGGAATAATTGATGGTTGAGGTTAGGAGCTGGGGCTGGACCTAGAAATCTGACAGCGGAGTACAGAACATGGAAAGTGGTGGATACAGGTTGCCACCTTCCATTGATTTGGGTTTTAGTTGATTGGCGGGCATAGCGGAGAATTAAATGCCCACTAATTTAAAAAAGCAGAAAATATCACACTCTTCTTCGTGTACTCTGTAAAGACTCCTTGAATCTAAAAACTAACTTGATAGTAATGGGGACTTTTTTTTGAAGAAATAAAATTACACCAAATTAATCTGGAAAAAACAAAGAAGCCAAGGTAGGTGTGCTTATTATTACTTTTGGGGGCGTTGCTCTCTGCAGGTCCTTTCAGTGGGCAGAATTCAGGAATATGTGGGTGTATATGTGCACACACAAGCACACAGGTTTGATCTGTATATTTTTTCTTTTCTTTTTTAAAAATAAATTTATTTATTTAGTTATTTATTGGCTGAGTTGGGTCTTTGCTGCTGCGCGGGGGCTTTCTCTAGTTGCGGTGAGCGGGGGCTACTCTTCGTTGTGATGCGTGGGCTCCTCATTGTAGTGGCTTCTCCCGCTGTGGAGCACGGGCCCTAGGCGCGTGGGCTTCAGTAGTTGCAGTACATGGGCTCATCAGTTGTGGCTCATGGGCTCTAGAGCGCAGGCTCAGTAGTTGTGGTGCACGGGCTTAGTTGCTCCGTGGCCTGTGGGATCTTTGCGGCCCAGGGCTCAAACCCGTGTCCCCTGCACTGGCAGGTGGATTCTTAACCACTGCGCCACCAGGGAAGCCCTGTATTTTTTTCTATATTTAAATATGTTGAAAACCATGAGTTAAAACTGATACCTTCAGTTCTGACCCAACATCTCCGGGTTCATTCTAGGTTTTTCTCGCTCCACGTTTGTAATCCCTTTTCTAATAGGGAGAAACCCGGCTCCCATTGCCCCTAAAGTGTTTACTTGTTTGATCAACACCCCTGTCTGCAACCAGCCTCCCATCTCTGCAGCCACCTCTCTGCTGCTCACCACGCCCCCTCCCCAGCCCAGAGGCCTGCCTCACCCTGCCCACCAGGTGGTTTTCGGTCTGAACTGCTCGGGAAGAGAAGCAGACTTATTATGTTGACGCTGGGTTTCCCCAAGGTGTCAATTCAGCAAAGGTGCAGTGCTCCTGGTGTCCTCTCCTGGCTTCTCCACTTCTTGGCCACGTGAATTTGGATGAGTGACTTGACCTTTCTGAGCCTCAGTTTCCCTGTGTATAAGATACTCATAGATGGGGGACTTCTCTGGTGGTTATCCGCCTGCTCATGCAGGGGACACAGGTTCAAGCCCTGGTCCAGGAAGATCCCACATGCCGCAGAGCAACTAAGCCCATGCGCCACAACTGCTGAGCCTGTGCTCTAGAGCCCGTGAGCCACAGCTACTGAAGCCCGTGCGCCTAGAGCCCGTGCTCCGCAACAAGAAAAGCCACTGCAGTGAGAAGCCCCGTGCACCGCAACGAAGAGTAGCCACTGCTCGCCACAACTAGAGAAAGCCCGTGCAGCAGCGAAGACCCAACTCAGCCAATAAACAAATAAATAAATAAATGAATTTATTTAAAAAAAAAGATACTCGAAGATGGATGCTGAGGATTGGATTAGTTAATGTGTATGATGTGCTCAGCATGACACGCAGCAGAGATGTTTATTATCAGTTTTACATTTACTGAGTGCATGTTATCTTTGGGCACTGAGAGGCATCCAGAGACGGAGAAGTCTTAGCCTCTGCTCTCAAGACTCCGGTGACATGGATAACTTAGTGGTTGTGTAGGTTGAAGCACTTGGTTGCCAAGAGGACCTGACCTCCAGGTGACTGTAACTGCATTTATGCAGTGAGTCTTTTTTTTTTTTTCCCCCAAAGGTAATAATGCTTAGTTAGAGGTGTCTGATAATTGTTTGAAGCTTGATAAATATTTTCCCAGGTCACATGTTTTAGCTGAGTAATAGGGCACCTTTTTAATTTATTTTTTATTGACATATCGTTGATGTGTAATATTATATAAGTTGGTGTACAATGTATCGATTCACAATTTTGAAGGTTACACTCCATTTATAGTGATTATAAACTACTGGCTGTATTCCCTGTGTTGTACCCTATACCCTTGTAGCTTATTGTACACATAATAGTTTGTACCTCTGGATCCCTTAGCCCTGTGTTGACCCTCGCTGACCCCCACTGCTAACCACTGCTTTGTCCTCCCTGAGTCTTATTTGTCCTGTTCATCCTGTGTGTGTGGAGCTCCCAGTGTTGCAGCTGCTCAGAGATGACCGAGGTGAGTTAGTCACAAGATGCTTTGAGGCTGGAGAGGGGTGCAGCTCTGTCACTTTATCAGTATTTACTTTTGCGTATAGACTCTGCTCTGTGTCAGGCAGGGAGGGACACTTAAAAAACTGTATGTGTCCAAGCCCTGGAGTCCCATTGTAAAATTAAAACATCCTGGTGTAAAGATAATGTCACTACCAGTTAGTAGGTCCCAGAACACAGTTTGGGCCCTTGGGTTCCTATCCCTTTTTAAGTATATGACCTTGGATGAATGATGTACCCTCTAAGCCCCAGTCTCTTCACTGGCACAGTGAGAGAAGGTGCTGTAAGATGTTGAAAGGAAAGAGAGCTAGGGTGGTGAGGGAGGGCTTCCTGGAGGAGGCGTGAATGTTGGAAGGTGGACAGGACGTAGGGAGGCAGACAGGAGAGAGGAGGCTGTGTGTAGAGACCCGGGTAGAAGAGTTGATGAGGGCAGTGACACAGACAGGGATGGAGCAGAGAACGTGTGGAGCGTTGGAGGAACAATGTAAGAGGTGATACAGGAAGCCTTTTATTATAAATCACTTTTGCTAATGGCGTTACAAGCTCCCTGAGGTCAGAGAGTGTCGGTTGAGTGACAGTTCACAACATGGCATGGCTAACTGGCTGCCATGGAAAGCAAGCACAAGGACTCTGGGTTCTATAGATAATGTCGCATCATTGAAAGTTCTGGAGCTAGGACATAATGTAACAAGAGCAGTGGTTAGGAACTGCGTGCAGCCGGTTAGAGGCCAGAGGTCCCCTGTTCTCTCTCTCATTAGGCTGCAAGCTCCCGGTGCAGCTGTGCTGTCGCATATCATCTCTGCTAGCCGCCTGTGGCTAATTACAATTTAATGAAAATCAAATAAAATGACAAAGTCAGCTCATCAGTCACACTCATCACATTTCAAGTGTTCAGAACATAGGCCTCTCCGGCGGGTGGCTGCCGTCTTGGACAGCACTGCCCTGCAGGGACACTGAGGACCCAGCACAGAGCCGAGCACACCATGGGTGGACGTTGCATGGCTCGTGGGGGTGGGGGACTGGGAAGGAAAGGACGCCCTGGAAAGGTTAGGGCCTGGGGACCCATGCATATGGCATGGGGCTGCATCCCAAAGAAAGGGCCGAGAACCAGGGACAGTCGAGAGTCCGTTCTTGGAGTTTTTGAGTTGTTTCAGAAGCATTTCCTCCATGTGCCTGTTATTTCTGGCTGGCTAGGTTGCCTCTGCTGCCATTGCATTTCCTGCACAATGCGGCCTTTCTCCCTCTGCGCTCACGAAGGGGGCTTAGATCCTAGTGTACCAGACGTTGACGGAAAGATATACCAGCTCCGGCTTCCACAGACGGGGCCTGAGGGCTCTTGGGGGCCATCGGGGAGCTATCCCAAGGTTTGTGGTGCCAACCCAAGGCATGTTATTTGCTGTCTTACTGATGTGGGGGGAAAATCCTGCTTTTGCGAGCTTGCTGGTATATTCATCTGCTTGCTCCTACCCGTTGGTATGAAGGAGCACTGTGTAGCCGGCTGCAGAGAATGTCTCTTACTGTCCAAAATACTTCTGGACATTCCTTCTCTCTGAGAGAAGCCTACGCCTTCTAGCCAAACAATACATGCCCCAGCAGCAAAGACATTTGTAACGAGCCCTGCCAGCATTTCTTGCCGGTGACCCCATTCCCTAAGTATGAGGCCCTGCAGAGCTGGAGTTTCCCTGTTGTCAGCTTTCTGTGTGGAGGGGAGCCTGTGGGGGGCTCTAGCTGATCGGTGTGTCAGGTGAGTTGTTTGTTTTTAGGCCCTGAAGAGTGGCGTTCAGTACAGGGCCTTGCCCAATGGCCCTGTAAAAGCACAAAATAAAAGTAAAGCCTTGGTACAGCCCGGGGTCTTTGTGACTTTTGAACTTGAATTCAGAATGAGGGAAGCACCCATGGGAGAACAATGGAGAGAGTTTTCCATCTCCACCTGCAGACTGCTTACCTTACTCCAGATCCAGATAGTAAGTCTTGCATCTCTTTTGCATCTTTACAAACTTCATTTTGCTAGGAAGGGGGTTCTGGATCCATCTGAAGCATCGCCAGGAGTGGTTTTAAGGTAGACCTGCATCCCTCCAGCTTTACCTGCTGCTCCTGTGGCTGCAGTCACACCGTCCTGCCCCCTGACCTCAGGATTCAGCAGGAAGAGCCCCAACCTTGGAGCCTGTCAATCTTGTCCCGCCCCTGATTGGCCGTACAACTGCAGACGCGTCATTTATCTTCTCTGTTTTGGTTCTTTCCTCAGAAAAGTGGAGTTGTAAGAATGAAGTGAAGAAATGTAGGGGCAAGCTCTCTAAATTATGAAGCCCCATTCAGATTGGAGGTATTGTTGACTTATTTAAAATAACACTCGAGTGCCCGCTAGGCCTTCGGGTGCTGAGAACTCCTGGCTCAACCACAAGCCCAAGGTTTGGTTCTTAGCTTTGCACATTCTGAGACTGGAATGTTACTTCACCCAGGGATGACCGAGTTCTGAGAAACCAACTCACCTTAACCAGACTTAAAAGGAACTGACTTATAAACCTGAATAGACATTTGTGAATTATCATCCTCCTCTGTTCACTGGAGGGCACATGTGGTATAATCTTCCTTCTCTCCTGCTCCCCACTCTCTTCCTCTATGTTTACTGGTCCTTCAAGGCCCAGTTTGGTGGTGTTTCTTTCAGGGAGATCTCCCTGGACCCTCAGGCTGGGCTGGGCATCCCTCCCCCCGTGTGTGTGTGTGTGTGTGTGTGTGTGTGTGTGTGTGTGTGTGTGTGTGTGCGCGAGCGTGTGCATATATGGTACCTTATGCATCCCTGCACCGTGGGACCTGCTGTGCTGCATTGCAGGTACTGTCTTGTGTTCGTCTGACCCACTAGACTGTGATGTGGCTCCAGGGCAGAAACCGTGTCTGTTTCACTCCTGAGTCCTCAGGGCTTAGCACCGACCAGGAACGGTAGAGGCACAGTCAGTATTTGTTAACCTAGATGGAATTAATGGAACCTCCTCTTGGGAGTGTTCACGGGCACCACCTTTTCTGTAGTGACAACTTTACATGCATTCAGTTTATCTCTAGAATTATCGTCAAATCCACTGGACAAACCAGTCTACCTAGTAATCACCAGGCAGAGCTGAGTGTGACTGAGGGTTAATTTTATCCGCAAACATAGTTTAGTCCATTTCAACCAGCCCAGTCTATTTGGATCCTTTTTTTTTCTTTTTTTTAAATTGAAGTATAGTTGATTTACAATGTTGTGTTCATTTCAACGCTTTTTAGAGCCTGTACTTTTAGGCTCATATTCTCTGGGGGTTTTTTTTTTTTTTTTTCCAAGATGTAACATCAGAAATCCTAAAATCATAACCGGTTAAGTAACTTCCTGAGTCCTCATCTGTAGAATGAGTACAGTAATGCATGTTCAGTCAGCGTAGGAGAGCTTCGTGAAGATCACACCGGCTGACATCAGCCAGGTTGCTTTGTCAGCAGCAGAGCGTATCAGAGGTCTGATCCCTTGTTATGACTGTCATCTCAGATGACTGATGCAGGGCTGCCTTTCAAGGGCAGGAACACCTGTGACCCTGACAGTGTTTGGTAGAAGAAGGGCACGTGCAGTTAGCTGCTGACCTGTTTTGCTGCTTCCAAGGAGGGTATTATTTTTTTGACCTGTCGTGACCTCTCCTTATATTGCACCTAATTGTGTTAATCTCCTTCCGAGAGGACCACACGTTTTTATTGGTGTTATGTTCCGCCAGCAAAAATATTTATCGTGTACCTACTGTGTGTAAGGTACCCTTATGAAGGCCACGAGGGGAACCATTTTCCTCTGTGCCTTCTGTTTTGTTTTTTTTAATGGTTTGTTTATTTATTTACTTATTTTATTTTTGCTGCGTTGGATCTTCGTTGCTGCGCACGAGCTTTCTCCAGTTGTGGCAAGTGGGGGGCGGGGCTACTCTCCATTGCAATGTGCGGCCTTCGCGTTGTGATGGCTTCTCTTGTTGCGGAGCACGGGCTCTAGACGCACCAGCTTCAGTAGTTGCGGCACATGGGCTCCGTAATTGTGGCGCACGGGCTTAGTTGCTCTGCAGCATGTGGGGATCTTCCCAGGCCAGGGCTCGAACCTGTGTTCCCTGCATTGGCAGGTGGATTCTTAACCACTGTGCCACCAGGGAAGCCCCTGTGTTATTGTTAAGTTCAGGGGTTCTTAGCCCTGTCTGTGCATTGGGAGCATTTCTGGGACTTTTAAAAAAGCAGATGCTGAGGACTTGTCGCCGACCTTCCGAATTAGAAGCGGCTGACATTAGACCTGGACGTGACTATGTTTCAGAAGTTTCCTGGGTTCTCCCGACATATGGCCAGAGTTGGAAATGAGGAGTGTTAGTATCATATTCTGGAGTGTGATGTTGATACACCCAGTCTTTCCCTTCTTCAAGGAATTATGTTTCTAAATGTCCTGGCACACATCCAGACTGCCCAAACGTAGACCCACCTGTTAAAGATCGTTATCTTTGCCTGGTCGATGCTCGGACAGGCTCAGCTTAGCGTGGTTCTCCTTAGTCTGCAAACATTTGGCTGCTTGAGTGAATGAACAGAGCCCTGTAAGTGAATATCAGAACATACACATACTAGAGCAAGCTGTAGAACCCAGAAGTGTGGATTCCCAGACCAGTGCATTGTGTTTTATTAAACTTTGAGGTGCACCAGAGTCACCAAGGGAGGTGGTTGGAAATGAGCTTGCCCAGGCTCTCCCCGGGATGCTCTCAGGAGCCCGAGTGGCTCCCTTCATTTGTCGGAGAGGAAAGAATGCCTTCCCCACAGAGCCTGGGAATTAGACGGGGCGGCACGGCGGAGAGCCTCGGGCAGCAGCGGCGGTGCTGTTGGTGAGAAGCAGCTTCCTGACCAGCAAGGCTGTGCTGCTTCCCCCACTGCCGCCCCCCAGGATCCCCATTCATTCCGGAAGGACCGAATGATGTGTCCTGTCCTGTAACTGTGACGGTGGCGGCCCTGCCGCTTGTCCCCCTGGGCTGACGCCGGTCTTCTCTTTCTGAAGATGTTTCCCTGCGTCTTTCCTGTGCCTGATGCCTTCACGTGCTGGGAAGAAGGACCAGGGAATGGGTCCTATCCTGACTCCTCGGTGACGCTGCGCTTGGCCATCGGGGCAGGCAGGGCAGAGGTGGCCACAGGCTCTCCGCTCTGATTCTCACTCTCGATGGGCAGGGGCAAGGGTGTTCCAGAGGTTAAGAAGGTGGGTGTGGGCCCAAGAATGTGGGTCTCATCCCATCTCATAAAGATGATGCTCCTGCAGTGGAAGTTCCCCCAACCGCACGATAAGCATAATCGTCGTGTGCGTTTCGCTTAATCCCCTTGTGAGGAGTGATTGGTCGTTTGGGAGCTGGGACAGCCTTCTGGACAAGGCCCTACCAGAAGTCTACTCGGTGCCCTTCCTTCATAGAGTGTTCCAGAAGCCACCACTGAGACACTCCTTCTTCCCCACCCTACAGGGTTCATTCCTTGGGGGACTCATCCCATCCTGCCCTCCGCAGTGGTTGGTTGCACAGTTAATTTATTCCAAGCTGCTCCCGCCGGGTGGGTTTCGGGGTCGCATCCTAGACCCTCCGGGACCCACACCTGCTCTCCCTCTGCAGCCCACCCTGCGCCCCTTGCATGAAGTTCTCAGAGCACCTCCCATTCCCTCTACCTGGAATGCAGTCCCCCCACACCCTAGATTAGCACTGAGACTAATGGTGCCTTTGAAAACACGGAATAACTGTGGCAGCTGCTGCCCACGGTCACTGTTGGGTGAATGGAAGGTGATTTGAGAGAAATAGAAATCCTTCAGTATGTCGGTTTGAACGAGAATGGGGTCCTCATGGCTCGGGGTGGGTTCCTGGGCCGCCAGCTGTTTTTCCTCGCAGTTTCTAATACACACCCTATTTCTTGTTCCTGAGGCCCACAAAAAAGCTGTAGGAGTAAAATGATTAGAGGAACTTCAGCTGTTTTGCTCCCTCTGAATGGCCCTCTTTCATCAGGATGTGCAGGGACAAGGGCCTTTTTAAACCCAGATATCAGGGAAGGACGAGAGTTCCACCAGAGCCATTGGCCGTCTGGGCGGGAACGCCATCCGGACCGGGTCTCTGCTTCCCCGGAGGGCTTCATCCAGCCTCTTGTTCAGACGTTCATCCTTCTCCAGAGGGCAGGGAAGGCAGGGGCTGGGGGCGGTTCCGTTCACGATGTGACCACGGCAGTCTTGGACCTTTCCTGTGGTACTGACGTTTGCTTCTCCGTCCCGCCAGCTCCCTACTTCTGCTCTTCCGAGGTTCCCAGCCCAAGATAGTACGTATTGCCACCGCTGATTTCTGTTGTCCCCGTGTCTCAGTTTCTGGATAACACTGGCTGTTGCTGCTCTGAGGGCTGGGGTTTTCTGGAGGATCCTGTCTGTCTGCAGGGCCCTGTAGAAATGATGAGCCCGTGTCATCTCCTAAGCTGGGGTCTGAGACATGTCTGTGTTGTGGAGATAAAAGCAGGATGGGGAGGGAGGGCAGGGGCTGAGCTTGTTCTTAATCCCCCGTCAGGATTTTTCTTGCAGCAACTTGGGGGCGGGGGGTGGGGGGACATTTCCGTTTTGTTTGCCTGGGTCTGACCTCCTGGAGCTTTAGTCGCTCTCTTTAGGGCACCAGCATCTTTGGGGAGACGGCTCATTGCTCCGTAGTTGGGATGGGTGGTTTGTGGGTTTGCTTCCTTCTCCTGAGAA
This sequence comes from Hippopotamus amphibius kiboko, assembly GCF_030028045.1. Lineage (NCBI taxonomy): Eukaryota > Metazoa > Chordata > Mammalia > Artiodactyla > Hippopotamidae > Hippopotamus > Hippopotamus amphibius. The sequence continues at coordinate 9,255,443 of NC_080193.1, read as the reverse complement.
CCTAGTAAAGTACGAGTGCCAGCCCCAAAACGGATTTCCTAAAGGACTTCCTTCTCTGGCGGGGTGTCTTGACACTGACGAATTGGGTACCGTGCCTGCCTCGTATCAGAGCCCTGGCCGCTGGCCGCGGGAGAGGGCGCAGGAGGCTCTGGGCCCAGAGTGAGCTCAGAGCAGAAGACGGGAAACAGGGTCATAAAGAATATCTGTGTCTCATTTTCATAAGTCCCATGACCGCCGTGCTCTGTGGCCTCTCGGCCCCGAGAGTCATCCAGTGAGGTTTTCCTCGTGCTGTATCTGCTTACTGTCTCCGCAAACGCAGGGCCATCTCACAGGCTTGGGATGATGTATTCTCTGAGTTTCCCTGCAGCTTCAAATCTCGCTCTTTACAGTAAATGCCTGTGACTGATTTCGGGAGGAGGACAGAGGCAGAGTGTTCCAGGGCCCCCAGCCACACAGCCCCCGACTTCATGTGTAGCCGGGAGGCTGTGATTCTGTATCCACCTCAGGAACAGTGAGGAACAACTCGCCTTGTAAGTGATCGTGGGATAAAACCAGCCTATTCTCTCGCATTGTTCCCTTTTTTTTTTTTTCCTCAAGGAAGTGTAAGGGAAACCAAGGGGAATTTTTACCCATGATTTCCAAGGCAAAGGTCACCGTCAATGGCTGGCTGTTTCCAGAGGGCTCAGGTTTCTGGTCAGTATGGATTTTTTTTTTCCTTTTTTTCTTTTCTTTTTAAACTCATGAACAAAAAGAGGTTGATGATGCCTTGCAAAGATTTTTTTTTCCCCCCAGCTGCTTGATGAGCTGATTGTCGTTTGAAGTTTCCTGCGTTTTGGAGTCTCTCGGGCAGCAATGAGAATAGGTAGTAAGTGATCCGTGTCTATCTAAAACAACATAGTTCTGAAAACAAACTCAGTTGTAGAATTTTAAGGAAGGAGTGAGTGGGTGGTAAGTTCCGGGGGTGGAAAAGTGTTGGGTAAATCTGCAGTTTGCTAAAAGTAGACAACCTGGATTTTCTGTTGGCCAATGGATGCTAAAGAGCTTTTTGCCTCCCGTGGGTAAGTGAGACTCACAGAAAGGGTGCTTCTCGTTTCTTCCATTATTTATAGTCCTGGGCTCCTCAACACTTGAAACTTGCAGCACAGATACAGGACTCACAGAGTGGAAAGGATGACTTGGCAGTACATGCGTGATGAGAGATGAAGAAGTGCTGTCCAGATGTGAAGTGTCGCCCTTAGAAAGAGATAAAGCCAGTTGTCAGTAACTCAAAGGCCCGGATAAAAGGGGCAGAACTAAAACCTTAATATTTGGTATTTGAGCCGTCACAATTTTTAGTGTGAGAATTCAGCCAGAAACACGAATAGATTTTATTGTGGACTTCATAGTATGGAAGATAACCGTTTTTCGATTCCAGGAGCTGCTGACTTAATGCCAGTCCACGCGGTGAGTTTTCTTAGCTCCTGGCGTTGTATTTTCGATTTAGCTGAGTTTTTTATTCCAGGGTGAGAATGTTTAACTACTAACATTAGCTGTCTGGGACAGTGGTGATTTTGCTGTTTTATATTACAGAGAATGTCCTTGTGTTTCTGTCAGAAATTGATTTGCTTTCTATTAAAAAAAAAGTGCTCCTGTCTCTTAGAGATTTTTCTTTCAAATCAAATTTTTTAATTGGCTGCTCAAGAGAGAGTGAGTGATTTGTATAGTTCCCTATAATTTGAACTGTGGTCTTCTTTAACAGAATTAATAAACATGAATTGTTTTTGCATTATAAAGTGTAGTACGTTTTATAGTACTTTGAAAATTAAAAAATCATTTACGAAAGTTAATTTTTGCTCAATACCATAAATTTGGAAGATGCTAAGAAGTAGAAAGAAGATAATCGTAGGTGGTACAACCCCCCGACCTTCCCCCAAAAAACCACTGTTAGTAATTTTGGTGTATCTTATGTGTAGTTTTCAGAGATGATGGTATTTTTAAATAATTGGTGGTAATTAATAGCTAATACAGTTTATCGGTTTATACAGTCTTAATTTCTGCATAAGATAAAGATTTGTTTTGGTAGCCAGATTGTGAAAGTGAAATTTTTTATTGTAATTTCTAAAATCATGGGTTGAATATAAATGTCATTGCTTTGTCAAAATAACAAAGACCAGAGATTCATTCTGCTGAGAGATTCATTGGGTCAGCTTGAGATTTTCTACGGGTTTTCTACACAGCAAGCTTGACTAAGTTACAGTGGTCAGTGGCCACCCACTTTTCTTAAGATGCAAACAAAGAGTGGAAGAGTGATTTCTTCTTCCTTGTATTCTGTAAAGGCAAGACACCAGGAAGCAGTGAGGTTGTTAAACGTTCAGAGAGTTAGAAGCAGAGATCAACAGCAAGAGTGTAAAAAATTCACAGAGGGAGCCACCCTCTGCGCATCGGAGAGCTGCTCTCTATTTTGAGATGATGATGTGGTACAGAGCGGTCCCTTTACAGTGTCCTGCAGGAAGGGGCTCCTCGCTTTGGAGGAGCCCACAGAGAACCTTGGGTGTTTTAGCCGAAGCATTGTTTTGGGGGGGAGTAGTATGTGAAATTACTATAGAAGCTATTTTATCCTGTTTGCATTTTATATGCCACTCTCCAGCTTTTCCTCTGCAGCATGTCTCTGCCCATTTTCCTCTGTGAATTCCAGCCTAACTGTGCTGATTTTTTTTCCTCCCCAGCTTAAGTGAGAGCTTTTTCATGGTGAAAGGAGCAGCCCTCTTCTTACAACAGGGAAGCAGCCCTCAAGGCCAGCGGAGTCTTCAGCATCCCCACAAGCATGCAGGTGATGGCTCTAAATTGACGCTCTTACCCTGGGACTTATTTTCCGTGCAACAGAGGAACCCTCCGTTATTGGTGGTGAACACTCTGCTGGTTCTCAAGGCCGGGGAAGTAGTGGAGCGCGGATTTGTAGTGACAGGTGCCGGTAGAGGCTGTTTCCTTGAGCAGGCGATGCATGTTTTCCAGATGGCACCAGGAGCTAGCGGTCCTTTGACCACGTGTGTCTACGTAAGAAGGTCAGCAGCTTTTTGTCTGGGTATAAAAATTTCCTACTCAGTCTGTCAGTTAACTGCAGATTTTAAGTTTTTTTACAGTATGACTTTTTAACAAATGCAGCAGAACACCTTATAGCCAGATGTTGCCCCCTTGAAAATAACCACCTTGGGGTCCTAAATGCCTAGTCCGTCATTTCTCTGAGCATTTGGAAAAGTCTCACTTGGGGAAATTTCTTTAAACAAGCCTTGGGCATGTACTGGGGTGGGAAGTCTTTATTTTTTAATGGTGGGTTTGGTTTTTTGGAAGTAGACAGAAGTGATGAAGTCGGGATCAAACCAAGTATTAATTGAGGTCCAAAAGCAAGCAAATAAGAAATGCCTGCAAAGTAATAAGACTGGTTTTCTTAGGTGATTTGACTTTGAACCTGAAGGCAGTTTGGAGAGAAGAATTCAGGAAACATTTGTGTACAAGTGGATCTTTGTAGCTGGTGGGGAGCCTCTCCAGGCACCTCTTGGACGGGCAGCACATGTCGGAGTAGGAGCTGGAAAGGCCTCTGCCTCCCAGAACAACAGCAGGTCAAAGCAGCCAGCAGTGGGGGCCAGTTTTTTCTGTCACTTTGATCATCTTGTTTGTCTAACCTCAAGTCATCCAGCCTCATTTTGGAGCTGAGTGCCTCAGTTAGAATTTCCTATCTTACATTTTATAGCAAACACCAAATCTCAGTCAATATTTTCACCTACTGATATTTATAATCAAGATTTAGGTCTGTTTTAAGCTAAGAAAACAGTCCTCCTGCACAAGGAGGCAGTGTGTTTTGTGGAAAGAATCTGCTTTGGAGCCAGACAGACCTGGCTTCTGATCCCAGTTCTACAACCGTACAGAACATTCGTAGTCAACTTCTGAGCCTTGGTTTCCTGATCTTTAGAGTGGACATCAAATATCAGCAATTCAGGTGTCGTGAAATTTTAAAACTTACGCACGTAACAGGCTTACCTTCTCATAGGTGCTCAGTGTATGTAGCTGTAAGTATTGCTCCAGTGACCGCTGGTACAATAAAACTGTAAACAGAACCTGCGTTCCTGAATTTGGTAACGGTTCTGCCCTGTTAGGAGTGTGACGAACGGTTGTTCCTGTCTTAACCATAACCCGAAGCCAGTGCTCAGCTTTGTTCCCTAAACGTTAAATGTCTCCTGCCTCCGCCTCAAAGAATCTTTTCCTTCTGTGTGAGAGCTTGGGGAAGTGACTGCAAAACCATCTTGTAAAAACCCTAAGTCCAGCTGATCGACACACCTCTGGAACGTACACGAGAGTAGGAAGGAAGCCTGGTGCGCTGGCTCTTCTGCCCTGGGGTCCGAGATGGGGCGCCCGTCCCAGAAAGACAGAGGGGCGCCCACAGTCCACAGATGCTCAGTGAACACCCCTGGGGCGGGCACAGACTAGACTTCGTGGCAGGTACCCCGGACAACCCACAGTCCCCCAAGCAAACCCCACACCGAGCTGAGTACAGTTGAGGGTTGATTCTGGCCATGTCAAGGAATTCAGCTCATGTCATCCAGTCCAGTCAGGCTGAGACTCTTTCTTTCCAGAGCCGACCTATACTTTAGGCTCACATTCTCTGCCTTTTTTTTTGCAAGTGCTTACTGAACACTTTAACATACAGGGGTTGTGTGTGGCTGCCAGGCTGGGGTTGGGATTTCCCTCTGTCAGCAATTCCACGTCTCAGCAGAGAGTCCCACTGAAAGGACTCTGTCTGTGTGGAAAATGTCCTTTTCACTGAGCCACTCATCAGACAGAGGGCTGGTTTCTGCTTTCATCTGTATGCTTCTGTGACTTGGAGTGAGTCAAGGGGGTGGGGTGGGGGGCCCAGGCGAGCCCAGGACCAGCCGTGGTGGTTGTGTGCCATCCTGACGCTGGTGACACGGCAGGTGAGGGTGCTGTTGGGTGGAAGATGGGAACAGGGACCAGTACCTCCAAGTCGTTCTTCATGGAATGTGGTGCCCGGGTAGGGTGTTTTCCACTGTGGGGTCCTGATTCCAACAACCTGATTGCTCTGTGAGGCAGGAAGTGCCATTTGGACATCACTTGTCAGTCTCCCGTAAAATGAAAAAGATGCTTTTGCAAAGGGAGCAAATCCAGTGGCTTCATCCCTCTGGGGTTCTCATTGTGACCTATAAGGTAGTTTTTTTTAGAAGATAAATCTGTTTCTTCAGGGTATTGCACAAATTGAAGTGAGTATGGATTTTCTATGAATTACTTCCTGCACTTTCTTCTATATCAGCTTCTTTACAGATGAACCATTTCTTCAGAAAGAACCCCACGCAGACATTTTTGAAATATGTATAAGCTAGGAAAAAAGTGGCACTAGAGCCACCCTCGCTACTTACCAGTTACGAAGCTCAGTTGTCAGGGACCACGTGCCTGGGACACACAGCCCTTCTTGGGTGAGCTGGAGCCTGCGTGTCTGTGGAGACTCACCGCCTCGGAGACACTTTCCTCCCCTCCCTGCAGCCCAGAGGCACCCCTGGGACCCTGGGGCCACACAGAGATGTTCAAAACCTGACTCTGGATTACTGCCCTTTTAAATAACCAAGGAGATACAAAAAAAGAGGACATAATTTTTAGCAAGAAAAAAAATGACGTTGCTCTTTAATCAAATTATGTCTCTGGGTACCCAGCACGTACCTGCTCTCTATGGAGTCACTTAAACATTTCCCCTCCTGGCTTTAGAAGTCATGTCTCTCTCTTATGGAAAATGCAGTTCTAAGCGGAAAACGACCCCCAGTTCTTTTTCTTTCAGACCCACCCGTAGCAAATCCCTCTCTTCAGCTGTGTGTATAGCTTCTGCTGCCCCACCCTGCAACGTCACGTTTGCCTGAATTTAATAACATCTCTCCGCTAGGCTTGTCTGTATTTTTCAGATTTTGTAGTTATTAAAAAAAACACCCATATTGCAGTTATTTCAGAAAATAAAAGCAAACTTTTAAAGACCTGGCAATAGCCTCTCACCCATCCTCATCATTCAGCATTCAGGAGTGGACTAAGGAAAATCCAGGTCTTCTTTCAGACCCTCAGAATCAGCCTCTCTTGGGTGTCTGCCTAGAAAGCAGGTGAGTGACCTTTTTTAAACGTTCTTCATTGGTCCAACAGGGGACCTGCCTCAGCACCTTCAAGTAATGATCAACCTTCTGCGTTGTGAAGATCGAATCAAGCTGGTAAGAAGAGACGAGAGTGGCAAGTTTTAATTTTTAATTGTGAAATTTGGTAGGGCTTTATTGATGAGCAGGGAGTTGGGGGAGGGGGAGGGGGAGGTGGGGGGGGCTCTTACGTTACAGCAAATTCTCCCAAACCATTTACAAAATCCAAAGCCCGATCTGCTCCTCAGTACCCAGAAGGTGTAGAGAAAGGGTGTATCAGGTCTCTGGGTCCGTCCGTACTAAGCTGGAGTCGTCATTCATTGGATTTTATTTGTTCACTTATTTAACAAACTTTGGGGGTCTCCTCTGAGCCAGGCACCGTTCCTCATGCTGGGTTTATAAACGAGATGTGAGAATTTCATCTTAATTCCTAATCTCACGGCGGGAGGTGAAAACAAAAAGTCTTTGGTCTTGGATTGGTGAAGGAAGGGGCGGCCACCTGGAAAGGAAAAGCAGGCCAGTGAGAGCATCTCTGCCCATCTAGGCTGTGCGCCTGGAGAGCGCCTGGGCAGAGCGGGTCCGCTACATGGTGGTGGTGGACAGCAGTGGGCGCCAGGACACGGAGGAGAGCGTCCTGCTGGGAGTCGACTTTTCCAGTAAGGAAAGGTGAGTCTGAGGGACGGTGGTTCCCTCCTGCGACGGGGACAAGAGGCGCTGCTGAAAAAAAAGGTTTTCAGGGTCCCACATCCACGGGGGTGATGGTAGGTAACAGGGTGGTCAGGCACTGGAAACAGTGGAGCACCTGATTTTAGCTCTTGTGTGCCAAGGGCTGTGCTAGGTCTGGTCTCTGCTCTCAGAGAGCTCAGGGTCTGCACTGTGCTTAGAGATTTTTTTTTTTAATTTATTTGTTTATTTATTTGTTTGTTTTATTGGCTGTGTTGGGTCTTCGTTGCTGCACATGGGCTTTCTCTAGTTGTGGTGAGTGGGGGCTACTCTTCGTTGTGGTGCACGGCCTTCTCATTGCGGTGGCCTCTCTTGTTGCAGAGCACAGGCTCTAGGTGCATGGGCTTCAATAGTTGTGGCACATAGGCTCAATAGTTGTGGCTCACGGGCTCTAGAGCGCAGGCTCAATAGTTGTGGCGCACAGGCTTAGTTGCTCCGCGGCATGTGGTATCTTCCTGGGGCAGGGATCGAACCCATGTCCCCTGCATTGGCAGGCAGATTCTTACCCACTGCGCCACCTAGGAAGTCCCTGTGCTTAGAGATTTAACCCTGGGTCCTATCAGGGGTGCCCTAGAAGAGGGCACTTTAACCAGGAGGGCTTCCTGAAGGAGGTGACGGCAGAAGCAAACACCCCAGGACAAGTAGGAGCCAGCCAGGTAGAGCAGGAAGGCGCCCTCCAGGCTGACAGTCCGTATGGAAGTATGTGATTGATCGGTATTGTATCAAGCACCTTATCCAGTATCAATATCCCATGGATTCCCAAGTACTTGTTGATGGGTCCTGGATCAGAGGCTCGAAGAGAGGTTTGGAATTTCCCAATAACTGGAGGCCAAGTTAGTCATATCATAGACCCTGTTCTGTGTGTGAAATGAAGGTGAACGACTCTCCCTACGTCTAGGATAAGTTAATGCAAGTGAGATCACTGCAGAAGCTGCGTTTGTTAAAACTGGATTAAAGTAGACTCCCGTTATTCATCATTCATTAATCTGGTTGTTCATTAAGCAGACCATTCGTTTGCATTCTCCTGTGTACGAGGCAATAAGTTCGGCCCAGGTAAACAGAGAAGCAACAGTACCCACGGTTCTTGGCCTCAGAGAGCCTGTGAGCTCAGCAGGGAGAGAGCCATCGCCAGAAGCCAGGGTGACAGGCCCAGTGATGGAGCAATGCGGGGTGGCCGTGGGAACCCAGGAGAGATGTAGGCTTGGGGCGGAGCCTGCCAGAGGCCTTCAGGCGCAGGTGATGGCTGAGCCGCGTCTTAGAGGACAAGGAGGCCTTTGGGCGAGTGCAGGGGTGGGGCAGAGCAGGGGGTGCATTGCAAGAGCATTTCAGGCAGAATTGATAGCAGAAAATGAAAGCTGTCGAGGCAGTGATTGGCATGGGGACGGTGCGTTCTCCTCGTCTTGCTCCCGTGAGGGGGCTGCTGTTAGTGCCACGCTCGTGACCAGGACGCCGTTGCTTGTTACAAGTAAATGAACTAAAAGGGAGGCCATTTCCTTTATGGCCTCCTTCCCAATACACAGAAGCTTTCTGAGCAAGTTTCCGTAGCGCGCGTAGGTGAGTCCGATTTATCCTCCAGGGTCACGCTTCCTCTAAAAAGACCCAGTTTCCCTGACCACATGTTCTGTCCCCGCTTCCCATAGATGTAAACCCACAGGCCCTCCTTCATTGTAGAAATCTTACTGTCACTCCCTACAGGACTAGTGGAGACTCAGGAGAATAACAGCTAAGGGGGTGTTAGGGAATAACCGGTGTTGTTACGGTCTCGTCCTGGTCTACACTCTTGAGTCCAGGTTGAGAGCCTGGGGGCTTCTGCCCACTGCGTGTAGGTCTCACCAGGCTCCTCTCTGTCTCTGTGCCTGAGGGAGGCCAGTGTAGGTGCTGCCCCGGTTTCCTAAGGACAGTTTCATCTCCGCCTGCCGCGGGCCTGGGTCTGAGCCTGTGGCTCCCCAGTCTGTGCTCCTTTAGCTCTTTGTGCCGTTCTCTCTCCTTGTGTCCAGAACCTAGTGTGAGTCACGGATGCTGGAAGGGGGCACACGTCCAGGTCTGCCCACGTGCTCCCAGGGTAGCCTCCGCCCAGGGCTCTCTGCCTGTCAGTCTTGGGCTCCGAGGGGCCCTGTCCTTACCTCTCCCCAGCGTGGACGCGGTACCCCTGGGGACTCTGAGTCTCAGCACCAGCTTTATTTTGCAGCTCTAGGAAGGAAATATCATTAGCCCATCAGGAATGGGTAGGAGTGCAGGGTGGGGCTGGAGAATTTGCCCAACACAAAAGGCTTAACCCAGTTTGACCTGAAGGGCTTGACACGGCCTTCCCCGCAGATACGGAAGCAGGGGTGGGAAGGATCCCCGCGGCTCCCCCGCGGCCGCCGAGGCTCTGGAGGAAGAGCGGGTTCCGTGAGCCCCAGAGCTGCCTGTGTGCACAGCCGCGTGTGTGTAACCCTACTCCCTGGGGAGCTGCTAGGCGGTAGCAGAGATGTCAACGCGGAATCCCGGGAGGTCGTCGGAGCTGCCCTTGGCAGTGACGGCCGTTTCTCACAATCAGACTGTTTTTCGAATGCCTGAAGAATTTTCATAGCGATCCGAGGAGACCCTCTGATAAAGCCTTTTCTTTCCCTCTGTGTTTCTCAGAGGCGCCAGGCTCTAAAGTGGTCAGGTATCATTTCACTGTTAGGATGGGCAAAACAAAAGCAGATTAAGCTAGTTTTTAAAACGGCAGCTGCACAAAAGGTACAGAAACTGAAATCCAGAAGTGAACTCCAGTGACGGTGTTGGCGTTCTCCCTTCCCCTGTCACCCCAGGACAGGAGGCCGGGGTGGCTGCCACAGCCCGCCTGTGTCTCCCGGACTGTGTATGGCCTTGTGCCAGGCGTGTGCCAGCCATCAGTGGCTTCAGCCCTGCTGCAGTGTGGGCGCGTGGTCAGCTGGTTGCTCCAGGCCCCGAGAGCCACAGCTGAGACCTGGCATTTAGGGAGCTGCGGCCACACCAGAATGCTGGGGTTAGAGTCCCCTGTGACTGTCCCTAAGCTGGGGTCACTGGCCATCCCAGACCCACGTCTTGTGGAATTCAGTGGTGAGCGATCCTTGCAGACAGCCTTAGAGCTTCTTGCAGACACATACCTAGGCAGCTGGACCCAGGGCAGCTGGCGGTTCCCCCGTGAGCTGGACAGGCCGGGAGGAGACACAGCGAGGGAAGACCACGTGCAGGCAGGGGGACCCTAACTCTAGGCTTCTTCTCTTCCCTCCCGTGTAGTAAAAACTGTACCATCGGGATGGTTCTCCGACTGTGGAGCGACACGAAGATCCACCTTGACGGAGACGGGTAAGGAGATCTCTCAAAAGGCTTCTTTCGCCGTAGACTTTGAAACACGAGTTGGTTTGGGCATCGTTGGATAATCATTAGCAAGAGAGTCACACGTGTGATACGTTTATCACATCAGGAGAAATAACAGTGCCCTCCCGTGAGCCACACAAGGCAGGGTACACTTGGGCCACGAAGTACCAATAGAAACATTTTACGGGAGATCTGCTGCGTTTTTCCTTTTTAAACTTTTGTCTTCCGTTAATGTATTTTTTACACAAGTATAAAAAACATAGGTGGAGTGTGTGGGGCAGGAAGTAGGGGGTGGGTTGGGACAGTGCAGGCACGTGAAGCGAGACAGTGTCCAGTGCCACTGTTGCCTCACATCCTGTGCTGGGCTTTTAGTTTTTGGCTGACTTTGCATTGCTGGGTTAAAAGCCAGTCTTCCAGATTTGAGAACCTATCTTTTTCTTTTTTCTTTTTTCTTTTTTTGGCTTTTGCCCTCGTCTCTGTGGCCTGTGGTCCATCATCAGGCAGCGTGAGACACACTTGTCCCCAGGGTGTCCACGACAGGCCGGCCCCTACCGTCTGGCAGGGATGTGGTCGGGGGGTCTGACTTCTCACCACGCTGTCCTTTGTTTTCCATCCTCAGTGGATTCAGTGTCAGCACAGCAGGAAGGATGCACGTCTTCAAGCCCGTGTCTGTCCAGGCCATGTGGTAAGTGTGGTTTTAGGGACTTTTAACTCCGTAGAAATATTTTCCTTGATGACAGCACGAATAAAAAACCCCGTCTACTTAGAAGCACATTTAGGTGCATTTATTTTGTGTGTGTGGTAAAATATACGTAATGTAGAATTTACCACTGTAAGCATTTTAAGGTCACAGTTCAGTGACATTAAGCACTATTCACACTATTGTACACCCACCACCAGTGTCCATTTCCAGAACTTCTTCATCATTCCAGACTGCAGCGCTGTACTTATTAAACAATAATTTCCTGCTGCCCCCTCCCTCAGCCCCTGGTAACCTCTATTCTACTCTCTGTCTCTATGAATCTGCCTATTCTAGGTGCCTCATATAAATGGAATCATACAGTATTTGTCATTTTGTGTCTGGTTTCTTTCACTTAGCCTAATGCTTTCAGGGTTCATGTGTGTTGTACTTCATTCCTTTTTTTCAGGGTTCATGTGTGTTGTACTTCATTCCTTTTTTTTTAATCTATAAATTTATTTATTTATTTATTTTTGGCTGTGTTGGGTCTTCATTGCTGCACGCGGGCTTTCTCTGGTGGTGGTGAGCGGGGACTACTCTTTATTGCAGTGCGCGGGTTTCACATTGCCGTGGCTTCTCTTGTTGCGGAGCACGGGCTCTAGGCTCACGGGCTTCAGTAGTTGTGGCGCATAGGCTTAGTTGCTCCACGGCATGTGGGATCTTCCTGGACCAGGGCTTGAACCCATGTCCCCTGCATTGGCAGGCGGATTCTTAACCGCTGCGCCAGCAGGGAAGCCCACTTCATTCCTTTTTAAGCCCGGACAATAAGTTCATTTTATGGATATACTACTTTTTTTATCCATTCATCTCTTGATGGACATTTGGGTTATTTCCACCTTGGGGGGACTATGAATAGAGCTGTTGTGAACATTGATGGACAAAGTATCTGTTTGAGTCCCAGCTTTCAGTTCTTTGGGCTATGTACATAGAAGTGGAGTTTCCAGATCACGTGGTAATTCTGTATCTAACCTTTTGAGGGACCTCCAGACTGTTTTCCGTAGAAGCTGCACCATTTTACATTCCTGCCGGCAATGCACAGGGGTTCCAGTTTCTCCACATTCTAGTGAACACTTGTTATTCTTTGGGTTTTTTTTTTTCTCAAAATACCCGATCCATATGGATATGAAGTGGTATCTCATGGTTTTGATTTTCATTTCCCTAATTTAATTAGCCTTGAGCATCTTTTCATGTGCTTATTGGCCATTTGTATATCTTTGGAGAAATGTCTGTACATGTCCTTGGGCCAGCTCTTAATTGGGTTGTTTGGTTGTTGGAGGTACGTTGTTCTTATGTTCCTGCTGACAAAATGTCATTTTAGCATAAATTCATTTATTCCTCATCCCTGGCACACTGCGGGCAGTTAGTTTGCTCCATGAAGGCAACAGCACTCTGCTAGGCACTGAGCACCTGGGGAGGCATAAAACAGACATAATTCCTGTCCTCGTGGATTTGAAGTCTGTTGAGGGAGGTGGCCATAAACCCAGAACCCAGTTCTATGTTAGACCACAGAGTGGGTGCCGGGCTATGGGATACCTACTGCAGGGTGCAGGGACTGGGGTAGGATAGGGCCTCCCTGGACACCTGCGTAGGAGGTTAGTGAAATAAGTCAACTTGCAGACCTTCTCTGAACCCAACACACATCCTAGAGCCTCCTCGCCCTCGAAGGGCTGCACAGACCATACAGCAGACTCCACATGACAGTCTCCCTCAAATAATCTGGAAAAGGCTCAGGAGAAAGCCAGCGGCATCTGATGAGAATTCTGCCCATGGTTTCAAGATAATTACTCTCTTCTTCAGGACAGTGAGAGTGATGCAGGATCCTCCCAGGGGCTACATGCTAACAGCATTGCTTTTTTTTTTTTTCCACTGCGTTGGGTCTGCGTTGCTGCATGCGGGCTTTCTCTAGTTGCAGCGAGCAGGGGCTACTCTTTGTTGTAGTGTGTGGGCTCTAGGCTTGTGGGCTTCAGTAGTTGCGGCACGTGGGCTCAGTAGTTGTGGCTCACAGGCTCTACAGCACAGGTTCAGTAGTTGCGGTGCACGGGCTTAGTTGCTCCACAGCATGTGGGCTCTTCCCGGACCAGGGGTTGAACCCGTGTCCCCTGCATTGGCAGGTGGATTCTCAATCACTGGGCCACCAGGGAAGCCCCTGTTGCTTCGTTTTTACCTCCTCTGTTCCTGCGTTCAGATCATTTGGGGGGAAGTCATGAACTCATCATTCTCTAGACGTCCCAGATGTTCCTTTGTGGCCCTGTGTAATCTGTTATCTCTTTCTCTACGGGCAAGTAAAAAATAGCCCCATGGGTTTTTTCAAAACTTCAGAACAAGAGTTAATTTAGTAAGTATTCAGCTCAAGTTTCTTCCCCCCAGTCTAGAGCTAGGATAGACGTGGACCACTGGGGAAAGGGAAGTGGGTTGCAGTGGTTTTTAATACCATTGTCGAGCTGTTGGTTCTCTGATGACTTCTCCATCCAAGGCCTCATGTGGCCGCCCTTCCCTGATACCTGATTCACCCCATTCACTGAGAAATACTCAGCCCATATTTTTGCAAAAAGAAGTAAGAAAAGGAAAAGTGAATTAGCTGTTACTATGTACATTTTCAGTGTTGCTGCTTCTGCCTGCCTCTGCTTCCCCAAACCTCTTCTGCAGTTTGTTCTTGTATTAAAATGAAACCCGCAGTGGTACCTGGCAGCCATGTGTCCCCCACATAACCTCACGTGTGAGAACGACTCCAGCCCAGCTCCCCTTGTGCCTCCCAGGCCTGACCCTCTCCCCCTCCTCACCCCAGGTCTGCCCTGCAGGTCCTCCACAAGGCCTGCGAGGTGGCACGCAGGCACAACTACTTCCCCGGGGGTGTGGCGCTGCTCTGGGCCTCCTACTACGAGAGCTGCATCGGGTCCGAGCAGAGCTGCATCAATGAGTGGAACGCCATGCAGGACCTGGAGTCCACGCGGCCCGACTCCCCCGCCCTGTTTGCGGACACGTGAGTGCGCGCGTGGAGCCTTTGACCCCAAGTCTGACCCCCCAACCCCGAGTCCGCATAGCATCATAGCCCCGGCGTCTCCCAGAACCCGCATCTCACGCAGAGGTTCCTGACGTGCAGCCCGCGGGTGTCTTTGGCTGGGGAAGGGTCTGTGACCACCCCGCCCCTTTAAAATGATAGACAAATTCGTGTGTGAATGCATTTCTGGGGAGCAGCTCCATAACGTTCAGCAGCTTCCCCATACCGGTGCTCCGGCCTTTCCTCCTCAGGTCCAAAGACTTGATTTGCAGAGCCTTTTCCTCTGCGTATGAGAGCATAATGAACGCGACATCCAGCTCTCTGGGTCGCGAAACACAGCTGCAGGAACGCAGGCCGAGGGCGGCCAGCTCCAAGGCAGCAGTCGTGCCCCACGTGGCCTGAGGCCTCCCTCCGTGAACTCCAGTTCCAGAAGGAGGGAGCCGCCCTCCCCTTCTCTGCCGGTTAGGACCCTCCTCCCCAGAGCGTGTAGGAGGGTTGTGGAGGGAGGGGAGCCCCCTGAATGAGGGGAGGACCAGGAGCCATGCTCTGTGAGGCCTCAAGGAAATTATGAGAGCATTGGAGAGGATATACGCCTTTGAATAGATACGTGCACGAAGGCTTGTCCTGGTCCGTGTGGCCCCAGGGTTAGAACCAGGCTGATGTGTAGACGTTGTAGGGAAACATAGATTTTGGTTCCAGGTAAGGAGGTGACGAGCTGGTTGCAGCTGGGACCATGGGCTGCCTGAGGGCACAGCGATGTCCTCAGCAGAGACTGGAGGGCCCGTGGGCTGTGGAGATGTCACATGGGGGTTCCAGCATCCGGCCCGAAGAGTCAGAGGCTCTTTAGACCCGCAGGACGAGTGTGTCCCCTTGGTCTGCTCTCCCCTCTGGTAGCCCCTGGGGGACTTCCCTGTCCCTCTCCTCTTCTCACTGAGAATATGCTCAAGCCGCATTTCGTGTGGCCCAGGAGCAACTGGGGTTTCTGTGAGTGCCGACCGCAGGCTTCCCGGGGCTCTGTGCTTTCCTGACTGTGATTTCTCTCCAGGCCGACCGAAGGGGAGAGGACTGAGCGCCTCATTAAGGCCAAACTCCGAAGCATCATGATGAGTCAGGACCTGGAGAACGTGACGTCCAAGGAAGTAAGAGCACGTCCCTGCTGGGCGGGCCAGAGGTCACGGACATCCCTGTGTCCTGTCGCCCTAGCACAGCCTAAGTTGGGTGGATCTAAGAGGTTGACGTTTCCATTTTAAAAAGTCTCATAAAATCTATTTATGAGTGCATGTTGAAAAAAATCCTATTGTGATACCTTCCAAAGCAAGGTGAAACTGATTTGAGGTTTTTGCAGTGATGGATTTGAACACTGAAAGCACAAGTGTTTTCAACTCGGTAGACGAAATCCCAAGGGAATCAGATTCAGTCTTTGCAATAAACGTCCCCAGTCAGATGCACACGGAGGCCGAGTAGCCTTCCTTCCCACCGCCCACGCGTGTGTGCGGCATGCCTAAACACACGTGTGCTTGCTCTGAAAAAGGCCCCAAAATACCTTTTTTGAAAACAGCCGTAGTTCATGTTGTGACTTTTCTTCTTTGGAGAAACTGTGTTTTTGTTTGGTTTTTGAAACAAATCCCCTTTCGTAATATTTTCCCCTCCACAGATCCGTAATGAGTTAGAGAAACAGATGAACTGTAACTTGAAAGAGTTCAAGGAGTTCATAGACAACGAGATGCTCCTTATCTTGGGACAGATGGACAAGCCCTCCCTCATCTTCGACCATCTTTATCTCGTAAGAGGCACCCCGCACAGCAGGGTCTGGTTTGGGGAATGTAAATCAGACCTTGATTTGTTTGGAGTTTTCAGCAAGTCACAGAAGGGGAGAAGCTTGAGTTCCTGGAGCCTACGTCCTGACTTTTACGGGAACTCCCCTCTTGACCCCTTTCTCTGGCCTGCAGCCTACTGGTTTGCTCGCGAGCCAGATGTTTGCGCCGCAGCTCCCAGCTGAGCTGCGGGGAGTTGTTTGAAAGCTCTTTGGCACGGTCAGCTGGCAACGGTGTTCAGACACACACCACCCTCTGGCCTGCATCCGTCACTCCCAGGAACCCCCTCCAAATGGTCTGCGGGCTGAGAAAAACCCCAGTTACTAAAGGGAGCACACCCGCCTAACCCCAGAATTAGGCCTGCGCGCCCCGAGACAGAAGAAACAGTAGAGGAGGCAGACCAAACACCTGAAACGCGGTGTCCCCCCGCTTGTCTGCACGGCCGCCCCCGGCCCTGCTCCCAGCGCCCACGGAGGGAGCGGGCCCTGCTGGCGCGCGGCTGGTGGGGCCTGCACATTGCTCTCTTCGCGCCGTCTCTCACTCAGGTTTTCTTAGAGCTGTGACTCTCCAGAGAAGGCAGCTGGCGCGTTTTCAGAGTTGGGGGGTGGGTTACCGAGGACGGCACGTCCCTTGGTCAGGGAGGCAGCACGGCAAGATGGACACGAGACGCGCCCTCAGGTGCGCCCCCCCCCTCCCCCCCCCCCAGCCTGACCAGCCAGCTGCCTGGGAGCGCATCTCTCGGCCTGTCTTTTCCTTCATCCTGTACCTCAGGGGACGAGTATGAGGGTCAAGTTAGTACATGTTTTAAGGTACCGAGTCCAGTTTCCGTAGGCACTCATAAATGGTACCCATCATCAGAGCAGACATCGCTTCCTTGGGAAAGTTGAGGGTGTGTACTTTCTGCCAAAGGCATGAACACTTGTGTTTTCTGCCTGCAGGAAGTAAGAGTTCCCCAAATGCGTATGTCATGCTATATATTTAATGTATTAAATATATATTTAACGTATTTATATAAATTGACCTATATACACAGATCTATAAATATTTAATGTATGTGTATTTAAATGTGTATAGATGTGTGGTTTGAAGCCTGAATCTTGAAAGCAGCCCCCGGCTCTAATCTTCTCTCTGGGAAGTTGGTTGTTTTCCCTGGTTAGACACAGAAAACCGAAGGCACCTCGGCCTGTCTTTCCACTAGGTGGTGATGACGGCAAGGGGATGCTCACAGCTGTAGTGGAGCTTTTGTTATTTTTTCGGTGTGGTTTGGTGCTTTATGTCACTTTTTCCATGAGAGATACTAAAGGAATTTTTGTGTTTGGGCCTCTCCATCCAATAGTGCCCACACGCTGCCAGCCCCACCGGGGCCCCTGCAGCCCCTGCATCCGGAGGGGTCCACCCTCTTGGGAGAGGAAGTTTCTAGGGAGACTAAGAGGGTGCTTTTGCTCTTTGTGACTCTGTTGGTTGCATTTCCTAAGAGCAAAGCAATGTTTTTTTCTTTGTTTTTTTTTCCCTTCTGTGTTCTTTGCTGGCTCAGAAATGGAGGGTTTCTCTTTTTTTAATACCTTGTTTAAAGTATGAAGTTAAAACATGTTACAGAAAGTTAGGAAATATAAGTCTAAGGAAGAAAATTAAAAGCATCCTCAACTGTACGAATCTGGAGGCAGTCACTGTTAACACTTTGGTGTGTTTTTCTGTCTTCTTGGTTTGTTTGTTTTTTTTTAATGCATCTATAGCTTCTTAAAAAAGAAAGAAAGAAAAGGAAAGGACCATACTGTTTGATTACATCATTTTGTCTCCTGCTTTAAAATTGTTTTTTCATTATGTGGTATTTCCCTGTGTCATTAAGTACCCTCCAAAAGTATGATTTATTTTAACGGCTCCATCCCATAGTCATTGTTCACCTCACTGATTTCTTCTCGTCAGACCTTTGGGTGGTTTCTGCTGTTTTGTCATTATAAATAATCGTAAATATCCTTGCGCATATATCTCTATGAATGCTGGGTGTTTCCTCAGGGTAGCTTTTTGTAAGTGGAATTTCTAGGTCAGAGGGTGGGAACTTTTTTAATACTGCCAAATACTTCCCAGAAAAGGTAAACCAATTCCTGCTCTAGTTTAGTGGTTTGTGAAAGGGCCTTCTCCCGCATGGGAGGGTGGAGGTCACTGCCTCTGGTGACAGGACCCTGCCGGAGTCTTAGGAAAGGGAGTGGTGAGAGGGGGCAGGGTTTCCTTGACCAGCCCTTTCCCTGACGATGCCACGAACTCCCGGGGAACCTGCTTTGACACCGGCCTCTTTCTGTCAGCTTTGTAATCGGCCTCTGAGGTCAGGGGCCCATGAGATAGCCATCGCCGTCAGGGCTGGCTCACACTGTGCATCCCGTAAGCAGCTCTGAGGCGGACGTGTGACACTCACGGGGGTTTGTGTGATCTGTCCCCCAGGGCTCTGAATGGAATGCATCCAATCTGGAGGAACTGCAGGGCTCAGGGTGAGTCTGCTCCCCTCGTCTTCCCTCGTCCTTCCAGGCAGCTTAGAAACCCTCAGCTCAGCCATCCAGGCGAGGCTGAGCCCTGGCACTGCCCACCTGCCTGGATTTGTCCGCACCCCAGTCTCCATAGCGGCTGCCGGCCCGATTTGCACAGCTAAAGAGATGTGCTTCAAAATGCCACCTCCTGAATAATTCATGGGCTTTAGATGTTACTGGGGTTTGGGAATGTGTGTGTCAGGGAGAGTGATTGTAAACCACCCTCAAATGGTACAGGACAGCCTGGTTGCCGACGCGGCCACGAGCCCCCTTCCACCGCCCCCCTGCCCAGCAGAGAGGCTGAGAGTCCCAGAGTGGATGCACTTACCGGTGGGCCGGTCAGCACCCTGCTCCCCAGACCGTTCCTGGTTCTATCTCAGGTTGTACTTTTGAGCCTGGTGGGAATCTTGCAGCTAAATGCTCAGCGTCGGCCAGAAACACATGCCTGTCTCAGTCTGAGAAATACTCGGCAGCAGGAATAAAAAATGTTTAAATCTAGACCTTCAAGAACAGATGTTTGGACATTTTTTTTAAAAACAACACAGCCACAAAATCACCATCCTGTGGGTCTGACATGATGGCATCCTTGAATTACTGCATTTAAAAGTCAAGACTAAACAGATCTTAAAATATATCTTTAAACTGCTGATTAAGATGTGTTCTTTCAGCAGAAAGTGATCTTAACTTAAACTGCAGGGTGACCCCGTCTATGCTTTATCTTGCTGAGAATAAATAAAAGATTTTAAAGGTTTTTCTTTTTTTTTTTCCAAAGCATTTATAAGTATTCTCTTAGGAAACCTATTTGAGGTGTTTTCAAACTCCTGAAATTATGTTGAGCTTCCAGGAATGTAAGTATTAAGGTTAGAGAACTGCAGAACCTGGGTTAACTGGGTTAGCAGACCCGCCCAACTATTTACTTATTTATAGCCTGCCTTGTTTCAAAAAGGATTTAAGGCAGTTCCCAAGGACGTAAATAATGGATGGATATATTCAGCTTTTTAACTACTTAAAAGTGGAGACTTTTTTTTTTTTTAGCCTCTGTATACTTGTAATAGTTCTGAATTTTGAAGCTTTAAGAGAGTTAAAAAAATGCATTAAATAATACATGTGATTACTTTCCAGAATTAACATTGGGCTTAGCGATGCTTTGGAGGGAGCTTTCTTTTTATAATTTTTTAGGCAGAAATTTGATCATAAATACATTCTCATCATTATAGAGGGCATTTAGAAGATAGTAAAAAACAACAAAAACAAAACTGCTATGAAGTCCCACCATAAAAACACAGACCCTTATTTAATAAATGTGTGTTTATTGTTTGCTCAGTTTTTTGTTGCTTTGGTTTTTGTCGATCCTCATTCTGATTCTCCAATTTGTTCTTTTTTTTTTTTTTCTCATTGCAGTGTTGACTACATTTTAAACGTCACTAGAGAAATAGATAATTTTTTCCCTGGCTTATTTGCGTATCATAACATCCGAGTCTATGATGAAGAGACCACAGACCTCCTCGCTCACTGGAATGAGGCGTACCATTTTATAAACAAAGCAAAGTAAGTGGGCGGAGAAGCCAGAGAAACCAGGCTGGGGAAGAAGCTGACTGGCAGCTGCTGGGTGGGCAGACATTAATGGGGACCCCAGACACAGCGGCCTCCTGGTTTGAGGGGGCCTGTGATGTCTGATGGGCCTCTGATTTTAGAGCACAGGACCCCAAGGGGCCAAGTCGTTGATCTTCTGCAGGGGGCCCTGAGTGAGCTCGTTCTCTCCCACCTGCTGTGACATTTGACCCCCATCTTGTCTCAGCACTGGCTCCAGGCAAGGCCACCCTACCAAGCGGACACTCCCGGGAGCTCTGCCCGTGGGCAGTTGCTGAGCCAGAGGAGGGAGGAGGCTTGTTCATGACTCAGAGCGCCCTTGGGACTTCTACCCTGGAGAAATCTGCTCAAGTATCTACTCGGGCAGATGCCCTGAGCTGTGGCCCGCCTGCACCTGAGTTAGTGTGACTCCTGTTCACGTAGAGTGGGACAGACCATCGGAGGTCCCCGCTGCCCCGAGCCTGTCACCTCTGTCACACGTCTTTTGTCCTCACCCTGTTCTGTCTCACCAAAGTCAGGACCAGAAAGAGACAACCCTTTGAGATGCTGTCAAGAGACACCCCCTCTTCTGCTTTGCACCCTCCAGGTCAGAGCTCCATGACGCAGGGCCAAATGGTAGTTCCCCTGGGTTTCCAGGGGGTAGCCTTCTGCAGTCCAAAGAAAAAACACTGAGGTTTGAGGATGAACTTTAAGCCTGGGGTACAGGAAATGGGCCTCTCCCACCTAACAAGTGGGCTGCTTCTAATGTCAGCTGGCAGGCTGGCCGGCCTACCTCCTGTACAAATAAACGTTCACAGGTGCAGCCCTTTGCAGCCTGTGCCCCTCACTTTTCTGAGCAGTGACAGCTAGAGCATCAGTGTTCCTGGCCTTGCGGCGTCTGTTAAATCAGTCCCGCCTGGGCCAGTACCGCCTCCTCACAAAAAGCCTATCGGCCCATCTGTTTCCTTTGGCTTCTTTCTCTGCTGACTGAGTCGAGTGCTGCAGCCTCACACTGGCTCCTTGACTCTCCTGTCTGCCGAGGCGCTCTGTCTCCCAGGGGCCTTGCAGCTTTCAGTTAGCTGACCCTGTTTTTCTACAGGAACCCACTCCCTGTCTCCATCTGCTCTAGCAGCTGAGTAGCTTTTGCTGTTCAAGTTGCTTCCCGCCCAAGGGGCTCTGCTCTCCCGGCAGATCTCAGCCACCTGGGAAGACTCCCACTTTGTCCCTGAAGGCGGCCCGATTGGGGAGCTCTCTCCCTGCAAAACTTGGCCAGGCTGGGAGAGCTTGATCTCCATTTCCCATTGTATGCTAATTGATTTTGCAGTGAAGTTATTTCCTTGGGTGTGTGGATGTCTGCTGCTTAAACATCAGGACCTCGGAGGGTTTTTTTAAAACCATGAGATGACTTCATGGCTTAAAAAAAAAACATCCAAGAGCATGCAGTTGAAAAAGCCTTTGCCCTCTCCCGCTCACCCCCACTGCTGCAGAAGGAACCACTCCAAGTGCCTGGTACATTGCAAAATGGGCGTCAGTCGCTCTGCTTCCACGGTCATAGCCTACGCGATGAAGGAATTTGGCTGGCCCCTGGAGAAAGCCTACAACTACGTGAAGCAGAAACGCAGTATCACACGCCCCAACGCGGGTTTTATGAGGCAGCTGTCTGAGTATGAAGGCATCTTGGACGCCAGGTGGGTGCCCGTCTACGGAGCAGAATTGGCAGAGCTGAGCTCCAGAAGCCCAGCCGCCGGGGCCGCCGTGCTCCCATTTGGCCTGGCGGAGGAGGCTTCTACAGCCAAAATCCTGCCCCTAGGTGTGGGGGGAGAGCCGGTTTGAGAAAAACAACTATTGTTTGGGGTTTGATTAGTGGTTTCCAGGAGGGATCTGTGCTGATTGTGTTGGCATGCACATAAAGCTGGTTTGCGGCTGGAGGGAGCTGGGCATGGCTTCTCATCCAAGGCAGGACTCCATGTGCGGCTCGGCCCGGGGCCGCCCCGTTTCCTGAGCATCTGCTCTGTGCTGAGCCGCGCGCCAGGCTTCACTGCAGGGCAGCTCCAGGGGCAGACCCGGGCCCACCGCTGACGAGCGGGCAGCTCAGGGCAGGCTCATCAGTCTGCCGCAGCCTCAGTCTCCTCGTCTGAGTTAAGCACTCATCCCCCTGGTAGGGTGGTTGTGAAAGTTCCGCGAGCACCGTACAGATGCTTCACTAAGACCGGCCCGTGGTCGGTGATGACGTCGCTGTGCTCTAACTCTCTAGCTGCCGCCACTACCCACCCACCCTGCCATGGAAAAGGTCTGCAAAGGACAGGGGATCCCCCGTTTATGAGGCGTAAAGAACTGGCGCTGGAGGTTAAGGTGTCCCTCGTGACAGAGCCGGCGGGCGGCCCGGGGAGGGTGGGGCACGCCCAGGTCTGTCAGCCTCTGGGGCTCCTGTGCAAGGTGATCCTGCCCCCACGGAGGCGTTCCCCAGTGAGCCCGGGTAGATCTCTGCTGGATTCTGGGACTTACTCTCTCCCTGTTCCTTTTCTGTTCAGTCTGTCTGAGGCCTCCCTGGGTTGTTTCTGCCCGGTGTGGTGAGGCCAAAGGCTAAGTCTGCCGGCTTCTTGGCCACGTTTGGGGAAGCCACTGGCGGGTCTGGAGAACAGCTCCGGACATATCTGGACTCCTTCACTGTCAACCAGAGAGCGGCTGGACAGAGGTGCAGGCAGGCCAAGGGGGAGGGTGAGGAGGGGGGCACGTCCTGCTCTCACCTCCCTTAGCCCTTCAGTCGCTTGCTGCCGTCAGGGGCTTGCAGCCTAACCAGGGGTTGCCAGGCCAGGTTCACAGCATCACAGCATTGACCTTGAATTACAGCCCCATCTGAGGGCCCTCTCGGCCTTGCCTGGAAGGTACACACACAGCAAGCAGACTGCCATGAATGGCTGTGTTGCTCCCCCGCATTGAAGAATAACAGCAAGTCCTTAGTTTGCACATAGTTTACCTCTCTCTCCTCTTAACCCTCATGGCCCCACGATGTTGGTGATTCTCTGAGGTTCATGGAGGTAACTCATTTACCTTACTTCACTCTGAGCCTCTTTCTTCTTTATTTTTAACCCTTACATTTAAAAAAGTGTTATAGAAGTAATAACACAGCATTAGAAGACTTATTTTAAAAACTGACCTGTAATCTCTCTGACATACACAAATATTTCCAATTTTCTGGTATCTTCTCAACTTCATTTAGGTGCATTACGTGTTTATGTGGTCACGTTTGTGTTTGTAAATTTTTACCAACCCTGCTTTGATCTACATTATTTCCCTGCAACATAAGGAGGAGAGGATTCAGGTTCTTATTTGACAGATGGGGCAGCAGAGATAGAACGTCAGTGGCGTGACCAGGTTCACCAAGTGAGCTGGGACACTAGGAACGTGCTAGGATTTCACATCCAGACCCCCTTCCCATGTCTGTGACATCCTCATCACGTGATAAAGTTGTTTCTGTCATCACACGTGGATAATACGTGTAGGATGCCACATGTATGGGATCCATGATGACTTAGGGTCCCAGGACTATTTCTCTTATCCTCGAATTTCTTGGGGACAAATGAACCAAGAGAGGCTTTACCCAGGTGAGCCCCTGGCGTCCTCCCGAGCCTTGGGCTGCCTCTCAGTGGCTCCCCCGACCCTTCCTCCCAGGACCCTCTGGGCACTGGCCTCTGCTGACCTTCCTCTGCCCTCCTGCCCCCAGCAAACAAAGGCACAACAAGCTGTGGCGCCAGCAGACCGACAGCTGCCTCCAGCAGCCTGTGGATGACCCTGCGGAGCCTGGGGACCTCCCGCCGGAGACCCTGGACGGCACCCCGGAGGCCGAGCTGCCCTGCTTGGATGACGCCGCCCCGCCTGGGTTCCCAGGCAGCGGGGCCCCCGGGGGACCCGCTCTCCCCTGCTGTTTCCGGCGACTCTCAGACCCCCTGCTGCATTCCCCCAGTGATGAGACAGGCGGCGTGGTCCACCTGGAGGATCTGGAGAGGGACGCTCTGCTGGAGGAAGCCGCTCAGCCAGCAGAGGCGTGCAAGCCAGCCAGACACCCCCAGGAAGGCCCTGGACTCTGCGAGAAGGAAGTGAAGAAGAAACTAGAGTTTGGGAGCCCCCAAGCCCAGTGCGGCTCGTCGCCGCAGGTGGAGGAGATGGAAAGGGAGGAGGCCTCGGGAGCAGGGAGGTGGGGGCAGCCCGAAACCCAGCTCGATAACCTGCTCAACCAGGAAAACCTAAATAACAACAACAGCAAGAGGAGCTGCCCGGAAGACTTCGAGGTAGGCTTGGGGGCCGGGGGTGGGGGGGTGAGGGGGCGTTGCCTACCACGTCTGCCCCGGGGGCAGCCCCCCACAGCCAACTCTGCCAGCTCAGTGGGTGGATTTCCCAGCAGCTCTGCAGGCTGATGGGGATGGTAGGTGGTGGAGGACCAGGGACCCACAGGGAATGGCGATAATCCCCCACACCTTCTTTACCCCGGCACCTCACTCGTGTCTTAAGCAGAGTTCAAAGTCTTCTTCCTTTTTTCTTATGTAAAAGATAAGACGTATAACTTAGGGAAATTCCCTGGAGGTCCAGTGGTTAGGACTGCACGCTTCCACTGCGGGGGGCCCAGGCTCCATCCCTGGTCAGGGAATTGAGATCCCACATGCCGTGAGATGCAGCCAAAAAAAACCAAAAAACAAAAACCAAAAAACAAGAACAAAACATAGCTTACCACCCGACTTCAACCTTTACCAGTCTACGGCTATTCTTCATTTCATCTCACCCTCATCCACTTTCCCACACCCTGGATTATCTTGAAACAAATCAAATCCCACATCGGTAGCTTCCATCACAGATGCTTCCATTGATAACCTAACCATAACAGTATTGCCCCCTTGAAAACATTGATAGTACTTCCCCAGCATCATCAAGTAGGTGTCTCGTCTTGCAGCTCAGACTAACGCTTAAGTAACTCCATCAGTCCCTCGTGGCCGTCACACCTGGTGGGTTATTTGCAGCAGGGTGTTTGCTTCGACCTGGCATTTGCTCAACCTTTTTTCTCGTCCAAGTGGCCCGAGTGTGGAGGCTGGTTGCGTGGAGGGGCAGGCTGGGTCGCCTGGACTCGGGTTCTGCCCTCGCTCCGCCACTGGCTCGTCCACACTGGGGGCGGGAAGTGTCACTTCCCCTGGCCTGACCGCCCCCGTGCCGGGCCAGCTGTGATGCTCCAGTGAGAGCACCAGGGAGGCTGACAGAGGCATGCCCTCGTGCAGACAGCTGGCCAGCATCATGTTGTAACGCAGACACGCCTGGGGCGTTCGATCTCCCACACTCCAAATCAGGAACCGGATTCCAAAGCGAGGATTAATTGCTCTTGATTTTCCCCCACCGCTCACCCTCCCTATAAAGAGCAAATACCCTCAGAGACAGACGGTATAAAACCTCTTCGTCCGGGACGGCAGTGGCTTAGTTAGTCCGGAATGACGTAGGTGAGTCATAGAATGGGGACCACAAGAGAAGCTTGGATGAGAAGGTAAATGAAGGACACGGCCTTCCTTTTCTGGCCAGGGTTTAGATGGGTGACGTTCTCTAGGGCCTAGGACCTGGAGACCAGCATCCATGCATTTGTTGGAGTCGTGTTTATTAACTCCGGTGTGTTTATTAACAGCAGTTGGCGAGGGGGTACAGCTGTAAGGTAGCTCAGTGCACGTGGTCTTACGGGGAGATGGAAGATCCTTACACATAGGGAGGTAACAAAGAAAATATACACATGGTGCTCGGTGTGGGGACACAGGTGCACCGTGCTGGTGGAGAGTGAGCTGGGAGGGGAGGCGGTGAGAAGGAGCCGGTGGGGCAGAGAGCCGCGAGGAGAGTCTTCCGGGCCCCAGGCCCCTGAGGGTGGAGAGCTTGGCCTGGTGGAGGGGCAGTGACAGGCACAGTTGGACAGCTGGCCAGGCACACAGGGCCTTGGGGCATGATGGCAGGGCCCTCCGCGTTGCTCCCGGGGCACTGGGAAGCACGGGAGGGCGTTAGGCAGCGGGTGACAGGACCCTCTGGCTGTGGTCTGCGGACAGCCTGGTGGGGTGAGATGGAAACCAGAACCTGAGATAGGGGTGGCTCCAAGGATGGGGTGAGGACCAAACGGCACGGCTCAGGAGGCATCCCGAGGCAGGGCCCTGCTGCCGAGCTGTCCCTTCCTCTCTGAAGCCTCCCACCTGGGAAGGACTCGGAGCTCGGCCCTCTCTGTCCTGGTCCGTTTCCACCAGTGGACGGCAGGCCCTAGGAGAGTGGGGACTTGCTCACAGCCCCTGCACCCAGTGCAAGGCCAGGCGCTCCCTGAGTAGGAGCCAGGTGAATGAATTCCCTCTTCCCTTGTTGCCCCAAGAGCTCTGAAAGGTGCTCTCCCATCTCCCACCGTGGTAGATTTCATCATGCTTTAGAACATTAGATTCTAAAGGTTTTAGGAGAAACGAATGTTCAGGCCCCACCGCAGGGGTCACCAGGCCCCACTGGTCGACATGGAAACCAGCCCCAAGAATCCTTACCAGGATGGGATCCTGCAGGAGACCCAGCCTCCCACCTGCCCAACCACGTGCTCTCCACATGCCCCCTTGCAGCCTCCAGGATTGGACTGGACCCTGACTTCTTAGCTTGGGGGAACCTCAGGCTGCCACACAGGATGGTATGAGTCCCTGACACAACAGAGGGGCAGAGAGAAACCTTTTGCCAAGAAGGCTTGGTTTTCAACCACCTCAGGAATCTCACAACTAAACAACTCTAGAGAGGAGAGAGTCCCTCTCTTGCATCCACTTCTGCAATTCTTAACTGGGTCTTAGCCCAGAAGAGCAGTCCTGGTGCCTGTCGGTGGGCACGTGAGGGAGTGAGGGGTTGCCCTGCCCATCAGCAGGAGGGCGGGATGGAGAGGCCCACGTTGAGTTCACGTAGACCCCCAATGACCAGAGGCAGAGGGTTTCTTGGAAAGTGGTGCAAAGATGCTTTCCGTTGCTGTAGGAAACCCACCTCCACCTGGCTCCTTCATTGGGGCCGTGGGCACCCACATTTGGGTCTGTATTAGTCTTTTCCAGGCTGTTTTGCCCTTTGCCTCCTCTCCGTGAGGACCACAGTTAGATGGTGGTTCCTTGGAGCCACGCTCTGTTGTGCCAGACAGGAAGCATTCCGTCTTCAGGCTGCAGCCTCCAGCGCGTTTCTGAAAGGGAGACACAGTTACTGTGCCAGAAATGTTATTTCACTCATCCTCACGATGCCGTGAGGGCAGTCACTCTAGTTTCCAGACGAGACCAGGGCACTGGAAAGGGTCATTTGGTGTCGGTGGTGGAGGTCTGGTTGAGGAGGGAGGCCCCTGGAGGCCCTGCTCCTGGCCTTTTGGCCAAAGGTTTGCCCAGGATTGTGGGCTCGTGGCTTCCGGGAGGTTCGATTTAGTGTCTGTAACTCATCGCTAACCTGCATTAGTCACGGCCAGGTGGGTGCTGAGAAGTCTCTTCCCACACCAGCTGAAGTGAGAGCACTGCCGGCCCGGTGCCTGCCCCAGCCCTGCCACCCGCCCTCCTTGTGTTTTTTGGGCTTCGGCTTGTATTGCAGCCTCACGATGTTCTTGTCCCTTTCAGCATGATGCGATCTTTGGGATCCTTAACAAAGTGAAGCCTTCCTACAAATCCTGCGCTGACTGCATGTACCCGGCAGCCAGCGGGACTCCTGAGGCCTTCGGGGAGCGATGCAAGAACCCCGGTGCTCCTGCCATCTGCACCCAGCCCACCTTCCTGCCCCACCTCACGTCATCCCCCATGGCCCACGTGGCCAGCAGGTCTCGAGCTTTGGAGAAACTGGCCTCTGGCTCAGCCGAAACCCCCCCTTTCCTGCCACCAGCAGGCTTGAGGAGGCCAGACACTGGTGGCCCTGAGGTTGGGGCTGCCCCAGAGCTACCAGCCATTCTTTTAGAACCTTCCAGAGAGACTCACAAAGTCCTACCAAAGTCCCTCCTTTTGAAGAATTCTCACTGTGATAAGAACCCTCCCAGCATGGAAGTAGCAAAGGACGACTCTCCACCCAAGAAGGATCTGAAGCCGGCCAAGGACCTGCGGCTCCTGTTCAGTAAAGAAGCCGAGAAACCGACACCCAACAGCTACTTGATGCAGCACCAGGAATCCATCATCCAGCTGCAGAAGGCGGGCTTGGTCCGCAAGCACACCAAAGAGCTCGAAAGGCTGAAGGGCACGCCCGCTGACCCGGCGGCCCCCTGCAGGGACAGCCCCACCGGCAGGCTGGAGGCCAGCATCCCTGAGGAGAACCAGGACCCGGCTCTGCCCGGCCAAGCCCGGGACAACGAGAAGCCTGAGGCCGGGCCCCCTCCGTCGGAAGGAGCCCCCCTGAAGAGCCCCCTGCCCTTCCTCTGCCGCCCAGACCACACCAGTCACTTCTCAAAAGACTTCCTGAAGACCATCTGCTACACCCCCACCTCATCCTCCATGAGCTCAAACCTGACCCGGAGCTCGAGCAGCGACAGCATCCACAGCGTCCGCGGGAAACCCGGGCTGGTGAAGCAGCGCACGCAGGAGATCGAGACGCGGCTCCGGCTGGCGGGCCTCACCGTCTCGTCCCCGCTCAAGCGCTCGCACTCCCTTGCCAAGCTCGGGAGCCTCAACTTCTCGACGGAGGACCTGGCCAGCGAGGCCGACGTGTCCACCGTGGCCGACTCCCAGGATGCCAGGTTGAGTGAGTCTTCCTTTTTGCATGAGCCCCTGGCGGCCCCCAGGACCCCAGCTGCAACCTCTAAACCGTCAGGGAAATCTGCCCCAGAAAACTTGAAAAGCCCTTCGTGGATGAGCAGAAGCTGACCCGCCTGTGGCTGCGTTGGGACTTCTGTGACCCCTCCCTTAGTTTCACTGTGGATTTTGGTCCACTCCTTCCGTCTTGATTTCCTTTAAACAGTTGGCGTTGTCCTCACTTTTCCTTCCCTCTTGCTGCAAAGGAGGGGAGAAGAAGAAACAAAAACACCTAACATACAGCACAAGAAGAAAGGAGAGCGTCGGTTTTGTGGCCTGGGAGAACCAGCAGCTGTCGGCCAGTAGACTCTGACCCCAGATCGGGTGTTTCCAAGAAGACTCATGTTTGAAGAAGAGCAAATATACAGAGAAGCCCACACATCAAAAATCCTCCATGCACAGCCTGCAAAAGAAGAGCTGTGGTGTTGGCATCACCACCATGGCGCATGTCCTCGCTCCTTCAGGCCCTCATGGGAAAACTCATGGATGGCAGTAGAAGTCCTACCTCTGATCCTGCTGTGCTTTTTTACTTTTAAAAATCTGATAATGACCAAGGCTCATCCCGGGGAAAAATGCTGTGTCAGAAAAGGTTTTTCCAAAAGAGAACTTTTTGTTGCTGTTGTTGTCAGGACCCCAAAAAGCATTAAGACTTTTAAGTCACGTGCACCAAACACTGCTAGTTAAAGTGACATGAAGGCACAAGTGCTGTTGTCAGACCAGCTCCAGGGTGGGTGGAGGTCCTCTGAGCAGTTGACTTCCCTGTCCTGGCGTGTTGTCACAGTTGAGTGATGTGTGTCTGGCCAGCCCTGGGGTGAGGTGAGGGGAAATGTTTTTGGGGTCGTCAGTTGTTGCTAAAGGTCAGTCTTCAATTATCCCCCATCTGGGGAGAAGGACCCACAAAGTATCGTTGAGTCTTACCTGCTGCGGAACCCAGTGCGGTCCTGTTGAGGTTTTGAAGACACTCGAGTGTCTGGTGGAGCCAGGGGTCCTGAGACATGGCTTGCCCTGCCAGGAGCCCCGGCAGTCAGGTTCATTAGGTCACATGTACTCATGTTTGGGGAGGAAAAGGAGATTTCAGCAATGAGAAAAGCTCAGTCACTCTCAAGGAACAACTCAGTAGCAGCTTCTCTGAGAAGTGGGACTGGTGGAAAGCTTTGCAGATGTTTAAAGTCTCCCCTTCCTGCAGTGAGAACACTGCTTTCTGTGGCTCTTTGCAGCAGGCAGGACGGCGCACGGTCTTACTTGGCTCTGGGGATAGTCCCTCTAAGGATCTTGAGTGGAGGGACTCCTCTGATGTTGGCTGGCAAGACAGGATGTTAAAATATTTTGGAGAGAGAGAAGAGGTTGGTTAGGTTTAATTCAGGGGTCCGCAAACCATGGTGTATATATGGCCCCGTGAGCTAAGATTGTTTTTTACATTTTTAAGGGGTTATCAAAAAATTAACAAATAGGCAACAGAGACCGTGTAGCCTGCAAAGCCTAAGCTACTTTACAATTAGGCCCTTTATAGAAAACCTCTGCTGAGCCCTGGGTTTACTTGATAACACAGGGCTGCCCAAGGCCTTCCAGGAAGAAACTGGTTGAGTTGGAAGGCCTCCGTGCCTCTTTGACACCTCAGGCCAAATGCTTCCCTCCTCCCCACCCAGTCCTTGCCAGCCCAGCCCCAGCACCTCTCCTGGGAAGGGCGGCAGGGGCTGCTGTGCACATGGAGCGGCCCTGCTGGCTGGAGCTTTCCCACAGGTGTAGCTTGCCCTCATATGGGCCTACCAGATTATTTCAGTGAAACGAGAAATCCTTCAAGGGCCGGCCAAATTTTGAAAGTG
Source organism: Hippopotamus amphibius kiboko (assembly GCF_030028045.1). Lineage (NCBI taxonomy): Eukaryota > Metazoa > Chordata > Mammalia > Artiodactyla > Hippopotamidae > Hippopotamus > Hippopotamus amphibius. The sequence continues at coordinate 9,225,005 of NC_080193.1, read as the reverse complement.
GGTAAATGAGTCTCTATCTTAACAGTCAGAACGGGGACCCCCAAGAGTAGCCCAGGCAGGGTCTTTAGGAACAAGGCTAGTCTGTGTTTTAACTAGTGGGTAGTTTTTTTGCCAAAACCCTCTCTCCGGAAACTTTTCCTGCCTTATTTTTTTTTTAAAGTTGGTGTTATTTTACCCTGCAGGAATTTGTTTTCCCACCTCTGTGAATTGCAATCACCTTAAAAGGTGATGATCCACTTATTGCGGAAAACCCAGTTGGGTTTCCTCCTCTCTCTCAGCCAACAAGAGCGCAGTCTCAAAAATATATATCAGGTTCGGTGTTTTGCCAAATTAAATTTCATGTGGTAGATCAGTTCTTGTGTCAAAATAATCCTTTAGATTTGATGATGACAGGCTTATGTTGGTTTTTTAAACCTTGACTGGGTATGATATATATTTGAAGACCTTAATTTTGAAAGCCATAATTTTTCTTATCCAGTTAAAGGGCGGGAGGAGGATTAGGGATACCATTGGGTCGTTGGCGTTTGGCAAAGTTGTGCATTCATTGTCAGAAGCTAGTCTATCAGCATCTAAACAGACCAGGACCAGGTCCCCATCATCAGAGCAAAGTGAAGCTTTCTTGATGGATAACACGCTAGCCTGGAGAAGAGTATGAAGGTTTTGCTCTGAGACCCAGATCAGTGGCATATAAACATGTGGCAGATTGCTATTTTAAATGTTGTATACTAACAAGACAAGAGATTGTACCAGGCTTGGGGACACCTTGGCAAAGACATACTCATACTGGTCTCTGAAAAGAAAGCTTGCATCATAAGCTATGCCACATCTTGACCAATGCTTTGTAAGCTTAGCAGATGGGGGAAATTCCAAATGTGAGCGGTAAGGGTTGATGCTGTGAAAGTCATTGACTTTGATGACTGCCATCTTCTTGGAATGCCTTTGTCGAACTAGGCGAGAACAGAAATTTTCTAAATCAGCCCGATACCCTGTGAGTTCGGCCGCACTTCCTCTTCCACCTCGCCTTTCCCTCACTTTCACTCTCATTCACATGGCATGCCAAAGTTAGAGCGAACTTGTCTAGGTCTTCCTCTTGCATTAACACAGGGAGGTCTTCTTGTCGCGTCCTGTTGAATCGAAGAGGGGAAGTGGTCACAGAGAGAGGGGAAACCATGCTGCCCTCTGATCAGAACTTGACCTTGCCGATTTCCATGTCTTTGTCTCGTAGCTACTTCAGGGCCTTGGAGCAGTGTGCATCACTGCATGAACTTATTGAGCACAAGGTTCTTGCCCTCGGGCTCCCCTGCCTCCTTGGTCTCAGGGTGGGCACGAGTGCCAACCTCCTGGCTGCCAGGCAGCTCTCTGCTGGGTGGGGGCACCTGGCGCATCAGGCGAGCAGACTACTCGGTCCAACTCCTTTCTGCTCCACCCCACCCTCTCCAGCTACAAAGCATTCCAGCCCTTTCTAAAGCCTTTTCCCTCTTGGATAAGCCCAGAGGATGCCTGGGATGGAGCCAAAGCGGCCATAGAATTCACATCGTTGGGACAACCCTGTACGTCAGCGGTGCACGCAGGCCCCGTCCCAGGAGGCCGGTGGGGCCCCTGCTGCCGAGTGAGAGGAGACGCTGTCCTTTAGTCGAGAGCACGTGAGTAACCCACCCAAGGGGTCTGACGAGCAACTCGCTGTCTGTTGGCTGGAAACGCTTGATGCCAGGACACGTTTCCCTCAACCCTGCTCTGGCTTTGCCACCCAGCAGGGCTTCCCCGGACCCACACACAGTGAGGGCCACCCTTTCACCTCCAGCAGGGGAGCCAGGCAGGCAGGAGATGGGTGACATGTGGACAGCGTGGCGCAGGGCCTCCTGCTCCTGCCCCACCCCCAGCGTCTTCCCGACACGGCACGCCACGTGCAGGTACTGACGAACCCCCGTGCTCAGCTCCTCGGTCTTTTACTGTCTTTTTATTGTCTGCTCTGCAGTTGAATACCTGTGAGTTCACTCTGCACCAGTATGTATATTTGGATATATGTGTCTGTCACTTGAATCAGCATCACGTGCGTCCCTCCTCCCTCACGTACACGCACACTGGGTCACCTTGAACGGTCTGGAGTGACGCCGTGCGGTGCTGCCCTCGGTGGGGCTGGACGCGACCGCCTCGTGTTTCTCTCGCGGTGGGTGCCGCTGCCCTGGCTTGTGTCCGTCTCTTTAGCGGGAATCTTTAGAACCAGAGCCCCGGTCCTCTGCTGTCCCTCCTGTCGGCTGCGCTGCACAAGGAGATGGCCGCTCCCTGCCTCCTTCCCGACACTGTAATTATTGTTTTACAATCGAGTGCCTTAATAATAGTTTACAAATACTGTGTATTTATGGGCAACCATTAAGCTCTCGCCTTCTGTGATTGGATACTTTGCCTTGTCTGTGGTGGTTGGCGTTAGGGCTGGAGCTCGCCCGCCCTGTACTCGTGCTGATCTGCTGTGCGCCCTCGCGGCTGCCTGCAGCCAGGCCAGGAGCATCACTCGAAATGGCGCTGGCGGTCCCTGCAGGCCAGTAAGTGAAGAAAGGACAGGGTTGGTTTGCTGGCCAGCCAGGGCGTGGTGCAGTCCAGGCCCCCCCCCCGGACCGCAGCCCAGTCCCTCCCCTGTTCCCGCGATCACACAGTTTTACTCCTATTCAGTAGAGTTTTTATTACCACCTAGGCCACCCTGTTTTCCGTTCTGTTGGTGACCTGAGCTCTTTGCAACAAAATGCAGCCCCCCCCCACCCCCCGAAATCAGGAGCTCCACAAGATGGGCTGCGCTTTGCTTTTCAGAAGCTGCCAGTGAGTTTCAGTGTGTTGCATTATGATATCAATGATTTTTTTTATTATATTGTTTTTCTTGTTTTTTTTATATTATATATTTAAAAGGCAGTATGTTTTGTACTGTGAATTTGCAGTAGAAGATGCATAATGCACTTTTTTTTTTTTTTTACTTCTGTTGGTGTGTACTGTAGTCTGTGTGCTTCTCGTGATGAAAATAAACTTTTTCTTTATAAATGTCTGATGACCTCTGAACTCATGCACAAAAGCAGCGGCCTCTCAGCCCTGGCCAGGAGAGTCGGATCAGCTTCACCATCATGCTGGCCGGTCCTGACTGAGCACTTGCCATGTGCTGGGCCCCATGCTGAACCCCTGGACACTTGAGACCAAAGAAAGAACCGCTCCTGCAGGAACCATCTTTTTTCCTCCAGATCTTGCCAGTAAGGAAGAGCAGGCCCACTTGTGGGTGGTCACTTGTATACTTAAAAAACCTGTCCTGTCTCCCCCCACTCAGGGTGGTTCTTGGACTTGGGGTGGCCTCTCTTCCTGCACAAGCTCGGAAGCTAGATGTGTGCGCGAGAGAACCACCTTAGCTGCTCACACAGGAGAGGGGACAGTGGGGGCCCATCGTGGCTAACGGCCGAGACAGGAACCCCAGGGAATTCCAGTCGCCGGGCATAGCAAAGGCTCCTCTCTCGCTCGGGTCCCAGTCCACTGCAGGTCAGAGCTTTTGGTGGCTCTCCTCCTTTGGTGTCTAAGCCAAGCCAGGCTGCTTCCAACAGAAAACCCTGCCTTCTGGGAGTTCTGTACATCCAACCATGCAGCAGGGCCAAGAGCATGGCACTCACATTCCCTCTTTGCCACCTTGGGTGCCAACAGGCGAGTCACATGGCTGAGGGCTGATCGGCACTAGTTCCTTGACGTGACCACAAAATACCAGTGCCTGTGGGTCCAGGAAGTACTTCATTTCGTTCACCTAGACTTGCTCTGCCTCTCGCCTGGACTCACAGGAGACTGGTGGATGAGCTGGCATGAAAGTTTTTTACTTTACAGCAAGTATTACAAACCACCAAGCAAACCAGATTACTCTCCTTTGCCAATTAGCATATTGAGTCCTAGGAACATCTACACGTGAAGCCAAACTATGGTTCGGAATTGCTTATTCAGCAGGAAATCAAAGCAAAAGGTGAGTGGGGTGGTTGTACTTGTTGGTGCCACCAAGCTGTCATGCAGCCCTCTCTCTAAGAGGTTTTGCCTACGTGAACCACTGAGCCTCCTGCTTCAGGACGCTCTTCCTAGGCAAGGCTGGGGACACCTAACAAATTCTCTTCGGGCTCCAAACGTGAATCACAGCCTGAGGACGGGGCCCAGGACTCTGTATGATTCCCATGGCGTCCCTGGGAATTCTGATGCCACGTTTAGAAACCATTGAAATAAGAATATGATGCAACTGAGTAGGCTCTCCCTTTGCTAGTTACAGTCACATTCCACACATGGTTTCTGGAGACAACACCCACCCACATCGCCCTTCCAGAATGTGGGTTTTCCCAGATGGTCACATACTCTTTCACTCAGGTCCTGGGCGAACCTTCCTAGAACTAACTGCCTTGATCCTGATCCCGTCCTCAGGGTAGCCATCCTGAGGGCGAGTGTGATCCCAGATCTCACTTCCAGGGGGCGTGGTTGTGCAGGGGGGGAGCCGCATGCTGGTGGGGGGGCGGGGACCCTCTCGGCCAGATGCTTGGAAGAGGCTCCAAAAGGCGGACCACGTGGAGGACAACGTGGCATTTCAGAAGGATTCACTTCATGGTAGGAGGACCCTTTCCAAAGATGTCCAGCAGCGGTGCGCAAAGTGGGCCCTGCCCAGGAAACACCACCCACCCACCCCTGAGCCCTCAACGAGGGAGCAGAACTATACTTCTGAGCCTTCCACGTACCCAGCACTTTAAAGAATCCCGTTGAATCCTCCAAAAGGCCCTGTGGACGTTATCCTCGGTTTACAGTGGAAGAATCAGGCCTGCAGAGTGTAAGTCACTTGCCCAAGACTTACAACTGAAAAGCGGTAAAGCCAGGAGGTGCTGCTCCTTCCCCACCTGAAACCCACGCGGAGCTGCCCCCCACCCCAGAAGTAGAAAGCAGCAAGCAGAATCTGCCTCCGATTTCCCTGTAGGTACCAGCAAGAAAACATCCGAGTCAGAAATGAAGCCTCCAGCCCCTGGGAAATCTGACCCACCTCGTTTTGGCCCCAAATTCCTTTTTTTTGTAAACTGTTTCAGCAAGTGAAGTCAGCACTTGCGTGAGCAGACCCCCCCCCCGCCCCGCCCCCAGCACAGAAGAGGATGTGCAGGAATCTGACGCTAAGGCAGATTCTCCCATAAGTGATCGGAGGTGCGGAGCTCCCTCCGGTTCTGAAACTAGATATCACAACGGGTGAAGGACAATGCTGCCTACCTCATGGGCCCATAATTTGAGAATTAGCTGATAATGTATGCAAACCTCTTCTGCCTGGCACACCACTTGCTGAGTCAGTGGTGGCTGTTACTATTGGTACTGGCAGGAGAGGAGGAGGGGCGGGAGGGGAGAAGGGAGTAAACTGCACTGAGCATCTACTACTCACAGATGTTATGTGTATATTGCGGAGTTGATCATCACAGCAGAAGGGACCGTTTAACAAATGAAGAGGTAGAAGCTCAGAGAGGTTAGGTCACCTGGACCAGGGCCACCCAGCCAGGAAGGGACCAGAAGCTCAGGGTCCCCGATTCCAAATTCATACACTTTTTTTTTTAACTTTTTATTTTTTACAATAAACTGCATATATTTAGAGTGTACTATTTGGTATCCCAATCTCCCAATTCATCCCCCCCCCCCAACCCTCCCCGCTTTCCCCACTTGGTGTCCATATGTTTGTTCTCTACATCTGGGTCTCTATTTCTGCCTTGCAAACCGGTTGATTTGTACCATTTTTCTGTAGTCCACATATATATGTTAATATACAATAATTGTTTTTCTCTTTCTGACTCACTTCACTCTGTATGACAGTCTCTAGGTTCATCCATGTCTCTACAAATGTCCCAGTTTCATAGTTTTTTACAGCTGAGTAATATTCCATTGTATGTATGTACCACATCTTCTTTATCCATTCATCTGTTGATGGACATTTAGGTTGCTTCCATGTCCTGGCTATTGTAAATAGTGCTGCAATGGACACTGGAGTGCATGTGTCTTCTTGAATTATGGTGTTCTCTGGGTATATGCCCAGTAGTGGGATTGCTGGTGCATATGGTAGTTCTATTTTTAGTTTTGCAAGGAACCTCCATACTGTTTTGCAGAGTGGCTGTATCAATTTACATTCCCACCAGCACTGTAAGAGCGTTCCTTTTTTCCCACACCCTCTCCAGCATTTACTGTTTGTAGATTTTCTGATGATGCCCATTCTAACCAGTGTGAGGTGATACCTCATTGTCGTTTTGATTTGCATTTCTCTAATAATTAGTGATGTTGAGCAGCTTCTCATGTGCCTCTTGGCCATCCGTATGTCTTCTTTGGAGAAATGCCTATTTAGGTCTTCTGCCCATTTTTTGATTGGGTTGTTTGTTTTTTTGATATTGAGCTGGATGAACTGTTTATATATTTTAGAGATTAATCCTTTGTCTGTTGATTCGTTTGCAAATATTTTTTCCCATTCTGAGGGTTGTCTTTTCGTCTTACTTATAGTTTCCTTTGCTGATTTATACAGTTTCTACCCCAGCATCTTCTCTCCAAAGAAGACAGCCTTTAATGTCCTTACTGCATAGGAAACAGTAAATATCAGATGAGAGTAAATGAGTGAAATATGCTGTGAAAATGGGTCCCAAGTTTCATTCATTAAGGCTGAGAAAGTTTGGGAACACCCTTGACCGCCTAAACCATGTTCTCCCAGGACAGGGACATGAATCAGTCACCACTGGGGCCCCAGCACCCTGGGCTAGGGCACACTGGACTGAGCCCCAGGCCAACACCAGGCATTTACTATGCAGGAAGCAAAGAATCCTGAGTTTTCAGAGTCCAGCAGGATCTGAAAGGTCATCCAGACCAGGCTTCTGTGTAATACCTATCCATTCTGTCATTCTCGCCCATTCATGTGCTCCTGCCATGTGTCAGGTGCTTGAGACAAAGAGGAGCCCACCTGTTTCACCCCTGGCAGTTCTGACAGAAAGCCCATCTGTAAAAGACAGGAAGGAAACACACCACCTGCCAACAGCAATGAGGTTAGATGGGTAGGATTCCAGGTTGATGTTTTCCCTCCTTTTATCTATTCTAAGATCTCTGTGACAGGATTATGTTACTTTCATACTTAAAAAAGGAAAATGTAAAGATTTAATAGAAGGATGCTTTGCAATTGAGCTAAAATTTGCCCTCCAAGCTCCCAGGCTCATGGTTCTAGGGAATTCAGCACCGCATTTGGTGGGGGGAGGGTCTTTTCTCCCCTCTGATGGGGTAACGTGGGTCCCCTGGAACAGAGATGGCGCTCAGATCGCTGTGACTCAGGGTGCCAGACAGGGGCTCACTCTCCTGGTCCGTGAGCTCCTCCAGGCTGCTGGTTGCCCACCCTCTGAGCACTTGGGGCCTCACTTCCTAGGCAGCTGCACAGGACTCTGCACTTACTGGGGCCCTGAGATTAGTCTGATGCTCTGCTGTCACCGTCTTTAATTCTTTAATGAGAGTCGGGCCTTTTCATTTCCCCCTGGGCCCTTTAAATTATGTCGCCGGTCCTGGCAGCATCCCCACGCTGATCAAGGGCTTTGGAGCAAGACAGCCCGGGGTCTTGCTCCCCAACTCATGCACTCTGTGACCCAGAGCACTGGCTTAACCTCTCTGTGCCCCCTTTTCCTCATTTGAAAAACAAGAATGACCTCATAGCACTACTATAAAGATTAGCACTGTGTCATGAGCACACAGTGAAGACCCGTGCATGTAGATATTATTTGCTAGATGAAGCATTGAGCACGCGTTCCGGCACAAAGCAGTCCCTCTGTAAGCAGTGGGTATAATCATGGGAAAGACAGTGATCGGTTGCCCACAGACCAGCCCTGTTGACGGCAGCTCCTCTTCCCACGCTGCTTCCCTAGCATCCTCTGAAGGGCAGAGGGAAGCCAACGCGAGCTCACTGAAGGAGGGACTCAGCTGAGCTGTGCACATGCGTCCTCCTCCTCCTCCTCCCCTGCTACTGACCCCTTGGAGGATGCTAGCTCTGCCTCTCCCCTGATACAAACACCATTTGTCCACGACCTGGACCCAAGTGGTTCTTTGCAACAGGCCTTTGGGGAGGGGAACGGTGTGGGCGGCCTGTGAGCGTGGGCTTGTCCCTGCTGCAATCCAGAGGTACATCCTGTTCTGGCGTTGCCATGGCATAGCCAAACATCTGCCACAACAGACGGCTGGGGCTGGCGGCTGGCAGTGGGGCCGCAGACGGGTGAGGGCCCGGACCTCCCCACACGCACACATGCGTGCACAGACTCACATCTACATGCAGGCACGCACGCACGCACGTCGGCCTTCCAGGACAGGCGGATTTCCCATAGAGAAGAGTTCCCAACTGTTGGTTTTCTTCTGGGAGGTCCTGGAGAACAGCCCCAGCAGGACTGGGCCGGCCCGAATTCTCATCCCTGTCCAGCCCACAGCCAGGCTCCCAGAGCTGCCCCAGGCCCCGGCCTACTCCCAAAACGGAATTCGCTTTCCTGGTTCTTATTGTTGTTTTCCCTGATTCGAAAATAAAACACAGTCATTGTAACGCAGTCACATGATGTGGGGGAGTGACAAGAGCTGCCCTCGTGGTGTAGGAGCGCGTACCTCTCGTTACAAATACACAGGCAGGAAGAGCATGGAGCAGCACCTGACCCACGGTAGGCGCTGTACCCGCGTCTGTTAACTAAGACAACTGTTAACATGGTCTGATTCCGTCTGGCCATATGGGTATTAGAAACACATTTTCTAGAGGAAGGAACTAGAGGCTGAGAGGTGCCATCCCCTGCCTGAGGTCCCACAATGAGTGCCCAATGGGTTCTGAACCCAGGATATGCCAACACCAGAGCTCTAAACCCTAAATCTTCCACCGTCCCAAACTCCCACCCTCTGCTGCTTCCTGAGCACCTTGCAGGGGCCCTTTCTCCCCTCTGATCACATGCCCCCAGCCCTGACCTCATGCCTGCTGGATGCCCCAGGGGTCCAGCGGAGGTCACAGACCTGGCCCTAGACTCCCTGAAGCCACACCCTGTCTGAGGCCTTTGGGGATTCTTCTCACTGGTTTGCCCTGGGTCTCTGTAGTCTCTGCCTGTCCCATCCCAGGGCCTAGACCTCGGTGGCATCACAGCCCTTCCGCCCCTGCCCACTTTCTCTGCTCTGCCGTGGGGGCTTGGTTGGGACCATGGTGTTAGCAGTAACAGGTGATGTTTCTTGAGCCACACTGGACAAGGTGGACTTTGTTCTCACCATTTTTCAGATGAAGAGACTCAGAAGGTAAATGACTTTGGGGCCAGGTGGCCCAGCCCCAAGGTAGACAGAATTCCAGAGCCAACTCCAGGAAGCCATCCCTGGCAGCACCTGCTCTCCTCCCAATGCCGGAAGAGATGGCTATTCTGTCCTAGTGCCCCATGGGCTTGCTCAAGACCACGAACCTCCTGAGGGCAGGGGCTGGGGCAGGTTTGTTGTGGTCCACCCTGTGCCTGTACCTGACAGAGTAGGTTCTCAATAAATATTTGTTGAATGAATAAACAAATAAACGAGTGAATGGTAGAGCTGATTTCTTTTCCCGTCTCAGGCCAGGAGAAGTTTGGGAAAATCAGGCCTGAGTTCATATCATTCCTCTGCCACTTCCTGGCTGTGTGACCTTGGACCAGTTACCTAACCTCACTGAGGTTTCCCTCTGTGCAGAGTCAGAGATGACCTTTGATGACTGCACATAGTAGATGCTCAGTAAACAGCACTGTAGAGAGAAAATTCAGGTCCAAAGTCAGGCTGCAAGGGTTCAAATGTCAACTCCAAAATGGACTAGCTGTGTGACCTTGGATAATCACTTTCCTTCTCTGGGCTTCATTTTTCAGCTACATCCCTTGGGGATGATCACAGCGCCCGTAGCTCAGTGGTGGTGAGAATGAAGGGACACAGTGAGTTCCCTGTAGTAAGTGATGTGATGGAGGGCTTGTGTGATGGAGCGTGACTCTTTGGGGGCAGGGATGGCTCCTACTCTCCCACCTGCACCCCGGGGTCCCACTCAGTGCCAGGCACACGGTAGGTGCTCAGATGTCGGAAGGAACTGAATCTTGTTTCAGTTCTTTGTGCTGCAGCCCCAGAGAGCCAGCGCCGGCTCCTGAGCGCCTTCCCCTCCCAGGCCGACTCTCCTTTGTTTTTCCATCTCATTTGGAGACACACTCAGCACCACCCCTGCCCCTGCCTCTGTGCTGAGCCTGGTGGAGGTGGGGTGGCAGCCGCTCCTCCAGGGTGCACTTCCTAGTGGAGGCTGGGAAGGAGGGGAGGAGGAGCAGAAGCCCCTCCAGAGTTAGCCCTGCTTTCCCAGGGGCCCAGGCTCAGACAGAAGAGCTGGGCTTCAAGCCCAGCACCCCTACTCCTAGCTGTGTGACTGTGGACACGTCACCCCACCTCTCTGAACCTCCCTTCCTGTACAGTGGGGCTGTTGATGACACTGGCAGCCCCCTAGGGTTGCTGGGAAGCAGGCGAAGTGTGGTGCATACAGTTGGCACTCCATAAATGCACTGGGCACTGCTGTCTCTCACTTTTTACAGTACAGCCCTTGTCTTCCACAGATGGAGAAACTGAGACCCAGAGAGGACCAGTGTCTTGTCCAAGGTCGGAGAGCTTATATCTTGCTGGTTCCAGCTCTGGCCTTAGCTATTCTCCCTACCCCACCCCAATACAACCAGCAGGGCTGGGCCTCTGGGTAGGACGGGCAGAGGTCTCCCTGGGCTGGGGATGGGGGGTGGGGGGCGGTGGTGGGTGGAGGAGAACATCAACAATAAGAGCTCCCCTTGCTGCGGACATTACTTTTGTCCTCATTAAATCTTGAAAAACCTATGAAAGCAGGATTATCGCTATCCCCATTTTATAGATGAGGAAACTGAGGCTCAGAGAGGTGGTCACTTGCTCAAAGCACACAGTGGTGGGAAGAAGGGTCTTGACCCCAGTCCCAGATCTGTTTGTTGAATGAAGGAAGAGACAGTGGAGAGTACAGGGACACTGAGTTCTGTGGTTTGGGAAGTCCAGGCACCTCCCCGCCCCACCCTGAGAGGAGAGGTGGGGGGGGACACAATGTCAGCAGCATGTAGGGTTGAAGCTCCCAAAGTATGGGAACGGGGGAGCCCTGTAACCCTTATCCACCTTCCCCTCGGGGTCCAGAAGTCTCCCAGGGCTGGCAAATGAGAGTCCAGGTAGCTTCAGCAGCCCAGGGGGCGGGGCTGGGGCAGGTGGGAGCGGGGCGTAGCCTCCCGCGGCCCCGCCCACGGGGTGTGGCCCCAGCAGAGCGGCCGGGCCCCGCGCAGACGCCCACAGGGCCTCCTGCCCGGTACCCACGGGACCGGTCCGGGCCGTTGTGTGCAGTCTGGAGGAGAGTGTGCGCTGCGTGTGCCTCGCGGAGCCCCCGGCCTCCACCGTGCCTGCCGCCCTGCAGGCGCATGGTCCCCAGTGCGCCCCCCAGGGGACACCGGGAGCCATCTCAGCCTCCGATTCCCCATGGGAGGACCCGCTAGTTCCAAGGTCCGAAAGGAAGAAGGAAGAACCACCCCCCCCACTCGAAAAGGTGAGCACCTTTCGGGGTGTCTCTCCCCTCCGTCGGACCTGCAGACTGTTTGGACAGTTATCCCTCGGGGGCATCTACACGCTTGCATTCTCAGTACTGCTGCCCATTTGCCAGTGACTTAGGCAAACCTCTGGCCCTTTCTGACCCTCGGTTTCCTTATCTGTGCCACCATGGCTTGGATTTTGACCTTCCACCCCTAAAACTCAAAGGCAAGACTTCATTTTGTGAAAGGCTCTACCTGTGGGATCATAATAACAGTGCCTGGTGCATACAAACCTCCTTCCCCTTATTGAGTTCTCATGGTAATCTTCCCGGGAAAGTGCTGTTACTCCATTGTTTTGATGTGAAAATAAGGGTCGTGGGACTTCCCTGGTGGTCCAGTGGTTGATACTGCATGCTTCCACGGCAGGGGGCGTGGGTTCAGTCCCTGGTTGGGGAGCTAAGATTCCGCATGCCCAGTGGGTGTCCTCCTCCACCCCCGCCAAAGAAAAAAGAGGGTCGTGAGTGGGTGGATGAGAGGTGCAGAAATGGGGCCCAGCACCCGCCCCCCAGGCCTGACTTCAAAGCCCCATACTCTTCCCACTGAAACACTGCTTTCTCATATCATCTCCTTGGACCCCACTAAGGCTGGATTCTCAGAGGCGTGACCAGGGGGTCCTTGCTCCTACTTCAGGTCACCACCCGCAGATCCCCGAGACCACATTTCTGCATTATCCCTGGGGAACACCCTTGGGAGGAGGGACAGCGGATGTGGACATTGCATCAGTGGCCCTGCCTGTCTCTGTGACCCAAACCTTCCACACACTGTAGAGGAGGGATCCTCACGGAAGCCTGACGGGGACCCCTGATTTGGGAATCAGAGTGAGGTGAAGAAGTGGGGGTTGTGGGGGGAGCTGGAGGTGAAAAGTGTGGCGGGCAGAGGGAGGCGCTGGTGTAGAGGCCCGGAAGTGGAGGCCAGCGCTCTGGCTTCTACAGACTCTTCGCAGTCAGTATAACAGGTAGAAGCCAGAGCCATGGGCCTCCACTTCCGGGCGCAGAGCCTGCAGGGCCTTGTGGGCCATTGTCAGGGATCTGGACTCCATCCTGAGGGTGCTGGGGAGCCAAGGAGGTTTCAGACTGTGGAAGGGTGTGGTTGGCTTTCTCTCCTGAGCCACGCTGTGTAATATGGTAGCCACCAGCTGCATCGATATGGACTGAAGGTTTGTGACCCCTCCCCCAAAGTCATGTTGAAGCCTTGACTTGCTATGTGACTGTATTTGGAGATGGGGCCTGTGAGGGGTGATAAAGGTTAAATGAGGTCATAAGGGTGGAGACCTAACTCTATAGGGCTGGTGCCCTTGTAAGAACAGGAAGAGACAGACCTCGCTCTCTCTCTCTCTGTCATGTGAGGACACTTTACAAGCCAGGAAGAGAAGTCTCACCAGGAACTGAACTGCCTGGCACCTTAAATTTGGACTCCCCAGCGTTTGGAACTGTGAGACAATAAATTTCTTTCATTTAAGCCACCCAGTGTAATTTTTTTTTTATGGCAGCCAAGCTGACTAATAGACACATGGTTCACTAAATTAAAAATTCATTTCCTCAGTTGCACTAGCCACCTTTCAAGTGCTCAGTGCCTAGGTGTGGCTACCGTATTGGACAGTACAGATATAGAACATTTTCATCATTGCAGAAAGTTCTATGGACAGCACTGTGCTGGAGAGATCACTCAGGGTTCTGGGTGGAAAATGTTTGCAGAGGAGGAGACCAGTGAAGATGGGATGCCAGGAATCCAGTGAGAGATGCTGGTGGCCAGCGCCTGACATGGTGCCGGAAACATAGCAGGTGCTTAATAAAAGCCCACTGAATGGATGAATGGGCTGGATGAGAGTGAGGTGATGGGGATGGAGATGAGAGGATGATCTCAGAAGCCCGGCAGGAGGCTGAATTAATAGATCGTGATGACTGGTTCAAGAGCCAAGGACAGCATCTAGGTTCTGGCTCGGGCAGCTGAGTGGGTGGTGGGGCTCTTGCCTGAGATGGGAACCTGGGAGGGAGGCAGGTGGGTGTGGGGGACGAGGATGAGCTCATGTCTAGGGTGCTGGTGCAGTGGCCACATGGAAATGTCCTGGAGGCTATTAGATATTCGGGCCCGGAGGCCGGTAGCGAGGTGTGGGCCAGGTGGAGATTTGGGAATAGATGGGCACACCTGGGAGAGGATACAGATACAAGAAGGGACTGAAGGAGGGCCCTGGAGATGCTGACGTCAGAGAGGTAGCCAGAGGAGCGGCAGCAAAGCCAGGGGTGGGCTGTGCCAAAAAGGCCAAGATCACTGGGCAACTGTTGACCAGGAGCGGCAGGCCCTGGATGCAGCCAGGTTGCTGGTGACCTTGGAAAGAGAAAATTCGGGATGCAGGGGAGGGTGAGAGAGAAGAGGACAGCTACAGCTGGCCTGGCCGACAGGAAGTGAAGAAGTGGCTGTAATTCCTGAAAAACTTATTGGTGAAAGAGTTAAAGCTGTTACTGAAGGCAATGCCAGGTGGGAAAAACCCGAGCCTGGTCACAGGTTAAGGGGAAATGGGGGTGGGGGGGGTGCTATAGACTGGGGGAAAGAGCAGGTGCAGTTAATTCAGCGAGGTCCAATAAGTGGGGTTTGAAACCTGCTTGACCGTCTACACCAGATCCAACAGCTGATCTGAACATCCCAGCGAGGTGGCTGTCATTTATCCCCATTTCAGAGGTGAAGAAACTGAGGTTGGGGGGGGTCAGCAATCTGCCCCCGTTACTCTGGGCACATTCTCCTAATTTCACAGAGGCTCCGTCTAGGTCAGCACGGCCTGGTCTGCCCCTCCAGCTCTGACTCCGGGGTGCGTCCCCCATACTCCTTTGGGGCTAAACAAACCGCAAAGCGATAAACAAGTCCCACGATCCCCAAGTGGGAATAATTTAGCCAGAGGAAAAGAGTGAGCGATACCACTCCTTTAGTGTTGGTATTTCCAAACTTACAACACATATGTTCTGTCGTCACTGCATTCCCGCATATGGTGCCCTGTGGATCCGTAATCCAACAGTATAATTTTGACAACCGTTCATGGTACTCTCATTGTGTGCTAAGTGTTTAAATGTGATCTCATTACACCTCACAGCACCCACGAGAGGTAGGCCCTATTACTCTACCCTTTTTAAGGTGACGCAGGGGAGACACAGAGAGACAAAGTGACCTGCCCGAGGCCACACAGCACGTCTTTGGCAGAGACAGAAATCAAAACGGCGTCTGTCTGCTGCCAAAACCTGTGCTCATCTGCCAAACTGCTTCATCCGTGTTCAAATTATAGCAGGAAGGCTTCTTCTTTTTTTCTGTCACGTCTGGTTTGCTGACTGAGGCAGGGGAAGAGTTGGCATCCAATTCTTTCACCCTACCAGCCTCTTCTCTTTTAGGGATGGAATTTTCCCTGCCCTGGGATAGGACTGGGATAGGACTCAGTTTGATCTGCAGGGACACTGCAGCAATCTGGCTGGAAGAAACCTGTATTTGCATCCCCTAAAAGCTTTTTGAGATCCGGGAGCCGTAGGGAAATAGGGACAGATGGGGACCATAGATTTCTTCCAGAAATGGTCTCGTTTTCCTTGCAATCCCTGGATAATTAATGTGTTTGGGGGGGGGGGGGTCAGGAAAAGGGCTGGTCATTTTCCTCTGAATTGGTAGAGGGGGAGGGGGCAGGGAATGAATGTCTGTTCGTAATTAACAGAAGAAGGAGTCTCCCATGGCCCTTTCTGCCTGGGATGCTGGAGAGGACCCTTGGTGTCCTAATTGGTGTAGGTGACAGAGAGAATTAGAGAAGTGAATGAGAGCTGACCCCTGACATCTAGCTGGGCAGTCTGCTCCTTGGGATTAAACCCTATAGCTGGCTGCTAAGACTCTGTTTGGAAAGACAGCCTAGTTAAGAGGGTGTTTCAGCCACACAGGTACTCAGAAACCAAGGTGCTCAGCTTCAGTTTTCTGGGTGTGTTAAGGAGAAAGAACCCAGCAAGACGGATTTAGAAATGAAAAGCTGGCTTCCTTCCTGCATCATTCAATCCCACACCGGGGCACCCTGAACCTGTTTTCTACCCATATGACTCAATCCCATGCCCACCCACAGAAATAACCATTGCTCAGAGTGGGGTGATGTCTTTCCAGTTTTTCTCTGGGCGTCTGCACATATGTAATCATTATTTCGTTGTGCGGCTGTGCTGAAGTCAACTCAGTCAGTCTCACGTGGAGGGACATGTAAGTCGTTTCCAATTTCTTACTATTGTAAACAATGCTGTGGTGAACCTCTTCGTGCCTAAAGCATTTGTAGCACCTGCCGTCTTTCCTTAGACCTGGTTCTCAGTAATGGTAACCTACCTCCAAGGAGGCCCCCAGCGATTCACATCTCCTAATAGTCATACCCTTCATGTTGCCTTCTATACTGAATTATGCTGGGCTGAGTGGTCAGAAGTGGCAGTGTGTGGCTTTCAAGGCTAAGTTATAAAAGGCATTGCAGCCTGTGTCTTGATCTCTTGAATGTCTCAGTCTGGGGAAGCCAACAGCCATGTCCTGAGGACTCTCAATCAGACCCCAGGAGGAATCGAGGCCTCCCACCAACCTGCTTGTCAACCATGCAGATGGACCATCTTGGAAATGGGAGTGTGGTCTCAGCCAAGCCTTGTGCTGACTGCAGCCCTGGCTTTCATCTGACTGTAACCTCATGAGAAGCCCTGAGCCAGAACCACACAGCGAGGCTGCTTCTAAATCCCCAGCCCGCAAGAGATGATAAATGATTTTGCTGTTTTAAGCCAATACGTTTTGGGTGATTTGTTTCATAGCCATAGATAAGTAATATACAGAACCAAAGACCAGAGCATTCATTAGACTCATGGTGGAGAATGCCATTTTTTTCTTTCCTTTTCATATTGCCAGATTGTCAGCGCTTAGTTTGACATGTAATTGACCTGATGATCTAAAGTGACCTCTTTTTTTTTTTTTAATTTGACTGCTTTGGGTCTTTGTTACTGCTCATGGGCTTTATCTAGTTGCAGCAAGCAGGGGCTACTTCTCGTTGCGGTGCGTGAGCTTCTCATTGCAGTGGCTTCTCTTGTTGCAGAGCACAGGCTCTAGGTGCACAGGCTTTGGTAGTTGCAGCATGCTGGCTCCGTAGTCGTGGCTCACAGGCTTAGTTGCTCCACGGCACCTGGGATCTTCCTGGGCCAGGGGTGGAACTTGCGTCCCCTACATTGGCAGGTGAATTCTTAAGCACTGCGCCACCAGGGAAGTCCCTAAAGTGACCTCTTGATAGGAGTTCCTATCAGCTCTGGGAGTATATTTGGAAAGCCCCGTATGTGACCAACAGCCCTTTCCACGCTGTTCCCACATGAAGATTGGTTTCTGATTTGTGGCCATGAGCCCTTCCAGGGAGAGATGGTCACAGCTTGCTTCGGTGCCCAGCTAAACCATCTAATAATTTGAACCGGGCAGCAGAGAAAGCCCAGTCGGTCGGCAGTTAATTGGTCCTTGCTTTCTCTGGATTCTCAGAAGTTTTTGAAGGAGTGGAAGCAAAAACATCTGGCTTGCAAGGGAATATTTCATCAGAGACCATACAACCAGAATAAGGGTTATTGTGACCAAGGCAGCTTCCATTTCTCTGGCTCACGTGCTCAGAGGATTCCCCACACGATGTACAGACCCAGGGAACCTGCCTGAGAACTTAGAGAAAGACTAAGGGCTCCATTCATTCAATCATTAATATGCTCAGTAACTATTTAGCATCTCAGACACTGTTGAGACAATTCAAAGGAGTGTAAGTCATGGTTTTTGTGTTTGAAGTTATTCACAGAGGCAGCAAATGGAGTAAAAAGTCCATAGTTTTTATAGTTTGTACTGAGTTCAAATCCCAGCTAGCCTATCTACAAGCTGTGTGACCCTGGACAGGTTTCTGCACCTCTCTGAGCCTCAGTTTCCTCTTCTAAAAGGAAAAGATAATGACAGTATCTATTTGCAATGGTTTGAGGATGAAAGGAGATATGCCTATGAAACAATTAGTACTGGACCTGGATCCTGGCATGAATTAACAAGCACTGAGGTTATTACTGTCGGTAGTAAAAGGTCCCACAGTGCCTTGAGTGAGCCCACATCACAAAATACAAGAGACTCATATATATATATTTTTTAACTTTTTTGAAGTATAGTTAACTTACAATGTTGTGTTAATTTCTGCTGTACAGTAAAGTGATTTGGTTACACACACATATATATATATATTCTTTTTCACATTCTTTTCCATTATGTTTTATCACAGGATATTGAATATAGTTCCCTGTGATCTACAGTAGGACCTTGGTGTTTATCCATCCTCTATATGATATTGGGTTGGCCAAAACGTTCGTTTGGGATTTTCCATAAGGAAAAACTTTTTGGCCAGCGCAATAGTTTGCATCTGCTAATCCCAAACTCCCAATCCATCCCTCCCCATCGCCCTTTGGCAACCGCAGATCTGTTCTCTATGTCTGTGAGTCTGTTGCTAACAGGTACTGAGTTTATGACTCCTGGTAGTAAAAGGTCCTACGGTGCCTCAAATGAGCTCACATCACAAAATAAGAGAGACTCCTGTTTGAATCCCAACTGTGTGCCGTGGATCAAATGCCTGCACCTCTCAGAGCCTCAGTGCTTAATCTGCTGACTGGGCCTGATCAGTGTTCCATGCTGGGTGGTTGTGCAGATGAAGTAAGGCAATGTCTATATATGGACACTCAGCACACAGGAGACCCATAATATATGGTCTCTATTTCTGTTAGGGAAGATGATAAGAAAAGCAAGTTATTACAATGCAGTGTAATAAATGCTATAACAAGGTCTTTCCCAGGGGTTTTGGGAGCTGGGTGTGGATTTCTGAGGAACCATTCTGCACTACGTTTGTGTAGCTAGGAACTTAAAGAGCAAGTCCTCATTTGACTTTGGGGCAGGAACTGTGGCGGCAGAGGCAGGACCCTGGGTGGTGGGCAGATAGTCCTGGAACTTTCAGGAATGATGGAGTTGTTATTAGAATCCGTCAGATCAGGGTCCACAGTTCAGCTCACCATGGACTTAGCTAAGTGAAATTCTTCAATGCAGTCACCTCTTTGAGCATCAGTGTCTTCATCTGTAGTGTTAATGACAGCAGCTGGCGTGCGCTGAGTGCCAGCTACGTGCTGGACCTTGTTTTCCATACTCTATATTCATTAACACACTTAGTCTTCATAACAACAGCCCCATAAAGCAGCTGCTATCATCACACCCCCATTTTACAGATGGGGAAGGCATGGCACAGGGAAGTTAGCTCTCTCTCACTAGTAAATGGCCCCGCCAGGATTTAAACCCAGGCAATCTGAGTCCTTAGCCAGTTCTTTTATAACTGTAGCTTTACATCCACTTGATGGGGTTCAGGGAAGGTTAAAATTAGGCAATGCATGAAGCGAGCTCTACCCAGAGTCTGTGACAGTTTGTGCCCTGTAAAGGGAGTTGCTGGGTACTTTTTTTTTTTGCTATTTTATTCCATCTTGCACAAGGAAAGTATTTTTTCATTCATACATATTTTAGAAAGGTTATACATCCCCCTAATGCTGCCATCAGATACACAGAACAGGTGGCTGGGACACAGAGGGGACTGGTGAACATTTGATGGTCCCCCAGTGAATGGTAGGGTCTCAAAGAGTTTACACCCTCTAGCTCGTTTTGTGGGTGTCCAACAGGCTGGACGTATCTCTTCAGAGCTTCTGAGCAACCAATTACAGGTCTTCCAGGCTAATGGGGCCAGGTTCATTGCCCAGCTTTCCCAGCAGGACACTGAGCTGACCCAGTGAACACAGCTGTCCCCCTGCCAGCTGTCTTATCAATAATTGGCCTTAGGGCTTTCTAGGTGGCACAGTGGTTAAGAATCCACCTGCCAATGCAGGGGACACAGGTTCAAGCCCTGCTCCAGGAAGATCCCACATGCCTCAGAGCAACTAAGCCTGTGCGCCACAACTATTGAGGCTACACTTTAGAGCTCATGAGCCACAACTATTGAGCCTATGTGCTGCAACTACTGAAGCCCACGCGCCCAGAGCCCGTGCTCCGCAACAAGAGAAGCCACGGCAATGAGGAGCCCTTACACCACAATGAAGAGTAGCCCCCACTCACCACAACTAAAAGAAAGCCCACACACAGCAAAAAAGGCCCAACACAGCCAATAAAATAAATAAATACATTTATAAAAAATAATAATAATAATAATTGGCCCTACAGGAATTCCCTTGCATTCCTGTGGTTAGGACTTCAAGCTTTCACTGCTGAGGGCCTGGGTTCCATCCCTGGTCAGAGAACTAAGATCCCACAAGCCACATGGCACAGCGAAAACAAACAAACAAACAAAAAACATTGGTCCTGCGTCAGGGGGCCAGGGATGTCAGAAAGGGCTCTCACTGCATGGTATAGGGGAAAGAGACTGTGTGTTGGCTCCATGACCTCAGGCAAGCCTCTCTGAGCCTCAGTTTCTTTGTCTGGAAAGTGGGAGGATGAGGGCTATGTATCAGTTATCTACTGCTGTGTAACAAACCAGCCCAAAATGTTAGTGACTTAAAACAATATGTGTTATTTAGGTGACCATTCTGGGAGCTGGATGGCTGTGGGTTTATGCTTGCATCTGTGGTCAGCTGGAAGCTTGGCTCATGGCTGGGTGGCCTAGGTTGTCCTCACTGATATGTCTGGTTGGCAGCTGCTGGCTGGGGTGTCTGGGCCTTGGGACCTTCATCATCAAGCAGGCTAGCTGCTTCTTCCCAGGTGGCTGAGATCCAAGGACAACAAGACAAGGCAAGCTTCACACAGTTTTCAAGTGTTTCCAGGTGTTGTGTTTGCTCACATCCCATTGGCCAAGGCCAGTCACATGGTCAAGGCCAGAGCCAGAGTGGAGAGCAGCTAGCTCCACATGGCATGGCTAGACGGAGGAGAATAATTTGCATTTTTACAATCTACCACAGTGGCCCTGGCAGAGATATTGGGAAGAAAACAAAAAATTATAGGATTCTGAATAATAATTAAGATCATAGAAATCATTTATTGGCGCATCAGGGCTCCAAGCATGTTGAATGAACAATCCTCACTTTCCAGATGAGGGAACTGGGATTCAGAGAGGTTGATAACTTACTAGAGCCACACAGCTAATTAGAGTGAAAGAGCTGGACTCTGAGCCCTGGGCTGATTCCAAAACTCACATCCATAGCTTTCCCTTCTTCTGTTTTTCCCAACACATGTAGTTCAGTCCAAACACGAGTAGGGACTCATAGAAGCCTCTATCTGGTTTACAAACCCGGTTTCTCCCGTCCCACCATGAAGGTCTGGCTTCCTTTGAAAGAAGCCTGCTGATTATTGCTTGTTGTCTGAAGTTCCAGATTGAACACAGTCGAGCCTGGCACAAAGTAGAAACCAGAAAGCATTTGCTTGAATAAAAGCTATTGCCACCTATTCCCGTAAGAATTTCAGCATCACGCAGACACTGAGGGAGAGCTGCTTAGACTCCCACGTCCCAGGTTCCTTCCTGCTACTCGCAATTTTGGTGGCAAGAGCGTCTGTTTCAGAATGTTCATTCTCCCATCTCAGCCTCCCTTTGGGAAAAGCCATTTTCCCAAATTCTCGCCTCTCAGAAAAGGAGGTGCACGTCCTTGGGGAGAGAGATGATCTTACACCCAACTCTTCTGCTGGGAAAGGCAGCAGCTAATGGGGACTACAATCAAAACCTGTAAAGGAAGAGGGAACAAACTCCAAACCACTTGACACAGGGGGACCCACGGAACCCAGCCTGGTGTGATTTCTCTCTGCGTGTTCAGGGATTCCTGATTCCTTAGGCGAGCACAGTGTCCTTGAAGTTCCAAATGCAGCCCTGATGCTGGAGAGTGGGAGCATGGGGGCTCCTGCAATTGGTTTCTTTTGTTTCCATCAAGTCAGAAACTCAACTTGATTCCTTTTTTATTTTTACTTTTTTTGGCCAAGCTGTACAGCTTGTGGGATCTTAGTTCCCCGACGAGGAATCCAATCTGCACCCTTAGTGGTAAAAGCTCAGAGTCTCAACCACTGGACCGCCAGGGAATTCCTGCAGCTTGATTCTTGATTCTGCAGGGTGGAGTGATAATCTCGAGTTCCCTTCTTTCCCGAAGCCTCAGTTTCCTCTTCTGTAAAATGGGTATGTAATAGGCCCTATCTCCTAGGATTGCTGTGAGGATTAAATGAGATCTTTCTTGTAAAGCCCCGAGCCCAGCTAGACTTAATGTCTCCATATATCTGAGCCCTGGGTTCTCGATCTCACCACATCTGACTCTTGGGACCTGAGACTTCCTTGTTGTGGGCTGGGATGAAGGCTGTTCTGTGCATCGCAGGATATCACGCAGCATACCTGGCCTATACATACTAGATGCCAGTAGCACCCTCCTAGTGTGACAACCAGAAATGTCTCCAGACATTGCCAAATGTCCCCGGGGTTGGGGGGAGGGGAGTCAGGGAGGTGGGGAGCAAAACTGCCCCGGGTTGAGAACCTCTGGTCTAAGCCTTTATTGTTGTTATTAATGAACACGAATTCCCTTTTTGTGTGAGGCTAAGACAGCTGATTTGCGAGAGGAGGCCAGGTTGAGCTTTGTAAGCTGCAGCTCGCGCCACTGCAGACAGTTGCAAGGTTTATTACCTCAATAATGAGATTGATGTGGATGAGTGAGCGCTTTTTGTGCCAAGGTTCATGTTTAAATTTTGAAAACTCTTCACAGGAGCATTGTCTGAAAATTCTTCCAGCTGGGGTTCTGCTGAGGTTGTCCAAGGGTGCCATTGGGCTTGGGGTCTTGATAGGATACCTTGAATTTATAGAATTCCTCCTCGCCCTTCAAAAAAGATTCCCCCCACCCAGTTTTATACTGTTGAATGCACTTTGCAAAAGAAGTAGAAAACACAGGACAGGAAATGGAAAAAGGAAACTCGCCCATAACTGGAATCCTGTCACTCAGAGATAATTTCTATTACGACATGTGTGAAGAAAATTACAGGCCAATATCACTGATGAACAGATGCAAAAATACTATCACAATGTGTGTGTGTGTGTTGTATAAAAATGGGACATACTGTTTTCCGACCTGTCTTTTTCATCCAACAGCATCTGGAACATTTTTATATATCATTAAGCAACAAATATTCTTTCATAAAATTCTTTTATTTTTCCTGCTTAAAAACCTCCTGTGGCTCCTGGTGGCCTGGGAATAGTCAAGATGCACTGGGGGAAAACTGATGAGGCCACACTCCATGGTTCATGTTGTACAGGTGTTACCTGAACACGTGGAGGCAGAGACCACAGATCCCATGAAAGGAGAGGGCAGTGCTTGGGTTCTGGGAAGTCATTTCTGCCTCAGGGTGAGATACAGATGTTTCTGGCTGCTGTGAATTCTCTCCGGTGCCTAGCCCCATCTGTCTTTCTGACCACATCCCTCATTTGTTGCATTCTGTCCAGTTCCTGCACTGGAATGCATTTCCTCTCATTTCCGTCGAGGGCTCTTTCCCTAGCAGACAGTGGTGTGATAAACACCCTTCCACATATACAGTTGAGCCTCATTACCTGTGGACTCTGTATTTGCGAATTCAACTACTCGTTAACATTCATGACCCCAAAAGCCATACTTGCGGTCCTTTTGTAGTCATTTGTGGACATG
Organism: Hippopotamus amphibius kiboko; assembly: GCF_030028045.1. Taxonomy (NCBI): domain Eukaryota; kingdom Metazoa; phylum Chordata; class Mammalia; order Artiodactyla; family Hippopotamidae; genus Hippopotamus; species Hippopotamus amphibius. The sequence goes on along the minus strand of NC_080193.1, from coordinate 9,201,730 downwards.
TACATGCTCAGAGTGGAGAAAAATTTGAGTCACCCAATGCATACGTTGCCAACTGAGGTTGAACGAGGCAAAGCTCTGTCTTCTTGTTTCAGCTCATACTGTAAACAAGTATCTTTTCCTGGTATATTTAATGCCACATTTTGAGCATTTGTGTGTTTTGGCATGATTTTGCTACTTAAAATGGCCCCCCAGTGTAGTAACAAAATGCTGTCTAGAATTTCTAACGACAAGAGGGCTGTGATGTGCCTCATGGAGAAAATACATGTGTTAGATTGGTTTCATTCAGACATGAATATGGTGCTATTGGCTGTGAGTTCAATGTTAGTGAATCAACTACATATATATATATATAAAATTCAACAATGTTCATGTTAAATAAGGTGTCTTTAAACAGAAGCACACATAAAACCAGGTTATATATTGATTGGTTGGCAAAAATGTGACCAGGAGCCTAGAGGAATCTAACCTTGTATTTCTCCTAGGAGCAATGATTCAATATTCACTCATTTAGTGTTTGTGGTGACTTTATAGAATATAACTACTTTGAATAATGAGAATTGATTGTATCTTTGCATGTTACCATGATTATTGTCTTCGGATAAATTTCTGAGAAGGGAATTACTGAGGCCAAGTAGAATACCTCTTCTGAGGTCTTTTGAGTTTGTATCAGTTAGTTCTTTCTGTGTAACAAACCTGTTTCCGCCTCTGTAAAATGCTGATTTGAAAAAGCCATATTATTTCCCATCAGCTTAGTATGAGGATTCAAAGAATTAGTGCCTGGTAAGTTGGTAACACTGGACCTGGTGAGCAGTAAGTGCTTAATAAGTACAAGCTCCATCATAGTGTTTATTTGTATTAAAGATCTGTGGTGCGTATTCTCACAAATGCAATCATAGGTTAGTATTATTTCTTCCCATTGAAGAGATGAAGAAACTGAGGCCCAGGGAGGTAACATGACTTGTCCAAAATGTTGGAGCCAGGAAGTCGCAGGGCCAGTCCTTACAGCAGGGCTTCTACCATCAGTTCAAGCCAGCAGGGCTGTCAAGTATGGACTCAGTCTCTGGCACATGCCTGGCCCTAAGCCAAGCATAAAATCTGCATTTTCCTTGTAGATGCATTTTTCTTATGGATGCTCCCACAACATAAGTAGGACCAAAATTTTGTTTTAATAATTTTTTTATAACTTTTTATGGTTTGCTTATTTATTTATTTATTTATTTATTTATTTATTTATTTATTTTTGGCTTCATTGGGTCTTTGTTGCTGCGTGCGGGCTTTCTCTAGTTGCAACAAGCAGGGGCTCCTCCTCTTTGTGGTGCATGGGCTTCTCGTTGCGGTGGCTTCTCTTGTTGTGGAGCACAGGCTGTAGGTGTGAGTGGGCTTCAGTAGTTGTGGCACGTGGCTCAGCACTTGTGGCAGACGGGCTTAGTTGCTCTGGGGCATGTGGGATCTTCCCGGACCAGGGATTGAACCCGTGTCCCCTGCATTGGCAGGTGGATTCTTAACCACTGCACCACGAGGGAAGTCCCCCAAAATTAATCCAACATGAATCACAGACTTAGATGTGAAATGTAAAACTATAACACTTTAGTAAAAGCATAGTAGGAAATCTTTGGAGTACATGAAAAGCATTCTCAGATCTAATACCAAAAGCATGACCCCTAAAAGGAAAAATTGATAAATTGGATTTCATCAAAATTGAAAACATTTTTTTCTGTGAAAAACTCCATTAAGAGGATGAAAAAAACAAAAACAAACTACAGGCTGGGAGAAAATATCTGCAACCACATATCCAGCAAAGGACTAGCATGTAGAACACATACATATATGTAACTCTTAAAACTGAACAGTAAAAAACAAACAGTCCCATTTAAAAATGGCAGAAGAGGGGCTTCCCTGGTGGCGCAGTGGTTAAGAATCTGCCTGCCAATGCAGGGCACACGGGTTTGAGCCCTGGTCCGGGAAGATCCCACATGCTGTGGAGCTACTAAGTCCATGAGCCACAACTACTGAGCCAACGTGCCACAACTACTGAAGCCCACACACCTAGAGCCAGTGCTCCGCAACTAGAGAAGCCACTGCAATGAGAAGCCTGTGACTGCAACAAAGAGTAGCCCCCACTCTCTGCAACTAGAGGAAGCCCATGCAGCAACGAAGACCCAACACAGCCAATAAATAAATAAATAAATTTATTAAAAAAATAAAAAATAATAAAAAAGAAAAATGGCAGAAGAGGGACTTCCCTTGTGGTGCAGTGGTTAAGACTCTGCACTCCCAATGCAGGGGGCTTGGTTTCAATCCCTGGTCAGGGAACTAGATCTCACAATCATGCCACAACTAAGAGTTCGCATGCCACAACTAATGAGCCCGCCTGCTGCAACTAAGACCCAGTGCAACCAAATAAATAAGTAAAATTAAAAAATAAGAAAATGGCAGAAGACATGAGATATACAGATGACAATAGGCACAAGAAAAGATTTTCAACAGCATTAGCCATCAGGGAAATGCAAATTAAAACCACAGCAAGGTATCACTATATACCTACCAGAAAGACCAAAATAAAAAAAACAGTGATAACACCAAATGCTGGTGAAGATGTCGAGAAACTGGATCCCTCATAGATTGCAGCTGGGTGGGAATGTAACATGATATGGTCCCTTTGGAGAAGAGTTTGGCAGTTTCTTAAAATACTAAACATGCAACTACAGCCATACCTCATTTTACTGTGCTTCACTTTACTGCATTTTTTACAAATGGAACGTTTGTGGCAAATCTGCACCAGGCAAGTCTACAGTGTCATTTTTCCAGCAACATTTGTTCACTTCATGTCTCTGTGTCACATTTTGGTAATTCTTGCAATATTTCAAACTTTTTCATTATTATTATATTTGTTACGGTGATCTGTGATGTGACTCTTGCAAAAAGATTATAACTTGCTGAAAGCTCAGATGATGGTTAGCATATTTTAGCAATAAGTGTTTTTAAATTAAGGTATGTACATTGTTTTTTAGACGTAATGCTGTTGCACACTTAATAGACTATAGTGTAGTGTAAAAATAACTTTTATATGTGCTGGGCATCCAAAAAGTTTGCGTGACTGGCTTTCTTGCAATATTTCCTTCATTGTGGTGGTCTGAAACCGAACCCACAATATCTCGGAGGGCTGCCTGTACCCTATGACCCAGCAACTGTACTCCTGGGCATTTTGCACAGAGAAATGAAGACTTGTGTTCACACAAAAACCTGTACATGAACGTGTATAATGTTCACAGCAGCTTTGTTTGTAATAAACTGTCTCAAACCGGAAACAACCCAGATGTCCTTCAGTGGGGGAAGGGTTAAGCTCTGCTCTATCTATGGAATACTACTCAGCAATAATAAGGAACAAATGTGTAACAAACTCAACGCATCTCCAGAGATTTACGCTGAGAAAAGCCAGTCCCCAAAGGTTGTACACTCTATGAATTCATTTGTCATTCTTGAAATGACAAAATTGTAGAAATTGAGAACAGACGAGCAGTTGCCAGAGGCTTAGGAGTGGATGGGGGAAGGAAGGAAGAGGGTGTGGCTATAAAAGGGCAATGTGAAGTGTCCTCCTGGTGAGGGAAATGTTCTGTATCTTTTATCAAGATATCAATATCCAGTGTGATATTATACTATCGTTTTGCAAGGTGTTACCACTGGAAGAAACTGGTAAAAGGTACATGTGATCTCTTTGTATTATTTCTCATACTTGCACATGAACCTACAATTATCTCAAAATCAAACATTTACTTAAAAAAAAGGCATCCCAGGGAATTCCCTGGCAATCCACTGGTTAGGGCTCTGTGCTTCCTCTTCAGGGGGCCCAGGTTTGATCCCTGGTCAGGGAACTAAGATTCTGCATGCCTCGAGGTGCAGTCAAAAAAAAAAAAAGGCATCCAAACTATCACATACAGAAGGGGTAAACAACAGGTTCCTACTGTATAGCACAGGGAACTATATTCAATATCCTGTGATGAACCCTAATGGGAAAGAATATGAAAAAGTATGTATATATATGTATAACTGAATCACTTTACTGTACAGTAGAAATTAACACAACATTGTAAATCAACTATACTTCAATAAAATGAATTTTTTTTAAAAAAAGGCATCCTGCCTGTAGTCAATCAATCATTTCTAGTTCCTATTTAGCAGAAAGAAGCACTCAAAGCAGTGAGAATCAAGACTGATCAATGGAGGGTGAATTTTAATATTCTCCAAGCTTTGTCCTCTTCTGTCACTCAAGCAGGGGTCTTGCCTACTGAGATTACCCTAGTAATCTGAGATTACTTCCAGTCTCTCATTTAATTAATAGTATTATTATTTGTTAATGCTTCCACAGGGCTAATCCACTTGGCTTCCACGTTGCCCTGGCAACCTAACACTAAGGTCTCCATTTGCTACCAAGAGAAACTAGAAAAATGATTTGCTTAGGAGCTTCCAAATGCAGGTCCCAGACTTCTTTTTTCTTCATATATGAACTGGCATGTGTATCATAGCGGGTATGGAATCACTCTTCTTTTTCCTGATCATTAAATTTCTCTTCATCTAGCATCTATCTTTTAAGGCTACTTCAGAAATTACCAGCTTTTGAGAGCAGGAAAAGACTCTCAAATCCAGCATCTTACCTGGCCCTGAATCTCTCCATTTAGGGCCAGCTCATACAGAACCAAGGTTTCCTTTAGGGCCCATGAAGGGGTTGCTGTGGATTCAAGAACAATAGGATGATGGAGGGGGGGTGTTTTTTGCAAAGAGTTATGCAATTTTCCAGCTGCTTCTGGGAGTAGCAGCTCTCCACTGGCAACATTTGGGGCAGGTGTGGGGTGGGGTGGTGAGGTGGCATTGCTTCTGGCTTTAGATGCTTTCTGTGCAAGAATCATCTCCCCCACCCAAAAGATAAAATTGGAAGGCAAAGACCTTGGGATCTTTCTCAGCGTATTTCACGGTTGCTGTATGGTGGTGTCACGGGTGAGGGGGTGGGAATTGATGTCCTGGGAAATTTTACTTCTAATTGTATCATTTATAGAACTGGGAGATGGCAACCCATATGTTTTAAGTACCTACTGTATGGGGACTTCCCTGGTTGTCCAGTGATTAAGACTCCACCTTCCCAGTGCAGGAGGCTCAGGTTCCATCCCTGGTCAGGGAACTAGATCCCACATGCCGCAGATTCTGCACGCGGCAATGAAGATCCCCTTGCAGGGACTAAGACCCAGCTCAGCCAGAAACAAAACAAAACAAAAAAACCTACTGTATGCCAGGCACTATGCTGGATGCTTTTTCATGCCTTAATTCATTGAATCTAAACCCCCGAATCTTCAAAACCACTCTCTAAAGTAAGCACTTGGATGAATCCCACTTACATAGACGAGGAGAGTAGGGTGCAGAAAGGGGAAGTGACTTGCCTGAGGTCACACGACTGGTAAGAAGTGGAGCCTGGATTTAAAGCCAAGTTTGTCAGAATCTAAAGTCCGTGTTTTTTTTCTATTGTCATGCTGCCAGAGTGGCATTTTAATGTTTAGTGTAATGACTGATAGAGGCTTATGCCAAGTCAGGCACCCTGCTAAGTGTATTACTAACCGGGAGCCCTTGGAACCCTTCCCAAGGTGCATCTGCTATTACCCCTATTTTACTGAGAAAGAAACTGAGGCTTAGAGAGGAGACATACTTTGCCGTGATAGCTGTTCTGGTTCAGGTGGACCCTGATTTACATAACACACATTTCTGTGGCTGATGCTTAACTTGAAAAATTTCCCCGCTGAATTGCAAAAATGCTTTGCTTTGGGAAGTAAATATCCTACCCCATCAGCAGGTCTGCTTTGTTAATTCAGTTCATCAGGCCCAGTTTCCCCAAATCTTGGCATTTCAGAGCTTGGTATTTGAGAAAGGAACTCTGGCTATCAAGAGGACAACTTCATGCTACCAATCAGGAAATTCAGGCCCACAGAGATGAAGGGAACTGCCCCAGGACACACAGTCTGAGAGATGGACTCGAATCCTGGTGCTCTGACTTTTAGGCTTGGGCCGCCCAGTGATTAAGTGAGGGACTTTGGCCAGGAAAAGGAAGGGAGGGATGCTGTACCCTTCATTTCCTCACCTGCGAAATTGGGTCAAGATAGGCCCTCCTGTGTAGTGGTGCGGTCCAGCCCAAGGGCCATCACCTTATGCTAGCAAAGTGACAAGGTGTAGTGGAAGGAGGATCCAGAAGTGGTGGTGGGAGGGTATGACGGCAGCAGAGGCGGAGCTTCGGGGGCTAGAGGCGGGGAATCAGGAATTCTGGGCGGGGCTTGGAGTTTTAGATAGGCAGTGGGCGGGACTTGCGATGCTGCGAATAGAGTGGCCAGCCCGTGGGCGGGGCTTCTAGGAATTGGGGCGGGGTTTGTGACGCAGAAGGGCCAGTTCTGAAGGAATGGGAGGGGAGCTGGGCTTAGAAGCCGGGAGGCTGGCGAAGGGTTTGGATGGGGCAGTGGGCGGGGTTCAGGGGAGCTGATGTTCCGGTTTTAAGGGACTCTGGGGGAATTTTTGAGGAGCCGGGGGATGTCGCCCTGCCGAGCCAATCAGATCAGTGGGCGGGGCTCTCAGGTCTCCACTCCTGGTTCTGAGGGGGCAGTGGGCGTGGCCTTCCGGCTGCTCGGAGGACTAGTGGGCGGTGCTTGCGCTTGGGGACCGCCTTCCTCTGAGGCCCACTGCATCCCTCGGCGCGACCAGAGGAGGCGCTAGAGAGAGCGAGGCGTGGAGCGCAGGGTGGGAAGCGGGCTTCACCTCCCGGAAGTGGGCGTGGCGCGCCGCAGCCCGGCGGGCCTGGTTGGGTGCGGCGCGGCGCGGAGGCGGGGCCTGCGTGCGGCGGTGGGGGCGTTGGCGGCTGTCCGCGCCCCTCCCCCGCGCGGCGCTCAGTGCCAGGCGGGAGGCGGTAGTGGTTGGAGGCATCGCGGGGCTTTGCAGCGGGGACTTCGGTAGCGGCGCCTCAGGCACCTCGGCCCTGGTGAGCTGCGCGCGCCCGGCGGGGCCGCTCGGGAGCGAGGCGGGCGGGCGGACGAACCTGTCCTCTCAGCATGTGCGGGCGCCGGCTGACAGGAGCCGGCGGGGCGTGGGGCAGGGCCCGGGTGGAGCGGACAGGGCGGGGTGGGCGCGCGCGGCGCGGAGCCTTGGGCCGGGGGCCCGCCCTGGCCGGCGTGCAGGGGGCAGGGGTCGAGGCTGCTGTGGGAAACTTGGGATCCGGTGGGGAGGGGAGTTGGAGACCGAATCGCTCGGCCTGGGGAGGGGGAACCGGGTCCTTGTGGGGAGGAGGCTGCCCAGGGGAGGCTTGTAGGCGTCTGGGACTCTCCTGGCCGGGTGAGGAGCTGAGGGGGAACCGGGCTGCCCCGGGAAGGGTTTTAGGGGTCAGGGCTCCGCCGAGTTGGGTGGGGTCTCGGGTGGGAAGGGGCTGCTGGAAGCCAGGGCGCCAGGCCTGGGGACTGGGCTTGAGCCGCCCTGAGGAGCGAGTGGGTGGGGGGTGGCCAGGGGCCGGGCTCACGTGCGGCCGGGGGGAGCTGGGCTCAGTGTGGGAGGGGCGAGGGCGGCCGTCTGGCCTGGGGGTTGCCTGCTTTGGGGTGCGAGGCCCGCTCTGGGCCCTGAAGGACTGGGTTGGGGGTCGGGAAGGGCGGGGCGGGGCTGGAGCTGGAGTGATGTGGGTGGGGGCGGCCGGGGAGGCAGATGAGCCCAGCGGTGGGAGCGGAGGGCCGGGACTGGCGGGGGAGGGGCGGGGGGGCGGGTTGGGAAAGGAAGAATGGGGCAGGGACGCTGCCGGGTCGGGGGCCTGGAGCGTCCGCGTGAACTGCGTGGTTCAAGAGATATGCTCTCCTAAGAGCGGAGCAGCTGGCTAGGGGCGCAGTAAGAAGCAGCGAGGTGCAGGTGGGGCTCCGCTGCGCCTAAATGACTGAGGATGAGTTCAGATGCAGAGGCTGGAAATGCAGGAATCGAGCCCTCCCGCCTGTCCACACAGGCGCGCGCACACAGCTCTCCGTCTCTCAGATGATTTGAATGTGTTGGGGGGAAGTGGCAGGCTGCGGGGAGAGCCGAGAAGAAAGGGGCTTCCTCTTGCCGGGAGGCGCTGGCCCCGCCGTCCTTTTTTGGGAGTGTTCAAAGGGTTTTGATCGCTGGAAAAGGAAACGTAGGCTTTGCTGCATCGCGGTTTAGAATCACATCCTATATTTGGCCTTAATGTAGGCTGTCCTTGTTTTGTGGTGTCTGAAGTCCTTGCTCTACATGTTGCAAACGTGGGATTCAGTGTTAGAAGCAAATTGCAAGTCGCTCATCTCCCCCAGGAGAACAAGATACAGAGGCCTTTCTTTTCTATAAGCCATTTAAACAGAATTGAATATAGTACGCGTTTGTAAACTGGTACTGGGTGGCGAATGTATTTACTTTTGGAAATGGTTATCACAAAATATTAGGCCCTCTCACTGCAGCCTTCCCGCCCGGGCTTACGTCCTCAAACAGTACTTGTAGGGCTCGTAGTCACTCTATATAATAGTGCATTTCATTGTCCTTATCTGGCAGAACTCTCTCCTGACACCAGGGCCTGCTAGAATAGACAGAAACATGATTAAGTATAAGCAGTTGCTTTGTACCGTCTGTTCGGTTGTGAAGGCAAATAGATTATCTGTTTCTATGACTTCACTTTCTGCATTCCCTATAAAACTGAAGAAATGGGAAAAATCTGTTTGGATTTGATTCTGTGTATTTCAGAAAACTAATTTAAGGAAACTAATTTTTATTTTTGGCTTGGAGGTACATTTCAGAGTTGCAGTGTTTAGATAGGAAGCCTAATAGTAGATAACTCTTGGGTCTGATAGGTTGCATAAATAAATGGGAGGGGGGGAGTAAAATAAAACTGGGAATTGTGTTGTATATTAGGCCTCAAGGTGCCATCTTTTGTGGTAGATGTTTGTCGTGTGCACTGAGGATTCAACAAAGATTGGTATAAAGGTCGAGTACACACGTTTTTGACAAATCCGGAATGTGCCTTGTCTGTATTTGTTTTTGATTATTTGTGGGAGGTACAGTAAAGCCTGATGGGTTCTGATAGAGGGACCCCATACCAGTGAGAGATCCCTGCACAGAGTATTGACTTTTTCTTGATCATTCGTTACTTTGTGTGCAGATTGTGCTAATCAGAAGTTACCTCTATTACTTTATATATAATTTGGGATTAGATTCAGGGTTGACAGGATTTTTGGTGTGTGTGCTACTTCATTTTTTAAAAAATTGAGGTATGATTGACATATAACATTATGTTAGTTTCAGGTGTACAACATAGTGATTGGATATTTGTGTACTCTGAAATGATCACCACAATAAGCTTAGTTACCATTCGTCACCATACAAAGTTACGGGTTTTTTTCTTTGTGATGAGAACTTTAAGATTTATTCTCTTGGCAGCTTTCAAGTATGCACTAGATTATTATTGACTGTATTCACCGTGTTGTCCGTTACATCCCATGACTTACTCATTTTATAACTGGAAGTTTGTACTTCTTGACTCCCTTCACCCATGACATATAGCACTTTCAAAATACTTGGATTTTTTTGATTTAAGTTTTATGCTCAACACAGCTGTCACTTTTGAGATTCACTCCAGCCGTGCGGAGAGTCACTCAGATGCCTATGAAATGGAATCTTCAAAAGGATAAGTGATCAGTTCTTAGTTATGTTGCTGGGGGTGTGGAAATTCAGTTCTGTATGATGGCAAATTATTTCTTAATACTTGGATTTGTCACAAAAGGTGCATTAGAAACATATTAACCAGGTTGTTTTAGCTTTGACTTTTTTTTCAGAAGTGGAACAATAGTAAATTTGGGTGCCACTTTCAGATGCAGGGTACAAATCCATGTTTGTTTTCCTTTTGATGACTTCCCTGTGTCGTTCTCTTCCTGAATTATGAGAACTCTTTTCTGACACTTGAAAGTCTTTTTAAACTTAAGATGCCTTTTCTCTATTAAAACATGGAAATACTCATGAATATTTCAGTATGACCTAGTACCTAGAATGTTAAGTAATAGAATCTCTCTGGGTTTTCATTGCCCTAGTTCAGATCCTTTAAAATGAGTGAACAAGATTCTACACTCCTTTTGAGAGCTTGTTGCGTATTTCAGTAGCACATAATAGAATCTTTTTTGTTTTATAACCACTTTATTGAGATATAATTCACATACCATACGGTTCACCCATTTAAAGTGTACAATTCAGTGTTTTTTTTAGTATATTCACAGAGTTGTGCAGTCATCACCACAGTTTTAGAACATTTTCATCGGCCCCAAAAGAAACCCCATACCCATTAATGGTCCTGTCCCCCCAGTTCTTCTCCCTCACCTTCCCTAGGCAACCGCTTATCTACTTTTTGCCTCTATGGATTTCCCTTGTTTTGGACATTTCACATAAATGGAATCATACAATATATGGTCTTTCGTGTCTTTTGTTATAATTCAAGGTTTATCTGCGCTGTAGCATGTATAAGTACTTAATTCTTTTTCTTATGGTTGAAAAATATTCCATTGTATGGATATACCACATTTTGTTTATCCATTCATCAGCTGATGGACATTTGGGTCTCTTTTTTTTGGCTATTATGAGTAATGCTGCTGTGAACATTTGTGTCCAAGTTTCTGTGTGGACATATGTGTTCCTTTCTCTTGGAAATTACTAGGCCGTATTGGTTCCTCTGTGTTTAACTGTTGGAGGAACTGCCAGGCTTTTCCAAAGCAGTTGCACCATTTTTCAGTCCCACCAGCAGTGTATAAAGATTTCAGTTTCTCTACATCCTTGATAACGCTTGTTATTCCCTATTTGATGTTAGCTGTCCTAACGGGTGTGACGTGGTGTCTCATTGTGATTTTGATTTTCATTTCCCTGATGGCTAAAGATGTCCAGCATCTTCTCAAGTGATTAGTGGACAGTTGTATATTTTCTTTGGAGAAGTCTCTGTTTAGATGCTTTGCTGGTTTTAAAATTGGCTTATCTTTTTGTTGTTAAGTTATGAGTTATTTATACATTCTAGATACAAGTGTCTTATCAGATATAGAATTTGCGAACATTTTCTGCAATTCTGTGAGTTGTCTTTTCACTTTCTTAATGGTGTACTTAGAAGTAGAAAAGTTTTTAATTTGGTGGAGTTCAATTTATGCATAATGGAGTCAGAACTGATAATGAGTTAGAAATTATTTAGACCTTAAATCATATCCTCATCAGTATTTTGGTTATATAAATTAAAATCCAAACGTGGAAGGATAGGGAAAGGTTTGAATTAGTTCTCTAGTTCTCGATCAAAAAAGGTTCATCAGGGAACATGCCATTCCCTCTTCAAGTCGTCTCGTGGTCTCCCACCCCATTGTCTGTGGTTCAGGTTAAGACTTAATGTGGTTGTGGATGAGGGGGCTCTGATTTCAGCCTCCCTCAGCTCTCACTGCTCCCCTTTCTGTGTTTTCATCTCCATCGCCACTCCCTGAACTGTCCAGCCTTCAGATCTTCTTGTGATGTGCTTACTACTCGGCTCCCTTTCCACCTGATGAATCCCTCTTGTCCTTTGGGGTCCTCCGTGAAACCTTCCTCAGTCCTCGCAGGCAGGCATTGTCCCTGCCCTCATGCGCTGGACATTTATCACTCCCATCTGCTACAAGGAACAGGATCTGAACTTGAGCTCACTATCTGAAAGGCGCCCCCATACAAGGCAGAATGTGAGAGAGAAATTCACACAGAAGGCAGACTGAGATTCTCTTGCTCACAGGGTGGTCTCTAGTCCCTGCTGGATATTTGCTGAATGAAGGGTTATTTTTATTGAAGTTACCTGGAAAGATCCTGAAGTCAGTGTGTTTCTCTGGTTATTATTTACACCTCTGTTGCTTATGTTAAAATAACGTGAAGTACGGGGTAATTCCCCTCTGCCCTTCTGGCATCCGAGTCCAGCTCTTACTAAAAAATTGCTCAGATGTAAACTGAGTGTTTGAAACATTTTCCTTAGGGCAGAATATTCTTGTCCAGGTTCTTTCCCTCTAATAAATAGTGATGATTGGCACACAGCCTTCTCAGCAGGGCAGATGGCCAGGGAACACATTTGGTTTGGTATGATTTAGCCACACCAAATGAAGCAGGCCTGCCCTGATGGTGTTGAGTCAGTCAGTGCTGGAGCTGCCCCTCTGCAAGCCTGATGGTGGGTGTGAATCGGGTTTTAAAGGTGCATACTTCCTTCCTTTTCGTTCTTTTGTTTATGCTCTTGCTTCTCTCAGAGCATCTGATTAATACTTTAATTAAAAATACTGCAGTTAGTATCTTCCTGAGAATTAGGGGAAACCAATTGGCCATTTGGGGTATGTTTTCTTTGTGTGTGTGTGTGTTCACTGAAGTGATTGGATTGTGGCAAGGTGATAAAGAAAAGAAAAATTTGAAATTTGTTGTCTCCTTAGGCTCAATGAGCTGTCTGTACGTACATATTTTCTTGCTCAAGGAGTTTTGTCTTTAGAGAAATTGAGGCAAAGAAGGGTGCAGACCTTCAGAACCAGACTGGGTTTCACTCTCTGCTCCCTCTTTTTTTATTTTTAAGTAGTTAATTAGTTAATTTATTGGCTGCATTGGGTCTTTATTGCTGTGCGTGGACTTTCTCTAGTTGTGGCGAGCAGGGGCTACTCTTTGTGGTGGTATGTGGGCTTCTCATTGCGGTGGTTTCTCTTGTTGTGGAGCATGGGCTCTAGGTGCGTGGGCTTCAGTAATTGTGGCACGTGGGCTCAGTAGTTGTGGTGCACGGGCTTAGTTGCTCCGCAGCATGTGGGATCTTCCCAGACCAGGGATCGAACCTGTGTCCCCTGCATTGGCAGGTGGATTCTTAACCACGGCTCCACCAGGGAAGTCCCTCTGCTCCCTTTTTTTAATAGCTGTGATTTTGCCAATTACTCTGCCTCCCTGAGCCTCAGTTTCCTCTTCTGTAATGTGGAGATGCTAGTGGTACCCTGCTGGATTTTGAGCAGACACTGAATAAATTTGTGTTCCCTCTGTCTTCACTCTTAAATGTCTGTTAATGAATGGAACTGGGGAGAATCGAATAGGGTAAGTTTAACACATTTTATTTCTGTTGTTAAACTATTAGTGTATGGATTCCCATTCTTACCTGAGCATTTTAGACTTCAAATTAAAGTCTAAAATGGAGAGGGAAAAAGTGCATAATTTTGGGACAGGAAGGTAGTGTTAAAAATGAGGCAGTTTTGGGCAGTCTATCTGAATTGGAAATGTCTGTTCAGACAAGCTTCTCTTATTCAGGCCTTATGCTTGTATTCAGTCAGTCTGTCTGTCTGTCTATTTTAAGGAAAAAGTTTTAGTTCCTGGCAAAAGATGGATCTTTTTAGGGTTTGGAAGGAGATGGCACTGCAGTGTGTGAGATGCTCATGGGATTGAGTATGATGTGAATGGCAGCATTGTGATAAAGTGTAACATCCTGTGTGGGAAAAGAGCCTCCGTAGTCTCATGGGATGTTAAATTAGGCCTGTCATTTGGATCTTACATTAATGACAAAAATCTTCCCTCCTGTTTGCCGTAGTCAAGAGAAATCAAATTAATGCAAAGGTTGGCGTAAGAGAAACTGTATTGTAAATGGGAGTAGGAAGACTTGTGTTTTGTATGACTGAAGGTGGGAATTTCACAGTTCATATTTTCCCCACTTTGGTTATGCAGTTATTTACAGTAAAAAAAATTATGAATAATGGATCATACTTTTAGCCTGAATATCTCACCACCTTTTGAAGAATATATCATTTTAGGGGGTTTGGGAGATTATGTCTCAGGCCCAGAGGAGCTCATTCTTGATGCCCATGAGGATCTGCTATAGACCTTTGTCAGTCTAGCTGCCTGGGCTCCAGCTCCCTGGTGACTCTGAATCACAGCCTGAGCGGAAAGTACCTCGCTGGCTTGTTCCTCATCTGACAGGGGAGGGTACTATGGTCACAGGCGCTTGAGAGACTTGCCCAAGATCAGAAACCTGACTATCCCTCCACTCCACCCCACCTCCTTCTACGGGTAGTGTGAATTCATTTTTGTAGTTGGTGGTGTGGATTTATACGATAATGTTGATTTTTTTTTTTTTAAAACAGTGTGAACCCGATGTGCTTTCCCTAATTTTTTTAGTCCTTGACACAATGCAACTTAAACTTCCACCACAATGTTTTGCCAGATTTGCAAACTGAGCCTACTTGCTGTTCACCCCTTCAGTTCAGCATCACAGTTGGTAGTTAGTTCCAGTGTTTTTTTTCCCCCTCACAACCTTCTGATCATATGTGTATTAAACTATGAACTTGGTCCAGATTTTCAGGGCTTCTTTTTAGATGCAGTTTGGGAAAACTAGAAAATACATGGAATCTCTTGAATAAGAGATCAAGCCTTTGGTAGACTTGATTTCCTAGCTTTCATGTAAAGTTCCTTGACAGCATTTTATTGATCCCTTTTTGTGTCCTCAAGTCTTGTAATCTGACCATTAGTGTGCAGTCATGGTAAGGATTTATCTTGAGTATTTCAAAGACCAATTAATATCAGCCATTCATATATGAAAAGGCTGCTTTTGACAGGAACAACCTCCAGCCAGTACTAGAACTACAGACATGATGAAAACCCTGCAGGACTGGCAGAAGTCAGCCATTACTTCACAGTGTGGTCATTCTGTCTCCGGGGAACCAAGGCAGCCTGGTAATCGGGTCACGTGGCTGTTTGGTGTAAGAGCCTTTTTTGCCCCCCCCCCCCGCCGTGGACTCGGATGTGTGTACCCACATTCTGATAGTCACTGAGGTCTTCATTCTGGATAAACAAAGCTGTAGTTTTTCAGTTTCATGAACGGCCAAAAACACATGTGGGAAAGGAACTGTTGGGAGAGTGAAGGCTTTGGGGGTGTATTTTCCACTCATGACATTGTCAGAGTTCTTGACAAAATTCACAAGCTCCCCCTCCGTAGGACGAATGTTTACTCACCGTTATTTGCTTACTTCACGTGAAAGATACTTAAATTCCTTTTCATAATGGTCAAGCATTCTTTTCTAGTTAAAGACTAATTCCTTTCATTCTTAGGAACTTAAAGAATTGAGGCTGATTTATTAATATAAGAACTCAAATGCTGCCTGAGTGGTAACTGAGAAACGCATGTAAACTTGAGCTATCATCTCCGTTAGGCAGAAGGATTTATTAGGAGACTAGTCACTTTACAACCTGGATGGTGAATTAATTTTGCGGTTAGTAGTGTCTTTAGCTTAACATTGTCATCCTAGTTTTTCTTGGCAAGCAAGAGAGAGGCCAGAGCCAACAAGTGCTGGCCACAGCTCTTTGGGGTGATATTTAGTAAGATGCATGTTGTCTGTTTTAGAAACAGAGTAACCGTCCCTTAGGCTCTCTCTTTGATGGGAAGCACTGTTGCTTTACAGTGTTACATAGGAAAAGGGAGATTGGAAGTCTATGTATGTATGTATGTATGTATACCCTGACACATCCCTGGTCTTCTTATGCAGTATAGAGCTATCTTGCATCTACTGGGCTAAATTACATTGTCAAGTGGAACAAATGATACATCTTACCTGCAAAGAATAGCTGTGAGTCACGTGGTTCTCTAACCGAGAATGGTTAGAGAGCGCAGATGCAGCTTCTGTTTTGGAGGCAGTGTGTACATTCAGTCCCCAGCCCAGGATTGGGTTGTGTTCCAAAGTCTAACTCAGTTATTTGGAAATGAGAAGGGATTTTTTGGTATAGATTGTGTTATAGTAGTGGTTAAGTTCCCAGCCTAGACTGAAGAAATCTGTTTAATTCACAGCACAGCTTTTTAAACTGTTAATGATGATAGCTGAATTCTGGATCTTGGGAGCTGGGAGTCATGTGAACAAGAAGTAAGGAACCCTGCTTCACGCCCCCAGATGCCTGTCTGTGCAGGCTGCGTGGCATCCAGCAGCATCATGCCACAGCAGCCCTCCAAGTTCATCTTCCTTCTCTCTTTAACTTGAAGCTTCCACTCCCCTGGTTAAGCTGATCCCCTTTCAATAGTAGTCACAAAGCAGATGGTTCAAATTCATTGCTACTAATGTGCTTCTGGATGGCCACAGTTCCTGCTAGACTACCGTTGCTGTTCAGTACTAGAGCGACTCCGGGCTGTATTTGTGTTATCTTATTTCACTCTTTTCTTTTTAACCCTTTTAGAGGTACAATATTAATATTTTTACAAAGAAGATTCCTTATTGATAAACATCATCTTTCTGAAATGTTGGTGTGTAGTCAGTGTAACCAGGTTTCAAGGGGAAAGTTGAGGGAGGGTGCATGAGGTCAGGCAGAGCCCGTATAGAAGGCTCGCCCTGGTTCTGGAATCTGGAAGAAGCCCTGCCTGCTTTAGAAAGGTTCCTCCTGTTACCTCGAAAACAGTGAATCTGCTCAGCTTTTTTCAAAATACTCACGATCCTTTTTTTTCCCTTTTCATTTGGGAACCATGGCTCGAATGGGTCTTACGTTTTAGCAATGACTTGGTTTCTAGGACCTTTCAGAAGTAGATCAGGGCAGGGTCATGGTTGTAAGTTGGGGCAACTTGTGCTGCCAGATCTGTGTGCTGGTCTCTGTCTATATTTCTATCCCTTTATGAACTCCTGCCACAAGGCCCTTTCTTTCCTCAAACAAAGGGAAATAATTGATCTTTCCCTTTTGCTATTGATTGCCTCTTTGAAGGGTTTGGATTGTCTGGTTTTTAAGAATGTCTTATTCAAGCATTTTATGATGCTAAGTGTGATAAGGGTCAGGGACTTGATTTTTCTGGTGCAGTTAGAAGAAGTCTTGTTCACAAAATGTTAATGGCAGGCTTAATGTTTTGATTTACTTTAAAAATGTATAATAGTTTAGAAAATGCATTGCAAGCTTCCTCTAGCCCCGAGGTATGTAATTCTTGATACTGAATTCTCTGGGTGGGGCCTGAGTTCTGTGGGGGTCGAGAGAACAGGGTGATGGAGAGTCAGTGTCACTGGGACACTAGGTGGAGGCCCTGCCTGAAGGTTTGCGAAATAGCACAGGGCTGACTCAGAGCAGGTGTAATTGGGGAAGGGTAGTGTTAGATGGACAACGGAGATGGCCCAGATTGTCCAGGGTCATGAGAACAGAATACACATTTATACAGTGAGTAAAATGTAAGTATACTTTAGATGTGGAGTTATAAAGGCAGACGGAAATGTAATTTGTGGGTGTCATTAATGTTATTGATTTCTGTGTTAATACTGATTACTTTTTGCATTAAATGCACAGAAATTTTAAAATAAATATGTGTGGATAATTGTTTTCCAGTCTGTGAAAGTGAACACTAGTACCACCATATGCCACGTTCCTTGAAGGCAAAGAATGTCTTACATTTTTTGTGCCTCTGTTTCCCAGCACACTGCCTGGCACACAGTAGATGCTCAATAAATGTTAGTGGAATAGTTGAATTTCAGTTTTACATGGTACACTTGTGGTAGTGATTCTTAGTATTCCCATTTTCCTAGAAGATGAAAGGAATAGAGGAAATTTTCTGTAGTGTAGAAGGACTGCTGATTCTAAACATTTGCTTATTAAATTCTTATGATAAGCTAGTCATCATTTTCATTTAAATAAATGCGTTAGCAGATACACACATTTATTTACTGAAACATATTTTATCTGTAAAGCAGATTTTGGAGTTTGGTTATTTAAAACATGAACTCTGATGAAAAAACAGGGTGACATCACATATTGGTACTTTATTCCAAATTTACTAACTTAACTTCTTGAATAAACTGAAGGTACTGGTAGCATGGACTTCTTAGGGCTTTGACTTATGGTTTGGTTAGCAGCTTTGACTTTAGAAATAATCCATGAAAGAATGTCCTTGTGGAAGTGTGCCTTCAGCTGGGGAGTTTTTGTCAAAACGGATATGGAAAGAACCCTAATCTGTATCAAGATGAGAATTTGAAGTTAAGGTAGCCCTCCAGAAAACTGAGTTTCCCTTTCTTGTCTTTCTCCTTTACTCGAGTTTCTTGTGCTTTAATCAACTGGCTGTAGTGTCCGCAGTGGACACTGAGGGGCCCCTAGGCCCAGCCCCAGGGGAATCACAGGGCAGGTCTCAGCTCATTTCAGTGGCTCCTGGATCTCCAGCGATTTAATATGCTTGGATTCATTTCACTTGAGAAATTGACAAGAACCAAGTACTTTAAGATAGGGTGAATTGGGTACCCTTTCAGCTGTTGAATCACTTAGTTCATTCATGCAATATTAAAATTTGAAAACCTGTGGTCTTTGGTTTATATTGTATTAGTAATGTGATCACAGAAAAAGAATCATCTTGTACTTGCATTTTTATGTGTGTTATTTCTGGCCATTTTTATTTTATTTTATTTTATTTTTTTAATTTTTAGTTTTTTTTCATTATAAGATTAATTTATTTGTCAGACGCAATGTAAGATGAAGCAACAGGACAATACATAAGATATTTATATTACCCTAGGATGGAGATGCCGAAAGAATCCTGAAAGCAAACTGAAATGCAAACTAAATAACAATTCCTGTGATGGGAAATGGCTGTGTTTCTGTGGTGGGAGGTGCTCTGAGCCCTGGAAGCCAGGTGTCCCCAGGATGTGATAACTGTTGGAATCTCCATTTGGTTAGTGGTCAGCTACTAGAGCCCCCTCCTGTGGGGACAGCAAAGAAGGTCCTGTGAAATGGTTGTCAAGTCTGAACGTGACCTCCCTTCCTGCCACTTTGGCTCTCTCTGGGGTCACATTGAGCAAGTGATACTGAGCAGGACCCTGTGGGGCTCCTGCGTACAAAAGCCTTCCTGTGTCCCCCATTGCTTTTCTTTTCTTTTTTTTTTTATAAATTTATTTATTTATATTTATTTATTGGCCGTGTTGGGTCTTCGTTGCTGCACATGGGCTTTCTCTAGTTGCGGTGAGCGGGGGCTGCTCTTTGTTGCAGTGCACGGGCGCCTCATTGCTGTGGCTTCTCTTGTTGTGCAGCACGGGCTCTAGGCACATGGGCTTCAGTAGTTGCGACACGTGGGCTCAACAGTTGTGGCTCATGGGCTCCAAAGCACAGGCTCAATAGTTGTGGCACACGGGCTTAGTTGCTCTGCGGCATGTGGGATCTTCCTGGAGCAGGGATTGAACCCGTGTACCCTGCATTGGCAGGTGGATTCTTAACCACTGTGCCACCTAGGAAGCCCTCCCCCATTTCTTGATGATAGAAAATATGCTTCATTCAGCCTCCAAGACTCCCTGAGTTTCAATGAGCAGGTTCAAACAGATTGGCCGTTTTTAGAGGTTACTACAAACTACATACATGTAGTTTGTTTGTTTTAAATGTAGTTTTTAGAAGAGTACTATCAAGGGTGGAAAGCCCCTGATCTTTCTGCTAGCCTCCTACTCAAAATGCTTTAAAAAAAAGGATTATTCCTGCTTTCATTTGAGACTTACTATTATGCAATCCAATTAATTTAACATAAAGGATTAAGGGCTATGATTTTCTTTTCAAATCTTCATCCAGTTTGGAGGGAAATTGGATTTGGGATGGTTAAGGTTACAGTTTTACCAGCTAAGGCTGGTAAAAACTTCTAGTAATAGAGAATTCACTCTCAAAATACTTAGCCCAAATGTTTCCTCCTGAAAGTGAGCCTTGTGTGTTTGTCTCCACTTCCCTGGAGGTATTTTCACTTTATTGGTGAAAGGAGATGTGTGGCATTTTCCCCCTAAAGAACTGAGACCTTTGGACAGTGTTGGACGGTGGTAAAGTATTTATTTGGTAGTAACTACATTTTCCCCAGTGATGTTACATTCTTATAGTTCCTTGTACCCTGTTGTAGACACTGATATTCTGAGTTTTTTCCCCCCTTTAGAAGAGAGGTGAGCTGATAAGGAAATAGTTTGTAATTTTACCAAAAAGGGTCAGGCAAAACGATTTGTCTGAAGGTGTTGTGCAATTTCAAGAGGTACAGGCACACCTCATTTTATTGCACTTCATAGATACTGTTTTTTTTAAAAATAGAAGGTTTGTGACAACCTTGTGTCCAGCAAGTCTGTCAGTGCTGTTTTTTTCCAGCAGCGTTTGCTCACTTCATATCTGTGTGTCACATTTTGGTAATTCTCACAATATCAAAGTTTTTCATTGTTATGCTTGGAATGGTGCTGTGTGACCAGTGATCTTTGGTGTCACTGTTGTAATTGTTTTAGGGCATTGTGAACCACACCCATGTAAGATGGTGAACTTAATCAATAAATGTGTTTTCTCACTGCTCCACTATCTGGTGGTTCCCGTCTCTCTCCCTCTCCTCAAGCCTCCCTATTCCCTGAGACACAACAGTGTTGAAATTAGGCCAGTTAATAACCCTATAGTGGCTTCTAAGTGTTCAAGTGAAAGGAAGAGTCTTATGTCTCTCACTTTAAATCAAAAGCTAGAAATGATTAAGCTTAGTGAGAGAGGCATATCAACAGCTGAGAAAGGCAGACAGTTAGGCTTCTTGGGCCAGTTAGCCAAGTTGTGAATGCCAAGGAAAAGTTCTTGAAGGTCTCCAGTGAACACACGAATGATAAGAAAGCAGAGCAGCCTTATTGCTGATATGGAGAAAGTTTTAGTGGTCTGGAGAGATCAAATCAGCCTCAGCATTCCTTTAAGCCAAAGCCTAATCCAGAGCAAGGCCCTAACTCTTTTCAATTCTGTGAAGGCTGAGAAAGGTGAGGAAGCTGCAGAAGCAAAGTTTGAAGCTGGTAGAGGTTAGTTCATGAGATTTAAGGAAAGAAGCCGTCTCCATAACATCAAAGTGCTAGGTGAAGCAGCAGTGCTGATGTAGAAGCTGGAGCAAGTCATCCAGAAGATCCAGCTCTGGTCACTAACGAAGGTGTTACACTGCACAACAGATTTTCAACATGGATGAAACAGCCTTCTGTTGGAAGAAGATGCCACCTAGGACTTTTATAGCTAGAGAGGAGAAGTCAGTGCCTGGCTTCAGAGCTTCAGTGGACAGGCTAACTCTCTTGTTAGGGGCTAATGCAGCTGGTGACTTATGTTGAAGCCAGTGCTCATTTACCATTCTGAAACTCCTAGGGCCCTTAAGAATTATGCTGAATCTACTCTGCCTGTGCTCTATAAATGGAACAACAAAGCCTGGATGACAGCACATCTGTTTACAACATGGTTTACTCAATATTTTAAGCCCACTGTTGAGACCAACTGCTCAGAAAAAGAGTCATTTCAAAATACTACTGCTTGTTAGCAACACACCTGGTCACTCCAGAGATCTGATGGAAAGGTAGAATGAGGTGAGTGTTGTCCTCATACTTGCTAACACAACTTCCATTCTGCAGCCCGTGGATGAAGGAGTTTCAACTTTCAGGTCTTACTATTTAAGAAATGCATTTTGTAGGGCTGTAGCTGACATAGATGGCGATTCCTCCGATGGATCTTGGCAGAGTCAATTGAAAACCTTCTGGAAAATATTCACCATTCTAGATGTCATTAAAATCATTCATGATTCATGGGAAGAGGAATCATTAACATTAACAGGAGTTTGGAAGCAGTTAATTCCAATCGTTATGGATGACTTCAGTGGAGGAAGTAACTGCAGATGTGATGGAAACAGCAAGAGCACAAGAATTAGAAGTGGAGCCTGAAGCTGGGACTGGATTGTTGCCATCTCGTGATAAAACTTGAACAGATGAGGAGTTGCTTCACATGGATGAACAAAGAAAGTGGTTTCTTCTTCTTTTTAAAAAAATTTAATTAATTTATTGGCTGCATTGGGTCTTTGTTGCTGCTCGCGGGCTTTCTCTAGTTGTGGTGAGCATGGGCTACTGTTTGTTGCTGCGGTGCGTGCATTTCTCGTGGTGGCTTCTTTTGTTGTGGAGCATGGGCTCTAGGTGCTCGGGCTTCAGTAGTTGCAGCACATGGGCTCAGTAGTTTGTGGGTCACGGGCTTAGCTGCTCCCGTGGCATGTGGGATCTTCCCAGACCAGGGATTGAACCCGTGTCCCCTGCTTTGGCAGGCAGATTCTTTTTTTTTTTTTTTTTTTTTTTTAATTTTTATTTTATTTTTTTGATGTGGACCAATTTTAAAGTCTTTATTGAATTTGTTACAATATTGCTTCTGTTTTATGTTTTGGTGTTTTGGCCATGAGGCATGTGGGATCCTAGCTCCCCGACCAGGGGTCTCGAACCTGAACCCCCTGCACTGGAAGGCGAAGTCCTAACCACTGGGCCTCCAGGGAAGTCCCTGCAGGCAGATTCTTAACAACTGTGCCACCAGGGAAGTCCCTGAAAGTGGTTTCTTGAGGTGGACTCTACTCCTGGTGGAGGTGCTGTGAAGATTGTTGAAATGACAACAATGGATTTAGAATATTGCATAAACTTAGTTGGTAAAGCAGCAGCAGGGTTTGAGAGGATTGACCCCAATTTTGAAAAAAGTTCTTATATGGGTAAAATGCAGTCAAAGAGCTTTGCATGCTACAGAGAAATCATTTGTGAAAGGAAGAGTCAATTGATGTGGCACACTTCATTGTTGTCTTATTTTAAGAAATTGCCACAGCCACCCAGCCTTCAACAGCCACCACCCTGATCAGTCAGCCATCAACATCGAGGCAGGACCCCGCCCCCGCCAAAAAAAAGAAAAAAGATTATCACTCACTGAAGGCTCAGTTGATAGTTGGCCTTTTTTTTTTTTTTGGCTTTTTATTGGAGTATAATTGCTTTACACTCTTGTACCAGTTTTTGAGGTACACCGAAGTCAATCAGCTGTATTTATACACATATCCCCATATTCCCTCCCTCCCTAGTTGGTCTTTTTTTACGCAATAGAGGTGGGTACATTTTTTTTAGACATAATGCTATTGCACACTTAACAGACTACAGTATAGTGTAAACAAAGCTTTTATATGCATTGGGAAGCCAAAAAATTCTTGTGACTCACTTTATTTCGAGATTTGCTTTATTGCAGTGGTCTGAAACCGAACCTGCAGTATCTTTGAGCTATGTACGCCTGTATACTTTCTTGTTTCTATAGGATGGGTGAAAATGCTGGAAACATAGCGAGATTTTTATTTTAAACAGTGTTAGTGTCATTTTAAAATAGCCTGTTCTATATGTTTACTTTCAAGCTCTGGGCACCTCTGTGGGCAAACTACCTTAATTTTAAAGCCACGGATCCAGTTATTAATCTGAAAAGGCACAATAAGTCATTTAAATATTTTCCCCATATTTTTGCTATTTTCACACACTCCACTTGTAAAGAGAAGGCTCTTGGGAGCTACTCCTAAGGGGTGGTTCTTCGCCCTGTATTGGCTCCCTGCCCCCGTGTACTTCTGCATCCCAGTGTTTGTCCCAGCAGCACGGTGACGTTGGTGTGATTGTGGTGTCTCCTCTTGGAGACTGTCAGCTCCGGGAGAGCCGGCCTGTCTCCTTGCTCTCTGTTGCGTCTGCAGCAGCTAGCATCACTCCAGGCGCACGGTCAGAGCCCAGTAAACAGTTGTTGAATAAATGCGTGATGGATGACTGGGATTAAAGATCTCTTCAGCATTCACAGTCAAGTGTTATGTGTTGTGTGTATAACCCCCTGGGTGCTGGTAGCTCCGTTCTCCTTGAATTGTATGTATTTTATTGGTGGGATGTGGACTGGATTCCAGTGAAAGAAGCATTTTGTATAGACTTGTAGGCTTTAGATTAATACATTTAATAATAATTATATTAATAGTAGGACCCTTGAAATAATTTATTTTAGTTTTGCCATTTTATAGATGAAGAAACAACCAACCATAGGACTAAAATGATTCAGTGATTAGGTGACTGTCAGGATAAGCTTGTCTTGCATCCAGGCCAGAGTTATTCCTACTCTACTTCCCCTTGAAACATGGTCAGGAGTATGTTTATTTAATCACTGCTTGCCCAGGGCATAGGGTATTAAAAAGGGAAGACAGAAATTCTTCAGTTGAAGGAGATTACTTTGTTTTTTTTGATATTGCTACTTTTGCATATGGCTAGGCTTATGAGGGTCTTCATAAAAAATGCATTAAAGAAAAAAACCTACAAAAAGATCTGGGAGTCCAGTAATTTCATTTCCTGGTATAAATATATTGCCAAAGAATTATAAAAATTTTATTCCTAGAGAAACTCCACCTGATTAAGTAGTGGAAACAGACTTAGCAAGTTTGAACAGTCATACACAGTGTGCTTTCCCCCGGTTGTTGATAAGAAAAGTAGGTTATCAGTATAGAAAAAGTATTTTGAAACACATTCATCATTAATTTTTAAGTGAGAGTTCTGGGCCAGTCATGTCGGTAAAAGTTCTACAGTTGGGATGAGAACTCGTGGGATTAATTTGGCTCTTTGAAGAGTGAGGCAGTGTCGAGCTTCTGAGCCTGGTCTCCTGTGGGGCACTTTAGGGAGATGCCGGCAGCTCCGAGGATTTTATTTGATTCCACTGTGTTGTCTGGGCAGGCGGCGCCTGCCTCTGTCTCTGATGGGGGTTTCTTCAGCAATCCTTTCTCAAAGCTCCAGGGAGGGATAGAGTGGGTGTGTTTATAAGGATGCTGGTGATCAGCAGAAAACTGGGAGGTACGAGGGATTGTAAACATATCATCCTTACACATTATCTTGGGAAAAACCTGCTCTTCCTTTGAGAATTTAATTTAAAAAAATTCTGTCATTGAGGAGCTAGAGATGACCCCTACAACCTTATACTCTCACGTGTTAGTAACTGTAAAATTCATGTAATGTCATTCTTCTTTATTTTAAGAGAGTTCCAGGCCCTTTTAGGGCATCTTTTAGTTGATAAAGGGTCTCTCTTTAATACAAGTGTGAGTGAGTTGATTTGACGACTTTGGGGTTTAGTATTTAGGATCTTTATCTGTTGCTGTTTTGCTGTTCATGTCATGTTCATTTCTTTCTTTTTTTTTTTTTTCATTTCTTTTTTTAGAATTTCAGCCTTATTGAGTGTACTTGACACACAGAATTGTAGATATTTAAAGTGTACCTCGTGGTGACTTGATGTATGTATATAGTTTGTTTGGTTTCTTTTCAGACTGCATTTTTAGCAGTCACTCAGAGAGCAGCTGCACAGCCTACTGTGAGTCATCAGGGAGCACCTATGTTGATGTCAGGCAGCCCCCTATTTCTCTTTGAAACCAGTTCTTAGATTGAGTACAAAATTGTAAACTGTAAAAGCAGGAGTTCTTTTCTTAGAAAGCTTTAAAAAGAGTAAACCTGTTCATTGTACCTCACCTTTTAGAAATTGTTCTTGATATGTAGGTTTCCAGCTTTTTATGCGTGTAGATTCAGGCTTTTCTCTTGAACATTGAGCACAGAGCCCTCTGGCTTAAGCCTAAGGGTTTTCTGTCAGAAGCAAAGATTGGTTTCTTTTGGCATACCTAATGCGTTCTGTTGTTTGTCTCAGTATATTTGAATGTGAACATCCAGTTTCTGTATTTTATCAAGTGTGAGCCAAATGCAATTTCCTATTTAAAAATGACACCAACAGGCCAAGTAGAGCTGTGAGCTGTGGAGGCAGCACCCCCATGAAGCAGTCCTGAGAGACATCACTGGCTGACGTGGGAAAGCCAAATTGTATGTGTGTGTGGAGTTTATCACTGAAAAAAGTATGAAAGTTCAGGGGGTGAAAAGTTGAACTGCCCTGTACTTTGTGGTTCGAGGTCATCATGTCTCTTTCTGACGTCCTTTATCTTTGGGCGAGTCACACAGTGTCTCTGGGCTGAAAATAAAAGGCCTGGAACTGATGACCCTTTTTACTCCAGGCTTCTGGGAGGACCTGGCCTGGATGCTTCTTGGTAAATCTTACTTGCATTTCCTTGTCTTTCCATTCCAAGAAACATTTAAAAACCAAAAGGATAATGGTTTCTTGAGTCAAAACAAAGTGCGCTTACAGTCAGTATGCCTCATTCTTGGCATTTTACCTAGTACCTGGGTGGATAATGGGATGAAAAAGTGTTTGGAAGGCTATAAGGAGTGTGAATTTTCACCCTTTACTTTCGCCATTCTTGGTGTCTTGATAAATTGAACCAACATCAGGCCTGTTCCATACTTGCAGTCAGTTGTCTTAAGTGGGCAGCAATTTTTCTAAAAAATATTTTCCAACATGTCAGTGTCATCAGTGCAGTGCAAACCTTTCAGCCTTTGCTGCTTTGTATGAGGAATGTTTTTGTATATCTATCTGACTTTCTGCTGAGCTTTATGTAAAGCAAATTGTTGCATGTGGTCTTTTTTCTTTCTTTGTAAAACAACTTCTATTAAAGTAGGTAAATTAGGCGTATTTTTCTTGAGTATCTCTTATATGAATCTGTTAATTAAAGAATTGGATGCATAAAAATGATTTGTTAGGTGAACTCTTCAAGTGTCACTGGTGGGTTTTGTTTAAGGAAATTCAAAAAAGCCCAGCCATCTCATATCCAGAAATAATGAACATTTTTTGTATTTAATCAGGGTACCTCCTGTATTTGCTTTCAGTGTCTGCTTTCTTGTGAATGTGTATTCTATGTCAGCTTACATATTACCTTTCCAAACTTATTACAAAGGATTTTTAGTTATTGACATTGCTATTTAAATAGCTGACTTGGGGACATTTGTTTCCTTCTCTGCTGTCCTGGTTGCCACTTTCTATTAAGTAACGTGTCCAATCTCTCCCACGTTTAAAAAGGGCCAGAAAAGCAGTAACTTAGAGGGAACCTGTTCTTTCCCTGTTGGGACGTTCTGGAGTCTTCCTGCGGTTACTGCTGGCTAGCGGACGTTCTCAGCCTCCTGAGCCCTTGAGTGATAGACGCTCTGGAATGGGCCAGCAAATGTGCCAAGCAGGATTTTGCTGCTAGTAGGGGTTTTCCTGTATGTGTTCCTAGCAGGATGTGTTTCCTTTCATACAAACCATAGAAGTGCATCTGCTGGAATCTTTAAACAGATAACTTCTCAATAAACAGGAAAATGTCAAAATTGTGGTCATTTTTTATGAGATTGGTGGAAGTAGACAAAGAGAATAGAGAAAATGTAGTAACATTTACTCAGGTGTTTTGAGTGTTTTATTTGGTGCCATTACAGTATTATAAACACCCTGTCTTGTCTACATTTTTTCCTCCAAATATCCAACACATTTCTTGTATGGCCTGTGAGATAAATTTTCCCTTGACTAGGCAGTACTATAAGAAGCACGCCTTTACACTCTCCTAGAGGTTGAGGGTGATCAACTGACTGTAAGATGGAAATTTTCTTCTGAGAATGATTTTTAGCAAACTTTACTCTGATGCTTATAAAATAAGTCCTGAAACCATGAATCTTATTTTTACAGCTTGTTCTTGGTTAAGATGTTTACCCAACATGCAAAGAAAATTTTAATCATTTTTTTTTTCCTTAGATGAGCTGTTAAGTATTGTGGATATTGGCAGTTAGCTTTTAGATTTTCTTCATTGGAAGCTAAAAACAAGAATATATTATCTACTGATTAGAAATTTATGTGGGAATGTAAATTGATGCAGCCACTATGGAAAATGGTATGGAGATTCCTCAAAAAATTAAAAGTAGAACTACCATATGATCCAGCAATTCCACTTCTGGGTATTTATCCAAAGGAAGCTAAGTCACTATCTTGAAAAGATATCCACCCCTGTATTCATTGCAGTATTATTTACAGTAGCCAAGATAGTGGAAACAACCTGTGTCCATCGACAGATAAATGGATGGGAAAACGTGATATGATGGAATATTATTCAGCCATTAAAAAGAAGGAAATCCTGCCATTTGTGACAACAGAGATGGGTATTGAGGGGATTATTCTAAGTGAAGTAAGTCAAACAAGGAAAGGCAAATACTGTATATCACTTACATGTTGAATCTTAAAAATGAAAACAAAACCCAAACTCATGGAAACGGCACATTTTGGTGGTTGCCAGAGGTGGTGGGTTGGGGAGTGGTGGATGAAGTGGGTGAAGGGGTCTAAAAGTACAGACATCCAGTTATAAGATAAATAAGTCCTGGGGATGTAATGTACAGCATGTTGACTATAAAAAAAGATAAATAAATGTAAAGCAGGTTTACTATGATGGCTGCTGGACAGTCAAGACATAACTCTTGCTTGGCCTTCAGTATCATCTAGAAACTTGGGCAGAGGAGACACCTGTCTGTGTTTCTAAAACAAGTTTCAGCCGAATCCCAGAGAGAGCATTTCATAGTTGGGCCTATGCTCTCAATCTGCTGTCTCACCTTGCTTTTCAAAGACACATCAGTTTTTATTATAATGAAGACCAGTCTAGAATAGTCCCAATCTTATTGGAAATTTGGGCAGAATGATCAATTGCATATTATAAGGCCTTGGGTAAGGTTTGTAATTCCTAACATTTTGTGGAAATTAAAAACCATGTTGCATTTTTTTCTATCTAAAATAAGTTTATTTTGAAATTTGTGAACATTGATTTGCTTGATGAATGACTTATTGCTATATTGTCTCCCTCTTTATTACCACAAGGATCCTTTGTTACTGTGACAGTTGCAAAAAAAAGGCCCTATGCAGTTTGAAAAATTTGTACTTGAAAGACCTAATGAGCAGGCAGCCTCTCCAAGGTTGAACTCTGACAAGACATTTAAAATTGAGGACTTCCTTGGTGGCCCAGTGGTAAAGACTCTGTGCTTCCACTGCAGGGAGCACAGGTTCTATGCCTGGTCCGGGAAGTTACTTACGCATGCTGTGGGGTGCTGCCAAAAAAGAAATTGAATGTACTCTGTCCTTGGACTTTGTGTCTGTGTCTTAGTTGAGGATTCTTTCATTTACTCCTTTTAATATATCTGAAATTTAGATTTCTTTATAAAATGCTTTAGTTTTGGGGACACTTTGTGTAATTTGGGGCAAGATATTTAATAAAAGGATGCCTAAGTTTGATGATATGACAATTTGGAAATTTATAGCTGAACATTTAAAAAGTTGGTGAAACACCAATACTGGTTGATAATGCAGGCCTCTTTCTCATAAAGAGGGTTTTTTGTGTGTTTTTGTTTTGTTTTGTTTTCCTTTTTTCTGTAGTAAGCACCATGCTGACATGGGAGGACATACAATTTTGTAAAGGTTCCTTGATAACCGATACTAGTTCATTCACGTGAAAATCACACTTTTGGCTCATAATCAGTAGGAAACTGATGTGGGTTTTTTCCCTTTGGGTAGGGAAACCTATTAGCGGGCTCTTAAATAAGAATTGCTGACATTTATTGGACAGTGCTTACTATGCTTTGGATTCTATGCTAGGCACTTTGCAGATTTTTGAAGAACAGCTTTATTGAGATATAATTGACATATACAGCTCACCCTACTTAGTGTACAGTTCAATGCTTTTTAATATATTCACAAATATGTGCAGCTGTCACCACCGATTATAGAATATTTTCATCACTTCAGAAAGAAACCCTGTACTCTTTAGCTGTAACCTCCTATTCCGTGGTACTCCTTCCTCCCCCATAAGCAGCCACTAATTTACTTTCTGTGTCTGTAGGTTTGCCTATTCTGGGCATTTGTGTGAATAGAAATCATAATATGTAGACTTTTGTAATTGGCTTCTTCGTGTAATGTTTTCAAGGTTTATCCAAGTTGTAACATTTATTAGTAAGTACTTTATTTTTTTTTAAATTGCCAGATAACATCCCATTGTGTGGATATATCACATTTTGTTTTCCATTCATCCATTGGACATCCAGCATATGGGTTGTTTTCACCCTTTGGCTATTGTAAATACGCTGCTATGAAAATTCCTGTGCAAGTATTGTGTGAATACCTGTTTTCAGTTATTTTGGGTATATTCCTAGTTGTGGGATTTCAGGGTCATATTGTAACTCTGTTCAATCATTTCAGAACTGCCAGGCTGCTTCCAAGCAGCTGCACCATTTTACCTTCCCACTACCAGTGAATGAGGGCTCTGATTTCTCTGCATCCTCATCCATACTTGTTCTTCTCTGGCCTGATTCTAGCCATCCCAGTGGGTGTGATATGGTATTGCACTGTGGTTTTGATTTACATTTCCCCAGGGACTAAAGATGTCCAGCACCTTTTCATGTGCTTATTGGACATTTATATACCTTTTTTGGAAAGATATCAAGTCCCTTGCTCATTTTTAAATTGGATTATTTATCTTTTTATTACTGAGTTGTAGGAATTCTTCATATATTCTAGATACAAGTGCCTTATCAGATATGATTTCCAAAAATTTTCTCCCATTCTGTGGGTTGTCGTTTCACTTTCTTGATGGTGACTTTGAAGCACAAAGGTTTTCAATTTGATGAGGTCCATTTTGTATACTTTTTATTTTGTTGCTTGTGCTTTTGGTGTGCTATTTAAGAATCCTTTGTCAGATCCAAGGTCATGAAGATTAATTCCTATGTTTTCTTCTAAGAGTTTTAAAGTATTAGCCGTTATAGTTACATCTTTGACCCATTTTGAGTTAATTATTTAAATGATGTGAGGTCAGGGTCCAGCTTCTTTTGTATGTGGCTATCCAGTGGTCCCGGCACCATTTGTTGAAAAGTCTGTTTTCCCCCCGTTGAATGGTTTTGGTATCCTTGTTGAAATCACTTGACCAAAGATGTATGACTTTATTTCTGGACTTTCAGTTCTATTCCATTGATCTGTATGTCTGTCCTTGTTCTGATTTTGTGAGATTTCTGTGAGATGACCATGTGATTTTTGGTTTTTATTTGATTGATATATATTACATTAATTGATTTTCAGATGTCACACCAACCTTGCATTGTGGAATAAGTCACTTGGTCATGGTATATAATCCTTTTCATATGTTGTTAGATTTGGTCTGCTAATATTTTGTTGAGAATTTTTGTGTCTGTGTTTATAAAAGATGTTAGTGTAGTTTTCTTGTGATGTCTTTGTCTGATTTTGGTATCAGAGTAATACTGGTCTCATAAAATTCGTTGGGAAGTGTTCCCTTCTATTCTTTGTGAAAATTGGTGAACGAACTTCCCCGGTGGTCCAGTGGTTAAGACTGCGCTTCCACTGCAGGGGGCACCAAGTTCAGTCCCTAGTTGGGGAGCTAGGATCCCGCACACCATGTGGCACAGCCGAAAGAAAAAAAAATTATAAAAAAATTGGTGAAGAACTGATGTTAATTCTTTAAATATTTGATAGACTTTAGCAGTGAAGCCATCTGGACCTGGAATGTCAGATGCTGTTTTTAATTCTTATTATAGGTATCATCTCCTTTACTTCATAGATGAGGAAACTGAGGCTCAGAAAGGTTAGTGGCAGAGCTGGGATTTGAATTCGGATTACCTTATGTCAAGTACTAGGATGGTAACAGTAGCTGACATTTATTGTGTAGTTAGTTATGTGTTTCTAACCATACAGGACGCTTTAACAAAATAACCTCCTGATACAGTCCCGTCAGCAAATGCTTATTTAATGATCACTTCAACTTTATATGTATTGTACCCATTTCCAGAGACAGAATCTGACACTTAAGGAGATTATGACTTTGCCCCCCTGAACCACAGCAAGGAAGTAAATGGTACAGCAATGCTTCTCACTCACAAGGCTACCTGACTCTGAAGCCTGCCCTCTTAATTGCTTTTCTCTTTGTGTGCAGCAAAAGCAGCCACGCCACACGTGGGCAGCTGAGCCCAGATCAGGTGTGACCTTGGATGTGAATGGCCTGGCCCAGACAGCACAGCACTGCGGGAACCCCGGCTGTTCTCACTCTCTCTGCTCTGTAGCTAACACTCTGCTCCGTGGTTGTAGCAAAAGAACCTGTCTATCATTCTGACTTCCTGTAGTTAGACAAAATTTTGTGTAACACATGTCACTCTGTGTAATACAGAAATGACTTATAAAGGTGTGTCAGCCAGACAGCAGATTTGTGTGATATCTTTTAGTGAAGACATTCAAAGCACTTTACATATTTATATTAATATTCATATTGTTGGTGAGATTAGGTGGTATCCTGGCCTATCTGAGTGAAGAGGAAAAATTGTCTCCATTTTTCAGGTTAGAGGGCTTCCTCAAAAGTCCATTCACATTGAATAGTGGGCCGCAAAAAACTGACCCGATGCCTGTGTGGGTGGGGGGCCTGGGTGGGTGGGGGGGCCTCACAGAGGGCGGTGAGGGCTGGCCTCCTGTGGAGTGGGGCAGGTGCTGTCTTGGCCAGGCAGCCAGTATTCTGGGAGCCACCGGAACGTGGGCCTGGAGGCTCCACTGTATAGCAGCAGGTTGTCGGTGTGGCACCTGCTAGTACCCATGCCTGCTTGTGCCGGTGTTGTCCTGTCCAGGGCCGGGCGGGTGGGGGGATGGTGGTGGTGGTGGCCCCTGATTGTGCAGCACTGGAGGAGCAGAGCTGGGTGTCTGGCTGTTCCTAATTAGGCTTTCAGTCAGTTTTCCCTGCAGCCGCTCTCCCACATCAGTTTCCCTCCTGAGCGCTCGGCGTCCTTTTGTGAGCCGCTCCTCTTGAGAACTCAGCTGAGTGGAGAACACTCACTTCTCTCAGTTACACATGCATGACAGCTTTCCTCTTCCATGGTTTTGTGGTCACATTTGCTCTCTTAGGCTCCTTTCCATGTCTTTTCGCTTGTCCTTTGGTGTTTTATGCCTGCTTTTATTCCTTTACTGTCATTTTATTAGGATTTCAGGAAGGAGTGAAGGTAAATGCCATTTGTGTTTCTTTTGTAAATTACTTCATGTCCTTCGTGTAATTTCCTATTGGGATTTTCATGTTTGGAATCTATAAAAACTTTATGTATGAAGGATATCAACTCTTTGGCATGTGGTGCAATTCTCCCTTCTTCTGTGCTAACTTTACTTTTGAAGCACTTGCTGGAAGGTAATGGCAGGGATTCCAGCTTCTGGTGACTTGTGCAGATGGTTGGGGAGGAAAGTGAATCCTGAGACAAGCTGGCTGTACATTGGCTTTTGTATGGATGTGCTTTTCTTCTGGTTTTCACCACCTCGTGAAAGCTGTCTTATCTCCTGCAGCTTGAGAAGTATTCATACTGTTTCGCAGATGGAGAACCCCAGCCAAGTGGAAGCAAATCATCTCCTCTACCAAGTGCTCTCAGCGTCTGGTCCTGGTGGTCAGCTGGGAAGGCCTGGCAGCAGCTGGGCTGAGGAACACAGGTGCTCACCAGCTTGCCAAAGCGTTGTTGCCTCAGCCCAGCCACACGCCCCAGGCTTGGAGAGAGGCTGCTTCTGCACATGCCTTGAAAGGGTAGAAGGAGACTCTAGCAAAACCAGCCTCTCTTCTTCTGTGCTTAGCAGTGGGCCCAGAGCCATGAGGAGGGGAATTCAAGTGGAGGAATTAGAAGCAGCCCCACGTGTGTCCCATTTGGCACGAGTGGACAGGTGTTAGTTAGCCCTCCTGTCCTTGGGGAGCAGGGGGACTGGTTTTCAGCTGAGTTATGAAGGTTTGACAGTGTTCTATCTCCACTTGTGTTCTCCTGGGGCTCCTTCTTCCCTAGCCAGCATGAACGGAACGTTCTGCATTAGCAGACAGGAAAATGACACTGCAGTGCAGCCCAGGAGACCTCAGTCAGGTGGGGCTGTTGATCCTAAAGCCTGAACGCTGTCAGTGCACGTCTGTTGGACAACCTAGTGGAATTTGGGGTCTGAAACGACCTGTGTAGAAGTCCAGGAACGCCAACTTGGTGTCACTTCCTGTCCCTAGCTCCTCTGGTTTACTTGGGAAGTGGCTGTGGTGAGTGATCAGCTCTGACATCCTGGTTTTCTTTCCCCTCCCTGAGTTCCTCTGTCTCACTGCCGCTGGCGGGATCATTCCAGGTCTTTCTCAGACCCAGTTTACCGTCACAGCTTCTTAGCCCAGCCCCTTGCTTTTCGCTTCTTCCTGTCTCATAGGTCCAGTGTGCTAATATCAGACCTCTAGTCATCCTCATCTCCACTTTCCATTAAAATTTTTGCTACTCTTTTCCGAGACCTGGGCTTTGCCCCCATGGAAGCAGTCAGACTCCTGGGAGCAGTCAGCACCAGGAGTTTGGTTCCAAGTTGCTCTGATTGTCCTGCCTGTGTTGGAAGCCTCTTGAAGGCAAGGGTGGTTTGCTTATGTTGAATTCTCCACTGCATGCAGTTGGTCTTGTGGAAACACTCGTGAGCGGGCACTCTCAGACAGCAGAGTGCTGATGTCTGGGGAAAATGCTTAAAAACGGAAAAATTACCTTGGCAGACTGAGGAAAAAGCCACAATATCATAATTTGGGGGAGGAGAGGGGTTCCTCAGCTTCAAATCTACCAGCCGACTTTACTGTGGAGTTTTCTTATCTGTAAAACGGCGGGTAGAGTGGATGGTCCTTCCTTCCCACCCACCCAAGAGGCTAATTTCCCTTCACTCTTTACCTTGATCTTTTTCTTGACATTAAAACTGATGAGCTGTTTCTGGATCTCGAATTAGGAATTTTTCATTTCTTTGTAATTTTTTCCCTGACGCATTTTGCAGTTTTCTCTGGGTACGTGCTGCTAAAGGAAATTTGGATTTGCCATTTGGCTACTTTTTAGAAGAGCAGACAAAATGCCATACCATTCTGTTTTTTTCCTACTTGGAGCTTTTCATTGTGAAAGTAAAGCTTTCACTCAGGGGCATGATTTCAATATACTTTTTGTTCTCCTGCAGACACGATGAGGCGAGTGGTACGACAGAGCAAGTTTCGGCATGTGTTTGGGCAAGCGGTGAAGAATGACCAGTGTTATGATGACATCCGGGTTTCTCGAGTGACCTGGGATAGTTCCTTTTGCGCTGTCAATCCCAGATTCGTCGCCATAATCATAGAAGCAAGTGGGGGAGGAGCGTTCCTTGTACTCCCTTTGCACAAGGTAAGTCAGCTGACTTTCCATCCTGTGAGACACCCTCCGGTAATTTCTATTTAGTCCATAATAGATTGATTTTGGAGATTGATAGTTCACTAAGCATTGTGTGATTTCTGGGACCATTAGACTCTGATGTAATTGAGGTTAAGTTCCACACGCTTTACTAACCACATCAGTTTTTTTCTGACAGAGAATCATTAAACAGAATGGTGACCTCTGTTCTGGGCGTGCCCTGTGCGGATGAAAAAGATTCTCATAATGATGCTATGAGTGTGAGCAGGCACAGGAATTTTATGATTTGGTTCGTAATCATCTACTTTTCATAATAGTTTTTCCCAAAAGTGCAATTTTAAAAACAGTTATGTTTTTAAATGGGCAGAAGTTGATAAGAGTATAAGAATCTTTTTTGTGTGCGAAGTCATGAGGACTGAGAGTTTTTGGTTTTGTTTTGTTTTTGTTTTTGAATGGTAAATGGGATAAGGGCTCAAGAAAATGTCCCCAAACGATGCAGATTACAAGTCTGGACAGTTGCGAGTTTCAGTGTAGGACCTAACAGTGTTAACAAGCAGTGGAGATAGAGGCTCTTCACTGAAACTGGTTCCATGTGACTTTCAGCCTCACTGGGCTTCCTCGTTCTCCCTTCCCTGACTTTATCCTTCCAGAGAGCCCTCTCCAGTGTGAGGGAGAAGATAGATTTGTAATCTTCTGACTGTTATTGAAAATTGTAGATGAAAATCTGTACTGGCTTTAACAGGAAGTCCCAGAATTGCAAATAATTGGAGGGTGGGAAGCACTGTGAAGAGAGAGCCTGCAAAGAGTCATTTTTCTGGTTAGGTTTTAGGAGGAAAATAAGTTTGGTGAGTCCTGAGCCATAATGATAAGGATGCAGATGTTGGGTCATGTTACAGCTGTTTCCACTCTGCTGGGAACAGTGGGTCTCCCTGAGTGCGAGCCATGCCTGTTAGCAGCACGTCTC
The DNA here is from genome assembly GCF_030028045.1 of Hippopotamus amphibius kiboko. Lineage (NCBI taxonomy): Eukaryota > Metazoa > Chordata > Mammalia > Artiodactyla > Hippopotamidae > Hippopotamus > Hippopotamus amphibius. The sequence continues at coordinate 9,165,922 of NC_080193.1, read as the reverse complement.
ATCATAATGGACTGTGTGATTCTGAAAGTGGTTACAGTAATGTGAATTTCTGTCAAAGTATTGTTTCCCATTGTATTTTGGTGTTTTTTCCTTAGGAAAACGCTCACTGGGAAAACTTCCAATTCTCTTGTACTTTTCATTCGCTCAGATGCTCGTGACTAACTTGTATTTTAACATCTGATTTGTACCTCAGTGGCTGGATTGATATGATATTACATAACAGAACCGTCTCACTACAGAAAGAGGAGATGGATGCCTTTGGGGAACAAATCTGACATATGTTTCCAAATGTACTTTCTTATTGACAGAGTTGTTAATCATATTTTAAAGGAGAATCTTTTCATTAAATTGAAATTAAATTTTCTACTAAGATACTTTTGTTTTTGTGGAGAAAATTCCTGGTTCAGTGGCGAATAATACATTATGCTGTCATAACTGTACTTAGCTGATTTTGGAGTGGGGCTTGGAATTTAATGCCAGTCGCATTTGATCTGCACAGCTTTTTAGTTTGGTTTGTTCATCAAGAGCGAGGGACACTTGGAAACTTGACTTTTCAGTGGTGGGTCTTATGGCGGCCAGCTTTTACAAACCCCGGGAAACTTATTTTACAGGAGACCGGTGTGGAGGTCCAAAGCTAACTGGATCTTATGCTTTGGTTTTCAGTTGCATTAAGTGGCAGTAAATAAAACCTAATAAATAGGTTTTAGTATTTTGTTCTTTAACCAGCTATATAGGAATTGGGATAGAAAAAGTTGCTTCAGAAATTATCATGTTTGAACAAAGCGTTGGTTTTTGGAGGAGCCTCCAGGGTCTGTCTTTCCCAGGCTTTATAATATATCCTGTGTGGCTTTGCTCTGTAAATGTTCATTTGTGTTGGAGGAGGTGACACTGGCATAAACTAAGCCCAGTGGCACCCTTTGGAAATAAGGTCAATACTTGAGGTTATCCACTTTTATAATTGGTGGGTTCACATGTACTCCGTGGGATTTTCACATATTAAAGTGTGTGTATTGAGCTCTTAGGGTCAGCGTGGTGTTGAGGAAGGAACACAGGTCTGGGAGTTGCAGAGCTGGGGGTTCAGTCCTGCCTCTGTCACTGACTTGTGGTGAGACGTGGATATGTCACTCTGTCCTTCTGCTCTCCCATTTATCTGTAACGTGAGGGGCTCTATATAAAAGTGATTTTCTGCTTTCGCAGTTCTGGATGATCTCAGAAGTACCTCTCATCTCCTGTGGCTCTCAATTTTAACATGATTTGTAATGTAGCTGGTTTGCTACCCAAAATTCCACAAAGGAAACACTGTTGTTCCTTTTTTTTCCTTCCTTAGAGCCAACGAATAACTTTTGGGCCTTTTACTCATGGCTGCTTTTCCGCCAAGGGCAAGGCTGAGAAGGTGGTCTGTGGCCCCGGTAGAAAGTTCTGTATCTCGGGAGCTCTTGGAAGGATCCGCTGTAATGGCAGGGCCTAGCGTGGAGCTGCTGTAATGGCAGGGCCTAGCGTGGAGCCCTGGAGTGTCAGGTGACACCCCCCCTTTCTTTTCTTCCTAAGACTTTGTCCCTTGATTACTTAGGAACTAGGCTTTTAGAAAATAGAACTATGTTCCGTGTTGTCAGGAAACCTACATTTCTGCCTGCTCTAAAGGGCTGATTGCCCTCTGAATATCTGTTTCCTTATAATTTTGGTATAATAATGAATATTTGAATAAGGATTGTAAGTTTTACATTTTTACAGATGATATTTCATTGTTCATATAGTACGAAGTCTTCATTGTTCTTTGACTATGAATGTGTGGTTTGATCGTCTATAAACTGAGTGTCTGCTGGCTGCCACCTCTGCCCTCTAGGAGTACTGCGTCTGCTTTTCATTGTGGTCAGTTTCCTGACCCCCACCCCCCAGGAGATTGCTGGTACTGAGGTGTTTGTCTCCCCTTTAGAAGTGCAGCCTTGAAGGAGAAAAACATTGGGGACCCCAAGTGCATGATGAACCCTTTGATCCTAATATAGGACTCTGCCCTGGAAAGGAGACCCAGTGTCTTAGCAACTTTGAAATAGATTTATAATGAGGTGCTGCTTTTGTTTAAAGGCAAAGAAAAACCAAATTCCCACATATAATATGAAGTAATGCTTAAAATGCAGATGTGGGAAGTGTTTCTCTGGGTGTGTATTGGCCTCCTGTACGTGTTGATGGCAGTCTAGGGTTCTGTAAACATGAACTTAAGGAGATGGGTATGGTTTTTTATAACTCTCCACAGACTTCTGACAATGTGTGCGTGTTGTTGTGTCCCTCCCCCCCCCCCCCGCTGCTTTTTTTTCCTGGCTGTAGTCAGCGAGGTTGGTTTTAGTGATGTTTTTGAAACTTTCTGTCCAGATTAATATTGAATATGTGTGCATTGATCTTACGATGTATTGTGACTCTTTCTGAAAGGCTCCCATTTTAAAACATGGCCTTCTGTGAATTTCTCTTCAAAGTTAGTTAGCGTCAGCTGTAAATAGGACTTCTTATTGCAACCTCATGAGGCTTATGGTTAGATTCCAGGAGAATCATGGTCTCTGTCTTCCAGGACTTAAAATGAAAAATGGAAAGAGTAGTAGAGACAATTACTTTGACACACACATAGCAAGAGGTAAGCTTAGAAATGAATATATGTTTATTTAAGTGTGTGGTTTATGAGGTTTTTGTTCGAAAGGTTTTATTAGAGAAAGTTGGATTTTAAGAAGTCATTGCTGGGGAAATACAGAAAGTACTCAGCCCCGAGGTGGGGTGATTTAGATTAGCACACATGATTCGTTTGTAATGCTTCCATCAAGCTGTGGCATGCCGTTCTGTCATGACTTCTCAAGGTGTGGCTTAGTACATTTTCTTATTTGGCCTTTCAGAGAATGAATAATAGCAATCGTGTTGAACAGAAGTTGGCTTTGTGGTTTTGGCTGTGGGGTTTTCTCCCCACAACTGCACAAGCTGCCTTGTCAGGAGCACACAGGTTCCGGCGCCCTGTGTGAGCTACCACGTGGGCACAGACAAGCCTCCCCTTGTGTGGGAGCCACACTAGTGACTTGGGACCGAGGCATTCCCATCCCTGTTGTGAGCCACGGTGGCTCCTGCAAACACAGCAGTGTTATTAGATGTGTGCGGGCACATACACACCAAAGCTTCAGGTTACAGTGAACCCGAAACAAGGTTTGCGGGAGTTGGTTAGAATTCTGTGCTCTTGATCTCCTAACATCCCCTTGGATGGAGGATGCAAATTGGAGGGCTCCTGTCTTCCCTCATCGCTTTCTCCTTCCTCCCTTGACTGTTCTCTCTTTCTCCCTTTCTCATTCGGAGAATTGGAGTGACGGCTAATTTCATTTTCCCAGGAATTGCCTTGGAGAGCCCCTCTGCTCTGGGCCACAATGGAATGGGTGTGGCAAAGTCTTTGTTAACCTTTTGGGTCACCGTCTCCTCTCTCTTCTTGCTCCTCTGGTTTAGCTGTGTGGTGCCTTCTTACACACAGTTATGTTTCTCCCATATATTTTAAGAACTGTGTGTGGGAATATTTGGGATCTTGGATTATTTATGTCTGTGAACTATCTTTTCAACTCATTTTGTAGTCTTTCTCAGCTAGAGTTTTGTGAAAGAATTCTGCCCTACAGAAAATCATTTCAGTGAATGTTTTCTTGATTCTCTCAAAGAAGGACATAGCTAAGCCTTGTAGATGCATAGGTGAGAAATTAATCCGTTACATAAAGTAGCTGCCTTAGAGCATTAGGACTTAATTCTTTCACAGAACCCAGGTTGACAAGAGCTGCTTTAGAGCATTTTTCTGTCATATTTATTGAAGAAGAAATTTATTAAGGAGGAAATCTTGATTCATTTCGGTCGGTATTCTAAGTGCTGCTACTTAATGTTTAGTATCCAACTGAAATTTTGCCTCTGATTCACTGAGACAGTGGAAGTCATCCTTTGAGTTTCCTTAGCTGCTTGTCTCATGCCACTTGTGCCAGAGGCTGCATTATCACATTGTAATGTAATTATTTTCTTAGACATGTAACAGATAAAGGGAGGGCAGTTGAAATCACATGCTCTTGATCTCTTGACATTCACTTGGATAGAGGATGCACACTGGATGGCCGCTTGTATGGTAGGGTTCTCCAGCATCTTACCTCACTCTGTTGTGGTGGCAGCCTCCGAGGTAGCCTCCAGTGGTCCTCACCTCCTTGTATCTTGCCATAGTGTGGTTCCCTCCCACATTAAATAGGACTGACCTTTGTAGCCACTAGGATATGGGGGAATAGATGGAGTGTGGCTTCTGAGACTAGGTCATAAAAGCATGTTGGCTTCTACTTTATAGCTTTTGGGGCCACCATGTTGTAAGGACACTCAGGCAGCCATGTGGAGAGGTCCATAGGACCTCCCGCCAATAGCCAGCACTAGCTTACCAACCACGTGAGTGCGCCTTCTTGAAGGTGGATCCTGCAGCCCTGGCTGACACCTTGACTCATGAGAACGCTCAGCCACAACCAGCTAGATAAGCTGCTTTGGAACTCCTGACCCACAGAAACTGTGTGAGATGAGAAATGTTTATTGTTTTAGGTAGCTAAGTGTTAGAGTATCTCATTAAGCAGCAGTGATGACTAAAGCATGACTAACTGGCCCTTGACACCAGGGGTTAGGGGTGCAGACCCCTTGGCAATTGAAAATCCACATATAAGTTTACAGTTGGCCCTCTGTATCCGTGGTTCTGCCTCTGCGTATTCAACCAATCATGGATCTTCTAGGATGTATTTTTTGGAAAAATTTGCATGTGAGTGGACCTGCATAGTTCAAACCCATGTTATTCAAGGGTCAGCTGTATTCTCAGGATATGGCACTTGGCTCATAATGTTAGGTCACACAGTGCATCTATAAGTGAGTAATTCAGAATGGCCTAAAAGGCCTTTGGGTAATTTTAAACACCCTTTCCATCCCTCCTTTTAAAAAAGTCTATATAGATAGATAAATATATAGAGATACACAGCATTCTTTAATAAATCTTAAATGAATAATTGAGTATTCATTCTCTGTACAGTAGCAAGAGAAAGTTATGTTAGATGGCAAGATCTGGTTATCCTCTGTTCTATGATACTGTCATATATCCTAAAAATGTGTTATAAGGTTATAGTCCGTCTTACGTGTAACATCAAATTATGTTATTAATTTTGGGGGGGAGGTTTGGAATATTAACATAAATGGTGGAACTAAAGGTGATTTTTATTTTCTTCTTTATAATTACCTGTACTCTTTTCAAAATGTTTTACAATGAGCTTATTACATGTAAAGATTATTTTTAGAAAGTATCATCAGAAATATTACCAGAGTCATATATGAGGAGCTAATTGTTATTTAAGCTTTAGTAAAATCTGTTGGGTTGGCCCCAAAGTTGGTTCCCGTAAGATGTTACGGGAAAACCGGAACCAACTTTTGGGCCAACCCAATAAAACAGTACTTTTAAAAAGTGACATTAATTCATTGACATACTTATTTCTTAGACTTTTGAGCACCTGCTCTGTGCCAGGACCTGTGTTGGAATCTTGTTCTTAAAAAAGCTTTGCCAGCAGTTGACCTTGATCTCTCCAGTGGGGAGATTTGTCTGTGCCTAAAAGGCTCTGACATAGCAGCGGGAGATGAGTTCTAACTGAGGCTCAAGAAAGATGTCAGAGAAGGTTCTGTTGGAAGTTGGGTTTCTCCTGAGTGTAGGAGCCAGAGACGAAACAGAAGAGGGGCGCCGTTCCCAGGAGAGTGAAGAACAAGGGGGAGCCACATTCCTGCTTCCTGAGTTGGGGTGGCCTTTTCTGGTATTAGAGAAATGGAATGTTTGAGTGCAGGGTGATTAGGAGGAGCTGTAGGACAGCTTTTTTGTAGAAAAATCATACAGTTCTTGACTCTTTTTGTCATTCACTTCCACTGTAAATAGTGCACACTTGGTGTTTTCCTACACCATTATATGGAGAAGAACCAGAATAAGCCTTGCTCTGCATTTTAGGATTATTGTTAAAACTGAGTCCACGTAGCATCTTTCCGCTGTTTCAGCTTCAGGAAAAGGCAGTGACTTCATGTTATAGTCATAAAAATGAGACTCCAAAGTGACATCAGAATGTGCTTGAGGGTCCCCTTCATATGCGGTGTCTTAGTTTTTGCACGCGGTGGGGTTGCTGCCATACCCCTGCTCTACGGTTGCAGAAATTGCAGCTCAGACTGAGTGACTGCCCAGAGCTGTGGGGTCTTCCGTGGGTTAGAACCTAGGTCTCTGAGTCTTTATTTGATTTGTACATGTATATTTTTGATTAACATTTTTTTCCCACTGAGTGTGAAAGATTTTTCTTTTTTAATAGAAACCGTGGTCTAATTGACACTTAATCCTTTGCATTCTTTCTCTGGGATTAGAAGGCTTAATAACAAAAACACTAGCCTGTCAGGGCTCTGATTCTGGCAGCTCGGAGAATTGTCTCGAGGTTTGGAAAGTACTTGGTCTCTACAGTGCCTCGCGAGTAGACAGAGGCAGTGATGGACTTGCAGCAGCTCACATCATTGAGGGCTTCCTTTAAGTGTCAGGCACCATGCTGATAAGTGCCTTCTTTCATGGACTAGTTCAAAAGGAATGGCAGTCTCCCGATGGTGCTTTTCTCTGTGACCCCCAGTCACTGCCAGCACCTGCCGGATTTGCATTGGCTGCACCTCCCCCTTACTGTATGCTGCTGACAGGACATTTCCATTCCTACAAATAACGGTGCCCCGTTTTGGACAAGGGTGGCGATGCTGGTAGACCTTTGTACAGATGCGGACATTTGGCACAGGGTAGCTTTGGTGTGACGGGTAGGAGCTTTTATTCAGTGCCAGTGTCCTGATGTGTCCTGGAATGCCCATTCACTGCCTCCTGAAATAGCTGCTGTCTGCTGTCCTGAGCACCTTAACTGTCAATTGTATGGGCTGTGAAAGGCTGGGAGGCAGGGGGGGCGGTGGGGGAGGATGCAGGGGGAGGGCACCAGGTGCAGAACAATGACTTCCAAATTATGTCCTAAGCTGCCAGCCATGAGCACTGCATGGCCTCATTACCACATGAAGCGCCACAGAAGGACCTTTTCATTTGCTCCCAGTGACTGTTTTCCACAGTCTTGCTGGGGGTGGGGATGGGAGGGGGACACCCTACTCACCCCTCGTTCACAATGGAGCACAAAGTCCTGGCAGGAGGAACCTCACCACGTACCCTGGGGCTATTTTTGACTACAGCGAGGGGCTGTGACTCAGAGTGTGCCCTGGCAGATGATGGCTCCCCCTCCCCGCCCCGCCCCTCCCTTGCCTTCCCCCTCCCCCCTCCCCTGGAGATGAGCAGGCAGCCTGTCCTTTGTGCGTTTCCTTGGCCGGCCTCTCGCGCTGCTGCAGTTCACTGATATGTCCACAGCAGCCGGCCCTCGGGCCTGACAGGGCTCTGACAGTGGTTTTTACCATATATGGCCATCAGAGCTCTGGGGCTGTCAGCCGGCCAGGATCATTTCCTTCCTTTGCTTTGATTGGCTGCATGGAGGCTCAGAGAATGGTGGGATCTGGGAGCGTGTGGTGAGGGGAAGCCACTGAGTCAAGTGCAAAGAACATTTAACTCTTTCCTGGTTTTCTGGAGCGTGAGTCTGGGCTGAGCACATGGGCAAGTGCTGCTGGCAAAAGCCCCCGTGTATACACTTGACGATGACCCAGGTCGGGGAAGCAGCGAAGAGCAGGCTTCTGAGTACGGATTGCTGTACTAAAATAGACTCCGGGTGCAGTGGACAGATTTCTGCCGTCCCTGTTTGTCCAGAAGCCTCTTTATAACCATATGTAGTAAACGTTCTGCTCTCGCCAAGTTGAATTCTATGCTAGCTGGGGGTGGGACCTGAGCTGAGTCCAGGGAAGGCTGAGCCGGGAGGGCGAGTGATGAGCATGTGTTGGCTTTCTCAGAGGAACGAGGACTTAGGTTTCCTTTCTGGCTGAGCTTTAAGTCGGGAGTAAATGATACAGGCTACTGAACTGGGTCTCTGCTCCCATCTTCTTGCTTGTTTACAACCACCGGAAGATGTGAGCTGCATCGGCCATGCAGCCCAAGGCATTTGCCTAAAGAAAAAAAGAGAGCTGTGATATTTTTCTGATTTTCATCCCTGCTTCAAGGAGGGTGGGTTTTTGTTCTGAGGCCTGTGGGTAAACCAGTGCAGAACTGGGATCGGAAGGGGTAGCTCTAGGGCTTTTCCTCATTCATGGAGGGTCCCATGGGAGGAATCTCCAGTGTCATTGGAGATGACACTCAGTACCAGGGGTTAGGCAACCAGTTACTCTCCTCTCTGATTGGATATTGAATGCTTTGTTTTAATTTCCTGTGTTTGCACTTAGGTGGATAGTTCTTTTGCTTTCCAGCTTTTCCTTTCAAGCTGAATTGTGTTTTAACTAGGTTCTACCTCATCCTGGCTTCCTAGGTTTTTTTTGTTCTTAGACCAGAGGGATCATATGGAATTACTTGTCTGCAGTTATGAGGTTTTTGCTTTATAAATTTTCTGTTAAGTCAGGAAGTTAGGAAATAGAGCTTCTCCATTTGCTGTTGCGTATTTAGGCGTTGGGTGAGTAAGGAAATGCCAACTCTTCCACCTTTTTGCTTTCTGATAATATAATATCCATAGTTTTACAGTAACTGCCATCGAGTTCTTCATGGACTTTTAAAATGGTCTATTCAGTATTCAACCCCATTTTTTAAAGAGGACCTGTGATGCCAAAATGGTTTGCTTGGCATTTTCACTTGTGCCCATAAAGACTGTTCCTTTTCACTCACAGACAGGGGAGGGCTCTCAGCATCACTCTGCCTCTCCCTGGCAGCTGTGGCGGCTGGCTTACTTTCCAGGACTGGGTAACCCAATCTGTATGTTCTGTTCCAGAGCACCTCCTCTCACCCTCAAGGTTGGCGTTTCTGGTTCCCTTAAGGTAAAACCTCCTCAGAATGTTTTATTCCTGGGCCTGAGCTGTCAGTCTTGGTGACCGGTCTGTCAGCAGGCCCTGTATTGTGTGCATCATTTTTTAAAATAAATAAATAAATTTATTTATTTATTTATTGGCTATGTTGTGTCTTCGTTGCTGTACACAGGCTTTCTCTAGTTGTAGTGAGCGGGAGCTACTATTCGTTGTGGTGCGTGGGCGCCTCATTGCCGTGGCTTCTCTTGTTGTGGAGCACAGGCTCTAGGCGCTCGGGCTCAATAGTTGCGACTCACAGGCTCAATAGTTGTGGCGCACGGGCTTAGTTGCTCTGCGGCATGTGGGATCTTCCTGGAGCAGGGATCGAACCTGTGTCCCCTGCATTGGCAGGCGGATTCTTAACCACTGCGCCAGCTAGGAAGCCCTGTGTGCATCATTCTTCCTGGTCAGCTGCAGGGGTCCTGGTCTTGCTCTGCTGGCCACTGTGCCATGACCACAGTCACTGTAGTTCCTCCCTGTGGAGGAGCAGGGCCTCAAGAGATTGGAGTAGAACATGCATCCACATAAATAATACTGTTCCAAGAAAAAGGAATTTGAAAAAAAAGGAAAACTCACTTCAGTAGGTATCCTTTCTTGACTCCTTTGAACTCCGCACGATGTGAACGGAGGCCTTATGGCTAGCCTACAAACTTTCCTTTGCTTCTGAGCACATGTTTGACTTACCATTCTCCTTACGGAAAGTTCAGGAATTCTCAGGTTATTACTCCAAGGCCAGTAATGAGGTATTTTCTGTGCCTTTGAAAAGATCTTTTAATGTATGGACAATTTGATAAAGTTGTTGAACTTTGGACACATCAAGCAATTTTTTTTTTTTTTTTGGAGGGTACACCAGGTTCAATCATCTGTTTTTATACACATATCCCCGTATTCCCTCCCTTCCTTGACTCCCCCCCACCTCGAGTCCCCCCCACCCTCCCCGCCCCAGTCCTCTAAGGCATCTTCCATCCTCGAGTTGGACTCCCTTTGTTATACAACAACTTCCCGCTGACTATTTTACAGTTGGTAGTATATATATGTCTGTGCTACTCTCTCGACATCAAGCAATTTTGATCAGCATTTTTTTCTAAAATGAAAACCTGTATAAATATGAAGTAGGGATGAACAGTTTGGAAAATCTTTGTTCCTTGAGTCAGGATGGGGTGGGGACTGTTTGGGCCTTACATCTGAGGGTGGTATAACCAGTCTGGATAATAAGCTCAGATTATAATAATGGATTATAAAGTGGCTGGATTATGAGAAGACTGCAGATGAAAAGTTTGGAGGGAAGTCTTGGGAACTGCCTGCACTGGACTGGCTGAGGGAGATGGCCTACGAAGCAGCCAGATCCCAGCACTCCAGGACAGCTTGTGTTTCTATGACTGAATCCAGAGTGTAAACCAGAAGGATACTGTGTGTGGAGTACCCTGAGCATCTTAAAGGGGAATATTTGATTTGAGTGATAAAATTAATGTGTCGTTTTTTGACACTGGAGTTTTTTTTAACTTTGTGGAAACATGTTAGTCGTGAGAAAGAATAAGCCTGCCAGGCACAGAGTTGTGTGGCTTTAACCAGATGTTACTTTTGGAAGGAACCAGCAATTATTAGGTTGAGCCTCCCTGGCACCAGTTTGGTAGCATCTTCAATTTAATATTGAGCAAGCTAATGTGTGGATCAAAAACAAGTATCATGTGAGGGGCCTGTCTTACACTACGCAACAATCATTCTGAATGATTAATGCAAATGTCATATTGGAAGCATCCCAATGTTGTATTTTGAGACTTTGGGAAAGTGAAAATGTCTGCACCTGTAAAATACACCCTTCGCTTCCTTGAAAATACATCCCAGAGTAGAACTCCTTTATAGAAACATCTGTGAGAAGATTTCTGTGCATGTTTGTTTGTATGTAATAGAATTTTTTTTATTGCACAGTACTGTCTTCGGTGTTTGGGATGAGCGCACTTCCTAAATATGGATTCCTTTTTTTTTTTTAAAGAACTTTTATTGAGATACAGTTAACATACAATAAACTGCATATCTTTAGAGTGTACAGTTTGGTATTTTTTTTCTTATTAGTAATGTGTATGGCAATCCCAATCTCCCAATCCATCCCCCACCCAACCCTCCCTGCTTTCCCCACTTGTTGTCCATGTTTGTCCTCTACATCTCTGTCTCTCTTTTTGCCTCGCAAACCAGTTGATTTGTACCGTTTTTCTTTATTCCACATATATGTGTTAATATACGATATTTGATTTTCTCTTTCTGATTCACTTCACTCTGTATGACAGTCTCTAGGTCCATCCATATCTCTACAGATATCCCAGTTTCATTCATTTTCACAGCTGAGTAATATTCCGTTGTATATATGTACCACATCTTTTTTATCCATTCATCTGTTGATGGACTGGATTCCTTTTTGAAAGGAGATATGACAAATAAGTAAGATACACTATTAGATATAAGTGGAAGCAATTGTGGTTTCCTATTGAAACTAGTGGGAAGTACTTTTACAACTAGAAATATCATTTCATAAGAGTTACATTGAACTTTGTATGCCTAAGGAGGAGTGTTTTTACCAACTTATTTAAAATTACAGGAGACTTCCCTGGCGATCCAGTGGTTAAGACTGCGTGCTCCCAATGCAGGGGGCACGGGTTCGATCCTTGGTCAGGGAACTAAGATCCCACATGCTCTACACTGCGGCAGAAAAATAAATAAAATAAAATTATGGACATTCCTTCTTAGAGCAGTTATACAAAGATATGTATTTACTGTTGCTTAAATTTTGATTTTTTTACCCCCATCCCCCCCTCCCCCCCAAAAAAAAGGCCTATAGGAGGAAAGTTTTGTCTAACTCTGTGGATTCAGTTGAAGCATCAGTCTCTAGAAGCTTTGCTGAGGCTTCTGCCTGCTTTGAAATTTTTGAGGACTTTCCTCAAACCCAAAGTAAATGATATTGTTGGTGTCTAGGTGGTTTTCTGCCACTGTGAGAGTTGCTGGTTGGAATATGTCAAAGCCATCAGCCTCAGCGTGGGCTGCCACATGGAAATTGTGCTGTCACACGTCTCCCTCTTGCCAGCTGTACACACACTTTGGAGGATGCATTTTCCCTGGGGCTCATATTGCTGGGCCTCCGCGGGCCACTGAATCTTTTAGTTAATAATAGTCTGTAAGCCAGTGTGCCCTGACCTGTTTCACCATTGCCCCACAGGTATATGAACTGGGGTCTGGGCCAGAGCCTTTGGGGACGTTGGTGTTGGTCATTTTCACCACTTGAGTTGACTTGCTGGTAATTCTTATCACTTGGAGTTTTAGCTAGAGAGGTACAGTAAGAGCTCTCCTGTAGTATGTGATTGGGATAACTAGTAAGTAATCAATATATTTAAATAATTATTTAAAGGAGGGAATCTAAACATCTGACTGGCTAGTCTCAGCTGCACTTTCAATTCCATGCTAGCAAAGTAGTAATATTCTAGATGATGTAACTGAGGTGACGCATCCTTAATGAAACAGTGGACTGATTTGTTAGTAAATGAAATTATTCTATATATAACCCTTGGGAAATTGGTGAGTAGTTCTTTAATCACTGTTTGGCCTAAGAAGATACTTTAAAAGCTGCTATTAAGTTCTCGTCAATCTTCCTTCTAGCCCCAGCATTCATTTAAATTTGCTGTTTAGACGTGCAAGTAAGCCGTGCTGTCACCATGACTTGCAGTGATGTCTTTCTGAATGGTCCCTCACAATCTAGAGTTAGACATGGATTCCTTGGTTTATTCACTGGATGATAAATGAGGATGTGTCATGATTATGAATGAGAAATGCATTCTCATTAGGTCCCAGTGCAAAATGACTTTTAGAAATGATGTGCCCTCATCTTTACCATATAAGGCCGTTATTGTATGGTTTCCTTCAGTTTCCATGGACTTGAGCTGTCAGCAGTTTATAATTGCTCAGCTCCACCCTTTTAAAGATACATGCTCCTGGGTAAAATACGTTGTTGTGCTTCAGGTTTGATTTTGTTATGGATAAGAAGCTACTTGGAGGCGCAAGCCCTTAGAATCATGGCAGCTGGTACTTGATGGTGTGTTGAGCACATCCTGCATGTGAAACCATCAGTGCACATTGAAAACAGCAGTTTTTCTCATACTTCTTTTTGTTCCTTTATCACCGTCAGACATTTAGTTGATTCCCTTTCTTTTGTGCTGCAGGATGATGCTACTTTCCCTGTTTCATTTGTTGTGAGGATTTATGATGATATTATAACCAGAGGAAGCATCTGTTTGCAGGGGGTATCATTTTTTATTAACTTTGTTTCTGATGACCAGCTGCCAATAATTGAAATTACTCCTGTGCTTTTTTTCATAACCCTATGGCATAGTGGAAATTTTCTTTCCCTGTAGGGACCTAGTAGGATTGTCAGTCATATTTTAGATCTCTGCTTCTTGGTTTTCTCTGTTGCTATTTCTTTATTTAGAAAATGGGAATAATAGAGTTGCTATATCATGAAGGTAGCTGTGATAATGCAGATAAAAGATCGTCACACAGTTCTTAGCATGTAACATGAGCACTGTGAAAGCGCTAGCATTTTTATTACTAATTATTTGTTTTTGATAGAAAGGGGGAAATAAGTGGCAGTTGTCTTATAAATGGCATTCAAGTTCCCATGAAAATGTTAGGCTCTTTAGTACTTTTATGCTATAGACTTGTCAGGGCTGAGTTGAGAATGGCAGAAATACTTCTTACTATTCTCAGAAATCTTACGTGACAGAAGAATGCTGGTAACTATTTACTTTTGGCCAGGGTTGTATAATTTTAACCTAAAAAAGAAAAGTCATTTAGTAAGCTTATGAGTATAATTAAGAACAACTAGGATTAATGTACTTCCAGATTCCCATCATAGTTGCTGTATATCTGAGCAAAAGCTCTTCTTAGCCCAGATTGAAAAAAATTATTTGGTGTCCTTGGCTGTTCAGAGTTGAGTGACTAGACTGCCATCAAGGGTGCTGGATGGGGTTTGCTGGGGAGAGCCTCGGAGTGCAAAGTTCCTGAGATAAAATAAAACTGTTCAGGTAGAACAACTTTCTTCCTTGGGATTAAAGGTTTTTAACAATAGTAGATTAATAACAATGCATTAATGTGTTTCTCAACTGTATTATATTTTAATTATTTTTTAATAAAAAAAGGAAACAAGTCAAAGAAAAGAATAGGACACTCGTGTACTCACCCACAAGATTAAACAGATGTTAATATTTTGCCATGTTTGTTTCATATCTCCCTTTTTTGAAACACAGTAAAGCATAACAGATGTAGTTAAAATACCATTCCCCTTTCCATCTTTTCTCCTTCCCCAGAGGTAATCATCTCCTCAAAGTTGGTATGTGTCATATGTTTGTACTTTTATTACATTTGTATGTACTTATAACATAGACTATTATTTTGTATGTGTTAAACTTTTATGTAAGTGATAATCTAATACCAAAGGACAAATTGCTTCTGCTTTGTTCACTATTTCCAGCAGTGCTGCCATGAATACCCTTCTTGTGCAAAATATGGGAGCGTTTCTCTCACACAGACCCTCTAGAAGTGGTATTGTTGAAAGGTGGGCATCTTCAGCTCCAGTTGTTTCCAAATTGCTCTCAAAAGGAATCGTAGCAGGATACTCTCCTGTGAGCAGATTTTATGAGTTCCTCTTTCCCAGCATTTTTGCCAGCACTTGTATTTAGACTTCTAAATTCTTGTCAGTTTTAATAGCTGTCAAATATTACCTTGTCGTTTTAATTCGCAGCTCCCTGATTACCAGTGAGATGGGGTACTTTCCATACATCTGCTGGTTTTTCAGGCTTCCTTCCCTGTGGATCCCTGTTCATATCGTTTGCCTCTTATTCTGTTGTTTGTTGATTTTGTTATGTATGTATTTTATGTATATATACATACATATATACACACATACACATAAATATAAAATCTTCTCCCAATCTGCAGCTTGTCTTTTTACTTTACTTATGTTTTTTGAGAACAGCTCACACTGCTGAATTTGGCTTACTTTCCGGCCCCCCCCCCCCCCTTTTGAGGGGAGTTTGCATCAATATTTATAAGTCACATAGGCTTAAGTTTCTCTTCCTTATACTGTCCTTCGTATCAAGGCGGTACATTCCTTATGTAGTGAGTTCAGCAGTGCACCTTTATCTTTTATTCTCTGGAAACATTGGTTTGAGATGATTTCTTCCTTGAATGTTTGGTGAAACTCATCTGTAAAATCATCTGGACTGATTGATTGATTGATTGATTGATTGATTTTGGGTGGGCAGTGATGTATGGAGTTAGTACTGGTTCTTTCACAGTTGTGGGGCTCTTTAGGTTTTCTGTTTATTGAAAAAGTTTCAATACATCATATTTTCTAGGAGATTGCTTATTTCATTTGGAATTTTAAGATTTGTTTTAGCTATATCCCACAAGTTTTGATATAGTATGTATTTACTGGCCAGTTTTAACCTTTTTCTATTGGCTATTATGATTTTCTATATGAATTGTTTAGTAAATTAAAGACTTTTCAGATGTATTGAAGATTTTTAGTTTATATTTTTCTGTTAATTTTTAACTGTATTGCATTGTACTCAGAACATGCTCTGTAAGATATTGATTCCTTGGCAGTTTTTGAGATTTGCTTTGTGGTATCCTAGTTAGTTACTTAAAAAAATAAATGTTTAATGCGTGCTTAGGAAAAAAAAAAATGTGTGTTTTAAAATGTTGGCTGCAAGTTGTGTATATCCATTAGATCAAGCCTGTTACTTTTGTTAAAGCCATTTGTATTCATACTGATTTTTGTCTGTTTGATCTCTTAAATCTTTATTAGAATCTCTTAAGATTATGATTTTGTTATTTTCTCCCTGTAGTTCTGTCAATTTCTGCTGTAATTATTTTGAAGCTATGTAGTTAATGAGTTAAAGTTCATAGTGACTATAGCTTTCCTCTGAATTGTTTCTTTAAATGTTAAAATATAATCTTTAATAATGCATTTCACCTTAAAATCTATTTGTTCTAGTATAACCACCTGGTATATATATATATATATATATTTTTTGGGGGGGTACACCAGGTTCAATCATCTGTTTTTATACACATATCCCCGTATTCCCTCCCTTCCTTGACTCCCCCCCCTCGAGTCCCCCCCACCCTCCCTGCCCCAGTCCTCTAACGCATCTTCCATCCTTGAGTTGGACTCCCTTTGTTATACTACAACTTCCCACTGACTGTTTTACAGTTGGTAGTATATATATGTCTGTGCTACTCTCTCGCTTCGTCTCAGTTTCCCCTTCACCCCCCGCCCCCTCCCATACCTCGAGTTCTCCAGTCCATTCTCTGTATCTGCATCCTTATTCTTGTCACTGAGTTCATCAGTACCATTTTTAGATTCCGTATATGTGAGTTAGCATACAATATTTGTCCTTCTCTTTCTGACTTACTTCACTATGTATGACAGATTGTAGTTCTCTCCACCTCATGACATATAGCTCCATCTCATCCCTTTTTATAGCTGAGTAATATTCCATTGTATATATATGCCACATCTTCTGTATCCATTCATTTGTTGATGGGCATTTAGGTTGCTTCCATGTCCTGGCTATTGTAAAGAGTGCTGCAATAAACATTATGGTACAAGTTTCTTTTGGGATTATGGTTTTCTTTGGGTATATGCCCAGGAGTGGGATGACTGGATCATATGGTAGTTCTATTTGTAGTTTTTGAAGGAACCTCCAAATTGTTTTCCATAGTGGCTGTACCAACCTACAGTCCCACCAACAGTGCAGGAGAGTTCCCTTTTCTCCACACCCTCTCCAACATTTGTGGTTTCCAGACTTTGTGATGATGGCCATTCTGATTCCACCTGGTATATATTTTTATATCCCCTCCCCTCCTTTAGTTGCCTTTTTGTATTATTATTTTGTAAATGTGTCCTATAGCTGGTTTTAATTTGATCTGAAACATCTTGTCATTTAGCTGGCAAGTTTAAGTTACTCATATTTACTGCAGTTCGTGATTTATGGTTGATTTTATTTCCACCACCTCGTTTTGTACTTTCTACTTCTTATGTTTTTTTTTCTTTTTATTTCCTCTTTCTCTTAGATTAAATGTTTTGAAAATTCCACTAACCTTCCTCCCACTCCGTATACTTTTTGAAAGTTATATGTTCTCTTTTAGTGTTTACCCTTAATTTTTACATACTTACATGACTTAAAATCTAAAACTAGTCAGATTTTATGCCTTTTTCTAGGGAAGGGGCTGAAACCTTTGAACTCTGATCATATCTTTCATTCTTACATGTTATTATTTCATGTTTTAGTCCTGCCTTGTCTTACCTGTACTCCAGTTAGTCGTAATTACTACTATTCTGGACAGTCAATGCCTATTTACATTGACCACATTTACCAATTTTTTTGTTCACTGCTTGTTTTGGTATCCCAGTTTTTTCTTCTGGGTCACTTTCTTTTCCTGAAATAAGTCCTTGAACTTAATTCTTTGAAATTAATTTTGAAATTCTTTGAGATAAGCTCAAGAAGTTAATTCTTTGAATAAGAGTCTTTAAACGATAAAATTTCTGTATCTTTTTATTTAAAATCTCTCTCTCTCTTTTTTTTTTTTTTTTGGCCATCGTTTTTGAACGATACTTTATCTGGGTACAGAATGCACAGGTGGTTGTTTTTGTTCATATTTCTGAGATATTTTCCCATGTCTTTGTTTCTGTACTTGCTTTTGAGAAGTCTGCTCACAGTTAGTCTAGTTACTCTCTCTGTAGGTAATCTGTCTTTTCTCCATGGCTGCTTTTGTTTGAGATTTTATCTTTGTTTTAGGTTTTCTGAATTGCACTAGGATATAGATAGATGTGAATTTATTTTTAGTTATTCTGCTTCGGACTTGTGCCTCTGCAATCTGAAGACTTATGCCCTCATTTAAACCTGAAAAATCCTCAGCCCTCATCTCCAGTTTTTGCCTCTTCCATTCTCTTCTCTGGAATGTCTGTTGCAATGTGTGTCAGAGCTCACCCTGGGCTTTGTGTCTCAGAATGTTTTAAACTACAAGATATCACAGTTTCAAGAGAGTAACTATGTCTATAGTTTAAGTAATAATAATACATAATAAAACAATAATAATATTAGAAAAACACCTGTGAGTTCACCACCAGCACCTTGAGCAGTAGACCACTACCTGGGAGAGGAGCTCCAGGGGAAGAGTGCTCACAGGGGAATTAGGTAAAACCACCTGGCTTAGGTGCTTATTAGCAGTTCTTTCTTTAAGGAAGGACACAGTCAGGAATGTTGGTAGAGTGGGTTCTGGCAGTTGTTAAATTTGGGGTAACATTTTTTTGAGCACTTGAGGTGCTGGGACAGTACCAGGTGCTTTACGTTGATTATCTCAGTTAATTCTCACATCAGCTCTTGAAGAAAGAACTCTAGTGTTCTTGTTTTACAGGTGAGGAACTGAGGTTGCCAGATGTAGTAATTTGGCCAGAGCCTCAGGGGAGAAAATAGCAGTGCCACACTCTAGCCCCAGCAGCCTGGTCCCTGACCCTTGCTGCTTCTCAGCCTGTCAGTGGCCCACGTGGCTTCTCATGTAAGAAGAACCCTCTCCAGGTTCTCTGTAATATTCTGTTTCTTCCTTGGCATTTTCTTTTATGAAGTTCTTGTTTTACTGATGCAATTCAGGAGACCCAAACTCTAGGTTGGGTTAGTTTTGCAAGAGAAAGGGGGAACGTGTGAAAAAACCCAGGCCTCAGGTCCATAGGCTGGTCCATCTTCACACCTCAGCTTAGAACTCACCTTTCTCAGCTGAAAACCTTCCCCAAGACTGGAACCCCCACACAGCTGGTTGAATGTCCTTCTTCTGTGTTCTTGCCGCCCTGGGCCTGTCTTGGTGCTGCATGTCTTGTGCTGCGCTGTAACTGGAGCTGTAGATGGACGCTCAGCCAGGACAGGGTGCCCTGCTCACCTCTGTGTCTCCAGCACTCAGCTCAGGGCCTGGCCCAGAGTTCAGAGACAGCACACATTTGTAATTCTTAATGATGAAGTAAGTTAATATGTTATACAGGAAGAACTAATAATAAGTGCCAGTTTTTTTTTTATTGAGTATTTACTGTATTCTAGGTACTATAATTAATTTTTTACAAACCTTATACAGATCATTGTAATGCTAGGTTATGATTTACCTCATTTCTCATTTACTCTTCATAGTAATCCTGGGAGGTAGGTATTATTGTTACTCACTTTACAGATGATGAGCTGAAGCTTAGAGAGATTACTTGTCTGAGATCATGCACTCTTTAGCCAAGGGATTTGAACCCGTATCTGTCTGACTCTGGAGCCTGTGGTCCTTGTGCTTAGACCTGGAGATTGTCACAATCAAGTTAAAGTGGAGAAATCCAAACTTACTGATCTTGAAAATTTTCCAAGAAGCCTGCACCCACATTGTGACAGCTGGCCGTAACAGCAGAGGAGCATGAACCAAGAAATAGGTTCCGTCCTGCATTGTGGTGATGCCTTTCTGTTCACCTGTGTTTAGCGCATGTATTGATAGAAGAACCTCAGCAAGGACTGGCATTAACCTTTTAGAAAGGAAGTAGCTTTTGTACACCTGTTCTTGTAATACATTTGTCCTGGTTAACACAGAATTGGTCCAATAAGCCAGATTGGCTTGTTAGGTTCAATTGTGTAACATGAGCACATTGTGATGGTTGCTATGACCAACATTAGAAGTTGTGTTCTTAATGAGATGTGGAGCTGGGTAATGGCTGAGAGCTAAGGTGGTTAATTAGGAGGCCTGGCTGGCGTTTCTGTTGACGAAAGAAACCAAGACATTGAAGCGTACTATGTCCTTCAGCCCCTGAGCAGTGGTTAAAGCATTTCTTTTTATTGCCATCACTTTGCTTGCTCACTGGAAATGCCATCTACTTCCAGAACTGTTAATTTGTATATTTGGGGGTATTAGCTTATTATATTAAAGGTTATATTTTACATTTTGAATAATACCAGGTTTGGTTTTTTAAACAGTAAAAACACACCTATAATTTACAATTTGGCTATTCTTAGAATTGTATTTCGGTAAAAAGACTGTTGTGTTCTCTTTTGCTTTGTCTATTAATGCCGTTGATTAATTAAAATCTCTTTGATTCTGAAAATGTAGATTCTTAATTTGATGGAGCATCCTAGGTAGTGACTGTTTCTAGAAATGCAAGTTGACAGTTCTTACTGGTTGACGTTGGCTGATGTGAACGTCATCATTTGTAGATTCTTGAGAGTTTGGGGTAGAAGTAATAAAGGAGACATGAGTCTGAGAAAACATACAAACTCTGTGGCATCGATGTTACGTATTAAGTCTGTTTCTCTCCGCTTTCAGACTGGTCGAATTGACAAATCCTACCCCACGGTGTGTGGCCACACAGGACCAGTGCTGGACATAGACTGGTGCCCACATAATGATCAGGTCATTGCCAGCGGCTCAGAGGACTGCACTGTTATGGTAAGTTCCCTGGGTGTGGTGGGCACATGGGCCAGCGGGACTCACCTACTGCCTTCGAAGAGTGTGTGTGTGCAGGCTTGAAGTGCAGAAAATGGTAGAGTTTTGATTGTTCATTGGTCTGTGCAAGAATTTAGTGACACTGGAGTTTAACTGCAGGTAAGCCATTTTACAAGTCCTTACACGAAGGAATTGTATGCTATTGTCTTTTCTCTTTGTG
This sequence comes from Hippopotamus amphibius kiboko, assembly GCF_030028045.1. NCBI lineage: Eukaryota > Metazoa > Chordata > Mammalia > Artiodactyla > Hippopotamidae > Hippopotamus > Hippopotamus amphibius. Next base: position 9,145,215 of record NC_080193.1, on the reverse strand, counting down.
TGTGTGCGCGCGCGCATCCTTCTTAACAGTTGACACATCTACTTGGTGGGAAGATTTTAGGGAAAGTAAAATGACTTTCAAATAATTCTGTGAATGCCATTGCACCACATGACCTCAGCCCCTCCAAAAAAGGAGAGAAAAAATTGCTAGCACGAATTGCACGTTACAGTGAAGTACTATGCCGAAGGTTATACAGATAAATGGGATATGAAAAGATATTGAGAGAGAGTGAAGAGTTTTCACAAGTGCTTATTGCCAAGCTAATGTCTAGTGGACCCTGGTTAACAAAGTCCTTTTTATGCAGGTGTACACTGACCTACTTGAAAGATTTGTAAAGTAAGTTCTTTATATTCCCTGGTTTAGATTCCAAAAGTAGGTTACATAGGAAACCAGGTTTTAGGGGTACTTGTGAGAGTCCAGCTTCTTGCTCTTCATCATGTTCTTCTTAGCCTTCACATGTAATTGTGGGTTTGCATCCATTTTTAATCCTAGCCCGACACCCGCTGGAAAGGCTGGGCTCAGGCAGGGAGTCCAGAAGTCAGGCCTGGAGTAGGGGCAGGTGGTCCCTTGGGCGGCCTCTCACCTGGCGGGTGGAGAGCTTTGAAAACCGCACCACTGTTGTCTCCCTCTTCATTTTCTATGCACAAACCAGACTTAGAAACATTGTTTGGAAGGCTTTGTTATTTACCATTGTTTTACATAAACACAAATTAATTCCTGAACTGTGCCATTTAAACGTTTACCCATTCTTCCTCATGGACTTCTGGCTGAGGATAACTCCTCCTGTGATCTCATGATTTTGGCAGCCAAAGCATATTAAAGAAATATGCTATTAAAAGGAATTGTCCCATTTAAGGTGCCTTGCTAAGTTGATCATTTGAATAGCTGCAGACATGTTTTGCTATGAGAAAGGAACAGTATTTAAACCTGATATGCCAACATCTTAAACTAAGGGTCTTAACCTTTCTTGGAGGAGCAGGGTTGATCCATCCCTCCCCATCTCCAGCATTATTGATCACGTTACCCTTTCAAAAAAAAAATAAAAAACCTTTGTATTATGAAACACACAAAACAGTTAAGTGAATTCAGTTAAGTGAAAAAGTGAATTGAGTAGGAGATTTATTACAGAGTGAACACCCTGTGACCACCACCAGGTCAAGAAATGGAACTTTCCCAGCCTTCTCAGACTCTTCCCTGTGCCCCATCCCAGTCCCAAACCATCCCTCCCTCTCAAAGTAACCAGTAAAACTCACTTCCTTGCCTCTCCTTGTGGTTTTAGTCACTCAAATGTGCATCTCTAGATGCTGTAGCTTAGTCTTTCAAGTTTTAAAAACTTGATATGTCTTTTAAGTCTTTCCTAATCTACAGGTTCCTCCTCCATCCTTTTCTGGTTGAAGAAGCCTGACCTTTGACCTGTTGCTTCCAGAAGTCCAGATTTTGCTGATCGCACCCTCATGGTCCAGTTTAATCTGCTACTCTGTCTTTCAGATTCTTCGCAAGTTGGCAGCTGGATCCTGGAGTGTGATTAAATCGATTCAGATTCCATCCCTTTGACAAGCCCAGAGCTCGTGGTCTGGCCTCCCCTCAGGAGGCATGAGGTGTCAGGATGCCTGGTTTTTTGCTCTTTTGATCTGAGCAGTTACTGATGCCCAGCACCTAGATCCAGCAACTCATTAGGGTCTCAGAGTGATTTTGTTTTCGCTTTTCAGCTGATAAAATTTTTAAGCTAATGCTCCCTTTTACCTTGTGTTTAGTTACCCAGGAGTACAGTTCATATAGGAAAGCAGGGTAAATGCTTGATTCTTTCCTTTTATTTACCCAGTTTCAAGATAATGAATTGGTTCTTTGTCTTCCTCAGAAGGTGACCAGTTAGTTTTTTCATTTGGAGGTTTTTCCCCCTTTCATTTCATTTTGAACTGGTGGATTTGAACTTATTTCATGGGTTTTGGTCCATTACATTTCTTCTCTCAGAGCTGAGGGGATTCAGTCTTCATTAATGGGAACCTCTTCGCAGTTCCTGACTCCTTTTGACATGACCCTTCTTGTTTCTGTTGCTTCTTTGCTCTTTGGTATGTTGAGGTGTCCCAGGCCCATCTTGGACATCTCTAACCCACACCTCAAATCAGCCATTTCTCTCAGAAGCTCTGGTTTGTTTTGATGGAGATGGATTTTCTAGATCACTGTCTGGGTGCTCATTGTTCTTAAGGCTTTGCACGAAATTTGACTGGAATGTACATATATATTTGAAGATATACCTTGTGACTTAATCTTTCCAGTTCAAATTCAGGACTATAGAGTTTTTACCTAACTTCTTTATTAATACTTCTCTGTCTCCTTTCTTTCACACCAAGAATCCTGGTTCTTGGGGATTCAGGATGAATTAGAATGTCTTAATCTATCTCATTTGTTTTTCACAGTATACGTACAGTAGTCTTATACTAAAAATACCAATAATATCACCACCATTATGATTACTGAAAGCAGTTTAAAAATAACAAAAGTCATTTGAATCATCTGAAGCTCCTTCTCTGGTAGATTCTAGACCCCTGTACTCTGGAAACCAGCCAGGGAGGGCTCCCTTCCAGGATAGGCCCCACACTGAGGAGCAGTTCCAAGGGATGGAATCAAATAGGAAAGGCTCCTGGGAACAGTATTCTCTAAGTTCTTCTTATATGGACCTTGTTGTGACCTTTATACTTGAAGGTGAATTTTTCTGGATATAAAATTCTTGGCTTGCAGTATTTCCTTGAGTATCTAAATATTTCATTTTCTTTTGGCATAAAGTGTTGCTGTAAAAAAATCAGATGATAATCTAATATTCTTTTCCTTATAGAGTGTATGTTCTTTTTGCCTAGATGTTCATAAGGTTTGGTTTTTTTTCTTAAAATGTAGTAATTTTACTAGACATTGGTTATTCTGAATTGGTATTTCTGTGTGTGATGTGTTCTTTTAATATATGGTTTCCAATCTTTTTTTTTTTTTTTCTCTCTTTTTCCCCCGGAAAAGTTTTCTTGACTTAGACTCTTCAGTATTTTTGCTTTGGTTTTTTCCTTCAGGGACTCCTGTTATCCAAATGCTTTATCTTACTCCCTATCTTTGATATGTGTCAGTTTCTCTCCAAACCTTTTTTCTTAGTCGTTTCTTTCAGGCTAAAATTTCTCTGCTTTTTACCTTATATTTCTTTGGGGGCATTGTTTGTGTTTATTTGCTCTTGGTTTCTGTTAGTCTTCGTTTCTAAAGTACTTTTCCTTTTATTTCTAATTTATTTCTTGATTACCTTACTTTTGAGGTTTTTGAAGTTCTGATTTATAATATTTCCTGTCTTGTATTATTTTCTTAATAATGTCTTTTGAAATGTGTGTGATAGTTTTTATCTTTTTTTTGGAGCTGGTCTTGTTAGCATTCTTGTATTGTCCTGTAGGGGTGCTGTTCTGCACTGTATTCTCTTTTTTTCTCATAGTAATTTTGGAGCTTTGGTTTTTTTTTTTTTTTTTCCTCTCTCCATCTCTTATTTTTATGTGATTATTTTTATGTGAATTTAGTTTTCCTGAGCTTTCAGAAGCTGGCTTGGTTTATAAAGCTGTTCTAACTTCACAGAGCTCCCTCTTCTGTTGTTTTCAGGTAGTGTTCAAAAACATGGTGGCTTACTCTCAGAGATTTCCTGACCTGCTTTTATTTGGCCTTTCTTATTCCTTTGTCCATCTTAGTTCTGTCCTGCTCAGATTTGATTCCATTTCTTGGAATTTCCCCTCAAGTGTGGGCATATCTCAGAAGGGAGTCCTCTCTGGTTGGTTTCTAGAGTATTGGGGTCTAGATTTCTCCAGCCCCTTCAGACCTTTTTTATTTCAGGTCCCTGTTCTCACCTGCTGTTGGAGAAACCCCGCCTGTTTCCATTGTGGTCTCATATTGGCCTGCTCTTCTCAGGTCTGTGAGGCACCCACTGCTGCCCTATGATTTTTTTCTCACAAAGGCGAGCAGCACATGGGTTGTGTGGCTGTTGGTGGTTTTCCTCCACCCACTTGCATTTGGGTTATCACCTAGTTTTGTGTAAATATTGCCCCTGTGTTTTTGTTTTGTTATCTGCCTGCTCTGTGTTTTTCTGGAGGGACTTGGAAAGATCCCAAAACTGTGCTGCCACTGATACCACCATCTTCCCAGAATCCTGTGACATTGCCCCTTTATTGGTATTGCCAGAGTGAGCATTTTGTAAATTTAATAATGCTTTGGGATAAATCTTCCAGCTAGTTTTTTTTTTCTCCCTTAAGTATGGTGCTGATATTTTAATCACTTAATGTCCCCCAAATCATTTGTTATTATTATTGGGGTAATTACAAAATGCTTTAACAGCTCAGCAGTTGAGAGAAAAATTTTTTTAAAGAAGTATTTAATCTTCTACCCCACCTGCTTCTTAATACCTCATTTTCCACTTTGTTCTCCTGAAGATAAAAGAACACTGTACAATAGATCAAATGATTTCAAACAGCGACAATTATCAATTAAAAAAAAAAAGCCAGAAAAGTTCTCTGCAGTTTTCCAAGCGTAGCCTCCTGGTAATAGCCCAGGAGCTACAAGTGTAGATAGATAGCAAGGCCTAGCTCTAATAGAGAAAGGATGCTGAGATATGCACAGGTCACTTAATGCTGTCAGCCTCAGTTGCCTTACATGTTTAAAGAACTAAATTAGATAAGTAAACAAACAAACAAATAAGCCAATTGAGAGGATGAAGGAAGGTATAAACGTATCATGAGTTACTGTCTTGGTTTTGGGTTTTGATAAATACTTATAGTGGATTCATGGCGTAAGAATATCTTTAGCAAATAATTCAGTAGAAAAAAATATAGTAGAACCAATTTACCAAATGAACTGTGAATGATTAAATTAATTTTAAAAACTGCTTTTTGTATTTATAGTATAATTCCATTATGTCCTCTGCATTTAAGCAGTGATTTATTCATTGTGTGAGCATTGATTCTGTGGCAGTGATGTTACACTGATTACAGTTTTAGAGAAGGAATGCCAGCATTATGGTACATTTCTCCATCTTTTAGAGATGGCTTCTTTAAGCAGCCTAACAGTAAATTATATTGGCATAGTTTGCCTTTGGTGTACTACTATTTTTTTCTTTTTCTTTTTCTTTTTTTTGGCTTCACCGCTTGGCATGTGGTGTGGGATGTTAGTTCCCCGACCAGGGGTCGAACCCACACCCCCTGCAGTGGAAGCATGGAGTCTTAACCACTGGGCCATCAGGGAAGTCCTGGTATACCGCTTTTTGAAGTGCTGCTTTGTACGAGCAGATAGCAATGTTATAAACCCTCCTCCCAGAAACTATACTCTGCTCTTAGGTTTTCCAGATTGTTGGTACTGTGAGTTTTTTCTCTAACAGTATCTCCTCACAGAGAGTTTTAAAGATTGTAGCTGTTAAGTATTTTACTTGGGAAAATATTAGCTCCAAGAAAATAAAAATGTGCTTTAAAAAATACACAGAGCAGCCAAGGTGAGCTTAGAGAATGGTGTTGATTCAACACTGTCCCTTATCTGCAAACACATGCAAAAACTGGCTGATTCAGACAGCGGGCTTGCCTGATTGGTTCTTCCAGAGTCTGGGAGAGAGAAAGATCTTGCAAGAGGAGCATCCTTATTTGTCTTCACCCAGATGGTTGTGAGTGGTCCCAGATGATGAAGTTTGAATGGACAGTTTTCCCTTTTCCCGAATCAGCCTTACGCTCCTGTGGAAATCAACAAAAATAAACTCCCTGTTTTACTCATTTTTGCTTCTGTTGTAGATTTTCCTGTGGCAGTTTTTGCCTTGAAATAACGATGGAAGTGATGTGGTTGGTGATGAGAGCGCATTCCCCAGGACTCTGGTCCCTGGTCATTCAGCAGGACTGCTTGTTATTTCCATTCTGCACAGATTGCATCTGGGCCATTGGCCAAGTGGGTATTATAACCTTGGCACATCGGAACCCAACTCTCAGTTCTTGATTTTCTCAAAACCAGTGTTGTTCTCAATGTCATGGTTCATTTAGGGATGTCCTGACTCGGCATCCTGTCCCTTGGGGTTGTTTGATCAGTTGCTTCTGCAGGGGGTTTGCTGCTCTGCAGCTGCCACAGAGTCTCAGCCTCTCGCTGTCTCTTCAGATCAGCAATTTCCTTCATTCTGCCTTTGAAATTGGGTTCCTCCGCATTTTAAAAATGAGGCCTTTTGGGGGAATAGTCCTTTTTATGGCTGTAACTCTAGTGCCTAGCCTGGTAGCAAGTTCACGATGGGTGATTAAAACAGGGAAGCAGTGCCTGGAAACACTTTGTGTTGGCTTTAAATTTGCACTGTGTTTGAGAAGTAAAACCATCAAACAAATGCACTTTAAAATGACTACTTGAGAGAAACCTGCTTTTCTTAATTTTCCTGGCTTTTTTCTTGTTAGAACTGTTCTCTTGAGCTGTCGTTTTTCCATGTTCAGAAATTCACATGGGAAAAGGATGCCAGTGATACAGTAGTTCCTGAACGGGTGCTGAAAGTTGTTTCTTCCAGAACCATGTTGGGTTTTCACCGATTGGTTCACTTTTTCATCTGGAAGCCATAGAGACTGATGGCGGCTTTTTTCCTTTCTTTCAAAACAAAACAAGATACAACATTACTGTAGTAATGTGTTGTCCACATAGAAAATTCCAGGAATACACAGCATTATTTTAAAAAAAAGAAAAGAAAAGAAAAAATCAGGAGGAGAGGTGATAGCTCTTAGTGCCTGCTGTGCTGAGATGCCCACTCAGGGCACAGCAGGTGCTTGGTGCTGTTTTTCCTCTCTACTCGCCGCATATGTTTTTGGAAGAGCTGAGTGGTATTAGAGTCCTAGCTGCAGCCATGCAGCAGAGGAAGCTGGTGGACCAGCCTGCAGATCAGAGCTGATCTCATTTGTGCTAATTGGCCCGGGCATGAACTAGAGCTTTCACACATATGATATCTTGGACATAAATTAGGCAGTTGGGTACAGGGCTGAATTAATTTGAAGGCAAATTAATTTCATTCTGCAGAATCCTGCTGTTCAGACTTAACATTACATGTTGGGGTCATAGGGGTCACAGTTCCAGCAAGAAAAATAATCATGAACAAGTGCTGTTTTAAGCTTTTATGTGGTAATTATATTTAATCATTTTTAACAGCAACGTAAGGCAGGAGTGTGTCCCATTTTACCACTCAGGAAACACACGCCCAAGGAGTCACAGTTTTGTCAAAGGTCACCCCGTTTACAGTAGTTCACATTTGGGTAGTGCTTGGGGGTGAGGAATGTTTCAGCTCACTTGACCTTTCTAATTACCCCTGAGGAGGCAGGGCTGCTGCTGTCCCCTGTGTCGAACAAGGAAATTGAGGCTCCCAGAACTGAAGTCCCTTCTTAATGCTGACACAACCAGTTAGGGCCCCAGCTCTTGTGGAGCCCGTGTCTTCCGACATCCAAGCCAGCGTCCTTTGCACCACACCAGGCTGCCTCCCAGGTTGTGCACAAGAAAGTGAAACAGGGACCAAGTGGGACGTCTGCACCCTCTGCAATCCAAACTGGAAGGCCGTTGCTGGCTGCAGCAGGGAGCCCGGCAGAGTGCGGAGTGCCGCATACCGACAGGCCTGTGAGCAGGGCCAGTAGGCACCAAGCATAGCTGTGTCCGCTTCCTCTGGAGGAACTTGCAGATGTGCTCCCTTTCTCCCCACAGAGGCCGGAGTGCCACCGTCTTTTCATTTCATGGCACAGGCTTTCCTGTCACTGTCACCTCCCACTGGGAATCCTTGTGCCAGTGTTATCTTTCTTACTCCAGTGCCTTTTCCCTGTCATCCCCTCAGTCAGTCTCTTTGGAGCATCTGCTTTTTAGAAAATTGCTCTCTGAGTCCATGTTTTGTGTTTTGAAACTGGATCCTTGATTTCCGTCCTTCCTTCTCCCCTTCCTTCTTTCCTGCTTCCATCTGTCACCTGACTCCTGTTCATCCTTGGAAGTGTCTCCTCAGGGAGCCTTCCTGAACATACCAAACTTGGGTAGCAAGAAGGTGACCTTGTGACACTTAGTTTTCACTCCACACTCAGCTTACATGAGTATCGCGTTGGTGACGCAGACCGTGTGGTTTCCTAGTGAGAAGGACAGGTAATCACCGCAGCTAACACGGACCCAGAGCCTGCCTTACGCCAGGCATTGCTCTAAGCGCTCTAGATTCGTGTTACCACACTGGTCTCCAGACAACCCCCATGAGGGCAGTTTCATTTCTATTCCCATTTTATAGACGAGGAAACTCAAGGCCCAGATAGGTTGGGTGAATGTCCCGAAGGTCATTACAGCTGATACGTAGCAGAATCAGGATGTTCTTCACCCCTGCTCTGTACTGGGAGCACTGACGGTGTGTGCCAGGCACTACTCCAGGACTTTCTTAGCTCAGTCCTCACAGCAGCCCTGGGAAGCACAAGTAGTGATACTTCTCTGTGCAGTGATGTCGAGCTGTTTGCCCAGGACCATCACAGTAAGAGGCCCAGGCAGGATTTGAACCAGGATCTGTTTGGCTCTAGAGCCCATGCTCCAGCCGTCTGCTTGGCTTTGCTGTCTTTGACTTTCGGCCTCATAGACGGCTCTGCTTTGTTAGACTGTAAACCCCTCGAGAGCGGGACCTGGGTGTAGCTGTCCTTCCCCCTTTGCCTGGTAATGGGCCTGTGTTGCGGTGGCTGCTCAAGGAGAGTGCCGCACGAATGAGTAATCAAGGTAGTGAGATGGGTTAGGTGCCTGGGTGAAATGCATAAGCCTCGCCAAGGGAACCATGGACTCTTCCAAAAGTGAGATAAAGAAGGGACAGAGAGTTTCCTCATTTTATAAATTATATAATAAACGTTTTGTTCTGTCATTAACATCTCTTCGTCATCCAAGGAATGATGGATGAAGAAGCTAGAGAAAGGAAGAGATGAGGTCCCATTATGAGCTCTCATGTTTAAGACAGATGCTGATTATATCCAAAGCCTCCCATCACTCCACGCCTCATTAGGGATTTAGAAAATGCACTATTTAATGCACTATTTAATCGCGGTCAGTCAGGCACTGAAGGTTTTACGATCCTTGTGGGAAAACCCAGCAGCCTATGGTCACAGTGCCACCTGGAGACAGAAGGTGGAATTACCACGATTTCCAGCCTAAGCCTGGGTCAGAATTCATCTTGCAAAATGCATTTCCTGTTGTCACTGAACTTCCATTTCATAATTGTTTCTCTGCTGACTTCGTGCTTTTATTAAATCAGTAGTTGTTTTCTGTTCAAACTCTCTGTCCTGCTTTACGTTCAAATAGCCAAGTTCAGTGTGGAGCTGTTTTACTGATCGTAAACCCTTGAATAAAAATAGGTGAAAGCAAGTAGATAACACTGGAGGGTAGCAGGTGCCCACACTCCAGGGGAGGGGCCACAGGTCAGAGTCTGTAGTGTTGGGGGAGAGAGGCCGTGGTGTAGGTGAGGGGTTGAGAGAGGAAAGGTAGGTTCCCTTTGCCTTCCGTGCTTGTTCGCATCTGCCTCGTTTAAAATCTGCTGAATGATGAGTGTTCAGGGGAAATTAGGTGACATCCTAAACTTAGGCCCTCAGAAGGCAGGTTTATGAACGATCACTTAATTCATGACTTTCCTGCAGTCCTCGGACTGGCAACCTTTTTGTTCTGATTTTTTGCAGGACAGCAGAACCGAGCTGAACCTTAACCACTCCTCATTCAGACTCTGCCTTCCACTAAGCAACTGAAAACATACAGTTGTTTGTCTCCTCCTTAAAAATCCCCAACAAAGGAAGATTCTGTTTCTCACTCGTTCCACTGTTGAACATGACTTTTTTCCGCTGGCAAGTTCTAAATTTGTTATGAATTAGTTCCAAAAAATCTTTTTTGGTAGAAGATTTACTCATTTTAATCTTTATACAGAAGAAGATAATTGTTTTAAACTCTAGCCTTTTCACAAACTTAAAAGTTGCTTAATATCTGGTTTTAACAGCTTTATTGAAATATAGTTCACATATAGCCCACCCATTTAAAGTGTACAACTCAGTGGTCTTTAGTATATTCACAAATATGTACCACCATCACCACAGACAACTTTAGAATGTTTTCAACACCTCAAAAAGAAACCCCACCCATATTCTTTAGCTGTTGCACCCTCCCTCCCCCCTCTCCAAGCACTAAGCAACCACTCATCTACTTTCTGTCTCTATAGAGTTTCCTTTCTGGACATCTCATATACACGAATCCTACAACATGTGGACTGTTATCACTGGCTTCTTTACTTAACCTAGCGTTGCCGAGCTTCATCCATGTTGTAGCATGTGTCAGTACTTCATCCCTTCCTGCAGTCATATATTTCTTTGTGTATTGCATTTTGTGTATCCGTTTATATCAGTTGCTGGACATTTGGGTTGTTTCCACCTTTTGGCTGTTGTGAATAGTGCTGCTATAAAATTTGTATACGGGTTTTGGTGTGGACATATCTTTTCATTTCTCTTGGGTAGGTACCTAGGAGTGGAATTGTGGGGCCATAGGGTAATTCTATGTTTGCTCATTTGAGGAACTTCCAAACTGTTGCCCAAAGTGGCTGCACTATTTTTCATTCCCACCAGCAGTGTACGAGGGCCCTGAACTCTCTACAGCCTCGCTAATACTTGTTGTTATCTGTCTTTTTGATTCCAAACTCCTGGTGGGTGTAAAGTGATATTTTATTGTGGTTTTGATGTGCACTTCCCTGATGGCTAATAATGTTGAGCAGCTCTTCATGTGTTTTTTTGCCATTCATATATCTTCCTTGGCGAAATATCTAGGTTCCTTGCTCGTTAAAAAAAATAGGTTGTTTTCCTTTTATTGTTGAGTTGTAAGAGTTCTTTATATATTCTAGATTAAAATCCCTTTTTATTTTATTTTTTTTTCCAATTTTAAATACAGTTTTATTTAAGACATTGCATTTTCCACTTACAATACAGTGCTTGTAAAGTGCAATGTTATTTCCTTCCCCTGTGCACACATTCAAGGTTCAAGTATCAAGAATGCCCAGTTTACTATTGCAGCTCAACTGCCATGGAATTTGCTACAAATTTGGGTCCTTCAGTGTTTTGTGTGGAACAATGCTAAATCTACGCTAGGTTGGCTTAATCAGCCTCTTCAATGGTGGGTCCAGAGGAGGCACCACCAGATGGAGGAGCCCCACCACCAGGGAAGCCCCCAGGCATTCCTCTTGCACTCTGGTACAGCTTGGTAATGATGGGGTTGCAGACTTTTTCCAGCTCCTTCTGCTGATGTTCAAATTCTTCCTTCTCTGCAGTCTGGTTCTTATCAAGCCAGTTGATTATTTCATTACACTTATCAAAAATCCCTTTTTAAATAGATATATGACTTGCAAATTATTTTCTCTCATTCTGTGGGTTGTCTTGTCACTTAGTGTCCTTTGAAACACAAAAGTTTTTAATTTTGATGAAGTCCAATTTTTTTCCTTTGTAAGATTTCTTTAGCACATGTTACAAAACTATTAGGTATATTTTTGTTTTCTCAGTGTAAAATTATAGAGAATGTGATGGTTGAAAAACTGCACCATCCCCCAAGAATCTTTGGTGGATGGAGTTTGCTTTCCCCTCAGGAACCACGGGCTTGGCTAGGGGTTTTTACCCCGGCGCTTCCCCTCAGGGGTACTTCAGTCATTTTGTATTGTTGTTTCAATTTTTTTGGTGTGCTTCTAACTGGAGAATTTTGAACTTAACAGGGTATTTAAAATAAAATTAAAAGTAAATTAATAGTAATTTAATAGTAAATTAAAAGCACAGAGATCTAGCATTCTTAGACCTTGTGGATATTCTGCTCTTTGTTCTCCTGTTGGATTTGAAAAACAGCTGTACATGTTTCACCACATTCTGCCTTTCATCCAGAGACCCCGGGATGTTCTCTTGATGCAGAGCAAGGTTTCACACTGGATGGTCACAGTAAATGCGATAACGAAAGCCTACCGCTGTCACGTGGGTCACCCTTCTTCCTCTTCCAACAGGTATGGCAGATCCCAGAAAACGGACTCACCCTTTCCCTGACCGAGCCCGTGGTCATTTTAGAAGGCCACTCAAAGAGAGTCGGCATCGTGGCCTGGCACCCGACGGCCCGCAACGTGCTTCTCAGCGCAGGTAGGAGCCAAGCCGGCCTCTGCTTCCCCCTCACCCTCGCTTCTCGCGGCCTCCGTGCGGAGGGAGCAGCAGACGCGTGCTGGCTGTGCCGGCAGTTGTGAAGAAGATCATTGGAACCCACAACAGGGTGCCGAGATGCAGGAGTTCCCCGACCCCCGTGCACGTGTGTGTGTGTGTGTGTGTGTGTGTGTGTGTGTGTGTGTGTGTGTGTGTGTGTGTGTGTGTGTGTGTGTGTGTGTGTGTGTGTGTGTGTGTGTGTGTGTGTGTGTGTGTGTTGAGGCCACTTGGGCAAATCCAGTGGAAGCTATGGACTTCCTGCCTAGAATCAAGGGCAGACACATGCTTACTTACATGATTACACTCAGCAGAGTTGTGGTTCCCGCTGGGTCCTCCGTGGCCCTCAGCTGTGGTTATGGCTGATGTAGTAGAAGGAGCCCGAGTGGGAGCCTGGAGCCCTGGGTTCCAGCTCTGGTGTTGCTGTCAACTTTGGGGTGATCCTGTTAGTTAAATATCCTCCTTCCTTTTAAAAAATACTTTCATTTTCCTCCTTATACTCATAATCCATATGTTTTGTTTGTGTATAAACAAAAGGGAGAAAATAAAAATCACTTATAATCCCACCACCTGGGAGGAAATATCATTACCATTTTGATGTTTCTTTGCAGAAGATATTTCTGTGCCCATAAACAATTTTACACACAAAGGTGGGTTTAGATGCTTTACACATGCCCTGCTTTCTGCACTTGCTGGTACACTGGTCCTTTTCATGTGCCGTTACATGTTGTGTGATATTTTTAATGACTCCGTTCATAGTCCATTGTCTGGATACCTTTGTTTATTTAGTCAGTCCCCTATTTTTGGACATTGAGGTTGTTTCTGATTTTTCACTGCTAAGGAGCGCTGCAGTGAACCCTTGTGACCAAGTCCTAGTGTTCCTATTGGCTTCCCACTTGTGTAGTTTCCAAGTTTCATCTTAAAAGAAATCTTTTTCTTTGTCTAAAATTTGAGATTTTATCTGCTTTTACAGAAGCAACACAAAGGACAGGAAGGAGCTTGTGGGGTAATGGAAATGCTCTGGATCTTGACTGTGATGGTGGCTACATAAATGTGTACATCTGTCAAAACTTAATGAATGTATACTTAAAATGGGTGCATTGTATAGTTTGCAAACTATACCTTAATAAAATTGGCTTATAAAAAAAGCAATGCTATTGTTAGTGGTAGAATTTTAAAGATTTTCCTCCTCACCAGTAAAAAGGAGGGGAGCAGTTCAGTTTCTAACTCGGAACGAAAGGTATTTGTGACGTAGTGAGTTAAGTTAAAAATCAAATGTCTGGTACCTATTGAAACCAAGGACTACTTAAAGAAAAAAAAAGTAAAGATTCTCTTTTTTTAAATCACAATTGACTATAACTGGGAACCCTGCCAGTGTTCTACTCAGAACCTCAGTCTGATAAGGAGAGAAAACAATTCCAAAGGTGGAATTCCATCATGGAAAATACCCTACTGCCTGCCTCATCGAGGTCACACCTAGGGTATCAGCAGCAGACCGAGCCCACTCTCCCTTTCACAAGCAGAGGAGAGAGGTTAAGTGCAGTGCTGTGCACATTCTAAGACCCGATGATCCATCCATAGTGGCTGAAGTTGCTTATTTGCCTGTGATGAACAAGGCAGAGGACGGGTCAAGTCTCCATCCCAGAGTTTAGCTCCAACTTTTCATCCTGTTGTACAGTTTTTTCACCCATTTCCTACTTCTGACCCTTAGGTAACTTATGTGTCCTGGTTAGTAGTGGCTGATCTTTCTAAGTGCTTACAGAATTGGCTTATTGACAAGACTTCACCTTCGGGATGTCCATCCCTTATGTTGCTTCATCCTTGAGCTAATGTCCTGGAAGCAGCAGACGGTGCCTCTTTTTATAGGGGCCTTGGGCCGACCCTGGAGGGAAGGGCGAGTGGGGTGGAAGAGCTGATGGGCCGTGGCTCAGTTGACTTATGGCCTCTTCGGGAATCAGGTTCTGAATTCACGTGCCTAGTTAAGGACAGTTTGTGCTTCTCAAATCTGGCCAATCTTGCCCTATTTTTTTCCCCTTTTAAAGATAAAGATCTGCTATGAGCAGGTGGCTAGGCATTTCCCTTCACTTACTGTAACTTACATGCTTTTGTCCAAGACCATGTCTTGCAGCATCGTTGATTGGAATAACCTGCTATCCAGTCTTTGTCTTGAGCCTCCTAAACCATCATTTAAACCCTTTATTTTTAATTCTTCTGGAAAAGAAAGAAGCTGTATTCGTTTTGACGCTTGTTTTACTAAAAAAGGAAACTTACAATCACTTAGGGTCCACCAGTCCAGTTAACTCTTAAAAAAAAAAACCATAGGATTCTGTTTTCCTATAGTTGTTGTTTTTGTTTGCTTGGTGTTTTTGTTTGTTTCACATGAACCCAGACTTTAGCAAGCTGTTTTTTTCCTTTAACATGTTTCTTTTACACAAATTTCTTTTTTCCTTGGTCACTTCAGTTTCTGACTCCCAGTAAGTAGGGCTTCTCATAATTTAGCATCACCATCTCAATGCATGTGTGTATTTACCCTCCCTGTATTTGTGTCTCTAGTTTTCACAGATGTGGTGTAGTGCAGACGTTTCTTGTCCCTGAGGGGTGGTGTTCTGCTTGCTTTTAGGCTGTGATAACGCCATCATTATCTGGAACGTGGGCACGGGAGAAGCCCTTATAAACCTGGACGATATGCATTCGGACATGATTTACAACGTAAGCTGGAACCGGAACGGCAGTCTGATCTGCACAGCCTCCAAAGACAAGAAAGTGAGAGTAATCGATCCTAGGAAACAGGAGATTATTGCTGTGAGTATTCTTAGGACAGAAGCTTCAGTGAGTGAGAACATCCTGCTTTTTAAAGCAGACCACAGAGACTGAGCTGCCAGTCCGTGGACCCTTGGTGTGTGCAGACACCAAACTGAATCAGAAAAGGCTTGTCCAGGCTTCTGTCTCCCAGTCGCCCTTCTCTCCAGAGCTGTGCGTTTGCAGCTTTTACCCGAACCTTCCCTCTCACTTGGTGACCATTTCTCACAAAGAAACAAAGTTTTTATCAGTTTGCTTAAGAATTTGCTAGTCTAGACCAGCTAACCCACAGTTGACTGCATGCTGGCCTAGGACTGCAGGTGGATCCGTTGATTCCCTCCCCTGCGCCCCAGTCAGTTGTTAAAGGGCCTGACAAGACGCTGCAGGTTCTCTCCACAGCACAGTGTCCTCGTTTCTGCCACCTGAGCTAGGCCTCCACAGAATCACACTTCACGACAAGAGACAGACTCTCGGGCCTCTCGTCAGGTTGACGCTGCAAGTGTTGAATCCAGAGGTGGCTCACTTCCGCCCCCTCTGTGCCTCGTCACGGCCCTGCTTGGAGAAGGTGGCTCTCAGCCGGTGTTACTTCTCAAGAGTTGGGTGACAGGCCTGGCTGGTGCTTATCGAGGCCCCGTGCTTTCTCCACTAGAACCTTTCTCGGGATGGGGCTGGTGGGCTCCTGCTGAACAGATGAGGCTAAGGAAGGGGTTAGCCAGACTCAACTTTCTGTCCTATGAAATTGCTGGATGCTGTAGTGTCTGTCCACCTTCACATTATTATACTCTCGAGAAACAAACGTTTGGCCAGGGCCGTTTCATGAATTTTGTTTTTGTGGAGCCTGGACTTGAGTTGGCAGCAGGCGCTGGTGGAAGGACGGAGGCCTTTCAGTCCAGACCTGGCGCTTGCTTGCTTACCAGCCAAGGGGCCTCAGCCTGATCCCTGGGTGTTGCTTTGTTTCCTCCTTCAGGGAGGGGAGGTGGTCAGTTCTGACGCCGCGCGTGCACACACACGTGCGTGCGTACACACATCCACACACGCACCCGTGCGCCTTAGACATGAATGGCATGTGGGGTGTGGTGGGTTCACTGCCTGAGCCCCACTCTCCCCCACTTTTCCTTCCTGCACTCTGTGTGTAAGCTGCCTCTTTGCTCTCTTGCCCAGGAGAAGGAGAAAGCACACGAAGGAGCCCGACCCATGAGGGCCATCTTTCTGGCTGACGGCAACGTTTTTACCACTGGTTTTAGCCGCATGAGCGAGCGGCAGCTGGCTCTCTGGAACCCGGTACGTGCCTTGCCTAGCCCTGCCACCACTCCTTCCTAGCCTTGAGCTTTCTCTTTTCTGAGCAGGCCTTTTGGTTGGTCTGCAGATGATAGGGTTCTCAGTGTCGTTTGCTGAACTCTCACTGGTCTTAAGTTGGATGTGAAGTTCTCATCCTCACTGGAGACTTACTACTAAATGTACTTTGAAAACACATTCTTGATACTCCCAAGGAATCTATGTTGACTGTAGTTTTTAAAAAGAATGCGTGAAGAATCCAGTGTTTTAGACTTGGGAAATAAGTTCTAAACTTAGTTAAAATATTTTAAAAAGAACATGATCAAATGTCTAAATCAAAATAGTCATGCTTGGGAAAATGTTCGTGACGGCACGAGTGGGGAAAAAAGTCCTGAACTGCATATACGGTGTGCTCCCAATCTGTGTGTGCTGTGTGTTGGAAGGAAAGAGGCCAAAATGGTCATTGTTTCTACCCCCACTGACCGTGGGATTCCGGAATATGGGATGATTTTTATGTTTTTCCTTGTACCTTTTAACTTTTTAAAGAATGTGAGTTTATTTTTTAATAAGAAAAAAGTACTTTTAAAAAGGAAAGCAGTCACAAAGGAGACAGGCTCTCTCATCTCTGTCATGGGATCTCACCCACGTGTGCATTAATTATGCTGTCAAATCAACATAACTTTCAGTGAGTTGTATCTCATCTAGTATTCCTGTTGGCAATTACGCATATGAATATTATATATGCATTGTGTAAATTTTCATTATTTTAGGGAAATGGCTAACTTAATTAGGGATGAAAGAATGTATCATCTTATAAAAATTCATCTTGTAAAAATGTGTGTGCGTGTGTGTTTTTTTTTCCCCAGAAAAACATGGAGGAACCAATCGCTCTTCATGAAATGGACACTAGCAATGGGGTGTTGCTACCTTTCTATGACCCTGACACCAGTATCATTTACTTATGTGGAAAGGTAAACAGTAATTTTGCTGTTTGATCTTAAATTTAATCCTGTAAGAAGAAAAGTTTATCCTTCAGAGATTTAGTAGGTGGACGATTGTATAGAGAATAGTGCTCCGTGGGTACAAGCTTTTGAGGGCCTCAGAGACACTCCAGAGTTCTTGCTTCTGGAGTTCAGTGTTCAGGGCCAGGCCTTGTGATTATGTGGCCTGACTGAAGTGTCAGGAGGTGACAGTTGTTACAGGAACACCCCACACTGAACTCAGAACACCTTCCTCCTGCCTGATGATCTCCAGCTAACAAAAGTGTTGGTGACTTTATTATCATTGCTGTTACTTCATTTTAGAAGGCGATGACTTCAATATTCCTTATTCTTTTTTAGGTTGATTTCCCTTAGAATTTTTGTAGTTGAAATAAATGAATTAATACAAATTAATGCTGTTGATGTGTTCCCTTCTCCAAACCTGTCAGATAGTCCCTTGTTGGGTGAGGTTGGGGGTGTTTTACTTCTGTTCACAGTTGATGGAGTGGGCTTGCAGACCTGCTTGACATTTTTTATAGGTCAGTTTTCTAGAAACTGAGATCTTGTCTGTTTCCCTGAAAGTCATTTTACTTGAGATGTTAACAGCTGCAGTAGACTACATCGTTACCCAGATGTTACTAACACTGGGTGGAAAGTTATTGTGAGTATGTAGAAAACAAATAGCGTATGATTAGCTTGTCTTCCATATCTTTAGATAGTTACATCATTGAAACAAATAGAAATCATGAGAAAAGAGAGGTTGTTAGGGCACAGTACCGCCCAGCTATTTGTCACTTCTTACACACATATCTCTCCCCTCTGCCAGGCAGGATTGTCTTCATTGTTCAGGTTCATGTAACTGTGACAGTTATTTACACTCACAGAGGCTAGCGCATGCTTCAGGGCTTCAAAAAAATCTGACCACTCTAAGCAAAATTATCACAGAACTTGACACATTGCAGTGGGGTAGCATTCCCATCTAAAGTTAAAGAATACGCACTGAAACTAATGTTTCTTCATTAGAAAAATCTGACTTCTTATAATCCGATTGTCTGGTGTTAGTGCCCTCAGGTCTGTGCCTGTGAAGGAATGCTGAACAGTCAGTAAAATGCCCACTAGGTCCTCTTAGTCTTTTGTGTTTGTTGAAGTTAAGTTGCAGTGCAGTTAGCTGTTGGGCAGAGGTGTTAACCTTTCCGCCCTGACTCAGTGTCAGACACAGTGAAGGAAAGCCGGAGCCTTCAGGAAGAGGCAGAGGAGGTGGTTTAAAGGGTGTGCTAGCCTTACATAAGCAAGGGCTTGCTCTGCCAGGAAGAGAAGCCATCGTGTGCTTGAGGCAAGGCTCCTGAGGGGAAGAAAAGGTCAGCCACTGTGGCGGAGTCCCCGTCAGCACTGGGTTTACAGAGGGGAGGGACACCCACCTAAACCAGATATTTCAGCTAACGTTAAACACAGACTTGTCTCCGATTTCTTGTAGGGTGACAGCAGTATCCGCTATTTTGAGATCACAGATGAATCCCCGTATGTCCACTACCTCAACACATTTAGCAGCAAGGAGCCTCAGAGGGGAATGGGTTACATGCCCAAGAGGGGACTCGATGTCAACAAATGTGAGATTGCCAGGTAAAGAATCGGTATTGGAAAGTGTTCAGACTGCTCATGCCGTCCGTCTTTTACAAGACCAGTACAACTACACAAGCCTACTGTGCCCAGGTCTTTCTACCTGTGTGTGTGCAGTAGAATCGTAGTATCTCATTTCCTGCCTGTTCTTAGAAACATGGAGTTTGAGAGCAAGAAGGAACCTCTCAAAATCATTTAATCGAACTGTACCCTCCCCATCCTTCAGATTATAAACTTGCAATACAGCAGTTAAATGGCTTCACTGGGGCGTATGACACCCTGATTTAAGTAGTGAAACCTTCGTCTCTTGTCTTTAGGCTGCAGCTGTGGCCAGTGTCCCCTGGGGGGCCACCAGGAAGAGCCTGTCCCTGGGGTGGAAATGGGGGATGGTTTTCCTGCCCTGGAGGGGGACCAGCCAGGTTCCAAACTGGGTTGTGGACCCCATGGATCCGAAACTAGAGAAGCAAAGATCCACAGTGGGTGTTAGGCTGACCTGGCTTAGGAGGCTCAGCTGTTAAAACAGCTTCTGCCTCGCTGTACTGCTCTGTGGAGTTTTTATCACACTGTGTTTATATGGACATTTTTCTAAGTGTGCTGAGCTGGTCACACAAATAATTGACCCTTACATCCTTAAAAATAAAAGAAATTTTTATGGGCCCTTTTTTTGTATTAATCACTGCAGGCTGCTTTTTTTTTCTTTTCTTTTTTTTTTTTAATACATTCAACTCTACAGCTAGAAAAATGAGGCTTTGAAAGCTGTCACAGGAAATTCCAAATTGTGGTTTAAATCAAACTAATCAAAATGTGGTTCAAAACAATTGAATCTGAACTTCAAAATTACATTCAAGATTTGGGAACACATTTATTTTACTATCATCTAAAAATTTAAAAGACCATAGTTGGCCCTTTGTATTTGTGAGTTCTGAATCCATGGATTGAACATATTTGGCAGTAAAAGTTCCAAAAAGCAAAACTTGAACTTTGGGTGCATAGGAAACCATTTACATAGTATTTACCTTGTATTTACAACTGTTTACACAGCATTTACGTTGTACTGGATATTATAAGTAATCTAGAATGACTCGGAGTATAAAATGCTGCACCATTTTCTATAAGGCCCTTGAGCATCCATAGATTTTGGTGTCCGAGGTGGGTCCTGGAACCCACAGGTCATTCAGGACACCTCCTGTTTACTCAGTGTTTCTGGGACGTTGGTTACGTGTCAGGTGCTGTGCTAACCACATGGCCCAGATCCCCTTTCTCCTCATAACCATTCTGTGAGGTGGGTGGGTTTACCTCCCTCGTGGATGAGGAGCTCGAGGCTGTGTGAGGGGCACACGCCCGGGTCGGGGAGCGGGGTGCTGGCCGTCCAGCCCAGGTCAGTCTTCCCACCACTGAGCCGACTGCACAGGTTTCGGGCTTGGTCTTCCTACTCTTCCCACTCCCTGGATGATTCCAGATTGTTCTTGAGTGTTATGCATGATGTGGTTTGCTCGGATGCCAACACTTAATTTCTAGAATAGTTTTCCTTTTTGAAAAGCCTGTTTATACTTATGAATGCTCCACCAGCTCACATGGGCAGAAGACCTGGCACCCGGGTCACAGATTCTCCCTGAGACGTGGGTGTTTGTTGTCTCCTGGCTGTTGACTTGGTAATTTTCTCGTAAGGTAGTCTTAACCATTTCCCCACAGTTGATTTGCCCCCACGTAATTGGAACTTGACTGTCACCGTGATGCGGGGGCCTCTGTTCATGTCTCCCACCCGCCATTTCCTAACATAGCCTTACGCTCAGCTTCCATTTTCTCCTCTGTGAAATGGGAACACTGAGTTCTACCTGCTTCCCAGGGTGCATCAGATGAGGTGATGGGCAAACACAGCAGTGGCTATTAAGCCTGTTACTTGGCCTCCTATTTCACTTAATGCAACTTTGCCTTTATTTCTCTTTTGAAGATTCTTCAAACTTCATGAGAGAAAGTGTGAGCCTATCATCATGACTGTCCCCAGGAAGGTAAGCGCCCAGCTGTCTAGGTGATCCATATTTAAGAAAGATTTAAAAACCCCAAACCTTTCATCCTTACCTGTGTATTTCTCCACTGTGTCTCGTGTAGTCTGACCTTTTCCAAGATGACCTGTACCCTGACACGGCGGGGCCCGAAGCAGCGCTGGAGGCAGAAGAGTGGTTTGAGGGGAGGAACGCAGATCCGCTCCTCATCTCTCTGAAGCATGGATACATTCCTGGCAAAAACAGGGACCTCAAGGTGGTCAAGAAGAACATCCTGGACAGCAAGCCCACGGCAAACAAGAAGTGTGACCTGATCAGCGTCCCCAAGAAGACCGCAGACTCGGCCGGCGTGGTAAGGACCACAGGGCCTGGGAGGTGCTGGGCTGGTTCAACCTGGTCCTCCTGAACATGCTTGCCAGCCCCAGGCGTCTGCGAGCACTGTTGCCGCTAGAAAGACAGGGTTCAGTAATGGTAACAGGCACTGTTTGTAGGAACCACCTTGATCATGTGACATTTATGAGTTTCACTCCTTCGGCTCTGTTTCTTATGATGACCAGGACAGAAGTAAGTCTGTTACAAATGCTGGGAAGATGAGGTCCCAGGAAGGAGGGAGTGGTGAGAGATTTTAGAAGTTGCTAAGTGTTTGAATGACAGAGGATCTGGAGTGAGTGGGCCTTAGAAGCAGAGATGATCTTGGGCATCTTGGTAGGAATTGTTTTGGGCAGTGATGGAGAGCAGAGGCTGACAGCGGAGATGCAAGCGGCCCCAGGAGAATGGGCTCGAGCCAGGCAGGAGAGAGGGTTGGGTATCGGCAGGTTGTGGATGGAGTTCTGAGGGCCAGGAGGGGCTGGGAATTGTCGATTTGGAGGTAGCGGAAGAAGAGTCAGAGTACCCTCAGGAGCTAGTGTTTCGGCTGTGACGGAGCAAGCCACACGAGGCACTGTGACTTTGGGGACTGCAAAGGTTTCCTCCAGAAGAGTCAGCTCCACGAGGGAGAAGCTCAGGCTCTTTAGAGGAGCTGGCAGGGCCAGGGATGTAGTTCCCAAGAGGGACCCTCTCTAGGAGCTGATAGGAGCTTGGTAGCCTCTAGACAGTCACCTGTCACCCTGGTCACATAGAGGATACTCCTGCTGGAGTTGGGTGATTGGGGTGGTTGGGATATGGGGCAGCCTTGCAGGGGTCTGTCTCCTCCTGCGGTTTAATTGTATCCCAAGAGTCTCTGTCCAGGTAGGTGCACAGGTGCAGGGCCAGGAGCCATAATACACATTGCTTTGCTATGGGTGTCAGACGGACCAGCCGGCAGCGTTCATTGTGTTCCTACAAGGCTCAACCTGGAGGCTGCAGCCTGCCGCTTCCAAGACAGAAGACCATTTACACCCCGTACATTCTACCTGTGCTGAACTCTGCTGCTTTTTAGTCACTCTCTTCCCTCCCTCTTTTTTCTGTTTCCTTAGCAAAATGAAGCCAAGTTGGATGAGATTTTAAAAGAGATCAAATCTATAAAAGACACAATCTGCAATCAAGATGAGCGTATTTCCAAGTTAGAACAGCAGATGGCGAAGATCGCGGCCTGAAGGTCCACCCCCACCCCCCAAATGGGAGCAAGAACGCATGCTCGCAGCTGGTTGTTGGTGTGGTCCCAGGGAGGGCGAAGGGAGGCACTGCCATTTGGAGACATTCCATTTCAGATCTGTCGACCAGCGATAGGCCACATTCCAGTAAGAACGCAATTCGTCTCTCAAATTTGCAGAAACAAAATGTGATTTAAAAGCAGAGCTTTTTACCAGAAAGCTTTTTTGATGTTTTAAGTGTTATGTGACTTGTGAACTTCTAAAAGACAAAAGTGCTACTTTTAAAATCCCAGATATTCTGAATTTTAGAAAACCAACCAATTCTGATTCAGTGATTCAGTGTCCTGCCCAAGTACCTTTTTTTTTTTTTTTTTTTTTTTTTACAAACAGGGACCAATGCCACATTGCTTTTTATATTTCTTTTTTTTCTTTAATGTTGCCAAAACCAAAAGTAGCTTTTTTTTCCTTTGTATTTTGCTACTTTGCAGTATTTGTGTGTGTGTGTTTTTTTTCCTTAATTTGAAAGGGACAGCACTGTGTATGTTTATAAACTAAATGAAGATAAGATATTATTTTGTATAAATGTCCATCTGAGAACAATCAGAGCAGTAGCCACACCACGCTGGCTTCTTTGCAGCACAAACCCGGTCATCTTAATGACTGTGCGAATGGAAGACTTGAAAAATCACGTGGATTTGTATTCCCGCCCCTCCCCTTCCACTGAGTCTTCTGATCAAAAAAAGCTCATATCGAGTCATTTCCTTTCTCTTTTCTAGAAATTGGGTGGTTGTACCAGAGTGGAACTTTGCTTCTAGGTTATCCGTGCACTTCAGATGATTATAATCTAACCTAAACCAGCATGTGCTTCTGCAGTTTTGTTACACACGTAGAATCTATTGCCTTCATCACTTTAACGTCACGTTTCAGGTTTTGGTCAATACTTGACAAGGGTGCCCAGGACGAGGAGCCTCACGTGCTGTGGAGTGTTCCTTCTTGTCCATTTCAGCAGCTTGCCTGGCTCCCGAGTACCTGGGCGGGGGTGGGGGGTGGGGGACCATAGACTAGGGGACCTGGAGGGGAGTGTTCGCCTGGCGTGATCCTCTGCTTTCTCGCGTGTCCCATGCTGCCCCCTCGCTGTGCTGGACAGACACCCCCCCCCAGCCCCACCCCCCGCACTGCCAGAGCTCCTACCCTTTGTCTCTTTTCCCTCCTGTATGCGGCCCCCTCTCTCAGGGCTCCCCCGGCTGTCCCTCCCTCCTCCTGCCTTTCCGTCCTAACTGCACTCTGCTAAGCTGAGGCCAGAGGGTGCTATTGAATATTGAGACTGGGGAGAGGGGACGAGAAGGAAGCAGACGTCTGCTGTAGCTTTGATGGTGCAGCTGGTCCCTGTGCACCCTCTACACAAACTCACCCTCGCCCCCTGCAGCTGCACCGCAGCTGGGTCCAAGCACAGAGGCTGCCCAGCCCAGGGCCAGACCCTGAGCTCTCATGGCCTGCCCCGCTCCCGGGTTAGCTGGACTTCTCTTTGTTTGCATTTTCTCAGAGTGCATGCTTGAAAACAAGATTTAAGGAGCTTTTACTTTGGCAGGGAATCGTGTCATGCATTGGGACCATGGTGGGAACACTTGCAGGTGCTTGTGCTGGTGTGGGGACAGGGTGGGACTGGCCCGAAGCGTGTGTGTGTGTGTGTGTGTGTGTGTGTGTGTATGTGTGTAGCCAGGCTGAGGCAGAGTGTGGCGCCAGTGGGTTGGGACACGCGGCCGAGCTGTCCGCATGTCCGAGTAGAAAAGGTACCATGTTCTTAACCACTCCTGGGATTGCTGTCTCCATGGTTTCAGGATATCTGAATGTTCAGTGTGGTTTTGTGTGTTTTAAATATTGAAGTGGATAACGAGATGTAAAGAAAATAATTACAGTGATTTATATTCAAACCTGTGTGTTTATCAACATAACCTGCTGAGGACCTTCATTTTTAAGATTCAGAAATGTCCTAAGGTTCTGATATCCAATTAATTAAGTGAACAAATTGTTGTTGATGGTAGTGAAACAGCGTAGGGAATGTGGTTCGGAGAGAAGGGGAGCGCAAGGGAGAGTTATCCTGATCTTAGTGTGTAGCTAATGGCTTATTTAATGAACGGATTCCCCGCCAGGCTCAGAGTTGGTGCCTGAAGTTCTGTGGATTATTTTTCCTGTTTTGTCTTTTTTTTTTTTTTTTTTTTAATCCGTGCTATCCCAGAGGAGAACCAGTGAATTACTCCTAGATCGGCTCTTATAGAGCAGCCATCGTGTTCTGTCAAAACACTTGCTTCCATTTTCAAAGATAAAAAAAAAATCATTGATTACAAAACGGTGTCCGTGTTTATTTCACACATCCGCTGTCTTTGAGGCAGCGTGCAGCTGGCTACCTGACACAGCGTCGCTGACTCCGTGGAACCACCCTCTTGGAGGGTAAGTACAGGACACGTGTGGGTGGGCCCCTGGCTCCGGAGGTGGAGTGGGGTCTATCCTGCCTCCAGCCTTTGCCAGGGGTGGGTCTGCGGCAGATTGCCTAGTCTTGATGAGCCCCTTATTGTGAAGGAGGGACGAGACTTCCGTAGAGTTCAGGTGAGAGAAATAGCCATGTCTGGCCAGCCAAGGAGATGCTGTACGGCCACCGTGGTTCCCACGATGAGCTGATTCCCTGGGAATCAGGGCCTTGGAAAGCATCTCTTTCTTCAGTAGAAGCCTAGTACTCGTGGCTTGGCTGTGATTTTTATTCCAGCAGAAGGTTTTCAAGGTCATTTGAATTTCGTGGCCTTCTCTCCGCTTCCCTTTTTGCACTGAAACATCGTCCCGTGACATCTCAGTGATTATAGCAAAGAATTTCCCTCCGTTTGGTTTTTCTGTGACTCCGATGACTAGTTGGCATGAAGCCTCCTGTCCTCAAACACCCTCTCCTGAAATTTCTGTAGCCTGTGAGGAGAACGGCGTCCAGGTTCACGGTCGGCCTGTCTGTGGCTGCAGGAGTGGAAGTCGGCCGCTTCCGTCTGTAGCCCCTCGGTGCCCCCTGTCAGGGAGTAGACGCGTGGTGCGGGGTGTTTACGACTGACTGGTTTCCTCACCTCGGCCGCCTTGCTCCTTTGCCAGAAGGTTACCACGTTAGCCCCAGACAGTCAGCCAGTCTCTGTCAAAGGAGAACTTCTGTTTTTTTAAAGGCTACTTCCCTTGCTGCACTTGGTGTTCTGTGTCCAAAAGAACTTTTGTTGGCTCTTCAGAATCTGTTAACTCTAAGTGGCCCTTCTCTTTCTGTTAGCACATTCCCATGTCCTAAAGCCATCACTGGGTCACAAACATGAGATGGTCAGGCACACACACCTCTCTTGCTGCAGACGGGCAGCTGCACAGTGGCCTTTGTTCCTTTTTATTTTTTTTAAATTAGAAAAGTTTTTCCCTCCACTGCTGGAGGGAGTATGTGTAAATTGATACTCTTGCCAAGGGCAGGTTGACAGGGTATTTCAGAAGTTTTTTACCTGTTAGCCCAGGATTTTCACCTCCGGGAATTTCGTCCCAAGGACACTACCAGGAGGCATGTTTGGGAACTGGGAGTGTAAAAATTAGTCCAGCAGGGCTGGTTAATTATTAACCACCCCAGAATAGACTTTTTCACAACTTTTAGGGATATGTGTATATATTGATATAATGAGTATTTATATATAGGATAAAGACAAGTGTTGCTATGTAGAGTAGCCGTTGTGGGTAATTTTTCATTCATTGGATTCCCTCGGAATTTCTAAATTTCCTATAAATGTCTTTATTCCCAGAAAGAAGTTATTAAAATTAATGTATGAGTGGTAAATGAACAGTACACTAAAGCAGGCATCGTGAATCAGTGGTGGGGAAGGAAGTGGTGGGATATTGAAGTCGCTCTGGGGGCAGGGACTCCTTAGCGCCTCCCAGCAACACCAGTGTCCGTGCTTAATGGGGTCAGTAGTTTGTTTTCAAATTTAGAAGAAAAAAAAGTCCCTTTTTATCTACACTTCAGACTGGGGAAAGGATTTTTAAGTCCCAAAACAATAGAATAGATCACAAAGAAAAAGATAGTTTGGCTGCATAAAAATCAAATTACATATTCAAAATATCCCCCCCAAAATGAAGGCCATGGAAACTGGGAAATGTGTTTCCAACCACTACAGTATGGGATAATATATTCTAATATGCTTAATCTGAGTCCCAGCTGCCACCTCTGTTTGGATGGAATGGTTTCGCCTCCCTGATGGGGTGTGTCCAATTTTAAGTCCGAGAGGGTCTTGATGTGCAGATAGCACTGTTCTTCGTCCCACCCCCAGGAATTTAGTCCATCAGCAACCGGTTTAACACAAACTTAGAAGTGGAAGGAGTTTGCTAGGAGATGCTAGTCATTGTGTGCTTGGTGCAAGTTCCTGGAATGGAAAAGTGGAGAAAGAGAAATTACTCCAGATCCAAAGATCCTCAGGGGTCGGGTGGCTGCCAGGTTTGGTAGATGGGTTGCAAGCTTGAGAAAGGTGAGTGGAGAAGTACTGGTGGGCTCTTTTGAGATTCAGTGTGGTTTCATCTTACTGCGTGGAAATGAAACTGGGTGAGAAAGCTGATTTTCAGAGCACGGAGTTCATGAATGGGGGGTGGGGAGTGTTGGGAGGAACCGAGTTCCCCTGAGGGAAGAGCAGTGCCGGGCCGTTGCCTGGGGAGCCGGGGTCAGACCAGAAGCCAGTCCCCTGAAGCACTCAGCTCAGGAGGTTGGGAGACGGCTGAAGAGCAAGTGGACTGATCTCTTGTTACCAAAACCACTAGGTGCTGAGGTTTTTGTTTTTGCTTTTGTTTTAATGGTGGCTCCCTCATGCTGATCTGAAGGACTCCACGAGTATTTTCGGAAAGGATGACATGGTGGGTTTGGAGCAGCACAAAGGCCCAGCACAGTTGCGGGTGCAGGGAAAGCTTCGGCTTGAAGGAGACAGACGGTTATCAGTGGAAGAGTGAGGAGCTGGCCTGGGTGTCAGGTGCACGAGGGCTTCAGACACAAAGTACCTTCCCCTCCTTCACGGCCAACTAGCTCAGGTGACGCAGACAGATCACGGTGTGAACGGGTCATGCCCAGGGTCCTAGGGGCCCCAAGGTGCTGCAGCAGCTGAGGGGGCAGGGCAACCTTTACTTTCTTCACAGCCCTGCTGTCTTCTCATTACTCATTTCTAAACCACCCCTCCCCCCACGGTTCCATTCATATTGGCATTCACTGAGCAAATACTTATTTTTATAGTGAGGTTTCAAAGGGCCTAGAGAAAATTGGAGTGGAGCCAATGACCAAGTGGCCCAGCCAGGCAAGGTTGTTTGGACTGAAGCTCAGTGCCCTGAGGGTTGAGAAATCAACCTTCAGGGTTTCAGCAACAAAATCCAAGCTTTAGGGCTCTGGTGAATGAGGTCTCAGAACTGGGAAGTTGCCCCATAGATAACAGGAAGTTGTTGCAGGTTCATTTCTGTGCCAAGATGTTATTTGGATTGTAGAAGGCAGACAAAGCACCTCCTGGTTAACACACTGCCACCCTCAACTGTAGTTCCCAAAGTGACGAGTGAGTTCTTACCACCCTGGCCAGTTTCTACCAGGGCAGTGGATTAAAATATCACAAAAGACCATAAAGTGGAGATTTCCATATAGGCTTCTGAGTACCTGCCAGAACCACGCCCCCCCACCCCCACCCCCCGCCCACCTTGTAGAGCAACCAGACCATTGTTTGAACAGCCTTGTAACTGGTTCCTCTACCTCTGCCCGCCTGTTCCCTTTTTTGCTTCCAGAGAGATGTTTTCTAGAACAGAATCTGTGAAGACCTCTGAGGGAGACACAGATGGTTCCCCTCTTCTCTGCAGCTCTTCAGCCTCCTGTATGAGAGCCCCCTCCACTTGCCCCTGCCTCCCACCCCACCTGGTTCCTGTCTCCTCTCTCACAGCCTGTATGCGGCTCTCAGCTACTCACATTGGCTCCAGCTTCAAAATGGGTCCATATTCCAGCTGCTATTCACACCGCCGCTGTAACCTTGCTAGGTCATGCCCTTGTCATCTCTGATGTGAACTGAGCTTCTGCATTGTGTTCTCCAGAGAGACGGAACTAATGAGATGTGTCCATATATACAGTGAGAGATTCATTATAAGAACAGACTCACATGATTATGGAGGCCAAGTGCCCATATCTCCCGTCAGCCAGCTGGAGACCCAGGGTTTCCGTTTGAGTGCAAAGGCAGCAAAAAAACCAATCTCAGAGGCAGTCAGGCAAGGAGTTCCCTCTTACTCAGCCTTTCTGTTCCAGTTTGGTCTTCAGCTGATGGGGTGAGGCCCCCCTGCCCACACTGGGAGGGCAGTCTGCTCTCCTCAGTCCCACCAGTTCACATGTTAATGTCACCCAGAACCACCCTCACGGACACACCCAGAACAATACTTGCCCGGATTTCTAGGTACCCCCATGGCCCAGTCAAGCTGACATGTAAAAGTTAACCGTCACATCTTCCAGACCAAGCTTCCTGTTGTCCCACGCTTTAGTCTGTTCTCAGTACAGCAGCCAGAGTAACCTTTTAAGGTATGACGGCGGGATTGGGTTAACAAAGGCCCACAGGCCAAATCCAGCCCCACGGTACAGCCCACAAGCTGAATTTTTTTTTACATTTTTTAATGGCTGGGAAAAAACCCCAGAAGAACAGTGACAAGCAAACATGACCTCCAACTCAAGTTTTGGGGTCCGTAAATTTTACGGGCGCACAGCCACACCCGTTTGTTAGAAGCAGCGTCTTTGGGTGCTTTCCCTCGACACCCTCAGAGTCAAGTAGTTACAATGAGACCCGATGGCCACAAAGCCTGAAATATTTACCGTTTGGCCCTTTAAGAAAAAGTTGGCCGACTCCTGTTTTTAGACCCAAAACCCTCCATGGCTTTTCATCCCACTCAGAATAAAAGCTGTAAGTTCCTCCCAGTCAGTCGAGGCCGGCCCTCGACTTCCTCACCTCCTGCCCTGATGTCCCCTTGTCATGAGGCCTCCTACTTCTGAGCTTTCACGTGTGCTGTTCTCTCCGGACCGCCCGTCCTTCCCCACCCCCAGTGTCTGCAGGGCTCAGAACACCTATCACCACCAGCTCCATCAACTCCCTGAGTTTCTGTTTCTCCCAAATTGAATGAGGACAGGACAGGAACTTGACTATGGTATCCCTAGAATCTGGCATATGGTGTTAATAAACATTTGTTGAATGAGTGAATTGAAAATATAGACATCATAATCTGAGATGGTGGTACCTATTGGATTATCTGGGCGAGGTATTTTGCTTTCAGTATACGACCCTCCCCTGACCACAGTCCACCCCAGGCTAGACCAACAAGCCCAGCACCTTCAGTGGTGGCAAGTCTTGAGTTTTCCTTTACAAAGGCCTGGGATTTGAGGGTGCAGGGAGTTAGCAGGCAGGGCAGGTACAAGTGATGGAGAAAGTGCTCTGGGTCTCTTCTGCTCCCTAAGTCCATGCCTGAGATCCAGCTGCATGAGATACCCTGGGAATCCAATTGCCACCTAAGCCAGTTTAAGTTGAGTTTGTCTGCAACCAAAACGCCTTCCTCATGCAGCTCTGTCTCCCCCATCAGGACCCCTTGAGTTCCGAGGTCCAGTGTTCTTCATCTCTGTACGTTTAGGGCCAAGCCCAGGCCCAGTGCTTGGGGTGGCTTCTTGGGGGCATTGATTTCTTCGGCTGCTATGCTCAAAGCTCCTCTGGAGCACCATTTTAGGTTTGATTGCTGTCTGGCCTTCTGGGTTTGGGACCAGCCCCTGCACCAGCCACTGTCTACCCTAAGCTGACCCAGTGAGCCCTGGGGAGTCCCTGTTCTCTCTGGAGGACTGGCTTACTCTGCAGGCTCCCATCCCAGCAGCCAGCTCCTGGGGCTGCCCAGAGAGGCGACCAGAATCAGGCTGAATGAACTCCCCACAGTTCTGTTCCCCTTTGAGAAGGGGAATTGTTGCAGGAAGGGGGACGCCTTCCAGTGGGCTCTTGTCTAACACTCGGAAATGAATTGTCCAAGGAGACACACGTGTTGACGAAGCAAGAGACTTTATGGGGAAGGGGCGCCCGGGCAGAGAGCAGCAGGGTCGGGGACCCCAGGAGGACTGCTCTGCACCTGGCTCACAGTCTCGGGTTCTATGGTGATGGGGTTAGTTTCCGGGTTGTCTCTGGCCTATCATTCTGACTCAGGGTCCTTCCTGCTGGCGCATGCATCACTCAGCCAAGATGGATTCCAGCAAGAAGGATTCTGGGAGGTTGGTAGGACACACAGACTGGTGTCTCCTCTGTTCTTTTGACCTTTCCTGAATTCTTCCCGTTGGTGGTAGCTTATCAGTTCTGCATTCCTTACCAGGAATAACTCATTCTTGTAAGATAACTCATGCAAGCAGTTACTGTTGGGCCTGGCCAGGGCAGGCAGTTTCGGTTGTGGTACCCCTAACAGAATGATGTACTGGCTGTGATGGGCCGCAAAGTGGCCGTTTCCCCTTCAGACATTCAAATCAACAAATGGCAGCCTGTGTGCCCTCCTTTGTGTCAAAGACGGTTTGGGGGGAGGGGGAGGGGAAGGACAGGCATTTGGGTGTGGTTCCCCTCTGCCTCTCCAGGGCTGGGCCTTTTATTAGAATATCTCTGTTCTCTATTTTACGAGACCTTTGCTTTCACCTGAACAAAGCATCCTGTGGCGGGTAAATTTGAAAACTGCTGCACCTGCAGCTGGACTCCTGTTTGTCTGAGAGGAAGCCACAGGCTTTGCCGTCTGGCCCACCTCGGCTCAGATCTACCTGGGCCCTTCCCTGAGCCGCAGCTTCCTAGCAGGCATAATGGCCACCTAGCAAAGCCGGTATCATTCTGTGAGATGCCACCCTGGTTTTCTTGCATTTTCAGGGAAATGGGCATAGAGTCATACAGGAATTGGACATCTTGTGGGGGAGGGGCCCCAGTGAGTCCCCAGCAAATTACAATGACGATTGGATCTCAGCTACTCCTGGCCTGTCAGATACAGTCCTTACCTATCCACATATTTCCAGAATTCCACAAGTGGTTTTTCCTTGTTATTGTTATTGGGTTTTTTTTTTTTTTTTTTCTCATTTTCCTCAATAACTGACCAGCTCTGTCTGGTAAATACCAGGTTGAAGCTAAGCTCTGCTGGCTTTGGCCACCTCATGCTTCCTCTCTTTGTCTCCATGGTGTTAAGTTTCATAAGTACGGTTCCCCACCCCACTCCCCACCCAGAAACAACTAAGGAGCCAAATGCAACCCCCTAGGCCACCGCACAAGCAGAGCTGTACAGGCAGTGGTGAGACCATTGGGACTGGAAGCCCACCATACGGCTGGGACCATCCCCACGTGGCAGCTGCAGCCCTTTCACCCATCAGCTGACGGTAGCACGACCGCATTTAGCACACAAATGATCATTTAGGAGTGCCCGAGTATAAGGAGGTCGTGAGCTAGCTGGATATCAAATCCTTAGTTGTCCAGTTGGGGACCCAAGGAGCCACACTGTTCACTTTAAGATAGGGCTGCTCCAGCAGTAACAGGCTTTAGTTAATGCCCAGGACCAAATTTTCCCAAAAGGTCCATAAATGGGCCTTGGCTCCCAGTCCAGCCCAGCACTGGACTCTGATGGAGAGAGGAAATTAACACCCATTGGCTTTGCTGATTGCAGTTCCTCAACACCGCTCCCCCCCCCGCCCCCCCGCCCCAGCTGCTCACATGGTGTTAGAGAGTGGTGGGGAGACGTGCATCCCCTTGGACCAATCATCTCAGGCAGAGCCAGCCAGGAGAAGCTGGAAGAACGTCTAGATTCATTCAACAAACATCGTGATTGAATGCAGGCTTTGTAATCAGACAGCCTGGGTTCAAACCGTGGTTCTGCCACTAAGTAGCTGTGTGACCTTAGGCAAGTTACTTAATCTCTCTGGGCCTTGGTTTTTTTCATCTATAAAATGGGAATGCTAAGAGTACCTACCTCATGGGGCAATTGTGGTTATGAAACAAATGAGCATATGTCAAGAGCCTAGGACGTTGTCTGGCACATAGAGGCACCTGGTAAGTGTCAGCAGTTTTTATTGCTACGCGCCAGGCACTGTGCTTGGCCCAGGAGGTGCCACAGAGAACAAAACAGACATGGTTTTCTCCTGGAGCTTCTGGGGAAATAGACATTTATTAGATAATCCCATGCACACCGGAGAGGGGCACAGGGTTCTGAGGTCACAGAATGGGGAGGGGTGGGCAGGACAGGCTTTTCCTGAGGAGGGGGCACATGAACTGGATCTGAAGAGTGAGGAGGGGTTACTTAGGTGATGACCAGTAAAGGCTGATCCAGGCAGAAGGAACTGTGCATGCAAAGGCCCTGTGTCAGGAGGAAACATAAAAAGAGCTTAAAAAAAAGGAGCGGGAGCAGAGAACAAAGGGGCATGTGAAAGAGATGAGGCCAGGGTGGGGGTGGGGTGGTTAGGCATTGCCAGCCATGCTGGTGGTTTGAGTCTTTATTCTAAAAGCAACGGGGAGCCATTGAATCCTGCATAGGGAAAGAGTTCCTGCACTTGGAGCAAAGAAGGGGTTTCTGCTCTTAATCATTGAGGACTGGCGTCCTGAAACCTATAGCAGGTTTTGCTCTGAGCTTTAGGGTAGATGGACTCAGGGAGTCAGAGGTGAGGCAGTTGGCCTCTGCCTATATTGGCAGCCCTGCCTACTCTCAGGCCTTACCGAGTCCTTCCATTGTTTTGCACTAAGCATTCAAATCTCCCTTTTCCAGATGAGCCAACCTCAGAGAGCTCGAGTGAATTCCCTAAAGCCACGCAGCACATGTGAAGCAAGGACCCAATGCACCTGATTCTTAGGCCTTTGTTTTCCACCCGGCCACGTTCAGTGGCCCTGCGTGGTGGCTTTTGGCCTGACTGCTAACCTGAAGACCCCAAGAGGGCAGGGACAGTGTGTGTCCTGCTTGTGGCTCATCCCAGCTTGTCCAGGCTCAATAAATGTGCCCTGTACTGAGAAAGCCAACAGCATAGTCTTAAGGGAACCAGCGTTTCATTCTGCCCATCAGTGGGGGCCAGGTGGGTCCCTTCTCCAATCTGGTTCTCCTCATAGCCAGTGACTCCTATTTTTCTAGGTCCGGGGTCAGCAAACTGCAGCCTGTGGGACAAATCTGGCCCTTCACCTGTTTTTGAAAATAAAGTTTTATTGACACACAGCCACACGCATTTATTACATATGAGCCATGGCTGTTTCCATGTCACAACTGCAGAGCTGAATAGTTGTTTACAGATCCACAAAGCTGAAAAGATTTGCTCTCTGGTCCTTTACAGAAAAAGCTCCCTGATCCTATTCTAGGGAATGAGCTGTTCTCTGAGTTTAGCCTATGCTGTGAGCAGGCTCCTAATCCCCCTCCGGAGAATCTCCCATGGAGATCTTCCATAGCCAGGCTGAGGAGCATTGGGAGAAGTGATATCGTTGGCCCCATTGCTGTGGCCAGGGGGCGCTGGGAAACCATGGTTGTTGGCAGCCCTGGAAAGCACAATGTTGGGGGGGAGAGTGGGAGGAGCTGTCCCCCAAAGACCCCGTAAGGATAGAAACAGACAAAAGCTGCAGATCGTGTAGCCATCCTGAAATATAGGGTGTCTGTAAAGTCCTTGTACCGTTTAAAATCTCCATTTCCTGATAATAAAGCTGACATATACATCATTATATACATTTTTCTATTTAAAAATATAGGAAAGGAAAATCTATTCAGAAAGAAAGGGCCACGGTCATGCTTACAGGGTATTGTAAGGTTTTCTTTCAGTCCACCCGGTAAGCACACACACCCTGTTGGAAGCATGCTGTTTATACATTTTCATACCCTGCTTTTCCACCTAACAAGGTGTGAGTGCTTTACAAGCATTCAGCATAAATGTGACTTTAGGTTTTTTTTTTTTTTTTATAGGCACACAGGCTTAGTTGCTCTGCGGCATGTGGGATCTTCCTGGAGCAGGGATCAAACCCGGGTACCCTGCGTTGGCAGGCGGATGCTTAACCACTGTGCCACCTAGGAAGCCCCCTAAATGTGACTTTAAACACCTGCATCTTATCCCATCAAGGGAGAGGTTTCCATAGTATGGGACTTGTATGTTTCTTCCAAATATTTCTTTTAGGTGAAATATCATTGCTTCGATCTTGGAAGGCATTTTGGAGTACTTCTGGTAGAAGTAGAAACCCTCTCACTTGGAATGCTTGCGTCTTACAGGTGTTTAGGTGCCATGAAGTGTGCATTTACGGTTTTCACACAGATGCCGAGAACCAGCATCCTCTTAGCAACATGTGCTCCTCTACAAGGTAAATTTAGTGGCGCAAAGTCTTACCTTGACATAGCTTACCTGCTGCTAAGTTATCACCTTCCTCCTTACATAGAGCACTTGCTGGTATAGAGAAGATTCACCAGCACTCAAATACTCAGCCGGCACGATCACAGGCCCGGGGTGGAGATCGAGGGCTTTTTTTCTGGCTGCCTGGACTCTGCCACCGACTACGTGTGACCCTGAGCAAGGCACAGCCTCGCTCTGAGCCTCAGTGTCCTCACCTCCAGAGGCTGCTCTGAGCCTACAAGCTGATAGATGCGTAGCATCTGGCGCATAGCAGAGGCCAAGGAAATGTTAACCATACGAGGCTTCGCAGGGGAGGCAATGGAGGCTCCAGAGAAGTGACTTGCCTAGGTCATGCGGCTTGTAAAAGGCCCGTTACTGGGCCCCTGGTCTTGTGAGTGTTTTCTCTGGGGCACTGCTCCTGGATGGTTTTCAAAGCTCACCGGGTCATAGGGACCGGGGGGCTGGTCTTTGATAGAATTAACTTTTCCCCAGGGTGTGCCCACATCTTCTGAGAAGCAGCTTGTAGCTGCCTGGGGGCCAGGGAG
Source organism: Hippopotamus amphibius kiboko (assembly GCF_030028045.1). Taxonomy (NCBI): domain Eukaryota; kingdom Metazoa; phylum Chordata; class Mammalia; order Artiodactyla; family Hippopotamidae; genus Hippopotamus; species Hippopotamus amphibius. The sequence goes on along the minus strand of NC_080193.1, from coordinate 9,109,846 downwards.
GAAAGGAGGCATCTGGGGGACATGGGGCTCTTCGTCTGCTTGCTCTGGACACCTCCCCCCGGCCAGCACCCCGACCCCAGTGCTGCAGGTGAGGCTAACAGCCTCTGGCACCCCATTCAGAATTGAACGAATGACCAGGTCCCCTGGCCCTGTGCCTGGGAGGGGCTGGTCCCTGCTCTAGGACGACCAGCTTATCCCAGTTTGACTGGGGCTGACCCAGTTTTAGCACAAAGTCCCACATCCCAGGAGCCCCCTTAGTCCCAGGCAGGCCGGGATGGTTGGTCACCCTCTGTGTAAACTGTGGGCCCAGAGCCGGACTCTCACTGGGTCTTTCCTGCTGCAAAGCCATAGCTGTTCCTCTCTCCACCCTGACAGGTGGGCGATTGGCCCGCTGGAAGTTCCTGTTGGAGCTGCGCTTGTGACCCTCTGACTTGGACATCAGCATCCTCCCCGGTTCTTGCAGAACCTTTCATCTTTGGAGGTTTCCTATTTTATAGACAGAAAACTGGGACCTGGATGGGGGGACGTCACCCCAGGGTCACACAAGTCCCTGATTCCTGGCCAGCTCTCTCCCCTTGACTGCTGCGTCTTAGGGATCTCGCCATCTGCTTCACACCTGTGGGTCTGGTGATGGGCGGGGATTCAGGGTGGGCATCTGAGGCAGATCCCAGCAGAGGGACTGTCCTGCCCCCAGTGTGCTTGTGAACCAGGCCAGAAGAGAGGTATCTGGAGTGTTTGTGACCAGGGAGTGGCCTTCCTCTCCTGGGTAAGAGTTTCTCAGCAGCTGCCCCTGAGGGCTGGCTATTCCCACACGTACTAGGTAGGAATGGGAAGTTCTGATTGTCTCCCTTCCTCTTTGGGGGCTCCAGTTTCCGTCTGTACAGACTGAGTGCGTTTGGGGCCCCTTCCAGCTGTAGCTTCCTAAGGTGATCAAGGTTCTGTCACATGAACAACCCACTGGGGCTCTGATTTTCAGTTTAAAACAACCTGTGTGCAAGGCAGGATGTGAACCTCTCTCTGCACGTGTCCTGAGCCCCACCTTGTACAAAGCCGCCAACCAGACCCTAGAAGACAGCCCTTCTTCCTTGACTTCCTTGGGAGTCTGCGTCCTCAGGCCTTGACTTATGCTCTGCTCTCTCCTGCCCAGCCCACCCCTACTTATCATCTCAAGGGCCAGTTCTCCCTGGAAGAGTCTCCTGACAACTCCCCCTCCACATCCAGGGTGGGTTAGGGGCCCCTCCCTGGCTCACCCCCGGGGTGACATGACCACACTGTTTTCTTGTTTACTTGCTGGCTTTCCTACCATTCTCCTTTGTCTCTGGTCACTCCCTCCCTTCCAGGGCGGGTTCTCTCTCACAACTGCTCTCCATCCCCATGGAGTAACGCTGTGGCCTTTCTCAGCTTGCCCCCCACCCCCACCTACCCCTCCCCTGCAAGTTTCCCTGTGGTTCTAAGTGTTTTCATCGTTACAGGAACCCAAGAGTGGCCTCAGGCTCAGCAGGGTTCTGTCTCCTACAACCCACCCAGGCTTGATCAACCTCCCCAAAGCTGCAACAAACAGAGGGGTGTGGGCTGTCACGTGGCCTTGAACAACCACACTCTCACTTCCTTCTTTTACACACGGCCGTTGGGCTTGGTGCATTCTGAGACCACGGCAGGGGTGCCACAGCCGTGCGCGGCAGCACTGGCTGGGTCCTTGTCACTAAAGCAGAGAAGCCACTTCTCGTGGGCCCACCAGGCAGCTGTCTCATGCTCTGCTGAGCACGGTAAGCGCCAGCTTGCAAAACCACAGGGAGTGGCCGGGTGGCAGGGTCTCCAGGGACTGGCGGGCTTTCCTGGCAGCCAAGGGCAGGCTGGGGGGCTAGCCCCAAGCAGGGCCTGAACTGCAGCCCCTGGAAGGGGTACCCCAGAGCTCTGGGCACTTGGGATTGAGTTCTGCCTGGAGTTTGTAGTCTTGTTCTGCTGTCTCTTCTGGATCCTGCTCCCCTCAACTTCCATCCCGCCTTTCCCATCAGATTTACCGGCACCTGCCAGCTTGGGGGTTACTCTGAATTAAAAAAACTGGAGAAATCAGGATTGTTTCCCTAAAAAGCCATCCTACTCCTTTTTTCACGGGTGGGAAACCAGGGCCCAGAGAGGTGAGGGGGTTTGCTCAGGTTATGGAGCCATAAAAATAGTGTTTCCAAAGCTGTGCTCATCACATTTTTTATAGGATTGAGACAGTGACACTTGTCCACAGCAAATTATTAAAATATTAGAATGAAGATGCTACTGCTAGCAAAAGAGAAAATTAATAATGACTAAAATACTCTTATTACTTTGTATCTGGGGTGCTTTAGGGGCATAAAAGACAATGATGGTGGGCTGGTGGCTAAAGTAGTGTCCTTCTACACACACACACACACACACACACACCCATAGACAAGGATCAGGGCAGGCAATCGCTGGTCGCCTGAAATTCTTTGTTCCTCAGGGGATGGCTCCCCTGGTCCCGGGCAGGCCACACCCTACATAGTAGTTGCCTCCCTCACTGGGCTTGGCCGGCAGACAGGGGAGATTGAAACTCAACAGAATGGGCTGGGCCACCAGGCTGGGCACCACCTGGGAACCTTGGCCCTTAGAGGGGCCAGGGAATCATTTGAGAACCCTGCCCCTTTTTACAGATGAGAAAACCAAGGCTCAGAGGAGAGAAGCAGCTGCCCAAAGCAGTAAGGCTGGGAGGGGGCCAGGCTTGTATTTGTGGTGGCCCCGTCTGACCACAGGACCCTTGTGGAGCCCACAGAGACCCCCGGGCCTCTGTCTCTCGGTCTCCTCTGCTGAGCTGGAGCAGCAAGATGGTGGGGGGTGGCCTCTGGCTGGAAGAAAGTAGGATTGTTACCTGTTGTACTGCTTGCTGCAGGACAGGCCACTAAATTGAAAGACAAGGAATAGCGATTTTATTTGGAAAGCCAAACAAAGCCAGCAGTCTGAGAAGATGCCCCACTAGTGTCCTAAAGAACTGTCTTAGCTGAGTTAGAATTCAGGCTTCTTGTATACTAAAAGGGGAGGGGGTGTGGCTGATTGTTGCAAACTTCTTGGTGCTGGAATCGTTTGTTCTTGCAGCTGTCCATGTAGTTCTGGTCACAATGTTCCTGTAAACCTCCAACAAGACAATTGTTATCTTCTGTTATGTAACTTTTTAATCTCTATATGAATGGAAAAGTGTTATACCTTTAAAGGTCAAGCCTGGGACACAGAGCCTTGAGAAAGGGTATTATGTCTATTTTAAGCTAAAGATGACATTCTTTTACAAAGGTGCAGAGCCAGCAGGACTAAGCAGAGGCGAGAGCACAAAGGTTAGAGCTAAAGGAATAGATCCAACATGGAGTCATGCTTGTTCTTCTCTGTTTCAATTCCCCACTGTCAATGTCTGTTCCACAATCTTGTGGGGGTGGGGGGGAGGGTGGAGAGGAGGGGCAGTGACCACTCTGGCTACTTCCTGCTGAACAGGGGCAGGGAGGGGGTGATGGTGGAATCAAATTTATCAACTTGGAACTGGAAGTATTCCTGAGTCCTAGGCTGGGCATAAGCACTTTGCATTATGAGGGCACTGCTCCCCCTTTTTTATGGCCCTGTCACAACACTTAGACAAGCACTTGAACATATATATAAACTCCAGCACTTGGGATGAGGGCACCTGGGCTGCTGTGCCCTGTGCTATATTTGTATATTTCCCCTGTTGGCCACACTTGGAGATAGCTTTATTAAAGCATTTTCTTTCCAACAAGTACCAGTAAAATGAAAGAGTAAAATCATCATTACTTGCCTGGTAGGAGGCTGGGCTTCAAACAGCAACTTAAGATCTTCTAATAGGTCACAAGTCCAAGTCTGCAGACCTACTGGCTACAGATCCTCCTGCCTGGGCAGACACCTGGAATGGCTTACCATCCAATATTTCAAAAGGGCTTAATTTAAGCTTGCTTCTGGGAACCACTCTAATCCTTCGCAGGGCAACTGGCAAGGCCTCATCCCAAAGTAAGTGAGTAGTTTCCAATCAATATGATAGCTGTTGGGTTATATTTGTAGACAAAAGCAAGCCCATTGTCACTTTGGTGTTAAGCAATCCAAATTGGGGGATAATTTGCCTTTCCTGGGGCTCTGTCAGCCCACGCTTCTCCTCTTACCTTTCTGTAGACCTCAGGGGGACCAAGTTCTGTCTGTTTTTCTGAGTTTTCTAGGAAAGCCCGCCATAGACGTCAAAGCATATTCCAGTAGGACTCTGATATCATGTTGTCCTGGTGAAACAATTAATTGAGCATTTAGTTTGCAGAGGTGATCTTGGCCCAGGAGGGGAATAGGGCATTCAGGCATGTATAAGAAACTATGTCTTAATATCAGATCTCCTAATTGATACTCCAATGGTTGTGAAAATAATCAGCTCTGTACCTCCCCTGATACCCCAGTGACTGAGGTAGACTGGGATGTTCTCTGTGCTAACTTAGTGTTTAGCATGCAATACATTGTCCCTGTGTCTACCAGAAAGTCAGTTTGCTCCCCACTGTAATTTTACCTGGGGCTCCTGTGGGGTTATTTGAATTGAGTGTCATAAATCCAGAGGAGCCCCTGGGCCTATTCATTCATCATCGAAACATTCTTCCCTCTCTACCATCTGAGAGGCCCCACTCCTTTCCTTTTTTAGCCCTCCTTTTTAAAAACCAAATTTTTTAAAAAAATTGAAGTACAGTTGATTTACAATGTTGTGTTAGTTTCAGGTATACAACACCGTGATTCAGTTATACATATATTTATCTATATCTGTTCTTTTCCAGATTCTTTTCCTTTATAGGTTATTACAAAATATTCAATATAGTTCCCTGTGCTATACAATAGGTTCTTATTGTTTCTCTATTTTATATATAGTAGTGTGTATAAATGAATCCCAAGTTCTTAATTTATCCCTCCCCCACCCCTTTCCTCTTTGATAACTGTAAATTTGTTTTCTATGTCTGTGGGTCTATTTCTGTTTTGTGAATGAGTTATTTTGTATCTTTTTTTTTGAGATTCCACAAATAAATGATATCATGTGATATTTGCCTTCGTCTGGCTTACTTCACTTAAGTAACAATAGTCTTCACTGAAGACCTGATAATCTCTAGGTCCATCCATGTTGCTGCAAATGGCATTATTGCATTCTTTTTTATGGCTGAGTAATATTTCGTTGTATATATGTACCACGTCTTTGTCCATTCATCTGTCAATGGACATTTAGGTTGCTTCCATGTCTTTAGCCCTCTTTTTCTTTAACTTCAGGCATTCCCTTTCCCAATGTCCTTTCTCTATACAGTAAATGCATTGTTCCTTACCTAGTGCTGGTTTACCTTTCTTAGAGCCTGCTGTCTTTCAGGAATCCAACACAGCAGTTAGACAAATAGCATTTTGCCTTGCCTGGAAAGTCTGGAAAGTCTCCTTGATGGGGCTGGGGTAATTGATTAGAAAAGGTTAGGAAGTGCAGGATGCCAAACGTGAGGCCCAAAGCCTGCAGATGGCATGCCCCGTGCAGTTGTGTGTCTGTTGCCCTGCCTCACTCACGTGTCTACTCCTGCAACACGCCTTTAATGAGCCTCCAGGATGCCAGACCTGTGGGGGCCGGGGATCCAGTAGAGACTTGCAGTCTGGTGGGGGCAGTAGGGCAGCCACAGTGCCTGCACTCCAATGGACAAATGTTACAGCACCCACCAAGCACCTGCTTGTCTGCTAAGCCATGGGTGTGTAGCATGAGCCGTTAAGATGTCTGTGGTTCCTGTCCTCTTACTATTCATGGGCCAATGGGAATGAATGTTTTGAAAGTAAACATTTTTTTTTAAAAAGGTTTAAACAACCTGACTAATCATGCCTGAGCAATCCAGGAAGGCTTCTTGGAGGAGGCAGCATTTGCTTTGGCTCTGGAGAATGGTCAGGCCTTGTTCACAGATACTACGGAGCTGTGACTATGAGGTGGGCTCTGGAGCACCAGACCATCCAGGTTCAAGTTCCTGCTCGTTCTCTTACTGGCCGTGTGACTCTAAGCGCCAAGCAGGCCTCAGTTTCCCCATCTTTCATGGGGGGTTAATACGAGGAGGTGGTGGGGCCTGAGGGAGCTAATAATTCATGCATAGCTCTTAGAACTGTGCCCAGGGCATTGTCTACACTTGATACATGCGATTCACAAACCAGAGGAGACCAAGGCTGTGTATGGCACCTAGGATGTACTATGGAGACAGGTTTCTGGGGCTCCTGGCCCAGCTCTCTGACTGACAAGGTCAGAAGTGTGTCAAAGCTGTCACAGGGTTGCAGATTTTTCAGGGATGTGGCCTTATGTGAAGAATGACAATGGCAACAGCTGGCCTTACTTGAGCGCTTATTATGTGCTAAATGCTCAACCTGGATCAGCTCACTTCAACCTATAACAACCCCACAAAGTGTAGGTGCTACTGGTGTCTTGTGTTCCAAACGAAGACTCCGTGGCTCAGAGAGGTGTTTTTGGTTACTCAAGGTCACACAGCTTGTAAGCGACAGAGCTGGGACTGGATCTGGTTTGATACTGGATTTGATCCCGAGCTGGGCCAGGGCCTTTCTGTTACCGAACCAACACTGGGGTCTGCTCTCTTGTGTGCAGTAAAGCCAATCTACTGACACTGTGTTGTGGTGTAGGAAAGTGCAGCGTTTATTGCAGGGCACCAGACAAGGAGTCGGGGAAAGCTAGTGCTCAAAAATTTCGAACTCCTTGTTGAATTTCAGCAAAGCATTTTAAAAAGCAAGGTGAGGGAGGGGAGTTTCAAGATGTGTGATCAGCTCATGCGCAATTTTCTGATTGATTGACAGTGAAATAACGGAGTGGTACCATAGGGGTTAACATTATCAGTCTTCAGGCTCCAGGTCTGGGGGCTGCGTGCTCAAGGTCTTCAAGTAGTTAATGTCTTCCATCTGTTGGGGGTTTTAGCATCCATAAAACAACTCAGGAAATGTGCATCAGATACTGTTATCTAGGTACTTGAGAGAAGAGCTGAAGCAGAAGATACAGGGGAGGGGTCTGTCCCAGGAAATCCCCACAGGGTCCTGCTAGATTGCATGTCCAGTCCAGCAGGACTCAGACCTGCACTGGGATCTGGAGGGACACCGGGCCTCCGTTGGATCCCCTCTCCTGAGGCTGCTCAACTGACACCCTGAGATGTTGTCTTTCAGATCCTCAGATTTCAAGCTCTTGAACGCTGGGACTCTTGGGATTCAGAATTCCAAATGGGAGGTCCCAAGCTTCTTGAGTCCCATGAGCATCTTTCCTGAGTGGTCCAGAGCAGCCATGCAACTTGGTCTCTGGAGCTGGGGTGTGGCTCCCGGCAGCTCGCTCCTCCACACAGCCTGGGTGGGGCTCGGGGCAGAAGCACCCCGGTTTAGGGTGAAAGACAGGAAACGGGCAGTGTCTTGACCTCCATTAGGTAAGTGACAAGACAAATAGGATGTGACATCTCTTTGCCCCTCTCTCTGAGCCCTGCCCATCCCACTCCTGTGGTAAGTGACTGTTTTCCTGCCATCAGAGGAGAGAAGAGATGAAAGGTGAGGGCTGAAGGAAGTGACTTCAGTGCCCTGAGCCCTGCTTTCCTAATCTGTGTAACAGGAACCATAGCAGTCAGTGCTGGAGTGATGAACGAGGCCCCCAGATGATGAGATAATAAAACGATCCACCCGCAGTGGGGCTTTTATAATGCATCATTTTCGTTACAGCACAATAAATATGTTTTAACAAAGATTAAAGTTATTATCCTACCTGCCATACACAGTGCTTATGCTCTGTTCCTCTCCTTGTTACTGGCATGGCTCTCTGGAGCCACAGAGCCTTTGGGAGCCATGTAGGTTTCAGTCACATTGGCTGAGGCCTGCCCCACTGTGGCCTGAATGGAGGCTGCTGTGTCCCTGGTCCCTTCCCCTTGAAGCCCACAGTATGGCAGGTACCAGGCACCTGGATTGCCTGAGACTGACTGGGATGAGAGATTTTCAGTGCTAGCACTGGGGATGTCCAAAACAAGCTGGTCGCCTTAGACAGGCCCAGGCAGGGAGATACTGGTTTTCCCAGTGCTCACCATTGTATCCCAAACAGGCGGGGAGGTCTCTGCTCTCACACATGTCTTTGCAGCTTCCTTAACTGCTTCCCTAATGTAGGGAGGTAGGGAGGTCACCATCTCCGTACCCTCCCTGAGTCAGAGGCCCTCCCTCTCCTCTGTCTGCAGCCCCCTGTCTCACCCTCCGGCTGGATGCCAGCATCCAAGGACCTTCCCTGCAGCATCTCATTTCATTCTCATCTTTGAGACAATATCACCCATTTTACAGATGACGAAACTGAGGCTCAGAGTTGGTGAAGCAACCTGCTCAGGTTACACAGTGGCTGAGTGGTCTCTCCTCCATGCCAGGCTGCCTCTGTGTGCAGGAGACTGTGGGGATGGGTGCAGGGGGAGAGCCAACCTTGGAGAACATAACCTGGCCCCTTCCATGGTACGCTCCCAGCCTCCCTGACTTGCCCAGTTGCCTCCCCAACCCAGGAACTGATGGGTTGGGTCTTTTGTTTTTGTTTTTCCCTCTCTGCTTCCAGGAAGTGACTGAAGGCTCTGCCTTCCAGGAACTGAGAAGTGCCCAAGTGGGGGTGGTGGGTATGAGTCTTTTCATAGTTATGAAATATGTCCCAGAGCTGGTGGCTTCTTCCTAAAGTCCCCCATCCCCAGGAAAGCGGGGCCAAGGTTAGGCCATATACTTTTTCCCTAAGAAGGAACTCCACCCCCTGTGCAAAGACAGTCAGCCTCCCAAAGGCAAGTTCAGAGGCAAAGAATTTATGTGTATGTGCATATGTGTGTGTATGACACACTTATTAAGCACCTACGGTGAGCCTGGAACTTTTGAATACACCGTCTCATTGCATTCTCCCAACAGCCCTATGAGATGTGTAGTGTTTGTTGCTTCCATTTTACAGATAAACCTGAGGCTCAGAAAGGCAAAGACATGAGTGAAGGTCATTCTGCTTGTAAGGGACACAGCTGGGACTTGAACATCCTTTTGTTAGGACCCCACAACCTGTGCTCTCAATCTTGTGCCCTTCATAGCACCCATTACATAGGGGGCTGACCTCTCTGGGTGATATGGCCTTCAAGGTCCTCATTATTCTTATTTTGCCCTCCCTCTCCCAACTGAGTCCCATCAAGTTAAGCTGTTTTCCTAGCCTTTGCTCCTTCTGCCCCCTCAGCTAGGTGAGGTCTTTCCACAAAGTCTTCCTGAGTCCTCGCTGGCTTCGAATCTGAGCTCTGTCACCTGGCAGCTGTGTGTCTTTGGGCAAGTTGCTCCACCTCTCTAGCCTCATCCTTCCTCAATAAAATGAGGATAACTGTGAGAGCCAAATGTGTCTGGTGCAAATATCATCAAGTTTGGGTTAAGAAATTATTTTAAGATACAATCAGACTGGCATTTTAGAAACCATCATAATTCTAACTAACACGTGAGAGGTTGGATTGAGCCTAGAAGCTGATGGGTCTGTGAGTGAGTTACAGTCACTCAGGGAATGATGAACAATTTCTCTCTGCTCTGAATTGCATGAAATACAAGGAAAGGTATCGAATATATGGGAAAAGAATTTGAAAAAGAATAGATATGTGTATCAATATATGTATACCTGAATCACCTTGCTGTACATCTGAAACTAAAACAGTATTGTAAATCAACTATACTCAAAAACAAAAACAAAAAACAAGGAAAGGTATTGGAAATTATCCAGGCTTTGCCCCAGACACTGTGCCTGGGGTTGCATGTTGTTGAAGGGTACTATGTCAGGGAATCAAGGAATATGTGAATCCTGCCTCAGAACATAGCTGTTGGTCACCACAGGAGTCTCAGCTGCAAGATTTTGAATCTCACAAATACCAGCCAGTGCCAGGGGGAGCATAAGGGGAGAGAGAGAAGTCCAGAAGGCATGAGCGTTCACAAGGCCAAGAAGAAAGATCATTGAGATGGCCAAAGGGAGAGGTACTGCCCTTCCTGGCTACCTGGTCGGGAGGCTGAGGGGTGATACCAGGATGGACAGTGGCCCTCCCTACCCACAGGCAAATGAGATGTCTGTCAGCTTGCTGAGGACAGGCTGTTCAGAAAATATTTGAATTTTTCTCCTGGACCCAGATAGAGCAGTTGGTGGCTCTGGGCCCTTGAGGACTTACGGGATAGATTTACTGAAAGAACTGAAGTAGCTGCTATTTGTGGGAGCTGGTGATGGGAGCAAAGTGCTAAGGGCATCGCAGATATCACCTGATTTTATCCTCGCAATAGTCCACAGATAGGTGCTGTCATCCCCATCGTGTAAGTGAGGACCCAGCCAAAGGGACCTGGACCAAGCCAAGCCACTGAGAAAGGATGAGAAAACTGAGAATCTGAGGGACAGGTCAGGGCTGTGTGGAATGGGAGCCAAAATAAGGGAAAGTGGAACAGAGTGATGTGGAGAGGAGTCAGGATCAGACTCCAAGAGGCCTCAAAGAGCCAAACGAATAGCTTTATCCTGCAGACCTGTGGTCACCAACCTCTTGCTCATAGGCCCTATCAGCAGATGATGTAGGTACATTGATCTATTTATGAATTGTATACAGGTACCACTGTACTCAAGATATATTGTAAATGTACACAGAAATAGAAATTAAGAAGTGACATAAAAGTTAGTATAACTAGAAGATCTAATATTATCTTTCCATACCCCAGTAGATTGTCTTGCCCACAAATAAAAATTTTTAATCAAAAAGGATAAGAAGACAAATACATTACTGTGCACCATGTAGAGGGAGTTGAAGGCCCCCTCCCCCACTGGACTCATTGATGTTGATAAGTAATAGTAGCTGATATTTGCTGAGGGTCTTCTGCACACCAGGCATGTGCTGGGTCACAAGGATGCCCCAGACCAGACATGTTGCCAGCAGTGGCTGTCCAGGGTCACAGTCGAGGGTGCTTGGCAGGCCCAGGGGTGCAGCTATCCTGATGTCTCTCTGTCTGTATTCCCCTCCAGGTGCCATGTTTCTGCAACTCCTCCTACTGCTGATCCTGCTGGGCCCTGACAGCAGCCTCCAGCTGCAGGAGACCCAAGAGGATAGAGCCAAGGAGACCACAACCTCCCTGCTCAACCACAGCCAGAGACAAGAGGATGAATATAATATAGACACAGGCCCTCCAGAAAGGCTAAACTACAGCGCCAAGGCCCCCCAGCTTCTGCCCGTGGCAAGAATATTGAGGCAGAGAAGGTCTGCAGGGCCTACAACAGCTGAGCCAATCACTCTGGAGGCAACCATAAGAGACTCTGCTGTCCTGGATGCAGGAGGGGCAGCCACTGGGAATCTGAGCACAGAACTGGTCTCGGTCCCTCTGACCGAAGAACTGGTCACGGTCCCTCTGACTGAAGAACTGGTCTCGGTCCCTCTGACTGAAGAAGTGGTCACGGTAATCCCTCCCACCATGGAACATCCATCCACGGAGTGGCCTACAGAGGAGGTCACATGGCCAGCAGACACAGTGGGATTGGCCACAGAACCTACAGCCACAGAGGCCCTGTCCATGAAGGCCCTGTTGACAGAACCCACTGCCACAGAGGCCCTGTCCACAGAACCCACTGCCACGGAGGCCCTGTCCACAGAACCCGCTGCCACGGAGGCCCTGTCCACAGAACCCGCTGCCACGGAGGCCCTGGCCACAGAACCCGCTGCCACGGAGGCCCTGGCCACAGAACCCGCTGCCACGGAGGCCCTGGCCACAGAACCCGCTGCCACGGAGGCCCTGGCCACAGAACCCGCTGCCACGGAGGCCCTGGCCACAGAACCCGCTGCCACGGAGGCCCTGTCCACAGAACCCGCTGCCACGGAGGCCCTGTCCACAGAATCCGCTGCCACGGAGGCCCTGTCCACAGAATCCGCTGCCATGGAGGCCCTGTCCACAGAACCCACTGCCACAGAGGCCCTGTCTATAGAACCCAGAGTCATAAAGTCTCTGTCCCTGGAACTGGCCACCACGGCAGCCTCTTCCATGGAGCCCACTACTGCAGGGGCCCTGCCCACAGATCCAGCCACCATGAAGGCCCTGCCCACAAGACCTGCTACTACAAGGGGCCTAACCACAGCCCTTCCTGTGCCCTCTGATCCGCCCAAGAGCAGCAATGTGCCAGCTAGCATTTCCTGCACGGCCCCAAGCCCCACAGAGGGCCTGTTGGACCCCAGCTCCGTGAAGCAGTGTCTGCTGGCCATCCTCATCCTGGCCCTGGTGGCCACCATCTTCCTCGTGTGCACCGTGGTGCTGGCCATCCGCCTCTCCCGCAAGAACCACCTGTACCCCGTGCGTGATTACTCCCCCACCGAGATGGTCTGCATTTCGTCCCTGCTGCCGGAGGGGGGCGAGGTGTCCACTGCCACAGCCAACGGGGGCCTGCCCAAGGCCAAGAGCCAGGGCCTGAAGGCAGGGCATGGGGCGGACCACGAGGGGGATGACCTCACCCTGCACAGCTTCCTCCCTTAGCTCCGGGCCTGGCCTCCTGAGCGGGAGCAGCCCCCACGCTGCCTCCGTGGCCTGCTGGGCCACCACCCATACCTAGGCTCTGTGCCACGGGCCGGGCTTTCTTGGAGCCCCCTAGGATAGGAATCTTTAGAGTGGGGACCCTGGCCTCCCTACACAGGACTGAGAGCAGCCAAGGTCCAGGCACCAAAGCAGGCCTGGCAAACAGAACCTCCAGTGGAGGCTGGAGAGGCCCCCTCCAGCTCCCTGCCTCCCATGTGTTCTGGGCTCCCTCTAACACCTCCCACAGCTGTCCTCCCTCCCCTGGCAGCTGCAGTCTCATCCCCTTGAGCCCAGGAAGACTCAGAGTTCCCTGCCCCCACCCCCACCCCACTGCCATTTTCTTTCCGTTGCCACAGGAAATGGGCATTTTGGGGTGGAGTGTCAGATTCCTGAGTTCATTTCCTGTCACTCCCCCATTTGGGATATCTCTCCGAGGAACCCAGAGTGAAGTCTGGGCCTGTGGGGGCTGGGAAGCCTTGAAAGCCCAAGGCTACAGGCTTCTTCGGGACTTTGTAGACCAATAAGCTTCCTTCTAGTGACAGAGTAACCCCTGTTGTGCCCTCCGTAGCCTCCCCGTGTGGCCTTGTTTTGGGGTGGGCTCTGCCTTGTTCACAGAAGTCTCCCAGGCCCCAGCCCAGGGCCCAGGAGAACACAGACACTCAGTAAATATTTGGTAAACAAGTGATGGCTGAATGAATGCTTCAAGGTACCAAGGTGCCTCCCTCAGGTGGGGAGTTTGTCCTTTGCAGTTCACTCCCAGACCCAGGCCCTTCAGGAAGACCCCTGCACGGGCTCTTAGGGTTACTTCAGGGGGCATCTGGGTGTATCCTTGGGCAGCTGGGAGGCGGGGTTCAGGATGTTGGGAGCAGAGGGTGCTGACCCTGGGAACCACTTTGTTCAGCGCCTCCCATGGCCCAGTTCAAGCCTACAGAATTTGGTTCCCCCGCAAATCTCAGCCAAATACCCCATCTAAACATCGATGCCATCCTCCCCAGAAGCCTACCCTGACCTCTCTGTTCCACATGGGGCCCATCTCCCATTGACACCCAGTGGCCCCTCCTCACAGGGAGAGCCTGGCTGCACCCTACAAGGCCTTCCTACAACTGACTACCTGTCATGTAGAGTTTGGGGCCATAAACTTTTTCTTAAAGGGCTGGACCATAAATATCTCAGATTTGGCAGGCCACGTGGTCTCTGTTGCAGCTTCTCAACTCTGTCATGGTGGCATGAAGGCAGGGATTGACTCTGTGTCATAAATGAATGGGTTTGGCTGAATTCTATTGAAATTTTGTTTACAAACAGGCAGCAGGCTGGGTTAGGCTCTGTAAGTTGGCTTGTCCCAGCCTTAAGTGTAGGGTGACCAGATGTCCCAGTTTGCTTGAGACTTTCCTGATTTTAGTACCGATAGTCCTGTATCGTGGGATATAAGACTTTCAGCTCCAGCAATCAGGACAGTGGCCTTACTTAAGCATCGAAACCCACATGGACCCTGAGGGTCAGATCAGGAAGCCAAAGGCTTAGAGAAGTGAAGAGCCTGGCTTACTTCCTGACAGTGGCTGAGCTGGGATTCAAATTCTTGATCTTTGCTTCTCAATGCCTTTTAGTCATTTTTGCACAGGGAAACACACACACACACACACACACACACACACATGCACACACACACACACACCCCACTTCTAAAACATTCATCACAGGGGACTTTTTCTCTTCTAGAAAAGTACCTCCAGGGGTCTCTTTGGGAATGCAGGACCCCTCCACTCCAGGGCATAACCTGCAGACGGAGAGTTCAAAGAAAAGGTTGAATCTGGGGGGTACTGGCTGCAGCTCGGAGAGAAGGGTTGGGGGAACAGGAGAGAGTGGGGGAAAGGCAGGAGGAACACGAAAGGCAACAGGGCCTTGGGGGACAAAATCAGGGAGACGTGGAGAATTGTCTGCTTCTGCCCACCCCCAGGCCTGAACCTCTAGGACAAGTGTGATACACAGGAAGGTGTGTTCAAGGCGCTTCGGTGGGGGCACTGGTGGAGAGGGGTATCCACCATGGGCGGGGACAGAAGACCCTGGAGAAGGCCGACTCCTCGGGAAGCAACAGGAGTTCACTTCGCCTTTGGCAGTGGTCAGAAAAGTCAGCTGGAGGACTCCACGTCATGGGGCCGGGGTCCCAGAGGCTGGAGGACTTGGGGGACATTTGCGCAGTCCCTCTGGGGTCTTGCTACCCCGTACGTCTGGGCGGAGGGTAGGTCTCCACGTTCCCCTGAGGGCCCTGCAAGCGCCTCTGCTCCTGGATGTGGGTTTTCCATCCCTAGTGGAAGAGGACCTCCTCTCTGCAGCTCTCTCTTCAAGGTGGAGGATTTGTCAGCAGCGGGGATGGTGGGTGCTTGAAGCAGCCACCAGGGGGCGCTGGCCACCAGGTCTTGGAGCCGATGACAGCCTGGAGCTTCCCTTGGTCCAGCCTCTGAGGATGAAGGAGGGATGGTTCAGCCAGGACCCAGCTCCAAACCCAGTGGGGTGCTGGTATATATTTAACAACTGGATCCTTGGGTGGATTGGTGCCAAAGGCATGATTTGTAGTGCTTGCCAATTTCCTTTCTGTAAATACTCTCTGATTTTGAGAAACCAAGCATTTATATTATAGATGATACAAAATGTAAATAATGCCAACAGCATAGATAATAGCAAGATGTAGTAAAATCATGAGAAAGTCATGAGTTTTGAGGACCTTGGTTTGTGGTTTTTTTAATTAATTAATTAATTTATTTATTGGCTGCATTGGGTCTTCGTTGCTGCACATGGGCTTTCCCTAGTTGCTGCAAGTGGGGACTACTCTTCATTGTGGTGCGTGGGCTTCTCATTGTGGTGGCTTCTCTTGTTGCAGAGCACAGGCTCTAGGCACGTGGGCTTCGGTGGTTGTGGTACTTGGGCTCGACAGTTGTGGCTCACGGGCTCTAGAGGGCAGGCTCAATAGTTGTGGTGCACGGGCTTAGTTGCTCCGCGGCATGTGGGATCTTCCCGGCCTAGGGCTCGAACCCATGTCCCCTGCATTGGCAGGCAGATTCTTAACCACTGCGCCACCTAGGAAGTCCCAACCTCGGTTTTTAATATAATGTAATTTAACTATGAACAACTGACTCACAAAATTCCGAAAGTTTGACAGTTGCCTCTCAGAAACTGGTATAGGCTGGCTCCTGCATCCCAGTGCGTCCTTCCCCTTGTCCAGACCTCCCCTTGCCCTTGAACATGATCCCCTGAATCACCCCATCCATCCACTGAGCATGAACCCCTTCCATGTCTCCATGGATCCCCTCAAACAGTCTAGGAAGGAGGAACTAGGATTCTCCCCCATTTTACAGAAGAGGAAACTGAGGCTCAGAGGGGTGATGTCACCTGTCCCAGGTCATACATGAGGATCTGAGACTGGAACCCAGGCCTGAATCAGAAAACCACGTTTTTACCACCAAGTCACACTGTCCTTGAGATCACAGCGGGGTTCTAGGGGAATCCCACGCCCCAAACGCTCGTCCCTGTTGACTCGTCCTGGCGTCTGGAATTCCCCCATCAGTCACCCTTTGTGGCTCCTGGTAGCTGAGGGAAGGCACTTGGACTTGGGGAGGGTGACAAAGCCGAACCCAGC
The DNA here is from genome assembly GCF_030028045.1 of Hippopotamus amphibius kiboko. Classification (NCBI taxonomy): domain Eukaryota; kingdom Metazoa; phylum Chordata; class Mammalia; order Artiodactyla; family Hippopotamidae; genus Hippopotamus; species Hippopotamus amphibius. The sequence goes on along the minus strand of NC_080193.1, from coordinate 9,093,645 downwards.
TTGCAGAGAGCAAGGACACAGCAGAGCTGGGGCGCAGGACAGAGAGAGATGGCTGGGAGGCGGAGCTGGTATTTACTGGGCACTCAGTCCACGCCCAGCCCCACGTCAAGTGCTTTATCTATCTGATTACATTCAGGCCTCACATCAACCCGTGACATTGGGACAATTATCATCCCACTTTACTGCTAGGGAAACTGAGGTTCAGAAAGCTGGGCCGTCGGCTCTAGCTGGTCGCACTGCTAAGAAACCAGACTCTGCTGACTTCAGCTCTGGCAGCAGGGAAGGAAGGAAGATAGACAGGAAATGGAGGGCAGGGGGTGGCAAGCTAAGTTTACTCCAGTTCCTTGTCCCTTCGGAGGGGGTGCTGCCAGCCCTGGGGGTGGTTCATCTGGCATCTGATCTGGGCAAAGGCTCCCAAAACCCTCCCTCCATATCCCACCCCCACCTGCCACTCAGCCAAGACGTACCCGACGCCTGGGACAGGGTAAGTGCTCCATAAGCCAAAGCTATTAGGATTATCAAATGCAGAAAAGAGATTGGAAGGAAGTATACCAAATGGTTACAAGAGATTAGCCATCGAGCGTCGGATTATAGGTGAATTTTATTTGCTTCTTTTGACTTTTCTGTGTTTTCCTAGTATTTTTCAATGAACAGAACAAAACCGTAAGTGTTTAGGAAGACTAGGGGTCCCAGGTCTCCTCAGCTGGTGAGAAAACCATCGTTCTTAAGCTATTAATACCCGCACAGGAGGGCTCTGAGCTTGTGGTCCTCACCTGGGGGCAGCTTTGCCCACCCCCCCTCCAGGAGACATCTGGCAGTGTCTGGAGATGTTGGTTGTCACTGCTTGGGGGAGCATTGCTGGCATCTAGCAGGCGATCAGAGACCCTGCTAAATATCCTGCAATGCACAGGACAGCCCGCCTCCCCGCAGCAAGGAAGTGTCTCGTCCAAATGTCCGTGGTGCTGAGGTGGAGAGACCCTGCTTTTCCCACTCAGCGGTGACAGCCCCGGGGAGCTCCCCTTCTCAGAAGCTTTTGGAAACCCAGAGGGGCCTCTGTGTGGCCATGAACTTGGTTGTTAAGCAACCTCTTGGTGGCTGGAAGGCTGTAGCCATCGTTCCCCAGTCTCTTGCCACATGGGGGGCCCGCAGAACCAGCACCCCGTGCCTGAGGCTGGCAAAATAAGGATGCGGTTGCTGAGCCTGGCAGGGGGGACAGGCTCGGAAGTGCTTTTCCTAGGAAAGAAGGAGAGAGGAATGGGCCAGGGCAGGAGACTGGAGCACCAAAGGGGCAAAGACACAGTCCCTTTCCCAAGAACATGAACCCTGGGGGTGGAGCAGGGCAGGGAATGGGCGGATGAAGCATGGCCCCCTCCTGCCTCAGCACTGCTTCTGGGCTGCCACCTCTGTTGGGGCAGCCCTTCCAGGACACCCTGTTGTTCTGCCTCGTGTCTGGCCTCCGGGCCCAGAGTTTCAGTGGCCCCTCAGCAAATCACTGGATACAAATGAATCTGTAGGACAGTGGGGTCCCCTAATCCCACCAGCTGAAGCTTCTGGAACTCAACTCCTGCCCTGCTTGGACCCCCATCTCACCTATTGACAAACATGTTGGCTGGATGAGTGCGGGCAAGCTGCCACCTCTCGTTCTCACTCCGCTCCAGCCCCATGAGACTTGTTCTTTCTTCCTCACTTGTTCCTGCCCCAGGACCTTTGCACTTGCTGTTCCTCTGCCTGGTATCCTCTTCCCAGATGTCTGTGTGACTGGCATCTTCTCATCCTTACACCTCAGCTTGAATGTCACCACTTCAAAGGGGCCGTCTCTGCAGCCCTGCCCTCAGTTTTTCTTTAGTGCAACCCCTTTTTCCCCTTCAAGGCACAGATGACCATCTGGAGAGATATTATTGACACATGGATTTTTGCTGTGCAAGGGCGGGGGCTTCTGTCCCTCACATTCACTCTCTTCTTGTCACTGCACAGCGCCTGGCACACAGTAGGGGTTCGGGAAGCATTTACTAAATGAACAAATGGGCAAGGGAGGTTAGGGAGGGCATGAGGATGGAAGCAAGGCCATGGGGCTGGCAAAAATCTAAGTGCCAGAGGCAGAAACCAAGGGAGCTTTAGGTTTAAGACTTAGAGTCTTAGGCTTAAGCGTTCGAATCCCTGCTCTGCTGCCTACTAATTGCCAGATGTTCAGCAACTCGAACGACTGGGAGCCTCAGCTTCCACACCTGTGAAATGGGGAGAAAAGTCCTTGCTGTTTGTACGGCTGTGACATGGCTGGCACACTGCAGGTGCCCAGCTAGGGCCCATCCTGGAGGGATAGTCCCTGGCTATGAGGCAGTCGCAGACCCTCTGAAGGGCACTGTGGGGTCTTCACGACCCCCCAAGCCTGTCCCCCCAGCCCCTGTGGTTTGGGGAGCAGGCCCCCGCCCTGCTGAGCTCACAGTCTCTTGGCCTAAAATTAGCTCACAAATTCTTTGGCTGCCTGGTTGGTGCTTCCAACCGACAATTCAAACCAGATGTTTCCAGCTGTCGAGGCCCTTCCCCCCCCGGCCAGGGCCTGCGTGCGCCCCCGGGGAGGTCGGACTCTACCCAGGAGAGATCAAGCAGCTACACCGGTGGCAGGGTGGGTGCAAGCGGGAGCGAGCCTGGGCCCGTGGGCTCACCCTCTCCAAGGATGGAGGCCCCCTCGTTGGCTGACCTGCTGGCGGATGGGGGCCGGGGTGGGTAATTGCTCTGCCCTTTCCCATCCAGGAGCCTTATGAAGCGCCTGCTGTATGCCGGGCCTCTGTATTCACCACTGTCCAGACGCTATGAGAAAGATTCCCAGTCCCAGTTGCCACTTGTGTTTCTGTTATTATTATTAGCGTATGTATTTAGTGCCAGGTACCAAGGCTCATTGCATCCTCACAATAACCTAGGGAGGTGAGTGTTACTATCACCCCTGTTTTACAGATGAGGAAACTGAGGCCCAGAGTGGTGGGGTGACTTAGCCCAAGGTCACCCAGCTCCGAAGCTGCAGAACCCAGAGGTCCCTGAAGGGCAGGTGGTCTGGGCTCACCCTGGGTGAGTGTTGCCTCCTTGCTGTCATTGCCACGTGGCCCTTTCCCTCCTGGTGGATGGATCACGGGGTTGTGGAAGACCCTCTCTGTGAGGCTGTGCCCGGGCTCAGGTGCAGCAGGCTGACCCATGGCAGCTGCCAGGGAGCCCTGGGAGCCCAGGGTCCCAGCTGAGTCAGAAGCCAGCGGCCAGGGGAGAGCTGGCAATCTGCATGGGTTTCAGGGGGGCCTTATGTGGAGTCCTTTCCCCTCCCCCAGAGGTGGGACCCAGAGCCCTCTCTTGGTGAGGGTCCTCAAGAGAAAGGATACGTGTGTGTTGGGGGGGGCATCGGGGATAAAGAGGAGAGGGGCCTGATGCAGGGGAGGAGGACCAAAGCCCCTGCAAATGCCCGCAGAGGCCCGATCTGGCCCTGGTGCCCTCCAACCTCACTTTCTCCCACCGCACCCCCCACTCGCTCTGCTCCAGCTTCACCAGACACTTTTCTTTTCCACACCTTGAAAATGCCAGGCCCCCCCACCTCAGGACCTTTGCACTCTCTCTTCCCTCTGCCTGGACTGCTCTTCCTCTGATCATCTCCCTGACTCATTCTCTCACATCCTTCAGGTCTTTGCTTGAATGTCACCCTTTCCCTGCCTTATTTTTCTCCGTACCCCTTACCACCATCTGCCATACCATATATAATTACCAAGTTATCCTTTTAATCATCTTCTGGTCGCACTAGAATGTAAGCTCCCTGAAGACAGGGATTTTCACCTGTGTTGTTCTCTGCTGTAGCCCCAGTGCTTGGAAAGTATCGGGCCCATCGTATGTGCTCAGTAAGGATTTGTCGAGAGAGAGGGAGAGAGAGAGAGAGAGAAGGAAGAAGGGGAAGGGAAGGATAGGAAAGAAGAAAGGAAGGAGGGAGGGGAGAAGAGGAAAGATGGGAGAGAGAGGGAAGACGGGACAGGCGGTCTTAGTGTAAAATGAGGGGACAGAGAGCAGTAGACACGCGAAATGATATACTGAGTGTTTGGGTGACTTAGGGGCCCTGACGTCCAGCTCCAAGCCCTCCCTACTCCCCCCCCTCCACCCCTGCTCAAAGACAGGCAGCACCCCCACCTCCTCGTTTCCAACAGTGCTGCACAGGCAGTTCGGAAGCATCATCTCAATTCCTTCTGGTAATGGAGGGTGGGGTGGGGCAGTGGGGGTACCTGGAGAGTGGCCCGCCCAAGGGCACCCCCTGGGCAGCTGGCAGAGCTGAAGAGCAGGAGAGCAGGCCCAGGTCTGCAGCCGAGGGTGCGTGTTTACATTCCTGCCCTCCAAGGTGGCTCCTACGTGGGGTGTACGGAACTGCTCCTTGCACTGGGCCCTGGGGAATGTAAATGTTTACAAGGCAGCGTGCAGCTGGCCAGGCCACCATGGCCACAGGAAGCCAGGGATTCTACTGGTTCTGGTGCCCCCCACCCTCCCCCATCCAAAAAAAGAGAGGGATGCAGGGTTCTTAATTTTTAAAGACAACTTTGAGTCATAACCTACGTAAAGCACAACCATCTGAAGTGTGCAGCTTGATTTTTCCACATGCACTCGCCCACATAACCGCCAGATATTGTACGTCTCCAGCCCCAGAAGTTTCCTTTGTGTCTCTTTCCAGTCAATACCCGCCCCCAAGGGTAACTGCTTTTCTGACTTCTGTCCCCATAGTTTAGTTTTACCTTTGTTCTAGAACTTCCTGTAAATGGAATCACCCAGTCTGTGTTCGAGTCCATTTCTTTTCTTTTTTTAATTTAGTTTATTTTATTGACATTTATTTTTTTTTGGCTGTGTTGGGTCTTTGTTGCTGTGCGTGGGCTTTCTCTAGCTGTGGCAAGCGGGGGCTACTCTTCGTTGTGGTGCGTGGGCTTCTCATTGCAGTGGCTTCTCATAGCCATGGCTTCTCTTGTTGTGGAGCATGGGCTCTAGGCACGCAGGCTTCAGTAGTTGTGGCATATGGGCTCAATAGTTGTGGCTCACGGCTCTAGAGCGCAGGCTCAGTAGTTGTGGTGCATGGGCTTAGTTGCTCCCGCGGCATGTGGGATCTTCCTACACCAGGGATCAAACCCGTGACCCCTGTGTTGGCAGGCAGATTCTTAAACACTGCGCCATCATGGAAGCCCCTGGGTTCATTTCTTTTGCTCAGTGTGTCTATGAGATTCGTCCAAATTGTCCGCTTCCCATCTTTTGCTTCCATTGGGGGAAAGTGTCCATTGCGTGGACCACAGTCTGTTCATCCATCCTGCTGTTGGTGGACATTTGGGTAGTTGCCAGGATTTTTTTTTTTTTTTTTTTTTGCTGTTATGGATAAAGCGACTCTGGACATTTTTGTCTATGTGTGAATGTGTTTTTTCATTTCTTTTGGGGAAATACTGAGAGAAGAGCTTGCTGGGTCATCTGGGAAGTGTATAGTTAACTTGATAAAACCCACTGCACTGTTTTTCAAAGTGGCAGTGATATTTTTCTCCCCCCATGGTGGTGGGTTGTTTGCTGGGGTGGGCAAACAAGTGGAAAATTCACTTAGAATCACAGAGTGAGAGAGCTTGGAGGAGCCTCTGCTGACCCTTCCAGGTGCAGGAAGGGAAACTGAGGCTCAGGTCACATAGTGCCCGAGGGGCAGAGCCAGGAGTGAAGAAGGCAGGTCTCTCAGTTTCCACACTTGAACGACTCCTTGGTGAGAACCGATCAGCATCCCATCTGGTTTCCCTGGAAGAGGCCTCAGGCCAAGCCCTTTTCTACCACAGGGCCTTTGCACTTGCTGTTTGTTTCCTTGGCCTGGGAAGCTGTTCCTCCTGCTTGTTGAGTGCCTGGTTCCTCTTATCCTATAGCTGTCAATGCTGACACCTCTTCCAGGAGGCCAGCACTGACCACAACTGCTAAAATAGCTGCCCAGACACCAGACCCTGCCCCTTTCCAAGCTACTTCCTGTCTCCTCAGACTTTTTATCTCCTTGATAGCATTTCATGGTGTTAGGTTGTCTTTCTGAATTGCCAGTTGACTTGCTTTTCAACTCTCTCCTCTGATAGGACCTCCCTGAGGCAGAGCAAAATTATGTCAGTGAATCCCCTCCCTGGGCCTCAGTTTCCACATCTGTAACATGGGCAGCTTGGACTAGAGTCATTCAGCCAGTGGAGGGGCATTTACTGAGCACCCATGTGTTCCAGGCACTGGTGCTGGGGCTCCAGTGACAGAAAATGCCCTTGTTCTAGACCCGAGAAGCTGACAGTCTAGAGACGCATGGAAACAGGCCCTTACAGGCCAGTATACTCTGGGCAGGGAACTGGGGGTGCAGGAGGGTAGAAGAGGCTGCTGGTCTCCCTCTCCAGAGGCTGGGGTTCTGGGAGGGCTTCCTGGAGGCGGTGATGATTGAGCTACAAGATGTGCAGGTGGGTCAGACAAGGGGGTGCGTGGAGGACAGCGCTTCAGGCGGAGGGCACAGCCAGAGCGAACATTCACAGCTCTCTCCTGGCCCGGAACAGTTCCTAGCACAAGGAGACACTTAGTAAACAGCTGGGGAATAAGCCAACATCTCTAGTTTACAGATGGGGAAACTGAGGCCCGGGGAGGTTTCACGGCACACCCAGGCCCTGGCCACCCAGCCTCCTTGGAGCCCCCGACCGGAGGCCTCTGCTCCACGGGTGTTCCTCTGAAGGCCAACCCTGTGCTGCGATGGGGCCACAGCCCAGGCCTCTCCAGCCACATGAAACGCTCGGGATATTTTTGCCCAGAGGGCAGGCCCCAGTGGTCTCGGGGGCTGTGTAATTAGAAGCGGCTCTGAGCCCATGAGAGGCTGGAGCTGGGGGCTGCGGTGGGCCAGGCGGCCCGCCCTGGGCCCAAGCCGGGGAGGACTCTGGCAGAGACTCAAGTCAGGGTGAGGTTTTCTCTCCCCCTCCCTGCTTCCTTGGCCCTCGCTGTCCAGCAGGGCGGGGGTCACGGCTGCTAATTGCACGATGGGCACAGGGTGGGGTCTCTGATGGCTTCGAGGCTGGGCAGAGGACCCACTGCTCTCTGCCTCCGAAATTGCAGGTTGCAAGCGAGCGGCCCGGCCCCCTCCATGCCACAGGCCTGCCCTGTCTTGGAGCCGTGGCACTGTGGGCCGTGGGGATCGCCTGGGCCCCACAATAGGTCCCGGAGCTGGAGAGTGTGGACCGTGAGCCCCTCAGGATGGATGAGGAGTGGCTGGAGCCTGGGAATGTGAGAGAGGAGGGCAGAGGGGTCATTGACATGGACACAAGCATTTATTGAGCACCTACTGTGTTTCAGGCACTATCTTAGATGCTGGATACGGCAGTGCGCAAAACAAGCAAAGTTCCTGGTCCCCACGCACGTCTCTCTCCCCAAGGCCTTCTGGAACCCACTGTGTTTGAGGCACAATGATAGGCTTTATGAAGAGAGGAAAACCCAGTGCTTTGGAGGGTGCAGGATTCCAGCCAGCTCTGCAGGCAACAAGTAGCGATAGGCAACCATGCTGTGAGAGACAGAATACTGCCCCTCCCCCAAAGATGTCCACATCCCAATCCCTGGAAACTGTGCACATGAGTACATCACCTTACCTGGTGAGAGGGATTTGCAGGGGTGACTAAGTTAAGGCTCTTAGGTGGCGAGCTGATCCCAGATTATCTGGGTGGGCCCAGTATCATCACGAGGGACCTGAAAACTGGAAGAGGGATTGGAGGAGAGAACAAGAGAGACGGCAACGTGAGGACTCAGCCCCCCCTGCAGCAGACTCTGAAGATGGAGGAAGAGGCCTGTGAGCCGAGGAAGGCGGGCAGATTCTAGAAGCTTGAAAAGGCAAAGCTTTTTCAGATTCTTCCCCTTGAAGACTCCGGGATAAACACAGCCCACGACAACTTGATTTCAGCCTAGTGAGACCCATTTCTGACTTCCAGCTGCCAGAACGCTAAGATAATAATGGCGTGTGGATTTAAGTCACCAAGTTTGTGATAATTTGTTACAGCAGCTGTAGGAAACTCATACACTCGGCATCTGGCCAATGCTTTTATATTGTCCAGGCACGTTTATACCCTCTGACTCCTGATTTTCCCAGTAGCCTTGTGAACAGGAGAAATTCTCTATCCTCATTTTACAGATGTTGAAAGAGGCTCCACATGGGGCAAGACCTGGTGAAGGCAGACCTTGAACTTGGGTCTGTCTCTGGTCTGGGGCGTCTCTGGCCCCAGAGGAGGAACACAGAATGGGACGGTGAATTAGGCTGGGGCCTCTGGGCCATCCATGCTGGAAGCAGGCCCTGTTCGGGTTGGTAGTGCCTCTGTCCCTTGATCTCTTGGGGTCTGATTCCCGGCAGCCCTTGGGCTATTGGGGCAGGGGCTCCCCTGGCGGTGGGGCGCTGGGGCAGATCTGGCCACTTCTGCTCACCTGCTGTCTGGTCTAAGGCAAGGCAGATGGGGCTGGGACACCCCCTGGCCATCCTAAAGTGGGTTCAGCTGTTATAACATGTCTATGGGCAGCCACTTGCCCCAGGGGGCATATGTGCACCTGAGTGCCTGTGTGTGTGTGTGTGTGTGTGTGTGTGTGTGTCCATTGGTGGACGGTTCCCCATTCCTTTAGGATGCAAGATTTGGAGTGATCTCAAGAGAAGATGGGAAATTCTCAGGTTTTATTGTCCAAACAGTTGCCCCCTCTTTGGGGAAGTGAGTCAGGGCTGCTGGGACCATCAAAGAGAAGAGCTACAGCCCGGGGCCGTGGTTCCTAAAGGGTTAGGCATGATCTGTTTCTTCATGCACTCCCCCTGCTCCAAACCGTCACTGACTCCCTATTGCCCTGGTTGGATGCCATCCTGAGACTTTAGCCTGGCTCCAGTGACTTCTCCCGCCCTCATCATCTGCTCCTCTCCATCGTCCACTTCGTGGTCCGGCCCAATTTAATGACAGCCCCTTGTCCGCGCGTGGCATTCTCAGCCACCTGCCTTCAACCACAGTGCTCCTTCCTTCGGGGATGCCCTTCTTGGGTCTCCTCTTGCTGGGACTCTGCTCAGTCACAGCTACATCCTCTAGGACGACTTCCTTTTGGCTTTCTCTCAGGGGATCTCTCTCCGTCCAGGGGTTCCCCCAGCACTTGGCCTCTCTCCTGCCACAGACCCATTTCTGTTTTATAAAATAAAAAGTACATATGTGTGCTTTTTTTCTTTTTCTTTCTCTTTTTTCTCTTTTTTTGGCCATGCTGCGTGGCATGTGGGATCTTAGTTCCCAGTCCAGGGATCAAAGTTGTGGCCCCAGCAGTGAGAGCATGGAGTCCTAACCACTGGACTGCCAGGGAAGCCCCCATATTGTGCGCTTTCCCTTGGAAGTCTGTGAGCGTCTTGCAGCCTGGACTGTGTCTGACTCACCTTTGAAACCTGCATAGCACAGGGCTTGGTGCACTGTAGGTGTTCATTAACCATTTGATGGATGGATGAATGAATGAGACTGCAGGAATGAATGAATGCAAAGGACTACCAACCCACTGGTTTCCTCAGGTCAGCCAGAGGGCCCGGTTCTCTGGGTGAGCCTCTTGAATTCACCCTGCCTCACTTTCCCCATCTGTGAAATGGGGCCACGACTCCTGCTCTGGCCATTCCATTTGGGGTACCACAAGGTCACGGATCTCAGGATGTCAGAGCCAGGGGAACCCCAGAGAAGCTTCCCACCCAGCCGTGCAAATGGGGAAATGGAGGCCGGGAGATGGAAAGGGCCTGACCAAGGCCAGACAGCGGGTGCTAGAACTCGCTCCCTGCCTCAGGCCTGACCCTCCATGCATCACTTAAACGCAGCCCAGCTCCCACTCTGTGCCCCGAGCCTCAGCCTCGGAAAACCTGAGTCACAGCTGGAGCTAAGTGTGGGGAATTTTCCTCCTCACTTCTAGGGGCCTCAGGACCTCCCTGACCTCGTCCCCTTCGGAGGAGGGGGCAGGACCCCAGTTCGCTGGGCTGGGGGCCCACTGCAGGATGGCCCTGTCTGCGTGTCCGTCGGCCTCCGCCTGCCCTGGGGACGCGCAGTCAGGGAGGAAATGCCCCATCTGGCGTCCTCCGGGGCGTGGAGGGGGCGCCTGCGGGTGTGAGAGAGGGGGGATTGTGTGTGGCCGAGTTGGGCCCCGCCCCTCCCCCGTCCCCACCCCAAACCCACTTAATGAGATCAAGCTGGCCCCGCTGAGGGGAGGGAGGGAGGAGGGAGGAGGCGGGAGGGAGGGGGAGGCGGGCTGCAGCCGAGAGCAGCGGCCACCGGGCACTGCCACGGACTCGCTCCGCTCCACCTGGCGGGACACCCTGTGTGCGGAGGAACTGGTGAGTCCTGGGGGCCCCTCCTCTCTCCGGGAAGCCTGGGGTGTCTTGGAGTTTCGGGGGCCAGTGTGAGTGCTTTGGGGGGAGCTTCTCTAAGTATGTGTGAGCTTTGAGAGTGTGTCGGATGCTGCCTACGTGTGTGTGATCTGTGCTAAGGGGCGGGTGGTCGGATGTGTGTGCACCTTGGATGTGTCTGAGTGTGGTGCCAGGTTGGCCAGAGTGTTGTGCCTGTGCAGTTGTGTGTGTGCAGTTGTGTGTGTACAGTTGGGGCCTTGCGGTAGGGGATGTATTGTTCTTGGAAAGTGGGCGCCGGGGTGAAAGCTCCTAGGGTCCGCAGGAGGGTGGCGTGGACGGGGCTGGTCCCGTCCGTGGGGCTCCATAGCGGGTCAGGGGGTGCGTGTGTGCATGTGGTGTCAGAGAGCCAGCCTGTTGTGTGTCTGTGTGTGTTCTCTGTGTATCTGTGCTGGTGGGCCTTGAAGCAGTCTGGGGTGTCGAGATGTTGTGTGTCCGTGCTGCTGCTGCTGTGTGTGTGTGTGTGTGTGTGTGTGTGTGTGTTCAGGACCCCCGGTCCTCTCCAGGCCTCCCCTCCAAGGGGCCCAGGTCCCTGTCCTCGGCTGCCCCGGAACAGGGGGTTCAGAGCTTCAGCCAGAACCCCTCCCCACCATGCCACTAATTGAAACCAGGTTTTTGTGGGCCGCCCCTCCCCCCTCCGGCCACCAGTCTCTGAGTGGGGGCGGGGCGGCCACTCTGGCCCCTCAGCCCCAGGTCTTGGGGTGCCTTGGCCTTAGGAATGGATTCACCTCATGTGCGTATTCCTGACCTCTAGTGGGGCCATCGCACTTGAAAACAATAAACGGAGTGAGCTGGGTTCCAAGGAGGAGAGGCCCGGCTCCCGTCTAGGCGTCCTGGACGATCACGGGCTGCGGTGCTGCTAATTGACATCTACGCCTTGCCTTGCCAGCCGGGCTGTTTCTTGTCCTAACAATAGTCCAGGGAGGCGGCCTTATCCCCATTGTACAGATGTGGAAACCGAGGCTCAGAGAGGTGCCCTGCCTGGCCCCAGGACACACGGCTGGGAAATGACCTCCTCCTGGGTATTCAGAGCCGCCTCTCCGGTCAGGTTTTGCCCTGACTGGTTGTGCCACCCTGGGCAGGCCTTTCCCAGTGTTGGGCCTGGGTTTCCTCTTGGGTAAAACAAGAGGGGTTGGCCTGACCCCACCTTCTCACGGTGTGTGAGTGTCTGTGTCCCGGAAAACATGAGGACCAGGGAGGAGGTGGGGGCAGCTGACGGGCAGAATGATCGGTTCAGAGCGGCCCAGGCCTGGGTGCCCATTCTGCAGATGGGAAACTGAGGCCCACAGCGGCTCAGAGGGCTCAGCAAGCAGGGTCCCACAACCATCTCCTGTGAGGGCCGGCCGGCTCCCCGCACTTTGCCTGCTCCTTTCCCAGGGAGCCCGGGGGTGGGGTGAGGGTTGCAGGGGGTGTGAGCGACTCTGAGAGTGGGAGTCTCAGGCTTTAAGAGCCAGAGGTAGTTTCTGTGGCCTCTTTCCTTATCCTCTGCCCATGCCCCAAGGCTCCGGGGGAAAGGAGCACTCTCCTCTGTCCGACTCACTGCTGCGTGTGTGTGTGTGTGTGTGTGCGCGCGCGCGTGCATGCATGTGTGCGTGCGTGGGGGTGTGTGTGTGTATGTGTGTTTCTGGATTCCTCCTTGGCCGCAGCTGAGATTTCACTAAATGAGGTAAAAAAAGTTGATCTTTCCTGGAGAATGGGGTGGGAGGGGTGTAAAATGATCACGTTCACACATCAGGCAGAGATAATCGTCATTTGTCGACTTGAGGTGGGAAAATGTTGGATCTCTGCTGGAGTAGAAATTCGGTGGCTTCTGAGTTTCCCCGTCCCTCGGGGAGCAGCTGTTCTGCGCCAGGCACTTTCGGAACGTGATCTCGTCCGGTCCTCACAGCTCAGCGAGGTGGGCCCTGTGCTCACCTCCTCACCCTGCCCCCCCTCCCCGGTTTACAGATGTGCAAAGCGAGGCCCAGAGGGGCCAGGCAGCTGAGCTGGAGCCAGGATTCTAGTCCTGGTGTCCCCGGCCTCATCACTCTGCTGCCTGCAGAGCTTCAGTGCAGAACCGTCACAGCCATCCCCGCAGGAGAGGACGCTGGTCTTCAGGCACCGCTGGCTAGAGTTGTGCGGTCTATCGTGAGAAATTTCAGCTGCCACCATGAAGGGTCTCTCCCGGCTTGACTCGAGGCGGAAGGCAGGGAGGTGACTGGCCAGAGACAAAAACCCCAAAGATCAAAGCTGTTTGTGGAAACCTTTGCTAAACAAGTGCCAGGGATGGGGGAGCCCAGGAAGACTCCTGAAGTTAAAGGAACATCTCGAATCCTGGTTCCAGCTGACAAGTGATGTCAGCCAGGGTGTGTGAGCCCATTCCTGGGCCAGTCTTGGGCACATGAGTGCGTGCGCGCGCGTGCGTGTGTGTGTGTGTGTGTGTGTGTGTGTGTGTGTGTGTGTGTGTATTCTCAGAGTCACAAAGAAGAAGGTTCAAAGCCCAGCTCTGACACTTAGCATCTGTGTACCCTTGGATGGGTCACTGCCTGTCTCTGCACCTCCATTTCCTCATCTGAAAAATGGAGACAATGTTAGTGCCCAGGGCTTCTTTGGAATCGCACCCACAAAAGGGGCTCAGATGAGTAACCCGTGATGAGAGGACACGGTGACCAACTCATTTAAAATGAAGCCCTGGACGAGTGTTGCCTCTTTTGACGTCCCGGGAGTTATCTTTCGTGTTTTGCCATCTGAGCCACGTTGTCCAAATTCATGTCCCGTCAGGAGGCCCCAGGTCACTTGGAACAAGCCACTCAATGACCCCGTGTCCTTCCTACATCATTTCCTGAATCCCCAAGTCACCGTGAACTGGTACTGTCACCTGCTTTACGGAGCAGGGCCTGAGGCCTGGGCTCTCAACGGGACCCACCGTCAAGGGGTTGGGTACCTGACTGCCTCTTCCAGCCCAGGAACTCGCTGTGTGGCCTGGGGCCTGCGCTTTGTCTTCTCTGGGCCTCTGTCTCCCCATCTCCATCCCCTGGAGAGGGCACCTCACTCAGGAGATCGTGCATCTTGGCACTGGTAGCCCCATCCAGTGTCAGGGTCCTGGACCCTCTGCGGGCTGGGCCAGGGCTCTCAGGGGGTGGCCTGGGGGCACAGGAAGAGGTCTCCAGGTTTGTCTGAGGGGCCAGACCAACTCACGCAAGCTGGGAGAGTTACTGCTTTAGAAGCTGGGCTCCTCTGTAAAGCTAGGCCATGAGGAATTTATTAGTCAGCCAGGCTGTCTGGGCCAGGGAGGGTCTGGGGGTTCACGTCGGGAGCAGCCTTCCAGCGGGGGGAGGGAGGTGTGGGGTCCATATTGATCCCATTTGGTGGTGGCCATAGGACTCAGACTCCAGCTTTGCTTCAGGCACAAGGGTTCCCTCAGGGCTGCCAGGCCCTGCTTTGAGACTTGAAGTGGGGGTTAGCCATGGGGCACATGCTCACAGAGGCCTCTGCTGAGCTCAGGATCTGGATTCTTCAAAACCTATGCATCTCCTGGAGATGGGACCACAGAGGGCCTGGGGGCAGTGGGGAGGGCTTCCCGGAGGAGGGGGTCAGCTCTCTAAGTTACTGAGCCCTACCATCTTCTCTTCCCTCGATGCCTGCATCCAAACCCCAGCTCTTCCTTAGCAAGGCACTTAATCCCTCTGAGCCTCAGTTTCCTCATCTGGAAAATGGGGAGAATGTAGTACCTCCCCTGTTGGGCAGTTCTCAGGATTCAATGAGACATTCCATGTAAGAAATGTAAAATAGTGCCTGGCACATGGCAAGCAATGAAAGAGTAAGTTCTTATTACTCACTCAGCCAAGTCCATCAAGATGCATTTATTGAGCACTTGCTGTATACCAGATATGATGCAAAACCCTGAGGTTGCTGAGATAGATAAGATTTGGCTCTTGCCCTCCAAAAGCTCAGCGTGAAGTCGGGGGGACAGGTGTGAACCCTGGGATGGGGTCCATTGTACGGTGGGGAGGCTCAGGCCCAGGAAAGGGAAGCCACTTGCTAGAATCTGTGTCCCCTGCACCTCCTCGGGGTCCCCTGAGACCCTGGGGTCCCAGCCTGACGTCTCTCCTGCCTCGCTTCCCCACAGGTCCTGGCAACATGGTTTGCACGGTGGCCCCCAGCCTCACCGTGTCTCTGCTGCTGCTCCTGCGGGTCCTGCCCACGGCGTCCTACTCCGTGTCCTTCCTGGAGGACACGGGGGGCAGCGGGGAGGCCGAGGGCGCGTCGGCCTCCTCCCCGAGCCTCCCGCCGCCCCGGACCCCGGCCCTCAGCCTCACATCAGTGGGGCCCCAGCCCACGCCCCTGGCGGGCCCCAAGCCCCCCACCAACTTCCTGGATGGCATCGTGGATTTCTTCCGCCAGTACGTGATGCTCATCGCGGTGGTGGGCTCCCTGGTGTTCCTGCTGATGTTCATTGTCTGTGCTGCCCTCATCACCCGCCAGAAGCACAAGGCCTCTGCCTACTACCCCTCGTCTTTCCCCAAGAAGAAGTACGTGGACCAGAGTGACCGGGCCGGGGGCCCCCGAACCTTCAGCGAGGTCCCCGACCGGGCCCCTGACGGCCGGCCCGAGGAGGCCCTGGATTCCTCCCAGCAGCTGCAGGCTGACATCCTCGCCGCCACCCAGAACCTCAAGTCTCCTGCCAGGGCCGCCCCAGGCGGTGGAGAAGGAGCCAGGATGATGGAGGGCAAGTCAGAGGAAGAGGAGAAAGGCAGCCGGGAGGTGGACCAGGAAGCTCAGGGATGTGAGGTCCCAGCAGAGAAACCAGAGGTGCCACCGGAGGAGCCCTGCTCAGAGGAGGTGAACGGGGCTCTGGCAGCTGCTGAAGGTCAAGGGGAGCCAGAGGCGGCTCCCTCATTAGCCCAAGAGGCCGGCGGCCCAGATGGTCCCCCCGAAAACCCTTGTGCTTGCGGCAGTGTCCCCCCTGGCATTTAACAGGCCTCTAGGGCTGCTGGCCCTGGCTGTTGGACTCCTGGCGGTCACCTCCTTGGGCACAGAAAGGCCCTCGGCCCTTACTGCGCCCTGACACCCCCTCCTTGGCCACTCCCCACTGCAAATCCTGGCGTGTCTGATCCTACTACAGCGGGCAGAGGTGCTGGTCTCTGTTCCACCCTCAGGAATCTCACTGACTTCGAGAACACTTATCCCTGCAGCCCCAAGGGCTACATCCCAAAGCACAGCTCCTCTGGGGAAATGGGGCTGGGGATGTGTCCCCATCTCAGCCACGTCTGTTGGGAAACATTTGTCTCAGGTCTCTTGTGACAGTGCAAACATGGCTGCTTTCCATCAAGGTAGGAAAGAAAAACAGAATAACTAGGAGTTTTGGAAAAGGTTGAACGGATGGGAGATGCAGAGGGGCCTGGGCTTGGAGCCGTTAGTGGTACCAGAGAAGATTAGTCAGGAGGCTTCTGTGAGGGGCCCCTGCACACATTACGATAGGTCCCTAAACGAGCATTTCCCAAACTGGGTTCCCCGAAAGAAAGATTTTGAGGTCCAACAGATGAGTTGAGGAAACACCGCTTCTCTGCTCTGTGTCCCCCACTTGGAGCCCTGAAAGGCTCTGACAAGTCCTGCAGTAAAGGTGCCCATGGAATCTGGTTTTGCTTAGCCTTTACCCCCAAAACTTTGGACCGTGGAGTCCTTCTGTTTCTGTTTTACAGCTACAGAGTAAAATCCTGCAGAGAACATTCTGAAAGTTACCACTCAACATGTTCCCCAAGGCGCCCCTCCCCAGTTTCTGGTTGGTCCAGGGTGAGGGGTATGGGGTGGTGAGGGCTCAGCTCTCTCAGAGAGGCTGCCTCTCATCCCGCTACCACTGCAGGGATGGGGCAAATGAATTGAACCTTTCTTGCCAGATCCCCAAAGCAGCCTAGAAGCTGGGGGGCTGTGTGTGAGGGGACCCCACTCTGGGGGAATCTGAGCGGGTGGGGGAGGGTTTCTGACACCCAGGCTGGAGCAGGCGGCCCTGGTCCCCCACCCCAGTTTTCGCACACACACATCTGGTAGCCGGTGCCCACAGCATGTTTTAGTCTTTGACAAGGGAGCCTGAGCTCCGTCCTGATTTGGGGAGGCTCTGGGGGGGGTTCCTTTTCCCCATCCCTCCATCCGGACCCCTCCTCCTCTGCACAACTTTCCAGGTGCTGGAGTATAACAAACCAGCACAATAAACCTTTATTCTGGCCTGAGCGTCGCTGGTTTTCTCGGGGTGGAGGGAGGAATGAATCTGCTGGGAGGTGGGGTATTTTCCCTGGGCTGTTCCACGGGGGTGGAGCATCTTTCTTGGGGGACATCGGCCAGGCCCCAGGGGCTGAATGGGCAGATTGGTGTGGGAAACGGAGGGAGGGACGGATGACCCATCGGAACAGGGGCAGGAGCTTGTGCCTGGGCTTGTGGCCACAGACGCAGGTGCCACAGGTACCTCTCCTACTTACTGTGTCTGCAGAACCACCCACCTCTCTGTTTCCCCCAAGGAAACCAGGGCAGCTGAGGGGCTCGGGGCTGAGGTTCTAGTGTCCCCTCCCCCTGCAGAATGGCTGAGGCCTGGCCTGGGCCTCAAGGACAATGCCACACTCGCCGCACCCTTGGCCTGTGTGCCTGGGGTTGGAGGCAGCCCTGGCCTGTGTCTCCTCACCCACCAGGCTCCTCCTTGCCTTTGATGGCAATTCCTGCAGCCACCGCTCCCCCTCCGCGCCGGAGCTGCCAGCTGGAATCCAGATGCGGCTGGGCTGGAAGCACGTGCTGGATCCCTGGGGCGATGGGGGTGGGGGCCCGTCCCCCTGCAGCCCCTCTCCTCTGCCGCCAGCCCCACATCCATCTGGAGGGGGCCGGGGTTTGGGTTTCATAACACACTAGGGCCACTGTCTTGCTCAGTAGGGAAGGGCCCGCGTTCTCTCAGCCCAGGCAGGCTCCCGCCCAAGAACGCAGGGAGAATTGAAATACAAATACTGAACACCCGGATGCTGTGTAGCTGGGACCAAGTCACTCAACCTCTCCGGGTGTGACAGGCCCTCTCCTTGTTCCTGAGCTCCTGCAGGGTCCTACGCACTGGGGTGTGGCTGGGAAGTGCGTGAAGCTTCCCTGTGACAGCAAAACCCAGATAAGACAGAAGCAGACATTGGTAATCCCTGGGGAGCAGGCAGGGCTGCATCGCCCAATCAGCAGCAGCCTGGCTCCCCGTTAGTGCCCAGTGGGCCCTCCAGAGGACGTGGAGTGTGTGGCCTTAGCCGCAGCCTGTGTCCCCAGGGAATGGTGGGGAGGGGCGGCATTAAGGAGGTGGTCTGAGCCCAGGGCAGGAATTGACCTCTCCCTCACCTCCGAGCTTTTACAGCTACTATGCTCTCTGCCTAAGACACCCTTCCACCCCTCCTTGCCTTGCTAACTTTCATCTTTTAGCTTCTGGCTTAGATGTCCCCTCCTCCTGGGAGTCTTCCCGGATACCCCCCACCCAGCCTCTCTTCCACAGTCTCCTGGGCTCAAGGATGATAATAATTGCTTACAATTAATGAGCATCTGTTATGTGCCAGGCACGGCTCTAAGCAGCGGGCATCATTCACTCATGGCAACCCTACGAGCTGGGCCCAGTTATTATCCCCATGTCATGGATGGGGAAACTGAGGTCCAGAGAGGGGAAGTCAGTTACCCAGGTCACACAGCCAGGATAGTAGCCCCACAGTCTGATTCTGGAGTCTGAGTTCTCTCCGCTGGGCTCTACTGCTTTTTTGATGAATAAATGAGTGATTGAATGAAGGAAGCCCTTGGGGAGAGGACAGCAGAGCCCCTCCACCCAGCTCCCACATCTGTGATGGAGTTACCCAGGAGAGGCCATTTACGGGCACACATCTGGCCGGCACCGGCGGGGAGTGAGCCGCGGAGGGAGACCATGGTGGGGGCGTGTGTGGCTGGGGCCAAGCGAGGGGGAAAGAACAGGGCTTAAGGGTGGGGGTGGGGGGTAGGGGTTCCAGTGTTCCCAGGGATCCGGGAGTCTGCCAGGGCATGACCAGGCCCCCTCTGTCCCAGGGCTTGTAAAACCACACAGCTGCCCCCAGCCTGGGAGGCTGTCCCGGGACCAGGCCTCCGCCGCGACCGTCGAGGGGGAGAGGGAGGGCAAGAAAAACCACCGGAGACATGAACCCCAGCTCCCGCGGGAACGGAGGTTCTGGTGACATGCGATGGGGGTGGGGCTTCTGAGGAGCCCCTTTTCCCATGCCCTGCCCTGCTCTGATCACGTGACAGGTCGGGCATCCTCTGGCTGGGGTCACGTCCAGGGCGAGAGCAGGAGGGGCAGAACCCACACCTCCCAGGCCGCTCTGTGCTGGGCATGTCATCTTTAACCCTCTGGGGTGCACAAAGTGGTTTGGGCTCTGGGGTGAGACCCCTTGGGTCAATGCCAGCTCCACGCTTTCCCGGCTGTGTGACCTTGGGTGAGTCGCCTCACCTCTCTGGGCCTCCGTTTCCATGTGTGTAAAGAGGGGATGATCCTACCCCACCTGGCAGGGCTCTCCACCTGCACAGAGGGATTACCTGGGAGCCTTTAAAAATCTTGACTCCTGGACCCCACCCAGACCGAGATCAGAGTGTCTGAGGGTGCAGCCGGGCAGTTGTCAGTGCCAAGATGCAGAGTCCACGAGGAGAGCGGTCTCGGGGTTTGTGCACCACTGTCTCCCCAGCGCTCAGCACGGTGCCCGGCGCTTAGCAAGTACTCCGCGTGTGTGCGCATGCGCGTCATAGCAAGTGCTCCGTGTGTGCGCGTGCGCGTAAGGCTGAAGGACAGCATCGTGCCGGCACATCCTTAACCACATTTAATCCTCCCCCCATTCTTTGCAGAGAGAGGAGCAATATCATTACCCCCATTCTGCAAATGAGAAAACAGGCTCGGGGGTGTGGTGACGTGCCTGAGATCACACAGCCGGGCGCAGCTGGGATTCGAACTCAGGTCGGTCTGGCTCCTCAGCCTGGACTCTTCAGCGCTGAGCCTCCCACCTCATTTTAGAACGTCGTGGTCCAAAGGTAGAGCCCCTGCACTGATGGTAGGGTGGGCACCGTGCATTTTGTATCCACTGCATTTCATCTTGGGTCCCCTTCCTTGTTCTGACCCCACCCTGCCCCCCAGGGTGGTGACGGTGACGGCCCAGTGCCCGTCTTTGTTTTCATTCGTTAGTGCTTGGAATCATCCAGTTCTCCTTCGTTGGGATTAATTAACCCTCTGGGTTCCGAGGTGGCCCAGGAGCAAGGAGCAGGGTCCTAGATCTTTTGTTTTCCAGCCACAGTTCTCTAATGAGCACTTTCTCTGGTGCCAGGTACTGGGGAGAAACTGTTAGCAAAACAGATCTGAGGCTATATTCTAGCAAAGGAGATGAAACTTCCTCAAAGAGTCATCCAGATGCAGCCACAATGATTAATAACAGGGGTAGCCACCATTTATAAATGGGCTGTTAGGCATGTGTCTGACGCTTTACCCGTGTTACTTTTTACAGCCCTACCGAGGTGTAGTTGACATGCAGTAAAATGCACATATTCAAGTGTACAATTTGGTCATTTTGACATATGTGTATAAAGTCATCACCACAATCAAGGTGATGGACATATCCATCACCCTTTGTAATCTATCCTCACTGCTCCTCTCCATCCCCCACCCCAGTCCCCAGGCAACTATTGATCTGCTTTCTGTCACTATGAATCATTTTTATTTTCTGGAATTTTGTATAAATGGAACCATACAGTGTGTACTCTTTTTTTTTTTTTTTTTGGTCTGGCTTCTTTCACTCAGAATAAATATTTTGAGATTTATTCCTGTTGTTGTATCTATCAATATTTCACTCTTTTTTATTGCTGAGTGGTGTTCCCTTGTATGAATGTATGAAAAATCTGTTCGCCAGTTGATGGATGTTTGGGTGGTTTCCAGCTTTTGGCTGTTACAAATAAAACTATGAACTACTGATGTTATTCCTCCCAACCTTCTTAATGAGATGATTGTTAGTTCTCCCCATTTTACAGATGAGAAAAATGGAGACTCAGAGAGGTCAAGTAACTTATCCAAGGTCACACAGCCAGTAGTTGGAGCACAGACTCGCAAAGAGTGAGAATGTTTGAGCTAAGTGACTTTAGGGAACCTCTAAAGTACAGAAAGCCTCAGATCAGCCCCTCATTTTATACTTGGGCCTCTGAGGACCAGACAGGGGCTGGGTCTCGTCCAGAGCTGGGTGAGAATTTGGGACTCCGGTGGGCAGTCTTGCGCCGTGTCCAGCTCTGCTGTGCTTTATCCTGGCTCTTCATCTGATTTGGGGTAGGATCTGTCTGGAGTGGGACTGGGATTTGCCATTTTTTCAAGGGGTTTTAATTTCAGGATTCCTCCGGCTGCTCAAAAATAGCAGAAAGGATTTGGCGTTGGCTCCAGGGCCTGGGAGGTTCCCCCGCAGCTGCTCCCCCTCCCCAGGCGGGTGCAGGGTTTATAGCGGCAGCTGCAAAGTATAAAATAGCCCTGCTCGTAAATCCGCTCTTGCCAGGGTCCCTGATGCCAAAGTCCTTTGCAGTGCACAGCATGGCATCCCACCAGCCACTGGAACCCTGCAGGGACACTGAGGGTGCCCTAGAAGGCCAGAGGGTCCAGTCTAGGGTGGCCACAGGGTTTGGGGAGCCAGACTCAGCTGGAGGAGCTGGAGGGGGAAAAGACTCGGGTTGCACAGGGCGGATCGGGGACAGTGAGGGAAGGGGGAGGTAGTGGACGTGGAAATAAGGAACCAGGAGACCCAATGAAGGGTCCTCCTAGCTGTGTAACTTGGGTATGTCACGTTTTTGAACTGTGGGTTCCTCACTTGTAAAGCTGGGCCCACAGCCCTTGCCCTATCTCCCCAGAAAGCTGGGAGGTTAATAGATGTGAAGGCACTTTATAAGGTGTAGGGCAGGGTAGTCTGGTGGCTAGGGGGTTCAGATGAGCTGGGTTGGAATCTCAACTCTGCCAACTCCCAGCTGTGTGACCTTGGGCAAGTCACTTCACCTCTCTGGGCCTGTTTCCTTGTCTGTGAAACGGGACCTCAGAGGGTTGGTAGGAGTTGAGTTTATTCCCTTAAAGTGCTTAGAACAGGCCCTCTGCAAGTGCTCAATGAATTTGAGCTTTTGTTAGCTGTACATTGTGAAGTACAGTGCCCCATGAAGAGAAAAGAGGGAAACCTCTGTCTCTAAATGTCTGGCTGTTCTGGGAGTCACCTCTTGTTTCCAGGTCTAGGTTCAGAAGATTCAGCATCGTAAGATCAGTGATTCTAAGATGCTTGGAACTTTAGAGACTACACATCTGTTTTCTCTTGGCGGGGGTGGGGGAAGAAAAGAGGGACCTAGAAGGGTTGGTGAAATCAGAGCACTGCCAGCAGCCGGGGAAGTGCCGTGAACTCTGGGGAGGGGGTGATGGACGTGGCCAGAGACAGACAGGCTGCTGTGGCCCTTTGGGTGGTGAAAAGGCAGCCCCACCCCGTGTGCCCCTCTGCAGGGGTTTGGCGCCCAGTGGGAGCCAGGGGTCATGCCGCAGCTGTTCCCCTTCTCCCTCTGGGGTGTGGTGACCTCAGCCAGGGCTTGGACATTGTCTGGCGGGCACGGCTGGAGACGTGGCTGGCAGCACGGGCTGGGGAGCCCAGGGTCTCAGGTGCATCTAGGGCAGGCGCCGGGGCTATTTCTAAGGGGTTGGAAAGGGGAGCGGGGCCCAGTGGGATTCATTGCCAGGTGACCAGGAACATCTCCCCTCCCCTGTCTGCTGTGTTTCCATCTATAAAACAAACCAAATGCTTAGACTGGCCAGAAACTCCTTCAGGCACCGTGGGGGAAGGGCAGAAGGTATCTGCATCCCCAAAAGACTGGGGTTCGAATCCCAGCCTTCAAATTCCTCCTGCAGGCTGCGTGACCTTGAGCTGCCCCCTCTCGGAGCCTCCGTGCTTCACCTGTGAAACCACAGGTCCTGCCCTGTTGTGAGACTCAGATGAGAAAAAGCTGCTTGAGCGTGTGGCCCATGTGGGTAACCCCTGCGCTCCCCAATCTCCCACCTGCGCCCTCCTCAGGGTTTAGATCCCATTACGAGGGCCTGTTTCCATCCCTTCTTCAGCACCCACGGCGTAGCAAGCATGGCACTAAGCACTTTCTACGCGTTGGGTTTGCACAAAGCTGAGGGTGGCACAGATATTATCCACCTTCTACAGAGGGAGGCATGGAAGCTCAGAGAGGCCAAGTGAGCCGCCCAATGTCACACAGCCAGGAAGAGCTGGGCTTTGAACCTCCTGGGCTTGTCGGATCCCATAGGAAGTGCTCTAACCACAGCTCAACACTGCCTGCAAGCCTATTCATGAAGGAATGAGTGCACAAATGAGCGCCTGGATACAGGATAATGGGGTTGGAGGAGGGGGCCCGGAGCCAATGTGTCCAGACTTCCATGTGACCCACGGCTCAGCTGGTGGCAGGGGCGTCATCACAGCTGCCGGGTGCTGCGGCCACCGTGGCCTGTGAGATGGAAAGGCAGCAAGGAGGGCTTTGCCCACAACCCGGCTGTTCACACGCTGTGCCTGGGCACACCTTGCGTGCGGCGGGCGTTCCACGGGCAGGGGGTGGCATCCCGGCGCCTGGCACCACCAGCCAGCGGGCGGCCCGTCTCCCCATGTGAGAGGGCGCTGGAGGGGCCTGCGCGGCCGGGTGGCCCGGGAATGACCACGCTAGTCTGCTGAACTCCAACCAACGCTTTGCTCCTGCCCGGGACGCTGCGTGGGGATGACACCGAGCGTCCACCAGGTCCGGGGTCAAGCCCACAGCCCTGAGCTCTCTGGAGGCGTGAACTTGGAGGTGGGGGCCCAGGCAGGCACCGGCCCTGGGTCTGGAGCCCCAGGCGGAGGTCCCCTCCCTGACTGTGCTGCCTGAGGAAAGTCGCTCACCCTCTCTGGACCTCAGCTGCCTGTCCCACTAAGGAAAGGAGGAGGCTTGATCTTAATTTCAGCCAGCTGGTGGGCCTCCACCTCCAAGCCTATGTGGGGCATTATTGTCAGCAGCTGGGGGAAGGGGCTGTGGGACGCCATTTTTCCTGGAGTAAAAAGAATCACTCAGTCCTTGGAGGAGATCTTGGGAGAACCTGGCTTTTTTACCCCCTTGAATCCATCTCCGGGAGATCAACCTCCCTCCACGTTATGAGACCTCTGGAAGAATTCTCCCAGCTCCTTTGACCGTCTCTCCAGCATCTGAGCAAACCCTCAGTCTCAGGAAGCCCTTTTCCATCTAAGGTAAGTGGAGCCAGCGGGGCCCGAGGACCGATTCCCCAGCTGCCTGGCCCGCAGCACAAGCTCTGGCTGGAAGGACTGGGCCAGCCATGTGGGTGCCAGTTAGAAACACTTCCGAATTTTTCCCATGGCCTCTCACAAGGTAAGAACATCTCATCTTTGTCCGGATCCAGTGTCTGGTTTTCAGTAGATTGTGGGGAGAGAGGGGGGCCTTTTGGAGGGTCTTACAGGCAGCGTCTACCAAGGTTATCCATGGCCTTGTCCTTTGCCCCAGAGATTTTTTTTTTTTAATTTTTGTGAATATTCCACGTGTTGTTTTGTTTTGTTTTTAAAATTAATTAATTTTTGGCCTCGTTGGATCTTCACTGCTGCACGCGGTCTTTCTCTAGTTGCGGTGAGCAGGGGTTACTCTCGCTGTGGTGCGCAGGATTCTCTTGCTGCAGAGCGTGGGCTCTAGGATGTCCGGGCTTCAGCATTTGTGGCACGTGGGCGTGGTAGTTGTGGCGCACGGGCTTAGTTGCTCTGTGGCATGTGGGATCTTCCTGGCCCAGGGATTGAAGCTGTGTCCCCTGCACTGGCAGGTGGATTCTTAACCACTGCGCCACCGGGGAAGTTTGCCCAGAGATTTTTTTTTTCTGGAATCTGCCTACAGAAATATCTGTATGTGGGCCCTGGGATGGGCCCGCAAAGATGTTGGTGCCGTTGTTGTTTAGAACATGTGACAAAAAGGGAAACGGCTTGTGTGCCTATCACTGTGGGAGCGTTAAGGAAACGGTGGTCCTGTCGAGTGAGAGGATACTCTGAATTCGCTTTTGGGGAAACAGTCTGAACAAAAATACTATTGTTAGCATTTCCCAATTTACCTTTCACATAAATGATTTCATGTGAAAAATCACTATAAAGTTGGTTTGATGGCGCTTCCTTGAGCCAATGAGGAAAGCATCCGTGCTCAGTGAATTGTTGACAGATGCGGTACCCTAGGGGTGAGGGGACTTGTCACACAATAGGTGACTGGGGGACAGGGCCCAGGTCCTGGGTCTGGCCTGCAGCTCATCCTCCCTGTGGTCTGCGGTCTATCTTACGTAAGGGGAAGGGGCAGCCCTGGCATGGGGGACTCACACCTGGGAGTCACCTGTTTGAGGTGTGAGCCCAGGCTTCTGCTACCCGGGCTTTGGGCATCCCTAGAATGGAGGCAGTTGGTGCCTCTGGGTCGGGTGTGGGGGCAGAGCGGGCCCTGGGTGAGGTCGAGAAGGGAGATCCATCACACATTTCCCAGGCCACCCTGCACGTGGATGTCTTTGCACATACCAGGTCCTACTGGGGGGCTCGCCAAGGCGAAGGGTACAAGCATTGCGTTTTCAGAAGTGCTGCCAATGACGTCTCCAAAATGTGCCAACCATTTCCATTCCGTCTTGGTCTAAGAATGGTTCCATTTCCCCACACCCTTGACAGCACTGCGAGTTTCCAGTCGAAGAGATGAGAAGTGGTGTTCCATTGTAGTTTTCGTTATGGTTCCCTGATTACCGATGAGAGAGGGGCATTTTTCTTTTTAAAAAATATTTACTTGGTTGTGCTGAGTCTTAGTTGCGGCACGTGGGCTCCTTAGTTGTGGCACGTGAACTCTTAGTTGCGGCATGCATGTGGGATCTAGTTCCCCGACTAGGGATCGAAGCTGGGCCCCCTGCATTGGGAGTGTGGAGTCTTAACCACTAGACCACCAGGAAAGTCCTGAGAGAGGGGCTTTTAACCTCATGGAGTTTCTCTTCTATGAATTACCTGTTTCTATCCTTAGTTTCCATGTGTATTGGTTGGGTACCCACTGCTTTTCAAATTTTTTTTTACAGATTTTTTTCTTTTGATGTGGACCTTTTTTTAAAAAAGTCTTTATTGAATTTGTTACAATGTTGCTTCTGTTCTATGTTTTGGTTTTGGGCCAGGAGGCATGTGGGATCTTAGCTCCCTGAACAGGGATCGAACCTGCACCCCCTGCGTTGGAAGGCGAAGTCTTCACCACTGGACCGCCAGGGAAGTCCAAGGTTTTCAACTTTTCTGAGCCACAAAATCCTTTGTTTGAATAAACTCTTCCTAGGAGTCCTAAGTTGAATGAAAGCAGAGCTGCATGCTGGAGGAGGGGGTGGGGTACCCTGAGGGCACCTGTTTGTCCCTCTTCCCTCACTGCAGGGAGCCCCAGGGCTCAGTGGAGCACAGTTTGCAAACAGTCGCTATAGTCCTACCACTCCAGCCACAAATACGGGAACCGAGACCCAAAGCCACCCAGAGCGGTAATGGCCGAGGCAGGGCTCCAGCCCAGGTCACGTGACGCTGTCCGTGTTCATTCCAGAAGGATCTCTAAGTAGATGATCCATCCATGAGTGACAGTTTCATCACTTCTTGTCTATGCCCTTCACTTCACTTGTTGTTTTGTGATGATGGCGGTGGCGGTGGAGTGATGGTGGTGGTGGAGGCGATGGTGATGAGCGGGTCATGACGTGGGTGGTGGCGGAGGTGATGGTGGTGAACATCCTTGTGCTGTTCCTGATCTTCACGGGCACGCTTCCAAAATTTTCCCGTGGGCATGATGTTTGCTGTCGTTTTCTGGTAAATGTCCTTTTTTTCAAGTTAAGGAAATTCCTTTCTATTCTTAGATGGCCAAAATTTTTGAGTTGCAAATGGGTATTGAAGTTTATCAAATGCTTTCCAGTCTCTGCGAAGATGAGACAGTTCTTTTCTCTCACTGTGTGGCACTAGATGAAGACATCCTTGAGACAATCCAGAGGAACTGATTTTGTCTCAAGCAGGGAACCTCGCTCTCCTCCACTTTCCCTGTTCCTTCTTTCCCTCTCCCTAAACACAGACACTTTTCAGGCCCGAGGAGCCGGACAGTAGAGGAGCGTGAGGCATCGGAAAAGAAATGATCTCCCGGTGCTGGGTCAGCGCTTTCCGCCTGCCTGACTTCTACTGCTGTTTCCTGTACTAATCCCAGGGGGGACCGCCCCCACCCCCCCATCTGGTTCCAGACATAGTCCGAGACATTCTGAGGTTGCGTTAAAATGCTGGTGGCAGACAGACAGGGGAGGATCTTGAAGCCTCGCATTCCTCTCCAGGATGCCGGAGGAGGGGGGGAGGCCGGGCGGGTGTGCGGTGGGGGAGGAATTTGTCTTGGAGGTGGGGTTGGTCCGGGGTATGGGGAGAAGGGCTGGTTGCTAGGCAAAATCGGCAGAGATGAATCATGTTCTGGCACAAGTTGGTTATGGGCTAAAATGAGAAGTTATCCAAGGATGTGGAATCTTTTTGTTTGAGCTGGAAGGGAATATGGATTCATCGGGTCCAATCCCCTCGTTTTGCAGACAGGGGAACTGCAAATATAGAGAGGGAGAAAGGTTTGCCCTGAGAGCAAGGAGCGGATCTCTTGCCTCCTAGCTTTTTCCAGGGACTGTGGCCAGAATAAGCCTTTGGCACCGCCTCCTGTATTGTGCGCGGTTACCGTTCTAGACATCCGAGATTTCATGGTGAATCCTCAGACGGGCTTTCCCTGAGCAGGAGAAATCCAGAGCGTTTCGCTCTGGGGTGACTGAACAATGTGATGCCAGGGTGGATGGGGGAAGCCTGTTTGGGGAGATGGCATTTGAAGTGAGACCTGGGTGCAAGAGGCAGCCCTGGGAGGCTCTGGGAAGAGGGCTGCAGGCAGTGGGACCAGCCAGTGCAAAGGCCCTGCGGGGGGAATAAGGTTGGTGAGTTTGAGAGTCGGCAGGGAGGCCAGTGGGCTGAGGGAGGCAAAAGGGGACAGGCAGGGCCTTGGAGGCCAGAGAGAGGCTTGATGGGAAGCTGTTGTCTGACATTAATTAGGGGGCGTGATCCCCTACATGACTCCTTCTCCTGCTCCATGGTGCTAAGGGCCTATCCTGTGGATGAATAAGCAGTTAGTAAGCACCTACTGTGTGCCCACCTGTCCTGGGCACTTCATTTGTGTGGTCTCATTTCACCCTGCGACAGCCCCTCCCAGGCTGACTGTCGGAAGAGGACAAATGGGAGAGGCCCACGCTTGCCTATGGCCACTCTGTGCAGGCATCCCTGACCCAGGCTCTGTCCCTTGAGGCCCTCTGCTCAGCTGGAAAAGGACTGGCCCGCACGAGCAGCTTGTCCTTTGGTTCAGCTCCTTAGGAAAAAGAGTGGGAAATGTCGAGAGGAAACTCAGATCCCGGAGGCCGCCCAAGAAGACTTGCCAGGGAGCAGGGCCACGCTGGCCTGAACCTTTGGGGTTGGAATGGATGAGCACCCACTTGAAGGAAGATGGTCCCCAGGGGCCCTGCTGTGGTGGGAAAGTGAGAATCCAGGGCTGAAGGGCATATGGGACAGTGTGAGAAACTCCCACAAAGCTCCCTTGCCTCCAGATAGTAAGCCCAGCAGATGCCTGGAATTCCACCATTAATGATTCACTCATTGGTGGTAAGCCTTGCTTTTGACTCCTCTTCTTGTAAGATGCAAACCTCCTTTGGAAAAAAGAGTGCGAAGATGAAGTCTCAAACCCAATAGTGTGACAAAATTTAGAGATTTTAAGTGATAGAGGCCTGGATGCTGGATGACTCCGAGGGGCCATCAGATTTAGAGCTTCCCATGGGGTCAGTGGAGACTTTTGTTGGGGCTATCCTGCCGCCCATCTTCTCCCTCTTCCCAATCCTGCTTTCTAAACTGGGCTTCCACAGGTGTTGATCCCAGGAACACTCCTGAGTAAACACCCTGCTCGTTGACTCCATCTGAGAGTCAACTTTCTGGGGAATCTGACCTGTAGCAACGAAGGTGATGATGGTGATGTTGATGATGGTGGTGTTGATGATGGTGGTACTGTTGGTACTGATGATGGTGATAGTGATGATGGTGGGGATGATGATGGTGGGGATGATGGTGGGGATGAGGATGGTGGGGATGAGGATGGTGGGGATGATGGGGATGATGATGGGGATGATGATGGTGGGGATGATGATGGTGGGGATCATGATGATGGGGATGATGGTGGGGATGATGGGGATGATGGCAGGGCTGGTGGGGATGATGATGGTGGGGATGATGATGGTGGGGATGATGATGGTGGGGATGATGGTGGGGATGATGATGGTGGGGATGATGGTGGGGATGATGGTGGGGATGATGATGGTGGGGATGATGATGGTGGGGATCATGATGATGGGGATGATGGTGGGGATGATGATGGGGATGATGATGGTGGGGATGATGATGGTGGGGATGATGATGATAGCTAACATTTATTGAGTGTTTATTACATGCCTGGCACTGTGCTTTTTTTACTTTACTTGTGATCATTCTTTTAATCCTGACAACAAACATATGACCTAGGAGCTAGTATTCTGCTGATTTTTCAGGAAGGGAGATCAAGGCTCAAAGACGTTAAGGACAGGGCTTCCTAGGTGGCGCGGTGGTTAAGAATCTGCCTGCCAAAGCAGGGGACATAGGTTCGATCCCTGCTCCAGGAAGATCCCACGTGCTACGGAGCAACTAAGCCCGTGCGCCCCAAAAAACAAACGAACAAAAAAAGAGAGGTTAAGGACATGCTTAAGGTCATATGAGAGCTCATGGCAGAGCTGGGGTTAGGAGCCATGTCCCTAGATCCCCATCCAAGATTGTTCCCTCATCCTGCGGTCCTGCTCAAAGAGGCTGTATGTGGTGGGGAGGTGTTTTGGGGGTAGGGAGTCCAGCCTGACTTCCCCACTGGGGGTTCCTCTGATCCATCAGTCTAAGGGCCCCGGGGGCAGGATGGAGGCCCCTGGAACCTCTTTTGCACCAGCAGCTCCAGGGCATTAAAGGGTTGTCCTCATTGGAGGCCTTCTGGAGTTATTCTGGGATCTGGGCTTCTCTGAGGTGAGGTCAGGAGCTGGAGTGTCTAGCACAACATTTTGAAAGAGCTGGGCAGTGAGGGTGCTGGTGGTATTTGAGGCTCGGCCTGGGGAGTAGCTGTGCCCTGCGGCTGACCAAGCACTGTGGAGAGAGCTTGTCCAGCAAGCCACGTGTAACAGAAGTCATGTCTGTGTGTCCCCTGCACGGGGGCAGCCAGACCATGACTTTGTGTAATTTTCGGGGCCTTGCTGTGAGGGCATGTCTCAAGGCAAAGGCATCATGGGTTGGAAGCCTGGAAGTTATAGTATTTTATTTTATTTTACTTTTATTTTATTGTATTAAGTTTATTTTATTTTAAAATGTAAAATTTAATTTTATTTTGCTGTGCTGCGCAATATGCAGAATCTCAGTTCCCCAACCAGGGATGGAACCTGGGCCCTGGCGGTGAAAGGGCTGGGCCCTAACCACTGAGTCACCAGGGAATTCCCTATAGGATTTTAAAAACAGTAATAGTAGCAGCAGTAGTAACAATAGTAGTAACAGTTGATACCAGGAATGGTACTAAAAAGACCAATGCTAATAGTAACAATAATATCAGCAGGAGAGAGAATAGAGCAGTGGCAAGCTGAGAGCTTGGGCTGGAATCCTGCTGTGGCCACTTCCTGGCTCTGTGATTTGGACACATCCCTTTACCTTTCGGTTTCTTCATCTGTAAAATGGGATAATCATAGACATTTTAGGATTTCTGTGCAGAGGATTGTAAATGGGCTAATCTGTATAAAACACCCAGCAACTGTGTCTGGTATGTCGCTGGGGCTGAAGAGTCACGTATAATCATGACAATCACTGTGACCTCTATGAACTGTTTTTATATGCCACGGCCTTTACAGGCATCATCTCATTTAATGGTCACGTCAACTGGACCAGGTAGGTGCCATTCTCATCCCATTGTGCAGATGAATCAATGGAGACCTGGGGTGGTTGAAGTCTCTAGCTCAAGGTCACACAGGGGTAGGCCGCATTTGAACCCACCATGTCTGACTCCGATGTGCCGAGCTCACTCTGCTCTGCCAAGCTGCTGCCTCCCTGGGCAGAGATGGTCTTCTCTGGGGAGGTGGCTCTTTGAGGGGTTGACGGATGTCATCTTGGGGGATGGAGGAAGCAAGTGGACAGGCCACAAAACACCAATGAGAGATACGCTTCACATCCATCTTCTGGTTGGGGCTGGGGCTCACCTGCAGGGTCCCCCGGACTCTGCCAAGACTCAGTGGGACCCTGAAGTCTTCTGTCCCATCATGGGGGTGGACAAGAGTCTGCCCTCTTGTCACAAGTTCAAGGGGCCTTAATCATCAAAAGTCACCCCTCATTTGCTTGGCTTTTTAAGAAGATGCTGTGATAGAGATGGCTCGTTTTGACATGACAGTGCTTAATGGGAAGTTGTAACAGTGCATTTGGATGTGGCCAGAATCCAGGAGCAACATCTAGGAAAGGTTAGAGATATGGTCACAGCCATGGTGTGGTGCTTTGAAGCGGGTGGGAGGTGAGCAGAGGACCTGAGCTGGAGCTCTGACCTATACCACTTCCTTGCTTTGTCACCTGAGGCAAGCCGTTTCACCTCTCTCAGCCTCTGTTTCTCCATCCATCCATCCTCCCTCCCACTCATCCATCCATCTACCCACCCATCTATCCACTCACATACTGTCCATCCATCCACCCTTCTACCCATCCTCCACTCATCCATCCACCCACCCATCCACTCACACATCCCTCCATCCATCCATCCTCCCATCCAGCCAGCCAGCCAGCCAGTCAATAAGCATTCATGGAGCCCCTAGCAAGTCAAGAGCTGTACCAGATGCTGGGTCCCATAATTAATAGAAGACTAAATTATGAACCATCATACATGGCATGCTGGGTAGCTATTAATAAGAATGAGGCAGGTCTATAGGAACCGATACACAGAAATACAACTAAGAGGAAAATAAAAAGATGCAGAAGTATGTGTAGTATGCTACCATTTGTGTACAGAAGGAGAAACAAATGGTCTATTTAAACACATGTATATGTGGATATGCCTAGAACATTTCTGGGAGGATACCTGAGAAACAAGTACCAGAGATTGCCTCTGAGGAGGGAGACTGGGGAGTTAGTAGGGGTGGCAAGGAAACTTACATATCATCCTGTTCCCTTTCAGGCTGTTTGAATTTTTTGAAATAGTATATTACCTATTTAAAATTGAAAAAAAATATTAAAAAAAGAGTGTCTGAGTAATGATATAGAAAAACAAGGAAGGAGTATGGGAAGGAGAGGGGACTGTGGGAGCAGTGGGGGCACCTAGCTCAGCCTGGGGAAGTCAGGGGAGGCTCCCCAGGGGAGGTGGAGTCTGAGATGAGGCTCCCAGGCTGAGTGGAGGTTAACGGAAGATGCCTGGCGGAGGGTGCAGCATAGGGCCTGAAGGGAAGGTTCTATGAGGCTGGAGCAAAGTGATCAATGTGGTAGTAAGGTTGGAATTTGTGTGAAGGGCATGGGAGAGCCATGGACAGGTTTCAAGAGGGAAAGGGACAGCGTCAGAGAGGGGAATGGATCCCAGCAGTGAGGCTGGAGGCAGGGAGGCCAGTGGGGAGCCCAGGAGAGGGATGATGGAGGCCCCGACTAAGGCAGATGTGGGGGGTGGGAGGGGGAGAAAGGGAGGTTGGAGATGGGAAGTGACACCTTCTCACAGGATGGTGAGTCCCCACAGAAATAATTTCAGCAAACTGTTTTGCAAAGTGCAGGGCACCTCACAGTGGTTCTCACTCAGGGCTGCACCCTGGAAACTCCTGGGGAGCTTTGAAAAAACGCCAGTGCCCAGGCCGCACCGGCACAGCATCAGATTTAATTGGGCATTGGGGTTAAATTGGGCTCCTGGATGACTGAGGCACGGCCAGGGCTGCGGTGCTCGGCGGTGAGTTGGCCAAATGCATGGATTGGGGCTCACCCTGTGTTGGGGTTCTCCTTCCCCCAGGTGCTCAAGGCACAGGTGAGCCTCGGATGGTGTCGCGTTCTGCCAGAAGGAAACAAAGCAGCAGAAGCCTGTGGCTTTTGGGGTCACCCAGCCCAAGCTCGTGGTTTGGGAGTAGCTGACCTCCTGAGCTAGTTTCCTTGTTGGAAATAATGCCCACCTCAGGGGGCTGTCCTGATGGGATTACAAACGTAAGGGCCTGGCCCAGAGCGCAGGCGCGCGGGGCTGCTGTAAGTGACGTGTCGGGATCTCCCGTGGAAGAGTCTACATGGAGATGCTGAGCTCCACGGGATGCCGAGATCGCTAGACCTGAGCTCACCTAAGGGGACATGGTGCCCTCGTGTGGCTCAAACTAGCTGTGTCTTTAATGGAAGTTCATACAAAATTTTCATTTCTTTTAGCTGCACGGCCACGTATTTGGAGCTTTGGGCTATTCTGGTAACATTGCCGTGGCTGTTTGTGAGCAGCTTCTGATGTGTAGAATTTAGCCTCTGCTCTCAGAGGATGTAACCGGGACAAAAATGTCTCATTTAAAAGAGTCACAAAAGAACAGTGGTGGGGAATTGCAGGGTGGCCACATATAATGAGACAAGCGCAGCCTAGAGGGACTGTGAATTAAACAGTAGAACATGCCACACAGGAAAACGTGACATGGTTCCACCCGGTGGCTCTAATCTGAGAATCTGATGAAGGCCCTGCTCTGTGGCCTTCCCCGCAGGCCGGGGGGGTGGTGGGGGGGCTTTGAAGTTCTGTTCCCTTCCTCAGAACCCAGAGGAGTTTTTTCATTTTTCTTTTTTTTTTTTTTTAAACAAAGGAGGTATATTTAAGAGAAGAGGCAGCCAGCCTATGCCTGAACATCGGGAAAAACAAAAACATCTCACTTTTGAAGCTGGAGATCTGAGTCTTAGTCGGCATTTCGGGATCACGTTTTCACTAGAAAATTGGGCCTCCGTTAGTGGGGCTTTTGGCTGGTGCGTGACTGTGGGCACCTCAGCATGTCTACCCCGGGGGCAGATGGGGTGGGAGGAACGGTGATTAGGACATGTACTATTTGTCCCCGGGCCAAGGATGGATGTTTTGAAGCTTTAGGTCACTGTACACGTGGACGGTTCCGAATGAACTACTTAAGTAGCACAGCTATGCAGGTGTGGACAAAAGTTTCTTCCCGATGGCTGGGCTTATCTGCCTCCACACAAAATCACCCAGGAGGTTCTCAAGAGTTGAGTCCTGGAACTGCCTGCCCAGACCTACAGCAGAACCCTGGGACTAGAAATCGACATTTAAAACTCATCCCTCAGGCCTCTTTATGGATTTGGTCCACAGCTTTAGGTTAGTGACCAAGCCAGCATTTCTCAGATTTCAGGATTTCACAAACTAGTCAAATTACAAAAAGAATCTTCTGGACTCACTTTGAGTTGTCAGCCTGTTATTTTGTAAAGAATGAAAAGTGAAGGCCAGCTCCTTTCATCTTCCTCCTTGTTTTAGAAAACATTAGTGACAGCTGGCTTTGAAAAAAATCTCCGTGCGGGGTCTTCACCGCCCAGTGCGCTCCAAAAGCTACGTGTCATCACCGTCCAGTATGTGAACAAACCCCAAGGGGCTGAGGACTGCCCTGTGAGGTGGGGGACCCTAGAGACGAGGCTTACCAGAGACAAACACTGTCTTACATTCCTTTATTACATATATGCAAATCTGTTTTATGTACAATACTTGGTCCTACCATATAATCTTACCAAGGCATTCGACTGGTAATCTTCCCCGCAATAGATTCAGGGAAAGTTAGATATTTGTGCACTTCACGAGTACCCAAACCTGAGACTTAACTATCGATTTCAGTTTTGAGGCCATATGCACAATGTGAAATAGACATACACTCGGTTAAGGCGATGAAAGTGAGAAGCCACAGGATTCAGAACTAGACTGTGTATTTTGCTTGTATTAGAGTTACACCGTGATGACAAATGCTGTGTGGATCTCACCGCGCTTTTATTGTAGTGCAAGGGCTTCTGAACAGCTACGTGACTGCACGGTGAGGGGGCAAGCAGCCTGTGAGACCTGCAGGAGGCTTTGCCGGGGGCTCATTTCTTCTCGGCCTCTGCTTTCTTGGGTTGTTGTTTCAGTTTATAATCAGCCAGGGCGGCCTTGATGGCATCTTCGGCCAGCACTGGAAGGAAGAGAACGAAAGAAAGCCAAAGTTTCTAGGATTTGCAGCAACAGTCGTAGGGAGAGAATCTTTAAGAGCTGAGGCAGCGGTGCTGGGATGGGCTTAACAGCCACCTCAGCGGGCGGCTGGGCACGGAGTGAGCCCCGCCGGCCGAAGGCTGTCGCCTGAGCCGGATCCTTCCTGAGGGGCGGCTCTAGGGACAGGCTGGGGGGCAAATACCCGAGATTCTAGGTTAGTCCCTTAGCCTCCTGGACAATCATGTTTTCCTGCTGGGACAGGGTGAGGGCTTTATACGTCAAGTGTCTGACACACAGGAGGGACACAACAAATGTTCGTCCTCAGCTGCCCGCACAGCAGTCAGGATAAAAGCGTGGACACTGGCGACGCTGGCAGGTGGGGCGCAGGCCGTGCCAGTTTGTGGATGGGATGGCATTTGCGGGCCGTCTCGCACTTGGGAACTTTTGTTTTGGAGCCGATATGAAAAGGGAGGCTTTGGGGAAGATAAACACGGAGAGCTGGAATGGCTGCAGAGCGCGCTGGCTGAAGCTGTCGGTACCTAGGAAGGCCTAATGAAAAGGCGGGGGTTCCTCCGGAACCATGTGAAAATGCTGACAAGCTGCGGCCCTTATTCCTCGGTACCTGCAGTTTCAGCGCAAGTGGAAAGAACCCGGGTGTCAACAGACCTCCATCCCTGCCCTGGCACTCACTTCTCCTGCGAGTCCTACCCTGGCAGGAGGCCTGGCTCTCTGCTGATTTTTAACTGATTTGGTCAGTCAACCTCCATCAATAAGTGAAGGCTACTGTTTCCCATTCCCTCCTTCCCCTAGAAGGTTGAGATTTAAAAAGCTTTAGACTGAACTGGAAAGCCAACTATAAGCCTTAAGGCATCTGGGCTTTCTCTGAGGAAAGTGAAGAGAGGGGGATATTGCACAACTGTCATTTCATGTCCACAGATGCAGACCCCGACAGTGACAGCATCTGGAAAGCAAGCGAGGAAACGCACAACAAACAGGATTATGGTGGAAGCCGCTTTTTCTCCTTTACTGGTCCCAACTTCACCACAGCAGGGTGGGAACAGCACAGATTCTGGAATCAAAGACTGGGGTTTGGACTCTGGCCCTCCCACTGAGGAGCTGTGTGACTGGGGTGCTTTAACCTGGGCCCCCGTTTCCTCCTCTGTGAGGGGGAGAGGTAATGACACCTGCTGGGGACTGGAGGACGTTTCCTGAGGGTTAGCAGTGAGGCCACGACGCGCTCGGCACGATGCCCGGCCCACACCACCCCTGCAGGACTCCCCTGGAGACGGCAGTGAGACCCTGGGGCTCCAACCCACTGGAGGTCGTGAAGACGGATGGCACAAGCTCTAACCCTCGGAGGTTATAAAGGCGGACACCACGACCCAAAAGGACTCGCCATTCCCCTGCCACAGATCAAGTGGATGCCACTACAAACTACCCCCGCTGTCTGAGCCCGCCAGCATCCTGGAGGCGACGCTTACTGGAGCAGTGCAGTTTCACAGGTGGGAGGCACAGCTCCTTGGCGATGTCCGTGTTTTTGATGGTCAAGGCTTCCTCCACCTGAGAGGCAAACGGGACAGATGGGCAGTTTTAGTGATGCTTTGTCTGGTGGGACAGAAAATAAAAAAAGGCCAAAGAGGCCCCCACGATAGGGTGTCAGGGGACGATTTCCATTTAATAACCCTGAACGGAGGACTCCCACTTCCACATTCAGGCTGCAGCTGGGCTCCTCAAGTACGAAGCGTACACACCTGCACTGTTCGGCTGGGGTGAGTCAGGTCTGCTAAGACGCTGCCAGGAGCCGGGAGCAGACCCCGGAGGGGTCTCTGAGGCATCCGCTTAAGGCCAGCGACTCAAGCCTTTTTTTAAAAGGCAGTGATTTCCTTCACTGGTTTTGTGACTATCAGCTTCTCTGCTGTCCTTATACTAAATGTTCAGAATAAATCCCATCAACTCTAAGCGTGGATGGCATCAGGGAGGTGGAAGGGGCGGCACCTAGGCCGGCAGCGGGCCAGAGCACAGTCAGCTCCTGGGAGGTGAGCTCTTGGGGCTCATCCCCTGCCCCAAGGAGAACCTTTCTACTCCAGGCGGACTGAGAAGGATGCCGGGGGTTTGTTGGGAGCCTGAGGGCATAAAAGGAGGCAGGCCTGTGTGGAACGGAGCCCTGCTGCCTTAACAGCCAGATTTCCCGGCCTGCACCCGTCTCCCAAGTCCACTAACTCCACTGAATTAAGCTTCAAATTCTGTTCCTGGAAACTCACATGCGAGGCTCTCAAGATTAGAGAAAGGCCCTCTCCCCACTTTCCGATCATATTCACGGCACCTGCAGAGCCAGGCCCTGGGAACACAGGCACCCCATCTCATTTCCTCCTTCCTTGAGGATAGTTCTGGACAAATCACTTCACAGCCACTTCCGGCCAGAACAGGTTAGGCCTCTGCTTCCTGGGCCCTGAGGAGCTTGCCGGCCAGGAGGCGCTGAGCCAGAGGGAGCCGGCGGCACGTGGCCTGGCACAGGCCTCTGTGACTCAGCTCCCTGAACCTGGGCCCTTGGGGCTGCAAAGATGAGCACCAGCAGGCTGGCTTGTCTGAGAGGTTTTAACCACGATGGGATCTGAGAAAGGCTGATTGTTGTTTCGTGAATTCTTGTGAGCCACCCGCAGTCCTTCCTTCCTCAACACAAGGGAGGAAATAAACAAAACGACAATGCTGCCACCCCCCAGACTCAGACTTCTAAGAACTGGTAACATCAGCGGCCTTGAAAAAAGCCAAAGATTTCACTTCTATTGTGTTAGAGGGGGAAGTGAGGCTCTTTTTTCAATTTAGTTAAAAACAGAACACCACTAAAACCCCCAAACAGATAAAAACAACAAAAAACCTCCAACTAAAAAACACTTAAAATTATCCATAATTTCCAATGTGGAGAAGAATTTAATAAAAATCTGGATAAGCAAAATTAAAAAGAGAGTTCTTAGACTCTTTGGGAAAAAATGATAGGTTTTTGTTTGTTTGTTAACACTAACTAGGCCTTTCCCTTAACCGAGAGCCAGGTTTGTGGGGAATGTGATTTAATTCTAATCTGCAAAAACCTTACCGTCTTCCCCTTTACCCATTCGGTGGCTAACGAGCTGGAGGCGATAGCAGAACCACAGCCAAATGTCTTAAACCTGGCATCCACGATCTTCCCCTTTTCATCCACTTGAATCTAGAAAAGAGGAAGGAGGTAGCAGCAGATCTGGTGCCGCCCTGTAGAACCTGGTGCTCTTGGAGGCCCACCGGGGCGCTCCCTAAGAGCTTAGTCCTGCTTTCACACTTAAATGTTTGGGCATTAATTACTGCGTTTCCACTGTTTCAAAGAGCTCAGTGATGAAAAGTTAAAAGGAGGAACAATGGTACAGAATTATACAGGCCTCGCTGGTAAAGATCAACCAAAAATATGCCTCTTCCTAACCCCAACCCTAGCCTGATTTTTGGCTATGAGGTTCTCCTCCCAGTTGCTGGGTCAATGTGCATCTTTAAACACTGGGAGAGTCTGCAATAAAGGTCTCTGGTTAATGCTTTTTCCTTCGGCACCAAACTACAAGTAGTGGTTCTCTCCTGCCTTGTTTCTGTTTCCCAAGATAGGCATGAAGCCCTCTGGCAGGGTGCCCACCACAGTGACGAAGGAGGTGTGGAGAAAGCTACGGTTTATCCGCAGGGCCAGGCACTACCTGCATGTCGTCTCCAACGTGGGGGAGGTTTGATTTATTGCGTTTCCTGTCTCTTTGGGGATTGCTAACTGCACGGTTGTGGTTTTCCTGTGATTGGTGAAATTCACAAAAGATCTTACTTAGCTGAAGTTGGAATTTAGGCTGATTCAGTGAGTACAAAAGTGAGATCAGTTTACTGTGTCAGAAAGGGTCAGCGTAGTTTACTAGCATGACTAGGACTCAGCCCCTGCTTGAATCATTTATAACACTGACTTGTCCTACCTCATAGGAACTGAGATGGGGACCAGATGCGATGCGGTACATGTAAACGCTAACTGTGAACTACGGAGCACTGGTCAAGCAAAGGGGTCACTGTCACGACCAGTAAAGATGGAAACCAGGGGTACCTGTAATTTCATGACATCCCCACACGCTGGAGCCCCCACCAATCCAGTTCCAACATTTTTAGATGTCTTATCAAGGGACCCCACATTCCGGGGATTTTCATAATGATCAACAACCTGAAACGAGAGGGTGAAGAGAAATCACAATCACTCTTTTCTGCTGTGGGTCCTCCCGACTTTGATGGCAAGCTCCTCAAAGTCAGCAAGCTGAACCTGGCAGGGCACCCCTAAATGCCACATTTCACCTGGGTAGGGATTCAGAGATTTGAGATACTGGAGAAGAATCAGCAAAATCCTGTCTTAACTCGCAGGACTCTGAACCGCAAATAATTACCTGAACTTTAACCACCCCAAGGCACCAGACTTGGGCTCAAACAGCATTTTTTTTGTAATATCCAAAGGAAATCCATTCTCAAAGGATAAGGATTGCTGTTTGAAAATCCTAAAAATAAGTATGGTCCAGAAATGGAAGGGTTTCTCAGAAGCTTTAAAGAGAATGCTACAGGAGGAACAAGGCTGTGGAATAGGTCCATTACGATCTCGTTACTATGTTGCGGGTCCCTGAAATTTCTCTGGTGCAGCAGCGCACCCCGGTGACGGAAAGGCTTGCGCGCGCCAATTCATTCCGCGTGTACTGTCAACAACACGCAGCCCTGGGTCGGGCAGGAGTGAGGTCAGTGGGCAAACGCGCACAAGCCAGAACAGAATAAACATCTGTTCGAGCTGGCACACGGAAGGCTTTCAAAACCTTGAAAAGGTTTGTCTCCCAGTTAGCAGTAAGCATCCCCATCTTTTAGCCCCCTGCCCCACCTATCCGACCACGGAGTTTGACTCCCAAGCCCAAGGACCTACAAGATAATATCCAATCTGGACTTTCTGCCCTGGGTTGATTTACCGCATTCTTTAGTTAACCGGTTCCCCAGTGAGAGAGTCTCCTTTACACCCCCGGAAGGTAAGGGCTGCAAACTACGCCCCTCTCTCTACTCACAGCTCACCACCACCCCAGACAAAAAAAAACAAACAAAACAAAAATAAAAACATTGTGACTGTTGGTTACATGTCCGTCTCCACTCGGAGGCTCTGAGCTCCTGCGACAGGAACATCACCCCAAGTGGCCTGCACGTGCCGGGCATGTACGGGGGGGCGCTGCTAAGACCCCATCTGACACGTGGGGAAACGGGTCCAGCACAGGGCGCTGACTTGCCCCAGGTCACCTGGCCAGGGCAGTGGCCGTGGCTGAAGCCGGACCCCGCGCCGCTGCGTGTCGGGCTGGCAGGTCACAGCAGGACCCTGCGTCCCGGGCTGTTGGTGGGGTCTGAAGGCTGGATGCACGAGATCGCAGCCAGCAGCCGGGCCCACGGGCAGCGGCCACTAGATGAGCGGGAGCTGTCATTCTTGTTGCAGACGCGGGTAGTGCCCCTGCGCAGCCAGGGGAAACTAGTCCAGGCAGACGCGTGCCCCCTCCATCGGGGCCGGGGGCGGCCGGTACCCTGGGCCGCAGTGCGGGTTCCCGGGCCCCGCGGAGCCCGGCGGCCACTCCTCCTTATAGGCCGGGCCTCCGCTAGGACGCCTGAGTCCTCTGGCTCGTCCTCGCACTTCCGGCCCCCCACCCCCGGCCGCTGCGGGCCCCTCGTCCGCTCCCGCCCGCCCCTACCTTCTTGTGATAGAGGCGAGCCGGAGCTGACAGCTCCCTGGCCGGCAGGCGCGGGGCCCGGAGTAGCAGGGCCGACGCCGCCCGCCTCAGACGGCCAGCTCCAGCCGCCGCCATCTTGCGGGCTGGCGCCTGCGCAGGTCGAGCGCGAGACCGAGCGGCGGGGCGCGCGAGCGAGTCGGCTCCCGGCTGGGAGCGCGCGCCCTCTAACGTCCCGGCGACTTCGCGCCTGCGCCCTCCCGCTCCGCGCACGTGTGAGCGCTTTGGTCCCGCCTTGACTACGCCCCTGCCGGGCGGATTGGGCGAGGAGCCCCAAGGTCTGGAGTCTCAGGAGGGTTTGTCCTCCGCGCTGGGTTCTGGATCTGAGGGGTCTGGGGCTAGAATTGTGGACCCAAGTTCGCGTTCACAAAGCCCACCGCCGGAACGCGCAGAGGATCAACCTAGTCCACCTTTCTTAGCCCTATTTTGCAGCTTAGGAAGTTGAGGATCAGAGTGGTTTAGTAACTTGTCCTAGGTTGCCCAGAGCGTTAGACTCAGTTGGGATTTAAACTTCAACAATCCTCAGTTAGAATCCCTTTTCTGCTCCTAACTGGCTGTGTGATCCAAGGTGAATGACAGCGTCTTTCTAAACCTCGGTTTTCTCTTTTGTACTAATTCAAGGACAATTCTTTCATCCACTGAGAAAATATGTGTTGAGCATCTTTCTGTCAGGGCGCTTTGGAACCCACCGAAAAGAAAAACAGACATGATTTCTAACGTAATTAAACTTGCTGAGGGAGAAAGGTGATAGACAGACACACCAAGGCTTTCCTACCCCCCAAAATGGGAAGCTTAAAGAAACGAATACTTTTAAGAAGTGTATGTTTATATCTCTATTTCTATAGAAAAGCAAACTGTCACAATTTCTATGACAAGACATGGCAATGAAGATATTCCAAGTACATGTTCACTAATGTAATTTATTAATACTGGTTTGCAGAATGTGATCCTCGAAAACCAGAAAACTCACACGTGTATTTAACTGCTGGGCATCAGGCATTACATAAAGGGGAGGAATCTCCTTGGGAAGTGCGTTTTTCTCATGAATGGTGCAATCGACCCTTCCCCCGAGAACCTGGACTTTTCTCTGTGTTTGAGGCTCAGTTGCTGGGGCGACTGAACTACGCGCCAGGTCAGAAGAGGCGGTAAGGGAGGAATTTATTCCAAGAATCATTTAGACCTTCTCAAGATGGCGCCAAACCCTTCATGACAACCATCACGTTCCCTCCTTGACTTCCTCTTTGGCTTCCACTTCCTGTCTAAGGACCCAACTTATGTCCGAAGTTGTGGCGGAACACATGCCCTGTTAGTTTTTTTTC
This sequence comes from Hippopotamus amphibius kiboko, assembly GCF_030028045.1. Taxonomy (NCBI): domain Eukaryota; kingdom Metazoa; phylum Chordata; class Mammalia; order Artiodactyla; family Hippopotamidae; genus Hippopotamus; species Hippopotamus amphibius. The sequence continues at coordinate 9,051,838 of NC_080193.1, read as the reverse complement.
TCTGACGAGAACTATTAAAAGTATATTTAAAAGTATATTAAAAAGAACATGAATTCCGGGTATTTCGAGATTTCGCCGTCATCCGAGGCTCACAGTTGCTCTCTCGGTGGCAGGAGAGCGGGGTTTTGATCAGGCGCACGCTGCGGGCAGCCCCTACTCCAGAGGGTCTTCGGCGGCCCAGTGAGGACCCGGGAGTCTCGGAAAGCGCAAGATGGCGACGGCGGCCGCAGCATCGGCTTCGGAAGCGGAGGCTGAGCCCAAGGCCGGGCCCAAGGCCGAGGGAGAGGAGGAGGAGGCTAAGGCGGCTAGGACTAGGAGGAAGGTGTTCTCGCGGGCCGTGGCCGCCGCGACGTACAAGACCGTGGGGCCGGAGTGGGAGCAGCAGGAGGAAGGCGTGAGTGAGAGCGATGGAGATGAGGAGTACGCCATGGCTTCCTCCGCCGAGAGCTCCCCCGGGGAGTACGAGTGGGAGTACGACGAAGAGGAGGAGAAGAACCAGCTGGAGATTGAGCGGCTGGAGGAGCAGGTGGGTGTGGGGGTGGGCGGCGGGCTCCTTCCCTCAGGTTCCCAGGCCCTGGCCCGCCTCCCTAGTCCCCGGCGGTAATAAGGTCGCCAAACTGCAATTCATCAGCGCGGCTCCCGTCCTTCGAGCGCTTACTGCTCGCCAGGTGCTTTGCAACCGTTGTCCCATTGAACCCTCGCAAGAACCCGGTGGAGGAAGTAGTGTATTTTATGGGAGGAAACTGAAGCTCCTGGTGGAGGGAATTCTCTTGCTCAAGATTGCACTTCGTTCAAGTGGCGAGTCAGGCTTTGGACTTTGAATCGACTCCAGAACTCCAGCTCTTAGCCACACCGTTCAGCTGTGTCCAGCTAGAAATAGAATTCTGTTCCTAAAAGAGAGTTATTTGCCTGTAGGAATGACGGCGATGATGAGCCATGGCGTGTTAGGGAAACTAGTGACCATGACGGTGGTAACGAAAATGAGAAGGGAGGGATTTCAGCGTCTGGAGACTAAGGCCCCAGTTCTAGCTCTTCCACACCTGCGTGCACTCGGGCCCGTTTCTTAAAGTTTTTGAGCTTCGGCTTTCTCATGTGTAAATTGGGAGAAACGATTCTCGCAGGTAGAATTGATATAGTGGTACTTAAAGCCCCGGTGATTAAATCACTCGTGGCTACGTGATTTCTGATCTGTACCCTTATGGGATACAGGTGGTGGTATCTCCTGTGTAATCCAGGATCCCAGCAGGAAACAGGTGGCTCATTCAAATTAGGAAGGTTTGAGGAAAGGTGGATGAAGGGATTACTGTGTATAAATAGGGCGGGGAAATCAGGCGTCAAGGCTGCGTACCCCAGGGCTAGTAACAGCAGGGCCTTTGGATGTCAACCTTTAGGTCTGAAAAGGTGATGGGAGTGACTGGTTTTCCAAAGAGTTGTGGAGAGAGCATCTGAGAGAAGTTGAGACATTTGTTCCACGGGTGCAGCCCCAGTTTCCCATCAGGGATTGGAGTGGAGAAGAAGGACCCTGACCTGCCTGCCTGCCTGCTCTCTCTCTTTCTCCAGACAGTCTGCTGGTGCCTTCTGCTGGGCAAACCCGGCTGGAAGCAAGAGAGCCAGAGAGCCAGAGAGCCCATCGATGTGGTCCACACGGTGGGTCCCAGGACAGGGAGGAGAGAGGGTGGAGTGGATTTGGAGGAGCAAACAGATGGAGCACATTGTTATTTTACAGATGAGGAAACCAAGGCTCAGAAGGAATGATGAAGTGATTTGGTCAGAGTCACTCATCAGGGGATTTGAACTTTTCAAGGTTGTCTGTGGACCAAATGCCCCACTGGCTATGAAAATGATGTGAGGTTGTTAGCCTGGGTTTCTCACTTAACTGTGCTGGGTGTGAGATTCCTTATAACATCCCCTCTGGAGGTGATGTTTTTGTTAAGTAGTGAAACAGTTGTATCATCTCTTGGTAAACTTTTTCCACTTGTCATCCCATCTGAACCAGCTGGGGGAAGGCAGGTGGTTACCCATTCTGCTTTTTATAAATAAGAACGCCAGAGTCCATTCAGTCTTTTATTCATTCAGCAAATGCAGTGTAATACGAGGTGCCCGGCTGTCTGTGTCCCTGTCCTGGTGGAAATGTGTTCTTCTGGCCTTGGGCCTTTCAATAAGCCGTTAGCTTACGCGGTAGGGGAAATAGGATTACCTCTTTAGGGTAAGAGGATGCTTGGAAGCAGAGCGATTAAGTACTTCGTGAGGGTACCCAGCTTACTAGAGAGGAGGATGAATCAAGGCGGAGGTCTTCTGGCTACTGGTGTTGTGCACTTGCCAGCCCTGCCTCCGGCCACCAAAAGTGACCACACAGGACGGGATCCAGCAGGTGATAGTGAATAGAAGAGCCTCGGGCTCTGTTCTCTTTTTCTGAGGTCTAGAAATGGACTTTTACGATTTTTCCAAAACTCCCTACCACCTCCGAATCCCACGGCTCCTGCTGTAACGCGTCTCCTGGTGGAGCGTGATGGTCAGTAACTTCCAGAGAGGCCTGCGAAACACTCAGCCTTGTATTTGCAAATTCCAGTTCTCACCCAGAGCGTATTTTATGAAAGCTTGCAGTTAGCGCTGGTATCTGTCCAGGTAGCAAAAGCGGAGATTTCCCACCATTCGATTTGTGGCCCAGAACTAAAAGTGGCACCTCGTGGTGCCTTACAGGTGGTGTCAGCGCTCTGAGCCTGTTGTCCCAGTTGGCAAAGGGAGGGCTGTTGTGGAGCTTAAGTGACAAGGTGTGTAAAGCTCCGGGCAGCGTGACACACAGTAGGTGCAGTGCCGAGACCTGCTCCCTTCTCCTTCCCCTCCTTTTCCTTGATTGCAGCTGAGTGTCCTCTCCACCAGGCCTCTCTGTCGCCTCTCTGCCCCGAGTCCGGGCCCGGGTCTGGGTCCAGGTCCAGGTCGTGCTGTTAGGGAGTTAGGAAATCAGTTCGCAGAGCGCTTGTGCATTGGCTAAGCCGCCTCTTTCTTTCAAGCATCCTTTGTCATTAATGATGTTCTGAGACCAGACCAGACTAGACTGGCACATGTGCTCATTTGTCAGCACAGTTGAACTCTCTGGAAGGTCTCTTAAACGCATGTCAGTGTGCATTTAATGTACATACTCTCAGAGCACCTCTCCATATATAATGTCTTCAACATTTGAGCCTAAAAATCAGAAGTTTAGACCAAAAATCATCTTAGAGACAGTTCCTGTACTTCAGTGACTTTTGTTATGTTTCTCTTCTGACTGCCCGTGGTGTTCGAGGGAGGGGCGCTTGCATAGACATTACTCAGGCTAGGCAGGACTCGCCCACCCCTGTTAATTCTCAGAAAACATGTTCAGACCCAGGTGTGTTGCGAGTGATGGGGTGACAGGGAGAACTGTGCCTGCTCCTTCTTGAGGATAGTAAATTTTTCATGGTCTTCGCTTCTTACACTGTTGTTACTTGTGTGGCACACCTGACAGCCAGTTTTGAGACATCAGTGTGTTTCGGCAGTCCACTTGAGATCCAGAGGTGTACTCCAGCGCCTTCCGGTACAGACAGGGAAGCAGAACCGGTGGAGGTTAGAACGCTTGTGTCCTTCCTGACCTAGTCCTGTCCTTTTCCAGCTCATCATGTCATCATGGGGTGGGTTCAGCCTGTCAGGTTTTATAAATTATGAGCAGGAAAACATTGCTAAAAGATTTTTTAAAAGATTACTGATCATGGGGTTCTCTGTTATTGATTCTTCTTTACTATCTATTTGCCTGTAATTTGATACATACAAAGCAGTTCACATCTCTAAATTGTAAAGGATGGTAATGAGATAAACACCCTTGCTCCAAGAGTGGGGACTTCATAGTACTGCTGCCGGTCCCTACAGCTTCTCCCCGGTTCTCCTGCCCTGCCTTGACCCCCGCCCCTGCCAAACCCAGGTAACTACTTCCTTGATCTTGTGTGCTTCCTTCTCTTTTAAAGTGTATAGTTTTCCCCCATAAAGCTTTTAAAAAAGTGGATGGTGCAGTGTGTAATCACCTGGGAGTGCTTTCCACTCAGCAGTGTCTCTGAGATTCAGCTGTATTCCTTGTAGCTGCAGGTTTTGACTGCTGTGTATTCAGTACACCAGGGTGGGAGTAGCCTACAGCTTCTCAGTTCTGGCATTTGAATTGCTTACAGTTTTTTTTCCTATTACAACAAGCTACAAGGAACATTGTTGCTGTTAAACTGTGCCACTCTTGAACCCTGTAAGAGTTTCTCTAAGTCAGTATTTTTCAAACTGGGGCCATGGTCATGGGTCGTGAATTCATCTCAGTGGATACACCCAGTGCCCCTCTGTGATACACTTTCTGTGTGTGTGGGTCTGTTTCTGGGCGCTCGCTAGTGTGCTCTTGGTCACTTTGTCCTGTGTCAGTTCCACAGTCTAACTCATTACTGTCGAGACAGATGCTCCTGTGTGTAGGTTAATGCAACAGCTAGTGTCTAGATTACTGAGTAGATTGTCAGAGGGCAGTGTTAGTTGAATGAGTTTTAGGTCATGTGTCATCTCCAGAGAGGGAAATATTTTTTGCTGAAATGTTGGTGGCAGATGTTGGAAGAGTAGATGCTAGTCTGGTCTTGGTGTATAGACTTGATGTAACCCCATACGCCAACTCATTTGAAAGCTTTTTAAAAAAAATCAAACACTTCGTTTTGAGGTAATTGTAGGTTTTCCTGCATTTGCAAGAAATAATGGAGACAGACCCTGTGTGCCCTTTACCCAGGTTCTCCCCGTGGTGACCGTTTGTGAAACTCCAGTGTAAGCTCACAACCCACGTATGGATGTTGACAGAGTCAACACACAGATGGGCTCTGTCACCTCCGGATGCCTCCTGCTGCGCTGGCAGGGCGGCAGCTCCTGACCTCTAGCATGCACTAATCTGATCTCCATTTCTGTAGTTTTATCACTTTAAGAATGTTATGTAAATGGAATTATATAGTATGTAACCTATAGTGTGTAAGGTTTTTTCACTCAGCGTAATTCCCTCAAGATTCCTCTGAGTGTGTGTTTGGTAGTTGGTTCCTGTTTGTGGCTGAGTAGTAGTCTGCAGTGTGCGTGTCCCATGGTTGGCTTACCCATTCACCCATTGAAGACCTCTGGGTTCTTTCCAGACTTGGCCATTAGAAATAAAGTTGTTGTGCACATTCTTGTATAGGTGTTTGTGTGAACACAGGTTTTCTTTCTCTGGAAAAGTGCCCAAGGGTGCACTTGCTGGATGATGTGGTAGTTGTGTGTTGAATTTTATAGGAAACTGCCAAAAACAGTTTCCGGAGTTGCTTTGCCCATTTTGCATTCTCATCAAGCAGTGTATCAGTGATCTAATTTTTTTTTGCATCTTCTTTGGTATTTGGCGGTATCACTGTTTTTCCTTTTGGCCATTCTGATGGGTCTGTAGGGATAGCTCATCGTGGTGTTGGTTTCTATTTCCCTGACCGCTAATGTTGACCAATATCACGTGCACATACTTGCTGTCTGTGTCCACTTTGGAAGTACATGTTGGTTCATGTCTTTTGCCTACTTTTATTTTATTTGGATTGTCTTTTACTGTTGAATTTGGAGTTATATCTTTTAGATATGTGGTTTGTAAATTTTTTTTTGCATTCTGTAGCTTGTCTTTGCATCCTAAGAGTCTTTTACAGAGCAAAAAGTTTTAATTTTGATAAAGTCCCAACTTTTTGAATGTTTTTATCATGAATGGTTGTTGGAGTTTGTCAGATGCATTTTCTGTATCAGTTGAGATCATGATTTTTGTTCTTCAGCCTCTTACATAGTGGAATACAGTGATTGATTTTCAAAGATTGAGCTAGCCTTGCATACCTGGATATAACTCCCCTTTAGTCACGGTGTGTAATTCTTTTTGTACATTGAATTTAGTTGTATATATTTTCCTCTCTACACTGTGCTAGGTGCAGTCCACTTATTTTGATTTGCTGTATTTTCACTTTCACTCACTTCTGTGTATTGAATATCTTAAATATTCTTTGAGATTTCCTTTTTGACCCATAGATTATTTGGAAGTGTACTACTTAATTTCCAAGGGTTTAGAGATTTTCTTACTGTTATTGATTTCTAGTTTGATTCTGTTGTTACCAGAAAACATACTCTGGATGATATAATTTTTAGAAAATTTGTTGAGGTTTGTTTTATGGCCCAGGATGTGGTTTCAGTGAATGGTCCTTTGGGCACTAGAGAAAAATATGCATCTGTTACTGTTGGGTGGAGTATTCCCTATAGGTCAGTTAGATCATGTTGGTTAATGGTGTTGTTGAGTTCTTTTGTATCCTTGCTGATTTTCTGTTGCTGAAATGCGGGGGTGGGGGGGCGTGGGGAGGAGTGTTGAAATCCGCAGTATAATTGTGGCTGTGTCTGTTTCTTTTTTTAGCTCTGTCAGTTTTTGCTCCATCAATTTTGAGATTCTCTTGTTTGGTGCGTACACTTTTAGGGTTGTTTTGTCTTCCTGGTGGGTTGATCCTTTTATCATTATGTAATGCCCCATTTTATCTCTGATAATTTTCTTTGCTCTGAAGTCTACTTTATGTGGTGTTAATATAGCCACTTTTTTTTAAAGAACTTTTATTGAGATACAGCTAACAGACAATAAACAGCATATATTTAGAGTGTACACTTTGGTATCCCAGTCTCCCAGTTCATTCCCCCCCAACCCTCCCTGCTTTCCCCACTCAGTGTCCATATGTGTGTTCTCTACACCTGTGTCTCTATTTCTGCCTAGCAGACTGGTTGATTTGTACCATTTTTCTATATTCTGCATATATGTGTTGATATACAATGTTTGTTTTTCTCTTTCTGACTCACTTTGCCACTTCTGCTTCTTTTTGAGTAATGTTTGCATGTTGTATCTTTCCCCATCCTTTTACTTTGAACCTACCTACATCCTTGAATTTGAAGTGAGTTTCTTGTAATCAGCAGAGAGGTGGGTTGTTTTTTTAATCCACTCTGCCATTCTCTGCCTTTTAATTAGTATATTTAGACCATATATTTGTAAGGTAATTATTGATATGTCTAAAGCCTGACATTTTATTTTTTCTGTTTGTTTCCTCTATTTTTTGTTCTTCTGTTACTGTTTTCTTGCCTTCCTGTTGGTTACTTTAACATTTTTAGAATTCCATCTTGATTTGCTTATAGTGACTTTTTTTTAATTTAATTTAATTTATTTTTTAAAAGTATTTGTTTATTTTTGGCTGCTTTGGCTTCGTTGCTGTGCGTGGGCTTTCTCTACTTGTGGTGAGAGGAGGCTACTCTTCATTGCAGTGTGTGGGCTTCTCAGTGTGGTGTCTTCTCTCATCATGGAGCACTGGCTCTAGGCACGCGGGCTTTGGTAGTTGCGGCTCATGGGCTCAGTAGTTGTGGCTCGCGGGCTCTAGAGTGCAGGCTTAGTAGTTGTGGCACATCAGCTTAGTTGCTCCGCAACATGTGGGATCTTCCTGGACCAGGGCTCGAACCTGTGTCCCCTGCGTTGGCAGGTGAATTCTTAACCACTGTGCCACCAAGGAAGTCCCAATAGTGATTTTTAGAGTATTGCTTTAGTTTCTCAGTGGTTGTTTTATGTATTACAGTATATTTGACTTATGTGTTATCTGTGTTTTATGCCTGAGTGAAGTGTGGAAGTCTTCCCATTTAGGTCCCTTTACCATTCCTCCTTTTAAATGTCATCGTTTTGGGTATCGGGTAGTCTTCAAATTTTTATTTCCATTATCATGTACAATTTATGAAACTCATGAAGAGAAGGATCATCTGTTGTACTTACCCATATTTCTACTCTTTCTTCCTTCCTGGTGTTCTGAGATTTCTCTTATTTCCTTTCTGTTTGCAGAAATTCCTTTGGCTGTTCTTTAAGAGTCAGTCTGGTAGTGACAAATTCTTCTAGTTTTCCTTTGTCCCAGATGTACCGTAGCTTTGGAAGCAATTATCTTAACTTACTTTTAGTTTGAAAAGTTTGAAATATAAAAATAAATCTTTATGTATCACTCAGCTTTATCAGATACCAATCTGTTGCCATTCTTGTTTCTTTCAAAAGGGATTTTCATTTGTTTGTTTAGTACAAGAAAAGAGCTCTTACTGATGTACATGACATGTGCTACAGGGTTGATACTAAATTCCCTTTCAAAATCCTCGCAAGAACCTTATGAGCTAGAACCTAGTGGTATATCCCATTTTACAGATGAGGAAATGGAAGCTTGGAAAAGTTAATAACATGCCTCAGGTCACACTTTGTGTTTGTTTTTTTGTTTCACTAGAATGTTTCCTGTATTTCAGAGAGAACCCAAGTGTGTTTTGACAGGAATTGGTGTTTGAGTGAGCTTTACATTTATTATAAAAAGCCTCTCTCTTGTAGATTTTTCTCCCTGAGGGTAAATGTTGCCTTGCTATTTTTGTGGCTCTCCCGGATTGCACATATTTTGTGTTTGTGGCAGATGTGGGTCATCACTAGTGGTGAAGAAAGCTGAGTTATTTTGATGATGGCATTTTAGATTTCAGCTTCTGTCGCTTTTTCTTTTAAGCTGTCTATCAACGTCTATGACTACAACTGCCACGTGGACCTGATCCGGCTGCTCCGGCTGGAAGGGGAGCTTACCAAAGTGAGGATGGCCCGCCAGAAGATGAGCGAGATCTTTCCTTTGACTGAAGGTAACATTTCCACAGTCAGGCTGCCTTTATAAACACAGAGAATTGAAGACTGTCGTTTTCTTTCAGTGCTAAAAGTAGGACATGCTCCTTATAGAAAATTTGGAATGTTTAAGTATAGTGGAAAGAAGAAAGTCCATCATCCATAGTCAGCGATTTTTAGTTTATCGTCTTCTACTGTTTTGCTAAACATAGTTGTGGGCATGAAATACCGACTCCTGTTTCGAATCCTGATTTCTTTATCCTAACGTTATGATACAATATTTCTACGTAATTAAACTCCGCCCCCTTCCCTTTCTGTTTCCCATTCTAGTATTTATGTGTTTAATCTGTTCTCTCAGGAACAGATAATTGTAAATGTATTGTAACTAACCTTTCATAAACAGTTTTTAAATGTTTCATACCTTATTTGTTCCACAACAGTTGGGCATTTAGATTATTTCTGTTTATTTGAAACATAATTACAGGGAGCATCTTAGTAGTTAAATCTCCATGGATATACGTAATTGATCTTTTAGGGACAAGTTGGAAAACACAGGTCCTAGATCCAGCTCTGTCCGCTTCTCCCTCCCACAAAGCATAAGTGCTGAGTTCAGAAGCTGAAATCAGATTGCCTGGCTTCATGTCTTTCTGGCTGTGTGACCTTAAGCAAATTATATAAACATTCTAAGACTCAGTTTTTGCAGCAGTAAAATGGGGATAACGGTAGAGTCTGCCTTGTAGTACATGGATTGGACGAGGCATTCTGTGTGCAACACTGAACACGTGCTTGGCATGTCTTAAATGCTTAGGTAGATGCCATTGTTGTTAATGTCACTGTCACCTATCTCACAGGATTTTGACAAAGATTGAGTGAGAAAATATATAAATACTTTGCAAAATATAAAATGCCCAGCAGCTTGTAGGGCTATTATGACTTAGTGATTTGATCTTATTCGGAAGCGTAAACTTTCTGTGTGCTTGGTGCAGGTTTTAAGAATTGAATTTCTGTGAACTGGGTCAGGTTGTATAAGGTGGATGAAACATTCGCATGCTGACGCCTTGCAGTGCAGTCCCTGCTTTCAGTCCGCCTTCTATGCGGGGGACGGTAACGCAGGGGCCCCTGGTGTCTTACAGAGCTCTGGCTGGAGTGGCTGCACGATGAGATCAGCATGGCCCTGGATGGCCTGGACAGAGAGCACGTGTACGAGCTCTTCGAGAAAGCGGTGAAGGATTACATCTGTAAGTTCCCTGCGGGCTCTTCCGGGGCCATCTGGTGGGCTTAGCTAGTATCACCTGCTGCTGTGGATCGTGCTGTGAGGTGCTGGTATCCAGCAAAGAGCATTCGTCCAGTGATCAGAAAGATTGGAGTTCAGTTATTATTATCATGGTCTGTGGTTTTCAATTGAGGCTTTTGGTTTTAAAATGCAAGTAGAAGAAATATTTGAAGGAAAGATGTGAATATACGCACCTCCAGCAGTTATCTGGCAGGGAGAACATACCTGGTATTTCTAGATGACTGAAACTTACCTTTTACACATTGAATGGATTTTTAGAAGCTTTGGACAGAATGCTTTCTGTTCCCTCCCAATAGTAAAGAACTTAAGTTTTTAATTTTAAAATTATGATAGATGTATAGGAAATTGCAAAGGTAGTTCAGAGAAGTCCTGTGTACCTGGTTGATCCAGTTTCCCCCATTGTCTTATGACCATAGTACAAACTCAGCACCAGGAAATGGACCTTGGTACAGTGTGTGTGTGTGTGGGTGGGTGGGTGGGTGGGTGGGTGGGTGGTGTGTGTGTGGGGTGTGTGTGTGTGGTTCTGTGAGACTTTATCCCATCACTGCATGGAGATGCAGAACCTTCCATCACGGCGGAGATCTCCCTTGTCTGCTGGTCTTGACATGTTACCTGTGAAGGTGCCGTGTGGATGCCTTACCTCACTGTAAATCCTGTTTGATGGTATAAATACCTAAATGTTTTCTCTACGTACATTTAGGACTGTATCAGACAATGCCATGGACAAAATGTTTTTAATAAAAATTCAAAAAATTTTACCTTTTTCGTCACATGTCCCTTTCCCCTGCCTGATTTTCCTTACTCCCTCTGTGCGCATCCCCCTCGTGAGAAGCATTGATACTTAGAAGGTAGACTGTCCTGAGGGAGGGAGTGTTCTCTGTACCTTTACCTGCCAAGAAGAATTGATCAATTTTCTACTTTTTATAATCTGAATAAGGAAAATAATAGATGTTTTGTGACTGTGAAATGATGCCGAGTGTGCTTTTAAAAGCTGTTCTTGAGCCTCTGCTCTGATGCCTCCCATTTGGCCGCTGAGAAACTCCGACGGAGTTCCACATGCGTGACGCTCCCGTGTCTTCTGACGTTCCTGATACCCCTTTCTCACGTCGCAGAGTCATGGTCAGCAACTCCAGTTCTCTCTCCAGGGACCTTTTTCCCTCCCCGGGCTGTGATGGTTGTCGGTCCCTTATGGCTCTGTCAGTGCCCTCAGGCCCCCGCGGTTCCTGAGTGTTGATGTCAGTATGCTGTCTCCTTCCACCAGCATGTCTAAGAGGCCAGATAACCACGCTTCTTAGATTATGTCTCATAAGTAGTTTTGAGTAAGGGCCTGAGGGGTTCTCGTGTTATTTTTAGGAGCTTTAGTGTATGGAAATTGTGTCACTTGTTTTGCCTGCTGCTTAGTTTTTAACTGTGTTTTGCATGTTTGGAGATGCCTGGTGTAGACTTTTTTCCCTCAGTGTGCCCTCAATAGTGATTTCAGGCTGCCTGGGGGGTGTTCAGTGTGCCATTTAATATGACCTTTTGGCTCTTCAAAGATTGTGAAAATTGGGCTCCTGGGTCTTTGGGGGAGCCTCGTGCAGAGGCTTCATCCTGTGTCGGAAGCTGGGATTTGGTGACACCTTCTTTTCTTTGCCTCTCATAGTCATCGTGGACTCTGCACCCTTGAGTTTTCTGCGCTTAAAGTACTGTTCACAATATTTGCTCCTCTCTAGATAATGTAAATGTTGGGAGGGGCCGTGATGTAATCTATCAAAAGTTACCTTCTCTGTAGAGGGGGAGCTGTTTCATAGACCCTCTGTACACTTGACGAACCCTCAGTAAGGGCTTCAGCTCCAAGAGCTAGTTCATTTCCATTTTTATTTTGCAGCCCATATGGCAGCTCTGTACCAGTAAGTGAAAACAGAGTAGCTAACAAACTTTTAGCTAAATTCTTTGAAATAAACTTGTTTCATTGAAAAAAGCCTCAGGGAAACACAGCATAATTTTCACATTGGGTTTATCTTTTTAGTATTTTTATTTTACAAGGTGTATAGCATTGAAAATTATTTTGCTCTCTCTGGAAAGTGACTTAATAGGCAAAATGTATACAGTAAGAGGGACTTCCCTGGCAGTCCAGTGGTTAAGACTTTGCGCTCCCAGTACAGGGAGCATAGGTTCAGTCCCTGGTCGGGGAACTTAAGATGCTGTGTGCTGCATGGTGTGGCCAAAAAAAAATGTATACAGTAAGAATCAATGTATTCATAAGGAGTTTAATTCACTAGTCTTGAAGCTGCAGGAGTGAGTATATAGAAAGTTTAAAAAGAAAGTAAGAGAAGCAAGGCAACCGGGTCTTTTGTTGTTTTTTTTTTAGAGATTTAAAATTTCGAGTTATGGGATTGGTGCGTTTAATTTTGTTCTTTCACTTTGACCAGAAGGCTTAAAAATGAATCAAGATTTAAAAGTTGAAAAATTCTAGGCTTTGCAGTCTTTCTGAAGATTCACTCAGATTTGTAACTGTTTTCGTTGAAATCTGTTACTAGGTTCCTTCAGTTTTAATAAGTAAGCTTTATAATCAGTCCTATTACGTATCACCACCTGGCACCTAGTGTGTATGTTGTCGGAGCTCACTGCTTATACCTAGTAGGAACAGTACGGTAGACTTTGCTTTTAGGCTGCAGTGTTGGTGCAGGTAACTGGGACGCTTGTTGGGTCTGCTCTTCCCTTTCTCCGTGAATGAGTACTTTTTTGGTGGGGTCGATTCTCCTGTTCTGTGTCAGAGCAAAAGTTTTGATGTTTGGGCATTTCATATCCTGAGCTAATAATAGAACGCTTCTCATTTTTAGGTCCTAACATTTGGCTAGAGTACGGCCAGTACTCGGTTGGCGGAATTGGTCAGAAAGGTGGCCTCGAGAAAGTCCGCTCTGTGTTTGAAAGGGCCCTCTCGTCCGTTGGGTTACACATGACCAAGGGACTCGCCATCTGGGAGGCTTATCGCGAGTTTGAAAGTGCCATCGTGGAAGCTGCCCGGGTGAGTGACCAGTGCTTGCCTTTTCCCAGCCAGGGCTGTCTTCGTAAGTGATCTTGGAAGAACACAGTTAACAAAATGGTCTTTGCGTATCACTTAGTGGGTTGGCAGTAAAGTAAATAAAATTACGAGTCTGTGGAATAGCAAGAATATATTCTTTGACTAAAAAGCAGATGACCCTACAATTTTTTCTTGGTATTTAGAAATCCTACTCTGTTAGTTATTGGTTCCAGGTGAGTGTAAAGGGATAACCAAGTTGCTCCAAAAAATATTATTTTTACATATGTATATCTGTATATGTATGTCATGTCCCATAGTAACTGTGAGAGATTTGACCCCATCATAAATGCATTTTTTTTTCAGAACTTTTATTGAGATACAGTTAACATACAATAAACTGCATATATTTAGAGCATACAATTTGGTATCCCAATCTCCCAATTCATTTTTTAGACTAGACTATGATTTATAGAATTTTACAGTCCCCTCTCCAGTGTCTCTTTTCCACGACATGTGTCACCACAAAGTTGTTGGCACCCAGTGAAGGCCTCGACTATTAGACCACTGTGATGAAAACAGCCCAGTCCCTTCTCGGTTGTGTCGCTGCTGAGAAACGTGCAGTGGTGCCCTCGCCCCGCCCTGACTGAGGCGTCGGGGCTGAGCCTCTGGCTGCCGTGTGCGGCGCCCCTCGTGGACTCGGCTCGCAGGCTCCCCTCAGCCTGCTTGCACCTTCTGGCTGCTGTACTTTCACTCAACGCTCTTCCTTCAACTGGGAGTCTGTGTCCTTCTCTTGCCAGCTCCAGAGAGCCTGCAGGTGCGTCCCCAGTGCCAGCTCCTCCAGGCGTCTTTCCTGATTTCCCCCCTTCGTAGTAACAAAACTCAGCCCTAAAAACCAGCTTGAAACAAGCCATGATCCTTTGATCCTTGTGAAACGTTGCTTCTCTGATGCTCACGTTCTGTCTCGTTATAGTCATTTGGGGACATTGCTTAGATTCCTTCTTGCTCTCTCCCATCACACTTAGTAGAGGTGATGTTTACTTTTGAGCCTCCTGAAGCATTTGGGACAATACCTCATGTATAAGAGGTCCTATGAATTTTTTTAGTGTGAACTAAAAATGTGCTGAAATTTTTTTTTAAGTAGAAGAACCAAAGTTTGTCATTTACTACGAATTTGCTTCTTTAGCCCATAGCTGGCTTCCTTTCCCCTTTTGATCGGGAACAAACCTTTGATTCACAGCTGGAGAAAGTCCACAGTCTCTTCCGGCGACAGCTGGCGATCCCACTCTATGGTAAGAGAAACTGACCCGTCAACAGCCAGCTCTTCGTGGTTCTTAGAACGCTTTGGGGCATGTCATGTGGTTAGGCCTTTGCTGGCATCTCATGAGGCAGATGTGGCTGGTGTTCATCTTCTCACTGGACAGTATCACTGTGGACAAGGCCCTGGGGAAAAACGTTTCTTGAATTGTTCCTGCTCAAGAGAATTAGAGGGTCAGAGGCAGGACTAGAAGCATATTTCCTGACTCCTAGTTTCCTGTGTTAAGACATTGTTGGGGAGGCAGAGATAGGGTCTCTGAAAGGAGTAGGGAAACTGACCCTCCGTGTTTTCTGGGGGAACTTTATTGAATAAGAGTTCCGTTATGAGCATTTTCTCTGCAGGAGGAAGCTCCATAACAGAGTGGAGGCTATGCGTGGGCTTACATTAGTCTTCCGTGGAGGTGATTGGTTCAGGGACGCGGTCGACTGGAAGTAGTTCTGTCTGAATTTCTTCGGGGGGTGGGGGTGGGATTGGGAAGGATTCTCCTTTTGTGTGGAACACAGTTTGGCAAGCCATGCCTTTGAGCTTGAACGTGAGCAGCGCTGGGAGGACTGCTGAGCGTGGGAAGAGTTGGGTGCCGCTGTCTTGTTTGATCTCTGGGTGTGGTCACACATCGCACACCCTCAGAACCTCTGGGCAACTTTATTTGAGCCCAGGCGTTGTTTCTCTTTTTGCTTCCTGGTTTATTTGGATTTGATCTGACAAGCTGTGCAGTGGCTCTGCAGTCGAATCCTTGGGTGACATTGCAGGAAACGCTGTAGCTATGCTGACTTGTAGATTTCATCTCATGCACCAGTGTGAGGCAGGGCAGCGTGGTGAGTAGAGCCTGGGTTCAAAGCCTTGTTCTTCCGTTACTGTGGCCAGTCGATGTAACCCTCTGCTTGTGTTTCCTCATCTACAAAATGGGGATCATGGTAGACTCTGCCTCACAGAGCTGTGAGGATTGAGTGAAGTAGTGGATGCGAAGTGTTAGAACATAGCAAGCAGTAGGTAAGAGTGGTTAAAGCGTTGCTGTTAGTTTCATTTACTCTGACTGGTTAACTAGTTGGTAGGACCGCCTGGGGCAGTGCTTTGAGGCAGTCTAAGGCCAAGTTAGGGCTCAGCAGAAGAGCTCAGGATTCCATCAGTAAGAGCCCTGTGGCCACAGATGTGGGAGGGGCCCGTGGCATCTGAGTCTCAGGGTTTACTCTGTGTTGGTAAAACCCAATGGCAAGACCCATGGGGCTGAATCTGTCTCTCAATAGATATGGAGGCAACCTTTGCAGAGTATGAAGAATGGTCAGAAGACCCCATACCAGAGGCGGTAATTCAGAACTATAACAAAGCACTGCAGCAGCTGGAGAAATATAAACCCTATGAAGAAGCACTGGTAAGTGTTGGCCTCTGTTACAGTAGACGTCTCTTTACAGAGTTTTCCCTAATCGATAGTTGCAAGTAAACCAGTATCTTTAACGTTTGTTTTATTATGAAATATATAGTGTATAAATGTATACATTCAGTTTACATCCTAATAATAAAGTCAGCGTCCGTGTACCCATCACCCAGGTTAAGAAATAGCGCATTGCCAGTACCTTAGAAGTCTCCTATGTGCCCCTCTCCGATTGCCTCCTCTTCCCTCTCCCGAGAGGTAATCACTTTCCTGACTTTTGTGATAATCATTCCCTTGCTTTTCTTTATAGTTTTACAACCGATGCACGTATCCTTAATATATTGTTTAATTTTGCTTGTTTTTGAACATATATATAATGGAATCATGCTATATATTTTCTTTCATTCAACATATTTTAGGGTTTTACTCATGCTGACAAGTATAGTTACAGTCTGTTTTCACTGCTGTAAAGTTGTCTGTGTATAAACAATTTATCCATGTTCTTAGGTGATTGGGTTGGTTCCAGTCTTTTGCTAGGGGGAGTAGTGTTGCTCTGACCATTCTCAGACATGTCTCTTGGGACATGTGAAAAGGAGTTTCTCTAGGGTACGTATGTGAGAGTGGAATTGCTGGATCCTAGGGTGATGCCGAACTGTTTTCCAGGCTATCAGTTGCTACTCCCGCCAGCAGTACCCAAGAGTTCTCATTGCTCCGCCTGCCTGGGATATTGACATATCTAAATTTTAGCCAGTCTGATGGATCTGAAATTGTAGTTTTAATTTGCATTTCCCTCGTTACTAATGAAGTTGAGCACCTTTTCACACTTATCGGCCATTCAGATTTCCTTTTTTTTTTTTTTATTTTTTAAATTTTTTTTTTTTTTGGGGGGGTACACCAGGTTCAGTCATCTGTTTCCATACACACATCTCCGTACTCCCTCCCTTCTCCGACCCCCCCACCTCGAGTTCCCCCCACCCTCCTTGCCCCAGTCCTCCAAGGCATCTTCTATCCTCGAGCTGGACTCCCTTTGTTATACAACAACTTCCCACTGACTATTTTACAGTTGGTAGTATATATATGTCTGTGCTACTCTCTCGCTTCATCTCAGTTTCCCCTTCACCCACCGCCCCCTCCCATACCTCGAGTTCTCCAGTCCATTCTCTGTATCTGCATCCTTATTCTTGTCACTGAGTTCATCAGTACCATTTTTAGATTCCGTATATGTGAGTTAGCATACAATATTTGTCCTTCTCTTTCTGACTTACTTCACTATGTATGACAGATTGTAGTTCTATCCACCTCATGACATATAGCTCCATCTCATCCCTTTTTATAGCTGAGTAATATTCCATTGTATATATATGCCACATCTTCTGTATCCATTCATTTGTTGATGGGCATTTCGGTTGCTTCCATGTCCTGGCTATTGTAAATAGTGCTGCAATAAACATTATGGTACAAGTTTCTTTTGGGATTATGGTTTTCTTTGGGTATATGCCCAGGAGTGGGATTACTGGATCATATGGTAGTTCTATTTGTAGTTTTTGAAGGAACCTCCAAATTGTTTTCCATAATGGCTGTACCAACTTACAGTCCCACCAACAGTGCAGGAGAGTTCCCTTTTCTCCACACCCTCTCCAACATTTGTTGTTTCCAGACTTTGTGATGATGGCCATTCTGATTGGTGTGAGGTGATACCTCATTGTGGCTTTGACTTGCATTTCTCTGATGATGAGTGATGTTGAGCATCTTTTCATGTGTTTGTTGGCCATCTGTATGTCTTCTTTGGAGAAATGTCTATTTAGGTCTTCTGCCCATTTGTGGATTGGGTTATTTGCTTTTTTGGTATGAAGCTTCATGAGCTGTTTGTATATTTTGGAGGTTAATCCTTTGTCCGTTGTTTCATAGGCAATTATTTTTTCCCATTCTGAGGGTTGCCTTTTAGTCTTGTTTATGGTTTCTTTTGCTGTGCAAAAGCTTTTAAGTTTCATGAGGTCCCATTCATTTATTCTTGATTTTATTTCCCTGATTCTAGGAGGTGGGTCAAAAAGGATGTTGCTTTGATGTATGTCATAGAGTGTTCTGCCTATGTTTTCCTCTAGGAGTTTTATAGTGTCTGGCCTTACATGTAGGTCTTTAATCCATTTGGAGTTTATTTTTGTGTATGGTGTTAGGAAGTGTTCTAATTTCATTCTTTTACATGTTGCTGTCCAATGTTCCCAGCACCACTTATTGAAGAGGCTGTCTTTTTTCCATTGCATACTCGTGCCTCCTTTGTCAAAGATAAGGTGCCCATATGTGTTTGGGCTTACTTCTGAGTTCTCTATTCTATTCCATTGATCTTCCTTTCTATTTTTGTGCCAGTCCCATACTGTCTTGATCACTATGGCCTTGTAGTATAGTTTGAAGTCAGGAAGCCTGATTCCACCAACTCCATTTTTCCTTCTCAAGATTGCTTTGGCTATTCGGGGTCTTTTGCATTTCCATACAAATCGTAAGATTTCTTGCTCTAGTTCTGTGAAAAAATGCCATTGGTAATTTGATCGGGATTGCATTGAATCTGTAAATTGCTTTGGGTAGTACAGACATTTTCATGATGTTGATTCTTCCAATCCAGGAACATTGTATGTCCCTCCATCTGTTTGTGTCGTCTTTGATTTCTTTCATCAATGTCTTAAAGTTTTCTGCATACAGATCTTTTGCCTCCTTAGGCAGGTTTATTCCTAGGTATTTTATTCTTTTGGTTGCAATGGTGAATGGGAGAGTTTCCTTAATTTCTCTTTCTGCTCTTCCGTTGTTAGTGTATAGGAATGCAAGAGATTTCTGTGCATTAATTTTGTATCCTGCTACTTTACTAAACTCATCAATGAGTGCTAGCAGTTTTCTGGTAGAGTCTTTAGGGTTTTCTATATATAATATCATGTCATCTGCAAAGAGTGACAATTTTACTTCTTCTTTTCCAATTTGGATTCCTTTTATTTCTTTTTCTTCTCTGATTGCTGTGGCTAAAAATTCCAAAACTATGTTGAATAATAGTGGTGAGAGTGGACACCCTTGTCTTGTTCCTGTTCTTAGAGGGAATTCTTCCAGTTTTTCCCCATTGAGAACGATGTTGGCTTTTGGTTTTTCATATATGGCTTTTATTATGTTGAGGTAATTTCCTTCTATGCCCATTTTCTGGAGAGCTTTTATCATAAATGGATGTTGAACTTTGTCAAAAGCTTTTTCTGCATCTATTGAAATGATCATATGGTTTTTATCCTTCAATTTGTTGATATGATGTATCACGTTGATTGATTTGCGTATATTGAAGAATCCTTGCATCCCAGGGATAAACCCCACTTGATCATGGTGTATGATTTTTTTAATGTGCTGTTGCAGTCTGTTAGCTAGTATTTTGTTGAGGATTTTTGCATCTATATTCATCAGTGATATTGGTCTGTAGTTTTCTTTTTTCGTGACATCTTTGCCTGGTTTTGGTATCAGGGTGATGGTAGCCTCGTAGAATGAGTTTGGGAGTGCTCCGCCTTCTGCAATATTTTGGAAGAGTTTGAGAAGGATAGGTGTTAACTCTTCTCGAAATGTTTGATAGAATTCGCCCGTGAATCCATCTGGTCCTGGGCTTTTGTGTGTTGGGAGATTTTTAATCACTGCCTCAATTTCCGTACTTGTGATTGGTCTGTTCATGGTTTCTATTTCTTCCTGGTTCAGTCTTGGAAGATTGTATTTTTCTAAGAATGTATCCATTTCTTGCAGGTTATCCAATTGATTGGCATAGAGTTGCTTGTAGTAGTCTCTCATGATGTTTTGTATTTCTGAGTCCGTTGTGACTTCTCCTTTTTCATTTCTAATTCTGTTGATTTGCATCTTCTCCCTTTTTTTCTTGATGAGTCTGGCTAATGGTTTATCAATTTTGTTAATCTTCTCAAAGAACCAGCTTTTAGTTTTACTTATTTTTCTTATGGTTTCTTTCCTTTCTTTTTCATTTATTTCTGCTCTGATCTTTATGATTTCTTTCCTTCTGCTCACTTTGGGGTTTCTTTGTTCTTTCTCTAGTTGTTTTAGGTGTAAGGTTAGGTTGTTTATTCGATCATTTTCTTGTTTCTTAAGGTAGGACTGTATTGCTGTAAATTTCCCTCTTAGAACTGCTTTTGCTGCATCCCATAGGTTTTGGGTTGTTGTGTTTTCGTTGTCATTTGTTTCTAGATATTTTTTGATTTCCTCTTTGATTTCTGTAGTGATTCCTTGGTTGTTTAAGAGTGAATTGTTTAGCCTCCATGTGTTTGTATTTTTTGCAGTTTTTTTCCTGTAATTGATATCTAGTCTCATGGCGTTGTGGCCTGAGAAGATGCTTGATATGATTTCAGTTTTCTTGAATTTGCTGAGGTTTGATTTGTGACCCAAGATGTGATCTATCCTGGAAAATGTTCCGTGTGCACTTGAGAAGAAAGTGTAGTCTGTCGTTTTTGGATGGAATGTCCTATAAATATCAATTAAGTCGAGATGGTCTAATGTGTCATTTAAAGCTTGTGTGTCCTTATTTATTTTCTGTTTGGATGACCTGTCCATTGATGTAAGTGGGGTGTTCAAGTCTCCCACTATTATTGTGTTACTGTCGATGTCCCCTTTTATAGCTGTTAGCATTTGCCTTATGTATTGAGGTGCTCCTATATTGGGGGCATAGATATTTACCATTGTGATATGTTCTTCTTGAATGGATCCCTTGATCATTATGTAGTGTCCTTCCTTGTCTCTTTTAATAGTCTTTACTTTCAAGTCTAATGTGTCTGATATGAGTATTGCTACTCCAGCTTTCTTTTGGCTTCCATTTGCATGGAATATCTTTTTCCATCCCTTTACTTTCAGTCTATATGTATCCCTTGGTCTGAAGTGGGTTTCTTGTAGGCAGCATATAGAAGGGTCTTGTTTTTGGATCCATTCAGCCAGTCTGTGTCTTTTGGTTGGAGCATTTAATCCATTGACATTTAAAGTGATTATTGACATGTGTGTTCCAATTACCATTTTCTGAATTGTTTTGGGTTTGTATTTGTAGGTGTTTTCCTTTTCTTGTGTTTCCTACTTAGAGAAGTTCCTTTAGCACTTGTTGTAAGGCTGGTTTGGTGGTGCTGAATTCTCTTAACTTTTGCTTGTCTGGAAAGCTTTTGATTTCTCTGTTGAATCTGAATGAGATTCTTGCTGGGTAGAGTATTCTTGGCTGTAGGTTTCTCTCTTTCAGGACTTTCAGTATATCCTGCCACTCCCTTCTGGCCTGCAGAGTTTCTGTAGAAAGGTCAGCTGTTATCCTGATGGGTTTTCCCTTATATGTTGTTTGTTGCTTTTCTCTTGCTGCTTTTAATATTTTTTCTTTGTGTTTAATTGTCCTTAGTTTGATTAATATGTGTCTTGGTGTATTTCTCCTTGGGTTTATTCTGTATGGGACTCTCTGTGCTTCTTGGACTTGGTTAATTATTTCCTTTCCCATGTTGGGGAAGTTTTCCACTCTAACCTCTTCAAATATTTTCTCAGACCCTTTCTTGTTTTCTTCTTCTTCTGGGATGCCTATAATTCGAATGTTGGTACGTTTAAGGTTATCACTGAGGTCTCTGAGACTGTCTTCTAATCTTTTTGTTCTTTTTTCTTTTTCCTGCTCTGTGGCAGTTATTTCCCCCATTCTATCTTCCAACTCACTTATTCGTTCTTCTGCCTCAGTCATTCTGCTGGTTATAGCATCTAGAGTATTTTTAATTTCAGTTATTTTGTTATCCATTGCTGTTTGTTTTTCTGAGTTCTTATGAACTGTTTCTTGTACTTTCTCTATTTTGTTATCGAGATTTTGTATCATTTTTACTATCATAACTCTAAATTCTTTTTCAGGCATTTTTCCTATTTCCTCTTCATTTATTTGGTCTTGTGGGTTTTTTTCCTGCTCCTTTGCCTGCATGGTGTTTCTTTGTTTCCTCATGGTTGTCCAAACTTTTGGGGTTGTTTGTCCTGGCGATAGAGGTGTTTATAGAAGACTGTCCAAGCCTCAGACTAATGTCCAAGTATTGGATTAAACGAATATTAAGTCTAGGAAACACATACATGTATAAGACACACAATTACTGAACCCGTTAGGACATAAGGCTCTAGAAAGACCTGACAGAACCCCAGGGTGCTATCAGATATTCAAAGAGAAACCCAGCAGAAATTGACAACTGAAACAGAACAAATCAGAGACAAAAGCAAAAGCAAACAAACAACAAATAACACCCTACACATACAAACATCAATCCAGAGAGATTTTGTAAGCTAGGATCAAATATAGAAAAGAGCCGGAGTACCACCAGAGAGAATGGAGATTCTCAGAATGTAATTAGACAACTGTACTAAGAACTAAGATAAAGACAAAAGCCTAATATTAAATACCAAGGCAGTGCTTCATCTGGAGAGTAGAGCAAGGAGTCTGAGCAGACCGATAGTGTTGCTTATAAGTATGTTAAGATAAAATAAACTTAAAAAGGCTGGAAGAAAGGGGAACAGAAGAGTGTAATGTGGTTGGAAATATGCAAATAAAAAGAAAGTAATAGAAATGTATAAAAGATAGGGATGAAAGGAAAGTATGAGAGAGATTTTGTCCGTACTACCAAAAACTTAGCGGCTATGTCGGGCTCCTTGCAGCCCTCTCTGGTGTCTGAGGCCATCTGCTGGTGTTCAGCTGGTTCTCTTTGGGAATCACTGCGTCCTTCCGTGCATTCCCAATGCATCTGTGGAGAGGGATGCACTCCACGTCTCTCTACTTCGCCGCCATCTTTTCTCCCCCCAGATTTCCTTTTGAAAACATTTTTTTTTTTTTGACGTGCCTTTTAAAGCCTTTGGCTCATTTTTCTTTTGGTTTGCCTTTTTTCCAGTTGATTTGTGGGAGTCCTGGGTTTTAATCCATACTTTTGTTTGTATGTGTTGCAATTTTTTCCTCTTTTCCATTTTTTTTTGAGGCATCTTTTTTTTAAATTTTTATTATTTATTTATATATATTTATGCTGCGTTGGGTCTTTGTTGCTGCAGGTGGGCTTTCTCTAGTTGTGGTGAGCAGGGGCTACTCTTCATTTCAGTGCAAGGGCTTCTCATTGAGGTGGCTTCTCTTGTTTCGGAGCACAGGCTCTAGGTGCACAAGCTTCATTAGGTGCAGCACATGGGCTCAGTAGTTGTGGTGCATGGGCTTAGTTACTCCGCAGCATGTGGTATCTTCCAGACCAGGGATTGAACCCGTGTCCCCTGCAGTGGCAGGCAGATTCTTAACCACTGTGCCACCAGGGAAGTCCCTGGAGGCATCTTTTGATGACCAGTTCTTAATTTAATCTAATTGGATTTACCATTCTTTCCCTTAGGGTTTGTGCTTAAAAAATCTCTTCATACTCCAAGGATACTAATATACTTAGCTCTGTTTTTCTTCTGAAAGTTTATAGTTTTGTCAAAGTTCATCTTTAGGTTTTCATCTGGAGTGGATCTTTGGGTGTGGTCTGAGGCAGGGTCCAGTTTGGTTTTTCCACATGGAGAAGCAGTTGTTCCAGCGCTGACTTTAGCAATTCCCTCCACCCCTCGCTCACGTGCTTCCCCACGTCTGTCGTGGATTAGCTGTCCATTTCCGTGTGGATCTATTTCTGGGCTCTCTGTTCTGTCCCACTGCTTTATATTACACTATCATAATGATGACAGTTTTATCATTAAATTTTGGTCTTCAGTAGTGTGAGTCCCACCCATGTGGTTCCTCTTCAAGAGGGTCCTGGCATTCTTCAGCTCTTAATACTTCCATTAAATTGAGAATCAACTTTTCAAGTTCTGGAAAAAAAAAAAACAAAAACAAAAAACTTTTTTGGGGGGGTGGCCACGCAACATGCAGGAGCTCAGTTCCCTGACCAGGGATTGAACCCAGGCCCTTGGCAGTGAATGTGGAGTTCTAACCACTGGATTGCCAGGGAATTCCCTTGAGTTTTTGATTGAAATTGCATTGAATCTGTAGATCAATTTGGAGAAGAATTTACATCTTTTAAATATTGAATCTTCCACTCTGTGAACATGGTATAGGCCTCTACTGTTTACGTCTTCTCTTTCTGTGAAGTTTTATACATTTATGAATTTATCCAGTGTCTTGAACACATTTTTAGATATATTTCTAAGCGTTTTTGCTATTATAAATGGTATCTTTTTAAAGATTTTCTTTTCTAGTTGTTTGTTCCAGGTATATAAAGTGTAATTTTTTAATATTAATTTTTTAATCAGACTTGCTCAGTCCTTATTAATGTTAATAATTTATAGATTTGGGGGGATTTTCTGTGTTGATAGTGATACACAATGTTATTTGTAAATGGCATTTGTTCCCCTTTCTTGGTCTTAGAATATTTTATCTTCGTTTACCACTGCTCAGACTTAGGCTTTTGTTTTCTTGTATTTCTTGTCCTTTAGTTGACCCACAAGGCATCGTTATTAAAGCTACATTTTGCAGTCCCAATTTGGTTACATTTACTGCATGCATTTCCCGTTTTCTTTGCTCTTTCTTTTCACATCATAGATCTTTCATCTGGAATCACTTTTCTTTTGCTTAAAGTCTGCCCTTTAGCATCTCCTGCACTGCATATTTGCTTATAACAGATTTTCTCAGTTTTTGTTTGTTTTAAAAGGTCTTTACTTTGGTCTCCCTCTTGAGAGTTAATTTCTCAGAGTATAGAATTCTAGGCTGACAGTTCTGTTCTCTCAGCAGTTAAATATATCTTTCTGGCGTCTGGCTTCTGTTGTGCTGCTCAGAAGTCAGCTGTCTAATTCTTGCTTCTTGGAACAAAATCCTTGTTTGTTCTCTGGCCAATTTTAAGATCTCATTGGTTTGGTTTGATGTCTGGCAATTTCACTGCAGTAGATCCAGGGGTGGATTTCTTTGTATTTATCCTGCTTGAGGTTTGTTGAGCTTCTTGGCTCTGTTTCTGGTATCTTTCATGCCTGGTGAGTGAGAACACAGGCTTTGAGAGCTGGGCTGCCTCAAGTTTGAATTTTAGCTCTAGGCTAGTACTCAGCCTCTTGTGACTTGGTTGCCTTGAATGTAAAATGGGGATAGAAGTGATATCTGCCTCCAGGGATTGTTGTAAAGATCAAATTCTTAGTATTATCTCTTAAACTGGCAAAAGCTTAACCTTCCCTTAGCTTAACCACCTTCAGTTTTTGTCCATAGTATTTGCTTCTTTGCCAGTTTGTTGTTGATTTGCAAGAAGATTTTTTTTAATATTTACTCTAGTGTTTTAAGTTGTTTTCAGGGGCAGTGTGTCTGGGTAACTGATTTGTCATTATTAGTAGACACTGAGCCTCTCCAGTGTTGTCCAAGTTCCGAGCATGTGTGCTCCCGCTCCTTTTTCACGTGTCAGTGATTGGTACTTAATTGTATTTCACAAAGCTTCATTCGTGAAATCCTTAGCCAGTTGAATTTTGTTTTGCCCATCAGCAGAGTGTGGCTGAGGAGAGAACAAGTTGACTAAGAGGATTTTGCCTAAAAAGAATTTTGATTGTATGTCTGTGGATCAGCAAACATTGAGCATAGCCTCCTCCGTCTCCTGCGTGTACCTGTGCTCTGCCAGGAGCCGGTGTTTGGGAAGATGAACCTGCAGTAGCGCAGGGCACCGAGGCACTGCGGTGTGGTTGCGTTCACCCTACTCGCTAGGCCAAGGAAGTGATCTCTGTGTTGGAAGGGTGGCTCGCAGTGATCACTAGCAGAGGTGTTTCTCTTTCATTCAATTCCTGATCGATGGGAGGTTTAAATTCCCCATGGTCTAGGGATGGAGTTTAAATAGGGTTTATGGAGCCTTTGTAACTGTTGCCACGAAGAGGCACTTTGGATTCCCATTCTGCCCATCAGTGTATAGACCCGATGTGGGGAGTGGTGATTCTTATCTTGGTGTGGCCATTCTCACCAAAATTTACCGTGGAGGTGTGTGTGCTTTCTGACCGTGTCACACAGCTCACTCCAACGTCCTTGCCGTTCTCCTCTGTCCCAGTTGCAAGCTGAAGCGCCCAGGCTGGCTGAATATCAAGCATACATCGATTTTGAGATGAAAATGGGTGACCCCGCCCGCATTCAGTTGGTCTTTGAGCGCGCCCTGGTCGAGAACTGCCTTGTTCCGGACTTGTGGATCCGTTACAGTCAGTACCTAGTAAGATGCCCTCCCTGTTCTAATCTCACTTTATTTTTACCGATGTAGGTTCTGTGTAAAGAAACCCAGAAAGAGCACCAGGAGTTGGCTGCGTGCTGCTCCTCGCTGGGCTCGCTGAGGGAGTCTCCTGGTGTATTAGGTTATTTTAAACTGATCACTAACTGTAAAAATAAGTTTTTGCATAGCCTTACTATTGACGATTTTATAACATTAATTTTTCTTTTAATTTTTATTACGGAAAAATGTAAATACATAAATGTAGACAGATTAGTAAAATGAAACAAGTAGCCATCACCCAGCTTCAACACTTAACTAATGGCACTAGTTCCATCTATAATCTTTCTAGTTTCATCTCTTTCCTTATTTCCCTCCCTTCCATATTATTTTGAAGCAAATCCAGAAATCAGATTTTGATGGTAAATATTTGTATATGTGGGTATAAAAGATTTGAATCGGGATCTAAACGAGATCCATATGTTAGGATTGGCTGAGGTCTCTTCAAGTTCTTTGATCTGTAGGTTCCCCTCTCCACCTCTCTCCTCTTCTCCCCCGAAACCCCTTGCAATTTTTTGTGGAAGAAACCAGTCCTGTTAGGAGATGTCTTTGGTTGGCTGGTTGTGCTGGGAATGTCTTGTGGATGGTGAAGTCCTAACGATAAAACTCTCTCTCCCCACCCTGGTGTTCTTTGTCATAGGATCAGCAGCTGAAGGTAAAGGATGTGGTTTTATCTGTGCACAGTCGCGCTGTTAGAAACTGCCCGTGGACAGTTGCCCTGTGGAGCCGGTACCTCTTGGCCATGGAAAGACATGGAGTTGATCATCGAATGATTTCGGGTGCGGATGTTTTTGTGGGAAGATTTCCAAGCTTTTTGTCCCGGGTCAGAAACATGGAGCTTTGCCAAAGTCATTAAGCCAGTGTTCCCCGCGGGGTTACCTTGGGATATTGGGTATTAGTGATGGAAAGGGCTCAGAGTGGGAGATAAAGTAGTTGTCTTTTTGACTTTTTAGAACTTTTTAACTTGTTAACGTTCATTTTGATCGTCCAGGGAGTCATGGTCCTTTCTCCAGCTTTTGTGGCCTGGAGTGCTTTAATGCAGGGCACCTTGTGGGATGAGCCCTTTCCAGAACACAGTGTGTGCACCGCTGCAGTAGCCTTTCCTGTGAACGTTTCTCTCCAGCTCATTTCACTTCGTTGCATCCCATTATTACTAGTACTGTTTTTTAAGCCATATGGTACTTTATAATCAGTAGAGGTTTTTATAATGATCTTGATAACTTTATATTAGCTTCTTTTTTGAATTGTCAACAAATCCTGGCCTTTTTGTCAACTCCAGTGACCTTCGAGAAAGCTCTGAGTGCTGGCTTCATTCAGGCCACTGATTATGTGGAGATCTGGCAGGCATACCTTGATTACCTGAGGAGAAGGGTCGATTTCAAACAAGGTATTGAAGTTCATGGGTTTCATATCAAAACTGAGCTTTTTCTTAACGTGCTTTTTGGTGGGGTATCCCAGTTGTCCACACCTCTCACGATGGGGCAAGTGATGTAGACCAGCCGTTGGTTACGTTTTTCCTGAGGAATTGTAGCTGTTTCAGTGTATAGCAGTCTGTGGGTTGTAAAGGGAGACAGTAACGGTTCTTCCGTTTTATGCTGGCTCCTGTCAACCTCTTTAGTCTCATTTCTCCCATCTCCCCCTCTGGGTATCCTAAATAGTTCCTTAAGTAGGACTGCTGTGTTCATTTTAAATCGTTGACGCTTCATGGGATCCGCTGCCTTCCTCCCCTCCTCCCTCAAAAAAAGAAGAGCAACCAGACCCTCCCTGCCCCGTCCTCGGTCTAACTGGTGTTTGCTTACTCAGGCAGGTGGCTTTTAGCCATTCTGCCGGCTCGGGGAGACCTCCTCTGCTTTGGTCCCACACACAGCGCCCTTGTCACCTTTGTCCTTGTACCGTCTGTGCTGTGCTCTCTTCCTGTGTCTGCCCCCCGCCCCTGTGCGATGTGGGCAGGGACTGGCAGTTTTGTTTCCATGTCCCCAGCATGATGTCAGGGAGTTTCAGAGTAGGATTGAAAAGAACAAACAAGACGTGGCCTGTGGTTTCCTAGAGCCGAACTTGCTCTGCACTTTCTCACAGACTCCAGTAAAGAGCTGGAGGAGCTGCGGTCTGCGTTCTCCCGCGCCTTGGAGTACCTGAAGCAGGAGGTGGAGGAGCGTAAGTGGGGCCCCCTCCTGCCTCGTCCGCTTGTGCTTCCTGCGCTGGTCCGGGTACCTCTGCAGTTCAGGGCTGTTTGCCTCTCAGTTACTTTCTGATTTCTTCTGCTTCTCTTCTCCAAGGTTTCAGCGAGAGCGGAGATCCAAGCTGCCTGATCATGCAGAACTGGGCTCGGATTGAGGTAAATGTTTTTGACACGTGGTCCGTTTCCTCCCCCATCGAGGGACCTTTGTCCTATAGTGTGGCTGAAGCTGAGTCGGGACCCCAGGTGATGGTCCAGGCTCTGCGAGGATTCGTGTGTGTGTACCTTGCTCGACGCACATTCGTTTGTATCTCAGGGAGAGCCCTAGCCCCCAGCTGGAGGGTGCACGGCAGCTGTGTGCACGCCGGGCCCTCAGTCGTGTGTCACCTCCTCCCTTCCTGCTCTGCACCCCCTTGGTGAGCATGCTCCCGGCACGAGCAGTTCGCCAGGCCTCTCACTGTGTGCAGAGGGTGAGGTGGACCCTGTCCCTGTGCTGTCAGTAGTGAGGCTTCATCCAGTGTGGAAGACAGACAGTATCACAGGTGATTAGAGGATATAGTGAGTCGGATGTTATTGCTGGACCGAGGACCCCAGGGTGAGTAGGACGTGGATCCTGCCCTCGATCAGCTCAGAGGCTTGTAAAATTCTCATGCCTTCTCCTCTGAGGGAGCGTCAGGTATCAGGTAGTAGGTAGATGGGATGGCTGTGTTGAAACCATGTTAAAAATGCTGCAGCTGAGGCTCAGAAGTTAAGAGCTGGCATCTGCTCCTTGGTCTGTCTGTCTTTCCCTGCCTTGCCCTTCAAATTAAACACTTACAGTTAAGCTAGATAAAAATGAAAAACCAATGCCTGGCCCCTACTACCGTAAGTGCCTGTGGGCTCCCGAGCATGGCTCTCGGGGTGAGTGTGGACAGACAGCCTGAGGCTGCCGTGCGTATGTGTGCGCCGGGCTGTTACCGTGGGGCGTGGCCTGGGAATGTCCCGGGTGATGCTTTTGGGGTGGAAGGCTTTTAGCCATGAGTACCTGAAATA
Source organism: Hippopotamus amphibius kiboko (assembly GCF_030028045.1). Classification (NCBI taxonomy): domain Eukaryota; kingdom Metazoa; phylum Chordata; class Mammalia; order Artiodactyla; family Hippopotamidae; genus Hippopotamus; species Hippopotamus amphibius. The sequence goes on along the minus strand of NC_080193.1, from coordinate 9,022,760 downwards.
TGTTTTGTATGTCAGCATCGTAAGATCCGTGTCCTTTCCTAACTCATTCTGCTCATGCTTTCAGGCTCGACTGTGCAATAACATGCAGAAAGCCCGGGAGCTCTGGGACAGCATCATGACCAAAGGGAACGCCAAGTATGCCAACATGTGGCTCGAGTATTACAACCTGGAAAGGTAATCGCCCGGGGTGGGGGCGGTGTGTGTCAGGTGTGGCCCAGCTATCAGCCCGCTCCCTTTATCGCCTTGTCTCTCCTTAGTGTCTGGGGATTTATAGGGTGGGGCATAGAGAACCAGACCTAATACTCTGTGCCTGGGCTCTGCTTAAACCCGTGCGTTACTTTCAATTTATTTTGGTTGGTTTGTTTTGATTTTTGGACATGAATGTTTTATTTGACTTTGAGGGAGGTGTTTACTTTTTATATTTGCTTTGTCTGTAAAAGCAGAAAATACTAAAAAGCAAAGAGGAAATATCCCAAGTTTTCTGCAGTGACAGACCTACACGTAACCACCGTTAGTTAATGGTTTGGGTATATTCTTTGAGATTTTCCTATGCTTAAATTTTTAAGAAATGATGATGCAGTTACAGTATATATGTTCTAAACCTCTAAAATCATTGCAATATTTATAACATGGGGAAGATATAAAGAATATGACCAGCTTTTTTTTTTAACTGGAATATAATTGCTTTACAGTGTTGTGTTCGTTTCTGCTGTTCAAGTGAATCAGCTATATGTATACCTATATCCCCATATCCCCTCCCTCTTTGACCTCCCTCCCCCACCCCATCCTGCCCATGTAGGTTGTCACAGAGCACTGAACTGAGCTTCCTGTGCTTTATAGCATGTTCCCGCTAACTATTTGACGCATGGTAGTGTATGTATGTCAATCCCAATCTCCCAATTTGTCTCACCCTCCCTTTCCCTCCCCCATGTCCAAATGTCCGTTCTCTACATGTATGTCTCTAATCCTGCCCTGCAGATAGGTTCATCTGTACCATTTTTCTAGATTCCACGAATATGTGTAAATATATGATAATTTGTTTTTCTCTTTTTGGCTTACTTCACTCTGTTTGACAGTCTCTAGGTCCAACCACATCTCTACAAATGACCCAGTTTCTTTCCTTTTTATAGCTAATATTCCATTGTATATATGTACCACATCTTTATCCATTCATCTGTTGTTGGACATTTAGGTTGTTTCCACGTCCTGGTTATTGTAAATACTGCTGCAGTGAACACTGGGGTACCTGTGTCCTTTTGAATTATGGTTTTCTCATGGTATATGCCCAATAGTGGGATTGCTGGGTCATATGGTATATTTTTAGTTTTTAAGCAACCTCCACGCTGTTCTCCACAGTGGCTATGTCAATTTACATTCCCACCAACAGTGTAAAAGGGTTCCCTTTTCTCCATACCCTCTCCAGCATTTATTGTTTAGATTTTTTGATGATGACCATTCTGACCAGTGTGAGGTGATACCTCATTGTAGTTTTGATTTGCTTTTCTCTAATAAGTAGTGATGTTGAGCATCTTTTCCTGTACCTCTTGGCCATCTGTATGTCTTCTTTGGTGAAATATGTATTTAGGTTTTCCACCCATTTTTTCATTGGATTGTTTATTTTTTTTGATATTGAGCTCCATGAGCTGTTTGTATATTTTGGAGATTAATCCTTTGTCTGTTGCTTCATTTGCAAATATTTTCTCCTTTTCTGAGGGTTATCTTTTTGTCTTGTTTATGGTTTCCTTTGCTGTACAAAAGCTTTTAAGTTTCATTCGGTCCCATTTGTTTAGTTTTGTTTTTATTTTCATTACTCTAGGAGGGGGGGTCAAAAAAGATTTTGCTATGGTTTATGTCTTTTTTTTTTTTAATTTTTAAATTTTTAACTTTTTTGGCTGTGTTGAGTCTTCGTTGCTGTGTGCACTTTATCAAGTTGCAGAGAGCAAGGGCTGCTGTTCATTGTGGTGTGAGGGCTTCTTATTGCGGTGGCTTCTCTTGTTGCAGAGCAAGGGCTCTAGGCACGTGGGCTTCAGTCGTTGCAGCACATGGGCTCAGTAGTTGTGGCTCATGGGCTGTAGAGTGCAGACTCAGTAGTTGTGGTGCAGTGGCTTAGTTGCTCTGCAGCATGTGGGATCTTCCCATACCAGGGCTTGAACCCATGTCCCCTGCATTTGCAGGTGGATTCTTAACCACTGCGCCATCAGGGAAGTCCCAATACCATACTGTCTTGATTACTGTAGCTTTGCAGTATGGTTTGAAGTTGGGGAGCCTGATTCCTTCAGCTCCATTTTTCTTTCTCAAGATTGCTTTGGCTGTTCGGGGTCTTTTGTGTTTCCATACAAGTTGTAAAATTTTTTGTTCTAATTCTGTGAAGAATACCATTGGTAATTTGATAGGGGTTGCACTGAATCTGTAGATTGCTTTGGGTAGTACATTCATTTGCACAATATTGATTCTTCCAGTCCAAGAACATGATATATTTCTGTATCTGTTTGTCATCCTTGATTTCTTTCATCAGTGTTTTATAGTTTTCTGAGTACAAGTCTTTGCCTCCTTAGGTAGGTTTATTCCTACGTATTTTATTCTTTTTGTTGCGATGGTAAATGGGATTATTTCCTTAATTTCTCTTTCTGATTTTTCATTGTTAGTGTATAGGAATGCAAGAGATTTCTGTGCATTAATTTTGTATCCTGCAACTTTACCAAATTCATTGATTAGTTCTAGTAGTTTTCTGGTGGCATCTTTAGGATTTTCTATGTGTAGTATCATGTCATCTGCAGACAGTGACAGTTTTACTACTTCTTTTCCAATTTGTATTCTTTTTATTTTCTCTGATTGCTGTGGCTAGGACTTCCAAAACTATGTTGAAAAAGAGTGGCAAGAGTGGACATCCTTGTCTTGTTCCTGATCTTAATGGAGATGTTTTCGGTTTTTCACCATTGAGGGCAATGTTGGCTGTGGGTTTGTCATATATGGCCTTTATTATGTTGACATAGGTTCCCTCTATGCCCATTTTCTGGAGAGTTTTTATCATAAATGGGTGTTGAATTTTGTCAGAAGCTTTTTCTGCATCTATTGAGATGATCATATGGTTTTTATTCCTTGATTTGTTAATATGGTGTATCACATTGGTTTGCATATGTTGGAGAATCCTCGCTTCCCTGGGGTAAATCCCACTTGATCATAGTGTAAAATTGTTTTAATGTGTTGTTGGATTCTGTTTGCTAGTATTTTGTTGAGGAGTTTTGCATCTGTGTTGATCAGTGATATTGGTCTGTAATTTTTTGTGATATCTTTGGTTTTGGTATCAGGGTGATGGTGGCCTCGTAGAATGAATTTGGGAGGGTTCCTCCCTCTGCAACTTTTTGGAAGAGTTTGAGAAGGATAGGTGGTAGCTCTTCTCTAAATGTTTGATAGGATTCGCCTGTGAAGCCCTCTGGTCCTGGACTTTTGTTTGTTGGAAGATTTTTAATTACAGTTTCAATTTCATTACTTGTGATAGGTCTGTTTATATTTTCTAATTCTTCCTGTTTCAGTCTTGGAAAATTGTACCTTTAATTCAGTATATCTTGGACATTGCATGTCAATACCTTTTTTTTTTTTAAGTTTTATTTATTTATTTATATTTATTTATTCATTGGCTGCCTTGGGTCTTCGTTGCTGTGTGTGGGCTTTTTCTAGTTGTGGTGAGTGGGAGCTAATCTTCATTGCAGTGCGCGGGCTTCTTATTGCAGTGCGCGGGCTTCTTATTGCAGTGGCTTCTCTTGTTGTGGAGCACAGGCTGAAGGTGTGTAGGCTTCAGTAGTTGTGGCTTGTGGGCTCTAGGGCACAGGCTCAGTAGTTGTGATGCACAGGCTCAGTTGCTTTGAGGCATGTGGGATCTTCCCAGACCAGGGATCAAACTGGTGTCCCCTGCATTGGCAGGTGGTTTCTTAATCACTATGCCACCAGGGAAGCCCTTTTTTTTGTTTGTTATGAATATTTTTTTTACCCCCGATTTAAAAAATAATGTGTGCTCAAGTTAAAATAGAACATTTAAAAAATGTGAGATAGAAAGGGAAAGTCTTAAAGTCATTCCCCGGAGATGACTGTTATTAAAGCAGCTTGACCATTCCCCTAGATCAGCAGTTCTCAAATGGTTTGGTCTCAGGCCCTCTTCTGCACTCTTAAAATATGAGGGTGCACCTCCACAGCTTCGGTTTGTGTGAGGTGCGTGTATTAACATTTACCATGTCAGCAAACTCAGCGAGCAAGTACAGAATATTGTTATTCACTTAAAAGTTGCAATAAATTCATTACATTTAATAGAAGTAACATTTTCATGAGAAATGACTGCTTTCCAAACTCCAAAATAATGTAGTGAGAAAGCGGCCTGGTCTTATACTTTTGTCAGAACCTTTAGCCTGGCTCCGTAGCAGACAGCTGGACGCTCCTGTCTGCTTCGGCATCCCCTCTGTTGTGATGTTTTCGTTGAGGAATATGAAGGAAATGTGGCCTCACACAAATAAGAGGTTAGAAGAGAGAAGGGGGTGTTATTCAGATAATTGCGGCTGTTCTTCTTTTACACTACAGCAAAATGTAGCAAGTCGTAGTCAGAGCAGGACTTGAGCAGACCTTTTCCCCACACGTGATTGCCTGACGTGTGTTATGTGTGTAGGAAGTGCTGACTCATTAAGTCCTGCAGCTCTTCCAGATGTGGATGCATTTCATTATCCCATTTGTTCGTATCTGCGCTGATCTTCGTAGAAAAGCCTTACAAGTAGGAAGCTGTCAGACTCACGGTGGCAGATAAAGATTTTCCAAAGTTCTTATTTTCACTTGAAAGCTCCAGTTTTATCACTGTCAGCAAAAACTCGAAATGGTTTTCCTTGAAGTGACAGCCTCACTTCATAAATTTTTGAAAGTGTCTGCCAGATACCCAGGCCTGAATCACCATAGTTCTTGTCACTCAGCTGTTCTCTCAAGTGAACATGATGTCCTGTGAAAAAAAGCCAGTCCAGCTCCCAGCGCAAACAGTAACCGGTTATTTCTTTGCTACAAACATTGTACTTCGGTATAAAGAGGTGCTTGATGTCACACAGAATATTAACAAGATGTGCACCGTCTTGATTTGTGCTGAGTCACTGTGGCTTTTGCGCCATCAGCGCAAATGTCAATACATTGAAAAAGTCTGATTAATGTTTGGTATTATTATGAAAGTCGTTTTGATTTTGCAGAGCTCCTGAAAGGGTCTTGGAGACCCTCGGGTCTGTATGTTGAGAACCACTGCTCTGAATTTTTTTCTTAGTGTCCTAATATATACAATGTTTATGTATATTTACAAAAAATTGGAAAACAGAAATGAGAATGTACTCTCTCATGACTACTGGGATGAACAGAATGTTGTTTGAGATGTGCTGTCCTGGTGAGCAGTGTGTATCTCCACGTCACTGTAAGGAGCTCTGACTCTAGGCCTGAAATCTGATAGTCCCCTGCGTCAGTGGCTCTCCCCTCGAGTGGGACTGTGTCCTAGGATTTCTCTAGGGACTTTATCAAGTCACCCACAGCTCTTGGATCCCCCACATGGGTTGCATGCGTGGATGGAGTAAAGGCAGGATGCCTGGCTGTGGACCACTGTCCCCAGGGGCCTTTTCCACTAGCACCAACTTGCCAAGGGAAGGAGTGGTTTAGAAGAAAGCCTTCATTTTTGAGTAGAGGGGCTCCCTGGCAAAACGAGAAAGCGTGAAAAGTATCAGCACAGAGAGCAGGGCATCTGCTCAGGAGCTGGAGTTGGCGCTGGGCTTTGATATTGTGGTGGTCGCTGTGTGAAGGTGGCCCTCCCTCTGCGCCTTCTGCTTTGTGTGCCAGGGACCCCAACTGTGTGCTTTCTGCCCTAGGGCCCACGGTGACACCCAGCACTGCAGGAAGGCTCTGCACCGGGCTGTCCAGTGCACCAGCGACTACCCAGAGCATGTCTGTGAGGTGTTGCTCACCATGGAGAGGACAGAAGGTGGGGAGCTCGGCGCCCTGCCCTTGGCTTGGGGTCTTCCCGTTTGCCATTTGGTCTCAGGACTGTGGGCTTAAGGACAGACGGTGTTTATAGCGCCAGCCCCTCAAGGGGCCTCTGTGATGAGACCATCATGCAGTGCTTGCCAGTGAGAGGGGGAGTCCTGCAGCCCTTCTGAGACTCTCCTCGTGTGAAGGCCCGTGATGCTGCCCTGGCACAGGCCTCCCAGGGCTCTCTGGTGGGGCTGCCGTGTGCAGCATCCCTGGCTTCCCTCTTCCCACTGGGTACCAGCAGTGCTTCTCCCACCCCACTCCTGACCAGCAGAACCATCTCCAGGCCTTGCCAAGGGTTCCCCGGGGGATCAGGAGAGCCTGTGCTTCAGCACACGGTGACACGTATGCCTCCCTGTGGGTTTCAGCGCCTCAGTGTTCAGTTTGAGTCTGGATTCTGGGTATGAACCCCTTAGAGCTGGGAATAGACACCCAAGCAGCAACAACAGTAAGAAAAACAGTGTTTATGCTCTGAGGAGCTCTTGAAATCTTTCAGCCTTAGTACAGATGTCTTGTACCTTTTGTAGTAGAATGTTTTCATAATCTTTGCCACAGAGAGCCTGTAATAGAACCTATGCTGGTTTTCAAGTCTCTTTTCTAAAAGAGAAGAGATGTTCTAAACCCACCTGGAAGGACTATTTAAGTTCTGAAACTTGAAACCTACACGAATGAAGTCTTCGTAAAATGGAGAGCTGATTCTCCAGTTGTTATTGTTTGATGGAAGAGGTCTCTTCTGGAGGTGTGGGGACATTAAGAAAATTTTATATATCCTTCAAAATCCAAAGACGTGAAAGTTTGCTTCTTCTTCTTCTCAAGGTACTTTAGAAGATTGGGATATAGCCATTCAGAAAACAGAAACTCGACTAGCTCGCGTTAATGAGCAGAGAATTAAGGTAACAATGCTCTTTATTTCAGGTCTTTGAACCTCTGGTAGCAATTTTGACTGTGTTTGGTATGAATGTCCTTTGTCAAAACCTTTGGGGTCAGCATAAGAAGTGTCTTTTACTTGGAGTATTAAGTATGAAATGTTTGAATCAATATTTAAGCCTGTCAGCTTTTTATTTTATTTTTACTTTTTAAAAATTATTTATGTATTTATTTTGGCTGCATTGAGTCTTCATTGCTGTGCAGGGGCTTTCTCTAGTTGTGGCACGTGGGCTTCTCATTGCGGTGGCTTCTCTTGTTGCAGAGCATGGGCTCTAGGCACTTGGGCTTCAGTAGTTGCAGCATGTGGGCTCAGTAGTTGTGGTGCACGGGCTTAGTTTCTCTGCGGCATGTGGGATCTTCCCAGAGCAGGGATCGAACCCATGTCCGCTGCATTGGTAGGAGGATTCTTAACCACTGCGCCACCAGGGAAGTCCTACCTGTCATCTTTTTAGATTTGCTTAAAACTTTACACCCAACAGTAAATACTTCATGTAGTGGGGGAATTTTGGCCCTATAGGTTATTAGAATAGACAAAGAAGCTAAAAAAGGAGCCTTGCGAGTGGAACATGAACACCCTCAAATGAATCAGGGCCCCAGTTTTATAGATTTTCTTTCTTTTGGGAGTCATCCTGGGGGTTCTGTGAGACGTACGGTAGACTTGAGATGCTCTGCTAGGAAGCCTGAAGAGGCTGGGGCTCAGCTGGGGAGACTGGGAGCAGCCCTCCCCTCGTCCTCTCCCTGGTCCTCTCCCTTCTCCCGGGTGGTGACCGTCCGCCCTGTGCTCCCACCTCTTCCATCACGAGCCAGTGGACGTCACATAACCGCTGCATCCAGTGATGCGTTGTATCCCGATTTTCCAGGCTGCAGAGAAGGAAGCAGCCCTCGCCCAGCAAGAGGAAGAAAAGGTTGAACAACGGAAGAGGGCCCGGGCAGAGAAGAAGGCGTTAAAAAAGAAGAAAAAGGCCAGAGGTGCAGACAAGCGCGGAGCGGATGAGGACGACGAGAGGGAGTGGGGCGACGAGGAGGAAGGTAAAGCCTGGAAGGGCTTCCATGGGGAGGCCCGGACCTCCAGGCGGGGCGCAGAACTGCAGACAGCTTGATTCTTGCACCATTTGAGAATTAGTTGCTTGTGAGGTGCCCACCACCCACCTCCCTGCCCCTGCCTACCCTACACGTGGGTGCCCTGTGCCAGACGCCGCCCTGTGGAGACAGCCCTGCCCGTATGCCCCTGGGCGCCACCCCCTGCACTGTGCCTGACGCCACCGCCCCCTTCCTGAGTGGCGCCTCCTCCCGCGTGGGCTCCCACACCCCACCCTGTCCCGTCGCTGCCCCAAGTGTGGACATCCCTCTCTCCTCAGGCCCTGGCACCCTGCACCACCCCTGCAGCCCTGCCCTGCAGCGACACTGGCCTGCCTTGGCCCCGCCTCATGGTTTTGACATGTAGAACTTTCTAGCCAGTGTTTCTTTTAGCCCTGCCATTTCAGGCATGGGCAAGCGTGGGTCACATTTGTTTCAGCAGAGTCGGTCAAGGTAAAGAATTGTCTCTGGACACTAAAGGATGCTAAGCACTTTTCTAGTTCAGAAGTTGTCAGCCAGAGGGACGTAGTAATGGAGTCATCGTTCTGTTGACCAAGCATTTCACCCGCGTCTTTTTGGGGCCTTCAGAAATGACCCTGGGTAGCTCGCTGCCCTTCAGGGCTTCTGGTTTAGAGCGGAAGGCAGACGGGACCTGTGAGCACAGAGACGTGTCACGGGGCCTGGGGGAGAGACAGGTGTGAATCACGGTGGAGGCCCGGGGAAGCACCTGGGGGTCCGCAGCCCGCAGGAGAGACTTCATGGGGAAGCGACGCTGCCCCTCGGCATCGGGGGGAGGAGTGAGTGACTGTCAGGTGAGAAAGAGGGGAAGGGGCCAGCCAGGGTCAGCAAAGCACGGGGCACAGGACAGCCTGGCATTTTCTGTGAGCAACCAGCGTTTGGCTGTGGGCCTGAGGCACGGTGGAGGCCCGGGTGCCGGGGCTGGTTAGGCCGGAGCGGCAGGCAGGCCGGCGGCCCCGTCAGGGCATCTGGAATGCAGCTGCCGTCAGGCTCCATCGGAAGGCAGTGGGGAGTTGATGGAAAAGTCTGGAAGCAGGGGGCCCACACCTGTTGGGTGTCAGTACCGTCTCCCTGGAGGCCGTGGGGAGAGTGGGTTGGAGGAGAATGTTGTGGAAGGACAGGCGACAGCCGTGGACGTGGGTAGGAACTAAGCACTTTGTCCTGCTTCCAGGGGTGGCCCGGGGAGCACATACTTCAGTGTCACCGGAGATGCTTGTTTTGTACATGGTCCCCAGGCTCCCTCGTCCCCTCACGGCCCTGGGCTTTTTAGGGTAGGGGGTCCTTAGGATGTTCCAGCCCAACTTGGAGACCCCCTGACCTCTCACGTGATTAAGCGTGGACCATGAGGACTTATGTTATCACTTGCACCTGAGTTCGTCCCCTCACCGAATGGAACTGGGGCCTGGAAAGGAGTGGGATGAGGCAGGTGGGTGAAGAGAGGCCTGCCAGAGGGCAGGGGGCGTCCGGAGAGGGGCTTGGGCGCACCGGGGGGAAGAGCCGTTTCCCTGCCAGGCGCTTGCCTCGCGCAGCTCACCCACGGGAGGAGACGGTTACGGTTAACGCGTCGTCTTTTCTCCCGACCTCCCACAGAGCAGCCTTACAAGCGCAGGAAGGTGGAGAACAGCATTCCCCCCTCCGGGGAAGCTGCGCCGGGCCTGGCGGCAGACCCGGGCCTCTCCGGGCGCAGCGCCGCCGCGGCCGCCGAGCCGCCCTCTGAGCAGAGGGAGCAGCGGGCGGCCGCCCGGAGGCGGGACGCGGCCAGGGTGCCGCACGACAGCAGCAAGGACGGCGTCACCGTCTTCGTCAGCAACCTGCCCTACGGCCTGGGGGAGCCGGCCGCCGCACTGCGGCCGCTCTTCGAGGCCTGCGGGGACGTGGCCGAGGTCCGCCCCATCTTCAGCAACCGCGGCGACTTCCGGGGCTACTGCTACGTGGAGTTCAAAGAGGAGGCGGCGGCCGCGCGCGCGCTGGGGCTGGACCGGCAGAGCGTCGAGGGGCGGCCGATGTTCGTCTCCCCCTGCGTGGACAAGAGCAAGCACCCGGACTTCAAGGTTGGTGTGTGCGGAGAGGCGCGCCTTTCCGTAGGGCTGCGGCGGGGCCGACTGAGCACTTCTGTCCTGCAGCACCTCGCATTGAGAATACACGTGCACCATCTGTTATGAACGCAGCTTTCGTGTTACCTGGGTGCGTGCTGAGCTGGCTCGCTGAGGTCTCAGCTGCAGGTGGCTCACTTCCAGCTGGTGTTCGTTGACAGGTGGTGGTGAAGTTAGGAATTGCGTGACGGCTGCTTGCCGTTGGGTGGTCAGGAGGGATGAGGGACTGCGCCAGGTGGTGTGAGTGTCACCTCACTGGGTCCTCACCCGGACTCTGAGAAGAGTGGCTCTCATTCTTGCCATTTTACAGAGGTCAGTGCAGCCTTTGAGAAGGGCCAGTTAACGGTTGCCGGCACCCAGGGCAGGCTCTGGGCTCTGGCCGGGCCCGTGGACAAGGCCTGACCCTGCGGCATGGTCGTGATCTCCTCTCCCGCTCCTCCTGTAGGTGTTCAGGTACAGCACTGCCCTGGAGAAACACAAGCTGTTTGTCTCGGGCCTGCCGTTCTCCTGCACCAAAGAAGAACTGGAAGACATCTGCAAGGCCCACGGCACTGTGAAGGACATCCGGCTGGTCACCAACCGGGCTGGCAAACCCAAGGTCAGTGCCCTCCCAGAGCCCGGGCAAACCTCTGTTCAGAGATTACTTGGTTCTAGAGTGGCTAAGAAACAGACAAGGAATTAACAGAAGGATAGGTGTGCTAGGCTCTCTTTCCGTTTGGAGTCAGATTAGCCTGTATGTGGCTAGTTGTGCTAAAAAGAACAGGGTGTTTGAAGAAAAACTACCACGAATTAGCAGGGGCTCCAGTGTGGCCCCAGGCTGTGGGGCCTTGGGGTAGGCACCCCTCTTCTTCGCAGTCTCCTCCCTCCTGCCTGGACCCCTCTTTTCACTAGGCCTCTGGCCATCTCCCCGAGTCCCTGCAGTGGCGTCCCCTTACCACGTCCTCCCCGCTGGTCCTCTCGACCTCTTGTGAAATCTTTGACCATGTTTTGAGTAGTTGTTTAAGAAGAGTTTGGCTTTAAAAAAAAAAGAGACTGATTCTAAACCCCAAAAAAAAAAAAAAAAGTTTGGTTGACTTCTCAACCCGCCTCCCTTTTATCCAGGGTGATCGAGAGTTGAAGAATTTGAAATAAGGGCAGCCCCGAAGGTGCAGGGACATCGGGGCTCACCTGTGTCCAGGCCTCCTCATCTGTTTGCTAGATTTATGTTGGTCCCTCTGTCTTCTTTCTTTCTTTCTTTCTTTCTTTCTTTGGCTGGAGCAAGCAGAAGATGCACTGAACTTAAAGTTACCTGAAGATACAGTCAGCTGCAGAAATAGGGAGACTAGGGCTGTGAAACAAATCTATAGACAGAGGATGGCGGTGGTGGGGAAGGGAACCCAAGGGTGGGGGACCTGCCCTGAACCAGCCTCTGGACCTGAGGGAGGAGGTTGTGTCCTGGCCCTGCAGCGCTGACCGGCCCGGGCTTTTACAAACTTCCAGGGCCTGGCCTACGTGGAGTACGAAAACGAATCCCAGGCATCTCAGGCTGTCCTGAAGATGGACGGCATGACTATCAAAGAGAACGTCATCAAAGTGGCCATCAGCAACCCGCCTCAGAGGAAGGTTCCAGAGAAGCCAGAGGCCAGGAAAGCTGCAGGGGGCACCATGGTGCCGCGGCAGATCTACGGAGCGTAAGTGTTGTGTGCTCGGTGGGGCAGACTCCCTCCTGGCAGGCACCACGGTGACCGAGTTTCCCGTCAGTGCAGCGAGGTCACAAGGAAGGGCCGGGCCTGCCGTGCCGGGGGCGCGCACCCTTGTTCCTGGGGCAGCGTGTCCGCAGCAAGGCCACGCTGAGGGCCAGCCTGGAGCTGGGACCCTCCCTCGCGCTCGCCGGTTTACAGGGGTGGTTTTTTTTTTTTTTTTTTGACAGTGATTACTTTAAAGTCCCCTTTGGCAGGTGAGTCCCTACCGCAGGCTCCAAGCCTGACAGCCTGTGCTGGCCGTGCTGATGGAGCGCTCCAGCTGTCGTCCAGACAGACGCTCTCTGCCCCGCCATAGGCTGAGGCAGCAGGGTCACAGGGTTACTCGGTGAGGGCTGTACAGTCTCAGCCGTTTCACCCACCTGTGTGTGACTGTGTTGCACAGGCGTGGCCCTGGCCAGAAGTGTGGAAAAGGCAAAGTCTGTTAAAGTGATTTTTACCTACTAGCGAAAGTCAGGGAGAATAGGGCTCATCTTACCCTCCTTGCTTTTTGTTCTTCACCTCTTACTTTGGGTTAATCTCAGACGGTTCTGGCTTGTTGTCATGAAGTGTTGCCTCAGAACACCTGTGCATTATTTGCTCTTCCAGGCGGGGGAAGGGGAGGACCCAGCTCTCTCTGCTGCCTCGCGCCCTGCAGCGCCCGAGCGCCACCGCGGCCCAGGCTGAGAACGGCCCTGCGCCACCGCCGGCAGGCGCCACCCCAGCGGCCACCGAGGCGCCCAAGATGTCCAATGCCGATTTTGCCAAGTTGCTTCTGAGAAAGTGAGTGGGACTGTGAGAGAAGGGAAATGCCTTACTTGATGCTGGCCAGGAAGACGCCCGGTACCCAGCTGGGCCCTGGCAGTGCAGGGCCCGGTGTAGAGCCTGTGGCCACATGCTTCCCCTGGTTTAGGCAGGACGGGAAGAGGGTGTCCAAGGAAAGAGGCTTTAAGTGCTCCCTCACATTGAGGGCAAGAGGATGAAGGTGATCACTCCACAGGCTGGGCGCACGGTGTAGTTTCCTAAGATATTTTTGTGTCTTAAAGAGTGAGAAACAGAAGTGAAACTCAGACACACCGTTCTGAGACCCACTTGTCCAAATATTTTTGGCCAGCTCTGGTCCCTTTTTATAAGACACTTCCCTTACACCCTGCACAGCACATGTGCCCGTCACTCTTTTAATTTTTAAAAGACAAAATGGCAGATGCTAGTCATTCACCAGAATGGCCTATTTTAGTAAAGGGGTGGGGACAGGGGACATCCCATAGAAAACATCTGATGGGCTTTTGTTCACGGGGGCTGTGCGTTTTTATATTACGCATTTGTAAATGACACGTCAACCCATTGTTCTGTTTCCTAAAAGCAAAATATTTGTGACATTTGATTTGTATGGGAATTCTGTGCACCATCTGCTGTGGACCATTTTTTTTGCCTAGTGACTAGTGAACTGTGTTCTTTGTCTAAATATTGAGTTTCAGCCCTTTGGTTTTGTTTAAATACCATGTCAAGTGCAAGCTTCCATTCTCCCCATTTAGCTTTGTTTATTAAACTGAAGTTCTCTTAAAAACTTCTTGTCAAAAGGCACTCATGTGCATTCAGATACGTGTTTTGAAATGGGTGTACCTTGCTTTACCTAACAGATGTGTAAATAGAGCTTTTGTAAGTCAAATCCTATTGTCACTTTGATTTGAATCATTTCGGCTGATATTTTCAGTTTTAAACTTCAGTTTACAGCAGCTTGGTGCTTGCAGCTTTCAAGCTTTTTTACCCACATCTTTTACCAGGTGTTGATAGCTTTGAACGTGACATTGCCAGTTCAGTAGGGAAACTGACTTCATAAAAACACTCTGGGGGAGAAGATTGGAATTCTTTTCCTGTGTGATGAAAATCAGCTCATTTATCTGTTCCTAAAGGTTTTATGCATCAAACTTTCCTGTTTTTTAGCTTAACATTTTTAAAGAACAACTTGAAGCAGGTCAGTAGACAGAAGAGTAAACTAAGCCCCGTGTGCCTGTCACCGAGCTTCTGCAGCTCGCAGCCCCTCTTCACCTCCCTCCCCTCCCCGTGTTGAGAGGGACAGCCCAGACCTCGTAGTGCTCTCCCAGTAATATTGTAGCACGTATCTCTAAGGACTTAAAGGCCATGGCCTTTATCATTTCTAGAAACGTTAGCAGTAATACCTTAATGTTGTCAACCATCCAGGCAAATTTCCTTTCCTGTTGTTTTGTAAATAAGGTTTTTAATCGATAGGTTCTCTGTACCTCATCTTTATCTTTTGCCAGAACACCTGTTGTAGGTGTTTTTGAATTCAAGCAGCCAGAAGAACCTGCATTCTCTGGGATGGCCAGCCATCCACATCCCTGCAGAGGCCCGTTCCGTGGGTGAGAGGCTGTGAGTCAGTCGGAGACCAAGGGGCCACTAGCCTTTTCTTATCAGCCCAGGTCACGTGGTGCTAGCTGTTTACGGTTTTGTTTTCTTGCGGTTGCCAACCCTCTGATCTTGCTTCATCCTCTCAAATGTCCACAGGGGCTTTTTACAGAGGCGGACCTCTCAGACTTGAGCAGGACCCGATTTAGGCGCAGGGTGTTGACTGTTCTAGGAATAGATTTTCAGGAACCTAGGAGTGGGTTTTTGTTGTCCCTGGGGGAGAAACTGGTGGTAAATAGATACATGAAAAACCATCTCAGTGACTCGAGTCTTAGTGCAAGATCACTGATGACGTGCCTGTCAGCATAACCAGCCAGTTCTGTCGTTTTCTTGTTGAAATTACTGTCTTGGATCTGTGTTTCTCCCAGAACAGTGTAAAGAATATGGCTAAAGTTCTGAGAGGATCCCTCCTTCATCCTTAGGACAGATGGGAACATCTCTTGAAAAAGGTAGCAGAGCCTCAGGCATTTATGTAACAAAATACTTTATTAGTAATTTGTTAAAATAATACCCTTCACATAGCTAAAGTGCAAATTTCCTTCTCTAGTACAAAGCAAGCACTTCGATCAGGCTTCCTTGGTGTACTTATGAGGAAAAAGACCATAGAAGAGTTAAGGTGTAAGAAACACCTTATTGGCAGCATACAGATACAAAAATATTTTTATCAAGGTTTGCGTACTTATCACTTGGGGACATTTCATACATCTTTTCACTTACTAATCTTTCAGAAGACTACTCTGTGCTGACTATACAATTAAATGACTGCATAAACACTTAACTGCATCCGAATAGCATCCTCGTTACCATCAGGGCCCGAACGCTCAGCCAACACTCGGTGGATGTTCACTGTCACTCAGACACCAGCAGAGCGCCTACAGTGTCAGACATCACCGGCTCGGTCACTGGAAAAGGGAGCCGGTGGTCTCCAGCCGTTCAGGCTAAACAGCAGCAGTCGTGTTGGCACCTAGGCCAGGTAGGATTGGAACAGGAGTCTTTCTGCTTCCATAATGACAGCTTGGCTGTGTTACATGTGACAGTTCATTTTTTTTTTTTTACAAGTTGCTAGGAAAGTAAGGCCACTCCAAGGCAAACTGTTCTGCTTCCCCGAGGGGACAGTGGCTGGGGGCAGGTAAGTGGATTAAAGGGGTGCATCTTGGCTGCTGTCAGAGGTGTTTCTTGGTTCCTACAAACTCCTCACAAGTGGTTGTTGGGCATTGACTTGGCCTCTGTCTTCTCACGTGTCCTAATGCTTGATTTGCAGCAGGAGTTAATTGTTGGGTGACAAACCCAGAAGAACCTTTAGACTAAAACATCTGGTCTGAATTGCTGCAAATGTGAGAAACAGCAATACAAAGAAGCCAGGCTAGGCACGCCCCTGTTCTTAGAAAAATAGTCTTGGTGCGGAAAAATAATAGCCTCTGGTACCGGAGTTTGCAAACTATGGCTCAAAGAATCTTCCTTAAAAGAAGCAAGGTATCTAACTAGATATACTGAAAATGTTCATTTCATGTCTCAGAAATTTGCTCTACCATAAGAGTTAGTCACTACACTGACCTCTTCATAGGGGAGCCAACACCTGGAAGAAAGAACGCTTTCAGTTGTGTCTTAGAACCGTGCCGACTTCCCAGGTAGTCATAGACCCTCTCAGCCAGTTCCAGAAAGGGCTGGAAGGAGTTACTCCTCCAGACCTCATCCCACAACTCCCCATCTTAGTGCAAATTCTGCTCCAGAACCTGTGTTCTGGTCATACAAGGAGCACTGAATGCCCCCAAAGCCTGTTGGGACCACCCCAAGGATCAGGGCCGCCAGCACAGACAGCTGACGCCACACATTTACCAGCTCAAAAGGAAATAAATAACTTGGCCCAGTTATAAGTTATCTTAGGGACAAGGCTTAATAATTTAGTTTTCTTCTTTAAAGAAACATTTGGAGGTAAAGAATGTGTAAGTTCCTTACCCATCTCCTCCTGCTCTGGGAGATGACTAGGTTTCTAGAGGTGCTGAGTTTCTTTGACTTTGTTCCCCACTTGGGACAACTCTTGCCACCCGGGGAGGATGTACAGCGTTAGGGCCTCACAGGCAGCATCTCCTTGAACCCAGAGTGGTTGGGTCTGGCCTCTGGCAGTGCCACAGGGTACTCTGTAGTGGCGAAGAGCAAGGTGTCCAGGGTGGTCTCCGTGCACTTGGCAATGAAGCGGATGAACGGCCTGACGTCGCCGTCGTTGGCGTCCTCCAGCACGTGGTAGTACTCGGCCCGCTGCTCCTTGCGGACGCTGACGGGCGGGTAGCCCGCCTGCATGAGGATCAGGTTCATGAGCAGCCGCGAGGTCCTGCCGTTGCCGTCGACGAAGGGGTGGATGTGGACGAGTTTATAGTGGGCCAGGGCCGCGAACTCGACCGGGTGCAGGCTCATGGCGTCCTCCGAGTTGAGCCACTGGATGAACTCCTGCATCTGCTTCTCCACCTCCTGGGGGTGGGGCGGGACGTGGTGGCCCACCAGGACCTGCGTGGTGCGAAAGCGGCCGGCTTCCACGGGGTCCACGTACCCCAGCACCCGCCGGTGGATCTCCAGCACGTCGCCAATGCTGACGGAGCCGACGCGCGACAGCAGCGTGGTGTTGACGTACTTCATGGCCGCATGCATGCCGATGACCTCGTTCTGCTCCTCCAAGCTCTTCCCCGGCACAGCGTAGCGGGTCTCCAGGATGTGCCTGATCTCCGAGAGGGTGAGGGTGTTGCCCTCGATGGCCACCGTGTGGTAGATGTGGTGGTAGTACGTCTCCTCCATGACCCGGCGCAGCGCGGAGTTGCCCTTGGGGATGGCCATGACCTTCTTCACCTTGCTGTCGATGATGCTGAAGTACCGCTGGTCGATCTCCTCCACCAGCGGCAGCGTGCGGTCACGGTTGACCAGCGCCTTCTCGTGCTGGGGCGCAATGGTCAGCGCTCTGGTGTACAGGTAGTCTGCCCAGATGATGTCCTTGTCCTCTTCCGAGAAGATGCCAAACTCGTTGAGTCCGTCCACGAAGCCCGGGTCCATCTTGAGGGCGTGCAGGAAGAGCTTGTGGGCTTTGTCCCGCTTGCCCTGGCGTTTCATTTCCAGGGCTTGGTTCAGCGCTGCTTTGGCTTCCAGCTTGCTGGCTAGAGGAGAGCCAGAGAGGCGGGGGTCAGGGAGGGACAGATGTTCAGGGGAGCCATCACCTGAGCTGGTCTCCCCCACAGCCTCAAGGGGCTCGATGCAATCATGCTGTACAAACCTCTTCTGCGTGCCTGTGTGTGCAGACAGGTCTGTCCCCTACAGCCCAGGGTCCACTCGGCCTCAGCCATTCTCTACCGTGGGGGCATCGGCCGGGCTCCCCTATGGCCGCAGTCCCTGTCAGGCGGCCCTCCCTTACATCTGTCCCCGGTCATAGTCCTTCTGGTGATTTCTTATGGAGGTGCGGGTCCCTTCCCCTGCCTCCACCTTAAAGCCCTGGCTGTGAAGGGCTCCCCACTGCTGCTAGGCCCTACGGGCCTTCTCATTCCTGGGCCTTTAAAAAGTTTTTTTAACCTAATGGTTTTCCACTGGACCCTGCTCTACATCTGGCCCCTTTCTGCTGGCCCTTCCACCCCCAGCGCCAGCCACACCTATTGGGCTTCTTTTAGTTCCTCAAGGGCCCAGGGCTCTCCTACCCTGTGGTCTCTGCCTGGAACACTTTCCCCTCAAACCTTTTCCCTTGGGTCTCTCCTCAGGTACCCCCTCTTCCAGGGAGCCCTCCTGGTGTACTCCTACGGTTCCCTTTGCATCCGTATCACCACACGCATCTCAGCCACCTCTCACCTTGTCTAGCTGGGAGCACAGGGCTGACCCTGTGCCCTGCACACACGACACAGCGGCCCTCTAAACACCTACAGGATTAACGAGGAGAGACGGCCAGTCCTACCTGGAGAGGCCTTGGTCTTGACCACCAGCAGTGCTGCATCCCTGGAGGTGACACTGAGCTCTGTGGACAGGCTGGTGCACTTGGTGACGGCAGGCTCTGCCCTCTCCAGCTTGCTCTTGAGCAGGTAGAAGCCTTTGAGCGCAGTGAGACACTGCTCCTCCAGGGCCCCCAGCGGCAGCAGCAGGGCCAGCAGGGAGCCCAGCACCATGCTCAGCAGCGTCACCCACAGGAAGCGGCCCCAGACTGAGACCCATTTTGGCTGGGTCACCGCCATCACCGTCGGCATGAGTGTCATCTGGACCCAGGGGTGGGCCCCTCGCACGTGTGCGCAGCGGCCTGGGAGAGAGCAGGGTCTGCGAGGAACCAGGAGTTGTAGGATGTGAAGCAGGGGAACCGACGCCTTCAGGACACATTTCTGGCTTCAGCAGAGGCTCAGAGCGCCCCCCCCCCCCCCCCCCCCCCCCCGCCTGTTAACTCACTATGACGGGGGTGGGGTGGGGTGGGGTGGGGTCAAGGCCAGGATTGGTGTGACTCTGGGAAAAGTAACACTGCCGCCGCCCAACACTTTACACTGTGTACCAGACCCTGTGCTAAACCCGAAGGGCCTCACGCTTACTCTCCTGCCATCTTCAACAGGAGCTGAGGCTGCCTCACGCTCTAGCTGAGACAGGCTCAGAGATGTGAAGGCCCTTGCCCAGAGTCACCTAGTGGGCAAGTGATGGCCTTGAGCTGAGGAACCCAGGGCTCAAAAGCCTCCCCACTGAAGCTCAAATTTCTGTGGTCTCTGACTCCAAAGCACTGCGTGTCCTGGACATACAACACACACGTCCAGAACAGCTAAGGCAGTTCTGAGGTTCACTCTTTGATAAGCACAACTGTTCGGAGGCCTGATTTATTGCCAGCTGGGCCACCACCTCTTCCTGCCCTCACCCTGGTATTAGCCACAGTGCTGTTCCCCACTCTGGCCTTCTTTTCCTGGCCTGCCCAGCAGGCATCCCGTCTAGAGTTTGGGCAGTCAGCATCTCAAGGGGAACTCAGGCTGTGGGCCGGGGGAGGGGGGGGGGTGGTGACCTTTTGCCTTCTGTGACAATAAACAGGTGCTTGGGGCTGGCAGTGGGAGTAGAGGGGTCAGGTCTGCAAGCACACCATGCTAACAATAAGCATTTATTAGGCAACTGTGGTGTGCTGGGCATTGAGCTGAGAGCTAGCCCTGTCTTATCTCACTTACCCAGCATCACCCCACGGAGGGAAGCTGCCCCTAGGCTCCCATTTACAGATGTGGGAAACACAGAGTAAGTCAATTCCCAGACGACCCACAGGGAGTAAACCGAGGCAGTCGGGAACGCATCCCGAGTGCACCTGGGTCCAGAGTACCCAGGTCTTCACCTCCATCTTATTCACAACCAGGGCCCAAGCACCGGATCTCATCTGCTCCCGGTACTGGACCAAGCCCCAGGACTGACTGATGAGGTTTCTGAGCGAGCCCGGCTGGTTGCTAGAGAACACGTGAAAAGACCCGGAGCGCGCTCTCATGGGGTGAGGGTCGGGCTCCCCGGCGGGGCTGGAGTTCTCCGGGGAGGCACGGGTGTCTCAGCCCTCACTAGTTAGGAAGGGGGAAACTGAGGCCCCGAAAGGGGAGGACACTGGACTGAGGTCCTGAGGAGTCGCCCCTTTCCGAGCCCCACCCGGAGCTCGCAGCCCCATAGCACCTTTCTCGACTCGCCCCCACCTCACCTGGCGGCGCTGCCCGGCCCTGCTGCCGTCTCAGCGCTCGCAGCCTCCGCTGGCCGCCAGCTCCCCCGACCTCCGCCGCCGGCCCGCGGCCCCGCCCTCGGCGACTCGCCATTGGCCGGCCGGCCACCCTCTTCGCAGCGGATTGGCTTCCTCAACTTGTCTGCGTCTCGCATTTCCGGGTTCCCGCGTCCGCCTCCGCTTTCCCGGGAAAGACGCGCCGTGGGCCACTCCCATTGGCTGACTCCTGTATTGGTCTCGTGCCCGAAAGGGCCAATAAGCAAAGAGTGGGGCGGCGCCTGGCCCACAAGCGGGAGCCCGGGGTGGGGAAAAGCCCGGCCTATGCGGTTTGGGGGCGTTCTGGGTATCGGGCCGGAAACTCGAGGTTCTGGTTGCCTTTCCCTTAGGTTTCCTCCTTCCCGGCACCCCTCTCGCCCTCGCCGGGGCCTCAGTTTTCTTAGGTGTAAAAGGAGGATGCTGATGGTTCACACCTGTCCACCGTGTTACTCTGACTTCACCTTCCGCGTTCTCAGCCTCCTCTCTCTGCTACCAAGGGCCGCCCTTTTACCCCCACTCCCGCCCCGTCTCTCACCTTCTCTCTTTTCTTCCTGATTTTTCACTTTGCATCCTCTGGAAAAGAGCCAGGCTGGTTCTCTTGCTTCCCAGAGAGATAGAGGTTTTTTCCTGGAAGCATGAGCTGAAAAACCGTAATCCACAAATATTGAAATTAAACATCCAGGACGTGCCCAGAAATGCTAAGCATCAGGATGTTAGCAGTGCAGATTCTGGAGGCAGGGAGACCTGGGCTCAAATTGAGACTTTGTCACCTCCGCTCTGTATGATCTTGGGCAAGTGTCTCTGAGCCTCAGTTTCTCCATCTGCAAAATGGGGACAAACAGCCTTCCTCACTTTTGCCCTCAAGTTTAGGATTTGCAGAAGGCCTCATTCTTCCAAGATCTGACCCCCTTCCTCCATGACACACATTGCCCCCGGGAGCCAGTACAGGGCAGTAGTTGTGGGTGTCACCGATGGAGCCATACAGCCCTGGCTTCAAATCCCAGCTCTGCTACTTGCGAACTGAGTTACATTCAGCAAGTGACTTGACCTTGCTGATCTCCCTTCTGCTTTTCTGTAAGATGGGGGTGGTGTGATGAGAGCATCTCCTCATGGGGTTTTGTGTGAGGGCCTCTGGCACACACACTTAATAAGTATCCACTGCTGCAATATTTCCAGAAAAGACACCCAAGTCATTGCTGCTTTGTTATCTGCAGAAGAAACTCAGAGCTGCTAGGTCGCTCCAACCACTGGGGAGAGACCCCACTGTCCTTTCGTGGGTCTCAGTCTGATTCCAGTTGAGGGAAGCCACTGACCCAGAGCGCAAAGGAGAGCATCCAGGGCCCGGCCAGAGGTCGCTGTCAAGAAGGACACCATGGTGGCGGGGGTGGGGTGGGGTGGGGCAATGCACGGTGAGGGACCCAACAGCTCTGGTCCTTGCCCTTTGGGCTCCCTGTTTACATCTGCTAAGTGGCCCCCATTTCCCCAAACTACCAGCCCTTGGCGTGGAGCGAGGCACTTAGCAGATGCCAAGAAAGCGAGGCACAAAGCAGATGCCTTGAGCAAGAAATATCTGAAGCAGGACAAACCATGGAGTTTTGAAGAAACACAATCAGGATGGTGGTTATTTCTGGGGCTTCTTGTTTCTATCTTTTGCACAAAGGCCATGAACATTGTTATCTCAGAATCCCCTGAACTGCACTTCAGGTGGCATAAGCAGTGATGCCCTTGTGAAAACCTTCCCCAGAGGAGGGTCTTCTCTGCCAGCTAATTATGGGGGATGGCTGATGGAACGGAAAGCAGTGAGGCTCTGGGGTCAGATGGACGTGTGTGTTCAATGCAGGGTCCTCCACTTACTGGCTGGATGACCTTGAGTAGGGCACTTACCGTTGCTGAGCCGGGGTATCATGGAGCTTGTGGACCTCCGTCCCCTCCCAGGCACAAGGTGATGTAATCACTTGCTTTTAAAGGCACCATCCTCTCCATTCCTTGGAACGCCAAGTGTAAACTCTTGAATGAGCTTAGACCGTGGTAGCAAATCTAGAAGTTGAACCAGTAATGAGAAATACTGCCTGGAAGTGAGACACTAGGGAGAGGTGGGGAGTCTGGAGAATGTGAGAACACTTGTCCAAAGTGGGCAGCGGCTTCTCAGCTCTAGCTTACATTTATTATGCTGGGGTGCAGCCCAAAAGTTCACAGATTTTCTAGTTTTTCCAAAGAAATGTCAGGTCTAGATTTTAAAGCAAAATGTCTTTATTTTTAAACAGTTGGCCTGTCTGCCCATCAGCTACAGAGGGCTGCCAGATTGTAATCCCTGTTGTAGGCTTTTCAAGTGTGCTGGAGATGGTGGTAGGGAACACTGGAAGAAATATCGCAAAAGACCATCTCAGCAAATGGCTGCACTACTGTCTGTGGACACCAGGGGACAGTACTTCACCTGTCATCACTTCCTCCATCCCCTTGCCAGGAGATCCTTCTCAATTTTCTTTATTTTGTCTACATTCAGCTGTGCACAATATATGGTCCCTGAAGTGATATTGAAAAGTGGGCTTTCTCCATCTTAAGCATTCTGTACTGGGTGGAAATTGCCTCCCCGTGGTCCACAGAGGAGTTTTCTAAAAGCTTACCTTGACACTTGACAAAGAACCTGGAAAGTGGCTGCCTGGGAAATGTGTCCATTATGCAAAACAAACAAAACAAAACAAAAAAACCCCCTTATGCACCTTTAAGAAACAGCGGTCAAGTGCTTCTTCCTGGCAGAGTCAAATTCCGAATGACTCAACTTCATTTAAAAGAAAATACTGGTTCTCTCTCTCCTCTCTCACGGGTTCCTCTTATTCCTTTGCCTGGATGTTTCTCCTTCTTCTAACCTAACACTGCTGCCAAAGAAGAGGTCCCAGCAGCCCTTCTCCCTGACTGCTGGTTAATCCTTCTTATCACACAAGCTCAGTGAGGTCAGGGCCAGTTACTGAGGCATTCCCCCGGCCCGAGAGACAGGGGTTTGGAGACCCCGTGTAGGTGTCCCTGGGCTGATGGCTCGCGCTCTGGATTTACGGTGCTTCTCGTGTCCTAAACTAAATTTCGGAGTTGATTTTCATCATCGAATGGATTTCAGACATGCAAGTAAGTGTTGTCCTCAGAGCAAGTCATTTGGGGAAGCCATATATCTTATTTTCAAAAAATTAAACCTAACTTCTTTTCTTAACTAACCAACGACTTTATTTCTTAAAAGCAAGATGGGATTATTACAGATGTAATAGAAGGCACAAATAAACAGCAACAAGAAAAAAGAAAAAACCCATGCACAGGGCATCCTCTGGTGGCCTAGTGATTAGGATTCCAGGCTTTCACTGCTGTGGTCTGGTTTCAATCCTTGGTCAGAAAACTGAGATCACGCAAGCTGATCAAAACAAAACAAAATAAACAAACAACCCCCCCCCCCCAAACCCCCATGCACAAATATACAAGATTTTCTATACATATCTATTTTTAAATTAAGAAATATTTCAGACACACTGAAAGCATAGATAATACGAGTACCTGTGTGCCTGCCACCCGGTTTAAGAAATACTGTATTGTGTTACCAATGTACCCTGCAAAGCCCCACGGCGTCCCCCTCCCCATCACGAGCACTTCCCCCTCCCAGGGGGAACCACTATCTTGGATTCAAAGCTTATTATACCCATGCATGGCCTCTTGCTTTTGTTCATATGTATATATTCCTAAATAATATGTAGCAATTTCCTATTTACCTGTTGATGGGCATTTCAACTGCTTCTAATCTTTCCCTAATACAAACAGCACTGTAGTGAAATTTTTGTATGATTTTGGGGGCACATGTGTGGAAGTTTCTCTCAGGCAGAGTTTCTCAAAGAATCACCTGGGGAACTTTTAAAAATACACCCCTACCTTGGCCTGCTCCGGACCAATAAAATTTTCCAAAATTCCCCTTAATACTGCAACATTTTTATTACCATCTAGAGCTCAATATTTACTTAAAAAAATACAATAAAATGTACAAATCTTAGGTCTACCATTGATAATTTTGACAAATGTAGATGCTTATGTAATATGCAAACTCCTTATGAAGTAGAGAACATTACTGGGACCCCCAAAAGTTCTCTAAGTCTGTCAGTCCATGTACCTCCCCCCTGCCCAGCCCCCAGAAGCAAATACTCAATCTCTCTGTACCTTAACTATAAGTGAAAATAATTGTAGCTGTCACACTATCTTATTATTGGTAGTGGTAGCTACCATTCATTAAGCACTTATTGTGTTCTAAGTAGTTTACATGTATTCTTTTATTGGATTTTTGTAATGATGCCATGAAGTAGATATCCTTAAACCCACTTTACAGAAGGTAAAACTGAGGCTTAGAGAAGTTAGGGAATTAGCCTAAAGTCACACAGCAAGCATGTGGCAGAGCCAAGTTTCACAACCTCCTGACTCAGAACTTATGGTTTTAACCACTATAGGACCCTACAATTTCAGAGCTGACAGGTTACACTTTAGCTCCTCAATTTTATGGGTGGAGAAACCGAGGCTAATAGAGGGGAAGGATGGACCTGGGACACAAATCCAAGTCTCTAGATTCCTTATCCACCAACACATCACTTTCTTGTGTAAAAGTACTTTTGGAAAGGGAGGGAGGAGCAAGGAGGGAAATGTAAAAAGCCATCATTTCTTCTTAATTTCTGGCTATCCTAGGGGCATCTGGGTCCGTTCTGTATCAGCTATCCATTGCTGTGTAACAACCCCCAAACTTAGCAGCTTAAGAAAATGATGAACATTTGTTATTTCTTACGTAGTTTGTGTGTATCAAGACTCTGGGAGAAGTTTCGCTGGACAGTTCTGACTCAGAGTGTCTCTTGAGATTGCAGTCACAATGTCCACTCTGGGCTGCGGTCAACTGAAGCCTCGACTGGGCTGAGACTCTGTTTCCAAGGTGGCTCACTCACAGGGCTGGGAAGTTGTTGCTGGCTGGTGGCCAGGGGCTCCAGTTCCTCTCCGTGTATGTTGCTGCTTAAGCATCCTCAAGATATGGCGGCCATCTCCTCCCAAAGTGAGTGGTTGAAGAGCGTGATGTCTTTTATGACCTAGCTCTGGAAGTCACACACTGTCACTTCTGCCCAGCTCTCTGGGTCATGACACAGACCCACCTTGGTACAACATGGGAGGGGACTACCTAAGGTTCACCAAGAGGTAAAGATCACTGGGGGTCAACCTGGAGGCTGCCTACCCTACTCCCACTGCCCCTGCCCCTCCTCAGTCCCGAGAGGTCTGCCCAACAGCCCAAAG
Organism: Hippopotamus amphibius kiboko; assembly: GCF_030028045.1. NCBI lineage: Eukaryota > Metazoa > Chordata > Mammalia > Artiodactyla > Hippopotamidae > Hippopotamus > Hippopotamus amphibius. The sequence continues at coordinate 8,997,462 of NC_080193.1, read as the reverse complement.
GACTGGACTTCAGGCCCCCTGGGCAGGGAGCTTCTGCAGGTGTGAGCTTCTCCACCTATGAGAATAATGGGCTCCCAGGTACCAACTGCTTTTTCCCCAGCTGTTTAATGAAAGCTTTCCAGCCGTGTTACTCTCATTGGCCAGAGAGCCTGCCTTCTCCTGCCTAAAAATATGGTCCTGTTGACATGGAGACCGGCTCTGGTACGTACGATGCTGCTTTCGGCCACAGCTTCTAAAAGATGTGAGTAACACCCTCTCCTCTTCCCGCATGGTGATGGTGACTCAGGGTGGCCGCTAGGCCAGCATGGAGTGTGGACCTTGAGGTGCCACTGCCTGCATCCTCAGATTTCCCGACTTCACCAGATTCCAGGCTGCCCCTCCTGCAGCGTCCATCAGCGAGGCAGTCAGTGCCTGAGGGATGCTGGGTAGAAGGCTGCAGAGCACCTGGGTCCAGATCGCAGTCCCTCTGGACGTACCTCAAAAGCTCTCAGTGAAAGCTTCCTGTTGCCATAGTAACGTGGAGACATGGAAATTAATATGGGTGCCTTGCTAGCCAAGAAAGCCAAGCTTTTAATATGCAGTGTTCTCCTTCACATAGATAAGAATTCCTAAGAAGGCTTTGGAGGGATATCAAAAGGTCTTATTCAGGTATTTAAAAATTATTGTGAAATGAGTGCAGCCCTAATCAGAGACATGGTGGAGGGTTTGGAGGAATTGGAGGAATAACTTCATAGCCAAGGCAACTTAAAAAAAAAAAAAAAAAAAAGCTTGTCAGAGATAATTCACATAGCACACAATCCACCCATTTAAGGTATACAATTCCATGGGTTTTAGTATATTTAGAGTTGTAAAACCATCCCCACAATCAATTTTAGAACTTTTTACCGCCTCCCCTCCCAAAGAAACCCCTTCCCTTTTAGCAGTCACTCCCATTCGCCCCCGCACTGTCCTCCCTCAGCCCCTGGTGATCTATTTTCTGTGTATACATTTCTCTATTCTGGACGTTTCCTAGAAATGGAATCATACAATATGTGGTCTTTTGTGACTGGCTTCTTCCAGCATTTTTATTCTTTGCTTCCTTAAGGTTCTCCATAGTTCCTCCGACAAAGGTGTCTCCGTTTTCTTTAAGAACAATTCATTGTCTGGAGATGTGGCTGACAAATTAGCCCCCGGGGTTGGAGCTGAATGTAAGGGAGCAGATTCCTCCGAGGCCCCCTGCGCTGGCCCTTCACGCTCCCTTGTTAGATTTCCCTTCATGAGATACAAGCTGTTTTGGCAGCTGGCAGCAGTGTTAGAGTGACAGGGCCACCTCATGGATCTCCTCGGCTCAGCCTGGAGGTGAAAACACCGGCTGTGCAGACTGACCTGGGTTCAAATCTGGACTCTACCATGTCTTAGCTATGTGACCTCAGGCAAATGACTCCACCTGTCTGAGCCTCAGTTTCTCTAGCTGTAAAGTGGGACCTATATCAGGATTGTAGGGGGAATGAAACCCCGTGCTTTTAGCTCACCTGTGAATCACTTGTTTTATGATTTACTTAACATGTTTCTTTAAATCAGTTTTTAAACACAGAGCTTGGGACTTCCCTGGTGGCGCAGCGGTTAAGAATCCACCGGCTAATAAACCCAGGAACACGAGTTTGAGCCCTGATCCGGGAAGATCCCACATGCCACAGAGCAACTAAGCCCGAGCACCACAAGTACTGAGCCCTTGTGCCACAACTACTGAAGCCCACGCACCTAGAGCCCATGCTCCGCAACAAGAGAAGCTACCGCGATGAGGAGCCTGTGCACCACAACGAAGAGTAGCCCCCACTCGCCACAACTAGAGAAAGCCCACATGCAGCAATGAAGACCCAACGCAGCCATAAACACATAAACAAAGAAACAAATAAAGTAAACACAGATCTTCATCCTAAGGCAATGATGTTGGTGACATCACAGGTGCAAAGTGTTTGTTCTTAACACACATTGTAACTGTACTTAAAAAGTGTTTGTCCCACCAGAAATTAAACTTCTTAAACAAGGCCAGGAATTTTTGTGTATTTCACTTGCTGATAGAGCTCCATCACAGTGCCTGGCACATAATAGGTGCTTAATAAATGTTTGTTGAATGAATAAATGAATGAATGACCTTAAATCATCCTCCACGCTTTGGGAAACATTGAGATAAAGCATAGAAGGCGTGCTTGGCTTTTGGCCCACGGTGAGCATTTGATAAATGTTGGCTATTATGGTTACTAGCTTGGGTAGTCAGAGGACCTGGGTCCTCAGGTTGGAAGACCATTTGCCCTGCTCCTACCCAGCAGCCATCTTCCTGCCTCTTTGATTCCGGAGGTAGGGAGGGGGATGACTCAAAGCCACTGAGCCTGAGACATCTTCTGGCTCCTTCTGAGTACTTGGTCTAGATGACTGGACTGAGCTGAACCTTGACAATGGGAAAGGAGCCGTGGTGTCGAGATGGAGATGTTCACGGTCCACGAGGGCTCAGGGTACACAACGGCCAGATCACTCCTTAGCCATTATTTATTATCGTTGCAGGCAATCTTGTGAAAGAGACGGCAGGCGTTTGGGCACATAGCTGCTTCCAGATGTCCGCCATAAATGTTCTGTACTTGCTGAGTTTCCAGGAACATAAAACCCGCTGTCAATGGACTTGCCCAGAGCCTGTATTTGCTGCGTTTTTGTTCTTGTTTAGTTATTACATTAAGTCTTCTGTGATTACAGAGCCGACAGCTGGTAAGGATTTGCATATGGCATGAAATTAAGTTAGTTCGTTTTAATGTCTAAACTGAGCAGGGAGTGAATCTGTCTGGTGAAAACTCTGTTTCCCTTATCTGTGTTTGCACATCTGCTTTGGGCACTAGCCTCTAAGGTCTTCAAGTCTGATTTCTCCCCACTTCACCCAGCAGGACAGGGGACTGGCTGCCTTCCAGAAGGGATTTTGCACTTCGGGCTTAGAATGTTTGCTTCTGGGTTTCAGAAGGAATTAAGACTTAAGGTCTACTGTGAAGCGACCAGCATCCTGGCCCCCAGCTTTGTGTCTTTCTTGGCTGTGTTGCCTTGGGCAAGTCACTTTCCCTCTCTGGGCTTTGATTTCTTCATCTGTCAAATGAGGGATAGGAAGTAAATAAATGTGCACCTATGGGGGTGACATTTGGGGTGGGGCGATATTTCATTGCGTGGGACTGGGCAGAGTATTATACAGTCTTTAGCATCCTTGGTCCCTGGGTATCATATGCCAACACCCCCCCATGACTGCCAACCCCAAAACACCTCTGCACATTTCCTGATGCCTCTGCAGCCATCACAATCAGTGCCCTGCTCGCATCCCTGGATCCCTTCACTGTTTTTACACACACTGCCTCCCAGCCCTCTCTCTCCAACAACCAGCACCTGTGTCTCTTTGTTGGCACACTGCCCTCAGACTGCCACAATCCATTCTGCTGGGAATTTATGTTCCCTACCCCTTAATCAGTGACAGGGAGGTGTGGGAGGGGGAATCAATGTTTCTGCTCCGTCTCCACTGACCTGGTCAACTCTAAGATGTGACCTGCAGTGTCCCCAGAGCTCCCTGGGGTGTAAGTGAAGGCTCCCCTCTGTGTGACTTTGCCCACTGGTTTGTCATGGGAACATTCCCTAATACATCACCTTTATACAAATTCTTAGCAAGTCACTTTTGCACAAATTCTTAAGACCTGCTTCTAGGAAAACCAACTGAAGGCAGCCTCCAATGGGGAGTTAAGAAAACCCACCATTGATGACCTCTGAACTATAACCTCACTGATTTACTTATTCATCTGACAGATCTTCGGTGTCTAATATGTACCAGCTCCAGGGCTGGGTATACAGTGGTGAACAGGGTATGAACCTGGCTGAGCGAGGCTGACAGACAGTAATGAGTAAGCTCAGAGGGTGTCCTGCGATGACTGTAGACCAGGTGCTACAAGAGAGAATACAACTGGGCGGTGGGCTTTATGTCAGATTACTGGGGGAGGGGTGGGCTTCTAGGACCTGGGGATATTTATGCTGGTCCCTAAAGGAGGAAAAGGAGAGGGTGAGCCAGGCCCCGAGAGCAGGGAAAAGAGCTTATCAGGTGGAGATGGCGGCGGGGGGGGGGGGGGGGGGGGGGGGGGGGCGGTGCGGTTGGTGAGCCCATCACAGGTGGGAGTGGCCAGCTTGATAATGCAACCTCTGTATTAGGGTTCTCCAGAGAACTAGAACCAACCAGAACTAGTAGGAGATCTCTCTCTCCCTCTCATATCTACTTACCTATCTATCTACCTATCTACCTACCTATCTATCTATCACCTGTCTATCTACCTACCTATCCACTTATCTGTCATCTACCTATTATGAAGAATTGGCTCTCCCAATGGAGGCTGAGAAGTCCCAAGATCTGCCAACGATAAGCTGAGACCCAGGAAAGCAGGTAGTGTAATCCAGCCTCAAAGCCTGAGAACCAGGGGAGCCACTGGTCCATCAATACATCCCAGTCCAAGGCAGGAGGAGAAGAGATGAGATGTCCCAGCTCCCTCAGCAAGGCAGGAAAAAAGGGGCAAGTTCCCCCTTTCTCTGCCTTTGGTCTTACTCAGGCCATCAACTGATTGGACGATGCCCACCCACACCAGGGAGGGCAATCTGCTCTACTGAGTCCCCAGATTCCAAAGCTCATCTTGCCTGGAAACACCCCCATGGATGCACCCAGAAATAATGTTTAATCTGGGCACCCCCAGCCTGTCAATTTGACACATAAAAGTACCCATCACAACTCTAATGCACAGTGCTGCAGTGGACACCCTTGTACCTGAGAGTTTTTAGGCTGTGAAAATAGCTGTGGGGAATAAATGTCCTGTGGTGTAATGCTGGGTTGAAAGGTTTGCCCATTTACCAGTTTAATCACTGTCACCAAGTTGTCCCTCAAAGCTGCCAGACAATCTGCAGTCCATAGCTTCCCTGATGTTGGATATTATTAACCTTTAGAATTTTTGACATGTGATCGAGGGAAGACAGCACTTCATGGTTTTAACTTATAGATCTTTGATTATTAGTTTAGAAGCCATGTGTATAATTCTGAAATTGCCTGTGTATGTCCTCTCCTCAATTTTGGGGGGTTAGGTTTCTGCAATATTTCATATGCATTGTAGGATCTCTTTTTTTAAGAAAATGCTATTTGTCATGGATGCTGTTACTATTTTTCTGTTTGTTCTTTTACACTATGTTTCATTTACTTATTTATTTTTGCTACAGAGAGGTTTATATTTTGATGCAGTCAAATATATCAGGGGTTAGGACTTCCCTGGTGGTCCAGTGGTTAAGAATCCGTCTTGCAATGCAGGGGATGTGGGTTTGATCTCTGGTCAGGGAACTAAGATCCCACATGCCACAGCACACCTAAGCCCACACGCCACAACTACTGAGCTCACGTGCCTCAATGACAGAGCCTGCATGCTGCAAACTACAGAGCCCATGTGCTCTGGAACCTGCACGCTACAACTGCAGAGCCCACACATCCTGGAGCCTGTGCACCACAACTAGAGAAGAGAAAACCTGCACGCCGCAACTAGAGAGAAGCCCGCATGCCACAATGATAGATCCCGTGTACCGCAACTAAGAACTGACTCAGCCAAAAATAATAAATAAATAAAAATGTCAGCGTTTTTCTTTGTGTATCTGGATTTTATATTATGCTTAGAAAGTCCTCCCTGTATATGGAACCACAAAAGAACCAGAATTGCCAAAGTAATCCTGAGACAAAAGAACAAGGCAGGAGGTATAACCCTTTCAGGCTTCAAACTATGCTACAAAGCTACCGTAATTAAACAGCATGGTACTGGCACAAAATCAGACACACAGATCAATGGAACCAAACAGAGATCCCAGAAATAAACCCATGCAGCTATGGTCAATTAATCTTTGACAAAGGAGGCAGGAATATGCAATGGAGAAAACATAGTCTCTTCAACAAGAGGTGTTGGGAAAGCTGGACAGCCACACGTAAAATGAAATTAGAACATTCCCTCACACCCTATACAAAAATAAACTCAAAATGGTTTAAAGACCTAAATATAAGATGATACCATAAAACTAGAAGAGAACAGAGGCCAAACATTCTTTGACATAAATCATAGCAATATTTTCTTAGATCAGTCTCCCAAGGGAAAAGAAATAAAAGAAAAAAATAAAGAAATGTAATCTAATCAAACTCAAAAGCTTTTGCCCAGCAAAAGAAACCATCAACAAAATAAAAAACCCTACAGAATGGGAGAAAATATTTGCAAACAATGCAACTGAGAAAGGGTTAATTTCCAAAATATACAAATAGTTCAATATCAAAAAACCCCAAACAACCCAATCAAAGAATGGGCAGAAGACCTAAAAAGATATTTTTCCAAAGAAATAATGTATGAGGGTGAATCAAAAATTATCTGCACTGATTATATTAAAACTTCTGTTGGCCACCCTGTCTTATCAGCACTTTCCATTCAAGGCTACTGTCTCCCCAGTCACTGCTGTGCAGGTGTGAATGTGTTACATCAGTTCATTTGTAACTGCAGTGTGAGCAAAAACGGATGCCTCACTTGTGATTTGCATGAAAGAACAGCAGCATACGGTGATTCATTTTGTGTGGTCTGAGGGTGTACCTGGTGCTGCTATTTTATCAAAGACTTTGTGTGCAGTATGGAGAGTGTTTTGTCATGAAGAAGTGTATATGAATGGATAGAGAAGTTCAAGGAAGGTCGCACAAGTGTTAGCCATCAAGAAGGAGCCAGACACCTGTCCATGTGAAGACGTGAAGACAGCAGTGCATTCCTGGCTTGCAGCTCAGCCTAAAACATTTTTTAATGAGGGAATACGAAAGCTTGTTGACAGATGGACAAAGTGTATTGAAAAGCAAGGAGATTATGTTGAAAAATGATGTATTTGTCTTTTCTAAAAAATTTATTAAAATAAATTCTACAGCCAGAGTGCAGATAATTTTTGATTCACCCTCGTATGTTGGAGAGGATGTGGAGAAAAGTTAACCCTCATACACTGTTGGTGGGAATGAAAATTGGTGCAACCACCATGGAAAACAGTATGGAGTTTCCTTAAAAAACTAAAAATAGAACCACCAAATGAACCAGCAATTCCATTCCTGGGTATATATCCAGAAAAAAAAAGAAAACTCTAATTTGAAAAGATACATGGAAGCAACCCAAGTGCTCATCAACAGACGATTAGCTTAAGGTGATACACACACACACACACACACAATGGAATATTACTCAGCCACAAAAAGAACGAAATATTGCCATTTGCAGCAACATGGACGGACCTAGAGAATATCAGGATGAGTGAAACAAGTCAGAGAAGAACAAATACTATATGTGGAATCTGAAAATAATACAAATGAATCTATACACAAAACAAAACAATAAACTGGGGAAAAAGCCCAGGTCTTTCACCCAAATGGCAATAAAGCTAAGGGGACTTGGTCTTGGGTTGGACTTTCCAGAAGACCCAGAGACAAGGACTTATGTGTCCCAGGAGAGTAAGGGAGGCAGGCAAAGGGGGGAGGGGGTGCCAAACAAGGCACAACTTCAGCAAAGTCCCGGGAGGGAAGCCTCAGCCTGAATCCTGTGGGGGAGCCCTGGGACATACTGGAAAGGCTGTACATCAAAAAACCCCCAGACTGACTTGGTGTTCTCTTGTCACTATGTGACCTCAGGTAAGTCTCTGAGCCTCTTTGAGCCCCAGTCTTCTCATCTGAGAAACGGAGGCAACTATTTGTCCTTCCCCTCAACCACCCCAGGGCTTTGTAAATTGTAAAATACAAGACAAATGTCAGGTGTTTACCTTTCTCTGGGTTGGGTTATCTATTTCATGCCTTTGTTCTATATTTTAAACCGAATGGGATTGTGTATTGTATTAGTTTGCCAGGGCTGCCATGAGAAAATACAGACACTGGGCAGGAGGCTTAAACAACAGAAATACATGTTCTCACAGTTCTGGAGGCTGGAAATCCAAGATCAGGGTGCCGACAGGGTTGGTTTCTGGTGACAGCATTCTCCTTGGTTTGCAGGTGGTGTTTTTCTAGCTCTATTCTCTTTCCTCTGTGCACACAGGGCGGGGCAGGCAGGGGAGGACAGGAGAAGGGGGGAGGGATGGGGAGGGAGGAAAAGGAGAGATTGAGAGAGAAGGAGAGAGAGATGGATCTGGTGTCTCTCTCTCTTCTTATAAGGACACCAATCCTATCAGATCAGGGCCCCATCCTATGACCTCATTTAACTTAATCACATCCTTAAAAGTGCCATCTCCAAACACAGTCACAATGTGGGTAAGGGCTTCAGCCAGCATGTGAATTGTTTTGGCTGGGGAGGGAGGACACAATTCGGTCCATAACACTTATGTAAAATGCTTGCATAATACATAGCAGATGCCCTATAAGTGTTAATTTCTCCCCTCACCCCCTCCATCCTCTTCCCTCCACCACCACCCCACCCCAACCCCCATGCCTTCTGACCAGTATTACATCCCAGGCTCTGTTCAGAGCTGTGGAACCAAGTGGGAAACAAGACAGACACTGTTCCTGCCTTCATTTCCTTGGAAACTATCTGACCTTTCACTCACGGTGAAGCAAAATCAATAAGCTCAAGATTGGGTTTAAGATCCCCAAAATGTGATGTCTGAAACCAGAGCTGGTACACCCAGGCCTAGCAATCAGGTCTGCCTTATGGCTGTGTTTTGAAGGGGCCCAGATTACGCTTAAAAATTAAAAAAAAAAATAGTGGCTAATTTGAAAATAGGGTTTCACTTAAAAATGCTTTGTTCAAACTTCTCTTGAAGTAATCAGATGAGCCGCAGCCCCAGGCCTGCATTCTAGTGAGGCCTTTGTTGGTCTGGGCGGCAGAGGGGCCACCCCTGGGGGAATAGATTGATGTTCTCCCATTCATCCCATTCCCTGCCTGCTCTGGCTCAGTAGTTAGTATCTGCCTGTCCCCATAGTTGTTAAGATTTACAACTACTGGTTTAAATAAATATGATTCAAATTGAAGAGCCTGACTGCGGGGTCTTACTTTTCCCATATGAAGAATGGGGTCAGTAAAATCTTGTTTTTTATTCTTTTTCCATGAGCTTAAGATCATTGTGGGGTGGGGTTTGGGGTGAGGGTGGGGGTTTGTGGGAATATGGGAATCATTATTGTGGTAGGCTGGTTGCATTAATGGTCCCAGTTAATGTTCTACATGTATTTATGTAGTTCATTTTGTAACACTCAGTCACCTCCTGTTCTGGCTCTGGGCTTGACTGTGTGACTTTCTTTGGTCAATGGCATGTTAGCAAACACAATGCAAGCACAGGCTGGAAAAACTGTTTGCCTGTTTCCACTTGCTCTAATGGATTCCTGCAGTCACCACGAGGGTGTGCCTGGGCTAGCTGGCAAATGTGCCCAGACCAGAGCGTGAAAGGCATGTGCACGTGAGAGGCACGTGGGAGAACCCAGCTGTTCCAAAACCAGCTGACCACCAGACATGGGGGTGAGCTCAGCTGAGGTCAGACCTGCCAGCCAACTTGCAGACCTGTGAGCAGTAATAAAAATAGTTCATTTCAATCACTGAGGTATGGGGATGTTTGTTACACAGCATTATTTTAGTAGTAGATGATGGCTACAGTTGCATTCTGTATAGACTCCCTCCCTCCTTCTTCAACTCATTTATTGAGCATCTACAATGTGGCAGGGATACAATAATGAACAAAACTAGATATGGTCCTTACCCTTAGGTTGTTGACAACATCGCTCCTATTTCTGTCACTCACCTTGAGAGACTGAATTCAATAAAGAGGTGACTTATTTTGTGGTTAGAACAACACATTCTGTTCTGGGCTGATCTGAGATGGGTCGTCTCCCCTAAAGTGCTTTGTTCCTTCACTCTTTCCCATTTTAATTGCTCCCTGAGCCTCTGCAAAAATTACCACTGGTAGAAACAGCTCCTCCAAGTAATGGAAATCCTTTCAAAATGATGTGTTCAACCGGGATGTTCTTAAGTAATTTATGTAAAGAGAGAGCAATTCCTTGTATGTTTTTTATAAGGTAGGGAGAGTTTTATGTACTTTAAAGTATGATGTATTGTGATAAATTATGCTTTGGTCTGAGGTCTATGCAGAAAAGCGTGGCATTTCTCTGAGTTCTGGGAAATACACTGTAAATAAAAGTGGTGGTTTATTTCTTGGCTGGGCATTTTTTCTAATAATGTAAAGAGATGTCAACACCCATTTCTTCAGGGCAAAATATGAGGTTCTCTTCCCTTCTCACCACCGAGAAGGAGTGATTAGGGCTTGCTGAGTTCTTTAGACTCTTACTGGAAGGGGGCTCTGGTCTAGAGCCTGTGTCAGATTGTGGTCCTTGTGTTTCCAGCTGGCCCATCTGAGTTCAGGCACACTAGGGAAGTTTGCACCCTCTGACCACGGGCTCTTCCTACCTCCTTCCTTCTCTTTGGATGGCTGCTGTAGGCAAATCTCTCTGTAAAAGTGGAAAAGCCAGTCACAGTCCCATTCCTAGCCTCAGTTTCCCCATCTGTAAAGCTACCCAATGATAATTCACAACCTCTCTAGCTATATCCCTCTACAAATAAGCCCAGCTGTAATTCCTTCCCTGGGTTTATGCATTTTTAAATGCATTTCTTCGAGATGCATCTTGAGGACAGAAGACAGAGAGAAGTGGGTCTCTCTGGTAGCATTCCAGGCAGCGTGATGGGAAGTTGGAGGTCATTTTGATTTGGCGTGTGCTTGGGGGATGCTGCTGGATGCTCCTGGAATGTGTTATGTGGCTGGATGCCTTCACTGCCAGCAGGTAAAGGAAGGAACTCTGAACCGGGTGTGAATCCTGGTTTGGTCACTGTGTTGTGAAACCTTGGGAAAGTCAAACCTTAGCCTCAGTTTCTTCCTCTGTATAATGAGGTGGCTCTTCCAGCTCTGACTTTCTGGAATTTATTTAGGTCAGTAATGTCCTTGCCTGTGTGTCTGAGTGTGAGAGGGGATTTTCCTCCAATTCCTTGTCTTCATCTTGGGGATAGAATCCAGAGTAAATTGGGATTCTTTTGAATGAACGCCTTAGAAACTCAGTTTAGTTTGGCTGAAGCAAGGTGATTTGTTAGCTCAGTGGACTGAAAAAATCCAGGGTCTAGCTTCAGGCATGGCTGGATCCAGGTGTCCACCAGAAGGCATTGTGACTCCATCTCTTTGTCTCTCATCTCTGCTTTCCCCTAGATTGGCCTGTACTCTTAGGCAGGCTTTCTCTACACAGTGGTGAAGATGACTGCCAGTAGCACTAGACCTTTATCTTACTAGTTTAGTAAGTTAGATAGAAAGGGAAAGCTATTTCCTCAGATGTTCTAGCAAAAGTCTCATGGCTGTATTTCATTGGCTTCACTTGAGTCACATGCCCATCATTGAACCACTCTGATTAGCCAGACCTGGGTCATGGGCTCACCTTGGAACTAGAGGCAGGGTCAGCTCCATCTAAACACTACCAAGTGAGAGAAAGGCAGAGTTTCCCTGTAGGAAACTGAGGCTCTGAAGCCAGAAGACTGGGGAATGGGTGCTGGGCAGACCTGAACAACAGATGCCCAACCCTGGGGCCAGGCAGGGATCTTATAAACGGAGCTTCAGAGGCTACTGTGCATTTTCCATTCCTGAAGTTCTGGGATGTCAGAGCTCGATGAAATCTCAGGTGCTAAGCAGCTCAACCACCTACCTCCCAAGCTTGCATTTCGCCGATGAGAAAACTGAGGCCCAAGGAGAGAGGTCCATTTGCCCAAAGCCTCTGAGTAGGAAACATCCAAGTCCTCCACAGCCTCAGAGGATGTGTGGCCAGTGTTCCAGCTGATCTCTGTGTCTCTGAGTGGCTCACATCCAATGCTCCATGGGATGGATCCTTACTGACAATGACCCTTCCAAACCTGCAGCATCCTAGCACAGACCTCTTACCACCTATCATTCAGATGTGGTCCAGAGATCAGCAGCAGCAGCATGGCCCAGAGCTGGGTAGAAATACAGAATTTCAGGCTCTACCCCAGACCTTCTGAATTGGGATCTGCTTGTGAACAAGGTCCCTGGGGGATTATGAAACGTGCTGTTCTACATCACGGACAACGGGTTTCCCGGTGCCTGTGAGATGCTCCACTCCTGCATCTGGCCAGGATTCCAGTCAGCCCTGAAAAGGGCTCTCTTCCCTTACAACCTTGCAGCAGAGGAGGATATTGAAGGTGGTTGTGTGCTATAGGATGCTCTTGGTTAGGAAGGTCTTCCTCGAACCTGACCCGCCTCCTTCTTGCTGCTGTTTAGGCATGGTTGCCATGGTAATGTTCTTTCCAACATCAGCACCAAATGATGTGAGAGAGTCCTGAGACTGGGGTTGGGTCCTAGGGTTTGATGAGCTCCACGAGTTGGGAAAGTTCCCTTTCTGGGCTTCACATTCCCTTAGACAGAGTTAGCAGTTCTTACTTTGCTCTTCCCATAGACCCAACACCAGGGTCAAGTGAGATCAAGGACATGAATATAGGATGAAAGCCTGAAGCACCATAAAAATCCACCACTGCCTTCCTTGACCTTGGGATGTTTGAAGTTGCTTCTGGCTTCACTGGCTGGGTGAATGTCATCAGTATTGATAAGGCCACAAAGAGCCCAGGCCATTAAGCAGAGCTCTACCGAACACTGATTACAACGCTCAAGTCACACCCAGCGGAGGCCAAATGTGGCTTCTTCTCTGAGCCCGGGAACCATTCCTAGGAAATGGGAGGCTGCATGGTGTTTTATCAAACATTTATGGCTATTGGTTTAGGGGGGGTGAGTTTACAAGGCCCTGTGGGCTGAGCATCGGGAAATTAAATTTCTTGCATTTTGACTCAATCCTAATCACATCGCCAGCCATGGGATTTATGAGGCTGTAAAGTCTTAAGCACGTTGGAGGCTGGAGGCTTTGCTGATGGCTTCCAGCCTGTGTCCTTGACAAGCGGCATCCTCCAGGAGCTCGGGGCTCAGCGGACCATTGGTTCAACAAACCCCTGGCAGGTGCCTACTGTATGCTGGGTGCCGGGGGCCACTGGGGAGCAGCGCAGATTATGGGACCTGCCCTCTCGTTGCCTGCATCTTCCTCAGCAGAGAGGCCTGGCCAAAGGATTTCAGAAATAAACACAAAAGTGCAAACCGTGGTTAAGGGAGTGAGGGGAAGTTCAAGGTGATATGGAAAGGTAGAGTGGGGTGAATGGTGGCCCCCCACAAAGATATGTCCATGTCCTAACCCCGGGAACCAGTGAAGGTGACCTTATTTAGAAAAAAGGATCTTTGCAGATGGAATCAAGTTAAAGATCTTGAGATGAGATGTTCCTGGATTATCCAGGTGGGCCCTAAATCCAGTAAGTGTCCTTATAGGAGGGAAGGGAGGGACTTCCCCGGTGGCGCAGTGGTTAAGAATCCGCCTGCCAATGCAGGGGACATGGGTTCTATCCCTGGTCTGGGAAGATCCCACATGCTGCGGAGCAACTAAGCCCATGCGCCACAACTACTGAGCCTGCGCTGTAGAGTCCGTGAGCCACAGCTACTGAGCCCACATACCGCAACTACTGAAGCCTGTGCACCTAGAGCCCGTGCTCGGCAACAAGAGAAGCCACCTCACTGAGAAGCCCCTGCACTGCAATGAAGAGTAGCTCTGTCTCGCCACAGCTAGAGAAAGCCCATATGCAGAAATGAAGACCCAATGCAGAAAGAAAAAAGAAAGAAGACAATATGGAAAGGTAGACTGGGTTGAATGGGGGCCCTCACAAAGATATGTCCATGTCCTAACCCTGGGAAGCTGTGAAGGTGACCTTATTTGGAAAAAATGGTCTTTGCAGACGGAATTAAGTTAAGAATCTTCGGAGGAGATTTTCCTGGATTACCCAGGTGGGCTCTAAATCCAATGACAAGTGTCCTTATAGGAGAAAAGGGTGGTCCAGTGGTTAAGACTCTGTACTTCCACTGCAGGGGCATGGGTTCAATCCCTGGTCAGGAACTAAATCCTGCATGCTATGCACTGTGGCAAAAAAAAAGAGAGAGAGAAGGGGAGAAGGACATGTGAGGAGGATAGGGACAGAGGGTGGAGTGATGCAGGCACAGCCAAAGGACACTTGGAACCACCAGAAGCTGGGAGAGGCAAGGAAGGATTCTTTCTTAGAGACTCCAGAGGGATCAGGGCCCTACTGACACCCTGATCTCAGACTTCCGCCCTCCAGAACTGTGAGAGAGTGAATTTCTGCTGTTTGCAGCCATCAAGTTTGTGGTGATTTGTTATGGCAGCCCATGCAAACTAATACAGGTGTAGTAACAAATTATGACCTCATTTGGGAAATCAAGGAAGGCTTCTCTGAGGAACTGACTTTTGAGCTTGCCAATGTAGTATAAGTAGGAGTTCAGTTGGCAAAAGGGATTGGGCTGGAGGTGAGAATGGGGACAGGGAGGGGAGAAATATTTATGAATAAACAGCATGTGCAAAGGCACTGAGGTGGAGGAACGGACCTTGCTCTGTCCACAGCCCCTCTTGGCCTTCTGTCAGGTTTTCAGAAGCATCGAGCTCTGTCCCACCACAGGACCTTTGCTGATCTATCTTTCCTTGCTCTTCCCTTGCTCTTCCCTCTTTGCTCCAGGTTTTCCACGTGTCTGCTTCCTCCTTCAGATTTCAGCTGAAATGAAATTTTTGGTGAAGCTTTCCATGACCACCCTAACTAAATACATTCCCTCCCTCATTATCTGTTCATCAATTTGTTCCTGTTATAGCACTTAAAATAATGGTAATGAGAATAGCTGAGACTGAAGTAGCCCTCGCTACGTACGAGGCACTCTGCTAACTGCTTTACAAATATTACTTCATTTAACTTTTCCCAACACTCCTGTGGGACACATGCTAATTTTTAGTGGTTGTTAAATTCCCATTTTACTGATGGGAAAAACTGAGGCATAGAGAGGTTGGGTCACATGATAACAAGAGGTGGAGCTGGGATTTAATGTATGCAGTCTGGTTGCAGAGCCTGTATTCTTGGAAACGATGCTATGCTTGCCGAAATCAGGAACTGGATGCTTCTTTGCCACGTACTTGTTTGTGGTCACTCTTCCCCCCCTACTAGCCTGTAAGCTCTGGGAGGGATGGTTCCTGGCCTGTCTTGCTTACCACTGGGCCCCAGAGCCCAGCATGGTCTGGGCTGATGGGGACTTCGAGAGCCTCGAGCCCTCCTGATGGCAGTGTCCCTGCACCCTCTCTGTCGGGCTCAGCAGGTGACAGCGCTGGGTCCTGGGAAGCACTGGTCCTCCACTTCGATTCCTGCCCAACCCAGAGTCCTCAAGGGAAGTGTATATGGCCCTTCTCAGCCTTCTGTCCACTCCTTCCTGGCGGGTAGCGGGAGGAGGCCCTGGTGCAGTGTTGCCAAGAAGCACAGGGGGTCACTGCCGCCCCAGAAACCTGCCCTCACCACCCAGGGTGGGCTGGAGGGTGTTAGGGGCTGGCAGGACTGCAGCCCAGAGACCACTTCTGTGGCTCCAGCTCCTGAGGCCAGAGTTTGGACATCCAGATTGAAGGCCCCTGTCTTCCAGGAAGCCTGGATATGCCACTGCAGGTGTCCCGAAGCATCGGTCAGCGATATCCACAGCAATGCTGCGTGAGCAACCGCGCTGCAAGGCAGTGTTACTGCCTGAGCCGCGCACGGCTCACTTGTGCTGATTATCCGCGGTGCAGCCAGCTGTGGCTCCGCTGGGCTGGGCTCCTCCACACCTTTGGCCTCTAGGGGCCAGCAGGCTACCTAGAGCGTCCTCTTCTCGCGCCGATGGCTGAGCCTATTCTAGGTCTTTGCATGTGCCGTGGTCACTAGCATTCTATTGGCACTAATCAAAGTCCGTGACCAAGGCCACCATCCGTGGTGGTGGGGGTTACAAATCAGCTGCCTCTTGTGGGACGAACCTGGCAGAGGACTAATTTCTCAGCACTCCTGTCTGCTGAGAGTGTGGACCAGAGGCCCCAGAGGCAAAGAAATGCAAGCAGATGATGGAAGTCGGAAGAGGGGCCTTGCACACGGGCAGGAGGCAGGATGTGGCTGCCACTGAAAGCATCCACCGCCACCATCAATTAGGGACAAGGGCAGTTACTGGTTCCGAGCTGGGCCAATCAGGGGCTGTATTCCTGGGATTTGGATCTTGAACACAAAGACCAAAACAAAAAAGAAAAGAAAGAAACCCCACCAACCGGAGTTCATTAATCTCCAGGCAGATGTCCCAAGTGCGTCCCATTAGTTTCTGCCGCTTACGACACCTCCCCTCCCCCTCCCTGAGCTGCCCTTCTGGAGCCTGGAGTTTCAGCTTCTCCTTCTGTTCTATTTGTATTCATCCACCAGGATTTACTAAGCACCTACTGTGTTCCCTGCCAAGCCACTGCCAGCAACCAAAGGATGCTGATGGGTGTGGGGTGATCCCCTTCCTTGCTCCCCAATACCCCATTTAACCCCAGAGGGGAAAGGGATTCACCCACACTTTGGAAATGAGCATGGACCCGCCCTGTGACATGAGGGCACACAAAATGTCTCATTTCTTCATTTTCCCCAATCAAGGGAAAGCTGGATCCGCCCTGCCCTGCCTGGCTGGTGAGATGTTCTTAGGGACCTTACCCTATTCTAGGTATTAAGAGATCAGATAACTCACAGGTGTCCTGTGGAGGTCACTGTGCAGTTTCTCCTTGCCTTGACCTGTGTGTCTTTTGGGGAATGTCCATGAGTTGGCCATCCGACCCTTGACAAAAATGATGACGTTGCTACAATAAACAGGCTTACACACTGTGTGTACACCTGGCATTTACCCCATGGGGCTGAAAGTGACCATTTACTTATCTGCCTTCCTGGCTAGGCTGGCAGCTTGGTGAGAGCTGAGATCCGGTCCGTCTTTCTCATTTCTGTCTGTCCAGCAGTGCTCAGCACGTAGCAGGCTGTTCGTAAATGTTTAACAATAGGTGAAAGAATCCCTGGACTTGGAGCAGAAGCCCCGTGTCTGCTTTCCTCTGCTCTGTGACTGTGGATAACTCACTTCTCTCTGTGCTTCAGTTTTCCCGCTTGTGGAACAAGCAGTTGAACTTGATCATCTCCGAGATGCGGTCTAGTGCTAACATTCTCTCTGCGCTCAGGGCACAGGCTAGGGTTTCACTTCCTGCCCCCTTGTCACTGGGCAGGGTCATGTGACCAGTTCTGGCCAATGAGTTGGGAACGGAAATGACAGACGTCAGTTCTGGGCTGTGCCATCTGATTGCTGATGAATGATGCTCCAGGGCTCTTCCTCTCTGCCTCTGGCTATGGCAACCGGCAAGGCTTGAGGTGGAGGCAGAACCCTGCACATGGGGATGTGGAGCCAAGGTCTTAGTTGAGTGGAGCAGGGGCACGAAACAAACCCTGATGGTTAGAAGTAACTAATTTTGGGCCTGACTGTTACGCAGCATAATGTGGCCTGTCCTGCCTGCTACAGTTATTCTGGGTGGCCTGGGAGGGAGTTTCCAGGGGGCACGGTGCAAGTAAGGAGACACTTTTTTTTTTTTTGTAAGGAGACTTTTGAGAAGGTTATTTCATTCCTGGAGGTGAGAGATGAGGGAATAGCGGTGTGGAGGCGGGGAGAAAGGAATGAGGCGGTTACGAGTTGATGCTAAAGAGGTCATGACTCACAAATGAATATTAGGGATAATAGAAAGAATTATTTTTACCAGGCCTACCTGTGTCTTTACATGAAGAGCTTTCCAGACCATGGATTGAGCTGGAAATTCGTTCCACAGTCTCATATTAGAGAATACATTCAACTCATCTTTTAAGAACTTGGTCCTCTCAGGACTTCCCTGCCGGTCCAGTGGTTAAGACACAGTGCTTCCAATGCAGGGGGCATGGGTTCGATCTGGGGCTGGGGAAGTAAGATCCTACATGCTGGGCAGAGAGGCCAAAAAAAGAAAAAGAAATGGGTCTCTGTTTTCACTTTCCATAAAAGACAAAGGAAAGTTCATTCCAGAGGGGCAAGGGGCCTAGGCCCACCTCTCACACGGCCAAGGTGCTGTGCTGTCTGCTGGCACAAAGGAACACGGCAGGTGCCGGTCAGCTGGCCTCGCAGCAGGCATTAGGGAGATGGACTTTGGCTTGATTATATTATCTGGCTGTCCCCAAAGAGGTGAGAAAATAGGCCTAAATCCCTCTGGCTTTGTGCCTCACGCTCTCCCATCAGCACACCCGACCCTTCCATGACCGCCTTGTGTAAGACATGGCTCAATCAGAAGATGGTTTTTCAGAACAGCTGCCGAGAAAATGGGTTAGCCGGGGAAAATCTTATTAGAGGGAGAATTGTGTCAGGAGACGAGGAAGAGGGAGATGCAGTTTAGCACTGGACCTTCTCATTAAAATGACTGTGCATTTTTGTAAAGGAAAAACAGCATTTCAACAGGACAAAGGAGAGAGAAGCCCTGCGGATGATCCCAGGCACCAGAGGGCACGGCTCATGCGGCAAAGGTCAGCTCAGCCTCGGGTGTGCGGTTGGATGCTCCCACTGGCTGCCTTTCTCTGGAGAGCTGGAAGCTGGGTGAGGACGTCCGTTCCAGTGGGACATACCCCGGCGTTTGCTCCAGCGTGTAGAGCTGAGCTGTGCAACATGGCAGCCACTTGCCACACGTGGCTATTCGCATTCGAGTTAGTTCATGAAATAAAATGAAAAGTTGAGTCCCCCAGCTGCACGAGCCATGCTTTACGTGCCCAATAGCCACGTGTGGTTAGCGGCTACCACACTGCACAGCACAGATACAGAGCATTTCCATCACCACAGAACGTTCTATTGGGCAACTCTGGTGCCACTGTCAGGGAGACTTAAAATGGAAGATATTCAAACAAAGCAAAACAAAAACAAGAGGAGAGGGTCTTTACTGGCTCCAGCTTAAGGAGCCTACATACCGCTCACTTCTGTCTCCCACTAAGTGGCAGAACTGGAGTTAGAACTCAGATCTCATTTGATTCCAGAACCTGCCCCCCCAACTTTAACCTCTGTGTAACCTGGACTGCACGAGGCTGCTATGAAGCAGCTCGTTTTGCTACATACTTCATGAGCGAGGGAGCTCAACACTGACAGGCCATCCACGGAGGACCGCTCTCCCCGGGCTGTGGACGGCATTCATTCCAGGCACTGTGGACTGGCTGTGGGCAGCCAGGGAAGGCTCAAGGCAGGGATGCAGGGGCCGGCACAGCAGCGGGAAGTTGGGCCAGGGTGCCCAGACATGGTAAGTGTGGAGGGATGGGGAGGGTACCTGGAGTGCCTGCTTCAAGTGGCGGGAGAGTGAGGTCAGACAGATCTTGGGGTGGGGGTGGGGGAACATTGGCTCTGCCCCTTACTAGCTCTTTGGCCCCCACCTTTTCTCTTCTTGCCCCATCTAATCTCTCTCTGAAGTTCGGGGGCTCCTGTAAAATGGGAATTAGAGGGACTTTCCTGGTGGCGCAGTGGTTAAGAATCCGCCCGCCAATGCAGGGGACACGGGTTTGATCCCTGGTCTGGGACGATCCCGCATGCCTTGGAGCAACTAAGCCTGCGTGCCACAACTTCAGAGCCCTCGCGCCACAACCATTGAAGCCTGCACACGCCCTAGAGCCCGCATCAAGAGAAGTCACCACACTGAGAAGCCCGAGCACCACAAGGAAGAGTAGCCCTGCTCACCACAACTAGACAAAGCCTGTGCACGGCAACGAAGACCCCATGCAGCCAAAATAAATAAATCATTTTAAAAATAAATAAACAGGAATTAGACCATGTTGATGATTTCCCATTGATTTAGAATCAAATCCAAATTCTACTAAGACCTACAAAGGCTCACGTGACTTGGCCCATCCCCTGCTCCCACCGTTATCTTCCTGCACAACCTCTTATTTGTACCTTCAGGGCCCTCATCACCACCTGGAATCATCCTTCCTTGTTTGCTTTCCTTTTTTTCTTTTTTTTTTTTCATGTGGTCCATTTTAAACTTTTTATTGAATTTGTTACAATATTGCTTCTGGTTTTTTATGTTTTGGTTTTTTGGCCATGAGGCATGTGGGATCTTCACTCCCCGGCCAGGGATCGAAACTGCACTCCCTGCATTGGAAGGCAAAGTTAGCCACTGGACCATCAGGGAAGTCCCCATTGTTTGCTTTCCTGATTATTACCTACAGCCCCTCCTAGACTGGAAACTTCTTGAAGGTAGGGCACGCTTATTTTAGTCCTTACTATACACCCAGTGTCTGGCACAGTCCCCAGAGATGCAATAAAAATACTTAAAGAATAAAAGAAGGGTCTTACAAGCCCTTGATGCCTAACTGCTTTGGGGCCTCAGTTTCCTCATCTGTAAAATGGGAATAAACTAGAAATAATGTGCTAAGATTATTTGTAAGGTAGAAACAGAGTTATGAAAAGTGCACAGCACAGTGGATGCTCAAATTGGCTGTTACTATTACAGAAAACTTGCAAGTTCAATATTTGCAAGTAACTTTTTTTTCTCTAAGCCATTTGAAAGACAGTTGCCAGCCTGAAGCCGCATCAGAACTGAATACAGTAATTTTCCTAAAACGAGAAGGATAATCCCAGATAATCACAATAAAACTATCAGGACATAATTACCCAGGATCAGGACATTAACCCTGATACATGACTACCACCTAATCCTCAGACCCCGTTCAGGACTCACCATTTGTTCCAATGATGTCCAGGTCAGGATTACCCGCTGTGTGTAGTAGTCCTGCCTCCTGAGTCTTCTTCAGTCTGGGACATTCTTCAGTCTTTTTTTGATCCTCATGACCTGAACACTTTTGAAGAGACAGGCCCATCATCTTGTAGAATGTCCCTCAGTTTGGGTTTTTCTGGCGTTCCCTCGTGATGAGATTCAGGTCGTGGGTCTTCGGCAGAAATAGCATCTGAACGATGCTGTGTCCTCCTCATCCAGTCCTGCCAAGTGGCATGTGACTTTGTGTGTCCCATCACCAGTGATGTTCTCTGTGGGCATGTGACTACAGTGGCTTTTGCCAAGCGTCTCTACTGTGAAGTACCTCTTTTCCTCTTTGTCCTTAGTATTTTTTGCAGGAAGGGTCTTTGAAATGATATAAATACTGTCATCAGATGGTTTCCATTCCTTCATTTATTTTTACCAGAATGAACTAAGTCTTTGCTATTTTATTGAGTTGGTTATAATCCATTCCTATTATCATTATTTTGATGCTCATATAGCCTCATTTTGGGGCCAGTGAGAGCTGCCTTCCATGTCCCTTAACGCTACTTCCCTTTTGCTTTGAGCCCTTTTTCTCTTTCTAGCACGACAATGTTCTAGGCTCCTCTCGTTCTTTCCCTGAGGTACCCCTGCAATCAACCATTTCTTAAAGGAGCCCTGATTCACTTTAGTGGAGAATATCTAGAAATAAATATCTTTGTGTTAGTGTGTTTATTGCTATTGGGGTATCACTGCTCTGAGGGCCTCTCAGTGGACAAATCTAGGAGATGTGTGTGTGTGTGTGTGAGCGCGCACATGTGTGTGTATATGTGTGTGCTTACAACTGTATTTATTTCTAGATTTTTTCTATGTATTGAAAACCATAAAGTCACATTAATACCTCTGATTCTAATTCGTCACCATTGAGTTCATTCTGGTTTTCTCTCCGTGTTTGTAACTTCCTTCTTTGATGGTGAGAAATCTGGCTGTCATTATCCTCAATATATTTAAGTGTTTGATCAGTGAAACACTTCTGCTATTACAGCTGCCACCCCTACTTTACAGGGACCCTACGCTCATGCATTTACCCTCCTCTCCTGCTTGGGCTCTGATGGCAATTTTTATTATTATTATTACTGTTGTTATGATCGCCCTTGGTAGGTTGATGCGGCAGCGGAATAGATGGGGGTGTCTCTCATTTAGACAACCCGCTTTGATCTGGCTAAAGGAGCCCATCCTAGAGGCTCGTGGGTGTCTGAGTTTTTTATATTCATAAGATGCTTCTCCCCAGCCCCCGCTAAGAGGTCGAAGTAATTAAAAATCCTTCGTAATTACCCAACGTTCAGAAATTGGTGGCTGGTTCCAAGTGCCATGCCTTTTATTCTCTTTCACCTCCCCCGCAGAAATCTAAGGGAGGGAAAGTAAGTAGCAGCTGAAACGATCCCCCACTCACTTTCTATAAAGAGGAGAATTAGCTGCTCTAATAATCATGAATATTAATGTATAGCCAATTTCACTCAATTAAAATGATGATCTATAATTTTGCCTCAGAGCTTTATGGAGGCCATTTCAATGACTATGAGTGGAGTTTGGGTACTTTTCAGAGTTCGCGGGTTTAGCTTAACTTCTCTCCCCGCCGCCATCGCTGGCTTCCGTGTAGGATGGGTTCCTCACTGTTCCCTGACCAAATCACTCAGCTCTTGAAGTACACATTTCCTCTGCTTTTAGGGTCCAGGATGGACCATTGTCGTGGCAAGTGCCTGAGATTCTGCATAGCTCACACCAGTTCCCTGCTCCTCTGAGGCACGGGGTCCCTGGGATGTGTATCCAAGTGGCCGTACTCGTTTCAATGAAGTTCTACCCTCCCTGGAGAGAGCCAATTGGCCAAAGGGAGCACCTGTAGTCCCGGATGGGCCAATTAGAGCCTATTCCCTGGGATTTTGGGATCGGGCCTAAGAAGGTCCAGCGTCAGAGGGATGCCTCTGAGCAAAATTATAAAACTCAGGAGCTGTAGGCAGCTATCTTATCTTCTGCTACATAAACCGGGTGGCCCAAGTATCAAGAGAGAGAAACAGCCTGAGGGCTAGACATCCTGAGGGCTTTCTGCCTCTCCTGGGTCCTGGCACATCTGCCTTGGGTTCCTTGAAACACTTCTGTGTCTTTATACTAAAGTCCGCTTTTATTCCTAACGTTAGATGTAGGAGGCTTCTGTTACCTGCATCTAGAGAGCCGTGGCTAACGCAACTGTCGACGGCCAGGCATCTGTTCTTATCTCTGAGACCTGAGTGGGCATTCCTGCCAAGCCTCAGTGTTCATAGCAGCGCTGTCTCCACCAGAAGAAAGCCCCAGGCCGGGCCAGGGAACAGAGCATCAGTCCTGGCCTCCAGCTCTCAGGTTCTATTTCTATCCATCCATGGACAATTCTGTTAAGAGAGAATAAAAGTAAGACAACATTAAGATCAGGCCAGTGGAGAAGATCACTCAGAAGCTTTGATAGTTTTGATGCCAAACAGTGGGTTGCTTGACATGTTATTTTGTAGCTGGTTGTTTGGGGCTCTTGCAGACACAGCTGCTGTGTGTCAGTGGCTCTCTTTGCTGTTTCCCTACATGTCCTGTCACTCTCCATCCCCTCACCCTGCTGTATTCTTCTTAGCACTCATCACTGCCTGATATTAAAATACCTACTTTTTAGTTCATTACGTATTTTTTAAAATAAATTTTTCTTTCTTTCTTTATTGGATGAGTTGGGTCTTCATTGCTGTGCTCAGGCTTTCTCTAGTTGCGGCGAGTGGGGGCTACTCTTCATGGCGGTGCGTGGGTTTCTCATTGCGATGGCTTTTCTTGTTGTAGAACATGAGCTCTAGGTGCATGGGCTTCAGTAGTTGTGGCACATGGGCTCAACAGTTGTGACTCGCGGGCTCTAGAGCACAGGCTCAGTAGTTATGACGCACAGGATGTGTTGCTCCGCAGCCTGTGGGATCTTCCCAGACCAGGGATCGAACCCGCATCCCCTGCATTGGCAGGTGGATTCTTAACCACTGAGCCACCAGGGAAGTCCTGGTTCATTATGTATTGATTGTCCCCCTCAACTAGAGCAGGGACCTTGTCTGTCTTGTTCATTTCTGTGCCCCAGTACCTAGAACAGGGT
Organism: Hippopotamus amphibius kiboko; assembly: GCF_030028045.1. NCBI lineage: Eukaryota > Metazoa > Chordata > Mammalia > Artiodactyla > Hippopotamidae > Hippopotamus > Hippopotamus amphibius. Next base: position 8,973,580 of record NC_080193.1, on the reverse strand, counting down.
CTGGCACATACTAGGTTGACTAACAAACATTTGCAGAAAGAAGACATGAATGAATGAATGAACAAATGAATTTAACCCCTCTTTGGTAAACCCCAAGCAGAGGCTCTGGCTTGTGACCAAACGCCTCACAGAGGTCTGACTCTTCTTTTGTTTAACCTTCTTCCAGGTACCCAAGGGCCACTCGTAAGGAAAAGTTCCTTTTCCTGGGTGTGCCCAGAGAATGTGGCTTGGCACACAGCCTTTGGATTCAGCGCACCTGGGTCTGAATCCCAGCTCTGCCACACTAACTGTGTGCTCAGTGGGTAAATTACTAAACCTCTCCAAGTTGCATTTCTTCATCTTTGAATTGGGGATGATAACAGTTTCTATTTCATTGAGTTGTTGTGCAAACTCTGTGAGCCAAAGAACGTCAGTTCACCGGTACTTGCTCAATAAATGTGAGTTATTAGTATAGCTCTATTAAGAGACATTACCCTCCACTGCTGAGCAGCCCTGGTTCATTTGGTCATTAGCCCATGAACTGACTAGTTAATTCGTCAACATGTATCGAGTATTTGTGTCCGTTAGGATCCAGGGATGTAAATAAGGCAGGAAGAGGATCTGCCTCTCCCAAGGAGAATTTGCTTCATAGATAAGACCTCTCAGAGAGATGGTCAAAGGCATGGCTATCTCACTGGCTCTCCGGGGCCACCAACACAGGTCCTTAGGGTAGGGTTTTGAGGTAACACCCAAAGCGGTGCTGGGGGTTTTAGAGAAATCTGGGAGTTGGGAGACATGGGTTTGGTTCTGGTTCCAACTTGCTGTTTAAACTTGGGAAATGTAATTCACCGTGACTAACCCATTCTCCTCCCTGGAAAGAGTGGGTGTGGTACTAGATCAGTTGGCTTCAAGCCTCATGTACCTCAGAATTGTTTGTGGGTGCTGTTAAAACACAATACAGGACTCTGCTCTGCAGAGAAAGATTCAGATGTTGGAGGGAACGATGCTCTAGGTGACTCTGATGAGGCCCTCGGGACACATTTTGAGGGACTATAAAATACGTGATAGTTAAAGTTTCCTCTCCGTGGCTTGGTGCTCTTAAACACAGCATAGCTGCCGCCTTTAAGACTGTACCTTCTGTAGAAGCTGAACATAGGGTGTAGCCTCTTGCTGGATTTTTCCTCCTCTCTCACTCAACCTTTAACACCCCCAGGGAGCTTTCCATGGTTCTGAAGTTAGTCTAGGGCTGTGCAGAAATTTCCCCGGCTGGCATCTACTGGGTGGCTGTTCCTTCACAAAGGGAGATCACATCAACAGGGCTCCTCCTCCTGCTCTGAAGTTGTCCCAGCCTTTCCTCTGCGTGGTGAAAGAAGAAAACAGTGTTCTTATTTCCACGCCAGGTTGCCAGGGCGCTGGTTTCCATGACAGCAGAGAGGGGGAAATGAAAGCCAGGCTCTCACCTACAGAGGAATTAAAAGCCACCCTCTTGGAGAACAAAGAATGATTCCAGGAGGAGCCTGGAAATTGGAGAGTGCAAGTTTTTGATTCATTTAGCCATGTAGTGTGGGGCTCCAGGGAGGAAAAGGCCTGGGGAGCACTGAGGGAGGGGTGGTTTTGTTGGGACTTTCACGGGGAGAAGGCTACATAATAATGTGAATGGCAACAGCAGGGACTTACCTCGTGGTCCAGTGGTTAAGACTCTGCACTTGCACTGCAGGTAGAGCAGGTTTGATCCCTGGTCAGGGAAATAAGATCCCACATGCTGTGCATGGCCCCTCCCTGCCCCAGAAAAAAAGGGCAATAGCAATGATAACATCTCCCATGTCCATCACAGTTGAAAACCTGTGGCAGCCACTTCAGACCCTCAATGTGTACACCCCATGGATTTTACTCAGGAGGAAATGGGGAGCATGTGGAGAAGTGATTCGTATACTACCTTCATGCCGTCTCTTTAGCGCCTGGGACTTCTCAGCACTTGACTTCTCCAGCAGTGCTCAGGCACTGCCTCTTCTCCCCCTCATCCAAATCTACTAGTCCCCTATCTCATTCCCTCCCATCACCACTAATGACATGTCTAAGAAGCCAATCTTAGCTAGAGAGCAATAATGAATTGAAAGGATATTGTCTCGGGTCAAGTTTACTCCTGGAGGCAGTATCCTAATCTAAAATGATGACTTCAATGGCAAAAGGAGTGACACTTTGCCTGATCATGGAGAAAAAGAATTTTTGAATATAGGTGCGTTTCCCCATTCTGCTTACACGAAGAGCTGCTCTTATTCACGTAACCTCGGAGAACTGTTCTATATAACCTCAGGACAGCCCTATGAGGTATGTACTATTATTATCTGCATCTTACAGATGAGGAACATGAGGTCCAGAGAGGCTAAGTAAATTGTCAAAGTTCGCACTGCTAGGAAATGCCAGAGCTGGGATTCGAACCCAGGTCACTGACACTCCAGCTGGACATGAGTGTCAAGTTCAACGGGACAAGAAGCCACGATAAACCCTTCAAGAAACTCAGCCTGCTTGAAGCCTGAGGGCCCTTCTAGGGCTCTGCTGAGATTAATTTCCAAGTGGTTTCCATAATCAGGAGGATTTGGGATCACCGAAAGGCATCTGGAAAGAAGGGGTTAGGGCTGGGTTCATTTTGGAACAGTTACTCAGCACAGGGTGACATGCAGTTGGCTGAGTCCTGAGGCAGTAAACACAGAGGCCTCACAGTCACAGCAAAAAAAACTCAGGGCCATGCTTTGCCATTCTTGGAGGGCCTGACAGCATCTTTAGACTTATCTCCTCAGACTCCAGAGGTTAGGTGGCAATGTCAGGAGGAGATTTTATCTTTCCAGAGGCTCCAGGGTTGTGATCTGGGGGAAGAATTAGGGTCACGCCATCATAAGAGGTTAGGATGTTCAAGGATCAGAGATGAACAGGATCCTAGAAATAGTCAAGTCCAACACATCCCAAAGTGATTTTGTGTCTATCAGAAGGGATATATAAGATGATTTAGGTGTTACATTAGTCAGGATGAGCTCGCTACTGCTGTAGTAATAAGCAAACCCAGAAACATCTGTGGCTTTAATGCAACAAAGTTTCATTTTTCCTACCCAAATTCTGATGAGGGTCTCTTGAGCCTTCAAGGGTGGTGTTCCTCCGTGCAATGGCTCAAGGACTCAGGGTGCTTTGATTTTTGCGATGCTGCCACTTCACTGTGTATCTTCCAGAACGATCAGGCAGGGGAAGAGAGAATCAAAGGGCTGTATGTGCTATAAAAAATGACTATAGATGCGGAATTTAAACATTTGGCTCTGAACAAGAACTGACTTGTAGGCAGGAAGGAGGAGGGTATTCACCAGCTACGGGGTTGGGACCACCCTGTTCCTTTTCTTAGCACATTGCAATCACAGATTTTCATTTATCCCTGAATGTAACCCAAGATTACCTCCAAGATTTTCTCTGTGGTTAGCAGGGGAGAAGATGCCTTGACATTCAGGAAGAGAAGATGAGGCTTTGTGACATTCAGTAGAGGAGGGGAACGTGGACCTCATAGCAAACTCCTAAAAGGCTATTATTTGAAAGGAATGCTGATGCCGTATATTTGAAAGATGGAGACACGGACAGAAATTCGAATGCATGCATAAAGATTCACAAAGACACGGAGGCCAATACACAAAGACACACAATTCACACACACATTCAAGCACACCCAGGCACACACACATCCGCAACAGCACATTGACACGCGCCTCCTCTCTGTGTGATTAATTTTCCCAAGGCTGGGAGGCGAGGCCGAAAGGTCCCTGAGGTCCCGTGGGGGCAATGAACTAGGTGTGGAGTGTATAAATCTGGGGTTGGCAGAAGAATGAGCTAAACCACCCCCATCTCTCTTCCACTATTGTCCCATAAATCTCTCCTGGCCCCTGCCCCGCCCTCCCGGCAACAATCTTCACGTGCCACCTCTCCCGGGTTTATTAGATTTAGGTGCTGGAGTGGTTTGTGTGTTCCCCTGCCTGGCGGAGCCTGCCTGACAGGGGCAAATTTACCATCCCTGCAGGCTGCAGAATCAATGTTGCTTTCTCCTTGCTTGAGGGATACAGTGGGATTTGGGGGCAGCAGCCATGGTGAGGTCGACCTGGGTCCCTGCTCCTGGCAGAGGAAAGGGAGGAGGTTCCTGGCATGGGGCAGAAAGGCCCTCTCCCCAGCTCACTGTGATATGGCCACGTGCGGACCCCAGGACCCAAGGCCCAGGGGTCAAGAAAATGAAGGCAGAAACGAGCTGGGAGACTTTTTGGAGACGTCACTCAGCCCACGGCCTCCACAGCACCAGGACATATCCTGGGCAGTGGGTGAAAGCACTGACTCTGCACTCGGCCTGCCTGAGTCTGAATCGCAGCTCACCTGCTGAGCGGCACTGTGACCCTGGGCTAGTTACGGAAGCACTTGGAGCCTCGGTTTCCCCATCTGTAAAATGCGGATGACCATGGTACATCCCATACAGTGCAGTCATGGGTGTGTGACATGTTTAAAGCATTTTAGTGCAGGGCCAGACCCTGGGAGACACAAGTCTGTAAGTGTTGGCTGTCTTCCTCAGACGTATAATGCCACAGAATGAGCGTCAGATAAAAGCCACAAACCCAACTCAGAGAGAAGCATTCACAACAATGCTAGAAGCTTCAAGGAGCCAGTGGCTGCTGAGTCCTCACCATCTCATTAGGAAAAGCCTTGACTGTCTCAAGTCTGCCAGGGCCAGACTCACTGGGGGCCCAAGCCCAGTGACAAACAGCACCCCCTGGGGTGCAGTCAGTGGAGGGGTGGGGCCGGCTTCAGGGCCTGCAGGCTTGTTTGGTTAACTGACTCTTACTTGGGTGTTTGGTGCCGGGCATGGATGTCACCATGCGGAGCCCACACAGGGCTCTCTTCCTCCCTCCCACTCCCAGTCTTTCGGCTTGTGGGATCTTAGTTCCCTGACCGGAGACTGAACTCACACCCTCAGCAGGGAAAGCACAAAGTCCTAACCCCTGGACTGCCAGGGAATTCCCCCTTTTCAGATCTTTACTGAGTACCTGCTAAGTACTGGGTGCTTGGACAAAACAGACCTGGTCCCTGGCCCAGTGGTGCTTGTATGGTGCTCTGGGAAGACAGACCATCAACAAATAAACAGGTGAACAAGGTAACTGCAGGTGGTGAGAAGCTCTTTGAGAGAGTAACCCAGCTGATAAGATGGGGGTGACTGGGAGGGATTTTACATGAATCAGGGAGGGCCTCTTGGAGGAGGTGACATCTGAGTTAAGACATGAAGGGGAGAAAGAGCCGGCCGTGCAGAACACCTGGGGGGCTGGGAATTTCAGGGAGAGAGAAGAACAAGCGTAGAGAGGCCCTGGGGTGGGGGAGAGCTGGGGTTTTCCAGCAACAGGAAGATGCACAGGGTGAATGAGGGGAGTGCTCTAGGAGAGAGGTCCAGAGTGCAGACAGATCGTGTCCTGCCCTGCAGACCAGGGTGGGAAATGAGGGTTTTATTTTAAGTGTGGCCAGAAGTCATTCGCTGGAGGCTCCATGCCAGGGAGAGACACACCATCCAATTTACACTTTAAACAGAGGACTCTGCTGCTGTGTGTGAGTGGCCGGCCTGGGGAGGAGTGAGGGTGGAAGCTGGGAGAGAGGGAGGAGGTGGCGGCAGAAATCCCAGTGCCTTGGCCCCAGGTGGCCTCAGCTGAAAGGAAGAGCTGGATTCCCAATGTATTTTGAAGGAAGAGCCAACAGGACTCGCTGACAGGTCGATTGGATTGGGGTAAGGGTGATAGATTTGAACCTGTCTGTCTTCATTTAGGCCCAATTCTATTTTAATATTAGCCTTTCTATCACGATTAATAATAGTATTACGCCTCAGATTCCTGGGAGGGTGAGAGGAACGGACCGTAATGAAGACTCGAGGGAAGTGATGTCAGAGGTCTGGGTTGTCACCCTGGCTCTGCTACGACTTGTTAAGGGACGGAGGCTGAATCATGACCCTGCCCCACCTTGGTCCGTGGTTCCCTTGTGAAACATGCATGACCACGGTACGGAGTAGAGGGAGGCTTCGAGGATAACTCGAGTCCAGGCACCATGAACTTCCGGAGCATGGAAAGCAGTGAGATAGACGTGCGTGTGGTGGGATCGTAGCAGGAAGCCTGCATCCCTTTGCAGGCCGGTCCTTCCCTTCCCTCCGCTCTTTCACTGTTGTTCCGAGGATGCTCTTCTCCCATCAGCTGGCACCAAAATGCAGTGATGGGCGGAAGCTTGCGGATGCCTTCTGTCCATCCCCAGGCTCAAAGACTGGATGAGGACACTGGGCGGGGGGAAGGAGAGGATGGTTCTGAGGGCTTTCCTGAGCAGAAGGGCCTGCATGGAGGCCACTGGGAGGGAGGATGCTTCCACCATGAGGACCGGGGAGGGGGTGGGGGTGGGGGAGGAGGGGCTGAGTGGTGAGTGGTCCTGGCAGGGGGGACTGAGCTTCTGGCCCACCCTTTGGGAATAATTTGGCATACAATTATTCTAGCAATTCTCCAGCCCCCCAAAGAGAGGGCAGGGGGCTCGGAAACCTTGGGGGAAGAGGGAGAGAAGCGTCATGTTGTTCCACGACTAGGGGTGACTGACCAGAGCCCCTGGGAAATTTCCCATGAGCTTGGGCATGGAGGGACCCTCTGTCACTGTGAGATGTGTACTCTTGGGACTCCGCTGTCCCATCTGGGGAACCTCTTTTCAGACATCCATGAAACCGTGATTATGTCCAAGGATGTTTAACGAACCTTCTCCTCAACTAGAGACATCCTAACTGCCCATTAGTCTGGACTTGTCCAATAAATAACATCACATCCACACTATGGAATACTATGCAGCTGTGAAAAATAAGGTCAATCTCCACGTCACCCTGATGGAACATCCTTAATACATAATGAAGTGAAAAAAGGCAAGTGGTAGAATCATAGGTGTAGTGTGATCATTTTTTTTGTAAGGAAAACAGGCACGGAGAAAGGAGCTCTACATTAATCTGGTAATGTCGACAGCGTCACAGGGGTGGGCTTGGGGAAAGGAGTGGGGAAGACTATTGACTTTTTCTTTAAACTTCTAGCACATGACAATGAGCATGTGTTACTTCACAATTAAAAACTCGAATGTGTGTTCTCGAAAGTTCAAGATGTTCTCAGATTCGTTAAACTCCAAGGAAATTTGCATCCGAACCCCAGTCCCTGGTAAGTATCTGGAAAAGATACTGGATGCATGATTGAAAGAGGATGAGTGAAATTTTTAGCTCAATATCTACTTTCTCGGATGGTTTGTAAAAGTTTAATAAAACAGGAGCCTTGATGCAGTCAGTAATTAATGAATATCTCATCGTCAGAGGTTTGTATCGAACATAAAGCAATCTCACTAAGGCAGGAGATAGACGGGCCCCAGGGTGAGCAGCTGGAGTTCGTTCCCTGTGGACCCATACTCCAAGATGAAGATAGGAGAGGTGGAGCCCTGCTCAGATAGGAGATAAGAGAACTGCATAGTCCTCATTCTCTAAGTCAAGGAGCCCTTCCCAATGAAAAAGCTCCTTGAGGGTCAAAAAGGGAGTCATGTCAAACTATCCATAAGCCTCTTCACTGGAATCCATCTTGGCCAAGAGATACGCGCTCACACATGGGAGAATCCTGGTATGGACTCAGAATCAGGCAAATCAAAATGATTGGCCAAAGGAAATCCAGAAGAAGTGCCCCATAAAAGTGATTTAGGGACGTCCCTGGTGGTGCAGTGGTTAAGAATCTGCCTGCCAATGCAGGGGACATGGGTTCGATCCTTGGTCTGGGAAGATTCCACATGCCACGGACCAATTAAGCCCGTGTGCCACAGCTACTGAAGCCTGTGTGCCTAGAGCCCGTGCTCTGCAACAAGAGAAGCCACCGCAATGAGAAGCCCGCACACTGCAATGGAGGGGAGCCCCCACTTGCTGCAACTAGAGAAAGCCCATGCGCAGCAACAAAGACCCAACGCAGCAAAAAAATATATAGATAGATATTCATATCTATCTATATAATTTTTCAAAAAGTGATTTAAACTACCACGAGGGCACAGCTCTCTGGGCTCACCTGTGTGTTTACCCACATGTACTGTACTCTTTTTCCTCCCAATAAACACTTCACTTGTATCACTACTTTCCGTCTTTGTAGGAATTTTTTTCTGCAGAGCCAAAGGGCCAGGGCCTTGTCACTGGCCTCTGGTCTAGCAGTTAGGATTCGGTACTTTCACCACCGCGGCCTGAACTCAGTCTCTGGCCGGCAACTGAAATCCTGCTTCAAGCCGCTGCAGGCTGAGGCCACCTGAGATCATCACCACCCAACACAGTGACATGCTCCTGTTCCAGCTGGCCTAGGTCAAGGCTAGCCGACAGCCTGGAGATGAGCGGTCATCGAGTTTCCTCCTGTGACCATTCTCCATCCTCTGGGTTGACAATTCCGCCACTATAGTGAGAGAGATGGGTGAGCGAGTGTTTGGGTGACGCTGTGACGTCCAGCTCTGGCAGCTGTGATGCGCAAATGTGATGTTACTACCAGATGGAGCTGCTGCTACTTGGACAGAACTGTTCACTACGGACAAACGCTCTCACAAATAGGCTTCCTCTTCCGTCAGCAAATAGGTTGTTCATTAGTCTGTTCATTGGCTCTGACGTTGCCTCCAGAATAACCGTTGAGATGGTGGGGGTAGGTGGCGGGGCACGGATGGGTGGGGGCTTACCTCGTCCCACCTCTCGTCTGGCCACCTCCTTCCCTCTGTCAGAGACAAGAGCCCTCATTTACCCCTGGGATTCCACACTGGTCCAGACTTCGCCCATCACCTGCCCTACCTGTCCGTGTCTCCCCAAGCCAGGGAGGCCTCCCCCTTCCCCACAAACAATTCATTTTTGGATTCCCTTGTTTATGCTTCCATTTCACAGATGATGAGAGATGGGTATGCTGTCTGTCTTAAGCATCCTACCAGGAGCCTCCGTGAACACAATGTTGAATCAAATTAGTGACTCGTCTGTTATCTGTGTCTGTGTCTTTATTCTTCTTCTGCCACTGAGTTCATCAGTACCATTTTTTTAGATTCCATATATATGTGTTAGGACACTGGAAGGTGGGGAAGGAGAAGCTGGGACAAAGTGAAAGAGTAGTACTGACATATATTACACATGTAAAATAGACAGCCAGTGGGAAGCAACTGCATAACACAGTGAGATCAACTTAATGATTGGTGATGACCTAGAGGGGTGGGATAGGGAGGGTGGGAGGGAGGCTCAAGAGGGAGGGGATATGGGGACATACATACAGCTGATTTGCTTTGTTGTACAGCAGAAACTGGCACAGCAGTGTAAAGCCATCATACTCCAATAAAGATTGAAAGACAAAAAATAAAATGTGAAAAAAAAACGGGTGACTTGAATGGTGAAATTTCACGGATTCCGATGAACAAAGGGCTAGAAGATCTTGGGGCTAGGTAGCGAGTACCGGTTGTTAAATAACATTTCCCCCCCATTTATAAAAAGTTGCGTGTGCTCAATACAAAACACAGAAGCGCAAAAAGAAAATTAAATACAAAATTCCTCTATAATTTCTCCAGTCAAAAATTACACTAGCAATACACACACACACACACACACACACACACACACACACGCTATGTATATATTTACCCAAAATAGCAGACTTTGCACATTCTTCCGTAATTGGTTCTTCTCATGTGGGCATATGCCCACAATTATATTCTTTCATATCATCTATTTTTTTCCAAATGGAAATATTTTAAATAATACAAAAAAAAAAAAAAAGATCTGCTATTATCCCAATCCTCTCGGTAACTATTATCACTTAAACAAATCTTTTTTAGGCTTTTTTTTATGCACATGTGCACTAGAGGAGGGTCTCTATAGAGTCTTGGCTTCTTTTTTCCACCCCCACATCCTCAGCACCTACAGGAATGTCTGGCATGTAGTAGGTGCTCAGGAAATATTGTTGAATTAATGAAAAATATAAATGCATATTTAATAGTGTTCCGGGAGTAGAGTCAATTCACACTTTTTTTAAATCAAAGCCTGGAAAACTCTCATCTAATACATTACATGCATTTTCTGCTTTCTGGCAAGGAGACGGAAGTTTACCTTTGAGAAAGACCATCTCTTGATGCTGGATGTGAGTAGGTAGTGAGCAGAAAAGAAAAATACCTGTCTGTGGCTCTTGGGGAGGCGCTAAAAGCCCAAATGTTGAAGCTGCGGATGGAGCTGTTAAATATTCTAAAGAGGATTTAAAGCCAACTGTGTGTGTGTGTTAACAGAATGTATCCTTGCAAGCTGGGAGAAAATCTGTTTCCAGACTTGAGAGTTGGGCTGCTCCAGGCCTGAGTGTGCTTGTTTGCTCTTGAGAGACGGGCTGTGTTTCCTTATCCAGGCATTTGCTTCCCGAGGGTTGGGGACTGAGGGCCAGATGTTGGCAAGAAGGATGTGCAGGTCTGACTTTCCTTTCATCTGAGGCTTGAGGTGAAAGGGCGAGTCTGGTGAGGAGGACCCTGTGACGCCGTGGTTTATCGTAAGAGATGTATATTTGGTGTTTGTCCCTGTTTCTGGCACAGAACTCCTAAAACCCTTGGGATTTCTTAAATGATCAAGGCATCTTTTGTTGGATGTTGTCTCTGCTCTCCAGGACTGAGACAGGGGATGCTTCTTTAACAATCATTACAGATGAATTTCCATGTTACTAATGTCTCTCTTTTTATGCTGTTGTCTATAGTAGTATGTCACAGACTGAGGCTCTGTCGGCATTGGGAATGCAGGTTCCCTTTGGCCCAGAAATACTGCTTCTAGGAATCTCACTTAAAGAAATACTAGTGTGATAAACAAAGAGGCGTGTCTTGATGTTCTCTGCAGCATCAAATGGGATTTGATGTCATTTGAGGCATCCAAAAAAAGAAAAAAAAGGATTGTTTGTAACAACCTAAAACTGGAACTAAGCTAAGTGTCCATCAGGCGGGGATTGTTAGATAAACTGTGGTTCGTCTGTGTGAGGGAGGCAGATCTGTACACATGGACGCGAACATTTCTCTGACACATACAGTTGGGGAGCGATACATAGAGAATGATTCCATTCATGAAAAAAAACCCCAAATCAATGCAAAGATATGTTTCTATATGTATGTAAATGCCCAGAAAAACTCTGTGTGCTTATTTAAACAATAACTGGGGCTACTTTGAAGGAGGGGGAGCAGTGGGATTACGTGTGTGGACTCTATGTGGATAGTAGGGATGGCAACTAAAATAATATGTGGGAAGTTCCCTGGTGGTGCAGTGGTTAAGAATCCGTCTGCCAATGTAGGGGACACAGGTTCGATCCCTGGTCTGGGAAGATCCCACACGCCCAGGGCAAGTAAGCCTGTGCACCACAACTACCAAGCCCACACGCCACAACTACTGAAGCCCGCATGCTCTAGGGCCCACGTGCCACAACTATGGAGCCTGCAAGCTGCAACTACTGAAGCCTGTGTGCTCTGCAACAAGAGAAGCCACTGCAATGAGAAGCCCGCGCACTGCAATGAAGAGTAGCCCCCTGCTCGCCACAACTAGAGAAAGTCCACATGCAGCAACGAAGACCCAACGCAGCCAAAACAAACAAACAAATAAAATAGATGACACTTGTTGAGGGCTTTCACTCTAGGCCAGGCACTTTTGAAGGGCTTTACTTGAACGAGTTAACTTGTTCATCATGACCTCATGAGTTTTGATGACAGTCCCTATTTCACACATGAGGAAACTAAGGCACAGCTCCAGGGGGTGCTATATACACAGAAAACTATGGGAACGGTGGCCCTGGAATTGTGCAGTGCGGTGGGGCAGGGAAGAAATGAAATGAGGCAAAAGTGCTAATTTAAGTAAAAGCTGGACTCAGGATGTGAACCACTGTGCTCTGTTGCCTTTATTACCCTGCCCTTGCTTACAATTAATTTTTTTTTTAACAGTTTTGCCCTTGTTTATTCCTTTTACAAACAACATCCCTTGGTGGTTTAGTCAGAGATTTACACTCTCTGCTAATCAACACCAAAATAAATAGACCCTTAAAACTGTCAGTGACACCAGCAAAATTAATTTTTACAATGGGATTCTTTTCATGTATTACTTTACACATGTGGGGGAAAAAACTCCTACAGCCTGGTTTCACTTAAATATCTTCAAGGGCCATGTGGTGGATTTGGACAGGAAAGCAGCGTCCTGCCTCCTGGGCTTGGGGTGGGCGTTGTCCAAGCAGAACACAGCGATGGGACAGCAGGATGCCAAGGCTGAAAGGACCTGTGGGCTCGTTCCTGAACGCAGAATTAGTTTTGGGGAACCCTCAGAAACAGCTGGGACTAATCCCAAGCAATTAGACTGCTGTGGGTATGTACCTTAGTAATTGGGAGTAAAAAGAACTTTTTTCTTCAAGGAATAAAAGCCTTCATTCATAGGTTAATGATCCCTGAAGCATAAGGGCGTATATAAGAATTTTGCATATAAACCAAAAATAGGATTATGCCATGCACTGCATATGTTAACTGCTTCTTCATTCAACGTGTCATAGAAAATGGGGCAGCCTTCGAAAAAAGAGAAGGTAGCTGTGAACTCTGCACCACAGTCCATCTCAGGGGTGGATTATAACAGGCTAATTCTGTAGGGAGCGTCAAGGTCACTGTCTAAACAGTGCTGCAGGAACATCCTTGGGCTGCACTGATTCTGACTGGAGTGTACATCTAACTTATCCGGGAGGCTTTTAAAAATGGAGATTCCTGGGCTCCCTCTGTGCAGTAGCTATTTACTGCTACACAACAAATTCCCCCCCAAAGCTAATGGCTTACAACAACAGTGAATGTTCGCCTCACACAGTTTTGAGGGTGAGGAATTAGGGAGTGTCTTAGCTGGTTGGTTCCGGCTTGGGGTCTTGCATGAGGTCACAGTCAAAGCGTGGGTCCGAGCTTGGCTAGGGCCGGAGGACCCGTTTCCAAGGCAGCCCTCCCGGGGCTGTCAAGTCTGTGCTGGCTCTTGGCAGAACTCAGTTTCTCAGCACACAGAAGCCTCCACAAGCCTGCTTGAGCATCCTTGTGACATGGTGGCCGACTTCCCCCAGAACAAGTGATGCAAGAGAGAGGAAGGCAGAAGATGAAATGTCTTTGATGACCTCGCCTCAGAAGTCACTCCATTACTTCCACAATAGCCTACTGGTTATACGCATGTTACAGACTGAATGTTTACATCCCCCCAAATCCATATATTGAAACCCTAAACCTCAATGTGATGGTATTAGGATGTGGGGCCTTTGGGAGGTGATTAGGACATGAGGGTAGAACCCCCATGAATGGGATGGATGCCCTCATAAAAGGGACCCCAGAGAGCTCCCTTGCTCCCTTCTGCCAGATGAGAACACAGCAAAAAGACAGCTGTCTATGATCCAGGAACTGAGCCCTGACCGTGATCTTGGACTTCCCAGCCTCTGGAACTGTGAGAAACAAGGGTTGTTGTTTACATCACCCTGGCTAAGGTATTTTTGTTATAGCCACCCGAGCTAAGGTAACAGGTCAGGCCTATTTAAGGTGAAAGGGGGCTACACAGAAGGATGTGAATATCAGGGATTCACTGGGAGGCAGGAATCCTAGGGGCCCATCTTGGAGGCTGGATGTCACAGCCTAAGAGAGCCTGATTTCACAGCTGTATGGGATAGAGCTCAGGGGTCCACCTTTTTCAAAGTGCCCAGGTGATTCTTTTGTTTTAGCCCAACACAGAGCTACTGGCTCAGTGATCGGTTCCCCATCGGGGTGGCTGTAAACAGGCTCCAGAAATTTGCTTTCCCTGGGTTGTGGGAGCCAGGGGTGAGGAGCACTGTTTGGTTCCTTTGGTTTCTACATGCAGCAGAAGAATCTGGACAATCCTGAAAATGACCCCTGGGCCTGTAAGTGGACTTTGTATGAAAAGACAGTGTGCAGATTTGCTCAGTGCTTTAAGGACCCCCGCTTTGGAGTCAGACCGACTGAGAATTTGGGTGTTACTTGACGCTTCTGAACCTCAGTTTCTCCATCTGTAAAATGAAAGTAATTATTACAATGAAGGAGTATGAGTATGACTTTGAGTTTAAAAAAAAAGCGTAAAATCCCAAATGATCATTTTTGGGATCACAGATCCCCTCGGGGATCAGATGATAGCTGGGGATCCTGTGGGGGCATCAGTTGTATGCGCCCGCCTGGCATAACTTTCCCCTATTCTGGTCACATCACCCTGATTTATCGTGGGCAACCATCTCTGCTCTGAATCAATGGGGTTTGGATTAGTCCCATTCCAGGTTCCTGGACAGGCCCTGGTAGGCCTGGCCAATTGGAGCATTTACTGCAGTCTCCAGCACAAATTGGTTCGGGTAAAGCATGTGACCTCAGAGGTGGTCCAATCAGACTGAATTCCAGGACTTCTAAAAGAGTTACTGATACAGAGGCATTCTTTTTCTTCTTGGATCCCTAGCTGGTGGGATTGTAAGCAAAGAGCTTCTGTCAGTCATGTGGTTATGCTGGAGTAAACACTCCCTAAGGTCACAAACAGAAAAGAAGCATGTCTTGATGCTCTCTCGTGAGTACCTGGATCAAGCCACACTTGAACTTCCAAGTTATACCAGACAGTAAATTCCCCTTTAAGCTTAATCACTTTAAGTTGGTTTTCTGACACTGGCAGTCTTGTAGCAACTGAGAGGAAACCACTTTGAAATGCTAAAAGCCCCCAGTGGATGCAAATTATCGGTATTAAATTTTCATGCATTTGATACCTTTGATGGGTATGAGGCGGGTGATGTTTTCCTGAATCACTCTCCCATACCCTTGGGAAAACAAATTGTTTTGTTTTGAGAAGCCAGGCACCTGGCCACTCACAGAAATAATACAACTCTGTTTCATAAAGCAGGGTCGTGTCTTTAGAATGGCGTACATATCTGCTTTGTTGAGCCAAACACGTACTGAGCACTTACTGTATACCAGACACTCCCCTCTACAAAAATTAACTTGTTTCCAATTCTTAGAAAAAAAACAACCAAATCCTGAATGGATAGAATTTATAGTTTTGGTGTTTTGTTCCATCAGTTTCCTGCTAGATCATGGGCACTTGCTACTAGCCTCTATTAGAATTTGGTATGAGATGATAGTGGATTTAGCACAAAATTTTATGAGGCAGGATAATTCATTGAGATATTCATTTGTGTTTTGTTTTGCTACAGGAAAAGAATAATGAGAGCAATTTGTAAAGTCTCCTCTGTGCCAGATACTATTAGGAAATGGGGAAAGAGAGTGGGTACGAGGTAGGCAGACACGCAATGTCCGCTCCTATAGGTGCTCAATAGAGGTTTGTTTCCTCCTCTCTCCTCTTCTGTCTTGTTCGACATTGTGACAAAGTGGAAGAGTGGTCGTCTGCAGGCAGAACTGTCCCAGAGAGGGTCAAAACCTACTCCGCAGCCAATGACGTACATACAAACTCTGTGAATCGTGAATCCACATCAGGCAGAGGGACTGGGCTGATGAGAGCTTTCAGGGATGCTGCAGGCGAGCGCCGGACTTTGATGCTGTTGCCTATCACAGACCGTCACCACTTAAAGGTCAAGGATGGGCAGCTCAGATGATGCTGGCAGCCCATCCCAAGAAGGTATCCATCATCTCAGGGAGGAAACTCAGTCCATTCTGTTTGTCCTTCAGTTGGCTGATGTCTCAGAAAGGGAGAGAAGGCGATGAATGACTTGGAGGTGTGGGGAAAAGGCAGAAGCAGTGAGAGTGGGAGGGAGATTCCTCAACACCAGAAAGGGGTTGGTTGGAGCTCTGTAGGTGCTGTGATCCTACACGGGACCCTGAGGAGGTGGCTGGAGCCTCACTGGGGGTCAGGATGGAGAGATGTGGAATGGCTGTGGTACACTGAAGGAAGACAGACCCTGGATGTTGGGGCTCTCAGATCCTGTAGCCAAGCTTAAACGATTCTGTAAGAGTTGGACGATAGCCCATCAGGGCCACGTCGGGGACTGAAGACCAGAGGCCCATCCTTTGTTTCCTAAGCCCTGTGTTAAGCCTCTCAGATGCCAATGTGACCTTTTGAGGTGGAAGAACCATCCCAAAATATGCAGATTGCCTTTCTTGCCAGCTCCACAGGATGGGGCTCACAGTTGATTAAAAACATGAGCATGGCATTCATTGTATATGTGATTTTGCAGGCTGGGTCTCGTAAACACAGCTATCATTTAGTGAATGTTTACTAGTGCCAGGCACTGCTGAGTATTTTAACTTATGGTATTGTCTTTACCCCTCAAAGCCACCCCAGGATATTAGATATTATTGCATTTTATAGAGGAGGAAACTGAGTCTCAGAGAGGTTAGGTTGCTTGCTGTAGCAAATGTTGCTGGTTCCCCTCTACATACCCCCTTGGGTCTTACCATGTCAGGGTTCATGGACTGGTCTTCCAACCCCCTGCACGGGAAGCTCTTTGCCTGAAGGCTCTCGCTGGACCACCAGTGTCCCCAGGCACAGCAGGCAAGACATGCCAGGGAGTTAATGCCCTCTGGGGGCAGCCCTAGAATAATGACCTACAGGAGCTTCTGGATAACACCCCCAGCCCTCCTGCTCCTGGGACGTGTTACCACTTGCCCCTTGAATGAGCTACCTTGGTGACTTCCTTGATACACACACTGCGTTGGCGCCTTTTCTTCCCCAGCCCGCTGCTGGTGCTTCACAAGGTCACCTTCCAAATCAGCTACTTGCACTTGAACCTCGTCTTGGAGTAAGTTTCTATGGGATCCCAGCCAGAGACACCTGCTCACATTAGGTAGTAGATGGAGGAGCTGCGATTTGAACCCTGTTCTGCCTCTCTCTCTGATGAAAGGATGCCATGAAGTTCAAATTCTCTGCCACTCGACAAGCTTGAAGGCAGTGATCTTACTGGCCGTGTGCCTGTAAGGCGAGCATTGACTATGTAGGTCCGCGGTCTTCTTGGCAGTGAAGATGGCAGGGAGGGCGGCTTCCACAGGCCCCTCCCAGTGTGGAGTTCTTCCGCTCTTTGTGGGGAAGGAGGAGGGAGGGTTCTGTTGCTCTGAGAAAGCGCCTGGGTGGTGATGCTGAGGCTAGTTAGCATGCTGCCCGAGTAGAGAACATCTTCTGCAGGCCGGCCATCTCTCAGCTGGGCGATAAAGTAATTTAACTAGGGCTGTCTTCCAGGCTAGAGCTGCTGGAGATTGCTCCCCATTTATCACAGAGGAAAAACCGGAATCTGCAGCCCCTGGACTGCCAGCACCATCCCGGCTGCACGCCGTTGATCTCTGAATGGTGAAGTTCCGCGATGGGTAATGGAGTCGGAGCTCTTACGCTCCAGCAGCCGTGAAAACTCTTCTCAACCCAGTCCTCGACCTGATGTGAATTCACAGGCTTCTGCATTTAGTCATTGGCAATGGGGTGTGAGCTGATGGACCTTGGGAGGATTCTCTTGCCTACAGATGCCTGCTCTGCTGGTTTATCATGATGTGTCTTAACAGAGAATGGATTTGGGGGGAATATTTTTTTGAGAACTATTGTGATGGAAGGTGTGTTTGCTTATATGCAGGAGTCTGCAATTTTTTTTTTTGTAATGGGCCTGATAGTAAATATTTTAGGCTTTGCAGGTAATTGTAAATATTTTAGGCTCTGTGGCAATTGTTTGATCTTGCTGTTGTAACACAAAAGCAGCCAGATAATATGTAGATCAATGATTGTGGGTATGTTTCAGTAAAACTTTATCTACAAAAACAGGCAGTGGGCCGGATTTGGCAGGCCACCTCAACTTGGCCTACAGCATTCCTTTTCTCTTACCCTCTTTCCTACAGGACCTGATTTTCATTCTACCTCCCTTGTGTCCTTGGGAGACTGACTCCACCCCCAACCATTGGGGGTGGATTTTGATTGGCTTAAGCTGATCGGCCCATTTCATTTTCCTGGACACTGGTTGATTCAAGGGTGGGCATGTGACCTCAGTCAATCCAATCAAAGTGAACATCAGGAGTCTTGCTTGTAATGTTGGGGGGAGGACATTCTTCCTTTGTGCATTGTGTGGGTTTCAAACATGAGGGCTGGAACTGCTGCAACCATTTTGCTTTTACGAGGAAAGCCTTTTTATCAATGAAGGACTGAGAGAATTAGAAATGAAGAGTGGGCCTTGAGACTTTCCAATCATATATTACTTTGATAAAATGCCAGTTTGAGATGAGTTCTATGTATTTGTAGCAGTAAGGATCCTAACAGACTTTCATGTGGCTACACATTGTGCTTTACAGATATCACCTCATATATATACTCATAACAACTCTATGCAGAAGGCTTCTAATCCCTATTTAGCAGATGTTGAAACTAAGACATGAATAGATTAAGTGGGTTATCTAGAGTCATGCAGTATAGACACCATCATGCACGACCATCTGGGACCCCTTTTCCATTCCTGTATTTAGCACCAGACTCTGCCCCTCTGACAACTGTGATGGATGGCTCTTGAGAGGGGCATGTGATGCAAGCTGAGCCAACCAGAATCCTTCCCTGGGAATGTTTTTCTCTCTGGAGCTGGAGGAAAAGAGCCCCTTCTTCTCTGGTTGTGCAGCTCTCCTTTCTAGAAACTTCTTTCTCACCCATCTCCACAAGATTGTGGAGGGAGCAGCCCCATTATGACATGACTCTATCTCTGATCATAGTTGATGAAATTGAATGAAAAACTGACCCAAGAAAGACTAATCAGTCCTGTGGTTGTTTAAATCTATATCCATAAGTTCTTCGATATTCTTTCTTTCAAGAGGTGAGGAATTTCCCTCCCCTTGAATGTGGGCTGAACTTAGTGCCTTGCTGTTAATGAATAGAATGATGGTATGTGACTTCTGAGACTGGTCATAAAAAGAGTAGTTTCTGTCTGATGTTCCCTGTCATCAATCACTTCAGGGGAAACTGAGAGCCATGCTGTGAGGACAGCCAAGAAGCCCATGGAAAGGCCCATGTGGTGAGGATCTTCAACAACCAGCACAAACTTGCTAGCCGTCAGTGTGAACTATTTTGGAAATGGATTTTCCAGCCCCAGTCAAGCCTGTAGATGATTTCTGACGTAAGAGAAACCTTGAGCCATCACCACCCAGCTAAGCTGCCCCTGGATCCCTGACCCACAGAAACTATGTAAGATAAATGTTGTTTTAAGCCACTCAGTTTGGGGATAACTTGTTATGCAGCAGTAGATAGCTGATACAAGGCCCTTCACTGAGACTTTTGGGCTTGGGATTGAAAGTCATGCCAAGTGGATTTGGGGTCTGTTGGCAGCCACATTTACCATCATAAAGATCAGTGTTGAGGAAGAGAATTTTCAGAGCAAGAGAGTGAGATGAGAGAGAGTAAGAAACAGAGAAGAATGAGGAGAGAGGAGCTATGGTCAACATGTGTTGTTTCTTCTTACCTAGTATCCTTTCTGCCTTTTTTAGTGACAACATCCTGATTTGCCTTGGCAAGAACCACCTGTTTCCCACTCTTAGTTCATGTTGGTTGGGTAGAACTGATTCCACACTCTACTTCCAGGGTGAGAGTGTAACTTACATAGTTTTTGTACCTATCTGAAGGAGTTTCTGAAGCCACAGTTATATGAACCAATAAGTACCTCCTGCTGCCCCCCACCACACACACCCCCACCTACCCGCCACATTTTTTGGCTAAAGCTGGTGACTTGGGTTTCACTTACAAGTGGAAGAGCTCCACTGAAACAGAAGCAGAGATGAGCAATGGATGGAAATGAAGACATTTATCCAGGTGCCAGTTCCTGGACCTAACTGTTCCTGAAACCCAGCCAAGTCCTGCCTTTAATAACAGCAGGGGCAGCGGCAACAACAAACACTTACTGAAGGCTTATAATAAATTCCACCTTCTGCTAACTTAGTTTCTTTCACTTGCAACTGAGAAAGTCTTCAAGGGTACAATAGCTAATGCAAAAACATCTACAAGGGGAGAAAATCACTTCTTGGCCTTTTGGCTAAGATCAAGTGTACAAGGGGAGAGAATGTGCCCTTAATTTAAAGGGAAGTAAAATTTAAATAGGGACTTCCTTGGTGGTGCAGTGGTTAAGACTCTGAGCTCCCAATGCAGGGGGCCCAGGTTGGATCTCTTGTCAGGGAACTAGATCCTACATGCACGCCACAACTAAGAGTTCGCGTGCCACAGCTAAGGAGCCTGCCTGCCACAACTAGACCCAGTGCAACCAACCAACCAAAGAAATAAAGAGATAAAATAAATCTAAAAAAAGATTTACAAGACACAAGTGGGAAATTGTGCCAGACTGTAACTGTGTCATTTGTAAATTCTGCCTAGACCTCTGTGTTTTGGGCTCCTTGTGGTAAATAGTACAGCCCCATAGGGAGGCTACAATGGATCACAGGCCAGAGAGATGCAGGCTTGGGGCGTGGACAGAGAAGACAGATCAAGGCATGTGTCTGAAAGCCTTCCAAATATTTAAAACTAGGACCTAAATCTACCTTCTTCTTATGGGAGATGGCATTGGAAGGGAAAAGTTTTTCATTTGAGAAACCATTTTCCTCCCTTATTTCTGTATTTTTTCTGCTTAGAGTTTTTCCCCCTTTTTTGTGTAGGATGCAGAATACAAGTCCTCCCTCCCGTTTCTCTCTCTCTCACTCCCCTCCCACCCCTCTCTAGAAGAGGTATCCACTTTTTAGAAATGTTTTCATATTGGGTTGGCCAGAAAGTTCATTTGGTTAGTGAATTTGTTATTTAATAAAGTACTTCATGAAGATGAAAAATGTCTTTTATTTTTACTTAAAGCTGAATGAACTTTTTGGCCAAACCAATATTTATTTAAATTTAAATAGACTTTATTTTTCAGAGTAGTTTTAGGTTCACAGCAAAACTGAGAGGAAAGTACAGATTTCCCATATACTCCCTGCTTCCACATATGCACAACCTCTCCCACCACTGACACCGAGCAGGACCCTGGGGGCCTCTTGGGTGTGGGAGCCTTTCTCCTCAGCCTTCACACCACCATAACCTTCCCTGAGTTCCAAAGGGCAGGTTCACACGGTTGCTAATCAGGGAAGGAAGGGGATGTAGAGACAAGGAGGGAGCAGCCAAGAAACAAGACGGCAGCCTTGGTGGTTCCGCCTCAAGGGATACACATAACAATATCTTTGAGCTCCTTACAGAACTAAAACCCAACAAATGGAAGATGTAGCATTCTTCATTCCAGAGAAGACCACCTGAGGCCGGATTAAAGGAACCAGAGAAGCTCATTGAGAGATTACCTGAGACCAGATTAAAGGCGTGCAGGCCCTGCACACACCCTAATCTTTTTTTTTTTTATAAAGCTCTTTATTGGAGTATAATTGCTTTACAGTGTTGTGTCAGTTTCTGCTGTACAACAAAGTGAATCAGATGTATTTATACATAATCCCCATATCCCCTCCCTCCCGCTTTGACTCCTTCCCACCCTCCCTATCCCAGCCCTCTAAGTCATCACCCATCATCGAGTTGATCTCCCTGTGTTATACAGCAGCTTCCCACTAGCTATCTATTTTACATTTGGTAGTGTATATATGTCAGTGCTACGCTCTCACTTCGTCCCAGCTTCCCCTAATCTTATTAGCAACCCCATCCTTGAATTATTGCTGTAAAACTCCTCACCAGATTCTCCTGGGTTGGGACACATTAGTTTTCAAGGGCAGGAGCCGGCTGTGTCTCCCTTTACCTAGCAAAACTATAGAGCTATTCTTTCTACTTTACCCAAAACTCTGTCTCCGCGATTTGATTCAGCACTGGTGCACAGAGGGCAAGTTTTTGGCATCACCATCAGCATCTCCCACCAGAGGAAGACACTTGTTACAATGGATAGACCTACAATGCCACATCATCACCCAAAGTCCATAGTTTACATTCGGGTTCACTCTTGGTGCTTGGACAAATATATAATGACATGTATCCAGCACTGTAGTGTCATACGGAATAGGTTTGCTGCCCTAAAAATTCTCTCTGCTCCTGTTACTGAATTGAGTCATATGGACCCTGCTTGGGCTCTCTGCCTCCATGGGTGGGGCGGGGGGGGGGGGGGGGTTCTTTTTCCATTTGGGCCTGAGTAGGTGAATAAAGAAACAGAAGCTGAGACTGGCCACTGAATAAATCTTGTGCTGTGTCAAAGAGTGGAGAAGCAGGAACTAAGTTCATAGATCAATTTCTTGCCCACCTGGGGAGAGTGATGTCATTTTAAAGAGTAGAGACAAAAGGAGGAGAAATGAGGCTAGTGGTGGGGAGGCACATACATTAGTCTACTGGGGAAGGGGCCGGGCTTTTTCGAGGCAGTGGGGTGTCACCCCCTTTTCATCCTTTTTTGGTCCTTAATGTCCGGTCCTGGCTACTGGTAGGTGTGTCATTTAAGATGCTAACGTGGTAAAATCAGTGTATGGTGAGACTCAGGGTCTGTTGGAGGTCAGATTCGTGGCCATCTCGGTCCCAGTTGATTCCATCTAGATATTTTTGTTTGGAGCTTCCCTTTTAATCTCTGTGCCCTTTAACTTAAAGATTTACGTTAACTGCTGCTCAAGGTTGGGGGGGTGGGGGTGGGGGGTGGTTGGCAGGCTGTGAGCAAGGACATTCATGCTAAAGGTGGCGGCTGATGAGTTTCGAGCAAGCAACTACAGCAGCTCTGGCAACACTCCTGCCTATTCCCCACTTGGTATCAACTTCTTCACAGATACCAAGCACACCCTTGCAGAGTTTTTCTGTGCACGTATACACCTGAGTATGAGTATATGCCTCTATGTAGTCTTGCATTTCTTTTCTTGTTAATACTACTTATTATCATCTACTTAACAGATCTATGACTTGCTTTCGGTCACTTTTCAATAGGTCTCATGAGGACAAGGAGATCTGGTTCATTTTCTAAGGAGATACTTAACATTCCAGTGGAATATGACTCCCTTTCCCATTGATGGACATTTAACTGTTTTCCAGCTTTTTTGGTGTGCATTTGTCTCACGCACGCTCTTGTCCGTTCATATTCGTGCACGTGTGTTTCTGCAGAAAAGATGCATTCTAGACATGGAGTTGGAAGGGTAGGAGGTTAGGCAGGTTTTGAATTTTGATGGTGTTGCTTTTGCATTGGAAAGGCTCTATGGGTTTCACCATGGGGAGTTCCACTCCTGGTACCCTCTGCCTTGTCCAAGGAGGGCAGTTTCCATCACTTTGCTTTTGTTGAACTGATTGGCAAAAAGGATATCCTTTGTGTTTTTTTTAAAGCTCTCTCTCTTTTTTTCTTTTTTGGCTGTGCCAGGCGGCTTGCAGGACAGTAGTTTCGTGACCAGGGATTGAACCCAGGCCCACAGCAGTGAAAGTGCCTAGTCCTAACTACTGGACCACCAGGGAAGTCCCTCCTTTTTTGTTTTAACTTGAATTTCCTTCCTTCCTTCATTTATTTATTTATTTTAAATTTATTTATTTATTGGCTGTGTTGGGTCTTCATTGCTGCACAGGGGCTTTCTCTAGTTGTGGAGAGCAGGGGCTATTCTTTGTTGTGGTGTGGGGGTTCCTCATTGCTGTGGCTTCTCTTGCTGCAGAGCACGGACTCTAGGCATGTGGACTTCAGTAGTTGTGGCACACGGGCTCAGTAGTTGTGGCTTGTGGGCTCTAGAGCACAGGCTCAATAGTTGTGGCGCACAAGCTTAGTTGCTCTGTGGCATGTGGGATCTTCCTGGAGCAGGGATCAAACTCATGTCCCCTGCATTGGCAGGTGGATTCTTAACCACTGTGCTACCTAGGAAGTCCCTATTTTTAAAAATATTATTTTACTTTACTTATTTTGGCTGCTCCGGGTCTTAGTTGCGGTATGTGGGATCTTTGTTTCAGCATGCAGACTTCTCAGTTGCAGCATGCAGACTTCTCAGTTGTGGCATGCATGCAGGATCTAGTTCCCCAACCAGGAATTGAACCCGGGCCCCCTGCACTGGGAGCGGGGAATCTTACCCACTGGACCACCAGGGAAGTCCCAAATTTCCTTTATTTTTTTAAAAAACTCTCAAACACGTTTCTTTTTCTTGACTCCAACCACCATCTCACTTCCTCGGACTCAACACCACAGTTCCTTTTTTCCTCTGGGGTGAGCCTGGCTGAAGGAATTCCTTTCATGCTCTGGGGCCTCAGGACTCGGGTACACCTCAGGGTGTAGTTAGCACAGACCTAACTGGTGGCTTTCAACCATGTGTTGTGTTCCTTTCAGTACTGTATTTAAGGATAAGAGGAAGATGATCAGTTTTAGGAGGAGTGGTGTTCTCTGGCCTTTGACCTTTGAGATTCCTCTGGGAGGCTGGCTGCCAGGGGTTCAGCAGAGAGAAAAAAGTAAGAATGTTGAGGGCCTGGAAGGGCTTCCTGGGACCCTGCGGACCTGCTGAGTTGACGGTAGTTTTGCAACCAGAGGCCAAAGAAAAGTGTGCAGGTCACACACCTAATCGGGGTGTGAGCGTAGCTGGCTTGGAAGGGGGGTGGGAACGGAATGGGAGTGAAGACACGTGGAATAAATAATAATAATAGTGACAATAACAATACAAAATGCACGTGTCAGGGATAGCGCCGAGGACCCGAAATTCATGACCTCATTTAATGCCCACCATAACCCTGTGGGGTTGGTACTAGCATTATCCCCCTTCATAAAGGTGAAAACCAAGGCTTAGACAGATTGCTTTCACGAGGACCACAAAGCTGGCAGGCGGCTGAGCTCAGACTCCACCTCCTGTCACCTTGCTCTCTCTTAACCATTACGAACACCGCCTCCCACCTCAAGGTCCTACCTGGGGAGCCCAATGACACACTTGGACCTATATGACTTCATTTCGCACAGACTGCCTGTGATGTAGGTTTATTATCCCCATTGTACCGTGGAGGAAACTGAGGCTCAGGAAGGGAAAGTGGTGGAATTAGGACTTGAACCAGGACTCCCTCTCCAGCTCAGTTGTTAAAATCCAGCAGGGCGGGCCCTCCTGAGTACAAAAGCCTTTCTGTGTCCTCCCGTTTCTTTGTAAGAAAAAGGCTTCAGCCTTCTAGACCTTCCCTGAGGTCAAAAGGGCAGATTCAAACAGTTACTAATTAGTAAATCAGAGAAACAAATGTTGTATAATATCACTTATATGTAGAATCTAGAAAAATAGTATAGATAAACTTACTCGCAAATCAGAAACAGAGTCACAGATGTAGAGAACCATCTCATGTTTACCAAGGAGGAAAGGAGGGGGAGACCAATGGGGAGACTGGGATTGACATATATACACTATTGATACTACGTATAAAATAGATAACTAATTAGAACCTACTGTTTAGCACAGGGAACTCTCCTCAATGATCTGTGGTGATCTAAATGGGAAGTAAATCTAAAAAAGAGTGGATATATGTGTATGTATAGCCGATTCACTCTGCTGTACAGTGGAAACTAACACAACATTGTAAAGCAATTATACTCCAAAAAAAAAAAAAAAACCAGCCAAAACAGCCGAAAGACAACAGATACTAAGTAGGGAAGGGAGGGAATGCAGAAATAAAGGAGGAAGAGTCAACAACAGTGCAGCCGTAAGAAGGGGGCTGGCTCCTTCTCAAGGACTATATATAACAACAGATCTTTGAGTTCTTCTGTAGGAACGAAGACCCCCACCCAGGTGCAGGATGGCAGCTCCAGGCAGAGCACAAGATTCCTGGAACATCACCCTGTTACCCCACCACCAACCCATCAGAAGAAAGTCACATGCCCTTCAGCTCTCACCCCAAATTTTGCCTATAAAAACTCTTCCCTGGAAACCATCTGGGAGTTCCGGTTTTTTCTTTTTTTCTTTTTTTTGGAGCTCAAGCCACCCATTCTCCTTGCTCAGGCCTGCAATAAACCTTTCTCTGCTCCAAACGCTGACGTTTAGGTTTGTTTGGCCTCACTGTGTGTCCGGCACATGAACTTGCTTTTGACCGTGTCACTTCTGAATAAAACAAAATCCCTAAAGGTCAATATTTTTCTTTTTTCTTTCTTTTTTAAAAATAAGAATGGTTATTTATTTATTTGCTGCATCATGGCATGTGGGATCTTAGTTCCCCAACCAGGGATTGAACCTGTGCCCCCCGTAGTGGAAGCACAGAGTCCTAACCAACTGGACCTCCAGGGAGGTCCCAATATTTTTCTTGCTGAACATTTATTCTAGCCTTGCAGATAAGCACAGGCTGTGTACGAGCCAGCATCATCACACGCTGGTAGATAAATTAAGAAAAAAATGTTTTAAAGAAATAAAATATTAGTTTTTAATTACTAAAGAAGTGACGGTGTCCATCATGGGAAAATCAGAAAATGGAAACAACCCAAAAGT
Organism: Hippopotamus amphibius kiboko; assembly: GCF_030028045.1. Lineage (NCBI taxonomy): Eukaryota > Metazoa > Chordata > Mammalia > Artiodactyla > Hippopotamidae > Hippopotamus > Hippopotamus amphibius. The sequence continues at coordinate 8,947,201 of NC_080193.1, read as the reverse complement.
GTCTGAAAATGATCCAGAACCCTACTATCCAGAGGTAATTTTCTATCCTTTTGGGTGTATGTTATTCTAGTCTTCTGTCCGTATTTCCCCACCCCTTGCTTTTTTTATTTAACCACATGTAATGAATATTATTTTGATAATGAACTTTTTTTTTTTTCAATTTGCCAGCAATAAGTTCATTTACGTGTTGAAGTTGTACGTATTGTGACTCTTAAATGCTTCAGGTTCTGAACACAAGAAAGGGGGGCCCTGCCTCATGCTGCTTACGATCTACAGGCAAAAACTATTTAAAGAAGAAAATTACAGCAAAGGAAACCATAAACAAGATGAAAAGATAACCCTCAGAATGGGAGAAAATATTTGCAAAAATGAAGCAACTGATGAAGAATCTATCTCCAAAATATACAAGCAGCTCATGCAGCTCAGTATCAAAAAAACAAACAACCCAATCCAAAAATGGGTGGAAGACCTAAATAGACATTTCTTCAAAGAAGACATAGAGATGGCCAACAAACACATGAAAAGATGCTCAACATCACTAATCATCAGAGAAATGCAAATCAAAACCGCAATGAGGTACCACCTCACACGGGTCAGAATGGCCATGATCAAAAAATCTAGAAACAATAAATGCTGGAGAGGGTGTGGAGGAAAGGGAACCCTCCTGCCCTGTTGGTGGGAATGTAAATTGATACAGCCACTATGGAGAACAGTATGGAGGTTCCTTAAAAAAACCAAAAATAGAACTACCATATAACCTAGCAATCCCACTCATGGGCATATACCCTGAGAACACCATAATTCAAAAAGATACAGGGCTTCCCTGGTGGCACAGTGGTTAAGAATTCTCCTGCCAATGCAGGGGACATGGGTCTGGGGAGATCCCACATGCCGCGGAGCAACTAAGTCTGTGTACCACAACTACTGAGCCTGTGCTCTAGAGCCCACAAGCCACAACTACTGAGCCCACTTGCTGCAACTACTGAAGCCTGCATGCCTAGAGCCTGTTGCTCGGCAACAAGAGAAGCCACCGCAATGAGAAGCCCGCGCACCACAATGAAGAGTAGCCCTGCTCACTGCAACTAGAGAAAGCCCACGCGCAGCAATGAAGACTAACTCAGCCAAGAATAAATAAGATAAATAAATTTAAAAAAGATACATGTCCCACAATGTTCATTGCAGCACTATTTACAATGGCCAGGACATGGAAGCAACCTAAATGTCCGACGACACACAAATGGATAAAGAAGATGTGGCACATATATACAATGGAATATTACTCAGCCATAAAAAGGAATGAAATTGAGTTATTTGTAGTGAGATGGATGGACCTAGAGTCTGTCAAACAGAGTAATGTAAGTCAGAAAGAGAAAAACAAATACCGTATGCTAAAGCACATATGTGGAATCTAGAAAAATAGTACTGATGAACATAGTGCCAGGGCAGGAACAAAGACACGGATGTAGAGAATGGACTTGAGGACCTGGGGGCGGGGTGGTGGGATGGGGAGGTTGGGACGCAGTGAGAGAGTAGCATTGACATATATACACTACCACATGTAAAGTAGATAGCTAGCGGGAAGCTGCTGCAGAGCACAGGGAGATCAGCTTGGTGCTTGGTGATGACCGAGAGGGGTGGGATAGGGAGGGTGGGAAGGAGGCTCAAGAGGGAAGGGATATGGGGATATATGTATACATATAGCTGATTCACTTTGTTGTACAGCAGAAACTAATAACATTGTAAGGCAATTATACTCCAATAAAGATATATTAAAAAAACAAGCAAATACACAAAAATGACCTACTTCTACTTGTGATAAATGTTACAAAGTAAAAAAAAAAGAGGAGTCTTTGAAAATATAAATTCACAAACCTTACCTGGGTGAACTCATAAGCTGATCCTTAGTGAGATCAGGGGAAGTCTTCCAAGGAGGGGAGAATGAAACAGAGACCCAAGGATGAGTGGGACTTAGCAAATGGAAGTGTGGCAGGAAGGGCTTTCCAGGGATGGGGAACAGCAGGTGCAAAGGCTCTGAGGGAGGAAGAAGCTGTCTGAGAAACAGAAGGCCAGTGTGGCTGCAGCACAGTTAGCAAGGGGGTGTGTGTGTGTGTGTGTGTGTGTGTGTGTGTGTGTGTGTGTGTGTGTGTGTGTGTGTGTGTGTGAGCTTGTGGTGGGAGCTTGTGGTGGGAGGAGGGTGGGATATGAAATAACACAAGGTAGGAAAGATGGGCAGGGGTCAGATCTCTTTTCACTTTATAAAGTGTAAAAGAATTTGTCTTTAATCTAAAATCAATGCAAAGCCATTGAAGAGCTTTAAAGCAATCAAGGGACACAATCAGCTACCCGGTTTAGGAAGAGCCCTTGGGCTGGGGGCGGGGCCAAGAATGGAGGTGGGACATCCGGCAGGAAGCAGTTGTAGTGACACAGGAGCTGGCAGAGGGTGGTGGTAAAGGAGATGGGGAGAGGTGGGTGGGATCCAGAGATATTTAGGAAGGAGTGTGGAGATGGGATTGGCCGTGGATTGGATGTAGAGGAGGCAGGGGAATTGTTTACCTCCATGGATGGATGGATACAGGGATACAGGAAGAGAAGCACATGGATGGGGGAGGTCAGGAGTAGGGATGCAGGTGATCACTGTTAGGTTTGTGCAGGGTGTTTTCCAGGCATCTCTGAAACATCCAAACCTCTGTTAATTGACAGGTTATTCCTCGCCCTGCAGGGCGGGCAATTTACAATTACTAAAGCTGATTTTCTCACTGCAGTCAGGAAGCAAAGAGAGGGAAAAAAGAAAACAACCCAAAGTGCACTGTGGACACTCAAGATAAATTTTGTTCCACTGTTGTAGCCATAGTAGAGAACTGTCAGGCAAGGGAAGTGTGTAGGGGAACAGAGAGAAAGGGGTTCTGCTTTTTTCCCATTCTTCAAAGATTCTAGGATAGCGGTCACTGGGTTCAACGCAATTCAACTGAAATCCACATTTGCTCAGTACCCCGTACATGGCAGGCTTAATGGGGAACATAGGGATTCTGTCTTTCTTTTAGTGCCTCCCTGGAGAAGACTCAGAAACCATCCTGACGTGGTCTGGAGTGGAGGGACCTTATATCTGAATAGTGGCAAAAACAAAAAATTAATCAGGACAAGTAATCAAAACTAAATCAGGTCCACATACTAAGCAGAAGCTCCATCAGCTCTGCCAAGTGATTAGGATTAAATAGAAATATGTTTTCTTTTGCTCCCCTTGTCAACCTTTTCCCAATGTTTCTTCTCCCCCCTCTAAAAGTAAGGAGAAGTCTTAACAAGCGCCTCAGTGAATGATGTGGCGTTCTCCTGGAGTTTTCAATTTGGCTGTATTGATTTATAAGGTCTTTTCAATTACTGAATTCTTCTTGGAGGCAGTGCGCAGGGCGGGAGTGCACGAGAATCACGCTCTATTGATCCCAGGTACTTAGAAAGGGGGCATTTATGTGTCTGCTTTAGATGGATGACGTTGCCAATAATGAAGCTTCCCACGCAACATTTATTAAATGAAAATGTAGAATTCATTAACACAAGAACTTGTATTAGAAAGAAAGGGAGGGGGGGCTTGAGAAAAAAATAGGGGCTACAATAGTTATCACGAACATAATATATGAAGCAATTTGAATTCAAGGCAAGGCAATTTAGAATCTTATTAAATTTTCTTCTCTCCTTTTATTGTGTGAGCACGGTTGGGCGGCTTCTGGGGAGTCATCGATCAAAACGTAGGTGCGTAGGGAGGTGAGGATTGAAAAAGACCAGTTCCCAAATCCTTGTTCTAGTTAAAATGGGACTGCTATCCAGTGCCTAGGATCTGGCCCAAATCAGGAAGTCAATAAATATGAGTGATAAATAATGAATGAATGGATGGATGGAGGCACGAGGATTAGGAGAGACCGTTAAACATTAGCTGTGGTTGCCAAAGAGGCTGGCACAGCTGTTCGCTAAGCCCTGTCAGACTCTGTTTCCAATTCATTTTACTCCTTTACTCACTCGTTCATTCGTTCTCCCACTCACTCAACATTTGCTGAAAATGGACCTCGTACAAGCTGCTATGTTAAGTACTCTATTAGTTTCTGAGGGCTGTCCTAACAAATTACTACAAACCAGGTGGCTTAAAACCACAGAAATCTATTTTCTTATAGTTTTGGAGGCTGCAAGTCCAAAATCAAGGTGTTAACATGGCCACGCCCCCTCGGAAGGCTCTAGGGAGAAATCCTTCCTTGCTTCTTCCAGCTTCTGATCGTCCTGGGCATTCCTTGGCTTGTGGCAGCAACATTTTAGCCTTTGCCTCTGTCTTCACATGGCCATCTTTTTGGTGCATCTGCGTCTCTAAATCTCTCTCTCCTTATAAGGACACCAGTCATCGGGTTTGGGGTCCACTCTCATCCTGGGTGACCTCATCTTAACTTAGTAACATCTGCAAAGACCTTATTTCCAAATAAGGTCACATTCACATGTTCTGGGTGGACATAAATTTTGAGGGGATGCTATTCAACCCAGCACAAGCACTATGGGGAAACCCAGATTGGTGCTTGCTAGAGTCGAGTAGGGGACATAAGAGAAACACACGTATTCAGTATGTAAATATATCAACACCTTCCAGTTGATAGCATGTAAGGCTGGTGACCTAATTTATCCCCTTGAATCCTTCCTGAAACTTGCTGAAACAAGGCAGGTGATGCTCCTTTTCAGAGACGAGAAAAAGAAGGTTTAGAAAGGTAAAGTCAGGGCTTCCCTGGTGGCGCAGTGGTTAAGAATCCACCTGCCAATGCAGGGCACATGGGTTCAATCCCTGAACTGGGACGATCCTACATGCAGTGGAGCAACTAAGCCCATGCACAACTACTCAGCCTGCACTCTAGAGCCCGCAAGCCACAACTATTGAGCCCACATGCCATAACTACTGAAGCCCACGCACCGAAAGCCTGTGCTCCGCAACAAGAAGCCACTGCAATGAGAAGCCCATGCACCACAACGAAGAGTAGCCCCCACTCACCGCAACTAGAGAAAGCCTGTGCGCAGCAACGAAGACCCAAAGCAGCCAAAAAATAAATAAATATTTGTTTTTAAAAAAAGGTAAAGTCACATAGTTGGTAAATGGCAAAGACAGGGCTTTCTGGTTCCTTTTATATTCTTATTGTAGGGAAGTGAGAAAATGCAGGTAAGTCTAAAGAAGAAAAAGTTGTAATCCAACCCCACATAGGTAAGCACTGTTAAACTTTGTGTGTAATCCTTCTGGAATTTGCAGTGGACATTTTCTCTGCCTGCTGAGTGTCCGCATTCCCATCTTAGGAACTGGCCCATCCATGTTGCTCCAGAGAAGGCTTCTGGAAGCATGGCCCAATCTCGGCTACAGCTGGTTAAGTCATGAATGGGCGACCTGACCTACACTGAGTCACTCAGTGCCTTGACTGGGACTTGGAATAGAGACCCAGAGGTTCCAGCCTCAGTCTTGCTGTTCCCTGAGATGGAGCAGGTGAGAACCTGGAAGGGGCAACCCTGCCCTGGGATGCAGGTATAGATGCCGAGGAGAGGGGTCTGTAGTAAAGGAACAGAAGGAGGCCAACTTGAAGAGAATTTAGAGATGTTTCCATAATCCAGCCACATCTTACCCTTGAGTTTCCTGTGTATCCTTAGGACAAATCTCTCTTTTCCAAATCAACTAGATTGTAAGGGTTTCTGTTACTTGCGAGCAAAAATTCTATGGCAAGTAGCAGGGGATAAAAAAAACCCCTAGGGACTTCCCTGGCAGTCCAGTGGTTAGGACTTTACCTTCCAATGCAGGGGGTATGGGTTCGCTCTTTGATCAGGGAGCTAAGATCTCACGTGGCTTGTGGCCAAAAAACCAAAACATAAAACAGAAGCAATATTGTAACAAATTCAATAAAGACTTTAAAAATGATCCACATCAAAAAAAAATCTTAAAAAAACCCTAAAGTAGCTTAAACCATAGACATTTATTTATTTATATATCAAATGGCTGGAGGAAGGTAATTCTGGGATGGTTCAATGTCATTAATGGCGTAGGTATTTACTATCTTTTTGTCCTGCCTTCCCTGCTGTGTTGCCGGTGACTTCTCTCATGGTCACAAGATGGCTGCTGCAGCTCTAAGAATCACATCCTCATAAGATAGCGTCCAAAATCAGGAAGGAAATATAGCTAACGCAGAAAGGAGCTTTCCCTGCATATACCTCTCTCTTATTAGAGAGTGAGACAAAGATTACTTCCTGAAAATTTCTCTGCAGATTTCCCTTACGTCTGATCCATCAGATCTGGGCTACATGGATCTTTCTAGACCAGACACTGGATGACTGGTTTAGACAAATCTCCATTCATCACCTGGGGCTGAAAATATTTGTCCAGTAGTGCAAAATCTATGAGTAAGGAAGAAAGGGATGGAATGGTATTGGGAGGGTAACTAATAAAGTACTCCCCAGTGGTTATAAATCATCGCTATTGTTTTTCAACCTATGATATTCACTTAAAATGTTGTGACTGTCTTTCTGTTTTGATGAACATACAAAATGCATGACTTTATCCATTACAATATAGGACAGTGATTCTCGATATTGGTGTACAGCCAGTGATTTCTGCTCTCTGATATGCCCACCGCCCTGCTGTTGCCTTTGCCACAACCCTTTCTCTGACCTGGCTGTGAAAAGCAATTGTGTCTTTGTCTTCCTTTTCCACTTCCTTGTTCTTGATTTTCCTTCTTTGGTAAGACTCAGGTTTCCAGAAAGGGTCATCTGCTTCCTCCCTCCTTACAGCATCTCCTCCCATCTCTTAGGCCCCTGAGGGGGACAGCCAATACCCAAGGCTTGGCCGGGGGAGTCATGGGCTTCAGAGAGGATGGATGCACAGGACCTTTGGGGAGAGACTGGGTTCTCTCTCTGGAGATGCTGGGTACTGACTAGGGAATCCTTGGCCTCAAAGTGATTTAAGTAAGTGCCCAGCATAAGCTGACCCAAGCAGTGTTTCTTTGAACTTTGTGAATTTCACAAATTCCCTTCCAGGAAGGAAGGGTGGAGGCAGCGTGAGATCTTGATTAAGCACACAAGATACATGCACCCCTATGTTCATAGCAGCACTATTCACAAAAGCCAAAACACGGAAGTAACCTAAGTGTCCATTGACAGACGGATGGATAAAGAAAATGTGATATATATATACAATGGAATGCTACTCAGCCATAAAACAGAATGAAATTCCATTTGCAGCTATGTGGATGGATCTAGAGATTATCATACTTAGTGAAGTAAGCCAGACAGAGAAAGACAAAGATCATATGCTATCACTTATATGTGGAATCTTAAAAAAAAAAAAAGAGAGAGAGAGAAGAAAAAGAAAAGATACAACTGAACTTAATTGCAAAACAGAAATAGAATCACAGAAGTGGGATTGCTGGATCATATGGTAGCTCTAGTTTTAGTTTCTTAAGGAACCTCCATACTATTCTCCATAGTGACTGTACCAATTTATATTCCCACCAAAAAATGTAGCAACCCCTCTTCTGGGCATATATCTGGAGAAAACCATAATTCAAAAAGATACATTCACCCCAATGTTCACTGCAGCGTTATTTACAACAGCCAAGACACGGAAGCAACCTAAATGTCCATCAACAGAGGAATGGGAAAAGATGTGGTACATATATACAATGGAATATTACTCAGCCATGAAAAAGAATGAAATAATGCCATATGCAGCAACATGGATGGATCTAGAGATTGTCATACCAAATTAAGTCAGAGGGAGACACATATCATATGATACTGCTTATATGTGGAATCTAAAAAAAGGATACAAATAAACTTATCTACAAAACAGAAATAGAGTTACAGATGTAGAAAACAAACTTATGGTTATGGGGGGGTGGGCAGGGATAAACTGGGAGATTGGGATTGACATGTATACACTACCGTGTATAAAATAGACAACTAATAAGGACCTACTGTAGAGCACAGGGAACTCTACCCAATACTTTGTAATGGCCTATAGGGGAAAAGAATCTAAACAAGAGTGGATATATGTATATGTATAACTGATTCACTTTGCTGTATACCTGATACTAACATGGTAAATAAACTATACTCCAATAAAAATTTTTAAGAAACTATAAAAAAAAAGATATAGACTCATAGACATAGAAAACAAATTTATGGTTATCAAAGGGGAAAGGAGGGGAGATAAATTAGGAATTTGGGATTAATATATACACACTACTGGTGGCTTCCTAGGTGGTGCAGTGGTTAAGAATCTGCCTGCCAGTGGTTAAGAATCCCCTGCTCCAGGAAGATCCCACATGCTGCAGAGCAACTAAGCCCGTGAGCCACAACTATTAAGCCCACGTGCCGCAACTACTGAAGCCCACGTCCCTAGAGCCCGTGCTCCACAACAGGAGAAGCCATGGCAATGAGGAGCCCACACACCACAATGAAGAGTAGCCCCCGCTCACAACTAGAGAAAGCCCCTGTGCAGCAACGAAGACCCAACACAGCCAATAAATAAATTAATTTAAAAAAATATATATATATACACACTACTATATGTAAAACAGATCACCAGCAAGGACCTACTGTACCGCACAGGGAACTATACTCAGTAGTTTGTAATAACCTATAAGGGGCCAAGAATCTGAAAAAGAAAATATACATATACATTTATTCAGTTTTATATATACATATATACACATATATGTATATGTAAAACTGTGCTGTACACCTGAAACTGATATAACAGTGTAAATCAACTATAATTCAATAATAATAATAAAAAAAGCACACAGAATTTGGACCTGGGCTGACTTAGGTTTAAATCCTGGCTCTACCACGTAAAAGCAAATTCCTTAAACTCCATGACTCTCCGTTTCTTCCTTTGTAAACTGGGGGTAATAGTAGCTATCCTACAGGTTATAGTGTAGATTGATGATGACGTATGTTAAGTGGTGAGTAGAGGGCCAGGCATATAGAAGTTGCCCCAGAAATGAGAGCTGCTGCTGGTGTTGGAATAGGATTTCCTGGTGACTGGTTCCTCTCCCTGCCCCCAATCCTCCACGAGACGGAAGGATGAAGCACAACCGTGGCCCTCAATTTCCTCGTGGTTAAGAGGGAAAATAATTAAATGGGGGTATTGTATGTGAAACAACCAGCCCGTTCTAAGTACTTGGCAATTATGAACAGTTTAAATGAGCATTGCCACTACTTGCACTAGTCTGAAGTTTGTTTCTGCATCTAGCAATTATTTGTCTACTACTTCCTAGAAGCCATGCCCTGTGCTTGGTTCTGGGGGTTTAGCAGTGACCCTGACAAGGGCAATGATGTGACATCCCACCCGGGGCTGACACATCCACCTCTGCCCGGGGAGTAGACGTCTGCGTGCCAGGCCCTTTGAACAGAGCGCTCCCTTCGGCACGCTGGAATCACGGCACTGGGACGGCATGAAGACCTGGGGTGGGAGAATGAGTAGGAGTAACGATTCTGTCAGGAGGAAGTCAGAGCCACCAAATGCAAAGGGATACAAGGGTCCCGCTGTTGTGGCAGCAAAGGGCGGACGCTCTCTCAGGCACGCCTTCTGCAGCCCCAAGAGATGTGAAAAGGCATCCAATTCAGTGGGCAAAATAAACCCAAGTCTGTACTTCTGAGAATCCAGCTCTCTGGGGTCAGGAAATGTGAGCTGTATTCAGAGAGCTCTGGGAGCAAAGGCCCACCAGTCTCCTTGGTGGCTGCACTTGACCAAAATACGCAGGCCAGGCTGGAAGGATGCTGGGGAAATTTAGGAAAAGAGAGTATTGACCTCTGTTTATGATTGATTCCACCTTGCAGTGGCTGTGAACATGGGCTCTGGAGCCAGAAATGCCTGGGTTTGACTTCCTGCTCCTCCCCTAACCAGCTGTGTGTCCTTAAGAAAACCACTCAACCTCTCTGAGCCTTAGTTTCTTTGCCTGTAAAACTGGGATGAGATTTGGGTCTATCTCGCAGGGTTGCCACAAGGATTAAGTGAGATGATGTATATGTAACGCTGGTTATGTCATTAGATCTGCACAATCAGCCTGCAAGGCAATGCAGGATCTCTGTGCCCATTTCACAGATGGGAAAACTGAGGCTCAGGGAACCCCTCAAGGGTGGATGCCGGGTCATAGCTGTCTTTATTTGTCTAGTATCTATTGTCTTCAATAAGTGGTGGCATCACATATCATTCTAGGTATGTGACCACTGCCTGCATCCACTGAATAAGGACTTGAAAAGATCCTGATTCCAAACCTCATCCTCTGTGTAAATGACTCAGTGGAGACGGGGAGTGCCCTTTAGAAATATGCTTGTCCGTCAAGTGGCGGCAATATGGTAAGAATAACTGCTATTGACTGAGCACTAATTACGTGTCAGGACAGAAAGCAGGAGTGGGGGCGGGGGCGGCTGTTCCCTTCAGGCCCCCGCTGTGGTTGAGTGACTTTCCAGGTTGGATCCAATTTCCAGCCAGAGCTGAAATGTGCCAGGCGTTCGGCAGTGACAAGCCAAGCCTGGCCACGTGCAACGGGAATGTTGGGAACTAATAATTTGCCAGTGGTGTCCGATTACCAGCAAATTGTCAGAACACGCCAACTTGGGAAGACGGTGTCAGCGATGGCTCCATGTCTGGGCCGCATGGCAGGAGTGGAGCGAGGAGGTGGCATTCCCCCGCAGCCACTGCCTTGGTCCCAAGGGGGCTGCCTTTCCAGCTCAGACACTGAAGGCAGCAAAAGAAATGAAAGAAAAAAAAAAAAGGCGTATTTGGTGTCTCTGTGGGCTTGTGGCCATGGAATCCTGGATCTTCCTGTCGTACGTGGATGGGTGGCAGGACAATGTCATGGTTAGAGGCAGGGCTTTGGAGGCAGAGCTGGGTTGACCAAGCTGGGTGACCCTGAATTTGCTTATTTATAACATAAGAACTTCTTTCTCTATTATAGAATAAGAATAATGCTACCTTTCATGTAGAATTGTCAGGTAATTTAAATGAGTGAGTCCTGATAAAAGCCTTAGAGAGGTGCCCAGCACTTAGTAAACACTCAATACAAAGCAGACGTGGACCCCTGGAGCCCTCCACCATACTCCCCTAGTGCTCATCCCTGACCCCCAGGCCTGGCCATGCAGCAAATAATTATGGACCAATTCAACAAAATGACTATTTCTTGCAGATCTCCAATAATGGGAGTTCGGTCTCCCAACAGAAGCTCTTTGAATTGTATCAAAGCTTTGTTGTTTGACTGCCTTGCTGACTCACTCTTCTCCTGCTTTCAAGAGCAGTAGAAGGTGGTGGGTTGAATTCCTGCTTTGCTACTTACAAGCTGCATGTGACCTTGGGAAAGTAATTGTACCACATTGTCTCAATTTCCTCAAAGGGGATTGGTAATTCCTCCCTCCCAGGGTTGTTGCGAAGTTTACATGAAATTTAAACTGATTTAACTGTGGGTGTACATGTATATACATACATGTACATAGATATGTAGCTGTGTCTGTGCATATGTGCATGGCACTTAAGTATTTACATGCAACAGCACATGGTAAATTGTTCTTATCTAGTGCTGGCTGTTATTACAATAATATTATTAACTTATTAATATCATCTAATTATTAATAACATTAGCATATGGTCTGCCCCATGAAGCTGGACAGAACAAATGTTATTTTATTCTACAGTCAACATCCAACAATAGTCACTGAGTATCTGTTGTGTGCTAGACATTGTGCGTGGTTCTTGTGCTGGTCACAGAGGCTGGCCACTCAGACCCTCCTCCAAGGGAGCTTGGTTGACCAGCCACCTCCTGCTGCTGCATCTCTGGACCCACGCTGATGGGCTGGGCGCTACTTCTCCCAGATGCTCCCAGCCAAAGACTAAGCACTGTGGGGTAATGGAACCTGGCCAGTCCTGCTGCATGGGACCCCTCTGCATTGGTTTCTTGAGGCTGCCGTGATAAATTGCCACAAACTGATGACTTAAAACAAGAGGAATGTCTCTCTCACAATTTTGGAGGCCAGAAGTCCAAAGTCAACGTGTGGCTGCATTCTCCCCGCCCAGGAACCACTGGTTTCCTGTTTGCCACTATTGCCTAATTTGCATTTTCCAGAATACTATGCATATGGGATGATATGGTATGTATTTCTTTTGTTTGCCTTCTTTTACCTGCTGTCATTATTTTGAGATTCGTTCATGCTGTTACATGAAATAATGCCAACTCTGACTCCTTCGTGGGTTGTATTTTCGTGAGGCTCAGATAAGGTAACAGGTGGGAAAAATACTTTTAAAATAAGATAGCCACATAGGTGTCACAGGGGATGATTAGGAAGCTACCTTCTGCCTAGAATACCTATCCTCCTGCCACTCTTCTTTGGCTGGAGAACTTTTTATCACCTTCCCTCGCACACTCATCCTCACTGCTGTGAGTGTCCGCAGTAGATGGTTCACAGCCAGCCCTACTCAGCTGAACTGCCTTTGTTGGATGAGAGCTGCCTCCTCTGGGAGGTTATCCTTTCCTACAGAGGCAGCTGGCAGCCAATGACTGATCAAGCAGGACAAAGGCTGGGGTACCACGCGTGGTCCAGGGCTCCCCATGGTATCAGACTGAAGCTAGACTCCAGCTGAGTCTTTACACATCTTTACTTACCTCCCCACACCCTGCCCTGTGCTGCTACCTCCCCTCAATCTCTTTCTCCCTCAACAAATCCTCTGCATGAATGTCCAGCTCAGTCTCTGCTTCTAAGGAATCCAGCCTAGGACAGTTGGGACCAGAAGAGGCCCTGGAAGCCAATTCTAAGCATGGAACCTGGAGCTGGACCACTTGCTGCTTTAAGGGAAGTGGGGAACCTATCACAAGGGCAGGGGGTGTATTGATGGACCTGGGCTTGGTATATCAGGACCATCACTAAGACTTTCACCTGGGATGGGTTTTGGGGGAAGAGGATACACAACTTGTGCAGTGTCTCTGGCATTTGAACGACATGGGGGGGAAAGCTGGAAGAATTAGAAAACTGAGCGGCCATTCTCTTGAATCACTGGATTCATGGAACAGGGAAGATGACAGGCTCTGACCTATTCATTATCATTGAAAACCACATGTGAGTCAGAGCGCCTCCTTGAGAACATTTGAAGAGACCAGCTGGAAGGCAAACCGAGCTGAAGACCAGGTACAAGACTCAAGTGTGAAAGTCTCCGAACTTCAGAGAAAGCTGAACTCTCAGCCTAGGCAAGTCGTCTCTGAGACCACAAGAACTGGGATGAAGATATCTGGGAAGGGGCACTTGACCACCTCAAATCCCCCGATCTTCCTGAGCCCTCTGAGCCTGCAGAAGCAGCCCACTCTTCCTTGTCAGAAGGGCCTCCCTTTGCTTGAAAATTATGCAGAAATCTCAAATGAGACAGCTACCTATAGGATAAGGTTTTCCCTCCCAGCATCTGCTTCCCACTACTCTCAGACACAAGACCTATAGGAAGGGTTAAGTGCCAGCATAGCTTGATCAGAAAAATTCTGGATCTGCTCGGGAAGGAGAGAATATAAGTTCCGAAGGAGTTGCAGAACCTCAACTTGGGAGAGTATGCCGTGGAGTGGCTCCAGTGGGTAGGCTGGATCAAGAGGGACAAGAGAAAGTTGGATAAAAGAGAATCAGTCAATATGGCATATTCTTCCCATGTTGTTAAGTAGAATTTAACTTCCTGTTAAGCACCCCAGATGCCAATCTTGATACGCTGCTGGGATGCTTGGGAAACTGGCTCACACTGAATGAAGGAGAGATGGCAGATTGGAAGAAGGGATCAAAACTCTCAGAGGAGTGAAAAATGCTAGAGGGGATCTACTACCTAAGACCAGAAAATCACCAGATTACTAGATTCCTTGGGAAGGCCTGGTGGACCATCCTTTTACCAAGGCCATGAGGAGGGTGCCAATAAGGTGGCATCAAGGTCATTGGAAGACTCCGTAGTGGTGTCCTCTGAGGGTGGGGCTGGCAGAGATGCTGCTACAGAACTGGTATCTTGGTAGCAGTGGGAATGATGGGATTTGGGAGTAGCAGAGGCCAGGTGGCAGCTCTTATCCGTCAGAAGCAAGGAGTGCACAGTGACTGTCACAGGCAGCAAGTCAGAATGGTAGCCAGGGTGGCTTGACCTGTTGGGGTCCATTGAGATGGCTGATAGGTCATAGTGTTTCTGGGCAGGATAGATAAATGGGTCAACAAATGTGTTTCTAAGTATGTACAATCGGCAAAGATTAAGACTGGATGAGCAGAAGACTGAAGTCAGTTATTTCCAAGGAAAACCAGGATCCCAATGTCCATGTTTGAATCAGTTCTGAAACGTATAGTCCATCAACTGAGAGAGAGAACAGAGTGCCTATGAGAAAGGACCTTGCAGCATCATGGTAGTGAGTACAGCAGTGATTTCCTTAGTCCTTCCCCAAAAGATTGGTCTGTGGCCATTTACTCAGGTATCTGTATACTGGGGTATGGTAGGCAGAATAATACCCCTCACCCCGAAATGTCCATGCCCTAATCCCTGGATCCTGGGAACATGTTATGCTACATAGAAAAAGGGACTCTGAAGATGTAATAAAGATCCCAGATTTCAAGAAAGGGAGATAACCCTGGATTATCCAAGTGGATTAGTTCAGAAACTAATCACTTGAGCCTTCACGCGTGGAGAACCTTCTCCAGCTGGAGATGGGAGAGAAGGCAGAAGGGAAAGTCAGAGAGATTCAAAGCATGAGAGGGACTCAATCCACCATTGCTGGAGGGGGGCCCCATGAACGCGTGAGAAACAATGTGGGAAGCCTCCAGGAGCGAAGACTGACTTCCAGCAAGGAAGTGGGACTTCAGTCCTACAACCACAAGGAAATGAGTTTGGCCAACAACTTGAATAGGCTTGGGAGCAGATTCCTCCTCAGAACCTTCAGAAAGAAACCCAACCCTGCCAACACCTTCATTTCAGCATTATAAGACTCTTAAGAAGAGGACCCAAGGAGTCATGCAATATCCAGACTTCTGACCTATAGAACTGTGAGATAATAAGTAGATGTTAGTCTAAGCCAGCAAGTCTGTGGCAGTTTGTGATGGCAGTGATAGAAAATTAATACAGGGCCATCAAGTGCTGTTGGAATAGGGTATGATTTGATGCTGACATCCAAAGACCCAAAGCTTTGCAAGTTAATTTCCAGACCATTGCAATAAAATGAATGTCACAATACAGGAGATTACCTGCATTTTTTCATTTCCAGTGCATATAAAAGTTATGTTTACACTATGCTATAGTCTATTAGTGTGTAATAGCTTTATGTCTTAAAACACAATATACATACCTTAATTAAAAAATATTGTATTGCTAAAAAATGCTAACCATCATCTGAGCCTTCAGCAAGTTATAACTTTTTGCAATAGTCACATCAAAGACCACTGATCACAGATCACCATAACAAATACAATAATAATGAAAAAGTTAGAACTACTGCTGGAGTTACCAAAACATGACACAGACAGGAGGTGAGCAAATGCTGTCGGAAAAATGCCGCCTATAGACTTGCTCGACGCAGGGTTGCTACAAACCTTCAATTTGTAAAAAAAAAACAAAAAACAAAAAACTCAGTATTTGAGAAGCTCAATGAGTTACACCTATAATACATGGAGTCCTATCCCAGCTTTATCTCCTAGAGTTTGTATGGGATATGGACCCATGTGATGCTTTACAGACCAGGTGTTGGTCATCTCTGTTTCCAAATGTACTGTCAAAGGGCTGTACTTAATTGTTGGCATGACCCTCACATTCACCTCGGTTTTTTGACCTGTAAAGTCTTTTTTTTAAATACATCTTTATTGGAGTATAAGTGCTTTACAATGTTGTGCCAGTTTCTGCTGTACAACAAAGTGACTCAGCTATACATATAGATATATCCCCATATCCCATCCCTCTTGTGTCTCCCTCCCACCCTCCCTATCCCACCCCTCTAGGTCATCACAAAGGACTGAGCTTATCTCCCTGTGTATGCGGCAACTTGCTGCTAGCGATCTTTTCTCCCTTTGGTAGTGTATATACGTCAGTGCTACTTTCTCACTACGTCCCAGTTTCCCCTTCCCACCCCGTGTCCTCTAGTCTGTTCTCTACATCTGTATCTTTACTCCTGCTCTACCACTCTGTTCATCAGTACCATTTTTCTAGATTCCATATATATGCGTTAGCATACGGTATTTGTTTTTCTTTTTCCGACTTACCTCACTCTATATGACAGTCTCTAGGTCCATCCACCTCACTACAAATAACTCAGTTTCATTCCTTTTGAAGTAGGTTAATGTAGTAGGAAAGGCCAAGTAGAAACCTCTGAAACTGCTTCCTCCAAGTCAAGAGAGTAAATTAAAAAAACAATATTCTAGGGGGACGATGGAGATGAGTACCGCCCCCAAGGATTTATAGAGTGCGCAGATGTTGGTCTCACATTTCTTTTCTAATTAATCAGTCTAGCTCCTGCAAAACCCAGGCAGATCATGGCAGATAATAGTGGATGATCTCAAATATAATCAATCGTAGCCCTGATCACACTGCCTGCTAGTTGCAGGTTCTTTACTAGGGAAGAGTATTCCAGCCTCTTCTGCGAAGATGTACAGCTATTGATCTGGTGGATGCATTCTTTTCAATAACTGTCAAGAATGAGAATTAGAAGCAGTCTTCATTTGCATGGGACGGATAACAGATAAATTCAAGGTCTTTCCCCAGGGTTATGCTAATTTCCTATTCTCTGCCTTAATAAAATCCAAAGGGATCTGGACTCCCTGGAAATTCTGCAGAATATCACACTGGTCTACTACATCGATGACCTGATGAACAAAAATTGCTAAGTACCCTGGATGCCTTGGTAAGATAAATTTGCTCCAGAAGGTGGGAGAGAAAGCCTATTAAGATTTAGGAGCTTGCCATATCAGTGACGTTTTTAGGGGCTCAGTGATCTGAGGCATGCCAGTACATCCCCTCTTAAGTTGAGGACCAGATACTGTACTTTGCACCTTGTACCACTAAAGAAGAAGCACAGTGCTTGGTGGGCCTCTCTGGGTTTTGAAGACAGATTATTTTACACTTGAAAATAATTCTCCAACACATTTATTGCATAACACAAAAGGCTACTAGGTTTTTAGTAGAGCCCAGGGCATATAGAAAGGGCTCTGGAGTGAGTCCAAGCTGCTGTCTGAGCAGCTCTGCTACTTGAGCCATATGACTTGGCAGGTAACACTGAACTAGAGGAATGTTTTGTAGAGAAGGATGCTGGGGGTTTGGAGTAAGACCTTGCTATCTATAGTAGGTTGAATTGTGCCCCTTATAAAAATATGTTGAACTCCTGACTCCTGGTACTTGTGAATGAGACCTTATTTGGAAATAGGAATTTCGCGGATGTAATCAAGTCAATATGAGGTCTTACTGGACTGCACCTTAAATCCAATGACCTGTGTCCTGATAAGGGGATATTCGGAGGCATATTTACACATTCACAGGGAGAGAAGAGAACGTCAAGACAGAGACAGAGATTGGAGTGATGCTTCTACAAGCCAAGGAATGCCAAGGACTGCTGACAATCCCCAGCTGGGAGAGAGGCCAGGGAGTGTTTGTCCCTCAGAGCATCCAAAAGGAATCAACTTTGCTGACACCTTCATTTTGGTCTCCTAGCTTCCAGAACTGTGAAAGAATAAATTTCTGTTGCTTTTAGCCCCCCAGCTTGGGGAACTTTGTTACAGCAGCCCCGCAAAATGAATACATCATCTAAAGCATTGAACGATACACCATCTAAAGCGTAGACCTGTACTCCACCTGAAAAGCCACGCCCACCTTGCTGCTGGGTTCCGCTAAACACTGCGTGTCTGGCCACATGATATCAAGTGACTATGGGAGATCGGCCGTGATGGCAGAGTAGAAAGACCCTAAGCTCACCTCCTCTCCCGCGCACACCAAAATCACAACTATCTGCAGAACCACCGTTGATGAAAAAGGGCGGAACCTGCCAGCGAAGATCTTCTGCAACTAAAGAGCATAAAGAAGGAACCACAATGAGACGGGTAGAAGGGGCAGACTCATGATATAGCCACGTTCCATTCCCCCAGGTGGGGGACCCACACACTGGAGAATAATTACACTGCAGAGGTTTTCCTGCAGGAGTGAGAGATCTGAGCCCCACATCAGGCTCCCTGGTCCGGGAGGTTCCTTGAACTGGGAAGATGAGCCCTCAGAACATTTGACTCTGAAGGCTGGTGGGGCTTCATTTCAGGAGTCCCAGGGTGCTGGGGGAAATAGAGGCTTCAGTCCTAAAGGATGCACACAAAATCTCACGTGCACCAGGACCCAGGGTGGAAGCAGTAACTTGATAGAAGCCTGAGCCAGACCTACCTGCTGGTCTGGGAGAGTCTCCCGGAGAGGTAGGGTGG
Organism: Hippopotamus amphibius kiboko; assembly: GCF_030028045.1. Taxonomy (NCBI): domain Eukaryota; kingdom Metazoa; phylum Chordata; class Mammalia; order Artiodactyla; family Hippopotamidae; genus Hippopotamus; species Hippopotamus amphibius. The sequence continues at coordinate 8,928,766 of NC_080193.1, read as the reverse complement.
GGGTAGGGCAGCTGTGGCTCACCCTGGGGACACAGATGCTGGCAGCAGCAATTCTCAGGAGCCTCTTCCACCACAGGGATGCTGATGCTGGCGGACACCCTGGAATCCTCCCTACAGCTCCTTAGCGCCCAAGACCTGGCGCCACCTGACAGCCTGCAGGTGCTGGTGCTGGAACGCCTCAGGCCAAGCAACTCACTGAGTGGGGACACAGCCCCACCCACCAGCAGTCAGGCTGCCTTAAGACTCCCTGAGCCCACAGCTGCCCCTGGACCTGGCCCTGCCCACCAGAGGGTCCAGGACCGAGCTCTGCCCACAGTCCCAGAATTCCCTGGGTCCTGGCCCTGCCCTCAGGGAGGCTACTCTCACCTCTGGACCAGCCCCACCCACCTGGGAGCAGACATCTGTTGCAAAAAAAAAACGCAGTCTTGATGCCTGAGGACCCAGCCAGCTCCCGGCAGGCCAGACTCTGCCCGGGGCTAGCTGGGTCCTGGCTGAGCTCACTAGCAGACCAGCACAAGCTTCGGGACACCCTGGATCCCTTACCCAAGCGTGTCAGGAACTGCCGTGTAAGGTAACATACTCACAGGTTCCAGGGATTAGGAAATGAACATCTTTGGAGACCATTATTTTGCTACCACAGGATCCAAATAAAGTCCATATATTATGTTTGGTTAATATGTCTCTTAACTCTTTTAAAATCTATAGATCCCTCCTCTATAACTTTTTTTTGTCCTTGTAACTTATTTTTTCTTGCAATTTATTGTTGAAGATGCTGCGTTCTTTTTCCTGTAAGTGCCCCCCTGCCCCCCACCTCCGTCTTTATTTTGCTATATCCTCATGGTATCTTTAAAGGATTCTTCTGTTCTTCGTTTTCTCCTGTAAATTGGTAGTTGGATCTAGAGGCTATATTAAATTTATGTTCATTTCTTTTTGTAAGACTACTTCGTAGCGGGTATTTTGTAATTTTTGGTGATATTAGTAGCTATTGATGCCAAGTCCCTAAACCTGTTCTCTAGGGGTTGCAAAAAGGGCAATATTCTAATTCTATAATTCTGTGTTTATTCATTATTTGGAATATATCTACAAAGTGTCACCTGCTGCTTGGCTAGCCTGAGGTACAGTTCTTTTTAGAAGAGCCAGGATAAATGCTCAAGTCTTTCTCTTTATTTTCTATTTTTCACACTAAAGAGTTGGTTCGTTTGCATCCTCCCACCCGTGACCAGTGAGGATCCTTTTGAATATTATGAAGTCAAGGATTTCAGCACATTTTGTATCAAACCCAGATCTATATTCTGGTTTTAGAACAACAGTCCCCAAATTTCCTATCACCAAGAATCCAGCTGTTCTAAAAGTGCTCAGCATCACTCGTTATTAGAGAAATGCAAATCAAAACTACAAGGAGGTACCACACCAGTGAGAATGGGCATCATCAGAAAACCTACAAACAGTAAATGCTGGAGAGGGTGTGGAGAAAAGGGAACCCTCCTGCACTGTTGGTGGGAATGTAAATTGATACAGCTGCTGTGGAGAATTGTGTGGAGGTTCCTTAAAAAACTAAAAATAGAATTACCACATGATCCGGCAATCCCACTCCTGGGCATATACCCAGAGAAAACCGTAGTTCAAAAAGACACATGCAGCCCCATGTTCATTGCAGCACTATTTACAAGAGCCAGGTCATGGAAGCAACGTAAATGTCCATCGACACATGAATGGATAAAGAAGATGTGGTACATACAGACAATGGAATGTTACTCAGCCATAAAAAGGAACAAAATTGGATCATTTGCAGGTCATTTGGGTGGACCTAGAGACTGCCATATAGAATGAAGTAAGTCAGAAAGAGAAAAACAAATATCGTATATTAATGCATATTTGTGGAATCTAGAAAAATGGTACAGGTGAACCGGTTTGCAAGGCAGAAACAGAGACACAGATGTGGAGAACAAATGTATGCACACCAAGAGGGGAAAGGGAGTGGGGGCGGGGATGAATTGGGAGATTGGGATTAACATATAGACACTAACATGTATAAAATAAATAATGAGGACCTGCCATATAGCACAGGGAACTCCACTTCACTTCACTGTACAGTAGAAACTAACACAACACTGTAAAACAACTATACCCCGATAAAAACAGGAAAGAAAAAAGAATCCCAGCTGTTCTACCCCCAGCACTCCTTAACTGAAAATATTTTGCTAAGTCCACTGCATAAAATAAGAATTAATAAGTTGCTCAAATTTTAACAAAAACATAAACAAGAGTCAAATAAGGGGGTGACCAGTAGAGGAGCCCCAGTGTGACTTACACTGTGTTGCCAGCATTCCAGCCAAAACAAGATTCTTTAGTCAGCCTGGTCTTGTCCCATGCCATGAGCCTCTCTACAACAAGAATAGCTTAAGTACTCTTGTTCTCATTACTGGCTATAAGAATCCCTTGTTAAAAAGTATTGACTTAATAACAGCCAACACGACTGAGTTCTTACTACGGGATAGGAAGTGTTCTAAGTACTTCAATGTAACGACTCATTTAGGCATTATTCTCATCTCCATTTTGTGGATGAGAAAATTGAGTCACAGAGAGGTTAAGTGACTAGACAGAGGTCACACAGCTACTAAGCGATGGAGCTGGGGTTGGCAACCCTCGGCTCACACTCCCGTGTGACAATTATTGGCTGAGTAGTAGCTGCCTCCTTGAGACTGGGCGTGTGCCCTTCAATTCACTCAGCACCCACCTGGCCTCTGCCGGCATCTGAGTCTGAGACCTCTGACATGCATTACCGCCCCTTTACAAGTCTTGGGATTCTGGGGAACTTTAATTGCGTTGGCAATAAGAATGAATGCCTCATCCAAACCTGTCCAGGGAACAGAGTTTTATTTGTCCTGGATCCCACGCTGGGCTGGATTTATAAATGCAGAATCCCAGGGCCAAATTTAGCAGAGTGAGTGATTTTGTTTCCCCGATGTAGGCCACAGCATCTCATTTGATCTTAACTTAGTAACTGAGGGCAGTTTACCCGGCAAGATGATGGGTGATGGACATGTTCAAGATAGGATCTGGGAGCGCTGGACCAAATAATTTCCTTTTTTTCTTTCTCCTGCCACAAGCAACAATTTTCTTCCCTGTGGACTGTCTTGGTGGATTCAGGCCTTCCTTTGGTCCCTGGAGACCACATTGAAGATGTGGCACAAAGACCAGCCAGCAAGAGACAATGAAACTCAAGCCCTGCACCACGGTTATTTCCCCGTGATTTGGGGTTGTTTCCTCAGGCATCCTGGGCCTGTTTCCTTAGTAACATAAAGAGCTGGAAGTGTTTCCCAAAGACATTTGAGTCTAGGCAATAAGTAGGGGCTCTGGGACCAGGTCGATTTCATTTCCATACAAGTGGTGATGGTAACTGCCTTTGTGTGCTTACTGTGTGCGAAGCATTTTACATACATCATCTCATTTAGAACATACCGCACTGCACACAGATTGAGGCTCAGAGGAGTGAAGTGGTTTTTCCAAAAATCACATAGCTAATAAGTGGCAGAGCTGGTCAAAACCCACAAAAGCAGATTTTTTGAGAGGCAGAGGACTTCCCACTTAGAAGGCTGGACAATGTCTCTGCAGGGGCTGCAGGATTTTCCCAGCACAGAGGGAACTTGTCACTAAAATCCCCTCTCATTCTAATATTCTGTGAGTTCAAAGCTCTGTGACAACGGAAGCAAAGCCTTTTTGGCTACTTCAGGGCTTCATTTCCAGGCGCTGGTATGTGAAGCATCGGACACTGTATCCCTGAACTAACTTGGGCAACAATGAATGATGGGAAGAACTCATAGAACCAAAGAATAGCTGAATAACAGATTCCATGAATGAAAAGGATTTTGGCACCCTGGGGCTCCAGGCAGCAGTAGAAAATAAAAGCTTCAGGTCTTGATGGTGACAATGTATCAGCTCCACCTACTTTTAATCTATCTTCCCTGTGCTTAAGAGCCAGATTCCTAAGAGAGTGAGTACAGACTGGGCCATGTACCTGCTTCTCAGCCAAGAGATGATGGGGTACTTTCATTGACAGCTCCCAAAGAACAGCATTCAATGTGGATGGATGGGAGGGGACAGATCCCTGTATAAAGATGAAGGTGCTGGCAGCAGATGAAGAGGAAAGGATGCCAACCAGGCAAAATTCAGCCAGAGGCCCATTGCAGAGGTTATCCTGGGGATGGACAGGGTGCCATGGGGTCCAGGACAGCTATTTTAGGAGCTGGGACAGTGACTGCTGGTTCTCCCCATCTATAGAATGATCATATTAGAATGACCTCACTCTTGCCACTTAAGACCCTCTGACTCCTTCACTGAACCCCACTCCACCAAGGAGTGTTGTGGTTTTTTCCCGACTCTGCCCAGGTGCAGTTCTGGGAAACACAGCTGTATCTGTCACCTAGATCTTCCCCTCTTCCTTTGTTTACCAAACATCTCAATGAGATGCAGGAAAAGGATCTTTACCATTGGACATTTAGGGGCTGTAATTACATGTCCATGGAAATCCTCTTCTCATTTTCCCTCCATCATTGAGTACCCATCTTAATCCTTATCAGGCTTCATTATACATGGATAATAAAGAGACCTTGGGATTGTACAGTGATAATGCTGATGAGCTGGGGAGAAGGTGAGGACCACCTTCTTGGCCACATCACATGTCTCTCACGTTGACTCTTTCGTTTTTGTCAGTTCCACTTTTCCCTTAGAAGTCAGAGCTCAAGCTCTAAGCTAGCAATTCTCTACCTGGGCTGTAAACTGGAAATACTTTGGGAAGCGTAAGATACTGAGATCTGGGGCCCCACCTCCAGAGATTCTGATTTAATTGGTCTGTGGTTGGCTTTGGGCATTAGTACGTTTAAAAGCCTTCTCAAGGGATTATAGTGTGAAGCCAGGAACGAGAACCACTGGCAGGATATGGGCTAGTACTTTAGGCTACCGGGTCTTCCTCCCCTAGGAAAATGCAAATTCTTGTCATGGGCCTTTGGAGATATTCGTAGTGGTGAAGCATGTAGAGCCTGATATCCCTGGGTTCAAATCCATCTTCCTCTCACCAGCTGTGTGCCTTTGGGCAAGTGTCTTAACCTCTCTGAGATGTAGCTTCTTCATCTATAAAGTAGGGTTAATAACAGAACCTCCCTAGGGTGTTAGGATTAAATGAACTAGTGTAGAGAAGTGCTTGGCACAATGCCTGATATAGAATAAGCCCACAATAAATGTTAGCAGCAGTTATCATCGTTACTATTATTATCTGGCATTTCCTCACACTTAAAGCCTCAAAAGAGTTCTATATTATAGGTACTATTATTACTTCCACTTCCCATATAAAGAAATTGAGACACAGAGAGGTTAAGGAACTTGCCTGAGGTCACACAGCTTCTACAGGGCAGAGTCTTCTGCAGCCTAGTCCAGGGCTCTGGCATGGTCTTCATTGCTTTCAGCTACTTGGAATCAGGCACTAACCTATGGATAATCCCCTATTCCCACTCTAGGTGAAAGGGAATGTGACCACTTGGCATCCCCCCCTTCCTTCTATTCTCTTGCCAGCTGGAGCAGAAACATGCCAATTAGAGACATTCCTAGTGGCTACCGCTCCATGTTGTTGTACAGAAATGGCTTGATCACAATGCTATCCTCTCCTCTCCTTTAACAGATATTCACATGCAGGCTTGATCCTTACGAGTGCGCAGGCTGAGTGTGTGTGAGACCTGACAAGAGCACAGCAGAGACAGAACAGAAGTGCTCCTCAAAGCCCAACGGCTGTCACGTTTTCACCCATCTTTCTTTAAGCAAAGAACAAAAACCTCACGCCATTTCAGTAGAAGGGGTGAAGGGTCCTTTAAGGTACAAGGAGTATATGGTGAGGGCTCCCAGGCTTCTCCAGAGGGGACTCACATCATTTGACTTACAGGAGAATTAATGGAGTTGGGGGTGAGAGGGAAGCAAAACCCACAGCAGATGAGAATAGTGGAAGAGGCTGAGAAGCGATGTCAATAACAGTTAGCTGGTGGGAGAAGCTGGGGGCCATGAGGGCCTTGTGCCCTACAGTGGCAGGGGGAAAGCAGGGATGATCCTGAGCAAGCGGGAGAAGAAGATGGATTTTTTAATTTTTTCATTTTTACTTATTTTATTTTTGGCTGTGTTGGGTCTTTGTTGCTGTGCGCTGGTTTTCTCTAGTTGCGGTGAATGGGGGCTACTCTTCCTTGCAGTGTGCAGACTTCTCATTGCGTGGCCTCTCTTGTTGTGGAGCTCTAGGCACAAGGGCTTCAGTAGTTGTGGCATGCGGGCTCAGTAGTTGTGGTGCGCAGCCTTAGTCGCTCCACAGCATGTGGGATCTTCTCAGACCAGGGCTCAAACCCATGTCCCCTGCATTGGCAGGTGAATTCTTAACCACTGCGCCACCAGGGAAGTCCTAGATGGATTTTTTAACATTGAAGTATAGCTGATGTACAAAATGATATGTTACAGGTCTAGAATATGGTGAGTCATAATTTTTAAAGCTTATTCTCCATTTATAGTTATTATAAAATATTGGCTACATTCCCTCAGATGGACTTTGACAATGAAGTAGATGATAATGGTTAGTTTATACAGAGAGCTGTTCTGTGCTGGGCATTATGTGAGTTCTTTATAAGTACCACCCCACTGCATCCTCTAGACCTGCACCATTCAATATGGAAGCCCCTAGCCACATGTGGCTTTTTTAGATTCCAGTTTGTATTAACTAAGATTAAAATTAAGTTCTGCAATGACACTAGCCACATTGCAAGTCTTTGGTAGCTGCATGTGGCTAGCGGCTACCATATTGCACAGTGACGATATAGGACATTTCTGGCATCACGGAAGGTCCTATTGGGCAGTGCTGGTCCAGACCCTACCTACTCAAAGTGTGGCTCATCAGTATCACCTAGGAGCTTGTTGGAATGACAGAATCTCAGCCCCTCCTATGTATCTACGGAATCACCAATTCGGAAAGTTTGGGGGCATTGTTTCTTCAAATATGTGTATATTTTTTTCTGCCTCATTTTCTCTCTCTCTTTTCTTCTGGGACTCCATCTACCCTGATTTAAGACCTTCTGATTTTGTTCCACAGACCTTTTGGGGCTTTGTTCATTTTATTGCTTAATCTTTTTTTTCCCCTCTCTTCTTAAGAATGGTTCATTTCTATAGATCTGTCTTCAAGTTCCCTTATCTTTTCTTGGGTATTTCAGTTCTAAAATTTCCATTTAGTTCTTTTTCGCATTTTCTATTCCTCTGTTGAGATTCCCCATCTTTTCATTCATTATGAGCATATTTTAAAAGTATGATTAGACAGCTTTATAGTGGTTTTAAATCGTTGTCTTATAGTTGCAGCATCTGGGTCATCTCAGGGTTGGCTTCTACTGATTCTCTTTTTCCTTGAAAATGGGTCACATCTTGGGGCTTCCTTGGTGGTGCAGTGGTTAAAAATCTGCCTGCCAATGCAGGGGACGCGGGCTCAAGCCCTGGCCCGGGAAGGTACCACATGCCTCAGAGCAACTAAGCCCGTGCGCCACAACTACTGAGCCTGCGCTCTAGAGTCCGTGAGCCACAACTATTGAGCCCACATGACACAACTACTGAAGCCCACGTGCCTAGAGCCCATGCTCTGCAACAAGAGAAGCCACTGCAATGAGAAGCCTGCACACAATGAAGAGTAGCCCCGCTCACTGCAACTAGAGAAAGCCTGCGCGCAGCAACGAAGATCCAATGCAGCCAGAAAATAAATAAATTTATTAAAAAAAAGAACAGAAAAGAAAATGGGTCACATCTTGCTGGTTCTCTACATGTTGAGTAATTTTGAATTTTATCCTGGATGTTGTGAATGTTTTGTTGTGGAAGATTATGGGTTCTGTTATATTGCTCCAAAGAGAGTTGATGTTTTCGTTTTAGCAGGAAATTATGTCTTGTTAGATGGCAAACTCTGTCTTACCTGCATGGGCAGCAGCTGAAACCTTAGTTGTGGTCTTTAACATTTAGCTGTAAGCATGCTTGTGCATGCGTGGTCTCGGGGTCAGTCAGAGATGTGGACTGAGCCTATCTATACCCAACCCCAGAACTTTGGGGTACCCCTTCTCTGTTCTCTCTTTTCTAGGATTATCCCTTATTATGACTGTGGTTCCCAGAAATTTGGTAAGATTTTCTAAGTGTTTGAGCTGCTCTGTGCTGGACCACAACTGTGGCCTGACCTCAGACCAGAGTAGCTCAGTGAGAAACTCATCCTGTGCTAGTCCCCTCCTTCAAGATTTGACTTCCCTCCTAAATCTACCTGGTTTCCACCTGTCCCATCTCCCAAAGACCTAAGGTACCGTTTGTATCTTGTTCAGAGTTTATAGTCGTTATATATAGCATGGTGAGTTTGTTGGGATCTACTTTGTCACATTAGAAATAGAGCCCTAGGCTTCCTGAATCAGAACTGATTCAGCAGCTGAGAAGCTCTAAATCATCCTAGTAGGCTGGTGTTTATCTTTCTCATTCTCATTTTACAGATGAGGAAACTGAGGCTTAAGAAGGTTTCTTAAAATGGCAGAGGTCACAGAGTGATTAAGGAGATACTGGCTTCAAACCCATCAGGAATTTGACTCCACAGCTTAACCACAATGCTGTAGCCTCTGTCCTCCCTAGAAGCAGTGCGGCTTCATCTCCTACTTCAAAGTGTGGTAGAAATCAAAAGATCAAAGAGGCAACGAGAAGGCTGTAAGTTACTGCCTTTGGCCATTCACTGGGAGAGAGATGACCCATCACAAAGTTGGAATTGGATGGATTTCATTCACTCATCAATCTTTGCTTGGTGTGGATCATTGGGATTTAATATTTCTCAGCTCCCAAATCTGGCATGAGATGATATCCATCCTGGGAGCCTTGCATCTTGAAAACCTCAAGTTGGAGACCTACCTCATTTTTTTAGTTGATGCAAGAGACTTGCTCACCATACAAAGTAGAACACTGCGCATTAATTGAACTTGAAAATTAAATCACATTCTCATCATTTCAAGAAGCTTCAATAGGACTCCTGACTTGCAAGTTAAAAGGACTTTTGTATCCTAAATGATCGCCCTCTTTCGCATGTCACACCTGAACTGCCAGCTGTAAAATGGGGTTACCGTTTTCAGTATCGTACGCAGTGGGCCAAGCCATCAGTCAAAGAAATGTTTAGAGGGCATGAAATATATGTTAGTGGCCAGGTGATCTTTTCTCTCCATCCGTCCTCTCAGTTTCTGTTCTCAATAGAAGTTTATTGACAGGTCATGTGGATTGGTATTTAAGCAACATCTAGAATCTATGGAGAAAGCTGGGATGTGAAACTGGCCTGGACATGACTTCAGAAATTATCTACTCCAAACTCATCTCATTTTACAGATGAGAAGTAGAGGCCAAGAGAAGGTAAATGTCTTAGCCCAGGTTACACAGCTATTGATGGGTAGAGCCAGAGGCTTAATCCCAGTCCTGGTTCCGCCCACCATAAATTAGACGAACTAGGGCCTGGGGGAAGATGTGACTGTGTGGGTGAGGGTCAGAACTAATTGCTGATGCTGGCAGGAAAAATACATTGCCAGGGATTTTAGAGCCAGGGTGGGGAAGGGGTGGGGCATGGGTGGGATTGTTGCAGCTGGGGAAAAAGTCAGGAGCAGCTGGAGAAACCTGGAAAGCAGTTTTACCCCCGGGAGCTCTGGGACACGTGGATGCAGTACCATGGATAGGGCCAGGGCTTGCTGGGACCAGGAAGAGCAGATGGGCATTTGGTCTGGAGGCTACTGAAAGTACCTTAAAGGGCCAGACCGCTACTGTCAGTGGCCCTTGGTGTTCATGGTTGTGGCAAATGCCATAACCTCTGGATGGAGCTTTCCTTGGAGACTCGGGTGTCCCAAGGACTCAAGGGGCCTCAACTCCTCCTAATCTCCTTTTTAGGGTGGTGCTCTCTGGTCTGGGGCTTTCTTTTCCTTCACATTCCCCTTGGTGTCTTGCACAAGCGCTGGAGTCTGTGCAGATTTCTCAATCTCTTCTGGAAGGTCAGACCTGTGCATTTCAAGATTTCTCAAGTGCCTGCCCTCATGTACACACTCGGACACTAGATAAAAGCAGTTAGATGGACCAGTATAGTAGTGGGTGTTCATATCCGCTAGGCAGACCACCTGGCTTCAGATCCTGGCTCCACTGCACACTGGCTGTGTGATCTTGGAGAAGTCACTTAACCGCCCTGTGCCTCAGTTTCCTCACTGTATGATGGGGAAAATAATACAATTTCCCTACTTGGTGAGGTTGTTCACATAATTAAGATGGGTTAGTTTATGTCAAGGACAGTCAGTTCTCATGATTTGTGGTAGTAACGTTCTATGAGTCACTGCAAACACTGAATTAGTGACCACTGGACCCTGGCTCCTGGAGGAAATACAGGATTAGATTCTTGCAAGCCTCTGGTCACAATATTTTCATCAACCAATGAATACATAACCTTATTTTATGTATGTTTCTGTTTAAAGACATCTTATTGGGGACTGCCTTGGTGGTCCACTGGTTAAGAATCTGCCTTCCAATGCAGGGGATGTGAGTTCGATTCCTGGTCAGGGAACTAAGATCCCACGTGCCGCAGGGCTACTGAGCCCGTGTGCTGCAATGAAGAGCCTGCACACCAAGATAAAAGATCCTGAGTGCTGCAGCTAACACCTGATGCAGCCAAACATAAAAATAAATAAATATTAAAAAAAAAAAGACACCTTATTTTATAGGTATAGTTGATTCATTAACCTTGAACTCACAGCCAATGACACTGTAACTTACACCTGAAGGAAGCTTATCTAACACGTATTTTCCTCCTAAGGCACATCGCAGCCTTCTTGCACTTAGGAACCCCAGACAGCACTTCAGCACTACGCTTGGGGCCATTTTTTAAACGCGAAATCACCAAACAGAAAGCGCAAAATGCAAAAATGTCACATTAAGCCGACGGCAAAAAAGAGCACTTGTTTACAGTACAAGAGCGGATACACGGAGACAGCCGGGAGCGTGCGTATCGGGTGACTCAAATTTCCTGCTACTCTGTGCAGGACCACAAAAGTGCAGCAAATACTGATTTGGGGGTTACAAATAGATTTTCACAAGTAGGTGAATTCTCAAATGCAGACTCCATGAAAAATGAGGATCAATTATACGTACCTAGTGCTTGGCATACAGTAAGTGCTCAATAAAGGTTTCGTATCATTATTAAGAACTGGAATGTAGGTGACGCATGGGGTTCTTGTCTTTACAGGAAAAGAAAGGGGAAAATGGAGAAAAACCTCAGTGCAGACTTCCTGACACCCAGAGGAGGGGGTTCCCTTGGCTTATAGTGGAGCTGTCTGTTCATTTAACCTCTGGAAATCCAGCTCTTTGGGTGCGTCAGCTAGGTATCTTGATTCCCTTCCTGGTGGGGAGGGAGGGAGGGAGGAGCATCAGTTAAAGCCGTGGTTCTTAAAACGTGGTCCCTGGACAAGCATCAGCAGCTCCTGGGAAAGGGTTAGAATTCTATGTGACCTCTCGAGTATCACCCCGGACATCCTGGATGGACAGTCTGAGGGCATCATAACAAGTCCTGCAGGCGATTCTGATACTCAAGTTTGAGACCCCTTGCTTAAAGGGCCGGTGTTTGCTGCCTGGTGGCAAGCATCAGCTGTTTGTCATCCTCTGCATTATTTATGAGGTTTTATTAATATGTAAATTTCTGCCAGTTGATTGGCTTGCCTGGCATGGTTCCATGCATCTCATCAATCAGAGGCTGCTATGCTTTCTTGCTCAGTAATTCTCCAACTGTGGACCATTCTGTAGCTGCCATGAGCTCAATAAACCCTCTACTCTGAGGGAAATGAGCCAGGCTGGCTCCCATATTCCCAAATTCCTTGAAGCTCTGCTGGGGCCCCTGGAATTACAAAGAGGCTTGGGCCCTGGAGTCCATTTGTTGACGTTTGCATTTCAGCTTTGCCAATTCCTGGCTCTGTGATGAGAGCAAGCCCGTTTCCTCATCTGTTTGATGGAGGTGGTAGGATCTTGAGACTTACTAGTATAAAAATGATTGGTTCTTGCTTTTTCCCAGTCTTGGCTTCCAAGGAGTTCAGTGACATGCCCAAGGTCACACAGCTCTCTTGTGGTGGAATCAGGCTAGAAGCCAGGTGTCCTGGGTCCCTGTCTAGCTTTCTTTCTCCCCTACAAGGATTCCTGGCCCTTTGCTAACTCATCTGGAGGCTTGTGTGTATGCAGCACTGCAGATTCAATTGTTCCGCTGCCGACTGTTTGGGGTGAGGGGTCAGGTTCAGGAGTCCAGACATGTGACCACTAGCTTGGCCCCTCTTTGGAGACTGAGGGACAGGGTGGGCAGGAGACAGAGCCAGCTGATGAAGGTAGCTACTGGCCCCACCTTGGAATATGAGCCCTGGACATCTGCCTTGTTCTCCACTTGTCTGCAGGCTGCCTGGTTGGAGGGGGCAGTCAGGCCCCCCCCCCCCGCCCCCCGCCCTTTGTATGCCCTGTCCTGTCCAGGGAGATATTTCCAAGCTGGTGAACTGCTGCATAAGAGCACATGTGTTGGAGTCAGACAGAATAGAGTCATAGGTGTCTGTGTGTCCTTGGGAAAACTGCTTAACCTCTCTGAGACTCAACTTCCTCATCTGTAAAGTGGGACTAATCGTAGTATCTACCTTGAAGGGTGGTGATCAGGATTCACTGAGACAATCCTTGGCACAGAGTGCCCACTCAGAGGTAGTCATATGCAACTTTCAGATGGGCGTCCACCCTCTCAGTATTTCCCAAAGGGAAGGATATGCCCCACAGGTGGGAAAGGTGGGGGAGACAGAAGAAACTGTTTGGTTACATAGAATATCTGTCGAGGTTGGACCAGTGAAGCAGAACCAGTGGGAGGTCTATATTAAGGAATTTTTGGTAAGGAATTGGTTACGTGATTTCGGGGGCTGACTGGGAAGGTCTGAAATCCATGGAGCAGGCTGTGGGGAGGGGGCAGGGAGAAGCTGGAGATGCAGGCCACGGGTAGAATTTCTTCCTCTTCCGGGAAACCTTGGTTTTCTTCTTAAAAGCTTTTCAATTGAATCAGAGTCCACCCAGATGGTAGAGGATAATCCCCTTTACTTAAAGTTAAGTGGTTATGAACACTAGTGACATCTACAAAACACCTTCACAGCAACAGCAGGGCTTGGGACACCTGGCACCCGGCCTTCTTGACTGACAGCTCCCCAAACTGCTCAGAATGGGGGAGACTCATTTCTCAAAAAGGCCAATGCAGAGTTCCACAGAGGATTGAATTTGGAGCAACAAACAGAGTTCTACTACTGAAAGAAAAAAGGAATGATCCCCAGAGTCCTCTTATGTTGTGTAGAGATAAATAAATTGGAAAAGGAGAAAAACAAAACCAACAAGCCAGCACCTGCACAGCAACACCTCCATTGGTGCTGCTAGATTTGGTCTGAAATAATGAAGTACTGTAGCTTAGCCAAATTGACCCCATAAGTCGGATACCGTCTGTCAAATTTTACACATGCATGGGTTACACGCACCCACATCTGTAATGGATTTAGGCTCTGCCTCTTACCCTACAACTTGCCTTTAAAAAAAAAAAATCAATGGTGCATTATGGCTGTTTCTCCTAACTCTTTTCACCGTCAAGTGCTACCTTATTCTTTCTGTATTAGCATACTCTTCCTTGGGAAAGCGACGGATACCCCCCTCCTCGACCCCAGCCTCAGTGTTCCGATCTGTAAAACTGGGGTGATGACAGAACCTGTCTTAAGGGGCTTCCTGCAATTCTTCCTATTGTTACAGCTATTGCATTGTTGGGATGGATCCTCATTTGTTACTTAGTCCTCTGTGGGTGGACTCCTAGGTTGTCTCTGCTTTTTGCTATTACAGATCCATGACTCCTTATCCAAATCTTCTGCAGATGCCTGTGTTCTGGGACTCCGTTTTTTTATTATTATTATTATTATTGAAGTATAGTTGATTTACCATGTTGTGTTAGTTTCAGGTGTATAGCAAAGTGATTCAGTTATATATATACACACAGATATATACACACACACACACACATATATATATATACATATATGACTTTTTCAGATTCTTTTCCCTTGTAGGTTATTACAAAATATTGAGTGGAGTTCCCTGAGCTATACAGTAAGTCCCTGCTGGTTATCTGTTTTGTATACAGTAGTGTGTATCTGTTAATCCCAAACTTCTAACTTATCCCTCCTCTTCCCTTTCCCCCTTGGTAACTATAAGTTTGTCTTCTATATCTTGGGACCCAGTTTTTTTTTGTCATTTTAGACAGATTTTGGGTACACATATCACACACTATGTAATATCACCAGGGGAGCTTGGGGCAGCACCCTATAATCCAATGTGCTAATAGATTCTTCAGCAGAACACAAACATTCCCACTAAGTGGGGTGAATATAGACTATAAACAGCCTCATGTTGGTACAGGGCCAGTTTTGCTGCCGATTGAGTGTTGGCTCCAAACTTCCGGAAACGGGTTCAGTTTTCAAAGCCTCTCGGGTTTTCTAATTACAGATAAACACCTGACCATGAACTTGGGCAAATATTTCTGGAAGATAAATTTCTAGCAAAGATGTTGCTGGGTTGAGGAGTCTGTACATTTTATTTATTTTTCTGGTACTTTTTTTTTTTTAGCTCTTTATTGGAATATAATTGCTTTACACTCTTGTACCAGTTTTTGAGGTACACCAAAGTCAATCAGCTGTATTTATACACATATCCCCACATTCCCTCCCTCCAGCGACTCCCCCCCCCCCCCCCCCCGGTCCTCTAAGGCATCATCCATCATTGAGTTGATCTCCCTTTGTTATACAGCAACTTCCCACTGGCTATCTATTTTACAATTGGTAGTATATATATATGTGTTTATATATATATACTCTCTCTCACTTCGTACCAGCTTCCCCTTCACCCCCTGCCCCCCCAACCTTGTGTCCTCCAGTCCATTCTCTGCATCTGTATCCTTATTCTTATCTTGTCACTGGGTTCATCAGTACCATTTTTTTTTTTTTAGATTCCGTATATATGAGTTAGCATAAAATATTTGTTTTTCTCTTTCTGGCTTACCTCACTCTGTATGACAGACTCTAGGTCTATCCACCTCATTACATGTAATAGGAACACACATGTCAATAATCACCTTAAATGTAAATGGATTAAATGCTCCAACCAAAAGACACAGACTGGCTGAATGGATACAAAAACAAGACCCTTCTATTTGCTGCCTACAAGAAACCCACTTCAGACCAAGGGATACATATAGACTGAAAATAAAGGGATGGAAAAAGATATTCCATGCAAATGGAAGTCAGAAGAAAGCTGGAGTAGCAATACTCATATCAGACAAATTAGACTTGAAAGTAAAGACTATTACAAGAGACAAGGAAGGACACTACATAATGATCAAGGGATCCATCCAAGAAGAATATATCACAATGGTAAATATCTATGCACCCAACATAGGAGCACCTCAATACATAAGGCAAATGGTAACAGCCACAAAAGGGGAAATCGACAGTAACACAATAATAGTAGGAGACTTGAACACCCCACGTACATCAATGGACAGATCATCCAAACAGAAAATAAATAAGGACACACATGCTTTAAATGACACATTAGACCATCTTGACTTAATTGATATTTATAGAACATTCCATCCAAAAAATACAGAATACACTTTTTTCTCAAGTGCACGTGGAACATTTTCCAGGATAGATCACATCTTGGGTCACAAATCAAGTCTCGGTAAATTCAAGAAAATTGAAATCATATCAAGCATCTTCTTTGACCACAACGCCATGAGACTAGATATCAATTACAGGAAAAAAACTGCAAAAAATACAAACACATGGAGGCTAAACAATACACTATTAAACAACCAAGAAATCACTAAAGAAATCAAAGAGGAAATCAAAAAAATCTAGAAACAAATGACAATGAAAACACAATGACCCCAAACCTATGGGACACAGCAAAAGCAGTTCTAAGAGAGAAGTTTATAGCAATAGAGTCCTACCTTAAGAAACGAGAAAAATATTGAATAAACAACCTAAACTTACACCTAAAACAATTAGAGAAAGAAGAACAAAGAAACCCCAAAGTGAGCAGAAGGAAAGAAATCATAAAGATCAGATCAGAAATAAATGAAAAAGAAAGGAAACAATAGCAAAAATTTGGTACAGTTTAAAACTTTAAAACTTGTTAATAAATTTCCATCCCAAATGATCCTCTGAGCATGTTGGTTCTGAACTGGGACTGCTGTGGAGGTGGAGGCCTGGCTCCTGCATCCCCGGGTGAGTGGAGGTCTGCGGAGGGCTTGGAGAGAGAGTAGGGGCCGCTCTATGCACCTGTCTGGGAGACGGAGCTGTGCCAGCAGGAGGAGGAGCCGGGCTTGGACCAAGTAGAGCTCAAGGAAATAGAATATGAGCTCCCAGCAGCCTGCAAAGAGGCAGGAAAAGTCTCCAGGGAACTGGCCTCAGAGCCTGGAGTCCACGAGAGGCAGCTGGTGTCGGAATTAGCTCTGGCCCTCTTCCCATCTCAGAGCAGTGAGCTCTGGGACGGGGCGGGGCTGTGTTTCCCTCCAAGTGTCTCCATCTGTCTTCATCTGAGGGAAAAATGATCCTGAGTGGAGACGGAAGGCCTGCTGTGGCCCCAGCTGTTGGAGTGGATGGCACGGGGCTGGCGTTGGGTGGGAGTCCTGGGTGAGTTTGGCGGGTGCTGGGCACCCCCGAATTTGTGGCAAAATGCAGGGATGTGAAAGAAGCAGGAGATGGTTCCTGATCTTCATGGTGGGGCTGGAACCAGCACAGCCCCCAGCACTTAGTGGGAATTTAATATGTGATCAGATGGAAGGAAGAACAGAAAGAAAAAAGTAAAAAAGAAAAAGCAGAATAAAGAAGAAAAGAGAGTAATTTCAGCAGATTAGAGTGAAAATGATCTTTGATGATCACCCTATGCCCCCATTCTACAGAGAGGGAAGTGGAGGCCCAGAGGGGTCAAGGGGCTTGCCCAAGGTCACCCAGCTCATCGGCCACTCCAGGCCTTAAGCCTTTTCTGTCAAATGAGTATTCTGCTCTTGACCTGCTGTTTCTACTAGGTGGGGTAAGAATCAAAGGTCATCACATCCCTCCCCTGCTTAAAACCCTTTCATGACTCCCCATTGCCCCCAAATAAAGACACGTGCCCCTAATGGGACTGATGCATCCTGTGTGGTCTGGCCCCAGTTTCCACCTTCTCTCCTCCCAGCATCAGCCTGTACCCCACCTCCTCCATCTCTGCCTCCAGCTCCCTTGTCTGCTGGCATTTCCTCCACCACTCATATTCCTTCCCTCCACAGGGCCTTTGCACAGCCTCTGCCTCCTGGCCAGGTACCTGGGTGCTGGGGCTGGAGCACCCGCTTCAAATCCCAGTTCTGTGGATTCTCTGCTGGGTGATCTTGGGAAAGTCACTTCCCCTCTCTGGGCCTTAGTTTCCTCATCTGCAAAATGGAACTGACGATAAACAACAAGGTCCTACTGTATAGCACAGGGAACTATGTTCAATACCTTGTAATGACCTATAATGGAAAAGAATCTGAAAAATCTAAAAAGGATTATATATATATATATATATATCTGAATCACTTTGTTGTTCACCAGAAACTAGCACAGCATTGTAAATCAACTATACAGCAATAAAAAAAATAAATTAAAAAAGAAACTAAAAAAAGGAACTGACATTAATAAAACCTGCCTTGTTGGGTTGTTATAATGATTAAATATATGTGGGGGATAAACACTCAGTTATTACCTCTTCTCATGGCCCTAGGATCTCTCCCTTGCTGCTTGGCTGTAACTGTTATTTCTTTTCCCGTTGGATCATTTGGCTAATAACTGTCACTCTGCTAGACTGTCACCTCCAGGAGGGCAGGGACAAGGCAGCCTCATTCACAGCTGTGCCCTTGGTGTCCATCACAGCGTCCTGCCCATAGTAGGAGCCCTGGAAATGCCCAGTAGATCTTGGTGAACTGGGACATGACTTTACGATTGTGTCCATGGAAATCTGATTTCTCCAGGTTACATGTGTCCAACAAGCCTCAACCCAGCACTCCCCCAGGTCCCCACCCTGGTCTCTTTTAAGAAAGACAATTATCTCAGCAGAGACCACTCTGGGTCCCCAGGCATCCGCCTGTGGCCTCTGTCTGCCAGGCCAGTCCATTTAGCCTGCTCACAGCTTGTCTAATTAGATACACCAAGACGAAAACAGAGCAGCGGCTCATCCTGCGTGCTCCCAATTAACTCAGGAGCACCCCCAGCGGCCACCTCTGGGTCTCCCTCATCTGGGTTGGCTGCCTCGGGGAGCCAGGAAGATGCAATTACTTCCTGGCAATGTGGCTGAAGGGAGGTGCATGACCTGAGCCTGGAGTGACTATCCCCTGGGCCACTCCAGGCAGATCCATGGGTGGGGAGGGTTGGTGCACAAGAAAATGGACCTAAGGCCAGTGTCTCCAGTACCAACCTCCCCATTGCCTATGCTATTTTTATTTATTTATTTAATTTTTGGGTGTGTTGGGTCTTTGATGCTATGCGCAGACTTTCTCTAGTTGTGGAGAGCGGGGGCTACTCTTCATTGCCATGTGCAGGCTTCTCATTGTGGTGGCTTCTCTTGTTGCAGAGCATGAGCTCTAGGCGCACGGGATTCAGTAGTTGCAGCACTCAGGCTCAGGAGTTGTGGTGCACGGGCTTAATTCCTCCAAGGCATGTGGGATCTTCCCAGCCCAGGGATTGAACCCGTGTCCCCTGCATTGGCAGGCGGATTCTTAACCACTGGACCACCAGGGAAGTCCCTTGCCTGTGCTTTAGTTTATACAAGCAATTATGACCATGGATTTAATTGATTGTCCCTGAACTTGCTGTTGAAAGTGGGATCCTCTGGCCACCTTGCTATACCCTTCCAGCCCTTCGCCACTCTAAGGTCATCACCTCTAACTGGTCTTGTTGTCTGCACAGTTGCTGCCTGCAATTCACGCTCCACCCAGCAGCCAGGGTGATATTCCTAAAGGTTCACATCTACCTCTCTGTCTATACCCTTCCATGGCTTCCCGTTGCCCTGAATAAAGTTCGAACTTCTGATAAATGTCTATGAGGCCATTGGTGATTCAGCCCCTCCTGTCCTCTCCAAGCTCAGTTCTTGCCCCCTCTCCAGCTCCTTACATTTTAAGATTCAGGCAAACAGAATGTCTTCACTTTCTCAACTAAGCTCTGCCCAGTGCCACCTCCAGGCTTTTCGCACCTGCTCTTCCCTTTGCCAGGAACACCGTGCCCCCTGTCTGCCTGGCTGAAATTAATTCACTGGAAAGTTTCCCTGATGTCCCCAGGGTATCTCTCAGGATGTCACACACCACTGAATCACTGGTCCAGTGCTGTGTCCCCTTTCTGACTTGAACTTTGCAGGGTCAAGGATCAAGTCTATTTATTCATTCATACAGCCTCAATGCCCGGCACATAGTAGGTGTTCAATAAACATGAGTCGAATGAATGTGGAAAGTGGACCTTTTGGGTTGTATGATCCTGAAGGGTCCTGAGGATGATGAAGATGTTATCAACCCCATTTTACAGTCAGGGAAATGGAGGCTCAGAAAAGTAGAGCGCTCTAGAATAGGGACCTTACAAGGTTAGGGAAAGCCAGGAAATTCACAGAGCCAGCCCCACCTCCTCTGTACATAATGATCTGGGAGGCCAGTCACCATCATGGTGCATGTGATTGGTAAGACCAATTGCCTAGGGTCTCACAGCTAACAAGTGGAGGGGCTTAGATTTGAACCCAGCTTTCTTTGATCCCAGAGCTCTAATGCATGGGCGCTACCAGCATAATTCCTTTTCCTGGAATTTAATTTCTACAGTCCCTGTCAAGGTCTGAAGCTGTGCCCATTTCTTCCTTGAAATTCTCTGGCAATCGGGCTGTTGGCTTTCCCGCATAGATATACATTGAATATATTTCAGGCAGTGGCGAAGAAAGGTGTGCATTTAGGAAAGGACAGGTATCTGGCATGGCTTTTTCATATGGGGGCTTCAGGAACTCCTCGAGACCTCACTATCCCTCAGTGCTCAACTCACTAAACAGGAAAGTCGGAGGTGTTCTGAGCTTCCCCTTGGGAGGGTAGGACCATGGCAGGTTCTACCGCAGTCAAGCACCAAAGTCCTTGGCTTTTGCAGGACACTTGTGGAAAGAGACAACAATTCAGGCAGCAAAACTAAATTACGTGGCCATAAATCCTCAGGAAATTGCTGTTTTCTCTCTCCTTCCCCCACACCCTGCCTTCTTACGAAGTCACAAGATGCTCTCCAAAGCTTAATAACACCATAGGATCTAGGGCAAGACATGAGCTTAAGGGAGAGCAAAACCTTGTTCTCTGGATGCTGTAAAATGTGCTGCATCTCCTTGATCTTGACCTTGGGGTAGAAATATGGGCACCTCTCATAAAATGCAGAAAATCTGTTAGTTTTCTGAGACGAGGAGGGCAAATGAAAGCCTTGAGGGCAGCCCAACAGATACTCATTTTCAGCTGCACATGTGGGATATGCCTGCCACTTTTGCAGCTGCCCACAGTGGAGAAAACCTGAGGCTGATGAGTTTTCAGGACACAGGATGGAAGCCTCTCACTAGCACCTTCTGTTGTCTCCTAGGACTTAGTTTGAAATACAACCTGCTTGCCAAGACCCTGAACAAACAGACCCCGAACAGCCAGACCCCTGTCTCCTGCTCACGTCTCATCTCTTGCTATTCTCCCCATGCCCCCCACCCTGCTCTAGCCACGCTGGCCTCTTTGTGATTTTCCAACATAATAGGCTCTTTCCGACATCAGAGCTTTTGGACCTTCTGTTTCCTCTGCCTGGAATACACTTCCCCACTTTGTTCTACAAGTAGTTTCCTTTTATCCTTCAGGTGTCAGTTCAGTTGTCACCTTCTCGTAGAAGCCCTATACGACCACCTTATTTAAGATGACACATGTTCTCCCATTATCTTTTCTTTCCCTTGTGTGAGAACTTTAAAGATCTATCCTCCTAACAACTTTCGAATAGGCAATGCAGTATTATTAACTATAGACACCATGCTGTACATTACATCCCTGTGACTATTTTATAACTGGAAGTTTGTACTTTTTGACTCCTTTCACTCTTTTCTCCCACCCCTCTATCCCCTGCCTCTGGCAACCACAAATCTATTCTCTGTATCCATAAGCTTAGGGGGTTTCTGTTAGTTTTTTAGATTCCAAATATAAGTGAGATCATATGGTATTTGTCTTTCTCTGTCAGACTTAATCTACTTAGTATAATGCCCTTGAGATCCATCTATATTGTGGCAAACGGCAAAATTTCATTCTTTTTATGGATGAATAATATTCCATTGTAGGTATATATACCACATTTCTTTACCCATTCACCCATCGGTGGACACTTAGGTTGTTTCCATATCTTGGCTATTGTAAGTAATGCTGCAATGAACATGGAGATGCATGTATCTTTTTGAGTTAGTGTTTTTACTTTCTTTGGATAAATACCCAGAAGTGGAAAGGCTGGGCCATATGGTAGTTCTGTATTTAATTTTTTGAGGACCCTCCATATGGTTTTCCATAGTGGCTTCACCAGTTTACATCCCCACCAACAGTGCACAAGGGTTCCCTTGTCCAACATGCATGTTCTCCTGTTATCTTTAGATCACATCCCCTGTGTTTTTTTCACAGCACTTATTGCAGTCTTTAATTCTTTTTAAAATTTTACTTGTTTACCTGTTATTGAACCTGTTCACTACTGCCTACCAGAAGAGAAAAGGATGGAGGCCTGCCCCTGGGCTCTTTAAGTCTAGAAGGATAGTTTCAGGGTGACCTCATATATGCACAACTCCAGGGAGTGCTATTCACTTGGGTCAGTGGTTCTCAAGTGGGGCTATCTGGCAACGTCTGGAGGTATTTTTGATTATCATGACTTGGGAGTAGGGTGAGGTGGGTAGAGCCCAGGGATGCTTCTAAACATCCTACAATGTACAGGATAGCCCTCCACAACAATTATCTGGCCCCTGATGTCAACAGTGTCGACCCTGATTTAGACTACAGTGTCAATGTTGCTCTTAAGTGCGCCTTCACACAGATTCGAGCAATTTCTCCCATAGAAATCCAGTGGTTTGGCGCTGTCTGTGGTGCTGAAGAGAACCCACCCTCTTAGCTCAGTCCCTACAACTTGTACAAAACCCCAGCCTCTCTTGGTCCTGTTTGGATCCCTGTTCCCAATTTCAAACTATTGTACACAGAATTATACAACATCAGAGCTGGAAGATTCTTAAAGATCACCTACTCTATCTGCCCGCTTTTGTACAAAAAGGAAACCGAGGTCCAGAGCCCAGATTTGCCATTGCAACAGAAGATGATGTTGCAACAGAATAGCAATTACCTGCAGCTTATGAAACGCAGGTATCATTTACCTGGGGCCCTCCCTGCCCAGGACAATGTGAACAATGACATTTTGCCAACTGAAAGGTGTTAATGGAATTGTCCCCTGATTGAGAAGCTCTGTGAAGCAATTTGTCCCTTAATTTCTGAGGATTCCTCAGAAATCCTGAACTAGAGAGAAAACAACTTGGAAGATGTGCTCCCTTGATGCTCTGAAGCAGATGTTATTTTCACCATTTTAAGATAAGCTGGGTCTCAGAGAGGCCAAGTAGCTGGCCCAAGGTCACACAGCAAGGAAATGGCAGGGCTGTGATTCTAACTCCATCTTTTCTGCCTTCCCTCTGGATCTGTTGTTCTCAAAGTCTGGTCCTCAGGCCAGCAGCATCAGCATCAGCTAGGAACTTGTTAGAAACGCCCATTTTCAGACCCTTTCCAACACTGAATGCATCAGAAACTCTGAGATGAGACCAGCAATTTGTGTTTTAAGAAGGCCTCCATGTGATTCTGATGCTTATTCAAGTGTGAGAACCACTGCTCTAGACCTTTCCTCCCTTTTATTCCTCACCAGAATTTCTGCTAGGGAGAGAAGCCAGTAAGGAGGAATTATTTGGTTATTTCCTGAGACAGGAAGGTTAAGTCATTCTGGACTCCTTTGTCCCAGGAACAGGCCATTGGGAGTCTTAGCCTTCTCTACCTTGTCCTGATAGGGAAGCCTTATAGTCACTAAGCTGCCTCAATTTCCCCAAAGTGACTAGTTTCTGAGAACAAAAGGAGCCCTTGCCGGAGCTGCCTGGTGTCTGAGAACATCTTTGGCTAACCACCACCAGGTCTGGCTCATGTCAGTGTTCAATAAATAGCTGATGGATGCAGGTGGGACAGACCAGCCTTGGGGACTCGGGGGGCTGCAGTCACAGGATATTTGCCTCCCACCCCATCAGAATGGCTTCTGACTCAGAAATCTTGAAAGTGCACTGGTCCCATCATCATTCACCGTGTGACACATCACCAGGACTGCAGTGAGCATCCCTCACACCCCTGTGTTGTATAAATCAAGGAATTTCCCACTTCTTTCCTCCTCCTCAGAGCCCAGAGGGTTTGTGGTGGCAGCTCTCCCTTTGCTGGCCGTCACAAACCTTTCCTATGTTGGGGAAAAGGTGACCAGGCAGATCTTCCTATTTCTCAGGCCAGCTCCTCACCTTCCAAGATCCTTTACAAAAATGATAGTGGCAAATGGGAACTTCAATGACTAATACTAATAGCATCCACTTATTCACGTACCTGGCCCTAGGCTAAGAAGCTTTCCAACGTTAGCGTATGGAATCCTCAGCACCACCCTACAAGGTTGGGATGATGATTTCCCATTTTACAGATGAGGAAGCTGAGGCTCAGAGAAACCCCCTTGTCCAAGGTCCTGCAGCTGGCAAGTGGCAGGGCTGGGGACCAAACCTAGGCTACTCACACACAAGCCTGCTCTTGATTCCCGTGTAACTGACTATTTCACCCTATTTCACAGCTAAGGAAGCAGAAGTGAAGGACCCTGCTCTACTCACACAACTGGGGAGCGGCAGACTCAGAACTTGAATCCAGATCTTTCTTTTGGAAGCAGGTCTGTGTTTTGGAGTCTGTTTGGCCTATAGAACTTGGGACTTGATCTCAAGAGCTCCATAAAGGGAACCTAGGTGGGTCTCAGGGTAAAGCAATGCCCTTAGTGAAACTGTGTATGGTCATGGGCAAACCATTTACCTCACTCTCTCCCTCAGTTTCCCCATCTGTAGTCAGTTACACAATGCCCATCAATCTCACGTGTTGGTTGTTATACTCAAGCAAGATAATGACCCTGAAAGACACTTTAATAATAACGATAGCAGTGGCTCTGCTTTACTGAGCACCTACTGTGTCCCAGATCTGTAAGCTCTGTCTCCATTAATCCTCATGCTAGGAGATGGGTGCTTTGATTCCTTGGGGTCAACTCTGGGCCTCAGTTCTTTCATCTGTACACTGGAGATGATGTTGTAAGTACTGCAAACGGTCATTTGGGTATTAAATGAGTTAATGTACATAAGTGATTAGAATGGAGCTCAATATAAAAAAAAAACCAGACGAAAAAATGGGCAGAAGACCTAAATATACATCTCCAAAGAAGACATATAGATGGGCAACAGGCACATGAAAAGATGCTCCACATCGCTAATTATTAGAGAAATGCAAATCAAAGCTACAATGAGGTACCACTCGCACCAGCCAGAATGGCCATCATCAAATAGTCTACAAATAATAAATTCTGGAGGGGGTGTGGAGGAAAGGGACCCCTCATACACTGTTGGTGGGAATGTAAATTGGTGCAGCCACTATGGAAAAATGGTATAGAGGTTCCTTAAAAAACTAAAAATAGAGTTGTCATATGATCCAGCAATCCCACTCCTGGGCATATATCTGGAAAATATGAAAATTCTAATTCGAAAAGATACAGTCAGCCCAATTTTCAGAGCATCCCTATGTACCATAGCCAAGACAATAGCAGCCTAAGTGTCCATCAACAGACAAAGACGATGTGGTGTATGTATATACACAATGGAATATTACTCAGCCATCAAAAAGAATGAAGTAATGCCATTTGCAGCAACATGGATGGACCTAGAGATTATCATACTAAGTAAAGTAAGTCAGACAGAGAAAGACAAATTTTATACAATATCACTTATATGTGGAATCTTAAAAAAAATGATACGAATGAACTTATTTCCAAAACAGAGATAGACTCACAGCCATAGAAAACAAAATTATGGTTACCAAAATGGAAAGGGGAGGAGGAATAAATTAGGATAATGGGATTAACAGATAACACTGCTATATATGAAATAGATAACCAACAAGGACCTACACTGTATAGCACAGGGAACTACACTTAATATTTTGTAATAACCTATCAGGGGAAAGAATCTGAAAAAGAATACATCTGAATCACTTGGCTGTACACCTGAAACTAACACAATATTGTAAGTTAACTACACTTCAATTTAAAAAAAAAAAAAGAAAAAAGTGATTAGAATAGGATCTGTCACAAAGTACTATGTAAGTGTCCTATCACCAAGCATATCTTATAGCTGGGGAAACTGAGGCTCAGAGAAGTAAATGACTTGCTCAAGATCACACAGCTTGAGCAGTGGCAGATCAGGTCTTAAACCTGTGTCCTGGGACTCCAGCGTCTGCTCTTTTTCCTCCCTGTTCGGAGGCCCCCACTTGGCAGTGCCCCTCACTTGGGTCCCTTGTCCTGCCCCCAACATCAGGGTGGGATTCTCCAGCCTCTAAGGTTTTGGCCTGTCCTGTCTTGGTCCATGGAAGCCTCACGCCCAGTCTGAGGCTCCAGAGGCATGGAAATAAACTGCAGAGCCTGCGAAATAAATAAAAAATTAGCTTCATGCTTCCAGTGTCCAGAGGCTGTGGCGGGTGTTGAATTATTCAGGCTGTTTGGGTGTGAGCTGTTAGTTTTTTGCTGCTCTCACCTTGACGGCCGCCCTGACAGATTGATGGATGAGCCAGTAAAACACTCGGAGGCCAGGAGGAAAATTCTTAATCATAGCTCACTGACAGGAGCGAGCGTTTTTTCTGCACTGGCAGCTCCAGCCTGGCCTGGACCCTCCCTCACCTTCCTCTAATGAGGCTGGAGACGCCAAGCGCACAGTCATCCCCGGTGAGCACTTAAAAGAGGACTTTTAAGAATGGAGCTCTTGGACTTCCTAGGTGGCACTATGGTTAAGAATCCATCTGCCAATGCAGGGGACACGGGTTCGAGCCCTGCCCCGGGAAGATACCACATGCCACGGAGCAACTAAGCCCGTGCGCCACAACTACTGAGCCTGTGCTCTAGAGCCCATGAGCCACAACTATTGAGCCCATGTGCCACAACTACTGAAGCCTGCATGCCTAGAGCCTGCACTCTGCAACAAGAGAAACCACCACAATGAGGAGCCTGTGTACCACAATGAAGAGTAGCCCCCGCTCTCTGCAACTAGAGACAGCCCGTGTGCAGAAATGAAGACCCAATGCAGCCAATATATATATAAATAAATTTTTAAAAAAGAGCAAAAAAAACAATTTTAAAAATTTTGAAAAAAAGAATGGAGCTTTTGCTTCATTTACGTTATGTTAGCATTTTTTAAAAGGAAGGTGTAATTTACATAGAAGGCCCAAAATCTTAAGTGCTGAGCTCCATGAATTTTCGCCTTTGTGTACATGGTGTAATTAACCATTCAGATCGAGGTATGAAACATTCCTATTCTTCTCGAAGTTTCCCTCTGTCTCCTTTCCAGTCAACACACCTCTGCTCCCAGAAAGTGCCTATCCTGATCTCCATCAGATTAATTTTGTCTTCTCTAGAGTTGCGGAGAAATGGAATCTTGAAGCTGGAGTCTAGCTTCTTTCACTAGCACTTTTTTTTTTGCGATTCCTCCATGTCACTGCATGTCTCAGTCATTTGTTCATTTTTATTATTGAGTAGTATTCTGTTATATGAACGTACAGCCACTTCTCTATCCATTCTCCTATGGATAGGCTTCTGGGATTCTCTGGGCTTTGTCTGTTATAACTAAAGCTGGTATAAACACCTGTGTACCAGTCTTTGTGTGGACATGTGTTTTTCTTTCTCTTGGGCATATACCCAGGAGAGAGATGGTTGTGCCTTAGCAAAGTGCTTGTTTAGTTTTATAAGAAACAGCCACATGATTTTCCAAAGCAGTTGTATCATTTTACAACCCCCACCAGGAGTATAAGAGAGTTTTGGTTATTCCACATCTTCACCAACACTTGGTATTACCAGTCTTTTCAATTTCAGCCATTCTGATAGGGATGTAGCATCAACTCCTTGTGGTTTTATTTTTGTGCAACTAATGCTGCTGAACCTCTCTGTGCACCTAGTGGTCATTTGCACATCTTTTTTGTGCAGTATCTTTTCAACTCAACCTCGAGCGCATGTAACTCTGCTGCTCTGCATGAGGTCTTCCTCCTGGACCTGGGAGCCTGCAGTGCGGTCTAGAGATGTGAGATAGGGAACACCCCAGGGCAATCTTCAAACAATAGGGATGGAAATCTGTAGATAAATGACACCCCTTCTCATCCCTCTAGCAGGTTGATTCTAAGGTATGTTTCCCAATGATTCTTAGAAGGGCCCAGTAGACCATCAAGGCCACCAGCTCATTCACGTACCCTTTTATTAGCTTTTATCTCTTCCCCATCTCATTTCCCACCTCTTCTCTTGTTCTTTCTGGGGTTGCACATACACAAGTTTTTGTCTGAGGATCTGCTCTGAGGGTAACCCAAACTCAGATGGAAGATGTCTCAGAGATTTAGCAAGGGCAGGCGGCTGCTACCTCCCCAGGAGCTGGAGGAACACAGGGAGGGGGTGGTGTTACTGGTCCCCAGGGGCTGGGAGAGCCTGGCAGAAGCTGGAATAACAGTGGGCTTGTTCAGGGGAAACGGATGCCTCCAAGGAGTCCAACACTGTCAGACACACCCAAGTTGGAGAAGGAAGCGGGGAAAGGCCCTGGCTCCTCCTTTGTCCCCTACACTCCAATCTCCTGCCAGAGCGTCCCATTAGTGGAGTCCAGAGAGAATCCAGATCACCCAGGAGCCTGGGAAATGCAGCCTGCAGGGTCTGGCCCCTGAGTTTCAGAGCTGAGCCAGGGAAGGACGAGGCATGGTTACAGGGCAAACAAGCCCAGACCCAGAAAGAAGCAAGTGGGCAGGGGGTCCTCCTAGGAACCTAGGGATGACCCACTCTCCTTTTCCCACGAGATCCAAGAATCATCCTCTTTGCTGCTTTCTCCCCACCCCACCCCCACCCCGCCAAGGCTCTGTGTGGGATACTCTTTGTCAATCACGTAGATCCTGAGCATGATAGCTGCCCCTTCTGTGAGGACACAGGGCATGACCTGGAACCCCTTCTTCCTGGGCACTTTGAAGCTTTACTTCCTCTGGAGTGATGGGCTGCACAGGTATCAGTTGTCTGCAAGATTAAAACCTACTCAGGTGGAAAATGGCAGACGGGGTGCCAAGCAAAAGGATTCCTTCCCTCCGCAGCAGGAAGGCAGTCCTTTGAGCCAGTGCCAGGGATGCCGGATGCCTCTGCTGGCAAGGCCCGCCCTGGCAGATGGAGTTTACAGACCTCGGTGCCCTGCAAGGGAAGTTAGACCGAGGAGAAAAAAATCCACACTGGACCTGCGTGCTCATCCAGCCCATCCACTAAGTGACCTTGGGCAAATCATCTCAACTCCCCCAGCCTCTGCTTTGCCATCTGTAATATGGGATCATGGTACTCATTACTTTTCTCATGGTATGTTGAATGGATTCATGTCCAAAGGAAGTACCTGTTAACAGGATGAAGGGAAAGAACCTCGCTTCTGCCCCTGCACATTCTTCTGCTCAGAAAAGGTGACATTGAGGCAGTACACCAGAAAGTCCAATTATTCCTTAGCACAGTCACGTGGTGGGGAAACCGCTAAGATGTTCCCCAGTGATTAATGATCAGTTAAGGAGGCACTTAATAAATGTTTGCAAAATGCACGAATATATCAACATCAGCCCCTAACCCCTTATTCGATCCGATCTAAATTAGTATCTGGTAGTCAAAGCGCCTAGGTCTCGCCCCAGCCCTCCCCACTGCCCCCCCATGCAGCTTGCCTCCTTCTGATGCCTGTTGTCTCATCCTCCTGCTGGTCTGTGACTTGGCTACATCCCTCTCCAGACGGCCGCGGCTTCTGCTACACAGTCCTCTGAGTTCTGTACCGCTTCCCCCACGCCTCCCACTTTTTCTGCCCTTGCCCAGGCCACCCCGGGCCTCTGGACTCCTCTAGCGCATCCCTGGTGCCTGATAGTTGGGGAGGATTTGGTTAATGGAAGGACTGCAGAGAGCACAGCCTAAGCAAGGGCCCAGGGGCGGGAACGAGTGGGTCCTAAACAGAGCGGGGAGGAGGCGGACCCGACTACAGGGGTAAGTTACCAAGCACCTGTTCTGTGCCAGGCACGGTGCGCGCATTCTTATTTAAGCTGCTTATATGTCTCATGACCCCTGCTTATGTAGCTAAATCCCAGGCTCTAGAGTCAGACAGCCTGGGCTCAGAGCATGGCTCACCAATAGTCCTGGTAGGTTGAACTTGTAAGAATGTAATCTTGCTGCCCCCTCAGCTCCTCCAGAGGGAGCACCGGGGATCTAGTACCTAACTCATGGGGTTCTTATAAGAATTAGGAGTTAATGCATGGCAAGTGCTTAGAACAGGGCTGGCCACACGGTCACTGCTTGGGAGATGTTAGTTATCGCCAGGGTCTCCAGACTTGTGCTGTCCAATATGGCAGCCACCAGCCACAGGCAGCTAATTTCAATGAATTAAAATCCAATAAAATTCAGCACTTAGATCCCCAACACATTAACCACAGTTCAAGCGCTCAATAGCCCGTGTTTTAGAGAACACAGGTGTGGAACATTTCCATCACTGGAAAGTTCTCTTAGATGGAGCTGCTTCTGAGGATGCATGGGAAACTCGTATTAGTGGTTACATCTGGTGGGGGCAGAACCGGGAGATGGTGGGGACAGGGGTGGGAGAGATACTTTCCTCTTTTGTAGATTTGGAGCTTTTGTTTTATCATGAGCACTTATTGCTTAGCAAAACAAAACAAAACACCACACACCTTATTAAGCAACCATCTTTGTAGAGGAGAAATTGAGGCTCAGAGAATGTCTAGGGCCACAGCGCTGGAAAGTAAAGGGTCTGAGGCTGGAACCTTCTACCTGACCTAGAGCTTGAGCCCTCGGCCACCAGGCAGCCAGGATGCGGACTCTAAGGGAAGTGGGGAAACCCCAAAGGCAGGTGATGTTTCAAAGGGTCCAGCCCTGGATACTCCCAGGGCCCACTTCCCTCATTTAGTCTTGACCAGGGACCATCTTGCAACGTCCCTTAGAAGGATGAGTCAGACTTGTGGAGCCCACACTACAGGGAACATGGTAAGAGCTCTGGTGTCAGGAGGCACTGGTTCAAGTTCAGGCTCCTGCACAAAATTGCTGTGATTGTATGCCTTGGTTTTCTCACCTGCAAAATGGGCACAGTAACTGTTCCCTGCTCACAGGGCTGTTGCCAAGATGAAGTTCTTGGCTCACAGCAAGCCCACAATAGAATTATTATTTTATTAAAGCTTCAAGCTGGCCTCTGAAGAAGGAACACATGAAGGGAGAGCCATTTGTGTGCCCCTTGAAGCATCTTCTCTTCCTACATTCCTGGGAAGGGCAAATGGAGACGGGAGGAGAGAGAAGGCAGCCTGAAATTCTCTCAATCACCAATCATGCCCATTCCCTGGCATGTTCCCCAAGGCCCTGCAACACGTGGACAGAAAAACACTACCTTCTGATAACAAAGGGTGTGGCTAAAGGCAGGTGTGGCCTTGAGGAGTATTTATAGGGCTGTCGCACGGGTGCTCTCCAGATTTCTCTGACAGTCCCAAGGTGAAGCAGCAATGTCATACCTGCCATTAATCTTGCAAATAAATGCATGAAGTGGTCGCAGCTGGGAGTTTTCCTATTAACTGTGGCTTCAGAACCGAGTTCAGAGCGCATTAGGTACCAGCTTTTGCTGGTGGTGGTTGCCATATGGCATGTGCAGCCTGCCGTGGCCCTGGCTCGTGGGTGGGCAAGGCTTGGGGCTCCCCACCAGCACCAGGACTGGTATCCAGAAGCCCAAGGGGAGGAAGCAGGGGCTTCGAGGTTGGAGAACAGTGTGGTTTCAATGAGCGATCTTGGGGTTGTGAGAGTGTGTGCGGTATGGGAGACAGGGTTCAGGTCTGGGCCCCTCACTCTCTACTTGTCAGAACTCAGTCACTGCCCGCTCTGAGGCTCAGATTCTTCATGTTTGACATGGAGATGACATCAGTGCTTTGTACAGAAGTTTACTCTGAGGGTTACATGAGCGCTACCGTTATTGTTATGAGCAGTACTGACTCTGACCTAGGATGTGACTCCTGGGTTCTAGAAGAATCTTTCCTTCAAACCCCAATCCCATCTGCTACATTTCAGGATGGCTGAAATACTCCCCTTCATGCTCCATCTCTCAAAGATATATATGCAAACACACTGAGCTGTGCTCCATCACTGACAGCCTGGGGTGGGTAAAGGACTGAAGAGCAGGATTATTTGGGGGAAGGGATGGCAGAAACCCGGAAGCACTGGAAGTCTGGGGAGTGGGCAGTGGGGGGGAAAGGACCCCGGACGCACGTAACGGGCTTTACAGCTTCTACAGGACGCACATTCGTTGGCTCATCTGCTCACCTCCCAAGTCAAGAAGGCAAACACGCATCTGTCGATGTCTCTGCTACTTTTCCAGCCTTCAGTCTCAGTACATATCACCTCTCCCTCCACATCTCCGGCCATCCACTTGGTGCCTCTTCTCTCAAACGTCTGCTTCAGGTCTTGGCGTTTTCCAAAGCACTACTGTGTGAAACCCTCATTTGTTTAACCAACCAATGAACCAACCAACCATCTAATCAATCAATGAACTGACCATCTAAGTAGCTAACTAACCACTCAACACAAATAATGGAACCACCAACCAACCGTCAACCAACTCACTAACCAATCGGCTAATCAACAAACTAGCCAACTGGTCCGTGAATGAGTTAACCAGCCAGCCAACGCGTCAACCATTCAACGAGCAACTAATAAATCATCCAATCCCATAAACCAACCAACCAACCAAATAACTACTAACCAACAAATCAACCAAGATTTACTAGTTTCGGGCAAATCCACACACCAAGACTCAGGCCCAGGGCAAGGGCTGTCGGCCTGGTGTTTGGGTTTTCAGCAGCCCTCCTGGTTAAGCGGCCTCACCTTTGCACCACCTCCTTGGGTAACCCTGGGCCAGGCATTATGCCTGAACCTGATTAGAGGTTTGCAAACTGGGTTCCTTGGGGCCCCAGGTTCTGCGGAAGGGCCCTGGGGCTCCCTTGGGAGGCAAGGAGCAGCCACGTAGGCTGGGACTGGCATTGTCACCTCCGCTTTCTCCTTTTATAGGATTTTGAGAAAGCCTTTATCTGAAGAAAGTCTTGGATGTCTCAAAGACCACTGCATTGGGTCACCTTTTCAGCTCTAAGGGGGAAACAATTGTCTCCTTGTGGTTTTGGGCGAGGCGCAAAGGAGATCCTTGGCTCCAGACCTGGAGTTTCCAGAGCAAAGAACGTAGTGGAAGCACAGAGGCGGCCGCATGTGTCTCCCTAGGACGTGGAACTGCAGCGTTTGGGGACAGAGCAGTCGGGAACGCGATGTACTCAGAAGCA
Organism: Hippopotamus amphibius kiboko; assembly: GCF_030028045.1. Taxonomy (NCBI): domain Eukaryota; kingdom Metazoa; phylum Chordata; class Mammalia; order Artiodactyla; family Hippopotamidae; genus Hippopotamus; species Hippopotamus amphibius. Next base: position 8,895,951 of record NC_080193.1, on the reverse strand, counting down.
ATCAGAAACCACATACCAGCGAAAGGCTGAGTATAAACAACCGCGCACTGCATTTCCTCACCTGATTCCAAGCAGCGCTGTTTCCCATGACCCAGGGTCTGCTGCAGTTTCCACACAGCCCGTGGCATCCACTAGGAAAGCAGCCCAAAGAGTTCCCAGGGCTCCCACGGTGGGAGAGAAGCCACGGTGTTGGGGGCTCGGGCACTGGCCTCAATCCCAATTTGCCGCGAGACCCCGGGGCAAGTCACTTCTCCTTTCTGAGCCTCTGTTTCCTCTTCTGCGTAAAATGGGGCCGGTCAGTGGTTACCACTGAGACGTGCAAGGTCGAGAGGAGGACGCGTCTTCGTTTACTGGGACTCCCCGTCCCCTCCGCTTTCTAGATGAACAAACTGGCCACGCAGGGGGATTTTGGGAGGAGCTGCGACTGTAATTGAGGTTTCTAAGTTGAGGTCTCTTTCCACAGCCCCGTGTTGGGCTGCACCCCGCGGGCCTGAGAACCTTGTAGTTTCCCAGTCTCGAGACCGAAGAGAGAGCTCGGAGACAGTGACAGAGACATCAGTGGTTTGTTGGACGGGGGTCTTACACGTCTGAAGCAAGGTCTTGGAGCGACACCCCACCGGGCAGCAGACGCCAAGCACAACATGGTGGCACCCTTCACCTCGGGGCGGGGGGTGGGGAGGCTATCATTTATAGGCGGAACTGACGTAGCAGCGTGGGCTCATCAGTTACCAGGGAAACCAGTAGCTTGGGCACGCCCCTCACAGCCCCTCAGGTTACCCACCATCAGGAGGGCCTGTGTTTCCTGTGAATAAGCTCGCAGGTGGAGCCGCTCTGGGCTGAGGACTAGAGCAGTCCCTGGGTGGGGCACGAGGCAGGCATGTCAGGTGAGCACGTGCAGGTGAAGCAGGGGCCGGTCGAGCAGGGGATGCACAGAGAGCAAGAGACCAGCCACCTTGAGTGGCCTGCCCACACACCCTGGGACGTTTTTTCCTCTCTCCGGAGGATGTTTACTTCGCAGACAAGGTAGAGCCAGCCGTGACTGGGAGAGCTTGGGTCTGGTTCTGTCCAAATATCCAGGGATGACTCCGGGGGCCTCTTCATCTGCTCAGCACACTCCCTGACTTCTTAGCCCCCCGCCCCAGCAGGGTGTGGGTCGAGATCTCTCCCAAGGTATATGAAACATCCCCGGCTCGCCTGCCCACTGATCCGAGGGGCTATCATTTATTCAAAAGCAGCACCGGGAGTTTCTGATTTATTGGTGATGGGTCAGCTATGTTCTTTCGGCAGCTTATGGTCGTGCCATTACATTTTCAGAGATTAAGAGTATGACGGGGAAGATAAATTTAGTGATTCTGGGGATCCTGGGAGAGCAGCTCCTAGGAGGGGCCCCCACGCCCCTTCACGCTCACTTCATGCGTCTCTTCCTGCCACTGTCATGATGAAAGTCATCCTGTAAGGAGGAGATTTGCTCCCAGAACAGGAAGACAACACAGGGTGTTCTCATCCTAGAGTCATGAATATTTGAATCGGAGAATCACAGATGGTTAGGGTAAGACAAGGTCTTAAAAATCACCCGGTCCAGCCCTCTTATTTTACTGATGAAGAAACTGATGGGGATGTGACCTAATCAGGAGCGTCCAATCAGAAGGCTGCATCCTAGAGACACGGGTTCGATCCCTGGTCCCAGAAGATCCCACATGTCTCGGAAAACTAAGCCCGTGAGCCACAGCTACTGAGCCTGCGCTCTATACCCATGAGCCACAACTACTGAGCCCACATGCCTAGAGCCCAGCTCCGCAACAAGAGAAGCCGCTGCAATGAGGGAAGCCTGCGCACTGCGACACAGAGTAGCCCCCACTCACTGCAGCTAGAGAAAGCCCGCATGCAGCAACGAAGACCCAATGCAGCCAAATAAATAAATAGATAAATAGATAAATTTAAAAAAAAAAAAGAAGGCTGCTTTCTGACTCTTTTTCCAGTGCTCCTTTGGTGACACCAGGATACCCTTCTCCTAGAGGTAGGGGTTAGCTGCACAGTGGAGGAAAAAGACTTTTGAGGGGACCTTCCATCTTCATCAGCACCCCCACCCTACAGAAAAAGAAGCTGAGGTTCAGAGAAGACATCTGACCTCCTGCCTGTAAATTTCACCAAAATCCATTGGTTTTGCAGGGCTTCCTGAGCACCCGCCTCAGTGCTTAGAATATAACAGGTACCATAAATATTTGTTGAATGAATGAATGAGCAAATGAATAAATGAATAAATGTTTATCAGAAGATCTGGAACTAGAACTATGTGATTTAAAAGCCTGCCATTTGGTGCTGGAGACGGTGTGGAGAAAAGGAAACTCTCCTATACTGTTGAAGGGAATGTAAGTTGGTGCAGCCACTGTGGAAAATAGTATGGCGCTTCCTCAGAAAATGAAAAATAGAATTACCATACGATCCAGCAGTCCCACTCCTGGGCATATATCCAAGCAAAACTCTAATTCAAAAAGATACATGCACCCCTATGTTCATAGCAGCACTGTTCACAATATCCAAGACATGGAAACGACCTAAATGTTCATCGACAGATGAATGGATAAAGAAGATGTGGTACATATATACAATGGAATACTACTCAACCATAAAAAAGAATGAAATAATGCCATTTGAGGCAACATGGATGCAGCTAGAGATCATCATACTAAGTGAAGTAAGTCCGAAACAGAAAGACAAATACCAAATAATATCACTTATATGTGGAACTAAAATATGACACAGGGAATTTCCTGATGGTCCAGTAATTAGGACTTGGTTCTTTCACTGCCGGAGGCCTGGGTTTGATCCCTGGTTGGGGAACTAAGAACCCTCAAGCTGCATGGTGCAGTCAAAAAAATAAAATAAAATAATAAAATAAAATAAAATAAAATAAAATAAAATAAAATAAAAAATATGACACAAACCTATCTATGAAACAGAAACAGAGTCACGAACATAGAGAACAGACTGGTGGTTGCCAAGGGGGAGGGAGGTGGTGGAGGGATGGAGTGGGGTGTTGGGGTTAGGAGATGTAAGCTTTTATGTGTGGAATGGATAAACAAGGTCCTGCTCTATAGCACAGAGAACTATATTCAATATCCTATGAAAAATCATAACGGAAAAGAATATATATAAAAAAAGAATGTATATATGTGTATATGTATAACTGAATCACTTTGCTGTACAGCAATAATTAACACAACATGGTAAAGCAACTATATTTCAATTTAAAAAAAAGCCTGCATTTGCGTTCAGCGGCCAATTTTGGCAACGGCAGCTGCATTGCTGCGCAGCCTGGCCTGTTTTGTGTGTTTCCCATATGGTAATGGCAGCAGGTGGGGAACTGGAATTCCCACCGGTGGAAACTGCCTTCCAGACAGTGAAAATTTCCATCTAAGAGCTTTAAATGTCCCAAGAGAAATTTAAAAAGGGTTCAACAGCCCCCGCAACACTTAGCTTTGTGCCGATAACCCCCTCTTCCTCTTTTAGATAAACGCCACTGCCAGGGAAGTGACTCTGAAACTCCAATGCTAAGACAGACTTCTAGGGATGGGTCTGAAATAAATCAGGAAGTTGAAGTTGTAGCCCAGGAGGGAGGCAGAGCCTGAGAGCTGGAGTAGAGTGGGAAGGCTGGGAGATGGATTAGAAGCCAGGAGCCGCAGTCAGGGGAGGACGGTTGGAGGGGAGGACAGGCTCTCCTTCCCTTTACAGACCGTGCCTGGGTGATTTCACACCATTACCTGGGCGAGGACCCCGCCCCAGCAGAAACCACAAACCAGTTCTTGAAAAAGGAACACAAAATCATTCGAAATAATAGCATTGGATTCTAGTAGATCTAATTTCCAGAGACTTTGTTCAAAGAAACAGACATTTTCTGAGCACCTCCTGTGTGCTGCACTCTGCCCAAGGCTCTTTGGGACTTAGGATAGACAGGGCTGCCCATAATTAAGAGAATGGATTCTAGAACCAGACTGCCCAGGTCTGAATTCCGGCTCTACCACTTACGAGCTGGTGTTTCAAAACAATTTGCGCCAAGTGCTGTAAGCCAGGAGATTTCATCTTTAAAGAAACCATATTTCTTTGTGTGACTTGGGGAAGTCACTTAACAGAGCCTCAGTTTCCTTATCTGTAAAGTGGGGCTAATAGTCATACCCACCTCATAGGGTGGTTATGAGGATTAAATGAGTTAATACACATAAAGCACTTGGCATGGTGTCAGCACATAGTATGTGCTCAATAAGTATTGTTGCTAAGACGTACGTGGAGCAATACAAATGGGGCTGCAGGGGCCATGACTCTCAAATTCAAGGGCATTCAGTCCCGACTTGCAGGACCTCACTTTCCCCTCACTGTCTCTTCCAGTGATTTCTGGAGGCCTTCAGGGGTACTTCCCTTGTGTTCTGGAAGTTGTCCACCCACGTTCTCCTGCTCTGAGCCCCGCCAGGACGGCCCCACCACAGGCCATTTAATGTCCCAGGTAGTTCCTACAGCCCACTCTCCCAGGGGTTATATGTGGGTAGTCTGCACTCCTTATGTGGCTCCAAGACATATCTGGATGGATGGCGTGGTGTTTCAAAACAACGTGCACCCACTTCCACAAGCCAGGAGATCTCATCTTTAAAGCAAACATCAAATAAAAAGGAAGCCCTAGCACATCTTCCAGAAATGCAGAGATGGGTGTGCATTTCTGCTTGGCAGTGGAACTGAGTAGCTGCCAACCTGTTGGGTGGGGGCACAGTGTCCACTTGGCCCTAGTCCCCAGGGCTGCCTCTACTCCCCCACCCTCCCCTCAATCCCCCAGTCCGTCGGTTCCTGTGACCAGCCTGGCCTCTGCAAGCATTCCTGTCCCTGCTCCATTCCTTTCTCATTCTGCTGAATGGACCAGGGCTGACCCCACTGTCCCCTCCCCACAAATTCACTGCCCTGGGAGTCAGCTCCAAAGACCTCTGGCTCCAACTCCCACCCCCTCCCCCGCCCTTGGCATAGGGCTTGTGAAACTGGCACAATTGATTCGCCAAGGACGGGTGATTAATGAGATACGAAGATCTCACAGCAGGAGAGCCTCCGAGGCCGGGGCCGCTTTGATCTCTGAAGCCTCTTGAAACTCTCTGCTTTTGTTCTGGCCCCAGATGGGGGACTCCACAGGCAGTGGGGGGCTGCTGCCGTGCAGATGGCTTACTCTTTATGACAGCCGTCAACCCATCACCCCGTCTCCACCCCTCTCCCCTTCTCTTTCTTCCTGAGATGTGCCCCACGCTCTGCGGATGTGTGGCGGGTGGCACCTGGAGGCGGTCACGGGGCTTTGGAGTCTGGGGGACACAGGTCCACACCCGGCAGGTGGCGAGGGTGCATTCTGTTCTTTTCCTACAATTTGTGATCCTCTCCAGGCGGCGCTCAGCACTGTCAGAGTGGTGGAGAAAGCAGTGGGGAGAAGCTGAGATCTGAGAGGTTCCCGCAGAACCTTGCCACCCTGCTCTGGTTCCCGGCCCTGCAGTGACACATCTTTAGAGATGCAGACTCTTGGGCCCCAGCCCAGAGGCGCTGCATCAGAATCTGCATTTCAACCAGATCCCCCAGGCAATTCGTGTGACCAGAACACGTGTCATCTTTACTTCGGATCTGCTGTAGTGATTCTTAAATGACCGGGGGACCTGATTCTCACCACCCTCCACCCTGACCCCTGCTCAGCGCCTGGTGCGTACTAGGTGCTCAGTAAGTTTTTCTAGATTTGAATTGTCCATTGGGCTAGGTTCCCTACACGGTTCTGAGCCTTGGCCACACATTGGACTCCTCGGGGCAGCTTTACTCTACACGGGTCACCAGACCCCACTCCCAGGGAGTCTAACTTAATAGCCTGGGCGTGGCCTCGGCTTGCAGACTTGAAAACTCTCCAGAGTAGCAAGGGCAACCTAGGCTGACATCCACTACCTTGTTGCCTACGATAAAAGTTCTGAGTGGTCAAAATCACTCTTTCAAATCCCACAGGGAGGCTGGTGTTGGACTCCAATCACCATCTCTCAGTTTTCCTCCGTGTTGGGATTGGGCAGCCGATTCCCCAACCGAAGAACAGACACCCTTTGGCTGGCTTGCATTTGGCTCAAGACACAAAATTCCGATATTTGAATTGGAGGATCACAGTTGGGTGACGGCACCCAGGGTGAAAGGCTCACTTCAGGAGGGGCACGTGGGACGTGAAAGCTCATCCACATACATGGACACACCTGCCCCTTTACCCCTCTCTCTCTTTCCCCACCTCCCTTAGTTAATTCCTACGCCTTCTTTAGATTGCAACTTGATGGTCACTTCCTCCAGGAAGCCTTCCCTGACCACCCATAAGGGAGGCAAGGTCCCTTGTTACTTGTTTTTGAAGGATGGTACTCTTTTCAGAGCCTGTTTGGCAGTTAAGCACTCAGGCTTGTGAGAATGGATATTGTGTCTGGCGCCAGCTTCTGGACTGGAGGCTCGCTGCAGGCCTTCTTTGTATTTCCAGTGCCTGTCACAGGGACTGGGGAAACACTGAAGTGGGTGGTTGAATGACCGAATGAGTGAGTGAACGAAAAAATGTAATTCCACACACACAGGTGGTTGAGGATGCCACAGTTGGGGGAAGGGTTCTCCCTTTCTACATGGCTTCTATGTAGACAGGGTTTACCCAATTACCATACGGTATTCAGTCAAACCTGTGGTGTGCAGTGAGGCATAGCTGTGTTTCTTAGGTCTATAATTTTCCAATAATTAGACTTTCAGGCACATAGATCTAGTGGTTTGAATATGATTCAGTTATAGCTCTGTTGCTACAGAAACTGCATAGGTAAGCCCTCGGAAATCTGCTTTAATCGTGATGGGCTACTGTGAATTTGTGCTATTTAGGTAACTTGCAATGCACTTTCAGGACAATATAATTACATGGCTGGGTTATTTTTAATTTCATGGGGCAGTGTTTCTCAAGCCTCAATCGTTCCCATACCAGCTTTTTTATTTTTGCCCTGCTTGTATACCACCTCTATGGTGTCATAAATTTAATATTTTTCTTTAAATCTGCTCATTAAAAAATGTGAGTCAAGGTACTCATTAAAAAAAAAATCAGTAAATGTAGCTCAAAAGGGAAATTTGTATGACTGCAGTAAACAGAAAACCAGTTGTCACTTTCCTCAAATAGAAGGTAACCATAAAACAACCCCACCCCCCATAAACAATAAAATAATGTTATTAAATTTTAGCTGGATGTTAAGTGTTAGCTGTAAGTGTTAAATGTTAAATGTTAAATGTTAGCTCTGCCTGTGAGCTCTGAGCCTGAAGCCCGCTCCTTCCTTGTTATAGAGGGAAATTGGCAAGTGTTGGAGAAGATGTTGAAGACTTGTAAGCACCAAATAGAGACTTTTTCCTAGGTGTAATTAGAAGGGTGGAAAGAGAATTGGAAAGAGTAATTTTCTCATGTTGTGATTCCATATGTACTTGGTGTCTTGCTCATATTATAGGGCACTGTTTTATCATGTAAACTCATTTGTATGAGCTCATAGCTTCCTCTTATAAAGTCGATAGCAAGTTTGATGCTTCAGCATCAAGTTTGTTATAACTGATTTTGGTTTTTTCCAGGTCTTTCTTATGACATCACCAAGGTCGAGATTGGGTGGGTCTTAGGGTCTTTTGTTCTGCCTAAACAGTAAAGTGAAGAACCACTGACAGACATAGAGAACAGACTTATGGTTGCCAAGTCTGGAGGGGGCGTGGAGGAGGGATGGATTGGGGGTTTGGGGTTAGCAGGTGCAACAATTATATATAGAATGGATAAACAACTAGGTCCTACTGTATAGCACGGGAAACTATATTCAATATCCTGTGATAAACCACAATGGAAAAGAATATGAAAAAGCATACATATAAAAAGAATATATATGTGTGTATATATACACATAAATATATCTGAATCACTTTGCTTTACAGCACAAATTAACACAACATTGTAAATTAACTATACTTCCATTAAAAAAAAAAAAAAAGAACCACTGGTAAATCACAGGTACCGTGGAAGTGTAACTGACCAGGGTTGGAACCTTGGTTTTACCGCTTGTTTGCTCTGTGACCTTGGGCAAAGCACTTCACTTCTCTGGGCCTCAGTTGTCTTAGCTGTAAAATGTGGATAATGGTATCATCCTTCAAGGGTTGATGTGAAAACTTACAAAAAAAGTATTGCATGTGAGTCCCCCTCTGGAGCAGGGCAGGTGGCCTGTAATTGGTAGTTGTGGTTGATCCTATATGCTCCAAGAGAGTACCTATATGACTCACTGCACGACACCAGTGCTGCCTGATGCTCAAGAAACAGCCTCATGCTTGACCAGGTTCAGGGGTGCAGAGGGTGGGGATGCCATTTGCTCACATTGCCTTCTTCGGAAAGTCTTCTTCAATTAGGTGGACTGAAAAGTGTCACTCAATTGAGAGATTGCCTTTGGGGGCAGAATGGCCCTTGAGATTCCTGGGGCAGGGGCTGTGCTGGGCCATCAATAGGAAAAGCTTCCAACTGTTTGTTAAAATGTTGGTAGAAAGAAAGACTGCAGATGTGAGACCCCAGAATCACAGACCATCAGAACCAGGACCCAGTGGCCTCATTTTAAAGAGGGGGAAACTGAGGCCTGGAGAGAGATGGTGACTTGCTTGACTAAGGTCATCCAGCCTGCTGGAAGCAGAGCAGAAGCTAGAACTCACATCTGTCTCCTGATGTCCACCCAGTTCAGAGCTCTGTCCCTGACATCCCATCCAGTCCTTATTCACCTCCTCCAGCTGCTGTCACACAATGATCTTGCTTCTCTTTATTCCTGGAACTTGGCAAAGCTTCTGGTCTCAACTCTCCTCTGGGGAGAAATCCACATTCTCTGCCCGCACCCACAGAAAGCAAGGGATGCCGGGAGCCTCCACGAGTGCACGTCATTCCACTCGGCCCAGCTGTGATCCCAGGGGTGTGTGTGAACTCGCACCAGAGGGAGGGCCCTGCCAAGCTGTCTCCAGAAAAACATCGCCTGATGTCGTCCCCCCTGGGTGTCATCTTTTGGACTAAAAAATGTTTATTCTTTAACATTTTGCAACACCCACTGTGAATATGGAAAAGGCTAAAAGGTGTCAGGAAGTTTTAAAAAAATTGCAATTCCACAACCTGGAGATAACCACTGCTAATATGTTGGCATATTTCCTTCTAGTCTTTTTTCTCTCCAGGCATATGCATTTCTCTTCCCCCCACCCCCTCATGTACTCCCATCCTGTACCCGGAGCTTTATATCTGCTTTTCCCCATTTACCATTTTGTGATGACCATTTCCCTATGTGACTACATATTTTTTTTTCTTTTTCCCTAGAGCATCAATGTTATTCATGGATTTGGAGAATATAATTTTTTATATGAAAATTAACATGGTCATATTTTGAAGTGGAAGGCAAAATGTGCTGGAATTTTGTAACTAAAATATGAGGCTTCTGAGAAAAATGTTCCAGTGGCTTAAGCTCTACCCCAGACCCTCAGAGCTATGCATTCATTCTTCTTTGCCATTTGATGGGTAGGTCTGAGAAGTATCAGTCTCTCTCTCTTTCTTTCTTTTTCTTCCTCTCTTTCTTATTCATTTATTTATTTATGGCGGCGTTGGGTCTTTGTTGCCGCTAGTGGGGGCTACTCTTTGTTGCGGTGCTTGAGCTTCTCGTTTTGGTGGCTTCTCTTGTTGCAGAGCACGGGCTCTAGGTCCGCGAGCTTCAGTAGTTGTGGCATGAGGACTTCAGTAGTTGTGGTTTGTGGGCTCTAGAGCGCAGGCTCAGTAGTTGTGGTGCCTGGGCTTAATTGCTGCACGGCATGTGGGATCTTCCTGGACCAGGGCTCGAACCCATGTCCCCTGCATTAGCAGGCAGATTCCGAACTACTGTGCTACCAGGGAAGTCCCTATCAGTCTATTGCGAGAGACTGTTTTTATATAATATTCACCAAGCATCATTTACTTAATATATATTTACATATTACATAGATATACTTAATCTATACTTACATATGTTTATATTATTAATATATACTTATATGTAATATACTTAATATGATATTCATTGTGTCATAATACAGATAAAACAGCTTTGTTGAGATATAATTCACATACCATACAATTTGCCCAAAGTGCTTATTTCAGTGGTTTTTAGTATGTTCACAAAATTGTGCAACTATCACCAGAGTCAATTCTAGAGCCCGTTCAAGATCTCAGAAACATTGTACGCGTTTGCTGTCATTTTCCATTTTCCTCCAACCCCTGACAACCACTAATCTACTTTCTGTCTCGAGATTTGCGTTTTCTTGACATGTCGCCTCAGTGGAATCATACACTATGTGGCCCTTTGTGTCTGGCTTCTGTCACTATCAGCATAATACCTTCAAAGTTCATCCTCCTTGTAGCAGTTATCAGAACTTCATTTCCTTTTTACGGCTAAACAACAGTCCATTGTATGGAGAGAGCACATTTGTTTAGTCTACTTTTCAGCTATCATTAGCAGTGCTGCTGTAAACATCTGTGTTGAAGTCTGTGTGTGGACATACATTCTCATTTCTCTTGGGTGTGTACCTAGGAGTGGAATTGCTGGGTCCTATGGTAACTCTGTTTCTCCTTTTTAGAAATTGCTAGACTATTTTCCCAGAGCAGTTGCATCATCTTTACTTCCCATCAGCAGTGTGTAAAGATGACTTTTTCTCCACATTCTCTGCAATACTCATTATTATAGCCATCCTAGGGGCTGTGAAGCAGTATTTCACTGTGGTTTTGATTTGCGTTTCCCTAATGGCTAATGATATCATCATCTTTTCGTGGGCTTATGGGCCATTTGTATATCTTCGGAGACATGTCTATTTCAATCACTTGCCCACCTATAAATTGGGTTATTTGTCTTTTTATATTGAGTTATAAAAGGTCTTTTAATATTCTAGATACAAGTCCCTTATCAGGTATAGGACTTGCAAATATTTTCTCCCATGCTGTGGGTTGTTTTCACTTTCTCAATGATCTCCTTTGAAGAACAAAAAGTTTTTAATTCTTATGAAGTTTCAAGAGTATTTTCAAGACATGATTTTACTTGATTTAATGTTTCGTATGAGTGTGCTACAATTTGTTTAACACCTGCTGCTGAAGACTTGCATTGTTTTCTGTTCTTAATCATGTTAAGCTGTATGTCTCTGCGAATAAATCTTTGCCACAATTCTGATGTTCTTCTTAGGACAAAATCCTTGGAGGGCAACTACTCTGCCTAAGATTTTGGATGCTTTTACGCCTCTTACCAGATTGTTTTCCAAAAATCACAGCCCCACGTACCTCCCTCTGCCCACCACCCATCCCTACAGTGCACACAAATGCCTAGTCAATGCATCCTCTGGTACTTTTATTTACAATGGAAAACTTCTTTACTGAATTCCCTGAATTTTAAGATGTGTGTTTTCTAGCTGTTCAGGAGAAAAAATTTTGAGGTTGATCAGAGGCAAGTCTAGGTAGAAGAGATGGCTAATTTGATCCCAGACTGCCTTTCAAGAGGCAGTTTCATTACTTTTGTGTGCAGACAACTGTTTGGGATGAGAAAGTATCTTCTTTGTAAAGTTCCTTGGGGAGGCTGCTTCAGTGGTTGGAGCAGGAAATGGCAGCCCTGAGAACATTTTGCTGGCTGGCAGTGGGCTCCCTTCAGGGTCACCCTCTGCTCTTTCTTCTTTGCATCATTAATATACCTCTCCCTTCCTGAGGACATAAAAAGAATCTGTTCAAGTTATTCCCAAATTCCAGACTGGTGGGGTTTGAGCATCCAGGAAATTATAAGGCAGTTTGGCAGCTTGTGGTTTTAAACAGTCATTCAGTGATTGATTCATCCAGCAAACATTTCTTGAGCATCTCTGATGTGCTGGCTATAGCGCAAGAGAGTAGGGACTCTCAGAGCTATGCATCAGATCTGTGAGCTCATATTTATGACCATCTGAGGTTCTGAAATTCTTTTGAAAATCTGATGAAGATGTTGGAATCTCCCCCTGCAAAAACCTGTGCCCACACACATGTGATTTTATGCATTTATCGCCTCCTCAGAGACCATCAATGGGTTTCCTAGGGGGGCCATGGATCCCAAGTTCAGAGTCATTGTTGTATTTCAGTAAATGAGGAAAAAAAAGATGCTTTGTCATATTGTGTTATTATAATTATGTAACACCTTGAAACTTGACTGCCGATCAAGGATTTCCTTCCCCATATTGCAGGATTTGTAGACTCTGCCATCTGAACATCATTTCCTAGGTTCTGTGCTGGGGTTGTTTGAGGTGTTGCAGTTTTAGCAGAAAGTTCAACAGATCTGGTCCCAGCCCTCACGGAGCCTGCAATCTGGGGAGAAACTTCTGCCCTCACCTGGACTACCTTGGGGACATTTGCTGCATCTCAGCAGGGCGTTTGTCCTCTAGCTGTCACTGATAGTGTGTCAGGAAGAAACAAGGGTGACAGAGCTGAGGAGGGGATATGCAGGGGGTGGTGGTGTCAGGGTGCATGGATTTCACCAGGTCTGATGACCTCCAGGCAAGGCAGGGGCTGTGGGTTGCTGAGTCCAGCCTGGTCTTTTAGATGACATCAGAGCCCAGTTAGGGTTTTGGGAACCAACACGCCTCAAATAGTGGAAACCAAAACCCATGCGTTACATCTGTGGGCATGAAACAAAGCCAAGGAGCGTGGCCACCAAGATCCTCTAGATCTGGGAGGTCCACAAACTACTCTGTGTGCAGTTTTCCATACCACACCACCAAAATCACGTTAAACCGTTGAGGAATGACAGATTCCCCCATCTGCCTCCCGAAGGAGTGAACCTGATCAGACACGAGAATACATCTTTCTGGGGTGAATAATTCACGGGTTTCCTTGGTTGAATTCCAAATGAGCTCTTGGGCCCCCCTTTCTCTCACCCCAGCATCACACAAAAGGAACATGAAGCGTTCTGAACTAGGAGGCAGCCAGCTGCTTCAGAATAGGCAATAAACCAGCACAGAGAGGAATCTTAGTGATGAAGCCTCAGTGTCTTGGTGCTCTGGAGCGGGACTGCCTAAGAACAGGCAAACCCAGGAAAATGAGGGAGGGCGTTGATTTAGACCTGGGCTAGCTCTTCAAATGCTTATGATCCCGTGATTGTGTCCTTCTCATGGGTCACAGGCTTCGAGCATTGAAAGCTATGGGTCCTCTCTCCATATGTTACTACTGGGAATAATTCGATGACGTTTTTGGACAATTGGAGCCCAACCGTGAGTAGCTAGGTGATTCCTGGAAAGCAAATCTTAACATGTATAGTCCACTGAAGGAGATGAAATGTGTGTGTACCATAACGACTGCCGTTAAAGAAGGTCTGAAGGATACAAATCAGGCAAATTTTTTCTTAAAGGACAAGACAGTAAATATTGTAAAGGAGAGTCTGCTGTGTGCCAGGTGCTACTCTAAGCACCTTGTATGGGTTAACTTAAGTCATCCCCACCACAGCTTGCTGTCACTATGATTACCTCTGAGAGGGAACTGAGGCACAGAGAGGTTAATCCACTTGGCTTAGGTCACACAGCTCACAAGCGGTAGGGCAGGATTCGAACTCACATTGTGCTCTCAACCTCCTTCAGTCACTGTCTCAAAGCCCTTAGGCTGCAGGAATACCCCCTCTCATCTGAGAGGATGTGGGCTCTGACCAATTAGAAGGCAGCCCTGAGTCAAGATTCTGGGTCCCCCGCTTGTCTGCTGTTACCCCTTTAGTTCTTGGATCAGAGGGTGGTCCTGGGAGAGGGTCCTGTGTAGCTGGGGCTTCCTAACTGGCCAGGAGGTATTTTGATGTTTACAGAACCAGTTCACATTGTCCAGTTCTGCTCCTACAAGGTGGGCTGTTCTGAAGACGCCTTCCCGGGTGGGAGTATGTGGATGAACACGAGGGCGGGAAGCCCAGGTGGTGACCAGCAACGTCCGGGGCATCCAGGTGCCTGGAGGACGTGCCAGCTGAAAGGGGCCTGAGGCCTGAGGCTCCTAGCGTCACCAGGACCCCCGCCCCTCCCTCGGAGGCAGCAGACTGAGGTCTGCGCTTGCCTCTGAGTCAGAGGCCCCAGCAGGAAAATAAACTTTCTGTACTCAGAGGAGGAGGGAACAGCTTATTTTTTAAAAATAGGAGAGGCAGCCCCGTTGCTATGACGAATGTCTTCTGTTGCTCCGTGTTTTTAAAATTTTTTATTTTTTTTATGACCCACGTAAAAAGGTACATACAGCCTCTTTGTAAAAATACATGGAAAAATCTTCATCTTATGCCCAATTTGAGTGAGACTCAAGGGGCAGTGGGCCAAGACAGCTTGTTTTAAGGCCTTTGAAGGTTCCGGGATCTCTGACATTATGGGCGCCCCGCCCCACACCACGGCAAACCTCAGAATGCCCCTACAAACTCCATTACACATATGCATTTTTAATAAAAATATCTGAAAAGGTGTGAAAGTAACTCGTATACATGGAGCTTATGAAAAATAAATTATTTTTCGTGTTCTTGTGATTTGTGCTTTTCTATTTCTGAGCACAAGTGCTGTTGGATAGCAGCTGACTTACTCATGTGTGGTAGACATTTAATCAGACATTTATTAATTTCGAGTTTGCAGTTGCCTTTTGGCGTTCTGGGGTCAATGTGCTTGTGAATTCAGGCTTCAGATATCTCTGTAGGTCCTTGACAGGATTGTAGATTTCAGGTTCTGGGCTTCTAATGTGGGACCATGGGGGTAGGGACCAGAAGCAACTCCTTGGGCCTCAGTTTTCCCATATGCAAAATGGGAGCGGTTCAGGAAAAGATGTGCAGAGAGACACAGAGAGAGGGAGGGAGAGAATGATAAAGCAAATGGGGCAAAATATACATAATCGGAGACTCTGGGGGAAGGTGTAAGGGAGTTGCTTGCACTTTGGTTGCTACTTTTCTGCAGGTTTAAAAGGATATCAGAAAGATGGCACATGTCCAGAAAAGACAAAAACTCTATCCTGAAAAGATGCATGCACCCCAGTGTTCATAGCAGCACTATTTACAATAGCCAAGACACGGAAGCAACCTAACTGTCCATCGACAGATGAATGGATAAAGAAGATGTGGTACATGTACACAATGGAATATTACTCAGCCATAAAAAAGAATGAAATAATGCCATTTGCAGCAACATGGATGGACCTAGAGATTATCATACTAAGTGAAGTAAGTCAGACAGAGAAAAACAAATATCAGACGATATCACTTATGTGTGGCATCCGAAAAATGATACCAATGAACTTAATAAAACAGAAATAGATTCGCAGACATAGAAAACAAACTTATGGTTACCAAATGGGAAAGGGCTGGGAGGGGTAAATTAGGGGTTTGGGATTAACAGACATAAACAACTATATATAAAATAGATAACGAGGACCTACTGTACAGCACAGGGAACTATATTCAATATCTGTTAATAACCTATAATGGAAAAGAATCTGAAAGAGAATATATATATATACACACACACATATATATATATATATATGAATCACTTTGCTGTACACTGGAAAGTAACACAACATTGTAAATCAACGATACTTCCATTTAAAAAATGAAAAATGAAATGACATTATATCAAGATGAAAAATGAAGAAGTCCCTTCACCCAAGGTGGTGGTGGTGGTGGTGGTGGGGGTCGGTCGGTGGATTAAATGGAAGTTTTCGGGCTGTGCTTAAATGGAGCCCCAGGGGAACCAGGGAATTGAGGGATGTGGCTTCCTGTCCCCTGACCCCTCTAGCCAAGCATGTCCATGTTCATTTGCCTTATATTTTGGGGATCTTTATAAATTCTTCCAGAAGTAAGGGGTTCTCTAAAGAGAAAGCCAGATACCAGTGGCCGTGGAGATGCTTGAGGATGGAGGCAGGTCTAAACACATGAAGAATCTGCGTCCAGTGATCTCGGAGGCCTAGGGTTTTCCTAACAGTGAAGGGAAAAGAGGCCAAGTCACGGGGCGAGGCAGGAGGAGGAGGTGGGCACTTGGTGGAGAAACAAGCGGAGGAAGAAGTGGCAGAAGACGATGGTGAGCTTGAGTCTTTGCCAGTCAGCACTCCGTACGTGCCAGGTACCAATCTAGGTCCTTTACAAGCACTAACTCTGTTGATTCTCAGAACACCCTGCCAGGCAGGTACCGTTCCCATCACCATGTTACACAGGAGGAAACCGAGGCTCAGAGAGGTGAAGTCACGTTCTCAAGGTCACACAGCTGGGCAGTGGCAGAGCCAGTGTGGCCTTACTTCTTCCCTGTGTTAAGAACACAGCAAGAACAGGGACTTTGGTGAATGATGCGAGGCCAGAGCCAGGAGGGAGGATGGGGGAAGATGGGCTTCTAGAAATGACCCACAGAGTTACGGCAACCGTGGGTTAAGCACTTTCTCTGAGCCCCATGCCATGGTTACAACATGTATCATCTAGGAGAATCCTTATAATCGGCCCTATGAGGAGGATATTATGATTTCTATTTTACAGAAAGGACAAGGGAAGCCCAGAGAGTGCAAATGGCTTACCCCAGATCACACAGCAAGAAAGCAGCAGGGATGGGATTCAAACCCAGATCTTTCTGACCTCAAAAGGCTGTATTCCTACAACATCATAAATCAACTATACTTCAATTAAAATAAAATAAAATAAAATGAAATGAAAGGCTGTACTCCCCAAAAAAATAAAAAAAAAAATGTTGATTGAAAAAAATATATATATATACCATATTGTATACTTGAAAAAAAAAAAAAAAAAGGCTGTGTTCCTGACCACTAGGCTGAACTTCCCTAAAATGCAGTGGCTTTGGTGTATCTGATCCATTTCTAGTAGCTCACAAAACAGCTGGCCCTGGGGAGGGACATGAAGGCATGGGCGCTACCTCAACTCACCAAACATTTCTAGTAAAGGTCAAGTCCAGTGTCAGGACTGGGGTGACAGCAGTCCAGAGGCTGAGACAGATGTGCACATGGCAGAATGAAAAAGCAGTGTGATTTGAGAAAGGATGGATGTGGTGGCCAAGTACAGACCCACCTGGCAGAAGGAGTAATCAACTTTCCCAGGTAGCTGGGAAGAGAAGGGGCAAACCTGGAAGGCTGACTGAAGGAGGGGACAAGTGAGCTAGGTTTTGAAAGATGAACAGGTTACCAGTGGCTGGGCACAGAGTGGTGAGAGAGAGCATTCCTGAGAGAAGGGGCAGCTCAGGCAAAGGTGCCAGGATTTGAAACTGCACGATGGGGTCAGAGTAGAAGGAGGGGAAGAGGTGGGCCATGTGGCTGGAGAGATGAGTAGGGGCAGGGTCGCGTGTGTGTGTGTGTGTGTGTGTGTGTGTGTGTGTGTGTGTGTGTGTGTGTGTGTGCGTGCGCGCGCGTGCGCGTATTGAAGAGATGAGAGAGTTCTCCGGGAACTGGGAAGCTTGCTTGCTTAGGGCTTGCTGTGTGGCTTTGAGCAGCTGCTAACCCTCTCTGGGCCTCTGTTCTACCCCCTGGAAAATGGAAGCTTTCCCAGAATCAAGCTATGCGCTGTCAGGCACCACCTGAGAGCTGGGGAACATCAGGCAAGGCGGCTGCAAGCTCCTCGCATCCCCATCCTGGAGAAATGAGCCAGAACAGCCCTGCCGGTCCTCCCAGCCCTCCCAGGCATCTGGGGTGGTCCCCCCCCAACACTGCCAGTGGAAAACTGTCTCTTCCAGCAGGAGGAGGTGGGCGGGTGGGGTCCCCGTGGCTCGGAATGGAGCAGTGGGCCTTATCCCTCCCTCACCAGGAAAGCCCCCTCCCCTGGCCTCAGAGTTGAGGCTTCCTCATTCCTTACTCCACCCAGGCCCCGCCCCCGCTCAGTGCTGTTAACCCTTCCCAGCTTGGACGAAAGCCCAGGGCCTGGGTGCTTGCTGAGTGGACAGAAACCTGGGCTGCCAGCATCCTCCCACCTCTTCCTCCTTCTCAGCCCCCCAAACTCAATATCTCACTTCTGTGCTCCTCCCCACCAACCTCAGACAATCTCCAAGAGCTCGAGGGACCCTCCTTCACCCACAGAAGAATGAACTCTTGCTGCTACCTGAACGCAAATCAAGTTTCCAATACAGTATTTAGCCGAGGGTGTGACAAGTATCTGATGACGCTTGGCCCAGTGCTCAGCTCTCCTGTCTTGATAACCCTGCAGCCTTCTCAGTGGTGAAGAACCAGAACTTGGCCATCAGGAAAAACTCTGGGTCCTGAGCCCAGCTGGCCTGGGGAGGTTACTGACTGGTCATGCACCTCTTTACTCATGTAACAAATCCTTATTAAGAAGAGATTACTCGCACCGGTCCCTGCCCCCATGGAGTTCACCTGTGGAGGGGCAGATGGAGGGTATATTCCCAACACAAGTGATGGTCGCTTTATGACTGAGGTTGGTGCGGCTGTGGAGGTCAGGATGGTATGAGAATGGACAACAAGGGTGCTGACCTGTCTCGGGGTGGGGGGTGGGGGGGCGTCTGGAGAAAGTGATATTTCAACTGATGGTTTGGCTCCTCAGACTCTCTTTTCAGCTTTGCCATCCCTTTGGTTTCTCCTTTCTGGGAGGTGAGGTGGGCAGGAACCCAGTTACGGGAGATTTCAATCGACCAGATTAACGACATTGTACTGGGGAGCCATGGAATGTTGTTGAGCGGTGGGGGGACACTGAATGAAATGGAGCATCAGGAAGGTGGCTCTAGTAGCATCCCAGGGGAGATTAGAGGGCCTGTATTTGGGAACGTAGGCCTCTTAATGTCCAATAGAAGGGGGAAAATCCAACATTTATTGGGTGCTGTGTGCCAGACTGTTCTCAGCATGTGTCGTGTATCAACTGATGTCATTTTCCCTACAGTCTGAGGTAGGTACTTTGTTACTCTTGCACGCAGAGGAGAAAGCTGAGATTCAGAGAGGTTAGGAAACTGCACAAGGTCACACAGCTAGCGAGTGGAGCAGGAACTCAAGCCCAGATCTGCCTGCCGCCAAGGGCAGCGTTCTGGTCCTCTCTGCAGCAGCCCTTGTATTCACTTCCTGTTGCCACTTTACAAATTACCACAAATTTAGGGGGTTGAAACAACGCATAAGCTCCCATAGTTCTGGAGGGCAGAAGTTCAAAATGAGTCCTAAGGGGCTAGAATCAGGATGTCGGCAGGGCTGGTTCCTCCTGGAGGCTCCAGGGGAGAATCCATGCCTTGTCTCTCAGCATCGAGGCCGCCTGCATCCCTTGGCTGGTGGCCCCATCACTCAGATCTCTGCTTCCTTCATCACCCTACTGCCTTCTCCCCCCTCTTATCTCCTGCCTTCCTCTTATGAGGACCCTTGGATTACACTGGGGCCCTGGATAACCCAGAATAATCTTCCCATCTTCAGATTCACAACTTAATCACCTCCGTAACTTAATCACACAAGCACTCAAGGAACCAGAGATGATAAATGACTTGCCCAAGGCCACACAGCCCAGGGCTGACGTGGAGCTCTCATTCAGGTGTGGCTTGTCCATGCCTTAAAGAAAGTCCAAAATAGGCACGGTTTGGTTTTATAGAGATTCCTGCATGTCACGGAAAGCATCTTTGAAGGCTCCCTTTGGTTTGAGAGCCTCTCTGGTGAATCTATTTCAGCAACCGATGGTAAGAAAGACAAAGAAATCATTTAGCTTTAACTAGGATGTTAGGGACCCATGAACAGTAAAGATCAATCAGAAACAAGTACCAAGGAGCATGGGAACTGAGATACAAATTAGATCTACTCTAGGGTTTGTCAGTTCCTGGGACAAATGGGGCAGAGCTGGAACCAGCTCCCGAGCCTCCTAACTCAATGGGATGGACTTTTGTTGGAGGACAGAGTGGGATGAGAAAGCCAACCCCCATCCAGAGAAGGCATTGCTAATCGATCTCTGTGCTTTTCCCAGCCAGGCCTAGATGTGGCCTGATTCCCTTAAACACAGACCTCCAAGATTCCAGATCCAACCAACTGGAGTTGGCTGTCAAGATGAAGCCTGATCCGACAAAACTATAATTCAAAAAGATACATGCACCCCTGTATTCAAAGCAGCACTATGCACAATAGCCAAGACATGGAAACAACCTAAATGTCCATCAACAGGTGAATGGATAAAGAAGGTGTGGTATATATATATATACAATGGAATACTACTCAGCCATGAAAAGAATGAAATAATGCCATTTGCAGCAACATGCATGGACCTAGCGATTACCATGCTGAGTGAAGTCAGAAAGAGAAAGACAAACACCATGTGATACCTCTTATATGTCAAATCTAAAATATGATACAAATAAATTTACCTACGAAACAGAAACAGACTCACAGATACAGAGAACAGACTTGTGGTTGCCAAGGGGGCGGTGGGTGGGGGAGGGAAGGATTGGGAGTTCAGGATTAGCAGGTGCAAACTATTATATAGAGAATGGATAAACAACAAGGTCCTACTGTACAGCACAGGGAACTAGATTCAATATCCTCTGATAAACCACAATGGAAAAGAATATGAAAAAGAATATATATATATGTATAGCTGAATCAGTTTGCTCAGAGCAGAAATTAACACAACATTGTAAATCAACTATATTTCAATAAAATTAAAAAAAAAAAAAAAAGCCTGATTCACCATCTTGCAACGACACAGTTTCTGTGGGTATAAACAGAGGCATCTTTGCAGGCCTTGAAGAGTACCACGTATCTCTCAGGCCCCAGTATTCCTATATCAGGCCTTAGATTTCAAAATCCTATTTTAAAAAAAACACCAAAAGTCAAAAAACTCACCAAAAGCCTTTTCACTCCAAGGAAGAAAAAGCCAGACTTTTCTGCCATGTTCAGCACTGTGGCCCAAGACTGTGGCTTCTGACGGGCGGGGGGCAGGGCGACTCTTCCTGTTCCTCACTGGGCGCCCCGGGTGGGGCTGTGAGCTCCAACCTCCACCTCCGGCATCCAGCATCCAGCATCCAAGGCCTGGCTGGCTGGGAGCCCAGCGGCCTCCCTCAGCACCTGAGCCCCATTATAGCCTGGGGTTGGCTCAGGACGTGAGAGGCCTCTGGGGGGCCTGCAGTAGCCGCATCCAAGGAAGGAGGAAGAGGCAATTTCCATAAATCCATCCGGAGGCCGGATTCACCCAGCTCCTCTTCCAGAATCCACCCTCCTCCCCCGCAGTGTGCTCCATCTTCCTAGAAGGCTGTTTCCTCCCCCTCCTTCTCCTTGCACTCCTCTGCTTCCTCCTCCTCCTCTCCCCCACCCCGCCCCCTCCTCCTCCATGCACAGCACACGAGGAAACTGAGGCTCGGAAAGGTGGACTTGCCCACACAGCTCCCAGTGGTGGAGACAGGGATTCAATTAAATCGGGTCTGTCTAATTACAAGGTCTCCGTTCTTAACCACGATTCTGTGGATTGAGGAGGTGACCTGCCCTGGGATCCAGAATGTATTCCTAATGGAAATTCCTGCATCAGTGGTTTTTAAACTTGAGCCCACATCAGAATCCCCGGGTGGCTTGTGAAGAGCCTGCATTTCTAACAAGCTCCCAGGTAAGGCTGCTGCTGCTGGTCCGGAATCCATGCTTTGAGAACCTCTGGTCTCTATTAGTGACAAACCTTTAGGTGGTGATGTACTGGACCCCCCTCGCATGGTGGAAATGTTCTCTCCTTTGGACCAGGAGACTTGGGGCTGCTTCTCGACTGCTAACTGTCGGGTGACCTTTGACAAATCCTTTGCTTTCTCTGGATCCAATGCTCCCATCTGTACGGTAAGGATTTGAATGGGCAAACTTGGCAGAGGAGGGAGGAGAGGGGTTTGGAGTCAGGCTGGGTCTGACTTCTGAGCCTAGGACGCTGTATGACCTTGGGCAAGTGACTTAACTTCTCTGTGCTTCCAGTTATTATCTCTGAAATGAAAGCCTTAAACCAGATAGTTTCTAAGTGTAAATCTCACTGAATTAAGGGTTGGGATGGTGGGACGAGAAGATGAGTTTCTTAGGCTGGTCAGATGGTGAAAGACATGTCTCCCCACTAGCCAAAACTTTTGGAGGCCCAAAGAGAGCAGGTGTCTCTCCTTCCCCATCCCCCCTCCTTCTTTCCTTTTTCGCTTCCTCCCTCCCTCCCTTCCTTCTTTCCTATGCCCCCTCCTTCCCTTTTTCTCTGTTACCTTTTCCCCTTCGCTCCCCCATCCCTCCCTTTCTCGTTTCCTTTTTTCACAGGTCATTTTCCGCAGCCTTGGCTTTGCAATCAGACCGACCTGGGTTCAGCCACGCCTCTGTTGGCATGATCTGGGCATCCTTGGCCAAACGACTTTCCCTCTGTGGCTCCAGAACCCTCATCTGTGAATCGGGCGAGTGTCACCTCTTGCAGAGTTGTTGGTTCACTACTTACCCCATGGAAAACACCTGGCACAGGGCAATGCACACAGTGGACACTTCTGTTAGTTCTTTAGTTTGGAGGCTAAGGGCAGGGCTCTGGAACCAGATAGGCTTGTTGGAATCCCAGCTTTGCCCTCTACCAGCTGTGTGGCCTTGGGCAAGTGACTTAACCTTTCTGTGTCCCCATTTTCTCATCGGAAAATGGGGGCAGGAATAGTACCTACTTCCTTCCATCCTGAGGATTAAGTACCAAGTGTCTAGCGCACTGCTTGGCTTCAGCTATTTTGATTATTCACTGACAATGGTGATGTTGCCAGGTACCGTGCTTAGTGCTGGGGATAGAGCAGGGGACACAACACAGACGCTTCCTCGAGGAGCTCCCAGTGCAAGCGAGAGGGACACCCTAACAAGCTGGGACAGCGCTGCATCAGTGCTGTGATGGGGGGGAGCCCAGAGCAGTCCCCCAAAGGGCAGGGAAGTCTTCCCTGGGAGGTGGCCCCAAGCTGAGACATGAAGCGGAAGCGAGTGACTCTGAATAATAAACATCTTCATAGGAATTTTGTATAATTAATTGGACAAGTGTGCAATAGTGTGTTTACTACAGTCAAAAAGTTGAAAATAATCTAATCATCCACCCCCAAAGTATTGTATTGATTAAATAAACCACAGTACATGGAGTGAATGAAATAATTAGCAGCTGTTAAAATATGGTAAGGTATATATGTTGCAATACATAAACACCTGTATATTATATATATATAATCATTGAATGCAGAAGCAGGTTACAATATGGTACACAGAGTATGACTGAGCCACTTCACATTTATATATAAAATATATCTGTGCATGTGTTTATATCAAAGTGTTAATGATATTTATCTCTGGGGAGCTGCGTTTAGGATAAAAACAAAATTTATATTTAAATAACACAAAGTCTAAACGTAGTTAAAGTTTTGATGAAGCTTCTCAGCTCTCTAGAAATGGCCCATGAATGTATATTCAGTGATGGATAAGGCTTTTGCTTCCCTTTAACATTTACTAAAATCAAATATTATAGAACATTTTAATTTTTGTTCATTTGATACTTGACACAAACCTCATTGCTATTTTAATTTACACCTCCCCCACATCCCCCCCCCCAAAAAAAAGGAAGAAGGAGGTCATCGGGCCATGAGTAGGGGCAGGAAGCAGGAAGGGCATCCAGGTGGAAGGAACAGCACAGACGCCCGGGGTAGGAGGTCGCCCAGGGTGGTGGGACATCCGGCAGCCAGTCTGGTTACGTGTGTAGTCTGTCTGGAGCTCCCGGGGCCCTTGCTGGGAGCTGACGCGCTTCCCACAGCTGCCTGGGGCTGCATGTGCTCCTGGTTTGTGCTTAGACGGTGGGCACAGCTCCCAGCTCCCGGAGGGGTGGGTCGTCCCCAGCAGGCCCCGCCACCCGCCACCACCCACGACAGACAGGCTCCCCTGACGGCCCCCCACTCCATGCAGCTGGCTGCCCCGCCCTCGGTCAGCCCCATTTCCTGCCCCTCCCTCCCTCCTCCCTCCAGCTGTTTCACTGGCAGAGAGTCCTGTCCCATTCAGGACGGCAGCCCTGGTGAGAAAAGACTGCAGGACAGACCGGGGTCTCCCTGGGAGCCTCCGGGACTGAGAATGTTCTAGGCGGGCTGCGCTCTGGAGTACTCGAGAGGCCCTTGAATGAATGGATGAACCGCTTCCTGGGAAAAGAGCCACAGCCAAAGAACAGTGTGATTCCGAGAAAGAAGTCGGGGAACACGGGTCTCCTGTACAACCTCGTGTGGCCTGAAGTCACGGAACCCTCAGGAAGACCTGGGCGGAGACCAGCCACAAGGTATCACGCTCGGCTCTGACATCACCCAGAGAGGCCAGGAAAGGGGAAATAGCAATAGAGACAGAAGTGATTTGATTCTTGGTAAAATGTAATTTTTGTCAAAATGGACATAGCCCTATCATGATTTTCAGGTTTTCAAAGTAATGCATGCTCACTGGAAAAAACCAGCGAGGTCACCACAGTGATCAAAGCGGCCCGCTCCGTGTTTCCCTTCAGTGAATGCCCACAGTGGCCCTACGAGGGAGGTACTTTCCATGTCCACATCTTACAGGTAAAGAAACTGAGACGCAGGTCGGGGACGGTACCAAGCTCAACGCTGCGGAGCCGGGGGTGGGGTGGGAGGAGGGGCTGAGATCCAAATGGCGGGAGAGTCTGCGTAGCCCACCTTCGTAGCGGCTGGGCTGTCCTACCTCTCAGCGATGGAGAGGAAAGAGGGCTTCCTAACCCAGAGGTGACCCTTCAGGTGCCTCCCTGGATCACTCACGCGCTCGCGATCTCACTAATTGACCTATGATGTTTGTTGAGCTCCTACAATGTACCAGACACACAGGAGCATCTACATGTGGACACACACATGCTTTTCCAACATCTTGTTTGGTACCCCACCTTGTCTCTAACCACGGATCACAAACCTCCACCTGTATCATCTATGCTCCTCCAATACACCTTTTAACGGCTGCATGGACAGGGTGACTTGGGATTTATCCATCATTCCTCGGTGTGGTTGCTTCCTTCTTTGTCTTTTTTCTTCTTCTCATTATTATACATAGCACTGGGATGGCTGCTCCTAGTACATCATCCCTGTATGTTTGTCCTAGGGGTACCTTTCCCGAGGTGAAATTGCTGGCTCAAAGGTTTGCGTGTTTTTGAGTCTTTTGAGGCTTTTGGCCACATAGGAGGGTTGTGCCGGCTTGGACTCCCCTGGCACAGGATCTGGGGTGTGATATTCTCACCGCCTCACCCACATTGGTCGTTACCCATCTCCTAAAACTTGCCTGATGGGAAAGGTGAGAATAACATCTGGCTGCCTGACTTTGCATTCCTTCGTTCGTGCCGAATATCCTTTATAAGCTTATTGTTCACTTTATGACTATCCTGTTCAAGTCTATCCCCATTTTTTCCTTACTGGCATGTTTGTCTTTTTTCTTATTATTGATATTTAAGAGTTCTTTGTATATGAAGGATACGAACCCTTTGCCAGCGGTATCTGTTGAAAATATTCCACTCCCCGCTCTGCTTTCAGATCAGCACAGTTTTAAACGGGTGAGCCATTTGGACCAGCATTTGGCAAAATTACAAGCAAACAGCACACCATTATACTTGAGTAGCTGCTACTTGATGTCCGTCTGATCACTCAGACCTATGTGGTTCAGAAAGGCCAGCAAGCAAGTGGCCAAACCTTAGGTCTGCCTTCTCTCTCTATGCAAGGGCCCGGCCCCCAGCTTCCTTTCTGGCATCCCTGACCTCCTTTTCAAGACCAATCTTTCCTGTAGTTCTCGCTGTCGAATTAGACTGAGTCGAATTAGACTCAGGGCTTCCCAAAGGGCAATCCCGGCACCACGAGCATCAGTTTTTTGAGTCAGAATCTCTGAGGATGGGGTGTAGGAGTCTGCATTTTGAACAAGCAGCCCTGGTGATTTTGATGCACCCTAAAACTTGAGAACCACTGAGCTGAATGTCTTTTCTTTTTGCCCTTTGTCCAGGTCTCTGGGTTCTTTGTTGCACACTGAGGCTTTTTATTTTCCTTTCTAAGCAAATATCTATGCACTTCTGCGCGTCTACACATCCTGTGTCAGCAGTTGAGGCTAGGAGACAATGGTGGAGAAGAAGCGAAACTTGGTCTTGTACCACAGAAAGTCAGAGCACATCATCCAGCATTCAGGCTTTGACGTTATTTTAAGCCACAGAACCCTTTCTTCAGATGAAAATATATGGAGAAGTGCAATTTGAAGACAGATAAAAGTGGCGTTATTCTAGTAGAAACAGAATTGGAGGTCTCCAGACGGCAGCTCACTGAACCTCACTCTCACTGCCGTGAGGCCTCTCGGAATCCTCATGGCTCTCGGGGGCAGGTCGAAAACTGCAAAATCTACTCCAAATTGTTAAGACACCACAGTTCTTAACCATTGCTGAATCTGCTGTGTGGCCTTAGGCAAGGTACTCTCATGCTCTGGCCATAATCATTTGTCAATAAAGAGGTTGAATGTTGTATTAGTCAGGGAAGTAGCTGCAGTAACAAATAGACCCAAGCATGTATAATGGCTCAAACAAAACAGATGTTTGTTAAAAGGCAGGCATTTGTGAGTGGAGGGTGGTCCTCTTCCACGCAGTGATTCAGTGAGCTGTCTCATGTTCCGACGATCCCTTGGACATCACTGAGGAAACACAGCATAGAGAGGGCATGTTTGCTTCTTAACCGTTTTCTGCCACACATGAGAACTAGCCAATGTAGTTGCAAAGGAGGCTGTGAAATGTAGCTCTTGGCGAGGGTGGCTCTTCCCCATCTACAGCTGTGTACTGTGGGAGGGAGAATGCATTTTTGTGGACAGCTAGCTGTCTCTGCCACAAACACGGTGACCTCTTGGGTCTCTTCCAGTCTCTGATTCTAAATTCTAAATTTTCATTAGTTGATCTTAAAGTTAACATGATGATGTCAGACCCACAAATACTTTCCTATCCTCAAGATAATCCCCATCAAATAGACTGAGTACATTTCCACATTCCAGGCCCCTAAACATGGATTTCCTTGGAATGTAGGCAACTGCCATTCTCCTTCCCTCCTGGAAAAAGGAAACAAAAATAACAATGTTATTGAGTGTATCACGTTTGCTGAACTAAAGGTTTTTGTACCCACTATCTCACTGAACCTCTCTACAACCCTACATGGCAAGGCTCCATGATTAGCATTCCCATTTTATACAGGAAGAAAATGAGGCTCAGAGAGGTAAAGGGACTTGCCCAAGGTCACACAGCTCATAGGCAAAAGAACTGGGTTTTGAACTCAGACAATCCAACTTCTGTCCTAGGGTCCCACTGCATATTGGAGCGTGTGTGCACAAGGGTGCATGTGTGCACATATGCCAGTGCATGTGTGCACATGTGCCAGTGCATGCGTGGGGTTAGGGTAGGCATTTTCCTTGGGCTGTATTTCCCCAGGTGAGGTATAAGGAAGTAGAAGTGAAGGAACCGTTGTCCAAGTCCCCAGAAGGGACCAAGCTTGCTGATTAGAAGGCAGCCAGGGGGTTGCCTTGGGCCAAGGAAGCCCAGTGTGACCAAGTATTCTAGTCACCGGCCAGAAAAAAGAGAAGGGGGTGGCGTGTGAGGACACAACTGAGCCCGTCTGTGGGTCCTGGATGCTGCTGAGGCCTTGATGGGGCCAGGCATGCAGTGGGTGCTTGTGGACGATTTCCTGTGTGAATAAACCCACGGAGGAGTGAAAGCTGTACCTGTGTGAGAACTTAAGATGGGTCAGCCCAGTCTAGTCTCAGCTTTGGGGGAGGGGAGGCAAACTTGTCACATAGACTTTTATTCAGTCACTCAACAAGCATTTATTAGCACCTGTTCTGTGTCTGGCATTCCACAAGGCAGGGTGATGAAAAAGATGGGATCCCTGCCCTCGTGGGACTTTGGAGGGGCCATGGGGTAGTTTCAGAGTTGACCCCCGTATTTGATCTGAGGAAAGTGAGGCGCTGACTGGTCGAGCGACATTCCCAAGGTCACTTGGTGGGATTAGGACCTGGGGGGTCTTGGTTCCCAGGCCAGGACCCCTGATATGTCCCTGGCTGAGGGCGGGGCCCTAGCCTTGGGCCTGGGATGCAGGATTGGCGATCACTTTGTGCTGCTTCTGGCCCCCGGGACATGCTGTTTTCAGGCAAAATTAGGAAGCAGTGAACGTACAATACTTCTCTTTTGGAACCTCTGTGTTTTTGCAGTGTTGGGCTCAAGCACGACAGAGAAAGAGTAGAATTTCTTGCCCTGCCGGGTGGAACGCAGAGGCCATGTGTATGCTACACGGTGCTGTCAAAGAAACATTAGTGTCAGGTTGGCATCGGTGGACAGCATGACGTGGTCACGGACGCCAGAGCCACCTGCTCTAGAGTGCAGATCCCATCCCTGCCCTTTCACCCGCTGCATCCTCCGTGTCCTCATCCCTCAGAGGGGGGATACTCTCAGGGGCTACTACTTCACAGGGTTGTTGGGGGTGAAGTGAGTTAATATACCTAAAAATATACACGAGCACAGCACAGGGCCAGCTCAGTGAAGGTGCTTCTATTCTCACTCTCAGGGACGTGGGTGCTGATGTTTGCCTTTTGTACGTCAAGGCTGATGCGGGCACCTGGTGCCTTGTGACCTCGGGTTCCCAGGGTAGGAAAGGTCATTTCGGTCGGTCTCCGGGCTTCATGCCCTGCGCTGCGGAGAAGTCCTGGGCTCCAGTGGATGGGGACGGTGCTCCGCCCACCACGCACACACTCTCGCAAGCTTGGAAGTGCCAGCAGCTGATTCAGCAGAGAGGTCAGCTGCTCCTCAGCCAGAATGTCAGAATCGGTTCTGCTTTCTTAGGGTACACGACTTCGGTCCTCTGATCCTAGCCCTGGGATCCCGCTGAGGGCAGCTCTTGTGCAAGGAGGTGGGTTGGCTGGATGAGGCAATGGGTGCAAGAAACAGTGACTAGCACGCACAGTTTTTCCTTCTGGGGATCGGGCGTCAGAGACACAGGAGGGCTGGAGGGGTGTGGCCAGGCAGACCTGGGTTCCGGTCTTGGGAATCAACCGCCTGGGTGAGCTCGGGGGATTCACAGGACCCCTTTGAGCCTCAGTTACCTCTTGTCTCAGAGCTGTTGAGAAAGCATCTGCAGTGCTCAGTCAGCGATCTGGGGTGGTGATTAGGGCCAGGGGACATTCGAAGTACGCCCTTCCCTTGTTACTGGAATTTGTTTGAACAGGTGTCAGAATCTATGAATTCCTGGGTGTGGGATGAACGAATTGCTCAGATAGTGTGTGAGCCTGCTGCTGCTATAACAACCACTGCAAACCGCGTGGCTTAAAACAATACACATTTATGATCTTACTTTTCTGGAGGTCAGAAGTCTCAAGTGAGGTTGACCTGGCCCGTTTTTGCCTGAGCACTTATTGTCAAAGACACTCCCATCAGTGCCCACCTGGTGCATTCAGTGTGCAAACTACCACAGGAGCATCGAGGGGGTAGCTTTGATCAGGGAAGTCAGGAAATAGTGTCGGAGAAGGGAGCACATATTTGGGCCTGGTCCCAAGGATGAGTTGACCTGAAATAAAAGTTATTTCCGGCTGGGAGAGCGGCAGGAGTAGAGATTTGGAGACTAGATGAGCAAGGGGTATCTGGTGCGGCGGATGGAATCAGGGAGCGGCCGGAGGGAGTCTCGATGTTCTGCAGGACCTCGAAGGTCCCATCCAACTTTCTGGGTGGTCTGGTACACCCCATCTCACCGGAACAGCATCTCGTTGTCCCCAGACCTTGCCCTCTCCAAACTCGGCACTTAAACTGGAACATTTGGACGATCGAAGATTCCAGACAATCTCAAGTTAATTGAGTTTGAAATTCCAGCTTGGCAGACGGGCATGTTGGTTTGTGGCTTTATCTCCTGGGTTGTCTGGTCCAGGAAGCAGCTCAGAGGGGAGAGTATTTCTTTGCCTTGGTGGCTTTCTTGGCTTTCTTGGTCTCCTCTCCTAGCACGTCCAGGACTTGCTGACAGCTGTAGGCACAGAGCTTGGGAGAAATGAGGTGCTTCCTTCAGGGTTAAAGAGAGTTGGCGTAGGTGGCACCTGTGGCCGGCATGGGATGTGTTTACTGGGTAGAGAGGGACACGGCCACTGCCCGGTGGAGCCAGATGAAGTGGGCTGGGCACTGAAGGGTGCGCTGGCCCCCCTCATTGCCAGGGGGCAGGGCTGACTGACGTCAAGAGTGGGTCTTCGGGGAGTGCAGGCAATTTTCAGTCTCTTTTATGACAGATGCGACTCACTGGGGGCCTCCTCAGCTGTCAGGGAATGGGGTCAGGAAGAAAAAGGGCGTCCCTTGAGTAAGAAAGGAACGGCCACCCGGGGTAGAAGCAGGACTCTGCCAGCTCGCCGACCTGTTTTGAAACCCACTTCTGCCCTCGCTGGCCGTGAGACCTCGGGAAGGACACAACTTCTCTGAGCCTCGGTTTCCTCCGCTGTGAACTGGGGGTGATTAGAGGGTTTTCCTCATGGGGTGGGGGTGTGTGTTGGGTGGTGTACGTGAGATCCTGAGTGGCACAGAGCTGGGGCTGAAAACCAAGTGCGGCCTGAGCACGAGAGGCTAGCTCCAGTGGTTGGGGGAGCAGCGGGGACCAGACGTCCTGAGCTGTGAGAAGCTAGAAATGCCACGTGTGGACGGTGCCGGGGTCCTAGCTTCACTCCAAGCTTCCCCTCCACTTCCTGGTTTGGCCTGAAAACACGGCAGGGTCTGGGTAGAGACCCGGCGTCACAGGTCCCACTTTTCCTGGGGGCAGTGGGGCCTGACTGGCTTAAATGGGCCTTTATTCCCCTGTGTTTCCCTCCCCTCCTGTAAAAAGCCTCAGACATGAAGGAAATCAGAACCAGGGCTCCGGGGAGGGGGGGGGCTGGGCGGCTTCCCTGAGCCTGGCTGGGCGATGCCCTTCACCTCCCCATCACTGACTCCTAGAGGGCCTGGAGTGAGGGATTCATCTGGTCGGGGCGCAAGGCCTCCTCCCCGTTCTGCTGGGCTGCTCCCTGCATCCTGTCTGCTCCGTAATCTCGGCCCTCTCCCAGCTCTGGCCGCTCACGCGTTCCAGGCGGCTGGGAAGCCAGCCGCGCCGCAAAGGTCCTCCTTCCAAGAGCTTTTTGTGTTGTTTCCACTGCCTGAAGGGACAGGGAACTTTCATTCACTGAGACCAGGCTGGACTTTCGCTCCATGCTGCTTCCCAGCGCTGAGATCCTCTTTGGGGGCTGGTCATTCCTCTCCTGGTATCACACAGACATCAGAAACATGGGAGATGGAGCAAATGGTCCCATTTTACAGCCAAGGAAACTGAGGCCCGGGGAGACGATGTGTACTCACCCCTCCTCCATTCCCTAATTCACAGCCTCCCTCTCTGCCTTGGGAACGGTCCTGCCTCCAGTGGCCCTGGCTTGCTGCACTTCGATGGGGCCCTCAGAGTAATGATTCAGTTTGGAGTTAGGCAGACCTGGGTTCGAATCCTGAGTCCCTTGATGACGAGCGGGTGCTCTCGGGCTGTCTCCTCTCTCTCAGCCTCGGTTTCCCCACTTGTAAATGAGAGCAATGGCAGGTTCTACCCTGAGTTGTGTGGTGAGAATGAAAGAAGATAGTCCACGAAAAGGGCTTAGCACTGGGCCCCACACGTAGTGGGTCCTGCAAAGACTTCTGGGCCCTGGAGATGGGCTACGTGGCAGGGCCTCGGTAAATACTTTCTGAAATGAGATTGAGTTCTTTAATCACCACCTTCTGCTCCAATCCCCAGCCTGTTAGCCCCTATTTTTTTCCTGTAAAGGATGAGGCTCAGAGACGGAGGATCAGAGAGGTTAATTGGCTCCTTAAGACCACACAGCTCACAACAAAGAGAGTCAGGTTCCTGATGCCTCGTCCTACGTTTGCCCGGACACCCCAGGGGCTGTTCCTATTCTCCTGGTCCCTTCTCCAGCGCCCACCTACCCTCCTCCTCTGTGGTTTCCAGGCCTTTCCGCAGATGCCGCAGACTCTCCCTTTCACATATTAGGGTTCTCTCATGTATCTCTGACAGCTTGATCAAATCTCATGCCCCATCCCTCAGAAGCCTGTTCTCATCCAGATGCTCCACTGAAAACCGAAGGGATCAACTCCTTCACCTTGAGGCGTCTGGGCTGATGACAACTCGCAGGAGAAGGGTTTGTGAGCCTGGTGCCTTAAGCCAGGACGGTGCATCCTCGCAGGCAGCCTTCAGGCTCTGTGGACACAGGTGAGGGTAGCCTCTGGCCAGGGGTCTTCCTGGAGGCTAGAAAGCAGCAGCCTCCCCTGCTTCAGGGACCTGAGAACCGGCAGTGATGGAGTTGGTTCCACAGACATCTGTGTTACCACTTCCACACACCTCCACCGGGGCCTCTCTGTTCCTCCCTTTCCTTGTACAATTGTGTTGCCTTTTTTTTTTTTAAAGTGACAAAGCTGCACATCAGCAGAGCTCAGAGAAACTGAGCAGGCCTGAGAGGCCATGGGGGCGAGTGTTGCAATCTTGGCACACCCCACGTCTACGCTGCCTGCCTGCCTGCCTGCCAGGCTGAGGCTTCCTGCCAGAGCCTGGGGGTGGTGGTGCTGAAGGGCGGTTAAGGCTGTGTCCTGTGACCCGGCTGAGGAGCCTGGGGTCCCCGTCACCTTCTGCTGAACTGGTAAAACTCTCTTCTCACCCGGGCATCCTTCCTTCCCAGTGTGGGCATTGCAGCCGGTTCCGGGAGACCAGGGGGAGAAGCACGTCTCGTCAAGGTGTGTTTGGAGAGGCAGGATGGCGTGGTGGTCAGAGCTTCTGGAATTCGACTGCTTGGCTTCAAATTCTTTGCCTTCCGCCTCCTGCGGCCTTGGTTTCCTCACCTGTGAATGGGATGACACTATCTTGTAGGGCCTTTGGGGTGGGGGTGGGGGGACATGGATCTAGGGGAGGGCACGTTTTATTTTAACCTTTATTATTTTGGTATTTGCCATGCCAGGTGTTTAAAGGAAAGAACCTGGGGTTGGGGAAGTTGGAATGGGGCGTTCACATGGGAGATGCGCTTAGCCGGGAGCCCAGAGCTCGGTAAGCATGTGGTTTCGTCCCTAGCTGTCTGTGTCCCTGGTGGGGCGGAGTTAGTGAGACGCTCTGCCCCTCTGTGCTTTCTTACTGTGGGGCTTCAGATAGATTGCTGACCTCATCGACAGCTGTGTCCTCGAAAACTGGGATTGTATCAGCTCCATAGCTGGTGGTTGTAAGGATGCAGGGGTGGGCTTCCCTGGTGGTCCAGTGGTTAAGACTCCGAACGTCCAATGCAGGGGCCGGAGGTTTGATCCCTGGCAGGGAACTCAGATCGCACATGCTGTGCATTATAGCTGGGGTAGGTGGGGGGGGTGGGGGAAGGATGCAGGGGTGAATTTAAAGTGGCCCTGGCCCCCAGGGCAGCCATCAGTTCTGGAAGCAACTGAAAGGCCTCTCTGGGAGTCATCTGGCTCCCTTGGGGAGGTGGTGGCGGCCGGCTGGTTTCTCCCCTCGGATGCCATATGGAAGTGCTGGGGGTACCCCAGACACTCAAATGCCTTAGGGGGCTCTGAAGCTCACGAGGTAGAGAGCAAGGCCACTGCCTGCCTGGCCCCCGGCTTCTCAACGCACCTGCTGCCCCATCTCACTCTCCCCTCTCCTCCTCTCCTCCCCGCTCAGTGCTCTGAGCCAGCGCTGGAGTAGAGAGAGCGTCTCTGGGCGGAAGCAAGCACTGACCTGTCCCCGGCGGAAGGGTCCTCAAGGCCCCAGAGGCGGGCTGTGCCCTGGGTGGTTCTTCCCTCCGGGAGCCGGCTGTGGTCAGAGGAAGCGTGCCTCAGCTGACCGAGAGATGGGCCCTGGGCACCCGCCCTGCGCCCAGCACACCCTGTCGTGGGCCCTCATCAACCATTAGCGAGGGAGTGAACACGTCAGCTGCAACAGCAGAGAGCCACAGCCTGATATTTTTGGGGAACAAGATCTGGGGCATTGCTCAGAGTCCCCTCTTTCCCGTAGGGAACCCTCACTAAAGTCATTTTGAGGTCGTGTTCTTTCTTTTTAAAACACAAAATTATTTGGAGGGCATACCCTTTGTTCAAAGAAAAATAAGCGTGGGAATTTTGCATTCGGTGTCATAATATTCCTGTCCGTTTAAAAACCAAAATTGCGTCCCTTGGCTCAGCTCCCGGCAGGGGCCCCTCACCTTATATCTGTCTCTGTGGCTCTTGGCTCATTTGGAACACGTGGGGTAGAGAATGTATGGGTCGTCAGGTCTGAGGGGGACACTCACAGGCGACTGAGTCCTCTTCCCTTGCCTCTCCATTGTGTAGGTGAGCAAATAGAGGCACAGAGAAGTTAAGTGACTTGCCCCAGGTCACACAGCTGATAAGGGCAGAGCCAGAGTTTGAATCCAGACAGCTTTAACCACAACACTTGCATTCCCAGAAGAGGAAACCGAGGCCCAAATGTGATGTCAGGGAAGGAGGCCCGGTGTCCAGTCCATGTCTCCGGCCATGCTGGCTCCTGAGCTCAGGGACAGGAAGAGAATTGTGCAGATTCTCTGAAAATTAGGAGCAGAGCTGGACCTGGAACCCAGGGCTCCTACCTCTTCTTGGTTTCTCTCAGGGGAAAATTCAAGGACCAGGGTTTGGATGGGAAAGACAGAGCTGTGCTGTGGGTCTCAGTTTCCCCTGATGTCAAACAGGGGAGTTGACAAACTCAGGCCACTGGAACCTGTGTGTGGCCAAGTTCTTACCAGCCTGCAGAGAAACAAAAAGAGAAAACACAGACAACAGAGTGATTGTTTTATTTTTTTTTTCATAAAGTGAAGTATTTTCATCTAAGAAGGATGAGTCCATGTCCCATCGATTTTTATCGGTATTAATGTACTGTTTGTTT
The DNA here is from genome assembly GCF_030028045.1 of Hippopotamus amphibius kiboko. Classification (NCBI taxonomy): domain Eukaryota; kingdom Metazoa; phylum Chordata; class Mammalia; order Artiodactyla; family Hippopotamidae; genus Hippopotamus; species Hippopotamus amphibius. The sequence continues at coordinate 8,861,079 of NC_080193.1, read as the reverse complement.
TCTGAAATGGTAAGGATGATTAAAGGATGGCTTTAATTTTGCCCTTACTTGGCTGACAAAAAACTGGCAACTCTGCGACAGTCTCAGAAGCATTTGGGAAATGTAACTGTTCAGGAAATCCCACGGTTTGGAGTTCACTTGAGCTCAGAGGGTCTCTTGGGCTCCTTCGAGGTGAGGGAGGGCACGGGTGCGGCTGAGGTGGGGTGCCCAGAAAGAACCAAGAAACTGGGCGTGGAGGTGAAGGCTCTGGCTGCCAGAGCCAGGGCTGGACTGAAGAGGGGAGGACGCACCTGGCATGCTGTGGGTGCCCGATGGGGGCAACAGGATGCAATGGTTGCCATGTGAGGGCTCTACCGTGACTCCGAGTTCGGGCAGCGGGCAGGGAGGGAGAGGACTGGGGAAGAGAGGATGAAAGGGGGAGAAGCTGATGGTGGGCAAGGAGGACTCAGGAGGGGGCTGGGAAGGGGAGCCGGGAGCCTGCTCTGGCTGGGAGGGAGGGCGAGGTTTTGGTGGGGAGGGGGCTGAGTGGCGAGGAATTGAGAGGGGGTCGTGGGGCCTCTGTCGAGGTGGGGGATACACAGGAGAGGAGCAAGTAAAAGACAGTTGCAAGAGGCTTGTCGTGGCTTCTGAGCTGGATATCTGTCTTAGGTGGGGGCTCCCCAGCAGCAGGGCCTGAGGCGAGGATTTGGTGAATGGGGGGTGTTGAGGGTGTGTCTCAGGCAGGGTTGGGATTTGGTGAGGGGAGGGAGGCGGGGTCACACCAGTTCAGGGTTGGATCGCATCTCCAGTGAATATGTTGGTACTTTGCCCATCATGCCTTTTATGCATTCGTTTTGACTTTTCATATTGCATGAAAGTATTATTTATCCTGATTAGTGCGTTTGGGGGGCACACTCTTAAATTTGCATTCAAGGGTCAGGCATGGGGAGCAGCTCAGTAAGAATGTGGTCTCAGGTGGAGACTAGCCTCAGCCTGATCCTGGGGGTGAGAGGGACAACTCTGGAGCCTGAATTGCACCCCATGGCAGTCGGGGAGAAGCAGCTCCTGCTTGGCTGAGGGCAGTTCTCAGGAGAAGGGGCAGCTGTGAGCTGTGGTATCTAGTGTTCTCTGCAGCTGTGGGCTGGGTTCCCCCTCTGGTACAGGGGATCTGGGCTGTACACCACCAACTCCTACTACAATACTCTTTGTGGTTCTTTGAGAGATGGCGGTAAAAATTTGAATTATTTAAAAGTGCTTATGGCTGTTGGACTGTTTCAATATAACTGTGCTAAAGCTTCTAGGGCCCAGCTTCTGTTCCTGTTATAGAATGGATGAATGAATGAATGCTTGTGGCAGGGAGGGTGTCCTGGCTTGGGGAGAGGGGAGTAGGACAGTGAGCAGAGCTAGTGTGGCTGTGGGCCTCACCTGATGGGTGGGCTCATTTCAAGTTGCTGGTTCATTTCTGTAAAAGATAGGTGCTGGAGAGAAGAAGGCCAAAGTGGACTGAGTATCTATGATTCTGGCCATGGAAAGAGGAACAGAAGGAGGAGGATCTTGGCTTTGGGTTTCTTAGGACTGGGAATTATATCTTTGTATTCCTAGCTGGTTGCCTGGTACTTGGCAGACAAAATGTGCTCAGTGAGGTTTCCTGAATGTATAAATGAGAAATATGTAATCTGTTATCAGATACTTACACCTCAGTGTGAAAGAAGCTCCAAGAGGAGGTCTTGTATACTCACACTGCCTTATGACTGTTCCACATTGGTGTCTGGGGCAACGCTATCCAGTCATAAGAATCGCAATCATCCTCAACAACACTAATGATAGGAACAGTGGTAATTTACTGAGAACTTAGTGTGGACCAGGCATTGTTCTGGGTGCTCTATATTCCTTCTCTTATTTAATTCTAATACCAGCTCTGTGAGGTATCTACTACTGCTGTTCCATTTTACAGATTGGGAAACTGGAGGTAGAGAGAACGTAAGCAACAAAGAAGTCGTAAGTGGCAGAACTAGGATTTGAACTTGGATGGCCCAGCTCCATAGCCTGTCCCCTTCACTATCAGGCGTTGAGCATGGCTTTGGGTTCAAGTCCTGGCTCCTCCATTTTCTGGCTATCTGACCTCGGGCAAGTTGCTTGACCCTTCTGAGCTTTAGTTTCCTCAGCTGTGAGGTAAGGGCAGTATCAGGGCTCTCGGGAGGCTGGAGCAAAGCGAGAGGCGGGAAGGATCCTGAGGGCTGACGATGATGGTTCCCATGGCTCAGCATCACGGCGGTTTCAAGGGTCCCTACTTGTGGCTACTAACTGCGGGGGCCCTTGGAAACCTACGCCAGTGAGACATTGCCAGGGTTCTTGGCAGGAGGGTGAGGAAGAGGGAAGAGGGAGACAAAGGCTCCTCTGTCAGCCCCTGGGGGCCCATCCCAGCTTGGGAAGATGTGAGTGCTATAAGGGAGAGACGAGGAGTGCCTGGGCATGGGGTGGGCACCCTGTTGCCCGCCAAAATTTGTTCTTCGTGAGAAATGGGTGGAAAATTACTTTGGATCTTTTCCTGAGGGGCTGGGAAGGCACGGGCCAGTTCACAGAGGGGAGAGGTTTTTCCATACCCCAGGAATGCGATCATGGCTTTATTTTAAAACAGAATGAAAGCAGAAAACAGCTTCAAGCTGGCAGCTGCTGGGGGCTGCCAAGCCAGCTCCAGAAAATGGCTTCCTGTGGGTTCAGGCTGCAGGCTCCAGGCTCTGAGCTCAAGGTCGACACCAGAAATCGGCTGACTGGTCCATCGCTACCCTGTTCTCTGCCTCATCCAGCCTGAGCGCCTTCTTCTCTGGGAACCTACAGGGTCCAGATCTACTCTCTGGGGTTGTTGAGGGGGCCTCGGGCCTAAATCTGTCTCCCTTGCTCTGTAGATAGCTTCATACAACGCAGAATTCATGTCTGATCCCAGTCTACGTGGCTCTGAAGCTTTTTTTTTTTTTTGATGGATTAAAGCACAGCACAGCTAGTGCAAAGGGAGGGCTGAAAACTTGTTTGTGCATCGTAAAAGAAAGGGGGTTTGAGAGCCCCAGACGCTATTAAGAATAAGAGGGGAATGACACACACATACACACACAATGATTTCTTGTAATATTGTATCACATACGTAATGATGAACTCTTAATGGTAAGAGACTGGAAACAAGCCAAGTGCCCATCTCCCCGAGACTGGTTAAGCAAATGATGGCAAATCCAATAATGGAATACTATGCAGCCATTGAAAAGGATGGGTGCTTTTTACATACTGATATGAAATCACCTCCAAGGTATATTGCTAGGTAAGGACAAGTTGAAAAATAGTATGTGTAACAGACCAAGTTTTATGCAAAACAGGGAAGAACTTAGGATATATATTTGTATTTGTTTAAAGACACCCTGGAAGGAGACATAAGAAACAAAAGGATTTGGGTGCAGGGTGTTCTGGGTGGATGGTGGCAGCATAGCAATGAGGATTTGCATTCTAACTTTTTGATAATTTTAGATAGTTTTGAATGTCACCAATTAGATGGAGTTGGGCTGCCTAGTCAAAAACTGAAATTGAAAAAGTTGAATTAGAATCGTGAATGAATGCCCATTAGGCTAATAGCAAGTGCTATTATGAAGTATTATAAACGCTAATGTCCATGGCTTTCCTCACCATTACCTCCTTGACCACCACATGAACCCATTTGGGATTTTAAGCCTATTCTACCTGACTCCAGCTTCCTCCATGTCACAAAGAGAAAGTTCCTTCTGGTCCACTTGAACCTGGCCTGAGAGGGTCTTGTTTGAGGTTCACGTGGAAACCTCCAGCATCCTTATCCTGGTGGCTGAGATGTGCTCCTGGGCAGTCCAGCTGATGTCTCACTTGAATGCTTGACCCCCGATGAAGTGTTTGTAGGAAAGAAATGTGTCCTCATGGGCTAATATCCAATGGACACAGACCCTATGGAGAAGGTAATGACTGAAAACCCATGCTCATAGGAGGCGTGCATGTCCTTGTCAATATCCTGTTTCCATAGAACAGGGTAACAGACAAGCGAGCCTGGGGCAGTGAGCATCGTGGCATCCCAGGCCCCTCCCCGGCTGGTGCAGAGTGTCGCTGGGTTCTAGCATCTGTCACAGAGAATAACGTCCTGCTTGCCTCTGCTCATGGTATCAAGACATCAGTTCAGAGAAACGGCATCAGGGAGAATGCCTTGAGGGCCACACAGTTCAGGCCCTTTCCCAGACATTCTAGAAATTTCTTCCCATGAAGCTGGCAACACGTAACCCTGGATGTCTAGACCAAAGCAAATAGTCGCTCCTCCCCTGGCACGTCTGGGAAAGCAGTTCCCACTGAATGGCCTGTTGGGGCAGAGCCGCCCGCTTACAGGAAGCGGTATTGTATTCAGGCAGCCGGTGTTTGGAAGCCTCTCCTGAAATATCTGGAACCTCAAGGCTGCATCCACCATCGGTACGTCATGGAGGATGCTAGCCTGCCCATCATGCCATGTCCTCTCTACACGGACCTCTGGACAAAGTCCTTCTGCTCCTGGTCCCCGAAGGTTTCGCCTTCCCCGAAATGGGTTTGTTTCGAGCCACGGGGCATGTGACGCCTGTAACTGGTTTTTCTTTATCAGACTAGGAGTCTGCGAGTCTACTGTGTGGCCCACCCAGGCAAAGCATTCAGGACATCCCTTATCGTCTGCATTTTTCCTCTCAGCCCTGGCTCCGTTTTCTGCCTCCACCCATGTTTCCCTTCCTCCTTTCACTCCCACTTTTACTTTACGTTCGCTTGGATATGGGAGCCTCTTTGGAGCTTTCCCCCACCCTTCTGGACCAAGTCGGTACATAAGCAAACAAATAATTTGACAAACCTGCAAGCCAAAGCAGCCTGTGTAGCACCCCTCTCCCTGCCTGGGGAAAGAGCAGTCCCAGCTGGTAGGGCCAGCAGGTAAGGGGTTAAGAGTGATGCAGAGGAAATGCTAGTCAAGGTTAAAGTGAGGAAGTGGCCCCTGCCAGGGGAAGGAGGTGGCTGGCTTATCCTGTGTGACTCCAGGGGGCTGAACCAGGCTTGAGGGGAAAGTAGCAGGTTGCTGGAGTTCAATTTAGTAAAAAAAAAAAAAGGAAGAGCTTTCTAATGACTTGGAATTTTCTAGAAGTTCTGCTGTGGCAGTGGGGGAAGAGAGGGAGGGGCGACCTTCTCTGGAGAAGAGCTGAACCCAGGGAGAGGTTTTTCTGATGAGTTTATTTCTAAGTGACGACTTAAGGGCCCAAGGGATGCCTGAGGCGAGGTCCTTAACGTGGAGGGTCCCCCATTTCAAAGTGAAACCGAGTCTCAGAAACCAAGCAACTTACCAGGAGGGCTCCCCTTCCTGCTGCCTGTGTGATGATGTCTTGCGTCTTTCTAAGCTCCATCCGGCACTGGTTTTTGTCTCCTCTGCTGTCTACGGCATCCCCATACCCAGCACAGTGCCTGGCAGAGATGTGTCGAATTTAATTGAATGAAAAAATAAAACAAAGTTTTTTGTCATGTTGGCAGAGCTGGAATACAAACTCTGTATTATCTGATTCCAGAAGTAGCTTTCTTTAAACATCACAGCCACGGGGTGTGTTTGTTGGAGCTGGGATTTTTATATAGGTAGGGCCACCTACCTGTCCTCATTTGCCTGGAACGTTCTGGTTTCAGCACCAAAAGTCCCACTGCTCAGGACACCCCCAAACTGGGATGACTGGTCAACCTATATACCCTGCATTTGTGATCTCATGTAAGCTTTACACTGGCCCGCTTTGCAGATGAAGAGACTGAGTCGTGACCTGAGATATCTCAGGGGTCAGGCTGGCCTTGGCACCTGGCTTTGCTGCAGCCGCGTGAGCCTTAAGCTCTCTGCTGCTCTGAGCCACTTTCCTTTCTCTGTAACGTGGGGGTGGCAGACCCCTGGATCCTATAGCCTCTCCAGCAGTGGCTTTTAAGGATTCTGGAATTTCCTCTGGGCTTCAACTGTCTGTTTTTTCCGCTGCGGGTGGGGTCAGTTTTCTCAGGAAGACCCTTTCTGGGGCAAGGCTGAGTTTCTCCTAGGGAAAAGGTGACAGCACAGTTACAGGGTCAAGGGGGAGGGCAGCCTGTTCCTCCTCCCCCCAAGCCTGGGAACAGGGTGGGATCTCGCACATACTGCACCAATGCCAGCCCTTCTACCAGCTGCCTGGGCTGGAGCCAGGCAATTCCAAGGGGCCAGAGCCTGCCTGAGTGCCCCAGGGGCCCTGCGCCTGGTGCTGGCAGCCTGGGCGGGGAGCAGCTCAGGCAGCTCAGGGCTCCGGGATCTCTCAGGTTTCCTCTCGGCTGGACAGCCCCCTGCAGCCCCCTGCCTGCCCCAGAGCCTGGCGTGCGGCGACTGCACTGGCCAGAGGTGGGTGAGTCGGGTCCCTGAGGGCTCTTTGCGGTGGGGTTGTGGATACGTGAGACACCGCTCCCCTGCCTGCCCTGTGCACGGGGTGGGGGTGGGGGTGGTGTCAGGGGGTGCAAACACAAAGGGTCTTGCACACAGTGGAGTCCCCAGCAGGCAAGTCACAGAATGTCAAGGGCAGTCACGGTGATTGAAGATGTGGGTCCCAGTGTCAGAACATCCCAGGCTCAAATCTTACCTCTGCCTCTTCCTAGGTGTGGGATCTTGGGCTAGTGGCTTTGCTTTTCTGTGCCTCAGTTTCCACATCTGCAAAATGGGAATGAAAATACCCGCCTTGAAGGTTTGTTCTGAGTAGAGGCACTGGGTACACCACTGGTGCCTGACAAGTAAGGGGTAATGCTATCACACCCCCTGCCCCCGCCGCCTCTCGGTGGTTCAGGTTCCTCCCTGACCAGGGCTGCACCTGGGACCCCCAGGGAAGATGGAGGGAGAGAAAGGGATGTGGCCTGAATGCTTGTCACAGCCTAGAAGTGAAAGCGGCCGGAAGCCCACACAGGATGCTTAGAAGCACTGTGACAAGGACAGGAGAACATTTTAAACAGCTGTGTGGATTGCAGCTGGGGTGCACTGGAGCACAGGTTCTAGAGACCCACAGATTCAAGTTCAAGTCCTGGCTTCTCCAGGGCTGCCTGGTGATCCTAACCAGGTTCCTTTCAGAATCCGAGTTTCAACACCTGTTAAGTGGGGATAACAGCCATCCCCCACTTGGGTGGGGAGCTGGGCAGGCTATGGGGAGATAAGGAAGGCGAGGAATCCAGCCAGACACCTGGACCGGGTCAGCAGGATCGGTCTCTGTCTTCTTACCAGTTTGCCGTCTGTTCCGCCTGTCTTTGTGTCGAGTGTGTAGTGAGGCTGCGAGGAGCAAGAGGACAAGAAAAGGGCACCCCCAGCAGAGGGACTCACAAGAGCAAATGCCCAGAGGCCTTGAATGCCACGCTAGGGGGCACTGGGCTCCTCGGGCACAAGGGAGCAGGTCATCTTGGAAGGACTTGGGCTCCGAGGTTCCCCCAGTGGCCCCTCCCGGAGCCCGGCTGGCGGCTTCCCATGAACCCTGCAGCCCTGTCCCGGGTGGGTGCATGCAGGTCGCTGACCTCCCTTGGGCTGGCCAAGGGGAGCAGAGACCAGTGCTCACAGCCAGGGACCCTCCCTTCCTCTTTCTGCAGCTTATCTCCACCAGGCCTCTCGATCTGGGCTGCCTTTTCCCCTTAAGATCCCCTCCCTGGAGCTTGTTAAAGTCAGGATCACGCGTACATACGCCCCCATGTATATGCTTTTAGCCTTTTTTTCGTCAATAGTGAGATAACGAGAACCAGGATCTATGCGAAGCGCTCTGTGTATGTCAAGTTATTTAATCCCAGAATAGTTCAGTGTAAAAGGTATTACTATTTCCCCCACTTTGCAAATGGGGAAACTGAGGCACAGGGCAGGTAAGTGATCCTCCCCTGGTCCCCACAGCTGCGATTAAACCCAGGCAGCCTGGCTCTGGAGCTGGGCACTAAGCTCCACCATCTGGTCTCAGTGAGAGCCTGAGTTTGGTGGGCTGGGTGTCTAAACTTTCCCGCAAATTCTATTTCAACAAATAGCTAATGATTACATGATAGCAACATTTCTGCCCTTGTCTCTCATAGCTATGAAACCCCCATAATTCCGCTACACCTGCGCCCCAACTTTCTTTTCTTTCCTACTCCCTCTTTCCTCCACTCCAAAGTCTTCCTCTCTCAGTCCAAGCTGTCCATTTTAGAGATGTGGAAACTGAGGCCTGACCAGAGAGGGAAAGTGCTTGCCTAAAGTCACACAGCAAATCAGGGGCACTATGGGAGGTTCTGTCAGTTTGGTCTCTAAGCTCAGCCCTCAATGTGCTCCTCAGGTTTGCTACGGTGGAAGATGGGGAGAGGGGATCAAGTTGCATCCTTGAGATGTCCCCTCCATTATTTAGTATAAATTATTCTCTCCCTCGCCTCTCTCCACACCCACAACCCCTCCAGCCTTGCCCTGAACCTGCCTGAGCCAGCAAACAGTGGTGGGGGGGGAGTGTTGGCCCCCAGGCCATTATCACTTTTACTGCAGTTAATTGTAGAACTCTAATGGTGGAATTCAAGGCCTAGCAATAGGCTTTACCAGGCATCAATTTTGGGTAGGGGATGCCTTTCTGAATCCAAAAATCAGACCCCAGAGGCGGCTCTTTCATCTACACCCATGCTCATCTCCTGGGAGTCTTCAGACTTACCTGCCTCTCACACCCATCCCAGGATGAGCATACCTTGTAACTACTGGTCTGGCAGTCCCTTGGCATTGCCTCCCTCCTGTCTCTCCCCACCCCCAGTGATGCCCAAGGATGGGGAATCAGTGTTGCCATAGTGACCAGATTTCATCTGTGGCATCAGGGATTCCGGGGCTGGGGTTGGGTCTCAGCCCCTGGGACTGGCCAGTGCGACCCAGCTTCTCCCATGGAGACTCATCTCGGTGTATCTGGTCTCCACTCCTCTGCTCACCCAAGATTTTTCTTGGAGCATTGGCAGTTGCCATGGAAACAACTCTTGAGGCAAATGTGCCCACGCGGGCTGAGGAAGAATTCCTCAAGAAAATGGGGAGATTGCCAGACTCCCCGTCTCTGTAATGGGGCTCTTGATTTCTGGAGCCTCCAAAAACTGCTGCTCCTGGGTAGACCTGGAGCTGGTGGCAGATTCTCACTGGGCTCATCAGGTCTTTTGCTAGCCTCTTACCTCCAGCCTCCCCTCTTTCAGTGCAGTTCGCGTATCAGCCATACGGGTTAGAGCTGGGGTTGTTTCAGAAAAATGACACCCCTCTGCTTAAAAGCCACCCATGGCTCCCTATTGCCCGCAGGATAAATTTGGTGGCTTCCAAGGGGTCTCATAATCTGAACCGCTCTTCTTTTCTCACCCACGTCTCCTGCCATCACCCCCAAATCCTCACCACACACACACACACACACACACAACACACACACACACACACACACTAACCTCCTGTTACCCAGCCTTTGTACATGTGCACACAGTTTCCTCTGCAGAGAAGCCTTCTCCCGCCACTAATCCATTAAGCAAAGGCTTTGCCACCCTCCAAAGCTCAGCTCAAACGTCACCTCCTCCCAGAAGCCTCCCCTGATTTCCCTGGCCACCTTCCCTTCGCTTTGTACAGAGCCAGGGCCACAAACTCAGACAGCAACAGGGTCAGGCAGGGGACACGACTGACTAACATCGGAACATTCTCCACTTCCACAAAGAAATGCACGCTCTCCCATTAAAGCTGAAAGCGAGAATGACTTGGTTCATCTGTCTCTCACCAGACTGCTCTTGTTTCAACAATAGCAAAGAGCCAGGGCAGGCTCCACGGTGAATTGCAGCTGACTTGTTGCCCCAGGGTCAAGGGGATGATAGGGAGGCTGCCAAGAACCCCATCCTGTCTGTGACGCAAGCCCAACAGGGCTGGTTTGCTGGAAGTCTGGATTTTAGGTGGCATCTCAGAGCGGTGACTGTACCTGCACCCCCCTCCCCTATTTGGGGGGCATAGACTCCCACAGCCTCCGACAAGGAGAGTGGCACTTGGAAGGTAATCACTAGCTGCTTTTTGAATGGATGTTTGAATGAATGGATCCACGCTGTTTTCTGGACATGTTAAACCTGCCCCTGCCTCAGGGCCTTTGCACTTGCACTTCCCACCGCCTGAGGTGCTCTTCCATCAGACAGTGATATATCTCCCTCTCCCTGTATTCAAGTCTGCTCAAAGCTCTCTGTATCAGAGAGGCCTTCTCTGAACACTCTGCCTAAAATAGCACCCCGCCCCCGTCTCTAGGCCCCACTCCTCCTTATATTTTAGTTCATAGCATACATCACCACCTGTTATGTTGGTTTCATTTTTCCGGCACTTACATAGTGCTTCCAATGAACCGGCATGCTTCTAAACACTACCAACGTGAACTCATTGAATCCTCGTAACAACCCGGTGAGGGAAGAGCTATCACCCCCATTTTTCAGATGAGGAAACAGAGGCACAGAGAGGTGTGGTGACTTGCCCACAGTCACACAGCTGGTGAGTGGTAGGGCAGGGATTCAGACTCAGGCAGTCTGGCTCCAGAGGTGTTTGCCTTCTTTATGACAAATTTATTTGCCCAGTCCTCACACTCAAGAATGCCAGTCCCTGCAGGGAAGCCATGTGTCTGTTTTGCACCCTGCCTTAACCCCTGGATCTGGATCTGGCCCTGCCACACAACAGGTGTTTAATAAATGTTTCTTGGGAGGATGGAGGAAGGGAGAGAGGCGGATCAGAGATCTGGAGGGAAGAATCCTTGGCCTTCCGGGCTTTCCGTTAGCCCAACGTCAAGGCCATCTTGTCGGAAGTTTCTCAGCCTCCCCAGAGGGTTTGAGTCAGCCTGTCTGGAAGGGACCCCACCCCGCCCTCCCCTCCGCCCCCTCCAATAGCACTTCTGTTTTCTGACCTCTCCCAGGCGAAGGTGCCAAACCACGCTCCTGGAACCCTGGGCCCATGCTGTGCACACTTCCTCCTGTGACAGGGCCAGGGAGGAGAATGTTCCAGGACAGAGGCAAGAAGTCTCTGGAACAAGATGGCCTGGAGTGAACAAGGTCACTGGGTAGCCAGCGAGGGGCCTGGGCGGGGCTGCTGTCCAGGCTGCCAGATGTGCTGGGGCCTCAGGGCTGTGCAGGGGATGCGCAGCTGAGACACAGGAGAAGGCTGGGAAGGGGTCCGTGACTCGATGCTGCAGCCTCCTGGTGTCTCCAATTTACCCAATGTTCCCTGACATCTGACCCTGCCTCTAGGGTTCCAGAGAGGGCCGTGCTCTGCCAAGTTCTCCTTGGGCCCTACAATAAAGGATCCCACCAAGAGAGTGGGGACATATTTTCCAGTTGCACCACTGTGAAATAAATCCCCCCTTTCCCATAATGTTACTAATTACTAGTATTAATAGTATTGGTAATTGTGATCATGGCAGGCACGGTGCCAAGCACTTCACCAGCCTTGCTTTATCGTATCCTCACAACTCCTTGAGAAAGATGCTACGGATGAGGCGCCTGAGGCTCAGAGAGGTGAAGCAACCTGTACAAGGTCACACAGCCTCTAAGTACTGGAGCTGGAATTGAAACCTAGTTCTAAGTGATACAGAACATGATTCCAGAGAAAACCAGGAGAGGAGAAGCCCCACATCCAGCCCAGAGCTCCTGATTATACCCATTGCTCACTTGCTGTGTAACTTTGGGAAAGATCACAAAACGTGTTTGAATCTCAGTTTTCTGATCTGTTAAGTGGACACGAGGGGGAACTGGCACTGTTTGAGACCTAACCGAGGGGCTGGCTGTTTTGCTTCTTACAGATCATTTTCCTTCATCTTTACAGTGTGTTGGGCCATCTCTATGTCCCAGGTTGGAAATGGAAGGTTGGAGATGTGGAGACTGGGCCACACAGCCCGGGCATCTCCTTGTTACGCTTTAACGCCCTGTGCCGACAGAGGTGGGATGATGCTTGTTTTAACCGAGGGGCTACAGTCAAGCTGAAAAATGCTTTGCAGGGGCTCTGGCAGAGGGCGCAGGGTCGCCAAGAAGGGAGATGCAGCCGAGCTGGGGGAGGGGATGGCAGTAGCCACGGTTTCCTCCCCCGGCTCCGGGCGGCACCTGGGCCGGGAGGAGGAGGCTGAGAGCAACCGCTGGCTGGCTACCAGCCCTCCTCTGCTTCCAGACACCAACCAGGCTCATCTCTGAGCTCTGTGGGTTTCCTGGAAACACAGCCCTTTGCTTTGATTCAGAATCTGCAAACTGGATATTCAGCCCGGCTCTCTCCCCTCCATGGGACAGGGATGCTATTTGCTCTCACAGATATGTCACCGACTGATTTTTCTATACAAACACCTACTGTGTACCAGGTACAACACTGACATCATCATTTCATGATATGCTCACATTAACCCTAAGAGGGAGGTAATAATAGCCCCATTTTACTGACGAGCACACTGAGGCTTGGAGAAGAGAGCTAACATGTCCACAGTCACTGGACGAGGAAGGGCCTTTAAACCTGGTCTGGCTGACTCCCAAGTATGGACTCTTAGCCACTGCGCAGCTGGGAAGGGGTAGGGGGGGTGAGTCTGAGACAACACTGTTACAGTCAGTAAGGACCCCAGACTTGGGGTCTTGGTGGTGGCGAGGCTTGTAAATTAATCTTGAACTTCTAGCTCAGAGATCTTAGACCTGCGAGGGGTCCCAAGAGATTGCTTCATCCAGACCCCTGGATTTTCTGAAAGGGAGGTTTTATTACTGCCATTTTATAGGCAACCCTACTATAGCTCAGAGAGGTAAAGCAACTTGTCTGTGGTCACAGAGCATGGAGCCGAGCTATGCTATCTTTTTATTGGCACAAGGCTGGGAACAGACAGACACCTGGCATATTTTAAAGCTGGAAGAGAGCCTTTGACATCATCAACTCCAACCTCCTTGTTTTATAGTTGGGGACATCAAGGCCCCAAAGGGTCAGGGATTTATCCAAAGACATTTGCCTAGTAGATTTTGTAAGGTATGAAAGAAAGAACACTGGATTCTTAGTCTGGGTTCAGATCCTACCTCTGTCTCTCACTAGCCACACGATCTTGGGTGAGACGCTTATCCTCTCCAGCCTTGTCATCCTCAACTCTAAAATGGCTGTGATAAAGGCCTCCATCCCCCTGGGTTTGTGTGAGATGGTACACACAAAGTGCTTCTCGGTGACCTGGCACATAGTAGGTGCTCAACAAAATACTGATATTTTGGTGATTATTACAATATTTAACCCTGGCATTCTAGGGTCCAAAGCTCTTTACCAGGATGTCCAGGGGTGACGTCCAGGGGCCTGGTGAGGTTGTCATAGCAACAAAGAGAGAGGGAGGGGTTGCAAAGAAGGGCTGCAGAAGCCGATGAGGCTGGTCCTCAGCTTCCTTGCCCTTCTCTCCCGAAGCAGGTGGGGCACGAATGATGAGGACAGTTCCTTTGGCTGCTGCCTTCCATGTGTCTCAAGATACCCAAAGGAGCAGCTATGCTCTGGGGCGGTATCAGGTGCGGCCTGACCCTCAGGGCTGAAGGTGGGTGGGCTGTGCTAGCCTGGATTTAGGGGGACAGGGGCTGGAACTATGACAACTCGTGGGGCACCCAGGTGGTACTCGGAGTCTGGGCTCCAAGCCCACTCAGTGAGCAGGACACCGAGGGCATTGCCATGGCCAGCTCCTGGCTTGAGACGATGGCGACCACCGCTGGCAGCCTCCTCTGACCACATCCTGAGCGGCTCACGTAAACATCCCCATGCCTGCTGCCGTCCAGATACGCTGTGTACACAGCTCGGGGATTATTTGTATGAGTGTACTCAAGGCTGACTTCAGGGGATTAAGCAAATGGGGTGCTGGGCCTTCCTGTCCAGTGGGTTATAAGCACGGGAGAAAATCTGTTTACAGGCCACCTCCAGGGGCTGGGGCCCTGCTTACGGGGGAGAGACCCAGGCTACTCCCCTGACGGCTTTGGATGTAAGTTGAGTGGCCGGGAGAACGTGTAGTGTTTGTGCATTGGACCCACGGTGGGGGCCCCAGAGTAGCTTTTTGGCCTGGAAGGAGAGACATACACCCAAACAGTCTTGCTGGGGGTCTTTTGTGGCTGGACTAGCTGCTGGGTCTGCAAGGAAGGGCTGCACTCTATCTGGGCCAGGAACCTGCTTCTGAGTCAGGATTCTCTCGGGGGCTGGGGTGCACCCTTGCTCAGTCCTAGAGCAGGCAGGGGCCAGACTGCTCGGGCCTTTGGGGTGTTGGTAAGGCATTAGCATTGTTCTAAGAACAAAGGGGAGCTGCCAGGCGCTTTTAAGCGGGGAGTGCTGTGATGTGATTTGCATCGTGAAATGGTCTCCCCACCTACCCGGTGGAAAATGAAATCACAGTGGAAGTGACATGCTGGTTAGCGGTCTCTAGTAGTCACTCACAGTGGAAGTGACATGCTGGTTAGCGGTCTCTAGTAGTCACTCAGGTGGGCAGAAATGATGGACAGGTTTTGTGAGCTGTTTAGGAAACAGACGTGGGGATGGCGGAGGGGGAGTCTTGATTCTGGGTCAGGGTCTCAGTGGGAAGCATGACCCACTCAAACGGGGATTCGATGAGCGCTCAGGTAAGGGAGGACTTAGAAAGCGTGGACCGCGTAAAGGATGGGCAGATACAAGGAGACCTTCCTGCCCTTCGGCCAAGGGGTGGGGGAGGGACTGGTTACTGGGACCCAGGCTGTGTAGCCATGACCAACTCACGGAGACACTGCAGGGAGGGCACTGGGACAATAAACACCTGACTTGCTCTCTTCCTGTCCTGCAGCCTCTGCTGGGCCTTCATTGATAAAACCAACTGGAGGGCAGAGGGCAGGGAGTCTGATGGTGTTATTCCTCCAGCCCAGCCTGCAGGGCACCGAGCAGGGGGCAGTGAATTTGAGGACAGAGCACACTGGGGAGAAGGCATGAATCATTTTAACGGGGGATGCCAGGCAGTGGAGTGGACACCTGGGGGGGTCTCCTGTTTCCATGCTCCCATCAGGCTCTGGAGGTTTCCCGTGGCCTCTGGGCAAGCAGGCTGCCCACGTGCAAGGGCATAAGCTCCTCTTGCCCGCCACTGCAGAGTCCTAAGCTCAAACGCGGCCCCATCCAAACCCAAAGAAAATGGGGCAGGCTGTTAGGCAGCCAGAGCCTCCCTTCCATCCCCACTGCGGTGACTCAGCCTGAGCTCCTGGGTGTGGGCGTGGGACCAGGGAGGAAATTTTCTCCTGACACAGAGCTAATTCTGTCCCAGTGCTGGCAGCCAGGACTGTGGCTGGAACGGCGGCTGCTGCTGTGTGGTTTTGAGGTTCCTGAGTCTCTCAGAGCCAGGGATCCAGGGATGGTAGCCCCTGAGGTATCTCTTGGAGCTGTCTGCGGGGGCTGGGAGGCCCCCTGTCTCTGCTCTGAAGGATGAGGGATTGGTGGATGGGACCAGCCAGGGGACTGTGGCAGGGGCCAAGATGTCAGGACCAAGTCGCCTGGCCGGGTCTGGGGACGGTGGGGATACTGCCAAGGAGGGACATTTGTGACAGGGAGAGTGGTGCCTGGGAGGCCCTGTTATGTTTCACCTGCTTGCTGAGGCTGTGATCTTGGGCAAGTAAAAATAGCCAAGGTTTGGCGGTCAGAGTCCTTAGTTCAAGTCCTGGGCTGATGCTTGAAGGCTGTGTGAGCCTGGGCGAGTCACTTCACCTCTCTGAGCAAGTCTTCATTTGCAAATCCGTGCCATGAAGGGGCGTGGTGAGGTATAAGGTGTGTGAGGCGCTAGGCAGACCTCTAGGCTCTGGGATACATCACACACACAAGACAGGCCAAGGCCCTCTTCTCTGAGGCTTGGGGTGGGTCGGTCCCTCTCCTGGACCTCTGTTTCCCCGGCTACAAAACGGGATGCCCTGTGAGGGGCCTCCCAGCTCCTCAGAGCCTTTCAGAGGCTGAGAAAGCTGGAGGAGAGGCATCCGTGGGGGAGGTGGGAGATGGGGACGGGAGCCAGGCCAAACACAGGGGGAGGAATTTCCAGTTTCCCCGATGGGCTCCCACACCCACGGGCCCTGATAAAGGCCCTGCACTTGGGCTGGGGCCTGCCTCCGGGAGAAGGTTAGCCTCAGGCTGAAGAGGCAGCAGCCGGACGGCAGAGGGCTGGGAGAGAGGGTGGCAGCCTGCGTCTGAGGCCCGCTAAGTACACAGGTGAGCGGTGGCTGGGCCTCTCGGTGGGGGGGGGGGGGGGGGGGGAGGGAGAGGGAGGGAACAGGGAGACCAAGAGAAGACAGGGAGACTGCACCGAGAAGTGAGAGGCAGACTGAGACACAGAGACAGGGACAGACAGAGACAGCATGAGACAGAGGCTGACGGAGAAGCAAGCAGGGAGATGCACAGACTTGGACAGAAAGGGAGCCCGTCCTTTGCAGATTCTGGCAGAGGGGCGTGGCAACGACACAGAGGGGAAGCAGAAGGCCACATCTGCCGCCCAGATGCCTCTCAGCCCTGCTGTCCCCTGAGTGCAGGGGACACAGGCCAGCAGGTGGCAGCTGGAGGAGGTGGGGCCCTGGACTCCTAAAGACCTGGGTTCAAACCCCTGCACTGCCACTAACCAGGCGTGTGACTGCAGGCAAATGACCCTTCTCCCACTAATCTCCAGCCTCAGACATCCCCTCGGTAAATCAGGACAGATGACGGCGACCTTGCAGAACCCTGGGGGGAGGTCCAGGTGAGACGGGCCATGCCCACAGCACCCCAGCCTCCTCTCCAGGGCCAGGGAACAGCGGGGCTCCACACATCCTTGAAGGATGGATGAGTGAATGAGCCCCGCCTCCAAAGGGCTTTCCCGCAGCACCAGGGATGTGACGTGCTCCCATTAGGGCCATTCCCACTGGGGGAAACCCAGGGGAGCCTCATCTGTAAAATGCACACCCTGATCTCGTGGGGGCTTTTGGGAGCTTCCACTGCAGCAATAAGCAGAGGATTCTGGAATGTTCCAAGGAGGCGAAGCTGTGGACAAGGAAAGAGAGTGGGTTTGGCAGTTCAGCAGGCTCTGCGCTTCCTTCTCCATCCAGAATGATGAATTTGACCTACATGGCTTACCTGAGCTAGCTGTGTGACCTTGTGCACTTTGCTTAACCTCTCTGGGCCAGTTTCCTCATGTGTAATAGTGCTTAGAACCGTGCCAGGAATTTGGTGAGGGTTCTCTACAAGTTTAATAAAAACTAAGCAAATAACATCTGCCTGAGGGGTTTGCTCTCTGTAGGGGGAAGAACCAGATGTGGCCCTAAGTCCCTCCTCCCCCCTTCCTCAGCTAGGGTCTGCCCTGGCCACGTGGGCTGGGCAGGACCACTTGCACAGGATCTTCTGCCTGGTCCGTCTGGTCCCCGGCAGGAGGGATCGGGACTTAGCCACTGCACAGCCGCCTCTGACTGGCTTGATGCTGTTCCTTTCGTGGGTTCGTCCAAGTTCATTCTCGGCCTGATGGAAGAAGCTGGCAGGGTGGGGCCCTCAAGGCCCTGGGCAGGGTCAAGGCTGCTTGTTTGGCTCTTCCCCTGCCAAGGGTGGCTTCATGAGGGATGCCCAGGCATGGGCTGGTCACTGCCCAAGCATGAACCCTGGGCAGGAATTCAGGGTGTTTGTTTGTTTGCTTTGGGTTTTTCTGGACCTCAGTAGGGGAGGGAAGGCTGACATAATGACACTCCTCCATCCATGCTCATCTGCCTCAGAGGCCTCCGGAAGCCCCCGCACTTGTCTTCTTTTCATTCTTCTCTGCATTCATTTCCTTTATCCCCATTTCCTTCTCGCTCTGCCTCCCACCCCCGCTCCCACAGAGCCATTCTAATCTGTTCAGTGTGTGTCTTGTTGCTTGTGTGCTTGCAAAACGTGTGTTCCGTTGTATGCATGTTTTCAGCATACTTACGTGCTATTTGGGTAGGTGGTTTTAAGATGCTCCACGTTCCTTTGCTGTGTGTACACTTGGTAATCTGTTGCTTCTTTTTTTTTTTTTTTTGGCACACAGGCTTAGTTGCTCCGTGGCATGTGGGATCTTCCTGGAGCAGGGATCGAACCCATGTCCTCTGCATTGGCAGGCGGATTCTTAACCAATGCGCCACCTAGGAAGCCCTTTTATCTTTTTTTTTTTTTTTTTTTTTCTGTTGCTTCTAACAGCTGCGGAGCTTTCGCCTGTCGCCTCTCCCACAATGGACCTCAGCAGCCTCCAGCTTCCAGCCACCAGCACATGCCTCTGTGCGCCGCCCGAGACCCCTGGATCTTTGACTGCTTTCGTGCACACTGTCTCCCTGTGGACTCTCGCTCCTGACAGCCCCCACCTGCGGCTCTTTGTTGGAGGCCCTCGGGTGGGGAGGGCCTGGGACGGCACCCCTCCTAGGACAGGATGGAGGGATATAAATAGCCTCCTGGAATTTGACCTCCATTGTTCCCTGACCCTGGTCTGAACCAAGGCCACCTTCCCAGGGACTTTGCCTGGCACTGCCCCCTTGTCTGACCGTCTCCCTTTTCCAATCCTACTTCTTCCCTAATAATCACCTTTGCAGGAAGCCTTATGTGAGGTTTGCTTCTGGAGAACCCAAACGAAGACGCGGCCCCCAAAACACTGTACACGGGCATCCTGGAGTGTGGTTCTTCCTGGGGGTGGGAGTTCACAGGTACCCACAGCATGGCATCGAGCCTGTGCCAGCCCTGAGGCACCTCCATCCCAGCTTTCTAGTCCTTCCTGCAGTCCTCATTTGCACGTCTTTGATCATCAGTTTGTCTGACGCCTCAGTTTGGAGGTTTCCCTCCCGTAAATTACCTGTTTGTACCATTAGCCCATTTTTCTGCTGGGGTTGCTGTCTTTTCAGATGTGCAGAAGGGCGTCCTTGTACATTTCAGATGGCAATCCCAGTGCAGAGGGAGCGACCTGGAAGAATGGCAGACAGCAGTGTTAAGTTCCAGCAACAATGACAACTTTGTAGGTGTTGTGGGCTGAATTGTATCCCGTCCCCCAAATTCGTATGTTGATGTCCTAACCCCCAGTACTTTGGGAATGTGCCTGTGTTTGGAGACAGGGCTTTTAAAGTGAGCTCATTAGGGTGGGCCCTAATGCAACCTGCCTGATGTCCTTCTATGAAGAGGTGATTTGGACACAGACACACACAGAGGGAGGACCATGTGAAGACACAGCAATATCTTGAGGACCCGCTTGGTGCCCACATTCTGCTCTGACCTGGGATACGGAGCGTGAATAAAACACCCAGTCTTCCCCCTCAGGTAGCTTGCAATCTAGTTAGATGTGTAAGCCAGTAATAATCATATAAATACACATGCCCTGCAGCGGGGAGCAGGGTGCCGAGGGAGCCAGAACGGAGGGTGTGTTCGTGTCTTAGGGCTGCTGTAACAAATTACTGCAAACTGGGTGGCTTAAAACGACAGAAATGTATATTTCCTTGTGGTTCCGGAGGCCAGAAGTCTGAAATCAAGCCGTCACAGGCTGTGCTCCCTCTGAAGACTCTAGGGAAGGATCCTTCCCTGTGTCTTCCAGCTTCTGGGGCTCCAGTGTTCCTTGGCTGGAGGCTGCACCCCTGCAATCCCCGCCTCCCTCTTCTCATGGACTTCTCTGTTTCTGTGCCAAACCTCCTTCTGTCATTTCCTCTTACAGGGACACTTGTCATTGGATATAGAGTCCACCTTAATCCAAGATGGTCTCAGCTTGAGATCCTTACACTAATTACATCTGCAAAGACCTTTTTTCCAAATAAGGTCACGTTCACAGGTTCTGGTGGACGTAACTTTGTTTTTTTTGAGATCTATCTTTTCTTTGAGAGAGAGAGAGGACGTTTAAGCCTCTATGGCGGGGGCGGGGGGCAGGGGGCGGGGGTGAGGCGGAACGCCAAGGGAAAACTTCTTGGAGAGGAGCCTGACTTTCAGGGATGAGTTTGAACTCGTAGAGGAAATTTAAAAGGGAATAGAAACTCTTACACTCTGAAAAAAAAGCGTGATTTTGATTTTTGGCAGGTGCCACGTAGCAAATGTGTTGCTTCACTTCGGGAAGCTTTGTCTCTCCACAAAGCAGAGCTCTCAGGCCTCCCAGGGCCCTGACTCTGACTGGGTCTTTCTCCGTCATCCTCACCGAGCATGGGGCAAGCTGGAGGGCCTTAACTCATGTTCCCAGAGGTCCTGAGAAGTAGGCAGGTCAGGGGTTATTATCATTCCCATTCTGCAGATGGCACAACCGAGGCTCAGAGATGGGGAAGCGACTTGGTTAGGTGACATAGCGGGTCTCCTGCCTCCCCCACTACCTCCTCCCTGGCATCCCCTTCTGGGGACGTACGGGAACTGTCCCAAAGAAAGCTTTCCAAGATGGGCCCGGGGAGTCTCTCCCAAAAGCCTCAGAGCAGAGGGTGCAAGTTGGGGATCACAGGAAGAATCTGGGAGCCAGGCCAGGATGGTGCATCTGTCCCCTGGGCTTCCTTGGGAGCCGAGGGCAGAAAGAGAGACAGTCTGGCCACAGATGCGCCTGCCTGCCTGGGCTGTGATGGACAATGGCAGCTTTGGCAAATGCTGCCCATCTGTGCCCCAGAGCTCAGAGAGATTGTCCTGGGGAACACAGGGTCCTTGAGGGGCTAAAAAGGGGGAGTGAGGAGGAGGTGTGCCGGGAGGGTGGAGCTGTGGACCCTGGGGCATCAGCGAGGGTGTGAATAGACATGGAAAGATGTGCTCCATTTCCTGGAAAGCAGATGGTTAAGAGTAGGGCTCAGGGTCAGAGCAAACTGGGTGTGAACTGGTTGCTAGCTGACTGTGTGTCTTAGCCTTACTTCCTTACCTTTACATAGGGAGTAATAGCAGTACCACTGCTGGGTTTTGTTGGGGACGCAGGAGCAAATGCCGTGGAAGAGCTTGGTACAATGTTTGGGCTCGTGTGTGCACCGATTTATCTGTCACAAGGAACTAAAACCAACATAAAGTAAAACTAGATGTGGACATCAGAGCCAACCCAAATCGATGTCGAAACTGCAGGCCAGCAGCGTGAATGGGCTTGCTGCCTTTGACCTCCAGATGGGACTCTGAGCTTCCTTGTGGCGACATTGAAAAGGGAAAATGTGATCCATTGTAGAACTTTGTTTATCAAGAATGAGGAAGCAGCCCAGTTCCTCAAAGGAAACAATGTTGTTCCTTATCCTGAATTCTCCATGGCATTTCTCACTGGGTTGGGGGGGGCGGGGGAAGCTTCATAAAGGCACCCTGAGAGAGGCAGTGGGTAGCATCAGTGTTCAGGACTAACACAGCATTGCAGGTGTGATTTCCCTGTTGTAGCTGCTTGTAGGGGCCTTGAAAGCAAGGCAGAGGGAAACCAGGGAAGGCAGCTCCGTGGGAAGCTCAAGAACATGACGAAGGTCTGGGCTCTCAGGGTTCAAAGCTAAGGCTTAGAGAACTCAGAGAGATGGGATTGGGACTCCTAATCTCTCAGGGAAGCAGGGGGAATCCAAGAGACTTTTCACTTGGGATCCTTGGAAGTCAGACTCTGGAGTCAGACTTCCCAGCTGTGCAGCTTCAGGCAAGTAGCTTCACCTCTCTGAACCTCAGTTTTCTTACCTGCAAGCTAATGTTATCCTTGTAAGGCTGTTGCAGAGCACAATAGCGTAGAGGGGGCGCTCAAATAAATGTTAGCTATGTGTGTACACATATTATGTACATATACTCAGACACACTTTTTTCCTAAGCTTCCTGGTTATTGAGGGTTTAAGGAATACAAACAACAAGTATTTCACAGCTCTTTACAATTGGCCAGGGAGTCAGTGCCATTTCTTATGACCCTCCCAACAGCAATGGGGGAGGGGTTCTTACCCCACTGGAGAGGTGAAGAGACTGGAGCTTAGAGAGAAGCAAATTCTTGCCTATGTCGCCCTTGACCTGCCGTTGAACCCGGAGCTGGGGAGACAAGCAGGCAGGATGCACTGGTTCCTCTGGCCTTCCTGGCCCCTCGCACCTTCCCAGCAAAGGCCATTTTAGGAGGGAGTTACGAGTAGAAGCCTGAGAGGGAAAAAATGATGAAAATAATAATAAAAACGGTAATAATAACAACATAGTGCTTACCCTGCAAGAGACCCTGTTCTCAGTACTTTGCATGTGACATTTCATCCTCTCAACCATTCAAACTCTTACAATCATACCCATTTTATAGATAAGACAACTGAGGTGCAGAGAAGATACCTGACTGGCTCAAGGTCACAGGGAGTTCATGCAGGAGGAGGATTTGGAGGCTGGCAGCTTGGCTGGGCCCCAGAGTCTGTGCCCTTGGCCGCTTTGCTCTACTGCCCGGGCTGGGGGCAGTACAGGACAGGAGGGATGCGTGCTGGGATAGAGCAGAGGCCAAGGCTGGGGGCAGACCTGTGACTGGGGCCCCCCTGCAGGGAGATCCCAGAGGTTCAGGGAGGGGGGAGTGGGGGGAAGGGCACACACCTACGGGGGACACTGACTCATTCCTGGTGGGACGAGGGGTGAGGAGTAGGACAGACAAGCCAGGGGAGGTTGGCGCCACCCTGTGGAGGCCCAGAGGGCCCCCACCCTGCTCAAAGATGAAAAGACCTCTGACCTCTGACCCTGAGCTGCTTCCAGCCCAGCGGGGGAGCCAGATGTGACATCACATCTCTGCAGCCACTGCAGTGCCAAGTGCTGGGTCCTGAGACCCTGCTACTCTTCACCCTCCTCTGGGGGCTAAGACAGACCACCCCCACTAATGAGAGGGGCAAGTGGGGGGTGGAGAGACAGGCTGGCATGCCCTCCTTCCTCCCTCCTTCCCATCTTAACTCACACCTGTCCTTTGAAACGCAGCTCACAGCCCATCTGAGCCAGGAAGCCTCTGATGCCCAGGCTGGGGATGCCCCTTCGCAGGGCTCCCCAGTGGGCAGCCTGGCCTTGCTCCGGACACAGCATTCAGTCCCTTGTGACCGAATATGAACCCCCTGTGGGAAGGGACCCTGGGAAGCCATGTCCTCGTCCCTGGGTCCTGCACAGCCCGGCACAGGGAACGCGGACACACTCATTCCTTCCTCAAGGACACACTCGGTGGCTGTCATCAGATCAGGATCAGACCTGGTTCAAATCTGGGCTCCCCCACCCCCTGCCTGGATGCCTTGGGCAAGGGTCTTCATCTCCTTCAGCCTTGCTGTGGCCCCTCCTGGGTTAAAGTGAGACCATCCGTATTACATGTTCAGCACATACATTATTATTGTGAACACCCGTCACGTTTGCTCCGGCTGTGGGAGTCGGGGAGGGCGCAGCTGCTGCCTCCCTGTCTTCTCTCCGCATCCCACAAGAAGCCCTTGGGGACCCCTGGTTGGGCACCTCTGGATTATTCATTCTCCCAGGCTGCAGAGTGGGATAACGCCCACTCCTTTGATCCAGAATCCTCAACGGAAATTTCCAAGTGGCTTTTATTTAATAAAAAGCAATAGATGACTTTTATGCAATAAAATACAACCTCAAGCCCACCAAGCCCCAGTGATGAATTTATATGGAGGAAGGTCAGACTTAATTATAATGAAGTATCGACTGACGGTCTCTCCGGGCTGAACCATCCGGTTTGGAGCCCACTTGTCAGATGGGGAGAGCGTGGGTGGTGGAAAGTGCTTGGGTTCTGGGGTGTCAGCACCCTGGGTTCGAATTCCAGCTTGGAATTCAGCTGTTTACCCTGCGGCTGCAATGTAATCACTAATATTTATCGAGGGTTAACTGGGAGCCAGTACCAAGCCAAATGCTCCAAATTCCTGATCGCCTGTAATTCTTACATCCTTTCTGTGAAGTAGTGAATGTTCCCACTTTACTGATGAGGAAACTGAGGCTCAAAGAGGAGAAATCATGTGTCCAAAGCCACAGAGCTGGCAGGTGGCCAAGGTTGGGTGTGAACGATGCATGAGGCCCCCTCCTCCAAGACCTCCCAAGCTTTCAGACTCTCTAGTCTCTGTTTGTTTTTCCAAAAATTGGGAAAATACCCAACAAGGTTGTTATGGGGATTATATGAAATACCAGTTCAGCTGTCTGGCATACAGTAGATGCTCAGGGAATGTATTTGTGTCTGTCTCATTGGAACATTGTGACAGCAGGGACCAATTCTTGGTACTCACAGGGCCCAGAGGATGCCGGTTAGAAGGATGCTTCTCTCTGAGCCTCAGTTTCTGCAGCTCCAAAACAAGAGTAATATCACCTGCCTGGAAGAACTTCTGGGATGATATGATGCGATGAGGGAATTATAGTTCTTGGCACATAGTAGGTTCTCTGGGCAGTTCTTGTCTTTCTGGGACAGTGGATTCTAATCGAGCCATCCACACTCTCTCCGCTGCACCTTGTCCTGCACCCACTCCTGAGTCAGGCTCTCATCTCTGGATGTGCTGGGGTGGGGGGATCAGGGGAGATAGGGCTGGGATGAAGGGTCCAGCTGTTGATCTGGGTTCAGGGGGCCTCTCCACTTCCCAGCTGGGTAACCTCAGGCACGTCACTTAGCTTCTCTGAGCCTCTGCTTCCTCCTCTTTAAAGTGGGAGTTACAGCAATACATTCTATCTCTGGCTCTGGGTCCACCCAAACCTCTGGTTCTTAGATCCAGAGCTGACTGATGTTCCTCATTCTTCCCTGAAGGTGTTTCCAGCTGTGTTTGGACTGATTGGCCAAGGACCCACATTAGAGAGCTTTGGATGTTGTAACAGTGAACGGTAAGGGACCCCTGTGATCTGAACTCATGTCTCCAAAGGGCCTCAGTGGGATGAGGTGGGTGCGTGGTCAGTACAGCTGTCCTCTGGGTTTTGGAAATATGGTCAGAACCAGGTTCACAGCACTATGCAACTCTCCTTTATCGCGCTTAGCATCACTGCAATTTTCCCATGAGTTAAGGAGTTTTTTGATGAGTGTTTGTCTCCTGCTAGACTGTAAGGGAAAGGGGATGGTCCCAAAGGGGCAGCAAAAACATGGTGGTCCAGAGGACAGACTCTGAAGCTGGGGCCTGACTCCTGGCTCTGTCTCTTCCCAGCTATATGACCCTGGGCAAGTGACTTAAAGCTCTCTGTGCCTCGGTTTCCTCATCTGTAAAATGGGGTCTGTAACAATCTCATCAAGTTGTTATGAGGATGAAAAGAGTTTACATACATCAACCCTTTAGAATAGTACCTGATATGTAGGAGGTGCCTGAGAGGTGTCTGTCAGCTAAAATAGCAAAGACACCCAACTGGCCTCACTCAGAGCCAGGGAGGACACTGTCAGTCTTACTGGCGGTGGTCAACCCCTTAAAGCCAGTTCCAATCAACGTTCCGCTAACGATCCCTGCCTCCACTTGCAGAGAATGGAGGTTGAGGATTACAACGCCTCCTTCTCCTACGAGGATACGTACTCTGATGATTTCGACCCCATCGTGATTTCAGAGGAGCTGCATTCCCCGGAAGGCGGGGTGATCAGGATCTTCCTGGTGGTGGTCTACAGCGTCATCTGCTTCCTCGGGATCCTGGGCAATGGCCTGGTGATCGTCATCGCCACCTGCAAGATGAAGAAGACGGTGAACGCGGTCTGGTTCCTCAATCTGGCCTTGGCAGATTTCCTGTTCAACGTCTTCCTCCCAATCCACATCACCTACGCCGCCATGGACTACCACTGGGTGTTCGGGACGGCCATGTGCAAGATCAGCAATTTCCTGCTCATCCACAACATGTACACCAGCGTCTTTCTGCTGACCGTCATCAGCTTCGACCGCTGCATCTCCGTGCTCCTCCCCGTCTGGTCCCAGAACCACCGCAGCATCAGGCTGGCTTCCGTGGCCTGTGTGGTCATCTGGGTCCTGGCTTTCTTCTTGAGCTCGCCGTCCCTTGTCTTCCGGGACACGGCCCACCTGCACGGGAAGATATCCTGCTTTAACAACTTCAGCCTATCTGCTGCCAGCTCTTCCCTGAGGCCCGCCCATCCCCACATGGACCACGTTGGCTTCAGCCGGCACATGGCGGTGACCATCACCCGCTTCCTCTGTGGCTTCCTGGTCCCGGTGCTCACCATCACCGCCTGCTACTTCACCATCGTCTACAAGCTGCGGCGCAACCGCCTGGCCAAGACCAAGAAGCCCTTCAAGATCATCGTGACCATCATCATCAGCTTCTTCCTCTGCTGGTGCCCCTACCACACACTCTACCTCCTGGAGCTCCGTCACAACGCTGTGCCTGGCTCTGTCTTCAGCCTGGGCTTGCCCCTGGCCACTGCCATCGCCATAGCCAACAGCTGCATGAACCCCATCCTGTATGTCTTCATGGGTCAGGACTTCAAGAAGTTCAAGGTGGCCCTCTTCTCCCGTCTGGTCAATGCGCTGAGTGAGGACACAGGGCACTCCTCCTACCCCAGCCACAGGAGTTTTACCAGGATGTCATCCATGAACGAGAGGGAGACCAGCATGCTCTGAGCCTCGCCTGGAACCCCTCCCCGCCAGTGGATACTCCCAACCCTGTAGGTTCAAAGCTATGCCTTCTCGAGGCCACAGCAGGAGCTTGTTGGGCACCCACAGATGCCCACTGTGTTCTGCATGGGGCTGAACTGTGTTTTGAACTGGGAATCCAGGGCTCGCAGCACCTTTCTTCCAGTGGCATGGTGGACAGAGCATGCCATGGGGCTCAGCCCTGGACCAGCGTCCCATGCATCTCGGGACACCAGCCTTGACTGATGCAAAGCGAAACAGGGAGAATTCTCAAAATCACTGCTGTGAACTGGGATGGGCAGAAGACAGGGGGATCAGTTACCGACCTGAGCGCTTCCCGGGAGTGACACAAACACTTTTCAAGGTCCGTTCCTGGTGTGAGCCGAGGAGGTCAGAGCAAACCCAGCGTGATGTAGATCACGCCTCGCTCGTATCCCTCTATCAACAAATCCTGCCTCTCAGGCCATTCCTCTGGGTGAGGGCATGTGGAAATACACACACATGCTCCAGGTTACCTGGGAAGAGAAGGTGACATAGGAGCACAGGAACTCCCGGGACCATGCCTTTGACTTTCCGATCAGCTGAAAAGACAGACAACGGGTCCTGAGGGGCCATGGGGCTCTTTGTGGGGGGCAAGAGAACGAGGGCTACGATGAGGAAACAGGGTTTGGGGGGAAGGAATCAAGAAAAGGCAAGACCTTTCAAAGGGTGTGTGACGTGGATCCGCTCACCCTAGAACCTCCCAGGGCGACGGTGCTTTGGGCCGCAGCTGTTTTGGGGGTGGGGGTGATGCCAGGCCCCGGCCCCAAGCCCCGTCCTCACTTTGCATGTGTCACCCTGGGGCTGGTTCGAGGGGGGCAGCGTCGCCGGCAGCCCCCACCCCATCACAGGGATTCTTGCCTCTTCCCTGATCCACTGGCTCTAGCTGGAGGTGCTCAGAAGAAAACCCTCAGGGGCAGGAGGTGGATGGCGGTGGGGGGGGCGGGGCATCTCCTCCTTCTCAACTTCCTCAAAGCCTTGCGGGAGGCTACTCCAAAATCAGCTGCAGGGAGCAACCTGGGAGCACCTCGCGGGGCCAAAACTGCATCCGAGGACCCAGTCCCTGCGCTCTAAGCAGAATCTGGAGCCTGGCTTATTGGATTGAGCTCCTGAGACGCAGGGCCGAGGTGGGCCACGGGCCCAGGGCCCCCTCCCGTGCAGTCACAGTGTCTTTTCTGGGACCCACACCTCCCTGTGCTGCCGTGTCATTGTTCCACTTACAAACGACAAAGCTGAGGCTCAGAGGAGGGAAGTTCCTCACCCAACGTCACACAGCTGGCCAGGGGCAGAGTTACAGGTTGGAACCCAGCTCTGTCTGGTCCCAGGAACTCTGTTCGATGATGGAGGATGTATCTACTGAGAATCGTCTAGACTATGCTGGTAACCTGCATTTATTTAGCACGTCTGTTAAGCACTTTACATGTGTATCGCATGTATCCCTCACAGCAGCCCTGAGTTAGGTAGTTGGGTACAATTATCACTTCCCTTTTATGCATGAGGCATCTGGGGCTCAGAGAGTTTCAATAACTTGCCCAAGGGCGCCCAGCTGGTCTCTGTTAGAGTCTGGACTTGAACCCAGGTCTGTCTGGCTCAAAGTCACAGAGGCTTGGGGTTTTGACCATAAATACACATGCATCCCTCAGCAGATTAATGTAAACATCTTAAGGGCTTTAAAGCCCGCTTTACAAATAGCTTTCAAAAACGATCCAACGTGGCAAAGAAAATGTACTTGGCTCCCAGCTCTCTTGGCACCCATTCACATCCTCCCACCCTGGCTCCCACCTCCCGCGTGCCCCCAGCTCTCTGGGAGGGCGGTGGGGAGAGAGGCCGGGCAGGAGGGCCCTTTGGCCTCCAAGTTGTGCATATTCTGCTCTCTTCCAAGTGTCTTTGTTGTGAAGCCGCTTCTCCAACAAGACGCAACGAACAGATGTAACGTCTACGCAGCGCCGGGCAAGTTCCCGAGGCCACAGGCTGTTTGGAATCACACCTCATTAAGAGACAAACTGTTCCTTCCCTTGTTGGGACACTGTGCTTGTGTGGGGTAGCTCTGATTGACCCCACTGGGGCCTCCAATTGCTTGAGCACGCTGAACGTAGCTTGAGCTAAGGGAGCTTTAAATATTGCCCAGCGCCCCCTGTCACCACCACTCCCCAACTTCACAGGGAAGCTTCCAGGGCACAAGAGGAGTGGCACGTGTTCCAGGCCCCAGAGACCGTCACCAGCCACTTGGGGAGGACCGTGTTATTCCCTGGGGCTCAGTTTCTCGTTCCTTCTGGGCTGCGTGCAGGCCAGGCCAGGCGGGGGGAGGCCAGGAAGGCATTTTTGTCATTGGAAAAGCTGATGAACAGAAGCAAAATGAAAACCAGCTGTTTTCCTCCTTGGAGCCAGGGCTCTCGCTCTTTCCGGCTGGTCCGATTGTAGTTCCCCATCAAATGCTCAAGTGCAACTGTGACACCCTTTTCAACCTTGTCCATACAGCTTCTTCTGACAGCCTCACAGATCACACGTACAAAGGCCCTGCAGTTCACAAAGCATGTTCCCCTGAATGACTCCGCAGGCAGCCAACACGCTCTGAGCCCTCCCTCCAGGGCCAGGACCTGCCCATGGGGCCTCAGTGCTGCCTCCTGGGTGGGGTGGGTGGGTGGGTGGAGGGCGCATGGGGACATGGGCAGAGGGACAAGAAGAGAAGATGCTGTTTGAGGGCGGAGGAGAGAGATGGAGGAGGGAAGCACAAAGGAAACCAGAACCACCATGAAGAAAAGGGATCTGGCATTTATCAGGCATCTACCATGTGTCAGGTACATAAACCCTCAAAAACGGTCCTGTGAGAAGAGGACCATCAGGCCCGCGTTGGGGGTGCAGAAAGGGAGGTTCCGATTGTGAACCTTACTCGTTCAGGGCCACACAGTAGTAAACGGAACTGGGTCTGCTGCCTGAGTTCCCAGCTTCTTCAGCCCTTGGGAGGATGGAGAGGGAGGGGGGAGGAGGAGGAGAAGGGAGAGAAGGAGGAGGAGGAGTAAGACAAGAGGGAGGGGCTCAGAGGGGGAGACAGACCCAGGCGCTGGCTGAGGGACCCCAGGGTCAGCCTGGAGAGCTTAGGGGCCAGGATGGGTAGGAGAAGAGAGAAGCTAATAATGAGAGCCACAAGGGAGGGCCTTTCAAACTCATCCCACCCAGGCCTCTCCCATTTTACAGATGAGGAAACTGAGGTCATAAGAGCTGCCCTTCGAGAAATCTGCAAAAGGATGTGGTGTTGGCTTGGATGCAGTTGTCAGTGATTCCCCAGCTCCTCCCGCTGGCCTCCCTCTCCCGTTCCTTGCCAACGTGCTATGATGCTCTGGCTTTGGAAAATTGCTACTGGGGCTGGTATCCAGGACCAGGGGCAATCAGGAAGCTGTTTGTCCGACCGTGAAATAATTCAGTAGGGGGCTTGCTTGCTTCCTCTCTTTGAGGACGATGTTTCTCTTGAATAAAGAGACTGAAGCAAGCACGGGGATCCATGCTGGAGGGTCCTGCCCCTCGTCTTCCCCGCCCAACTTATGGAATACCAGCTGAGGGATTCCAGAGAGGTGAAGTCTCCTGTCCAAAGTCACACAGCTATGTTGTGAGACAGCAGGAGAAATCCTGAAATTCTCAACCTCCCATTCCCAAAATTTTGAACTTCAAGAAATCGCATCTTGAAAAAAATTCCCTCCACTCATGTAATTTTCCTTGAAACCAAGGATATGAGACAGGTCGTGACTTACCCAAGATGCCACAGCAAGCCGTGGCAGAGAGGGGACTGAAACCCAGGACTCCTTACTCCTAAGGGCCACCCAAGGAGAGATGCTCCTGTCCACACATTCCTCCAGCCATCCTTTCCAGCACCCATCCATTTCCATATCTACAATATTTATCAATCCACCCACTCATCCATTACACAAGCATCTATTTAATACCTCCTCTTTGCCAGGCCCTGCAGGCACTGGGAATGTGGGGACGTTCAGGACATACACAGTCTCTGTCCTCCTGAGCTCATTCATTGGCCAGTGCTGAGAGCCGATTAAAAAAAAAAATACCCCAAATGGAAAACAACCATAGTAAATGCTACCCACACATTATAGAGGGATGTGACCCTGTCCAAAAGCCAAGGAAACTTCCTGGTGGAAGAGACACCTGAGATGTGAAAGATGGGTAGGCACTGATCTGGTGGGGAGGTGCTGGAGAGGGTACCTCAGGTGGAGGAAACAGCAATGGCATTGATGTGGAAGGGAGAAGAGGGACTCTGAGGGACTGAAAGGGGGTGGGGCCTGCGGCAGAGTGAGTAGAATGAGTAGGGACCAGACAGAATGGAGAGGAGGCAGGGCCAGACTGTGGGATGGGGGTGAAGGGGAAGCCACGTTTAAGGCAGTAACATGCTCAGACCTGCCTAGTAAAAGGCAGGTGCCCAGGGCTGCTCTGGGGGATGAGTCAGAGACGGGCAAGAGGGGAAGTGGGAGGCTGCTGCGGCAGCCAGCTGAGTGCCCCGGTGCTTGGACTTTGAGAGCCAAGGTGGAGCTTGAGAGACGTGGACTATCCAGAGATAGTTAAAGGCTACCCAAGCTTTCTCTGGGGAACGGTTAGCAGGAAACCAACCCAGGGCTCGTTTCAGCTGCACAGAGGCCGCAGTGCATTGCTTTATTGATGGCAATTAATTGTAAATATTATTCAAATTTACCTCCCAATGCACATTTATATTTCTCCGGGGAGCTCTCTGAGCACATAATAAAGCCCTATAAATAATACATATATTAACCTAAGAGGAAGAGAAGCGCCTTAATGCAGCCGTTGTGGGTGGTGGCTGCGGGAAATTTGTGCAGACAAGACTCCACAAGCACTTGAACTTGGGTTTAACCTCAGAGGTCACAGAGTTCTGCCCTGGGGGATCCTCCAAGCACCCTCCAAGCCCTTTCCTGTCATCCTCTCACTGAATCCTTTAGGGATCTTTGTGGTAAGGGCCGTTCCTGTCTCCAGGTACAGATGAGGAAACTGAGGTTCAGAGAGGTGAAGCGACTTGCCCAGTGCCACACAGCTAGTAAGTGATAGAGCTAGAATTCAAACCCCAGTCTCTCTGACCCTCAAGCAACTTGCAAACATAACCTGGCCTCTGAAGAGTCTCCTCCCTGGAGGAGGATGGCAAGCAAATGCTCTCTCTCCGGTGTCAGATTTTGAGGCGGTGAGAGTGGGGGAATCTGAGAGATTGTTGTTTTGTTCGCAGGGAGGAAACGGTGTCCGGGTGGGCTTGTCACTTCCTCCTGACCCTGGGAATATTAGGGTTGTTGAGTTTGGGAGAAACTCTGCTTCATCAAGTTCATCCCTGCCCATCCCCCCATTTTGCAGATAGTGAAACTGAGGCTTCTTTGTAATAAGATTGGGACCTCCTACCTCACTGACTGCTATGAGATGAGATACATGTGTGGAAATGATCACGTGAGTCATTTTTCAATCACCATCATTCTAGAGACCTGGGCATTCACCAAGCTGCCCTCTTCACTTCTTAGTTTGTTGACAAGGGGTTTGGTGCTGGTATGACCTGAAGGACCCCTGCCTAGGATCTGGGAGTCAATGGGAGTTTCCATCAGAGTCTTCCTTCTAGGGGAGGCAGGAGATCCTGGAAAAATCTGGTGCAGGTCAGAGACATGCTGTGTTTGGGGCATAAACTTCACCCTTCAAAACTGTCCTGGGTATGGGTGAGAGATGATCTCTATCTTGATATATCAATAGATGGAGGTTCTATGGCTGTCTTCATATGTAAAAATCCATTTATCTGTACACATAAGATTAATGCACTTCACAGTAGTAAGTTATACCTCAAAAGTACTTTAAAAAATAAAATAATTCATGGTGTCTGCAGGAATGACTTCCCACTTGCATTGGCATCCTGGACAGACCCAGGTCTGGGGACTTCCCTCTGATTCAAGGGAACAGCTCAGAGGGGAGTGGTCCCTGCAGGGTTCATCCAAAGAGGCAGCATCTCAGGAAGGACTGAGCCCTCCTGCCCAGCTCTGCTCCCTGACTCAAAGAGCTTCTGATGGTTAAGACCCAGGATCACAGGGGCTCAGGAGTCAGACTGCCTGGGCTGGAATCTCAACTCCATTATTTACATCAGCTAGGGTTAGGGCTGCGATTAAGGCTGCATGACATTGGGCAAGCTACTCAACATCTCCAAAGCCTCAGTTTTCTCATCTGTAAAATGGGTATGCTAAGAATTTGCAGCACACAGGGTTGCTATGGGGACTACAGAAGATGCAGCCTTTAGCAGGTGTTGGGCTCACATGCACTGCCCTCTTTCATCTGGACATGCATCCACACCATTGCTGGTCTCCCCACTTTCAGCCTTGCCCCCCGCCCCTGAGAATCCACTCACCACGAAGCAGCCAAGAGTGAGCGTCCATCTGTCACAGAGAACAACAATCCAAACCTTTTACTGTAGCTTACAAAGCCCTAGAGGACTGACATCACCTCTTCCATCTTTAGCGCGTGACGCTCCCCAGCCAGGCACTCCTCTCTGCCTCCCCAAAACAAAACAAGCAGGTCAACAACAGCCGAGGACACTAACGCACCCAAGACTGTTCCCACCTCAGGCTTTCGCGTTTGCTGTTCTGGGACCTCTGTTTGCATGACTGTTCCTCCACCTCCTCCAGGTCTCAGCTCCACTGTCCCCTCCTGAGAGAGGCCCTTCCTAACCCCTCCCCGACTTAGAGTAGCCTCCATCCCTATTCACTGTCCGTCAGATCTCTTGTTTCATTTTCATTATAGTACCTCCTGCCACCTGGAATATTTTGACTTATTTCTTTGTTTAGCTGTCTGAAGACTGTCCCCCTCCTGGGTAGCGAGCTCCATCTGGGCAGGGACCGTGCCCATCCTGCCCACCTCTGTCTCCCCAGCACCCAGAGCAGCGATCAGCACAGGAAAAGCGCTCACAGTATTCTGCTGAACGAGTGAAGAAATAACCATAAGCTGATGTTATTTTTATCACCAACAACACCGTCATCATCTAATTCCATGACAATAATTATCACAATACATCGTTTCCAAAGTGTTTTCACATTTTTCCCATATTGATGGAACTTGGAAAGGGTGGGACTCACTCCCATTTCACAGACATGGAAACTGAGGCCCCAGGTCACCTAGTTCAGAAGTGGAGAAGCCACGGTGCTTTCCCTCGTACCATTAGGAGCGGTCACAAACAAACGAAGGAGGCTTGCACTAAGTGCTTCTGCCTCCCTTGGCCTTTTCCCTTCCCCTTTGTCTGATTAACTGCAGTCTGAAAATAAAGGAACCAGATGCCTCCCTCCTCCTCCTTCCCCTCCTCCTATTGTTTCGTAGTTCTTTTCCGGACCAGGACCCTGTTAAGGATTTAGCTGGTACGACCATGACCACAAACTTCCTGTGTTTATCCTTCTGCTTAGAAATCATGGATGGCGCAAGCAACTGGGCCCCAGGTCTGTGTTGGGCACTGGGTGATGCTACAGCAGGAAGCACAGCCAGATAATTACTCCCTGATGCCCAAGTGTCCCTGGAGCCCAGATGCCTGGCTTTGGGAGAGGTGGGTCCCAGGTTACCTTTTCCCTGGCTTCCATCATACAGATGTTGGACACCTATAAAGCAAGCATCTGGATGCTCGAATGAGTTTCTGGTTGGCTCCCAGATGCTGGTGCCACAGAGCAGGGACACACACAGAGGAAGTGGGAAAGGGGGCTCTCAGCCTTGGCTGGTGGTTGGTAATAGCTTATGAGCCCCTGGTTCATGGCAGGCAGTTTACGGGGACCAAGCCCCAGCACTTTACTGGGAAAAACTGACTCACGATGGGAGTTTAGGCAGTTCCACATCCATCATCCCATTTCATCCTCATTTTTACCCTTCAGGGTAAAAGCATCTTAACTTTGGAGATGAAGAAGTTGAAACTCAACGAGGTCCAGTTTCCCAGAACCACACAGATATCAATTAGGGTATGTACAGCCATCTGGAATAATTTTATTTATTTCTGTGTTTACCTGTCTTAAGACTGCTCCCCTACTGGGCGGCGAGCTCCATGAAGGCAGGGATGTGTCTCTCTTGCCCACCTCTGTATCCCCAGCACCCAGAGCAGCGCTGAGCCCAGAAAAAGTGCTCACAATATTTTGTGGAATGACTGAAGAAACACGCATAAGCTGATGTCATATTTACATCGAGTTTTGAGAACGACCATTACAATTCACTGTTTCCAAATTATTTTCACCTTTTTTCTATATTGATGAGACGGGATATTTCACTGATTTTTCTTGCACACGTACACTGTGCTAGGCTCTGGGGATATGACAGCAATCCACTAACCTCACTTTCCTGAATCTTACATCGTATTAGCACGGAGAAGAGCTGGGATTCGAACCCACGTCTGTATAGCTCGGTGGCCCACGCTCTTTCACTGGACTTGCTGCTTCTTGTGTTCAGCAAATGAGGTACAAAGACATTACTATAGGAGGGAGAGGAGGGCTCTCTGTTCTAAAGCCTTGAACCTCTCAGGAGTTAGAGAAGACGCACATCTCAGCTGGGAGTTGCTGAACTGGGATTGAATCTGGGGGCCAGGATGCCGCTAACAGCGATGCCCCACCCCCCATCTCTGACGCCTCAAAATAGGAGAGTGGTCTGATCCACTATTCCTTCCCTCCTTTGAAAGAGCAGCAGGGAGATGGCACTGCGTAGCCCAAACGAATGGCATGCTAAAGGCAGAACGGCCGGAACGCAGAAGAGTGAAGGGACAAGAAACTGGGAATGCAGAGGGGGGCTTCCCCCTCCCCCAGCAAGCTCACCATCGAGACAATGGGTTCTCAGCTTGTTGGAATCTTAACTGTCACCCCTTTCTGGTTCCTGGACGTCCCAGGTGTGTCACCTGCTTATAAACCTCACCCTGGTCCCCTGGCCGCAGCCTCTACGAGGGTGCAGACAGTTCTGTGGAAACGGCTTGCTCAAGCTTAACATGAGTGTCTTACGCGTAGCCTGCTCCAGCTCCTCCCTGGGATCCCTGATGGGGAAATTAGTCCCACAGTCCGTCGGAGGTGAGCCAGGGCAAGAACCCAGATGTCCCCACGTCCAGCTCCACGGTTCTCTCCTCTTCGACGTGGCTGTCCATCCCCTTTAACAGCTCCATCTTTCTCTCACATTTTGGTTCGGACACATCAACCCGTGTCAACCACATATTCCTCTACAGGGCGTTAGCTGCTCAGCTGATTGCCTAGCTAACCTAATAGAAGAACCACAGCTCATTTAGGCAACACCCTATTGAGGAACGTGTAGATTGTTTCCTTCTTAGAAGTGTGGTTGCTGTTGCTGTTTTTGTAGCTCCCTGATGCCTTGTCCCCAGAGAAGCTAGGTGCAGCCAAGCTTCTGAAGCCTGACTCTCAAGCCCAGGGAAGCCTGCAGATCTGACGAATCTGAACTTTCTGCACACCAGCCCCACCTCGGGTCCCTGCTGCATCCCCTCCCTTGGAGGAGAAGGAAGTGCTCTTTGGAGGCTTTGAGAAGAGGTCAGCCAGCTTGGGAAAGAGAGGTGGGTGCAGTAGGCAGAGATCACACGCACAGACTCTGGAATCAGGCCAGGCTGACTGGGCAAATCACGTTTCCTCTCTGAAACCCGGTTTCCTCATCCATAAGATTGGCAGTGTAGGAAAAATGCCTTGTTGGATTTCAGGAGGATGCAGTAAAATAATCTATGTCAAGAGCTCATCACAGCATCTGGAAAATATTACACGTCCCCCAAAGTTGCCAGCTCTCACTGTTGTCATGTTTTATTCCTTTTTTTCCCTTTTACTGGAGCTACAAGACTGCACTTGCTTTGTTATCTCTGGGGACCATGCCTAATCCAGGCCATTGTTTCAGGAGGCTGCACAAATCTGCTTAAATTATGTATTGGGGTTGCACGTTGAATGCTTACTGCAATTTGGGTGTGTAAAGAAAATGTAATTTCTTTGTCTGCAGCTGATCTGGTCTTCCTGATGACATCCATCCCAGCTTCTCCCACCCCCTGCATTGGCAGAAAACAAAACAAAAAACAAACAATTAAGCTTTACCCATGGTGTGGGTTGAAGTGTGTCCCCCAAGTTCATGTGTGGAATGCTTGACCCCCAGTACCTCAAAAAGTGACCTGCTTCGGAGACAGAGTTTTCACAGATGTAATAAAGTTAAAATCCGGTCATTAGGGTGGGCCCTCATCCCATATGACTGGCGTCCTTATCAAAAGGGGAAATCTGAACACAGACACATACAGAGAAAAGACGACACGAAGAAACGCACGGGGAAACAACCATCTGAGAGCCTGGAGGGGAAGTTCTCCCCCACACCGCTCTCCTTGGCATGCACATGGTAGGAACCAACCTACGCTGACACCTTGAGCCAGGACTTTCAGCCCCCAGAATTGTGAGACGAGTTTCTGTTGTTTACGCCGCCAAACCTGTGGTACTTCGTTATAGCAGCTCTAGCAAACTAATCTAACCCTGTTTTGACATTTTAGTCCAATGATAGTCATACAGGTTCCTGACGTAAGCTTCCTCCTGCTTTTCTCCTGGGGTGGTTTTGGGCATGCGGAGGGCGGGGCTTGGTCTGCAGAGGGCACGCGGAGGGTGGGGCGTGGAGGAGAACGGAGCTCCTGAGGGCTCTCTGCCCCAGTGCATTTGGAGAAATGTCTCCCTTCTCCCTGGTCCGGCGTATGTGAGGGTAAGACCGTGGAAAGAGGATCTTACCCTGGGCTTGGCTGATGAGCTTCCCCTTGGGTCCCCGGCACCCCTCCTCTGCCCTCCTCCCAGCTTGCACTGAGATGAGGCATCGCAGCTCGTGGGAAGGTCACCTGGTCCCTCCCCATATCCACACCACATGAGAACTGAGCTGGCCGAGAAGGCCAGTGAGATAAGCCTGTGATCTAGAGAGCCCCACTGTTCTCCGTGTACCTGGGGCAAAGCTGCAAGAAGAAAGACCAAGCAAACACCTGGGCAGTCCTCTCTCCTTCTCCTGCTCCGACTCCTGGTTCTGGAAAAGATGCAGCTTTTCTTTTCCTCCCCCTATGTTGTATTCTCCTGTCATCTACGGGTAAGCCTCAGAGTTGTAGCAGGAAGGGGGATCTGCTCCTCACCCTGGCAGAATCCAGGAGCTGGGCTTTCTTTTGTGTGTTAAAAGGAGAGAATAAAGGAAGTTGGACAATCCTCCCTCAAGACAACAGCCCGCCTTTAGTCCACAGCCTTGTTGCAAATCCCATGGCGTGTGTCAGAGCAGAATATCGCATCATTCTTCCTCTTATAAAACAGGTCCAACTCTCCTCCCATGCACACAGACGCTTGGGGCCGAAAAGACAATGATCTTACATTTGGAACACTAATAATAAAAGCTCCCTCATCATTTCCAGAAGAGCCGCCTGTTACCATTAGTTCGTGACTCTTTTTTTTTTTTTTTTTTTCTGCCGCATGTGGGATCTTAGTTCCCTGACCAGGGATCAAACCCATGCCCCCTGCAGTCCTGCAGTGGAAGCAGAGTTCTAACCACTGGACTGCCAGGGAATTCCCACTCCTTGACTCTTTCTGCTGCTCCCAACAGGGTTGGGTCTTAAAGAGTGGAATGAAAAAGGCATGACGATCACTATTAAGATTATTATTAATGACCTTCAACAATTATTGACAGTCATTCTACATTTCACATCTGGAGGCGGAGTGGAGGCTCAGAGAGGTAAAGTCTCTTGCCCCAGGTGACAGGGCTGGGCAGATAATACGGCAAGGGGAGCGGAACCCACCTTTGTCTGACCTCAAGCTGCTTCTCCTTTGCACCAGGAAGAGTGCATCCCGCAGCCCAGGAGGGTTTGGCGCTGCCGTAATCAAGGCTCCCGTGCAGAGTCGCATGTGATTTTTCTGCCCACTTAGGTGGAGTTGCTTCCCAGATTACCGAGACCTGGGAATCAGCCAGTAACAGGGTTGGAAGAGCTCCATGGAGAGGATGGTGAGATCCCCTGAGGGATCTCCTAATGCAGCTGTAATAGGATTAACATTGCCTGGAATCCTGGGTGTCTGCTCTCCCTTCCTGAGCTCTCTGCATCCCCTGGGTCAGAGGGTTGCCAGGAATTAGAAACCCATCCTGGATCTTTGGAAACTACAACAGATGCTCAAGCCATTCCTCAAATATTCCATGTGCAGTGCTGTTTGCAGCCGTTCTGGCTTACAAGAGGCTTTCACCTGCCCGACCTCACTGCACTGTAAATGTTCACTAGGACAAAGGCGATGAGCCCCACTTTTAATGAAGAGGAACCAGGTGCTCAGAGAGGTCAAGACATGTGCCCAGGCAACACAGCTAAGGAACAGTGGTTCCGAGACCAGAGTTTAGGACACGGCAGTTGCCAAGCTCTTGTGCTCAGCATTGAACTTGACAGCCCCGGCCACCAAATGCCTTTTACACTTCATGCCTCAGTTTTTCTTTTTCTCTCTGGTTTTTTTTTTTTTTTTTTCCCACCTGCAAAATTGAGAAGCAGTGCAGGTGAAATGAGGTGCTAAAT
The DNA here is from genome assembly GCF_030028045.1 of Hippopotamus amphibius kiboko. NCBI lineage: Eukaryota > Metazoa > Chordata > Mammalia > Artiodactyla > Hippopotamidae > Hippopotamus > Hippopotamus amphibius. Next base: position 8,822,111 of record NC_080193.1, on the reverse strand, counting down.
CAGAAGGCAAGAGACTTGTGTTTGAGTCCTACCTCTGACACGGGGTCTCTGTGTAACTTTGAGGTGGTCATGTTCCCTTTCTGGGTCTCAGCCTTCCTTTCTGAAAAAATAGGGAAGGGGAAGGAGATGGGTTTTGACAAGAGTGCAATTATCAGAAGTTAGCATTTAACAGGTACCTACTATGTACAAGGTACTCAAGACACACATCATTTCATTGACTTCTCCCCAAACCCGGAGAGGCTAGTATGGCTATATATCTTTCAGGGATGTGGAAACTCAGGTTTGTGTGTTTCCAGAGCCTTGCTCTTGGCCAGACAACCTCTAAGGACCCTTTAAGCTCTGACATTCCAAGATTCCAGGCAGAGGGTTTAGACAGATCAGGACTCAAATCCTGCCTTGTCACTTCCCAGTCATGGGACATTGTGGATAACTTCTTTCAACTCTCTGAGCCTCAGTTCCTTCATCTGCAAAATGGGTCGGTCCATCATCTCCACCTTTTGGAGTTAGATAATTAAATGATACAGTACATACAAGTCTACCATTCGGCACTTGGTAGACAGTAGTAGATCTTTTTGTTCTTTTCATACCCCACTCAGGGAATGTTTGGAGGAGCAGGCTAAGTGAGGAGGTTGGAAGATCTCTCCTCTCCCCAGCAAAACTCTTTCTCTCCCTCCTTCCCTTCTGTTCTGCTCTACCACACTCAAGTTCCAGCAGCTGTGCTTAATTGGATTTAACTTAATAGTTTTATTGATGCCTTTTGGTTCAGGGGAAGAAGAGGCCTCTGGGTAATTTGCACATTTTTAACAAACCAAATAAAGAGCTGATAAGCATAAACAAGTCCATTTTAATTGGATTAAGGGGAGGCTTGGCTTGGGGATTACAAACCACAGAGGAGCCAGAGAAGAAAAGGCTCTTGGAGAGTTCAGATTTTCTGCTTCCTTGGATCTCCAAAGCACTCTGCCTAAGGCACTGGTTTCCTGCTAATAAACTGTGTTCTGGTGTATCTGTGTCCGTGTCTTACTTCCTACGTGAGATGGCAGCATCATTGCCCTGCCACCCTTCCCTACCTGCTGCTGTGTGCCATATGACAAGTGGTTCAACCCTCTGCCTTTGATCTCAGACCCACCGAAGTTCAAGTCCTGGCCCTGATTCTTTCATGCTTCTCTTGAGCAATGCATTTCATTCTCTAAGCCTCAGTTTGCTCAGCTGTGAAAGGGGATAGTGGTGGTCTCTAAACTGTAGGGTTAGTGTGAGAATAACATGCTAAGAAGTTGCCTGCTTCTGAATAGGTCCAGCAAAATGGCAGCCACTAAGAGCAGGGGAAGGGATCATATATCTGTGAGTCAGATATTCTAATACTTACTATCCAAAGCATCCCCAACTGATAGGGCAGGGGATTGTTTTGTCATGTGAATCCCTGCACGAAACTTAAATATGTGAACAACTAAAATCTCATACACTCCTGGAGGGAATACAAAATGGTGCAGCCTCTTTGGAAAAGTTTGGCAGTTTCTTTTATTAAAGTTAACCATCTATTTACTTTGTGACCTGCCAGCAATTCCATTCCCAGGTATCTACTCAAGAGATCGAAAACATTATGTTCACACAAAGACCCACATGTGAACATTTGCAGTAGCTGTACTGATAATAAACAAAAATTGGAAAGAAGTCAAATTGCTATCAATTGATGAATGGGTTAAAAAAAAGGATGTGGTATGTCCATACAATGGAGTACTACTCAGGAGTGAAAAGGAATGAACTATCTGTATATGTGGCAATGAGGATAAATCTCAAAAGCCTTCTGTTAGCTAAAAGAAGCAAGACTCCTATGACTCCATTTACATGAAATTCTGGAAAATTATAATGATAGAAAGCAGACTAGTGATTGCTAGAGGCTATGGGGGTGGGGGTGGAGGGTAGGAATTGGCTGCAAAGGGCACTAAAGAATTGGGGGGAGATGGTAATGTCCCATAGCATAATGGTGATAGTGGTGGTGTGATTGTATCAGGTGATGGTTAAAATTCATCATAGTGTAGAGCTGAAATTGGCAAATTTTGTTATATGTGAAATATACTTCAATAAAGCAGATCAGAAAACAAAACATCGAGCCCCCACTGGAGGAAACACTGATACTGACAACAATAACTGAATCCCTTCAGTGGGTCAGGCTCTCCACATACATCTGTCTCATTTTCTAGACCAGAAAACTGATGCTCAAGATCATTTCTAAGGTCACACACCTGGGAAGTGGCAGAGCTGGGACTTGAACCTGGAAAGGCAAAGGCACCTCATCCAGGCTCTGAGACCAAAGAGCTGGCCACCCTGTGGCTTGAGAATTGGGTCATTTGCTGGGGAAAGATGCAATCCTAACACCCGAAGGGCCCCTGGTTTCTTCTTGGGGATTAGCTAACAATTACTGAATCCATGCCTCTAATGAGGTGGAAAGTTGCCTCTGATAACAATAATTAGCACTGAAACATTGCTCTTTAACGTTAACTTGCTTTGAAGGCGTGTTTATTAATTAAAGCACTTTCCACAGCCCTGGGAGGCAAGAGGAGGGTGCGTGGCTGCCTTTCCAGGGCCTTTCTGGAACCGACAGGAGGGAAGGGGGTGTGATTTTTCCCCAGGTCGGGCTCCTGCCAGCCTCCCATCAGGACCCAGTGGCCTTAGGCCAGTTAGCCCGTCAACACACAGAGAAAGGGCATGTGGTGGGTGACTGTTCTCTGAACCACAGTTTTGACAACAGGGGACGTAGGTGTGAGATACAGTTTGGGGCAAAAGGCTCTTTCCCCTCCAGGCCTTGTTCCCCAGTGGGTTGGCTTGTATGATTCTAAGTTGTACACAGGCCCCTAGTTGTTCCATCCCAGGGGTGATTGGATCCTTAGGGGATTGCCCAGCTCAGCACCCTGGTTTTACAGGGAAGTCTAAGATCAAGGTGTCAGCAGATTTGGTGTCCACTGAGAACCCAGTTCCTGGTCTGCAGATGGCTGCCCTTCTGCTGTGTCTTTGCATGGCACAGAGAAAGAGATCTAGTGTCTCATCTTCTTTTTATAAGGGCACTAATCCCATCACACGGGCCCCACCCTCATGACCTCACCTAATCCTAATCACCTCCCAAAGGCCTCACCTCCCCATACCATCACATTGGGGATTAGGGCTTCAAAATATGAACTTCAGGAGGACACGAACAGATAGTTTATAGCTGTTCTCGATCCTTCAAGTTAGCCAATGTCAGACACTTTTCTGAGTTATGACAAACTGAATTCCTCATTTGCGTAATCTTCCACATCACCATGAATAATCATAGTGATGATAATAGAGGGAATACCTTTGCTCTTTTCCCCGCACTGTGTATAGAGTACTGTGCCCATGACAAGAACTCCAGTAGTTATATTCCGTTATAATCTCCATTTTAGAGACGAGGAAACTAAAGCTCAGAGACGTTTGGCAGCTGGTCCCAAGTCACACAGCTGAGTCCAAATGTACGTCAGTTTCGTCTGATGCTGGAGGAGCTGCATACCCCACTCCCCGCCCATTTCACTGCCTAAGTAAATAAATGAATGAGAAGTCTCCCTTTTACTGTACTACACCAGGGTTTTCCAGCACCGATGCTGTGGCTATTCCAGGTTAGATCGTTCTTGGCTATGGTGGCTGTTCTGTGCTTTGTAGGATATTGAGCTACGTCCTTGGCCTCCACCCACTAGATGCCAGGAGCACCTCTCCCTTCCCAAGTTGTGGAAACCAAAAATATCTCCAGATATTGCTGGATATCCCCAGGTTTAAATCCCCCCCGATTGCGAACCACTGTATTAGAGATTAGGATTTCACATTTGGTTTTGATTGAAGATAGGGTTCCGCTGCCCTAATTTGGAAACCACTAGATTAGAAGATTTTTAATTTTCTACTTTCGGTCCCAAAGAGCCTAAATACTCCTTGAAACTCTATGCAAAGTTCTGCGTGCATGGGTATATGTGCGTGCTTCCATTTTTCTTGGAGAGACAGTTCATGGTTTCCCTGAGATTTATAGGCTGATGTGACACGCCCCCCTTCGCAGTCTGATGCTTGGCCCTGTGAGGTTTTGAGCCCCTCTTTGTTCTTTCTTCTGCCCTACCCCCAAATCTTCTTCCTCCATCGCCATCATGAAAGGGTCTCAGGCCATTTCTCCTCCAGCACAGTCTGTCCTGGGGAAGAAGCTGTCCCTTTGCCTCTATCGGCTGGGAGGGGTGGTAGTGACAGAGAATAGGAAGGACTTTCCAGAAAATCACTGAGCTGTGGAGTAAGAGATTATTGCTTGGCAGTTGCCATGGGAACCTATACACCAACCCTGCCGCTAAGAACCCAGTTTTCTGGAGCACTAGCTCCTGGCCTTGTCTCTACCTCCTCTTCGCCCCGTGGGCCCTCAGCCCCAGAAAGGCTAATCCTTTCCACGACTTTGTTTTCTTCCCTCATTTCCTGCTGCACCAATCTTCTCTGTGTGGACTTGCCAGGGCCACCCCTTCCTTCTTGGCTCTGGGCTCATTTCTCCCCCAAGGACACGGCATCATGGTGAAACATATGGAGTTTGAAGCTAGACTGCCTGACATCAAAGCCCAGATCCATCATTTTCCAGCTGTGTGACACTGGGCAAATTAGATAACCTCTCTGAACCTGGATTTCCCTCACTGTAAAGTGGGGAGACTAAGCGTCCCCGTCTCCCAGAGTTCTGGTGATGAGTCGGTGACGTTATACACACGAAGCTCCTAGCACAGTGTCCAGCGTACAATCAGTACTCAATAAATATTAGCTACTCTCATCACGGTGAAGAGTGTCTCACGCCCCTGTCTTCTTGGCCATTGTCTGAGCAGGTGGATTCTACCATCTACTCACCCCAAAGTCTTTGATGGCTGAGAGGCTGGTGGATGGTGTTAAATGTAATTGCTATATTTATTCTTTCAGTGGGTCAACAATTGCTCATCACCTAATCTGGGCCAGGAAGCACGTGGAAATCCAAAGGCGAGGACAAGGTTCCTACCCTAACAGAGCTCACGCCCTGAGCGCTGAGAGAGACACATGCACCGGATTACTGAAGAGCTGACAACAATGGCCACGTCCAGACTTTTGATCCACCAGGTGAGAGGAAGAGCTGAACTTGGTCTCTGTGATCAGGGGAGGCTGCCTGGAGGAGGAAGGCTTTCCAGGCAGCACGAATAAAGACATGGAAGACACTAGAAATAGTACGTGTGTGCCTGTGTGCTTGGGTAGTGGTGTGCTGGTAAATACGTAACAACTGGCTCTCAAAACAAAACCCAAACCACTCACCTGATTTGTAGCAGTTGCCGGTTTCCATGGTGTAAATATTCTCACCATGGCCGATTTCAAGCTACTGAAGTCACATCACTGAATGTAAATTTGAGAAGAGATGTGCAGAATGGGCTTTTGAGAGCTAGTATAAGTGGGCTGCACCACACCGTCGGCTTTAGGGGCTCAGGCTGGGGGTGAGAGAATAGAAAAACAATCAACTCAGTATTACTGGAGAGAACATTCAGGGCAGCTGAGGGCCTGCTTTGGCTGACGACTTGTGGTTTTTCTCCGAATATCCCTTAATAGTCCCTGATTCACTCATTCAAAAAATCAACAAGCATTTCCGTAGCACCTGCTGTGTGCCAGTCGCTGTGCTGTTCTAGGCATACATATGTAGATCGGGATGCGTGAAAAGCCACGGATGCAGGGAGGAAAGCAACAATCCTTTGAACACTTCTACCGTAGCGGCGCCTAGATCGGTGCCAGTAATTATCAACGAGGCAATTATAAGTACAACTTTGCCTCCCAGCAAGCCCACCAGATCCTTCCCATCCACACCTGGACTCCATCTTCTGGGAAACGTGGTCCAGAAGGTCTGGGATGAGGCATGGGCATTCCACGTTTTGGAAGCCCCGGGAACTCTGACTATGGTTTGGGTGCCTAACTCAGGTCTTGAAAGAGAATCTGTCCTCTACGTTGCCCGCCCCCGTCCTCCCATTCCCAACATTAGGACACACACACGTCTTGTCCCCTCTAAGATGGACCCTCTCTCTCACTTCTGGCGGACTGTTCATTCCCCGTAATTGTTTAGCAAATGACTCCAGAATACACAAAAATCACTTTGTTGCGACACATTCCATTCTATAATGACTGTTCATTTCAATTAGCTGTCAGGGGCCTGAAATAGAGATGCACGGTCCTGTTCGGATAAATCACCACCTTGGTTTGAAAGTGGATTTAAAGCAGCTGGGGTGTGTGTGTGGGGGGGGCGGGGGCGGGGGCGGGGTGGACGGAGGGGATAAATATTTCATCATTTCTTCCCTCCTTGGTGTTCTGCCAGTTTGTTCTCATTTCCATGCGTCTCCCTCTGCATGCCGGCAGATTGCAGACTGTAAATTTGAGGGGAAATAGTAAACGTGCAAACATGATAAATAAACATGTTGCTTTTGCGGGGACGGATATTATTATCATCCAGATTTACAGCTCTCCTCGGCTGCACGCTGTATTGCATTTGGGGAAAAGCGGAGCGAGGCTTTCGTGTTACATTGATCAACCTTCTGCCCTTCACCCCTGTCACCCCCTCTGAGTCATTTAAATATCAACCTCGACCGGGGACACAATCTTTCTCCCTGGGAGTGAATGCGTCTTGACAGGTGTTTTCTTTGGGGACAGTTATTTATAGCTGCAAAGCTATCATCCTGTAGGGTGCTTTTGTTTCCTTCCTCCCCCTTTCTCATTTCTCCAAAATTGAACATATTTTTGTTTTCCCAGTAGGAAAAAGTGCCAAATCAGTGATTTAAATTTCTCTCTTCCTCTGTTTTCTCTCTCTCCCTGTCTCCTCCTCTGCCTCTCTGTCTCTTTATATTCTACCCTCCTCTCTCTTCCATCTTCAGGACAGGCTCTGGATCCTCCCCAGGTTTGAATCCAAGTGTCACCACCAACTTTTGTGCCACACCATCAAATAGCATCCCTGAGCCTCTCACCACCCTTGGGGCTGTGCGTCTACTCCCAAGATTATTGTTGCCAATTTATAGGGGGAGTCGAGTGAGATATTTCTGTGTCTGTTTCCACCTTCCCTCCACCCAACTAGATGGTGAACTCTTAGGGACAGGGAGCTATGTCAGCGTACTCCCCCCCACCCCCAACCTGCTCCTCTGCCCCAGGTTCTCCATCTAAGTCAAAGGACCTCCTTCTGGAGATGCACAGACAGAATCTCAGTGCCCCTGTGCCTTCTTGGCCACCTCCCTCTCCCCGAATCCAGTCTGTCACCAAGTCCTGTGGACTCCTTCCGCAGCTGTCTCCACTCTCTCTGCCTCTCTCTGACCCCATAGCCCCTCCACCTCTCATATTTTTGAACGTCCCCAAGGTGTCAGGCACTGAGCTGGTCTCTGATCACTGTCCCTTCCCAGGCGGACCAATACAGCAGCGTCTATACCGAATTCCCTGTCTCCAGGCTTGCCCCCCACCCTCTCAGTACTTACTGTAATAGCTAAGGGACAGGGCAGTGGAGCGCGTGCCTGCAGATTCTGTTGCTAAGGAAACCACTTCCTTGGTTACCGGCCTGGGTAGCATTTGTCTCACTGTGTCTGGATCCCACTGAGTCGCCCCCACTCTCCAGGAAGATGAGGGGGAGGAGGCGGGAGAGGACAACAGGGGCGGAGAAGAAGGGAGAGAGGGAGCAAGAGACAGAGAGACAGAGATGGAGAGAGAGAGAGATGCTTGCACAAAGAGAAGCAGAAATCAAGAAAAAGACAACGATGAGAGAGAGAGAGATTCGGGGATGGGGGGAGGGAGAGAGAGAGAGGAGAAAGACAAGAAAGAAAAGAGGTTTAATGAGCAGCTGGAGGAAATAAACGAGACCACAAAGAGGGAAATGAAGAGCAGGAGGAAGTGTCAAGAAAAACAGTGAGGGGGGTGGGGATGGGGAGAAAACAAGACAATGTAAGAGACGGGGAAGGGAAGAAAGCCTCTAGGAGGAGCTGGGTCCCTGAAGGATCTTGCCCCCGCCATCCCTTTTGCCTCCCCATCCTTTGCTCCTGCCCACATGGTCTACCAGGAATATGTTTGCAGCAGCCTCCGGGGTTCCTGGAGAAATGAGGAGGAAATCCCAGCTGTCAGCAGATGCTGGACCCTGCGCGTCCTCCTTGAGTCCTGGAGTCACCATGCACTGGAGGTGACAGCAGGATGAGAGCCCGGGTGACCCAGCTGGCAGGCCAGGCATGTCCCCTGCCCTGGGGACCACGGGAATGCAAAGCTCTCCTTCCTCCTCAGGTGCCCAGGTTTGGGTGGGACTCTACGGCGAGGGGACACAGACACATCAGACATGGGGCGGTCATCACGCCAGCCTGGGGGATGCAGTCTCACCATACAGAGGGGCAGCTGAACACAGAGGCAGAGACAATTTCACACACCAAGACACACAGTTCTTCACAGGCAGTTAGAGGTGCACAGACACAAAAGCAATGATGCACCCAGAACATTCTCTCTCTCTCTCTCACACACACACACACCAGAAAAATATCCCATTTGTGACCTCACCTTACACGACTCTCTATCAGGTGGCAGAATTATCAACAAAACTTGCTTTTAATGATGGTGTTGACCTGAGGAATCTTCAGACAGAGGCTGGTGACCAGCAAAGAACTGGCCCAGGTCTTGGACCCAAAGTCTCCCAGAGAGAGCTGACCTCTAAGAGGGGAGGCCAAGCCCCCTAACTGCTTCGTGAAAGAAGACTAGAAATTTGCCCGGGGGAAAGAAACACGGTACAAAATACATTCAGAGCCCCCTGGCTGGGCCCTGGGGTGGCCCGAGTCCTACAGATGAGGGGCTCGGGGAAGAGAACCACAGGTCCGATCCCCCGCCCTTCTCTTTGCATGGCCAGGTTCCAAGGGGTGGAATGTATTAGTCCTATTCCTCTTAGAAAAATATATCTTTTTATACTCGCCTTCTCCACGGTCTCTCGGCCATTTGGGAATGAGCATTGACCTGCACCCAAGGCTTCCGAGTGGGCTGCTCCAGACAGAATAGCAAAGAGCTGTGACCTATGGCTTTTACAACTACATGGTGGGGGGAGGGGCGAAGGTGCAGGTGCGCAGGTGTGGGCTGGATGCAAAAATCACTGGTACCCAAGATGGGGGGAGAGATGGGATCCTGGATCTCAATGCTTTCTAACATAGATGATCAGTGACTCGGGTCCTTGAGAATCCTTTGGTTTGATGCCTCAGCATCAAAAGAGCAGCGTTTGTATGGACGTGAAGAACCATCCCATTCACCCCCTTCCTCAGAGGGCCCCCAAGGGAAGCTGGCCCCATTGGACTATGACCAAAGGGAGGTTGATGGTCTGGGAAGGTGCTGGGGGTCTCTTTCGGTCACGGTCCCACCTGATTGGGAGCACTCCTGTTCTCTCCCCTGGATAGCAAAGGACCCATTAGTAGGGGTCAGGAGGGCAGTGTCAGATCCATGTGCTGGACCCCACAGTGGAGAGATGTGTCACTGAGGCTCTCATTCTCAGGCAGATTCTGCCCGTGGCGTGTGGCTGTCCTGGTGAGATAATGGTTAGTGCCTGAGGACCCTGGCAGCGGGTCCCCTCCTGGATGCAGCAGGGGAGGAGAGGGCAGAATTCCAGCCCTTGGGTTGCACAGGCAACTGGACTGTTTCTCGGGAGAACTGTGACCTGGGGGTGGGCTCGGGATGCCGGTGACCCCACACGGTGGCCCCAGTGAACCTACTCTGAGCACCACTGCTTCCCTGACCCACCCAGAGTGTCGGAAACCTAAGGCCACAGAGAAACTCCCCAGCAATTTTTCTCCAAACAGAAGTGGCCCAGATAAACCCTGGCGCCAGTGCTTCCTGGGTGGGGAAGAGACGGGGAGGACGTTGAGTGCTCAGCCCGGCACAGAGGTGAGTCTGGGGCCACTTTTTTTCCACGTCATTCTCTTCAGCTCTTGCACCAGGGTCCTCAGCACCTGCAGGGGGGCACCTGTGTCTCCGGGACACGCAGGAGCCCTCCTTCCCACAGGCGGAGCCCAGAGCGGTGGGGGCAGGGACGTGGGGGGCAGAGAAGGGTCCGCGTGGCTGGAACTCCCCAAACCAGTCGCCCCCTCTATCTCTGGGGAGGGGTGTGAGTAGGTGGGGGTGCCCACACGTTCTCTTCCCTGGAGCCTCCTTCGTCATGCAGGAAACTCACTGAAGGCCAAGAGCAACCAAGGAGGCTGTCCCCAGACCGAAGAGAGGACTGAAGGGTGGGGGTCCCCAGGGCCTGCTTGGTCTGGACTCCCAGTGCCCCCGCCCGCCTCTGACCCATCATCTGGGGTAGTAGTCATCAGGAACGCCCGTGAGGTTCCTCCCTTTGAGGGCCGCGTCCACCGTCTTGATGTAGGCAGAGATGCTCCTCTGCATGTCCGCCGTGTAGGGGTCGTACTCCAGCTTCCGCAGCCCCGAGCGCTTGAAGTTGCCGTCCTTCTGGCTCTCCACGCACAGCAGCCGGTCTTCCCTGACGGCCACGCCCAGCAGGCCGACCATCCGGCCCAGCTGGACGAAGAGGTCCTGCTTCAGGTCCTCAAAGTGCACCACCAGCACCTTCTTGCCGAACTTGAGCCAGTCCAGCGTGTGAGTGGCCCACCACGGGGCGTAGTTCCTCACGAACTCTGGCCACTCTGTGGACAGAGCAGGGAGGCCCGAGTCAGAGGGAGGCCGCAGGTCAGATGGCGCTGGCAAGTCACAGCGACACCACCACCGTTAACCCCTGAGATCGCCAAACGCGCCTCCCTGCTCCAACGCCAGGGCTGCTGCTTCTGCCTGGAAACCTCCCAGCCTTCCTTCTCTTTGGGGAGAATAATGACATTTGTCTAGTGCTTACTCCACGCCAGGCACAGCCTCATATATACATCTTTGTTACTCTATTTTTATATTTTAAAATATTGGTCTTAATATAAGATGTAATAAATATATTAATATAGCTATTATTTTACTTATTCCCCACAACAACCCGGTGGCACAGACATCATCGTTTTCCTCATTTAACAGAAGGGGGAACTGAGGAACAGAGAGGTTAAATAACTTGCCCAAGGTCACACAGCTAATCACTGGCAGAGCCATGATTTGAAACCCAACAGTCTGGCGTCAAAGTCTAGGCTTTTAAATACCAAGTTATCCTGTGACGAAATAGTTATCCTGTGAAGTAACAGTATCTTCTCACAGGATAGTAACAGGGCCTTTGTACAGAAAAGCAGAAAAAGCATACAAAATTTTTCACACGGTGTCCTGTATCCCGTAGGTGCTCAGTAAACGTTGGCTGTTATTATTGGTGTGATTACTCTGTTCTCAGGTGAGATGTCATCTTCCCCGACTCCCCAGGCTCAGGCAGGTACCTCCTCTGGGCTGAGGGCACAGTTTAAGTTGGATTATCGACATTGTCATTTTAACACCTTTCTATTCTTTCTCTCTTTGCTTTTTATTGACGTATCACACACCATTTCTGTGTGCTGTCTATTCCCTTGCCATGGTGAAAGGACAGGGTGGACTGTCACCAAGATTAGGGGTGTGTGTCTGGGATCCCCTGACTCGAAAGTCAGGCTACAACAGAATGTGGGAAATTCACTGGAGAGCCCTGGAGAAGACCTCAGAGAGACAGCCAGCCAGCCAGCCCCTGGAGCTGTTGAAACTCTGATAAAGGGGAACCCAGGACGGGGTCATGGAGAATGTTGGGAACAGAGAAAGGGACTTGCAGCCTTAATTCTGAGCCGCAGCTGGAGAATCACAGGGCTGGTACTCCGGAACCCTGAAGCCATACCGACTGCTTCTCATGGGGCCAGCACCACCCCGCACCCTCCCAAGCTGGGTTGGGGAGCCCAGCTGGTTCTTAATAACAAAATCCTCATCCTTTTGTTGGATGCTGGATACCCCTTAACTCATTTAATCGTAATGACTACCCTGAAAGGGAGAGACTACTGTTCATTTGTCACCAGTGAGGAAACTGAGACTCAGAGAGGTGAAGTACTTTGCCCAAGGTCACACAGCTGGGAAGCATCGTCCAGACCAGGCCTGCCGGATCCCAGGCCCCCATCATTCCCAGACACCAGCAGCCTCACCCCCACTCCCTCCCACTGCCTTACACCCAGCAGGGGCTTAATACATGGTTGTTGAACTAAATTGAAATTCCCAACCGCCAAGTTGTGAAGTGATAAAGGGCTCCTCTTTCTTTGCAGAGCATATCAGAATCCGTGGTGAGGCCCCTGCTCCCCCAGTGCCTCCCTGGAACACCCCGGCTGCTCAGGAAATATTTATGCTGGTGACAAAGATATTTTTTACCCTTCAAATAGATTATTTACAATGTATCTAGCTAATTGGGACCGTACTGTTATAATGGGTTAAGACCAGATGTATCTGTGTGATTAGAAAAAAACCTAGCCTGTGTATAGCCTGCTTTACTTTTTTTTTTTTTTTCCTTCACTTTTTTTTAAAAAGAACTTCCCCACCCCTGAGTCACCTCACAACACCCCTGGTGATTCGGGACAACTGCCGCTCCCATGGCGGAAGCCCAGACGGATGGAGAAGGCACCCGCTCACCCAGTAACACACAGATCCAGAGGGACTTCCGGGCTTGGCCACTTGTGACCATCTCAAGAGGTTCCTGAAGGGTGGTCCTCAAGAAAAAGGAAGAGCTTGTAAGCATGATGACCTGGGTCCCCCAGATGGTGCCCCCGGCCTTGGATGCAGGTGGGAGAGAGATGACATGGCATCCTTGTTGACTGCAAACCTCCCTGGGGTGGGAATGCGTGTTGCCTGAGCACCTACTGTGCGCCGGGGCTGTGCCGGGCACTTCGCATGCACTGTCTCACGCAGTGCCCACAGCAGCCTGGAGAGTAGGAATTACAAGCCCTATTTTACACAGGGAACAATGGAGGCTCAGAGACGTGAAGCCACCTGCCTAAGGCCACACAGTCGGTGTCCGGGGCAGGATTTGAACCGGCGTCTATCCTAGACTGAGCCTGGTTCCCGCCCTCTTGGCAAACCCTTTAAGAGCACCTGATGTGACCACCTCCAGCACTCTTCTCACCCCAGATCCTAGTCTACAACTGCTCACCTCACCTTCAGATGTCGTCTAAGACATGGAGTCTGCTCACAGATGACTTCGGAGCCAGACTGCCAGGGTTCAAAACCCAGCTCCTCTCCACATTGGCTGTGTGACCTTGGGGACGTCAAGAGGTCTCCTTGAGCCTCAGTTTACCCATCTGCACAATGGCAACCATGCTAAGACCGCCACCCTAGACGCACCGCACAGACGCAATGGAATACAATGTGCAGACCCAGGCACCGGGCCTGGGACACAGGAGGCACCTGACAAATGTCGGCTACGATGATTCTTCACGGTGGGAGCACCGCTGAGATGCCCCACGCGGCCTACCAGATGCTGGCCCCCTCCCTGTCCCCTCCTAGAGCAAAGACGCCACACTTGAAGCTCCCAAATGACTTCACTGGAATGAAGAACAAAAATGAAAAACAAAAGCCCTCAATTAGCTCAGGATTCCCTGGAATTGATGGCTGCCTTCAAACGGGGTAATAAAGGCACGCTACGCCACGGACCACTGGTAATGAGTGCTCGTTCCGCCAGGACTGTCCCCCATGTGGGCCCCGCAGGACATGGGCTGGCCACTCTCTGCTTCATCTTCTTGTCAGCGGGAGGGACCGGGGCCTGATTAATAGCCTAACTGTATTTAATTCCCCACAGAATCATTAAATACGGTCTCTGTTTCATTAAACAGATCCAGGACAATTCACCTTGTGTAATCATATCACATAAAACTTTGCTTTGGACCCACTCCAGGGAGATCGTAAAATTAACGTTATGGAACCAAAAGCTGGGGGTGGGGGGCGGTTTACAGGAGTCCTGACCCAGCGATACCTGGGAGGCGGACACGGGCAGGGTGCCGTGGACATGCTCAGCAGGCGGGTGACCTCTGCTCCTAGGTGGGAGTGACCCTCACATTCTAGGCCGAGGGTGTCCTAAAGCAGCAATTCTCAGAGTTTAAAGCTCACAGGAAGCTTCTGGAAGGAATCTTGTTAAAAAGAGAATTCTGAACCAGTAAGCCTGGGGGCGGGGCCTGAGCCTGGCACTTCTCACTCCCAAGTGGTGCTGAGGCTGCTGGAGCAGGGACCCTGAAGCCAGGCTCTCAAACTCAAGTGCCTACAGGGGTCAGATGTTAATGCAAATGAGAGGACTGGGCGGGGTGGGGACTGTGGGGACGGGGTTCTTTGGGGAAGGCTCTCAGGCAGCGCACTTCAAGACTTGGGTCAGGCCTGGGAGGAAGCACTGGGAGAAGGCCCCTCCCCTCCCAGACTAATGAGGGGCCCTTAGACCCCCAACACGAGATGCATGTCCTGAAACCTCCTCTTTCCCATCCCCTGCAGCCTCTGGGCTCAGCCTGTCCTGACACTCCCCTTATCTTTGGCCTCATTTTGAATAAGGAAGAAGAGGCAAGGTGGCTCCTGGGAATTAGGAAATTGCCTGAAACTGAGACAAGGGCTTATGCCAGGAGAGGGGAATCTCTGAATGTACCAGAAGGTCAGAGACACCCCAAGGTAAGAGAGAGCCTTGGGTTTGGATCTCAGCGCAGTCAACTCCTGGGGGCCTCTGCCACATGACTTGCTCCCTTCCTGGGATGGTTTTCTGTACCAGTGATTGTGACAGCCCTTCTTAACCTCTTCGGGTAATTAGAAGATTTGGGTGAGATAGGTAATTATTGTTAAGTGCCTGGCCCCATATGAGCTTCCCAAGTGAGTTCCCTCCCTTTTTACTTGGGGCAGCAGGATAACTGGGAGGTGGAGAGCTGGGTTCTAGTCCTGCCATTACATGCCCGAGTGACCCTGGCAGGTCCTTATGTCTCTTGGGCCTCCTTTTCCCCATTAATAGAGGATGAATCAGTGGTTCTCAGGCTGCCTGAGAGAATACCAATGTCCAGGCTCCACTCCAGTAATGGTCTGGGGTGCAGCCTGGGTAAAGGGATTTCCCTGCATTCGTCCTGGGATTCGGATGTGCTGCCGGGGCTGAGGACCCTTGGGTTCAGCGATCTCCCAGGTCCTTTCCAGCTTGACAAGCAGAGCATCTGCTCCCGGGACAGGACCCTGCCATCCGCACCTGCAGACTTCTCAGCCTGGCCCCGAATAGCATTCCTTTTTGATTGTTCTAGGAATAAATAATTCAGAGGTCTCTTTACCCGGGGAACAAGGGAACAAATGTCACCAACTGTCTAAGCTTCCACCCCCTCATTGAGAGAGGGGGTGAGGCAGGGGGAGGGACAGACAGGCCCCTTGAGCAAACTGGGGAACCCAAGGCACAGCTGGTCAGGCAGGCCCAAGGGTTTTCATCAATGACACCAGTGCTGAGAGTGTGATTGGCTTATTTAACGCTGTCCTGCCTGCTCTGGTTCTCTCTGGGGAGGGCCTGGAGTGTGGAGCAGCTGGGAGCCAGGGGGAGGGTGTGGAGGAGGGGGAAGTACCCCTGAGGCTAGTGGCTGCAGCAGCCTGGTTCCTCGAGGCTGGATGAGGTCAGGAAGGCTCACGTTTATAGAGCACCTACTGGGCACCAGGGGCTCTGAGCGGCGGGGATCTGTAGCCATTGACATTCTGCGTAATTATCCTAGCTCAGTGGTTAAGGGAATGGGCTCAGGAGCTAGCCTCCCTGGGTTCAAACCCCTGCCCCACCACTTCCTGGAAAAGTGCCTTCACCTCCCGGAACTTAGCTTGCCCCATCCATAACACAGGGTTAGCTGCGGGGGTTTAAAAACACTCATGGAGGTGCCTTTCATGACAGTAATGGAGATATCGGTGATAACTGATATGGGATTTTGAGGAGGTTGGGTCTGACTTCAGAGCTCTCCCCACTGCTGTGGGCCACCGCTCTGTACTGAGACATTCTTCCATTCTGGAATCTGCTTAGCACCAGAGATGAACGTCAAACTCAGATCATCATAACGACGTTTAGTGCTCAGAGACTGACACTGTCACTTCCCAGATATGACCTGGGGCAAGTCATGTAACCTCTCTGAGTCTCCCAATCCAGAGCAGCTGAGAGAGTTCACCGAAATGATGTTCCTAGGAGCTCACAGATGACCTCACTGCCACTCAGCCATGGGCTAGATCCAGAACCCAGGAGAGGGCTCTTGAACATGAGGGTCTACTGAGTGTTTTTAAAGGGTTAAATTCTTAGATTTTATCACCTCCACTTTATAAACAGGACAATCTAAGTTCATGGAGGTGAAGGAGCTTTTCCTGGAAGTGGTAGAGTTGGGATTTGAACCCAGGACGTCTTGCTCCAGAGCCCATGCCCTGAACCACTGTGCCATGAGAACAGCCTGGCTCACAGAGGGTGATGCTGGTGGGGATGGCGGGATGTGTGAAGCATACCTTCTCATCGGTAAGCAGGACCTGGAGCCTCACACACACGCCCTCAAGGACACCCTCCTGGATTCCTGGCCGGAGACAGCACTGACCTCCCGCACTGCCCTCTGCACCCCAGGGCCCCGGCCCCCACTCCCGAGCAGTACCTTTGCCCTTCCAGTGGGCGTGGGCAGCGAAGCCGATGTGTCCGCCATACTTGCGGTTGAACTCTGCCATGAGGGCCTTGTAGGGGTTGCGGATGAGCAGGATGGCTGCGTCGAAGGCCTCGATCTCCTTCTGGCCGCTCTCGTGTGTCTTGATGCAGATGGTCCTCCCGCTGCGCCAGTGGTCCCGCTCACCTTTAAACCCTTCCCACAACCAGGGGGCAGGGAACATGGCAGTGAGCTGGGGGAGACAAAAGGTTCCCCCACCCCCTCCTGGACCACTTCAGTAATCCTCAGACATTCATTTGCCCACTCACTCATTTACTTACATGTTTATCGATCACCTACTATGTGCCAGGCACTGTGCCAGGAGCTGGGGAGAAAATGATTTGCAAAAACATCCATGGGTCTCAGGTTTTGAGAGCCAGATTATTCAAATAGCGACACAAATGAGTGCAAAGTCACTGACGTGGTTAGAGCCACAGAATAGGAGTATTCATGCCTAGGTGCCATGAGAGGGGCCTGAGAGTGATGTGTTGGGGGATTCCTCTTTGGGTGGAGTCTCCATCTGCACCCCACAGATGCTGGGCACGGCCGTATGACTTGCTTCGGCCAATGGATTGAGGGTGGACCTGGGTCTCTGCCAAAGTCTCAAGGTGCCTCACATTTCTGTTCTCTCCTGTTCCTGCTGTCGCTGTGAGAGGGGCATGCCCTGGAAGCCTGTTGGTCCCAGATGGTGAGAGACCCATGGAACAGACATGGGTCCAACCTGCAGTCTGGAGGTGAGTAGCCCAGCCAGCCCAGCCAAGATCACTGACCTAGTCAGGCAGCATCCAGAAAGGCTTCCTGGGGGAAGAGGTGCTTAGGCTGAGAACTGAAGGATAAGGAAGAATGTACCATCCCAATTGAGGAAGGAAAGGTAGTGGGAACAGCAGGTGCAAAGGTCCTGTGGTGGATGGGAAGAAATGTGTTGCACATGACTGACTGGTACAGGAGAGCAGAGGGTAAGAGGGGAGCATGAGGCCAGAGAGGGTTGTGATGAAAAGTTTAATTGTGGACCAGAAAGACAACACAGACCTTAAAAGGATTTAAGCCAAATAAAGGAGGTTCTGGGTAGCTGGAGGATGCTTCTATAGCACCAACTCCATGCCGGACACTGCTCTGAGCCCTTTCCATGTAGTCGACAACTAGATCCTTTCAATAATCCTCTGCAGGATTTGATAGATGAGAAAACTGAGTCCCAGAGAGATCAAATAACTTGCTCAAGTTACAAAGCTAGCAAGAGGCAGAGCTAAGGTTCAAACACAAGCCATCCTACTGCTTTGGACTGTGGTCTTCACCTTCTCGGCCTCCCATGCCCATGGGAGTTAAGGCATTTGGATGATCTCTTCAATGTCAGTTAGAATGCTAATGTACTAGGCCTTCAAGATACTGGCTGTGTTTCCAACTCAATAAGTGATCTGGGACATCGTGTCATCTCTTTGGGCTTCAGTTGCCTGCATGAGGTGCCCAGTATACAGTACGTGCTCAAGGAATGACTTAAATGGAGGAAAGGTTCCAGGCACATAGTAGGTGCTTGATAATGTCTGCTGTTGGATGGAAGCAGGTGAGGTACCCAGGACATGGTACTCAGAAAATGTTTGTGGGATGTAAGTGAAGGAAAGGTACTAAGCATATAGTAGGTCTCGATAAACATGGCCGGGTGAGCTGAGCAGCACATAGTAGGTGCTCAGGAAGGGGTATTCCCATCCCCTCCCAGGGGATCTTTCCCAAACTCCTGCCCCTGTTCTCCATTCCCCTCTGCCTCCTCACCTTTGTTGTAGAGAGAACCATCGAAGTAATAGCTGCCAGTGTAGAAGCCTGTGGCCAGCTCGATGAGGTGGCGTGCCCACGTGTTGCCGGCACCCGGGAAGCTGGCCAGAGCGATGAGCTGCTTGGACTTGGCTGGGAGGAACCTTCTGTCCATGCAGCGGTTGTCTGCAAAGGGCAGGGCACAGACAGGGCTCAGTGGCAGAGGCAGACCAGAGGAGCCTGTCCAGAGGGGACCAGGGTGTGGGTCCCATCCCTGCCACTTCCCAGCTGTGCGATCCAGTGCTTTCTGGGCCTGTTTCCTCATCTGGAAATGGGAAAATGGTTATATGAGATAATGTATGAAAAAGGATGAGTACATGGTATGGACTAGATAAAAGTCAGCCAGGGGCTTCCTAGGTGGCGCAGTGGTTAAGAATCCACCTGCCAATGCAGGGGACACGGGTTCGATCCCTGCTCCAGGAAGATCCCACATGCCGCGGAGCAACTAAGCCCATGCGCCATAGCTATTGAGCCTGCGCTTTAGAGCCCATGAGCCACAATTATGGAGCCCATGTGCTGCAACTACTGAAGCCCATGCGTCCAGAGCCTGTGCTCCACAACAAGAGAAGCCACGGCAATGAGGAGCCCGCGCACCACAACGAAGAGCAGCCCTCACTCACCACAACTAAAGAAAGCCCGCGCACAGCAAAAAAGACCCAACACAGCCAATAAAACAAATAAATAAATAAATTTATTAAAAAAAAAAAAGTCAGCCAGGAGGATGAGCCTTCCCTCCAGCCTCAGTTCCCTACCCCGCCGGCACAGTGCGTCTCATCACCCCCACACTTTCCTCCAGATTAAAACTCACAAATGCCGTCCATCTGCATGGGACCCAGTCCAAGGTTTTTATCTTGACCTTCAAGTCCTGTGTGACCTGGCCCTTGCATCCTCTCAGGCTCATGCCATCCACTCGCTCTCCCCTCCAACCAACCCACCTCCTCCAACTTGCCAGCCACATGGTCCTTTCACTGCCTCATCTGTGCTCTGCTCCTTCCTGACTCAGCAGCTTCAGATGTGCTGGTCCCTCAGCCTTCACTGCCTCCTACCTGCCTCTGACTGCTTCTTATCCTGCTCTCTGCTGAACTGGACCGACCGACCTTCCTTCCTTCCTTCCTTCTCTCCTCCCTCCCTCCCTTCTTTCTCTGACTCCCTGGGCTATCATTAGTGTACTATGTCCACCTCCTTCATATTACTTTCTGCCACTGTAATTCAAGCAATTATTTGTTTAGTCAGAAATCCTGCCCATATTGTCCTTTTCTGATTCCCTGGCACTTTCCATACTATCTGGCGTCCACCCAACCACCCATCTACCTATCCATCCATCCATCCATCCACCCCTCCATCCATCCATCCACCCCTCTATCCATCCACCCACCCACCCACGCATCCACCCACGCATCCATCCACCCATCCATCCATCCAGGAAACATTCATTATCCTTACTTGCTTTCTCACAATAGCCCTTCAAGGGAAAAGTCTGAAGCCCTAAATTTACATTCCAATCCTGCCACTTCCTTGCTGGGTAACCTTGGGGAAATGACGGATCTGAATAAACCTGTGTCCTCACCTGTAAAATGGGACTGCTGATAACGATAACATCTTGGGAGTTGTCAGGGGGGTTAGAAGAGAGAATGGGTGCTGTTAACACAGGGCTCACATGCTGTGAGCTCTTAGTATTGATGCTGCTAGCCAGAGACCAGCTCTCTTCCCCCTGCCCTGCACTTTTAATCTGTTTGTTCAGAGGAGAGCAGACTTTGGAAAAAACAAACCAAAAAGCATCTTTATCAAGCCAAGTAGGTGTCTGGGAGTGGTATTCATGGGAACACACTGCAAAAAGGAGCCTAGATGCAAAACTTTTTGGAATGTGGTTATTTTTCATATTTTGACAGGGGTGTGAATTTCATAGGACCCAGTTGGCATTAAATAGTACACTTAAAATTTGTGCATTTCACTTTCTGTAAATGTTACTTCAAAAAATCATAAGTAGATACTGAATATAATTAGAGATATGCAGACTGAAGCGTAATGATGTTTGCAACTTACTTCAAAATGCATCCAAAACTAAAAATTGAGGGATGGAGAAATGGAGAGCTGTGTGATGAAGTAAATAGAACAAAATGTTGACAAATGTAAAATCTGTAGGGTAAGTCTAGCGTCTTCACTGTGTAATTCTTTCCATTTTTTTCCTGCAGGTTTGACTTCTTTTTTTATAATAAAATCTTGGGAGAGAGAAGAACCTGGCCCCTCAGTTTCCCCTGAAAACAGAATTCTGCATTCAAATACTGCCTGGGAGGCGAGGTAAAGGTGGTTATTTCCAGCACTAAAAAGGAAGTCTATTTGGTTCTTAAGCTCCACAAATCAAAACAGATGCTGGAGGCAGTACTGTATATAGTTTTGGAATCAGACAGACCTGGGTTTCGATCCAGGATGTCACAGCCTAGTTGTGTGACACTGAACAAGGCTCTTCACCTCTCTGAGCCTCAGTTTCCTCACCTGTAAAGTGGGGCTAATAAACCTTACAGGATTAGATGGATAATGCATGTGAAGCATTTGCAGTATATGTGGAGAAGCTGAGATAAAGAGTGCAGGTTCAGGACCCAGATTGCCTTCGTCTGAATCCCAACTCTGCTCTGTCCTAGCTGTGTGACTCTGGCCGAGCTACTCAACCTCTCTGTGCCAAATTGCCATATTTGTAAAATGGTAATAATAATAGCACCTATGTCATTGGACTATTGTGAGGATTAGATGAGTTAATTGGGTCTAAAGAGCTCAGACAGTACCTGGCACACAGAAGGCACTCAACAAATGGCAGCCACCGTGGACCAGACTCTTGGTGGCCTCATAAACCACAGGACTCTCAAACCATCCTAGAGAGTAGGGTGTGCAAGTGTGACATGGGAAACTGAGGAGCAGTAATGGCCTGGGGCCAGGCACTGGGAATGTGCAAACCCGTCAATCAGGGGCTAGTGGAGAGGCTCCAGTGTCTGTTCTGTCCACATCAAAGCTGTTCATGGTCACGGGATAACTAAGCTGTGCTTGACTCTTCCCCCAAGCTGGAGTGACACAGTTCTGCACATACTAATCAGCACTTCCTGGAAACTAACGAGCACTCATCCTTCCTCACTGGAGTGTAAATAAAGCCAAGGGCCACACTGGCTAAAGACATTCCTGCTCATTGGGCTCTTGGCAGGATTCAGGTGTCACAGAAGCAGCCGCCGTTGGCCACACCTGGTACCCCCACCAGGCCAAACAGGGGACAGGTTATTGGTGCAAATCAGGTAAAGGTACCCGCCCCTTCCTCTGGGCAGAGGTGCTGCCCTCCACAGTGCACGGCATGACAGGCAGAGCACGGACTGGCTTTCAGGCATCACTTTTCCTCTAGGTCCTGCCTGTGCTGTGCTCAACCTGCCTGACTATACATGGCAGCCTGGTTCCTGGGAGATGAAGAGGAGGTCTAGCCCAGTGGTGTTTCGTTAGCTCTTCAGGCTTCAGAGGGTGCGGGGAGTGTCCTTGGCACCGTGGGCAGAGGTTTCTAGCAAGGGCTTTGGAGTCAGAGACCTGAAAGCAAATCACTCTTGTAGATGTGTGATTATGGCCAGTTCTCAACCCCTCTGAGTCTTGGCTCTCCCATCTGTAAAATGGGGATGATATTGCCCTGATCATAGGCTTGCTGTGGGCTTTCCATCATTGAATGAAATGAGGCTTGGCCTAGGACTGGCACCTCGTAGGTGGACAGTTTTTTCAGATATGGGGTTAATCCTCCACGGGTGTCCTTTGGGCCGAGCATCCCAGCAAGGCATCTTTCCAAGTGCTAGTCACCCTTCATGATGCCCTCCATCAGGAGAAAGGACTTTCATCTACAAATACTATAAACACTGTGACCTCAGGCAAGTCCTTTACCTGTTTTGAGTCTCAATTTCCCTACCTGTAAAAAGTAGGCATAATGACTGTTCCTGCCTCGTAGGAAAGCTGAGGGGAATCAGTGAGAAAATGCAAATGAAGGACTCAACACTGAGTCTTGCACAAAGAAAGTCCCTAAGTGCCGCCACCACCACCACAACCACCACCAACATCACAGTCTGGTACCTCAAGAGATGGAAGAGAAGATAAACTTTAAGTGTGGGTTCCACTAGCAAAGGAAGGAGGGTGAAAGTGGAAAGGATGAGTGAGATGGAGAAAGAAAAGAAAAAGTTACAGGTAAATGTACAGAATCCTAGAATTGGAAGGCTAACAATCTATAGCTTCGTTTTACAGACAGAGAAACTGAGGCCCAGAAAGGGGAAATGACTCACCCAGGGTCATGCCGTGGGTCTGTGTTGGAGACCCGGGTCTCCCACTCCCAGCTCAGATGTCTTCCCATTCAATCTCACTGCCCCCATTACAGGAAGAGCTACCAAGGGGGTCCTCAGTAAGAGGGAGAGAGTTGAAGGTCTTCAGAACCGTTCCCCTTGCCTGGGGCCCTCTCTCCGGTGCCCATTCAGGAACCTTATGCCTGACCACGCTCACCAGCCCTGCCTCTGCCCTCTGCCCTCTGCCCTCTGGCCTGCACAGTTCCCTTGCTCACAGGCTGGCTGGAATGGACTGGCTGGAGCATCTCTGGGAGGGAGGCCACTGGGAGAGCTTCTGGGGGTCTGCTGGATGGGGCCGGGGCCGGCTCACCTTGGACCTGCGTCTGGTACACGATGAAGTAACTGGGGGTTCCGCAGCTCTCAAACTCCTCTGCGCTGCACTTGTGGGCACAGAGCTGTTCGTCCTCTCTCTCGTGGAGGGGAAATCGCGTGGTGGGGAAGCCACAGTGACAGGCGGTGCCCGCAAGGGCCGCCAGCGGGTACTCCTGGGGATGAAGTGGGAGAGGACGGGGGAGAAAGTCACCAAATCCCTGGGCAGCCCAGACTCTGGATGCAGAACAAGATTTGTGTCCCGACCACCGCCTTCTCCATCGCTCTCCCCAGTTCCAGGGTCCCCAGGCTTCATTAGCAAGTTTCTGCCCTATCTGCGTACCCGCTGTACTATTATATTTTTCAGCTCTTTTGAGGTATAATTGACAAGTGAAAAATTGCATCTGTTTAAGGTGTACGACTTGATGGTTCGATAGATGTATTCATTGTGAAATAATTATCACACTCAAGCTCATCAGCACACCCATCACCTCACACAGTCACCATTTTCCTTTTTGTTTTCCTGTACTGTTATTTACTTGTTTCCTTTATGTGTCAAGTCACCTTTGGAAACTCAAATTTCAAAGGCAACTTTGTATCACTCCTGAAAGTAGTACTGGTAGAAAAGTAGCATTTCCATACATTTCCATACTGTAAACCCTAATTCTGTGGAAACAAAACCATGTGATTAAATTCTAACTAGACACTCCGCCTGCCAAGAACTTGAGCCAGGGGTCCACTCCATTTTTCTTGCAAAAGGGAGATCAGTTGAGGGGAGAGAGATGCTAGCACCGAGAAGCAGCTTTCTCCTGGAGGACTTGAAAGAAAACTGAAAAAAAAAAGTTTTTCTCATGGCCGTGTATTATACCAGAGTAAATCCTCCGGGTCTGACAGGGATGTGAAGCCCATGCTTTGGAAGAGCTGTCTGAATCCGTTCTTTTAAGCCAAAGAGGATGTTGATAACCACGTGTACCACAGTCTTTGCTGGGAGAGCTGCTCCTAATTGCTTTAATTGTCCTATGGAAGAGCTAAGTGGGAGCAGGCTGGACCTGAGATGTGGAGGGCAACCGATTGTCCTTGGTCCGATTTGCTTCTGCTCAGACCCGTGGAGCTGACTTCTCCCTGGTAGCTGGTCCAGGAATGATCTGGTAACCAACCAAGGTCACACCTCCGTGGCTGGATCCGGTGAGCTTCGCCACGGTAGGTTTGGTTTCTTTCTCACAGATATTAAGTATGAGCTACAGCACGTAGCCAAAGATCAGAGAGAGCTGATAGGCAGCTGGGTGAGCCTGGGCCGTAACTGATGGTGTTTTCTAGCTGGTGACCTATACTGAAGCCTCCTCTGACACCCTCTGTCTCAGCTCCTCCATCACTTGGCACAAGCAGCTGTGGACCCCTGTCCCCTCAATCCCCTCAATGTTCCTCCTGTGGCCCCCAAGGAGATGAGAAACTAGAAGAGGGAAGTTTGCAGTGCGGCCTTCCTGTCTCCCCGCCGCAACCTGCCCACACGTTTGCTTCCCTCCAGTCCTGTGTACAGTTGGACCCTTTTCCACACTGGTTTGCCCTGTGACCTCACTGTCTCGTGTTTGTCCCCCACCTCCAGCTGATCTGTAGGTTCCACCAGGACCCTCGGGACAGAGGGATGTCCACCTGGAGGGGATGCCATGGGAAGGGGATTCCTTCCCAAGAGAGAAAGCTGGACCAAAAGATGGTCAAACCTTCTTTAATCTTAGGAACACCCCCCCTGACCTTCCAGGATGCCTCTTGGGAGCGGAGCAAACACAAGAAATGCTTGGTGACTTGAAGTTGCCTGACTGCCCTTGAATGGTCCCTGGAAGCCTCTCTGTGGGGTCTCTAGGGAGCTCAGAAATCAAGAGCATAGATTTGGTGTCAGTCCTAGTTCTGCCACTTGCTTGTGCTGTGAGCTTGGGCAAGTAACTTCATCTGTCTGAGCCTTGGTTTTGTCATCTGTAAAATGGGGATGAAAATTCCCACTACCTAGCCTTGTTGTGAGAGGTAAACTGTGTGACCCGTGGGGAGGAGGGCTGCGTGGAGGGGGTGCTCCGTAAATGGCAGTCTCTGTGATGATCCTTTCGGTCTTCCTGAGAGGTGCTTCATGAATTAGGAGCCTTGATGAAAGAAACAGCCAAGCAGGATGACTCAGAGCAGGTGGCGACACTCAGGAATTGGGGTGTGGGCTGAGCACCCAGGAAGAGCTACAAGGCTGGCCCCCAGCAAATGCCAGTGTGATTGAGGATAGATAAAGACCATGTCTTGGGACCTCCCTAGTGCCACAGTGGTTAAGAATCCACCTGCCAATGCGGGGGGCCCAGGTTCAATCCCTGGTCCGGGAAGATCCCACATGCTGTGGAGCAACTACTGAAGCCCGTGTGCCACAACTACTGAAGCCCGTGTGCCTAGAGCCTGTGCTCGAAGACAAGAGAAGCCACCGCAATGAGGAGCCAGTGCACCGCAATGAAGAGTAGCCCCTGCTTGCCGCAACTAGAGAAAGCCTGCGCACAGGAACGAAGACCCAATGCAGCCAGCTAATTAATTAATTAAAAAAATACCATATCTTGTTGACTTTGCCCCCCAAGGACTGAGCACAAGGGCCTGAGCACAAAGGAAGTTCTCCTCAAATACAAGCTGAGTGAATGAATGAGATGGGCAACCACCTTCCTGGGGTGGGGAGGGATGGTTCTCCTTTGGACCCTCGTGTAACTAGCACATCTTGAGTGAAGGAGGGAGCTCCTCGGACATCACTGAATGCCAGTGATGCGCCTAGCTCTGTGCTGGGTCTTGGGGGTGGTCACACAATGTTCCAGGCACAGTCTCTACTCTTGTGGAGTTCCCTGTCTGACTTGGTAGGAAGGATAGACAGTCAGCTATCAAGGATCTCAGGCTGAGAAAGGACCAGCCAGTTGGATCATCCAGTCCAACTGCTATCCAATGTCCCCACTTCCATAAGTCACACCTGTCCTACCTCTGCTTACACACCTCCAGTGATGGGGGACTCACTCTGTCTCAGGGTGGGATTGTCCTTGCCTTTAGCTGGCAATCTACGACTCATGCTTCTAGGCCCAGCTCACATGTCACCCTCATTCCTGAGCAGTCCTCACTATTAGAACAAACACACTTCCTCCGAGGGAAGGAAATGGACCCCGCATAACTCCTACCCTTTAGATCCACATGAAACGGTCACATTTCCCTCCACGACACTGACCACAGTAACGACCTCCCTCTTCCCGGCTGGGCTGCTGCTTCTCTAGCCAAGCATCCTGTTCCTCCAGCTGTTCCACACCACCCTCCCCAGAGTTCTGTGCACAGAACCAGGCTCACCTTCTCTGTGCAAAGGTCCACACACTTGTCCACGGACATGTTGGGCATGGCGGCCGACACAGGCAAGGCCAGGGAGAGGTTGTCAGGTCTGCGGAAGCAGCCTCGGAAGACTGCACTTCCATCTAGAGAGCCAGAGGGAAAAGAAACAGTCAGACGTAGGCTGGGAGAACCACCTTCTGAAAGGAGCACTTATAAATTGAAGCCCAGAGAAGGCGAGTCTTGCCCAAGGTCACACAGCCATAGCAGATACTCCTGAGCTACAAAAATTCAAAGAATGTCCTCAACCATGGTATATCTGTCAACAACCCGGGTCACTGAGATGTTCTCGCTGGGCCCTATAATCCCTTTTGGTCACCATTCCTGCATCTTGCTTTCTCATCCTTGGTGGTGGCAACGTTTCATTTAGGGAAATGATAGACACTATGGAGGATTTTTGTGATCTCATCAGGAGAGGGTTGGGCATTTGAGGATGGAGGGAAACAAAGGGTCCTGGGCTCTCCTTCCCCTCCTTCCAGCACTGGGATGCCCCCCTCCCTCCCATCGTCCTGGGCTTTAGGGAGAAAACCCGGGGCCTCAGGAGTCTCTGCTCCACCCAGCACCACAAGGGACTGATTTGTTGGAGAGGTTCCCTTTAAGATAACCTAATCTGGAAACATCCCAGCTACACAATAGAAAATTTGGAGGACGCTGCTATCTCTTCAATAGAAATCATCCTCAAAACAATACTTAGAGATGTTGTCTTCAGCTGGGTTTACTTGAAGCCGAACCTGAGACAATGTTTTATTGAGGGTGTGCTCTCAGGAGAAGCAGGACAGGGCAGGAGAGGAGCTAAGTAAGCATGTGACCTTGGCTGGGTCCCACCTTCAGCCTGGAGGGTAAACTGCACCACAGAGTTGGTCCCATTTTAAGGAAAGGGGCCAACCTTGGCCCTGTGTTCTCCCCTGTCCAATGTCTGTCAGAGGGGAGGCTGTTGGGCCAAGGGTCATTTTTCAGACAAGGGGGCAGATGTGAGCCACTGGTGGTAAAGAGGATTTGGGTGGGTACCCTTTGCACCCACTACAGATGTATACTAAGATTTATCAGTAAGGATGCTCACTGCAGAATTTATTTAAGTTAACACGTGAAAGACTAAAAATAACCTCAGTGTCCAACAATGAAGTGTTGGACAAATAAAGCACAGAACGACAACACAGTGGAATTCTATGCCCCATCAAAAAATAATGCTGGTAAAGGTTACTTTAGAGAGATGAAGATGTGTTCAAGATAGAATGGTAAATAAAAATTGAGAAGATGAAACTCCACATATAAAATACCAATTGTGAGCACAAATTCTCTCTCAATATAAATCTCTAGAGGGACATATATTAATATGCTAACAACCATGGTTATCTCTGAATAGCAAGTGTGATGGTTAAGTTTTGTATCAACCTGGTGAGGCTATGGTGACCAGTTGTTTGGTCAGACATTGGTCTAGATGTTGCTGTGAAGGTTTTTTGTAGATGGGATTAACATCTACAGTTAGCTGACTTTAAGGAGGCTTAAAAGAGATTTCCCTCTGAAATGTGGGTGGGCTGCAGACAATCAGTTGAAGGGATGAGGAAAAAAAAAAAAAGGATTTTCCAGAAAAGAAGGAATTCAGCCTCTGGATGTCAGGCTTGCCAGCCTCCACAATTGCATGAGCCAATTCCTTAAATAAATCTCTTAATTTATATGTTTCCATATATCCTACTGGTTCTGTTTCTCTGAAGAGCTCTGACAGGATTATAGGCAATTTTTATTTCCATCTTTTTGTAAAAATCTTTTCTAACGTTTTTGACAGTGCATATGTATTTTTTAATGTAACACACGAATGAAAAAAATTAAAAATGGCTTCTGCCAAATGGTCTCATGATGCCCGTTTTAAATTGGGTCCAACTGTTCTCAAATTTGAGTTGTATACACTTTTCTAGAAGCACAGCTTTCACATAAAACGAAGGATGTCGTTGACGCAGTGCATCAAAATTGGGAGCACAAAAGTGGGCGCCTTTTATCGAATACCTACTATGTGTGACCCACTCCTCTGGGAACTTTACAAATGCCATCTCATCTTACCTTCCTGAGAACTCCGCAGGGTCCATAGTAAACTCTCATTTTATGGATGAGAGAGACAGGGCTTAGAGAGGGGAGGTTATATGACAATACGAGAGGACCCACGGTGAGCGAAAACTTACTAAGACTCATCTCAGAAACACAGTTAACCCTTGGGGAAAAGTGAAGCAAGTTGCAAAAGTCACGTATCTCCATCTGTGTCTGTATCTGGGTCTACCTATTGCGTAAACAGCACGCCCCCCTTTTTTAGCATATACATATATATCTGTATTTCAGTGCAGAGAAAAGGATATGAAATTACTCTCTGGGCAGAAGGATGGGTGGGGGGAGCCTAGGAATGAACATTTTAAATCTTAGCTGTCAAAGGCACCCTAGTGATTATCTCTGCCACCTGGCACCCTGTAGCCTGAAGTTGTTCATCGTGGAGGCAGATCGAGCAAGCTGAGAAGACGTCTGCAATTGGGTTAAATGACTGATACCCGGAGCGTGCTGCAGGCTCCTGCCATCCAGCACCACCTCCTCCACTTCCCCACCTCTCACTGCAGGCTGGTGGGACAGGCTGGTGAGAGGGGATAGTGGTGGATGCCGTGGTCCAGGCCTCAGTTTCCCCACATGTAAATGATAGGGAGGAGGTTAGACTATGCAGAGTCTCTTCTGTACAGGACAGCCGTCCATCCCCCAAATGAGGAATCATCACACCCCCAATGGCACTAGTGTCCCGTGGGGGAACACAGGACATTTGTCCATCCCATAGCCCGGAGTGCACGAAAGGAAGCCCCATTTCATCAGTCATCCTGAGGAAGATGTAATGATGCTGTACAAGGTGAGGACGGGGAGGGGAGTCAGGCTTTCCAGCTAAAGATTTACAGCAATGGCATGAGAAGCCAGAAGCAGTGTGGGTGAACCCTCACTTAATCAGAAAATTCAGTTAGCTGGATGCCAACTCAGGTCCCAGGGCAAAGAGACGCTGGCCTTGCTCTCAGAAATAAGGGGACTCCCCTTCTCTCTTTAGACTCTGCCAGTGTTTACTGAGCACCTGTGGATGCCAGGCTCCAAGGTGGGTGCGTTGGATACGTTGAATCTTCGCAGCAGCCACAAACAGTAGCTGTCACGGCTGGCTCAAGCAGGCACTCTGGCTTCCAGGGTCACAAAGCTGTCTAAGGACAGAGTGAGGTCAAAGCCAAGTTGCTCTGTCTCCCAGGTCTATGCTTCTTCCAATAGTAACAATGCTACTCTGATGATTAGATGCTTATAGTCATATCATAATATTGTTGTCATTACAGCTGGGATATGGGTCACGTGCTATCTATCAGCGGGCAACTAGGTTGAACGGGTCACACATGCGGCCTGGTTGAACCCTGGTGGTATAAGGATCCCCGTTTTTTCTGGCTGCACCCCATGGCATGTGGAACTTCCCCGACCAGGGATCAAAGCCATGCCCCCTGCAGTGGAAGTGCAGAGTCTTAACCACTGGACTGCTAGGGAAACCCTAAGGATCCCCATTTTTATAGACGGGGAAACTCAATGCTCAGAGGGCTAAAGTTGCTTGTCACAAGTCACCCAGCTTCTAAGGGACAGAGCTGAGACTGGAATCTAAGTCTGAGATCTTTCCAGTCTTGATGTTCTTATTGAATGCTCTCAGTGTGCCAGCCGCTGTGTAAACACTTGATATACTTGATCCTCCCAGTTCCTACAAGGAAGGTCTCACTCTCCCCATTATACAGAAGGGAAACACAAGCTCAGAGAGGGTAAGTGACTTGCCTAAGGCCACACAGCTGACTAGTAGCAGCATCTGGATTCCAATCTGGGAACATCTGAGCTCTGAGTGCTCACACTCTGGGCTGTCCCTCTTTAAGAAAACACCCTCAGGCCCTGTTTGAGCATTTGCAAAACACTGTGACATATATTCACTCCTCTTTGACCACTAATTATTCACAAAGTCAAGGCTGTCACTCTGAGGTCTCTCGACACTGGAGTCGGATTCCCTTTAAGCATCTAAAAATGCCTAGACCTTGACCCTGAGTCTCCAGAACCATATTCAAGTTGTTAACCTGCCCCTTCCCCACCAGGAGCCTATTCAAGGGACAATCCTATAATCCTCCTGGGTTCCAGCTGGGCCCGGAGCGTCACCATGGGCAGTGGTTTTGGGGTTGAGGCCAAGGGAGCCCTCGTCAGGACTGGGGTGGTCCTGGGTACACTGCAGGGGTGCGAAGCCAACCACCTTTCATCTCCTACGGCGGTTCCTTCCTGGAGCCCCACCCACCACCCTGGGGGGCCTGAGACCCTTCCCAACCCTGGTCTGTGCAGGGGAAGACAGAGTTGTATCAGAAGGGGTTGGGGGTTTGGGGACACGTGTGGGTGTGAGTGCGCCAATGGGGCAGGAGGGGCAGACCGTGAGGGTAGCTTGGGCCCGGTTGTAGCGAGGGTGTTTGGGAGGTGGGACACGTGTGCATACGTAATATGTATGACAGAGGCAGCGTGTGCATCTGGTGTGGGTGTGACTGGGTTTGGGAAGGCATGAGCACAGATCTACCTGTTCCGGTGTGTGGATGATGAGTTCTGAGACTACAAATCTGGCCCTGTGGACCTGGTTCGTCCAAGCGCATTTGGGTCTGTCCATGTGGGAATCTAGGACCCTGCGTGAGCAGGTGTGTCCACCTGCCTGTCTGGTCTCCTGACAGGGGGCATCTGTATGTGACTGTACGCTGGTGCATCGGACCTGTATGGGATGAGTCTTACCAAGAGGAGATATAATCTTGGGTGCTCTCTCTGGGTTGCCTGGCAACCGTGTACCAGAGAGAAGGGCTCCCCTTCTTCTATCAGAAGGCCAGGCTGAGTCTCAGCCAACCTCCTGCTGGACTGGCCTAATGCTACCAGGGGTTGGGCATTTCCCAACAATCTCCTGAACAGCCAGCATCCAGATTAAAAAAAAAAAAAAAAAACGTTTTCCCAGTGCAAGGCCAGTTCATGCTTGAGCCATACGGGACTGCAGAACAGGAGGGACAGGCCCCTCTGCTGGAGTCCAGCCCAGATTGCGTTTCTCCCCAGGATGCCTAGAGCATGGAGACCCTCACACCTGGAGCTCACAGCCAGGTGCACTGCTGGTATTGGTCTAGGTCCTGCGTATCACAGAAAACCTTGCGTATGGGTCTCTGTACAGGAGTGTGTGTGTCTGGAGTGCACCCATGGTGGTCTTTAGAGTCACCTCCTATTAGGGGGTCACCCTTGGATCCTCTTGCAGACATGACCTTGAGTAACTGAGGGCACTGGGACATCACTCGGGGTCCTGTGAGCCCATAGGCTCTTCATCTAGGCCTCTGGCCAAAGGCTCTGCTCTCCTATCACCCCTAGCTGGATGCCTGTCTCTTGGGGCACATCACAAGCATCTCCAGATGGCCTCAAGGGACCCAACTCTGAGCCAGGGGCTCCAGAAGAGGCCACTCAGCCTGGCACCACACCAGAAGGTCATGGCACTTCCCGGGACCAACAGGCTCTGGACGTGCTGCCCTGGTCAAGGAGCAGAAGACCAGTGGCTCAGAGACACGAGTTCTAATCCTGACTTCGCTTCTCCTCCCTGAAAGGCGGTGTCTTCACCTGCCAAGTGGGCAGCTCTCCTCCACACAGTGCACACGGGCAGCTTCACCCTTCCTCGCTGACCCTGGCACCTTTCCTCTCCTTTTGGAGGCTCAGTATTCTCGTGTCTAAAGTGGAGTCACAAACACTGGGTGGATCATTCAGAGATGGACACGAGCGAGACTCGTGAGCAGTGGCAGGGGCAGGCAAAGGTCTGTGAATCTGTCTCCTTAGAGGAAGTGGCATCCCTACCCTGGCATCTTCCCAGGTGATTTTCTCCTGCCTTCCTGGATGCCAGGAAGCCAGACTGCAGGGTGGGAAGGGGAAGGAAGACTCTGTAAGTCCAGCTCTGCTGAGACAGGTATCCCTTTGACATTTAAGCATCTGCTAATGAGTCCCTGACCCTCCCAGCTTAGAAAGCAGAGCTGAGCTGAATGCCTGGAATATTAAGTAAGGTGAGGTTTTCAGAGGCCTTAAAGGGCCAGAGAGGGATCAGAAGCTGCTGCTCTGAGGCTCTCTTTGGTCACGGGGCTGGCGGGGGGAGGGGGATGAGATTTGGGAAATTAGTTAGTTCTAGGTTCTAGGAGCAGTTAAGCTGCTGGATGTGGGGTCTTCCTACAGTCTTGCCCATTCTGCTTTTGGAAGGAAACCACTTGGATTCAGAGAGCTTTTTGATGTCCAGAGGGAAGGCTGGACTCCCAGGGATCTGGGGAACACGTTGGAGGCCACCTCTCTCTGCAGGTTGCTCTCCACAATGGCTTGGTGATTGGAACACAGAATATACACGGTGGCGAAGACATTGAATCCTCCCGCTACCCTCATTTCCTCCGCCTGTAAAATGGGTCACTGGTTCTCCCCACCAGTGGCGAGAGGCTCTCCTGTCTCTTATGTCTGAAAACAAAAGAGAAATGGCCAGCCTGGGTCCCCTGACCTTCCTAACAATCTCCTGTGATACAAAGAATTTCGGACTTCCACAGCAGTAGGTAGATGCCTTCCAGTTTGCAAAAAGCTCTCACGCCCAGCAGAAAGGGCACCGGTTTAAATTCAGACAGGCCTGGGTCAGCAACTTACTTAGCTGTGTGTCCTTGGGCGGGTGTCTTCACTTCCTGAGCCTTGGTTTCCTCATCTGTACATGGGGATCATTATCTCTACCGTGCACGGTTGCGATGGAAGTTGATGCAGTGGCATTTACAGTGCCTGAGACCTACCAGGATTCAGTCAGTGTTTTTTCCTGCTCCTTCTCCATTGCTTGTTTCATGAGAGGTGAAGGGAGGCTAGATCCTAGGTAGGAGACACTATCAGTGCCCCATTAATACACTCCCAGCACTCACCATCCCAGTACAGGCTGCCAGTGACCTACTGTAAACACCTAGGGCGTGTGAGGGACAGACGGCACTCGCTAGGGAGTTTATCTCCTGGGGAGCCACACTCAGCCAATAATGGGTGAACGCTGGGGGAGAAATACTGTAGCTTCCTGCCTCCTCGATGGGACATCTCTGAAGCACACTCTCCACCACTTCCCACAGTTCCCCAGTGGGATTAAGCCTCAGCTGTCCTCAGTAGTGACCTGCTTTGTAAAGGGCTTGTACTGGCTCCTTCCCTTCCTTTCCCTTCCCCACGTCTCCACTCCCTTGGAGGTACATCCTGGGGTCATCATTCAAGTAAACCAAAGCTCACATCCTTGTCTCTGGGGGAACCCAACTGACAATATCTTGGATCCTTGAGCATTCTTAATTCACAAGGGAAATCCTGCATGGAGTTCAGAGCCTCTGCTCTTCACAGGTAGCCTATGAGAATGGCGCCCCCTGGAGTTGTGCAATATGCAGTTGGTGGATAATAGCAGCAACCCTGAGCAGTGTCTTCCTAATGACCAACCCTTGCTGAAGAATAGAAGCAAAGGTAATAACAGCTGTTTACTGTATGTTGTTAGTGCTAAGTGTGTTTCACATACCGCACCTCAGTTAACCCTCACAGCAACTTAAGAGGTAGACCATGTTATTCTCCTGTTTTGCAGGTGGCCACCCTGAGGCGTGACAAGATTTGATCACTTTCCCAGTTCACACAGCTAGTGGGGAGCAGAGTTGGGATTTGACCGCAATCTTATCTGACATCACATCCTAGGTTCCCGCCTCTTTGCTATTCTGCAGGAGGCCTGCCTAATTCCAATGGTTGGGTTCCAGAGACCCCCATGCCAGCCACCTGAATTTCCCAGAAACCCTCTCAGGCCCCACAGTAGGGGTCCAAGGATCACAAAAGCCCGTGCCCCACATTCTGAAAATGTCAGCTCTCCATTGCCAGGCCAGCGGGGATGGTGCATGACCTCGGCAGTTTGGGGTTTTTACTAGCAAGAGACAAGCAGAGCAACTGTTCATCAACTCTCTTTACTGGGGGCAGATGAAGAACAGCCCGGAACCAGCTGCAAGTATCTCTGAAGTCCATCATCTCTTTGTTCTGGGGCTTCACAAAAATGAGATAAATGCCACCAGGCATCAGCGTAAAGGCAGGTGTGAAAGAGTTCTCCTTGGTTTGAAAGAGGCCATCACCCCCTGGGTAATTAGGCCAAGCTCTACTGCATTAAAGATGCTGGTGAGGAGGAAAGGCAGTGAGCTGGGAGCTGTTAATGGCTACCTATAATCAGAGAAAGATTGAATTACACAAAGAGCCTAACTGTCCGAGGAGAATTCAAACCAGCTATTTTTAGGCATCACCAAAGGCTCTTGTGAGCTGTTGGAAATTCAAATAGCTTGAGTTGGGTGCTGCTCTGAGTGAGCTGAGGAATTTTTCATTTCAGGAAGGAGGGTGCATCACCACTACTCCATAACAGGCACTGTGCTTTCTCAGTTTTATCTCACTTGGTGGTGGTAGCAATCTTTCAATGGAGGGATTGTCCCCATTTTACAGATGAGGCACTTGAGGCTCAGACCAAAATCAACACAGCAAGTAAGTAAAAAAACTGGGATGGAAACAATGTCTGCCTGATTTCAAAACCTACATCCATTGCTCCCACAGCCTTCCTGGATTTTGGTTCAGGGAGAAAAGCAAACTACTTCTTCCCCACTATGATGCAGAAGGAGAAAAATTTTCTAGCTATCCTCTCCTTGGCTCCACACAGCAGAAGACCCATATGAATTATAAAATTCAGGCATCCCAGGCATATATCAAGGGAAAGGAGAGGCCTCTAGGCCTGGCAAAGAAGGAAGTAGACATAGTCCATCTATCCAGTATGACTTTCCATGATCATCTGAGGCTCCCCTCAATAGAACTGGTTAAAATGGAGTGTCCGTGAGCATAAGGTACAAGCGCTGCACAAAATTCCCCTTCGAAACTTCAAAGACAAAAAATTGCCAGAACTAACAACAGTACACAAGATTCACTATGTAACTTGTGAATCGTAAGTCAAGGTCTATTTTTTTTTTTTTTTTTAGTGATAACGTAAGCTTCATAATACTTTCACCAAGATAGAAAAGAAAAGAAAAAAAAAAACAAGAGGGAAAAGTGCTGAGTCCTGGGAGAGGCTGGTCTGCAGGCATGGGGTTTTTAGGCAGCGTGAAAGGATGGTCAGCACCATGGACAGCCACCCACGGGACCCACATATTGTGTGTGATTCTGACCAACCCTGCAACACAAATCTTGCAAGAATCTTTCAGGTAAGGGAAATTTCTTGCAGCCTCCTATAAAGCCATAAGATTCTCAACTCACCAGCAGGTCTCTGCCCCTGGGAGGAGAAGCTACACTTGCTGACACATTTAGCAAACTGCTGTGAAAAATGCAATCCAACCAAGAAGGACGTCCATTGCTCGGTTCTTCTGTAACAAGGGCAAAGAGTCCATGTGCCCGGGAGTCTGTGTCAAGAAAGAATAGCAGGGTGCCTTGCAGACATTTGCGCTGCCAACCTTTTAATGCTCTCGCTACTGCAGGAGCATTCCATCACCTCAGAAACACGTAGGCTGGCTCCCTACACAAAGCGAACGCCCCACCGGAGTGGTGTTTGGGTAATAATAAACCTCCCTTGGGTCCTCACAATCATTAAGACTTCCGTGCCACCGCTCAGGGAAACACAATTAGGACACAGTGTTAATACAAACTAGTGGCTCTACAGATGGAATCTGGTTTCCACC
Organism: Hippopotamus amphibius kiboko; assembly: GCF_030028045.1. Taxonomy (NCBI): domain Eukaryota; kingdom Metazoa; phylum Chordata; class Mammalia; order Artiodactyla; family Hippopotamidae; genus Hippopotamus; species Hippopotamus amphibius. The sequence goes on along the minus strand of NC_080193.1, from coordinate 8,785,943 downwards.
TTAACCTGTTTCCTGGAGTGTTTTCTCATTGCTCTCCCTCATGTAGTACATGCTAGTGCCGTGTGCCGGTGGAAAGCCTCCCTTTCTGATTTATTTGTGTATAAATCAGATCTTGGGAATGGGAGGCCAAGGGCGCCACTGAGTCAGAGCAAAGGCACTGGATATTCTGTATTGCGTAGAGTCAGGACGCAGGGCAGAAGGAGAGATCAGGGGTCAGGGAAGAAAAGGAGGTAAGTTAAATCCAAGGAACGCTCCCAAAAGAGAGGCAATGAGATCCAGAATCCAATACAAGAGGTCAAGGTGTCTATAGCACTGCATTGAGTCAGCACCCAAACTCGGAGTCAGAGACCTTGGTTGCAGCCTATGTTCAGTCCCTAAGAAGCACTGGGGCCTTGGAAAAATCATGCTCACCCATCATCTCTAGAAATTACCTCTCGGCTCTTGCACACTCTATCCCCTCTGCCTAGACATCTCCCCCACCCTTTGGCAATTTCTTGAGTCTGGATATCCTCCTCTTTCACACCAGGCAGAATCCTATGCATCTTTCAAGGCTCTGATCAGTCAGCCCTCTTCTGTGGAGCCTCCCCCAGGGCTGTTCGCTTGTGCTCTCTGAGCCTCAGTTTCTAACGCTGTAAAATGAAGCATCGGCAAGGAAAGTGCTTCCAACGGGTCATTCAAAACATAACCTTTGCTGACTCTTTTGCTCACGGCTGAATACATGACTTTGCCTTTCACCTGGAAGTCTCCTCAGAATGAGATGCAGCTCAAATGTTGCTCCTTTGGCTCCTATATACACCTCCATGCTTAAGCAGATTCCACTGGTCTTGGGTCTGTCTCTCCACTAGACAGTGATCTCCCTGAGGGCAGGGACTGTGCGTTACTCCCCATTGTCCTCCCCATGCCTAATCCACAAGGGAGCTCATCAAATGTTTCCGTTCAATGAACAGTCCCAGTGCTCTCTCCAAATACCATGTCTCCAAGTGGGAGCCCACCAGGGTCCCAATTTGACCAACCATCTCTCTCCTTATCCAAGTCACCTCCATTCTCATCTCAGCCACAGTAGCCTCAAGGTTAGTAGGGCCCAGATTTCCTTCTGGAGTCTCCAGCTGAAGATGCCCAAGCTTCCAACCTCATACAGTGACGATTCAGAACAACTGGGGTGGACTTAGAGAATCCAGGACTCCCCTCTCAGTAGAAACGAATGGGTTCTCTGTCTTGGACATAAACACAAAGATTCCTTTCTCAGATGGGACAAAATACCACTGCAGAGGTGGGCAAGCTGGAGGGTATGGCAGCATTCCCACCAGCCGCAGGGGTTTCTCACCAGCAACCACCCAGCCAGCCCTCCCACTGCTACCAGGGGAGAACATACCCGACTGTAACACAATCTAGTGGTCTCTGTGTATCGAGGCGTATATGTTTCAGCTGATTGAAAAATCTTTGATGGTCCATGAGAGGGTTATTATACCAGGTGATCTCAATAGTGTGTGTGTGTGTGAGAGAGAGACAGAGACAGACAGACAACAGAATGTTCATATTACCCAGCCAATCTGAACAGTAACCAAAAGGATGTCTGGCTAATAGCCGCTGATGACACACACAGCCCAGTTCTTGTTTATCTAGCTCAGATCGTCCACTAGAATGTTCTAATGGCAGCAGCTTCCCCTCTAAATACACACGACTTTAAGGCCATCTTTTCATATGGTCAAAGTCACCATCGAAATAATGTAAACGTTGGCGTAAAGAAATCAGTATTGGGGATGATAAATCGGGTATTAAATTAGAACCTCATTACACTAATGGCCAAATCAGAAAATCGCTGTATGGACATTATCCAGCCTGGATTTCACACACCTTCCCCACCCTCTGCCAGCCGGACCTTCAGACCTGGAGGAACTGAGGCCACAGTGGGGAGGTAGGTAGATGGTGCCCCTCTTTCTAGAAATCGGCCGCTTTGCAAATTGGCAGCACGCTTGACCCTGCTGCAGAGCACAGCTTGAACAGGGCTTCAAAATCATGGGGTTTGGAAAACGGAACACACTACTGTGCAAACCAGCAATTAATTTTTATAAACAATGACATTCACACGGAAGAGGCCTTTCTCTGCAAGCCCACAGGCGTTAAGGTTCTGCCAAATCCACCTGGGTGGGCAGGTCTACGTTCTGTGGGGACCTTGTCAGCTCCACTGAGGCCTGGGGCCTTATTATTTCAAGTGTGGCCCACGGACCAGCACCCTGATGTCACCTAGGAACTCCTCAGGAATGCAGAATCTCACCTGCTGAATCAGAATCTACATTTTAACAAGAGCTCCCTAGGATTCATTGGCGCATTCAAATGTGGGACTTAGAGTTCTGGATTCCTGTTCCTACCTCGGGACCGCATCAGAAGAGTAACCAGGACAAACCCCAGCCCTCTGTCTTTCGTCAAGGCCATTAGCTCTTCTTAGAGGTCTGAAGGTCACCTTTGAGGTCACAAGACTGTGTGACCTTGGGCAGGCTTACTTAAATTCATCAAGCCTCAGTTTCTTCACTGAAAAATGGAGGTAATTAACCATGGTAATGCCTGAAAAGTCTGTAGGGAAGGGAAACAAAATCAGGCTTGCAGTGGGCTCAGCACGGTGTCTGGCACGCGGCGGGTGCTTGATAAATAGACATTAAATGCTAGGAAACACCCAGAGAGGGGACAACGGGACAATACCCACAGAAGAGGGGGTGGCTCCTGTCCTTGCATATTCAGCCCCTTCCCTCCCTCAGTTTGGACACTGGAGAGTTTTTCCAACGAGACTGAAGCACTGGCAGGCAAGGGATAAATTCTCTCTATGGGAGCATTAAAGACATACGCTCTGGAGTTGGTGTAAATCCTTTGCTGCTTGTGTGACACTGAGCCTCAGTCTCTTCGTCTGTAAAATGGGAGTGGGTGAATAACAGTGCGATTTCAAGGGTCATCGTGAGGATTAGATGTGCCCTTCCACAGAAGGCACTGAGAAAACCATGACGTGTTTGCTGCTGTCACGGTCACTGCCACCATCATGAGAGACAATCTGCTTCCAGAAAATGACGGAGGATAGGCCAGCTCAGGCTCCAGCTGTTTGTAAGGGGGAAGAGAGGTGCGGCTGGAGGTGAGGCTGTGGCAGGATGGTGGCAGCCTTGGAGGGGCCCCAAGGGCTTAGGAGGTGCAGGTGGGCGAGGGGCAGAGAGGGGAGGGGACGACTCACGTACACCTGCGGGCTGACTCCTGGGCCAGCTGCAGCCGGTAGACGGAGAGGCGGTTGGCGCCACCGCACACGCTGCCCCGCTCTCCCTTGCAGTCCATGTCACACTCCGCCTCGCTCACGTTTGTCGCCTGGATCTTGTGGCCGCAGTAGCACTCGGCGCCGAACTCCAGCCCAGCGTACAGGTAGCCCCTGGGGGAGGCTGCTGTCAGGCCAGGGCGGCTGCCACCACAGAGATCCCCGGGATAGGGAGACTCACCCAGGGAGGAGGCTTGGGGGATGGGAGGGCTCTCGGGACCAGGAGGTTCCAAGGGAAATGGAGAGAAAGATGATGGAAGGTGGGGGTAACAGAGAGACCCCAGGGGACAGAGGAGACCTCAGGGGCAGGTGACACATCCAGAGTGGAGAGCTGGTAGACAGAGGCTTCCAGAAGACAGGGAGAACTCAGGGAGATGAAGAGACTGGGGTGGAGGTCTTCCTATTTCCCTGGAAGAGGGGAAACAGGGAAGACCTTGGAGGTCAGGGAGACCCAAGCAGATCTGAGGGACAGGGATGTTCCAAGGGACAGGGGGATCTGGGCTGAGAATAAGGAGACCCTAAGAGGCCCAGGGAGGCTGAGGGGTTAGAAAGTCTTGAAGGTGGGATGGGCAGGAAGCCAAGGAGGATTACAGGGAGGTCTCTGGGGGACAGGGAGACTCAGGGAGGGGACAAGACCCCAGGGACCACCTGCTTCCATCTCTGCCTGATGTCTCACATCCCCACACACCTACCCACACAGACACACCACATCATATTCACACCCACCTACATACACCCTCCACACACAGCACACAACACACACACCCCTCTGGTCCTGTGGTCCCTCTGCTCCACCCACTCTCTTGCTCTTCCCTGTCTAGAGCCACAAGCCAATTACATCTGCAGAGTCCAGCCCCTTTATTCCAGGAAACATCCCCCAGGAATGATGCCTCTGTGTCCCCTGAGAGGAGCTAGGCCCAGGGGAGGGGCAGGACTCTTGTACATCTCTGGAAGACGGCAAAACCACAGTCACATATCCAGCCAAGTAAAGAATTCCTTTCCTTAAAATAAAAAAAGTATCCAGGCACTGCAAGATTTTCAATTTTTTTCATAGCTACGGAATCCTCTCCTAAAAAGGACTCTTAGTGAGGACCTGCTCTGTAAACAGATGAAAGGGGAATTGCTTGGTCTGGCTCGAGGGGAGGGTACGAAGCAGTGAGGGGGTGGGGGAGGGGAGTAGGACAACCCCTGCTCAGCCCTCTTGCCCACTGTGTCCTCTGAGGCATTTTCCAGAATCCTGAAGGCTCCTGGGGGGAGCAGCCTGTAAAACACTGGTCATGCAAGGCTGGACCTACGGGAGGTGTCCGCTCACGCCGTCCCTCGGGACTTCTGGGGGCTGGCTGGAGAGACACATCCACCCAGACTCATGTCTCCAAACACCCCTACTGCTTGGGGTGGCGTGTGATCACATGGTCACCTGGGCAGATGCAGTAAGAGCAGCTTGAACTATCTAGGCATCTTGGAGCTGGGCCAGATTCTTTCTTCCACCTGTCTGTCTCCATCTCTCTCAAGCTTTGGTTCTCAGGCTCCCCTGGGGCCCATCTCATTTAATAGGACCCACTGATAGAAGGAACCCTGGACAGCAGGAGTTTTCAAAGTTTCCCAGCTGGGTGTGAAGATCAGAGCAGTGATGTTCTAACCATAGTGCCAGGACCAGCAGCATCCAGTATCATCTGGGAACTTGTTAAAAATGCAAATTCTCAGGCCCCACCGCATACCCACCACATCGAAAACTGGGGGTGGGGCCCAGCCATCTGTTTTGAAAGATTCCAGGTGATGCTGACGTGCAGGTCCTGGAGCTCACGGCCTAGATGCAGAGACAAGCACGCAACCAGAAGAGGTGGCAGAGTGAGATGAGGGTTGAGATGGAATAAATCTCAGATTGTGGAAATGCAGAGGAGGCCCCCAACCTGCCTGGGGTGTCAGGAGAGGCTTCTCAGAGGAGGTGACAGCCACGGTTGAGCTTCCGAAGATGTGAGATCAACATGTGTACCTCAGTTCGGGTGGGCACACATTTGGGGGCTGCCCACCTGTGGTTCCAGACAGGTGCAGAGCTGAGTCAGCTGCAGCCCTGCCCCCAAGGGGCGCCCCAGCTAGCTGGGGAGACAGACGCATGAACGGGGCTTGGGCCACAGAATAGCAATAGCTTACGCGTGCTCTCTGCCAGGCACTGTTCTCGAGTATTTGCTTTGCAAATATTAACTCTTCAACTCCCACAAGACCCCTCTGAGGGCGTGGACTCTGAAATTCCCTCTGTCTCCCCACAGTTCAATAAATAAATTGATGAATCAATACCTTCAAAAGCTTGGAGTCTTTCCCAAGCTGGAGATGGTCCTGGGCTCAGGACTTCAATGGTGGACTGTTCTGGAAGCTGATTATAAAGGGGTCAGTGTTTCCTAATCAGGGACAGAGGGAAGAGTCCCTTGGCCACCCACTTGCCCATTTCCATTCCAGCCACGCAGCCGAGCTCCTTCAGAGCTTGTGACCTCCGGAGGTGGCTGGCTAGGGTCTGCAGATGAGCAGGTTACAGGCCTCTCACAAGCCACCAAGGTCAAGGGACCCAGGGCATGGGGGAGGAGAAGGTCAGCTCACTCCACGGTGCAATGCCGGTTCTCAGGCACGGACAGAGGGTCCCAACTTGCCAGTCCTCTGGGGCCTCGTCCACTCTTGGAAAGTCAGCTCCCTCCCCCCAGTGCATATTCTAATCAAGAACACCATTTTCTTCTTAGACTGGAAAACACAGTCTGGGCAGGTGAGTATTTCTCCCTGGGAGAAAAACAAATAGCTTCTTGGCTGGGAGACCATTAAACATCCCTGATCCCAGGCGCCCACCTCACCCGTCCCATGGGCATCTCACAAGCCTCAAGCTCACAGACTCACACCTGCCTACATGTAAACACCCACTTGTGCTTTCCTCACAATTCTGGACCCTTCCAAACATAACCACAGAGACTCCTGCACTCACAGCCACTATTACTTACAGACAATTAGGTATTGGCGTTAAGCTCACAAACATATGACCCTGCAGACTGCACACTGCAAACGTACTCCTAGGCAAACTCTCACACAATTGCACAATCACAAATTCCTACAGACCAACTCCCTGCTCATTTGCAAGCACGTATGCCTACACACACACACACACACACACACACACACACACATGTGCGCCCCTGCACCACCCTTTCCTTGTAGTCACATGTTTATCCTCCATCATGCCCTCCCACGGAAAAAGAAAGATCACCACAGGCAGGACTCTGAGAAGGAAGGGGTCTGAATGCATGGAGCCTGGAACAGTGGGGCCCTACCGTTCTGCACAGTTGTCCTGGCAACGGAAGACAGTCATCTTTTTGTAGTCGAAAAAGGACACGCCTCGAAGGGCCCGGCTCTGGGTGTCATCCAGGTAGCAGCCGATGTACTTAGCTTTGGGGAGATGAGAAAAGTCAGATTTGGCAGCGGGGGACAAAGCTCAAAAGGTTTCAGGGGTAACCAGTCTGCCTCTGGCTATGTGGCCTTGTTGACCTTTTGGTGCCAATTCCTTCCTCCGAGCAGTAAAGTAGAAACAAGAGAGACTGAAACTCATACACATAAGCAGAATCCGATCTACAAGGGGCAGTGGAGTCCCATGGCTAAGGCTGTGGGCCCTGGAGCTCAACAGAGAGGAGGAAGGACCTTTCCATGGCCAGGGTTAAGGTCACACCCCTGGGTTCTACTGGTGACAACTGGGCACTCAGCAACCCAAGGCCAACATCATTCCCTAAGCACCAAGCAGATGAGACCTATATTAAGACAGCTCTGAAGAGCTTGATAAGTTGACAGCCTGTTATCATTTCAACAAGATGCCTTAAGGTGTTATTTTTCCTTGGAAGGAACACTGGGCGTGGATATCTCAAGATCTAGGTCTTCATCTCACTCTGGTTACATTCTAGTGCTGACCTAGTGCATTTAGGCCAGTTAACCTCTCTGAGGCCCAGTTTTCTTCATTGTGGGGATGAAAATATCAGCCCGATGAGGTTAAAATGGACTTATCTGTATAAACGTTTCTACCACAGTGTGTTGCATATAATAGGCACAAAGTTAAGGTGAGTGGAATAAGAAACCAGCCATTCGCAGTGTTGCATAAGTACTTTACAGTTTTCCCACCTTGTGGGCCAGGGTGAATCCTTTCAAGCAAAAGGAAAATGTTAAATTACATAAAACAACTATCCAATTATAAACCACTCAGTTTTCTTAAAGTAGTACACGTGTTCCTCTACTTCAATGGTAAATAGTACACGAAGATGGTACTTTACAGTTTATAAAGTCTTTTCCCATATGTTCTTACAATCATTATTATTAATTTGGACATGCACTTTGCTAAGTGCTTCATACATACTGTCTCAGTGAATCCTTAGAATGACCCTATGAGGTAGGTATTAATATTCCCACTCAATGTAGAAGAGGAAACTGAGGCCCAGAGAGGCTAAGTCACCTGCCCAAGGAAACACAGCTTATACCTGTGGAGCTAGGTTTGGACCCAGGCAATCTGGCTGCAGAGCTCATGTTCTTAACTACTGCTTATTTCTCTTTGAATCCAGGGATCTTTGCAATGGCCCAGGTGCAATGACCTTTGGCATGTTTAAACTCTTTTCTTAGATGACTGAACAGAGGCCCAGAAAGGTGAAGTGAACTAAGACCTGGAACTAATTGATGGCAGAACAAAGATGTAAATCTAGGTCTTTGGGCCCCCAAACCCGTGCTCTTTCCACTCTTACACTTGGAAATAACTGGAGGTTAGACTGAGGACCCAGCCAGCTCTTGGAATTAAACGGCCCTCAGAGGGAATGACTGAGGAAAATACTACATGCCACTTGATCTCGTTCATGGCTGAGCTGCTGTCTATTTAAACTGTGGGCTTCTCACCCCCCTCACTCGCGGTGCAGAGCAGGGTCTAGCAGAGGATGCAGGCTCATTATGGAGCAATTGTGTCTCTCGACGCCGCCCTGGTAAGTGCAGAATTTGTCAGCCTCGCTGGAGATGTGTCTCAACCCTGATCACCTTGAATTTCTTTCATAAGACAGAGGTGATTTGGTCGACTAAGAACAGTCCATCTTTAAAAGAAACATTGCCTCCCTGGAGCGGGCACATCAGACGGTGACAGCTCTGGAAAAGCCTATATCTTGTCACTGTGCTTGTTCAACAATGTGTGTCCCTCCTGTGTCAAAGAAGGAACCACGGCCCTGGGGCATGGGTGCTGTTTACATCTGGGCTGGGAGGGAGAACTTCCTTGTGCCATAGTGGGGAGGGCTTCAGACCAACTTTAGCTCAGTAGTTCACTAGAGGACAGAGTGTCCAAGGATGGGCAGGAGGAGAAAAAAAAAGGAGGGAGGAGAGGGAGGGAGAGAGGAAGGAGGAAACAGTTGTTTTACTTTGGTAGCTTGAGGTCACTGTCATCAGATCAAAAGCTGTATGTGTGTGTGTGTGTTGTGTGTGAGAGAGAGCCAGAAGGGAATATGTGTTGAGTACCTACTGTGTGCGATCTACTTTACTATGTGCCACATCTCAAAAAAAATTCAATCCTCACACCCTTCTTATTAACCCATTTTCCAAACGAGGAGACTGATCTTAGTGACTGTGATATCTCTCTGTCTTAGACATGAATCTCTGTTTTGGCATGTGGTGTATGTTCTGACTAGTAACCATTCATATTACTCCACGTTGCTTGCTTTGAGTAGAATCTGACACTATGTAATCTGCCTATGTTCCTACAGCTTGGAAGCATCTCACTTAAAATTAACCCCGGATCTATCCTCCAACCATTTTACATTTGGGGAGCCTTCACTTCCATTTTCCCCACAGACTTCAGGACCACAAGGCGCCAGACTGAGTCCTGATGGAGAGGAACGCTCGCTGGTGACCCAGAAATGCTGGGCTTGGAGCTGGATGTACTATGACTGTGAGTGGTCTCCCTTCAGGGTGAGGGTAGGTGCATTTGGCTATATGTGGGATGGTGGCTTGTGTTAGGTGAGATTTTTATAATCAAATTAATAGGAGTGGAGTATTTGTACACACACATGTGCACTGTGGGGTGAAGGGGTGGACTGTAATGGTACTCTCTACGCCTTCAAAGCACCCCCTCTTCCCATTTTTCTGTTAACAGACCTTACCTGCCCTGACCATGAAGAGACACTGACCTTGCAAGAGCCAGTCATATTGCACCTGTCACCCGCCGGTGACTGACGGCTCCAGGGAAGAGCACAGGACCCATTCTTTGGATTCTTACAGATTACAGCTGGGAGAAAGGAATGTGTTTCCCTTGGGTTATGACACTGGCATTCTCTCAGCCCAGAGCTACCAACAGCCACAATCCCTGGTACCAAAGTCAGTCTGTGTAGGAGAAGAACCAAGATGAGTCAGAGGCAAGCAGAGATGAGTTAGGAAGAGAAGGGCACAAATCATTCACTGAAAATCTAGCCCCTTTGGTAGTTTGGTGACAAGATGAAATATGTTTTCTTCGTCAGCCTAAGCTGATTCAAGACGGGTTTTTGTCCCTTGCCGCCAAAGGAGCACTGACTAATATGCTGATTGTCAAGCTAAGCTTGAGTCCACCCAGCTGGGAGAGTCTAGATTACATCCATATCTAGGCTGCTCTTTCCCATGTATCACACTCAGTCTTGGCCCGGGAGAAGGGATTCTCCATCCTCCCAGAGAGGCCTTCCTGGAGGGATGATGGGAGAGGGAGGGTCTTTTGGAAGAAGAGTTGAGGTTTGACCATAGGTCGATCTGCCCCAAAGCCTGGGCTTTTAAATGCTGTACCACCCTTTCCCTAACTCTCCCACAGGCCAGGCAACAGACGCACAAAGACTTGTTGGGTGAACAGATGACCTTCCGTTTCGTTACCTGTCAACAGGAGGGGAAAAAAGACACGTGGTCCCTTCACTGATGCTCTGGAGAAACATGGGCATGTTACATACTGTGACTTGATGGAAGGGCTGAGGTTTTTGGGTCAGGAAGAGGATGTTGAGTCTGTTTCCTCCTTGTTCTGGGCAAGGGCTGGTGACTCTGCCCACTGACCCTTCACTGCAGGCTGTGGCCAACACAACCCGTGACCCTGTCCCTGGAGTTCTAGCACCCCGCTAGCAATCAGCTCATCAGTGGGGCCACTGTCCAACCCACTTCCGCTGTTTCCCAAAGGCCCCGCCTCCAGTCCTGCTGTGGTGGCAGAGTCTCCCCGAGAGGAGGGGGCATTTGGGTATATAAAACAGGGATGAAAATCACGGGCCATTCGAGGGAGAATTAATGGCTGAGTTCACATAATCTATCAGCTTGTCTCTGCAGCCATCTAAATATTGCTGAAATGGCAAAGTCCTGTCCCTGCCTGGCTATTTATCTCAAGCACAAAAACCAGCGAGGGGTGAGCCCAAGAGAGCACAGGCATATGGAAAAGAGCTTTCCCGACTGTGTTTTTCCCCTTTCTTTTCTTTTCCTTTTTTTTTTTTTTTGCTTCAATTAATATTCCTTTTCAAAAAATTTTGCTGTCTTCAATGAAAGTAATTTGTTAAAAGAATAGCTAAGCATACGCTAACTTGTATTCCTCTTATTTATTGTCTGTGAGTAGATCCGCAGATGGGAGGCGTTACAGTTCCTACAAGAACAGTTTTGGAGGCTACCCAGTCTGGGTTCTAATCCTGACCCTGAAGTAGCCTTGCAGTATTACTCCAGCTCCTGCCTGAAAAGTGGGAATACTTAGGAGTTGAACTGTGCCCCTTGTTAAAAAAAGGATAGGTTGAAGCCCTAAGCCCAGTGCCTCAGAATGTGGCCTTATTTGGAAGTAAGGTCATTGTTTGTTGATGTGATTAGTTACAAGGTGACACTGGAGTAGGGGGGGCCCCAATCCAACGTGACTGGTGTCCCTATAAGGAAGTGGCTCTCTGAAGACCCACAGACACAAGGAGAAGGCCATGTGAAAACAGAGGCAACAGGTGCAAGGAAGGCCAGGGGTTCCTGCTGATGCCAGAAGCTGGGAGAAAGGCTTGGAGTAGATTCCCTCTTACAGCCTTTGAGAGCCTATCTTGAGTTTGAACTTCTGGCCTCCAGAACTGCAAGATAATACATTTCTGTTGTTTCAAGACACCCAGTTCATAGTACTTTGCTATAGCAGCCCTTGGACACTAATGCAGGGGTAATTTTAAGATTGACTGTAAGAGTGATCTCTTCATGGAGAAGAGAAACTGTTATTTCCCTGCTGGGGATTCTCTGCCATCTTGGAAAGTTGTCCTTCAAGAGGATCACTCCAGTGCTGTCTGGGTTTCTCTGTGCAGGGAATGGAATTTCCTGCTCATATCCAGGCTTCCCTGGGGTAGAGGGATGCATCTTCCACTTTGGTCAAGGCCCGTGGATGCTATAGGCTCAGCTCAACTATCACCTCCCCCAGGAAGGCAGCCATGATACAGCCCCATGACCAAACAGGATCCTTCCTTTGGGATCCCAGAGTCCCCTGGCATATCCCACCTTAACACTTCTCTGAACCATTTTCCAAGTACTGTCCATTAATTTTTCAAATTAGAAAAAATTTAGGCCTGTTGTGGAAGAATTTTTTTACCAAAATGAAGAAGTCCTATAGTGGGGCAAAGCAGGATACGATGCTATGTATACAGTGTTTTGTTCTTTAGAAATATACACATAAAGGAAAAAGACAGGAAGGTAAAGGTGATACGCCAACAGTGTTAACTGGGACTGTTGCTGGATGGTGGGACTGTGGGCTATTTTTATTTTTATCTCTTTTTTGCTAAGTATTCTAATTTTTCTACAATAAGCATGTGTGACTTTGATAATCAAGAAAAAAAGTTATTTAAAAAAAATATAATTCATCTTTTTACTTGCCTGTCTTTCCCCAGGGGGGTGGGACTATCCCTCAGAGGAAAAAAAAACTATGCTTGAATCATTCGTGTGTCTCCACCTCCCAGCACAGAGTGAGACGTACAGACATGCAATAAACGTGAAATGAATGAATGAATGAATGAATGAATGGAGTTGGGGATTCTATAGCTCCGTGGTTAAGAATAAGAGCTTTGGATTCAGACAGAATTGGGTTGGCGTCTGCTCTGCCTCTTAGAAGCTGTGTGGCATGAGGCAAGTGACTTACCCTCTCTGAGCCTCTGTTTCTTAATCTATGAAAAGAACTTACTACTTCCTACCTGATGTGAGGCTGAGTACGAGCACACGGCCTCTGACACAGAGCAGACCCTCCGTTACCTGCAGAGATTGCACCTTCAGCTGGAGGAGATGGGGAGTGGGGGCCCTGCTGTCCCTTCCAAAAATGCTGACTACATCTCCCCGTGTCCTTCTTCACTCCCAGCCCACACCCTCTGTAATCTGGGGGAAACAAAAACAGCACAGACTTTGAAATCAAACTGGATTTGGCTCCTGGCTCTGCTCCCAACAACTGGGTCACCTAAGGCAAGTCACATCACCTCTGTTTTCTCCTACAGAATTATAATATTAATAATAATAGCTGGCACGTACCAAGCGCTTACTCTGTGCCAGACTCTGCTGAGCACTCTGTGCATTGAGAAGTGAGACGGTGTAGTGGTTAAGGTGCAGGTGTAAGATTCAAACCACCTGGGTGAATATTGGTTTACTGCCTCCTCCAACTGGATAACCTTGGGCAGATTACCTAACCTCTCTGTGCCTCAGCTTCCTCCCTGTAATGGGGAATTGATAACAGCGTCTTAATGGGGTTGCTAAGAAGATTATGCGATGTAATAGCTGCAAAGTGTTTGGAACAGTGCCTGGCATTTAGAGAGCATGCTAGCGATTTATCTTATATAATCATGCCACTAGCCATCTGATGTTAAGTACTTTTTATCTCCCAGGAAACCGAGGCTCAGAGAGGTAAAGTGACCTGCCCAAAGCTGCACAGCCAGCAAGCTGCAGAACTGGGATTTGAACCCTCATGCGGCTGCTCAGAGCACAGGATCTCACAAGCCTAGCATGGCGACTGGCACATAGCAGGTGCCAGCTCCACCTAGGAAGTCAGACTTCCTGCCCAGGCTGGGGGCAGCTCCACCCTCACCTCCTGCCCCGTGATGGGCTCCGAATCCTTTACAGCTTAAGTCTTGCATCACTGCATCAGACAGAGCCCTTGCCAGCTTCAGAGAAAAACCAAATGTGCTTAGCATCAGGTCAAAGAAGCATCTCATTTTTATTAGCGTTAATCTAATATGTTGTCTTTCCTTGCTGAACTCTGAATAAGTTAATCAAGGACAGTCTGAATTTGTGTTTTCTTAATAAGAACACCTGACTCCAAAGCTGCTTGCTGAGAGCTCTGGGCTCCAGGCTTTTTTCTTATTTTTCTCTTCCTTCTCTCTCTATATATTTTATAAAATATGTAAAATGTTCAGAGGCAGGGTGGATAGCGTGGTAGAGAAGAAGGTTCACAAGCTTTGGAATTAAATGGACCTTGTTTCAAACCTCAGTTCCTCCACTCACTACCTGTGTAACCTGGGATACGGGACTTCTCTCTGAGTTTCAAATTTTCCCATTTGTAAAACAGGATAATAGTCTCTAACTTTTTGAGTTGTTGTGGTAATTAACATAAGGCAATGAAGCACTTATACCATGGTCTAGCCAATAATGACCATTCAATAGATACTTAGCTATTATCTCTACCACTACTAACAGCAGCAACTATTAAGTGACCTATTATTACAAACCAGGAGATGTGACAAGCATTTTACATATATCATTCCACTCAAATAACATATGAAAAGCAAATGGGACAGCAGCTGGCATGAAGTAGATCCTCAAGAAATGGTAATAATTACTCATAATAGTGGCCGTGGTATTTCATTCTCATAACAAATGGGGGGGGGTGTTGTTATTGTTGTTGGATGAGTCAACTGTGCCACTAGGGAATCGTATTCCACCAAAGGACCTTGACAAACACAGACAATTACCATTCCCATAAGGGCCAGGACAGGGAGTACAGAGGAGGAACATTTGATCAAGCCTGGAGGGAGAGCGGGGTTCAGGGATAATTTCCTGGAGAGGAGCTGAGCTGAGACCTGGAGCAAGAGTAGAGCTAACCCTGTAGAGACACTCCAGGCAGAGGGCTGGTCATTCATTCATTTGTCCATCCAATCACTCGTTCATTCAATCACTTGTTCATTCAACCAGCAGGTACTGAGCGCTCTCTTTGTTCCTGGTGCTATCCCAGGTGCTGAGAGAATGAGGCAACCGGGACGGGCACGATCCCTGCCTTCCTGGAGCTGACAGTCTAGTAGTAGAGACAGACAATAAACAAGAAAGCAAATAAAAAGAGACACTTTCAGATGGTGATAAGTGCTATGACAAAAATAGAACTGGGTAATCTAGTCCTGATCAGGCACAAAGTGGGGCTACTTGAGGATGGTCCGTGAAGACCACGGCAAAGTTTGACTGGGGTCCTGAAGGAAGGGAGGAAGAGGGCCATGCAAAGATACGGGGAAGAGCATCCCAGATGGAAGGGACTATCTATGCAAAGATCCCGAGGTAGGATAAGACTTGGTGTGTTCAACGGAGAGCAAGAAGGACAATGGGGAGGGGTATATAATGGCGGGGCGGGGCGTGTTACAACATGAGGCTGGATTGGTGGGCCATGGTGGGGATTCTGGAATTTATCCTAAGTGTAATGCGTGTGTATCCTAAGGTGCAGGCTTGTGACAAACTTTGGGGCTTGCAAAGTAGCAGAAGGATTTTGGAGTGCCTGGGTTGAGATGAAGCTTGGTGATTGGAGAAGGTGGAGAGGGATGCCACGTCATGATTTTTCCATCAGTGTAGCACCTCACACCGCAGCTGTGCCTACAAGATGGGGTCCCTTACCCAGGTAGATTCATGAGAATTTCCTGATCACCCCCTAAGAACCTACTGTGTGCAGGCATTGTGCTAGGTGTTTCCATAACCATGCCTCATTGAACTCTCAAGAGAAGCCTGGTGGGGAGGGGGTCATTATTCCCATTTTATAGATGACAAAACTGAGGCATGAGAAGGTAAAGCCACTTGCCTGGACCACATGGCTGGTTGAAATGGAGCAGGACTATGAATCCAAGTCCTCCAATCCATTCTGCCACCTCCCACATTCCCCTTCACCTCCCTGTGAAGCTTTTGAAGAGGCAGAATTCTAGGAAATTCCTGAGGGTGAGATGGCAGGGTCTTCTGGATGCTCCTGAGTGAGGTGCAGGGTGGGACTGAAACAGGGAAACGTGCTCCCCAGGAGGAGTTCCCTCCATTAGTCCTGCTTTCTTCCACGGTGGGAGAAGGGGTTTTTCACAAGTTGGATCACAGCAGAAGTGTGACACGTGGCAGGGAACACAGGGCGAGGGAGGTTTTCCTTCTGTCCTGATTGGTGGTAGATCCTCCCAAACCATCTGTCCCAGATTTTGGAAACATCCATTTATGTTAATCTCATGAATTGCAAGGGTTGTGGGCTCCTCCTCAGAATGCTCATCAAATGGGCGGTCACCAGCTGACTCTGGGAGGTTGTCATAGAGCCAGCATCCAGGCCAGATGGGTCTGATCTGAACTTACCACTCACCAGCTATGTGGCCTTAGGGAAGTGTCTTTACTTTTTCAAGCCTGTTTCCACATCTGTTAACGGGGCATAGGACCACGTTCCTTGTTTAAATCCATGGAGTGTAGTGAAAATCAAATGAGGTAATGCACTTGTGAAGAAAAGCCCTTTTTGACTGTGACAGGCTAAGAAAATACGACACAATATGCCCAGGGCAATGAGGTCCCCCAAGCGCCATCACTACGAGATCCAGCAAAGTGAACTGAGAGGCAGTGCAGTGGAGCAGAAGCCCTGCCACTAGCTAGCTGTGGAAACTTGGGCTCTCGGTGCCTCAGTTTCCTCATCTTTAAAATGGGAATAATAGCACCTTCCACACAGAGTTGTGGTGATAATTCAATGCATGTCAAGTGCTTAGAAAACTACCAGGCCCTTGGTAAGCGCTCAATAGCTGCTAGGTGTTTTGAGTTTGGGGTGTATGTAACAAGGGTTAAAAAAGGCAGCAGGGGAGGGTCAGACCTTGAACTCTGACAGATTCAGGGTTCAAATCTAAGCTTGGCTGTTTACAAGCTGTGTGACCTTGGGCGAGCTACTTAATGTCTCTGAGCTTCAACTTTCTCCTCTGTGACACCTCTTGCATGTGTGATGGCGGGTTCCTGTTAAACACTGAACACTGGCAGCTGTTATTATACTATCATCATCACCCCCCTTCCCTTCTCCTCAGCCATCTTCCAAGCCCAGACGCCCACCCCTCTTACCTCGTTCCTCCTCCTTCTCCCGGACGACCCGCCCCTTGAGGGCCCGGCTCCAGGCTCCCCCGTAGTCCCCCGGCTTGGCTCTCTCATTTCCGTCCTTGCTCTTGAACCAGGGTCCGTACCTGCGGGCGATGCTCGAGGCCTCACCCGTGTCCCGGAAGCCTCTGCCCAGATTTAAGTCACCCCAAAAGGGCAGCTCGGCACCCTCTGCTGGGGCCCCCACAGCGGGGTTGGCCTGGTTCTGGGAGACAGCAGGCTGACCCACAAAACCAGAGTGAAGGAAGACGAGGCTCCCAGCCGTCAGGTAGAGCACCAGGAAGGTAAAGAAACGTACAGGTTTCCTGCGGAAGTACCGCTGGAATTTGAACCAGAGCTTGGCCATAGCGGGATCATTCCGGACTGGATCACTGGGGCTCAGCTGGGGGTTGGGGGGTGTGGTCCAGGGAGGGAATGGAGGGAGCCTCTGTTTTTCAAGTTTCCCTTAGCGATGGAGCCCCTGGGGGTCTTTGGTCTTAATCCCTCTGCGAAGGTAACTGCCAAGATCAGAGCAGGAGGGCAAGTCTGATGCTTGGCTAAAGCCAAGAGAATAGAGGACAGAGTTCACCAGCCCTCCTGAGGTCAAGGTGAGCTTCTTTGGGCCAGGAAAGGGGTTTTGAGGCTCGGGACACCCAGGAGATGGTTCCATTTTCCTACATCTTGTTCTTTGCCTCAGAGTTCCCAAAGAACTTTGAAAATAGCAGTCGGAGGAGGATTTTGTGAGGGTTCCCCAGCAGCTGGAGTTCGCTTCTTGCCTTTTCTCAGTTGCTCAGGCCTATAGGGGCTGGATTACTTCACTGAGGGCCTTTTCTGGCCTCTTCCCCAGCTGGGGACCAAGCTCGGCTTGTCCACCTGGCAGAAACAGAAGCTGGCGTGGGCTTTCATCCGGTTAAGCATTCGGGCTCAGGGCTGCCACCTGCAAAACAGCACAGGTTCAGGCATAAGAAACCTCTTCACAGAGGCCAGAACTCGAAGCATTCTTGAACATTCTCAAGGAGGGGAGGAAGACAAAGGCCCAAAGCACCCAGCAGTGCTGGGTAGAAGCGATTCTACTGGGTCCTGGTTTGAGGACAAGCTTTATCTTGGACAAGCACAGCTTCTTATGCCCCATGCATCTGTGTATTTAACAAATACACACTGATTCGTGGGTTACTTAAGTCCAAAAAGTACTTCCTGGGTCCTCGCTGACCTGTCTGCTGGACCTGGCTGGTACTGAACCAGATCAAATTCATTCATTTTTTTTTCCCAACGAATGTTTAGTGAGCGCCTACTGTGTAGCAAGCACTGTCCTAGGTGCTGCAAATAAAGCTGTAAACCAGAGAGACACAGTCCGGTCCCTCAGAGGGCTCACATTGTAATGGGAGAGATCAAATCCATAGCCCCTCTCTTCTGTCCAAGGAAGAAAAGGAGAAGGAAGGAAGGAAAGGGAGAATTTTTCAGCAACATACGCATTCACTCAGTATTTACTGAGTGTCTATGGTATGCCCTGCTTTGTGCCAAGCCTTCTAGGTGTATTAATTACTCTTGCCCATGTTCCTATGGGAAGTGACTACTTCCCATTTACAGGTGAGGAAACTGAGGACACACAGCTGGTGAGTGGTGGAGGTGGGATTTGAACTCAGGATGGTCCAAACACAAAACCACAGCCTTGAACCCCGGCCTTTTTGACTCTGTCTTTCTCCCACTTGGTCTGGGCATCACTTGGGAATTCAGAGACAGGCCCTGGAGCAGCAGCCCATCTCCACTGCCTCCCAGTGACCAGCAGTGGCTCATCCTTTGGGGGTCCCTCAGAATGTGGTCTGAAGAGCATCTGATTCAGAATCACTTGGGAGCCTGGTTAAACATGAAGATCCCTGACCCCTCCAACCAGAATCTCCGGTTAAGGAGGAAACCTACAAGTGTAACAAGGTGCCCTCAGGTGATGGTTTGAGAACCACGGCTTTATGAGTAAAGATTCAGGATCATCAGCCGGGAGGAAAATAGGATGTAAATTAGAAAACAGAAGACTCCGCTTGGCCTATGTTGTTTCATATTATCACCAGCAGGGGGCCTCATGACAATCTTGGCCAATGCAAAGAATTCAATTGCCAGCCAATGGGCGATTTGAATGGTAACAGCCCCTACCAATCCAGAAAGCAGCATGGAAGTTTAACTGTGGTTCAAGGTAGAGTCCAGTGTCTCTCCATATGCCATCCTATTCATTCAGGAACTAAGTACTGAGCACCTACATGCACCAGCTATTGCTGTAGGCGCTTGGAATAATTAAACGAACAAAACAGCCCCAAACCCATGCTCTTGTGGGGTCAAACTAACCATATTCATCCATCCATCCATCCGTCATCCTTTAATCCATCCAGCAGTCCACCTACGCACCCATCTATTAAGTCACAATCTATTCACCCATCCATCATCCATTCTTTAATCTATCAATTCACCTATACCTCCATCCATTCATCATTAATCTACTCATTAATCCATCCACCCCTCCATCCATCATCCATCCATCCATCCATCCGTCCATCCATCTGAACTGCAGCAGCCCATTCATCCATCCAAGTCCCCACCCATCCATTCATCCACCCATTCTTCCTTGCAATGAACATGTGTTGTTTGCCTACTGTGTGTGTGCTTGGAATGCAGAAATAAATAATTCAGAGTTGCTGCTTTCAGAGAATTCAGAGTTTACTGAGGGAGACAGAAATTCAAACCATCACGATACGAAATCACTATACTAGATAGACAGTGATAAATCCCGTCGTAGAGGTATATGTAAGATATAGAACAGCAATTGACATTAATAGCTAATGTTTATCGAGGACTTATTACATGCCAGATACTGCTCTAAACACATACTCTGATTTAATCCTCATAACAATTCAGTGAGGGAGACCTGTTATCTGTTTGACAGAGGAGAGAAATGAGGCTCAGAGTGATGCAGTACCTTGTCCAGGGCCACACAGATGATAAGTGGCAGCTGGATTCTGAACCCAGGCCCATCTGGCTTCACAGTTTGTATTCCTAACCACGCATCTATTCTGGTCTTGCATCCCTCTGAAAATGTGGCAAAAACTACAAACATACGCCCAGAAACTTCCCCTACCAATCCAGACAGCAGCACGGGAGTTTAACTGTGGTTCAAGGCAGAACCTTGCACGTAACTTCCTAGATTTTGGCTTACACTGTCAAGGCGTTTCTGGACACTGGGGTAAGAAGCCCTGGAATGTGAGAGCCCAAAGAAGTGAGGGTCTGTAGCTGCCCTGAGGGGAGTCAGAGAGGGCTTCCCGCAGGAGGGGTCTTTACCCTGGCAGGTCTTGCAAGAGGAGTCAGTTTTCTGGGTGAAGGGACAGCAGAAGGACATCTTAGGGAGAAGGAACAGCAGACACCAAGGGCAGGGCACTGGGGTGGTGGCAGCCGAGGAGCTTAGGGCATGGTGCGAATGCAGTGAGGTGGTGGGTGGGGTCAGACCATGGGGAGCCTTGAATGCCAAGCTCAGAAGTCTGGACTGTGCTCTAACTGAAGTTTCATGGTCACACCGACACTTTGGAAAGACCACTCTCTTATCAGCTTGAAAACCTCCGGGCAGGGGGTGGTGCCCCATAGTATTCCATGTAGATCCCACAAGGCAGAGATTTCTGCAGTTGGGCCAGGATGAAAAAAGGCCAGCAGCCCTCATGGGAATGGGCAGGACACCAACCCTTCCAGAGACATGCAAGCAAAGAGCAGGGACTCCGGAGGCAGACCGACCTGGGTTCAAATCCTGCCTCTTCTATCCTCCACCTGTGTGACTAGGCAAGACACCTCTTCCCACTGACTGAGGCTCCTTACCTGCCGAGTGGACGTAAGAAGCTTGATACCCCACCCCACCAAATATTGCTGGCAGGGTCGCATTAAAAACTATTGGAAGAGTGCCTGGCACATAGTAGGTGCTCATGTGAGCTGCCTTCAAAGCCACTTGCCATAGCAGCACATGTGCTGCGCCAACGAACACAGCAAAGATTTCAGCTGTTGTGTTCCCCGTGGCTTTCTGTCTCTCTGAGGATATTTCTGGGTCTCGTTCTTTTTTGTTGTTCCCTTCTCGTTCTTTTATATTCCAACACGTCTTTCCTCTAAGTGGGTGCCAAATGGGTTTTAAAAGGATAATGAGCTCGTTAGAAGCTGGCAGGGAGCAGAAAGAGACTGAGGCAGCAGTGGTGGGGGAGCGAGAGGGGTGAAGGGGCTGTGAGGAAGGGGGTGCCTCCTGGGGAAGGGGGGTGCTGACTTGAGTCACCCACACCATCCTGCCAGTGCTGGGAGGTGGGGGGGGGTCACCTGGACGGAGAACACCCTGGAACCGGAGCCCCATGTAAGTGGGACCCTATCTGTGCTCTCACAGCATAGCCCCAGCCTCTGGGCGCACAGTAGGTCCCCAAGAAACACTGGTGCAGAATATGAGTGAGAAGAATCAGAGGACTGACGTGCCCTTGGGGCTTAAACCTCCCCAGGGGTCCGTGCCACGTGCCAAACGCTCCACATGCCAGCCTAAGGGAGCCATAAATTCAGGGATCTGTGGAGAAAACTCTGGGTGGACCTGGGGTACAGGGGCCCCCACTGAGCCACAGTCCCGCTTCCCCCAGGGAAACTTCTCTGTTTCTCCTTTCACCCCCCGCACCCCACCTCCAAGTCTCTCTTGATCTCTCTGCCTCTGTCTCTCCAGACAGAACTGGAGAATGAAGCTAATTGCCATAGGTTGAACACCTACCACAGGCGGAACACTGTGTCTAAAGGTTTTACAAACATCCTCTCACAAGCTCCTCCCTCCTGGCAAGCGGCAAGGTAAGTGTGACGGTTCCCCATCCTCCACAGCTTGCGTGTGTCCAACCCCGGGGCAGGGGGATGGCTTGGCCTGCAGCCGGCCCCTTCAGCTCTCAGTTCCTGTTTGTTCATTACGTGCCGGGGGCCAGAATCACATTAACATCCTCTCCCATCACTCGTGGGTGTGCACGTTGGGCAGGTGTCGTCACCTCTCTGAGCTGCCGTTTTCTCTCTGCCAAGTGGGTGGCCCAGAGAATCTCCCTCCCGTGGTCTCGGGGAGGACTTGATGACAGAACCCATGGGGTGGAGTTGGCGGTCGCTGAGAGCTGGCTATCATCACTCACTCTCTCTGTGTTTCACGAGACCCCCTCTGAGCTTCAGTTTCCTCATCTGTTGAAAGCGGAGGACGCCCCCGCCCCTCCCTCCCTCCCAGGGCTGGCATGAGCTGTCACAAGGGTGAGGCTGAGAGGTCCCCTCGGAGGGCGTGACAGTATTTGGTTACTGCAGTTCGTGTTTCCAGCCGGAGCCCCAGAGTGTCTAAACACAGCCTATTTTTAGCACCAGAATGAACCTTGGCTGCTGAGCTGCCAAGAAAACGATGCTCAGGGCAGAGCTGCCCCGCGGGAGGGGAAAACAGGAGGTGCAGCCTGCCCCGCAGCCCCCACCCTGGGAGAGGCCGTAGATTCTGGGGGAGCAGGTAGGTCTGGCTAGAAGCCCACGGAGCTGGGCAGGGGCCGGCTCTCCTTTCACAACTCCCGGAACTTGACTTGAGGGCACAAGCCCAGGCACCAGATGACATCCTGACCAACCAAACGTGCCAAGAAATAGCTGCTGAGAAACCAGGTTTGTGACGGTTCGGTTTCTCCAGTTTTTCTCCAAGAAAATGGGAGCCCAGGTCAGTGTTACATCTTAGTCTTGGCCAAATAATAACAATATCAGAAATCACTGGTATCTGTTAAGCATTTACCGTGTGCCAAGCACTGTGTGGAGTATCTTATTTCCATTGCACCATTTGATCCTCACTAGAACCCTCTGAGGTGGTTATAATCCTCTCTGTACCTCAGTTTCCCCATCTATAAAATGGGGGAAATAATAGTACTTACAGCGTTGGTGTGAGGACTAAATATTAAATTCAGCTGAGATGTACCAGTGTCACCTAAGCGTCACCCTTACTATGATTTGTAGAGAATATATGTGGTTTTGCCTCCCAGTGCCCCCTTTGTTCCTGGTATAAGGATCCCATGTTCCTTCACGGGGCTTTATCAGCACCAATTCTCAGCTCATATGACTTGGGCAGAATGGAATCCCCTCCCTGGTTGCTGCAAACACTCTCATCCTTGTCTCTGGATACATGTGTACAAGAATTGATGTAGGTTGTGTGTACAACTAGGCGTGAAATTGCTGGGTCCTACTGTGAGAGCATCTTATGATTATCCCAAGAAACGCTGATATGTTCTCTAAAGTGGCTGTAGTGACAACTGCCCCCCAGTAGTGTATGAGCATGCCTATGGGCTACAAATCCCGTCGACACAATGTTGTCACCCTTTTTCATTTTTGCCAGTCTGGTAGATCTGTAATAGATGCTGAATGTGCCCTACCTATAGAGCTGACTTCCAAACGCCATTTGGAAGCAGCCCCTATCAATGACTGATGGGAGCTGGTGTATAAATGCCCCAGCTCCCTCACCCCACTGACAGAATAAATCTGAGGCTGTGTCTGCACAGGGTCCCTGAGTTTCCCCAGCCTCAGTCACCCTCGGTGGTAACTGAGTTGACAGCACCACCCTGTATGGGTGTTTTCACTTCCCTGTTTTCCTCCCCCACTCAGGGAAGGAAAGGGATGAATGTGCTCTTCACCTAAATACTTATCCATGATATCCATTACTTGGAATATATCTTGATTTATCCAACCTTTTCCTTATCATTACACATGTAAAATACTTCATTTTCCTTCCTTGTAAATAAGTAGTGCTATGCTACACCTCCTGAATGTAGATCTTTACCCAGATTCCTGGAAGGCAATATAGGACCTCTCATGAATGTGAAGTGTAAGCACTATTATACCCATCCTACAGAGGAAGCTAAGGCTCACAGAGATTAAGTAACTTGCTCATGCGTACAGCTAGCAAGAAGTGGGGCACGGGGACTTCCTAGGTGGCTCAGTGGTTAAGAATCTACCTGCCAACGCAGGGGACGTGGGTTTGATCCCTGCTCCAGGAAGATCCCACATGCCGCGGAGCAATTAAGCCCACGCGCCACAACTATTGAGACTGAACTCTAGAGCCTGAGAGCCACAACTTTGAGCCCGTGTGCCACAGCTACTGAAGCCCACATGCCTAGAGCCCATGCTCTGCAACAAGAGAAGCCACTGCCATGAAGAGCCCATGCACCACAATGAAGAGCAGCCCCTGCTCACCGCAACTAGAGAAAGCCCATGTGCAGCAACAAAGACCCAATGCAGCCAATGAATGAATGAATGAATGAATAAATAAATAAATAAATAAATAATAAAAAAGAAGTGGGGCATGAATTCAAGTGCAGAACTAAGTCTCAGTGTCACAATGTAATGGCATGCATGGAGCAGACCTTTCTCTCACGCTCTGCGTCTCTCAGTTGAATCCCAGCCTCAAAGGAAGGAAACTTCCTGAGCTTGGGGACATCCCTCAAACACTTCTTCAGGTAGATGAACCCCCAACTCCTTTCATCAAAGTTACTTTTCATCCTTCTTGCTCCTGGACCGCTCACTTGGCCAGTGACGGAGGTAATGAAATAGCCTGAGAAGTACCATTATAAATGTCAGTCTTGTGGCTTTCACTTACGGTCTTTAGGAATCCAAAATTTTATTAACCCAACTAACCCTGGAGAAGAATTTTGCACCGCTACATGGCGTGTGAACCCCATCTGGGACAATTCCCCCTCCCAGCCAACTCATGGGTATGCTATAGTGTAACAAGCCCACCTTGCCCAGGACAGACATATTGCGTTCTTTTCTCCAGTTTTTGGCCACTCGGTGTGAAGCTGCAATGGGCACTTCTGTACATACAGACTTACTTCCTGGGTCAAAAAAATGGGATTACTTTCATCCAAGATTCCGCATATCCGTGCGTATGCACAAGGCGGGGACTTTGTTCTGGGCTCCTAATCACAGGATGGGTTGCCTCCTGCATCCTCACCGACCTCCCGGGGAGTGTCTCCAGAACTCCTACACGCCCTTCCCTCGGTTTCCAGGACAGAGACTCACCCAGCACTGTCCAGCACTCACAGCTACCATCCATATCCATGTTCATTCATCTTTCCCAAAACTCAAGAAAATAAATGAGAAGGCAAAATGCCATTAGCTTAATGGTCTTTAACACCCAGCCATCTGCCATGATGTAATTAAATAAAAAAATCAGAGGGAGCATATGGTGCCCATTATAAATAAATATTAAAATTTTGTTTCCCTGGGGAATGACTCCAGTGCCTCTTGCTCCACGGGCAAACTTTACGGCCGTCACCGCTTGTTACTGGCAATCAGGCTGAGCCACAGTGAGAAACATGGAAAGGGGTCAGATCTAGTGTCAGACATTTCTGGCTCGAACCTGCCTCTGCCACATGGTGGCTGTGTGATCTTCAGCATCTGGCCTCTCTGCTTCTTAGTTTCCTCACCTGTAAAACAGGACCAATCCACTCTGTCTCGTTGGGCATGTATAAAGAAGGGTTATATGAGCCAATGTGTTTAAAATACATAGCACTCTCACAGTATGTGCTAATATTTATTGAGCACCTACTATGTGACAGGCACTGTTCTAGATATTAGCTTGTCTCATATAGAACAATCCTATACGAAAGGTCTCATTGGTTAGCCTCATTTTGCAGATGAGAAAACAGAGATTCAGAGAGGCTGAGTCGCCTGTGCAAGGTCACAAAGCTACGAATGGTGGAGCAGAGTTCAAACGCGGGCGATCTGGGTCCAGAGCCTGCCCTCTTAACCGAGGGGACTCAATAAGAGTTAGCTACGGTTAGTCTTCAAAGGTACACGACATGAAAACTAAACATAGTCTAACCAGACGATCTGGCAATCACACTCCTTGGTATTTACCTAAAGGAGTCGAAAGGTTATGCCCACACAGAAACCTGCACGCAAATGTTTACAGGCAGCTTTCACTCGTAATTGACAAAACCTGCAAGCAAGCATTAACCAAGGTGAATGGATACGTAAACTGTGGTGTATCCAGACAATGGAATACTATTCAGTGTTAGAAGGAAATGAGCTATCAGGCCATGAAAATACATGAAGGAATCGTCAATGCCTATTCCTAAGTGAAAGGAGCCAATCTGAAAAGGCTACATGCTGTGTGATTCCAACTGTATGACGTTCTGGAAAAGGCAAAACGATGGACACGACAAAAAGATCAGTGATTGCTAGGGGTTAGCAGAGGACGGAGGAACAGGTGGAGCAGGGGTGATTTTTAGGGCAGGGAAACTCTTCTATATGATACGACAACGGTAGGTACGTATTATACGTTCGCCAAAATCTATAGAAGGTACAACACCAAGAATGAACCCTAATGGAAATGACCAACTTTGGGTGACAATGGTGTGTCAATGTAGGTTCACTGATTGTGACAAGTGTCCCACTCTGCTGGGGGACGTGGATGGCGGGGACGCTGTCTGTGGTGGGGAGGAGGGGATGTGTGGGAAATCTCCGTACTTTCTGATCAGTTTTGCAGTGAACGTAACACTGCTCTAAAAAGTAAAGTCAATTTTTAAAAAGGGGAGGCAAGTATTTTCTTGGAAAGGCATGGACCCACTAAAGTAGATGTCAGTGAGCCATCTAAACTCTGAGCTGGGGAGAAGGGAAAGAGCTGCAGGAAGGAACAGGAATGGGGCAGGGGATAGAGGTCATGATAAAATGACAGTTCCCCTTGTCCAGTGGTTCGATGAAAGGGTCACCCCATCCACTGGTCTTCCCTGTCAGGCAGCTGGCAGCCCTTCTCTGAGCCCAGATCACTTTCCTCCCCAAGAGGGATTTCTAAAGAAAGGTCCTAAATCCCTATCATTAAGCCATCTGGAGTCATCCTTCTCCTCCAGGAGCTTCTGTGTCGTGGGTCAATTAGTGCACATTTGCATAGCGGTCCTTAATAGGCTGCTAATTGTCTGGGGGAGATAATGGATGACTCTGCTGGTTCTGGGCAGAATGTTTACCCACAGGGGCAGATCTACAGGGGGTGACAGAGAACAGAGAAGAAGCAAGGAGGGAGCAGAAGGGATGGGATGGAAGGGAATGAACAGAGTGAATTATAACTGACTCACATGCAGTAAGGAGTATGATTTTGTGAACCTTTTGCTTTGGTTGTGTGCGTGTGTACTGGGTCCTAATGTAAAGTGCATTTCTCCCCGTAGGTCCATGAAAATCATTCGAGAGAGAATAGTAGGGGAGAGCTACTTTGGGTAGAGTGGTCGCAGAAGGACCTACTGAGAAGAAGGCATTTGAGCTGAGACCTGAAAAATGAGAGGGAGGCAGCCATGGGAAGACGAGGGGCAAGACTCTGCCAGGCTGAGAAGACACAATGCAGACTGTGAGGTGGGAAAGGGCCCCGAACATCCCAGGGACCGGAATCAGGGTGGGGTCAGCATGGAGAGAGCAGGGGCTGGGAGTGGATGGACCCCATCCTGCAGGGCCCGTGGATTCTGCTTGGGACTGTTTCTGCGCTGTAGTGTGACCCATACCTGTTTCCTCTGCTATACAGTGTGTGTGTGGGGGGGTTGGAGGAGTCCCCTAAGGACCCTCCCCTCCCCAGTGGGCTATGGCCATGTCTCTAAGGCTCAGAGAGCCTGCAAGAGTTGCCCAGGGTCACACAGTCAGGCCAGGGCTGAGTCGGTTCCACGTTTCTTCCCTGTGCCCACACCTCTCCCTGCCAGCCCCCCTCACCCTCTGTCCAACCACAACTAGTGATTCGCCCCTTGCAAGCACCACACTGGCCACGGAGGTTTAAACTCTAACTTCGAAACAGTGAGCGCTCCCATTAGCAACTCTTCCCAGACAGGAATTTTCCACCAGGGGTTTCCCCAGCAAGAACCACTGTCCCCACCCTCGGGTCCAGCAAGCCTAGTTTTTCTGTCTCTAAGCCAGCGTGTAGATATGCATGTGTGTGTATTGGTGTGTATGTGTGTGTTGAGGGGAAGGGTCTCTGCCCATAGCCCACCTGTACGGGTTCAAGTTCTCTTCCATCACGGAGCCCTTGTGAATAAACAGAAGAGTGGACCAGAACACCACTCTTGGATCCAGCTGACTCCAGCTTTACAAAGCTGTCGTCTCTGACTCTAAAGCTCAATTCTAGATTGTATCCTGCTGCTCTTTCATGAGATTCTATTAGAAGGTTCCATGGTAGAAGCCCCAACTTCTAGCATTCTACGCTGGGATTGCAGGGTCAGTTTCCACGTTGGCAGGTTCTCTGATTCCGAAATTCAGTTCTAAGCCCCTAAGATCCCATCTCCTCCCATGTCGAGGTTGAACCTCTCCCTGGGAGACAGCCATGCCTCACTGCCTTCCAGCGACCAGGATGAAAGACACGCCCATGAATTATATATTTCCTGTCATCTCTAAATTGCTTGGCAATTACAGAACACCAAGGGTCATGTGCTGGGAGCAAGAACCTCTCCTTCAGCAGACAAAAACAGCTGGGTGGAAACTCACCCATGTACATAAAGACGTTACCTCTCGCAGGGTAGGTGTAGGAGTGGTTTGTTTTTGTTTTTCATTGGGCTTATCTGTGTTTTCTTTTTCCACAATCGGCTGGGGTTTAGAGAAAGAGATGGAGAGCACTTGTGCACTTTGACGTCAGTTAAACTCGGGCTGGAATCTTGGCTTCATCACTTACCAGTACTGAGAACGTAAGGAAGCCACTTATAGTTTCTTTTTTTTTAATTTTTAATTTTTTTATTTTTTACAATAAACTGCATATATTTAGAGTGTACAACTTGCTATTATCTCTTCTAAGCCGCAGGTTCCTCACTCATAAGATGGGATGAGGATGACGGCACCCACTGCGGGAGTTGTTTCAGGGGTTAGTTCAAGTAACGCATGTAAAATGCTTAGCTTGGGGTTAGGCACACTTGGCGGGTCTCAACACAGTCACAATTATGGTTAACTTCATTTTTAAATCAATCCAGGCAGCTATGGCATGGCTGAAGGCACCTGGGTTCTGGAATATGTTAGTAGTTCAGCGCTGTCACTTCATAAGTCAAGACCTCGGGAGGGCACGTCCCCTCCCCGAGCCTCCCTTTCCCTGATGTGTAAAATGGGCAGAAACACGCCACTTGTCAAGGTCCCCCCACAGACATCTGGCGCCAGTAGGCATGCCTGACTATTATTACCCCATTTTGGAGGGCTGGCGGACACAGAGCCAGGCAGGGTGGGACTGGGGCAGAAGTTGGAACTGGAGGTGGCACCTTACCTCTCAACTTACTTCTGATTCTTCCACAAGAGAGGCCTCCCCAGCCCCAACATTAATAGGTTGCTGCTGTCATGATGTTTTAAGTTTAGAACACCCCCCACACAAACACGCATCCACCCACACACCCCCAGGAATAACTTTGCCAGGGTGGGAGAGAGGAAGGTCTGTCTCATTACCGACCTTCCTCATTCCAGGAGGAAGAAGGAGGCAGGCGAGCTGGCTTGATGCTGGAGATGGCAGCAGCCAGGGCCCTGGCGGGAGAGAAGCTCCCCTCCTCCCTGCCAGAGTGCTAGACAGGAAGTCAGGGTGCAGACAGGCTGGATGTGCTGGGTGAGATGTGCGGTCTTTCTGAGCTGGGGTTTCCTCATCTATAAACGAAATTGTTGCAGGGTCATTTTCAAGGGCGTGTGACCTGTGTGGTCCCACAGGGGTCTGCACTTGGTTTTAATTGTCTTCTGTCACTGTCTTGAGTTTCATAATAATTTTTGAACGAGGGGCATTTTCATTTTGTAGTGGGCCCTGAAAAGTGTGTGGCTGGTTTGGGGTAGTTGTGAAAGTTGGAGGAGGCTCGTCATTGAAATTCCTATCTCCGTGCAGGGCACCGGGTGGAGATGCAAGCCTGGTCTCTCCCTTCCTTTCCTCTTCCTGTTCCATCGTTCAAGCTCCTTCTATGACTGTGTGGCCCAAGGCAACTGGATTACCCTCTCTGTGCCTTCAGTTTCTTCTTTGTAAAACACAAAAACAAAAACTACCTTAAATTTTCTTCTGGTTCCTACTTGTTCCCCCTCCCCCCTGCAATTCAAACTACAATTCACTCATTCATTCTTTCATTCATTCATTCAACATTCACTGAGTGCCAGCCCCTGGCAAGCCAAGGTTTGCTGGCTCACCAGCAGATCTGTCCATGGGGAGAGTTTATCCTGCACAAACTTCACAAATGCATCACCTCTGGGGCAAAATGTCTCTTTTCGCATCTCAAAAGAACTTTGTTCTGATCCATGAGAGCCCAGGATTCTCCCCTCAACCCCAGGCTGGTGCATCTATACAAGCGAGTACTATTCAGCCATACAAAGGGAAAAACTATTGATAGATATTTGCAACAGCACTGAGCAATCTCCCAGGCATTATGCTGAGAGCCAGAAGCCAGACTCAAAAGGCTATATGGTTCATCTATATGCCATTCTAGAAAATGCCAATGGAAAACAGATTGGTGGTTGCCAGGGGCTAGTATCAGGGGAGGGATTGACTACAAAGGGGCACAGAGGAATTTCTGAGGATGATGGAACTGTTGTACAGCTTGATTCTGGTGGTGGTTACATGGCTGAATGCATTTGTTAAAAACTCACAGAGCTACAAACTACAACGGGTGAATTTTACTGTAGGCAAATGATACTCAATAAGAAACATTAAAAAAAAAAAAAATCCCAACCCACTGTGCTTTTTCCTGAGCCCCGAAAGGAAGGGAGGCTTCCAAGAGAGTCAACACATGCTCACGTCTCATCCCGGGCCCCTGGGATGTTCACCTGGAGGGAAGGGATGGCTCAGCCAGGGCAGGGACAGCTCCCATGAGCACCTGGGTTCCCACGTGACTCGCATCTCATTGCCCGCTCTGCTCTGAGAGCAGGAACGTTTGGGGTTATTTTTGCTCTGAGAAGTACCAGCCACAGGGTACTTTCTCTGCAGGCAGTCACCACCCCCTGCTGTGTTTACATAAAAACACATTTGCGCAGGGCTTTGTTTTTACATTTGCCTCAGCGCCTGGATTCTATTAAACGTGGGGAGGCCTGATTATCTGGCTGGAAGCAGCTGATGGGAGAGGGCAGGCTAAAGGAGGAGGATGCTTTAGGCATGCATTTCCTCCCACTCCCAGGGAGCTCTGGGGTCTCTCTGTACAGAGGCGACAGAAGCGCTCACTGAACTCACTTGTGCGGGCACCAGCATTTCTCAACCTTGGCCCCGCTGACATCTGGGGCCGGATGATTCGTTGTTGAGGGGGGGCTGCCCTGTACATTGCAGGATGTTCAAAAGCATCCCCGGCTTCTTCCTACCAGCATCCCTCCGCCTGTCGTGATGATCAAAAATGTCTCCAGACATTGCCAAACGTCTCCTGCAGGGCAAAACTGCCGCCAGTTGAAAACCACTGGCACACACATGAAGATACACACATGCAAGCTCAGCTCAGCATCTCTCTGCCTTCCGAGACCCACCTAAAGAGAGCACTGACGCTGTCTCCTGCACCTCTGCCTCCCTGGCTCTTTCTGTAGTGCCTGGCACGCACATTTTAGAGGCTCAAAGGCATTTGGTGGGATGAGAAACCATGGCAGCACGAGTGAGACTGACGGCCATCAGCTGCCTCGGTTTGGGGGACACGTTCCGGCAATCAGACCCTGGCCACCATGTGGGTTTGTGCCATGTGTCAGGCTGTTCCCGCGTCCCCTCACCTGGCCCAGGGATCGTGGTCTATGATTATCCCCATTTTCCAGGTGAGGAAACTGAGGCACTCAGCTAGTGGCTGGTAGAGCTGGGATTCAAGCCTAGAAATGTCTGATGCCAGGACCCAGTCTCTTAATTTTCACACTCCACTTAAGGCAGCTGCAGCCTTAGATATTTTTTTAAGGATGAGATGCAGAATAAACAGGGACAACGATTCCTTCCTTAACCAAACTTTACACAGGGCTCCCCTGAACTCTTTTTCACGCAGGTGTCTCTGCACGGTCCAGTTTTAGTGAGAATCCTGCTATGTTGGTTTAGCAGAATTCCCATCCTCCGTATCTGATCGCATTGGGTTTCTCCCCCTCTGCCATTCCCCAGGTAGTGTCAGATCACCTGGCCTGCCTTCAGCATGAATCCTGTTAGGCTGATTTAGTCAGAATCCTCCCCGATTCCTGATGTTTCCTTTTCATAATTTTCTCTCCACTGACCACCCACCCCCGCAACCCCACCCCCAACCTTGTCTTTTAGGTATAAATGACCACTTGCCCATGCTGCATTCAGAGGTGAGCTGGCTCTATCCAGATGTCTCTCTTCTCCCATTGCAACAGTCCTGAGTAAAATCTTTTCCACTTCAACTACTATCCAGCTCTGATTTTTCTTTAATAATAGTTGCAGACACATGTATCTACACACATGGGGGAGGGAATGTGGTTGAAAAGCAGAAAACCTGCCAAGATTAATACGGGAAGGAGTGTGGACTCAGGTGCAAGACCTACCAGCATCCAAATCCCAATGGCCGCTTACCAGCTCTGTGAACTTAGCGGATGGGGCTCATTTTGTCATTTGTAAAATGGGGACAATGGCAATAATACAGGACAGGATTTTTGTAAAGAGTAAATGAGATGATGCTGTAAAGTGCTCACTGGAGCCTAGAAAATTGCCTGAGCTCAATAAATATTAGCTGGATAGATACATTCAATAGGCTCTGGGGAGAGTGGCCCCAGATTAGATGGAGACTAGAGGGGAGAGGTGAATTTACATCAAATCACCCAGCAAGGCAATGGTGTTTGAATCCCAGACAGTCCCCACCACACACACACACACACACACACACACACACACACACACACACACACACACAGCGAGCCAGAGATGGTTATTCCTCAGTGGTCTTCTGCCCTTCTCATTGGACCAAACAGAGGTCCACTGTGTGTGTGCCGACCAATGACAGGCTGCCAATTAGGTAAGAGGCCCATGCAGGCCCCTCCACCATAGGAGTCAGAAGGCTGCTGAATCCTGGAAATGGTGGAGCCTAATTTAGCATCCCTTGACCCCTTCTCAACAGACATGCTGAACGCAGGCAACTCTGACCTGGCCTCAGCTGAGACTGCCCTTGTGGGAGCCACTGAGGGGCACCACTGTCCCTCCCAGGTCTGACCAAGGGACAGGACAAAGGGGGTGCCCCCTGGGCCATCAGCCACAGAAGGTTCTACTTCCTCGTATTAATTCAAGAGCATCCACGGTTCCTGCTGAGCAGCTGAAGAGCTCTCTGGAGCCTCTTTTCAACTGAAAACAGTAATTTGCGAGAGCTCACAGTGCAAGGAGCAGACGGAAGGGCACAGTTGCACCACAGCCGGCCTCGCGCTCAGCCCAGAGCCTGTGGAGTCACCTTGCGGATCAGCCGCGGCTGCAGGCTCCCGGGACGGTCTGGGGACAGGAGGAGGGGACGTCTCCGCAGCCCCCTGGAGCAAGCTGGGGCTTGTTTCCTAGGGTTGCTATAACAAATTGCCAAAACTGGGGGGCTTAAAACAATCGAAGTTTAGGCTCTCATCATTCTGGAGACCAGAAGTTCCAAATCAAGGTGTCAGCAGGAGGCAGGATTGGTTCCTTCTGGAGTTTCTGAGGGAGAATCTGTTCCATGTTTCTCACAGCTCCTGGTGGTTGCCGGCAATCTCTGGCATTCTTTGGCTGGTAGGCACATCACTCTAATCACTGTCGCCATCTTCACATGCATTCTTTCTCTCTGTGTGTCTGCATCTCTGTTCTCTCTTCTTATAAGGACACCAGTCGTTGAATTAGGGCTCACTTGACTCCATTGTGGCCTCATCTGAACGAAGGATGCTTATTTCCAAATAAGGTCCAATTCTGAGGTTCCAGATGGATATGAATTTGGCGGGGGTGGGGCACACTCTTCAACCCAACATACCAGGTATTGGATTTTACTTCTGCCACTTGCAGTGTGATGGACAAGTGTGATGGTAGACAAGTGACTTAACCTCTCTGGTCCTTTTCCCTCATCTTTAAAAAGAAATAATTATAGCATTGTTGTGATGCCTGGGTATGATGATGCACTATAGCACGTGGCTCCAGCACAGACCCTGGTGCCAGATGACTTGCCACCTACTTGCTGTGTGACATTGAACAGGTTGCATAACCTCTCTGGTCATCTGTTCCCCTGTCCATAAGGATGAGGAGATGGAAAGCTATTATGGTCCTTCTCTCCCTCTCATAGTTCTTAAAGGTCCCCAACGGCACCGCAGGGGTCCATGGGACCTCTTAGGATTTCCAAAACCCTAGAAATTACACTTTAATCCTCAAAAATGGTACAACTCAGTGCTTCTTTTGGCTGGAAATGGATTGACTCAGTGTTAGAGTCCATTCTTTCTCAAGACAAGCAGAACTGCTCACCAATAACTATCAGTGTCTCTGCTAGGCTTTTTTTTTAATTTAGTGAAAAAAATTATTTAAAATCGTGACGTTTGTTTGAGAAGCAGAAATCTTTCCAAAGACAGAAGGGAGGAATAATAAGTCAATTCTTGGGTCTGGAGAGGTGTGGGCTCTGTGGGGTTAGCCTGATATCAGCTAAAAAGAATAATAAGGGACTTCCCTGGCGGTCCAGTGATTGAGACTTCGCCTTCCAATGCAGAGGATGCGGTTCTATCGCTGGTCAGGGAGCTAAGATCCCACATGCCTCCCCGCCAGAAAACCAAAACATAAAACAGAAGCAATATTGTAACAAACTCAGCAAAGACTTTAAAAAAAAGAATAATAGTAACAGCTCTTAGTTATGACATGCTTACCTCACACAGGCATTTTATTCAATACGGTGCACCTCACCTCTCATTTACCCACAAAACACCCTATGAGGCAGGTACTCTTATTACCCTTACTTTACAGGTGAGGCAACTGAGGCCCAGAGAGGGGCAGTGACTTACCCAAGGTCACACAGCTGTTTAGGGGCTAAGTGGAGATCTGAATTCAGGTCTGTTTAACTCTAGGGCTGAAACTCTTAACCAACCTGTTAAGTTGCCCCAGTTGACCATGAGCTGTGGAGCACAGAAGTACCATGTGAGCCTTGTGTATAACTCGGAATGTTCTACTAGCCACATTAAAAAAGTAAAAACAGGTGAAATTAGTTTAACACTACATTAAATTTAACCCAATATGTCTAAAATATTGTCATTTCAACATGACAGAAATATAAAATAATATTATCAATGAGATGTTTTATGTTCTTTTTCCTGATATGAAGACTTCAAAATCTGTCTGTGTGCATTTTACACACACTGCATGTCTCCAGCTCAGTGGCCACCATGGTGGATGGTGTAGCTCAGGAGACCTGGATATCTGCTGTGAATCTGCAGAGCTGGGAAAACAATCTAGATTCATCAGACACCACATCAAGAAGTATCACCGCTGCTGCTCCATGGCCTCCTTATGTGGGAGGGAAGGGAGCTGAACGATTTGTTTCTTTGGCATCCAGACTAGTCTAGGTACCAGGTGACTCATTCCATGTGCCCGAGAGCTCCAGCCCAACCCCCACCCTGTGGGCAGCTCCAGGCCACCCCCTCTGAGGGCCCTGCTGGGGGATGACTGAGTCCAGCTTGTTCTGGGGCCAAATGTTGGCTCAATGTTGGACCTCGGAGCCCAGCCTGAGCCCAGGAATCCTGTGGATCAGAAATAGCCCTGCAGAAATAACTTCTGCAAGCCAACAGGAGTGAGAGTCTATGCCTGGCTTTGAACCCCAGCTCAGCCACTCCTAACTGGGAGAACTTGCCCACTCTTCTGTAACGTTGGTGTCATCATAATACCTCCTTCTTCACAGGGTTGGCAGGAGTGTCAGATGAGAAACTATAAGAGTCGCTTTTATCTCCTGTACACTTACGTCAAACGTTGACCACGTTACAGAGAAATGCTATTTTTCTCCCCATTTCACAGGCGGGGAGACGGAGGCTCTGAGAGATGAAATACCTTGGCCGGCACCGCACAACTAGCAAATGATAGATTTAATGATAATAGACCCTTTCTCATAAGGTGGTTGTGAGGATGACATGAATTAGGAAATTAAAGGAAAGCACTTTGAAGACTGCTGGACACGTAGTACGCGCTCAGTAGACCCTGTCCCATCACCGGTATCACCAGCATCACCCCTGTGATTCACCACCCTCACCATCCCGGTCGCCGTCATCTACATCTACATCTACATCAGCGGCAGCATCGATGTTATCCTTGTCATCCTCACCCTCATCTTCTGCCTCCCCATGTGTGTTGTGAGCCCAAAGCGCAGTGCTGGGCACAGAGCTGCCACGCCTACCATCAGCAACCTTCTTAACCAGGTGATGCAATAAGTTCCATTAAATCCAACCAATTAAAAAAAAAAAAGGTAAGGCTGAAAGATAATTCTTGTTTGAAAGAAACACACACACACACACACACACACACACACACACACACACACACCCTGTTACTGCCAGGACATTTTCTCTGGCCAAAGAACACTGCGCCACACAGCTCTGAGAATGCCTTTGGGGAGAGAAAAATAA
This sequence comes from Hippopotamus amphibius kiboko, assembly GCF_030028045.1. Lineage (NCBI taxonomy): Eukaryota > Metazoa > Chordata > Mammalia > Artiodactyla > Hippopotamidae > Hippopotamus > Hippopotamus amphibius. Next base: position 8,749,852 of record NC_080193.1, on the reverse strand, counting down.
GTCACCCGCCACAGGTTCTGTGGAATTTATTCTCTCCTTCCCAGTACAAGAAGGCTCGGGGAGAACAGGCTCCATCTTTGGCTTCTTGGCCACCCACGGGGTAAGCTGCCAAGTGAAATGACCTCCCTCAGGTCTTCAATGGGCCACTCAAACAGAGGGGGCCTTGTTTGGGGCATCTTATTTATTTATTGTTAGCACGACTGCCAACCATGTTTATACAGAGCGGCTACACGGGTCAAGATCTGGGCAGAACCAAAGACGCCCTCTCTGGCTGCCTCTCCTCTCACCCGGGGAGGTAGCCTCTTCTTGACGTCTTCATTCCTCCCTCCCTGATTCCACAAGGTTTATCAGCCCAGAGTCTTGCTCCCCTCCCCAGGCTGCTCTTCTAATTAATTCTTGAAAGCCAATGACACCAAGGTGATAATTAACCTGTGCGCAGATATTTGCATGTTAGCGGGGTCTTGCTGAATTTCAAGGCTCTGGGTGGGTGGGAACTGGAGAGACGAGAAAATGGAATTTCAAAGAAGGGAAATAATTTTAGCACTGCTGAAACTGTTATACAGGAAGCCTCCCACTCCCAGTTCACACCGGTCTTGCAAACTTGACATTTTTGGTGAGACCAGAGATAACTTAATTGTGCAATTCTGGGCTCTCAACAGAACCAGGGGAATTCCCTAGAACATGCTGAACTGGGACATTTATTTATCATATTCTGTTGAGCATCTGCTATATGCCAGGCATACGTCTAGATAGTGAGGTAGGGGAGAGAATGAAATGAAACCCTAGTTTTGTGTATTTTACATGATAAGACATCAGAAGCTTGATTTCACTAGCTTGATATTCTGCCTGAACTTCAGAATCAGCATTCTTTTAAGCTAATATTTACTGAGCCTAGCCCTGTGTTAAATGCTTTCAAAAATTACCCAATGTAACTACGGCAATGACACCGTGAGACAGGTACTACCCACATTATCTCCATTTGACAGATGAGAAAACTGAGGCACAAAGAGGCTGACAAACTTGGCCCAAGTCATTCGCTGGGAAACTGGAGGAACTGGGACTTGAACCCAGGAGCCTGAGGCTATAGAAGCACACGGACAGGCATCGAATCTAGTCTTGAAGTGAGAAATCATGCTGTGACCTGAGAGATGTGTAGGGGGTGCCTGGTGAAGGAGGTGGGGCCAGGAGGGAAGGACATTTGGGGGAGACAGGGAGACAGTCGCCAGGGGGAGGGTAAGTGACCTACTTGAAGACTCTAGGTCGAAAGTGGTAGAACATAATCTGGCCCCAGGACTTCTGCCTCCAGGCCCACATTTCTGCTCCTTTTTTATACCCTTGACCTCGTGAGCCCTGCTGTCTAACCAGCTAAGCTAAACCAGGGCTCAGCAGGAGACCAAAATAGCTACGGCTTGCAGGCAAAATTAGTGCCGAGAGTCAATCTTGCCCCATTCATCACTCTGACTCCAACCTTGTTATTTTCAGGCAATACGGCACTGGGAATAAGTTGAGAGAGAAGGGAGAGAGTGAGAGAGAGAGAGAGAGAGAGACTCCTTCAATCCTGTTACATCACTAGGTTTCTGATGGAAAATCTGTTGTTTCTTTGAGAAAGTTTTCAAGACATTGGTTCATGCAACTGCAGCATCCTTTGATCCTTGTCCCCTTCTTCTGGCTTCAAAACTCTGCAGAACCCCCACAGCTCCTCCAGCCAGTGTGGTTTGAGTAGGGTTAACCCCACACTCAGCTCCAAAGCTGAGTTCTGACTAGACTAAGCAGATCAGCGTAGCCATCTCCCTTTCCCACCACAGTGATTGGTTCAGGAACAGGCAGATAATCTAATTAGAACCAACAAGACTGGCTGGGAGAGAGAGGTTCTGGTTTCTTATGCATTAGGGCATGCAGGAAAAATGAGCTTGGACTCCTGGGGACATCTTTCTATTATCAGAGCAGCCAAAGACCAGGGTAAGGTAAAGATGCAGAGAAACTAAGATCTGATGGTTTTTGTTGGAGCCTGGATCAAGCCACACCTGAAGCAAGATACTTGTGGATTTTGATGGCTGTGAACCGAAATAAATTATTCTCTTTTTAGAAAGTCTGTTTGAGTTGTGTTATTGCCACTTTCAATGTAAAAAAGTTTTACCTGTGTCGGAGCTTTAATATTACAGGATTCTCACCCAGGTTTGCGAACACCTGTGGTCTGGGCTGCAGACCACAGGGAAAGCAGAAATTGGACAGTGAGCGGCTTTCTGAGACAGAGATTTGGGGTGATTATGAGTCTCCAAGAGGCAGAATCAGTTCTGCAGAAAATTTAAATGCAGCCCATGGCTTCCTCAAGAAAGAAGAATCATAATAATGGTTTTTGTCTATTAAATATCTGGCTATTGTATTCTGTGCTTTATCTAATCTCATCATCCTTACCACCTGATGAGGTAGGGGTGAGTATTCCCATTTACAAATGAGCAAGTTGAGACCCAGAGAGAAGAAGTGCTACACCCAAGGCACACAGTGAGTAGAGAGAAGAACTGGGCTTGGAACCCAGGGGGGTCTGTTGTGGAAACCCCTGACCCGAACACATCGCCACCTCCCTAATAGCAGGTGCCTTGGGGAGAGATCCTGTCTACCCTCCAGTGGATGGGGTTTAACGTCAGTGCCTGTGAGCAAATGACAAAGTGAGTGAGTTTCACCAGGACCGTTTTCTCTACTTAACCTTGGCAGGATCCCTAGGGCAATAAATACGCCCCCGGAATGGCAGAGGACTTTGCTGAAGCTAACAGATGGCTCTGCTGAGGAGTGGAAGCCCTAACAGAATCACAATGGAAGAGCATCCTGGGCGTTCACGCCCACTGCCAACCACAAGATTCACGAGATGTCCCCAACACGACCGTACCAAGATCAGCGTCATGGAATGGGTACCCTACAGGTATGAGAGAGGCCTCAAGCTCACGGTCCCCGGCCGTGAACAGTATCTGGCTGGAACTGATCAACCTTGTTTTGTTTTTTTTAGCGTTTATAGTGATTAACCTCTATTTAGGGGAAGTCATATTGATTTCATATTCTCAGGTAAGCTAGTTTCTTAAGTAAACGGTTTTCATTTTTTAAAAAGTAAGTCAAAGAAAAGTAAGCGAACATGGCAAAAATCACAAAGGTGGTGTGCTGATGAGTTACGTCTGGGAGATGTCTCCACCACACCCTCATCTGAACCCCAAACTTCTATCTCATCATCTCAGCAAATGGGAGGGCCTGACAGAGAAAGAACAAGGCCTAAGTGAAAGGGAAGGTGGGCCCTCCCTTTCCTCTCCATCCTCTTCCATATCCCACCCGCCCCTACTCTCCAAGTCAGAAGATGCTCTCCTGGGCTGGGTTGTCTCCTAATTCTGGTTACCAGTGCAGCGTGGAGATAGAAGATAGATCTTCTGGAGAGAAAGTGGATGTGGGCGAGGAAGGCATTTCTAAGATGAGCTCCAGGTTGAAGAACCAGCAGTGTCTATTAAAGCTAAGCATCCACTAGCCCATGACCCTCCAATTCCACCCCCAGGCACACACCTAAAATCAGTGAGTATTCTATTACCAGGAGACTTGCACCAGAACGTTCCTAGCAGCTCTGTTCCCTATGTTCCCAAGCTGGAGAAACAACCCACATGTCCTTCAACAGGAGAGTGGGTGAAAATGAAACAAAAGAGAAGTGAACTGCTGTGGGTTGAATAAATATAGAGGCCAAAAAAGAGGAAGGACTTGTGCGTGATGACTTCAGCAGGAGACAAGATATTGCAGCTGTGGGGAGGAGATATAGAGGACCCTCTGAGATATGACAACCCCATTTATTCTCCCCCGAGATACACATTATCACTACCTTCACTGTGTGTGTGTGTGTGTGTGTGTGTGTGTGTGTGTGTGTGTGTGTGTCTGAGTCTCCAAGCCAGAGATGGAAATGGAGACTCAGAGAGATAGCAACTTGCCCAAGATCACACAGCACTGAAGGGGCAGATAGTGCTCTTTTGACTACTCCTCAGTCTGTCCCGGAGGCCCTGAGCAGAAGGACCATCCAGGGGCTTGCTGTAGGCAGAAGGATGGGGGCACCCACACATCCTTCTGGTTCGCATCTCACTGCCTGGAGACTCGGGTTCTTCCCCAAAGTGAAATCGTGCGGCCAAGTTAAAGGGCTGTCTTCATTTCTGGCTGTGTCTGGGCAGGCGATGCTCTGGCCTTGGACCTCCTACTGTCTCCCCAGGCACTTGTCACCACCCACTCCAGCACCGCCCCCGGCCCCACTCCAGGGGCAATTTAATCTCTGGGTGTCCAGTTCCCTGGCACGCTCCAGGAAGGAGGTCAGTAGGGTCAATTGCAGCCTTAGCGTAAATTATTGACCCAGCTCTGTGGCGGCCACTGAAGGACGTTGTATGTGACCCACGTCGGGGCCCGCAGCCTCAGACAACTGCTACGCTCAGACTGTGCAGAGAACGCAGGAGAAATCTGCCAAGCGTAGGGTGCTGGCTGACCTCGTTCCAGCCTCAGACATCCCTACAGCGGGGTATCTGCATGACCTCAGATGAGCCTCCCATGGAAGACAGGACATTTTTCAAAGGGTTTAATTTGTGCGTGATTTCCCTATATGCTTTCCTCTCCCCTACTTCAAGCAGTTACAAAGTCGTGTTGCGACACCTGGCCTCAGGGATATATTTGCAGGGCAGGAAAATAGAAGCAGCCCGTGAGCCAAAGGCTGTTCTGCTCTTTGTAGACAGCCGGAGTGGGGTTGCAAACTCAAATGCCTACAGGGGCCAAGGAAGGGAGTGGGGGGTCCTATGTAAGTTGACGCAGAAGAAAGAACGGGAGACCCCACACCCCTCCGAGAGGGCAGCACCTGGTACTCAGCTCCAGCCCAGAGTTACCTGGGCTATCTCAGTTTTCTGAGAGATATTGGACACCAGGGTTTTTATATAAAATTTTTCACTTTTTAAATCTTGGAAGATAAATTATTCATTTAAAAAAACACAGAAAAGTCAAAATTATGGAGACTATAAAAAGGTCAGTGGTTGCCCGGGGTTGGAGGGAGGGAGGGATGGAGCACATGGATTTTTTAGGGTAATGAAATTATTCGGCGTGATTCCGTAACGGTGGATACATGTCACTGTACATTTGTCAAGACCCACAGAATGTACAACACAGAGTGAACTCTGACGTGAACTATGGATTTTAGGTAATAATAACGTACCAATACTGGCTCACCAGTTGTACAAATAACCACATTAACACAAGAGGTTAATCACAGGGGAAACTTGGCAGAGAGCAGCGTGGGGGTGTGTTGAAAGGGTATATGGGAACTCTTTGCACTTTCTGTTCAATTTTTCTGTAAGTTAAAAAATGTCCCCTAATCAAAGTCTCTCAAGTAAACAAACAAATATCGCACATCAGAGTGAAATATCTGGGGGGCCTCCTTCAATCTTAGAACTCGCTAGTAGCAAACTCTGTTGAAAGCTCATTGGTGGGCCTGCACAGGGGTCTTGGGGAGGAGGTTGGGGGAAGAGGAAACAGTTTTTCTGTGACAGAGAACCAGCCCAGAGGTCGAAAACAAGTCCTAGCAGAGCCCCAAGGGAAGTGGGTGGACCCTTGATGCCAGAAATACCCTCCTAGGCACAGATGCCCCCGTTCCAAGAGTGGCCCAGAAGTAGCGGGTTTTGGACTTGGAGGAAACAGACTCGGTGAGCGGGTTTTGATGGTGACCAGGTAGATCCAGTAAAATTAAGTTTCTTGCAACTCAGTACAGCCTCAAAGGCTAATTCACTTAAAGAGACTGAAGAAAGTGGATGCTTCTGGGACACCTGAATGTGTGGCCTTAAATAGATTCCTTGATACCCACCACCCACACCTTCCTGCCTCAATGGAATTCAGCAATCTGTCAAACCAGATTTTTAAATGTGCTGGTTCCTCAAATAGACAGACAGGGCCGCATTTCAACCCATTCTTAGAAAGGCTCTGCTCAAACCCATCCGAAATTCATCCACAGATCCTTCTACTACTGGGTCTAGCTTACGGGAAAACTAGCATCTATGAAGGTCACTTAATAAGTATCCTTTTAAACAGTTTTAACAGCTGCTACTGGTCAGGCTATCAAGGCGTGGAGCTAACCCAATTGGTTAACCTGTGGGTAACCCATCGTTCAGGGGAGGAAACATCTCTGAGATACTAAATGACTGTTCTGAGGTTACCTGGGCGAACATGGCAGAGCCAGGTGTGCGCCCGGCACACCTCCACCTTCTTCTCTTTGTGAGGATCAACTCCCTTAATTTTCTCTCCATCGGACAGTCTATTCCCACAATGCAAAGCCAATGAACAATTATATTTTTTGTTCATGTGGGATTATTAGAGTTTTGGCAAGCATTTAGGAAGCATCTTAAAAATAGTTTCAAAAATATTACATCTGAACAATATTTGAACAGCACAGATGGCTTGCTGATGCAGAGCGATGGGGTAGGGTGTGCTGCCTTGGGAAGGGTGGTCAATGTATATTTCAGAGAACCGACCATGCCACCTCATGCATGGGGTCAACAACAGTTCCCTAACCCCCTGCATGGCCCAGGAAAGGCATGGGCTTTTATTGGATCATCTACGTCTTCCCCAGACAACGTGGGAGGCAGGATGACAGCGATATTAACAGTTGTTGTTGTTAATATTTAATAACTGGGCTGTGCCCTTGGCATAGATTATCTCCTTTCGATCTCATCACAAACTTATGAATTCGGTCCTATTATTATCCCCATTGAACAGATGAGAACAGTGAGGCTCAGAGCGGTGAAGTACCTTGCTCAAGATCACGTAGCTCGTATGTAGTGGCTCTGGGATTTGAACCCAGGTCTGCAGGACTCAAAGAGCCCATATGCTCACCACTGATTTTATGGCTGTTTTCAGTCCCATGAGGGGCCTTTCAGCACGCGTTGACCTCTTGACACTATCCCACACATCATACTGACTTTTCTTCTATCAGGCAATCAGTCATTCAGCAACTGGATAATAGAGTGAGTCCTTATTCCAGGCCTGGTGTGATGGCTGCAAGACTGAATAAAATAGTCTCCCCACTAAGAGCCACAATCTGTGTGTGCACATGGCGTTAGGTGAGGTCCAGGGAGAACCAGTGATGCTGGTCCTGGGGACGGACGGATCCCTAGGATGCCTCCTACTGCATCCCCTACTCTAGGCATCCGCGTCAAAACTGGCCTGTCTCATCTTCCAGTGTCTGATTACTAACATACCAGTAGGTCGAGAGCAAAACTATCTCATGTCTGAGCTAGAGGGAACCTTAGGGACTGTCCCCATCATACAGATTTGGAAACGGAGGTTCCAGGAGAGAATGAGACTTGGCTAATGTCACAGAGCAGATCCAGAACCCAAACCCAGGTCTCTTCACTCCCCTCTGAGTTCTTTTCACAACAGCACTGTGACAGCTAATTTTCTGTGTCCATTTGGCTGGGTCACTGGGTGCCCAGACATTGGGTCAAACATGACTCTGGGTGTGCCTGAGAGGGTGTTTCTGGATGAGATTAACATTTGAATTGGTAGCTGAGGAAAGCAGACTGCCCTCCCCAATATGGGTGGCCCTCACTCTTGGGCATGGCAGTAGGAAGATTTTTTTACCCTGTGAGAAGCTTCCTAGAACCCTTTTGAGGTGGGCAGAATTAAGACCCCAAAGAAGTCCACATCCTAATCCCCAGAACCAGTGACTGTTATCTTATGTGCAAAAGGGACTTTGCAGATACGATGAAGTTGAAGGTCCTGAGATGGGGAGATTATCCTGGATTATCCAGTGGGCACAACATCATCACAAGGGTCCTTAGAAGAGGCAGGCGGGGAGGTCACAGTCAGAGAAGGAGACGAGACATGAGAAGGTGGACTAAGGGAGAATTCACCCTCTGCCTGACTGTCTTCCACCTGGGACATGGGTCTTCTGCCTTCAGACTCAGACTCAGACCCGACCATCAGTCCTCCTGGGCGTCCAGCTTGCTGACTGCAGATCTTGAGACTTCGAAGCGTCCGAAAACGAGTAAGCCAATTCCTTATGATAATCCTGCGTCTCTCTCTGTCTCTGTCTGTCTCGGTTTCGTTTCTCTAGAGAACCCTGACTAATGCAATCGCTCTGCAGGCAGCAGGCTGGAATTCAGGGTATATTTGCCATCTAGGAAAGCCATTTGCCTTTTCCTATGGCAATCCAGAATTCTCCGCCGTGCTGCACACACACACTCATAGTATTCCACGAGGCACTTTTAGGTGGTTCACGTATCAACTTTCCTTAAAATGTCAATTGTTATGTAATTACTTTAATGGGAATACTCAGAAAATTTATAAGTGAGCACCGAACCTTGATTTTACATCTATTATCACTTAGAAAGAAGTTGAATAAAATAGGGAGTTGATGGAACGTCCATTTAAAGAGAAACATGCAGCTCTGGGTTAACCCCTGAAGGCAGATCAAGAAATGCTGGCGTTTGGGAACATCAGTCATCTAAAAAAGAGATGTTGATGGAGGGGATTCTGAATTCTTGGGCATGGCAGTGGGAAGATATTTTCCCTCTGAGAAGCTTCCTAGATCCCTTTTGTGGTGGGCAGACTTAAGACCGCCTGCCACCCCCCCCTCCCCCCGCCGCTGCCAAAGATGTCCACATCCTAATTCCCAGAACCTGGGACTCTGTCAGCTTACCTGCAAAAGGGACTTGGTAGATATGATGAAGTTAAGGGTCTTGAGATGGGGATTATCCAAAGGGCGTAATGTCATCACATGAGTCTTCAGAAGAGAGAGGCAGGGGGGTCAGAGTCAGAAAAGGAAATGGGACATTAGAAACTGAGACCAGAGTGACACAATTTCTGGCTTTGATGATGGAGGGGCTCATGAGCTGAGGAATGCGGGCAGCTTCTAGAAGCTGGAAAAGGCAAGGAAACGATTTCCCTTAGCGCCTACAGAAGGAACACAGCCATGCCCATACTTTGATTTTAGCCTAGTCAGACCTGCTTTGGACTTCTGAGCTTCAGAACTGTAAGAGAATAGATGTATGCTACTTTAAGCCATCAAGCTGGTGGCAATTTGTTACAGCAGCCATAGGAAACACATACAGCCTTCAACATTTCTAAGGGGCTGTTTACATACTCTGAGGACACCCAGAGGGATCCTCCACTCTCCCTGCCAGTGCCCCTGCTTTCCCTCCTTCCATAACAGTGAGAATACCTCCAGCCTACTGCTACCTCTGTGTGTCGAGCATCACACCTTAGCTAGCTAAGGAAAGCCTTCCAGAATGATGCTTTCACCTGCCTTTCATTTGCCCCTGCACACTGACTCCTCCCCTTCTCCACCCTGCTTTCTGCCTTAGTCAGGTGGTCTGCATGGACCATATCAACAGACCCTCTGGTTCTCTGGCTTCCACTTGTGTTTGGCCAATATGAGGGCAGGAGATGAGAAGGTGGGTAGAAAAAAAAAATGGTCAGGGCATTCCTTCCCCCAGCACCTCTATCTCTCTCTATGTGGCCACCAGGGTTGGCTGAGCCCCTCTACCAAAGACCACGGTCCCTCAGGTGGCCCTCTCCACACACCTTTCTCCAGGTTTCTGTCACCTCTCTTGCCCTTTGCCTTTTAGGACTAGAGGTGGTAAGAGCTCCCCTCTGGCACTAACCTTGGTGTGCTGCACCATCCCTTGCGATTTCCCCACCCCTTGCGATTTCCCCACTTCATGATAGTGAGTCATCACTTCCCCCTGGCTCCTATGACACCACAGATGATGCAGACATGACACAGACAAGTTAAGTTACTTGTCCAGGGTCAAGAACCAGGCAGTGGGAGGCACCGGAGCCCAGGTCTGCCCAAAACCCTCGGCCAGAGGTTTCCGGGGCAGCCCATGGGCTGTGGGCTGCAGAGAGCCAGGGAACAGGTTATATTTGTTCATTTTCCAATTTGAGTTCATGGCCAATGGTTGATGATTTGGAGCTTTGGAATATGAACCCAGAGGTCCTGCTTCTCTTGAAAGATAAAACGAACCAGCACTGCTTGTTCTAAGGGCTTTTGTGTGTTAGCTCATTTCATCCTCGCAGTGACCCCAACGAGGTAAGTGCCGGCACTAACTCAGTTTCCTATGTGGAGAAACAGGCATGAAGATTAAAATCGCTTGTCCCAGGTTACTCATCTAAGCAAGCAGAAGAGTTGGGAGCTGAACCTAGCTCAGTGATCAGCTATGGTAAACAGCCCCACGTGGCCTGCGTTAGGTCACCCTGCCTGGTCCCTGAGGACATCTGAGTTTGCAACCCCTTCCCCGGGCTCTTCTGTGTTTCCAGGGCAAGAAGACCCAAGCCCTCCCCCTCAGCCTCCTGGGATGGGTTTGGCTCATTCCAGGGCGTCATCTGCATCCCAAGCAGTCTTGGCCACCAAGAGGGGAAATTTGTCATCATCCCAAATGCAGCTCCCTTGAAAAAGTTCTGCTCAAGGCTGTCTCGATGACCCAGCACCGGTGCTGCCTGATCCCGTACCTCTCCAGCCTCATGGATTTCTGACGGCGCCCAGTGCCTGGGTGGAGCCAGTGGGAGCCCGTGGTTCCCATCCCTGCGCCCAAGAACACACAGAGCCCTTGTTCTCCTGGCCCCTACCCTTCCCAGCACAGGCTGGACTTGCCTGAATGGGGCCTCTAACCGTGTCCTGCCCTGGGCCCTGTCGTCCCCCAGCAGCCCGCCAGCGGGGAAGACAAGCCACGCAGAGGCACTTCCTGAAAAATCTCAGAAACCCGAGCCGGCCGGGCCTCCTTCTCCCAGAGCATTGCCTTCGGGACGGGCCGTTCTGCTGGGTTTTGTTTCCTCTCTTTCTCTTCTCACTCGTCCTCCAGTTTCTGCCTGTCTGCATCCCAGGGGAGGAGGGCCTGGCTGAATGCCCTCATTGTGAGGGTAACTGAAGCACCTCAGACGCCTTGAGGTGAGTCCAGGAGGGCAGAAAGGGGATCGGAGGCCCTCTTGTCGCACAGCAGCCCTCCCGGTGTCTGGCCCTCGTGGGCAGGGAGGGAGTAAAGGGAGCTGTTGGAAAGGACAGGTCCCTCTTCGGGGATGGGAGGTGGGGAGGCAAGGCAATTTCCAGAAAAAAAGATGAGATGTGTTATCTGGCTAAAGAGAGCAATTCATTGGCCAATAGCCTCTGGAGTAGGTTTTCATCTCCCAAACTCCCAGAGATTAGAGAGGGAACTGGATTCGTCCCAGGGAGCACTTCAGTGGAGTCCCTGGCCAGCACGGTCACTAAATATTTATGTGGTGACTTTGTGTGCAAGGCATTCTGGGAGGTGCCTGGGAGGGCCCCACGGAAGGGGACACTGGGCAGAGTCAGCCCTAGAGTCTCATCTTGACTTTGATTCTCACTGGCAGTGTCTCCTGGCAAGTGCCTTTCCCTCTGGGCATCAATTTCCCCAGACATAAACTGAGAGGGTGGGTCCAAGTGATCCTGGCTCGTCGACCTCTGACCAAGCAACTTGGGAATTTCTCCAAGAGTTGTGGAGCTGGACAGCGGTGACGGCTGCACAACAGCATGAACAGACCGAACGCAATGAACGGGTCACTAAAAGTGGTTAAGAGGGCACATTTTATGTTACATGTATTTTACTGAGATTTAAAAACTGGGGGAGAAAGGTAAAACATTTTAAAAGAATGGATTTACTATCTATTGCGTGGATAACACTGTACAAAGAAGGTGGCAGATATGACAGTGCCTGCCTTAAAGGGAGCATTTTAACTCAAGGAAGAGAGGTTTTTGTTGGTTTGTTTTATTCCAAAAGTCTGTACCCTGCACCCACAGGGTCAGATCTGGCTGTCTGTGTTTGTAAATAATATACAGACAGTTTCGTTGGAATGTGGAAAAAAGAAAGAAAGGAGGAAGGAGGCAGGGGGGGAGGGAGGAAGGAAAAGAAACCCTCTACATACAGCAATGTCTGTGCCAAGCACTCTTGTGTACCCTTCCCTCTACTTGGCTAACAGAACCCCTATCTTTGGAAGGGGGCAGCGATTTGGCAATTCCCAGGGAATGCGTTATGACTGATCTGAACCACCGGTCTTAACTGGGGCTGATTTTGTCCCCAGGGAACATGTGACAATGCCTGGAGACACTGGTTGTCACAATCGAAGGGCGAGGTGTTCTTGGCATTGGACGCTCCTCAACATCCTGGAATGCACACAGGACAGCTCCCCACAACCAGGAATTATCCAGCCCCACGTGCTAACAGGGCCGAGGTTGAGAAGCCCCGCTGTCGATGGTAGGTCAGTAGTTAGACCAGTGAACCAATCAGTGGGTCCTCACTGGAGTGAGAATCCTAGGAGATGGTGTGTGATACGGTGAAGAACAGCCAGAAGAGCCTTGAAGGTTGACAACACTGGGCCCACAGGGCAGAGGCTGAGCCCTCTGGGCGGCGTGGGGAGGAGCAGCACAAGGAAGGGCTGGGAGCCCTGATCCCAGGAGAAACTCAGGTCAAAGGAAGGTTTATGAGATGAGGACCCAGGGCCAGATTGCAGACCTTCCAGCAGCTGCAGTGGGAGGCCAGTTCATGATTCCAACAAGGGGCTTTTCTTAAGAGCTTCTCACGGGGGTCTGCCCAGGGTGCCCGCTTGGCCCGGCCACAACCAGCCACGCTGGGCTCGGGGCCTGACTTCCGAGAGGGGGCTGCCTGTGTTGCTTCTGGACCCGGGGTCAGGATGGGATGGGCAGAGAGCCTACTGAAGGGAAGGCCAAAGGGAGGACCGGGATCCATTTCCAAGCATGCACCTTCTGCACCCGGGGCCCGCCTACTTCTCTCTGCATCACGTCCTCCCTTTCTGCTTCTCGGCTGCAACCAGACAGGATGCAGGATGCTGCTTTGCGATACTCCATCTCCTTGTCTGAAGGAGCCTTTTCTTGAGTAGATTCCCACTCATCCTTCCCGTCCCCATATCCACATCTCTTCCTTAGAGAGCCCATCTTCACCCCCTGAAATAAACTGTCTCCTTCCTTTAGCTTCCCATAATACGCCAGCCTTTCCCCTTGGAAAAATTCATGCCACTTCCCTAAAATTACTAATTTAAAATCTGTCTGATCAGAGGGGAAGGAGAGCAGAGTGGTTAAGAGCACAGCCTTCTGCATGGGACAAATGCAGCCAGGCCAGGGAGACCGAGGTTATAGGAGGGAGAGGTTTCACATGGCCAGGGGGCTTGCAGGACACTTTGAAATGCAGTGTTGATAATTAACATGTCAGTGGGAATCCTTTGATCATCTCTCCTTCGCAGACAGGAGGGAAAGGAAAAGCACAAAAGCACTTCGGGGGTGATGTCATTACCTACAGTTGCCGGGAGAGGTTGTGCATCCTTGACTCCTGCTTGGGAGTCAGCCTCAGACTCCTGTGTCAGACAGGTCTGCTCTACTTCTGGCTGTGCAACTCCGGGCAACTCACTCCACCTCTCTGATCCTCACAACCTCTGCTTGTAAAAAATAGGATGACAGTAGTAATCTCATGATGTTGTTAGGGCCTTTAACGAGGCGATCCATCCAAAGCACAGTACCCGGCACGTAACACGTGCTCAGTAAACAGCAGTTGTTATATGACAGTATCTGACACTTGAAAAGAAAGACTCCGGACTTGATTTCTAAAGACCTGGGTTCAAGCTTGGTTCCACCACTCACTCCTGCAGGATTTCTACTCACATTGCTTAACCTTTTTGACCCTCCTCTGTCATATGATGAAAGGAATATGAGCCCCGGAGAGGATAAAGAAGAGGGTTGGGATTATCACCAAAATAAATACAATGGTACTGATAGTTCTATTCGTTGATCCATTCACTTCACTATTTTCCAAACCCTTCCCTTGCTCAGGCCCCCATCATCTCACACTCACTCATTCATTCAACAAACATTCAGTGAGCAACACTGTGAATGAGTCAGGCTTCACATTCTAGGCGCCGAGGAAACAACGGAGAAGGACACAAAAATCCCAGCCCTCGCAAACCGGAAATTCTTGTGCAGTAGGTCTCAACTGGGGGCCATGTTGCCCCCTTCCCGTGCCAGGGACATTAGCCAATGTCGGGAGATGTTTCTTTTGGCTGTCGCCTCCTGGGGAGGGGATGATACTGGCATCTAGTGGGTGCAGGGGCCAGGGATGCTGCTAAAACATCCCAGAATGCCCAGGACAGCCCCCAACAGCAAATGATTATCTGATCCAAAATGTCAACAGCTCTGAGGTTGAGAAACCGTGTTCTTGAGGGAAGAAGCAGAGAGTAAACAAAATGAATACGTCAATCACATGGTAGATTAGAATGTGATAAGAGCTGTGGAGAAAAAGCAGAAGAGGGGTGTGGGATGCCAGGAATGGGGATGGAGGTGGTGAGAAGGGGCTGGATTGACTGAAAGTCGTATGTGGGGCAGGAGGTGAAGCCCAGAGTCAGAGATGACTCCGAGGCTTTCGGCCTGAGCACGTGGAAGGGTTAATGCACAGCCCTGCCCAACAGTCTCTTTACAGCCCTTCTTAACCCTTCCCCACCCCCACCCCCCAGTGCCAAGTCTTCCTCCATGCTTTATACAGCAGCCCAGGCAACCTTTACATAGAAATTTGGCACCTCCACTTCCCTTCTCTAGCCATCCTCACCCAGGTTTCCCAAATGCCCGGTGGGTGCCACCCTGACCCAAAAGGTCATCCATGACCTACCTCTCCAGGTGCCCTGGCCCTCTCCCCAACCCTACTCTTCTCCGCCTTCCGCCACAGTTCACCTGATCCACCTCCGCAAACACACCAGGCTCTCGCCTGTCTCTCCCATCAGGAATACCGTCTTCCTCCTTCATCCACCCTTCAGCCCTGCCTGACCCTATTTCTCTTGAAGGGCTTGGTTCAGATGCCACCTCCTCCAGGAAGCCCTCCTGGAAACCTTCCACTGGATGAGAGACCTCCTCTGGGCTTCCACAGCACCTCCACAGCAACCTCCATCAAAACACTGACATGCTGGTTTGTAATTTCCTGCCTCCTTCACTGGGCTGTGAGCTCTGTGACGTTGAGCATCAGAAGCACCTTGCTCACTATGGACCAATGGTCCAGGTTTGCCTGGGACTGAAGGGTTCCCAGGACACTTAGACGTTTAGTGATTAAACTGGGAAAATCCCAGGCAAACCAGAACCAGCTGGTCACTCTAATTGTACCCCTGATGCTTAGCAGAGTCCAGCCCAAGGCAGGTGCAATTCCTATTTGTTGAGTGAATGGTGAGTAGGAGATGTACAAATGTTTCCTAAATGGGTGGATGAAGTTCATCGTCAAGGAGTTAATAATCCAAAACCATCAGCCAGACTTCTGGAAGCGCCTGGAAGACCTGCTACATTCTGCCTCAAGCGCCAAGGACCAACACAAATCACCGTGTTTCTGCTTTCCAGCTAGGGCCCTGGGTTAAGAGCAGGGCCCAGGCCCAGCCTCCTGTCTGCACAGAAACGGAGGTGAGGGTGGTACGAAAAGTTCTGGGGCAGTGACTCTGCCAACCTAATGCTCCTGGACTGGAGGCCAGCCCACCCTGGGCCGGGCACCCACCTGCCCCACCCACCTCAGAGCCTCACGTCCTCGTTCTCACCCCTGCCCCAGGCCTGTTATCTGACCCTCCATCCAGGACAGCTGATCCCCTGTCTTTTGGTAGCCTGCAAAACCAGAAACTTGAAAACACTTCTCAGGTTTTATTTTTCTCTTTCTTTCGTAAGTTTCTTTTTTTATTTTCTTCTGGGCCATCACCCCCCTGTGCTTATCACAGTCTGAGAAAAAGGGGCTAATTGTGTCCTCTGGCCAGGTGGCCTCTGTGCCAAGACAAAAAGCTACTGTTTTTGCACATGTAAATTTGGACCCCTGGGGGCTTAAAGGACAGAGAGGCCCCCCCCCCCCACATGTGATTTTTCTGAGCTGAAAGTAGAGAAAAACTTGCTTAAACAGGATGGCAGAGACATTCTCTGTGCATACACTGTAGCAGTGTGGTCTAGGTGGGGCCCCCCAGAGGTAATTATCTGGAGGGGGGCACAGGAGGTCTTTCCATGGGACCCACCAATCCACAGACAAAAGAAACACAAAACAAAGATGTACAACTTGATGAATTCTTGCACAGTGAAGGCACACCCACGCAACCATCTTCCGGGGCAAGAAACAGAACCTGGCCAGTGCCCCAAAGCCCCTGCTGTGCTCCTTGATAATCACCCCTCCTTCCTTCCTCACCCAAGGTTCCGACCATCCTGACTATTTCTCCCTTGTTTTTCTTTATGTTTTTGCCTAAGCACGCATGCATTCCCAAACTCTATAGTTTAGCTTCTGTTTTCAGCTTTTTGTAATTAATATTGTATAGTATACGCCCTTCTGTGTCCGGCTTTTTTTTTTTTTTTTTGCAAGGCATTATTTTTGCACGATCCACCCCTTTGTGGCATGTGGCTGTAGCCGGTCCATTTTCACTGCTGTGTACTAGTCCATGTTACGATGGAACCTCCTTTTACTTGTCTACTCGACCATAATGGACATCTGGGTAGTTTCTGGTTTCTCACGCTTTTGACTACTATGTGTATAAAAGGAACATATATCCTCATTTCTACTGAGTCTATATCCTCAAAGTAGAATAGCAGACTAGAGGATGTATCATGCCGCTTAAATAAATATGGCCAAGCAGTGTTCCAAAGCAGTTGTACTAATTCACAGTCCTATCAGCAGCATCTGAGGGTCCCAAGGGCTCCTTTTACATTTCGGTTAATAACCACAACTTTTTGCTGTATGTATGTGTCAGACTTGAAGTGTGAGCATAGGAAGGGTGCTAACTGGCTCCCTCACCCACCTCAGGTGGGCTGGCAGGGGAAACACGGGTTAGTGAAATCATCACACAGCACTGTAATCACAAACCCTGAAGGAAAGAGATGAATCTTGGAAAGTACACAGTGGCGGGGGAGGCCTGACCTGGTCCAGGAGAGCCCCAGAGGAATTCTCGGAAGTCATGCTTCACCCAAGACCTGAAGGAGGAGTTGCAATTAACCAGGTAAAGAGGGATGGAGATGGAGAGGCACGCACGCTGGGCAGGTGGCACGGCATGTGCAAAGGCCCTGAGGTGAAAGGAAGCAATATGAGTTTAAGGAGCTTAGAAAACAAAGACCCAGAGAGATCAAGAGAGTCTCCTGAGGTGACACAACAAATTAGTAGCAGAGCTGGGTCTAGACTTCCCTGCTAAGGGGTCTTTGGTGCCCACGGGTTAGTGTGAATGCAGCTGGTTCCCTTAGAAGCTAGGGTTCCTCTCAAGAGGCAGGGCTGCTGGATTCAGGCACGCTGGAGTTCCAGTCTCAGCTAGCTGTGACTTATCCTAGCTGTGTGACCTTGGGCAGATCCATTCACTTCTCAGAGCCTCAAGTTCCTCATCTGTAAAAAAGGAGAGTGATATAAAGCCACAAGCTTCAGGGCTGCTGTGAGTGAAAAGAAGGAGACTATGCTTGGAAAGGCCCTGCCACTGAGCGGGTGCTCAGTACATACAAGGAACATGAGTGTCTATCTCCCTTGCCCCAGGCTGCTGGGGCTGGAGTTTAAAGGAGGAGCTACAGTTGGTGAGTACCTGCTATGTGACCAACACCTCCTTTGGAGGCAGGAGCTATGAGGACCCCTCCCCCGCCGCCAGGTTGCAGATGAGAAAACAGAAGCTCAGAGAGGTGGAGTGATTTGCCCTCCGTCACACCGCAGGAAGTGGGATGGGAGGGCCAGGATCCAACCCTCCCTAACATGGAGGGATGGCAGCTGAATTACCTTCGCAGCCTCTGCAGAAGTTTTATCCCAGGAAATCAATAGAGTGAAGCAGGAAATCAGAGAGAACATTAATAATCTCAGGCAGCAAAATGAACTGCTTCTAAGCAGCCGTTCTCACTGAATCCCATCCACGGAGCCTGTTACAAATGGTGCAGCTCAGAATAAAAGGGTCTTCCGGAGGCCATTCAAGGCGATGCTAAAGGCATGCAGCACACGACCCATTTCTAGAACAATGGGCTGGTGTGTCTTCCAAGGGCATCCCAACACAAGCTCGTTATGTTTCAGACAGAACAGGCTCCGAGTCCCCCAGGCAGGGGAGACCTGGCTTTACAGCAGAGGTCCAGCTGAGCCCACAGACACGCCTGTTTGGTCTGTCCTGTGTTTCAAAATTGCCTGAATTGGTGACCAACATTTACAGCCAGGTAGATTTTGCATAACGCTTGGAGTCTTCTCGGAAAAAAACCTTGAGAGACGTGGTCACCTGGGCTGTGTTCTCATGGGGAGACGGTGGGCTGGGTTGGGCGTGGGTGCTCCCTGGAGATGGTCCGCTTGGTTTCGGGTTCACCACTGTCCCTTTGCTCTGTCTCCCTCCTACGGGACCTGCCTGCCCCTGGCGGCATCTGGATTTGTGACCCCTCCCTGCATCCTTTGAGTCATCACAGCTTTTAGCCAGTGAAGCGATCCATGAGGTGTGGTTTGTTAGGGGATGATGGCTTTTGGCAACCAAAACTGGAAGGGAAGTGACAGGTCCAAGGTTCACAGCGGCCAGTGGGATGTCCAGGCTGAGTCTTCTGATTACGGGTGTCTCCCATTGCCCTGAATACTTGCAGAGCCCCTCCCTGGCCTATATTATCATCATCTAATAATAACATAGCAGTAGTAGCGTAGTAGTAGTAGTACTAGAAGTAGCAGCAATAGCACTTACTGAGTACGCTGCATGCTGGGGTCCTAGCACTTACTGTGTACCTCGCACGCTGGGGTCAGTGCTAAGTACCTTGCATGATCAATATCATTTAATCTTCACCTCACAGCAACCCTCTGAGGTGAGGACTGCCAGTAGGTCATTTTAGTGTGACCAGCATTTCCTTCCTCTTCTTAGGTTAACTGGGTCTTGATTTTCCTTTGGGGACCCGTCCTACCACTATTGGTCTTTGTGCCTCAGGAAGCCACCAAGGCTGATTCTCACCCTCCCCACCTGGAGGATCCACGGTGGTCATATGACCCCTATCTGACTGAACAGCGTAGTCCGTTTCTCTGATGCCAGGACACCTACAAGGTCTCCATTCCAGGACTTGCGGGAACAGGGCTTACAGCTGACACTATGGAATCATGAAGTTATTGGTAGGCATGCTGTGCACAGATAAAGATAGCCAGAGCCAGCTGCAGAAGGAAGCCCATCACAGAGAAAAAAGAAAGTCAAGAGGCTGGGAGGGAGGGAGAGAGAGAGAGAGAGAGAGAGAGAAAATGAGAGAATGCCCTGTGAAACTGTCAAACTCCTGGATCCAGCCAAACCTGAAGCTAGCTGCCAGTTACATGAACCAATATAGTCCCTTTTATGCTTGAGAATAAAGGAGTGTAATGATATTTAAGTTGGACTTTCTGTCACTTACAACTAGAAGAATCCGATGAAAATAAATATTATCATTATTTCCATTTTACATGATTAATCAGAAGCTAAGGGGATTGAAATAAATTACCCAAGGCCACACACTTGTGAATTGGTAGCTCTTGGATTTGAGCAAGCTTTGCCCTAAACCTAAAGCTATTAGGTCAGAAATCTTGGTCCCTTACAGGGCTGTCCCTCTGTCTCTAAGAGCTGAGAGTTGACTTTAGAAAGAGCCTATGTTCAGAGCTGCTGGTACACTGTGGTAAGTTGGCAGAGGCCAGGAAGGGCTGAGGAGAAGCTGCATCAAAATGAAATATATTATTTAAATCAATTCAGATGCCATGAGGAGAAAAATCAGAGCTTTCTGTGGCATTTCCCCCATGCCATTTTTAATTCTATCTTATCAAAACACAGCAGGGATTTGTTTTTCAAAAGGAAAAAACTCCCTTAATTAAAAAAATTCTCTAATAAAAGTTAAAATAGCCCACAGGCCATCAGGTGACAATGGAAGGAAGACATGGGCATTTCAGCAACTTAAAGCAGATTAAAAAACTAATTTGTTGACTTTTCTTTTTTGGCCAAAGCTCACCTCTCCCCTGGAAAGCTGTGTGTTTTGCATAATAAGGCTAAAATCCTGAAATCACCGATGTCAGCCCAGCTCCCTCTTTTGGGGATTTCAATGGGCTCCCACCTCACATGGGGGTGCGGTTTCTTCTTGTTCTGGCTAGGGTTTAATAGAATCATTTCACTCCCTGTACTTAAAATCTTTACAAGGCTTCCCACTGCTGGAAGGCTAAAGAGCAAAATACTTATGGGGCCAGCAAGGCCCTGAGAATTGCCTGCTTTGATGGTGTACCCTCTTCTCCAATCTGGAAGCACATCTGTGTCTTTGGTTCATGCCACTTTCCTCACCTCAGGGCCTTTGCACATGCTGGCTCTGCTACCTTCCCATCCTTTTTCACCTGATCGATCCTATTCATCCTTCAGAGCCCAGCTCATTTTTCTCTCTCTCGAGGAAGTCTTCCTTTCAAAGGCCCTAATTTGTGCACCCCCAGTGTCAGAGACCTTCCTTCCTGGCAGTTACTTCAAGTAATTATATGCAGATTAGTGTCCTGTTTTTCTCTCCACTGTCTCCACAGGGTCTGGCACACAGTAGGTACTCAATAAAAATTTGTCAAACAGACCAATGGGTGAACCTTGATGAAAGGGAGTGCATGGTACCAGTGTGCCATGGGTTCCTCAACACCTGGGGTCTTCCCTTTTCTGCGTCCAAAGCCCCAGCCCACATTCTCCCAGTTTGTTTCAAAATCTGTTTGCACATCTGCCTTTGGGTGTGCATGGTGTTTTGGGGATGAGACCACGTTGTATGGAAAAGAGAACACGGGCTCTAGGGTCAGACCCAGGTTCAAATCCCGGCCTCCCTAGGCCTTCAACTTATTTATTTTTATTCTGGTAAAATATACGTAAAATAAAATTTTCTACATTAACCATTTTTAAGTGTACAGTTCAGTGGCGTTAAGTACATTCACACTGTTGTACAACCATCACCGCTGTTCAGCTCCAGAATTTCGTCATCTTCCCAAATGGAAACTCCATACCATTAAACACTGACTCCCTATTTCCCCCTCTGCCAGCAACCACCATTCTACGTCCTGTCTCTATGAATTTGACCACTTTAAGGATGTTGTATAAGTGGAATGATACAGTATTTGCCCTTTTGTGTCTGGCGTGTTTCACTTAGTGCAACATCCTTAAGGTTCATCCTTGTTGTAGTGTGTGTTAGAATTCTGTTCCTTTTAAGGCTGAATAATATTCTACTGTATGGATGGACCACATTTTGTGTATCCCATGTTGATGGACACGGGTTGCCTCCGTTTTTCCACCACTGTGAGTAACAGTGCTGTGAACATGGCTGTACTCCTTGAGAAAGGGGGTAAGAGAGCATCTTCATTAGAGGGATGTTGTAAGGATCAATGAGTGAAAACACAAAAAGGGCAGAGCGCACTTCCCAGCACATAGAAAGCACCTGTATCAGTCAGGGACCAGCAGGTAACAGACGGCTCACCCCCACGGGGTGCCCAAGGACAGTTACGATGGGAGGGCAGAATGTGGGGAAGCCACTAGGGGTTAGTAGTGCAGCATCCGGGGCCTGGCAACAGAGGGGGGCCATGACCATCCTCGGACCAGAAGGGACAGGGGAGGGAGGCTACTGAATGCAGAGGACCCCAACAGGGGCTGTCGGAAGATACCACCGCCATCATCTGTTGTGTTTTCCTCACTGTACTAATCACTATTTAAGCTGAAGCTGTTCAGTTATTTATTTACGCATTTTTGTTCTAACTCCCATTCCTGGAATCACCCCCAGGACAGCGGGGCCTCTGTCTGCTTGCTCAACACTTCATCCCCTGGGCCTAGACAGACCTTGGTACATGGTAGGCACCCAGTAAATATTTATGCCTGGTGCATCTAAGCACTCAATAAATATGTGTTGAATCAATGAACGTGGAATGGTTCATTCGTTTCTTTCACCGCGGTAGCCAAATAACTACCCTCCAAAGATGTCCGTGTCCTAATTCCTGGAACCTATGACGATGTTACCTGACATGGTAAAAGGGACTTTGCAGATGTAAGTTAAAGATCTTGAAATGGAGAAATTATCTTGGATTATCCAAGGGGGTCCAATGTCATCAAGTGTCCTTATTAGAGGGAGGCAGGGGATTCAGAAGTCAGAGGTGGAGATATGACAGTGGAAGCAGAGGTCAGAGTGATGTGTGGCCACAAGCCAAGGAATGTGGGCAGCCTCCAGATGCTAGAAAAGGCATGGAAGTGGATTCTCCCCTACAGAGTGCAGAAGGAACGGAGCCCTGTTGACTCATTTTAGATTTCTAATCTCTAGAACTGTAAGAGAATAGATTTCTATTGTTTTAAGCCTCCGTGCTTGCAGTTATTTGTTACAGCAGCAATAGGAAACTAATACGCTCACATGTGAAAGTAGCATGGGATTTAAGGGGCTGAGAGTCCATCACGGGTCGGGAAGTTGAAGGCCCAGGTTCTAACCTCAGGTCTGCCACCAACCCTGTGCAACCTCAGGCAAACCCCACTTTCACAATGCCCATGGGGTGGGTGGGAGGGCCAACGGGCTGAATTTACTTGGTAAATACTCATAGATAATACTATTATTATCATATCCATATTACCGGTGAGCTAACTAAGGCACATGCCATCCTTATTTTATTTCCTAAGGTGGTACACTGAGGCTGCTGTCCTCAGCCCGATGAGGCTCAAGAAACGTGGGGCTCAGATCGTAACAGGGAAGCTGGGCTGGACTGCAGTCTAATCTGCCTCCAGAACCTAGGTTCTCCTGCTTCCTCCCCAAGCTGTAAAGTCCCTGAGGACAAAATCGGGGTCTGTCACCTCTGCATCTTCAGTGCCCAGGACAAAGAATGACTCAGAGGATTCTAATACTGAGCAACAGCAAATCCCGACATTCAATGAATGCACACACGAGTGGCAAAATGAACAAATGAGCAAATCTCCCCGCATCCAAAGAGACACTTCCCACGTCTGTGACCTGATTCGCTCCTGCCTACCTAGCCTCCAGGGGAGCCAAGGGGAAAATGCCAACTGTATGCTCTGACACCAGTGTGGCAAACATGCCTGCTGGCACTGGGGAGGCAAGATGACATGGTGGTTCAAGACATGGTCTCTGATATCAGGTGATCTGGGTGCAAATCCCAGGGATGCCTCTGCTAGGCTGTGTGCCCTGTGGAAGTCAATTCACCTCTCTGAGCCTCACAGATGATAACAGAAGTCATAACAGAAACTATCTCAGAGGGCTGTTGTGAGTGATAGATGATACATATAAAGCTTCTGGCATGGTGTGTAATATCTGGCAAATACCACATAAGCATTATCTATTATTATTATTACTATTATTATTCTCATAACTGCTGTTGTTGGGATGAGAAGAAATCCAGGTAGGAAGGGGATATCTATGATGAGAAGTACAGGTATGCATGGCGCAGCTCTGAAAGAGTACTAGCGGTCCCACAGGAGGAGGAAATACGGACTGCTGGTAACGACACCAGTTAGCTACCAACACAATAATGATGCGTGACAACCAGCCACAAAAATCCCGGTGACATGCGATAAGAAGTACTTATTTAGCTAACCTGTTTGTGGCCAGCTGGAGCTCGGCTGAGCTAGACTCTTCACTGACGTTTGAGCTTGATATGTGTTCATGCTGGGGCCAGGCTGAGGGGGTAGCAGCTACCTTGGAGGAGCCCCTCTCCTAGCCATGGCAGAAACATGCAAGGCCCCTGGAGGCCTAAGCTTGGAACGGACACACTGTCACTTCCACCAATGGCCAAAGGTAGACACGTGGCCAAACCCAAAGTGAAGGATCAGGAGCATGGACGCCGCCTGCCCCTTGAGTGGGAAGAACAGCAGAGTCGCATGGCCGAGGGCGCGGACACAGGTAGGGGGGAGGAACTGGGGCCAGTGATGTATTTACCCCAATAACCAAACACTTTCCCACACTGCCCTGCCCCGCCCTCCTCACCAGCTTCTGCAGCCCCTGCCTCATCAACTTCTGGTCAAAAGCTGGAAGACCCTGAGCAGTAACATTTGCAGTCTGTGGGGACCCCATCCCCACCTTCCCAACATCTGGACCTGCTCCGGGGAGCCATTAATCTCAGGCAATTTCTTCCCTCACTTGATTTGTTTATTTAAGGAAAACAAGTTGCTCCTAATTAGAAACACTGCTGTCGAAATGTGTGGTGCATCCTAGGCTGCCTATGTTCAGACCTTCTGCCTAAAATTATACCTGAGCTCTGAACATCTGTGAGTCTGTTCAGCGACTGGCCTAAGTGCAGGCTTCTGACGGGGGAGACTTGGGCTGTTGTGGGAGCCGAGGGAGCTGGGGGCAGAGGAAGACACAGGCTTCAGAGCAAAGGCACTTGGGAAAATGAACATCCGACATCCCAATGCGCTGCCCAGAGCTGGCACCACCAATCGCTGAATCAACACTCGGAAGGTACACACGCAAGCACAGTTCAGACGTGCAGAGCAGACAGAAGAGGAGTTTTAAAGGTTCAGAGATGTGTTCTGTTCGGACTCTCTTGGCTACCTTTACAGCTCCCCTCCCCCCACACACACACTTTACAGCCCTATGGACACTCAGAGACACCCACAGAGATGTGTGTGCTCAGAAATGCACACGTACACGAGACACGCACAAAAGTTACACTGCCCCACAGACAGGCAAACACACACAGAAACACACATCATACACGCAGGGACACAGAAGAAGATACAATGCAACATCCCAGGTACACACATTCAGAAACCTACAAACACACAGGAGACATGCACGAAAGTCACACTGCAACATCCAGGAACACACATTCAGAGACACCCACATGCACATCGAGACACACTCAAATGGACATGACAACCAACACACCCGGATACCAACACTAAGAAACACATACATATACGCCGAGATACAACCAAGCATGCCATGCTTCACACAGGCGCACACACTCAGAATCACGTGTGTACACGCGGAGATGCACAAGTTAACACTGCAAGACACACAGGTACACACCCACAGAAACACACACATACACAATCAAACGTACCTTCTAACACTCACTGACGCACATGCTCAGAAACTCACACATATACACAGAGACACTCACGGAGGCTGCCCCATGGCAAATAGGCACACACATACACAGAGACAAGACGTGTGCAATGCTATACACACACATGCCCACAGAGATACAAAAGTACATTGAAAAACATGTAGATAGATACACCTGTAAGTTTACGCTCACATCACTGCACACGTGTGTACACACACACACACGCAGGCACTCACAGACGCCCACAGAGATGTGCAGACAGCACGTACAGCTACCAAAGCACGCACCCAGGCTGACCCACACAGCTCCCCAAACACAGGAATCAGCGCACAGACCCTTACAACACACGTGTGCATCTGTGCAGCCAGTCACATACAACTGCTTAATGCTCACAAGTGCACACGCATACACACTGACTCACACAGACATGTACACACACACACAGAGGTATAAATCCACCGACATGCAATCTCACGAGTACACACTCATATGGACACTAGTCTCAAGTGTGCCCACACATTCTTAAGGTCTTTATGTAAGTCATACTCACATGCACACATGTGCACACACCTACATGAGAATGCCTGCACACACACACGTTCACACACACGTGTGTCTACCCAGACACACGCATCCTACTCCGCCAGGAAAGCAAACTGTTCATTTTCTGAATCCTGAAATGCAAGCCCGCAGATCGAGCTAACCCATGGTGGAGTTGCTCCTGCCCCAGTCCTGGCCGCATGCCTGTTAACTCACTCCGTGTTGGCCAAGATGAGGTCTGCCTTCCCCACCGAGGTTTTAGCACGGACCCAGGGCAACCCTAGTTTGCAGAGGGACACAGACATCTCAAGCCTCAGAACCACTCAGAAAGAAAGGAGACTGACCAATCTACGGCCTTCCTCCACAATCTCAGCAACTCTTGCCTGCACACACACATACAAGGCACTTTCCCCAGTGTGGCTGTTCCTGTAAGGAACAGCAGTCTCGCCTGATCAGACAGCTTCAGCAGAGGGAGTGCCTGACACCCAGACATACTGAACTTCTCTGCCCTGGGTCCCTACACAGCTGCAAAGTTGAAGCCATGGAGACAGCCTACCTCCACCTCCTGTTGCCATGGCGATGCAGCAGCTGGATGCATCCAGTCCTCCCAGACCGCCTGGGGCTCCCCACTAGGTGCTGCTGGTCCAGAAGCGCTTTTATGAGGAAGCGGCGAGGGGGCGGGGACTGCAGGTGTCAGGTGATTGGAGAGAACAAGGGCCCTGCTCAAGTCACCAAGTCAAGGATCACCTGGTGCTCAGATGGGACAGGGCCAGCCTCCCCAGGGGTAACAGCACCCAGATGCCCATTCACAAGACTCAGAAACAGACAGCCTTGCTGCTGTACCTGTGCAGCCAGTCTCCCTAGATACACTTTCTATGCACCATCTCAGTTAGTCCTCCCAACACCCTTCTGAAGTAGGAACTCTGGACTCCTCATTTTACAGTGGAGGGACCGAGGTTTGGAAGGTGAAATGACTGGTTAAACTCAGATGGATCTGAGCCCTAAATCTCTTAAACACTAAATCACATCACCTCCTGGGATTTTGAAAATTTCATCTGTGACAATCACTTGGGGCCACAAAGGTGTCTGAACTGGGACTTCTGAAGATATATGAAATCTCTTCATTTTACAGAAGCAGCAACTGGGGCCCAGAGATGTCTAGTGATTTGCCCAAAGTCACATAGCAAATTGAGGGCAAACTTGGGAGTTCAACCTCCTAACCCAACGATGAGGTTTCTCCAGGACATCATGTACCAGCCTCTGACACCCTGGAGGAATTCCTGGGTCCCAGCAGTCTAGAGAAGCAGCTCCTAGCCTGGTCCCAGGTCAGAATCCCAAGCAAGGGCAGGAGGTCCTCAGATTCCCACCTCATGCCTCAAGTACTGTCCAGGAACCACACAGCAACGCTATTCCTTAGAGGCAGTTGCCAAGAGTGACCACAGGGCCAGGGGAATACGTCCAGCCGTCAGGGCATGGTCAGAAGCACCTTCACTGCTGCCTCACTGACAAACTAGTCCATCGAGATGACCCCAGCCCTAAGCTGGAAGCCTAGGGAGGAAGCATGATGCCATCTAGGGGGCTGTGACCACAGCGGTGGCTCCCAAATGATCCTTGGAGACCAGGTGGCCTCTTTGGAGCATGTTTTTCATTGGGAGGAAAAATAATCTGGCCAAACTCATCAGCTATGTGCTTGGCTCAGCAGAGCCTTGAGGGACCTGGAGTATGGGGGACCACCCACACCCTCAGAGCTGGGGATGAGAGTGCCAGGAGCCCACATCCAAATGTCCATTCCAACCCCTTTTTTGCAAAAGTTTGTTACCTCCCCAGGCTCCAATCTGAACAGTCTCATTGAGCAGCTCAGGAAACTTCCCCCACATCTTTTGCGCATCTAAGGAGCTGCAAGGAAAGGGAGGTGATCCCCACCGCTCCTAGTGTCTCTGCCAAGGAGGTGATTCTGCTTCTGTGATGACACTTGGGGCTGCTGGAAGGGCTTGGATGGGGGGCATTCTGGCTGAATGGGTCCCCCTGCCCTCAGGTCTTTCTCCTGTTCCACACGCGCGCGCGCGCGCGCGCGCACACACACACACACACACACACACACACACACACACCAGAATAAGCAAGACTGCAAAGCACTCTACGCAGAGCCCATCACCTGGGCAGCCCTGGCTGCTGGCTCCAGGTGACAGGAATCTCAGTCACCAGAGTGTCACCCCCAACAAGCACCTTCTGAAGTCAACTTGAAAATACCTCCAGCTCCTTCTCCCTCAGAACTCTGAACTGGCCAAGAGGGGGTGATTCATGGATGGAATTCAAGGGGCCCACTGCCTTCCCCCCCCGCCCAGCTCATCCTGAGAAGCTCTGGACGTGCCTGCCTTGGAGACCCAGCGGGATGCCCGGAGGAAGGACGCCTGGATGAGCTGGGATGCCCAACCCTCTGCTGTTGGAAAGTTTGTCATCTACCCAGAGCTGGACTGTCACCACTCGGGGTTCTTTACTCACCTGGCTCTGAGTGCTGAACTCCAGCCTCCAGGAAGCGGCTGGAACTGGCAGCCCAGATGGGGCACAGCAATCCTTTCGCAGCAGCTCTGCACCCCCTCCCTTATGGTGCCCTGCTAGCAGGTCCAGGCCCCTCAGCCCTTACCTGAGGGTCTCAGCCACTTGCAAACTCTGCCAGGGGAGCCCAGCAGGCGCCCGGGGTCCCTCTCTGTGTGACTCCCGCGTCCCGCTTGGCGCGCCCGCTCAATGGGCACCTTCCCAGCTGCCAGCTGCTGCAGTGGCATCAAGGAAAGCAAGCGGGGACTGGATTTTCTTTCTCGCCACCAAGGCTCTTCCAGGCGGGCCCGGCGGGGGGGGGGGGGGGGGGGGTGGCTATCTCTTCGGGTCTGGTGCAAGGGGCATCCTCCGCGCCTCCAGCGGGAAAGTGGAAGAGTGTGCGTCTTGGATTGCAGCAGCGGCGACAGCAGTGGCCAGGGACGAGGAGGCGGTGGCGACGCCAGCCGGCGAGCCGGGGAGGCGGGCGGAGGCGAGAGGAAGTGAAAACCGGGCTCCTGTGAGCCTGGCGCTCCGGCGGGCTGGCGGGCGGGCGGCACTGCGGGTGCCCCGCGCCAAGGCGAGGCCCCGCGCAGGCACTCGTCCGGGGATACCCGGGCCGCTGCGCGCCGGACGCGGGCTGCGGCTGGGCGCGGGGCTCCGGCCGCCTCGCCTGCCTCTCTCTCACTGCCTCCCCCGCTGCCTCGCTCGTTCCCCCGGACTTCACGTCTCCAGCCGGAGCTCCCCGCGCCGCTGCCGCCGCCGCCGCCGCCGCGCGGAGCCACAGCACTGCCTACCGCTTAACTCCTTGCATGCCACCTGGCCCTCCCGCAGCCTCCCGGGGAGCTGGGCAGAGCCGGTGCCAGGCCTGCTGCGGAGCTGCGGCAAGGGCCAGCCTCCGAGCCTCAATTTCCTCGTCTGTAAAATGGGCTCGAGAGACCCACGGCATAGGGTTGTCTGTAGAATTAACTGAGCCGATTGGGGGAAGTCAAGCTGCCTGGCATTGAGTAAGCGCTCGATAAATGGCAACAGTATTTGCTGTTGCTGCTGCTGGTTTTGTTCAAGAGCCTTACCACTGTGCCTCGCAAATGGTAAACACCCCATACAGGGCACTCTGGTTTTTTTGGGGGTGGGGGGAGGATGTTTAGTTTGTTGCTTTACAAACTGCACAGGCAGTGAGTTTCAGCTGTGTGAACTCCGGGTGATCACCTACCCTCTCTGAGCCTGTTTCAGAAGATTCTTTCTGAGCTCTGTGACCTTGGACAAGTCTCCCCTCTGAACCTCTGTATCCTCCTCTGTAAAGTGGGTGATAGGTAATGCCCACCTTCAAAGGATCTCCAGTGAAACTCTGGGAAAGGAGCCCGTCTCATGAGAGAGCCACCACTGAGTGAGGGCCTCCTAGGTGCCAGATACCTGGCCCTGTAGTTTCAAACACATCAAGTCAGCAAAGCCACCCTAGGTGGCTGCCAGTTCCATTTTCATTTTTCAGACAAAAGAACTGGGGCCCAGAGAGGTTAAGAGGCTCACCTGGCTTAGCACAGCTAGAAAGTAGAGTTGGGATTTGTACCCTAGACTTTCTGACTCCAAAACCATTATCGGTTAAGCTTGGGACTCAAGGAGAGGCTTAAAAGTGGCCCTTTGCAGACTATTCCTCATTGAACCTGGCAAGAAGAATTCATACCCCCATTTCTTTTATCAGAGCGATTGTTTTCCCAATTATAAAATTAATTCTCCTCTAATGTAGATAATTCAGAAAATACTGAAAAATAGGAAGAAAAGCAAATCAACCCCATTCCCATCACCCAGAGTTAATGATTATTAATGTCTCGATGTAGTTCCTTCCAGTCTTTTTTCTATGCCGACATATAAAAGCGGTTGGCACGCAGAGAATCATCCGTTCTGTATTAGCACATGGAGAGGGCTTGGCAAACGCAACTCAGAAATCCTTTGCTAAGGCTGAGCCCCCAGTTTCACATGAGAAAAAGACATGTAAATGTTCAATCAATAGCAGCTGTTGCTTTTTATTAGAAAGAAGTGATCTGAATAATACTAATATTTTATTGCCAAGAATTGAGTCCTTACTTAGCAACAAGCACAACTCCTGTTAATTCTTTACAAACATCTTAAGCAATAGATATTTCAATTGGCTCATTTAAAGATGAAGGCCTGGGACCTCCCTGGTGGCGCAGTGGTTAAGAATCTGCCTGCCAATGCAGGGGACACAGGTTCGAGCCCTGGTCTGGGAAGATTCCCACATGCCACAGAGCAACTAAGTCCGTGGGCCACAACTACTGAGCCTGCACTCTACAGCCACGAGCCACAACTACTTAGCCCACGTGCCACAACTACTGAAACCTGTTGCGCCTAGAGCCTGTGCTCCGCAACAAGAGAAGCCACCACAATGAGAAGCCCGTGCACCGCAACAAAGACTAGCCCCCGCTCGCTGCAACTTGAGAAAGTCCACATGCAGCAATGAAGACCCAATGCAGCCAATAAATAAAAATTAATTAATTAAAACAAAAAGGATGAAGGCCTGGAAAGATGGTTCACTTAAAGATAAAGGCTCAGAAAACTGAGGCCCAGAAAGGTTAAGTCACTGTCCAGAGGCATGCAGCAAGTTCATGGCAGAGCTTGAATTAGAACCCCAGCTCTTCGGCCCACCCCACCCCTGGGCACCAGCATTATTTCAAATGGCAGGCCCTCTGCCTCTTTCCCAGGCCCTTGTCTTTCCACCACAACTCACAACCCTCTTGCTCTATCCTGGGGACAAACCTCCTCTGGAGAAAGGTCTGGGGGCTGACACCTAGTCAAGGGACCCTCTTCAGGGTAGCAGGGGGTCTAAGAAGGGGGAGATTAACCTCCAGCCATTCCCAGTCCACCTCCACCAAAGCCCACTTCTCCCCGCCTCTCCCTAATCCCCCTTAGGAATGGGAATTGGGCTCATCACAAAGTGGAAAGAGCCCCAGGCTTGGAATCCAGCAGGTGAGGCTCAAGTGCTGGGCGAGTGTCCTTGGGTTGGTCGCCCACACCTTGGAGTCTCTGCTTCATCATCCACGAAAGGACTAATAATGTCTTCCCTGCCTGCTTCTTAGGGTTTGGGGGGAACAATAGATTGAAAAGCACCCTGAGAGTGGCAAAATCACAAATGTATACTGGTGATGTTATAATGATTCCTGTCATCATCATACAAGCATATAAGAGCAGAGCACCATGGCATGGTGCAGTGTTGAAAAGTGGGAGCCCTGGAGACAAGTCTGGTTTTCCCCATATGGATGACCCATCGCCAGGTATTGAAAGAAGTCTTTCCCCTACTGCTCTGTGGGGCCACCTTTGTTGGATAGAGTGTATATCCCCATGTGCAAGCAGATTGGTTCAGGGCTTCCCATTTGGTTCCGTTGGTGGATTTGGTTATCTCTTTGTTGATGTCACATGGTCTCAATTACTATAGCTTTACAATAGTCTTGACAGCAATAAAACGTGTTCTCTTATTCTCTCTGCGAGATTATCTTGGATATTCTTGGCCTTTTGAATTTGCCTATTAATTTTAGAATTAGTTTCTCAGATCCCTCATACAACAACAACAACAAATACCTGCTGGGTTTGGATTGGGATGACATTGGGTCTATAGATCAATTTGAAGAGATTTGCCATCATTACTATATTGAGTTTTTCCAATCCCCCAACCTCACACCATATGCAGAAATAAATCCCAGTTGTGTTATATAGGTTTAAATGTGAAAGGCAAAACAACAAAGCTTCCAGAAGCCCATAGCAGAGGCAATCTTTATAACCTTGGCAGTAGGAAAAGACTTCTTAAACAAGGGGAAAAGCACTATTCATAAAGGAAAACACTGATATATTTCATACACTAAAATCATAAGAACTTCTCTTCACTAAAAGATACTATTTAAGAGAGTGAAAAGTCAAGGCACAGAGTGGGAGCAGACATTTCCAACACCCAGAACTATGGGCTCCTTTTCAGAACTTATTAAAAATTTTCCACAAATCAATAAGTAAAAGGCAGACAATCACATCAAATGCTCAAGAATCTGGGACAGAGGCTTCACAAAAGAAGATGTTCAGAGAGCCAATAAACTCATTAAAAGGTGTTCAACCTAATTAGAAATCAGGGGCACGCCTATTAAAACTGCAAGGAGATGGTGTTACACTACAATTACAAAAATTGACAATCCCAAGTACTGGTGAGAATGTGGAGCAACTGGAAACTGAATGTGCTGCTGTTCAGGAGTGTAAATTGGTACAAACACTTTAAAAAATTATGTGGCATTATTTACCAAAGCTGAATATACACCCCTCTCTGGCCCGCCTTTCCACTTTCAGGTATATATCCAACAGAAATGAAGGCTTATGTCCACCAAAAGACATGTACAAGAATGTTCACAGCAGCCATTTTTGTTGCTTATAACAGCACATTTTAAGGACACAGATGGACATATCTACGAAGCACAAACAGACCCACAGACATAGAGAACAGACTCGTGGTTGCCAAGGGGAGGCTGGGGAGCGAAGAACTGAGAGTTTGGGATTAGCAGATGCAAACTATTATATACAGGATGGATAAACAACAAGGTCCTATTGCATAGCACACAGAACTACATTCAGTATCCTGTGATAAATCATAACAGAAAAAATATAAAAAGGAATATATGTATGTATAACTGAATCACTTTGCTGTACAGCAGAAATTAACACAACATTGTAAATCAACTCTACTTCAATAAAAAAAATTTTGTTTTTAAAAATCACATTTTAAACTAATCTCAAACAACTTAAATGTTCACCAACAACAGGACAGATTCACTGTGTATAATCAGCGGGTAGAATACTATACAACAACGAAAAGGACCAGATTCCAGATACACACCACCACAGGGTAAAGCCAACAAGCACAGCCCTGAATGATGGAAACTAGACACCAAGGACGCACCCTCGCATGATTTCACTTACATCCTGTTTGGGGGCAGGCAGACTCAACTGGAGGCTGGAAGCCAGAATGACGGCATCTCCGAGGAGGATGAGCGTTGCAACTGGGAGGAGGCACATGGGATTTCTGGAGTGCTGGACATCTTTTCTTCCTTGACCGGGTTGGTACCTACACAGATGTTTGCGAAAAGTCATGGAACCTTACGTATACATGTTGAGCACTTTTCTGCATGTTTGTTAATTCGACTTTTGGAAAGGCTGTTTTTCAAGTGACAAAGCTTAGGCACAACAGACACGGGTTCAGACCTGAGCTCTGGTACTTTCTGTGTTGTGTGACCGTGGTCAAGTTATCGCATCTCACTGAGCCTTGGTTTCCTCAACCAGAAAATAGGAACAATAACTGTACCTACTTGATGGGGTGGTGTGAGGATGATGGGGCTTCAGTGGAAATAACAGATACAAAGCACTGCATCTGACCAATACTGGCTGATGATGGTCATGAATCATATTATATATAGAAATATTATATGTAAAGTAAAGGCGTATCCGAGAAATGATGGAAAGAACTGAGTTTGAACCTCAGAGAGGGTTGTCAGGTAAAAGACAGGATGCCCAGTAACGTTTTTAGGATGAGTGTATAATTTTACATGGGACATACTTAAAATAAATCTTTTTTTTCATTGTTTATCTGGAATTCAAATTCAACTGGGTATCCTGAATTTTCATTTTGCAAATCTTGCAATCCCAACCTCATAGGTACCAGCTGTGTGCCTTGCAGTAAGTTGCCTGACTACGCTGGCCTCGGTTGCTTAATCTGTATAATGGGAATAAAGGTCCCTTCCAGCAATGACAAGAGAATGAAACTGATTAAATCAGATGAGTTCCCAGCAGGCATCAAACACTCTGTATTTGTTCCTTTCACTCCCTATCATCACCATCCCACTTCTTCTGTTTTTTTTCTTTCCTTGGCTAAGTTTTAGGGTTACCAGAGCTCCCCACAAACATAGTTCAGTCCCCTCACTGGCCTTCAAAACTAAGAGATTGTGATTAGCTATAAAAAGTAAGTAGTAAAGCTGTAGGGTTTTTTGGTCTAAAACACACACAGTCAGTTTTGGCAAGAAGGGCCAGTCTGCTGCTTCTAGGCTCGACCAATGGGCAAAGTCTAATCTGGGGGGAGGACCTGTCCTGCTCTCTGCTTATCCTTGCCATCATTTGTGTTTCAGGTTCCTGAGAAGAGTCTCATCCTCTTTCCACGCCATCTATTTCAGTTTCTGGCCAAAGTCTGTTGTAGGACTCACAGAAGAGAAGCAAGAAACAAAGCGATCTTTGAAATAAACTATAAAGATCAAAATGGTGACGTAATAGAGTTTCCGAGCATAAGATCAGGCAACACTTCTGAGCTATTTTCATAAAAATGAGCCCTTAACCCCTACATCACTGTCATTTGAACCCCAGCGTCTAAAAATAGGATTTGCTCTAATTTCCTGAGTGGCTGATGCAAATGGAGAGAATGTGAGAGCAGTGAGCGGGCTGTGTCAGGTGGTAAGTAACTCCTCGACTTGATGGCATTTTTCTAAAGTGGAATGGAGGGGAACCTGCCTCCAGAAATGTGAGGCAAATCTTGGCAGAGGTCAGAGGGTTAAGACGAAGGATACTGGAGTTAGTCTGACCTGGGATGGAGCCTCGGCTCTGCCATCTCCTAGCTGGGTGGCCTTGGGTAAATTAATTAACATCTCTGGGCTTCATCGTTTAAAAAACAGAGAATAAAGATTTTGTGTGACAGATTAAATGATAGGCATATATAGACTCTTTCCCACAGTGCATGTACTATGCACATGAACAGTGACCTATTATTATAATGATTCCAGATGGAGAGGACAAATCTAAGGTGACGTGAGGATGCCGTTCATTTAGGGCTCTGAACAGAACTCCAATCCCAGAATTCAACCATGTGTGGGTTTCCTAGAGTCAGATTTTTTTTCAGGCATTAAGCAACTGACTCACACATCACTGTTAATGTGTGGAATAGAGACTAAGGTTTAGAAGAGGGAATTGCAAAGGTCGCTGTGACTTTGTCCTGGTGCAGATACTCAACGGAGGGAGGTCTTCTAACTGCAAGGAGTTTGGGCACGGTGCCCAGGGTGGGCTGATCACTCCCTCTACCACCCTGCATTTCTGCTTCTTCCATGGGATCTCTCTCTGCACCCTGAACCCTCCATTCAGAGCCCTCCTGTGAGTTCCCAGTATCTCCCATCTCATGTGATGGCAGTTGGTGCTTGGTCAACCATGCGTCTTTTAACCACTTCTCTTTGCCTGGCACCCAACGTAGTGCTTGGCACGTGGTAGGTTCTCTTAGTCCACTTGGGCTTTTATAGCAAAAATATCATAGGTAGGGTGGCTTAACAGACAGCAGAAATGTATTTGTCACAGTTCCGGAGGCTGGGAAGTCCAAGATCAAGATCAAGGCACTGATAGATTCAGTGCCTAATGAGAGCTCATGTCCTAGTTTATAGATGGCCATATTCTTGCTGTGTCCCCACATGGTGGAAAGGGACGAGGGATTTTGGGGGGGGGTCTCTCTGATAAGGGCACTAATCCCATTCACGAGGGCTCAACTCTCATAACCAGATCAGCTCCCAGAGGGTCTCCCTTCCTGATACTATCACATTGGGGGTTCGCTTTCAACGTGTGAGTTTTGGAGGGACCAAAACATTCCATCTACAGCACAGGTGCTCAGGAAAAAACAGATGAGTGAATACAACTGTCCAGTATTCCCACAGATATATACAGGTTAAAAGAAAAACTGGTGTGATGAAGAGAATTCACCCATTAAAATTTCAGTGAAAGAGGGAAAGAGGCATAAATGCAGAAGAATGTATACTGAGGTACCTTTTAATGGCAAAGCAGTGGAAAGAATCTAAATGCCCATCAACAGGAGAATGGGTGGATCAATTCTGTTATATTCTTGAGGGGGGCACTATGCAGCAGTGAGAATTAATGAACTAGAACTCTATGTATCACCACACATAAAGCTCAAAAATTAGTGCTGAGTGAAAAGAAAACCTGGTTGCAAAAGGACATGGACGGAACTGTGAGATCTGAAGCAGGTGGCTTCACCTCTCTCATGAGGCCCCTGTTTCTCCATCTATAAAGTGCAGCGAATACCATATAGGGGATGCGGTGGCCATACTGAAAGCATGCACAAAGGCAAGTACGATGAAAACACCCAGTACAATTATTGGTCTGGCAATATGTTGATACTAGCCTTGAATGGTCTGCATCACTTTCTAAAAATAAAGAGGCTGTTAAGAAAAAAAAAGGGACATGGACAGAATAAAACTATTTAATGAAGTTCAAAAATCTGAAAAACAATTCAGAATATTTGTATGAGTGCATGCATGTATAGTAAAAGCATAGAAACGTACATGGGCAAGGTGAACATCAAATTCAGGAGACACGTTACCGCTGCTTGGGGGGAGGGAGTGGGATTGGGAGGATCCCAGAGAGTTTTAAGTATGTTTTTAATGGTCTATTTCTGAGACTCTTTGGTGGATGCAGAGAAGTTATATTGTTCTCTGCATCTTTTGGTGTGCCTGAAATATTTCATTAAAGAAAAAAAAAAAAAACTACTGAAGCAGCAGTTGAGAGTGAAGGCCAGAATAGAACTGGCTTAATTCCTACCGCCGTTCTGATATTTGCTGTGTGTCTTGAGTAAGGGAGTTAGCCTCTCTGAGCTTCAGTTTCCTCAGCATTCCAATGGGGATAATAAGTCTTGGAAATATTAAATGAGATAATGTATATAAACCACTGAAAGCCGGGTAAGCACTCAACAAATAACTGTTCCTATCATAATTAATTGTCAACGGCAGTCAACTTCAAATCATTTGAGAACTGGAAACATCTAACAAGATCACCCATTCCTAACCTGTCTTTGCAGATAACATGGTTGAGACTGGAGAGGCTGAGCAAGGCACCGGAGGTGGTGAGGTGCAGGGGAGGCAGATTTGAGGGTCTGAGGAGCATCTGTGTGAGGAGGGACCCTCTGGGTTAGGTATGGGGCCTCTGCTCCAAAGCACTTCCTATAAAACCTATAGAAACCCTCACTTCCTTCCAAGGGACCGATGATGGTCATATATGAGACCTGCTAAAACTAAGACGTAGATCCCAGAGGGACTGACCCGTCCTAATGTGGCTTCGCCCCGTCCTCTCCCAATCCCACAGCATACTGATATCATCATGAAAGAGACTGAGAAGAAGAATGTTTACAGGCTCATCCCTTTCTAATTTATATTTTTTAAGACAGTAAAAAAATCTGATACCTAACACAAACATGCATCACTCTTCACAAAAATACACTTACTGTAACTAGATCGCACTATTTGTAACAGCCCCAAACTGGAAACGGCTCAAATCTCCATCAAGGAAGAATGGACAAATATTGTAGTATTCATTCAAAGCAATACGATCCAGCCATGAGAATAAACAAACTACAGCTCCTACCACTGCACGGATCAATGTCACAAACATAATATGAACAAAGGAAGCCAGACCCAAAGAAGTCATCTGCTGACATTTATATAAAGTTCAAAAATTGCAGAACTAACCAGGCTGCCCTATAGGAGTCAGAACTGTGGTTACACTTGGGTGGGAGGTTGTTGTTGGAAGTGGGCTGGGAGGTGCTTCCAGGGGCTGATAATGTTCCTTTTGTTGATGTGAGTGCTGGTGACATGGGTGTTTTCCTTGTGAAATGCATGAGCTGTACACTTATTATTTGTACACTTCTGGACATATATTACACTACAATTAAAATGTTCCTTAATGTAAAAACTTGCCAATTCCAGTCTTCCAACCTTTATTAGTGACCAAAGCCTATGTTCCGCCACAGATCAAGCCACGTAAACAAAGGAGGTAAACGTAGGCCTCTAAATTAGCATCCTCTCTTCAGCCTTGACCTTGAACATATCAGCTGACACCGTCTTTCCTTCCAGGCTCACTGAAAGAGGGGACTGTCTACCTAGGACCCGGCCAGGTGGAGACAAGGGCCATGACTCAGGACACCCTATCCACAGAGACAGGCCAACCACCAA
Source organism: Hippopotamus amphibius kiboko (assembly GCF_030028045.1). NCBI lineage: Eukaryota > Metazoa > Chordata > Mammalia > Artiodactyla > Hippopotamidae > Hippopotamus > Hippopotamus amphibius. The sequence goes on along the minus strand of NC_080193.1, from coordinate 8,711,745 downwards.
AATTATCTGATTTGGCAGTTTCTTGGGATCAAATGACCCAGATAATGGTGAAACTGCCATGGTGACACCACCCATCCCAGCCAAAATACCCACAAGGCAGATGCTTCCCCTGGGGCCATATTTGGGGGCAGAGAGTCCTACGCCAGCTCCCCGGGTCTAATTTCTGCAAGAGGGGCTGTGGGGGTTCTTTGAGAGCCTGCAGAGGCCACAGAAAGGTAAGGCAGTCTGGACCCTTGTGGGGCTCCAGGCAGGCCCCCTCCCGGTCCTATGCTGAGGCTCTCCCACAGCCTCCCCAAGACACTGCTCTGAGCCATCGAGCACGGATTTTCTCATTTAATCCAACAGCCCTGAGAAGGAGGCAATATCCGTATTGTTATTCCCATCTTGCAGGGGATGAAACTGATGCACAGAGAGGTTAAATGAGTCACCCCATCGTCAACACCGAAAAGAATGAAGTCATTTATTTTTTAACTGATTCTCTCACCAGCCACGGCTTCTCCCACCATTCCTTCCTCCAAGGATGCTTTTCCTCACCTCTCGTCTCCTAGCTACTCATGCATCAGACCTCAGGGAGAACCTCACTTCTGCAGGACAGTGAGTTCGGGTCCTTTGTGAAGCAAGCGCCGAGATGGAGCTAGATGTGCACAGGATTCATTGGAGGAAACCTCCAGAGAGGTTGAAGAGAGAGGGAGCAGGATTACGCAGAAAGAGGCTTCAGACCAAGATGCAGGTCTGACATTGGGGAAGGAGAGGGGAAAGGCGGGGAGACTGTGCAGGGAGAGCCTCCGACACAGCACAACTGTGAGAAAGGCTCAGCCAGCCCAGCAGGAGCCCCAGAGCAAAGACTACCCATTGGTGAAGGCCGGGTTGGGCAGGGATGGCTCAGATTGCTGGTCTTCATACCAGTAGACCCTGGGACAAGTCAGCACATTTTACAGAAGGCAAAATGAGCATCGGTTTACTTGGTGTATTGGTTATGAGCCGGGATACAGAGCATCTTTTAAGAGCATCCATTTTAACTGCTTATCGGATGGCTTACCCTCTTGGGCTGTACGCTCCACAAGGGCAGGAATTATCCTGTGCAGAGAGCAAGACTGGCATGTTGTAGATGCTCAGTTAATATCTGTGGACTGACAGACTTTCCCGACCAGCCCCTCTGGGTTTGCCGATTGCCATACATTTCCTGAGGATGTTTCACGCAGCATTTTTGTGATAAGGATGAAGGATTAGATGTTGGATCTGGGCTTAAGTGTTAGAGTTTTCACACACTCTTCTGATGTGTTACCTTAGGCAAGTCACCTCTCTTTTCTTGAACTTCTGTTTATTCATCTATAGAATGGGGATAGTAATATCTACCCATTAGATATTATTAATATTTGTCTGTTTCAAAGATCAAATGAAATTCTGCTATCATAGTATTTTTACCATTACTGTCACACCAAGGAGACATTTACAGATAGCTACTTTTAGCGTTCACGCTTATTCAAACAAATTAGAGGGTCTCAGCCTCTAAGGCATGAATGTTATCTCAGAGCGTATCATTATTTCCATGGAAAAATCATATTTGACATACACTGATACACCTTTTACAGAGAGGAACATAGCCAGGCAGACACTGTCAAATCATCATTTGTGGTATAGTCAGTTGTCTGTATTCCAAGTCTGCCCCTGAAGCCGGGATCTAGATCTTACTTGTCTTTGTATTGCTAGCACTCAGCAAGGAGTTTACACACCAAAGAGACAACAAATGCACATTCCTGCTTCCCAAGTGGAGGCACAGCCATGTGACCATACACACGTGTATCCGTTGATGTAATCCTCATAACAACCTCCCCCCCCCCACCCCCCGGTGGACACTACTGTTCTCATCCTCTAAAGAGAGAAACTGAGTCCCATCGAGGCAAAGCTACTTTCCTAAACTTGCAAAACTTTCAGGTTTCAGGCCTGGGATGTCACGGCTCCACATTGGGGTTTTTCCACTAGGACACATGGCTGTCAGCCTGGCAAACAGGTCAATCTGAGATGCAGTCTAAAATGCAGAACGATGCCCTCATTGTCCCCGGGGACTCCAGCCTGGCCTCCAGGGAAATATTCTTGGAAACCAGCCTCTCTGGCATCTTCCAATGTAGACACACGAGTCTCCTGAGAGGAGAGAGAGCTGTAGGCTTGTGGGTTGGCAGATTTTTACCTTGGGGTTCAAGAGAAGCCAGTGTGATCTGGTTACAGAGTTGCTCTAAGAAGCTTCAGTAATTTGAACATCACTTTTTCCTGATGTCTTCACTGTTTGAAGTTTCCCCTTGCAAACACACTCAGGAGCAACCGTCCATTAATAACAACAGCAACATTTGCAGAGCTCCTGCTGTGTGCAGGTCTGAGGTCTACTGGTCTGGGGCCCACACATTCATTTTGACTGACTTTTCTCAACAACCATGCAAGGTGGGTATCCCTACTCCCATTTTCCAGATGGGGAAACTGAGGCTCAGGAAATAAGGTAAGCTGCCCAATGTCACAGAGCTGGGAAATGGCACTGCCGGGACCTGGATCCAGCCTGGTCAAGGCCTAAGCATGAGGCGGGGGGAAAGGACACCAGCAGGCAGAACGGAGCCTGGAGTTCCGCCGCCCACCTCCGAGGCAGCTGTTCCTTAAAGACATATTGGGACAGCCTCATCCTTGGCATCCTGCCTCTCATCACCAGCTTGTCCATCCTCCAAACCCAGCCATAGCCATATCTTCGAACACATGCAGTTCTGACTAACTGCTGCTTAAGACCTCCAAGTGGCTTCCTGTTTCCCACAGCTGAAAGCCCAAGCTCTTTCACCCAGCACTCAAGGCCTGCTGCAGTCTGGCCTCAAGTCTCAAGTCCACTTCCTGCTGCCCTTCCCTCTGCTCCCGTCTACCCTCCACAGCACACTCTTCATCCCTCCCCCACATGCCCTGCTCATTCCCCGCTTTACTTTTGTATGAGCTATTTCTCCTCCCCGAAATCTTACCTCCTTCCTTCCACGTCTTCACCCAACAAACTCCTGGTCATCTTTCAATTTCAAATGGTGCCTTCCCTTGGGATGCTTTGGTTTCTAGAATCCCATGGCCTCCCCTACATGGTAGGATCAGGGAGAGTAGAGGGACACCAGTTTGGCCAATAGAATATTTTCATTCCCATTATGCCTTTTGCCAGAATCAGAGGAGGCAATTCCACAGCCTCAGTCTAGCTCAAAGAAATACCTTTTGACAACCATTTACAGAAACTAGGAACCCTCTCTCCACCCTTCTCCCCACATTTACTGTTCTATTTGCCCAGAAGAGCATTCCCCATCTTTGTGAGAACTGGTCTTCCCCACTCCAGCCTTGTGTGTCGAGAAGAAGCCATCCGTGAATATAGAGGGGCATCTTTGAGTCCAGCTGGGCCAGTCTTAGAATCCCATCGTCCTGGCCACGTGATTGCTCCAGAAATTGGCACGTGATCCAAGCTCAGCCAATCAGAAAACCTTCCTGGGAATTTCTTATTAGTGTTGGTGGGAAATAGCCCTATTTCATGTGGTCAGAGGCAGGCTCTAGATTTGGAGGTCCAGAGCTACCTGTGAAATTGGTTTGAGCCCAGTAAGGATGACTCAGCTTGAGGGAATGAACCAGCATGCAGACAAAAGGCTAGAGAAAATGTATGTTGTTAAATTAGTTCCTGGCTCCAATCTTCCCCAAGCTCAGACATTAGGTCTTTTTTTTTTTTAGCTCTTTATTGGAATACAATTGCTTTACATTCTTGTAGCAGCTTTTGAGGTACACCAAAGTGAAGCAGCTGTATTTATACATATATCCCCATATCCCCTCCCTCCCGCGACTCCCTCCCACCCTCCCTGTCCTGGCTCTCTAAGGCATCACCCATCATCGAGTTGATCTCCCTTTGTTATACAGCAACTTCCCACTAGCTATCTATTTAACAGTTGGTAGTGTATATATGTCTATGCTACTCTCTCACTTCGTCCCAGCATTAGGTCTTTAGAGCCAATAAAATCTTTGGTAGGTTCAAGTTCAAGGTGAGTTTTGGTCACTTACAACCATAGGGTTCGGACAAATGGTTTAAAACTCCTCCACTTATATTAATATAATAATGTAGTCAACAAATATGTATTAAGGACCTGGTGTGGACCAGACACTCTGCTAAGTGATGGGGACATTAAAGTGAAATAAAAATATGGTCTCTGCTGATACAGAGCTCACTGTCTGCAGCTGTGCTGTCCGATACAGTAGCCACTAGCTACCTGTGCCTATTTAAATTTAAAAATAATTAAAATTAAGTAAAATTTAAAATTCAAGTTTTGAGCCTCACTCGCCATATTTCAAGTACTCAATAGCCACAGGAGGCTGCTGGCTACCACACTGGGCAGCACAGACAGAGAACACTGCCGTTGGCCCAGAACATTCTATGGGACAGTGCTGGTCCAGAGCCTTACTTACTGGTGAAAGTGTTATTCCTAAAATCAACAACATCAGCCTCACCTCGGGGCTCCTCGGAAATGCAGCATCTCCAGTTCCACCCAAGACCTACCGAGTCATAACCTGCATTTCAATAAGACTGTTGTGACGTTGTTACATTAACCTTTGTTACCTAGAGCCCTGGGGGGTTGGGTGTTGAGCCACAGTTTATAAAAAGGAGCACTAGGGAAACAGAGACGGTTATCACTCACAGGTCCCAGAGGCCGTGGGCAGCCACATCAAGGGGCCACGAGGGGAGGTCGAGGCAGAGCGCACGGGGCACGTGCCTTTCTCAGGGCCTACGAAGAGCGTGCTTCGGGGTCCCCAGATCTGTCAATTCAGACCAGAAAGAGCAGGGTTTGGGTGAGCGTCCTGGTCCTGGGAGGCAAGGGAGAAGGCTTATCACAGGGGCCTTTGGGGAAGGCATATTGCGAACTTACATTTACTCATGACTCTGCAGACAAGTGTCGTCTAGGACACGCACTTGTGGAGGGGGCTAGCGTGAGTTCAATGTCTCTGTAGCTCGCTTGGCCACACAGAATGGATGCCAAAGCAGCGATACTATGAAGCAGTTCACCTAAACCTCAGAGATGCCCAAATGATTCATGGGCACATGACAGTTTGAGACCCTGTCCTGACAGCCACTCCTAATTCAGCTCCTCTCTGCCTAAGTGTCACAGCCACCCTCCCATGAATGGCAGAAAGGGTCCCAACATGCAGGACATGAGAAGGACACGCAGGCTCACCCAGCTATCAGCTCACTGGGCCCTCCCCAAGCCACGAAATAAATCTCTGTGGGTGGCTGTCTACGGAGCGAAGGCTCGAAGGACTGACGCCAGCCTTCGGCTTGAACAGACCCCCTCCCGTCGTCCTCGCCACGTCGATAAATAGGATGCGCGCTAATAACCACCACTGGGCTGGGTTGGACCTTGGCAGCGATGCCACCCCTGGGACAATTTTACAATGATTCATTTCTTCAGGGTAAAACCCCTGCAGAGAGCTGGTGTAGGCTGTGTTATGTTTTTACTTTTCCAGAACAAGGAAGAAAGCCCTCACTGTGTCGCCTAAGAGCCCTGCGTGTTCTCATGCAGTAAAGGATGTGCCCACGCCGTGTGGGCTTCGGGCTAAGGGGCTGTCAACTAACCCAGCCGGATTCCCAGAGTGCTCTTTGGAAAAGCTTTACACACATACACACACACACACACCCTCCACACACACCTCAACTAATTAGTGGCACTCAACCATAGCCAAGGAAAAAGGCAACAAGCTATCCATTTAAATTGCGGACTGTGACCTTTATGCTTGAAATGGTTTCAGACATCCTGTTTATAGCGTTGGGAGTCTGGCACTCAATAATCTCCAAATTATTTTCTTCACTTTTTTGGGGGAACGGGTGGTATTACGCACTGCCTCTGCACAATTTCTGGGCCTCACCCTCCGTTGGTGTCTCCTGAGAGGCCAGGTGATTTGGAGATGCCTGTCGCATGACGCGTTCTCTGTAAGGTCACCATTTAATTCTGTTCAGCGGAAGCCGTTGTGCCAAACCGCGGCTCCACCTCCTCGTAGGCGGAGGGAGGTTCTCCAAAGACTGGGGGTGTGTAGGGAGGGTAGGGGAGAAACAAGGCCTTTTTCTCCAAGCTGTAAACCTCCTCTGCCCCAAAGATATTTAATGCAGGGGGCCCTAGGCTAGCACTCCCTGAAGTTGCTAGTAAGTTACAAGGGGAGATGTCCGAAGGTGTCACAGGGTGACTCTGGGCTCACTGGAGATGAAAGGATTCCTTAAGGCGGGACGTCTCAGGGCTAAAGGCGAAACTGCGTAGGGGAACTCCCTTTGGTGTGAGGTGGGCCAAGCGTACTTCATGGGAGTGCCCTGATTTTCCTGGATGGTCTCATGAAAAGTGGTCCAGAGGCCCCCTGGGAGCCATTGCTTGTTCTGGTTACTATGTCAGCAAGGCCCCACTGGACCCAGGCTCGGGTGGCCCAGGACATCACTTCTGCCACATTCTGTTGGTTGAGCGATTCACCACGGCCCAGATGCACAGAGCGGGAAACAGCCTCTGCCTCTTTCTAGGGTGTGAGGCCTCGTCCATCTGCCCCCCTGCTCCTGGCTCCCCAGACAGCCCAGGAGATACTCCGAGTCAGAAAGAAGAGCGTGTGCACCCTGCTTCTGGCATCTTCAACGTGCCCATTTCCAGTACCAACCCACCCGCCACCCTGCCCACAACTGTACCCGAAGACCTAGGAGTCGGAGTAGACGTTGTTTTTTCCGCTTCCCCCTTCTCCTCCCCACTTTCCTGAGAGGACACCCAGAGCCTTAGCGTCAACCTGTTGAGGGTAATAGCGCATTTGACTCCTCTCTGAGAGCTGACACCTGAAGCAGAAGGGTTGGACGACTGATGAATAATTCTAGCAAAAATGAATAGCAAATAATAATAAAATAAATACCATGTGCTTACTGTGTACTAGGCACTGCGTTGCTCAGTGAGTGACTCACTTATTTAATCCTCGTTGCAGCTCTATGAAGGGACTACTACGATTATTCCCATTTTACAGATAAGGAAGCTGAGTCATTTGCTAATGGCTAATAAGGAGTGAATCAGAGATTCCAGGCCAGATCTGTCTTCCTTCACATCTGGTGTTCTGACACGTGCCCTATAACAGACTGGACAGATGGAAGAAAAATCAGCCTGTACCCATGATGGTTCCTTTTTTTTTTTTTTTAAGATTTGTTTGATGTGGACCATTTTTAAAGTCTTTATTGAATTTGTCACAATACTGCTTCTGTTTTATGTTTGGGGTTTTTGGCCCTGAGGCATGTGGGATCTTAGCTCCCCGACCAGGGATCGAACCCACACCCCCTGCATTGGAAGGCGAAGTCTTAACCACTGGACCACCAGGGAAGTCCCATGATAGCTACTCTTTATGTATGGAATACCTTCTGTACGCTAGGCCCACGGGTTACTATTGCTTGAGCACTTTCTGTATGCCAAGCTCCGTTCTAAGGACTGTGTTTACGCATTTAATCCTCATAGCTACGCTATCATGTCGGGTTTATGGATGAGAAAAACTCGGTTGAGGAAACTGAGAACAGAAATGTTAAATAAGCCGTCCAGTGCCACACAGCTTGTCAGTGACCAAGTCAGGATTTGAACCCAGGACCCCGAGTCCAGAGCCTGGGTTCTTACCCACTCTGTGACCCTAGAAAAGGGCCTTTGCTCAACAGCCTATGGCAACAGCTTGGATAAAAATGCCAAGTCTCAGTTGCATCCAGGTCTTCCCGAACCTTCGAAAGCCAGAGCTTCAGCAAGGCTGCAGCAGTGTCCTGCCTGCCTCCTGCCTTGGCTTTGAGGACACTACCTTTCAGCTCCGCTCGCCCTCCTTGGGCCAGCCCCTGTGTGAATCAAAGCATTCGGGCAGGGGAAGGAAAACTACAGCCGGGCCAGGAGCCCAGACTCAGGGGTCCTGTTTGCCAGGCCTGCCTGTCTGAACAGCCTCTGTACGCCAGGGAACTTCTCTGACACCAGAGATGAGAAATTTCAGCGAAGGGGCTCTGAAGGCCCTCAGCAGGCCCACCCCACATTCCCCACATTCCCCACTGCCTGGGGAGGAAAGAATTTCCGACCAAACTTGGCAAGCCAGGAAGGACAGTGGTCCAGCTGCAACCTCTGGAAGGTGCTATGCGGCCCTGGCAGCCCAAAGAAACTTCTTCCTCCCAAACTCACTGCTAAGAATAACCAGGCTACCTCCACACCCATCCATGGAGGCTGCAGCCTTTTCTGAGCTCTCCCTGTGCTCTGATTAAACCCTCTCTGGCAGGAGAGGACGCAGACAGTGAGCCCAAGAGCTGGGGTTTGAATCCTGTTTGTGTGGGTCTCCAAGGCGTTTCTGGAGATCAGAGCTGTTTTCCACTAGGACTGCATCTCTGGCACAGAGAGCGGACCCTCAGACCCTCCAAGATGGGTCCTGTCAGCGCCCTGCCCGTATTCCCACACAATCATTATTCCCGTGCAGGGCAATAGCTTCTCAGGGCAAACCTGGGGGTCTCTCTGCCTGAGGGTTTTCCCTGAGCTAGGCTGATTCCCCTCCCCGCCCCCCACCGGGAAACATTTGGCAATGTCTGGAGACACTTTTTAAAAAATGTTTATTTTATTGCTGTATAGTTGATTTACAATGTTGTGTTCATCCCTACTGTCTGTTACCCTCACAGACCACTGCAGGGTGGACTTGCCACGTTTCAAGAGCTCCGTAGACACATGTGGCTTGTGACTGGGGGCCCCTGTACTGGACAACACTAATGTTAGACTAAGATTTTCCCACTCACAGATGCTTGGTGATGAACAGGTCTGGCTGGGAGAGAAAGAACATGAGGAGAAACAGGAAGGGAAACAGGAAGGGAATTTTCCAGAACATACAAGCATCTCCAAAAAAGGTCTGGAGCCCCGTCCTCTGCCTCTGCCCCTGCCCCGGCCCGCTGGGAGGCGGGAGACAGCACCTGGACGCCGTCCCTTTTCTCCACGTTAACCTTGTTTCCAGGCACCAGTGGCCGAGGAGGCTCAAGGTGGTGGATGATGACCACCCAAGCTCAGGGAGCTTGTTCTCTGCCAACCGCCGGCAGTGGGACTTGTTCTCTACCAATCGCCAGCAGTGGGAACTCAAAGTCCCTGGGGAGGGCCACAAGTACCCCCCCCTCCATCGAATCAAAGAGACTGTTTGCATAGCCTCATCCAGGCTGGCTCTTGCAATATTTTTAAATCACCTTTGGCTTAGGGAGGTTGAGTGCCTGCTTGTTTCATCAAGTAATGATTCCCTGGACGAGACGAGGCCCAGCTAATACGGCAGAGCATTTGGAGAGTGCTGAATCCATTAGGAACCGAAGTGGTTTCCCATTGTCATCAGCTGAAATCCGGATGACAATACAGTTCAGGGCCCAGGGTGGAGGCCCCAGGATCAGCGCACGGACGTCCAGACCAACTGCTAAGTCAGGGCATCTGTTAAGGGCGCTCAAAACCATCTATGAAGTAGTTAAGGGCATAGGCGCTGGGGTCAGGTTGCCTGGGTCTGGAAAACTGGTCCGAGTTCCAGCTCTGCCACTTGCCTCCTAACAGGCAAGCAGTTTAAACTCTCCGCGTTCCTTTCTTCATCCATAAAATGGATTAATAATTTTTATTCCCTCTGGACGGTCTGCCCCCAGACATTCCCTTGACTCTCACGTTCATCTGTTTTCAGGTCTTTGTTCAGATGCTACCTCCTCCAAGAGACCTCCCCTCCCCGCCTTGTTAGAAATCACAGCTCCGCCGTGGCACTCTTCATCTCCATTCCTGGCTTTATCATGGGTTCATACATTTTGTTATCTATCCCTCAGCAGTGGAATTTCAGCTCTCACCATGGCTGGGCAAGATTCCAACACAGAGAGCAGACGTGTTCCAGTCCTTGTGACCCCCCCAAGTTGGGAACCATCACAGCCACTTCCACCATGTTCTGTAGGCTGCAACGAGGGACAGGGCCAGCCCAGATTCAAAGGCTTTTAGGAAGCAGCACAACGGGAAAAGAGTGGATAGAGGGAAGGGGAGAGAAACGCTGTCATTTTTGCAGCCGTCTATTACCCATAACTCCGAAGTCAGGAGTTACGAATGCTGCCCTTGGATTTTGCCTGAGTGACAGTCCCCAGCCGGCAACATCCAGGAAAAGGCACGGCCCTCTCTGAAGGTGTCCGCTGCCTCTTCCTCAGCTGTATTTGCATATTGTGATTGGCTCCCCTACTTCTCATCTGTCCCGGCAGGAAGAGCCTTTCCTGTCTCCAGCCCCTGGAGAATGATTAAAATCCCGCACTCTCGTCCAGATCTTAATATGCGATTCCTGGAGGCGGAAACCTAACTTGCCCTAATTTTCCATAATTAATTCATCAAGACACCTGGTGTGGCTGCCGCTCTCTGCAGGGACTCCGTGGCATCCTCCCAAACCGCCCAGGGCGTCCCTGCTTTTTCATCTCATGGGGGAAGGGAGGTTATGTTTACGGAAGACCTACTGTGAGTCCAACCCTAGAGTCGTTTTATATGCGCAAATGTCCCTGCTCCTTTCAGTAGCCCTGCCACATGGATGGCATGAGTCCCATGTTACAGATGAGCTGACTGAGGCTCAGAGAGGCGGTCACTCACCCAAAGACACACTGTTGGGAAGTTCCAGAACCCGGGTAAGGGTTACTTGGTTTACCGACGGGTCCGTACATGGGCCGATGCCAGAGAAACGGCGGCTTAAAGGCAGGATCCTCCCTCTGGTCGAGGCAGACCTCCTCGGGTGATGTGATTTGTCTCCCCTATTGCCTGTCACACTCCCTGGAACCCTTCCATTAAGCATTTCTTTCACTGGGTGTTTATTTCTTTTCCCCCCATTGTCACCAAAAATTAGCACCAGGCAAGGAGACCCTATTAAATTACAAACACTGTGGATCCATCAATACAATTCGTCAAAAACACAGGTTTCCCGAACCTCCCTTCAGACCTTTGAAAACTGACTCTTTGGGAACGAGGCCCAGGCATCTGCATTTTGAGATCCTCTTCCCTACATGATTCCGATGCTGACTGCACCCTGCATGGAAAAAACGTCCACACTGTTGATGCGAAGCTAAAAAAAATAAATTTGTTGTGTAAAGCATGACCCTACATTCGACAAAGAGAAGAGATCTCAGATGGGTACAAGAAAGAAAGTGTCGAAGAACCTGTTCTCAGTGGAAAGTTTCCACTCAGGGTGGGGTAGTAAGAGCTGGATTGCAGTTATCTGCCTGGCATGAGCACTGGGCACTGAGCATGTGTTGCCTTGCAATCAGAAAAAAGCAAGAAGGATCTTTGCAGGCAAATATCCTTGAAAAAGAGAGAGGGCATTAGTGGCTGGAAGGCAATATTGAAAAGAGATATCTCTCCTTGGCAGCTAGCTGAGGACAAAGCCTTGTGGGGGAATGGCTTTGAGGTAGGCACCCGGGGGGGGGAGGGGGCGGTGGGAGACGTGTGCAAATCCCAGCAGGGCACCAAAATCCAGGTCTTCCTGTTTCCATAACCTGTCATCTCGATCCCTGTGCCAGAACATTGTGGCAGATCACAATGGCCCTGGTTCCCCACCCCTCCCTGTGCCCACGTCCTTGACCATGTGACCGCAGTGCTCTCCCTCCATGACTCCGCTTAACCATGTGACTTGCTTCGGACAATGGGATTTTAGCACACACGCACTCAAATAACTCCAGAGCACTGTACTCACACCAAACCTTGCAAATATTGGTAATAATTTATTGAACTATGGACCAGGAATCCTGCTCAGTGCTTTAATCCTCACAAGACAGTGCAGTGGTAATCATTACTACGAGATGTTTTTAAAGAACAAAAGATAGTTCCACAATGCAGGTAAAAGGTAAAAGATAAAACCCATACTATATTAGGGTAACGTCCATACTATAGTAAAGAGCTCTCACAAATTGCCAAGAAACATGCAAATTAGAGTAAAAAGAAATACCACGTCATACCCCCTGAACTGGAAAAAATTAAAAAGAGCTATGACACCTCCTGCTGGCAGAGATGAGGGGAAAGGAAACTCTCATGAGTGGCTGATTCAATTGGTCCAGGAAGTTATCTGCTCCCCTGAGTTAATTAAGATAGTTAATGTCAGAGCCAGCAAAGCTTATGCTATCAACCACTGAATAAATGGAAGGAACTTAGTGATCCAATCTGGAGGTTTTCAAGCCTTCTTCTTCTTCTTTTTTTTTTTTTTATTTAAATTAATACAGCAGAAGCATCTTTTCCAAGAACATCCTACAGAAAACCCCAACTCCATGAAAGACATAACAAAAGAGCTGCCATGCTTGAAGCTGGGGTGAGGGTCCAGGCCCTGGTTCTGTCCCCTTCTCATCACAGAGCCAGTGAATCTCTAGAGCTCCAGGGAGCAGAGTTTGAAAACAATTGGTCAGGCTCAACCCCATCATTTTATAGATGGGGCACCTAAATGGCCCAGAGAGGGTAGGGATTGCCTGAGGTCACATAGCTCATCACGCCATGGCAGAGCTGGGACTAGGACCTGGGTCTTCTTGCCGTCAGAACAGCACTTTCTCTGCTATATAACTCTCAGAGTTCTTAACACTGCCATCATAACCATCCTCAGTTATTCACTGAGCATCGCCTAAGCGTCCAGAAATATGCATACATCGTGTGCACTCCTGAACAACCAACATAAGGTAACTGAGACAGGGCATACCCAACGTCACGCACCTAGGAAGTGGCAGAGGCAGGACTGAAGCCCGGGTCCCTCTAAATTAAAAACAGGAGTGCTTTCCACTGCACTAAACTGCCCTGGGTAAAGCAGCTGATGGCTACGGTGAGTGTAGGGGATGCAAGAGAGGCTTTAGCCTGGCACCAGCATGGCTGGTTTCCCCTCTCCTCCCAGCACATTGTGCTCTTCGGGCAGGATTTTTACCATCTTCTCTTTCTTTGAGTATCAGCTCCCTGCCCCGCTCGGCCCCCAGCACTGTCCGTGGTGGATGTTGAACATCTGTTTGGTGACTGCTTGTTCTCAGAGGCCAGCTATAAGTCACCTACAGGGAAAGGAGGCAGGAGGCAGAGAGTCCAGGCTTCACAATCTAATTCAGACATTTCTTAGCTGTGTGACCCTGGACAAGCTAACCCACGTCTCTGTGCCTGCTCCTTTATAGCTACACAAGAGTCTACAGTAATAATGCTACATTGACTGGGAAGCTTTGGGATGCAGGTAACAGACACCCCCACCTATACTGGCTGAAACACTGAGAAAAGCTATTATCCTTCATAACAGAGAGTCCAAGGGTAGGATGGCCTTTTGGGGCTAGGGACTTAGTGGTTCAACAATGTCAGTGAGGATACAGTTCCTCTCATCCTTCCACTGTCAGAGTTGACTTCATCTTCTATCTTCTGGCACGGAGCAAGACGTCTATGGAAACTGTCATTGTCACATCTGCACACACTATAGGCGACAGAGAAGAGTGTCCATCCCTTCCTATAGCTCCTTCTTAGTAAGGGGGAGAAGTTTTTCAAAAGCTATAAAGACTTTCCCTCATTTCTCATTGGACAAAACTGGGTCCCCTGCTAACCCTAGACCAGTTATTGACAAGGGAATAGTATTATGGCCGTGATTAGTTTAAACCGATCATCTGTAGTTCAAAGTCTGATAGGAAGCCAGCTACTTTCCTTGAAAATATACATTTAATGAGGATCTGGTGTACCATGAGCAGCTTCTGCTTCTTTCAACGCTAAATCCCAAGCCCCCTGGACACTGCAGACACTCAGCAACTGGTGAGTAGTGTATGAGTGAGTGAGATGATGAAAGAATGAGGCATTTCTTTCCTCTCTCTACTTTCCCCATTACCCAACTGGATAATTTCCTGGTGACTTTAATGCCCAGATGAAGCTGCAAAAGATGGTGTAACTGGGACAGATTAGGAAATAATCTGAACTCTCTCTGGAAAGCACTGCTGAAGCAATGAGTTGACCTGGGCTCTCCCAAGCTTCCTGTATCCAAAAATACTTATCAACTCATCACCAGCCTCCCCTGGGTTAGGGTGGACACCTTATGACTGACTTGTTGATTTTGTTGTTGCCCCTATTGCTTTAAATTAACTCTTCCTGGCACTGAGATACCGTTTTGGAAGCCTTGTTTATGAACATGATTAATAACAGACATTAGTGTCCAGAATAAATTGCCAACCTGGTTTTGGCAGTAGAACAACCGAAAATGTCAGCCATGTGAAATCAAATGGGCAGTGCTGGCCACTGATCATTGGAATTTCGGTGGTCACTATGTAACACCAGGGCTGTTGTGTTCTTTTCCCTCACGTTTGATGCACAGTGCAGGTGGGAAGGTAGCTGCCTTCACATTCCAGTAGTAAGTTAGGCTTTCTCAGGGAATGCATGCTGGAGGCGACCTATCAGAACCCCAGTGGAATAAGCCATACAGTGACCTTGTGGCAAGTCTTTAGGATGTTCTTTGACTGGAGACAGCTATGGGAAGGAGCTCCAAGCTCAGTTTTGCCATCAGTGAGGCTGGGAATTTGGAAGACCTGCTAAACCTTGAGAAACAAAGGATGTGATGCTAGATGGCTCATGCTATGAGTTTTGGCAGTTCTGGAAGTGGTGCGATTTGCTCATGATTCTTTGTCCTTTCTCCACCCTTACTATAGTTCACAGTGGGTGGAGTGTACCTTTCTACCTACTTCCTTTGCTATTGGGCTGGACCATGTGATGTGCTTTGGCCAATGGGATCTGTTGCAGTAACCGTGGCCAGTTCTGAGCTCAAGCCTTAAGTGGTGCCTTTTTTCACCACTTTCTCTTGAAATTTCTGTTCCCTGGCTTTACAAGGGCGTGTCCTGGGTGGCCATTGGCCCCAAAATGAAAGACAAAGGGAGCAGGCTTAAAGCCAAGAGCCACCCCCATCTGATCCATGGAACTGTAAGAATAAAGAAATAAATGGTCTTGTAAATCGCACAGCTTGTTGGCATTATTGTATCATTACAGCAAAAGCTGGCTTATATAGAAATCTTATTACTATTAATAATAAAAATAATTGCCAGGAATAGATACTGGGCATTTACTATACTTGGCAGGCTATACTTGCCATCATAACAACTCCATGACACAGGAATTGTCATCCCCATTTTACAGATGAGAAAACTGAGGCTCTGAGAATTCAGGGAACTTGCCTAAGGTCACATTACCAGAAAGCTGCAGAGCTGGGATCTGAATGGCCCCAAAGGCTGGGCTCGCCCCATCTTCTCTGCCCACCTAAGCAAATAATCAACCAGGCACGTGTAGTTCTTTCAGGGCACAAGACCACTGTTCTGCCATCTGACCACAGGTGGGAAAATAGGAGCTTTTTTTGGAATGCCCCTCTCCAGAGACCCACTGGAGCTGACCCCAAACTTGAAACTCTTTGAAAGGTCTGGAGCCATCCCAGGTGGATGCATCTTTGCCACCTGGACAGGTCTTGCTGCCTGCTGCTATGTGAGGTTCCTGCAGGGGCGGCCAAGAGAAAGCTTGCTCCCTACTGTCGGGACTGGCATTTGCTTCTTGGAAGCATTTACTGAGCACCTACTGCCTACCAGATGGAAATGGGATGGCATGAAAAACCTGAGGCTCTTTCCAGATAAGGGAAGGAAATGCATTCTCAAAGCCCTCAGCATCACATCCCAAACTCTTCTCTGGTTTCAAACAAACCCTATTGTCATTTGTGGTCACCCTCCTCTCCCTTCTACCCTTCACTCACCCTAGACTCAGGCACACGGAAACTGTTTTAATCCAAGCCTTTGCTTAACTTGTTCCTGCTTCCTGGGGGTGCTCTTCTTTCTTTCCCATTTCAATGATCAAATTTCTGTTCATCATGAAAGACCCAACTCAAAGGTCACCTTCTCTGGGGTCCATTCCCCAGCCCCATCCTCCGGGCTCTTTGTCTTCTATGACAGCTCATCCTGATGGTTGATCCAGACAGAAGTCTGTCTTTCCCACAAGCCCACAGGTTTCCCATGGACAGAGACTTGCTCATTTTCTATCACGTCCCAGCCCAACAGGCAGCATCATGTCAGGCACTGGGATGATTCCCATCTATTTGGAAATTACGCCTTTCATATTGTAGAGGACATTTCAGTGTATAACGAACTTGCCAGTCAGCTCCAGGGTTGAGTCCTGGACCCCTTACTTTGCAGCCCCGTGACTGTGGGAAGTTGCTCACCTCTCTGAGCACCTGCCTGATGGTATTGCTGGAAGATTCAAGGAGGTCGTCCACAGAAAGCAACTAGCAGAGTGCCTGGCTCATGGCCAGCACTCAAGAAACTCAATCTACTCATAAGACGGTTGCCGTTGTCTATCACTGTGGATTCCGGGATCATAGATGATGATTACTCCAGATATCAGGAGTCAGAAATCTTTTCCTCTAAGGGCCAGAAAGTGACTATTACACCTCAGGTGGGCCATCTGGTACCTGCCGCACTACTCAGCCGTGCTTTTGTAACACAAAAGCAGCCATAGACAATATGTGAATGAGTGCGTGTGGCTTTGTGCCAATAAACCTTTATTTACACAGACTGGAAGTGGGCCCGATTTGGACCGTGGGCTGTAGTTTGCCGACCTCTGCCCCAGGAAATTAGAGCGAACCAGACATGGAATGTCCACCGGACCTGTTCAGGGCTGCAGTTCTTCAGCTTGCATCTCAGGCTGCATAATTAACTGTAGGGCTCACTGCAAAGGGAGACCTGGAGCAGTGGAGGCAATACTGTTGACTTGGCAAGTGGAGGAAGAAGTCATAATGCATCGAAGCCTGGGCACTGGATACAGATAGACATGGGTCCAGAACAAGCTCCATCACTTGCTGTGTGTGTGTGACTTTGGGCAAGGGACTCCCTCTCTGTTCAAGCCTCAGTTTCCTCATTTATAAAATGGAAATAGTAACAACCCTCATTTCACAGGCTTTGGGGAGGACACATCACATCAAGTGCTCAGCTACCTCATCAGAATTTGTAAGAAGGTCTTCAAAATGCCAAAGGGAGCATTACCTAGACCCTGGGCAGCAGGAAGGGAGAAAAATCGAAAGGGAAAATGCTAACCTTCCATTAGCTTCGAGTACATGGAATTTCTCAGCAAGACCTTGTAAACCGCTTAACTTTCAGCAAGACTGACATCTGGGGAATGACAAGCTCAGGTGCTGTTTGCAGCCAAGAAGCTTTTTTTATAGCGGACACAGAGGGCCTCAGCGTGGCAACCCCACTCCGGTAATCCCATCCCAAACAGATGCAGGCAGAGGATGGGGTGTGGCACCTCTGGGGCTCCAGGGTCCAGCCTTCATAGCGGTCTGGGCACCCCAACCCTGACAGAGTGGTGGGAGATGCAGGTGGAGAGCTCACGGGTGGGTATTGTTCTCCTGATGATCCGAAGTAGAGGGACATTCAGGGGGAAAAGCACGGACTGACACTGGCAAGCAAGAGGATTAAAAAAGGATTTAAGAGGGTAAAGAGAAACGAAGGCTGATCCATCAGATAACTCTACTCAGAACGCCAGGTTTTCCCCCGATTCCAATAAGCTCTTTAAAAAATTCATGAGGTTTTTGTTTCTCTGCTTATTTAGTTGGGTCCCCAGGATAAACTCATGGAAAGCTGCTTTTCGTCATGGGTGAGTCCTGGGGGGAAGATATAATTTGTATAGTTCAGGCTAATAAATTACACAATGTCAACATGTTCAGTCACTAACGCCCCACGGCAAACCCAGGCCCTATTAATGAGGGGTGGCCAGAGTAAGAGAGGAAACCTTTCTCTCGCTTCACTCCTTCTTTGTTTCCTTCCCTTCCATTTCTGAAGGGCTTCCCAGTGCCAGGCACTGGGGACATAGAGGTGAAAAGGTCACTA
The DNA here is from genome assembly GCF_030028045.1 of Hippopotamus amphibius kiboko. NCBI lineage: Eukaryota > Metazoa > Chordata > Mammalia > Artiodactyla > Hippopotamidae > Hippopotamus > Hippopotamus amphibius. The sequence continues at coordinate 8,693,876 of NC_080193.1, read as the reverse complement.
GAAGGTCAAGGTCAGGTGGGAGAGAGGATGCTTTAATGGAGAGTTGTAAGGCAGTGCGATGGGTGCTCAAATACGGGCAGCGTAGGCATCCTTGAGCAGCAACTGCTGTATCCTGATAGGTGCACTGGAGACAGGAATGGGGCAGGTAGATGCTCCAGGACAAACCCTACCCCGTGCCTTCCATGCCCCCTTTTAAATGGGACCCATGAGGCTCAGAAAGGGCTGGCCCTAAAAAGTTCATACCTTTACCTATAAAGGTGAAAAAACTAGAGACTGCCTGATGTCCAGTGATAGGAGGCGGGTTATGTAAGTTTGGTTACTTAGTGGCATATTATACAGGCATTAAAGTAATAAGGATGAAGACTGTATAGCAACATGGGAAAAATGCTTACAAAATAACACTGGGAGTGGAAGGAGAAAAACGCATTTTACCAAATGAGAAGATAAGTCTCACTAGGATCTGGTTGTCCAGGAGAGCTGAATCTGCAGAGAGAATATGCCGATGACTGGCTTAAATGCCCACCTCTCCACCGGATTTGGACACTTGGAGAGCAGGGACTGTGATACCCATAACTACATGTCCATATCCATCTATCCATCCGTCTATCTATCTATCATCTATCTATCATCTATCACCATCTCCTAGCCCCGTGCAGGGGAGATAATAAATGTAAGAGAGAAGAAAGGATGTCCATGCCACTCACCCCTGCACGCTGGACAAAGCACAGTATCTTGCACATAGCAGCTGAAAAATCAATACTGAAAGATGGAAGGAGGGCTGGATGAGCAAGGACGGAAAATGGGAGGTGAAAGAGAAAAACAGGAAGAAAATGGGTGAAAAAGAGAAATAAAGAGAAAGAAAAAAGAAGGTAAAAAGGAAGGGAAGGAAAGGAAAGGATGATTTTGCCTCGGTTTAACTCAGTTGCATATATTCAAGAAGATAACCTGTGCCAGGATGCAGCTGGAATCCTATACCTTGCACAACTAACTCCCTTGAAAAGCTGTTGTCCTTGGTGGACCCAAAGCCAGAGCTCCTGGAAGCTGCAGCCTGTGGACTCCCTGGGACAGCCTTGCCCCCAAGGCAGGCTCATGCCAACAAGCCCAGGGCAGAAGAATGGTGCTATCCCCTCCCACTGAGCACCCATGCTGTGACCCGTCTCAGGCTGTTGGGTCCCCAGGCAAAACTGGATCCACCTCTGGAGGTGCTGACAAAAAGCAGGGATTTTACTGAAGGTTTAGTGGGGGCCAGAGGATGGCGATTACAAAGCGTATCCGAGAGCGAAGCTTCCTGAAGATCCCCTTCGAGCATCTCTGTCTTCCCCAGATTTCCATTTATTTTGGCAGCTGCCACACCTCTCCCTTCTCCCTCTCTGCCAGCTTTCTCTGGTCAAGCTCGTTTCTCTCTGCACCTTGCCTCTCCGAACCCCCTCAGCTTGCACACCTGGCAATAAACACCAAAGCCAGCTATTAGCCATGCCCGCCCTTCCCCAGCTTCTCCAACCTGCTCCTAATTTCTTCCCCTTGAGTGTGAAGTTCCTCAAGCATTATTTCCATCAAACATCATGTTGGAATGTGGTTAGTGACTCTTTGGTGAACAAGACAGGCTCTAAATTCCAACTTAATCTTTGTAAGCTGGGTGACCTCAGACAAGTGACATCATCCCTCTGGATCTGTTTTCCCATTGATAAAACGAGCACAATATGACCACATGCCCATGAAGACTGCTGAGTATTAAACAAGATGTTGTAGGCAAAATGCTGGTCTGTAGAAAGTGTGCCGTAACTGTTAGCCATCAGTACTATCATTTACCCACTGGAAAATTCTGTGAGGTCAATAGGACAAGCACTATGATTTCTATTTTGAAACGAATAAACCAAGGACCAGAGTGGTGAATTGACTTGCTCAAGGCTGCACAGGACAAGCAGCCAAGCCAGAGGTCACATTCTGTTCCTTGGGTCCAGGGCCTTTGAACTTCAGCCCAGCTCCTTGAGGTCAAGTCCTGAGAAGGCGGATACTGGTGAGTGGGGGCCCCGCAGCGTGGACGCTGTTTAAACCTTCTGGGGAGAAGAGATTCTCCTTCCTGGCTTCAGTTTTCAGAGCCTCAACATTAAATTATGATAACGTATGACACGGGATTGAGCCTCCTGCTAGCCCTGTACTACAGGGCTACGGAAAGAATGACATTCCTCCCAGGCTCGACTCCAGAGAGCCCATTTTGCTGTTCTCAGCAGAGTTTGGAGTGACCTCTTCCATACCTTCAGCTTGAAACAGGAAATCTGGCATCCTCACGAGCCATTTCTCACAGTGGCCACTCAGGGACTTCCTGGCTCGTTTCCAGTTTGGTGCCTGGTGCCCCTCTTTGGAGTGCTGTCATCACTACCTTAAAGCGCAGAAGTCAAAGGCTGCCTGCTGCCGGACGCCTAGCCAGCTGCCAGAACTCCCTCCCTGCCCCCTTTCGTCATCACACTAGGCGCGTCACAGGACAGTGCAGTGTTTGGGGAATTCTGGAATCAGACAGATGTTGGTTCAAAACCTAGGTGTGACACCTGCTGACTCTCTGAATTTGGGTAAATCATTTAGCCTCTCGGAGTCGCCACTTCTTCATCTGTAAAATGGGTATTTGGATAATGGAAAGCAGACCAATAATACTTCATAGGACTGTGGCGGTTCAGTGAGATTGTATCAGTTAGTTACTATGACTGCAATTATGTTGTATAACAAATAATCATAAAGGCTTAGTGGCACATGACAATCTGCAATCAACGGAAGAAATAGCAAAGCAAACACACACATAAGACGGCATGAGTAAACAAAGCCAAATTAAAGAAAACCCAATACACCATTTCTCGCTTGTACCTAATTGGCAATTTTTTTAAAAGATGCACTTTACTTTGTAGAACAGTTTTTTCTGTTTGTTTGGGGTTTTTTTTTAAAGCTCTTTATCAGAATATAATTGCTTACACTGTTGTGCCAGTTTTTGCTGTACAACAAAGTGAATCAGCCATATTTATACATATATCTCCACAGCCCCTCCCTCCTGCGACTCCGTCCCACCCTCCCTATCCCAGCCCTCTAAGTCATCACCCATCATTGAGTTGATCTCCCTGTGTTATGCAGCAGCTTCCCACTAGCTATCTATTTTACATTTGGTAATGTATATATGTCAATGCTATTCTCTCACTTCGTTCCAGCTTCCCCTTTGCTCCCCTCCCGTGTCCTCAAGTCCGTCCTCTACATCCGCATCTTTATTCTTGCCCTGTCACTGGGTTCATCAGTACCATTTTTTTAGATTCCATATATATGAGTTAGCATATGGTATTTGTTTTTCTCTTTCTGGCTTCACTCTGTATGACAGTCTCTAGGTCCATCCACCTCACTACAAATTGTAGAACAGTTTTTACATCAACAGACAATTAGAGAAGAGAATACAAAGACTTCCCACTATTAAGACCATTTTACCTTAATATGGTATATTTGTTACAACTGATGAACTGATATCAGTACATTATTACTAACTAGAGTCTGTATTTTATTCACATTTCCTTAGCGTTTACCTCGTGCTTTTTTGGGGTCCAGAATCCTATCCAAGACAGCACATTACCTTCAGCTGTCATGTCTCCTTAGCCTTTCCTCCTTTGTGATGACTTTGACAGTTTTGAGGAATACTGGTCGGGTGTTTTATAGAATGTCTCTCTACAATGATGTCTTTTCCATGAATTGACTGGGGTTATGGGTTTTAGGAGGAAGACCAGAGAGGTGAAATGCAATCTTCATCACATCATATCAAGGGTACACAGCATGAACATGACATAGGAATGTCGGTGTTGGCCGTGACCACCTGGCTGAGGTAGTGTTTGTCGGGTTTTTCCACTGTCAAGTTACTTTGCTCCCCGCTTCCATACTGTACACTTTGGAAGGAATTACATGTGCAGCCCACACCTAAGGAACGGGGGGAGTTATATGCACCCTTCTTGAGGGCAGAGTACTTATATAAATTATTTGGAATTATTCTGGGAATTTGTCTCTTCTCCCTCATTTATTAAGTTCATCAATCATTTATTTATACCAGTGTGGACTCATGGCTATTTATTTTATACTGTGAGTTCTAACCCATTACTTCTTTACCTCGCTCAAGTTGTTCCAGCTTTGGCTTTGGGAGCCCTTTCCACTGGCACCTGTGCTCCTTTGACATACTCCCATCATTTTTGTTTTTTTTTTGGAGCACATCTTTACAGTTAGACAGTATAAGATGCTCCAGGCTCACCTTGCATATTTACTGCCTCAGTCATTGAGTCAGTTATCTCTCCAATGATCCCTGGTTCTTCTTATTGAAGAATGATATTATAAACCAAGATCTGGGCATTACATGTTCTTGTTGGTACTCAGGGGTCACTGACTCTCTGCCCTCTCAGCTGGCAGAGCAAGAAAATATATGCGGTAGGTATAACCTACACATATACATGCATCTAGAAATATTTCTATATGGAACCTTCTGTCTCTATATTAAGGGAAACACGAATTCACACTGACGTCTCCAGCTCCGATCCATTACCACACGCACCACCTCGCCTCTGACTCTTGCTTACCTGTAAGCCCCCACTCCGACAGGGAGAAGCCTGGATCCCGCTGTCCTCCACCCACTGACATAATGCTTCAATTCTGCTATGCGTGCACAGCAGTAGTAGAATTGCTAACCTGTACCCCTTGGAAAACAATTGTATCAACTACAGCACAGTGCTTCTGTGCAGCGCCTTTCGCCTTTAGTCTTACAGACTCTGCTCATTTCTAAAGTTCCTTAGGTCAGCCCTCTTTCCTCCCCCTGCCCCTTTAGTGAGGTTGTTCCACACATTTGTAACACGGTTAGATGCTTCACCCCGGTCTCCACTCCTTCCTGGGGCCCCTGACGTCCTAAATGATTTTTTTTATCGCATTCATTAAGGTTCACTCTTTGTGTTTGAAAGTTCTATGCGTTTTGACAAATCTTGTATTTGTCGTTACATGATAATAATGTATAATGGTGATGATTATTCTGTAAGAACGCAGAATACTTCCACTGCCCTAAAAGTCCTCTGTGCTCCACCCATTCATCCCTCCACCCGGTCCCTAAACCCCTAGCGTCCACTGCTCATTTTACTGTTGCTATAGTTTTGCCTTTCCTGGAATGGGCAATGACATTTTTAGGTACCAATACTGTCATACCTCATTCTATTACACTTCACTTTGTTGCACGTCACAGAGAGTGCTTTTTTTTTTTTTTAATAGAAGGTTTGTGGCAATCCTTTGTCCAGCAAGTCTATTGGTGCCATTTCTCCGTCAGCATTTGCTCACTTAATATCTCTGCATCACGGCTTGGTAATTCTCACTGTATTTCAGACTTTTTCATTATGATTATATTGGTTATGGTGGTCTATGATCAGTGATCTCTGATGTTACCATTGTTATTTTTCTGAGCCACCACGAACCGTGCCCATATAAGATGGCAAACTTAATAGATAAATGTTGTATCTGTTCTGTCTGCTCCTCTGTCCGGCCATTCTCCCATCTCTCTCCCTCTCCTCAGGCTTCCCTATTCCTTAAGACACAACCATATTGAACTTAGGCCAATGACTAAATAACCCTACAATGGTCTCTATGTGTTCAAGTGAAAGGAAGAGTCACATATCTCTCACTTTAAGTCAAAAGCTGGACATGACTAAGCTTGGTGAGGAAGGCATGTCAAAAGCTGAGATAGGCTGAAAGCTAGACTCCTGCACCAAACAGCTGAGATGTGACTGTAAAGGGAAAGTTCTTGAAGGAAAGTAAGAGTGATAAGAATAAGAAAGTGAGAACAGTCTTATTGCTGAGATTTAGTGCTGTGGATAGAAGAGCAAACCGGTCACAACATTCCCTAAGCCTAATCCAGAGCAAGGCCCTAACTCTCTTCAGTTCTATGAAGGCTGAGACAGGTGGGGAAGCCACAGAAGAAAAGCTTGAAGCTGGCAGAGAGGTTGGCTCATGAGGTTTAAGGAAAGAAGCCGTCTCCATAATACAAAAGCGCAAGGTGAAGCAGCAAATGCTGATACAGAAGCTGCCGCAAGTCATCCAGAACATCTAGCTAAGATAACTGAGGAAGGCAGCTACACTAAACACCAGATTTTCATGCCTTGGGTTCAAAGGCAAATCAGATATGGATTTGGCCAAGTTCAGGAAGGGATGTTATAGGGATGTCATAGGCATAGATCACCTTAATACCAGGCAGACAATAATACACAACACTGGAGAGAAGTTCAGAAAACAGAGCATTCACGTCTAGTGGGGCTTGGAGCCCCAGAGAAGACCTGGGAACTTTATGCAAAGTGACATTCAGGAAATGGAGCAAAGAAGCTTCCCTGATGGCAAAGACATGAGGATGGAGAAAAATAAGAAAAAGTACTGTGACTGTGGGGCTAGTTTTCTGACATCATTTTATTCCACTTTTCAAAATAGAATTGCCTTATTTGTATGACTTGAAAAGGATGTTATGCTAGTAAAAAAAAAAAAAATAGCTGCATATAGTCCATTGTGGGGTTGAAGTGTAATTTACTCAGTCTCATTGGCTGGATCTGGGGGTCATTTTCAAGTTTTCACTACTATAACTGACCGTACAATGAATATATATTTGCATTTATACAATTTTTGTCTCAGGATAAATTCCTGGGAGGGAAATAATTGGATCAAAGAGTATGTGCCTTTCAAGGTTTTCTTGATTTACTGCAAGATTTCCTTACGTGGACCAACTTACACACCAAGGCACGAGTGGTCACGTGTCCACAATGGCCTAGTTACATATATAATTACTTTTCATCTGCTTGCTCTGCAGGACGATGGCATAGATGATGTAAACTTGTTTGTTACCACTCTCCTTGGTCTCCCTGTCTCTACTGAGCTCTGGGTGAAAACCTCAAAAATCCCCTGCAGGCCACATCTGGAAATGTCCCTGGACTCTGTCTTTCCCCATGACAACTTGAAAGCAAACGGCTTATCAGTTCAGCCTAAAATCAGCATCTCTGTCTCTTTCAGGTCAGGTACTAAAAACCTGGGCTGGGGGTGAGGAGTTCTGTGTTATGATGGAATGAAGCCCTGGCCTTTAAGAAGAATATTTTATTTACGCCCCTGGTGTGTTCTGGCATTTCTGCAGCCGTGTCTGTGTCTTCCCCTCACCCAGATCTCTTAAGGCCCTCCAAGACGGAGCTCTGTAATGGGCATCCTTGTCACTCTGGACACATACATCACATCCCAGCTATTTGTGAGCTGATATTCCCATAATCGGGGGTAGCAGGATAGTGGGATATCCCGGGATCTTGTGGGAAGAGGCTTGGGTGGCATTTATCAAAGAACATGTCTATGATTTCTAGTTCCAAGCCTCCCTATGCTTTGAGTAAACAAGGCTCATTAAAGAGGAAAAGGGAAGCACAGAGAAGGAGAGACATCTGTCTGGTGTCACACGGCAAATTACCCTGTCTAAAAGCCTCACAACCCCGAGTCCTGTCAGACCTGGTTGCATCCCCCACGGCAAACCCCTGGTTCTAAATCTCAACATGCTGTGAGTCTCTTGCAGAGCTTGTTTATGATGTTGCATTACCAAGCTTTAAAAAGTCCAGATGGTTCCAGTCGTGGGGGTCTATGGGCCATAAAACTGTCATCCTCAGAACTCAAGCCTCTCTTGTGGTAATGATGTCATCTGTTTGCAGAAAAAGTCCCCAGCCCAGGCTGTCACCAGAGTAGTCACTCCCACGGAGGCCCAGCCAGGGTAGGGAGGATTCATGATGATTCTGTGCAGGGTAACTTTTCTTCATCTGTGTTTTCCAGCACTTAAAGGCCTGATGTGCTTCAGGAGAGCAGGAGTCAGACGTCCATACCCATTTCATCTCCTACGGCTCCTTCCCAAGTAGAGCTGCAACAGACAGCCTTGGATCCCCTCCGTGCCCTTGCACATACTTTATGCTGCCGGGAATGCCCTTCCCTGCTTTCAGCCTCAATACCAGCTTAGGCCTGTGGACACAAATCTTGCCTCTGAAGTTTTCTAACTCTCTGACCCAGGACAAACCACTTCACCCGTCTGAGAATTTATTTCCTCATCTCTAAAATGGCATCAGTAATCGATCCAACATCCCAGCATTGTCACAAAGATTAAGCAAAATAATCCTCACGCTCTGAGGTTGAGGACATTGTGGCTGTAATAAAAACCCAACATGAGCAGCTGAAGCTAAACAAAGGAGGGTACGTGTTTACTCAAAATGAGAACAAATCCAATCTTGAGCTTAGGGTGCAAAAAAGTCACACTGCATTTACATTTCCAGTTGATCCCTCAAGAGCCCCACACGCAAGAAGTCCAACATCTTCCTCTTAAAAGTCCTACCCCACCCTCACCCCCACGATGACCCTTCTTGGGTGGCTCATGGATCCTGGGGATGGGGCGTCCAGGGAGCAGCTTCCACAGCAGTGAGCAAAGGCTGGAGTCCCGACAGGGCACTGCCGCTGGTGTGCTCTGCTCCCCAGGCTGCTGTGAAGATGGTTCTGACATGGTGGCAGTCCTGTGGGTCCAGACTCCTGCGCTCACCTGATGCCCCACCCCCAGGTACTGAGCTAGCCCCCAAATCACGGTGCTCAGCTCGGCTTTTCCAGTCGCATTCCACTTCCAAAGAATCCAGCAGGTTTGTCCTGTTTATCACTCTGCAGCCACCATCCAGAACAAGGGCCTGATGCACAGCAGCCATTACATGTTGAACAGATGGATGGATGGATGAATAGATGGATTAATGAATGGATGGATGGGTGGATGGGTGGTGAGGGTGGCAGGGAGGGAAGAAGGAAAATAAGGATGATGGAAGGAAGGGAAGGAGGATGAATGGATGAATAGATGGACAGATGTATAAATAGATGGATATGTGGATGAATAAATGGATGGATGGATGGAAGGATGGTGAGGATGGCAGGAGGAAAAGAAGAAAAAAGAAGGGATGATGAAAGAAAGGGAAGGCGGGAGGGAGGGAGGGGAGAAGGGAGGGAGGGAGGGAGGTAAGAGGAATGGGTGGATGGATGAACGGATGGACAGACAAATCCGGGTGTGAAACATCAGCCCCGAGTCATGGTTAAGAAAATACTATGAGTGGATACCTTTAGTCATTTAGCGTTTTTAGTATAGCTAGATACATTATCTTTTTTAATAGAAAAAGTAAATCAATAGATTAAAAATCACAGTCTAGGGACTTCCCTGGTGGCACAGTGGTTAAGAATCCGCCTGCCAGTGCAGGGGACATGGGTTGGATCCCTGGTCTGGGAAGATCCCACATGCCGCGGAGCAACTAAGCCTGTGAGCCACAACTACTGAGCCTGCACTCTAGAGCCCTTGAGCCACAACTACTGAGCCCACGTGCAACTACTGAAGCCCGCGCACCTAAAGCCTGTGCTCTGCAGCAAGAGAAACCACGGCAATGAGAAGCCGGTGCACCACAACGAAGAGCAGCCCCCATTCGCTGCAACTAGAGGAAGCCCGTGTGCAGCAACGAAGACCCAACACAGCCAATAAATAAATTAATAAACTAATTTATTAAAAACAAATCATAGTCTAAGAACTTGCTGATTCTGCACGAACGTGCCTCCTTCACCCTGCGTTGTGTTGTATTATGTGATGATCGCCATTACACACGTAAATATATTTCGTAAAAGACACCGCCTCTAACTACAGTGTTGTGATTTCTATCGATGCCCCGGGGAAAGAACTGGGTCATAAGTCACCCGAAAGGGAAGGAGAGCAAACACATATACTGAGGAGCCGCGAAGCGTCAGGCTGTTTGATGAAAGCGTTACCCTGTCAGACCCTCTCACCTCTGCACGGCAGGTAATTCCATGCCCGCTTCTTCAGGGGAGAGAACAGGGAGGCAATGAGAGGACAGGTCCTGCCTGAGACCATAAGGCTAGTAAATGGCAGAGCTGGCATTGAATTCAGCTCTCATCAGTCCCAAATTCTTGCTGTTGTCACTCCTGCCCTCTCCCCCCCCCCCCCCCACCCCCCACGGCCCTCCTGGGAAGAGGACCTTATGGAAGGCACGGACTGGGGTGCCCGTTGTTCAAGGATCGTGCTTACCTGCATTAGCTCTTCAACCTCCCAGCCATCCTGTAAGGAAGGGACTGTCATTATTCCCATCTGGCAGGTGAGGAAACTGAGTTCCAGAGCTGAATGACACGTCTGAGGGCGTTGATCTAACCCTTCTGAAAGCTCTTTTCTCAAGGTCAGCCAGATTTCATGGCAATATGGCCCCAGCAAAGACAGACGATGGACTTGGGGCTTCAAGGACTTGCTCAGTGCCCTAAATTCCTTCATTACACTCTCCACGGAGTCACAGCGTTTCGACTCGGGTTAAAATGCAAATCATACCTGGAAGGGATAACACAGAAAGCCATTATCAGCCTGGAATAAAGCCAGGCCATGCTGGTGTCCAAATTTCATTCTCAATACCTTTGGGTTTCTTTTAAATAACTTAAAAATGCTTTTTTGCTGGTAATTCGTGTTCATGTAGAAATTTAGGAAATGCAGAGAGGCAGAAAAATAAATGAAAAAAAAAATTGCCCAGAATCTCCCTGAGGCAGCTATTTCTTCTTGTTGCATCTAGTAGCAGTTTTCAAATTTTGTTCTGGGAAACCATACACACCCAACTAATTAAAGGACTAACTCTACCCTACCAGCCCCGTCCCCTACTGGTGGAGGGGGAAGAGCATGTGACCCAGAATGGCCAATCAGAGCATGCCAGACCTGGCTACCAAGATTGGTTCACAGAAAAGAACACAACCAAGCCCAGCCAATTAGAGCACTGCTGCCTGGGACTTTCCCTAAAATCATTAAAACACAGGTCTTTTTCCCCTGGTCCTAAGCTGCAAAGAGGCTGAGAGCAGGGTGGCTATTCTTGCCCCAGTCTGTGGAGAGGTTGCCTGGGAATGAAGCCCCAGAAGGAAGGAGAGCTGAGGTATGTGGAGAGAGAGTTCTGACATTGAGCACCTGGATCCAACCACACCTGAGGCCAATGTTTTAATAGAATTTTCAGTTATTATATTAAACCATATACCTCAGAGACGGGTACAAGAGTGTAAAGCAAATATATTTCAATAAAGAGTTAAAAACAAAAACAAAAAAAAAAAACCATATACGATTGCCAATATTTGATGGTTTTTGACTTAAAAATGACAATTTCATACCCTTCAACTTAATACGAGACAAAAAATTCCCTTTCCTACTTAAATAAGTTTAAATCGAGTTTCTGACTCTTGCAACTGGAAGAGTCCTGTCCAACACACACATCATCCCAAGAAATTCAACCTTACATTTTAGTGTGTCTCCTCCCATATTTATTTCTCTCAGTGTATATGTTTGTATAATATAATATAATACAATAACGATATTTTAATTTGACTTATTAGCTGTGTAATTGTTCAATATCTGCTTCCCCTTACGGAAAGTTTCAGGAGAACATGTTTTATTCCAGCCAGTGTCAGAACCATAGTAGGTGCTCAAGAAGTATTTGTCAGCTACACCAATACATGTACATACTAAAAAGCAGAATCCAGTGTGAGAGAATGATTTCGGGAAGAGCCAATCTGCAGCCAGGCGTACAGCTACCCTATAAAAGTGAGATATATGGTCCCATTAGAGGAGGGCCCAGATGCACAGCAAACAATGAAAACCTAGCACCTGCATTAAAATATAAATGGGAAGCTAGCTAAACCTGGCAGGTTAGATAGAAGACTGGCATTTGCTGAGGGAAATGTGTTGTTCAACTCAGCACCCTTTAAAAAAGTTGGCAAGGGGCCAGAATGGAGAGGAGCACAGAAAAGAAATCCAATAGCAGGATCCACCGTTTGAAACCCATAGAAAGAGGTTCAGCAGAGGTTTTTTGTCTTTGTTTTTGTTTTTTTAATGAATCTTCTGAATGTGCATTGCTCAGACCACAGGCCCGTGACTTATTACTGCCTCCTTGAGGTGGTACAGCAAAATGCAGGGGCAGAAATGAAAAGCAACCAACTGAGCGATCAATCATGCCACTACAATTACCACAGACTCACTAACTGTCAGAATACAGTATGGAGATAAGTTCTGTTGCTGCTGCTGTTGTTACCGGCACCATCATCAGTACTCGCATAAACAAAGGTAAGAGTGGCTGGTGGCTATTGCCAGGCAAGATAGGAAGAGGTTCTCATGCATGATCTCATTATCTCTTATAACACTCTGTGAGATAGGTACCCATTTTACAGACGGGGAACTGAGGCTCAGGGACATGAAACCACTTGCCCAAGGGCACACAGTTGGTCAGTGCAGATCTAGGACTCAAACTCAAGATCTTCTGACTCTTTGTACTCTGTTGATTTTCTAGATAATCTAATCAACTCCCCTTCTTGTACCAGTGAGGATAAAGAGGCATCGTAGCTCTGAAGTGGGAGAAGATGTGAAACAGCTATTAGGGGCTTTACATGGTTACACCTAAATATTGAACCTTTGGCTTTTCAGAAGCGATCCTAAGCAGAGGATGGGGAAGGTCCTGGTATGGTAGGACCCAGGTGGGGTCAACCAGAAGATACCTGCTGACGTTTGCATCACACAAAGGTACGGATTGGGAGGGAAGCCAGGGGCAGCCGTTCTGGGCGTTGAGTCCATGTGGCCCATGACCTGATGATCCACTGCAGAGAAATTCCACTCGGGGCTGTGCAGGGGCACACGTGAGGATGCTCGCCAGCGTGCTGTCTGCAGGGGCAGCAAGCTGAGGCCCTCCAGTGTCTGCCCCTAAATAAATAGATGAGTAGGATATGATGGGCACACACCAGGGAGTACCACGCAGCAATCCGAGGTGCAGGCATGGCCACAGAGGTGGAGCTTCAAGTCACAGGGCTGTGAAGAAAATAACAGACAGGATGAAACCCACAGCACAGTACCATTTAGGTAAATGAGAAACACACGTACACAAAACATATTTTCCAGGTACAAATACAAATAAAAAGATATCAAACAGAGTAGACTGCCTGCCTGGGTAGGGGGAATGGGAGTGAGGGACGGGGATCAAAGGGAATGAATGAGTGGATGGATGGATGAACAAATGAGTAACATGTAGGATGCTTGCAGACAATATGGGAAGACACCATAAGCCAAGGAATATGAGTACCTCAACCCTCGGCACCCCAGGTTCAAAAAGAGAGACACAACACCAAACAGAATCCACTCTGCGAGGCTCTATTTTCCGGGAAGGGAGTGGCAAGACTTCATTAGATGATAGTAAGAGAAAAATTGTGACTATTCTATAAAATGGCCTCATTTTTTAAAAAGTGTGTCACGTGACTTTCCATAGACAACAGTCTGGGAGGATCTGTGTCCATGTGCTCACAGGGAGTTGCTCGGAGCAGGGGTGAGTCTGCACTGGTCAGCCTTGTCCACAGCACACCCAGCTGGGCTGACCCACAGGAGGACTCAATCACACTCACATATGTGAATCTCTGAAATGTGAAATGCACACTTTTCTCTATGCCTTTACATCATCTGCAAGTTTTAGAAGAGCACAAATGCTTTTATAGTCAGAAAGGAACAATAAAGCATTTTATGTGTGGGAGGAAAAAGTTAAGTAAGAATGAAGAGAGGGATTCCGAGGCCAGCTGCGTCTGAGATTCCCATCTCCCCTGGCAACAACGGAGAATCTATTTTCAGGGATCCACGAGTATATCTTTAGAGCCCACTCAGAGCACAGTTCAGGGCAGAAGGCTCCAGAGGGAAAAGGGGACTGCAGGTGGGAGGGGTCACGGTTTGCAGCAGAGCCCGTGGAGCCTGACTCCAGACTAGCGTGGGATGCTGGGCACGTTCTTTGCCATTGCTGAGCCTCCACTTCCACACCTGCAAAATGGGCACAATCCTGGCATCAGGATTAAATGAAAGAATGCATGGGAGGGGTTTAGCACTAAGCCTGGCAGAGAGCAGGTGCTCAACTTGTAATTATCTTGTTATCGTGGCTTCCTGGGGAAGCCTCTCGGCTGGCAGGAACTGAGGTGACAGAGGTACAGAGCACAGACTGCACTGGGCCCTGCAGGGCTTTTGTTTTCAGATTTCTGCTTTTAAGGAATCAGAGTTGGGGAGGCTCATCCCTTGTCCTTCTCTGGCCTCCCTCAGAGCTGTGCCAAGGGGAGCCTTAATTCCTGGATTAAAAAAGGCAATAAACGATCATCTGGGCCAATTTCGTCAGTGGAGCACTCCGTGCGCTGGGGAAAAGTCAAGGAATTATAACACAGCCCATGGTTTCCAGGCTGTGGCCCCAGATTGGGTGATTAGAAATTAAGAAATGGATTTCCAGATGCAGAAAGAGGAGGAGTTGCCTAAGGACGTGAGCCAGTGCCATCCAGGCGAAAGCCCTGGGAATAAACAGACCCCACACACATACCTATGAGGTTCTGGCAGAAGTATGGGCCCTGGGCGCGCGCGCACACACACACACGCAGACATACACCCTCAGGGAGCTCTATTTAGAATTTTCTCCTTTCACCTAAATCAAATCTGAGATGACTTGCCAGATTGCCCAACCATAATTCATCATGTCTTTTTTGCTTCTGCCTTAAAAATAATACAAATATCTGTAACACACTGAGTGGTTAATATGAGCCAGGCACTGTGCTAACATCTTTACAGGAGTTAGCTCACCTAATCCTCCCAACAGCAAGTATCAATTAGGATTTGAATGGGTTGCAAGGACACAAAACAAAGGAACAGTAGCTTAAGGAAGAAAGTTTATTTCTCTCTTATGTTAAACAAATTCGGAGAGTTGGTTCAGGACTTGTGCTAATGACCAGAGTTCCTTCTTTATTTAGCACGTGTTTTTCTCCTCATGGCCCAACATAGCGCTTGAGCTTCTGCATCACAACCACATTCCGGCCAGCAAGAAGGAGGAAGAGACAAAGAAAAGCACTTGTGTCTTTTAGGATCCTTCCAGAAAGCTGCCGGTGACATTTATGCTTATATCGCCCCAGCCAGAATTAGTCATATGACTACCCCTAGCAGCAGGGAGTGATGGGAAATGAAGTTTTTAACTCCAGGTGACCCTGAATCCAACCACAAGTCAGGGAAGGAAATGGGAGGATGGCTACTGGGTGGAGGGAGAACACTTGTGGTCTTGGCCACAGAATTAACAATAATTCTGCTTTTCAGATGGGGAAACTGAGGCTCAGAGAGAGGCACTAACTTGTCAAAGGTCACCCAGATAGTATGCGGCAGAGCCAGGGCTTGAACCAATGTCTGTCTGATGCTGAACCCCTGGGCCTTTTGAAATCTGTGTAAAAAGCTAAAGGTGGGAAATTTCGCAAACAGGAGAGACCCACAGAGACACATCTCCAAAATCACCGGCTTCAGGGCTTAGATTTTATATGCAGTTTCAAACCAGAGCCATTTTGACAACTGAATCCAAATCCCCAGGAAAAAGTTGTTTCTAGTGGCGGCTGTGACAGAGCCTTAATTACAGCAGCCTAAAGAACGTCACATCTGCAGGACTCAGGGAACAGGCTGTGAATTCTGTTTAGAACGTCCCTTCCTGGTCAGTTAAACCAGGGAGGTTCATGCCAGCCAGGGGAGCCACACCCAGAGGTCCCTCTCCAAGGTGGTGGCAGGGGTGTTTTGTGGGGGCTGTTTGTCTTCTGCCCTCTCTGTCTCTGATGTGCCAAGAATCACGATTATTTGAATTGCCTCACAGAGCGGGGAGACCATGAAATCCCGCTGAGGAGCTGGAGAGGAGAGACACCTCCCAGGTGACCCAGCTCCTTCCTGTTCCGTGCTGACAGCCTGGGCCCACAACACGCTGCTGTGGAGCTGAGTCCTTGCCTCTATCCGCCCCCCGCCCCCCGCCCCAGCCAACCACTGGTGCAAATCACCCCACAGGAGAGGAAATGCAAACAACAATGATCATAGTTAAGCTGCTCCGCTGCAAATATCTGACTTCCACGTCACAACACCTCCATGACAGCGGGATCTGCACGATCCCCAGTTTACAGCAGAGAAAATGGAGCCTTAAAGATATAAAGTAAGATGGTACAACCACTTTGGAAATCTGTTTGTCAGTTTCTAATAAAGTGATACACACTCTTATCACAGGACGCAGCAATGCTGCTCTGATGTATCTACCTAAGAGAAAATGAAAACAGAGAGACCTCTATAGGAAACAACCCAGACGTCCACAAACAAGAGAATGGATTAAAAAAATAATAATTGTGTCTCCATACAATGGAATGCCACTCAGCAATATAAAGGAACCACTGATATACGTGACAGCAGGCACGAATCTCAGAAGTTACACTGAGTGAAAGAAGCTGGCCATGGAAGAATATACGTGACGGGATTTCATGCATCTGAAGTTCAGCAGGCAAAGTTCCACTGTGGTGATGGAAACCACGACAGTGCTCACCTCTGGGAGAAAGGGTACTGGCTAGGAAGAGGCACAGGGAAGCTTCTGGAGTTATTTTACATAAGTTGATCTGAGTGATACAAGTGTTGCATTTGGCAAAACTGTTGAGGCTGCAGACTTGAGATCTGTGCCTTTTCCTGTATGTAAATTATTCCTTGATTGAGTACAGTGTGAGAGCGGAGGGGGGCTGATATACAAAGAGGTGAAGGGACTCATCTTGCTACACCGCTAGAGATGACTGAGTTGTGCTATGAACCAACAGCCAGGCTACACCAAGCAGTGAAAGAAGCTCCTACCTTTTTTTGCAAGGACTGGGGGGATCTCTGTGTCAGTCATACCTGTTTCCAAGCGTTTTCTAGGAGCCAGGCCCTGTGCTGGTGCTGGAGTGAAGATGCACAGGACAGCCATGGTCCTATCCTGATGAAGCCTCTGCCCCAGGACAGAGGATCAGCAGGCATCCCAGGGCCATGTGGGGAGGTAGGAGAAGCGGGGGGGGCACTGGATACCCCTGGAGGGAACCGAGTCCAGGGTTCCTAGAGGAAGAGGCAGCAAAGCTAGAAAGGAATAAGGGAAGGAAGGAATGTGATGCAGGCAGAAGGAACAGGTTGCATAAAACCTGTGCTGTGGAAGGAGGGAATGTGGTCCATCTGGGGAATACAGCCCTCTTGGAGCTTAGAGCGGGAATAGGTAGAGATGAAAAATGCCGTTAATAAAAAGGATAGAAGTGCCTACACTTAGGCACAGCTTCCTCTGTGCCAAGCACTCTTTATATTTTAACTCATTGAATCTTCACAAGAACCTTAGGCAGTAGATTGCCCCCACTTCACAGATGAGGAAACTCAGGCTCAGGGTGGGGAAGGAACCTGTCGAGGGGCACACAGCTGTTAAGGGACAGCGACGAGATTTGAAACCAGGTCAGCTGCTCAGAGTCACTCTGCTGCCCAGCTATGGAGGTGGGGAGGGACAGATTACAAAGGCCCCAATGAGCTATCTGTAAGTTTCATCCTGCGAGCAATTGGGAGTTACTCAGCCCCTCTCTGAGCTTCAGTTTCTGTGGCTATAAATCAAAGATGTTAACAGTTTCTACCTCAAAGTACAGTGATGGGGCTTCATGTGGGTGGAGAGAGTAAAGCAATGAGCAAAAGGCCCGGCTTGAATTACACCATCCTACGTATTAGCTATCATTATTCTATGGCAACGACCACTGAATAGCTTAACACGCCAGGACCTAATGTGTGCACGCACACAGTGTGTGAATTACCTCATTTAACGCTCACAGCAGCCTGGGAGTTAGAAGCTATTATCATACAGCCCACAGGCGAAGGAAGTGAGGGAAGAGAGATGCACAGCTTGTCCAAGATAACGCCAGTGCAGGGCTCCAGCCCAGTAGGACAGCCACACACAGCCAGCGAGCACCAAAGTGATCAAGTCCCAACTGAGAGATGCTGTGAGTGTAAAATGCACACCAGATTTTCAAGACTTCCTTTGAAACATCTCATAATAATCTTTCATATTGAATACAGGTTCACATGATAATATTTGAGTGTACAGGATTAAAGAAAAGAGATTAAAATTAATTTCACCTGTTTCTTTTCACTTTTTTTTTTAAACGTGGCTACTAGAAAATTTAAAATTCCATAAGACGCCTGCATTAAATTTCTTTGGGGCAGAGCTGCCCTGACCACTTTGCTTCAGTGGGTGGGGTGAACCATGATGCTTGCCTCTCAGGCTCTCCACCCGGGTGCTCCTGATGTTGCTGCACTTGAACTTGAGTCCATGTGTTAATGAACTGACTCCCTTGTCCCTCATGGCTGTGTGTGTGTGTGTGTGTGTGTGTGTGTGTGTTTGCATGCGTGTGTCCTCTTCAAAGACAGTTCCTGCTGGGTTCCCTCTTTGCCAGTTTTAGCATCACACCAGCTTGCTGAGGGTGGGAGAAAGAAGGCAGAGGGGCCGCCCATGCAAACTCAGCATCACAGCTCTCCACCCCCTCTCCTGCTGACCGCTCCATGATGGCCCACAAGTCCTGCAGTTCCAGATTCTGGCCCCTGGCAAGGTTACTGAAGTTGAGATCGGCTGTCCTCCCTCTCCTAGGGAAAATAAAAATATTCTAATTAAAGCTGGGAAGGCCCTGGGAACAATAGTGCTGGCGCCAGGCGGATGGATGTGATTCAATTTGGAGCGTGAAGAGCAGGACTCTAGGCTGTTGCCATTACCTAGCCGACTGGAGGGCAAAAATGATCCAAAAGTGGGTTTAATGAATGCAGGGCAGCCCATGTGGGGGTGGAGGTAGGGGCTTGAACTGAGGGATGGAAAGAGCCCTGTTCTATCTGCAGCCAGGGAACAGGCGGGGCTGTGGGGTGAGGGGACTGAGATGCACCTGGCTCTTCCCATCCCCAGTTTCCACATCTGGGAACAGGAGCTCATTTTGGTGCCCTGCCTCCTAGGTCCTTGTGAAGACTGAATGAGGTGATACAGGGTCAGGCCTCGCTCGGGGCCCGGCACAGGAGTACGTGCTTACTTGAATGGGAGCCATACTCTTTTATTCCCTCTCCCTATGTGACACGGAGACACTAAGTGAGCAGATGCTGTTGGAAAAACGGCACCAACAGATTTGCTTGATGCTGGGTTGCCACAAACCTTCAATTTGTTAAAAAAAAAAAAAAAAAACACAGTATCAGCAAAGTACAATAAAGTGAAGTGCCGTGAAACGAGGTCTGCCTGTACCCGGTACGTGGTGAAGGCTCAGCAAATATTTATGTGATTATCCTTTCCTCTGACAGGTGAAGAAACTGAGACTCAGGGAGGAAGAAGTGATTTGTCCAGGATAGCACCGCAATCCATCACATTTCATGAAGCAAAGAACATACGAGAGGAAGAAGGGACTAGACCAGTGTCATCTGATAGAAATACGCCGAGAGTCCCATATGTAACTTCAGATTTTCTTGTAGCCACGTTTTTAGAAAGAAGTAAAGAGAAACAGGTTAAATTAATTTTAATATGCCAGTTCGTCTATCCCAATATATCCCAAATATTATCATTCCAACACGTGCTCAACACAAAAAACTATGGAGATATTTTACATTCATTTTTTTCTAGTAGCCGCATTTAAAAAATAAATAAAAATATGCAGGTGAAATTAAGTTCAATGATTTACATTATTTAACCCAATATATCCAATATGTTGTTATTTCAACATGCAATCGGCATGAAAAGGCATTCATGAGACACTTGCCATTCCTTTTATCATACTAAGTCTTTGAAGTCTAGTGTGTCCTTTTATACTTATGACATATCTCAGTCCAGATCCGCTGCATCTCAAGTGCCCAGCAGCGCCATGCAGCTGCCATCATGGACGGAGGGGTGTCAGTCTGCATCTTTGGGCCTGTGAGGCATTAACAGCCCCATTTTTGTAAATGCAGAAATGCTCCCTGCAAGGTTAAGTGACTTGCCCAAGGTCACACAGTTAGAAACGGCAGAGCTGGGTTTGGGGCTGTCTGGCCTATTCGATATAACCCCTCTGGGACCCAGGTCCTTCCACCTCCTCTGGAGCCCCCACGTCTGCCTCAGGGTTGTCCACCCCCAAGCCATCGATTACCATCATGATTTATGGCCCTCCTGCCAGGCAGTCCTGGAGACATAATTAATTTGTTTCTGCCAGTGGAGGCCTGCCTGGATGCCCTCACCCCCCTGCACCGCCTCTGCTTCCAGCCCAGACTATCGATCGATTCCCTGCTCATCAGTGGTGCCGTGGAGTAAACTACAGCTGCACTTAGATTCGCTTAATCAGGCACTTGCTCAGAGCAGACCCGTCTGACAATTTTATTGGGCCGGGAGCATCATATTTCAGTGTCTGTTTCCACCCCGTGTTCTTGTTCCAAGATCAGCCTGGGTAGACGCTGGAGCTGCTGCTTTATGTATTACAGCAGGGCCCATGCTCCTTCCTGGTAAGAGGAAACCTGCTGACTGGAGTGTCATTGGTTGTCTGACATGGAAGGCGTCACGTGTCAACCAACCAGCATTTATTGAACAAAATCTGTAAGCTCAGCTTTCAGCAAGATAGCATTACTACTAATAATGCCTGTACCTGTAACAATGCTAGCTAACATTTATAGCCCTTCCTATGTTCCAGCAAGGTGCAACTATACAAACAATATTGCAGGGTAGGTTTTATTATTATTCCCATTTTACAGGAAAGGAAACCGAGGCTCTGGAAGGTGAAGGGACTTTCTGGAGGTCACGCAGCTGAGGAAGGATAAACTCAGGGTCTAATCCCAAGCAGTCTGGCTGCCTTCAAGAGCTCACTGCCTTGTTAAAGAGATGACATACACACTCAAAAAAATTGATGAATAATAGAAGGGGAAAAACAATAAGGAATATTGTTTCTGGACTAACAATAATAATAATAGCATCACAAATACTTATTAGAAAACATACAATGCACCAGGCTCTGTTGTAAGAGCTTTACATGCCATATCTCATTAAAGCTCTGCAAAACCCTAGAAGTAGGTGCTCTTATCATCCTATTTTACAGATGAGGAAACCGAGGCTCAGAGAGGTAAAATGGCTGGGCCAAGGTCTTGACAATGTAATCCCAGTGAAGGGATGGAAGATCCTATTGTGATGTTTACCTGTCTATTTTTGATTCCCCCAGGGACTGTAAGGTGAGGGTGACACCCCGAGAGAAACATCTGAGAAGAAACTGACATTGAACTGGATATTCATAACTGGGCATTCCTAACTGACACAGCTTCAGTAGTTATGACATTTTATGTGCATTCAGATGAGAAGGTCCATGAATTTCATTAGATTCTCAAAAAAAAAATCTGAGACGAGGTGCTTTAAAGTGGAGGAAGAAGAGGGGTTTGCCCCTCAATGGAAAGCATTAAATAAAGCTGTGACGAGGATGCAGGGTGTGGAACTAGGCCTGGGTTCGAGCCCCGACACTGTCGCCAAAGGACGGTGTGAATTTGGGTGAGTTAGTTACCATCCCTAAGCTGGGCTTTCTCACCTCTCAGGTGAGGATCAAAATGGTACCTAGTTCATAGTTGCAGGGATGTGCTATGGACCGAACGTGTTCCCTGCACCTGAAATTCACATGTTAAAACCCGAAGCCCCAATGTAATGGTATTTGGAGATGGGGGCCTTTGGGAGGTAAGTAGGTCATCAGAATAGAGAAGGAGTATTGTTTCCCCTCTCCCTCCACCAAGCGAGGATTCAGCAAGAGGGCAGCCACCCACAAAACAGGAAGCGGGCCCTCAAAAGACATTAAAACTGCCAGCACCTTGATCTTGGACCTCCCAGCCTCCAGAACTGTGAGAAATAAATGTTTGCTGTTTAAACCAGCCAGTGTTTGGTATTTATTATAGCAGCTCAAGCTGACTAAGACAGGATGAAATGAGATACAGTGTGTAAAGTTCTCAGAGGCTCAGCACATAGTAGGCCCTCAATAAATGGAAACTTCTGTAAGGGCGGTTTCTGCACTCTCCCACCTCTCTTCCCCCAACCCGAAACTGGGATTTCTTTAAAATGTAAAATTGAAAATCACCGATGCTGGGACTTCCCTGGTGGCGCGATGGTTAAGAATCTGCCTGCCGATGCAGGGGACACAGATTCAAGCCCTGGTCCGGGAAGATCCCACATGCCACG
Organism: Hippopotamus amphibius kiboko; assembly: GCF_030028045.1. Classification (NCBI taxonomy): domain Eukaryota; kingdom Metazoa; phylum Chordata; class Mammalia; order Artiodactyla; family Hippopotamidae; genus Hippopotamus; species Hippopotamus amphibius. Next base: position 8,671,797 of record NC_080193.1, on the reverse strand, counting down.
GAGCAACTAAGCCCGTGGGTCACAACTACTGAGCCCTCATGCCACAACTACTGAAGCTCACGCACCTAGAGCCCTTGCTTTGCAACAAGAGAAGCCACTGCAATGAGAAGCCTGCGTACCGCAATGAAGAGTAGCCCCCTGCTCGCCGCAACTAGAGAAAGCCCGTACACAGCAACAAAGACCCAATGCAGCCAATAAAAATTAATTAATCAATTTAAAAAATCACCTATGCCTACTCTTCTTTTGCCCGTGTACTGTTCTTTGCAGCTGTCATTTCTAACAAAACCAGTTCAGAGCCAATGGCTGCCCAAAAGGTAGTTCTGCTCTCATGTAAAGCGGACATTCTCTAGAAGAGCTGGCATTTTCCAACCCCCCCTGCTTCTCAAACCCAGTCCATCTCTCCTTTCCCATCTGCAGCCAAATGGGAATGAAGGGTACCCCCCCACAGAATGCTGGTGATCACTTGGAAAAATTTCAGAAGAAACCTCAGGCTAGGTCCCAGCTTCAAACACCTGCTACTGTGGGTACCTATGACGGCCGTGCATTCCCTGTGCTAAGCACCTCCCGTACACTTGCTTGTCTAAATCCTCACAGCCCCTTCTGTGGTAGATCATATTATCACCTCATTTTCCAGTTGGGGAAACCAAGGTTCAGTGAAAGGAAATCACATAGCTAAAAAGAGGCGCCGATAGAATATCAACCCCAGAATCTACATTCTTGACCACAGCGTTCAGCTGCTTCCTTCCCGCAAAGCAAGTGGTCTCTTTTATACAACCGTTTAGGATGAATTTTAGGAAGAACCCACAGCCAAGTGGATTTTCGTCTAACCCCATATCTATCATAAGGAAAGAAACATTCAGTGAGGAGGAACCGGCAAAGAAGCTGCTGCAGGAGGGAAAGAAAAAGCCACACCAAAATACAAAGATCACAGTCTGTATAATGAGGACACATAGCTGGAAGTAAGAAGGCATATGGAGATGAAACAATCAAAGAGTTCATAATAATTTTTTTAAAGGGACTTCACAAGTTAGAAGAAAGCTTTGTACAGTAGCATAATGTTCTGGAGTATTAACTGGAGTTGTTTTCCATGCTGCATGTCCATATAAGCTCATCCTTTCCCCCCACTCAGGCGGCAAGTGGCTGGCGGCGCATCTCTGCTCTAAGAAAGAACTGACATAGAAGAGTAGACATAATAAAGCAGTCAGGTTCCTGGCTTGTGAGTTTTGAAGTCTTTCTCCTGAATCAGCATCTCTGGGGATCTGACCTGTGCAATGCTGCGGTTTCATGAAGTTCTCCAGCTGATTCTGATGTAAAGTTTAAGAAGCACTCTTGCACAGCCGATAAAATATTTGGGAGAAGTTTTGGTAAGAACAGGATATCCTATTCTTAGAAGAGCTACTCTGGAATCGAGGAACTAGAGAATAAGAACCCAAATGCTCAGATATTATTAGGACTCTGAGAAAGAGCTCTGTTTCTCACCCACCCGACTCCCAGGCTGATTCAGGGGAGCAACCAAAGATCCCAGGTAGACTGGGGCACCTGAGAGCAGCAGGCACCCGCACCATCCCTTCCCTTGGGTGTAACCTGGGGAGGGGAGAAGGTAAGACCTCACAGCTGTCAGTCGCAGCATGGGATACGCCTGACCCGTGACCCTGAGACCCATCCTTCTGAGATTCCTGTGCCCAAGTGCAGTGTGGAAGCAAGAGAATAATCCAGGTGCCGAAGTGGGTCCTGGAGACTGAGTCTCCTACATTCCAGAGTGTGAAAGCAGCAGAGGGGCTCCTACAGGCTAAGCTGAGAACCTGAAAGGACCTTTTGGTCAGAAATTCAGACTCATTCAGCAGTGACCTAGATGGGCAGAGGCATGAAGAGCACACAGGCCAGAGGGAACAGACTAGAAGAGAAGGATCTGATCCCCATCTCACCGCCACAGCGTGTTACTACGTCTGTCCCCCAGGGAAACCCCAGTTAGACCAAGTCCAGATTTCTGCTCTGAGGCAGAGTGGGGTCTGCAGCTGATGCTATTAGGAACCCAGTTACATCACTTGGACCCTTTGCCATTTTCACACACACAGTCTCCCCGTGTGCTTTGATGCCCTATGACTAGCACCTACATCTCTTTGTGGCAGGGCCGCCCTCGGGCTTCCAGAGCCCTCTTGCCTCTGCCCACCTAGAGAACCCAAAGTGCCCGGGCATTCACATTCCCCAAGACAGCCCTTAACTAGTGCTGATGAGTACAGGGAGAAGGAGATACAAATTCTTCAGCTTCTGTGCCCCCAATCTGGAACATTCTGATGTGTGGCCATCACTGTCCCTAGCGCCCTGCGGTACTAAGCAAAGGTTACCCTCCATGGGACTTGGCTTGACCCTTTCCCTTGAGAGTTTCACTAGGCTACTCCTTGATCAGATTTTCCTGAGACCACTTCCTTATATGTCACTTTTACATACATTCTCATCTTAGGGTCTGTTTCTGAGGAATCTGATGTAAAACAGGGGCTCAAAATAAAACTGAGTTTAGTTACAGGAAAAAAAAGTTGTTACATTTTTACGCTTGCCTGAGTTTATAAGACTGAGACTGATAAGGGTACACTTATTAATGAAAACCATTGTGAAAGATACTTCTTTTCAGCACTTACGCATTTCCATGAATGATCTCATTAAACTCATGAGTCAGAAATCATTGTTATGCCCATTTTACAAATTTCAAGAGGTTCAGTAACTTGTGGTTCAATGGCTACTAGCAAAGCCAGAACCCTCGTCCTGACCACAGGCTCTATGCCTGGGTCTGGCTGAAGTCCCATGCTCTAAACAGAAGTGCTAAGGAAAATCAGACAGAGTCGCTGAGCCGGGGTACCCTGAGCTCCTTCTACACAGGCAGTTCTGGGCCATAAGAAAGAGGAGACTTCACAGGCAGCCCCTGTATCAGAATGCGTGGAGCACAGGCTCAGGGTATAGAAGGCCCTGAGTGAGTTTAAACCCCAGCTTCAGCACTTACTTGCTGTGTAGCCTTGGACAGGTCCTATCACCCAGCTCTGAGCTTCAGTTTTCTCTCTAGCAAAATGGGGTTAAAATTATTAACAATGTAGATCTCCTGGATAGTGATTCAAAGACCTGGTTTCTGGGTTCCTGACATCTGTGGTCTTAAAAATCCCCTGCCAAAGTATGCTGATGGCTTCAATTTAGTTTGAAATGTATCAGAAAAATAAGACAACTGCAATTTAGTTTGAAATGTATCTGGGTTGACTGACAGATAAGTGATAGAGCAAGAAAAATAAAATGGTTAGTGGTAGGGTTTTTGCGATGGATAAAATTCTTTCAGCTTTGCTATAGGTTTGAAACTTTTCATAACAAAATGTTGGGGTGAAAATCTCCCACGGAGGTATTTTTTCTGGTGCACATGGTCCCCGTCTGCTTCTTTTATAAGTCACTTTGATGCTCAAAGCAAGAGAGAGGCAAGGCAGGAGAAGACAAGAACCAGAAGTACTTATCTTTCTAGGACCCCCTATCTCGGGCATTTCAGTCTTCAATTTGCACTTTGTTTTTGTTGGGGAGCTGTCAGGTCCAGAGAGCGTGCCCCCAACAAGGTTTTCAGCTGCAAAGGAATGCTGGTTTTGATAGCAAGATCGTGGGAGCAGGGCTACAGGTACCTGGGGCGAGATAGAGATGGATGTCATTGGGCACAAGATGTATCTTGCGGCCACCAGATGTGACTTCGCTATGGGGCCCATGACATTTCCCAGTGCTTTGGAAATCACTCCCATTCATCACCCTTCATGCTTCTGATTCATCTTTCAGGCAAGACAAGTCATTTTACGCGGAAGCAAGAAGGATTCCTTTTATAGCCCTCTGAATCAGTGGGCTGTTTATTCTCTCTCTCCAAAGGCTTCTGTCAGTTCCTGCTGGATCCATCCAGGTTCATCTCAAAGTGCTTCCCTCTGGCAGACAAAACCACAAGCGGCTACAAACCTCATTGGTAATTCACCCAGGCTCAGAGAGATGACCACACCACAGTCAAAACAACGGGGGTCACGGTTAACAAGGCACCTTTTCACCAGAGGTACCCGGGAAAGGACAAGAGAACACCAGGCACCAGTCAAGGGCTGAGAGGTGGAGAACCAGCATCTATTCTGAAGTTTATTTGTTCTCTTTCTATGATACAAAAATTAACTTGACTTCTTGGTAGCAGTTCAATGCCCAACACACCAAAGCCAGCTACTGTCTTCAGCACAGAGCTGGACCCATAGTAAATACTCAATAATTTTTTTAATGAATAAAAGAATGGAGAATATAGAAAAATATATTTGCCTTCAGGGGTTAATAATATTATTATATTATATCAAGTGCTGAATGGACTGTGTGCTAAATTATGGTAGATGGTTTGCAGGAAAAAAAGTGGCTCTAATTATTTCCCTCCCTATATCTATACCCTTTGGGAATACTTGGCATTTCCTCCAATCAAGAGACGGAGTGCATTTTCCTGCCTCTGAATTTTGATTGGCCTTGTGACTTGTCAACACATTCTTGGTCAACAAGACGTGGAAGAAATGACTGGGTGCCAGTTCCAATCCTAAGCCCCAAAAGGCCTTGGGCATATTCCCTCACTATCTTGGAACCCTGTCATTAACCAACTGCAGAATAAGAAATTAAGTAGAGCAGAGGCAAGATGGTCCAGCTGGGACCATCCTAGGTCAGTCAGCTCCCCATCAACCCAAACCCAGCAGTGGACTGAAATGGCATAAATAAGCTGAGATCAGCTGAGACTAGAAACACTCAAGTGAACTCGGCCGAAATTGTGAGCTAAGTTGGAGGTTCTAGGATCTAAGTGTTGTCCTAAGACACTAAGTGTAAGGGTTGTTTCCTTTCACAGCAACAGCTGACTGACACACAAGTACTGCATTACATACACAATATCATTTAATCCTTACAACATCCCTGCAAAGTGGGCGTGATGGATACAGTTATCTGTCCTCCAAAATGTGTTCTTACCTTATCTCGTAGCAAGAGAGTTTTAGTTGGGACAGAGCCGCCTAGCTAGAAACTAACTTTCTCAGCTCTTCTTGCAGTTATGCTTGGCAATGTGAGTGAGTTCTTACAAAAAATCAGGGTAGTGGGAATGATGCTGCAACTTCTGCTTTAACTGCTTAAGATAAAATCCTTAGCCTTGGAATTCTGCTCTCTTCCCCTTCCTGCTGACTGCACTGGGGATAACTGGAGTGACTATGTGTGAGAGGTTGCAGAGTCCATCATCCTGAATTCCCGAAGGTCCCTTGGAAGAGACACACCCTAGACTATTACGCAGGCAAGAAGTAAATGTCTGATGTTTTGGAGCCACTGTGCCATGGAACCTGCTAGTTAAGCAGCTAGTGTACTCATGCAATATAGATCATTATCTCCATTTTACAGGGGAGCAAGTAGAGGCTCAGAGAGGTGACATGACTGGCCTCTAAAATTGCACTGATTGTGGGACTTCCCTGGTGGTCCAGTGGCTAAGACTCTGCACTCCCAATGCAGGGAGCCTGGGTTCAATCCCTGGTCTGGGAACTAGATCCCACATGCCGCAGCTAAGAGTCTGCATGACGCAACTAAAGATCCCACGTGCCGCAACTAAGACCCAGTGCAGCCAAATAAATAAATATTTTATAAAAATCATTGCACTGACTGTGACACTTGCTGCTTTCTACCTGTCACTAGTTGGATTTAAATAAATTAAAGTAAATTAAAAATCCAGTTCCTCAGTAGCACGAGCCACATTTCCAGTGCTCGGTCACCACGTGTGGCTAGTGGCTACCACACTGGACAGCACAGACATGGAACATTCCCACCCTACCAAGGGCTCTGCCGGGTGGCATTGTTCTAGAGAGTGCAGAGCTATGATTCTAACCGGGGTCTGAGTGACTTCCATGCTTTTTTTCTCTGCCTGCCTCCTGCCATGCTGAGTTCTTTTCAAGAGTTGCTCCCCTGGTGCACGTACATGTTTGTTTACAGGTGATTATGATCTATTTGTCAGAGAAGCTAGGGGCAGAGAGGGGAGGGGAGACTCACAATTAAAGAGTGACGGCAGCTGGCAAGAGGATCAATGAGGAAAAAAAGTAGTCATATCTGAAATGTTCACGCAAAGTCATTAGGAAAATATCACTTGATTTGCCGACGCTGGACATGAAACAATATAGATGTCTTCACCTCCACCCTAACCTTTAAAGCAGGATGACTCACCCCCCACAAGAGTAACTGCTCTCTTTTTTTTCCAGCCACTAAGAGAGGGACCTTTATCGATCTATCTAGGATGGTTACAGTTGGAGAAAGCCTGGTCGGCCCCCTACAGCAGGGTTGGTGGACATTGTTGGATAGATTCAGCACACTGGTCTAGCTGATGAGATGGTAGCATGAGGAGGGTGGGGTGACCAGCTGGAGAAGAGAAAACCTACAGATGGTGTCCCAAAGGAGAAACTGGGTGTGGCAGTGTAGCCACGCAGTGGCATCCCACCATATCCAGCCACAGGCCAGCCACAAGCTGAGTATATGGGTGGGTCTTCCTTCTTTTTCTCCCTCACTTAATCCTAAGGCTGGCCAAGATGGCAAACACATTCACAGGCTTTACAAATCTTTGTTGAAAAAAATGGGATCCTGCCCTCACAGATGTGCAGTTTAGAGAGAAAGAGAAGTATCCAGGCCATCACAGTAGAGTGTGATCATTTCTGAGCTAGAAGAAGGTATGGAGGTGGGGGCTGTGGGAGCGAAGAGGAAGAAGATAGCTGTTATGGGCTGGACTGTGTCCCCCTCAAAGTCGTATGTTGACGTCCTAAACCTCAGTACCTCAGTCAGAATGTGACTGTGTCTGGAGATAAGACCTTTTTTTGGCCGCACTGTGTGGCTTACAGGATCTTAGTTTCCTAACCAGGAATTGAACCCACGCCCTTGGCAATGAAAGCAGAGTCCTAACCACTGGATCGCCAGGGAATTCCTGGAGATAAGGTCTTTAAAGAAGTGATTAAGGCAAAATGAGGTCACTGGGGTGGGCCCTAATCCAATAGGATTGATGTCCTTATAAGAAGAGATTTGGACACAGACAACACAGACCGAGGGGTGACCACGTAAGGACCCAGCCAGAAGATAGCCATCTGCAAGGAAAGAGGGGACTTCCAGAAAAGAACAGACTTGCCAGCACTTTGATCCTGGACTTCCAGCCTCCAGAACTGTGAGAAAATAAATTTCTGTTGTTCCAGCCACCAGTCTTAGGTAATGGCAGACCGAGTCAACTAAGCCATTCACTGGATTCACCTAATTCACTCACCTAATTGAAACACGCAGCATGAAGAGGTTTGGGACCCCAGAATGGAGCCTGGAAGAGCACCTGCCCCATCTGACAACTGAAACTCCAGCCGCTGGTCCTACACAACTCAGGCCGCTGAGACCATTCGTTAAATGAGCTGTAGGTAGAGCGTCAGTGCAAAGCAGGGGAAAGTGATTACTAAGAAGTCTCTGAATTAAGGAAATAATTCTCTAGCATTTTTTAATTAAAACCTTCAACCCAAGAAGCTTGTTAATTTCAGCGTCAGCAAGTGGCCCTGCCACCACTCGGCGTCCTGCTGCCTGCGCACTGTCTGAAGTGGCTGCCTCTGATTTCCCTAATTTGTGAGGTGCTCATGCTTTGGGTGGCAGGCGGGTGATTAGAGCCAGATGGGAAGCCAGCCCCTGCAGAAGCAGATTCCTGTTGGATTTTTGCAGCCAGCAGGAGGCTGGAGGGAATCCTCAGATTAGACGCAGTTGAAGGGCAAAAGAGGAAAATTCCAGTTGCCGGGTGCTCGATAGACTAACAAGACGGGCTGGGTAGGCACTCCCCACTGTGTGAATGAGTCATGTTCATCCCCGGTTAGCTCCCCAGACTGACTCATAAGAGCAGCTAATATATACTGAGTTCTTTCCATGTGCCGAGCACGGTGCTCCTTGCCTGTACTATCTCATTTCGTCCTTACAACTGGTCTCTAAGTTAGCTGGTATTATTAGCCCCATTTTGCAGATAATGAAACTCCAGCTTGGAGAGCTATAGTGACTTGCTTAAGGTCACACGGCTAGCGAGCAGCAAAGTCAGGAAGCCAGGTTCCAAACAGTGAATAAAAGAAACACTATATGCAACTGTCAGTGGGGATCAGAGAGGGCTGCTCTGGGAAGGGGCCATAGGGCTGAGACTTGAATGGAAAGAAGAAGCCAACAAAGAGGAGGTCAAGGGGGAGGAGGCACTGCAGGCAGGTGGAATGGCTGTGCAAAGGCCCTGAGGCAGGAACTGTGGAGGGACTGGGGACTTTTGGGCCATTGTAGCTGGAACAGAGTGGGCAACAGGCATAGGGCAGCAGGGAAAGGTGAGCTCCAAGAGGTAGGTGGGGCCTAATATATCAGGCTTTATGAGCCAAGGTCAGGAGATAGAATTTTATTCAAAGGCCTCAAGAAGGCTTTGTAGGATTTCCAGCAGGGGGTGATGTGATGTGACCTCCCATAGGTGTCATTACATTTATCGAGTATTCCAGTTATTGACTTAACTTGCTGTAGTCTCCTTTGTGTCCTGTACACTCTGAGGGCAGAAATCATGCCTTATCCATCTTTACAACCTCCTCTCCAGGTCCTAAGAAACTGCTCTGGGCCCCTGCAAATATTTGTTGAATGAATAAAGAAACAAAGGAAAGATGGATGGACCTGTTTTCTCTGCATTTGTCTTAAACCTCCTCTTGGTTCTGCCGCATCGTCTCCTGGGGGAAGGAGTGTTAACTTGGCTCTCATTCTCTCATCTTTGTGAGAGAAGGCCTGGAGCTGGTGCAGGGAGATGTTCCCTCCATCAGCGGGAGATGGATGGGTTGGATCTACCACACTCCCATGTGAGACCCTTGGTGCCCGAGGGGCTGAGCAAGAATGATGATCGGGAAGCAGGGCTGTTGGTGAAGCAGCCAGCCATTCGTTACTAGCCGGCAGCTCAGCACAAGACAAATCGGGCCCCTGGAATTCTGAATGAACCCGCCTCCCTGGATGAAACAGCCAGGGTTCGACCCCAGCTCAGACCCATGGCCCTGGAAGGCACTCCAGAGAGACTTCTGGTACCCAAGCTCCAGCCCATGCAGGATTCAGAGAGGAACCATGTGTAGGCTCAGACACCCTGACTCCGAGATGGAAGAAACATTCAGACAGGAAAAAGTCCCATCTCTGACCAGTCACTTTAACCCCCTGCTAACCTCTTCTCATGCTCTCATATTCACGCTCTCTCTCTCTCCTGTTTTTGGTCATTTTTTAGTAATGCCTCCTGTGGCCCTGACATCTGCCTTCTATCACACAAGGCTAATGAGCTAAGGCAGGGATGACACATACACTTCATCTGCTTGCCAGTTGAGATTGATGGGTAGCAACTGCTGGTGTTGAGAAGGCTCCTGAGGTTTCATCAGGGCTCAGGTGGACAGAAGCTGTGACTGATTAGTGATGTCTGTCACGACACACGATGGGGCAATAAGGGTCTAGTACCACAAATCTCCCATTCTTTTATTCTTTTCTAAAGGCTAGAACCTTTAGACAAGTCGTATCTCACAGAGAGTAAAAGGGGGGAAAAACCATTTTTCTCTAATGCATGTGATTTTGGTTTTAATTTTGCTTCAGTGGAATAATAATAAAGTGCATTACACATGTTATCTTATTTAATCTGCATGACTCCCCTAAGGTCATAACTAACTTACACATGAGGAAATCCAGGCTTGGAGAGATAAAGTGACTTGCCCAAGGACTCTCAGCCCAGTGAGTGGCAGAATCAGGATTGGAACCCAGCTCTGTCACAGGATCCAGTGGATTCATGATTCCCAGACTGCCTCAGTGCCCAAATCTGCCACCCGCCCCCCACAAATCTCTCTCCTGTATTTGACCTCTCTCCCTCTTGCTTCAAGAAAAGCACAGTCCGCCTTAAAACCCCACAATCTAAATATAAGACCTAAGAAGCCCTGCAGTTGTGCTACCCAATACAGTGGCCACGGACCACAGGTGACTAATGATACTTGAAAGGAAGCCAGTCCAAACTGAGATGCGCTGTAAAACGTAAAACGCACATCCAATTCTGAAGACTCAGTAGAAAAGGGAGAGTGTAACACACACTAATAATCTTTTACTTTGATTACATGTTGAAATTATAATACTTTATAAATGTTACATAAAATATATTATTAAAATTAATCTCATCTGTTTCTTCCATCTCTCTCCCTCCCCTACCACCTTGCTCTCTTTCTCTTAATATGGCTATGAGAAAATTTAAGATTACACTCGTGGCTTGTAAAATATTTCTATTGGACAGCACTGCCCTTGAGATCGACCACTCACTCCAATCCTGTAATTTTTAATGGGTAAGGAAATTGCCCACCAGCCTTACCTGCATGGGACTAAAGCTAAACTCAAGCCAGGATAGAACATTCTTTCCTACCCCTCCACTGCTTCCATCTCCAAACCCCTGTCCACACTGACCATGTGGTCCAGGGTCGCACAGCCAGCTCATGTAAAGCCCAGGCAGTCTGACTTCAAAACCTGTCCAACCCACCTGCACTCCACACTGGGCAGGGCCAAGCACCTGTCCCCTTGAGCAGTGTGGTCTGGGGACCACTGTGAGCTACACTCAGGAAGGCAGGAGTTTCTTCCTCTTGGAAAACTACATTACACAATATAGTTCTCGGCTGAGTCTCCAAGAGAGAATTCTGCCGGAACTAAAAATGATTCCGGTTTCCTCCAGGGGAAGCCGATATTTTTTTTATCCCATCAGAAAATATACTCAGTGCGGTTCTTATTCCATGTTAGTCTCCTATTCTACTCAGTCCAGCCACGCCTTCCACTCGTCTCATCCATCCATTTGCAAATCATAAGGCAGGACCTAGCACTCATCAGGCACTGTGTCAGGGCACAGGCAACACCGCAGCCAACATCCCAGCTACAGTTCTTCCCTCCGAAGCAGACAATCTGCTGTATTTTCAGCTCCTTTCACCAAAAAAAAAAAAAAAAAAAAAAAAAAAAAAAAAAAAATCACTTTTTTTTTTTTTTTTTTTTTAAATTTGGGACTGTGCTGAGGTTGGGAGAAGCAAGAGGTGGGTAAGAAATACCCTCCGTGTATCGCTCAGAGTGCGGGTGGATTAAATGCGATGGACAGAGAGCGGCACTGGGGTCAGCCCAGCTGCAGGCGGAGGGAGCACAGCAAGCTCTGCAGGCAGAGCCATCCTCCCGCCTCACCTCTCTGCAGCACCACGGTGTGCTGCCGTCTGATGGCGCGGTCATCAGCAATCAGGAACGGGGGCCTCTCTCGGCACACGGCAGCTCTCCCAGAATTCTCAGCACTCCCCAAAAGGTTTTCCTCTGGGCTCAGCAGAAAAGCCTCACCGGCAGCCAGCTAATGGCCTGGTGGACTGCAGTTCCACCTTTCAGGAATTTGGAAAAGAGGAGGCGTTCCATTTTCAGAGGCCGTTGGGGCTGACTCTGGCTTCCGGGGCAAAGAGATGCAGCTCTGGATGGAACTATCTGTGAATGGTCCCAGATGGAGCCGCACCTTGCTAGGGCCTCGAGTCAAGCTTCCCTTGGACACTTCGGGATTTATTCCTCTCTGCGAGGTTTTGAAGGACAGAGAAACGGGGCTACTGATGCCCTCCCCCTGGAGCTGCTGTGAAGACAAACTGTGATCTTGAGAACAGAGCATTTGGCTTGAAACCTAGCCACAAGAAGTACCTGAGGGTCACTTATCACTTAGTCAGCCCACTGGGTCTCTGAGGGTAGGTACCCACAAGGCTTTGTTCTAGATCACCCATGACAACACCCTCACCCTAGTCACAGCTGATTGGACGGAGATGGGCACGTGACTTAAGGGCAACCAATCCTGAGGCTGCTGGCAAATAACATCTGTGGTGGTGGCTTCAAAGGGATGAGGAGCTGGACCAGTGTTTCCAGGAGATAGGATGTATACAACTGGTGGCAAATATGTGGTCTTAAATTTTTTTTAATTGTTATGCTTTTATTTTCATGTGTATCAGGAAAATGCTGGCTCCCCATTTATGGTACTCATTAAAAGTTTCATTTATGATACGTAATATTAAAATTCATAAAGAATTTATTTTTGTTGTTTAATGTATGAAGCAAAATTTAGCCCACTGGTAGGTCAATGGCAAATAACACGAGCGTGGAAGGTGAATGACACATGGCAAAGTCCGAAGGCCACATTCCCCCCTCAGGATTTGGAAATGAGGGAAATAGGTGATTGAAGGTGACGGTGAGGGGCTGAAGGTGACGGGCTTTGGTGGGGCTGAGTCAGAAACAGAGCAAAACCAAAGCCACGCAGTCTGCCCTGTGAGGGAGAGGGGAAAACCAGGAAGGTGGGAAACTGGCTGGTGGTGAGACAGGAGACTTGAATAGAAGTGCATAAAGGAGGAGAGAGAGACGCACACTGGGGACAGAGATAGAGATGGACAGACAGAGACAAAGAGAAAGACAGCCAGACAGAGAAAGAAAGAGACAGGGGAAATGCCCCGAGTTACCTACCTCCATGGGCTTCCTGGGTCTGCTTCCACTCCATACATGTCCTTATAGCGAATCCTGCTGGTTTCCTAAGATACCTTGAATGGGTCTCTGTTCACATCAGAAAGCCCACCATAAATGGATGGATAGGAAGGAATTGTATTCTGAACATCCTTGGGTACCAGCCAGCATGTTTAAACCTATAATGGCAGACAATGGGGAGCTATTGAGAGTTCTTGACAGAGAAACAGGGAGGGACTAGACTGGGGCAGGTGAGGTGCCCAGAGAGAACTTCAGGGAGATATCTGCAAGCTCAGATACCAAATCCCAGCAGATAGCTGATTTCTACATCTCTTCTTGAAATTTCATGGAATTGACTGATCAAAAAAAACATCAGCCACTATGTGAGGTCCTACTCTGTCCAAACCATGGGTGGCCGTCTCTATAACTTCGTTACTCTGGAAGCAAACTGAAAAGAACCAGTCGGTATATAATTTAAATTTTTCTAATGTGTATTTACTATCTGCACCCAATTATCACCAATCAATGTAAGTGTTATTCTTTAATGGGTGAAAATTGCAATTTCGGTGCCCCAGATCGGCATGGGGTGTTGCGTCTAATTGGGACAGGAGTTATTCAGGAGCATAATGAAAATGTAAATTCCCACCCATTCATCAAACAATTATTTCTATAACCATAAGACTGCTGAGCCTACACTTAATTAGGAAATAAACAAAGTTAATCAGTGAGCAGACAACATGTACTAATCACATATGTGTCACAATAAAAGAGATATTAGGCAATAATTCACTGAAACATCCCAAAGCCTAATCACTCTACAATCCCCAAGATCAGTCTCCCAGCTTCTAAGAAGCAATATGCAAATTTTTATTAAAGCATTTTATCTGCTTTAGGGTCTAGGAGGCACCAAAAAACAAAGAAATACATTACTGTGTGTACAACAAATAATCGCACTGTTTTAAATAACTGAACCAAGAACTGGAAATGTACTTACATGACATAGTGGACCGTCCAGCTCACTTTGAGCTTAACTATCAGAGTTTAGTTCTCTTCAAGTAAGAGAGAGAGGAGAAAAGGAAGCTAATTCCAACGCAGACATAAAAGCCATAAGGAGACATAAAGCAGAGCCGATTGCATTTCTCCCTCCACAGCACATCCTCAGCTTCTTTTCAAAACTGCTGCCTGGTAAATTTTGGGCCCAAACGTGGGTCCTTCTCCTCCACTTACGTCGGCTCCTGATTGGTTCCTGGGCTTTTACTGTCCTTGATGGCTCTGTGAGGCTCTGCTCGACCATCTTGCCGCTCTGATGATGGTGCAAACCCATCCAGAAGTTTCCAAAGGGACCTTTGCTTTCTCCTCCTGGAAGTACAAAATGCACAGAATGAAGAAATTTGAGAGGCTGCTGGGAGAAGAATACCTAATGTGAAAATTTCCCTAGGAAGAAAACGGATTTGGCCAAGACCAGACTACACAGCTGAATGCAACAAAGAGCTAACAGGTAGGGAGCACTCCGCCAGCTCTGCTAGTGCTTTACACATTGCTGGGGTCGGAACATTTGTGTCCCCTCAGACTTCATATTTGAAGTCTTAAACCCCAAAGGTGATGGCTTTAGGAGGTGGGGCCTTGAGGAAGTGATTAGCTCGTAAGGGTGAACAGAACTAGTGCACTTATAAAAAGAGATTCTAGAGAGATCCCTGGCCCCTTCTGCCATGTGAGGGCACAGAGAGAAGTCTGTGACCCAGAAGAGGACCCTCACCCAACCACGCCAGTACCCAGATGTCAGGCTTCCAGCTTCCAAAACCATGAGAAATACATTTCTGTTGTTTATAACCCCTCTAGTCTGTGGTATTTTGGTTAGAGCAGCCCAAACAGACTAAGACACATATCTTAACCCTCACAAAAACCCTATGAAATAAGTACCATGATTATCATCTTGATTTACACAGACAAGGAAACCGAGGCACAGAGAGTTCAAGAAACAAGGCCTGTCACACACTGTGCAAGTGGTGGAGCCAGGATTTGCACCTGCGTAGCCAGGTTTCAGAGCACGTGGTTCATTGTTTTTTGTGTTTTTGTTTTAAGCTCTTCATTGGACTATAACTGCTTTACACTGTTGTGCCAGTTTTTGCTGTACAACAAAGTAAATCAGCTGTATTTATACATATATCTCCATATCCCCTCCCTCCCGCGACTCCTTCCCACCTTCTCTATCCCAGCCCTCTAAGTCATCACCCATCATCGAACTGATCTCCCTGTGTTATGCAGCAGCTTCCCACTAGCTATCTATTTTTTTTATTGGAATATAATTGCTTTACACTCGTACCAGTTTTTGAGGTACATCAAAGTCAATCAGCTGTATTTATACACATATCCCCATATTCCCTCCCTCCCACGACTCCCCCCCACCCTGGCCTGCTAAGGCATCATCCATCATCAAGTTGATCTCCCTTTGTTATATAGCAACCTCCCACTGGCTATTTTACAGTTGGTAGTACATATATGTCTATGCTACTCTCTCATTATGTCCCAGCTTCCCCTTCGCCCCCCGTCCCCCCCAACCTCGTGTCCTCCAGTCCATTCTCTGCATCTGCATCCTTATTCTTGTCTTGTCACTGGGTTCCTCAATACCTTTTTTTTTTTTTTTTAGATTCCGTATATATGAGTTAGCATACAGTATTTGTTTTTCTCTTTCTGGCTTATTTCACTCTGAATGACAGACTGTAGGTCTATCCACCTCATTACATATAGCTCCATCTCATTCCTTTTTATAGGTGAGTAATATTCCATTGTGTATATATGCCACATCTTCTTTATCCATTCATTTGTTGATGGGCATTTAAGTTGCTTACATGTCCTGGCTATTGTAAATAGTGCTGCAATAAACATTATGGTACATGTTTCTTTTGGGATTATGGTTTTCTCCGGGTATATCCCCAGGAGTGGGATTATTGGATCATATGGTAGTTCCAATTTTAGTTTTTTAAGGAACCTCCAAACTGTTTTCCACAGTGGCTGTACCAACTTTCATTCCCACCAACAGTGGAGGAGAGTTCCCTTTTCTCCACCACCCTCTCCAATATTTGTTGTTTCTAGATTTCTTGATGATGGCCATTCTGACTGGTGTGAGGTGATACCTCATTGTGGCTTTGACTTGCATTTCTCTGATGATGAGTGATGTTGAGCATCTTTTCATGTGTTTGTTGGCCATCTGTGTGTCTTCTTTGGAGAAATGTCTATTTAGGTCTTCTGCCCATTTGTGGATTGGGTTATTTGCGTTTTTGGTATTAAGCTGCATGAGCTGCTTGTATATTTTGGAGATTAATCCTTTGTCCGTTGTTTCGTTGGCAACTGTTTTTTCCCATTCTGAGGGTTGCCTTCTTGTCTTGTTTATGGTTTCTTTCGCTGTGCAAAAGCTTTTAAGTTTCATTAGGTCCCATTTGTTTATTCTTGATTTTATTTCCATGATTCTAGGAGGTGGGTCAAAAAGGATCTTGCTTTGATGTATGTCATAGAGTGTTCTGCCTGTGTTTTCCTCTAGGAGTTTTATAGTGTCTGGCCTTACATGTAGGTCTTTAATCCATTTGGAGTTTATTTTTGTGTATGGTGTTAGGAAGTGATCTCATTTCATTCTTTTACATGTTGCTGTCCAATTTTCCCAGCACCACTTATTGAAGAGGATGTCTTTTTTCCATTGTATATTCTTGCCTCCTTTGTCAAAGATAAGGTGCCCATATGTGCTTGGGTTTACCTCTGAGTTCTCTATCCTGTTCCATTGATCTTCCTTTCTATTTTTGTGCCAGTACCATACTGTCTTGATCACTATGGCCTTGTAGTATAGTTTAAAGTCAGGAAGGCTAATTCCACCCACTCCATCTTTCCTTCTCAAGATTGCTTTGGCTATTCAGGGTCTTTTACATTTCCATACAAATCGTAAGATTTCTTGTTCTAGTTCTGTGAAAAATGCCATTGGTAATTTGATAGGGGTTGCGTTGAATCTGTAAATTGCTTTGGGTAGTACAGTCATTTTCACAATGTTCATTCTTCCAATCCAAGAACATGGTACGTCTCTCCATCTGTTTGTATCATCTTTGATTTCTTTCATCAGTGTCTTATAGTTTTCTGCATACAGGTCTTTTGCCTCAGGCAGGTTTATTCCTAGGTACTTTATTCTTTTTGTTGCAGTGGTAAATGGGAGAGTTTCCTTAATTTGTCTTTCTGCTCTTTCGTTGTTAGTGTATAGGAATGCAAGAGATTTCTGCGCATTAATTTTGTATCCTGCTACTTTACTAAATTCATCAATTAGTGCTAGCAGTTTTCTGGTAGAGTCTTTAGGGTTTTCTATGTATAATATCATGTCATCTGCAAAGAGTGACAATTTTACTGCTTCTTTTCCAATTTGGATTCCTTTTATTTCATTTTCTTCTCTGATTGCTGTGGCTAAAACTTCCAAAACTATGCTGAATAATAATGGTGAGAGTGAACACCCTCCTGTTCTAAGAGGTAATTCTTTCAATTTTTCACCATTTAGAAGAATGTTGGCTTTTGGTTTCTCATATATGGTTTTTATTATGTTGAGGTAATTTCCTTCTATGCCCATTTTCTGGAGAGCTTTTATCATAAATGGATGTTGAATTTTGTCAAAAGCTTTTTCTGCATCTATTGAGATGATCATATGGTTTTTATCCTTCAATTTGTTGATATGATGTATCACATTGATTGATTTGCATATATTGAGGAATCCTTGCTTCCCAGGGATAAACCCCACTTGATCATGGCGTATGATTTTTTTAATGTGCTGTTGGATTCTGTTAGCTAGTATTTTGTTGAGGATTTTCACATCTATATTCATCAGTGATATTGGTCTGTAATTTTCTTTTTTCTGTGACATCTTTGCCTGGTTTTGGTATCAGGGTGATGGTGGCCTCGTAGAATGAGTTTGGGAGTGTTCCTCCTTCTGCTATATTTTGGAAGAGTTTGAGAAGTACAGGTATTAGCTCTTCTCTAAATGTTTGATAGAATTCCCCTGTGAATCCATCTGGCCCTGGGCTTTTGTTTGTTGGGAGATTTTTAATCACAGCCTCAATTTCCTTACTTGTGATTGGTCTGTTCATAGTTTCTATTTCTTCCTGGTTCAGTCTTGGAAGATTGTACTTTTCTAAGAATTTATTCTTTTCTTCTAGGTTATCCAATTTATTGGCATATAGTTGCTTGGAGTAGTCTCTCATGATCTTTTGTATTTCTGTGGTGTCCATTGTTACTTCTCCTTTTTCATTTCTAATTCTGTTGATTTGTGTCTTCTCCCTTTTCTCCTGATGAGTCTGACTAATGGTTTATCAATTTTGTTTATCTTCTCAAAGAACCAGCTTTTAGTTTCATTGATCTTTGCTATTGTTTCCTTCCTTTCTTTTTCATTTATTTCTGATCTGATCTTTATGATTTCTTTCCTTCTGCTCACTTTGAGGTTTCTTTGTTCTTCTTTCTCTAATTGTTTTAGGTGTAAGGTTAGGTTGTTTATTCAATATTTTTCTTGTTTCTTAAGGTAGGACTGTATTGCTATAAACTTCCCTCTTAGAACTGCTTTTGCTGTGTCCCATAGGTTTTGGGTCATTGTGTTTTCATTGTCATTTGTTTCTATATATTTTCTGATTTCCTCTTTGATTTCTTTAATGACTTCTTGGTTGTTTAATAGTGTATTGTTTAGCCTCATGTGTTTGTATTTTTTGCAGCTTTTTTCCTGTAATTGATATCTAGTCTCATGGCGTTGTGGTCTGAGAAGATGTTTGATATGATTTCAATTTTCTTGAATTTACCAAGGTTTGATTTGTGACCCAAGATGTGACCTATCCTGGAAAATGTTCCGTGTGCACTTGAAAAGAAAATGTAATCTGTAGTTTTTGGATGGAATGTTCTATAAATATCAATTAAGTCAAGATGGTCTAATGTGTCATTTAAAGCATGTGTGTCTTTATTTATTTTCTGTTTGGATGATCTGTCCATTGATGTAAGTGGGGTGTTCAAGTCTCCTACTATTATTGTGTTACTGTTGATGTCCCCTTTTATGGCTATTAGCATTTGCCTTATGTATTGAGGTGCTCCTATTTTGGGTGCATAGATATTTACCATTGTGATATGTTCTTCTTGGATGGATCCCTTGATCATCATGTAGTGTCCTTCCTTGTCTCTTGTAATAGTCTTTACTTTCAAGTCTAATTTGTCTGATATGAGTAATGCTACTCCAGCTTTCTTTTGGCTTCCATTTGCATGGAATATCTTTTTCCATTCCTTTACTTTCAGTCTATATGTATCCCTTGGTCTGAAGTGGGTTTCTTGTAGGCAGCATATAGAAGGGTCTTGTTTTTGAATCCATTCAGCCAGTCTGTGTCTTTTGGTTGGAGCATTTAACCCATTTACATTTAAGGTGATTATTGACATATGTATTCCTATTGCCATTTTCTTAATTGTTTTGGGTTTGGTTTTGTAGGTCTTTTCCTTCTCTTTTGCTTCCTACTTAGAAAAGTTCCTTTAGCACTTGTTGTAAGGCTGGTTTGGTGGTGCTGAATTCTCTTAATTTTTGCTTGTCTGTAAAGCTTTTGATTTCTCCATCGAATCTGAGTGAGATTCTTGCTGGGTAGAGTATTCTTGGCTGTAGGTTTTTCTCTTTCAGGACTTTCAGTATATTCTGCCATTCCCTTCTGGCCTGCAGTTTCTGCAGAAAGGTCAGCTGTTATCCTTATGGGTTTTCCCTTATATGTTATTTGTTGCTTTTCTCTTGCTGCTTTTTAATGTTTTTTCTTTGTGTTTAATTGTCGTTAGTTTGATTAATATGTGCCTTGGTGTATTTCTCCTTGGGTTTATTCTGTATGCAACTATCTGTGCTTCTTGGACTTGGTTCATTATTTCCTTTCCCATGTTGGGGAAGCTTTCCACTATAACCTCTTCAAATATTTTCTCAGACCCTTTCTTTTTTTCTTCTTCTTCTGGGATGCCTATTTCCTCTTCATTTATTTGGTCTTGTGGGTTTTTTTCCTGCTCCTTTGCTTGCATGGTGTTTCTTTGTTTTCTCATGGTAGTCCAAACTTCAGAGGTTGCTTGTCCTGGCAATAAAGGGGTTTAAAGGAGACTGTCCAAGCCCCAGATTAATGGCAGAGTTTTGAGTCAAACAAATACTAAGTCTAGGAAACACATACATGTATAAGACACACAAATACTGAATCCGATAGAACATAAGGCACTAGAAAGACCTGACAGAAGAACCCCAGTATCCTATCAGACATTCAAAGAAGAAACCAACAGAAATTCAAAACCAAAACAGAACAAAACAGAAACAAAAGCAAAAACAAACAAACAAACAAACAAACAAATAACACCACACACACACAAACACAAATCCAGGGAGATAATGAAAGCTAGGATCAAATATAAAAAAGAGCTAGAGTACCACCAGACAGATTGGAGATTCTCAGAATGAAATTAGACTATTATACTAAGAACTAAGATAAAGACAAAAACCTAATAATAAATACCAAGGCAGTGTACCATCTGGAGAATAAAGCAAAGAGACTGAGCAGATCGATAATGTTGCTTATAGGTATGTTAAGATAAAATAAGCTAAAAAAGGATAGAAGACAGGGCAACAGAGGAGCGTAGTGTGACTGGAAATATGAAAATAAAAAGAAAGAAATAGGAATGTATAAAAGATAGAGATGAAAAGAAGGTAGGAGAGCTATATAGTCAGCACTACAAAAAACTTAGCTAGAGATAGAAATACATAAAAAGGCTAAAAATAAATATAGAATAAAAATAGAATAGAAAAACATGTTATAAAACTTGTAGATCCCTTAGGACTAAGATCATAATTAATAAAGAAAAAAAAAAACTAGAACTGACCCCAGAAGGGACCAGTTCAATAGAATTAATACTAATATTTCTGATTCCTTGGGGTCTCAGCTCTAAGTGTCCTTCTACCCACCTTGGGTTTTTGTATTATTCTGCGACCAACAGAGCTTCCTTTATTGTTCGTCTGTAAGCACTGGTGTGTGGGGAGGGAGAGGGTACAATAGTGCCTCCTTCCCCTGGGAGTGAGCTAGCAGTGGTGCCTTTGCGGTTCAGTTGGGTGTGGTGGTGCCTGTTGCAGAGGGATGCCGGCGGCTCAGGTGTAAACAGAATGTCTCAGAGTTGGGCCACTCTGTGGGGCTTTTGGCTCTCGGCTGCAGGCACTCTAGGGCAGCCCCACCCGGGGGCCTGAGGGCCTTTTTTATCCCTGAGTGCCTTAGCTTGGCCCACAGGGGTCCTTCCTCTGCCCATTGCAGGCACCGGGAGAGAGAGAGAGAGAGAGAGAGGCTATGCCTGCGGCTCCTCCCCCCGCCCGAGAGCCAGGAGCATCCAGCTGCCACCATGGCCCTGCAGCTCTCTAGGGCAGGCACTTCTCACTGTGGACCTCTTCCCTCCTGTCCTCTTGGTCCGTCTACCCACTAACAACAATATTTCTCACCCTGAACCAGCTCTCTGGTTCCCACGCTCCTGCTCCTAGACCCCCCTGTTCAGCTGTGAATCGAAGTCTCAATCCGGGAACAGTGAGCCGTGGTGCGGACTCTCTGTGTGTTTCTCACTCCCTCCCGTCTGCCACAGCTCAGCCACTTCACCCTCTTTGAGCTGTCATAAATGCCTCCCTACCAGTTATGTCGGGATCCTTGCGGTCCTTTCTGGTGTCCGAGGTCGTCTACTGGTGTGCAGTTGGTTCTCTGTGGGAATTATTGCGTCTTTTGGTGCATTCCCTATGCATCTGTGGAGAGCGATGCATTCCACGTCCCTCTGCTTTGCTGCCATCTTGTTTCCTCTAGCTATCGATTTTACATTTGGTAGTGTATATATGTCAACGCTACTCTCTCACTTCGTCCCAGCTTCCCTTTTGCCAAACCCCCACCCCCTGCCCCTTGTCCTCAAGTCCATTCTCTACATCTGCATGTTTATTCTTGCCCTGTCACTGGCTTCATCTGTACCATTTTTTTAGATTCCATATATATGAGTTAGCATACGTTATTTGTTTTTCTCTTTCTGGCTTACTTCACTCTGTATGACAGACTGTAGGTCCATCCACCTCACTACAAATAACTCAATTTCATTCCTTCTTATGGCTGAGTAATATTCCATTGTATATATGTGCCACATCTTCTTTATCCAATCATCTGTTGATGGGCATTTAGGTTGCTTCCATGTCCTCACTATTGTAAATAGTGCTGCAGTGAACATTGGGGTGGGTGTGTCTTTTTGAATTATGGTTTTCTCAGGGTGTATGCCCAGGAGTGGGATTGCTGGGTCATATGGTAGTTCTATTTTTAGTATTTTGAGGAATCTCCACGCTTTTCTCCATAGTGGCTGCAGTGGTTCACTGCTTATGTTCATGGCTGAGTCTGAGCTTTCCTACATGGCCCATCTGTGCTCCCAGAGTCCTCTGTGCCTCCCAAATGTATCATTTGTCAGTTGATGTCATTGGGAAATTATTTTTCAATAGGTAATGCATTACATTAGACATTTAAAAAGATATCAAAAGTTCCATGCTGAAAATCCCTCTTACCACTCTTGCCCTCAGCCACCCAGTTCCCCTCCCCAGAGGTTGCCAGTGGTTCTACTTTCAACCTCTATGTAAGAAATTACATCGTCTTAGTTTGCGTTTCCTCGAAAGCAGACCCCAAGGTAAATATTTGGGTGCAAGTAGTTTGTCTGGGAGATTATCCCAGGGAGCATGGTGAAAGAGTGAGGAAGTGAGACAGAGAGGGAAGAAAGTCCACGTGTCTGTGAATGAGCAGGTTACCATCATGGGTAATTAAGGCTCACTCCCTCTGGGACTTGTGGGAGGCAATGTAGACCAGATTCCTCAGTTGTCTCCACCGAGGGGTGAGGGAGCTGGGGTATTTATCCAAAGCCAATCCCTTACTGGTTGAGGGTCACTTCAAGGTGTTAATTCTCTAGAAAGAGCCTCTGTGTGCACTGAAACAGCCTGCAGGCAAATGCTATACACACACACACACACACACACACACACACGTTATTTTCTCTTCAGTACACGTAGCAAAATAACATGCACACTTTTGTGTATTCTGTAACCTAACAACGAATCTTAGTAATCCTTCCATATCAGTAAATAAAGAGCTACGCGATAAATTCTTATATAGATATACTGTCATTTGTCTAATCAACCTCTTACTTTTGGTCACTTGGGTGATGGAACTTTGGAAACTTTCATGACTACAAGTAATGCTGAAATGAATAACCTAGTACACGAGTCATTTTGTACATGGATGAGCACCTGTAGGTTAACTTTCTGCAAGCAGAATTGCTGGGTCAAGGGGAATTTGCAGTGTTAATGTTGCCATGCTGCCCTGCACAGATAGGGGTTGCACCTATTTAAACTCTACATAACAAATGAGAGTATCCTGCTCTGTGATGGTGAGCAATGTACTCGCCTTTCGTTCCTTCTACACTTTGGGCTTCTTGGGGCAGCAACCATTTTGGATAACACCTGGCACACTGTAAATGCTCCATAAATATTTGGATGGGTGAGAAGGTGAGTGGATGGGTGGATGAGTGGAAGGATGGATGACTGGATGGGTGGATACATGAATGGACAGATGAATAGGTGGATGGGTGGATGGATGGATGAGTAGACGAATTACCCCAAAAGTATCCTTCTTGAGGAGACCGAGACCCAATATAAAAAACAAACAAACAAACTAGGAACTAGAAATTAATTACACTAGGTAGATTTCCTTCATTATATGCTTTTATAGCACATTTTGTGCTCCGGGGAGTAGCAGCAGGAAATTCGGCCAGGCCTGGCCAGAGGCAGGATGCTCTCAGTGGCTATGCCAGCACACGCCAAGGCAGATCAGTTCCTGAAATGTACTGGGCTGGCCACTGTCAGCGGCTCTGCTGCCCTTTCATGAGAACAGAGCTGCCACTCACTCCAAAGTCAGCAGTGAAGCATCAGGATTCAGCAGGAGGCTTGGAGCACACTGTTCTTACTTAGATTTTAAGTGGTCAATTAAGAGAGCCAAATTTTCTAAAGATGGTTTTACCTGCACCCTATTTGAGATGGAGAAAATATCCATTGTTCATACCAAAGAACCATGTTATAATTTCGGGTGTCGCTTTGACTGAGAAGGTAAACCCCAGTCCCCCTCCAGCCTGTGTCACTAAGCCCCCACACCCACACTGCCTCTCTGCTCAATTTTCTATCCCCAGAGCCCCACATCCTTCCTTTCTGAAAGCTTTGCATCTTTATTCTTTCAAAGACACAGCTGGCCGAGGGACTGGATGAAGAATTGGCTCTCCTCCTCACTTGTTCCTGAACGGATCTCCTTAAGCTGCAGTTTGCCTACTTCCTGGAATTTTTGCCAGCCAAGCAGATCCCAGGGAGGGGCACGTGGGAATATTAGGAAGAGAGGTGAGTCCCATGCTTAGAGCCAAGGCATCCCCATTGTTAAAATAACGTGCAAAATAACATTCACTCTTTCCAATGTAAATCTATAACATACTTACTATGGCAACTTCAGGAAGCACCAATAAACAGAAGAATGTCAAAGTTTACCTAGGCCCTCATGCAGAGATTACAATCCTTGACATTTTGGTCAATAATCTCATGGTCTTTTTTTCTACCCATGTAGTGATTTTTCATTACAAAAATGGCATCCTATGGTGCAAACTCTTACGGTCCAATTTTTCCGCTTGAAGTTTCATAAGAGTCATCTCCTGTCTTTCAAATAGACTTCCATTATTTTTAGCAACTGAATAATAGTCTGTTGGATGGCTATAACTTAGCTGATTTAACCTTCTCCTCTTGTTGGCTATTCAAGTTGCCCCCTTTGATTATAAATTGTACTACTGGCAAGAATTATAGTCTTTTCAAGAGCTTTCTCTTCCCCCAAATATTTCTGAGGCTTCTCAAGGGTGACCATGCCACAGTTGATGGCTATAAAGAAAGAGGGAACGTGGCCTATTATATCAAGGGTGACACCTCATTGCAAGAGGACATGGGGTGCTTCTCCTTCAACACTGGTGAGGGTGGAGCTCCTGCTCCTGGGGAGGTGATGTGGGGCTCTGCCACTGCCCTGTGCCTCCCAACGTTCTGGTCTTCTGCAGCTCTCATCCTGACCTCTATGGATCAATTGACCTTTGTTGATATGTCCGCATCTGGGAGCAAACCCTTATTTTGATTCCCATGGCACAGCCAAGCCTAGACCAGCAAGTTTGCCAAGAGGTTGCTGAACTTCCAGGAGGGATTTACAACCAAGCACGCAATTTATTTCTGCTGCTCAAGGTGGCTTCTCTCAGAATCCTCAGGTACCAAGCCCATCCTATGGGCCTTTATTGGCTGCCTCTTGCCTGGATGCTGTCCCGCCTCCAAAACCCAGGGGCAGCGGATCCCATCCCACCAGGAGTGCCTTCGAGCACACCTGTACTGCTGGGGTCCAGATCTCCTTGTCTAAAATGCCACCTCCACTGTCCTCCTTTCCTGCCCACAATTTGACAGTGGGAAGGAATGTGGAAATAAATTAAGACCACCCAAATGAGAATAAGTGAAGGCGATTTCTTGAGAGGTAGCTACAATCACTTGCATTTGACAAAAACTCAAAGGCCAGCAGAGAAGTGGGAGAGCTTTATACTGGAAAAAAGGGAAGGCTCTGGTATGCCCTGGTTGTTGGCACGGGGAGGCTGGCAGCAGGAATCCTATTGGGTTGGCCAAAAAGTTTGTTCAGTTAGTGAATACGTTGTTCTTGGTGAAAATGAAAAAATGTGTCTTTTATTTTTACTTAAAACCGAACGAATTTTTTTGGCTAATCCAGTATATGCACTAGAAGAGGACATCCTATGTGATTGGTTAGGGGAGCTTATTTTCCTCTCTCTGGTCAGTCCTCGGTTGGAAGTGGGGGCAAAAGTGGCGAACCTGGCTATTAGTTATTGATCAAGCTCTTACCATGTGGGGCTAATTGTTACAGAGGTTGTAGGTCAGAGTTCTGTTCTTATATATGGTCTGGTTATTGTCCAGTCTCAGAATTGTCAACTCCCTTTATGAGAAGCCCCATCGGATACCAGTAAGGGGAGGCCTGGCTCTTTCACCCCAACACAAGGTAATCGCATCAGAATAAAACCACCCAGCATCAGTACCTTTCTCAAAGTCTGAGTAATTCAGTCTTCCCTAGCACTGGAAAAAGCAAAAATTCCACTTATATCAGCACTTGCCTGGAACACATCTCAGCTAAGTGTGGTGTCGTGTCCCAAATGGTTGTAACCAGCTGAAGCTGATATAAAGGGCCACAAGCTCTTCTTAGTGGCCCTGAATGCCAGGCCTCACCGGAAGTAACTGAAGACTCTTTCCTGAGCAGTGGATCTGTGTACAGACCCATGGAACCATTCGTTCTGTCCACAGAGCTAGCTCCCAACCTGAAATTAGCACAGTGCCATGAAAATTCCTTTCTACTACTTACAACCCCTGACTTTATCACCTCTGCACATGATCTGCTCAGTGAAATTCCTCACTGGCTTAACGAGTTAATGGACTGTTTTGTAACTGTTTTCTGTTTTTAGCTCTGTGGCATTTGTATATTTTCGACTATATCATCTACATGACCTCAACTGCTGAGTCCAGATTGGGCAACCCCCCGGCCCCGAGCTGGACCAGATCATTTTTTGCTTTTTTTTAAATTAATTAATGAACTTCTTTATTTTTGGCTGCGTTGGGTCTTTGTTGCTGCACGCAGTCTCTCTCTAGTTGCAGAGAGCAGGGGCTACTCTTCGTTGTGGTGTACGGGCTTCTCATCGCGGTGGCTTCTCTTGTTGTGGTGCACGGGCTTAGTTGCTCCGTGGCATGTGGGATCTTCCTGGACCAGGGCTCGAACCTGTATCCTCTGCATTGGCAGGCAGATTCTTAACCACTGCGCCACTAGGGAAGTCCCTGGACCGGGTCGTTTTCGAAGCTGGACTTTCTCATCCTTTTTGCGGCCACCAGGACTTCTGCCCCAGCTCCCCATCAGTGATACTCACCATGAGGGCACAGCAACCCCTGGAGACAAGCAGTGGGATCTGGGCCTGCTGCACAGAGCTGGCTAAACCCACACAGAAGAAAAAAAAAAATCCCCCTACCCAAAGTAAAACAAAGTCTCCAGAGAATGAGAAGCTCTGCTTAACCATCTGCATTCAGGATAACGGCGAATTGTGCCTGCTTTCGCTGAAACAACTGACATCCACTTGCACTGGTCTCGTGAAGTCAAAGGGTCCACATCCAGCTGGTTTTTCAGAACAAAGGTACAGCGTGCCCCACAGGACACTGAAATCCCCACCACTTGCCAAGCCAAAGGCAGCTTCCAGCTATAAACTGAGAGTTTTTCCAGCCTCTGCTAGTCCAGGGGAGGCCTTTATACCTTTGTGAGAATCAGGTAGGGCACTCTGTTATATCCATGAAAGTAGAATGGTGCAATCCACCATTTCTTAATCCATAGATTTTCCTGGTACATTTAAAATGGGGTTTTAATTGGCCTACCAAAAACAAAAGTTTTACATAATATGAGACTGTAAACTCCACAAGATCAGGAGATAGATTTATCCACCTCTCATTCACACAGAATAATTTCCCCGGAACCTCGATAGTAGTAGATACCCAATAAGTATGTTTTGGTTGAGGGAATGAAATTAATTTCTCAGGAGTGTTACGGGTCAAGAGAAAGATTTGGGGACCAAATACCTGAGGTGTGTATGTATTTGTGGAAGGAGAGAGAAAGGGAGGAAGGGAGAAAGAGTGAGGGAGAGAGGGAGGGAGATGATAGATAGATAGACAGACAGACAGACAGATAGACAAGTCTTCAAAGTAAACCCTCATCTGATGTATCAAAAAAACTGAATATGCAGAGAGGGTAGACTAAAGAGAGATGAATTCAGGCAGGACAACAAAGAGAAAGGCAAGGGCCTTTCCATTACCGTGTGATCTCAGGCAAGTGTCTTTACCTTTCTGATCTCGATTTTTTTCATCTGAAGAACGAGGATCTTCACAGAGTCTCTCTGATGAGCTCATCCATGTAAAGCACTAATCAAAAGATTTAGCACAGAGTAAATCTATATAAGTATGAGCTGTTAAAAAAGAGATGATATTTCACCAAATCTAAGATGCCAGTGATTGTAAGACACATTATTTCATGAACCACTGGAAATGAGGAAATGGTGCTAATTACCCCATGACACACTTTCATGTCAGTTGATGCTAAGACACATTCTGATTTCAGAGATGTTAAAATGTAGGGAAAATGTGCATCTTAGAATCAATGAGCTATAGTTATAAAGATAAAATTCTCCTTTCTCAATTCCCCTCTCTAGGACAATTTTGTGACTCTGGCAAGCAGTCCTTCCCAAGCATCCCTTCATTCACAGAACATCGACCCCAATGGAACCTCTGTGATCTTCTCACTTTAGAGACAGCAAGATCACCTGGCGAGGTGAGAGGGTGGTCCTGTGCTCACTCACGGAAGCTGAAACAGGAGAAGCTGGTTAGATGCACCTTCTCCTCTGGCCCAGGCCGGTGTCATCCTCCAGACACACAGCAGGTGTGGTCACAGACATGGCTTGCTGACTGAACTTCTGATATTCACCCTACGGGATTCAGGCTCATCACAGTAAGGAGAGCTTTACAAGACACTCAGGACCTGACCCCACCCTCTGTGATCTTTGGCAACTGCCCAGTGTCTGGATTTTAACCTCCCTGGAAAACCACGATTCATGTCCTCCTTCTCAACATGTGACAGCAACCTCCCAGAATCTGCTGAGGCCTCTCCAACGGGAAATCAAAGTGTGTGGGCATTTCAGAACTATGTCTTCCTGCTGTCAGAAACAGTGGTGGCTCCCCAGCAAGGAGACACACATGGAGGCATCCTAGCCCCCGAGTCGGGATGAAGAGGCATGTTCTACTCAGGCTAAAGGCGGGAGCTTGAAGGGACCAACTGGACAGCACAAACGCATTTCAAGTCTCGTTTAGGATGATATCCTCTAATGCCCTCTTGGCCAAAGCGAGTCACATGGCCCAGCTCAAGTCAAGGGGTGGGATGCACGGTCCTCCTTATAGATGCGCAAGGGAGTGATTATTTGGTGACTAAAGATCGACCTAACACCCTACATCCTCCTTGTGGGATTTTCTTTTTGTTTACTCTGCGATCTTCTGGCCATTTATAGGGCAGAAACCATTTCCCTGGCATAGACTGGGTCAGGGCACCCAAATTATTGGTGCATGGTTTCCTTTTTCGCTCGTAAACTTTGGTCTGCCACCTCCAGCTATAAGCTGAGTTCCTCCTCTGAATTCTATACCTCTAGACCCCAAATCTGAACAGGAAGCCCCCTTTTTAATTAAAAAGTCCTTATTCCTGAGGAAGCGATGCTCTCCCTAGGCTGCTCAGCAGGTGTGGTCACCTGAGGGCCAGGTAATAATCACTGCCTCTAACATGTAATTGATAGGTTCTCCTACCTGGAGCCTCTCCACTGATGACCATGGTGAGCCCATCTCTCTAGCCTGTGGTCTGGGACAGCCTCCAGGAGAGACATTTATTGCTCAATGGGCCTCAACTTGCTGCCTTAAAAACTCCTCCTTAACTGGCTACACCCTGCAGGTAAGCACTGTCATCTTGGCCTGTCTCAGACCCTTTAATGTGCTTCTCTCTGGCTACCCCTGTGGTCCCATGACTTTGAGTGACCCACCCTGTTTCCCGATCTGCAAGCATGTACACTTTCTTCAAAGAGCATCTTTATCTTCCTTTTTTATTTTCCCCCGAGCTTAGTTCAAATATCTAGGTCGCTGGGCCTTCACACAGCCCCTCTCAGCAATCCAGGGTGCCTGTGTGCTTCAAAGTCTCCTGCCAGGCGTGGCACTTCCCCTGGATGGCTCCATTGGGCATAGCGGAGACCAGACACTCTACTCCGTCTTCCGCCAGCACCATCACCTCTCCCGCTGCCCCACCAGGAGCCCATTCTACTGAGCTGAACTTCCCCTGTGCTGCTGGGGTCCATTCGTTCAGGATGAAGAATAGGGTGTGAATGGCCTTCATCCCCTTGGGATCCACCACATCAGAGGGGTCCTCGTGCCGCTGCTTGGGCATCAAGCTTCGAAATCTGCTCCTCTGCTTCTCCCTATGACCCATGTATCCAGGTGGCCAGCCTGGATTGGGGATGGATTTTAATCTTCCCACTTGGAATCCCCACGCCCCTGTGATGACTCGGGCTTTGCCATTAGCACAGTGTCATCCTGCGAGACCCCCTCTTCCCTGGGGGCGAAGTCTATCCCTGAGTGATGGCAGAGGTCACATCCTAGCAGAGAGCCCTACATATCAATCAAATTAAAGTCCACTTTCACATGAAATAATTTTGTTTACAGGAATATGAGTCACAAATCAATCCAAAGCATGACCAAGGAGAGGAGACGTTAGGGAATCTGACCTGAAAAGAGAAACACTTTTGCCCGAGGCAGATCCTTAGCACATCCCCCAAAGGAGCTGAAAAGTCAGTCTTTCAATGCACCATGATTAGATTTCCATTTGGAGTTAACATCTTCCCAACTGCTGAGATCTAAAAAGGCCTCTGCCCCAAGCCGCAGAAAGACGGGAGCAATCCGCTTTGTTATTAACACGCTGTATGTAATTTCAAGGGAAAATGATCAGGAATCCAGGGTGAGGAAGGAGGGGGCCTCACAAACCAAGATGCCCATGTCCTCTGAAAGCGGCTGTGGTTGACTGAGTTACATCCCTGGTTTGGAAGTGTCCTGAGGGGTCCCCCCTCTGGTGCAACCTACCATCTCCCTGCCAGCAGGAGCCAGGGGGTGCATTAACAGGAAACCGAGGTGATTAGCACAAAATTGAAATATCTCCTCTGGGACAAGAGCAAAACCTGCAATGCAACAGCACTTGGCTGACCCCAGCCTGAGCATCACGGACTCTTCATTTGGTGTTTTATTCTGCTATAGGACATTACAGCTCCATCTGGTCACTGAGCCATAAATATTCTCCTCTACCACCTGACCACAAGTCCTGGGGAAGGCATGGAGCTCCAGATGGAGAGCCCAGATGATGGACAGACTGTGTCCTTCTCAGGGTCCTCGGGGACACAGGGACACACAAGGGAGCCACGATTGAAAGAATGCAACAGCCCACGATTGGACAGAATTTACAGGAAGCTGTGGGTCACCTGAGCCAGCGTCTCTCAAAGGGTGGTGCTCATGCCTAGATGGTTCAGGGGCAGGGCAGTAAATAACACTGTCAGAAAGCCATTCTCTTTTGTGTCTTAAACGGAAGTGAGAGAAATCATTCCTTCTCAATTCCCCTTCATCCTTCTGATTAAGTCAAGGAGGAAGTCTCTCTTTGGCGATGACAGGTCTCTAATACCTAACATCTGCTAATCTGTCCCGATGTAACCAAGAGTCATCAAGCCTCAGAGGAGACCCTCAGGCAGGCAACAGCCTCCAGCCAGAACTGAGTAACCCTCTTCTATTTGAGGGAAGTGGCATAGCGTCCCTTCTGCCCTATGCTTTTGGTTAAAGCCAATCCCAGGGCCAGTCAGATTCAACGGGAGGGGACAACACCAGGATGTAAATATCGGAAGGCATGGGTCACCGGAGGCTGCTAACATCCAGACACTCACTGCATTCTAGAGTCTGAGCCACTCACTCTGCCACAGGGTTGGAGACCCCTTTTGCAATCTAAAAAAATCTATGTCATATTTTCCTTTAAGCAGCACATATCAGCTCGGGACTACTTTGTGCTGGGCCCAGAAGTCATTAAGGCACAATCAAACAGAATTTTGTCAAGACCAAGACCCTTGGCTTGCTCTTTGTCTGGTCCCCCCTGGGCCCAACCCAGCACCAGACACACAGAGCAAGTGTCAATCAGCTGCAAATCCCGCCTCCAGTACCCACAGCTCTGTGAATTTCAGCTGGTCAGTTAACATGCTTCAACCTCCCCAGCACCGTCTGTAAAAGGGGAATGATACTTCTTGGCCAGGTTCTTGTGGGAGCCAGTAAGATTAACACATGGAAGCATTTAACACAAGTTGGTGAACGAATGTGCGCACGAGTGAGTAAGTGAATTAGTGAGTTAGTGAGTGAAAGAACAGATCCAGAATCTCTTCCATGCCAGACACGGGGCAGAGATCAAGGGACCGTAGAGTTCAAGGGCTAAGATCTTGAACCCTGGGGTCAAAGTGTCTAGGTCTAAGTTCCAGCTCTGCAGCTCATCTGCTGCATGACCCCCTCTGGGTCTCAGTTTCCTCCTCTGTAAAATGGAAGCAATGGGAAAACTTTCCACCTTGCTTACAGTCAGCATCAGTTACCGTTAGGGATCCAGAGACCAGGGCAGTGGGGAGGGACCCTGAGCCCCTGTTTTCCTGCCTCCCAGGGTGTAGGCCTGAATGGGCTGTGAATGCCGGCTGTCTTGGCAGCTACTAATTCTGGACAGTCCCCCCGTGTAACCCAGACCCCATAGAGAGAATCTGTAAATGAGGCCTGTAAATCACAGCTGACCACTGGAATCAGGCCCCTTGTGCCACTTTCAGATCAAATAAAGCCAGGCCCTGTGGCCCGAGCCATCACGCCTTCCCTTCAGCACGATCAGAGACTCTGGAAGGGAGGTGGTTCCCAGGCTAATGTTCTGAGACCCGTGTCCTGACTGTCCCCATAAATGAGGAGCTCACGGGTCTCCACGCCGCTGTGACTCCACCCTCCGCCTCCCCTGTCCACTTAGGCCATCTGATTCATCGCTCCAATTTAATAAAAATAGCATCCTCCCGGGCTCCCGCCAAGGCCAGAGACAGGCAGGATCCCTCCAAAGTTTCAACCAGGCCAGCCCTTAATTAGCCGGCAACATCAATATCACTTTTTCCTGTGATTAGCATTTCAAAGTAAATTCCACATCTTGGGCTGTCAGCATCCAGGAGTCTGGCAGAAGGTTGTTATGTGCAGCGGGGAAAAAAAAAAAAAAAATCACACCATGGAGAGTGCCTGGGATTTCAGAAACTCAGCAACTTCGCCGAGGCCTCTTCCTCTCAGCTGCTGACTCCATGCCAAGGTCCCTGACCGGCTCCACGTTTCCCTTTCTGTCCCTGGGCCCGATCTTCACACTCTGAGGTCTGGGTCATTAGAAGGTCGGTGGAACCACTGAAAGTTGTAAAGTGAGATCCACGGGCTAATTCTCCCAGCTGGTGTGTTGTCTTTCTAAGTAGGAAATTGTGTACAAAAATCTCCATTTCTGGCTCCTCCTGGAAAGTGCTAGATCTGGCCACACTGAGCCCACCTTTCCTCCTCATTATTGTAAGAGTTGAGTAGCAGCTGCCACTTTTAGACAGACATGAACTCTCCAGTTTGCCACAGTCCCCACCATTCCCTACTGTACTGTACCTGGCTCTCTCATCTGTGATGTGCCTGGCCTCTGTGAAAACTTGAGTTTTTGTCCCCTGTTATAGGCGCTGGTTGGATGAGGCAGGACTGATTACAGGAAGTGCTGGAGGAAGAGGCAGAATATTATCACTGGCCCACAGACCATTCAGAGGTGAGACCAAGGGTTTGCTCCCTCGAGAAGAACAGGGGAAGGCAGGTGGGGCCAGAAAGGTCTCCTTGGGTGTGAAGTAAAAGCCTGGCAGAGGGCAGAGGACCCACTCAAGCTGTCCCCCTGCCCCATCACACCCCCAGCTTCAACTCAAATCTCATGAAAGTCTCTGAGACTAGGGGTAGAGTAGAATGAGCACCTGGACGAGTGACAGGAGAAATGGGTCCCTACCCAGATCTGTCACTAACCTGATGGATCAGCGTGGACACGTTTCTCTGTGCCTTGGTTTCCCCTTCCGTAAAATGAAGCTGTTGCGTTGGCTTACTGACCTCTGAGCTTCCGTCTAGGTCTTGTCACTTGTCCCAAGAAAGAGGCTGAGTGACCAGAGGCTCTCTGAGCTCTGCAGAGGGACAGAGTGACACTCCCCAGTGGATTCAGACACCTCTCCCATCCTCGGTAATCTCTACCACCTGCTCCATTTGTTGATATAAATGAACATTTTCTGGATCTTAGGTAAAGGGCTTTGCTTACTGCGCAGCTTCAAGTCAAGTCCCCAGCCCATGGTTCCGGGAAAATGGTACCCCAGGCACCTCCCAGAGAGAAATTCTGGCATTAATACTGAGCCTCCTGCTCAGGGCTTGGACCTCTGCTTTCAACCATGCCCGCCCACCAACAATTCTTCAATGTTCACGTGACACACGTCTTAAGTTTTTTGTAAGCATCTTTCATGTGCTCGGAAGTGTGCAGGGTCCTAGGGCTTTGGTGTCTAAGGGGGCGTACCTCACCCCCACGGCTCTCTGTGAGAGTGGAGGGGAGAGAGAGATAGAGGGAGGGAGGGAGGAGGGAGAGAAGGACAGATGGATGAATGGATGGATGGAGAGAGAGAGGGAGGGACCCCACAGATCAAGTTCTTAACCACCCCTCTGACCTTCTTACTGATATTTCCTTTTCTCTTGCTCTGTCAGTGTCTCCCGTATTCTACCCTCTTCTCCCACCCTCCCCGTGCTCTGCAGGTTGAGTGGGTAGAAGAGTTTAGATCAGAGACCTGTTCTCTGCCCCCTCATTTGCTTTTCTGGGTTTTGGGTCTGGTCCCACTTTCTGGGATCATGGTCCACTCTTTCCCTGACCCCCTCACTCCATGTGTCCACTCAGGACTGTCCAGGAGACCCTGCTGTTCTAGCCACTGCCCTGTGGAGCAGAAGCCCCAAATGACAGGCCAGTGCCTCCCCCACTGAGAAGCGAGCTCCCCGTGGGACCTCTAGATTCAGAGATGGGTGGCAGGGGGACGAGAAGGGCAGTGAAACTGAGAATGCTTTTTGAGACCTCAGTGATGGCTGGGCTGTAACTGGAGATGGCATTCTCTTCCCTCCTTCCAGACTCCAAGCACTCTTCTGAGAATATTTGCTTTGGCATCTGCAGGAAGCTGGCAGCATGTGAGCGGTTGAGAAGACTGCCGGGAGGAAGGGCCAACAGGCAGCTTCCTTCCAAGTGAACCCAGCTCCTCCCCGCCATCCCAGAGTCTCCTGAGGGAGAGGCTTCGCTTGCTTTTGAAAGGGAGGAGAATATACCAAGGTCTCTTAGGGTTAAGAGACAGTGTCTGATAGAGAGACATCTACCCCCTGAGGCATCAGCCCACATCTGGACCAGGACAGGCAGTGCTGGGGCTCTGCAGGATCTAACCACTGATCTTGGTCTGCCTCTTGTGCTCCTCCACCTGGACAAGGAAAACTGCTTTTCATAGATGGCCCCACGCTCCTAGGCTCCCACGCCACCTCCACTGACAGCAACCAGTTAATAATGACAGTAACAGCACTAGCTGATTGTTTCAACAGTTTAAGTGGTACCCACACTGGGTAGCAGCCATGCTAAACTCTCTAGAGCCACCCAACTATTTCATCCCCTGAACAGTCCATCAGCCAGATATGATTGTTCTATCGAATTCACACCATGTACTTCCTGTGTGATCTGGGCAGTGTCGTTACTCTCTTTCAGCCTCGGTTTCCTCATCTGTTAAATGGGAATGATGACACCTGCTTCATGGTGCTGTTGGAGGATTTTTCTATGCACGCAAAAGTCTTGGCCCAAATCTTGGCTCACAGAAGTGGAAACTGACTTTTCACAGAGGTTTATTTCTTCAGGGACACACAGCAAGCATTAGGGCCCAGGTTTTGCTGCCCCTAAAACAAGTGCAGTCAGTCAGTACGCTATGCTTAAAATCAGAGTTCTCTGCAGCTGAAAGCACCAGGGGAAAGTCTTTGCCTTCCCTTAATTAGATTAAAAGATCCATCGTGAGCATGTAAACCGTAATCCACGGATGCTGCTGCATTTTAAACAGAAACTGAGAGTAAGCGGTTCAGATGGGACTGAGCAGCTGGTGGTCATGCCGTTACTCAGCAAACCATTCTTCTCTCTACAGGACATTTGCAGCAGAGTGGTCTGGAGAAGGCTGGAGACTTTGCAAGGTCCCCTCCAAGCAGACGAGCTCCTTTTGACAGATACACAGACCACATCTCTTACTGTTCACTCTGACTTTGAAAGCACGGAAGAAAGGATGAATCTCTCACTCCATGTTTCCCAATCCTGTCTAAGTATCATACCACCAGGGGACTTGATAAGAATGTACATTGGTTGGCCCCATCACCAGACCCGGTGATTCAAATGCTTCAGCATGGGGCCTGAAGATATTTAGTTCAAGGGCATCATCGCAAAACTTTTTGGGGGCAGCAGAAAACTACCACACTGCATCCTTGAATAGTCACATTTCTGAAGGGTCAGTATTTTTAAAGCTATTTTGTTGATGACATTACTGAAGCTCGGAGAGATTAAGAAAATTCGCTCAAGGTCATACAACTAATGTATCAGCATTAATTCCACTCTGAGAAGGAGAAAACTCAAAATTTTAAAGATGGTGGTTTATTCCTCTCACACAGAATCAAAACCTGAAGTTAAGGAGTTCAGAGACCTAGGCCTCTTCTAGCTTCTTGCTCTGCCAGCTCAGCACAAGTCTTTCTCCTCATGACTCAAAATGGGTGCTCCAGCTCCGGTCATTATGCCCACCTTCCAGCTTCCAGAAAGAAAGAAAAGAAAGTGGTTTCTGGAAGTTTTAGATACCACTGCCTTTTGAATCTCATTGGTCATAACTTACTTTCATGGCCATGGCCAGCTGGAAGGTAGATTGGGAAATATAGTCCTTATTCCCAATTTCAAGATTGAGAGCAAGAATTTAAACTACCAAGTGGCATGTGTTTTATATCTCTCATCTAAATTTTAACTGTGCCCAGTGAAACAGGTGCTATTATTATCTCTGAGTACAGACGAAGAAACCGAAATTCAGAAGAATTAAGTATCTCACTCAAATCAGACGGCTGCTTCATAGTTGGGATTAGGGTTTAAACTCGGGTGGGCTTACCCTGAATTCTATGATGTGCCCTTTCCTACATGATGCCATGACACCAGCAGATGACAGGAAGGAGAATCCTCTGTTAGCAAAGCTTCATCTTGGCAAAGATACCTTCTATCCAGTTTTGAATCCATGCACTTGGGGAAAAACATCACAGCTTCCCTATCACCCAGGATCAGGAAGTAGAGAGGTGGGTTGGTTTTGTAATGTGAAACAACCCCTGACAATAACTAGGGAAATGCCACACTTCCACGTGTGCCCCGCACATGCTGGGACCCACAGGCTTGGTTGATGTGGATGGAGACATCCCTTAGCTTTCTCAGCCCAAGACCTGTTTCTCAACTGGTGTGATCTAAAGCTGCCATTCCTGTATTATCTGCAACAGAGATAATCCCAGGGGCCTAAGATTCAAATGCTTCTCCCTGGATACCTTCTGCTCACGTGAAAAGGACATTCCTTTCCTTAAAAAAACACTATTCGGGAGTTCCCTGGTGGCACAGTGGTTAAGAATCCACCTGCCAATGCAGGGGACACGGGTTTGATCCCTGGTCCAGGAAGATCCCACATGCCACAAAGCAACTAAGCCCATGTGCCACAATCAGTGAGCCTGCACTCTAGAGCCCATGAGCCACAGCTACTGAAGCCCACATGCCTAGAGCCCATGCTCCGCCACAAGAGAAGCCACCGCAATGAGAAGCCCACGCAACGCAATGAAGAGTAGCCCCCCCACTCGCTGCAACTACAGAAAGCCCTCACGCTGACAAAAAATTAAATTAAAAAAAAATCAAAACATTAACAAAATTTAAATTAAAAAATAATAAAAAAAAATAAAATAAATAAAAAACACTATTCACCCACTTAGGAAATAAATGTTCAGAGCTCTGCCTCCTCCTTCTTCTCCCCTCCCTCCCCCACTCCCGTCCACCTCCTCTTCCTCCTCCTTCTTGGATCCACAAAACGGGCCGGACGATGTATGGTCCCAGGAGACTGAGTGTCACCTGCTCCCACAAAGGGCAAAGGGAGAGACAGAGAAGAGAGGCACTGTTGTCTACAAAGAGTTGTGCAAACTTTATCCATAAAGGGTCAGTAGAAAATACCCTAGGGTTTCCACGCCATAAGGTTTCTGTTAAGACCACTCAACTCTGCCAATGAAGCATGAAGTAGCCATAGACAACATGTAAATGAATAGCGTGTTCTGACAAAACTTTTTTTACAAAATCTGGTGAAGTCTTGGTTGGATCCACAGGTTTGTGGACCCGGGCCGAGTGGTTACATGCACAGACTGGAATCCATCAACATTTCCTGCAAATCCCATCTTCTAGGGTAGATGGGAATTATCTACCTAATCTTCTTGGACCTCAGTTTTCTCATCTCTCCAATGGGAATAAATATACCTACCCCCCACCTCATGATTATGGTAATAAATTCTCCGTTCCCCAAACAGGCCAAGCTTACTCTGACCTCAGGGCCTTTGCACTTGCCTTGCTATCCTTTCCACCCATAAATGCACCTCCTTCCAGCTCTTGCATGTTGTCTCCATCTCATCATGAAGTCTCTTAAGTCACCTTCTCAGAGGCTTCCCTGGCACCCCTGTCCAGAGCACACAGCAGAACCTCCCGGCCTGGCACAGAGCAGATGCAGAAGCCAACTTGTTTAAAAGACATTGATTCTTTTCTAGATGAGGAAAGATATGATTTCTGCAGCCCAGGAATTCCCTGCACTGAGAATGCTACCTTCTCCCCTTTTCCTGAACCTTCAGAGCATATCACAGGTGGGATCTAAAACTCAAGGCAAGGACAATCAATGCACCTTTCTCCGGCATGTACTTCTCAACTCTGGGCACTTCCTCCTTCAATCAAGTGGCTGGCAGGGTTGGCAGACAAAAGTAAATGATGGGGTGACCTTCAAGGCCCTTGAACCAAGCCGAGAACGCAGAGTTTCCCTGTCTGGTGACCCATCCTCACCCTGCTGATGGGCCTTCTGTGAGTCACCCAGAATTTTCCAGCTAGATTTATGAAATCCATTTTCTCTGAGACAGACTAAGCAGTTTATAGAGAACCAATATCATTAGGTTAATGATGCCCCATAAATT
The DNA here is from genome assembly GCF_030028045.1 of Hippopotamus amphibius kiboko. NCBI lineage: Eukaryota > Metazoa > Chordata > Mammalia > Artiodactyla > Hippopotamidae > Hippopotamus > Hippopotamus amphibius. Next base: position 8,633,216 of record NC_080193.1, on the reverse strand, counting down.
ATTCCCCACGCAGCCCAGTTAATCCCACAAATGGAGCATTAATGGTGGCAGGTCAATTGCTGGCCCTTCACAATTCCCAGGGAGGACCATGGCTTAGGCAGACGGCGCTGTCTAGGAAGGTCCCGCTTATCGGGGCTGAATCCCCACTCCGTCATAATCCTCCATCAGCCACTTCGGGGTTCCCGCCGCAGCCTGGCTGTGATGCCCTAAATGAACACCGTGGATGGGAATTGTTTCCTGTCTCGTTCCATCCTTAGCCATGACTTTTCATTTTCCATTGATGTCTGATTTATTTATCTGTTTATGAAGTAGCCCGTTTGGCTTGAAGCGACAGCGATAGGCATTGGATCAAATCGAGCTGCAAATCTCCTCTTCCACCATCCTGAATTTTTATTCCATCCTTACTTAACAAAATAGAATTAAGTTGCGGAGAAAGCGGGCTCGTGCATTATGCATTGGCCTTATTTCAGGGGTCTTTATGCGCTCTCTTGGAGTTGCAGCTTTTCCATGCTACCAAGTGTTCTCAGAGGAAAGCAGCTGCATGTCTAACGCCTGAGAAGTTTTGTTCTCCATCCTGATTTGCCTGGGTTCGGAAAGCTGGCAGAGCTATCCAAGGGACATGGATCAGACTGTCTTTAGCCAAGGTGGTTCCCATGGGACTATTAATACCCTAGACGTTTTTTCCAGACTAGGGAGCTTCCCATAGTCTAACCTCCTTAGAACCACGGCGTGTTTTCAGTGTGTCCCATAAGCCCTGCTATTCCTCACCCAAGCAGGCACGGAGGGGCACAGAGCAAACACTGTTAGTGCCATTACCGTTATTAACATTACTGGAAACTAATTACCAAAGCTCTTGCCAGGTGCCAGGCACTCTGCTAAGTGTTTTTAGATATTTATCCCCATTTTATGGATGAGAAAATTGAGTAAGGCACAAAACTAGGATTCAGGTCTCATCTACCCACCACCAGAGCCAGGTTCTTAACGAGTCTGATTCTGCCTCACAAGGAGGGACTTCATTGCTTGCCGAGGAGGAAGGGAAAGTTATCAGTACCTACTGGGCACCTGTGCGTGAACACTGCCCACGTTGCCTCATGTTATTCCTAAGGTCTCCTGTGATGTATACATCAGCCCATCTTACAGGCAGGAAAGCTGGGGCTTCAAGATACTAAAACAATCTGCCTCTAATTCCAGGATAACGATGATATCCAGCCAAACGAGGCGTCTTCAGACTAAAGGTATCTCGTGATGCAGCTTCTATAGCAGGGGGTCCTGGTGCAAGGTCCTGAGATGGCCCTGAGGGCATTCATGAGCCTTTTTTGTGCACAACACAGTATGCATGTGTGCATGAGGGTATTTTCTTAGGAAAGCCTCATAGCTCTGATAAGACACTGGAAGGGGTACTAAACCCAGAATACATTAAGAGATACTGGCCTAGAAGACAGCTTATAAATCCCTGTTGACTTCAGGCAATCAGCCCATAGACACATATTCGCAGCACTTACTCTGCATGGGATAGTATGAAAAATATAAAGACTGATATCCGCCCATGTCTTCAAGGAGACAAATCACAGGAAGAACAAGATCAGGTCGTATCATCTCCCCACTTAAGCCCTTCCACTGGTTCTCCAGCCCACTGAGAATAAAACCCAGACTTTCCACTGTGACCTATTGACAAGGCTCCACAGAACCCCTGCCCTCCCAACTCGTCACGTATCTTGTTTCTTTTTATCCTCAGGACTCAGAGCAGAGGTCATTTCAGAAAGACCCTCCTTGAGCTCATGTGATTCTAGTGTTGCTGGGTTTCCTCCTGGCTGTTATCACAATCTGTGGTCATTGTGTCTGCGTGCTTACTTACTCACTGTCTGCCTCCCCAGCTGGAGTGAAAGCTCATGAGAGCGGACTAGTCCGTCCTGTTCACCATCCCCAACACCTGACACTGTGCCTGGCACAGACCCGGTGATTCACAATATCGAGTGGATGAATGGGCACGTTATTTACCCCTTCTGAATCTCAGTTTCCTCCTCTACTGATGTAAAGTGAAGACTTGGACGATGAGTGGTTTTCAAATTATGCTCCCCAGGTCCCAAGTGCCTCCTCAAAGTGCCTCAGGACCCCACAGGGAAAAAGAGGTACAAATAGTGATGTTCTTGGCCTCCTAGCTCCACCCCATCTACGAATTCTAAATACTGCCACTTGGAATAGGATTTCCAATGAATGAAAAAGAATTCTTCAATTTAAAGAAGTTTTAAACTGTTGGACTCTGAGCATCTTTGCAGATCTAGATGACCTGTAACTAAACAACCACCAAGAGTGGTACAAAGGAGAAGGAGCCCCCAGCAGTGTCGGGGGGGGGGGGGCGGGGAAGAGATGCCACCCAGAGGGCTAGTCCCAGAGACCTGATGGAGGTAGAACTTGAAGGACAAGTTAGAAAACAAGAACAAAGAGGCATGAAGTTCTGAACCAAGGCCGTGGACAGCATCTACAGGGGACATTCAAAGAGCAAGAAGAATCCCAAGACAGTGGTCTTGAAGGACAGTCCCTGGATTGGCAGCATGGCCTAGAACTTGTTAGAGGTGCAAACTCTCAGCCTCTACCCCAGATCTACTAAATCAGAAACTGTGGCTGGCAGAGCCCAGAAATCTGTGTTTTAACATGGCTGGACACACGCTCAAGTTCTAAGGGTTAAGGGTAAGGCGAGAAGCGTGAGATATCTGCCCAAATCCAACTAGAAGGCAGTCACGAAAGAATCCTGGGGGATAACTTGTTTCATCTTAGTGGTTCTCAACCCCGGCTGCACATCAGCATCATCTGGAGAGCTTTTCCAACTCCTAATAACCCCACAGCCTGCAGAGCAATTAAACCGGAATCACTAAGGGATGGGAGCAAGGAGTCTGCATTTTTTTTTAAGCCTCCCCATACAATTGCATTGTACAGACGTGGCTGAATAGCACGGTGTCTGTGCTTTTTTTATAGGACGGGTGGCAAGGGGAGCCAGGACCCGGGACACCTGGAAATTCTGCTTGATAATGTAGCCTGCTGAGGTTCACCCACCTGCTACAGAGAGGTTGACGGTGGTACTGCGCAGGAGGAGGAATTAATTTATTACAAAGGGGAGAATGCATTTAGTTAATTAAGGATGGTCAATGTGCCTCGTAAGTAGTTCTGTGAGAAAGAGGGCAGAGGGAGAAGGACAGGAGAGGTATAATCACGTGGTCATTTCAGTTACCTCTTGCTGCCAGAAACAGAATTACTGGATCAGTAGAATTAGATGAAAAGGCTTAAGAATGAAAAAGAAACTGAACACCAAGGACATCTCAAGAGAACGATTTTAGAGTGGAGTTTGGAGTTATGTGGAAGACAAGGAAAGATCATGCCTGTGTCATAGTGGTCAGGATATGAGCTCTGGAGTTGGACTGCCTGGGTTCAAATCCCATCTCTGTCATTTCATAGCTGTGTGACTTCAGACATGTTGCTCAACCTCTCTGGACCTATCTCTTCATCTATAAAATGGTGGTGGGGGGGTGGTTTTACAAAAATTTCTATCTCATTTTTGTTATGATTAAAAAGGTTAATCTATGTAATGGGCTTAGTACAGTGGCTCCTGGCACTCTACACTGGGTTGCTATATGAATTGTTTTTGTTTATAGGGTTGTGGATAACAAGGGATGCACTGAACCAGGAGCTCGAGGATTTCTTGGCATGGGGCATGCTTCTTTTCCTCCCCCAATAACATGGCTGTGGCTCTTGCAAATAAGCCATTTGTATATGAATCCTTGTAGTCTCAAGAGTTCTTCCTGTGTTGACTTCTTAACAATTGCAGAGATTGTTGGTTCCACTGCTCCCCTGCCTCTGGCCACCATCAAAGAGTGTCAAATCGGTCCTAAGGGCATAGGAAGAGCTCAGAGACCTCCAGTCAATGCCGCAGCCGAGCTGACATCAGAGCCCTCTCAACACTCCAAGTATATAGGAATGCTGGATAAAATATAATATCAAAAGCTTCACATACATAGCTTGGATCAAAAATAAAGGAAAAGAGAATCCCAGGTGTCAGAAAGGACAAGCAAACTAAATGAGCCCAAAGGCCCATGTGATATCAGAACTGCATATACCTAGAGAGTCATAATACCAAGGCCTGGAGAGCAGAGCGGCATCCACAGGATGGGAGCTGATAAAGCCCAAAGCAGGGAACCATCAAGGGCTTTCTATCCATGAAAGGGGCACTAAAAAGCTCTACCTAGTGGCTTCAGCACAGAGCTTTCAGATGAGGTGGCCACCCCAACCCACAGGTGGTAAAAGGCTCACTGAGATAAATTTAAATATCACGGCTGTGCCATGAGGTTCCCCAATCTTGGCCCCCTGGGAATCCCAAAGAAAAAAATCCCCACTGAAGACAAGCTCACAGTTAAAAATTATAAAGCACATAAAGAAACCAAGCCCCCAAGAGAGTCAGAAGATGCAACTAATGAAGGAATTCAAACCATGGAGACTAAATGCACAAGACCTCTTTGAAAGTCTCTTTGAGGTTATCTGAGTAATAACAAAACAAAGGAAAGAAAATAGAGGTAATAGCCCCTACAGATCATTAACTATAGGCACAAAGCCTGCAGGAAGGAGACTGTTGCCTGTTCAGTTTCTGCCTGCTGATTTTAAGGATGTGATGCAGGAGAGTGGAAAAAGGATACTCACATAGGTGTAGGCTGATACGGTCTTTCTAGTCTTTTCTAGAAAAGCCAAGTTATCAACACGGATCAGAAGCCTTTTTTTTTTTTTGCACACACTTTAGAGAAACCCACTTTTTGGGATTTATTCTAAAGAAATAATGAAGGATACGAGCAAAGATTAGCTACAGGGATTTTCTTCTTCAGTGCTGAACAACTGGAAACATCCTCAATGTCCAGCAGCAAGGGATTTATCAAATAAATGAGGATATATCCAGATGTTGCGATTCTAGGCAGGCACTGAAATGGATGCTGGAGAAGAATATTTAATGACATGGAAAGATATTCATAACATTGCAAGTAAAAAAAAAAAAGCCAGACTTTTTTTGTAATTGCATGGGCCATATAATTCCATTTTTATAAATGTAGGATAAATACTGTGGTTTAATATTTAACTGTGGAAACTCAATTATGAAAAACAGATGTAATACTGGAAACAAAAGGCACAAATAGGATTACCTTGGAGTGGTAATACATTATGTCATTGGTGGAAACACACCACTGGCCCAGTTAAAAAATGAAAACTGTCTGTAATGGGAAAGGATATGGAAACTTCTGGTCAGCGTTACATGAAGCAGAAAACAACACAGCTCCTCACAGACAGACGTAGATTTCCAGTTCTCCTGGAGCTCATCAGGAGGATAGGAACTGTCAATAAGGTGACTGTGTGGAGTGGATCTCTCCCCGCGCACTGTCCTCCAAGCTCCTCCTCTCATCCGCCCATTCTGAAGCTCCTGGCTCCCTGTCTGCTTGAATTCAGGTGAAAGTCACCGATGCAAAAGAGCCTAGCACATTCCTGAGAGTTCACTGCAAGACTGGGTTAAGAGGTGGTATCTTCTCCAGGATCAAGGCTGTCTGAGTTCTCATAATGCAGGGATTACAGGAGATTTTCTTTTCTGTCCTTCTTTGCACTTGTTTATAGTTTCCAAATATATTATTCTGTTTATCAGTCACCACAAGCTATAGGGTAACAAAATAACCCCTAACTCAGTAGCTTAGCACAAGAACTTTTCTCAGACTAAAAGCCCGGTACTATAACTATGCCATGTAGGATAAACAGCTATGATGGTTGAGGCAGCAGAGGAAGAGTGAGCACAGAGGTGGCACACCAGCTCCCAAATACCTTAGGACAGAAGAGATACATCACTTCTGCTTACACTTCATTGGCTAGAATCCATTGGCTAGAATTCCCAGTGCCCACATGGCGAGGTACTGGGAAGTATATTCTTCACTTGTACCAGAAAGTCTACTATACCATTACACTGGTAATCCTGACTACCTCTTTAATAAATACGATTTTTAACACACTTTCTAGGGTGGGGAATACTGTCCCATGACACTTAATCTAAGAAGTAACTCTGTCTGTTGTCTCTACAGGGAACCCATTCACATAGGTCGCTGACTTTTGTACAATAAGTGGATGAATTTCCAGGTCTTGAGAAACTCTACACAACCCATTATTCAGCTCCCACCCCGTCCCGACCAAGGATACACAAACCTCCTCCTCCTAGGGAGAGACCCAAATCAGAGAACAATTCTCTATATTACGATGGGTCCAGGCTGGTTACAGAGGAACAACAGTGTCATCACGGCCCCAGGTTTTTTCCGTTCTTTTACACTGCTACCCTCTGCATGGCCTCAGGATGGCTGGTCCTGCTTGAGACATCTTGGCCTCCCCAGATTTCATCCAAAGAGGAAGAGGAGAGTCTCCTGGTACAACAACTTTTATCAAGAAAGGAACCTTTTACACCAGTCAGAATAGCCATCATCAAAAAATCTGTAAATAACAAATGCTGGAGAGGTTGTGGAGAAAAGGGAACCCTCCTACACTGTTGTTGCTGTTCTTTTAATTAACTTATTTAGTTATTTATTTATTGGCTGTGTTGGGTCTTCGTTGTTGCACGTGGGCTTTCTCCAGTTCCGGTGAGCAGGGGCTACTCTTCGTTGCAGTGCATGGGGTTCTCATTGTGGTGGCTTCTCTTTTTGCAGAGCACAGGCTCTAGGCACAAGGGCTTCAGTAGTTGTGGCACAGAGGCTCAGTAGTTGTGGCTCTCGGGCTCTAGAGTGCAGGCTCTATAGTTGTGCCGCACGGGCTTAGTAGCTCCGCAGCATGTGGGATCTTCCCAGACTAGGGCTCGAACCCATGTCCCCTGCATTGGCAGGCAGATTCTCAACCACTGTGCCACCAGGGAAGCCCCCTCCTACACTGTTGGTGGGAATGTAAATTGGTGCAGCCACTATGGAGAACAGTATGGAGGTTCCTTAAAAAACTAAAAATAGAGTTACCATATGATCCTGCAATCCTACTCTTGGGCATATATCTGGAGAAAACCATAATTCTAAAAGATACATGCACCCCAACGTTCACTGCAGCATTGTTTACAACTGGTAAGACACGGAAGCAACCTATACGTCCATCAACAACTGAATCGATAAAGAAGATGTAGTGTGTATATATATACACACACACACAGACACACACACAATGGAATAGCACTCAGCCATCAAAAAGAATGAAATAATGCCATTTGCAGCAACATGGATGGACCTAGAGATTATCATACTAAGTAAAGTAAGTCAGACAGAGAAAGACAAACATCATATAACTTATATATGTACTATAAAAAAAAGTGATACAAATGAACTTATATAGAAAATAGAAATAGACCCACAGACATAGAAAACAAACTAATGGCTACCAAAGGGGAAAGGGGGAGGAGGGATAAGTGAGGAGTTTGGGATTAACAAAATATACACTACTATATATAAATAGATAGCCAATAAGGACCTACTGTAGAGCACAGGGAACTATACTCAATATTTTGTAATAACCTATACGGGAAAAGAATCTGAAAAAGAATAGATATGTATATATGAATAACTGCATCACTTTGCTGTACACCAGAAACTAACACAACATTGTAAATCAAGTATACTTCAACTTAAAAAAAAGAAGAAAGGAACCTTTTTCCAGAATCCCCCCACCAGGCACACTTGCCTTACATCTAATTGGCCAGGGTTGCACACATCCACACACCTAAATCAACCACTGGCTGGAGCTGTGGAATTACCATAATTGTATTTAAATAAACAACATACACCACCCTGGAGTTGGGAAAGGGGCCATGAGGCACATGAAAGTCTACTATTTAGTCCAAATTGAGGTTCTGTTAGCAAGAAAAGAAAAAGTGGAAATCAGTAGTATTCTATAGACGTAATAGGCAGTACTTGTAGGTCAGGACCCATCTACATAGTCCCTCAATAAATGTCTCTTGAGTGACTACTCAGTACCAAGTGTCATGGTGGGCATTATGGAAACAGAGAAGGACTAGACACATTCCCTACCCTCAGTGAATTTTCAGTCCAGTAGAAATGATCAGGCATTACTTAAATACTCATAATAGATTGTGATAGATGCACAGATCTGTGTTTCTGCTATATATGGAAGCATGGAAGAGACTTAAAGGCAATCATGGAAGGCTTCTCAGAGGAGGTGACATTTAAGCTGGACCTTAAAGGCTGAGGAGGAGTTCACCAATTAGGCAACATGGAGAGCGCATTCAGGGAAAGGCTGAAGTGAATGAATACATGATTGAATGAATGAATTAAAAAACAATATGAGGACAAGAGGGCAGACAGCAGTATCAAGCAGTATCAGCAGTATTTCCTCTTGTGGAACTGAAAACCACAGCCACAGAAAGACAGAGAAAATGAAAAAGCAGAGGACTTTGTACCAGATGAAGGGACAGGATAAAGCCCCAGAAAACAACTAAATGAAGAGGAGATAGGCACCCTTACAGAAAAAGAATTCAGAATAATGATAGTGAAGATGATCCAGGACTTTGAAAAAAGACTGGATGCAAAGATTGAAAAGTTTACCAAAGACCTAGAAGAATTAAAGAGCAAACAAACAGATATGCAACACAATAACAGAAATGAAAAATACACTAGAAGGAACCAATAGCAGATTAACTGAGGCAGAAGGGCGAATAAGTGACCTGGAAGACAGAATGGTGATAATCACTGATGCAGAAAAGAATAAAGAAAAAAGAATGAAAAGAACTGAAGACAGCCTAAGAGACCTCTGGGACAATGTTAAACGCACCAACATTCACATTATAGGGGTCCCAGAAGGAGACAAGAGAGAGAAAGGACCCGAGAAAATACTGGAAGAGATTATAGTTGAAAACTTCCCTAACGTGGGAAAGGAAATAGCTACCCAAGTCCAGGAAGCACAGAGAGTCCCAGGCAGGATAAATCCAAGGAGAAACATGCCAAGACATATATTAGTCAAGTTGACAAAAATTAAAGACAGGTGTTATGAAAAGCAACAAGGGAAAAACAACAAATAACATACAAGGGAACTCCCATCAGGTTAACAGCTGATTTCTCAGCAGAAACTCTTCAAGCCAGAAGGGAGTGGCATGATATATTTCAAGTGATGAAAGGGAAGAACCTACAACCAGGAATACTCTCCCCAGCAAGGATCTCATTCAGATTCGATGGAGAAATCAGAAGCTTTACAGACAAGCAACAGCTAAGAGAATTCAGCACCACCAAACCAGCCCTACAACAAATGCTAAAGGAACTTCTCTATGCGGGAAACATAAGAGAAGAAAAGGACCTACAAAAACAACAACAAAACAATTAAGAAAATGGTAATAGGAACATACATATCGACAATTACCTTGAATGTAAATGGACTAAATGCACCAACCAGAAGACACAGACTGGCTGAATGGATACAAAAACAAGACCCATATATATGCTGTCTACAAGAGACCCACTTCAGACCTAGGGACACATACAGATGGAAAGTGAGGGGATGGAAAAAGATATTCCATGCAAATGAAAATCAAAAGAAAGCTGGAGTAGCAATACTCATATCAGATAAAATAGACTTTAAAATAAAAAATGTTACAAGAGACAAGAAAGGACATTACATGAAGATCGAGGTATCCATCCAAGAAGAGGAGATAACAATTATAAATATATATGCACCCAATATAGGAGCCCCTCAATACATAAGGCAAATGCTAACAACTATGAAAGAGGAAATGCAAGGCAGAAATAGAGACACAGGTGTAGAGAACAAACACATGGACACCAAGTGGGGAAAGCGGGGAGGGTTGGGGGGGAATGAATTGGGAGATTGGGACACCAAATTGTACACTCTAAATATATGCTGTTTATTGTCTGTTAACTGTATCTCAATAAAAGTTCTTAAAAAAAAAAAAAGAAATGAGGTGCTCTGTGCTCTGTGAATAACTGGCAGAAAAAAAAAAGAAAAAAAAAAAAACAATATGAGAAGATACTGTAAAGAAAAACATGCCTGGTAAGAGAGGGCAATGTGAGCTCTGTGAGTCCTTAACCAGTAAGGCCTTTGAGAATGTCGAGAGGAGTCTTTGGGTTGTAGTACCTGTGATTATTTGCACTACTGACTGTGTAACTTCAGAGTAATTGCAAGGAAAGAAAATGAAGTGCATTCAAGTACAGGGAGACACCTTCACCAGAAGTAATAAATCCAAAAACCCTTCCAGACAGAGACCTTTATGGGTGTGAAGTATCTTAGGAACAGTCAAAATCACATACAATGCAGCAGTGCCTCCTAACGTGGTAGAACCTAGGAACCACTTTCCCTCCTGCCTTGAATCAGCCCCAAAAGTTAACTCTTTGGTGGCCAGTCTTCTTTCTGGGTAGGGGGGAGGTTTGAGCAGTCTAGTCAAAGCAAATGGGGAGACCCAGAGGAGAAAGGTGGCCAGTCCCTACTGCTGTGTCTCCCTGGGAATCGGGCAATGCACAGCCACATGGACTGACTGGAGACTCTTCCAGCCTGCATTATTTTATTGTTGTCATTTTTTTTTCTGAAAATGATACTCAACTGTCTTCACTGATTAAAATACAGGCCACCTGGAAGCAGAAGGATGGAGAGTTTGACCCCTCAAGATCCTCCTTCAGCCTTATATGGCAGGAGAGAGCATGGCAGAGGGGATGTGATACAATGTCCTGGCACAGTGTTTCAAAATCCTTGGAATTTCCTTAGTGATAGGAGTATCATTTTTTATTCATAATGAGCCCCTTTGGGGACAGGGCAGTGCAGCAGGGGAGAGGGTTAGACAGCTTCAGGGTGGGGGCTGGTGGCCAGGGGAACCAACAATGTGATTAGAGGGTTGGACCTTTCAGCCACCTCTAAAGGGGGGAGGGGAGCTGGAGATTGCGTTCAATCACATGGTTTAAATTAAATCAATGATTTAATCAACTGTACTGACATAGTGACACCTGGATAAAAATTCTTGGACACCAGGGCTTAGGGGAACTTTCAGGTTGGTGAACATATCCGTGTGCTGGGAGGGTGGTAAGCCCTGATCCTATGGGGAAGGAGTATGGAACCTCTAAGCCCCCTCCCCCACCTTGCCTTCTGCATCTCTTCCAATTAGCTGTTCTTGAGTTGTATCCTTTATAATAAAACTGTAATTGTGAGTACTGTATATTCAGCGAGTTCCTTGAGTTGTTTTTGTGAATTACCAAACCTCAAAGGGAATTATGGGAAACCCCAAATTTGTAGCAGAGGTGTGAGTGGCTAGGGGACACCTGGGACTTGTGGTTGGTGTCTGGAGTAGGGGCAGTCTAGTGGAGCTAAGCCCCTTAGCCTATAGGGTCTGCACTAATTCCAGGGAGTTAGTGTCTGAATTGAATTGAATTGAATTGAATGACACCCAACTGGTATTGGAGCTTAGGGAATGAAGACAATGGTTGACATTTGAGCACTTATTATGTGCCACGTGCATATAAAATCTTTCATGTGTACTTTCTCAGATGAGAATCAGACCCCACCCTGCTCCCAATATTAATGGCTGCAGCTTACATCATAGATAGATTCCTCAAAATGTTGTATATAGCTTTAAATCGGGTCACACATCCCTTAGAATGGCCTTCAACTGGCCAGGGATTTTACACCTTTTGTTTTAGGTACTCTCCCCATCTTCAGCCTGTCCAGCGAGCAGTTACAGATCTGTAAACACTCCAAGGGATGCTATTTAAAGACAGCTCTTTGTAAAATCAGAGTGCTTCTGAAACACAAATGGATGTAATCACTCCCTAATTTGCCTGGTTTGTGCGTTTGGATTTGCTTGCTTGCTTTATTTAGACTGTTTTGAATCCTGTTGCGGGCTGAGAATCAACCGCTCCAGCCATAAGTGCTCTGACTCTATTATGTTTTGTTTTGTGCAACACCAGGTGTGATGCCAGACGAATAATGTTATTTCCTCCCCCAACGCTATACGTTACACACCCAAGTGAGCCTTGCCCTTCAAAGTTCTCACCTTGAGAAGGCAACTGTTTTCCCCACTACTCTGTCTTGAGTACCTGGAACACCCCTGTAGCACCCCTTCTCCCACTCTCTTCCCTAGACCCTGAGGGTTCTTCCCGCACAGGAACTGTGCTGTTTGACTTCATATCAAATGCAGCCCATGACTGGATTCTACACACACCCCACTCTCTTCTCCATGGGTCGCGACATTTCAGTCCATGGGAAAAGAATGGAAGCAAAGAGAAGAGGGTTGCAGGGGTTCAGGGGCAAGAGGGTTCAGGGGTTCAGGGCTAAGACTAGGGTGGTGGCAGTGGGGATCGGAAGAGAGGAACTGTGTTTGGAGTCCACCAGTCACTGGATGTATGGGATGTGGCCGTCAAGAAAAAACAGGGCACTTCTTCTGATCTCCCACCAAAATTCTCAGGGACCCTCAGAGCCCTCGTCATACTTGGTGATCAGAATTATTTGTGATGGTTTTCCTATTGTCTGTCTCCTAGACTGTGAGCTCCAGGAGGGCAGCAGAGGGTAGCAGAGGACTCAGCACCCTGCAAGACTCAATAAACATCTGTGGAATAAATAAATGAATGAACATTTTATCCCCTGATGGAAGCCCGTGCACAAACACCAACTTGCTGCATCTGGTGACTGAGCTTCCTAACTTGGCTCCAAAGCTTGAAAGGTCAGAGGTCATGGACACATTTGAGAATCTGATGGAAGCTATAGAGCATCTCCCCTTCACCAAATGTGAAGAGAATTCTGCACAGTACTTCAGAGATTTCACTGACCACACAAGGACCACCAGGAGTTCTTGGTTAAGAACTTCTGATCTCCAACTCGATGTTTGGGGATGACTTAGGGGAGTGAGATACGGAGGGTGAGGAGGAGCCATGGGAGGGAGGGGATATGGGGATATATGTGTAAATACAGCTGATTCACTTTGTTGTACAGCAGAAACTGGCACAACAGTGTAAAGAAATTATACTCCAATAAAGAACTTAAAAAAAAAAAAAAAAGAATTTCTGATCTCTAGTCCAAAGCTCTGGTTTTACAAACGTGCCCAGAGAAGGGAAGTGACTTGCCCAACATTACATAGCTGAAAAGAAAGAAGGAGAAGGAAGCCCTTTTTGAACTATAAGTGATCAGGACTTTCTCATTTTTCCAGATCCCTCACTTCTTCTGGGAAGAGACAGACAGCACATTCATCCAGAGCTGGACTTGTCTGTTTAAAGTCCCTTATTTGGCGTGGAAATGTATCTTCAGAAATTTCTTTTGGACCAAAATCTCCCCAGACTAGGTTTGAGGCTTTGGGAAGAGAAGAGCCACATACTGATGTGTGTGTGTGTTGAAAGACTTTGGAGAGAGTGGCTTCTGTTGTTAGTTTGGGAAAGTACTTTTCTTTTTTATTCTCTTTTTACTGTTTTCCCAAGTGTTTTTCTGACTCAGAGGTGAACCAGAGCTCAGTTCTGCTCCATGAGATTAGTTAACAATCTTTGACAGTGCTGCATTCTCAGTGGAAGTCAGAACCCCTGCAAAACACTGAATTATTCACACCAAACAGGTCACATTTGCTGATGGAGCAAGTAGAATTTTGTGCATCATGGAAAGACTCATTAAACCGAGTGCTTCGGTAAAGCAAGCACCGCTGGGGTCTAATTAGTTGGTGTTGCTTGACATCTGCCTCCCAAAAGTGATGGGGGCTGCATCTACCTAATGGGCAGAGAGAGTGACCCCATTTCTGGTTGTGGTCAGAACACATGTCTCATGAGGCCCTGCCCCAAGCCCTGTCCTTCATCCATGCTATCAGCATCTGGATCTTGGAGCCTTCCATGCTCAAAATGCTATGGAAGGCAGAAAGGCAAGATTGGACACTTTTTGGATGAGGATTCCTAATCCAATGATGCTATGTTTATCAAGAATCTTTTGGTTGCAAGGAATGGGAAGCCTCCTTAGACTGACTCAAGTAAAAGGAGGTTGATTTAGAGGATAAAGGGTAATCTTGTGGGTCTCAATGATGGAGAAACCACTGGATCTTTTGAGAATCAGAACTCATTAGATAACTATGTGTTTCTCTCTCTCTTTCTCACCGTATGACAGGATGAATGAATAAATCTAGTAAATGGATACATAGGAATCCAAGTGCATCAGTCATGGCAGATGGCCCCACAACTGCTTACATGCAGCCCCTGATAACCTGGATGTAGCCTAACCTCAGTTGCTGGGAGAGATGCAAATGCCTGTTGCTGTCCGTGGTCCGAAACAACCACTGAGCACATTTTCCCCCCTAGCACTGCAACCCAGATAACCTCATCCAAACTGGCCCAGGATATCGTAATCATATTTTGAAAGAGGTGTGAGGGTAGAGAAAGGAAGAGTAAAAAAAAAAAAAAAAAAGACAGGCCATTAGAGGCAAGCATGCAGGACCACAGTCCCCTAGAGATGACAGGAACTAAGCGTGACCGTTGGCTAGGTTATACCAATGTACTCACAGGTTGTTTTGCTGTTATGGTTGTTTTACCTTCTATACAGATGAACAATTACACGTTTTCCACAGTTGCAGGACAAACAGAATTACCAGTCTTGCTCCATTTTTTTTTTTTTTTTTGCCACACCGTGAGGCATGTGGAATCTTAGTTCCCTGACCACAGATTGAATCCACACCCCCTGCTGTGGAAGCATGAAGTCCTAACCACTGGACAGCCAGGGAATTTCCCAGTCTTGCTCCATTCTGATGTCATACACAGAAGTGTCAGGGAGCTCACCACTTTGTAATATCATCTAATCCCAGAGATACAAGAATCTTGGTTTTTGAAAACATTTCTTGCGTCAGAGTTAATCTGCTCTCTTGTAACCATCACCCTCCGTTTGCAGTTCTGTTGCTTCTTCCACACGACAGCCCTTCAGACGATTAAAGCCCACTCTCACCTGTCCCCAGGTCATCCCTCCCCAATCGACCCTAGGACTCCTGTGCTACCTCAGCTCATACTGACTGAGCATCATGTGGAATCCAGAGATTAAAGTGAAACTTCTGAGATGAGAGTCGGTGCTAATGACAGCATCTGAATGTTCAGTTCCAAGCGGTCCCAAGTCCCGCCCAGGCATTGATCAAAGATCCCCACACTCTCCGCAGGGAGCAGCGTTTTATCTGCTCCTGGATGTGGGCCATGGCACTAAAACATGAACCCGGCCTCCTCTTTCTCCCTGAGATTACACAAACTGGGAAATGCTGTCCTTACAGCAGAAAGGAGGCTAAACTAATGGTCTTCCTTTCAGTTCTCCTTGCTGCATCCCACATTCTATCCCATTGTCTCCATGAATTAGAAAAGACAACCATCTGAATGATATCCACTGATCTGTGGTCCCAGTCACAACAAGTAGTCTTTTGTCCATGCAATGAACATTCATTGAGCTGCTATTGTGGGCCAGGCATAGATGGTTCAAAGATTCCTAACATCCAGACTTGGTTCCAAAGAAGCCCATGATCTGGTGAAGGAGACAGAAACATGTCAAAAATAAATGATTACAATAAAATAGTCCTTTGAGATAAGGATCAAACTTGACATATAAGCAAGGTGCTTAGAGGGAGGATAAGTTCTACTTATAGAGAGAGGATAAGTTCTACTCAGCAGATCAGAAAAGGCTTTGCAGAAGAGAGGGCATATGATCTGGATATTGATGGGTGAATAAGAGTTTTCCTGGGGGTGAAAAGGTGAGAACAAGATTCCAGATGGTATCTGTCAAAGCACACAGGTGTGAGAATGCAGGGACAGTTTGGAGAAAGACTGATGGCATCAAGGGTGGGGGGAATGTTGGATTCACACCCTTAAGTCAACCAATAAATAGGAACAAGCCCCCACTAAGGGCAAGACACCAAGGATATAGTAGTGAATATGCCAGGCTTGACCTGTAATTTCCTGGAGCCTCTACTGCTTAAGAGAAGAACTTCAGGAGATGATACTCCCATGGAGATGCTTCCCTAACACCATGCACGTCCTGGGGTAGCACCCATCACTCTCTAGAGCTACTGTCCGTTGACCTATCATGCTCTCTGATTAGACTGTGAGTTCCTTAAGAACAGAATGTTGTGCCGTTTTCCACCTCTGCATCCCCTATGCCCAGCAGTTTCTGGCACATAGTGGCCACTCAATAGATGTGCGATGAAAGAATAAATAAATGAAAAGCTGGTAAGGTCAGTTTGTGACCGGCCTGTTCTTCCCCCTAAGCCTCTTGAGGGGGAACTATTCCTGGTGCTTATATTCAATGCAACAAAGCAGGAATTTTTTTCAAGCAGCAATAATTGCATTTCCCTAACCCAGGACTGAATTAAACACAACCTTTAACATGGGTTATTAAAAATGTTTTACTTCTCCCGCTGGCACTTAGAAGTCAGCTCTCTTTCTCAGCCATTCTCTTCCTTCATTTACTTCTTATCAGGGACGTCAAGACCATTGGCATTTTAAAAGCACATTATGTTGGCTCTTTTCTTTCTAAACATTGCAAAAGAAGCCATTTGACCTTTCATAAGGAAAATGGAACTCTGAGCTTCCCCTACACGACAGTGATGTCTGGGATTTCTTATCTCCATGTCAGGAGACCTTCTCTCCAGCCTGGCAGGAACGAGGCTGGTAGATAGATGGAGCCTATCTGATAAGGTCCCGTAAGAGAAAATGCTGAGGGGAAGGTTTATTAATAGTGCAGACCAGCCCTGCCACAGGCGACTGTGAGGAGGAGATGGGAGAGTGATGGGAGAGCACTGGCTCCAGGGTCACAGTGAACTCTGCTGACATTTCATTTCTTTGACATCTGTGCAGAGAATCGCAGGCTCTTGTCCTGGGGTGGGTGAAAAAGAGAGGATGGCCAGTCAGAAAACTAAAATGGAAAAAGCGGACTGACCCAGGCGCCCAAAGGGACAGAATGAATTCCCTCATGGGAAAGGGTGGGTCTCAATAAGTCTCCTGTTTGGCTCAGAAAGATAAGAAATAGATCTGTTGCCATGCTCTGCTCACGAGAGCTCCCTTTCGTGGTTACTTTTAGGCGTAGCAAGAATTAGGAGTGTATGAGGCCTTGGAGTACATTGCAAAAATTACGGCAGTTCTTCCTCTCACTGTGCCCATGTTCTTTGCAATGAGACTCTGCTGCTTCTCCCATCAAGGTGCGGAGCCTTTTCCCCACTCCTGGAATCTGAACTGGACCTTGTGACTAGTATTGGCCAATGGGACGTGGTGGAAGTGATATTGTGTCACTTTTAAGCCTGGGCCTCTAGAGACTGTGCTTACTTCCATTCTCCCTGGGAAACTTTCCTGGCCACCACATGAACAGCCTGGGCCAGCCTGCGGGAAGATGACAGACCAGAGTCATTCAAGAACGTTTATTCCAGCCGAGGTCTCAAACATGTGAGAGTCCAGCCAGCATCACTAAAGCTGCCTACCCAACCTGTAGCTTGAATGTGGATGCAAGAATGTATCCAGCTAAGATCAGAAAAACCACCCAGCTGAGCCCAGCCTAAATTGCCAATGGCAGAATTTTAAGCTAACTAAATGGTTGCTATTTTAAGCCACTGGGTTTTGAGGGCATTTTGCTGTACAGCAATAGCTAACTGATAACACTCGTATTCTTATTTGAGCATCCTAGAGGACAGGAGGATTTAGCATTTAGATGAGAAGATACCAGAACTCTAAGCTGGAATGTAAGTCCCATGAAGGCAGGAACCATGTTTTCCTAGTTCAACCCAATGGGCACAGCAAATGACAGAGAATAGGTGGAGAATACATTTTTTTTAAAGCTCTTTATTGGAATATATTTGCTTTACACTCTTGTACCAGTGTTTGAGGTACACCAAAGTGAATCAGCTGTATTTATACATATATCCCCATATCCCCTCGCTCCCGTGACTCCCTCCCCCCCTCCCTGTCCCGGCCCTCTAAGGCATCTCCTATCATCAAGTTGATCTCCTTTTGTTATACAGCAACTTCCCATTAGCTATCTATTTTACAGCTGGTAGTGTAAATATGTCTATGCCACTCTCTCACTTCATCCCAGCTTCCCCTTCGCCCCCCACCCCAGCCCCGTGTCCTCAAGTCCATTCTCTACTTCTGTATATCCACTCTTGCCCTGTCACTGGGTTCATCAGTACCATTTCTTCAGACTCCATATATATATATGTGCTGGGAAAATTGGACAGCAACATGTAAAAGAATGAAATTAGAACACTTCCTAACACCGTACACAAAAATAAACTCAAAATGGATTAAAGACCTAAATGTAAGGCCAGACACTATAAAACTCCTAGAGGAGAACACAGGCAGAACACTCTATAACATACATCAAAGCAAGATCCTTTGTGACCCATCTCCTAGAATAGTGGAAATAAAATCAAGAATAAACAAATGGGACCTAATGAAACTTAAAAGCTTTTGCACAGCGAAAGAAACCATAAACAAGACAAGAAGACAACCCTCAGAACGGGAGAAAATACTTGCCAACGAAGCAATGGACAAAGGATTAATCTCCAAAATATATAAGCAGCTCATGCAGCTTAATACCAAATAAATGTTATTGTATTGAGTCTGAAGATTGTACAGAAAATCGGGCGTCTTCAAGAGGATGCCGTCGTCAGAATTTTCCCAACTTGCCTCCTAGAGTAATTATCACCCTGGTTAAGGCTTCAGCAAGAATGGCTGGCAAGATCAATTGAGCTTCTTGAATTTAAGCTGAAGAATTGTGCGTCCTGGTTAAGAAGGGCCAGCTGAGAGTCAAACATCTCTATCACATACACTTCCTGCCCCATCCCTTACCCACCCAGTTATCTAAACCTGTAGTCATTCGTGACATCCCACCCCTTCCTCTCCTTCACTCAGTCTCCATGTCCTATTGCTTAAGGCTCTCACATACGTCTCAATCTACTCACTTATTGCCACCACTGCAGTTTAGATGTAAATGATCGTATCAGCCTCTTAAACTAGTCTCTTAATGAGTTGCATAACCCCTCCCCCAGAGCAGCAATTACGATCTTTCCAAAGCATGGGTCCAATCATCCCCCCGCCGCTAGCCTTCGGTGGCTCCCCACTTCCCCCGACAGGGTTTCTTAGTCTGTGTGTGCCCACTGCTGACGTTCCTCCCTCCCTTCTCCTTGTTCTCTGTTTCCACCAAAACACACGCCTTTCCTGCAACGCTGAAATATCTGCAGTTCTCCCGGGTCATTCTTGAGCTGGGACAGTCTCCCCACTCCCTATCCTCCTGCCCAGCTATTTCCTGTCCTCTTTTAAGGACTTTCCTTAGATGTCATAGTTTCCTTCCCTGATCCCCAGGCTAAGATGAAAGGATCTCCTCTGTTGTTCTTCGGCTTCCTGTCTACCTCCTGTAACTCACTGAAGTGCCAATGCTTATTTTTCTCTTCCCTCCCCCCTCTACTAGCCTATGAGCTCCATGAGGCTGGGGCTATTTCTTTCATCTCTGTGTCTAGCAAAGGCCTTGGCTTACAGTCAGTGGTTGATTGAATGAGTGAATGAATGAATTTAAAACAAGAGGGACTTGTGGCAGCCCCTCCTGCGAATGAATCAGACTTGAGGGGAATCTTCTAGAGAGAACTGGAAGAACGAGTTCCCACGTCCAGGTTACATGATCTTCTGGGAAGTTGATTAGAAGGAAGGATGAGCAGTAACGAAGGTCTGTATCAGGCACATACATGGAGCAAATCCACGAGTTGGTAGCTCTCATTAGACTTCAGTTATCAGAGGTGAGACGTGCGAAGAATCAAGAAGGGTTGGTGTTGATCAATGACTTGTATCAGCTACCGTGCTAAGAGCTTTACAAGTCTCATCTCACTTACTCATCTCAGCCACGTCCTCGTAAAGTATGTTTTATCACCATGCCCCGCCTTTGCAAGTGAGACTCCAGAAGCACAGAGAGGTTAAGAAACTTGCCGAAGGTCACTCAGTCAATGGATCAGGTTAAGTAGAGTCATTTTGCTTGAGTGCAGGCTGTATCGTCTACCTGATCATCTGCTATGAAATGTAGGACGCAGGAAATTCAGTACAATTACACCACTTTAACACATACTTTGCTTGCTTATGGATACAGATCAAAATAAAGCATCACATTTAAATAATTAACCTAGTCAATATAAGAGTAAACAGGATCCTAATCAATATACATAATATTTTTCTTCTTTCTGAGATTGTCAATGTACTTTGTTAAAATTGAAGTATCGTCGATTTACAATGCTGTGTTAGTTTCAGGTGTGTATCGGTGCAAATTTTTTGCCGAGACATAAGCATTCTATTTCTGGCCACCAGACTCATGAGAGTGAAGAAGTGAAAATTACGTATGCATTTATTGTGCCCAATTAGAAGTACTGCTTGTCTGTTAGTTTCTACACATAACATCAATGTTGTTTCCCCATTTTCCCTCATATTTACTAGCCTCCACTATAAACTAGTTGCTTTCCCTGCAGTTCCACAAATCTTGCCACCTCCTGGGCCCTTATCCACGTGGCTTCTCTTGCCTGCAAGCCACCCCGCATCTAAATCTGTCTTTTAAGGTCAAGTTCATGACCACCTCCTTCTGTCTTGCCATACCTTCTCATCCTAGGAAATATGACGTGGGGCTCAGTGCTCTTTCCGTTCCGTCTTGGGCTGATCAAGGAGCATTCTCCCATGCACACATTTTTATCTGGCCTGCATGATTTGGCTGCAGAGAATTCTTTTTTTTTTTTAACTTGAATTAGTTGTCCCCTTCCAAAAATCATGAAAGTTTACATAGAGATCCAGCCTTCTGGGGCTTCCTAGGTGGCGCGGTGGTTAAGACTCCGCCTGCCAATGCAGGGGACATGGGTTCAATCCCTGCTCCAGGAAGATCCCACGTGCCACAGAGCAATGAAGCCTGTGAGCCACAACTACTGAGCCCACGTGCCGCAACTACTGAAGCCTGCGTGCCTAGAGCCTGTGCTCTGCAACAAGAGAAGCCACGGCAATGAGGAGCCCGTGCACCACGATGAAGAGTAGCCCGTAGTCCCCGTTCGCTGCAACTAGACAAAGCCCGTGTGCAGCAGTGAAGACCCAATGCAGCCAATAAATAAATAAATTTACTTAAAAAAAAAACCCAGCCTTCTGATTTTTCTTGGGAGGTCACAAGATTTGACAGCTCTGTAACCATATACTTTCATGGCTATAAATATCCAGAACTGAGTACTGCTTCCTTCAACAGGGTACCACAGATGCTGGTGTGCCCCCAGCCCCTCCTACTCCCTCATCACCTACCATTTCTGGGCACCCAGCCGGCCGGATGACTTCCTGCTTGCCCACTCGTGCGATGCTTTGGGTGAAGATTCCCTCTGACCAAGGAGGCTGCTCTGTCTCATTGCAGGACAGACCAGAAGTGCCAGGGAATAAATGCCTTCTCAGCTCCTCCCAAGAGCAGCTCTCAACCAATGATGGCAAGATGCTGGTGGGCTTCCCTCATTATCTAAATGTTCCTGAGTTCCAGCATCCTGTGGTCTGCTTCTTACCCAGTGATGCATAATAATAAGCCCCAAACATAGTAGCTTAAAACAACGTATGAACTCTCACTGTCCTGGTCACTTGGGCGGTTCTGCTCCACCTGGTGTCAGTTGGACACTGGGTGGCTGCAGTCATGCGCAGGTGCATTTAGGTTGGACCATCCAAGATGGCTGGAGTCAGCACTTGCAGGGAGTTAGTGGTGGAAGTCAGCTGGGGTGCAGCTGGGGAT
The DNA here is from genome assembly GCF_030028045.1 of Hippopotamus amphibius kiboko. Classification (NCBI taxonomy): domain Eukaryota; kingdom Metazoa; phylum Chordata; class Mammalia; order Artiodactyla; family Hippopotamidae; genus Hippopotamus; species Hippopotamus amphibius. The sequence goes on along the minus strand of NC_080193.1, from coordinate 8,611,466 downwards.
GTCTACCAGCGTGTGTACACGTGACCTCTCTGTGTGGCTTGGGCTTCTCGCAACATGGCAGCTGGCTCCCAAGAGGGAGTGATCTAAGAGGGAGAGCTTCCAGGAGACCCAGGCAGAAGTGACAGGTGTCTCATGAACTGGCCTCAGAAACCACATGGCGTCCTCCCACCGCCATCCCCCACTGCTTCCTCAGCCTCTCCTTCCTATCTTTTGAAAACCGTTGCATGAGGCCATGAGGTTTGGCACTGCTGCAGCCAGCTCACGACCGTGAGGTGGGGGTCTGGCAAGCGGTCAGAGGATTGCAGAGCCATCCAGGAGCTCAGAGCCCAGCATCAATCTTGGAACTGCCTCTCCTCAGACCTCTTCATGATGGAGGTAACTATGCTTAGAATTTGAATCGCAGTTAGGCTTCTACTACTTACGGCCAAATGTATCCAAACTGATGCACCAGCTGATTTCAAATATGGGACCCAGGTGGGTGTCACTTTTCAATGTTGCCAGATTCTGAGTCACAGCTCCTGATCTAGTCATTCGGGGATGTCAGGAATTGGGAGAAAGGTTGTGAGAAAGGGCTTGGAGGAATGTCTTCTTGCAAAATGTCTAAAGGATCATGATGGGGACAGTAAAGCACTCCACTGAGTGCCTCTCCAGAAGTTTCCCCTGGAGACGAAAACCCCGAGTGATCCAGTTTAAACAGTTTATTCTAGCTGGAGAGTTAAGAGTGGTGTATCTCAGTAACCCAGCACCCATAGAACACTGTCTAGCCTTGCGGAAGAGCTCTCGTCAATGGCACTTAGTATTGAAACTGCCTTGGGTCCTCGCTAGAATTCAGATTCTTGAGCTCCCTCTCCTAAAATATTTGGAGTCATAGGTCTAGGGTGGGGAGAAAAAATCTACATTTTTATTATGGATTTCAGGTGACTCTGATGTGAATGGTCGACAGATCTCATCTTGTCGTGTTTTTCAAACTCTACATTTTAAAGGAAGTAATTTTTTGGATGCCGTGTGTGTGTGTGTGTGTGCGTGTGTGTGTGTGTGTGTGTGTGTGATCTGTAAAAACACCTGTGATCAGCTGAATTTAATTGGACCACAGCTGGTGTTGATGGCATGTTTTTTAATGTGGCTTTTGAATACTCTCTCCCCTAGAACGGCCTTTATGACTGAACATCGGCATTGAGCCCAATCTTGGCTGTAGATTTTAAGGTTTATTTAGAGGCACATGATAGCCGGAGCTTTTCGTTATGTACCTAAATGATGCTACCTGCGGACCTGGGAGTTGTAGGTACAGCATGTTGAAAGGAGAATTTCTACTGTGATCGGGCAGCTGCCGGTTTGTTTTAAAAACTGTGAGTTGCTTGCTCTCAGAGTTGGCTTGGGCAGATTATGCCACGACCCAATGTCAGCAGAAGATTGTCCATCCTGAAAATAGCCATTAAAGCCATTGTAAGCCTAAATGGGTCCCTGTACGTGAATCGGAAAAAGGTGCCTCTTTCCTCAGGCAGAAAGAACTTCTCCTGGCTTAGTGCGTGATATGAAGGCTGAAGAGTGAAGGATGGAGGCTCCTAAAACAAAACAAAACAAAACAAAACAAAGCAAGAGGCAACCAGGCTGTTGTTACAACAAAGGGGAAGGGATGTTGGGTGTGTCCGCTGCCACTGGAAAAGAGATCTCAGTGCACTGACTTTGTATGTGATCCAGGCATCCTTATGCAGTGCACAACCCACACAACTACACATGACAGCCATGCAGGAGTTAACACAAGTCTTGTTCAGCATCGAAGAACTGGAAGGGCTCCAAACATCAAACTGGAGGCTGTGCATGTTGGTGGAAAAATAAAAACACAGCAGCAATACCATTTAATAAGCCAGATGGTGAAGGCCTCTTCTGTGAAGGGTGACCACAGCAAGAGAGATCAGTGATGGCATTAACCTCTGAGCAGCCATGTGAGTTTCTCCCCAAGGCCACAGGGGATCACGGTCACTTGGACTCCATCTGAGAATGTGTCCTTCATCAGAGAACAGTCCATGGGGGTCTGGGTCCAGCAGGAGTGAACACACCTAGGATCTCTTCCCCACCTGGGGTACGAGTGCCCTAAAAAGTCTTCCTTTGAAGAACTGCCTCACTTCCACTCCAGTTTTAATGATCTGGGTGCTGAAACTCACAGCAGCTCCCGAGGTGAACAAATGACCCAGGCGTCAGCAGTCAGGACAAATCTCCTGGGAAGAGCTTTACTTTGGATTTCACAGATGGTCGAATGGGCTGAAGGGGTAGCATAACGTGAAGAGGGTGGGCTCTGAGGTCAGATTTCAACTCCACAAACATCTAGCGCTGTGACCTTGCATGTCTTCACCCTTTCGGAGCAGACCGACTCCCCATGTCCCGGTTACGCCCTGTGTGACCCACTCCCCTTGAGTGTGGGCAGGACCTTGGTCTGGCTTCTAACCAGTAAATATGAAAGATGATGGAATGATGTCACTTCTGTGATCATAGTATATAAGACTGTAACATCTGTCTTGCTTGAAGTCCCTCTCTGTGACCTGGAAGATGTACGTGGCTATGCTGGGAAGGAACTGAGTGGGGGGTGGGGGAGGATCTCTGGCCAGTAGGTGACAATTAATTGAGATCCTCGGCTCTACAGCCCACAAGTAAAGGGCTGCTGCCAACATTCAAAAGAGCTTGGAAGCAGATCCTTCCCCAGCTGAGCCCCAGATGAGACCATGCCCTGGACAACATTTCATTACAACCGTGTAAGACCCCAAGCAGAGAACTCGATTAAGCTATGTCCAGAGTCTTGACCCACAGGAATAGTGAAATAATAAATGTGAGTTGCTATAAGCTGCAAAGTGTGTGGTAATTTGCTCTGCAGCAACAGACAACTAATATACCCTCTCAGGAAGAGAATGGAGAGACAGCCACGTGGTTGAGGAGAAGGCTTTCAATATGATGTCAAGGACCCAGCAGATTGTTGTGAGACTGCAGGATACTGCAGGGGTGTGCCTGGCACATGGCAGACACTCAACAAACTGCACTTCCCTTCCTCCCCTCCGTAAGACCAGTGTCATAAGTTGGCAACCTTGGAATAAGTTGGCAAACTCAGTCTCGCAAGTTTCCAGGGTCACCCCAGGAAAACACCAGCAGAAGTTAAAAAGCCAAGCTTCTTTTGTGGAAGGTAAAATCATTTTACATCGTCCAAGAGGCTGTGCACAGGACAAAAACTGTTTCATAATCCTGCCATGTAATAAACCAGCTGGGATTTTCCTTCACATAAATTGGATTTTGATTTATATGTCAATAACTGCCCCCAGAAACCTCATCATTTGAAAGTTCATCAATCTCGGCTAGAACTGCAGATACGGCCCCAGAGGTACCTCCCTGGGAAACACAGCCCTCGTGTACCAGCCCCACATGCTGACAGGGGCACAAAAGAGGGAGCGGGAGGCAGAAGAGAGAGGATCACCTACCGGGGCTTTGCAGTGTCATGCTGGGCACTCGAGGCCCCAGAGGAGTGTGGGAGAACCTGGTGGTGATTTGGGGGGACCTGTTTGACCTGCTTGAAGGTGTGGCACGGCTGGAGCATGCAAGGAGTGGCTGCTTGAGGTCAGGGAGCTACGGAGGGGCCAGGTTATGACTGGCACTGCATGCCAACGTGGGGTCTGGGTTTTGAAACAAGAGAATGGCATAGCGGATGTGAATCTTCAAAACAGCGTTCTCACTGCAGTGTGAGGGACAGGATGGAGAGACAAGCCTGGGGACAGGGAGACCAGCTGGGATGCCACTGCAGTCCTTTTATGAGCAATAATGGTGCCCTGGATGGGGGTGGCAGTCGGGGTAAAGAGGAGGGGATGGGTGTAAGAACACGTGGGGGATTCGTTTTGCCAAACTTGGTAACTGATAGGACTGGACAGAGAGGTCTGGTGGGACGACACTGGTTTCTGACTTAAGTCAGAGCATGGCGGCAGCATTTAGAACCGGAATTGTGGAAGAAAAGTGACACAGTCAGTGACTAACCAGAAGTCTTAGAACAGTCCCAGAAGAGGTTTTCAAGGAAGAGAAAGGGAAATCTCAAGTCAGGAGAGCACAGCCTCCAGCTGAGAGAAAATTGCCCCAAATCAGCTACTTCACGCGTTACACCACACAAAGCCCCTGTCACAGACACTTCGTAGAATGTCCTCTCTGGGGACACTGTGACCTAGCCTACAAATGAGTCACACCCTTCCCTTTAAAACTAATAAGTCTCTTCCCGTAGAGCAGTCGAGCCATGACTACTTTGGCTGTTCTGACATAAGGGATTATACTGATGTGGTTGAACATTTTACTGAGCTAAAGAGGTGTCTGGCTGGCCAGGAAAACTGACAAACACGTGCTGTGCGCTTGGAGCCTTGTGGAGTCCATTTCTATTGTCCTCCCTTAACTGAAGCCTATACCAAGTCTCAAAAGACCCCAGTTCTCCTGTCCTTCAATCTGTCCGGCACACGGCCAATTATGCAGTATTCCAAGCTCAGAGGGTCTTTGTGAGGACTAGATGCCACGATGGGTGTAAAGGACTTGGCACAGTTTCTGGTACAAAGGAAGAGCTGAGATTTCCCCATTATCAGCACCGTCCTTATTGATGTCACTAACATCATCATTGCTATATCGGATGGGGGCTGATCAGACCACACCCCTACTCAAAAGCCCTCCGTGGCTTTCCACTGCACACAGGAGAGAGTCCACGCTCAGCCTGGCCATCACGACGAGACATCGTCATACCTGTCCAGGTTTAACTTCTTCAGTTCTTTAACACCTGTCCCACATCTTAACTATATAACCATGTAGGTATTTGCAACACGTTGCCAAGCAATAGGGAAGGGAATTAGACATGAATTAGACTTTCACTGGCCTCATGAAACCAATGCTCTGTTTGTAGATTGACACCCCTAATGAGAGTTCAGAGAGAGCTAAACCTTGGGCGAGGGACAACTTTACAACGAACTGGGGATTTAGTCCTGATGAGCAGGAGAGACATCTGTGGAAAGTCCCCTTGCCTAGACCCAGTGCAGGGCAGGATAGCAGGCATTTCGTACAATCATTCAGTTTGGGGCCAGGCACTATTCTAGGCATCTGACCTATATTATCTCATTTAATGAAACACAACTCTAGAAGGTATACGATCTCAGCCCCATTCTACAGAAGAGGAGCCTGAGGCTGAGGGAGATTAAATAACTTGCCTAAAGTCTCCCAGGGGATAAATGTCAATGTCAAACCAAGTCTAGGTATTTTTTTTTTTGGGGGGGTACACCAGGTTCAATCATCTGTTTTTATACACATATCCCCGTATTTCCTCCCTTCCTTGACTCCCCCCCCTCGAGTCCCCCCCACCCTCCCTGCCCCAGTCCTCTAAGGCATCTTCCATCCTCGAGTTGGACTCCCTTTGATATACAACAAGTCTAGGTATGTTTAACTGCAAAACTCTTAATACTTTCAAGACTACTGGAGTGGCTTTCAGGTTTGGATTGTCACTGCAATTCACAAGACATATGATAGGCTCTCCCAGCTTGAGACCTCTTTCATCTTAAGAAGGGATACAGAATAAGGAACACACCCGCACGTTAGGCCAGCAGCAACACAGAGGCTGTGGACACCCAGAGCCAACGTCCAATGTCCCAATCACCATTCTGGTCTAAAGGATGAGAGCTGGTGTGACTGGGGGTCACGTCGGCATAGGGAAGCTTCAGGGTCTTGGAGCCTTGAATACCTTGCTAGTGACATAGTGCTCTGAGGGGCACATATTACTTCCTCATTCTTCAGCAGCTACACTCCATAAACTACAGGTCATGTAAAAAAGAAACCCAACAACCAAGTACAGTGGGCTCAGAGACATCATCGGATCAGAGATGAGCGTACAGCCACCCCAGCAACAGCATCAGTTATCTCCAGTGGATACATTCCTTCCGTCATTATCACAAAGAGTCCAACTTTGCTCGAGCATCCCTGAGGTTGGGAGAAAGATTTATGGTTCACCTGCGAGCCCCAGCCCCTTCCGTCTGATGGTGACGGTGGAGACCAGCACTTATTAAGAACTCACCGTGTGCCAGCCCCGTGTCAAACTTTTTATCTGCATTAGTTCGACCAATCTCCATAGGCCAGTAAGATAGGTCCAGTGATTACTGTTCCCATACTATCGATGAGGAAACTGAGGCTTAAATAAAGAGATTCCGTAAGGTTCCCAAAGTCACACCTCTAGGAAGTGAAGGTGACAGGTCTTAACCCTGGTGCACTTGACTCCCTAACCGGTGTTTTTAATCAGTCTGTAAAACAGGGAAACGGAGTCAACACCAAGTTCATCCCTCCCAGTTAAACTGGTTGGGTACCTGAGTCCTAAATCAAACAATAAACCAATTCAACTGGAAAAAAGCAACTATTAAACTAGTAGATTGTCCAATTTGGTCAGTTTCTGCACCAAACTGACAAATTGTTTCATTTAAAATAAATGAGCTAATAATCGTGTGCAGAGATGCTATCATGGCTTAGTTACAATGATTAAGAGCTTTGCCCAGTTTTAGCACTTAAAAGCTGTATCCCTGAAAGTGGTCGCTAAGGAACTAGAGCTCTGCAGGTGCTGTGCTATGGTCAGAATCTGGGAAAAGCAGAATTAAGCCTTGTCAAGGGCATCGCTTTAACCTCAAGGACCTTGAACAGGAGCCTTCCTGTACGTTGTGACTCTCTCGTAGGAGTCAGAAGTGCAAGGATTCCCCCAAATTCTGTTCCCACAGGCCCCTCTTTGGGTGAGAATATATTCCCAACACACACTGGGAAATGCTGCCCTCTCCTTCTCATCTCCCTGCTCCTCTTGGCTTTTCCTCCTCTCAGAACTGGAGTATTTCTTCTGCTCCCTTCCGTCCTCAGATCATCTCCCAGCTTCCCAGAGCCCCATCTGCAGCGTAGCAGACATCACGAGTAAGTACAATTACCCGGGGAACAGAGGCATGGACATCACGTTGCATTATGTAGACCCTGCCTAGCCACTGTTGAGTACATCAGCTCAAAAAAAAAAAATAAAAAAATAAAAAAGGCTTACAAAGGCTACTAGGACAAAAGAAAGGCGAGTACACGTATGCACTCACACACGTGCGCACACACCCTTATACATGTTATTGGGTTTCCTCCATCAACATGCCTGTGAACAGATCTCACAAACATTTTTAAAAAAATGTTTACGATAGTGAACAATGCACTTTAATACCTCCTGGATAATTTGTGTTGTCAGGAGCACCCACTGCTGTATTTCCTCGTTTCTGTCCTCTCCGGCAGCCGCTGACCACTCCGAAAGAAATGAGCTTCCAACTATATTCACAGCTTTTTCATCTTCCTGCCACTGCTCCCTCTAAATGGCCTGCCGTTATCTATTCACGAAATAAATAACTGCCGCCTTCATGTCTCCCAAACCCTCCTTGTGCTTAGCGAGATTAGAGAAATCGAATCTCTCCAAGGAGCTCTCCAAACGCTCGTGTTGCAGGAGAACTGGGAAGGCTGGCTCCTTGTGAAGCTGGGGGAAACTAGGTAAGTCTGGACATCATTTTGTCACAGGGGAGTTCCCACGGGGCCCCGGTATAATGTGCTTCAGTGTGCAGGTATGTTGACGTCTTCACCTGGTCCTTAATCCTTTCCCTGTGAGTTTTAGAGCCACCCCCTCGCTCTGTGGGAAGCCACATGACGTGGCAGGGAAACATTCCATCCCCGGAGTCTAAAAGATGTGAATCCAAATCCCGGCTCTGACACTCATTAGCTGTGTGACCCTAGGCAAGCTACTTTGCCTCTCTGAGTCTCAGTCTCTTCTAGTTTATACAAACAACAACAAAGCTATAAGACTGCTTTTGTGGGGCTTCCCTGGTGGCACAGTGGTTAAGAATCCACCTGCCAATGCAGGGGACACAGGTTCCATCCCTGCTCCGGGAAGATCCCACATGCCACGGAGCAGCTAAGCCCGTGTACCACAACTATCGAGCCTGTGCTCTAGAGCCCGTGAGCCACAACTATTGAGCCCTTGTGCCACAACTACTGAGGCCCATGCGCCTAGAGCCCATGCTCTGCAACGAGAGAAGCCACTGCATTGAGGAGCCCACACACCACAACAAAGAGTAGCCCCCGCTCGCCGCAACTAGAGAAAGCGCGTGTGCAGCAACAGAGACCTGACACAGCCCATAAATAAATAAATACATAAAATTTAAGAAAAAACAAAAAACTGCTTTTGTTGTTAATTTTAGTATCCCCACGTTGGAGCAAATGGATCCAGAGAATTTCAGTAGTTCGTGCATGTTCACACCTGAGTGTGAGCGGCATACGTGGGAGTTTAATCCAGTTTTATCTGATGCCAAAATTTGTGCTCATTTCTACTACATGGTCAGCACCAGGAGGGCAAGGCCTTGTCTGTCTGTTTCTGCTGTATCCCTAATAACCAACCACAGGCCATGCCGAAGTCTTAATCAACTCTTACAACTTACTTGGTAGGTGCTGTTCTAAGCATTTCCTGACATACCCTTATTTAGTCCTTACAACAACCATATAAGCCGGGTAGTGGTATTATCCCCACGTTAAAGATGAGGAAATGGCTAGAGAGATGGATGGATGAATTCCATTAGTCTGTTTTCCAGATTAGCCTGATCATAGAAATCACCTAGGTTCTTATTAAAAATCAGATTCCTGGACTCCCCACGACTTCCTCTGACCCCAGGGGTTCTGTTTCAGTAGATTTCGGTGGGCTCCAACCCTGGAACATGTATACAATAGAGTCTGTTCATGAGGTCTGATGAGTTTTTTTTTAAGCTGAACAAGGTTCTCAAACAAAAATTTTGGTCTGAGGATGACACTCATAAATAGCTGCTGAGAAGGAAGCCAGTTCTTAGAACTCGATACACGCTGGGGAAGGAAAGCAGGTCTTGGAGTCCAGCTGACCTAGATATGACTCCCCTCTTGTCCCTTAATAAATGTCCGATGGGAACCAAGTCACATAACCTTGCTGAGCGGCAGCTTCCTCAGCTGCAAAGCCTGGATAATTGTCCCTTCCATGAACAGTTATGGTCAAGTTTAACAACAACATATTTACAATGTCTCCATGATGCCCAGGACATGGTAGGCATCCAACAACTAGTAACACTGATTATAAATCATGTAGGACACAGCGAGATCCAAAAAGGGAAGCTTCTGAGCCAGGTGGACTTTTCTCAGCAAATATTTAGTGTGAAATGTTTAGTGTGGTTTTTCAGCAAATATTTAGTGAATATTTAGCGCTCACTGTGTGTCAGACACGGTGCTCTGAGCAGTGAATACAGCAGTTCACAAACTAAATTAAATCCCCTGCCCTGGAGGTTAGTCAAGTAGGAGTGGGACAGGTAATAAAATATATGTAAAATAAATAAGTGAATTATAGTGTAAGAAAGTGTATCTTAGAAGGCAAAAATAAAGGGGGCGGAGGAGAAATAGACATGGGGAGAGAGAGAGAAATGTTAAAAGGATGGTCATGCTACATTGCATTAAGTGAGGGCTATCTGATAAGATTTTAAGGAAGTAAGGACTCATGCATTTGAATTCTAGCTTTTCTATTTACTTTCTGTGTGATTTTGGGAAAGCCATCTTATTTCTCTAAATCTGTGTTTCATGATCTGTAAAATGGGAATAGTGGCACCCAGAGCCATCAGATTTCATAACAATAGATACTGGGTTTTGCACATAAGGTACTTTTAAGAAAACTGGACAAATCATGGTTAATGTTTATCAGGCACTTCCTCTACCTGCCAGCTCCTCTCCTGGGCACGTCATAGGCAGTATCTCATTTTAATCCTCACCATAGCTCACTGGGGCATCTTTCTATTCCCATTTTACAGATGAGGAAACTTAGGCTCAGCAATTGGAAGTGACTTGCCTGACATCACTAAATGAGGAAATGGTACAGCCAAGACAGGGACCCGGATCTGACTCACAAATCTACTTAACCCTCTTTCTCACTTACTGTGTGACCTTCCACAAATCACCCCCAAACCTTCATTTCTCATTATTTAAGAATCAGAGCATCATTTGTTTTCACATTGGATGCCTTGACTAGCATCTTAATTCAATCTATGTATCTCAGGCTGTCTGACAGGAATTCACAGATGCCTAAACTCAAAGAGGACATAAAACAGCACCCAGACGCACTTGGCAAATTGATTGCACCTCTAGCCCAATTTTGATCAGTGGCAGAAGGTGCCTGGTTCCCTCTTCCTGGGAAGGATTTCAAGATCACAACTGGTCTGAGCAGGCCATAGTGCCATGATCTGTTAGTAATGTCTGACACGGATGAAGAAGTGGAGACCAGAGGTCCGTATGATGCAAAAGTCACTTATATTGGTCCTAAACGGAAAATCCAAGTATCCTTGCAAAATTAAAACCTGCCCTCTTATTTTCTTTGATACAGGTAGAGAGTAACTTAACTTACTTGAAGCCAGTTACCAACTTTGATAAAGTGAACATGAACTTAGGAGTCATCCTCTCCATTCTCTGGATGTTATCTAGTTCTTAACCTTTATCCATTAATTCAAATGTCTTTGGCAACATGGTAAAGACAGAACAATTATTTTCAACTACTTCTGAATTGAACACAGACGGAAACCAAAGACATTTCCTTGGTCAGAAAGGAATCTAGGTCTCTCTAGGATTACTTAATGAACGGCAGCCCAAGAAAGGCAGAGAAGAGAGCGTTTCCCAAACTGCTGACTCGGGGACCCGTGTCCATCTCAGTGAGGTCTGAGGGTCTCCTGATTCACAACTCACAGCACACCAGAGAGACCATAAAACAATATGCCAACCAGGGAATGCGCCAAGGCAAGCAGACTCCTTCCTACCTTCTGAGAAGAAGGATTTATACAGAAACATGCTAAAAATAACTCCCAGGTGCCACAGGCTGCATGCATCAGGCAGCTCTCAATTATCAGGGATGGAGGCAGCCTGGGACCCCGGTAAAGGGAAGAAAAGGACAACCCGGCCATTGTCACCATGTAGCCTTGGGGTTCAATGCAAAGGCTTGGGAGTTTCACACAGACCTGGGTCCAGATCTTGTTTGAACTACGTCCTACTGTGTGACCTTGGGCAAGTCATTTCGCCTCTCAGAGCCTCAGATTCCTTATCTAGAAAGCAGAGAGAGTTACGTACAGTAGTCCCTCAGTATCTGGGGAGGACTGGTTCCAGGACCACATCCCCTGCAGATACCAAAATCCCCGGAAGCTCAAGTCCCACAGGGTCCCTCCTTATTGGGGATGCGGAACCCACTGACACAGAGGGCCAACCGTACCTTCCTCCTAGCATGTACTTTGAGGATTAAACAAAATAAAGAACACGCAGCAGCAGAGAGCCTGCAATACGGTAAGCTCTCCGTCAATGTGAGTTCTCTTATTGTTCTCCAGATGAGGGAGGGGAATGTATTCCTATTTTTTAATGAGTGTGATGCAGGCTAACAGTAAAGTGAGTCAGAATCCTCATATTAAATTCGAGAGACGCAGTGGGGAAAGCTCCTAGATAAGAAAGCTAGTTCTTACTCTGTCCGCACCCACTGTTCAGGCTTGGAATTTTACCCCACATCTCAGATACTCGGATGGCTCACTTGTTACAAAGAAAAGGGTGGTACATGCTTCAAGACAAGGACATAGGTTTCAATTCTCAGCTCCACGTGTTCTGAGTGACTGAGTCTTGGTTTACTGATCTGTAAAATGGGGATGATGATAACACCACCAGCCTCCCAGTGAGATTAACAAAATAAGCACCTCAAAATGTGAGCCATACAAATCTTTAGCTTCTTTAATATTATTATTATTATTATTATTAAAGTGATTATAGCTCAGGTACTACCTCGTTTCAAGAAGCCAGTTCAGCAGCGGGATGGAAGGCAACCGAACTGCAGTGGGCAATTTGCCCCAGATATGCCGCATGTAAGGAGCTGAGAACTGCACAGGGGCCTCCAACACCCCAAGGCTCTCCCTCCCTCAAACACCCCATTCTTCCCTCCCCTCCCAAAGCAACCAGGATGATTCAGAGAAAGTTTGAAAAATGTAAATGTCCACTTCTCACGGCTCTGTAGTTCGAATTCCAAGAAAAAGCAAAGCTCCTATATCAGCATTAATTAAACTGCCAGCTAGACAACAGTCCCATTACTCAACCAATAAATCTAATTCCTATCTGTTCGGCAGAAATCCCTGGGCCACATAAACCCAGGTCAGAGTTTTACGTAACCTTAAAGGACTCTTGATAGCTTCTGGAGGCCTTCTTCTTCCCACCCATCTTGCAGCACTGAGAAGGCCTAGTCTGTAAGTTAATGGGAGAAATAGCTTCCCTCGGCACTTTCCCCATCTGTCTTAATTTTTTAAATTATACTTTTATTAAACCCTTAAGGAAAATGGACTTGCAGAGTTCTCATTAAACAGGGAACTATGCACTGCATAAAACAGAGAGATGAAATTTTTTTTTGAAAGCAACCCTCAGAATTTGCCTTAATGAATTCTCCCTCCGTTGCTATATTACAGAGTGTGTGCAAATAAATAGAGCATTTTGTGAGTGGTGGAGGGGCAAATGGATATGTAAGCAGCCAGTAATAGTTCTGGCAGCCTCCAACTGGGATGTTTCTTCCTAGGAACTCAGAGCATTGGGTGCACTATGCCACAGCCTTTTCTCCCTGGAGACTGACTTAATGCTGGGGTGGAAAGACAGCTCATCCCTGGAACCTCTGATGGAGGGAGAACAGCTCCCACACAACAGCTTCAGAGGAAGCTGCAGGAGTCTGCTTCCTAGGAGAATACACAAAGTTTATTGAGTACCTACTCTGGCCAGGCTTGTTGCTAAGTGTTTTTCCTAGCATCCATGGTTATCAGCTGTGGGAAACTGGACTATGCTTCCAACTGCCACATCCTCCCTTGAACAGAAGTATACACCCATGCTCTTTGCCATGTGACTTGTGGGTGGAGTCTACTCCCTTGCCCCATTGGTGTTGAGCTTAGTCATGTGACTTGTCTTGGCCAGTGAATATGGGAGGAAGCCTTAGTGTTACAGTTCCAAGCTTCAAGAGGCATCCTGTTTCCAATGGCTTGCTCTCTTGCCATCACCCTCAAAAGGGAGCTGCCGGCCCCCAAATGAGACACACAACCTAGGGTCATACCCAACTGAAATCAGCCAAACGTTACCCCACCAGCTCACACAGAAGTGAGGAAAGCGAAGAAGGCGTACAGGTGGCCAAAAGGCACGTGAAAAGATGCTCAACATCACTAAGTATCAGAAAAATGAAAGTCAAAATTACACTGAGGTATCACGTCACACCAGTCAGAATGGCCAGCATCAAAAAGTCTACAACAAGTACATCCGGATACTTGAAGAAGGGACGTAGCTGCCTGCTTAATTTTTCTCCCACCTCAGCCTTCACCAGCCACCTCAGAATAGTGCACATGTATTATTAATTGTACCGAGTTAATATTATAATTAGTATCAGACATATTAATTACTTTCTATAATTTATACCATTTTAATATCTGATGCTGATAATTATAAATTAATTTTATATTATTTCAAAAACTGAAAACAAATAAGATAGTTCCCAAAGAAAAAAAGTCTGCAAATAATAAACGCTGGAGACGGTGTGGAGAAAAGGGAACCCTCCTACACTGCTGGTGGGAATGTAACCTGGTGCAGCCACTATGGAGAACAGTATGGAGGTTCCTTAAAAAACTAAAAATAGAGCTACCATATGATCCAGTGATCCCACTCCTGGGCATATATCCAGGAAAGACAAAAACTCTAATTCAAAAGGACACATGCAGCCCAATGTTCACTGCAGCACTATTTATAATAGCCAAGACATGGAAGCAACCTAAGTGTCCATTGACAGATGAATGGATAAAGATGTGATGTATATATATATACAACAGAGTATTACTCAGCCATAAAAAAGAATGAAACAATGCCATTTGCAGCAACATGGGTGCACCTAGAGATTATTATACTGAATGAAGTCAGACAGAGAAAGACAAATATCAGATGATACCACTTACATGTGGGGTATTAAAAAACAGATACAAATGAATTGATTTACAAAACAGAAACAGAGTCACACACATAGAAAACAAACTTATGGTTTCCAAAGGAGAATGGGGGGGGGGCGATAAATTAGGAGCTTGGGATTAACAGATACACACTGCTATATATAAAATAGATAAACAACAAGGTCCAACTATATAGCACAGGGAACTAGGTTCGGTATCTTGTAATAACCAATAATGGAAAAGAATCTGAAAAAGAATAAATAGATACACACATATATATATTTTAAGATTTTTTTTGAAGTGGACCATTTTTAAGGTATTTATTGAATTTGTTACAATGTTGCTTCATTTTATGTTTTGGTTTTTTTAGCCCCAAGGCATGTGGGATCTTAGCTCCCCAACCAGGGATCAAACCTGCACCCCCTGCATTGGAAGGCAAAGTCTCAACCACTGGACTGCCAGGGAAGTCCCAACACACACACACATATACACACACACACACACACACACACACACGCACACACATACATACACACACACACACACATATATAAAACTGAATCACTTTGCTGTACACCAGAAACTAACACAACATTGTAAATCAACTATACTTCAGTACATAAAAAAGAAACTAAACCAGACCTCAAACAAATTATTACCTGGTTAGGTTTCGGGTTTTGTTGTTGTTGTTACTGTTGTCTTGGTTTGAGGTTTACTTGCTGTGAAATGAAATGCTGATGACCGGGTGTTTTGAAAACAGCAACGTCCCTAATAAGGCTTAGACCGGTGCATGTCAAACTGTCTGCAATGAAGGGCCAGCTTTGTTTTTTCCCAGTACATCACAGACTGATCGTAGTCGTGCACGGAGCTGCTACTAGTCACTCGCTCCTGCCCTGCATGCTTAGTACCCGCTCACGCCACAGGCAGCTCACCACGAATTTCAACAACGCTCCAACTGGTCTACACCTGGTTCGATAAGGCAAGTGCACTTGGCCCTGGTGCAGGGCTAGGTTGCTGTAAAAGTTTCTACATGCCAGTTCTCCGTGTCTGATTGGTCTTGTCCCGGACTGCTGTTGACAAAGCTCAGACGCACAGCTCAGAGACTACACTATGAGTAGCACCAGACTGGAGTCAAGCAGGCTCTCAACCTCCTAATTCTAGTCCTGGGTAGAGCCCAAAGATGACACGGACATGCTGAAAACCCCTAAATGAGCCACATCATGCTTCTTTCCAATCTCAGATTCCCAAAATACCAACTGAGGCAGAAAAAGACTTTTCATTGTTGGAGATTTCGTGTCCAAGGTGGAATCCCACAAGAGCCTGGGGACCAGAGTGGACTGACCTTGACATTCACGAAGTAAAAGTTTCAGGACCATCATCTGAATGCATTTGCTAAATAAATAGGTACTGCCAGACCTAAGTTTCATTACTAATTTTCTTAAGAGGGTCATTTACATTGTATCAACTTCAGTTCCTCAAACCCAATCTGACCCTGTTGGAGAATTAGGCTAAAGTTCAGCAAGCCATTTGGTCCAGGAGGCAAACCCCCACATATGCTGCAAGTCTGCAGGCAGTGATGTTTTACCTGTACTTTAGCTGCCTTTCCAAAGAGGAAGTTTGAGGTGTGTGGCCAGAGACCTCTGGAGTGGAATTTCAGCCATGCCATCTACTTGCTGATCTTGGATGAGCAGAGCCTCGGTTTCTTCACCTGTACAATGGGACAATAACAGCACACATTAGGACTTCCCTGGTGGCACAGTGGTTAAGAATCCGCCTGCCACTGCAGGGGACACGAGTTCAATCCCTGGTCTGGGAAGATCCCACCTGCCACAGAGCAACTAACAACTACTGAACCTGCGCTCTAGAGCCCGAGTGCCACAACTACTGAGCCCATGTGCCTAGAGCCCATGCTCCACAACAAGAGAAGCCACCGCAATGAGAAGCCCACTCACTGCAACGAAGAGTAGCCCCCACTTGCCGCAACTAGATAAAGCCCACGTGCAGCAATGAAGACTCAACTCAGCCAAAAAATAAATAATTAAAAAAAACCAGCATGAGTCAAAGCGTAGCGGGGATACAAGATCATGGGCTCAGTGCAGAGCGTAGTGATTTAGCACTTGGCCTCTGGAGGCATACATAACACTCAAGTTCAAATCCTGGCTCTGCCAGTCACCAGCTGTATGACTTTGCAAGTTTTCCCATATCTCTGAGTCTCAGTTTCCTCAACTGTGAAATAGGGCTAACGTTATAATCCCCTCCTGGGGTCACTCTGAAGATTAATAAGATGATGCCTGAAAAGGATTCGCAGGCTCCATGGGGCAGAGTGAGTGCTTATAAGTGGCAACTATTATTATCATGCAAACACAGGTGATGGTTTTGGTCTGAAGGATGCAGGGAAGATGGCAGAAGGCCAAGATTAGGGTTGAACGATCCCATGACCCTGAAGCTGCGCTATGCCTACAGGCCACCCAGAGCTCAAACCCACAACTTTGGGCTGTGGTGCAGACAGAACCCGCCCCCCCACAAAGCCAGCCTGCCATAGGCCACCAAGCCTGTTTGCCTCTGCAGAGAGCTGGCAGCCACGTACACCTGTTCTCAATTCACTCCCGTATCATTCCCTCTAATATCTCCCTGGGGGCTGATTGATGGCGACAGGCGACAATCTATAGCCATGTGACAGAATGTTTACTACCAGCCCTCTAGGAAATGATTACTTCGAGGTAATTTTGAACCTCCAGACTGTGATGCAGTGTCTCATATATTAAACTGCAGCAAGCAGTGTATAAAAGTATTACAAGGAGACCTTGTATTTCACAGTTTACTGGGGAAGGAGCACACAGGGGCAAATTGGTTTCAGGGGAAGGCGGGCACGGAGGATTCCAACGCTTTGCATCCAGCCTTATGGAAGGAACAGAGAATTCAGCTTTGAGCCTACAAGATCAAGGTCAATGACCATTTTATCCCCCTGGACCGCTCCAGGGGAGACCCTACAGCCAGTATCACAAAGCTCCAGGACCCATAGCTGCTTCCAGAACCTGGATGGGTTTCTTCCTGCCTCTCGAACAACCATTACCAAAAATAGATTCCTTGGGGGTACCTCCTTCTTCACAAACCTCTCTTTCATACGAAAGTTTCCTAAAGGTTAGACATGTAGACCAATGGAACGAAAGAGGGTCCAGAAATCGACTCACTCATAAATAGTCACCTGCCTTATAACAAAATTCCCTGGAAGCAGAGGGGGAAGGATGTTGTTTTCAATTACTAGTGCTGGGTCAATCCACATTGGAAAAAAAAATTCAGCTTGAACCCTACCTCACACCATACACAGAAATCAGTATCAGATGGAGTGTACAGCTACACGTGAAAAGGAAAACAATAGAATGTTTAGGCAAAAACATGGGAAGGTGTCTTCATGACCTTGGGGTAGGCAAAAATGTCTTAAATAGGTCACAAAAGTGCTACCTGAAGGGCAATACTGCTAAATTGGACTACAGCCACAACCGTTGACAGTAATGAAAAGATACCATGGAGGGAATGAAAACACACCCAGGAGAGTGGGAATGGATATTTGCAAGTTCAAAAAGGACTTTTATCCAAAGTATTAAAAAGAACCACAAATTACTAAGAAAAAAGGCAGACAATGCAAAGAGAAAAATGGGCAAAAGACATGAACAGGAAGTGTACAAAAGATGGTCTCCAACTGGCCAGTAAGTACATGAAAAGGTGCTCAGACACTAGAGAAATGCAAACTAAAACTACCATGTGATATCTCTCACTCTTATCAGAATAGACTAAAATGTAAAAGACGTAGACACCAAACGTTGGAGCAACTGCAAACTCTCATATGTTATTGGTGGCAGTGTAGGTTGGTATAAACACTTTATAAAATGATTTCACAGTACCTGCTAGAGCCAACTATGTATATCATCTTTGACTCAGCAATTCTCTTCAAAAGAAATGCATACACATGTTCACCAATAAACGTGTACAAGAATATTCACAGCAGCCCTACTTGTATTAGCTGAAAACTGGAAACAGCCCAAATATCCATCAGTAGTTGAATTCATAAGTTAACTACAGTATCATCACACAGTGGAATACCACCCTGCAATGGGAATGAATGATGTGTAACTACATGCACAATATAACTCACATTTCCATATGTATCTTAATTCCATTTATATATATAATTCCATTAATTTCCATATACTTGTATATCTTCATATAATATAGAACTTTATATAATTTCATTTCTATAAAGCTCAAAAACTAGCAAAACTAGCCTATGTTTTAGAAGTCAAGATAATAGATACTCTTGGGGTGACTGGAAGGGGGCCCAAACAGGGTCTTCTGGGGAGCTGGTAACACTCTGTATCATGTCTTATGCACTGGTTACAGGACTGTGTTCAGTTTATAAACATGCAGCAGGCAACATACTTACACTTTGTGTGATTTACTATATATGCGTTACCCTTCAATAAAAATTTACATTCCCCCCCACCCCAAACCCAAGTTTTAAAGGACTAGGTCCCAAGACTGGACGACAAACTTACAAGGGAGATGGCAAAATGAGTTTTTGGCTTTTTGCTTGGGGGTGTGGGACTCTGGACAAGGGGAGTTCCCCCACCCAGGAAGGACATGATGCTGACACTCAGTGGCCAAAAGGCATTAAAAAAATGTCCGCTAGAGCAGATGGAGGGGGACGGGAGAAGAGCGTCCATCCTTAAGTGCCAAGCACTGTACTGAGTACCTTTGTGCACATCTCTTCATTTAAGTCCCACCTCGGTCCAGGGTGGGGGGGGTGGGGGTAAGTACTGTGTCATCCTGTGAGCTAAGTACTACTGAGGAAACTGAGGCTCAGAGAGGGGCCAGAACACATGCCCAGGCCTCAATGGCTCCAACCCAACCTCCAAGGGTAGCCTGTAGATTGCGAGCTGTTTACTGTGCAGGAGCAGCTGTCATCCCAGGGCCCTGTGTCTCCGTGACCTCCCAGGAGAAACGTGGGGACCCGGCGGGCAAGAGGAGCCTGAGCTTCTCGGCAGGGGAGCACGCTCTGTCCTCCTGCTCGGTCCTGTCTCCGCCTTTAATTGGCACGACCTCTCCAAAGCAAGGGAAATGCTTACAGTGTTAACAAGGCAAACAGTTAATTAAGACAGTGGTGCCTTCGGGGGGTTTTAATTTAGGGTAGGCACCAACCGGGGTAAAGAAGATGTTCAAACCAGCCGAGGCGTGCATTTTCTACACCCAACTGGCTACCAGGCAGAATTTTAATAAAGATGACTTCTGCTTTCCAGTTATGGTTTCCAAATGTCTGCAAACAAGGCCTTTGCTGTCTCAGAAGGATTTGGAGTCTGTACTTGGGGTGCTGATAACAAAGGGAGGATATGTGAGGCAGTGAAGGGGATGGTGAGGAGGTAAGCGGCCCTGGTTCAAATCGCAGCTCCATCACTTACAAGCAGTGATGAGTTACTCAGCCTCGATGAGCCCGATTCCTCAGCTATTAAAATATGCTCAACATGCCCAGCTAACAGGGTTATTCAGATTATAAAATTAGAATATATGTGTGTGTATGTGTGTGTGTGTGTGTGTACACATTTTATGTGTACACATGCATATAGATACACACATCTCATTTTGCACAGTTCTGGGCATATAGCAAGTGCTCAATTACTGTTAGGACTCTGCTCACAGCTCACTGTCCTGGATTTGGCTTTGGGAAAGTGACCTAGGTGTTGTAAAGATCTTAACTTCAGAGAAATAACCAAAGTTGCCCAAGGTCAGGTAGCTAGTAAGGTTCGGTACTTGACCGAAGTGAGGTTGGGTCTCAACTGTGTCCGACTTTTGAACTCCTCCTTTTTCATGGCAATCTATTCCAGATAGGACCTGAATTTAGAGCTCCCGGTGCTAGCCCAGAGGCTCATCCTGGAGTAATCTGCACAGACGGCCCAGCCAGGCACAGAGTGAGGACCCCTTCTGCTTCAGACCAGATGACCTTCACACCACCGGTTCCCCTCTCCCATGGGGCTTTCCACACTGGCTGCTGCTCCTGGTCAGGGATGAGATAGGTTGTGGATTTCACAGCATCAGGAGGCCCCACTAAGGGCGGAGGCTTAGAAAGAGGTAGGAAGAGGTCAGAATGATCAGACCCTCTAGAAAACAGCTGCAAGGGCTCCTGTTGGTGCAATCATTCCCTTCCCAGGCTCCCAGTGACTGATGAGGTGACCAGAAGGGACGGGGTCAAAGTATTCCAATGCTGGATTCCAAAATAAACAAGCCTGGGCCCCTCTAACGTCTAGATTTCAGCTGCTTGACCTGCATCCCTGCCCACCCCAGCCCTGGCTTTTATGCATGACTGGATTCCAGCCATGGGTCCTGGGATTCAGATGTGGATTCAAGTTCATCTATACCCTCTAGCGAGTCAAAAAGACATGAGCTTTTATTCTAATGCCCTGCAACATTGATATCTTTATTGTTAAATTACACACACAATCCTATACTCATACGTCATGAGCATTATGGTGACGTGTCTATTATAAAACATGGAGAAAAGAGCTGCCCTCTCATCTGAGCAACTGCCCTTGGCCAAAGGGCAATGTCTCACTTTGAAGTTGACACCCCTCACCACCCTAGGGTAAGGTGGCTGACGGACAGAGGGACACAGAAGGTCAACCCCCTGTGATGCAATCCCCCTGCCAGAGATCCCGGATGGACCAGGCTGAAGCTAGATTCCAGCTGAGGTCACACCCTTGCTTAGCGTTTTCCCTCTTCTCCACCCTGCTTCCCTGACTCTCGCATAGGTTTCTCCTGAGTGCCCACCCCCACCCCCCAATAAGTCACATGGATCCAAATCCTTGCCTCAGGCTCTACTTCCAGGGAACCTGAACTAAGGCAGTACATTATATAATAGAACATGCCCAGAAATGTAACTTCCAAAACAGATACAATAGAAAATACACAGCAGTTCTTCCCACACCTGGGAGGACCATCCTGCGTTGCCCCCCCATTTGCGGACACCCCACTCACTGCAGAGACCACTGCTATAGGCAAGCTGAGCCTTGGCTGGGTTTGAAGGCGGGGAGAGGCTGGGTTAGAGCTGTGGTTTGAAAAGAGGGTTCTGGTTGTCCGGTAGAGAATGGAATGGGATGGGGGCCAGGTTGGAAGCAGGCAGAGCAGCAAGGAGGTGCTTACAGGCATCTAAGAGACAACGGCAACCTGGACGAGGATGGTGGGAGGATGGAAAGAAGTGGCAGGAGGGAACAGCATTAGGAGGTGGGAATTCCAGCACGTGGACGCTGAGTGACTGTCAGGGGACTGACAGGGAAGGAAGAAAGGGAAGGAATGCCTGGGTGTCTTGTATCAGCAGTCGGTGGACTGTGCTGTGTTCACAGAAACCTTGAGGAGGAGCAGGTTCATGGTGGAGAGGGCGGGGGGAAGATGAGTTACATTCTGGACTCACCTCTACCACCTGAGCCAGGTTCTCGATCCTTGAAGGGAACTAGGAGTTCAGAGAAGAACCACACAAATTCTCCATCGTGGGAGCAAATACCAGGGCACACGCCACAAGGTGTATTCAAGAACGCCGCAAGACCAGGTGCAGCTTATTTTGTTGGCCATTTGTTGAGCACTTACTGTATGCAAAGCTTCTTGCTGAGCCTGAGGCAGACACGGGGTTAAAGACACCAGGGATTCTGCCCACCGGAAGCTCGTGGTCCTGAGGGAGAGACAAACGCACTTAGGCAAGGCTCTGAGAGCTCTCACTAAGAACCCAGTGGACTTTGGAACCACATCTACTGGGATCCTATCCTATCTTCTCAATTCAATTATTGGCTCCAGTTGGGTGTGTTACTTAATTCCTTTGAGCCTCAGTTTCCTCGCCTGTAAAATGAAGATGAAAATAGTGGTACCCACCTCGTGGGCTGCTGTGAGGATTAAGTAACAGTAACAGCAGTAACTAGCAATTATTGAGCCCCCAAAGCTCCAGCACTGTGTACCTGGCACACAGCAGATGCTTAATAAATATCTGTCGAATGAATTAACTGGGCACTTACTGTGCGTTAGATGCTAGGGAAACTCAACAAATGTTATTTTTGATTCTTCTTTTTCTATTATTGAATTTTCTCAGCAACTCTACGAGACCAGCATGACTGTTTCCCCCTCTTTCAGGTGAGAAAACTAAGACCCTGGGACTTTAAGTGCATCATCCAACATCACACTGCTAATAAATGACAGAACAAGATCCAAACCCCGGATCCAGTCTAGGTCCAGCGCCGGTGCCCTCAGACCAGAGATGATTAATCATTTAATGTATGTAAATCACAGCCTGGTTCAGGGCGTGCTGTCTGTGCCCCCTCAATTCCAGAAGCCTCTCTGAGCCAGGCCTGGGCACCTGGACTCTTTCCTGTAGGTAATAGGTAGCCCCCGGAGGGAATGGATCAGAGGCCTGATGTGATCACATCTGTGATTTAGGGAGATAATTCTGGGTCCCATGCGGGGCTGGAACTAGGGTGAGGCGAGTGAGGTACCCACCTCAGGCACAAAATTTAACGGAGAAGCTGAAAAGACTCGTTAATAAGATAAAGACAGAATCAGTATTACTGATATTTCCTTTTGCCCCAGGCTTCAATATGGCTCAGCAGAGCACTGTCAGTAATCCTGTCTTAATTTAAAATGTTGATATTTTGTTCTTCATAGACTTTTTTTGCAGTAATTTAAAAATATGGCATTAGAATATCGCTATTCTTGACTGCTGAGTTTTTTCGGTGTTCCCTTAACTTCACACCTGAGTCCAGGTCCTCCTCCCGTGACTCATTTATTCACATTTCCTCAAAGCAAAAGTTGCCCAAGTCTCAGTTTCTATATCTGTGAAATGGGTATCTTAGTACCTAACCTCTCAAAGTTGCCGTGAGCACTAGATGAGATTCTGCAGGTTTAAGCCTTGCTTTGTGAACAATGAAGTGTGTGACTCAGGGAGGTGACTGTCTGATCTCATGAAACAAGATCACCCGGCGATGCCCTTGGTAGAGCTGGGAGTCATTCGGGATTTTCCTTCTAAGCTTCAATTTTGGTCACACTGTTTCCCATCCTACTGCCTCATCTGCACCTCCCAACCCCCTCTGCCCACCCCACCCAGTACAGACAATCACGCAGAGTGGCTTATTCCCAAAGAAGTTCTAGAGCCAGAACAATCCTCCCAAGAATTCACTGCAAAACAGAGTCCTGTTCTTTGACAAAATCCGCTCTGAACCAGGCAGCTGAAAACAAACATTGCTTCATCCTCTGGTGTCAGAAAACCATACATTCTGTTTTGAGGCCTCCTGGAGAGGGCTGAAATATTCTTTTCCTCAGGGGAAATGAAACCCAGCCTCGTACACTGCAGTTGGGACTGCTTCCACCCCCACATTCAGGATATTTGCTATTCTGATTGTATAAGCCAGAGTCAGGTACACACGCTGGGGCTTCTGAATATATTTACAAGGAAATCAACATAATGCACAGTTAATATTCAGAATATGATTAATCCAAAACCCCCGCTCCATATTCCAATTACATCCACTGCTCCCCTACGTGGGCCGGGTTTTGCTTAAATGCATATGGAGTCAATTGGAGTACCAGATTTATGGAGGCTGCCGAAAGGCTGGTGCTCTGATGGTAATAAGTTATATTCCTATTATGTGGTGGGCAATAAAGAATCTAATATTTATTCTGCTGGATTTTTGAGAAACTCTTGGAAAGAATCTAGGCTGCTGCAATACAGCGACGTATTTCACAAACCAATGTCCCCGCTGCGGTTTGACTGTTTAGAGGAGATGGGGCTGCCTTAGAAACCCAGTATACCCTAAAAAAATTTTTTTAATTTAAAAAATAATTTTAAAAATAAAAAATAAATTTAAAAGTTAAAAAAATTTTAATGTAAAAGTAAAGGGACCTTCCCGGCAGTCCAGTGGTTAAGACTCTGCACTCCCAATGCAGGGGGCACAGGTTCGGTCCCTGGTTGTGAAACTAAGATCCCGCATGCCACACGGTGCAGCCAAAATAATAATAATAATAATAATAATAAAATTAATAATAAATAATTTTTTAATTTTTAAAATAGAAATTTTTTTAATTAAAATAAAGAAACCCAGTACCCAAGTACTCATGTCAGTCAACCAGCACCTCCACCATGGTTGGTAGTCTCTCACTACCCTTAGATAGACACCTGGTTCTGTCCTCCTGGAAATCACAGGCTGTGTGACCTTGGGCCTGAGCCCTTAGACCTCTCGCAGCCTTTTTCTCCATCTGTAAAATGGGAATAGCAATAGCAACCTCAGAGTTTTGTTGCCAGGATTAAATGAAATACTGAGCATGCACCTGCCTAGGCCAGTGCCGGGCACACAGTAAGCATCTAATGGATGCTTTTCAAAGAACTGGAATTTACAAATGAGTCAATGGATCAAAGTTAATTACTTCAACTCATGAGGGCACTTATTAGAACACTGTGTCCTCAAAAATGTGGTAACCGGGGACTTCCCTGGCGGTCCAGTGGTTAAGATTTTGTACTTCCCCTGCGGAGGGCACAGGTTTGATCCCTGGTTGGGGAACTAAGATCCCACATGCCCTGTGGTACGGCCAAAAAAGTGAATAAATACATTGTATTTTAAAATTGTTTAAATATGGTAACTATACCACTCGGGGGTGTAGGGAACGATTTTTTGATGGAACACGGATGGTGAATTTTATTTTTAAAGTTGTGCACTTATTTAAGTGGGTCTTGAGGGGAAATAATAAACACTCAACCTCATGATTTTGTGAATATGATTGCTTGAGCCAAGGCTACAGAGGGATAAAAACATAATAATGTGTAACTAAAGATAGGGTAAAAACCTTGAAGGTGATATTAAAATAACTGGGTTTTGAGAAGCACTGTTCTAGAAGGAGAAAAATAAAAAATCTTGGGGTTAGCACAGCAAACCTTGGAGTCAGCATAAACATATGTTTATGTTTTAAACATAAAAAAATCAGGAACCGTGCAGGGTAAAATTGTGAGTATCCCAGGGTTGTTCCAAATTCCCCAGATGGTACCCACTGCCCATTCCCATCCATCCCCCACCTGCAGGAAAGCACCTCTGTGAGCAAAGCATTGAAAACTGCATCATGATAGAAAGAAACTTGAATGTTCTCAAATTTATGTTTTAAGCAAATAATCTGCCAAGTTTGGTATTTCACCAATAGCTCAGATTATTTTCCAACGTCCCTGATAACTTTGTGGCCACCCAGCAGGGATGCCATGCAGTGGTTGAGAACTAAGGGTCTCTAGAACCATGCCACGTGGTTAAATTAAAACCACCTTGGGTATCAGGAAGCTGAACTCAGACTGTAAATGGAGAGAGTTGGCTCCAGCTCCTTCTGCTGGCGTTTCAACATCTAGAGCGCTGCCGAGGCCTTTGTCCTCTGCTCTCCTAATTCCAGAGCTCCCCGCTCCCCAGAAGAGAAAGACATTCCAGGCTGGAAACTGCAGAATGACAACCTTCTGAAGCAGCAAGCATGGGGTTAGGTTGGTCGGGGGGGGTGGTGTAGTACCATACATACGAAAATGTATGCATTTCTACATTCATTTCTCAAGTTCTCTCATGCACATGTTAAGAGGAGACGCTCTTTTCCTTTGGCAAATGCTAAGGAGCCGAAGGCTTTTCAGATTACCAGTGGCGGGGGTTCTCACTCAGAAACTGGGGGTAAGATTCAGGAGGTCTGTGGACCCCCTGAAACGACTGGCAAACCAGTGAAACCAGTGTGTGTGTGTGTGTGTGTGTGTGTCTGCATGCACACACACGCATTTGAGTATCTCCCTGGCAGAAAGTCCATGGCTTCCATTAAATTGTCAAAGGGGCTGGTTTGGGTTTTGTCAGCTGTTTGGAGCTTCAGTGATGTGGAATCTTAATGCAAAAGGTAAGAGAAGACAAAAGGCATCAATTAAGAGTGGAGAAGGTGGTTTGGGGTGTGGCTGGGATAGAAAAACAGGTTTAAGAAATACTTCTGTGGATCATGGGTGCTCTCCTAGTGTTGGGGAATTACAATAAGTGAACGGAAGTTCTTTTGAAATTTTTCCTGGGATATTAGACTGTGTTCTGTTGATCTCAGCAGCTCCCGAGACTGGGCCATGTGGATCCCTGTATTATAAGCACTACGTTGACACTTCTCTCCATCTCTCACCTCTTCTTCCAGGTGTTCATCCCCTAGAAGGCAGGAGCTCTGGCTAATTACACATCATCTCCTCCTCCACCTCCAAAGCTGGTGTGTGCTAAATCCTTGCAGAACGAATGACTGTGCCGACCTTTAGGAGTCACTGGTCAAAAGAGCATGAGCTTTGCATCCCAACGGACGTGGACTTAAATTGTGACCTCCATCACGTAGCCAAGAGGTTTCCTTGGGCAAGTTACGGAGCCGTTTTCATCCACAGTTTCCCACCTGAAAGATGAGGGTGAACATTTCTAGTGTGCGTGGCTCTTGAGATGACTGGATGAGTGGGTGGATTTCCTGAGCTTAACGCTGTTCCTGGTACACGTGAGGCACGTGGCTAATCCTAGTCATTGCTCTAGAGACACATTCGTTTGAAAGACCGACCCTATTTAAATGTTTAAAAATCATTTAGGGTCAGTGGCATAAACCTCAAACTGCCACTAACTTTAACAGAATATTATTTCACCACATTAAGATCTGCTGAGAGCTTCCTGCATGCTTTCTGGGTAGGGCAGTAAGGATGCAATTCTTGCTTTCACAGTCTCCCGAAGGAGAAGTGATGGGTAAGTGAACTTTGCGGGCTCAGTGACAGCTCGATGCCATGAGCACCCACCTGGACTTGGGCTCAGAGAGGGATTGCCAATGAAAAGACGTGAGAGAAGAAGGTCTAAGAAAAGAGCTGGAGAGGTAGCTAGAGAAAGGTGCTGAAAGAGGATGGCAGGTGAGGGACCCCCACGTGAGGGACCTTGATTCAGGAAAGGGCTTGGTGAGTTAAAGGAACTGGCAAGGACCCCAGTGCAATGAAACAAGAAGTCCCTCAGAATGTCCTGGGCTAGGACCACTGCAGGGTCTCCCACCTGTTCTTATTACCACTCTTGGAGCTATCTTTTCCATTCTGCCCATGGCAATCAGAGAGGTCACTGAACAACGTAACTTGGATCCTGCTGTCCCTTTTTTATGGCTCCCTGCTGCCAGCAGGATGAAGTCCAAGTTCCTTTTCTTACCCTAACTGACCCCTGCTGACTTTATCTCTGGCCTCCTGACACACTGGACTCCTCTGTGTTTCACCACACACACTGTATGTCAGCCTCCTAACTTCATCCTTCCTCTTCCTTGTCTGGGCCACGTTTGCTCCCACCCCAGGGCCTTTGCACCTCCTCTTCCCTGGGCCTGGAATGCTATTCTTCCTCCAGTCCTGGCCTTGCTGCCTCCCGCTCTCCATTCACGTCTCAGCTCTCCTACATGTTTTCTCCACATAGATCCCATAGTTGTTCTCTGTCACACCAACCTGTACATCCTTCACATTTCTTACTATGGTCTAAAAACTTATTTACTGGTTCTCATGCTTATTTCTTTTATCTTCATAGTAGAATCCATGCTCCACAGACAGTGGGGACTTTGTCTAATTCACAACCCAATGCTTAAAAGAGTGTTTGTCAATAAATCTCAAATGAATGGATGGATTGAATGGGAAGTATGGGAACAGGTGAGTACTGACCAAATCTGAAGCCAAGGTCTGTCCACCTCCTTGCTTCTGCGGTAAACAGCTCACTTCTCCTTTCACACGGGCTGCACTGAGGGCTCAACCTGGATATAGAGGCTGCACTGAGGGCTCAACCTGGATATAGCCCCCACTCAACAACAACGGACATGCACCTACGAACTGCTGGATCTGACTGCTGCACGCCCAGTAATGAATAAAAGCCCTGCTGTGTAATGACTGCCTGGGCTTGGGGCAAATCTACTGGCCTCTCTAAGCCTCAGTTTTTTCATCAAGAGAATAGGGCGCATAATAGCACCTGCATCGCAAAGGTATAGGGAGGAAAAGATGAGATGATCTGATCAAAGCGATTGGCAGAGACTGACCAGGTTAAGGGTCGAGCCGGTCAGGCAGGGGGCACCCAAGCACCCCTGGACTAGATTGGGAAGGTGGGGCCAGTTAGCTCAGGTTTATCCACACTCAGGGCTGGCAAAATGCAAACGAGTCCCCTCACTCCAGAGCACGCAGGACGTGCACTTGTGAAAAACTGCAAAACTCCGGTCACCTGTGTCAACTCTGCTCTGTTGAGGATTTTTGCACTGCACTTGTGCAGAGCGTGGAGCTCTTTCCTGGAAATGAGATTTATTTCTTGATCCAAATGTTGATCCCTTTAATATGTCTCCTAAGAAGCTGCAAACTAAAATTGAAGTGAGGAAATGGAGTAGGGAAGAGGAGGGAATATTTTGCCTGGTGATTTCAGGTCATTGATTCTGTGCTGGCCGCAGGGTGTGAAGGAGGAAACATGACTCCTTCACCATTCCTGCTGTATTTGAGTATCTAACTTTCATTCTGAGTTTGAAAAAACATATGTTATTTTACTAACAAAAACCTGGTTTTCCTGACCCTCCCCCCACCACCAATAAACAGACGATGTAAATATTGAAGAACAGTGATAGAAAGGGTGCCAACTATGAACCTACCTAGGGAACCCTACCTAGGTCTCAGGTAGACTCCGTCAGGCTCAGGAAAAGTCTGTATGATTGTGAGCTGCCATTGCCATTTTGGTAGTGGTGGAGTCATTCCCTGTCTTTAAAAGGCATAAGTCATATATCCAGAGAAGTAAGTTTTTCAGCCCAAGGGGTCCAATGGGGAGGAATAAAGTCAGGTGGCTGTGGCTCAAGAAGCACCTCCCATCACATTTTCAAAACGGAAACACTTGGCTGCCCTGAATTAGACATTTGCGTAAAAAGAAATAGGACTTTCTTCTCCTGACTCTACAGTGGCAGCATTTATCCAGCATCATCAGGGCATCCATGAGTATTTGCTCCAGTTGCCACGGAAAACTTGGTTTCAGATCCAGAAAGTCCCTGACTAATCATAAGGTCCAAGAATTAGAAATTCTGATTAATTGGATTTTCCAAGTCAATTGAGGGCTAATCAGAAAATCTCTTGCATTTTAACCTGTCTGGCTGGTTATCTTTCTTCCTTCCTTCCTTCCTTCCTTTCTCTCTCTCTCTTTCTCTTTCTTTCTTTCTCTCTCTCTCTTTTCTTTCTTTCTTTCTTTTAATAAATTTATTTATTTACTTATTGGCTGTGTTGAGTCTTCGTTGCTGCATGAGGGCTTTCTCTAGTTACTGTGAGCAGGGACTACTTTTTGTTGTGGTGCGCGGGCTCCTCATTGCGTGGCTTCTCTTGTTGCAGAGCACGGGCTCTAGGCACGTGGGCTTCAGTAGCTGTGGCACATGGGCTCAATAGTTGTGGCTCATGGGCTTAGTTGCTCCGTGGCATGTGGGATCTTCCTGGAGCAGGGATCAAACCCGTGTCCCCTGCATTGGCAGGCAGATTCTTAACCACTGTGCCGCCTAGGAAGCCCTGATTATCTTTCAATACATGTGGTGGTTCTCCCCGCTCTGAATCCTAGCTCTATTGCTAAGGAACTATGTTGCCTTGGGCAAGTTACTGAATATCTTAGTTACCTATTACCACATCACAAATTTCCTCAAGTTCAGCAGCTTAAAACCACATAAATCAATATCTTGAGGTTTCCATGAGTCAGTAGTCCAGGCATGGCTTAGCTGGGTCTTCTCAGGGTCCCACGATGCTTCAATGAAGGTGTCATGTGGGCTCCTTCCCAGAGCTCGCAGCGTTGTTGGCAGAATTCATTTCCTGTGGTTGCAGGACTGAAGTTCCCATTGTCTTCCTCGGTTGTCGTCTGGGGCTGCTCTCAGTTCCTAGAGGACATCTGCAGTTCTTTGCTATGTGACCCTCTGCCAACATGCTAACTTCCTTAGCGTTAAGTTGTGTAGTGTTCACCGTGATCCTTTGAAGTAGATGCAATTATTATTCCTACTTAGCAGATGAGGACACTGGGGTTTAATAATGTGCGGATTGGTACAAGGATACCCATCTAGCAAGTGGCAGAGCCCAAAACCAAGTCAAGTTGGTCTGGCTACAAAGCCCACCTGCATAACCACTACAAGATCCTGTGTGCTTATTAAAACCTTATTAAAACCTGGCTGAGTTTTATTTTGTCTCTTTTATTTTAGAGTTATAGCTCTTGCACACAAGATAGAGATGTTCTTGGGAAAAGGAGCCATGTCTCAAGTTATATGTGTCCTAGGTCCATGACACAAGCTGTGGCACATAATAAGTAATTAATAAATGTTTGCCAAATGGATGGATAGAGTGGGTGAGTGGTAGATGTCTGGCTGGCTGGATGGATGGACTGAAGGGGTGGATGGGCAGGTTTAAAGGGAGATGGGGTGGGTAGAGGAATGGATGGATGAAGAATGGGGTGGGTATTAGGTTGGATATGCAGTGGGGGGTGGGTGGAGGGATGAACGTGTGGTTGAGTTGGTGGGAGATGGGAGTGGGTATGAGATAAGTGGGTAGAAACAGATAGTAACTTCTTCTCTTCTCTCTGAATAGCTTCCTAGACGTTCTCTACTTTCCTCTGCAATCATCCTGTAATGTACACAACATTCATCTACAAGATTCAGGCTGGCCTAAGTTCATCATTGGCTTGATACCCATAAATGTATATTTAGATTCAAGAACCCACAAATCCTAGGATATTACAGGGACTGGAAGAGCCCTGTTTCTCTAGAATAGAGTGAGCCGAACAGCTGTTTAATAGGTGGATGACACCAGACCACCGACAGGCTAATCGCAGGAGAAATTCCCTACCCAGTGCAGCCCAGAGCCTTGGAGGGCTGAGGGATGCCTCAGCTCCTACCTGCCTGGAAAGGAGAAGAATTTTGCTTTTCCAAGAGCCAACGGGATCCCGCTGACAGAAGAACTGTGCATAGCACTCCCAATATCAGGGGTGGGTAACCAAGGGCTGTAGCCTCAAATGGAGCATTCTGTGACATCCTAGCCCCATTCCAGAGTCTCCCTCTTTACCCTGACCTCATTTAGGACATGTGTAGTTACAGTAACAGTTTACCAAGCATTAGCAAAGTACTGTGCCAAGGGCATTAATGTACATCCCATTTAATCCTCAAAGCGGCCTTAGAACCTGGCGCTGATATTCTCTCCACTGGTTCAGGAATCAGGTGAGGTCATCCTTCAAGGTCACCCAGCTGCTAAGAGGGCAACCTGGGCTTCACAATCACTTCGCTCTGACTTCAAAACTCTCATTCTGTGCTTGTGTTCCAAACTGCTCCTGTCCAAGAAGGAACGCCTTGTCTCTTGACTAACAAGAAACTTGGAGAGGACAGCACAGAGCTGGGCCTCTTGTGAACAATCTCTTGGAACACATGGTTTCGATAAAGGCATTGGGAGGCAACAGATTCAAACAAATATTCTCTAAATCCCCCTCTTGACCATAATAATCTGGGGGTGGCTCTTGTTTGGCTGATGTATTAGGGAGGGGGGGAATTCCTGAAATAACTGTAGGGTTGTACAAGGAGGCCCTTCTGGCTAAGTCCACAGAGAGATTCCCAAAGACGTTCCCAATCACCGGCTAGAACAAGAGGAAACCAGGGAGACTGAGAAGGTGCCCAAAGGGGCTCTACGTAGATGGGGCTCCTTGTGCAAAGCCCCACAGTGTATTGTTAATTCAAGAGCTGCCACACACCCTCCTCCATTCTTAATTGTACTGCCAGCTTGGGTAAATAAGAACCTGACGGACAAAAATCATGCCATCTTCTGGCTGAGCTCACACTGTATTCTGTGAACGGAGCTGACTTATCTTTCCGTGCGTTATCTCACTTAATGATCACAGCTGCCCTGGGCAGGGGCTTCTATTACTATCCCTACATATGAAAACTGAGGCTCAGAGTGGTGGAGTGACTTCCCAAGGTTACTCAGCTTGGAGGTGTAAAGAGGCACGATTCCAGGCCAGGTCTGCCTGACTCCATAGCATCTTAAGGACGGCACCTGACAGCCCGGCACTGCAGTAAATACAAGGACTTTGCACACACAGGCTCATTTCGTCCTCATCTGTGCGACGGGTTCAGTTAATTGCCCATTTTACCGATGCGAAAACCAAGTATCAGGGAACGGAGCCCAGCTCCCTCAGAGAATCACAGGTAGGAAACGGCACAGCTGAGATACAAATCCAGTTCTGTCCACCCCGAAACTCATTCTTTTTCTGCCACGCCTCACTGCCAATCAAATCTACTCACTCAACAATGGGAACTCCGGGCAGCTCTGTCCACAGCCCCCTGGACAGAGGTCAGCCTCCTCCACGCGCTGCCTCGTCTCTCCTCTAATAGCCTGGCCCCTCTCCAGGCCCTGCAAGCTCTCCACTCCCACGTCAACTGCTTTCAGGGCTGCCTGTCACCCATGTTTTACAGCCCACTCGATGAAGAGCAAATCTGTATTGATCTCGGAACAACTCAGGCTGTAAATTACTGGTCATGATTGGCTTGGTCACCTCGGAATGAGGATCTATCCACTGCACCAGGGGTCTAAATCTAATTAGCATCCCAGAAAACCCACTGGCAGTGCGACCCAATGTCTATGTGAAAAGAACTATGACGATGGCTGAGAGCTACCTACAAAATCGCATTCCACATGATTCAGAGCCGGCCCTGGTCTTGTCTGACGGATCGGAGTCTTAGTGGCTTACTCTGGCCATTGGAGTAAGTTTGAGAGCCGACCCTGAGCCGTTTCTGTTATTAATAATAGCGGTAATAACGACCGTGGCACAGCAATAGCTAATATTCCCTGACCATTTTCCACGCATTATTTCGTTCTCACAGAAGCCCGGTTACTTACCAGCCCTGGGATTCTGGGGGAGGTACGTAGCTCCTCTGCGCCTCTGTTTCCTCACCTGTAAAATAAGGAGTAATAGTAACAGCTCCCTTATCACAGGGAGGGAAAGGTGAAATGAAGGGATTTATGTAAATTGCTAAGATCAGGAGCTAGGTGTATTCTTACCCTCACTATTTATAAAGAAACAGAAGCTCAGGGGGTGTTAAGAGACTTGCCCAAGGTCACACAGCCAACATGGGGTTTCATTATGGATCACAATGCATTGTTTTTAATGTTCAAATGCCAACACCGAAAAACAGAGATGATTTCCTGTTTCTCTTGAATATTGGGGGAAAAAAAAACTGGCAGTACTGAGCTCGCATTTCTTTCCACCATAATTTTCTGCTAACCAAATCTGTTCTCTTCCATTGGCTAAGCCCAACAATACCAAAGTCCACCCACAGACTCTTGAGGAAAAAAAAAAAAATTCTGGGATTTTGAGGTTTTCTACAAGGCCTAGATCAAATGCCTGAGTGCCCCGGAGCAGATGACACCAGTAGCTGCCACCGTTGCATGGGGTCAGGGATCCTGGTTAACCACAGTCCCCGCCACTCCCTGCTGCCCCACACCTGGCCCACTTCTCCTGTGCGCAATGCCTGCCTGGCCCCTGTAGGCACCTGAGACTATGGAATACCTTAGCACACTCGAATCCCTGGGGGACATGCTATCATCACTCCCAGGTGCAGAAGCAAGGTCAAGGAGACAGTGACTTGCCCAAGGTCACATGGTCAGCACGTGTCAGGACGAGGATTCCAAAGCAGCCTACCTTCTCCCACAGCCAGCCTTCTTTGTCCTTTGCCGAGTTTCCTTCCCAGGCTCGTGGGTTACATGAAAAGTCTGCAGGCAGAGACAGGAAAGAAAAATCAATATCAATCTCTCACACTGGGGAAGGAATGTAAAAAGAGAGAGTCTTCAAGTCGGCTTTCAGGTCTCACAGCCTCTCCTGCAACGACTCTTCTGAGGACTAAGGGCTGTTTCCTCTGGTTGATGGCTTGGTCTGTGCAAGACCCTTATCGGGGAGAACACAGCATTTACATGCGTCCCTGTTTTGTGACCGTCACTAAAAGGCTCCCACATTCAGTTTGCCGTCCCTTTTTCCATCTTCAGACCTTGCAGGAAAGCAAGAGGCAAAGAGCGCTGTAGCTGACAGGGACCCCACACCCAGCCCTGACCCCAGTAGATGACAGCACCAAGGCCCATGAAGAGACGGCTCCCCTGCCCCCCGACACCAAATAAAGTAGCCCCCCTTTCGGGCCCCCTTGGTTGGGGGTTGCGGGGGCGGGGGTGGGCGGCGGAAGAGGAGGCGGCGCCAGGAAGAGAGATTTCATTCTCTCTCCTCTTCCAGAGCTGACAGCTTGGACAGTAGCTTCCGAGCAACAAACTTTACTCTCAGGCAGACGGACAGGCCTGAGCTTTAAGTGATGCCGTGAATATGTATGACTTTTCTCCCTGCTTCTACCTCAGCCTCGGCCACTGCCCAAGGTGCCCGCTCGCGGCCTGCAGATGCCTCAGTATTGCTCTGCAGAAGCCGCTTGTCTGTCCCCGGGATGAAGAGCCACCAGGTGGTGCTGTCGTCTCTCGTGAATATAGGCGACAATAGATCTCCATCAGCCTCTAGTTTATGGAGTGCACTAAGGGCTTTACACAGGTTACATCAGTTTAATCCTCACGACGACCCCGAGGAGGAGGCAGTGAGGCACAGAGAGGCGAAGCTGCTTACCCAAGGTCACACAGCTAAGAAGTATCGGAGACAAGATTCAAATCTATAAGCCAAAGGCAGAAAACTTCTGTAGCAAAGACGTCAGTGTACAAACACCAGCTGTCC
Organism: Hippopotamus amphibius kiboko; assembly: GCF_030028045.1. NCBI lineage: Eukaryota > Metazoa > Chordata > Mammalia > Artiodactyla > Hippopotamidae > Hippopotamus > Hippopotamus amphibius. The sequence goes on along the minus strand of NC_080193.1, from coordinate 8,576,653 downwards.
CTGCCTGGGAAAGGCTATGGTTTTTTGGGGGGGTTTTTTGTTTTGTTTTTTGTTTTTCTGGAAGTTATGTCCTTCTTACGTTTAGGTGTCAAGATGGGTTTTCTTTTTTGAAATGATGGAGACAGTAGATGCATGGTGGGTTTTCATGTCCCTAATAGGCAAAATTTTAAATTTCCCATCCAACGGACCTAGCAATTATCACACTACATGAAATAAACCGGACAGAGAAAGACAAATATCATGTGATACTGCTTGTATGTGGAATCTTTAAAAAAATGATACAAATGAACTTATATACAAAACAGAAATAGACTCAAATATAGAAAACAAACTTAAGTTACCAAAGAAGGAGGGGGGAGGGATAAATTGGGAGTTTGGGATTAACACATACACAAGAGTACAGATAACCAACAAGGACCTACTGTACAGCACAGGGAACTACACTCAATATTGTGTCATAAACTATAAGGGAAAAGAATCTGAAAAAATACATATGTGTGTGCGTGTGAGTATGTATATATATACACACACACATACATATAACTGAATCACTTTGCTGTACACCAGAAACTAACAAAACATGGTAAATCAGTTGTACTTCAGTAAAAAATTTTTAATAAGTAAATAAAATTTCCTATCCAAAACATTCCCCCCCCCCCCGTTTTTGAGCCCCAGATTGTCAAGACCAAGGAGCATTTCCCTTAATGGACAAGCTCTGGTGTTCAGTTAGGAGGAAATTCAAGCTTGTACAAGAGCATCCTGTTGGTAACCCAGTCCCACAGGAATACTGTGAGTAATGCATCGTCTGCTACAAGTGGGTGTAGACAGGGGACCCAAGCTCTCTGAGCCTCAGTCTCCTCATTAGTACGACGGGAGAATCACAGAGACTCCCGGTCTTGTGAGGAGGACTGAATGAGATGATGTGTGGTAGTCGCTTATCTATCGCATTATCTGGCAAACAGGAGGTAACCTGGCATCTGATTTCCTTCCTCTGTGAGGTCCATCTGCCTTGTACCACGCAGCGGTGGTCTGCTCATCCTCTGTGTGTGTAGCGTCCCGCTGTGTGAATACGCCACGCTTTATTCATTCTGCCGTTGATGGGCATGTAGGACAGCTTCACGTCTGGGGCTCTTAGGGATCGTGGCGCTATGAACATTCCAGTACATGTGTATTTGTGAACATAAGTGCACCTCTGTGTTGGGACTATGCAGAGGGGATTCTGTGGCGTCCACGGTATGGATGTACTCACTTTTCGGAGATACTGACACCTAGTTTCCCGGAGTGCTGTGTCAATGTATCCAACTGTCAGCCCTGGAGGAGTTCCAGTTCCTCCACATCCTCAGCAACATTAGCTACGACAACCTTTGTATACTTTAGGCGTTCTGGCGAATGTGTGGAACTGTCACATTGGGGTGTCACACTGCATTCCACTGAAGACGAATGAGCACATTTTCATCTGAGTTTCAGCAAGGGATGTCCTCTGTTGGGAAACACCTATTCACATCCTTTGTTCATTTTTCCTCTCTTTGTTTTTTGGCCACATCCTCTGTAGGCTATGTGCTTTGAAGAAAGCCTTTTCCACTCCATTTTATTGTTTCTTTCTCTTAATGGTGTCTATCAATGCATGGAAGTTCTTATTTTAAAACAGTCATTTTTTTCCCTTCATGGTTAGCACAGTTAGTTTTATCCTAGTTACATAATCTTTGCCTACTCCCAAAGTCATGAAAACATTCCCCTTTGTTTTATTCTACAAGTGTATTGTTCTACTTTGCATAATTAGATCCACAATAAATCTAAAACTGATTTTTGGATCTGATTTTGAGGTCGGGTTAAAGGTTTTCATATGGATAACTGACCCAGCATCATTTATTGAAAAAGTATGGTCAAATTTATTTTTTATTTTATTTCCAAGAGTGAGGCGTTTTAGCTGCAATCATCTTTAAGTCCTTGTTGTAGAACCTGCAGCGGTATATTCATTTATTCAGCCAACACTGAGGTCATACTTTGTGCCAAGCTCTTCACTAGGCACTGTGGACACACAGGCGCTGCCCTCAAGGTTCCCTGGGGAGTGGACACAGGACAAACTGTCCATTGAATGGGTCTGTCTTATTCATCTCTATCCTCAAAGCCCCACACAGTGCCCGGCACATAGTAGGAGCTCAATAAATAGCAACTGCCTTGGGCAACAGGACAATACTATGTCTCTGGCATCTGGACTTGGACAAAAACTTTGTCAAATCACAGCCTGTCCAGTTATGTGCTGTGTGACTCTGGGCAGGTCACACCATCTCTCTGAGACTCAATTTCCTGCTGTGTAGGATGGGAATTTATATTGCAGGGTCTCATGGGGGTTTAAGAAGCTAATCCTTGAAAAGAGCCTGGCACATGTTGAGTGCGTGACAAGTTATAGCTTTTGGAGTTAATATCGTCACCATGATGTCGACAAGCCCTGCTAAATACTCTGGTCTCCGTTGCGCCTTCTGGAAAATAATGAGGACAGACCACATCGCTTCTCTGTCTTGTCCACACCAGGACCCTAAGGGATCAGAAATGGCTGTTGTGTTGGGTGGGTGTAAAGTGGCATCTAGTGGAGAGGAAGAAAAAGTGAAGCCTGGACGGTGACCGGCACATGCTGGTGTCCCCAGCAGGGGAGGTAGACAAGGTGCCCTTAACAGCACCCAGGACTCCGTCCCATGTTCCTGAGCCCCAAGTACTAATGGAAGACCCCTCCACTCCCCAGGCCTCCCTAGGCACTGGCTCTCGGGGTCCTGTGGGCTCAGAGGTTCATCTCCCATGTTCTGCTCCACCTGCCCCGTGTCCAGCTAAGGGCACTGCCTCCACTGCCCCCAAGTCGCCAGAGCTCAGGATAATTAAGACTATGTAAGTTAGCAATATTCAAACACATTTTTCTGTTTCCACATTTTGCTATTCTCAGTGCGGTAGTAATCTAGGGTCTGACTCCAGGTTTTTGTTTCCCATATTTCCAAACAAATCAAAGGATTCTCTTTGTGGTCCCGACAGGTCATAGGTCTGTAGCACCTTCACGTGACGGAGTCAGGCAGGGCCTCTGTAGGTTCAGATCACAATTTTACTGCAAGTAAAACCTGCGACGTCTTCTTAAATAATATATCACAAAGTCTTCCACTCTGTGAACACAGGATAGCTTTGCATTTATTTGTGTCTTCTGCATTTTGGTTCAGCAATGTTTTGTAGATTGCGGGAGATGGGATATCTCAGGAGATGGCAATATGGGGGACTGAGGTACCACTGCTGAAGCCCAGTAGGTGTCCATGGACAGGAGGAGGGTGTGGCACTAAAAGGAAGAATATTTTCCATACTATGTGGGAGGTGAGGCCTTAAGCAAAATAAAGAAGAACGATGATTCTCCAGATATTATGAAAGAAACTAGCCTGATTAACTTGACTGATTAAATCATGCTTAATTTGTGAAATAACTGTTTTGTTTTCAAATTACAAATAACTTTTTTCCCCACCTAAAAATGTATCATAAATTAAGTATCTTTTCTTTCTTTGTATACATTTTTTGTAAGACCAAATTTTGGTCCTATTTGATAATGATCTATCATGTAACTAGCAGACATAGAGAAGAGACTTGTGGTTGCCAAGGGGTACGGGGGTAAGGGAGGGATGCATTGGGAGTCTGAGATTAGCAGATGCAAATTATTATACATAGGATGGATAAACAAGGTCCTACTGCATAGCACAGGGAACTATATTCAAGAGCCTCTGATAAACCATAATGGAAAAGAAAATGAAAAATAATGCATGTATACATACACATATATATTTATATATAGCTGAATCACTCCACTGTCCAGTGGAAATTAACAGTGTATATCAACTATACTTCAACAAAATGTTTTAAAAAATTTTAAATATCAAAAAAATCATGTGATTAGATGATTCCTACAGATTCAGTGTTTTAGCAATGGAAATAAAGACTTGGGCGATGGCCTGTAAGTAGCCAGGTTAATTCTAAGGGGTTTGATTAAATTGTATTCCATCTATAAAGTAACCACCCGGTGTTTGCTTTTTGCTGGGTTCTTTGGTCATTGTAAAGACAGAGCCCAGCCCTTCTGCATTATCTAAGAAAAACTGAAAAGGGCATCTCTAAAAATTGTTTTGTGGGGTGGGGGTTCAATTTCTCATGGAAAAACAAAAGATAGTAGAAATAATTTATCTCAATATAAGGACAAGTTTACATAAGAAGCAACAACCATCGAGCTGGGCTTTTGAGGTTTCGTGGAGCCTTGTCAGCCAAACAGGCTCATCTCTGGGCTTGAAAGGAGGGCATGTGGATGTCACTGAAAGAGTGAAAACAACGTAGACTGTTTATTAATCCTGTAAATTTCACTTGTAGCGAATACGAGGACGCTGATGACCACGCTGATGGGCAAATGCACAGTATCTCCACTAGGTGGCGCGAGGACAACATTCTGTGACCTGCGGAAGGATGTACGCGTTTGCCTGCAGCGCTCCAGCAGCTGTGCTGGTGAGCATCTCGCGTGGCGGGGATGGCTCTGTGTTGAGCCCAGGATGGAGAGTCACGGTTTGGGGAAAAATAACAGAGAGCAAGGAGCTGAAGTCTTGGAGCAATGATGGGGTAGGCCTGGCAGTTAGTCGTGTCCCTGCAATGAATCCACGAAGGACCCTAAGCAAGAAGCTGGGAGAGCACAGTCCCCCCCAGAGAGATCCCCCAAGGCAGCGGCGTAACCAAGGAGCCGCCCACTCCGGCAATGGAAGCGGAGGGTGGAACCTTCGGAGAATCGGCTCAGGACGCGTGAGGACTGTGGGTGAGTGTCCACGATTCTTCTGCACCGGGTGGAGGGTTGATGGGAGGTCAGGGGGTGAGGCGCTGGCAGGCCCCACCTGCACGGAGCCAGGGGTGACCCAGGCAGTGGGTGGGCTGTGAGACTGGCAGCTGGGGGCAGGAGCATCAGACAGCAGGTGTGCCAAGCTTTCAGTTTGTGGTTACTACTATAATTAATTAAAGGATGGAATTAAATGATGGAAATATTGATGGCATCATTGCTTAAAATTCACTGTGGATAACGTTTGCTTTGTTCTACCAAGAGCCCAAACTGACCTTTCTCAGTCTTTTATATTATGTACTTCCTATTTTGATAATGTTAAGAAAATTTCCAAATTATGTTACATTTTTAAACAATATTAAATATTTCAAAATTACATTTTCAGAAGTTTCTTTTTTGAGTGTTCACCAGTCTCACCATGTATTGCTTTCGGCCAGTGTCTACTGATATTGCTTTGACCTTGAGGAAGAGGTTTACATTATCAACAGTTAAATCTAGACATTCTACTTCATTGTTGCATGTACCTATATAATTAATACATTATATAAAATTATATGTATATAAGTACAATATAAATATAACATTAGATACATATATGTATCTTTGCGTGTGTGTGTAAATATTTCATGTTTATTCTTTAGCCAATGAATAGTGGGTTTAAAAAAAAACTCATTTTAATTTCACTCTGATGGCTTTTTAAGATTTAAAAAGTTCATTATCACATAAATCGTACCATTGTTTTCTTAGGTCAGTCTCCCAAGGCAATAGAAATAAAAGCAAAAATAAACAAATGGAGACTAATCAAACTTAGAAGTTTTTATACAGCAAAGGAAACCATAAACAAAATGAAAAAACCTACGGAAGAAAATATTTGCAAATGATGTGACTGACAAGGGATTAATTTCCAAAATATCCTAACAGCTCGTTCAACTCAATAACAAAAAACAAAAAACAAAAAAACCCAATCAAAAAAATGGGCAGAAGATCTAAATAGACATTTCTCAACGAAGACATACAGATGGCCAACAGGCACATGAAAAACATGCTCAACATCGCTACTTAGAGACATGCAAATCAAAACTACAATGAGGTACCACCTCACACCAGTCAGAGGGGCCATCATGAAAAAGTCTACAAATAACAAATGTTGGAGAGGGTGTGGAGAAAAGGGAACCCTCCTATACTGCTGGTGGGAATGTAAACTGGTGCAGCCACTATGGAAAACACTATGGAGGTTCCTCAAAAAAAAAAAGTACCATATGATCCAGCAACCCCACTCCTGGGCATATATCCAGATAAAATTATAATTCAAAAAGATACATGCACCCCAATGTTCACTGTAGCACTGTTTACAATAGTCAAGACATGGAAACAACCTAAACGTCCCTCAATAGATGAATGGATAAAGAGGATATGGTACATATATATAATGGAATACTACTCAGCCATAAAAAAGAATGAAATAATGCCATTTGCAGCAACATGGATGGAGCTAGAAATAATCACACTAAGTGAAGTAAGTCAGAAAGTGAAGTCAGAAAGAGGAAAACAAATACCATATGATACCACTTATATGTGTAGTCTAAAATATGACACAAATGAACTTATCTACGAAACAGAAACAGACTCACAGACAGAGCACAGACTTGTGGTTGCCCAGGGGGAGGTGTCGGCGAGGGATGGATTGGGAGCTTGGGATTGGCAGGTGCAAACTATTATACAGAAAATGAATAAACAACAAGGTCCTAGTATAGCACAGGAAACTGTATTCAATATCCTGTGATAAAGGATATTCTTTTCCACATAGAAAAGAATCTGAAAAGGAATGTATATATATGTATAACTGAATCACGTTACTGTGCAGCAGAAATTAACACAACACTGTAAATCAACTATACTTCAATAATTTTTTTAAAAAAACGATTTTAAAAGTTCAGTGTTATTATTCGCTCCATTGCTTATTCATGAGATAAATTCTCATTTGCTTTAGCTACCGGACTTAGAAAGGACTGATGGCATGTTTTCTAAATAATCGTGTTGAACTGTAACCTAAAGTAAAGTGAAATGGAATGTGAAAACGTTTCATTGCAACCTGATTCTTTTCCTTGCCTTCATTTCCAAGCAATGAGTAGAAAGAAGGAATCGTATTGCCTTGTTTTACCCCTTGATGAAATGTAAAAAAATTTAATGATCAAAAATAATGAAGCTGGTTTTCAATATTTCTGAAACTCATAGAAATGAATAGGTCGTGAAGGCAGTTCACAAATTGCAGTAATTATTTAATATCTTGAGAAATTACTGGACACTCAATGCAGTTTGATGGTGTGTGGCTAAGATTCTGCACGGGTGTTAGTGAGAATTGCACATCCTTTGAACATAACTGATTCTTTGACTAATAAATTTGTGCTAAAACTAGCAGCAACCCCCAGGGGGCGCTATATCACTGTTTACATAGGGATGGGTACCTCCCTCTTGTGACCCAGGATCCAGACTCCGTTTCCACTTTCTGAACATCCACCACAGTCCAGGACGAAGGTGACAGCCATCTATCTTCAGTTCAGTACACAGGTGTGTCTGTTAAGACCTAAGACTTGACCCTGCTTGAAATTACAGCAATTTCAATTCCTGAGTAAACATGCAGCCAATGTTTTTAGAAGATGCCCTTCCTTCGGCTTCAAAACCTGTAGTTCCAGTTATAAGGTAAATAAGTACAAGGGAGGTAATGTACAACCTGATTAACTGCTGTGGATATATATGAAAGGCATTCAGAGAGTAAATCTTACAGGTTCTTATGAACCCAGGAGGAAATCGGGCTGTTAACCAGATGAAGGGGGTGTGGTTTCTGGCAGCCAAATACAATAGCTGCTCTTATACTTGGGCTTCCGGAAAACCCTTCCCACTCTGGTCCCTGGCAGAGGGGCCTCAGCCACCCTCGCCCAGGTGTTTGGATGGAGTCGCCAGAGGGCAATGGAGAGCCAGGCTGAAGGACCATTCAGGGTGGTGCTGCAGAGACAGGGGTCCCCAGTTACCAAAGATGGGGGATGCAGACCCCTCCCTCCGTCTTCCAGATCTGGGTCTTTCACAAGTTAGCTGGGTGGCCACTTATCTGTTTATTCAAATCAGGCCCTCCATTTCACTGAATTACATAGTTTATTTCATGCTTCTTAACCTTCACTACATTTCTTTTTAAAGATGCAGAGAAAGGCAAAAATAAAATGTCGCAATTCTGCTTAATCCAGCGCAAGGCTTAAAAACCAGAGACTTCCCCCAATTTCCGCATTCACTGAAATGGAGAAGATGATATGAGGAAACCACTAGAACAGAAGCATGCCACATCATTTAGGGGATGAAGCGTGACACTATTTAAAGACAGCTGCCCCCTATTAGGCCCTTAAAATATTGAACACCTGATTTGTGGAGACCCCTCCACAACTGAATGTTTATTGAATGAATTCATTCGTTAAAGACGCATTTATTCACTGTCACCTGAAGAAGGCACCAGAGACCGCGGTTCCCAGCCTGGGGCGCAGAGCGCTTTCTGGTCTGGTGCACAGGCTGCTGCTGGGACACACTTCTGAGCTTTGAACCTTCTCACTCTCGCAGGACACATGAGTCACGCACGTGAGCCCCTCACCTCTCGTTCACACTCTCTCACACACTCTCACACACTCCCACCTGTCCCTTCTCTCTCTGATACGTGCTCTGGAAGTTTCTCCCAATGCACAGCATTAAGTAGTCCCGGCAGATTCCATGGCCCACAGGCCTAAAAACACTTGCTCTCTGGCTCCTTGAGAAAACATATGCTGAACCCTTTCAACCGCTGGCGCTTTGCAGCACCTCCAGGCCACCAACGGCCCCAGTCCCTGTGACAACCGTCCGCACCCGTGGGTTTCCAAGAGGCTCCCACTGCTTCAAGGTCTTCTGTCTCCCATTGACTGTCTCTCCAAATCCTTATCCTACTTTTCGGGCTAATTCTCAAACAGTAACATGTTATTTCCTCATTTTACTTAGTTTGCACACTTACGATTGCAAAGACCTGGGCTGTCAGAAAGGGCTTCTGAGAGATGCGATCTGAGCTGACGGGAGGCAAGGGGGGGAAACTGCTGGGGGGCAGCGCTAACAGGAGTTACAACCACTTCTTTACGGGCACTTTCTGTTTGTCAGACGTTTTCTCAGATGGTTACCGCTTCTCTCATCAGGGTACTAAGGAGAAGGAAATGAACTCAGAGGTCTGCGGGTGGGGACTTCAGAAGAGATAGAAGAGCTGGGGCTGGAACCCTGGGAGTCTTGCTGTCCAGCTGGGCACTCAGCTTCTGGGCTGTCCAGCTTTCCTGAGGCCTCTGCATCCTCAGAGGCCTATGAGGTACTAGGAAGTCCATTGCTAATGTTGTAAAAGGAAATGATTCTAAGATCCATCTCCAGGAAAATCCCTGAAGGTGACCTGGGCTGCCCAATATTGTAGCCACCAGCCCCATGTGGCCACTGAGCGCCTGAAATGTGGGTTATCTGAACTGACATGTGCCATGAGTGTAAAACACTTCAAAACTAGATTTCAAAGATAAGTGATTTCGACTGTTTCACTTTGAGATCTTTTAAACGTTGATGACCGGCTGAAATAACATTTTGCCAAATAAAATTACTTTGACTTGGTTCCTTTTGCTCTAGTTTAATGTGGCTACTAGAAGATTTATAATTAGATATGTGGGTTACATTCTACTGGATAACCTGGTCTAGACTCAGAGATTCTCCAACTTCTGCCAGCTGGTCCAACAGGGCTATGCTCAGACCCACAGCAGCAGCTGAGAGGTTGAATCCGTCAATGGGGGAAACTCGATTCATCATCTGGTAGAGGAGTCCAAGCTAGACCTGATTAAGGAAAAAGAGCATCATCTCTCCAGCCTGGGTGCTGAATATCTAGTCCTGCCTACAGCTCCTGAAGCAGAGGGCCCAGGGGTCCATGAGGGGACACACTGTGTCTGGGATTGAGTTGGCCTCAGACAATACTTGCTGTATTAATAAATTACTCCATCCCCCAAACTTTGTTCTGTCATATTGGCCTTTTGTAGAAAACTGAGAAGCAAAAAAGAAATTACATAAGATTGGACTCGCCTCTCTACTAGATCCTCCTCTGGCCTCCAACTCCTTCTGAAGGCGATTCAGTTCTGGAGTGAGATCCACCTACAAGGGGCTTTTAATTTTTAAATTTTTTAGAAGATTTTTAGTTACAAATTTCATGAGACTTGTATAAGACTTGTGCAGGGTAAAATCTGTAAAACTTTTCTGAAGGATATGAAAACATTTGTTTTACCTGAAGTACGTTGATTTACAATATTAGTTTCGGGTGTACAGCACAGCGATTCAGTATTTTTACAGATTATACTCCATTAAAAGTTATTACAAGATAATGGCTATGACTCCCTGTGCTACACAATATATCCTTGCTGCTTATTTATTTTATACATCGTAGTTTGTATTTCTGAATCCCTTAATCCCATACCCTCCCCACTTCCATCTCCCCACAGGTAGTCACTAGTTTGTTTTCTATATTTTGAGCCTGTTTCTGATTTGCTATATACATTCATTTGTATTATTTTTTAGATTCCACGTATAAGTGATATCACTCAGTATTTGTCTTTCTCTGTCTGACATTTCACTAAGCATAATAAATACCCACTAGGTCCATCCACATTGTTGCAAATGACAGTATTTCAATCCTTGTGGCTAATATTCCATCGTATGTATATAACATATCCTCTAAGGGGCTTTTTTTTAATTTTTATATTAGAGTGTATTTGACTTACAATGTTGCATTGTTTTAGGATTTCAGCAAGTTAATTCGGTTAAAGATTGATATGCATCTCTTCTTTTTTCCTACTCATTTCCCACATAGGTTATTCACGGGTATTGCGTAAACTATTCTGTGGTATACAGTCGGTGCTTGTGCTTTATCAGTTTCATGTATATTATGATGTCCATGCTCATCCCAACTCCTCATCTGTCCGTTTTTGCTACCTTTCCTTGTTTGGAACAATACATTTGTTTTCTATCTCTGTCAGCCTGTTTCTATTTTGTAAATTGGCTCCTTTGTATCAACGCTTGGATTCCACCTATAAGTGATATCCTATGATATTTCTCTTTCCTTTCTGACTTACTTCACTTAGTATGATCACCTCTAAGTCCATCTGTGTTGCTGCGAGTGGCACTATTTCATTTTTTTTTTTTTACAGCTGAGTAACAGTCCATTGTCTATATGTACCCCTTCTTTATCCATTCATCGGTCTGTGAACATTTTCTTTGCTTCCATGTCTATTGCAAATACGGATGCAATGGACATTGGGGCACATGGTTGTTTTCAAATACTGGTTTTCTGTGGATATCCCCAAAGGAGTGGGACTGCCGGATGATCTGGTGGTTTTATTTTTAATTTTTTAAGGCACCTCGATACTGCTGTTTATTGTGGCTGCTACTAGCTTCTGTGGAGCCCTATATCAAAGTCACAGGACAAGATTCCAGAGGTAACCCAACCCTCATAGCAACCAAATTCCGGAGTTATCTCGACCCCCATAGCAATCTTTGACTCATGACTTGGGCCAGCTGACCCCATTAGGGAAGGTATTCACCATATAGGACCCTAGCCTAACACCTAATGATACCTGTCACCTTTGACGCACTGACCAATCAATTAGCGCCATTTTCTTAGCAGGAATTTTCCTTGTTTTGGGGTTATAAAAGTTGGCTGCCAACCCACCAGAGCATCGGCTCTCCCTGGTCTGCCAGGAAGTCGTTCCACTGTCTTTACAGCGTCCCTTTTCTCTAATAAACTCTTTATCTTCCTTACATTCTGCCTTGTGTCTGGAAATTCTTTTCCAACCTGCGTTCAAGCCTCAACAGTTTCCATTCCCACCAGTAGTGTAGGCAGCTTCCCTTTTCTCCTCCCTGCTCTCCAGCAGTTATTGTTTGTAGACTTTTTGATGATGTCCACTGTGACTGGTCTGAGGTGATATCTCCTTGTAGTCTTGATTTCCATTTCTCTGGTAACTAGTGATGGTGGGCACTTTGTTTTTTGCCTTTTTAAAATTTTAACAGTGTGTTTACAAGTTACCTCTTTGAATTGGCTTCTTGACAATGGGCTGTGTTTTAAATTCTTCTTCCACTCCCCACCTCAGGACATTTCTTGAGGGTGGGTGTCTTTTACAGCCCCCTGGGCCTTGTGAATATAAAGTGCTCTTAAGCACCAGTTTTTTAAGTTGTAGTTGTGGGAATAGGCCACAAGGCAGCAGGATTTCTTCATATCCAAAGCTGGTTATTTTTGCAACAAGAATCTTGGAGAAAGTTGTGGTTTGGGGTGTAAATTTTAGTGATATGTGCCAGAAAAAACACCCAAGGAGACTTCCCTGGCGGTAAAGTGGTTAACTGTCTGAGGTTCTGATGTAGGGCCTCAGGTTCCATTTCTGATCTGAGAAATTTGATCTCATGTGCCAAGAGGCCAGGAAGAAAGAGAGAGAAAGAGAAGAGAAGAGAAGAGAAGAGAAGAGAAGAGAAGAGAAGAGAAGAGAAGAGAAGAGAAGAGAAGAGAAGAGAAGAGAAGAGAAAAGAAGGAAAGAAGGAAGGAAAAAGAAAGAAAAGCAACCCAAGGGGTCCTGTCTTATTAATTCTTTGCCCCTACAGTTCCCCCCCGAGGCAAATTCCAACCCCTGGAAAACCACTCTGAAGAAAGAGCTGTGCTCTGGAGGTGGGCAGACTGTAAGGCAAAAGGCTAGAGGCAGGAAACTTAAAAGCAGGAGACCTGGAGAGCAGCTGACTTTTCAGAGCTCTTCCAGCCCAGAGAGTTCACCCTCCTTTGGGTGCACTGGGCTTGGTTTAGGGGTAGGAGTGCCGGCCAGGACCTGGAGACTGTGGTCCCATGCAGACGGGACCGGGTCCTGCAGATCCAAGGAGGGCTCATTTGCTGGCACGGCCTTCACAGCTCCCTCTGTCTCAGGTCAGTGCAGTCTTGGGACCCAAGCGTGCTCCAATCCTAGGGATGTGACACCAGTCCGGGTTACCAGGGGCTTTTTAGATTGAAGTATCTCTCCCCACCCTATTCACACCAGGCCTCTTTAATCTGATTGTATTTTGATTTAATTCTGGCAAAAATGAGATTTTTACTAAAGACAGAGAAGTTACCACATTTTTTTTTTACTGAAGTACCACAAGCATTTTTCCTCAACACTGAACCAGAATTTCAAAATGAACGGCACTTGCATTAATTAATTGCAATTCATTAATATTACTTCGTATACGTTTGTAAATATGTCGTGCTTAATCTGTAAACGACACCATGGTAGATAAAATTCTCACTTATTCTGGTTCACACATTTTTAAGATTAAAAGCTTCAGCTTTGCTAATTAATATTTACCCTTCACTAACAACTGGTATAAATTCTCACTTTGGCTAAACTAGAATATGGTGGGTCCACTTTGATGGACACACAACCTATTCACTAAGGAATCACGTGGTACCAGGGGAAGGTGAGATGGGATCTGGCCATGCTTAGTTCCCATCCTACGAGACAGATTCTTCACCTTGATTTTATTGTCACTCAATGGCTAAAAAGATATCGCAAATTGCCATCTCGTTTTACTGTGCATTAAGATGAGAATGTAAAAGTGAAGATGTAGCAAAAAATCATGAAGCTGATTTGATATATTTTTGAGATTCAAAATTATAACGGCATATTCTATATTAGGTCATAACAGCAGTTTATGAATTGTACATATTTTAAATATCCATATTACTGAACACTCATGAAATCTGAGAGTTTGTTGTTGTTAAACACTTCCCCACATATTTTGACCTTCTTTCTTCAGATATAAAAAACCATGGACAGGTTTTAGTTCTTGAGTGACAGTTGCAGACATATTTAACATTTGATTAATTAAGAGATCATAAAAGGTTCTAGCCATCTCACAGCTACCCGCTAGGTGGTGCTGTGACAAGGTCTAGGAAGGGACCCGGGCTCTTCCCGAGGAGTTCTGATCCAGGCTTCCTGCCTCCTAGATTCTACTTTCTGAAATGCCCACCAGAAGGCAAAGAAGGACCCACCAGACCCTACGACTGCTCGGTTTTGTAAATATGTCTGCCTCTGGATAACTAGGCTATCCTGACTACCTGCTCCTCACAAGATTATGAAAATTCAGAGCAGTTTAAATTCTGCTATGGGCTGAATGGTGTCCCCATCGCCCGCCAACCAAATTCATATGTTCGAAGCCCTAACTCCCTGTATCTCAGGATGAAACTATATTTGGAGAGAAGGCTTTAGTTTTATTTATTTTTTTACTTTTGCAAAGAAAATATTTTATTTTTATATAATGCTTATGGGGGCTGAGCTAAATGAAGTGTTACTTAGGTCCATTACATTTTTTTAAATTTTTTAAAGAACTTTTATGGGAGATATAATTGACATAAAACAAACTACATATATTTAAAGTGTACAATGATTTTTTTTTCTCATTAGTAATGTATATACGGCAATCCCAATCTCCCAATCCATCCCACCCCAACCCTCACCCCAACCCCCCGACTTTCCCCCCTTGGTGTCCATATGTTTGTTCTCTACATCTGTGTCTCTATTTCTGCCTTGCAAACCGGTTGATCTGTACCATTTTTCTATATTCTGCATAAGATGCGTTAATATATGATATTTGCTTTTATCTTTCTGACTTACTTCACTCCATATGACATGTCTGGAGAGGAGGCTTTAAAGAGGGGATTCGGTTCAAATGAAGCCATTAGGTGAACCCTAATTCAATCTGACTGGTGTCCTTATGGGACGAGGAGATTAAGACATACAAAGAGAAACCACGTGTGCACGAGTCCAGAGGAAAGACCACGTGAGGACACAGAGAAGACAGCCGTGTCTGCAAGCCACGGAGGGAGGCCCTCCGGGAAAATTTGTTTTTTAAAATTTCCTCAAGTTCTAAAAAGGGTGACTAGAATTTAGACACTGGTAACTAACTAAACCGTTACTGAGTACCAAGTCTGTGCCTGGCAAAATGTATGCAACTTTGTCACCCACCCAGAATGGTAGTGACTGGCTCCGTGTGACTATTGAGCCCTACAAATGTGACCTCATTTGTAAAAATTCCAACATTTTGGATATACTGAGTCAAAAATATATACGATTTACGTTTATTTCACCATTTTGTTTTCTTTTTTCCAGTATGTTTTTTGGAGGAGATTCAAGATGTGTGTAACTTTCATGATCTAAAAGATGGGAGATCTGTAGCCCCTCCCCCAACTCCTTAAACTTCTCAGCCCTGCTCGGGGTTCATGTCCCAGCCACAGAGGACCCACAGGGTAGCTGGAGGTGAGTGTGGACATTTCTCTCACCTCAGCCTAATGATGGACAACCCACAAATGGAAAAAAAAAATATTGCAAGCCATATATCTGAAAAGGTGTGAATATCCACCATATGTGTAGAACTCCCACAACAAACAACCTGGCTTAAAAAAATGGGTAAAAGACTTGCATAGACAGTTCTCCAAAGAAGATACACACACTGCTGGTAAGTGCATGAGAAGACGCTCCACATCACCAATCACGAGGGAAGATACGAATCAAAACCACAGTGAGATACCATCTCACATATATTAGGCCATTAAATGTCAAAAGACAAAAAACAGAAAATAAGTGTTGGCCAGGTTGGAGAGAAACTAGAACCCTTGTGCACTGTTGAAGGGAATGTAAAATGGTGCAGCCATTACAGAAAACAGGAGGGCAGTTTCTCAAAAAATTAAAAATAGAATTACCATTATCATCCAGCGATTCCACTTCTGGGTATCTACCCAAAAGGATTCAAAGTAGGGTCCTGAAGAGATATTTGTACACCCACGTTCATAGCGGCATTGGTTTCGAGAGCGAAAAGGTGGAAGCAGCCCACGTGTCCACTGATGGATGAATGCGTAAGCAAAATGGGTCTATCCACGCAATGGGATATTATTCAGCCTTAAAAAGGGAGGAAATTCTGACACATGCTACAATACAGATGAAACCTGAGGACATTATGCTAAGTGAAAGAAGCCAATCACAAAGGGACACATTCTGTATGAATTCACTTATATGAGGAGCCTGGTCAGGTTCAGAGACAAAGTAGAATGGTGCTGTTTAGGACATCCCAGGGCACCCCTCCAGGCAGCCACCACGGCTGAACACTTTGAAGAAGCAAAGCACATGTCCTGTGTGCCTGAGAAGCCCGTGTACCTGAAATGTGGGGATGCCAGCACAGCATCCACTTACTGCAGGAGGACCCCCTGCCCCCCACCATGGGGAGGGCTGTTGTGTCCTGTGTGCTCTGTGAACTCTCAGAAGAATAACACCAGACCCCACTGGCAGCCTGGGAAGGTCATCTCCGAAAGAAAGGACCTGGAGCCCCGGCGGAGAGCTGTTCTCCCAGTGAATCCAAGGATGCTGACGTTCCAAAGAAAGAACCCGTCCTCCCTGACTCCTTCCCTCACGGAGAACTCAGAGACAACTGACGTTCCCTCGTGCCACAGATACAGTGAACTCAATGTGAGTTTTCTGCTCTTGAGGGTGGCCTCAAAAGGAGTGAAAATGGTAGGTATTCTGGAACCACCCTACTGCCAAGGAGAAAAATCTAAAGAATGAGGAAGGAGGAGCTTTTCTGCTGGCTCTGGTCTGGAGAGCCATCCTGATTCCAGCTTCCTGGTGGGAAAGAGGGTTTGGGGTGTGGTGAAATAAAATTATACTCCAGGTAAAGACCCACGGCCGTGTGCTATCGTCCCTGGAAACGGCTGCATTCCTTTTCGGTGGGGTGAAGATGTATGTGTGAATATTGGGGTAGGGGGTGGTCTCTGTGTAAGTCTAAGTGGGGTAATTGGGAATATGTGTGTGGAGGTTGTGTGTGTGTGTGTGTGTGTGTGTGTGTGTGTGTGTTTCCCCAGTAGACACATCTCACTTACACAGAACAATCGCCAGTTAATTTAATTACCCTATTTAATTTTCTCAAATAGGATGGAGAGAGGGAGGAAGGCCATCATGGCTGCACTCTTTACATACATTAATTCATTCAACACCCACCACGCCCATACCTGGAGGTTTGCCCAACATCCCCGCTCCTTGGGTGGAGAAACTGGGGTACGAGATACGCATGTGCCCCAGTCTCAAGCTCCTGAGTGGAAGAGACAAAATGTGAACCGGGCGTGTGGTGCGGGCGCCGTGGTTTGGGCCGCTGGACACCTATCACTGCTCAGCAGTGGAACCGTCAGCCACCAGCATCTGTGCGTGTGTTCTGACGCGCCCAGGCCCACGGAGATCCCAAACCGTGTCATCACTAGAAGGTGGCCCCAGTGGTCACATAAATCAACAGAATTGTCGAGCAGAGAGGCCCAGCTACCAATGCCCAGTGAGTGTTCCCAGCACGTGCAGGACGGCAAAGATCCTCAGGGTACCAACCCCCACAACAGGAGCCCGCAGACCTCAGCCCACTGCATCTGCTACTGGGCTCCGAGTCTCCAGGGAGGATTCACACACACCCAAGGGGTCGGAACAAGCTTTATGCACAGAAAGGAGGAGCGACAGCGTGATCAGCGTCCACAGTGTCCCCCGTGGCCAGCGGGTCCCTCCCAATGGCCATCGCGGAGCAGCAGACCGCACATATGCCAGCGGGGCTAGCCAGCTGCCACAGGACCACACAGGTAAGCAACTCGGGGAGCTGCAGTGCACGTGCAGCCCAGGGAGAGGTTCTCCTCACAGGGAAGAAGGATGTGGGGCCAAGTGACACAGGGGGACTGTTCCAGTCCCAGCGCACCCACCTCGCAATCCCAGAGAGGCTGTGGGTCTTTCGATGGCACCTCCCTGACAGCCCCTACAGGTGTGTCTTACGCAGACTTGGGCATCGTTGTTAGCGTGGAAAGCACGCAGGGAGTCCACGTGCTCCTGGTCAGCTCACAGATGCTAAGCACGGAAGGCAGCACCTAGGACCACGGGGTCCTCTTCTGCCGGTTCTGGGTCATCAATCCTCAGAAGCCGGCCTGATGCAGGTTAAGTTTAGTGCACTTGGCAACATGGTCACTGGGAGCCCTAGAAATCCCGAAATCCTTGAGCTACACATCCTGGGGACTCAAAGTGCCTGGTGCCCACCCCGCCTTGCTGCAACTCTCTTGAGCAGCCGCGGTGGAGAGCACTGGTGCTCACCCCATCTCCCCTCCACAGTAGACCAGCCCACCTCCACGGACGGCTGCCCGAGCAAGTGCAGCCACCTCTCTCAATGAGTACACATGTGGGACAAAGAAAAGGGAGACGGGAGGTGAAACATAACATGTGCCTAATGAGGGTTATTTTTATACGGCAATATGTCAGTATTCTCATGTCTTCCGTATTTGAGTATCTTTGTGACAGAGGATTCTCAAGCACTGCAGGAGGCACTGCCTGCAATTAAATCTCTCCCACCAGGGAAAGTCTTCTAACTGAGTGTGAGGTCTCACGCCACAGACGGCCGATGCCACTGCAGCATCGTTGCATCGTGGAGACTGACGTGGTCTTGGAAGAGGTCAGGAAGGCAGTGGCGATCGAGATGAGCTTCAGAACAGGCAGGAGGGGCGACGAGGACCATGCCACTGAATCACAGCCTGCAGGTCAGGACCACTTGTAGACTGACTCAGCCGTGTTGCTTTAGGTCACCCTGAGCGACAAAGCCAAGCCAAGGTCTCTGTTTCTCATTTCCTTCACGTTCCTCGGCTTTGACTTCCTTCAAGTCACCAAGGAGGACGGCCCGGCAGCACCTCGGCCCACGCTTGTTAACCAACCACATCCACACACCCCCCCGCCCCGGGTCCACATCAAGCAACGCCCCCTGAGTAATTTCTGAGAGGCACCACCAATGTCCCAATGGTCACTGTGGGTTCTCGTAGACCACCACCACCTCGCCCCCGACCTCCCCAGAGGACCTGTTAGTGGATCTTCCCAGTGACAGAGCAGAAGAAGAGGCCCCATCTAGAGCCAAGGTAAGCGCGCCCTTCTTTGAGATAGAAATGCTGCTTTCTTGGTTTCTTTCCTTTTCTATCAAATTCGAAAGCTGACCCGGTACATTAGGGATGATATATACCATTTCCATAGTGTGTGTGGGAGGGCAGGGGAGTGGTGAGTGACAGTCTCTTACTGACTGATACGTGGTCCAGGAGGGCATTTACAAATGACGGCATCAGTCATAAAGCGCATGTTGGGGGTGGGGGGGAACCTCTCACTTGGCAGCAATATTCCTCCTTGGATGAGGACTCTTGACATCACCAACCAAACGGGACTCGAGAGACACATCCTTCAGGAAAAGCTCAATGACTTTCCCACGGGTGTCCTCTACCCTAGCTTTTGGGGCCTTTGACCTGATCACAGTCTCCCATCTGGTTTCCTAAAGTCACCAAGAGAAAAGAATGGAAGACCTGTGCAAACTGGTCCCCATCGTGTTTTCTTTGTAACTGCAGGTGGTGTCGGGAACAAAGCAGAGTGAGATGCAGTCTGGAAACACTCACTTGCTGAGGGAAAAAAAAAAAAAAAAAAAAAAACATGCCAGCTTCCGTGGATAGAGCTGGCCTGGTCCAGGCTCCAGCTGGGATTGGCCAAGAGATGAGTCTGCAGGGATAGGTCAGAATGCAGCCTCAGGCCCGAGACATGGAAATTCCCAGCCCTCTTCCGCCTGGGGACAGGAGGGACGCGTTTCTATTTTTCACCTGTTTCTGGAAGTTGCCTGACAACCACCGGCAACCAATGGTGTCCTTTTCTACACACTGTTGACCAAGGGTGGTCTGGCTCAGAAACACGTTTCAACTGAAGAGCTTTCACACCGTGTGGCCAGGGCAGCTGCAGAACATTCTAGTTGCAAAGGCGATGAGAGGGGCGTGGGCCCCAGGGAAGGGGGAGCTCAGGAAGGAGATGGGGGCTGATCCCAGAGTCGAGGTGATCCTTGCCGCTCCCTTGTATGGCCCAGTGATCATCAGTTGGAGAGCTGAGGTCTTGGAATTCTCAGGCCCAAACTCTGTGTTCTTCCACTTGTGGGCACAGGAACCCAGGATGCAGGTGATCCCTGCAAGGGCACTGCCTGTGTCTTCCTCATCAATTCTCACCCCAGTGCTCAGCCCTGGACAAGCTGCCTTAGGCCCCTAAGTATCTAATGTACATCCCCCCACCCTGGACTGGGATGCAGTTCAGGAGTAGAAAGGGTCCCTCCTCAGCTTGTCCAGGTCTATTGGGCCCACATCAAGCTAGGGACCTGCCCAGGCTCTCATCCAGATCAGGGGTGACAAGGGTGGGCTCCTACAGCATCCCTCCCTCATCCCTGGTCCCGCTGTTCTGAATCCGTCTAGCACAGGTATGCCTGGCCTTGCTCTTCACCTCTGCTGACAGATGGGCCCCCTTTGGGAATCCTCTAGGACCTGGGTGTTGACCTTACTGCCTGTGTCCCCAGGGCCTCACTTAGTGCCTGGCACGTGTGCGTGAGCCCAGGAAGAGCCTACAAATGTGCGGTCAGATCAGGCCATCTAACTACTCCAAAGCAAGGAGCAACCAGGAGAGGGGAGCTTATGTCTTCCTTATCTTCTCATCTCTAGTACTGTACTGTCCCGTGGTGGCCACGGGTCAGAGGTGCCTGCTCATATTTAAATTAATGAAAGTAAGTCAAATGAAACACTCGGTCTACCACTGCACTAGCCCCGTTTCAAGGGCCCAATCAACAGAGAACATTTCCATCCTCACAGGACATTCTCTTGGGCAGCTGCTCTGTGCCCCATACGGGATCTGTTCCTTGAAGTCATTTAACCCAAAGCATGTGCATCGTACTTGGATGTGCAGGCTAATACGATTGGATGCTAGAGCCAGGAGGATCCGGTGGGAATGGGGAAGTGAGACGTTGAAGGGGGATCTTCTCTCTCAGTGGAGGTTTGCAGCTGTGATCCATGTCTGGGGAAGGGCTCCCAGGGAGCCCAGGGAAGGCTGAGAACACAGAGGAAAGACCCCGGTGATGCTGAGTGAGCCAGCCTGGCCTCCACTGGAGGAGGAGGAACGGGTGGGCCACACTGTCTAATCCCTCTATTGTCCATGTCTGTGTCTCTAAAGAATGGCTTGTGGAGAGCATATGCGACTCAAGCCAGGGGGAAGGCTCTCCAGGTAAGGACCAACACTCAGGTAGGATCCCACGGGCGAGGGTCCCCAGGAGCAATCGGGTTACACACGCCCCTTTGGAGACTGAGGAAGAGGGACGTGAAATAAGAAAGAAGAAGGAAATACGTATGGGGGCTTGTTTTGCCCTTTTCATATATCAACGACATAATAGTGGCAGATACGAAGCCTGTGGGCTTCAAGTGTGTTCTGCTATTTAAGATTTTCTCTCCCATAAAAAATTGTTCTTTCCTGCCTTTGCCAAAGAAAAGCCTTTGCTTATGTTTGATTGACATCTCTTGGGAATAAAGCACAAGTGTTACTGGGCTGGGGTTTGGGGGTTGAGCTGGGATGAGGCCATCTGGTGGGACACAGCTCCCTCATGAACCCTTGAACCTGGAGATGGTTTTTTGTGTGGGACCCGGGTGCCGGGTGAGAAGCAGACGCCCTCCCTCTGCACGTCCAGGTCCTGTGGCAGCGCCTGCATGTCCTGTCCTCAGGTTTCCTCCTGGTTTCAGGGCGCTCCCAGGGGTGGGGAAGTTAAAGATGGCATCCTCCCAGATTCCTGCATGGGTTGCCGGGTCTTCCCAGAGAGGTGGCGGGGAGCACACCCTGGAGCACATTTCCTGCCTCCACTCCTCACCCACATCCCAAGTCCTGGGGCCAGGAATAAGGCCCCTGTTCAGCTGCCCCTTGAGCCCCTCTGTGGCCGGCAGGAATTCTCGAGGACACTGTGAAGGGTTGCCGGCCTGGCTCCACACACGTGCCCTCACAGCCCCGCTGGCCTGGTCCCCTGGGACTGACCTGGGGGTCACCGTTCCTCTCAGAACCCACTGCTCCAGCCGGACAGCTCTGCCCCTGCTCCCCCACACCCCAGCCATGCCCACCCTGGGACCTTCCCCTAGGCCGGCCCAGGTCCCCTCTTCCCCACCCCCAGTCCTTTCAAGGCTCCGGGACAAACCCTGGCAGGCACAGTGTATGCACGTGACCAATATCTACTGGAGGACCCCTGCTGCATCATTTGCAGACTCGGGGAATTTGGACAAGGTACTCGACCTATAAGCCCGTGTTCATCTTCAGAACGTGTGTGGGGTTGCTGGGAGGTTCAGCTGTCTCCCAAGAACCTAAAGTCACCCCAGGACAGGGCAGTCACTCGCTACATGGCATTAGTCGTCGGTCTCTGCTGCAGGGCCCAGCACAACCACGGCATCATGGGAGGGGGTCCCGGGGCAGGATGGGATGGTGGAGTACCATCATTATTCCTCCCACGTTCCCAGTGGGAGGGAAGAGTCGTGCATGGAAGTTGCCAAGGAGACAGGCAATGGGCTTTCACTCAAGAGAGAAAACAGGCAGGCAAGCTAAGCAGTGAAGGGCGGGGGAGACACAGAAGGCCATGTACTCAGTGACACGGGGACAGTGACTGCCTCCTTGGAGAAACAGGATGCCACAGGCATTCACTCCTAGCCACAGGTATAGAGTTTAAGGGCTGGGAGACGATGCTGGAGATCAGAGGCCCACACCCCTCGCTGCCAAAGTGAAAGGAGCGAGGCCCTGAGGGAGGATGTAGAGATGGGGACAGAAAAGGTGCAAAGGTCAGGCTTTATCCGACGAGGGGCAGCAGGACCCTGAGTTCTCGCCTAGACCCTGACCCTCCCCACTTTCTGTTCCAAGGCCACCGCACTCCCATTCCTGCAATTCTCCACACAGAGCATTACTTGGTAGATTCCAAAGACTCTGACACAGAGAGCAACAATCCGCATGCGATTTATTCCTCTTTCTGTCTTTTGAAATTCTCTTTCTCTTATTCCTAAGCTCCTCTGTGTCGCTCTTCCCTGTCCCCTCCTTCCCTCTTTTTTTGATTCTCCTCCTGAAAGACCTGGTCTCATCCAGGCACTTGAGGTCCTGGCATCGTCTATAAAGCCTATGCACTCTCCCTGCAGCCCTCCTCCCCCACTTTCCTAGCGTCGCCCTGGCTCCTGACACCCACACCCCGACCCGTCTGCATCACTGAATGCTGTTAAGTAACCCTGAGTAGCTCCCCCACCCCCACCCTCCACCCACCCCCACCCTGCACACTGGGTGAGGCAGGGCTGGCTGTCAGAAGGGCTGGGTCCGCCCTGCTGGAGGAGCCCCTGGGGACGTCTAGCTGCGCCCTGGACGCCCCCATCACCCTCATCACCATCATCCATGGGTGTCCTGCTCTGGGTGGCTGTGGACACATACGCCTGTTCTTTCCCCTCTAGCTGTCAAGAACTGCTCTCGTCCTGGATTCAAGATACGGGATGAAGGACAAGAGGATGAGGAAGAACAGGAAGAGGAAATGTGAGCGTGGAGAGGGCAGGAGGAAGAGCAGAAGGCAAATACGTGCATGTACTTCCCCTGCCATCCCTGACCTTTTGCTTTTCTTTTTTGGAACTTCAGGAAAATCCAAAAACAAGAGAAGAGCACAGAGGTGGCCACCACTGCATAACAGCGAAAAAGTGGAGACGAGAGGACGGTAATAATCCGCGCCAACTGCAGGATGCCCTGAGCGCGGAGTGCATCGCGCCAGGGCAACGGTCCCCACTCCACAGAACCCCTGAGGATGCCAGGCTCTTACATTTAGATGGGGCCAGAGGCGTCTGTGGGGCCACCACATACGTCACTCCTGGAGGTGCTGTTTACACTGTGTTCTTTGTAGAGTGTCCCTCGAGTGGTTCAGCATCTCCCTCTGCAGGACCCAGCCTTGCCCTCCCAACCCGCCAAGGTCAGCAGGCAACATCCCCAGTTAATCACTAGGTGTGGTGAGATATCGAGGGGTGGCTCTGGTACCTCCCCACCCCCCCATTCAGGCCTCTTGAGAAAAGGGTGAGGAGGACAGAGGTACCACGACTTCTTCTCATGCAAGCGGACAGCTCACCTGGCCCAGTGCTGCTGCATCCCTATGGGCATGTGGTAGCCCTGGCATCAAATAGGGGACACTGCAGGATCCACACCTGGCTGGGATTTGCCCAACCCCTGGGGGACCCCTCAACCTCTGCGGAGCCCTGTGGCACCTCACGGCACCGTTTCTCAACCTAAGGTTCTAGAGATTTTTCATAGATGTGTAAAAATTGAATACAACACACACACAAAATAAAGGCAATTCAAAGCAATGCTAATTTAGCATGAGTTAAAGGGCCAGGATTCCAAATTCATAATGACCTTAAAATTAAATAACAAATATATCTGGTTTTATTACACTCCAAGAAGCAGTGTTTTTTCTAAACTTTTCATGGTAGGATATAGCAAGGATATTTTTAAATTAAAAAGCACAGGCAAGTTTGGCTGGGGTGTTAGAGAGAGAAAAGAGATTATTAGGAGAAAAGGGAACATTGTGGTTCTCCGACCATTTCCGCTGTGCTGGTCTCAGGATAGGCTGTGCTGTGCGTGGGCTGGAGGGACAGGGTCACCACCTCCACCTGTGTCATTACACCTTCCGCTCCTCACAGCGCCCAGACAGGGGGAACCGGCCTTTTCACCCTGGAGCCCCGGATCCTCCCCTTTCCCCGCATCACTTTCACTGTTCAGGGGACCAGTCACTTGAACACTGCCCAGCCAAATGCCCAGATTAAATTGCCCCAACAGGACATGTCTCTGCTACCAGACAATGCATTTGGTAAAGGGCAGCAAACAGGCCCCAGTGCCATGGGGATGTGACCCCTGGGGATGTCAGGGCCAAGGTCACTTCCAGGGTCTGAATGACCCCTTGGGTCCCCTATAGCAACCCCAGGGAGCCCACGTCCCCACTGACCCCAGCACCTGCGTGTGTGTGGCAGGTTCTGGTCTGACACCTGTGAAGAGGTGACCTGGAGCCCTCAGCCTGAGACTCACAGGGGATGGAGCTTGTCCAGTGTCTGGAAGTTTAAATGAGACATGAGGACAAGGAAGGAGGGCTGCCTCTCTCCTGAATCAGCTATTTACTGCCAGTTACTTCCTGTCTGAACTGTACAGATTCAGCATTAGTTTTAGATATGTTTTATATTTAACACTGGAGGCTTTCACATCAAGCAGAATTGATCTCCTACTTGGTTTATTTTTAAACATTTTTATGTAAAGTAACACACAAGTATAGAAAAGCACCCTCAGCAAAGGGAGGGCTCAGTGAATTACGGTGGGCGCTCCACTCTGGGGAGCAGTAGCTTCTCCCTCTGTGAAAGGGATGCTTCTGAGATGCTCCTCTCAGCTTCCTTACCCTGACCTCAGACCTCCACAGCGGAAATCCCAAAGGGACTGCATTCTCCCCGCCCTCCAGCTCCTTCCACTGCTTTCCGAGGGTGCTGCCACACTAATATTGAGCTAACTGCGTGTCAGTCATTGTGCTTGGAATATACGTGGAGTAACTGATTTCATTCTTAGAACCTGAGAAGTTAGCGATTACTCTTCTTCCCTTCTTCGAGGGGCTGCCAGGGTGCTGGGGACATCCTGTATATTGAACTGAGTGTTGGTACCAGATGTGTTCCTATTTACAAGAAACTGTAAAGCTCGACACTTAAGATCTGTGCCCTCTACAGTATACCAAGTAAGCTTCAATTACAAATAAATGCAAAAAAATGTTTTCCACATAACAAACTTCAGGCCCAGGTTTCTTCCTCTGATTTCTACCAAACATTGAGGACAGAAATGATGCCTCTCTCCTACACACTCTTCCAGAGAAGAGATACACAGGGAACACACCCACACTGCTTTCAGCGGACCAGGAGAGTATTCATGTCACCGCAGCAATAGACATTATGGGACAGGGGAAATTACAGGCTAAACCCTTCTGAATGTTGTCAAAATCCAAAACCAAAGATTAGCCCTCTAAATCTAGAGGTTTTTAGAAAGGAAGGAAACTGCGATTTCATGGCAGTATTTCCAACAGTTGATGTGGACAGAATCACCCGGCGCTGCCTGGGAGCGTGGAGAGAAGGGACAAGGCCATCGGGTTAGTGGAATGAACATTTGGTGACGGAGATTTAAGAGGGCATTGAGGAGGTCGTCCTCAGAGACAGTCCTGGGGTGGGGCCTCCAGGCTGTGGCTATGGAGGGGTCCCTCTAGGAGGACATGGGACTCTCTCCTGTATGAATGCAGGGTCTAGGGATGGATGAGGAGTTTGTAGGGGCTGGCTTTTGATGAGGAAGGATGAACAGGGAAGGTGCACCTTCAGAGCCAGTGCAGCCACGGCCCCTCCCCAGCCAGGCTGTATCCCAGGCTGCTCAGATAGCTGCTCAGGTCAATAGGCAGCAGACAGTGGGGCATGCCAGCTTCACCCACTGAACCACCAAGCGCAGCCCAGCAGGCCTCGGTCCTCATTAACCAGCACTAGCTGTGCGTCCAGGGCTGCATGTTGAGGCCAAGCTGCTTTGTTAGAGACATGCCACGTGGGCAGTTGGCTTGGACAGACCGGGGCTCTGAGCCACGTGGAGACTAGCCGACCACTGGTCAGATCACCAGGAGGCTCGCCGTGAGGCGGCTGCTGTGTGAAGATGCTGCGGGAGGAGCGACACAGATGGGGCCCCCTGATCCTTCAACGAATCTTCTTTCAGGGATGTTTGACAGCTTTGGGGGGAGTGATTAACACATAAAGTGGCAGCTGGGTCCGGCATGTGCCCTCCTGTTGGCTCAGACCCCTCCTGTCTTTGGAGCAACCATGGGGCAGGAGGATTGGGGGGATCGAGGGAGGGGAGCCCTGGGCTCAGGAGTCCAGGGCACCTAGAGGACTCAGGGGTTCAGGGATTTCTGTCCCCAGGGAAGCAGCTACATTCCTGTCCCACATGGATCTGTCATCTATCATCAGCTTTGTGACTCTGGGAACGTCACTTAAAATCTAGACATTTCAGTGCCCCAGGAATTGTAAAATAAAATCACAGCAACTGCCCTGAGTTTCCACGGGAACTGAGGTAGGGATCATGGGAGATGATAACAGATATCCTCTACAAGCTCTAAAGCATCCCATCCATAACCTTCCCCTCTCCCCTGCCCTGTGGCACCCAGGTCCCCTCTCTGGGGGCAGCACTACCACATTTCTTGCTTATTCTTCCAGACACGTAGTATTTGAACACTTAGGCAGCACTTACGAAGCACCAGTCATGTGTCTTCAGGGTCTACCTGATTTTTTATATTAAGCGTCATCACGGGATACTAATAAGTGGGCCCCATTAACCTTTCCGTATCACAGAACCAGGAGCTGAGGACAGAGAGGCTAAGCAACTTTTCCAGGTTCACGGGGCTTCTGGTACGATCTGAACCCAGACCATCAGGCACCAGCTCCCACCCTCTTGGTGGCTGTGCTGTGCTCCCTTTCTACACTGTCTCACTAAATACAGTCATGTCCCCACGCCGTCAGCCTGCTGGCTCTTTCAAGTGCACACCACACTGCAACATCCCTCGTCCCAAGCCCAGCTTTGATTCAATTGACTCCCCTAGGCAGCTGGTGAACAAGGAGAACAGACATGGGACCTGGGAATGAACTGACACTTCCCCATGCTCTTCTCCCAGCAACATATCAATACTTCATTCTGTTTTGAATGTATTTTCCAGGACTGTGGTTCAGTTAACAACAAGAACGGGATCATAAGGGATTCAGACACGGGCTGCACAAGAATATCATCTGTGGTCAAGATACTCCGCAGGCCACCCCCAGCAGTGCTTCAGACACAGCAGGATGAGCATCTGGCCGCATAACAGCATAGGGACACAACTGTCACCCCCACTAACCACTCCATTGAAGGGACTGTGGGAATAACACCAGTGAGTAGATTCAAGAGTAATGGCTGTAGTTTCTACAGCAGAGGCTGGATCTGGGTGAGGGAGGGTTGGGCAGGGACGGTGCCCACTCAGAGCCCGTGCGGCCCCTGCCCGCTCTCAGCCAGGACTTAGTCCAGGCCCCTCAGACGATTGGTCAGATTCTAGTCAGTGAGACCCTGGGGGCCTGGAGACGTCATCTGTTAAGCCACCAAAGCGCCAGCCCAGGAGAGCCTGTTTCCAGCTAATGAATAATAACTGCTCATCACCCAGGTGTGGTCGGTTGAAAATGATGCTAGTTCTCTGTGCAACGGTCGTGTGGGCAGTTGGTTTAGAATGTCCCTGGTTCTGAGCCAGTTAGGGAGTCAGGCAGACTGCTGGTCTTTCAGGGTGGTCACGTGACCACCAGGAAGTCTCCCTGCAAAGCAGCTGATAGAATCGAGTGCTGAGGGGGAAGGGAGGGAGAGATGGACACATGTGTGGGGCCCCCAGGTCCATCAGGGGGTTTTCACTGGGGGGAAAGACAATGTGTTTGGGGTTAGGGATTGATACATAGAGCCAGGAGCTGGGGCGAGATTTGAGCCATTTCTCTTGGGCCGGGTACCTCCTCCGGGTACCAGCTGTCTCCCTGCAGTATCCTTGGGGCAGGAGGATGTGGGAAAGGGAGCGAGGAGAGCTATTGCTTTGTGTGTCCAGGACATGAAATCATGTCCAGGTGTTCAGGAATCTCTATGCCCAGGGAATCAACTCCCTCCCCTGCCAGAGATCCATCACTTATCCGTGTTGCGACTCTGGGCAAGCTACTCAGTCTCTCACAATTTCAGTGCCCTGAACCGTAAACTATGGGTCACAGCCTCTCGTCTGCCCACCCCACACTGCATCACAAGAAATAATATTCTTTCCATGAGCTCTAAAACTTCTTACTCATGTCACCAATGTGGAAAAGTGGGCTCTATCCTCCTATTTGTAGCCTCCTAGGTGCCCTTTCTAGAGACAACCTGCTTATTCTTCCAGACAGTGAATGTCTGAACATTTATGTAGGTAACACTTATGAAGTACCCATCATTTTTCTTCAGGCTTTGTATTTACTTATCTTTAGCCTCAGAACACAATACAAATAAGCAGGTCCTATTGGTATTTCCATATCACAGACAAGGGGATCAAGAAACAGAAGAGCTAAATAACTAACCTCCCCAGGTACATGTGGCGTTCAAGTGGGATTTGATTTCAGGCCATCAGGCACCAGCACCCGTGCTCTCCCTCACTGCGTTGTGCTGACTTTGTACTTGTCTCGACCAAATAAAGTTATTTTCCCCATGCCATCAGTCCGTTGGGTATTTTAAGTGCACACTAAAATGCAAGGCCAAGCTCTGTAAGCTCTACGTTGATTCAGGGGGCTCCCCGGGCAGCTAGTAATAAGGAGATCTGACGTTTGACCTGGGAATAAGTTCCGACTTTTGCCAGGAAGACGTCTAAACCTCTCGCTGTTCTGAATGTATTTCCTAGGGCCTCGCTTCAGGAATATGAAGAGGACAGGGATTCAAACCAAGGATACATATGGGGATTGACCCTCACTGAAGAAAACTGACTGGCCCTCTCCAGCATTCAACAGCTCAAAATGAGCATCTAACCCCAAAGGACTGAGCCTCCAATATCATCCCATACAAGCCACTCCATTGAAGTCACTGTGGGAATTCCATCAGGAAACTGATCAAGAGTAATAACTGTAGTTGACTCACTGCACCATGTTGAGAGACACACTATAAAAATGTGGTTATATTCTCTTTTTATTGAGATATACTTTACATTCCATCAATTCACTTTTTTTTTTTGAACTGTATGATTTGGTGGCTTTTAGTATCTTTAGGTTTTGTAGTCGACATCTCTAATGCCAGTACATTTTCATCATTCCCCAAAGAAACCCCATACCTAGTATCAGTCATTCGCATTCTCTCCATCCCTTTCACCCTACCCTGGCTCTTTCTGTCTCTATGGATTTCCCTATGCAGGGCATGTCACATAAATAGAACCATACAATGTGAGAACTTTTGTGTCTGACTTTTGCCGTGAGCAAAACGCATTCAAGGTGCATCCGGGTTGTAGCATGTATCTGTCCTTCACCCTTTTCGCCGCTGAATAATATTCATTGTACCATTTTGTTTTTCTACTCATCAGTTGATGGACGGTTGGGTTGTTTCCACTTTTTGGCTGTTATCAATAACGATACTACAATGTAACACTCATGCACAAGTTTGTGTGTGACGTGTTTTTGATTTCACCCGGACATAAACCTGGCAGTGGAATTTCTGGGCCACTGGTACCTCTGTGTTTAACTTTTTGAGGAATGGCCAAACTCCTTTCCTGTTCATATTTGCACCAGCAGTGTCTGAAGGTGCCGATTTCCCCCCATCCTTACGAACACTTGTTTTTTTAAAACATTATATCCATACTAGTGGGTGCGAATTGGCATCTCACTGTGGTTTCAGTTTGCATGTTTTTGACTCATACTTTTGAACATGCTTTCACGTGCTTGTTGGCAATTTGCGTCTCTTCTTTGGAGCAGTATCTATCCAAATTCTTTTCTTCATTTTAAAAACTCGGTTATTTGACATGTTACTGTTGAGTTGCCAGTGTTCTTTACATATTCTGAATACTATATCAGATATATGATTTGCAAATATTTTCTTTCATTCTGAAGGCTGTACCTTTCTTGATGGGGTTCTTTGACACACAAAGGATTTTAATGTTGATAAAGTCCTATTTTTCCTTTCGTTGCTTGTGCTTTTCCTATCATAGTTAAGAGTTCACTGCCAAATCCAAGACTATGAAGATTTATCCCTTTTTTTCTTCAGAAATTTGTACAGTTTAGCTCTTACATTTAAGTCTTTGATCCGTTTTTAATTCAAAGTCTATCTTGTCTGATGTTGGTAGAGACAGTCCTGCTCTCTTTTGGTTACTATTTGAGTTTTCTCATTGAGTTTGGAATTCCTTTTTCTGTCCTTTAACTTTCAACCTGTTTGTGTCTTTGGATCTCAAGTGAGTCTCTTGTAAACAGCATATGGTTGGATCACGTGTGTTTACCTATTCTGCCACTCTCTGTATTCTGATTGGAGAGCTTGATCCATTTACATTTAAAGTAATTACTGACGAAAGAAAAAGACTGATTTCTGCTATTGTACTCTTTGTTTTCTCTGTGCCCAAAGCTTTCTTGCCCTTCATTTCCTGCATTCCTATCTTCTTTTTTTTTTTTTTTTTTTTTTTTTTTTGGCACACGGGCTTTGTTGCTCCGCGGCATGTGGGATCTTCCTGGTGCAGGGATCGAACCCGTGTCCCCTGCATTGGCAGGCGGACTCTCAACCACTGCGCCACCTAGGAAGCCCCTATTCCTATCTTCTTTGTCGGTGTGTTTACCGGATTTCTTACAGTGAAATATTCAAATTACTTTCCCACTTCCTTCTGTGTATATTCTACAGCTACTTTCTTTGTGTTTACCATGGGGATTACCTTCAGCATCCTAAAATTAAAACACTCTAACTTGAATTTATACCAGGTTAACCTCAACAATATCCAAGTTCATGAAGCAAAAAGATCATCCTACTATCTCAATCCAAAAAAGACCTTCTCCAAGACACATGATAATGAAATTGTCAAAAATCAAAGGATAAAGCAAGGATTCTAAAAGCAGTCAAGGGTAAAAAGATTTTAACCTATACAGGATCCCCCATTATACGATCAGCAGATTCCTCAGCAGAAACCCTGCAGGCCAGGAGAGAGTGGAATGACATTCAACATGTTGAAAGAAAAAAATATGCCCACCAAAAATACTCTCTTCATCAAAGTTATCCTTCAGAGATGAAGGAGAAATAAAGATTTTTCTAGGCAGATAAATGCTGAGGGAGTTCACCACCATTAGACCTGCCTTCAAAGAAATGCTGAAAAGAATTCTTTAAGCTGAAATGAAAAGACAGGAATCAGCAACACGAAAATGTATAATAAGTAGACAACACACTGGTAAAGGCAAATATACAATCAGACTTAGAAAACTCTAAATCTGTAATAGGAAGGTGTGTTAACCACTTGATTATAAGGTTAAAGAAAAATAGGATTTAAAGTAATTATACCTACTATAATGCATTAACAAAAACACAATATAAAAAGACATAAATAACAATATCAAAAACATGAAGAGCAGGGAGTAAAAAGGTGACGTTTCTGTAGGCAACTGAAGTCAAGATGCTGTCAGCTTAAAACGGACAATGTTAACCTGTGAGATTTCTTATGTAAGCCTCATGGTAACCACAGAGCAAAATCTAGAGTAGATGCACCAAAGATAAAGAAAGGCAAAACAGCACACCACCACAGAAAGTAACTGATTTACAACGGGAGGCAGAGACAGAGGGGAAAAGAAATGACGGGAATACAAAACAACCAGAAAACAGTGAGATGGCATTCGTAAGTTCTCAATAACTCTGAATGTAACGGATTGAATTCACCAATCCAAAGGCACATGGTTAGATGGAAAAAAAAAAAAAGATGCAACTGTATGCTGCCTACAGGAGAATCATTTCAGCTTTCAGGACACACATAGGCTCAAAGTGAAGGGACAGAAAACCACAGCGAACGCAAGGGGAAAGCAAAAGCAAGTAGGAGCAGCTGCAATGACGTCAGCCAAAATAAACTCTAAATTGACAAGGGCAGATGCTACACTTGATCTCAGCCCAAAGGCTGAGAAGAAATGGGTGAGATGAACTTTAAGCCAAAAATATTGCCAAATATACATTTTACTAATATACCAATTCCAAAGGACCAAGGAGCAGGGCAGTGGCTTTACAGAGGACGCATGAGTTCTGAGTGTTCACCGTGCCTGGTCACTTTTTCACCTTCACCACAGCCCTGTAATACGGAGATTTAGGTGAAGTGACCCGCCCAGGGTCACACACCTAAATGAGAGTCTTCTGGGACCAACAGTAACTTGTGCAAAGACATCTCTTGCTGTACTTAATCACTGCCACCATCTGACACTCACGTTGTTTCTTTTTACACTATTCTGTTTCCTTGGGTTAAAGAATCCAACCCCTGAATGAAGGCTAAATAGGAATTAGTGGCAGATCAAAAGCCGAAATCGCTTCATAGATATTCTTTTAATTCCCCCAAGTAATGCCTTTAGTCACAAAAAGGTAGCACAATATAGAAAAGTACAAGTCAAGTGACCTTAATGTTCACGCGCAAGCACTATTACAGTTTAACGCACCACAGTCACAGTAAACTAGAAATAACTATGAGACATTTTCTTCCACTTGCATTTCTTAGTACGCTTTTCCCCAGAGGGCACATGGAGCAAGATACTTATTCTTTTATTGTCAAACAATCCTAAGTTTTATTTCTTGGAAATTAGCTCATTCTCAAGTTTGATATTTCATGTATTACTGCTTTAGTTATATATTCCAAGCATTCTGTGATCACAAGAAATTGACGAAACTCTTTGCACTGTGGTAAGAACACTTAACAGGAGACCTCCCCTCTTAAATTTTTAAATGCACGCTACAGTGTTGGTAGATGTTGTACAGGAGATCTCTAGAACGTATTCATTTGCAGAACTGAAAATTTATGCCTGTTTAACAACTCCCCATCTCCCCCTCCCGCCAGCTCCTGGCATTCACCCTTCTCCTTTTTGTCTGTATGAGTTTGACATTTTTTTCTTTCTGTGGGAGTGGGGTATTTTTTTTTCAGATTTATTGCAGTATAATTGACAGACAAAATTGTGAGTATTTTTACAAGGTGACTGAAATAGCATGCAAAACATTAAACTGGTTAAACCTGTTTTGCCTCCTTAAAGAGACTGCTGAATAATCAAAATGAAACAATACCATTTTAAACTGGTTTTGCCTCCTTATATAAGTTGACTGATCAAACCTCGAGTTATTTTACAGAGACAGTGCTGTGCACGTAGGAGACGGGAACCCATGTCACCAGGTTGACCTAGAATCTTCAGTCTACAGAACTGAAAGAATAGAAATGTTGCCACCAGAGCCCTTTACCAAGCGAGGAGTCCTTCCATAAGGAAAAGCTGGCTTCCAGGTGCACGACTAGCTTTTTATGGACTGATTCAACACTAGCCAATCAGCTTCCAGGTTTGAAATTCCCCTGACTTCTGAAATTTCACCCCAAACCCTGTATCAAGGAGACAGATTGGAGAGCCTGGCCTCCGGTCTCCTTGCTGATGGACCTCACAATAAAGCTCTCTCTTTCCTCACATCCCAGTGACACAGTATTTGCTTCTATGCGTGTCAGGCAGCCAGCCCTAGTTCAGTGACAGGATGATTTGATACACTGTGAAAGGATTCCCCCTATCAAGGTAACACATCCATCACCTCACACAGTTACTTTTGGTGGGTGGGGAGATGCGGTGAAAACATTTCAGTTCTACTCTCTCAGCAAATATCAATGATACCATTCAGTGTGATCAACTGGAGTGAGTCTGACTATTTTAGATACTTAATAAAAGTGGGACCATGAAATACTTGTCCTTCCGTGACTAGCTTATTTCACTTAGCATGACTGAGCCATCTTACTTCTGGGTCTATATCCAAAAGAGTCGAAATCAGGATCTCAAAGAGATACCTGCACGCCCATTTTTATGGCAGTATTAGCCACAACAGCCAGGGTGTGGAAACAGCTTAATGTCCATCCACAGAGGAGTAGATAAAGAAAACGTTGCATACATACAATGGAATGTTATTCAGCCTCTTTACAAGGTGATTGAAATAGCGTGCAAAACATTAAACTAGAGGATATTTTCCCGTAGGTGACACCCTGAATATATTTTTAAAGTAACGGTAGACTTCTGGTTGGGCCAAGACAGAGAAAGCCCCATACAACCTCTCTCATGCAGATGACAAAGGGAAACTCAAGACAGAGGACAAGGACCATGCACTTGGAACTCTAAGAAGGGAACACTAACAGGCTGATGGCACCTGGAAGTCCAAAGTTGAGTAACAGCCTGTAATGGGGTGATTACAGTGGGTTTTTTTCCTGCCTCCATCTCCCAGCTTACCCAAGGCAGGCGAAATCCAGCATCAGCTGAACGTTAAAACTCTAGGATAAACCCCTTATTTCTAGCCAGACAAGTGAGAAAGTGGGGGGCCTGCATGTTGAGGAGTGAGGGGGTCATCCCCATTTGTTCTTCTCCCAGCCACCCCATCTCCCCTGCAACCTCACTGATGGCAGAGGCACCTAAAACCCTGAGCAATGACCTGTGTCTCTGGACAAAGGAACAGGTAAAGAGGCTCCCGTTATCTGAAGAGTGTGGGGGGATGCCCATTATTTTCCCTTCTTGTCTCTTGCTACTTCACCTGAAAGGTCGACCTGGCCACATGGAACTGCATGACAGCATGGAGGCTGAAACACTTTGAAGAACATGTGAGAGGGGCCTTGAAGCCTGAGAACACGGGTAGAATCGGGAAGGGGAGAGAGCTGGAGGAGAAAACTATTTAGGTCTGTGTGTGAACCCACAAAAGTCCTGGGATCCCCCTGAGCCTCAGGCACAGACAGACCCAACGAGGCAGAGCAGAGACTTGGAGACATGAACCACTCAACCCCCAGGTTAACCCCTGAGTGGTACGTGCACCGTGAGGACACACGCAGCACAGCGATGTCCTAAAATCTGCACCAAGACTGGAACAACTCCGAAGGCAAGGCACAATGCGTGTCTGACCACAGGTTCATGGATTGCTTAAGAAAAACAGCAGGGGAAAACAAGGAACACTCTCCAGAGGGTTTTAATAGGAACCAGAGTCTAAAAACAAAAGCACGGTTTCCAGGATACCATCCAAAACTCACACAGCAGAGCATACAAAGCACTAGGAAAATGTGGCCACTTCTCAAGAGGAAAAGGCAATCAACAGACCCTGCCCCAAAATAACCCGTATGAAGGAATCCGCAGACAAAGCATCCAAGATAACCGTGCTCAGTGAGGTAAAGGTAAATCCTCTTGAAATTAATGGAAAGAAACAAGCTCGTCAGAGAGAAGTTAAAACTAGGAAAAAGAAGCAAATGGAAACTTTAGAACTTAACATGCAATATCCAAAAGTAAACATGCACTATGTGGGCTGAATATCAGAACCGGGGGACACAGAGGGAAGATGCAGAAAACTTAAGGATCAATGGATACGGCACGATCTGAAAAACAAAGAGGAAAAATGACTGAACAAAAATTAAGAGTCTCAGAGCCAGGTGAAGCAGTATCGGACGTTCTACCTTTTGTGCCATTGGGGGGTATGGAGGAAAGGTGCAGAAGAAGACATGAGGAAAAGAATGGTTGAATACGGCACTAATTTAGAGAGACAGACGTTACGCTCATAAAACCTCACCACGCCACACAATGAAGCCGATAAAAAAGCAAAGGTGAAGAAGAATGTCGAAAATAGCTGAGGAACATGACCTGCTATACATCGGAGAATATCAACCTGAAGGACTGGGATTTCTCATCAGAAAACACAGAGACCAGAAAAGAATGGGATACCATCTTTAGAGTATTAAAGGAAAAGATCAAACCAGGATATTACATCCTTAAAGCACAGATATCCTTAAGGATTGCAGCCAAACAAAACCCAAAACGAAGGCTGACGGAGATGAGAGAAAACTAAGAGAATTCATCACCAGACAACTTGCTATAAAAATAGGACATGAAAGGAAACTTCTTCAGGCTAAAGTGAAATGACACACGAAAGAAGTCTGCAACTTCAGGAATAAAGGAAGGGCAACAAAAATGATAACTATCTGGATACATTATCCTCTTAAATCATTTAATATACATACAACTTTTTGTTTTTTTTTTGGCTGCACCTGCATGGCTTGAGGGATCTTAGTTCCCCTACCAGGGATTGAACCCGGGCCCCAGCAGTGAAAGTACCGAGTCCTAACCACCGGACCGCCAGGGAATTCCCTATACATGTATGTCTCTTGAATGAAAAAAGGATACCACAGTCTCAGAGGGTGCCATTCACGTCATATACAGGTGACACACAGGACAAGTACAACACAGAGCAGAAGGTAAAAGAATCTATATGGATGCAAGACGTCTGCACTGTATTTAACGGGTAAAATCCTCACTCTAGACTGTGCAACAGTGCACATACACAATGTTATTCCAAGAACAACCGACGAGCGACCAACTCAAGACAAACTGGATAACCTCAAGAGTCCTGTATGTGGGAAGCGTGGATAAGACAGCTAAAACAGTCACATACCTGTTTCGGTGAAAAGTCCTTCTCTTGGTTCACGGCCCGGGAGTGGGGTTCCGGGTCACGTGGTGAGCATGGCCCTCTCAGGCAGCCCTGGCCACCACGTCAGGTGCCACGCCAGCAGGATGCGGGCGGTGTGGGCATGGCTGCCCTCGGTGGCTCTGCCCTCCAGTGCCACCAGGGGAAAGGGCAGGAGGACGCACAGGCGCCGACGCCAAAGCTGCCACCTCATGCGGGGGCGGCCCGGCCAGGAACCCTGCTCGCCTCTGCTGGGCAGAGACCCCGTCCGGTACACTTAGTTCCCCCGACAGCTCTGGGGCCCCGCCAGGGCAGAAGGGCCAGCTGTCCTGCCAAGAGGCTCACTGCTCTCAAGGCAAACACCTCCAACCCTCAGACCCCGGGACGTTCGGAAGCGCCAGGCGGGCCATGGGCGCATGCTCACCTGTGCGCCTCAGGGACCCACACGCCCTCTGCGCATGCGCCGTCCCTCCAGACGCTGTGGCTGCAGAAGCACGCATGCGCATTCTTCCCTCAGAGGTTCCAGCGCTCCATCCCAGCAACAGGCCTAGCTGTGCGCGCTTCGCCTTTAGCCGACTTGGCTGCGGAAGGAGAGCGCTCGGAGCCCAGCTCTCTAGCCAAGTACCCACCCCACCCAAGTGCGCTATGGGCAGTTACCTGGGCAGGCCCTGCCCCGCAACCCCGCCCTGGGCACTGGGGGGCCAGCGCGTGCGAGGAGGGCTCGGCCGCCCCCAGAGCGCTGCCCGTGCCCGCCACCTTCCCGTGGCCGGCCTGGGTCACCCAGCTGTCCGTGCCCCGCTGTCCACTCGCAGGCCCGCCAACACGTATCCAGGGACTCTGCATCCACGCTTTGTCACAGCATCTCTGAGACGGTATTCCATGATCACGGGGACCATGCACTCTTTGCTGGGGGTCCTTACCCCCATCTGCAGGCGAGGCCGTGGGAGGAAGGCGGTGCTGGGTGCTCACACCTCCACGATGTCCCACAGCTCAGCGTCTGCCGTGGGCCCAGTCATTGTCAGGGTGGTGCGGGGGTGTGCCCCCGCCTCCTGCACAGAGAAGATGGTGGTTGAGGGCCCTGGGAGAGAGCCGGAAAGCGATGGCCAAGCAGGAGGAAGAGCCCGCAGTCATAGGGAGGAAGCACCATCAGAGCAGCGGCCCTGATGGGTCTGGGGGCACACGATCTGCACTTAGGCCCCTGCCAGTCCAGAGAGGCCTCTGTTCCTTCGTGCCCAGGTCGGGACCTCTGCAGAGAAAGCTCCAGGCCAAGAGCTCAGAAGACAGAGCCCACAAGAAACTCCAGACCTCTTGTATGAGCTGCTGCCCCCAAAGAAACGCCATCACGAGCTCGTACAGCTCCACCCGAGGCCTCCTGCCTGTGCGGAGGAAACGGGGTCCCGCCAGATGGCAAGGGCTGCCCCAGAGGTCCCCAGAAAAAGGGAGCAAGGAGGGCCCCCCGTCACCCTCTGCAGCTCTGGTGGTTGCCCAGACGACACGCTAGCCTGACAAGGCTGCAGAGGCAACAAGTAGGCAGAAACAGACCTGGAGCCACTGCTCACCCACAGCCGACAGTTCCAGGCCGCGAAGACACAGGATTCCTCTTCTGTGACGCAGGCGAGGGGCGCCTCTGAGGCTGCCCGCACCCCCTGAGCTGGGTTTCCAGGTCACCGCTGAAGACCTAGACGCGGAGAAGGAAGCAGGGCTCCAGCACATCAATAGTGCGCTGCGGGGTGAGACCCGGGGCTGTCCCTTCCCCTCGGCCGCTGCAGGGGCTGCTTCTCCACCAGGCGTCCCTCCAGCCCCCAGCAGGGATCCACAGCTGGAGACACGCAGGAGGAAGCAGGACTCCCCAGTCCTCACAGACATCCAGGCACCTCTTGGAGGGGCCTCCTCTGTGCATCCTTTGTGTGGGAGGACGCACAGCTCACCCGGCCCCCTCTTGTCCCTGTCCCAGCCCCTTCCAGGCACCTCTTCCCACTCTCGGCCCTCAGCCCCGCTCACCGTGCCGACCCCCGCTTCCTCCCCAGTATCGGGCAGGGCTGGCCTGTGTGCTAGGCCCCCACACCCCTCCGCCCCTGCTCCCACCGCTGTGCCAGGAGTGGCGGGCGGGATCCGAAGCCCGGCTCCTGGCTGGCCTGCTCCTGCGGACGCTGAGGCTTCCCTTTCCTGTCTTCACGTGGATGCGCATCTGGGGGCCTCCTGCCAATGGTGCAGGAGGAGGCCCTTTCCAGCCCCAGGCATCAGTCACAGCTGCCCTGGATGCCAGACCCACCTTCCCTGCTGCTCCCAGCACCTCCCGCATGGAGTCCCCACACCCACGTGCGTTGATTCTCCTGTCTTCACCCCACAGAGCCCCCTCCCATCCCTGACCCTAGTGCCGCGCCCCCCACCAGCCTGCCCCTCACATCTGCTGTCAGTTCCACACCCTCACCCCAGCGCCCAGCCGGCCTTGACTGCCACCCCGGCGGTACTCCCCCCAGCACAGCCACTGCCCCGGCTCTGCAGCTGCCACCTGCGTGCCCAGTACTGGGGAAACTTGGCAGCGAGGCTCAACATTTGGCAGCTCAGGCCCAGCCCTCTGCAGTTTGGGGGTCTGAGCAGTACCTCTGGGCTTGGGGAGCAGAGCAGCTGTCCTAGATCTGAGCGGCCCCTTCGCAGCTCGCAGCATTACCGAAGAAAGAAGAGGGCCCCGGAGCACCACCTACAGCCATGGGGGCAGCGTGGGCCTGAACCCCTGGGCTCCTCCTCGCCACAGCACCGCCACAGTGACCACAGGATGGGACACTAAGAAGAAGCCTGGGTGTGGAGGCACTACTGCCCCCATCTTAAGTCCCATCCCTGGGGGTGCACCCAGGCAGAGACCCTTTCCTTCCAGCCAAGGGCCCAGCCCCACCCCCCTCCCCCAGCCAAGCTTGCCTTGAGGGGCGTGTCCGCCCCAGCCTCCACTCCTGG
Organism: Hippopotamus amphibius kiboko; assembly: GCF_030028045.1. NCBI lineage: Eukaryota > Metazoa > Chordata > Mammalia > Artiodactyla > Hippopotamidae > Hippopotamus > Hippopotamus amphibius. Next base: position 8,536,717 of record NC_080193.1, on the reverse strand, counting down.
CAGCCCCGCCTCCGCGGTGGGCACACTGAGGAGCAGCGGCCCTGCTGTGAGGGAGGCCTCGTCTCCCGCCCAGGGCTGGGCTGAACGTAAAATGTTTGGGCCATCAACCAAGTCATCCTCTTCCACATCGGGTGGGATCCACTCCCTTGGTGTCTAAGAGGTAAATGACAGCCTGAGCCAATAGCTTTGGGGAGAGATAGTCAGTGTCCACCTTCCTCCCAGCCTGGGCCTCGTGTGGGCCCTGTTTCAATGGGAAATGCAGGTCTGGCCTAACCTGTATAATCCTGGAGAAAACTGCGCACCCTATGATGCAGCATTCTGTTCCCACCCCTGGCCAGCAGTCCTTCCCCCAGACGTGGGTGGTTTGAGGCTGTTGTCCCATCCCAGCTGTCAGAGTCCTCAGGACAGTAGACAGAGGCCCTAGTCCTGTCCCCTCTGGTCCTGAAGCAGGGGGGTAACCCCTGTTGCCTATCCCTGACTCCTCCCCTCTCCCCATTTCCCTCCCAGAACACTTGTGTTGTTTTCATAAGTATAATAAAGGTTTGTTCTTATTTGTTTGCATGATCCTCCCATGTCTGTGGTCTGTAGATCAAGCATGGAGAAGCCCTGGCTTGTATGAGCAGTGACTTGGGAAGCCGGACCCGTTTCCCGTTTCCCGTGGCCTCGCTCACGGGTTGTGGAAAACAGCACCGCGTGATGGCGCCAAGGGCCAGTATATTAAAAGTGTGTTTTGAGTTTAAAGGATGCAGCCCGGGATAAAGTGGGCCCCGGGGGAGAGGTCCACAGGGAGGATCATCCTTGTCTGTTGGAATTGCTGCTTCTGACCCACCTCTCTGACCTGGAGGGGCTGGGTCACCCCAAGTGTACACCAGGAGCCCACACGCGACACGTTTAGTCTTCTCTCATGTAGCAGTTTCTTTGACTTTTTGTTTGTTTGTTTTGCTTTTAATGTCTTAGGCAGCTCACCTCCCTACATGTCTCACCCAGACAGTCCGTGTTCATCCAAGCCAAAGCAATCCACAGATCCAATGCAATCCCTATCAAAATGCCAATGACTTTTTTTAAATTTTTTGGCTGCATTGGGTCTTGGTTGCATTGGGTCTTGATTGCTGCGCATGGGCTTTCTGTAACTGCAGGGAACAAGCGGGGCCTACTCTTCGTTGCGGTGCATGGGCTTCTTGTTGTGGTGGCTTCTCTTGTTGCGGAGCCCGGGCTGTAGGCGGGCAAGCTTCAGTAGCTGCAGCACGCGGGCTCAGTAGTTGTAGCTCACAGACTTAGTTGCTCCTTGGCATGTGGGATCTTCCTGGACCAGGGATGGAACCCGTGTCCCCTGCATTGGCAGGCAGGTTCTGAACCACTGTGCCACCGGTAAAGACCCCACAGTTTTTACCTAAATAGAAAAAACAATTCTCACATTTCTATGCAACTGCAATAGACTTCAAAAGCCACAGCAATCCTGAGAAAGAACAAAGCTGGAGGCAACACTTTTCCACATTTCAAATTATACTACAAAGCTATAGGAATCAGAATTGTGTGATACTGGCATGAAAACAGACACAAATACCAATGCAACAGAATTAAGAGCCCAGAAATAAACCCACACAAATACAGTCAACTAATTGACAGGGATCCAACAAGAAAAAGAAGTCTCTTCATTAAATGGTGTTGAGAAAACTGGATATGCACATGCAAAAGAATGAAACTGGACCCCTATCTCACACCATTTGTAACAATTACCTTGAAATGGATTCAAGACTTCAATGGAAGACCTGAAACTCTAAAACTCCTAGAAGAGAACATACAGAGAAAGCTCCTTCACATTGGTCTTGGTGATGATTGTTTGGCTGTGACATCAAAAGCACAAGCAACAAAAACAAAAAGCAACCAATGGGACTACATCAAACTAAAGAGCTTCTGGAGAGCAAGAGAAACAAGCAACTAAATGCAAAGGCAACTTAGGAATGGGAAGAAGTGTTTGCAAACCACATATATGATGAGGGGTTAATATCCAAAATCTATAAGGAATTCACACAATTCCATAGCAAAAAAACAATCTGATTCAAAAACAGGCAAAGCAGGGGATTTCCCTGGCGGTCCAGTGGTTAAGGCTCTGTGCTTCCACTGCAGGGAGCAGGGGTTCGATCCCTGGTTGGGGAACTATGATCCCGCATGCCATGCAGTGCAGACACTAAAATAAAATAAAATAAAATAAAATAAAATAGGTAAAGCAAGACATGGAAACAACTGTGTCCGTCAAAAGGTGAGTGGATAAAGAAAATGTGAGTCATATATATATCATAATGGAGTTTTATTCAGCCACATAAAAAGAAGGAAATCTGGTATTTGTGACAACACAGACCTTGAGGGCATTTTGCTAAGTGCATTAAGTCAGATGGGGAAAGACAAATACTGTACGAGATCACTTATATGTGGAATCTTTTAAAAAAACCTCCTAGATGCATAGAACAGACTAGAGGTTGTCAGAGGTGGGAGGTGGGTGAAATAGCTGAAAGTGGTCGAAAAGTACAGACTTCAAGGTATAAGATAAGTAAGTCCTGGGGATGTAATGTATAGTGTAGTGACTATAGGTAACAATACTGTTGTATATTTGAAAGTGGCTAAGAGGATAGGTCTTTAAAACTCTCATCCCAAGAAAAAAATAGTTTATAACTATGGGTGGTGATGGATCAAGGTATAAAAAGCCACGGAAGAAGCTGAAATGCATATTGCTAGTTGAAATAAATCAGTCTGAAAAGACTACTCACACTGGATGATTCCAACCACATGACATTCCGGGAAAGGCAAAACTATGAAAACAAGAGGACGTGTGGCCCCAGTGGACAGCATCATCTCTCCTTCCAGGCGCCTCCAGGTGCTGGAGACCTTCCCACCTGAGATCCAGGTCTTCGTGAAGGACTCCAGTGGCCAGAGCAAGCCTCATGCCATCGACCCTGATGACCCCATCCATGACTTGAAAGAGAAGGTTGAAGAGACTGGAGGACCTTATGTGGAGGATGAGACACTCAGGTTCTGGGGCCGGAAACTGGAATCAGTGGCTTCTCAGCCCTGCACGTGGAGGATGGGGACACCATCATGCTTGTTAAGAGAGGCCCCACGTCCCCATGAGTGCCCACGGCCAGGCTTTTCATGTTGTAGACCTCGATGGTCCTGTCCTCCTAGCCCACCACTTTCTACCCAGACCACTGTGCTCTTTCTGAAGCAAATATATAAATAGAATCCTCCTCTGCTAAAAATCCTCCAATGGCTCCTATTACCTACAGAATCAAGTTCCAAGTGCCTTTGCTTGGCATTCAGGGTCCTTGACCATGTAGCTCTTGCTAACCTCTGAATCTCTCCTCATCACTCTCAAAACCATCAGATGTGGGGACTTCCTTGGTGGTGCAGTGGTTAAGAATCCGCCTGCCAATGCAGGGGACATGGGTTTGATCCCTGGTCTGGGAAGATCCCACATACCATGGAGCAACTAAGCCCGTGCACCACAACTAGTGAGCCTGTGCTCTAGAGCCCGAGAGCCACAACTACTGAGCGCCCGTGCTACAACTACTGAAGCCCGAACGCCTAGAGCCCACGCTCTACAGCAAGAGAAGCCATGGCAATGAGAAGCTCTCACACCACAATGAAGAGTAGCCCCTGCTCACCGCAACTACAGGAAGCCCGCACATAGCAACAAAGACCCAACGCAGCCAAAAAGAAATAAATTAATTAAATAAACTGATTTAAAAAAAAGTTCTTGGTTATAATGTTTGCATTTGAAAGTTCTTAGAATTCTGAAACTCTAAAGAATATCCGCAGACCTGAAGGAAAACTTTTTTCACTCTGCAGTGGAAGTTCATAATTTGGGAAATGAGTATCAAAAAATGACCCCCCCAACTTTTATCTTTCAGTTGACCAGTGGCACAGTAAGGAAAGTATAGGAGGGCACAGCAATGGGGAAGCCAATGGCAGAAGGAGTGATAATTACATCCAACTTGACAACAGTAGCCTTTATTTTTATTTATTATTATTATTATTTTTTTGCCACACTGCACAGCTGTGGGATCTTAGTTCCCCGACCAGGGATTGAACCCGGACCCTTGGCAGTGAGAGCGCAGAGTCCTAACCACTGGACCACCAGGGAATTTCCAACAATAGCCTTTAGACAACAGCACTCAATGTCTGCAGCACCTAAGGGTCATTGTTAACCTGGAGACACTCGGGTGCAGAGATGTGTTAGTAAAACAACTCCATGACTTCATAATGGTGAAGATGTTTATTTAAGAATATAAATTGTAGGACTTCCCTGGTGGAGCAGTGGTTAAGAATCCACCTGCCAATGCAGGGGACACAGGTTTGATCCCTGGTCTGGGAAGATCCCACATGCCGTGGAGCAGCTAAGCCCGTGCGCCACAGCTACTGAGCCTGATCTGTAGAGCCCACAAGCCACAACTGTTGAGCCCACGTGCCACAACTACTGAAGCCCATGCACCAAGAGCCCGTGCCCTGCAACAAAGAGAAGCCACAGCAATGAGAAGCCCGTGCACGGCAACGAAGAGTAGCCCCGCTTGCCACAACTAGTGAAAGCCTGCGCGCAGCAACAAAGACCCAGCAGCCAAATAAGTAAATAAATAAATAAATGATTTTTTTAAGAGAATACAAATTGTAGGGACTTCCTATAAGAAGCCCGGAGAGGCTTTAGTTCTTGAGTGTTAGCTGAAGCATATTTAACAATGTTTCGTTAATGAAGTGATCATAAAAGGCTCTAGCCATTTCCCAGCTGCCCGCTAGGTGGCGCGATGTCAAAGTCCATAAAAGGATCCCCATCTTCCCTGTTCCCATCCAGGCTTCCTGCCTCCTAGATTCTATTTTCTGAAATGCCCACCAGAAGGCAGGGACCCATCCAGTCCTGTGACTGCTCAGTGTTGTAAACATTTCTGTCTCTTGATAACTAGGATATGCTATCTGCTCCTCACAAGATGATTAAACACTATAGCAGTTTAAATTCACAGGCAACTGCTCCACCTTCCTTCTTCCTGGAGACCTTTAACCCTGAATGACATGGCCAAACTCCTCTGTACCCAATGCCCAGATCAGCTGTTCCTTCCTCTAGGAACCGTTCCTTTCGTCCCAAGACAAAACATTGCTTTATGTTGCTCTCCCAGGACAATTGATGAACATTTCTAATAGAATCTGTTACCATTTTTATTTGGATGGTGTAGTCTTAAAAATGCTTTAATGAGACACAGGGAGACAGGCTGGGACCCCTTGCCACAGGGCTGCAGTACTTGCACCTGGACACACCTCTCCCCCAGCAACGAAATACAAAGAAACTGTATGGGACTAAAAATAACTGCGTGCATGGGGCAAATTCTGGACCCCAAAGATACAAAGTGACCAAAAAACACAACTGCCACTTCTGCAGAGCCCGGAGCAAAAGCAGGGGGTCGGGAGCAAAAGCATGATACTATGCATGCCCCCTGAACACACCACCACCTAAGGGGTGGGCAAAACACCTACGCCACCTCTCAGGCCCGACCCCTGGACACACCCCTACCCTCACCCCACATAAGGAACAAGCTTGGCCCCCTCCCTCGGGGAGTGAGCCGGCGAGGGAAACTGTTGTTTGTTCTCGTTCCCCCCCCCCGCTGCAGCAGGGACCCCAGTGACACCTGGCCTGAATTTCTTGTCTGGTCTCTAGTCAATTTCTATTGCTTGGGGAAGGCCAAGGTCCCTGGTCGTAACAAAACTTAGTAGACAGCTGAGGCTGTGGCCTTGATTTTGCATATGAAATACAAAGATATCCAGCAGAAAGTAGACAGCAGACAATTACTGTTGGATTGAGAGACAACTTTATTTAATACTTTGAAATCAGTCTGACCTCCTTTATATGTTCTCCTGATTTTCATTCTCCCTACACTTTCTCTAGGTTCTCTAGGTGTCGTGTAAAACAGTATAAGAACCCAGCTGGCCTCATACTTCCAGACCCTGAGTAAAGAAGTGGTGCTGGGAAAATTGGACAGCTACATGTAAAAGAATGAAATTAGAACACTCCTTAACAGCATACACAAAAATAAACTCAAAATGGATTAAAGATCTAAATGTAAGGCCAGACACTGTAAAACTCCTAGAGGAAAACATAGGAAGAACATTCTTCGACGGAAATCACAGCAAGATCTTTTTTGATCCACCCCTAGAATAATGGAAATAAAAACAAAAATAAATAAGTGGGACCTAATGAAGCTTCAAAGCTTCTGCACAGCAAAGGAACTATAAGCAAGACAAAAAGACAACCCTCAGAATGGGAGAAAATATTTGCAAACAAATCAACAGACAAAGGATTAATCTCCAAAATATATAAACAGTTCATCCAGCTCAATATCAAAAAAACAAACAACCCAATCAAAAAATGGGCAGAAGACCTGAATAGGCATTTCTCCAAAGAAGACATACGAATGGCCAAGAGGCACATGAAAAGCTGCTCAACATCACTAATGATTAGAGAAATGCAAATCGAAGCTACAATGAGGTATCACCTCACACCGGTCAGAATGGGCATCATCAGAAACTCTACAAACAGTAAATGCTGGAGAGGGTGTGGAGAAAAGGGAACACTCTTGCACTGTTGGTGGGAATGTAAATTGATACAGCCACTATGGAGAACAGTATTGAGGTTCCTTGCAAAACTAAAAAATAGAACTACCATATGACCCAGCAATCCCACTGCTGGGCATATACCCAGAGAACACCATCATTCAAAAAGACACATGCACTCCAATGTTCACTGCAGCACTGTTTATAATAGCCAGGACATGGAAGCAACCTAAATGTCCATCAACAGATGAATGGATAAAAAAGATGTGGTACATACATACAATGGAATGTGACTCAGCTGTAAAAAGCAATGAAACTGGGACATTTGTAGAGACATGGATGCACCTGGAGACTGTCATACAGAGTGAAATGAGTCAGAAAGAGAAAAACAAATATCGTATATTAACACATATATGTGGACTATAGAAAAATGGTACAGATCAACCGGTTTGGCAGGCATAAATAGAGGCACAGATGTAGAGAACGAACATATGGACACCAAGTGGGGAAAGCAGGGAGGGTTGGGGGGGAATGAATTAGGAGATTGGGATACCAAATTGTACACTCTAAATATATGCAGTTTATTGTATGTTAAAAAATAACAAACAAACAAACAAAACACAAGTGGGGTTTTGTTGTACCTAGAGATTTGACTGTAGGATGGACTTTTAAAACCTGAAATAATAAGTGCTGAGTTTTAAAAATCATGAAACTGTAGCAAGGAACCTTGACTGTACATCATGCAAAGACTAAAACGAAGGAAACTGATGAGTTGTGGTACAAAATGAGAAGGGGAAATCTTAAGATTCTATGTGAATTATTTGTGATTTCCTGAGAAGTAAAGACCACAACTATCATTCTTCTTGTGTATTTTCACACATTTCCAAACTTGAAGTGAACAAAAGAAAGCAAATACAGAACACATCCAATGCCAACACTGAGAAACAGTGGTGACATTTGACTTTTAGGTTCATTCTTCCAATAGACTAGAAATGCTCAGGGTTCACACTTTTTTTTAATTAATTAATTTCTTGGCTGCTTTGGGTCTTCATTGCTGCATGTGGCCTTTCTCTAGTTGTGGTCAGCTGGGGCTACTCTTTGTTGCGGTGCTCTGGCTTCTCACTGCGGTGGCTTCTCTTGTTGCAGAGCATGGGCTCTAGGCACACGGGCTTCAGGAGTTGTGGCGCACGGGCTTAGCTGTTCCTCGGCATGTGGGATCTTCCAGGACCAGGGATTGAACCCGTGTCCCCTGCGTTGGCAGGCAGATTCCTAACCACTGCGCCACCAGGGAAGTCCCACATTCACACTTTTGTTAGCCACCAGCAGATTAAATAGGCACACACTCTAGTAGGATTGACAAGGGGTGGACAACTGTGTGAAATAGTTGATCAATAATAATTTTTATGTGAGTGTGAATGATAGTCTTGGGTGAAACACGCAGGATATGATTTATTGCAACTTTGGAGGTCTTATTTCTATGACCCCCTCTAGCAAAAATGTTTCAAAGGAAAGGCTATTGTCCAGTTTCAGGTGGTCTCAGGACACTGTCTGCTTTCTTTAACAAATTTTTGAAAATACATCTTTGAAATCATGGAGAAAAATGTTTTGGGAGAAATGATCGTGTCCACAGAGTTATTAGAAAACACTTCTTAAAACACATTACTTTTTTGATCTAAATATAAGAAGAGGTTTATTCCTTTTGCAACAATGGAGTCTGTGACTCATTTCATATGGTATAGATATCAATTCTTTAATATTTAGTTAAAAAAGACCAGAAGAAATCCCCATTTTTCCTAAAGAGACCCCATAGACATGGTTTTAAGAGTGAATTTTTTCAATCTCAGCAGTACTGACATTGGGCCAAGATAATTCTTGTTGTGGGGAGCTGTAGGGTATCTTGCAGAATGTTTAGCAGCATTCCTGGTCTCTATTCATCAAATGCCAGTGGTGCCCTTCCCCAGTGTTGACAGCCTTAAATGTATCCAGACAGTCCCAAGTGTCCCCAGGGGACCAAATCCTCTCTGGTTGAGAACCACCGGAAGACAGTATAATGTGTGTTCCAGGGAACAAGGAAGTACTCTCTAGAGGTACAATATTCTATTATATGCCTCATAATTAAAGAAAAATAATATGGGATTAAAAGGGCATGACAGGGCTTCCCTAGTGGTGCAGTGGTTAGGAATCCACCTGCCAATGCAGGGGACATGGGTTCAATCTCTGGTCCAAGAAAATCCCACATGCTGTGGAGCAACTAAGCCCAGGTACCACAACTACTGAGCCCGCCTGCTGCAACTACTGAAGCCCGTGTGCCTGGAGCCCATGCTCTGCAACAAGCTTCCAAATGAGAAGCCCCGCTTCCCACAGCCAGAGAAAGCCCTCACATGCAGAATTGAAGACCCAACGCAGCCAAAAAATAAAATACAAAATAAAATAAAATGGCATGACAGGGTGTGAATAAGGTAGGAAGAGAGAAACTCCAATAAAAGACCCAGCACCAGAGCTGAAATCACTGTGTAGACACCTGGAGGCCAGGATTTAAGGGGAGGTGATGTGAGCCCTAAATAAATTGATTTGATTTTTTTCACATTCGAAAGAGGGTGGCTAGCAAACAGCAAGATGGAAACTCTCTGCAGTGATAATGAAACCATCACTGACTGAGTACCAGCTCTGTGCCTGAAATATGCATGCAAACGTTGTCAGACATTAACTGTGTTTAGGAGACCTGGGCCTACACGTGATTTTCGATACCCCGCCTGAAGAGGTGGATTATTTCATTATTTTCATAAATGAAAGTATAGCCTGGGATATGTACCCGGAACAGACTGTCCCATATACATGTCTATGATGGAAATGACATATGTCTGTGCTGCCCAGTGTGGAGGCAATGAGTCCCATGTGGCTCTTGCATGCTTGAAATACGACCACATTTCTCGTGCCACCTGTAGAAAATCGAATCTTTTGCATATATTGAAGTAAAAATCTATTATTTACATTTCCTTTACCATTTTCATTTTCCCGATGTGTTTATTAGAAAATTCAAAATTACGTGTGTGCCTGGCATGATATATTTTTTGGTGGGCGCCGATCTAGAACATGGAAAATTATGCCTCCTTCAACTTAAACTTAACCCTACTCTGGGGCAATGTTCCAGCCAGGCAGGACCTGCAGGTAGAGCTGGAGACCCTGATAACGTTCGGCTATATTTCTTCCAGCTCAGCCCAAAGGCCAAGGAGGATTCTAGACTTTCATTCTGACTCCCACGTTGCAGATCTTCCTGGGTTTGGACCCTGTGCCCTTTCTTTTGTGTCCTCACCGCTTAACACTAGAACTGACATTGAATTAGGACACATTAACTATTTCCACATTAAGAATGAAGGGCTTTCGGGAACCAGTGACATTTAAATTGCAGAAGATCCCACAAACCTGTTCAGCGGCTCTCCCTCCAGGAAGCTGCCAAGGAGGAGCTTCAAGAAGCAAGCACAAGCCCTGTCAGCCTAGCCTTTCTTGGGAAGCCCTTTGTGGTATAATGAAAAATACATTCATCCTTTGTCCCTGGTTCCTGGCACAGGGCTCCTAAAGCCCTTGGGATTTCCTGAACGCCTTTGGACCACACCTGTGTTGATGCTCATGAGGTGATGGGAGTGGGGCGTCCTTACAAAGCATCAGGATGGAGCTGGTCGCCAGAAAGACCAAAGAGACGATTCAAGGACCTGGAACTTTGGCCACCCGCTGGCCATCTTGGGAGGAGGTGCTGAAGATTGGGTTATAAAAACTCTTGAGAGAGATTCAGGGAGCTTCCAGGTTGATGTTCTGAGGTGACTTGCCCGCAGAAGGCACAGAAGCTCTCCACCACCCCCTTACCTACCTTGTCCCATGTGTCTCTCCCATTTGGCTTTTCCTGACTTGTAGCCTTTAGCATCAACTGGTACATGAAGGTAAAGTGCTTTCCTGAGTTCTGTGAGTCATTCTAGTGAATGACCAAACCCGAGGAGGGGGTCGTGGGAACACCTGAATTTGTGGTCAGCCAGGCAGAAGTGTGAGGAGCTTGAATATCCCATTTGTAACTGGCATCTGAAGTGGGGGCCATCTTGTGGGACTGAGCCCTTAAATCTATGCCGTCTGACACTAGCTCGAGGTAATTAGTGTAGAATTGAAAGGAACTGTGGATACCTGCTTGGCGACTTTGGGGAATTCGTCGTGGTTGATGTCAGAAAATAGTACACACCCATGTCCTTGAAACATGGACACATCTGCATTCTTCACTACACCAATTTACTGCAAAAGGACCCTGAGGGGGAGGTCCTCTGTGCTCTGTGATTTCTAGGAAGAATGGCACAAGGCTCAGTTGGCAGTGGGAGAAGTTGGTTTCCAAGATCACGGATTTGAAACCCTAGCTGAGAGCTATTCTTCTAGATGACCCCAAGGATGCTGAAATTCCCAGGTAAGACCCTGTTCCCACTGCCCCCTTCCTCACTGAGGACTCAGAGATAATTGACATCACCATTGGTTCTCCATTAAAGGTGGGAAAGCTTTGAATTTTGGCATTTTCCCATGTCTATACTCCTCAGTCCTGCGTGCAGAGTAGAATCACCTGGTGATCTGTGATAAAGCCTGATGGGTGAGTCCCGCCCTAGGCGTGAGCCACAAGGCAGGGTTGGTCATTGGTACACACTGGTTTCCTCTGAGGCAACCATTATTTGAAGGCGTGACCCAATCATAAAATTTTTTCTACCCAATGCTTCTGTTACCGAACCAAACCTGGGTCTGCTCACCTGTGCACAGTGAAGTCAATCTACCGACACTGGGTTATGTTGAAGGAAAGTGCAATGTTTACTGCAGGATGTGCAGCAAGGGATTCAGGTAGCTAGTGCTCAAAAGACCCAAATTCCCTGATGGCTTTCAGGGAAGGGTTTTTAAAGACAAGTTGAGCGGGGGAGGTCGTGGAGGGTATGATCAGCTCGTGGACATTCTTCTGATTGGTTGGTGGTGAGTTCATTGGGAGTCAACATCACCAACCTTCTGGTTCCAATCAGGCTGGGGTCTACGTGTTTGTAGGCAGCATACACTTAACTCCTTCCACCTGGTGGGGGTTTCAGCACCTGCAAAACAGTGCAAAGGCCATGGCTCAGAATATTATCTATAGCCCTTAAGGAGGAACTAAAGGTCCTTGACTTTGTTTAATGCCTAAACTAGTATGATTTTGTCTTGCTTGACTGTTTTTCTCCGCTTCTGCATTTTCTTATTTTTCTGATTAAATGTATTCTTCGGAACTCGGGTAAGGCCTGGGAGGCCAAAATGTTTTGAGAAGCAAGAGGCAGGTGGAGGACGTGGGGGGGTGGTCTGTCCTGGGACGGCCCCATAGGGTCCTGTTGCATCACACTTCCCCACCTCCTCTTAATTTCTGCCCTAATTCCAGGTCTTCCTGCCATGATTAAGCCTCAAGCTGAATCGCTTTCATGTAGGGAAACCACCTATTTCTATTCTTGAATTCCTCACAAGATATGTAACATAATATTGTCATTTTCCTTAGATTTGTGGGGAAAAAAAATACTAATGTGTGTCGAACTGATTTGAGATAGGATGTGGGCACAAAATACTTCAATATTATATTGTCCCATATGTCTTCTGTTGCTTTTTTTTCCTCATTCAAAAATGTTTACTGATTAACAAGTTAACTACCATGAGACAAGGTATGTGTTAATAGGCGTCATTAATTGGCTCCTATGTTGGGAGTTCAGGAAAGATTTCTGCAGAAAGGTTTTATTGACTGGAAAGAGCAAAAATAAACCCACTTAAATGCAAAAGGGAGGACTTCCCTGGTGGTGCACTGATTAAGAATCCGTCTGCCAATGCAAGGGACACAGGTTCAAGCCCTAGTCCGGAAAGAGCCCTCATGCCTCAGAGCAACTAAGCCCGTGTGCCACAGCTACTGAGCCCAAATGCCACAACTACTGAAGCCCTCGCGCCTAGAGCCTGTGCTCCACCACAAAAGAAGCCACCGCACTGAGAAGCCCAAGCCCTGCAATGCACAGTAGCCCCTGCTCTCCGCAACTAGAAAAAGCCCCTGTGCAGCAACACTCAACACGGCCAATAAGTAAATAAATAAATAAATAATTTTTTTTTAAATACCAAAGGGATATGCGGGAACCCTCTCTGATTGGACCACACATTCTGTCCACCTGCTAAATTATTTTCTGTCTCCAGTGGCTGCGACGTCAGAAGTAGACACATCCAATGGCAACCTCATGATTTCTAACCACCTCAGGAGTATCCGAGGTTGGCATTCCTTTCACACAGAATCAGCAGACCTTCAACTTAACACGTCTTCATCAACCTGCTAAAAATCAAAGAGGAAGACAAATCTTGAAAGCAGGCAGTTACACAGAAAAGAAGGCCAATTTCAAGACATGGTTTCTCATCAGAAAACAGAGGCTAGAAGAAATCGGAATAATATCTTTAAATTGCTGAAAGGAAAGAACTGTCAACTCAAGATACTGATGCAGCCAAGATATCCTTAAAGATCGAAGGCAAAACAGAAATGAAAATCAGACAAAGGCTGATGCAGATGAAAGAAAACAGAAGCGTTCCCTCTCAGGTAACTAGACATCAAATGATGGCAAAGGAATTTCTTCAGGCTGAAGTGAAAGGACACAAGAGCTCCTAAAGTTGGAACTGCAGGAAGAAAGAAAGAGCCACAGAAGGGGTGGCATCTGGATAAATGAGATAGCCTAGTTTTCTCCTCTTAAATTCTTTTACTATATGTATGACTTTGGAAGGAAAAACAGTCTCAGAAGGTGAAGTTCAATTCACACTGATATATTACATAACTATAACATAAAGAGCGAAGGGTAAGAAAATCTATATTGCTGTAAGACGTCTATAATACATTTTACTTTCGTCAAAGCCAAAATTGGGTCTTCCCTGGTGCTGCAGTGCTTAAGAATCCGCCTGCTAATGCAGGGGACACGGGTTCGATCCCTATTCGGGGAAGATCCCAAATGCCAAGGAGCTACTAAGCCCCCATGCCACAACTACTGAGCCGCCACTCTAGAGCCCATAAGCCACAACTACTGAAGCCCACGCGCCTAGAGGCTGTGCTCCGCAACCAGAGAAGCCACCGCAATGAGAAGCCCGTGCACCGCAACAAAGAGTAGCCCCCGCTCTCCACAGCTAGAGAAAGCTCACATGCAGCAATGAAGACCCAATGCAGCCAATAAATAAAGTAAAAAAAAAAAAAAAGAAAAAGAAAGCAAAAACTGCACCCAAAACAGTTAAGCAGGGAAGGAAGCTGACACGGCAGACGACTGCAATAAGGCAGAAAGTCCAGGACTCAGTCTGGGCGCAGCTTCACTGAAAGAAAAGGTAGGGGAGCTTCTCAAGGCTGGGCTGGGGTGTATCTATGGGTGTGTTCAGTGCGTTGAGTTATTCCTGAGTTTGCAATGGTTTTTCTCTCTGACTAGGACATCTTGGTGTGCTATTTCGTACCCATCAAAGTTAGGCTTCTACTCTCCCGCAGAGATGGGGAAATATCTATGGTATATATGTCCCCCCCCCCCCAGCCTGCCTTTGCTGCCACATCAGTTGTCACCCCTGCAGGATCTGGGTGGCGTGGGCACTTCTGTTCCTAGCAGCTCTCCCCTCCAATGTTACCAGGTGAGAGGGCAGGAGGACGCACAGGTGTTGAGGCCAAAGCTGCCACCTGGTGCAGCAGCTGCTGAGCCGGCTACACTGCTGCCCAGCGTTGCTGCTCTGCTGGGCAGGGACGCAGCCTGTACAGTTAGAGCCTGGCCGGGGGTTTGGGGGCGGGGGGTAGGGTGGGGGGAGGGACAGCTGCCCTGTTAAGAAGCTCATCACTGTCAATGCAAACACCTCCAACCCGCAGATCCCCGCAGACCTGGAAGCGCCAGAGCCCAGCTGCGTATCCGCACCTATGCCGCCCCAGGTCGTCCCGCGTCCTCCGCGCATGCGCCATCCCTTTGGCATCTTTGCGTGCGCCAGGTCCTCGAGGGCCGTGTGCACCCATTCTTTGCTCACAGGTTGCAGAACTGCGTCCCAGCAACGCACCAAACATTGCACTCTTCGTCTTTGGCCAAGTTGGCTGCTTAAGGAAAGTGCTCGGAGCCTACCTTTCCATCCAAGCACTGACCGCACCCAAGTGTGCTGTGGACAGTTACCTGGGCAACCCCTGCCCCTCAACCCCGCCCTGGGCACTGGGGGGCCAGCGCGTGCGAGGAGAGCTCGGCCGCCCCCAGAGCGCTGCCCGCGCCCGCCGCCTTCCCGTGGCCGGCCTGGGTCACCCAGCTGTCCGTGCCCCGCTGTTCACTCGCAGGCCCACCAATACGTATCCAGGGACTCTGCATCCACGCTTTGTCACAGCATCTCTGTGACGGTATTCCATGATCACGGGGACCATGCACTCTTTGCTGGGGGTCCTTACCCCCATCTGCGGCCGAGGCCGTGGGAGGAAGGCGGTGCTGGGTGCTCACACCTCCACGATGTCCCACAGCTCAGCGTCTGCCGTGGGCCCAGTCATTGTCAGGGTGGTGCGGGGGTGTGCCCCCGCCTCCTGCACAGAGAAGATGGTGTGGAGGGCCCTGGGAGAGAGCCGGAAAGCGATGGCCAAGCAGGAGGAAGAGCCCGCAGTCATAGGGAGGAAGCACCATCAGAGCAGCAGCCCTGATGGGTCTGGGGGCACACGATCTGCACTTAGGCCCCTGCCAGTCGTCTGTTCCTTCGTGCCCAGGCGGAGACCTCTGTTGAGAAAGCCCCAGGCCAAGAGCTCAGAAGGCAGATCCCACAAGAAACTCCAGACCTCTTGTATGAGCTGCTGCCCCCAAAGAAACGCCATCACGAGCTCGTACAGCTCCACCCGAGGCCTCCTGCCTGTGCGGAGGAAATGGGGTCCCGCCAGATGGCAAGGGCTGCCCCAGAGGTCCCCAGAAAAAGGGAGCAAGGAGGGCCCCCCGTCACCCTCTGCAGCTCTGGTGGTTGCCCAGACGACAGGCTGGCCTGACAAGGCTGCAGAGGCAACAAGTAGGCAGAAACAGACCTGGAGCCACTGCTCACCCACAATCGACAGTTCCAGGCCACGAAAACACAGGATTCCTCTGCTGTGACGCAGGCGAGGGGCGCCTGTGAGGCTCCCCGCACCCCCTGAGCTGGGTTTCCAGGTCACCGCTGAAGACCTAGACGCGGAGAAGCAAGCAGGGCTCCCGCGCATCAATAGTGCGCTGCGGGGTGAGACCCGGGGCTGTCCCTTCCCCTCGGCCGCTGCAGGGGCTGGTTCTCCACCAGGCGTCCCCCCAGCCCCCAGCAGGGATCCACAGCTGGAGACACGCGGGAGGAAGCAGGACTCCCCAGTCCTCACGGACATCCAGGCACCTCTTGGAGGAGCCTCCTCTGCGCATCCCTTGTGTGGGAGGACGCACAGCTCACCCGGCCCCCTCTTGTCCCTGTCCCAGCCCCTTCCAGGCACCTCTTCCCACTCTCGGCCCTCAGCCCCGCTCACCGTGCCGACCCCCGCTTCCTCCCCAGTACCGGGCAGGGCTGGCCTGTGTGCTAGGCCCCCACACCCCTCCGCCCCTGCTCCCACCGCTCTGCCAGGCGTGGCGGGTGGGATCCGAAGCCCGGCTCCTGGCTGGCCTGCTCCTGCGGACGCTGAGGCTTCCCTTTCCTGTCTTCACGTGGATGCGCATCTGGGGGCCTCCTGCCAGTGGTGCAGGAGGAGGCCCTTTCCAGCCCCAGGCATCAGTCACAGCTGCCCTGGATGCCAGACCCACCTTCCCTGCTGCTCCCAGCACCTCCCGCATGGAGTCCCCACACCCATGTGCGTTGATTCTCCTGTCTTCACCCCACAGAGCCCCCTCCCATCCCTGACCCTAGTGCCGCGCCCCCCACCAGCCTGCCCCTCACATCTGCTGTCAGTTCCACACCCTCGCCCAGCACCTCTGCCGGCCTCGCTCTCCAGCCCGCTTCTGATGAGGTCACCCCCATGGACACCACTCCACCCTCCCAGCCTCTCCTCCTGGGGTCCCCCCTGAGTCCCGTGGGAGCCTCTTCCCATCTCTCCAGGCCCTGCACATGCCCCCCAGGGACAGCATGGCCTCAGTCACAGTCCCCAGCAGCCTGCCTGCACTCAGGTTCCGTGGCCCCACCCCAACTCGGAAACTCCCCGTTCACCCTGGAGCCACTGCCCGGCCCATCTCTGCGGCTCCTAAATGGAGGAAGCACAAAGCCACCGCCTGTGACATCTCTCCCTGGTGTAGAAAACGGGCAGCTTCAGCCCTAGCCTGGGACCCAACCTCTGCTCCAGGCCCCCCAGCCTTGGGCAGCCCCACACAAGCATCTTCTGCGGGATCATCACCCACATATACCACCGTGGGCACCCCTGCCAGCGCCCAGCCGGCCTTGACTGCCACCCCGGCGGTACTCCCCCCGGCACAGCCACTGCCCCGGCTCTGCAGCTGCCACCTGTGTGCCCAGCATTGTGAACACTTGGCAGCGAGGCTCAACATTTGGCAGCTCAGGCCCAGCCCTCTGCAGTTTGGGGGTCTGAGCAGCACCTCTGGGCTTGGGGAGCAGAGCAGCTGTCCCAGATCTGAGCGACCCCTTCGCAGCTCGCAGCATTACCGAAGAAACAAGGGGGCCCCGGAGCACCACCCACAGCCATGGGGGCAGCGTGGGCCTGAACCCCTGGGCTCCTCCTCGCCACAGCACCCCCACAGTGACCACAGGATGGGACACTAAGAAGAACCCTGGGTATGGAGACACTACTGCCCCCATCTTAAGTCCCATCCCTGGGGGTGCACCCAGGCAGAGACCCTTTCCTTCCAGCCAAGGGCCCAGCCCACCCCCCTCCCCCAGCCAAGCTCGCCTTGAGGGGCGTGTCCGCCCCAGCCTCCACTCCTGGCAGCCCCGCCTCCGCGGTGGGCACACTGAGGAGCAGCGGCCCTGCTGTGAGGGAGGCCTCGTCTCCTGCCCGGGGCTGGGCTGGACTCAAAACCCTTGGGCCATCAACCAAGTCATCCTCCTCCAGATCAGAATCCACTCCCTTGGGGTCTAGAAGGCAAATGACCTCCTGAGCCAATAGCTTTGGGGAGAGGCAATCAGTGTCCACCTTCCTCCCAGGCTGGGCCTCGCGTACGACCGTTTCGATGTGAAACGCAGGTCTAGCCCAACCTCTGTAATCCTGGAGCAAACTGCGCACCCTGAGATGCAGCATTCCGTTCCTGCCCCCGGCCTGCAGTGCTTCCCCGAAAGGTGGGTGGTTTGAGGCTGTTGTCCCATCCCCGAGGTCAGCGTCCTCAGGACCGTACACAGAGGCCCTAGTCCTGCCCCTCTGGTCCTGGATCAGGGGGATAACCCCTGTTGCCTATTCCTGACTCCTCCTCTCTCCCCATTTTCCTCCCAGAAAACGTTTGCTGTTTTCATAAGTCATAATAAAGGTTTGTTCTTGTTCATTTGCATGATCCTCCCATGTCTGTGGTCTGTAGATCAAGTATGGGGAAGCCCTGGCTTGTATGAGCAGTGACACGGGAAGCCGGACCCGTTTACCGTTTCCCGTGGCCTCGCTCCTGGGTTGTGGAAAACAGCACCGCGTGATGGCGCCAAGGGCCAGTATATTAAAAGCGTGTTTTGAGTTTAAAGGATGCAGCGCGGGATAAAGTGGGCCCCGGGGGAGAGGTCCACAGGGAGGATTCTGACCCACTTCTCTGACCTGGAGGGGCTGGATCACCCCGAGTGTACACCAGGAGCCCACGCTCCACACAGTTGTTTCTAATGCAGCAAATCTCTTTTTAATTTTTTTTCTTTTTTGCTTTTAGCGTTCTAGGCAAGTCACCCACATACACACCTCCCATAAAGAGGGTGCGCTTGGCATCAAAGCTTGTGGAATGGGGCAAATAATGAAAGCTTTCATTGTAGGACGTAACATCTCCCGGAGCAATCTGTGCCATTCTGCTTTAAAAAAAAAAAAAGAGAGAGAAGGACTCCCTGAATACATCTCTTCCCTTTCCCAACAAATGAAGATGAAAGGGACCTCTCTGCAGAGAAGGGAAGCAACCATTCGTTACTTTTAATTAGAAAAGATTAACAGGTTTCTAGTTTGTGCTCGGATGTGTTTGGCGCTTAGAGATCATCATTCCTGTCATCACGATAAGGGAAAAGTTGAACAAACTGAACACCAACAGTTCTGAAATCCCTCAGAGAGCTGTGGTCCCCGCGGCAAGCGATCCCCACCGCAAGAGCTAGGTAAGTGAAAACAGAGAATCACAGCTTCGCAAAGCACAGGACTCTGCTGGAGCCCAGATCTGGGGCACAAAACTTAAACTGCCCTCCATGAGGTTCTGGAGGCTTCGCTGTGGACACGCTTAAACCCTCCCGGGGAGGCGGCCGTCTCACGGGGGCCTCCACCCTTTCATGGACTATGCCACCAGGAGCCCCACCACGTGCTCAGGGTGAAGGTCAAAGAAAAGTCCCTCATACTCCAGGGGGAGAGGAAAAGCAAGCACTCTGAACCACGCCCAGAGCACCTAGAGCCCCAGCCTTTGGATGTCCAATTGCTCCAGCATCTTTTCTGGAAAAGAAACATCTTTCATCCATTAATTGCTTTTGGTCCGTTGCCAAAAATCAGTTGGAATATTGGTATGGGTCTATTTCTGAGTATCATTTTCCATTGACCTATGCATCTTTTATTCTGTCAATACCACAAAGTCTTGATTACTATCCCTATAAAATAAGTTGTGGACTTCCTAGGTGGTGCAGTGGTAAGGAATCCACCTGCCAATGCAGGGGACATGGATTCAAGCCCTGCCCTGGGAAGATTCCACATGCCGCGGAGCAACTAAGCCCGTGCGCCACAACTATTGAGCCTGTGCTCTAGAGCCCATGAGCCACGACTACTGAGCCCATGTGCCGCAACTATTGAAGCCCACGTGCCTAGGGCCTGTGCTCCACAACAAGAGAAGCCACTACAATGAGGAGCCTGTGCACCACAATGAAGAGTAGCCCCCGCTCTCAGCAACTAGAGAAAGCCCATGTGCAGCAACGAAGACCCAATGCAGCCAATAAATAAATAAATAAAATTAATTAATTAAATAAAAAAAATTAAAAATAAAAAGGGAGAGCCTTTTAAAAAAATAAATAAATAAGTTGTGACCTCAGGTGACTGATTCCTCCCATTTTCTTCTTTAAAAAAAAATTTGTTTTAGCTATTCAAGTTCCTTTGCTTTTCCATATAAATATCGTAATAATCTCATCTATAACTATAAAAATCTTGCTGGGATTCTGATAGGAATTACCTTAAACCTGTATATCAACCATAGGCACTTGATATGTTTACTAGGTTGACTCTTTTCAGAGCATGACCATGGTTTGCAGCTTCCTTTGTCTATATCGTCTTTGATTTCTTTCACAGCGTTGTGTGGTATTCAGCATGCAAGTCCTATGTACATTTTATTAGCAATACACCTAAGAATTTGTCTCCTTTTCAGCTACTGTAAATGTTACTCTATCAATATTTTTAATTTTGTCCATGTGTTCATTGCTTGTGTTTAAATATAAAGGGGAGACTGGACTTGAATATTCTCTTGAGTAGACAAAACCTGTTAAGTCACATTAGTGAAACTTAATTTAGCTTCACCTGCTGTGTAACCAAAGCTCAACTTGGGTTGTTTCTTGTAAATGCCTCTGAAAATCATAAATGAAACAAACTGTTTTCCACAACTGGAATAAGATAACCGCTTTTAACTAATCCCCCGTCATCAGAGGAAACCTCAATGCTATCACCCATCTTTGTAAAGAGTAAACAGTTGCTGCATTTTCACTGTGTAAGCAGTTCTATAACAATGTCACTCTTAGCTCCATTCCACTGTGGGTCTGAATGCTCCCAGCTCACAAGCTGTTCTTACATGCAGGATAAGCTGATCACCTCCTAATTACTATTTTATTGATGCAGTGATTTTATCTTTGTTATTTCTGGATTTCCACAGTAGTATATTGAAATGTAATGGATTTTTGTAAGTTTATATCATACCTTGCAAACTGCTGAAGTCATTTATTCTAGAGTTTTGTTGTTTTCTGGGTTGTTATGGGGATTTTTTTGTTTGTGTTGTGGGGGGTTTTTTGTTGTTTGTTTTTTGGGTGTGGTTTTTTGTTTGTTTGTTTTTGGTGTTTTCTCTTGTTTTTTTTTTTCTGGTAGATTCCTTGGGATTTTTCTCTGTAAACAATCAAGTCGTCTGTGAATAAAACCCTTTTATTCTTCCTTTCTTTCATCTGAGAATGTTTTCATTTCCCATCCATTCCTAAGGGATATTTTCACTAGATCTAGGATTCTAGGTTGACAGTTCTAATCTTTCAGTACTCAGGAAATGGTGTGCCACTTTCTTCTGGCTTGCATGATTTTTGATGAGAAAGTCGCCATCACTTCTATTGTTTTTCACTGATAAATAGTGTGTCATTTCTCTTTTACTGCTTTCTATTTTCTCTTTCATTTGTTCTCAGAACTCTGACTACGATATGTCTTGGTGTGCATTTCTTTGGGTTTGTTCAGCGTGAAGTTCACTCAGCTTCTTCAGTCTATAGGTTTGGGACCCTTGTCAAATCTGAGAACTTTTCAGTCGTTGCTTTCTCAAGTCCTTTTTTACCCCTGCCTTCTTTCACTTCTTCTTCCAGGACTCTGATGATGTGAAGATAACAGGTCCCTGAGACTATGTTCATTTTTGTTCAGTCTGCTGTCTTTCTGTTGTTCATTTGGGGTAATCTCTAGGGGCATAGCTCAGTAGTAGAGCATTCAACTGCAGATGCGGTAATCTCTGTTGCTCTGTCTTCAAGATCATTGTTATTTCCCTGTGTCTCCTTTATCCTAATCTGAAATTCATCCCTGAATTTCTTTTAATTTTTCATTATTGTATTTTTCAGTTCTAAATTTTTCGTTTGGTTCATTATATCCTCTCTTTCTTTGCCGAGATTTTCTATTCTTTCATTGATTTCAAGTATATTCTTAATTACTCATTTGAGGATTTTGATGACCGCTTTATTTTGTCAGATAATTCAACACCTCTGTCACGTCACTGTTGGCGTCTATGGATTGGCTTTGTTCAGTCCATTTAAGATGTCCCTAGTTATTGCTGCGATGAGTAATTATCTATTGAAACCTGGACATTTTGAGTATTATGAGACCCTGATCTTATTTAAATGTTCTGTTTGAGGTGGAGTTTCTGACCCTACTCAAGGAGGAGAGGGTCTTGCCTCATTACTGCCGGGTGAATGTGGAATCCAGGTCTCCCAGTTGGCCTCTATTAACCCTCAAGGGCTGAGGCTCTCCTTATTGGTGGTCAGGATGGCCCAGGAGGGCGGAGTTCCAGTTCCCCACCAGGGCTCCAGTGATCCTCAGTGGGAGGGATGAGTATTAGTGCCTCCTAATGCTCCCCATGGGACCTCACTGACATCAAGGGTAGGGAGAGTGGCCTCGGTAACACTGACTGGTGGTAAAAGCTTCCTCTGACATCACCCCAGCAGGGAGAGAGAGGCCACTTCTTTATGGCTGGGTGACGTTGGAAGTCCAGGCTGTCTCCAAACTCGACTGACACTGAGGAGTGGAGGGCTTCCTCATCATCCGGCAGGAATGAAAGTCCTGACCCCCTACTCAGCCTTCTCTGGCACCACCATGCCTCTGCCCCTCCAGAAGGGGGTTGGGGGGCCTCGTTACATCCTGGAGAGAGTGGAAGTCGGGGTTATTTTCTCGGTCTTTGCCGGTGTGGGTGGGTGACTTAGACTAATTATCTCTGGTTTCTATCCATACTTTGTGCCTGGATCAACTGCCCTTGACCCTGGGATACAGATGAGATGCGGACCAGTCAACTAGCTTCTTTGAAGTGTGGCCACACATTCTTGTTGTCTAAGAACAGTGAGGGGAAGGGTCGGAAGGGAGAAACAGGGCTTGCAAGCAAGAGGAAGTACTAAAAATTACGAATCCCTGTTAGCATTGGAACTGAGTAACACATGCCGGCAAACCTGCAGAGGACAGCAGCCGTGAACATGAGCTTTGGAGTCCCACAGCCCTGGGTGCAAATTCCAGCTCTTCCACCACTTAGCTGTGTGACCCTGGGTCAGTGACTCAACTTCTCTGAACCTCATCTATAAAATGAGACTCGCTAATGGAGCACGTTCGGAGTTCCTACGATGAACAAATAATTGTTTGCTGTGATGTTTATGGCTACTTAGGGCCCCATCACTACACTTTGGGATGGTTTGTTACACCCCAGTAGAAAACTGATACGGAAACCTTATCCTTCCATTTTCCAGACTGAGGAAAGTGAGGTTTGCTTAAAACCATGAGTCTCTCCCCACATCATCAGGGTGAGGCCCCTGCTGACATCCCCAGCCCCATGAAGCAGGACCAGTTACTGATAAGACAGGGGGTGGGGGAGTTCAGGTTTCATTTCTGAAACTCTCATCCACTCACTTACGACTCTCAGTTTTCACATCAGTATAATGGGGTCACAGCACCTCCTTATGGTGAAAATCTTCTCAGGTGGGGAATTCTGCCTTCTTCCCGTGAGACTTTAAGACTGGCCTTCCCACCTGGGGATTCAGAGGCTGACATGCCTCCCCTTGTCTCCTGGGGGGTGCACTGGAAACAGTGCAGCTGCAGGCCGGCAGGCACATGGGACCCACAGCCAGGACCCTCCTCCTGGAGGCTGGAGGGGTATAGGAGACTGGGGGTGGGGAGTGGGGGAGGTGCCAGGCTTGGGAGACAACTTATACAATGGGACCAGGCGCCAAGGCTCCAGGTCCATGGCTGGAGCTGGAGCGGTCCGGGGGAGAAAGACTGATGGGCCTCTGAATGTTGCCTGGTTGCACAGAGCAGAGGGTGGTTGGGCGGGTGCCCTGTGGGTGTGGCCCCCTGCAGTTCTGAGCACTGCCCTGCTGCTCCTTGGGGCTGAGCTTGGGCAGGGGAGGCTTCTGCCAACTAGAGGTGGGCATGGGGGTGTGGGGTGAGATAGGGCTGTCCTCTTCTGGAGCTCTGAGAGCTTCTAAAGGGCCAGAAGCCCAAAAGTTGCTGGCATGATAGCCCTTCACCAATTCAGGGTTGGGGGAGGCAGGCTGAACTCCCCCAAACCACAGAATTCACTGCGTGTCCCTGGATCACCCAGTCTCTTCCTTCATTCAACAACCAGATCTGGGGTCAAGACCCTTCTTCCCACACTGTGTGATCTGAGCAAGTGACTTCACCTCTCTGAGCCTCAGTTTCCTCATCTGTAAAATGGGGATGACAATAATACCGCTTTACTAACTTTTTTAGGATTTAATGAGAAAACAAGTAAGGAAGGCCTGCAGCAAGGGGGGCTGTTATTGTTAATGCTCCCCTCCACCCACCACTGCCCCGCCTCAGTCCAGGAGACCCCTGCCTGGTCTACCCAGAGGCCCACCCCTGCTGGTTATTTGATGTTGCACAGGGAGAATGGCTAAGGCCAGAGTTGGAACCAGCAAGATGTAGCCTTTGACCTTGGACAAGACAATGGCCCTTTCTGGGTCTCACTTTCTCCATCTGTGGAAGACAAGAGTTGTACTGTAAAAAGTGAGAGATAGCAGTCCCAGTGCGTTTATGGAGTGCCAACTGTATGCGCCACACTTCGCCTGCTTCCCAACAAACCTAGGGGGCTGCCAGTGTCACCAGTAGCCCCACTGTATAGGAAGGAAGGCTCAGAGAGGTGGGGTGGCATGACCAAAGTCACACAGCTAGGAGCAGAGGTGCTAGGCTTGAGGCCTCACTCTCCTGTCTGAGGAGCTTGGGCCCCTGGGAAAGCAGGGCTAACTCTGCAGGGGCTTTTGCTCCCCGCCCCCCTTTGCAGTCTCCATTGGGAGGTGCACCCTAGAGGAGCAGCTGCCACCCCAGCTCCACCAGGCTCAGCACAGAGGCAGGGGCAGTGCTGGTGCTGTGTGTGTCTCCACCTCATCGGAAATGAGATGGAAAAGCAAAGGAGAGTCGGCCTGGGAGGGCAGGGCGCTCAGGAGCGGGCACTGGCTCTCTGGGGCTGCAGCACAAAGAACTGAAACAAGATTCACTTCCTTCGGGCGTCTGAGCACCTACTGTGTGCCTGGCACTGAGCAGGGCCCAGGGGGCAGGTGGGAGAGGAGGAGCCATCCCTGCCCCCAAAGGGCTCACTCTCCATCACACAAGCCCTCCATTACATCACTTACTATAGGGAACTCACTGTGTCCCTTCATTCTCACCACCACCGAGCTGTGGGTGCTGTTATCATCCCCAAGGGATGTAGTTGGAAAATGAAGCCCAGAGTAGGAAAGTGATTTATCCAAGGTCACACAGCTAGTTGGGGTTGGAGCTGAGCATTACAATTCTTTTCTTTGAATCACACAATTTGTTATTAGGTAAGGACCTTCTAAAGACAAAACAACACTTTTGGTCTCCAAACATATATTTAGTTTGCTATTTATTAATGTAGTTTCAGTAATCTTTCTCTTTCACTAGTGTTTGCCGGGTATAACTTTTCAACATTTTAATCAAAACTATGTATGTGTACTTATATGTAGGTATGTCTTGCATGGTTTCTCTAATCTGGATGAAAGCTTTTTAACTCTCATGTTAAGCCCATTTAAGTTAGCATGAGTGAATATTTATATACTAGTATTCATTTCTACTCTATTTTTGATATATTTGTATTTATTTCTAGTATATTTTTTGCTGGTTGTCCTGAAAGTTTGATGCTTCCTTCCTCCTTTTCTTTTTTCTTTTGGATTGACTCATCGCAACCATCACGTTGTAATTTTTAGCATGGTACTATTCTGTGATTTGAAAGCTACTCTTCAGACTTTAACATGCCAAATTAGCTTAAAATGCAAAGTGATCACTGTGCCTACCTCACTCTGAACAAAACAAGAACTCTTCAAATTCGATGGCCGTCCTTCTCACCCCACATGCTACTTTTGTCTAGTACTTCCCTTCTAACTTTTTTTTTTAACTCCTGGTTTTTGGAAAATACTACTATTTCATTTGGTGAGTACGTCATTTCTGCTCACCAGTCTCAGTGAACATCCCAACATCTCACACTTTCATTCTGGGATCACTGTCCCTTTAATCACCTCAGTTTGTCTCTGAAAAATCATCTTTACTGTTTCTCTTCATTGTTACTGAATACAAGTAAAAGTCTGTCGTTCGACACTGATCTTCTTCTGAATCTTAGCATATGAAGGTGTTATTTCGGTTCCTTTTGGTTCTACTTTTGCTTGTTGTTTTTACGGGGTAAAAACAGCCCTTTCTTGTCGCTCCCTTTGTTTTTCTTGAGAAGCAGTATAGCTCTACGTGGATTTTTTTAATTTAATCACATGCGAGGGTTTCCATCCCGCTTTCTGAAGATGAGAATTCACATATTTTTACCAAATCTAGGAAATGCTTGGCTGTGATTTCTTCCACTGTTTTCTTTCTCCCATTTTCTCCACTTCCTCCTCGCGATAAAGTTGGAAGATGATCAAAGCTTTTCATTCTGTCTTTCACATTGTTTAACCTCTTTATTTGAACACTCCATTTCTTTGTAAAGTGCAATGGGAAAATATATCAGACCTAATGTCCATTTCTATGTTTCTTCACCTATCTCTGATCTTCTGCTACAGCTCGCTAAATAAGTTTTTAATTTTAATTTCCGTATTTTACAGTATAGAAATACAGAAACTAAACAACTGGAACTACTAGTACAGTACTTCTAGTATGTCCAGTTGTTTCCTTTAATAATCTGTCTGGACATTTGATCATCTATGATGCCTTTCCATGTTTTTAGTTCTGCGGTTAGTTTTTTAAATATTTAAAAGATCTTTATAGAATCTCAAGCCCTTGGATATCTAATTGGACAGGAGGATATGGGTGAATTTTCTAGATAAAGAACTTTGGCCATATTTCTACAAGCAGTTGTAATCCTTTTAGATGGTACAGCTTTGTGTCCTGGGGGTGAGGTGTGTCTGCATGTGAGTTTGTGTGGTGCCGTTGTATCTCTTTTCCCTATATTCCTTTTACACAGCAAAATTGCAAGTGTCAACTTTCTCAGTAAAATATTCCATCACCATTGCTTAATGGGTATATGTGTTGCCTGCACTGCAATGCCGTCCCAACGTTAACCACCAAGAGTTCCTGTCAGATCCCACAAGTTAAGGACATAGTCCTCCACAAGACTGCCCTTTCTTCAGATACCAGCCACGTTTTGGGGGTTCTCAGGCTACCCAAACTTCCAAAAGACTGGCTATAAATTCAGGGGTTTCCATGACCCCCTCAGCTTTGATAATTCGCTATAAAGGACTCAAAGAACTCAAGAAAGTGCTCTATGGGTTATTAAAGGAGACACATAGGGTGAGGCCTGGGAGGGTCCTGGAAGCACAGCTCCCAGTCCCTCTCCCTGTGGAGTCAGGGCACATCACTCTCCCAGCTCATCTGTCGGTTCCCCCCCAGTCTGGGACTACAGTGACATGATTCTGATGCTCACCACTCAGAGAGAGCATCAGGTCCCACCAGGTAGGACAAAGTCCCTCACAGGACACTCCTTCCGTCAGACACCAGATGCAATCTGGGGGTCCCGAGCCACCCACACTTCTGATGGACTGGCTGTATATTTAGGGGTTCCCACAACCCCTTGGATTCAGTAATTCCCTGGAAACAATTCATAGAACTAAGGGAAGCAGTATCCTTATGTTACCCAGGCCAAGCTGGCTCTGCTCGCTGCACAACATGCCAAGCAATCGAAGATGAGGTGTTGACACTGGGAATATGACATTATTCGGAAAGCCAGCAGACTGAGAAGGTGGCTGACTCGTGTCTCTGAGAAACCATCTTCTCGCGGTCTGGATGCCAGTTTCTTTTATCGAATCAGAGAGGGAGAGGCAGTGAGGAAGTAAAGTGAAAAGGCAGAATAGAGAGGGAGAGGTGGCAGGGAAGTAAAGTAAAAGGGCCAAACGTCTCTGGGAATGGCCCGCCTAGGAGAGGGGATGTGTGAATTTCTTCTTTCTTGCAGCCTTTCACAGCTGGGCAGGGCAGGCTGCCTGTCTGTGAGCTGAACAGAGGCACTTCAGTTTAACACTCAGGCAGCTGGGGAGGCTTCCCTGAGGCAGGCCATCGTGTATGGTTATAGTCACAAAAGCAGTGAAAAGGAAAGGTTAAATTCGAAGAAACAGATTGAACATGGAGCCCGATGTAGCTCTTCCCTGTTACGCTTAAAGGATACACACGGGTGAGGTCTAAGAGGGTTCTGGGTGCAGAGCTTCCATGCTCCCTCCCTGTGGAGCCCTGACACATCACTCCTCCGCCCCGTCTAGGTGTTCACCATCCTGGAGGTTCCACTAAGTAGGAGTGTCCAGAGTTTTATTGGTGTTTCATTATGTAGTGCATCAAATCATTGGCCTAATGACTGAAGTCAATCTCCAGCCCCTCCCCTCTCCCGGGAGGTCAGTTTCCCTTGAAGTTACAACCATCTAATCCTGCAGTTGGCCTTTCACTTCTATCCTAAAGCCATCCAGGGATCCACAATGAGCCACCTCATTGGCATAACAAAGCCTATCTTAGCACACAGCAGATTCCAAGGATTTTTGAAGCTTTGTGCCAGGAACCAGGGAGAGAGACCAGACACCATCTTTGCTACACTATAGGACATATGTCCAAATTTATCAAATTGTAAACCTTCAGTATGTGCAGTATACTATATGCTAAGCACACCTCAATAAAATGGGAAAAAATACAGCGGCCGTCCAGGAAAACGTTCGCAGAGTTCTAAATGGACAAAACTGCATTTCACAATCCCTATTTCCGAGACAATAAGCCCTTCATTTAATAAAACATCTCCACTCTGAGTTGGTCTTTATGTTCCCCTCATGGCATTTTGGTTGATCAAATACAAGAGAAGAATCTATAACTGGAACCGTGCACCTCAGATTGGGACTTGAACCCAGCTTAAACCCAGATTGGGACTCGAACCCTTGTGGCCGTGGCTGGAACCCGCCCAAAATCCTGACTGGGTCTTGAACCCATGCAGCCAGGACTCAAACCCAGCCAGAACCCAAGATCTGCCCACTGAGAGCACATGCCTGGTTTCAGGACGTCATGAAGCTCAGGCTCTTGATGTCTCATCACGGAAAGAATTCAGTGAGCCACGAAGGGATAGGTAAGAAGCTTATGTAGAGACTTATTTAGAGAGAAACACACTCTGCAGACAGAGCCTGGGCCATCTCAGAAGGTGAGAAAGGCACCAGGGTGTGGGGCGTGTCCGTGTTTGTCAGGGTGGGTCATTTCATAGGCTAGTGGGGGGGCGGAGTATTCCAGAATTGGGCCACCACCCACTCTCTGACCCTCATGGTCAGCCTCCGAACGGTCACGGCGCCTGGAAGTTGATGTGTCCGCCATCCTGGGCCCATTTGGTTCTAATCAGTTTATGTCATGTCCTTGGACGATATCAGTCTTTCAAAGGTGGTGCCCTGCCCCCTTCCCTCCTGTTTCATAACTGTATTTATTTGACTTATGAGGAGGGGGGGAACTCTGCAAAGTTGTATGGCCAGCAAATAGGGAACCAGGCCCTGTAGAGTAACCCTTCAGTCCCAAATCCTGCGGCCTTCCTCTGGTGCCTCTGCTTCCCGGGACTGACTCTAAACGTCTCCTACGAGGTTGGCATACCAATGACGACTTTAATCCTTGCTCTCCATGCTCCCTGTGTGGGGTGCGCCCCAGGCCGGAGACTGCAGTAACCCCAGCCCTCTGCTCCTTAAGACACTTTAGCATCAGAGGGGTACTTTCTCAAGGATGCATCCTTCCTGTCCCTCTCCACATTTCCAAAACTGTATTATTATTAGAGGAGGCCTCAGAATGCCTCCTCCCCCATCTCAGCTGGGGCACTGGGGCAGCATGCATTCCTCTTCCAGGAGCACCAGGTGAAGCCAGGTGTCACACCCAGTTCTGGAGGAATCTGAGAAAGGAGGAGCTTCCAGGGATAAATGAGGGACATGCACTCCAACTTTCAGCAACTAAGCTCTCGTTATTTTGCTTCCGAAAATGTTGCCAAGAATAGCACATGCCACTCTGGTGTGGAAAATCAGTCTCCCATCGCTTATGCCAGCCCTGTTTCTGTGTGCAGGGCACGAAACACTGTGGAGAGCTCTCCTTCAGGGACCGAGCATCAGGGTGGCCGCTGGGCTCCCTTCCTGGGAGGATGAAGGGGAGGTTATGCCTTACAACGTGGGGAAAGGGGAACTCAGCAGTGGGACAGGAACATGTCAAACCAGCCAGAGGAAATAGGTCTGGGTTTCTTCTGCAGCCTTAGCAAGGAACAAGTCAAGGGAGCTGTTTGAAGTCAATGCAAAAATAAAACGAGACAAGTCTGACTTGAGGATCCTTTTGTTTCATGGCTCCTGTGTGAAATGCATGGCATTTTACTAGAATTTGATTGCCCTGCAGGGGTGTTGAAATTTTTCCCCACAGAAGGAAAAGAGGAGAGTGCTTGAGTTAAAAGATCACTTTTCCCCCCAAAAGCAAGCCTCTCATAACAAGATTGTCCCGCAAATCCTTCAACTCGAGATCACAGATTCCCAGGGGTGCTTGAGGGGACCCTGGCTATGTTTGATTAAAGGTCACAACGAGAGATACCAAGAGCAGCTGCCCAGTGGTTCCATAGGAGACATCAGGGCCCAGAACCTTGGGCAGGACCGCAAGAGGGAAATGATATAGAGGGACAGAAGGAAGGCACAAAGAGTCCCCAGGCCATGGGAAGGAAGAGGGGTGATGGATTCCACAGTCTTCCGGTGGGAACATCAGTACGGCATCACCACCCACGTCCAGCCGTGGCCATCTCTGCCTCTGCGCTCCTTCCACGTGGGGATGAGGGAGGACACAGGCACAGTGGCTGCAGTGAGAGTGGCAGAGAAATCTGCCTGAGTGTCTGCAGAGAGGCGCTTCCTTCCTATTCCGTTGTCTCCTCCATCAACTGGGACATACCAGGCACTTTTCGTCTTGGCAGTTGGTGAGAGGCAGAGAAGAGGAGTCGGGTCTGACATGGGTGAGCAGGAATGGACTACGGGGTCTGGTTAAAGGCAGGAGGCTCTGAGACCCCTTCTCCTTCATACTGGCACAGGGACCAGTTTTTACTTTTCATCAGCTCCTAGAGGTTGCCTGACTGATACTCCTTTTCTAGACAATATGAACCAAGGATTGTCCGGCCCAGACAAGCATTTAAAGTGAAGGGAAAGAGCTCACAGCACGTGGCCAGGCAGCTGTAGGACCTTCCAGGTGTAGCAGAAGTGGGGAGGGGCGTGGGAACCGCGCGGGGCAAGCTCAGCAAAGACATGGGGGATGAACCCGGCGTCAAGGTGATCATCGCTACTCTTGTCTAGGACCAAGAGGCATCAATTTGAGAGTGTCTCTGAAATTGTCTCGGGGGGACAGGAGCCCTGGACGCAGGTGATGCCTGCAAGGGCACTGCCTGTGTCTTCCTCACCGATTCTCACCCCAGGGCTCAGCCCTGGACAAGCTGTCTTAGCCCCCACAAATGTCTAATCTACATCCCCCCACCCTGGACTGGGATGCAGTTCAGGAGTAGAAAGGGTCCCTCCTCAGCTTGTCCAGGCCTATTGGGCCCACATCAAGTTAGGGACCTGCCCAGGCTCTCATCCAGATCAGGGGTGACAAGGGTGGGCTCCTACAGCATCCCTCCCTCATCCCTGACCCCGCTGTTCTGAATCCACCTAGCACAGGTATGCCTGGCCTTGCTCTTCACCTCTGCTCACAGGTGGGCCCTCTTTGGGAATCCTCTAGGACCTGGGTGTTGACCTTACTGTCTGTGTCCCCAGGGCCTCATTTAGCGCCTGGTACGTGTGCGTGAGCCCAGGAAGAGCCTACAAATGCACGGTCAGATCAGACCAGCAAACTGTGCTTTCAGGGAACAACTGCAGGCACGGGGGAGGGGGCGGGGGGCGGGGGAAGGCGTGAAGAGTATGTCTTCCTCATCTTTGGATCCTAGAGCTGCGACATCCAGTGTGGTGTTCCCTTACCAGAGTTGTCTCTTTATGACTCATTCGTTAATTATAAATACAATGAACATTCAGTCTATCCATCACACCAGGTGTGTTTCAAGTGCCTTGTAAGGTTACGTGCTAGGGAAGGATGAGAACACAGAGGAAAGAGCCCGGTGATGCTGGGGGAGCCAGCCTGGCCTCCACTGGAAGAGGAGGAGTGCGTGAGCCACTGTCTCTCATCACTCTACTGCTGAAGTGTGTGTTTCTCAAGAATGGCAGTGGAGAGCACATATGTCTCAAGCAGCGAGGATGAAGGCTCTCCAGGCAGGCAACGAGACTTAACTGCTTTACTAGACTGAGGAAGAAGGATGTAAAATCAGAAAGAAAAGGAAACACGGAGGCTTGTTTTGTGCCGTCTGCATTTTAACAACCTAATAAGAAGAGGTATTACGTCTCTAGGCTGGGCGGGTGCTGTGTCTGTAAGCACCTTTCCTTGCTCTGTTATTTAAGATGACCCTTTGCAGCAGGCCAGTTCTTGCTGTGGGCCACAACTGAACACCAAAGCCTTTGCTTCTGTTTGATTGGCTTCTCTTGGCGATAAAGCACAAGTGTTACTGGGCTGGGGTTTGGGGGCTGAGCTGAGATGAGGCCATCTGGTGGGACACAGCTCCCTCACGAGCCCTTGAACCTGGAGACACAGTTTTCGTGTGGGACCCGGGTGCCAGGTGAGAAGCAGACGCCCTCCCTCTGCACATCCAGGTCCTGTGGCAGTGCCTGCATGTCCTGTCCTCAGGTTTCCTCCTGGTTTCAGGGAGCTCCCAGGGGTGGGGATGTTAAAGATGACATCCTCCCAGCTTCCTGCATGGGTTGCCGGGTCTTCCCAGAGAGGTGGCGGGGAGCACACCCTGGAGCACATTTCCTGCCTCCACTCCTCACCCACATCCCAAGTCCTGGGACCAGGAATAAGGCCCCTGTTCAGCTGCCCCTTGAGCCCCTCTGTGGCCGGCAGGAATTCTCGGGGACACTGTGAAGGGTTGCCGGCCTGGCTCCACACACGTGCCCTCACAGCCCCGCTGACCTGATCCCCTGGGACTGACCTGCTCCAGGACAGAGCCTCTGGGAGGCAGGCCCAGGGGCTCACTGTTCCTCTCAGAACCCACTGCTCCAGCCAGACAGCTCTGCCCCTGCTCCCCCACACCCCAGCCATGCCCACCCTGAGAACTTCCCTTAGGCCAGCCCAGGTCCCCTCCTCCCCAGTCCTTCCAAGATTCTGGGAAAATCTGACAGGTACTGTTTACTCATGTGGGTATACATCCTTCTGCTGGAGAACCTTTGTTTTATCACTTGCAGACCAAGAGAATTTGGACAAATTACCTCTAATCTTGTGTTCATCCCCTCTAAGGGGCTAGAAAACTTACGTGGTTGTTGTGAGGACTAAGTGTCTCCCAAGTAACGAAAGTCATTGCCCCAGGCACAGGACAGATAAGCCCTAAGTGGAATTGGCTGCTGTTCTCTCCCAGGAAGCCATCACAGCCCCGGGTCTGTAACAGGTGCTCCCTGCATTTGGATGGATTGGTTCACTGGTCCATTGATTGATTAGCGAGGGTGGCAGGATACCCACGAGTGTTCCTCCAATGTGCTCACGCACTGGAGAACGATACGGTTGGTGGAGGTTGTCAAAGAGAAAGGATTTGAGGCAGAGGAGGAAGGGAAGAAGTGAGGAAGAGGAGGGAGCCAGGAGGAAGACAATGTCATGAACAGAGAGCCATGGAGATGTGACTGCCTGTTGCAGGCACAGGATGACACAGGCATGGCTTCCTGGTTATAGTTATGGAACCCAAGGGCTGGAAAATGGGCCCTAGAGATCCTAGACCCTCCCTCGCTCATTGCAGAGGTGAAGCCACTGGAGCCCCGAGGTGGGGCTGCATAATCCTGGGAGCGTCGGGGCCCCGAGTTCTGACCTCGAGTCTGATTCTCAGCTCTTCCTCCCCGCGCCCTCCTCCAGCATCACTGCTGCCCTTGGGCACTAGGACATTGCTTTGCTGACAGTGAAGGCTCTGAAGGGGAGGGCAACAAGCTGCTGTAATTTACTTACTCTTTCATCTCCTCTTCATTTCCTCTCTTTTTCTAATCCCTGAGCTTCTCTATGTAGCTCTTCCCTGTCCCCTCCTTCCCTCCTTCTAACGAGTCTCATCCAGAAGGACCTACTCTCATCCAGGCACTTGAGGTCCTGGGATCTTCTATAAAATCAGTACAAACCCTCTGCAGCCCTTGTCCTCCACTTTCTCAGCACTGCCCTGGCTCCTAGTTTCCACCCAACCCCTCCCACCCCCCCATCCCTCACCCCACCCCCGTCCCCCACCCCCGTGAAGTCTGGCTCTGCCCTGCCCTCTCCCACCACTGCCACCAATTGGCGTAGTCCTGCCTTGGGTGCTTCTGACATGTGCCCTTGTTTTATCCCCAGCTGTCAAGAAATTCTCTGCTTCTCTATGAGGATGTAGGAAGGAGGTAAAGTGGAAGAGTGAGAGGAAGTGGGAGCGTGAAGCAAGCAGACTGCGGAGGGGAGGCAAATAAGGGCAGACGGGCTCCGTCGCCTCCTAACTTTCTTTTTGGTGCTTTGGTAGAACCAGCAAAACCGAGGCGCACACTGGGGTGGCCAGTAGTGCATGCAAGGGAGACAAGAGGCTGGTAAAAATCCATGCAGAGAAATGAAGGATGCCCTGAGAACATCTTTCCTGAAACGATAACCCCCTCCACATAAATTTTTAAGGTTGCTGGGCCAGCCCTCCGATGGCTCCTCCTTCCTGTAAGGCAACCTGGGCCCACCTCCAGGCTGCGTTGTTCCCGTCATACATGTTTAGAAGAGTCTCCCGGGATTCATTTAATACCGTGGTAGTGCAGGACCCAGCTCTGCTCCACCAACACCCTTAACAACAACAGGGGGCATCCCCCGCTCAGTGGCTGAACGCTCGATCCGCTGGCATTGGATAGGATGAGATAGCGTGAGGTGGCCCTGACCCTCCCCCTCCGTCGGGCCTCCTGGGAAAAGGGTGAGAAGGAGACAGAGGCACCTAGGGCTGCTTCTTCTCATGCAAGCAGGACAGCTCGCCTGGGCCAGCTTTGAACCCTGTCCACCCCTAGTAGTCCTGGCTTCAAGCAGGGGACTCTGCAGGGTCCACACCCAGCTGGGAGGGAGCCAGTCCCTGGGGGCCTCGGAGCCTCTGCAGAGCCCTGCGGAGCTGGAGCGCCTGAGCCACCTCACGGCACGGTTTCTCCGGCTGAGGTTCTGTAGATTTGTCACATGTATGTAAAAACAAAAACAACGCACACACACGGAAGGAAACTCAATGCCACGCTCATTTGGGATAGCGTCAGGGGGCAGAATTACAAATTGCTTATGTTTCTTTAATTTCCAAATTCGTAAATAACTAACATATATATATATAATTATATATTTCACTATATTTTTAAACATTTTTAATTAACTATTTGTTTGTTTGGCTGATGTTGGGTCTTAGTTACGGCACGCAGGATCTTTAATTGCAGCAGGTGAACTCTTAGTTGCGTCATGTGGGATCTAGTTCCCTGACCAGGGATCGAACCCTGGTCGCCTGCCTTGGGAATATGGAGTCTTAGCCACTGGACCACCAGGGAAGTCCCTATTCCATCATATTTTGAATAGCAGTGTTTTCTATAACCTTTGCACATTGGAGTACTTAGGCCATAAACCTTATTTTTTTTATTACCACTGCATAATAAAAATTGAAAAGACAGAGGCAAAAAAAATATTGGGGGGAAAGGTGAGTTAACAATTAACAGTTTATTTCCACTATTCAGGTCTCCTGCTGGGTCAGGTTGAGTAGGGCTGGAGGGACAGGGTCACCACCTCCACCTGTGTCATTACACCTTCCGCTCCTCACAGCGCCCAGACAGGGGGAACCGGCCTTTTCACCCTGGAGCCCCGGATCCTCCCCTTTCCCCTGCATCACTTTCACTGTTCAGGGGACCAGTCACTTGAACGCTGCCCAGCCAAATGCCCAGATTAAATTGCCCCTATAGGACATGTCTCTCTGCTACCAGACAATGCATTTGATAAAGAGCAGCAAACAGGCCCCAGTGCCATGGGGATGTGACCCCTGGGGATGTCAGGGCCAAGGTCACTTCCAGGGTCTGAATGACCCCCTGGGTCCCCTATAGCAACCCCAGGGAGCCCACGTCCCCACTGACCCCAGCACCTGCGTGTGTGTGGCAAGTTCTGGTCTGACACCTGTGAAGAGGTGACCTGGAGCCCTCAGCCTGAGACTCACAGGGGATGGAGCTTGTCCAGTGTCTGGAAGTTTAAATGAGACATGAGGACAAGGAAGGAGGGCTGCCTCTCTCCTGAGTCAGCTATGTACTGCCAGTTACTTCCTGTCTGAACTGTACAGATTCAGCATTAGTTTTAGATATGTTTTATATTTAACACTGGAGGCTTTCACATCAAGCAGAATTGATCTCCTACTTGGTTTATTTTTAAACATTTTTATGTAAAGTAACACACAAGTATAGAAAAGCACCCTCAGCAAAGGGAGGGCTCAGTGAATTACGGTGGGCGCTCCACTCTGGGGAGCAGTAGCTTCTCCCTCTGTGAAAGGGATGCTTCTGAGACGCTCCTCTCAGCCTCCTTACCCTGACCTCAGACCTCCACAGCGGAAATTCCAAAGGGACTGCATTCTCCCCGCCCTCCAGCTCCTTCCACTGCTTTCCGAGGGTGCTGCCACACTAATAGTGAGCTAACTGCGTGTCAGTCATTGTGCTTGGAATATACGTGGAGTAACTGATTTCATTCTTAGAACCTGAGAAGTTAGCGATTACTCGTCTTCCCTTCTTCGAGGGGCTGCCAGGGTGCTGCGGACATCCTGTATATTGAACTGGGTGTTGGTACCAGATGTGTTCCTATTTACAAGAAACTGTAAAGTTCTACACTTAGAATATGGGTACCTTACCAAAACCACAATGAGTTACCACCTCATACCCTTTAGAATGGCTATTATCAGGAAGACAAGAAAAATGAAGTGTTGGGGTCTTCCCTGGTGGTGCAGTGGTTAAGAATCTGCCTGCCAATGCAGGGGACACGGGTTTGATCCCTGGTCCGGGAAGATACCACATGCCACGGAGCAACTAAGCCCGTGCGCCAGAACTACTGAGCCTGTGCTCTAGAGCTCTCAAGCCACAGCTACTGGGCCCACATGCCACAACTACCGAAGCCCGCGTGCCTAGAGCCAGTGCTCTGCAACAAGAGAAGTCACTGCAATAAGAAGCCGGCGCACCGCAATGAAGAGTAGCCCCCACTCGCCGCAACTAGAGGAAGCCCACATGCAGCAATAAAAACCCAACACAACCTAAAAATAAGGAAATTTAAAAAAAAATCTTAATAGCAACTACCTCTCATTTAAAAAAAAGAAAAACGAAACAACAACAGCAACAAAAAAGCGTTGGCAAGGATGTGGAAGAAAGGGACCTCCTGTGCATTGTTGGTAGGATTGTGAATTGGTGCAGCCACTATTGAGAACAGGATGGAGATTCCTCAAAAAATTAAGAAATAGAGTTACCGTATGAGCCAGCAATTCTGCTCCTGGATATTTATCTGAAAAAAAATGACAACACTACCTGGGAAAGATATATGCACCCCCATGTTCACTGGAGCATTATTGACAACAGCCAAGATATAGAAACTGTCCAAGTGCCTATTGATGGATGAGCGGATAAAGAAAGGTGATATATATGCATATAATATATGTTATTCAGCCGTAGAAAAGAATAAATGATGTCTTGCCATTTGTGACAGCTTGGATGTACCTCAAAGGCATTATGCTGAGTGCAATAAGTATGACAGAGAAACACTGTAATGATCTATTCTTACGTGGAATGTAAAGAAACACACAGAAGAAAACAGGCTCATAGATAACAGAGACAGATTGGTGGTTGCCAGAGGTGGGGGATGGGAGGTTGGATAAATGCGTGAGCGAGGTCAAAAAGTACAAACTTCCAGGTATACACTAAATAAATCACGAGGATATGAAGTACATCTTGGTGACTGCAGTTAATAGTTACTGCATTGTGTATTTGAAAGTTGCTAAGAGAATAGATCTTAAAAGCTCTCATCAAAGAAAAAAATTTTCTTGTAAGTCTGCAGCTAGGTGTTAACTAGGCATAGTGGTGATCATTTCACAATGTATACAGATAGTGAGTGATTCTATCGTACACCTGAAACTAACGTTATACGTCGATCATAGTTCAGTTAAAGCAAATAAATTTTTTTTTAAAGTATCAGATACCTCATAATGCATAAATAAGCATTAATTACAAAGCAAGAAATACAAAAAATACTTTTTTCCACAAA
Source organism: Hippopotamus amphibius kiboko (assembly GCF_030028045.1). Classification (NCBI taxonomy): domain Eukaryota; kingdom Metazoa; phylum Chordata; class Mammalia; order Artiodactyla; family Hippopotamidae; genus Hippopotamus; species Hippopotamus amphibius. Next base: position 8,498,754 of record NC_080193.1, on the reverse strand, counting down.
ACAAACTTCAGGCCCGGGTTTCTTCCTCTGATTTCTACCAAACATTGAGGACAGAAATGATGCCTGTCTCCTACACACTCTTCCAGAGAACAGATACACAGGGAACACACCCACACTGCTTTCAGCGGACCAGGAGAGTATTCATGTCACCCCAGCATTAGACATTACGGGACAGGGGAAATTACAGGCTAAACCCTTCTGAATGTTGTCAAAATCCAAAACCAAAGATTAGCCCTCTAAATCTAGAGGTTTTTAGAAAGGAAGGAAACTGCGATTTCATGGCAGTATTTCCAACGGTTGATGTGGACAGAGTCACCTGGCACTGCCTGGGAGCGTGGAGAGAAGGGACAAGGCCATCGGGTTAGTGGAATGAACATTTGGTGACGGAGATTTAAGAGGGCATTGAGGTCATCCTCAGAGACAGTCCTGGGGTGGGGCCTCCAGGCTGTGGCTATGGAGGGGTCCCTCTAGGAGGACATGGGACTCTCTCCTGTTTGAATGCAGGGTCTAGGGATGGATGAGGAGTTTGTAGGGGCTGGCTTTTGATGAGGAAGGATGAACAGGGAAGGTGCACCTTCAGAGCCAGTGCAGCCACGGCCCCTCCCCAGCCAGGCTGTATCCCAGGCTGCTCAGATAGCTGCTCAGGTCAATAGGCAACAGACAGTGGGGCACGCCAGCTTCACCCACTGAACCACCAAGCGCAGCCCAGCAGGCCTCGGTCCTCATTAACCAGCACTAGCTGTGCGTCCAGGGCTGCGTGTTGAGGCCAAGCTGCTTTGTTAGACACATGCCACGTGGGCAGTTGGCTTGGACAGACCGGGGCTCTGAGCCACATGGAGACTAGCCGACCACTGGTCAGACCACCAGGAGGCTCGCCGTGAGGCGGCTGCTGTGTGAAGATGCTGCGGGAGGAGCGACACAGATGGGGCCCCCTGATCCTTCAACGAATCTTCTTTCAGGGATGTTTGACAGCTTTGGGGGGAGTGATTAACACATAAAGTTGCAGCTGGGTCCGGCATGTGCCCTCCTGTTGGCTCAGACCCCTCCTGTCTTTGGAGCAATCATGGGGCAGGAGGATTGGAGGGATCGAGGGAGGGGAGCCCTGGGCTCAGGAGTCCAGGGCACCTAGAGGACTCAGGGTTTCAGGGATTTCTGTCCTTATGGAAGCACCTACATTCCTGTCCCACATGGATCTGTCATCTATCATCAGCTTTGTGACTCTGGGAACGTCACTTAAAATCTAGACATTTCAGTGCCCCAGGAATTGTAAAATAAAATCACAGCAACTGCCCTGAGTTTCCACGGGAACTGAGGTAGGGATCATGGGAGATGATAACAGATATCCTTCACAAGCTCTAAAGCATCCCATCCATAACCTTCCCCTCTCCCCTGCCCTGTGGCACCCAGGTCCCCTCTCTGGGGGCAGCACTACCACATTTCTTGCTTATTCTTCCAGACACGTAGTATTTGAACACTTAGGCAGCACTTACGAAGCACCAGTCATGTGTCTTCAGGGTCTACCTGATTTTTTATATTAAGCGTCATCACGGGATACTAATAAGGGGGCCCCATTAACCTTTCCGTATCACAGAACCAGGAGCTGAGGACAGAGAGGCTAAGCAACTTTTCCAGGTTCACGTGGCTTCTGGAACGATCTGAACCCAGACCATCAGGCACCAGCTCCCACCCTCTTGGTGGCTGTGCTGTGCTCCCTTTCTACACTGTCTCACTAAATACAGTCATGTCCCCACGCCGTCAGCCTGCTGGCTCTTTCAAGTGCACACCACACTGCAACATCCCTCGTCCCAAGCCCAGCTTTGATTCAATTGACTCCCCTAGGCAGCTGGTGAACAAGGAGAACAGACATGGGACCTGGGAATGAACTGACACTTCCCCATGCTCTTCTCCCAGCAACATATCAATACTTCATTCTGTTTTGAATGTATTTTCCAGGACTGTGGTTCAGTTAACAACAAGAACGGGATCATAAGGGATTCAGACACGGGCTGCACAAGAATATCATCTGTGGTCAAGATACTCCGCGGGCCACCCCCAGCAGTGCTTCAGACACAGCAGGATGAGCATCTGGCCGCATAACAGCATAGGGACACAACTGTCACCCCCACTAACCACTCCATTGAAGGGACTGTGGGAATAACACCAGTGAGTAGATTCAAGAGTAATGGCTGTAGTTTCTACAGCAGAGGCTGGATCTGGGTGAGGGAGGGTTGGGCAGGGACGGTGCCCACTCAGAGCCCGTGCGGCCCCTGCCCGCTCTCAGCCAGGACTTAGTCCAGGCCCCTCAGACGATTGGTCAGATTCTAGTCAGTGAGACCCTGGGGGCCTGGAGACGTCATCTGTTAAGCCACCAAAGCGCCAGCCCAGGAGAGCCTGTTTCCAGCTAATGAATAATAACTGCTCATCACCCAGGTGTGGTCAGTTGAAAATGATGCTAGTTCTCTGTGCAACGGTCGTGTGGGCAGTTGGTTTAGAATGTCCCCAGTTCTGAGCCAGTTAGGGAGTCAGGCAGACTGCTGGTCTTTCAGGGTGGTCACGTGACCACCAGGAAGTCTCCCTGCAAAGCAGCTGATAGAATCGAGTGCTGAGGGGGAAGGGAGGGAGAGATGGACACATGTGTGGGGCCCCCAGGTCCATCAGGGGGTTTTCGTTGGGGGGAAAGACAATGTGTTTGGGGTTAGGGATTGAAACATAGAGCCAGGAGCTGGGGCGAGATTTGAGCCATTTCTCTTGGGCCGGGTACCTCCTCCGGGTACCAGCTGTCTCCCTGCAGCATCCTTGGGGCAGGAGGATGTGGGAAAGGGAGTGAGGCGAGCTCTTGCTTTGTGTGTCCAGGGCATGAACTCATGTCCACTGTTCAGGAATCTCTGTCCCCAGGGAATCAACTCCCTCCCCTGCCGGAGATCCATCACTCATCCGTGTTGCGACTCTGGGCAAGCTACTCAGTCTCTCACAATTTCAGTGCCCTGAGCCGTAAAATATGGGTCACAGCTCCTACTCTGTCCACCCTACTGTGCTGATGTGAGCATCCCAAGAAATAACAGATTCTCTCCATTACTGAAAGTTGAGTACTGAGGTTTCCAACTATTATCGTTAATAAGTCTGTTTCTCTTTTCAATTCTGTCAGTGTGCATCAAGTATTTTGGAGCTATCTTGTTAAGTGCAAAGTGTTTATAACTGTTTCCTTCTTGAAAAATGGACCTTTTGTCACTATAAAATGTTCTTGTCTCTAGAAAAAATTGTCATAAAGTTTGTCTTATGTAATAAAGCTGGTCTAACTCTCCTTTGGTTAATATTTGCTTGGTATATGTTTTCCCATCCTTTTCTTTCAATCTCTTTGCATCTTGAATTTAAAGTTCAACTCTGTAGATAGCTTATAGCTAGATCATAGCTTTTTATCCATTCTGCCAATGTCTGCCTATTATTTGGTGTGTGTAAATCAAGTATAAATACATTTAATCACTAATCAGGTAGCATTGAAATCTGTCATTTTGCCATCTGTTTTCTGTGTGAGTTACATCTTTTTGTTCTAACAGTCCTCCATCGCTGCTTTCTTTTGTGCTGGTTGTTTTCTAGTGTACCAATTTAATTCCCATGTTGTTTCTTTTACTATAGATTCTGGGTTATAGTCTTAGTGGTTTCCCTGGGGACAATTAACATCTTAATTTATAACATTCTAATTTGGATTAATATCAAATTAATTTCAGTGACTTACAGAGACTTTACTCACCTGTGGACCTGTTCCATGTACCCTCCTGTATGCTGTTATTGTCATATAAATTACATAGTATGTTCAGCAACATAGATATATAATATTCTTGTAGTGTCCTTTTTAACCCAATTGAAGAAAATAGCACATTGTTTATATGTTTATACTATATACGTCTTATGTACTTGGGTTTACACTTTCTTTTATATTTACATATATAACTATTTCTTCATGTAGATTTGAGCTGCTCTGTTGTCTTTTCATTTCAGCCTTAAGGGCTCCATATTTCTTATAGGGCTGGAGATAGCAAAGAATCCTCTCAGGTTTTATTCATCTGGAAATGTCTTAACGTCGCCATGACTGAAGGGCATCTCTACTAGAGAGTTCTTGGTTGACAGTCAATGTCTTTCAGCACTTTTTTTTTTCTTTTTGGCTGTGCTACGCGTGGCTTACAGGATCTCAGTTCCCCAACCAGAGATGGAACCCAGGTCCTCGGCAGGGCGAAGTGCTCAGGGACCAGGGAATTTTGTCTTTCAGCACTTTTAATACCTCATTCCACTGCCTTCTGGTCTCCATGATTTCTAATGAAAATCAGCCCTTAAACTTGGAGGGTGGGGGTGGGGTGGGGGGAGACTTTGCCCATAAGTAGTCAGTTCTTTCTTATTGCTTTCATGATTCTCTCTTTGTCTTTGGCGTTGAACCATTTTATTATGATGTGAGCTTATTCAACTTGATGTTCATCAAACTTCTTGAATATTGTGAGTGTGTTTTTCATCAAATTTGGCTATTTTGGCTATTGCTTCACATGGCCTGTCTCTCATGTTTTTGTGGGACTCTCTTTATGCATGTGTTGGTATGCTTGGTAGTATTGCATAGGTCTACTTAGGCTCTGTTCATTTTTCTTCCCTATTCCCCACCTTTTTTTTTTTTTTTAACTTACTGTTCATCAGACTGGAACTCTTAAAATTCGCTGATTTTGTCCTCCTCTTGTGCAAATCTGTTCAGCCCTACGGTGGGTTTGTGTCCCCACCCAAAAAATTATATATTAAATATTTAGTGCCCAGTACCTGTGGCAGTTTCTTTTTTTTTTTTTGGAAATAAGGTCTCAAGTTAAGATATGGTCATCCTGGATTACGGTGGGCCCTAACCCAATGGCTGTTGTCCTTATAAGAGCAGGGAAGTTTGGATATACAGACACGAGGAGAGAAGGCCCCGTGATAATGAAAGCAGAGATTGGAGCAACGCAGCTGCAAGACAAGGAAAACCACGGAGTTGCAGAAAATACCACAAGCTAGAAAGAAAGAAGAAGAGTTTTCTAGATCTTTCATAAGGGAGCATAGCCTGGCTACAGCTTGACTCCAGACTTCCAGCCTCTAGAAGTATGAAACAGTAAATTTCTGTTGTTTTAAGACATGTGGTTTGTAGTCATTTGTTACAGCACCTCTGGGAAACTAACATAAGCCCCTCCAGTGAAAATTTCAGTTATTTCTATCCCTTTCAACTAAGGATATTCCATTTGGTTCTCTTTTATAATTTTATTTTCTTTATTGCCATTCTCTACTTCGAGGAATATAATTTTCATACTATTGTTTCGTTTTTAAAATATGATTTCTTTTAATCCTTTGAAAATACTTAAAATATGTTCCAATGTTCACTGCAGCACGATTTACAATAGCCAGGACGTGGGAACAACCTAAATGCCCATCAACAGCTGAATGGAGGAAGATGTGGTGTATATACACACACACACACACACACACACACACACACACACACGCACACACACAGGAATAATACTCAGCCATAAAAAAGAATGAAATAATGCCATTTGCAGCAACATGAATGGACCTAGAGATTGCCATATTAAGTGAAGTCAGACAGAGGAAGACAAATGTATGATATCACTTACATGTGGAGTCTAAAAAATGATACAAATGAACTTATTTACAAAACAGAAGTAGACTCTCAGACATAGAAAACAAATTTATGGTTACGGGGGGGGGGGGGGAAGGGGGGGAGGGATAAACTAGGAGTTTGGGATTAATGTACACACACTACTGTGTAGAAAGTAGATAAACAGCAAGTACCTAGTGCATAGCACAGGGAATTATATTCAATATCTTGTAATAACCTATAATGGAAAAGATTCTCAAAAACTTTTATATATATATAAAACTCAAAGAAAAAGTTTTATATATATATATATATAAAACTCAAAGAAAAAGTTTTATATATATATATAAAACTCAAAGAAAAAGTTTTTTATATATATATAAAACTCAATCACTTTGCTGTACACTTAAAACTAACACAACATTGTAAATTAACGATACCTCAATTTTTTTAAATGGTTTAAAAAATAACTGATATAAAGTATTTGTCCATTGTCAGGAGTTTCATGAAGATAGTGCCCGTTCGGGTTTTTTTCCAAGAACACCCCCAATTTCTGTGATTCTCTAGGAGCACTCACTGAACTCGGTCTATTGTCATGCTAGTTGCTATGATTTGTTACAATGACAGCACACTAAGCAAAATAAGCTGAGGGGAAAAGTGCACGTAGGAGGTCCAGAGGGAACCAGGCATAGGCTTTTAAGCATCCTGCTCCAGTGGAGTCACACAGGTACCCAACTCCTCCGGGGAAACTTGTGACGGCGCGTGTGAGATGTTGTCTTTCAGGGTACCTCGTTAGACACTGTGCGTCCGGAGGTTTTCACTGGGGGCCGGTCATTTCGACATTCTTTGCCCAGCACACACCTAAACTCAAGAATTTCAGCAGGAAAGAGACGTTCAGCACAAAGGGCAGTGTTTGCGGGGCACAGTGAGCCACTCTTACTGGAGACTGGTGGGGACTCTGCTGATTCCAAGTTCCCAGACGTCAGCCAAGGGCCAGTCTAGCAAGCCGGCCTTCCTAAGCAAAGCAGTCTCAGCCCTGCTACGTCAACTCTTTTCTGCATAGGACCACACCTTTTTTTTTTTTTTTTTTGGTGGGAGGGGGTGGAGAAGGGCATAAACTAGACATGTAAAATAATATCATATGGAAACTCTGCGAATCAGATTCTCACCCCCTCCCCAGGACTTTTTGTTTTTCAGTTTTTTTGTACTTATGTTTTTTGTGTTTTGTTTTGAGGTTTTTCTCTCTTTTTTTTTTTTTTGCTAGTGACTTTTCTGAACAAATTTGCTAAAGTATGTATTCTGTGTCACGCATAACCACTGTAGTCCCTGGTTGGTTACTTGGTGGTCATTTATTGATTGCATAGAGATTTCATTAACAGCCTGGAACCGAGAAGTCACTCAGTCTTTATCAAGGGGCTCCCTGAGCATGGGTGTCTTCAGCACTCAGCCAGGCAGCTGAAAACCCCACCTAAGCCTTCACTTCTTGCTTGTATAGAACATGAAGATCAGCCAGAGGAGAGAGCGTAGAATCTTCTCAGGACTTTCCTGAGCATATGCAGTATGTGAGCCAATTCCTTGTAATAAATCGCTTTCTATACATATATCCTATAGGTTTTTGTTTCTCTAGAGAACTCTGACTAGCTCAGGCTCCACATGACCTCTACCGCCAAATGCATATCTCTTAGGCGGCATCATCTTTACGCCATGGCTGCATCCTTCCTTCATCCCATCCAGACTCATCTAGCCTTGCTTCTCTTGACCCTGTCCCCACTGCCATCTGCCACACGTAGGTCCAGTACAAATTCCATTATTTACTTGAACAACCAAAAAATTTTTCTCTGTTGTTGACATAAGCTGTTATGAACACCCAGAGCATATTCCCCCTCATCTCTTCTTCTTGGTCATTCCATGAATCCTACAGATATCACCTTCTGGGGGTCAGGTTTCTGTGTCCTAAATCCTTCCTCAAAGCCCAGATCCTCAAGGGGGAGTTAACTCAATGTGTGCTCCCACAGCACCCTTCTAATTCTCACACTGTTGTGTTCAGGGACTGGTAGAAAAGGTGAAGATGGGGCTTTGGAGGCACAATTCAGGAGACTGGCATCTAAAAACATAGGAAGTTGTGTGAGAGCATTCCTGTTCCAGTGTTAGGGATCCCAGGAAGTGACCAATCTATGCTGTAACGGTGGATAATCCACAGGGCTGAAAATTAGATCATTGCATGGAACTGAAAGATTGTTAGGAAGAAGTTGGGTAAGTAAATGTCCCTTTAGCTATTCTTGGTGTTAATTGTTAACAGTTCCTTTATGGAAAAGAATCGAAGGTTAAATCAACGTATTCAGCCTAGCTCCTCTTCATTAATAAGTAACATGTAATACACATCATCAAGTAGATCCCAACAGGTTTAGAACTGTGCTGCATGTAAATATTTTTGAATGAGTAATCCTGAACACCCTTAACTGGATTTATGGAGTTTTGTTGGCAGTCCTAACTTTAAAAAGCCCCTTCAAGGGACTTCCTAGGTGGTGCAGTGGGTAAGAATCTGCCTGCCAGTTCAGGGGACATGGGTTCGAGCCCTGCCCCAGGAAGATACCACATGCCGCGGAGCAACGAAGCCCGTGCACCACAACTATTGAGCCCATGTGCCACAACTACCAAAGCCCACGCACATAGAGCCCATGCTCTGCAACAAGAAAGGCCACCGCAATGAGAAGCCTATGCACCACAACGAAGAGTAGCCCCCACTCACCACAACTAGAGAAAGCCCGTGTGCAGCAATGAAGACCCAACACAGCCAATTAAATAAATTAATTAATTAAAAAAAAAAAAAGCCCCTTCAAATACCCGATATTGTCCACTCCATCTCCCAGGGATCCATCGCACTCCGATGCTCTGGGTCGCGAGTAGGTAGCCAGGAGCCCACAGGTCTTTCTCTCACTTCCCTCTGGACCTCAAGCACAATGCAAGCACCAAGCTGTTGTCCCACACTGAGCAGTAATAAGCGGCCCTGTCTCCAGGCTGGAGACCAGAGACACTCAGAGAGGCCAGGCTGCCTGACCCGGAGGACACAGCCTGAGCATTGCTGCAGCCAAACTGCTTCCACGCAGCCCACATGGTTGCTGTTTCCAGTGCAGGTGATAGTGGCCATCTGTCCTGCGCCCTTGGATGCGGAGGGTGGCTATGTCAGCCCTGCCTGGACCATAGACCCTAGAAGGAAAGAAAGAACAGTGAGCCAAGTGAGTAAGGGTATAGAGCAGAACTGAGGGGTCCCCCACAAATGCTCCACCCAGAGCACGTCGGCCCTCACCTGGGGTGGTGAGCAGAGGGGTGCAGGTCACGGTGCAACTGCTCAAGGGCTGTGCTTCCCAAGACTCCAGCAGGGACCTCCCCTAAGTCTCTTATTCTCAGGCACCCACGGGGGCAGGTATTCCTATATTGACGTATGTCCCTGTTCCCCAACACTCAGCCCTGGGCAATGTCTCTGTGGCAGGTTAATGGCACCTTCAAAGATGTCCGTGTTCTAATCCTTGGATTCTACCCAAAGGTTGCCTTATATGGGGAAAGGGAATTAAGGGTGCACAAAAGAGCTCGGTTGCTAATCAGCTAACATTAAAATAGGGAGAATATCCTGGATTAGCCAAGTGGTCCCAGCATCACCACAAGGATCATTAAAAGTGGAAGTGGGAAGCAGAAGAAGAGTCAGTGTCAGTGGGATACGAGAACGACTCCATTGACCATCACAGGCTTGGCAGATGGAAGAGGGGCCAGGAGGCAAGGCATGCAGACAACCTCTAGAAGCTAGAATGGAGGAAACAGATGCCTAGAACCTCTGGAAAGGAATGCAGAGCTGCTGACACGTTTATTTTAGCCTGGTAAGGCCCACATCAGGCCTCCAGCTCAGAGTCAGGAAGTTCATGATTCTTAGATTATATATTGTATTGCTACCTAGGCCACATTCATTCCTAAAAGATCTTTAATTATTCCCACCCAGCACCTACTCAGTAACATGAAACTTCGATACTGTGATACACTGGAGAAAGTTTATCTATAAGCCTTGGGAACAATAAAGCTTTCTCCTAGAAATATTTGATACCCAGTTTCCTTCATCTAATTTATAAAGGACTAGTTAGGCTAATAAAATCAGATAGTGTCCTGGTCACAGTATTTCTATTTATCTTAGAAAAGCAACAATTTTTTCTAATCAGTAGATTAAGAAGACTAAGGCCAGCATATATTTTTAATAATAAGACTGAATTCAATGATTTTAACATGAATACCTTTATTGAATCGCATTTTAAAATTATAAGTCTAGAAATTGTAGTTATGAATAGATGTTATTTGTATTGCATTTGTAGGAAACATTCAGACAGTTCTCATTACTTTAAATTTGTTCCTTCCAAGCGATTTTTGTAGATCTCTAGAAATGTACTACCATAAATGTATTACCATAAATCAGATTCTAGCTTTAGAAGAGAATGTGTGATCTTTAACCATGGCAACCATATCCTATTTTATATTTATCATTACTGACAGTGCAGCTAGGTAGGACGTTACCTGGACCACAATACATTTAAATGACTTGTTTTAATTTTATTTCTTATAGGATGGATTCAAATTGCAAACCTAAGTCAATTGACCTATAATCACAGCAATTATATTGTTCTTAAACATATCCTTTCTGATATATTTAAGCCAGTCTATTTCCCCTAACTGCCCCACCTCAAAAAACAAAAACAAACAAACAAAAAAACCACTCTATATTTAGGAGTATAAGAGAACAAAAGTTTCACATATTGTTTCTTAAGTCTATTTAGTTTTAAGGGGAGAGAGAAAAAACATGTGTCTGCTTTCAGGAAAAACATGATAGCTTCATTTAAACAACTTATTCAAGACTCCTTTCTGATGAGGGTACAGCTAACACTATAGTGTCACATTTAGAACATGCACAAGAGAATGAATGAAACAGAAATGCTAACAAAGCCCTTAGTTTACCTTCTTTGTGGAAAAAGTGACAACATGTTATCTTCCTGAGCTGCCAACTTTTTTTTTTTTATTTTTTTTTATTTTTGGGGGTACACCAGGTTCAATCAACTGTTTTTATACACATATCCCCATATTCCCTCCTTTCCTTGACGCCCCCCCCTTGAGTCCCCCCCACCCTCCCTGCCCCAGTCCTCTAAGGCATCTTCCATCCTCGAGTTGGACTCCCTTTGTTATACAACAACTTCCCACTGACTATTTTACAGTTGGTAGTATATATATGTCTGTGCTACTCTCTCGCTTCTTCTCAGTTTCCCCTTCACCCCCCGCCCCCTCCCATACCTCGAGTTCTCCAGTCCATTCTCTGTATCTGCTTCCTTGTTCTTGTCACTGAGTTCATCAGTACCATTTTTAGATTCCGTATATGTGAGTTAGCATACAATATTTGTCCTTCTCTTTCTGACTTACTTCACTATGTATGACAGCTTGTAGTTCTATCCACCTCATTACATATAGCTCCATCTCATCCCTTTTTATAGCTGAGTAATATTCCATTGTATATATATGCCACATCTTCTGTATCCATTCATTTGTTGATGGGCATTTAGGTTGCTTCCATGTCCTGGCTATTGTAAAGAGTGCTGCAATAAACATTATGGTACAAGTTTCTTTTGGGATTATGGTTTTCTTTGGGTATATGCCCAGGAGTGGGATTACTGGATCATATGGTAGTTCTATTTGTAGTTTTTTAAGGAACCTCCAAATTGTTTTCCATAGTGGCTGTACCAACTTACAGTCCCACCAACAGTGCAGGAGAGTTCCCTTTTCTCCACACCCTCTCCAACATTTGTTGTTTCCAGACTTTGTGATGATGGCCATTCTGATTGGTGTGAGGTGATACCTCATTGTGGCTTTGACTTGCATTTCTCTGATGAGTGATGTTGAGCATCTTTTCATGTGTTTGTTGGCCATCTGTATGTCTTCTTTGGAGAAATGTCTATTTAGGTCTTCTGCCCATTTGTGGATTGGGTTATTTGCTTTTTTGGTATGAAGCTGCATGAGCTGCTTGTATATTTTGGAGGTTAATCCTTTGTCCGTTGTTTCATAGGCAATTATTTTTTCCCACTCTGAGGGTTGCCTTTTAGTCTTGTTTATGGTTTCTTTTGCTGTGCAAAAGCTTTTAAGTTTCATGAGGTCCCACTCGTTTATTCTTGATTTTATTTCCATGATTCTAGGAGGTGGGTCAAAAAGGATGTTGCTTTGATGTATGTCAAAGAGTGTTCTGCCTATGTTTTCCTCTAGCAGTTTGATAGTGTCTGGCCTTACATGTAGGTCTTTAATCCATTTGGAGTTTATTTTTGTGTATGGTGTTAGGAAGTGTTCTAATTTCATTCTTTTACATGTTGCTGACCAATGTTCCCAGCACCACTTATTGAAGAGGCTGTCTTTTTTCCATTGCATACTCGTGCCTCCTTTGTCAAAGATAAGCTGCCCATATGTGTTTGGGCTTACTTCTGAGTTCTCTATTCTATTCCATTGATCTTCCTTTCTATTTTTGTGCCAGTACCATACTGTCTTGATCACTATGGCCTTGTAGTATAGTTTGAAGTCAGGAAGCCTGATTCCACCAACTCCATTTTTCCTTCTCAAGATGGCTTTGGCTATCCGGGGTCTTTTGCGTTTCCATACAAATCGTAAGATTTCTTGCTCTAGTTCTGTGAAAAATGCCATTGGTAATTTGATCGGGATTGCATTGAATCTGTAAATTGCTTTGGGTAGTACAGTCATTTTCACGATGTTGATTCTTCCAATCCAGGAACATGGTATATCCCTCCATCTGTTTGTGTCGTCTTTGATTTCTTTCATCAATGTCTTAAAGTTTTCTGCATACAGATCTTTTGCCTCCTTAGGCAGGTTTATTCCTAGGTATTTTATTCTTTTTGTTGCAATGGTGAATGGGAGAGTTTCCTTAATTTCTCTTTCTGCTCTTCCGTTGTTAGTGTATAGGAAAGCTGCCAACTTTTAAATCATAAAGCTCTCCTTACTACAGCTCCACCAGAAAAAATTCAGATTCCCATGCAGGTACAAAGAACAAACTATTTCACATATAGGTTTCTTTCATACAAAATATTAAACACAAATTCCCATGTAATTTTGCCACTTTTATGTCTTCGCTGTCCTTAAGAAAAAGGATGTTTCAAAAATAAACTAGGTATGATTTTCCAAGTAGAATTTACTTCTTCCCAGATATATTCTCCATGTGACCGATGCCCAACCTTTACAGTTAGAGCAGCATTGCTTGGAATAGAGAGCATTCAGGCATGTTTAATCATAAAGTCCTCGTAACACACTTGAGAGGTAATTGTGAGACAAAACTCTCACTGTCAGTTCTCCTGCCTGTAGCAGAGAAGCCTCACGTTAAGTTAGTGATAGTATTGAAAGCAGTGTAACATCTCTGAATCTCGTCCGTGTCAAGAACGGTTTTAAATTCTGATCTTGCATCTAGGAAAATAGGTCAGATGTACAAATACAAAATGAGAAAATAAATGTACAAATTGTGGTTTTTAACATCTCATCATGCTTTCTTCTCTAGGTTAAAGGTAAAAGAGACGTTTTGACAGAGATTTGTGTGGTTCTTGGTGAAGACTCTGGCCCACCAGGTAAGCCAGCTTATGGGCGTAGTGGCAAGGAGCAGATGATGCCCTTTAGGAGAAAGAAGAACAGAAATATTTTTACCTTTATGTCTACTTTTCCTAAGTTTAAATCTTTGTTAGATATCCAAGGTTCAAAATGTAGATTCAGTTTTGAACAATTTCACAGATCTGAAGGAAAATCTATCAAAAAATACTTACCACAGCCGCTATGGAAAACAGTACGGAGGTGCCTTAAAACTAAAAACAGTTACCATATGATCCAGCAATCCCACTCCTGGGTGTACATCCAGAAAAGACAGAAGCTCTAATTCAAAAAGATACACGCACCCCCAGTGTTCCCAGCAGCGCTATTTACTACAGCCAAGACATGGAAGCAACCTAAATGTCCATCAACAGATGAATGGACAAAGATGCGGTTTATGCATATAAGAGAATACGACTCAGCCATAAAAAATTAAATAATGCCATTCTGCAGTAATGTGGGTGGACCTACAGATTATCATAGTAAGTGAGGTCGGAGACAAATATTATACAATATCACCTATAAGTAGACTCTAAAAACTAGTAGAGAAAGGAACTTATTTACAAAACAGAAATAGACTCATAGACACAGAAAACAAACCTATGGATACCAAAGGAGAAAGGGCAGGTGGGGAGGGATAAATTAGGAGTATGGCATTAACAGATGCACACTACCAAGTTAAAGGAAGAAAATACTTACCGAAAAATTGTAGTACATGTGGCATAGTTTGTAAGTTAGATTCTGCACGGCATCTGGGCTCAAGTAAAGCGTGTCGTGGATGACATTATAATGAGTGGGAGTGACAGTGCCAGTGCCTTCCTTCACAGACTGACTCACAATAAAAAAATCATACCTAGAATTATAGAACGTGTTGGCATCAAGCTTATTTTAGAAGAAAAATAAGGTAGCAAGCCTAGTCTCTGAAGTAACATTAATTCACAGCACTCCGTTCTACAGACAGAGATTCCTTTATATGTAGACCCCCGACTAACTGTTGAGCAATGATTTGCTAAAGCAAATCCACAAAGGACAAGGAAATCGCTGACACGATAACGCTCATGGGATTGAAACTCAAAGGCAAGTGCACTGATGCCTAGAGGCAGAAAATATCAAATTAGCACCTTAGACATGGTCATAGGTAATGTGATTCAGAGATTCAGGGAAAGGTGGGGAGTATCCAACCCAGAGAATCACCAGAATTTATTCAAACTCCCTAAATTATGTAGGTGGTAAGGTTAACCAATTTTACTGTAAATACTGAATGCTTATGTCATTTTAGGTTATGCTGTATGTTTATCGTACTTCTCATTTGCTTTGTTTTCTTCAGTCCTTTCCTTCTACTAGAAGAATCAATGTTTCTGCCATTCTTCAACTGTAGTTCATTTCTCCCTATCTGTTGGTATAAATGTCCTGTTTTATTTCTTACTGTAGTTTTGTATAACTTCCTCGTTTGCATAATTCACTTGGTAAATCTACAGTTAACCAGAAGTTCTAGTCTTCTTCCTAACAACTGAATCATCTTAGAATTATCAATATATTTGTCTGTTTTTAAAATTCTGAGAAACGAAATGATTGAAGACAGAAAAATTATCATCTAATATACCTATCATTTTTAACTTTCTTTAGGTCAAGTCTCCCTTTCTCAACCAAATCATGAAAACCTTAAAAAATTCTGTTACTATTTGAATAAAGGGGAATCATTAAAATAAAAGAAGGTGGCTTACCATTCTGTCCTAGTCACCTCTAAATCAATAACCGTTCCTGGAGATGGATTGTCAAGCCTTCCTTCAGCCTTTTCAATAAAAAATCTGGTGTTTATTCGTTTCTTCACCACGATGAAAGTTAGTCTGACACTTAAAAGATTATGATCAGTGTCACTCTGTTTGCTCTGTGTTGTCTCAGAAACAGAGTGTGGAAAACAGCCCACACATAGGGGCCATTAAAAGGAGTCTGCAGATGGCAGCTCTCCACACACCCCAGCTTTACTGTCTTAGCGCCACAAGCCTGATTCAGGAAGTAAAGGAGGAGGTTTCTATTCATAGCCATTCAGATCCTAGGGGAAGGGTCCCTTCCTGCCAAGGTCAGGATTACTTGTACTGTCTATGCTGGGCACCAGGCTTCACTGACAAACACATGAGGTCAGAGAAGGGAACTGAGAGGAATCGCCAGCCCTGAGACGTACAGAGCTCCAGGATAAAGGAGCTGGAAAGAACCAACCATCGACAGGCTACGTTCATGGACTTCAAGGAATATCTGACGTTGACAAGCCCTCCTCCATCAAGGTTTGGAAGGAGATTAGAAAAAGAGGAAGAGTCATGGAGTTCTATGCAGGGAAACAACCTCCTACTGCAGGGCTTCAATTCTGTGTTCTCCTCTGACGGGGAGATATCTGTTTGGTCCCCACCCATCTACCGAAGCCCTCTGTATCCAGCTCTCCACACACCACAGTTGTTCCAGGTACTTCCCCCTGCCCCCAGAAACTAAAATGTAAAGCGTACAAAATCTGCACTTTACAGTTTATATACCTCTTTTGTCCTCTGTAAGCATGTTCTAAGTAGGACTCCATCTGTGTCAGTTCTTGGTCAATCAATGCTTGAAGCTGTCCATCTCCCACTCCATCTCGATACACAATGATTGAATGTGGCAGAGATGAATTTTGTTCATACCAGAGCTTCAAGGCAGCTGAAAAGAAGTCAGAGACACATATAAATAAACCATCACTTGGAACAAAGTGGCCACTATTTTTGACAGCTTCTAGGTTCATTTGTCAACACGGTAGCTTTCAGGACACTGCTTACGTCCTCAGTCTAGTCCATACTCAACAAGAGTATGAAAATCTTGAGCCAGGTAATTCTTTGTGGTGGTCGGGGCAGGGAGTGTTGCTGTCCCACGCATAGTAAGACATTTCACAGCATCCCTAAACCTCGGTCCACTAGGCTAGATGCCAATAGCACCTCTGTCCCCATTGTGACAACCAAAAGCATCTTCACTCATTGCCAGATGTCCCTGGGGGGGATGATATCTCCACCAGTATAAACTCAAGCGCTCCAACCTCCACTGGATACTGACTATGCAAGCAGGTCGTCAGCCCGTCGACAAGCTCCTGCCCTGACTGCTGGACGATACATTGAGAGAACCACCTGTTTGGAGAAAAATAAGCCATTAGTTTGGGGGAAAAAAAAATTAACTCAGAATCAAAATGATGAAATTAATCTATGACCCCCCCCCCAAAAAAATTCAATATCAGTAGCTGAGGATCCAATTAAAGATCCATTCTTTCATCCCCCTGCACAGATCCAAGTACTGGTCTCTTCCCGTATCTTAGGCACTTTGTAACGTTTTGAATGCACACAAATAGTAAGATAGAATGTGAACTACAAATTATACATGCTTTCAATACATATGACTCAGACTGTTTCAGCTCCTGGGGAGTTCCACAAAGTGCAAACCCAGCGTTCTTCTGCAGACTCCTGCTTCTAGATCAATGTCTTAAACAACAGTTCATCCCTGGGCATCTGCTTGGAGGGAGCAGTCGGCTTCAAATCAGTAATAGCTATTGTGACCACTGCTCAGCGTATCAAGTAAAATCACCTATTTGTCTCAAGTTTCTATCCCCTTGCTGCGTTTTTGTTTACTTCGGAGTATTAGGATGACCTGATATGGTATGATGTATGTCTGCCTCTTCATCTGACTCTGTACTCCGGTGGACGGGATCCAGCATTCTGGCTCTACATTTTCACTGCTGCATTCTCAGTATTTGCACCTAGCAAGTGCTCAAAAGTATTGCATGAATGCAAGCTTGACTTTGTGCCTACTATCACAACATTTTCCACTAAAAAAAGGCAGAGCAAATCCATGTCACTGTATTTAAATAGAGTACAACTAGAAAACAAAAATGGGTCATCCTTAAAGGATACTCTGGAATCATAACTAACGGGCCACAAACAGCATTGAACATAGTGGAGATTTGTGACTGCCCCACGTACCACAATGCACAAGGGAAGACGATGCAAACCCATCTGCACTATGGGTTTTATTTTCTACGCTAAGCACAGAAAATAAAAGGTTCCTGGAGAAAAGGAGAATCATAGGATATAGAAGCACATCTCCTTATTCAGGTACATTATATACAAATGTATGAAGACAAGATCTTATTATACCAACAGGCCACTGGGTATGTTCCCATATGTGTCTTCACCCACGTACATCCTAAGTGCTTCCTCATATGTCCTATGCAGAGACTCACTGATCAAAGCCTGCAGTCGGCAGAATCCTGCCTGTCTTCATCCTTGGAACTTGTGAATACAGTGAGATCTGGCCCCTATGATGATGTTATGTGGCACAGTTGACTTTAGGATAAGGAGAGTCTCCAGAGGGACCATATCTGACCTCGTGAGCCCCTTTAAAATCAGAGCGTTTTCTTTGGCTGATGGCAGAAGAGGAAGATGGAGAGTTTCAAAACAGAACAAGGACACAGTGTGACCTGGTGGGTTGGAAGAGCGAGGGGAGGCGGGGAGTACGCCTGAAGGAAGGTGGGTGAAACTCTAGGAGCTGAGACTGGCCTGTAGGTGACAGCCAGCAAGGAAGTGGGGTCCCCTGTCCCACAATCCCAGGAAAATCGGCTCTGGCACATCGACGTATTCTGGGAAGAGGATCCCAAGCCTCCAGGTGAGAATGTGGCTTATGTGACACTTTAATCTCAGCCTTGGGACTTCCCTGGCAGTCCAGTGGTCAAGAATCCACACTTCCACTGCAGGGGGCACAGGTTCGCTCCCTGGTCGGGGACCTAAGATCCCACATGCTGCACCGTGCAGCCGAAAAAACAAAAAAATCTCGGCCTCGCAAGGCCCTGAGAGCCACACAGTGCCCAATATCTGACCCACAGGACCGCCAATGGTCACGTGGGTGTCGTCTTAAGCTGCCACACTTGTCGTAGTTGTTAGACGGCAAAAGAGAGTGATCAGAGGCTTCCACACAAAATGTTCTGGGTGCCTAACTTTGCCAGAAGATCAGGAGAGCGCATCACTAAGAACAACCTGTCCACGGAGCTTGCCAACCATGTGTGTTAGGTCCGCCTCTCCTGTCTGGCCTCCAGATAGTTCCCCACGAAACACTGTCTGCCAAAACTTACTCACCGCGTCAAGTCTGGATCGATGCTCGCCACAAATCCTGCGACTGACTTCCGTCGATGTACAACATCATGGAAACAGTCGATACCGAGGAACATTGCATTCTGCAACTTAAATTTTAAACAAGGTAGGAGACTGAGTCAGAACAGAACACAAAAGCAAACCTCCCATTAGATACGACCTTAACAAATTCTACCAAAGACAGATGAAAGCAAGAGAAGGCAACAGAATCCCCACGTACTCCTATATCCACCTTCCAGAGGGCACCTCCCAGCTTGCAGTTCATCTGCAGGGCCATCTTTGTGGTGATAGTCAGCGGTGTCTTGGGTCTCTCTAAGGTCCGTTTCAACACACACTGGCTTGGAATCGGGTAATCGACACACAGATGTCTTTTTATGCCATCATAAATTTCTTTATTGTCAGTGGGTAGCAGGAAAAGGACCTTGAAAGAAGGCAAACATGAAATTCCCCAAGATACAAGAACTCAGTGATGTGAGACATGGATGCCATGTCGAGGTGGCAATATAGGTGGCGCACAAAGTAGAGACTATTTATTAAATAGATACCTGAATCCATGCGGGTGAAGGGTCTAGAATCACACTGAATTCAACAATTGTGAGTGTATGGAAGAGACAGGTTGCAAGACGGGTGTTTGGCAATACGAAGCAATCCCTTAAACGTGCAAAACCCTTTTATCCTAGTCATTGCATTCCCAGGAGTTTATCATGAAATCAACATGGATGGTTTACAAACATAGACTGAACTCTACCATCCTCAGGACAGTCACCATCAATGGGATGATCACTATGTGTGGGGCACTTGTCAAGCATCTTACTTGATTCCGTGAATTCTCTCAACAATCTACTGAGATAAATATTATCCCTATTGTAATCCCCCCACCGCCTGCCAGCAAACAGGCTTGGGGGTTGTTGTGGAAACTGCCTGATTTACAAGCTGCAGAGCAAGTTTCCAAACCCTTGCCACGACCTCCAGTAGGACACTGAGCAGTTAGGAAGAGAGGCTACCACTTGGCTTGTTTCTGACTAATGGGAAAAATCATCAATATATTCTTTTTAACATAACGATGCTTATAGAAGTTTTTGGCAGACATTCTTTATCAGATTAGGGTTATTCTTTTCTCATTGTAGATTAAGCAAGTTTTTCTTTTCACACGAAAAAGTATGAGATTTTATTAAATACATTACTTGCGTGGATTAAGAGAAACATTCACCACACTATAATTCACCACACTAACCAGTTAGTTTTTAGAAAAATATAAACAGCCTACTTCAAATTTTCATATTTACTGGTCCACCCTAGCCCATGGTGTTCTCCTAACATTTTTTTAACCACCAGTGAATCTCTAATAATGAACTCTACTTGTGCCTAATGTCATTGAGCCTTACTCTTTTTCTTTATTCTTGACAGTATCAAATTTTAACATTTCTAAAGCTTTAGATTTATTTGCAGATCGTTTTCTATTTAGTTTCTCTTTTTACTGTTGATTACATTCTGTTTTACTTTGGTTGACTGGGTTCTTGGTGCATTAAAATCCAGACTTCATTCCCAGTGTATTCATCAACGGCTACAGGTATCCTCGTTTCTAGTTTGCTGTGTCATCCACGTGTTGATGCCCAGTGGACGTATACAGTCCCTCGGTTCTAAGAGTTTAAGAAATTTCCATTATTCTCTCTAGTATCACCGTTACTTTAAAGATAATGGTCTCTTCAAGGGTCTGTGCCTTAGTGATTTCTAATTGTAATGTACTGTGGTCAGTGCGTGTGGTCAGCAGAATTCTAATCCATCATCATTTGCCTAGGTTTCTCCAAGCCCATTGTGATCAGTTAATGACAAAGACAAAACGAACTTATAGATGCACTTTTAAAGAGCACCTAATGTTCTGGGTCCATATTTTATACACACACACACACACACACACACACACACACACATATATACACCCTGAATGTCTGTCTGTCTCTCTCTCGCTAACATTTATATATATATATATATATATATATATATATATATATATATATATACACCCACACATATATATGTTAGCAGGTGAAGCTTTTAAGTACAAATTTAAAATCTTCTAGATTCTATTTTTTTTAATTTGCTGATCTGAGTTTCCTGAGAGTGGTCAGTTAACATTGTCTCCTAAAATTTCAGATTCTGGAAGAGCACAGACCTGTCTCTTCTTAAGAGCTATTCAAGAGGGTAAAGCTATAGAAACATGCCTATTTCAGGCTCAGCCAGTTTAACAAGGCAATAAAGAATGATAGGGTTGAGACAGGAGAAAAGTAGGGACCCAGAGAGGTGATCCCAGCAGCTGAGGCTGCATTCTCTCCTGAGGTATCTGCCCATCCCAGTAAACACGGCTAAGAGGTTGGGAGGCTCTGAAAAGATTGACAGCCTCTCCTCAAAGAGGGAGAAGGGCGGAAATTAAAGACCAGGTCCTGCCGAGGAAAGGGTACTTGAGTTAAATCTTGAGCCCACCACTCTAAACAGATTAGATGTATAATACTATGCTTTCAAGACATGAAGCTATGAGAATGTTCCAGCTGATGGTGGGTGTGTACCTTGGTACAACCATTGAGGAAATCTGATTAGCAGTATCTAATGACAAGGAACATTCTTCTCCCAGGCACATCCCCAACAGAAACGCATACACATGTGCACTAAAGACATGTACAAAAGTAGTCGTGACAGTGCTAAAGTACCAGCAAAACTTCAAACATCCCAAATGTTTTGCATTAAGTTAAAAACAGTGAAATACTACATAGAGCAAGAGAACAAAAAACTACAGCTACACCCAACAAAGACAAATCTCAGTGCTGAGCCAAAGAAAAACCGACATGACGGAAAGCATACAGCTCTTCAGGCAAAGTTCAAGAATAGGCAACATCAGGCTACAGTGTTAAGAAGGCAGGGAAGTAGTTTCATTTGTAGAACAGACAGCGAGTGTGAAGGGAACAGAGTGAGCGTCCAATGAGCTTAAAAGATTATGATCCATGAAATAAGAATCCATGAGTCTGTGTTTACATAAGAATGAAGAGCTCGTCCTTATAATAAAACACCAACTAATTTATATAGAAGGCATTTGGAAGCATAGACATCATATTTGGTGAGACCATGTTAACAGCTGTTTCAGATAAGAATCCTCAACCGATGCTAAAATTAGTGAGCGAAACTTCAGTGAGAAACAGCATCTGCATAGTTTGGAAACATCATCCCATGATACAGTTAATCACAAAGGGATGAAACTGTAACTTTAGAGTAGTGAAACCTACCAGACCTCAACTTAATCAAATGATCAGAATTAAAATGACCAGTTAATACAGTGGAAACTAACACAACACTGTAAATCAACTATAATAATAATAGAAAAAGCTATTACATGGAGATCTGATGACTTCAACTATGAATAAAAAAAAAAATGACCAGTTAAATCAACATCATGGTTTCCCCGATATGATGGATTTAGTAAACCATTGAATACTTCCGTGATATTCTGCAAGAATGCATTGCCTGAATCTAGTCATGAGGAAATGGGCAAACCGATGCTGAGGATTGTTCTATAAAATAACTGGACAGTACGCCTCTGAAATGTCAAGGCCATAAAACCCAAAGATAGATTGACGATAGGTCCCAGATTAAAAGAAGGCTGAAAAAGCCTGTCAGTTAGATGCCTCAGGTGACCCTTGATGGACTAGAAAAAGAATTTATTTTGCTATAAAAGGGAACGATTGGTAGAATTTGAATTAAGTGTGTAGATCAGATAAATGGCTCAGGAAAAAAATATACATACCTGTAACTACTGTGAATAATGACATGTGTATACATACATATATATATATACATATATATATATACACACACATATATATATATATATATAATGAGAAGGAAGAATGGTTATATGTAGGTAGATATATATAGAGAGAATAATTATAGGAATTGATCAAATTTACTGTTTGGGAAATATGGATGGTGATTATAGATTTGTACTGTCTTTGCAACTCTTCCTATAAGTCTGAAAATATAAAGTGAGAAAAGTTTTTAAATATTCAGGAAAATAGATAGTGGAGGTTTTAGATCCGATTGGTGTGCACTCATTTTTAACAGAAAAATTATAAAGGATTCTCTATTTAAAATAATGGGGACTACGTTCACAGTTGGCATTTTTACTGCCAATATCTGATTTTGAGGAATAGGTTATTAATATTATGTGTACCATGACTACTTTTATTCTTTTTTAGCCTTAAATTATTAACGCAGTAGTAGATTTCTTTTCCTTCCTGGTTTAAAAAAGTCTATAGTTTAAATATGCTTTTACTTCCTCTATTTCTGCCTTATTCCTCCAACTCACACATTTATAGGAATTAAATTCCTTATTATTCCCAAACTGTGTGAGTACTTATGAACTCTCGGTAGTGTTACCCCCAATTCATATTAATATTTGGTGAGTTAGTGTTTAATTTTGGATATAATATAAATATGTGACTTGATGTCTTCGCATCACATTCAGTGGGTTACCTTACACAGCCTGGTTCTGGCCTCCCCACCCAACGCCCCACAGCCTTTGACATTTGTGAGCCATATGGCTTCACCCCTGCTTTTATAGGAGAACTCCCCCTCTGTTCCTGGTCTAGAGAGACTTCCATTTGTGCCAAAAGATGTTTACACATAATTTCCAGTTCCTGTTTTATTGGTCATTCCCAGTTGTTTGGAGTGCATGAGACGGCAGGCATGCTCTCCCCACCATCTGAAAAGATACCTTAAGGAGCTGCCTGGAGTAAAAGATATTGTTCCAAAAAGCAAAACTAGGATAAATGAGTAAAAGCGGGGCAAGTTCCCATTCCGGATTCAGATAAACTTTCTCAAAAGATAATTCCCACAACTAGGCAATCAGTCTTTCACTTTCCAGGCAGATGCTAAATAAACAAAGAACGTCACGTCATGAATTGGGATGCAAACCCCCACCGAGGCCCCTTCAGCTCCATTCTAATATGTGATGCTTTGCTGACTTCCACCAGAGGCTTCCCTGACCCAGCTGAGCATTTAAGGCTACAATACCAGAGAAGAATGAAGCGTGGCGTTCAATCAGAGAAACAGGAAGCAAGACACAGATTTAAGAACAGGATTTCAAAAGTAAGACATTTCATTTGAGGGACTTCCACGGTGGTCCAGTGGTTAAGACTCTGTGCTCCCAGTGCAGAGAGCCTGGGTCGATCCCTGGCCAGGGAACGAGATCCCACGTGCATACCACAACGAAGAGCCTGCATGCTGCAACTAAAACCTGGTGCAACCTAAATAAATAAGTAAATAAGTAAATATTTATAAAGAACATCCCGGATGATGAAGCATGCGAGATGAGTTTGGGGAAAGAACCCAAGGAAGGGAGGAAAAAGAAGTTGCTTTAGTAATTCAGATACAGCAGAGTGACAACAGATGGGAGAAAGGAAAAATCCCAGGAGAAATACCAGACAAAAGAAAGAACACTTACTGGAAGAGAACAGATCACAGACTTTGCAGGTTACGGCTGGAGGGAGAAACGATGAATGTGTCACTAGCCTGTCCCATGTTACTTCATATTTGTATGGTGTTTTTTAGTCCGAGACTTCATAATTCTAAGTCCTCAAGTCTGAAAGAATGAGCATCATGTGGTGATATTAAGTAGTAGCTAAAACTTGTATTCAGCTGCATTGTAGGGGTAAATTTTCATTTTTTGGCAGGTTTAGGAAACCAATGGCAACATCCAAATTCTAAAATACACACGAATGCAGCTGACTCACTAAAGACAGGGCACGCATTAAATAGGTACTTACCATCTGTGTTTTTTGTGAAACATGTTTTTCTAAGGTGCTTATATAAGATTGGACTGTATCATCTGCTTCAAGCCTAGAAAATAAGTATTTCATCTATATTTCAAAAGTAATGCACAGTGAAACGTAGCATTTTATACAGCCAATGAAACGTGATATAAAACAAGGCGAGATAAACTGCCAAGAGAAGCATTTTGGTTAAAAGTTTTTAAGACGGAAACAAGTTCAGTTTCTGGAAGCAAGACTGGAAACTCATTTTTAGTATCCTCACCCCTCATGCCTGTCCACTCACATCAAGTTGCTAATCCTCATGTCTTCAAGATGTAGCCCAATAGCCGGAAATCCACAGATCACAAAAGCCTGATTTAACAGGTGTGCGCTAGAGCAGGCTTTACGGTTTTGCTTATACACTTTCAGAGTTTGGATAATGTGACCGATTCCTACAATTTAAGAAGTTTTTCCACTTTCAAACTGCCAGCAACCGATTTTGAAATGGTAAAGAATTTCCGCTTTACTTATAATTTTGCATTTCGGACAGTTATGCCCATTTTGGGTGTGACTTTCTGTAGATTCTGCTGCAAGGTAAGGGCTGTTCCATAATTTCCCTTAGTATAGACTATCAGCCAATGATCCAGGGACATTGCCCTAAGTAAGGGCACCTCCCTTGTGTTTCTTGACCAATCTGCATTATGGTTGTCAAACTGGAAGAGAATTCCAAGACACGGTATATAACACTTCATCAAAAAAAAAAAAAAAATCTAAGATCCTTTCCATTGTAAATCTGTGCTACTTCCTATTGAAACAGTACCATTTTAAACATCTGTGACGACAAGATTTTCTTAAGGACTTTAAAAATAAGTTTATTATAACTGATGAATATAAAATCTGACGTTTGCAGACATGTTTGCAAAAAAAAAAAGTAAATACCTTCCCTGTTCCCCCTCTCCGCAAGATACAGAGTAAGAAGAACTTGGACAGAGTTTTACATGAAACCTAAACGTGAAATTCTCATTCATCAGTTGATCCTTAAAAGCCCCAACACATTATATTCTAAATAAAAGTACATTAGAATTAAGAAGTCAACAAACCGCTCGCTTTCCACTGTTATGATGCTCATTCAAAATACTGAAGGACAAGAACAGGTAACATAGGACTGCATGTGACAGATATTCAAAATGCATGGATCTATGAAATCACCAACAATCCAGATGAGAATACTGGAGGTGGAATTAAACATTGACTTAAAATAACAGTCCAAGGAAATCTATGTACATTGTAGCCTTTGGCATCTGCTCTAACATGTTAGCTATTTTTCCTTAAGATATAGGTTAGTAACACTAGAATTCTACCACGGGTTATTGTGGGTGAAATGTATCTTAAGGATACATTTGGAAGATCACCTTGCCATGAACAAATGTATACAACACTAATAAAGATATAATACAGAGTTTACTATATGCCAAGCACGTTTTATTGAATGTTGGCTTGTCCTCTCATATAGAAAGGACAAGTAGTCTGAAAACAGCAGTCATAATTATTGACATGACCGAGTTAGTTCCTCTTTGGGCTGTTATTAATTTGACCCAACTCTGACATGACAATTCCAAAGCTTTCTTACCGTTCTTGTTCCTTGGTGAATTCTTACATCTTGCAAAGTTCTTCCAGAAAAGGACAAAAACTCCTCCTCAAGTTCCAAATTCCAGTCTCGAAGCTCCTTTTGTACAGTATTATTTCTGAAAGAAAAAATATTTCCACAGGATCAAACCCCCCAAATTATGCAAAGGCAATTATCCATTTGCAAAACACAAGTCAGTATTCCTCTCATCTAAAGTTCCTTATTGCTTGCCCTTTGTGTCAAGATGCCACAGAGGAAGTCCCCAAAACTCTGAAACAATCTTGTCTTTGTTTTCACATTTGTGTGGGCACTTAGAATCTATTTCATTCTTACCCCCTCTAGGCCTCCTCTACCACTGTAACGAGAGAAAAAAACAGCTGCCCCTTCCCATCCCCCCAAATATCATTTTCTTCCCAATTGTCACTTTTTAATTGAAGAATCTGGGATGCTGAGTGATCCACACAGATCTCCACTTCACACACATACACACAAACACACAGAAAAATAGCACTTCGCATTGCTTACGGGATCTTAGTTCCCCTACCAGGGATTGAACCCCATCTCTCAGCTGTGAAACCACTGGGCCGCCAGGGAATCGCCAAGCACTTACTCTCTTAAAGCATCCAGGAATGTTAGCAATTTATGCTGCCTTCTACCTGGATCCATCCTCATATGGGCGGACAACTCTCTCATCATTCCGTAGTCTTTACGCATGTCATCCGTTAAGCCTTTAAAAAAAAAAAAAATCTGAAAGATAACACGCGAAACAAGCAAGAATAGATTTCCATTAGAGAAGATTTAACTGTTGTATCCGGAAGAAGAAAATCAGAGAGAACGCAGATCTGGGTCACGTGGAGCCTTGTGAAAAGCCTTTAAACCGACATTGGTGACTTTAAAGAAGGGTTGTCTTTTATGAAGCTGGTATAAGTCCGCAGTACCTGTCAGGTGGCATAGTTCAGGAACCAGCATTATAGGTTGATGGAGTGTGTCCTGGCGGCTCTTTTTCCACTTGCCCTTGGTGATCAAAAGTGGCTGATTTAAGGTAGTGACCACTGTGCCGTACCGCTGTTCAACAGAAGAACAAACACTAGCATCACTATTAGCAAAACCTCAGCAACGTCCCATAAATAGGTACAAAACTGCATTTTTGGATCACAAATGGAGGCCTAGAGCTGTGGTGATATTGTTCCCCCAAGTTTAAGAAAGCACCAAAAATACTCTTCATGTTCTCTTCATTTGATGTCCCGAGGGTCACTTATAAACATAGACGGCCAAGGAGAGTAGAACACCCACAAAACCTTATCATGGAATCCTTGTGCCATGCTTTTTATTATAGATGTAGACGGGAGTATGTATTTCTCACCATAGTAATGCCTTGAAAGTTGCTAAAACACATGGAGAATTTTCAAGAATATTCCCGTACTAATAAGGGACAAAAACTTGGCTGCTTTTTAGAGTGGTGATTCCAGATCTATTTCTAACATTCCTCCTGCTTTACGTCCCCTAAACCCTCAGCCCTGGCTTCCAGCAGGGAAAGGCATCTTCTAAGACTTCACGTACAGAAGTTCCTATCCCTAAGGCAGCAAATTCCTGTATACAGGGTGCCTTTGCTCCCCAACAGAAAGCGGAGATTCTTCGTAGAACTTCCTAAGCTGCTCATTACCAAGGTCCTCATGGATAATAAGTTAACCCCATGAATTCTGGTATCATCTGTCATTTACACATCTGGGAACTTCAAAAGGAGTTCCTGCTTTGGGCAAGATGACTTCAAATCCAGCTTTCATGGCTCTTTTCTTCTCAAGCCAAGCTACTACTACTTTTAATTCTCATGCTATTGTTGCAGATTATGTATTTTTTTGCCTTAAAGCATTCTGTAGTTATTTGAAGGCAGCTAAGATTCACCCTCTATTCCCTTGTCCTAGAGCCTTCTTTAAGGAGGGCGCTTGTGCAGGTATATACATGCATGTAGAATCATGGCATCATTTTAAGTTTCATCTGCAACTCCTATCATCCAGTTTATCAAAGCCTTTGGACTTTGCTCTTCCTCCTGTAGAGGAGTTTGAAAATCACACTTCCCATTTCTCATAACTTTTGTAAAAAATAAACAAACCTCAATTAAATAGAGTCAGGAGACCAGAGTGGGATGCTCTGACATCCTGCAACGATAATAGAGACCAACAGGAAGAAGAAAGACTCCTCTTCTTCCCTGTTAAGGACTCAGACAATGAAAAACCATGGACTCTTTGTTTACTAAAACCCTTCCAACTTCCTTTCCTCTTCTATAAAAGGGTTCTCCTTCCCTCCTCAAGTGGGACTTGCACATGGTTCACCAAGGTTGCAGATCCCAAATTGCAATTCTCCACTGATTCCAAATCAACCCATCTTTGCTGGAGTAATAACTTGCAGTCTATTTGTTTTAGGTCCAAAAAAAAAAAAAAAGTCAGTTCTGTTGTCCCTATTCCCATTACATGAAAGCTAGGATTGCATTTACTTTCTAATGCCTCATCTACGAATTCAGCAATTTTTCCCAGATCTCGTTACAACACTACAACTAAGCCTTACACCCTGGGACTCCAGACTCATCGGCATGCCCAAAGAGCATACTTTATTTTACCCCCTTTGGCAGAGAAATGATACTGAACTCATCACATCTGTACACGAAAGAGAAGGATGTTCACTTAGTTGGTTCAGGCTAGAGGACTGAATTTTAACAAAGAAATACGAGTGGAAGTAGTGCATCAGCCTCTCACTTTCAGTCTAAGGGACCTAAGAGCCACTATGCTGCTTCTACATCTTTTCTTCTAACGTAACAAGCTTGGAGTCGACTTGCTGAGATGGCAGAGCCACAAAATGGTAACAGATGGGATCACTGAGTCTCCCTGAGAGTTACCTGACTCTCATTAGACTTTATTCAAGCCAGAAATAAACCCTCTAAAATTAACTTACTGATGTTTCGGTTTGCAACTCCATCTGTGCCTATCTCATCCCAGAATAATCCCCAGACCAGCTCCTCCCACACATTCCCCCATTTCGGTACATGATGCCATCCTCCACTCACTTCCTCAGATAAAGCCAAAGGGGTTACATTTCAGCCACCTCCTTTCATCACTTATTATATCCAAGCCTTGACTACATCCTCTCCATTTTCACCTACCTCTGCCACCCTGCTCCAGGCCACCATTATCATTTAAGTCCACTGATTGAATAACCTCCTCACTGGTTTCCCTGCCTTCATTTTTACCCCCATATAGCCTATTCTCTGTATATTAGACAAAAATATTACAAATATCGACATAATATGATTTGATGATAAAATCCAACTTACTTCTCTAGAGAACATTCCAGCCTTGATTGGGCTCTGGATACACCATGCCCATCCTGAAAACAGTGCCTTTGTACTATCTCTTCTCCCTCATCCGCACCTAGCTGGCTCCTTGCTGACATTTACACATCAGCTTCTCAGAAAAGCTTTCCATGGCCTTGCAGACTAAGTAGCCACCAGACATTCTCCATAATATCACCCGATTTTAATTACCTCCATATTCCTTATACCTATTAGAATAGTTTTCTTCTTGTTATCTCTCTGTGTGCCATGAGAATGCAAGTTCCTTGAGAGCTGAGAAACTCAATTGGCTTACTGATGTATAACCAAGGTATACAACAGGCACTCACTAAATGCTTTTGGGATTGAATGAACGAGCGATAAGTGTGGAGCACAAAGGAGGATAATGTCATAATAACCATCCCTTGAGGGGATGTTAGAGGCCTATGTACCTGCAATTGTTCCCGGTAGCTATGTTTTGGGTCCCAATATAATAAAAGCTTTTTTTTAAAGAAAGTCACTCATTTATAAGTTCTTTCCATTTGCCACACATATCTGCCATTCTTTTAATTACCTTTCTCTCATCTGCCAAAGCTAGAAAACCCACCTCACCAACTGGCCTGAGTTTGTGAGCCCTCAAGTTAAAAATAGAGGAATCCATGTATTACGAGGTTTAGCACATAACAGACGGCATTTCAGATTGTAATTGGTCTTTCTTTTCCTTCTTTTTGAACCAAATTCTGTGGAGCTGAAACTCCTACATAAAGTTCTCATTTCTGAAGTCTTCACCGTATTTTGTTTTCTACCTAACAATCCATCTGCATGTTTAAATCTACCGTAGCCACTTCTAAGCCTGACAGGGAGGGCCATCTTTGAGCCATTCTAATTACGTGACATTACCCTACACACAAGACACTCGAATACACGGATAAGAGATGTAAGCCAGGCTGTAATACCCCAAAAGGAGAATATACACAAATGTATGCATGTATGTGTCTCAATAAGACGTGAGAAATATACTTAACTGTATAATATGAAAAATTTTAAGAGAAATGTGTTAAAGAAATACAATTTCATACCTCCCTGTAGTAGTCTACAAAGGAAGTTTCACTGCCATCCCACTTTGTAAACGTAGAGCAGGGAGACTTCTCCCAAATAATATCATCCACCCTATAGGTTCGGTTGTTATACCTGTGGAATAACCATAATATATGGTATTATTCCTGACTGTATTGCATGGAACCATGTAAGAAAGAAGTGGTTTAAAATTCTGCAAGTAATCACAGGATATATAGCTTCGTTAAGATTAATTCACCTAACATGCAATCCACCCATTTAAGTGTGCAATCCAGTGGTTTTTAGTATATTCACTGTCGTGCAAACATCAATGTGATTTTAGAGTATTTTCATCACCCAAGAGAAGAAACACCTTAACCATGAGTAGTCACTCCTATTTCTACCCAACTCCCTCAGCCCTTAAACCACCACTAGTTTACTTACTGCCCCTATGCATTTGCCTACTCACCACATTTCATATAAATTGAGTCATATAAAATGTGATCTTCCCCCACTGGCTTCCTTTCACTTAGCATGATATTTTCAGGGTTCATTCATGCTGCAGCACGTATTGCTACTTCATTCTTTTTTACTGACAAATAACATACCATTGTATAGATACATGTTTGTCCATTTACCAGTTGATGAACATTGGGTTGTCTACACTCAATGCTGTAGACATTTATATACCAACTTTGGTGGACATGTTTTTATTTCTCTTGGGTATGTAACTAGGAGTGGAATTGCTGGGTTATATGGTAACACTATATTTAGCACATTGAGGACATGCTAGACTGTTTCCCACAGAGTCCATACTCATATCAGCAGTGTATAATGGTTGGTGTCAATCTTTCCACATCCTTGCCAACACTGGTTAAACTTTTTAAAGTTTAGCTATGCCAGTAGGTAAGAAGTGGCATTTCATTGTGGTTTTAACTTGCATTTCCCTGATAGCTAATGATGTTGAACATCTTCCCATGTGATTATTGGCCATTTGTATATTTTATTTGGAGACATGTCTATTGAGATCCTTTGCCCATTTTTTAAAGTTGAGTTTCTTTTAATTATTGAATTGTAAATATTCTTTATGTATGTAGATACAAATTATTTACTACATGTGATTTGCAGATATTTCCTCCCATTCTGCCAGTTGTCTTTTCACTTTTTTTTGACAGTGTACCTTAAAGAACAATTTTTATTTGGTTAAGTCCAATTTATTTGTTTCTTTTGGCATTACTTGTGCTTTTGGTGTCTTACCACATAAGGTTTTTGCCTAACTCAAAGTCAAGAAGATTTACTCTTATGTTTTCTAAGAATTTTATATTTTTACCTCTTTTATTTATGTCTATTTTGAGTTAATTTAGTAAATTTGAATTAATTTTGTGTATCCTGTGATGGGCAGGCAAATAGCTATCCCAGTAATACTTGTTGAAAAGACTATTCTTTCTCTGATTGGATTGTCTCCATACCCTTGTTAAAAGGTTGACTGACTAAAAAGTCAGGGTTAACTCATGGATTCCCTATTCTGTTTCACTGACTATACTTAAGCCAGCAACACACTGTCTCGATCACTGTTGCTTCATTATAAGGTCTGAAATTAGGAAGGGCAAGTCTTCCAACTTTGCTTGGCCAAAACATCGTCTTATCAATTTGAGATTTCTGGTGTCAAGGGAGATTAAAAATAAAAACTTCCTTCAAATGGAAATTTTCTAGTAGATTATAATTAAGCACCAAAATTTTAAACTAGTTAGACACAGAGAGAAAAGAAAAGAGAAATCTGGAAGAAGCATACTCTCATGAATGTAAGTGAGGATTCAGAAACAACGACTGAATTAGCAGTAGGACTTATAAGAACCGCAGAGTTTACAACTGACACATATTCCTCTCCCGTGCTGTGAAACCAGATGAGAAAAATTATCCAATGATTCTTGCCATTGTCATGCTATTTCTACTTCTGAATGTCAACATTTAATCATTTAAAAACCCTAGGAACATCTCTAATAAAAAAAAAGTCAAAGTGATTGGATAAGTTTTCAAAAAGCAGACTTACTTTGTAAGAACAGATGACCCAACTAATTTTTTAAGAATTTTCTCTTTGGCATCTCCTCTGGCTTTTTCACGAGTGTGCGATATTAAATCATAGGCAGTTTCCATTCGGAGCAGTTTGTGGCTCACATCCACACAGAGGGTAAGACCAGTTTCATATGGAAGGATAGAAGTAACATAGCCAGGCCAGATTTCCAACCTGCAAATAAGTTAGATGTGGGTGTCAAGAGCCCAGCTCTGAACATAAAGCCCAGTGTTAAGGGACCTAAACTCACTGCCTAAATTTGATACTTTTAGAGTCAGTTTTAATCTCTTATTTTTAATAATCACTGGTCTTTTGAAGGACCTTCAAATAGAGATTTTTACCAGATGTGCTAGTTATAGTAATTCATCATCTTTGTTACAGCATTTTTATTATCATCCATAGGCTTAAATTATATATACTCATATGTGAAAATGTATATGATATATTATACATATGTAAATTATATACACATATACCAATAAGTAATACATACACAGACACAAGTGTTATGATTGACAATAACTTCAGAGAAATTACCCAAGTTTTGGATGATTATCTTGATTTCCTAAGGTTTATACAACTGACCATCTTAAAGTTTGATTATCATGCTAGCATTTTTAGAGTAAATTTAAAATTTTAAGTTTACATTTTAACTTTTAACTTTAATTGTGACTTAGTTGTTCAGTCATTGGATAGTATTTAAAAGATTACTTGTAAATCATACACCACTTCAAATGAGCAACTGTCTCAAAAGCTTCTATAATTATGTCTATGGAACATGAAATTTTCCACTTCATACACCACTTCATACATACCTGTAGTTGTAGAACTCAATCTTCTTATTTTTGTTGTAATAGTTGCGACCAACTTGGTTCAAATCCATCTTCTCCAACATTCTAGAAATTGGAAGAATGGGTTTTGTTGAAAGTGCAGTGAATATTAGTAAGCATTTGTTAACACACATGAGGATGCATTAGAGGGGGAAAAAAATCTGTCAGTGATTTTGTTTATACTAACACCACAAAATGCCTGATAATGATGGTTAAGGACAAGTCAGTTACAATATTGCGGTGGATACTGAGTTTCATTTAACCTCAAATTTTCTCTTTCACAATATAAAACAGGATAATATGGAAAGGCCATCAATATGTCCTTCATTCCTGGAAATGAATCGAAACATCTCTTGCAGGCTACGTCTTCCAAGTCTTAATTTTGACTATTTGTTCATTACAGTGAGTCTAGAACAGAAAACAAGGATATTTGCTCTAGAGAGAAATAAGCGTGGATGTCCATAGTTGATGTCTATTACTCCTTCTAGACAGGTTCCAGCCATGGGAAGTAGGGGTGGGCAGGGAGTGGAATGTTGAGGAAAGCCATGGAGTTAGCACATGCCTAGCTGAGGCTCCAGTGTCATTTCACCTCAGAAGATCCTTCACCCTCTCAGTAGGTGGGAACTGTCAAGAACACACAACGCTAGAAGCAAATGCCTGTGTCCAGCATCACTGACGTGGGGTAAAATGCAACTGAATCTCAAGGAAACAATGCTACTAACATACTTTCTAAAGAGAATGTTGTAATAGCGCAGGCAGTCTGACGAGGTGGTCTGGAGTTCTCTGGAGAGCTCAAAGGTTATCTTCACAGGCTGGTTTTTCCACCTGCTGACCACTTCCTTTTTCTGAGATAAAGAAAAAAAAGTCCCATAGTTCTTCCAAGGAAACTAAGCTCCATTGCGTGGCAAATCAATATGTCACTTAGCTATCCAACACGGCACGGTGGAAGGAGCAGTCTTTCCCACAAAAAGGCACATGCAAATAGAAAATGTGATTTACAAGACAAACGTGAAGAGTCAGAATTAAACATTTAAATCAAAACTTTTTTTTTCTTACTTAAGCAAGCGCCTATAGATTATTTTGTTCTTTAATGTAGAAGTTTATAGGATAAAATAGTAAGTCCTTTTCCCAGTAATTTTTTTTTCTGCTGAAGTTTTGGAAATAATAAGAAATTTTTTAAGTTACTCAAAATTTCATTTTCAGCATTTGAGATATATTGTGCCTTAAAAAGGTAAAATATGTTTTTTACCTTTATATTAAACTCAGTTTAAGCAGTGAAATGAGACACTAGAGAGTGTCATTGATAATCAAACACGGCACGTGGGTTTGTTACAAATCCCACGGGCAGGGCAAGAGATGTTCAGGATATCTCCACAAACTATTGCACAGGAATAGGAAGAGAGTTTGGCTATGACAGAGTGAAAAATGGGAGAGAAAGAACAATGTCAGGAAAACATAGAATATTACTTAACCATTTCCCCTAGTGAGTGAGGTAATAATAAAGAGTTTCCATCATATATACGACGATTTCCCAATAACTTTTCAAGTTCAGAGAGTAACGCCTCACGTTGCCTTCCATCCTCTATGTCTGGTGTATAGATGACGTTGTACTTGTATAAATACCGCTGGGAACAAGACTTCAGCTGGACGTGGTTCGAAAATAGCATTACCGGGCTACCTTGCGTGCCTGAAAAATGAAGCCTTGTATCAATCATGAAATAGAGCGGCTGATCAGACCCCAAACAATTTGGGCACCACAATATTGAGAGCCAAAGTGAGATCCAAAGAGGAGATTGACAACCAACAATATAAGCAATTATGTATACCTGGCATCCAGAATCCCTAACATCAGTTTAGGTGAATCCTTCTGCAAGCCCACATTTAGGAAGTTCAAGTACAGAGGTATGTAATAATAATAATTTAATTTAATAATAAAAATAGCAAAAGAAAACCTCTGCAGCGCAAGTCTCCCAGAAGCAGGGGATTGGGGGAGGGGAGCCACTGTATTTCATAATATTTAGTTTTGGGGTTTTTAAAAAAATCTCAGCACAACCAAAAGAACTGGGTCATTCTATCTTAGTGGCTATAAAAGGAAGAGAGGAAAATGAAGAGTACATCCAGGACTCTAAAATAAGTCTTCATTTCTGCAAAAGTGAACGTTGTTACAAAAATGTGAGAAGGTGAGAGGGTACCTCCACTTAAGGTGATGGTATAAAGCATCATAGATTCTTAAACAACTCCATAATGTTGTATTGTTAATGACCAGTGTACCTTTTGTGGACTCTCTAACATGGCCCAATTTCTGTCGAGTATTCACCACAAAGTCTCGATAATCTCTACCAATATCCCTCCTCACCCTCAGCGAGGATTCCTGCAATCCAGACACCAGCTGAAGTTCCTCTACATATAAACAAATGTGAAAGTTATTAATTTACACAAAAAGGGAAATGTAAATAGGAAGGACAGTATTAAACCCCAGCTATTAAGAGTTAAGATTGTTTCACTCTAAATATATGCAGTTTATTGTCTGTTAACTGCATCTCAATAAAAGTTCTTTAAAAAAAATAATGTAGAGAAAAAAAAAGAGTTAAGATTGTTTGAGGTAGAAAAGATGTCAAAGGATCCAAACATTATTTTAGCAATGGATCATCAGAAAAGAAGTGTTACTCAGAAGCCTTTCCCAACAAGGCCCTAGTCCACATCAGTGGTTGCCTTAGCACCTCATTCCTCCCTTATATTTGTCTAACATTTGCCTCGTTTCATCTGGTTTTTCATTCAGAGTACAAGATTCTTCAACTGGAATATTGTTCAACAGTAAAAAAGGAAACCCTGCAACATGTAACAACAGGAATGAACCTTGAGGATAGTCACAAAAGGACAGATGCTGCATAATTCCACTTATGTATAGAAAATCATCAGACTCAGAAGCAGAGAACAGAATGGTGGTTTTCAGGGAGTCGGGGAGGGGAAGTAGGGATTTGCTAATCAACAGGTATAAAATTAGAGTTATGCAAGTTAAGTTAGTCCTAGAGACCCGCTGCACCACATCGTGCCTATAGTTAATACTGTGCTGTACGTTTAAAATACAATAAGAGGATAGAACTCTATTGTTCTTACCATAATAAAAAATTTTTAGGATGTCCACTCTCGCCACTACTATTCAACATAGTTTTGGAAGTCCTTGCCACAACAATCAGAGAAGAAAAAGAAATCAAAGGAATCCAAATTGGAAAAGAAGTAAAACTGTCACTGTTTGCAGATGACATGATACTATACATAGAAAAGCCTAAAGATGCCAGCAGAAAACTACTTGAGCTAATCAATGAATTTGGTAAAGTTGCAGGATACAAAATTAACACACAGAAATCTGTTGTGTTTCTATACACCAACAATGAAAGATCAGAAAGAGAAATTAAGGAAACAATCCCATTCACCATTGCAACAAAAAGAATAAAATACCTAGGAATAAACCTAACCAAGGAGTTAAAAGACCTGTACTCAGAAAACTATAAGACACTAATGAAAGAAATCAAAGACGACACAAACAGATGGAGGGACATACCATGTTCTTGGATTGGAAGAATCAACATTGTGAAAATGACTATATTACCGAAAGCAATTTACAGATTCAATGCAATCCCGATCAAATTACCAATGGCAATTTTCATAGAACTAGAACAAGAAATTTTACAATTTGTATGGAAATGCAAGAGACCCCGAATAGCCAAAGCAATCTTGAGAAGGAAAGACGGAGTTGGAGGAATCAGGCTTCCCGACTTCAGGCTATACTACAAGGCTACAGTGATCAAGACAGTATGGTACTGGCACAAACACAGAAATACAGATCAATGGAACAGGATAGAAAGCCCAGAGATAAACTACGGTCAACTAATCTATGACAAAGGAGGCAAGGATATACAATGGAGAAAAGGCAGCCTCTTCAATACGTGGTGCTGGGAAAACTGGACAGCTACATGTAAAAGAATGAAATTAGAACACTCCCTAACACCATACACAAAAATAAACTCAAAATGGATTAAAGACCTAAATGTAAGGCCAGACACTATAAGACTCCTAGAGGAAAACATAGGAAGAACACTCTTCGACATAAATCAGAGCGAGATCTTTTTTGATCCACCCCTAGAATAATGGAAATAAAAACAAAAATAAATAAGGGGGACCTAATGAAACTTCAAAGCTTCTGCACAGCAAAGGAAACTATAAGCAAGACAAGAAAACCCTCAGAATGGGAGAAAATACTTGCAAACAAATCAACAGACAAAGGACTAATCTCCAAAATATATAAACAGTTCATCCAGCTCAATATCAAAAAAACAAACAACCCAATCAAAAAATGGGCAGAAGACCTAAATAGGCATTTCTCCAAAGAAGACATATGGATGGCCGAGAGGCACATGAAAAGCTGCTCAATATCACTAATTATTAGAGAAATGCAAATCAAAATGACAATGAGGTATCACCTCACACCAGTTAGAATGGGCATCATCAGAAAATCGACAAACAGTAAAAGCTGGAGAGGGTGTGGAGAAAAAGGAATGCTCTTACAATGCTGGTGGGAATGTAAATTGATACAGCCACTATGGAGAACAGTATTGAGGTTCCTTGCAAAATTAAAAATAGAACTACCATATGACCCAGCAATCTCACTACTGGGCATATACCCAGAGAACACCATCTTTCAAAAAGACACGTGTAGTCCAATGTTCACTGCAGCACTATTTACAATAGCCAGGATATGGAAGCAACCTAAATGTCCATCAATAGATGAATGGATAAAGAAGATGTGGTACATACACACAATGGGACATTACTCAGCTGTAAAAAGCAATGAAACTGGGACATTTGTAGAGACATGGATGGACCTAGAGACTGTCATACAGAGTGAAGTGAGTCAGAAAGAGAAAAACAAATATTGTATATTAACACATATATGTGGACGATAGAAAAATGGTACCAATCAACCGGTTTGCAAGGCAGAAACAGAGACACAGATGTAGAGAACAAACATATGGACACCAAGTGAGGAAAGCAGGGAGGGTTGTTGGGGGATGAATTGGAAGATTGGGATACAAAATTGTACACTCTAAATATATGCAGTTTATTGTAAAAAATAAAAAAATAAAAAGTTAAAAAATGTTTTTGAAAGGTGGTTGGAGCATCGGATCTAAGGTTTCACTGCTTTAACCAAATCCTTGGCAAATGACAACACCTGTGACTGGGGGCTCACCTGTGTAATGATAACCTTTCCCCTGTGAGGATAATACAAGGTAGGTAAACATTTGAGGAACTGCTCAAGCTTTCACAGTGTAGTGATTCACGAACCCAAGAAAAGCGTGTTCCCCGAACTCCTAGTTAACTTACAGTTGTCATACCAATGTGCCGTCTAAATTTGAAAGCAACAACATTGAATTGGCTCATGAGTAATGACCTCCATTTCTTTTTCCATAAGCTTTAAAATATAAGGGGAATAAAGCATTGATAGCCAGTCAATTCATTGCAGAAGATGGTTGTGAAGTGTACGTTCTTCCCATCCTGCCAAACCTCACGGGAATACCGAGGTTGTCTGTCTATCACTGTCATGTACCCTCGTGCATTAAACATCCTCTACCCCTCACCATCTTTCTTCTTCCCTCTTTTTACCTGAAGACCGAGATGTTCCTTCTGCTCCTGTTGGTGGTCTGGCCCCGGCCACGTGGCTAATGCACGACAGCAACTGGAGTCCAGGTTGGATTTGACGAGGTTGCTGAGCCTGCGTGGTTTTGGAGATAAAAATGAAGAGCAATGTTATCCATATACTTTACCATCATCCAAAAGTTATCATATGCCTGCCACACGTCATGACGCATCTATCAGAGCACAGAGCAAAGGAACTTTCCCGAAAGGCTTATATTCCAGTGACAGAAAATAAATTGACAATTAACTTATATGGCATGAGTATGATAATTGTTAGGGAAGTGAAAAAAGTAGAACAAAGCCAAGTACGGAAAACTGGGACTTATTGGGAAGGTGGGATGCAGAGGTGGCTGCTTGTATCAGTTCACGGCGAACAGCGCACAGCCTCAGTGAGAAGCTGACATTGAAATAAAGACTCGGAGGCAGTGAATTAACAAGGTTACACAAGCCTCGGGTGAAGGAAAGAGCAAAGCTCCTAAGGAAGAAATGTTGAAGGAAGAGCTAGATGAACAAGGGAGAGAAAAGTAGCGGGAGGGAGAAGTAGCAGGAGGGAGAAGTAGCGGGAGGGAGGCCATCTTAAGAGTCAGAGGCTTCCGACTCTGAGAAAATGGAAACCCTTACAGGGTGCAGGTTGAACGTGAATCCAGTTTATCTGGTTCTATGCTGGAAACAGACTGAGGATGAGACCAGGGCGAAAGCAAGAAGACCCGTTAGGAGGCCATTTGTGGGGTCCAGCCAGGGATGCTGGTGGTTTGGCCCAGAGGGTAGCAATAGAGGGGTGAGAAATGATCAGAGACCGCATATCTTTTGAAAGTCAGGGACAACAGTATTTCCTGGTTGTTTATGTGAAGGGTTTGAGATCAAGAGAGGACGCATCCAAAGACTTTGGCCTGAACAACTGGAAGAAGGGGATTTCGTCAAATGGGGTAGTTAGGAATTGTCTGGGAGAGCAAATCAGGAACATGAGACATCCATGCGGATGTTCGCTACACGCAGGAGAGGGGTCTGGCTGGAGACAGAGACACAGGAACCTGTCCACATACCAGATCGCACTGAAAGCCATGATACGGATAAGATGACCGAGGGTATGAGTGCATATACCAAGGAGAAGAGGCCCAGGGGCTAGGTCTTGGGCGTATCCACAGGACAGGAAGAGAACCCAGCCAAGGGAAGCTACAGCAGTGGCCAGTGAGGTTGATGTAAAAACCAAGGGTGTGCGGTGACCTGACCACCACATGGAAGAAGTTGATTAAGGAGAAAAGAGGGCTCAACTATTCCAAGTAAAAGTGATAGGCAAGACCAAGGAGGACCAAGGACTGACCTGGGAATTTGACAGTGTGGAGGATACTGGGGAAGATTGACAAGAGCCATTTCAGCAGCGTGATGGGGAGAGGTGCCTGATTGGAGTGAAGGGACAAGAGGGAAATGAGGACTGGAGTTCAGAGTAGAGACAGTACTTCTTTGATGAGAAGCAAAGGAAAAGGAAATAACTGTGAGGAAAGCGGAATCCAGGAGAGGATTCTTGTTGGATGGGAGTCAACTCAGCTGTTTGTAGGCAGATGAAGATGACCTAGGACTCCGGAGATAGAAAGGAGAATCGCAGGAGAGATGTTAGGGGATAGAGAATTGGCTAAGGGCCCCAGGAGGTTTTTCCTTTGGGTAAGAGCAGAGCCAGTGCCCTAGGGTCTCAGGTGAAGGGCCAAGGCCAGGATGTGGAGGTTTGGTGAAGACAACATTGAAGTTCTACTTTGATGCTCTATTTGTCTCAGTGACACAGGAGTTAAAGGCTGAAAAATTAAGACGGATGAGGAGCAGGAGGAGGGATTAAGGCTTGAGCAGGTGGGGTGAGGAGGAGAGGGAGCAGCATCTCATGGGGTCCTGTGACTGCCAGGCCAGCCCCAGGACCCATCAGAGGTCATAAAAGCAAGACCTGTCTCAGCGTGCAAAGTGGATACAGGATAAGAAGAGACAGAAATGCACAGAGACAGCAGGGATGATGTGCTTTAAGCAAGACTGAAAATTCTACCCAACTCAGTCTGTTCAAACACTTGAATGAAACTGCCCATTTTGAAATCGCTCCCCAAAGAGGAATCACTGGCTGAGGCCAAGGACGTAGAGGCCTTTCCATCCACTCTGGGTTGGATGAAAGACACATGGAAAGGAAGCAGTGGAGAGGGTATCCAGGTAGACAAAGCCTACACGCACTGGCAGCCGTAGACTAGGACTTTTCTTTCAAGATGCAGCAGGAGAGAACTCTAAACCTGAACTATACTGGCTCAGCAGCCAATTCTCTCTTTTTCTGGAGAGGCAGCATCTTTTGCTTAAAGGGAAGAACATTAGGAAGCTCACTACTGTGCCACGTCTCACTATGTTGGCGAAGCTCCGTGGTGGGTCGGTTCTGGGTAGTCCAGGCACTGGGGAACCCCTAGCCGCCTCAGGCTTAGCAGGCTCTGCAGATGGTGGATCCCTTGCTCTGCCTCGTGCTCGAATCCTGGCTCTGCCGGTCATTTCTGTCCTGGAGGCAATGACCCCGAAAGGGAGAGGCCCTTGAAGAACACGGTTATGTTAGATACCTCTGTGTAGTTGCATGGGAATTCTTTGAACGACTTCAAATAAAGCACCAGGTTACTAACTACACACATTTTGCAATCATACCAATAATAGGGACTGCCTCTAAATTGTCAGAGGAGTGTCCTATAGTAAAAGACAGGGGACCTGGGGAGATACTCATGGGAATTTACGAAAATTGTTGATTATGATTCCTTCCCTCACACAGATTCACGAGACACTGTGATCAAAGTGCTTTCTAGTACAAGTCAGATGTGTACTGGGTTCTTCTCGCCTACTAGGCATCCCCATAGCACAGGGAGGAGCCCAGATGTCCCCTAGACTTTCTCTAACACACACACACACACACACACACACACACACACACCCCTGAATTGCTACTCCACCCACCTATCTCCGGTCTTGGTCCTCCGGACTCAGCCCACACAGCTCACCTACCTTCCTTCCTCATCTGGAATTAGAAAGATCTGTGCGGTACGCACACAGTCCTGTGCCCTCGGGTCCCTCTCCTCCAGCCCCGCAGCATCTGAACACCAGTCTCTGCGGGGTTAGAGGTGCAACGCTCCTTTCCAAAAGGGTTAGCCCTTTCCCGGGACACAGCCCTGTGCGCCCAAATCAGTCACCAAGCAGGGGTGGGATTAGAGGGAGGACCCGCCTGGCCACCTGGCCGCCTGGCAGGGTGCGCCACCCCCTGAGCAGAGCAGGTGCCGGGTCTGGGCCTGCCCCGATTTCAATTTCAACCCTGCTGGCCCAGCCTCTTCCGGAGCCGCCTCCATCCTGGTCCTGACTCTAAGCTGCACCTGGCAAATTAAGAGATGCTCCCAGTGTCAGTGGGGTGGGGGGGCAGCTCTGCCTACCTTGGGCCCTCCTGATCCCACTCATCAGCTGTCCCTGGATTAACCTGCCGGGTGACTTTACCACATGATGTGCACTGGGAACTCCAGAAACTTACATCCTTAGCATTTGGTACTTGAACTAAATCCCTGCTGTTGCCAATATGACTAAGTCGCAGCTGCTGTGACTGTCTTTGGAGTCAAACCAGGGCTCATCCCTAGTTGTATCCTTGGTACAGATCCCTAGAAGGGGATTTGCAGTGCTTTGTAAGCTAACTGTCGGAGGTCATTTTTGGAAATGGTCTTTGTTGTATCAATCTTTTTGTTCATTGCTTCCAGGTTTCTGTCATTCTTTGGCTTTGCCAGTTAAAAGATATTTTAAATCACTAATTCTTTCTTTTAATATTTTTATAGTTGCATTGTTTTGCATTTAAATCCTGGATGCACACTGAATACCCATTTGAATTATAAGATGATTATCTGACACTTGGTTGTTCCTCACATTACTCACTGCTTTGAAATTTCATTGTTATTCTACAGAAACCTGTGTGCATGCTCTAAACATAAACTCAATTCTGCACTGTCCAGGGTGCCCCAGTAACAATATTTTGTTTGCTATATCTTGAAATGATTAAAGACTAAAAAAAGTCTATATGTACTAGGTGCTCAAAAATTCCTGGCTGTTCCTTTAAATGTATTTTTTCAAATGAACTTCAGAATCGTTGCATTGAGCTCTAGACTATAACAAATTCCCTTGTCCTAATAATTTAAAGTTGTATTGAATGTAAATGTTGATTTAGTTCCCCCAAGTTGCAGAGTCCTCGCTAAGATTTCCCTGGAATATCCTTGTGTTCGTAAGTGATTTCAAGGAAGATGCTTGTGGGTGTCCAGAGTACTGCCGTCGAAACCTGCCCTGTATGCCGTCTGGGTAGTGGGCATGCCTACTGTGTGTTCTGGTTTGTTTAAGATTCTGGCTTGTCTCGTGGAGGGTAACTCAGGAGAGAGGGTGCAGGGAGAAGAAAAGACAACGAGAGGGGAAAACTCTTGAGAATGTTGGATTGGATGAGACACTGCCAGACATCATTTGTGGACACAGTCCAGTATTCAGGTGTAGCAGGTTTTTAGTAAATATTTCTTGAACCTGCATTGGTTACAGGGGAACGCGTCTTTCTGTGCGTACCACCTCTTCATGGTATTTGGGACTCATAACTAATGACCATACCTGTAACTGAGCAGGACCCTTTGGGGGCCTTCCTGGGACAGACCTCTCCCCGTATCCTCTGCTTTAGCTCTTCTCTGAAGTACCTAGATAATAGCATCTGGTGCATATTTCCTGAGTTGTTTTTCAGGTGCTAACACCTCTCTCCTCTACCAAGTGGAAGGAATTAACTACTTGACTCTGAGCTCCTAGCCACCAGAGCCTGAGGATTGATAATGTTAACCCTTGTGACTCTATCCTGTTACTGTTACCGAATTAAGTCCTCTGGACCCTGCTGGGTCCCCAGCCTGGCCAAAGCTCTCTGCCTTGGGGGAGGGTTCTTTTTCCACGTGTGTTCGAGTAGGCTGCAGACTGAAAAAAAGAAGCGCAACCTAAAAGTTGAGAATCACGTTTTATTTGGCAGATCTTCTGAGGACTTCAAGCCCAGGAGGCAGCCTCTCAGATCGCTCTGGGGGACTGCTCCCAAGAGGAAAGGGAGGAACCCGGATCTATAGGAGTTTTTGCAAAAAAAATAAAAAAGGCAGTCAGAACATCAAAAGATTACTGTTAATTAAAGGAAACCAGACACCTCAACTTAATGAATTTAGCTCTTTTCTATGTAGAGGAAGATGCAAGAGTCTGGGCTCTTTGAAGTCATTCCTTTGATATGCACCTTAGCTATCTAGGGTTGGTATCCTGATCTTTCGCAATCTGAGGCCTCACTGGGTGCACCTTTGGGGGTGGCTGCAGTGGCTGAGGGCTTGGCCACGGGCAGCCTGTTTGTTTCCATCCTCAGTTCCCACAGGGCTTGCTGGGGGGTGTGGGGGGCAGTTGAAGTGGCTTGATGGTGGCAACATCCTTTGTCTACCGATAGGGCAGGCAATATTTTCATCCACAAGGCAAATAAGGAAACTGAAGCTGAGATTGACACAGCACAGGCTTTATTCCTTGGCCAAAGAATGGAGAAGTGGGAACTAAGTTCACAGATCAACTTCTTGCCCACACTGGGAGAGTGATTTAGTTTTTTTGTTTTGTTTTTTAATTAATTTATTT
Organism: Hippopotamus amphibius kiboko; assembly: GCF_030028045.1. Lineage (NCBI taxonomy): Eukaryota > Metazoa > Chordata > Mammalia > Artiodactyla > Hippopotamidae > Hippopotamus > Hippopotamus amphibius. The sequence continues at coordinate 8,454,278 of NC_080193.1, read as the reverse complement.
ATTTTATTTATTTATTTATTTATTTATTATTATTTTTGGGGGGGTACACCAAGTTCAATCATCTGTTTTTATACACATATCCCCGTATTCCCTCCCTTCCTTGACTCCCCCCCTCGAGTCCCCCCCACCCTCCCCTCCCCAGTCCTCGAGTGATTTAGTTTTAAGCAGTAAAGACTAAGGGAGGAGGACTGAAGCTAATGATGAGGAGGTATGTGCATTAGTCTACTGGGGAAGGGGCAGGGCTTCTTCCAAGGGAGTGGGGTGTCACCCCCTTTTCATTCTTTTTTTGGTCCTTAGTGTCTGGTCCTGGCCACTGGTAGGTGTGTTATTTAATATGCTAATATAGTAAAATCAGCACATAAGGAGAATCAGGTTCTGTTGGAGGTCAGATTCCTCTCCATCTTGGTCCCAGCTGGTTATTGGTTCCATCTGGTTTTTGTTTGTTTGTTTGTTTGCAGCTTTCTTTCTTATCTCTGCATCTTTAATTTAAAGATTTATGTTAACTCCTGCTAAAGGTAAGGGGTTGGAGAGTTGTGATCAAACACCTGGAGCAGCTCTGGCAACATTAACTCACCATCAACCAATCAAAAAATGACACACGAGCTAGTCACATACCTTGGAATGCCTCTCCCTCCCCTTGCCTTCAAAATGCTTTGCTGATACTCGTGGGGAGTTCTAGTGTTTTCAGCACTAGCTGCCTTGGACTCCTTGCTTGGTGGCCTGAAATAAATGTTGCACTTTTCTTCACAACCCGGTGTTAGTAGGTTGGCTTTACTGTGCCCTGGCGACTAGACCTGAATTTGGTTCGGTAACAAAACGGGCTCTTGACTAGATGCACAACTGAGAATAGCCTGGTGTGGTACTGTGAATTCAATTATGAATGACCCCATGAGACTTCTGAAAGATAATGAACTGCCCACCAGAATAATTTAACTGCTGGAGACTGGGATGCTGAGGTGGGTGCCTTTGCTTAGCCTCTGGAGGTGGCCAGTTGGATACCTGAGTTTGATGAGGAAATTGAAACTTCCATACTTGTAATTGTTTACTCTCTATCTTGCAAAGGCCTGCTCGTCACTCTCAGTTAAACAGTAAAATGAATGACTAAGAGTGATCAGATAAGGGAAGAATGTCTCGCTCTCAGTCACCCACCCCAAGCCTTTGTTTGAGACCCTTTGCACATAGACTTGTTAAGTGACCATTAACTTCAACCTGCAACCAATGTGAGAATGCAAATTGTGACCTTAGTCCTGATAGAAATGGAATGTCCGGCTCCTACAAGTTCCTGTTAGGACCCCCTACTATGTGTGTAACCCCTGGCAACTTCTGCGCTTTGTAACTGCCCATGACCTATAGTATTTTCCAGCCAATCAGTCTGTACCAATTATAGCTGTTTGTTTTAACCTATATAAGGAGAAGACTCCCCTGAAACGGGGCCCCAGAATTTTGGAGCGTTCGCTCGTCTGGGTCCGCCAGCTCAATAAACCTGAGTTCTCCAACTCTCCGAGTCTTGTGCTTGGTTTCTCGTGGGATCAGTTTTTTTCTGCAACAAGGTGAGTAGGCAGAGTGGGGTCCAGCTCATAATGAGACCTCTAAGGTGGAGGGGGTTTACCCTGAAAACCAGAAAATAAGTACTGGTGAGGACATGGAGAAACTGGAAGCTTTATGTGCTGTTGGTAGGGGGTGAAATGGTGTAGCCACTGTGGAAAACCATATGACAGTTCCTCAAGAAATTACAAATAGAATTAGCATTTATCTAGTAAACCCAGTCGTGGGTATATATGCAAAAATATTAAAACTAAGGTCTCAAAAGAGATTTGCATACCCATGATCGTTGTAGCATTGTCCATAACAGCCAGGAGGTAGAAGCACCCTAAATCTCCATCAACAGATGAGTAGACTTTCTAAAATGTGGTATATACATACAGTGTGGACATCCTAATGGTTTTGAGGTGATAGTTCATTGTGATTTGCATGCCCCTTAATTACAATAAGTCCCCTACAGATAAACCTTCTAGTTGTGAGCTTTCAAAGATGCGAACGTGTGGCGAAGACCCGATGGAACTGGAGGCCCAGAGAAAGGACAAAGAGAGACAAGAGGAAGAAGTAACTGAAGAACTGAAGAGATTCATGACACAGGGGATGGTGAGGGGATTTTCTTTATTTGAGGAGGCACTGTTCGTTTTTTTGTTTGTTTGTTTGTTTTTTGTTTTAGTTTTAGTTTTGCACTGCTCGTTTTTGAGGCACAGGACCTGAACATATGAAGGTTGTAGCAGCCATTCAGGATGCATTCCGGCACTACCGTGTCATCTATGATGAGAAAAAAAGCAGTTGCTACCCAGACATCACTGGATCATTTTTTTTACGAGGGTAGGTAGAATTGAACCCAGCAAGGAACCAGAACCTGTGCCATCAGCGTAGGGCATGAGTGACACTGCAGCTCGCCCTCCGTCTCCTATCGCCGACCATCCATCAGCTCTACCACATCCCATCTCCTCTCCCCCCTCCAGTCAGTCACTCCTCTTGCCTGTTCACTCGATGCCAGCCCCTGTATGCCGGCTGTCATACTTACTACTGTACTTTTCAAGGTCTGTACTACAAGATTAAACATATTTTTTCATTTGTTTGTTTCTTATGTATTATATGTGTGAAAACTATTATAAACCTATTACAGTACAGCACTATATAGCCACTTGTATTAGTTGGGTACCTAGGCTAACTTTGTTGGCCTTGCAAACAAATAGGACTTATGGATATGCCCTCAGAACGGAACACATTTGTATGCAGGGGACGTACTGTATTGGAGGTGTTAGCCATCCTTACAGATGCTTGTTGACTGTATGCCATCTTCTTTGGCTCTACAAGCAGGGCAGGGGGTGGGGGACTGGGTGAGAAGTTCTGACAATCAGCGAATCAGTCTAAAAGTGTGTGATGGTGATTCTCAGAGTCCATGAGCCCTGGAATTTTGCTCTTTGAAGTAGAAACCTGAGGATAGGAATGCTTTCCCCAAAGGGAGTTTGAACCAAGAATCTCGCCTGCCGTTTCAGTAAGCAGAGGATCTTGCAGCCATAAAGCCATCAGTCACTGCAGCCGCCCCAGTGGTGCACCCTGAGGGGAATTCAGGATGGAGAAAAACAGGATACTGGCCCTAGATAATTAAGGTACATATCAAAGGGATAATTTCAATGAGCCCAGACTCTTGCATCTTCACAGACCCTAGAAAGCACTGAAATTATTAACTTGAGATGTCTGCTTTTGATGTTCAGCTATGCGTTTTTTATTTTGTTTTTTTTTGTTTGTTTTTGGTCTTTTTTTTGGTTGGTTGGTTTTTTCGTTTTTTTTTTGTTTTTTTGCAAAAACTCCTGTGTATCTTGACTCCTCACTTAGCTCTTTGGAACAGTCCCTCAAAGCTTTCTGAGAGGCTGTATCCCAGGCTTAAATCTTCAGTAAGTCCACTGAATAAAATATAATTCTCAACTTTTAGGTTGTGCATTTTTTTCAGTCAGCAGGAGGGACCAAGGCACCAGTTGAATGAAAGACGGAAAGATAGTTTCATTTTTTTTTAAGAACTTTTATTGAGATACAGTTGACATACAATAACCTGCATATATTTAAAGTGTACAGTTTGATATATTTTTCTTATTAGTAATGTATATATGGCAATCCCAGTCTCCCAATTCATTCCCCCCCCCCCGCCCCCGCTTTCCCCACTTGGTGTCCATATGTTTGTTCTCTACATCTGTGTCTCTATTTCTGCCTTGCAAACTGGTTGATTTGTACCATTTTTCTATATTCCGCATATATGTGTTAATATACGATATTTGCTTTTCTCTTTGACTCACTTCTGACTCACTCTGTATGACAGTCTCCAGGTCTATCCATGTCTCTACAAAGATAGTTTCATTTAATATAAACCATAATAAATATAGTTTACTTATTAGTTCATAATTACCTTCTCTTCTTCCCTATGTGGTCCATTCTTAGCCTTTTACTCCTCACATTTGAATTCTGGCTTCCATGGTGTGACTGCAAAAGCTACCCCACGGCTCCTGGAACAAAACCAAATCGGCATGTATTTGTCCAGGCCAACCTTGCTCACAGGGCTGACTTTCACTCACAGCCTCAGAATTTGATTTTGTCTCATGGTGTGAGAAAAATGTATCTCCTGGGAGGTGTCCTTCCTCTCGAATCAGCATCACTCTACATAAACACTGTAAGAATTAGACTGAGATCCACCTCTCCACAGGTCCTGTGATCACAGCCCTTAAGTCTTTAGGCATCTTGAGCAGTGATCATGGTCATAAAGATAAGGTTGTCATAAAAAGGTGTTGTCACGATCAGGTGGAAGTGCCTTACGAGATGGAGATACATTGACAGATAAAAAATGCAGGATTCTGCGAGTGGCAATGGCCTTGCTCTAGGTGAGTTCTGCACTGCAGTGGACTCCTTATTTGGGGTGCAAGTGGTTCTTTCTTTGGGACGAAATGGATGACAAGACTGTCTTGCCTGTCATAGACGTTGATATTCTTCCAAGTGGGCTCTTTGGTGGCTCTGAGCACTAGTTCATGATGGTACCAAACCAAACTTGGGTCTGCTCACCCTTGTACAGTGAAGCCAACCTACTGACACCAGGTTGTCGTGAAGGAAAATGCAGTGTTTATTGTAAAGGCAGGTGGTGCTATAAAACCCTGAACTCCCAGAAGGGTTTCAGCAGAGCATTTTATTTTATTTTATTTTTAATTAATTTATTTTTCATTGGAGTATAATTGCTTTACAATGTTGTGTTATTTCTACTGTACGGTGAAGTGAGTCAGCTATATGTATACATATATCCCCTCCCTCGTGGGCCTCCCTCCCCGCCCTCCATCCCACCCATCTAGCTTATCACAGAGCACCAAGCTGAGCTCCCTGTGCTATACAGCCGGTGCCCACTAGCTATCTATTTTACACATGGTATTGTATTTATGTCAAACCTAATTTCCCAATTCAACTCACCCTCTCCTTCCCCCCTCCCTGTGTCCACACATCCGTTCTCTGCATCTGCGTTTCTATTCCTGCCTTGCAAAATAGGTTCATCTGTACCATTTTCTAGAAACACATATGGGTTAATATACCATATCTGTTTTACTCTTTCTGACTTACTTCACTCAGCAGAGCATTTTAAAAGGCCAGGTGAGGGAGGGGCGTCTCAGGGTATGTAATCAGTTCATGCACAATTCTGATTGGTTGGTAGCAATCAACCCTTAGGCACCAGAAGTTTTGGGGGCTACATGCTTATGATCATCAGGTAGTTAATTTTTTCCACTTGGTGGTGGTTTTAACATCTGAAAAACTCAGGAAATAGGGGAATTCCCTGGCGGTCCAGTGGTTAAGACTGGACAGCTTTCACCGCTGTGGGCCTGGGTTCAATCCCTGACCTGGTCCAGGGAGCTAAGATTCCCACAAGCCGTGCACTGTGGCCAACAAACAAACAAACAACAACAACAAAACCAACTCAGGAAACATGCATCAGGTACTGTTATCTGGGTACTTTAGAGAGAAGCTAAAGCAGAGGATATGGGAGAGGGATCTGTCCTGGAAAGGACCGTAGGGTCCTGCTTGGTTACACTGAGGCATCTTAAGCCTCCAGAATGATCCGGGACCCCTGGGCATTACCAAATGGTCAACATAAACATCAGAAGATTCAGATTGGGCACAAATGCAAGTACAAGTGCTCAGAATTTACGTCTAACTTCTTGTAGGCTGTGATCCATGGGTCATGGGCTCTTAGTTGTGGGAATCACTAGCATATGCTTTTAGGTTGATTCAGAACCTCTGACCCAGCCCTGGTTGTAAAGCCACTTCCCTTTCCTACAAGGGCCGCCATGGTCCTTATATGCCATATGAAGCCCAGCCAGACTACCTGGTCCAGTAAAACATGCAACTTTTGAAAACATGAAATGCATAGTTAACCTCACTTTCAATGGATACAGTTCCTTGATCAGGAATCTTACCTGTTCCATGAGAGACCCTCAACCCTGGCTCTCCTGAATCCTTTCTGGCTCCTTCATCTCCAGACACCAGATAGGTCAAAATCCACAGCCACAGTGTGTTAGGAGCAAGGTTTGTATTAACGAACTGCCACCAGCCAACCACACCAGGAACACAGCTTTCCATCCCCCAAAGCCACCACCACCACTGCACTAGAGAATGGGAGGAAATAGGTGAACGCAGATGTCACAACACACTCTCACCGAAATTCAGGTGCCCTTTCCTTCATTAAGCAGCCTCTTGGGTGTCTAAAATTTTGGATTAGATTCCAGAGTTAAAAAAAAAAAAAAAAAAAAACCCTTGATCTGATTAATTTTTGCCAGTTTGCAGTTGTTTCAGAGGAGAGATCGGTTTCTTAAACACTCTACTCCTCCATTTTCTATGACATCCATTCTGGAAGTTCTTGGCCAAGGACAGGCTCAACTCAGAGAATGGAGATAGATAGGTCAACATTTCCCTAGGGCATGGGTCAGCAAGCTTTTTCTGTAAAGGAGCAGATTCTAAATATGTTGGGCCTAGCAGGCCATACAAAGTCACAATGACAGAACTCTGCCATTGCAGCACAAAAGGAGTCACCTTAAACAATGAGCATGACTGTGACCCCCAAAAAACTTTATTTATGGAAACTGAATTTAAATTTCATAGCATTTTCATATTTCACAAAATGTTCTTCTTTAGATGTCTTCTAAACATTCAGAAATATAAAAAAAACAGTCTTAGCTTACAGGCTATATAAAAGCAGGTAAAGGATTGGATTTTGTCCAAGGGCCATAGCTTGCCAAACCGTCCCCTAAGGAGTAGTGATTGAAATACCATCAATTTCCTATTTTCAAGATATCGGTTTTGGTTCTTTCCAACCTTGATCCTCATTTGCTCTCTTGGATTCCAGATGGGCACCTCTCTCTCTGCCATTTACATCAGCAGCAGTCACTTCCTGAGGCTGGCAGGGACAGGATTGGCTTCACATCATCGTTGTACCTTTTGACTGGTACGTAAGCGGCATCACAGGACTTTTCCTTTGAATCAAGACCATATCCTGGTATATTTTTCCGTGAGTCCATACAGGATAAGCTTCTCTTACTCTGAAAATAAGTCACCAGCTTTTAAATATATAAAAGTTAAGGAAAACCTCAGCTTGGATCAGGGTAGACAGTAGCGTCCTGGGGTGGGAGAATCAACAGCACACTGACATTTCAGGACCACGGAGAGCAACACTTCCCACGAAACGTATTTGCAACTGCCCGGGATTTTGTTACCTTGTGTTCAAGGTTAGCCTTTTTCGGCCCTTAGCTGAGAAAATAGGCAGGATAATAATTATGACGTACCGAAATAAGCTTCTCATCTTTTTTAAAACCTAATTTTGTTTTTGTTTCTTTTGCGGGGGGTTTCTGGAGTCTAGTCACTGGACTTGTGGTTGGCCTCATTTGTGTGATCACAGAGGTTGCCTATGGAGTGGGGAGATGCTTGACTGCCAGTGACCGTCCCAAGATTGTCTTTGGAGTAAACTATCTGTACTTTGCCATCATGCTCTTTCTCGTGTCCAGCCTGGTTGTCTTAAGAATCTCCCTGATAACAAAATCCATTTCTGATGCACATGTGAGTAATGAGAAATGATTCTCTGCTCATTTTCAAATATGGGTTCTTTGCTTTCTAAAATTGAAACTGTGTACAAGTCTTGGGCAATGGAAACACAGCACACAAATCACTAGAGCTACAAGGAACCTAAGAGATTACCTTTAGTCATTCAAACAAACAATACTTTACACCTAGTACGTGCAAAGCGCCAGTGAATAAAGAAATAAGGGATTAGGAAATGGGCTTCATCCAAAAAAAATTTCTTTTACAGTACAACTCAGAGGTGAGTCTATACCATCATCATAGACTACTAGGAAGAGGATAGGATTGCCTAAGAGACCAAGAAAGACTTCACAACAGAACTGTCACTTGGGCTGGACCTGTTTGGAGGTAACTAGGATTTCGCCTACACCCCAAACACAGACATAGAGATGTAATAGCACATGCTACCAGGAAGCAGGAAAAATAAAAACAGGGCAATGAGATATAGTTCTTGCATTACAGACTGGCCAAAAAAAAATTTTAATATGAAAAATGTCTCATTGGTGAGAATATGGGAAATACTCACTCTCTAAAACTGTTGGTAAGCATATGAAGTTGAATAATCTCAAACAGGGAAATTGGGCAGTCTTTATTAATTTTAAAATTCCCATAACCTATGAGTCAAAAAATCCTACTTGTAGGCATCTATTATGTAGTAGTACTAGTACACATAGGAAAAAATACATGTATGAGAATTTTCATTGTAGAAAGATTCCTGGTGGAAAAAAATGTGGGCAACCCAAATTTCCATCACCAGGGGCATGGGTAAGCAAATAACAGCACATTGCATACTATGCAGCTATTGAAAAGCATGAAAGAGCTCTATTACTGGCTTTGAAAAATGGTTGAGCAGAACAAAACACTTACATAATTATATAATAATAATACCACATTCTGAAAATAAATTATGTGTAGGCATGTATATTCATCTAAACCTAGAAAAGATGTTAACCCATACATACCTGAAACTTTCAAAAAAGAGATATCTCTAGGAGAGGCACCACTGAAGACCAGTAGCACTGTGGACCTAACCTAGCAGTGCAATTATTTAAAAAAAATTGGAGGATGATACATTTTCAGCAGGACTGGTAAGTACATGGTCCAAGTTAGAGCAAGAATTCAAGGAGCCCCAAGAAAAGAGTTTTTGCAAAGAAAGTGGATTTAGCATAAGAAATGCTATGATTAAGAAGTTATGACTGAGAACCATAAACAAAATGAAAAAAACAATCTATGGAATGGGAGAAAATATTTGCAAATGATGCAACTGACAAAGGCTTAATTTCCAAAATATACAAACAGTTCATACAACAAACAAACAAACAAAAAAACAAACAGCCCAATTGAAAAATGGGCAGAAGACCTAAAACCATTTCTCCAAAGAAGACATACAGATGGCCAATAGGCACATGATAAGATGCTCAACATCACTAATTATTAGAGAAATGCACGTCAAAATTACAATAGAGTCAGGTACCACATCATATCGGTCAGAATGGCCATTATTAAAAAATCTACAAGTAACAAATGCTGAAAAGGGTGTAGAGAAAAGGGAACCCACCTACGCTGTTGGTTGCAATGTATTAATAAGTTGGTGCAGCCACTATGGAAAATAGTATGGAGGTTCCTCAGAAAATGAAAAATAGAATGACCATATGATCCAGCAGTCCCACTCCTGGGCATATATCTGGACAAAACTATAATTCAAAATGATAAATGCAACCTTGTGTTCATAGCAGCACTATTCACAATAGCCAAGACATGGAAACAGAGTAAATGTTCATTGACAGATAAACGGATAAAGAAGATGTGGTACATATATACAATGGAATACTATTCAGCCATAAAAAGAAAGAAATAATGCCATTTGCAGCAACCTGGATGCAACTAGAGATTATCATACTAAGTGAAGTCAGAAAGTGAAAGACAAATACCATATGATATCACTTATATGTGAAATCTAAAATACAGCACAAATGAACCTATCTATGAAACAGAAACAGACTCACAGACATAGAGAACAGACTTGCGGTTGCCAAGGGGAAGAGGGGTGGAGGAAAGGATGGACTGTGAGTTTGGGGTTAGTAGATGCAAACTATTACATATGGAATAGATAAACAACAAGGTCCTACTGTACAGCACAAGGAACTGTATTCAATATCCTGTGATAAACCATAATGGAAAAGAACATGAAAAAGAATGTATATATGTATAAAACCGAATCACTCTGCTGCACAGCAGAAATTAACAGAGCAATGTAAGTCAACTATACTTCAAGAAAAAATAAATTAAAAAAAGAAGTTGTGACTGGGAATCTTGAAAATAAGGAGAACACATAATGCTTGTTATGTCAAGAACAACCAAGCAAGTCCATTACAAGTTATAGTAAAATAAGTCTGTGCAAGAAAGTCATGGGCCAAATAGGAGGCCAATTAAAATGAGGCATGACTTTGAGCATGCGATGGGTTATAAGTTTAGAAACCCATTTGATACTTGGATGGAACAATTTCCTTAGAATGACCTGGAACTTTCATTGTGTCCAACTGAATATTATTCCATTGTGTGTGTGTGTGTATGTGTGTGTATATATATAAAACATTTTCTTCATTCATTCTTCTGTCGATGGATACAGAAGTTGCTTCCATGGATTACCTACACTAATTGATACTGCTATGAACATGGGTGTACAAATATCTTTTTGAGATCTTGCTTTCAATTCTTTGGGGTATACACCCTGAAGAGAAGTTGCTGGGTCATGAGGTAATTCTATTTTAATTTTTTTAGTAACCACCACACTGTTTTGCAGAGTGGCCGCAGCATTTTACATTCCCACCAACAGTGCACAAAGTTTCCAACGTGGGCTGGATTTCTCCACATCCTCACCAACACTTGTGTTTTGTTTCTTCAGTGGTAACCATTCTGATGGATGTGAAGCCGCACCTCATTGTAGTTTTTTTTAAAATTTTATTTATTTATTTATTTATTATTTTTTGGGGGGTACACCAAGTTCAATCATCTGTTTTTATACACATATCCCCGTACTCCCTCCCTTCCTTGACTCCCCCCCTCATTGTAGTTTTGATTTGCATTTCGCTGATTAGTAATGTTGACAATCTTTTCACATGCTTCTTGGCCAACGGTATACATTTTTGAAAATACATTTATGCAACTCTTTTGCCCATTGTTGAATTGTGACCTTAGTTTTTTTGTTACTGGAGTATAAGAGTTCCTCATAGTGCCTGAATATTAACAGCTTTATGAATGATTTGCAAATCTTTTCTCCATTCCCTGGGGGTTGCCTTTTTCACTCTGTTGATGGTGTCCTTTGATGCACATAAGTTTTTAATTTTGAAGTCGTCCATTTACCTATTTTTATTTTGTTGCCTGTGCTTTTGGTGTCACATCCAAGAAGTCATTGCCAACGCAATGTCATGTAGATTTTGCTCTTTCTTCTTCGAGTTTTATAGATTTAGCTCTACGTTTAGATATTTGATCAGTTTTGAATCCACTTTTGTATATGGCATAAAGTGAGAATCCAACCTTATAATTCCATGAATATTTGTGGCTTTTCTCCCTCAGCCTTGACCACTACACAGCGTTCCCGCTCACCGCCTACGTGGATGCCTCCATAGAAGCAGCTCGTGTGTACCTGGGATGAAGAGCCACTAGGTGGCGCTGTTGTCCCCCTTGAGTATCGGCGACGAAAAATCCACATCAGCCTCTGTAGTAAGGGCTTTCCATAGGTTACATCATTTGATCCTCACTGCCACCCAGGAGAAGGAGACAGTGAGGCACAGAGAGGCAAAGTTGCTTACCCAAAGTCACACAGCTAGGAAGTATCAGAGACAAGATTCAAATCCAAAAGCTAGGGGCAGAGATTTCTGTAATGAAATTGTCAGTGTACAAACACCAGCTGCCCCCCTGCCCGGGGAAGGCTTTTTTTCTTTTTGGTGTGAAACTAGGTCCTTCCTATCCATTAGGTGTTAAGATGGTTTTTCTTTTATGAAGTGATGGAGACAGTGGATGTGTGGTTGTTTTTTGTGTCCTTAGCAACCAAACTTTAAATTTTTCAGGAATTCCCTAGCGCTCCAGTGGTTAGGACTCTGTGCTTTCACTGCCAAGGGCACAGGTTCAATTCCTGGTCTAAGATCTGGCAAGCCACATGGTGCATCATAAAAAAAATTTTTTTTTCCTATCCAATACCTGTTCCCCTCCAATTTTCAGGCCCCAAATCTTCAAGATCAGGGACCATTTCCCTTGATGAAGAAGCTATGATGTTCAGTTAGGAAATTCAAGCTTGTATAATTCTGTTGGTAACCCAGTCCAAGTGGAATACAATTAGTAATGTGGCATATATAATTATAAATGCACCAAACAATGAGAACTATAACCAAAAAATTTTTGTATCATACCAAAAGCAATAATTTGTGAAGAAGGGGAAGAGAGAAATTTCAAATAGAATCAATGATTAGGCTCTTGGATTACTTGACAAGTTAAGAAGAGGAGTAAACCCTAACATATTGAAGGAATATACAAACTTCTGACCAATTTCACAAGAAATTAGGATAACGGAAAACTATAGGTTTTCATGATAGGTTATTAGCATTTTTATGTGTATGTATTTTTTACCTTTTTTGAAAAATTAATGTATAGTTCATTTACAATGTTGTGCTCGTTTCAGGTATACAGCAAAGTGATTCAGTTATACATACAGAAAATCTTTTCTTTTTTTTCAGATTGTTTTCTATTGGAAAGAAAAACAGGCCTTTTTGAATCAGGAGTTTGTGATCAACCACAGCAAGGCATTTGCGTGGCATTAAGACATTTAAAAAAAAGTTAATCCTGTAGGTGGATATTTGTGGTCCCCACAATATCACTGTTGGATTCCTCTTCCAAATGACAATAAAACCACTTTTGTACAACACTACCCGTATGTGCAGGTGTAAGGCCATCTTCCTAGGAATAATTGTTCAATTTGAGTTTCATTTCCTTACCATTTGTCTTCCTGATTTCACAGGGTCACCTGTGTAAGCCTCCAAAAATCACATTAATTAGATCTTTTAAGGCACACGTAGCTTCCCCACGTTGTCTTTTGAGCTTCAAAACTAAGTTGCTGAGAGAACTCTTTCAGCCCAAGAATTCTTAAGGACTCCCTATTTTCTATGGGATGATGGGGGCAGGGAGGATTGCCTAAAAATAAGCCATGACGGAGGTACATCCAAGCATCAGTGATATGGGTCCCCTGGTGAGGAGGTTATTGTTTATGTGATGCTTCTTCTTTTGTTTTTTTGTTTTGTTTTGTTTTTTGGGGTTTTTTTGCAGATCTGCCCCAGGTATAAGCAGCCCCTTTGCCTCATTCAGTATTACAGCAGAAGAGAGTAGGTCCCCGAGAACCACAAGCTGCTGTGGGGAAGAGTAGGATACCTCCACAGTGACCATGGGACCCGGCACTGAGGATAACCCTGTGTTTGCTGGCACGACTGCCCTTCCCTTAAGTCAGAACCTGGAGATGTGCCCCAGCAGCAGAGAACCTGGTGACACCAAAGGCAAGGCTGTGCTGAGATGCAGACTCTGGCCTTTGCTACCAGTGGCCGTGCTTCTGCCGAGGACACAGTGAGAAGCAGCCTTGTCATTAGGGTCCCCGCATCACCTGCCCAGGCTTTGCTGGACACAGAGCTGTCGGGCCATCCCCCAGCTCACTTTCCTCTGGTTCAGGAGCCACACCTCTGGGGTCTAGGAAGCAAAAGCCGACCTGAAAGAACAGTTTGCTTGAGAAGCAACCAGAGTTCAGGTTCCTGTGTCCCAAGCCTTGCTTCTGCTCTGTCTTCATTTCTAACACAAATTTATCTCTCACCTGTGCATTCCTCCAGGAAAGTGGAAACCCAGGACCTTGAAGGGAGTGTGAAGAGAAGGAGGCAGAATGAGGCCAGGCAGAAGACACCTCGTGCCCAGATCTTGGTTTCTAATGCCACACTCTAAAAGAGGAAACCAAGGCTTCCTGGAGAAGTAGCTGATTCACAAGGAGGCAAAATTCACAAAACAGGCCAGTACTTCCAATTCCTGCTGTAACCCTACCCTATCACCTTTATTATTAACATTATTATTTTCTATTTTATGAAGAGGTAACTGTTCATAATGATTTTTTAAAAAGCACACTGCTGGAGGGACTTCCCTAGTGATCCAGTGCTCCCAGTGGAGGGGGCACAGACACGGGTTCAGTCCCTGGTTGGGGAACTAAGATCCCACATGCTGCACAGTACAGAAAAAACAAAAAACAAAAACACACTGCTGGAAAGAGTACACACTTCAAAGTAGGTCTCCTTCTCATACATTAGTGTGGGAAGACAAAGAGAACGGAGCTGCACACAGAAAATCAATAACCTTCACACAGCCAGAGATGCTCTTTGGCTTGTCCTTTTTTTTCTATCAGACTGCCCCCCATATCTTTCCATCAACTTAAGTGACTCAGAGTAAGTATCTTTTCTGTCCCAAGAGCCTTGACTAAGATCTGCTTTAGCACTCGATAAAATAATTTCATCACTTTGGTAAATTAACGATTGTATGTACTTACATGGCATGTACACCAAGAGTCTCCATAAACATGATGTCATTTGATTCTTATCCTCACAGGAGCACTGGGAGATAGATAGACAAGTAGAATTAACACCTCTCCCATTTTATAGATGAGAAAAATGAGGCTTAGAGGATAAGGAATGGTGTTCAGAAGGCAATGTCTGCAGCACAGGAACGAGAACATCCTGGAGCCCTTGAAGACCGTCTGGAACACTTTTCTCTCCCACCTTCTTTAGGCCTCATCATAGGCACATGCCCTGAGCTACATACTCTTCATTCTGCTTCCATAACAATGTTCACACCAAATAACTTCAGCCCTCTGGCTACAGCTGATTGGAGCTGATAGGGTCCCATGACCCAGGATAGAGTCAGCTCACTGGCTAGGCTAAGCCAATCAGACTTTGAAGTCTGGAGACTGGAGACTGGAGACTATTAATTCTTGAGCGTTTTCTGTGTGCCAGGAATAGCCTTTGGCATCCGTTTCATTCTCAGGACAAGCTTATATTGACCGTTATTGCCCCCATCTTATAAATGTGGAAACTGAAGTTCAGGAAGGTTAAGGAACATGATCAAGATCACACAGCTGGTAAGTAGCTGAGTTGAAATTCAGTCTTGTGTGTGACCAGAGACTGTGGTCTTAACCACTATGTGATGCTGCCTCCCTTAGTGGAGCCCAGAGCTTTCTCAGCCACCCCGATATTCTATACCCCAGGGTTCAATTTACTGACCAACATGTAGTTCCCCAAATATATCATACTGGTTGTCACCTGTGACCCCTGCATGTGTTACTCCTTCTGCTTTTCACGCCCTGGCTCTGCCGCCTCCTGGCAGTCAGACCTTGGGCTTTGTTACTCCATCTCACTGACCTCAGTTTCCTTGTGTGTAGAATGGGAAGCACACTGAATGTAACCTTGACTTTGTAAGGACAACAGGAGGATCAAGTGATGACTATGAAACCACTTCATAAACTACAGCAATGCTCCCCCAAACTGTCTACAGATCCAATACAATTCTTAGGAAAATCCCAGTGCCATTTTTGCAGACGTGAAAAAACGGATCCAAAAATTTGTATGGGATATCAAGAGTCCCCAGAGAGCCAAAACAATCTTTACAAAGAACAAAATTGGAAGATTCACACTTCCTTGCAGTTATAAAAACTGAGGTGCTGGAATAAGGATAGCTATATAGATCAACTGCATAAAACTGGGGACCCAGAAAGGAGACCATACATCTATGATCAGTTGGTTTTCAAGAGGCTGCCAAGACCATTCCAATGGAGAAATAATAGTTTCTTTTTTTTTTCTAATTGGAGTATTATTGATTTACAGTGTTCTGTTATTTCTGTTGTACAGCACAGTGAATCAATTATACATATACATATATCCACTCTTTTTTAGACTGTTTTCCCATATAGGTCATTACATAGTATTGAGTAGAGTTCCCTGTTCTATACAGTAGGTCCTTATTAGTTATCTATTTTATATATAGTAGTGTGTATATGTCTGTGTCAATCCCCATCACCCCGTTTCCCCCTAGTAGCCATAAGATTGTCTTCTACAACCATAGCTCTATTTCTATTTTGTAAATAAGTTCATTTGTACCATTTTTTAAAATTCTACATTAGAGTCTAAAAAATTCTACAATAAACCTATTTTGTAACTCATTTAAAAACACTTTAAGACATTTTAAAAATTATAAAAATCCTTACATGATATTAGTTGTCATGAGGGAAACAAAATGACACTCACGGTGAGATATACCACTTCGTACCTGGTAGTCCAAAATCTAATCCAAAATGGAAACAAACGAGAATATGGAGAAATTGGAACCCTGTACCTTGTTAAAGTGGTGCAGTTTCTATGGAAGAAGGGGAGCAGCTCCTCAAAAAGCCAAATATGGAATTCACCATATGACCCAGTAGTTCTGTTCCTTGATTCAGAAACATTGTGTGCCAGAGTTTATTGTATCATTATTCACAACAGCCAGAGAGGAAACAAGCCATGTGTCTTAACAGATGGATAAACAAAATGTTACATGTATATATAACAGAAAAGGACTTCATTTATATGAAATATCTAGGCAGATTCATAGAGGCACAGATTACCAAGGGCTGGGAGGAAGAGGAACAGAAAATTAGTGTGCACTTAATTGTTTCTGTTTCCAGCGATGAAAGTTTTAAAAAGTGATGGTTGCACAAGTTAATGTAATAATGCTACTGAATTGTACACTTAAATGGTTGAGAGTAAGCTTTACTTTTGTTTCACCACAGTAAAAAAATCCTTAAGCTAGAAATCACTAGAAGAAAATAGTCATAACCTGGAGGGGCAGAAACTGACAAGTTTGTAGTCTGTTAAAAAAAAATTCTTGTTAGAAAATTCTACATAAGTGATATCATACGATATTTGTCCTTCTCTGTCTGACTTACTTCACTCAGTATGACAATCTCCAGGTCCATCTATGTTGCTGTAAATGGCATTATTTTGTTCTTTTTTATGGCTGAGTAATATCCCACTGTATATATGTACAACACCTTCTTTATCCAGTCCTCTGTTGATGGACATTTAGGTTGCTTCCATGTCCTGGCTATTGTAAATAGTGCTACAATGAACACTGGAGTGCATGTATCCTTTTGAATTATGGTGTTCTCTGGGTATATGCCCAGGAGTGGGATTGCTGGATCATATGGTAGTTCTATTTTTAAAAACAATATTTTCTTGAACATAGGGTACTGGGACAACTAGATATCCACATGTAAATGAAGTTGGACCCTTACCTCACACTGTATATAAAAATTAACTCAAAATGGTTTGGAGAATTAAATATAAGAGCTGTACCTATAAAAAAGAAGAAAACATAGGGGCAAATAGGCATAACCTTAGTTTTGGATATGGTTTCTTAGATATGGCATCAAAATCACAAGCAACTGGGACTTCCCTGGCAGTCCAGTGTTTAAGACTCTGTGTTTCCAATGCAGGGGTCAAGGGTTTGATCCCTGATTGGGGAACTAAGATTCCACATGCTATGTGGTGTGGACAAAAAAAAATTTTTTTTTAAATCACAAGCAACAAAATCAAAAATACAGAAACTGGACTTTATAAAAATTTAAGACTTTTTTGGCACTATCCCAGTAGGCTGCTATCAAGAAAGAAAAAAGATAGCCCACAAAATGGGAGAAAATATTTGCAAATCACGTATGTAATAAGAGTCTAGTATCCAGAATACGTAAAGAATTCATACAACTTACCAACAAAAAGACAATTCAATTTAAAATGAGCAGAAGACTAGAATAAAACTTCTCCAAAAAAGTTATACAAATAGCTCACAAGCGTATGAAAAGATATTCAACATCATTAGTCATGAGGGAAATGCAAGTCAAAATCACAATCAGATACCACTTCACACCCACTAAGATGACTATAATTTTTAAAAAGGAAAATAAGTTTTGGCAAGGATGTGAGAAAATTGAAATCCTTGTACATTGCTGGTAGGAATACCAAATGGTACAGTCAGTATGGAGAAGAATACGGAGGTTCCTTAAAAAATGTTAAGCATAGAATGACCCTATGACCCAGGTCTTAGTTTGGACTCATAACAAAATACCATAGACTGGGTGGCTTATAAACAATAGAAATTTATTTCCTACAGTTCTGAAGGCTAGAAAGTCCAAGATCAAGGCACTGGCAGATTCAGTGTCTGGTGATAGCCCAATGCTTGATTCATAGATGTCTATCTTGCTGTGTCCTCCCATGGTGGAAGAGGCCAGAGAGCTCTCTGGGGTCTTTTGTAAGGGCACTAATCCCATTCATGAGGGCTCCCATCCCCCTGACCTAATCACCTCCAGAAGGCCCCACCTCCAAATACTGTCACATTGGGGATTAGGTGTCAACATATAAATTTGAGGGGACCATAAACACTCAAGTCTATAGCACCTAGCAATTACACTCCTAGGTATATACCCAAGTTAACTAAAAATATTTATCCACATAAAATCTTGTAGACCGAAGTGTACAGCACTATTCATAGCGGCACTATTCACAACAGCCGAAAGGTAGAAACAATCCAAATTTCCATCAACTATGAATGGAGAAACAAACTGTGGTATGTCCATAAAATGGAATATACATTCTTAAGCCATGAAAAGGAGTGAAGTAGTGATACATGCTACAACATGGATGAACCTCAAAAATATTATGGTATGTCAAAGAAGCTGGACACAAAGCCTACGTATTGGATCATTTAATTTACATGAAATCCCCAGAATAAGCAAACTCATAGGTACAAAAAGCAGACTAATGGTTGCCAAAAGTTGGGGGAAGGGGGAAATGGGAGTGACTGCTTAATCGGTATAAGGTTTCCTTTTGAGGTGAAGAAGTGTTCTGGAACTAGAGAGTGATGATGGCTTCACCCCACTGTGAATGTACTAAATGTCACTGAATTGTCCACTTTAAAATGGTTAGAATGGTGACTGTTATGTGAATATTACCACAGTAAATTTAAAAGGCTTGCTGATGGATAGAACGTGAGATGAGAAGGTAAGAAGGAAGTCAAGACTCTCCTTGGTTTTTTTAGGGAGTTATGGACTGGAGGAGCCTTAAGTACTCACTGTGTTACAGTCTCCACCACATCCATTCTCCTCTTTGTCTAGGCATGCTCATTCCCACCCCAGGGCCTTTGTACCTGCTCTTTCATGTACCTGCAATGATCTAGGTCTATATTTATTGACATAGAGAAATGTTCATTTTTTAAGTGAAAGAGCAGGTCAATCTTTTTGTTCATGGAAACAGAGGAACACATTACATAATGATTTTATCAGCAAGGTGTTTTCAACTGCAAGTAAGGAGAAAACTCTAGGTCAGTGACTTCCCAATGAGGTCATGCCATTGAACCAGTGATCAGTGTATCGCTTTTCAACTCCAAATTCATTCTTCCATAGTGAATGGATGTGTTCGGGGGTCTTTGGCCATAAGCCACAGAAGCTGACTTTGGCTACCTTAAGCAGATGGCAACAAATTGGAAGAAAAACGGGCATTCCCAGAGTCCAAGGGAGGCTCCCCTATAATAGGCAGGACTGCTTAAGACTGTCTCGTTCATACTGAGCGCGATGCTGAGTTTTCTCAGTAGAGGGCGCCAAAGGGACACCGCAGGAGAAACAGGCCTTTCTCGCGGATTCCGGCAGCTACACCGATAGTCAGCAGCACAGGTATGAGACAAAGGCTGGGTAGCCTGAGCCGGATGGTGGGATGCTCAGACGCTGAGGAGGGCTTTGGGACCCAGGAAAGATTTCCTGCTCTGGCCTCAGGGAGAGTCCGACTCTTTCCAAGCTGATCTTCGGTGATGGCGCCCCTAGTGGTGAGTGGTCCAAGTGCGGTGGAGAGAGCCAACCTCCTGGTTCAGACACCTGAGCAAACCCAGGCCCCATAGATGCCCATCTTCCTGTTGCTATTAAAGCAAGCTTCACCAAGTCCTTTTTTGGACGAAAAGTTCCAGGTTTTCAAGGAAGGACCAGCACAGGTCACTTTGCCATGCCTAATGCTTGGTAGGAGAAGGAAAAACATGGGTTTTGAGAAATGGCTCCCCAAAGTGGGGCCTGGGCACCCTACTTTTCTAAAGGACCCAGGTTATCTTAGGGGGCACTGTCAAGGATAGAACCACTGGATCAATCTCTTGAGCCCTGAGGTCAGAATTCTGACTGCTGTTTACTTGCTGTGTTACTTTTTTTTTTCTTTTCTTACAAGCAACTGTTTCTCCTTCTCGGGGCATAGAAAATAGAAAAGAGGGGACGGTGGATCCATGACTGCAGGGAAAGGGCACACTCTGAGCTGTCCTCAGTCCTTCTGAAAGGAAGGCTGATTAGCGGGGGTCCTCGGGGGCAGGATACAAATCCTAAAGTGGACTTCAAGGCCTTCCAGGACCTTGGTCCACCACTGTGCTACTTGTCTATGGCACTCCAGCCCCACTGGCCTCTGAGCTTGTCATCACACTCAGTGGGTGCACACCCACCTCAGGGCCTTTGCACTTGCTGTTCCCTTTGCCTGGAATGCTCTTCCTCTAGAAATCCCCCACAGGCTACTCCTTTTCCTCTTTGCTCAAATGACACCTCTTCAGTGGAGCCTCCCTCAGCTACCCCACTTCAAAATATAAACCCCACCCATCTGGGCCCTCCCTCTGCTTTGCCTACTTTATTTTCCTCCAGAAACTTCCAACATACTATATCATCTGCTTATTTATTTTGTTGTCTATTCCCTAAGCCCCACAAAGGCAGGCTTTTTGTCTGCCTTACTCACTTCAGTATCCCCAGCACAGTAACCTGGCACATAGTAGGTGCTCAATAAACATAGATCTGAGATGCATCCTGGGTGGATGCAGTCAGAAACTTGGTCCCAAAGAGCACATTGCCTGCCCAGCCCTGGAGATCCTGGCTGAAAGGTACCCCTATTGGGCACCTCTCCCAGTGACCTGCCTGTGGGGGAGGGAGCCCCTCAAGGCCTGGCATCTCCTGAATGGAGAACCAGTGGATCTTGGAAGACTCTTAATAATACCAGCATACCTCAAAGATATGGTGGGTTCAGTTCCAGACCATCACAAAAAAAGCATGAATAGCAAAATAAAGCAAGTCACACAAATATTTGTTTCCCAGTGCTTATAAAAGTTATGTTTACACTATACGGTAGTCCATTAAGTGTGAAATAGCATTATATCTTAAAAAAAAAGGTACATATCTTAATTTTAAAATACTGTATTGCTAAAAAAAATGCTAACCGTCATCCAAGCCTTCATCGAGGAGTCAATCTTTTTGCTGGTGGAGGGTTTGAAACTATTGTGAGAATTACCAAAATGTGATAGAGACACAAAGCAAGGAAATGCTATTGGGAAAATAGCACTTATAGACTTGCTTAATGCAGGGTTGCCACGAACTTTCCATTTATAAAAACAAAACAAAACCCACAATATCTGCAAAGTGCAGTAAAGGGTATAAGATATAAGCAATACTTTAGTTGAAAATAGACTGAAATCTGTGAAGTGATTGGGAAAATATGAACACTGACTGGTATTTGTTGATATTAAGAATTCAGTGTTAATTTTTCAGGTCTGATAATGATATTGAGGTTGTGTTGTAAACAAAAAGAGTTCTTATATTTCAGAAATACACAGTGAAATAGTTATAGATGAAACGATCTGGTGTCAGAGGGTAGGACACAAATGAGGTATAAAAAAGAAGAGATTGGTCATATATCAATAACTGGAGATGGGTAAGTCAGGTTTATTATGCTATTCTCTCTACTTTTAGAAATGTTTGAAAATGTGCATGATAAAGTTTTAAAAATAAAAAAAAGCAAAGGACAATAAAACGAGGTATGCCTGTAATAATAGTAATAATAACTAATAATAATGATAATAGTGGCAGCACAGCTCTCTTTTTTGGTTGCTGGCCTTTTTTTCCTAGGTGTGTGTTAAGTGCCTTGCATTCAATACATCATTTAAGTCTCATATTATTCCTATGAGGTGATCATACTCTATTTTATTTTATTTGTTGGCTGCGTTGGGTCTTCGTTGTTGCGCTGGCTTTTCCTAGTTGCAGTGGGGGGGGGATGGGGGGCTAGGCTACTCTTCCTTGCGGTGCGTGGTCTTCTCCTTGCGGTGGTTTCTCTTGTTGTGGAGCAAGGGGCTCTAGGGAGGCAGCTTCAGTAGTTGCAGCCCATGGGCTCAAAAGCTGTGGCTCACGGGCTCCATGGCATGTGGGATCTTCCCCAAAGAAACCGTGGTCCTTTGCACTGGCAGGCGGATTTTTAACCACCGCGCCACCAGGGAAGTCCCATCCTATGCCCATTTTAAAGTTGAGAAAACTGAGGCTAGGAGCATGTTGGTAAGTAGCCCCATCGTCTCCCGCCACTTCCGAGCCTGGCACACAGCAGACCTTGAATGCATGATGCTGTCCTTCCCGGCCCCATAGAAGCGGGGTGGGCACGGAGGGTTGGGGTCCTTCGGGAGGGAGGCCCAGGCGCGGGATGCGCGGGATGCGCGGGGGCGTGTGTGTGTGTGTGTGAGTGTGTGTGTGTGTGTGTGTGTGTGTGAGTGCGTGTGTGTGTGTGAGAGTGTGTGTGCGTGTGTGTGAGTGCGTGCGTGTGTGTGTGTGTGTGAGTGCGTGTGTGTGTGTGAGTGTGTGTGTGTGTGCGCGCGCGCGCGTCGGACGGGGAGGTGCCTCTGCGAGGACCTGGGCGGCCCGGCGTGGCTCCCGGGAGGGCGGGGCCTGACGTCGGGCGCCTGGACCGTCACTCGGCGCTCGCCCCGCCCCGCCCCACCGCGGCTGCAGCAGCTGAGCCGAGTGCCCGGGAGCCGCCGCCGCCGCCGCCCGGACTCGGATCGCAGCGCGCGCAGCCATGGCTTCGGGGCCGGCGGGTAAGGGCGCGCGGGGCGCGGGGCGCGGGGGCGGCGGGAGGGCGGCCCCTCACCCCTCACCCCGGCGCCCAGCCCTCGGCTGACCGAGCGCCCCCCGTGTCACCCCACAGAGGCGGAGACCCGGCAGAGGTTGCTGCGCACCGTCAAGAAGGAGGTGAGCGCCGGGCGGGGGCGGGGAGGTGGGTGGCACGACCCCCAGGGCAGGGGGCCCCCGCGGCCACCGCGTGAAAGCGGCTCCGGAGGAGGAGTGGCCCCCTGGGCTGTGGGGCTGCCCTGGGTGGGTGCTGACCCCACAGGGCTAGAAACGGGCAAGTTTAGGGCTGGGAGTATGGGGGGGGGCTCTAGGTGTTTTTATGGCGTGCACCGGGGCGACTGCTGTGGGGGGGTCCTCCAGGCGGGGGGCACACCTGGATGTGTCTGGGTAGGACCCCCTCTTGTGAAAGAGCAGGTTGGTGGGCCTCTCCAAGGTGAGGAAAGCACCTGCGGGGGGGTGGGGGGCTGACAGGGCATGTTGGGGGTGGGGAGGGCTGGATGGGGCTGCCGCGGGAGCACCAGGCTTCCGGAAAGGGGAGAAATTCACTTCGGGAATATAAAGCCTCCCACCTACCCCTCCTCTACATTCGCAGTCCTTGGAGCCCCCCCCCCTCCCCGCGGGAGCCAGGGGACCCCCTCCCTGAGAGTCCCAGGTCAGTGGGTTACTCCATATGTGGGCACGTGTGCCTGCAGGGTCCCCTGACGCCCCCACTCCCACCCCACCCTCACAGGAGGGTGAGAATTAGTCATGGTTCTGCTGCCCCTCTGCCCCTTCACCCTCCCTGGGGTTAGGCGGGAGCCCGGTCTAGCCTTTGGCTTCATAGTTCATGACTTCTTGCCGAGCGGGAGAATCTAGAGTGATGGGCGCCTGGGGAAACATTTAGGTACCTGGACTGCGTGTGTTTGTGTGTGTGTATACACACATGCACACGCCTGTGTGTGTGAGGATATGTAGCTGTGAGTACATGTATCTGAGAACATCTGTGCATCTGCCTGGAGGTATCTAAGTGTATTTCTATGTATACATGCATCCATGTGTCTGTGTGTTTATCTGTTTTTGTGATGATGGTGTGTGTCTGTGTGCCGCAGGAATCTCTGAATGAGTGAGGCTGTGACTGTGTGTGTGTGTGTGTGTGTGTGTGTGTATCACCCTCCTCTTGTCACCCTGCATCCCTCCACCTGAGACCCCATCGCTGCCAAGTCTACCTCCCATCTGCATCCTGAGTGCTCAGCCCTAGGCCAGGAATGGCCGCAGACCTTGGGGGCTGGCCCGATTCCCGTGCCTCTGTGTGTGTTGAGGGTGTCAGTACGTGGTAACAGTGCCGACCGTCAAGAAGCCCCTGTCCGCACGGTGGCAGAGAGCCACCAAGGGCAGCCTGGAGGCTGGGACCTGTTGCTGCCTTTCCCCCCTCGGGGAGCGTGGGCGTGTGTCTGTGTGTCTGTCTCTGTGTGTGGCGTGTCCCATTGTTGCTAAAAGAATCAGCTCTAGGCTGGTTGCACATCCTAGCCTTCCTGAATAAGGAGACATACAGGCTACATGCAATCCCTCTGAAAAGCCCAGAGCTTTTCAACTCATGCCTTGTAGAGACCCCTGTGGGGACCTGAAGAAAGCTTTTGTCTAGACCCTCTTTCCATTAAGACCTGCATATTCTGATTGTTTCAGGGGAGAAACAAATCAGAAAAGCCTTCAGGTTAAAAACCTGCAATTTTTTTGTTCATCGTTTAATTAAACCTAATGTAGTATGTGCTCCCCAGATGTTTTCACCTGGAATGGCTGTGTTTTTAAGGAAATGCTTGGCTGGTTCAACGAAGGACGGGGGTAGGGAGGGGACCTACAGGCAGAAGAGCTCGTGAACATCTTGGAGGGAGGGCTTCCCCGGCTCTGGGTAGACCTCCAGCTGGGGCCCTGAACCCAGCTCTGCCCTGGAAGAGTTCCTTCCCCTCTAAGGGTCTCAGTTTCCATATCTGGAGGAGGAAGCATTGGTCCAGTGTCCTTGGAGGTCCCATCCGTGCCAGTCTAGTTTGGGTTATTGGCCAGGCTGTGGGGGACTGTCCCCCTTGGTGCCCAGCCGTCTGGGGCTGCATTCTCTCTCCTGGGAGCAGCTGAGTTGGGATGAGCTTTCTGCCTGGCTCGAGGCCGAGGCCATCTCCTGGTCAGAGGCACCTCTTGGCATCCTGCTTGATGCCTGGGCGGGGGGGTGCAGAGGCAGAACCTTGCAAGTTGTGGCAAAGGACCTCGCGTGCCCATTGACCCCGATCTGCAATCAGAAGGCAGGATTTATAGTCACAAGTTGATGGCTGTTTCTAAATTTTGCATTTTGGGGGGGCACATCATGTTAGTAATCAGTGCTTCCACTTATTGGGGGCTACTCTGTGCCATCTCTTGTGTGCACAGTAATTTTATGAATTGAGTGAGGCTGTCCCCATTTTCAGACAAGGAAGCTGAGGCTCAGAGAGGAGGAGTGAATTCCTCCTCAAGAGCACATGGCCCAGAAGGGACTTATCTCCCAGGCCTGTCCAGCATCAGAGCCAGGCTCTTACCCCTAAATCACAACATGCCCATCCACATCTACACAGCTCCGCAATCTCAGCATGTGTGGGTAGTGTAATTTCTGTTGTACAGATGAGAAAACTGGCCCAGAGAGAGTACATGATGTTTCAAGGGCACAGAACCAGTAGAGCGGAGCAGTCTTCTGCTGTGAGCCCGCTCTTCAGCATGGGTGCCCCCCAAGGGCATGGTGACAAATCCATGCCCCCATCCCAAAGCTGACCTCCTCTCTCCTTTCTTTCCTCTGCCTGCCTCTTTGGAGAGCATCTCCAGTGGAATGGTGAAGGGGAGCTCTTTGCTTAGAAAACTGGGAATCGAGTCAGGTCTTCCTTCTCTCCACCCTCTGAGTTCAGAACCACATCCCTGCCCGTAGCAACCTCTCCCAAAGGCACCTCCCATCCTTCTTTCTGGAAGGGGTGGGTTAACAGTCAGTCTCTGTAGATAAGCCAGGCAGGTCTGCAGTCTTTGAGCCACTGAAGCCACAAAGACTAGCAGAGCCTGTGGGGCTGGAAGCTCTGTCTAGGGCTGACTTGGCTGGGCTCTGTGGATCCCACAGTGAACGAGATCAGCCCTGCCCTCTAGGGGCTGACATTCCAGTACAGCGGACAGACCGTGACAGACATCCACATGTAATTAAAAGGAAAATTGCAGGCCATGCACCGAGGTCTGAAGGAGAAGTACTTGGCATCACAAGAACACTTAACAGGGAGATGTAACTGCGTGCAGGTGGCTCAGGAGGGCTTCGTGGAGGAAGTGGTGGTTAATAAGATGTGCGAAGGATAAGTAGGCTTTTTAGGTGAAGGTATGAGGTAGCAAGAGACAGAGGAAAATCACTCCTGGCAGAGGGAACTTGCACACGCAAAGACTTTGTGGCTGGAGGGAGCGCCACAAACGAGGGATGGGAGGACTCAGAAGTGGCTGGAGTGCAGAGAGAAAGGAGCATGGTGCCGCGTGCAGAGGGGGCAGAGCATGTGGTCCTATCCTAAGAGAAAGAGGAGAGGAGTGGGGGAGACAAGAGGGATATGGAAAGAAGAGAATGGAGCTGTAACTGATCGCTTGTCGATTGTACAACTTGGACAAGCATGTGTCTTTACCTTCACATGTGTCTGGGTTTCAGTTTATTCATAATGCGGGTGAAAATTACTCACCTGTCAGGATAAACCATGTGAAAACACCCACCTTGTTAGTCTAGGGCAGGAATCCTTTTTTTTTTTCCTATCTCCCCACCGCCACCCAGGGAAAGCTGGGGACAGGCTGGCCTCAGCATAATTTCCTCCAGTTAAATCCAAGGGATTCTATCCTGGCTCCTTCCTGGCTCGCTTAGCCCTCCCCTCCTCTTCCCTCCCCGCCTCCACCCCTTAATTTTGTTTTGGTTCCCAGAGCAGCAGGGACTGGCTTCCCATTGCCATGACGACTGCCATTAAAGGAGCCAGCCACGTGACTCGAGTTGATAACGGAAGCAAAGTGACTAACTGCCTTGTTTTCCTGCCTCTGGGCTGGGTCTGGGAGGCCTCTTAATTGGAGGGGAGAAGGCTTGTGGGGCCGGAGGAGAGACCCCGGGAAAGAGGCAGGGGGATGAGGTGGGTGCTGGGGAGGAAGCTGCGTTTAGCTCTGCACACTGGAGCTGGTGCCAGGGCTGTCCTGGGGAGCCATCATCCCAGCGGCGGAGCTGGGCTTGTTTGGGGAGCTGAGCCTCCCAGCGCCTGAGTGGCGATCGTGATAGGGGAGCCGGATGGGATGTGCTGAGAAGGCTGGAGGAAATCGAGAGGGAAACAGCTGATGTTAGTACTAGGACCCCGTGGTGTCGTCACTCTAATTCAGTGGCTCTTAGTGAAGGAGGGAGGACAATTTTGCCTCCCAGGTAGGATTGCCAGATAACATAAAGGTCACATAGTTAAATTTGAATTTCAGATAAACAATGAATAATTTTTTTAGGATAAGTATATATTGCTAAATCTGTCAGCTGTACCCCAGGGGGACATCTGGCAACGTCTGGAGACATTTTTGCTTGTCATAGCTGGGGGTGCTACTGGCATCTAGTGGAAGAGACCAGCGATACTGCTCAACTTCCTGCAAAGCGCAGGACAGCCCCCATCAGAAGGAAGTATCTAGCTCAGGATAGCACTGCTGTGCTGGGTGCTCCCCGAATGCCGCCTCCTTCACTCTTCACGACAGCCCTCGTTCTGCTGAATTCCCCTGCTTCACAGAGGGCAGAGGTAGGGACTTATAAGCTCCAGCAGAGTCCCTGGCAGCAGGCTTGGGTTCAGATGTGGGTAGGGGAAGATGAGTCAGGAAAGGTCCATTGGTCCCAGCTTGTGCACAGCTGCGGGTGCCAGGCTGCTGCCTTTGCTCCATTAGATAGATGGGGCAGGGGAGAGAGGGTGTGGAGCTGAAGAAGATTTATGAATAGGGGACGGTCATGCTTAGAGTTGTACTTCAGGAAGTTTCTGCCGATAGCAGGGGCCAGGATGGACCCTATCTGCCAGTTCTTAGAAGAAAATTTCCTCTCTTCTTTCCACAAATATCTATTGAGCATCTACCATGTGCCAGGCGCTGTTGTAGGAACTGCAGGTTGAGAAGTGAACAAAGCAACATCCCTGCTCACGTGCTTTCATGAAGCATATAGTCTAGTTGGGGAACAGGTAGATACACAATGAACATGTGTTAGAAGTGACAGGAGCTGTGCGGAAAATAAATCCGGAAAGGTGGTGGAGAGTGATGGGAAGGGTGCTCCAGTGGGGGTGCTCAGGGATGGCCTCTCTGATGGGGTGACACTGAGCAGAGTCCTCCCTGGCAGACATCTGCGGGAAGGGTGTGGCTGACAGAGGGAACAGCATACGCAAAGGCCTTGAGTGGGGAACAGTGAATAGCAAGGAGGCCAGTGAGGCTGGAACAAGGGAAAAAGAATGAAGGAGGAGGAGATGAAGTCAGAGAAGGAACGGGAGGGAGGCTGATTGGGCAGGGCCTGCGGCCCTCGGAAACTTTGGCTTTCACTCTTGAGTGAGATGGGAGCCATGCGGGATTTTAAGCACGAGGGGACCGTGAATTCACCTGTGTTATGGCTGCAGGGCGGGCCATCCGTGGTGGGGATCAAATGAGGATACAAAGTCATTGGGTAAGAGAGGACACTCCTGTCTTGTTCTTTCCGAGCTTTCCATTCTTGGGTGGGAAATCACAGCCCCACACTCCTGCTGGGCCTGGTGTAGGTTCCAAAAACACTCGCCGATCTAATGAGCGAAGGCAGGAATACTGGGTGGGATATTTTGGGGCTCTCTGATGCTGGCAGGGTTGACTCAAACCAGTTCGTGTGTGTCGTGTTTTCAGGCTTGAGACAGCAGAAATTCTCATGAATAATGCAGCTATATCCGCACATGGCCCGGTTTCATGCTTTTTGCATATCTCTGTCAATGCAGCTTCCGGGAGCTTTTGATAGTGGTGGGCTTGGGTTCCACTTGACGGGGGTGGCAGGAGGGACCCCTGGCTTTCCTGTTCAGATATGTCTTCTGTGCAGTCTGGCTGGGTCCCCTCTGCAGTCATCTCCTGAGGGGCTCTGGCAGAGGGTGATAGCTTTTGCTGCTGATCTGCGGATGGGAAAGGGCGTTTCCATCCACCTGGGCCCACAGTTGTTGGCTGCAGACCCCAGGATGGGAGGTGAGGACACCCAAGTACTTGTCCCAAAGCTGCCCCTAACGATTGTGGCCTCCTAGTGGGGTCTCTTCTCCCTGTCTCCTTCTGCTTTCTAAGTGGACAAGGTCGGACAGCTCAGGGATTCTAAGAACCTGGAGCCATCTAATTTGGCCGGCATCACTTTCCGAGAGCCAAGTCTCTCCCGTGTTTTTTCTACTCTGAATTTGCCACGTCTGTATTTAAGATTTATTAAACTCAGCAGCTGATAAGACTTTTGGGGAGCCTTCACTCAAGGAAAACAAGGGCTCGACTAAAGCCATTCAAATGGGGTAAAGTTTTTTTTTAAACAGCATTTACTGAGCATTTTATATGAGTGACTTCATTTAAGTATCTCAGCGCCACATCAACTGGATAAAACATACTTTCTACTAGAGAAGGCTATTGACGCCCAGAGATGGCTACTAACTCGCCTGAGGTCACGGAGACTGTCAGCTTGGGGGTCTGGCTCCAGAACCCTGCTCTGTATGACTCTGGAGCCAAAACCAATGTGGTTATGAGCTACGCTGAGGGTGTGGAGTTGGGGATAAGGCCAAGCTTTGGAACCAGACAGCCCTGAGTTCAGGTCGCAGCCCTGCCGTTTAGGAGCTGAGGGAAGCTCTGTGGCTTGAGTTCCCTCCTGGATCAGATGGTCAGGGCATCATCTACTGCTGTGTTGTGCTGTCATGCAGGGGTTCAGTGGTGTTTGTGGCAGGACCAGGCACAGTGCTTGGCTCACGCAGTTAAGAGTGAGCTAGAACTCGTTTGCAGAAGGACATTTCGCTGCCCTTTCTGGTCCTGTTGCAGATGTCCTCCGTGTGGGATGCTGGTCTCCTTGGGTAAGCCCGGGGCTGGGGGTGCCGGGGCCACAGGAGTGCTGCTGTGGACTGGGAGGGAGATCCGGAGGGACTGAGCCCTTGAGCTGGAGTCCAGCAGGCTGAGTCTTGACTGACCACGTGGCCATCCTGGGGTGGGCGGCTGTAGCTCCCCTCTGCGTCCAACTGCTCGTCGGCCTCCCGTGGAGGCAATTCCTCAGCCTCAGGAGGTCAGAAACCCTCATGAGCCAGCTGGCCCTGCCGCTTAGCTGCTGTGACCCCCTGGGCGAGGCGGCTAGGAAGGCTGAGCTCCCATGGGAGGGGGCGTATTTTTCTTTCTTTTAGTGGTACGAGAAGATAGGAGGTGAACAGGTTTTTGTGCTTTTTCTTCACAAGATCTGGAAGGAACTCAGATTCTGGGTGTTTGTGAAGGACAGTATCAGGTCCTTTTGCAGTAGACCCCGTACAAAAATCAGATAACTGAAGCCCCACGAGATCAAGGGACTTGGTGATACTTGGGGCATTGAATGGATTCTCCTCTGATTATTGTTGTGTAGTGACTTACGTTGAAATAGAAAGTTAGAATTAGAGCAGCTATCTTTTCTTCTTTTTTTGTTCTTTTTTGTTTTTCATAAAGACATCTTTACCACTACCATTTATTAAACAGTACTCTAAGTGCTTTACTCTGTCTCATTTAATCCACAAAGCAAGGATTATATATATATACTTCTTATAGAGTAGGTACAAATAGCAGTTCCTCTTTACCGATGAGGAGATTGAAGCTCAGAGAGGTTAAGAAACCAGACTAAGTAAGATCACACAGGTATTTTAGCCAGCCCCATCCATTTTAAGTTGGATGATAACTTGCTAACAAAACTAGTTAAAACAATAAATAAATATATAAAATATAAAGCAGAAAGGGAAAGAGAGGCTAAGAAATGGATCTATTGGTTCAAGGGTTTGGGAAGCTTGGAGTGATCCAGCTTTAGGTACGGCTGTATCCAGGGGTTCCAGTGATGTCATCAGGACTGTCTCTCTTCGTCTCTCTGTGCTGCTTTTCTCTGTGTAAGCTTTATGCTCTGTCTTGCTCTGTGGGGATGTAGAGTGTTGCCCAGCTGCTCTCAGGGCACAATCTGCCAGCTTGGCATCAACGGAAACAGAGCTTCCCCTTCCCCATGGTTCTAGCAGAAGTCTTAGGATTAGATCTCATTGGACCAGCCTGGGTCATGTGTTCCTTTTGTACCAGTGGCTGTGGGACAGATTGCTCTGATTGGTCAACCCTGTGAGAGTAAAGGAGGGGACCCAGAGGAGAGTCAAGGTGAAATGACCAGACAGGGAGATGGAAACCAGGCCAACAAACCACAGCCGTCCACCTCGGCAGCCTGGGGGCGCTGCGTTTGGAGCGCAGCCCCCAGCAGTGGAAGTGGCCACGCTGATGCTCCATGCCTGGCTGTGATCCCAAGCGCTGCCTGGGGCCCTACTGTGTGCAGGTGTCTGCCAGATCAGAGACTTCTACTCTGGGGTGTGCAAAACCCTGAAATTGTGCAAACACTTTGTACTTGTTGTATGGAGAGGGTATCGTCCATTATCCTTAGGACCTGTAAAGGATCCACAATCCAAATACCCCGATACAGTGGGTGTCCTTTAATATGGTTTAAATAAACCTTTCAAGGAGTAAAAAACAAAACAAACAAAACAAAACAAAACGAAAACAACTACCCTGTGAGATGCTGGGATACAAAGATGAATATGGTACAGTTTCCCGACCTCCACGTGCTCAGAAATGAAATGGTGTCTCCTAATTTCTAACCCAGTGAGTCTTCTGATAGTAATAACAATCCCTAATAATAATCATCATGAGCATTTATTGGGCACCTACTGTATTCCAGACCTGCACTGTCCAGTGTGAGCTGCTAGTCACGTGTGCCTATTTACATTTACATCAAGTAAAGTTAAATTTAAAGTACTGTTCCTCAACCACACTAAGCATGTTTCAAGTGCTCAGTAGCACCATGTGGCTAGTGATTCCATATTGGACAATACAGAGGTGGAGCATGTCCAGAAAGTTCTTTCATGTTCTAGATGTTGTGCTAAGTGTTTTATATCTGTTAACATATTTAATCTTAAAAAAAAATCCTCAATAAATAGGACCTACCTGTACCTCAGAGGGGTAGGTCCTGTTTATTTTCCCATTTTACAGATGAGTAAACTGAAGCACAGAGGAAATGAAGTGACTTGCCCAAGGTCATAGAGCCAGTAAGAACCAGGATGCTAACCCAACCCTTAGACATGGGATCTCACTGCTTTTCCTCCTAAGGTTGGCTGGAGGTGGTTAGTCCATTTTCTGGTCCACCCTGCGTGTGAGCCATCTGGGAATTCAGTTTCTTACTTTCCTGCAGCCGCCCAGACCCCCAAAGTTTAGGCAGCCTTCCAGAGAATCTCGGCACCCTCTGGAGTCCGTGGGTGCCTTCCTCATCCGTGAGGCCCGTGGGACTGTGGAAACGGGGCATGTTGCCAGGGGAGCTGCCACACACCGTGGGCAGAGCACCCTGGAGAAAGCTGGCAGGTGTCCAGGGTGTGGGCTGAGAATGTGAAACACGCAGGCCCTTTTCCCCTGGGGATGGGGAGGCAGCCAGGGGAGTGTCTTCAAGGCTCCTCTGTCTCCATCCGTGACTCTGTGTGGGAGTATTAGCCAGAGGGACCTTTTGGCCAAGATGTCTCTGGGTGAATGCTCTTAGAATCAGGCACTGGGGACGACTCCTTGTCAAGGGGTGTCTGGGGCACTCGTGCAGGGCAGCGATGACAGGCCCATTGGTGGGAACCCCCGTCTTAGCCCCCGAACACCCTTCCTTCCAGGCCCCCGCTGGCTGGCCGGTCCTCCTACTCTTCGGAAACAATGCCCGGTGCCTGTTTATAGCATGTCAGTAAACTATTAACTGGGGCCGGGTTGGCAGCAGCCCGGGAGAGGCATGTGCTTCTCCTGCAAGCCCCACAGCCGCGGGTGGTTAGGAGTGAGGAATGGAGGGAGGGTTTTTCTAACCCTCTGAAGAGCCGCGTGCCACCTCTTCATTAGTATTTCTCCACTCACTCCCGTCACTCGGACGGGTCTGCAGAAGGACAACCCGTGGCTTTGCCTTCCTTACCTGCCTGGATGTGGCAGGCAGGACGGAAGGATGTGGGCGGGAGGGTGGGGCACAGCCGTCCTGGAACTGCAGGTAAGAAAGAGTCCGGAAAAGGAAGCGCTGATCCATTCCCAGTGGTTGCTGAGGTCCTAGTGCCAGACCCCTGCTGGCCACACAGGCTGAGGGCGTGGAGGAGCCCCTCAGCCAGGAGACTCAGCCTGGTTGCCCAAAAGCTGGGACCCCTGCTGACATCCTCCATGAGTGGCAGAATGAGGTAAAGACTTTTTTTTTTAATAGACCTTATTTTTTAGAGCAGTTTAGGTTCACAATAAAAATTAAATGAAAAGTACAGAGATTTTCCTTATGCTCCCACCCCCGCACATGCACAGCCTTCCTCACCACGGATCCCGCCACCAGAGTGGGACGTTTGTTACAGTGGATGAACCTACACTGACACATTATCACCCAGGTTCATAGTTAAATTAGGGGTCAATAAGGACATGTGTCCGCCATTATAGTATCACACAGAATGGTTCCACTGCCCTAAAATACTCTGCGCTCTACCTATTCATCCCTCTCTCTCCCCAGCCCCTGGCAACCACCAGTCTTTTTACTGTCTCCATAGTTTTGCTTTTTCCAAAATGTCATACAGGTGGCGTTATACAGTATGTTGCCTTTTCAGATTGGCTTATTTCATTTAGTAATAAGCATTTCGGCTTGGACATTTCTTTTTGTGGCTACCATTCTCCTTCACAAATGGATGTGTAGCAGAGAGAGGGAGCTGTAAGGCACCAGCTGAGCTGGGAGAGGTGGGTGATGAAAGGTGAGGGCTGGGGCAGCGGTGGAGCTGGCAGGTGCCACTGGACCCTGGCTATGACTGTGACATTGGGCTGCACTGGACTGAGGGGGCCAGCACATTGGCCACCTGGCTGGTGGGGTCCCCACCATGACCTGGGACTCTGGAGCAGGAGACCTGGATTCGATCCCAGCCTCTTCATAGGCCAGTTGATCTTTGTCCTTCCCAGGTCCACTGCTTCATTGGAAAAATGAGAGTAATAGCAGTGACACCTATATTATCGTGAATCTTTGGGCTCACGCATGTAAAGTGCCCACCAAGCTTGTGGGAAACATCCGTAGGTGTCTGTTGAATGAGTGAATGAAGGTACTGTGTGCCAGGCTCGGTTCAGAGCAGGCAGTCATGAGTTTGAATTCCTGCCCTGCCCTTTGAAAACCTTGTGCTCTTGGGACGTCGTTTAATCTCATCAAGACTCAGTTTCTTTGTCGGTAAAATGGGGAGGGTACTTGTACCCGTTTCTCCAAATTACGGTGAGGACTGGATGAGATAAACCCCATAAACACAGTGCCAGGCACACAGTGAGTACTTTATAAATAAATACTGGTTGTTCTTACATAAAACAAATGCATAAAGCACCTACTGTGTGGCTGCTGTTGTGTTTAATGCTTTATATTGAGTTGTCTGAGCTGTTTATATATATTTTGGATATTAACCCTTTATCGGTCATATCATTTGCAAATATTTTCTCCTATCCCATGGGCTGTCTTTTTGTTTTGTCAGTGATTTTCCTTGCTGCGCAAAAGCTTTTAAGTTTAATTAGGTCCCATTTGTTTATTTTTGCTTTTCTTTCTTTTGCCTTCAGAGACAGATCCGAGAAATATTGCCACGAAAGGTATCATCTTATGCCTGTGAGGCAATACTAATGTCTAACACAGATAGTAACAGGGCACTAATATGAATAGCAACCCTTTTACTGATGGGAATGCTGAGGCTCAGAGAAGGGACACGGCGTGCCTGAGATCATGCGGGTGTGAGCTGGGGTCTGAATTCTGGAAGTTTGATTCCAGAGTCCAGTGCTCATGGCTGTACCGTGGGTGTTACTCTAGGAGCTGGGAAAAGTGGTGGTGGGGGGGGCATCACGTCACCTTGAGGGTGGGTCTCAGGAGGGAGTGAGGAGAAGGTCATGTTACCTGGTTTTGGAGTGTTGGGTGCTTTTCCCAGAGCTGGAGATGGAGTTTGGAGTCAGTGGGGGTGTTAGGTGCAGGGGACTGTGGAAGCGAAGGTCAGGTGGTGGGAGTCCCGTGGCTCACACAGAAGGAGTGCACGTGTGACTGGGAAGGGACAGGATTTGGCAGGAAGAGAAGGTGGGGCCACACCATGGAAACAGTCACAGCTTGCAGGGCGGTCCCTTCCAGCCCCCACGTCTGTGTCCGTGCTTTGGAGCGTCCCAAACTATTCCTGTCCCCTCCCCCTCCCCCGCCCATTAGCCCTGTTCCAGCCCCTCCCAACCCTCACCTCCTGCGTGCCTCGCCCATGACAAACTAAAAAATACAGAGCCGCCAGCTATTTCCATGTAGTGCTTTTCCCTGCCATACTGTCCGTACATCTGTTCCTTCCTTTGAGCGCCTCTGTGGGGGCAGTAGCAGGAGGAAGTTTCTTCATTGTGCTTTAGAGTTGGCGCACCCGAAGCCCAGAGAGTTCATTTCTATTTTTACTTCCGACCTTGAGCATCACCTCCTCCAGGAAGGCTTCCCTGACCTCCCCACCCACCCAGTTTCCTTGTTATTCGTTCTCATAGAACCAAGTTCTTTCGGTGCAGAGTATTGGTCTCACCTCATCATTATGTACCCATTGGTGTGACTTCATTGATGTCTTTCCACCTCGCCGGCCTGTGGCCTGCATGGGGACGGGGCTCTGTCTGCTTGCCACCTGATGCCAGACACACAGAAGGTGCTCTATGAACGTTGAGATGAGCAGCTGTTCTGGTTCATGTGATACATGCTGGGAGGCAGGTGTTAGCAGAACATGGAAGAGACATGTATCCCTGCTTGGGGTGTGGAGAGTCCAAGAATTGGCTCCCAGGGAGGAGGGCCCACCTGGGCTGAAGCCCGAGTTGCAGTTAGCCAGCGGGGGCATACATGGAGGGGCATCGGACAGAAGGTACCACGTGGGCAAAGGCGTGGCGGTGAGCCCATCGTGTTGCCTTCGGGGACCTCCGTCCAAGGGTCAGTGGTTCGAGGTAGGGCTGGAAATACTGGCCTCCTAAGGCGTCTGCATCTTGTTCTCAGCATCCAGGGTACCTGCCGAGTGGTCCGGCCCATCCACCGCTCACGCCCCTCACCCTGTTCATTGTTGAGGGAGCTTCTGAATCACCCTCCTTTTCTCCCCACTTTCCCCACGTGCTAAGAGTTATTTTTAAAACCACCTCGAAGGCCCTCCAGGCATCCTAATTTAATGGTCCTCTCCACTGTGAGTTTCTTGCAGACGTAAGAGTCAGGCTGCCTGGGGGCCTCCATCTCAGAAGCTGAGGCTGCCTGAGCGTCACTTGCCTGCACCGCCAGGCACCTACCGCCTGAGACCCCAGCTGGGGGGCGGATGCTCGCAGGCCTCCGCGAAGCAGGTGGCAGCTCTGCTGGTTTATTTAGGCCTACTGCGTGCCCCAGGCACTGTGCTGGGTGCTTTAAACCAGGGGTCCCCAGGGCCCAAATGTAGCCTGTTTGTGCGCTGCTCTTGAGCTAAGAGTGCTGTTTACGTTACAAAGAGTTGTAAAAACAAAAGAGATTCTGTGATTTAGACTATAGGTGGCGTAAAAAAGAGATTTGCCAGATTTAGCAACTGAAAATTCAGAATGTCCAATTAAATGTGAATTTCAGGGAAACAGTAATGTTTTAGTAAAAGTACGCACCATTCACTATTTGGGACATACTCACACTAAATATATATATATATTTCTTATTGATCTGAAATTTAGATTTTACCGAGCCCCTTGTATTTGATATGGCACTCCTATCCTAAAGCCTGGAATGCTTATTGTCTGACTCATTACAGAAGACGTTTGCTGACCCCAGCCTTACACACAGCAGATGAGATCAGGTGTCAGAGGGGCTTAGGACACTGCCTGGAACCCAGCTCCATAAGCATTGGATGCTGGTATTGGTGTTAGTAATATAATCAGAGTGATCACCACGTATATACTGAACTGTTGTCTAGGACTGTCCTAGGGGCTCAGGCTTTACTTGGGAGAAATGGACCCTGAATGACGATCGGCCGTGGCAAGTTCTGCGGTGCCGCGCGCGAGGCTCTGTTTTAGACAGGGTTCTGGATGCCTTGCCTGTTTTGTCTGTGGAATCCTCATATAGCAGCCCTGTGAGGTGGTGCGAACATCATCCCCATTTCACAGATGGGGAAACTGAGGCCTGAGGTTCCCCAGGTAACAGAAGAGCTGGAGCGTGACCCAGGCTTGGTGGCTCCCAAGCTCATGTTCTTACTCACGTCACTAAAGTGCCTCCCTTTATTCCGTGCCTACTGTGTCCTGG
Organism: Hippopotamus amphibius kiboko; assembly: GCF_030028045.1. NCBI lineage: Eukaryota > Metazoa > Chordata > Mammalia > Artiodactyla > Hippopotamidae > Hippopotamus > Hippopotamus amphibius. Next base: position 8,417,154 of record NC_080193.1, on the reverse strand, counting down.
GTCTCATTTGAGGCCCCCTGCCTGTGTATGTTCCTTAATCCTTATGACAGCCCTGCATACCAGGCCATGTGATCCCTGCCCAGGGATGAGAGGGGATGAACACAGCACAGTGTGGAGAGGCAGGGAGGAGGAGCAAGTTGATTTGGAACCTGGCAGGGTTCCAGGTGGGCAACACGCAGGTGCCTGGGTGTGGGCCAGCGGCAGGTATAAGGAGGAGAGGGACAGGGCCTGCCGGGGGTCCCCCAGGAGCCCCGCTTCCGGCCTTGCAGATTGGTCCGGATCTCCCTGCCTCCCACCTGAGATTAATCCTCCTTTTATGCTGTTTAAATATTTGCAGGTGGAGGGAGGGAGGGATGGGGCGGGGAGGGCCTATTTCTGAATGGCTGCAGGGTGGGGCTGGAGGTGGGGTGGGGCGAGGCCTGCCGTGGAGGGGTGGGGCCGGGCCACGGCCAGAGGAAGTTGGGGTTGGCGGATAGAGCTGACAGGGCCCCTTAGCGATCGGCCGTCGACCTCACTAACTAATCCTCAAGAAGATCCACCGTGGGCCAGGCAGTGAACCTGACCGTCCCTGTCCTCTCAAGACTTGCTGTGGTTTGTAGAATCCCTACTGTGTGCCAGGCGCTGTCTCCACAGTCTCACGCAAGCCTCCCGTTACCCCTGTGAGGTAGGGGTGCTAAGACATCCACCCCATTTTACCGATGGGGGAGCTCGTCCAGCATCACGTGGGCCATGAGTGGCCGAGGATTGGACCCCAGGTCAGTGACTGCACCTTCTAGTCCCTCTCAAGTGCCTCCTGACGTCCTGTCCTTAGAGCTGATGAGCTGTTTTCAGACGGAGTGACTCCTCGTCGTTGGAGGAATGCAAGCCGATGTGGGAGGACTCCTCGGGATGGAGCTGCAGAGGGATCACAGCTTCCTGACCGCTGTGACCTCTGAGGCCCCTCTGCCTCTGAAGGGTCCCCACAGTAGGATGTCGTTGGCAGACTCACCTCCAGGTGACCCAGGTTTTTGGACGCGTAGGTCAGGGCCTCCCATCTCCGAGTTGGGAGACACTGAGGAGTCCCTCCTCACAGGGTACTCAGCCCCTTGGGATTTCAGAGGGGCCGACGCAGGACTGGGCAGGGCTGGAGGCAGGGCTCCAGGTCAGGCCAGCAGACAGACCTGGGTTGAAGTCCTGGCTGTGTGACCTTTAGGCAAGTTGTATAAACTCTCTGTGCCTCACTTTATCAATCTTTAAAATGGGGATAACTCTGCCTTGAGGATTAAATCAGACATTTCATACAGATCACCTGGCACTTAGTAACATTCTCTTTAATAGCAAAAGCGGAATGACAAGACAAAAGGAGAATAACAGAAGCATTTGGTTCACCGTGGCTTCCAGCTTCTGCAGTGAGAGACAGTGTTTATTAGAACAGAGGCCCTGGGTCTGAGTCCTGCCATGTCTGCATGACCTGGGTCAGGTTAGCTAATCTTTTTGTGTGTGTCAGTTTCCCTGTCTATAAAATGGGAACAACTTGGGAAATGACCTCATTAAGGTTGTGCTTACAAACAGTCCCCGGAACATAGCAAGTCCCCCCAGAAAGTGAGCGTAAGCTTTAGCATCATAAAGCTCCTACTGTGTGTTAGCCCAGCCTGTCCTTTCACCAGTCACATCACGTCTGATTCTCAGCACAGCCCTGTGGGGTGATAGGTTCCACTTTACATTTGAGAAAACTGAGGTGCCAGCAGGGGTGTGACTTGACCAAGCTCACACAGGACATGAGTGGCCGAGCTGGGATGGGAATGCAGGTCTGTGTGGCTCCAGAGTGGCACCAACCACGGTCACTGCCTCTGTGCTGCCTAAATGGGGTGTGATTCCTGGGCCAAAGCTTAGAAAAATCACACAGACCACAAGGAGCTAGGATGCCACCCTGCCACCACCACTGTCTCTGAAGCGCCCCACAGTCCTTCAAATCTGTCTGCCTCCAAAGTGGACCAAGTTCAAGGCCATGTCTGTGGGTCTGAGGGGGGCAGGTGGTTGAGCTGAATTTCGGAAGTCTTCCGCGGCTGCCAGACCCTCTTCCCCCGCCCACAGTGCTGATCTGTCCTCAGGGATGGGTCCCTCCCTCGCAGGAGTGGCGAGACCATGTCCTCTTCTGCAAGACTCTCTGTGACCTTCTGGGGGAGGCTCCCACAGCATTGCCTTTTAATTTCCTCTCCTGGCCTCCAGCTGTCAGCCTGTTATTAACTTCTGGGGAGATGTTCTAGCCCACGGCTGAGAGCCAGCGAAGTTGGGGAGGGCTCTCACTTGCTGAAACCCCTCATTCAGGCTGAGAACACCCTCGGTGCCATGTTCTCCCCTCCATCACCCACCCCGCCCCAGATCCAACCCCAGGACAAGAAGCCTGAAGCCAGACAGCCACAGGCTTCTCCCGTGCAGCCAGCTTCCCAGCTGTGTGACCTCAAGAGCGAGGTTACCCTTTCTGAGTTTCAGGATCCACAGCTGTAAGCAGACAACCTTCTCTGCTGTGCAGATTTCGGACTTGAGACGATGCGTGTGTGTGGTCAGGGTGCCAGTAGGAAGCAGGTGGTTCCCCCAAACCGAGTACATTAAGGTGAATTTAATAAAGAGTTGTGGACTAAGGCGAGGGAAGGATGCTGGGAGACCATGGGAAGGATGCAGCACCCCATGGTGGTAACATTGGGGAGCCAGGAACCGGTACTGCCTCTGGCCTGACCAGAGAGGGAAGGAGAGATTATCAGAAGGTGGGGGGGGGGGGATGCTGTGTGGGGAGGGACCCCGGACAGAGCTGTGACTGCTATGTCTCTTTCTTAAGGATTTGAGGGCAGCTCCTTGTTTTACATCCTCCCCCATCCTTCCCTACTCTTTCCCTCTCTCCTTTTCCATCCCTTTAGATCCTTGACTGCAGTCTGAGGGCGAATGAGATCACCTGGAGGGCTTGATAACCACCCCAGAGTTTCTGACCCAGTAGGTCTGGGGTGGGCTGAGCATTTGTATCTCTACCCAGTTCCATGCAGGTGCTGGTGCTGGTGCTGCTGGGCCCCACCCAGAGCAGCTCTGCTGGTCCCCATCGTACTTCCCTTGCACCTTCTTAGCTTGTGGCTTTTTTGACTAAGGGCCCCTCCAGGGCAGGACTCTCTGACTCCATCCCTGCAGCTCTCCCCACCTTGAACTCAGTATCCAAGGGCTGGTTCTCCTGCCACCTGCCCAGATGGATTCACCTGCGTTTGTATCGTTTGCAATTTGTCTCTGTAGATTGCCGTCCAGACACGTTGATCCGAGGTCATTGCTGAGGTGGAGGTCAGGATGCAGGAGGTCTATGAGCGCACGCTCTTGGGGCAGCATCAGGGGAGGTGAGGCGGAGAAGCAGGAGCGGGCGGAGGGAGAAGTTGGGTCACGACGTGGTCTCCGTGGAAGCCTCAGCCAGCCCCGTGCAGAGCTGGGATGGCCCTTCAGAGCTGTCCCGTGTGAGAGCAGGGATGCTGGATCAGCACACCCCACATGCATCATTCATTGGATGGGCCACCCCGGGAAGGACTGAGACCTTGGGGGAGGCTCTCTCTGCGGCTGAGGTGACCCTGTTTCCTAAGGGACAGCAGCTGTCCCAGCAGCTGGCAGCCTCCGGTCCTCATGCGATCTGAGTGGTGCCTTGCGGCACCTGCCACATCATCAGAACCTTCTCATGGCCCCCGCTGCCCTCTTCTCCCCATCCCTGAGTCCCATGGCCTCTGTACCCCATACTCTTCCTTCCTCTCCAGCCCCAAACCAGAAAGCCCTCTTACAATCACTCAAGCACACAGAACCCCCAGTAAAGACACCTGCCCAGGGTTTTGCCACCAGTCGACCTCTGAATCTTAATTCTGCTTGGCCAGGCCATCCTGCAACATGGAGAAGTTAAAGCCCCCCAGGCCCCATCCTGCTTGCCCTATGTCCGTGTTATCGGCTACATGCGATGGTTAGGGATGCTCCAGGCCTTCCGGGGGCCGGGGAGTTGGGGGGAGGAGAGAGAGGGGAAGACGGCAGATGTATTAGTCTGCTCGGGCTGCCATGACAAGGTACCACACACTCAGTGGCTTAAACAACAGAAACTTATTTCTTCACCGTTCTAGAGGCTGGAAGTCCAAGGTCAAGGTGTTGGCAGGATTGGTTCCTTCTGAGGGCCTTGGGAAGGAGGGTCTGTTCCGGTTCTCTCCCCTCGGCTGTTGATGGCTGTCTCCTCCCTGCATCGTCCCGTGGTCTTGCCTCTGTGACTGTCCATGTTCAAATTTCCCCTTCTTATAAGCACCCCCAGATGGTAGCAGATTTGGGCTCACTCGAATGTCCTGATTTTAACTCAGTCACCCTGTAACGATCTCATCTCCAAATACCGTCACATTCTGAGGTCTGAAGGGATAGATAGGATTTCGACATATGAGTTTGGTGGGGGGCGGGGGTGGAGCACAGTTGAGCCCATAGCATTGGGGGAGGCGACCGTTTATAGGATTGGAAAGCAGGTGACCAGGAAAAGGAATGGAAAGAGGTTGAGGCATCCCGGGCGGGCCTTTGAGGCCAGGGGGGTAAACCATGGCCCTGAGGAGTGGTGCCCGCCTAAGGGCCCCTGCTCGTTGGTAGCAGAGCCAGAAGTTAAAGCTGAAGGACTGTTCATGCGTCCTGAGGACGCCCACAGCCTCCTTTTGTAGAGGGAGCTGGTGGGGCCTGGCGGTCTCTGTGCTAACTGTGGGGGAGGAGGCGGGGGGGAGCACGGCCCCCCACCTCAGAGCCACTGCAGAGGGTGACAGATGGCCGCCTCTGAGGACCAGGAGGATGTTGGCAGGAGGGCTTCGAACTGCTTAAGTGCGGGCTGGCTGGCCCTCTGAAAGGAACTCAGGTCTGCCCTGAAATGGGGCGCTCGTGCTTTGGCACTCCACCCCAGCCACCCCCAGAGCTGTTCCTGCTGCTGCAAAGTACACCAGCCCAGCAGAGCCAAACGTGCCTGTGCCGGGTTGGTGAGCTGCACGCCCCTCCTCTGGGTTTCTCCTTTGCTCTCACCTGTCCCCGCACAACACTCCTGACATCAGACTGTGGGTTTTCTGCACAGCACACAATCCCCCGACGCCCTCTGAGCGTCCTACGATTCACTCAGTTCTGACACCATCCGTCAGAGATGGCATTCCATCCCACAGGTCAAGGGCTCCGTCCCACAAGACTGGCCCCCCACTTTCAGGTCCCAATTGCAAATCTCAGGTTGTTCCTTGTATTAATGCTTGTGGCAGACCGGCTATAAATCAGGGGCCCCACCTCCTAATCCCACCTCCGTGCAAGTTAGGACGTCAGTGTATGCGTTTTGGAGGAACCTGAACAGCCCATTGCAAGGAGTGTCCTCCCTCCTGCATCTCAGTTTCCTCCTCTGTAAATGGAGAGGGTGTTACTGTGACGTTCTCGTGATGATGCCGTGAGGCGAGGCAGGCAGGAGAGAGCTTTGCACACTCAGGACTCACTAGTACTTGCTTGCTGCAGCCACCTGCTTATGATGCCCTCCTCGCTCCCTGCAGGCTGCCCTTGGTGGCCGCGTTTCCCCTGCAAGGTTCGTTTTGTTTTTTCTTTTTAGCTTGGTTTCACCTGCATACATGTGGTTGGTTTTAACTTGGTTTCACCTGCATACATGTGGTTGGTTTTAACTTGGTTTCACCTGCATGCATGTATTTGCTAGCAGGAACATGGGATGCCTGGACCAGATTCGACTTGTTCCTGGGCAGCAAAGAGGTCATGGCCATCATTATTTAAATGTTACTGTTTGTTGAGCACCTGCTGTGTACCAGGCATTATGCTAAGTGCTTTACCTATACTTCCTCATTTAAACCTCCTTGTAGGAGGTGTGCATTCTTCCAGCAGATACTATTGAGTGCCTGCTACGTGCTCTTCTAGGTCTTAAGAATAGGGCGGTGAATGACATACACGGAATTTCTGACCTCTTAGAGCATGTGGTTCAGGAAGTCAAGAGATGCCAAGAACGAAATAAGCAAAATGCATAGCGTGCTGGGGCGATGAAGACTATGGAGAGAAATAAGCAGATAAGGGGTATGTTGAGTGTTGGCTGGCGCGGGGTTGAGATTTTAAATAGGGTGATCAAGGATGGTGACGTCTGAGCGAAGAACTGAACCATGTAGGTTTCTAGGGAGCATTCGGTAAAGGGAACAGCAGATGCAGAGGCCATGAGATGGGACTGTGCCCTCTGAGTCGGGCAAACAGCAAGGAGACGGGGTGTGTGGAGTGAGTGACGGGCCCTCTGGGGGAGGAGGCTGAGGGGACAGTGATGGAGCCAGGTCACGTGGGGCCTTGTGGGCCATCGTGAGGACTTGGGCTGTCCCTCCAGGTGAGATGGGAGCCACAGGAGGGCTCTGAGCACCAGAGGGATGGTGGTTGAACTTACCGTTTTCTTCTAGCCAAAAAGTATTCATTTGTTTGTACTACATTAACACATACGTGCTTCTTAAAATTGTGGTAAAATACACGGAATGGAAAATTTACATCCTTCACCATTTTTAAGTTCAGTAGTGTTACGTATGTTTACATTATTGTGTAGCCAGTATCTAGAACTCTTTTTATCTTGCAAAAGAGAAATTCTGTACCCGTGAAACACAAACTCCCCATTTTCCCTCCCCCGCTCCAGCCCCCTGGCAGCCCCATTCTACTTTCTCTCTCTATGCACTTGGCTACTGTAGGGACCTCATATAAGTGGAATCCTGTAGTATCTGCCTCTTCATGTCTGGCTTATTTCACTTAGCATAATATGCTCAAGGGTGAAGCCATGTTGTAGCATGTGTCAGAATTTCCTTCCTTTTTAAGGCTGAATAACACTCCATTGTATGTATAGACTGCATCTTGTTTAACCATCATCCAGCACAATGGACCCTGAGTTTGCTTCCAACTTTTGGCTGCTGTGAATAACATTGCTATGAACGTGGGCATACAAACCTCTCTCTATGTGTATAATATCTAAATATAAGATCTTGTCATCTGGGGAAAGAAAGAATTTTCCTCCTTTTCCAGTGTGAATCCCTCTTGTTTCTTTTCTTGCCTGATTTATCTGGCTGACTTCCAGTGCTATGTTAAATAGAAAACGTAAAAGCAGGCACCTTTATTTTGTTCCTGAACTTAGAGGAAAAGCTTTTTCGGTCTTTCACCGCTGAGTATGATGGTAGCTCTGGGCTTTTCATATACAGGCTTGACTCGGAGATAATGCAGGTTTGGTCCCAGACCACCACAATAAAGCAAATGTAAAATGAATCCCGTGCATTTTGTTTGTTTGTTTCCCAGTGCATGTGTTTATGTTTACACTATGCTGTAGTCTGTTCAGTATGCAGTAGCATTACGTCTAAAAAAAACAATGTACATACCTTAATTTAGAAATAGTTTATTGCTAAAAAATGCTAACCATCATCTGACAACACAGGGTTACCACAAACCTTCAGTTTGTAAAAAGCAGAGTATCTGTGAAGCACAGTAAAACACAGCACAATAAAATGCGGGATGCCTGTATGGCCTTTATTATGCTGAGGTAGTTTCTTTCCGTTTCTAGTTTGTTGAGTGCTTTTATCGTGAAACAGTGTCAACTTTTGTCAAATGCTTTTTCTGCATCAACTGAGATGGTCATATGGTGTTTTTCCTTTGTTATGTTAATATGGTGCTACATTGATTTTTGTATGTTGAATCATCCTTGCATTCCAGCAATAAATTACACTTGGTCATGGTGTACAGTCTTTTTAGAAGCTGCTGCATTCTGTCTGCTAGTATCTCGTTGAGAATTTGGCATCAACATTCATTGAAGATGGTGTGTAGTTTTTGTGTAGTACCTTTGTTTGGTTTTGGTTTCAAGGTAGTGCTGGCCTCACAGAATGAGTTTGAAGATGTTCCCTCCTATTTAATTTTTGGGGGACAAGTTTGAGAAGGATTGGTGTTAATTCTTCTCTGGGTGTTTGGTAAAATACACCACGGAAGCCATCTGGTTCTGACTTTTCTTTGTTGGTAGGTTTTAGATTGTGTTTCAGGAATTTAGATTGTGTTTTAGGAATTTACCCATTTACTTTAGGTTATTCAGTCAGTTGGTATCCAATTGTTCGTAGTATCCTCTTTTAGTCCTTTTTATTTCTGTGGCATCTGTTGTAATGTCCCCTCTTTCAATGCTGGTTTCAATTATTTGAGTCTTCTCTCCTTTTCTCTTAGTCAATCCAGCTTAAAGGTATGTCAATTTTGCTGATTGTTTGAACCAGCTCTTGCTTTTGTTAATTTTTTTCTGTTGTTTTTCTGTTCTTTATTTTGTTTATCTCCAATCTTGAGTTTCCTCTGCTAGCTTTGGGTTTAGTTTATTTTCCTTTTATAGTTCGTCACGGTGTAAAGTGAGACCGCTGATTTGGGATCTTTCTGCTCTTAACATAAGCATTTCCGACTATAAAATTCCCTCTTAGCCCTGCTTCCATTGCATCCCATAAATTTTTGCATGTTGTTTTCATTTTCTCTTGTCTCAAGACACTTGCTGATTTTTCTTGTGATTTCTTCTTTGACTCCTTGTTTAAGAGTGTGTCTAAATTTCCATTTATTTCTGGATTTCCCAGTTTTCCTTCTGCTACTGATTTCTAGCTTCATTCCATTATGATCAGAAGAGATACTTTGCTTTCAAACTTTTTAAATTTATTAAGATTTGTTTTGCGTCCTAACACATGCTCTAATCTGAAGACAGTTTTTAAGTTTATTTATTTATTATTTATTTATTTATATATTTATTTATTGGCTGTGTTGGGTCTTCGTTGCTGTGCGCGGGCTTTCTCTAGTTGCAGCGAGTGGGGGCTACTCTTCATTGTGGTGTGCGGGCTCCTCATTGCCGTGGCTTCTCTTGTTGCGGAGCACGGGCTCTAGGCGCATGGGCTTCAGTAGCTGTGGCACATGGGCTCAATAGTTGTGGCTCACGGGCTCTAAAGTGCAGGCTCAATATTTGTGGCACACAGGCTTAGTTGCTCCTCGGCACGTAGGATCTTCCTGGAGCAGGGGTTGAACCAGTGTCCCCTGCATTGGCAGGCAGATTCTCAACCACTGCGCCACCAGGGAAGCCCTGAAGACTATTCTATGTGCACTTGAGGAAAGTGTGTATTCTGCAATTGGGTGGGTAGTTCTGTGTGTCTGTTAGGTCCAGTTGGTCTATAATGTTGTTCAAGTCCTCGATTTCATTATCTTCTGTCTGGTTGTTCTGTTGACTTACCTTTTAACAAGATCCTTCTGGACGTGTTAAGTGAGCAGGGAGACTCCAGTGAGAGGTTACAGTGTCAATCCAGGAGGGGTGTGACTTGGACCAGGATCACTTGCACCAGGGCAGTGCTGGTGGAGGGGGTGAGAAATGGTTGGACTCTGGGTGTATTTTGACAGCAGAGCCAGAAGAGTCAGTACAATGACCCTCTAGAAGTTGGAGCTAGGTAAAGGAATTTGCCCAAGGTCCCACAGCTAGTAAGTAGCTGAGCCAGGATTTAAACACAGGTGTGTCTGGCTCGCAGCTCTTAGCTCTTGATTACTCACTGAGCTTTTGAAAGTACTCCTGATCCGGCTGCCTGGACACCCACCCCCATGCCTCCCTGACAGTCCACTGTCATCCACTGTTTGGCCTGAACTCACTCTCTCTGCCTCTGTTCCCAAAAGGTGTCCAAGTTTGGGTGCTGGGAGCAAAGGAAAGAGGGAGACAGGTAGCTGAGGAGGGCAGAGAGGGTGACAAATGCCGTGAGGCCATGTGGGCTTAACGGCATGTCGTAGAAGGAGCTCGACCTCTGGAGTCAAGCCCTGAACAAACCTGGGTCCAAGCCCTGAATCCACTCCTCACCAGCTGTGTGACCCTGGGCAGGTTACTCCACCTCTCTGTGCCTTTGTTTGCTCCAGGGATCGTTGTGCTGCTGCTCTGTTTACCCATGATTATAGTGAAAAGAACGTTTTATTTTTTTCAACTAAAATACTCTCCCAGAGCAGAAGTCAATCATGATCCTTCAGGCCATTCATTCCCCAAACAGAACTTTACTGAGCACCTACTGTGTGCTGGAACCACAGTTGTTAAGCAGGGAGACACGGAGTGCTTGCCCTCGTGGGGTACACAGCTTGGCAGGGGGGACAGGTGCCGACAAAATCATCAGAAATCTGATGGATGTCACAAAAGCAGCCACTGGGGGACCCCAAGCCAGGAACTTTCATCTGCACAGGTGATGTTTCAGCCAGGACCAGTGCAGTGGGAAAGAAGGCCCAGTGTGAGGTTCTAGGCAGGGTGATGACCTGCATGCCGCTAACGCGTATCGCAGGCACACTGAGCTCCAGGCTCTGCGCTCAGCACGTGGTGTACATTACCTTGTGCAGTCCTCCCCTTGCCTCTTGTAGGCGCTGTTCCTACCAGCCCTTTACCCAGTGAGAAAGCTAAGGTTCAGAGAGGTGATGCGATTTGCTTGAGGAAATATAGCTGTTAGCTGGAGGGGCCAGGATGTGAGCTGGAGCCGAGATGAGAAGCACTGTTATAACTTGGAATGCCAGCTCTGCCACCTCCTTGCTGTGTGATCTTGGGTGGGCTAGTTCATCTTCCCGAGCTTGCTTTCCCCATTTGTAAATGGGGCCAGTTCCACAGGCTTGGTTAGATAGTTTTCAGACTTTGAAATGCTGGCAAAGCCCGGCTTGGAGCTTGCTGGGCTCGGAGGTTGGGAGCTGTTCACGAGGCGGGTGCTGACTTGGTTTTGTGGGGCGGAGGTGGTGTGCCAGCTCTCAGATGGGCACTGCCATGTGTTTTTCCGGAGAGCGTGGCCAAGGATGCTTTGGGCTCTGTCTTTCCCTCCAGGAAGCAACCAGAAGGATGGGAAAGAAGGGCATTGAGAGCCTGAGACTGCTCTCAAATGGGTGCGTGGATGGGCTGGCCAGGCTGAGTCTGGGTGGGACACAGGGCAGCCAGAAAGGGAGTAGGGGCCCATCAAGAGGGGTGGATTCAGGACCCTCACATCACAGCCCCAGTAATGCAGAGCTTGGACTGGGCTTTAGGATCATCTCTTCTGACCTCCTCAACCTCAAGTGGGCAAACTGAGGCCCTAGAGAGGAGAAACGCTTTGCTAAAGTAGTACAGTGACTCTGGGAACAGTGGGATCCCAGAATCCAGCAAAGAAGAAAGGCGTTCAGGCCCCCCAAGGGTCACCTCCTCGAGCAGAGGCATGACTGCCCTTTCAGCGCTGTGTCTCTGGTACCTGGCACACGTCACAGGTATTCAATAAATAATTGTTGAATGAGTGAATGTAGTATGAAAAGCACACAGCCTGGGGAGTCAGACCCAGCTTGAATTCTGTCTCCACTCTGGGCCAGCTCTACCTTTCGGGTGAGTTTCTACGCATTGCTGAGCCTCTGTTTCCCAAAATAAAATCACAAATCCAGCTGGTGGATACCTGAGCATGGATTTGAGCCACAGTCTCCAGGATTCCAGGGCTGATTTTTCGTACTACACCTTAATGGTTTTTTTTTCTTATATACCCGTTTCATTCATTCATTCATTCATTCACTCACTTAGAAAATAGTTACAGAGACCTACTATGCAGCAGGCACTGTTCTAGGCTCCATGGATACCGCAGTGAACAAGGCAGATGAGGCCCTGCCCTTGGGGAAATTCTATTCTAGAAGATGGAGACAGAGAGTAAACAAACACATAGGGCGGGAAGTACTCTGAAGGAACCATAAGAGGGGATGGATGGAGTTGGAGGTAGGATGCCTGAGATTACGTGGACAGGGAGGAGATGACATTTCATGTGACACCTCAGAAGAAGCCCACGGTGCAAAGAGCCTGAAAAAATAATTCAGTTCAGTGTGAAGAGTGGGGTTACCAGAGGCCACGGACCTCAGCCCTGCAGAAAACGCGGCTGGGAGGGTGCAGTAAGAAAGCAGTTACCGGAACATCCCAAGCGGCCTGAGAACGCCGTGGGGGTGATGCGGCCCTCTGGGGTATCTGCATCCCGGGGGGGTTTGGTCTTCCCCTCTGGTGCCTCTGCCTTCCAGGTGAAGCAGATCATGGAGGAGGCCGTCACGCGCAAGTTTGTCCATGAAGACAGCAGCCACATCATCTCTTTCTGTGGTGAGTCAGTGGCCCGTGGCTTTGAAAAGTGGCTTTTTTTTTTCTCTGTGGGCTGCCTTGGGGATGTGGCGTCTTTCTTTGAGCAAAGGTTCTCACGTCATTCTTTTGCTTTTTGACTGCAAAGTTATTTTCGGATTCCGAAGGGACTCCATTAGGGAATTTGGAAGTGGAGAAAAGATTAGAGAAGAAATTAAAAATGACATCTGTGCCCCAGGAAAAGGTAATCATGGCTGACACAGGGATGCCTTCCCTCCTGTGGGCTCCATTCACGCCAACCCCACCCCAGGCGCCCAGGGGTCTTGCATCTGAGGGATGGGCTCCACATCCTTTCCTCATCCAGGTGAAGAGAGAGGATGGATGGGGACTTAAAAAAAATAATAAGGTCTCAAGAGCCATGGACACGTCCCGAGGGATCGCTTCCAGCTGGCTCAGCAAAGGAGGCAGGCTCAGAGCGTGACTCAGACGTCTCTCCTTGAACCTGCGAGGCCCACAGGGTTCCAGATCGCTGCCAGGTTCTTACTGTACGTTCACAGTGGCTACAGACACGTGTCTTACGTGTGCCTGAAGTCAGGATTCAGTGTGTAAGCAGTGTGTACGTATACGTGGGAGTGTTTCTTTTCTTCTCCCCCCAAACCTTTTTATTTCACGATTGGAGTGTCTCATAATGGAGGACAAGCTGTAATGCCCCTCTCACGCTCTTTGCCCTGTGGAGGGGCCCATCAGCTTCCTTCCAGATGGCTGGGGACACCACCCATAGGCCCGCAACCGGCCGAGTGCATGCCGTGACCTGGGAGACCACTGACATCAGTTCTGCCCCTTGGCAGCCCACCTCTGTTCAAATCCCACCTCTGCCACTTCTTTGTTGGATGACCTTGGGCAAGATCTTATTTTTTTAGGTGATATACACTTAAATAAATATATATATACACACGCACATAAATTATGAATATAAATATAAATTATGTATATTTTGGCCATGGCTCTTGGCTTGTGGGGTTTTACTTCCCCGAGCAGGGATCAAACCTGGGCGCACGGCAGTGAAAGCGCCAAATCTTAACCACTGGACCACCAGGGAAGTCCCAGAAATTTGTTTTATGTATATAAAAATATATGTATATGCATGCAGATATATATACACACACATACATTTTTGGGGAAAATATATCTCTATGTATAAGTATAGATAGATATCTCCGGCTTTCTTTTTTCTTCCGGACATTTTTATCTGCAAAAAACATAATATGCATGTCTATTTCAGGACGCACTAGTGTATCTACCTAGTAAAGACTTAGAAGACTAAAGGGTGATAAAAATCATAATAATCCTCTTACTCTGATCAGAGTTTGGGGGTGAGAGAAATCTGCTGGCGCTAAATGAGGCCAGAAGGATGTCCCTGAGGTTTCCTCTGTCCATTGTTCCTTATGAGCCATTGTCAGAAAGAGTGGAATGATGTCTACCAAGCCAGGATGGGTCATGAACTTAATCAGTATAAACAAATAAAAGTCCTGGGTGTGTAAGCAAAAATGGAGATATTTTAGGGATCACCAACCTGCATGTTTTAAACCGTGAACAGGTTAAGCGATATGTGAACAGTGCTTCAAAGCCAAGTCACTGCCAACAACAACGACACAAACAAGACAAGCGATTAAACCAGCGCTTCTCAGTATTTCTCCCTGCGCGTGGCATGACCTTGGCCAGGCTCTTAACCCTGGGAGGGCAGGTGTCCTCCTCCTTAAAATGATGTAACTAGAACGCTTGCTTCATGGGTTCCGCCACAGGGATTGGGAAATGTAAACCTTATCACTGGTCTGACACCTAGTAGGTGCCCAACAAGGAGTAGCTCTTATTATAAACTCATGTTTTCCCATAAATATTGATTATGTGCCTAGTGCACACCAGAGTGAGCTCCCAGTCTGCTGTGTAGGACAGAAAATAAGAAGATAAGGAAAGGCTGCTGAAAGTATCAGAGATGAGATAGGGGCCGTCAGAATGGCATGCACAGGGTCTGTTTCTTAGAAGGGAGCACCAAGGACCCCAGAGGGAAAGTTACTTGCCTGCGGTCACGCAGCAAGTTAGTGGTACAGCCCAGCCTACACCCCAGGTCCCTTGTTTGAGGAGGGCTGGGCAGTGCCTCCAGGGGAAACACAAAAATGGGAAGATGAGGACTGAATCCTCTCTTCAAAGGCCCTGCATGAGCACAGGTGTTGTGAGCACACCTTTGGGCTCAGACGTGGGTTTGAATCCGAGCTCCATCACTTACTTACTGGGTGGCCCTGCAAATTCAGTTCACCTCTGGGAGCCTCAGCTTCACCTCTGGGAGCCTCAGCTTCCACATCTGAAAAGTGGGGATGCTGTTCCTTCCTGCCTGGCTGTGGCAGAGATCGAATGAGATCCATAATGGTAGCGGTTACTGTAGTCACACCAGTGATGACAACAGTGTGATTCTCTAACCCACGTAAAGCTCAGCAGTCACGTGGACCAGGCTCCCCTCCCTCATTGACAGGAGTGATAGCTACCATTCGTAAAGCACACACTGTGTGCCAGGCTCTGTGCAAAGTGCTTTCCATGCACTGTTTCCACCTCATCCTAACAGCAGCATCATGAGGTTAATGTCCATACCATCCCCGTTTTACAGATGAGGAAACTGAGGCACAGGGAAGGGAAGTAATCGCCCCCCCCCCCCCCATCACACAGCCGCTTAGCGACCAGGAGAGAATGTGAACGGAGATGATCTGACCTTGGGCAGTAAATGTGGGTTCACCGCTAAGCCCCCTTGCTCCCTTTTGGGGGCCTGGATGGTGGAGAGGCATGCATGCTTTTTGCCATGATGCTGTCACGAAATTTGTGATTCTGGGGGCCCAGGATCTTCAAGGCACCCGTGTGTGGCTGCAGCTCAGAGCCAGGCTGGGCTCCGGGGAGCGTGGGCAGGGCCTGCTGACCGTCGTGTCCCCACAGCGGCTGTGGAGGCCTGCGTCCTGCATGGACTGCGGAGGCGGGCGGCTGGCTTCCTGCGCAGCAACAAGATCGCAGCTCTCTTCATGAAAGTGGGCAAGAGCTTCCCGCCGGCAGAGGAGCTGAGCCGCAAGGTGCAGGACCTGGAGCAGCTGATCGAGAGCGCGTGAGTGCTGAGCACGGGCCACAGGCTAGGGGACCCCCAGAGGACAGCCTGTGCTCCTTCCCGGGCTCTGTGAGAGCCTGCACCTCTCAGCACCCTCTCCATTCTCCATTCTGCTCCTCAAACCCGCCAGAT
Source organism: Hippopotamus amphibius kiboko (assembly GCF_030028045.1). Taxonomy (NCBI): domain Eukaryota; kingdom Metazoa; phylum Chordata; class Mammalia; order Artiodactyla; family Hippopotamidae; genus Hippopotamus; species Hippopotamus amphibius. The sequence continues at coordinate 8,401,801 of NC_080193.1, read as the reverse complement.
TCTTTCACACCGCAGGTCCTTTATACATGCTGTACCCTCCGCCCAGTTCCCACCCCTCATCCTCCATGGCGGGTTCCTTGTCATCCTCAGGCCTTCTCCTGATTAATGGTAAATTCCAGCCCTCACCCCATTTCTCTTTGATATCACCGTGTTTATTGTCTCCCCAGCTGTTATCAGCACCTGTAATGATTCATTCGTTCGTTTCCTGTTAACGGGATTGCTGTCTGTCTCCCCCATTTGACTCTGCACCCCCCGAGGGCCGGCAGCTGCACCTGTGCTCTTCCCCAGTAGGTCCCCCGTGTCTGGGACACTGCTTAGCATCTGGGAAATGCCCAAGAAACAACTGTAGAATGAATAAGTGCCTGCTGTGAGCCAAGCCTGTGCCAAATGCAGGAAGATCAAAGTTTAATGTAACCAACGTGGTCTCTGTCTGAGTGGACCAGATGCGCACAGTGAAGCAGCTATGGAAGGGGACATTGTCTTAGTGGCTGCTTGTGTACACTGGGGGATGCTCAGTGTAGAGTGTACACGAGTGCCTTCCACCGGATCCACCCCCAGGATCCTGACTGCACAGCCAAACCCCCAACCTGGAGCCTGGTCAGGGGTGGCAAATAGGTTTCAACCCCAGTTGGTCCTAGTGGCTGCCCAGAGAACTGTGTTGTGAAAGATTCTGGAGCTGTGAGTTGGCTTCACGGGAAAGAGTGTGTGGATTGATTAGCCATGTCTGTTCCAGGCAAGAGAAGGGAGAGAGAGGCATGCATGTTATGCATTTGCCCTCTCTGCCGTGAGCGGTTCCTCCACTTCACTGGATGAGAAATGGCCCTTTCCTTGCCCTTCAGGCCCTGCCAGCCCAGGGCTGCTGGCCAGAACTGTGTGATGGGTGGGGCTCTGAATTTGGCCTTGCCAACTCACATTTGTAATCTGACTTCTCAGCCACCTGGTCTTTAGGTGCCTTCCAATCCATCTGCTAAATTCCCAAGCGTTTGCTGATAACTTCTTTTTTTTTTTTATAAATTTATTTATTTATTCATTCATTTATTTATTGGCAGTGTTGGGTCTTCCTTGCTGCATGCAGGCTTTCTCTAGTTGTGGCGAGTGGGGGCTACTCTCTGATGTGGTGCTTGGGCTCTAGGCACGTGGGCTTCAGTAGTTACAGCATGCCGGCTCAGTAGTTGTGGCTCACGGGCTTAGTTGCTCCGTGGCATGTGGGATCTTCCTGGAGCAGGGATCAAACCCGTGTCCCCTGCATTGGCAGGCAGATTCTTAACCACTGCACCACCTAGGAAGCCCTCTGATAACTTCTTAAAGGGATGGATTTCCATGGACCTTCCATAACATTGGGAATGACTTTCTAATGGAGGAATGAGAGATGTCCTTTCCAGGGGCTCCTTCATTCATTTGTGCAGTCATTCATTCATGGACATATATACAGGGCCCCTCGTATATGCCAGGCATTGTGCTGGGTCCTGGAGATACAGCCGTGAAAGAGGGCCAAGGCTCGCCACATGGTAGACTCTCAATATTTTACTTAAAAAGCAGTTGATTTGCATAGTCCATGCCCTCGAGGTTACTGTGTGGAGGGGAAGACAGAGAAGTGAGCAGGAAGCTAAGCTGCAAAGGTTGAGGGAACACAGGGGAGGGGGCCCCTCCTCAGCTTTGGCTGCTGCAAGAGGGCTTCCTGTAGGAGGTGCCCTTGCTGAGACCTCAAGAGTGAGAAGGGGTCAACCAGGGAATAGGGTGGGGAGGGAAGCCAGGAGGAAGCAGCAGCTCACAGAGAGTCCTCAGATGAGAGCTTGGCAGCCTCAGGGATCCGCAGATATCTCTGTCTGGCTGGATCGTGGGGTCAGAGGCAGGGAGTGGTAAGGATGTGGCTGGAGAGGCGAACAGGGACGAGGTCATGGAGCGCCCTGCCTGTCACGTTAGAAAGCTTGCTTCTCCAGAGCAATAAGGAGCCACCAAAAGATCTATAATCCAAGACTCTTCTTGGCCTGCACTCCTTTCCAACAGAGAGAGAGACAGAGACAGAGAAATTTCAGTGTGAGAATCTGGCTCACCCACCAGCAGTGCATGAAAGTGTCAGTTTTACCACATCTTCACACCCACTCGGTATTATTTTTTCAACTCTTTTCCCATTCTCCAGGAGCAATACAGGCTCTCATTGTTCTAACTGCCATTCCTTGATTTCTTAGAGAAGTTGGACGCGTTCCAGTTTGCGTACTGATCCTGTTAGATTTCCTCTTTTGTGAATATCTATTATCTTCCTTTACTGGTCTTGAAGGCGAAACCAGATCCAGGGCCTCCAGGAGAATGTGCGAAAGCTGCCAAAACTGCCCAACCTGTCCCCACTCGCCATCAAACACCTGTGGATCCGCACAGCCTTGTTTGAGAAGGTCCTGGACAGAATCGTTCATTACCTTGTGGAAAACAGCAGGTGAGCGGAAAAGAACAGACACCTGGGTGCACTCTGACTCTGCCTACTGGCCACCTTGGGAATTGCATCCTCTCGCACAAAGCTGCTTTCTCTTTGCCCTTTTGATATACACTTGATTTGAAAGTGAAACCTTTGGATGTTTGACTCTGAACTAACCCTAGCTTACAACCTCGGGAAGATTCCGGTGCTTAATAGAATGCAGGGTCCTCGGAATTGGGGTGGGGAATAAGGATCTTGCAATCTTAGAGATGTTTCTTTTCCCACGAATTAAGCCCGCAGTCTATTCACTGTGTGGCCCCAGAAGAGTCACGTAGCTTCTCTGTGCTTCTGTTGTCTCTTTTGGTGAATGGAACGGGGTGGAAATTGCTGCCACTCTGGAGAAGAGGTGAGAAAAGGAGTTAGTGAGTACACAGCATTTTGGAAATGCTTAGGGGTATTTTTTACTTTTTCTCTCCTAGCTCAGGTTGACCTGGTGTAAAGGTTTCATAGTATAAGTTCTCTTGGCAGGCATTCAACCATGCATCCATTCATTCATCCAATAAATGTTTAATGAGCATCTACCATGTGCCAGGCACTAACCTAGATGTTGGGGATACATGGTCTTGCCTGTCATGTCAAAGAGCCTGGATATTATGAAGAGAGCAGTGGGGAGCTAGTAAAGGATCTATGATCTGAGACTCCTTGTGGCCAGCACCCCTTTCCAGCAAGAGAGAGAGAGGATGGAAGCAAGAAAGAAATGTATCTGAGAATCTTTCCATCTTTCAGTAAGTGAAAATTCCTATTTTGCCACATCCTCACACGCAGTGGGTATCATTAATCCCATCTTTTATTCTTTGCCCATTTGCTAGGAAAATATAAAAGTACAGAGCAAAATCCTTCCCCTCATGAATCTCGCACTGTAGCAGGGAAAACAGGCAAATAGTAATTGTGATAGTTTGTGATGCGTGTGCCAAGACAGGGAGGTGGTATTTAATTTCCTCTGGGTGATCAGGGAAGGGGTCCCGGAAGATGGGACAGTTAAGCTTCAATTTGAGGGGCGTGTGGGCATTAACCAGAGAAAGGGGGTGGAGAAGCGTATTCCCAGCAGAGGGAACAGCAGGTGCAAAGGCCCGGAGGCAGGAGAGGAACTGAAAGAAATTCAGGCTCTGGAGCTCCAGGTAACCTCTTCACCCTCTAGTAAATTATAACAATCCCTTTACATCTTCTCTCCTAGCTCAGGTTGACCCCTTGCCTTGTTATGGGTCCAAGGTCTCTGTAGTCACTGCCTTTGGCATATGACCTTGTGTTTTCCGGCTGAAAAAGTTGGTCATATTTATTTAGTAAGTTATTTGAGCAGCAATCGCAACCTACTGTTTCTTCATTAATGCTGTGTTTTGAATTTTAGATTCACACAGAACTGAACAGTAGTGTAGAGGATTCTTGCCTACCCTCAGGGTTAACACCCTACACAACTGTAGTACAAGTCTCAAAACCAGCAAATTGCCATTAGCACAATACTTTTAACCCAACTACACTCTTTTTTTGCTGTATAATTCCATGAAATTTTAACACACGCATAATTTCATAAAACCAACACCACAGTCAGGCTATAGAACTGTTCCAAAGAAACCCATCACCCCGAAGAAACTCCCTGGGACTACCCTCTGTAATCACATCTTGCTTTCAACCTGCCTGCTATTTTAAGGCATTATTTCCAGGTTATGATCTCATAACTGTGCTGATTTTTGGAAAAGAAACTGAGTGGTGGACTGGAAGGTGTCTCGAAGTGTTCGCTTCAGATCTGACACCAAAATGTATAAACTTGATGTTGAGCGTGTCCAGGGCGTGTCATTCTGCCTCAGACAATATTCTGGTTGATTGAAGATTTCTTTGGGGTAGAATTACAATGACGTTGCCACCTTTAGTGAGAACTTCCTGGTTACGGAACGTAATACATACAGTTGGACATTTACTCCTCCCAGCAACCCTGGGCGGGTGAGTTCTGTCATTCTTCCCATTTTACAGCTAAGAACACCAAAGCTCAGAGAGGGTAGTCATCTGCCCAGGGACACACAGCAAGGGAAGGAGTGGCCAGGCTGGGCTCCCACTCAGTCTGTCTGACTCCAGATCCTATGTTCTAGAGGTCACACAGATCCACCTGCTGTGTGACCTCCAGAAGGTCACTTACCTTCTCTAGGCCTGAGATCCCTCAGGAGGTCAGAACAAGGTCTTTTCCAATTCTGAAGTTCTTTTAATTTCTAGACTGTATGAGTTTGCAAAGGATTAGAGACCAGTACACAACTCAAACAAAATCCAAAACCACTCAGCACAAACATTGTACTGACAGCATCGCATGTTATTTTGACGAGTCAGAGGCCAGGGGGTGTTTCTGAGTGTGTCAGTCCAGCATCACCTGCATTAGATATCTGGATAGGAAGGCCTGTTCGTACAGCTTTGGGGGACACACCACAGCTAAAAAGCATTTTATTGCCTCAATAATATTAGAAGGGCAGACATCACCTGAGCCTTTAAGTGACTTCCTGTCTGAAATGGAAGATGCAGGAGAAGCGCAGCACCAGCCAGGCCTCGGCAGCCGTCTAATGGTTATTCCTGATACGCTCAGTAAAGCTTTATCACAGCCGTGTATTAAGCAGTTACAGCCAAGCACCGTGCAAAGTGCCTTACACCTGTTGTCTCTCTCAAACGTCCTTAGGCAGCTCTGTGAGATGTATTATTATTATCCCCATTTTACAGATGGGCCAGCTGAGGCTCACAGAGGTAGCTGGGTGACCAGAGGGGCACTGAACCCAGCCCGTCTGCTCTTAACCGTGAGGCTGTGGTCAATTGTGTGCCCTCTGCCGGTCACCATCCAAACCTGCATGTCCTTTCCTCTTGCTAGTAAGTATTATGAGAAGGAGGCTCTCCTGATGGACCCCGTGGACGGCCCCATCCTTGCATCTTTGTTGGGTAAGTGGTCCAGTGCTCTGAGCTTCATCTGGACCTCTGGTCTTGGCTTGAGGGGGCGCCTCCTAAGGGCCTCTCCCGCCTCTCTCCAGCCTCCCCCGTCAAAACTGCTCCCTGCCTCCTGCTTTCAGGGTCTTGCACTGGTCTCTCTTTAGCAGGACCCTGGGGCATCCCAGCACCTGGAGGGGAGGGGTGGTGAAATAAGTGGTCTATCTGGTGGGAGAAAGGAGGGCGGACTTTCCGGGGCGATGGGTTCCCAGCCCCCGTCTGCTCCACAGTGGGGCCCTGTGCCCTGGAGTACACCAAGATGAAGACTTCTGATCACTTCTGGACGGACCCCTCGGCCGATGAGCTCGTCCAGAGGCACCGCATCCACAGCTCTCACCTGCGACAGGACTCGCCCACCAAGCGTCCGGCCCTCTGCGTGAGTGGGGTGGATGGTGGGGCCCAGGAAGGGAGTCCGGCTGAGTTCTGGACTTAGCATGGAGGTGGGGAGTGGACTGGGACCCTGGTGGTCACTCCAGGCCTCATCCGCCACCTCCCTGCACATTGCCAGATCCAGAAAAGACATTCGAGTGGCAGCATGGACGACCGGCCGTCCCTCTCCGCCCGTGACTATGTAGAGTCCCTACACCAGAACTCCCGGGCCACCCTGCTGTATGGCAAGAACAACGTTCTGGTTCAGCCGGTGAGAGTTCATCTTGGGCCCAGCTCTTCCACTGGGGGTCTGGCTCCAGGTTACAGAGGAGGAGTTCCCTCTGGCTCCAGATTGCTCATCCATCTATCCATCCATCCACCCACTCACCCATCTATTCATTCATCTGCCAGTATCTCCATCACTTCATCTGTTCATCCACAGGACATTTCCTTCTATCCATCCATCCATCCGTCCATCCGTCAATATCCCAGCCAGCTAGTCAACTGTCTTCCAGTTTCTATATTCACCCATCCTTCTATCCATGCATCCACCCACCATTTCTTTATCCATCTGCTTGTATTTTATCCACGCATCCACCCACCCATCCATCCACCCATCTACCCGTCATCAACTCCATCCATCCATCTACCCATCAACTCCATCCGTCCATCCACCCATCATTATATCCATCCATTCATCCATCCATCTACCCATCATTAATCTATCCATCCATTTGTTTTCCAATCCATTTATCCATCCACCTGTCCACCCATCTGTCTATCATTCCCTGCTGTTGTCACTTATTCAGTTCATTCATTTATGCTGAACCTGCTGTGCGCTAGATGCTTAGGATACCAAGACAGGATATCTTCACAGCTAATATTTATGGAGCACTTCCTATGCATCAGGCTCTGTGCTAAGTGTTTTTAACTGTATTAACTCCTTTAAACCTCACAACAACCATCTGAAGCACATTATCTTATCATGGTAGATAACACTGAGGGAATAGGGGGGCGGGGGAAATAAGGGGCAGAATCACGATTTGAATTCAGGGTCTGTGCCACTTACCGTCACCCCCTGTGCCCCAGCCCTGGGTGCAGCCCCAGGGCTGGGTGGTGAGCAAGGCACATGGAGGCCCTACCCCCATGTGATATCTCCTTTGCTGTCCCCTCCCTGGGCCGTTGGGATCAGTGTGGTGTTCGGGCTCATCCAGAGGAAGAAGAGGGAGAGCTGTCAGCCAGGCCAGCTCTGCGGTCACAGCTGCCACCACTGGGTGACCCTGAGCAAGTCACTTCTCCCTCTGAGCCTCCGTGTTCCCATCTCAATGGGCGTAAGACCCTATTTCCTCAGACCTCAGAAGCCATGAATTTAAAGTGCACGATTTTTTTTTTTTTTTTGGGTGCGCTGTGGGGCATGCGGGTCCTTAGTTCCCTGACAAGGGATCGAACCTGTGCCCCTGCAGTGGAAGTGTGGAGTCTTAACCACTGGACCGCCAGGGAAGTCCCAAGATGCACAGTTTTTTAACATGACCATCAGGGAATTTAAAATGCTATTAAATTATATACAGTGTTTTCTCAGTACTTGGAAATTTTACACTTTTGGAAACAGATCTTTGAGACTTATTTAGAAATAGTTTTTTGTAAAATCATACATTATTCTTATAAGTACGCAAAGGGAAAATAGAAATACGTTCGTTAAGAGAATCCCCAAACCACCTTCACGTTTCAGGATTCCAGTTTTCTTCTGTATCACTTTTTACTCAGAGTCGTCTCTGCCCTTATTTGTCCATCAATATAATTTTCTATTCCATCAAGAGGAAGGGTCAACAGATTATAGCTTGTGGGCCAGATGCAGCCGTCCACCTGGTCTTTTTGCGTTTTTTGTTTGTTTGTTTTTTACTATTTATGTTCTTCCTGTTACTTTATTACTCTTTTTTTTTTTTTTACAATTTTTATTGAAATATAGTTGACTTACAATGTTGTGCTAGCTTCAGATGTCCAGCAAAGTGGTTCAGATATAGATATAGATATAGATACCCACCTGTTTCTGGAAATAAAGTTTTATTGGAATGCAACCATGCACATTAGTTTATATATTGTATATGGCTGCTTTCACACTATAATGGCAGAGTTGAGTGGTTGCAGCAAGAACCAGTATAGCTCACAAAACCAAAATTATTCCCTACCTGACCCTTTGCAGAGGAAGCTTGCCCACCTCTGATCCAGAGCACGGGAGGTACCGCCTTTTCTCCAAGCACGTGCACTTGGTTGTTGTACAAGAAAACCTGGAATTGTGGGCCTCCCTGCAGGGTGCCTGGTGTGTCTGCTGCACCAGCATCACACTAGCACCCTGCTGCTCCGTGCCCAGCCTTCCCACGCACACCGCCACTTTTCCAATCACATCACAGTCCAAGCTTTTTGAAGACATTTTTAAAAAGCACCTGTATTCCGCATGTGGTGAAACAACCATTGCACAAAACGTCATGGAAGGAACAGCAGTATAAACAGCTGTGATGCAGTTTGCACGAGATCAGGCAGGAACCACTGCGTCCCAGTTGTAAGATGCCGCTGACTGTAACAGGCACCCCCGTTTCAGGTGCACTAAAGTGTGAAAAACAGTTGTGCATCTTAGAATCAGTGACATACGGCGAGGATACTTCCTCCGGGGGTTGCTGGTGTGTGTGGTTGAGGTGATATTTATGGAGTGGAGCCGTGCTCGGTACACCCTCAGTGCTCCGTACATGTTCGTTGTCTGTTGTGGGGGTGAATGTGGGAGGAGGAGGGCGGCCTCTTACGTGTGAGGCTTGGAGACAGCCCCCTCCACCACTGCACACCTGGGATAAAGCAGGGCAGGTGAGAAGCCCTGCAGACATATTGGGAAGGCGGAGGATGGGACTGCTGGGCCAGGAGTATGGAGGGGTTGTTTGGAGGGGAGGGGGCGGGTTCTGGGTAATATCTGTGGAACAGAACTCAGCTGCCATCTCTTTCTCCCTTAAGACGGGCCACAGTGGTGGTAGATACATGCCTTCTGTTTTGGAAATGGTGTCGTTGAAAAGACAGAGCCCCCTTCCTGGTTCTAAAGACACCCCCCCCAATCCCACCCTTGCATCAGGGCTCCTGAACCACCTGAAAGGGTGGGGTGGGCGGCTTTTACAACTGGACTCTGTGGGATCAAACCCATCCTGGTGGTTGAGAAGGGTTTGCTTAGCAGGCCACCTGGAGGGAGGTTCAGGGTCTGCTAAATGGACATGGCCTTGGAGGGAATGAGCCAGCCATTTAGTTCTGGTTGCGTGTCCTTGAGTCACATAGGCCAGGGCCCGTGTCCACTGGGATGCCGGCACTATGACCAGGCCTGAGTCCTCTTCTCTCTGCAGAGGGATGACATGGAGGCTGTGCCAGGGTACCTATCCCTGCACCAGACAGCTGACGTCATGACCTTGAAGTGGACACCCAACCAGCTGATGAATGGGTCCGTGGGGGACCTGGACTACGAGAAGAGGTAGGGTACCGGGTCCCTCCCCTCGCCTCAGCACAGGGACGTTTGTGCCCTGTCCCTTGTGCCGTGCCCCCGCCCCGACCTCCTCTGGTTGCTACAGCCGCTCGGTCCAGCCTCCCTACAGCTGAGGGCTCGTGGGCAACTCTGAGGATCTGGGAACCGACTGGAAGAATCTTAAGGTGTGGGAATTAGGCAATGTCCTGAACAAACACCACCTGGGGAGAGAAATCGTGACAAAGATCTCGTAAGCCTGCAAATGGCAAATACTCCCTGGTCTCCTGCCACCTTACCCATCACTCAATGAGAAAAGAAGGCCAGAGGCGTTGGTTGTGAGTTATAAGACCCAGCAGAGGCCTTGGAGACACGCTCCAAAGAGACCCAGGGGCCAGGGATTCCCTGCCTGCGATCCCCTGTGTCGCGACACAGTTAGGGAAAGTTTGGGAGAAACACGGGGACGCCACCGTGCAGAGGTGCAGCCAGCCCCGTGGTTTCAGCTGGGGGAGTCTTGGCTGCTGGTGGGGAGGAGGAACGACGGGTTTTGCTTCTCAGAGTCCACATCGAGTTCTCTTATCATTGTACATGTTCTTGATTTCTTCAAAACTTTTGATTATGAGGAATTTCTAACATAAAAATAGACAGAACTCAACTACTCATCACGCAGCCCTAACGGCCATCCCCTCATCCCCTCTGCCCTGCATGTTATTCTGTAGCAGCAAACAGGGATTACAGGATTTCATCTATAAATATATATATAGATACATTTTTGTAAATATAAATATGTATTTATATATATGTATTTATATATATAAATGTGTATGTATATATAATATATATGTATATATATATATAATATGTGTATATGTATATATAAAATAGGGACTCTTTTCAAGGGCAGTGACCAGAGAAGTATCATTGTCTTCTGCGTAATGTTAAGCCTCAGTGTGGTTAACGCCAGGCTTTGGTGTGATTAATATCATTCTCTAAGCTGATCACTTCCTGGGCAAGGGTCACCATCTGTCCGCAGAGATGGTCAGTCCTCGGCTGGGCCAGATAATTCAGCTCCAGCCAGGCTCCGAGTTTCGGGTGGAAAAACCCTCTGGGGGGAGCAGTGTGGGAGACGAAGAGATGCTCTTGCCCGTGAACTTTATATCAGCTTATTCATCTGAAACCTCCATATCAGGCCTTCCCTGACCTCCCAGCTGAGTTCAGATCACACGGAGCCCCGAATCTCCTTCTTAGCATTTACAAAATCATAATGAATCTGTACCTACTGGTGGTCCGGCTGTCTCCCCCTTTAGATATCAAATAATCTTTGTGAAACAAAGCAGGGAAGTCAGGGGATCTGGATTCATGCACCAAATGTTAACTGAGCACCTAGTGTGTGCTAGACACTGTGCCTGGTCCTAGAGAGATAGCAGATGCACCGAAGGAGAGGAAAACCGATCTTTTCAGAGCTTCCTCTGTATTTACGTTGTAGTGGAAGAGACAAGGAATAAGCAATGAATAAATGATTGTGATGGGACCAAGTCCTTGCTCAGCGCTCACCTCGTTGGGTGACCTGGGGTACGTCGCTCCCCTCTTCTGGGCCTCAGCTTCCCCCTCCTAGCAAATGAAGGGGTTGCACAGGATGAGCTCTCCAAAACATGAAGGGTTCTCCAAGGGTCTGCGGGGGCTCCTAAACATTGAAGTGTCTTCCGCCAAACATCAAAGCTTTCCACTACACAAGGACCCTGTTTGCTGGTTGGACCCAAGCCCAGGATTGTGTGGGCAGGAAACTTTTGACGCTCATGTTTTGGAAAAGGCGTTGGATCCCTTGGTTGCCAAGCCCCTCCCCTCCAGCTCAGATCACTGGGGGCTCTGCTTCTGCATCACCTTTTCCTCTGTGGACAGGCACATTGGAAGTGCTTCAGTATTTAGCTCCCGCTGAATCTGCACTTCGAAGGTCGCTGCTGATGGGGTTGGGGACTTCCCCAGACCTGGGCTCTGAACCCCCGTCTATCCTTGTTATCCTTGCCTGGAACTGAGGCTCCCTGGAACGTCTGTGAGCCAGGGGTCAGAAATGTGGGTGTCCGTGTGGGAAAGGGGGGAACCCAAGGGCTCCGGCATCCCCCCGGGGATCAAAGAACAATGAAAATAAAAAGGATGGTCCTTGTCTGAGGAGGTTCAGGACCTCTTTCCTCTTTTCCCAGCCAGCCTTCCCTCTTACACAACCAGCATCATAACTCCCCAGCTGGATTTCTTGATGTCTGAGAGGAAATATCACCAGAAAGGTGGATGTTTGGTCCCTGGCGTCAGCCCAGACTTGGCTCAAATCCCAGCCCTGCCATATGGAGCAGCTGGAACCCTCATACACAGCTGATGGTCCAACCACTTTACAAACCAGTTTGGAAGTTTCTTGTAACATACCCTTGCTACATGACCCAGTAATTCCACTCTATAAGCTGTTAGAACGAGTAAAACGAAAACAGAAACTCAACTCTTGTTCCTTCCCAGTTGTGACCTTGGATCATCAACTTCACCTCCCTGAGCCTCAGTTTTGTTCATCTGTAAAATGGGGATGTGCTAATGGAACCTCTGAAGAGGCGTACAGGGAAGAGTCAATAAGAAAATGCATATAAAGCCCTTAGCAGGAAGCCTGGCAGCTGAAAAGGCATCCTGGTCGTGAGGGCTGTTGGTGTTAATTTAGACGGATCCAAAGGAACTGTGGCCACAGAGCTCCTCCCCGCTGCCATCGGTGGTAGTTGGAGAGTTGCTGTGTTTCCTGGGCATTCCGGGATCCAGCATTTACCATTCATCATGGACGTTCTCTAAGCATTTTGCAGAAGTGAACAAAAAACCCAGCCCCTCTCTAGGAGTTCAGCACTGCTTGGAGAGACAGAGGAGAAAACAGGCAGTTGCAGTCCTGTGTGATGGGCCTGGTGTGGGAGCCCAGGGAAGGACCTCCTGACTGAGACTTGGCTTGTGAGAGGCTCAGAGGAGGCTCCTGCTTGGAAAAACGCCTGTGTACTTGACCATCCTGCAACAGTCACTCCATGGATCCTGGCGAGGCTGATTCTGGTATAGACCAGTGTGGGAAGGGCCCTTGGAGAGCTTATATTCCAACTTCCTTGTTTCAATCTGAGGAAACTGAGGCCCAGAGAGGGGGAGAGACTGGCTCAGTGTAGGTGGCAGAAGTGGGATTTGAACCCTACCGACCTTGACACCTGTGTTGGTTTGTGTCCTCCAAGAAGCAGACACTGAGACAGGATTAGACATGCAGGAGAGACATAATGGGGAAAGCACCTGCAAAGGATAAAAGTGGGGAGCAGGAGGAGGCCGGCAGGTGGAGAAGCTGCTCAGATCACTGGGAAGGGGTGGGGACAGAAAGGAAGACTGGTCATGAAGAATCTCGGACGCAGTGCAGTTCTAAGAACACTTGGCCAGATCACTTAGGAATCCCTGGGCTAAAGTTGACTGTTGGAGGAGTCTCCTGGCCCACAAGATTGGACTCACACTGTCACACCATGTGCTCGGTCCTAATTAAGAGCAGCCCAAGGGAAGTGTGACCTTGGCATAGACGTGGTGGTGGATCCACAGGGGTGGTCTCTGAAGCTGTTGGTCAGCTCTGCTCCCCACAGCAAGATCTGAAGGAAACTTGAACAGTGCACTCCTGTGGCCCCCGCTGTCCACTGTGTTCTGAGGGGAAAGGCAGTCTGTTTCAAGACAGCAGTAGGTGTTGAGCTGGAAATGGAAAACCTTAAGCATATCATCACAGGGACCACTTACCAAGTACTTTTTCATGCACGAGTACTGTGTTGAGACCTTCAAATATGTGATTCCATTTAATCCTCATGGCAACACGACGCAATGGATATTATTATCAGCCCCATTTTATAGAGGAGGAAACAGGTTCATGGAGTCCTTCAAGTCTCACTGCTGAGACCTGTGGCTGTTGAGTGGCTGCAGTTAGTCAAGACTCTTACCTTAGATGCTGGTGACAGAAAACCAAACTCAAACTGCCTTAAGCATTGTCTCACATGAACTGAAAAATCCAGGGGTGGTGGCTTCAGGCATGGCTGGATCCAGGGACTCAAATGAGGATCTGAACTCTTTCCATCTCTTGGCTGTACTTTCCTGACTGTTGACTGCGTTCACAGCCAGGCTTTTTCTTACCATGGGCCTCTATATCTCCAGACTTCTATCATCCTTACCACTAATTTCCTAGCAGAAAGGAGCATCTCTTTCCCAGAGATTTCTAGCATAAATCCAATAACTGAGTCTCACTGGTTCTGCTTGCATCATGGGGCCATCCCTGAAGCAATCACAGTGGCTGAAACAGTGTCATGTGCTGATTGGCCAAGCCAGGGTCAGGTGCCCATTCTTGGAGTCCTCAGTGTGGGGAGGGTGGGAGAGGTCAGCTTTAACCCCATGGACTGGGGTTAGAGAAATGTGGGGGGGGGGGGGGCGGGGGTTCCTTGGAAAATTGGGATACTGGAATCAGAAGAAGGAGAGAGAGAGTCTGGGGAGACCGGGGACATGGATGTTTGGGGTAGGCAGTCCTGGTGAGGAGGGTGGAGGAGCGCATGGGTGTGGGGTTCCCCATGGTGAGTTGGGCAGACATCCTGCAAGCCTGACCCTCCCTCCCCTTCCAGCGTCTACTGGGACTACGCCATGACCATCCGCCTGGAGGAGATTGTCTACCTGCATTGCCACCAGCAAGGTAGGGACTGCGGGCGAGCATGGGGCTGGGGTATTCCTCCTGGGTCCCCTGCCTGCCTCAACCCCTTATTACCTGTGCAGCCTCAACAACTGAGGCTTCACCTCTCGGAGCCTCAGTTTTCCCATCTGTAAAATGGGGATTGTAACAGCATCAACTCATGGGGTTGTGAGGATCAAATGGCATTTGTTAAGGGCTCAGCATTAAGCCCATGTGTCAAGCACAGTTCTCACTATTCACACGCTTGTTATTTAATCATTGAGACAACCCAGTGGTAGGAGCCCATCATTCCCATTTTAGAGGTGAGGAAGCAGCAGGGCACAAAAATATACTTCCTAAGCTCCCTAGTCTGGTCTCGAACCCAGGCCTTTGTCCCTCCAAAGTCAGTGTTCTGAAAATCAAAGATTTATAACTAGAATTCTCCCGGTGTAGCTCAAAGAAGGTGTATTCTGAATAAGCAGAGGACCGTCCTGCTTTATTAAGAAAGGAATCTGTACCTCACCAAGGCACAAAACACAGTGGTTTAAGTTATTTAATGGGACAGACCTGGGTTCAGATCCAGGCCCTGCTGCTCACCAGCTGTGTGACCTTGGGCAAGTTACAGAACCTCTCTGAGCCTCAGTTTTATCATTTACAAAATAGACAGTAATAGATATGCCTCCTAGGGCTCTTTTGAGTATTACAATAAGACAGTGCCTTTAACGTGCGATGCACGTATGCCCTAAATGCTTAACACATGCTGGCAAGAGTCCATTACTGCCCTGAAAATGGGTCTGTCTGAAAGCCTCCATACAAAACTAGGTCAGGTCAATTTGTAGAGGGTGTTTGAGGGGCATCGAGTGTTTGGGGGCATCTTTTTCCTTCGGTGAGTGACTGTGGGGAGACCAACCACCTTCTTCTTGACCTCGTCCTGTAGTTCCCCAGTTGATGACCATGGTGGGTGGGATGAGGGGGACTCAGCGGGGGCGGCAGCTGCCCCCGACCTTCTGCCCGGGCCTTTCCCAGGGCCTTGGAGCAGGACCGCCGGGTCTGGCCGGGCGTGCCTGGTGGGGCCCATCACCCTGTCTCATAGTGACTTCCTGCTGGGTCTCCTCTGCCCGGCTTGCGGTGGCAGTGGACAGCGGCGGGACGGTGGTGTTGGTCAGCCAGGACGGGATCCAGAGGCCGCCCTTCCGCTTCCCCAAGGGGGGGCACCTCCTGCAGTTCCTCTCGTGCCTGGAGAATGGGCTGCTCCCTCACGGGCAGCTGGACCCGCCGCTCTGGTCGCAGCGGGGGAAGGTGAGTGCTCGTGGGGGGGCCCTGGTATGGCTGCGTGGGCTCGGGCACGTCCCGTGGGGCCCCTCGGGCCATGCAGGTTGCAGGGACAGGTGAGTCCCAGCCACCATGCACTGGGACGTGTTCTTTCAGGGCAAAGTATTTCCCAAACTGCGCAAGCGAAGCCCTCAGGGTTCGTCCGAGTCCACGTCTTCAGACAAGGAAGACGAGGAGGCCACAGATTACGTGTTCAGGATCATCTACCCTGGCATGCAGTCTGAATTTGGTAAGCTGCCCTGGCCCTGCACCCAGGGATCCACCTGTTAGCTGGTCCTGAAATTGGCTTCAGCCATGCGGAACTAGGGGACAAGAGATGTGTATTTCGGGGCCAGCAGGGAGACCTGGATCAGGAAGTTGGGATCTTGGCAGCCTTGATTTTACCCAGATGAAAACGAATAACCACTCTCTACTTTGCTAATCAAGATACCCCTGGGTGCGAGGTGGCATGGGGTAGTGGCAGTGACATGGGCCCTGGAATCCTGGTTGAATTTGAGCAAGTCACTTCATCCCTCTGTGCCTCGGTTTCCTCATCTGTAAAATGGGGATGTTCATATCACCTGTTTCATAGGACTCTTGCCAGGATCAGTTGAGATAAAGCACTCGTCACAGAAACATTCACATGCTGTGAAGTTGTTATTATTATTGTTCTACTTCAATATATTGTTGTAAGGATTCAATGAGATAATAAGCTGGTCAATGTAAAGCCCATAGAATGAGGCATCACATACGGTAGGCCCTCAATAAATGGTTGTCAAGACAGCAGAGGCGGGGGGCACTTTCCTGGCGGTCCAGTGATTAGGACTCTGCATTTTCACTGCCGAGGGTGCAGGTTCAATCCCTAGTCAGGGAACTAAGATCCAGCAAGCGGCGGGGTGCGGCTGTAAATAAATAGACAAATAAATAAGTAAAAGCCAGCAGAGGGAACGGGAAGCCCTAGGCACTGGCACATGACATTATAACATGTGCCCTACGGTTTGCGTGGTGGCTGCCGTGAAGCAGATGCTCAGTGAATGGAAACTGTTGCTCTGAAGGTCATCGTTAGCAGAGGGCTGTGGTGACGAGTAAATGAATTACTATTTGAAAAGTTCTCAGAAGGAGGCCTGGCATTTGTTAAGCTCTGTGTGGATGTCTGTTAAACAAATCAGTAATAAGTTATAGGTTCTTTCTATAAACCTCACTTTAAATATTTCACCCTCTGCGGCCCTGTTGTTCCCATTTGATGGATAATGGCTCTGAGATTCCCTTTGCTTAAGCGACCACGGCTGGGCAGTGAGAGGCTCTCTTGAAAGGAGACGTCCTCCCTGGCGGGGTTGGACGAATCGTGCCAGGCCGCTTAACGCTCCAGCTCACATCCATTGCTGTCGGAGCTGGGATGTGCGGCAGGCTGGGTGGTACGATCTTGGGTCAGCCTGTGTTTTCACGTGTATTCCTCAGTGGCCAGTTAGGAGCAGAGCCTCGCGTTCCTGTGTCATTAAGAGCCATAGAGTGCCCTGAAGTGTATCGCCATACCCCTTCCCACCCAGGATCAGGGTCTGGAGCCGTGCCAGCCTCTCCGCGGTACCGCGGCTCGCCCAGCCACCTCAGAGAGCTGATTCATCAGAGGCGCCAGCGCCCTGGGGCTGCCTTCCCAGGCAGCCTGCGCCCCAGGGCCTCATCCAGCAAATCCCCTGCAGGCTCTTGTTGGGAGCCAGGCTGGGTGCTGAATGCCGTACTTGTTTGGCGAATATCCACGTTAGCCTGTCGTGGCCCCGCGTGTGTCAGGGGAACAGACGCTCGCTGTGCCCACCCACACCCTCTGCGCAGGCAGCTCCACTGCCAGCTGCCAGCCTTGGTGTCTCTTTGCCTGAGGGTTTCCCCAGCCACCAGGGTTCCTTCTGCCCGTGGGTGGGGTGGGTTACAATCAGTGCCTCCCGGAGCAGCCCTCAGCCAGTGACCGGCAGGCGCTGGTGTGTAAATGCCCCAGCTCCCTCACCCCTCGAGTGAGAACACTCGGAAGCGTGTGTTCTGCACGTGTCCTAGAGGTCCCCCACGACGTCAAGCACCAGTTGCCCATAATGGTAACTTACGTGGTGACTGACGTGTTACTCTTTCACCCTTCCCTTCCCGTGTCCCTTCACCTCTCCCCTACCTGTGCTTCTTGGGAACATCTCCCAACTTGCACTTGAATCCTCGTCTGCCTTTAAGGAAACCCCAACCAAGACGGTGTATTTAAAACAGGGCACCACTGACATTTCGGATGGAATAATTCTTTGTGGTTGGTTACAACTTGGCATCTGGTCTCCACTGACTAGATGCCAAGTCGTAATTCCGCCACCACCACCAGCACCGCGTGGTGACAACCAGAAGTGTCTCCAGACGTTACCAAGTGTCCTCTGGGGGCAAAATTGCCCCCGGATGAGAACTGCTAGTTTAGAAAAGAAAAGAACACATCACTACCTCAGAGTCTGCCTCTGCAGTGTGGCCAAGTGACGGGCCCTCTCTAGGCCTCATTTCCTCATCTGTAGAATGGGGCTAACAGCACCCCCACCCAGGATCATATTCTTAGAAATCAGCACAAGGACACATCAAGCACCTAGTGTGACACATCCCCTGTGAGCGATGGTGGGTCTCATGTGCTAAGTGCCCCTGTGCGCCAAGCCTACTTCTGTGCTGTCTCCGTGTGTTAATTCACTTAATCCTCACCACAGCCCTCCCAGGCAGGTACCGTTGTCATCACCATTCTCCATTTTTCAGAGGAGGAAACTGAGGCGCAGAAAGGTTAAGAAACTGGTCCAGGGTTGCACAGCTAATCCTTGGCATGGCTGGCATTTGAACCCAGCTGGTCTGGCTCCAGAGCTTGTGACTCTCACAACCACCCCATGCAGATGGTTTTGTTGGACGGGTAAGGGAGGGCATTGTGGTTTCACTTCCTTCATCCTCAAGGTCAGGTTCAGCCCACATGGACATGGTGACCCCCCCCATCCATGGTTGATTTTCTTAAGACCCTGAGCCTCACAGAGTTAACAAAACAATCATGTTATGATTTTCACCTTGCAGGGCCTATAAAGTCCTTTCTAAAGAAGTGCCTAAATCCGAAATCAGCAAACCCCTTCCTGTGGGCCAGCTTCGGCCCACTGCTTGTTTTTGTGAATAAAGTGTTATTGGAACACGGCCACACCCATCCATTTACACATGGTCTGTGGCTGCTTGAAAAGCCACAGCTGCAAAGTTGAATAGTTCAAATGGAGACTGCATGGCCACAAAGCCAAAAATATTTACTATCTGACATTTTGTAGAAAAAGTTTGCAGATGCCTGCCTTAAATAATAAGAGAGGAGTTTCCCCCTGTGGAAGGGAAGATGTGGCTACAGATGGTTCTAAACTCCCTTTCTGTGTCTTCTCACCCCTGTCTCCACCACCTGGCTCTGTGCCTGCTCCTCATGCGAAGAGGAGGCAAAGACAAGTTCTCAGGCATTTAGGCGGGTTCACAGTCAGAGAAGGGCATTTCCAGACTTCTTTGTCGCCAAGACGGTCTCTGTACTGTCTGGCATGGGAGGCGCGAGCCACATGTGGTCTTGAGCACTTGAAATGGGGCTAGTCCAAATTGTAAGTGTATGATGCACACTGGATTTTGAAGATTTTGTACCAAGAAAAATAATGTAAAATATCTCATTAATAATTTTATGTTGATTCTACATTAAAATAACATTTGGTGGGACCTCCCCAGCGGTCCAGTGGTTAAGACTCTGCACTTCCACTGCAGGGGGTGCGGGTTCGATCCCTGGTCAACCCTGGTCGGGGAACTGAGATCCCATATGCCACATGGTGTGGCAAAAAAAAAAAAAAAAAAAAGATAACATTTGGGGTATATTGGGTTAAACAGCACATACTGCTGATTGATTTCATCTGTTTCTTCTTATCCTTTTAATGTCGCTACTAGGAAATTTTAAATTATGGTTTTTTTTGTTTTTGTTTTTTTATTTTTTGGGGGGTACACCAGGTTCAATCATCTGTTTTTATACACATATCCCCGCATTCCCTCCCCTCCCCGACTCCCCCCACCTCGAGTCCCCCCCACCCTCCCCGCCCCAGTCCTCTAAGGCATCGTCCATCCTCGAGTTGGACTCCCTTTGTTATACAATAACTTCCCACTGACTATTTTACAGTTGGTAGTATATATATGTCTGTGCTCCTCTCTCGCTTCGTCTCAGTTTCCCCTTCACCCCCCGCCCCCTCCCATACCTCGAGTTCTCCAGTCCATTCTCTGTATCTGCATCCTTGTTCTTGGAGAAAAGGGAACTCTCCTGCACTGTTGGTGGGACTGTAAGTTGGTACAGCCACTATGGAAAACAATTTGGAGGTTCCTTAAAAAACTACAAATAGAATTACCATATGATCCAGTCATCCCACTCCTGGGCATATACCCGAAGAAAACCATAATCCCAAAAGAAACTTGTACCATAATGTTTAAATTATGTTTGCAGCTCACATTGCATTCGTATTGACAGCACCTGCCCAGTGCGGGGTTTCTCAGCCTCTGCACTGTTGATATTTTGGGCTGAATAATTGTGTGTGGGGGGGGGAGAGGAGTGTCTTATGTATTAAGTTGGATGTTGAGTAGCACCCCTGGCCTCTACTCACTAGAGGCTCGTAACATCTAGCTCTCAAGTCGTGACAACTAAAAATGTCTCCAGACATCACCAAGTGTCCCTTGGGAGGCCAGCATCACCCCAGTTGAGAACCGCTGGTCTAGGGCAAGGATGGTTTGGGGATACAACAGCCAATAGGAAAACAGCTGAGAGTATGAATAGGATCTCGGGGGTCTGATCCTTTGGGTTGGAATCCCGGCTTCACCACTTATTAGCTGGGTAGTCTTGGGCATGCTGCTTAAACTCTCTGTGCCTCAGTCTTCTAATCTGTAAAAGGGGATAATGATAGGACTTGAGCTTGGAAAGTGACAGCTGTTCTTATTGGGAAGAGAAGGGGGGTCTTTAGTCAAAAAGACCAGTTGTGCCAGTGACTACCTGGTAAGGCTTTGGGTGAGTAACATGTCACCATTCTGAGCCTCAGTTTTCTCTTCTGCAAAATAGGAAGAGAAATGCATCCCTTACAGGGTTGTTAGGGATACGGCAGTTCCCTGCATAGCATGGCACCCAGCACATAGTAGGCACTTTATAGATACCAGCATTCTTTCTTCCTCAAATCAGACACAATTCCTGGGAACTATGCGGAGCAGGACAGGGGAAGGATTCCAGCCCCAGGGAACTGGTTCTTGCCTTTTCAGTGTTCCACCCACCTCAGACTTTCCATTTCACCAGTGCTTTTTATTTTGTCTCTTAAGTTGCTTCCAACGCCTTGGGCAGCACTTCCCCTGTCTTCGTGGGCCCTGCCTGGACGGTGGTTCCTGCGGGCCGGTCCGTGTTAGTGGTGGCCAGGGGCAGTTGGTGGGCGCAAACCAGATGGGACACCACCATCCCCACGTCGAGCCTGAAGCCACAGCCCCCTAGTAATGTCTGGGCTCCCCCCACCTCTGGGTGCCGGCGGCCTCTGCCATGTTGTCATTTGAGTCTTGGTCCCGAGGGAGGTGGAGGCTGGAGAAAAACTGATGCCCTCACAATGTCCTGCCTCCATGCTGCGGGATGCAGCTTGGAGTGTTGTGGGTTCAGTAGCAGAGGGATCCATTGGTGATGTCTGCAGGGTGGGGGAGGCTGGAGGTGGAGGCACGCTTGCCACACCTGTGCAAAACTGATCAGTGCTTCCCTGAGATTGGCTGAGACGTTTCTAGAATATCAGGGACTTTTTCTAGAACATTTTATGCGGGCTTACTGGTCTTTCTTAGCCAGTTCATTGGTGAGTCTGCATGGGGAGGAGTAGGGTAAAAAGCCACTTTCGGTGGCCCCAAGAACCTCATTCTGCAGGCAGCTCTCCGTTCTGTCAGTGGGTGGGGGCAGACGCTGTCCGCTAGGGAGCTCTAGTGACTATTGTTGCTGGGTCCACAGCTCCCCTCCCCTTAGAGCCCAAGGGAAGAAGCCAGGTATTACCAGTCATCCTTGAGGAGGCATGGCTTGTGGGGCAAAATGTGTACCCATCTTAATTTCCTAAAGCAGCAGGGCTTGGCAAACTGTGGCCCACAAGCCAAATCCAGTCTCATTCTGTAGAGCCCATGAACTAAGAACGGTGTTTACATTTTTAAATAATTGAAAAAAAAATCAAAAGAAGAGTGATATTTTGTGACATGTGAAAATGATATGAAATTCACATTACAGTGTCCATAAATGAAGTTTTATTAGAACATACCCATGCTCATTTGTCTGCATTTTGGTTTTGGCTACTTTTGCACTATGACAGCAGATTTGAGTGGTTATAAAAGTGACCAAATGGCTTACAAACCCTGAAATATTTTCTGCCTGGCCCTTTACAGAAAATATTTACCAAGCCCTGTCCTAGAGAAAATAACTTTTTTGCACCAAGAAGTCAGGAAATTAACTGTAGAAATTGTAATGCCTGGGTCACTGGTATGTTTGTTCTGCAGCCATTGCAGGTGCTGTGGTTTCCATGGAGCTGGGAAAGAAAACAGTAAGGGAAACTAGAAGTGCTGTATCCTTGGGAGCAGTTGATCAGGAATCACTAGCGGTCAAGAGTTAGGAGAGCATCTGCGCCCTCTTGGTTCTCAAACGTGGCTGCTACATCAAAACTGTTTTTGAAATACAGACTCAAGGGCTCTACCTCCAGGAGACTCTAATTCAGTAGGTCAGGGTGGGATTCAGGCTTTTTAACAAGCCCCCCACATGATTCTGGGGGGTTGCCAACCTGTTTGAGGCTCTCTTGGTAGAGCCACTATAGGCCCAGCACCATGGACAGTGCAGGCACCCTCATCAGACTCCACTGGGTCCCCTTGCTATTGGGTGCCCTGCCTCATCTGTTGAGTCAGGCTCCCTTACATCTCACCACCAGGAGCTCCCCATGAGACCCACCTCTGGGGACTCGAGGCCATCAGCCTCCCCCAGAAGTCCCCAGCAGGCTCCCCTTTCTTCCTGCCAGCCTCCTGTGAGGACAACTGAATGACAACATGGTGAGGCTTGGCCTCCTGCTCTGGGATTGGGCCTGTTTCCTTGGCTCTGATCTCTTGCTGTCTGTTCTCCTTCCGTCTCTTCAGCTTTCATCAGCTCTGCCCATCTGCTGGGGGCCCAAGCTCTCGGTGGTGGCTTTCATCGGCTCGGATGGGCTCAAGGACCTGGATCGGACAATGGTTGGGGTCGCTGTTTCCTACTGTGGCATTCAGGGTCTTTCCCTATCCCTGTGCTGGTTTGGGCGTGGGCTGCTTGCTGTGGGGTGAGGTTTCTGTGACCCACATAGGCTTCACCAGGGCTCTTCCTCTGCCCCTTCTACCCACCACAGTCCCCCAGGACCTGATGGATGACTCCGTGAGCAACCTGCCATCCCTATGGCAACCCAGCCCCCGGAAGTCCTCCTGCTCATCCTGCTCACAGAGTGGTTCAGCTGATGGTGTCTCAACCAATGGCTGCAACCATGAGAGGTACGAGGAGCTTGGGCTGTGGATGGAGGGAGCAGGAGGATTGACGACAGATTTGCAGATGCCTATTTCCTGCCCTGCACTGCATTCAGAGGAATGAACGTAGGCTATAGAGTCATCCACGTCTGGGTTAAATCCTAGCCTTGTGAAGTCCTAGCTGTCGAAGCTTCCTTACATATATCGATCAGGATAAAAAAAGTTTCTGTTGCTGTAACAAACAGTCCTAAAAATCTCAGTGGCTCATTACAACAAAGGATTGTTTGGCATGTACATTCATGCTGTGTGTTTATCGTGGGTCAGCTGGGGGCTCTGCTTTCTCCACATTAAAGGGCCTGGCGGATGGAGCCACCACCATCTTGAATATTGCAAATCACAGTGATCAAGGGAAAGGGAGCGCTGGATGGGGTCAATCCAATGGTTAAACGCTCCAGCCCGCATGCAACACTTATCATTCTCACTCACGCCTCCTTGGCCGCACCTACAAGGGACCAGGAAGCGTGTCCTACCATGCTCCTGGAGGACAGAAACCAGAAATATCACTTAATGACAACCAAACATGCCTCAGTTTGCTCTTCCAACAGCTTACGTTGTGTCGCTGTTGTAAGGCCAGATCACATCATGGTTTAGAGTGGCCAGCGTGTGTACCTGGCACGTGGGGATGTTCAGTAAATGACACTTTGTAATTTATTGCATAAAGTTAAGCCCCCAGATCATCTCTCTCTTTGCTCACGGGGCTTTGTCTCCTTGGAACTACCCAACCCATTCACGAGACTGGTCATGTCTGCCACAGATGCAGCCTGGCCTGGCTTTGGAGAATGGAATTCTTTTTCCCTTGCCGGGCCTCTGTCCCAGTGGGTGGTCCGGTCTTCAGTCCTAGGAGTGTAAATGGGGGTCAGCATTGAATTAAGCTGTATAATTCCTGGCTTTCAGTGTGTGGTCTGTGGACCAGTAGCATCACCACCCGAGCAGATTCTCTGCCCTTCATCCCAGACCTACTAAGGCTGAATCAGCATTTAACAAGGTCCCAAGATCACGTGTGTTACTTTTAAGCCTGAGAAGCACTGAAATGACCAGAGATGCTCACATTTTAATATGCATCAGAATCACTTTGTGGATCACATAGTGCTTCCTGGACCACTTCCTGGAGCTGATGATTGAGTAGGTCTGTGCAGGGCCTGGGAATCCACATGCTGGAGAAACCCCAAGTGATCCTCTGGCTGATGGTCCATAGACCATTGACAAATGCCGTTCTAACCTAGCACCCCCTCTCACAGCATCTGCTCCCTCACCTGTAGTGATGGGGAACTCACCACCTTGCAGACAGCTGAGGCCACTGTGGGGCAGCTATCAGTGTGATGCTGTCCTTCTGTAACCTGAGGAAGCCAAGCCTCACCAGCCTGAGGGCACAAAGAAGGTGACTTTAATGTTTAATGCCTCCATGTGCGTAATGGGAGGAATTTAGCCATGCCTCCTTCCCAGTCTCCCTGAGTTTTTAATGGGTGTAATATGCCTCTACTCTGTTTTCTCCAAGAATGCACAATGCTGCCTTCGGCAGTTCTGTTTTCTCCATCAATTCTGAGGCCTTCTTTCAGCCAAAACAGCTCCCCACCCCCACCCCACCCCGCCACCAAATTCCCACGCAAGGAGAAACTCTGAGGAATTACCTCCTTTGCAATCAGCCAGAGTCTGAATCCCAGTCTGGCTCCACGTTGGTACAGCTGGGTCACTTGAGAAGTCAGAACACTTTCTGCTGGTAAAAGAAACCCACTTCAAACTGGTGCAAATGAAAATCTGTTGACGGAACTGAGACAGCCAGAAGCGGGCTGGCTTCAGGCATGGCTGGATCCAGATTCTCCACACAGGAATATCTGTTTCTTCGGCTCTTGGGTCTGCTTGTCTCTATGATGGTTTCATTCTCAGGCAACCCCTTCCTGTGCAATAGTAAAATGGATTCCAGCAGCTGCTATATCCCACTGGCTTAGGAACTCAAGCAGAGAAGAGTATCTGTTTTTCAGTAGTTCCAACAAAAGTCCCAGGGCTGATTCTCATTGGCACAGGTTGGATCATGTGACCCCCTCTGACCCAATCACTGTGGCTCCAAGCTGAGTCATGTACTGGGTACAATCAGCTCCACCCAAACCATAGGGACAGAATTGGGGAGGTGGTAACTCCCAAGCTGATAGCAGAAGAAGGGGCAGTGATGCTATGTGGGTAGAAACAATACCCCCAGTCTACCCCACTGGCTGGTTTTAATCTGCTCCCTAGAGACAGTGAATTATGCTCCTCTCCAGCAAACCTGGGCCATGTGTGGGTCTGTACTAAGTGTCTTCCTTTTCCTCCTCCTGCAGGGCTCCCTTGAAGCTTCTCTGTGACAATATGAAGTACCAGATTCTTTCCAGAGCCTTCTATGGATGTGCGTATTGGCCTTATTTGTCACTGTGGTCTCCTGGGAGCATTTATTCAATGCCTCCTGCATGCCAGCAATATCAGGGCAAGGAGCCTGGCTCTGCGCCTCTGTTTCCTAGACATTTAGTTTTGGTGAAGTTATATTAACCTTTGTGAGCCTCAATTTCCTCATTTACAGATTGGGCATAAAATCTCTCCTTGGTCCTAAGAGAAGGCAGTGAACAATGGGGGTCCTTGCTGGAAGGGGTTTGGTTTAATCACCATTGTACCTCCAATGCCCACCTTAGAGGGTTTGTTTTCAGGACTGAATGGGAAGCATGTATCAAGCCCCTAGCACCTAGCATTACATGCAGTTGGTGCTCAATAAATGTCAATTTTCTTCTCCGAAAGGCAGAGACAAAAGAGTAAGATGGCCTGATCCCTTTCCAAGAACTTAAAAACTAAATTCATAATATACGTGCTCTGATTATTCCCAGTTAACAGGTGAGAAAACTGAGGCACAGAGAGGCAAAGTGACTTGCTCAGGGTCACACAGTTAACACAGCAACAGAGCTGGGACTCAAACCCAGGCCTTCCTGGTAGCAAAGGCTCTGTTTTTCTCCACTCTGCTGTTTTGATTCTTAGCAGGTTTTATCTCCCCTGCCTCACAACCTAGATGGGGAAGACAAAACGTGTGTATTTTCAGGAATTCTAGAAAAGTGTTACTACATCCTGCATGGGCCTGCGAAAAAAACAGTGCAGGTCATATCGGCCTGAAGAGACAGGAAAAGCGTGAGCTCCCCAAGATCAAGGTTTTTGCTCATTCTGTTACTACCCATCCCCAGTGCCTAATGCAGGGCCTGGCGTGGAGAAGGCATTGGGTGAGTCTTTATGAAACCACAATGGTAGAGCTTCCTGGAAGAAGGGGTGGGGGTCGAGATGGGTGTTGATGTTGTCACATTATGTGGCTCCTCCCTGATGGTGGTTGAGAGCCCAGGTTCTGGAGCCAGATGGCCTGTGTTCAGATCCCAGCTCCACGCCTAGCAACATGACCTGGGCAAGTGATGCATGCAGACTGTGCCTCAGTTTCCCCGTCTGTAAGATGGGCATAGTAAGAGTATCTGCTTCATAGGGTTGCAGTGAGAATCAACTAAGTTATGTAAGGTCTGGGTACAGCTCCCTGGGACAGAGTGAGTGCCCTACATAAGTGTCAGCTATCACATCATCCTCATCTCCGTTATTATGATTACCCCTGTTGCTGGTAGGGGTGAGTTCTCAGGCCCCAGATGGTCCAGGGTCCTCTCTGGGACTTGAGGATGAGTTGGGAGTCAGTAGCCAGAAGGAATGGGCATGGTCAAAGCAAACACAGGCCAGCATTTGCTGAGCACTTCCTGTGGGCCAGGCACCCAGGGTGGAGCAGAGGAAGGGTGGCAAGTTGGTGGACATTGCTCTAAGGGTGCAGGGCCGTCTTTGAAAGCAAACCAGTGCCCTCAGCATCTCCCCAGCTCCTGCCTTGCCAGGGCCTTCTTTATCTAGCTGCAGTTTGAAGAGAGTTGTCCGCCTCTCCCATTCTCTTTCTCTTGGTGTGGATTGGAGGTGCCCCAAGGCACAGTGAGCCCGTGGAGTCACTGGCCCCTTCCTGCCTCCAGCCTGTGAAATAGATGCCTCGGTTTCCAGCAGAGGAAGTGGCATCACCCCGACCGAGGCTGAGAAAGGTGACATGGCTTCTCCAGGGTCACAGGGCTATATTAAGCAGTTAAGCCAGCAAGTGACTTCGCCCCTCCGAGCCTCGCCTTCTTTACCTGGAAAAGGGGGATGATGAGAATTTGGTGGTCAAGAGGGTCCAACCAGATGGCAAGTAGGACAGTTCTTTGGAGACTCTGTGAGACAAGGAGGGGGTTGTCGGATGGTGGACAATGACACTTACCCTCCCTTCCTGGCAGGGCTTGCCTACTGCAGACACCTGTCCACCGTGAGGACCCATCTGTCAGCCCTGGTCAATCACATGATCGTGTCCCCAGACTTGCCGTGCGATGCTGGACATGGGCTGACGGCCAGGATCTGGGAGCAGTACCTTCAGGACAGCACAGTAAGGCTTGGCCTGGATTGGCCTGCCGTGGGGCAGAGACTTTGAGGGGCCAGAGACTATGGGGGGACCTCATATCATCTGAGGAACAGACCCACCTGCTGTGGGGACTCATATGTTGTGGCATCCTTGGGTTCTCCATACACAAATTGAAGGTCCCTTGAGAGCTCCAGCACCCGTAGCCTGCTTCTGCCCTTTGGGATGAGAATCAGGGAGGGTGGAAAATACGTATGTTTGCCTGGAAGGAGTAAAGAATCAGTAAGCATTTCTTAAGCATCAGGTGTATGCTTGGTCCTGTAGGACGTGCTGTGACTTCCCAGCCAGAGGAATTTACAGTCCAGTTGGCTACTTAAAATAATAAGAGTAGCTAAGTGAGAGGGAGACAGCCGGACCAAGAAAACCCCATCACTATTTGAAACTCTTTCCTCTCATCTTTGTCTTAGGGCCTGAGAATTCTACCATTAACTGTTTCACCTGGAGATAGATTTCTAAGCTTTTCTTATTAGAATACAAATATCCCTGGAAGGGAAATGTTTGTGTGTGAAAGAAGTTTCATAGTGAAAGAATTTGGGAAACAAGATTATACAGCTTTGTGTATCCTGCAGGACTTGTCAGAGACTTGGC
The DNA here is from genome assembly GCF_030028045.1 of Hippopotamus amphibius kiboko. Taxonomy (NCBI): domain Eukaryota; kingdom Metazoa; phylum Chordata; class Mammalia; order Artiodactyla; family Hippopotamidae; genus Hippopotamus; species Hippopotamus amphibius. The sequence goes on along the minus strand of NC_080193.1, from coordinate 8,373,897 downwards.
TATGCTGAGATGCTTGTCACACTCAGGAAATTGGGGGAGTGTGGGAGAGCATATGGAACATTCCTTCCCATGTATGTGGCCACAGGGACCTTTGTTGGAAAAGTACCACCTATGGTGACAGGCCGAATCCACTTTGAGAAATACTAGTTTGCTCCCAAGAGCAGGCACATGGAGGAGATACCCGTTTCCTCCATGCTGGGTGAATTTAGTGGCTCCGTCAGCTAGGTGGCTTTCTCCCAGGCCCTGGGAAGGGCCAAGCTGGTGAGCATCTGGGTCCGCCTGGCTTCCCCATGTTGGGGGAAGGTGCTGTTCTGTGTATTAATCTGCGGATGCCAGGGGACTCAGTGGGAAAAACAAACCGATTCCCAAACCTAGTCAAGCAGGAGGGTGGTTTTCCTTTTTTGCCGGAAATAGTTGTTTTTCTAAATTACAGGAGGAATGCCTTCTTACTGTAACAATTCAAAGAATGAAGAATGCAGGTGTACAGATTTTTTTTTAAGTTTTTTAATAGCATCTCTCTGCTACACCTCCTAGTTCTGATCCCCTGAATTAATGAATTGTATCAGTTTGGTGTAGCCCCGCTATACATTTCCTATACTTATACATCCACAGATATATCTATATAGGTATAGCTGAAACTCGTCTTTTGAATAAGTTGACATTATGTTTGTATTTTAAGTGACCAACTTACTTTTATATCAAGGACATCTTTTAGGTCTCTAGGTGAAATACTGAATGTTAGAACCATAGTACCTCACATATGGGTGGACCATAATTTAGTCAAATCTTTCTCTAATGATGAACATCTGGGCTATTCCTTTTTCTTTAAATTGTTTCAAACAGTGCTGCACTCAACACCTTTATAAGCATATACCTTTCTGTACTACTTCTCTTATATTGAGGGTAGATTCCTAGAAATAAAACTTATTGACATCAATTTTAAATTTAAATAGATACCTTTCTAAGAAAGGTTATGGCATTCATAATCCCTGGTGGTCCATGAGAGTGAGTGCACATTTCCTGAGGAATTCAAAAGAGTTTTAGATTTCTGGGCTTCACTCCAGCTTTACTGATTGAGCGCCTCTAAGAGCAGAGCCCAGGAATTTATATTTTGAAAGTTCTCCAAACGCTCCTAATGATCTCCCCAATCTGGAAGGCACTATTCTAAGGACAGATTGGCTGAAACAGTAGTCAAAAATGAATATTTTTCATCTAACGCTCCTGCAGCCCTTTCACACCTGCTTCATTACATCATGGAGTCAGGGTGGCCTGGGCTGTAGTAACACACAGTCCTCTCTGCTTTAGTTGCTTGACACCACAGAGGTGTATTTCTTGCTCACTTAACAGTCCTGGGTGGGCATTCCTGGTGGGTGGGCATCTCTCCTCCCTCTAGAGGTTCAGGGGTCTTTCAGTCTTGTGTGCCCATCCCCCAGTTCTCCAGGGTCTTATGGTCATCTGCTTCCAGCCAACAGAGGGGAAATGGGAGAGTGCAAAGGGAGTACACCTGCTTCTTTAAAGCCCTGGCCAGGAAGTGGATTACCTCACATCCTCTCACATCCTATTGGCCAGAACCCAGTCACATGACCACACCTACATGCAAGGGAGGCTGGGAAATGGAGTCCAGCTGTGGACTCCGGGAGAAGAGAAACGGAGTTTTGATGAAGTGTTCACAGCCTCAGTCCCCAGTAGTTCCTTGATTTTCAAACAGTGTTGATAAGGCCATCAACACAATATGGATCAAAATTCCCCAAAAGAACAAAATGGCTGATTTTGCCATTGTGATTGGGTACATTTAAGACTAGTGTTAAGATGTGAAATATGCTTTTAATTTTACAATGTGAAGTAAAGAGGTGGGAGGAAACAGGACCCCAGTGCCCTTCACAGTAGCCTTCCGGCAGTCATTGGCACTTTCCGTGCGCATGCACATGTACACACACACACACACACGAATACAGAGATAGGACCCACTGGTCCCCCAGTTCAACTGCTTGACAAATTGTACCTGCAAAGTCTTTGCCTGAAAATGAATTTTAGAAAAGGAGAAGAAATCTACTCCACAGCACAGCAAGCAGTTGCTAAAGTCATCCTAGTGTGCACAAAAGCTATTGGTGAATGAAGAACCAGCTGGAAATGGTTCCTTATTGGTTTAATTTGCTTTAAAAGAATTTTCTTAGTGCTGAATCAAGATTAATACCTCCAAGATAATATTCCCCAATAAGCACAGGATACAAAACTGACTAAAAATTAAGTAGAAATGTTCATTCATTATATTGTGGCCCTTTGGTTTTGGTTTTGTTTTTTACAAAAATGGGTTCACCCTAGTCCTATCATGCATCTTGTTTTTTCTGAACATCCCTTTGTGTAAGTTCTCACAAATGTACCTCCTGCCGTTTTTACTCTCTGTGTGCTGTTCCCATGTAGGGATGCAGCATTCCCCTATTGGTGGGCAAGTGGGGTTTTGCTTTATCGTATGATTCCACGAAGTATATCTGGGTCCATGTGGCTTTGCTTGTTCACAGCATGACCACCGAGGGCTAGGCCTGAGAAGGGGGACCGCTGGGTCACAGAGTCCATCCCCTGATTTTCCATTGACGAAATCCTTTGCTTCCCCACCACCTACCACAGAGTTACGAGGAGCAGGAGCTCCTGCGACTCATCTACTACGGGGGCATCCAGCCAGAGATCCGCAAAGCCGTGTGGCCTTTCCTCCTGGGCCACTACCAGTTTGGGATGACAGAAACACAGAGGAAGGAGGTTGGTTACCCCTGATGGGCAGTGGGGTCTTTGGCAACAAGAAGAGCCAGGTACTGTGGGGCTGGGGGAGCTCTGGTCCCGTGGTGGACCAAGGTGGGGCAGGGAGATTGGGGGAGCCAGGAGGCTTGAGGGCAGCGCCGCCCAATAGAAACACAACGCACACCGCAGATGTCATTTCTTTTTTTTTTTTTTTAATTTTATTTATTTATTTATTATTTTTTGGGGAGTACACCAAGTTCAGTCATCTGTTTTTATACACATATCCCCGTATTCCCTGCCTCCCTTGACTCCCCCACCACCCTCCCTCGAGTCCTCCCCCATTCTCCCCGTCCCAGTCCTCTAAGGCATCTTCCATCCTCTAGTTGAACTCCCTTTGTTATACAACAACTTCCCACTGGCTATCTGTTTTACAGTTGGTAGTATATATGTGTCTGTGCCACTCTCTCGCTTCGTCTCAGCTTCCCCTTCACCCCCCGCCCCCCTCCCAAACCTCGAGTTCTCCAGTCCATTCTCTGCACGCAGATGTCATTTCTTTGAATAACTTTTGTTTATTTTGAGGTGATAGATTCACATGCATTTGTAAGAAATAACGCAGAGACATCTCATCCTTTATCCAACTGCCCCCAATGGTAACTTCTTGCAAAACTATGATATAATATCATAGCCAGAGTATTGACATTGACATGGATATACTGCCAACATATCAATCTTTATTTTTAAGTTAAAGTCCATATTTTATTGCATTTCTTTTTTGTTGTTTATAATAAATATGTATATATTTTAATTAAGACATAGTTTATTAACAATATTAGTTTTAGGTGTTCAACATAGTGATTCAAAATGTGTATAGATTATACTCCATTTATAGTTATTGTAAAATATTGGCTGTATTCCATATGCTGTATAGTATATCCTTATACATATAAGTGTGTGTGTGTGTACGTGTGTGTATATCTCAATCTTAATCAGACTTCCCATTTCACTTGTACTCACATGTGTGTGTCTGTTTAGTTTTCCACCATTGTATCATGTGTGCGTGTGTGTATCACCGCCACAGTCACCATACTGAACATTTCCCGAGCTACCAGGGTCCTCATGTCCTTTTATAGCCACACCCACCTCCCTCCCACTGCCTCCCATCCCTAACCCCTGGCAACCACTGCTCTGTTCTCTATTTCTTTAACTTTGTCATTTCAAGAATGTTGTAGAACTGGAATCGTACAGTATATGACCTTTGGGGACTGACTTTTTCTGCTCAGTGTAAATCTCTAGAGGTTCGTCCAAGTCGCTGCACGTATCAATTGTTGACTCCTTTATACAGCCGAGTAGTGTCCATGATCTGGATGCACCGCATTTAGTTCTCCACCTGTTGATGGATGGGCGCGTTGTCTCCAGTTTTTTGGCAATTACAAATAAAGCTGTAGCGAGTCTTCATGTACAGGTTTCCATGTGAACGTAAGGTGTCGTTTCTCTGGAATAAATGCTCGAATGCAGTTGCTGGGTCCAACGGTAGTTCACACTTAGTTTGACATCTTTTCACGTGCTCACTTGCTGTCTGTGAATCTTCAGTGAAATGTCAGATCGTGGTTTCTGTTCATTTTCTTGTTGAATTGTTTCATTTGTTTTTACTGTTGCGTTTGGGAGTCCTTTGTATGCTCTAGATATTAATTCTCTGTCAGATATGTTGCTTGCAAATATTTTCTCCCAGTCTGTACCTTGTCTTTTTGTCTTCTTAACAGGGTCTTTTGCAGAACAAATTTTTAGATTTTTGAGGAGGTTCAGTGTATCAATTTTCTCTCTGATGGATTGTGCTTCTGGTGTCAAGTCTAATAATTTTTTGCTTAGCCCCACATCCTGAAGACTTTTTCTCCTGTTTCTTCCTAAAATATCAATGATCCGTTTTGAGTTCATTTCTGGATATGGTGTGTCATTCAAGTCAAGAGTTTTTGTTTGTTTTGTTTTATTTTTTGCCTCTGGATGTCCAATTGCTTCAGCACCATTTGTTGAAAAGGCCATCCTTCCTCCACTGAATTGCTTCTGCATCTTTGTCAAAAATCATCTGGGCATACATTTGCAACAACATGGATGGACTTGGAGGGTATTATGTTCAGTGAAGTAAGTCAGGCAGAGAAGGACCAATACAGTATGATATCACTTATACTTGGAATCTAAAAAATAAACTAGTGAATGAAACAAAAAAGAGACTCACAGATATAGAAAACAAACTAGCTGTTAACAGTGGGAAGAGGGAGGGGGGAGGGGCAAGATAGAGGTAGGGGATTAAGAGGGACACACTACTGTGCATGAAATAAATAAGCTGCAAGGACATATTGTCCAGCACAGGGAATACAGCCTATATTTTATAATAACCATGAATGGAGTATAACCTTTAAAAATTGTGACTCGCTGTGTTGGACCCTTGAAACTTATGTAATATTGCAGATCGACTATACCTCAGTTAAAAAAAAGTGAAGGAGAAGAAAATCTGTGGGGCATATTAGATCCTTTATTCTGTCCCATTGATCTAATGCCACACTATAATCAGTAATCTTCAGCTCATACCATACAGTCTTCATTACTGTAGCACATGTGGAATTTTAAATGTTTTAGTAGTCACATTTTAAAAAGTAAAAAGAAGCATGCAATTAATATTTTTAAACTTTTAATTTTAACATGATTTTAAGTTCACACAAAGTTGCAAAAGTTGTGATGCAGAGGTCCTATGTGCCCATCACCCAGCTTCCCTCAGTGGAAACATCTTGTGGAACTTTTCTATATAGTGTATTATCAAAACCAGCACATTAAGGGAATTCTTTGGCAGTCCATTAGTTAGGACTTGGCACTCTCACTGCCAGGGCCCTGGGTTCAATCCCTGGCCAGGGAACTAAGATCCCACAAGCTGCACAGCCAAAAAAACCCACAAAAAAACAAAAAAGCAGCACATTAACATTGCTACAATACAGTCTAGGATTTCATTAGTTTTTGTATCCACTCCTGTGTGTGTGTGTGTGTGTGTGTTTCTATGTCATTTTATCAGGATGAAATTAATTTTAATACCGTATTTTATTTAACTCAGTACGTCCAACATATTACCATTTCAGCATGTAATCAATATAAAAATTATTAGTGAGATATTTTACACTCTTTTATTCATACTGAGTTTTCAAAACCCGGTGATATTTTATGCTGTGCCTGTGTACCGTCTGTGCTACAGTTTACTAAATATTTGTCTTTGAATTGATTCACTTAAACATTTATATAACTTACTTGTTAAAAAGGTATTTTATATCCCTGCCATCAATGGAAAACCAATATGACTTGCCAAAGTAGAAGGAAACTTAAAAAATAAACAGAATGTGACAAAATGATATAATTCAGTTCTACCTAGATGTCACAGGCTGCCTGAGGTCTCTCTCTCTTTGTTAAGAAGGGAGATTATAGAGTATTAAGGATGGATTAAAGACACAGTAGCACCAGACTGGCCTTCCTCGTAATCAGAAAAGGTGAACGTGGAGACTTTCTCACACTGTGGTTCCTGATGCTGAAGCAGTGCCGTGAACTGTGTAAAATGACCTCAGTGCCAGCATGAGGATTCCCGTGTGACAGGCCCTGTGCTCGGGACTGGGAACCCACAGGTGCATTAGACAAAGTCTTTGCCAGTTTAGGTGGTTCATGAAAAATCAGATGGAGGCAAACTCAGGGGCTGTAAGAGTGCAAAGGAGGCACCAGGCAGAAGGCTACCTGAATTCTCTGAAGGGGTTGCTTTCCAGGCGAGGAGACTGAGGAAGGCTTTTAGGAAGAGAGACATCTGCGTGATGCAATGTGTGTGTGTCTGTGTGCATTTGTGTGTGGAGGGGTGGGAGGCCGTGCGGACCTGGGCAAGCTGGGACATAAAGGATGAGGAGGGTGGGGGCAGCATTGAGAGGTGGGGTTGGAGAGGAAACAGGAGTAAGACTGCCGAGTGGGAGATGGACAGGAGGGGCCAGGGTGGGACAAGCAGGCAGCCCTCATCTGGGTGAGGGGTCCTGGAAGCCTAGCCCAGGATGTCAGTGGGAACGGGGAGGGGGGCTTGGAGGAGTCTTCAGGAGGTCAGTGGGAGGGAGCAGACCATGACAGGCTTGGGCAGGGTGGACCCGGAGCCTCTCTCTGGAAGTCCTGACTAGCTAAAGGACGCCCTACCCCTCCCAACCCCGGCACGGGGCAGGTTCCCTGCCCTCCCTCTTCTCCTTCCTGCCCCCTCGCACCCTTCTCTCAGCTTGTCTGCCCTACTTGGGCCCAGAGGTCTGGCAGATTCAGAACCTCAGTTACCTGGGCTGTGCAACACAGAAATGAAGTAAGGGTCCCCTCTTCTCTGTTGAAATCCCACAAGGAAAACACTAGAAAACTGTGGCCCTTCTCTGAAGCCATTGCTGTAAGTAAGGGAAAGGGTCACTTTCATTCATCTTTGTGTTCTCAGCACCTACCCCCGTGCTGGGCACCTGGGAAGCCCCTGGTAAGTGCGTTGAGTGACTGGAGAGATGGACAGATGGGACATCTTGCTCACCTTGTATTTTATGTGCCTAGGTTGGTGCCTAGCACATAGTAGGTACTTATCAAATTAGATGAACGAGTGAGTGAATGAATGAAGAAAGAAGAAAAGAAGGTAATAAAGAAGGGAAGAAATAGTCTGCTCACTTTAGTATCATCGAGCCTTAATATACTGCCTGGCACAGAATAGGTTGTCAACAAATAAATAAGTGTATGAATGAATGAATAAAAGAAGGAGAATAGGAAGGGAGGAGGGGAAAATGGAAAGAAAGAAGTTGCCTTCTTCACTTTTGTATATCCCCGGGGCCTAGCCAGTACCTGGCACATAGTAGGTGCTCAGTTAACATCTAATGGACGTTAACTCCATGAATGTTGGATGGGCATTTCTAGGGCTCAGGGTCCCGGGTCAGAGCCCCCATCTTCCGGGTTAGGTTGGTTCTCCCTGGGACCCCAGCACTCCGTGTGACCATGCATCTGCCCTGGCAGGTGGACGAGCAGATGCACGCCTGCTATGCACAGACCATGTCTGAGTGGCTGGGCTGCGAGGCGATTGTGCGGCAGAGGGAGCGGGAGTCCCATGCGGCCGCCCTGGCCAAATGCTCGTCCGGAGCCAGCCTGGACAGTCACCTGCACCGGATGCTGCATCGGGACTCCACCATCAGCACCGAGGTGATGGACAGCTCCCCTCAGGGAGTAGGGGTGGGGCGTGGTGAAGGGCCAGGATCTGCTCCATCAGGCTGTTATAGGAAGGCTGAGGGCTGGGTGTCTGGGACCTTGGGACAGAGTCTCACCCCTGGCTTTTCAGTGGAAGGTGACTTTGGAGTCAGACAGACCAGACTCCAAACTCCAGCCCCTTCATGTCTCAGCTCTAGGGCTCAGGGAAGCACCTTTACCTCTGGGCCTTAGTTTCCTTATCTATGAAATGGGAATGGTCATTTGTAGAGGGGAGATTTGTGTGCAACTCAAAACAAGCTAGTATATATAAGGTGCCCAGCACAGCGTTAGCCTTTCATTTATTCAGCAAATGTTGTTGAGTACCTACTGTGTGCCAGGTATTGTCAGAAATGTCCTGGAATGTCAGGAATGTTCAGTGACCAGGTCAGACACATCTGTCCTGACAGAATCTCCAGTTTAGCAGCCCAAAGCAGGAGCTGAAAAGAAAGTCAGTTCCCTTCACCAGTGACGTATTAGTCATCAATCGGCACACTAAAACTAACAACCTCCCAAAAGCCGGTGACGTCCAACAGTAAACATGTATCTTTTACTGACGAGTCTGTGGGCCAGACGAGTAGTTCTGCCCAGCTGAAAGCTTTGTTCATCTTCGTTGGGCTCTCACCTGTCTGGGATGACTCAGCCCTGCTCCTCACATCTCATCTTCCATCAGACTAGCCTGGCCGTGTTCTTGCGGTGAAAGCAGATCTTAACGAGAGAAAGCAGAAATGCACACGCATTTATGTGTTTGCCCTGTTATGAGTTTTCTAACATCCCACTGGCTGAAGCAGGTCACGTGGCCAAGCCTCGCGTCAGAGGAGACGGAAACTAGAAGTTATAGGGCAAAAAGCATGTACACAGGGAGGGAGTAGGAAATGAACATTCATACGACCAGTCCTTTGAGTTGAACTAAAATATTAGTTGGAAGCCTCAAGGGCAGAGCCGTTAAAGGTGGGGTTCTCTGGTTATGGGTGGGAGGTGGAGGTCCAGCGGCTGGTGCGGCCTCGGAGGAGGCTGCAGGGAGCAGGGAGTGAGCCCCACCCACCCGCTTCTGTTGGACAGATGGGAATCTAAGGCCCTGAGAAGGGACTTGCCCGAGTCAGGAACAGAGATAAGACCGCACTGACTGACTCCCAGCCCAGCACTCCTTCCCAAGCTCAGTGCGGAGACCCTGAGCCCCGATGCAGCCTCACCCACACTCCTTCCTGCCCCCTCTTCTCTCAGTCCTCCCAGAGCTGCAGTTCCGGCCGCCAGAATATCCGCCTGCAGAGTGACTCCAGCAGCAGCACACAGGTGACCTCCCGGAGGCCCCGCCCCCTCCCACCCATCCCCCTCCCTCCAACCTGGAATAATGGGATTGCATGTCCCTCATCTACAGGTCACTTATGGTTTATCTGTTCTAGCTTTTTATACTAGCATTAAAAATTGAAGTTTTACCTACACGAATAACACATGAATCTCTTTTGCCTATTAAAAAAATTAAAATATTACCGAGAAACCTAAATTTGGCTTTGATCATCCCTAATCCCCACATGCCCTCCCTAGAAATAACATTGCTATCTTCAGTTTGCTGTGTGTCCTTCCAGACCCTTCTGTGTGCGTTTACATACACAGAAGTATATAGACAGTATGTAATATATTGTGATGTTTAGCAATCTTTTAAAATGTCCAAAAAAACACCATGAGATGTATTGTTCAATACCCTTTCATTTCATTCAATGCAAAGAAATGTTAACCCATTCTCACTCAATATTAGAGGAAAAAGCAAAGTGAAAAAATGTACGTAGTATGTCACCTTTTGCATAAACAAAGGAAATATTAATATGTGTGTATATGGGCATCTATTTTCTAAAACGATGGAAGGATAAACCAGAAACTGATCAAATGGCTACCTAAGTGGGGTGAGGGGAGCAGGGAAAGAAGCTACATTTCCCTGAATGTACTTTGTTTTCTACTTTTGACTTTGGAGTTAGGTAAGTTTTTTACATGACTGAAAGCAGTTTAATCGAAAAGAAATCTCTTTAAAACCAGAAGCACATGAAAGTAATGGTAACTCAAGTTGGTGACATAACCACACAGAAGAAATATTTCAGGTGATCTTGGGACATGATCTTATACTATCTGCGTTGATGGGATATGGCCTAAAGACACAGAGAACTACAAATAAATCTTCGAACTGTATCCTGGAGACTTTTCCGTAATATTTCATACATATCTAACTGATTTTGAAAATTGATCCATGATAGTCCACCACACGGATACTGTTTTAGCCTGTTCCTTATGTGGTTAACCAATGTTTTTTTTACTTTAAAAAATTATGTGCACATATCTCACACACACAGAGAGAGACACACATAATTTTGTAGGCTAAAGATATTCTTCTTCAGAGCCAACTGCGGTGCTTCCTTGTCTCTTTCTGAATTATTCTATGCCTCTGCATGCACGTAGTGCACTTTTTTATTTTCTGCAAATGCAGGCATATGTTAAAACTTGTTCTGCCTCGGTCTTTTTACCGACTGTGTAGTGTTCCCCTGCCTGCACGTGCATACCTGAACCAGTTCCCTGTGGGCGGATCATGCAGGTTGTTGCTGGAAGCAGCGCCACCACAGATGTCCTAATGCATCTGTCTCTGTGCACCTTGTCTGCAGGTCTTTGAGTCTGTGGACGAGGTGGAGCAGGTGGAGGCAGAAAGCAGGTTGGAGGAGAAACAGCCCAAGGTCCCCAACGGGAGCTTGGTAAATGGCACCTGTTCCCCAGACTCCGGCCATCCTTCCTCTCACAACTTCTCCTCGGGCCTCTCAGAGCACTCAGAACCCAGCCTGAGCACGGAAGACGGTGTCATGGACACCCAGCGCACTGCCCACCCTGTGATTCGACCCAGGGACGGCAGTGCAGATGAGGGGCAGAGCAGCGAGGCCACCACTTCCCGGGACGAGGTCCCCCGTGAGGAGCTGGCCGTGCAAGACAGCCTGGAGAGCGACTTCCTGGCCAATGAGAGTATGGACGAGTTCATGTCCGTCAGTGGCAGCATGGACGTGGCTCTGCCCGAAAAGGAGGGCCCCACACTGGAGGGCTGGAGGGGCATCGAGGTGGAGAAGCAGAGCCAGGTGGACAGTGAGGACCTCTCAGAGGAGCCCGAGATGGAAAGTCTCTTCCCTGCACTCACTTCTCTGGCTGTGACCACGTCTGCCAACAACGAGGTGTCCCCCGTGTCTTCCAGTGGTGTCACTTACTCCGTAAGTTACCAGGATTCTCCTCCACTCGCTTATCTGCAGCTGCAGGAGAGGGGGAGTGTCCCACAAACCTCAGTTATCCAGAACGACTACTGGTTCATTGCCTTTTCCCCATCACAGAGGGTTCATGGTACAAACCCATTTGGGAGAGAAGGTAATATAATACTTAAAGAACACAGGCTTTGCAGTCAGACAGTGCTGGGTTCACATCCCAGCTTAGGTACATCACTTTATCTTTCTGAGCCTCAGTTTCCCTACCTATCTAGTACCTTCCTTCCTGAGTTGGTTTCAGAATTAGTGATCAAGTCCTTTGTGCTCAGCCCAAAGTGATCAGTAGCAACCTTAATGGTGAGCATCTTGATTTACACTCAGGTCCAATATCTTCTAAATATTGGGCTTTACTTTCTTGCCAAAAAGCCCAAAGCAAAGGACATCAACTGAAAGGGAGGTTTTCTGAGCCAAGCAATGTATATCCATTTTCTTTTTTAAATTTTATTTTATTTTATTTTATTTATTTTGCCTGTGCTGCATGGCTTGTGGGATCTCTGAACAGGGATCAAACCTGTGCCCCCTGTAGTGGAAGTTGTGGAGTCCTAACCACCAGACAGCCAGGGAATTCCCTGCATCCATTTTCTTTTAAAGAACTTGTTATTTCCATCACGAAGAGTCCAACAGTCAGACAAGGCTAGATCCAAAAACTGGAAGTTGTCTGCCCTACTTCTGCCCACTGAGCTCTCCCCAGAGGCAGTAGTAATTACTTATCCTGCCCAAATTATCTGGTCTTCACCCTCATGCCTGTAAATAATATACTTGTATTGCTACTTCTTGATCTTTTTTTTGTTTTTCTTCAGTTTTAGACATTAGGTGTCGACTCCCCACTATGGAGGAAGTGGACTCAGTCTTCTTCCTTTCCCACCCCACCCCCTCACCACACAAGTGAAACTGTCCCAGTCCTCATCCATCCACTGTGGTTATAATAGTTGTAGTTAAATGACTGTTTGGTGTTTTTATTATCATAACAATATAAAGCATGATCCATGTAGTAACTTGTACATGTTTTTTCTTTCCTGCAAAAAATTTTGTTTTTCCCAGAAGTGTTTTCATTTCTTTGTCTTTTTTTAATTAGTTTTTTAATTAGTTTTTAATTAGCACATGTATGTATATATATATATATACACATATATATACAAATAAATATCAATCTTACTTTCTTTGTCTATAAAATGGACATAATAATTCTATACACCTTATAGGATAGTATTGTTTTGTAAAGGAGAAAAATAAAGAGAATTTTCATCACGCAAAGTAAAAGAGGCTCTCTCAGGAAACAGTAGCAACAAAAATAAAGTCAGACATCTAACTGGTCTCAATAGAGGAAGTATTTTTAATTGATGACCGGAGAGGGCTGGGAGGAGAGAGAATCTCTGGAAGACAGCCTCTGTGAGGAGTCAGGGTGTAATTGTTCTTTTCCTCCCCTCCTGGGGGCCCGCAGCCCGAGCTGCTGGATCTGTACACCGTGAACCTGCACCGCATCGAGAAGGACGTGCAGAGGTGTGACCGCAACTACTGGTACTTCACACCTGCCAACCTGGAGAAGCTACGGAACATCATGTGCAGGTGGCTGGGTGCGGGGGTGGACCTGTCGGGGATCAGGAGGGGCTGGCACCGGTGTGGGCTACTGGGAGCCCAGTCAGAACCACACACTGCAGCTGGCACTATGCCCACCTCAAATCTTACTCCAGTGCATGCTGACAATAATGTAACAGTCATGGGAATGATAATAATAGAGAGCATTTATCAAACACCTGCTGTATACCAGGCACTATCCTGAGCCCTCTGCTAATGTTATGTCACTTGGTCCTCACAACAAGCCTATGAGGTAAGTGTTATCCCCTCCGGTAGTGAGGAAGTGGAGGCCCGGGGGAGGGTACTGCATAGCTCGCCTGGGCAGCAGCTGAATGGGAACTCAGGCCCATGTCTCCTGGGCTCTAGAATTTGGGCTTTATTTCTGTAAGCTAGGATCTGGGGCTGCTTGTTACTTTTCATTAAATGCTAAATATTTTATTTCTTAATATATGAAAGTAACCCGTGCTTATGAAAAAAACCTGAATCATCCAAAGAATTCAGAAGTGCATGAAGTATAAAGAGAAACTTCTCCTTTTATATCCAGTCATCAGTGCCACTCACCTAGAAGAAGAATCTACTGCTAACAATTTAGTGACTACCCTCCCAAGATATATATATATACACACACATATGTATAGATATATAGATAGTATATTATATAATATATATTATGCTATATAACATATAGTATATAATTATGCTTCATATGTAGTATATAATTATACCACATGATATATAGTATAATATAATATGAATATACACATAATATATTGATATTTAGATAGTAATTAATATTTAATGTAATATAATGCTATATAACTACATAAATATATAGCATACAATACTATATAATATATGGTTATACTATGTAATATATAGTATAATATGCATGTACATGTGTTTTAATTTTTAAAAAATTTTTCCTGCGTGGGATTATATTATAAACTATTTTTCTGCAACTTGCTTCTTACACTCCACAATACATCCTGGACTTCTTTCCATGTTACTCTAATTCAGGGGTTTTTAAACTATTTCTACAGCCCGTGGACCAAATCCAGCCCACTACTTGCTTTTGTAAATAAAGTTTTTTTTTAGAACTCAGCCATGTGCATTTGTTTACACATTATCTGTGACTGCTTCTGGAGCGTTAGGTAGTTGAGAAAGAGAATATAGGGCCTACAAAGCTGAAAGTATTTATTATCTGGACCTCTCAGAAAAGGTTTGCCAAACCCTGTTACAACTCATTCTTTTTTTTTTTTTTTTTTTTTTTGCCACACGGCGCAGGATGCAGGATCTTAGTTCCCCAACCAGGGATGGAACCTGCACCCCCTGCAGTGGAAGTGTGGAGTCTTACCCCCAGACTGCCAGGGAAGTCCCCCAACTCATTCTTTTTTTTTTTCCCCAACTTATTCTTATTAATAAACACCACCTCTTAACCATTCTGTCTTATAGTCGCTCAAGCAATTACTGCCACTCAGAATGTAGTTGAAGCAATACAGATATAATTAACTTTAATATGATATGCTACCCTAAAATTAAAAAGCTGGGGGAGAAGGATAGGCTAACTTTTACCTAGTTATGGCACCAGGAGAAATCATGGAAGGCCTCACAGGGGCGGTGACCTTCAAGATGGATTTTGGCAAAATGAGGAGACACTGAAGAAATCATTTAGCATTCAAGTTAAGAGCACATACACTGGAGTGAGGCCACCTGGGTTCAAATCCTGTCTCTACCATTTACTATTAGACGTATGACTTGGTGCATGTCACTTAGTTCTCTGTGCCTCGTTCTTCTTATCTGTGAAATGGGAAAATAACAGGAACTTTTTCATATGAGTATTTTGAGAATTAAATGATACAATACATGTATAGTGGAGTGGGCATATGGTAAATGTTCAGTAAATATTAGTTATTATTATTAAGGGGCAGATAGGAATTCCATGCAGAGGGAACTGCTGGGGCAAAAGCACAGGGCCATGAATGTATGTTTTATTTGTACTGAGGTAAATACCTCAGCGTGGCTGGAAGGGAAGAAGTACTGGGAAGTGATGTGTGAGATTGTAAAGAGGGATTGGGAAGAAACTATGAATGCCTTGCACCCCCAGTAAAGGAGTTTGGACCTTGTCCTGTCATGCAGTGGGGAGCCTGTGAAGGTGGTTAAGCATGCAGTGGTCTCTTTGTGCTGAGCTTTAAGAAGGTCATCCTGGTGACTGAGCATAGGATGTTTGAAGAGAGCGAGACTGGGGATGGGGATGTAGGCAGGAAGTTGAGGGAGTGGTCCAGGTGAGAGAAGGGGGACCAGACCAGGGGAGAGGTGAAGGAGGAGTGGGTTGTTGAGGCAGGTTGTGCCATCACTGGCCGTCTTGTATCTCTCTTGTAGCTACATCTGGCAGCACATCGAGATCGGCTATGTCCAGGGTATGTGTGACCTCCTGGCCCCACTGCTGGTCATTCTGGATGACGGTGAGTGTGTCCTCCCTGCCCCAGGACTGGGGATGCAGTTTCTTTCCCACTACAGAGAAGAAGGCTTAACCTCACTTTGTGACTCCATGGAGTGGGTCAGTATAGGTGCTCAGAAGACCTGTCTGGTGAACACATCAAGGTCTTAGGGAAATAAAAAGTTCTCTTATTCCATGTTGACTAGCACTTATTTCCAGGTGCCCAACACTCAGCCAGGCTTTGTATAAAAATAGATGAGAACAGGGCTTCCCTGGTGGCGCAGTGGTTAAGAATCCTCCTGCCAATGCAGAGGACACGAGTTCAGGAAGATCCCACATGCCTCGGAGCAACTAAGCCCATGTGCCACAACTAGTGAGCCCACACGCTGCAACTACTGAAGCCCAGGCACCTAGAGTCCATGTTCCGCAACAAGAGAAGCCACCACAATAAGAAGCCCATGCACTGCAATGAAGAGTAGCCCCCACTTACTGCAACTACAGAAAGCTTGCACACAGCAGTGAAGACCCAACGCAGCCAGTAAATAAAAAATAAAAATATATAAATTAATTAATTAATTTAAAAAAATGAAGGAGAACAAAGAAAAACTCAGACCCAGATGGCTTCACTGGTGATAGATTCTACCGAACACTTGAAGAATGAATACCAATAGTTTATAAACTCTTCCAAAACAGAGAAGTTGAGGGAACACTTCCCAACTCATCCTACGAAGCAGGTCTTTATATGAGGACCCATTGGTACTACCTGTTACCTATACCAGATAAAGACATCACAAGAAAATAAAACTATAGACCAATATCCTTTATGAAGTCAAAGGCAAAAATCCTCAACAAAACAGTAGCAAATTGAATCCATGAAGATATAAAAAGGATTATATATCACGATCAAATGGGGTTTATCCCAGGAATGCAAGAATGGTTCAATGTATAAAAATCAATCAATGTATGATTCAATCAATCAATTCACTACATTCGTAGAATAAAGGACAAAAATCACACGATCATCTCAGTTGACAGAGATGTCATTTGATGAAATTCAACAGCCTTTCATGATAAAAACATTCAGCAAACTGGGAATGAAAGAGAACTTCCGCAACATGCTAAAAGTCATCTGTGGAAAACCCACAGGTAACATCATACTCAGTGGTGAAATACTGAACACTTCCCGCCTAAGATCAAAAGTAAGACCAAGATGTCCACTTCTGCCACAAAAGGCCCTAGCCTGGACAATTAGGGAAGAAAAAGAAATAAAAGGCACCCAGATTGGAAAGGAAGTAAAACCATCTGTATTTGCAGATGACATGATCTTGCGTGTAGGAAACCCTAAAGAATCAAAAATATATTAGAACTAATTAACAAGTTCAGCAAGGTTGCAGGATACAGGACCTATATAAAAACCAATTATATTTCTATACAATTGCAGTGAACAGTCTAAAAATGAAGTTAGGAAAGCAATTCCATTTGTGATACCATCTGAAAGAATGAAATACTTATGAATAAACTTAACAGAGGTACAAGATTTGTACACCAAAAACTATAAAACATTGCCGAAAGCAGTGAGCCAGAAACTCAAAAACTTGGGTTATTTTCCTCCAAGTGAGCATGTAATCCCTAATTGATTTGAGGTTGCAAATAGATTCAAAAAAAAAAAGAAAAAAGCCTATGAAATTGGATTCTCTGTCATCTTTCACCCAACAGAGACCAGGCCATTATACGTCCAGCAGAGATCACCACATAGTCAGACCATAAGAGTAAATCCCCAGTCATTGCTGCCATCAACTCAGACTAACATATTGAAGGTGTACAAACCAGAAATAAAAACAAATACCATAATATCACTAGAAAAATTAAAAAAGAACTATAGATTGTCAGAAAAGGTAAAATTCTGTTGCCACCTAAGATTCATTTCAGAGGCCAAGAAAAGATGTGTAGGCCAATTGATTTAATTTGTCTCCATTGGATTAATCCCTTCAAATATCTCAGTGGATGACCTTTAGAACTGATAAAATATAATTTCCAAAAGGTTACATGACTGTCTCATACAAATAAAATGAACACACACGACAAAGATTGTATTCAACTTGTTAATGAGGAAACCAGTAAGATAAGAAAACTGGCTCCAAGAGCATTTGATAAGCTGGGCATTTTAGCAACATTCAGATAAGATTGCTGCCAGAAGGGGCAAATCTATAGAGACAGAAAAGAGGCTAGTGGTTGATAAGGGACTGTGGGGAGAGGGAAATAGGTGATGACTGCTGATATGGAGAGAATGTCTTGAGGGTGGTGAAAATGTTCTGAAATTAGATAGCGATTTCAGTTCACAGATATGAATATACTAAAACCAGTGGATTATGCATTTAAAAGAGTGAACATTATGGTGTGTAAACCTCAATAAGACTGTTTAAAAATGGGAAGTAAAAATCCCGACTCTTCAAAAAGTTCCGTGTAGAGGGGGTGGGAGTTGAGAGAGAAAATACGCAGTGGGGAAACCTGAAAACGCTGCCTCCGTCAGGTGGCCAGGGTCATCAGCCATCCTCAATCACGTTGACACTGCAGACCCTTCATATAAGGTGTTGCAAATGACACATAACCCACATGGTCTTTCTCCCAACAACCCGTCATCCCAGTCTTATCATGAGAAAAACATCAGACAAATTCCAGTAGGGAGGCATCCCATACTCTTCATAACCATCAAGGTCATCAAAAACAAGGAAGGCCTGAGACACTGACATAGCCCAGAGGAGCCAAAGGAGAGATGACAGCCCTATATAATATAGTTCTTGGATGAGTTCTTGGAACAGAAAAAGGACATAAGATATAAACAAAACAAAAAAAACTATGCACTTGAGTTAATTATGTATCTTCAGTGGGTCTTTAATTGTAACAAATGTACCACACTAATGGGAGGTATTAGTAACGGGGAAACGAGGTGTGGGGTATATGGAAACTCTCTCTACACTCTTCTCAATTTTTCCATAAATCTAAACTGTTCTGAAAAATAAAGTCTTTTAAAAAATGAATGAGATCCTACTGTGCCTCGGGAAACCTCATAACTTCCCCCAGAGTTACTAGGTGTTGAGAGAAAAAAAGCACCATTTTCAAATACATTTTTCAAACACTGGGTTGAACAATAGAAAGCAGATGTTTTAAATTATAGGACTTCTCAGAGCCTTTTTTTTCTTAATATAGATAGTGGCTCTCTAAGCGGCATTCCCCAATGCTGTCTGACCCTTTCTTTGCACAATGCCTGCAAACACCCTTCCAGTATTGACAGCTTCTATTTTAATACAGTGGTTCCCAGACATGAGGATTTCATGAATCCTGCTGAAATGTTTTTTCCAAAAAGTTTGGAAATCAAACATTGTCAACTTTTTACTATAGCAAATAGGGATCTTGAAAACAGGGCATATGCTGTCACCATTGTTTCCTAAAATAAAATATTCCAATACCTCTAAGGTGGGGAATATGAAATTAGTTGGAGAGCATTCCTTGAAATAGTATATACGTGGGTACTCCACTGTCCTTACGTTTCTCATTTGGCGGCGGACTTTGTAAACCAGCTCAGGCCCTCGGACCATCACTTTGGGACCGCAGGATCCTCGGGCAGTGGTGCAGTTGACTGTCTCTCCTGTGCTCTGTCCCCAGAGGCCCTTGCCTTCAGCTGCTTCACGGAGCTCATGAAGAGGATGAACCAGAACTTCCCGCACGGAGGTGCCATGGACACGCACTTTGCCAACATGAGGTCACTAATCCAGGTATGACCTTGTGCTTTTCAATAATATAACTTATTCCCGCTCAGCCCAATGGACCGCAGGCCAACTTAACAGCCACGCCTAGTTTAACTGGACGCAGTAACTCAGTCCTACTGAACTCAGCCCACTTGAGTTAAACTAAAAAGTTCAATTCAACTCAACCTTCACTCAGCAGCTCAAGTCAACGCCACTGGATTCATTTTCACTGAGCATTTACTTGGTCCAGGCACTGTGCCTGCACTAATGCACAAGACATGGCCCTTGCCCTGAACAGGATGCTTGAATGTATTGGTCCTTTTCTGCAAAGAAATATTTGAGTATATTTCTTTCTCTTTCTCTCTCTCTCTCTCTCTCTCACACACACACACACACACACACACACACACACACACACAGAGCTTTACTGAGATCAACTCCTATACCATAAAATTCACCCTTTTTAAAATATTCAATTTAGTGGTTTTTAGAATATTCACGGGTGTGAAACCATCACCCCTGTCTAACTTCAGAACACGTTCCCCACCCCAGAAACCATCCCCACACCCATTAATGTCAATCCCTCTCCCCAGCTCCTGGCAACCACGAATCTACTTCCTGTCTCTATGGAGTTACCTGTTCTGGACATTTCATATAAACGGAGTCACACCACATGTGGCCTTTTGTGTCTGGCTCCTTTCGCTTAGCATCATGTTTTCAAGGTCCATCCCTGTTATGGCATATATATGCCCACCATTCCTTTTAATTGCCGAATATTCCATTTCATGGATAGACCACATTTCGTGTATCCATTCGTCCACTGATGAACATTTGAGTTGCTTCCACTTTTTTGCTATTATGAATAACGCTGTTGTGTACGTTCATGTACGAGTTTTTATGGACGGGGGCTTTCATTTCTCTTGGGGATATACCTAGGCGTGGCTTTACAGCTGCACCAGTTTGCATTCCCACCAGAACACATAAGGGTTCCAGTTTCTCGTCATCCTCGCCAACACTTTTGTTGTTGTCTGTCATTTTTATTATAGCCATCCTAGTGCACGTGAAGTGGTATCTCATTATGGTTTTGATTTGCATTTTCCTAATTAATGATGGTAAACATGGCTCATGTGCTTGTTGGCTATTTGCATATCTTCCTTAGGGACATGACAGGGTTAGGTTGAGCTAGGTTGATTGCCACTTCAAATCCTTTGCCCATTTTTAAACTCCACCTGGTTGTTAAGGGCTGAATGGTGTCTGGTATGGGGATGTAGCATCATTTATTCAGTTGTCCCTCTGGTCTGGCCTTTGCCCAGGAGGCTGATGTCTGTCTTTCCTTCCTCTAACAGATCCTGGACTCAGAGCTCTTTGAGTTGATGCATCAGAATGGGGACTACACTCACTTCTACTTCTGCTACCGCTGGTTCCTGCTGGATTTCAAGCGAGGTACAGACATCAAACTGGGATCTTGTTCCCAGACTCTTTGTAACAGAATCTCAGGGGGAAAGAACCACGGAGATGAGGCTCGGGGATGTTGGAACAAAGCCCGTGGAAGAGAGTAATGCCCATTTGTTCAGTTCTGACTATCAGTTCACCCACCTTATCTTGCAGAGACGCTATGCAGTAGGTGTTGTCACCATCCCCATTTTACAGATGAGGAAACTAAGGCTGAGAAGAACTAAATTCAGAGCTAGGAGTAATAGAGCCAGGACCTGAGCCTGCCTCTGTCTGCCTAAGCCCATTTCCCTTCCATTCTATTAAGCTGCTTATCAGAGGCCAAGAACTCTGAAGCCCATGAAGCATATTTCACAAGTGACTTAGAAATGATGTCGGACATGGTGCATTGCTATCATGCAAATTTGGGGTGATGCTAATAATAATGTCTAACCTGTATGGAGGTGTTTATTAAGGGCCAGGCACTGTGCTGAGCCATTTCCATGTATTATTTCTTCAGTTCTTTATTACCATCAGTATCACCCCACTTACAGATGGGAAAGAGAAGGGCTCATGGAGAAGTAACTAGCCCAAGGTCCCCTTGCTAGTCAGTGATGGAGCCAGGACTCAGACTGAGTTTATTGGACGTAGGAAGCCTTCTTCTCCATCATTGTTCTATTCTATCTCTTTACTAGACCTAGAGGCAGCAGCCAGATCTGCCTGGGTGCAGGGGGAAGGGGAGATACCCTCCATGGGTGCTAAAAGAGATGAGGGTGCAGGGAGAGAGGGAGACACTGGCCAAGGGGCGGAGCAAGGACAGGTCAGTGTAAATCAAATCTGCACTTACAGGATGTCAGAGCTGGAAACTTACAACCCACCTGGTTTGCATAGCCTATTCTACAGAAGGGGGAAACTCAGGCTTCTGTCAGATGACAGTGTCCAGATCGCCTGTCTCCTGGCCTAAGCTCTGTCCACTGCCCCAGGACAGACGCACAGAGCACGGCTGGCCTGGAATCTTCCCTGAGGGAGAGCAGCACCATAAGCTCAATGGCTGACTCGCCCTGCGCGTGTGTGTGTTGGTGTCTCGGCAGAACTCGTCTACGATGATGTCTTCTCTGTCTGGGAGACCATCTGGGCAGCCAAACACGTCTCCTCGGCCCACTATGTCCTGTTCATTGCGCTGGCGCTGGTGGAGGTCTACCGTGACATCATCTTGGAGAACAACATGGATTTCACAGACATCATCAAATTTTTTAATGGTACCCACATGACCAGGGTCTCATCTGAGGGGTGCAGGCTTCTCGAGGGCACCTTCCGAGAGTCTGGGGAGGAGTGGAGGGTCTCTGAGATTGATGCGTGATGAAGGGGATGGAGGAGGGTTCTGTCTGTTTCTGTGGCTGTTTCCAAATGGGTGACTTGACGTTTTGCAATGCTGAGTGATCCCCGTGTGTTTTTCTCCGGGATCTGGCAGAAGGAGCCTGGGTGTTGAAGTCAGGCTCAAGGGCCCACCCTGGCGCTGCCAGGAATCAGCTGTGCCATGGACACATCACTCCCCCCTCTCTAAACATTGGCTTCCTCATCTGGGAAATGGAGCAACAGTGTCTGCTTCGGAGGGATGACGTGTGTAGGGAAAGCAAATACAGGAAGGCAGTTGAAATGGCATAAAAAAAGGCACAGTCTTTGAAATCAGACAAAGATGGATTCTGATCCCAGCCTTGCCACCCGGGAGCTGTGTGACCTTGGGCAAGTGACTGGACGTCTCTGGGCTTCAGAGTCCTTGGGGATAAAATGGTACTAACACCTCCCGCACAGAGATGTCAGGAGGATTAAATGAGACCACGGGGATATAAAGTCCATCAATCAGGTGGTCCTCGGCCCATGGCTGTCACTATGAATAGAAGCTGTTGCTACTGCTATCACTATGAAAACATTTTCTTAAGCTGAAGAAAGTTTTGGAAAAAGCAAAAGAAGAAAAAAGCCACCTGAAATGACCTTACACTGGAAACATTATTAGTTTTTTTTTTTTTTTAAAGAAGCTTTTTATTTTGGAATAATTTCAGATTCAGAGAAAAGTTGCAGAGAGTTCCCAGTACCCTTCACCGGGCTGCCCCTAATGTTAATATGTTACTTGATCTTGACGCGTTTATCACAGTGAAGACATTAACACTGATATATTACTAGCAGCTAAACTACAGACTCACTTGATTTCACTTGGTTTCAACAAATGTCCTTTTTCTGCTCCAGGATCCAGTCCAGGAAACCACATTGCACTTAGTGGGTTCATTTTTTAAAGATGTTTTTTCCATCCAGTCTTTCCCAAAGTAATGTATATTTTTATCTTGTTACCATCACAGAATCCGGTTGTATCTAGATTTTTTTTTCCACTTAATGTTTTTAAAACCATCTTCCATATAATCATTGTTTAAGACAGCAGAATATATCTCAAGTGATGGTTCATAACTTACTGAACCATCCCTTCTGGTTGAGCGTCTAGGTTGGTTTTGGTTTCAGGGTGTGATTGAGGATTCAAAGCAATTCCTATCTTAGCTTGGAGGTTCTCAAACTTTCCCAGTTCATGGCACCCCCGGTGTCTCTGGGTGGGTGGCACCCTGAATCAAAAGTTGCATTCCATAACTAGTGAGGTCCAGCCCATGTAATAACAACTTAGTAGCCATTTGAAAAAAATAACACATAAAAGTCAAAAGAAAATAGTACTTTTATTTTATATTTAAATAAGTACAGTTACTAATGGATGTGCTCACCTGGTGGGCTTTGCACAGCTTCTCAAATCTTGGAATCAGTTTGAACCCCAGCACCTTCATTTCCTGTTCCACAGTGATGTTCACGTGATACTTGCTTTTACCACAGCAACCGCTTGCTGACAACCTAGCTTTTTGCAAAGCTATAAAGCCATGGATAGGAATGTAATGCAATTTGCAAACTCACTCGCATTCGCAGCTTACGGTGGTGTTCAGCAGATGTGGGGGATTGCTGTATTTCCCTCAAAATTTCCACGAATTCACGGTGGCACCCTGGGGTTGCTCGGCACCCAGTTTGGGGACCATGGTTTTAGTGTCTTTTTCTTCTACCAAATGATTTCTTTGTGAGTACTGTCAAGTTTAGGATTATTCTGCTTGTTTTTGTTTTTGGTTTTTGTCCACGCCTTGCGGCACGTGGGATCTTAGTTCCCCGACCAGGGATTGAACCCATGCCCCCCTGCGGTGGCCGTGCAGAGTCTTAACCACTGGACCGCCAGGGAAGTGCCAGGATTATTCTGCTTTAAAGAGCTGATCATTTTGCATCACTCTTGACAAAATGATTCTTTGTGCTTCCTCCCTTACCCTCTCCTCCTGTTGCTTCCTTCCTTCTCTGCTTTTAAGTGTGCACCATGTGGCCAGCATTGCTTTCTTAAAAGGTGCCCAGTCGTTGTGTTTGTAGGAGGGTGGTGGGGGGAGCTAACATTTTCTGAACACACACACTGTGAGGCAACTTCATCTCACTTGATCTCACAGTAACCTTGTGAAGTAGGTGCTGTTACGGTTCCCATTTTACAGATGAGGAAACCGAGGTCTGGAGATGCAAGCCTTCCCCAGAGTCTCTGCGTCCAGAGCTGCTCTGGGGGTCATGCCAGATGATGATGGGGATGCCCCAGAGACCCCTCCGGGCACTAAACGTGCATCCCAAGGATGGACACAGAGGAGGCTCATGAGATTTTGCCTTCTGCTCTTTCAGAAATGGCCGAGCGACACAACACCAAACAGGTCCTGAAGCTGGCCCGGGACCTCGTGTACAAGGTGCAGACCCTGATTGAGAACAAGTGAAGGCCACGTCACCCAGGCAGCACCAGCCGAGCCGCCGCCCGCCTGTCCTGCCCGCTTCGCCTCCCAATCACCGGCGGAGCGAGGTCTCTGGCATCTGTTCCCGAGCATGGACTTCTGTGCAAAGAGAAAGTACCCCAGCTTTGGCCACCAGGCAGGTGGGGTCGAGGGGTTGCCCCTTCAGTTCAGCCTTATGTTTTCCCGTTTGACCAAAGATCGCCCAAGTCTGGGATTTCTCCCTTGCGGGAGTTGGGGGTTGGTGTGAGTGAAGGGAACGTCTTTCATGGTCCCCAGAATGGTCTCCTCCTTCTTCTCTCCCAACCCTCCCAACTGGGGAAGGAGCTTTTTGGAAAGTGGTGTGGGAGAGGTCTGTGGGGCTACTTCTGTACTCTGAAGGGGGCCTTTGGAGATATCTCAGAACGTGGCTGGAAGGTTGGCTTGGAGCAGAGCACTGCTGACATTTAATTCTTTTTTTGAGGGATGCTGCCCTGGGCACTGTTGGATGTTGAGCCGCACCTGCTAGATGCCAGTAGCGCCCTCCTCCCCACCCCCCTGTACATCCGGAGCTTCTCCAGACATTGCCAAAATAGCCCCACTTGAGAACCACTGGCTTGAAGGAGGGGCTGCAAGTAGATCTCCCTCCCCACGTTCTTTGTTCCTGAGCCACCTGTGTCCTGAGACTTTCTCCCACTTAGAAAAGGCACACGGGGCCCTTTGCACATCTCTCTTGGGGTCCGGGATTCCAATTGTCTAATTTTTTCCTCATTTTTTCTCCTCCACCTGGCCCTGGGAGAGACTTTTTTTCTTCTTTTCAAGAAGTATCTATCTACGAGAAGTGTCTACAGGCATGAGATAGGCCTCTTTCAGGTCCTGTTCAGTGTCCCCCAAGGAGGGCAGAGTCCACATCCCCTTCTTCTCTTCCTAGGGAAGACCTCGCCTCTCCTTCCACACATTGGGTCTGGTGTTCCAGAAGCTTGGAAGGTGTGTGTTGGTGCAAGCCACTTGTTCAGGGAGGCTGGCTTTTCCCTAAGTATACTTGCTCACTCAGGACAAAGGAGGGAAAGGAGGACAGAGGTTGGCCCGAGTAGGGTGTGGCAGGTGTTTTCCTTGGGGAAAAAAAACAACAGCCAATGAACTGTCATCAGGGTCACAGCCCAGCCTGGAAACGGTCCCCTCCGTGTGTTCACACAAAGGGTCACCATCCCCAAACAGACCCCAAGCAAGCTAGTTTACCGTGCCTACCTGTCCTCCCAGGAGAGCGGTCCTGCCAGCCCTTCTCTTCGAGAATGTACCCGAATCAGGAGAAACAGTGGGAGTCAGGGACGGATGCTCCTCCCAAGAATGACAGGTAGGATCTGGGAGAGGGGAAGAGACTCGTGAAATACATTGAAGCATTCGCACAGAGGGTGCCTTAGTCCTCCCGTTCTGAGCAAACCAGGAGGGGGTGCAGTCCCTGCCTGGCTGCTTGTGAAGGCACTTCCCTTGGACCCAGCACTTTTGGCTGCATCTGAACTTCCGCCCGAGTGGGGTCTCCTGGGCAGGATGGATGAGACTAGATGGCCCTTGCTTCTGAAGGATGCTCTGTGGGAGTTGCATCTCCTCGCCCTGGTCCCCCACCTTCCCAAGATGGGAGAAAATGTATGAAAGTCCCCTCCAGATAAAAGTTTATTTTGCCATTCAGCTGTTCACTACAGAGGATATTATTTTAGCAAGACCCAGGTCCTAGGCCTTCCGATTCTTACTTATTTTTTGACAGACCAGTCTGAAAGTACAGCACAAGATCTCTTCTCTGCCTTCTCTCGTGGTGTTCCAGAGAGCATCGTGGTTGTGATTTGGAATAACTCCTATTTATTCAGCTTACTGTGTTTATTTGGGTCTCTGTACGTTGTGTGTGTCCTCGCGTCCTTGAATCGAATGTGTGGGAGTTGTTTTATCTATGGAGTGCCCTCCTTTTCTCAGTGTTGCCAACATATCTTGTTACTGTTTATTAAGAGTTGTGTCTATATAGAGAGAAAATATATATAAACAGAAATGTGTGAACCTGGGTTATTTTTTGTTTCTGTGTTTGGGGATTTTCTTTTTAATTTGAAAGAAAGAAATGGTTGCTTCTGAAGACTGTCCTCCCATCGCACCCTTTACCCCACCTCAGTGACCCAGACACCAAGAGGGACAGATTCTCATGATAGCTGCCCGGTCCAGGCTGGTGAATCTTGTCTCATCCTTTGTATCAGTTAGCTGTTACCACAAGTAATGCTACATAACAAACTGCCCCAAATCTTACTGGCTTCAAACAGTTGTTTATTTAGCTTGTGATGATTCTGTGGGCCAAAAATATGGGCTGGGTTCAACCAGGAGGTCCTTCTGGTCTCAGCTCGACTTCTTTGTGTGTCTGTGGTCAGCTGATGGCCAGCCAGGCAACTCTGCTTTAGACAGTTAGCTGGCTGTTGGCTAGGACAGTGGGAGAAACTGGGCCTCCATTAGGCTAGCTTAGACTTGTTTACATGGTCATGATGGTGGTTTCTAAGAGAGAAAGCAACAGTGTGCAATGCCTCTTAAGACCTAGGCTTAGAATTGGCATAAAGTTATTTCTACCATATTATTTTGGTCAGAAGAAGTCATATGGCTGAGCTCAGATTCAAAGGATGGAGAAATAGATTCCACCAGTTGATAGGTGGCTTTGATAAGTGACATTGAAAAGGGTTATAAATACAGGCAGGGAAATAATTGAGTCTATTTTTGTAAACAGTCTACCATGTATCCCAAGGTCCTTGCACAAGAGGGGTCCCCAGATGGTCAGCCATTGGACTCGAGGGTATACCTCTAAGTTGGTGCTTCACTGTGTCCCCACTGCTGAGATGGCTCCTCTCTCACCTCCAGTGTTTCCATAACCATCAGCTCATCTCCCTCAATATCCACGATTCCCACTCATGGCTGCCATTCTGAACCACAGTCTTTGGGCAATGGAGACCTCGCATGGATCTCTGCCCCCAGCAGCCTTGAGCCATGGGCCAAGGGAGACTTTTGGTTTCCGCTGTAGAAGCACACCTTGATTTAATCTAATGAGCGCACATCAAAATTGCAGGTTTTCTATAGGAAAAGTTAGTTTCCAAACAAGCCAGCAAAGTAGAGGAGTTTCAGGTGGCATTGGTGGCCTGGCTGAGCCCAAGTCACCACTTTCTTGGAAGATGGCCAGCAAAGGTAAGTCCGAAGCCACACAGCAGCGGGCAGGGGGGGACTTGTCTTTTGCCAGCCCACATGGGGCTCTCTTAGTGGGACGGTCTGCTTCTTCCTGGGAGAAGCTTCTGAGAGCAAAGACCAGTCCTGATGTTCTGACCGTCCTTTGAAGCCACTGGTCTCATTTCCTCGACTCCAGCTGTAGCTTGGTACCCGTGGCGCTCCTCCTGGAGGACCCCACTATTCCTGCAGCTGCCTGGCACCACCAAACCTGGGTACCACCAGCATCCTGTTATGTGTGTACAAATGTGCGGTTACATGCACTGTTGACTTACGGTAAAGGGCGATATATTTTATGGGAAAAAAATCCTAAGAGAATATTTTGCTGTTGTAAAGATTTTCCTAAACACGTGCATTTGCACCTTGCATAGATGTGAGAAGATGAGTCTCGGGCCTCTAGGCATGTTTTCGTGACACCCAAGCAGGGACGGAGAAGGGCTCTGTTTTGCAGTGTGTGTGGCACACATAGTTGTCACTGTGGCTTCTTCCTCCCCCCCCTTTCTTCTTCCTGCTCCTCCTCCTTCTCCATCTTTTCCTCCACTTCTTTATCTTCTCCTTCCCCCATCCCTCCTATCCCTCTCCTCTCCTTCCTCTCTCCTCCTTCTGCCTCTTTTCCTTGTAGCCACGAGCATGTGAATACTGTCTGTCACCATCTCTTCTTTTTTTTTTTTTTTTTTTTGGCCTCTTTTTTTTTTTTTTTTTAATTATTTTTTGGGGGTACACCAAGTTCAATCATCTGTTTTTATACACATATCCCCGTATTCCTTCCCTTCCTTGACTCCTCCCACCTCGAGTCCCCCCCACCCTCCCTGCCCCAGTCCTCTAAGGCATCTTCCATCCTCGAGTTGGACTCCCTTTGTTATACAACAACTTCCCACTCGCTATCTATTTTACAGTTGGTAGTATATATATGTCTGTGCTACTCTCTCGCTTCGTCTCAGTTTCCCCTTCACCCCCCGCCCCCTCCCATACCTCAAGTTCTCCAGTCCATTGCTCTGTATCTGCGTCCTTGTTCTTGTCACTGAGTTCATCAGTACCATTTTTAGATTCTGTATATGTGAGTTAGCATACAATATTTGTCCTTCTCTTTCTGACTTACTTCACTCTGTATGACAGACTGTAGGTCTATCCACCTCATTACAAATAGCTCCATCTCATCCCTTTTTATAGCTGAGTAATATTCCATTGTGTATATATGCCACATCTTCTTTATCCATTCATTTGTTGATGGGCATTTCGGTTGCTTCCATGTCCTGGCTATTGTAAATAGTGCTGCAATAAACATTATGGTACAAGTTTCTTTTGGGATTATGGTTTTCTTTGGGTATTTGCCCAGGAGTGGGATTACTGGATCATATGGTAGTTCTATTTGTAGTTTTTTAAGGAACCTCCAAATTGTTTTCCATAGTGGCTGTACCAACTTACAGTCCCACCAACAGTGCAGGAGAGTTCCCTTTTCTCCACACCCTCTCCAACATTTGTTGTTTCCAGATTTTGTGATGATGGCCATTCTGATCGGTGTGAGGTGATACCACATTGACTTGCATTTCTCTGATGATTAGTGATGTTGAGCAGCTTTTCATGTGTGTGTTGGCCATCTGTATGTCTTCCTTGGAGAAATGTCTATTTAGGTCTTCTGCCCATTTGTGGATTGGGTTATTTGCTTTTTTGGTATTAAGCTTCATGAGCTGCTTGTATATTTTGGAGGTTAATCCTTTGTCTGTTGTTTCATAGGCAATTATTTTTTCCCATTCTGAGGATTGCCTTTTAGTCTTGTTTATGGTTTCTTTCGCTGTACAAAAGCTTTTAAGTTTCATGAGGTCCCATGAATGTGAATACTGTCTGTCACCATCTCTCCTGCCTAAAGGATGCTGTTTCCATTCAGAACAACACTGCTGGGTCTAGGCTCTCTGGCCGCTCTAAGGTTTCCCTTCTAAACCACGCTCCATTTTCTTTTCACCTCGAGCTTCCCATTTGGCTTGTAGGAGAGGCCATGGGGCAATTGAGAAGCACTTGTGCAAAGAGTTTGGGAGGCCCCGACCATCCCATTTCAGAAGGACTGGCAGCCACGTATGCCACCCTATTTCATCTTCCTTCTCATCCCTCCCTCCTTCTCTCCGAGGCCTGAGGTCCCAGCAGCCCGGTGAGGAAGGGAGGTAAGGGTACAGTCGAGGGCAGTGGGAGGAAGTGGTTTAGATTTCTTTCCTTTTCAACAGATACTTAAATTTGAGGGATCCCTCTTGGGCTGTGACAGAGCAACTGGAGTTAGGTGTGATGAGGCCATCCGTTGTTGGCAGGAGCAAACCCCACGCTGACTCTGTAATTAGCATCAGGTTCTGCTGACTCAGGGAAGGCTGCCGGGTCTCTGTGCTGCTGGCTTTTAAGCTGCTGGACACATTGAGAGCTTGAGCCTAGGATAGATATAGACTCTAGAGGGAGCACAGTTTGATCCTTTGTGAAGTGCCAGCTTGCCAAGCCATTGCTAAATCAACCTAGCAGAATCCGAATGACCCACAGAACCATGCAGTTCAGTGGAGACTTTCCATTACATCAGGGGGTTGGGCAGGAATCCTCCAGTATCTTCCTGGCTTTCTTTATTCAGACTCATGGGCACAGTGATTTCCAGCCTTGGTAGGTGCAGTGCTCCTGCAAGCAAAGAATGCTTCCTATTATGATGAAGAGAAAATAAGACAGACAGATCCTTCTGTCTCTTGTCAAATAAAGACTGTGGACAGTGGGCTCAGTAGTTGTGGCTTGCAGGCTCTAGAGCGCAGGCTCAGTAGTTGTGGCGCACGGGCTTAGTTGCTCCACGGCATGTGGGATCTTCCCAGACCAGGGATCAAACCCGTGTCCCCTGCATTGGCAGGCAGATTCTTAACCACTGCACTGCCAGGGAAGTCCCCAAAGTGCTTCTGATAACATTTAAAACATACCACTGATCTTTGAGTCTATTTGGACACCTTGTGGTGGCTTCCTAGGTTTTCTATTGCTTTATTCCATTGTTCTATTACTTTTTTAAAGTAATTGTTGTCCTTATTGCGTTTTTTTCCTGAAAGATGAGTGCAAGCTGCCTTCTCTGTGGTCTGTTTTCAAATAGAATCGCTCTAATAATATAATGTTGTTTACAGATGTTCTTAGTTGAACATTTATTATTATTTTTTTTTGGGGGGTACACCAGGTTCAATCAACTGTTTTTATACACATATCCCCATATTCCCTCCCTTCCTTGACGCCCCCCCTCTAGTCCCCCCCACCCTCCCTGCCCCAGTCCTCTAAGGCATCTTCCATCCTCGAGTTGGACTCCCTTTGTTATACATTAGTTGAACATTTAAAGCTGAAAGAGTTTGATGAGCTGTGTCGGGGCAGAGATAACAAATTCAGGTGTTATTTTGTCTCCATCACAGGGTCTGAAAGACCTGGATTCCAATCCCAGCTCTACCGCTGATCAGCTGTGTGACCTTGGACAAGTGACTTTGTCTCTCTGAGCTTCAGTTTTCACTTTTGTGAAATGGGGATAATAAAGCATCCCCTAAAGAGAGAGTTGGGCAACGAATGTTTTTAATGCCCAGCAACCTTGCCCCATTCTAGGACCAGCAACTTCTCCCACCTTCTGGGGAAATATATCTCCTACAGTAGAACTATAGTTAAAGTCTAGTGAGATTGCTGACATACCCCTCACCCCAGGATGGGCACATGACTCAGTCCTGGCCCATCAGATTCCTTCCCTGGGAAGAGAGCATTTCACTGTTTCTTCTGGGGCAGCCTACCTAGAGGGATACCAGCCTGGAGCTGCCTGGAACCATGTCTCTTGCAGGTAGGGGAGCAGGCATGACTGGATCCAGCTATTCCAATGAAGTCTTTAGAGCTCCCTCTTTGTCTGTCTCATGCTTCCACTCTCCTCCATGCTGGCTTATACAGCTCCCATGCCCATCTCTCAACCAATCATCCTGACCGGGCTTGATTGGCTAGAAGGACTCATTTGTGCTTCCTAAAGCCTGGAGTGGTCAGAGAGTTGCTGAGGGTCGTTCCCCAAGAGAAGATTGTGGTGCTGCTCCCAACAGAAGGGCAAGGGGTCATGATAGGCAAAAGCAACAGACTGACTCCAGCATCCCTGGCGGAGAGAGTAGCATTTACACAGGTGGAGCTGCGAAGAGACTACTTTGGGCTCAGAATTCAGTGTGGCTGGAGGGAGAGGCATGGGATTGGGTGGATGACAAGAAAGAAGCTGAAGAGAGAGGTTGGGACTGGATCATGAGGGGCTGCATGTGCCCCAAGTAACAGTGAAGCTTCCACATCAGTGGGATTATTTGCATGGAGGGGTGAGACAGGTCCTTAATGCCTGACCCGCCCCCCCCCCGCCCCTGCATCCCCACCCCAAGACTGGACCAACTCTCATCTGTAAGGGGCACTCACTACATGTTTGATGAGAAAATGAATAATTTTCAACTTCTCTCAGAGGAGAAGTGATAAAAAGCGAAGGAAGAGAGAGAGAAGATGCACATACCTATTAAAAGATGTGGTATTTGATGACCACGGATTCAGAATTGCCCCGGGCACTTTTCGTGAATAGATTTATTCTCACCACAGTCCTGTAAGGTAGGGATTAGAATAATAGTAGCTAAAGTTTATTGAGTACTAGTGCCTAACCTCATGCTAAGGGCTTTATTTATACACAGTATCTCAAGTTAATTCTCATGTCAGTCCTACAAGGTAGGCATTATTTCACACACTCCCCTCCCGTTTTACAGAAGTATATACCAAGGTCCAGAGAAGTGAAGTGTCTTGCCTGAAGTCACACAGCGAGGAAGCAGGAGAGGTGAGATTTGAACCTGGGTGCGTGGTGATTTCATACCACCCTAGCGTGGGCTCTCTTTGCTCCTCCTCAGATATTTTTATTTGCTTATTTCTGGCACAAGGATGATGCTCTCAGTGTCACTGAAGAAGAAGATGGTCATCTGCTGGGCCTCAGTCACACAGGGCCACCTGATCACGGGCAGGAGGCTGGCCAGGACTGCATTGAAGATGGCGGTCACGTAGCCCCAGCCCAGCTGGCACTGACCACTGTGGTACATGGAGGAGGCTATGCAGGCTTCCTTGGCGAATGGGGAGGCCAAGCTGATTGGGAAAACCAGCAGGCCCACGATGGTGGTGATGGCTAGAGACAGCAGGGAGGAAAACCAGTGTGTTGGTCAAGGGGCTCTGGGCTGACCTTCCATCCCAGGACTCGCTCATCCACCCTCCTATTCACTCACCCATCCATCCGTTCATTCACTTACTTATTGGCTCATCTGTCTTTTTATCCACCTGTCACTCAACTGGGCTTCCACTCATCTGTCCATCTACTTACTCATCCATTCAACCATATTCTAACCCACTCATTCTCTCCACTTCTCATCCATTCACTTATCCACCCATCTATCCAACCACCCACTTAGCCAATCCCCCTATCATCCATCCATCCATCCATCCACCCATCCACCATCCATCCATCTATCCATCCATCCCTCCCTCCATCCATCCATCCATCCATATTCCAGTTTAC
This sequence comes from Hippopotamus amphibius kiboko, assembly GCF_030028045.1. NCBI lineage: Eukaryota > Metazoa > Chordata > Mammalia > Artiodactyla > Hippopotamidae > Hippopotamus > Hippopotamus amphibius. The sequence continues at coordinate 8,340,838 of NC_080193.1, read as the reverse complement.
CCATTTCCCCATCCCTCCATCCATCTATCCATTCATCCATCCATCCAAGTAATATATCTACTGATCCATCTATCCATCAGCTCACCCACCTAAATACTTACACACCCTACTCCATCCATTCACCAACCCACCCTTCCATCCATGCATTCATTCATCAGAACTGTTAGGGGCTCTGTCAAAGGCAGTACTGATACTAAGAAAATGAGCCAAACACCTCCTCCCTTTGAAGGCACTCCCAGGCAGAAGAGTCACATGACATCCAGCCTCCCTGTAGCCACACTTGTCCACTTGGACTTCCCTGCACATGCCTTGCTGTCTTGTCTCCATGCCTTTGCCCCTGATGTTCTCGTCACCTGAAATCTCCTTCCACATTTGGTTAACTCATCCTTCCAGATTCATCTCAGGGATGCCTCCTCCAGGAAGCGTTCTTTAACACCCTCTACACACTGGGTCAGGTACCTCTTGCAGTTTTTTCCTTGCATCCTCTGCTCACCCCATCGTGCCAAATATGCACAGAGTTACAACTGCCTAACACACCCCACCCCCACTAGACATTGGAGGACAGGGACTGTATCTCCATCCACTGATTCAACAGATATTTAGTGAGCATCTGTTATGTGTGAAGTACCATGTTAGATGCTGGTGATATCAAAGCAGATGTCCTTGCTCCCATGGAACTGATGTTCTAGTGGAGAGAGATGCACAGAATCCAGCAGGCAGATAAGATAGTTCAGATAAGTGCTGTGAAAAATAGAAAGCAAGGTAAGAGGAGGCAGACTCCAAGGAGAGGGAAGCTCCCTTACCGTGAAGTCATGGAAGACCCTCACTGAGGCAGGGATATTGGAGCAGAACCCTTAATGAAATTGGAGGAGCAAGACGTGAGGATTTGAGAGGAGAGGATTCCAGGCAGAGGGAACAAGGTTGGTGTTTATGAGCAACAGAAAGCAAGCCAGTGTGGCTGGAGCATGCTGAGCCTGGCGAAGCAGGGAAGAGGTGAGGTCAGTGAGGGAGCCTCATTGGTAACAGGAAGTCATTGACTCAGATAAGCCAGTCCGAGTGACATGGTCTGATTTCAGTTTTAACAGGACCCACCTGGCCAGGGTGTGGCAAACAGACTCTAGGGGGCAAGGGTGGCAGCAGGGAGACAAGTGAGGTGGTCACCTCTAATCCAGGTGAGAGATGGTAAAGAATTAATGGGATGAGAGTTCCAATCAAGACCTGAGCTCTATCATCCAAAGCCAATGTGTGAATTAGAGAAAATCATTGCTTCTGGCAGTTGCAGCCTTGCAATTTCACAGCTTGGCAAGTGGAGCATGGGCTAGATTTCAGCAGCTCTCAGTCCTCAGCTGGATGCCTTTGTGCAGTCCACACCCTGCTCAAGTGTATATGGTGGTCCTGATAAAAATGATGCAAAGTGCATGGTTGGGAGAGAAACAAAGGAGGACAGATTATTAGGACCGGGTTTGGATAAGGGCAAGAGAGGGTGTTAAGGATACCATTCCCTACCCCCCAATTTCTGGCTTGTTAAAAGATCAGGACTGTTCTACAATTCTAGAGTTTAATTCTGAGATTCAATCAGGAGGCAAGACTCTGCTTACAAGCGCGTTCATCCATCCATTCATTCATCCCACAAACATGTCTGGAACACTTACATGTGACAGCAGACTCACCTGCTGCTGCCTGCACCCCTGGCATTGGGCCACTGCCCCTCCTTGGGCACAGCCCTTTGGGGGCTAAAGCCCAAGACAGGAGGAGAACTGCATTGAAGGCCAATAGGAGCCAGCCTCCAAGGAGCATCGCAGCTGAGACCTGCCAGGAAGAGAAAGGCGGGAGGGTGTTGACTGGGGTGGGGGCAGTCTGTGCTCTCTCTACTTAACTGATCAGCTGCTGAGGCCTCAAAACCCCACAAGGTCTGAGCTGTTATTATCATCCCTGTTTTACATATAAACAAACAGAGGTATAAGAAATTGGAGTCATTTGCCTCAGGGCACACAGCTAATTACGAGGTAGAGTCAGAATTAAGATCAACCACCATACCCTTTACTGAGTACCTGCTATACAGCAGGGTCACCAAGAGAGGCACCTTTGTAATCATTGGTTTTGAGAGCTGTGTAATCTTCCTTAGAGGTGCTGAACTGGGAGTCCTGACCCATTGCCCCCATTGTTGAATTTGGCAATTTGCAGAGAATTTCGACATCTTAGCTGTGGTTTTCAAACCCAGCAGTACGTAGATCGAGGATGACCAGGTAGGTGTGTACAGGTTGTGCACTGCACAACTCTAGGAGATGCATTTATTTGGGAGTCATCACAGAAATGCATATTGATTACAGTACTTTTCCAGCAGATGGCAGTATAGTGTCCTGAAGGCAATGCACAGGCTGGCTTTAGGATCAGCCTGGGTGTTTGCTGAAATGCAGATAGCCAGACCCCACTCTGCAGCTACAGGGTCAGGGGTTAGAAGGGGGAGATGGCCAGAACTTGGCTTTTTTTTTTTTTTTTTTTTCTTTTTTTGCTCTGATGGCTTTAGGAGTGCCTCCCTTCCCCGAGGTCCCAACTGAATTGAAAAGCCCACGTCTCACCTTCCAGGCAAAGTCAGGAATATCATCCAGGGACCTGAAGGTCCCACAGCTCTGGTTCGAGTTGTCACCCTGAGGCCAGGAGCAGTAGGTGAGGACACCAAAGGAGAAGGTGGTAGTCTGGAACCAGGCAGGGGAGATGAGGCTGAGGGCCGAGATGCAGGTTAGGGAAAGCCCCAGAGCTGCCCCCACACTGCCCACCATCAGGGAATGTCCGTGACCTAGGGGACAATGGGCAAGATTAGTGGAAGGAGAGAAGCAGGGGCTGGCGAAGGTGTCCCCCTTACCCTGCCAGCCAGGGATCTGGTCCTGTCTTCAGATCCCAGGTCATTAGCCTCCCTTCAGCCTGGGATGCACTGAGAGGTGTTAATAACTGGGGTGGCGTGAGGCTTTTCCCTAACGAGCTCTGGAAGTCGAAACCCCAAATTTTAGAATAAATGCTAGTGCTTCAAATGACCTTTGAACACAACCAGTCCTCATGGGAAATGATCATTACCGGTCCATACAAGCCCCCTCTCATGTTTCATTAACTCATTCATTTATTCCTTCATTCATTCATTCGCTCTGCCCATCAAGCCTTGCACTTTCCAAAAGGTCTGATTCTACACAGAGGGGGCACCTTTATCGAAATCAGACACAGATGCTGTATTTCTAGCAACCACCCTGCACATCAGCTAACTCCCCCCAATCCCTGACCGTTATTTAATGTGTATCTTTTTGTTTGGAGGTATTTTTGCAAAATTGATATTGTTCAGTATATGTGGATTTTTCGTGTATGTAAATTGCATTGTTTTATATATTGCTGTTTTAGGTGACCCTTGAGGGATAGTCATGGGGCACCTGGACCCCGCCTTAAACGTCTCTAAATCATAAAATGTTGAGTTGTTTAGTTTTCAATTCTCCTTTAATTTTTCTCTTTATATCAAGAAGAAAGTTTCTGTTGGAGCTAATGGGTCTTAAACACTTCCCAATCACCTGTCAATCTCCTCTTTTAAAAAGCCTTGAGCAGATAATGGCGTCTAGTGAGATTTTGGGGATGTGGTTGGATTTTCCTTGTATTTGTTGTGGTGGTTTTCTTCTATTTTTCGGCGTGACATGGGTTATCCATTTAAAATTAAAATTTATTCTAATGAAAAAGCGAGTTGATTTCAAGTCTGGTCTTACCAAAATAATAATAGAGGTTGGATGAGGAGGCTGAGGCAGGAAGGCGGTTTGCTAACAGCCAACATTGTCATTGATGGTCAGAAGTGAGGCCCAGAAGGGCTGAGGCGGCCCAAGGGCACCCAGGGTCAAAAGCAGCTGAGCCAGCCAAGGGCACCTGGACAGACTTTCCAGGACCCGTGCTCTTCAACCTTGGGTTTCACTTTGGGACTGTAAGCCCAGCCAGCACTTTAAACGTGGCTGGAATCCTGGGCTTGGAGGCCAGCCCGCCTCTCTGCCACTTCCCACTGTGTGACCCGGAGTAAGTCGCCCCACTGCTCTGGGCCTCAGTTCCTCCATCGGTAAAAGCAGATTCTAAATCCCAGGGGGCATGTAGTGTTGGGTTCAATCACTGAGCAGGGCCATGTGGTAGAAAGAAGCACACAAACAACATTTCCTCCGTGTAACCTTGGGGAGGTCACCTCATCTCTCTGGAAATGGGGATGGGGTGTTGTGGAGGTTCTAGGGGGTCCAGTGCAGGTGTGTTGCTGGGGGGAGGGGCTGAGCTAAGCCTGGGGAGGTAGGTCCAGGTTAGGCGGCACAGACATTTTATTCCCAGGTTTAGAAAAACCTCGCAGCAGCTAGCCAGCAAATGAGACGTGGCCCCTTGAGCCAGAGAGGATGGATTTTTTTTTTCCCCTACACCAAAATCAGCCTCAACTTTGGGGTTGGCAACATCCCAAGGGGTGTAATTCCAGCCAGGAAGCTGGGGAGCCCAGAGCTGACTGAGGCCCGGGATTCTGCCTCTCTCTGGCTGCCCAGTGCCTCTCTGGGCGTTTCTGACCTTGAAAGAAGTTTTGTTCTCCAGATAATGTGCTCAATGTCACCTGGGAAAATCACACCAACCGTCCAGGTGCCCAGAAACTTAAATGAGGCATTATAACCCGAAACCACATCCGGCCAGGCTCCAATTAGCTGGAATCCACCTAAGAGAAACTTGAAAGGGATTGAATATTTTCTCCTCCTGCTCAGCACTTAACTGTTAAGGGCAGTTGACAATTCTTTTTTATTTTTTTTATTTTTTTTTATTTTTTAAAGGTATGTAATGAGTATATTTTATTTTTTCTTTTTTTTTTTTTATTTTTTAAGGCGCACGGGCTTAGTTGCTTCTTGGCATGTGGAATCTTCCCAGGGCAGGGCTCGAACCCGTGTCCCTTGCATTGGCAGGCGGATTCTTTACCACTGCGCCACCTAGGAAGTCCAAGGGCAGTTGACAATTCTTGAGCACTCATCAAGCCCCATTCTAAGCTCTTTCAGTGCCTCATTTAATTTAAGCCACATGGCCCCTCAATGGTAGGGTGGATAGTACTGTTATCTGAGTTCCCATTTTACAGATGACAAAATGAAGCCTCAGGAAATGATGGTGAACCAGGGACTCAAACTCAGGGAATCGGGTTCCTGACTCTGGACCCTAAACCCAAAGTGATACTAAGGAATTCGTTTAAAAGTCAAATACCCCAGTGTTTTCCGGGGGCTACCCAGGGTCAGAGTTCAGTCAACCCTCCCACCTGCTGCAGCCAGTGAGCATGGATGGCCCCAGGGGAGCCACAGTCAGCCATGGCAGGAGGGGAACTGAGATTTGGGAGTTTAGAGGTGGCTGCTAGAGCCTTGGTATGTCCCCACAACCAAGTCCCTTTCTCATCCTGGCGGCCGTGTCCTCATCTGTCAACTGGAAGGAGTTGATCATTCATTCATTCAAATTTTATGTGCCCAGCCCTATGCGACTTTCACAGATACAGCAGTGAACAGAACATAGTGCCTGCCCTCAAGGAGCTTAGGTTTTTGTGGGCAAGACAAACAGGATGGAACAATACGGTCCATCATCCATCCATCCATCCATCCATCCATCCATCCAACAAATATTTCTTATCTACTATGTTCCAAGAACTGTTCTAGGTGCTGGGGATTTAGTAGTGAAGAAAATAAATAAAACCACTGTCCTCATGGAGCTTACATTCTAGTGGGAGAGAGAGACAATAAGGAAATAAGTCAATATATATATGGCAGTGATGTAAATACGTGCTGTAGAGAAAAATGAAGCTGGGAAGGGAGATGGCGAGTGATTGGGGAATGGTTATGGAAAACCTCATGAGAAGGTGACCTTTGAGCAAGAGCTGAGGGAGGAAGCCATGTGGATTTGTGGGGGAGGTATGTTTGGTGGAGGTCTATTCCAGGCAGCGGGAGGAGCAGGTGCAAAGGCCCTGTGGTGAGTGTGTGCTTGGCATGTTGGAGGAAGCAAAGAGGACCCAATAACTGGAAGGAATGAGGAAGGGGAGAGAGTGGCGGGTCTTGTAGGCTATGATAGATCTTTGGCTTTTACTTTGTGAGTGAGATGGGGAGTCTGTGGGTGGTCTCGAACAGAGATGTGACATGACCTGTCCCAATGTTTTAAAAAGATCAGTCTGGTTGCTGGGTGGAGGAGAGGCAGAAGGGAGGGCAAGGGAAAAGCAACCAAGAAGCAACTTCAGTCGGTCAGGTGAGAGATATCAGTGGATTGGATAGAGGCAAGAGAGGGAGGGCAGGGGCAGGTTCTGGATCTATGCTGAAGGTCAAAGGTAGGTCCAGCCAACCGCCAACCGGATTTGCTTGTGAACTGGACCTGGAGTGTGAGGGACCCAGAGGGGGCAAGGATACCTCCAGGGCTTTGGACCTTGGCACCCGAGATGGAGGAGTTGCCCTTACTTGAGATGGGGAAGCTGCAGGAGGGGCTGGTTTCTTAGGAGAGGCGGAGATATCTGAGTGTGGTGTAGCCTAAGTGAAGTCTGAGATGTGTATTTTGCCAACCCATCAATCAGCAGATGCAGACAGACACAGTGTCACACCAAGAGAAAGCCCAGGGGATGCTGGGGGCAGGAACCGAGGAGGGGCACCTGATGCAGCCTGGGTGCCAGGTGACATCCAGGCTGAGATCTGAAGACGGGCAAGTCAGGTTTGGAGGAGGACTTTGACCCGCATCCCTTGTCTCATTTTCCCAGCTGCAGAGGCAGTTCAGCCCAACTCCGGGTGCTTTTCCAGCTGCATTACAAGTTGGCTGTGTGAACTGGTCAAATGATGATGTAATGTAATGACTCCAAGCCTCTATTTCCCCATTGCAGTGGACTGAATGTTCGTGTGCCCTCCAAATTTGTATGCTGAAATTCTAACCCTAATGGTGGTGCTATTGAGAGGTGAGACTTTGGGAGGTGATGAGGTCATGAGGGTAGAGTTTTCATGAACGGGATTAGAAAAGAGACCCCAGGGAGCACCCTCACCCGTTCTGCCACGTGAGGACATAGCAAGAAGATGGCCATCTATATACCAGGAAGTGTGCTCTCACTAGACACCAGATCTACCTGATCTTGGAATTCCTAGCCTCCAGAACCGAGAGAAGTACATTTCTGTTGGTTATAAGCCCCTTAGTCCATGGCATTTTATTATAGCGGCCTGAATAGACGAAAACACCTACCTGCAGAAGGATGGCCATTTCCTAGACCAGTGGGACTTAACATTTTTTAGGTGATGGATTCCTTTGAAAATATGATTTAAAAGCATGGATGCATTCTTCATGCCGACTTACTTGCACACCGCCCCCCAACAATATTGTAATTTCAGGGGCTTATGGACCTTTAAACGGCTTCTGGACAATACTTTCTTCTCTCCCCATCCTGACATCACATCCCTCTTCCCTCCAGACTCACCACACTCCAGGTCAAGACCCTCCAACGTGGCCAATTCTTCTTAGGCTCCAGCTTTGAACGTAAGTCTGTGACTTTGTAACAGGTGTCCTTCCGTTTGAAGGTAACACTCAGACTGGTGAACAAAGCCCAGGTGTGTGATAAGCTGGCCTGAGAGGGGCGTGTGTGTGTGTGTGTGTGTGTGTGTGTGTCTGTGTGTTTGTGTGTGTGTGTTTTCCTTCCCAGTTCCTTAAGTCAACAGCCTTTCACTGGGCTGCTGGGTGGGCTGGGCAAAGAGGGAAGAGCCAGCCCCCAAGCAGGATGGGGTGAGGGTGTGGTGTTTCCTGGGTAGGGGAAGGCATGAATAGGGATTAACCGATCTACTGTTAAACACCAGGTGTTGAAATTCTTGCCACTGTGCTCTCTACATTTCTGCCTTGGTAATTCTAGTTGAGGAATATTTCTCTGGGATCTGAATATCTACCCTGCATGCTGTGAACTTCCAGAGAGTAGGCACAGGATCTGAAAAATCTTTATCTCCCGCATCGAGCATAAAACTTGGCACAGAACAGGTGCTCGTCTTGTCTTTCGCTGTAAGGTATGGAAGTGAAACTCCAACTGAATCAACTAGTAACGAGAAATGTATTGACTTACACAACTGAAAATTCTAGGGTACAGCTTCAGGCACAGCTGGCTCCAGGTGCCCAAGCAATGGCCACCCCCACCCCCCACCCCATATCTCTCAGGTCCGTTTTCTGCTGAGTTGGGTTTACTCTCAGGCAGATTCTCTCTCATAGTGTTGGCTTCTGATGCCTCCAGGCTTAGCAACCCCAGAGAAAAGAAAGCTCCTCTTTGCACATAGTTGCTGCAATTGCTGTGATTAACTCTCACTGGACTAACTTGGGTCCCATCCATGAACTAATCACTGTGGCCAGGGAAATGGGATGCTCTGATTGGCCAGACCTAGGACCTGGGCTCAAGGATTAGGGGTTGAGGGTTGGAGATCGGGGATTAGAGTAGGCATGTCCTGAGGTTCACCGCACTAGAACTACATGGACTAAAGGTGGGGGATGGAGTGGTTTCCAGGAGGAAAACCAAGGTGCTGTTAGCAGAGGATGGGGGATGGATGCTGGGAAGGTGAGAACAAGAGGCGCCGCTCTGATGCTATAAATGTTGACATGACAAATGAGACACACCAGTTGGTGCTGGCAGAAGCAGGAAGGTCCAGTGATGCCTGAGACAGAGGCTCAGGTCCCAGCTCTGTCCCTGACACTCTGTGGCCTTGGTCAGGGCCTCTCTGCTTTCCTGGGCCTCAGTCTTTCCACTGTAAAATAAGAGCCTCTGGAATATACCAGGGTTGTGAAGAGATGGTTGCCAGGGGTTTTCTTCCACTCATTCAGTCATGTATTTATTCTTTTTTTCTTTCAATCAATATTTGTGGAAGGGCTTAGGAGTCTGTCTGAACTGGATCTAAATCCCAGTCTGATATGTGTCAGGCTTGGCTGACGCACCTTCTCAGGTGTGCTTAGCTGCATCCTTCCCGGCCACCCAGCAGCACGGGATGCCATCCAGCCTCTGCTGGCCTCCTGCTGCAGGTGGCCTGGCTCAGTTGCTGCAGCCACATGGCCAGTCACTCTGTGGTGATGAGGCCTGGGCTGTGGCTTGGTCTCCCGACATCCCCAGCTGTGGTCCAAGCCGACCTGACTGGATCCTTGGCTGGGGGTTGGGCATAGGGTTTTGGTGCCTCCTCCTCTAGACTCAGGTGAAGCTCCGGGTGTAGAACTGGCTTTCCTCATGGTTGCCTGGAGGTATAGGTAACACAGTCTAGACACGAGGAGCAGCTGGCCCTGGGTCACTAACGGCAGACGGGAAATGGGACGTGCGAGCAGATGAAGTTCTTGCCCCTCATCCCTGCGTATTTCCTGTGGCTTCCCCAGAGATGCCCTGAGTGGTAGAACTCCCAGCCGTATTTTCTTGGAAAGCTGTGGCCAATTCAGTAAGAGACGTCTTATATTTGCTCTCCTTCCTTCCCAGTCTCACAGTCCCTTTTCCTCCACTCTTGTTAAGCTGGGATTTCATCCCCAGTAAGGTATCAGCTTGTAAATCTTGCCTCAGGCTCTGTTTCCTAAGGAACCCAGGCTGTGTCCCAGTTGTGTGACCTTGAATGATTTTCTTAACTTCTCTGAGCTTCAGATCACTTACCTGTGAAAAGGAGGTAATAGAGCATTTCTTATAGAATTGTTGTGCGGTTTAATGAGACAGCACAGGCAAAGTACGTCGCTCAATAAATGATAGCTCTCATTAGTATCATTACTGTGAACCAGGCACTGGACTGTATCACGTGAAAACATTTATGTGACATTGAACTCCATGGATATTTGTTGAGGATCAGCTCTTGTTTCGGATATTATGCTAGTCTCTGCTCCCAAGGAGCTCACAGTCTAGAAAGTGAGACAGAGAAGTACCTGGGCAATTATACTACAGTGTCATCAGTGCCTAGTCAGGGCTAGAAGACTGAGAGGCTTCGGCATGGGGTCAGGGATGGTAGTCAGGGATGGCTTCTCGGAGGAGTTGACATTAAAGCTAAGATCTGAAGGACACGGAGTTGTTGCAGGCGATGGGCAAGTGGAGGGCCAAGCGTTCCAGACAGAGACCATGGCATGGCCAGAGTCCTGCTGTTGAGAGAAAATATGTCAAAGAACGTACCGGCTCTCACCCTCAAGGAGCAGGTAAATTACAACAGAAACAAAATGAATAAATATACACCAGTGAAAATGTGTGAATATTGTCTTTGCCAAGGAGTGTTGTGAGTTCTAGAGCCGTCCTGTTCAAGACAGTAGCTGAAGCCACGTGTGGCTATTTAAATTAATTATAATTAAATAAAATCAAAGATTCAGCCCCTCGGTCACACTGGGCAAATTTCAAGTGCTCAACAGTCATCTGTGGCTAATGTTGGACAGTGCAGCTGATCTAGAACATCTGCATCATTGCAGAAAGCTCTGTTGGACAGAGCTGCCAGAGAGTCCGAGAACAGAGCCAGCAATATCAGGACAAACTTGCTGGAGGCGGGGGCAGACTAGCAGAGAAGGGGATCCGGGAGAGTCCCTGGGTGGCACGGTCCTCTCTCCCTAGGAAGAAAAAGCCAGGGCTAGGAGTGGGGGGTGAGGTGTTGGCTCTGAAAACAATGTACAATGTGACACCCCTTCCGTCAGGCTGTAAACTCTGGGTGTGGGCTGGCTGGCAAGCCTCTCACCTGGGAGGGAAGACACAGGAAGGCAGGGAGAATCAGCTAAGGTGGGGCTGAACCAGGAAGTCCCACCCCTTCTTGGGCCAGAAGGACTCTGGGAGTTGTAGTTTGGTACACCTGGGATTTCCCCTCAAAGCTTGATGTGGGGAGAAGAACTGACACTGGGCGTGGGCTGGGCATTTCTTGGGGTGCAGTGTTGGAGGTGGGCTGGCTAGGGCTGGGGACGCATCTGGGTTTGGGGTTTCTGTGACGGGTGGCAGAAAAAGGACTGTCTTCTCCCTTCCCCCTCTTAAGTCCTGGGATAGAGAGGAGATGCCAAGATGGAGGACTAAGGTAGATGGGGAGCTGAGACATCCAGTCCAACAGAACCCACAGTGCACACGTTCTGGTTAATTGAGATTTGCCTGGGAGAGACAGGAAGTTCTGCTAGGGTTAGGGAGGAGAGGTAGCAGACAGTACCCTATCAGCTGCTGGTCATTCATGCATTTGACCCAATACTTATTAAGTGCAGTATTTATCGAGCACTTACTCTGCACCAAGCCCTGCTCTAGGCTCTGAGAATCAGGAGTGAACTAAAGAGACAAAAGCCCCTGCCTCCAGAAGTTCTAGAGAGAGCAGCAGACAATACACAGCGATTTGCCTTTGCTCATATAATATACACATAATGTAAAAACCCTGCTGAAAGGTGGATTTTGAGGCATTTTAACTTTCAATCCAACCATTCTCCCTACCTCAAAGCCCCCACCCTGGGAATGGTAGTCACATTTAAAAGCCACTGAGTTGGATCCTTTCGATGGCTGTTCTCAAGATGTCCAGCTGATACAAGAGATTATTCTAAGATGTAAGACATCATGGGGCCACTGCCTTACCATTTCTGGGTTCCATCACTGTGGGCAAGCCTCCTGGGGAGCCTCAGACTGCTCCTTGATAAAATAGGGTGGTGCAGATCCTTACTCCAAAAGTGCAGGTTAAAAGAAACAATGGCTATGATGCATGTATCTCCCGTAACAGGGGTGCCTTCTTCTTACACACACGAATCAAGAGGAAGATGGGTAAGAGAGATCCCTGCCAAATCTCCTGAAGCCCCACAGCGTGATGTTCTTTTTTCTCTCCTTGACTTTATTGAGGTCTCACTGACTTACAATAAATGCAGGTGAGATTTTAGGTCCTTCAGGTATTAACTCTTCTAATGGAGGAAGCACGAGTCACAAATACAATTCAATTTATTCGTGCAGATATTGTTTACAATGTCTGTAAGCTCCACGAGAGCCTGTATCTTGCCAGATGCTCCACCACTGGGTCCCCCGCATCCAGCATACTGTAGGTGCTTAATAAAGACGGAGGGAATGAAATGAGTAAAGGATAGCAAAACAGGCATTTTCTCGTTCAGGAGCGACTTCCTTCGATTCTCTCAGCTTGTCCCAAAAAACCTCTATATGCCTCACCCCTCAAACACCACCTCAACACAAGGGCAGCAGGCATGGCATACAGTAGGCGCCCCAGCGGAGGGAACGACCTCAGGCCAGGCCCCCGGGCCCTGCGGCCCCCGGGTGCAATTCCCGCGATTGCCACGAGGCGGCGGGAGCGCTTCGCGCAGACCCCGCTCGCTCCCCGGCGGCTCCCGCAGCCCAAGCAATTCGATGGGCGAGGCTCTATCGTGCGCCTCCTGAGTTCCCGGGCTGCATTAGGCTCTTGGGGGCGCAGACCCGGCGGCGGGTCGGTGTCTGTTAGGGGGGATCCCGGCCAGGGCAGGGGGATGACCCCAGGAACGCGGGCGGGGATCAAGAGCAGCGTTCTGAGTCCGGCGCGGAGGGGTCGGAGCTCGAGGGTTTCCGGCAGGAGAGCAGGGACACGCTCACGACCTCTGACCTCCTGGACCATCCCCGGGCCCCGGCGCCCGCCGAGAGCTCGGGTTCACCCGCCGCGCTCCGCCCCGGGGCTCTCCGCGCAGGCGCCGCCGGCCGCGGTTCCCATGGCGACGGGGGCGCGTCCCCGCCCGAGGCCCCGCCCCCAGCAGGCTAGGCTGCGCTGGGCCGCGGGCGGCGCGGGCAGGTGCCGCGGGGCTGCGGGCAGGTGGAGGCGCGGCGCGGGCCGGTGGCGGCGGCTCTAGGGTAGGTTGCGCGGCGGCCGCGGTGGATGGGAGCCGGCCGTCCGCCCCGCGTCCCCGGCCTGCGAGGGGACTGGGAGGCGGCGGCCGGCGATGGCTGGCCAAGTTTCTGCTCGGCTGAGGCCCCGGGAGAAAAGTTGCCAAAGTTGGCCGGGGGAAGAGGTGGGGACCCGGTGGCTCTCCCCGGGCTCTGGGTCTGCGGTGAGGGGGCATCCCGATTTGGGAGCCGGGAGATCTGTCTCTCGAGACTTGGGAGTCGATCCCGCGGGAAGATCCCGCACTGGGCAGCCAATGGATCCCGCGCCACCCGGCCGAAGACTTGGGAGTCGACCCCAGAAGTGGGTCGGGCGCCGGTGGCCTGGGGTCCCATTCGGTCCCCAGCCTGGGGGTGACTGTGGACGGTGATTGGGAACTGGGAGCTAGTCGATCGCTCTCCCCTGCCCCCCACTGGTCCGAGCCTTGAGAGTGATTCCGAGAGGAGATCTGGTGGCCGGGAGCTGGGGGATCGCTGGAGATCCGGGGTACCCAGCCTGGAACTGCTAGAATCTGGACGTCCGTGCAGGTTGGAGGCCCAGGAGGTGGACACTGGGAAGCGGGGATGCGGATCGAGGCGGAGCCCGGGGCGAAGGGATCCAGCGGGCAGCGGGGGCGGTGGAAAGAGCAGCGTGTCGGGCCCCGCGGGCTCGCGGGCTCCCGGGCTCCGAACGCGTTCTTCCCGCCGGGCCTGCGCACCCCTCCGCGCGCCTTCCCAGGGCAGAGGCGCCCTGATGGGATTAAGACTCAATCCCCCGGCTCCTCGGCCGGCTCGGGTGGCCCCCACCCCGCCGGCGGCGCCGCCTAGGGCTACAGGCGGGGCCCCGGGGAAGGGAAACGGCCCCTTGACCCCCGACCCGGGCCCGACCTTTCCACACCCTCCTAGCACACACTCGGCACGGACCCGGAGCGCCTCGCCCTGAAGCCCTGCCTCTCCCGCCGGTCCGTAGCGGCTCAGTAGTGGGGCGGGCGTGTGACCTCCGCGCGCCACCTAGGTGGCCAGGGCTTCCTGCCCGCGGGACTGAACTTTCTCCAGTCAGGAGCTGCCATTACCTTTTGGAAAGGAAAGGGCTGTACCTGTTGCACAAAGAAAGTGCTTTTCCTTTGCAGCTTCTTTGTGACTTTGGACAAAACACTTAACCTCTCTGAGCTCAGGTCTCCCTTATGGGCAAGATGGAGTGGCGTGGGGGGGGGGGGGTCACAGTCCTCCCCTTTCTGGGTGACTGGCAGGATTAATGGGTATAAAAGGTGCGAAACAGGTAGGGCTCTGTACATATTAGTGGGCCCTTCTTCAGTGGCTTCTCCTTTCCCTTATCTCATCCCCTGCGGCTTCCCCCAGGGTATCTGAAGGAAGACTCCAGAAACCCAATTTGCTGTCTTTTTAAACTACAGGATTAGAGAGATATTTAACTTGGTCTTTCTTCCAAGGGGGTTTAATTGCCCCTCTGATCCTCCTTGCAGAGAGAAGCTCTAGGGTTTGGCTAATCAGTAACCAGGGCATTTGAACAAGACTTCTCCCTTGGCCCAGCTTTCCCTTTGCTAATCCATCAGAGCTCCTGGGCAAACATGCATTCACTCCCAGACACTGGCGTCTCATCCCTGGGACAGTTCCAGAGGGAGTTGTGCAGACACTAGCCACAGTCCTGGTAGTTTTAGGGGGAATCCTTTTTTAAAGGATTTGCATGCTTGACAAGGGTGCAATTACCCTAGAGAAGTACAGGGTTTCATTCAGTACAGTGTCTGGGCACAGGCGCAGCTCTTCAGTCAACCAGTGTGTGCATCGAGCACCTACTATGTGGCAGACGCTAGAAATGGTGGACCCGGGGCAACATAGGATCTGTCCTCCTGGTTTGCAATCCAGCTATGAGCAATCAGCTTGCCCTGCAGTCCCGTGAGGCAGCAGTGCTGTTTCTTGATGTTACGGGTATAGCCCTCACCCCAGATTCTGAGGCTGGAGGTGCCCCACTCTCCCTTGGAGGTGTTGGGGACTGGCTTTTATTCAGGGCTGACCTTGGCAGGAGAATGGAACACCCCACTGTCTGGCCTTGGGCCTTTCTCCCCTTGCAGCATCACCAGAATACATCTCTGACCAACTCAGAAAAAGAGCCCCAGAGCAGTGTTTTAAATGTGCAGTTCCTTCATTCATCCATTCAACAAATATTTCAAGACACTGTGTCCAAGAGGAGGCACACCCTTAAGGGGTAAAGTCTTTGTGAAAAGAGGCAACTGTCCAGGAGAGAGCTGTGGTAATGGGAGGAGGGGCTGATGGCTTCTGGCCTGGAGGGGAGGAGGGGGATGGAGGGAGAGCGTGCCAGTGGGGAGGGGATGGTGTTACGTGCTGGATAGAGGGAACAGAAAGGCCTGGGCACCTGGACGGAGGAGGCAGCATGGGGTGTTGGCTGCAGATCCTGACGGGGCCCAAGTCAACTGTTCCCAGGGGTCTGGACTTTACTCCAGGGCAATGGGGCACTGTGGAAGTTTCTGTGGGGGAGAGGGATGGTGTTAGATGTGTGTTTTGGGAAGCTTGCCCATCTCTTGCGGAGGCTGGATGGGAGAGGGTGTACCAGGAGGCTGGAGACTGCTCGCAAAATCCAGGTGAGAGGTAATGGCGGAACTGAACTTGGATAGAGACAGTGGTCAGTGTTGTGTTTTGAAAGCCACTCAGTTGAAGACCCTTCCTGGAAACATGGCAGTCAATCTGGAGAAGGAGACCCTCAGGGGAGGTGGCCTGAATATTTTCAGTGTCAGTATTTCATTCAATTCAGCAAAGCTTCCTGAGCATCAGTTGTCCCCCTGCCCTGGGAGGGTCATAAACATCCAGGTCCTCCCCGAGACTTCACCCTGGAACCCTCTTCACCTTCCTGTGTGAGGGGGTGGGGCTTGTCATTCCATTTTACAGATTCAAGACTCAGTGGTGTGGCGGTGAGGTCTTTGCCAGCTCCCAGTGGCAGAGCAGGGATTTGAATTTGCTTCCAGCTTGCAACTTGTGGATATTTGGCGTCGGGGAGATTGAGTAGAGAAGCCACAAAGGGTGATGAGGTTGGGTTGGGGTGCAGCAGGGGTAAATCCAGGGAAGCTTCCAGGAGGAGGGAGGGACAGGAGGGAGGGACAGAAAGGAGGGAGCCAGCCAGGGAGACTTGGGGGCAAACCCTGGTGCTGCCCTGTCCTGGCTGTGGTCTGTGGCCATGGTATTTGGTTTGAGACTCAGCATCCTCATCTGTAAAATGGGCTCATGATAGGATACTCTCCTCCCTCAAAGGGTTGTTATATGAGTTGAGTGAAGCAGTGCATGGACATTGCCAGGTTAGTGTCTGTACTGGTCTCTGCCCATTAAGTAGTGGGTATGATTATTATAATAGATGTGATGACTACATGTCATTATATATATATAAATAGGTTTCAGGCAGGTGGCGCCTGCCTCTCCCAACCTTGTGTGTTTAGCCGGGGTGGGGGTGGGGTGGGAGGCTGGGGGAGTTGGGGGGGGGTGGTTGGGCAACCACAGGTGACACTTGAGCTGAGTCTTAAAGGAGGAGAGGCAAGGATGAGGACATTGCAGGCAGGCGCAGCACAGGCAAAGGCAGGGCTCATTAGGAGACCTGCGTGCTCACTGGTATACCCAGAATACAGGGTGTGTTGAAGAAATAAAAGTTAGACCATTGGCAACAAAAGTTCTCTTTACAGCCCCTGCCGCTCCCTAAATACCCAATCAGGAAGGCTTCGGCAGGTTTGGCATTGAGAGGAGGGCAAGGGATCCCTGTCCAGGAGTTTCACCGTCCTTCCCCTGCTCCCCCATGCAGATTATAGGAGTGTGACTCCAGACAAGCCACTTCCCTCCTGGAACCTCAGTTTCTTCCTCTGTAAAATGGGAGGATTGGAGAGAATGTAGAGAAAGCACCTAACACATCAGAACAACCTCTTTCCACTAAACCCTTTACATGTGCCGGGCTGTGGGCAAAGCTCTTTTGTTCTTTTTTTTATTCTTCACAACACACCCAGGCGATGCCTGCTTTAGGGACCCTTGATTCTGCAGCTTATAAAACTAAGTCTTCCCGGGGTCCTGCCCAAGCCCGCTACTCAAACTCTTGTCATTTGCAAGGAAGCTAATAAACTTTGAATTAAGGGATGCACACACATATATTTTTTTCCCTTCAATGTGATGGATATGTTATTGAACATCTTCTGTGGGCAATTCAGAAGAGCCCCTGCGCTTAGAAATTCACTCCTCAGAAATCTGGTCAATTGGATGGGAGGAAGGGAGAGGAAGGCAAAGTGAGACAGATATGGAAATGATTATGGATTGACTTCTGGGAAGTAGTTATCTCTGCCACATTTGCTAATTGCTCAGCTGGGTGACCTTTGAAATGTTCTATAGCCTTGTCACCACTGAGAATATAAAATACATCCCCAAAGCCTGATCTTTGGATATTTACATCACTGAGTCAGAAGAAATACACATACACACTCTCTCTCTCTCTCATACACACACACACACACACACACAGTATAATAATAACATATAATATATATATTATTGTGAAAATAACATGTAACACACCAAACACTTCAAAGATGGCAAAATGATTTTACATTAAGCGAAAAGTAAAATCCCACCCAAGACCCCAATCCCATTCCTCAGAGATAAAGCAGTCAGCAGTTTCCCTCAACCCTCCAGAAACTTTCCACATACATATGTTCTCTTTACCTCTTTCCAAGCCCTTATCACACTCTGCTAACTATCTTAAGTTTTGGGGGTTTTTTTTGTTTGTTTGTTTGTTTTTTCTCCACTCTGGAACCAGATGGAAAGACTTGCATCTTGGTTCTGCACTCATTGGCTGTGTGACCTTGGGCAGGTGACTTAGCCTCTCTGAGCTGCCGTTTCCTATCGGTAAATGGAGATAATAACAGCTCTTACGTCTGAGGGTTGCTGTGAGGAGGAAATTAGAAGGGACTGGCCCGTAGTCAGGGCTCAGTGTGCGTTGATTATTACTCTTGTTCCTTATGGTGGTTGTAGTAGTTGTAGTAGAGTTGGTGTTGCTTCCTCCCCCTCTAGATGATGTTCCAAGAAGACAGAAACCCTATTCGTCTTCACTGTTGTTTCCTTAGTAAACAGATGCAAAATAAAGACTATATGTGGACATACGCTCTGAACAACGATCATAAGACCTAGAATTTCACACAGAAATTAAAAATAGATGTGGACCCTTTTTAGTCCGTGTCTACTTACGGCACTCTTTTAAAAACCTGAGCAATACTCCGAGGCATGAAGGTGCTATTAGTTATTGAACAGATGCCCTGCTGGCAGCATTGAGTGGTTTGTTTTCTTGCTATGACACGTGGTGTCACAGTAAACATCCCTGCTCATGTGTCTTTGCATACTCGTTGCAGTCAATGTGAGGACAGATCCCAGGATGGAGAACAGTTGGGATGAAAGGTGTTTAGAATGTTGATCTCGCCTGCTCAGTTTCCCTCCAGAGTGTTTGTACCTTTCCCACTCCCTCCAAGGCTGGAAACACATGGTCCTTTGTATCAGCCAGGTTTCTCTATGATAATACTGTGTAACACACATGTCCCAAATCAAAGTGACCTTTAACAGCAAACAGCTGTTTCGTGCTTGTGGGTCATCAGATGGGTTGACTGACCTTGGCTGGGCTTGGCAGGGAGGCTGGATTCCAGGCTTTGGGTTGGATTCCCGTCTGCCCCATGTACTTTCATCTTGGTACCCAGACTGATAGGCAGCAGCCAGCCAGGACGTGCTCTTCTGTGGTGGACAGCCGATGCTCAGGAGCTCACTGGGAACTGCAGAGCCTCTGAAAGCTTCCCCTTGGAACTGGGAAGGTGTCACTTCTGCCCTCATTCTCTTGGCCAAAGCAAGTCACATGGCCAAACTCAATATCAATGAGATGGAAGTATGATCCTCTCATGGAGGCTGAGAGGGAGCTAGTATATAACTTCTGAGCAGAAATACAGCCCATCACATGGGGCAGGAAGGTCCTTGCCAAGGTGGAGGGTCCACCCAGAGGTGATGGTGAACATCGTGGCTCATGATTTTGGGGGGACATATCAGAGCAGGGGTCTGGGTGAGGAGACCCGGTTTGAGTTTATAACCCAGAACAGGCAGTTCACCTCTCTGAGCCTTGGCTTCCTCATCTGGAAAATGGAAATAATGCATCCTCTCTAGCAGAGCTGCTGTGAATCTTGAAACAGTATTGGATAAGGAGGTGCTTTCTGTGACATGAGGTGCAAAGGTGAGGAATGATTGTGTTGATGATGGTTTTTGCTCTGGGCTTGGTTCCTTGAGCTCTGGTACCTGTAGCCAGTGGACTGGGAGATCACAGTGAGGCCAAGGGGAGGCTGTAGAGGGGATCGATCTGGCCTCAAATCCCAGCTCTGCCCCTTATGGTCCACATGACCCTCAACCAGTCTCATCACCTCTTGAAGCCTCAGTTTTCCTGTTTATAAAATGGACACAGGGTGCTTGTGACTATTAGCGAGAAGGACTGTGAAACACTTGGCATGAAGTAGATGACAAATAAATGGTGGGGCTGACTGTGGAGCTGGGGTGGGGTTGGGGGTTCCTGATTGGGGTGGAGTGAGGAATTCTGCAAACTGCATATCGGTTCTGCAGAATTGGTTATAGAATTAGATATTCCCAACATCTCTTGGGAATATTGCAGAAAATCTGGATCCAGACTACCTGTGTTCAGACCCCAACTCCACTACTTTCCAGCTGTGTGACCTTGGGCAAGGCAGTTAACCTCTCTGTGCCTCAGTTTCCTCATCTGTAAAATGGGAGTGACAGTGGTGCCTGCCTCCTGAGGTGGCTAAGCATTAACTGAGTTAATACATATGATGAATGTACATGTGTCATTTTTACAGTAATACTATTGCCATTATTACTAGTATTATTATCTATGAATGTCTGGTGAGGTTGTTTCTGGTCCTTGGAGCACCAAGGCCTCGGGGAAAGGAGTGACTTAGGACCCCTGCTTCCCAGCAAGTGTTTTTCCCCTTCTGCTGTAGCTAGAGGGCTGTCAGGTAATGCATCACTGTTTGCATGACTTTCTGTTCCCAGGGCGAGCCTTGATCATCCACTCAGCCCCATTCGGGCCAGGGAGGGGTCTCAGATGCTCTGCGTTTAAGGAATATTCACGCGGCCACATTGTAAAAGCAAGCAGCGGGTGTCAGGGAGCCCATGGTTTTGAGTATCGAGCTAGGTGCAGGGTTAGAAGTCATGCTTACTTCTCCATTCAGTGAAAATTGATCTGGTATCTGTCACTTGGCGGATCTTGGGCCGGCTCTGGGGAAAATGGGATCTGCTGGATGTCAGGGCTGGATTTCTGGAGGAAAGTCATGTGGCGCGGGTATGGGATTCCTGTGTGACCCTGGGTAGGTCGCTTCACCTCTCTGTGCATTTCCCCATCTGTGAAGTGAGTCTCAGATGGGCCAACGTGTCATTGAAGGTGAGAGGGGACAGCCTTTTACCTGTGTGTACCTGATGTTCTCTGCCCTGTGCTTCCAGAAGTTTTGGGGGAGATGACTGAATCTGCTTTTCCTCCATCTGCTGAGTCCTGGCTTTTGAGAACACTAAATGTTATTTACAGTAAAATAAAAATAGTAAGTAGGGAGTATTCATTCTGTCCCAGGCACTGTGCTCATTGTTGTTTTAGTTGTTTCTCATGTCCCCATTTACCAGATGAGAAAACTGAGGCTCAGAGAGGGAGTCCCATGCCCAGGGCCACTACTGGGAAGAGGGAATGCTGATCCTTGCAGCCAGACTCAACCCCCGTGCCCTGAATCCCTCCCCTGCTGCCTCCCTGGTGGTAAAGCAGGTCTGAGCTAGACAATCCTGGTGTTCCGTCCCATCTCTACTGTGTCATTGCTGTGTGACTCTGGGCGAGTAGCTTTGCCTCTCTGAGCCTCAGTCCTCACCTGCAGAAAGCAGACACTAAGATTTTCCCTGTGGGGTGGTTGTGGGGTTAGGTGAGGTAACCGTGCACATAATAGGCACTTTAAAAATGGGAGCCCTGCCCCATAAAAAGATCCGTTTAGAGTTCTTAAAAAGTGTGCGTAAGTTATGCCAAGGAATGACTTTATGAGTCACTATATAAATCTTCCTTGTTTGTAATAGCAGAAATAATCATAGTAGCAGTAATTCAAAATAATAATTAGTGTTGATGGACTGCTTCTTGTACTCTCGTTCCTTGTGCATTATTATATGCAATCCTTTTTTGGTGCTAATGTTGTTCCCATTTTACAGATCAGGAAACTGAGTCCTGGTGAGGTGAGCCTCCTTGCCCAGAGCTATCAGCTAGTGGGAGCACTTTTGCGTGTGATTCTCCTTGGCAGAGACACAGCTGCACTTTCAAAGGCTCCAGGTCAGGGCTGTGGCTTCCAGCAACTCTGTGTTGACATTTCTTTTCTTTTTGTTTTGCTTCCTCAGTGATGAAAGCCCTTTCTGGGGGCCGTCCTGTTTACCCGAGGCGTGGTGAGGCACCGCCGGGTGGCGAGGAAGGAAGCCCGGGGTGTGTGGGGCCCCCTGGCAATGGGAAGGCCAGCAGGCACACTGGGTACACCGAGGTCACTCCATGAACTCCCGCCACCCTGCCTCCCAGGCAGGGACGGAGCCTTGGCCTTGGTGGGCACAGTGCCTGCCGAGCCCTGCCCAGTGTCCTGGGCTGGGCTGGGGAGTGATTCGGTTGGGGAACTCCCAGGGCCCTTTGTCCTGGGAAGCTGCCCAAGTTTGTCTCTCCCTTTCATTTGAGGCCCCAGCCCTGGAAAGCTCATATTTTGTTTCTAGAATGGATTACCTGCCTGCCAGGGACTGTGCTTGGCATGAGAAGGGGTCTGAGGCCGTGGGAGAGAACACAGAGTGTATTAGAATGAGTTCTGGGCCGCTAGTCAGGACCCCTGAGTGCCTGCTTCTCAGCTGTGTGTCCTTGGGTAAGCCCCTTCCCCTCTCTGGGCCTTTTTCACAGGGGGAGGGGCAACTGGATGAGTAGATCCCAGAGCCTCTTATTCCTGCTGTACCTTCTGGGAAGAATCAAAAGCAGACCTTTAAAAAGTAGGGCCCAGAAAAAAACCCACCATTTGTGGAAGACCTACTGTGTGCCAACTCCCTTGCTAGAGAGGTATTACATCTGCGTCTTCTGTCAATCCTCAGAATGACTTGGACAGGTGGTATTACTAACCCCTTTTACAGATGAGAAAACTGAGCCTCAGAGACCTAAAGCCTTCCTCAAGGTCGCTTAGCTTGAGGCAAGAAGGGGCAGAGGCTGGATTTGAACTCAGGTCTGCCTCCTGGAAAGCCGCCACCCCCTACGGTATAACTCAATGCAGTGGGTCTTCCCACCTTCCCCCTGACCATGTTGAAAATACCATTTCTCCCCTCAAAACTTCCAGGGCAGTGTATCCCTGCCCTCTTTTGGGATCATCGATCGTTTTCATCTTTGTTATGAATTAAGCACCTACTATGTACCAGGGCCTGCCCTGGGCCCTGGGCCTCAGAGCTGCCTGGGATACAGCTCCTGCCCTCCCAGAGGAGAGAGATGAAGGGTTACAGGGCAGCGTGCCCAGGGCTGTGGTGGGGGGCGTGGGGCCCATGGGGGGACTGGGGTGGGGACCCTGTTCTCCTGGTCCTGCCTTCTGGCAGCCTTGAAGCAAAGCTGTTTCCCTTGACACGCTCAGACTTGGATGCGACGGGGAGCTTTGGCAACCAGCAGACCGCCTCCTTCTTGGAGAGGTGAGGTGCACCTGGTTACTGTCAGATTTAACCGCAGGGAGGAGGCGATAAGGTGTCCAAGTGTCGCTTTTATCCAGCTGCCTTCATCACAGCCCCTCTACCTTCCCTCTTTTCCTTCGTTAAAGGGCGATGGGGTGGAGGGGGCAGTAGAAGGCTCTGGAGGAATTTTTGGAATGCCCAGAATGCTGGCTGACCCAGCAGAGCAAGTGTGAGCCATCTGCCCTGGCTTTAGTCGGCTCAGCTGGGCGACCGCAGGGGCCTTCTGGGTGTCGCCCAGGTGCTGTGCCAAGGCCCGGGTCAGCCCCGGGGAAGGTGGCTCTTCCACGGACCGCAGCAGCAGTCCCCTGTGATGACACTGCCCCGTCGGGAGCTATGCAGCCCTGCGGTCCCCTCCTGCCTCTGTTTTGTACCTTTGTGGGCGTGGCTTCTTCTCTCTGCCCGGGTGTCCACGCCACGGAGTCGGGGTGCTGATGTCCGCCTTTCAGCCCGGCCGGGGGCTCCCAGAGAGGTCCTGTGGATGAACGTTGGGGTGAATGGCCAGTCAGGGTTCATGCTGGGCACTTGGGGTGGGTGGTGATGGTATGTAAAGCTCCCACTGTGCGCATGCGTCCTTCTGCAGTACCGCGGGATTCCTATACCTTTGCTAGTTACACTCGGCCAGCCCTTCTGCCTTAAGGTGGTGGCAGGAGATAACTGTTCAGTGCTCTAACGGATAATTCTCCGTTCATTTTCCAAATTCATAATTTTTATTCTCTTTTTGTCCTTACTACACTATATTTCCATCATGCTACAATGCATGTTCATTGTCAAACATTTACAAATGCAGAAAAACAAAAAGGAGGAGGTAGAACTCATATAATCCCACATTCGAAAGATAACCAGGGCTCATATTTTGTGGTGTGAGTTTTAAAGTTATGCACAGTATGGAGATGGAGAGATGTCAGATGGAGATGGAGAGATGTCAGCACCGCGTCCTGGGGGTTAGAGTGTGGGCTTTATTCTCAGATGGCTTCAATTCAAATCCTGGCTTTGGAATCTCCAGCTGTGTGACCTTGGGCAGGTCACTTTCCCTCTCTGAGCCTTAGTTTCTCTGCCATGAAATAAGGTGGCTGTGAGGATTAAATAAGTCAGTCAGTGTCTGTGAAGTGCTTAGAGAGATGCCTGGGAAAAAACAAATGCTTCATGTTTATGAGCTACCATTTTATACGAATGTATATTTTTTTCTCGTTTTGAGCACTGATCCCCTTTCTTGCAATGCTTTAATCTAACACTTGTGGGTTTGGACATTAGGCTATGAGGACACCCTGAACACCTCCTCCTGGCAGGGCCCACGGTGGGGGCTGCTGAGAACGGGGGTTGGGCCAGCTGGCTTGGTTGACATAAAAGCACCTTGGGCACACTCACAAGCCAGTCCTGACCTTTATCGCTCAGGGATGCTTCCTGTCCCCACTGAGCCCTGGACGTTTGTCCAAATTAAAGCCACTGGCTGGTCCCAGCAGGCTGGAGGTGGCCCCTGTAAATGAGCTTGCTGAGAACCCTTCCCCCTCCTTTGGTGGCAGCAGTGGCTTCAGAAGGATGGGTTCAGCCACACCTGGGAAGAGGGACAGGGTTGGCTGGCCTACCTCTAAACAGCTCTGAAACTAGAGAGTCACCTGGCACCAATGGGGACCCTGAGAGCCAGAGAGAGGGAAGGGGTTTGGGGAGCCATCGGACAGGACAGCCTATGGAACCTGGTTTCCAGAGGTGACATCCATGGGGGACAAGTGGTGCTGTGCTTTACCAGCTCTGTGGCCATGGGCGAGATAAACAACCTCACCTGTCCTCAGTCTCCTTCTCTGTAAAATGGGGCTAATAGTAGGTCTGACCTTATAGGGTGGTTGTACTATGATATGTAAAGGCCCTAGCACAGCCAGACACTTAGTCAGTTGCCCCCTCCTCTCTCTCCTCCTCCTCCTCGTCAACATTTAGAACAACACAGACTGGGCCAGTTGCTACGCTAACTACTTGCTATGCATTATTTCCCAGTCATGAACTGCCGTTGCTGTTATTAATACTGTTGTCTTCCTGTCTGATTCCACACTGCTTGGGAGTATGTTTAACCACGGCTTCACACCTTTGAGCGTGTGATGAAACACTCAGCACACAGTCAGTGATCAATAAAAGACAGCCGCGGCGATTATTATTGATCCGGTTAGTTTCGCTGGGGCTACACACGGCTGTTGGAGAAGAGGCAGCTCCCTCGCCAACCCAATGTCTATAATTTGGAGCGTCTGCCCTGTGAGTGTTCTTCTGGGGCTGATCTTGAAAACGGGGTTTGGAACTTCCATGGCAGCCCAGTGGTTAAGACCCAGTGCTTCCAATACAGGGGGCGTGGGTTCGATCCTCCGTTGGGGAATTAAGATCCCACATGCCGCGTGGCGGGGCCAAAAAAATAAAAGAAAAAGAAAGCCAGGTTTTCCTTGTCCGTTTCAGTTCCATGCCAGGCTGCACACCCCCCACACCCCCACCCCCCGCACCCCCACCGGCAGTTCTCCAGGTTCTGTTTATCTACTTCAGCTGCTCCGAAGGATGGTCGCCACATCTGGGGGCCTCCCCTGGTTCCTCCAGATTGAATGTTGTACCCACAACACGGTACATCCCAAATGCCTCTCCCAAATTTGGGGATGATCAACCTGGCTGCTTTTGTGGGGGGGTGGTATGAAATTTGCACCCAGAAACTGTATTTTTAGGGGGTAGATCATGGAGGCAGGATGTTGGGAGGATAACCGGTCTTATGGGCTGCTGGCTCTGGCTCTGGCTGGAATCTTCATCTACTGCTGGCTTGGGGTGGGGGTGGGGGTGGGATGGTTTCCTCTAACAGGACTTGCAAAGGCAGAACCATCCTGGGAAATCTCCGGTTCTAGGGTGTGTCTAGTGTGAGGGGGCGGGGGTAGGGTAGGCGGCCAGGACAGGCCAGGACCCCAGCTGGGTTTCCCGTCTATCTGAAATCCAAGATCGTACTAGAGAAAGATGCTAAGTACTAAATATAATTCTTTGGGTGGTTCTTAGTACCAAAACAAGACAGAATCATTGTAGAACACAAGCAAAAAATAAAAATACAAAATAAAAATCACCCAAAATGTTACCACCCAGTGGAAACAGTGAAAACAGCAACAAAAATAAAGTTCATGTTTATTGAGAACTTGCTAAGTGCTTTACATGCTTTATCTCACTCAGGAAACAGTACTTCTGAGAGATTTGAATTCGGGACCCCGTGCTCATGAACCCATGGTCAGAACCACCCAAAAGATCTAGTCCCCTGTTGATCCTTCCGTCGACCCCCTAGGATGTGCCAGACTCATGCTAACTTGTTTCATTCTCATGGTGACTCACAGAGACGGGAACTCTTCTTGTACCCATTTTCCGGATGAGGAAACTGAGGTCCAGAGAGGTGAAGTCCCTAGCCCACAGTCACTCAGGAGGTGGGACATGAACCCACGCAGAGCCTCTCTGTTTTGAGGATTTAATGCTTCAACTCCATGTTTCCCAACTCCAATCAGTCCTGTATCACCCCGAAAATTTTTCATATTTATATGCCACCTGTTGACTGTTCCTCAGTTAACATTTTTCTTGAACTTGACTCACTTTTTAAACTAACAGCTTTATTAAGATACAATTCACATACCACACGATTCATCCATTTAAAGCGTACAATTCAAATTACAATTAAAAATAGAACTACCATATGATCCAGCAATTCCAGTTCTGGGTATTTATCCAAAGAAAATGAAAACACTATCTTGAAAAGATATCTGCACCCCCACGTTCACTGCAGCATTATTCATAATTGCCAAGATATGAAAGCAACCTAAGTGTCCATCGATGAATGAATGGGTAAAGCAGATGTGACTGACATATATGTGTGTGTGTATATATATGTGTATACACACACACACACACACACACACACACAGTGGAATATTATTCAGCCATTAAAAAGGGAGTGAAATCTTGCCATTTGTGACAACATGGATGGACCTCAAGGGCATTATACTAAGTGAAATAAGTCAGGTAGAGAAAGACAAATACCAGATGATCTCATTTATGTGTGTAATCTAAACAACAACAACAACAAAAACACCCCGAAACAAAAACACATCTCCAGTTCACAGATATAAAGAACAGATTGATGGTTGCCAAAGTGGGGGTGGGGGTGGGCCTGGGGGTTGAAATGGGTGATCAAAAGGTACAAACTTGCAGTTATAAGTCCTGGGGATGTAATGTACAGCCTGGTGACTATAGTTCATAATACTGTGTTGCATATTTGAAAGTTGCTAAGAGAGTAGATCTTAAAAGTTTTCATCACAAGAAAAAAAAGCTTTTTGTAATTATGTGTGGTGACAGACGTTAAAAAGACTTATTGTGGTGATCATTTTGCCGTGTATACAGTTGAAACTAATATAATGTTGTATGCCAATTATACCTTAATAAAAAAATTTTAAATAAAAAGAATTAAAGTATATAATTCAGTGGTTTATAGTATATTTGTAGAGTTCCGCAACCTTCACCACAATCTACTTTAGAACATTTTTATGTCCACAAGAAGAAATATCGTACCCCTTATCAGTCATTCCCCATTTCCTTCCAATTCCCCCAGCCCCTGGTAACCATTAATCTACTTTCTGTCTCTATGGATTATGCCTATTTTGGACGTTTCGTGTAAACAGAATCATACCATATATGGTTTCTGTGCTGACTTCTTTCACTCAACATAATGTTTTCCAGTTCACCCATGTTGTCATCTGTATCAGGACTCCATTCCTTTTTATGGCCAAATAATATTCTATTGTATGGCTAGACCACATGTTGACTCATTTTTTTAAAACGTAAAAGTATTAAAAAAGATGTTCCTTGTACTAGTTATATTTGATCTAACGCACAAGGAAATACATCACTTAAAGCATCTCCTTTTTACTATAACTGGAGACATATTCTAATAGAGAACATTTATAAATGCAATTTATTTATTAAAAAGCTTCCTCTCTTTTCGTTTGTGTACAATTTGCAGAACTATTCCGAAAGCAAAATATATATGCACAAGTCTGAAAAGATTGCACATTTAGGATATGGTAAATGCTTTACAAGTTACTTGCAAAAAACTCTCTGCCACAACTGGGCCTTTACAGTGCCTTTTTTTTTTTTTTTTTTTTTTTTTTGGATCAAAATATGGTGATACTAGCCTTCCTTCCACTGTGTCATCACCGAAGTACATACACACTCCATGCTCTGATGTACTTGGGACCTTACTTTGTAAACTGTTAACAGGTCACCCACAGGTGAGCTGTTTTGTTGTGCTGTTGTTATATTTGGGAGAGGGGGGATATGATGAGATATTTTCCATTTTGTCCCATGAATGAGAAAAACATTCTTCTGCTGGAACAAAGGAGAGATTCAAATTTCAGCGTTAATTGCTCACGTGTGCTATATGCCGTCCCCATCCACATATTGGGTTCAAACATACGAAAGTGCCATTTTTATAGCCCAACAATGATGGAACACTGTAATTTCACATGGTAAAACCCGAGGATGACCCCACCAGGTCAGGAATATTGGTCCCTTTTTGCAGATGAGAAAACTGAGCCCCAGGAGGGAGGTGACTCAGCAAACAGCCAGGACAGGCGGAACCGGGAGCCAAAGTCCCCACTCATTTCATCTGGCCTCCCTTGGCCCTTGCAGTGACACTGCTGACTCACCAGCAGTGGATGGGAGCTTTGGCTGATTTTTCCAGCAGCGGGGATGGGTTTCCCTGCACCATCCACACTCCCCTCCGTTTGGCCTGGGCTGGCTGCGCGGCTACCACATGCCCTGTGGGAGGCCGCTGGCTGAGGACTGAGCAAGTTTACCCATCTCCGGTCTCCAAGGCCTCTGACAACCTGGTTCCTTCCTCTCCCCGTCCTGAGCTGGCGAGGCGGGGCTCTTGGCTCTGCTGCAGCCGGGAACACTGAGCTCTGCGCATCCCTCCCAGGAGCATTGGTCCACATTCAGCAGCTCCCTGTCTACTGAGCAGGATGGCAGAATCCCCAGGGGCAGGCATTGGATCCAGGCCCTAACAAGGCTGTCTGGATTTTTGTGCCTTCCCTTTGGAAGCTTTCCTTTCTAGGGGAGGGAACAAAAGGCTTAGAGAGGATGCTGTTTTGCTCAAGGTCACACAGCGAGCCGGGAGCTGCTGCGCAAGATGTCAGGATTCCTGCCACCTAATTCCTGCTTCTTTCCACCTGACACCCTCCCTGCCCCCTTGAGCCCCTCGTTGTTGGAGGCACCTATTCAGGCTGCCCCGCCCCAGCAGGTATGGGCTGGCTGGGGGTGCCATAGCTCCCAGGCTGTCTGGGTGGAGCTGCAGCACCCACTGGCCACCCGCCCGGTGACCTGGGGAGCCCACCAGGCAGGTCTCGGCTTGAAGATGCTCTAGCACCCAGCATCCCAGCAGGTGGAGGAACGGGTTTGGGCCCTTTCCCCACCCATCCCCCCTGCACGCCAAGGCCCAACCCCGGCTCAGCCCATGGGCCACCTGCGTCTGGCTGGGCCTGTGTGTGCCAAGCTTTGCAGGAGAAATGCTGCCTCAGTCCTCCGCACCCCAGGAGGGCAAAGCCTTCCAGGAGCCCTGCCAGTGGAGAGGGGAAGGGAGAGACAGAGGTGGGGTGACTGGACCCCCAGAGTCATGCCCAGTGAGGATGACCACAGTTCCAATCTTGGCCCTGGACAAGTCATATCACCTGCCTCCACTTCGGTTTCCTTATCTGCAAAATGGGTGTGATAGGCCTCCTTCAAAGGACTGGTAAGGTTTGGGCCTGTAGTAGGGGCTCAGTGAATGGTCATGTAATGGGGGAGGGGGTAGATGGAACAAAACATGCAGGTTCTTGTGTCCAGGAAGCCTGGGCTCAAGTCTTTGACTTTACCACTCTCTGCTTGTGTGACTCCGGGCAAGTTGAATCCTCAGCCTCAGTTACCCTGTCTGTACAATGGGAATGACAGGAGAACCAATTTGAATGTACTGTTATGAGGATTGATTGAGATGCTGTCTGTGAAGTTCTGATTAGCTGGGCATGTCTTTGGTTATTATGAATATAATAATAATAGCAATAATAATAATAATTCCATGGTATCAGCCTCAGACGTTTCCCAGTGTGTTTATTGGATGACCCTGCAATGTTGGGGATGTATTTCTTTGGAAAGGAGGAAACCAAAGGGCGATGGAGGCAGGGGAATGAATGATGTGACCCCTCAGGGGCCCTTCCTGTCCAAAGATTCTGGATAAACTGTTGGTCCAAGGCCAGGGACTCTGTGTTCTGCCCGACTAGGCCCTTGACAAATGGGGTCGTTGGCCTTGGTGAGGCTAATGGGTAGATGGTAGGCGGGTTCCACCCCCAACTTGCTGCTGGGGTGTGAGTTAGAAGCAGAAAGGCCTGAGTGTGTCTGAGCCCCTCTAACCCTGTGGTCACTTGGGGGCATCCGCCTTCTGTTCCCTGCCACCCCCAGGGTTCTGGTGGGGCCCAGGAGTCTGATGTGCTGACGGGCTGGTCCATGGACTGGTTTCTCACCCTTAGATTCACAGTGGGGTGGGGTGGGGGAGCTGGGATCGCTGAAGCCCGTAGAGGGCAGGGTCTTGACCTGTGTCACTCAGCAAGCCGAGGGCAGAGGGCTCTTGACTCTGGGCTTCAGTCAGGGACCAAATTGGCCATTGTCCTCACTGAGTTTAATTTCTCCACTTTCTCACCTGCAGTACATAGTCTTTATTCCTTACTCATAAGTGGCACCTGGTATTAACCAAACCACAAGGCCAAAAATACACACCGCTGGACCTACATGTTTTTCATGGGGGTGTCTGCCAAAAGCTCACAGCTCCCTGCATCCAGCAGGGTGCGGACCGGGGATGGTTATAGTAGCCACCACCATCAGATAGCTGTTAACACGTTGAACACATGCTGTGAACCAGGCACTCTGCTTAGCACTGTGTAATGATTAACTCATTGCATCCTCCCAGTGGCCCCCCGAGGCAGAGATTGTCATTTTTATACCCATTTTACAGGTGTGGCAACTGAGGTACAGAGAGGCAAAATAACTTGCCTAAGGCTACCATGGTAGAACTGGCATTTGAACCCAGGTAGCAAAATCTGGCACCAGATTTAAAAAATTAAAAATTATTTTAAAATTGTAGTGAAATACACATACCAAATTTAGCATCTTAACCATTTTTAAGTGAACAGTTCAGTGGCACTAAATATGCCACAGTCACCACCATCCACCTCTAGAATTCTTTCCATCTTACAAAACTGAAACTTGGCCCCCATTAAACATTAGTTTCCCATTCCCTGCTCCCCGGAGCCTCTGATAACTTATTCTACTTACTGTCTATGTGAATTTGACTGCTCTAGGTACCTTATATAAGTGGGCTCATGCAATATGTGTCCTTTTGTGTCTGGTTTATTTCACTGAGCGTAATGTCCTCAAGGTTCTTCCATGCTGTATCGTGTGTCAGATGTTCCTTCCTTTTTAAGGCTGAATAATATTCCATTGTATATAAACACCACCCTTTGTTTATCCTTTCGACACGTGGGTTACTTCCACATTTTAGCTATTGTAAATAATGGTGCTATGAACATGGGTGTACAAATATCTCTTTGAGAACCTGCTTTCAATTATTTTAGGCAGATACCCCAAAACTGCTGGATGATATGATAATTCTATTTTTAATTCTTTGGGGAACCACCATACTGTTTTCCACAGCAGCTGCACCATTTTACAGTCCCACCGGCAATGTACACCCACATCCCACCAACACCTGTTATTTTCTGTGTGTGTGTGTGTGTGTGGTTTTTTTGGGTTTTTTTTTTTTTTTTAATACCAATCATCCTAGTAGGTGTGGCTGGCGCCTGATTTTTGTGAGAGATTCTTGGGATCCGTAATCGTGGAGCCTTAGTTCCTGTTGGAATGTCTGTGGCATCATGGCATGTGTTTTCTGGAACTATTTCAGCCTCTCCCACCAGACGGTGAACTTTCTCAGGACAAGCCCCGGTGCCGCCACAGGGTGCTGGCCTGGGTTAGATGATGAGGGAACACTAAAGAACTCCCCTCTCACTGACCCAGGACGCACCCTGGCATGTGTCTTTTTGGGAGAAATGCTTAAAGCCTGGACCTAATTCTTCCAGGATGTTCTCTGGGCACCGTAGTCCTAGCTCCAGGGTCACTGAGGAGGAAGCAGCAGCTGAATACCTGGGACTTGGCTGTTCAGAAGAAACACCCCACCCGAGGCAGCTTTAAGAAAATACAGGTTCTGGGACCACCATTTGGAGCGTCAGACTCCACGGGTCTGGGGTGGGGCCTGAGCACCTGTATTGAAAAAGAAGTCACCCCAGGTGATTCTAATGGGCGCTTGGCCCACGAGGCACGCCCGTGTAACATGTCACTCGACCCTGGCTAAAGCTGCGGAATTTATCACAAAACTACCCGAGGGACGTGTGTGTCTGCATCTTTGCTAGAGTGAGTGAGTGAATGAATGATGAAAGTGCAGAGTTCCCCAAGCTCTGTCATCCACACACCAGCTTTGTGGTTTTTGCCCCATCTATACAGGCGTACCTTGGAGACATTGCGGGTTTGGTTCCAGACCACTGCAGTAAACCCAGTGAAAAAAAAAAAAAAGCGAGTCACATGAATTTTTGGATTCCCAGTGCACATAAAAGTTATGTTTACACTATACTGTGGTCTGTTACGGGTGCAACGGCATGATGTCTAAAAAGAAAACGTACATGCCTTAATTAAAAAACACTTTATTGCTAAAAAATGCTAATTGTCTCCTGAGCCTTCAACTAACCCTAACCTTTTTGTTGGCGGAGGGTTTGAAATATCAAGAGAGTTACCAAAATGTGACACAGAGACAGGGAGTGAGCAAAGGCTGTCAGAAAATGGCACCAATAGACTTGCTCCACACAGGGCAGCCACAGACCTTCAATCTGTGAAAAACGCAGTATCTTCGAAGGGCAGTACCACAAGGTACGCCTGTATACCTGCTATGTTATTAGTCACCTAATTTTTTTTTAAGACCTTTTATTGAGATACAGTTGACATAAAATAAACTGCATATATTTAAAGTGGACAATTTGATAGTCACCTAATATTTTAAAGTCACCCTACCTAGTTGTACTCAAACAAATCTATGGTTATTATAAATAGGAAAAGCCAGTGTCTCTGGCCATAAATAGAGGTTTACTTTCAATATTCAAAGGAAATCAAACTGTGTCAGAGAGTTTCAGCTAAATACAGTCATCCCTCAGTATCTGCGGGGCATTGGTTCTAGGACCCAACCGGGTACCCAAATCCGCAGATGCTTAAGTCCCATCTAGGATAGGTGGTCTTCCATATCCTCGGCTTCTTCATCCTCCAGTGCGACCAACCGCAGGTGGTAAACATAGCACACGATGCACGGTTGGTTGACTCTGTGGATGTGGAATCCCTGGATGCAGGAAGGTGGTTGCCGAAACCGCCAACGCAGAGGGCAGACTGTAAATGCTGCATCCCCCAAGGGTTTTGAGCCAGAGGCCTAGCTCTCTTTATGAGAAAGGGTGATTAGCAAGTGTTACATAAGTGTTAAGTGCAGGCCAGCACCCAATGGCTACGTTCTCCTGCCTGGAACTACTTTTCCTCCATGAGTCAGCGCTGTTTAAGGTCCAGCCCTTGGACTGTGTGGCCTCCCATGCCTCATAGCTGCAGAGTCAGGCAATGAGGGCTCAAG
Source organism: Hippopotamus amphibius kiboko (assembly GCF_030028045.1). Classification (NCBI taxonomy): domain Eukaryota; kingdom Metazoa; phylum Chordata; class Mammalia; order Artiodactyla; family Hippopotamidae; genus Hippopotamus; species Hippopotamus amphibius. Next base: position 8,307,518 of record NC_080193.1, on the reverse strand, counting down.
GGAGGAGCCCGGGTGACAAGGACAGTGATCCCCATGGGTGAGGCCCACCGTCTTGAGTGGCCATCGCGGGAACGGCCCTGTGGGTGTGGGAGTCACCCGAGCCCAGGGCATCCCTTGCCCTATGGCCGGTCCCAGGACTGAAGAGGCTTTTATCTACGGGTTCATTGAGTTGAGAGGGATCCCTGCCAAAGAGATCAGGCCCTGGGTAGGGCACAGAGCCCAGAGGGCACGGACCTGGCAGCTGGGAGCCAGGAGGGAGAAGGGGCCTGTCCTGCAGGGTTGGAGTCCCTGTGAGGTGGGTATAGGCATCCCAGGTCCTCGAATCACCAGTGGGGAGGCCAGCGGTCTGCCTCTTCCTGGAGTGTGACCTTGGGTAAGTCCCTTGACCTCTCTGAGCTTCCTTTGGTGCCTTTGTCAAATTAATTCATTTGGAAACTACCATTGGATGTCTGCCAGGGCCAGGCTCTGGGCTGGTTGCGGCAGAGAACCCCTTCTCCCTGGGAGTCTATGGGCTGGAAGGGAGACTGACATCACAGGAGGCTTTGAAGATAGTCTGGGGGAGGTACTTTAACTGAGGGGTCGGCCCAGGCTTTTCTGAGGCTGGTGTAACAAGTAACCACCATCTGTGTTACTTAGAACAACGGAAATGTGTTCTTACAGCCTGGAGGCTAGAACTCCAACATCAAGGTGTCAGCAGGGCCACACTTCCTCAGAGGCTCTGAGGGGAACGCTTTCTTTCCTCTTCCAGCTTCTGGTGGCTTCCCGCAATCCTTCGTGTTTCTTGGCTTGTGTCTGTATATCTGCATTTTCTTTTCTTTTGAGGACACCAGTCATTGGATCAGGGCCCACCCTAATCCAATATGACTTCACTGAGACATCGTTACATCTGCAAAGACCAAATAAGGTCACGTTCCAAGATTCCAGATGGACATGAATTTCAGGACCCTATTCAACCCACTGTGCTGAGGAAGGGCCGTTAAAGCTGAGACCTAAACATGTGTGTGTGGTCAGGGAGGGTGGGGAGTTGCGGGGAGGGGGTCATTCCAGGCAGAAGGAACAGCAGGTGCGAAGGCTTTGCGGTGGGAGGGCAGCTGAGCCAGTGTGACTGGGGCAGGGGAAGCAAGGGAGCAGTGGGGGCTGAGGGCAGAGAGACTGCAGGGCTGCAGCACAGAGCTCTGGAAAGGGGATGGGTTTCATCCTGTGCAGCTCAGAGGAGTTTAAACAGGGGCATAACGCAGTTGGAATCCCTTTTTGGGAAAAGGTCATTCTTTTCTTTCTTTTTTTTTTTTTTAATTGAAGTACAGTTGATTTACAATGTTGTGTTAATTTCTGTTGTACAGCAAAGTGACTCAGTTATACATCTACATACATTCTTTTTTATATTCTTTTCCATGTATGATGTATCAGAGGATATTGAATATAGTTCCCCACTTGAAATGAATGGATAAAGAAGATGTGGTACATACATACAATGGACTATTACTCAGCTGTAAAAAACAATGAAAATGGGACATCTGTAGAGACATGGATGGACCTAGAGACTGTCATACAGAGTGAAGTGAGTCAGAAAGAGAAAAACAAATATTGTATATTAACACACGTATGTGGACTATAGAAAAATGGTACAAATCAACCGGTTTGTAAGGCAGAAATAGAGACACAGATGTAGAGAACAACTATATGGACACCAAGTGGGGAAAGTGGGGAGGGTTGGGGGGGAACGAATTGGGAGATTGGGATACCAAATTGTACACTCTAAATATATGCAGTTTATTGTAAAAAATAAAAAAATAAAAAGTTAAAAAAAAAAGTCATTCTAACTATAGACTGGGCCAGGGGCATGGCAGTGACCAGCAGTGTACATGCTTTAAGGTTTACCCCCAAGCACATTTACTTCCCATGAGCGCTTTAATCTTTAGAGCCCTGGCACAGAGGTAGGGCAGCACTAATATCCCCTGAGGAAATGAAGGCCCAGAGAGGGTAAGCAGTTTTCCCAGGATCACACAGCTAGGGTGAAGAGCCCTCAGGACACTCATCAATGTCTTTTGTCTTGTGAATGCTCAGTGCACCTGGAGGGGAAGTCTTTGGACCTTGAAGGTCCATTTTCAGATTCCCGGGCAGGGGAAATGCATTGATTTTACACCTGTTGCTGCCTGTTCTATGTCATTTGCTCAGCCCAGGGGAGGTTTAGCTGTGCGATAGGGATAAGGTAGCTTTGGTAACTTAGTGTGGAGTTAATTCCCGCATATCTGGGAGCTGCTAGGATCCTCATCCTCCCCTTTAGAGCGGAGCTCGGAGAGGAGAAAAAACAGGCCAAGGGCAATAAACACTGCCCTGTTCACCGAAGAGGGTTTTGGAGGGCTGTGATAAAATCTTGGGCCAAGGCCCAAAGGAAATGGCAGGATAGTTAAGACTGTTCCAGAACCTTTGAGCTGATGTTTCTGTGACATTTGGGGTGTCTATTCACATGGAAAAGAACTCGCTTCTTCTTGAGAAGGAAAAATACGTTTACCTATTTCAGATGAAACATTCCAAAGTGTGAACATATTCATTTAACCTGCTCTGGGACTGAAAACAGAAATTAAGTGCCGTCTCCCAGGTACTGAGGACGCTAATATCCTCCTGAGAGACGGGCTTGTTTGCTGGATCTGAAATTCCCAGGGTGAGGCAAGGTCATTATTTCCTGCTCGGTCTCTTGTTTTTTCAGTTCTCTCTTCGTCTCAGTGCTGGGGAGTGGGGTAGGGTGGGGTGGGGCGGGGGTGGGGGGGTACGGGGAGGGGAGGGACGAAGGGATTGCTCTGAAATGCCCCCCTTCTGGTGAGGATTTTTCTCCAACTGTGTTTTGAAGGAGCTGTGGGGTACTCCTTCGGGAGAAAGCTGAGCCAGGCACTGCTCACTCCCTCCCCCAGCCTGGCTGCTGGGATGGAGTCCTTACCCCGCAAGGTTGAGGGATGCTCTGTGTGTGTGTGTGTGTGTGTGTGTGTGTGTGTGTGTACGTGTTTTCTGTGGGGGGGGGGAGGGGTGATGAGTGGCAGAGAGGAGTTAAATTTGGTTCGGGATCTGAGGGCTGGTTTCCTTCCTCTCCTGGTGAAAGGCCGTGTGGAATGAATCACATCCTCTCTTTAGCGTTCTGGGCCCACAGAATGTCAAGGCCAGCCTGGTGTTGTCAGAGGGACACCCACCTAGGGGATGTTAGACGCTGGTTTGGGACTCCGTGGAGGGACTTTGGGCCACCTCAAGGGATGGTGCCTGTAGCTCCTGTTCGAGGCATTTATATTTCATTCATTCATCCATCCATCTGTCCATCAACCCTTCCACTCATTGCAAATCCGGGTGATGGCAACCCCCTTGCTGGAGACAGGTCCCTGGGCTAATCATCCGCCCTTTGTTACTTGAGCACCTGCCTCGAACCTGGCCCTGTACAGTCCCCAGGGACTCACCTAGGGACGAGACAGACGAGGCCCCGCACCCTGGTCTGCCAACTTCTCCTGTAAAGGACCAGATAGTAAATATTTTCAGCTCTTCAGACCATAAGACCCCCCCATCACAACTGCTGACTGCCAGAGACAATATGTAGCTGAGTGCATGCCACCGTGCTCCAATCAGATTTTATTTAGGGACACTGAAACGTGGTTTTCCTGTAGTTTTCACGTGTCATGACATATTATTCTTTCTTTCGACTTTTTTCCAGGGATTTAAAAAAAAAGTATTTATTTATTTATTTTAAAAAGTCTTTTTGGCCATGCCATGTGGCATTCAAGATCTTCCCTGACTGGGACTTCCCTGGTGGCGCAGTGGTTAAGAATCTGCCTGCCAGTGCAGGGGACACAGGTTCAATCCCTGGTCTGGGAAGATCCCACGTGCCGTGGAGCAACTAAGCCTGTGGCCACAACTACTGAGCCTGCACTCTAGAGCCTGTGAGCCACAACTATCGAGCCCATGTGCCACAACTACTGAAGCCCGTGTGCCTAGAGCCCGTGCTCCACAACAAGAGAAGCCACCACAATGAGAAGCCTGCGCACCGCAATGAAGAGTAGCCCCCACTCACAGCAACTAGAGAAAGCCCACGTGCAGCAATGAAGATCAATAAAGAAATTAATTTTAAAAAAAAAGATCTTCCCTGACTGGGGATTGAACCCATGCCCCCTGCATCTGGGAGCTGGGAGTCTTAACCCCTGGACCACCAGGGAAGTCCTTTTGATTTAAAAATGTGAAAACTATCCTTAGTTCCCAGACCCTAACAAAAACAGATTTGGCCCATGGGTTTCTAGACAGAAGCCAAGTGAGCAAACCAACAGAAAGATCATTTCGGTTGCTGAGAGGGGTGGTACAGAGGACAGCCAGGGGTGCTCCTATTTGGTGTTCAGGGAAAGCCCGTTTGAAGAAATGACGTTTAGGTGGAGAACTGTGTGGAGGGAGAGGCAGCCCCTCTTCCAGGCAGTGGGAAGAGCACAGGCAGATGTCCTGGGGTGGAGGGAGGAGCTGGCGGAGGGGAGGGTGGTGGCAAGTACAGGAACAGAAGCCAAAAGAGTGAAGGGGAGGGATGGGTGGTGAGGTCCCAGAGACGAGGGCTCGGCCGTGTTCAATGTTGATGAGGACATTGCACCTCAGGTGTCTCCCGAGGTGGTGGGAGATCTGGGGTGTTTATACTCCAGCTCCTGGTACATCAGCTCCCGGCCACTTCCCGCCAATCTTGCACCCAGGCCCCCAGGGCAGGGGAAAGCCCTCAGGCAGAGACTGCAGGGCTTTTGGAAACGGTGGCGGTGTTCACAGTTGTGAACAGGACACTGGCAGCATTCTACTGCACTGGGATTTAGTGCACTTTTTTCAAGACCTAGTTCAGATCTCTCCCCTGCAGGAGGTCTTCCCAGCTCCCCAGTGGCTGCTCCTGGTCTTCCTTCCTCTGACCCCCCCACAGCCCCCAGATCGACCCCCATCCTAGCGCTTCAGGACTTGATGCCATAATTCCTCCTTGGCCTGGGTTGGGGCCACATCGTGTTCCAGATACGGGGTTTGGAAATACCTGGTGAGCATGGGTTCAGGGCAGTAAGGCGGGACCCTGCCCCGGAGCTCTCACAGCCCTGGGGGAGGCGGATGAATGACAGGTGGCTGTGTTTCAGGGAGGGAGGGCTGGGGAGACCGTGTCTGAAAAGCGGCTGTTTTTCGAGCCGCTCCCGCTGCCAGACCCTGTGCTTCTCACCCCTGTATGATCCCTGGCATCTCTCTGGCAGTTCCATCAAAATAGCTGTGCTCGGGCTCCACCTGCAGAAATGCTACCTTGGTCCAGCCCTGCATCTGGCTATAGATATCGATCCATCCGTTGGGCTTGGAGTGCCGAAGCCCTCTGTATTAGTTTCCTATGGCTGCTGTGACAAATTACTACAAACCTTAAAGGCTTGAAACAACAGATGATGCTGTTGTGGTTCTGGAATCAGTTTCACTGATTAGGAACCAAGGAATCGGTTCCCTCCAGGGGCTCTCGGGGAGGCTCCATGCCGTTTCCAGCTTCTAGAGGCTGCCACGTTCCAAGCTCCCTTCCCCCATCTTCGGAGCCACAACTGAGCATCTTCAAGTGTCTTTCTGCTGAGACTGTCACATGGCCTTTTCTCTTCCCTAGGCAAATCTCCCGCTGCCTCCCTTTTATAAGGACACATGTGATTGCATTTAGGGCCCACCCGGATTATCCAGGCTGATCCTCCCATCTCAAGATGTTGAGCTAAAGTCCATCTGCAAAGACCCCTTTTCCACGTACAGTACCAGAGATCCTGCTTCCAGGGCTTAGGACCTGGATATTTTGGGGGGCCATTAATTCAGCATTGTGCTGTTGGTCCTGAGAACGCATCTCCTGAGCCCCCAGCCTGGGCAGGCAACCCCTACAGCTAATCTTAAGGACTCCTGCAAGGTTGGCCTCCTTATTTCTGCTTTCCAAGTGGGGAACCCAAGGCTTGCAAGGGGAGAGTGATTTTCTGAAACCAAGCTTGCATTTGAGCCTGACCTTGCATCCTTTGAACCTCGCATCCTTTGAACCTCGCATCCCGTTGCCCTTCACTCAGGGAGGGGCGGAGAGCGATGTGCTGTAGCTAGAGGGGGTTCTGCAGAGCTCCCTCCGCAGGTCTCAGGAATGTAGAGACTCCTGTCCCAGGGCTGGGAGCCTGCTTGCTATTTTTAGGGTGTCTCTGGTCCGACCCCCCTCAGTGGGAAGTATTCCCATCACTGCTTCTTATGATCCTTCGGGAAGAAAGTCACTGTTGTTGTTCGTTCTTTAAAAATGGGCTTTGGGGCAATTTCACTTGTCTGAGAATTGCAGGGGGGCGTCAGCCCCGAAGATGGAAGGAAAGGGAGCCCGCTATGTACCAGTTGCTGCCCTGGGGCCTTCCGTGCCCATCGGGCTCCATATCACTATCCCCATTTTATAGATGAGGAAACTGAGGCCTGGGGAGGGGGATTGGCATATCTGAGGTCATGCAACCGGTAAGTGGTGGAGCCGGGATTTGAACCAAGGGCTCCCTGACTCTGCCCTCTGTGCTAGTGGTGAATCACCAGGCCCGGCAGGCTCCCTGCTTCTGAGTGGTGGGTGGTGTTTTGTTTTGTTTTTTTCTTTTTAATTTTATTGAAGTATAGTTGATTTACACTGTTGTGCTAATTTCTTCTTTAAAAAAATATTTATTTGTTTATTTGGCTGCACCGGTCTTAGTTACTGCATGCAGGATCTAGTTTCCTGACCAGGGATCGAAACTGGACTCCCTGCATTGGGAACACAGAGTCTTAAGCACTGGACCACCAGGGAGGTCCCATTGTTGTGCTAATTTCTGCTGTACAGCAAAGTGACTCAGTTTTATATATATATGTATATATATATAGTCTTTTTATATTCTTTTCCATCATGGTTTATCACGGAATATTGAGTGTAGTCCTCTGTACTACACAGGACCCTTGTTTATCCATTCTAGATTCCACATATATCATATGATATTTGTCTTTCTCTGTCTAACTTACTTTGCTTCCATCCGTGTTGCTGCAAGTGGCATTACTTCATTCTTTTTAACAGCTGAGTCGTATTCCATTGTATATATGTAGCACTTCTTCTTTATCCATTCATCTGTTGATGGGCATTTAGGTTGCTTTCATATCTTGGCTATTGTAAATAGCGCTGCAGTGAACATTGGGGTGCGTGTATCTTTTCGAATTATAGTCTTGTCTGAGTACATGCCCAGGAGTGGGATTGCTGGATCATGTGGCAGCTCTATTTTCAGTCTTTTGAGGACCCTGCAGGCTGTTTTCCGTAGCGGCGGCACCCATTTACATTCGTGGTGGGAGCCCTGCGTTGATCCTTTTTGCTCCCTCTAGTGCTGGTTTCCCTGCTTCGCGTCGGGAGGGGTTCACACGCTTCCTCTGACCCCCACATGCAGTCTTTCTGCCAGTCCCACCCTCTGTATTTAAAGCCACCCTGTCTCTTCTCTCGGTCCCCACTGTCACCGACCCCGCCCAGGCCGCCCCCCTCTCCCACCTGGGAGGCAGCAGGAGCCTCCCCTCTCATCGTCTGCAGTTTATTCTCCCCTGGGCACCTGGAGTGAGCTTCCAGACGGCTCACAGCCCTGCTAAAGTCCACGTGGAAGTGGCTGCCCACTCCCTCCCGCAGAGGCTCTGCCTGACCCGCCTCTCCCCTCCGCCACCGCCTGCCCCTCCAGATGACCTCATCCTCCCCCTTTACACCTGCCTGCCTCCCTCCCGGCCTTCCTTTTGGAAGGCTCTTTCCCAGGCTGTTCGCGTGGCAGGCTCCTCCCCTTCTCTTGGGTCTCAGCTCAGATGTCACCTCCTCAGAGAGCCCTCCCCATCCCCCCAGGGTAGAGGTGCTCCCCGCAGCCCCTGACTCTTATCACATAACCCTGCTTTATTGCCTTCCCAGCCCTGGTCGGCTTCCACACGATTTCATCCTTTCCTTTGGTTGACTGAAAGCTCTCCCTTCCAGAGCAGAAACCTCACTGGTTTGCTCTGAGGCTGCATCCCCCATACCCGGCACATAGTCAGTGCTTAATTAATGTATATTTGCTGAGCGAATGGTCCTGTCCTGGTGAGGAGGTCCAGGTTCAAGTGTGGACCTTGCCCCGGCTTCCTGGACATTCCTGGGCAACTTTCTTCCCCCTCGGGGTCTCCTCGCCAGTGTAACCAGGGAGCCTGTTCTGCGTAGTCTCGAAGGTGGAAGATTCTGGGCTTCCAGGCCCCAGGAATTCAGGGCTGGTCAGGGCTCTGGGGGGACCGGCTGGCCCGAGGGAAGATGTGGGAGGAAGGCTGACCCCCGAGCCACAGGAAAGGGAGGGTCCATGGGTGGGGAAGAAAATATTTGGGATGCCTTCCCGAGGTTTAACCAGAGCTCCTGAGCCCCTCTCCCCACGGCCCCCCAGGAAACACTGGCTGTCGTCTTAGCTGCCGTGCTGGTGCGGGGAGGGTGTGCGGGGGCGGGTGTGCGGGGCGAGCATCCGCCCACCGGGGACCTCTGCCAAGCAGGCTTTTGTTTATTTCATATTCGAACAAAAAAGAAGGCTATCCTCTTAAAAACACAGTTCCAGAAACCTCACTGGGGTTTGGAGATCTGGGCAGAAGGTGGCAGGCAGCTTTTCTTACTCTTTGTTAAATATTAAAAAAATTTTTTTTCTAATGGAATAGCATACATGCCGAACACCAGGAAGCAGAAAATATCATCCGGAAGTGAGCCCACCACCACTGAATCATCACCGTGAACTTTTGGTAGGGGGATTTTTGTATTTTTGAAGGTGCATTGCTTTTTCCCATAGATTATGCTGATTACAGCTGTTTTTTTTTTTTTTTTTCAAAACCCCAGATGTATACAGCTTTGACGCTTCCTTTTTTTCTACTTAAATCATGCCATTAACTAGTTTCTCCCATCACCCATGGTGGTAACCTTCATTTGGGACAAGTACATAAAATTGCCAAAGAATACTGTGGTCTGTTTAACCAAACCCCAGTCACTGAGCATTTAGATTGTTTTACTAACTTGGTCTGTCTCTCCAGCCTCGAGTACCTGGTGTTCTCTGGCCTTGGAATGCCCTGCACTTTTAGTTCCCTGAAGAGGGTCTCCTGCCGCAGGACCTTTGCACAGGCTGTTCTGCTGCCTCTCCCTCTGTTGTAGCTTCCTGATGTGCCTCCTTTACTTTCCTCACAGTTTGTATGGAAACCTTTCTCTGGTTTCTCTTTGAGTTCTGCCTGCCTCCCATTACCCCTGCCTGTGAGCGGCCTGAGGGCAGGGGTGTTACTGTCTCCGGAGGGGTCATGGGATTGTTAGTTTCACACCCCCAGATGTTCATTCTTGAGTTCTAAAAATGGGGCCTTGGCTTCCTTTGTGTTTAACTGGTTGAGTGGGGGATGGATACATTTTATGATGGGGGTACAGGACACATATTTATTTCATTTTATTTTTTTGGCCACTCTGCATGGCATGCCAGATCTTAGTTCCCCGACCAGGGATTGAACCCGTGCCCCCTGCAGTGTAAATGCGAAGTCTTAACCACTGGACCGCCGGGGAGGTCCTGATACATTTTTGCTTTAGCCCTCAAAGCATGAAGCAAAGATGCAAATGACCCCGACAGACGCATGATACCCCATCTAGTCCCTCCACTGATATACGCCATGTATGTGGACCCATGTGTCAATGGCTGTTACCGTGGAGATCCACGATGTCATGTCACCACGATAACAGTAAGAGCTGCTCTTTCTTGAACACTTAGTTTAACTAATTAGTTTAATTTATTCACCTCTCACAGCCAGCCCCCGAGAGAGGCGCTCATCATCCCATATTGCAGATGAGGAAACTGAGGCTTGGAGAGGTGTCGTAATTGGCCCAGAATCACACGAGAAGGGGCTGAGGCAGGTTATAAACCCAGGCGGGATGATTCTAGAGTCTGTGCTCTAATGACAGCCCTGCCCTGACACACACACACACACACACCCCAGATGTGAGTGCACACCAGCAGCTGCTCTGGGTGCTGGTATTGGCTCTGGGTTGCAGAACCACTGCCTCCAGCCCGGCCCCAGTGTGAACAGGTCACCTCTGGGTGTCAACAGGCTGACCCAGCAGGCGCTGGCTTACGCCCTGGCCTTGCCCATCCTTGAGGGGCGGAGTCACGGTGGCCCCATGGTGACCCAGCCGTGCAGGTGGACAGCTTCAAGGATGCTGACCTCGGACTCCTGCCGTAGCCTGGACGGCTGGTCTTCCCACCTCACCTGTGGGAAGAGCCCGGGGCTTGAGGAGTGCCCCAGGCCCTCCTGCCCAACAGGGGAAACTGAGGCTCAGGACACACAGCCAAAGCCACAAGCCACGACCTAAGGTCCCCCTTTGACTGCTCAGCCCCTCTGTCCTGCTGGGGGCCTGGGCCAGGCAGTGCCTGTCACTCAGGCGAGCTTTGGGGACCCATCCCTCTGATTTTTAAGATTGTCCCCTCTCTTCATTCCTGCCAGTCCAGGAGAAGGGGTTCAGCCTCTTGAGCTCTGAAGTTTGACAAGATGAGTGACCTTGGACTAACTAGGCTTTTAATTTCCTTAAGCTTCAGTTTCCTCCTTTCTTAAGTGGGAAAAATGATGATACCTGTAGTCACAAGCTAAATTGTGACGAGTCAAGGAGATAACCTCCATGCAGAGTTTATTTTAGAGCTGGGGACATGCACAGCACGCGTGGAGTGAATGCTTGTTCTGTGGTTGGAGCTGTTATTTCTGCTGGTGTGGGGAGATCGGGACCTGGGTGTGCCTTCTCCACGCTCGTCCCCTCGCGTCCCCTGCTTGCTCAGTGTGGCCACACCACATCGGTGTTTGCAGATGTGGGCCTGGGGACCCCTCCCCCTCCTCTACAGAGCAGGACATGATTCATGCCTGCGCTGGCGGACACCGCCCTTGGCATAACTGACCACGCCCGCAACTGATCTCCTGAGAGGTAGTCTCTGGGGTTTAGGGATGTTGTCAGCGAGGGTAGGGGTAGGGACCAGGGCTTGGACCCTGCCAGAGCTGGGACAGGCCCCTAAAGAGCTGAATTCTTTAAGGATGCCCATGCCTGGGGCTCTACCTGGAGACCAGAGTCTTAACTTGCAGTGTTCATGTCATGGCTGTAGGCTGTGGGCTCTTAGTGGAGGACAGGGTCTCAGGTGGAGGGAACACACCTACATGCTTGTAAAATCTTGTCTTTGTAATTACCTACTTGTGTGAACATTATATGTCTCCTCTTTCCCCCCAAAGCTGGCCCTGTCTTGTTCACAGCTGCATCCCAGCTCCTGGTAACCATGCCTGGCACCTACTAGGAGACCAGTAAAAATGGATTCAATAAATAAGCAGTGCCAAACGCTTTTACCTCCTTAGCAAACCTCTCAGCTAGTTTTGGAACTGGAAAGGGTTATAAACCCATTTGACAGGTGAAGAAGCTGAGGCTAAAGATGATGAGAAAGGGGCCCAAGTGCACAAAGGCGGGATTTGAGTTCGAGTCTGCATGCTGTGAGCTACTACCTGAAGCTCTCTTCTGACTCAGACGCCCACTTGCCAGGTGCTGATCTCAAAGCAGCTCTCTCTGCCTCTCCCTCTACCTGCCTTGAAGCCAGCAGTTCTCACCTGGATGCACAGGATGGAGGATGCTGACATGTGAGACGCCCTCCCCCGGGAGTGGGGGACTCAGCAAAGCTCCTGGCAGGCAGGTGGTAACTCCACCCTCTCCCACTCAGGAAAGCAGATCAGAATGCAAGGGAGGCAGGGAGAGGAAGGCGATTCTGGGAGAGCCCCAAATGCACTCTCATAGGTGGCCTCCGATCTGCTCACTGCCCCCTGTCCCGATTCAGCCCTTGCCACTCCACCCCAGCCAGCTTACCAGAAATTTCTGTTCCCTCAATGCCCTGAACTCTTTTTTAACCCTAGACCTCACGGTCTTCTCTTGGCTGGCTCCCTCTGATCCTTTAGGTCATGCAGCTGAAATGTCACCTCCTCCAAGAAGCCTTCCTTGATCACCCAATCCGTGGGGCTTAACTCTGATTCACTTCACAGACCTCATTCCCTTCACCTCCTTTGTAACATGCTGCCATCTTTGTCCTGGCATGTTGGCTTATCCATTCCCCATCTTTCCCACTCTCCATCTCTAAACTCTATGTAAACGCAGACCTTGAATTTTGAGTTCATCAGTACCTCCCCATCCCCAACCACGGGGCCTGGCACATAGTGGGTCAGTAAGTCTTTTGAATAAATTGATAAAAGAGCAGCTTGAAAACATTCGGCCAGCGCATTCGTTGGCATCTCCCACCATCTTGGTCGTTGGCGGGTTGCGGACCGTTTTACAATGGGGTACGTCTCACCATGGCATCATAACACCCTAGGGGAGAATGGGTGTTCTGAGCAAGTCCAGCTCTTGTGAGTCAGTGGTTCTAGCAAAAGAGAGGTGTCTTAGGTTGGGCTCTCCCAGAAGCAGAGCCTGAGTCAAGGGTGCAGGGCAAGTGATTTATTTGGGTGGTGGGACATCGTTAGGGTTTCCCAACAATCAGGATATCTCTGGGGGCAGCTGGGGCATAAAGTGCGCTGGGAACCTCAGGGAGACTATGGAACACGCCTCTAAATTGTCCCACCAGCAGTGGAAAGTTGTCCACCTGTGCCAGGAGGATTTGGGTGGGGCTGTGACAGCATCTGCTACAGCAGGCAGGCTCCTCCCCGGTGGCTGGCGTACACAGCGTGGCAAGCTCTGGCGGGTGCCTGCCGGCTGCAGCAGACAGAGGGGGGTGGTGTTTCTGCCAGAGATCTGGGGCCATTTGTACATAGTTGCCACTTTGGGCGTGAAAGGATCTCCAAGCCCAGAGAGATCATTTTCTTGGGTTCACCTTCTCAGGAGGAATTGTATCGTAAGCAGAGCTCCTGCATACTGAGCGCCTGCTGTATATACTTCCCAAGCGTCTTTGGTTCCTTGTGTTGTTTGGGATGCTGGACAAAGCCTGTCCCTCCCCCAGCTCCCCACGTCTTTCCTGCACTTGTACAGAAGCCAACAGGTCTAACTCCACAGGCCACCTCCTCGTCCCCATCTCTCTAAATGATTAGTAATAATACTGTTGATGAGGACCGTACTTGAGGCATGTGGCGCCCACAGGCATAGCCCTAAGCACTTTGCACGGGTGTGATCTCCTTTAATCCTTACAAAAACGCATGAAAACCTACCCATGATTCCATTTTATACTCGAGGAAGCCAAGGCTCAGAAGGGTGGAGTGACTTGCCTGAGGTCATGTAGCTGGTGAGGTCAAGATGGGATTGGACACCCAGCTGGTTGACGCTGGAAGTCCATGCTCTGCGCGGTCACACAGAGGGACGCAGACAGGGCGAGGAGGATGGGGGCTCCTGGCTGCCAGTCCCCCAAGCTCGGCACCCTCTGAGCTCTTAGTACCTGCTGGTTACCCTGGGCAAAATTAGAGTCTGGAAGAACGGACAGCAGGTGGTTTTTATCCGAATTTAGGAGATTGTAGTGTTTTCTGTCACCAGATCGGGTAGGTTGCTTTCAGGGGAGGGGCTTGAAATGACTCATCAGGGAACGGACCCTCTCCTCTGCCCAGGTGGCTCTTCTCAGAGCTGGTGGTTGCATCCGGTGGTTCAGGGGAGGGCCCTCTCTGCTCTCGGAGGGGAGGGATGCTTCAGAGCTTCACTGCTGGTGGCTGAAAGCAAGAAGGTTTTGATGGGGGTCCTTCTGCGTGTCTTTTAGCGATAAAAGTAAAAGGACTTTGGAGCAGAGGGTAGACCCTCCCCCAGCACCCGCGCACACACACACACTCTGTTGATGTTGCCTCTCATAGCTGGGCTCCTGGACCATCCTGAGTCTGTCATTGTCATTCGCTTTAGACTTACCTGTGCGAGATGGTGCATCCTGGAGTCTGTCTTAGGTAGGGTTCCCGAGAAGGGAAGCGTTGACCGGATGGGGGAGGGGTGCTCTCCGGAGTGGGGGAATGAGGGAAAGAGGAGCAGGCAGGGGAGGGGTTGTGGTCTCACCCACGTTTAGCTTCAGCCTGACCCCTGGGGGCTCTGGAGCCACAGAATGAATCCTGCCTTGATGCAAGGGTAAGTGGTCTTTTCTATCCCACATATCTTAGTCATAGGATGGATGCCCTGGTAGGGGGTTTGCGGGCAGGATTGGAGGTCTTGGCCTGTTGAAGGACCACTGTCCTGGAAAAGTATGTATCTTTGAACAGATAACCCTTACAGCAGCTGCGGGAGGGTGCAGCACCAGGGAAGGGGATCTGGTGGAGGGAGAAAGCAACAGCGTCTCCTGGTGGTTCTATGCTCCATTTGTCCTTAATTGGCTGTGTGACTTTAGGCAAGTCACTTACCCTCTCTGGGCCCAGATTTCACCTTCTTTCCCCAGAGGGAGATGCATAGAATCACTCTTGGCCCCATCACATTTTTAACCTCCATCAAATGACTCATTTTCTCCTTCAAACATTCATTTGTTTCAGCAAGTGTTTATTGTGTACCTACAATGTGCCAGGTGACTTGCTAAGCCCTGATGATAAAACAGGGAAGGGAACAGGACAGAGAGGGTCTCAGCCCTCAGGGGGTAAGACAATCAAGTCAACAGGCTTAAAATAGTAGGATCAGTGTCACAAAGAAGCAGAGTTGTGAGAATGAAAGTCTTACCTGGGGTGGGGGCAGAGCTCTGGGAAGGCTTCCTGGAGGAAGAAGCATCTTATCAGAGAGCTGTTGCTGCGTGAACACACGTGGGTACTGACATCACTTGGGAAAAAGAAAAATGACCGGCATTTCCTTGCAGGTCTCTTTCCCGTCTGAGGGTGAATTCTTACAGATCCTGACTACCTGCAGGTCAAAGCAAATTGAGATCTCCAGGATGGGTGGAGCCGGGGAAATGGGAGGGGGAATTTGGTAAAAGATGAGGTCCTGGGGTGGGTAGGGGCACATGAGGCAGGGCTATGGTGCGGGGTGCGGCTTCATTTCATAAACACCTGGAGGCCACTGGAAGTTTGAGGTTTTGTTTTCTTAGGTATAACTCACAGTAAAGTACACAAGTCTAAAGTGTTAACTGGGCACATGTTTGCATATGAACACAGCACATAACCACCACTCAAATCACGATATAGAATATTTCTAGACCCCCAGAAAGCTTCATTATACCCATCCTAGCCAATACTCCCCACATAGACCTACCTTCTATCACCACTGAGAAGTTTTGCCTATTTCCTGAACTCCACATTAGTGTGGTTTTACTGTACGAGTACTTTTGGGTCCTGCTTGTTTTTCTCACCTTAATGTCTATGAACGTATCCACGTGTTTGCATGTTGCAATAGTTTGGTTGTTTTCACTGCTGTGTTATATCCCGTCATATGAATATGCTGTACTTTATCTAGGCTACCATGGATGGACTTAGCTGGTTTCCAGGTTTTGGCTGTGACAAATGAAGCGGCTGTGAAAATCTGTGCACACGTCTCTTGTGGACCTGAGCACTCCTTTCTGTTGGGTAAAAACTCAGGAGCAGAATTGCTGGGGCATAAGCTGGATGCAGGTCAGCTTGAGTAGGTGCTGCCAGTTTCCAAAGTGTTTGTGCCAACGTAAAATGGTTCCACTTCCCCCACGTCAGCACTTTCTGACGTCAGTCTCTGTTGTTTTGGCCATTGTGGTAGATGTCAGGTAGTGTCTCATTGTGGTTTTAATTTGTGTTTTCCGGGTGACCAGTGAAGCTGAGCATCTTTCTGTGTGCTTACTGATCATTTGGAGATTTTTTTTCCATGTGTGACGTGCCCATTCAAGTCTCCTGTCCTTAAAAAAAAGCAAACAACAAGCCAGATTGTCTTTTTCGTATTGGTTTAGAGTTCTTTCTGTATTCCGGATGGAGTCCTTTGTGACATATAGATGTGTGTGTGTGTACACCTGTGCACACGTATATATGTATGATATATTTTATATAATGTAAATCATATTTATAAGCATAATATAGATGAAATACTATATATTATATCATTTGTACGTATGATATTTTATCCCAGTCCTTGTGTTGCCTTTTCATTCTCTCAGTGGTGTCTTCTGGTGAACAGAAGTTTTACTTCATTTTGTTTAAGATCCGTTTACCCCATGTTTCCTTCTAGAAGCTTTAGTGTTTTACCTCACAGGAAGCACCATCAGGTGAGTGTGGAGGTGGGACAGGCAAGTCGCGGAGCTAATATAGGATGTGCCATTGAGCAGGTCAGAATGTGCACCTTGGAGTTTTCTCCCAGGGAGGGAGGGAGCTGGGGTATTGATACAATAGTTGCCCTCCGTCTATGCTGGAGGGCTGCCAGTGGGGCACTGACCCACCGGCACTTCTGGCCTCTGCTCCCATGGCTAGAAACCAAGCCAGAGATTCACAGGCATCTTCAGTAGGCAGCCTTCTGCATCTTGGGGTGGGTGCTGAGGGTGTAGGGCAGGGTACCCGCGGCATCTGCTGCACCTTCTCCAGAAAGGCTTGGGCTCTCTGACATGCATATTATAGTCAGAAATTTATTCTGTTTCACTTCCTGCTTTCACACACCTAGCTTTTCAAAAACGTTGCTTTTTTTTTTTTTTCTATCATGAGCACATCCATTTGATCCGAAGTCAGCACAGCAAAGGAATCCAGACGGTGGGCTTCGTGGTCTTGGTGTCTCTGAGCCTCAGTTTCCTCATCTAGAAAATGGGAGTAAGATACGGCTACCTGCCTCAGAGATTGCCAGGAGAAATGAGGTTTTGCCCATAAAGTGTTTCACCTGCAGACTGGCTACACATTCAATAAATAGAAATTATTCTTGTTATTTAGTATGGTATAAAATTCATAAATTATAAATAAGGGGAAAACAAAGATTAAAATCCCCTGTAGTCTCATTTCCCTCCCACTTAGGGTCAGCCTCTCAGACCATTGCTTATATGTTCTCCTCACACTTTCTCTAAGTATCCGTGTATTCACATTTAGATACCCACCCATGTGCATCTGTACAAAGCAGGAAACGGGATCTCCATGCTGCATATCCTACCCCAACTTTTTAAAATTTAACTTTTACTTATTTATTTGGCCAGGTAACACAGTCACGAGGCTCAAAATGCTAAGTTACCAAAGTGCAGACATCGAGAAATCTCCCTCCCGTCTCTGGCCCTCAATTCACCCATTTCCCTGCCTGCCGCCCCCAGGGAATGAATTTAAAATTTACTGTTAATTGTATCCCCCTCCCCCCCCCCCCCCCCCCCCGCCCAAAACTGTTTGTAACTGCCTCCAGTTAAAAGTGTAAACGATTTGAATGTGCTCTTGACAACTTGTGTATCACCCAGGGAGCCACTTTTATCCTTGTAAGTGGCAAAGGTTACCTCAGAAATTGAACCGTGTTAGCCTCATGTATTGATGGTGTAATTTGGGCCCTGTAGATAGAGGCTTTCTTAGTGCTGTATGCCAGTTGATAAAGATGATGGATTTGGGGGTCAAAGGGACACTGGCTGATCACTCAAACACGTGGCACTCTTCCGTCTAAACCACAAGTGCTCCGTGCCCGTAATGAGTGGCTGGAACTGCTGTTAACCAGAGCCTTTCATTAACCAAGGCCTCTCCTCTGCCTTCCTCGCTTCTCACCCTGCGTTTAAGGCAGAGAGAGAAAGAGGTCAAAATAAACTGTTCTCGGTGATGCTGAAGGTCAGCTCCTTCCAGTGGGTGAATAATTCGTGGTTCCGTTAAATAAGGTTGGGCCTGGGGTCGAGGCAGCCAGCCCTGTGGCCCAGGCCTTCCCTGTGTTGAGAAGGTTGAGAATGAGGTTAGAAGATCCAGATCCAGGGACTGAGTGCAGCTAGTCCCTTCTCACCCTTGTGACTCCCTATCTATGAACCTCAGTTTACACATCTGTATATTGGGATTGTACAGTGCAGTCTGATAGGACTTTCTGCACTGTCCAGTAAGGTACCCAGCCTCCCTTGCCTATTGAGCTCTTTAAATGGGGCTGATGTGACCAAGGCACTGAATTTAAAATTGTATTTAATTTTAATCACTTCACATTTAAATTTTAGTAGCTACATGGCAAAGTGCAGTGCCAGGACCTGCCTGTAGGATTTGATACCGTCAAGGTCCAAGCGAGCAGGAATGGGGCGTCCAGTGAATGATAAAATGGCAAAGTGCATACGCTCTGGAGTCAGCCTGAGTAGAGTCCCCCATCTGCTAACTTACTAAGCGGTTGACCTCAGCCAATCACTTTGCCTTTTGAAACCTCAGTTTACCTATCTGTAGAATGGGGATAAAAATAGCATCAGCCCCAAAAGGTTGTTGGAGAGATTAACAGGGCCCAGCATAGGGGTGGGGGTCGAGGGTAGGGAAGGGGATGGCAGGACTTAACCCAGCAGAGGATGAACTGGGTGGGATTGGGAGTGAGGCTGCTTGAGTTCAAATCCCGGCTCCACCCCGTGGGCAAATTGCTAAACCTCCCTTGGCCTCCTTGTGTCATCCATTAAGTGGGCCTCATCATGTGACCTACCTCAGAAGGTGGATTAAGTGGGGAAATTCATTTAAGATGCCGTCTGGCACAAAATCAGTGCTCAATTAGTGTTAGTGATCTGGTGCTGGTAATTATTAACACCGAGCTTTCCCAAGGCCCAGTACTTAATAGGTCGGAGGACAAAGCAGTTGAATAAACTTGGGATGGTTCATTGGGTTCTCTTTTTGGCAGTTGGGCCAGGTATGTTTCTTCAGCTCCACGGAGGCCTGGGTTCTGTGCCAGGAGCAGGGCCTGTCTGTCGTGCCCCGAGGCTAGCGGCGCCAGGCCCTGACAGGTTTACGGGAGTGCTGGGAAGCTGGTCCCAGAGGAGGAGGAGTCAGTTGGTTGCCTGAAGGGCGTGGGAGGCACAGTTATCCTCCTGGGAAAACCAGGAGAGGACATGTCAGCCGTCCCTGCAGGCTCGTTACCGTGGGCGGCACCCAATGACAATGGCTCGCGGGGGGCGGGGTGCAGTGGGTGCAGCGGCTGGGGGTGGGCCTGGAACCGTTTACATCCCCCGGATGCCGGTTCAGTCTTGACCATCCTTTCAGGCTTTTCTTGCGCCTGGTTTTGGGGGGATACTCTTTGGTGTCTATGTTCTTTGGCACTTACCCCTGATTTTAATCAAGGCTTGTGTAGATGACAGGCTGATATTAGATCTTAGGCCATCCTGGCGAATGGTATCCACTTAGCCAGTCACCCTTCCTTTCCCTCTCCCTAGCTGGGCAACTGGGGTACAGTTTGAGCATAAGGGTGGAGTCCCCGGAACCACTGTTTCTCCCAAATTCCTTCAGCAGAGAGCTATTCCTTTAAGTCTAGCTAAAAAAAAAAAAAAAAAAAAAAAAATCCACCAACCCACCAATCCGTCCATCAGGCTTTATGTTCTATTTATTTGCTCATTTATTTATCATGCATTTGCAGAAACCTACTTTGTATGTTCCAAGTATACTGATGGTGTCTCACATGTACCATCTCCTTTAATCCTCAGAGCCCTTTGAGGTAGGTATCATTAAACTTAATTTACCCATGAAGAAACTGAGCTTTCGGGGATGAAGTGGCTTGTCAAAAGCACGACTACATTCACTATGTTTACTTAGAAGACATTTGTCCCCTTAACCAATTTGTACCAAATTCCCTCTGTCTGTTAGGAATGCTTTTGCCTTCATATAACAGAAACCTTAACAATGGCTTAAACAGTATATTATTATTTTTCACATAACAATTACAACAATAAAAATCCAGAGGAGAACAGTTCAGTTAGTACAGTGGCTCAGCTATGTCTTTGAGGTCTTTTCCATGTCGCTGTCCTTAAAGTATCACATGTGATCCCATGATCCCAAGATAGTTGCCTTGGCTCCAGGCATCACATTTTTGTTCCAGGCAGGAAGATGGGGAGGAAGCACCACAAGCTGCATCTGCCTATTTTTGACTCCAGTGCCATGTTCCTTCCACCTGACTGGTGAATTCCGGTCACGTGGGCTTTTGCCATTTCACATAACCCCTGTACCACCATTATTTTTAGACTTTCACTTTTCCAAAAGTTAAATAAAATTTTAAAAGAACCGTTATGAAAATCTCTATTGTAAATAGCAAACCAGTGTCACTTGTCTTAAATTGAAAACAGCAGTGAAATTAAATATAATGAAAATAAAATTATATTTCAAAAGCTGCTGCTGCAGCTGATGGTCCAAGCTTGGGGCTGTGTCCTCTTTCTTAAATTTGAGAGAGTAGCAGATAGTGTAGGTGTTAAAGTCATGGTGGCACCAAGCAGAGACGGGCTCAGGGACTTCATGAGAAGGCACCAATGAGAATCAGAAAGGAAACAGTTTTCGCAGAATGTCATTCACAGAAGCTTCATGCTGTGCCTGGGTATCAGAGCATCCTAAGTGTTACCAAAGACCATCTTGTGTCCCACATGGACTGCCTCCCACCTCTGGGGAACCCAGCACTCTCCTGTTCTGCCCTCCCCGTGCCAGGCATCAACTAGGTTCTGGGAAGGCGAACCCAGAGCTGGAAGGGTCTGTGTCCTGGGTGGGCTGTGGAGGGATCTGTAAATCTTGCAAGGGGGAGAACCTCAGGCTTATCTCTGATACAAGTCATGATGATCAGGTAAATAGCCAGAGAAGGTTGGAAGATGCTTTGGCTTAGGAAATCAGCCTAGGCTTCCTGGAAGTGGTGTCTCTTAGTCTGCTCTAAAAGGATGGATGGGATTTGGGCAAATGGAAATTGTGCCCAAAGGAATCAATCTTCTCTCCACAGAGGAGAAATAAGTGAAAAAGATGCTCAGATCATTGGGCCCCTTTGGGAATCTGGGAGTGGAGGCAGGGCCTATAGTATAGACCAGGTTGGTTAGTTTTGGCCTGTGTGTATGTGTTGGGGGCGGGGGAGGGGGTGTCATCTTGAATACCTTGCCCAAGGCAATGGAGGGTGGGGGACATTTATTTTGGAACTGGGGAGTGACATACTCAGACCTCCCCAGGGTCTGAGTTTGAACATAAGGCAGTTCTTGGGCCAAAATAAGCTAATTCCTCCAGAAACCTATCTGTGCTCAGAGGGAATTATTTATTTATTTTTCTGAAATGCAATATGTGCCCCTCAGGCTCCCTGAAGAGAGAGCATATCATGCTCACATTTTTCCGAGTCCAGCATTGTGCTGTGCGTCGTGTTGAACTAAGTGCTGAGGTTGAATTTCCTCTGCTGTGAACGTCATTTCCGGGATGGGGCTTCCTTCCTGCCCACTTTTCCAGAGCCAGGCCGGACACAGCAGCCGGGCCGGGCCCAGACTCACCTCTCCCTGTGAGCCGTTCTAATTGCCCTTGCAAATCTTACAGTCAAGTGTGTGATGGCCCGGCAGTAAATGAGAGCCAGTAAAGCTGCCAGTGATGGCACAGTCAGCCCCAGGGCCCTGGTTTATTGCTGAGGAGACATCTTTATTGGGTCTGCCCCAGGGCAGAGGTTAAGAGCCCTGGCCTCCTAAGCTCTGACTTAAGTCAGCATGGGACGTTTTTCCCTTGGGTGTGAAGATCCATTCTGCGTATATCCAAAGCTCTAAAAAAAAAAAAAAAAAAAAAAAAGGTGTACACCCTTGGAACCAGCCAGCCCACTTCTAGGTAACATTTATCTTGGGAAAGTCATTGCATGTGGGTGTTTCATTGCAGTGTTGGTTTTAATAGTCGGAGATTGGAAACAACCAAAGGATACAACAGTGGAGGATGGAGTCCCGGTAATGATGAGATATCCAGGTAATGGGAAACTTCAAAGCATGAGAAACGGCTGTAGAGGTTGTGCAGCTATTGATGTGAAAAGTGTTTATAACGTATCTTGAAATTAAACAAAACAAAGCAAGTTCCAAAATAGCATGTGTGACCTGATTCCATTTTAGTTTTGACAAAAAGTTCCCATTTACATTGGAAATGGCCAGATCGGTGGACGTTAGAATGCTAGTAGTGGCTGCTGGCTCTAGGTGATGGGATTTAGGATTATTAAAAATATTTTGCTCATTTATGTTTTTGAATTTTTCTGCAATTCCAATGTGGAGAACCTGAAGAGATCTAGTGAAGGCGTAGGTCTCTGCCAGAATAGTGTGAGAGCTTTGGATATTTTAAAGAGGGAAATGTCATATCCTTGGAGGGGTCCCGTCTCTCAGGGGACTGAGATCTCAACAGTCTAGAGCAGGGGTCACAAACTCTTTCTGTAAAGGCCCAAAGAGTAAATATTTTAGGCTTTCTGGGCCATAGGGCCTCTGTGGCAACCACTCCGGTCTGTCTTCATACGTTGGAAGAAGCCCTCGATAACACGCAAATGAATGGGCATGTCTATGTTCCAATAAAACGTTATTTGCAAGAACAGGCAGTGGGCCAGATGTGGCGTGCAGACTGTCGTTTGCCCATCCGTGATCCAGAGAAAAACAAACAAACCCAAAAAATCTGCTTGATTAATGGTTTCAGTGAGTGCTGTAGCCAGTTCAGAAATAGCACAAATAGTAGGAAGGAACAGGCCAATGAAAGTTGAAAAGGCGGATGTTTAAATAAAGGCATAAAGGTCACTTGTAACATTCTTTCTCCAAATCAGCAGTTACACCTGGACAAGGGGTGTTGGGGTGAAGCAGTTTGGATTATGCTTTTTTTAAATAACCAAATGTTGCCAAATGTCCCCTGGGGGCAAAATTGCCCCTTTGAGGACCCCTGCTCTAGACCTGTTCCGTCCTCTCCATCCTCTCCAGCCAAGTGCATGGACATTTTTTCTTCTTCTTCTTCTTCTTTTTTTTTTAAGCTCTTTATTGGAATATAATTGCTTTACACTCTTGTACCAGCTGGATTATGCTTTGGAGTGCCTTAAGATGCCAATCAGGTCACCAAAGTCTCCGGCAAGTCTTGCCGGAAGGACATTCGTTTACCACCGTTGAGCCCGGCATTTCCCAAACCCTTTCTATTGACATAAACCACAGGACCCTTTGTGTGGGTGTGAATGTGTACCATGCACATCTGGTGATCCAGGCCATTTGGGGAAAAGCCCCTTCAAACTGTTCCTCTGGATTCCAGAGTCTGAAAGGTCAGATGCCCTGAACTCTTTAATTCATTACAACTTGAAATTGACACAGAAGTCAAGGCTATGCTAATTAAGGCGGTTCCTACAGAAATCACACACACTCAGAAGGACACTTAGCTCTCACTACGTCTGTTAACACGGAATGAGAATTAATTTGAGTGCCTCAGCAATCCTTTATTGAGTACCAGGTATTCAGAAGGAATCGTGGGGGACCAGGGGATGCAGAACACGCACCTCAGAATCCAGAGAACTGGGCTCCACGGGGGAGAAGCCAGGGCCAGAGAGAAGCTGCGTGATGCAGACCTGATAAGTCCTGGGGTTGAGCCAAATCACAGTCGCAGAATCTGGAAGGAACTTGTCCAAGCTCTCATTGCAAATTGGTGGAGGAACCGAGACCAAAACTAGGGTGAAAGACATACTGGGCGATTCCATTTCTTTGAAATATCCAGAAATGGCAACTCAGTAGAGACAGAGAGCAGAGAGTGGCGGCCAGAGGTTGGGGGAGGGGAGAAGGGGGAGTGGCTGCTTGTTGGGTATGGGATTTCCTTTGGGGTGATGCAAATGTTTTGGAACTATTATAGATTAGCATCAGTGGTTGCACAAGTCCGTGAATTTACTAAATGCCACTGCTTTCACGGTTTGAAATGGTTGACACGAAGAATTTCATGTTATGTGATTCACTACCACAATTTTTTTAAAAAAGGATGGTGGAATAATTTATTGTCCAAACCTGGGCACTTCTGAGAATGAAAGTGTTCTGTCCCAAGTAAACCAGGATCTGTGATCACCTTGACTAAAATCACCCAGTTCTGACTCACGGACCAGTGTTTTGTACCCTCCCTCCAATGCAACTCTGACCCAACAAAAGCACATGGTTTTTAGAAAGTTGTGCCACTCAAACTTTTCACCAAGATAGCCCTACGTTGCCCCAAGGAGGGTAAGTGAATAGGCTCATGCTATAAGACTGTGTTTCTCCCCTACCTTTGGGCCTTTGCACATGCTGTTCCCTCTCCTGGCTCCAACCTTTTCTTCTGCTTGGCTGACTCCTACCAGTCTCAGTTGAGATGTCACCTCTTCCAGGAAGGCATCCCTGACTACTCTGCCCCTATTAGGGCACCCCCCCCTCAAATTTTATGAGGTTTCATCTCTTCCTCCTCCGCTAGACTGTATCACCTGTTGTAATCGGGAATGGGGTCTCTTTTTCTTCTCATTGCATTCCCAGTGGGGATGGGGAGCAGAACCCAGTGTGGACCATAAGTGGTTTTAATGGAGATTTGCCTAAAAGACATGGGTCCCCATGAGCTGAGTCACGTGGTAATTAGAGTTTAAGCATTAGGTTTCCTTTATATTTGGTTTTAGTTTCTTGCTTTTTTTTTTTATTGTGGTAAAATATACATAGCGTAAAATTTATCATCTTAACTATTTTGAAGTGTGTAGTTCAGCAGCATTCAGTACGTTCACATTATTCCTTAATCATCACCGCCATGCATCTCCAGAATTATTTTATCCTCTCATCCTGAAACTCTGTGCTCATTAAACAATAAAGCCCCATTCCTTCCATGCTCCAGCCCCCGGCAACAACCATTCTACTTCTATCTCTGTGAATCTGACTACTCTAGGTGCCCCATGTGAGCGGAATTATATAGTATTTGTCCTTTTGCGACTGTCTTATTTCACTTAGCATGATGTCCTCAGGGCTCATCCACGTTGCATGTGTCAGAATTTCCTTCCTCTTTAACACTCCACTGGATGGATTTTATCTGTGCCTCCATCGACAGACAGTTGAGTTGTGTCCAGCTTTTGACTACTGTGAGCAATGTTGCTTTGAACATTGGTGTGCAGGTATCTTTTCGAGTCCCTACTCTCAGGTCTTTTGGTTACACACCTAGGAGTGGGATCGCTGGGTCTTATGGTAATTCTATGTTTAGGTTGTTTGTTTGTTTTTGTTTTTTTTAGAAAGGAAGTTCTCCTTTTTCAAAAATTAATTAGTTAATTTTTTTGGCTGTGTTGGGTCTTCGTTGCTGTTCACGGGCTGTCTCTAGTTGCGGGAAGTAGGGGCAGCTCTTCGTTGCGGAGCGCAGTCTTCTCAGTGCGGTGGCTTCTCATTGCAGAGCGCAGGCTCTAGGCACAAGGGCTTCAGTAGTTGTGGCACATAGGCTCAGTAGTTGTGGCTCACGGGCTGTAGAGTGCAGGCACAGTAGTTGTGGCCCATGGGCTTCGTTGCTTCTTGGCATGTGGGATCTTCCCAGGGCAGGGATTGAACCTGTGTCCCATGCATTGGCAGGCAGATTCTTAACCACTGAGCCACCAGGGAAGTCCCTATGCTTAGTTTTTGAGGATCTACTATACTGTTTTCCTGGGCAGTGCACAAGGGTTCCAAATTTTCCACATCCTCACCAACACTTGTTGTTTCTGTTCTTTTGATGGTAGCCACCCTAATGAGCGTGAAGTGTCCTTTACATTTGAACATCATAAAAAGCACTTGTTCTAGTGAAGCCCACGTGCACTTTGGAAGAAATCTTGCAGGGAGGGAGGGTGGATCAGCATAATTCCCGCCGCCCACGGCAGATCCATCTGCTACTCCAGCTTCAGTTTCCTCATCTGTAAGACGGGCTTCATAATAGGACCTGCTGCTTTTTTTGTGTGGTTGCACCACATGCAGGCTCTTAACTCTCCAACCAAGGATGGAACCTGCACCCCCTGCAGTGGAAGCGCAGAGTCTTAACCACTTGGCTACCAAGGAAGTCCCAGAACCTGCTTCTTTGTATTGTTAAGGGGACGAAGTGAAGTCATCCTCGTAAAGCACTTAGCACAGCTGCTGGCGCACAGTATGTGCTTAATAAAATAATAGCCATCTTTATCCTCAGCTTTTGAAAGCTTTGAAAGTGGGCAGGAAGGGAGCCTTGATACATCTACATTTTGAATTGATGGGGAGAACATAGCTCAGAGGGAAACTTCCTGTATTGAGGTCTAAAAAGAAATCTGTTTGCACAAATAACATTAATGGAAATGAAAGGGAATTTTTTTTTTTTTTTTTTTTTTTTTTTTTTGCTGCGTTGGGTCTTCGTTGCTGCTTGGGCTTTCTCTAGTTGTGGTGAGTGGGGGCTACTGTTTGTTGTGGTGTGCGGTCTCCTCATTGCAATGGCTTCTCTTGTTGCGGAGCAGAGGCTCTAAGCACACAGGCTTCAGTAGTTGTGGCACATGGGCTCAATAGTTGTGGCTTGCGGGCTCTAGAGTGCAGGCTCCGTAGTTGGCGCACGGGCTTAGTTTGCTCCGCGGCATGTGGGATCTTCCCAGCCTAGGGATCGATGCATTGGCAGGCTGACCCCTAACCACTGCGCCACCTGGGAAGCCCTGAAAGGGAATCTTGAAATGAAAAGGAATTAAAAAAATATATATAACAACGATTCCTCCCCAGGTCCCCAACACTTTTTTTTTTCACCTGTCCGTTTTCCCTTCCAGACCTTGACCATTGGTGTAAACAATCTTTTCCGTTGTCACAGCCTTGAATACAAAAATAACAATCCCGTCTACCACCCTCCCTCCAACAGCCTTCTCATAAGCTCTTCCCACTTGCCTGCACAGACCATCCCCCAACCCTCGCTTTCAAGAGATGCAGAATAGCCCCTTCCATGTGGCTGAGAGGCTTTAACCTTTTGTGGAGAATGTGTATTATTTCTAGGTTTTTGCCATGGTAGCCATGGCAACCATCTTTTCCAATCACAAACTCAGGCCATGTGGTATGAAGGGATTTTTGTGCCACCTGTGGGCAGGCTGGGAACTGGAGATCTGGTCTGTCTGCTGACACTGCAACCTTTGTCACATTTAAATGGCTTATTAGTCCTGGGTTTTTTCAAATAAGGGTTATCACCCTAAATCCAGGCTATGTTATTGCTGCACTTGGATGGATAACATTGCGGAGAGCATCTTTGTGTGTATGGTTTTCTCTTCCTTTAGATTCCTTCCATAGGACACGTGTTTAAAAGTGGGATTACTGAGTCAAAAATAAATGAATGCCTTGGGGGTGAGGTATATGGGGGGGGGGAAGTGCTTGATTCATAGTTAGAAGATTTCGCTGTAACACTACCCCTCACTAACTTGAGATCTGACTCATTTTCCTCATCTGTAGAATGGTGGTAATAATCTGAAAAGCACAAGATTGTTGAGAATAGTAAAGAGAGAGGGCAGAAGGTGTACAGAGTCACTTAGTGTGGTCCTGAGTCTTGATGGGGTCTCCAAAAATATGAGTGGAAAGTGAATATTGCCAAATTGCTTCTGTAACTGACATTGTCCCTGGGAGTAGATGAGCATGTCAGTTTCCCACACCCACACCTGGATTGGATACTATTATTTTCTTCTCTCAGAGATGCTCTCCCTTGAGGTATTTTTTTGCACCCTGAGTTCACGTCCAGTACAGAGTCAGACCCTGGGGGTACAGCTGTGAACTGGACCCAGGACCCTCCTGGCCAGAAACTTCCAGTCTAGAAGTAGTTACCACGTGTGGGGTCTGCACTGGGAGTTAGATACCAGAGCAGAGAAGAGGCACCTGAACACCCGCCCTGGGGCATCAGGGAAGGCTTCCTGGAGGAGGTGGCTGCTTGGAGCTGAGATGAGTCAGGCAGTAGGAAATGGTAGTATAGAGGCGTGAAGGCAAGGAAAAGGATAGAGCGTTTTGTGACCTGTCTGGGGTTCATGTGCTGAAGTAAGTATATGAGTTGAGTGTGAGAGACAGAGAGACAGACGGAGGGGGAGGTGTCAGTCATGAGACTGAAGCTGGGGAGATGAAGAGGATCCGGATCCTGCCCGGCCTCAGAGAAGGAGTTTGATCTTCGTTCAGAGGGCAGTGGGGAGACAAGGGCAGGCTTTGATCAGGGGAGTGACATGGTGGCCCCTGCATAGTGGAGAATCACTCTGGCTGCTGCTAGAACAGATTGGCGGAGGCACTGGCGGAGAAAGTCACTTACCTAACAATGTTCTATGCATCTTATTTATTTATGTCATTTACTGTCTGTTCCCATCTTCACAATTATCAGCCCCGTGGGAACAGGGCTCTCTATATGATTTGTTCACTGCTGTGTCCCTAGAGCCTGGTATATGGTAGGTGCTCAGTAATTGCGTATTGGAAGGAATGAATGAATGAGCTAGGGCTGCAGCCTTGGGGACAGAGAGGAGAGGATGCATGCACTCCATTGACATTAGACATTGGTCCCCCTCCATCCGGGGCCTGCAGGTGAACGAAGCATATGCGTTTACCACAGCCCTGCTCTCCTGGGGCGGGGGGGGGACCTGGGCATGCACTTGGCCCTTTGCAAGGTGCCCCACATGGGATGGATCTGCAGACTTGGGAGCCCAGGTCACATTTTGGAAGACGCTGGAAGGTGTCAGGACTGGCTCACGGCCCTCACCAGATGGTGGCATTCCCAGGAAACAGCACCCGGAGACGGCTGAGTGAATGACTGTGAGCTCCCAGATCGGATTTAGGGGTGTAATTATGAAAGATCGGCAGCAGCTGTTAGAATGAGTCAACGCCTCCAAATCTGAGAGTGAAGCTGCCGAACGGCTGGGTTCTGAATGGAGAGGCTTCTCCTGCCTTGTCCCTGTAAAGTTCTCTCCGATTCCCCGGGAGCCCGCGCGCTCCACGGCTGTGCCTGCAGCACCCGGCGCAGAGCCTGGCTTGTAGAAGGAAGGTTGGAAGGATGACGGGATGAATGCCCGTGAATGACGCCTGTCTAATTTTAGCAACTATTGGCCTTAGTGACTAGACGCCCAGCAACGTGATTTTCTCTGCATGAAATTGCAGGAAATGGGAATTTCAAACCTTGCAGATCAGTTCAGGGAGATGGAGCCTGGCAGGTTCAGCAACAGCAGAAGTACACTTACCACTACCCCCACTGCTGCCCCCCCATCCTCCGTGTCCTGGTCCACCGCAGCCTCTTGACCTCCTGACCTCCCAGATCAGCCTGACTCCCTGTCTGTCCCCCCATGCCCACCTCCACGGTGATTCGTAGATAAAACCGACACGGCTCATACCTGGTGTCCCTGCTTTCTCCAGGGAGCTCTTGTTTACCTGGCTCTGGCCATCGTGCTACTATATTTAAAAAGAGCGAGCGAGGCCACCCCGGGAATAAACAGCATCTGTCCTCTGTGTGAGTGGGCTTCTGAAATGTTTTGGAAGAGACTAACATCTCTTAAATTAAGCGTAACATATGTGATGCATTTAAAGCAAGATTTTAAAGCGAACATTTCAGTCGGTTTCCTTGTATTTTACAACAGGTTAAAGGAAAACCCGAGAATCATGGGTTTCTAGGTTTGGGAAAGACTTCAGATATTATTTAGCTATCCACTATGGTGGTTTAAAAGCTCTTTTTTCCCCCCCCTTTGTTCACTGATTGATTCCTCATTGATTGATTAGTTCATGCAACCATATTTATAGACCAGGCATCTGTCTGGCATTTTAAATGGAAACTTGAGAGGGAGCCCAAGATAGAAAGCAGATTACAAATAACAGAGACACTGTTCTGGTTAAGAGGGGCGGGGACCAAGAGTCTTTCCCTTGTTTTTCCCTTCTTCCTTCCCTGCAATGTGGTCACTGAGATGGGTTCAGAGATCCCAAACTGGGGTGACACTTGTGAGCCATCGACCCTGATTCAGCAACAGTGCCCTCGGTGGTTCTTCCCAGGAAAAGCTGTGCAGAGAAGCATTCTTTCATTCCACCTTTGGGCAGATGAGCTGGTGTGACAGTGTGGGATTAATGTGGTCACAGCAGGTCTCTGACAGTGGCCTGTCCCAGGCAGGTCAAACTGGTGGGGCCTCTCAGTGGGGTGGGCAGGTGGAGCTCCCAGCTAAGCTCTTCACAGCTCTTTGGTTCTGTCATTCAGTAGCACTTGCCCTACGGCCACGGCAGAGCTTGCCAGAGCCAGAGGAACGAGCTCATCTTGTGACCTAGACTGCTTAGTGTCGTGAAACTCAGAACTCTTGCACTTATTCAGAATCTTCAAAGGGTAGGGAGCAGGGCCAGGAGAGTAGTTCTTCCTTTGTGTATTTATTCACTCAGTAATTATGTGTTCAGTGCTCTTATCTGCCAGGCTACTGTGCTAGGATTCAGGGTACCCTCTGGTCGCTTCCCACTGATGTGAAGTGAAGGATCGTGAACTATTCAGTGTAACTGTGTGGTTGTGAGGAGTCCAGCCAAGTGTCTGTGGGTCTCTGGACATGTAACAGGGAGATTGTACTAGGTTGGAGGCGGGCAGCTGTGTCTGGACTGTGATCTTAGGGGTGGGCCTGCGTCTGTGCATAGCAACAGGGATAACTCAGAGAGCAGGCACAGCACGTGCAAAGGCCCTGAGGAGACATGTGAGGACCTCCAAGAGATGCAATGTCCAAATACTCCCGAGCAGGAGAACCAGGGAAGACAGCCCCCAAGTTAGCTAGCTCCTTGGGTGTTTAGGAGTTACCTCCTCTAAGCCTAGGGAGTCTTCCGGGACCACCACTCCCAATTCTAGGCAGTTAATCCTCCTTTTCCTGTGCCCCCATGTCCCCCTTTATAAACCATGGTGTTTATTGCCAAGTGTTGTAATTGCGTGTGTGTGTGTGTGTGCGCGTGTGTGTTTATCACACAAGACTCTGAGTTCCCTGAACACAGGGGATATTTCTTATTCATCCCTGTGCACACAGTTGGTGCTCAATAAACATGTATCAGAGGAACGGGGGAGATTTTTATTAAGCACCTACTGTGGACTCAGCACCCTTGATGCCCACGTGTATAGATAAGGCGACGATACTGCAAAGCTGATAGGAGCGTGAGTTTTACAAGCTGGCAGAGATGCCAGCAGACGCAGTTGGAGCTCGAAAGCTTTTGCTCCGTCTGTGCACATATTGCTGGAACTCCGGAACCGAGGCTGTCGCCCCGTGTCTCCCCAGACCTGCTCGAAACTCAGCCTGCTGGGACGAGCCTCCCCTCCCCCTCTGGCTTCTGCCACGGGAGTGTGCGGACAGCCCTCTTCACGATGAGACGCGATACCGCTGGCTTTCTCCGGCAGTCACACGTCCCCAGCCAGGACCTGCCAGCTCGGGTAAGTGGGGCTGGAGAGTCCGGGGTAGGGGGTGGAGGGGAAGGGCTCCTGTGGGTTCTGCCAGGGAATTTTCTCTCTGTCCTTTGAATCCTGTTCTTGTCCTGTGTCTCATGTCCGGGCTCCGTCTGTGTCCCAGAGGTCACGGGAGCTTGGCTCTAACGTTGAACAGTCCTGATTCAGGGCAGGACCCTGCGTGCCTTCGAACTCCGCCCCGGGTCACTGCAGACGGATTCCTCCCAAGTCTCTGATATTCCGATTCTCCATTTTTGTGCCTCCCCTCTGCCTCTAACTCTGCCTAGACAGTGTTCTCTGCTTTGGGGAGAAGGCATCCGTTTAGCACCATCGAGCGTGTAAGGAAGAGAAAATATCAAAATCTGTCTGCCTTTCTTTCCTGCAGGCTGCCGAGTGAGTCAGAGCTGGGGGCAGCAGTGTGGGGCCCCCGGAAGGGAAGCGGGAGGCTTGCATTGAACTAAAATACCTTCTACTTTCAGCCCATCGAGACGGGGGCAGGCTGGGGGCAATTTTGGAAGGAAAGAGAGCACCGGCGTGAAGGTGGGGTTAGGGTTGGGGACGAATCAGGAACAGCAACTTGTCTGGCACTTTTTATGACCAGAAAGGAACAGGACTTAATTGTTAAAAAGGCAGAGTTGAATGGGTCCCGGGCTTGTTACCCAGTTTCAGCTATGCAATGGTTGGCAACCTCTCTGGCCCCTCTCCCTTCATCTTTATAAGGATAACCCCTGCCTCTCGGGGTCACTGGAGGATGGATGAGAGAGGAGGGCTCCTGTCTTGAGAGCGCAGAGCTCGCGGCTGGAGGAACAAGGGGCTTTATGCCTGAGCGGCTGCAAAACTGGGGCTGATGATCGCATACCCGCCTCGTAGGGTTGTAAGGAGGATGTGATTTGTAAAACAGAGGGAGCACTTGGCTTACCTGAGGCCCTCATTCATGGTAGACTCTCGCCCTTAGCTGATACTCTACTTACTGAGCCTGTGAAGGAAGCCAGCATAAAACAGGCATTCAACCGAAGAGAACTCAAAGGCAAACAAATAATGACAGCAGGTGGTGTGGAAAATGAGGATGGCTTTTTTGTTTGTTTGTTTGTTTGTTTGTTTTTAAGGCTTTTGGAAGAGCTGGGGAGTGGAGAGATAAGGGATGGTCTGGGGGGCTGGAATTCCACGGCCACTGACCAACATTGTGACCTTAAGAACACCGGCTTTGGGTAGCTGTGTGAGCTGGGACTGGTCACCTACCCTCTCTGTGCTTGGTTGTGACAAGGATCAGGATCCAGCCTGATGTGGGCAGGCTCTGAAATGGGACGACACTGTGGCGTGACAGGACCCTCACCAGGGCTTACGCTGGGAGTTTGGAGTCTGACCTGGGTTCGAATCCCACCTTTGCCTCTTTACTCTCTGAGGGACTTCAGGTCGGTTATTTGGCCTCTCTGAGCTGGCTTCCGTACCTGTGAAGCAGAGATCATCACTTTTATACCTTCAAAGCTGGCCTCGAGATTAGCCGAGTCGGGACGGTCCAGGAGAACGCTGGCACCTTTTCCGTGTCCTTTGAGCTGGAACGAGCTTCACAGTCAGGCCATTTAGCCCACTGCCCTTGCCCAGAGCTGAGAGGTGGAAGCACTGGCCCGGGCTTGCCCGGTGAGGTCAGTGGAGAGCTGGCGTCCAGACCCCGGGCTCTGGTCTCTTGATCCCCGTCCCCCAAATCTCTCTGCTTCAATCCAGACACTGACTGAATCTTAAATTTAATCTTTTTTTTCTTTTGTGTAGTGGTTGCCTCTCCGTGTCTGATGTTCTTCCCCGTGGATCCACAGTGGTAACCATGGTGACGCGGGTGGAGGTCGGCACCATAAGTTCTCTGACAGGAGTGCCAGGCCTGGGCGAGCTCTCCAAGGAGGAGGCCCTGACTCGGACCTACTTCCGTCAGGCAGGCGGCGCCTCCGGGGCCCCCTCCGCGCTGCTCTTGGAAGGAAAAAGCCCCCTCAGGAGTCCCGTCCGCTTACTCCCTCTGCCGAGACTCGCCCCCAAGCCCTTCTCCAAGGAGAAGGCCGCGGACGTGACCCCCTCGAGGCCCAGCCCAAGCAGCGGGCCGTCTCCTACCGGGGGGCCCTCCCAGGACGCGGCAGAGGGGCTGGATGAGAAGATGCCCGGCCTGGTGGGGCAGGAGGCCGGGGGCGTTGACGGCCCGAGAAGCGCGTCTCTGTTCGCCAAGGCCACGGTTCTGCGGCCCAGCGCCAACACCATGATTCTCTTTGAAACCACCAAAGCCGGGCCCACCCTGGGGAAGGGAGTCAGCCGGGGGGCTCAGGAGGCCGACGCGGGCGCGTCTCAGGGGCCTGCTACCGCCTCCCGGCCCGAGGTGGCCGCCAAGCCCGCCGTGCCGGCCCGAAAGCCTGCAGGGATCCTTCCCCGGCCGGCCTCCCTGTCTCAGGACACCAGGCCGACGGCCACCCAAGGGGAGATGGGCCTCGAGGAGCCCCTGTCAAAGGCCAGCAGCGTGGAGGAGGCGGGTGGCCCCGCTCTGGAGCCCAGGCCTCGCCTGAAGAGGAGGCCTGTGTCGGCCATTTTCATCGAGTCCATTCAGCCTCAGAAGCCAGGCCCTGGTGGGGCAGCCGCGGCGGGGAAGGCGCCCCCCGCCCCTCCCGAGAAGACGTGGGTGAGGAGGCCCAGGCCTCTGTCCGTGGACCTCACGGCCCCATTCGAGAGCAGACAGGCCTTGGCGAGGAAGGTGGTGGACGAGGCCACAGCAGGGTCCACTGCCCAGCGGCGGGGGCCCGAGAGGCCCGACCCAGACCCCAGAGTGGACGGGGAGTGTCTGGTCAGAGCAGAGGCTCCCCTTCACGACCCGGATTCTGACTTCCTGCAGGTGGCCAGGAAGATCCAGGAACGGAAGGAGAAGCTGCTCTACAAGCGGGCGGAGACGGGCAGCCTCCGAACTGCGGGGGGATCGGCCACGGTCCCCCCAACCAATGCCCGGAATCTTGGGGAAGAGAAAGCCAAGCTGGATGGGGAGCCAGAGAAGGCAGCCAAGTCCCCCCAGTCCCCTTCGCCCAGGCCTGGAAAAGGCCAAGAAAGCGCCGAGGTCAAGAGTAGACTGGCTGATGGGGAAACCCGGGTGGGGAGAGAGCAGACACCCAGGGGCAGCGTGAAGAAGCACATCAGCCTGTTTGGGGAGGAGGGTGCCCCGGCCTTGGCAGCGGGGTCTGAACCCCCACCAGCCACCCCTGCGTCCCCGCCGGCCCCGCCAGAGCCAGAGAAAGCGGGTGTGAGCGTCCAGCATCGGATCAGAGGCTGGGCCACCGAGAGCGCGGAAGCAAAGCCGGAGATCAGGAGGAAGGCGGTCCAGGCGCGGCCACTGTCCGCGGATTTGACCAAACTGTAAGTGGGAATATCCCATGGACCTCCTCCCCCAGCTTTCGAGAGCCTCAACCCTTCCCCTGACACCCCTTGGGAAAGGAAACGGAAGGGTGCCAGGCTCCATGCTGAGCACCTTCACCCCATCTAGGTTTACCCACAGCCCCCAGAGGAATGGGCATGAGCTCCCATTTCTCAGATGAGGAAGCTGAGGTGTGGAGAGACAGGGCAGCTCGCCTGTGTGTGCCGGCAGCAGGGCCAGGAGCTTCATTTCCTTGTCCCTCCCCCTCTTTGCACTTTTCAGGGGGTGGTATCGTGCCTATTTCAGATTCGAAGGGGAAAGGTGAAGTACCATGAGGAAGTCAGGAGCCTGGTGCAGTTCCAGCTCAGCCTATCTCCGTAGCTAAGCTTTCCTTTCCTAAAGCCCAAGGACACTTAGTATACGGCCTAAACCTCCACGGATGGCCCAAGAAACGAAATCAGATGGGTCACGGGAACCTGGGCAGGTCGCTTCCCCACTTGAGCCTCGGTTTCTTCATCTCCAAAATAGAAATGATGCTAAGACTTGCAAAGATTCAGAGAGAGAATGCTGAGAATCGCTCGGCCCAGGGGAACCCTCAGTACGTGGTAGCTCCAAATGATGTGATTAATCCTGTAGGTTAATGATGATTTTCCAAGCTTGGCCTGGCCTCTGACATCTCTTGCTCCTTTGTTTTTCCACAGGGGGCTTCTCAGCCAGGACAGGGAGATGCCACCTGGGCATCCGCCAGCTCATTAATGACATGCATGCCGCTGACATACTTGGTCAGGGATGGAGCTTCCAGGGTGCGGGAGCTCTGGGCAGACTGCCCTCCCTGCCCTGGGAACCAGGGCAGCCAGCTCGGCCAGAATTAAACCATTGGCTCTCAGCATTTAGAATGACCTGAAAAAAAGAAATACCGATGCCTGGCCCCCACCCCCAGAGAATCTGATTCGGCTGGTCTGGGGAGGGGCCATATCTCGGGGGCTTTTAAAAGTTTCCCAAGTGATTTTTTTTTTTTTTTTTTGCTGTGCACGGGCTTTCTTTTTTTTAGTTGTGGTGAGCAAGGGCTACTCTTCGTTGTGGTACGCAGGCTCCTCATTGCCGTGGCTTCTCTTGTTGCGCAGCATGGGCTCTAGGTGCATGGGCTTCAGTAGTTGCAGCACATGGGCTCAATAGTTGTGGCTCATGGGCTCTAAAGCACAGTCTCAATAGTTGTGGCCCACGGGCTTAGTTGCTCTGAGGCATGTGGGATCTTCCTGGAGCAGGGATCGAACCCGTGTCCCCTGCACTAGCAGGCGGATTCTCAACCGCTGCGCTACCTAGGAAGCCCCCAAGTGATTTTCACGTGCAGCCAGGCTTGAGAAACCCTGAATTCAGAGAACAGAGAAAGGGGGGAGTTCCCTGGCAGTTCAGTGGTTAAGACTCTGTGCCTTCACTGCCGTGGCCCAGGTTCAATCCCTGGTCGGGGAACTAAAATCCCACAAGCCACGTGGCATGGAAAAAAAAGAAATAATAATAATAAAATAAACACAGAAAACAGAGAAAGTGGCACTCGTGTCGGGGACCTCACACACCTCCCCTCCCTGCATCCCCTGCAGTGTCTCAGGTTATTCCCATCTGACAGGTGGGGAAATGGAAGCTCCAGGTTTAGAAACAACGCAGGCACAGCCCCACTCCTCCCAGGAGGCAGATCTTGGACTGCTGCGTGTGGGCCGAGTTCAAGCAGTTTGATTTCTCTCACCTCCCTCTTCTCTGCAGCCTCCAGCCCTGAGCTAATCCTTTGGCCTCCACTCCAGAGAACTCTTCAAAGATGGAAGAAGTCTAGCTCCAGAATTCCCCTTTCTCCCTCTTCCCCTTTACAGTGGGCAAACAGGCCCAGAGAGGGATAATGACTGGGCCAAGGTCACCAGGAGAGGCAGAGGCAGGCCTGAGCCCCAACACATTCCCTGACTGCCCACTGCCCCCGAGTCCTGTGGTCAGCCCGTGGTGGGACTGCAACTATTAATTATCCCTCCTGGGGCATCTTCACTCTTCTCTAAACGCCCTCATGGTAGCTATTAGGGCCTTGGGTAGCCTCTTATCCACCCTACGAAAGATGTTGGGGAGGTGTTAATTATCCCCATTTTATAGATGAAGAGACAGAGGCTCTGGTGAGGTCACAAGCCTGACCCAAGCTCCCTCAGTGGGGAGGCAGGAGCCCTGGGACTAGCACCCAGGTCTCTTCACCCAAGCCTGGGGCTCCTGCTACCCCAGTGATGCTGTGCTTAAGGTAGGCCGTCTCCACCGGGCCCAAGAGGTTTGGCGACTGAAAAGGACGTGTCCCTTCTCGAAGGAAATCGGGCAGTGTTGCTTTGATGATCTCAGTGCTGATTTCACCCCTGGGTTTCTGAGCTAGTTATGGGGTGTGGGCTGAAGGGAGTCACAGCTGCTGGTCCCATACAAGTAACTTGGATTTCTTGTGCCAGGTTTTCAAGTGCCGCTTCATGCAACGAAGTCAAATACGAGAGGAGTTCTGAACTGAGCAGTGAGCTTCCTAAAGAACCAAGAGAAAAGGTAAGGAGCCGCTTGGCACTTCCATTTTTCCCAGTGGGTAGTTATACTTATTGGAAAAGAGGGCTTTTACGATCTCCAAGACCTAGGAAAGAATCAGAAACCTCTCATGACCATAGGAGACTTTTTCCTTTAGTGTTGGGACTTTTATTTAAAGCCCCTTCCGGTATGATGGGCTGTGATTCCCTGTCCTTTGGTGTTAAATACTGTTTGCAAATATAATCATCAGGCATTTATTTTATCTGTGCAACTAGGAAGCGAGACATGGCTTTCCTATGTAAGAATGTCTGCTTTGTTAAGAAATTAATAAAGGTATAAGATGTTAATAGAAACCCCCTCAATTTTCCCCCATTATGGTCCCTGCTCCTTTCCCCACCCTGATGTGTCATCTAGGAGAAGAAGGAGAAAACATTACCAGCAATTAAATTGCTTAAAAAGTATTTTCAGTTAGTCTGTTTAATTAAAAAAATAAAAGCTCATAAAATAACTGTTAGGTATAACAGGTTTATGGTTGATGCTTTCTGCAGTTTCAGTTTTCTTAAACAGCTTTATTGAGGTATCATTGAAATACAGTAAGTGGGACGTATTTAAAGCGTATAAGCAGGTGAGCTTTGACATCTGTGTACAGCTGTCGAAACTGTCATCA
The DNA here is from genome assembly GCF_030028045.1 of Hippopotamus amphibius kiboko. Lineage (NCBI taxonomy): Eukaryota > Metazoa > Chordata > Mammalia > Artiodactyla > Hippopotamidae > Hippopotamus > Hippopotamus amphibius. The sequence goes on along the minus strand of NC_080193.1, from coordinate 8,269,830 downwards.
CAGTAAAGACGCTGGACATTTCCAGCACACGCAAGTTTCTTGTTTGTCATCCCCCTGCCTGCCCCTTCCAACCCCCGAAGCAACCACTGATCTGCTTTCAGTTTTCTAGATTTATTATATAAATGGAACCAGGGCTCTTTTTCGGTCCGGCTTCCTTCACTCAGAATCGTTCCTTTGCGCCTCATCATGACGTCATGTGTATCAATAGCCCATGCCTTTTCATTGCCCAGTAGTGCTCCGTTGTATGGGTAGCCCAGCGTCGGAGCCCAGCACTGGCTTATCCACTCGGCCTTTGATGGGCATTTGGGTTGTTTCCAGCTTGGAGCCACTGCACACAGAGCTTCGGTGAACATCTATGGGCAACGCTTTGTAGGGACATCTATTTTCTTTTCTCTTGGGTAAATACCTAGGAGTGGAATGGCTGGATCGTACGGTTTCCCTGTTCAAGAAACGAATGCAGAGTTGTAAACACCAGAGCTCAGTTCCAAGCCTGTTTGAACCCCTCCCATCGTAAACCCCCAACAAAGGTGAGCTGCCTCTGAACGGCAGTGCCCACCACTCCTGGGGCGAGCCGTTTGCCCTGTGTTACTCCTCGGATCTTCTGAATCATTTCTTTAACAATGGTAAAGAGAGACTCCAATTTAGGCAAAGCCCCTCATATTCACATTAAAATAACCGTAGTGGCAGCAGCAGCAGGAACAGAAAGGGCTGCGTGATGCCAGGAGGGCAAAATGCTGATTGTCATTGACTCCAGGGGATGGGCGGAGGCGAACTGATTATTTTATTATTTACCTGTTCTTTTTTTTTTTTTTTTTTAATTATTTATTTATTATTTTTTGGGGGGTACACCAAGTTCAGTCATCTGTTTTTATACACATATCCCCATATTCCCTCCCTCCCTTGACTCCCCCCCACCCTCCCTCGAGTCCCCCCCACCCTCCCCGCCCCAGTCCTCTAAGGCATCTTCCATCCTCGAGTTGAACTCCCTTTGTTATACAACAACTTCCCACTGGCTATCTACTTTACAGTTGGTAGTATATTATTTACCTATTCTTTTCTTCACTTTTAATGACATTTATTGTTTTCTTTCTAGCGAATTTATTATCTTAATCTGTCATTTCGTGTATGTTTGAAAACTTTCAAAAAAAATGAGTTAATAAAGAAACCCTTGCTTTAAATATCATGAGATTTCATCTCTATAAATAGGCCTTTTTTAAAATTGTGGTAAAATACACATAACATAAAATATACCTTTTAAACTATTATATTTTTAAGAACAATAAATATTATTTTTAATTTAAAAAACAAACTGTATACACACACACACAAATGCACGGAGAAAGTTCTGGAAAGCTTTTCCAGGATCCAGTCTCCACTGATAACAGTTGTTATCCAGGAAGGGGTCTGGGATTTGAATATTTGAATGAGGGAATGGAAGGACTTGAGCTTTGTCTGCATTGTTTAGATTCCTGTACAATGAAAATGGATTCATGTATTACTTATGCAAAATTTATGTAATAAAATAGAAACAAAAATTTTAAATCGATATATTTTTTAAAGTCTTTAATGGCATTCCATCGTTTAAAGTAGAGATTGGCAAACTTATGGCCCAACCTGAATTATAACTATTTTGTAATAAACAATTTAGTGGCATTAAGCACATCCTCAAGATTGTGCAGCCGTCACCACTATCCTGTTCCAGGATTATTCAGACCCCCAAATGGAAACCCCTCACCCAGCCACTCCCCATCCCCCACCCAGTCACTCCCCATCCCCCATCTCCAGCCCCTGACAACCCAGAATCTACTTTCTGTCTCTATAGACTCGCCTATTCTGGATATTCCATGTAAGTGGAATCCTATGTGTGGCCTTTTGTGTCTGACTTCTTTCACTTTGCATTATGTTTTCAAGGTTCATCCATGTTGTAGCACGTATCAGTATTGCATTCTTTTTTTTATGGCTGAATAATATTCCATTGTGTGGATATACCACATTTTGTTTATCCTTTCATCCACTGATGGAGTTTCCGCCTTTTGGTGATGGTGAATAAGGCTGCTGTAGACATTGGTGTACAAGGTTTTGTCTGAACACCTGTTTTCCATTTCTTCGTGTGTGTACTCAGGAATGGAATTGGTGGGTCATAGGTTAAAATCTTTGTTTAACTTCTTTTTAATCCTGAAGTCTTTTTTTTTTTTAAGAGCCTTTATTTATTTATTTATTTATTTTGGCTGCACCATGTGGCATGTGGGATCTTAGTTCCCCATCCAGGGATCAAACCCAGGCCCCTGGCATTAGAAGCTCAGAGTCCTAATCACTGGACTGTCAGCGAATTCCCTTTAACTTCTTGAAGTAGACTTATTTATAACAAAAAATATTTTAAAATATGACTAAGTAATAACACATGCATATTATAAAAATCCAACAGAACTGAAGTGTGTGAAGTTAAAAGATGACGTTCTCATCCTCATTTCTTCTTCCTACCCTCACTCCCTCACTCACAGTTTGATATCTTTTTCTCCACTGTTTATCTACATGCGTATATGTACGTACACCTGCACACGTAGTTTTATAAATGGTATTTTATTATTATAAATATATAGTTCCTCGGTCTGCTTTTCTCCCACCCACACAACAAGGTTTTGAGTGTTCTTAGATATTAAGACATGGATCCCTTCCATGGATCCACGTGCCTGTGTGGTATTCAGTTGTTTGGATATGTCAAAATACAGTTAGCCAGCACCCTTCAGATGGCCATTTAGGTTGTTTCTGTGTTCTTTCGTTTCACAAATAGTGCTGTGTGAATTTTCGTGTTCACGGAGACTAATGCACATGGGCAAAGCAGGAATCTGGGAGGAAACTGGCCAGATAAAAGGAAATGAATGCCTTAAAATCATGACATATTCTGAACTGCCCAAGAGCCATGCCCATTTATCTTCTCACCAACAGTGCCCGAGAGGGCCCGTCTCCCCACATCCTCGCTCACTGTGGCTATGTTCAGCCTGTAAGGTTTTACAGTGTCTCACCGCTGTGATGTTTTAAAAGCAGCCATTTCAATCACTTCAATCTCTTCCTTTCCATTTCAACCCTCCCCGCCTTTTCTTTGGCCGCACAGTGCAGCTTGTGGGATCTTAGTTCCCTGACCAGGGTTCAACCCACCCCCCACCCCCCACAAGCCCTGGCAGTGGACCCTCAGGGTCCTAACCACTGAACCACCAGGGAATTCCCTCCATTTCAAACCCTTCAACTTAAATTGGACTTTTTTTTCCCCCAGCAAAAGGAAGGGCATGGTGTGGACGGATCATCTGTCCCAAGAAGCCCCTGGAAGCCTGGGACGCCCCGGGAGACATCCAGGCAGACAGAGCGGAAAGACAGTTCAGACCAAGTCCCCAGAAGCGGTCGGGGTGAAAGCGCAGTGGGGGCTCTGAGCCCTTCCGACGGCACCCCGGATGACGACGGAAGCTTCCAGACTGTGTGGGCCACGGTGTTCGAACATCACGTGGAGAGGCACACGGTGGTGGACCCGTCAGGACGCTGTCTCCCGGCCACGACCCACAAGGACACAGCTGACGTCCTGGAGCTCAGATCCAGGTTCGCTGGGTCGAGAAGCTCGCTCCCGCAAACCGCATACCTGAAGAAAGAGTGGCTGCAAACTCCCGCCCCAGAGACGTCCGGACGGACCACCTTCTCCAGCGGCGAGCCCGCACAGCACCGCGGCTCTTCGCTCCTGGGAAGACGCCTCGTGGGCGAACAGTGCAGTCATAACCCCGCCCTCAAGCTCTCGGAAGCCCCGCCCACATCCGAGAGGGTGGAGCCCAGGTACGACGTGGTGCACGCGGGCGGGGAGCGGGCGCACAGCGAGGCTGTCCCCGCGGCGCCCGAGGAGAAGGCCGTGACGCTCCGCAGCAGGCGGTCTCGGCTCTCGCTGTCCCAGGAGGTCACCCCCGCCGGGACCCCTGCTGACCCCGAGCGCAGCCTGGAAGGCCAGGTGGGGTCCGTCCAAAGGGCCAGTTTGATCTGGGAGGCTCGAGGGATGCGTGAGGTCAGTGGGCCAAGGCCCGAGATCCCCCGAGAGCCAAAGGACACGTCTGGAGGCAGTTGCCCGTCACCCAGATGGACGGGCGGGGTGGCCGTGAGCTGGCAGCAAGCCGCCGTGGGGGGCGGTGAAGAGAGAGGTTCAGAACTGAGCCCCGAGGCTGCCTCTGCGAGGACTGTCCAGGCTGCCATCCAGGAGTCCCAACACCAGGGGACCGAAGGGGCTGGAGTCAAGCCGGGAGTAAGGGGTCACCCCCAGGGGGCCCCTCTGGAGCCTCTCTGCAGGGCCTCTGACTTCCGAGCGCGGCCACACGCGGACGTGCTGGTGCAGAAGGGGCCCCTCGGCGTGCCTGGTGGCCAGGGCGGAGCGAGGCCGGCCCGGGCCCCGGAGCCCGAAGCCAGGATGCGGAAGGCGGGCCCCAGCGACCAGAGGATGGAGAGGTGGAGGCGGCGAACATTACCCCACGACGTGAAGTTCGATGAATTCAGGTTCCTGGCCCCAGAGCACTCTTCGGAGGCAGAGCAGAGACGGACAGATTATTTGAGCCCCACCGCAGGTGCCTTAGGAAAACCCCAACTACCCCACAGTGGCGAGGAGACCCAGCAGGGGAACCCAGGTGTGTCACAGGTTCTTCCGGCGGCAAAGCAAGGGTCGTCTGTGGAATCCAAGGTGACCTTTTTTGCAGTGACGTATCAGATTCCTGACACTCAAAAAGCAAGGAGCATTGTAAGGCCTGGGCCCGAAAACTTGATGGAACATTCTAGAAAAATAGCCCCACCTCTATCCCCTCATCCTTTATCATCTGCCTTGGTTTCTCTGAACCGTGAAGAGCTGCTGGAGACCGTGGGCAGTAAAAACTGGGCTCCGGGCAGAGAGCAGGAAAACGCAGGCTTTCCGAAGACTTTGAGGCCAACAGATCTGTCTCTTGGGGAAAGGATTCTGGGGCCTCCCAGTGAGAGAATCTCCGATGCCGACGTTTTATGGGTTCGTCGGGGACCGGAAGACGGCATCGGTTTTCACAACGACTGGAAGGACGGCGGGAACAAGACGTCCCCCTGCGGTGCTCCCAAAACGCCCCCAGATTTCAAAAGTCACCCGAAAGCCGCCGATCTCCTGGTCAGAAGGAAGACGGAGGTGGTCAGCGAGACATTCCCAGGTAAAATCAAGGACGGCTACAGGTCCAGCGTCCTCGACATTGACGCCCTGATGGCCGAGTATCAGAGGCAGCCAGCTGGAGGCTCCGGGGAGGCCCAGGAACAGTCGGGAGGTCTGCCCGCAGAGTCCAAGAGCTTGAATCCCGAGAGGCCCGGCCAGCAAGGCGAGGTGGATTGGAGACGGAGGAGCCTGAAGGAGGGCCCTGACACCGAGGGTCCCTGGAAACAAGCCAGTTTTGCTGAAACAAACTCCAGTTCCACCCCCGGCTCAGGCAAGCATCTAGCAGAGACCCCGGGGGCAGCCATGAACAGCAGGGTCAGCCCTCCTCTCTGGGCTCTGCCGCAATCAGCTCCTCCTGAGAAAAATTCAGGGGTCTCTTCTGGCCCCGCGGGTCCCAGGAAAAAAGGCTCGGGGATCACTGAGGATGAAAAAAAAGCCTTTACTAGTAAACATCACAGTGCAAAGTGCCAACATCCCCCGGCTGAGTCAAAGCCTACCACTGCCTGGGAGGATCCGGGCAGTTGGGCCAGCATACCACCCAAGTCTTCCCCCGCTGACCAGAAGAAAGGGACCCCAAGGAAGTCCCGAGGGAGTGGAGAGGAGGGCAGTGTGGCCCAATGGCGCGACCACCCACCGGAGTGTGGAAGGTCACCACTGGATGTCAAGAGGGCCTGTTCGGAGAAAGGCCCCCCTCTCAGAATCCGAGAGGGCCTGTCCCTCATGCAGGAAGCCAGAGAGAGGAGGCAAGAGCAGCCCAAAGGGAGGCCCAGCCTCCCAAGGGAGAGTTCGGAGGCCAAAGACATCAAGACAGGGCTCTGTCGGCAGCAGTCGGGGAATCGAGACAGTCAAAAGGTGAGTACAAAGTCTGTGGCAGTTTTGTCAAACGTTGATTAAACATGCAGGCCAGGGATCTCAAACTCAGAACCTACGTGGTTAGGCCAGGTGGGTATGGGAATGAGTGGAGTCAGGCTGGGTGTGAGACGCTAGGGAGGGGAGGGCTTGTGGCAGATGGAGGGCTCATGCCTTACCTGAAAGGGGCACCCACTGCGCAGTCCCAGCTGGTTCTCGACAGGTGAGGAAGGAGGTCCTGGGATGCCAGGTCTGATTTCTTGAGAGAATCTGAAAGATCCAGATGTTTGTCTGTAATCCCCTCCCCCCATCATGAAATGAGGACAGCGTACTAAAAAAATGCTATTTAGTCTCAACGAAACTTGCCCACTGGCTCTCTACAGCCCTTGTGGGCTGCCAGTGTGAAACCCCTGGCCTAGAATGGTAACGACAGGTATCATTTATTGAGCACCTGCTCTTTTCCAGTATGTTGCATCAGGTACATCGTTGTGTCCCCAGAATCCAGCATCGTGCTTGACGTCTCGTGAACTTTCAAGAAATATTTGTTGAATGAGCGAATGAGCGATCTCACGTGAGCCTCAGGACAATCCACAACAGATAGATTGTCGTGGTTTGGGTTTCTACAGAAGCAGCCCCCTGCATTCTCACCAGAGACCCCTGGGAAGCAGCACAGGTCACCTCTGAGTGGTCCCGTCCAAGGGGCAAGGGACCTGGAGTATTTGTTTCGTAATTCCCCTCTGTCCTTGCCTGAGGCTGTGTCTGGGGCTTTTAACATTCAGACTCCTCTAACCCGGCTGGTGTCATGCTCAGTGGTGGAGAGGAGAATCCTCACGCAGCATTGACGTGTGCTTGAGTGTCAGGCAGGGCGTCCACAACATCTGCTGCAGTATGATCACCTTATTCAGATGGGAAAATCTGAGGCTCAGAGAGGTTCAGTAAGTTATCCCAAGTCACACAGCACCAAGTGGCATAGCCAGTGTCTGCACCTAGGTCTGGCCTGATACCCAAGCTTTCGGTGGAATGAGGGATCTTGAAGATGGGGAAGAGGCATGGGGTCAGCCCTCAGGAAGCTTTCGATCTCTGTGCAGAGATGGGATACAGTGATCACTGGGCAGGAAGGGATATGGTGCAGAGTGAGGCGCTGCTGGACAAGAGGCCCAGAGAGACGTCCCAGAGGAGGCCCTGGCCCGAGCCCACGCTTGAGGGATGGACATGACTTTGGGTGGGCTGGTTAGAGGAGGTGAGGGCATTCTCGCTAGGAACACAGTATGGACAAAGGTTCAGAGGTGGGGAAAATATGGCATGCCCTAGGGGCAGTGTGGAAACTGACTTATGGCCCCTCTGCGTCACCTCCCATCCAACCTAGAAATTTATTTATTTATTGGCTGCATTGGGTCTTCTTTGCTGTGCGCGGGCTCTCTCTAGTTGTGGCGAGCCGGGGGTACTCTTTGCTGCGGTGCACAGGCTTCTCATTGCTGTGGCTTCTCTTGTGGCGGAGCACGGGCTCTAGGTGCGCATGCTTCAGTAGTTGTGGCACGTGGGCTTTGTAGTTGTGGCTTATGGGCTCTAGAGCACAGGCTCAGTAGTTGTGGCGCACGGGCTTAGTTGCTCCATGGCATGTGGGATCTTCCCAGACCAGGGCTTGAACCCGTGTTCCCTGCATTGGCAGGCAGATTCTTAACCACCGTGCCGCCAGGGAAGTCCCCCCATCCAACCTAGAGAGGGATGTTGTGGAAATTAAGTGATAGGAGAATTCACCCAGGGTTTGGAGTGGGTAAGTGATGGAAGGGGGCTTTGAACCCACGCCTCTTCCGATGACCACCTTCAGGATTGTGTCGGCATCTCCGCTCTGCTGCTCACTGGCTCCACTGTGTGCAGAGCAGGTGCTTGGCCCCCCTGAGCCTCAGTTTCCCCCCCGGAGTTAGGAGTTAATGGGGATTCCTTCCTGGAGGCTGCGACCAGGCAGAGAGGAGGTGAAGCAGCCAGCATGGGCCTGGCAAGCAGTGGGCTCCGCAGATGCACCTCGGAGAAGGGTTTCACCTCTCCCACCCCCTCCAGGCTGTTGTCGTGGGGACTCTGGAGAGGGAAGGGGCAGTGGAAATGTGACACTTCATTTGTGTGCTAGCGCCTGGCTCGGGGGCCCGCGGGAGCGGGAGTCTCCAGGCCTTGTGGAGGGGCCCCCGGCCCGGCCTTGGACGCCGGCCCGGGGTGCCGGGGCCCCAGGAGTGCTTGTTGTCAGGGGATCTGTTTTCTCACCAAGGGGACTGGGAAGCCTTGGACCAGCTCCCCGTTTCTCTGCTGCCCAAGGATCTTTGGTTTTTGACCTTTAAAAAATAAATAAGAGCAAAACAGAAGTACAAAATGTTGGTTTTTGAAAATTCAAACCTTACAAGAGTGTATAACGGGTATAGAAAAATGTGCTCCCTGGACCCCTTTCCCTTTCCCAGCCCCAGGTGCAGCCACTGTTAATGGTTTCTAATCTCCCGGGGGACGTTCCTACAGTCTGGAGTGGCTTACGCATAGTACATGCATTGATTTATAATTGTTGTATTTTTTCTTGTTGCAAAAGTAGCGAATGCTGGGACAAAATTTAAAATGTTTTAGAAGCATATAGTTTAGGGTGGAAAGCTCCCCCACATGAGGAGTCTGGTGCCCTTGGACCCTCCCCTCCAGGCCTGTTGGTGGTTCTCAGCCATGGGCAGCTTTGCTTCCAGGGTGCCTTTGGCAAAGTTCGAGACGTTTTTTGTTGTCACAACCAGGGAAGAGTTTGCTCTTGGCATCTCGCGGGTGGAGACCAGGGATGCCTCACAACATCCTACAGTGCACAGGACGGCCCCCAACGCAGAGAACTGTGCAGCCCCACGTGTACGTAGTTCCGAGGCTGAGGGACCCTGGTGCAGACACAGGTCGCTAAGTGCACACTGTTTTATGGAGACATGGCAGCATTCTACAGAAAATCTCACAACTGGCTTTTTTTTTTTTTCACGTATTTAAAAAATTAAAAATTTTTGTGCAATTTTTAAAGGTTACTTTCCATTTACACTTATTACAAAATATTGGCTTTATTCGCCATGTTGTACAATACATCCTTGAGCCTGTCTTACACCCAATAGTTTGTACCTCCCCTCGCTCACCCTTATGTTGCGGCCCCCGCCTCCCCGCACTGGTAACCACTAGTTTGTTCTCTATATCTGTGAGTCTCCTTTTTTTAAAAATTATATTCACTGTTTTTTTTTTTAGATTCCACATATACATGATATCATACAGTATGTGCCTTTCTCTGAGTTATTTCACTTAGCATAATGCCCTCTGGATCCATCCAGGCTGTGGCACATGGCAAAACGTCGTTCCTTTTAATGGCTGAATAATATTCTATTGTGTATACACACACACACACGCAAACCACATCTTCTTTACCCATTCATCTGCTGATGGACATTTAGGTTGCTTGCATACCTTGGCAGTTGTAAATAATGCTGCTATGAACATTGGGGTCCATGGACCTTTTCGAGTTAGTGTTTTTGTTTTTTCTTTTCAGATAGACACCCAGATAACTCACTGTTTAAAAATTTAATGGTGAAAAAACAGAGCATGTGTAATCACCTTATTATTGTTAATGGTTGGAAAGTATTTTATTGTGTGACTGAGCCCAGACTCCTGTGGGTGGACATTTGGGTTGATTTGAATCCTAGAGCTGCATCGAGCACCTTGAGGTGCATCTCTGCTTCTTTGGGTGAGGATTCCTTGATCAACAGCCAGCTCTGCTCACGTGCCCCACATGGGGTATGATTGCGATTAAAGTGATTCCTCCCTCCCTCCTTTCCTCTCTTCCTCTCACTCTCTCTCTTTTTCTTTTTCACTTGACATTTATCAGAACTTTGTCCCAGGCCCAATGATCGTATTTCATTTCATCAAATGATTTATTTTTGTTTCAAGAGAGTGTATTTCCGCATGGCTCCAAAAATACTTATAAAGTAAAAATTCCCCCAGACCTCTCTCCGTCCTCCCGTTCCTCCTCATCCCGTAACCGTGTTATTTTCTGCCCAAATTCTTTTAGAGTTGCTTTCCAAAAATACAAGCAAATGTGAATACATAAGTCTTGTGTTCACCTCCCTTTTCCATAAAAGAGAGTATTCTCTACAAGTGGTTGAAACTTTGGTTGCCTGTGGGAGTCACCCAGGGGGCCTGAAGAGAGAGTGGTGCGGTGCGGGTGTGGCCTGCCTTTGTTAGTTTTAAAAGCTCCCCTGGGCATTCTTGGGTAGAGGGTCACTGCCGAACCCACAGATCTGCCACCTGCTTTTTTTTTATTCATATAAAGCATCTTCGAGAGCGTTTGCATTTAGTCCACAGAGAATGTGTGAGTCCTCATTATTTTTGACTGCTGCATAACAGAAGTAGATGATATTTCCCAACTTTTCCTATTTATAAACCACGCATGTGCAGGTGTTCCTGTGGGTTCAGAATGGCAATTGCCAGTCCACGGGGAAGGGACTGTGATTTTGCAGGATCATGCCAGCATGCCCAGCAGTGGAGCTGTACCAGTTCACATCCTCCCCAGCGATGCCAGGGGCCCGTCTCCCCTCAGCCTTGCCAGCCAGCTGGGTCATCTGACTTCTGGAGCTCATGCTTGCAATGAGAGCCTCTCATCTTGTCACTTGCATGTGAGGCCATTTGTATTTCCTTCCTGTCACCTGCTGGCTTAACTTCCGCCACTTTTCTTTTGGAAAAAGAGCTCTTTATTAGGAAGATGAACCTTTTGTACTTTCATGATTTGACTTCCTGCTGGGAACAGCCCTAGACTGCAGATGGGGCAGACCTGGCATTGGGCAGACCTAGCTTTGTGACTCACCAGCTTTGTGACTCCCTGGGCACCTTGCCAGAGCTCTCTGAGCCTCAGTTTCCTCACCTGTGGAATGGGAATCCTGCTTGCCTCATGGACTTGCTGAGGATTTATCACAAAGTAACATGTAGTCAAGTGCCTGGCCCAGGGCCTGATGTGAAGAAGGTTTTTGGAAATCGGAGGGTTGCACTTAGGGTCAGCCTTCAAACCTCCACTCATCGAATAAGTGTACGAATCCAGTGTCAGGCCCTGTTCTGGGCACCAGGGTTGCTGGGAGGGCCCAGTCCGCTGTGTCAGGCCGTGCCGTCCAACGTGGCAGCCACTAGCCACGTGTGGTTCTTTCGGTTTAAATTAGTTTAAATTAAGTAAGACCCAAAATTCAGTTTATCAGTCGCGCTAGACACATCCAAGTGCTCAAGAGCCACAAGTGGTCCACGGTCGTGGTATTTATTGCTCCGCCCAGCTGGAGAACATCACCGTAATCACAGAGTGTCCTAGCAGACAGCACTGGTCCAGATGGGCAAGCAGAGTGAGTGAGTGGGGTCATTCAGAGAGTGTAAGTCCTGGGGAGAGAGAGTAACCTCCCTGTCACCCCCTTTTCCTCAGGGGGTGGGCTTGTGGGAAGGGACTTGACAGGTGTCATGTGAGTGATGGGAGAGCCCCAGGCAGGCCAGGATCTGCGGGGAGGAGGCAGAAGCAGCAATTGAAGATGCCCCAGCACAGGGATGAGCTGGCCCCTTGGATGCTGAAAAGACCCCAGTGGGCCCTGGGGCACTGCCTCCAGCTGCGCTGGGGAGGTGAGGAGGGGCCAGAGCATAAGGGAGCCAGCAAGGAGTTCTCAGCGCTGCTGCCATGATCTGTGTCTCGGAGAGACCCCTGGCTGCCCTCTGGGTGAGGGTGGAAGCAGGGAGGCCAGTGAGGAGGCTGCCGTGGTCCTCAGACAGGTGACAGGGCTTGCACCAGGGTGGTGGCCCTGGAGGGCTTAGCAACATTTTTTGAGAGGGTGATAATAGCTTTATTGGGATATAATTCATGGCCCATGCAATTCACCCATTTAAAGTGTACAGTTAATTCAGTGGCTTTTAGTGTATTCACAGCGTTCTGCAACCATCATTGCGTTCAGTTTTAAATATCTTCATCACCCCCCAGGAAGCTCTGTACACTCGGACCAGTCACTTCCTGTTCTAATACCCTTCAGTCCCGGACAACCATTCATCTACCTTCTGTCTCTATAGATTTGCCTATTCTGGACATTTCATATAAATGAAGTCACGCAAAGTGGTCCTTTGTGACTGACCTCTTTCACGTAGCATAATGTTTTCAAGGTCCATTCATATTGTGGCATGTATCAGTAGTTCGTTCCTTTTTACGACTGAATAATATTCTGCAGTATAGACGCACCCTGTTTTATTTATCCATTCATTGGTGATGGGCATTTGGTTTCCTTCCACTCTGGCTATTATGGAGGAAGGTGCTGTGAACATTTATGTACAAGTTTTTGTAGCTTTCATTTCTTTGGTTATATACCTGGGAGTAGCATTGCTGGGTCATATGGTAATAACGCCAGGTTTCACCTTTGAGGGGCTGTCATACTGTTTTCCAAAGCAGCTGCACCATTTTGCATTCCCACCAGCCGTGCGTGAGGGTTCAAATTTTTCTGCATCCTAATCAACATTTGCTATCATCTGTCTTTTTGGTTCTAGCCATCCTAGTGGGTGTGAAGTAGTATCTCATGGTGGTTTTTTTTAATTGAGACATAAATGACATGTAACATTATATTAGTTTCCGATGTACAACATGAGTCAATATCTGTATATATTGCAAAATAATCGTGGTTTTGATTTGCATTTCCTGTTGAGGATCTTTTAACATGCTTATTGGCCATCTGTGTACCTGTTTGGAATAATGTCTATTCAGATCCTTTGTCCATTTTTAAATTCGTTTGTTGTTTTATTACTGAGTTGTCATTATTCTTTGTACATTCTGGATACCAGTGTCTTATCAGACATAATGATTTGCAGGAACGTTCTCCCATTCTGTGGGTTGTCTTTTCACTTTATTAATGATGCCCTTTGAAGCACCAAAGTCTTTCATTTCGATGTAGTCCAATTTATTTTTCTTCTTGTTGCTTGAGCTTCTGGTGTCCTATCTGAGAAACCCTTGCCTAATCCATGAAGGTCATGAAGATAAACCTATATTTTCTTCTAAGAGTTTTCTTCTTTTGGCTCCGACATTTAGGTCTTTGATCTATTTTGAGTCAATTTTGGTATATGATATGAGGTTTGTAGCATGTGTTGAAGGCAGAGTGTCAGCTTTGCCTGGGATGGGATGGAGAGAAAGAGGAGATAGAGGACAAGCTGAGGGTCCTGGCCTGCCCAGCTGGTGACGGGCAAGGCAGGGAGGAGTGATTGGAGGGGAGGAATTGAGGGGCCTCTTTTGGCCAGGTGAGGTCTCAGGCCAGTGTGAGCAGTGAGTAGAGATGGTTTAAGTGGGCAGTGGGATCTGCAAGTCTGGAGCCCCAACACGGAGAGACAGAATCCAGATGGGATTTATTTAAGCCATGGGGTATGATGAGAAATCCCCGAGGCAATGATGTATGTAGCAGGAGAAGAGAGGTTGTGTGCCTGGCCTGGGTCACACTTTTACATGTCCCTCTGAGATGCAGGGAGGCTGAGGTCAGAGGAGAACCAGAGTGTCTCTCATAAGACATCAAAAAAGAGGCCATGAGGCAAGGGATCAGGAATCCAGCCTTGCTCTTCACTCGTGCTGTGTGTTCTTAAGCAGATGCCTTCCCTCTCTGGGCCTTTCTTTCCTTGTCTGTGCAGGGACAGTGTGAGGTATGTAAAACCCACATTCTAGAGTCCCGTGTTTACTGGCCTGTGGATGTTTTCCCCATATATAAAAATGACAGGATTCACACTAGCATACCTAGTCCCATTGTGTTCATGTACCATTTCTCTCTGTCTGTACACATATGTTTGGATGCATGGAAAGATGTCTAAAATGAGGTGATCAAAAGTTTCCAGTGGCAGTGATGAAGCTGGCTAACGTCTATGGAGGGCTCCCCACATGCCAGGCACCCAGGTCTCACGCACCTCTGCCCCCTGGTGGCAGCACTGGGTCACACGCTCTCCATGTGCTGGTCTTCATTTGGTTTATCCCTGAACCTAGAAGTTGAGGACTATTATTACGGGTCTTTCCCCACATGCCCAAGGATTAGAGAGGTTAAGGCACACAGCCGAGGTCACACAGTTACTAAGTGGCTGAAGTTGGGCTGAACCCAGACCTGCTGATCCTATACGTTACGCCCTATCAGTGAGGTGGGCCACCCGCCGTAGGATATTGGGGTGGGGGCAGTTTGGTGCTTTAATTTTCTTCTTTGCCCTTTTAGGTACAGAATGGACTCTCTCGGCGTGACGTATCCTTCCTGCAAATGGGGAAGCCCCAGTAAAGTCCTTTTCTTGTGTCCTGTGTCTCAGGTGCCGCCGTGGGACCTAGGGAGGGAGGATGCCCTCCAGGATACCGAGCCGCTGCTCCGGCAGGTGAGCCCTGCGGCCGTGGGCCCCCGGAGAAGCCACAGCTTCTGCAAGGACAGGAGGAGCGGGCCCTTCGTGGTGAGTGGTGCCGGTGTCGCCGAAGTGGCCGCTGCTGGGAATGTCCCAGGCTGGCCCCAGGGCCCGAGGGGGATGGGGACAGGGAGGTGACTGTCTGGGAGCCTGGTGTTGCCTGATGTGCCACGGTTCGTGATGTGGAGGGTGTGTGGTGGCTCTGCTGGGGAAGCCTCCCCCACTCATGGGTTTCCGGCCCCCTGTGAAGAGGGTAGCCCTGCTGCCTGGTGTGGAGTGGCTAAGAGAACTTGAGCTGGGATCTGAGAGCCCTGGGTTCAAATCCCAGCACCATCTCCTCCTTCAGCCTCTTTGAGCAATTTGCTTAATTTCCCTGCACCTCAGTTTGTTCCCCTGGAAAACGGGACTGTGATTCCTATTTCTTTTGCGCCGTTGTTGGGAGGATGGAGTAAGGTTGCGTGGGGCCCAGCGCATCGTAATTCAGACAGTAACTGACAGTGCGGTAAGGACGGGAGGAAGGTGGCGTTAAGCTGGTTCCAGAGCTGGATCGCCTGGGTTCACATCCTAGCTCTGCATGGAGATGGGCATCTGGCCTCAGTTTCCTCATCTGTAAAACAGGGGTAATAATAGCATCTACTTCACAGAGCTGACGTGGGGCTCAGATAAGATCATTTGCCATGTGTTTAGCTTGGTCCCAGGTACACAGTAAGCACTTTAATAAGTGTTATGTTACTGTTATTATTATTATTCTTGTTTTTGAGTGTCATTTTGGCTGTCACTGAGCTTTGTGTCCTAGGCCAGCACTTCTTCCCTCTCAGCCTGTTTCCTCACTTGTGAAAGGAGGTGGGTAAGTGAGACATCAGGACCCCAGGGAAGCCCCCTCTCCCGGAGCCTCAGTGTCCCCATCTGGGCTCCACTGCTTCAGCACTTCTGATTATCTGTGCTTTTCTTTTCTGTTTTTTGTTTGTTTGTTTCATGATCCTTGGAGATCTGCTGAACTCTGCACTTCCTCCTGAAGTCCCTCCTGGGCCCAGGGCCCGCGTGGGGACATCTAAGATAAGCCTTTTTTAATGAGTTGACACAAGTTCTGTGCCTGAGGTCATTCTGAGTGCAGGGCTCCCTACACTTCTGTGATTATCTGTGCCTGGTCTCACATCTCTGAGATGTGGGATCCTGCAGTGTTGAAGCCCGAGGTCCATTCCTTCTGGCTTTGTGGCCATGGGCAAGAAACTTCACTTTCCTGAACCTTGGTCTCCTCCTCTGTAAAATGGGGTGAAGACGCAGCCCCAGGCAGTGTTCTTGCTGACACCTGATGGGAGAGTGAAAAGACCTGACTATGGTTCTGGGGCCGGAGGTGACAGCGCCCGTGGAGGGAATCAGACCTCAGCTGAGAAGCCCTGGTAAATTCCTCAAGTGTCCAGATCTCAGCCGCCGATTTCTTTCTCACCCTTGTCTCCATTCCCTCTCAGGCACTGGCTCAGCTTATCTGATTGTGTGTGTGTGAGAGAGAGAAGACAAAGGCCATGGAGGAAAGAGCATTAGAGCCCTGTCTTTTTACAGTCTCTGCTCGCTGGCCCCTCTCCTTTCTTTCTCTGTCCCTGAGGAGCTTTGTCTGTGGAGTCCTCAGGTGGCTCTCACCTTCTGGCCCCCAAGGTCCCTGCCCCATTGCTGCCTGTTTGATCACCTCTCCCCTGGAGGCGGATGAGTAGGGGTACTGAGCCTGAACCAGGCAGAGCTGGGGCCCCAGATCTCCCTGCCTTCAGGACTGACACCTGCAATTCTGGGGAGTGTCCACCAGGGGGTGGTGGTGTTCTGCTCACTTTCTGATGGCTCCAAAAGCCTGACTGGCAGGACCTCAGCATTGGGCCTCTGGAGGCTGAAAGAAATGGGTTCAAGTTCTGGCTCTGGCACTCTGCAACCTCAGGCAAGTGACTTGATGGACCCCAGTGAGCCTCAGTTTTTGCTTCTGTAAAATGAGGCTGGTCCTTAGTGGCCTCCAGAGTATTTTTGTGAGCAGTAAATGAGGTCTGTTAGTGCTCAGAAGAGTAAATTCCCAATTAATGCCTTGGCTGCAGGGATTGCTGTTACCTCTTTCCTTCCCCTCTCCTCCTCCACCTCCCTTACGCCTCTTCCTCCTCCTCCTTACTCCCTCTTCTCCTCTCCTCTCCCTTTTTCTCTCCTAGTCCAACTGTCTCATTATGAATGAGGAAACTGAGGCCCCAAGAGAGGGCCTGATGTAGGCAGGGTTACCCTGCAGTTGAGGGCCTGGGGTCCTGAGCCTCTACCTCTCTGGAGGTAGGAGGTGGTCAGATGTGCGTTTCGTACTTTGTGGGGTGTTTGGGGATTCACTAGTGGATAAATGCCATCTGTTGGTACTCTTATCACTGCTTTTTGTTTTTGTTGTTGCTTTTTTTTTTTTTTTGCCCATGCCACATGGCATGCTGGATCTTAGTTCCCTGGTCAGGGATTGAACCTGTGCCCCCTGCAGTGGAAGAGCGGGGTCTTAACCACTGGACTGCCAGGGAAGTACCTCCCATCACTGTTTTGATTGATGACTTTGTATTGTTGGTTTCCAGTTGAGATTCAGGTTCATCTCCCTTTTTTGAGTCTGTGCCCCAGGCCTTGTCGGTCTCCAGTCCCCCCTCATGTTAGGGAATATGAATCCCATTTTGCAGAGGAGGAAACCAAGGCTCAGAGAGGTTAAGCCACTTGCCCAAGGCCACACAGTCAGCAAGCTGGGGAGCTTGAATGGACACCGGGCCTGTTTCGCCTCCAGCATTGGCCCTGGACCCCTTCTGCTGCATGCGTACACTTTTGGCCTGGGGCCACCCTGCCAGCCCCTCTCTCCCCTTGGGTCTGCAGCACTCAGTGTATCACTCACAAGGAAACAAGACACCTGACCGAGCCCTGGGGCTGAGAATGTGATATTTGTCCTGCACAGGGTTACCACCCTGGGACCCACTGGGGCTGATGCCCTGCTGATCTGCAGAGCCCTACCCACCCTCGACGGGTCAGATGCTGAGTATGAGGTTGGACCGGTCCCGCCTGGCTGGGAACAAGTGAGTTCACCACTCCAGGCCTCTGTTTTCCTCCTCTGTAAAGTGGTGAATTGCAGGAATAACAATGCCTACCAAGGTGCTTACTGTGGCATGTAGGTACTAGTTCATCCCCATTTTACAGGTGGGAAAACTGAGATTCAGAGCCAGTACGTGCCTCTCCCAAGGTCTGAGTCTGGAGTGCAGACTCCTGATCATCCGCTGACCCTCCCACTACCCTACCAGGTGCGGTAGGAGGACAGGGCTGAAACGAAATGATGCTTACACAGAGCTTAGCACAGTGCCTGGGGAGAGTAACCGTCCAGTGTTACTGCTGCTACTGTGTTGCTAATTGCAATTTGCTGTCAGTTGTTTTTTGTTCCCTTACGTTCTCTCAAAGAGCTGCTGATGGAATGGGAAGTTGTCCCATCCATTGAGTAAACAGAGGCCGGCGAAGGGGAGGTGTTCTGTCCAGGTTCCCGCGGCAGCCGGGCTGGGCTGGGACTGGAGTTCTGACTCCCTGGCCAGTGCTCTTTGTTCTCCCCCCCCCCCCCGCTCCTTCCAGGGCCACCCTTAGGACCTCGGGTCTGTGCAGCAGGTCTGAGTCCCGCACCCAGCCTCCTCCCTCCCCCGTCCAGGGGTGGTGGTGGGTGGGCACACCCTCTTTTCCTTGTAAAGTGAGCCTTTGGCCTGCACTTGTGCTGGGATCGTAAAGCACGGTGACTCAGTTGTGGACCATGATCTTGGGTCATGGTTCACCCTGGGGGCCCCTCCCGTGACCGTGAAGGCACAGATTCACACTCCGGGGGTTCCCTGCGATGGGGTGGGTGGGCCTCTGGTCACCTCAAGAATGTTCTCCCAAATCCCCAGACCCATCGGTTGGCATTTGCTGGCTCATCTAGCGATGCATTCACCCCCTCATGGGCCTACTGTGCGCCAGGCCCTGAGTGAGGGGGCCCCCCCAGAGAGTCTCTCACTCAGTTTCCTGGGGTCCACAGTCCGGCGGTGGGGGGCGGGGGTGCGGCCTGGAGATGGCCCTGGAGGGGGTAGTTAGGTGAAGGCAGGCACTCAAGAAATAGAGACAGCGCTTGCAAAGGCGTGGGGGTGGGGGTGGGGGTGAGGTGAGAGGCATGTTTGGGGGGCAGTGACCAGCCCAGTTTGGCTGAGTCGGAGCGCTTTGGGGGTTGTCTTTATCTTAACAAACATCTATCTGCATGTTATGAATAAGACGCCGGATAGATGGGAAGGTAAGTAAATCAGTGCCGTGGGTTAACAGCTCCAGTTCACTGAGCCCTTAATATGTTCCAGGCGCCCTGTCACATGCTTCACCTGCATTCCCTCATTCACTTTGTTCCTGGTTCCAAGTCCCTCCCAAGATTAGGGAGTGTATCTCTCCATCTGGGGAGGTCTCACAGAGGAGGGACCATTGTTTTAAGTCTTCAAGGATGGACCAGCGTTTGCCAGATGGGTGTGGCCTGGGAAGCAGTGGTTTGCCCCTGGTAGAGGGAGCAGCTTGGGCCAGGGTTTGGGGCTGTGAAACTGGGTTCTGTACAGTGAGTGTGGTCCAAGGACCAGGAGACTGCCTGGTAGTCATTCCTGGACTCCCCTGCCCGGTGTGTGTCTTAAGGCTGAATTCAGAGTTTCCCCACATCTGCTGAGGAACCAGTGGTTCTTGTTTTTGAGCAGTGGCGCCACCTCCTGGCAGCTCTCTCATCTTTGGACAAAGATGGGCTGGGGCCATCCCTGAAGGTCTGAAAGCATTTGAACCTGATGACTTTATTTTTTTCTTTTTTATGATTTCTGTCTTTTTTAAAAAAAATCTTATTGGAGTATAGTTGATTTACAATGTTGTGTTAGTTTCAAGTATACAGCAAAGTGAATCAGTTACACATATAGCTGCATCCACTCTGAACCTGGTGACTTTATTGTAATGACTGGAGAATGGGGGCCCATATTTTTGGAGTCTAATGACAAGAATACTAATTCTTGTGAATGCCATCAACTTGAGATAAGAGGGAACTCTTGAGGTGGCCCCCACATGGAGATATCAGTGGTTGTGCTTAGAGGTTCTTTTTGAATTTCAGCTGGTTGAATGGGCTGTCAAATGAGAAGGGAAAAAAAAAAGCAAAATGGAAACAACTCATCAAAGACTGTGCCTAAAAAACAAGTTGTACATAAAGATCTGAGGGCGTTTTATTTGCCGAGGATGTGAACTTTCTTCCCCGTACTGTGTTGCTTGGCGTTCCCACGTATGAAGTTGGGCTTGTGTCCATATCATGCTGAATTGTACCAGGAACGTGGCTCACTGGCTGAATTGAAAGACCTAATTTGCCTCATGCAGCAAGATGTCAGGAGGTGGGCAGCACTGACTTAGCGCAACACCTCTGAGAGTCTTTTGGGCTTTCCCTCCTGCTTCGTCCCTCATGGTCCCAAGGTGGCTGCCACTTCTCCAGCCACTGGGTCCGCTTTCAGGCAAAAAGAAGTGGGAAGCCAGAGGGGCCGTGTCAGCCAAGCTTGCAGGAAAGCAAAAGCTTTCCCTGGAGCACCCTCCCAGAGGGCAGTAATGGGTCCCATGGCCACTGCTAGCAGTAAGAGGGTCTGGGAAAGTCCGTTGTCCACATTGGAAGTTGGCCACGTTGGAAATGGCCGTTGATCATTCAGATAGGATTGTCTGGAATTCCCTGGTGGTCCAGTGGTTGGGACTCTGCGCTTCCACTTCAGGGGGCATGGGTTCAATCCCTGGTCAGGGAACTAGGATCCTGCAAGCTGTACGGTGCAGCCAAAAACAAACAAACAAACACCTACATTAAAAAACAAATAGCACTGTTTAGTACACAGTCTGGGAAGAAAATGGGGATTGTCAGGCCCTTGATCAGGAAGACTTGGGCCTCCAAACCAGGAAACGGGACAAGGAGGAGAATCTGCCCAGCGTCTGTATGCTGTGATGTGAGATGTGTGCTGGACACTGGGCTTCGGGGATCGGAGGACACAATTCCCACCCTCCAAGGCCCCCAGTCTGCTGGGGAGCAGGGCTCAGGGAAGGGAAGGAAGGCTGGGGTGGAAGGGACAGGCCGGTTGGGAGCTGGCCCCGCGGCCAGAGGGACCCCCTCTGCCTGGGTGAGTCTGGATGGTGGGCCGGCTCTGCGGGCGTGGTGTGAAGCTGAGTGGTGAGGAGCTGGACAGCAGACTGGGAATCCGCTGGCAGGTGGCTAATTTCATTTGTTAATTGCTTCTTGTCTTTCACTGCTGAGTCCAAAGGGCTGGGGAAGAACCCAGTAATTTATATCTCAGCTGATTAAAGTTCCTTTTCTGGAGTAAAACCAGCCAGACCAGAAAGCTTTTGTTTCCTAGGTCTTAAAATGCAAAGAATCAGTTGTGCCTGAAATTTTGAACTGGGAGGATTTTGTGTTTATTCATTTATCCAGTTAACTCTCCACCCACCCACCCACTCATCTACCCATTCATCTACCCTCCCAGCCATCTACCTACCCATCCATCCATCCACCCACCCACCCACCCATCCATCCTCCCCCCGAGTTATTAATACATGCAAAGCTGTACAGATATAAAGATGAACAAGTTAGTGTCCTCAGATTGCTTACGTTCCTAGACTGTAAAGCCAGGATGATGCAAACCAGTCATTTGTTCATGTGTTCACTCACTCGTTCATTCAGCAGAAATGTATCGAGTACCTACTATGTGTCGTGTACTGTTTTGGTCCTTCAGGTACAGCAGTGAGCAGCACGTGGTTTCTGCCCTCCTGGAGCTAATACTCTGCTGTTGGGTGGGAGACTATGGCCAGGAGCTTCGAGGGGGTTCCCCGGGGAGCAGTGGGGATGATGAGCACGTTGACAAGACTGAGCTGAGAAGGACCCTCAGGGCTAGAGGAAGGGGCGTGGGGTTCCTGGGCCGGAGGCGCGGAGGAGCCCAGGGGAGTTATGACCAGGGTTATGGGAAGTCAGAGGTGCAGCTCGGAGTGCCCTCGAGTGGCCAGTGCAGGGAAGGGGTGGGGAGGGTAAACTGGAAGCTGGGAGACCGTTTAGGAGGCTGTTGGAACAATTCCGGCAAGACCATTAAAAAAAATTATTGTGGTTAAATGTACATAACATAAGATGGACCATTTTAAGCATATATACAGTTTCATTAAATACATCCACAGTGTGGTGTGACCATCACCACCCCCCAGCTGCAGCACTTTTCTTACCATCCTGAACAGGAACTCTGTACCTTTAAACACTGACTCCTCCCTCCCCCTCCACAGCCCCCCACGACCTCTCTTCTACTTTCTCTCTCTATGAATTTGCCCATTCTAGGGACTTCATATAAATGGAATCATACAACATGTATCCTTTTGTGTTTGGCTTATTTTATTTTATTTTATTTATTTTTTTTATTGGAATATAATTGCTTTGCACTCTTGTACCAGTTTTTGAGGTACACCAAAGTCAATCATCTGTTTTTATACACATATCCCCATATTCCTTCCCTCCCTTGACTCCCCCTCACCCTCCCCATCCTGGCCCTCTAAGGCATCACCCGTCATCGAGTTGATCTCCCTTTGTTACACAGCAACTTCCCACTGGCTGTCTGTTTTACAGTTGATAGTGTATATATGTCTATGCTACTCTCTCACTTCGTTCCAGCTTCCCCTTCACCCCCTGCCCCCACAACCTCGTGTCCTCCAGTCCGTTCTCTGCATCTGCATCCTTATTCTTGTCTTGTTTTGGCTTATTTTATTTGACATAATGTCTTCGAGGCTTTGTCCATGGGGTAGCACGCTTCAGTACTTTACTCCTTTTTATGGCTGAATAATATTCCCTTGTGTGTATAGAACACATTTTGTTTGTCCATTCATCTGCGGATGGGCACTTGGGTTGTTTCCACCTTTTGACTGTTGTGAGTAGTGCTGCATTGGTGTGTAAATATCTGTTTGAGTCCCTGCTGTCAGTTATTTGGGGTATATACCAGAGAGTCTAATTGCTCAAAAAAAGTATGGTAATTCTATGTTTAACGTTTTGAGGAATCACCACAGTGGTTTCACCAATTTACATTCTCACCAGCAATAATGCACGAGGTTTCTAATTTCTCCACATCTTCACCAAACTTGTGATTTTCTCTGTGTGTGTGTGTGTGTGTATGTGTATATTTTAAAAAATATTATCCATCCTAGTGAATATCTTTTCATGTGCTTCTTGGCCAGTTGTGTATCTTCTTTGCCCATTTTTGAATCAGATTGTTTGCTTTTCTGTTGTTGAATTGTAGGAGTTATATACATATATATAATTCTGTATATTCATCTCTTATCGATACATGATTTGCAAATATTTTCTCCCATTCTGTGGGTTGTTTTTTCACTCTCTTAATAGTGTTCTTTGATGCATGAAGCTTTTGAATTCTGATTACATCTAATTTACTACTTTTTCTTTTGTTGCATAAATTTGTGTTGTAATATGCATACCAAAAATAATTTTTTAGTTGAGGTGTAATATGCATCTTCAGCCAGAGAGCCTGGGTTTGAATCTCAGCTCTGCTGCTTCTCAGCTATGTGACCTTAAGGGGGTTAACGTCTCTGTGCTTCAATTTTCCTGTTTGTAAAAGAGAGATGATAATAGAGCCAACTTGATAGAAATGCACTGTTTACATGAATTAATGTCAGTAAGGCACTGTGAACAGTGGTTGACACCTAGTAGGTGTTTTTTAAGTGTTTGCTGTTAGTGCCGTGACTATGTATTATATATTGTTTCTGCAGACACGGCACTGAGTGCTGTACAGACATTATTCCACTATCCCACTGACTCCTCGCAAACCCCCAAGAGATTGTCCCCATGTTGTAGAGGAGGAAAATGAGGCCTGGGCCCTTACGCTTGTCGAGTGTCATGTGCTGGCTTTTCCCCCCTGAGTGACCTCCCTGAATCCTGAGGTGCTAGGAAGATGCCCATTTTAGAGATGCTGAACTTGAGGCTCAGAGAGGGGAGGTGATTGGCCCAAGGGCATACAGCAGAGGAACTGCAGCATCTGATTGATTCCTGGCCTGCCGACTCGCCCCTTGCGGCTGGGGAGGGGTAAGGGCATTTTGGGGGGACAGGGGTTCCGGCAGGGAAGAAGGAAGGCATCCTGCTGGGCTGAATTATGTTTTTGTTGTGCCACTGGAGCTCCTGGAGCTTTGTGGGTTCCCGGGCACGGAGGCCTCAGAGAACCCCCCCAGGCAGGTGCCTGCCGCCCGCAGAGGCCAAAGGCTAGTGAAAGAGCCAGACACCTGCTCCCCTCGCGAAGCCGCCCAGCTGGGGCCAGGCAGGCAACCTGGAGCGCGCGCGCCCCCGCGTGGCATTGCGCGGGATTGCGGGCGCCGGGAGGAGATCCTGGGGCCTGTTAACCCTGCCCACGTGTTAACCCATTCCGTGCCGCAGCGCATTGCCGCCGTGCCCAGGCGAGGAAAGGGAGGCCCAGAGGGCGGAGGATGATCTCGTCCTTTTGTTTCGCCTCCTTAAGAAGGTATGTTGGTGCGCCCTTGTGTGAAAATGATGCGAATACCGGAATAATCTTGATTCTCTCTCTCTTTTTTTTTTTTCCATAAGAAAGTGAATCATTAACGAACGAACATGCACTTTCAGCTGCTAACAGTCACAGTTACTTGCTTCACCTGTACAACCACTGAGCCACCACTGAGGGGGCCCCACACGCTGGCCGGGTTGCTGGGTCCACACCATTTCCACTTCCAGGGTGCACACAAGTGCACTGGTGTGTATGTACACACACACACACACACACACACACACACACACACACACACACGCCCCCTTGGGAACCAGGAACAATCCCCATGCAACCCGGATTCTCACCCCGCCTCATTCAGCTGCCACTCTCTGGCTTTGGACAGCTTGCTGAGCTTTACTTCCCTCATCTGTGAAATGGGGTGAAGCCCGCTCTTTGTCCCTCCCAGGCTGTCATGAGTAGATGAGAAAGACATTGGTAAGTTGCTGAGTCGGACTTAGTGGTCCAGGGCCCAGGCAGAATTCAGAGTTCATTCCTGAGACATTTGCTGAGCCCCTGCCGCGTGCTGGAGAGAAGCCAGGTTCACATCCGTTCCTGGAGGGTCAAATCCCGTCACACACAGGCTCCACTCCAGCGGCCTAAAAGACTGTATGTGGTTTGGCCTCTGGCTACCCATGTGACCTCTGCTCTCAGCACTCGACCTCCACTTACCCCACTCAAGCCACACTGGCCTCCAGAATGTTCCCTTCATACGTGGGCATGTTTCCACCCCAGGGCCTTGGCACAGGCTGTTTGCTCTCCTCCAGATTCCCTCCTCACTTCCCTCCTCTCAGGGCATCTCTCAGCTCAGTGTTACTCCTCATCAGGGCCTTCCCTGATGCCACGTCTCTAGAAGGACCCCCAGACACCCGTGTCACATGCAGCGTCCACCCGTCACCCCGTGTCTTCCTCCCCCATCAGAGTGGAGGCTCTGAGAGGCAGGAAACACCCAGCACAGTGACCCTATGAGATAGGAACTGTTCTTGTTCCCATTTTCCAGATGGCAAAGCTGAGGCCCGGGGAGGTGATGTCACTTGTCCACACCACGCAGCCAGGAGGTGGCAGAGCTGGGATTTGAACCCACACAGAGCCTGTGCTTGGAGGATCTAACACACGAATTTGACGTTTCCCAAACCGTAGTCATTCTCGTGTATCACTTTGAACATCTTTCATTTTCACGAACCACCTGGACTGATACGTAGTTACTGTTTTTCTTCAGCTTGGCTCACCTTTAAAAACATAACAGCTTTATCAAGATATAGTTCACATGACACACAATTAAGGGGACAATTCAGTGGTTTTTAGTATGTGCAGCCATCACCACAGTCACCTCTAGACTGTGCTCCCCACCCGAAAATAAAGCAGTACCCATTAGCTGCCAGCCGAGGTCGCCCCCTGCCCCCAGCCCTGGGCAGACGCTATTCTGTTCTCTCTCTCTCTCTGAGTTTGCCTATTCTGGGTACCTCGTATAAATGGAATCACACAGTATCTGTCCTTTTGGGTCAGTCTTATTTCAGTCAGCATAGTGTTTTCTAGGTCCATCCGGGCTGTGGATCAGTACTGCATTCCTTTTTAAAAAAATTTATTTATTTACTTATTTATGGCTGTGTAGGGTCGCGCGGGCTTTCTCTAGTTGTTGCGAGCAGGGGCTACTCTTTGTTGCAGTGCGCGGGCTTCTCGTTGCGGTAACTTCTCTTGTTGTGGAGCACAGGCTCCAGGTGCTCAGGCTTCAGTAGTTGCAGCACACGGGCTCAGTAGTTGTGGCTCTCGGGCTCTAGAGCACAGGCTCAGTAGTTGTGGTGCACGGGCTTAGTTGCTTCGAGGCATGTGGGATATTCCGGGACCAGGGCCTGAACCCGTGTCCCCTGCGTTAGCAGGTGGATTCTTAACCACTGCGCCACCAGGGAAGTCCCCTGCGTTCCTTTCACGGCGGGGTGGTACTCTCACATCAGCATACCGCACTTTGGTTATTTGTACGTCGGCTGATGGACAGCTGGTGTGTTTCCCCCTCATTTTTACAGTCCCCTTGTACTGGTTTCATTTCTTCACTGTTCTGACCTCTGTCTGCACCTATTAGTTATTTGGTTTCTGATCCCCTGTCTCCCTGCCGCAAACAAGAATCGCAGGATTTCCAGACTCTTGCCTCCTTTGTTCAGCGCCGTGCTGTCACTACAAAGTTGGTGCTCCATCAGTGTTTGTTGAATGAATGCGTGAGGGAGGGACCAGCGGGTGAGTCAGCAGCCAGGCAGGGAGGACAGGTAGGCGTGTGCACAGCTAACCGACCCGGTGAGAGAGAGCGAGCTTGGTCTCCCTTGACTCGGTTGCGGGGGAGCCAGAAGGGCTCAGGGCACAGTGACGCTGGGTCTTGACAGGTGTGTAGAGGTCGGCCGGGTAGAGAGAGGCAGGCAGGGCGACCCAGGCACAGGGCCCTGCCTGAGCCGTGGCAGGTGGGGGCTCAACCGCTTGGGCCACAACAGAGATTTGCGCTCCTCAACACAGTCCTGGGAGGGGACCCCGTGCTCGCAGGGTGGCCTCGTCACCGAGCAGAGCGGAGGGCGGGGAGCAGGGCGGAGAATTTAGTCTGGGGGGTGGGGCAGCGCTCCGAGGACCCCGTTCCTTCTGCCTCAGGAACCCCCTGACCTGGTGATCCCTGAGTGCTGGCCTCAGATACACTCAGGGCTTCTGAATCCAGATCTGTGGGCGGTGTCCCTCAAGATCCTGTGTCAGGGCTGCCCCTGGAGGCCAGGCCAGGCAGGGATGGGAATTTAATGACAAAACAGGGAGGAGGGCGAGGGGCCTCCCAGGGTGGTCCTGCCCAGAGTGGCTGGACCACCCGATGTTTCAAGCAAAACCCATGATGGGCATTTGATCTTATTGTGAAATCTCACTGTTTTTATACACTGGAGGGAAAAAATATGTTTTTAACTTAACCACACCCAGCCGCCTTCAGTTAACACAGGGGGTATTGGCAGTCTCGATTCACATACGATCTCGCCGAATCCTTGCCATGACTCATGGGGAAACGGAGGCTTGGGAAAGTGGGCAGGTGCCACCCACAGGCTCCATCCAGGGATGTTGGGCTTCTTTTGGAAGCTTCCATCTTCAGGGGGCATCAGAAATGTCCTGAGTGTCCTTTAGGGGGGTTCTTGCTGCAATTTCTGTCCTCTTCCCCCACCCATCCTCCTTCCAGATAAAAAGAAGGCACCAGCTTCCTGGTGCAGTGTCCACAAGTGACCACCAGAGGGCAGGAAGGGGGTGATCTAAGTACTTTTCAACATTTTGCTTTATGATTAGTTTTTAACCCTTTTTGCACTAGGGCCTTCATTCTAAACCCAAAAAGGCCAAGTCTTCCACCACCATGTAGATTTTTATTTTAATGCTTGTCACTGACTTCAGAGCATGTGTCCCTCAGCTCAGTTCCCCATCAGGTCTCTTGTCAGTTTTGATTTTGCAAGCCTGTCAGGGGCTGCTGGGCTGAAGTTGGGACATGCAGCTCTCACAGCCCTGGCCACCCCAGTTTGTTTTCACTGATGCTGGTTCTCTTTTGAATAAATTAATTTTGGAGGGAAAAAGTTTGTTTTATTTCTAAAAGAGGTGTGTGTGGTGGGGGGAGCGTATGTGTGTTTCTAGGGGATGGGTAGCCTGCAAGGAGAGCCCTATGAATATAGAAATGGCATTTCTGACCTAAGAAGGTGTATTTCCAGAGGAAGAGAGGGTCTCCTGAGAAGAGGAACGTTCAGTCGTATCTCAAGCCCCAGCTCCACGCCACCTCCTCTAAGAAGCCCTCCTGGGTTGCACCCTTTCCTGTGCACTGCAGGCCCTTCAGCCTCCGGTACTGTAACTTGCTGCCAAGTGCTTCCCTCTTGTAGACGCTGAGCTCCCAGAGGGCAAGAACTGGCCTCCCTCAGCCTCACTCAGTGTCCCCACCACCTCACACTTCATCCTCAAGGCTTTCAGTGAGTGAGCGCTTGAAACCTGCTAGGGACTCTTCCGATGCCACCTCACCCCACCCCTGCAGCGGCCCTGTGAGGGAAGAAGTTACTGTGGTTGCCGTTGCCTCCTTGTTCTTGTCACCAACCTCGTTTTACATCGGGAGGAACTGAGGCACAGAGAGGAGAAGCAGGGTGTCCAGGGCGATGCTGTTTGCAGATCAGAGCTGGGATTTGAACCCAGGTCCATCTGAGTGCCCATCCCTGCTCCTGGCAACTTCATGCCCCATCGTCGTAGCACCATGGTAGGTGCCCAAACAGGGCTCCCTAAGTTAGCGGGGAAAGCTCTCCGGCTGGGGTCTCGGTGCAGCTGGCCCCGCACACACCCTCCTGGGGGTCTTCCTCCTGCTGCTCCCTCCTCCCTCCATCCTTTGCACAGCTGCCTCCTCCTCCTCCTCTTTCTCCTCTGCTCCTTCCTCCTCCTCCTCTTCTTTCTTCTCCTCTTTCTCCAAAAGCTTATTGAGGTATAGTCTACATCCTATAAAATTCTTTCCTTTTTAAGTGTACAATGTGATCATTTTCAGTAAATTTACAGAGTTGCACAACCATCACCACTGCCTAATACCAGAACCTACTGATCACCCCATTGAGAAACCCCGTACCCGTCAAGCCCTGGAAACCACCGATCTACTGTGCACCTCCATCATTTCGCCTCTTCTGGACAGTTCCTACCACGAGGCCTTCCCGCGTGGTTTCTCTCCCTGAGCACGGTGGTGTTGGTGCAGCCAGAGTGCCTCCACCTTTTGTGTTGACCTGGCTCCCTCTGGGCGCTGGTGTCTCCTACCTCCTCTCTTCCCTGTCTGCCCCTCCTCCCAGTGGAGGGAACCGAGGGGTCAGGCTGAGTGAAGGCAGGTGAAAAATGTTCTGGTTTGGGGTTTTTTTTCTTCTCCCAGTTGTGTGTTTTAAGTGATTTCCAGCATCCTGCTGTTGATAACGCCCTGTGGGTTGGCTGTGCCCTGGTGGGATGGGCTCAGAGTGCCTTGTCTGGGGTAGATAACCCCCCACCCTGCAGGGCTGGCTCCAGCTTGAAGCCCTCCTTGTTGCCCTGCCAGCCAGGGCGGTGGAACTTGCTACACCACTAGGCGGTCATGGCCAAGGTGATTTGAGCCCTGACAGAGAGCTCCCGGCTCTGAGCAGTATGTTACACATATTTCTTCATTTCCTCCTCCCAGCAACCCCGTGGGACAGGCGGTGTCGTCACCCTTATTTTACATAAAGCTGCGGCACCGAGAGGTTAGACAACCAGCCAGATATCACACAGCTAGCTAGTGCTGGGACGGGGATTCGAACCCTGGCAGTCTGCCTCCAGCACCCTCACCCTTTCCCTGCACCCCAGGCTGCCTTTGCGAGACGAGCCATCTCCTCCTTGGGTCTCAGTTTCCCCTCTGGACAGTCTTCTGCTCTGTGTTGTGACCCTTCAGGGGACTGTCAACTCTTGGCAGACGGGGACGTGTGTGTGGCTTCTGTGGGTCCCCTTTGGTGGCTGAGGCGCTGCCGTGCACACAGTAGGTCTGCCTTTCAGGAAACGGTTACAGAGCACCTACTAAGTGCTGGGCTGCATGCCAGGCCCTGGGATCTGGCCTTGCCCACGGGGAGCTCACAGTCCTGCGGGGAGGACAGGCTCTCATCACCAGAAGTACCTTGATGTACCCGAAGGGGAGGCCCAGCGACTCAGACTTGCTCGCTCAGAGGGCGTCCCAGGAAATGTGCTGCTTGCACTGGGTTTGAGAGATGGCTCCATTTCCGCAGATGGAAAGGCATTCCCGATGGAGGGCCCTGCCTGAGCAAAGGCTGGAAGGCTGAGGGTCCACACACAGTTGAGGAATGGGTGTCACTGTGATGGTACGTGGAGGCCGTATGGCGAAGGGCATTGAAGCCCGAGCCAAGTCGTGAGGCTCTGGCCACAGGCGCACCCCGAGCACCAGTAGGCACGTGGGGCTGGTGCCTCCAGTGTTCTCAGGAGGGGGCCGTGTTGGCACCATCTGTGTCCAGCTCCTGGCACGGGGTCGGGACACGGTGCACAGGTGAGTGAGCCGGCCGCCTGCCTTCCTAGAGGGTTGGAAATTCTCATGCCCGCAAAGGCCGGGGACTGGTCTGGGCCACGGCCGGCCGTGGGGCGCGGGGAATGGGGCGGAGCCAGTGGCCCACATCCTCACGTGGGGATGCAGACCCTTGGGCCAGGCCAGCCTGCTTTTCTAGAGACACCGGAAATCTGCACTGCTACCCGCAGTTCTCCTGACATTCAAATGTCGGCAACTCATTCAGATAAAACAAAAAAGTGCGCCTTCCTCCCCCTGCTCCCCCACCAGAACAGCCCGACGCAGAGTCACACCTGGGGGCGACAGTTGTCCATCGCTGTTTTCCTTCGTGAACACAGGTGTTGATTTTAACAACCTCCCATCTTTTTTGTAGATGAGAGGTTTCTGCTCAAAGCTAAGCCCTCTGAGTAGGCTGACATGGTTGCTTGTACCTTCGGTCTTTTTTGTTGTTGCTTTTGTTTTCGGGGGGTTTTTTGGAATGTATGAAGGACATGAACAAGCATTGCCCGAGGACCTCCTGCGGCCAGGTGTGGTGTTGCGACGTGGGGAGCCTGGCTGACCAGGGTGGGGGCCCCTGGGGAACTGACCTTTGAGGAGGGAGGGAAGGGGGGGATCGCAGGGACACAGAATGTTCCTCCGCAGGAGGGGCTGTGGGTCCCTGTGTGGGGGGGCCACCCTGAGCCTGGGCTGCAGGCTGCAGGAGGGGGCAGGATGGTTAGAGCTTCAGCCAGAGGCTGCGGCATGCATAGGAGCGAACCAGGTGGCGACGAAGGGGTGTGTTTGTTTTCTGGGGCTGCCGTAACAAATCACCACGCACGTCGTGGCTCAGAAACAGTAGCTACTTACTCCCTCTCTGTCCTGGAGGCCAGAGTCTGAAGTCAAGGTGGCAGCAGGGCCACGCTCCCTCCAGGGATTCTGGGAGGGGACCCTTCCCTGCGTCTTTCAGCTTTGGGGGCCCCACACCCCTCCAGCCTCTGCCTGCATCCTCACCTGGCATCCTCCCCTGAGCTCGTGTCTGCTCTTCTGGACACTTGCTGGACTTAGGGCAGCCCCGGGTAATCCAGAGTAATCTCATCTCAAGGTCCTTCACTGAATTGCATCTGCAAAGACCTTTCTCCAGATAAGGTCACATGTGCAGGTTCTGGGTGGACATGCCTTTTGAGGGGCCAGCATCCCATCCACTACCGGGAGAAAGACTGCTTCCGACGGAGGAAAGCATGAGCAAAGGCCCTGCGGTTGCCTGGCTCACCCGATGGGGGCGGGGCAGGTGTGGGCTCCAATGGTAAAAGGCGAGCAGGTGCCTGCAATGGGACGGATGGGGAGTCAGGGACGGCATCCAGGGTGTGTGTGGGGGGGTGCCTTTGTCACCGTGGTGCAGGCAGGTGGTTCTCCTGGCCAGGTGGGAAGGTCCCACAGGGCAGGGTGGGGAATGAGGTTGCTTTCAGCCTGGTGTGGGGGTGTGGCAGGGGGCCTGCTGTTCCTGGGGGTGTGACCTGGTGACTGCTGGCCACCTCCCGGCCGAGAAAACAGGACTTAGCTAGGGGGAGGTCTCCATCACTGGGGCCTGCCCACCACCCCCTGCCTCATCGGGGCTCAGCTCTGTCTCCGCCTTGAACTTGCCGGGTCTCACTTTCACATTGTTTTTATTCTCAGCACCCCTGCCCTGTCTCCTGTCTTTCTGCTTCTGCCCCCACCCCTTCCCTGCTCACACCCCACTGCCCTGCTCTCTCTGTCTCCCCGTCATCTCTGACTTGCCTCAGCTTCATCTCTTTTCCTGCCTGTGCGTGTGTCTCCATCACGCTCAGTGACCAAGCCCTGCCCCGCCCCATCTCTGTCATGCTCTCTGCCCTTTCCAGCCCGTTTCTCTCTGGTCCATCCCCGTCAGGCCAATGGGAGGCTGAGTAGTTGGCTGCCAGCAGCCTCCAGGTTCCTGGTGTTGGATAGTTATTCCCTGGAAGAGTCAGCTGAGGCCTCCTCCCACCGTTCTGTTAGCCCCTCAGCGAGCGGGACCCCATTTCCCAGTGGTACCGTCAGCCAGTCAGTCAGCAAGCAGGGACCGGGCTGTACCTCCAGCTGTGCCATCGGCTGGGACCAGCCCCCGACGAGCCGTCTGTCGGGCAGTGAGCGGCAGGGACCCCTCGCCGGCCGGATGTCGGGCGCCGAGTCGGAGGCGCCGTGGGTCTGTGTCTGAAGAGCTTGGACGTTCACGCTGTGGTTTCCTCGCTGCTGAGCTCAGCTCTCCCCGCCGGCATCCACGTGGGCGTCCTGTCCGTCGCTCTGCCCCGCGTGGGCTGTGGGACGCGTGTGTGCGGCACCCGCGGTCCCGGAGGCCCGGGGAGGCCCCTCTGCCGAGGTCCTGCGCCCCCTCCGCGTCCGGGCCCTCGTGCGGGGCGCTCGCGGGTGCCAGTCCCATCCTGGTTGTGACGCGCGCTGACCTGTCGGGGGAGGTGTGGAGCCGGGGCCCTGGGGCTGCCCGCCGCTCACCTCGGCAGCTGCCTTCGCTCTTGAGCTCCGACTTCCTCATGTGGCCGGTGGAGGCGACAATGTTTCTCCCAGGAGGCCCCGTGGGGACTAAATGAGATGTTTTGGTGTTATGCTGCCTCCTCTGAGGCACAAAACCCTGAAACGCAGGGATACTCCATCCCATTTTACAGAAGGGGTAACTGAGGCTCAGGGAGGTGGGGGTGACTTGCCAAGATCACACTCTTTCAAAGGAAGCTCCCAAGAAAGGTCGCCTTGGGTCAGCCTTAGGTGTGCTATAATCTGCGTTTTTAATTTCTGAAAAGGATGCTCTCCCCCCCGCCCCCACCCTCCTACTGGCAGATGGTGACTCTGGGAGCCGGCCTCAGCCTCCACCGCTCCCACCCTGGGCCGCCCGCCCACGGGAGCGAACAGGACCCGGGGCTGGTCGGGAGGCCTGGGTTCCAGCCTTGGCTCAGTTTCCACCTCGCTGTGTGACCTCAGCCAAGTCCCTATCCCTCTCTGGGCCTCCCATTTCCCCCTCTGTAAAACGGGGACAACCAGGGCCTCCTTCCAGGGCTGCTCAGAAGCTTAGCTGAGTCAGAAGGAACTTGACTGAAGCTGGGAAGGGCTGTGTGAGCTGATGGGATCCTGAGGTGGGTTTATTTCCTTCATGTGGAAGGAGTCGGGGTGGGGGGAGCTCCCCCCTGGGTGTGTGGTTTTGGGGAGGAACCTGTACTCACATGACACACTCATGCAACACACACACGCTCCGTTCTGGGGCTTCATCCTCCCTCCTCCAGCCACTCAGCGGAAAACCCCAGGTCCAGGGCCGCCCCTGGGCCCACCCCCCCGCCGGAAGAGCCACCAGAGATGCTCCAGGCGGGGCTCCTGGGGACCTGAGCAGCAGCGTCCCCGTGCCCTTAGCAGGGCCATCCTGCCAGTCCCCTGGCCACGAGCCGGCCCTTGAATGATTCATGCCGCCTTGAACTTGACTTCTGCGTGACCGTCGGAGCTGGAAGAGCCGCCCCCTCCAGAGGGGGACTGGAGACGTGCGCAGTGCAGGCAGCGTAGCCCCAGGCGCCAGAAATGGAGTATTATTACTGCCCCAGCTTGTTGAAGCTCCTGCGGTACCTCTGGGTGAGTGTGGCTGTGCGGACCCATGTCTCCTTTTTCTCCTTCTCCCGACTCCTGCCAACTTTGCTTCCTGGCTCTGTCCGGCCAGCAGCGTCTCTGTTTTCTTTAAGAAGTGGTGGTTGTTTCAAAGAGGAGGGAGCGTTGGGAAGGGGATGGGGGTTTTGGCTTGGGAGGCAGAGGGGGCTCGTAGAAGAGAAGGGGATCCTGCCCGCAGAGGGTCAGTGGGCACAGCGGCCACCCCTCCAGGCCTCGGAAAAACTGGAAAAACAAGGGGAGCCTTAGTGATCTTTCCAGAGAGCGACATTTCTTTGATTTACAGGACTGTTCTCTATTCTGAAATTACATCCTCCTTGCCTTTGTGTGAGTGTAAAAATGTCTCGTCTTTTATGAGATGGAAAGAATAGATTTTGTTTTCCTTTCAGTGAACTTACTAAGAAGAAGTAAAAAGTTGGAACCCTCGCATTGCAGCCTCTCCTCTATGTAACGGGGGGAAGAAAAAAAAACTCGAAACTTTTTTTTGGCAAAATGCCAAATACAGGGAACCCACGTGGGAGTGCTTTGTGGGGTATAAAGTGCTTTTCAAATCTTGTTTTGACTTTCAGACTGACCTGCTGTGTGTCCTCAGGCAAGTTGCTTCCCGTCTCTGGGCCTCTGTTTCCTCATCTGTGAAACTAAGGGGTGGGCAGTAGGTGATGGTGGGTTATGTGACATTCATCAGGGCTCTGTGAACAGAGGGGCTTAGCGGGGAATCATCACAGGTGGGCCTCAGAGTTTCCCAGAACATTTGCCGCCCGGCTGAAAAAGCCCAAGAAAGAAAGACTTGGGAAATATTATTCTTCCCCCTGCTGAGTGTTTGCAAATACTTCAAATGCCTTCTCACCCAGGGAATTTTCCGGAGCTCCTAAAAATACAACTTTAGGAAACATTGTCCTTCAGCCCCTCCCCACCCCACCCCAAGTCCCCTGCGACAGTTGAAAAACAGGAGATCCCCCTTCAATCTTCCTCCTTTGATCACTGACTTTTGAATATTGTCATACTGTAAACGTGAGGGAACATTAGTTGGTTTATTTTTTTTTAATTACAAAAAATTTATGGACATGGTAGAAAACTTGAAAATTTTGAAGAGCATGAGAAAGAAAATAAGCATCCCATAGTCATTTCTATTTGGGGGGTTTGCTGCCCACCAGGTCCTCATGACCTTGATGTGCTGGGCACACAGGCTCCGGGCTCCAGTGTGAGGGAGGCTGTGATATTGTGATTTATAGTGAGACATACAGATTTGGTCTTTGTTCCTGTTTCTGGCACAGAGCTCCTAAAACCCTTGGAATTTCCAAAGTGATAAAAAGTGATAAAGGTGTCTAGATATTCACACATGAGTTGATGTTAATGAGATGACTTTTGGCCTGCACCTAAGTATGGGGCTGGTTGCCTGGGAAACCAACCATGTGAGCTCTTCCTCTTTCCCAGGATGCCACGTCAGATGGAGCGTGGCCAGCTCAGCACCGATTACTGTAAGGGTGCTGATGTGTGGGACTGGCCCTCCTCATCCCTGCCGTGGACTCATGTAGCGCAGAATATACATTCACCTGTCACTCCATCAGCCTGGGCCACTAACTGCTCTCCGTTTTCTGCTCCGTGTCACCTCTTCATATATATATATATATATATATATTTTTTTTTTTTTTTTTTTTTTTTTTTTGGAATACTTTTAGATTTATAGAAAAGTTGCAAAGATGGTTGGGGGAATCCCTGTATACCCTTCACCCACCTTCCCCTCATGTTAGCATCTTACCGTAACAAAGTACGTTTGTCCAACGTAAGAAATTAACATTGGTGCAGGACTATTAACTAAATCTGGCCTTCGTTCCAGTGGTTCTCATCCAGGGACCACCTTCAAGGGACACTTGGCAATGTCTGGTGACTTTCTTCGCTTGTCACAGCTGGGGCGGGGGGGGGGTGCTGGTGGCACCTTGGAGGTTGGAGATGCTACTAAAGATCCTACAACGCACAGGGCAGCCTCCCACCCCACAAACACCACCGCCAAGGATGACCCGGCGCCAGACGTCAGTCGCAACAAGCTTGGGAAATCTCTCTTGGTTCCGATTTCACCAGATTTTCCACTGATGTCCTTTTTGTGTTCCAGGATCCAATCCAGGGTCCCATGTCCTATTTTGCCTCTAAATTTCATCCATCACTGTGAACAAATGGGTGTAGACCATGCACATCTCACTGTGGATATCTGCCCACATCTAGAAGCTCTCTGTAAACGTGATGCTCAGGGACCGCTCACTGCTTGCACGTGTCCCTAGCCTTGATTTACCAGCCGTTCTCCCGCAGTCAGACACTTGGGGTGCTCCCAGGCGGTCGCAACACTCACACAGTGGTGAGCACACACACACCCATCATCCTACTCAGCCTTCTTTATTCACTTTTCAGGTCATTTCCTAAGTCAGCTTCTTAGAACTGGGGCCAAGCATGGGCCGCAGCAGGCTTCTGCAGAGTTTGTCGTCTGCCGGTGGGATGTCGGCGGTTTCCTGTCGGCGGCCCAAGTCCCCCACGTAGCTGCTGCCCCACCGTCAAGCCCAGCCACTGCCCAGCATCAGCTGGGAAGTGGGGGAGGGGGATGACGTTTCTGCTTCAGATCAGCAGTAACGATAGCCGGTGGCTACCCCTGCTGTGGCTGTTTTGAGTTACTTAATCTCCTCCGTTGCCGAGATAACCCAGCCAGACCAGTCCCAAGCCCGGCGGCCTCGCCGGGGCATTGGCACCAAGCTGGTTGCTTGTGGTTGTCGGCTGCAACAATAATAATGAGACAGTGGCCACCGTCACCACCACCATCCGTACTGGGCGCTCCCAGCGTCGGGGGCCCGTGCCTTTCACGGGTATCTCACCGTCCTCACGAAAACCCAGAACCCCGTGTGTGGGTCTCATTATTGTCCGCATTTTACAGTTAGGGAACCTGAGCCTCAGAGAGGTGAAGCGGCTCACTGAAGCACCTGTTCCCCCGCCTCCTGTTCCCCTGCTGGGAGCTGTCGGAGCCTGTATCTCTGTGCGGGTCTTCCCCTGTGTCGTTTTAACTACTTCATTGAGTCTGATCTTCCCGTTTCTCAGATGGGGAAACCGAGGCCCACGGGTTGAGGCAACTTGCCAGCCTACAGGAAAGCTCTCTCTCCGTACCAGCTCCTGCAAAGT
Organism: Hippopotamus amphibius kiboko; assembly: GCF_030028045.1. Lineage (NCBI taxonomy): Eukaryota > Metazoa > Chordata > Mammalia > Artiodactyla > Hippopotamidae > Hippopotamus > Hippopotamus amphibius. The sequence continues at coordinate 8,233,004 of NC_080193.1, read as the reverse complement.
GGAGGATTGTAGGAGGATGTTGCACTGGGCCAGGCTGGGCTCTGGCGGGGAGAGCCCTGGCTTAGAACCCCAGCTCCAGCAACAGCAAGTCACGTCGCCTCTCGGAGCCTCAGTTTCCCCATCTGTACGAGGACCGTGCCGAGGATTAGCTAAGACAAAGGGGCGTTGTTATCCTCAGCACAGGGCTGGACTGTCTAGTTGTTCTGTTTTTGGAGGGTGGGGGTGGGCGGGCTCTGATAGAATGGCAGACACCCCCCCGCTCCGCGGACTTTCGCAGGCTCCCCAGAGGCTGCCCGTCCAGCCCGCCCGGAGACCCTGGGCGCTGACTCTTGGCTGGCCACCTTCCTCGACTCTGTGTCACCCACAGACAAGGGGGTTGCCAGGGTGTCACTTCTGGCAGCTTCTTCAGGAAGGTGCTACGTGACATGGAGACCGAGCCCAAGGGCGGGACCCTGTGCTGTTGCTGGCGGGTCCCTCCCCAGCCCCTTTCAGGTGCCTCCTTGCCAAGGCCTGTGGTCCGATGGCTCTGTCTCTGTGCGGTGATGGGGAAGCCACTTCGTTTTCAAATGGTGCTTGGTGAGCTTCATCTCCCCACATTCGACTCCATGACCAGATATTTTTCTTTTTTGATGGAAAAATGTCCAAATGTCTAATTGCGGTTAGAGTGGCCCTTCTCTCCGCGGGGCCTCCTTGATGCCTGGTTACTCAGCTTTGTCCCTCACTCAGCCTGTCATCACCTCCAGGAATAAGAATACCAGTCATGAGACAGTGACGTGTATTCCTCTCTCGCCCTCCAAGCCCTTGCATGTGTGGCATCGCGGTTAATCCTCACAACAGCCTCGAGAGGCGGGTATTATTACTTTACAGATGGGAAGCCTGGAGCTCCAGGGGGTTGCGTGCCCACCTGATACGGACCAGTCGGCAAGGGGCGGAGCCCGGGTTTGAACTTGGGAAATCTGGCACCAAAGCTAATGTGTTTGGTTACGGCACACGGCTTCCCTCAGGCAGGAAGGATGCCCATCTTCACCCAGCCCCGGGCACGGTGCCCGGCACATAGTAGGTGCTCAGTAGACACAGCGTGCAGAAGGTGTGGTGGGGACTGGAGGTGTGCTGAGGCCTTTATCCAGGCGCCTGGCACTCCACACATGCCCGTCCACCATTACCACTGCCGCTGCTGTTATTTTTACTACCAGCTCCTGCATCTCAGATCTTGGCGGCCTCACTCTGTGCTAAGGGTCTGTCTGGTTTGGCTTTGCAACGTCTGTGGCTGAAATAGGAGAACTGGCTATTTTTGTGCCGTTGGAGCCGGGGCTGAGGCTTGGGCCGCAGGCAGCTTGTGTCATGAGACTCGAGCCTTGGGTGCCTTATAAATAAGCCCAGTTGCAGGGCGGAGAACTGGGGTCCTGGTGTCAGGCCCTCCCGGCTTCCAGTGCCCACCGAGCCTCTTGCTGATGGAGCGGGGGACTTCGGGCAACTCTCCCAACCTCTCAGAAAGTCAGTTCTGCAGCCTGCAGAGTGGGAGCGATCGTACCATCTCCCTCGTGGGAGGTCCTGAGCACTCAGTGAGGCGGTTCCAACAAGCCTGGGCACAGCCGGTCCTGGATAAGTGTTAGCAGCTGATGCCGGTGTAGACGGCTAATGGGTCCTCAGTTCAATTCAGTTCAACGCCTGTGGCAGGGCCTGTTCTCACTGTTTGGGATAATCCTTGAACCAAACGGTCAAAGATCCCTGCCTCGGGGACTAATGTTCTAGTGGGGGTTCAGGCAGTAAACAGTGGGCGTGATACACAGGAACCCTGTACAGTATGTCAGGAGGCGGGGCATCCGGGGAGAGAAGGAAGGAAGAGGGTGAGAAGCCCCAGAGGGTTTGGACGGGTGCGCATGCCCTGAGAAGGTGACATGTGAACCGAGACTCTGGAAGAGGGGAGGGAATAGGCCCAGGGAGCTTGCAGGAAGAGACAGCAGCCGGTGCAAAGGCCCTGAGGTCCGTGTGTGCACAGGCAGTTCTCTGGAACAGGGAGGAGGCCAGTGTGGCTGCAGCAGAAAGTCGGCGAGGTGATGGGAGTTGTCAAGGTCATGCAGGGCCTGGCAACCACTTGTGCTCTGAAGGGGGTCACTTGGAGTGGGAGGGATGCAGTCTGACTTGGGTTTTGAACAAAGGCAGAATCAGGGAGACCAGCGAGGAGCGTCTGCAGGTGGACGATGACGGTGCCTCAGACCAGGGAGGTGGTGAGAAGTGGACAGATTCTGGATCCGCTCTGAAGGTCGAGCCATGAGATTTGCTGATGGATTGGGTGTGGGTGGGAGAGAGAGAGAAGAGTCACGCAGACACTGGGGATTTGGGGCTTGGTGGTGGGAAAGATGGAGCTGCCGCTGGTGTCCGTTAGGAAAACTGCATGGGGAGAGGGTCTCGGGGGCAGATCAGGATTTGGCTTTGACTTGTCGAGTTTGAGATGTCTGTTAGACATTCCCCATCCTTTCCCCAGCCTCTCTCTCCCCATGTGTACAATGGAAGGTAATTCCTGCCCTGCCCATGTCCGAAGGTTGTTGAGGTGCTTTGGTGGGAATTTGAAAGGACCTCCAAGGAGACTGAAAACACCAAGCTCATGTCGGGAGATTTTTTAGCCCCTTAGATAGTTCCCAGCATTTCTGAGCCCTCAGGGAGAGGTACTCCTTTTTAAGCACAGGGAGGCCCTGCTAATGTCCACTGTAGGGTTTATGAGAATTCAGCTGGACCAAGGCCCGCTCCCCTTGGCACCTCCCTCATTGTGAAAATTCCCAACACTTTTTATACCTGTTGTGGCCCCTCCTGGCAGGACCACTCCCTCCTGTGCTCTTCCCCTTCCCTTTAGTCTGCAGGATCCTTGGCATCAAATGAAAAGAGAACCCTGCTCTCTGATGCTGACGGCTCCCCCGCCCCCCAGGCTTGGAAGGCCACTCCCTGGTCCTCAGGGGGCCCCAGCCACTGACCCATGCCAGCGGGAACTTCATGCTGATGGGCTGAAGTGAACAGGGTTCTCTGCTCTCAGATGGAGGTCTCTCAGGCTGGCAGCCCTTGCTGTCCCAAAGGAGCTGTTGCTGGGTTTCAGACATTCCAGGGATTAGAGCCATTAGAAGGGACATGGCAATCCTGTGACTGCCAAAAGGAATGATAAATTCAGGGTAGAAGCTCTGGAGGGGTGGGCGTGTGGGCAAAACACTTCCAGGAGCCAGGAGTCTGGGGTATAATTGCTGTGTGACCCTGAGGCAATTGCCTGCCCTCTCTGGGCCTCAGTTTCTCTCTTGGTATAGTGAAGTATTGGGCAGGATTCTCCTTAAGGTTTTTTTCCTTTTAAGTAAATTATTTATTTGTTTATTTATTGGCTGCACTGGGTCTTTGTTGCTGTGCATGGGCTTTCTCTAGTTACGGTGAACAGGGGCTGCTCTTTGTTGTGGTGCACGGGCTTCTCACTGCGGTGGCTTCTCTTGTGGAGCGTGGGCTCTAGGTGTGTGGGCTTCAGTAGTTGTGGCACATGGGCTCAATAGTTGTGGTGCATGGCCTTAGTTGCTCCGCGGCATGTGGGATCTTCCCGGACCAGGGATTGAACCCATGTCCCCTGCATTGGCAGGCAGATTCTTAACCACTGAGACACCAGGGAAGTCCCCCTTAAGGTTTTTGATTGTGCACAATCTCCCAGTTCTAGAGATCAAGTAAAGAATGGAGCTCTGGAGTCAGACAGACCTGGGTTCGAATCCAGCCTTCCCTGTTGTGTAACCTTGAGCCAGTGGCTTCCTGTCTCTGAGCCTCAAGTTTTCTCACCTGAGGATGAGCAAGCCCCCTTTCTCAAATGGGAATTATGTCAGCATCTCATCACGGAGACCAGTGGGGAGAGCACCTGGCACATAGTAGGCACTAAATAAATGGGGGCCGTTATCCTTTTACATTCCTTCCCAGGGGAATTATCCAAACTGAGGATGAAAGTTGTGGGCTGGGGGCCTCGCCGGCACAGTGATTTCCAGATGGAGACACTAGAGGGGGCTCCTGTTCTAACAAATGGCCTGAGCCTTTTTAAAGCAGGTGCAGGGCTACCCCCCCCACCCCTTTCCACACCTGAGCCTGTGTAACCTTCTCCGGAGAGGCAGGCATTCTGATTATCCCCATTTTACAGGTGGGGACACGGAGGAACCCTTACGTGTCCAAAGTCACACAGAGGGGAGGCCTCAGAACTGGGTTTCTAGGGCCGGGTTTTTCCACACTGGAGCCCATAGTCTCTGCCCCTCAGGTCTCCTGCCACCTGAGTCCTGACAGCGTTGCCACTAAGACTAGTTTCTGTGGGATAAGCCAGGTCAGCTCCTGACCTCCAGTTAGTTCAGCTGGAAAATCCAGTATCAAGAAGGAGGGGTATAGTACGGAGTGTGAACGATGGAGCAAATTCTGCTAAGTTTTGCTGAATCCAGGATGTTGGTCCTTGGAGAGAAGCTGCACCTGTCTTTGTGGTAGCAAATCTGGCTTCGGTGGAGGGGTGAGAAGCTCGATGCAGGCCAGTGCCAATTCCTCCACCCACTTATCACTGGGGGGCAAACGAATTGTCCAGAGCTGAAGAGGCACTTGAATTTGGGAGTTTCGAACTGTATGAACACATGGTTTCCATGTTTGAGGCAGAACGGATGAGCGGGGAGGCAACCTGGGCCAGTGGGAGAGCATCCCTGAATCGGGAGCCAGGATGCTGGGGTGCAGTCCTGGCCGTGAGACCTTGAGCTGGTCACTGCCCCTTTCCGGGCCCAGCGTCTTCATCTGTGAGATGCAGTCATGGGCTCGTCTCAGAGCTGGCTTGCTGTGCTGTACATGTGTATTGAGTGCCTTCTCTGGGCTGGGCCCTGAACTGGGTCTTAAAGCCTGAGTAGGACAAGGAGGGGGAAGGACATTCAGGTGGCCGGACCAGCATGTGTGGAGGCCTGGAAGCTCGGGAAGAGGTGGGAGGTTTGAGGTATGTTTGTTTGAAGCCGGAAGAACACAATGTAAGTATTTCCTCAAGGGTGAAGTAGTGCATGGATGAGAAGACTGTCAAGGAATTTGGTCCAAATTAAGAAAACTCCTTGCTTTCTTTTTAAGAAAACCTGGTGTTTTTTATTTTTTAAAATTAATTTTTATTGGAGTATAGTTACTTTACACCGTTGTGTTAGTTTCTGCTGTACAGCAAAGTGAATCAGCTATGCGTATACATATGTCTACTCTTTTTTGGATTTCCTTCCCATTTAGGTCACCACAGAGCACTGAGTAGAGTTCCCTGTGCTATCCAGTAGGTTCTCATTAAGGAAAACCTGGTATTTTATGTAGAAATTCTGAGGTAGGGAGGGACAGCTGTTTGTGGTTGTATTCTGTTTAATGTCATATTAATATTTTGCATTCAATCTACTTGTATTAATAAAATATAGGCACAGTCATGTTAACATCGTGTTATTTCATAGTTGCCATGTAAATCTGATAATATGGTAACAGGAGATTGCCATGTACCTCTTCCCATGTGTCAGTGTATGTGTTTGCCAGGGCTGCCCCATCAAAATACCACAGACTGAGTGGTTTAAACAACAGAAATGTGTTTTCCCACAGTTCTGGAGGCGCTAGATGTCCAAGATCAAGGTGTCAGCAGGTTTGGTTTCCCACGAGGCCTCTCTGCTTGGCTGCAGAGGGCTTCCTCCTGGCTTGTCCTCACGTGGCCTTGCCTCTGAGTGCACCCCTGGTGTCTCTCTGTGTGTCCAGATTTCCTCCCTATAAGGACACCAGTCTCATTTTTAAACTTAATTATCTCTTTCAAGGCCCCGTCTCCAAATACAGTCTCTTTCTGAGGTACTGGGATTAGGGCTTCACTGTATAAATTTGGGGGAAACACAATTCAGCCCACAGTTGCCAGGCACTAGGCAAAGCCCTTTATATTAGTTCGTTTTATCCCTCACAACAGTCCTGGGGGCGGGGGGGGAAAACACTATTATCATCTCCATTTTACAGATGATGAAACCGAGGCTCAGAGAGGTTATGTCACTTGCAGAAGATCATGCAGCAGGTTGGCAGAGGAGCTGGGATTTGATCCCATGCTGTCTTGCCTTGGAGCCCACATTATATTAGTTTTGTTTATAATTTGACTTGAATCCTAGGGAGGCCTTTTTTTTTTTCAACTTCTCACATTCTGTTGAATGTACCCAATATTTCCTCATTGCTTCTGTACTCTGCCCTGTCCTTGTTTTAGGTGTGATTGGAAAAGACCCAGAGGGGGAGGGAAGGCCCTTGCCAGACCCCAGTGCTGCCCCAGCTTGCCTGGGCCCTCGCCGGCCCGTTGGCCACCTTCCCAGGAGGGGTGTGCTGGGGGCCACCTACTCCCCGCTCTGCCCCCAACCGCCCGTGTTTGCCGAGAGCAGGCTGGGCCCGGTGAAAGCAGCCTTTGTCCTCCAGCCCGTTCCTCCCAGAGGGATGACCTAAGTCCCAGCTCGGGAACGAAGCCGCAACCTGCCACGTGAGTTCAGGTCAGCCCCAGTAGCCCCCAGAGTCTCCCAGGCTAAGCACGGTGTGGGGGAGGCAGCAGCCTTGGCTGTGGGGTTGCAGCGTCAGGTGGGATCCAGAAGGCGGCGGAGCCCTCCTGTGGCCTGAGCAGTGATGCCAGGGGCTCCTGTGTGCCCAGAGCTTTACCGTCTATAACGTTGTCCCAAGCTTTTCCCGGTTGGTGTGCACATCATTCAGGGCAGGGACTCAAGAGAGGCAGGTAGTGGTTTTCACAAAGAACCACGTCAAAACATCGGGGTGTAAGCCAACCACTGCTTATTGTGCTCCTCACATTCGGTGGGTCAGGAAATCAGGCGCGGCCGCGTGGGGACAGCCGCCCTGTGATGTTCGGGGTGTCCACTGGGAGCCCTGAGCAGCTGGGGGCCGGAATCGCCCAGAGGCCTCCTCCCCCACCTGTGGCGACGTGGCGGCTGGGCTTTCTGGGACTGTTGTCCGGGCGCCCGCTGTAGCGTGGGCTTCCTCACAGCAGGGTGGCTCGGGGCTCCCCGAGCACGTGTTGTGGCCAGGAGGGCAGACACCGCGTCGCCCTTTATGACAGACGCAGCCTCGGAAGGCAGCGTCGCGTCACGTCTGCCGTCCTCCATTGACTGAAGCAGTCACCAGCCCCCCGAGATTCAGGCGGAGAGGACATGGACCCCCCCACCTCTCAGTGGGAGGCGTGTCCACGAACGTGCAGCCATGTTTCGAAGCCACCACAGCCGCAAGTAAAAGCGTAGGTCACGTTTACTGAGCACGTGTTATGTGCCAGGCACTGTGCCAAGCGCTCCCCGTGGGCGCACCTGCGGAATCCTCCCCACGGCCCCAGGGGGCGAGGGGTTCCAGCCTGATGTTCCCCCGTCAAGCTTTCAACCCAAGACGGTGGAGGAACCCAGGGAACTCACAGGGCTGCCGGCAGTTTGGTTGAACGTCCCACAGTGGGGAGCTTTCTCTTTTACCCCTTCCTCCTCTGAACTTAGAATATTCCTTGAGTTCTTGAACAGCCTCACTTGGCTGCCCGGTTCATCGCCTCCTCACTCACCAGTTCTCCCCTTTGGTGTTTATTTCGAGCGGGTTCTCTCTGCCTGCGTGCTGAGAGCCCTCTCCCTGCCTCACCCCCGCATCACCCTCCTCCACCCTGCATTCCGTGGGAAGGGCGGCTGCAAACTTCCCCACTGCCTGCCTCTCCCCTCCCGGGGCTTTTGAGGAGCCGGCAGGTGGGGCGGAGCCGTCACTCAGCCCCGTGTGTGTGCTGTCCTTGCTCTTCTTCCAGGGCCGGGTCTGGGGCTCCCTCACCTGCCTCCCAAGGGTCTGACATACCACAGGTGCCCACTATATGTTTGGTGAACCGAACTCATAAGGGGTGAAGGAAGGAAAACGGCTGGCTCTTCAGGGGCGGAGTTTCTCTCCTGTGCACCTCTGCGTCCCTTGCGTGCAGTAGGCACTCAATAAATGTTTGTTGGGCCTTACACTTGTATCCTTGTCACGTAACGCAGTGCTGGACGCCCATCCATTCCATCGGTGAATGGATGAATACATGTATGAGCGACCCCAGTGGACTCTCCTCCAGGAGGGGATGTGTCTATCGCACATCTGTATCCACAGCCGGGCACACAGTAGGTGCTCAGTACTGCCTGCAGAGCTGAATGAAAGAAAGAGGGAGTGAAAAGAATGACTAAGTGAAACTTCCCATCATCGGGGACCTTGCCTTGTTCATCTCTGTCTCTCCAGTTCTCAGCACAGACTTGCATACAGTAGGCACTCATTCAGCTTTTTTTTTTTTTTTAAGAAATGCAATAGATTTCTCTTTTTTTCCATTTATTTATTTATTTATTTTATTTATTGGCTACGTTGGGCCTTCGTTGCTGCACGCGGGCTTTCTGTAGTTGCGGAGAGTGGGGGCAACTCTTCCTTGCAGCGCGTGGGCTTCTTACTGTGGTGGCTTCTCTTGTTGCAGAGCACGGGCTCTAAGCTTGTGGGCTTCAGTAGTTGTGGTGTGTGGGCTCAGTAGTTGTGGCTTGCAGGCTCTAGAGTGCAGGCTCAGTAGTTGTGGCGCACGGGCTCAGTTGCTCCGCAGCACGTGGGATCTTCCTGGACCAGGGCTTGAACCCATGTCCCCTGCATTGGCAGGCGGATTCTTAACCACTGCACCACCAGGGAAGCCCTCATTCAGCTTTGAATTGAATGAATGAGTGAATGAATGAAAAGGGAAATTTCTTGAGAGAAGGAACATGTCTTATTTGTTCCCCTAGTTCCTAGAATAGGGCTTGGCATACAGCAAGTGCTCAATAAATGTGTTGAATTGAATGCATGGATGAATGAGTGAGCACATAAGTGAGGCTTTTGGAGGGTAGGGCCTGCGTCTTCTTCATTGCTTTCCTCAGCTCCTAAATACAGGGCCAGGCATACAGCAGGTGCTTAGCAGATGCTTCCACACTGCCCCGACCTTTGTGGGAGTGTCCCTCCATCCCTGAGAATGGACCGAAAGGGGAAGGGCGACTGGAGGGACCTCGCCCCGCCTGCCAGGCCCCGCGCCCGGGACTTTCTGTTGTTCCCGTCTGCGCAGGTGGACAGAAAGTCCCCGAAGGCCTGCCCGAGGGCTGCTTCGCGTATTTTCTTCATGCCGGGCTGCCCTCGGTGAGACCCAGGCGCCACACCGGGCCCCAGCGCCCGCTGGCCGAGGCACGGTACCCCTCAGGGCCCCCACTTCCTGACCACGTTAGCAGTTCTGTTTTAGGGCCTGCTGAGGTTCTGCACGAGGCAGGTGAAGCCTGGGAGAGTGGTCCACCCCTGCGGTCACCTTGTTCTCACGCTGGCTGGGCCTGTTAACCCCCTCACAGCTGAGCGGCGGGAGCAGAGCAGAGAGTCAAGGCTTTGGAGTTTGAGAGAGCAGGGTTCAAATCTACCTCTGTGGCTTTAAAGTGGAGCCTCAGTTTTCTCATCTGTGGAAAGGGTGTTATGCATTCCCCCGCCCCCGCTTCCTGTTTTCCTGTCTTGGCCACGTGCCTGTTGGTCTCTCAGACTCCCCGTGCTGAGGCTGCCCGCTCCCAGGGTTATGATTTCAGTAGATTCCCAGCAACTGTGTCTAGAGAACTGTCTGCGCCGGTTGATTCTGAGAGGCAGTGTCTCAGTCTGGGTTCCCTGGAAACAGAGCTTGAGACGGGGATTCACGTGTCCACGATTGAGTGATGGAGAACTCGAGTTGGCCTGATCCCTGGAGGAGTTCTGGAGGGTCGACAGCACCACAGAGTCAGTCCCCCCCTGGAGAGGCAGCACAGCTCTTACTCCACCGGCCGAGGTCTGCTGTTGGAGAAGACGGGCCCGTGAGCTGTGGCAGCCAGCACCCCAGAACCCGGGTGACGGGGCCCCCAGCCAGTACTGGGGGTCTGGGCAGGACGTCAGCAGCGTCTACTACCGTCAGGCAGCCTGGGGAGTTGTGGACCCAGTGCAGTGAGATGGTGGGTGTAGATTGGCTGGCATGGAGAAGTCGATGCTCAGTAAGTAGTAACTTGGTAAAAATGAAGAGCTCTGAAGAAGGTGGAAGTGAGCCTATGAGTGTAACGATGCCGTCTGTCCCTCCAGCACGTGCTGAGCGATCGCGAGGGGCCAGACTCTCAGTGGGTGCACAGTGTGGACCCACATTCCATGCCTCCCACGTAAATGGACACGTGGGTGACGCTGCTGTACCTGGGATGTCTCCACACGCTGGAGGGGAGATTAGGCCCATTTGTAGGGGGGAGGGAATTTAACACAGGTGATGTCCAAACATTAAAAGTAGTTTATTTTTCTTTGACTTGAAAAAGTAATACATAGACACAGTAAACATTTCCAATAGTGCAAAATTTAGCATTCTAAAGAAAAATGAATCTCCCTGCTACCTCCAGTCTACAGTCCCCTCCCTGGTAATTGGTGACAGTTTCATGCATCTCCTTTCAGAAGTATCCTCTGCATACATAAGACTATCTGTGTATGTATCTGTGTTTCCCATATGTAGATACGTGTTTTTTTTTTTAAACACCAATCAGACCTTGCTATACGAAGTGTTCTATGCCCTGATTTTTCTTTTTCTCAAAATGATGAGACCTTTCCCTATCAGCACAGTAGGTCAGTCTCATTCTTTCTGATGGCTTTATATGTTTCCTCACACTGTGTTTATTCAACCAGTCCTTCTCAATGGACACATAGTTTATTTCCAGTTCTGCGCACTGTAAACAATGCCACAGCGAACATCCTTGTGCAAACATCTTGGTGCCCTTGTGTGTTGCATCTGCAGGGGAAATACCTAGCCGTGGACTTGCCAGGTCATTTGAAGGTTGAATAGAGTTTTCCAGGTGGGCTGGGGCTAGCAGGGATGGGAGGGGGTGTAGGGGAGGGGTTCAGGTATGAAGAACATACAGGAGCTGGCAGCTGAGAGCAGTGCGGCAGGCCTCCAACACAGATGAGGTCTGTGTTCCGGGCTGATGTTCAAATGCCACGTCATCAGCCAGGTTTTCACTCCAGCTCTGAGAATCTGGGGGTGCGGGCGGCTCCTTATGAGGGGTCTGACGCCATGCAAGGCGCTTTTTCTGTCTTCTTCCTGGGTTCACGTGGCACTTCATCAAGCAGTATTGTTATCACCATTTCATCACGGGCTCAGAGAGGTGCAGTAACTTGCCCAGGGTCACACAGCCAATGAATGATGGATCTACACGATCCTGTAGGTCAGTCCTTCCACCTCTACCATGTTGCTCCCTGCTCTTCCTTGTTAAGAATTCCTTGCTAGGAATGCTCTTTCATTGGATGTCTATCCTCTTGGACCACAGGCTCCATGAGGGCAGGGATCTTCATCTGTCTCACCCCCTGCTGTGTCCTCAGAGTCCAGCACAAGGCCTGGCACACAGTAGGCGTTCAATGAATGTTTGTTGAATGACCAAGTGAACTAGTGAAGGTTAAAGTACTGGTCTGTTCCATTACAAGCAAAACTTCTATTTGCTGCTAATAGTGTTTATGATGATGGAGATCTGGGTCCTCCTCTCAGAAATACTCACATTTAAAAAAAAAAAATGAAACATCTTTCCTTGCAAACCAGTTTATCTCATTGGAATCTAACATTTTGCATTTTTTTCCTCTGGGAGCCAAACAAGGATGTCTACTCTGTAGAATGTCACCAGAGAGAGGAATCTGAACACTTCCTTTTAGAAATTTCTGCGTAAAAAGTTAAAGCAAGATGGAACTGTACTTGGAGATTTCAGTTGCCATGGCTACTGGGTAATACAGCAAATCGTGTTCTTACATATGGTCTCCACTAGACCTTCAGCCACTCAATCTCAGTTTATAGAATTTTGGCTTTTAAGTGCATTTAATGCAGTGAGGCTTTGAGAGGCGAGTCCTGCTGCTGGGTCTCTGCTGGCTGAAGTGCTTTAACCAGCAGGTATTTTTTCGAGCATCTCCCGGGCCTCTGTCCATCAGGGCTCATCTTTGCCACCATCCTGTGGGTGCTGGGACTGCCACCTCCACTTCAGAGACGAGCACACTGAGCCCCCTAGAGTTTCATGTGGTGTATGTGTCCATTCACTCTTCATCCATCTATTCATTTGCTTATTCAGTCAACAGCTATGTATTGAACCCCTTCTCTGTGTCAGACACTGGTCGAGGCACCGAGCATCCCTGCCCCAGCATCCCTACTGGAACCTACCGTTCCAGTAGGAGAGACAGATAAGATACACAAGCAGTAAATACTGATAAGTGTATGAAGACAGTGGAACAGGGTGATGTGGCAGAGAGAGGCTGGGAGGAGGTGTGACCGGAAAGGCCCCTAAAGGGATGTGGCTTTTGAGCAGAGATCTGAAAGGAGGGGCCCACCCTGTGGGGATCTGGGGGAAGAGGGTTTCAGGCTGTGGGAACAGCTCACGCAGAGGCTGTGAGGCTGGAGCCGGCTTGGAGGGGCTGAGGCCAATCGTGGGGTCAATATGGCCGGCCTGGTATTGAGCAAGGTGGGTGGTGGGGAGGCAGGTGGGAGCCTCGAGGGCCAGGGCAGCGTGTTTGGAGTTTACTCCGGTCGTAGTGGAGAGCTGAGGGTGTGCTTTTGCTGGCAGCTGATGGGATGGAATGGGGCTGGGGGCTGGGACCTAGTGCTGAGGCAGTATGTCTGGGTTGGGGACGGGGATGGAGAAATGATCTGGCTGAGGCTGTAGTTTGGGGAGCGGGGGAGGGGAGAAGAGCGACCGAGGAAGGTTTCCAGTTTTCAGGCCAGGACAGCGGGGTGAGTGGTGGGCCTTGTGTGGAGGAAGCAGGTTTGGGGCCGGGAATCAAGAGTTCCGTCCTGGTGTGTTACATTTGTGGCGCCTTTAGATTTCCAAGCGGAGAGGGAGGTGGAATTGAAGGAGGTCTCCCTTTGACTTTTGAAGATGGCTGATGTCAGAGCTTCCCTGATGGGGCTGGTCCAGCGGAGGGGGAGACATGGCCGCTGCGGACGACAGAGGGACAGTCAGCTGCAGGGGTGATGCCCCGGCGTTGGTGAGAGGGGATAAGAGGAGGGGCTGGCTTGGGAGCCAGAGGGAGGCAGAGCGGGCTCCCAGATGCCAGGGGCCTGAGAGCGTGGGCTTACGCTCCTCTGATTGCTTTGATTTTTTTCAGGGAAGGGAGAGGGACTTGCCGATTAGTGGAAAGAGAATTGATGATACTTCGGAGGCTGGCGGGTTCCTGGGGTCAAATCCAGCCACTCGACCCCCAGCAAGTTGCCGAGCGCGAACACTCACCGAGCACTTCCTGTGTGCCAAGCGCTCTCTCTGCAGAGGTCGCGATTATTATCCCCATTTACAGATGGATGAGGCGACTGAGGCTCAGAGAGGTGCAGTGACTTGCCCAAAGTCACACAGCTCTTTGGCGGACAGGCCAGGTTTTGATGCTCTACAGCCTGGGAACCAAGTCTGAGGCCCAGATTTCTCATCTTTCAAGAGGAGATGGGGCTGTTGGCAGAGCGCTGGTGACATAAAAAGATATGGTGGCGCCCCGCTGTGCGCCGAACACCGTGCTCAGCCCGTGGCAGGTGCGTGAGTGGTGGCCACCCCGCCCTGGCCTGTTTCTGTTCACTGGGTCTCCGGTAAGTGCCCCACGCTGCTGGCATCTCGCGGCTGCACTGCATTTTCATTGCTTCCAGACGTCCTTCTGCCAGGGGATCTCATTAAGTCCATTTTGAAATGAGAACACGTGGCAGGGGAAGGGAAGGTAGTTAGCATGGTTATCATTCAAATCTGAGATAACTTGTCTGGTACGAAGAGAGAGGCATCAGGACCTGGCCCGGCACCCTGTCCCCAGAACCCACACTGTCACAGGCCCCACGTCTTTCCTCTTTGGACGGAGACGCTGGCTGGCAGGCACTCGCTGACCCCTGCCTCATCCCCAGTGGTTCTCGCGCGGGGCCGCCCCGAAGACTCCATTGGGAGCTTTTGCACCCGAACACGTTGTTACAACCTCGGTCCTGTTTTTGAGGACAGCAAACCATCAACTCAGACCTTCTTGCGAAGGGGTTTGTGCTGTCACAACAACTAGAACACCTTCTTTTGCTCCGGTGGGGCCAGGCACGGAGTTGGTTAAACGGGAACGGATGTGTCCACTGCTGAGACGGGGCGGGCCGTTGTGGCCAGAGCCCCGAGCTTTCCGAAGGGGCCTAGGGCTGGCACCTGCAACCCCCCAGGGTGGTTTTGTGGAGTATACGAGTGGTTTAGACCTGAAGGGCTCCCACAGGTGGTCAGTGGCATCCCGTCCTTGTCAGCTGCGGGGAGAGAGGCCCAGTAGTACCTGGACCTGCCCAAGGCCACATGCCCAAGCAGTGGTGCTGGGCCAGCGCAGGCCTGCTGCCCCCAGCCCAGAGGCGGGGAGTGAAAGATGAGAATGACCGGAACACCCCTCAGCCAGCAGTCGTTCATCTTAGTGACGGCTGATGCGACGTGACCCCCTCAACCTTCCCCCAGCCACCTCTGCAGGCCTCCTTCCCTTTCTGGAAGGACAGGGAGGTAGGCGTGACGCTCAGGGCAGTGTTTTTAGAAATTATGTCATGTGTCTTAAAAAAGGTGACTGTGAAAATGGACACTTAAAGAGATGCCTTGACCAGTGACATGTCCTGTGTTCTAATTATGACTGTGTTTTGGTGGCCGGAGTCTGCATCCTGGGTGGGTCTGGAGCCACTGGGAATCCAGCCCTTCCTTCTGGTCTCTCCCGTCCCCCTCCTTCAGATCCTCACTGAGCACCAGCTCTGTGCCTGGCCCTCTGCTTGGTGCACTCACTCACTCAGCAGCTGTTCGTGGAGGGTCTTAGGGGCTGGGGATACCTTGACAAATAAGACAGACAGCTGTGAGCATGGGGTTGCTCGAGACTTTGGTCAGGGCTCACTCAGGAATGTGTGTACGAAAGAACGTCCATCTGCAAGCCTGACAGAGCCAGGTTCCTGCCGCTTCCCAGCTGAGTGACCTTGGGCTTGACACACAGAATGCCTCTGAGCCTCAGTTTCCCCCTCTGTAAAACGGCACAGGGACTGCCCACCTCTTTGTCTGGTTTTGGAGATTCTAGGGGAACAGGAATGTGCAATTCTTATAAAAGATGGGGCTCCCATGTGGTCCAGTCTCTGCATAGAGTCATATCCAGGGGCAAAAAAAAAAAAAAAATTAAAATTAAAACGTATAACGCTTGTGTCTCTAAAAGGACATTAAGGAACTTGTGAGTAATAAGCCACAGTGATTACTGGTGACTTGTCAGTCTCCCCTGGCTCATCCCTGCATCCCTGGTCGGTACAATTGTATTTTCTCTCCTTTTCCTGGCCTGTCTCTTCCCTGGCCCTTGATGGTGTAGCTTGACCTACACTCTCTGGTTAGCCTGCAGCTTCCTCTCCCTTGTCTCAGGGCCCGTTCTCTGGCCAGGACCGAAGTCTCCATGGAGGGTGCAGGGCCTGCGAGAGGAAGGCCGGGTTTCTGCCGAGCCTGCTGGCAACGGCGCTGTCCCCAGGATCGGTTGGGATGCAGGAGGAGGCTCCAAAGCTGCAGAGCCAGACTTGTTCCCGGCCTGTTGCAGATGGTGGTTGATGAGCTGAGCTGGGAGTTCTTCCTGTTCTTTCTGGGATGAGTGAAAAAACAAAGTCTGAGGCTTCCAGGGGACTCTGTCTGGTGTGTGCCCCGGGTCTCATCAAATGGGAAGAGATCTGGCACCCCAGACACCAGCTCTGGCACCTGGAATTCCCAAAAGAGCTGTAGGTGCTCAGCACAGCCCACAGGACCCTTGAGGCTGGATGAATGAAGGCCACTTGTCCACGAGCTGTCCCCAAGGGCTGCCGCTGGGGCCTTGTTTGCCAAATTAGGAACGTTTCAGGGACCTGGTTTCTTGTCCTCGGCTACGTCATGGAGCAGGCAGAGCTGAACGTCACCTTTACCCAAGACACAGAGGTGGGGCTTCTGGCTTCTCAGCCTCCCACCTACCCTCTTCCCCTGCTCTTCCGCTGGTCCCATTCAGCCAAGACTCACCCACCCCGTCCCTTACCCTCAGGGTAGGGTTCCGCATGTCGTAAGAGCCACCGCTGTTACTGTGTGTGTGTGACAGCTTTGTTGAGATATAATTGACGTCCGACACAACATACATAAAGTGTGTAACTTGATAAGTTTTGACGTATGTGTATTCCCGAGGAGCTACCACTATGATGGAAATAATGAACACATCTTTCACCCTCAAGGGTTTCCTCATGCCCCTCTGCAATCCATCCCTCCTTCCCTGCCCTCAAGCAAGCACTGATCTGCTCTCTGTCACTATAGATTAGTTTGCATTTTTCTAGACTTTTATGTAAATGGAATTGGACACCACACGCACTTCTTCGTCTGGTTTCTTTCACTCTGCATAATTATTTGAAATTCATCCATGGCACAGTGGGTATCAGCAGCTCATTCCTTTTCATCGCTCAGGACTGTTCCCCTGCACGGATGTACCATGTGTGTATCCATTCATCTGTCAACAGACATTTGGGTTAATTCTACGTTTTGGCTCCTATGAACAAAGTTGCTATGAACATTCCTGTTCAAGTCTCTATGTGGACATGTGATTCCATTTCTCTTGGGTAAACACCTAGGAGTAGAGTGGCTGGATCATATGGTAGGCAGTTTTTTAAGAAGCTGCCAAACTGTTTTCCAGGGTGGCCGTACCATTTTGCATCTCATCCGCTGAGAGTGTCAGTTGCCCCACATCCTCGCCGGGACTTGGTCCACCACCGTCATTTTTATCAGTGGAGATGCTTTTGAAGAGTCTGAAAGTAACAAAAGGCCCCATAAAGATGGGTCAAGCCATAAAGCCGTGTATTACTTCACATAATTTGCCTGATGGTGGAGGGGATGTAGTGCAGGGTTCATCAAACTGTGGCCTGTGAGCTAAGAATGAGTTCTATATTTTTAAAAGATTATTTTAAAAAACATCCCCCAAAACAAAAAATGTGTGACAAAGACCACACGTGGCTGACAAAAGCTGAAATATTTACTATCTGGCCCTTTAAAAAAGTTTGCCACATCCTGGATTAGTGGTTCTTTGTAGCTTTCTATGCTCTCTTCAGCATCTTGTCCCCTCGTGGTCCCAAAATGGCTGCCACAGTTCCAGCCATTCCTGGGAGACTTGACAAATATCCAGCCAAGGAAGAGGGGGTGCATGGGGAGGAAGACTTCTCCCTGAGTATACCCACCAGCTGCCGCCCCCACCCCAAATCCCATTGGCCAGGATTTGGTCCTATCCCCATGCTATTGCTGCAAGAGCAGGTGGGAAGTGAGTAGCCAGTGTTTTCAGGCTTGCCCAGTAAAGAATAATGCTGTTCATGGTTGTGCTTGATTAGTTTCCTGGTGCCCGATTTTCTTGAGTGAGTGTCAGCTGGGTATGGGGACCCTGTGTGTCCCTGGCCTTGGTTCCTTCATCTGAGATTTGGGGGAGTGATGTCGCTTTTAAGGGCTGATGAGAACTGAAGGAGGTTTATGCAAAGTGCCTAAAGTGTTGCCTGTAGTTAGGGCTGGTGCTGGAGGACAGTGTGGTCTAATGGTCGCTCAGGGTCCTTGCTGTGTGACCTTGACCAAGTAGCTTGCCTTCTCTCAGCGTCAGTTCTCTTGTCTGTAAAATGGGTGTAAGATGGTCCCCCTCCTTATAGGGTGATCCTGAAGAGTCCGTGAATTATCTGATTCAAAGTGCTCAGCCTAGGCCTGGCATGTGGTTAGGCCTCGATAAGTGTTAGCTGTGCACCACGCCTCAGGATGGGCCATGGAGGTACAGAAGGGAATTGAAACAGCACTGACCTTCACAGTGTTCGCAGCTGGTAGGCAGAGGGGTGTGGAAATTGGTCCTTATATTTATGGTGAAGAGAATGCTGTGAGGGGGTTGGGGAGCCCAGAGGAGGCACTGAACTGAATGGGGAGGGTAGCAGGGAAGGCTTCCTGGAGGTGGGGGCATTGTTGTGACGTCTTGAAGGGTGGGTAGGAATTGGCCAGGGAAAGAGGAGAGGAAAGGATGGGAGTGCAGTACAAATGTTATCGTGCTTCTCCCCTCCCCTTCCCTCCCCTCCTTTCCCCTCTCTCTTATTCCCCCCCACTTCTCCTTCCCTCCTCTCCCCTTCTTTCTCTTCTTTGCCTCATTCATTCACCCATTCATTCAACAAGCACTTAGAGCCGCCAGTGTGCTAGGCATGGGCACAGTAGCAGGGAATAAGACATCCAAGGTTTCTGCTCTCACGCGCCTTGGTTAGAGAGATCACATTAAATAAACGATCAGGAAAATGCCAGGTAGTGTAAAGGAACGTGTAAAGGAAAGGGTGCTAAGATAGAGAGGGCCTGGCGGCTCCTTTGTGTTGGGTGGTCGGCGGGAGACTCTCTGAGGAGCTAAGGCTTAGACATAGGAAGCCTCATAGTGTGGGGGCCACAGTCAGTTTGGGGTTGCTGGGGGGTGTCTTTCCCGGCAGGAAGCAGCCGCGCGGAGGGAGCTGGGGGTCTCACCTTCATCGCCCTGGTGAGGGGGGCTCCAGACAGCTTTGAGTCCAGGCCGGCCAAGTCTGGGACTCTGAGGCTGCCAGAATATGCCTCGTGCCTGCCAGGGGAGCCATTGTGGGGGCCTGTGGGGCGGCACACTTCTGTAAAAGTGCCAGGCCTGCCTGTCTGGCTGCCCCCCTTCCTGCCCGGCCCAGCGTGGCTCCTGGAGCAGCGTGGGCGGCGCAGAGGCGGGGCTCTCTGCCAGCTGAGAAACAAGGCACAAGATAACAGACCTCTAGCCGGGTCGGAAGACAGCCGTGCCGTGTGGAGGCGTCAGCAAGCAGACGCCAAGTGCGCACCGTCACTCACAGCAGCTCTGAGATGAGAGAAGGGCGAGCTGGGCAATGGGGATGATGGGGGCGGGCACGGGAGGCCAAAGGCTCCGGCTCCCCAGAGCCCACCGTCCCCTCGCCCGCCGAACCACAGCTGCCAAGAGCACAGGCCTCCAAGCCAGGCTTCACCACTAAGTGACTGTGCAGCCTTCAGCCTCTGCTCTCACTACCTCAGTGTCCTCATCTGCGTAATGGGGATAGCTCTTCTGCTCTCACAAGATAGTCAGAACAGGTATCATGCAACCTTCAACACCACTTGGGAAGGAGGGGACCATGTCTATCCCGTTTTAAAGACAAGGAAGGAGGGGCTCAGAGAAGCCAAACCACTTGCCCAGGGTCACACAGCACAGAGTCAGTCTTGGGAGGCCTGTCCTTAGCGTGTGTGTGGGGATGACAAGAGTCGGTGTAGGGCCTGGCACATCCTCGGTGCTCGTTAGGAAATGTTAACCTCGTCCTGCAGCGTTTGAATGGATGTTGATTTGGCATTTGGAAGGCCATTTTTCTTCATAAATTTGTTCTCAAGTTGTGAGCCCTCCAGCTGTGGACGTCCCTGTGGGAATCTGATGCCGTGCCGCCTGTGTTAGCCGGGGACCTACTTGTGCACCTTTGCCTGGGAGGCAGGTGTGAGGATTTCCGTTTCTGAGGCGCCGCAGGCAGAAGGAGGCACGTGAGTGCCCAAGGCCACGCGATGTTTGAGCCCAGCTGGGACAGGTGGCTTTGAGAGGAGGCAGCTGGGGTTTGAGTTGGGCTCCCCTGCCCCCCAGAGAGAAGGGGAGCGCTGCCTGGGGACCCTCAGTCGTTGGGGGCAGAGCCCGGTGAGCGTCAAGCCCAGGTCAGCGGGCCCAGCGCCCACCCTCTCCCCTCCGTTCAGCCAGGGCAGGTGGGATACGGGGGCCCGCCGAGGCTGCCCAGACCTGGGGGTCCCTAGAGAGATGCCAAGGCGGCTGAGGCCTGGAGAGGGTCCCCGAGGCCATCTCGGGAAACCTTGTGCCTGTCACAATCAGGCTTCACTTGGGGTTCACGGCCCCCCGAGTCTGAGGAAGTGAAGCAGAGAGGAAGAAAGAGGAGCCAGGGGTAAGGCCCTTGCTCCTGCGACCACCTCTTCGGCACCCCAGATCTAGCCCCGTTCTGCCGTGAACCAGGGCGCTCACAGGGGCAGGGTAGCCTGCTGGTTAGGAGCCCCGGCTTTGCGCTCAGCCAGACCTGGGCTGGAGCCTTGCGCTGCACGCGGCAGCCACGTGACTCAGGCGAGGGTCTTCCTCATTCGGCATCTCGGTGTCCTCATCTGTACAGCGGGGATTACCGCCCTTCTGGCTTACGCAGGTCAGGGAGGTGGCGGCGCGCACCGTAGGCCCGCGGCGACTGGGAACTACTGCGGTTTGTTAGCTTCCTTACTGCAAAGCCCAAATAAAACCGCTCCGGGGCCCAGGGGTGGGTTCCCCAGTGTCTGGCACAGCGCCTGGCACGTGGTAGGTCCTCATTCAAAGGCTCATTGAAGTCAGCAGGAGGAGGGAGGGAGCACTTCTCATTCTTCCAGGCTTTTGCTATCCTCGGGGGGAGGCTTCAAGTCTTGGGGTGCTGCTTAGGGGGCACTTAGCCCAGCAGAGCAGGCTCGCTGCTCAGGGATAGATTTCCTGGGGGACATCGTGAACCCCTCATCCCAGTTCTGATTTCTTGTTCCCCAAGAACATCTTGCTCTCTTTCGCCAGCTGATCCAAAGATGTGGAATTTCAGCTGCTCTGGTGGAAAGAGACGTGCTGTCCAATCCCAGGCAAGGCAACCAGACCCCAGCGGGGTCCCCTTCTCCTTCCCAGGAAGCCTGAGCAGAGGGTGGCAGTGTTCCAGAAACCACTGCCCCAGAGCCCCTGGGCAGCCCAGCAGCAGGAATCAGGCGGGGCCCTCCTCCCAGCCCGCTTCCATCCTAGAGGAGGCCGGGGCCTCCCGCTTTATTAGACGCCCAGCTCTTCAGAGAGGGGCTGTAATTACAGACGAGCCTTGCCACGCCAGGCGGGGCCACACAGCAGACTCTCCCCAGTGTGGAAAATGCTGTTTTCCACTTGAGCTCGGGGTGGGGCCTGGTAAAGCAGGGAGATGAGTTTCCAGAAAGCTTTCCTTTCCACGTGTGTTTTTTCCCCCTTCCCCTCGCAAGGTTAATTAAGGGCATCTTAGGTCATTAAAATGACTATTTGAATAAGAATGTGATACATGAACACAAGGAAATAGTCTTGGGCTTGGTTTATAAATAATCTGGGATTGACTTGTCAGATCACATCATTTCTGGTTGTTTTTTTTTCCTCCATATCAGAATTCGTCTCCCTGTTGCCTTGGAAACAAGTCTCAGGCGCGGGATGCTGGGAGTTGTATGACTTGGGTTCAAGCCTCAGTGATTCCCTCCTCTCACATGGGGGGCACGTCGAGTGCCGGATGCTGAGACTCAAGGGTGGACAGGACACATACCGGCTGCCCCTGGGCTCAGAGTCCAGCGGGGAGACTGACGGGTAAATTGAGTCACAGCTCAGACTGTTAATGATGCAGTGGGGGTCATACAGCGAAGTGGGAGCCCAGAGGTGACCTACCCCCCCCATCGTAGGCATGAAGAATCAGGGGAGGCTGCTTGAAGGAGGGAGCGCCTAAGCTGAGCTGTGAAGGACAATAGGTACTGACCAGGTGAGGAGTGGGTGGAATGGTGTCCTAGCCAGAGGGAACTGCATGTGCAAAGGGCTGAACAAGAGGCAGTGTTGCACATCCCAGGATGGCAGTTGGTCCGGCTGGGCTGGGGTGGAGAGGAGCTGGGGGAATAGGTCAGACATGAGGCCAAAGACCCTGTCAAAGTCCAGATCATGATCGACTCCAATGGAAAATAAGGTGCCTGACACAGATTTATTG
The DNA here is from genome assembly GCF_030028045.1 of Hippopotamus amphibius kiboko. Taxonomy (NCBI): domain Eukaryota; kingdom Metazoa; phylum Chordata; class Mammalia; order Artiodactyla; family Hippopotamidae; genus Hippopotamus; species Hippopotamus amphibius. The sequence goes on along the minus strand of NC_080193.1, from coordinate 8,211,265 downwards.
TGGGTCTGGGACAGCCTGGGCCTGGTTCTTCAATGAAACGAGAGGTTTGGCCATCAGCCGGCCCTCCAGAAGCTTTGCTCCATCCCACGGGGAGAGAAAACAGGTTTAAGCTGGGTCCACAAGTCAGTCCTTCCCACATGTGCTCCCAGAAATTAGTCTCCAGGCCAGTTGTCAAGAAAGGAAACTGATTTACACCCAGACAAGTCCTTCTGCAGGCATTTGCTGGCCCATGGAGGTCTGAAGACAATCAGAGAAGTGTGTGGAATTGTAACCGCCCTCATGCATGGGGCAGATTTGGCCGTTTTAAGGGGTCTGAGAGGTGTGGATAGAGCCTGGCTTCTGCCCTAGAAGGAGGAGGGCTTTGGAATTAGACAGGTCTGGGTTCAAGTCCCAGAACCCCACTTGCCACTTCAGTAACCTTGAGCAGATACCTTCAGCTCTTTAAACCTCACTGCCCTTCTCTGCAAAGTGGGGATAATTAATCACAGGACTCGCCGTGCAGGGTTGTTGCGAGGGTTATGTGGGGTGAGGTGTATGGGGAACCAGTTCCCGGCACACAGTAAATCCTCAGTTAAGGGTTGTTATTATTTCTGCTGTGCCACCTTCCCCATCAACATAATACTGATCTATTTCGAGGCCCAGCATGCCTACTCCTGGAATGTCGAATCTTTGAGAAGCCAGATGTGCAGAGTCATGTCATTGAGACCTCCTGGGGGAGACTTGGAAAAGACTGAAGTTGCTGAAGATGGTCTTGGGGTGGGAGGATGTCCAGTAGAGATGGAGAACCCGGAAAGGCAGCTCTAGGCAGGGATACAGAGGACACAGCATGTGCAAAAGCCCAGAGGCAAGACTGAATATGGCCATGCCCAATGGCCTTTGCACACGCCATTTGGCTTTCTTGGAATACTCCTATTCATCCTTCAAGACCCTACCCAGATTTCCTTCTTCCAGTTACAATAAGTGATCCTCAATAAATGATCATCTTCCCTTTGCTCTTCTTTCCTCAGCTTCCCACTTTCTTGATTGGGTTTCACCTCCCCCACTTACATTCCCATCATAGTGTGTTATTCACTGGTCTGTCACAGCCCTTGGTAGTTGTATTGCAAATGTTCATTTTTTTTTTTTTCTGGCTTTTTCTTCCACCCGAGGGATTCTCTAAAGTGTTCGTTTGTATCAGATTTGGGGGAGAAAATGATATAGCTTCAGATTTGAGGTGGCCTGTCGGGACACCTTCTCCCCTTAATAACTGAGAATCAGAGAGCTGTCCCAGGCTCTTCAGGAACTATAGGTCCCTTCAGGGTCAGCACGGAGCTCACACACAGTAACAGCACAGGGAGCATTTGTTGAATGAATGAATAAATGACCGACATTCTGGTTTCTGTGACAGCACACACATGTCCGGAAATAGAGACCTCTGGGCCCCACCTCATACTGTGTATAAAGTTCCCCTTTATTTCCTGGATTGCAGCAGCTTCTCCAGAGTATTTTGGATTACGTAATTGTGTGAGGAGATGGTTTTCTTTCCTTTTTGATGCCCAGCAACATCCCAAGAGTTTCCTGGAGAGAACAGAGGAGTTTGCAGGAAAAGTCCTCCGGCGGGGAAAGCGCTCAGGCTGCCCCAGTTTTCAGAGAGTGACGCTTTTTATAGTCATGCTTTCAGACCACATTGTACCTAAAGGGAGCCGGGAACAGGGAGCAGGCAGGCAATCTGGCTTTCCAGCTCCCTCTGCACCCCTCTCCCCGCACTGGGGAAGGAGGCGGGACCGTCCGATCTGGCCTGCTGCTTTGTCTCCTTTGCTTTTCTCGACACTTGTCTTCTGTCCAGACTGTTTGGCAAAGGTTGGTCCTCCTCTATCTTGTCCAAGGTGTGAGGCTAGGGGTTGCACACTCCACTACTTAATAGCTGTGTGATTTTAGGCTGGTCACTGAATCCCTCTACCTCAGTTTCTCCATCTGTGAAATGGGTGTAATAATCCTAGTACAAACCTCATTTCATTGTTGGGGAGAGCAGACGATGTAATACAACACCTGGCCACACACAGTAAGTGGTACCCACACCATCAGTGACAGTGATGACTTTGATGAGTTCATCTCTGAAAATCAGAGAGGTTCAGGAACTTTCTCAAGGCCACACAGCTAATAAGAGCCAGAGGCAGGTCTACAAACCTTTAACCATGAAACCATATTGATTTAGCATATCCAGGGCTGGGACCAGGGTGAGGTGACTGAGCCACACACCTAGGGCCCAAAATTTGAGAGAGCTCACAGAAAAAGATGGGTTATCAAGATAATTTTTTAATGCAGTATTTTTTAAAGATCAAAATTAATTCAGAAATCCGTGATGAACAAACTGTCACCATTATACGTAAAGACAGGGTCAGTATGACTGATTTTTGCTTTTGCCTCTGATGTCGGTATGGGTTGGCACAGCACGGAACAAGTCTCTTTTTGTTGGACAATAAGGTTTTTATGATTTTTCACAAAACTATCATATATGACTGTGATGAACAGCCCTGTAGAGCAAAATGTTTGTATAGATTATTCTCATTTCCAGACAGATTGCTGGGTGTGGAATTGGATCGCGAACCTCAGGGTCAAAAGGCAGGCACATCCTCCCACCCCAGCCTTTTCTTATGAAAAATTTCAAACGTATGGAAAAATTGTGCGGGGGACCCACATAGACCTACCGGATAGATTGTGCAGTTGCTCACATTTTGCTATCTTTGCCTTAGAAAAACTAGCCAGCCAGCCATTCCTTAGCATATGAATTTTTTTTGTCTGCATTTCAGAGTAAGTTATAGACATCAGTACACTTCAGCATGTGTGTCATTAACTGGCCACTGTTTTTAAGAATTTTGATCTTGAACATTCAGTTCCCTTCAGGAAATTTATGCCAATCTCCATTTCCGTCTGTGGGTAAATGTATCTCTTTTACCACAGCCTGGCCAACACTGGGTATTATCATTTTAAAGGTGTTTGAGGTGCTGCTTTGATGTAACGTTTTTCTTCCTGAAGGTTCTTAGTAAATTTTCCCCACCTCTTTGAGTCCAGATGGTCTGTTAAAATGTTGCGTCCCTTTCCAGCTCTTCAGGTATTTCTGGTGCAGCTTTTCTGGGGTTAGATGGGGAGGACTCAGCTCTTTCTCAGGTCTGCTGCCACCCTGGCAGTTCCCAGCCCGCTGGGCAAGTGGCCCGCCTGCTACAGGAGGCTGGCTGCAGACCCTGCAGGTGAGGGAAGTGGGCAGACCTTGGTGGCCAGAAGCTCTGGGACCCTGGGGGCTGTATGGGGTGGTGAGTGGGGCCAGACACATGCACGGAGGTAGGATCTGGGGCTTTGTTGCCTGTTTTCTCATCTGCATAATGGGGTGTGGGCTGCTGCAGGAGCCCCCTTGTCCCCCTCCCCTCTTTCCGCTTCTTCTGCTCCAGCCCTTGGTTTCCCGATGGCCCAGGCACTGTCCTGCCTCTGGGCATTTGAATCTCTGGTGATTTCTGTGGGTCAGGAATTTGGGAGCAGCTTGGCTGGGTGGCTCTGGCTCAGGGTCTCCTGTGAGGTTGCAGTTGAGGGCCGCAGTCATCCGAGGGTTTGCCTGATGATGTGGAGCCTGCTCCCAAAATGGCTCAGTCACACGGCTGGAAGTGGGTGCTGGCTGTTGGCTGGGGGCCTCAGACTCTCTCCACATGGGTCTCTCCACAGGGCTGCTTGAGCGCCCTCACAGCGTGGTGGCAGGCAGGACCCAGCTTTGGAAGTCACACGCTGTCGCTTCTGCCTTTTCTCTTGGGCACACACACAGACCAACTCTCACTCACTGTGGGAGGGGACCACTCCATGGTGTGAATAACAGGGGTCAGGGATCCCTGGAGGCCGTCTTGGGGGCTGCCTACCAGGAAGACCTTGGCAGGTGCTGTCATCTCTCTGGGCCTCAGTCTCCTCCTCTGTCAAATGGGTTCATGAGAGGATTCGTGAGTTGATTCCTGTGAACACTTAGAATGGCATTGGAGATTCAGTCACACTCTCAGTAAATATTAGCCACCGTTATAGTGTCCTGCTGGACTGTGAGCCCTCAGGGAAAGGGACCGTCCTCAGTCTCTGTAACCAGTGCCCGGCCCGGAGAGGGCCGTCTCTGAATGTTTATGTGAATGAGTGAAAGAATCGATGAGTGAACGAACATCTGTAAGGACTGGGAATCCAGAGAAGAAGGAGATCTGTGCCAGCTGCATTGTCAGAGACGCCTCCATGAAAAACTTTCTCAAGTGAGGTCCTTTGATCGGTGTCTAGGGAGCAAATATTTGTTCAAAACTGAGGTGACGTGGATGGAGGAAAGCGCTCGAGACATGATCAGACTGATCAGAGTTTCACTCTTGGACTCGGCGTTCGAACAGTAAATATTTACTGAGCTCCAACTCTGGACCATGCGCTGTGTCAGACCCAGAAAATGGGGTGGGGGTGGGGAGGAAACAGCCCTGGGCCATGCCCTGGCGCTGTGTGACCTTGGGCGAGTAAATCTACCTCTCTGAGTCTGCATCCCCCCATCTGTAACACAGAGGGTGGCTCCCTGCTGGAAGGAGAAAGCGCCTCCCCGCGGCACGCAGCCACTGCCGATTCTCCCCGACAAGCACCGCCCCCCCCAGTCCCAGATGCTGCCGCTTCGCATCCCCCCTCCCAACCACTTCAGCTCCACAAGGGTTAAAGCCCAGGAGCTCATGTGACCCAGTGTAAACCGTGAATCATTCCCCATTGCTCCCTGTGCCGAGCCTGCCCACCCAGAATGGGGCAGATGCTGTGCCCCGGGGTTGCCATGGCAACCTGGCCTGGACTGAAATGCAGCCCGGCCCATTTCCTTCCTTGGGGGACCTTGGGAGCTGTTTCACCTGGGCTGGGTGTTGCCTTTTAGGGAGGAGGGAGAGAAGGCTGGAAAGGCGAGAAAGAGAGAGAGAGAGCACTCGAGCTCAAGAGCGAGCGCTTAGGGAGGAACAAGTGGAAATTGAGGCGCGGGGGAGGAAGGAGAGAGAGCCTGGGAACCTGACAGAGAAATCGCTGCCGGAGGGAGACAGACAGACCGCCAGAGGGAGACAGACTGACTGCCGGCCAGAGGTCCCGAGACACTCACTGCCTGTCACCCTAGAGGCAGTTTCCCAACTGTTCAGCCTTCCCCGGGCCGCCTGATCTCCGACATACGTGCACACACGCGCCCGCGTGCACGCACGTGCAGCCGCGTCTCCGCGTTGGCCTGCGGTCAGGGCACAGGGCGGGTGGGCTGCCGGGCACGTGCAGTCACTGTCAGCCCCGCGGGACGGGGAGCGAGTCGGGACTTGGGGGGAAGAACAAATGGGGGCGGACGTCAGCTCCCTGGGCGGCTGCCGCCTCGAGGCTCCTCCTGCATTCCTGGGCAGCGAAGCCCCTCGCTGAGAACGGGAGCTGATGTCATCCTGGGCTGCCGAGCCAGGGGACCCGGGGCCCTGGTGGCTGCCTCCGGAAATGAGCTAGCTGCCCGCTGGCCCACAGGTTTGGAACCCTCAGCCGGAGAACGGGAAACCTGCATGGGCCAGGTGAGCGGGGCCCCGCCGCCGCGGGCGCCTGGGGGGGTCCGCCTACCTGGGGGAAGGTGAGGACCAGGGTGCCCGGGGGTGCCCAGGGGCCACCACCTCCTGCTCCCCCACCTCACCGGGACCGTCACGCCCTGGAGCCAGCACGGCAGCCCAGTTCCTCAGAGCTCCTCGTCACCCGCGCCAGCCGGCCGGCCGCTGAGCCCTGGGAACTGGATCTTGGAGCTGCTGGCTGTTTACTCGCAACTCCGGGGGGTGGACTCGCAGCCTGACCCTGAACTGCCTCCAGTTTGGAGCGAGCCCCGTGGATGCCTCCGGCTGTTGGCTCAGCGATGTTTATCTGCTCTCGGTCCGGCTGAGGAAGGCTGCTGCCTTTCCTCTCCAGGCAAGCCCAGAACTTCCGTGAGCGAACAGTAGGGAGAGGGGAGAGGACCCCGGCATCTCACTGCTTTCCTCCCTCCCCACCTCCCGGACCCATGGATTACCTGGGAGACAAACTCACGGTGGCCCAAACGCACATGACCCAGTGGATGGGGACCGTCCGGCGGTCCTTCCAGGAGGCCCTCAACTTAGTGACCAGCACGGTGGGCCCCGAGCGGGCGAGCGGGGAGCCCTCTGGCCGGACCCCCTTCAAGCGCACCTCGTCCTTCCGACACCTGGCTTCCCGGAGCCGGGAATCTTTCCGCCGCTTCTCAGCGAGAAGCCAACAGAGATTTTCTTCCCTGAGAAAAAGGCAGCCGGACTCGGAGCCACCAGATCTTGTAAGCTTTTATGTTTTTTAAAATATTAAAACAGCGGTGATAACTCCTCTCCTCGGTTCTCCCCCTCCCCCACCCCGGAGTTGGGGGGTCCTATAGATCCAGCCAGGGAAGTTGCCTCTTCCAGAATAATTGTCCATCGAACCCGACCGTTTCCTGCTCCCGTGCCTGGGAAAGAGGCGTGTGGTGGTGATTCCCCTGACTGTGGACTTGCTTCCTCCCCCGAAGCGGTCGAGACGTTTATACCGGATTCAACGTCTGTGTGGACGGGGCTGGCACGTGAGTCGGGCTGGCTCTGCTGGTTGATTTCTCTGCAAGTGCCGACACTCCAGCCCGACACAAATGCTTCCTATTTTGGTGGGGGGGGATTAGTTGGCACCTGCTTTGTCTCCTTACACCCTCCTGGGGTGGCCAAGTGTCCATGTCACGTGCATGTGGAGTTGTGGCTTTTGTGGTCTTATAGTCGAGCAAACTTTTGAGGTCTCCTCTGATTACCCGAGGCGGTAGGCAGCTTTGCCCACTGGCCAGTGAACCTTGGTGTGAGTGGGCCAGGATGGGGGGAGGGCTTCAGTCTGGGTCCTGAGAGTCTACCATTTCTCACTTAGGCAAGCTTGAGGGGGCCTAGGGACCAGGGTGGAAAGACATTTAATGATTAAAGACCCTACCTGCATCCAGGTTTTGTCTCAAGGACCAGAGAGGGAAAGGAACCTGCCTGGGGCAGCACAGCAAGTGAATGGCAAAGCCAGGGCCAGAACCCCCAGCTCTGAACCCCACTCAGGGCTCTTTCCAGCCAAGCGTCCGGTAAAAAGATTTCTCCAGACCTTCCTGATAACTTCAGGAAAGCCCATGTCACTGACCCTCAAAGAGAGGGCCTGGTGTTTTCACAGAGGAGATGTCTGCCCCCTGACCATGTGACCCAGTTCACAGGAGACTAAAGATGGGTGAGGGGCTAAGTCAGCTCCTTCCCTGGGTTCAGCCTTGCAGTGAGTCCCAGTAGTCATTATGAGACCCAGCATTTAGGGGTGGAGCTGCAGGGTGCACCAGGCTCTGAGCCAGCCCTCTACGTACTCGAGGTCACTGATATCTTACACCTGCCCTCAAGGTGCAGGGTTCCGGCATCCTCTCAGCTGGCCCAGAGAGGTGTGGTGATTCTCCCAGGGTCACACAGCAACCGGAACAGTCGGGTGCTAACATATGCCTTGTTAATATGACATCTCCTTCCCTTCTGCGTCTGTGCTGCTTTGTGGCCCTGAACGAATCAGTGGGGCCTGAACTTATGAGACAGATCCCTCAGCCCAACCTGGGGAAGTGGTGACTCAGCCCAGGGAGCGAAAGCCTCTCGTTCATTCTTTCTGTCCCTCTGTCTCTGTGTCTTTTTCTGTCTCTGACTCTATGTGTCTCTCTCTGGCTCTCTTCTCTTTCACTCTTGTTCCCTCTCTGGCAATTCAGTTAAGGGCGTGGGCCTTGGTAACATTCATCTCTCCCGCCATGTGGCCCTGGGCATCAGCCCGAGTCCCCCAGGCCTCACTGCCCTGCTCCCCAGCTTGGTGAACGAGTGAGTGAATGAATGAACAGAGATGGATCTTACAGGACCTTTGCCTCCCCTGTTCACTGTTGCCGTGCAGTGCCTCCCTCACTGCGAATGCATGCTAAATAAATCTGGGCTGAATCAATCTGGTTCCTTCCCATTTAGCTTTCGGCAGCTACCAGCTGGCATCGGGGTTGAAAGCTTGAATCAAACTCGGCCACATCCTGGCAAAGGGACCTTGACGCATTCTCAAGCCTCACTTTCCTCCTCTGTCAACTGGGGAGAACTCGGGGTCATCAGGAGGTGGAAATGGGCGCCCATCACAGGGCTGGGCACATAGTAGGTGCGCGCGTGTAGCTGCTTTCTGTCTGTCAGGTGCCACAATCTCCTGACTCCACGGGATGAGGGCAGAGTTGGGATGGAGATGCATGCTATTTTGCAGAGGGCCTGGGTTTGACTTCTGGCTCTGCTACTTCCCAGCTGTGCAACCTTGGGTGGATGGTTCCCCTCTCTGTGCCTCAGTTTCCTCATCTGTGAAATTGTGATTATCCTTATTTCCCATTTACATTTCCCGTTGTTGTCACTGAAGGGCAGTGACTTGCCGCCAGTAGACGCGTGGTGCCCGTGGCCATGCTTAGCACGTGGTACGTGAGCCCTAAAAGTCAGCTACCGTGACAACTAAAACCTTTTCTCTCAAACCATTCCTTCAGAGATTCCCAGTGAACTGGAAAATCCACGCACACACCCCTTTCACTGAGGGACTTCGCTTAAATGTTTGTTTTACGGGAGGAAACTTTTTAAAGCCACAGACAATTAAGAGCTCAGGAACACCTGCAGAAGCTGTAGCCGGGCTGGGGAAAGGGGCGGGATTTCAGTCTTTGGGGCTCGAACTTGTTCGTGATTTATCTAAAGAATCCGTTCTGTTCCAAATCCTGCCTCAGGCTCCTATTTACTCAGAAGCTAGTAGAAGAATCCCTGGCAGGCAGAAAGTAACCCTCAAAGGCGTGCCCCGAAACGTTTTTCTAAAGGCAGCCTTGAAATAATTTGCTAATGGCCTGCCTGGGCGTCTGCCGAATAAAAGGGGGAAAAGGGGAAATAATCGCATTGTCTCTGAGTGACAAAGGCAGGAAGAGGCAGGTCTGTGCTGCAGGCCAGAGTGAGCCTGAGAACAAGCTCAGCCAGCGAGGTGGGCTGCAAGTAGAGGCCAGGCAGAAAATTCCAGAACCGAGGCACAGTGGCAGTGCCAAAAAGGCCAACGGCTGGAGTAAAAGTGGGACGTGGGGGTCTCCAGGGCCGAGGTGTGTTCCGCAGGGAGGGCTTTGGAATTGAACCGACTTGGGGTCGAGGCTCAGCTCTTCCCTGTGCTGGCCGAGTGACCTTGGGCAAGTGAGGCCACCTCTTCCAGCCTCAGCATCCTCATCTATAAACTGGGGGTTCGCCTGGGACTTGTCTGGTGGGTGGTTAGTGGGACAGAATAAAAACCAGCACAGCCCTGGCACCTGTTAAGTGCTGGCATACAGGAAGGGCTTAACGAGTGCGCATTTCATGTCACTTTCCGGGAGGATGGGGTGCAAGTGCCGTGAGGTATGAGTCCTACCTGCCCAGGTGGCCAGACTGGTGCCATTCGCAAAGGAAAGTAAGAACCTGGCTGACCTTCTGTGGGCATTTACTGTGTGCCAGGCCCGGTAAGCATGACGTGTGTATTGTTTGCGTCCCTTCATTCACTCACTCGCGTTTTCATCCCACCAGCGTGTATCAAGCACCTACTAGGGTGCCAGCACTGAGTAAAACAGATACAACTCTGGCCTTTATCGAGTTGCCTTCAAGGGGACAGAACATAAAACACGTCGGCACGTAAATGTGTCATGTATGGGCTGAAAACGAGGGAACCGTCTTAAAAGATCAAGGACTTGTCTCTAACACCAAACCTTTTTTTTTTTTTTTTAATATTTATTTATTTGGCTGCGCTGAGTCTTAGTTGTGGCACTTGGGATCTTCGTTGCCTTGTGTGGGATCTCTAGATGCAGCATGCGTGATCTTTTAGTTGCGGCCTGCAAGCTCTTAGTTGAGGCATGCGGGATCTAGTTCCCCAACCAGGGATTGAACCTGGGCGCCCTGCATTGGGAGCACTGAGTCTTAACCGCTGGACCACCAGGGAAGTCCCAACACCAAACTCTTGCCATATGTCAGTTTCCCAGTCTCCCCACCATTGGTACCTTGGGCCCGATCATTCTTTGAGGGGCAGAGAGCTGTCCCGAGTGTGTATGTAGAATCATCCCTGGCTTCTCCCCGCTAGATGCCAGTAGCACCCCCAAGCATGACAACCAAAAATGTCCCCAGACATTGCCAAGTGTCTCCGGGGGTCAAAACTGCCACCCCTCCCCCTCCCCCCTTGCAAACCGCTGCTGTATGTAGTTTGGTTGGGGGACTCTAATTGTATCTGGGGTATCCTAGTGACCTGAGCTGGGGAAGAAGGGCAGGCATATCCTGCTTCCCAGGAGTTCGTCTCATCGAGTCCGCGCAGCTGCCCCTGAGGGACATGAGGTGTAGCTCTATATCTCATGGATGAGAAATCGGAAGCACAGAGAGGTGAAGTCACAGGCCTGGGGCCACACAGCTGGGATCGGAGAGGCTGGGACCCAAACACCCCAGAGTGTGTCAGCCGTGCTGGGCCCACAGCAGCACCCGGCCCTGGGGACTCGCTGTTTAAGCACTGGCGCCCCGTGCTGGGTTCGATTCTGGGTGGAGAATTTGGTTCCGCATCAATTATGGAGTGAAACGGATGCGTAAAATATTCAGCGCGGCTCAGCATCTTCCCCCCCACCCATGAACACACACACACACACACACACACACACACACACACCTCTTTTTTTAGCAAGTGGGAGAGTATTTGAAAGGAAAGGAATGTTTGTGACTCTCATCTTCAGAAGCCCCGATTTCAATCAACACCTCCTGCATGTTCGTTTCTTTAGGCTGCCACAATAAATGACCACACACACACGGCATTGGAAAACAACCAAAATTTGGAGACCAGAAGTTCAAAGTCAAGGTGTTGTCAGGCCATGCCCCCCTTCTTGGGCTCCAGGGGAGTATCCTTCCTGCCTCATCTGGATTCTGATGGATCCAGGCGTTCCTTGGCTTGTGGACGCACCACTGCAATCTCTGCCTCTGTCCCCACATGGCTTCTCCCCTGTCTCTTATAAGGACACCTGTCCCTGGATTTAGGGCCCTCAGGTCATCCAGCATGAGCCCATCTGGAGATTCTTAACTTCAGTAACATCTGCAAAGACCTTTTTTCCAAGTCAGGTCTCATTCACAGGTGCCAGGGCTTAGGATGTGGACATATCTCTTTGGAGGCCACAGTTCAGCTCACTCACTGCTTCTACTTTGGCGCCTTCGCCTCCAGGCCATTCTTCAGCCGGCAACCCAAGGGGTCAAGTTGTTTCCCTTCCTCACCCAGACTTAGGAAGCCCCAGCACCTTACCGTGGCCCGCAAGGCCCTATGGGACCTGGCCTTGCTTCCCTCCTGACCTCAGCTCTCCTTGCCGTCCTCTGAGCTCATTTCACTTCTGCCACCCTGACCTCTGGCTCTTCTTCAGTCACCACACTCCTTCCAGACCCTGGACCTTTACCCTTACAGTTCCCTCTGCCTGGAATGCTCTTCCCTCTCTCTTCACCTCTGCAGAGAGGCTTCATGACAGCCAGGGCTGGGGCGAATCCCCACTGTGTTTCCCTCCACCCTGTGTCCTATAAAGGTCCTCCTGGTACTTATCTCAGTTGCTTCATTTCACTTGTTTATTCTGTCTCCTCCACTAGAATGAAAGGCCTGCAAGGACTGGGGTTTGGGTCATTCTGGTTCACCTCGGTATCGCCAGTGCCGAGCATCCTGTGCATCTAGCCTCTCACGTCATGTCTGCCTTCCTGAAACCCACTCTCCTTTATTCCTGTGTCCCCCTTGTGGCACTACCTCCAAGTCATAGATGGCTAAACTGAGGCCCAGAGAGGATCAGTGATTTGGCCTTGGTACCCACCTTCTTGGAGTTGACACCAAGATTCCAGCCCAGGGTGGTTGGGGGTTCTTTCCTTATAGAGGTCCAGATGGGAAAATCTGAGATATAATGGTAATAGAAACTATTATTCATTCATTAAGAATTTTTTGTCCAGTACCTCTTCTGTGCCAGATGGAGGGCAAGATAGGTTCTCCACCCTCTCAGGGCTCACAGGAACAGGGAGACACAGTAAACAAATAAGTCAGCTAATACGTGAATGAGATACTCTCTGGTATGTGTCAAGGCTCTGAGGAAAAATGTCACAGTGTATGGGGACTGGTGGGAGTGTGGTTTAGAAAGAGAGGTCAGGGAAATTTTCTCAGCAGAAATGTTTTAAGCAGAGACGTGAATGAAGGGAATGGGCTTTAAGAAGTTTTGGAGGAGAAACATCCTGGCAGCGGGAAAAGCAAGTGCAAAGGCCCTGAGGCATGTTTGAGGACCAGCAGGGAGGCCAGTGTGGCTGTAGCAGAATGAGTAAGTGGGAGAAGGTAGAAGATGAGCAGTCAGGGGCCATGTCGTGTGGAGCCTAGGGGCTCTGGTAAGGATGTGAGATTTTAGAACTGTAAGGTTATAAGCGATAACAAGAGCAGGGTAACAATCGCTGCTGACAATTATTGAGCACCTACTGTGTGCCAGGCACAGGTTGTCACGTTTCTCCTGGAGACCTGGGCTTCAGGGGAATGGGGTCCAGCTGCCAGGACCCCCTCCTCCATCTCCTGGCATCTGTGCCGACGCTGCCTGCCACTGCTGGTCCAGAGCCCAGCCAGGTGCCCTGGCCTCAGGCCCCACCTTGGGCCTGGAGCTGGGGTGTTGGACTTCAGTGCAGCCCCTGAGCTCCATGCACAGGGACTGCACCTCTGCTCTGGTGAGGATGGGCAGACAGGATGGGCCGGCCACACCCAGTTCCAGGTCTGCTGTTCACCCTGAAGGCAGCAGAATGATGTCACCCGGAGAACAATGGCCCCTTCACGGGCCCAGCCAGGGCCAAAGTCTGGGCCCAGAGTCAGTGCCTCTGGGAGAGACCTGGAGGGACGCGCAGGTCGGGACAAAGGCTTGGCCGCCCCACAGGGCTCTGCTTGTGTGGCGTTACGTTGAGCTCCCTGCTTCTGCCCCCCCACCCTGAGAACACGGGGTGCGCTCGCAATGTGTGGAGAGGACAGAAAACCTGGGCAGAACCAAAACCCACCCAGGATTTTCACATCCATGAAAACCACTCTTGGCATTCAAATGCGTTTCCTTCCTGTCTTTTTTTCCTCCCTTTCTCAAGCAAAATCGCCCACCTTCTGTCTCTGTCCTTGGAAAAAATGTGCCGGTTTTATGTGTCTTTAGTAAAGACCATCGTGAATGCCCAGGCCACAACTCCACGGTGCACACGCTCCTTTGTTTCTTCACCCCTCTGCCTGGACATGCAGGTCACTCCCCATTTGGGGCGATCAGGAAGGACTATGCGGGGGCGGCCCTGGGCGGGCACGTCTTTGTCCGGATTTCTGAGAGATAGGCAAGGTTTAACAAGCTCCTCTTGGTCTCTGTGACCTGAGGTCCCTGCTGTTCCTCTCCCTTTCTCTCCCTCTTTCAGCGTTTTCAAATCTCAGATGTTTTGTGCAGACAAAATGCCTCTGGCTCTCCTTATCAGGAAGTCAGAAATTTCAGGAAGGAAATCTGGATCAGTACATATCGCAGGGAATGTTGTATTTTTGGATTTCATGAAAAATGGGGTCCCTGGCAAGGAGTCACTGCGATAATTCCTTACGAGCAGGAAGGATGCATTGGGTCAGTTACACCAGGCTGCTGGTGAATGTTTAACATGAGCCAGGTCTTTGGGGGGAAAGCCCTGATTTGCATGTGGCATTTACCTATTCCTGTGGTGTAAATACTCCCTCCAGGGCCCACGGCAAGCTACCCACTAGCCACCAGTGTGCAAGGAACTGGGAAAAGATGTGCAACACATCATTATTATACACAGTAATCCCCCCTTATGTTCAGGGGGATGCGTTCCAAACCCCCAGTAGATGCCTAAAACCACAGATAGTACCAAACCCTACATACGCTGTGCTTTTCCTATACACACATACCTATGATTAACAATAACTAGTAACAAAATAGGACAATTATAACAACATACTATGACAACAGCTATGTGAAGGTGGTTTCTCTCTCTCTTTCTCAAAATATCTTATTGTACTGTACTCACGTTTCTTATTCTGGTGATGATGTGAGATGACAAAATGCCTAGGAGATGAGATGCAGTGAGCGGGATGATGTAGGCCGTGTCACGGACCATTGGGCTGTGAGTGACCTGACAGTACGTCAGAAGGAGGGTCATCCGCTTTGAATGAGCCTGGGTCATGGAGCCGTGACGCTGGTGATGGGTGGATGTCAGGAGCGGACGATGCCAGTGGTTGGGGGTCCAAGAGGGATGGTGTGAGATTTCATCATGCTACTCAGAAAAGCGTGCAATTTAAAACTTGTGAATTGCTTATTTCTGGAATTTTCCATTTAATATTTTTGGGCCGAGGTTGACCGTGGGTAACTGAAACCACGGAAAGCAAACTGCAGATAAGGGGGATGGGGCCAGGGTATGGTATGTTCATCATACAGATTCAGTATACGTAAATGACCTCAAGGCCATAGATAATAGTAAAACGTGGTACTTAGGAAGTGATAAGGTTTGACTCCTCCTTACCTTTGCTTTCAATAGGGTTTATTCAATTGTTAGTTTATATCATTTAATTTTTGGTAGTGGCTGTGTTTAGCAACTGGTTCAGAGCTGACTCCTGAAAATTTCACAGTTGTGTCTGCACCACTGTTGGTGAAGAGAGTGAGTCATGGAGTCCCAGAGCTGTGGGTTTGAATCCCGGTTCTGCCTCTCACTTGCTGTGGGACTTTGGGGAGGTGACTTAGTCCCTTTACACCTCCGTTTTGTCTTCTGTAAAACGGGGCCCATAATATTAGCTGTGCTGGAGAGTACGTTGAGGTAGTGCACACAGAACACTTAGCACAGTGCAAGGCGCATGGTAGGGTCTCAGTGAGTGTTTTCTGTCCTCCTCCTCCTCCTCCTCCTCTTCCTCCTCCTCCTCCTCCTCCTCATTTGTTTAGTGTTTAACAGTTGGCAAAGCACATTCAGATACTGGCAGGCAGCCCCCAGCAATTCTTGCCTTTCTGTATTCACACAAAGTCCCCTCCCATCCTGCACCCAGCTGTTCTGTGTGACCAGGAGAATGCAGCAGAAGTGGTGGTGTCACACCTGAGATCAGGTTATACAGAAGGTGGCTGTCACTTCCCTCCTGGTCACGCTTTCCCTTTCTCGGCACTTTCCCTCTAGGGGAAGCCAGCTGCCTTGTCTCAGGGACACTTGAGCAGCCCTTAGAGAGGCCCATGTGGCACAGAACTGAAACCCACCAAAAGCCACGTGAGTGAGCTTGGCAGTATTTCCTCCAGCCTGCAGAGGAGACTGCACCTCCGGTCAGGAGCTTGACTCCAACCTCCTGAGGCACGCCTAGCCAGAACCACTTGGCCAGCTCCGTTCTGGACCCCTGACTCCCAGAAACTGGGAGAGGCAGTGTTTGTTGTTTCAGCTACTAAGGTTGGGGCTATTTGTTACGCAGCAGTAGATAACCAATACACATTCCTTCTCATTCACACCTACCACAACAGACAGTCCGAGGGTGGCCAGGGAGTGTTACTTAATCCCTCATCTCACAGATGAGTAAACTGAGGTGGGAAGAACTCAAGGGGCCCACCCAAGATCTGTGACATGGTAGCCCTTGGTTTTCCCCACAGATGCTTTTCTTGTCTCAGGGATTCTTGCTCATAAGGGAGGCTGCTCAGCCAGTCTGGGCTCAGGGTCCCGAGGGTTTTGAGCAAAGCACCCCTTCAGGAGTTGGCCTGACTCTCTCAGCGTGGGAGGGAATCCATTTCCTAGATCCTAAGTGCTCATCACTCCCGTTAACTCATCAAACATTCATCGTAAAGGTTGGGCCATAAACAGCTGTGAACTCTCTGCACAGATTTGAGAGCAGGGTATACAAGAGCAGTTTTCTCCTGCATCAGTTTCTCAGCCAGAGGAGCCCTGTCCAACTGTCCTGCTCCCTCGAAAGGCAGATCCTAAAACAGAAATTATCACCAAGAGTTAAAAAACTGCAAAGTGTGTGAGTTTTTCCTTTTGTTTTTTAAACATAGGTTTGGCATCCTTGTCTCTCCTTTCTTGATTGAAGCACAAAAAAGTGGGGAGATGCAGGTAGAATTAGGTCAATCCAGTTAAGAGCTTGGCTCTCCCTTTGGACGATCTGAGTTTGAGTCCCAGCCTTGCCACTAATTAGCTGTGGGACCTTGGACAGGAGACTTTCCTTTCGTGAGACTCAGTTTCCCTGTAAAGTATACTTAGCACAGTGCCTGGAACCTAAAAAGTGTGTAATAAAATTTAGCCACTGTTATTCTCCTTATGACCGTGATATGTTAGTCACATTAGGGTATGTCATATTGCAGTAACTGCCAACTCTCAACTGTTTTTTAAAATTAATTTTTTTTATTGAAGTACAGTTGATTTACAACATAGTGTTAGTTTCAGGTGTACAACAAAGTGATTCGGTTTATGTATCTATATATATATTTTCTCTTTAAGATTCTTTTTCATGTAGGTTATTACAAGATATTGGATATAGTTCCCTGTGCTATACAGTAGGTCCCAACTCTCAACTCTTAACAAAAAATTTTTCTTTTTTTCTCAACCTGAATTTTTTTGAAGTATTGTTTTTTCCCCCAGTTTTACCGAGATGTTATTTGTATTAGTTTAAAGTGTACAACATAATGATTTGACGTGTGTATAAACTGCAGAATCATCACCACAAGTCGTTAACACCCACCACCTCACGTAGTTACGTATTCTTTTTTCTCATGATGAAAACTTCTAAGATCTACTCTCTTAGGGACTTTCAAATACACAACACAGTATCATTAACTATCGTCACCATGCTGTGCATTACGTCCCCAGGACTTATAGCTGGAAGTTTGTACCTTTTCACCCCGCCACCGACTTCCCCACCCTCCCCAAATGTTTATTTCTTGCTCACACAAAGTCCGCTGCTGGCCCTGAGGCTCTCTGCAGCCGCTGTCTCCCCCGGCTGTTTGCATCTTGTAGCGAGGCCACCTGGGAGAATGTGACTTCTCTGTCGCAGCGTCAGAGAGAAAAAGCTTGAGAGTCACGCCAAGGCAGAGGCTGTCTTGTCCCATTTCCCAGGTGGGAAAATGAAGGCATAAGGGTGACACGTCTTGAGCACTTACCCTGTGCTAGCCACTGAGCAAAGAAAATGCCTTATCACATCCTTGCAGAAACGCCATGGGGTTTGTACTATTTTTGGTATCCCTGGTTCACAAAGGATAAAACCGAGACCCAGGGGGAGGACGTGACCTCACTCACAGCCCAGACTCCAGCCCAGGTCTGCAGATGCCTCATTTCTTGTCCCTCAGTGGACCTCGGGACCCGTGTGCCTGTGCTGAGAGACACCCCAGTGCCGACCCGGGTTTCCCAGCACAGCGACACGGACGCGTGGGGCTGGATCCCTCTTTGTGGTGGGTGGGGGTGGGAGGCCGTCCTGTGCTTTGGTAGGCTGTTGAGCAGCATCCGTGGCCTCCAGCCAGTCGTTCCAGACTTTACCAAGTGTCCCTTGGGGGCAGACTCGCCCGCGGTTGTGAACCACTGATGTGGATGGAAAGAGTCACAGGCTGTGAGCTGAGGTCCCTGCCGGGCCCTGGGTAACCACGTGGCTTTGAACCAACAGACTCTGGGTGAGGCCGAAACGTTAGGAGTGGGGCTTTGGAATTTCCTAACCTTTAGATAAAATAACCTTTGATTCCTGGTGTCATCTTGCGCAAGCCTTCCCACACTGATAAAGCATTTTTCTTCAGCTACAGAATGGAGCAGACAATGCCTGCTGATGGAGTTGTTAGGAGAGTGGCACGACTCTCAGCACATAGTCAGTGCTTTATGTCCCTCTGGTTACGGCCTGTCGCATGGGGATGGGGGGCGGCGCACATTTCCTAGCAATCGAAGGTCCTTTGCGTGGTCTGTTGAATCGCCAATCCTGTGTCTTCAGGCTCTACATCCAAATGTTTGCTTTCTGCCAAGGCCAGAAATTATCCGGCTTCCCACACGCCCGTCACTCCCCAGCTTGATTTCTAGAAACGGCCCTTCCCCGGGCACACCTATAATTTAAGATCTGTAATTCCTCAATTAGTAGTCAGGAGTCCGCTCTGTTCTTCTCGGTAATTGCCTTCTGCTCTGGGGAGGGTGAAGGATGGATGTGAGGGCTGTGTGGAGGCAGCTGCCACCCCCACCCACTGCAGACATCTCGACGGGAAGTGCCCAGAAGGTTCTGGAACCTCTGGCGCTGGGTTTGAAGAGGGTACCAAGGTAGCCGTCCCGGTGGCTGATGGGAAACAGAGCTTCATCATCTGTAAAAATTTTCACATGAGCTTTGGGAGCAAGTGTAAACAGGCGGCTCAGACGCTGATGTGGAGTGCCTCCTCCACGAGGAGCTCCTGCGCCTTGACTGCCAGCGCATCTAGACTGTTCCAGTCCACTCCTTTCATGTTACAGCTGGGGAAGCCAAGGCCCAGAGAGGGAAGGAGACCTACAGAAAGTCACACAGCAAGTCGGTGACAGACCCAGGACCAGGGCTTGGGGTTTCTAAATTCAAAGTTGGGGCAGTCAGAGGCTGTACAGTTCTCAACCCTGATATCCTTCAGAGTTGAGCAGCAGACATTTATTGAGCTCCTACTGTTTGCAAAACTCTGCAGTCAGTTGTGTGAGGTGCTAAAGATAAGGCGATGCAGTTCCCGCCTCGGGGGAGTTTTCAGGAAAGTGACTAAGATGCACATCCCAGATGCACAGCCTCGGACCAGCCTCTTCTCTGCAGCCCTGGGGGTGGGCCTCACTTTCCCTCTCTGTACACGGAGGCTCCCCATGTGACCTTTGCAGGCCTCCTCAGTGGAATCAGCCTTGAGTCAAATCCCTGCTCTTCTGTCTGCTGGCGTGTGACTTTTAGCCAGATGTTGAGGAAGCCTCGGTTTTCCCATCTGCAAGAAGGGAACTCATAACCCTTACCTTCCTGGTGGGAATTCCATGCGGCGATGAGTGTAAAACGCTCAGCAGCGTCCCTGGCCTGTGGTGAGCCCTTGGTAGCTAGTAGTCAGTGATCGCGATGGCTTCCCTCTACCTGGCCTCCCTTTCCAACCACCTGGGGCTGCTTCTGGCTCTGCGAGAACCTTCCCTTCTCCCAGTCTGTCCACCAGCCATTCCCTCCGCCTGCAAGGATGGAGCAGGGGCACGTCCTCCTCCCTGTTGGAGGTTTGAAAAGGTTAAGCCTCTCCAAAACTGCACTGTTTTTTCCAGAATGATCCTCTGCTTGCAGGTGTTCTGGTTTCCAGGAGAAGGACAGGGCAGAGCAGGTGGGCCTGGCCTGCAGCGACAGAGCCGGCAGCTCCCAGACTCCTTTGCTTCCACTTGGTTTCCCCACCCTTGGTGCAGGACACACCCCCTAAGCCCTCCCCACCTCCACCCCCGTGTTGCTCCCTGGTGATGAAAGCATATTGGGGTCATTAACAGCCGCAGCTAATTAGGAAGGAAGCCACGGCACAGAGTTAAGTAAGGGACATTCTGCGATGTGGCTGAGGGCAGAACAGTTGGAGATTCTTTATGTCCCACGTTGCGTATATTCTTCCTTTTCTCATAATAAATGCAAGCCCTTTGTGGGGAGGGACTGAAGAAAAGAACAGAGGCCGTCAGAGCTCTGCTTTATGAGTTTCCTAATCTTTTCATATAATGGGGAGCCCCGTGGAGTTTCAGCAACGCGGTGTTATCGGTGCAAACGTAAGCCTTCCAGGTTTCTGAGCTGAATTGTGCTGCTTTCGGTGATGTCTGACCCCCAAGGCAGGGGAGTGGAGGAAGCAGCACGGGTGGTGACATCAGGCAGGTCCGGGTTCCAGTCCTGATGCTGCCTTTTCCTATGTCTGGGACCTTGGCCAAAGGCCTTGACCTCTTTGAGCAGTGGTGTCCTTAAGTGCGAACAGGGGCTAACACCATGAGGATTCAACTCAAACTTCGGTGGGCACCTTGGATCCTGGTTCAGTAAGTAGAGTCCCAGGTGGAGGTCTCCTGGGTCTCAAGTGGGCCCCAGAATCTACCCGTGTTTCAGGAGCCCCAGGTGAAGACGGTCACGTGGGCAGCACCCTTGGAGACACAGTTCCTTAAAGCAGTTCCCTCAGTCCGCAAATGTTTATCGAGCACCTGCTGTGTGCCAGGCACCGTCGGAGGCCCTAGGGATCCATCAGGGAACAAGACAGAGGGGGTCCCAGTCCTCGAGGACAGCATGTCGTTATCGCAGGGCGTGCTGTGTACTTGCTCTAGCAAACATCTTGTGGTTGAACGAATGAATGAACGAACGGACGAAAGAATGAATGGATATGTGAATTGTTAATATGGTTCTGATCATAGATGTGTCTTTGTAGCTTCTCCCAAATCCTTTCTAGCCATTCTTGCTAGACCACAAAGCAATACGGAGATGTATTTGCCCTTTCACATGCTCGGAGCCCAACAGCACACCTGGCACACCTGTGACACTCAGTAAATATCTGATGGATGAATGAATGGACACACGTATGGATGGACTCTAAGCTCCTGGGTGCCCACCAGCCACATTAGTTGCGTGGGTGACTAGGGCTCAGTGGAGCTGTGCTTTCTTGCGAGGAATGTGGTCTGGAGGGGCTCTAGGTTGTGAATCGGAGTTCCACGTTCACGGGAACGTTCCACGGGGTCGTGGCCATTCTCCCCAAGGACCACAGAAGCCCCGGGGCCCATGGAGGTCTAGTCGCAAGAACCTGAGGGTCAGTCCATGTCTTGACCAGTTAGAGAATGTTCAGGGTTGTTCTCACTCCTATAGTTGGTACCCTGCTACTCTACACGCACCCCCATAAGCCATCTCTCTGGACCCCAAGGTTCTCACCACTGTGCTGTGCTCTCAGATCTTTGCTTACGTGGCTGTGTGGAGCTGGAGTCAGGCAGCCTTCCGCAGAGCTCATCTGGATCCCTCGCTGAACCAAAGGGAGGCTCCTGGAGCCTTCTCATTAGCTAGTTGGGACGCCATCCTCTGCTCATTTATTCAGCCGACGTTTATTAGGACGTGCTGTCCGCCAGGCACGGTGCTGGGCGCATTCACGGACCCGACTTGACTTCATCCTCAGGATCACCCAAGGGTTTAAGCCAGAAGAGAGGCGCACACATGGTGGCCCGGGCCCTCGCACGCCGAGGCTGGGGCTTCTCCCTGCTACTTCTGTGCACCTTTCATCCCATGAGCTGAGCTGCCGAGGTGCTTTATTATGTCTCTTCCCCAAGAACAGAAGTGCTGTGAGGACAGGGGCTTCTCTTTGTTTTGCTGAGTCAGAGAGAGCTAGTTAGTGACAAAAACCAGACGCTGGAGCCAGATGCATCTGTTCGAATCCCAGCTTTGCAACCCACTAGTGGTGTGTAGGCAAGTTACTCTGTGCCTCGGTTTCCTTATCTCTAAAATGGGGATAATAATAGTACTTTATGGAGTTGTGAAGAACACATCAGTTGCCACATGTAAAGCACCTAGGACAGTGCCTGGCATGTAGTTAGCTCTGAAAAGTTCTTAGTATGGATATTAATATTATTATATTCACTGCTGTAAGAACATTGTAAATAAATACATAAAACAGCATAAATATTTTTCAGGTGTGACTTATATACAGCAAAATGCATATGTCATAAGCACACAGCTTGATGGGTTTTGACGAATGCACACACCCATGTAACCCGCAACTCTATCAAGATCTAGAACATTCTCACCCCCTCTCAGAAATTCCTTCATGCCCCTGCCAATCAGTTAATAACACTTTTTTTTTCCCAAATAAATTTATTTATTTATTTATTGACTGTGTTGGGTCTTCTTTGCTGCACGCAGGCTTTCTCTAGTTGCGGCGAGCGGGGGCTACGCTTCATTGCAGTGCACGGGCTTCTCATTGCAGTGGCTTCTCTTGTTGTGGAACACGGGCTCTAGGCATGTGGGCTTCAGTCGTTGCAGCACATGGGCTCCGTAGCTGTGGCTCACGGGCTCTAGAGCACAGGCTCAATAGTTGTGGCTCACAGGCTTCGTTGCTCCACCATGTGGGAGCTCGCTGGAGCAGGGATTGAACCTGTGTCCCCTGCACTGGCAGGCAGATTCTTAACCACTACGCCACCGAGGAAGCCCAGTCATGCTTCTTGAATGAATGAAGATCCATTGGGTTTGATCTGAAACCTCTCATGCTTGTTAGGCTTACAACCGTAGCTGCATAACCTGATGCGCTGTTAGGTAAATGTAGAAATAGGAGTACGAAAATAGAGAGAGTTGTCATACTATGAAAACTTAAACACATCAAACATTCTGTGAAGACAAACTGCCAAAAAAAAAAAATGACTGTCCTGTTGGGGCAGAGGGGACTGAAAGATTGGGGTGAGAAATCCAGGCCTCTAGGTGCGTTCTCCATCCCAGGACGCCCCTGTGTCTGGGCCTCCACTCAAAGCCCAGGCACCTCCCTGGCCCTGAAGCACTGGGGACCCATCCTCTGGGCTCAGAGCCTCTCTCTCCACTGCCCTCAAAACCTGTTGCTGCTGGGGGAAGAGAGACGCTTAGCATCCCAGACCTGCGAATACGGGAGGTGGAGGAGCTTCCAGAGCATATTCTGCCAGGGGTTCTCATGGGGATGGGGGCACCAGAAGGAGAGAGGTGGATGCCAGGGCCCCAGCCTCCACACCTCACCCACCCCATCCCAACCCTGGTTGCTCCCTGATCTTTGTAATATAGTGGGTCTCTGTGATTTTGCTTAAAGAGATTTTTCTAAAGCTAAGAAAGGAAAAGGAAAGTAGAAAACGGGCACTGTGGTGCCAGCCACTGCCCTCCGTCAGAGACGAGGGGACGTCCAAACAGGGCTGGTGCCTTGCCAGTGGCACACAGCCACCCGGCGGCAGGGGCTGTTCCGAGTCTGGCTTCCGACTCCCAGTGCTGAGTCTTCCCCTGTGGTCCCGGCCAGGCGTTGTCCAGCCCTGGAAAGCTGAGTCCAGGGGGCCTGCCTACAGCCCACGTGATGCCCATTTCAGGATCTTAGGTACACAGGTGCCCAGCACGTAAGGGTACCTGGCACCTTGTCAGCCCGCAGGGGATGCCTGGTCCCCGGGCCTGCTTCGAAGGCGAGCTGCTGTGGTTTGGGTCTCTGGTTCAGCTTTTCTCCTTCCAGGGCCTGGCAAGCGGCACAGGGGCTGCTCATTCCCTCCAGGGCGAGGTGGCGACGAAGTCACCTCCAGGCCCCTGGGCTGCGTGGCTGCTCAGGTGACGGGGCCGTTTGCACCTGCGCAGGCTGATGTCACCCCAGGAAGCCATTCAGCGCCGGGGACTGCGGCCCTGGCTGCCTGCCCGCCTGCCCGGTCGCCTGTGTCCTGTTTTGTTTGTTATGTGGGGCGGGCTCAGGGAGGGGACACAGTCTCCGCCCTGCTCTCTGAGACCAGGGTGGCACCATCCCTTTTCTTTCGGAGGCACCCCAGGTTGTTTCAGGCTGGTTTCAGGCTCAAATCCCGACTCTGCCACCTCCAGGCCCGATGGCGGTGGGCAGGTTGCTTTGCCCCCCGTGCCTTGGGGTCTTCCTCTCTGAAAGGGGGTGATGGGGCATCACCGCATAGGGTTGATCTAAGGGGGCTCTAAGGGTCACCAAGGGTGCGTGTGAAGACTCCATGCAGCGCCTGCCCTGGGGAAGCCTGTGAGCCACTGTTCCGATGGTGGGGGCGGTGACGACCGCGGTGCCTGTTCATAGGAGCACGTGTGGGACGTGGTTATGGACGCCGTTTGCATTATTCCCAGAACTGATTTAAGTCCAGCTTTTCAAAACCAAACCAAACCCAAGACACACTTGTTTTAAATCAATGCAACTTAACAAGACACAAATCATCTGTAAGCAGGATTTGGGTCACCTCCAAAATCTTCCTTCACTCTGTCAAAACTCTCAGCCTCCCAATCTGCAAACCACTGTTAGAGAACCGAGGTTCTGAAAAAATGCCCGTGTCGAGGGCCCCAGCTCTCGAGAGTCTGACATACTTGGTCTGGGATGCTATCTGGGAAGCTGGGGTTTTCACAGCTCCCCAGGTGACCCCAAGGTGCCTCCAGGGCTGGGAACCAGTGGGTCAGGCAGCGTAACAGAAGGAACACAGGCTTCAGAGTAAGAAAGACCCAGGATCAAACCCCAGACCTGCCACTTAGCTTCTGGGCAACCATGGGCAACTCCCTATACCTCCTGGAGCCTCAGTTTCCTTATTTGTAAGATGTTTCTCGAAGCTGCTGGGAGGGACCGGAGATGGATATGAATGGTACCTCTTGTGAGGTTGATGAGTCAAAGGAGGGACATTTCACAGACATCTTCCCTAGAACTCAGGGCAGGGCAGGGACCCTAGACCCTTGTCCAGCCAGCCATCCCCACCTTGTCAACACTGGGGACCCCTATTCCCCCCTTCGGTTTTCTGGCCTGGGAGTTTCCCAGAATTCTTTTTTGCTACACATGACTTGTCAATTCGTGTTCCATGGATAAAGATTAGCAGAGACAATTCAGTTATGAATCACTTGGTTAAATAATGTTTCTAATGCAGGACTTTTCAGAGGCTTTAATTATGCAAACATATGTTAGGAACCTCCAGAGATGGTCGTTGTTTTCCTGTATGTCTGAGCTTTCTCCATCAAGAGAAGTGCCGTAGGTCTGTTCCCTGACTCGTGTGGGAGGACATCATGGCAGGGAATGGACACACCAATAGTCAGACGTCGCTTTCTGAAATGCTCAGTCTGGGGTTGGGGAAACGTGCCTCCACGTGGGGGGATTGGGTAGCGTGCATTGAGTATGGCATTCTCACAGGGTTTCGCTGGGTTGGTATCTTGCATAACACACTTTGGGAAACGTGCCCAGTCCTTTTTCTCCCCACCTCTGGAATTACATACATTGGCTTCCATTAAAAGACAGAGTCTCCAAACTGCCTTTCTAGAGTCAACATCATTTCATTCCCTCCTCGTTTTTTATTAGGCAGAGAGGAAGGTACATGCATTGATGTGTCCATCACTGCCACCCGGGCATTGATGGGACAGGCCTAAGCGGCCCCGAGATTCCAGAAGAGGACCTCTGTCCGGTCAGGGCCCTTTGTTCAGAGGACGGCGCAGAGAGGCCCAGAGGTAGAAATGACGTGGCCAAGGTCAATCCGGAACCGCACCCCAGACCCGGGTTTCTTGCTGTGCTCTGTCGTCGTGGCTGAGTACCTCGCATGCTATTATTACAGCCTGAGCCTGGTTGGCCTCCAGTTATTATTGAAATGAGTGGAGGTTTCCGGGAATGGAGCAAACCCATAGAGTTTAATTAATGAATGTGCCAGAGGGCTTGGCAGCTGGATTCCTGTGTTTACAACAGGCTTGGCTGGCATGCAGTTCCTACTGTGAGGGGCGGGTGGGGCCCATCTCCCTGCCCACCCCTGCCCTCCTGGTGGAGACGAGAGAGAGAGAGAGAGAGAGAGAGAGAGAGAGAAAGAGAGAGAGAGAGAGAGAGAGAGAGAGAGAGAGAGAGAGGGAGAGAGGGAGAGGGAGGGAGAGAGAAGCTGAAATCTGATTCCCCCACCCCCTTCGCAGCCCGGTTCCTGCAGAAGCTTTTCTGTATTGTTTTCAGAAGCTCTGGCATTTTGTTTTTAGCATTCTTTATCAGCTGGTGGAAACGAAATCGTCCCTCAGAGACCCTGGAAATAGAACGACGTGTCTCTGATGCCGGCAGACCTAAGCAGAAACGGGGCTGTCAGTTCTGCCAACCAGCACCTTCAACCAGACCTGGGTCCCGCGGTGACCAGTAAAGCTGAGATAACCTCGGTGTCCTGAGCTCAGAGAGGGGAGGCTGCGTGAGCATCGCAGTCAGGCCAGCCAGGACCTCATCCCCAGTGGTCACAGGGCTCAGAGCCCTGAATCTAAATCCCAGACCTGCCACCCGTCAGCAGCGTGTCCTGGGGCAAACTCCCTAATGTCTCTGAATCGCAGTATCTTCTTAGCTACGGTGGGGACAATAATAACTATGTAGGGCTTCCCTGGTGGCGCAGTGGTTAAGAATCCGCCTGCCAATGCAGGGGACACGGGTTCGAGCCCTGCCCCAGGAAGATCCCACATGCTGCGGAGCAACTAAGCCGTGCGCCACAACTATTGAGCCCATGTGCCGCAACTACTAAAGCCCACGCCGCAACTAGAGAAAGCCCATGTGCAGCAACAAAGACCCAACACAGCCAATAAATAAATAAATAAATTCATAAAAAAATAAGAACTATACGTGTGTGTGTGTGTGTGTATGTATATATACACACACGTATACACAGATTTACTGTAGAGATTAAATGAGCTAATACAGGCAGAGCACTTAGCACAACATCTGGAAGCAAACACTCTATAAATGTTAGCAATTGTTGTAATCATTCCACTTCAGAGGTGTGGCGGCCGGGTCCTGCAGAGATCCCTCCACTGGCCAAAGGGTTGGCCTCACACCACAGTTAGACGTGTGTCTGTGACGGGCCCCGCAGGCCCCGCCACGCCCTTTATACTCACAAAGATTTGAGGGACCCTGGGCACTTGGGGCTGTCCTTTCGAATATCTTTCATCTCCTGGACCCTGCGAGCGGCTTCTAGTAGCAGGAGCTGCTTGTTTTTCCCTCTGCCTTCACACTTTCGAAATTCCCTTCCCACTCTTGACGTCTAGAGACTCAAAGCCAGACGTGTGACTAATTAACGCCTCTTAAGTGGGGAAATAGGACCTTTTAGATGTCATTACAGTGGCAGCCACCAAAAGAGGGTGCTTCTGCCCCAACGTGGCCGCCTGGTGGGCAGCAGCTCTGGAAAGGGACGAGGAGAGCACTTCCTTCTCGGCGTCCTCCTGGGCCTGCCGCTTCCAGCTCCTAGGAGGGCTGCGAACGGCCACGTTCCCTGAGTGCTGTGCGCCCGGCACCGTTCCAAGGGCTTCACGTGCCTTGACGCTTTTCATCCCCGCAGACATCCTGCGAGGTAGGTGGTGCTATCCCACTTTACAGCTTTGTGAACTGAGGCTCAGGGAGGTGAAATGACCTGCTCAGGGTCACACAGCTGGGAGGACACACAGTCGGCATTGAACACAGGCCTTTGGACTTGAGTCTGCAAGCATCACCGTGATGCTGTCCCAGAGCTGTACACTCTGCAGTTAACTTGAGCTCTGAGTTGAAAACTGCCCTGGTCCTATTTCGAGGAGGATGAGGGGAGGGAGCTGATATTCCTTATGTAGCTTCTCTGGACTTTGTGTGCCAGATGGTATGAGCCCTGTACATATCTCTCTTGTTTCATTCTTTTTTTATATACTCCCTCCTCTCTCCTCTGTTTCTCTCTCTGTCTCTCTGTCTCTCTCTCTCTCACACACACACACACACACACACACACACAATTCGCATTACGGACCCTGCTTTTTCGATGAAGGAACCAAGCCTCAGAGACCTCGTGGGGCTTGCCCGGATCACACAGCCAGTGAACATCAAACTTTGAACCCAGGTCTGGGTGCTTCTGAGCCCCTACTTTTCTCTACACTGAGCCAGATTGTGGTGTTCCTGATCCTGTCCCCGCGGAGGAGCAGGAGTAATGTGAATCCAGGGCTTGGCATCATCGAAACAGCCCCAACCCAGGAGTCAGGAAGCCCGGAACTTAGTCCTGGTGCAGGCAGGACCCTGCTGTGGGGCCACAGGAAAATCCTGCCCCTGCTTCTGCCTCCATTACCCCATGGATACCACAAGCGGTTGGTCTTCCTGGTCGTTGAGCCTCGTTCACATGCCAACTTTTTTTTTTTTTTTGGCTGTGTTGGGTCTTCTTTGCTGCGTGCAGGCTTTCTCTAGTTGTGGCAAACGGGGGCTACTCTTCACTGACGTGCACTGGCTTTTCATTGCAGTGGCTTCTCTTGTTGCAGAGCACGGGCTCTAGGCGCGAGGGCTTCAGTAGTTGTGGTGCCCGGGCTTTGTTGCTCCACGGCGTGTGGGATCTTCCTGGACCAGGGCTAGAACCCATGTCCCCTGCATTGGCAGGTGGATTCTTAACCACTGTGCCACCAGGGACGTCCCCACATGCCAACAGTTCATGTGTATTCTGATTATAGCAAAAGGTGCCTGGATATGTATCCTGGAGTAGGTGAAGTTCAGGGCAGACCTTTGAAAGAGTGTCTCTGCAGTGGAGGAATGAAGCACCTCTGTTCTGCATGGGTCTCAAGGTTTTTACTTAACAGAAAAACAGAAACTTTTCCTCAGCAGGTCCCATCACTGGGATACACTTCGTGAAGCTGTAGACATTCAGGGTTATACAACCACTGCAGACATTAGGGAATGTGAAGTGGTGAGCCTCCTGTCTCTGGAGGAAATCAAGCAAAGGCTGGTGCTCTAGACGTGAGGCGGAGCTAGAATGATCTTTCAAATACCTTCCAGCTCTGTAATCCTGTGATTTTGATAAAAGATAACCTAGAGCGGGGTACCAAGTAGGTCTCTGCCCACCTACTAACTCTGAATGATGCAGTGGCTGCCTGGGGTGCTGTGTTGGGGATTCTCGGGGCTTGTCAGGGCTCAGTTCTATAGTTGATTATTGATGTCTGCCATGGGCAAGCAAGAGAGTGTTGGTACTGACTTTCTCCTTTTTGCCCTTTTCTAAACAGGAACACTTTCTGTTTCTAACATGAAATTTTTACTATATTTTTGAAAATCTGGAGACAGGGGGCATGGTTGTCTGCAGTCATCCACTCCCACACCCAGAGTTCTCTGTCCTACATTACCAGGCCCGTGGGGTCTGTCTGTAAAGGTCAGAGGCTTTAGGAAAGCGTCATGGACGCATGGAATGGTCGCTATTCACCTTGGTTTCCTTCAGGCTGGGAGAATTTGGCAATAGCCAGTAACCAAGGTTAAAAGAAATAGATAGTAAACAAGAACATTTGAGATTAAGCTTTTCTGTTTCTTGGGAAGTCACCATTGTATACCTGCCGAATTTTCAGAACTTATTACTGAGTAATTGGTGAGTGAGACCTGTGCTGAGGAATCAAGACAGGCATAGCCTCTTTTCCTATGTCTCTTTTTCTCTTTCTGCTCAATTACTGTTATTAGCCATTATGTCCTCATCAAGTGATTTCCTTCCAAAGCAAAATAAAAGTTGCTCATCCCTCCTTGGGAGAGTTTGTCCCCCTGCCAAGACCTGTGTATAGCTGGGAAAGTTTCCAGCAAGTAAACAACTTACAGTGGCAGGGGATGGAGACTCAGAGAGGTTAAGCCACTTACGCCTAAGGTCACAGCCAAAAAGCAGCAGAGCCAGGCCTGTCTGACTCCAAGGCTCCTGCTCTTAAATATGTCAAGTGAATGTCTGTCCTGCTGTAGATGCTCAGTACATGATGGTTCATTTTTCTTGTCCTTGTCTCAAAGTTGTTCACCTCTGTATCTGTCAGGATAGGTTAGGTTATGCTGCAGTAACAAACAGCCCCCCAAACTTCAGTGGCTTCAAACAGAAAAATAGGTTTCTTTCTTGAGTGCTCCACATGTCCACTGATATTGGCTATGTCTGTGTTTCATGTCATTGCCACTGTGAGGCCCAGGTTGATGGAGCAGCTTGTCAGGGGCCACGACCAACCACAAGGCTAAGGGAAAGAGAACATGGCAGCCATCACTGGCTCTTAAAGGTTCTGCCTGGAAATAAATGACATCACTTCTGCTCACACTTCATTGGCTAGGGCAAATCACATGACCACACCTGTGCTCAAGAGGGAGTATAATTTTTCTACAGGGAGAGGCAGTAGATATGTATGCCTCATAATACAGTATCCACGTGATCTCTGTGGGTTCATTTGTAGTTTGCACAGGCTCATATTTTCCTTCCCTATAGCATGAGCCACCCTTTTGAATTAACTCTGTCCTTGTTTCTTGGATTTATTAAGAAGCCCCAAGTTGAACATATACCCATTTTGACATTTCCATTTATTCATTCATCTGTTGGTTCATCCTAGAGCTGGACTGCCAACCTACAGTGGTGGGGGCAAAAAAAAAACCCCTTCAAATATCAGTCTTTCAAGGGAATTCAGAGTTCTTTCAAGAAATGCTGGCCTGTGTCCCTCCAACCCACAGAAGTATTGTCAAGCAGACCTTAAAGCCTGGGTTACTCCACGTGGGCGGCATTTATCATGTGCTTGCTGTGCTCCAGATGCTTCTGTGCCTGCATCAGAGTGGTCTGTGGTTACAAGCTGTCTCTGGAGGGTTCCAGAGAGCTCAGGGAGGTGGCCTCTCTTTGGGGGCTTGGAAATTCCACTCCCTGCCTGTTCTTCACTTGGAGGGAAAGAGACAGCCAGCTTCAGTGCTTAAGCGTAGAAAAGCACCAGCCAGTTACACAGCACACCCCACCCCTCCAACCAGTCCCTGACTGAGAAGCAGTGGAGGAAGAATTAATATGGGGTCTGAGCACAATCTGAAGGGGTCTCCTGAGCATGTGTTCATCTCCTCTCAGTTGGGAATTCTGGGGATGCTGCTCTGAAGATATTTATAAAAGGAACGCTCTTTGCCTGTGGTGCTCAGAGAGGCAATTACACAGTAAGAAGGGGGAGCTGAGGCACTGTGGATGCCGCCCACCTGGGAGGGCCGCGGGACGACGGAGATCTGGCGGGCTGCATCTGCCAGCCTTGCTCCCACAAGGGGGGGGCCCTGGTCAGAATTAGCGGATCGAGGCTGCACATCTCCCCACATTTACTGTGTTGAAAGAGATGGTTCATCAAAGTGGTTTTCCGTTTTCCAACGTCTGAAGCTGAGTTCCAGTGGTTCTGATTTAGACCACAAGTTCATGGGTCTACCTCGCAACTTGCCAGGTCTGGAGTCCGATAGACATGAATTTGAACCCTGGCTCCACTATGGACAAGCTCTGTGACCTTGGGCAAGCCCCTTTCCCTCTGCAAGCCTCAGTCACCCCCTGCACCCCCAGCTTTAAATGGGGCTGTGGATGGTCCTTGTCTCATAGGGGCAGAAGGGGAAAATGCAGTGGGGGCGAATCATGTGGCAGCTCCCCCTAAGCTGGGACACACCACAAATACGGTGGGTATTTGTTCAAGATTAAGAATTAATGAGCTGCAAATTTCCCCATCAAGCATTTCTGCGGGCAGACCTTTAACATCTGCAGTACCCCGTAATTCGACACTCAAGTCCCGGGGGGCAGGGGGTGGGATGTGCACTGTAGCAACAGCCTCTGGTTGCCTAGCAACGGGAAACCCATCCCGGTCGATATTCTGATTTGTCAGAACGTTTCAGCCGCTGCTATGGCGCCGATATCCAGTTACATGAGAAGGGAAAAAGCAGCAGCGTGCACGAACCTGTCCACAAGTTGTAGAATCCAGCCCCCTTTCAGGGGCTTCTCAAGTCAAAGTCAAAACGGGTTCTTTCCCCGCAGGGAGCAAGTGAGTCCTGTGGGTTTACAGCTCTGTCCCCCTGAACCAGCACCACTGCCATCTTGGACTGTGGGTCCGGCTTTGAAACGGTGTTCGGGGCTGAGGACAGCAGGGTATTGTCTGCGGCTCTCAGTCCATCTGGGCTCCCTTTAAACGGGGGAGCCGGGGGAAGCCCAGGGAGCTCCAGGGGGCCTTCCCTGCTTTGACTCCCACCTGATCATCTAATCCGCGCTCCCTGAAGGCCACTTTCGTTCTAGGGGTTTGCACACACATCTGGCTCTGTCGACGCTCCTTTGCAGGAGCCGTGTCCTCCCTGGTAAATATTGTAACGCCGCCTGGCCCCCGGCTCTCCACCTGGCCCAGTTCAACAAATGACATTCCCCCTATACCCCCCGGCAGGCCGCTGGACACAATCCTAGAGCACTTGTAAGGTTTGGCAAAACAGAGAGCAGACTTTGGGCTGCGACGCTTTTCAGAGTCACGTGGCCTCCTGTGTGAGGAGACTCAAACTCCCCGAAGCTAAAACAGATATTTGTGTGGTCTTCAACAACAGCTGAGTGAAGTACGGTTACTGTGCCCATTGTACAGATGGGGCGACTGAGGCCCAGTGAGACTACGGGACTGACCCAGGACCCTACCGCTAGACAGGGGCAGAGCGGGGCTTGGAACCCAGGCCTGTCTACACCAGGGGCCCCCACTCAGAACCTCCCCCTTTCCCTGGGAAGCCCTGCGCAAGCCCCATCCACTGTTAGTTAACCCAGACCTTGCCACGGTCCCCGCCTGGCTAATGTTCGGACCAGGTGATGTTGCAGTGCAAGAACAGTGCTTAACTAACCTGCTTTTAACCCCCTTGGCCAAGCACACCTGGGAATCCCTTCTCGTTAGGGACAGCGCGTGGATCGCAGTGGTCCCCAGAGCCACCTGCTGGCTGCGGGGCCCGCCTGAGGCCTGAGGCCCTGGTGTGGGTTCCCGGATTATTGCTGGAAACCATCCCTCGCCTGTCAGCACGCTATACATAGGGAACTGGAGGAGGAACTGAAAAAATGCCACTGGCGCTTTTTCCCGGTGTGGGTGGCTTGAGTTAAAAAGCCACCAGGCCTGTGGCCTCGCAGTGTTGCAAAGCCTGAGGGGGTGAAGGGCGGCCGCCGCAGCCGGAGTTCAGAGGTGGCCCTGGGCCCAGCCACATCCTCTTCTGTTTTCATTCTCATTGGCAGCACAGGCTGCAGAACTGGATTCTACGGTTCAGAGTCCTCCAGTGGCCTGCCTCTTGGGCAGTGACAGTGACTGTGATGTCCCCAAGGCCACAGTGTAGCCCAGCCTGACCGTGACCCTGCTGCTATGTTCCAGCAGGATTGGGAGGGATGAGTGCTGGCAAACCCCTGACCTGTGCTTCCTCCAGGAGGGAGGCAGCAGAAACAGCCTTCAGCCTCTCTCTTGAACACTGCCTCCACCTGTGGTGTCACCTGCCCAGGGCACTTCCCCTCTCCGGGCCTCACATTCCCAGACCCTAGGTAAGGTCCCAGACAGCTCCAGTGTACTCTGTGGAAAACCCAGGCAGGAGAGCAGTGATATCTTTTGCCAGTGGTGTGGGTGAGCGTGTGCACAGGTGCATATGCAACTCTGTTTATAAATTGTGTATTTAAAAAAACCCGGCGATGCACTGGGAACGTTACCTGTGCAGAAAGTGACCTTCACACTGGTCGGAAGGTCCTTTGCGGGCAGGACCATCTCAGCAGTGTTTGGTAGAATCTAAGATTAGTACAGTATAGACAATAATGTGTAAAAAGTTCTAGTAGTCACAACCAGGCATGGGCTCAGAGAGGTGAAGTGAGCTGCCCAAGGTCACACAGCTGGTATGAGGCACAGCCAGGACAGGAACTCAGGTCTGTCTGACCTCAGATGTACCGTGACACTTGGACTCGCACGTCACGTGGCCTTTCCAAACAAACTCCTTGCCTGCACTTCTTTTTTGGGAGGAGTGGGGGGGTGGGATGCCAAAAAAAATCACTCTGCCTTTCTCAGACTTCCCCCAGGCCTCACCAACAGATCTCTGAAATGTTTATCATGAAAACATCTGGGAACAAGAGCAGCTCCCAGGGCCAAGCTTGGGCTGTTGGCTGTTAAAACGTTTAGAATTAAAGCAGAAGTGAGGAAGGTGTATCCCTGGAGGCCAAGTTGACGGGTTGATGCCGGGCTGCCTGGGTCTGACTCCTGTGGGTCCCTGGGCAGGTCACTTCCCTTTGAACCTGTTTCCCCATCTGGAAAATGGGATCCTGACCATGGATAATGTGCTCCCCTCCCCCAAGGGGAGCAGAATAAACATCTGAAGCCCCCCAATTTGGTTTTCACATCTGGAGATGACGGGTCTCCATGTAGACGGTCGGTGGCCAATCAACGTTTAAAAATAAAAGAGAACAAAGTGCCGTGGGGTCTGCTGGGGAACCAAGGAGCTGGATGCGCCGGGCAGACCTCGGCCCTGGGCACCCGCCCCCTTCCTCCCACCTGGAGTGTCCAGAGCAGCCCCTGCCTGGGATTATCTCAGCTCTGCTGCCCCGCGGGGGTGAAGGAAGGGCTCGCTCTGTGCACTTAGCTTGTGTTTTTATTTGGGAAGCTCGAGGTTTCAGCGTGGGCAGAGGGAATGCTGGACTTAGAATGCGATTCGGGGAAACGGGAGAGGGAAGCTGGGGGCGCTTCAGCCCAGGCTCCTGCATCAGCGCGCCAGGGGCCAGAAAACACCGTCTGCGGCGGCACCAGCACCGGTAACAGCGGCTGCCTCACCCTCTGCGGTGGTCCGTCCCTCCGCCTGGATATCCGCCTGGCTGCCTCCCTCGCCTCCTTCAGGTCTTTGCTCAGATGTCTCAGAGGAGACACCTGCCCGGATGGCCTGGTAGCCCCCGCCCCCACTGCGCCACACCCCCAGCACTCCTCAGCCCCTGCCCAGCTTTATTTTTCTCCAGGACACAGATGACCTCGCCGCGTAGCCTGCAATGCACTCTGTTCTGTGTCCTGTCTGTTTCCCCCACTAGGATGTCAGCTCTCCCAGGGCGGGGACTTCCCTGCTGTCTGTGGTGTCTGCGCATAGTAGATGCTCAAGTGAATGGCGGAGGGAGGAAGGGCTGCCTGTGTCCCCGGGCCTTTGCACGTACTCTTGTGTGTAATCTTTAACTGCCCAGAGAGGTGGGTTCTGGTGTCCTCATTTTCATAGGGGAGGACATTGGAACTTGGATCCCTGGTCATTTAGCAGCTCGGTACCTTCTGCGTATTACCCATAGTCCTGGGCTTGGTTCCGCCTTCCCTCCCTCCTTCCCTCTCTCCCTCTCCTCCCTCTATTTTTCCCTCCCTACTTCCTCAAAGCACCTGCATTGTGCTGGGTCCTGGGTTTGGCCCTGGGGAGAGGGAGGTAGACCCAATTTGATCCCAGCCCTCAGAGGCACAAGTCTTGGGGTGGGGTGGTCAGAGCTGACAAGTGCGCCTGCTGCCCAGGGTCCTGGGTGCTCTAGGAGAGTCGGAACTGCTTGCTCCCCTGTGCTGTGGAGATCTGGGTCTTGAAGGTAGAGTAGGAGTTCCCCAGCAGACCAGGCAGGGACAGGAATTCCAGGCAGAACAGCATTGCTCCCGGCAAAACCACACGCAGCGCAGTCTCCCTGAAGCAGGATCTAGGCAAGGAGGAGCTGGGAGGACTGTCAGCCCAGGAGCCTCCAGCTCGCCTGGGCTTTTGCCCCTGGGAGCCCTGCAAAGGGAGGAGGGGATGGGGGCGCGGAGCTCAACTGAGGTTTCTGCCCCACCCAGGATTCTCCATCCTGTCGTTCATCTCCATTGCCTCTCGCTCCCGTAGTTGCTCTGGTTTCCCCTCCAGAGAATAGCGTTTACAGCTAAGCCCTTATTTCCCGGAAGCCGAGGATAGTCGTTGCGGCAAGAATTCTTACAGTTCCTGTAAATCCCACCAGCTCCCCTAGAAGAGTGTCGACCTGGGTGGTGGCCCCGTGGTGATCTAGACCAAGAATTCCGAAAACACCTCATTCCTGAAAGCTCCTCGTATCCCCTTCTTTGGCGCTGTGTCTCCCGCTGGTTTCAGAGCCAGAGGGCGGTGATTCTGACCTACAAGCCTCACAGCAATTGCAGTCATTTCCCAGGTACCTACCACTTGTTCAGCACTTCACGCAGAACGTTAGCCCGGCCGGCATCACTGATGGACACTGGCATGGTTCTCTGCTGTCACTGAAGTTCAGAGAGGTGAAGCAACTTACCCAGGGCCACACAGCTTCTGAGAGTCTGAGAGCTAGGACTGGAGCCTGGGTCTTTCTGCCCCAAGGCACCTGTCAATCTGGCATCCCTCTTCCCTGAATCCCTGTGACCTGCGTGGTCTGTAGCTTACATCCCAGCCCCTGCCTTGCTTTCCTCACTTCTGACTTGATGCCCAAGGAATAAATACTGGGCTCCTTGAAGTTTCCTTGTTACTTCACATCCCTATTCCTTTGCCTTAACCACCCCTCTCCTTCCCCGGGCTAATTTTAACTCCTCATGAAAGACTCGACTCAAGAGTCACCACCTCCAGGAAGCCTTCCTGATCTCCCCCAGTCCCCTCCTCTGGCTGCAATCATTCCAGCCCATTGCCCTTCCTGCTCCCTGTTCAAATGATCCGTTTACACGTCCACTTCCCTGACTTGATTTTAAGCTGCCACTGGGCAGATATCTGAGGCGCATTGGCATCCTTAGCAGAGAGCTGGCATACAGTAGGCACTGAATAACTGCCTGTTGTCCTGGGCAAGCTCCAGGCCACCCCCGAGCCCTCTTTCTGTTGGAAATTCCCAGAGCCTGCGGCTTGTGTGATAGACATGGTTGTTTTCTCCACCTCTCCCCGCACTGGGTGGTGGCATTGTGCAGGAAGGGCTGGGTGCAGCAGCACCAGTTGGCCCAAGAGGGTGGCTGCTCCCTGCCTGGCAGCAGAACCCCTGGATGAGGTCCTCACCCAGTGATGCAACCCCAGTGATGACCCCTGTTTTACAGAGGGAGAAACTGAGGCCCCATGAAAGAGACTCACCTGAGGTCACACAGTTCATTAGAGGCACGGCCAGGGACCCCAGGTCTAAGCCCTGACCCCTTCTCTGTGCTGAGCGGAGGAGGTGGGTGGGAGTCCAGGGCAGGCCCAGCAGGACCGGGTAGTACACATTCCCAGGCTGTTCCCCTCCCTGTCTCTAAGGCCTCATCTGCCTGCTGCTGTGTCCCCAGGTTGCTCTCACGTAACACCAAGGTTGGGAAACACGACAGGGAGAAGGTGCACAGGGGCTGGACGGCATCCTGCTCCCCGCCCCGGGCCAGACAGCCATCCTGCCTGCCTGCCAGGGTGTGTTCTGGATCCTTCTCCTATTTAAAAAAAAAACCACAAAACATGCTTACCATAGAGAAATGAGATCATAGACAAGAAAGAAGAAAAAAATCACTCAGTATACCACCCCTAGAAATATTCTTTATGACATGTCTATACCCTTTGAGATTTTTTGCATGTATGTGTAAAGTATGTACACACATATGAATATATGATATATACACACATGCACATGTAAATATGTTCATATTTTGCATATGTGCAATATATATGCAAAGGGTATACCTAGACAATGTGCAAAATATATGTGCATATATAATATATACACATGTATATAAATAATCCTTTTGCATATATTTGCATATATATGCTATATACACATTTACATATATCCATGCAACACTGTATATGCAGTATATATACATTTTTTGCAGATAGATCAACAAAATGGAATTGTGCTGCAGGAACGCTTTTGTACCTAGTTTTCTTTCATCTTCTCTTCTATGACTAACTTTTTATGTCATGAACATGGGCCTACAGCCTCATTTTCAGTGGCTACACTCTTTCCATTTTTCAGGTTACGTCCACTGTATTTAGTCAGCCCCGGGTTGATTTTTGGACACGTATGTTGTTCCCAGTCTTTTTGCCTTGTAAGTGATGCTGCAGTAAACATCACTGGACGTTCATCTCCACGCACCTGCGTAACCAGAATAACTTTTGCAAGTGGGGTGACTGGGACGGAGGCAAAGAGCTCGTACAGCACGGTGATTAAATCCCTCCAGTGTCAGCTAGACCTCGGCGTGAGCACACGTGCACACACACACAGGCAAGTTGCTTAATTCCCCTGAGCCTCCGTCCTCACCTGTATAAAATGGAGCACCGGGTAGGCCGCCCTTATCCACCATTCGGAAATCCACAGAGCTCTCATTTGTAGCAAAACCACCCTGTACCGATGTGCTGACGGGAGGTAATTAATAGTATTTACACACGGTGTGACTCTTCGTACATTTTGCTGCAGAAATATTAATATGTTTGCTGCTGGGGTGTTGCCCTACACCCGTGTTTATCCCCTTCTGGGGGTATTGTTTTTCATAATCATCCCCCAAAAGGGCCTTTTAAAACTTTTTCTGAATTGCCTTTCCATGAAATTTTCATATCATAGTTGATATTGTATATCTGTACGTGGACTGCATGCATATCTGTGCAAATAAGGCCCCCCCTCCAAGAACCAACTTTCACCCCCTTAGGGACCGTATCGTTCCTGTAGAGAATGCATGACCTAGACCAGTAATTCTCAACCAGGCGCGACTTTGCCCCCCCTCCCCCGCCCCGCCCCGCCCCGCCCCAGGGACATTTGGCAATGCCTGGAGGCATTGGGTTGTCACGGCTGTGGCGAGGGGGTGGCTACTGGCATCAGTGGGTACAGACCAGGAAGGCCGCTAGCCTCCTCCAGTGCACAGCGACAGCCCCAGGCAACACGCCAAAGCACTCAGGTTGGGAAACCCTCCTCTAGATCCCTCTGGGGGTTCCTCCCAATACACAGTATGTGCACTCGCTTGTTGCCTTTCTAAAATCTGAATTAGAATGCCTCTGGCCCCTGGGTTACGGGTCCGGGACTGCGGAGCGGTGACACTAAAACCCACTTGACAGGTCGGTGGGAGGACCCTTTGGGGGCTGATGCAGTAAAGTGCGTTTCTCAGCACCTGGCCGTGGTCCGTGCTCACCCGGGATGAGCCAAAGTGCCCGAGTGTTGGGCGCCCAGGGTCCCGTGCCTGGGTGCTGTCTTCACATTGAGCACGTCCCGCTAAGTGGGTCCTGGCCCCAAGGATGCCTGGGGCTTTTCCAGCATGCCCCAAAGCTTGCATGGACACCAGCTCCTTCCACGTGGGTCTGTGGTTTTGTTCGTAGGCTTTGACCAACGTGCAGTGTCTGGACATGTCTCTGGGCTTGGCCAGCAGCCAGAAGTAAGCTGGCCTGGAGTGGTGCGTGGGGACTGGGCCCCACATCCTGGAGCTTAAGACGGAAGCTTCGGCGCCATCTCACCCACTTGTGACCCAGTGAGCCGCGTGGTGAGCGGACAGGACCCTGCAGCAGGCAGTTACGCCCCAACTTGGGTGCTGCTGAGAGTTGGCCAAAGCGACACCATCCACCCAGCATTTTCTAGGGCCTCTCTGGCTTCCCAGGGCTGGACTGGGAAGCAGGGGTGGCTAGAGCTGTGAGTTAGAACAGGCGGTACCCTGGACCCTGGGCAGGGTCTCTGAACAAAACCACAGGCTGGGCTGGGCACCAGGAGGGAAACAGGGCCCTTGGCTCTGTCCTCGGGGATGGAATGTCAGCCCAGCTGGTTCTCCTCCTTTGCCGGGGCTGGGTGCTCATGAACAAGGGAGTTGCCAGACCCATCGACAGCAGAGAGCTCCCAGCCTCGGCCCCATGCCCGCCCTGCCCCCACCCAGGCGAAGAGGCGCCCGGTCTGTGCTCTGTGCCATCTCTGCAGACCAGCCCTTTCTCCTCGCCGTGAGTCCTTGGGCCTCCCCTGCAGGGCTGCTCCGCAGGGTGGAGGGGACGGGCTGTCCGGTCCCCAGCATAGCCTGCTGCTAGTGAAGATGGCATTTCACGCCACCTTTCCCCAGGCTGTTTTGTCACCTGCACTGCCTTCTCCATTCTCCCCCACCTGTTCGATCTGCCCCACTTTTCAAGGCCTGGGCCATGTCAGGTGTCCTCTGTCACCCGCCGCTCCTGACCCCCTGTGCGCACACTCCTCCGCTTCTGCCTGGTGCCCCGGAGTACTTTGGGTACCTGGGATAGGAAATTATGAATCATGGGGCCCCGGATGACCAAGGGGGTGATCTAAGGTGGGATCGTGCGGCCCTTGCTCATAGTAAAGTTTCTATAATAGCTCTGACGTCTTTCCATATCAGCACTTAAAATTCTACTTTATGTTTTCGTTGGCAGCACAGAGTTCCTTGCAGAGAGAAACCTGTTTACAGGTGCCCTTACAGAAAGGCAGCTGGGTTGCGTGTGCTGCTGCTGAGAACCTCCTTGGGTGTGGGAGTTGTGTGTGCATATTCATGTGTCTGTGTGTTTTATGTCTGTGTTTATTGTGTATGTGTGTGTTGTCTCTGTGTTCCGTGTGTTGTGTGCATTTGTG
The DNA here is from genome assembly GCF_030028045.1 of Hippopotamus amphibius kiboko. NCBI lineage: Eukaryota > Metazoa > Chordata > Mammalia > Artiodactyla > Hippopotamidae > Hippopotamus > Hippopotamus amphibius. The sequence goes on along the minus strand of NC_080193.1, from coordinate 8,171,396 downwards.
TTTTTTGTGTACGTGTATTTGTGTGTAAATTTGCATACGTGTATATTTGTGCGTGTGCATCTGTGTGTGTGTGTGTGTGCGCGCACGTGTGCCCATCTCTCTTGGCGAATCACTAGAAGTAGGGGTGATGGAGCAGTGTTGCAACATTGCAGTGTGCCCACAGCTACAGATCGTGGCGGAGGTGGTGGGTGTGTCCTGCCTGGGAGAGATGCTGGAGGATTTGGGGTCCCGAGGCAGTGGCAGGAGAGACACACCAGCTCCCCGCCTCCCCCCCAGGTTCACACCTATACCCGTCAAGGCCGCAGTTCTGTCGCCTGACACGTTAAGCCCTCGCCTGAAATAAGCATGAGAGAGATGTGTTGACACGTGATGTTTCAAAAAAAAAAAAAAAAAAGAGTCAAATTTGGCTGAGACTGTTTTAAGAATCCCTCCAGGAGGAGCCAAGTCAGGGTGGGTGGGAGCAGATCCCATGAAGAGGAGATGCTAGGAAACATGAAAGAATTCTATATGTACATAGAATCGTACATTTTTAACATTTATTTTTAAAAAGTACCAACCGCAAATGTTACAAAATACGAAAAGAGGTAGAATTTTAAAACCATGTCTCCCTCTCTCCCCCTCCCGCGTCGCTCGGTTCCCCTCCCAGAGACAAGTGTGATGACAGTTTTCCTGTGTCCTTCTCACATATTCTGTGCATCTTCAGATATTTACGTGTGTATTTTTCCTCACTCCACCTGTTGCTTCCAGCCTTGCCTTATGCACGTGACAGTGTGTCTGGGAAGTCACTCCCTATCAGCACACGTACATCTTCCCCATTCCTTTCAACAGTTAAAGAGGATTCCATGCTGTAGTTGTTCCATAATTTTCAAATACAGAAACTCATTAAAAAGAAAAACAAATTCCCTTTTCTCTGGGCTCATCTTAACCTTAGGACTGTAGACCTTTTATTAACAGAACTTTAGACTTGTGTCGTCTTTGATTTCTTTCATCAGTGTCTTACAGTTTTCTGCATACAGGTCTTTTGCCTCCTTGGGCAGAATACTCCTAGGTATTTTATTGATTTTGTTGGCAGTGGTAAATGGGAGTGTTTCCTTAATTTCTCTTTCTGCTTTTTCATTGTTGGTGTATAGAGATTTGTTTTTTAAAAAGTAACAAAAATTAAAACTTAGGGGCATATATAAAAACAGACGGTCCTGGGATGTATCAAGAGTCTTTAAGTAGACAGTGATATTGTTCATAGACATGCGAGAGCAGTCTGGGGGTCATCTGGGGGTCGTTCACTCACTGATTCCGTCCTTCACTCACTCACTCATTTGCGTTCATTCATTCATGCATCCGTCCATTGGCAACTGCTCCCCTGACCACCGTGCTGTCTCTTAACTTGGTGCCAGGGTTTGAGGGTGGACAGATCCCCGTGCCTGCCCTCAGGGAGCTCACAGTCTGGAGCAGACCGACAAACAAACAGTAAGCACAGCCCGGCACAATACGTTGTATGATGAGCTGTGCACAGGGGTCTCTATCATCCCAAGGAGAGACCCAGGCCCACTGTGGATAGAGGCAGTCAGGAGAGGCTTCTTGGAGGAGCTGATGCCTGAGCGGTGTTTCAGGGACACATTCCAGGCAGACCTGGGGCCAGCACTGGCCAGCGGCTGACCGATGGTACCAGGAAGTCTCCCAGGGGGGCGTTTCCTGGGTGCAGTGACAGCAGAATTGGTAGAATGGGGAGTAACTGGCCATAGACTCGGAACCCTCTGTGTTTGAATCGGGCTCCTTCACTCACTCCTGCGACCTAAGGCGAGTCACTTCACCTCCCTGTGCCTCGGTCTTCTCATCTGGAAAGTGGGGGTAATGCGTGGTGCCCGCCTCTTAGGGTTGTTGGGAGGACTAATTGCAGCAGCTTGGCATGCAGGAAGGGTCGTATCAGTGTCCCCTCTTATTCCTGTGCATCTGTGGAATGGGCTTCTTAAAGCATCTGCTCTGGGACTTAAACTAGACGGTGCACAGAGGAAATCTGAGTCGGTGCCAGGCGCGCGGTGGGTGCTCTTTACATGTTCCCTGTCGTTACTACTTTTATTGCCTCCTTGCCCACCTCTAACACCCAGAGCACAGGGTGCCCACCGGGCTTCTGGAGTCTGGGAGACCCCGCCCCCGAGCCCGAGGGGAGCCTGGGCCCCCCAGCCCAGCTGTCCTTTCTGTTTATAGACTCAGAGGTGGAGGCTGTCGGAAGAGCCAGGAAGCCCCCCGACCAGGCCCTGCGGGGCACTCCCCGCCGGAACCAGGCACGCCTCCTGAGGACCAGCTGCCAACGTGTGTTCCCGTCACTTTAGGTGACACACTGGCCCCATGCGTCTCTCATGTCTCTGCCAGAGCTGTCATTTTGCAGCCTGCGTGCCCAGCTTGGCCCTGGAGGGGGCAGGTGTGCTGGGGTCCAGTTCCCTCAATGACAGAGGGGAGCAGCTGACGATGTCCGGGTCAGGGGAGATATTGAGGGATCTGGTTAAGGCAGCCCCTTTGCTCTCAGCTGAACAACAGGGCTGTCAGGCCTCCTTGTCAGAGTGTCTGTTTGAATGATGTGCTTCAGGGAACTAAACGTTGGATGTCACCATCATCATCCTCATTGTCATCGCAACTGGAATCTATTTGGCACTTACTGTATGCCGGGTGTGTGCAGCTCTCACCAGACTTTTTTTTTTTTTTTTAATTTATAATTTTATTTATTTATTATTTTTGGGGGGGTACACCAAGTTCACCAGACGTTTTACAAAATCCCCCCAATGCCCCAAGCACCCTCCCCATCCCCATTTTACAGATGGGAAAGTTGAGGTTTTTGAGAGGTTTGCTCACAGCTGCCGAAAAGCAGAGCTGGATTTGCCATGGTCTGCCCAATCTCAGAGCCTGCCCCACCTCCAACTTGTCAGAGCCCCGAGGTAGGTTCATTTCCCACCTGCAACCTAGAAGTTTGTACTTTCCGTTGCTAATCACCAGGCACTGCTAGCTTCTCCACAGGGTGTTTATAAAAACTGATTTTAGTCAAGGTGAGCAAACCCAGCAAGGGTGTGAACCTTCCAAACTTGTTTAAAGGGGAACAAACCAAGCCCTCATCACCAGGAAGCATCCAACAGTTCACACAGGCCGGTGTGGTGAGCTCCGGACACCATCAAGCGGCTGAGACCTGCCGTCCCTGGCCACAAAGTCACCAAGAGAGGAAACGGAGGCTCAGAGAGGTGGGGGCCTTGCTCTGGGCCATCCAGAGAGGGAGCCAGCGCTGAGCCTGGCACCTGTGCCCACCACGACGGGTCAGGGGACACAGTCCAGGAACAGGTGTGTTCCTGTGGGCGGAGCCACAGCGCTGCCATCGCCATCCGGCTGGACCGGTCCAGCCCCGTCCCCGAGGCCCAGGACTCACCCTCCTCCACCTGTCTGTCCCTCTAGACCCGCGCGCCTCTCTCCCTGTGCCCACCTCCACGTGTCTCCCAGTCCGGGTTGTGTTCTCCCCGTTTCTGTCTTGCTCTCTGTCTTGGCTGCACCCCCATCCAAGCCACCACAGTGTGCCGCACACGGCCACACCTGGCTATACCTGACGACACCTGGCCACACCTAGCCACACCTGGCCAGACTGCACTGTTGTTCCCAGAGCCCACTGAGAGGGGTCAGAAACTGTGGCTTCCCTGGGAAGCACCACCCCCTACCATCGGGCGGGCGCGATGTCCTGCCGCCCCCCGGCTTGTCCTGCCGCCTGAGGTGACACTGTGGACTCCCAGAAGCCCATCAGGTGCCCCGAAGCCTCCTAGCTGGGACCCAAGTCCACGGGGAGGGGACAGCGTACGGGTTTTTGCTGGCAGCATCGGGAGAGCGTTCTGAGGGCTCCGTCCTGCCCTGTTCCTGCCCATTTCCTTCTGTCCTGACTGCCTTACCGTGTTCTCCCTTCCTTGCTTTTTCTTTTTTTCGTTCCTCCCCACCTTCCCTCCCTCCTTCCTCCCTATTCAGTGAGCACTTACTCTGCACCAGGTGCTGTAACTAAGCCCTGAGAGTCCAATGGTGACGAGACGCAGCTCTCCCCTCTTGGAGATTGTGTGTCCTGGGAGGAACAGGTATCCAAGGAACCGTCCAAGGGCTGAGAACCCCCAGCCGAGGCCAGGGATCGGAGGGACAGGACAAGGATGTAGGCTCGGGTGGGGACGCCTCTCCAAGGCACTGCCATTTGCTGTGCGGTGTGAAGGAGGTGGTCCTTAACCAGTGAACAGCTGGGGCACAGGCTTGTGCTGTGAAGGCGCAGGGGCTTAGGGGAGAGGGTGAGAAGAGGAGGCCAGGGGAGTGGGCACTGGACATCCGGGCCCACAGGCCGCAGAAGGACAGACAGTGCCCTTGAGATGAGAGCCCGGAGTGGGGGTACGGGGTGGATGGGAGACACATGGGGGACTGGCCCATCCTTGGCCTGCAGCCCCCCGCCTTCTCCCCTCCCTACCCTGGGTGCAGCCGGGGATGCACTGCAGTGACCACGCACAGGCCAGGGAGTCAGGACACCTAGATTCTAGGCCTGGCCGGGCATCCTTTCCCTTCTCTGGCCCTCAATTTTCCCATCTGTGAAATGGTCATTGAAGGCCCCACAAAGCTCTCCATGTCAAGCTGGAGCTGGGAGGATGCACCAGTTTGGGGGAATATTTTAGGACTTGGGTGTCAAGCAAACCTGAGTTCAAATCCCAGCTCCACCACCAGCTGACTGTGTGACCTAGGGCGTGTCAGGTCCCCTCGCTGGGCCTCGGTCCCCTCCCCTGTAAAATGGGTCCACGAGGGCGCCTACAACATAGGGCCGAGTGAAAGGCCTCCACAGTCAGCAGCGCTCGCAGCGGTGTTAGCCCTCGATATTACTGTTACTGTCACGGCTCAGCCACTGTGCAAGTCTGACCTGGGCACAAGGCGGGGAGGTGCCACCAGGCCCCCGGGGGCATGGGACAGAGCCGCTGTCACCCCTGCCACCCTGGGCCCCATGACCCTAGAGCACCCTGCACAGCTGAGAGTGTCCAGTTGCAGAGGGCGGAGGGGGACGCAGGTCTGGAATTGCTCAGATCTGCCCCGTCAGCCGCGGGCCACCGCGTGCCATCCTGACTCAGGCCTCTTTCCTAGGCAGATGTGTCAGACACCCCGAAATACACACAGGCGTTAATATTTCCTCTCTTCCTCACCCCCTCCCTAACGACATGGCCTTTTCTGGTAAGGAGCTCACACCTTACTCAGCGCAAAGAAGTTATTTTCAGAAACATATTCCTCCGGCAAATATTCATTCAACAAGTGCTCCAGGCCTGGCGTGGTTCTTAAGAGCTGGGGTGCAGCAGTGGATGAGCGCGTCCCCACTGTCACGCCGCTGTGACAGTCTAGAGGGTATAGATCAGGGATCAGCCAACCGCCCAGCCAGCTGCCCGTTTTCTAAATAAAGTTTTATGGGAACACAGACACTGTGCTGCGGACACGGGAACAAGAGCAAAGCTGAAACTGGGACGGAGACCCCATGGCCCACAAAGCCCAAAATATTTATTATCTGCTGGCTCCAACGGAGCCGAGCAGACGAAGATCCCCCCTTCGGATCCGTTCTTCGTTCGTGATGTGTGCTGTAATGTGGTAGTGTTGGAGGAGCGATTTAATTCATTTTAGTTAGTTTTATCGTCCGATGACATTGGGATAAAAAATCACAGGTGTGGACAGTGACTAAAATCATCCTCAATAGCAGAAAGACAGTCCACCTCCTCACCACAGACAGTGCCACGGGTGGCAGCTTTCTGTGGAAACGTCTCGAGATGTCCTTTGCTTTTTCTCACACGCATTGACATGTTTGCTTTTACAAGTCTGGTATCACAACACACGTGCTGTTCTGCTACCTTTTTTTACGGATACCGTTTGCTAGTATAGGGCAGACGTCTTTCGGTGACAGGAAACGTTCCTCCTGAGCATGATTTTCCTTGGCTGTGTCCATTCCGTCGTGTGGACACGTCGTATTATATTTCACCGATCCCCGTCTTAACTGAGGCCTTAGGACAATTCCAGTGTCTTCCAGGGCTACGTCAGATATTTTGCAATCTTTGCTCTCCCCTGGGGACGCGTCCGTGTTCATAGATCTCGGTGAGCACGTCTAATGGTTTTCTTGAGCTAAATTTCTGGAACTGAAGTTGCTGAGTCGGGGTATGCACGTTTTGAATTTCAGGACGTGTGTTGCTGCTTGTGTAAACGCAGCCCTCAGAGGTGTCTGTCAGGCTGGTGTCCCCAGCCTGGGTGTTGGGAAGCTGTCCTTTTTTAGGTCCTGGGCCGAGGCAGTCGTGTTTGCCTGTGAGATGAGGGTCCAGGATTTTCACCCACCACCAGATGGGGGCTTGGTGTGCTAGTCCGAGCAAGGGGTTTTTAAACCCGCCAAGGTCTCGAGGCTTTTTTAGAGCATTTTAATGTACATTTCCTCATCTGAGCCTCGTGAAGCATCCTGGAAAAGGTTGGGGGCTGGCAGGAGCCCAGAAACCTGGGTTCCAGGCCTGCTGGCTCTCCCTCTAACTGTGAGCAATCCCTGCCTCTGAGTTTATCATCCGAAAAAGTTTATCACCTGAAAAGGGCCCGCTGAATGGACTCAGGGCCCTCGAGGATCTAAATGTCAAGATGTGATGCCTTCGCGTGACAGATGACAGCAAAAATTTGAATTGTGGCTAGTTGATATCCATTGGGGGTGCACGTCAAAGAAAAGTCCTGCCCGTGACCGAAATGGGGGACTAGTTAGGACCCGTGTGCTCCTCAGACAACTCTTCTCTTTATCTATCATGTATTTTCAAACCATCTGTAGGTATCTACTCGTCTGCAGACAGTGAGGGCTTTTATAGCAGCAGCCTGAGAGGCAAAACTGATTTGGAAGAATACTCTGCCTTAAAGCTAATTTAAAAACCTGACTTTCAGAAAGTTTTAGAAGAATTTTGGGCCCTCTCTGGGGTTGATCTTGAGGCCTCATAACCCTGGGAGTGACGATCGAGCCTTGCTGATTTGCTGAGCCACCAGGGTCTGCCACAGTGACAAGACGTGAATTATTTGCAGCGCACTCAAGGTTACGAGGATGCTAGTTGGGGAAGTGCTGACAAACAGCTTGCTTCCTTGAGCATCAGTTACAAGATCAATTCCCTTAGATGATCCTAACCCCTGGAGTACTCCAGATTTGGGGGTTCTGTTTTAAAATGCAGTGACCGAGATGGCATTCAACCAAATACTTAACATCTGCTTTATCTGGACATTGAGGCACAGAGAGGTTAAGTAACTTGCCTGAGGTCACACAGCTGGAATACAGGATCAATGTGATGGAGCCTGGACTCATATGCAGACATCTGGCTGCAGAAGCAGTACTCATCCAAGGGAGACTGAAAAGAAACAGGTCAATCGTAATGAATATATTGTGGGAAGTTCTACAGAAGTGCTCTTCACCAAAAACTTTCTGCCATGATGGAAATGTCCTCTGTCCGTGCTGTTCGGTATGGTAGCCACACGTGGAGCCCTTGAAATGCAGCTAGAGCCATTGAGGAACTTGATTCTTCATATTTTTTAAATTTGAATTAATTTAAATGAAATTTAAATAGCCATACGTGGCTAGCAGCTATAGTATTGGACAGCACAGGGATAGAGACTTGAGATCTAGGGAACAGTGCAAGCTGGGGGCTCCTAAGCCAGTCTTGGGTAAGGGGGAGTTCAGGGAAGGCTTCCTGGAGGAAGAGCCAGGGCAGCTGAAATCTGGACGATAGCCAGGAGGTGGTGGCTGCTCCAGCAGGTCTGGAGGTGAGGCAGAGCCAACTAAGGAATGTGAGGAGAGGAAAGGGGGCTGGAGCAGCCAGTGGGAGGGGCTGGGAGGGCCTGGGGATGGAGGAAGGACAAGGGATGGTGGGGAAAGAGTCCCAGTAATGAGGGTCCCACCAGCCGTCCTTGTGGTGTTTGGACTTGACCCTGGGGAGCTGCTGAAGGGTTTTGAGCAGAACCCTGCAGGCTTAGATTTCAGTTTTGGAAAGTGTAACGGGAAGAAAATATACGGGAGGGGCCTGAGGTGAGGGAGGCAGGGGGACCCCAGAGCTGGCCGAGATTGGACGGAATTTTCCCGATAGAGACTTTGAGGGGCTTGGGTATTGATCCGACAGGGGGTGAGAGTGACAGAGGAGTCACGGTTGCTGCCGTCCAGATGCCCGAGTCTGGCTTTAGGGGGAGGTAGAGGGAGACCTCCACCCCTGCCTGCGGGGGTTCCAGATCCCTGAGCGTGACTCCTAAACCTCTGCGGCGGGGCCCCCACATGGGAATGCGCGGAAGCCAGAGCATTTGTGCTGAGCGCCATGTCCCTCCTCCCCCACCCCCGCCACCCAGCCTGCTGCCCAGAGCCTCCCGAAGCAGGTCAGGAAGCATTCCCCTGCCTCCTGCCCTGATTCCACCCGAAGCATCCTTGAGAACTTGATGTTCTAATTTCCGGGGGCCCCCCGCCCCCACCTGCAGATCGCTTCCTCCATCACTCAGCACCGAGAGATCCCCACCTCTTGGGGGTTCTGAAGACCCGCGAAGGATCACACTTTGCCAAGGGTCCGTCCCCCTGCCTGACTCCGGGAAGGGCCGTGAACCTGGTTCTGATCACATCAGTTTCTGTCTGCTGAGCACCTGTTACGTGCCAGGCACTGGACGGAACGCGTTCCAGGGCTTATCTCCCTGAAACCTCAGAACAACCCTTGTTTTCCCACTGAGGAAACTGAGGCTTGGATGGGCAGAGCCGCTCAGCCAGGCCACCCAGCTGGGGCAGAGCAGAGACCGCAGTCCTCCTTCCCAGCCCGAGCTGTAAGCTGTCCCTGAGGGCACGGGCCCAGCCTCCACCTTGCCGCCACCTGCAGACTGCTGGGGACAAGGATGTCGAGTCCATCAGAAGCAGCCCCCCAGGCCCCGACCTCTGGCCTCTGAATCGGACCCACGTTGGGAGGTTACGTTAGGGAGTGGGTGATTCTGTGACATCTTGGAAAGCAGTCGGCCGCTGGGAGCACGCTCAGATGACCACTTCCATTCCGGGGAATTTTCTTAAGGGTGCCGGGCATCTGACCGTGTCGGGTGACCTTTCGAGGCAAAAACATCCGAGTTTCCCCAACTGGGGACTGACCTCATCGCTCAAGCATGCTAACAGCCACCCCCAGATACTGCGGGGGGCTTGCAGTGTGAGAGACTGGCTCGCGTGTGCTACCCCTCGACCCTGCGATTCTCTGCCCAGGGAGTTCTCCTGTGGGGATCATCAGAGATGTGTCATTTCAGCCCCAAGGATGTTCACCGTGTGATTGGTTATAACAGGGAATACCAACCTAAATGCCACGACGCCTGGGGATTGATTGAAGGAACAGTGCTGTGTCCGGGCCGCGGGATCTTCTTTAGCCATTAACGATGACGCTGTAAATGAGCTGACCCACGGGAAATGCGGGGCAGGACTATGGCAGAATGCGATCACTGGGTGACGGGTGACTTTTAAATATTGTTCTTTGTACTCTTCTATAATTTCTAAATGTTTTGCGACGAGCACGTGTGATTTTGGTAACTAGCACGAGGAAAGGCATCGACAGGCAGTGGCGTTCGGGTGTGTGAGTGTGGCTGTTTACCACAGGCAGCTGAGGGGTTTATTCTGTTTCCTGGGGGTCCTGGCTCACCCCTCACCTGCAGCATCCCCCTGAACATCATGGGGTACACACGTGTCCCCAAAAGGTGAGAGAAAGAAAATGAGGAACGAGCTGGGCATTTATTGGGTATTTCCTGAATGCCAGGTCCTGCCTAGGAGCTGTCGTGTGGGTCCTCTCATTGGTGTCCTTGCCACGTCTCTGTGCCTCAGAGAGGGAGACTGGAGCCCTGAGGTCGCACAGCAAAGCTTTTTCCCCCGAGATGCGTGCTTATTCTGCAGGACCACACGTGCTTGCTCTTCTGGGAAGGATGGCTCCGTAGAAGCAGTGAGGAGACGTGCTTCCCACTGGGAGGAAGATAAGCTACTCAAGGACAGTCTGCCCACCTCCACTGAGCACCTACTGGGTGCCAGGCAGGCTCCGTGCGGGGAATAAAGGTGACAGAGTGTCCGATCTTACGGGCTGCCTCGGTGGAGTTACAGAATCTGTGTAGTGACCCCACCCCTGGTTCCCCAGTGCCTGGCACGTGGTAGGTGCTCAGTAGGTCTCTGTTGGGTAAATAACGTATATGTCCAACTTCATCTGGCACAACAGTGAGTCCAGAATAGGCAGGGAGAGTGCAGGGGAAGGCAAGATCCTTGTGGGTTGTTGCAGTGGCTTTGGGTGGGAAGGGTGAACAGGAAGAGCAGAGGCACAGAGGCTGAAAGATGAGGCTTGCGTGGGATGTGCTGAGGAGGTCTCCGTGGGTGGGATGAGGGTCCGTTTGGGGCAGGGGTAGGAGATGGGACTGCACAGGAAGTTGGGGCTTTGTTACAAGGGGTGTTGGATCTCAGCAGGAGGACAGTAGGGAGCCCTGGGAGGATTTTGAGCAGCAGATACATGCTCCGAAGCACATCCCAGCGGAGTACGCCTCCTGACCCCAGATGGAACACAAGCAGTGAGAGCCTCCTTCGTATTGGTGTCTCTGGAATTGGGGGCCAAGTTGCCCTCACCTCCTCACCCCCTGTCACCCCCAACTCCCTCCGTATTCCTCTTCCACTGGCCCCAAGTCATCAAGAGATGGTGACCGGGAACATCTTTCAAAGCCCAGAAGCCAAGGTCATTTGAATTGCTGTTGCCCAATGGCCACCCAGGGGGCTGGAGTTTTGGGTTTGCCTTGAGTGTTCCAGCCGCCCCCCGATCAGTAACACAGAGGCCCGTGCGTCGGCCAGTTCAGTAGTCATCACTGGGGCGGGCTTTTAATTTGCCAAGTGAACAAGATAGGGAGGCCGGCAGTTCGGTCGTTTCCTGGAGATCGGTGGGCTGCCCAGCACATGCCAGGTACCGGGCTGGGCTCTGCAGCCAGTGCCGTGGTTACCAGGACCCTCACCAGCAGGTGGTGACAGAACCGGGGATCCGGGCTGCGTGGGGCACAGTGGTTGCCAGTTTGGACTCGTGGTCCAAGCCCCCTGCCCCAGTTTGAGTCCCACCTCCCCACATACTGGCTGTTCGACTGGGGGCGTGTCACTGCACCTCTCTGAGCCTCCGTGTTCTCATCTGTAAAACGGGGATTGTAATGAGCCCCCCCCCATGGGATTGCTGTGGGACTGCAGCTCAGCGAGGTGACGTGCAGACGGCTCGGTCGACTCCAGGCACAAGTTAAGTGCTCCCCGGAGGCTGTGCTGGGCGATGCTGATGGCGGAAGCAGGGCGGCCGTGGGTGTCTGGGGGCGGGGGATGGGTGGGGGAGCGTCCTAACCAGGCGAATAAGTCCTGGGAGCACTGAAGATGGAGAGACGTTTGACCAGGGGCAGGGTGGTACCCACACAGGACCCGGGAGGGTGATCCCTTCATCCCAGTTTGCCTGACGTTGGCACCGACAGTCCTGCATCCTGCGATGTCTTAGGCAGACCCAGACGGTTGGTCCCTCGAGTGCCCAGCGCAGACACTTGGATCCCCCCGCCCCGAGAACAGCAGGGAGCTGGGGTGGGTTTGAGTGATGTATCAGCCGGGACCAGGTTCCAAGCATTTTCCCCGCATAGAAACCTCTGGCTTGTCCTTGCAGGATCAGCTGAAGCAGTGTTTCTCCAGACGGACCCCTGAGGCCAAGGACACCGACACCCTCGTGCAGGAAGCCGACAGCCAGTATGGGACGTGGCTGGACCAGCACCAGAGCCGGGAGAGGTAGGGTGTGGGGGGCGGGGCCTCTGGGCAGGAGTCGGGGTGACCCATCTGCCGCCTGATTTCTCTGTTACTAAGTAGAACCTGTTTTGTCTGTAACTATAAGAGCAAACAATTCTTTTTATAAAACAGAAATTTAGAAAGGACAAAGAAATTACTTTAGAATGATATATGAAATGTCCAGAAGAGGCAAATCCATAGAGACAGAAAGTAGATTTGTGGTTGCCAGGGGCTGGGGGGAGGGGGGAGGGAAAGTGACTGCTAAACAGGGACCAGATTTCCTTCTGAAGAGGTGAAGATGTTCTGGAACCGGGGAGCGGTGACAGTCACACAACCTTGTGAATGCATGAAACTCCGCTACTGGTAAATTTCATATTACATGTTTTGCCACCATTAAAAAAAAAAATTACAAAGAAAATGAAAACCAGCCTCTAAACCCAGCACACAGATATAACCCTCGTTTATGTTTTTTATTGTAAGTCTTTCTGTGCTTTTTTTCTATGTGTATTGTGTGTTTACAGATATAGGAGCATATGATACATACGGCTTTATAAGCTAGGTCAGCGTTTAGTATCACCACTGTTAGTGGCTTGTAGGGCCCCTCAGGTGTCAGCCTGGCCGGGAGGGAATGCTGTCATGACTGTGGCAGAGGCGGATTCAGGAGGCAGGCGGGCGTGAATTCCAGCCCCACCCCCGCTGGCGGTGGGGTCCTGATAAACTCATTATGTTCGTCAGATTCCATGCTCTTCCTCCATAGAAAGGGAATGATGCTTATATTAGAAAAGCAGCCAAGATATATTGAACAGACAGGCCAAGCGCTGTTCTAAGCACTGAAACAATATTTAATCCTGTTGCCCCATCTTGCAGAGGCAAAGACTTGAGGCACATGGAGTTGTCGGGAGGGTCACCTGTGTAGCAGTTGGCATATTTCCCGGCACTTAGCAGGAGCTTGATACATTGCACCCGGTCTTTGTCTTAAAAATGCAATTTTTCTTCCCACCCTTGGGCGGGATCGAACACAGTAGCGCCTTCGTGGACACCGGGGGTGGGCTTGCCATGTTCTCAGCTCACGCCTTCTCACCCAGGGGCCGCAGGATCACGTCAGGGAGACCTGGGTCGACCCCTGTGTGGCCACTTACCAGCTGTCAGCGTGTGACTCAGTTTCGTCACCTGTAGGTTTCGTGCCCAGGGATACAGTGTGTGAGTGACTGAGCTGGACCCAGACCCAGGTCTCCCCACTCCTTCCCCTGCCCCCCACCCCAGTCAGGAGCAGCCACAGCCCTCTGCTGGCTCACGTCCCATAGCTGTCATTGGTCCTTAAGGTGGGTGGAGGATGATGGAATGGGAAACGGGTAAGTAAAAGAAAAAGGGAAGCACAGGTTCCTTGCAGTACCCATGAGGCTTTTTGTTTTCTTTCCTAACCTGTGATAATGTTTAGTTAATGAGCTTACTTAGATTTCACTAGGACACTCCTGCAGGAGCACAGGACTGCGAGCCTGGACGCCTGGGTGTCCTGGTTTTGCTGTCGCTGTGTGACCCTGGGAGGCCCCTTGTCCCTCTGGGACCTGGCATCTCCCCCGTGGGCTGGCGTCGCCCTCTCCTGTCCTCCGGAGGCATTGCAGCTCCTCCTCCGAGAAAGGGCCCAGGAGCAGCTGTGTGCCCGGTTCTGAGCAGCAGCGCCACCTGCTGCCTCCTCTGTGGTAGTTCCCTCATTTTTGGTGGATTTGCCTCAATCCCACCCCACACCCCAACATCCTGCCTCTTCCAAGTAATAACATCCTCACAGAGCTGACAAAAAGCATGGCTGTGCTCCCGCAGTCAAACACCAGTACACCTGGGTTGAAGGTTCTGCCCGAGGGTGCAGCCTGGGGGGGCTTCCAAGGCAGACCCTCCTATCTGGGAGGTGGTATCTGGTGTGCCCACCCCCTCTTCCTTGGGGTGAGACTTTCCTGTGCTCTTGACTTTGGGATCTTTTTAAGAGGGGAGCAGGGAGCCTCTTTAATTTAATGGCTTGATTTATTTACAAACTTTCTGTCCTGCGTGGTTCCAATTATCCAAGGGGTACTTGGCATACATCGTCAAGAGCAGAAATTCGAGGAGAGGGTCACGGACCTGGGCTCTGGAGTCAGGTCTGCCCCTCTGGGCCAGCCACTTCACATCTCACATCTCGGTCTCCTCATCTTTAGCGAGGTCGGTATTTAATTTCATGAGGTTAATCCTACCTCCTAGGGTTGTGGAGGTTGCAGGATTATAGGGCAGTCCTCGCAGGCTTGTGTTTCTGTCCAACAGAAACACAGTGCAAGCTGCACACTCGAGACATACGTGCAGTTTTAGCGTTCTAGTAGCCACATCAGAACAGTAAAAAGAAACAGGTGAAATTCATTTTAACAGTATATTCTGTTGAGCCCAATAGACCCAAACTACTATGATTTTAAGTGCAATCACTCTAAAGTTATTAACACAGTATTTTATATTCTTTTTTTTCACTCAAAGTGTTGGGAATCAGTGTGTACTTTGTACTCACAGACCAGCTCAGCCCTTACCTGCCCCATTGCAAGGGCCCAGTGGCCCACATGTGGCCAGTGGTGCCCCTATCGGACAGCGCAGGGTTCGAGGGTCCTGAACAGGACAGGATTGACTCCTCTCATTCCACATCTGTCCAGGTGTTCTAGGGGCACCATAGACAGCACCTGGCTGGGCCCAGAGTCATTCTAACTGGGATGTTCTGTCTCTTGTTTCCCGGCATATAAAGCACACCCTACCTTCTGCCACTTCCCTTCCTTGAAATTCAGGTCTGAAACAACCTGCCTGACCACGCCTCCCTCCCTTCCTTCCGTTCTTGTAGCTTGGCCCCCGAGTCCCCGTCCCCAGACAGCAGTGCCGCGTCGGCTCAGAAGCAGGCCCCTGGCAGCCGCTTGTCCTCGCTGTCCTCCCAAACGGAGACCACCTCAGCCGGGGACCAGCACGACTGCTCCAGGGACCAGCGGAGCACCAGCGTGGACCGATCCAGCACGGACCTGGAATCCACTGATGGGACGGAGGGGCCACCCCCGCCAGACACCTGCCCCGAAAAGAGGGTGGACGACTTCTCCTTTATCGATGTAAGTCAGTTGCTGGGAGCATGTGCTGGAAACAGTCATTTCTTCTTAAAGAGACATGCTAGCATCTCCCAGTGAATTACCCCTTTCCTGGGTAGAATCTGTGTACCAGGGCCCCTTCTGGTGGGTGCAGAGGGTACGCAGTCTGAGATGGGACTGTGGTCTGCTTGGACCTGCCACGCACCAGCTGTGTGTCCTGGGGCAAATGTCTTCCCCTCTCTGAGGCTTAGCTTCCTTACCCCACCCATAACCAGTACAGGGCGCTTGACAGCCTTGAATACAGTCACACGTGTTCAAATTAAAACTGAGCTGTTGGGACGAAGTGAGAGAGTAGCATTGACATATATACACTAGCAAATATAAAATAGATAGCTATTGGGAAGCTGCTGCGTAACACGGGGAGATCAACTCGATGACGGGTGATGCCTTAGAGGGCTGGGATAGGGAGGGTGGGAGGGAGTCACGGGAGGGAGGAGATGTGGGGGTATATGTATAAATACAGCTCATTCACTTCGTTGTACAGCAAAAACTGGCACTATAGTGTAAAGCAATTATATTCCAATAAAGAGCTTTAAAAATAAAAAAAAAACTAAAAGGGAAGAAAAAAAAAAAAAACTGAGCTGAGCCCTCACCTGTTAGGTAAGCAGGCCGTCTGGCCCCTCGCTCCTTCCTGGGTGAGGGGGTAGTCTGCCTGAGGTCTGCAAATCCAGGCGTGCAGTCTGGACTTTGCTGAGACAGATTCTGCTGGGGGTTCTCACCAAGGTCTTGCCAAGTGGGACTGTGTCCCTGGAGCCAGGGGAGCCCCCTCCGGCGTGGGCACCCCCCAGAACTCAGGTCTTCCAGGGCCCATGCAGAGCCACCCCCCCAGGCTGCCGGCCGCCCAGACCCAACTGCCTCCCACCCAGCCCCTTCCAGAGCAGCACAGGCCCTCTGCAGGGGTCAGGCAGGTGGTCCTTTTCAGCCCTTGAGGGGTCTTCGTATTCTCTTTCCCTGAGAATAGGGCTACCTGCCCACCCTCCTGAGGATGCAGCATCTAAATCAGGCAAAACCCAAAACAGACCCTCTTTCCACGGTAAAGCCTCAGCTTCACACCCTTAGAGATGGCTACACAGATGCCCCCAGAGAAGGACTGTCACTGCTGGGGGTGGGGCTTCCTTGAGGGCCTCAGAGGGGATTCTCTTTCCTAAGTACGGCCAGGGTCTCTCGCTGGCATCTCTAGATAAGGGCAGAGATGGGGAAAGGCACAAATTCAGCCTCCACTGGGGCGCCGCACTATATAAACCTGAGCAGGGTGCACGTGGTCAGGATTTAGTTAGGCCATGTGTTCAGTTATTCGTTCGACAAACATTTGTTGAGCTCCAGCTGTGTCCCAAGCACTGCTGCAGCTCACGTGCTCATGCGCTGTCCCTGTGCTGTAGGGTAGCTCTTGAGATTTACTGTCTAGAGCGCGAAGACCAAGAGGCAAAATCCCTGCCCCATGTTTTTGCTTTTGTTTTTGTTTTCTTTTTAATTATCCTTTCAAATAACCAGAGACGACACTATTTTTTAAAAATTCGAAAAAGAATTATTTTGGCTGCACTGCCGTTTGCGGGATCTCAGTTCCCTGACCAGGAATGGAACCCCGGGCCACGGCAGTGACAGCGCCGAATCCTAACCACCATGCCACAAGGGAAGTCCCGCATTTTTGCAGATTAGGGAACAGAAGTGGCCACAGAGTGACTGAAATGCCAGTGTCCCTAAGCACAGGTGCAGCTGATTATTTAACCCTGAGGTCTCCCACAGGCAGTGTTTGGAGGCCGAAAGGGGAGGCGAGGCACTAAGGAATCAGCTTCTGCACCAGCCTAAGGCTGCGAGGGTGGCCCTGGGGACACGGAACCACGTCCCCCTCGAGCCATCCCCTGTGCTGCGGTGGCCCGCTCCCACTCTCCCTGAGTCTGAGAAACCAGCTGTATTTAGTGACGACCGAAGATGTGTGCCCTCCTCTTGGGGAAGGCGTATGCCCTCCTCTTGGGGAAGGGCGATCCTCTCTGATTTCCATCTCTCCCCCACTTCCGCCGGCCCCACACAGGTCCCCCCTCCCCCCCACTGGACAGCATCGTGGCCGGTTTGGGAAATAGCTTTGCAGATATCAGCTTCCCTCTCCCGCCCCCACTGGGGTGCCTGTCACTTACCAACTCTGGGAAATGAGTCACTGCAATTAGCTAGCTCATCATTGCTAACTTAAAAGCCCTGGGTGATAGAATTTCCCCAAAGTGGACCTGAGAGGAAGAATCAACGTTTCATGCTGGGACGTGAGCTGGCCAGGGAGAGAGAAACCCCTTGCTGGAACCAGGGCTTTCTATGCCTGGGTTCCCCGAATGCTCTCAAGCACGCTAGCAAGGGGATACTATTATTCCGCTTTTACAAAGAGGGACACCCAAGCTTAGAGAGGGTAAGTCGCCTGCTTGGGGTCACACAGCTAAGATTTGAACTGAGTGGGATTTGAGCCCCAAGCTCCGAGCTCTTCACCACCATCTCCTGGGAGATCACTGAGCCATGGCTGCCCCCACCTCCTTGCTGGGCCCACCCAGGTGGTCCATCCCCCGGCCCTTTCAGCACAAAAGGTGGTGATGTTGGAAACGATCCCTGACCCTCCACCCACCTCTGCTCAGAGTGTGATGCTTGAAAACGAATGCCTGGTACTTAGTAGGTTGCTCCCCCGGCTCCCACCTGCACCCTGAATTGTTGTGGGTAGAGGAAGGACCACAGTGAGAACCTCTCAGCTCAAGGACCTTTGTGGAATAAGGTTGTTGTAAGGATTTAGTTAGATGACGTGCTCAGTTATTCATTCAGCAAACAAACATATATTGAGTTACGTACTGTTCTAGCTTACCTGCGCAGACAATGTCATCAGAAGGGGAAAGGCATGTCCGTCATGTGCCTACTGTGTGCCAGGCACTGTGTGGGGCACTCAAGGTTCATTTGATTCGTAGAATCAGCCGACCTGCTATATTTCGCAGAGAAAGTAGGCTGAGAGTGTTAGGTTCCTACTGAAATGTGGAAATACTGGCCCACGTACCACCTAAATAGCGTCCTGTATCAACACAGCTACGCACACCTCCCTTGGGTGGTGCCCCGATTTAATGTTTCCCGTGCTTTTTTTCCCTCTTCTTCCCTGCCGCTCCCACAGCAAACCTCAGTCCTCGACTCAAGTGCCCTAAAGACCCGGGTGCAGCTCAGCAAGAAGAGCCGCCGCCGGGCTCCCATCTCCCACTCCCTCCGGCGCAGCCAAGTCAGTGAGTCGGGGAGCAGGTCTGCTTTGGAGGAGGAGGCCGACAGCATGTGGATGTTCAAGGACTCCACAGGTATGCCCCCTCCCCTCCACAGGTAGCGCGGTGGAGGGTGGGAAGGATTTAGCTCACCCTGGGAACAGCTTCCTGACTTTGAAGACTGCAGTATATTAGAACACGGTAACATAGGAAACTGATTTCTCCTTACACCGAGCTTATTAGAAACCAGGTAAAAAATTTTTTGAGGATGATATATTAATTGGGGCTCCACAGTTGCAAGGGACTGAGACACAATTTAATAGGATTTCACTATTTCTGCTGTTGTCCTTATTAAATGTACCCTTATCCTCTCTTCAGGTTTGTTTGCTGGTCTTTTTCTAGATTCTCAAGTTGAAAGATCAGTTCACTTATTATCAGTCTTTTTGGGTTTCTAATAAATTATTTAAGGCTATACATTTTCCTCTGAGGACTTCTTTGGCTGTATTCCATGTCAAAGCCTGAGCTGAATCTTAAGGAACAGATAGGAATTAGCCAGGGAAGGGTACTCCAGATGGAAATATCAACAGGATCAAAGAAGCTGAGGTGTGGAAAGAACATTCTGTGGGGAGGGGTCTGTGTGGGGGGGAGCAGGGACAGTGGCCTCTCTAAGCGGTTCAGTGTTGCCCAAGCCAGGAATAGCAGAAATCATGCTGGAAGGGCAGGGTCAGTTCTGGAGAGATGTGATTCCTTGCTAAGAAGTTAGCCTTGATCCGCAGGTGGAGAGCCATGGAAGAGTTTTAAGAAGCAAAATCTCAGAATGGTGGCTGCCAGTGACTTCAGTACCCTTTTCTTTGCAACAGAAGAGAAATCCCCCAGGAAGGAGGAGTCAGATGAGGAGGAGAAGACACCCAGAGCTGAGAGGACGCCCATCAGCCGACCCCAGAGGATGCCCGTGTTTCCAGGCATGGACCCGGCAGCACTGAAGGTACCAGAGCTCATGCCCTGAGCTACGCTCAGTTGTGGCAGCAAAACGGACAGGCTCCTGTTTCTTATGTTTCGCCTCCCTCCTTCCTCCCCTCTCTCCCTCCTTGCATCCCTCTCTTCCTCCCTTCCTTTCTTCTTCCCTCTCTAATATTTGAAACAGCTGAAGATGCATGAGAAGTTGCAAAACTAGTATGAAGAGAGTTTCCGTGCATCCCTCCTCACCCAGCTTCCCCCAGTGCTAACGCCTCCCATGACCGTGGTACATCATCAAGACCAGGACGTTGGCCTTGGCCCAGTGCTGTGAACAATACTGCTGATTTGCTTGGATTTCTCCAATGACTGACCCTGTGTTACTGAATCTCCACTTCCTATCTTTCTGCAGCCCCCACACCTGCTGCTCAGTTTAGTCTTCCAGCTAAGCCTCCATGTGCTCATCTGTAAAGGGGGTTAAAAGTCCACCTTAGGCATCGGGCCCCATGCTGGATGTCGGGGAAACAGGAGTGAACCAGCCCAGCCTTCTGTCTTTGAGAAATCAGGTGTGCTAGGGGTGGGAGGCACATCAAATGATGATTTTGATTCCAAAGGATGTGGGAAGTCAGCATTGGAACCACATGAAGCTGTCTTAAATGACACTGCGTTCCCAACTGCATTGTGGAATCTGGAGGGAGGGCTGGGCTGTCTCCTTGCCCACCCTCCGCACCCCCTCCGCTCCACCGAGCATCTCACACAGTCCTGGCAGACAGCAGTACTTAATGCAGGCGAGGGAGAGGCCTCTTTTATCCCCTGTTCTGGGCCAGGAACCATGTGCTTGCAAACTCGCGTTATGCCCCCAGCAGCCCTAAGAAAGGTAGCTCTTTACTCCCATTTTATTAAAGAAGAAATGAAGACAAAGAAGTCTGGGTTGTTTGCGGAATTTCTCAGCCCGACACTCCACGTGGCCAAGGAGCCTCCTGTCCGGAGGGCCGTGAACTTGCCACTCCTTCAGTAGACGGCAGCTTCGCTTTTCATGTCACCTCTGGCAAGAATAAAAAGTCGATAAACAGCGGACGCACACTCGCCTCTGCCGTTGATTTTACAGAACTTCAACACATGCATGTCTTGCAGCCACTGTCCTGGGCCAGAGGTTTTCTGACTTCTTTTCTGAAGCAATGGAACAAAGGCTATCTTACAGGGCAGCCTAACACAGGAGGCAGAGAAAGGCCCTGCTTACAGGACGGGGCAGAGGCCCTGAGGAGGCTGCCGGACTTTTTGTCAAAAGAGCCCTGAAGTTAGAATTGGGCAGACCTAGAGCGAACCCCAGTTATTGAAAATCATATGACTTTGGGCCAGATCCTCGACCTTTGACCTGTAGGCTACTCCTCTGTAAAACAGAGAAAGCCAGTCTCCACCCCAGAAACGTGTGTCACGTAACTTCCACTTGGTAGAGCCCAGACGATGGATGCCCAGTGCACAGACGCTGCCAGGGCCACGATGGTGATGCCGTGACTGCTGGGGGCTGGGCCCGCGCTGCCTCGGAGACCGATGCCACCTGCCACCATCACACCCCCGGGGCCCCCAAAGGAGTTCTGGGCACCGCATTCCAAGTCACCCCGTTGCCCTACGTGCCCTCCAAACATGGTGGGAATCCACCCTGCCTTTTCCCTGTGCGAATCCGTTAGAAGCCTCACTTACTCATAGTCACAGGAGCAAAGAGCTTAAAGATACATCTCCTGTCTCCATCTCGCGGTCCTCGGGAAACTGAAGGCGATCGGAGTGCCCTGAGATGAGGACGCCACCCATGGCTTTTCAGCCAAAGATGATGGGATGGTGTGGGGTTTTGACGGTCTTTTGAGCCCAGGGGTCAGGGGTGGCCTCTGGGACTACACGCCTGAGCTGCGATTTTTCTTGGCCTCCGTGGTCAGGCAGCATCTCCGCCGCCCCCGAGTCTGCTGCCTGGGTCCGTCCAGCTGCTGCGAGCCCCGCTGTTGCCATGCAGGGACAGTATCGTAGGTTGGGACTCTTGCCCAGACCGAGGGCAGGTTTCAGACTCCACCCCTGTCCTCTCTCCCCAGGCTCAGCTGCACAAAAGGCCAGAGGCGGACAGTCCCGGCGAGACCCCCGGCTGGGCCCCCCAGCCCAAGACCCCCAAGTCCCCCTCCCAGCCCGGCGCGCTGGGCAGTCGTGTGCTGCCCTCCAGCACGGAGAAGGACGAGAGGTGAGCATCTGGCGAACACACGGCTAACACGTAAAAGTGAGGGATTGTTCGTGAGACCGTTATTGTCATGTAAGAGCTATGACAGGGCGGGGCTTGGCCAGCTGTAGGCCACAGGTCCGTTTCAGCCCACTGTCTGTGTTTGTAGGTAAAGTTTTATTGGCACACCGCCGTGATTTAAGGATCGTCTGCGGCTGCTTTCATGATGCAACTGCAGACTTGACACACTGACGCCCACACCCTGTAACCTGCGAAGTCAAAAACACATGCTGTCTGCCTTTTTGTCTGCCCCTGGTGACAGAGGAAGGCAGAAGAAGGGTTCAGAACTGAGACTTGAGGAGGAAAGGTGTGGAAAAGGCTTCCAAGAGAAGGGGATGCCCGAGCTGGGTCATGACAAACAAAAGAGGTGGCTGAAGTCACAGCACGTGCAAAGGCCCGGGGGCCTGGTAGAACTGGGCGCTGTGGGCAGTGCATGTTATTACAGCACAGAGTGGGCTGTGGGAAGCAGGGGGACAAGAGAATGAGAGAGAGAGACAAGGCTGAGGCAGAGATGGGGCCTTGCTTGCTCTGGGGACACAAGACTTGCTCTGGAGTCAGCTGAGGGTGCCTGTGTTTCTCCAAGGCTGGACAGGCCCCCAGACCAGGAGGCCTGGTCTTGAGCCTCCACCATCAGACAAGCCTTGCTTGGGGTACTCAGACCCCTGTCTGCCCAGGGGACCTCTCCTTCCTCGCAGACCCCCACCCCACCCCTAGGCAGGTCAGCGGTGTCCCTGAGCCCTCCAGGACCATGGGGTCAGGAGCTTTCTTTGAGATCAACAGAAGTCAGGTCTTGTGTGTACGTGTGTTTGATTATAAAAGCAGTACATGCTCACCTAGAAAATACGAAGCGAATGTAAAGCAGGAAAGAAAATCACCCGTGATCTGGCACCCGTTGCCCCTCCAAAGACTACCATAGTGATGTCTGGGCCTTCCTCCTTCCATTCTTTTTCTTCTTTTTTTTTTTTAAGAACTTTTATTGAGATGCAGTTGACATACAATAAACTGCATATATTTAAAGTGTACAATTTGATATTTTTTTTCTTATTAGTAATGCATATATGGCAATCTCTATCTCCCAATTCATTCCCCCAAACCCCCCCCAACCCCACTTTCCCCACTTGGTGTCCATATGTTTGTTCTCTACATCTGTGTCTCTATTTCTGCCTTGCAAGCCAGTTGATTTGTACCATTTTTCTATATTCTGCATATACGTGTTAATATAGGATATTTGTTTTTTTCTTTCTGACGCACTTCACTCTGTGTGACAGTCTCTAGGTCCATCCATGTCTCTACAAAGGTCCCAATTTCGTTCATTTTTACAGCTGAGTAATGTTCCATTGTATATATGTACCACATCTTTTTTTTTTTTTTGAGAACTTTTATTGAGATACAGTTAACATACAATAAACTGCATATATTTAGAGTGTACAATTTGGTATCCCAATCTCCCAATTCATTTCCCCCCAATCCTCCCCACTTTCCCCACTTAATGTCCATATGTTCGTTCTCTACATCTGTGTCTCTATTTCTGCCTTGCAAACCGATTGATTTGTACCATTTTTCTATAGTCCGCATATATGTGTTAATATACGGTATTTGTTTTTCTCTTTCTGACTCACTTCACTGTGTATGACAGTCTCCAGGTCCATCCATGTCTCTAAAAATGTCCCAGTTTCATTGCTTTTTACAGCTGAGTAATATTCCATTGTATGTATGTACCACATCTTTATCCATTCATCTGTTGATGGACATTTAGGTTGCTTCCCTGTCCTGGCTATTGTAAATAGTGCTGCAGTGAACATTGGAGTGCATGTGTCTTTTTGAATTATGGTGTTCTCTGGGTATATGCCCAGCCGTGGGATTGCTTGGTCATATGGTAGTTCTGTTTTTAGTTTTTCCAGGAACCTCCATACTGTTCTCCACAGTGGCTGTATCAATTTACATTCCCACCAGCAATGCAAGAGCGTTCCCTTTTCTCCACACCCTCTCCAGCTTTTACTGTTTGTAGAGTTTCTGATGATGCCCATTCTAACTGGTGTGAGGTGATACCTCATTGTCGTTTTGATTTGCATTTGTCTAATAATTAGTGATGTTGAGCAGCTTTTCATGTGCCTCTTGGCCATCCGTATGTCTTCTTTGGAGAAGTGCCTATTTAGGTCTTCTGCCCATTTTTTGATCGGGTTGTTTGTTTTTTTGATATTGAGCTGGATGAACTGTTTATATATTTTGGAGATTAGTCCTTTGTCTGTTGATTTGTTTGCAAGTATTTTCTCCCATTCTGAGGGTTGTCTTTTCATCTTGCTTATAGTTTCCTTTGCTGTGCAGAAGCTTTGAAGTTTCATTAGATCCCACTTATTTATTTTTGTTTTCATTTCCATTACTCTAGGGGGTGGATCAAAAAAGATCTCGCTCTGATTTATGTCGAAGAGTGTTCTTCCTATGTTTTCCTCTAGGAGTTTTATAGTGTCTGGCCTTACATTTAGGTCTTTAATCCATTTTGAGTTTATTTTTGTGTATGGTGTTAGGGAGTGTTCTAATTTCATTCTTTTACATGTAGCTGACCAATTTTCCCAGCACCACGTATTGAAGAGGCTGCCTTTTCTCCATTGTATATCCTTGCCTCCTTTGTCATAGATTAGTTGACCATAGTTTATCTCTGGGCTTTCTATCCTGTTCCATTGATCTATATTTCTGTTTTTGTGCCAGTACCATACTGTCTTGATCACTGTAAGCCTTGTAGTATAGCCTGAAGTCAGGAAGCCTGATTCCACCAACTCTGTCTTTCCTTCTCAAGATTGCTTTGGCTATTCGGGGTCTTTTGCATTTCCATACAAATCGTAAAACTTCTTGTTCTAGTTCTGTGAAAAATGCCATTGGTAATTTGATAGGGATTGCGTTGAATCTGTAAATTGCTTTGGGTAGTATAGTCATTTTCACAATGTTGATTCTTCCAATCCAAGAACATGGTATGTCCCTCCATCTGTTTGTGTCTTCTTTGATTTCTTTCATGAGTGTCTTATAGTTTTCTGAGTACAGGTCTTTTACCTGCTTGGTTAGGTTTATTCCTAGGTATTTTATTCTTTTTGTTGCAATGGTGAATGCAATTGATTCCTTAATTTCTCTTTCTGATCTTTCATTGTTAGTGTATAGAAATGCAAGAGATTTCTGTGTGTTAATTTTGTATCCTGCAACTTTACCAAATTCATTGCTTAGCTCAAGTAGTTTTCTGGTGGCATCTTTAGGATTTTCTATGTATAGTATCATGTCATCTACGAACACTGACAGTTTTACTTCTTCTTTTCCAAATTGGATTCCTTTTATTGCTTTTTCTTCTCTGATTGCCTTGGCAAGGACTTCCAAAACTATGTTGCGTAGTAGTGGCAAGAGTGGACATCCCTGTCTTGTTCCTGATCTTAGAGGGAATGCTTCCAGTTTTTCACCATTGAGAATGATGTTTGTTGTGGGTTTATCGTATATGGCCTTTATTATGCTGAGGTAGGTTCCCTCTATGCCAACCTTCTGGAGAGTTTTTATCATAAATGGGTGTTGAATTTTGTCAAAAGCTTTTTCTGCATCTATTGAGATGATCATGTGGTTTTTATCCTTCAACTTGTTAATATGGTGTATCACGGTGATTGATTTGCATATATTGAAGAATCCTTGCATTCCAGGGATAAACCCCACTTGATCCTTTTAATGTGTTGTTGGATTCTGTTGGTTAGTATTTTGTTGAGGATTTTTGCATCTAAATTCATCAGTGATACTGGTCTGTAATTTTCTTTTTTTGTAGTATCTTTGTCTGGTTTTGGTATCAGGGTGATGGTGGCCTCAAAGAATGAGTTTGGGAGTGTTCCTTCCTCTGCAGGTTTTTGGAAGAGTTTGAGAAGATTGGGTATTAGCTCTTTTCTAAATGTTTGATAAAATTCACCTGTGAATCCATCTGGTCCCGGACTTTTGTTTGTTGGAAGATTTTTAATCACACTTGCAATTTCATTACTTGTGGTTGGTCTGTTCATATTTTCTATTTCTTCCTGATTCAGTCTTGGAAGGTTATACCTTTCTAAGAATCTGTCCATTTCATCCAGGTTGTCCATTTTATTGGCATATAGTTGCTTGTAGTAGTCTCTTATGGTGCTTTTTATTTCTTCAGTGTCTGTTGTAACTTCTGTTTCATTTCTAATTTTATTGGAGTCCTCTCCCTCTTTTTCTTGATGAGTCTTGCTAGAGGTTTATCAATTTTATTTATCTTCTCAACGAACCAGGCTTTAGTTTTATTGATTTTTGCTATTGTTTTCTTTGTTTCTATTTCATTTATTTCTGCTCTGATCTTTATGATTTCTCTCCATCTACTAACTTTGGGTTTTGTTTGTTCTTTCTCTAGTTTCTTTAGGTGTAAGGTTAGATTGTTTATTTGGGATTTTTCTTGTGTCTTGAGGTAGGATTGTATTGCTGTAAACTTCCCTCTTAGAACTGCTTTTGCTGCATCCGATAGGTTTTGAATCGTTGTGTTTTCATTGTCATTTGTCTCTAGGTATTTTTTGATTTCCTCTTTGATTTCTTCAGTGATCTCTTGGTTATTTAGTAGCGTATTGTTTAGCCTCTGTGTGTTTGTGCTTTTTTACAGTTTTTTCCTGTAATTGATTTCTAATATGATAGCATTGTGGTCAGAAAAGATGCTTGATACGATTTCAATTTTCTTAAATTTACTAAGGCTTGATTTGTGACCCTTCCATTCTTTTTAAGTGTAGTCAAGATTACAACGTACAATATACATAGCTTCTGTTCCAGTCACATGTTTCATGTGACGATTCTTCCATGGCCATTAGTCTTCATAAGTATGAATTTTTTTTTTATTTAAAAAAGTTTCAAATGTTTTTGTTTACTTCATTGTTTTTGTTAAAATGATGTGTTCTCATTACAAGCCATTCTGAGAACAGAGAAAAATACATAATGAAGAAAGTAAAAAATAAAACACTCGAAAATGTTACCTTCAGATGGTAATGACTCAAATGCATTCCCTTTGAGAAAAGTTATTGATCTGTGCACCTGTGATCTGGGTGCTTTCTGGATGTGTGTTCTTCAATTTTAAAAAAAGTTAAAACAAATTATATCTCCCCAAAACAATTATTGTTATTATTCGGTAAAAATAAGATCAATCGATCGATTGATCAATCTTTCTTTGTCTTACAGGCATTGCATTACTCAGGGTTCTCCAAAGAAACATAACCAATAGGATGTGTACACGGGCGGAGAGAGAGAGAGAGAACAAGAGAGCAAGAGAGAAGGATTTATTTTAAGGAAATGGCTTTCACGATTGTGAAAGCTGACAAGTCCAAACCCTGCAGGGTAGACAGGCAGGCTGGAGACCTGGGGAGGAGCTGATGTTGCAGCTCAAGTCCCAAAGGCAGAATTCCCTCTTCTTTTGGGGAGGTTGGTCTTTTTCAATTAAGGCCTTCAACTGATTGGGTGAGGCCCACCCATGTTATGGAGGGTAATCTGCTTTATTCAGAAACAACTGGTTTAAATGTTAATCTCATCTAAAAAAAATAAAATACCTTCAGAGAAGCATCTAGTATAATGTTTGACCAAACAGCTGGGTACTGTGGCTCAGCCAAGCTGACACACAGAATTAACCCTTGTAGGCATTTACCTGGATAGAGAGATGGAAAGATGGATGGATATTTGGGTGACAGATGGATGAATGGAAGTAACTTTACATAAGCATGACTTTCTGATGCAGGTTATTTCACAGAATGGATGTACTCATGATTTATTTAATCTTCCCCACTTGGGGGTGCTTTGGTTAATTCCCGTTTCAATCACATTGACATAGGCATCTTTCCCACTTGCAAGCATGGCTCAGCCCCTACCTTGGCACAGCAGTGCGAGAACTGGGACCCACACAGCCCTGCCCACAGGCAGCCCTGGGTCAGGCTCACACTTGACTCCCACTGCCTTTGTGGTTTCAGATCAGAAGAGCCCTCCCCTCAGTGGCTTAAGGAGCTGAAATCCAAGAAGAGGCAAAGCCTGTATGAGAATCAAGCTTGAGCAGGTAAGGGGGGCTCTGGAGGGGAGACCCGGACAGAGCCTGCAGTCCGAGGAGCAGGGAACTTGGGCTGGGAGGCAAAGGGTCAGAGGCTTGGGATGCTGTACCCTGGGAAAGGGAAGGGAAAATATGGACCAGGGTGTTCTGGGTTCTAAAGAGGGTGACAGTGATCTGCTTCTTCTTAGGGAAAACAACACAGCTGGACGGCCTAGGGTAGGTGGAAGGGGCATGGACTCTGGTCTCATGCCCTTGGCCAGCCCTTCTTACTGCATCTTAGTCCCCCTTTATAAAATGAATGGGCAGGACGTCAGAGATCAGCTTAATCTGAAATCTCCCCAATTTCTAAATTCCTATACAACCTGCATAATTAAAAATTAATTTGAAAAAAAAATTAAAAATCGAATGATTGGCTATGCCCTGGTGTGGGCCCCAAATGATTTAACTTCTTGAACTTCAGTTTGCCCATCTGTAAAATGGGGTAGCAGCGCCCGTGCCGCCGAGCAGTCCCAAGGGCTCCCTGAGAATGGACCGGAAGTCCCTGGGGGAGAAACACACGGCTCTTGCTGCGTCAGAGTCAGCTCTGCTCTGAGCAGCTCAGAGGCAACCCCACCCCACCACCCCTCCTCCACAAACCCGAAATCCAGAATGCTGGCAGAACAGAGCATTTCCATCCCGCATGTAGTGACAAAACCTGACCTGCTTGGATAAAACGCTACTTAGACTCTCTTTCCCCCATTTTATATGAATATGCATACATTATACTGCAGGCATATTATGTGCTTAATTATAGGGGTGTTGGGCAATGTATATATGTATTACATGTTACATAATACTTACATATATGCATGTATGCTTATATATGTCTATATATATGTATATAATAAACTCAAAATTTCTAAACTCCCCAGTAAATCTGGATAAGAGATGCGATCCTGTGTCTCTTTGGTCTTCAGTGCTGCATATATGATATCTCAGTTAAGCTTCCAGGGATCCATTTGAGGACACGGACGCTGGCACCCTGACCTGACCCTAAATTTCACGTTCATTCCATTGTATCCGGCCGCCCCCAGCTTCCTCATCCCACCCCTGAAAAAAAAAAAAAGTCAGCTTTCCTGGCCTGTAGCTTGTGGGGGTGGCCATCTTGGGGAGCACCAGAAAAGCTTTCAGGGCTCGATGATGGAGAGAAATGGGGCCTCATGTTCCCCATGCTGACACCAGGACTGTCCCTTCCTCTCCAGATGGGGGGCACTGCCACGTCTAATGAACAAGCCTTAACTGTCAGAACCCGAAGACGAGGTCCCGCTGCTGCCGTCGCTTCCCGCACACGCCTGGGCCCTTCTGGTCAGTCGGGTGGAGAAGGCTGCCCAGTGCCCGCCCCCCGGCTGGCTCTCCGGGATGGATGGGGCAGGAAGGCTCACCCTCTACAAGCACGTGCACCGTCTCCCCAGACAGCGCTTCAGGCTGGGAAAGAAGCCAGGCAGCCCAGAAATGTCCATGCTGGTGGTTTTGTTTTTTTGTTTTCTGTTTGTTTTTTTTTTTTACGTAAAGATGTGCATTTCTACACACTTTAGACCCCTGCAGCAGCTCCGGGAACATAGTTGTAAGTCCGGACCGTCTCCCCTGGGCTCTGAGTCATGAAAGCGCCTCTTCCCCCCACCACTCCAGGGCTGGTCTTTTTCCAAAGGACATTTCCAAGGAAGATGAAACCATTCATTTCCTGCTGTAACCGTGGTCCCAGCAGTACCACCGGGTTGGGGACTTTGTTTGCTCCTCTGACAAATTCCGTCCCCCTCTCGAAGAATCAGCAGTTCCAACCTTGAAACACACCCACCCTCGTTCTTTCAGCTGTGTTTATCCTCCCAGTGGGGCTGTGTGCAGAGCTGGCCTCTTCCATTGTACGTCATGTTTTGTTTGCTTTAGAAGGCAAAAAAGCAATAATCCAGCCAGCTTTCTTTGAAATTTGAGATGTATATATGTTTTTACGTTGAAGAGCGGGAGGAGAGGCGTGTGAATGGTTTGCTTGAAGTATCTGATCATCTCAGGTTATCTTATCCCTACCCCAAGCTTTTTAAAAATTCTAATTGTCACCCTGGTGTACATTTTCCTGGGTCCTTTTCATTCGAGCTCTGATTTCTGTAGGGTGACCTTTGTCCCTTGGCCTCAAGGGTTCACAAAACTGCAGCCCAAATGGCAGTGCCTTTTCCTCCCAAACATCAGACCTGCCCCGAGAGACTTTTTCTCCAAAGTCCTTTTCAGAACACGACCTGAGCTGCTGGCATGAAAGGATGATTCCCAGTTGGACTCAGGACAAACGATGAACGAGGGGTCCTTTTTGTTTCTTCTCACCTCTTCTTTCTACCCAACCTCCCCGCAATTCTACCTGACCAGGTGCTTTTACTAGGTCCAAATGCAGGAAGGAAGGGTCTTGCTGAAAGGCCTTCTCTGGAGGGCCCCACCCCCACCCCCACCAATCCAGGGATTCTGGACAGATGTGCTGGACACTAGGTGACCAAGTGTAGGCTTGCCTTGCCTCTTTTTTCTTGCCAACTCTAAGCTCATTCCTAGGAATCTCCTAGACCTCTGGGGTCTCTAGTCACTGTGTACTCTGTCCTTTTTTTTTGGAAATCCTCCACACCAGCCTCCTCCACCAATCTTAAGCCCAGGGCTCCAGCAATCATCCCAGAGATGGCTGGCCCCCACCATGTATGGAGTTGCCATAAACTTTGTGCCAACCTTGCCCGGGAGATGCCCATCTGTGAGAAAGATACTTGGGCAGTTCACAGGGCAGCCTGTGATTGCTGAGGGGCACTGGGGCTGAGCTTCCTAATGGATCTTTGCTCAGCAGTGGACTTCCCAGAAGGTGAAAGTCTCTCCTGCTAAACCCATTCTTTGCAAATGGTGTCAAAACACGCCTCCCTTCTCCTTGGCCACCCCTCCTCAAGTCTCTGTTTGTCTCCTCAGCTCTTCTTCCACCCTTATCTCCCTTCACCACCTCTTCCCTCTCTTGGGGCTGGCAGGATGGAGACCAATCCTGTGTGCAGGTTAAGACAAATACCTGGGCTGGAAAGGGGCTGTGGGTCAGCACCACGGACAGTGACCAAGGTGGTAGGGGGCCCCTCCCTCCCTGACTCCTGTTGGCTGAGCTTTGGCTACTGGGTGGGCAGTTGTTGGAGCCTGTCGCCTGGGCAGCCTTGTGCATCTGGAAATCTCATGCACCTGTGTCTGGAGGCTTGGTCCTGCTTCATCATAGTATTCTCTTCATTCCCAGAGTCTGTGCTCAGTCCGTTCTCTCTGGCCATTTGGGGATTTAATCCTTTCAGGAACCGCTTCAGTTGCTTCTTCGTTCTTATTCTTTGAAGATCCAGTTCATGTTTTGTTTCAAGTTTGATGTAGTATCCTTCCAGGTCAATAGGTCCTCTTTAAAAGACGCTCCTAATGTGTTTTGACGCTGGTTTCTTTTCTCAGCTGCTGTCTTTCTTTGTTTTTCTCAAGGTGGGGAGGCCCCTTGGTACCATCTTAGGCAGTAGGAAGTGACCTGCTTTGTTCCATCGGTACGTTGATACTCACCATGCAAAGCTCTCAGTTTTGAATCAGTCATGTTTCAGCCCAGGTGTACCCAGCAGGAAAGAAAAACACTTGAAAATGAGATTGACCTGGAGTTCTTCTACCTAACCTCCCACACCTGGATTGGAAATACAATTCCATGTAATTCCTTGGTGATGAGGACGTACAAAGTCCACCCCCTTGAAACGGACTACAGCAGCCTCATCCCTCCATTGCAGAGCAGACAATCACAGTGGGTCAGGAGCAGCTTCCTTAATGCAGGCCGTGACCTCTGGCTCCTGTGACCTCTGGCTCCTGCTGTGATGAAGTACAGTGAAGTTTGCAGCAACGGATGCTTGTAGCCTTTGCAGATAGCTGGGCAAATGGGTTATTTATCTCTCCTCTTTCTAAACTTGGTGAGCTCTTGGGGGCTATGCAAGGGGTTGTATGCTCGTTTCTTGAGTTTGCCTGGAGCCACCTTTGGAAATCTGTCTCCTTTTAAACTAACTTAATATGCCTTAATCATTTGTATGCAATCACGTCACCCGCCCTCATCCAGCCCTCCTCTCCTGGGCCTTTGGCTCTCTTTAAGTGAGAGTTTTATACAGAATGCATCAAAAATAAGGTGGATAGATGGGTAGGTAGGTGATTTTCTAAAATATGCTTGCTCTCTCTCCCCTCCCCCTCCTTCCCTCCCCCCCTCCCTCCCTCCCCACACCCTCTTTGCACATCAGCATTTTGACGGCTGGTCTTTTGATAAGTCTGGATCTTTTTCTCCTCCAGTAGATCCCGTTCCTCATGGTCTCTTGCCTAAGGTAACAGAAGCCTTTGGCCTGTAAAATTCCATGGTGAGGCCTGAAAAATTAGTGTTGTGGAGAATTCCTCAGTACCACCAGAGAAACTCCAGTGGAAAAGAAGCCTCGCGGAGTTTAGAATGTTGGAGGTTTTGAGTGATGCTGCCCTGACAGCCTGATGTTGTCTAAGATTCGAGGAAAGGACAATCAGATGGGAAGGTTTTGCAGGGGACAAGAGAAGTCACGTGCTTTCAGACACACGTGTTTTCCTTTATGCTTCCCGGGAAGAAGTGAGGCCAGCTCTAGGTACTGGAATCGACATGAGCCTGAGGTTCTCTACCTTCGAGGCTGTGCAGGGATTTGGAAAAACCTTGGGCATGATTTCCCTGAAGGAGACCTCAGCTGCTCCCACCCGGTGCTGACATCTGCCTTGTCCATTTACATGTTTCATCACAGTGCCGCCAGACTGCCC
Source organism: Hippopotamus amphibius kiboko (assembly GCF_030028045.1). Taxonomy (NCBI): domain Eukaryota; kingdom Metazoa; phylum Chordata; class Mammalia; order Artiodactyla; family Hippopotamidae; genus Hippopotamus; species Hippopotamus amphibius. The sequence continues at coordinate 8,139,184 of NC_080193.1, read as the reverse complement.
CAGAAGCTAGGCCTCATTACAAAACTAAAAACCCACAGATGTGTGGTCAGATGACCTCCAAAACGAAATGCTTTCTTAAAAGGGACTTGGGCCTGCATGGAAGACAGTGTCCCACCCAAGGATGGGGCTCACAAGGCAGCCTCTCCCTCTCTCCTCCCCCAGCACTGTGGTCCCTCCCACACAGCCCTGTCCCTTAATATAGGAAGCTAGATGACAGTCGCCTTTGCGTAGACTCACATTTCAGGGTGAGGCCTGCGGGGAGGCAGGAGGAAAGCTCTATCCACTGGGAATTGCCCCCCCTCCAGTTTAAGCTGTGGCAAGTCACTCAGTAACGGAGAAACCTTCTGTAGCCTCGGACTGTGCCTTTCCTCCTCCAATGTGTTAAAACAGGAAAGCAAAAAAAAAAAAAAAAAAAAACCCCATGGCATCGTGATTCCATGGGGTAGGAGGGAGCCACTTAAAGGAGGCAGGACCTGCTCCACATCTGGAAGGGGGTCCACCTGGGGCCTCACCCCCTTAGGGAGTGATGGATCTGGGCCCTGTACTGAAGCTGCCAGGAGTCACAGTGTTGGAATTCTGGGCAAGCCGAGGGTCTGGAAATGCAGAACCACGTAGAAAGTCAGTAGGCACGGACGTGCTGCGTCTTAGCAGGTCCGTGTCTGCTTTGGCCCCCATCACCCGTCTACAGATTTCCTTCTTTCATCTGGGTTGGTTCCTGCAGGGAGGGGGCCAGAAAGCCAGGTTCTTGGGAAGTCAACCTGAGACTTCCGGCAAGGTAACCTCTCAGCCTCTCCCTGTTGTCCTCCCAGAATCCCCTGAAACAGTCACCCTCACACCTGGCACACACTGTCTCCTCCCATGAATCAGCCTGGCACTTTTTTTTTTTAACAATCTCCGGTGGTGTCGCTCCTGCTTAAAAAAAAAAGAAAAAGAAAGATGCTGTTGTCTAAAGAATGATCTCATTCCACATAGCCTTATAGATCCTGTAAATACGGGGCTTGTAAAAGTCATCTGTTGTGTCACGGAAGCTCTTTTGTACTGTGTTGTTTCCTACATCATACCAATATCCTCCAAGTCCTGCACTTCCCAGATGATCCTCAAAACGCTTTGTAAGATGAGGGGAGTGGAAATATATATACGTACACTATGTATTTTCTTTACCTTTCTTCTGGGTCCCTTCCTCTGATATTTGAGTCACATTCGAAAAGGAACTCGAGTCCTGTGTGCAGGACAGTTGAAGCGTCCTGCCAGCTGGCGTCCTCGCAGTTGCCTTATGAATTCACAGGCTCCAGGAGTTCCGAACGGAAGGCGGTCGACTGGCACTATATCCAACCCCAGAAAGGATCTGTATCGTGTGACTGAGAACTCATCTAGAAAAACCTATATTTTTAACATCAAAACACACGGAGCTTCCCGGACCTCACAGGGTATCGGATGTCTACCAGTGCTTTTCTATTTTGTAACTGTAAAGAGGTTTCCTACGCACAGCAGAGCTGTTGGGAGTCTGGTCGACTGCCCTAAAACAAAATGACCTTTGCATGTACAAAGTCGTTTGCATTCAGACTCTGAAAAACAGCAAATAAAGCTTTGACGCGCGCCGCATTGGAGAGGTCGGCGTGTCGGTGTGTGAATGAATGCACTCCCCCACGCTTGCATGCCCGTCCCCAGCTGAGTCAGTCTCTCTGGGCTGTGCTGAGCTGGGGGCCAGGCGGCGGGAGGGCGCGCAGCGGGGGTCCTGGGGGAGGGGGCCGAGGCAGGGAAAACAGGGTCTCCACTCGGCCACATGGGGTTGAGTCCTCATTCTGCATGCTCCTGGCTGTGGGGTACCTCTGAGCCCCCACGGTTCTCCAGAATGGGGGTGGGTGACAGCAACAACAGTTGGCAGAGGTTAAAGGCGGTGGCTCTCGGCTGTGTCCCCTTGCACGACGTCTGGCGGGGACATTTTTAAAGCTATCACAAGGAGGGAAGGGAGATGCTCCTGGCATCTAGTGGGTGGAGGCCAGGGCACTGCTCAGCACCGTACACTGCACAGGAAACCCCCCCCCACCCCCATCACAAAGAATGATCTGGCCCCAAAGGGCAGTAGTGCCGAGGTTGAAAACTCAGGTTAAAAGAATTATGTGGCACAGGAAATCTGGGCCCATAGTAGGTCTTCAGGATCCTAAAGGAACTGATTGGGGCATGGTGGGGGGGCCGGGGAAGAGTCATGCCTGATAGGCTGTCCCCACCTGTCTCCCCCTTATGTCCCCAGCAGGTGGCAGCTGCAGCCCAGGTTAAGGGATTGAGACCAGCTCTGCTTTCCATGAGCAGCAGGAGGAGGGAGCCCCTTGGTTTCAACTGTCCACAGTAGGCAGCATCCTCAGGGATTAAAAGTAAGAAAGTAATGCTGTGCCGAGTGTTTTGCCTTCATGATCTCTCAATGGTTGGAGGAGAGAGAAGCTCCTCCATTTACAGACGAGGAGACTGTGGCTCTGACCTTCATTCACGCACCCAAGGTCACACAGGTCCACCTGGTTCCAGAGCCCAGCTGTCACCCACATCTCCAGGGATGCAGGGATGCTGGGTTTTATGCTGACTTGAGAATTTCACCCAAAAACAAACAACAGCTAAAGAAAACCCTCTTGATTAACAGTTCACTCCTTTGCCCTTTCATTGTTTTATTCATTCAGTAATCATTAAATACAGGTTCTCCTCCACTATCTGAAAGTAGAGCGTTCCTCTAAAATCTTTCCTAAACCACAGTGGCATAAATCGAAGAAGCGGTTACCTGAGGACACATCTTGCTCACAGATGCACAAAATAAATGGAGATGCTCTCAGACACGGTTCAAAGACACAGACGCTCTCAGAGACGGTTCAAAACTATGGCCGCGTGATGCTGAGATGTTGAGATGCTGAGTGTGGTTCCCGTGGAAGGCAATTGGTGGCGCCACTCACTGCTTGGAGCTCACCCTGCCTCTGTAATGGCTCGTTACAAAATAAAGTGATTTTTGCTTTTTGCCTTTTTTCGTAAAAGCAACAATTCTCTGGATTTCTTTCCGTTAAAGAAAACAGGTACTAATGTAGGGCATTCATAAAAGCAAAGTGGCTTAAGGCAAACTTCCAGAAAGCAAGGAAATCCTGTAACTATCACAGGCAAAATTATACTTTGTTAGACACACACAAAATACATGAATCTAATTTTTTTTTCTCATAAAGTGGCTGTCATGATCATCTTTATTTCTGTTGAGGCTAAGAGCTGGGCCCTGGAGCAGGCCAGCCTCTCCTCATCCTCACTGCTGTGTGACCCTGGGTAAGTGACTTCACCTCTCTGAACTGTTTCCCCCTCTATGAAGCAGGGATCATAACTCCTCCCCTAAAGAGGGCTGCATGAGGATTGGACATGCAGCTCATGAAGCTGGCCCAGTGCTGTGCACGTAGTAGGTCTTCAATAAATGGTCACTGTTATTCATTGATGCCTCCCGTATGAAGAAAATGAATCTTTGTTGGGTCTGTTACTGCATCTCGTGGAAATGTTTAGATGGATTTACACTCAATTTGGAGAGTACGTTCAGGGTGGTCCGACTTAAAATTTAGGCGACGTGGCGCATGGGAAAATTGAGAGATTCTGGAGCCCCTCACTTTAAGAACTGGAGCCATTCCAAGGATGTCATGCACCCCAATAGGAAGATGGTGGCACCAGGAAGCCAAAGGGAGGAAGTTGGGGGACACCAGACACCCTGATGCCCCTGGCCTGGGGCTGCCAGGCCCCCCACAAAGCTGATGCTGTTCATCTGCCCCCAGGAAGTCATCAGAGGCCACGGCTGAGGACACAGAGGCACAGGGGCCTCTCTGGGCCTGCTATTGGGGTGAAGCGGCCCGCACGGAATCGGGTGGACAGGGCGCTGCCTCAGCAAAAGCCGGGATGTGCTGGGCTGTCAGAAAGCACACATAAATAGGACGGTCCTGGCAGAGGCAGACTGAGTCTGCAGACGGCGCCGGCTCCTCTGTTCCTCTCGAGGCGACTGCAACAGGTTTGCTCTGGGATGCAGGGACGGGGAGGCAGGCCCAGACCTTGGCGGTGTCCGGGGGGGCGCGCCCAGCTGGCCCCCTGCATGCACCGGGGCTCCATGTGAGGATGGAGCTGAGCGGGAGGACGCAAGACAGCCACCAAGCCCAGCAGGTGTCTGAGTGGGTGGCCGGGGTCGCGCTCTCGGGCGTGAGCTTAGGGCAGAGGGCTGGCAAAGACTGAGCACTGCCGAGGAAGGGGAGTGGGCAGACTGGGGGGCCGCTGAGACTCCTCCATGAGCTGGTCCGCCGTGAGCCAGACCAGGCCCGTTTCCTGCTGAGGCTGGACACAGGCGGACAGACAGCCCGCAGGCTATGCATCCCCAGGCCTGTGTCCCGAGTGTGTGGGCCACGCAGCCCAGCTGCTCCCAGGAGTGTGGGGGTGTGGCTGTGGTGCCTGCTGGGCCACTGTGGGTGTCTGATATGGGCATGTGCGTGTGCAAGGGGGCCTGTGTTTGTGCAGCAGGTAGGAAGCGACCGGGTACAGTGACCCCGGGAGCGTGCATGTGTGTGCACGTGTGTGGATAAGCAGGAGGACAGTCCCATGTGTCTGGATGGGCAGCATCAGGAGCGTCCCTCCACGTGGCTCCTGCAGGCCCGGTGGTGCACGGCACAGTCCCTAGGGATGAAGGGGAGCTGCTTGTCTGTGTCTGTCTGTGTCTGGGTCTCTAAGCGGCTGGAAAAAAGAAAGTGCTCCACAAATGCATGTGGGACGAGTAACTGAATGCAGAGAAACTGGGCTGGAGCAGGTGTCCCAGGACTTGGTCCGGCATCATGCTTTCTGTAGACGTCTGTCTTTCTGTCCATCTCCCATCTGTCTGTGGTCTCCTATTCCTCCCGGTCATCCAGCACAGGGCCAGGCACCAACTAGGTTCTCACAGAATCTTTGGCAAATGAAGGAATCAGTGAACAAAAGGCTACTGCTTGGGGTGTGAAGGTGGGAGAGATCCTCATAGAGGAACCCCCCCCCCCGTCCCCACCCCAACAGCTGCCCTCTGAGCAGTGTCTGGAGGTGCTATGTTTGCACAGAGCTCCAGGTGTAGGGGAAGGGCATGGGCTCTGGAGCCCAATCCAGCCCCACCTCCCTGGGCCTCGGGATTCCTGTCTGTGAAATGGGGATCCTGATCCCCCAACTGTCCCTGTGGTCCCTCGTAGATGCTCGGGGATGTTTGCTGAATGACTGAATGATCCAATGTAGTTGTGAGCAATGACCGCATCTCAGAGGCAGCCACGTTCTGTAGCTCATCCTCGATTCCAATCACATGAGCACTTGGTTTCGCCCAGGTGCACCTGGTGACCCGTTTGCCTTTGATTGAAGCCACAGGTGTTCCTGGGGAGATGGCGGAGCCGCACAGCGCGCCGGAGCAGGCTGCCGCAGGCAAGAGCCACGGAGGCCTCGGGGGTGGCTACAAGGTACTGGGCGCAGAGGGGTCCCGGGGGCTCTGGTCCTCAGGCTAAGCCTCCTGGCAGGGCAGCCTCTCTCTAGAAAGGAGCTGCAGCCCTTTCAGCCAGCCAGGACCAGGAGCACATCTCCCCGCTCTGCCCATAAACTCACTTCACGGTTCCGCCCCATCTTTCCTCTTCTGTGTCTTTGTCTGCAACATGGAACTGGTCACACGCACCCTGCCAGTCTCAATGGGGGTTTCGGGAGACATGGCACTGACTCTCCTGCCTGACCTTGGTCCAGTCCTTGGCCTTCTCTGGGCCTCAATAGCTCCATCTTTAAAATGGGAACAGTACCCACACTTCACAGTGTGAGAGCTCAGTGCACATGCCATTACCATGGCCAGCTAACGGCAGAATCAGAGAGCGGGGATTTGTTGGTCTGTCCTTTCTAAGCTATCCTGGGGGCTTTAATTTGAGATGGGGGTACGAGGATGGATAGACTAAGGAGATAACGGGGCTTTAACCAGGGCGGGAGACACTGGGAGGGGTAGAGCAGCAAAGAGGCCTGCCTGGCTCTGGGCCTGCTTCGTGGGTGGATCAGCCTTGCCCTGTGGACCCCCAGCTTCTCTCTGGGGAGAGCTGCCCAGAGGCAGCCACACGCCGGAGAAGGGGTCATCACTGCCGGCCCTTCCTGGCTCCTTTTAGCATCTGTGGGTGCTTGGGAGAAAATGGCCAGCAGGCTTTTTGAATCTGTGCCTCCCCTTAACTTGCTGTGCAGCCCAGGACCTTTTCTGAGCCTCCCTTGACCCGTGTATAAAATGACCAGAGCCGATGTTCCTCAGGGACCTGCTACAAAGACAGGTTGTGCTTCTAGGCAGGTGAAAGAGGCAAAGCCTTCCTCTGCCCTTGCAGCCCCTTGCTCTGGGGTGTAGGGACAGGGGAAGTTCAACTGTTTGCAAACTGGAGTTTTGTTTGTCCTGCACCAGACTTTTTAAATGGATAAATTTCACATTAAGGAAATTACAGATTTTTGGCTTCTCTTGAAAAGCTTAGAAAGGGGGCCCACAGTCCCTCCTGACCACAGCGGCTTCGTTTCCCTACAGTTCTCCTTCCGGTCATTTGGGACATTTTGCTTTACTAGGTTCTGCACTGGCTTCGGCCAGATACCCGAGTAGCAATCCCTGGTTTAACGGGGGGTTCCTGGAGGCGTTCCCCTCCGTGGCCACTAGGGGGCAGGGCAGACCTGTGGCGGTGCTGGCTTCAGGCCGGTACCAGGCAGAGCTGATGGAGCAGATGACCCTACGGAGGACCGGGCAGGATACGGGCTGCAGCTGGGAACCCGGCCCCGGTGAGATGCTCAGGAGGCTGCCCTTCCAGGTGATCGTGTACGAAATGGAGAACTTCCAGGGCAAGCGGTGCGAGCTCTCGGCCGAGTGCCCCAACCTGACGGAAAGCCTGCTGGAGAAGGTGGGCTCCATCCAAGTGGAGTCAGGGCCGTGAGTACCTGGACCCTCAGCCCCCTCTCGCAGCCCTGAGCCCTCTGGAAGGCAGGAGGTCCAGGATCAAGCTCTAGATCTGCGGTGGGGCCTTAGGCAACTCCTTTCCCATCTCTGGCCTCAGATTTCCCATCTGTCAGATGAGAGCATTGAACTGTGATTCTTTTGGAATCCTTCTAGCTCTCCATCTCTGGGGTCGGTAGCTGGGTGCTGTGGAGAGAGAACAGAGGAAGACATCCCAGCAACTAGCTCAGTGCCTACTAGTGGGATTTAACAGTAGCATATAATTTTAATAATGTTAAATCTGAATTGTAAGGTGCTTTATATCACTGAATCCCACTTGACAGATGAAGAAACTGAGGCCAACATGGTTACATGTCCCATCCACGTCCACATAGCAAACAGGAGTCCCAGCTGGACCCTGAATTCTTCGGAAGGAAAGTCCAGGCTCTGGTAGTAACCACTTGGGTGATCCTGGGCAAGGTGCTTCACCCTCCAGGCCTCTATTTCCTCATCTGTCAAATGGGGGTCATGAGGGTACGTACTTCAGACAGAGTTTTTGTGAAAATGAGGGGAAGGATGCACATAAACAACCACAGTATAATTATAATAATAACAATAACAATATAATAGTAAGAAGAATTAGAGGAAGAGGAGGGGGGGAAGGGGAGGAGGAGGAGAAGAGGGAGGGGGAGGAGGAGGAGGAGTTGTCGTCTATGGAATACCTACTGTGTGCCAGGCATTGCATTTTAAATGTTTCCCAGCAGCCTACACAGAGGCTGCACGTAAAATAGATTCTCCGTACTCTTTCCCAGGATGGCTTTCTGGCTCAGAGTCTCAACTCCCAGTATGTTCTCGCAGCTCCTTCAATACCAGGACCAGGGATCAGAAGTAGTAGGGTTGGAGGGAAAGTGCAAGGTCAAAAGTCAGCAGCTCTTGGGCACCCCCCTCACTAGACCTGGGTCCTCCCCCAGGGCAGCAGAGGTGACCCAGGCCTCTTTCCTCCTGCAGGTGGCTGGCATTTGAGCGCAGGGCCTTCCGCGGGGAGCAGTATGTCCTGGAAAAGGGGGATTATCCTCGCTGGGACGCCTGGTCCAACAGCCACCACAGTGACAGCCTCCTGTCCCTCCGGCCTCTGCAAATTGTAAGTACAGCTCCTAGAAGCAGGACACCCTGGGAGCACGCGAGGCAAGCTCCTTTCACAAGCTCTGCCAAGGGCTTGGCTGCCATGGACCTGGCCTGGGAAGGGCCCTCATTATTTCTGACCTAACTGGTTGCATGGGACAAGAAGAAGTTGGCTATTGAGTGGGCGCTGGGCCGGGGGTCAGGACACCAGGGCTCACAGCTTGAATTAGCCAGCAGGGCACTGGTACGTGCCCTTGTAACCGTATTAACATCATGACCCACATGCTCCGGGCAAAGACATACAGTCTGGAAAACAGCTTCAGAAAGTAACTGCAAAACAGCTCAAGTCCTCTCCTGTGTTTCTGCAGCACCGAGAGAGACTTGGTCCACGGTGACACTGTAAAATAGCGCTCCCCCCCACCACCACCTACTGCGCTCGCGCTCAGAAGCTGCCCCAGTCCTTTCTCCTTTCACAACGACTGATGCTCCTCGGAGGGGATTGGGAGGAGGAAAGCTGGGCAGACCTACTCAGGATCTGGTTTCGTAAAGAGGGGATGTTTCTACATGAATAGTTCTGATCTCCTGCTATCCTCTCTGCACCTTGGTTTCCACATCTGCTAAACGTCGGAGTTTAACCAGACCTGAAAGTCTCCCTCTTGGTTTCACGGCTCTCTGGCTCTACGGTTCCTAAGGAGACCAGCCCTGGGGGTGGGCGTTATTTTGTGGTGACTTGATTCTTTCCTGGAGCCTCCCTGCCCCCTGCTCTGGGCGCGGGAGCAGCCGGTTCACCCTGTGCTTTTGCTCCCAGGATGGTCCAGATCATAAGCTGCATCTGTTTGAGAACCCGGCTTTCGGCGGCCGCAAGATGGAGATAGTGGACGATGATGTGCCCAGCCTCTGGGCTCACGGCTTCCAGGACCGCGTGGCGAGCGCCCGGGCCATCAACGGGACGTAAGGGACCCGACCCCACTGCCCTGTACTCCAGTTAGCTTGCATCTGGCTCCAAACAGAATCTCTGTTCAGTTTCCTATACAGCTGACGTTTCCTGCTCCTCTGGGTCTGGAGGCCCTTCATTCGAGTCAGTGCCCCTACACCAGCCTTGCTCAAAGCCCCATTCAAGACCCCCCGTGATGTGCACGTCCAATGGCTTGCCTTCCTGTACCATTGGATTTCCAGGGAGCCTTGACTTAGAGACAGGTTTATCTTTTTTCTTAATCAAGTGAAATTTGTTCCCCCCCACCACCTGTCTTCATCAGTCTTCACTCCTTTTCTGAACATCCCTAGGCCCTTGAAGTCAGGTGTTTTGTTTGTTTGTTTTGTTTTTGTCTTTTTCACCTCTTCACAATCCTTGTCCTTCTTACCAGGGGATCCAGCATGTATGTAGGTGTGGCTTGAGTAGTACATGGGAGAGCAGGTTCATCACCTCCCTCCTTCTACGCTTGATATCTCTGTTAATAGAATCTTAGGATCACCATCCCTTTGTCCAGGTGACCACGTCTCACTTGTGGGCTTGTGATCTGGGGTTGGGCCTTGAAAGGTGCCACCTCTACCTGATAATAATATATTCAACAACTTTTTACTAAGCATCACCTATGGTCAGGGTATGGGGGCAACAAAAACTCTACAATGCCTCCCTCATGAATTTCACAGTCTTCTAGAGAGATGGACAAGGAAGTAGTATTCACAATTTGTTGTGATCAGAATTGTGATGGGGGATGCACAGGGGCTCTGAGGGTCCTCATGAGGCACTTGGTTCAGCCCAGGGGAATCAGGAGGGGCTTTCAGGAGGAGGAGATATCTGAATTGATATGCAAAGGCTATAAGTGAAAGAGAGGCCAAAATAAGGATGAGGCAAGGAAAAGCATTCCAGGCAGAAGGAACAGCATGTGTAAAGGCTCAGAGACATGCAGGTTCAGGGAGAGTAGAAGAAGACAGGCTGGAGTGTGAGGTGTAAAGAATGAATGAGAGATGCAGCTAGAGATCCTTCATGAAGGATCTTGTGAGCAGGACTAGGAGTTTGAATTCATCCCGAGGGCACTGGGGAGCCAAGGAGGGATATAGGCAGGTGGAGAAGACGATGAGATGCTAGTTTTAAAAGACTCGGTCTGGCTGCAGGCGAGAGACTAGAGGCCGACCACCCTCCCCCCAACCTCGGTCTCCCTGCAGGTGGGTTGGCTACGAGTTCCCCGGCTACCGCGGCCGCCAATACGTGTTCGAGCGGGGCGAGTACCGCCACTGGAACGAGTGGGACGCCAACCAGCCACAGCTGCAGTCTGTGCGCCGCATCCGTGACCAGAAGTGGCACAAGCGGGGCTGCTTCCTCAGCAGCTGAAGGGCGCCCAGGCCCCAGTGGCCCAGGCCCGCCCTGGGGGGCAGCAAGGGCAAGAAGAGGAGGCTCCAGGGCCGGGGTGAGGGCCTGCCTGGCCACCCTTCCCCAGAATCTGCTCAATAAAGCCTGGGGCTGGTCCCCCACCTGCCATGTTCCTCCGCGTCACTTCTTGAGAGGGCCAGGCCCCAAGTAGAGCCCAGGGGAGGGGCAGGATGAAAGAGGCTGGGGCTTGAGGGTTCCAAGATCCCCAAGGGAGGGCTGTGAGCTGTGCTCCTACTGGAAGCTCCGGTTCTTATAACGCAAAACCACACACACATCCTGCTGTGATCTTGTGTCTATCTGCCTGGTCTCCATCTGTCAGTCAGTCCGTCTATCCATCCATCCATCCACCATCCATCCATCCCTCCATCCCTCCATCCCTCCATCCATCCATTCTATATCCCTCCCATCCATCTCTCCATCCTTCCATCCCTTCATCCATCCATCTTACATCTCTCCCTCCATCCACCCATCCCTCCATCCATCCATCTACCCATCCATTCCTCCCATCCATCCATCCATTCCTCCATCCTTGCATCAATCCTTTCACCCATTAATCCATTCATCCTTCCATCCATCCTTCCTTTCTCCCATCCACCTGTCCATCATTCCCCCTCCATCTCTCTGTCAGTCTCTACTTTCATTCATTTATTCAACAAATGCCAGGCCCTGTGCAAGCCTGAGGTCACAGCAGTGAGCAAAACAAAGTTCTGCCCTCACAAAACTCACCTATGAGAGAGACAGAGCATAAATGAACAAGTAAAGTTTGAATATAACTTCAGGAGGTGGGAAGGGCTAAGGACAAGGAAGCAGGATACAAGGATGCAGGGTGATAGGGTGGTGGGCAGAGAACTGTGCTCCGAGGAGGGTGACGTCTGAGCTCAGACCTGAATGAGCCGTGAGAACATTCCAGGCAGAGGAAGAACAGGCTCGAAGGTCACAGGCTGGAGTGTGGCTGCATGATGGAGACACAGCAAGGAGGGTTAAGTGAGAGGTGGGGAGGGGATCAGACAGGGAGTAAGTTTGGCGTTTGGGGCTCTGCAGGCTGTGGGAAACTCTGACTTTTCTCTGGGGTGGGGTGGGAGCCGCGGAGAGTTTGAAGGAGGCGAGATATGGTCTGCCTTTGGGTTTAATAGGACCGCTCTGGCTGTGGCCCAGAGCACAGACGGTGAGGCCAAGTGGGAAGCAGGGAGACCGGTTGGGGAGGCTCCTGCAGAGACCGGGTGAGCTTGATGCTGTGGTGCCTCCCCGCAATCACAGCGATTGTCCCCCTGGCCGGAGACCTTCTGCGGCCTCAGCTCAAGGGCTGAGCCCTCATCCCGCCCCCCCCGTCCCTGTTCATCCCAACCCCCATCACTGCCGTGCGCCTCAGTGGCTTCATCCCGCCCAAGGGGGATGCCGTGCTGCACCAGGTACCACGTCAGTCTCCTCTGCTGCCCTGCCCTGCTGCGGGAATAGGCGGGACTGTCCAGTCTGACAGGCGACGCTGGCTTCCCAGGGGCCAACCCCCACCCCTCCCACCTCCAGGAGGCAACCCTGACTCGGCTCCTCCGTGGCACCCAGAGCCCGTCCCGGCCACCTGCAGCCTCCCCACGGCTGAGGCAGCTGGCGTGGGGGAGGCCTCTGGGGGCCCCAGGAAGACATTTAAAAAATACGGCGATTTTCTGTGACGTCGGTGCGTTTAAAAAAATATGCACAGCTGAGAAATCACCTGGAGTTCTTTTTACTTTGGTGGGTAGCGGAGAGCTGGGGTGGGTGAGGGGTGCCCCGCAGGGAGGCAGGTGGGAGGCAGGGGCTGACTCTCCCTGGATGTGAGGACGGCAGCACCCACCCCTCCTCACCCCTTCCTCCCTCTCACAGAGAGAGGCCTGGTTATGCCTTATCCAGCAGTGCTCACTGAGCACGAGACCCAGGGCTAGGGCTTTGTATTCACCCGTCCCTTCGTTGAATCCTAATGCCGACCTTGGAAGGCAGTTATTAATCCTATCTAACAGATAGGGAAACTGAGGCTCAGAGAGGCTGACCAGCTATGATGCTGTAGTTGAAGCTTTCTCTGCTGCTGTGGCTGCTGGCCGTGAATGTGGCTGCTGTTTATTGAGCACCTGCTGTGTTCTAGGTTTTGGGCAGGAGGTGTCCATGCCTGGTCTCAGTTTATAGCAGGTAGGCCCCCCCGGCAGGCTCCTGGGTTCCGGGATCAGGGGAGGCAAGGAGGCCAACACAGTGCTGGGGAGGGTGTCCCTCCCTCCATCCCTCCCTCCTTCAGGCCGCGCTTAGTCCCAGGCACTGCAGCTGGGCTGACTCCAGAGGTGGGGTTCAGCTGGATCCCCATATCCCGTGCAGACCCAGGAGGTCACTGATGTCCCAGTGACTCTGTCCAAATCCCCGAACCCATAATAACCGTCTGTGTCAAGGAGCACTTGCTCTCTGCAAGTATTCCCATGCATTACCCTGTTCAATCCTCCTAAAGGCCTCAGAAGCACAGAGAGGGGTAGCTGACTGCCGAGGTCACACAGCCAGCGAGCGGCAGAGCTGGGATTTGACCCCAGGCCTGCATAACTCCAGAAGGCTGCTCTTCACTCCAACCTAGACTCAAATTTCATCTAAGTCACGGGCAGAGCTTGAGTGGGACAGTGAAACGAGTATCCCTCAGTGACAAAAGGTCAAGGTTCAGAGCCAGCAAATCACTTTACTTAAATGAGAGGTTTTGTAGACTAATGGTTAGAGGCAGTACGCCTGAGATGGGCCTCTGATCCACATCACCCAGGTTCCTTTCCCGGTTCCATCATTTACTGTGTGCCTTTGGGCAAGTCACTTTACCTCTCTGTGCCTCCGTTGCCTCATCTGTAACATGAAGTTAATAACACTACCTATCTAGGTTGTTTTGAGTATTAGCATAAGTTTAATTTGCCGAAAGGGATGAGAACAACAGATAAACAAAGTGGGGGCCCTAGAACTCTTCATCCTCCTCCTCATTAAACATGATGACCCTAAAGAGGGGCTCCGTGGCTGTACGAAGCAGAGAGACTTTCCAGTGACTCAGTAATGGGGGTTCATCCTAAGGATGCCAGTGCAAGCAAGAAAATGAGGAACCTAGGCTCCGAGGCCAGCCTTGGGGCCTCCACGCTATGACAAGTCTTCACGGGGAGAACAGGACTCAGGGAGACAGGACTGCAGCCCAAGAACTCCCAGGAGCTGCAGGCACGCTCCGTGGGCATCCTCCACCCTTAGCGAGCCTCAGCAAATGCATCCCCCACTCCTGGTTCTCTTGGGGTCCTCCTGCCACTGCCTGCTGCGAGCTGCCCCTCTCCCCAGCCTTTACCCTGGATGTCTTTTGTCTGCCCCTGGACGGAAGCAGATGCCATGTGCTTCCCCCTACCCCTTAGCACCTGCACTGGTGGTGTGTGTGGGCCACTTCCAGCTGTCACCTGCACTGGTGGCGTATGAGGGCCACTTCTCGCTGTCAGCATCTGCATGCCTGTGTGCCCCGGGGCAGCTGGAATTCTGGGGAATGAACACCTACTAGGAGCAGCCCTCATCCAATAGCCAACAGGAACTGGTGTATAACACCGCAGCTCCCTACCCCCAGGTGGGAACTTGACCAAGCCTTCCTACTCATTTTGGAAAATCATGGTGCCTGTGACGATGTTGCCTGCAGTGTTTGCATCACCAATAAATCGGGCCAATCGAATGTCTGGCTGTATTATGTTCAAGAAGATTCTTCACGGGCATATGAAAACGTCCAACACATTCAGTTCAATATTAACTTCTTATCCAAACGTGTCCATTATAATAAGTAGCACAAAGGCCTACTCCTTGTTTACATTATTCTGGTATAGCTGTGTCCAAACCCTTATATATTGAAATACATATTATTACACATTTTTATTTTCTTTATTCTTTTCCATTATAGTTAGGACATTTTATCATTAATTTATTCTGAAAGTATTTATGTACCGGAACTATGAGACAATATATTTCTGGAAGTCTTTTTGTGACATTATTTTTATCGTGGTAAAATATTCATAACATAACATTTTCCATTTTAACCACTTTTAAGTGTGCAGTTTAGTAGCGTAAAATACAGTCACATTCTTGTTCAGTCGGCACCACTTCCATCTCCAAAAGTGTTTTTCATCTGGCAAAACTGAAACTCTGTATTCATTAAACCTTAATTCCCCAGTCCCCCTCCCTCCAGACCCTGGCAACCGCTACTCTACTTTCTGTCTCTAAATTTAGCTGCACTAAGAATCTCATGTAAGTGGTATCATACAGTAGGTGTCCTTATCTGGTTTTTGACACTTAGCATAGCGTTTTCAAGTTTCACCCAGGTTGTAGCCTGTGTCATAATTTCCTCCCTTTTTAAGGCTGAACGATATTCCATAGTAAGGATAGAACACGTTTCATTCATCCATTCATCTGACAGTGAACATTTGGGCTGTTTCCACCTTTCGGCCATTGTGAGCAGTGCTGCTCTGAACATGGGCGTACAAATATCTGTTGGTGTCCCTGGTTTACTTCTTGTGGGTATAGTCCCAGAAGTAGAATTGCTGGATCATATGGGAATTCGATGCTTAATTTTTTTCAGGAAACTCCATATTGTTTTCCATAAAGGTTGCACCATTTTACGTCCCCAAATTCTGGTCTTTCAAGCCACTAGTTTTGGGCCCTTGGTTTCGGCAGTCCAGGAAACCAAAACAAGTCCCTACGACGTGTCAGACACTGGCCTTTGGGGATACGATGGTGTGTGGTCAGGCCACTCAAGGTGGCTGGTCACTTGCTTTCTCTACGTTCCCTGCTCGACCGGCCGCTGCTTCGCCTGCAGGTGCTCACGTGACCATACCTGCCAGGTGCCCCACCCAGGGACTGTTCTAGTCCTCAGCCCCGGGCGGCTCCACCTGCTGGTTCACTAACAGGAAACACCTGCCCTCGTGGTAGTGGTAACCCGAGGGCTGGGAGGGGCGTGCCCAAGCTGCTGGTTTCCCCGGTAACGGAGGGGCCCACGTGACGTCGTCCCCCCTATAAAGGCATCCTCCCTCGCCCCGCCCCCGGGGGAAGAGAGGCGTGCGCTGCTCGGGTGGGCTGCCGCCCCAGCACCCTTTGCTTGGGACGTGTCAGGTGCCCTGTCCAGGGGCCGCCGGTGTCTCCGTCTGGGGCTGAGGACCGGGCGGTTACAAGGCTCCCAGGCCCGCGCGCAGCCCCGCAGCTGCCGGGCAGCCGGGAGGCCGAGGGCGCGCCCGCGAGCGCCGAGCTGCCGGGGAGCGGGCACGCGGGGCCCTGGGGCGCTGGGCCGCCGGCCACCCCCGGCGCCACCTTTCTCTTCCGGTTCCTGAGGATGCCCTGTTCAACTCCCAGTCTCTTTCCAGTTTAAAAGCGACAGCCCCGCGCTCGGGGTTCCTCCGGCTGCCCGGGGAAGGCTGGTGACTACAGACGGGACCCAGGCCCCCGGGTTATCTGTCGGACGCTTGGGGGTTACCTGGGGAAGACAGGCCTACCCCCACCACAGTCACAGACGCAGGCTTTAGGGATGTGAACTCAGGGACTGCCCCGTGAAGTGGACGTGGCCAGTTACCCCGAGGGGCTGGGTTGGGGCCTGTGGCCACGGGCAAAATCATAAGAGAACCCTTGGGCTTCTGGTGCCAGCCGTGGGCGGGGGCAGAGCAACGCTATACGGGGATGGGGCCACAGCTACCTGCCGGCTACAACGCCTTACGACAGGCGAGAGACGATGCGAAAGGCAGACACGAGTTATCGAGTACCACAACCGCCAGGCAGGGTCTGGAACAGCTGTATGTGACCTACAGGACCTTGGATATTGACAGGGACCAAGGACCCTGAAGTCCAGGAATGAGCCGATGAAAATGCCATACGTTGGCTTTTCCACCTGCCTTGCCACCCTGCTGCTGCTGCTGTTACAGGAAGAGTTGAATTGGACTCCCTGTTAGATCTGTTTGTTTTGCAGTCACCTTTGTATTCTGCTGCTTTTGCTACAATTTTAGAATGTTGCTTTACAGCCTAAAATACACAGGCTAACCCATTCTCAAACCTCTGGCCTTTAAAGGTATAACACTTTTCCATCCCTATAAAGTTGCAGAACAGAGCATAACCTTTGCCTCGTTGAACGTTTATGGGAACGTTGCGACCTGACCTACGTGGACAGCTGTTAGAACAAAGGATTCTGGCACCAGGAAGTCTGCAATAACCAACAACACCCCCCTTCCCTTTTTAGTCTAAAAGAAGCCTGAATTCTAACTCAGGCAAGATGGTTTTTCGACAGACACGAGTCTGCCGTCCTCTCAGTCTGCCGGCATTCCAAATAAAGTCGTGTTCCTTGCCTCAACACCTTGTCTCCGGTTCATGGGCCTGTCGTGTGGCGAGCAGAGCCAGCTTGGACTCGCTGACACTGCCAGGCTATGAAGGGACCACTTAAATAATTGAGAGAGGAGTTCATTCTCGGAGTATGGACCAGGAGGCTGACTCGAGCCCTGGAGACTATCACTGAGCATCCCCAGGAGCATCATCCCAGCACACACCGCGTTAACCCAGAGGCAGCTAGTCAACACCACCCGAGCTCAGCTGTTGCCACTGAGGGACCCAAGGACTGTTGCCAACCACTTGTCAGGACAATAACCCCCTTTTGCCCTTGACACGGGATCTACCCCCCGCCACCCCGCCACCCCCACAGCCTGGGACTGGCAGGTAAGTCCTGGTGGTTTGCGTTTGCCGCCTCGTAGGGTTAGAAAGGGGCTTACAGATCTCACCTGTCTTCTCCCCGGCCCCACCTAAGCCTGCTAAGGTCATTAACCCGGGCCCCTTTCTCAGGCACCATTATATTAACCCTGTGGCCTGTTGTTAAGCTTCCTCTCTGGTATTTGGCGCCAGCCGTGGGGACCGAGGGTGCACAGGCAGTGTGGTCCTGCAGGCAGGGCAGAGACCGCAGGCGGGGTGGGGTGGTCTCCGTGCTGTCACTGCTCGTGGGTCGCTTGCTGGTCACGATCTTCCCTGTCTTGGGTCTGTTGAACATCTTACGTCTCGTCCCTAGTCTGAGCGGAGGGAACCTGTTCGCCGACTGGGCGACAGCGGTGGCCTCCCTGCGAGCCGAGGCTGATTGCTGACGGCTGCATCCACAGCGAGAGGCCGTGTGGTCCTCCGCGGCGCTTCCGTGAGAAGTTGACTTGCTGTGCGCCTGGCTTACGCGTGGTGCTGCTGGGCTGCTGGTGTCTGGATTTGCATGTGTGGTGTTTGGTTGCCGTGCAGCCCCGCCTGACCCCAGGGATACCGGGGAGAGGGGCGGACCAGGAATGTGAGGGTCGTGTGGGGTCTGCAGGGGCGGCGTGTGCGGTCAGGCCACTCAAGATGGCTGTTCTCTTGCTGTGTCCATCCTGATCAGTGCCTGCTTCCCTCACATGACCACCCAGTCCCCTTCATCACAGGGCTTCGTTGGCCGCTGGTAACTGAGCCCACTGGACTGCAGTTCCCCCCATAAAGGGCAGCCTCCTCCTCCCCCGAGTAGCTGGAGAAGATGCCATGTCCTGCCCACCGCTGGCCGCACGTGGTGAGGTGTCGCTCCAGGACCGTTTGCGTACGATTCTCTGTGCCATAAATCACTGATGTCTCTGTTGCTGTGTCCAGGCTTTTCCTTTGGTCTCAAGACTGGGCAACCACAAGGCTTGCAGGCCTGCGGGTGCAGCCCAACAGGCGGTAAACCAGGCAGACAACGGCCCTCCTCTCAGGATGCTTCTCTTCTAATTGGAAAGATAGCAGATAAATGAGTAACATACTGTCAGGTGGTGAGAAGCGCTACAGAGAGAGACCACGTGGCTGGGGGCTGGGGAGCGTGTGTGTGTATCGGGCATGGAAGGTGGGGGCGAGCAAGTCCCCTCACCCAAACCCAGTTTCCAAACCCCAGTGCTGTTCCCTCTCGCCTTCCTGACCTGGGATTCGGCCAGGACACAGACAGTCTACGAGGAGGATGTGCACAGTTAAGACCAAGTGCTCACGGGGCAGCGATGGGGCTGGCAGGAGGGATCTGAGAGGTTTCTTGAAACCACGGGGCCTGAGGAATCCCGAGCGCAGCCCACTGAGGAACAGTGGGTGCTGGGACAGTCAGGGGCCTTCAGGATGAAGTTTCCTCTCCTTGGCCCTGCACGACCAGCCCTCTGCCCACCTTGGCCAGCCAGTCCAGGCCCTGCCGCATCACAGGCAACCCTGTAGCTGCATTAACCTGTTTGCAAGTGTTCTTGAAATACCAAGACAGCACCTGCCGGGATCAACTCGGCGACTCGAGGTGAGTGACGGGTGCCGCAAGCTTGAAGAACACACAGACACAGACTGAAGAGAAAGATGGGACCGGGGGGACTCAAGACCTCTAGGATCAAGAGCGTCGCTGATTGATCCCACGTTGCTTTTATTGAGTTCTCGGCATAGCCTAAGGGTCTGACACTCCCAGGTTAATCCCATAAACAATCAAAGGCCTCACATGACTGGGGGCAATGATCTTTGTTTCCTGGGTCCTGATTTGAGCAGGGTGTGGATTTGAGCTGGGTGTGGCATGGGTTTGAGCTGGGCGTGGAGAGCAAAGCAGCCCTGGGGGCAGGAGACCTCTCTCAGAAGGATTAAGGGTCTGTGCCCCACCCGTGTTGGCCCCTCTGCGACTGTGCCTGTCAGGTTGTTCCTCCCTTGAGGAATCTTACCCGTCTCTGGCTAACCAGTCATCCTCCAGGGCCAAACACGGTGATATAAGGAAGGCTCTATGCACCACCCCTGTTGGCCCCTCTGCGGCTGTGCCTGTCTTAGGTTGTTCCTCCTCTGAGGAATCTTACCCGTCTTTGGCTAACCAGCCATCCCTCAGGACCAAACAGGGTGATATTAGTCTCCACGCCCCGCACCCTCAGCTCCTCCACTGCTCAAGCAGGACATTCTGAATCCCATCGCTCGGCCCACATACTTCAACATTTTCAATGTTTCAAAAAGGTTCCAGAATGTCTTCCCACAAGCACCTTGTAGCTGGTCCCCTTCTGCTTGGAACTCTCCTCCTAACCCTGCATCCCAGGCTAATTTTTCCCCATCCCTGAGGACTTTGACTCTCCCCAGGAGCCTTCCTGGATGGTCCAGGCTGGGGTAGGTCCTGTCCCTGACACTACCCCCTAGGGCAGAGCTTGGCGCCAAGTACATGCCTGATCGATGTTTGAATGCATGGATGGACGTTTGAGTGCTGGACCTGCCAAAGCACCTTCCTGTCCTTGCTGCTTTTTCTTTTTTCACCAGGGCCGCTGAGATTGGCCTCTGTCTCAAATCTCAGGGCTCAACTGACCACACCAGTGAACCCAGCGTGCCCCTGGTCCTGGCAGCTGGATGGCTGATGCATGCAAAGCGGACATCTCCTTGCTCAACCGCCTGACCACCCTGGCGCAGCCGAATCTGAAAGCTAATGACATTATTGTGCAGAGACACAATGTCTGTGGGCATTTGCTGACCCGGGCTTTGGTGTGGGCTTAATCCAGCATTCTCGCCCCGCTTTCCGCAGGGACGCAGCGGTCACCCGTCTTGGCACCAGCACTCCTGGAGAAGGTATAAAGGCCACCTCCCGCCAGCAGGCTTCACAGGCATTCTCGGGGGCTGGTGTCGCTGGTAAGGATGCCTCTCTTGCTTGTCTTGCCTTTTTCTCTCATCCTCCTCCCTGATGGAAAGTGTGGGAGGCCTGGGTTCAAACCCAGAGGCTGCCACTTTCTGACAAGGTGACTTGGGGCCAAGACCTCAAGGCGCTGAGCTTTAGTTTTCTTTTCAATAGGGAAGAGGGGTCATAAAACTTCCTTTGCTGTGGGGCTCAGAGATACACAGGAGAGTGGTCCAGCGCAGTGCCTGGCATGGAGTGTGTACCTTGGTGATGCTCTTTATTAATATTAAACAGTCCATCAGCATCCTTGTGTTGCCAGTGAGGGAGAGTATAACAGGGTTTGTGAGTGGGAGGAGTAAAACCTTGGAAGGTTCTGCTGCATTTCTAGGGCGGTGAGTCTGCTCTTTCCATGTCTGCAAACACTCCGGGCACCCGCTCCACGTTCCGCCTTGGGGCAGCTAGGAAGCAGCCGCCCCTCTCGGGGAGCTCCCAGCAACAGGTGACGCCAGAGCCACTAGAGCTGGGTGGAAAGGACCCGAATGATGCCATAGTTGCTGCCGTGTGCCGGGCGCTGAGTGGGTCCCGGAACAGCTGGCAGGTGCTTGTGGTTTCCGTGTTGTGTAATTGGATCGTCGTAACCTGTTCGTAGATATGCCCTGGCGTCATCCTGTCCCCATTACACAGAACGGGAAATTGAGGCACAGAGGGGATGCCCTTTCCAGGGCCTTGATGGTGGTAAGCGGCGGAGGCGGCACCTGAGTTGAACCACTCGCGCTTAATCTCTAGTCCGAGGATGCTGCCGGTGGAGGGCTGTGATGTGGGCTCTTGGGCACAGGGACGGCCCCAGAGGGCCGGTTTCTTAGGGGAGAAGAACTAGTGTGGCTCCCAAGCGGCTTCGTTGAACGTCCTCTTTTTGGGGAACATCCTGGCCTGGCCTCTGGTGTGGAAGGAGCTTCTGGAAGCGGGATATTATCTCTGGAGAAGGAGACAGGTTTCCCCTCTACGCTGGGAAAACGCAGGCTGCGTTCTCTGCCCCTCCTGCGGGAAGGGAGAGGAAACTCACACTCTTCCCGGCTTCTCTGATGTTCTCGGTTGCTGAGAAATTCTCCCCGCTGCTTCTCGTCACAGTGTCTGAACTTCCGTAGTACTTGTGTCTCTGCTTTCTTGTAGCAGGAGTTCCGTAACAGATGTGTGCTGATGGAGTGGGGGTGGGCGTGGGGTGGGCGAAGACCGGTGGTGGAGAGGAGCATTCCGGGTACTGCGTGGGGCGCGGGAGTCAAGGAGGACGTTGGGGCGAGGGACAGGGGGTCCCGGGGCCTTTGTAGGATGGCAGATTGGGAACTACAACCCAGCCAGGCCTGGCCAGGGCGTGGGTTTTGTCTGCCCACGTTGTTTTCATCAAGAAATGTCTCCATAATATCGATCGATGCATAAGAGCTTTATGTGTAATAGCATCAACTGTCTGGGGCCAAGTGGGTCCCCACTCACCCTCCAGTTTCTCACTTTGTTCTCTAGTAGATCTCATGTCTCTGTCCCCCCCTCGGAGCTGGCCTGGACACAAAGAAGTGAAGCGAAAGGATGGACGTTCAGGCAGCTGCTGGCCGTCCCCACTGCCCTAGGACAACCTGAAACCAGGGAGACAAAAAGCTGGAGTTATGGGGTCCCGGGACCGCCCCCCACCCAGTGAGGGAGCCGAGGTCCCAGAGAGGGGTCCTCACGGCTGCTTCCCCCATGCCTTCCAGGTCATTCCTGCACAAGACAGCCCACCATGGCCTCAGACCACCAGACCCAAGCGGGCAAACCTCAGCCCCTCAACCCCAAGGTGGGTGCACCTGGGGGGCTGGGGTGGCAGGCACAGAGTCTCTCCCAGACTCGGTTTCCCGTCTATAAAGTGGGGTTGGTGTTTTTCTTTCTGGGGCTCCCCCTCTCTGAGCCGTAGTCTCCCCAGCTTGCACCCTGCAGCGGGGTTGCTGATTCAGAAGACCCCTCCCCGGCCCACGACGAACATGCTTCTGGCTTTGGAGACTGAATTTCCTCTGCCTTACCCTGCACCCCGTTCCTCAGTGGGGTTCCCCAAAGCCGGGCAGACCCTCAGCCCAGAGGGGGCTCATGAATGGGAGGTAGGGTGGGATTCCTGACTCCACACCTGCTGCTGTGAGCTGGGCCAGTGACTTGACCTCCCTGAGCCTCAGGTCCCTCCTTTGAGAAATGGGGAGTCGGACTCACAGCATAAGGTGGTTGTGGAGAGGCAAAGGTAACAGGCTCAGACTAACGCATGTCCACCTAACCCCAGCTATGATGCCTTCTTTGCTTTTTCCTCCTAAGGGTGGTGGGATCTTATCCCAATGTCAGGGGCTTCTCACACCGAATCTGCCCCCAAACGTCTACCAGCAACCGTCCGCCAGGCTGGCGTCCCGTGTCCCTCTGCTTCTGGGGCCCCAGGCAGAGAGTTTGTCCTGGAATTGCCTTTTTGCCTGGTTCCAGCCCCCGCCCCAGCTCACCCCGTTCTGTCCCTTAAGAGGCTTACTTTCTAAAAGAAAAACAATAAATAAACTAATAAATATATAACTTCCAGGAGTGAGAAGTGTTAGGAAGAAAGAAAAAGAGTGGGTTCTTTAGAGTCAAGGTGGACGAAGAACGTGTTAGCTAAGACGGTCAGGGAGGGCTTCTCTGAGGAGGTGACATTGGAGCAGAGCCTCGGGTCAAGCGAGGAAGTAGTAAGAATCGGGGAATGGGGGTAGGCAGAGGGCACAGCAAGTGCAAAGGCCCAGGGGTTGGAGCAAGGTGGGTGAGTCTGAGCAATAGACTCAGACGTGGCTTGGAGCAGTGCCATCCAGCCGATTTCTAATGGGAGCCGCTATGGAGTTTGACACTTCCTAGTAGCCATGTTCACAGAGTAAAAAGAAACAGGGGAAATTGACTTTCATATTTTTTATTAAACCCAATATATCCTAATGTATTGTCAGTAGAAAAATTATTAGAGAACTATTTTACATTCTTTATCCGTACTAAATCGTCAGCATCTGATGTGTATTTAATGCTTATAGCACATCTGAATTCAGATGAGTTGCACATGTCAATAGAAACCTAACGATTGCTGTATTGGACAGTGCAGGTTGAAAGGATTAGCTAATACGTAAATTTTTTGCATCCATTTGTTGATAAATAATAAAAATAATCACGAGCTCCTGGGCTCTCTGAGGCCTTTCAAATGCATGGAGAGGCAGACCTTCCTCGCCCTCCTTACCCCTGCAAGCCCTTGCCTCCCAGGCCAGGGTCATAATCCACTAGCCCCCGACTCCCATGTTCTTGATTCTTCTCGGTAAGCCGGCACAATAGGCATGACTCCCCATTTTACAGAGCGGGCAGCTGAGGCTCAGAGCAATCACGTGGCTTCCTCGGGTTGCATAGCAGGATGCAACAGAGGCGACACTGGGGCCCAGGTCTCCTGACCCATCTGTGGTGGAGTCAGTGAACACAAAGGCTGAATTGAGCCCATGGAATCTGACTCTGAACCCTGCTGGGCCTCCCTGCCCTGGCTTTGTCTGGCTAATCCCCCGCCTGAGAGGAGGGGGGGGTGCTTCACCCAGCCAGTGCTGACAAGTGGATTGTGCAGCTGCCCCGCGGCCCTGAACCTACCTCTTCATCCAGAGGCAGCTCCCTGGGGGAAGTGTGGCTGGAAAACCTCTGCCCCCAAGTTCTCTGTGGAATCCTGAAAGATAGCAGCCATCCCCCCCCCACCCCACCTCCAGCCATTAGTACTTGGCTGTGATGCCGTGAGCAGCCCGTTTATTTTGCTGAGCTTCAGTGTTCCTGATGGGAATCCTGCTGGCCCTTCCCCGGGCTGATGCAAGGACCAGGTGAGGCAAAGGAAGTGAAGTCCTTTTAAGAAGTATCCCAAGGTGGGAAGAAAGCCTGCAAAACCTGTGGGGGCTTAAGAAAAGGGCACAGGTATGTGTAGTTTTATAGGTGAAATGGGGGTGAAGGGTGGATATGGGGGTACTAGTCTAGCTCTTATGGGGACAGGAGAAGCTTAAGCAGCACGGTCGAGCATCTTGCTACTTGCTGCTGTGGTCCACAGACCAGTGGTACCAACCTCACCTGGGAGCTCGTTAGAAATGCAGAATCAGGGGAGGCACCCCAGACCTTCTGCCTTGGAAACCACATCTGTCAAGATGCTGGGTGTTTTATATGCATGTTAGAGCTTGCAAAGGGCTGCTCTACTGGAAACAGCCTCAGACAAACTTGGGCTCCAATTTCAGTTCTGCCACATACCCACTCAGCACCTGTAGCATGTCCCTTAATTACTATAATTATGCTTCCCACATCCAGAGCAAATATGGTCTGCTATTATGCTCCTCTGAATCCTTCCAGCAACCCTATGAGGCAGGTTCTGTATTTCCCATTTTACAGATGGGGAAACTGAGGCTCAGAGAGGTGAAATACTGTCTTAAGGTCTCACAGCTGGTAACTGGAGCCAAGACTGTCAGACTGTATGTTTGGTTCGTGATTCCCAAGCATGGAACCCTTCAGCATCCTTCGAGGCTCTCTGAGTCCCCTCCCCACCCCACTCACCCTCATGATGGGGGTCTGACTCTCTCTTCCTCTTGCAGATCATCATCTTTGAGCAGGAGAACTTCCAGGGCCACTCACATGAGCTCAACGGGCCCTGCCCCAACCTGAAGGAGACCGGCGTGGAGAAGGCAGCCTCTGTCCTGGTGCAGGCTGGACCGTACGTAGCTGGGGGGAGGGGGCGGCCTCACTTGGTCAGGAGCTGCCAGGGAAAGACAGTTGGGCTATGGAGCTGGAGGGATCTGCTCTCACTGAGCTCCTAACTGTGTGATCAGGGCACCAGGATTTGGGGTCTTGGCAGCCTATGAAGAGAGCTTGTGCGTTGAAGTCAGATAGAGCTGGGTTTCAAATCCTGGTTCCACCACTTCTGTGCTGTGTGATGCTGGACCAGGAACTTCCCTCTCTGAGCCTCGGTTTTCTCCTCTGTAGGATGAGGATAACCATGTCCTCCTGGGGATGATGGGATGGAGCTCATGTGAAAAGACTGACACCACTTCCTCAAGGCAGGGAGATGGACACAATGACTCCCATGGACCTTTTAAGAGCTGCCAGTCTCTGGCTCTGGGAGTGTCCTCACTCTCCTGCGAGGTTTAAAGCTGGATGTCCCAGCTCTGCATCCACCCCTCCCTTCCAAGGTCGTGGTGATACTTGGTTTTTTCAGGTTTGCTGACACATTTGGGGTCCAGCAGGCTTGGGACCCCTGACCCAAGAGAGAAGGGGAGGTGACTAGTCAGGTCTGACTCTGCCGTGCTCCAGTCACATCGTTGAGCACAGCCTGCAGGGGCCTCTCTTTTGCGGTTCCCTGATGGTTCCTTCTCTGCAAGTCTCTGGAATCAGAGGTGGCTACCAGTGACCCCCAACCACTAGGTCAGTGAGTCTGGTGTGGGTCCTGGGTGACCCACACCACACCTCAAGCTTCACAGGGAATTCTGCAGAGTGTGATGAGCCTACTTAAATCAGAGCCTGCTGGTGTGGAGAACACAGCCAAAGGAATGGCCCTGCCCAGTCCCACGTACCTGATGTGCTCAGAGCATCAGGGTGCCTGAGAGCATGGCTTCCTGGATGGCTGAAGTTTTGACCACTGAAGCACCACATCTGATTTTCAGTTGTCTTTTTTTTGTTTGTTTCTTTTTTTAGTATTTGGATGGAAGAATTTTTCAAGTAGACTTTACATTCCTCTGCTTTCTTTTAAAATATTTAACTTTGACATTTTTATTAATTATGTACTGTTTAAAATTAAGGAGAAATTGTTTAGTACAAAAAAGCCATATGACTCTAATCTTACCACTCAGAAGTAACCATTAAGATTTTGATATAAACTTAGATTTTTCTGCATACATATTTCATCAAATATATATTAGCTACATATTTAATCAAAAGTGAGCTCATGCTTTACGTACTGTTTTATGACTCATTTTGAAACCTTTTGCAAGATATCTCAAATGCTCTCCGTGTCACTAAGTAGCATTTCATGTGAATGTTTTTCAAAGAGTCCTCTGGAGGTAAGTCTGCATCACAGTCACAGAAGGGGGAGGCTTTGAGGTGCAAATTCTTGGGCCCCTTCCCTGCCCCATTGAATCAAACTCTTGGGCCCGGAGTCCAGGAACCTGCATTTCACAAACCCACCTGGTGATGTTTCTGCCCAGTTAAGTTTGAGAACCCATGTCCTGCTTCAGTGTTTTTCACGCCTCTGTAACTTTTCATCATGGGATACGCTGTAATTGATTCAACCGGGCCCTGCCCATTGGATGTGTAAGTTGTTTCAATTATTTGATATTATAAATAACACCCTTACCCATATATCTGTGAGCTCTTGACAGCTGTTTTCTAAGGACACGTTGCCTAAAGCTGAATGGCCAGATCAAGAGGGCATCCTCTTCTAAAAGCAGCAAGAAACACCATCTCCCCTTCCGTGAAGGGCTTAGATTACTGTTCTGAACCGCCGATACGGTGCCAGGCTGAACCGTCTGCCTCTGCAGTGAACAGCCCAGAATGCCAGGCATCGTGAAGTCGGTGCCCCATTTTTCTTATTGTCTCCTTTCCTCTATTAGCCATGCCCCACTGGCAGGTAATCCTTCCCTTTAAGGTCCTATTCCTCTTCTACTGTGGGTCAAAGAGAAGATTAGAGTTTTGTGTAGGGTACGAGTCCGGAGACCACCATCAGGAACAGAAGAGGAAATCGACCCAGAGAGAAGGGGTTGAACAAGGTGCATGAGCTTCATTCAGATGTAGGGATGTGCTGGAGTCTGTTCTCGGGGGTGAAAGCTGACTGGGCGCATTTCTTCCCAACTCTGTGTTCACTGATGTCATATGGAGCGCTTGACATCCGCCACGGTGGGCGTATTTACGCCATGGAAATTAGCAGATGCTACGAACAGGACTTGTCTTGTTTTTGAGCGCTGGCTGCTCATTTCGCAGCATCCCGTTGGCCCTAGGACCTGGGTTCTATACATCAGCGTTTGTTGCTAGGCCATCGTTTAGGCTTCCTTCTTCCTTCTTGATTGTGTTCCAGATGATTGGAGTCAGCATCATGCTGGTTTCTGGATAACTGAGGGGATGCAGCTCTTGGACTCGCTGTGCTAGGATTTAGATGAGGCTGCTACTCATTTTGATGAGCTGGGCAGCTGTGAGCTCTGAGGCCCAAGCGGGTAGTCAGGGTCCCACTGGAGGAAGCCTGGAATGAGCCTGACCTGCCCTCTCTCTGTCTCTCTCTCTCTCTGTCTGTCTCCACTGCAGCTGGGTAGGCTATGAGCAAGCCAACTGCAAAGGGGAGCAGTTTGTGTTTGAGAAGGGCGAGTACCCCCGCTGGGATTCATGGACCAGCAGTCGGAGGACGGACTCTCTCAGCTCCCTGAGGCCCATCAAAGTGGTGAGCCCCCTGACCCTCATCTTCTTCCTCTCTTCATCCCCTTGGAGCCAGAGGTCTGGGGACCAGGAAGGAGGCTTCACCTCTGGCTTCGTGCCCCTTCTGACTGTTGGGGGACTTCCTGGCTGTGTGACCTTGCATAAGTCACGTCACCTCTCTGAGCCTCAGTTTCCCCACCTGTAAAATGGGGATATTAGCATCTACTGTCCTGAGATACCAGCAGGCTTAGGCTGAGAGTCGCCACATCATACAACTTCAGGGGCTTCATTCAAGATGCTCCAGGGGGTGCTGTTCACATTCTAGTCTCTGTAGATGGTGCTGTCCAGGGCTGTGCGACTCCCGTCACAGAGCAATTGCTCCATAAATGATTGCTACCATAAAGACTCAAAGAAATTCTGGGTTTCAGGGAGGAGGAGAAGGCAGTTTAGCTCTTGTTCACAACCATGCCAGCATGACCTTTCAGAGCTTCTCTGATCCTGATTCTTACTAGTGTGTGAACTCTGGAGGGCAAAGTGCCCAGCGATGCTCTCTTACACTCCCAAACCTCCCCAGCCCAGTCTAGCTCTCCCCAGAGCTTAATGGAAGATTGGAGAACATTGGGCTTGGCGTTCCACAGACCTGGGTTCCTCTGCTGGCTCTGGCACTCCCGGCTGTGTGACCTTGGCCAAGTCACTTTACCTCTCTGAGCCTCAGTTTTCTCATCTGCCAAACAGCATAAGAGTAGCTTAAAAGATGGAAGGAGATGACTTAAGAAAAATGTCATAGGAACAGGAGGGTGGGAATATGTGTGGAGATGAAGGAAAACAAAAATATTTTAAGTGTCTACTAGAGACACCGTAAGTGTACACACGTGCACACGTGCACGCGCGTGTGTGTGTATCAGGTCTGCCATTTATTTTTAAAAAGGAACGGTGATGCATCGGGAGGGAAAATGCCATTTCAGAATCAAATATTCCCCAAAGTGTAGAATCTGGAGTGTCTGTTATGTGAAAATAGCCAGCTAGGTTCTTAATAAACGACCACTGTTGGATACAGTTGCCATAGACACTCGCGTGGTGGGGGTCTTGGGCAGAGGGCTGCAGGTGGAGCCTGCTGGTCCCTACTCCAGGGCACCCTGGGCACCCTCACCCACACTCGCTTTCCCCCACTCCCTGCCCACAGGACAGCCAGGAGCACAAGATCATCCTCTATGAGAACCCCAACTTCACGGGGAAGAAGATGGAGGTGATAGACGATGACGTACCCAGCTTCCACGCCCACGGCTACCAGGAGAAGGTGTCTTCCGTGCGGGTGCAGAGCGGCACGTGAGTGCACACCCAGCCCTGGCTCACCCCACCCCAGGAGTCTGGGCCCTGGGCTGCTAAGTCCTGCTCTGCCCTGAACTCTGGGGATCTTATATGCTTCTCATTGGAAAACGGGTGTTGAAATCATCAGCCTACATGTGGCTTTCAGCCCCTGAAGTTCCATCCTGACCTGCCTTTTGGGCAACACCCTACCTCTGAAGGAAAGAAACCTTGGCCTTAACCTCAGCCCCAAAGAGCAGGACAGTAAATGGTGGAGGTGGGGTGGGCTAAGGCAGAAGCTGGGGGTGGGGATGGGGAATCGCAAGGCTGGGAATGAGTTGAGTGGTCTTAACAGAGCTGGGAGAGGCAGGACGTCCAGCCCGTGCTGGCCTTTGACTGCATGCGTTCCTGAGATTGGAAATCGGAGGGGTCCTTCTCCACCGAATTAAATTTCTTCAGCATATAACCTCAGCCATCAGCCCTGGGGAATTTCTCACTGTGAAAACTTTGAATTCCACGGGGAGTCTGCAAATGGGCTTTGGGCAGCAGCGTGCTGGAGCTGGCTTGTACCAGCTTGCAAAAGTTGACTGATAACTTTTCAGAATTTATGTGAGCTGGTTGTTTAATCATTGGTGACTTGAACCATCATGGAAGTATTTATACCACAGAAATTGGAAAAGGTTACAAATCAAGACTTTTTTCCCCAAAAGGGCTAGTTTACCAGCACATACTCGCTTCCTGGGGCTTGTCAAACTCTTACGAGTGAGCAAAGTTCTATGCTCCTGTTCCCTGTCATTTACTCACTTATTCATTGATTCCATTTGTCGAGTGACGTCATACGCCAGGCACGGCGTTAGGTGATCAGTAAGTCAAGGTCGGTTAAAGAAACCCGGCCTCTGCCTTGTGTAGCTAGCGGTCTCGTTGGGGGCAACTGTTAATAACTGAGGAATCCACACAAATCTAGCCTCCTTCCCCGAGGAGAACTGAGATCTCAATAAAGTTGGAATTATGGAGGTAAAGAGGAGGAAGGACATCCCAGACAGTGAGAACAGCACGTGCAAAGGTCCTGGTGGGAGGAGCCTGGTGAGTCTGATGGGTTCCAGAAGGGATGGAGTGGCTGGGTTGCCGAGAGGTAGGGGCCCAAGTCTGAGAAGTGTCCACAGGGCCTGGCTGGACAGGTCCGTGTGGGCCGGGACTTTGTGATGCTTTCTGGGGAGAAGACTGTAACATTCGTCAGGTACTCAGAGTGAATGGCCCCCTCGACGGTGATGGCTTCAAATGGTGGCGGGATCACAGGGGGCTCCTGGGACCTCGGCTCTTGTCCTTTGGCCTTGCCAGGGGTTGGGTTAAGAGGCCTGTCTCCTCCTAAGCTTAAGTCAGCTTGAGATCACCCCTTCCTCTGATCCCGGTGTCAGGCCTTCAGTTTAAAGTTGCTTCTGGAGGTAGTGAGCTCCCCATCAAGGGAAGGAAGAAAGCAGAGGCTGGGCCCAGGAAGGGTGGTGGTGTTCCTGCTCAGCACCCAGTTAGCGTGAAATGATTGGGAGGCCCCACCCTTCCCCGTGGCTAAAGGATCCCCCCCATCTGTGTCTCCTGTCTCCCCACACCCCCTCCCCCTGCCTCTGGCCCTGCAGGTGGGTCGGCTACCAGTACCCCGGCTACCGCGGACTGCAGTACCTGCTGGAGAAGGGCGATTACAAGGACAGCAGTGACTTTGGGGCCCCCCAGCCCCAGGTGCAGTCCGTGCGCCGCATCCGAGACATGCAGTGGCACCAGCGAGGCGCCTTCCACCCCTCCAACTAGTGCCCCCTTTCCTTCTTCCCCGGGGGCGTGGCCCACCGCCCAGGATCCCACCAGACCTCCTGGCGACTGAATAAAGTGTGACTTGCAACGTGTCCACGGCAGCGTCTTTTATCCCCCGTGGGAGCTGGGGTGCTGCGTGCGTGCGTGTGTGTGTGTGTGTGCTCATGTGAAAGAGACACAGATGCGAGCACCAGACAGTGACTGGGTGAGGGGTGGGACAACCTCACCAAGTCTTTCAGCTCTGCAGCTGCTTAGCTGTGTGACCTCGGGCACATAGTCCAACCTCTCTGAGCCTCTGCTTCTTTGTCTGAGTTACCTCGCCGCCCCCGCCCCCCACCTTGCCCCACAAGTGGCTGGCTTGGCTGACCTCTGAGTGCTTCTCGTGTGGTTGCCGGGCAGTCACTCCAGGGCACGGGATGGACCCTTAAAGGCATAACCACTGCCTGCAGTTCCCACAGACCTGCCTCATCACGTTGAACCTGGGAGTTTTCTTAGATCTGCCCAGAGGAGCCCCAAACCCTTTCATCCCCACCCCATCCCAGAGAGAGGTCACGATGACCTGTTTGTGGGTTTGTGTGTTCCTTGGTCGCTTTGTTCATGACTTGGTTGGGATGGTCACTTAGCATAGCAATTGAGGGCTGGGTTCTGATTAATGCCGGTTCTGGAGCCTTGGCCAGTGATGGGGCCTCAGAACCTTAATGCTTCCTCTTGGAAAAATAGGGAAAAAATAGTGCCTCCCTGACAGGGTTACAGCAGGGACGACATGAGATAGTTCAGGAGTTCTTCCTATAAATGTTCATCGCTGGTTGGTTTTCTGTAGTGCAAATATCCGCTCCCAGAGAGCATCTTTTTGCTTTGTCTGCTTCGTCTATGGTATGTTTTGATGCCGTAGTTTTAAATTTTGGTGTGGTTTGACATCAGTGTGTCCTTTATGGTTTGTATCTGCCATGTCTTCTTTAAGAAATTCTTTCTCACCCCGCTTCCCACAAATATATTCTCCAGATTTTTTTTTTCCCTAAAAGTTATAAAGTTTTGCTTTTCCCACTGAAGTTCTCAATCCTCCTGGAGTTGATTTTTCTGTACAGCGTGTGCCAGGGACCTAATTTCTTTTTTCTTTATTTTTTTTTCCACTTTGGACCACCGTTGTCCTGGAGTAATTTACTGAGAAATCCATTTCCCCCACTGTGGTGCAGGGTTGCCTCTGTGTCCCATAGTGGATGGACACATATGTGTGGAGTCTGTTGATGGGCTCTTTTTTTTCTGTTCCTTTATTCCATGTGTGTGTCTCTGTATGCTTACCATATTATGTTAATAGCCACTGCTGTCTAATAAATCTTGCAGTGCCCTAAATCATCCTTCTTCTTCAAGGACATTTTAGATAGCCTTGCCCCTTTATTTCTCCATATCAAATCATTTCCTCAAATCTAGAAAAATGGGAAACCCTATTGAATGAGCTAAAGAGACTAAGATGATTACCGTGAAGGTGGGAGCAAATCAGTGCTTAACAAACAGTTGCCAGCTCCGATTTGTTTCTTCATTCTTCAGCCGGCACTCACGGAGGGCCTGTTTTGTTCCTGGAATGGGCAGAGTAGGGGATACCAAGGAAGACAGAGACCCCGCCCCCAGGAAGCTTCTACTCTGTGGGGATGGGAATAGTTTGAGAGTAGAACCTCGATGATGATTTTGAATTGTAACCCCCTCAAAATTTGTA
This sequence comes from Hippopotamus amphibius kiboko, assembly GCF_030028045.1. Taxonomy (NCBI): domain Eukaryota; kingdom Metazoa; phylum Chordata; class Mammalia; order Artiodactyla; family Hippopotamidae; genus Hippopotamus; species Hippopotamus amphibius. The sequence continues at coordinate 8,106,918 of NC_080193.1, read as the reverse complement.
TGTTGTCCTAACCCCCAATACCTCAGAATGTGACTTTATTTGGAAATAGAGTCGTTGCTGATGCAATCAGTTATATGTGAGGTCATGGTGGAGTAGGGTGGGCCCCTAATTCAATATGATCGGTGTCCTTATGAAAAGGAAATTTGGAGGCAGACACACCCACAGGGAGAACGCCATGTGAGGATGCAGGCAGAGATGGGAGTGATACAGAAGATGCCGTGAAACGCCAAAGGTTGCCAGGAAACCACCAGAAGCCAGGAGTCATGGGACAGATTCTCCCTCATATATCCCCAGAAGCAGCCAACCCAGCTGACACCTTGACCTTGGACTGCTAGCATACAGAACCACGAGAGAATAAACTCCCATTGTTTATACCATTCTGCTTGTGGTACTTTGTTCTGGCAGCCCTAGGACGCTAATACAGAGATAATAAGATGAAGAGGCCAGCGACACCCAGGGAAGGCGGGAGTTACTGCCTGGGGCATCAGGGTAGACTTCCCCAGAAAGCAGAGGTGTTCAAAGAGGAGCTGGCATTTTCCAAGTGAATCTTGGCAAAGGGAACAGAGCATGCAAAGTTAGGGAAGCAAGAAAGAGCATGGTATGTTCCAGTGTTTCAGGTACAGCGGGTACCTCGGGGCCTGGAAACTTCAGAGGGATTGCTAAACACAAGGTCCTGAGAGATTGAAGTAGGACGATGGTGGTGGTGGTGACGGTGGTGATGGTGGTGATGTTGTTGATGAAGATGGTGATGTGTGTGGTCGGTGGCACCAAGAGGGTTTCCAGTTATCTATTTGAACATATCAAATCTCCCCAGACTTAGTGATAAAACTACAGCCATCATTTATTTTGCTCACGTGTAATCTGGGCAGGACCCAGTGAGGACAGCCCATCTCTCCTCCAAGCGGAGTCACCTAGGGTGGCTAGAAGGCTGGGGTGCGTCACATGGCTGGATGTTGTGCAGGAACCTCAACTGTGGCTCTCAGATCAGACACCTCCAACACGTGGACACCCCATGCAGGTGCTTGGCTCCTGCAGCCTTGTGGCTGGGTTCTCAGTGCAAGTGTCCCAAGAGAAAGGTGGAAGCTGCCTTTCATTTTAATGGCTTAGCCTCAGAGGTCACACAGCATCACTTCCTCCCTATTCTATTGGAAGAGGGGTCCCTTAGGTGGACCCAAGTTCAAGGGGAGGTGACAAAAACCCCACCAGTCAATGAGAGGAAGGTCAGCCTATGGGACGAGCTGTAGTACGGTGTCTGTCTTTACAAAATGCAATCTGCCCGATGGGGAAGGGAGGCGCCAGGAATGGGCTTTCACAAGGCAGGGAAGAGGGCTGGGTTCACGTGGCCAGGACACACGCTGTCTCTCAGGCCTCATCCTGCTCAGTAAAAGAACAGGCTGGACGTGACAGCTGGTTGGGGTCACTGTCCCTCCCTCCACATCTCTCTGATTGTGTCTCGTATTTGTGTGTGTGTGTGTGTGTGTGTGTGTGTGTTTCTCTTTCTCCCTTTATCTCTATCTTCTGTCTCTCTCAGGATCTGCCTTTGTTTCTGCTGGTATCTCTGCCCCTTTCTCCGTCATTCTGTCTCTAACGCTCCGTCTCTCCACCTGTGCTTTTCTCTCTTTATCTCTATATCCCCATTCATTCCCTATCTTTCCCCTTCATCTTACTCCTTCCCTCTCTTTGTGTCATGAATGGGCTGTGCTCTGCCCCCCTCTCCCCCTGCCCGGCAGGAACTGCTCCCTTCTTTCTCTGGTCCCCGCAGGGCCCGCCCTGAGCCTCCTTCCTGCCTTCCAGGAGCCATTTCCCCTTCGAGCCGCCAGGTGTCAGCAAAGCATCGTCCTCAGGGCTCCCACCTGCAGGGCCCTGACTGTCAGTCACAGGTTGTTATCGGTCACGTGATTCACTCCCTCTCCGGCCTCCGGCAACCTGTGGATTATTCCCACTTTGCAGATGGGCAGCTGAGCCTCGCGGAGCGAGGACTGACTTGCCCAAGGCCACGCTGGGAGAAAGCGGAAAAGCTGAGGTAGAAACCCAAGGCTCTATCCTGAGCCTCTCTGGCTGCCCTTGAACCCCCACACTCCAAACCTTCCACCACCCACTCTGGGGCCCCTCTTCCCTGCTGCCTGTGGTCACTGTGCAGCCCTGCACCCATTCTGGTCTGGGCTGGTGGCAGGTCAGGGGATGCTCTTTGACACTTCCAGTCCTGGAGATGCTGATAGACAGAGCGCCCTGACCCCGGCTTTAAAAATTAAGGAGCCTGAAATAGTCCTCCCCAAGCCTCCTCCTCACTGGGGTTTTGATGCTGGCTGGCTGCCGGTGCTGGGCTGCCAGGTCCCAGCAGCCCGCGGCTCCTCTGGACAGGCTCTACAGCCACCGTCCGTCACAACAGCATCCTTCTAAAACCAAATGTTTGCTTCCCTCTTGAGGATGGAGTTGATTGGCAGTGGACTTGGGCATCAGGAAGCTTTGGCAGAGCTGCCCTGAAGGAGATGCTTGAAAGGGAACAGGTACGTGATTTCCCTTTGTTGGTCTCCTGAATTTCCATCACCCTTTGACCTCTTGAATCTCTGTTAAATCCACCCACTTCACACCAACTCCCCCATCCAAGCCTGCATCGTCTCCTGGTCACATGGCCCCAACAGGCTCCTCACAGGTCCCTCTGCACTCCCTCTGCCCCTACAGCCCCTTCTCCACACAGCAGTCAGAGGGAATCTTCTCAAAAATGCAGATCCAATCATGACGGCCTCCTGCTTAAACCTGCCATGGCTCCCCATCGCCCTCGGGATGAAGACCCTAGTCACTGACTCACAAGACCTTGGAGGGCTAGTCCTGGCCTTGTCTCTCCAGCCTCCTACTACATAAATACACTTTTTCTCCTGTTCTTTGTACTCATCAAGCCACAGGGCTTCCCAGTTTGCCTAATTAGCCCTTGTGCAGCCTTCAAATCTCAGCCCAGTGGGTTCCCTGGCTTCACAGGTGAGGCCAATCGTCTGATGACGTAACGACTTTCTGCGCGGCTCACCTGTCTTCTGAAGGCCTAAGCACGCGTGTGGTTTTACATTTCTTTGTCTGATTCATTACTTCATTGCCGTTCCCTCTTAGACTGAAGTCTCCCGTAAGGGCAGGGACCATTCTAATTTTGCATTCTGTGTATTCAAGAGCCCACACATAGTTGAGGCTTGATACTGTATGACTGACTGAATGAATGAATGAATGGGTGGTCCAACCCAGAGATCAGGGCGACCAACAGGGCAACCTCCTTAGACTTTCATGTGCAGGTAAAGACTGTCAGTCTAAGGAAGATCAGGCAGCAGTGTGGAAAGCTTGTCTTACTCCCTGGGCTGGCGTGGACCCCTCCTTCCCCTCCTCCTTGAATTGGTGACCATCGCCTACGAGTCCTTCCAGAGCACAGACTCCAGATTCCATCACAGGGCGAGCTGTGAACCCTGACTCCTCACAGCTGTGTGCCCTTAACTAACTGAGCCGTACATTTTCATCTGAAAACAGGGTGCGTGAGGCTTACTCAGCGTCGGGTCCCTGGAAGTGAGGAGTCCAGAGCCTGGTGTCTAGCTGCTCAGGAACAAAGGTAACTTGTCCCTCTTAAACTTGCAATGCTTCCTGCTACCCCAGTGCCATCCTAGCCGTCTTGGTGTAGAGAATATAAGGAAAAGTATCCAATGGGTGCCTTCAGTCTAGGGCAGGGCTCTTAACCTCAGCTCTGCTGACAGGTTGTGGGTCCTGGGACTGCCTGTCCTGTGCATTGCAAGATGTTTAGCGGCACTGCCGGCCTCTGTCCACAAGATGTCAGTAACACCCTCGAGTTGTGACTCCAAACAGCCAACTCTCTCCTGGGGGCCAAGTCACCCCAGGCTGGGAACTAGGGATTCTAGTATTAGGGATACTCATCCTGGGGGAGAGGGCTAAGTGTGTGTGTGTGTGTGTGTGTGTGTGTGTGTGTGTGTGTGTGTGTGTGTGTGTGCTTTTTTTTTTTGGCTACTTTGGGTCTTTGTTGCTGCACGTGGGCTTTCTCTAGTTGCAGCGAGGGGGGGTTACTCTTTGTTGTGGTGCACAGGCTTCTCATTGCAGTGGCTTCTCTTGTTGCAGAGCACAGGCTCTAGGCACGTGGGCTTCAGTAGTGTATTTTTAAAGAGGATAGTGGATGGGGTCACAGAGGGTAGGACTTGGGGCAGGGCTGCAGACAGGGAGGAGGAGCCATTAAGACAAATTTTGCACGGTAGGTGTTTTCTCCACACCGCACATGAGATAGATTCAAATAAACTGTCAGAGCTGGAAAGGGGCCAAGTCTCCCACCTCACAGATGGGAAAACTGAGGTCTGGAGGTAAGGGCTTTGTTATTAGCAAGCAGAGAGCCTTAGGTACCTAAAATACACACACATAAATGTCTAAGCATTTAATATGTACATATATATTAGATATATGTTTGACATGTGTTGTATATAGCAACTGTATTAAAAACATATGGAGTCACAAGCAGGAAAGGCATTTTATTTTTATTTTTTCTTATTTTTTTTCTTATTAGTAGTGTATATATTGCAATCCCAATCTCTCAATTCATTCCCCCCAAACCGCACCCCCCCCACCCTGCTTTCCCCACTTGGTGTCCATATGTTTGTTCTCTACATCTGTGTCTCTACTTCTGCCTTGCAAACCAGTTGATTTGTACCATTTCTCTATATGCCACATATATGTGTTAATATATGATATTTGAGGAACGGCATTTTAGACCTTTTTCTCTGTGTACCATGTGTTGGCACCTGTGCGCGTGCGTGCAGACACACTCACAAAAGTGCAGTCCCACCTTCATGTTTATTTTTGATAATTCTGGGAAGAGAAAGTGGGAGGAATTTGGGGTACATTTGCTGCCTGAGGTCTTTTGGTCTTGAAGCCTTGGGGGGAGGAAAGAAAGGAGGGGAGGGCGGTGCAGGAAGTGCAGATGAAACAGGTCTCAGAGGGACATCTGTGGGCTAAGTAAGAGGACAGTGCCATTTTGTCCTTTTGTTTCATCAAACTGTTTTGGTGGCAGTAACCTGGTTTTTGAATGAGAAGGGCTGAAGTTTACCTTCAGGTTTTTTTGGGTTTTTTTCTATAAATTTATTTTATTTATTGGCTGTGTTGGGTCTTCGTTGCTGCACACAGGCTTCCTCTAGTTGCTGAGAGCAGGGGCTACTCTTCACTGTGGTGTTCAGGCCCTTCCTTGTAGTGGCTTCTCTTCTTGCGGAGCACGGGCTCTAGGCGCGTGGGCTTCAATTGTTGCGGCACATGGGCTCAATAGTTGTGGCGCACGGGCTCTAGAGTGAGCACAGGCTCAATAGCTGTGGCGCACGGGCTTAGTTGGTCTGCGGCATGTGGAGTCTTCCCAGAGCAGGGCTCGAACCCGTGTCCCCTGCATTGGCAGGCAGATTCCTAACCACCGCACCACCTAGGAAGTCCTACCTTCGGTTTTACAAGCACACAACCAAGACAGGTGGAAATTATGAAGGGGAAGTAGTGAATGACCCGTCTTCTAACCTTACGATGCAGCCCTTCAGACTTTTCCCAGGTGGCCCTGGGGAGTGACATGGTGGTCCTCTGGTTAGCATTGGAGAGCACTCCCTCTGGCTGGTGTGGAGTTGGGGAAAGTGTGGAGGGGCTGCAAGCTGTCTTCTCTGGACTGACAGGGAAGGCCTGCCCTGTTGGGGTGGGGTAGAGGATGGGGTGAAACTTCAGTGCACTTGGGCGCCCTCTGCCCGCCTGAATCCATCCCCTTTCCCTCCTTTGCCTTAAGGTAACCACGTCTATCTTTATTTATTTATTTATTTTTTTACTTTCACTGAGTATGTGAACATCCGTAAACAATGTGTAGTATTGTTTCTAGACTTTCCATAAACATTATACTCAATGTATCTTTTCGTAAAGTAAACTTTCCTCTCAACGTCATGCTTCTGAGATTTATCCATGCTGTGACATGTAGTAGATTTAGATCATGCATCTTAACTGGTGGGGAGTGTTTCATGGTACAGACGGAATGCAAGGTGCTAATCCCGTCCAGTACTGATGGACGCTGATGGTCCTTCTGGTTGGGTGTTGCTATAAACTAAGCTGCATTCACAACGTACTTCAACCTCTCTTGGAGTGGCCCCTTGGCTGTTGGTGCTGAGAGCAAGAACCCTGCAAGTGAGCCTAAATAACCCTTGTTTCCTCATTCACAAAACTAGGAATCATAGCGTTACCTACCCTACCGGGGTGTTGTGAGCATTTGTATAATAACGTCTATGAAGCCCTTAGAGCAGGGCGGCGCCGTGCAAGTGTTTGATATAATTTTATGCTGTTATAAGTTGCGCTTAGGAGGAAGTGTGAATGGAGTTATGTAACAGCCTCCTTTTCCAGGCTGTGTGACTTTGGACAAGTCACTCGACTTCTCTGGATCTTTCCTTCGTCATCCGTAAAACAGGGTGTCATAAAGATGACGTGAGATGACAGATGCCATATCACAGACCCTCAGCAGAGATCCGATTTTCTTTCCTCACTTCTGTTTCCTCACCCTTGCGAGGTTGTTGGGGCACATGTCATTTTCCTCTTGGAAAGATAAGGTGACTGAGGCTCAGAGAGGTACAGCAACTTTCTGCAGATCACACAGCATGTCAGGATGAATGGACTTTCTCCAGGCCACGTCCCTGGCTTGGGTCCCCATGGCTGTTATTGTAGACCTCCAGGACCTTCCTGCCTCCTCCTCAGATGCCCTGACACCCCCCCACCCCCTCCCACCCCCATCCCCTTCCTCCCCCTCCCACCCACCCCCAGCCTAGCCCTGAAGCTTGACCACCCTCTGTGTTCTTCCCGCACAGTAGAGCTGATACAAACAGTCCTCCACGTGGCCTCTCAGAAACAGCCACCAAACAGGCTCGTATCATGGCAACCACAGAATCCAAACAAGCTCCTAAGAAGAGATCATGAAGGAGGGGGACGTAGAAAGCTCACCGCCACCCCCCCGCCCGCCCCAGCCCAAACCAGCCTCCCCTCTGTGGATTCCCGCCCCTGGGCTTTCATCTTGCAGAGCTGACTTGGTTTGTGTTGTATCTTCACAGTTAAAGGAATTTACCCCAAGTTGTTTCCCTTTAGCTGAGTGGGGCTGGGAGCCAAGAAGTGCGGTTTAAAATATACAAAAGGAAACAGAGCGCAGAGGAGAAGAACCATCAGAGAGTGGGTGTCCTCCGGGCTAGCGGCGCTGTGCCACGCCTGGGCCCTGCCTGGCTTTGTCTTGGTCCTGAAGTCACTGGGGGCAGAATGGTGGCACCTCGACCCCTTGTGCCCACTGATGAGCCCTTAGTTGGCTCGTTTTGGAATTTCATCCCAAGTCCCAAAGCAGAAAGCTGGGAAGGCCCTGGAAGAGCATCTGATTCAAGCGTTTCCTTTTTTATTCTTTTCTGGATAATCTAGCATAAGGCATCCCAATATGCACAGCAGATAAGAGCTTGTTGGAATGGAAGTGGAGGGGCCAGGAATTCTGCCCTTGGCGCCCCCCCCCCCCCGGCCCATCCCCCCCAAGGGAGCCCTTTAGCATCTGCTTCCAGTGTCATTGCCCTAAGGGCATACAGAACAAACCCAGCCCCTGCATGTACAGATGAAGAAACTACTACCATGATGGACAGTGGTTATGAGCGAACTACTATTTTTTTTTAAGTATAGTTGATCTACAATGTTGTGTTCGTTTTAGGTGTACAGCAAAGCCATTCAGTTATTTATTTATTTATTCTTTTTCAGATTCTTTTCCCTTGTAGCTTATTATAAAATATTGAGTATAGTTCCCTGTGCTATACAGGAGGTCCTTGTTAGTTATCTGTTTTATATACAGTAGTGTGTATAGGTTAATCCCAAACTCCTAATCTCTCTCTCCCCCATCCTTTCCGCTTTGGTAACCACTTTGTTTTTTTATGTCTGTGGGTCTGTTTCTGTTTTGTATACTATAAGTTTATTTGTATCTTTTTTTTTTTTTTTTTTTTAGATTCCACATATAAGTGATATCATATAATGCTTGTCTTTGTCTGGCTCACTTCACTTGGTATGATAATCACCAGGTCCATCCATGTTGCTGCAAATGGCATTATTTTATTCCTTTTTTTGGCTAATATGCCATTGCATGTATGTGCCACATTGTCTTTACCCATTCATCCGTCGGGGGACACTTAGGTTGCTTGCATGCGTTGGCTATGGTAAATAGTGCTGCTGTGAACATGGGGGTGCGTGTATCTTTCACATCACGCTGGTCAGAATGGCCATCATCAAAAGGTCTACAGATGATAAATGCTGGAGAGGGTGTGGAGAAAAGGGAACCCTCCTACACTGTTGGTGGAAATGTAAATTGTTGCAGTCACTATGGAGAACAGTATGGAGGTTCCTTAAAAAACCAAAAATAGAGCTACCATGTGATCCTGCAATCCCACTCCAGGGCATATATCCAGAGAAAACCATAATTTGAAAAGCTAACTACTATTTTTTAAATTATTGTTTAGTATTTATTTATTTATTTAAAGCTCTTTATTGGAATATAATTGCTTTACACTGTTGTGCCAGTTTTTGAGGTACACCAAAGTGAATCAGCTGTACTTATACGTATAACCCCATATCCCCTCCCTCCTGCGACTCCCTCCCACCCTCCCTGTCCTGGCCCTCTAAGGCATCACCCATCATTGAGTTTACCTCCCTGTGTTATGCAGGAACTTCCCACTAGGTTTCTGTTTTACATTTGGTAGTGTATATATGTCAATGCTACTCTCTCACTTTGTTCCAGCTTCCCTTTTGCCTCTCCCCTCCACCCCGTGTCCTCAAGTCTGTTCTCTACGTCTGCATCTCTATTCTTGCCCTGTCACTGGGTTCATCAGTACCGTTTTTTTTAGATTCCATATATATGAGTTAGCATACGGTATTTGTTTTTCTCTTTCTGGCTTACTTCACTCTATATGACAGACTCTAGGTCTATCCACCTCATTACAAATAACTCAATTTCATTCTTTTTTATGGCTAATATTCCATTGTATATATGTGCCACATCTTTATCCATTCATCTGTTGATGGGCATTTAGGTTGCTTCCATGCCCTGGCTATTGTAAATAGTGCTGCAATGAACATTATGGTACATGTTTCTTTTTGGATTATGGTTTTCTCTGGGTATATGCCCGGTAGTGGGATTGCTGGGTCATATGGTAGTTCCATTTTTAGTTTTTTTAAGGAACCACCAAACTATTTTCCATAGTGGCTGTACCAACTTACATTCCTACCAACAGTGCAGGAGAGTTGCCTTTTCTCCACACCCTCTCCAGCATTTGTTGTTTCTAGATTTTGTGATGATGGCCATTCTGACTGGTGTGAGGTGATGCCTCATTGTGGCTGTGACTTGCATTTCTTCAATAATTAGTGATGTTGAGCATCTTGAAAAGCTAACTGCTATTATTCACACTTGAAACATGCCAAGTGTAGGGATGTGACTTTACGTGTCTGATAGGATCAAATCCCCAGAGCTACCTGGTAAGGTTAGTGTCCTGGCAGTCCCCACTTTGCAAATGTGGAAACTGGAAGCACAGAGAGGTGTAGTCACTTCCCAAAGCCACGCAGCTGGTAAGTGGTGAAGCTGGAACTCAGAGCCCAATACAGTTGATTCCAGAGCCTGTGCCGTTACCTCCTACATGGCCCAGGGAGTTTAAGGACCGTCCCGCAGGCACACAGGAGCTGAGCTAGGACAAAGAGGTGGCCTGGTGTGGAGGGAGGCTCACAGGATGTGCAAGGTTGGAGCCCTGGGCATTTGTCCTGGCTGTTGGGTAAGAGACTGACAGTGAGTGGCTGGTAAGCATGGAGGGAGGAGGAAGGAAGCCTTGAGATCACACTGGGGAACTTGGAACTAGGGAGCTACAGCAGATGCTTGAGCTAGAGAGTCAAATCCTACCCTTGGCTGCACTGGAGTGTTGGGACTATAGGCCCAGAGGATTTTGTTCACGATAATCAGAGCTGTGCCAGCCACTGCTGCAAGCACTTTATAGGCACAATTTTAATCATCACAAAACCTCCATCTGGGAGGTGGCATTATCGTCCTGTTTTACAAATGAGGTCCCTGAGGCTCGAAGGAGTGAAGGGATTTGCCCAAGGCCACACACCTGGTACATAGTGAACTTGACATTTGAACCCAAGACTGGCTGATTCCTAAGCCTGCATACTTATATCAATTAAGCTCAGCCACCGTTTGTGTAACAAACGACCACAAAATCTCAGTGCCCTGCTCCTGTGTCTAAAGTGAGTTGGTTGAGCCAGGCTATGTCTCTCCGCTTCTCCTGGGGTCAGTGGGCTGGCTTGGAACTCTTCCTCTCCTGGTGATGGCAGGAGCACAAGAAGACAAGAAGAAACACACAAAGCCTCCTGGGACTCAAGCCTAGAGCAAGTGCACAGTCAGTCCCTCCTGCCTCATTTTATTCACCCAAGCACGTCTGTGACCAAGCCCAGGCAACTGCAAGCTCCCTGGGGAAGAGTAGGGATACAGGGAGAAGGGAAGAACTGGGGCCAATATTGTGCTCTGCAACAGTGCCCATGCTGGTGAAAAATGTGTCCACGTACTCTTTGATACCCTTTTTCAAAAGTGGAGACCTTAAGTGTGGGCTGGGCTTCCTGACTTCCTTCTAATAAAGAGAACAAGACAGACGTCACAGTGTGTCCCTTCCAAGGCGAGGGCACTGGGACTCCCTCCTTGCCCTTCAGAGGACCATCACCCTGGGGAAGCCAGCCGCCATAAGGTAAGGATACTCAAGCATCCCTGTGGAGAGCTGCACTTGGTGAGGACCTGGGGACTCCAGCCAGCAGCTGTGGGAGTGAGTCTTCCTGGAAGCAGGTCCTCCAGCCCCAGTCAAGCCTTCAGCCGACTACAGCCTACGGACATCCTTGAGAGACCCTGAATTAGGACCACTCAGCTGAGGCACTTCTGAATGCCTGATCCACAGAAACAATGAGACAATGAGTATCTTTATTGTTTTAAGCTTCCAAGTTCTGGAGCAATTCAGTATGCAGCAACGGAAAATGAATGCAATGCCTAATCGTTATGCCAGCCTATTGCTGCCATTTCAAATGAGGCTTCGATGGAAGCTGTTTTGTCTCCTCCCCGGAGAACCAGCAAAATCCCAACAATTTACCAAGATTAAGGGACCAAAAATACTCATGGTGAACTGTGGTTGTTAAGAAGCATCTGTTCTCGAGATGCCCAAATTGGGCTGTTCTCAAAGAGAATGAAAATGTATCAGAGGACGGGGACAGCTGTGAGGGGACCAAGGCCAACCCTTTGGCAGACTCAGCTTGTCACTCGGGTCCCTCCTTGGAGCGGAGGCGGGAGAAGGATCCGGGCAAAAGTCTGGGGGGGCCTGCTGTAGCAAGGCACTGACGGCTCCATCCAGCTGCAAGAAAGGTACTCACACTCATCACATCCTACTGTGTGCCAGGTTCAAGGTGGGCGCTGCAGAGCCTGTATGTGAGGAACAAGGGTTGGGGTGTTGGAAGACTCTGGCTTTATGATGTGGACTAACGGGTGAGAGGCAGTATGGACTAGTGGTTAAGAGCCCATGGACGGACCTGGCTTTGAATCCCAGCAATGATGCTTGCTGGCCCTGAGGCTTATAAGGGACCAGTCACTTAAATACTCTGAGCCAGTTTCCTCATCTGTAAAATGGGCATAATAACTGTACCTACCTGACCAGTGGATGTGGTCTGCCCAGCTTTGCTTTGTAGGACTCCTCCTGTACTCCGTGTGTCCTGTCCATCCTGGTGCCCTGCCACTGTCGCACATCCCCTTGGCCACAGTGATTGGTTCAGGAATAGACATATGACCCAAGTGAAGTCAATCAGATGGCTGTAGGGAGATGTTCTTTCTTTCCTAAAGTGGTAGGTTTAGAAGGACGGGAGCCTGAGTTGTCAGTGCCAACCATCACATGTACCATGTGAAGAAACCTTGTCTTAGACCTAGGAAGAAGTGAAAGAGCCTCATGACATTGTTTAAACTCCTAGATCCAGCCGTACCTGAAGCCTACACAGAATTTGTCCCAGATGTCTACATTAGTCAAAGTTCACCAGAGAAGCAGAACCAGTAAGTAGACATACACACATCCTATTGGTTCTGATATACCTATCTATTGATCAATAGATATAGACATAGAAAGAAATTTATTATAAGGAATTAGCTCATACAATTATGGAGGCTGGCCATTGTCAAGATCTGTAGTCAGCAAGCTGGAGACCAGAAGAGCTGATGGTTTTAGTCCAAAAGCCAGTAGACTCAAGACCCTCAAAGACCCAATACTTTAGTTTGAGTCCAAAGGCAGAAGACCAATGTCCCAGTTCAAGGCTGTCAGGCAGGAGGTTCCCTCTTACACATGGGAGGGTCAGCCTTTTTGTTCTATTCAGGCCTTCAAGTGATTGAATAAGAGCCACCCACATCAAGGAGGGCAACCTGCTTTCCTCCGTCTGCTGAATTAAATGTTGATCCCACTCTCACAGACCCACACAGAAGAATGTTTGGCCGAATCTCTGGGCACCCCATGGCCCAGTCCAGCTGGCACATACAATGAACCTTCACGGCATCTGAGCTATAACATCATCAAGTGCCTTCCCCTGTTTGTTTTAAACCCATTTGAGTCGATAGAACTTGCTTGCAATCAAGAATCCTGATTGATAGCAATTCTTGTTTAATAGGGATTTTTTTAAATGAATGAGCTCCTGCACAGTGCCTGGGAGGTAGTTTGTGCTCAGAAATAACGACCATTGATGCCTGTTGTAGGGAAACTTCAAAGGAGCAGGATTTTCCATTTTGCCCCCACTTCTTCTCACAATCCTGAGGTCAGAAAATGGGCTGGCATTTCTCCTGCTTTCTCTCCACCACATCCTCTCTTTAGAGTTGGCCCATTGGTCCTGAGGTAGGTGGAACAGACCCTCTACCCCATGGGAAGGCGCCATGTTCTGAGTTGTCCGGCGCAATAATTAATAAACTAAAAGATGAGGAATCTGGAAAAATCCTTCCTCGAGGCTATGGTCTGGAACATCATCTCATTTTGAATGTCAAAAGCTGAATGTCACCTCTGCCTTTCTCTTTTCATTTTCTGAAATAAATTCTAATCTCCCCCAGACTAATGGATGCCTAGGGCTGTATAGATCCAAAGCTGTACTCAGGGAAACAAATTGAAAAGTACATTAAAAAGTTGTAAACTAGTTATCCCTGTAACATATCTTTCTAAGGATGGTGGATATATTGTTTTTGACCACAGCATCCTTTCCTTGATGGATCCAATGCCTCCCCCACTCCCCGTGGTACCTGGAGGCTATGAATCACAGTCTTCCACCTTCCTCACCACCTGGGAGAGCCTGTCACACGGCTGAGCCAATCCTAACACCATGGCCACTTCCTCTCGGACCCAGTGATTGGCCCTGAGGTGGACATGTGATTCAAGCAGAGCCAATCCAGATCCTCCTTTGGGTTCCTGTATCGATGATGAGAGAGAGGAGGAGATAGAGAGTGAGTGAGTTAGGGAGAGACAGAGGAAGAGAGAGCGCCTTTTCCTTTTGGACTGCAAGCCATAGGGATGAGGCTTGGGGCTACCTGGGGCCGTTCTTCTTGCCTTAAGTAGAGGTCAACACACAGAGGGGAGAAGAGAGATGGACAGAGAATTGAGTGCCAGACACATGGGAGGATATCATGTGAGCCCCTGGATCTAGCCATGCCTGAAGCAAGCTAAAAACTCCCCCTTTCCCTTAAACCTGTTTCAGTTGAAACAATGATCTATGTCTCCCTCCTTAAATTCACTTTAAAAATGGTGAAGGAAACTGCAGACACACTTGTGCCAAAGAGCTCCAGCGTGGGCCAGGTGAGACGGAACTTCTAAGTGCCAGATGGCTGAGACTCCAGCCGCCCTCTTGTCGTCTGGAAATCTGCCCCGTACCCCAAGTGCAGACGTTGGAGTCAGAGGACTGAGATGTGAGCCCAAAATCCCGACTCTCTGAGCCTCAGTTTCTTCCTCGGTAAACTGTAGGTAATAGTACCTACCTCCTCGGGCAGTAAGAGGCTTCAGTAAGATCGTGTTGTCAAATGTGCATCTCAGGGCCTGGCACAGAGAAGTGCCCATCCTCCAGGATCCCAGCCTGCTTCTGCCTCCCCTGCCTGACCCAGTTTTTCATCCAAATTTGGCCACAAGCCCAGGCCCTGGCCTATTTTAGGCACACCTCTTTTTGTTGCAGGAAAAAGAGACCCACACGAGTTACCTGAAAACAGGGGGTTTATTGTGGGGACAAATGGGGACAGGAATGTGGAGGGGGTGGAGGCAGGAAAACCCTTGGGACTGGAACTGTTTTGATGTGGAATCTTCTCTTTGCAACTTTAAAAGGAAAACCTGCTACCTGTCCTTACAGGAAGGACCCCTTCCCAAGCCTGGATATAAACAAACCCAGGGAGGCTGGTGACTCTAGTCGTCCAAAGCTAAGACTCCTTAGCACTCGTGGGGAGAGGATGGATTGTTTTGGTTGCTAATAATTTGGATTCAGGTTTTAATAGCTCTCAGGACCAGCAGGGCTATTGTGAGAGAGGAATTGGACAGGGATTTTGGCATAAAGTCCAGAGAGACTGTAATTTATCACCCAAGCCAAGACACTTTGAGAATGAAAGGGGCACCACAGTAATTACACAGGCTGCAGACATAAACCAATACTGCAAACAAGCCAGGATGTATGGTTTCCCTGAGAGCACAGAGGTCTGGGAAGGAGGGGACTGAAAAAGGCAGGTGCCCAGAATGGAAGAGGCCTGGGGGTGCAGTTGCTGCCCAGGAAGTGCCAGGTTCATCAGTCCAGGGCTGGATGGCTAGGAAGGCAGCCTTGGGTCCCCCGGGACCGTGTTGTAGCATCCGCCTTGTAGGTAATACAGGGTGTTCACGCTCACAGAACTTTGCTCCCTCAGCCTGCAGCCCCCAGAAGACCCAGACCCTAAGATGCTTGAAACCCATAGGAGACCCCTGTACACTGACAGGTGATGGAGAGAATCTCCTTACTCAGGTAAATGGAGGGGGGAAGGTAAATGGAGCGCGTGTCCCCTCGCCCTGCAACCTGGGTCAGTTTAAGCAGCTCCCTCTGTGACACGTGGAGTTCTCAGTATCATGTCTGTGCACTCAGAACTCAGTGTGTGCGAGGAGCTTCCCCACTTCCTCCAGCTCTCTGATTTCCGGTGACTGTGCCTCTCCCTGACTCTTTCCCTTGTCTTCCTGACGGACTCCTAGCCTGAACCTTTGGCAATGAAATCAACCCTTTTCTCAAATCTTAGCAACCTTGAAACATTACTTTTCCACTCCCCAGGAAGGACCAGAAGGTTCTCACCTTCAGGGGATTGTGGACCCCCATGTACGTATGTGGTGGTTCTTCTCATCATTCTTATTACCGCCTCCATTTTATGTGCCCCAGGGGCCCCATCCCTTACTCACACTCATTCTTTCTCTGGACTTTCAATGATTCCATCCCCTGGTTGCAGCAGTGGAGCAGTGACCTAAGCTAAGCCAGTTAGAGCATCCTGTCTCCCTGGCCACCGATTGGTCTAGGTGCGCGTCCAATCAGAGTTTGTCACATGACCTGAGGTCCTGAGAAGCCTGGGACATCTTTTCTGATGCCCTTGGAAGGAATGAGGAATAGAATGCAGAGCTGTCAACATCGTTTTTGGTGAAGGATCTACACATGGAGCCAACCCCAAGGAAGTAGATCTAAGTGGAGAGAGAGAAACTGGATCCCAGAGATATCACTCAAGCCCCCACATCAAGCCACATCTGAAGGTCTGCCTCTGGGCTGTTCAAACACAAGCGCCAGTAAATTCCCTTTTTTCAGGTCAGGGTCTCTACCCTCTGCACTTGACAGAGCTCTAACTGCAGGTTGAGTCCCAGGGTCCAGAGGATGTTCAGATCAATGGTAAAGAGCTAAATAAATCACGCAGTTGCTCATAAGAAGGTCTGAGCCCTGCCTGCCCATCGTGAGAATTTCCAGGCTCCAGTTAAAGCTATTTGTCCCTGTTTTCCTATCCACTAACCCATACTCTCTTACAAAATTAACTCCTGGCAATATTGTGAAATAGATCAAGACTGTTTCTGAAGCCCCAGTGTTCCGCCTGAATTCCCTCTGTGGGTCTACAGAACCTGTTTCGTAAATACGTGCCCCCCACCCAGAATTTAATGGCTCCACATCTCCCCTCAAGGTCTGCAATCCCAATGTTGTCTCGAAGACCTCCTGACCTCCCTGTGCTTTTCCTACGCTATACTCCCCTCTTCTCGGGGT
The DNA here is from genome assembly GCF_030028045.1 of Hippopotamus amphibius kiboko. Taxonomy (NCBI): domain Eukaryota; kingdom Metazoa; phylum Chordata; class Mammalia; order Artiodactyla; family Hippopotamidae; genus Hippopotamus; species Hippopotamus amphibius. Next base: position 8,090,598 of record NC_080193.1, on the reverse strand, counting down.
CCAGCCATTCCGGTGGCTTCCCAGGTCCGTGACTTTTTCTCACACCGGGAACTTTGCAGATGCTGGTTCCTCCGCCTGGAATTCCCTTTTTCTGTTTCTTTACTAAGTTTTCTTCTATTCATCCTTGAAGTCTCAGCTGAAATGTCGCTTCCCCAGGGAGTCCTCCTTGGCCTTTAATCTAGGTCATGCTGGCCCGTTTTACATACCCACGGCACCTTGTACGTTTTCTCTTGTAACTGTACCTTCACGCTTAGTCACTCCCCAGGGCCTATCATGAGACCTGGTACAAGGTAGGTTTTCCAAAACATCTGGACGGATGAGTTCAACAGGCGCCGAGCCCCTTAGCAGCAGGGAGCAGAGGTCCAGAGAGAGGCGGGACTTGCTCAGGATCACACAGCCAGCCTGTGGCAGTGTGGACACTTGAAGCAGGATGGCTGTCAGATGCTCTGAGGAGCCCCGGTAATGGCCGCCCCTCCTTTGCCACAAGTGCCAGCTCTGTTTACATCTCCAAAGACCTTTTCCGAGACTCCGTGGCTGCAGGCCATGTGCCGATGGCCATGGAGGGCCCCAGCGGGTGGCTGTGACTCCCTGGGGGGCAGCTCAGCAGGAGGCGTGGCTGGACCGGAGCCTGGTGGAGACGAGCTGGGTTAATGTTTATCCCGATCCCAGAGATGTGAGCCATCAGACCAAGCAGGTGCAAAGAGGGTGACTGTGTGGGGAGAGCCCATGTGCCTTGGCCTTGATGTGGCTGCAAGGCCCAGACCAAATAGGGGCAGGAGGCCCTGGGTGCAGAGGTTTCCCATCCCGATAATCTGCTGTGACCAGGGGGCACACTTGGGTTCCAGTCGCAGTTCCGCCACTTGCCAGCTACGTGACCTTGGGCAAGTCGCCTCATCCTCTGAGTCTCTGCTTGCCATTTGGTGAAACAGGAATGTTCATGGTAACAACCTCATAAAGCAGTAATGAGAATTAAATTAGATAAGAATCATCCCGGGCTTATAGCAGTGCCTGGCCCAGCATAAGCATTCGAATTGCATCCCCTAGGCATGCCTACCCAAAAAGCAATTCCACTATTTATTGCTTTGTTTATGTTGTTATTGTCTAAATCCCCCTCTGGACTGTGAACTCTGTGAGGGCAGATTCACCAGTGAATTTCTGGCATGGTGCTCGGCACATAGAAGGCACTCAGTACTTGATGGATGGATGGATGGATGGATGGATGGATGGATGGATGGATGGATGGATGGATGGATGGACGGACGGACGGATGGACGGACAGGTGGATAGGTGGGTGGATGGATGGATGGATAGATGGGTGGGTGGATGGATAGATGGGTGGGTGGATGGATGGATGGATAGATCGGTGGGCGGATGGGCGGATGGGTGGGTGGATGGAATGGATGGATGGATGGATAGATCGGTGGGTGGATGGGCGGATGGGCGGATGGGTGGGTGGATGGAATGGATGGATGGATGGATAGATCGGTGGGTGGATGGGTGGATGGGCAGGTGGATGGGTGGATGGAATGGATGGCTTTCTAGGATGAATATAAGCTTTGTAAGTTTCTGAAGACCTGTAACTCATCTGCTCACGTCTCAAGTTCTCCTCCCTGCCTTGTCCTGGTGTCCGTGGCTCGAGTTGCCGGGAGTGTAAAGAACGATAGAATAAGCACACAAGACTCTTCTTGTGGGTATTGTTTTTAGTTTCCATGCTGCCGAGGTCAGAGTGTCAAGTAACAAAGAAAAGTCTTTTCTCTCTCAAGGAAAGAAACGGTCACATCTGCGTGGGCGGCGGTAGAGGTGGGTATTAGTTTGTTTGGTTTAACAGCTATTTGACTCAGACCTCCTGCCAGCAGGAGCGGGTGACCTTTTCTCTGAGCTCTGGGCCCTGAGCCAAGCTGGGGAGGGCAGCTCCCTTTGCTCACGAGCTCGGTCAATGCTGCTATGTCCTGCTGAGATTCAGTTCCCACTGACTGCCCTGTTGCCACCATGAGTGCATCTGAGAGCCTGGCAGAAGGAAGAGTTCTGTGGGGAGGGGACCACGTACCAGCCGTCCACCTCCTGTTATGTTAACTCTTTGGGGTAGACCAACATGGTAATAACCCCAGAGTGGCCTGTCTCTCTGGGTTCACACTCCTTTGCAAGGTGCTATTGTTGTTCTTCTCAGGACCTGGAGTCTATTTCTCCACCCTCTTGAACCTGTGACTTGCTTTGACCAACAGGACGTGGCACTAGTGATGCTGTGTGCCTTTGAGGCTAGGTCTTACTGGGCGCTGCAGTTTCTCTTGCCCACCGGGAATGCTGGGACCATTAGCCTGGGCAGACTCGCCTGCCAGTGGACGAAATGCCACATGGAGGAAATCAGAGGTTACCCATTAGACAGACAGCATCAACTGCCAGACATTGAGTGGGGCCATCTCAGACCCTCCAGCCAGGCTTAACGCCCCGACTGAATGCAGCCGTGTGAATGAGACCAGGCAAAACTGGCAGAGGAAATGCAGAAGCAACGCAAAGAACCGTGAGACACAAGATACTGTTTTAAGGTGCATTTGGGGGTGGCTTTTTAAAAAAAATTTTATTTATTTATTTATTTATTGGCTGCATTGGGTCTTCATTGCTGCTCGCGGGCTCTCTCTAGTTGTGGTGAGCAGGGGCTACTCTTTGTTGTGGTGTGTGGGCTTCTCATTTAGGTGGCTTCTCTTGTTGCGGAGCACGGGCTCTAGGTGTGCGGGCTTCAGTAGTTGCGGCACATGGGCTCAGTAGGTGTGGCACACGGGCACAGTTGCTCCGTGGCATGTGGGATCTTCCTGGACCAGGGATGGAACCTGTGTCCCCTACATTGGCAGGCAGATTCTTAACCACTGCACCACCAGGGAAGTCCCTGGGGTGGCTTGAGATGTGGCAAAGGCTAATGAAATGCTGCTGTAACAAGTAGTCCCAAACTGCAATGGCTCAGACTATGGAGATTTGTTACCCACTTGCATCCCAGGCTGCTGTGGGTGGGAGCCCTTTTCCTAACAGTCATTCAGAAACCCAGGTGTCTTCTTACACGATAGCCCTACCAGATTCTACAGTGCCGCCCCTGAATCACTGGCCAATGGGAAAAGAGAACGCATGGAGCTGGCGTGAGAGGCCTAGGGGCCCGTCGCTCATGTCGCTTCTGACCCTCGTCCATTGTCCAGAACTCAGTTTTAAGGTTATTCCAATGTCAGGAACAGGGAAATGGAGCAGCAAACACTAGCCTGTCCCAGCCCCTCCATGCCAGTCTCTGGGCTCAGTGCCCTGAAATCGGCATCTCATGAAATGCTCACAGCCCCACTTCGGGGTGGCGGCTGTTCAACACTCACCCCCAGTTCTGCGTGGCCCTCCAACTTGAGCCAGTGAGGACTAAGACAGATATAGTTTCTGCTGTTATGGAGCCTGCATTCTAGTGGGGAAGCTAGGTCAGTAAATAAGGAGACTAACACATAAGTAATTTCAGAGAGCGATGCATTCTTGGAAACGTATCAGAGTGGAAGTTTAGAGTGAGAGGTGCTATTCTGGATAGGGTGGGCAAGGGACTCCTCTCCAAGGAGGTGACTAAGACCCTGGTGTGGAAGCTATTAGTTGCCTATTACCCACCCTCCGCTTCCACTGGAGTAACAGTCGCACTCTAGTACTGGGTTCAGTGATGTTCCTATCTCTTTAAGCATGTTTCCTAGCCTTCCTTGCAGACAAAGTGTGTGATGAGGTATAAGTAAAAGCTGTTAGATGGAGCTTTCAGGAAAGTTATTTAAAAGAAGCAAATTTGACGAGGAGGTAAGAGTAGTTTTGCCATTTCCTCCTTTTTTCTTACCCATGATGCAGCTGTGATATCCGGCACTACAGCAGCTATTATGGACTATGAGATGAAATGTTAAGAATGATAGAGCAGAAAGATGTAAGGAGCCTTGTGTGAAGAAGCTTTATCAGGAGTTATGAAAAGGAGTGTACTGACGGACTGAGGAGTTCCTGCAAAGAACTCAAGAATCCACTTTCAAGAGCCAGCTTTTCCCTCTTTTGGCTTTCTGATCTAGATCTAGGCTCTGTCACCCGAACTGCTCTCAGCCCCATCTTCCTTCACTGCCAAGTAGGCAGATTTATCCTCCTGTTGCTGTCTTAGCATACTTCTGTAAGACCCTCCCTATAGCAGCCCTTGGGGAACTGCCCTCCCTGGACTCTCTCATGGGACACCTAAGCCAATGTGAGCTCAGCGCCTTGCAGTTAGTACCGGGTTGATGTAGGTGAAGCCAGGTTAATAACAAATGCAAGGTGATTATAGTCCGGAAGACTGTATCATATACTTGAAAGTTGCTAAGAGACTAGATCCTAAATGTTCTCACCACAAAAATGAACTGGTAGTTATGTGACCTGCTGCAGGTGTTGGCTCACACTATGGCGGTCATCATTTTGCAGTATATAAATGCATCAAATCAATATGCTGTACACCTTAAAATTATACAGCATTATGTGTCAGTTACATCTCAGTAAAGCTGGGGAGGGGGAAACCAAGGCAAAGACTCATTAAGGGGAAAAGATCTCACGGGTGGCCAGGGTGATATAGAAGCTGAGAGAGATTTGCTGCCGGGCAACCAGGCTGCGTTTCGCGGGAGTCGGGGGTAGTTATGTGCATGTGGGCTGGTGCCTGGGATCTGTCACTCACATCCCTCTGCCCTCACATCGTCCTGCCACCTTGAATCAAGCCATTCAGCTCTCTCCGCCCACGATCCCTATGATCCCCACGAATTGTGGAGCCTCGGGAATCACCCCAATCTCCCCAATCCAAGGAATTGTCCTCTGAGCCAACCATGACCCTCAGACTGAGTAACCACAGATTACACAGCTCAGAAAGAGATCAGACACAGGTATGTAAAAAGTTAGATTCGTGCAGGTCACAGATGATGCTTTATGAATTCCTCCAAAGCCCGTGATATACACAAAGGATCCTGGAATCCACCCATCTCTGGACCTTTGCCTGTGTGGCTCCTTCAGCCAAGAATAATCTTCCCCCAGCTTTGGGCATGACTGGCTCTTTTTTCCCCTTCAGATCTCAGGTTCAATGTCATCTCTTTAAGAAATAAAAACACATCCACACAAAAAATTGCCCTTAACACTATTGTTCGTAATGGCCAGAAAGCAGAAACAACCCAACTATCAACAGGTGAGGGGATAAATGAAAAGTGCTGTATCCATACGATGGAATATTATTTGACAAGAAAAAGGAATGACATCATGATACACGCTACGATGTGGATACAACTTGAAAACATTACGCCGAGTGAAAGAAATCATTCACAGAAGACCACATATGGTATGATTCCACTAAGTAGCTTAGCGGTTGCTGGTGGGTAGGGGGATGGGGAGAACGGGGAGTGACTGCTAGTAAGTATAAGATTTCTTTTGGGGGTGACGAAATGTTCCGAAGTTCAATTGTGCTGATGATTGCGCAACCTTGCAAGTATATTAAAAACCCTGAACTGTGTACTTTGAAAGAGTGAACATTGTGGTATGCGAATTATATCACAATACATCTGTTTAACAAAAAGGTCACCGTCTCAAAGAGGTCCTCCATGATCCCTCTCTCTGGAGGTGGTGCCCCAGATGTTTTCTAACTCCGCCCCTTGATTCAGTCCCTTATCCCACTGGCTGCCACCTGAGATTATGTGCCGTGTTTACATGTATATTGCATGTGTGTGAGCATGCGTATGTGTGGTTCTCCCTCTGTAGGTGTAAGCTCTGTGAGAACAGGGCCACGTCTGCCATCAGAGCTGCGTCCCCAGCACTTACACAGGGCTGTTTGTTGATTGAATATTTGTTGGTTGACAGAGGGAAGCTTAGCGTGCTAGAGCTGCAAGGGAAGAGTGCTCATCCAGCCCTCCTCGTCTGCTGATGTGGAGGCTAAATGCTGGGGGAGGCGCTCACTCAACATCCTAGCTGTCTATGGCTGGGTTTCCATTTCCCCGCTCCCGGCTCTCTCCCAAAGATCTGGAAGTCCCCAAAACCACTGCCCACGTGGAATAGACAGACTATGCTCAATTTAGCTGTTAAATGACAGAGATACATGATGTTGAGGGTCCGGTTGAGTTTATAGACACGCATGGCCTTCTATGGCAATAGATGGTGTGTGGCCTTATTCTCTATAAATGCCACCCGTGTCACAGCTAGGGCCCTGCCGCCGCCAAGCTGCTGTCAGATGCTGCCACAGGGAACGGGGGCTTCGGCCAACGCAGCTTCTGCTGTGGGAGCTGGGCGACAGGGTACAGTAGCCAGACCATGCCCCGTCACAGCAGATCGCTCCTCAGTCAGCCAGCTGGCCCCCAGCCTGCGGAGCGGTGGGGTCCTTTGTGCCTTGAAGTAATTAATTATGCCATATGGCAAGGAAACACAAGAAGATTTATAGCAGAGTCAGCGACAGATGGCCCTGAGAGAAAAACACAAATCTGTGCAGAGATGTCGAAACACTGGCCCCAGAACGTGGGAGATGGTATGTGCATGTGTGTGTGTGTGTGTGTGCGTGTGTGTGTGTATGGTGCGTACCAGCGGAGGGAAAGGACATTTGGCTGGGATCTGAGGCTCTGCCGCTTTTTAGAGACTGTCCATCAGAAAGCAGGTACTTCCCCCTTTCCCATGGAATTTTTTAAATTTACGCCCCTCCCCGTGTAGGGGAAGATGGGGGCTCTGGCTGCCAGGGCGTCTGTGTGGGAAGAGAGAAAAATGCCCACGGAGAGATACAGAAAAGTGGGAAAATCGTGGAGAGGATGGGGTTCTTTCTCCATGGGCCCCCTGCTGGCTTCAGCACTCTGTCACGTCTCTTCTGCATTTTGATCTGAGGAGTGATCCACCCCCACCCGCTGCCCCGTCAGCATCTTAGATGCAACAGGACCCAAACACAACTCATCCTCTCCCCCTCCCCCAGTTCCTACTCTGCCCTCTTCCCCACCCAGCTTCCCAAGTCCTCCTTTTAGAACATCAATCTCCCCAGGTCACCCTCCTGCTTAATACCCTCCCCTAGCCTCTGCCCAAGGTCCCAAGGATAAAGCTGCCCTTCTCTGTAGGGCACCCAAGTCCCTCTACAATCCCTAGTCCCTGGATTCATCTCCCACTCTTCCTCCAAAGTCAGCATCCTATTTCAAGCTTCTGTGCCTCTGTCGATGCTGTTCCCTCTCTCTGGAATGCCTTTCCTTGCCATGCTTGCCCAGATAAATCCTCATTCATCCCAGCTCACACATCTCTTCTTCTGTGGCCCCTTCTCTGACTGACTTGAACAGAGTTCATCGCATTCTCCTTTGTACCACTGCTCATTTATGGTGTTGATCACGTGGTTTTTACACGTGACTCCCCTGCTAGATTTGAGGATCCCTGCTGACTATTTTTTTATCTCATAATACAACACCCGGTGCCTAGGAGGTACAAGGATGAAGATCCTACCAGTTGTCTAAATAGACATTTCCTAGCTATGGGTCAAGGCTGACTGATCACTTTCAAGAACGCCATAGCTTGGTGCCTAGAAGGTACCCTTAGGTTCTCCCCAATTGTGGGTCCTCCATAATAAATATTTGTGCATGTTTCTTCAACCACATCTCACAAGGCTGGTTTTAAGCTTCCTTCATGTGCCTGCATACTCTTTTTTTTTTTTTTTTACTGTCTGTTAAGGAGAACCAGAACAAAATTCAGTATGCATCATCACCTCCCTCATTTAGACCTTATACTTCTGTTAATGTGGCCCCCCCAAAAGCTTTAGCTTTTACGTCCATGGCAATGCACTCTTGACTTGCACTGAGTTTGGTCTGAACAAAAACCCCTATATTTAAGTCACAGACGCTTTTGCAAAATCCATCTTGTACAATTTTTAAGACCTAAGAATAAAGCTTTATATTTATCCCTTATAAATGTCATCTTCTAAGATTTGCCTCAACTTCTGTTTGGATCCTGATTCTGAAATCCTTCATATTTTCAGTCTCTTATAGAACTCTGCCTACATGACACAGTTTAGCACATGACCTTTGAAGTGGGCATGTGATATTCTAATAATAGCACCATGATTTTGCTCTTGGAAATCCCCTTCCTGGCTCCTCATATAAGAGTTTCAGGAGGAGTTGACCCCACCACCATTCCAGGATGAGCACGTGACCAAGGTCTGACCAATCAGAGTGTGGTACCTCTCTCCATCACTGATGGGTTTACGGATGGACACATGATGTACATCAACAGGAGCTAATTCCTCAACTGAGGCTGGAGGGACTGGGGAAGGGGAGGGGATGCCTCACTTTCCACGAGGTGTTGCCAGCTGTTTGGTCATCACCCAGGAGACCTATCTGAAGGTGAAGCCAGTACAGAGGGAGCTTGGAAGAGAAACAAAAATAGGGATGGAGTCAGGACCTCATGACATCCTTTGACCGGTGAATGCACAGTGTAGGTGGTACAACCCACCCCACCTCCCATCCCCCAGGAGCTGGGAAAGTCATCCAGTGTTGCTGGTTGTCTCAAAGATATGGACCAACTGGAACTCTTGGGAAAGCAGTCTGGCACTTTTTACTCCAGCTTTCTTTTGATTTTCATTTGCATGGAATATCTTTTTCCATCCCCTCATTTTCCTTCTGTGTGTCCCTAGGTCTGAAGTGGGTCTCTTGTAGACAGCATATATACGGGTCTTGTTTCTGTATCCATTCAGCCAGTCTGTGTCTTTTGGTTGGAACATTTAGTCCATTTACATTCAAGGTAATTATTGATATGTATGTTTCTATTACCATTTTCTTAATGGTTTTGTTTTTGTTTTTGTAGGTCCTTTTCTTCTCTTATGTTTCCGGCTTAGAGAAGTTCCTTTAGCATTTGTTGTAGGGCTGGTTTGGTGGTGCTGAATTCTCTTAGCTGTTGCTTGTCTGTAAAGCTTTTGATTTCTCCATCGAATCTGAATGAGATCCTTGCTGGGTAGAGTACTCTTGGTTGTAGGTTCTTCCCTGTCATCACTTTAAATATATCATGCCACTCCCTTCTGGCTTGCAGAGTTTCTGTTGAGAAATCAGCTGTTACCCTGATGGGAGTTCCCTTGTATGTTATTTGTCATTTTTCCCTTGTTGCTTTTAATAACATTTCTCTGTCTTTAATTTTTGTCAATTTGACTACCATATGTCTTGGCATGTTTCTCCTTGGGTTTATCCTGCTTGGGACTCTCTGCACTTCCTGGATTTGGGTGGCTATTTCCTTTCCCATGTTAGGGAAGTTTTCAACTATAATCTCTTCCCATATTTTCTCAGGTCCTTTCTCTCTCTTGTCTCCTTCTGAGACCCCTATAATGCGAATGTTGGTGCGTTTAACATTGTCCCAGAGGTCTCTTAGGCTGTCTTCAGTTCTTTTCATTCTTTTTTCTTTCTTCTTTTCCACATCAGTGATTATCACCATTCTGTCTTCCAGCTCACTTATTCGCCCTTCTGCCTCAGTTAATCTTCTATTGGTTCCTTCTAGTGTATTTTTCATTTCAGTTATTGTGTTGCACATCTCTGTTAGTTTGCTCCTTAATTCTTCTAGGTCTTTGGAAAACTTTTTGATCTTTGCATCCAATCTTTTTTCAAAGTCCTGGATCATCTTCACCATCATTATTCTGAATTCTTTTTCTGTAAGGGTGCCTATCTCCTCTTCATTTAGTTGTTTTTCTGGGGTTTTATCCTGTCCCTTCATCTGGTACAAAGTCCTCTGCTTTTTCATTTTCTCTGTCTTTCTGTGGCTGTGGTTTTCAGTTCCACGATACTGCTTGATACTGCTGTCTGCCCTCTTGTGGAGGAAGCTATCTAGGAGGCTGGTGTGTGCTTCCTGATGGGAGGGACTGATGGTGGGTAGGGCTGGGTGGGCGGAGCTCAGTAAAACTTTAATCTGCTTATCTGCCAATGGGTGGGGCTGTGTTCCCACCCTGTTGGTCATTTGGCCTGAGGCCACCTAGCACTGGAGCCCACAGGCTCTTTGGTGGGGCTAATGGCAGACTCTGGGAGGGCTCACGCCAATGAACACTTCCCAGAACCCCTGCCGCCAGTGCCGCCATCTTCTCAGTGAGCCACAGCTGCCCCCCACCTCCACAGGCAACTCCCCAACACCAGCAGGTAGGTCTGGTTCAATCTCCTGTGGGGTCACTGCTCCTTCCCCCTGGGTCCTGGTGAGAACACTTTTTTGTGTGCCCTCCAAGAGTGGAGTCTCTGTTTCCCCCAGTCCTGTGGAGGTCCTGCAATCAAATCCCGCTGGCTTTCAAAGTCTGATTCTCTGGGAATTCCTCCTCCCGTTGCTGGACTTCCAGGTTGGTAAGCCTGACATGGGGCTCAGGACCCTCACTTTAGTGGGTGGACTTCTGCAGTATAACTGTTCTCCAGTTTGTGTCAGCCACCCAGCATTTATGGGATTTGATTTTAATGCGATTGCACCCCTCCTACCATCTCATTGTGGCTTCTCCTTTGTCTCTGGATGTGGGGTGTCTTTTTTGGTGAGTTCCAGTGTCTTTCTGTCGATGATTGTTCAGCAGTTAGTTGTAATTCTGGTGCTCTTGCAAGAGGGAGTGAGCTCACATCTTCCTACTCCGCCATCTTGATCTACTCTCTGGCACTTTTTATTAAGGCTGAACACATTCACCTACCCCATGATCTAGCAATTCCATTTCAACATATATATCCAACAAAAATGCCTATGTATGTTCACCAAAGACCTGCTCAGGAATGTTCACAGCAGCTTTATTCTCTAATAGCAAAAACAAACAAACAAAAAACCCAGAAACAAATCATATGTCCCTCAGTAGTAGACTGGGTCATACAATTGTGTTTTCATACAACAGAATACTGTACAGACATAAGGATAAGTAAACAACTGTTTCATATATGCAGTATACCTGAATCTCACAAACATTTTCTCTGGTTACTCTCAAATTTCTTTCTTTGTCTTCAGTTTTCAGAAATTTAATTATGATGTGCCTTTGGTTCACTCAGCTTCTTGAATCTATATGTGTATGTGTTTTGACAAATGTGGGACGTTTGGGCTAGTATTTCTTTGAGTATGTTTTCAAAGTCACCCTCTTTCTCCTCTCCTGCAGGTCTCTGATGACACAGATATTAGATATTTTGTGATGGTTCCATAGGTCACGGAATCTCTATTTTTTCCAATCTGTTGTCTCTTTGTTGTTGTTTAGATCATTTCTATCATGCTTTACTTCAGTTTGCTGATTTTTTTCCCTCTATCTCTCCACTCTACTGTTAACCAATCCACTGAGGTTTTCACTTCAGTTATTTTACTTTTCAGTTCAAAATTTCCGTCTGATTTCTGTTTATATTTTCTATTTCTTTGCTGAGATGTCCTGTTTCTTTGCCGAGGATTTCTATTTTTTCACTTGTTCCAAGTATGTTCGTAATTGCTCATTGAAGCCTTTTCATCATGGTTTCTTTAAAATCATTGTGAGATCATTCTAGCATCTCTTTCATCCTGGTGTTGACATCTACGGATTTTTCTTTCATTCAGTTTGAGATCTTTCTGGCTCTTGTGATGACAAGCGATTTTTGATTGGAACCTGGACATTTTTGCAGTATGTTATGCAACTACATCTTATTTAAACCTTCAGTTTTAGTTGTCTTTTTCTGACCCTGTTCTGGCAGGACAAGTGCTAGGGATGCCACCTAGTCACTGCCAAAGATGTGAGAAGTACAGATTTCCCACCACTGACCCCCAGAGGAAAGGAGGGTTCTTATAGCTACTAGCAGGGGAGTTCTGGCTCCCGTGTGGTCTCCACTAACACTGAGCTGGGGGATGGCCACGTTATCACCGGGCAATGATGAAATTCCCTGCTCTTCATTAGGCCTCCTCTGATGTTACTGTGGTGGGGAGTGGGCGGGACTCTTCATTCCTGCCAACCGGAGATGGACATCCAGGGAGGGGCTCATGGCTGGTTGGTGGGATGAAAGTCTTGGCTTCTTACGTGGATCTCTCCGATACCATCCCAGCGGGAGTGTTGAGGCACCTTGTGAAGCTTCATGAAGGCAGAAGTCTACGCTCCCCCACTGGTCTTTGCTAGCATGGGTGTGGGTGGGGTTTCTGTGTTTGGATACAGTACAGCGATTACGGCCTAAAAGTCTTCTGTCCTGCTGGGCTGCCTCTTTCCTGGTCCTTTGCCTACTAAGAGCAGGCTTTTGTTAGGGTTTTTTCGATGTGCACCTGTTGCTGTTTTGAGGTTGCCAGTTTTGTCAGCTCCAACTCTGGGATATATGAGGCCAAGAGAAATCTCAGGCTGTTACCAGACCAGGTCCTTGGACCCTTTAATCAATAGAAATTGATAAGAAGCCAGAGGAGAAATTCAGGCAAGGCTTTATTGGGGCCCCTGTTGCAGCAGGAGGGAGAGAGAACAAGAAACACGCGCCCTTCTTTGCTCCCGGAGGAGGGTGGGCTGGTTCCTTAAATGAGGTGAGGGTGGGGGTGGGTTGGTGGGAGGGGCAGGAGGGGTGGCTTAGGTGGTCTGCTGCACCCTCTCCTGGTGCTGTGTGCAGGGCTCAAGCACAGTACCTGCTTTTGCTCCGGGCACCTCAGAAATGGCAATTGGTCTGTGGCCATTTTGTATCTTTTTGTTCCTAATTACCCCAACTGCGTGGAGTTGTTTTTGGTCCCTTAGAGTTTCTTTGTATCTGCTGCTCAAGGAGACATTTGTCCAGGTGCAAGCACTCCAGTAAAGGGTCCCAGGTCTCTGCCTATCTCAAGGCTACTCCCTGATGTCCTTCCCCAAGTGCTGAGGTCCCTAGACGGTCTTCCTTCTTCTCTCTACCTTTCAAAGTCTTCTTATGTCTGTTTTACATATAACATCTCGGGTTTCTAGTTGAGGGTGGTATAGGGAAAGGTACATCTCTTTCATCTTCCCAGAGGCAGAAGTCTTAGTTTCCATTATTTTAAGATAGGAAAGTTGTAATGCATTACATGTCAACCCCAAATCCCCAACCAATTCCCTAAAATGTAACTAAAACACAGCAAAATTGTGTTAGAAGCCTGACGAGCTCTCATTTAGGATATGAAACGCCTACCACATTATCACATAATCAGCATCACTGCAGTAAACAATTTCTCTGGTTCAGTGGCTGCGTGGGGCGAGCGTGGAGGAGGAATGGACCCTGAAGAGGCACAGGGAAATGTGGGCATTTGTGGACGTGTTCTTTAATTTGATTGTGGCAATGCTTTCCCAGGTGTATACACCTGTCAAAAAGTAGTGAACTGCGTACTTTAAAAGGATGCAGGCTATCGTATGTTGATTTTATTTCCATAAAGGTGCCAGAAAAAAAAAAGAACAGTGGTTTTGTTCCTGTGATGTGGCTTCTCTTAACAGTTGTGACCAAAACTTGCATATCTCTTGTTGCCATTGAATGTACTTTTCAAACCAATCCGAATATTCCAGCAGTTTCAAATACATTTGGAGTCTAGCATCAGAAGTGTTCTGTACAGTGTTTTGTTTAAGATATTGCATTTAATTTTAGAGACATACATATAAGTGTTGCCTTAAAAAAATGCATCATGTGAGAGTTGCGAGTTAAGTTTTATTTGGGACAAAATGAGGACTGCAGTCCGGCAGACAGCATTTCCAACAGCTCTGAGAAACTGCTTCAAGGAGATGAGGGGAGGAAGCAGGATATATAGGAGTTTGCAACAAAGGGCAGGTAATCGGGAATGTCAAAAGATTGTTGTTAAATAAAGATAACCAGATATCTCAAGTTAAGGAATTTGGCGCTTTTCTATGTATGGGACGGTGCAAGAGTCTGGGCTCACTGAAATAATTCCTTTGATTTGTACCTCAGCTGGGGCCAGTATCCTGTATTTTCACATCCTGAGTTTCCTCAGGGCTCACCACAGGGTGTGGCTGCAGTCTGATGGCTGCTAGATGGCAGGTATTCTTTGCAGCCCTGAGTTTCCTCAGGGCTCACCAGCTCACGTTGGAGGGGAGGGCTGCCATCGTTGATGACTGTGACATCCTTTGTTTATTGATAGGGCAGGAAATATTCCATTTATAAATATTCCATTCCATTTATAAATATTCCATTTATCACATCTTTTCCTATATAAGCATCAGCATACATTGAGAGATATAGAAGTTCCATGATGTTTGGGTATGAAAAACTAAGACACATTCTACTCAGAAATGATCATTCAGAGCTTTCTGTGGGACATGCATGTATGAATGAACATACCTGTGTAGCCACTATGTTAAATATAAAGAAAAACTGTTGACAATATTGAGCTAAATATTGTCTTATCTCTTAAACATGCAACTTTTTGGTTACTTTGTTGCATCTTCCAGTGGAGTTGTGTGTGAGCATTTATACATTGACGTGCATTTTTATTATAAATCCATTTTCCTTTCTCTCCTTTATAATGCAGACATGGCATGATATTGATTTTCTATTAAACTATGTGATAGGTGGATTATATTATCTGCAAATTTTATGTCAGAATTCTGAAGGCAGCATGACAAATCATTTTCTATCTAAAGATGCTGGCTTAATATAGTGTTGATACCTCCTGATCAAACCAGACCGGAAGATGTCTAGCCCAGGCTCTTCACCACTACACTGACAATTTAAAATTAAAGTGGACTCTTGCATTTTATGGGCCAAGGAATGCATTTTAAAAAGCTGATTTAGTTGGTATTTCTTTCTCAACTGGGAGCACCCTGGCTCATAATACAATTATAGATGGTTTCTTTTGATTGCATTTTGTTCCCATGGTCTTTCTTCTTTCATGGTCAAGGCCGTGAGCTTTTTGAAAGGAAAAATTACATCTTTTCCTGCTTCTGTCTTTCCCTATTTTGTAGCCAAAAGAGTGGGTGTGGTGAGAATTAAAGTTTGTTGACCTCTTACGTGTTCAGGATCTGGGCACAGCCACATCCATGACATCACCTGTGCCAGGGATGGTGCTTTTGCTGAACACGCTTTTTTTTTTTAATTGAAGTACATTTGATTTACAATGTCATGTTAGATTCTGGTGTACAGCAGAGTGATTCAGTTATACATACATATGTGTGTATATATTCCTTTTCAGATTCTTTTCCGTTATGGGTTATTACAAGGTATCGAATATAGTTCCCTGTGCTGTAAAGGAGGTCCTTGTTGTTTATCCATCTTACATATAGTAGTGTGTATCTGTTAATCCAAAACTCCTAATGTATCCCACTTCCTCCCTTTTCCCTTCAGTAACTGTAAGTTTGTTTTCTATGTCTGTGAGTCTGTTTCTGTTTTGTAAATAAATCCATTTGTATCATATTTTAGATTCCACATATAAGGGACATCATATGATATTTGTCTTTCTCTATCTGACTTCATTTAGTATGATAATCTGTAGATCCATCCATGTTGCTGCAAATGGCATTATTTCATTCTTCTTTATGGCTGAGTAGGGTTCCAGTTGTCCAGCATATCACATCTTCTTTGTCCATTCATCTGTCATGGACACTTAGTTTGCTTCCATGTCTTGGCTGTTGTAAACAGTGCTGCTGTGAACATTGGGGTGCATGCATCTTTTCAAATTAGAGTTTTCTCCGTATGCGTACTGCAGAAGTGGAATTGCTGGATCATATGGTAGCTCTATTTTTAGTTTTTTAAGGAACCTCCGTACTGTCCTCCACAGTAGCTGCACCTTGCTGAACACAAAGGCACATGGAGAAAACGCTTTTGCAAAGTTGTCCAGGCAAGGAGCGAAGTTGAGATAGAACCCCGAGTCTGTGGGACTCTGCAGGCCACGTGAAG
Organism: Hippopotamus amphibius kiboko; assembly: GCF_030028045.1. Lineage (NCBI taxonomy): Eukaryota > Metazoa > Chordata > Mammalia > Artiodactyla > Hippopotamidae > Hippopotamus > Hippopotamus amphibius. Next base: position 8,074,840 of record NC_080193.1, on the reverse strand, counting down.
TGGGCATTATTCTCCCTATAGTGCAAACAATGACACTGAGAGGGAGGCAGTGCAGTGTAGAAATCAGGAGAATGCGCAAGGCATTTCACTTTTCTGAACCTCAGTTTCCCCACCTGTAAAATGGATTGATAATAGTAGCTTTGTCATAGAGTGGTTATAGGGATGTAATGAAATGATGTATGTCAGTCACTTCATGGCACTTGTGTTTATTGGACATACGTAAACGTTCATTTCCTCCCTCTGTTCCTTCCCAATGGGAAATTTTACTCAATTGTGGCTCAGTGAATGGCCTTGGAGATGCCACTTAGACCCAGGTAATCTAATCCTTAAACCAAAATTGTATGATATTTAAAATTTTAAAACTCAAAGTGTACCCCTCTCCCCCACAAACACGTGTGATGAATATCCCTCCTGGGCACTGCAGTGTACATGTAATTTCCATTTTTATGTAGATGGTGTTTCCTGTTTTTTGTTTTCAAAGTTCCTTAGGTTGTATCAATCTGATACTAAGACACAATTCTGAAATAACAAGATATTGTGGGGGAAGAAGGATTCTGGTCCCTGAGGAAGAAAGGAGATGGCCCCAACTCCAGCCTGATGGTGCTCACAGCTGTACCTGCTTTTAACCTGAGTTTGAATCCCAGTTCCTCCATTTACTAACTAGGTGAGCTTGGCCAAGTGACCACCTCCTTGAACCTCAGTTTCTCCATCTGTAAAATGAGGATCTTGATGGTGTATTTCCTGTGAAGCTGACATCACCTAAAGTAAGTGGTGTGCCGGGAAATGAAACTGGCAAGAGGTAGGGAGTGGACAGTGCTCTCCACGTGAGGTTGGGATAGAAACGGCAGTTTTAAGAGATGGTCTGCTTTCCAGGACCACACCTAGTTCTGTGCCCAGGTGCCACCCTCTGCTGACACAACCCCTCCCGAGTTCTCTAAGCCCTGCCAGCCCTGCAGTTTCCTCACCTTTCAGGGGCCAACCCAGAAGCTCAACAGATGACATTCCTGGGTGTGTGCTACCCTATACTCTGTGGACAGTCAGTGTATCTCTCCAGGGCAGTTGTAGATTTCCAGAAGCATAGGGGGTGCGGGTGTGTGTTCAGGTCTCCTGGTTCTGAGTCACTCACTGCCCTGCATGCCTTAGGTGCTCAATAAATGTCATTTCCCAGGTGACTCGTTAGGTGGTGAGATGAGTTATAAGAATGTTGACAATGGTTATTACAATAATGATCCAATGATAGTTCATTATCAAGTCCCAGGCAATGCATTGGATTCTGTGTACAGCTGAGCTCTGGGGTGGGCACCGTGGGTTACCTTCCGCCTGGCAAAAGAAGAACCCGAAGTCCAGAGAAGTCATACAGCTAATGAGATGGGGATCTGATCCAAATTCTTAACTACTCTGCTGACCTGAGCCTCTTAGATTGACCATTAAAAAGGAAAAGAAATAAATTCTGATTATAAAGGCAATACATTTTCACTAAAACCTTGAAAATCACAAAAAAAAATCTTAAAAAAGATTTTTATTGGAGTATAGTTGACTTACAATGTTGTATTAGTTTCAGGTGTATAGCAAAGTGAATCAGTTATACATATATATGTATATATGTGTGTGTGTATGTGTGTGTGTATATCTCGCCACTCATTTTTTAACTTTTTTCCTTCAAGAACTTTTATTGAGATACAATTGACATACAATAAACTACATATATTTAAAGCATACAATTTGATTTTTTTTTCTTATTAGTAATGTATGTATGGTAATCCCAATCTCCCAATTCATCCCACCCCCACTCTTTTTAAAATTCCTTTCCCATATAGCTCATTACAGAGAATTGGCTAGAGTTTCCTATGCTATACATTAGGTCCTTATTAGTTACCTATTTTATATATAGTAGTGTGTTTATGTCTACAAAAAAAGGAATGTATCTTTCATATATATATGCTATATAATTAGAACAATTAAATACAGCACGTATAAATATATATAATATATGTAATGTATATATATCATGCACATGTATTTATATGTGGTGTATAATAAAGAATTTGTCTGGTCCTCATCCATGGTTCCTGAGATAGAGCCTCTAAACTCTTGGAATTTCCCAAGTGATGGACTGTCTTTGGTAATCCTGGGAGGTCCCTAGGAGCAGCCTGAGTTTCTACTAATGAGGTGACTCAAGACGGGCCCCTAGATAGTTTCAGCAGGGGGCCTGGCCAGCATGGAAAGGCCAACCACATGATTAGAGGGCTGAGACTTTGAACCAGGTGAAATCAGCCTGATGATTCAATCAATCCTGCTACATAACAAAACCCCACGGAAAACTCTGAGTATGGAGGCTGGGGTGAGCTTCCAGGTTGGTGAACACATCAAAGTGCCCTCAGGCCTCATTTGACCTTAACCACCTCTTTAAAGGTCCTGTTTCCAAACACGGTCCCACTCTGAGGTTCTGGGGGGTTAGGGCTTCAACATATGAATTTTGGGGGGACACAATTCGGCCCATAACATCGAATATGTGTCTTCATTTGCCTGGTCCAGAGTTGTACCCTTTATGATAGACTGTAACCATAAGCACAGCACTCTCCTGAGTTCTAGTGAGTTGTTCCAGTGAATTATCGCTTTTGAGGGAGGTAGTGGGGACTCCCACCTTTGTAGTCAGTTGCTCAGAAATGCAGTGACCTAGGGACCCCTAACTTTGTAGCTAGCATCTGAGATCAGATTAGTATTGTTGGGACAGTGCCTTTAGCCCATAGAGTCTGCTCTAACTTTGGGTACCTCAATACATAGCATTCATCCATCCAACCATCCATCCATCCATCCACCCACCCCATCCACCCACGCATTCATCCATCCTTTCCATCATCCTACACACGTTTACTGAACACTTACCATATACTGTTAATATGTTGTAAGCCACAATAAAAGGAGGATCTTGTGGTGGTCTCCTCCAGGCTAGAAAAGCTTGTTCTCAGAGGGATGCCTTGCTCTCCTATTCCCTGGCTGAATCACCTGGGGATCTTCTTATAGGATCCAAAGGTCCTAGGCTTAAGCCCAGTGGTGCTGATTGTATTAACTTACCAGGACAAGCCTGAAAGGTAAGAACTATTATCATGTTTATTTCACGAGGAAACTGAAGCACAGAGAGGTTAAGTAATTTGCCCTAGGCTGCACAGCACGTGAATGGTAGAGCTGGGATTCAAACCCAACCAGAAGCTCCAAAGCCCGCGTTCTTAACCACTGCACTGCGCTGCGCACCTCACCATATTGTTCTCACTCTGCAACAAGTTTTCAGAAGCACAGAGAGGTTAAGTAATGCCCTATGCTGCAGAGCAAATAAGTGGTGTATCTGGGATCTAAACCCAAGCTAGCTGATGGTCCTGACAAACAAAAGATGCCCCAAAACCCAAAAGGATGGAGAGTACAGCCATCACTGGGGAGGACTGAGGAGGAGGAGAAGCCCTCCAAATTCCTTCCACACTCCCCAAGAAGGCCCTCCTCCAACCCCGGTGTAGCCCTGGGTTACAGATGCAAATACATCTGCCCTTTCTCACTGCTCTCCCTATCACTTCATGAATCACCATTTGAATTCTGCTCTCCTTGAAAGTAGCAGGTCATCCCTGCAATCTGAAATCCTGCCAGCTGGACTCCGTTCAAGTTCAATTGCGTCTCCCTGGCTGGGCAGAACCCATCCACTCATGTTGAAATACTCAGCCGGTAACAGCCCAGGGGATGCGGCCAGCACGGGAAAATGGATTGCTCCCAGATTGGCTCTTTTGGCCTCCAGCTCAGGATAATATATGAGCAGTGACGTCAAACAAAAGAAGTCTCAGCTGGGTCATTTCACATCCTCCTCAGGGGCCTTGCCGCCCACCAAGGGTTCTTGGAGCTGTTATTTCACAACCTTTGGGCCAAAAACAATGTCCATTATGTATTCACAAATTCCTAAAAATATTTCCTAGTGGTCTTGAAAAAAAAAATTAATGTCTTGTGACACGTGAACATCATTTTCCTGATTGAGGTATTGAATATAGATTCTGTATATATTTATTTACATAGACACCAACCCAGCCTGAGGCATACCGTTTTTAATTTTTCACATCTGGACAAACATTGACTGAGTTGTTTATTTCACAGAGGTGGAGAAAAATTTCTTTCCACTGGGGTGATAAATGGGTAACTTATAAGGTACAAGAGGAGGAAAGCCTCATAAAGTGACTCCATTTCCTTTTCTTTTCCCACTTTCCCCCCCTGCTTATTTATTTATTTATTTTATAACTTGTAATACTTTTAAGAGTTCAAGGATTTGAAAATGAGTCTTAAGACCATCACCCAGGCCCCCTTCTTGGAACTCCCATAGCATATTCAGTCTAGACTCCTTAAAGTTTAAGGCTTAAGTAAACATTTGCATTCTAAGAGGCAGGGAGGCACAGGGGAAACTCATTCAACTGAAGTCCCAGAACCTGAGATTCCATTGAAAATGAGGAGCATTTTCAAGTACATCTGCAGCTCTTAATATTTTTGGGGTCCCCAGTCTCTTAAGAATTTGCTGAAAGTTATATGTACCCTCTCTCCGGAAAAGTAGACACAGTACAAAGATGGGCACACAATTTAGGGTATATAACTTTAGGTGTTTTAGTCAGCTATTGCTGCAGTGATGCTGCATAACAAATCATCCCTACACTCAATGGCTAACAACAAGCACTTATTTTTCTTGCTTGTGTGGTTGGCATGTATACGGGCTGGCTTGGCTGTGTTGTTTTCAGAGTATGGGTTGGCTGTGCTTGGCTCTAGGCTTTGGGACAGTTCAGCTGTGCTCCATGTGTCTGATTCTGGAGGTCCGGCTGAAGGGGCAACAGCTTTGTGAAGCACATTCTTTTCTTTTTTAATTGAAGTATAGTTGATTTACAATGTTGTGTGTACAGCAAAGTGATTCAGTTATGTGTACCTATATAATTTTTCATGTTCTTTTCCATTATGGTTTGTCACAGGGTATTGAATCTAGTTCCCTGTGCTGGACAATAGGACCTTGTTGTTTATCCATCTACATATAATAGTTTGCATCTGCTAATCCCAAACTCCCAATCCAACCCTCTTCCGTCCCCCTCCCCTTTGGCAACCACACGTCTGTTCCCTAGTTCTGTGAAGCACATTCTTTTCATGGCGATGGCAGAAGCTTGAGAGACAAGCCACATCACACAAACATGGTTCAAGTTTCTACCACCCCATCTGCTCGCATTCCATTGGCCACAATCAAATGGTCTCATAGACAGTGAGGCAGAAAAGTATACACTGCTCAAAAGGGGAGAGGAAGAGGGGTGAACACATGTTGACCAGTACTTCAGTTTATTATCAGCAGGTCGTAGACCCTTAGAGAGCTGCTCATGGATCACAGTTTAAGAACTGGATTGCAACCTGAGTCTTGTATGGTGATTCTCAAGCCTTAGCAAACGTAGAAACCATCTGATTCAAAATGCGGAAATCTGATTCAAGATACAGATCTGAGGCTATCCTCCCCTAGAGATTTCGATTCAGTGAATCCTGGTGGGGCCCAGGATTCTGCATTTTAAACAGCCACTCCTGGAGTGATGCTGATGCTGGTGGTCTAGGGTCCATACTTAGAGAATCCCTGGCTTCATGGGCTCAGGGCTCAGAGAGATGGGTGCCAATCTCAGCTGCACCCTAGCTTTGTGCTTGGGTGAGTGGCTTCACTTTTGGGGGTCTCTGTTTCCTCCCCTGAAAAGTGGAGATAACCTCTCATAAGGTTGTCGGGAGAATTCAGAGATGAGGCTGGTAATACATCTAGAACCAGGCCTGGAGCACGAACAACCAAGAAATGTTAACTTGGAACATCACCACCACCACCACCATCACCACCAGCATCACCACCATCACCACCACCACCACCGCCATCAGCACCATCATCATCACCACCATCATCACCATCACCACCACCACCACCATCATCACCATCACCATCATCACCATCATCATCATCATCACCATCACCACCACCACCATCATCACCACCACCACCACCACCACCACCACCACCATCACCACCACCACCACCATCACCACCACCACCACCACCATCACCATCATCACCACCACCACCACCATCATCACCATCATCACCACCATCACCATCATCACCATCACCACCACCACCATCACCATCATCACCACCACCACCACCACCAGCATCACCACCATCACCACCACCACCGCCATCATCATCATCATCATCATCTTGTTTCTCGCAGCTCAGTCTGAGATTCTATACCACCTTACGCTGTTCTTTGGATAGAAATCTTATCTCCTCTATTAAGCTCCTTTAATTCTTTTCCTGAATACCCATGGTGGGAAACTTTTTGCTTCTGGGCCAGTTGTATGTCGAAGTTTAATTTTACCCACCCCATCAGGCAAGGTGTTCTGGACTCCCAGTGGGAAGTCAGAGATGAATTCCTCCCTGTGCAGCCCCCTCCCCCCACATTTAGAAGCAAGTAGACCATAGCCTCTGAATGCTTAAGGATTTAGAGTGGCTTCAGATCTGTGAACAATGGCTGGCCAACATGGCAAAGGGAAACGATGAAAGGTCATTATTTACCCTGAAGCTTACAGCTCAAATCTCACTGTATCCTTCTCTTTTCTGATTTGATCTCTTATTTCTAGATGTCTGTATGTCTCCCTTGCTGCTAGTTTTTCCTTTGCCTCTGCTTGTGTTTCTCTCTTTCTCATTTCTTTTTCTCCCTTCTCTGCGCCCTGCTCTCCTTAATATTCTCTGCTCCCACTTCTTTCCCCATCAGTGGTATGTCTGATGCCTGATCCACAGTGAATGTTTGATAGATGTCCGGAGCAAGGGATGAGCGAATGAAAGAAAAGCCTTCCCCCATCTGAAATCTGGTTTCCCTCCCTTAAACGGCAGCCTGTTCCACTGCTGGGCTCCTTCTCCTGCTGAATGAAGCATTGATTAGCTGAGTAAACAGCAACAACATCCCCTTCAAAATCAGCCCAGGATCTGATCCAGTCTCTTGCCTTTTAGAAACGCCATTTACTGCCCAGAATAACTTTCCCAGCTTGCTTTTCCTGCAGAGCTGAAGTTTTCTTGCCTGAGCTGAGTCTTCGTCCACATTTTGAACCCCTTTTCCTTTTATCTACTTACCTATCAAAAATGCCACTTTGCAACTTCCCCGGTGGCCCAGTGGTTAAGACTCTGCGCTTCCACTGCAGGGGGTGTGGGTTCGATCCCTGGTCGGGGAACTAAGATCCCACGTGTGGCGCGGCCAAACAAACAACAACAGGAAAACCCCCAAAACACAAAAATGCTACTTGCTAACCACCCCCGCTCTGCAAACCTGCACATGCCCCGCTGTCTCCTTTACTCTCCACTGGTTCTTCCTTCTTCCCTGCCCCTTTGCATTTCCTGTCCAGGGGTCGGCACACCTTTTCCGTAAAAGTCCAGGTAGCAAATCCTTCAGTCTTTGTGGCCATGGGTCTCTTTACTCACTTCTGCTTCTGTGGCAGGAACACAGCCACAGGCGTCAGTAATGCCCATGGCTCTGTTCCCATCAAAACTTATTTGCAAAACCAGGAGGTGGGGGCCCAACTTGGCCCACTGGCCATAGCTCGCCAAGCCCCATCGGTCGCATCTACAGCCTATTTAGGGTTGGAATTACATGCTAGCTGGGCCACTTTCTAGCTCTGTGACCTTGGCCCAGTCAATCATCTGCTGAACCTCAGGTAATCTGCTATGAAAGGGGGTTGGGCAGGTTTGTGGATGAATGCTTGTAGGTGCTTAGCATGGAGTCTGGTAAATAACTACTCCAATGCTACTTGCTACGTACACTTTGACTCCTAGGTGTTGACCTGACCGATTTTACTGAGCAGCTGCTGTACGCAGAACCTGCTCTCCAGAGAGATTTAGATGGTTAGGACTGGGAGGATCGCAGAGATCACCTAGTCCAGAGGCTGAAAACTGGCCAGAAGGATTCGTTTTCACTTGTCAGCTGTGTGACGGTGGGCAAGTTACTGAACATCTCTGTGCCTCGGTTCCCTCGTTTGTAAAATGCGGATGGGACTTATAGGAGTGGGATGAGAAATGCATGAGTTAATACATGTGAAGTGTTTAGGATAGTGCCTGGGATAAGTGTTCAGTCGTGATAATTCTTATTTGTACGAGCATTGATACTGTTTCCAGTTTTCTTTTAGGTGGGGCATGCACTCTCTGGCTTCCCCCAGGTCTCAGTTCAGTTCTCCAAACTCATTTGCTTTACCTGCCTTGCCTCTGAAGTCACCAGGTTTTCTGCACCCGTGGTTAAGTCCGTCCCCCATGTTTCATGGGTAGGAAATCTGAGGTCTAGATGAGAATGGAAGTGACTTGGCTAAGTCCCCACAGCCAATCCAGGACAAAACTCATGTAGACTTCTGATATTTAATCTCTCACTGCAGGCTGCACCCGGCTCTCCTCAGCCGTCAGCCACACGCCTTCCAAGCCGAAATCCTCCTCTTTGAGTATTTCCACGCCGGTGACCAAGGAGCCACAGACCGTTCTCCCTAAGATACCCAAAGGCTGACCCAAAGGCTGACAGCTGCCACTGAGGCCTCCAGCCGCTTGAGCTGGGAGAGAATCTACGTGATGTGGATTTCTACCCACAGGTACTTAATTGATGCTTACTGAGCTCAATGGCATATAATTTAAAGGGCGGGGAATCTGGCTAAAGGAAAATTCACATTGCTCAATTGTATTTCCTGTGAGATCCAGAGAGACCCTTCTAGAGAGAGCGGACTTATTACTGAACTCTTTCCACCAGAAAGTTATTAAATACCTGCCATGGATTAAAAGTCAATCACATGTGGAGTGAGAAGGGCATCCTTGTGGTCACGGGGAAACCAGTAAGGTCAGCTCGATTCGATCTTAAACAAGTGGCAGAGTCATGAGTTTCCTTAACATCACAGGAACCTTTTTTTTTCTTTAATCACTGTTCTGGGCACTCAATTTATCTTAATAAGGGGATGTTGCTTTTATTTGTAACATCTTGGATAATGGGCCTTATTATTTGTTTCTGCTGAGTTGCTTTCACAGACCCAACTGAGAGCTATTCTCCCTTGGAAAAGCAGAAAGGAGAGTCTTTGGGGAGAGAAACTATTAATGAATGGAGGAGGTGGTGTGTTTGCAGGAAATTGCACATATGCCCCCTGGATTAGCTTATGAAGACCGTTCCATCGTAGCAATGCCTGTGATGGAAAGACAGGGTTTACCTTTGGTTAAATAGCGTGGAAATGTCCTCATGACATGGAGGTGGGCGTGGCTCACGACATCTCCAGCCAACCGCTTAGCACAGTAGTAAAGTCATGATGTGACTGGCCTTCCACACCTAAAGCAAGCCCCTTAAATTGACATTTGGCAAAGACTCCAAATAATTTGGCTCTAAGTTCACATAAAGCAAAGCCACCAGGAGAGAACAATAGAAAAAGTGGAGGCCAGGCCAATTTCGTTTGGATCGTATGAGCTGAAAAATCTTAAGGGGAATTGAGAATATCCTAGGATTTTTGTTGGGCAGAGGAAGAAAAACTAGCATTTCTACCAGCCAACATCCCTCCATCCTCAAAGGACCTTTCAAAGTTGTGACCAACTATATTTATGGCTGCTTGCCATGTTTGGCTTTCCAAGCTCAGAGAGGCAGGTGTGGTGATAGGAGTTTGAACTTAGTCCCGGCTTGGAAAGTCAGCTTCATCTCCTAATTGCTGGATGACAGTGAGCAAGTTGCTAAATCTCTTTTAGCCTCACAGAGTTTGTCACAGGGTTGTAAGGACCAGAAAAGATAAGAGAGAGAGTCTACATGCAGTGCCTGGCATACACCATGTGCTCAATAAATGTTGGCCCCCTTCCAGTGGTGTGCTGGTAAATGTTTAGCAAAACGTTCTGATTTAGCAGTTCCCGATTTCCATAGTGTAAATACTTCCATCACGGCCCATTCCAGGCTACTGCCGTGATGTCATAGAATTTGGAATGGGGAGAAGATAAACAAAAATGGTTCTCATGAGTTGGTACAAGCCGATTCCAGTACACCACTGCCTCCTTCTTTCTACTCCACTGTCTCTCTTTTCCCTCCCAAGTCTTCAGTGGGATCGTAGATTCAAAGTCAGTGAGGAACTCATTTGTGTTAAATGCTCATATTAAATACATGGGAAAACGGAGTCCCTGGGTTCAGGGTCACACAGTCAATTGGTGGCAAAGCTGGGACCAAGATGTAGCCCTCCCAACTCCCAGTTCTGGGCACTTTCCACACCATAGTGGTCTTGGGATTTACTGTGGGGCTGCCCTTCCAAGGCAGATGGCCTCATAATGAGATTTTTGGGTAATGGCTGAAATCAAGTTCTTTGAACCAGGATCTGATAGGGTCAGCCTTTTTTTTTTTTTAATTGAAGTATAGTTGATTTACAATGTTATGTTAATTTCTGCTGTATAGCAAAGTGACTCAGTTATACATGTATATACATTCTTTTTCATATTCTTTTCCATTGTGGTTTATCATGGGATATTGAATGTAGTTCCCTGTGCTGTACAGTAGGACCTTGTTGTTTATCCATTCTCTGTATAATAGTTTGCATCTGCTAATCCCAAACTCCCAGTCCTTCCCTTGGCAACCCACCTCTCCCTTGGCAACCACAAGTCTGTTCTCTATGTCTGTGAGTCTGTTTCTGTTTTGTAGATAAGTTCATTTGTGTTGTATTTTAGATTCCACATATAAGTGATATTATATGGTCCACAAATATTAATTGAGCACCTACTGTATGCCATCTCTGGGCTGGGCCCCAGAACCAAACTGCTGCCTTAGGCTGGGGGGATATTAATGATTTCATCTTCTGTCTCATTCAGCATGTGGCTGTGTGGTCCATGAAAAATGGTCCCAAGCCCTGGCTGGAACCTTGGTCCTCATTCCAGCCTTGGCAATGACTGTTAACTATGACTTCACCTGGCTGGGCCTGCATTTTCTCATTGGTCATTTAGAGAGACTCATGTGTACTCTGCTGACGTCAAAGGTCAGTCTTCAGGCTCAAATGATTCCCAGAATATAAAATCAAGCTATGGCTTGAATGGACTATAGGGTCCCTCCAGCCCAACCTTCATTTGTCAGTTGAGGCCCAGAGAGGGTATGTGATGAACACAAGGTCACACAGCTCGACTGGAAATCAGGCCCGGTGATGCTTTGCAGCATGGAAGGTTGAAAGGTTTTAGAAAGCTAAAAAGGTTGTTGTAGGTAGATGCCGGGATAAGTTCCTGTTCTCATGAGTTGAGTCCCCAGATTACTAAATGCAGAGATCTGAAGCTTGAATCTTTAACAAACTTGGGTAGAATTTGACCATTGAGTGAAATCTGGGCCTAAAAGGTGATAAAGCGGAAGTAGGTGTTCTCAGTCTGTCTCTATATCTGTTTATTTATTTATTCATTTATATTTAACTTGATTTTATTTTGGTCCTACTCTGTACGGTTTGGCCCAGTTAATAGTCTTTATTTCTGCATATCTGAGCAGGTGCAGAGAGAGAAAAAAGTGCTGTCACTGGTCCCTCGTCCTCCTTCTCTCCCCAAGCCCCCAGTTCTGGGAACCCTAATTGTCTTCACTAGTGGGGCCACAGGAAGAGAGTGGGGATGAGACAGATGTGGCCAGAGGGCTGGTAACGCCTGGCTCAGGGATCTCCAAGGAGGACCTTGTGACCAGCCAGTGGGCAGCTTAGGATGGTGGTGATGTCCAGAGGGAGGAGATTTGGACCTGGGAGTTAGAATTCTAGCACTTCTTAGCAACTGTACTCATTCTGTGCATCTTTCCTCGTCTGTAAGCTGGGGACCATCCTGTGCTGGCCTCGTGGGAGTGTTGAGAGAATTAAATGAGATCATACATGAGACATGCTTAGCCCTGGTGGGGCCATACTGTGAATATTAAAAAGGACTGGTTCAGGTCCCTAAGCTAGTGCAGCCCACTTGCTTTATGTGCACAGATGCCAAGGGATGGGGAGGCATCAGGACCTCTGGGGATGGTTGAGCCGGTGTCACTAGAGTCCCTGAATGTTCCAGCATCATGAAGGGCCTTGGAGAAGGCACTGTGGTCATTTCATCAGTACAGGAGGTCCTGCTCTGTGGTCCTCGCTTCCAGCCCTTTAGCATCCATCCATCCTTACTAGTTTCACAGCCCCTTTCCCACTGCAGCAGGGGAATGAGTACAGGCCCTTAGCTGTGAGAGAGGGAGCCTGGAGGAGGCGGCAGGTGGGAATCAGAGGCACAGGGCTTTGGTCATCACACAGTGAATGGTATAAAAAGGATGGCGGGCCCCACTTCTGGGTATCTGCCCCAGAGATTGAATGCAGGCTCTCAAAGAGATATATGCGCACCTATATTCACAGCAGCATTATTCATAGTAGCCAGAATGTGAAAGCATCCAAGTGCGCACTGGCAGATGAACAGATGAGCTAAGTGAGGTGTATAACGCCATGGACTATTCAGTCTCAAAGAGGAAAGAAATTCTGCCACATGTCACAACAGGGACGAGCCTTGAGGATGTTACACAAAGTGTAATAAGCCAGTCACAAACAGACAAATACTGCATGATTCCACTTACATGAGTTTCCTAGAGTATGTAGTCCAATTCTTGGAGACAGAAAGTAGAAAGTGTTTCCAGGGCTGGGGAGGGGGACGGGGAGTTATTTGATGGGACCGGATTTCAGACTTGCAGGATGAGGGTTCTAGAGATTTGTTGCACACCAGTGTGAATTCCTTTAACACTACCAAATGTACGCTTAAAATGGTTAAGATGGTAAATTTTATGAGTATTTTCCCACAATTCAAAAAGATGCTCTAGAATGAGGAGATGACAGGTGACTAAGGACCCCAGTGCAGAACCGGGGTTTTGAGTGTGGGTCAGACCACCTGGGTTCCTATCCTAACTCCATCACCTTGCTGAGTGACCTTGGGCAAGTTGCTTGACCTCTTTGAGCCTGTTTCCGCCTCTGTAAATTACCTAGATAACAATAGCAACTACCTCACAGGGTGGTTGTGAGAATGACATGACATAATCCACGAAACGTGCTTAGCACAGAGCCTGAGATATTTATTCTTCATTCAACAAATATTCATTGAGCTCTTACTATGTGCCGGTACTGTTTGTTCCAAGTGCTGGGGTCCAACAGGGAACAAAACCACTCAGAAGTCCCTGCCTTGGTAGAGTGTATGCATCCACAGGCCTTGGCCTGGGTGGCCCAGAAAGCCGAGTCCGAGGCGAAAGTGTATGTGCTGCTACTTTACAAGCGGGTGCAATGCCAGAGAAGAGAGGAACAAGGCAGGGAGGAAGGGAGAGGCAGTACAGGCTGGATAGTTAGCTGCGCACCTCTTCATATCAGGAGATATTGGCTGCTCCATCTCATGGAACCATCATGGTTGTTATTTTATTTTATTTTTAATAAATTTATTTATTTTTACTGGCTGCGTTGGGTCTTTGTTGCTGCACGCGGACCTTCTCTAGTTGTTGCAAGCGGGGCTACTCTTTGTTGTGATGCGTGGGCTTCTCATTGGTCACTTCTCTTGCTGCAGAGCATGGGCTTCAGTAGTTGCAACATGCAGTCTCAGTAGTTGTGGTGCACAGCTCTGTGGCATGTGGGATCTTCCCAGTCCAGGGCTTGAACCCACATCCCCTGCATTGGCAGATGGATTCGTAACTACTGCGCCACCAGGGAAGTCCCATCTTGGTGGTTTTAGAACCATCCAACTGAGCAGAGGAAGGGGGAGAAATTGGTGCATCAGCTCCCCACCCAGATAGGTCAAAGTTTTCCAGCAAAGGGCAATATTTAAAATTCCAAATTGGTCATGAACAGCTGCTGAGTGAGTCCAGTGCTCTCAAGCCTCAGGTCCAGCAAGGAGGAGAGCCAGGGCTTTGGAGCCATCGTTGTGTGGAGGTGGTTGAGCCCGTCACCCCCCGGGGGCTGGAGCAGAACCATCAGTCAAGGGTCCTCAAAACAGCAGAGGCCAGAGACCTGTGTTGGTGCCCGAGAGGTGTCAGGTGCAAATGATGGAACTCAGGTGCCTAGATCTGCACACATCTAAGTATATGTTATAAATAAAAATCAGGGAATTCCCCGGTGATCCAGTGTTTAGGACTCTGCCCTTTCACTACCAAGGGCCCAGGTTCAGTCCCCAGTCAGGGAACTAAGATTCCACAAGCCACAGGGTACAGCCAAAAAAGGAAAAAAAAATTATGTATTTCCAACATCTTTCAGACAAACAGGCTTCTGTTGATATTTCTACCTAAAAGAATTTTCATATGGAAAATTAAGACCTTTATTATCAGTGTCAGAGCCTGGATATATTGCTCGAAGGAAGATTTCCTCTATAAAATGCAAAGTATGTCAGCAATTCCAACACAGTAACCTATTCATGGGTTATGAAATTCTTGAGCTCTGGAGAAGAGAACATATTAACACCAGCAAATGATAACCTCTGACAGCATCAGGTGTCCTCAACCTTGATCTTTGCTGGATGGATGAGCTGAGTCTGTGGCATGTTTTGTCTGGCTTAGGTGCTTTTTGGATCACACACCCCCACTCATGCACTGGCTGAGTCTGTTTGGGCTGCCGTTAAAAAAAATCCCATAGACTGAGCTTAAGCAATGGGAACTTATTTCTCACAGTACTGGAGGTTGGGAAGTCCAAGATCAAGGTGCTGGCTGATTCATTTCCCTGAGGAGGGCTCTCTTCCTGGCTTGCAGGTGACCACCTTCTCTCTGTGTCCTCACATGGTGGAGGCAGAACTCTGGCCTCTCCTCCCCTTCCTATAAGGCCACTAACCTCCAGTCCATAACACACACCCTGTAGTATACGCCCATGAAATAAATATATTGTCTGTTGTGCATGTCTTCAAGTATGAGCGGTCCATTCCTCTGAGCATCCAGACCAGATCCTTGATTGATCCAAGCTATTCCTGCTTCAGAGTTGTCCAAGAAGGCAGTGCAAAATGCAGACTCTCAGGCCACATTCCAGGGTTAGGAGCTCTGGGATTGCACCTAGGAATCTGCATTTTGAACAGTGATACCATGCAACATTTGTCTTTCTCTGTCTGACTTTTTTCACTGAGCATAATGCCCTCAAGGTCCACCCATGTTGTCACAAATGGGAGAGTTTCCTTTCTCATGGCTGAATAATATTCCATTGTGTATCTGTGCCATTGTGCATCTCATTTCTTTACCCATCCATCCATCCATCCATCCATCCATTCATCCATCCATCTGTTGATAGACACTTAGGTTAGTTTCATAGCTTGGCGATTGTGGATAAAGCTGCAATGATCATGGGAGAACAGATATCTCTTCAAGATGCTGTTTCCATTTCTGGAATGTGCCTTCTGACAGCAGTGGTAGTTGGAGCATGAATTTAATGAGCTACCATTTCAGGGAGTGGAGGAAGAGAGAGAAATGAGGAAGATAGTACAGGTGGACCGGGATTTTTTAAAATTGAATTTCTGTTTGAAAAGGGGAGGGAGGGAGACATTGCTTCACTGAAAACTCGAGTTCGTTTTAAATCAAATACATGACTCCCAGTGTCTTCATACCTGTCAACTGCTTACCATCCCTTCTTGTAGATGGCTACTGCCTGTTTGTGACATAGGGTTGATTCAACTCTTCTGGAAGGAACTGTTTAATAGTTTCATATCACTGTTATTCATTATTGTTAATAATTTGGTAGGAATATTTTTATATCTCAAGTGCTACCATCACTTGTTCAACTCTTTGGCTCCAGTTTCCCTTTTAAAAATTTATTTTTATAGTAACAGTGCTAGGCAAATGCCAGCTTCAGTTTTGAGTGTCTCCTGGGCTTAAATGTCTGTGGTTCTATACATTCTTGCCGAAGAGCAGATGCGTAGGACACATGACCCCTAGATTTTCTTACATGAATGATGGAAAATAACACATTTTGTGGTATTGGACTCCATTTAGCTGGGAAGGACAGGGTAGGTGTCAAGGCCAATTGCTTATCATTTACTATGTGCCAGGCACTGAACCAAGCATTGCCCAGCACCAGAGCATTTGGTCCTCACAGCCACTCCATAGTGCATGTGTTCATATCACCCCCATCTTGCAGATAAGAAAACCAAGACTCGGGAAGGTCAGGTAAACAAGATTCACAGCTCCTGTGTGGCAGAGCCAGTCTACAGAATCAGGTGGTCCACCTCCAGAGTCCAAATCCCTAACCACTGGGCATCCTGTCTGAAAAAAAAAAGAAGCAGAAGTTACAAGGTGGCTAAATATACTGTATTGTTAAGTGGGTGCCCAACACCAAGGTTGTTTGTTTCTTGTTGAAATCATGTTCAAATCCCCAAACAGCTCTTTGATAGTATCTGGAGTCCCTGACTAAAAATATTGAGCAAAGAAAAGTAGTGAAGACACCCACGCTCGCTGGAGAAGTAGCAGAGTGGTTTACTACTGCATGGGAGCCTGAAAGGCCAAAGTGAAAGGCACTTTTTATTTTTATTTTTAAAATTATCATTCTCATTATTTTTGTGGAGGTGCATGGTGGGACCTGAGCACTGCTACGTGCCTCCCTGCCGCCACCTAGAAAGGCACTTTTTAAATCTCAGAGGAAAATCTCTGCTCAGGGAGATTAGCAGCATCTATGCATTAGCTCCCTGAAGGCACAGGATGATGCGATTTAAAAGATATTGACTCTACCGCCAGTGCGTGGTAGTCAGAGGACAGTGATTCAGAGCATAGTGACTCGACTTCTAGTTCCAGAGGTAAGCCCCCAACCCCACCCCAACTAGCCTGAAACAATCTAGAATGGTGGTTGCTGGGGGTGGGGTAGAGGTGGGGGAAATCGGGAGATGTTCATCCTAGGATACAGACACTCAGTTATAAGGTGAACAAGTTCCGGGGATCTAGAGTCCAGCATGGTGATCATAGGTAACAATAATGTACCTTATTCTTAAAAGATGCTCTGAGAGTCCAGCTTTAATGTTCTCACCATAACAAAAACAAAACGGTAATTATATGAGGTTAAGGGTGCATTAACTAACCTTGTTGTGGTTTAAGTGTTTCATAGTATCTGTGTTTCAAATCATCACATTGTATACCTTAAACTTACAGGACATTACACGTCAATTATACCTCTGTAAACCTAGAAAAAAATTTTAAAATTTTAAAAAGAAAACTCTTGCACACGCTTTTCAGAGATGGTCACACAACTCCAGCCTATGTCAGTGAGAACATGGTAGTTCTATTGGCTGTGTGATTGGTGCAGAGATGGGCATGCGACCCAAGTGGATTCAATTAGAGTGAAATCCAGAATTTTGTTTGGTGGTTGTGATATAGAAACCCTCTCTTCTTCAGGAAGGTGTGATATATGGAACTGTTCCATTTTGTCACTCTGATAAAAGCGAGTCTGAAAACTAAACCGTCATGTGGAAGAAGGCAGAATCAAGACAATCACAGAGAAATGGAGTCAGCACCCTGATCAAGCTATTCCTGAAACCAGTATTGACTGTTTTCATTTTTATGGGTCAACAGATCTCTTTTGTTCTCCACATCATTTGAAGCTGGTGTTCTGCTTATTGTAACTAAAAGCATTCTAGCTGGTACATCAAGCATCATACCTGTGGTTTAAATATGAGCAGGTCCGGGAGGGAGGCTCAAGAGGGAGGGGATATGGGAATATATGTATAAATACAGCTGATTTGCTTTGTTGTACAGCAGAAACTGGCACAACAGTGTAAAGCTATTATACTGCAATAAAGATTGAAAAAAAAAAAAAAAGAAATTGAGAATCAGAAAAAAAAAATGAGCAGGTCCTAATGGGGAGCCCTGCTTTCATTGTGAGCCCATCTTTAAGTCGACTCAGCACTTAGGTTCGATCTTAAAAAATCTACCAGCCAGGGTCTAACTGCAGACTCTGTTAATGAGAAATGAATATTTTATTCAAATTGTTATGAGACTTCTGGGGAAGGGATTTACATGGCACATGAAAAAGCAAAACCTTAAGATTCTTTATCATTCATCCCCTTAGGACCTCAGTGCTGAAGACACTTGTTTCATCTTTCCTCTTCCTCCTCTCCCTACAGCTCCTCCCATCTCCTTAGTAATTCTGCTCTCATCTTATGTTGATGTTTGGCACTCTGCAAATACAAAACAAAACAACAATAATAGAAAACAGCCATCATCTGCCCCTCCATTCTGTTCCCAACCCCAGCCCAAGGAACTCACCGAAGTATCTGCCTGACAAAACCAAGGCTCTTCCTAGAGGGTAATTCAGCTGTTGAGAAAGTGTACTTCCTCCGTATTGTTATCTACTGTGTTCTAGAAACACATAAGGAATGCTCTTCTGCTGTCCTCTCATCTTTGCAGCCATTCCCACAACAAAGAGGACAAATTATTACCTCCTTAAGTAAAACCTGAGCTTTTCCAAGCTCCAGTTCGCTCCCTTGGGGAGTTTGGAGAAATCACAGTGGTGTCTGAATGTGATGGACGTACCTTCTGGCGGGGGTGGGAGTGGGGGGAATGCAAGAACAAGGATCCAGCAATGATGCTTTTCTATACAACCTCAGCCAGTGAAAAATGACTCTTTTGCATTCCAAGACCTGATATCAGTGTTCCAAAAATGTCATTTATGTATCAATCTGTGGACAAGGGTATTGCCATATTTCTGACGAAATCCTGATACGTTTATGATCAGCCTGTCAAGGAAGCTCCACTGCACTTCTTTTCTCTAGTTGCTGGGTAAAAGATGAAAACATTCTTGACAAAACTGGAAATCACCATATACCGCGGGAGTAAATAGTACAGCAGGATGAGATGCACAACCATGTTGTTTTACACTCGAGGATCATTCTAACTTTCTGTGAAAAAATCACTAAGCATCAGCTTCTTGCTTGGAAAATAATGGTATGCATGCCATGGTTAAATTGTAATGATGAGGACCACTGGGGATTCTGGGTAATTAATATAGGAGTTTTATAGCCACAGTGAGGAGGTAAGAAACCATCTTCTTTCTCCCTCCAGGCTTCTCCTCTCTGTCCCCCAGAAGATCTTCCCTGATGGATTTTTATAACCACTTAAAACTATCTCAGGATTCAGACTCTTTCAAATCGGACAACATTCTCCAGTACAAACACATCTGTGTTTATCCTTTAAGTGGTTCACAAATATAGCAGCTTCTATTGCTTCTCACTGTGTACCTGGCACAGTGCTAGATGCTAGGGCGTCAAGGTGAGTGAGATGTAGGCGCCTACATCCTATTATAAGAAGTGGGTGCATAGGTTTCTTTTCTTGTGATGTCTTTGTCTTGCTTTGGTATCTGGGTAACACTGGTTTCATAGGATGAATAACGAAGCATTCCCTCCTCTTCTACTTGTTAGAAGAGTTTGTGAAGGTATTAATTCTTCTTGAAATGTTTGGTAGAATTCACCAGTGAAGGTTAGGTTCCCCGGCTTTTCTGTTAGGAGGTTTTTTATTTTTTAATTTTTAATTTTCATTGGAGTATAGTTGATATACAATGTTGTGTTAGTTTCTGCTGTACAGCAAAGTGAATTGGTTATACATATATACACTCTTTTTAAGATTCTTTTCCCAAATAGGTCAATACAGAGTAGAGTTCCCTGTGCTATACAGTAGGTTCTTATTAGTTATCTATTTTATATAATGTCAGTCCCAATCTCCCAATTTATATCCCTCTCCCCCCTCTCCCCCCTGGTAACCATAAGTTTGTTTTCTACGTCTGTGTGTTGAGAGGTTTTTGATGACTGATTCACCCTCTTACCTTGTTATGGGTATATTCAAATATTGTATTTCTTCTTGAGTTAGTTTTGGTAGTTTGTGTGTTTCTAGGCATTTGTCCATTTCATATGGCTTATCTAATTTGTCGACTTCCAGTTGGTCACAGTGAGAGGTAAGTGTATGACCCCGTCCTCACTATGGAGGATAAATACTAAAATAAAGCCTGACAACAGTGTAACAGAAGCATGGAGGAGGGAAGGATTAGTTTGGATTTGGAGATGAGGAGATGAGAAAGATTCATGAGAAAGGTAACTCAGAATAACTGGGTGCTGTAGGATGAATAGGAGTTGGTTAGGTGGAGATGTAGGGAAGGACATTCCAAGTAGGGAAACAAATGCGCAAAGGCAGAGAGCAATAAAAAATGCACGCAGTAGGCAGAGCATAGAGGGGCTTCCGCAGACCAATAAAAAATGAGTTTGGGACAAGATTATGAAAGGTTTTTATACCATGCTAAGGATTTTTGGATGTTGTTCCTTGATTGGTGAAAAGCCATTAACAAATTTTAATTAGAAGTTTACGACTGTGGGCTTTGTGACTTTCTAGCAAGCTTGTTTTGGTGGCTGTATTGAGAGTGGTTGGAGGGGAGGGGCTGGGGGCAGGGAAACTGGGCTGCTGCTACCATCCATCGTGAAAGATGCTGGCGGAGGAATGACGAGAGGGAGGCTGGATCCCTGAGACCCTGAGCTGTGGAATCCATAAGACAGAGAGGCAACTAGTGATGTGAGAAGAGAGAGGGATGTGGTCAATGTCAATGATGCAGTCAAGTCTTCTAGCCGGGTACAGTCCTACAGGGCAACGAGCATCACTCTTGGATGCTTCGTACATTCTATTTGTGTGTCTATGAAAGGAAGTTACAGACGCGGCTGGGTTTGTGTTGTCACATTAATTATAAAAGCTTTAAGGGGAAAAAAATTCCAAAGGGAATAAAGATTTTCTGAAAAGCATTCTTGTCTAAAGAAAGCTGCATGAAAATGAAAAAACTTTGACATTTAATTGATTTCAGTAATCGTGATGACATTGTTTTCTTAATTAAGGCTGTGCGATGGGGCTTTAACACTGTGGCAAATCGACAGACAGGCCCTTGTTAGGGGAAACAAAAATGCTTCCAAGTTGCAGGGTTGAATATTTTTCTTTTCATAGGAAAAAAAATACCCCATCATTTCCAACGGTCTGAATGACGCTTAGCTTTATTTCTTTCTTTTAGTAGATATAATCTGAGATTTTCCAGATAATAGAAAGCAGTCAGAGAAAAGTGGATGACACATTTTAAAATACTGATATCTTAAAATACCTTGTTTTGTAGATTTGACTTGGGAACCATGTAAACGTCTTTTATAATTATAAAAAGTTGACGTGAAAATGGAGAGTAATTCTTTAAAATCAAAAGCCAATGAAACCAATAAACCTATGTGTTGCTTTGGTGACTCAACCACACACAAAAGTGACTTCAGAACTCAGAAATTTAGAGGGAAATACCCCAAAGACAAAAAACAAAAAACAAAAACAAAGAAACAAAAAAACAGACCTAAAAACAAAAAACAACCAAGAAAACCTAAACCGTTCTCATTAATCATACTATTAGTAATACCATAGGCATTGTTATTTCAAAACTATTTTATGTGAGTTCTTATATTAACACATTCTTATATTAATATGTAAAGTAAATACATTATTATATTAATGTTGTTGGCAACCAAGATTTTCAGTCTAACAGATAAGGTATAAAAGTACTAAATAAACCAAATTAATACAGCCTTGTAATCCTAAACTTGAACTGAAAATAGTATGAACTCATGATATATTTTCTTGTTAAAAATTTTCCTACTTCCCAGCTTTGGTCATTGTTAATACCTAGAAACAGTGACCAACCCAGCAGTAATGACCCAGGTTATGGTCTCTAAGAACAAGTTCTGAAAACTATAAGAGGAACCAGAGCTCCTTGGAGAAATGGCTTTTTCCAGGACGGCTGCAAGAAACATACGAGATGATGGTGGGACATCATGTTACATCAGAAAGCAAGGAAGCCATCAAAGACGGCTGTGGCTGTATCAGACGGACTCAGGAGCCAACCCACTGGCTCCCCTGGCAAAAGAGACTCCTTGAGCATCTAAAAGAATAATAACTACGGTATGCTGAAACACATCAAATATATTGTGAGTCTGTGATGATACTAAAAGCAATACAAGAAAAATGAACAAACAGAAACCCCCAAACTCATTGGGTCTTTGGGGAAGATGTTAAAGAACCAAATTATTATTCTGGAAATTGGTATATAAAACAGTCAAGCATTTATCTTACCTCTCCTGTGGAAAGTATCTTAGTGTAATCGAATAGTTGGTAAAGAAGAGCTTTCTCTATAGAAGAAGAAAAGTGGAGTAGTAGAATTAAAGCAGCAGCATTTTGCAATGTCCAAGGAAACAATGGATCTAGGCAGTGGCTGCTAACATGTCCCAAAGAGATTGCCAGGCATTAATGTGCCTTCGGATGGAATAACTCAGCTACCTATAAAATAGTCTTGCCCCGTACGCAGACCTGAATCAGATCAAGGCTCTAAACCGAATGACCAATACAAAGGATAGAGGGACATATGAAAAGACACCACATGGATACAGTCCACAAAATCCAGCTTGTAAGAAACTCCACAGAGCAAATGACCCAGTTTTTGCAATAGCAATTTGTAAGGGAAATAAAAAAGAGGGAGGGAGAAGCTATAGATAAAGGAAAATAGATGTATTAGCCCAATGCAATCCTAATGCAATCAAATCAGCTGTAAAAAAAAAAAAAATGGAGGTTGGAGAGACAACAAGGAAAATTTAGTCTTCTGACTGGATTTTTGCTAATATTAATGAATTGTTAAGTTTTTAGGGGTGTTAACAATATTGTAGTTATATTTTGAAAAGAGAGAGAGAATTGCTATCTTTTAGAGGTTCCTCCTAACATGTACATGGATGAAATGATATAATGTCTGGAATTTGCTTCACATAATCCGGTTTGGGGGAGGTAAGTAAGTATGTATACATGAAACAAGAATGACCGTGAATGATAGTTGTTGAATCTCGGCAATGTGTAGATGGGAGTATCATTTTTTTCTGCTTTTGCATATCACTGAAATTTATTTAATAAAACATATAGAAAAAAGAAAACCAACATGGTTTTTCTTGTTTAGTGATGTGTCCTAGGACAGGTGTATCAGGATTCTTCTTTAAACGTCAGACACCAAAGCTTCATGGCTATTTCAGATTCGTCCGTGGTGAACCGTCACTAAGAAATCAGGACTTGGACACTTACCTGATTGGAATGGGGGTAATCTTATTTGAACAGAGTAGGCAGTGATTTGCACTTTAGACCTATATGTCCAATTGTCTCTCTACATCCTATCTTGAATTGCTCTCTGCAGGCATATACCTATAACTTAACCTACCTAAAACTGAATTCATCCTCTTGCTCTCAAATAAACAGAAAGCTCACTTCCTTCCCCAGTACTCCCTGTCTAAGAAAATGGCATCACCAGTTACCCAGCTGTCCAAGCCAGAAATCTGGGCGTCACCTCTGTCATTTCCTTCTTCCTATCCGCCCTGCACCCTCCATCACCCAGCTGTATTAATTTCACCTCCAACGTGCCTTTTGAATCAGTTTCACTCAGTCAAGGTCGTCATCATATTTTTCCTGGACTCCTGCAATAGCCTCCTTCCTTGTCCCTCATGCTTCGTAGTTTCCTATGGATCTCTATTACTTTAGAACAAAACTCAAACTCCCTGCCATGTGATGCTTTGCAGCTTCACACGACACACCTGGCATGTAACCCGTGTTCAACAAACAGTCGCTGTTAGATTAGGTGGTGACTTGAGGGTCTCTGAGAAGTTGTCTTCTCTGAGATGATCTCCCTCACCAAGCTGCTGGTGTCTCTAAACCTAACATTAGTGATTCATGTCTGACCCCAGCCCTTAATTCCACATGTCTACTTTTAAAAGGCCTATCCATTTAAAAAATAGTTGTAAGACAGCCAAAAAAAAAAAAAAAAAAAAGACAGCGGAAACCCATGACACATGCTTGAATCTGAAGGCTGCAACTTACCAGCTGTGCGATGCGATTAAGTTCTCTAGAACTTCATTTCCTCCTCTGTAAATTGGGAACAGGAAGACTAACTTTATAGGAATATTGCATGATCTTGATGTTATTTTCATAAAGTGTCTGCTTTAACACATAATGGCTATTCTATACATGACGACGGTTTAATGATTAATAACTAAAAAACTTAAGTGACATAGATGAGAAACAGAAGTATTCAAGGGAAGGACTGTGACAGAAATCCGTGAGCAGTCCAAGATTTTTGTGTGAAATCAACTCTTCTTCCCCTCTGGTGGTCTGTCTGTTGAGGGGCGTCGCCCGCTTTTCCTAGAAAGATCGTTTCGCCTCTACTGAGCCAATGTAAAATGGAAAAGGAGACGTGGATGGTTGCCCAAATATTTCCATAATAAGTCAGCTATTGCCGTGATAATGTAGCAGAGCAAACCCCAAATCGCCATGGTTTATAGCAAACAGTACTTATTTCCCTCTGTCCCGTGGGTCTGGGTATCAGCCAGGGTTCCTTAGACTTGGAGTCAAGGCAGCTCCATGTAACTGTCACGCTGGGACCCGGACGAAGAAGCAGTGGCTAGCTGGAGCGAGGCTAAGTCACAGTACATGAGTGCATTGAAAGCCTCTGTTTATGTCACCTCTGCACACAGGCTGTTGGCCAAAACAAATCACGGGGTCATGGTGCCTCAAGTCAGTGGGATAGGAATCCACTCTGTCTCCACTCAGGAGCCTGGAGGATGGAAGAGTCATAAACCAGCAGCACCGTCTACCACTCCACCGTAGCTCATGTATCCATACATTGATCACAAGCAAGATTAAAACTATTTTGTACGTTCAGTGTGCGTAACCTATTGGGGGCAATTATTCCCTTATTTATGATTGATTAAGAAAGTAGGACTTTCCTGATTTATTTTTCTTACTGAAAGAGGAATAATGATGACTGTAGCCACAGCAGATTGTTGGCTGCATTCCCCACAGCTTGGGCATGTCAACTTCTTTACATCTTTCCCTCTTCTGTGAGGAAGAAGCCACGGTGATCACATTTGATGGGGAAGTTGAAGTGCCGGGAAGTTAAATGACTTCCCCAGAGTCACCCAGCTAGTAAATGTGAGACAACGCGACTGAAATCTATGCTTACGCTTCCTCCTTTATCCTCCAGGGATGCCCGTGGTTTATTATTTTTTAAATGCACTTTTTAAATCTGAGGATAGAATTAGATTTACAAACTCTAAAGAGAGTACACGAGCTCTAATACACCACTCAGTTCCCCTATTATTGACATGAATGATATCTTCCATTCATACGGTAAATTTGCCCTAAGTAATGAACCAATACTGATACACTATTATTAACTGAAGTCCATACCTTATGTAGTCCATACTCTTAATTTTTACCGAATGTCCTTTTTCTGTTCCAGGATCCCAGTCAGGACGAGTCCTACATTCTGTTTACTTGTCGTGTCTCCTGAGCCTCTTCTTGGCTGTTCCAATGTTTCAGACTTTCTCTGTTTTTTTAATTTATTTATTTACTTATTTATTTATTGGCTGCATTGGGTCTTCGATGTTACACATGGGCTGTCTCTAGTTGCGGTGAGCGGGGGCTACTCTTCGTTGCAGTGCACGGGCTTCTCATTGCGGTGGCTTCTCCTGTTGCAGAGCACAGGCTCTAGGCACGTGGACTTCAGTAGTTGCGGCACATGGGTTCAATAGTTGTGGCTCACGGGCTCTAGAGTGCAGGCTCAATAGTTGTGGTGCACGGGCTTAGGTGCTCCGTGGCATGTGGGGTCTTCCTGGGGCAGGGATCGAACCCATGTCCCCTGCCGTGGCAGGCAGATTCTTAATCACTGCGCCACCTAGGAAGTCCCAGACTTTCTTTGTTTTTAATGACCTCAGTTCTGAGGAGTGTTGGTCATGTGTTTTGTAGAATGTTCCTCCGTTGTGATTTGTCTGGTGTTTTTCTTGTGATGAGCTGGGGTGATGGGTTTTTAGGAGAGAGGCCATGGAGATAAAATGTCATTCTCATCACATCCTACCAGGGATGCATACAACATGCCTTAAGTTTGGTCACCTGGCTGAGATGGTGTTGGTTGGATTTCTCCATGACCAAGTTACTCAACCCCTCCCCCTGCCCCCTCCTTGGATGGAAGGCACTCCGCCCAGCCCCACGTAAGGAGAGGGGGTTATGCTTCATCTCCTTGAGGGTAGGGTAGCTATCAGTACATACATTTTGGGGAATTCTTCTGTATAGGAGATTTGTCTGTTCTTCTCCTTTATTTGTTTATGTATTTAAAGCCCTTTATTGGAGTATAATTGCTTTACACTCTCGTGCCAGTTTCTTCTGTACCACAGAGTGAATCAGCTATATTTATACATATATCCCTGTATCCCCTCCCTCCCGCGACTCCTTCCCACCCTCCCTATGCCAGCCCTCTAAGTCATCACCCATCAAGTTGATCTCCCTGTGTTATGCAGCAGCTTCCCACTAGCTATCTATTTTACATTTGGTAGTGTATATACGTCAATGCTACTCTCTCACTTTGTCCCAGCTTCCCCTTCGCCCCCCACCCCGTGTCCTCACGTCTGCCCTTAATGTATTTAATCACTTATTTATATCAGAGTGGATGCACAGATATTTATTTTATACTTTGGGTTGTAATCCAATATTCCTTTATTCATTTTGTAGCTCAATTTGTTCCAGCGGTGGCCCCTGGGAGCTCTTCCAGTTGGCTCCCGTATTCCTTTGATACACCTCCATCATCTTGTGTGTACTGTTTTTGCTCGAGCACTTTCTTTCTGGCACTGTCAGATCCTCCAGACTCATCTTGTAGATTTCCTACCCCAGTCCTAGAACAGCCATCTCTCCTGAGATCCCTGGTTCCTCCTTATTGGAGAATGGCATTAGAAATCAAGAGCTGAGGGCCAGACGCTGGTTCTGGTATTTTGGTGTCGGGTGTCTCCTTTTTACCTAGAAGTCATATCTTTTCTCCAGTTACCTTCTTTCGTTCAGAATGGGAGACTTCCATCAGTAGCTCCTCTCTGCTCTGGTGTCTGAACCTCTTCCAGCTCCATTTCTACTAGGCTCCTCTGTAAGCAAAACAGCTCGGCCACTTCCAGGCGTGAATGCTTCAGGGTTCTGGGCAGGGGGGAGGCTGCTTTCCGTCTCAATGCCAGCACTTTCCGGCCAAGGCACAGCTCTGGATTCAGGCCAAGAGTGATGAAGTTAACTGTGGCTCTGGAATTCCATCCTCCCGTCATGCGTGATCACTCAGAGCATATTGTCTTCAGCAGAGGCTGGAGCATTTCTCCCGGCAGGTGCTGACACCTCCGTGCCTGCTCACAGCTTTCTCTTAACATCTTCCTACCTCACACTGTCTTCAATAGACAGTAATCTCTTAGGAAAATGCGGCAACCTTGAAAAACCCCGCCATATTGACTTATTGCAGCATGACAAACAAGCACAACGGTTCAGTGGCGTGCAAAAAGAACCACTTCTTTTTTTTTTTTTTTTAACTGAAGTATAGTTAATTTGCCATGTTGGGTTAGTTTCAAGTGTACAGCTAAGTGATTCAGATATATATTCTTGTTTGTGCATATATATATTCTTTTTCATTTTCTTTCCGGTTATAGGTTATTACAAGACGTTGAGTACAGTTCCCTGTGCTATATAGTAGGTCTTTGTTGTTTGTCTCTTTTATATATAATAGTGTGTATATGTTAATCCCAAACTCCTAGTTTACCTCCCTCATCCACTTCCCATCATCCCCTTTGGTAGTCATCGTTTTCGTTTCTATGTCTGTGAATCTCTTTCTGTTTTGTAAATAAGTTCATTTGTATAATTTTCTTTTTAGACGAGTAGCTGTTTTTATTGAATACAGAAGCTCCTTGAAAACTCTGTGGACTCTGGGGCTCTCCTGCAATTCCTTTCGTTCCCAACGTGCTGGAGGCAAGCACGCATCCCCTGCAACTCCCTCCCGTTTATTCTCGGGGATTTGGGTAGGAGAGGAGGGAGGAGAAGAGTGGGCATCTGTATCGTTTTTTTTAGATTCCACATATAAGTGATATCATACGATACTGTCTCTGTCTGACTTACTTCACTTAATATGACAATCTCTAGGTCCATCCCTGTTGCTGCAAATGGCATGGTTTCATTTCTTTTTCATGGCTGAGTAATATTCCATTGTGTATATCTACCACATCTTCTTTGTCCATTCATCTGTTGGTGGATATTTAGGTTGCTTGTATGTGTTGGCTATTGTAAGTAGTGCTGCATGAACATAGGGGTGCATGTATCTTTTCAAATTAGAGTTTTGTCCGGATAGTTCTCCATAGCGGCTGTACCAATTTACATTCTCACCAACAGTGTCGGAGGGTTCCTTTTTCTTCATGCCCTCTCCAGCATTTATTATCTGTAGACTTTTTGATGATGGCCATTCTGACTGGTGTGAGAATGTAGTTTTGATCAAACTACTCATTGTAGTTTTGATTTGCGTTTCTCTAATAACTAGCAATATTGAGCATCTTTTCCTGTGCCTGTTGGCCATCTGTATGTCTTCTTTGGAGAAATGTCTATTTAGGTCTTCTGTCCATTTTTTGATTTGGGTTGTTTGTAAAAAGAAGCACTCTTGTAGCTCATAGGTTTCTGAGTTGGTTGGGATTGGCTGATCGAGGTGGGCTTGGCTGATTGGCTCAGCTGATCTCGGCTGGACTTACACTTGGTGGACAGGCTGGCCATCAAGACTGGGCGATCTAAGGGAGGACCAGCTGAGGTGGTTCTGTTCCTTGTATCTCTCATTCTTCTTCTGGTACCAATGCCCTAGCCCACCATGTTCTTCCAGTGGCAAGAACAGAAACACAAAAGGACAAGGGAAAACTGAGAGGTACTTTGAGATCTAGGCTCAGAACCAGCATTCAGTCACCTCTGCCTCATTCCATTGGCCAGAGCAAGTCATGTGGCCTCATTTGACATCAAGGAGTAGGGAAAAAGTCTCAAAGTCTCCATCCTTTTAGTGGACAGGGGAGAGGGAGTGAATATCTCTGGATAATAATCTACCACATTTCACTATGCACTTCCTCTCCTGAGATTAGTTATAAAAATCTCAAATGAAGGTGTTTCTGAGGGCTCTGAATTTTTTATAATGAGCATGTGGAAGAAATAGCAAAGATTCCAGAAGCTGTGATCAATGACATACTGTTGGAAAGGTGCTGGGGTCACCAATATCCATGTTCCCCTCCTCCACCTGAGCACCCGCTAGACTACATTTCCCAGCAACGCTGTATCCAGATAGGACCATGTGACTAGTTCCAGCCAATGACATGAGACCAAAAGTGGCATGTGTTACTTGTGGGCAAAGGCAATTAAGGATAGGTGTGCCTTCTCTGTGTGTTTTTTCTTTCCTCATCTGCTCACTGGGTGTAGAAAATCCAGTGGAGGTCTCCAAGGCCCTCAGGCATGGGGGAGCTATCAGATGCAGGAAGGCTGGGTCCCTGAATGACTGTGTGGAACAGAGTGCCCTCCAACCCACACTGCTGCTTTGGACCATTTTGACAAAGTGTCCTTGTGTTAAGTCACTGAGATTTGGATATGTTTGTTATAGCTGTTAGCATATCATGACTAATAAAACCCCCCTTGCTGGAGATGACTCCTTTGAGTTAACTCAGTAAACTATACCTTCTATAATATTTATGTATGTGAGTGTTCCTTTTGACAAGTGATCTGAAGGTCTATTTGAGCCATCCACTGACTACTCCCAACTTTGGCAACATGACCCTCATTTTTACCTTAGGGGAGTCATCGCTTCTCTAATCTTAGCTGATGTGCTTCTGGAAAAAGTGACTTCACCCCTTGGGTTCTTCCTGGGTGGAGCACATGACTTAGTATAAGTCAATGAGGCCTTTGCATTCCCTTACCTACAGTGATTGGTGCAGGGGTGGGAACATGACTTAAGCTGGTCCAAATTTAATCTCAGGATCTTAGCTGGGCAAGTGGAAATAAAGACTGCCTCTCTTTCAGCAGGTATTAGCAAAAAAGATTATAGCCATAGGAGATTTAGGTGCTCATCCTGTAATTAAAAGAGAGCTAGCCTTAGGAGAAAGCATATACTATGGATAGTAGAATAGAGCAATAAAAAGAGTGAGTCTTTGGCACCATTGTCAAGCAGCTGGATCCAGCCTTGCTTGAAGCTGACATACTGCTGAACTTTTCAGTCAAACAAAGGTCAATAAATAGCTTTTGTGATTTAAGCCGATTAGTTAGTTTCATTAATCATACCCAACTAATGCTCAATGGATTCAGCATTTATCACTTTTATAATCAAATAAAAAAGTTTAATCAGAAAATGTAAAATATTAAATGACATGAAAATAGATGATCTTTAAAGACTACTTCTTGTTCTAAAATTTAGAGCTGATGAATCCAAGTGTGAATTCCTAGCACTTAAAACATTCAGAGTGTATTCTATACATAGAAATATCTGTTTATCTTGATAACCACAGACAGTCTAAGTATTTGAAGACTTCAGGTGAAAGGATGATGAAAGTTCCAAAAAAGAAATAGGGACCTTCTTATACCTGGGCAAAATCCCTCCATGGGTCCCCATCATTCTTAACAGGTTCTGTGAAATTCTAAATAACCTGGCCCCTGCCTACCTCTCTGATCTTATCAGCTGTACTCCTACCCATTCCCCTCAGTTCACTGAACTTTAAATTCTCAGAGCTCACTCCTGCCCCAGGACCTTTGCACTTGCCATTCCCTCTGCCTAGAGGGGCTCTTCTGGCTTCTCCTTTTTCTGGCATCTACACAGATCTCAATTCCTCTTCAGAAAGACCTTTCCTGACCACCAAGCTGAAGGGAGTCTCCTTCTCTGGCACTCTACAAATCACCATTTAGTTCTTTCACAGCATTTTTTTATTTTTATTTTTTTTTTTTACCGTCTAACAGTATCTGCTTCATCTATTCACCTGTTATCTCTGTCTCCTGTTAGAATAAGAGTTCTGCAAGGGCAGGGCCCTTACCTGTTCTGGTGCCACAGTGTCTCCAGCACCTGGCACCATACCTGGCACTGAGTAACAAGTAGTCAGAACTTTAGGAGCCAAAGAGAGGCAGCAGTGCCCTTTGGAGCAGGATAGGGAGTGGAAGGGACCTGTGGTATTGTCGTGGATGGGGGGATTGGGACTTCACAGGAGGGAGAGCCATGTGAAAGGGAATGGGGAAGGCTGCTGCTTAGCTATGGTTATTCAAGTTTATTCATAGAGTATTTCTAAAAGGAATGGGTGTGTGTGTGTGTGTGTGTGTGTGTGTGTGTGTGTGTGTGTGTGTAAGAGAGAGAGAAAGGAAGCAAGAGAGAGAAAGAAGAAGAGATACATCCTTGCCTAGAATATAATAGAACTGACATTAGAAGCGTCATTGCACGCATCGCTTAATTTCTGCCTGGTATTTCGGGGTCTGTGCTCTCTCCAAGCGTTTATCACCCACAAGAGCCTCTTCTCCAAGCTGCAGTCTGAGAGGATCCACTTCGGGCAACAAAAGGACACCCTGGGCCATTGCAGTTCAACATTATCATTTCTTTCCACTTCCTTATTATGAGATGGGAACGAAGATAGTTCCCTTAATTTCAGAAGAAATGAAAATGATTTTTCTCTGGGCTGTTGGGTAACTTCCCTCACCTCCTCTCTCTGCTGCCAGCTCAGATTCACACGCCCCACAGGTTTTCGGGGGCCCTTCTTCATCAAATGTTGTGATTAAATGTAAACCTCAAAGCAGAAATCCAAAAGAATGATGCTCAAGGCAGCTGTATCTTTTTTTTTCTTTTTTAACCGAAAGCAGAATATACCGTCAAAACCCACCTTTCTCTTCCTCATGTCTCATTTTTTTCCTCTCTTCCTAGAGGAAAAGGAAAAATGCAGGTGCTTCTTTTAAGGCTTAATTCTCGGAAAGATAATGCGGTATTGAGTTGTAGCCTCAGAAAACTGCTTGGAAAATTGGTGTACACACAGCCTGTTCTCAATGAACTGAAAAGAAATATGAATGTTGGAACAGAGCTGAAATGGCAGTAGTTAGATGAAAAGGTTTGGAATTTTCTTTTTTTTCCAGTGTTCATTTTTGGGGCAATTTCTTATTGTGGCTGGTGAACCAGCCTCTGCAAACATGGTCCCTGATGCTGCCACATGGCTATTGTGTAAACTATCCCCTCTTGTCTGTCATCTCAGTGTTACTCATCCATCTTTTCTGGTTCATTTGTTAATCTGGTCCATGTTGTCACTGTTTCAAGGAGTTCTTACATTCTAGATCCTGCATGGAAAAAGAGGTGACCATCCACCTATCACTGAGGAGCCATAGCCCAGAAATAGTAAATATTTGCTTGGCAAGTGATTTATCACTTTTCATGCCATGATTAAAGTTTAACTTTCATTGAACAACTGCCCAATCTATATAGATACAAATAAATACTTGGGGACGTGTGTGATGGCCCTTTCACTGGTCTCCTGACAGTCTCTCTGACTCCCCACTAATGCATTCTCTTCAGAGCACTTTGTTCCGAAAACAAAAATACAGTCATGCCACACGCCTGTATATCACATTCAATGGCTCCCTAGTGCCCTCAGGATGCAGTCCACAATCCTTATCCAGACTTTAAGATCCTACTGGATTTGGCTTTTTATTGAGATTTCCAGCCCCATTTTATACCTGCTATCTTTGAGGCTGGGGGGCCAGACCCTAGTGTGTCTTTGCAAAGCCGGTCAGGAAGCAGAACCATGTGGTGCTGTTGGACTAAGGTCTACATCATAGGACTCAGGATATACAAGGATGTGGAAGAAGGTGGGGGAGAAAAGGTTCATAAATGGGAGCTGAGGATGAAGAGAAATTCTGGAAGCTTAGTGTGTCCAGCTGATACAGGAGCCCCGGGAAAGGGGCTGACGTAGAAGTGCATGGAAGTCTACAGAATTCTGCAGCTATTGCCCGTGTGAATTTGCAGCTAAGTGTCTAGAGATGGGCTTGACATCACTGTGAATCAGCAGGGGCGAGGAGAGCTGGGTGCAGAGCAGCGAAGAGAAAGGATGAACTGGATGCCGCGGGCACCTCTGCGTCTGTCTGCCTCTCACCTCACCTGACCAAGGACAACCTTCAGAGCACAGTGGCTGCAGCTTCACCTGGGTCTCCCAGATCCTGCAGAACTTCACTTTTCGACAGCTGTAACCCAGAACCGTACACAGAAAGGCAGTCTGGGAGTCTTGGTCCCCAGCATAATGAAGTTGCTAAGAGAATAATCCAGAGGAGTGGGATGGGGTGGAGAATAAAAGAGACACAGTCTCTTTTGAGTCTCTGTACTCAAGGAACAGAGAAAAGGTCTGCAGATAAGTCCCAAGATGGGCAGTTTTGCTGTGTGATGTGTGATGTAATTCCCTCCTCTCCATCTCCACCAAATCTTCAGTGAAATCCACACTCCATAGCCATATGTTCAAGTTGACTTTGCTTTCTTTTCACTTTTCCTTCCTCCCTTCTTTCCCTTCTTCCTCGTAGGTGACCCGAGTGTGGTCTGAAATTGACATGGGAAAGGACAAAGTCTGCAGAGTTGGCCCAAGCATACACACTTTCCACTTTATTAAAAGGGAATGTGGGTTTCCAATGTTGAGAAATCACAATCTAGTCCAACTCTCACGTTAACTTTTATATTTTAAAGTTAAAGAGTAACACCTCCTTATTGGAAATCAAGCCACACAGAAATATGAAAAGAAAAAAAAGTGAGTTCTGTCTCCCCTGCTTCCTTCCAGCCCCACTTACTCCTTGTTTCATCATCGAAAAAGCAGAAACCCAAAGAGGTTAAGTGCTTTGCTCTAAAACACACAACAACTCACTTTTGGTCTGTCACGGAGCCTCTTTTGAGTGACCCATCTCTCAAAAGGCCAGACTCTGAAAGCCTGGTCTCTAAAGTATTTGTCGTTCACCCAGAAGGTCCAAGAGTGTCTTCACCTAAAACAATTTGCATTGATCACTGTGGTTGCAATTTCCATTTCTACATAAAAGTGGGCAGAATGAGGGTAATTATCAGGCAGAGCCTCCTGTGGGGTGGCTGTATCTTGGCGGGAGCTGCCATGAATTGCATCAGGGACTGGCCCCTGGTTTAGGGACTCCATTTTACAAGTCAGTTGAGTGAGGTCAACGTATTAGTTTATCTTTGCAGTGACCAGGATGCTTGTGGATACATTATCTGGCTCAGGGACTTTTTTTTCAAAGGCTTTTGATCATAGTTTACAGTAAGAAGTACATGCTATAAAGCAGCCCAGTACACACACCTCACATACACACGCTCGCACGCACTTCTGAAACAGACATTTCACGAAACAGTGCTTACAACCGTGCCACTCCCTTTCTGGTGATTTTTATGTCATTCTATTTGACTGCAGTATTTGAAAATGTTGCTTGCATCTGTCTAAATGCATCTCATGACCTGCCAACTGGCCTTGAGTCGCCGCTTAAAAAAAAACACGGATCTAGGGCATCTTTTCCCGACCTCAAGGAATCTTGGAAGGAAACGAAATTCATCAGAAAGTTGCTTTTCGTCCCTTGAATCAGAGTCAAGAGTGTCAAAGCATTTGGAGGGTGAATTCAGCGAGGCTGCCATAGCTCCGCCTGGGTTACTTCTGCTCCACTGTGGGGCTCTTGTCTCCACTGGCTGCCGTGCTCGTGTTTGCCAAGGAATGATACTCGCTCCCATTTACTGAGGGCTTCCAGGAAGCGTGCTCACTGATGAAGGGTGAAAGAAAATTAAGAAAGAGGCCTAATAACATGGCAGAAGTGAGTAGCTAGATGTTAAGTGGGGCAAAGCAGCTCTCCGCCAAAGGTCCCGCCCCGAGACAAGTATCATGAAACCAAGTTGTTTCAACACCTGCTGCCGTCAGTGAGTCAGTGAGACGTGGAAGGGGAAACATCTGCCCTTGACATTGTTGTGGCCGCACAGCATGATACAGTTTGCACACCCCTGGAAGAAAATCAGTTTTTACCAGGTTTTTTTTTTTTTTTTTTTTTTTTACTAGGAAGAGCTGCTCAGGTTCTAAATACAGAGGCTCCGGCCCCCAAATCTCCCCAGTGTTACTGTTACAAGATAATGAGAAGCAGCAGCTGTGCAGACCTCAGAGGGTCCCCGGTGGGATGCCGTGGGCAAGATCCTCTGTGATGGGAAGAGAGAGAGCAGAGGAAGGAGAGATTTTTGTTTGTTTTGCATTTGAGAGCTCTAAGGGGATGCAGGCTGCACGTTGCCATCTGCCTCTGATTGAATTTGTGTAGATAGTGAGTAACATAGTCACACACCCAGGTTGTGTCGGTGGTCAACAGCAGCATCTGAAGAGCCCTTGGCTGGGGAAGGATGGATGCCCTCTCTGCTGTTGCCTGAGGTGGGGCAGTCAAGGCAGCCTGCTACCAAGAAGAGTCAGGATTTTGTTCTCTTCAATGGAGGAGAGATTCCCAAAGTTACAGGAGACAGACTCTAGGGTGACCCTAGATGCCACCTCCCGCCCCCTAGTACAGCCCCTTCCCCTGGAGTGTGGATGAGACATGTGGCTTGTTTTTAACCAGCACAATACAAAAAGGAGATGGGACGTGTAAGATTATAATGCTCGTTTTGAGATGCTGTGATGGAGTACGTGGCCCGTGTAGCAAGGATCCGAGTGCAGCTTCTAGGAGCTGAGGGCAGCCTCTGGTAAACAGTCAGCAAGAACCCAAGGCCCTAAATCCAGCAGGCTGCTAGGAACAAAATATTGGCAGCACACATGTAAATGTGAAGGGAATCCTTCCCTAGTTGAGCCTCAGAGGAGACTGCAGCCCCAGCTGACGTTTGATTGCAGCCCTGTGAGATCCTGAACAGAGGACCCCGTTAAGCTGTAACCAGAGTCCTGACCTGCAGGGTTTTTGAGATGCTAAATGTGTATTAGCGCTACACAGCAATAACTAATGCAAAAGCCTTGTCTCTGCATGGAGATACAGAACTCAATGAAGACATCTAACTTGATCAGCCAACAGATCTTATCCAGTTTAAGTGCTGGTAATAGACAAGCACATCATTTCTGGATGGGAAAGAAACCTCCCTATGGAGACGCTTAAGTCCTACAACTCATGACCAACAGGTAAAGGCTTTTGGAGCCGAGCATCCCACGATGTCTGGACTGTAATCCCACAGTCTTGAGAAATCACTTTCTCTCTTGCACATTTGTTGGGTTCTAAGTGAGATCGGAGTAGTCGTAAAGACTTCCAAGTGGGCTGTTAGTTGTGGCAACATTTCTTGAGCAAGGGCTTCACTGGAAAAATTTCTTAATCTTCCGGGTGTCCACAGGGATGGCAGCTGAACCGATGGGGCAACAAAGGTGGGTGAGCATAGGGGAGAGGTCAGATGCTGTCAGATACAGCCCTAGCACCCAGATCCTGCAGTGACCCTGCAGAACCTTTGTCCCTGATTAGCCCCACAAGTTACCATTTGCATGTGGCATCTATTTGCATAGCTCACACGGGTCCCTGGCACTTCGGAGGAGGAGACAAAACAGACATTTCTTTTCAAGGCCTCAAGCATGGAAACACTTCGGCCTGATGTGGCTTGTCATTCTTACTTGTTTAGAAGCATTAAGGCTTGGATGGATGGAGCTATCATTTGCTTCCTCTCATTCCTATTTAAAGCAGTTTATAAGGAAGGTCCTCCAGAAAAGCCCAGCCTCCTCCCCCTCCCCCTCCCATCCCTTTTTTGAGGACTATGTTAAAGGAAGGGGAAGGTCATTATCCAGAGAGCTGCCAGAGGTTTCGTTCACTTGGCCCATTGGATCACGTTTGACTCTGTCCATGTTTCCCCATTGTTCTTGGAACAAAGTGTGTGCTCCATGGCCCTGCGGGTGTGACTTTTGCCCTGTCTCAGGCCTCACCTCACAGTCCTTGTTCTCCATCCATGTTCCTTCTGCTCAAGGCCTTTCCTCAGCCTGCATCCTCCACTGGGGAGCCACTGCCCTCCCCCTTTCTGTTCATCCTTGAGTTCTCAGCTTAAATGTCACCTCCTCAGAGAAGCCCTCCTGGATCCACACCTGATTGTGAGGTCCCTGTTAGAGGCACTCACAGACCCCTGTATCCTTCTAGCACAGAACACGATTTCAAAGAACCAATCAATGAAATGCCAATGAAGTCCCCCTGCTAGAATGTTATTCTGGGTTACTACCTTCTCCCTCTATCATCCCAGTGCCCCCATTAAAGATTTGCTAAATAAGTGATGGATAGAGTGAAGAAATCTATGAACAAACGAATAAATGGAGATCAATGTAATTTTTTAATGTGATCTTTTTATTCTGAGACTTTACTTGGCTTCCCAGAGACTAGGAAAAGAGCTTTCCTCATCTTCCAATTATTATCACTTTAGCTCTGGGGTTTCTGGTGGCTGGATTATAATTCCCTCTAGGGGACTGATGTGTGCTCTCGGAGAGGTCAGGTTTGGCGATGCTGACAGAAAAGGTCATAAGGCTGGCGCGGCAGGGGGTATACATTGGCTGTTCACAGTAACAGGAAGGAGAGCTTCGGGGCTGGAGTGCTTCCAGTCCTCAATGAACTCTTAAATGCTTAACATTGGCCCCGAGAAAGTGATTCTCTGAAGGAGAGCATTCTAGACTTCAGAGTGGTCAGGATTCCAGGAGTTTTCGTGGTCTCCTGCCAAATGCCATGCTCTGTTCTTTCCGGAAACAGTGATGTGGGGGGGGGGGGAGGGTCCTGGGAGGGTGCGTGGCTGTCGGCGAGTCTAGGCACACGGTCCATTAGACCTGCCTCTACCGATGAGGACGTCACTCATTCAAGTCCCATTGAGCCCTTACTGTGTGCCTTCTTATCCCATTTAATCCTCGCAACCATCTTTGTGATAGTTAATTACCCTCAATTACAGAGGAAACAATGGAGATTCAGAGAGAAGTCGCTTCATCTAAGATCATGCAAGTAATGTCAGAAGTGAGTTCAAATTGTTACCTACATCAATATCCTTCCTCTTTCCTCTCAACTATACCATGACCCTGAAATCACTCTAGTCCAGCTGAATGATTCTTGGGGTAGAAAAACCAGCTGCCCTTAATATATCACATGTACACACACAGAACAATCCTGGTAAATAAAATTCTCTTAAGAAGAGCAGAGCCTACTATTTTATAATCAGATGGCTTAGAAATGCAGATGTTTTGGGGAAAGTTGACTTACTGACAAATTCATACTAAGGTATAAATGACTGATAGCAAATCTTTTCCTGAGAGCAGCTTTTGATTAAGGAGGAGAGCATGGAGAAGTAGAGAGGGGCATTTATGACTGAAGGGCTAACGGGGCAGGGGGAGGTGGGAGGAAGGGGAGAGGAAGAGAGAAAGGGGAAAGAAGGGAGAAAAGGGCTTGGGAAATGGGGGGAGCCCCAGGAAAAACTCCTTGACAGCTTAACTTATTGCTCAGAAGTGACTAAATAGAGTTTCTCTCAGAGAGATGCCTGGGGTGGCATTTGAGCAGAGAATTGAGTGGTGGGAGGCCAAGAATAGACCTCGAAGGAGAGTGTTTCAGGCAAAGGGACCAGGAGGAAAAGCCTCCAAAGCTAGACTTGGTTTGGCCAGAGTGATCCGGGCACAGTGAGTAACAGGAAGTGAGTTGGAAAGTGCATTTTAATGGGATTTTTATAGCTTACCGCACACTTGAACATGTACTAGGTTATCTTGTTTGACCCAGTAGCCCCGTGACTTAGAGTTTAATGACATTTAGAAGACAGGAATCAGGGGACCAAACTCTGGGCTCAGACTCAGATGGTAGCTAGACTTACTATGGTGACCATTTCTTAATGTATATAAATATCCAATCGCTATGATGTACACCTGAATCTAATGTGACATTGTATATCAATTATACTGCAATTAAAAAAAATTAGACATCCTTTTCAGCCTTAAATAAGCTATGAACATTTCAAAGCATATAATTTTTCTTTCACCTTAACTTTAGCTGATGTAGCAAAACAAAAACAAAACAAAAAAACCAAACTCTGGGCTCAGACTGCCTGGGTTCAAATCCTATTAATTTAGTTATTGGATTTGTTTTGCAAGTGACTCGAAGTTTTCCTCATGTTTAAAATGAGACCAGCCATCTCCATTTGAGCATTTGGGGAAGACTTAATGAGATAGTCACACAAAGTGTTCAGTGTGATAGTTGGCACACAGGAAGCGCTTAATAAGTGTTACCTATTCTTACTGTTTCTATTTTGTATAGCCAAAGTGGCTTATTTGGAAGAGCATTTCAGTGGGGCTATAAACCTCCTGGGAGTGATTCTGTGTCTCAGCAGATGGGTGATTTCTTTTTACTGCCTGCCACGTTGAAGGTACTCAGGAAATATTTGTTGAATAAATGAAAACATGAACAAATGTGGCACGGAACAGGCAGAAATAGAAGATAGAGCATAGAAGTGTTGGCAGAGGAGTCTGAAGATAATTTGCAGGCAGTGGGGAGCTATCGAAGGTTCTTGAGCAGGAGCAGGGAAGTGTCAGATGGATTGAAGGAGGGAGGATTTGGAAGCAGGATAAATAGTTGGCAAGCTGAGGGCATCTTCTGGATGAGAAATAAAAGACTTGTTCTGGAGTTTCCAGGGAGGAGGGAAGGAGGACTTTCCTTTTGTTCTTATGACTGCCTCAGGGGCCCGCAAATCACCCTGAATGACTCCCCTCTGTCTTGGAACATACCTGGTGCACCTCTACAATGTGATGTGCTGGTCTGCCTACTATAGCCACTTTTCATCCAGGTCTCTGGGATTGCTACCCTAGATCACTCCAGGGTCCGCTCCCATTCACCTGTCCTGTATCTCCAGTCAGCAGGCTCTTATAAAAAGGCACCTCTGATGTTGTCACTCTTCTCTTTGAAACCTTCCACTGGCTTCCCACTGCCCCTAAGATGGCTTCGCTTCCCTGCTGTGGCTCACAGGCCACGTTTAATCTTATCCTGCTGACCTCCCTAACTTGTTTCTCCCGCTTCTCCTGCTTTCTCTCAGGGCTGTCCATTTGGGCTCAGCTGATCTGATCTTTCTCCATCTAGAATCTCCCTGTGTGACACCTGCTTGAGCTATTTCAGAGCCTGAACTAAAGGTTCCAAGGTGATATAGAGCAGGACTTTTCATCTTTCATTGTGTCCTGGAATCACTCGGGTCTCTTGTTTTGGGGCAGATCCTGCTTTAGTAGGTTTGGTGTGGGACCCAAGAGTCCAACATTTTAGCAGTTTTGGCCCCACCTGGGAGCTTGTGAGAAATGCAGAATCTCAGGCCCTGCCCTGGACCTCTGAATCTGAATCCGTATTTTGGCAATTTTAGTACATAAGTGTCTGGGAGTGCTGGTCTAGAGCACCTCTTGCCAGCATGAGACCCTCGTGGGTTAGGGCTATGCCAGCTCTGGCCCAGGCACCAGGATTTTGTTACCAAGTCTGGCCTGTTGGAATCTACACCCGTGAGCTCTGACAGAATGAGACCAGTTTGGGACCTGTTACCTCCAATCAGGAGAGAAGAAACAGAACTGGCTGAGGTGGGAGGTTGAGATGGTCACTGAGATGATGGGGGATAAATTGACTGAAGGCCTGCAGCCCCTGGGCCACGTGGCCAGCCCCCAAATGACGTAAGGCATGGCATGGGAGAGCTATATGACTTTTCTTAGCAGAATGGGGTCTGTGGTGGCCTTTCTTTTTCTTTTTCTTTTTTCTTTTATTGAAGTATTGTTGATTTACAATGTTGTATTAATTTCTGCTCTACAGCAAAGTGATTCAGTTATACATATATATACATTCTTTTTCATTTTCTTTTCCATTACGATTTATCACAGGATATTGAATATAGTTCCCTGTGCTGGACAGTAGGACCCTGTTTATCCATCCTGTAAGTACAGTTTGCATCTGCCAATCCCAAACTCCCAGTCCTTCCCTCCCCCACCTTCCCTTCCCCTTGAGTGCTGGCCTTTTTTGGATCAGTATGTAATTTCCCAGCTGAACAGAACATGCCCTGAAAGACGGAATCGTGCAGGGAAGGCCACCAGGTTAAGGGCCAGGAGGGACTTGGCAATGCAGAAAAGTCCTAGCCTCTTGCGATTTACATATCCAGAGGTCATCTTCTCCCATCTTGAGAGACAGACAAGATGGCCTTTCCAGACCCATGGAAAGGCCAAGGCCCGCCCTGGGTGTCTGAGGAGTCTAGGGAGCCCGGTTTCCCCGTGTCATTACTGGACCTGATTTCCTGCCGCTGCTGAGTCCTTGTTCTTTTTGTTCCTTTGTCACTGGCATTGATCCCTGTGTGAGCCCTGGATCCCCACCTCCCCTGCAACCGTTGTCAAAGCACCCATAGATACAAGCCATGAAGTTGTAAGGATCACTGGAAAGGCATGTCATTGCTGTGCAGAACAGCAAACTTAAAACAGCACAGAAAACAGAACAGACTTCCTGAAGTTCTCTGGTCCCCTCCCCCA
The DNA here is from genome assembly GCF_030028045.1 of Hippopotamus amphibius kiboko. NCBI lineage: Eukaryota > Metazoa > Chordata > Mammalia > Artiodactyla > Hippopotamidae > Hippopotamus > Hippopotamus amphibius. The sequence continues at coordinate 8,033,496 of NC_080193.1, read as the reverse complement.
CCCCCCCCTCCACCTTTGGAGGTTTTTCTCTGGCTCCTTATTCCATGGAATGCCTGGCATCGGCTCATCTCATTGCTTTCTCTCTCTTACTCCTCTTTCAAGTTCTCCTCCAAGTCCTTCTGTTAGGCAAAGGGATTTAGCTCTCTCCATCCCAGGCCTAAAGCTCTCAGACCTACCTTTGGAAAGTCCAAGGGCACCAAGGCTCTTAGAGGCTGGAGAGGCCTTCCTGGCCATTAGCAGCAGGAAGGACCAGCAGTGAACTGGTGGTTAGGGCTCGTCCTTTACCAGGAAGCACCCTGTTTAGTAGGCATTTGTGGTTTTCAGTAGCATTTCCCACCTCCCTTTAGATTAGCTCTGATAGAAGGTTCTTTGAGGCAAACAACCTGTAATCTTTTATTTCATTCATTCCCTTATTCATTCAACACATATTTATTAATTAAGGTCAGTGTGCTGAGTGCAGATACTGGAGGAAAATACAGATGTGCTTGTTTCTAGAAACTGCTGATGTGCTGACTGCTCACAGTGCTTTGTAGCACAGGTGCTTAGTAATGCTCCAGGTATATCCTGATACAGTAAAATGGAAACTCACAAGATGTTTTTGAGAGGTGTGGGTATTCTTCACCATGCAAAGGGATTCACTGTAGGATTAAAGAAAGCCATACATTTTTCTAGTTTGAAGGGACCTCAGGGACCAGCTCGTTCAATCCCTTCATTAGGCAGCAGTGGAGGTTGAGATTTAAAAAGTGGAAGAGACTCGCTTACAGGAATGCAGCAGTGCTCAAGCCAGAGGGTCACATCCAGCCCTGCTTTTACGTTCCTGGGACTGGTCACTTTCCATCATGCTGTGCCCGATAGAGAGATACTCTGATGCGGAGGAGAATGGTAATGATGATAGTTTTTTGAGCACCAGACACTGTTCTCAGTGTTTTTCATGTTACAACATTGTTCTTGCAGCAGTCTCATTAATACCACTGAGAGTGTCGAGGCCCAGAGAGGTTAAGCAATTTGTCCAAGGTCACACAAATCAGAAGCACTGATGCGGGGGTTCTGATCCAGGCCACCTGGCTCCTGAGCCCAGGCTCTGAACCGCCTCACTCCAAGGCTTCTCTACAGGGTGGGACGGACCTGGAGCCCCTGCAGAGAAATGTGTTTCCACCCACTTATTTAAAGGAAGGGACTTACACCTGTATTGAATGTAATTTCAGTGCTGTGTAAACCGAAGTTTGGTATTAGACCCTTCTGCAGATCTTTTAAGGTGTGAAGTGCTAGGGACAGAACCTCCAGTAAAGTTTGTAAAGCTTTGCTGTTAAAATAGCATGGAAAGCAGTTCCTATGATGCATGTGACAATGAGCGCCATAGAATTGTGATCTAAGTAACAGGTGAATTGGGACAGTGGCCCCGGCACGGCTGCAAACACCTGCAGACTTTACAGAATGAGATGTTTGCTAATAAACCCATTCAAACCCCAATTCTGTGCAGTTTTCTTGCAAAGTGATTTTATATTATACATATCATCTTTAGGGGACTGCTTACCAAAAAACCAAGTCTCTCTTAGCAGGGATTGAATGAAATACTGTGATATTAAGGAATTAAGCATAGGCATGTTCTGCTGGTCAGAAAAATCTTCTTGTTTTAATTTTTATTTTATATCAGAGTATAGTTGATTTACGATGTTGTGTTAGTTTTGGGTGTACAGCAAAGTGATTCAGTTACACAGATACATACATCCATTCTTTTTCAGGTTCTTTTCCCATATAGGTTGTTACAGATTACTGAGTAGAATTCCCTGTGCTATACAGTAGGTCCTTGTTGATTATCTATTTTATAGATAGTAGGGCATGTATGTTAATCCCAAACTCCTAATTTATCCCTCCCCCCTCAAAAATCTTCCAATTGGAATCTTAGAGTTGACTTTTGCCCCCTGTGCTTGATTAATTTCTCAGAACAACTCTCCCTCCCCAGTTTTTACAATCCAGAGATTCTCACTGTGAGCAGGAAACCCCAGTAAAGCCCAGAATCTAAAACAAATACTGGTTGTCTAGTTAGCTTTCCTCCCTTGAAGCTGTTACCAAAATTAACCCTGGGGAGTAAAAACTTTAATGCATTCATCTCGGTGACACCTCCCCGATCTGGGGAAGCCATAGAAAAGAGAAAAAGAGAACATTATGAACCTTTCAGGAACTGTGGCGTTTTATCAATTATCACAAGCAGCATGAACCCAGAGTCACTGAAATCGTCTCTGGGAGGGTGGGAAACGTACTTATTTGCAAGGGAGGATTATTGGCTGAGAAGGCATGGATTGCTGTTTGTTTTCTCTGTTCGTCCGTAATGATTACAGGCTGGCATTAGTGTTTATCGACAGGATCCAGCAGGTCAGTTATGACAACTCCATCACTGTCATTAGCGCCTTTTGTTTGCAGTGAACAGAAAAAGCTGTTCAGCATTGAGAGAGTCCAGGCTAAGAAGGACAGGGGAGGGAAATGCGTGGAGAAAGAAAGTAAAGGAGAGAGCCAGGAATTCCAACTTCACACACTGGGAAGACCAAGGAAGGGGACCCTGGGTGCTCTGGTCACTGGGGGAGAGGCCTCCATTAGGGGACCCAATTTTGGACTCTGTGTTCTTTTTACTAGAAGTGTCATTGCTTGTGTCTGTAAAGGCTAATTCTTTTTTTGTTTGTTTGTTTATTTGTTCCAGTTTGTGTTCCTAGAAATGCACTAAGGAGATAACCTTTTGGTAAGGGGTTTTTCTGCTTCAAGGGTAGTGTTTGTGAATCAGTATCTTCTTGAGCAGGCGAGGATAAAATGAAGCAAAATACATAGAGGAAATATAGTGAACTTTGTTGGGGACCTACTGGGTGTTGGGTGCATTTTTATGAGTATTATCTCATTTGTCTTCTCAACAACCCTGGGGTCTGGTGGCTTCATTCCCACTGTACTGATGAGAATGATAAAGCAGAAAGCCCGTAGAGGTAAAATGTTACCTCTAAGATCACCCAGCCAGTCAGAGCAGAGCAGGGATTTGAATTTCGGTGTGTCTCTTGTTCCAAACTTACTACACCGTGCTGCAACCCACCCCTTTCCTCCCCAAGAAAGAAACATAGAATGACAAAAAAAAAAAAAAAAAGAAAAAGAAAAACAACCCACTACCAAACAAAATCCCTAACTGAATTCCAAGAGGCAAGCTTAAAAACCTCAGTGTTTGGAAGAATGTGAAAATGTAGGTAGAAGCATGTATTCATTTGACTATCCCATCATGTGAAAGCTCGGATGATAAAAAGACATATTGAAAGAAATTGTACTAATTAAATCATAAAAATGCACTATGCTTTTTGGGGAACTTACCCCTCCTCCTGGGGTGACCCTTGAGAAGACATTCTGTGTTCCTGTTTTTTTGGCAAAAAAAAAAGTGGGTGGAAGATGAAAGTTTGATATTGGGCTCAAGCAAATCTTTGTCTCCTTGGTGAATTTTGTGCCCCCTTGTCATTTTGGCTTTCTGCTGCCTAAGCTCCTTTGACTTACATGTCTACTTCTTAACACCCCTCTTATCCTTTTATGGACAACTTCACTGAATATTGTGCCTTAGGTCTTGAGAAACGTCTGGTAAAACTGGCCAATTGTGATGGCAGGCATATAGGGAAAAAGATGGGGGTTGGGGAGGTGGGTGGTGGCTTGGCGGGAGAGGGAGAAAACAAAAGAGGGTAGGGTTCTTGTGATGACCAAATCAGGCTGCTTCTGCTGTGACATTACATGTAATGTCCACAATGTGACCTTAATCATTTCTGATGAACTCTGTTGACCATGTAAGCTACTGAGGGAACATTCACTCAAATCCTAGTAAAGTCGAGGCTCCTGGTGCAATGTGACCAATGTGGACGAATTTAAAGGATTTTTTTTTTAAATCGATTAATTCTCAGCTCTCAGCTTTTCTTAAGACTTCCTGGGTGCCCTTCACATCACTCTGGCTGGAGTGATGGGTTCTGAACGTGCATTTGTGCATACCGCTGTGAAGAAATAAGAAGTGGATGAAAACCCCTGGCCCACGTGGGGAGTGGTGACACCAGACACCGAGACTGAGGACCAGGAAGCTGGAAATTCCCTCCTGCCTTGGTGTTTGGCCTCCAGCTTTTCCACTTCCCTATACTACCCTTGTGGTAGGTCTGTGCACACAGTAGGGCTCCCCTCATTTGATGGTAAAACCAGAAGAGCCAGAATACTAGGTCTAGTTCTCAGCGACCATTTTTAACATCCAAACTCAAACCTCTGAACGCAGGAGTGCGGTGAACACCTTGGGCAGACAGTTCCTCCACCAGTGGGATCCTAAGGGCAGCTCCGCTCCCACGAGGGAGCTCTCACCCCACTTTGCCCTGCTTAGCTTGAGACATGCAACCTTCTCCAGCTGTCAGGTTTCTTTTTGCTGAGTTTACAGAGGAATGGGGGGGGTGGGAGGGGCGCGTGATGTTCAGGGTCAGGACCGAAGCTTAGGGGGCCGGCCCGCGGGGCGCTGCTGTTCAAGGGTGATCCGGAACACGGCTTCGGCATCAGCTGGGCGGACAGGTGGGGCACACGCCTTTCTGGGGCCACCCCAGACCTGGAGGATGCTGATGGGCCACTGTCCAGTTTGAGAACTGCCGTGTCCGGGGCACAGAGACCTCCCCGCTGTCCCTTGGGTGGTGGGTCCAGGGCGTCCCGGGCTCCCGGGGGGGGGGGGGGGGGGGGCGTGAGAGCGCCGGGAGCAGCGGGCGGGAAGTTGGGAGGAGGAGGAGCACGAGGAGGAGGAGGAGAGGAAGTCCCCCCGTGGCCACCCCGAGGGGAGGGCGGGACGGTGCCCGCGGGGACTGGGTCAGCCGGCGAGGGGAGGGCCGGGCCCGGCCGCGGGACACCGGCCGCGGGGCGCGCGCTCCCCAGCGACCCTCGCGGAAGGGGCGGGGGCGGCGGCGCGTGCGCGGGGCCGCGGGCGGCGCGCGCGGGGGGCGGGGCGGGCGCGAGGCTGCGGCGCGCGGGGGCCGGGAGCGCGCGCGGCGGTGGGCGGGGGGGCTGCCCCGGGGCGGCGGTCCCCCCTCCCCTCCCCCCCACGTCGAGGCGCGGCGGGTGGCGGCGGCGGCGGGAGCGGCGGCGGGAGCGCGTCCCGTCCGGGTCCTAAGGAGCCGCCGCCGCCGCCGCCGCCGCCACCGCTCGCCAACATGGCGGACCTGGAGGCCGTGCTGGCCGATGTCAGCTACCTGATGGCGATGGAGAAGAGCAAGGCGACCCCGGCCGCCCGCGCCAGCAAGAAGATCGTTCTGCCCGAGCCCAGGTACCGGCTTCCCGGGCCCGCGCCGCCGCCAGCGACCCCCCGGCGTCCGGCAGGGGCGGGCTCTCCGCCACCGCCGCCGTGCCCCCCAGCCGGCGACCTCGGCGAGCGGGCGCTGCAGGGCCGGCCTCGCCGTTCCAGTCTCTGAAATGGGGCGTCGGAGGGCTGTTGCGGGGACTCCGGGAGGGAGCGCCCTGGAGCGCCCCAGCGAGGGGTGGCTGGGATGTGGTTGTGACTTCGGCGCTGGACCAGCCCCATCCCTGTCGCCCCTTCCTGTCCCATCCCCGTCTCTCTTCCCCGTGGTCCTCCCTGTTTCATCGCTGTGGGTCCCTCCTGTCCCATCCCCGTCGTTCCAGCCCCATCCCAGTGCTTGCAGCCCCATCCCAGTCCTTGCAGCCCCATCCCAGTCCTTCCAGCCCCATCCCTGTCCTTCCAGCTCCATCCCTATCCCTGTCCTCTGTCCCCATCTCTGTCATCCCTGTCCTCGCCTCCAGCCCAACATACGGTCCCCCGGCTGCCCCATGCCTGTCTTTCCCCTGTGCTCCATCCCGGTCGCTGCTTCCCTAGTTCCTTGCTACTGTCCCCCTTTGCAACTCCGTCCTCTCCTCAGCTCCCTCTGGGCGCCTTCGCTGGGGAGTGCAGGCGAGTTGCCTTTTGCCCCAGGCACTTAAATTGCTGTTTTCAGTGCTTGTTCCTCTTGAGGTCCACCGGTCCAGTCAGCTTCCTTCACGCCTTTTCTCTTTTGTGACCCCAGGCAGTGAGGAGTGGATTCTGACCCGCCCGATTTTCTTTTTGGTACTAAGCGTGTCACCTGGTGACAGATCCATTGGTGGCACTTTATTAAAAGGTTAAAATGGGACTCACCTAAAAACGCATGTTGAATGGATAACTCCAGGCAGGAATTTATTGTTTAAATTACCAGCGAAGGGGCTGATTGAATTGGTGAGGGTCTCGGTGAGGTCCATACCAAGTTGTACTTTTATCTCAAAAATGATTTATTATTGATGAAGTAGTAAAAGACTTGACTAGTTCATATCATTGGCAGTACCGCAGGAAAGATCATTCATCAGATTAATAGTGAGTTTCAAATAGTGTATCAAAGAATTAGGGTTGGATTTTTTCCCCCCTTAGCGTCTTTCCTAATTAACACCATCGTGAGTGCAGACGTGGCTCCTTGACGCTAAATAGCTCTTGGTAGAATTGATGGTAAAAAGAGACATCGTCTTCATGGTGAATTTAAGACCATATATTTTTGTAAAGTATTGGAATCTAAAACCAAAGCTCTTCTCCGTTTGGAAACATCAGTTCTTCAAGCATTGTACATCTGAGATTGCTTAAACATTACCTCGACATAAGGAAAAAAAAAAGTCTTTCTTGTGATGCTGAGTGATCATCAGATTACTTTGTGCAAGTCCCTCAGCCCGAGCCCCACGATGTAGAAAGTATCAGTCCCTTTGCCTTATTTGCTGTGAAAAGTCAAATTGTGTACATGAAGACATGCTTCCTGGATGTTTTTGTCTCGCTTGCTCTTCATAGCCTCTGCCTCTTGTAGGTTTTGCAGGGAAAAGACTACTTTGATGAACAAAGCAACAGAGAAAGTCAGGGAAGAGTGAAGGCCTTTTGGAGTGTTGTGAAAGCAACGCTGCTGTTCCAGACTTCAACCTAGCTGAAGCTCACTGACAATCAGTGCTGTGTAAAATTTCTGGCAAGTGGGAAACTAAGTAAAACTGGAACCCTGAAATGAAACCTGAATTTCATTTAAAAAAAACACAACTCTACATTTTTTTAAATGTCATATATGATGCTTTATTTCATTTCCTCTTTTTTTTTCCTTAAGGGTAGGGAGTCCTAAATATATAAAGCATCTATATGTAAAACCAACAAATCTTAACTCATGGACAGTTTTTTTTTTGGGGGGGGGGTGATACATAATATTACTAAAATTAGGAACTTATGTTCATTTTTTTTTTCTTGGTGTTTTGAACTTTATGTGACTTCTGCTTTTTTTAATGTCCTTCTTAAGAACATACTTATGTGCTTAGGGTATTCACTTCCTTGTATGAAGGCCTTTGTTTTCGGTGGCATTCTTTGGTAATGCTTTCTTTTACGGCAGAATTAGTGATTGGTGAGCAGATTTCTTATGACATTTTAGAATTGAGACATATCAACAGGGGAGTAATTTTAGGAAGCAGCTCTTTAGTAATTGTTATTCTGTTGCTGTTTTTTTTAAATAGACTCTTGAATTAGGCCATTGGAGCCTCCTCCAGAGATTCTTATTTGTTTTAAATTTATCTCAACTGGCTTTAGTTTGTACTGTGACCACTTACCTAGTAACTGCCACTCCTTGTGCTGTGTTAGGATTCTGGTACGTTGAGATTATCAGGTGAAACATCTTGCACATTTTTCTCCACCACTGAATGGCAGTTAGTGGCCTACCTGCTCGATTTGGGGATGGGGGTGGGAGGTTGGGGGATTTCTAGATCTGGTAAGCAAGTTAATTTCATGTTAAACCGCCTGAGCATCGTGACTCAAAAGACGAGTTTGATTTCACTCTTTGGTAAAGGATACACGTCAGATGTTTTCTGATAAGAGTTTCTGTTTCAGCTTCATTTTGGGGTGAGCCATGTAGCCACCAGTCTTCGACATGCTTGAAAAAGAGGTTTAGCTTTGTACGTTGAGTCTCTATGCAGGAAGCATAAAACTTGCCATTGGTCTGTCCCGAGTGACTTTTCTTTCCAGCTAGTTGTCTGAAGCTACTGAGTATTCTGTGCGGTTCCTTATTTCACTTACTTTGCCTTTTCCCCAGTTTTGCACAGAAAGGCAAGAGAATGAGGCAATAACTAGCTAATTTCAATGAAGTGCGGAGTGTGCGGTCCCCTGCCTATTGCGGAAGAATCTCAGAAAATGGAACATTCCGCCCAGGGGAGATTTTGCTTCTCTGAGATGGCAAGAGGCAACCATTTTGTTAGGCTGACACATTATTCAATTAACGAACCAATGAGTGTAAATCCTGTAAAAGCTGCCCATTTGTTCGAATTACATAGCTGCTTTAGTTTACTGAAACATTTGTCGAGCTAATGTAGCTGATAATGGGATCTACTGGTAATAGTAAACCCACGGACGCACCCTGCAGGCCCAGTTGAAAACACGCTCGTTCAGATGTGCGTGTCAGTTGTTTTATGCCATGTTAGAGAAGAAACACTTTTATTTAATAGAGTCTAATTCAGAAGCCAAGGCCTGCAGAGGGTCAGCATCTCTTAAGCCCTGGAGTGTTCAAGGCAGCTTTTCTCCTGGGCTCGTTACTCCTGTAACCTTTTCTGCACAGAGTGAAATTAAGTTGACTTGAGACCACACACACTTGCAAGAGGTTGAGTCACATAAAATCAACCTTTCCTCCAGCATTTCATTTCTGTTCTGTAGACATTGAAAATTTGGGATCATTCATCACAAAGCCCATCCTTTCCAAATATTCATACGCTGTGATAGGAAGGTCCGAAGACCATTTTAAAGAGCCTATATAAGTTTCCGGGAGCATTTTAGACAGTCTTGAAAAAGGTTTGTGATACTGTTTATTCCATTAATTCAGCACATGGTTGTAGAGCTGTTTTCCTGAGCCAGGCAGGGGGATACTGTGACCACCCTGGCCACAGCCTCTTCCTTCAAGGGGCTTCCAGTCTAGTGGGTAATACGCAGGGAGTTGAGAAAGATGTTTATGTTCATGTGCAATTGCTGGAAGATTCTGTTTACCTGTAGGCGAGTAGCATGGAGTGGCTTTTACTCTTCTATATTCGTAGAACCCATTGTATTATGTCTGCTCTGTGTTCCACAGCAATTTGTTAATTATCTCCTTTGAAGAGCTCTCTAGCGGTAATATACATAGTAATAAGGTAGTGTGCATCTTCTTATTTTTAAAACTATCAGAGGTAATCGATCTTGAAAAATAGCTCCATTTTCTTCTGATGTGAAAATGGGGTTTATTCTGTAATCTCCCCAACTGCAATCAGTGAGTAAGCAGTGAGTGACTTGAAAGGTTCCTCTCCGTTTGGGTTGGAGGGTGTGCTATGCCTCCACGCCCAACTCGGAACTGAAAAGTCAAGGTTGAAAGAACCAACAGCCTTCAGGAAGAAAGCACTCTTTATTGTCGATAGGAGCATTTCTATGCATAAAACAGTGGTGGTGTTCTTGTTTCTTTTTCTCTAAGCTACACTTTCCAAATGCAATTTGTTCTGACCTTTCAGTTATTACTTCATTCTTGGTCAAAGTTAATTTGTGCCAGTGACTTGAAGATGTAAGCGTGGCGTGCGATCGGCAGTTCTTAGAAATGAATGTTGCAGTGCAGTCAGTTTGGGACCCAGAATCTGCCCAAGTCAAGCATTGTGAAAGGCTTTCATCAAGAGCCCAGTCGATGTCTTTGAGGTACAGGCAGTCCCAGCTTTGTGTTCTCAGAGACAGCCTCTTTTTTTTTTTTTGATTTAATAGATAACACATGAGCAGAATATCTTTATTGAGACAGCCTCTTAAAAGCATCTTCTTGGTACACTGGATCGGGCTTTGCCACACATCTGTTTGGATGGGGACGGACACTGTTGGATCAGGTGTCACAGCCCAAAGAAGGGACGCTTTGGTCTTTATCATGGCAAGCAGAGTAAGAGACGCCACAGAGCAGAGAGGACGCCCAGGGTCCCTGCAGCCCCCACAAGCGAGAGAGAAGTTTAAATTCCATGAAGTAGTGATGTGGTGACTACCATTCGCTGCGAGCTTGCCCGCTGCCAGGCAGTTTGCATCTAGAGTGCATCTGTTCCCCACAGCGGTTCTATCAGGTGATGAGCGTCAGCTCCGTTTTCCCAAAGGAGCAGGTGCTCAGGGAGGTTTAGGAACTCAGCCCAGGTGACAGCTGAACCTGGCCAAGGCAGGAGCAGCATTCAGGCCCAGGTTTCCCAGAACCCTGGTCCTTTTCACTCTGCTGTGCCGTCTCACCAGAAAGGAGAGCGAACATCCTCACTTATCCTTTTGCAGGGAATGGATGACATAGAGATACTTTTTTCTTTCTTTCTTTGGTTGGGGAAAAATCATTTTGCGTGCCAGTTCAGTCAGCTGCCAGGGTGGCATTGGGAAAGTCAGGACCGACCTCAGAGACTGATCGAGAATAGCTATTCCTCTGGGACCTGAGAAAACGGTAATTATGACTAAGTGAATAAGCAGTTTCTGCCTTATTTCCCAGGAGGAGCTCGGGGGTTAAATGTCTGTTCTGTTTAACACGAGGGAAATCTCGCTGCTGTTAATGAGAAATTGTATAATAATAGACCGCCTCACCCCCTGGCCACCCAGCAGGATTTCTCTCATCATTTAGAAAAAAACCTCCCCCCCCCTGCCCCCCAACTTTCTATATCTGGGAAATGGGGAAAAGGGACAAAACAATATTTTTGGCTTTATTTGCAACAAAAATCACTTTCTCATTCAAATAATCTTCCTCTGTTCATAACACTGTGTATTGGAAGACGGCTATAGGTGAAAATGCATTCTGTGTGCCTGATGGTCTGCCCTTATTCCCTGGACATGGGCGGTGGGGACATGGAAATGATGAACTTGGCAACTTTTGCTTTCTTGTGTGTGTGTGTGTGGGGGGGGCGGTGTTTATTTTATTTATTTATTTAGTTACATCAGGTTTTAATTGCCGCGCGCGCGGGCTCCTTAGCTGTGGCATGCGGCATGCGTGTGGGATCTAGCTCCCTGACCAGGGATTGAACCCTGGGCCCCCTGCGTTGGGAGCAAGGAGTCCTAACCACTGTGCCACCAGGGAAGCCTCTCTTATTGCTAAATTATTTGTGTGCTAAGTCATTTGCATGCTAATGAGGCTGGGTGTCCTTGACCTGCCTCTGCTTCTTCTCTTTTTCAATTCTTTATCCTTTGTTTTTATCACTGATTAGAAGGTAGAGCCCCTGGGCCTTTTTGGATTGCTATATGGGTCTGGGATGCAGCGGGCTCCCCATATCCTGTAAATATTTCTCCAGATTTTGGAAGTCTTCTTTTGGGTCACCTGTGCTTCGGCTATTCATTGTGAAGCAAAAGCTCATTGTGATACTTTATAGGACAGGAAAGAAAAAGCCTGTTAGAGAATACAGTGAAAATATTTTTGCAGCTCATATATTTTGTGACTGGTGGTTTTTAAGAGTCAGCCTTGACCCAGCCTTGGACCTGTACTCTTGTTTGCTCCCATTTCCTTCTTCCAGGGTTTCAGGAGCAGGAAAAAAGTGATTATATGAAAGTAGCCCAGCCAGACCTTCGTCCTTAATGAACTTGAAGGCCAGCTATCATCACTGGTCCCTCATTTTCCCGTGCCCGCCCTCCTACCTGCTGTACTGTAGTAAAAGAGGAAGTTCTAGACTAGGAAGTATGGCCTTGATTTCACTGGCAATTTGCCATGGCCTGTCGGTAAGTCACTTAAATTCAGTGTATTTCGTTCCCCCATCTGTACGATATGATATCTGTTCTTTTCTGACCACAAAATGTCCCAGTAAAAATCTCTGTCTCTTGAGAACATTTTCTATCCATAAGTACATTTGTGAGCAGGAGAGAACATTCATTTCAAGCACAGAAAACCTGAGAAAAAGATTGGCAGCAACGTGAAAAGATAATTTTACTTTAATGTACACTACAGGTGGTGATTGTTGACATTATACGTAGTACGAGGCATAACACGGTAAAAAAAAAGGCACAAAACAGTAGCAGCTGAAGGCAGGATTGCATGGAGACCCTTGTGCCGTGTGCTCAGAGGCGGCGGGCTCGGGAGCCAGGGCTTCTGAAGCGTTAGAATGTTGACCCCGAGACCCATAAGTAGGTGAATTTCCCAGATTTCTCCTCAGTGTTCTTCCTCTAGCTGTTTGTTTTAGTACTGTTTGTCTAGAACCTTCTGCAGGTGGTGCCTCACTTGGTTCTTTTCCTTTCTTTCCTCCTTCCTCCCTTTTTCTCCCCTTCTTCTTTTCCTTCTTTTTTCCCTCCCTCCTGTCCCCTTCCCCCTTTACTTCCATCCACCCATCCATCCATCCATCATCCAGTAGCCTCTGGGCTATATTGGCTTTACTACCTAAAAGTTCCTAAGCATACCACTTTTAAATATAGATAACTAAGCAGTTAAGAGAGTTGACATCTTCAAATGGTCTTTGCTTCAGTAAAATGAACCCAAAATCATAATCTAAAAGCAGCTGGCTTCAGTATGTTGAACATAAGGTGATGCATTCTAGTCTTCCTTAGACATTCACCGATCGCATCTTAATAACAGAGCATTGCCATATCTCATGTTTGAAAAGATCTTGGAGGGCATCCAGTCTAGTCCTGCATTGGGTGTGTGCCCTCTTTCTCCAGCATCCAGCCTGGGTCATCTTTGGGGAGCTTCTCTGGAAGCTCTGTGGCATTGGAAAGCTCTCTTGTAATTTATTCTGCACACAGATCTCTCGCACTCCTTTTGCAATCCTGCAGGTTTAATCCCTCCCCACAGTAACAGATCTTCAGACATTTGAAGGCAGCCACCCCAGCCCAGAGTGGCTGCTATGGGGAGCTGTTCCCTGTTTCTTCGGTTGTTCCTTGTATCACGCCGACGTCTGCAAACTGCTCTGTAATCCACGCTCATCAGTCTGAATGTTACCTCGCTGAGTAAGAATAGTAAAATTTATGAAGACGAAAAAGGTGCCTGTAAAATTACTATGATGAATTTGGTGATGGCAGAACTGTTAAATCCAAAATCAAGTGTGTGGTTGAGCCCCTCTAAAAGTTCCATTATAGGGAGAACATTTTTGGTTCCTTGAATGATTTTAAAATTCATGACACCGGTTTGATGAGGGGGTTGATTGTTTGCATTAGTCAGAGTTTGGAAGCGAGGCACGAGTTACAAATGTATTGTGACAGTGAGTGCTAGGCACTGTATATTTCTTAGATAGTCATTGACTGAACTATTTTAGGAAGAAAGCAGGCTTCATTTGAGCTGAGAAGATCATCTTCTGAGGGTTAGAGAGGGTACGTTTCACATATTCAAAAACTTACAGCTCTGGTAGCTGGGGAAAGCAGCCAGTTGCTCCATTTTCAGCAAGAAAACTTTCTCGAACAACATGTTCTCAGCGTTTGTATTTTGTGTCATTAAGTCAGTGCGTGACTCTTTATGATCTTGTCTAGCAAGATAACCGGTTATATTTTCAGGTCATGTCTTCTAAATTTTCTGTATCCGTGTTGCTTTCAATAAGGATTCACGTTAAAAGTGAACTGAGATGGGAAGGCATTTACACAGCTGTTAAACACTTCAGGCTTTCATTTTGCATCGTGAAAATGTCTAAGGCGTCAATGACATTTTCGATGTATCTTCTTTTAAAATTACGAGGCTTTTGCTGTTTGGTGGGGGTTGCGGGGTCGGGGGACGGGGTCCTGTACCTCATTTAGAAATGGAACTAATCCTAATAGAAAAGGTCAAGGGACTTTCATATTCATCTTAAAAAGGCCCTGTTTTTTTTCATCTACATGCACAGTTTCTTTTCTCGTATTATAACGACACCCTACCTGTGAAAGGGATTATGCAATGAATCTTGTCATCACAACCTTAAGTATAGAATAGAGTGTAAGGTGTTCCTGCTCTCCTTTTGTGTTCCATCTTGGAACCGCTTCCTTCTGTTTTCTTTCCAGTGGCCGTGGAGGAAAACGTATTATTTTATGCAAAACATCCCGACTAGAATTGGGCTGGGAGGGGAAGATGTTCTCTGCACAAAGACCGTTTCTAAGCAAGAGACGAGAAGATGTTTATGTTAATAACTGACTCCCCCCCCCACCCCACTGTGAGAGTTTTGTGTTCAGGGATTTCTTAGGGTTTAATCATTTGGTTGATTTTTTTTTCTTCTTAAATTCCACATGGAAAATCAGCTATAGCATCTTTATATTTCTGTCCTGTAAATAAAGTGCCCCGCTTGACAGGGGATTGGTGTCTCCAATTAGTTTTTTTAAAAATTCAGGTTACTCTGTAAGAAAAGCATATTTTCTCTGGCCGTGTCATGCTGGAACACTTTGATGAAGTAGAGGGTGGACGCTCCTTCCTGTAAGATCAGAGTTTGAAGTTAAACATTGTGGCTCATGGGTATCTCATGACTCTGGGATAGGAGAGATGGTGGCCAGGCAGTAGAAAAAGCCAGATTCCAGCTTGGAAGGGCCTCAGCGGTCCTAACCTGATGACATTCTTTCCTTGCTCTTAAGAACCATTCTCCAGAACTGGGGCGTGGCCGGGTCAGTATTAAAATGATCAGGATGGGAGATCTACTTGTTGGGCTTAACAGTTAGGTCTGAATATGTTATCTTCTTAAACCCAATGACATCTGATGGTCATCTGTTTCATATTTAAGCGAGAAATTTGAATTTAGAGTACCAAAAAACCTCACTACTACTTGTATCTAGTGCCTTGTCGTTTTACACGCATTGGCTCTTTCCTGTTAGTTTTTACAGTTATCCTCTGTAGTCGGTAGACATTTGAAAAAGGAAAAAGAAAATTGCTCCAAACATGTCCACGTGGAGATATTGAGAGGGGTATTTTTTTCTGTTTGAGGGGAAAGCTGGTGCTCTCCTCAGACACCAGTGTTTGTCCTGTGGTCCTGGGGGCGGCCCTCTGCCCTTCAGACTCAGAAACTGACTTCTGTCACTGCACTGAGTCTCTCTCTGCCTCATACTGTGAAGGTCACATCAGTCAGCCGAGTCAGCCTAGCTAAGGCTTTCTCTTCTCTTCTTCGAGGCCGGTGGTTCTTATTCAAAGACCCCCCTTGAGAATACGATGCGCTAGAGGCTTCCACCCCCCAAAATGCACGAACTCACGTGGTGATTTATCTGAAAAGCCAGGCTGTAGCTGGAACATCCGATTTGCTACTTTACACTCAACACGTGCTCCCACGGAGCCTTGATGTCCAAAGTCCCCTTGGCCCGAGCATTCTCCCCTGTGGGCGGCCCTCGTGGAAGTGACGCTGTCCACAGAAGGTGACATAGGTGGCACAGGCCCGTGGCTGGAGGGGTTAGGAGGTCTCGCGCCTGGCTTGGCAGCTGCAGTAGCTGAGACAGCTCATTTCTCCACGGAGAGACTTTACCCTGGGTGTGAAATCCGGGAATCCCCTGACGTGAGAGGCTCCTGTCCATATTTCCATGTTTCCTGTTCTGACGGGTGTCAGTCAGGCCTCCACTGGATTCGATAACACAGTCACTGAAGCCACAGCCAAGCCTTGTTATCCGAGCAGCCTTTGGCGTTTCTCTGCCCTTTGTGTTATGTGTTGATTTCAAATTTTCATTCTCCGAGGGCAAGGTTTTTCTCATTTTCAGATTCTTGGAGATGGCTCCACGAGACTCATCATCTCCATTTTAGGAGGAAGTTCAGGTTCAGAGAGAAGCTAAATGCTCAAGATCACCTTGATAGCAAACGGTGCAGTTGAGCCTCAGTTTAAAGTCTGTGCATTTTAATAGACAACCTCAGACTACCTTCTGCCGCATGAATCCTCTAAAGGAAGAAGTTTCTTCCATTTGGGTAGAGGGACATCGTCAATTTCAGATGTTAGCAACACGGTTTGAAAACGCATTGCCTTCATTCAGTCGGGTGATCTGCTACAGGGATCTGATGAGGTGCTCCAGCAGCTTACCTATACTTTCACTGGAGATGTTGATTTAATCATATATGAATAATTCCTTAAAAGGTAAGGTGTCATAAATTTCATGTTAAGTAACAGGATACTTATTAATAGTCATGGCAGTCTTATAAATTGAGAAAAGCTACGTCAGGGGTTCATAGTATTTTCCTACCCCAAACACACTTTTGTAATTTCAGATGCACCCTTATTTCAAAAAGCAACATTAAAATTCACATCTCTCCCTGTCCATAGGTGAATGGGGATCCTTCGCTTGAGCATACGTGTCAGGTACTCTAGATGCATTAAGGATTTTTTTGTTACATTTGTTAATCTTGTTAGTGGTACCTTCTAAATTGTGATAAAAAAATTAATGAAACAGGTTGCTTATTTAACCTTCACAGAAAGATTGTTGAACTCATATTGGGATGGAGTTCTGTTTGGCAGGGGTGCTTTAGTGAGTCCATCTACGGCTCGCCTTCTTCACCTAGTGATTTGTGTTCAGATTTTCCTTGGCAGTAACGTATGGATGAGTCTCAGTCTTTTGAATTGCTGCATGATATGTCCTGAAATACTTAGCTACCTAACCCTGTGCTCATAATCACAGGTGCAGTTGCAGTGAATATGCTTACCTGTGTATCTTTGGGCCTGTGTGTGAGTCTTTCTGTAGGATAGAGAGGGTATTTACCTAGAAGTACATGAGATATGGGCATTTTCCGTTTTCCTAGGCGATGCCAAATTGTCCTCTATATTTTAACGATAGATAGAGCTGCAAAGAAATGTTAAATTTCATTCAGAAGTTGTAATGTTATTTCACGTCAATAATTATTTAACAGCTGCGTAATAAGAACAAAGGACTTTATTTTTTTTATAGAATTTTTTTTTACTTTTTTAATTATTTTTTTATTTTTTTGGGGGTACACCAGGTTCAATCATCTGTTTTTTTTTTTTTAATTATTTTTTTTTAATTTTTTTTTTTGGGGGGTACACCAGGTTCAATCAACTGTTTTTATACACATATCCCCGTATTCCCTCCCTTCCTTGACTCCCCACCTCGAGTCCCCCCCACCCTCCCTGCCCCAGTCCTCTAAGGCATCTTCCATCCTCGAGTTGGACTCCCTTTGTTATACAACAACTTCCCACTGACTATTTTACAGTTGGTAGTATATATATGTCTGTGCTACTCTCTCGCTTCGTCGTTTCCCCTTCACCCCCCGCCCCCTCCCATACCTCGAGTTCTCCAGTCCATTCTCTGTATCTGCATCCTTGTTCTTGTCACTGAGTTCATCAGTACCATTTTTAGATTCCGTATATGTGGGTTAGCATACAATATTTGTCCTTCTCTTTCTGACTTACTTCACTATGTATGACAGATTGTAGTTCTATCCACCTCATGACATATAGCTCCATCTCATCCCTTTTTATAGCTGAGTAATATTCCATTGTATATATATGCCACATCTTCTGTATCCATTCATTTGTTGATGGGCATTTCGGTTGCTTCCATGTCCTGGCTATTGTAAAGAGTGCTGCAATAAACATTATGGTACAAGTTTCTTTTGGGATTATGGTTTTCTTTGGGTATATGCCCAGGAGTGGGATGACTGGATCATATGGTAGTTCTATTTGTAGTTTTTTAAGGAACCTCCAAATTGTTTTCCATAGTGGCTGTACCAACTTACAGTCCCACCAACAGTGCAGGAGAGTTCCCTTTTCTCCACACCCTCTTCAACATTTGTGGTTTCCAGACTTTGTGATGATGGCCATTCTGATTGGTGTGAGGTGATACCTCATTGTGGCTTTGACTTGCATTTCTCTGATGATTAGTGATGTTGAGCATCTTTTCATGTGTTAGAACAAAGGACTTTAAATGGAGAGATACAGGGGGACAAGAACTAGGTAAAAATCCTGGAAGGTTAAATTTGAATTGAAGAGATTTTAAATTCGTGATTTTTTTTTCCTTTCCAAATGCATGTATTTATCAGCTGCAGCTGAAAAGCCCATCACAGTGGGCACCCTGCACAGCCACGCCTGAGCAGGCACAGGCAGGGGCTGCGTGAGGCATGTGGGTGGGAGGCTTCTAGAAGTTAGTGAAGGTAAGGAGATGGATTCTCGATTAGAGCCTCCACCGGGAATGCAGCCCTGCCAATGCTTTGATTTTAGCCCAGTGAGACCCATTTCAGACTTCCCACCTACAACTCTGTAAGGGAATACATTTCTGTTGTTTTTAACCCACCATGTTTGCAGTAGTTTGTTGCAGCAGCAATAGGATATTAACATACCTATGCTATCCCCCCAAAAAGAGATTCCCCAAGCAAAACACCTTATTGATCACCACTGGCAGTGAAAATAGGGCACCAGCTCTGTCTCTGGAAGGCAGCAATGAAAAAGGTAAAGAATTAAGCATTTATCTTACCCCTCCTGTAAGAACTACATTTTAAGGTAACCAAAACTCCCTGGTTGGTCACGGGAGATTCATCTTTGCAGACAGATTGCAGCAAATCAGGAGGAAATTGCAGCAAATCAGATGGAATTAGAAAAAAAATCATCATTTTGCAACTTTTACTGAAGGTATTGAGTTAAGCAAAGATCATCAGTGTATGAAACCACTAAATGAAAGGTTGATGGGGGCATTTTAAATGCAGAAGTCACACTTTCATCAACTGAATTTTCACATCACTAACGTCGGGGCTCAGGACAGGCCGACCTCAAAATAGGCCAAAGTGGTGTATTGGTTATTTTGAATTAAGGTTACTTAAGAAACAACCCATGCAAGAAGAACACTGTGACCCTCCTTCCTCTCCAGAAAGCAGGAAATAAATCTCCCACATGAAAGGTGCCCTCCTGGCACCAGGAGGTAGACAGACATCTTTATCACCAGAGATGGAGAATTCAGGGCAGCAAGGCTGTGTAAACAAACCTTGTTACTTCACTAATTTATGACCTCAAGCCCAAGTGTCTTTGTCTTGTCAGTTCTTCACAAATTTATTGTATCTTTGTCTAAAGAAGTATAAAAGCCACCTGCTTTGGTCATTTCTTTAGGTCTTGTTTCTATGAGACCTCTGTATGTATGAATTAAATTTTTTTTTTCTCCTGTTACTCTATCTTGTATTCATTTAATTATTAGAGGGGCCAAAAGAGCTCAAGAAGGGGAGGGGAGGAAACTTCCCCCTTCCCAACACTAAGAAGAAATAACTGCATCTCCTTGTATGAAGCAATCTAAAGACTACGTAGTGAGTATTCCTACCCCCGGAAGGTGGACTTGAACATACTCAAGTCTTCAGAGCTGACTTTCAGCTTACAGGAAATACGGAGTTAGAGGAACAGATTGAGTGATCTTAGGAGAAAGCAAACAGGCCAATCCAGAATGGGGGGCCATCCTCCAGGACTGCTGTCCTGGTTTCCTCAGTAAGTCACTGGCGTGAAGATAAAAATGTGGTGGTGCGGGGAAAAATGTGGTGGGGATGGAGCAGTGCTCGAGAGTAAACAGATATCAGAGATACAGTAATCAAATGAATGTGTGGATCTTGATTTGACCTTAAGTCAAACCCAGCTATACGAAAGACATCTCTGAAAGAATCCTGGATGTTCAGGAATTACCATTATTTCCAGGGTAGGGTTGGGAAGGGATAACGGATCACGTTTATTGGAAGGGAAATGTCCATAATTTTTAGAAATGCAGACGAAAGTAGTAAAGGTAAAGTGATATGGAGTCTGAGATTTGCTTTAAAATGCTTTAAAAAACAGAGGTAACGTGAGGGGGAGGATGAAAGTGGCAGACTAACATCGTGATAACTGTTCGTGAGGTGTTGATTGACGGGTTATGGGCATTCACTCTACCATTCTCTACTTTTGGCATGTTTGAAAAATTTTACAAAAATTTCTAAAACCAGTAGAGAAGATAGTGCTGTGTGAGGATCATGAGCGTCTTCGGGTCAGGCTGGTGATAATGTCGCTGTTGTCCCAGTGTCATGTGTAACCAGCACTGGTGACTTAGGATGTAAATTCCTGTGACGCATCGCGTGGAGTTACAAAACATCCTGCATCTCAAATAACTGAGACTGAAGGAAGGCTGATGTGCTTTTTGGGAACTGCATTATATTAGATGACTCAAAAAGAGCTTCTGTGACACTGATTGCAAAGATATGGGTACAGTTGTAGTAAATTCATTTGCAACCAGAATTCTGACTCATCCAAGGCGTGTGGACAGATTTACAACCTTTTGACCTGAAGACTTCTCACTGAAGGATGAGGGAAAAAAAAAAAAAAAAAAAGATGCAAAAAGATTGTCCAAGAGAAAGCATATTGACATGAAACTTTAGAAAACTATATCCATTTACTCACACAGTACAGAAAACTTCACTGAACCTCATTCAGTCATGAATATCTGTTAAAGCATAGCCCTGATGTTTACATTTAGCAGGAGAAAAATAAGAACTCATGCTCTTTAAGAGGATCTACACTCTAAGCACACTTTCTATGCCTGACGAGACTGCAATGTAATTCTCTCTCCCTGAGGTTACTTTAACAGCTTTCTATTTTTAAGTTACGTGAATATTAATTTGTCAAAACATTTCAAAATAATTTCTTTAAAATAAGTGTTTTCTAATGTGTTGCTCTAAACCAGACTTCACCAACTAATTACCAGGAAGACTGGTATGAAGAAAAACAAAACTTTCTTAAGAGAAGTCAAAACAAGTCTGGATAAATGGGAGAGTTACAAGATATTTCTAGAGAGGAAGATGCAGTATTGAAAAGATGTCGGTTCTCTTCAAATTAACCTATCCCAGTCAAAATCCACATGAGGATTTTAAAGAATGTGGTCAGCTGATCCTCATTCATCCAGCAGATGAATGGGCAAAATGGGCAAAAATAACCAATAAAATTTTGAAAAAGTGAAACAGCAGGGATCTGCTCTACCAAATATAAAACATTACTGTAGGAATTAAAACAGTGTGGTCTTGTTTTAGGCACATAAGACACGTAAGTGACGCAAAATCATATGTATATACGTATTTATATTCATCTATTTGGTAAAATGTGAACTGGGCTTATGGGCAGAGGTGGCATTTTGAGTCTATTGGGGAAAGGATTGTGCATGATAGCTGGCCGTCAGGTGACGTCATAACCCTCCATGTTTTAAAAAAAAAAGAAAAAAAAAATTCCCCAGTGTTTAATTAATCATAAAAATAGAAAAATATGAGAGGATATATTTTTATTATGCTAGAATTTAAAGGGCTGTCCCAGGCAAACCCCACACGTGGAAACCGTAAAGGAGAACATGAACAGACGCTTGACACAGGTGAAGAGTTCCCATGTGACCAGTGGTATCACGTACCACGTTCAAAGAGGAGTAGTTGAAAAATTCCTTCGGATGATCACGTACGGAGCATATTCTAGTTTGTAAATCTGTTTGCCTACAGCGTGCTTGTCACTGAGGTTCTGGCCTGGTTCACATGGTCTTAGGGAAGGCAGGGCGGGGCAGGGGGCGGGGTGCAAGGAAGCACAGCGATGTGTATGTAGGTCAGCATTTTTGCCAGCGGTAGAAACAAAATGTCATCTGTCAGTCCTTGGAAAGGAAGTGTTTGCCTTAAAAAAAAAAAACAAGGAAGCCATGAAAAGCTGGACATTAATCTCAAGGGTGGTAGTTTAGGTATTCTCACATAGTTAGGAAAATAAGTGAGTCTGAACGTGGAGGCTGTATGTTGTCTGGCATTTTTCTCCCCTTGTGTGTGTGCTTTTACCTGCTGCTGGCCTTTGTCTGTTTGCTTCTGTTATTCGGTGCAGGCTGGCATGGTTTATCAGATGCTGCACGAGTGGTCCTGTGGCTGGCTTTCTCTGTCTCCTCACCTTTGCCAGGGGCTCCTCGGGGTCTGCAGTTCAGCCGTGTTGCACCAGACTCTGCGGCACCCACCCACCCCACCCCCCGCCCCCGTTAACACATACTTGTCACACTGTGTTGGGACTTCCTGCTTACCCCACTGTCACCCCTCTAGACACAGCCCCCTTCAGGGCAGAGACCGGGTGGGACCCACTGTGTCTTCCGAGTGTCACGCACAATGCCCGGCTCATGGAAAGGACGCCATTCCTATTTTGAATGAATGAATGATTACAGGAGCAGGGGATGGATGGGAGGTGTGTATGTTTACAGTACCTTGTGGGAAATGATACAACGGTGCCTCTGACACGCAGTGGAAACCGAAGTGAAAGGGCTGGCCTCTGCAGGGGTTGGGGAAGGCTGGGGACCCCGACCCGGACCCTGGAGGCCGAGCAGGAGGTTTTCACATGAGGAGAGGCATTAGCGGGAATGGCATTTACAGAATTACTGAGCAGCGAAGAAATCCTGCGTGGGTACCGTGTGAGGACAGAGGGAGGATGTGGTCGATGGGGTAGCTTGGGGCCTCTTTGGAAATGCTCCCCGTAATGTGCTAACGAGTTTGGACATTGGGCAAAATGTGAGGGCCTTGAGATCTTTTGTTTTTTTTTAATTTTATTTTATTGAAGTATAGTTGATTTACAATGTTGTGTTAATTTCTGCTGCACAGCAAAGTGACTCAGTTATACATATACATACATTCTTTTTCATATTCTTTTCCATTGTGATTTATCACAGGATATTGAATAGAGTTCCATGTGCTCTACAGTAGGATCTTCTTGTTTATCCATCCTCTATATACTAGTTTGCCTCTGCTAATCCCAAACTCCCAGTCCATCCCTCCCCCACCCACCTCCCATTGGCAACCACAAGTCTGTTCTCTATGTCTGTGAGTCTGTTTCTGTTTCGTAGATAAGTTCATATTTTAGAGTCCACATATAAGCAATATCATATGGTATTTGTCTTTGTCTGACTTACTTAGTATGATAATCTCTGCTTGCATCCATGTTGCTGCAAATAGCACTAATTCATTCCTTTTTATGGCTGAGTAATATTCCATTGTATATATGTGCCATATCTTCTCTATCCATTCATCTGTCAGTGGGCATTTAGCTTGTTTCCATGTCTTGGCTATTGTGAATAGTGCTGCTATGCCTTGGGAGCTTTTGAGTCTTTCCTCTTTTTTTTTTTTTTTTTGGCACACGGGCTTAGTTGCTCCGTGGCATGTGGGATCTTCCTGGAGCAGGGATCGAACGCACGTTCTCTGCATTAGCAGGCGGATTCTTAACCACTGCGCCACCTAGGAAGCCCGCCTTGGGAGCTTTTGAATGAGATAATTCCATGAAAACTGCTCTTGGAAAAAAGGACGATGCTCCCAGCCCTCCTACAGAGTCTCCTTGGCTCCAGTTTTCCCATCCTCTGATACTTATTTCACACAGATAGCAATGTGGCCATAGAATGAAGCTGCTTCTATATCATTGCTGATGCAAAAGTTTTTTGAGAAAAGGGTAAATGGATTCTAAAATGACTGTTGTAACCAATTTGAAGGGACCGTTTAGATCACAAAGTTTTAGTAGGCTTGATTAGGTAAACTTGATGACCACCTAAATTTGTCCATCCTTCAAATTGTATCTGTTCAGGGGCCGTTATGTTTAGTGTCACTTAAATATCAGGTAGTATGTTGCAAAAGAAAAGGCATTAAAAACAGGATGTGGATTGTCAAAATTTTGGAGGAAAAAACACAAAGGAGTTCACATTTAGCTTAATTGGGTTGTGGTCTCCTGAATGTACATCATCTCATGCGCAATTGTTTAATACTATGCAAATTATATGCAACTTTTCTGCCAAAGATCTGGTGAACCGAGAAACCTTGGGAAGAGCTGACAGTAAACTATACCAGATACTTTTAAAGACCTCTTCAGAGTCTGTATCTGGCAGAGTTTGGTGGTTTTAAATCTAGCCGTAAAGTCTTTATTGTGACTTTGGATAATGTCGCTCTATTTCCGGTATTTAATGAGCAGTTAGTGGAAAATATTTAGTAACTGCATATGAAAGAAAGCAATTTCCTTTTGGGGGAATTGAATCTTGGTGTGATTGCTTAGTCATCCTATCTTAAAAAAAGTCTGCCTTTTGGGTTTCTGGATGGTCGATGGTTGGTGGTTGTAATGGTAGCAGCTCTGATTTGGGCGGTGCTTCTAACAAAGCCATCTTCCTTGATCTTCACAGCTACCTTATGTGTGACTAGGTTTTTTTAGGTGATGTGTCACATGTCATTTGAAATATTTGTTTAGATGCACTTTACTTTGGATATCAGAATAGGACAGAGTTAACCTTCACATAGAATATAGAGACTTTTAATAATGGGAGATATCTATAGCTATCCTTTGGCCAGTAGAGAGCAGATATCTGCTCTTTAAACTACTTTAGTAGTAGGAAGATTCTTTAAATTATGATAAAATGTTTATTATAGTTACCTTGCATTTATATAACAGAACCCCAGTAGGTCATGACAGGTGGGATTAGTATATCACCAACCAGTTGGTATTAAATTTAAAAAAAAGCATCATGCCTCCAATAGGTATAATATTATACATAGTACGTATATATGCCTTATTTAATGAGGAGGTGTGTAAAGTAATGGTCCAGGAATCTTGAGGCCATATTTTGATTTTTTTAAACTTTCTGTAATGAAAATTTCACACGTGTACAGGAGAGAATCATGCAATAAATCTGTCGCCATCACTCAGCTTTATCAATAATCAACACATAACCAATCTTGTTTCATCCCTACATTGTTTCCTTTAAGTTATTTTGAAGCCTGCCTAGACAGGATATATATCATTTCATCTGTAAATATATCTGTATTTCTAAAAGATAAGAGCTCCTAAAATAGCCAACATGAGCGTAACACATTGCCACTGCTAAAAAAGAGGTGCTTGCTTAATATCATAAAGTATTCAATCTGTATTCACATTTCTTCAGTTTTTTTACAAGAATTTTTTTTTACTTGAATTGAGTTTTAAATAAAGTCCATATGTTACTCCTGATTGTTATTTCTTTTACATCTTTTTTGAACTGTAGATTCCCTGTCATTTTTCCCTCTTGAAATTTTTTGTTAAAGAAATTGGGTCATCTGTTGTGTACAGTTTCCCACACCCAGGATTCTACTGATTGCAAATATTATAATAATAATAATACATATAATTTAATAATAACATAATAATATAATAATAATAACAGTATAGTATAGTAATAACAGCAACAATAAAACCCTAGCTTTATTGAGATGTAATTCATGTAAAATGAACTACACATATTTCAAGACTGCCCCCAGATGCCAGCTGCAAATTGTGTCTAAGATCTACCTGCATTTCTGCCTGACTACATGTTTTATGGTTCCCATGACCTTCTTCTTAGGTTTGAGATTTCACTAGAACAACTCA
Source organism: Hippopotamus amphibius kiboko (assembly GCF_030028045.1). Classification (NCBI taxonomy): domain Eukaryota; kingdom Metazoa; phylum Chordata; class Mammalia; order Artiodactyla; family Hippopotamidae; genus Hippopotamus; species Hippopotamus amphibius. The sequence continues at coordinate 8,008,257 of NC_080193.1, read as the reverse complement.
CAGAACTCAAGAAAATCCGAGGCCTGTGACTAAATTTTATTGTAAAGGGTATAACTCGGAAACTACAAAGTGGTTGTTATGTTGGGCAAAGTCTTACTGGAAAGGGTGGAGTACAGAGCTTCCACACCTCCCCAGGAGTACCACCCTCCCAGCACATCTATGGGTTCTCCAACCAGGAAGCTCTCCAGACCTCATGGTTCTGGAGTTCTTATTGAAGTTTCATTGCATACGCACGATTTTGTTAAATCATTGGCTGTTAGTAATTGAACTCAGTCTCTAGACACCTGGAAATCAAGTGATGGAGCTGAAAGTTCCAACCCTCTAATCACAGGGTTGGTTCTTCTGGCAACCAGTCCTATCCTGAGGTTATCTAGGGGTCTTCTAAGTCACCTCATTAGCATAAACTCAGGTATGGATGAAAAGGGTTCCTTATGAATAGGACATTCCTATCACTTGGGAAATTCCATGGGTTTTAGGAGCTCTGTGTCAAGAACCAGAACAGAGACCAAATATCAATACATGTATTTTTAATTTTACTGTATATATCATTTCCAAAAGTTTGCTCCTGCCTCTTTGTTATCAAACAATATGTACTCTTTTTTTCTTTCTTTTTCTGGCTCCTTTTACTCAGAATAATTTTTTTGGGATCCATCCATGTTGTATCAATAATTGATTTCTTTTTGTTGTGGAATATTATTACGTTATGTGGGTATCTACTCCTACTTATCCATTTGTTCACCTGTTGGGGGCATTTGGGTTGTTTCCAGTCTTTGATTGTCACAAATAAAGCTAAGTTCACATACAAGCCTTTGTATGGGTGTATGCTTTCATTTCCCCGGGGTAAATACCTAAGGGTGGAATTGATGGATAATATAATGGTTTGTGTTTAACTTATTACGAAACTGCCCAGTTGTTTTCCAAAGTGTTGGTTTCATTTCACATTCCCACTAGCAGTGTGTGAGAATTCTCGTTATTCCACAGCTTTGCCAACATGTGGTATGGTCAGTCTTTTCTAATTTTAGCTAGTCAAATAGGTGTGTTGTAATATCTCACTGTGATTTTAATTTGCCTCCTTTTAATGACTAATGTTGGGAATCTTGTCATACGCTTATTTGCCACCCACATATCTTCTGTGGTGAAGTGTCTGTACACCTCACTTGCCCATTTTGTACACTGGGTTGTTTGCTTTGTTATTCTTGAGCTTTGGAAGGCCTTTATGTATGCTGGATACAATTCCTCAACCAGATATGTGATTTGCCAGCATTTCGCCTCTGTGTGTGGCTTGTCTTTTAATTCTCTCCAGTGCTTTTTGAAGAGCAGAGTGAAACCAAAATTCAATAACAGAAAGATATCTGGAAGTCTCCAAATATCACGAAATGAATCAACTCAGTTATAAATAACTTATCCTTCAAGGAAGAAATATCAAGAGGAATTAGACAATAATTTGAATTGAATGAACACGAAAACAGACTATTAATATCTGTGAGATACAGTTAAGTCGATGCCTAGGGGAAATTTTATAACTTTAGATGGTTATATTAGAAATGTTTAAATTCAGTGATCTGACTTTTTAAGAAATTAGAAAAGTAGCAAATTAATCCCACAGTAAATTATAAGCATTTAAATAACAAAGAGTGGAAATCAATGAAATATAAAAAAATATAAATAACAAAAGAAAATGAATGAAACAAAAACTAAAGATCAGTACGATTGAAAAACGTGTAGCCAGATTGATCAAGGGAAAACAAAAAGAAAATAAAGTTTAACAGTCAAAGAATGAATGAAGAACTATCACTAAATCTTACAGACATTAAAAGGACAATAAAGAAATAGCAAATTTCAGTAATTGGACAACTTGGATGAATTAGACAAATTCTTTAAATGATACAAGTTACCAATATAAGGAGTAGAAAATATGAATAGCCCTATATCTATGAAAGAAATGGAATTTGTAATTTAAAACCTTCCCACAAGGAAAATTCCAGGCTCAGATGGCTTCACTGCTGAGTTCTATCAAACATTTGAAGAATTAATACTTCCACCAACTTTTTCAGAAAAATTGAATAAAGGAATAATTCCCATCTCATTTTATGAATCATATTATCTTGATACTAAAACCAGAGAAAGCTATTATAAGAAAGGAGTAAGACTTCTACACTGAAAGCTATGAAATAGTAATAAGAAAAATTAAAGAAGCTTAGGTAAGGGGAGAAATATGTCATATTTGTGCATAGTACACAATATTATTGAGGTTAATTTCCCCCAAACTGATCTATAGATTCAACAAAATCCCCATCAAAAACTCAGCAGGCTTTTTCTGGGAAGAAATTTCCATGTTGATTTAAAAAACTTAAGTGCAACGAACCTAGGATAGCCAAAAAAATACACAAAAAACAAAACCAAAAGCAGTAAAGCAAAGTTGGAACACTTAGATTACTAAACCTGATTTTAAGACTTACTAAACCTGAAGCAATCAAGCTAATACAGTATTTTTGTAAGGATAAACATGTAGATCAATGCAACAGGATAGTCCAAAGATAGACCTACACACATTTAGTGTTGAATCAGCAAAGATGCCGGGAAAATTCAATGGAAGAGAAGAGTCCTTTCAACAAATGATACCAGAACAATAAGGTATTATAAGGGAAAAAAGAATCTTGGTTCTTACCTTGTGTTGTACACAAAAACAACATGAAATGGACCTACATAGAAAATCTAAACTTTAAAATTTCTAACGAAAATATAGGTTAAAATCTTCATGACCTTGGGATGAGAGAAATTTCTTCACACAGACCGTCTGCCAAAGAAATAACCGGCACATTGGAACTCAATAACTAAATACTTGTTCTTTTAGAAGGACTTCATGAAGGAAATGAAGAGGCAAGTTGCAGACTGGGAGAAAACATTTATTAGGGAAATACAAATCAAAATGAAATACTGTACTAGCAGTTAGCCAGCAGAGTGGCTAAAACTAAAAATACTGACAACCGAAGTACTGACACCTGGAACTGTCATACGTTGTCGGTGGGAATGTAAAATCCCACACCCGGTTTGGAATATGGTTCCAGTTCTCATAAGGTCAGTATAATTCACCATGTGACCAGCAATGTCCCTTCTCGATATTTACCCATGAACAATGAAAACACATGCCCCTCTGAAGACGTATACACAAGTGTTTCAAGCAGCTTTGTTTATAATAGCCCCACGCTGGAAACAACCCACGTGTCTATCAAGAGATGAACAGATAAACAAATGATAGAATATTCAAGCAAAGACATACTACTTGGCAATAGGAAGGAACTAAATACTTAGGCACACAACAGTATGGATGAAGCTTGTTTATGCCGAGGGCAAGAAGCCAGACACCAAAGACAACATTTTGTGTTATTTTATTGACGTGAAATTCTAGAACCCTAGCAAGTCTTCTTTATTATCCGAAAGGAGATCAGTAGTTGCTCAGATCCTAGAATCTGGGGGAGATGGATTGCAAAGGAACACCCTTTGGGGTGATAGAAATATTTGATACCTTGATTAGGAGAATACTGTACTTGAAAAACTCATTTAGCGGTACACTGAAATGTGCATTTAATTACATGTAAATTATATCTCAATGAGTTTGTTTCAAAAAGTTAAAAAAAAAAAAAAAAAAGGAGGGGATAATGCCAAATTGTGGCCCATCAGTGGATGATAGCAACTTAAGTTCTGCTTTTTCCATTGGATAATCGCTTTTGCGGTTCGTTTATTGAATAACCCTCCCTGCGCGCCCCCCCCCCCCCCCCGTTTTTCTGCCTTGCCACTTCTATTACGTATCAAAGTTCCATGTATGTGTGGGTCCCTTTGTGTGCTTTCTGTTCCATTTCATTGATCAATATGTTTATCCTGTCTTAATTATTTTAGCTTCATAATAAGCCCTTTTATCTTCATTCTTTTTCTTCAGAACTGTCTCGGCTATTCTTGAGCCCGTGTTGTTTTGCGTACACTATATCAAGAGCTTATCTGTTTCCGTGTTCTATGAAAAATCCTATTGGAACATTGATGGGAATCGTATTGACTATAGATGAATCCGGGTAGACTCCGAGTTTCTGCCGTATTAGATCTTTCTGTTCCTAACTGTGGTGTATCTTTCCATGTGTTAAGATCTTTCCTGTCTCTCAATACAGTTTGTAATTTTCCCTGTAGCATTCCTGCACATATTTTGAAAGATTTATTTCAAGGCATTTGATGCTTCTTATTCTGCTGTAAGTGAAATCTTCCTTCTAATTATGTTTTCTCATGGTTTATCATTGAAGTATAGAAGTGTGATTTTTTGAATATTAATATATCCAGGGAACATTTGCTCTTGCTTTAGAAAGAAACTCATTCATCGATAAGCAGACTTTGCCATGTGTGTGTGTGCGCGCGCACATATTTTTATTATTTTTGGAAACTGGTGGTGTTGATGGAGAGCTTCCCCAAAGCCCTTAAGTTATTTTTCATAGTTGAGTCTCTACATGTAAGGCTGGCCCTGAGTCGCAGGAAGAGGGTACTAGCTGGAGCTGCGGTGTTTCCAGCTTTAAATTGTCACCTGTTCGTGCAGTCGTGGGTGTCAGTAAGAGGGGTCTCTCATCAAGCCAGTATCCTTTTTTTGGGCCTATTTTTTTTTAATTGAGGTATAACTGACAAATAAAATTATTTATGCTTAAAGTGTACAATGCGATGATGTGATATGCACATACATTGTGAAATGAATACCAAAATCAAGTTCATCAAGCCAGTATGCTTGAATGAAGACACCATGTATTTTCCATTCTAGGGATGGAGGCTGTCATTGTTAAAAATGTGTCATTCTTCTCTTTTAGTATCCGGAGTGTGATGCAGAAGTACCTCGAGGAGAGACATGAAATCACCTTTGACAAGATTTTTAATCAGAAAATTGGTAAGCCCACTTATTCATTTGGCAAACCGTAATTCCAGTCGTGTTATTGGGTGGCACTACAGTAATGTGTAAATGCAGCGCCTAATGCTGTTATATGATTTATAGTTCAAGCTGGGGATGAAGGAATTTGCATGTAATTAATAAGATACTAAATGATTACTTATGTCCCTAGTAATATCTCTTGTAAATAAGCTATTTCTGGAAAACAGACTAGTTCGGCTGTAGGTTTTAAGACAGTTTGGGAGGTTCCCCAAATCAAAGGATTGGGTACGTGGTGACCAGAAAGAAGTGCCCTCTGTTTGGACCTGAGTCTGAGGTCCTCATCTTCTCTCACTGATCTCATACTTTCTGTGATCACAAGGGGTTGGCATGTGTCTTCATAGACCTCACCCTGCTCTTGTGGTTGGCTGTCTGCTTCCCAGGTGTGGGGTAGGCTTACTTGATCAGTTCTCACAGGTTTATGGGTTTTGTTTGCCTCTCACTACTGTCAGTTCCACATCAATTACCCTTCTTCCTGTGGCTCTGTTTGGAATCTCTGCTTAGCAGGTCACCAGGACTCCCCCTGTTGTGTACACAGAGCTCAAGGACCCATCGCTTACTGGCCAGTGCCCACCTCTGGCCAGCACTGGTCTCAGATGTGTGGTTGTGTAGGAGTGCTCTGTGGTTACCGCAGTTAGTGCCCTGGAGAAATTAGCATCGCACAGGAATTACTGTAGTGGGAATTTCAAGGCTCACAAAGAAATGAGATAGTGTATTCTCACCAGCCTCCTGAAAGACTGGCAGTTTGTTTACAGGTGATTGTCGGTGGGGTTGGATGAGAGCTGTCGTCCACGTATTTTTTTTTTTCCATTCCCCCAAATCAGTTCCTGCTGTCCCGAAATTTCCTAAACAATATTTTGTTCTCGAGGGTAGGATTCATCATTTGGCCTGTCAGCTGGCTCTGTAGTTACCTCGCCCACAGTGAGGAATGAACAGATCACGCTCGGGTTTTTACATGAAATCAGCGTAGCTGAATATGAGACCAGGAAGCTCTTGTCCTCTCTTTGCATCTTGTTTGCCTCCCACAACGGTTCAGAGAAGGTTTGCGGAGGAACCGTGTCTTAGTTTTTTAATTAACTTAATACTAGAGGAAATTACTCTATTAAAATTTCAAGAAATTAAAGTCTTTCTGAAGTTTCCTGGAACTCTGCTTCTGCGTGTACTTCTGTTTCCATGATTCACAGACACAGGCTGACTGATCCCTTTGAGACTGAATATTCTTAGAGATAGTTCTGGGTCACCTGTCCACGTACAGGCGAGGAGGCGTAGTAAACTCAGGTCGATGAAGTGACTTGTTCTGATCTGGTAATTGATTCTCCTTCTCTGATAATCCTTTAAAGGCTCTTGGAAAGGAAACCACGACTGTAAAATACTGTAGAATGTCACCCGGTAAGAAACAGATTTTTTTTTTTTCTTAGAAAGAGTTACAGTGATCTCTTTTGTTCAAGTAAAGCAGAAACCAGTGTGGAAAGTCTTTGGATTCTGGTGAACCACTTTTTGTCACAAAGTAGACATCGATGAAGGCGGTCTTCTGTAGATAACCCATGAATTACAGCGGTCAAAAGGCAGAGGTTGTGCTCTGGAGAAGCAGATCAGGACTGGACCGTCTTCTCTGAGGACGATGTGGGGGGAGCCCTCAGCCACGTGGAGACGTTTCACCGCCAGCATCGGGACTTGGTGGGGGAACAGATGGGGCTTCCGTCTGGACCTTTCGTGCTGCTGCTCGTTGTTTTCACGGTGTGTGGGTAACTGCCATCCACAGAAATGCGCTCCTTTGCTTCTGCGTTTGTGCTGAAAAGCAGAAAATGAAACTGTCCTGATAACAAGATTGAGAAGCTCCATATCTCTGGGAGGGAAGGGCAAAACGGAATTCTTTGTTACATAAATTTTTGAAAATATTTTACAGCTTTGTTGAGATATATTTGACGGAGCATAAAATTCACCCATTTCGCGTATACAGTTGAGTGGTTTTCGTGTATTCGGTGTCGTGCGCCGTCAACAGCAGTCTCATCGTAGGATATTTTCAATACCTCAGAAAGAAGCTCCGCACCCACGAGCAGTCCCTCTCCATCCTCCCCTTCCCACTACCCCTAACTAAGTACCACTAATCTAATTTCTGCCTCTGTGGATTTGCTGGTGTTGGACTCGCCACATAAACATAACACGTGGCCTTTTGCAACTGGCTTCTCTCAGTACAGTGTTTCCAAGGCTCATCCACATTGTCCCGTGTGCGTCAGTGCTGCCTGCCTTTCTGTTCCTGATGCTGTTCCCCCGTGTGGCTGTGCCGCATTTCGTTTCTCCATTCATCTGCCAGTTGTTTCCAGGTGTGGCTTTTATGAATAACATCACTAGGAGAGGAAGGGGTTTTTTAACGTGCAATTTGAGCGAGCGGTTCCGTGTTGTTAAGACGCCCTGGGGGGTTGTGATGACAGGCCTGCCTCCCCTGCGGCTCTGGTTCCAGTCTCGGAAATGCACTGAGGAGTCTGTCTGCCCTTGTATTTTTCTGCTCCTTGCTCCCCATCCTGTAACCCCTTTCCCACCTGCCATCCCCCCAGCCCCATCAAACATGGTAGCCCCAGACCTGTCTTCTCATTGTCTTGATTAAACGCTCACCTGAAGCCGCCTCCAGGAGCCTCTGATCTGAGCCTCTAAGTGGCGTTAACGTGGCCCGTGTGCTGTTAACTTCAGCCTTACAGATTTCCCACCCCCCTGCCCCTCCGAGAGCAGCTTCGCTGGGCACTGATGGTCTGTGACTTTTATCTTAGTTAAACCGTTAAAAAACCAAAGCATGGTTTACATAAATAAATAATTCCTCCTTCCCTTCCACCCAACTCCTGAGCTTGGAGCTGGTGAGCCGGTCTGGGAGAAGCAAGGTTTAAACTTGGAAGGTCACAGGTTTGGGGATTGGGGCTGGGGAGAGAGGACAAGGTAAACGTGCCGGACACAGGTCTGTAATTACGCGTGGACTGAGCTCTATATTTAACATGTCTGGGCCCTCCTTTGCTCTGCGGCGTGCCTGCTTTCCGGCTGGTGTGAGGGATGGGGGAGAGTGGAAGGTGGACGCAGATTGCAGTGGCTTTGTCCGGCTCTCTAGGTCACTGATGCCCCCCTTCAGGCACACCCCTTCTCCCCTCTGTCTTCCCACCTCTTCCCTCTGCCCCTTTCCGTGACTGTCTCCATGTGTTTCCACCTTGTTGCTTTCTGTGGTCCCCTGTTTCTCTTTCACCCTCTACCTCTCTCCTTTTCTCTTTCCGAACCTTCCAGCATCCCCCACGCTGGCAGTTGGCACATGGTTTGGGGGACCACCCTCCAACGCGGGCTGTAGGCAATGTGTCAAAATGCTTTGTGAAACGAAAAATGTAGAAATCTTTTTTTTACTTGGCCTCTGAGGCTTCACTGGAGGTGGTGGGCGATGGGCAGGCCTGTTGGCTACACCCCAGACTGGTTGTCATTTCATTTTCTTAGCTGTGAAAGTGGGAATGCGAATGGTACCTACTTCATGCGGCTGTTGTGAGGATCCAGCAAGAAATGGATGCGAAGCCCTGAGCACGGTGATTGGTTCTCAGCAGATGCTCAGTGACTGAAATCTCTTAAATGAAATCGCTTATTATAAAAATGTTTAGTCCTGAATAAAAATGGACCAGAATAATGGGCCCCCATGCATATACACCACCTGGGTTCGATACGTTTCAACATTTTGTGTACCTGCTTTGTCCATCCCCTCTTTTTTGTGGTTGCCGGAATATTTTAAAGCAATTAGCAAACCCCTCATAGCATTTCAGTCCTATGTGCATCTCTAAAAAATTTGAATTTTTTTATACAACCTTAATTGCTTTATCCCAACCAATGAAAATGATGATTCTTTAATACTGAATCTATATTCACGTTTTTCTGATTAACTTAAAAATGTCCTTTTACTCTTGGTTTTTTTTGACTCAGCATCCAAATATTGTTCTTGTAATTGATAATAACATCCCTTTAATCTAGAACAGTCTCCCACTCCCACCCCCAGGCAACTGACGTATTGAAGAAACTGGGCCGGTTGTATTGTGGAGTGTTCCACATTCTGGATTGTTCTGTTTGCTTTTTTCACTGTGTCATTTAAATTGCACTTCTGCTTCCTAAATTTCCAGTGAACTGAAAGCCAGCTCCAACAGCTGGATTAGCATGTTAGGTTCGGACTCTATAGCAAGAGGCACATGACACTGACACGGAGGTGCCGCTCTGCTGTCACGTCTCTAAAGTGGGCTCAGGTGCGGTCAGCTCTTAGGTTCCTCATTCAGCTGTCATCTGCCGTTCGTTTCATTTTCACTGACGATCTCTGCCTAGATCGATTATTTTATTAGGAAGTTACAAAGTGGTGAGTTTGCTAATCATGCTATTCCTTGCACGTTGACTGCTTTTACTCATCTACTTGAGCTATTTATTTGCCTATAAAGACAGTCATGTGTGGTTTGCAGATTTCTAACACAACCTCCCATGACTTTTATTTATTTTTTATTTTATTTATTTATTTATTTATTTATTTTTTGGGGGGGTACACCAGGTTCAATCATCCGTTTTATACACATATCCCCATCTTCCCTCCCTTCCTTGACGCCCCCCCCCCCCAAGCCCCCCCCACCCTCCCCACCCCAGTCCTCAAAGGCATCTTCCATTCTCGAGTTGGACTCCCTTTGTTATACAACAACTTCCCACTGACTATTTTACAGTTGGTAGTTTATATATGTCTGTGTTACTCTCTCGCTTCGTCTCAGTTTCCCCTTCACCCCCCGCCCCCTCCCATACCTCGAGTTCTCCAGTCCATTCTCTGTATCTGCATCCTTGTTCTGGTCACTGAGTCCAACAGCACCATTTTTAGATTCCGTATATGTGAGTTAGCATACAATATTTGTCCTTCTCTTTCTGACTTACTTCACTCTGTATGACAGACTGTAGTTCTATCCACCTCATTACATATAGCTCCATCTCATCCCTTTTTATAGCTGAGTAATATTCCATTGTATATATATGCCACATCTTCTGTATCCATTCATTTGTTGATGGGCATTTAGGTTGCTTCCATGTCCTGGCTATTGTAAATAGCGCTGCAATAAACATTATGGTACAAGTTTCTTTTGGGATTATGGTTTTCTTTGGGTATATGCCCAGGAGTGGGATTACTGGATCATATGGTAGTTCTATTTGTAGTTTTTTAAGGAACCTCCAAATTGTTTTCCATAGTGGCTGTACCAATTTACAGTCCCACCAACAGTGCAGGAGAGTTCCTTTTTCTCCACACCCTCTCCAACATTTGTTGTTTCCAGACTTTGTGATGATGGCCATTCTGACTGGTGTGAGGTGATACCTCATTGTGGCTTTGACTTGCATTTCTCTGATGATTAGTGATGTGGAGCATCTTTTCATGTGTTTGTTGGCCATCTGTACGTCTTCTTTGGAGAAATGTCTATTTAGGTCTTCTGCCCATTTGTGGATTGGGTTATTTGCTTTTTTGGTATTAAGCTTCATGAGCTGCTTGTATATTTTGGAGGTTAATCCTTTGTCCGTTGTTTCATAGGCAATTATTTTTTCCCACTCTGAGGGTTGCCTTTTAATCTTGTTTATGGTTTCTTTTGCTGTGCAAAAGCTTTTAAGTTTCATGAGGTCCCATTCATTTATTCTTGATTTTATTTCCATGATTCTAGGAGGTGGGTCAAAAAGGATGGCACTTTGATGGATGTCATATAGTGTTCTGCCTATGTTTTCCTCTAGGAGTTTTATAGTGTCTGGCCTTACATGTAGGTCTTTAATCCATTTGGAGTTTACTTTTGTGTATGGTGTTAGGAAGTGTTCTAATTTCATTCTTTTGCATGTTGCTGCCCAGTTCTCCCAGCACCACTTATGGAAGAGGCTGTCTTTTTTCCATTGTATATTCTTGCCTCCTTTGTCAAAGATAAGGTGCCCATATGTGTTTGGGCTTACTTCTGAGTTCTCTATTCTATTCCATTGATCTTCCTTTCTATTTTTGTGCCAGTACCATACTGTCTTGATCACTATGGCCTTGTAGTATAGTTTGAAGTCAGGAAGCCTGATTCCACCAACTCCATTTTTCCTTCTCAAGATGGCTTTGGCTATCCGGGGTCTTTTGCGTTTCCATACAAATTGTAAGATTTCTTGCTCTAGTTCTGTGAAAAATGCCATTGGTAATTTGATCGGGATTGCATTGAATCTGTAAATTGCTTTGGGTAGTACAGACATTTTCACGATGTTGATTCTTCCAATCCAGGAACATGGTATGTCCCTCCATCTGTTTGTGTCGTCTTTGATTTCTTTCATCAATGTCTTAAAGTTTTCTGCATACAGATCTTTTGCCTCCTTAGGCAGGTTTATTCCTAGGTATTTTATTCTTTTGGTTGCAATGGTGAATGGGAGAGTTTCCTTAATTTCTCTTTCTGCTCTTCCGTTGTTAGTGTATAGGAATGCAAGAGATTTCTGTGCATTAATTTTGTATCCTGCTACTTTACTGAACTCATCAATTAGTGCTAGCAGTTTTCTGGTAGAGTCTTTAGGGTTTTCTATATATAATATCATGTCATCTGCAAAGAGTGACAATTTTACTTCTTCTTTTCCAATTTGGATTCCTTTTATTTCTTTTTCTTCTCTGATTGCTGTGGCTAAAACTTCCAAAACTATGTTGAATAATAGTGGTGAGAGTGGACACCCTTGTCTTGTTCCTGTTTTTAGGGGGAATTCTTCCAGTTTTTCTCCATTGAGAACAATGTTGGCTTTTGGTTTTGCATATATGGCTTTTATTATGTTGAGGTAATTTCCTTCTATGCCCATTTTCTGGAGAGCTTTTATCACAAATGGATGTTGAACTTTGTCAAAAGCTTTTTCTGCATCTATTGAAATGATCATATGGTTTTTATCCTTCAATTTGTTGATATGATGTATCACATTGATTGATTTGCGTATATTGAAGAATCCTTGCATCCCAGGGATAAACCCCACTTGATCATGGTGTATGATTTTTTTAATGCGCTGTTGCAGTCTGTTAGCTAGTATTTTGTTGAGGATTTTTGCATCTATATTCATCAGTGATATTGGTCTATAGTTTTCTTTTTTTGTGACATCTTTGCCTGGTTTTGGTATCAGGGTGATGGTAGCCTCGTAGAATGAGTTTGGGAGTGCTCCGCCTTCTGCAATATTTTGGAAGAGTTTGAGAAGGATAGGTGTTAACTCTTCTCGAAATGTTTGATAGAATTCGCCTGTGAACCCATCTGGTCCTGGGCTTTTGTGTGTTGGGAGATTTTTAATCACTGCCTCAATTTCCGTACTTGTGATTGGTCTGTTCATGGTTTCTATTTCTTCCTGGTTCAGTCTTGGAAGATTGTATTTTTCTAAGAATGTATCCATTTCTTCCAGGTTATCCAATTGATTGGCATATAGTTGCTTGTAGTAGTCTCTCATGATCTTTTGTATTTCTGAGGTGTCCGTTGTGACTTCTCCTTTTTCATTTCTAATTCTGTTGATTTGCATCTTCTCCCTTTTTTTCTTGATGAGTCTGGCTAATGGTTTATCAATTTTGTTAATCTTCTCAAAGAACCAGCTTTTAGTTTTATTTATTTTTCTTATGGTTTCTTTCCTTTCTTTTTCGTTTATTTCTGCTCTGATCTTTATGATTTCTTTTCTTCTGCTCACTTTAGGGTTTCTTTGTTCTTCTTTCTCTAGTTGTTTTAGGTGTAAGGTTAGGTTGTTTATTCGATCATTTTCTTGTTTCTTAAGGTAGCACTGTATTGCTATAAACTTCCCCCTTAGAACTGCTTTTGCTGCATCCCATAGGTTTTGGGTTGTTGTGTTTTCGTTGTCATTTGTTTCTAGATATTTTTTGATTTCCTCTTTGATTTCTGTAGTGATTCCTTGGTTGTTTAAGAGTGAATTGTTTAGCCTCCATGTGTTTGTATTTTTTGCAGTTTTTTTCCTGTAATTGATATCTAGTCTCATGGCGTTGTGGTCTGAGAAGATGCTTGATATGATTTCAATTTTCTTGAATTTGCTGAGGTTTGATTTGTGACCCAAGATGTGATCTATCCTGGAAAATGTTCCGTGTGCACTTGAGAAGAAAGTGTAGTCTGTCGTTTTTGGATGGAATGTCCTATAAATATCAATTAAGTCGAGATGGTCTAATGTGTCATTTAAAGCTTGTGTGTCTTTATTTATTTTCTGTTTGGATGATCTGTCCATTGATGTAAGTGGGGTGTTCAAGTCTCCCACTATAATTGTGTTACTGTCGATGTCCCCTTTTATAGCTGTTAGCATTTGCCTTATGTATTGAGGTGCTCCTATATTGGGGGCATAGATATTTACCATTGTGATATGTTCTTCTTGGATGGATCCCTTGATCATTATGTAGTGTCCTTCCTTGTCTCTTTTAATAGTCTTTACTTTCAAGTCTAATTTGTCTGATATGAGTATTGCTACTCCAGCTTTCTTTTGACTTCCATTTGCATGGAATATCTTTTTCCATCCCTTTACTTTCAGTCTATATGTATCCCTTGGTCTGAAGTGGGTTTCTTGGAGGCAGCATATAGAAGGGTCTTGTTTTTGTATCCATTCAGCCAGTCTGTGTCTTTTGGTTGGAGCATTTAATCCATTTACATTTAAGGTGATTATTGACATGTGTGTTCCAATTACCATTTTCTTAATTGTTTTGAGTTTGTATTTGTAGGTGTTTTCCTTTTCTTGTGTTTCCTACTTAGAGAAGTTCCTTTAGCACTTGTTGTAAGGCTGGTTTGGTGGTGCTGAATTCTCTTAACTTTTGCTTGTCTGGAAAGCTTTCGATTTCTCCCTCAAATCTGAATGAGATTCTTGCTGGGTAGAGTATTCTTGGCTGTAGGTTTCTCTCTTTCAGGACTTTCAGGATATTCTGCCATTCCCTTCTGGCCTGCAGAGTTTTGGCTATGTCGGGCTCCCCGCAGTCCCATCCGGTGTCCAAGGCCGTCTGCTGGTGTTCAGCTGGTTCTCTGTGAGAATTACTGCGTCCTTCCGTGCATTCCCAATGCATCTGTGGGGAGGGATGCACTCCACGTCTCTCTACTTCGCCGCCATCTTTTCCTTCCCCCATGACTTTTAAAAGCCTCCAGGTGTTACTCCCAAGGGTAACCCGCTGAAAGGGATTTTGCAGTTATAATTAAGGTTGTGTTCTGGGTGGGCTGAATCCACTCACACCAGCCCTTTAAAAGCAGAGAATGTCCTCAGGCTGGCAGCAGAAGAGAAGTCAGAGATTGAAGCAGGAGAAGTATGGGACACACCCTTGCTGACTTTGCAGGTGGAGGGGGCCCCGTGAGAAGGATTGCGAATGTTGTCTAGGAGCTGAGGGTGACCTCTCCTCCTTGGCAGGCAGCAAGGAGACAGGGACCTCAGTCCTGCAGCCATCGGAACTGCATTCTGCCAGCAACCTGACTGAGTTTGGAAGCAGATTTCTCCCTGGAGTCTCTAGATAAGAACCCAGCTTGCCAACACCTTGATTCTGGCCTTGTGAGCCCCTAAGCAAAAACCCAGTGGAGCCAGCCAGGACTTCTGACCTCTAGAACAAGGAGATATTTATTAGTGGTATTTTTAAGTCACTGAATTTGTGGGTGTTTGTTACACAGCAATAGAAAACTAATAGAGCAGGATTAATGCTTACTTCTTTGTTTTTAATTGCCAGTTTCCAAAATAAAAAAGGTTAAATGACAGCTGCCTTTATCTTCCTTATCCTTACATAGAAATTACACATCTTAATGGACATCAGTTTTGCTGTCAGTAAAACTTGCTCATTTAGATATTGACAAGGGTCCTTGGTTTGGCTCATTGAAAGATACTGGTTATTGAATAGACAGTAAAAAAAAATGTTGGTATGGTTAAGATGATTTTGCTACCATTTTCTTCTGTGATATACTGATCCAATTTCATCATATGCAAGTGGGGCACGTAGCATTTGATAAATTCCATCTGTCTGTCGACAATCTACTCAGCGTCTCTGACTGCATACCCTCTCCTGCTAGAGTAGGATGTTTCCGATTATAAGGAGACTCCAAAATAGATGCTTAATTCATAAAGTATGTAAATGTTACTCTCATGTATAAAGAACATCATGGTTAATGTAATATGACATCACATCATTATTGCCACGGAAGACATTTCGTTTTCTCACACTGACTTCAGAGCTTAATCCAGAGTTTGGATATTAATCTGTTTGAAATCATGTGAGATAACGGTGTCTGAAACATGGTTTTTGGTCAAAACAAAATTTTGCAACTTCTACTCTTTTGACAACAGCTTTATTGAGTCATGATATTACATGCCATAAAATCCACCCAGTATGAGTTTATAATTTGGCGAGCTTAGTAAATTTACAGTTGTGCAGCCAGCACCACAATCCAATTTTAAAACATTTCCACATCTCAGAGAGACCCCCTGTGCCCACTTGTAGCCACTTCCTGTTCCCATTCCCAACCCCAGGCAACCTCTAATTTGCTTTTGGTCTCTGTGGTAGTTTGCCTTTTCTGAACATTTCATATGACTGGGATCCTGCGGGCTGTAGACTGTTGGTCTTTTTTTTGCCTCTGCCTCCTTTCTTTCAACATCAGGTTTTGGAGGTTCATCCACATTGTGTGTGCCAGTCCTTTGTTCCCTTTTATTGCTGATAATATTCCATTATAGGGATAGACCACATTTTGTTTATCCCTTCGCCAGCTGATGGACATTTGAATTATTCCCACTTTTTGTAGCTTACAAATGATGCTGCTGGGAACATTCACGTACATGTGTGGATGTATGTTTTCATTTCTCCTGGGTATATAACTAGGAGTGGAATTGCTGGGCTGTGTGGTAAGTTCATGTTTAACTTTTAAAGGAATCACTAATTGTGTTCTAAATTGTACTATATTTACACCCTCACCATCATTTTATGAGAGTTCCAGGTTTGCCACAGCCTCCCCAACACTTGTTGTCTTTTTGACTCTAGCCCTCCTGGTGGGTATGAAGTGGTGCTTCACTGAGGTCTTGAGTTGCATTTCCTTAACAGTTGGTGATACTGGACATGTTTGTGGTGATTAGCCATTCTTATGTCTATTTAAACCTTCTGCCCATTTAAAAAAATTGATTGTCCTTATTTACGTTATTTATCCTGTGTGTAATTCACAAATACTTCCTCCCTGTCAGTGGCTTCTTTTTCACTTTCTTCATGGTGACTTTTGAAGTACGGAAGGTTTTAATTTTGAAGTCCAGTTACAAATTTTGAAAATATTTTGGTGTCATATCTAAGAATTTTTTGCCTAACCGAATTCCACAAAGTGTTTTTTCTCTTTTCTAGAAGTTTTATCATTCTAGCTCTTAGGTCTTCGGTTGATTTTTGAGTTCATTTTCATGTATAATGTGAGGTAAGTGTCTAAATTCATCTTTTTTTTTTTTTTTTGCATGTGGAGGTCTAGTTGTCTGAAAAAAGTTTGTTTTTTTTTTGTTTGAAGAAAAAAAATGTTTTCTTCCCCTATTGGATTGTGTTGGCGCCTTTGTTGAAAATTAATTGTACATTTAAGGACTTATTTCTGGACTCTGTTCCACTGATGTGTATGTCTGTCCTTATGCTGGTACCACACTGTCTTGATTACTGTAGCTTTATAGTATGTTTTGAAATCAGGAAATAAAAATCCTCCCACTTTTTTCTTTTTTTTTTTTCCCTAAAATTGTTTTTGGCTCTTGTGAATCCTTTGCATTTCCATACGAATTTTAGCATCAGTTTTTCAATTTCTTCCAAAAAAAAACCTACTCAGATTTTGATAGGAACTGTGTTGAATCTATAGATTTGGAGAAAACTGCCATTTTAACGACACTGTCTTCCAATCCATGAAAACGAAATGTCTCTATAGTTGTGTACATCACCTCGAATTTCTCTCAGCAGTGCTTTGTAGTTTTCAGTCGTGTATGTCTCGCTAAATTTATTCACAAGCATTTTAATGTTTTGGATGGAATTTTTTGTTATGGATGGAATTTTTTCTTTAATTTCGTTTTTGGTTCACTGCTAATACATGGAAATAGAAAGGGTTTTTGTATGGTGATCTTGTATCCTGCAATCTTGCTGAACTAATTTATTAGTTCTAGTAGATATGTGTGTGTGTGTGTTTGTGTGTAAATTCTTTAGGATTTTCTACATGCAGGATCCTGTCTCCGAATAAAAACAAATTTACTTCTTTCTTTCCAATCTGGTGCCTTCTCTTTTCAGTTTTTACTTTTCACTCTGAAACAACATGAATAACTATTTAAGAAATCAAACATATTAAGCATGATTTCAAAGAAGATTAGGGTAGAAAGAATGCATAAATTATATTTGGCATTTGGGGTTAAGGCATAAAAAATATACTTGCTATGGACTTTGAAAAACAAATATGCTTCGTTATAAAGAGAATACATTGGGAAGACAGAAATTGCTACCTTACAAAGTTCTTCTTAAAAGGATTTTCTGAGCAGGCCTGTGGAAAGAAAGATGAACACAGACATGTCCTGGGGACTTATTTTTTTAATTTGGTAATTATACAAGACCATAGAAGACCAAAAAACAAAAACAAAAAAAAACTGACACAGAAGAAAACATCTTAGGATGACTTTTTTTGTCAGTTTCAAAGAACAAAGTTATCAGTCTATTTTACAATTATAAAATTATTGTTCCAAGTGCTTTGTGCTTCAAACCATGGTAGATGGCTAAAATCTGCAAATACTTACAACTGTGCAACCTTTTCTTTTCTTAACTTTTTATTTTCTACTGGAGTATAACCGATTAACAATGTTGTGATAGTTTCAGGTGCACAGCAGAGGGACTCAGCCATACATGTACATGTATCCCACAACGGTGCAACTTGTGACTCGAAGACCAGAGTTAAATGATAGCAAATCGAGCTCTTCTGCATGTGGTCGTGGAGAGGGAAATCTTAACCCGGGAACCCCCATCAGGCTTTGTGTTCTCTTGTGTTTCCACCTTTGTTTGGAAGAGTTTGTTTGTGTCCCCGTGTGGGGCCTTCCCCAGACAAAGGCCCTCCCTGATTGACACTAACAGGCGGCCGTAGTCCCACCCTATCTGATCGGTAAAACTGAGAGCCACCAGCCCCGACAGAGGAGAAAAACCTGGGGCCCCGTTCAACTCCGCATCCATTATCCATGCCTCTGTGGAGACTTTTAGTGAGGGAAAGTTAAAAGATCCATTTAAACTTTCAGATAGCTAGGTAAACACTTGATTTAGCACAGCTAATTGGATTTGCAATTGAAGAGGCCAGGCAGCCGCAGGCAGCTGGTGGTGAGGGACCCACAGAAGTGATGGGCACAGATTCTGCACACTTTTCAACTTGCGTCTCTGGACAGAAACGCCGCCTAGAGAGGGAAGACACTGAAGAAGAGGGAGAGGCTGTTACGCAAAACCCCACTGTCAGGCAGTCCTTTGGGCTCACTCCTCCCATCTGTGTTGGCTCCAACAAGCCAGGGTACCAGCGCGCTGGGTTGGAGTCAGCTGGAGCTGGGAGACGCCACCTGCCCTGCCGCTCAGCCTCTGTGGCTCTGAAAATTGGGGACATCTGAGAAATTTGTGGGCGCTTTCAAAGAGGTTAAAAAGGCTTAAACCAGTCCAGTGAGAAATTTAGTTGTCTTTTTTGTTGTTTATTTTAAACCAGTTTCTTTGGGCTGGTTTTCCTTTTAAAAGCCATCATTCAGGTTCTAAAATCAGCCATGATTATCCCTTCTCAGAAAAATTCAGAAGAGCTACATTTTTACTGGAATGGCACAGTCCTTTAATGTCTGCTCATCTCTAGAACTATAGGAACCCTGACATGTGACCACCAGACTCCTGATCTGTGGGCTGGCAACGCTATCTCTGATCTTTCAGGTGGCCACTATTTAATTTTCCCTGAGCTCTTCTGAGCCTGTGGTTGATGGAAATTACTATTAGTTTAAGACAGTGATGGCCACCTGTGTACTAAACACAGTGCTAACGTTTTCTATGCTAGTTAAAATAATGTGACCAAGTTTGCCCATCCCCCAAAAAGCAGAGCCTGAGTAGGAAATAGGCACTTCATAGCTGCTATTTTATAAGGAAAAGTTAGTGGGGTTTTTTTTTTTAATTGAAGTATAGTTGATTTACACTGTTGTGTTTCAGGTGTATAGCACAGTGATTCAGTTATACATATATGTATTCTTTTTCAGATTCTTTTGCATTATAGGTTATTATAAGATATTGAATGTAGTTCCCTGTGCTATATAGCAGGTTCTTATTGTTTATCTGTTATATATATAGTGGTGTGTGTCTGTTAATCCCAAACTTCTAATGTATCCCTCCCTGTTTCCGCTTTGGTAACCATAAATTTGTTTTCTATGTCTGTGAATCTGTTTGTTTTGTAAATCAGTTCATTTGTGTCATTTTTTTTTTTTTTAGCTTCCACATATAAGTGATATCATATGCTATTTGTCTTTTTCTGTCTGGCTCACTTCACTTAATATGATCATCTCTAGGTCCATCCATGTTGCTGCAAATGGCATTATTCCATTCTTTTTAATGGCTGACTAATATTCCATTGTGTGTATATTGATATATACCACATCTTCTTTATCCATTCATCTGTAGATGGACATTTAGGTTGCTTTCATGTCTTGGCTGTTGTAAATAGTGCTGGAGTTTTTTGTTTTTTTTTAAGCATACAAACTATACAATTCCTATTTAATGTATCATGTTACTAAAATCCAGAATTTGGGGGCAGTGCACAAAGATCTTTCTGTAGCAGGTCTGCTTTATGTGCTTTGTCGAATGAGAAATTGATAATCTAATGTGTTTTAAGTGTTCCACTGGAAATGCCTCATTAGACAGAAGGGCACATGGGGGAGACTAGGACAGGGTCAGGCCACAGAGGACTTTTTACCTGCCACTGGCCCACCCTGCAAAAGGTTGGATGTGAAACCCACAGACCTCTGGCATGCCAGTATCAGACAGCTGTAAGCACTGTTTACCACTGCCCAGGCATCCCTGAAATTCTCAGAAGGGGCTGCTGGTGGTGTTTCTGAGGCAGGAGTTTAGATCTCAAGGCAGGTATGGGGAAACCACTCTTAGCCAGAGGCAAGTCTAGCCAATCAGCTAGCATCTGCAGCTGACTCAGCTTTGTAGCTGTCTCGTTTCCTAAATTATGGGCCCACATAGTTCAGGGAAAATACCATGTGCTATAGCAATACCAGTGAAGCTGGGGTCTTAATACATATTCCCGGAGAGTTCCAGGGACCTCGGAGACATCACCTCTACGGGAGAAGTTGACCGTCACCTTTTTGAACAGTAGTAGAAGGATGATGGGCGGTTTTAGGATTTTAGGAGCTCCCGACGCCTGAAGTTCCCGGTGGCAGTGCACTGTCGTAACATCCGCTGCTTTAGCTCTTTTGGAAATACCTTTTCTGGGGGTTTTATACCTTATCATTGATTTATTTTAGTATTCCTACTTCTAGTCAAAGTCAAGACCAGGAAATGCAGAGATAAGCTGTGTGAGGTGGTTCTCGGGCTTTGTTTGAAATCTCTTAAAACCTCAGCCATTGCCTTGGTACATTTCACTGTGTACCCTGGTTCTCCTAAGCCTGGGGAACGCATCCGTGAATAGCACTGCTATGCGTTTACCCCTATGGAGCGAACATTCTTTTTTTGTTTTAATATTTGTTTATTTTATTATTTATTTGGCTGTGCTGGGTCTTAGTTGCAGCATGTGGGATCTAGTTCCCAGACCAGGGATCCAGTCCAGGCCTCCTGCATTAGGAGAGTGGAGTCTTAGCCACTGGACCGCCAGGGAAGTCCCTGGAGCTAACATTCTTCGTGGGGAGACAGACCAATACAGACTGTCTGGACGGTGGTGCATGTCATGGAGAACTGTAGAGACCGAAGAGGGGGAGGGTGTGCCGGTGTGTGTGGCAGTTTCAAATAGGCTGTTTGGAGAAGGCACCACTTGTAAAGGGACAGTTGAACAGCATCCTGAGGAGGTGCAGGGACTGAGCCCCTGTGTATTGGGGGCACGTGGGCCCAGGCAGAGGGCTCAGCAGGGCAGAGACCGTAAGACTGGAACCACGTGGTGGAGGAACAGCAACGAGGCTGTAACCAGGGGGCTGAGTGCCAGTGACCACATGACAGGTAGGGGGTGGTCCGGGAGGCTTTTTAGGGCAATCACGAGGATTTCCGCTTTTACTGGTCTTGGGATGGGACACAGGAAGGCTTGAGCACTGGGCCGGCACACCCTGACTCAAGCGTCCACGGTCTAGGTGCCGTGGAAGCAGGAGCTGCTGTGGCGGGTCAGGGAGAGATGATCCCAGCTTTGGGACCAGCGGGGTAGCGGTGGGGGTGGTGAGGAGTCATCCGGAGATGGCAGGATAGATTTGTAATGAATTGTTTTGTGGTACAAAAGCAGGTGGGAGGGACAGGGGCTTGCAGGGGCACCATGTGCTTGGGTTCAGCTGGGGCCAGAAGGTGAAGGAAAGGCTCAGATAAGAGGCTGAGGATGTAGGGCGATGATTGTGTTCACGCATCTTGGAAGTAAGGTAACTTGTTTGCACAGCAGGCCATCTTCTTTTCTACTATTGTCACACCTTCTTAGTATTGTACCTGAAGATTTTAGGTCAGCCTTAAAGCTCAGAGCTTTGTCCCAGCTCTGCTTGCTGATGAACCGAGGAGATTCTTACGATTTGGTTTAGAAGAGAAATCCCAGCAAAGTGGGGCGCAGGGAAAGTTACTTTAGTCCCTCAGAGAGACTGTTTATAACAGTAGAACACAGTGAGAGAAACTAGGACAGCTTCTTCAAGAAGCAGACATTCTTTCATACCTTGTAAGATGCACTTACTCTCCAAAGAAATCTTTTTTTGTTCTTAATTGGAATTTTTCACTGCTTTGATTTAAAAAAAATTTCGTTATCTTCAAAGTTTGCTCTTTTGGAATTAATTTGCTCGTATAATCTGTGACTATTGAAGAAGATTGAAATTAGTTTTGTTTTGTGGCTTCTACTTTTAAACCAACAAGTGGGTTCAGAATTGGTGATGGAAAAGTACTTGAAATAGGATAGCTTACGGGGAACGTTGATTTGGGCCCTTTTCTTCCATTGCTACTTTTTAGTTTATGACTTTCAGAATATGCCCGATTTCCTCCTTGTGACATACCACGTATCTAGGGATCCAGTTGTTACTCAGTTTTTCTTTGTTTACTGATAACTATGCTGTATGCTTTTGTTCTTTTTAAAAACAATTATATTGAGGTATAAAATGCTCGCAATAAAATGCATCCAAGTTAAGTGTAGAGTTTGAGTTTTGGCAAAAGTGTACACCCGTGTACCACACCCGTGTACCTGCTACCACAATCTGCAATGGTACGCTCCGTATGGTAACGCATACATATGGAACCTAGAAAAATGGTGCTGATGCACAGAGTGGCAGAGCAGGGATAAAGATGCAGATGTAGTGAACAGACTAGAGGACATGAGGCGGGGGGAGGGGAAACTGGGGACGGAGTGAGAGAGTAGCTTTGACGCATATACACTACTCAAGGTGAAATAGATAGCTAGTGGGAAGCTGCTGCAGAGCACAGGGCGATCAGCTCGGTTCTCTGTGACGACCTAGAGGGATGGGATAGGGACCGTGGGGAGGAGGCTCAAGAGGGAGGGGATGTGGGGGTATATGTATACATATAGCTGAGTCACTTTGTTGTACAGCAGAAATTAGCACAACATTGTAAAACAATTATACTCCAATTAAGATGTATTTAAAAAAAAAAAGTACACCCTTGCCCCTTTGTACACAGCTCACCCCAGCCCCAGGCAACCGCTGATCTTCTGCTTCCGGACAGGACAGATGACACGTGCCTTTTCTGGACCTTCCTATCAGCAGAACCACATCCTGTGATGCGCTCTTCTGTGTCTGGCTCCTTGGCCTCAGCACGGGGTTCTTCCTCGAGGTTCACCTGTCACGTTGCTTTGGTCAGGATTTTTGTTTCTTTAACTGCTGAATAATATTCCATTGTCTGGACGTATTAACACACTTCACTTGTTCGTGGACCGGGAACAGGTTGTTTCCAGTTCAGGGCAGCTGTGCCTGAAGCTGCTGTGGACGTTTTTCGCCGTCTTGTTCGGAACGCACGCCGTCCTCTCTCTTTGGTCCGTGCCTAGGAGAGGCACTGTCGCATCTCCTGTGAGAGGCACACACAGTTTTTTGCTTTTGCTTTTTTAAATGGCTGCCCCACGCAGCTTGTGGGATCTTAGTTCTCTGACCAGAGATGGAACTCGTGCCCCCTGTAGTGGAAGCACGGAGCCCTGACCACTGGACCGCCAGGGAGGTCCCAGTACGTTCACATCATTGACTGTTATGTCGTCTTGATGAATCTGCCACTTTTATCATGATGAGAAGTCTCTCCTGGTAATAATATATTGTTCCGACATCTACTTTGTCTTCTGTTGATACAATCACTCCAGCTTTCTTGATATGAGTGTTCGCGTGTTAAATGTGTGTTCTCATCTCTGCCTTTTAATTAGACTACTTAGGCCATTTACACTTAAATAATTAGCAGTTTAGTTGGATTTAAATCTCGCTTCCTATTATTTGTTTCCTTGTTGCTTTTTTCTTTTCCCGTCTTCTTGTGGATTGAGTGTATCCTAGCATGTTGTTGTCACCACTGGCTTTTTAGCTATATCGCTCTTCATTTCATTTATGTTTCTGGTGTTTCCAGGCACCTCGTCTTCCCGGAACTCCTGGTGCCCTTGCCTTGGCAGGACCCCCATGGTCTGCTTGGGTCCTCCTCCCAGCGCCACATTTCAGAAAGTACCTCCAGGCCAAGAGCTGACCCATCCCGGGGTCCTCCTACTTTATTTCCCTTCTTTCAGGGACCCTGGCCCTTTCTGTGTCTGAAAACAGTTACTTCATGTATTTTGTCCAGTTTTCTGGTTGTTATGGTGGGCGGGTAAGTCTGGCTCTGATTACCGTATTATGCCCTGAAGTGTCATTTTATTTTTGAAATAAAGTATTTGGCTCTTGTCAGGAGAATGGGTTAAATATATGAAATTGGGACTACCTGTAAAACCCTAGACACTATCGTTGTAATTTCACATAGTGATACAAAGACGGTGATGATCAGTTTCCGGCTTACCCACAGCAGCACACGTAAACCTCAGAAGTAGAAGCTTAGAAAAGGTCTGTATCAGTACCGTTTGAATGATAACAGCCCGCAGTCAAGCCGTTAGGTACTCAGTGTTCTACATGCAGATCTCATTTAGTCTTCAAAATGACCCCATGCCGAGGTCGCAGCGTCAGCCCCATTTTACAGGTGAGAGGACCCGCACTTAGAGGTGAAGATGCCTCTTACCTGCCTGGGATCCTGTAAACAGTGATGGCTGAGCTGAAATTGACCTTACAGAGTTGGGCTCTGCCACGCTTCAGAGCTCAGGCTCTCCGTCACTGTGGGAGCTGATGATGTAGTTGAAACATCTTAGGAGACTGCAGTAGAGTTCAGGTTAACCAGTGCCAGAACTTCCATGCATGAAGTGGTTAGTTTCTTCCTGAAATAGCTACTTCTTGCCAGGACAAAGCAGCGCGATTAATTTCCGGCAAGAAGTGATTCCTAAAAAACCCTCACCCTCTCTCCACCTTCCCTTCCTCCTTCGTTGCCTCCCACCTTTCTTCTTTTACTCTTTTTTTCTTTTCTTTATCTTTTCCCCCCATCTCCATCTGTCAAGATAGCAGTGAGGGCAAGAGCAAAAAAGAATGAAATAAAACCGACCCCAGTTTAATTCCTGAAACCATAGAGTATTAGGCTTAAATGAAACATTAGATTTTTCTCTATCCCAGTCCTTTTGCCCATCAGGAAACTAAGGAACAACAGCACAAAGCATTGGTGAAGACCACCCAGCTGGTTGGCTCCCAGAGGAGCCAGAGTCTGGGTCATACTGACCACGGGTGGGGTGTCAGGACCATCTGACTCCGGGGTATCGTGAGCGTGCGTCGGGTCTAAGCATCTGATCAGGGATACGTGGGTCAGGACAGCAGGTGACAAGAAAGAGACTGACGGGCGATTGCTCAGATGAGTTATTTAGGGGATGATTTGAGGAGGTGATCTGAAGAAGTGATTGGTTTTGAGAAAGAAGGGGCCCCCGTGAGGATCAGGCGGAAGAGCTTTCTCCGCCGAGAGGGAACGGCGTTCTTGGCAGAGGGAGCAGCATGGTGATCAGCGGGGGCAGGAAAGAGCACAGCGGGTTCCAGAAACAGCCAGAGGCCACGGTAGCCCGCGAGAGAGGTGGGCAGGAGTCTGGGTTTTGTCTTACTCACGTGTAACGGGACGCTCTGGTAGGTTTTGACCGCGTCTGGTTTTTTTGAAGTCATTCCAGCCTCTTTGTGGTGAATGCGTTATCTGAGTCAGAGTTGGGAGAGTGGAAGCAGGGAGATGGACTCGGAGGCAGCCACCATCCAGGAAGCTGGAGATGGTGGCTCACATCGGACAAAGGCAGTGGAGGTGCAGGAGGGGGTGAACTGGGATTGATTCCGGAGGTAGAACCTAACAGGTCAGCTAATGAACGTGGGGAGGGAAGGAGGGAAAGGAGGACTCGAGGGGAACTCAGAGGCTGTTTGGGGGCTAGTATACCTAGTTTCTATAATTTAGGGGAATGAATATATTCTATAAAGTATATGTGCTTAAATTATTCAAAACTTTGAAAGGAAAGGAACTCGTTAATGCACAGAGAGATGAAGTGGACGGGGTAATTGAAAACACCGTGTCATCACGTCACCTTCGTGCTCTAACCCTGTCCTAACCGCCCCCTGCAGGACGGAGCCCCGCTGATTATTGTCATTTGGGTCACCCAAATTGGCCTCAGTCTTTTTTTTCCTTTGCCTTTTTCTTCTAGCGCCTACACCACCCATGCGTCTTATGCTCTGCCTCCTTACTCCTTCGTTCATGTTCTGTCTCCCTCTGTGGGACGCCTCCTTCTGGCCTGTGCTGTTCTCAAAGATCCGGCCATTTGGGACTTCCCTGGCAGTCCAGTGGTTAAGATTCTGCAGGGGGACAGGTTCGATCCCTGGTTGGGGGAACGAAGATCCCGCATGCTGTGAGGCAGGGCCAAAAAAAAAAAAAAAACAGATTCAGTCATTCAAGGATTAGCCGAGCCACGAATGGTCCATTTCTTCTGATGTTCCTTATATGCTATTTATTTGGCACTTCCTGTGGCAAATGTAGGATTTCCAGGTGCCCTTTCCATGCTGTTCCTCTGACTAGAGTCCAGATTCCTCTGATGCTGTTTTCCTCTTTGTGACTCACAAGTATCTAGTTCAGTATTTTATACATCAGAGGAATTGACTCTTTATTTTATTTTATTTTTTTGGTTGCCTTTTTGTTTTAGCATGAAATCCTTTCAACTGCCATTACTGTGAAACTTATTTGTAGCATTCTGTGTAAAGAGTAGGAGTGTATCTGTTTACTGTGTGATTATTTTCTCAGTGTGGGGAGAGCATTCCAGGGGTGACATCATGGTCCACCAATGATACACCCAGTGTCCCGTCCGTCACCTTCGCTGCGGCCCTCGTGGGCTTCTGGGCACTGCTGGGACGGGTGTTAGCACCAGCATCCACAGAAAGAGAGGGCTCCGTTGGGTCACAGGAGAGTAGCTGGATAATTGTCCCCGCCGTGCGCAGAGTGGAAAGAGCTTCCCATGGCCGCATCCCCACTCCTGGGAGAAGGGACAAGGCCCCGAGCATACAAAATTACAACAGTTAAAACATACCTAACTTTTAAAAATATCTATGTCATTTAATTAACAAATTACTAGAGTAAGCTGGCTATAAGTTAACATGAACTTCGACTACATAATCAGAAACCATCTCATTGCTCTCGTAAGAAATCATTTCATAGTCATTAAATTTACGTCAAGATGTGACCAGCACCTCCAGCCGCGAGTCACTGGAGGTGCCGTGGCGGCAGGCTGTGGGCCTTCTTGTCCCAGAGGCCTGGCAGTGGCAGCATCACCACCTGGAGTTCTGCTGTCAAGTTTCTACTCTTTTGAGCCTCGAAGGCTTTTGCTAACATCTGCACATTCTAGTAGAGATATTCCGGGGGAGGTGGTGGGCAGGCCCTGTGAGCACATAGGGGTCAACGCTTAGTACCTGTTACAGGTCGGCTTCGGGAATGGGATGAGGATGAGAGGGTCACTTGGGGACAGACGGGGTGGCAGGTAAGCCTCCTGAGGAAGAGGAAGGAAGGATTCAGCTTTGCCGTGTCGAGGACAAAGAGGCCCGGCTCCATCCTCAGTCCCGGATTTGAGAGCTGAGTTTAATTTTATATGAGACAGTTGCCCACTTATATGAACCAGCAGGCTCTTTGACATTCCAAAGCTTTCAGCACATGCAGAGCATTCTGTAACTGAGAAGTACCTTGCGCTGGGGTTCTTCCAGACAGATCCCTCCGCCTGCCTGACGAAGCCCAGCTCCCCCCGCCCACTCAAGCCCCGGTGGTGGGATAAAGCATCCCTCCCACCTCTTCCCGTAGGAACGTGCTCTCTCTGGAGTCAAAGTCTCGCTCCTTCCTTATCTCCATGGAAATCTTCTTCCTCTAGTGCTTGCTCTTCCTCCCGACTCTGTAGCCCGTTAATTCTCCACGCCCAGCCTGTACTTCACTTCTTCCTGAAACCATCTGTGACTGTAGCGTGAGCCATGCTGATTGTCCCTTAGTAAATTTATCAAATGTTTATTGAGCCGATTAAGCCCTAGCCATTGTGCTGAGGATTAGAGAGAAAACCACACAACAGCAGGCCATTTCCCTCCCAGAGACCACGAGTAAACAGAGACCTCGGTGACATCAGGAGAGGCGCATCCTTTCTCTACACGATGCCACTGTCTGTTCCCGAGGCCGGCGCCGTGTTTAATGGGGAGATGCTAGAAGCATTGCCATTGAACGCCAGGAACAGACAAGGAACCAGAAATGGACACGTGGATCATGCTCACGGAACCAGTACCCGAGAGGCGGAGGGCCCAAAGGCTTCCTTGAGCAGCAGTGCTGAGTAGCAGACCCCAATACAAAAGACTCTAGACGTGCTTGTGAGCGAAAGACCCAGGTGAAAAAGGAACATAAACATATGAAAAGCTTTTCAACTTGATTAAAAATTGGCAAAGTGCGAATTACTCTGAACTATTATTATTTTTCTTAATCTTTCAAGTTGTCACAAGATCCAGAAGTTTAATAACACCCTTGTGATATGACTGTGGGTTTCACAACAGGGGCTGATGCATTGCTGGTGGGTGTATGAACAGGTACTGCTCCAATGGGGCTCATTTGCCTGAGTCGATTAAAAGAACAGAATGTGTAAATAACCTTCGGCTCAGGAGTTTCACTCTGAGGAATGTATGCTGCAGATAGGCTTGAACACATGAGAAATGATGTACGGAGAGGGTTATTTATTGCAGCAGTTTTGTGGAAGGAAGATACTTGCTGCAGCCCAAATGTTCGCCATTCGGGAACAAGTTATGCAACTTCTGACGTTCCATCCGGTGGAACAATGCAGCTGTGAGGGGCGGCCAGGTAGCTCTTCGTGGCTAGTATAGAAAGCTCTCCACGGTCTTGAGTTCTGGAAAAAAAGGCTGATGGGGACAGTATGGCAGGAAATAAGAGTTCGTCCTTGCGGCCGCCTTTGTGCTGTGTTAGGGGGTAACACAGCGCCTGTAACAGAGACCCACACCTGGGAGTTTCTTTCTCACCGTCATGGTGCAGGGTTAGCGGGACGGCCCCCTCCAAGTGCCAAGCTCTTGCCATGTTATGGTGCTGGTGTCCCTTAGCACTCAGAGTCGCCTGCATCGAGCTGGGTGAAGAGTCACACAGATTTCTTAGCACCTGGCCAAGAAGTAACACACATTGCTTCCCCAGAAAGACACAAGGAATAGCATTTACCTTGGGGTGATGGTGGTGGGTGTGCTACTGGGAAGATGAAGGACATGGACCAGAAGGAAATTTTTCATTTTATACCTTTTTAATTTATTTTTACAATTTTGAGCCATTTTGTCCATTCATAAGATAAAAAGAGCTGCGAGTTAGTGGCCTTGAAAGCACTAAGGGCCCAGGGCCGCGGGAGCACAGAAGAGGGACAGCTTCTCCACCTGGCTGGACTGGGGGGGGGGGTCCTTTGAAGTTTACTGCATCACGTGATGCTCAGTTGACGTCCTGAAGGTAAAGTGGGTGTCAAGCAGGTCAAGTCTGGAGGGGATGAGAAGGGTAGGAGTGGGGAAGCAGGCAGAGAGGTGTTTGGTGAGAAGGGAGAGGGTGCCGAGAAGAGGAGCCTGTTTCAGGTGGAGGGAGGAGCGCGTGTGAAGGCACAGAGGGTTCGCAGCGTGCTGAGTGACCAGTGCCTGCACCCAGCCGCGCGGGGCAGGTGGGCGCTGTAGTGCGGGGGAGGTTGAGGGCAGAGCGTGGCGAGCGCTGCGGTGCAGCTGTTGGCGGCTCGGTCTCATCCAGCGTCTGTGCAATGATGAGACGTGCAGAAGCAAGGGAACAGCAGGGTCAGATCTGGGGCGGCAGCACACAGGAGTGAGAAAGGACATCGGACGAGTGAGGAGGAGCTGAGTGAGGTGGCCGCGTGGCGATCTAGGAAGTGACGCACCTCCCCTGCGAAGCGAATGTGCTCATCACTAACGCAGCGCAGTTAGGTCCTATCTTTTGTGTATGTCTGTCAGTACCTCCAGTCAGGTTACAGTCGCTCTGAGAACCCCTCCATTTTACACTTACAGTATCATACATAAATACGTAACTGGTTGATTCTCTCTTGTTTTAAATAAACCTTTATTGGCATATACGTATAGAAACGTGCTCAAGTCCAAGTGCATAGCCTCATGAATTATCACAGTGTGAACACACATGCATTAATTGCTTGATTCTTATTCTATTTCTTCCTTATTAAAATTTTGGTTAGAGCCAGCGTGTATTACACACCCTCGCCACTTTGTCCTGGCCGTGTTTAATCTGATATACACGCGTACCCTAATTTCTGTGCTGCCAGCTTTCATCATTGTTCTCTGAGACGTCTTTGGGAAATAGAAATCAAGTGGATTGTGGGAATAATAATTCTGTTTTAAGTTGCTTTTAATCTCACTTTAATTGTCATTTTGCTTACTATTAGATGTGTATTAAACTGTGATAAATGAAAAAAAATTTACCCCAGTCTGGAAAGAGTATTGGCATGGTGCATAGCCAGAAATTTTTTTTTTCTTTTCCATCATTTCATAGTGTTTGTAAATGCTGAAAGTAATCCAACTATTGCAAGGGTTTTATATATACTATTCTTGCCACTGTATTTTCACATCCCCCCCACGCCCCCGTCCCAATTTCCTTTGTTCCCTTTTGAGTTAAGAGCCAGTTGCTTGGAACATTCTATGAATTTTTCTTTGGGCACATTCATTACCATTTGTGCTTTTATCTACTAGACTGTTAATATTCAGGGCCCCAAATCTTTCCGTTATCTAAATAAGTGATCTCATTAACTAATCTAAGAATATTTTATTGAGCATATATGTGCTGAATTTCAGTTGGAGGTGGGATGGATGACTTGAATTTTTAGAAGACCTAACGGTTTACAATAGTCCTCAACCACGTTTCGTTTCTAATTTTCTCCGGTAACATTTTAAGTCAAGAAGTGAAAGTTCTAGTTTGATAAGCAGAGTCAAATAAAAAAAATATATTTAAGGTTTGCATGAAGTAGATAAATATAATTAATGAAATATTCATTTTGATTTATATTTATTTATTCCTGTTGGGACCTGGAAGAAATGACAGGGAGAATTATTCGCTGGGAATTCAGGTTAGTAGTATTCATCTAGGAGGGGCATGGTACCTTATGGGAGTTTTCAGTTTTTATATCTGTATGCTTTTTTCCCCTTTATGAGTTTGCTTTTCTAGTTATCATTTAAGAGTTCCTTTATTTTCAGTCCTGAAGAATACTGTGTATCCTGAATGTGTCAGAGTAGTTGTTTCTGACCTCTGCATTACCCAGAGCCTTTGTAATTACTTATTGTGGCCCCATGCCTCTGCGTGTGAATGGATTTTTATCTTCCATACAAACTTGTGCTTTATGAAAAACATCCTGTAGACATTGACAGCCGTGTAGGTGATCAGGCATTAGCTTCTGGAAATTTTAGATCCCAATTTGTGATCGACTTAAAACCGCTATTCAGGAACATCTATTGAGCCTCGTTCCTGGCTCAACTGTATGTACCCAATCTTGTTTTTCTTTCTTCTTTTAGCACCAGTTCTTTTTTGGAGGGGTAGGGGACAGCGGGAGGAGTCAGGTTCATTGAAGTATAATTTAACTAAAGTGAAACTCACCATCTACAATGTACAGTTCTGTGAGTTTCGACAAAGGCATAAAGTTATATAACGACTACCAAAGTCAAGATACAGAGTAATTCAGCACCTCCCCAGATTTTCTAGTGCCCTTTATGTTCGACCCTCACACCCCACCCCAACCCCTGGCAACCACTGATCTGGTAGTTCCTAAGGTTTCTCCTTTTCCGGAATGACACATAAGTGGACTCACTGGGTATGTAGCCTGCGGGTCTGGTTTCCTCCACCTGGTGCATTGGAGATTCACTTAACAGTGGATGTGTCAGTAGTTCGTTCCTTTGTCTTGTTGAGCAGCGTTCCATTGTATAGATACATCACAGTGTATCCAGTCATCACTTGAACATTTGGGTTATACCTAGTTTTTTGATATTGTATATAAAGCTACTATAAATATCTATGTTCAAATTTTTGTGTGACCATAAATTTTCATTCCTCTTGGGTAGCTACCTAAGAGTGGGATTGTTGAGTTGAATGGCAAGTGGGTATTTAACTTTAAAGAAATGTTTTCCAATGAGATTACATTCCTGCTAGCAGTCTTTGCGAGTTCCAGTTACTCCACATCCTCTCCTCATCAGCAATGGTACTGTCTCTCTCCCTCTCTCTTCTTTTGTACCTTTTCTTCTTTTGGCTATTCTGAGGAGCATGTAGTGACATCTCATTGTGATTTTGACTTGCCTTTTCCTAATGACTGACAATGTTGGACATCTTTTCATGTGCTTATTTTACATTTATATACCGTCTTTGGTGAAAGTACTCAAATCTGCGCAATTTTTAAAAATATTGGATTGTTTATATTCTCATTACTGAGTTTGAGAATTCTTTGCGTACTTTGGATACAAGTTCTCTATCAGATATGTATTTTGCAAATATTTTCTCCACATCTGCAGCCCGTCTTTACTTCCCCTTTGTAAGTAACGAGTAATTTATGGGAAATTCCTTTTGAGACCATGTATGTGTTTTGTTCCTCATTAAACTTTTACCCCCTGGTTCTGGCACCTGTTGATTTTCTAACTCCATCATTCCTTCTGTGGCTTTTGGTTGGCATTTGATGCCAAGGAAGAGCTTCCCCTTCTTTCCTTTCTTCTTCCCCTCCCCTCTTCCCTCCTTCCCCTTCCCTCCATTGTGGAGTCACAGCCCAGTTTCTCCTTGGCGGCAGGATCAGTCATCCCAGCCAGCACAGTAATTCCCGTCTTTGCCTGTTGATTCAGAGGCATGAGGAGTCTGAAACATTATATATGCTTCTCAGCAAACAAGGCTTCTGGTTGCCAAAATTTGATACTGAGAGTCTTTTTAACTCTGCCCTTCTAGTGGTTGTGAAGTGGTATCTCAAAGTGATTTAATTTATATTTGCATGATGACCAGTGGTGTTTTGTTGAGCCCTTTTCATGTGCTTATTGGCTAGTCACAGTTCTTCCTTAGTGAAGTGTTTGGATTTTTTTGCCTCTTCTTTTATTGGATTGTTTCCTTTTAAAAATGGATTTGTAAGAGGCTTTTGGTTTTTTTAGTTTTATTTTTTTTTTGTTTTTTTAATGTGTGCATAAAATGGATATAGGCCTTTTTCAGATTTAAGTTTCTTTCTTTTCCCATTTGGATATGTTTTTCTCTAGCACCGTTTGTTGAAAAGACTTCCTTTTCCCAATAAATTGCTTTGCTATCTTTGTAGAAAGTCAGTTGACCACATATAAGTGTGAGTGTGTTTCTGGCTCCTCTGTTCTGTTTCACTGATTTAGTCTTATGCCAGTATCACACTGTGTTGATTGCCACGGCTGTATGATGAGTCTTGAAATTAAGCAGTGTAAGTCCTTGAACTTTTTGCTTCTTTCTCAAGATGTTTGGGCATTCTAGGTTGTTTGCATTTCCATATACATTTTAGAATCAGCTTGTCAGTTTCTTTAAAAAGCTGGTGGGGCTTATGATTGGGATTGCATTGACTCCATAGATCAATTTGGGGAGAATTAACCTCTGCAATACTGAGTCTTCCAGTCCATGAACTGACTGTATCTTTCTGTTTATTCAGATCTTCTTTACTGTCTTTCAGTAATATTATGTAGTTTTCCACATAGTGGCCTTGTGTATCTCTTATTTATTTATTCCTAAGTATTGGTTGTTTTTTGATATTACTGAATATAGACTTGTTTCAAAATTGCATTTTTAAATTATGTGATGTGAGTATATCTAATATCATTGATTCTTAGCTAATGAGCTTATATTTTATGGTCATTTATGGATCTTTCTAAATTCACTTATATATTCTAGTAGTTATTTTGTGGATAGGATTTGTTGTATAGTTAATCAGGTTGCCTAGGAATAAAATTTGTTTTAACTCTTTTCATTTTTAATAACTTTTCTTATTGCACTGGCTAAGATCTCTAATACAATATTGAATAGAATGTGCAAGATTAGACAGTCTGGCCTTTTCTGATCTGAAATGCTTTGTACTTTGTTCATCCCACAGCTCAGAGAGGTCTTACTGATGTTCTGTTTTATCATTTATCTCAGCATCATATATAATTCCTTTCTGTCATTTATCATAAATTACACTTATTTCATTTGTTTACTACTTTGTTGTCTGCCCCTTACACCAACCCATAAGTCTCTTATGGGAAGAACTCTGTCTTCACCAACACATAGCACAGTGACATCAGTACATTTTGGTGGAAACTTTTAGCAGTCCTGCAATCTGCCTTCTTTTTCAGTGTTTGAATCTCCTTGGTAAAACCTAAGACAGGTATTATTTCTTACAAGATTTTTTTCATATTTCTCTTTTCCTCTTTTTAATTTTTCTAGGAGATTAAATTTCAATTTCCCATAGAAACCACTTATATTTAATACTTTCAGAAGTTCTTAATTGATGAAAAGACAATACAATTCTTTCTACTAATTTTTGCCAGATATTTTAGCGGCAAATTGGGATAGTTTGCCTTTCCTGGATGTTATATGCACTTGCAAGTTAATCAGTATTCAGGTAGTTTGCAGTGGTTCAAATATAGAAACAAGGGTAAACACACTCCAGAGTTGTCTAGCAAGCAGGTGTTGGGTCACTATTTTTTATTTGTTGAAATCTGGAGAAATCAGTTGATGAAGTGAACCAGTTAGGCAAAGTATCTCCTTATTTTTGCCCTTTAGCTTATTTCTAATCCGAGTAGTGCTTCATTTTTTTTTCTATGTAATTTAAGTCTAATGAAGGTAAATTACTTTCAGCCTGGAACACAATGATCTAGGATTTATCCAAAAGGCAAAATATCTTTCTTCTGGCTGCTCCATTTTAACAGCTGCTGTGATATAAAGTAATGCCTCAGTTTGCGAACAGACACAAGGAAGATACTGTTTTTCCCCCCATACGATGTTCCAAATAATTCTTTGGCTTGTGTTACACATCGGCGATAGAAATTGCATCAAAGAAGTAGGTAACAACATATTAAGTTGGGTGTTTATTCGTTCAGCTCCCTCTCCCCATCCTCCTCCTCCTTTCTTTCCCCTGCCCTCTGACTTACAACAGTCCTCCACCAGTGATGGGGAGACTAAGTAGACAGACATTCAGTAAGGATTGAGAGGACCCAGACAACCCTATCAATACCAACTCAGCTTAATTGCCTTTTTACTTTGTTTAGTGAAACACTCTACCCTATATACTTTTTTCATTTTCCAAGTACCCTTGAAATATTCACCTCGAGGGACCAAATTCAAGGCCAAAACCAAGTTTCAATAAATTTAAAAGTGTTGAAATCCTACCACATATGTCCTCTGACCACAGCAGAATGAAACAGAAATCAATATCCAAAAAATACCTGGAAAAAAAAAAAGCCCCACTAAATATCTAGAAATTAAACTACACATTCTTGAATGACTCACGCGTCAAAAAAGAAATGACAAGGGAAATCAGAAGTCACTTTGAAATGAATGCAAACAGAAAAGTCAACCTTACTCTTATCTAAAATAAAAATATTAACGTGCAGATTGGTAGAGATTCACATCTTCAGTTCCTCCTACTCGGCTGCTTCTTGAATTCCCTGCTTCCTCCATATGTCAGCCTCACTGCAGTTCCTTGACAAGATGAGTATGGCCAGTGCTCCTGCTGGAGGTCTGCACCCAACCCTTGTTAGTCTGGTCCTGCCTACTTAACCAAATAGTCCAAATACTTTTCTTCTAGTTCCAGTGAACAAACATTTACCATTTTCAAAGGTCATGTTCCTGGAACCATGGAGGGGAATTTATGGGCCAGCAACAGGCAAGCTCAAGTTATATAATTCTTATGTTACCTTGAATGGAAATCTTGTCAAAGTGGCTTCCTTCCGTCTCTGTCCTACCTGGGGAGTTCTGGTCTACCTTTGCCCAACATTTTAGACTTTTTGTGAGTCTTTCTTCACTTTTTTTTTCTTTTTTCTGTGACTTCTGTCTCTCCTAACAATCCTTTAATTGTTTGGACCTTCTCATCGTCTTTGACTTTTTGTAATCTCCCAGTATCTCTACCCTCAGTCTGGTGTCAGCTTGTCCTATCCAGCTTCATTCATTCATTGAAGCTTGACTAGGTGCAAGGTGTTGAGCTGGGCACTGGGTTTGGTACCGGGGTGGGAGACTTGTAAATCAGATAATTAACCAGGGTGTGCCAAGCGCTTTGGCAGAGGCATGTTGGAAGGGCCATGCAAACAAACATTCGTTTAACAAATATTTATTGGCCTCCCACTGTGTAGCAGGCACTGTGCGTTGGGGGTGGTGTCCCAGGCAGAAGGTACTGATGGCTTGAAGTTGAGGCGTGGAGTTGGGCAGGAGAAAATCATAGTCTGGGACTAGGTGATCCACTCCAGTGTGAGGAATTTGGTGGGGACGTGGAGGGACTTTGCGCTAATAAGTGGTGAGAGAAAAGGCTAGAAAGGTTAGGAAAGTACTTCTTTTTTTTTTTCTTTTTTTTTCTTTTTTTGAAAGGGAGTTTTAGTTCTGTTTCTGTGGGCATAGCATTTATTAGCTCCATGGTGACTGTTACCAACACTTCTGTAGCACCTGATCTCTTTGGTTAATCTTGTGCTCGCTCTGGTGACCAGTGGCACTAAGTGGTGGTTACCACTAGCACTGTTAATTGTGCATTTTTTAAAAGTGGGAGGGGGATTGCCAAGGGAGAAGGAACCCCAAAGCAAGAGGCAAGTGTATGATACTCTTACTTCACCTGGATTATTTCCTTTTAGGTATTAAGTAGCCTCTTGAACCACCCCCCCCCCCTTCCTTTTCTTTCTTTTCTTTTCTTTTTTTTTTTTTTAAGGTAGGGGAGGAAGAGGTTGAAACAAATGAATTTGAAAACACCTTGTGGGATAAAATTTCCATTCAATGCCCACCCTGAAATGTTTTATTCTCTTTCTTTAGGTTTCTTGCTATTTAAAGATTTTTGTTTGAATGAAATTAATGAAGCTGTACCTCAGGTGAAGTTTTATGAAGAGGTAAGAAGTGACTGTTTTATGGATGCTTTTTATTTCAAAAGCATATTTAAACTGTACTTTGGGAAATATTAAGACTATTAGATATCTTAGAAATATTTAGAAGTTCGCCGAAAATAATTAGTAGTATGAGATATAATATGTAGTTTATCAGAGATGCTGATAACAGGTATAAAATCATGTTTTTAAAGCTCTATAGTGTTCTGGACGCAGTGAGGAATAGTTAGACTGCAGTTCCAGAAGAGGGAGAATCATTTAGTGGTGCATCGAGCATTACCAGCCGTTTTATTTTCTGTAGAAACTTGCTGATTCTGGAGACAGAAGCTGAGGCGGGGGCTGCTACTGCTAGTGAAAGAGAAACTAGCAAAGTTTTATGGTCACACGTTACTGGAGTGACACATCGGATACCTGGTGGGAGAGGGAGGCCTCAAACCTACAGCCAGTTTTCCCTGCAAGACATTGCGGGGGGGGATCTGAAGAGACAGGCCAAGAGCTTCCGGAAGACCCATTGAAACCTCCCACAGCCTTACGGGATTAAATGATATCGCAATGTACACCTGCTATGGCAGGAATCTGAAATCAGAACAGGCAAGAGTTGGAAGCCCCAGTGAAGAGCCGTAACCACTTATCACCTGGGGCAGTGGTTGGTCCCAGGTGTGCTGGGCAGATGAGAATCCAGTTTTGGCCCCCGGCAGGAGGCTGCTTCTTGGAGAAAGAAAAACCAGAAGAGATTCCTGGGTTTGGGTAAAAAATAGGTGTAACTGAGAACTCTGTGGTGGTCTGGTGGTTAGGACTCTGCGCTCTCACTGCCAAGGCCCTGGGTTCAGTCCCTGGTCGGGGAACTAAGATCCCGTAAGCTGTGCAGCACAGTCAAAAAGAACCCAGAAAAAAAAAAAAACCCAAAACAAAAAAAATTACATCAAACATATTTTTTAAAAAAACTAACCTATAAAACTGGAGGAGGCCGCAAAACATGATGAGTCCCCTCTCAAGACATACACCAAGTTTTGAAGCTTGACTAGGACCAGGGCCAAAGAGCTATCCTGAAGACTTCTTAAGGGCAGAACTGAATCCAGTGCTGAGGAGACAGAGATCTCATTGAACTCCATGGAGACCCAGGCCT
This sequence comes from Hippopotamus amphibius kiboko, assembly GCF_030028045.1. Classification (NCBI taxonomy): domain Eukaryota; kingdom Metazoa; phylum Chordata; class Mammalia; order Artiodactyla; family Hippopotamidae; genus Hippopotamus; species Hippopotamus amphibius. Next base: position 7,970,386 of record NC_080193.1, on the reverse strand, counting down.
TAGGAACAGGGGCCAACTAGAGGCAGACTGAGTCCTACACAAATGGCAGCCCAGACCAGCCCAGCTCAGCCCCTTGTTGGGTGATGGACTCCCTCCCTACCTGTGCAGCAGGGAACAAGGGGAGCCCTCTGTCTCTTTTGCAGGTGGAAAATAACAATACATAGAGACTCTCCACTCTTCACCATACGGTAAAGAATGATTTCTCACCTAAGAAGCAAGATCATATGACTTATAAACAAGGCAACAGAAGCAGACCCACAAGTGAATCAGATATTGGAGTTAGCTGACAAGTACTTAAAGATAACTGTAAATAATATGTTCAAGACAATACAGGAATAGGTGGACAAAATAATTAGATGGAGGGATAGAGAGTTTCAGCATAATTTGAATATATTGTGGAAAACCAAACAGATATTCCAGAACATAAAGTACAGTATTTGAAATTAGAACCTAGTGACTAGAACCAATAACAGATTGTCACAACGTGAGACAGGATTAATGAATAGGGAGGCAGGTCAGTAGATCATCTCAAACCGAAATACAGGGAAAAAAGAATATAAAAAAGAAAAAAGGGCATTAGAGACATGCTTAAAAGGTCCAGCACATGTAGAATTGGAGTCCCAGAAAGAGAAGAGAGAGAATGGGACAGAAACAGTAATTGAGGATATAATACTAAGAATATTACAAAATGATGAAAGACAGCAGCTTACAGATTCAAAAAACTTAGAACACCCAAGCAGGATGAGTACAGAGGAAACGTATCTTTGCACATCAATATAAGGCTGTGGAAACCTATGACAGAGAGAACATTTTTAAAGCAACCAGAGGTTAGAAAAAGATACCTCATTTTTAAAGGGGCAGTAATATGACCAACATGACTGTGACATCTTAAAATAAATGATTAAGAAAAAAGAAAGACAGACAATGAAATGGCCATCTTTAAAGTAATGAGAGAAAAAAGCTGCCAACCCAGAATTCTTTTTCCAGCCAAAACTTCTTTCAAAAATGAAGGTGAAGTAAAGATATTTTCAGACAGAAACCGAGGGAATTTGGCAGTAGTGGAACTGCATGACCATAAATAAAGGGAGCTGCTGTAAGCAGAAGGGAACTTATCCCAGATGGAAATGTAGGAAGGGATGAAAGGCATCATAGAGGGTAAACATGTGTTTGAAATATGTGAATGTTGGCCATACAAAACTGTAATATGTTTTTAGAGTTTAAAGTGTGTGTAAAACTAAAATGTATGAGAGTAGCACAAAAGGCAGAAGAGAGGTTAATGAAGTTAAAATATTTTAAGATTCTAGGATTATTTGGGATGGTAAAAGTAATAATTTGCATTGACTTGTAAAAGATGCATATTGTAATCTCTAAGGTAACCTTTAAAAGAATAAAATGTGTGTATCTAACAAGTTAAAAGAGAGAGGATGTGGAATAAAGCAACATTTTATTAATCCAAAAAAAAAGGAATAAAATAAAAGGTGGACATAAAATAGGAGGTCAAATTGAAAGCAAAGAGTAAAGTGGTAACTATAAATTCATCTATATAAGTAACTACATTTAATATAAATGGACTAAATACTACCAGTAAAAGACTAAATTTGTCAGACTGGGTAAATAACCAAAACCATGTTATATATTGCTTACAAGTGACACACTTTATTTCTTTATTTATTTTAAAGTATTTTATTTTTCAATTAAGGTATGTTGTGCAATATTGTATAAGTTACAGGTGTACAATATGGCGGTTCAGTTTTTAAAGAAGTGACGTACTTTAAACAGAAGGATGGAAGAGGATATACCATATATACACTAACTGAAGCAAATCTGGTATAGCTACACTAATATCAGACCAAGTACATGGCAGTGCTACTTTGAGATTAAGAGAGATTATTTCATAATGATGGAGGTGTCAGTATCACCATCCTAAATCTGTACCTTACAAATAACATAACTTTAAAATACATAGGGCTTCCTAGGTGGCGCAGTGGTTAAGAATTCGCTTGCCAATGCAGGGGACTCGGGTTTGATCCCTGCTCCAGGAAGATCCTACATGTCGCGGAGCAACTAAGCCCATGCACCACAACTGTTGAGCCTGCGCTTTAGAGCCCATGAGCCACAACTATTGAGCCCATGTGGTGCAACTACTGAAGCCCACCCACCTAGAGCCCGTGCTCTGCAACAAGAGAAGTCACGGCAATGAGGAGCCTGCGCACCACTCACTGCAACTAAAGAAAGCCTGCGCACAGCAAAAAAGAGACCCAACACAGCCAATAAAATAAATAAATAAATTTTAAATAAAATAAAATACATCAAGCAAAAATTGGCAGGAAGATCCAAAACAAAATAATTCTGTAACCCTAGTGGGACACACACATACTTCAAGAGCTTGTAGAACAAACAGACAAAAACTTAGTAAGGATATAGAAGATCTTAATAAAGTGAATAAACTTGACCTAATTGACACATAGAATGCAGCACCCAGCGAAAACAGAGTTTACATTCTTTAAAGCACGTATGGAACGTTTACCAAAATAGATTATTTGCTGGATCCTAAAGAAAGCTTCTACAGATTTCAAGATTGAAATTGTTCAGAGTGTGTTCTCTGATCACCGTGGACTTAAGCTCAGATTTAGTAAGTGTTAAGAAATCCTTAGCTGTCTGGAAACATTTAAATAACTTCTAAATTTATGGTCACAGAGGAAATTAAAATTGAAATTAGAAAATATATTAATTCAAATATTTTTAAGAAATGACGTATGGTAGTATTATTCGCATGATGTGTCTTTACCCTAAAGCATTTGAAATGGTCCAGAGAAAGCATGGCATAATTAAGGCTGGTATTAGTATCTTTGTATGTTTGAAAATTGGAAGGATATTCCTTGTTTTTCCTGGTTTATTGATATATGTGAAAACCTGATAGTTTCCTACATCTTTCATTATATTAGTGTATTTCCAGAAAGAATGATCAAATGATGATGCACACTTAGCATCATGTGAAAAAAAAGTAACCAGCATCCAAAAGGATTTCACTCAGTGTGAAGTAACTTTACTATTTCAGTCTGAATCAGGCATGTTATCTGGATGAGACTCACAGCTTGATCTGTCAAAAATTTTTTTCTTTCCTGTGTTCTTGAAAGCTTCACCTCTCCGATTTCAGCATGTACTCAGCTGCTTCGTCAAATACAAAGCAGTCTCCTTTGGTAGATGAAACAGGTGGGCAGTCTACTTAGTTATTTCTCAAGCACTTCTCGCCAGTCTGGTGGGGACTGCTGCTGCTGTGTTCCCAATGGAACTTCGAACATGGGAGTTTCTCCTCGCTGGCTTGCTCCCCAGTGCTTCTCTCCTCTCTCCTGGCTGGTGCAATGGGTCTGGCCTATCAGATTATCCCCCCGGAGGAAGATGCTTCAGGGCCCCTCAGCACCTTGCTCCGTGTTCTCTATTTGACAATACCATCCACCTCGGGGCTTCAAATACAGTTGTCTAAGTCAGTACAGCCTCTAAGATGGAAATTATCAGAAATTCTGACTCCTCCCCCTCATCAGCCTAGTGGGTTCTTTAACTTCTAGTTTTATGATCCTGATCCCTAGAAAACTCTCTCGTCAGATGTCTTGGAATGTGTATGCTGTACATTGTATTTCTATGTGTCTGTGTCCCCAGACTCTTAGTGGTTACGCATTTCCTGTGGCCTCAGGTCCTCAGTGCTTCTCCTGACGCTCACGTATCTCTGCCTTAGATATTGCCTGCCTTTCCCTCTTTATCTTTCACTACCTTCTTACGTGGACCTTCCAGTAACCAACATTCCCAGAACTCACCGAGCCCACGTCTTCTTTGTGTCACTTTCCTCATGTCCTTTCCCCAGCCTAGGATGCCGTTTCCCCTTCTCGGCGTGTGGAAAGCCTTGCTTCGCGTCAGGCCAAGCTCAGTTTCTGTGTTCATCCCAGTCTTCCGTGACTGCTTGCTCCTCGGATTCTTACACTGTCGCCTGAAATGCCCATGGAGTACTTGATACGTGCTTGCTGCTGGTGTGTGGGTGTCCTCACCATCTTCATCTTAGACCATTGTTTGACTCCCAGACAGCAGGCCCAGCTAGGATCTAGGTGCAGCTGTGCCCCTCTCACTGTGGGGTGTGGGGCTGATCATTGAGCAGACCCTGAAGCATCTACCTCGTGTCAGACCCAGAGCTTACAAATGTGAACAAAGACGCTGTCCTGTACTTGAGCTCATAGTTATGGGCACTTAATATTTGAGCATCAGTTACCTCGTCTCTGAAATGAGGTTAGTAATCATCTCCTGCTATTATTTCACAGGCTAATTGCGAGTCTCTAATGGGGTGCCAGGTGAACAGTTGCTTTCAAAACTGTCGTATCTATAATATGCTGCTTAGGTACCTGCTGTAACATAGTGGTAAAGAGTTCCAGCTCTAAACTGAGACCGCCTGGGTTTGGATTTGGACTCCGCCAGTGACTGGCTACTTGAAGTTGGGCAAGCAGTCTTGCTTCGCTCTATCTGGGTTTCCTCGGCTAAAAATTAGGGTGATGGCAGTGCCTGTCCTTAGTGTTGTCACGTGTCTGCAACACACCAGAACAGCACCTGACACGTAGCTGCTGCTCAGTGTGTTGGTTTATACACTTCCTTGTTCCAGTTAGATTTAGAGGCAGCTTATACAAAACATTTATATTACCCCTAGATTTAATAATAAATCATGGAAAACAGAAAATATAAGCTCAGAGGTCAAGTTACTACACAGACTTTTCTTCAGTCATTCAACTAGTATTTATCAAACACTAATACTGGGAAGCATTGTTTGGATGAACAAGATGGACGAAGTCTGTGCTCTCTTTGAGCTCCTGTTTTTGTTGTAACAGACAAAAAACAAGTAATAAATAAATAGGAAATATATCAGGAAATGATAACTGCTATGCAGTAATTCAAAACAGACCCGCAGCTCAGTGTGATGTATTGTGATTTGGTGGCCACCTTAAATTGCTGGGTTAAAGACTGACTCTCTGAGGAGGTGCATTTTAGTGGAGTAATTTCAGATATCGTGTTTATCCTTTGTGGTGTTCACTGAGTTTCTTGAATCTGTCCGTTTATATGTTTCACCAAATCTGGTAAAATTTGGGCCATTATAAAATATTATTTCTACAATCTCTTTTTTCCTCTCTCTAGAACTCTAATCATATGCATGTTTGCTCTTTGGATATTTTCCTAGGTATCACTGATTCCCTGCTCAGTTTTTCTCCAAATATTTTTTTTCTTTCCGTTCTTCAGATTAGGTAATTTCTATGGAGCTGTCTTCAAATTCATTGACTCCTTTGGCATCTCTAGTCTGTTATGCCTATCAATTGAATTTTTTTTTCAGATAAGATTTCCATGTGGTTCTTTTCATAGTTATTATTTTTCTGCTGCTATTTCCTATCTTTTTATTCATTACATGCATGTTTTCTGTACGTCTTTTAGTAGTTATAATGGCTACTTTAAAATCCTTGTCTGATAATTCCAGCATCTGAATCATCTTGGATTGATCTTCACGGATGGTCCCTTCTCTTGTATATGAGCCACATTTCTCTGTTTCTTCGTACGCAGAAGAATTTTAGATTGTATCTTGTACATTGATATTGCAGATACTCTAAACTTTGCTTCTCCACAGGGCACTGATTTTTTTTGTCTCAGGGGTTAATTTGGCTTACTCAAACTTGATGCTCTTTCCTCTCATACAGTGGGTAGCAACTGAATCTCGTTCAGTTCTTTTAGCTTTAGCCAGACTGCCTTGGGTCTGTCATGCTCACGTGTCATTATGGGGTCCACCAGAGATTCTGAGAGTTTATATGTAGAATTTTGGAGTTCTCCTCTGGCTCTTTATTTTCAGGGATATCCTCTCTTACTTTCCAGCTTCCGTTTGATGCCCCTTCCCCGTAATCTGTGTACTTTTGGGCCACTCTCCAGTGGTCCAGTGCAGTTGGGTTTTACATCTGTCCAGAATTGTTGTGTTAGAGGTTAGTTCACTATTGCATGAAGCAGGGCCTGGGTATTGTGATAAAGCCAACATAATTGGCTGATGAATTGGATGTAGGGTGTGGTGGGGGCAGGGGTGTGAGCAAAAGAGCAGAATCATAGATGATTATTCTCTTTTTTTTGGCTTCAGCAGCTGGGAGGGTGGTTTTATTCATTTCTGTGATAAAGAAGACTGGGGGAAGAGCATGACTGGCTGGGGTAGAGAGGATGCGGAAATGTCCAGGATAGGTGGTTAAATATTTAGACTTTGTATCTCTGGGAGAGAAGTGAGTCCTGGAGATCCAGGCTTAGACATTGGAATATAATTGGTGTTTGAAACTGTGGGACCGAATAGCTTTACCTACAGAGAATATAGTGGATGAAAAAGGGGGTGCCCTAGCACCGTGCTCTGAGGCACTTCAGTGTTTAGGAGTCTAGCAGAGGAGGAAGAATTACCACGGGAGGCTGAAGAAGAGGAGCCAGTGTGGCAAACCCTTGGAGGGTGTAGATCACACAAGTCAGAGAAGAAGGCTTCCAAGAAGGCAGGAGTGGACCACTGAGCTGAATGCCGCTGAGATGTCAGGAAGCTAACAGCAGAAAGAGAGACCCTTGACTGGGCAAGGCAGAGGCTATACTAGACCGTCTCTCGGGATTGGTAGTGGGACAAACGGGAGTCAAGAAAGTGGGGACCATGGCAGCTGTGGACCAAAAGGGCTTGCTCTTAGGACTCTATGTATTGAGGCTACATGTTCAGCTGTGAGCTTTGTAACCACCAAAGCAGAAAGGGAGGACTACACAGTCAGTGAATATTCATCATTGACGATGCTTCTGTTCTACTGTAGGGGAGACTTTTCACCTTGAACTCGGGCCTCTGTCTGTTCAGGTTCCCTGGACACCCTGACTGCCATAATTAGGGGTGGCATTTTCTCTGTGTATGCTACAATCGGGACATCCTGTCTAGAGCTAATTGGTACTTGACTGCATGTTCTTTAATTTGTGGTCTTACTGATAGAACGTGAAGTTTGAATTACAGCCACGGATACTTTAGGCCCTTCCTTTGCCTACTAAGAATTAACCTTTTCTGTTGTTCAGGTTGGAGTTTATGAGGCACAAGATGCTTACTAAAGCCAGAATTGTGGTTCAGAGCATCATTTGCCCAAGAAACTAGAATTTTCCATACGGTCAGATTATTACAGTTCATAGAAAACTTCCATAGAATCAGCATTTGCTTAACCAGGTGTCAACTTGTTTTCAAGGATAGTAATTCCGTGAAGGTTATTATTCCTAGAGTTAGTTTGTATGTTTAGGCAGGAACATTTGCCTTTGATTCACTAACAGTCCACCTGTTTTATCCGAACATTCTGGCGTTAACTTCTGGGCCTTACTAAGACAAAACAACAAAAGAAATCAGTCAAGCCAGAATCCTTTGTTTATTTTCTGACTCTACCCCAGATTTCTATGTCTGGCTTCTGACTCCTGGCAGCTACCGTATTTGCATCTGGTATGTAACCCTTTAGATGTGTTTTCCTGAATTAATTTTGGATGATTAAGCCCAGGTCTTTTGGTTATGTCAACGTTACTGGATTGCATCTTCATTAAAAAAAGTGTTTTCCTTCTGGAGAAAAACATAATTCAAAAAGATACATGCACCCCAGTGTTCACAGCAGCACTATTTGCAATAGCCAAGACATGGAAGCAACCTAAGTGTCCGTCGACAGATGAATGGATAAAGAAGATGTGGCACATATATACAATGGAATATTAGCCATAAAAAAGAATGGAGTAATGCCACTTGCAGCAACATGGGTGAACCTAGAGATTATCACAGTAAGTGAAGTAAGTCAGGCAGAGACAAATATCATATGATATTGCTTATATGTGGAATCTAAAAATGATACAAATGAACTTATTTACAAAACACAAATAGGCTTACAGAGAAAACAAACTTATGGTTACCAAAGTGGGAGAGGAGGATAAATTAGGAGTTCGGGATTAATAGATACATACTACTATGTATAAAATAGGTAACCAACAAAGACCTACTGTATAGCACAGGGAAGTATACTCAATATCCTATAAAATAACCTATAATGGAAGAGAATGTAAAGAATGAATGTGTGTGTCTGTGTGTGTACGTGTAAATAACTGAATCACTTTGCTGTACACCTGAAACTAATATAGCATTATAAATCAACTATATTTCAATAAAAAATTTTTTAAAATAAGAAATTAAAATTGTTTTTTCTTTTTAAAGTGATTTCCTCTTGGATGGGGTATCAACCTACCCTAGTCCTCTTGCCTTTATGTTAGATTTTAGTGTCTGTTCCAAGAAGACTCCATTCTAAGCCCAGGCCGTTACAGACTTGTGAATTTCAGCCATCTCACTGATGATATTTAAGGACAATTAAGATGATCACAGTAATTTCTCAGTGTGTGAACCAGTTAGCCTTCATATAAGACCTCAGCATTGTATATACTCCTCTCCCTGCCAGCTGTGCCCTTTCATTATCAGAAATTCTCATAGGATTTACTGGTTTTGATTTCAAAACTGTCAGACTCAGACTGTGCAGTAAAAAGGTAACTTTTATTTCCATTCAGTTTATACTCTCTCCCGTAGGAGTAGTCAGCCCCACTTTTTATCATGGCAGCATAAAGAGCGCTCAGATATGATGAAAGTCAGTAGTATTGCTGTCTACTTGGTGGGAGCATTTGTTTTTCCAAAAATGAGTTATATGTGGTTATTAGTCATTATATTGAAAATCTTTGCTGCAGTCTTCTTACCAGCTCCGTATTTCCTTTGTGTTTTCATTCTCGTCTTTTAGATTAGAGGTGTTTCTGTAAATAAATAAAACCACTTCTCTGATCTGAGAGCATCTGTTACGAGGTTATAGGGGTAATAGAGTAATAGGGGCCATGTCCTCAAAAAGCAAATATTTCCAGGGCTCATTTTGTTATTTGGTTTATCTTAACACCGTCACGTTACCTCCTGGAAGTTAGTGGCGAAACATACAGTTTGAAGGAACCTTTCTGTGAATACTTTTAGAGCGCAGAGAAGGTTCCAGTGTGAAAAACCAATGCTTTCATCTATGGCTAATGCCTCTCAAAAATATTTAGTTGATTTTTAAAAAATCTCTTTGTGGGAATCCTGGCAATTGGTTATTATTTTCTTTCCTCCCAAATTTTGTAACACCAGTTGAGTGAGAACAAGCTCCATCATAACTCTTAGAACTGGATTACTGGCAAATTTAAATTATTTGTGCTTTGCAAAGGAGACTTGGCAAGGATGAATGGTCCGTGGCTGCTGCATCGTATGCTAATTGTAACCATGGCAGGATTTGTTTCCTAATATTGTGTTTCTAAATTTAAGCGACAGGGTTCATCATAGGAAGAAAGTCCATTTGTATGTTCCAAGTTGAATTTAAATGATTCCAACTTCATTATTACAACATTAGAAGTAGTTGTTTCCTGTGAAAATGGCCAATTCAGGTAATTTGCTTGATCTCATGTGGAAGTGGTGTCTGCCAAGACTAGTAATATCCCTTAATGAAGTAAGTTTCTAGGAAGACAGAAACTAACAATGGTACCTTCTAACCATCCAGATAAAAGAATATGAAAAGCTGGAGAGTGAGGAAGATCGGCTTTGTAGAAGTCGACAGATTTATGATACTTACATCATGAAGGAGCTGCTGTCTTGTTCACATGTAAGTATCTCTTTTTGATTTATTACTTTCGTATGGGTAAATATGAGACAGCCTTTAAACGTTTCCAGAATGAAAGTTAAAATAGGAGGAAGAGGTTTAGAAATTAAACTATAGTCACCCAGGATGGAGCCCATTTCTTCTGTTTTTGTCGTTTCTTTCCTGATAATACCCATCTAATAGCGGTTGCTACGTATACTCTCAGTATGTTTCCGAAAGTGGACCCTTTCCCTGCAAACATTGATAAAATGGCTAATGCAGGTCGATGGAATAAAAAGCTAACCTCCCTTCTAGACTTTCTAAAGGAAACTAAGCTTTATTGTTTTTCATTTAACTCTCCCTTAACATTTAGGCTAATCAAATATTGATCAATAAAAATCCTAAATGCTTTCTTTGAGTGAACAAGGAGGATTGTAATTATTATGTTAATGTAGTTCATTAATAGTTGAATGACAGTTGAAGTCATTCTTTTTTCCTTGTAAATCAGAGAAACCATCCAATTCAGTCATTAGGATAAACTAGGTTCCTAGGAAATTATTCCACTAGGAGGGAGTGGAATAATGAAGAGTGAAAATTTACCCTGTAATCTCTCTGCTTTCCAAGAGTGTCCTGAGAGCCCTGGGCTGCAGTGTCCAATGCAGTAGCCATTAGCCACATGTGGGTATTTATATGTGTTTAAATTCATTAAAATCAAATGGAATTAAAAATTGAATTCCTGACGGCCCCATTTCAAGTGCTCAGTACCCACGTGTGGCTGGCGGCAACTCCGTCAGCCCCGATACCCAGCAGTTCCAGCATCACAGAGAGTCTGGTTGGACAGCACTGGCCATGATGAGAGATATATACATATACATATAGTGCTTCTGTATTTATTGTGCTGTCTGCAGTGCTTACTGAACTTCTGAGCCAGAGCTAATGGTAATGCTCTGTGCCTCGCTTCCTTGGTGGGGAATGGTTGAGCCTTGGAAAATCCCAGGTGTTCTCCGGGAAAGCCTCTGTAAACATAGTTTTCGTGCAGATCAACAATTTAGAGGGTTTTTAGCAGTGTGACGTGCTTTTTAAGCTCTTCTTGTGTGTTATTGCAGACATCATTTGAAGTTTGAGGGAGGACACAGAGTTTGTAGTTTTTGTCAATGTGAGTTTCATTCTTTTAGAACCAATTCCTGTCCGCTGTGGTTACAACAAGACTTTCCTTAACCTAGTCTTTTCAACACTGTGATTTAGCTTTGCAGTCCTGGCATTTAATTCTTAGGTATATTTCCATGCATTCATTTTCTCTCATATAATAGAAATTTTACATTTTTAGGACCCCAGTATCAGCCAGTTGAGGGACAAGGCGTTTAATAAGTGATAATCCGATTCCTTACACCTTTTTTTAATTGAAGTAACCTTGCTCTCCTATGGAATTAGGTATGTTGGGTGCTCAGCACCCTTCTCGACATGGTCTCAAGAACTCCGGAAGCTCTGAGGAGCAGTCATCTGTTTGGATTGCCCGCAAACATCCAATAGATTTTTTAAAGGATGCATGTTGATGGGATCACCATAGGTCACTGCTTAGTAATTGTTGTGTTAAGTTATATGTTTGATACTGTAGAACACACAGAGGTTTGCTCTGTTTCATATTTGTGTAAAAAACATTGTTTTTTTGATTTTTAAAAGCCATTCTCAAAGCAAGCTGTAGAACACGTACAGAGTCATCTATCCAAGAAACAAGTCACATCAACTCTTTTTCAGGTAAGATAAAATGCTTCCCAAATCAATGTGTCTAATTCGCTTAACAGTTGGATTTGGGGGCATTCTTTGCATGTGTGAATGTGCTGGAGGAACTGATGTATGAGACTGTATTTCTTACCTGGAGGCTTGTCTGGAAGAACTGAAGTTTAATATTGCCTGTCTTCTCATTGAAATGTGCTCTTATGCCAACAGCCTGTGTGAAGGCTTTCCTGAAAAAAAGCCACTAGAGCTTTCTAGTAATGCTTTTTTCTATAAATCAATCAAGACAAGACATTGGAGGAAAAAGCCTGTTGCTGTTTGACATGCCAGGCACCTGTGATGAGCAGGGACTTGATAGGATGGACTTGCTCGTGGTCCAGGTGTTGATCCCTGCAGTGATTACCCCCCAGGTGAAATAGATTCATTTTCAAGAATCAAGAGGGAATGTCTGAATGGCCTTGGAGTCGTGACTGCAGAATTGGATTTTGCCTTGGCTCCCCTCTTGAACACACCACAGTCGTATAAGTTTCAATTACAGGACTCAGAAAACTCCGTCCACAGCTCATGGGCCTTTGTATCTGCTGCTCTTTAGATGTAATGTCTCTCCTCCCCGAAGCCTTTTCTGTCATCCTGTGGGTTTTCTGTAGAGGTGGCAGCTTGCAAGGACATGGTCAAATTTTCAAGTGGATAATGTACTTTTTATGTTTCTGTGAGTCACAAGAAATATGAAAGAATGCCATTCATTAATATAATGATTTTCATAAATGAAAATAATTAATTTCTCCATTTCTTGGATTATTCCGTCATTTACAGAGAAGGAAGTTGATTTTTGCCTTGGTGCCTCATGATAGGTTTTATTTATATACAAAATGAATCTGATTATTCTAGAGAGAAAATATTGATTTGGCTCTGAGAACATTTGGGTACAGTAACAAACCAGGTGCTACCTTTCTGCCAAAATAATTAGATGGACTTCTCGTAAAATGTAGCACCTCTTATAGTCTAGTTGGTTATAACCTTTGGCTCTGAAATGGATTTCGAGACCCTGGGCCAGGTAGCATGCCTCTCCTCCCTTTGGTTTTCCCCTCTGTGTGGTGGAAGTGACAGCAGGCTCTCCCGCAAACAGGGGTTTGAGGATTGCGTGCGTGTGAGTTGCTTTGCACCAGGCCCATCTATCACAGTGCTCCACAAATGTCAGCTCTTATCAAGCGTTGTGCATTCAAAAAGGTGCAGTGTGAACACCTGCTGTTTGTTGCCTTCGTGATATTTTCATGTCAGAACTTCAGTTTTCCTTTGACACGGTTCAGAGACAGTCTTGTAGTCAATTACATGTAACATTGCTAAATTATACCTCACAGCACATGGGTTTTACAGCTCTGATGTTAGCTTTTCCTGCAGCATAATACCATTCAAAAAGATAGTTCCAGGTGAGATACAGAGACCACCAAAATTCTCCCTGTGCCTTCAAGGAAGAGTCATTTAGAAGCTGCTTCTCCACTCTACTGATTTGTTCATAAGAAAATAATTAAATAATGTTCTGGTAAAATCAATAGAGAATAGGTGGTATTCTTATTTCAGATGTGAAGGAAATAGCCCTTATTAAGTTAATTTAAATAAGAAGGTGTATTTTTGCAATCCAGTACAACATATACCATCAGAACACAGTGATCAAAGTATAAATAGAAGTTTTATGTTTGGATGTCCTGTTTATAGAGGGATATTAACCTCTATAACATGTAACTAACATTAAAGTTAGTTGATATTCTTTGAGTTGGAATTTTTTCCCCCCCGGCTTTAATGCGTTATAATTGACAAATAAAAATTATATATGATTGGAGATGTACCATGTGATGTTTTGATATACATATTCTTTGTGAAATGATTGTTGTAATCAAGCTAATTAGCACATCCATCACCTCACATGGTTACATTTGTGTGTGTGTGTGGTGAGAACACTTAAGATCAACTGTCTTAGCAGATTTCGAGTGTACAATACAGGATTGTTAACTGTAGTCCCTGCTGTACATTAGCTCTCCAGAACTTATTTATCCTGCATAACTGAAACTTTGTACCCTTTGACCACCATCTCCCCATTTCCCCCACATCCCAGCCCTTGGAAACCACCATTCTACTCTACTTTTATGGGTTAGACTTTTTTCGGATTCCACTTATAGGAGAGATTATACTGTATTTGTCTTTCTGTGTCTGGCTTATTTTACTTGGCATAATGTTCTCCAGATTCACCCATGGTGTCCCAAATGGCAGGATTTCCTTCTTTTATAAAGACTGAATAGTATACCATTGTGTATTTAAATAAATAAATAAATAAATAAATAAATGTGTGTGTGTGTGTGTATCCATCCCACATCTTCTTTATCCATTCATCCACTGACGGACACTTAGGTTGTTTCCATATCTTTACTGTTGTGAATAGTGCTGCAGTGAACATGGGTGTGCAGACATCTCTTCAAGATACTGATTTCATTTCCTTTGGATATATACTAGAAGGGGAACTGCTGGATAATATGGTAGTTCTGTTTTTAATTTTTTGAGGAATCTTTATACTGTTTTCCATAATGGCTGCACCAGTTTACATTCCCACCAACAGTACACAAGGGTTCCCTTTTCTCTACATCCTCACCAACACTTACCTCTTTACTTTCTGATAATAGCCATCCTAGCAGATGTGAAGTGATATCTCAGTGTGGCTTTGATTTGCATTTCCTTGATGATTAGTGATGTTGAGCACCTTTTCCTATGCCTGTTGGCCATTTGTATGTCTTTTGAAAAATGTCTATTCAGGCCCTCAGCCCACTTTTGAATCGGGTGATTTAGTTTTTGCCTCTTGAGTCGAGTTCCTCATATATTTTGAATATTAACCCCTTATCAGATACATGGTTTGCAGATCTCTTCTTTCATTCTACAGGTTGCCTTTTCACTCCTGTAATTGTTTCCTTTGCTCTGCAGAAGCTTTTTAGTTTGATGCAATCCCACTTGTCTGTTTTTGCTTTTGTTGCCTGAGCTTTTGATGTCATATCCAAAAAATCATCACCCAGACCAGTATCAAGAAGTTTTTTCCCCCTGTGTTTTCTTCTAATAGTTGTACACTTTCAGGTCTTATATTTAAGTCTTTAATTCATCTTGCATTGATTTTTGTATATGGTGTGAGATAAGGGTCCAGTCTCATTCTCCATTTATTGAAGAGACTATCCTTTCCCATTGTGTGCCTGATGCCCTTGTCAAAGGTCAGTTGACCATAGGTGTGTGGATTTGCTTCTGGACTCTCTGTTCCATTGGTCCATAGTGTCTGTTTCTATGTCAGTACCATACTATTTTGATTACCATAGGTTTATCATATATTTAGAAATCAGAAAGTGTGATGCCTGAGTTGAAATTTCTTATGAAGGAGAAGAAGGTAGTTGAAAAAAAATGCTCTGAAAGTAAATACAAAATGCCTTTTATCCATTTTGTTTGCAAAGTTGACTTTAGAAATAAGTAATTGCACAGGAACATTTGGCGGCAAGAGTTGGGAGGGGTCCTGGCTTACATTTAGGTTGCTAGAACATGCCAGGCCCTGTGCTTGGCTCTCAGTGTTCTTAATCTTATTAAATTCTCACAGTGGCCTTGCAAGTTAGATGTGACTCTCCCATTTTACAGATTAAGGGAACTGAGAATCAGAGAGGTGAGGTGGCTTGCTCATGAGCCCTCTGTTGAACTCTGGCTTTTGCGCTGCTAACTTGACACATTTTGTGGTTCTTCATGTTGTAAATGGCAACGTGGTGTATTGTATCCAGTCTTAAGAATTTCTGGTGAACTTCATCTTTTATTAGCAAAAGTAAGGATGTTTTATGAAATATGAAAAACTATTAACATAACAGTCTTTGTAAATAGAAAACTCTGTGATATACAGGTTTATCCTTTTCATACATCTTTCAACACTGGATCTCTTTTGTCTTGCGAACCTCTTGAGACTTGTGACCCTTGGTCTTTAGCATCTAGAAGACTTGGCAGAAGATCACTATTATATGTCATCACAGAAACACAGGATTTCAGAGCTGCAGAGGGCTTCAGTTTCCCCTGTTACTAAGGAGGGAACAAAGTCCATTTGGCCTTAGTGACCAGTTCCAGTGCCCGCAGCCCAGGACAGCAATAGCCCTGCCAGGCGCTGGAGGCTGGCTTAGCCCCTGGGCAGGAAATGGGGCTCCCAGGCGAGCTGCAGTGGTCTCACTGCCTGTGTTGGTGACTGTGGCTTCTGCAGACTTCCTAGTTTGATTATGTGCCTTGGACAGTTCCTGATCTGGTCCTTCTTTTTTGCACATTTTCAGGATGATCTACAAAGACACAGAAAACATTAAATTTGCCTCATTTAGTGAGTGTAGGGTATGAAGATATTTTCCAAAACTAATTGGCTCTGGGCTGAGCTGTGCAATGTTGGCGTTTGATAGTTTTATAGTTCTTGATATGAAGTCTATCCCATGGAAAATAAGCTTATGCAGTTTATTCGGTAATGTGTAAAGTGGTGTGAAATTGAAGTAGATTGTTCTCCATAGGGAAAGAGCACTGCACGTGTGAGCCAGGAGCCCTTGACTTAATCCCGGCTTAGCCTTGAACTTGCTGAACGACCTTGGGAATAGCCAGTTAAAAGAAAATTTACTCTATGGGTCCCTTGGCTTTTAGTCCTTAAAAGTCAATGCTGATCTTTTATGATAATCGTAATTAATAGCAATTATATAATTAATAGTAATTTACAGGATGTGCTACATAACTTACAGGGCTTAGTACATAATGAAGATGGGGGTGGTGGGACTTGTTGAGAAATTATCAAGAATTTCAAGATGGCGACAGCAGGGTACCAAGCAGAGCACTGGGACTGCACGGATCACATGCCCATGAAGCTAATTCCAGCCGTTTAAGACACGCCCATGACTTGCCAGGAGCTGTGCTAGGCAGTAGGGATGCTGCAGCACACAGGACAGACCTGTCCTCGCCTTCATGGAACATGCCATTGAGTGGCATAGATTACTGCTAAGTAAATGATTGTGACCATGAGTCCAGTGGTGAAAACTGGACAAGTGCTGAGAAGAGCGAGTACAGGGTGCTGTGGGAGCACGTAATTGGGAGCCTCACCTCGTCTGAGTCTCGTCTGTTTGTGTTTTTCACTTTAACCTGTTCTTGCTGATGCAGTGTGGAATTTTTTTTCTCTCCTTTCCAGCCATATATAGAAGAAATTTGTGAAAGTCTTCGAGGCAGCATTTTTCAAAAATTCATGGAAAGGTATGAAACTTTGTGTATGAAATCTTTTTTTAATTGAGATATATTTGACATGTAACCTTATCTTATATATATATTCATGTATATATATGTATATTCATGTATATATAAAATCTTGTACTGTGTAGGTGTATCTCGTTTTACCCAGTAAGTGCTGTCCTCAAAAATGTGTTACTTTATTCATTCAACAAGCATTTATTGACCATGTGCTATGTGCCAGGCTTTGCATTAGATAGTTTCATCTGTATAATTTAGGATTTGTATATCGTAACATCCCTTTGACCTTTAGTTCTTTAGTTTCCAAATGATCCAAAATTTAAATAGACTAGGGAACCTCAATATTAAAAGTATCTTATGGGGACACCCTTTGCTAATGCAAGCACAGGTCTGTATCTGATTCATTTGTTTATACATTGAAATCATATCCTTCAAAGTGAGACAGGCCTTCTCTTGATTCTTTACGTAGCAGAATTTAAATGTCGGCAAATGTCTGCAGTTATATATATCATTAATATGCCCAATAAACATGTCCCTCTGGGTTACTCAAACTATAGAGTATGTCTGTCGTATAAAATTCTGAAAATTCTCAGTGATGCCTATAAAGGTGTGCATATGCTTCTCAGGCACCTAAGAGTCCATCCTTCCGTATTTGGAGTGTTCCTCTGTGATAATGCACTTTTGGAATCAGACCCTCTAACCCTGAATCTGCATTCCCGCTGACTGTACTCTTCTCCCTAAACTCGGCTAATTTCTAGACAACGGTCGTGGTGATCGTGCCGCGTGGCTGGAGCAGCCCGCAGCTGTTCAGTAATTGCCCTTCCAGAACAAATGCTTCAGTGCAGTTTTCCTTTTCTTTTTTTTCCCTCTCCACATGTTCACAGAACAAAAGTAATTAAAAAAAAAAAAAAGTTGTGTCATGATGCTACCAGAGTTCAAGAGAGAATTTTATCTTGGAGTAGAGTCAGTACTTCGGGAAACAAATCTGCCTACAAATGATTACGTTTTTCTGAGCTGGAGCAGAGGTTTTACCAACAGCAGTGGAAGCAAACTGAGGGGATACAGCGCCGGCCCAGGAGGGAGACTCAGTCGAGTCCTGCACTGTCTCCGTTGCTGCTGATTCTAAAATCTGACCTTTCCCAAACTCTTGGGTCAACCTGGCTTTTATGTGATCCTTGAGGGAGAGGGGAGGAATGGGGATGGGAATTAAAATTGGGCAGGAGGTCATGTTAACTCCACTGTGTAAACCTGTACAGTCATTTTCTCCCACTGAGTCAACCATTCACTTTTTTTTTTTAATTTTATTGAAGTATAGTTGATTTACAGTGTTAATTTCTGCTGTACAGCAAAGTGATTCAGTTATATATATACATATATATGCACACACATTCTTTTTCATAGTCTTTCCCATGATGGTTTATCCCAGGATATTGAATATAGTTCCCAGTGCTGTACAGTAGGACCCTGTTTTTTATTCATTCTCTATATAATAGTTTGCATCTGCTAATCCCAAACTCCCAGTCCTTCCCTCCTCCACCCACCTCCCCCTAACCATTCACTCTTACTGTCACAGGAAATACAAGCGAAGCTGTCTCCATTTTAGGGAAGCATGTGCACTGGATTTTCTGAAACCATTACCATTTTATATAAATGAATTATTTTTGAAGTCACTTTGTTCATCTCTCTATATATTTCGTTCTTTTTATGTTACTACATTCTCAAATTTACAGTTAAAAAATCCATTGTCAGGCCAAGAATTTAGAGTTTGGGTTTTGAAAAGCACGGGCACTCCATAAATAGAACCTTGTACCCTTCGGCATCGCCAGGACCGGGCATGCTCTCCGAGGGCCTCAGTTCAGGCGATTTTTCTCGGTGGCCACACTGCAGTTTGATGATAAAGAAGTAGAGAGGAAGTCTTCACATAGAGAACAGACTTATGGTTGCCAAGGGGGAGCAGGGGTTGGATTGGGGATTTGGGGTTAGCAGGTGGAAATTATTATATAGAGGATGGATAAACAACAAGGTCCTACTGTAGAGCACAGGGAGCTACATTCAGTGTCCTGTGATGAACCATAATGGAAAAGGGTATATATATGTATAACTGAATCACTTTGCTGTTCAGCAGAAATTAACACAACATTATACTTCAATTAAATTAGAAAAAAAAAAAAAAAAGAGGACATCTTCAGCAGTGCTGAGCCCACCTCTCCACTTTCTCCCGAGGCCCAGCAGGGACACGGGGCTACATTCCCGGCGGGGCTGAATCCCAGAGAGAGACTTTTCCTCTTCTGGATGAGGCTGGTGAGCCTTACTTCAGCAGTGAACATCAGATTGCTCAGTAATCGAAAGCCGCACGCGAGGGGTTAGAGTTAAAAACACTTGCTCTGCTCACCCTTGCTGCACCCTAGTCATCTTGGTATCTTTCACCGCTGCCCTTCCCTCCGAGGTGGCGGTAAATCACCTGCAGGGGCTCTGGCTACGTAGCCCTGTTCTCAGCCCTGGTTCCTCCTCCCCATCCAGAAGTGCCCATTCTAGTAACTAGCTATTGACTAGGCATGGCACTCAGGGAAACCTGTGGGCATGTGACTGAGCCTGGGCACCCAGGAGCCGTCTGTACTTCCTAAAGAAGAACTTGTTACAGCAAACCAGATCTAATAGGCAAGATGTATGTTCTTATTTTTTGATGGAGTGTGTGTTCTTTTGGCACAGGGTATGGGTTGGGAGTTGATTTTCCTGGACTCTTCTCTTGGCCAGCAGGGCACTTCTCTCTCCCTGGTTGTTCACCCTCCCCAGCTAGTCTGCAAGTTCGTAAAATGTGCCAGATCACACCCCCCAACCCCTGTTGCCATCTCTGAACTCCAGAATCTGTGAGAAGACAGGGTGTGAGGTAGCCCCACGCACCAAGTGATTTCAAAGTCATGGATTTATTCACCCCAGTGTGGTTTCACCTTTTGCACTCACCATGCTTTAAAAAAAAAAAAAACCTCTTTGAAATACGTCTCAGGCACTCAAAATTTATTTTCCCAGCCTCAGAGAGATGTTAGAAGGATCAGTGAAGCGCTCTTTAAAAGTCATTTCAGAGTCATTGAAAAAAGATGCTATGTAATTACGAGAGTTCTTCTGCTTTTAATTCTTAATTTGATTATTAGCCTCAGAAATATTTTTTAAAGGTCCTTAGAAGGCATAGTAGATGAAACCCCCAGGGACCTGGGATATTTGGATGCCTTAAGGCTTTGTCTTACAGTGCTGATGATACCTGTAACTTGCACTTCCTAAGAACCTCCTCCGTCCCTTCCTGCCTTCCTCTGTCCCTCCCTGTCTTCCTTTTTTAATTCATTCTTTCCTTCATAGAACCCTGAATACTGGGCTATGTAAGGAATCATGCCAGGAGCTAAATGAAAGCCAGTAATCACCAAGGACGTTCTTTGCTTTCAAGGAGTACTCAATCCAGAGCACATGTCTTCTGAAAAAAAAATTAAAAGAAACACTTTATAGATATGTTGCTCATTAATAAAAAGTGATCCAAATAATGTGTTTATTAATGGGATAGTAGTTTTCTTACTTCATGGATGAAAAAAACAACTCTTCCAGCAGCTGAGTAAACTGTGGGAGCTTCTCAATGCAGTGCGACTTACTCCATCTTCTGATTCTTGTCTGAGGGTTTCTCTCCTGCACTGTTTGTATATTTGTGAGGCAGACATTGGTTTGGGTTCAAATCCACCCATTCTCTCTCCCTGTGACCTTGGGCAAGCTCAGGCCTTCTCAGCCGTAAATTGGAGACCATCACAGTACTGATCGCGGAGTTGTTGAAGAAGTAAATGAACAGGGCCAGGCACGTGATAACCACTATTTGAATATGTGCTATTCCTATAACTATTTGTAAACATTAAATTTTTTTTTTGGTCATTTAGAGCTGCACTGTCCATTAATGCAGCCACTAACCACCTGTAGTTACGGAACTCTTGAAATATGACTAGCCTGAATTAAGCTGGGTTACGGATGCAAAATACCCACCAGGTTTCAAAGACTTAATACAGAAACAAGAATGTAGACTTCTCATTAAAGTTTTATATTGATTTGATTTAATTTTATGTTGAAATGATAATTCTTTGATATATTGGTTTAAGTAAAATATGTCATTAAAATTAAATTACGTGTGTGGCTTGTGCTACCTGTCTGTTGGACACTGCTGGCTCAGATATAGATGCCACCATAGCAAAGTGATGATTAAAGGAGAAACACGAAGTCTTCCATTAAGCGGTACAATTCTAGCTTCTCTGTGAACTTGACATTTAACTTTTCAGTAATTCCTTGCATTCTCTTTCAGTGACAAGTTCACTAGATTTTGTCAGTGGAAAAACGTGGAATTAAATATCCATGTGAGTATCATCTTTGCGTTTCTTTTTTTCTTTTTTTTTTTAATAAAAACTTCCTCTGGCTCAGCTCCGTGAGAAAATACTTTATTAGGCAGCATATTCCCAGGGGTAACACACTGCCCAAGCAGATGTCGCGCTTACGGCTTCATGCGTGAAAAAAATCCATCCTCCCATGCCCGGTTGTAAACACTTTGCGTTTTAGTTCTCTTTTTTCATATTCATAGAAGAATGCATTTATTTATTTAAAAAAGGATATTTTAAGCGGTAATTGACCTTTTAACAGAAATAGTAGTAAAAATACAAATTTTCTGCATAATGTAGTTCCCGTATACCTGGGCCTTTTGCCATCTTGGTAAAGTTTCTGTTTTGTTTTTTGTTTTTCCTTATTCTCGGGTGCAGTCATGTAGTAAACATGGTGACATCTTTCACTAGGACCACGGTTCTGTTTTTTTATTATTATTATTTTGAGAATGATAAAGGCCGTCCTCAAAGACAGGCTACTTTCTAACCTTATCCCCTTGGCATTGCATCCCCTTTTAGCTCTTTAATGTGGGTAATTCTAGGGCATGTTCTTTACTTCGCTTTTAGAGTGTACATTTCTCTTCCCCTCTCCTTCATGCTCTCCCTTCACATAGGTTTGCAGTTGAGAAAAAAAAACACCTGGATTTTTTTTTTTTTTTTTGAGTTTTTTACTTGCACAGTACTGTTGGAAGAAGTGAGTTTTTTTTTTTTTTTTCTTTTTAACCTCCGCTCTCCACGCCATTTCCTGGCAGGATTGAGAAGCAAGAGGCAATGACACATTTTTTAAGATAATCCCTTATCTGGACTCCCCTGGTGGTCCAGTGGTTAAGACTCCACGCTTCCATTGCAGGGAGCACAGGTTCGATCCCTGGTCTGGGAACTGAGATCTTGCATGCCGCAGCACGGCCAAAAACAAAGAAAAAAAAGAAAGGAAAAAAACCCCCTTATATCAGCTGTGGCTCTTCCTTGTCCTTGTGCTCCTTTAGCAGGCATGGTATCCTCACGTCTTCACGTCCTCATGTCCTCTGAGCACCACACATGAAGCTTGTGGGCCACGTGCCCCTGCCTGGCTGCAGACATGCTGTTTGAAGGGTCGTCTGGGGAAGCCCTTCCCGCGTCTGACCCTTCATTTGCCAGGACACGTAAACTAGTAGGCATCTGCTATTGTCTGATGGCCTCTTTCCATGAACATAGGGCCGTCTATCCGCCTTTGTACTGTCTACTGCTATGAAAACTGCTTAGGAAGCAGGGCACTGCTGCGATGATATTGACAAAAGCCAAGTGCTTATGAATAAAGCCTCTTCATAGAGTTGCTCACACTCGGTCCGGTTTCACGCTCACATGCCCAGCATGAGTCCTCTCTACTCACTGACGTTATTGATAAAAAATTCACATGGCCAGCATCTGTTGGGCTTTCTGGTCACATGGGCCGCTGTTTGGAAAACATAGATGGCCTTGACATGGACTTATTTTTCTACCATGACAGTTGCTGGCATTGTGGAGCTGCTCCCAAACTTTAGGCTTCAGAGTCGCTGATGTTGCTTTGTGCTTTGACCGGAAATTTCACATTCAGTTGTCTTCAAAGTGTACATCTGACAAGATTTATGAGATTGAAAAAAACAGTCTAACTTGGCTACCACTGTGTCATCTTTCCATTCGCCTCCGTGGTGTGCGTTCTGTGCAGTTTGCGTAGAAGGTGGTTCTAGAACATCCTGCCACCTTGTGCTTCTCATCTCAGTTTGAGGGACCAGTCACGGAAAGGGCGGATGTGTCAGAATCGCTCTTTTAATTGTACATGTTTCGCATGAAAACAGCAGCATCATTTTTATGCAGTTTTACGTTTCCATGTCGCGTTTTGAATTCACAGTTGACCATGAATGATTTCAGCGTGCACCGGATTATTGGGCGAGGAGGATTTGGTGAAGTATACGGTTGCAGGAAAGCAGACACTGGGAAAATGTAAGCTTTCTACGTGCGTATGTTTTGCTTGGAATATTAAGAGAATTTTCTGCTCGCGTCAAAAGAAAACCCCTCTGTAGATTTACGGAAACCTGTGATCTCACTCCTGCAGTAATTTACCTCAGAAGGAAATATGCTGTATTTTGTAAAGCACAGCAAATGAGATGGTCTGGAATGTCTGCCTCGTAGGGCTAAACAGAAAGGTGACCTGAAACCATGTATCGGGAGCCTGCAGTGGTTCAGGCCGTGCGGGAAGAGCCAGGAATCCAGAGGTGGCCAAGAAGGGGGGTTACGGCCTCCCAGTGCGATCAGACAGCAAAGAATTCTCTGCTTTGCAGGGGAGAGACATTCTCTTCTGACTCACCTGTGATTTAGCGTATTTTCAGGTGATGGAACGTGTCCCTTCCCATTCTGTGCTGCACGGTGGGCCTTTTGATCCTAAACGATGCACTTTACTTGTCGTTCGTTACTTTCACTAAATTTTAGTTTTATTTCATCATAACCGCTTGTGGGGGTGTTGAGGATGTCAAGTCAGTCACATGATGTAGAAGTAAATATCAGTTTGTCTCTTTATACACATTTGTGATTTCACCCGCCTCTCGGGAACCGCCAGGGTGTGGTAAATAGTCATCTGTTTTACAGGTTAAGGGTAGACGCCTCTCCGGAGTCACACAGCTAGGAAGTGGCCACACTCAGCTCCCATGAATCCTCCAGCATGTCCTCTGCAGCCTCCGGGCAGCCAGTGACGGCAACCTGCCACCTGCCCTTTGGGGGGAGGGGCCTCAGGTTGATTACTTGGAGAGGCTCAAGACCTGCGGGTAGCGCCTTCTCTGGTCTGCAACCTGAAGGTCTTATTAAACACCATCATGGTAGACAGTGGTGATAGAAGTAGTTTGAGGCATTTTGAAAATTCTTTGTCGTGAAAATTAAATATTTCAAGAAAACGTCACTTCGTGCTTGTTCTCGACATTTGACCCCATAATTAAGCCAGTCAATATCTCACCAATGGATTTGGCATATAGAACTCCTGGAAGAGTGGATAAAAATATCAAATATGAACATATATCTCTGTTTTGCTGGGGCTCGTAACGTGAGTTATGATCAGTTAGGAATCAGTGGATTTTGTGTGGCCTGCGACAGCCAGACAGCGGGTGTACCTGGGTAGCGTGAAGCAGTCCATCAGTGGGAGTGTGCAGTCACGCTCACAGAATTCTCAAGCCCCTGAAACCCCTGTAAACATTTCCTGTCAGCTTTCCCTTGTCCTGCTGAAAAAGCCTCTGCTTTCTTTAACCTGTGGTTACGGGGTGTGCTGAGTAACATGTCTGCATTTCCTTATTATGAGTTTGTTCCAAATCTTCAAAAAATCTTAAGTGGTCAACTGTTTCTTCTCAACTAACTTTAATATTACTTGCATATAAAAATCTTACTGATTCTTTTTATTATTTGAAATATGAGAACTTAGATTTAAAGCAAATCAATAATGTGCCATTTTAGAACATGAAGTTTTGGACACATGCTCTCGCTTCCCATTGGGTAGATCATCAGTACCGTCTACGCGCTTCTTAAATCTTGACGCGTGCGGAATTCCGAGTTCCTAAATGCTTAATGTTATATGTGCAGCACCCCCACCACACACTCACACACACACACACACACACACACACACACACAGAGTAGTACCAGGCAGTAGCAATACATACAGAATTTATTTCCCTGAATTTTATATCCATCTACTTTATGCTCTTAAATGAAACGTCAATTCACATAATAATAGAAATATCTTAATTATTGCTTTCTTTAAATTGGCATTTTTATTTTAGAAAAATTTTAGATTTACAGAAAATGTGCCAAAATAGTACAGGGAGGGAGTTCCCATGTACCCCACGCCCAGTATCCTCATCTTACTTTAGTGTGGGACTCTTGTCACGATGAATGAACTAATACTGAGATGCAATTATTGACTGAAATCTCCGCTTTATCCAGATTTCCTTAGTTTCCTAGAAGCACTGTGCTTCTTTAAAACACTTCCCAAATCTTTAGAAACTCCCTCCAGTATGACGTGTATCATTTAAATCCGTTGAGATATATTCTCAGTGTAGGTTTTTCAATAATATTTATGTTTCTAGGTATGCAATGAAATGCTTGGATAAGAAGAGGATTAAAATGAAACAAGGAGAAACCTTAGCCTTAAACGAAAGGATCATGTTGTCCCTGGTGAGCACAGGAGTAAGTATTCAGTTTTGAGCACCATTGGTTTGTTTTTTTGGTGTTTTGTTTGTTTGTTTATATTTATTTTTTATTTTTTTTGTATCAGGACAATTTATTTAAAATACAGGCTTTTTTTTTTTTTTCTGGTGAACTATGTGGCGAACCAGTTCTTGGGGGGATTAGAGTTTATAGCAGGGAGTGATAGCACTAAGTTAATATAAATAATAATTCAAATATAACCTCTGTGTAATTTGGGAATTAGGAACATACTAGCAACTGTGCTGTGCACACTGACGACTTGTCCCTTTAGTGAGTATTTATGACTTCCTTCTTCGAGGAGTGTGGTTGCAGAGATGGCAGAAAACTGTCATGTCGGTGACCAAAAAAAAATCACTTGACTATAATTAGGAATTGGCTGTGTGACTGAGAAGGACTGACCCGGAGAAGAAAAAGTAAGAGAAACATAGCTCCAGGCCTTCACAAATAGAGGAAGTGACTTGGCTTAATGTCTTTTGGTGTCAAACCTCAGGTGTCCCTTTGGGGTGCTTCCTAGTCCATATTGCATTTGGAGGGACCTTATCTTCTCAGCACTTGCTGCTTTTACCTGCTGTGGACACTGGTCTTTTCCATTTCCAGCACTGTTTCTGCCTGTGGGGCATTTTATTTGTCGTTTTTCGTTCAGCACGTGCGAAAGCAAGCTTTTATGCTGTGTCATCTTGACTTGCAAAGCAGCGTCCGGTTCTGGTTTCTTTTCCTGTTAATGGTGTCACCCAGGATCAACACCTTGGCTTTTATTTACCTGTACAGATGCATATAAAGACATCCAGAAAAAACCACCGTCCCAGACACCTGGGCGCTGCCCATGTGCCCCAGCAAGTGAGACGTGGGCCCTGGGGGTGCCTCCAGCTATCATGGCTGGGTTCTAAATAAGGTCATTTGCATGCAAAGGTTTTGAGAGACTCGGATCTTAATGGTGACTCAGCTAGTAAGCAAGGAACCTGAGACCCGGAGACATCATTTCTTTGTTCAAAGTCCCTGGACTCCCCTGATGCTCCCAGCGCTCTTCTCTCATCCCTTTGTAGGCTCCATGTTTTACTGTTTGCCACAGGGATTCATTGTGTTGGGGTTTATATTATTCTAGCATTAGTTGTAAGTGGTTCTGGAAAGGTTATTTGCTTTTGAGGCCAATGAATATCATAATTTAGCTCAACTATGACAGATGAAAATGCCATGGCTATAAATAGTAATGTCTAATTATGTCTCTCTACCTGCCAACACATGGACATTAAGCCTTTCAAATACGAGTTACCCTGTGTGCATGACCAAGATTTTAACGGATGGGAATGGAATCTGAGTGGCCTGCACACTGTATTGGCATCAGCGTGGATGGCATTGGCTTCTGGTATCTATTGAAATGTCTGTGTCTTCATTTCAGACCCAGACATGTGCCTACTGCAGACTTTGTGCTTTATTAAAATATTAATTTTTAATGAGTTATCTCAAAGCCTTGGATGTTTATTTGCAGGAAAGCCTATGGAAAAAATTTTTTGGTGTTGGCAAAATACACCTAGAATTTCAGTTTTCATGTAGCGTTTTTGTTTTATTCAGGTGAGGGGGAGTGTGGTTAAGTACTTGTAGAGTTCCTCAGTGGTCTACCCATGAAGGAATAAATAAAAAATTGGGGTTATATTGGGTTGCTGCTTTGAGCTAATTTACAAGACTTGTTTCTATTCTTTATTCAAATATCAAAATTGTTTAGCATTTTAAAAAATGTGTAAGTGCACACATTTAAGCAAAAGAATTAAATAACTTTCGGTAAATTATTTGGAATTGTTTTTGCTAATCGAAGACTACGGTTTATAGGATTTAAGTAATTTTTAGTTTAAAATTGTCTCCTTAGATGATGCTTTAGATCGGCCTGTATCAATATGATTTCCTAAGGTGCTGGTATGGGAATGAGCCAGAGTGACCCATCAGAGTTTTCTTTTTACTAGAAGGTTGTTTTTCTCTTTCAGTCTCAAACTGAGGATTCCTACTCCTCATCCCTCAAAGAGATAGTAGGAAGTATTATTCCCGGTTTTATTCTGAAACTTTTGGGTAGTAAAAAGGGAATCAGGACAAGTTTGTCCGTGACTGGGAGGAGCTGTCAGCACCTTCATTAATTCAGTCAGTTATTATTCGTGAGAAGTGTTGCTCATTCATTCCTTGGCCCACACTTGAGTCCCAGATTGTACCGGGCACTCTGCTAGGAGATGGGGATCCCGAAACCCGAGTTTGGTCCTTGTTCTTATAGAGCCACGTAGAGTGAAAGCAGGTGGTGTTTATTCAGACAGTCTCAGAAATGTGTTGATCATTGGAACATGTGGCAAGAGCTACAGAGGATGGGTCCATGGTGCTCCAAAGGCATTTAATAGGGTGGAGATGTCAACAAACGCTCCTCTGAAGTCAGAGGAGGTGCCGGGGCACATGTGGGTCCTGAGTATAGGAGCTTTGTGGACTCACACAGGATTGGCACAGCTGGAGTCCGGAGTGATGAGGTGAGGACCACTGCGGGGAGAGGGAAGCAGACAGAGGCCAGACCAGACCAGAAGGAGCTTTCTGGGCCAGTACTGGAGGATTTTAAAAAATCTTAACAGCCATTGGAAACGAAGTATTTGAAGTAGGGAGATAATATGATAAGCCTTGCAGGTCTGAAAAGGTTCCTCTGACTGCAATGTAGAGAAGTGTTCTGAAGGATTACTTTATGGTCTATGTTATCACAGTTTAAGTTCCTGCAAAATGCAGGCTATTTTGCCCAATAGGTAGGAAATCAAAGAAGACAGTTCCTTACTGAGGAGCTTTTATTTAAGGATCCACCTGTAAAAGCCCCCTAGTTCTTATTTACCTTGAATTTGTAATCAAAACAGAGCATCTTAACCATAATCATCTTTGAAACTGTACCACCACCATCATTAAACCTCTGCCTGTTTGTCCACATGGGTCAGTATTCAGTTCTTTGTGTCTCGGACCCCACCTGAGACTCAGGATGGCATCTGCTCAGGGCCTGAGAGATGAAGGATCTCAGTGAGTTCTGTAGAGATAGCAGAGTCAAATCCCTTTAACGAAGCTTTTATTTTATGTTGCTATGGAAACCTTCCCTTTGTAAGTAGCAAAACATAGGACAACTCTGGCAAGGGTCCAGGGTTGGACACTTGGGGTTTGAATCTTGGCTGGCTATCAAATTTCTTTGTGACCTCGGACAAGATATTTCCCTTTTAGAGGGTAGGGAGTTTAGTTTCCTTGCCTTTAAAATAAAGAAGTCAGGCCAGGTGGTTTTTTTTTTTTTTTAAGAGCCCTTCCTATTTGGGTGGCCTATGATTCTAAATCTCTAAATCACGTCCCATCTTAATAATGTAGTATCTTAACTATACTTTGACCTTTTGCCGTGTTCTCAGGGCTGTCATCAGAAGGGTCGTACATCGTCATGTTCAGAAATATCCCCTTTCCAGGCTCTATTGGTCCCCTGGGTGAAGTGAGTGGAGTTGCTCTCTCAAGCTGGGAAAGACCCAGGAAAGACCCAGGCTTTACTAAGTTCCTGGTCCACCCGCTTCTCTGCTCTAGAGATGAATTGTTCATCAGATCAGGAACCAGAGTATGTGGGGAACCCCATTAAGGAAGAAGCATGATATTTGGAACAGAATGAGCCATCGTCAGCAGACTGTGGAAAGGTCTGGTGAGACACTGGTGGGGTTCCAAGTAGGAAGGTACCCCCCCACCAAGAATCACATGGCTTTTAACCAATAAAGGACAGCACCCTTATTCTACCTATTTAACTAACACAGAATAAATCTTAACATTAGTAAACACTAACACCTCTCGACAGACCTCTAAGGATAACTCGGTAACTACAAGATGAATTTTGTTATTCATTCTGGAGTAACTTCCTCTAGAAGATTTGTGGAAATTGAGTTCAAGTTCATGAATCTTGAGCACATAGGAACGTATTAACACAAATGTATCTGTATGCCCTTAATCTACAGGTGTGAACAATGTGAATTCTGTTCACAGATTATTCTGTTGAAATTTGGATGTTTTCTGTGGAATTGAATAGTTCTTTGCTTCTGTGAAGAAAGTGGATATAGATATTTCATGCCATTTGTTATTTGAATCAGTTGAGTGGCAAGTGTACACTGTGTATTTATCTCAGTGTACCTAGTTCTGGATCTAGTGGGGGCACTGATGGATTTTCACCTGGGAACACGTGTGTATGTCCAGCATCCAGGTCAAGAAATAGAAAGTTACCCGTGTTCCAGAAGTCTCCCTGTATCCCTTTCACCCAAGCTAACTACTACCCAGATGTGTAAAACGGTAATTGAGCTTTGCCTGTGTTGGAACTTTGTATAAATGTAGTCTTTTTGTCTGGCTTCTCTCACGCAGCGTTGCTTGCGAAATGCATCTCAGTCGTTGCTCATAGCAACAGCGCCTTCTGTCCCTAAATAGCAGGGGTCACCAGGCAATGTGTGTGGCCCAGGGACCAAATCTGGCTTGTGTTCATGAACTAAGAATGGTTTTCTCCTTTTTAAAGCATTGTGAGGAAAAGAAGCAAAGAAGAATATGTGACAGAGACTGGATGGGGTCTGCAGCGCTTAAATTATTCACTCTCTAGCCCTTTGCAGAAGAAGTGTGGTAGCCCCTGCTCCATAGTATTCCATCGTATAAATGTGCCCCAATTCGTGTGTCCCTCCTCCTGTTGGTAGACAGTGGGGTTCTTTCCTGGTTTGGGCTATTTTGAATAGTGCTGCGAGGACCGTCCTCACGTCGTTCCCTTGGTGCACATGAGTACAGAGTGCTGTTCAGTAAGAACCCCAGGTGGAAATGCTGACTCATAGGCTTTGCAGGCGGTGATCGTCTTTAGCAGATCCCACCGTACGTCTTATGAAAGTGGTTGTACCATTGCACCCTCCCAGCCTCCATGTTGGAAGGTCCATTAACTCCAAACCTTTGCAACACTTGGTATCGGCAGTCTCTTTAGTATTAGGCATTCTCGTGGGTTTTAGTGATGACACATTGTGATTTTCAGTTTGCATTTCCTGGGGGACAGCTGAGGTCTAGCACCTGTTCATAGGCTTGCAGGCCATACGATACTCCCTTATGTGAAGGGCCTACGTTATTATTGTTGTTGTTGTTGTTGTTGTTGTTGTTTTGCCATTTTTCTGTTGGGTCATTTGCTTTTTTTTTATTGATTGATGAGAGTTCTTTATATATTCAATACATATATGGATTGTAAATATCTCCTCCCATTCTGTGGCTTGCCTTTTTACTCTCTCAGTGGTGTCTCCTGGAAAAACGGAAGTTCTTACTTTTCTTTTAGTGCAGCTTATCAGTATTTTTATTGTTAGTACTTTTTGTGGCCTTTTAAGAAATATTTATGTCACCCTAAGATCCTGAAGTTGTTTTCTTCGGTTTTCTTCTAGAAGCTTTATTGTTTTACCTCAAGGTCTGTATCTCCCTGGAGTTGACATTAGTGTGTGGTGTGAGGTAGGGGTGAACATCCACATCTGATCGTACAGACATCCTCTTGATCCGGCACCATCAATTGAAAAGGCCATGCTTTCCCCCGTCCCTGCTGTGTCATTTTATTACAAATCAGTTGACCATTTACATGTGGGTCTACCTCACGATTCTGTTCTGGTCTGATATGTCTGTCCTTGGGCTAGATCCACACCGATACTGTTGCTTTACCATAAGTCTTGATATCTAGCACTGTGAGTTTTCCAGCTTTATTTTTCTTCAAGAGTATCTGAACTTTTCTTGGCTGTTTACATTTCCAAATTAATTTTGGAATCAGTTTGTCAATTTTCATTTTAATTAAGAGTGCATGGAATCTAGAGATTAATCTGGGGGAGAATTGACGTCTTCACAATTGAGTTATTCTGTCCCCGGCCCTGGTATATTTTTCCACTTTCAAAAGCTAATTTAATTCCATTTTTATTCTCAGTGTTTCAAGACAGTAATACAGATAACATCCCCCCAACCCCCCATGATTCTTCCAACCTCAGGATCAGATACTGAAATGGATACTTGACTAGCCAGAACTGAAATATAGACCAACAGAAAGACTAGCAAGGCAGTAATATTTTTCCGTAGAATCTGAGTCTTTTGAAGGTGTACATAGAGGAGTCATGATTGAATCAGAGTCACAGAGCACCTCTGAGTTCATCTCCAATTAGCAGTGTTGTGTCTCTGTGCATTTTTCCATGGAACCCGACCCACTCTTCTGGGTCTGTTAAAGTTACCAGGTAGGTGTCTGTGTTTCATGCACAGGGCAGTGGCATGGATTAAAAAAAAAAATGTGTTGATGGTGTTTGGTAGTAAATGTGCTTTCCAGGGCAGCTTTTGCTTTTCTTATATACGTATTTTTCACTCTAGGATTGTCCTTTCATTGTCTGTATGACCTATGCCTTCCATACTCCAGATAAACTCTGCTTCATCTTGGATCTGATGAATGGTAAGCAGGACTTGGGAAGTCTGAAAACACTGCAAGACTTGGCCTCGATGTTTTTTGTTTGTTTTTTTTTCTCATGATGTTTGATCTTAGGTTACATTGCTCCAGACAGACTGGCCATTTGGGTCTTTCAGATAATTAAATTCCTCCTGAAGTTTAAGGAACCTTCTGCTCTTCAATTTTCAGTTGAACTTGATTTAAAAATGCGGACTGCCATTTATTTCCCTCTGGCCCTCCCAAGTCTCTCCCCAGAAAGTTGCATTTTCTAGAAAAGATTTTCATACAATGCTTAAAATACAGTGAGACTTGATTTTCTGGAATGCAGCTGGCCTGGGTATTTAGTTTGCTTGTTCCCGGCCCTCAACTTTTTGGAATGAAATGTCTCCCAAAGATACTGAGGCTGAAGATAGACATGTACGTAAAAACTGACTTTGAAGGACTGACTTTGGGCCAGGACATATTGTAGCCCAGTCTTCCATACCTTTAGCCCAGACCAACTGTACATGGATCTTTTAAACTGTGAATGATGACCCAGAGAATGCCAAAAGAGTTGTAGCTAGAAAAGTAGTTTTCTAATACTAGAAAGTGAGATGATATGTACTCAAAGCATGTTTAGCAAGGAGAGCTGAAACTAAAAGGCATACAGTTCAACAAATGAAATACCTCTTTTGAAGTTCACTTGAAGTTTTATTATGTTTTGAGTGTTTGATTTAAAACTGGACCTATCCAACAGCGTGAAGGAATTTCATGCACATGGTAATGAGCAGACACAGCCAGACACAGCGGCATGGACCCTGTGTGACTCTATTTATGTGACTGTCAGAACTGGCAAAACTAATCGATGCGGGGAGAGGTCAGAATAGAGTCCGTTTGGCTTTTATCAGGGGCTGTGAGCCAACAGACTGCCTGGGATGGGCATGGGAAGCCTTCAGCAATGCTGGAGATCTTTTATGTCTGCATCTGGTAGTGGTTATACACGAACATGTGTGCGAGAACAGGACGATACTTCTAAAATCAAGGGCAGTGAAATTGGACACACACGAACCTCTGTACATCCGTGGAGGCTCTTCCTTTATAGTTTATAAGAACATTCCCTTACCCTGTTGGTGGCATTCTCTGTCTCTGCAACTTGAGGCCATATGATGATTTACCTTTTCCAACATTTTATTAGGAAAAATTCAAACATGGGAAAACTAAAAATTGTACCAGGGACACCCAAATACCTACCACCTGGGTTAAAATTTTACTGTATTCACTTTCTCAGATATCTATCAATATGATCAATGTGTTTGTTTTGTTTTCTTATTATTTATTATCCACAGAGCCAGCTGCTAAGCCACCTACTGAATCACTGCAAGGGTTGATTCAGTTACTAGACAGGACTCAAGTAATCAAAGCAGATTAGCTAACCTCCCCTTCCCCTTGATGGTACATCTGGGAGCTGTGATACCCATCAGAGAATGGTGACTTAATGTCATGTTGTCCCAGCCATTGTCACATCTAGATCTCCTCATTGTTTTAGTTTTCTCCAGAATATTTAAGGTGTTTGGTCAAATTATAGAAATCAATGATACATACTCGGTCAAAGCAGAAGCATTGCTTTGAAAAGTTTACCTTTTCGACTGTATCCTAACTTTGCAGGATGACAGTGATTTTTGTTTCCTTGAAATTAACGTGCTGAATTAACCTCCGTGTCTCTGATTCCAGGGGGTGATTTGCACTATCACCTTTCACAGCACGGGGTGTTTTCTGAGAAGGAGATGCGTTTTTACGCCACAGAAATCATCCTGGGGCTGGAACACATGCACAATCGGTTTGTCGTTTACAGAGATTTGAAGGTAAGGCTGTTTGACAGGCTGTCTCCGTGTGTCAGACCTGCGCAGTGGATGTTGTGTTGTGGCCGTGGTCCTCCAGGCGTTTTCTCCTCTTTCGTGGTATCCTGTCATTTCCCTCATCGCAGCCCCGATAAAGGCATCACCTATGTGATGTCGGTCTCCTCCAGACTCTGGACTCTGTTCCAAGGACTCAAGTCCATCCTGGTCGTCCCTGTCACCTCCGTGTCTGGTGCAACACATATGCCAACTCAAACATTTTAATTGGCTAATTAATGAAAAACAGGGTAGGGGTTTTTTGGTATTGCCCTTTTCAAATTTGATTGTAATTCCATTAATGTTCACTAAGCAACTGTTTTGGCGGGCTCTGTGTGAGAGCAGGAGGTGTACAAAGGTGAACAAGCAGAGAACATATGTCTTACGTGACGTATCTACTGGTGAACCGACACGTCGAAGGGCTGAGTCATAGCTCATCTGAAGCAAGGCTGGTCAGGTCGGGGCGGAGTGGCTGACAGCCTCTGGACTTTCCCCGAAGGCCACTCTCCGAGCCTCAGGTTGTTTTGAGATCGCCTTAAAAAACAAACAAACAAACAAACACATCTTCAGATCCCTGAACTATGTAGCCCCCGTCTAACATGCTTGGGCTTCTTCACTGTGGCTCTCTTTAAAATCTTATTGGACTTGTGAAAAAGGAAATAAGTGCCTTCTGAGTTTTTCCGTTCCAGACCATGATGCTTGGGTTCTGCACTGAGGAGGGAGTTGGGAGCTTGCTCGCTGTACCTGCTGTGATATTCAACCTGCCAGCAGCATGACGATGGGGGGAGGAGATAAAAGGGGCCTTGACAAATTATAGACATGATCATGCAGATATACAGAGGTGTAGATCATGGGGAGAAGAAAAATGACAGACGTGGCAACTTCCCAAGGAAGTTGGGAGGAGAGTGTGTTTGCCTCTTCTCTGATTCCTTCTTAAACTAAACCCAAGTTAAGCAGCTGAAATGTACGGATGATGTTCCCTTCTCTAAAGAGCTCGCGTGTATTGATTAGCTTTTGAAGGTTACCTCCTAAGAATCTAAAATAGTGTATTTTATTGTTGAGCGTATTATTTTTTTCACAAAGGACTTTGTAACTTTTAAAGCCTCCTGCAAGGTTAAAGAATTACTCTCTTAATCTTCCTATGAGCATAAAGAGGAGAAAAAATGTATTTTCATCAAATTGGAAATAATTAGACGCTGGTTGGCACATGACATTTTATTTCCTCATGGTGAGTTTTGCAGAAGAATCAAATACATGCCGAAGGCCCATGAAGCGCCATTGTAATACATTTTAATTTAAATCTGTAACCGGTTTCTAATCATCTTGATGCAGTATTTTTGTTTTCTAAGCTATTTAGTAGGCAATGATATTATCTAATTTTTATTCAAACTTAATTCTACTCACTCATGATTATTCATGCTTCAATTTTATAATGGCATGCCATTATTTTTATTTCAAGCAAAACAATAGTTGATCTCCAGCAGAAAAATATCAAGATGACTGTAATTCAGTGTATATTAGGGAGAGGAGCTTTGTTTTCCGTAATTATGCTGACTAAATCTAATCTTAATGGATACATTTCATCAGAGTTGTGGTCAGAATCATATTTGGTCATTTGGTAGGGCCCTTCGTTGATTCTGTACTAATAACCAGAAGTGACATTTATCAGGATTAGTGTGGCACCATGGAATATTTTGATTTCTTAGGTTGCTATTCGTATATCCTTACAAGATTCCTTTCTGGGCTGTGCTTCATGGCTTCGTTCTCCAAAATCCTAGCGGTTCACAGAGGCCAAGTTGCCGGTGGACCCACTCCCTTTGTTTTGTGGAGAGACTCGCCATCCTGGCTGGCTTGCAGTTCTTGCCGTGAAAAGGAAGTACTTTAACTCTGATGAACCGTGGTTGTAACCTTCCGTGTTACCTGCCCTGTGCTCCATCATCAAATAAGTAGAATCCTTGGCATCTGTCCTTACCACCTTCCTGCTGAAATTAACAGGAAACATATCTTTGTCCGTATCTTGCCCTACTCGGATGTGATGATAAAATTAATGCTAGGATTCCTGTGTAGGAACGAACTGTGGTAAAATAATGAGATATCCGGTGCCTGTAGTTTCAGAAGTTCTCAGAGCCACGGGGGCACCTTGAGGACTCCTGCAGATCACCTTCTCTTTCGTTTTAGCCCGCAAATATCCTCTTGGATGAACACGGACACGTGAGGATATCAGACCTTGGTCTTGCCTGCGATTTTTCCAGAAAGAAGCCGCACGCGAGTGTGTGAGTAGTACATCAACTCTGTTCACTGTCGTTTCCTAGCTTGACTCGCTTATTCTCTCAGACCCCGACGTGGTCATTTGTTCCCCCAGTTTTTTCTCGCCAGTGGCGATTTTCAGCATGTGGCCAGGTCAGGTGAAGGTCCCGTATCCCGGGCTGTGAGAGAGGAGATAGGGTGGTGGCATGCTTGCTCTCACTGTTTTGGGGAACACACAGGGACAGGGAAAGATGGGGCCTCAGCAGCAGACCCGAATCCATGCCGGCTGTGTGACCGTCAGTCAGTCTGCTCACACCTGCTTGACCCTCAGTCTCTCCGTCTATAGGGTAGTGGTCATAATAGATCCCTGAAAGCTTATACGCCAAAAAGGTTTATAGAACTCTCCAAGAAGGGCCCAGAGTTCAAGTTTCTTTCTTCATCTACTTTTTCCTTTTTTTTAATCAGTTTTTTTTCCCTAAAAGGAAATTAGAATCCTTTTTTTTTAATTAAAAAAACAACAACCAACCACCTCATCTACTTGCAGTTCAAGAAGCTTTTAACGCAGGTTGTACTGTTAGATTTGAATATCACATTCATCCTCTAAACGACCATGCAGGGGAAACTCCCTGACGTCCGGGTCCTCGACCAGCACCTCTCCCCTCTCAGGGGACCTTGAGCTACTTCCAGCCATGGCTGTGCTTGTCCTGCATGTGTTGACACTGGCCCCCGGGCGTCTCTGAACCTGAGACTCAACGTGACAGCAGGGGCATGACGGGGCTGCCCCGGGGCTCAGCAGAAGCAGAATGAAGATGCGCTGGTTTTCATCACTGCTTCTTTGGTATCAGTTTATCTGGGTGGAAAGAGTGGACATGTGTGCAGTTTGTGGAAAAACAGATGACTTTTGCTTGATTATTTTCGTTTTCAGCGTGTCCCTCTTAGTGGTGAAAATTCCATTGTATTGTGCATCAGCACTGTGTTGAATGGTCTTGAAGTAACTCCCAGGAGTCTCATCTCATGCATCCGTGCAGAAAATAAACTATAAATCCTTTTTTTTTTTTTTGGGACTAGAAATAAAGTGGCTCTAGAACTGCAGTACTTTACGAGCGGCTGAATTACATCAGAATTGCCATTGGAAGCTCTGATCAGATGTTCACAGCCATTAGCACCGTCTCTGTAAACACGTTTCTCTCTTCCTACAGAATCTGGGATGTGGTGATAGAAGCCTTAGCATTGTGCCAGCACTTGACAATTATGAAGCCAGAACCTGGGGTTGTATAAGCCTCTCCCAGGGAGTTCATCAGACAGTTTTTAAGAGAGTCATTTGAGTTTTTAATGCCACAGCTATTTGGTATGCTAATTTCTTCAATTTAGTGTCGTCACAACTGAATATGAATCCGAGAGCTCATAAGAGTTAATCTCCCGAAGGAATTAACTTCCAGATGCTGGGTTACGTATTTCCTTATAGGGCCTCACCCTCTTCTGAGTGCAGTTCACAGGTCACCTCTGAGAGGCGGGCTGTCGTCCGTAGCGGCACAGCATCTGTGAAGGGATGGGATCAGGAAGGTTGGTTTCCATGGTTAAAGGCTGATAGCGACACCACTATTTAAAAAGGATAAACGCACAACGAAGATGCTGTGTTTTTAAGCAGAGGAGGCGTGTCATGGCTGAGAACAAAGGCTTTCGAGTCAGCGGATGTGGTTTGGACCCTCCCTGCACGTGGCAGCAGCCTCGTCTTTCTCCTCTATGAAGTGGTGCTGACAGTGCTGCCTGCGCACGTGCCAGTTGTGAGGGTGAAGGGAAGCCCTTCACGTAACAAGCGTGTACTTCACGTTGGTCGTGTGCCAGCTGCTGGCGGTGCAGCAGGGACCAGGGCAGAAGGGCTCCCTGACCCCCTGCGCCCAGCAGCCCCCGGGGACT
The DNA here is from genome assembly GCF_030028045.1 of Hippopotamus amphibius kiboko. Taxonomy (NCBI): domain Eukaryota; kingdom Metazoa; phylum Chordata; class Mammalia; order Artiodactyla; family Hippopotamidae; genus Hippopotamus; species Hippopotamus amphibius. Next base: position 7,932,633 of record NC_080193.1, on the reverse strand, counting down.
GTCCAGGAAGTGACCGGGGTGGGGGCAGCACCCACGCCAGGAGTTGAAGGTCGGCTGGCCCAGGCACCTGTGGCCAGCTGCTCTGAATATGTGGTCATCTTCACAGAAGCCCCACAGGGCGTGGGTATAATCATCACTTTTTATGGGATGGAAACTGAGGTTCAGAGAAACTAAGGAACTTGGACAAAGCCGCACGCCTGGCACATCGAGAGGCTAGAATGAAAATCCAGCTCTATCCGACTCCAGAGCTTGTGCTCCTTACACTCTCTCCGAACTCCCCGAGGCTTTGAGAGGATTGACGTGGTACCAGGTCAGAGATGTGGAGCCAGAATTTCACCCTAGGCTGGGCGTCTCGGGTCTTTTCAAAGCCGTAGGTGTGATCCCAGGACTTAGTTTGATGCTGGCCCGTGTGCAGAGCAGCGTCGTCGAAGCCGCCTAGGCTTAGACTCAGTCCGTCTAATGATGGAATCAAACTCTTATCAACTGAAGGCGAACTGTGGAGCAGCCACCAAACGACAAAGAAAAACTTTGATTTTGGAATCGAACAGATCGTCAGTGACTCATCGTGTCGAGTCCCAGCTTATTTTATCCGAGAACACAAAGCTCGGTCTCCTGTCACCGCGTCTTCAAACGCTCAAGTGTTCTTTCCGTGTGACAGCACAGATCGTCAGGGGGAAGCGGCAGGAAGCCCTCGGCACCACCGTGCAGGCAGAAGCTGAAAACCACAGCGGCAGGTGGTCCAGTGCTCTGCTGCATCCGGTGTCCACTCAGACGTGATCTGCGTTGACCCTGTGTATCTGTCCTGGTCGAGATCTCCCATCCCAGGACTGGGTTTTGATCCCAAGAATCGCAGGTTAAAAAGGTCACCACAAAGATTTTCCCGACAGCACCAAAATGATAACTTCCTAGAAAATGGCTTGGATGGCCCTCACAGAAATCTCTTGTTCTCACAGCGTGGCTTGCTGACCTCACACCGTCAGACTTTGGATTCTGGGTGGCAGAGCTTTTCCAAGTGATGGATCAGTGCCCATTTTCACTGAGAAAAGTCTTTCAAGATAGAACTCTGAGACAGAGAGGGTACCAGGCCCAGTGCTGAGCCAGGATCACTTGTCTGAGCAGGTTCTCGCCGTTACCGAGCGTGAGCAGCTTAAACATGACTGTGATAACGTAAGGACAGAGGATAAAATCCCTGACATGGGCTGAGTTCTGTTGAAGTGCCAGCACCACCCTAAGCCTATTACATATGTGTGGTCCTCATGGCAACCCTGCGGATGAAGGTGTTATTTTATCACCCGTTCTGTCAGCAGAGAAAATCAGTGAAGGGTGGGAACGGAACTACAGATAATGGCTTTTTCGGGGCCCTTTCAGACCACATCTTTAACGTTCCCCACGAGCCTTCTCTCACTCTCGGAAGAGTGCGTGCTCAGATCTTTAGGGAGGGGTGGGGAGTCGTAGGATGGGAGAGGATTTTCAGTTGCAGATAGCATGTGTTATATATAAATGGTTGTCCTCCCAGGTGATTTTTCCCAGCTTCTTGCAAGCCATCTTCACATGTGCTTAACTGAGTCGTCTGAGCTGTCAGCAGCCATTCAAACTTGATGCGTGATTTCTCCATCTCCATACCTGTCGGCTTGTTCTCCTCCCCGCCACCCCACGGCTGCTCCCTTAGGGACCCCATTGTGACCATGGAAGGCTGGGGGCTGCGAAGGCCACATGTGCGAACAAGCCCTGGTCCTCAGCTCAGGAGGGTGGCGCCACAAAGGACTGCCTGTCTTCCCCCGCTTCCAGGTCCATAGTGCTGCGGTGCGGTCACCTGTTCATCACCACATCCCCCTGCCTCCCCCAGCCCCACACGTCTCCTCACAAGAGCTCTCGAACGGGAGGGAGACCCTTGGCTCCTCCTAGCTGTAGTGGGGAAGGACTCACGAGATTCACATTTCACCTCCAAGTCCGTAGAGCGCGCGCGTTGTTCATCTTTATTTCATATGGTAGTTTATTTATATTCATTCCTATCCTAATGAAGACAGGAAAGGTCCTTCTCCCGTTGGGTGTTTGCTGAGTCATATTTGATGGAAGCACCGTCGTCCCCTCCCCCTTGTTCATCGTTGCTGACATTGATGAATGATGCTCAGAGCTGTTGATGAGCTGGGAAGATTTTATCAGGTCTGCAAGCACTGATAACCGCACGTCCCCTTTCTTCTCCCTAGTGGCACCCACGGGTACATGGCTCCTGAGGTTCTGCAGAAGGGGACCGCGTACGACAGCAGTGCCGACTGGTTCTCCCTGGGTTGTATGCTTTTCAAACTCCTGAGAGGGTGAGTGAAATACATCCATTTAGTACCATCCCCAGGGCATGCACTTGGATCAAAATCGAGACTAGTTATATGTTATTAGGCACTAATGTCATTTTCAATCACACAGCTATCTTTAAGCCACACACTGATCCAGGCAAGGCCCACGGCTCTTTCTGTTCATAAAAGTGAGAGTTTCTTTCCCATAAGCTTTTGGTATTTTTGTTCCATACCAGGAAGGTACTCCCGACACGTTTAGACCTAAAATAAGACTTCGTTGGAATATTTCCATTGATAAGCCTTATTTTGGGAATAAGTGTTATGTTTAAATGTAGATAATCAAAGAGGTAGGAGAATTTCTTTTCCCTAGCAATCAATTACTCACGATTGTCTTGTGAGCATAAAGCATTTTTTACACAAAAGGATGAGGACCCAAAGAGAACCTGTTTTAAAAGTGTACATGTTTGTGAACTTGCTAACATTTGTGGTTTTTAGAAACACAAAAATGAAATTGTGTAATTTTGTGTTTTTTATTTGTTATACTTGACCCTTAGTTCTGATCTGCCAGAGATGATGAAATGCAGCGGGAAGAGGGTGGAATGAAAGCACTCTCAGAACGTTCTCACACTGAACGTTTACAAACAGTGTTCATATTTCCATTAATGTTAAGTCATTAGCCCAGTTTTAATAGAGAGCTTAAGTGTTTAAGGCATGATTTTGATTACTCTCCACGCACAGAGATACAAAAATTTGCTTGTTAAGATTCTCCCCATAACATTTCTCCTGTGAACACACAGGCTTGGTAGTTTGCTAAACTGTCCACGTTTCCCTCGGAAAACCTTATTGAGCATCACTGCATCTTCTTATAGTATTTAGCACATTCTGATAAGAGGCTGGATTCCCTGTCTTCCCCTCAAACTAGGTTCCGAGCACCCCGGCTGCTTCCCCAGGACTCTGGTAATCTAGTTGTTCTCTGCATTCACTTGGGAACCAAAATCGTATTATTGCCCAGAGAGTCAGGTCCTGTTGGTCTTTAATTGAATTATCATGTTTGTGGAGCCTGGATGGCCTTAATTCATGTCATCAGACTAGCTGACCTAATTAGAGAGTTTCTGCAGAGCAAACCAGAGAAAACTACTTTCCACCCGAGTCGTTTCTCCAGCCGGCGAGCGTCCCTGTGTGCACGGTGAGTGCGTCTAGACACGCCATCTTCGCTCGGGTCTTCACTGAGCAGTGGATTGGAGACTAGAATCCACATGAACAGAATAGTGAGATGATTTAAGAAAAGCTCTGCACAGCAGCAGAAGCTGAATGCATTAACTCAACATTGAGAAGTCAGTTGCAAAATGTGGCAGGGAAACTTACAAAGCCTTGCACTGAGGGCTTTGTTTATTGATTTTTGTTTAATATTGTTGTTCTTTATAACAGTGTCCGTCCATGTAGACCAGGGATGATCTGACACACACCACTGTTTTTTAAAGATCTGAAAACTGGTTTAATCATTAGCTCTTTGCCAGCAGTGTAATCTATGGCTGCTAAAGTGAATTCCGTTTTATTTGGTCACGGTTCAAGTGTGGAGGACTGCATTGGAAGGTGGTAATTCCTTTGTGACATCCTTGGCCAGGCTTGATTGAAGCATTACGTCTGATGTGACCCCTGCGAGAGGAGTCTTGGCCGACAGGAAGACACGCAGAGGACGGTCATGAGGACGGGATGGGATGGATGGATACGAAGAGACGAGAATGGTGACAGCTAGAAATCGCGGCTGATTTGGACAGGGGCAGAGGGCTGGGTGCAGTGTTTTGGGCAGCCATACTCTTGACTCCAGCTGTTGGAAGGCCCGTCTCATTGAAGGGGTTGGACTCACCTGTACAGCTCCAGACAGTGGGCATTTTCAGGAGGGAAAAGACTGAAGTTTGACGCAAGAATGTCCAGCGTTTGAGCTGCCCTGTGGAGGCGTGTCCTGCCTCACAGATAGCCAGCTCCCCGACGCTGCCTGGTCACCATCCACTGAGCCTGAAATGGCAGGAATCCTTCCAGAGCTTAACAGACGGGGCTAGAGGAGTCTTCCGCATGGAGATGCATGGTCGTCTGCTAGCCTTTCTAATACTTGTTCAGAAGATTATCCCTGGAACGGAGAGAGCGCTAAAACCAAAGCGCAGGGAAACATTTTTTGACTTAAGTGATTTAAGTACAATTTGGTGAGCATTTACTGAGTACCTGCAGTGTGCAAGAGCCTGTGCTCGATGCTGTGGGGGAGGAAAGGGAGGGAGGGAGGAAGCCACACACAGTCCTTGAGGAACTTGGAGGAGGACAGACACACATAACACACACACACACACACACACACACACACACACACACACGCACGCACACACGCACGTGCACGCGCAATGGTGAGCTGGATGGGCTGTGCTGGGGAGAGCAGAAATGGGATCCCCAGGTCTAACTTGGGAGCACAGGGCTGACTTCACATAAGAGCTGGTATGTGACGTGTTCTCTTGGAGACCGGATGGCAGGACAAAGACCTGGAGCAGAAATAGACGTCCGGGAGGGGACAGTATGGAGCAGGTGGTCTTCCTCATGAATGATCTGTGAGTGGGGGGTCAGGCGGAGAGGGTGTGCTGACAGAGAATGTGGAGGAAATTGGGGCAGGGCCAGGGGTACCTAGAGCTCCACGGTGTGCAGGTGGGGCTTCGTTCCCAAGGCTTCAGAGACTGAGGGCTTTTAAACAAAGGAGAGACAGAGAAAGGAAGCATCTTTTAAGCACAGGTTGGGTTGCTCTTCAGTAAGAGGATGCTGGCGGGAGGCGTGACTAAGAACCCAGGCAAAGGCTGGAGTAGCACTGTGGTCCCGGTACCAGAGAGGCCGCAGATGACTTACCAGTATCGTTCTTAGAGTCCACGGCACTGCAATGACTTTTTTTGTTTTTGTTTTTCTGATGGATGCTTGGCTGTGGACGGAGAAGTGATTGGGAGGATGGTCATATCATTACCAACATCATGGGTGTAAAGTGTCAGTGGTTCATATTAAGCTGACATTCACTGAGGGCCCTTCAGGGGCAAAACACTGTGGGTGAGATCTGGAGGTGACAGAGCCTTTGTCCCCTCAGCTTAAATGAGGGGGTAAATGGTTCCATCCCTATGTACAGACAATCCTATTCAGACCTTACACACCGTAGAGAAGGAGCCCAAGCAGCTGTCTTTTCTCAGGCACGAGGGGCCTCAGGCACTGAAACAGGTTACTCAGGAGGGGGTGAGAGGAGAGTGCTGCCTCCCGGGTGCGGGCTCCAGGGGCATCAGTCCTCATGGAATGAACCAGACTCCATGCCGGCCACTCCCCAGCGCTCGCCCTCAACCCCAGGAGCGCTTGGCAACGCCCGGGGACATTTTTGGTTGTCACCACTTGGCATCTGGCGGGCCGAGGCTAGGCATGCTGCTAAACATCACACGCAGGACGGCCCCCGCTGCCCCAGCCAGGGCTCGCCCGGCCGAGGATGGGAAAGTGCTCCAGAGCAAGCCTCTTCCCCTCCCCCCACGTCTGCGCAGTGAGGGTGACCAGTGGTCCCCAAGGGTCTTTTTCGCTTCTGTTTTCTGTGATCAAATACTTCTCATACTGACCAGTGAGCCCCGTTGCTTCCACTGAAACACTTGTCTGCACCCCTCGTTCCGTTGTGACACCCTAGAAGGATTCCGGAGAGCGTGAGGGACAGGAACCTGGATGCGAGGAAGCTGTCGAGGCCCGAGAACCTGTTTGCACCCCTGGACTCAGTGGTGGACCCATCTTCTCAGGGCTGTGTGTCGGCCGGGGTCACTGCTTCCCCATCAGCGTCAGCATCAGATACTGAAGAGCGTCTGTGTACGAAGATGTGTCCATGTTGCAGACGTGCAGAGTTGCTGTCGTGATCCTTGCTCTAGAGTTCAGTTATCTGTTAAAGGAAACAATTGATGAGACGGTAGCCTTGATCTTAAACTTGTCACCATTGATCATCAGACATGAGGAGAGAGCCCAGGTGGTGGTCTGGGGAGAGCTAAGCTCTGCCTGAGGTTACTGAGTTTGTTCCCAAAGGGAAAAAAAGAATGTTTATAAATATTTTGGCAGCTGTTGGCTTAGGTTCAAAACTCGCATTTGATGTAACACGCAATGTTTTTGGTATTCTAAAAGTAACTTTTGATATAAGGATTTGTAATCACTTGTATTTATAAATGGGTTGTTTTTGAGCTCATCATTTCACTATGAATGTGGGGGGGGTGTGTGTGTGTGTTTTCCCATCATTTATCATGTCTTGAACAATTTCCCAACTCGTTTGCGGGAAATTTGCAGCTCTCCCACTCTCTCTCTGTAATTCAAAAGTCACATCTGACCACCGCACATGTGAATTCTATTCCCACAACATCCTCCGACACAGCCGGAATGTTGCATGTGCCATCGAGAGAGCTTGGCCGGCGTCTTAAGCTGTTGACAGGCCCGTTACAGTCTCCTATTTAAAGTGGCTGTGCCGGGGAGCAGCTGTGATCACACAGGATCTGCGAGCACCACGTGCCTCCCTCAGAATGGAGATCATTACTATCGGAGGTTTTCTTTAACATTTTCCAAAATAGAAATGGAATCTTGGGTTTTGTTCACAAAGAATAATCAAGAAGACGTTGGAAACAGATGTGCATCAGGACTTGCACTTGAAAGACCAAACTTTCTCAACACAACAGCCCAGAACTGAAGAGCCGAAAAGCATTTCCTATCGTCTCTTGTGGAGCCAGGCGTGGCGGAGCTATATTTATCAACTGGGATCTGTAGCCATCGGGCTGTGCGCCGCGAATGTTTTTGGCACCGCTAACTTTAACTCCAGTCCCCTCGCAAAGCCCTCCCTCTGGTCTCATGAAAGAGTTTTTAAATTTAGCACAGAGCATCTCTGTCGGAACACAGTCGTCCTTCTCTCTTTAAGTGTCAGGGCACAGCGCTCGGCTGCCAGCGTCAGACGCGGGCAGGCACACGAGGGTCAAGAGCAGGAAGGGGTCCTCCGGCTTTGCACACAGAAGCCACCGCAGAAGGATCTGCCAAAACACAGAAGACCTTCACACCATCCCCTTTACACATTAAGCAACTCTGTGGGGTAGGAACAGTTGTGTCGTGAAGAGACACTGAAGTTTTAGTAAGATTTCATAAAGCTTTCTTTTCTCTTGAACCATGAGCATGTGAATGTCTCTGTGTGTTTTGCATACAAGAACGATACAAGTCAAGTTTTTAAAAATTATGTCATAAATAACAGATATTGTTTGTTATTCTATCCCATTTGCTTTTGAAATGCAGTAATCTTACATTTTTCTCCTTGGAAACAATTAGGGTGCAAGGAATGTTTCCAACCAAAGTCTGTTTTAAAGATTAGGGTATGCTTGCTTGATACTAATTCACTTTGTTTAGATTTTTTTGTCCCAAATTAATGCTTGCAAGAGATGGAAATTACTGTGTTTTTCACTGCATAAGAAAGCAAGCAAGTGTTAGAGTGCCCTCTCTTGTACGACGTGAAAATTGAAATATTTAAATAATAAATACTCTGAAGTGGAATCATCATAGTTTAATTCAGTGGCAGTAAGTAGTCATGCAAGGGTAGTGGCGTTTTAGTACTTTTTTCTAAATCACACTGGTTTATGTGTTCAACATTTTGGTCCATTTTATAGAGCTGACTATTTATTTAATATCTTGCCTCAGATTATGTTATATATGCCTTATAAATAAATCTAGAGGGTTGGTCATTTTACAGGCATGTGTTACTGTCACAAAACTCAATCATATATATATCCCTTCCTTAATTTTCAGGTAAATAAATAAGGCCAGAGTTTTCTAGTTTGCATATTTACCAGTCTCTTTTAAGGCTAAGAGTATCTGTATTTTTTTAAATTTATTTTATTGAAGTGCCGTTGAGATACAATGCTGTGTTAGTTTCTGGTATACGACAGAGTGATCTAGTTATATACATGTGTACATTCTTTTCCACATTCTTTTCCATTGTGATTTATCACAGGATATTGACTGTAGTTCCCTGTGCTGTACAGTAGGACCTTGTTGTTAACGCAGTCTCTGTATAACAGTTTGCATCTGCTAATCCCAAACTCCCAATCCTTCCCGCCCCCACCCCCTCCCCCTTAGCAACCACAAGTCTGTTCTCTACGTCTGTGAGTCTGTTTCTGTTTCGTAGGTCAGTTCATTTGTGTCATATTGTAGATTCTATATATAAGTGACATCTAAGATTAACTTTAAAAGTCAGCTTCTTCAGCATTTTAAAAGTGTAATCAAGAATAAGAATAATTTCTTTATGTAGCTGATCACGCAGGGTAGTAGAACCCAGGGTTTCGGACTCTTAAGTCTGGGGCTGTTTGTAAGTAGAACATGAGTGAGCCGTTCTCAGAACTCTGGAGGGTCTGGGAGCACAGGGTTAGTTTCTCTCTCTCATCCTTAAAGGAATGTAGTGCTTAAAATTACTTTGTTCTAGGGGGGATGTGTGTTCATCTTGGCCATATTTTGGTTTGACTGCAGTTCTTTCCATAGTTTGAGGGACTAATATCCATTTTTCTAAAAAAAAAAAACACTATGAAAGTTACTGTTATCTCAAACACTAATGTGGCAAATGTCATGTGTATGACTTCCGTTTTCATAAATACCTGTTGGCTAATTTTTTTTCCAAGTGATGTTTTAAATGATCACTTGGAATATATTTGCTAAAGTATATTTTGGTACCATGACTTCATTGACAATGGGATCAGGAGTTAAAGGAAACGTAAGCCTTGCTCTTTCGGGACCTAATATATCTGAAATCGCGCATCCGATCGTGAGTTGTTCTCTGGAAATGGTGTATGTTTATGGCTTTTGTATTTCTGCGGTTTCGAATGTGCAGTCACAGAATGTAATACTTTGCCCAAATCTTAGTCAACGATATTCACTGTTACCTGAAACAATCGAGTAATGGAATTTTCTCTATTTCTACAGTCACAGCCCTTTCAGACAACATAAAACCAAAGATAAGCATGAGATTGACCGAATGACACTCACCATGGTAAGGAGGTCAAAAGCCGTTCTTGTTTGCGTTAATAGTTTTCATGTTTCATCCCATCACAACCAGTGTTAAAAAAAAAAAGGCTTTTCTAAAATACTGGAAATAGATGCCAAGGCAAAGAACAGGATTTGCTCACAAGCCATTAGGGAAAGAGATAGAAAATCAAGACCAAGACTAGAGAAATCAAATAAAAGGAAAGATGATTGGGCTGCAGAAGAGCGAGGAGACCTGATTCTTCCAGCTCCAGGCTGTCAGTTAACTCTGAAATTGATGAGTAACCGTTCTGGGTTTCTTTAGAGTCAACGTCAATCTGTAATTTTTTTTTTTAACACTATCCTTATGCGAGAAGTGGCCTTTAAATCTGGCCGAAGGTGAGGGCGCCATCTCCACGGATGCATTTTTGAAATCGTATTCTCCCCCCTCCGCCCCCCCCCCCGCCCCCGCCCCAGAATGTGGAGCTTCCAGACGTCTTCTCCCCGGAGCTGAAGTCCCTTCTGGAAGGCTTGCTCCAGCGGGACGTTCGTAAGCGACTCGGCTGCCACGGAGGCGGGTAGGCCGCTGCTTCTGCCTTTCCGCGTCGTCACCCAGAAAGCAGAACCGTTCCTTTCAATGCGTTGAGAATCTTCCGTTTCCATTCGGGGGCGTGGGCAGGGGGGGATCACACGGGAACTGTGGATATTGGCCGGTGCGCTGTCCTCAGAGTCTGCAACCCAGTTTGTTCCATGGGAACTGAGGTCTAGCAGTGATCTTCGGGAAGGACGTTCTTCAGTCTGTGAAGGGGTTCAGCGTGCACGATTCTATTAGGTTCCTAGTTTGCCTCGGCGTTAATGCCTGGCGCTTCGTGTCCCCACTGCCTGAACTATCAGGACTTGCAGACGTTTGCTGTAAATCTCTTTAATCTGTAGACCTCTAATTTAATTCTTAGTTAACTTTGTTCTCATGATGACACAATCAGATATAGATATAGTCTGAAAACCCCTAGGTTATCTCAGGTTTTGGTAGGGATCCCCAGTAAACCATCACATGGGTCATATTCCTAGACTCCGCGTGCAGTATTTCTAAACATCACAGTGTTTCCTGGATTGCTTCGAAAGAAGCATATTTTACTTGCTGTCTTAAAGGGCTGGAAATAGTTGTCCCTGTGTGTTCTCTGATAGGAATAATTTTCACAGACCGTTTCTTAGATTTCCAAATGCGCGCTTACCACTGCTGTGACTCCCTCTCTCCCGCAGCGCACAGGAACTAAAGACGCATGACTTCTTCAGAGGCATCGACTGGCAGCACGTTTACCTACAGAAGGTACTCCTGCAGCACCCCACCCCGGGCATCGCCCCCGCTGTGCTCTCCGTCTGCATCTCTGTCTGTATCTCTGCATCCTGGCTCTGTGCCCAGGGTCCGCCCCAGCTCTCGTGTCCACAGCCCTGCTTCTCGCTCTCCTATCCAAGCGCTGCCTTAGGTGTCATTCCCTTTGGGACAGCTTCTCCCTCTTTGTTTATCTGTAAAAATGTATGAGAAACGTTTGTCATACACTTACAGATACTTCCGAGCCCAGCACCACATAATTTAAAGATTAGCATGATTGGCTTATTTTAAGCTACCTGTTAATGTTCTCGTTGATATAGGAAAACACCCCAAGTTAAAGTTGTTGGTTTTTTTTTTCTCCCCCTCAACGTTCATGATCAGCTTTGGACTCGTCTTTGCATGAACTCAAACGGTTGAGGAGTGACGCTCTGTTGCTCCTGCCTGATTAGAGCGAAGGTCCAGGCTCTGGTGCAGCCAGCATCAGCCTGGGGACGTTTGTGGGTGTGGGGCACCCCATCCTGCCCCGTTGCGGGTGTTAAGCCTCTAGCAACTGGAGTGTGGGGCCGCTGTGAACTGTGTCCTGTGATTCGTGTGAGCCTGCAGGAGCGCTGCACGGACTGTGGCACCTTGATGTCTTGCATTGCCATATCTTTATAGAATAGCAGGTTGGGACCAGGCCCTGAGTCACCCGGTAACTGAACCCTTCTTCTCCCGCTCTTGCAGTACCCCCCACCCTTGATCCCTCCCCGGGGGGAAGTCAATGCAGCTGACGCCTTTGACATCGGCTCATTTGATGAAGAGGATACCAAAGGCATCAAGGTACACCGGCAGTGCTTGCTTTCAGGTTTTTTTTTTTTTTTTTTTTTGGAGGGTGGAGGGATTTTTTATCTGAAATGAGACTTCTTGATTGTCTTATTACTGGCCTGTTTGTGGGCTGTAAGTTACAAATGAATAGCTACGTATTTGACGACTGTGGAAGAGGTCAAGAACTAAATTAGAGACTACTTAAGCTTTCTTTGGACCACTCATTTTATGTTTGATGAACTGCAAAACAGTCACGTTTTTATTGATTTGGGTAGGTGGGTGGTTGATAGAAAACGCGAATGTGTTATGAAGCAGGGAAAAACAACCACGTGAGGGCAAACATACTTGGCCTCGTGCCAGACAGCCAGTCATCTTAATTCTCCTGATCTCTCTGTGTTAGGATGAAAAGAACAAACAGCACGAATCATTTTGCATTTGTCAATCAAAGGTGAAATAATCACCGCTTTTTTTTTTTTTTTTCTTTTTTTTTTAACATATATAGCATCCTCTGCGTTTTTCAAACTTTGGTTCCTATCATTATTGCCCAAGTAGACAGGGCATAATTAGAGATGGTGAGTCACGGGAGAAAGTCACCCTCTTCTGGATGCTGAGTCAGAGTGTGTCACTACATGTCAAGTTCTCACTGCCCCCACTTTCTCAGCTTCCCCCAGGGTCTCCCCCCTCCCTCAGAGAGCTCCCCCCACCCAGTGTCTTCTCAGCTGCCTGCATTTATGGCCTTGTGTCAGCCTCCCTGGTCTTCCCTACCAGGCAGCTGTAAAGGTGATTGTGTGCTCACGGGGCCAGTTTCCCAGGATGTGGTGGGGAGGTCAGGTGAAGCACAGCAGAGAGGGCAGAAGCCGCTTCCGTGGTCTGAGCCATGGCTCCGCTGGGGACAGCAGCGTGACCACTGCCCAGGTGCTCGGCATCCTCTGTGCTCTGGACAGACAGGACTTGTTGGGGTGTAAATACCACCCTACAGCTTCAGGAACAGTCCCTTTACAGAGTTACCGGAAAGGGTCAGTGTTGTCACAGGAGAATTTTGTCATCAGATGTACTTCTCTCCAGCATAGGGCACTAAAAATCAAGGGAATAGCCCTTGGGAACCCATGAAATTTTTGGTGTTCAGAAGAGATTCTCATGCTCTCAGTTTTGTCCACTGTAATCTGGGCTTTGGAGTCAGACAGACTGGGCTCAGATCCGCACTTACCACCTGGGTGAGTCAGGGCCGTTCAGGGAACCTTGGGAGCGCTGGTTTTCTTGCCCATGAAGTGAGTGGTTTCATTGCCAGGCCTTCTCCGCAGGCAGGTCGCCTGTGTCAGTGTCCTGGCATGTACACTAGGAGCTTCTGTTGTGGTGGTTTTGCCTCTTCCTGGGCCAGAGCTGAGAAGGCTTTGTCTCTTAAAAAGCAGCCAAAATAATATATTGTTCTTTAAGGAGAAAAAAAAACTCACTTTATGGAGAGCTTTGTTTTATTCATTTCTCACACAGGCAGAGTTGCAAAGACCAAAGCTCTCTGACCTTACAGGAGATGGAACTATTTATATATAAAGCAGAGTTGTCCATTTCAGAGCAACTACTTTGGAAAGGAGGGTGTTTCCACTTTTGCCAAACTCTGCAGCATCTGCTCCAGTGCCCCTTATCACAGGGTGCTCTCCTGGCCTTGGTGCTCTGACACACCACCACACACACGTGTTCACCCTCAGGACACCCAGAGGTTTCAGCGCCGGGCTTGGTTTGGACGTCTGAAGAAAGCTGAAAGGGGAGAAACTGTACACATTTTGAGCTCAGAGTCAACACGTTGGGATAACAAGTCAGTAAGGGTGGGTGGAGAGCATCTGACTGGGACCGGGAGGCAGGTTCCGCTGGTGGTTCAGTGGTCCACTAAAGGCGTGTGGGCAAGAGTGTCTGTCTCCCTTTTCCTTCTGAATACCTTGCCCGTAATGAGGCAAGGTATTTAGAAGACAAGGCAGTGAGCGAGTCAAGCTTGTGGAGAGATCTGTGCTTTTGAAGGACAAGCCTGTTATTTTCTATCAGTAGGATCGCTTGTCTTTCTGCCGCAAAAGTGTAACTCAGATCTGTAAAACCATTTTCTTAGCTCGCTGTCAGAGTACAGGCTCACGTAGGGGGAAGAACGAAGAATTTTGAGTCATAGTTTGGAAGAGAAATGCTATAAGTGTAACTTTTATTATAGCACCTCTGAAAGGCCACATTGCCTAAACTCTCCATGCAGCTCGAGACTTAACGATCGTACTGCTCAGCTTGGATTCGATGGAAGGTTCATGGGCTGAATGGTAAATTCGGCCTAGTTGAGCTTTTTGTTTCTCTCACTTTCCAGGATAACGGAAGGTTGGTGAGAAAGCCCTCCTGGCTTCCCCCTTGTAACTGTATCTGAAACCATAGGGATCTGTTTTCCAGTTTCTACAAATAAAATATCCTCACTGTAATTGAAACTTTATTTTGTTGTCAGATTCTTGTTGTACTTTAAAGGAAACCTGTATATGTTCAGTTTTCATTGGCAAGAATTCAGTGAAGACCCTGTAGAAGGTTGGGCTGAATCTGACGGACCCCGGGTTGGACGTGAAGTGCCCACCATGTGTCACCCTGTGTGGTTTCCGGTTGTTGAATCGTCTTTTTTCTTTTTCTTCCCTTTTAAAAAAAAAATTTTGAAATGTAGTTACTGTACAATATTGTATAACTTACAGGGGTACAGTCTAGTGACTCACCATTTTAAAAGGTTATACTCCATTGATGGTCATCATAAGATATTGGCTGTCTCCCCCACGTTGTACAGTATCTCCCTGGTCGCTCGATTGTCATTGGCGGAGGTTTATAACAACCATTAAATTGCCTCTTAATGGTTACAGGCTGTTGTCTAGTTATCTCCCTACACGCAATTATGGTACTGTTGAATCTGTTGCCTTTGTAAGCATGTTAAATCATACATATCTTGATTTCTTGCAATAACAAGCTTCTTGATTGCGACCAAGAACTCTACAAGAACTTCCCCTTGGTGATCTCTGAGCGCTGGCAGCAGGAAGTGGCGGAAACAGTTTATGAAGCAGTAAATGCAGACACGGATAAAATCGAGGCCAGGAAGAGGGCTAAAAATAAGCAGCTTGGCCATGAAGAAGGTAAAATAGCTGGTGTGTCTCAAGATATTTCCAAAGCAGTGAATTTTCAAGATCTCTTGTAAAGCTGAAAACAGTATCTGGGTCATAAAGTACTTTTTCCAGTGGCGGGGGAAATACCATAAATTGGTTTCATTTTACCTGGCTTGGAAAAGTTTGCTGTGAAGTGATATTCCAAAGTCTTTAATTTTTTATTTTTTAATAATTTTTATTGAAATACAGTTGATTTACAATGTGTTAGTTTCAGATGTACAGCAAAGCGATTCAGTTATACATATATATAAATATATATATTCTTGATATTTCAAAGTCTTTAGTCCACATATAAATAATATGTATTGAGGTCGTCAGCAGTGTTTTGAGTATTCTGTCAATACATCTTCTTATCTTGGAGTTTTGGGGCCATTTTGTAAGTTTATTTTCCCTTAAAGATTAAACACTGCGGTGTCGGGAGCAGGGCCGGCTTCCTGGGCGTCTGGCCTCCGTGGCCTCATCAGGCCCTCGACCCAGGTTAACGCTCTGCTGGCACCATCTTGACATTCTTAATCATTTTTTAACAAGCAGCCTGCATTTTCATTTTCCACTGGGCCCCGCCACGTATGGTGAGGAACTTAGCGTTATAAGTTTACTCATCTAGAGACGTCAGTGTATATGCATACATTTATATTATAAACAGCATTAAAGAATCACCAAACCATATTCTTATTTACCGTATTTGAGTGCCCTAAAAGGATTTCCAAAGGAGAATATGTGACATCCAGTATTAAATAAATCAGTCATCTTTGATTCACCAAATATCGTCAGTCCTGATTTTTCTGACACTTTATGGATTTTGGATATTTAAACTTACTGTGGTTAGTGATGAAAATATCTTTTTGTATTACTTCTAAGCAAAGACCTTTCTGAGGTTAACATATAATAAGAATGACCAGAGACAGTTTCAGTCTGTGAGCAGTTTGCTTTGGTGGGGGCATCTCGGTGCAGGATTCCTGGATCTGGTCAACTGTTCCCCAGTAGGATTTATCATCTGTTTAGAAAAGTGTCGTCCATCCTGGGTGAATGACTCCTTACCTGAAAGTCGCCCGAGCACCAAAGGAACACGACAGCCCTTTAACTGTGCTCACCTCCATTCTGCAGGGAAAGGGGCTTTATTTCTAAGCTGTTCTTTAGAGATATGCATCTTATTGACCTTGTTGAAATGTAGCCTTTTAATTGGAGCTTCAGTTAGAACGTCTAGCAAATTAATGAGATAATCTTTATATATAAGTAAGTAATTTGGACATAACTAGATCTTGGTTGAAGATCTCAGAAGTCACCCTTAAAGAAAAATATAGTCTAGGCTTCGATCTCTGAAGTGAAAATACATGACCTATACTTTAATTATACTTGAAAAATGCGGACACCTTTTCCATTAAAATGGCAAGTCTGTGAACCACACCCCATCACCAGGGGCCCTCCCGAGGCCCTTCCCTCCTTCATGCCTTTCTTTCCTGCTTGGGTCCAAGTGACACAACATGGATTATGCCTGTTTGTTTACTACCTGACTCTCCCACTGGAATGTAAGCTCCCTGAAGGCGAGGACTTTTGTCTTTCTTTTATTCACCGCTGTGTCCAGAACATCTAGCACATGCACAGCAACTAGGCGTTTGTTCCCTTCATATAGTGAGTGAATGAATGCCTCTAACATAATCACCAAAGCCTCTAAGGAAGGCAAAGCAAGCCACTTAAAATGGACCCTTTTTTTTTTTTTTAAAGAGTACTCTACTGTAAAAATGTAATCAGGGCTCAACATGTGTGTGAATTAGCTTGGTCTCCCTACATGACTAGGTATAGGAAGGATAATTATATAAAGTGAAAGGAAGAAAGAACAGTTTTTGACCCTTGTGTTACTTTGGCTTCTTTGGACAAGAAAATCCCCTTTCTGTTTTGTTTTTTGTTTTTTTAATAACTTTAAAGGGAGAAGCCCAATCCCATATAAAGGCACAGGGAGTTCAGGCATAGCTTGAGTTCAGTCACTCTCTGTTCCCCAATTCTCACCCTACATCACGAAAAAAAAATAATTGGCAAACAAACTTTTACCCTCTCAGAGCAGTAGAGGGGCATTGTGAATTTATCAGAATATTGAGAAACAGCCACTGAATATGCTAGTGGAGAGCTGGAGAGACCTGTTCTTTCTATAGTGTACTCTCTTTATAGAAACTTGCTCTTTTCCCAAAAAGTGCGTCATTCTTTTTTTTTTTTCCAAGAAGCATACAGACATTCTGTCCCCGTCCCTGCTGAGTTTCATCGTTGTGTTCTGTGCCTCAGATTACGCCCTGGGAAGAGACTGCATCATACACGGGTACATGCTGAAGCTGGGGAACCCCTTCCTGACTCAGTGGCAGCGTCGATATTTTTACCTCTTTCCAAACAGACTTGAATGGAGAGGAGAGGGCGAGTCACGAGTAAGTCTGCAGCGTCTTCCCGAGCGCTCGTTTCCATGGTGATTTCACCTCCCCGGCATGTTTTCTAAAATCTCCCTCTAGCTCCCATACCCCTTTAAACATGGGTACGTGAGATTTTCACGTTCAGACGTTAAGTTTTGTGCTTCTGGGTCCAGGAAGGATTTGGTACTACCTGAAAATAGAATGTGCCGTCTAGGGAGGTCAAAGCTGACAGGCTGGAGGAAGGCTGGAGAGCAGTTCGGTGGATCAAAAAAGGGGAAAAAATTGGGACTTTGGAGTCAGAGGCGTTTAAATCCAATGCTCCGTGTCGGTGGAACTTGGAGCACATTACATTGACCGAGCCTCAGTTTCCTCATCTGTAAAACGGGAGACGCAGAAATGGTAACAACTAGTACAGTACAATTGTTTCGTATTTATCTTAGGCCCAGTGCTGTGAACAAACATGCCCCCCCCCGCAACACACACATTTAATTTGTGTAGCAACCTTTGAGGGCCAACCCTTACAGTATAAAGAGAGAACCAGGGCTTAGAGAGGGAAGGTCTGGCACCAGTGACGGGTGTGGGTGAGGAGTGATTCCGACCGGGGTCTGCCTGTCCCCCTCGTCTCCGTTACGAGGCCTCCCGAGTTGGGGTCGAGTAAGACAAGGTCAGTGGTGCAGGCCGATAAGCTTGGCACCGAGGCCAGGCCACCTGACCCCTCCTGTCGTGTCCACCTTGCTGGAGAATCAGAAGTGTGTTTCATCCAATTAGACAGGAAGATACAGCTGCCCTCTAAGGTCCTTTCGAGAGCAAATGTTAGTGAACGGGAACAAAGAAGTGTCTGGTCCACACTGTCCCTTGTAGCAAGCTGGGCAGCGTTTAGAAAGCACCTGCTGTGTGAAGCGCCCAGGGCTTGTCTCCCTGGAAGATGGCAGCCTGGCGGAAGGGTTTCTGCTCTTGGGGAGGGAATGGTTGGTCATCATAAGCAGGACAGTGATCCCAACTGTGAGAAACATAGTTGGTGTGTCGAAATACGGCCCCGTATCAGAAAACAGCTCTCCAGTGGCCGGAGCGTGGGACGCGGGGAGCCGAGATCTGGTGTATTTGACTCTGGAATGTGTTTTGCAAATCCCTGTTGGTGAAGATACCATTTAATCACGAGTGATGCTACCGTGCGTGACCACATTCTTCACAAGTGACCAGCACCTTCTCACTGTTACTAGTGCCGTAGAGGTCATCTTCTAAAAATTCACACATCTAGGCTCTGAGTTATGGTTAATAAGACTCTGGGGGGGGGGGGGTGCTGAATTATAAGTCAGGTACTGGTAAGTATTGTATAATATAAAATGTATTATATAAAATATATGTATGTGATTATGTATAAATACAAGATAATTATATTGTAAATAATATTGCATGTGTATTTTTTACATTATAGAATACTTACTAGCTTCTGAGTTAGAATTCACACCTTTTATCATTATATAATGTTTATTTCCAGATAGTGAGTGGCCCTGGGCACAGTGTGCATTTACTATGCTAGCGATTGGTGAGTCGCTGTTGTATACACTGAAAAGAAATTGGCTCACTTTTCAAAATATTCGAAAACAAGCAAAAAAGCTAAATCTTCTTTTGCTTACCACTGGATACAATAAATCATCTTGGTTTTAAAAGAGTCAGCGTTTAGCGTTGATTTACAAAGCTACGTAATGTGCATAGGTAGATTCGTAAGTTTAAGTAAGGAATAAAGAAAATGTGAGTTTCTGATGGTGTCGTTTTTCGTTTAGGATTCCTGGAGTATTTATCCCAAAAAACATAAAATGGTAAGGTGCTCAGAGACACTATAGCAGTTCACCCACAGCAATGATGCTATAGACCCAGCAGGACAGTCTCTCAAGGATGTCGCCTGTGTTTATAACATCATTTCTGTGTGACCAAAATAGCAGTCGCTTACAAGCTGGCGTGACCGACCTTTTCGCGGGCTGCTGAGTTCAAAGCCAGCGACACCCCTCTTGCCCGTGTAGATCATACGTATGGCGTCCTTGTTCCCTCACAGCAGGACTGAGCGCGTCTGGGCGAGTGTGTGATGCAGGAGGGGTGCATGTCGTTCACCCTCATCCCCACACCACTGCTCTGCCGAGGGAGCAGCTTTGCTTCCTGCCTTATAGAGACATTCCTTTCTCGGCAGCTTGTTTTGAGATATTATATTTTGAATTTTTGTACATTTCCTTTGTAGCCGTTTCCCCCCACTTCTAGAATATCATCAAAGAAAGAAAGATGCCTTTTTTTTTATTTTTTATTTTTTTTTACTTTTTCTAAGCTGGTAGTTTTCAGTATTATTTATTAACTTAAAAAGTCACGCGATAATGTGAAGTAACTTACCGTCTTTTATTTTTACGGTCAGCAAAATTTACTGACGATGGAACAGATTGTGTCTGTGGAAGAAACTCAGATTAAAGACAAAAAGTGCATTTTGTTGAGGATAAAAGGAGGGAAGCAATTTGTCCTGCAGTGTGAGGTGAGTGTTTATGTGTCTTTTTCCCAGAGGTGACAGTTAGAACAATTATATAAACTCTCAGCAAAGATGCCTGCCTGGTTATCAGACATTTTCTTATTCCATGCTTTATCACTCGCTAACTTAGCAAAAAGTCGGAAGATACAAGGTTTTCAGCAAATTAACAGTTACTTTAAAAGAACAGTTCCTTTGAAAATGGCAGGAGGACGGGCTGGAAATAACGTGATTGATTACCCTGCCTGGAAACCATCTAGTATTTAATGGGGGCCTCGAATTTTATTTGTTCCACCGTTTTCCAGCTCTAAACTGATCTGATCTTTCTGCATATTTGAAGTTGAGGTTTGTGTGTTTAAACAGACATAAGATCCCCAAGTAACTCTTAACAGGGGAAATGCCATCTTTCTCTCCCCAGAGTTCTACTGTAGCCCAAACTGAATTCCTGAATGCTTCTCTACTGGGGTATTGGGTGTGGGAGGGATGTGGGGGGGTGGGGGGGAAGAGCGTATTTAGAGAGCTAAAGCAGTGGTAGAATCAAAGATGTGCTTACTTCGTGACTGCAACACTTTTCTACTGGTGTGTGTGTGTGTGTGTGTGTGTGTGTGTGTGTGTGTGTGTGTGTGTGTGTGTGTGTGTGTGTGTGTGTGTGTGTGTGTGTGTGTGTGTGTAAAGAGCATATTTACTGAGATCAACCAGTAGTTGATAGAAAAACATACACTTAATTACTTCATGACATCATTGCACATGTGAAGGTGCTCCTTAAATTTGTCAAAACTCCCTCTCGGACTTCCCTGGCAGTCCAGTGGTTAAGACTCCACGCTTCCAATGGAAGGGGCGTGGGTTCAATCCCTGGTCAGGGAACTAAGATCCCACATGCTGCAAAAAACACAAAAACAGAAAAACAAACAACAACAACAACAACAAAGTCACAACTTCTCATGTATTCTTTTCTAGACTCGAGTTGTTTTAGACGTCAGAGATCAAAGGTGATCTCTCAACAAAGTCAAGGCAGTGATTCTCCTGTGGGGTTTCATGAGGCTTCTCTGAAGGGCTTGGTCCCTCCTCTGGGCAAGGGGCCCTGGAGGAAGTCCCTGCGTGACTCACCACTGCGGGGCGGGATATGGGGTGTGCTTTCCCTTGGGGGTGGGGGGTTCTGAGGACATCGGGACTGGTCAGAGGCATCCATGTGTTTGGCAAAGCCGGTGACACTGTCCCAACCCTCCCCCTCCACCCCCGTGTGTTTGCCCAGAGCGACCCAGAGTTTGTGCAGTGGAAGAAAGAGCTGACGGAGACGTTCACGGAGGCCCAGCGGCTGTTACGTCGCGCCCCCAAGTTCCTCAACAAATCCCGTTCGGCTGTTGTGGAGCTCTCGAAGCCACCCCTCTGCCACAGGAATAGCAACGGCCTCTGACCCCCGGCTCAGGGAGGGTCCCGGGAGACGGCACCTCCTCCGGAAGGTCCACGTGGGCTGCTTGGCCCTCGAAGCGGAGCCTTTGGGAGACGTGTGAGGATGGAAGATGGAGTCGCTCACCTCCAGCGTGCTGCGTGGCTGGGGGCGCCCAGGATTCCCAGATGCTGCTGCTGCGAGCGGTGACCATCCTCAGGCTTGGGGGCGCCTCCTCTCCCACGGAGGGCCTCCCGCCACGATTGCATCTGTCCACCCCCGAAACTACTGAAGAAGCAGAGCTCTCTTTCTTTGCCACACACTTCTTTTGGTTATAGATGAACCAGAACTTGAAAAGATTCCTACTGATGACATCGCTTTTTACATCCAATATCAAACATATCTCAGACTTGCCAAGATGGGATCAGACAGTCTGCCGATCAGATCACCCCAGCGTTGCCATGTTCTGTCCATAAACAGCCACAGCTGGGTTGAGATGTCTTTGCTCCGTACAGCTGGGGGGTGGGGTAGAGGGTGGCAGACCACCTGAGGGTATCTCTGTGCCCTTGAGAACCAGCCTCTTATGGTCCGGGGGTGGAAAGCTGCAGCGATTTTCTGAAAGGGCTGCATCTGGGCCTTCCCCGTGATGCTGCACCCATGGGTACCGGCCTGCCTCCGACAGGGAGCTCAGGCAGCTGGGGACCGAGGGTGCCTGCCCTCTGAGGGTGTAGGAGCTGCTCAGCATCAAGGGCATCAGACGGTAGGTCATTGGACAGTCCACAGTGGTTCTGCAGGAGAGAGGCAGTGGCGTTTTACATCTCAAGGCAACAGTGATTTTCAAAAACCTTCACGTCAACAGCACTTTCCCATGTCTGGGTGCACGGGAATGCCTGGGGGTGCACCCTTCTCGGGTTTGGACAGAGAGTGGCCATGTGACACAGCCACTCTGATTCTCTCTGACTCACCTCAGGAAGCATCTCGGTAACGAATGTGTCAAGGAAGGAAACTCTGTTTTACACCTTAGTATAATTTAAAATGAATTTTATTGAAAAAAGGAATGCTGAAGACGAATGTGTCGAAATGGGTTAACTGTATATTGACTCGTATTGTCGTTCAACTGTCATTAGCGGATAATTCTCTGCCTGGGCGGGCTGCTCTGGGACAGCGACAGCCTCATCCCCTTGGCCTCCTCTCCCCATGGTCTGTTTCATGCCCCTAATAAGTGCTGGGTTTATAAGAACTGGTGTGTTTCCCAGCGAAGTCCTCCATGTCATCAGACTAAAAATAGTAACAGTAATTTTCAAAGTCCACATATTTGTCCTGTTCTTAGTGCAATTTTATTGTCTGTTTCTAAGTTCGACTACTAACAATATAAATAACTTGACATCGTAATTATCTGCATCCTGTCCTCGATATTTTTAGTGGTTCCAAATCTTTGTGTTTACATCTGTGTGCCGCACTCACTGGGAAAGTAAGTCCTTTTTATGAAACGATATCTTGAGAGTTTGGAAGATAGCTACCGAAAGAGCCTTTTATTTTATAGGAGTTATCTTGGAAAAGAAGCTGTGACGTTCACTGTTTCTCTCAACTACTAGTCGGAATGTAACATACATGTTCTGTCTGCTGTTTCCAGTATGAAAGTTGCAGGCTGCTATTTACATGGACTTCCCTGATTTAGAAGGGAAGAATAGTATTCAAATTCTGGTTTCAAAAAAAAAAAAAGAGTTAAAATAACAAAAACCACGAGAGACAGAAAAGCAGTTCGTGAGGAGTGAGCGTCTTTCCAGGCGTGGTTGATGCTTGCTGTCTGCCGTGGTTACCGGCTCCATCACAAGCTCACTTGTGTTCGGCGCTTATGGTTCAGAGACGGGTAATCACAGTTTAGAAATTGCTGAGCCTCACGCGGCTGCTGGACAGAGTAGAGGTGTAGCCTCACGTGGAGGAGGTGCACGAATTCCTTGAGGGCCTGGGCTTAGCGTCTCACATTCCGTACCCCGGGCACCAGCTACGCCGATTTGCATCACTGAAAAATATCAGTAACCTCTGGAGTAGAACACAAGGTTATCTTTCCTTTGGAAAAGAAAAATGAATTGGAAATACTCCAAGAGCCCTTTTGCCTCAAATGTATTCCAGGTGAACTTTTACACCCCCTCGAGTATGATGGATGACGGCAGGGCTGAGAAGTACATTACTTGGATGTGATTTATTAAAAGTGCTCTGGGAGGTTAGGATGAGCAGCTTTTTAGGGGGTCTCGGGTTGTGTTGGGGCCCAGGTCGGCAGCCCCAGAGAGGCCAGTCTTCCTCCTGAACTTGTGCCTCCAGCCCTTCTGCTGGGGTAAGTGTTTCTGCTACCAGACAGAAGACACTTCTGCGACCCTTCTGTCCCAGTGCCTGGTGCCCACGTGGCCAAAGAAGTCGGTTGGTTTAGAAGTCTTGGTATATGTGGCTGTTTTAGGTCTTAATGTTTGACCGTACCTTCGTTTGGAGGGTTTAAAAGGATAAAATTGAGCGCAAGTGTTATTATCTTAGATTTATATGGTTGGGCTATTTTCACATTGTCAGAGAAAATCATCGAAGTTGATATTTTTATAAAATTATGTTAGTAATGTCTTGATTTCATAATTCAAAGGAATCGCTATAGGAAAGCCTAAAAATAAGAGATTAAGCTGCTCTACAGCATATATGGAATGAATTAAAAACTTTTGGGAATCCAAGGTTATTTTTTTTTAACCTAAAACATTCTCTTTGGTGCATCTATCCCCTTATGTCATTGGGGCTCACGGTTTTTCCTTCTCTATCATGTTTAAGTATGAATTTTCAGCGGAACTGCTAGAAATCAGCTGTTGTTTCACAGCTAATATGAATGTCTCACTTCTTGTGCCTCTGATTGGTCAGTTCACGGACATGGCAATTTCAAATTCTGTATGTAAGGAGAAGGGGTAAATGTCAAGGCTTGCTGAAGAAAGGAAGCCTTCTGCTCAAGAAAGAAAGCAACAAAGCTGGAGAAGTAAATAAATAGAGCAACAGCCACAAACAACGATCTGTTTAAAGCAAGAGTTAGCTTTGATCTGCGGTTTGAAATACACTGTACAGATACTAAAAACAATTGTTTGAAGGCCCCCACTGGCCAGTAAAGAAAATCATTGACCGGCTGACAGTGTGGTTTAACTCTCAAGAGGATCAGAGTGTGTTTCTTTTCTGATGACTTTTTTAATTTCACTCAGAACTTATAGTTGGGCCAATCCAATCCAATTGTTTGACTTTTCAGTGGAACTGATTTTTCTGAGGTTTTGAAATTTTAACCTATCCAGAAGAAAAGAAAATTCTCAAGGTTGGACTTTTTTCGCTTGATGTGAATCTGTTAAAAATTTTGCAATGTGCTGGTGTAAGATAACTTATCTCGTATGATTTTGTTGTATGTAAATTGTCTCAGTTACATTCAGGGAAGCATATCTGTGTCATTCAGAGATGCTTGGGAAATGAACTCCTCCCCTCCCAGAGTCGGATGCCTTCGTATCCAGAGAGGAGTCGGGCTTCATTCGGATCTGTGACAGATGCTGGGAGGTGGGTGGGGTGGGTGTCACAGAAGGCAGAATCCTGGTAGAAATGGGGCAGAGGAAGAAGAGAGTTAATTTGCTAGTAAAAGCCAATCTCTTTACACCGTAAAGCACCAGGGAAATTACAGTTAAACTTGGTGCTGGGGGGTTGTTTTCCCCTTATTACAAGAGGAGGTGAATAGTAACCGTTGTAAGACTCCGTTGCTTTATTTTTGAATATGGGAGCTGCTGGACTTAGAAGAGGCTGTTTGCTTTCCACCAGGACTTTCTGTAGAAATGAGGTTGCCCCTGCCTGACATCCGTCACCCTTGGGGAAAGCGCACGGGGCCAGGAGCTGATGCCCCATCTTGGCGTGTGCACCTTGCAGCCGGCCAGGGGGCCAGAGGAGGGGTGTGGGCGCCGTCCGTGCCGTGCCCCGTTGGCCGGGTGGGGACACTGCTGCACAGCCACTGACGTTAACCCCAATTCCCCTACGGGACTGGGCTTGCTGCTTGAGCCAGGAAGAGTGAGCTTTCATAGTTTAACTTTTCAAAACATTTTTTTCTTCCTAAAGATGGAACATGATTTTCCTTCCCATATCGGGTTAACTTGAGAAGCTTCAGTTCATTAATCACTTACATTCACGTTAATGTGAATTTTTTGTATCCAGGCCACGTTTTTAAAAGTTTACTGTAGAATGAATGAAAGTTGAACTCTAACATGCTGCTTCTTTGTTTCCGTGAGTCATCATGACGTTTAGATTTCCTTCACCCGCAAAGCCTGAGAGAGCTGTTCTTTGACGACAGAGTAACAGAGATGCCCAACTCTGGCCACGTCCAAAGGCCTGGGGGCATGAGTGACCGGCCACTTCTCTGGCCTGGCTGGGTTAGCGCTTACTGATAAATGTGGCACCCCAAAGTTTGAATTGCCTTTATTTAAAAACACAGGCGCACACTAGGAAAGTGGATTAACAGTATACGCATTCCATAAAAACCACATAGGAAAAACCTGCGTTTTAGAGTTAACTCACGTTCTTATAGTAAACAGTCTTATACCTAACAGATCTCAAAATCATCTCTGAAAAACTGGTAACTATGCTTCCATTTTTCATTTTGTCCTAATATAAACTGTCTCGTGTGTAAGGGTAGGGAATGGAGAAATATTTCTAATCGTGTATTCATATTCCAAAGGACTTGAAATTCAACTTCTTGTTTCTAAGTTGATTACATGTGGTTTATAAGCTAAGCACTGGCCATTTCTTTCAGTTCTGTTGTTAAATTGTATTTTTCTATGATTTAACTAATAATAATAGATTTGGCTTTTTGCTGGGTAACATAAAGATTGCCAAACTACATATATATATATATATAAACAAGAGTTCTATTTTAGCACAAAAGCATTTTATATTATTTATTAAATCCTTCAGCTTGTTCTCATCAAAAACATTCCTTAGCACTTCTGCTCCTTTTTGTTTGTATAGTTTGTTATTTAAGGAAATGCAGCTCTTTCTGTTTTGTTTTGTTTTCCCTGCAAAATAAAATTGAAACAAAGCATATAGCAACGTAGGGGGGACATCCCTTCTCATGGCCGTGGCCTGTTTTCAATAATAGCTTAACCCTCTGCTCTGTGCTGAGAGGCAGTGAACTTCTTGGGGTAACATCTGACAGTGAACTTGCAGTGAAATACTGCTGTCGTCTACCTCTTCTGAAGGCCCCCTGCTTGTTGACAGGTTCCCAGAACGCTTGACTCCAGGCTGGCTCCATTATAAAAGAATTTCAGGAAAGCACATTGGCATCCCTCCCTCACCATGTAGATTTCACAGCGTTGTGTAGGGGCCCCAGCAAGCGGGGCAGGTGTGTATCATCGCTTCTGTACAGTCAGCCTTCAGGAGCTGAAGTTCACCTGCAGAGCATCACTTCTGACTCCTGTTGTGCCAAATCCCCCCGGTCAGTGTGGCCATCGCCTCAAGATTTGACTGTTGCACCCGATTCATCAGCTACTAGATGGAAGCTTCTTCCTCCACATTCTTTAGAAACGGCCCCACCGGCTTTAAAAACAGCACTTCCGGCAGCGGCACATTCGAACGTGACTCTTCCCTGCCTCGCCGTTTCAAAATGATTTGGAAAATGGTCTCATCTGTGGTTAAAACTTTTCGAGAGGTCTTATTTTCTAGCAGACCTTTGAGGGCCCACAGGAAATAAGAGCAAAGATCGGTCCCTGTGAGAGAGGGAGCCCTGTTCACATGCTGACGTTTTTCTCTCCCTGTCTCCCTGGCTGCACAGCCATCCACATGGTCACATATTTGCTCCGTTCGTGGCCACGGGTAATGTCCTTGAAGAAATAAATCTGTTTTCTCTCTGGCATTGCCAGGTGAAGCCAGTGAATTCGATATTGTAAATCTAGATATTGTACCTATGAAATTCTCATCCGTTTTTCTCTCTTTTCCCATCGATTGTGGCAGCAGAGGTTTACAGTCGCCTCTTAGTCTGCGTTTACTTGTGCACTTTTGAAATCACATCACACGTGAGTTGCTGGTCCCGTCCGCGGTCGCCTGCCCTGTGTGTGGTGTGTCACCGTCGGTTAGTTTCGCCATCTTTCACAGTTATTTGGGGGCAGCCAGGCTGGTTTTCTGTGTCGATAAATTACTTATATAAACCTCAATAAAAAGAATCTGTACAAAGAGACTTACTTCGGTGTGCTGCTCCCCCCCCCCCCAACTAAAAACTACATTTCTTTCTTTCTTTTTAAAGCTCTTTGTTGGAATATAAATACACTGTTGTGCCAGTTTTTGTGGTACACCAAAGTTAGTCAGCTGTATTTAAACATATATCCACACATCCCCTCCCTCCCATGACTCCTTCCGACCCTCCCTATCCTGGCCCTCTAAGTCATCACCCATCATCGAAAACTACATTTCTTTATCAAGCTGTTAGGTCATCAGGAGGTGACTCGTTTGTAACAATCCTGACTAAGGGGAAATACATACAGAGGCTGATTTTATTGAAAGGAAGGGAACTGCCAACGAGCATTTCTGCTGATTTCAACGATTGTTGGAGCACAGCCAACTTCAGTGTCAGGGTTTGGGAGTCTACCTGCTCATGGAAGACACGGTGCCAGGAAAAGAGTGGGAAAGCCAGGAGGTCCATCTCGTCTGCAGTTTTTCTAGGTGCTACGCCAGGCTCCACCCCGTACTCCCAGGGTGACTTTGGCGTCCCTCCCAGAAGTTACGGCCTCCCACGCTCCATCCCTGCTCCCAAGAAGACTTGAAGGAGAGACCCCGTGTCACTCTAAACCAGAAATCCAAGGAGGTGGTGGCCCCAGAGCCACAGCTGCCTGGGCAGGACTCTCTGCCTGTTGGTCCACAGGTTGAAGGTAGGGTAGGAACCTCTGTCCTTGAGCTGGGAACACCTCCTGTCCCTTGCCGGTTCAGGAAAGGGTGTCACGATGGGTTCACGGAGCCATGCAGTTTCCCTGGAGTGCTATTTGTGTTGCCGACTTGAAAAGGAAGGAAATAGTTGGCAGGAGCCCCAGCTGTGGGGCACGTAGTCAGCATCATGGGCAGAGGCTGCGGCGTGGGGGAGGTACGTAACCAAGGACCACTCTGGAGAGCTGCAGAAACCCAGTCACACCTTGGCGCCTAGGAGGAGAGGGAGCAGCCTGGGGACCTCACTCCCATCAAGGTCACTGGGCAACCTCTTTGGTCCTCTCTTCTCATCCCTAAATTAAGGCAGTTGAATTAGATAATCTTGAAGGACCATTCTAGCCAGCACCATCCTCCAAGTTTCCATCGAAGGGTACTTCAAGAGCGAAAAGGAAATGCTCTCCCACACGTCCCAGGGGTCCTCCTGTGTTGCCTTAAGGATCACTGCTTCACTCTCCCCCTTAAACCATGCCTTCCTGAACCCTGGAACCCCTACTGGTTTACCTGGGCAAGAACCAGGTGTTGAACTGAAGGAGACAGGCTTTCTTTTCCTAGCCACTTTCTAATCATTCTGGGTACAGGAGATTGAAAGGAGTTTTTGAGTCCGAGTTGTTCAGGCCGGTTATCTCCAGGGGTCGGATTAACCAGATAAAACCCTGAGGCTTACATCACTAATCATCAGAGAAATGCAAGTCAAAGCCACAATGAGGTATCACCTCACACTGATCAGAATGGCCATCATCACAAAATCTGGAAACAACAAATGTTGGAGAGGGTGTGGAGAAAAGGGAACTCTCCTGCACTGTTGGTGGGACTGTAAGTTGGTACAGCCACTATGGAAAACAATTTGGAGGTTCCTTAAAAAACTACAAATAGAACTACCATATGATCCAGTCATCCCACTCCTGGGCATATACCCAAAGAAAACCATAATCCCAAAAGAAACATGTACCATAATGTTTATTGCAGCACTATTTACAATAGCCAGGACATGGAAGCAACCGAAATGCCCATCAACAAATGAATGGATAAAGAAGATGTGGCGTATATATACAATGGAATATTACTCAGCTATAAAAAGGGATGAGATGGAGCTATATGTCATGAGGTGGATAGACCTAGAGTCTGTCATACAGAGTGAAGTAAGTCAGAAAGAGAAAGACAAATATTGTATGCTAACCCACATATACAGAATATAAAAATGGTACTGATGAACTCAGTGACAAGAACAAGGACGCAGGTGCAGAGAATGGACTGGAGAACTCGAGGTATGGGAGGGGGCGGGGGGTAAAGGGGAAGCTGAGACGAAGCGAGAGTAGCACAGACATATATATATTACCAACTGTAAAATAGCCAGTGGGAAGTTGTTGTATAACAAAGGGAGTTCAGCTCGAGGATGGAAGATGCCTTAGAGGACTGGGACGGGGAGGGTGGGGGGGAGTCAAGAGAGGGAGGGAATACGGGGATATGTGTATAAAAACATGATTGAACTTGGTGTACCCCCCAAAAAATAATAAATAAATAAAATTAAAAAAAAAACAAAAAACCCTGAGGCTTCACTCTGTGTTCATGTATACAGCTTCGGACGTAATCAGTAGAGCCCACAAGGGGAAGTACTTAGTGGCTCCTATGAATGGGTCCCTAACAGGCAAAATGGGAGGCAGATGATCATGGCAAAGAGGCATTTTGCCTAACTTCTGGATATCCCAAATGACTGTTTTTTACATTTTTATTCTTTAACTTCGGTATATGGGTAAAATGCCCTGGTCTCAGGTATAGAAACAGCGGTGATTTGATAGCCGGTAAAACATGTCTCTACCTGACTGTCAGTCGTAGTTTTCTGCACTGGGAATTTTCAGAATTGTCTGCCTTTTGCGTGTACATTAGTGAAAGATGGAAGAAGACGCATCAGGGGCTACTAGCCTGATCCTGTTTTAAACCGATCTTGTGCCTCATTTTTTCTGTGTGACGGGCACGATGGTTTCACTTCTCTGTCTTGCAATGCCCTCCTGACCAAGGAGGGATGGAAAAAGAAAGGAACCGAATTATGAACATTCCATGTGTGTAAATTTGGGCCCCTCAATGTAAAATAAGATCATACTGACTGCACTTTAGAGGCTTAGCTGCATAAGCTCAGCGAGTACAGTTGCGCTTTGTAGTTGCCATTGAAAAAGCTTACCTGTTGCATTATAGCTTTAAGTGGAGTATAATCTATAAAAATTCGGAATTACTACGTTGTACACTGGAAACTAAGGTAATGTACATCAACGACACTTCAACAAAAAACAAGTACCACTTTAGTTAGGCTTGATGATTACGTTTATATGTATGGGTTACATATAATATATATTTGACACAGGCACATTAAAAACAAAACCCAAAAAACCAAAAACAACACGAAACCAAAAACAAAACACAAAAAATACCAAAAAATAAAAACAAAACAAAAACAAAAAAACCAAATAAACCACAGGTACACGCACCCATGTCAAAATGTAACCTAGATTGAAAGAAGAGCACTCTATCCTTCCTTAGGTGTGGATGCCGAGGGCATTCCTTAATTTAAAACTTCTGTTCATTAAACTCTGGATACCTACTGGGTATAATCCCTTTCCTCCCACATTAGGCCCACTGAGAAGTTCAATGGCAGCCCTCCTCTGCTGGCAGCTCCGATGGTAGAAAAAGCTTTTATGGATCTCCATTCGGTCATGTCATCACTCAACAAACATCCACTGAGTATCTGGCACGGGCCACACACTATGCAGTGGTCAGTGGGATCAGGATCCCCATTTTACGGAGGGGAATCTGGAGGCCCAAAAGATACAAAAGGCAGAAAAACACCAGGAAAGGAGTTTCAGGATGTGGCACAAGGTTGGTTCATGTTTCAATGTTAGAGAAAATAGCCCCAGGGGACTTGTCACCTTCAACCTCTTTGTGTGGAGCAGCCTAAGATGTGTCATGCCACCCTCTGTGGGACCTCTGGGGACCCTCCTCCTCGATCTCACGCTGATTGTATAGACAGTCATTTCCAAAGCTGCCTTTGCTTTGTGTTTCTATGAACTCCTGTCAAATGCTAATTGTCAACACCCAGGAGAAAATAGTAGTTTCCTTTGGAAAACTATTGCTCAATCAGCCACAGGGACAGCAGAGTTACAATATGTAATAATGGTTGAAATGATTCTTCTGAGAAACAGCATGTCGGTGTTCCAATGACCGTGGGCTTCAGAGTCGGGAAGACCTGGATTTGCATCCTGACTCCACGCCTTGCTAACTGTGTGGATCTGCACATACACTTTAATCTATGGAAGCGCCCGCTCTTCTCCTTCCAGGGGAGCTAGGCCGGGACCTGGGACCCTTTGCCAGGGTGTTTGCCCCTGGGCTGTAAGGCACTCAATGTTAACTCCATGCACGTGCAGTTGGGGGTAATTAGAAACAATAAGATACCAAAAGGCCGCAAACTAACCACCATTTCTGAGGTGCCCGGAGCAAAAGCAGGCGCTGTGTGTGATGCCTGCACACGGCACCACGGAGGGGGCGGGCAGACCACTGACGCTACGCCTCCTGCCCCCACCTACCCATCTGCCCCCACCCTCATCTCATTTAAGGAGCCAATCCGCCCTCTTCGCGGGGCGAACAAGGGCACCTGTTTCTCGTTCTCACTGCCGCGTGCTGCAGCGCGAGCCCCAATAAAGCCTTGGCTGAATTTCTCGTCTGGCTTCTTACCAATTCCTATTGATTAAAGAGCCCACGGACCCGGGTGGCTAGCACAGGCAGTGGACAGAGCACACTTTAGAGCATCCTGTTTGCTGCAGTGTTTAAGACTGTGCCCTCTGGGACCAGAGTTACGTGGCTTCAGGTCCTGGCTCTCCACTGCTTTGGGTAAGTCGGTTCATTTTTCTGTGCCTCCGTTTCCCCATCTGTGACATAGGAATGGGGAAAACCCTACCTCCTAGGGTTGTTGGGAATAGGAAATGAGTTCATTGAAGACCTCAGGTTGGTGTCCCAGCGAGTGATAGCGGCTGCATCCTCCTTACACGAAGAGACACCAGCATTCGGTCAAGTTATTTCCTTCCCGAGACCAGCTGGGACATGGAGCCAGGCTCTCCTCCCCGCCCAGCTGCTGGGGCCTCGGGTTATCTGCATGGAGCAGAGGCGGCAGTGTGGCTGTGTGGCCCGCCCGGGACGGGGTGGCGGGGAGAATGTGCTTGCGTCGGGAGCTCTCCCCTCCCCTGCTCCACGCCACCAAATATGTCCATGGCGCTCCGATGGCCTGGTCAACGGCCACCCCGGGCTGCCGCCTCCTGTCCAGACCTGGAGCTCAGCGGCTAATTTTAGAAATGACTTGTCCACTCAGCTGCTATCACATTGGTGCGGGGGAGGACAGGGAGGAGCAGTCAGGGAAGGGGATGTGAGTGACGGCGTGGGGAGGGGAGCCGCTGACATTTCTCCTCTGTCCCTGCCTTCCCGGCTTGGTGGGGTCCTCTGCACTGCAACCTGGGGAGACCCCTGGGACAGGAGTGGATCCTGTGACCTTGGCCCTGGGTGGCGCAGGTACTGTCGGGCTGGGTTTGACGATGTGTGCCTTGTGAGCGGATGGGCATAATTTTCCAGAATGTGCTTTGGGGGCTGCAGTGGCCTCTGGTCTTGCGATCTATTTCAGGCCTTTGGGCCTCCGAGGCCTCTTCCCTTTGCTGGTTGCCTGCTTAGAAAACGAGAGGGTTTTGTGGAAGGATTTTACAACCAAACGCTGGGGCGAGGGGACGCTTTTAAAGATCTCCCCGGTCAGGCCCCAGCTCTTTGTTGGTTATTAAGTATATTTAGAGTCATGAGATAACCCTCACTTTGGAATCTCAGCCGGCAGACGGCAGGGTTCGTATTTTCCCTCAGCCACCAGTGATTTCTGCTTAACTGGGTGTCAGTTGATGGTCAGGGAGCCAGACTCGTCCCCTTTCACGTTTCCAGCACTGTTGAGTATAAGCCTTGGTGGCACTGGTTTTTTATTCCATTTGTTCCAAATAAGCATGGCTGGGGGAGGAGGAGAGGGGGATGGTGCACGGAGGTTTGAGTGGAGGTTTGAGTTTCACGCAGCGCTGACTTGATCCTCTCTCCGAGAGGAGGTGTTTTCTCTGGCTCACCCATTACAGTTACCGGCATTTCTTTGAATGGAGAAGTGGCCCAGGCCTGGGTGGGTGGCGGGGGCAGGGGGGAGGGGGCTGTGCTTTCACCTGGAGCTGCCTCCCCGGAGTCAGGCCTCAGGGCCGCGGCCTCCGTGCGGCTTTTCCGTAGACGTGGCCGGGAGGGGGAAGCCCAGGCGCTTCCAGGCTGCCCAGTCTGGCCTCGACCCGCCGGGGGCCTGGGCTTCCGTCCCGCCGGCCCAGAAAACTGGGCTGCGGCTTTCGCTCTGCGGCCGGCCGAGCAGATGCCTGGCCCGCTCAGTGCACCAGCTCAGGGGGGCTGAGGGGCCCACTGGGGCTTCCCGTGTCCCACTGGACCGTGCTTCCCTCGGGGTTGCCTTTGCTTCTGATGTAGGCTCTCCTGTGTCTGGGCGTTACGTCCAGCGTGGGCCGTGTGGTTTCGGCTGTGGACGAGTCCTAGAAAATAATGACAGAGCGAGAGGGACAGAGGAAGAGGAGGAGAAAGAGGGTCTCCTGGGCTCCTGACTTTGCGGGGGCTGCATGTCACCAATGAGAGACATCTGGTGGCACCTGCACATAGGCCCGGTCACCTTGAATAGCCTGCTTTGGGCTCTGCTGACTCTGTGACCTCTGCCCAGTCCCTTCCTGGATCTGAGCTTTAGTTTCGCCTTCTAAACCCTGAGGACCTTGGCGAGACCATCCTGGAGATGGCAGCCAGGACTCAACCTCAGGGCTGCATTTCCCCAAGGATGGGTTGTTGATTACCTCCACCAGCCTCACCTGGGGGGGGCTTTGCAAATGCAGAGTCCCAGGACCATCTTAGAACCACTGAATGGTCTTGGGGGGGAAGGGGCCCGGAAGCCCACAGGTTTCAAACCTGGCGGGCGGGTCTGGCGCCCACCAAAGCTGGAGAAACGCCTTTCCTCTCTGGGCGCCGGTAAAACCCCAGCTCGGCACCCACCTTGTCCACACTCATGGTATCACAGACGTGCAAAACACGCACTGTCCTCTGTGAGGTTCTGATTGTTGCAAAATTTCATAAGGCCTGTGTTCAGCCAGGAGCAGGACCAAGCACTTCTGGGGGCTTTTTGAGATGAGACCAGACAGCACCGATGCTGGAGAGAACCTCCCGGCACTGCCCAAAGGGTGGGAACTCTGGCTAGGTCTCTACTAGGCCTTGATCAGATGGCCCTTCAGTGGCTCCTGGTTTACCTAGGAGATAAAACACTTCTAAATGTAAAATAGATAGCTGGTGGGAAGCTGCTGCAGAGCACTGGGAGATCAGCTCAATGCTTTGTGAAGACCTAAAGGGATGGGATAGGGAGGGTGGGAGGGAGGCTCAAGAAGGAGGGGATGTGGGGATATACACATATGTATACATATAGCTGATTCACTTTGCTGTACAGCAGAAACGATCACAGTACTGTACAGCAATTATATTCCAATAAAGATGAAAAAATTTGAAAAAACAAACTACTGTGGGCTGGTGTAAGCAGGGGGTTAGTCACTGTATGGTGACTGCGGTATGTGGCATATCCTTACATTTTTTAGAATAAATTTTATTTTTTTAGAGCAGTTTTAGATTCACAGCAAAATTGAGGGGAAGGTACAGAGATTTCCCATACACCTCTCTGCCTCCTACATTCACAGTGTCTCCCCTGTCACAACATTCCCCACCAGAGCAGGATGCTTGTTACAACTGATGAACGTATACTGACACGTCATTATCACAAAGTCCATAGTTTACATGATGCTTCACTCTTGGTGCTGTATATCCTGTGGGTTTGGAAAATGCCAATGGTTGGATATAATGATATGTATCCATCGTTATGGTCTCAGAGAACGGTTTCACTGCTCTAAAAATCCTCTGTGCTCTGCCTACTCATCCCCTTCTCCCCCAACCCCGGGCAATCACTGATCATTTTACTGTCTCCCCAGTATTGCCTTTTCCAGAACCTTATATAGTTGGAGTCTACCGTATGTACTCTCTACAGATTGGGTCCTTTCACTTAGTACTATGCATTAGAGTTTCCTCCATGTCTTTTCATGGTACCCTTAATATTTAAGCTATGTGAAATTGAATTATTTGAAAAATGGAGAAAGTTGGTTCGAGACAAGGGGAGGGCCCTGGGATGCTGTCAGATCCAGCCTCACCTGTTCACAGATGGGACAGTTGAGGCACAGAGAGGGTCAGCAACTTGCCCCAAAACACACAACTTTGCAGTGATGCCACTGGGCTTAGAACAGACCCTGCCTTCAAGTTTGGCATTCAGGGAACAGCTTGGGGCTCCCCATTTTAGGAATAATGACCCAATTTTCCCTATTACCCCCCACCCCCAAAACCTTCTCCACCGTCATCCTCCAAGCCTCAAAGGAACGGATTAAATCTCAGCTCTAGTTTCAACAAAAATGAAATCTATTACACAAATGAGGTCATTCGGATGAGAGATGCTGGGATATCGCGTAACCATCAAGGCAGATGTCAATCCTTCCCCCCTCTCTCTCTCTCTCTTTCTCTCTCTCTCTCTCTCTCTCTCTCTCTCTCTCTCTCACACACACACACACACACACACACACACACACACACACGTACACCATTCATTCTGAAGGACCCCGAGTCACCATCAGCTTCCTCTGAATCACCTCCCTCTGCCCCGGCATGACTCACCCAGCTCCGTAATTCTCCTTTCCTGCTCTACACTATGCTTCTCCCTGATACTTAATTACTTTGAAAGACTACAGTTTCTGGCAATGAAAGATCTTCACGAATTCGGCGAGATGGATTGACTAAATACGTGGCCAGTACTCGCCCTCAGGGAGGCAGGAATGTCAAGGTCTGGGATCCCAAGGGAATTTATCTCCACCCATAAAAGACTGCGTGCATTTTCAGCTGTTTCTTGGGTACCAGCTGGGATTTGAGTTTCAGTTTCATGGAGGGCAACCGGATTAGCTGTCGAGAGAGAGAGAGAGAGAGAGAGATGGTTGCTTATGGGATTAAATATCTCTTTCACTTTGGATATGCCGTGAGCTTGGGCAGGAGTGATTAGCCCCATTGTACAGATCAGGAAGTGAGATTTAGAGGCTTACGTGACCCAGGGTCATGCAGAGTGAAATGAAAGTGGGACTCGGTGCCTTGCTGCAGAGACGTGTTTATTTAGTCTAGTCTAATAAACAGCGTGAGCTGAGATAACCAATTATGCAACACTGTTCCACAGGGACCGATGACAAAGCCTATTCCAACTCATTACCTCATTTAATCCATGCACAGTCCAAGAGGGGGCATGATACGGTTCCAGTTTTATCGAGGAGAAAACTGAGAATCAGGGAGGGTTAGTGACTTGCCTGGGGTCACAGAGCCACTGAGTGCTGATGGGTCCAGGAATGACTACTTCTCGTATTCTTCTGTTGACAGTGGGTTGACTCATTTTCTCAGTTCTCACTGTGTCACATCTATTTCTTCTTTGAAGCAAGATTATTTTGCCCTTTTCTTCCCCTTAACGTTCCTCTCCACTTGACGTGATTCTTCTAGACTAGGGTTTCTAGACCTCAACACTATTGACATTGGGACTGAGTAATTCTTTGTGGTGGGGGGACTGTCCTGAGCATTGTAGGATGTTTAGCAGCATCTGGGACCTCTACCTGCCAGTTGCTAGTAGCACCCCGTCTCCCATTGTGACAACCAAAAATGCCTTCAGGTATCGCCCAGTGTCCATGGGTGAGCACAGTCCCCACCTGTCGAAAACCCTGATCTAGTCTAGTTCTGTCCAACAGAACTTTCTTCAATAATAGAAATGTTCTGTATCCGTGCTATCCAATATGGTAGCCACTAGCCACGTGTCAAGCATGTGAAATGTGCCCGGTGCAACTGAGTAACTGAAGTTTTAATTTAGTTTTCATTAATTTTAATAACCACATGTGGCTAGTGACTGCTGTATTAGACAGCAGAGCTCCAGGTAGCAATGCAGCAGGGGTAGAAAGACAGCCCTATGATGGAGCAGTCAAACCCTAAAAGCAATCAGGGGAGCCTCCGAGCAGAAGTCTGACCAGCCTCTTGCTTCGCTGTGGCCGGGGAAACACCAGGCTGGAAATGGCAAGTACTTGGCACAGGTACCACTCCTAACCATTCCTGTGCCCACGGCAGACATTGCTAGTCGATCACCACACACTTTCTTGCTAGCTCAGCCGTAGCTCAGGATCCTTCGCAACACAACACTCCAGGCAGCCCCCAGCTACCGATGGGTAGATTCTGGCACCTGAGAGACATAGTATCACTCACCCCTGTACTAGGCCAGGCTGCCCATCTGAGAGGTCCAGCATCTCACCAGGCTGAAAGGTGGCTGGCAAGGGGCGTGTGGTCAACCTGCGTCAGTGAGGCAACGATAGGTATAGACAGGGGAGAGTCACCGTGCTAGAGAAGCCAAGATTTTTCTGTTTCTTCAAGAAACACTCAGAGCATGATTGGGGGTGTGTGTGTGTGGGGGGGAGGTACTGACTTGTCAGAGCCAGCTGATGTGCAAAGCATTTGCAGATTTTTATTGAGCTGGGTGCAATATTGTGATTTATGAAGAAAAATACATATTTGGTCATTCAGACCACAAATACATAGCTGGTTGACTCCCACATGGCCCAAAGCTTTTAAAATATTTACTTTTTGGGAAAAAAAAAAATTCGCTGACCCCTATTCTAGAGAGGGTTCTGAATTGCCCACAGAAGTGGACTTGCTGGCTCAAAGGAAATGTGCACTGAAGATTTCAGTAGAGGCTGCCCGTCATACTTGCACTAGCAGCGTGTGAGACTGCCTGTTCCCAGCACCCTCGCCGACACAGAGTAATATCCAGCTTTTCCATGTGGCCAGTTTCATAGGTGACCATGGTATTTCACTATGGTTTTAACTGTACTTTCCTTACTAGTAGTCAGATTTAGTACTAGGGAGAAGGTACGAGGGCGAGTCAATAATGGTCTGCACTCTGGCTGTATAATTTACAGAAGTTTTAATATAGCCAGAGTGCAAATAATTGTTGACTCCCCCTCCTATAATAAAATATATATTTGGTCTTTGTCCCTCATTCCTGGCATAAAACTTATAAAACCGGTGGAATTTCTGGAGTGATAGGAGTGTCTTTTGATATTCATAACAAAACCCTTTAAACCACACCTGAGTTGCTGTTGATGAGGTAACTTCTGGAAAGGGGGCTGATTGCCGGGGGAACCAACCAGAATTAGAGGATTGGAACTTTCAGTCTCTTCCACCCTCCCCCCACCCCTTTGGAGGGGAGAGGGCCTTGAAGTTGAATCAATTCATCATGCCTACGTAACAAAGTTCCGGTAAAATGAAAAGAATGGGGTTTGGGGAGCTTCTGGATTGGTGAACACAGGGAGCAGCCGGGTGGGACGGCGTGGAAACTTTGCACCCTTTTCCCCTACCTTGCCCTGTGCATCTCTTTCATATAGCTGTTCCTGAGTTAGATCCCTTTATAATAAACTGGTAATCCAGTAAGTTTAAACATTATATATATATGGTCATCTCATATATATTTGGCTTTCCAAAGTCACCTCATTAACAAAGAAGACACCTTTGTTTTAAAAAAATTTATTTTTATTGGAGTATAGTTGCTTTACACTGTTGTGTTAGTTTCTGCTGTACAGCAAAGTGAATCAGCTATGCGTATACGTATATCCCCTCTTTTTTGGATTTCCTTCCCATGTAGGTCACCACAGAGCACTGAGTTCCCTGTGCTATCCAGCAGGTTCTCATTAGTTATCTATTTTATACATAGTAGTGTATATATGACACCTTTATCACTCTCAACACTTAGGAAATTCCGGGGGTTTTGAGAGCTGTGAGTCCCACATATACAGATGGGGTTCGCAGTGCTTCTGAGTTGGTGAACACAGGGAGGTTTGGGCTCAGATGCCCATTTAGGGAACAGTGAAGCTTCTAGCCGCTCCCCCCACCTTGCCCTGTACATCTCTTCCCTCTGGCTGTTCCTGAGTAATAGCCTTTTATCATAAACCGGTGATCTAGTAAGAAAAAGGCTTCTCCAAGTTCTGTGAGCCACCCTGCAAATTAATCTAACCCAAGGAGGAGCTCATGGGAACCTCTGATTTATAGCCAGCTGGCCAGAAACGCAGGTAACAACCTGGGCTTGGGATTGGTGGCTGGAGTGGGGGCGGGGGGGAGGGCAGTCTCGCGGGACTGAGCCCTTTACTCAGTGGAATATAATCCTATCTCTGGGAAGGCAGAATCAGAACTGAGTTGACCTGCCCCACATACACCGTGCCACACACAGGCTGGAATTGGGTCCAGGAACTTAAAAGACTGAGATGCAACCTCAGTCAATCCATAGGGGATGGGGCTGCCCCAAGGCCATCGTAATAAAGTCAGTAACGGCTCACAGGTGTACAGAGGGCTAGTACTCACACCACCCCAGGAAGTGGACAAGAAAGACTGGCGTCCCCATTTAACACATGGGAGAGTTGAGACCCAGAGAGGTTTGGCAAAAGGCAGCAGAGTGGGCCCAAGCTCAGACGTGAGGACTGCAGGACTGATGTCTGCCCAGTGACGGGCGTAAGCCTGCTGTGCTCACCATGGTCAGCCTCTTGTGGAGGGAAGTGTCCCCTCGTGCTGCAGAGAGCACTCTAAGAGGACACTGCCAGGGGACAGTGGCCCGGGTTCTGAAGGATCTGGGAGCCAGGAGAAATTTCTCACCTGGGAAATGGTTGAAGGCTCCAGATGAGAAAATTGGGGGTGCACCCCGTAGGTGTCCCATGGGATGCCTTATCTGTCGCTCAGACAAAAGCTCAGAGTCCTTCCCATATTAACACTCCAGACACAACTACCCATCTATCAGAGTTGATATGAGTTGAAACCTACTTGCCCCCTAGCTGTATTGGTCAGGGTCTGGATAGGAAACAGCTTGACCTTCTTGCCAGGTGACCTCAAGCAAGTGCTTCAACCTCTCTGAGTCTCTGCTCTGTGGGAGTGATGGCCAACCAGGTGGTTGCGGTCTTGGGAATGAAATGTGATAAAGGAGTTGAAGATAATTACGTAAATTTCAGGTCCAGCAGGAATTTAAGGGGGCCAGGGGCAGTTTAGGTGTAAAGTTTCTATCTCAGAGCTTGGAACGGTATAGGTTCTCCCTAAATGTTGGTGAATC
This sequence comes from Hippopotamus amphibius kiboko, assembly GCF_030028045.1. NCBI lineage: Eukaryota > Metazoa > Chordata > Mammalia > Artiodactyla > Hippopotamidae > Hippopotamus > Hippopotamus amphibius. The sequence goes on along the minus strand of NC_080193.1, from coordinate 7,892,492 downwards.
ATCCCATTCTGGGTCCTGGGCTAGGGTCTCCAGGCTGGCTTTGACCATGGAGTAAAATGAAAATGAAAAGATGACTGAAAGCAGTTATCAGTGATTAGGCATATGGGTATGTGGCCATCCTCTTCCCATTTTACGGCTGAGAAACTGAGTCTCAGAGAACTTCCTGGGCGCCCACAAGGTAATAGTGGCAGCAGGACATGAGCTTGGGCCATGATAACAAATGCAGACGCAGACAGCACAGGGGCACTCAGAAATCCCTGCCACACACTTGTTGGCAACGGCCTGCTCTGTTCCTCCCCAGCTACACTCCTAATCATTCATCCATTCACTCACTCATTCAACAAATATGTATTGAGAGCACGTATGTGCCAGGTACTGTCCTAGGCTTTGGGGCCACATGAGTGAACAGAACAGATGGAAATTCTAAACCTCTTAAGGGCCATGTTCAGCATGGCAATCAGCAACTAAACAAAAAATACACAGCATGATGGGCAGCGACGAAGTGCCATGGGGGAAAGAGAGCAAGATCGGATGATGGGCTGTCCTGGCACAGGGTGGGGTGAGGTGGAAGGGGGCTAGGCAGCAGTTTAAATGGGATGGTGAAGGCAGGATCATCGAGAAGGTGACGCTGAGCAGAGACTTGAAAGAGGTGAAGATGTGAGCCATGTGGAAGGAAAAGCGTGTGAAGCAGAGGGAACAGAATGTGCAAAGGCCCTGAGGTGGGAACCTGTGTGGAAAGGTGCATCCAGGTCAGTGTCACGGAAGTGGAGAAGCAAGGGGGAGAGGCACTAGGACAGGTGACCACGAGGGCTCTGTAGACCACTATAAAGATTTGGGCGTTTGTTCTCTGAGACAGGAGATGTCACTGGAGGATTTAGCTGCCGGTCAGGGCTGAACATTGAGATGTGAGAGGGAAAGCCTTGAGGGCCCCACAGGGCCACTCAGACCCAGAATGTCTACACAGAAGCCTGTTTCAAGTCATCCTTGGCTTTGGGGGGTTACCTTTCCTTTCACCAGCCTCCCTCACCCCTGAGGGGAGACTTAAGACTTCACCCCATGAATTCAGAGCATCTGAGGCCTCCTCATGGGCTTAAAACAGCAGCTGATGAGGCAGGTGTGAGTTTCAGGCCTGGATGAGAATGTGGTGATAAGCACACTTGCTTAAATTAAGGCTTGACAAAGCCACCCCGGTAGGATTGGCTCCTGGCTCTGGGTCAGTGGGGCTGGCCTGGTGCCTTTGAGGGGCAGGACGCGAGGAGTGAAGACCTGAGGCTGAGCTCTCTTATCGCCCCTCTGTGCTGTGGCCCTCTGGGCCCGCCAGCAGCCTGGCTGAGGACAGCCCAAAACCATCAGCCAGGATTCCCCCTGGAGCCTTGAAGCTGAGGGCGATTCTTGGGAAGCAGCCACTGACCTGGCCGGGCCTGGGCCAGATGAGAAGTGTTGGGGGCAGGGCAGTGGCCAGGGCAGCCGCCTCACGTCAGGCCTATTCATAACCTGGGTTCCTCTGCCCAGACGTGTAGCAGAGCGGATTTTGGCTGTGAGTCACGGGGGCCTCTCCAGTGTCTCCTAAGGGGATGAGTGGGGAAGGGGTCTTTGTCCCCTGCTCTCCCCAAGCCCCTCTCCCCAGAGATCTGGCCTCCTGCTTAGTCTCCAGCTTTATTTCCCCCTCGTGTGCCTTTGCAACCTGGAAACCCCACACTCTGCAGCCTTCTTCTCAAGGCAGAGACTTGGCTGTCTGCCCTTGAACATGTTTTCAGGGTCTCCCCCAGGCACATAACCTCACCAGAGCTGAAATATCCCTTCTGGGGTCTTTGGACCTTGTGATTTCATCCTCCCCAGAGCAAAAACGCTGACTTGCGGCATTTACCACTTCCGGTGGTGTCAACACTCCGGTGGTGTCAACACTCCGCTGGCTGATTTCAAACTATCAGGTGACAACAGCCCATGTGCAGTTGGAAAGCAAGGGCCACATCGGGCTCTCGCGAGATGATGAGAGTCACCTGACATCGCCTCACGTGGGGTTGGAAACCGAGGTCGCAGTGGGATCTCGCGAGATGATGGGAGTGGGCTTGCTATCGCCCTGCGTGGAGCTGGAAAACGAGGGCCGCGGTGGGATCTCGCGAGATGGGGTCAGCTCTGCGTTGCCTCGCGAGATCTGTCTCATCAGCTTCCCGGACGTGAAGCAGTCATTACGTGAGGCAGGATCGCGTGGGAGGCTGCCCAAGGCGTCTTCTAATGGTTGAGTCACTCAGAGCAGCTCCTTACAGGCCTAGGCGGGGCCTTCGAAAACTCGGGAACCGCGGTTAACTCTTACAGTCAGGCATTGGGGGGTGGGGAGGGACCTGGGAGGGGTCAGTGAGGGACCCTGCTCCAAGCTAGAAGTGAGACAAGTCGAAGGGGGAGAAGAGAGACTCACTTCTCCCCTCCTGACCGTCTTCACTAAGATCTTGGGGTACAGTCGCCCCTCAGTATCCCCGGGGGACTGGTTCCAGGAACTCTCCCTAGATACCAAAATCTGGGAATGCTTAAGTCTCTTACTTAAAATGGGGGAATATTTGCATATAACCCAGCGCAGCCTCCTTCATGTACTTTGAATCATCTCTGGGTTACTTATAATCCCTAATGCAGTGTAAATGCTATGTTAGCAGTTATAAGTACAATGTACATGCTATGTAAAAACAATGTAAATGTGAATACAATGTAACTACTTGCCAGGGCACAGCAAATTCAAATTTTGCTTTTTAGAACTTTCTGGAGTTCCCCCCCCCACCCCAAGTTTTGTTTTGTTTTTTTCTCCCATCCACGGTTAGTTGAATTCGCAGATGCAGAACCTGGGCATGTGGGAGGCCTCTCTGTTTTCTGTGTGCAGTGCTTTGTTGTTTGCCCATTTTGCATAGTTCGTGTGTGTGCCTTAGTTACTTCACAAGCCAGCAGGAGCACCTCCCAGTGTGATTGCAAATGCTTCCCAAGTGAGCCTGAGACACTGCAGGCGAGATGGGAAATGGCTGTAGCCACTTTGGAAGACAGTTGGGCCGGTTCTTAAAAAGTCAGACATAAAGTTAGCAGACAACCCAGCCCTGCCATCTCCTAGGAATCTCCCTGAGAGAAGTGGAAAGACACGGGCACACCAAGACTTACAGGGCTATTCATAGCAGCATTACTCATCGTGGCCCCAAAGTGGAAACAACCCAGATGCCCATCAGCTGGTGAATGGGTAGAGAGGATGTGGTTTACCCACAAGGTGGGACGCTGATACGCGCAGCAAGGCCGACAGACCTCGAAAACATTATGCAGGAAGAAAGAAGACACGTACAAGGCCACATTCTCGACTCCGTTTGTATCAGAAGTCCAGAAAGGCAATCTGTAGAGGTTAGAAAGTAAATTAGTGGTTGCCTGGCGCTGAGGGTGGGAATAGCTAGTGACCACAAGTGGGCATGAACGGTCTTTTGGGGGTGATGGGATTCTGGTGAGGGTTGCAAAACTCTGTAAATTTATTTAAAAAGACTGTAAATTTATCAGAAAGCATCAACGTGTGTGCTTACACTGGGTGAAGCTTATGGCTGGCACAGAAAGTTTGCCTCAATAAAGAGGTTTTTTTCTTTTTACTTTAATAATTTAATCTTTTATTACTGACACCTGGATATGAGGTCAACAGTTTCTTTCCACTTGGGGCTTGCTATTTTACATATTCCCCTACATTTCTAATTATAGTATGGGAATGAATAGGACACCTGTAAAACTCTCTGCAGCAGCTTCCTCCTGCTGGCCTTCTACAAGGTCTGACAGTGGGATGAATAAAGTTGTTTTAAAATGTTCCCTAAGCATCCTTTTCAATGGATTCATACCATTCATGCAAGTCAGATACGCTCTAATTTGTTTGACTTCTCAAGTTATTAGAGACTTAGGTTTCTTAGTCCTACAAGCAACACAGTGGTGACATTTCCTAGTTGAGGATCACTTCCTCAAATTTGTTTTCCAGAAGAGGGCTTTCTAGGTCAAAAGTTATGTATGTTTGTTAAGACTTTCAAAATGATGCTAAAAATGCTTAATCCTTCCCCAAAGCTCTGTCTGGGTCAGTTAATAGCCAAGGTTTCCCTGCTCTTTCTTCATCTTCACGGTCACACCGTGGAGCCAACTGCTACCTCACAAAGAAACACACACTCTTCTGCGGTTTTAGAAGTCAGGACACTGGCTGTCCTCAGGGGAATAGTTACTAGAAGGGGGCATGAGGGATGGTCAAGGGGCTGGAAGTGTTCAGTTTTTTGAATCGAGAGATGATTTAATAGAGTAAAATTTTCGGTCTTAATTGTACAGCTGGATGAATCTTTACATGTAATATACTAATGTAACCAGCATTCCAACAACCTAAATAAACCTAGGAGGAAATAATCCAGAAAAAAACTTTTATTTGGGATTAAAGAATTGCAATTCAAGGCACACATTCTGGTAGCAAAGCAAACAGTGTCCTGCTAGGAAGTAAAATTCAGCGGCTTTTAAAGGCAAAGAGGGGAGGTTTGCATTACAGAGACTTTTAATTGGAGTTGGAGGTCGAAGCTGGTCTTCGGTTAACATGATTGAGCGCTAAGGCTGTCACTACAGGGAAGTGAAAGTTCCTCGCTGGGACAAATCTCAGGTGTTCTTGCAGAGTCCTTGGAATTATCTGTGGTTTGGACCAGTTCAGAAGTTCGTGGTTGCACCCAGGGAGGATGTGTGTGAGGTCCACCTCCCTGATGGCCTGTCGGCTCCATTGTAAAACCCCTGACAGAAATGACTCCATTTTATTTCACATTTCACAACTATATCAAGATGCAGGACATTTCCATTGCCCTAGAAAGTTCTCCTTGTGGTGCTTCTTCTCAGCCGAAAGGCAACAGCTCCTCCTGCCTCCGTCACTGTAGATTAGGTTTGCATGTTTATTATTTCATTTATAATGTTTATGTATTTATATAATATGTTTACAGTATTTGTGTACTATAATATTCATAAATAAAAGTATATTTCAAATTAAAATGTACCGTTAATCATTTTAATTAAAATTATAAAAAATAATTTAAATAAAGATTAATTTTTTTAAGATTAAACTAATTTTAATCAGTAATATTTTAAATTTAAATTAAATTTAATATATGTTTAAATAAAGTCATGTTTTTCTTTTAAAAATTTAATAGTTCTAATTTGGTCAGGTTGTTGGTTATTTAGTTGTGTTCTTTATGTGAGAGCCATTGAGATACACACTTACAAAGATGTACTTTTCTGACTGTGTCCGTCAGCATAAGGTGTGGGGTCAATGGGCAAGGATTTCTGGGCACTGTCTACCCCATGGCCGGCAGCTCCCTGCTGACCGCATTCCTCCTGGATGTAGATGGCAGTGAGCTGTGTCTGGCTGTGTGGTCTTGTTTTGTGGCATTGGTGAGGGTGGGAGGTGGGCAGTGCCCACGAGCTAACCCGTCTCTCTCTTCTCTCCCCACTGTGTCTCCGTGAGCCAGTCTCGTGTCCGTCACCTCATGTGCTGCGTGTGTCCATAAAGCCACATTCCGTGCTGCCTGACAAGAGAGTTCCATCTCATCTCATCGCACCTCACCTCACCTCACGGTCCTGGCACTGCCTCAGCATGGCCATCTCATCACGCCTCGCCCTGTGGGAGCAGAAGGAAAGTAACGCTCAGGGCTCTGGCTGCAGCCACAGGGGCCAACTGGACCCTCCAAGGGCATGTCACCGCCCGGTGGCCCAGGCTGCCCCCTCTCGCCTAGGGCAGGGATTCTGACATCCAGAGCCTCCCTGGGGCATGTCCAGTCCCCCTTCCGTCTTCTGCCTCAGTTCACTGCCATGGCCTCTCCAATCCAGCAGGACATTAGTGACCATGCCGTTGATTCCTCCCGTGGCTGCCTGGTCTCTGTCTGTTCCTCAGTAGGCGGCAGCGGGGGAATGAGGGTAGACCAGCTGTCCCATCTCCATCCTCATGGCAGCTCTGAGGAACACGAGGATTGCATGGGGAAGTGGGGGGTGGGGGGCCGGCATTGAGGGCGCAGAGGCAGGACTGTTGGCTGCCAGGTTTATACCATGGGGATGGGTTTTGGAGGTCCCTACCTTCAGTCGCCATGGAGACCTGGAAATGGCCCTTCTTTCCAGTGATTCCTTTTTTCCTTTTGTGTTTCTTATAAGATTCCATGAAGCGCTGCCTCTGTCTTTGACGCCTGTTATCTCCGCCACACCTCATCCCACCCTTGTGCATGTGATTTGATGAATTGGAGGCTGAAGGGTGGGGTGGTCGAGAAGCTTCTTTCTAGCTGCCTCCGCCCCTGCCAGACTGATCTGGGTGTAGCGTAAAATTATGCTGCAGGGAGCGGCGGTTGACACCTGCTGAGTGTGCCTTTCACTCTCAGGGTGTGCGCACATGGAGGTGTGGTGTTAGTGTGAGCCCAGCCTCCTGTGTCCCCAGCTTCTCTCTCCCTGGGCAGAAGTCTGCCTTATCTCCTGGCCTCTGCTTTGTCTCCTAGCCTTTCCTGTCTCCTTTAGTTTCCCTTTCATCAGCAGGGCTGCAGAGATCAAGTCTTTGCCAGCCTCCTGAAGAGGACCTTGATAAGGAGCTTATTTTAAGCCAGTGTGTAGCTCTGCCATAGAAAGCACTGGAGATTTTTTTTTTTTTTAAACTCATGAGCAGTCACAGTGATGCTGGTTAAAGACGCACCCTGGTCGGTCACAGCCAGTCCCAGGTCTCAGCCTCCAGGGTCTCTGTGGCAAGTCTCAGCTGCATACCAAGTCCAGCTAGCTGGCCTGGACCACATTTCTGGGGTAAAATGTAGGCTTTAAAGCCCAGTACTGGGAAGCTCTTGGCTGTCCAGATTTTGGTTTAAGGACCATCAAGAAGTCAGGGCACTGGGTCAGTGGAGCAGGCTGTAGCCATAGGGCTAGATCCTTATATAAACCATGGCTGCCTGCCCTTCCCTCCCTTACCATGCTCCTGGCACAGAAAGTGGTTAAAGTCATGAGTTAATTGCTTAATCTATTAACTACAAGCTGAGATGTGACAGGAGAGTGTGGATGGTTCCCTGTGATCCATCCTCTCCTGGAAACCGGAAAAGCGCCTTTTGAAGCAGGTGTTCCGAGAGATGGGTGTGTCTCACACCAAGGAAGGGAGCCAGTGGCCTTGATCACGCGGCTCACATTGTGGGGAAACTGGGTGCAGGCAGAGATGGCACCAACTGGAGTAGCCTCTGAAGCTCTTGTGTTTCATTTTCATGCGCTGTCTTGAGGCTTCTCAGAGCCTCGCCAAAGCTCACCTGCTTTGCTGTGGCCTCTCATATGTGGGCTTGGTCACGTGTGTCCTCTTTGGCACCCTCCCCAGCTCTGTCACAGACTCTTTAAAGGGCAACTTGCCTCCCCGGCTGGTTCACTCACTGAGCTTTCTCCTTCCTTGCTTCTGCAAAACAGATTCGGGAAGAGGACAAGAGCCCTCCACCATCCTCGCCCCCTCCCCTCTTCTCTGTCATCCCAGGGGGTTTCATTAGGCAGCTGGTCCGGGAGACTGAGAAAGAGTCCAAGGAAGCACGACGGAGGAAACAGGCAGTGCTTGCCTCTCCAGAACGAGAGGTAAGTGGCCCCACAGAAAGGGAACCAGGTGACTGTCAATACCCGCCATCCTGGGAACTGCCCTGGTGGTCCAGTGGCTAAGACCACCCTCCCAATGCAGGGGGCCCGGGTTCAATCCCTGGTCAGGGAACTAGATCCCACATGCATGCCACAAGTAAAGGTCCCACATACCACAACTAAAGATCCTGTGTGCTGCAACTAAAAGATCCAGCATGCCACAACTAAAGATCCTGCATGCAGCAACTAAAGTAATAACTAAAGATCCCACGTGTCACACCTAAAGATCCCACATGCCGCAACTAAAAGATCCTGCATGCCACAACTAAATGTCCCGCATGTTGTAACTAAAGATCCTGCATGCCATAACTAAAAGATCCCACATGCTGCAACTAAAATATCCCACATGCTGCAACTAAAGATCCCACATGTCACATCTAAAGATCCTGCATGCTGCACCTAAAAGATCCCACATGCTGCAACTAAAACATTCCACATGTCACAACTAAAGATCCTACATGTTGCAACTAAAGATCCTGGATGCCACAACTAAAGATACTGCATGCCACAACTAAAGATACTGCATGCTGCAACTAAAGACCAGGAGCAGCATAAATAAATAAATAAATAAATAAATAAATAAATAAATAAATAAATAAAATTTAAAAACCCACCATCCTGTCCTGTGAGCCTCCTCTGAGTCACTTGCCAACCTTTGTTCCTGCAGTCCCCACTTTGAGAAGTGTCCTATCTTCAGTTTGATCTGTTGAACTCTTACATGTCTGTCAAAACCCAGCTCATATAGTACATTTCTGGAAAGCTCTCCCATTGTCTTCCTGCCTCTAATTCCCACTCCACCCTCTATGCTTGTCTTCATTGTGGTCCACGTAGTAATTACTTGATCCTTATTTGACTAGGAATTCCTTAAGAACAACAACTGTCTCTCTCATTCAACTCTGCATCTCGAGCAGCTCTCGTAGAACTCGGCCCGTAGTGAATGCTCAAAAAATTTTAACGAATGGATGATATCAGTTAATATATGATGGGGATCGTTTTGCCACTGCTTTTGCAGAAAGGGAAAACTAAATATTAGCTAAGGATACATAGATAGTTTGCTTTCATTTAAGCAGAAAAGATGTTCAGTTGGCACTCACCAATTATCACTGTGTTGGTGGTTAAAATACTGAAACCCTTCCATACCTGGTGGTAAATGGCCATGGCCCCAAGTCCCGCAAGTGCCCTCCAGCTGTCTTACTCACCTGGGTCCCTTCCCTGAGTCCCTCAGAGTGGCCACAAGCCAGTAATTAAAGGGTTACTGTTTGGCACAGGAGGGACCTTGGGACCCTGCTCCAGCTCGCATCCCTTCTGATCGGTTGGTATCCACTTACTTGTTCTGAACAGCACTGCTGGATGGAAGCAGTAGGTGGATGAGATGCAGTCCCTGTGCTTTAAGGACTTGCAGATTGATCCCTGATGGTGTCCAGTGCTGCCTCCCTCCTTTCCCCCCGCTCTTTAGCCAGGGAACCCTGGCAGGACGATGAGGCTGGACACCAGGGAAGCGGGCTTGGGGTGCAATGTGTCTTGGTTGCGACACAGTGTTAGCAGAAAGGGTATCTCCTTGCTCCTCTGCTACACTCTTGAGGCAGGGTGGGTGCTGTGGTGAATGGGCTGAGAGATCTGGTGGCCTCAGAGCCTGGAGTTGGCTTGAGCCCACTGGCCACTCTGGCTCTGCTGCCCACGCCCCTCAGCTGTTGTTTGCCCGGCTGCTCCCCCACGTGCCTGCACCTGTCCAATCACAGTGACTCTGCTGCATCAGTGAAGTCCTCTAGCAACTGAATGGTGGCAGCTGCTGCAACACCCCTGCCAAGCCTTTGTAGGGGAGGGTGACAGGAGAGGCTCTGTGCCCACCCCGCCTGACGCAGGCGCAAGTGGGGGCCACAGTCGACCCCCACAGGCTGCTGTTAGGTCATGATGAAGTGTTACTGCTGTTTATCACTTGACAAGATTCACTGTGTGTTCAGTGATACCCTATACAGCAAGGGGTGAGATGGGATTATACCCACCTATCAGAGGTGGAGCCTGAGGTTCAGAGAGGTCAGGGCGCTTGGTCAAGGTCATGAGGCCAGATAGAGACAGACCAGGGCCAGGGTCTGTGTGTCCTCTGCTCTGGCTAGCTGCCTGGGAAAGGGCCAGTCTGGGGAGCCAGGTGGCTGGTGTGGCCACAGAGGCCTGGGGAGGAAAGGGTTCTAGGAGCCTGCAGGCCATGCTGCATCACAGTGTGCAAGTTAAGAAGCAGAGCTGAGCAGGAGATGGGGACAGGCCATCACTGCAGGGTGTGGATGGAGACTCTGAGCAGGATGGACGGGCCTCAGACGACAACAGGTGTCTGGACCACAGGCCAAGGTGTTCTTGGGGCTGGAGCAGGGCAGTCTCAGGACATGTTCCTGTAAGGCAGCGAGCCCTGACTAGGTCCTGACAATTTAATTTTCTAGCCCCAATCACTAGATAACCCTGGCCCCTCTCTCCTTGCCCCAGCACAGTCATTTCATTGGAGTCTCATATAATCTTTGCAGGGAGCCATTAGAATCCATCACCATTTGCTGGAGTGAAAAATGAGGCTCTGGGAGGTGAATTTTCCTAAGGCCACCCAGCCAGTGAGGGACGGGGAGAGACTGGAATAATAGGGGCAGAAAGGGATCCGTATCAAATGTCAGGAGAACCAGGTTCTAGCTCTGGCCCCGCCACTGTGTGTGACCCAGGCCAAATTTCATCCCCTCTCTTGGCCTTAGTTTGTTCATCTGTAATAATGGTTGTGCTGTGAGTTTCCTCTTAGCCCCTGTGATTCTAGATGTTCTGCTTCGCCCTTATATTAAGAAGGCTGCAGATGAGATCTGAGGGCTTTGATGACTGAGAAAATCCAAAGGAAGAGAATGCACAGAGTGGAGGGGAGGGATGTTGGGAGGGGTTATTCTGTTTGGCCCATCCCTGTGTTACTGTCTCCTCTATGGGGTTTGGTTAAAAATAAGACACTGACTCACTTTTAAAAATGGTGGTGACAGTGGTGAGATTTGCCAGGTGCACCCAATCCCCTTTCCAAAGCGGTGTCCTCCCTGGCCCCAGAAGGTCAGACAGCCATCAGGTTGTGGGCTTCTCGGCCCCGGTTGCATGTTGCAATCACCTGGTGGCCACCACCCAGACCACTGCATCAAACTCTCTGGGATTGGAGCCAAAGCGTTAGAATTCTTTTAAAGCTCCCAGGAGATTCCAGTGAGTCCCAGAAAGACAAGCAGGTCTGTTAATATAGGCAGTTAAGGGCACAGGCTTTAGACTCAGAGAAGCCTGTGTGACTTTCCATTCCAAGTTTGTGTTTGCTCCCTTATCTGTAGAATAGGGAGAAGTTCAGAACCTACTTCATTGGGTTCTTTTTTTTATTTTTAATAAATTTATTTCTTTATTTTATTGGCTGTGTTGGGTCTTTTTTGCTGTGCACGGGCTTTCTTTAGTTGTGGTGAGTGGGGGCTACTCTTCGTTGTGGTGCGCGGGCTCCTCATTGCCATGGCTTCTCTTGTTGCGGAGCATGGGCTCTAGGCGCGTGGGCTTCAGTAGTTGCAGCACATGGGCTCAACAGTTGTGGCTCACTGGCTCTAAAGCGCAGGCTCAATAGTTGTGGCACACGGGCTTAGTTGCTCCGTGGCATGTGGCATCTTCCTGGAGCAGGGATCGAACCCGTGTCCCCTGTGGATTGGCAGGTGGATTCTTAACCACTGCGCCACCTAGGAAGCCCCTTCATTGGGTTCTTTATTGAATTAAGAAGGATATTGCATGATGGCAATGTAGGGCCCATTGCAAAGATCTATAGCCATTATTATTATTATTATTATTGTCAGTTTTACAAAGATGAAGATTGAGACTGTGCCCTAGAGGCATCCACCACCTGGAACGGGAGTGCAACACCAATCAGAGCTAGAACAGGTTGCAGAATGTGGTCGTGGTGCACATGGTACACGAGCACACAGGGCTCTGGGACTCTGTGGGTCTGTGAAGCAGTTTCTGATTGAGGTCTTCAGGCACGAGTTTGCGGAGGAGGAGGCATTTGAGCTGGGTATAGAAATATGAGTACACCATGGACGAGTGGAGAGGGCAAGGGCATTCCAGGCAGCAAGCTCAACATGAACGAAAGCATAGAAGCTGGGAAGTGTCAGGTGTGACAGGAGGTGCAAGGTGTGGCTGAAACATGGAGACGAGCAGGGACAGTGAGACCAGGTGGAGGTGGGGGCTCCTCTTCGAGAACTTTGAATGGCAGATGGCGGTGTTGAATGGTTTTCCTGGAGGCTCTGGGCAGCTTCCAAAATCTTTTGATCAGGTTTTAAATGACTGGCAGCATATTGACAGGATGCTAGCTCAGCAGCTGTGGCAGTGGCCCAGGTGAGAAAGAGTGGACCTGGATTTGGGAAAGGAGACTCAGGTGGGAAGCTTTGCAGGTGGAATCAACACAATCCTGGGATTGTTTTGGATGCAAAAGGATGAGGACCCCAGATTCCCAGGCCAGGTGTGTGAGAGGCTGGTGTTAGCAGGGTCCAAGGTGGCAGATTCCAGACTAGGGCAGATGATGCAGGCAGGCATCAGGGTAGAACTCCCCCGTGGACTCTTCCTGCAGGGGCAGAGGCAAAGCTGGCCCTCTGAGCAGTTCAGGCCACAGCCAGGTTGGTTTAAGGATGGAGGGCTGGGCAGGGCTGACGTCACAGGAAAAGACAGAAAGACATGGGAGAGGAACAGGCAATGGAGACCCCTGGGTGCTGGGTACCCTGATGTGTTGGCCAAGCAAGAGTGGAGGACCTCAGGGCAGACCCTCACCTGGTGTGCAGGTGTGGTCTGGGGACCAGGGCAGCGAAAGTAGCAGCAGCTCACTTTCTTCAATTCTCTGCAATTTCCACTATCTCAGCCTACCAAAAATCTGGATGGTCAGGTGGTGTCTGCCTGCACTGAGGGAAAACCAAAGCTCAGAGAGATGTTGTCCAAGGTCACCCAGCTGGAAAGCATTGGAGCCAAGACTAGAACAGGTCCTCTGATGACAGGCTCCACTCCTTTCCCCATCCCTTCCTCGCTCAGCAGGAAGAATCAAGCATAAATAATAGTAAGGACGGTGACAACAGCACCCAGTGACAACAGCAGCAATAGCTCCTATTACTGAGGACATGCTAGGTTCTGGGCTTGGCTTCCACAGGCCACTGTGAAGCCTCACACCCACTGGCGAGGTAGGCCAGTATGGTCTTCATTTTATTGGTAAGGAAACTGGCTCAGAGAGGGAAAGTTGTTTTTGTTTTTGTTTTTTTTTAAATTTATTTTATTTATTTATTGGCTGCTTTGGGTCTTTGTTGCTGCACACGGGCTTTCTCTAGTTGCTGCGAGCGGGGGCTGCTCTTCGTGGTGCGCAGGCTCCTCATTGTAGTGGCTTCTCTTGTTGTGGAGCACGGGCCCTAGGTATGTGGGCTTCAATAGTTGCGGCACTTGGGCTCAATAGTTGTGGTTCACGGGCTCTAGAGCACAGGCTCAATAGTTGTGGTACATGGGTTTAGTTGCTTCGTGGCAAGTGGAATCTTCCCAGAGAAGGGCTTGAACCCGTGTCCCCTGCATTGGCAGGTGGATTCTTAACCACTGCATCACCTAGGAAGTCCCGCACTGCTATTTTTAAACAGGTACATGAACATGGTAAAAAGTTCAAACAGTACGAAATGGACTACATTACTTGTTATGGATTCTTAGTTCAGGCTGCTATAACAAATTACCGTAGAGTGGCTGGCTTAAGCACCAGATATTTATTCTCACTGTTTGGAGGCCGAGAAGTCCAAGATCAATGTGCTGGCAGAACTGGTGCCGGGTGAGAGCCCATGTCCTGGCTTGCAGATGGCCATCTTCCTGCTGTGTCCTCACATGGTGAAGACCGAGGGGAAGTTTTTTTGTTTGTTTGCTTGTTTGTTTGTTTTTGCTGTGCTGTGTGGCCTGTGGGATCTTAATACCCTGACCAGGGATCGAACCTGTGCCCCCTGCAATGGAAGTGCAGAGTCTTAACCACTGGGCCACCAGGGAATTCCCGAAGGGAAGTAATTTATCTGCGGCCACACGGCTAATGAGTGGCAGAGTTCAGAGTTGAATTTGGGTCTGTTGGGCTCCAAAGTCCACTCTCCTTTCATGATGTCACTTGGCTTTGAGGTTCTGAGCCAAGGCCTAGGGTGTAGGGTGCTGGGGTTTGGCCCATTACCTGTAGGTACTTGAGGGTCTTCTGGTGAATGAATGGCTGGGTGAACAAATGAGTGAATGAATGACAAAGTTGTCTGGTCAGCAAGCAGCTAAGTGTGGTTGTGGTGTCTCTTCTAGACCCCAGACATTTCTACCAGTCAGCCTGACAGTGGCACCAAATCTGGAAGCCAGCACCTCTCCCAGAACGACCAGTCGAGCTCTCCTCAGAGCTCAAACACTCTGGACAGGAAGAGCGAGGGGGCTGGCACCATGGACCCCGTGCTCATGTCCAGCATCAATGGCGAGAAGCCCCAGGAGTCAGGTCCCAGTGGGACACCAGCCAGAAAAAGCCTGCCCTTCAAGAGAGGGGTGAGGAGGGGCGACGTGTTGCTGATGGTGGCCAAGCTGGACCCGGACTCGGCCAAGCCGGAGCAGAGGACCCAGCCCCAGGAAGCCCCCACTTGCAAGACCCCACCCCCAGCCACGGACCCTGGAGGGGAAAAAAAGGGGGAGACCCCAGGGACTCCTCGTGGCCTCCAGGCCAGCACCAAGGATTCAGCCCCGAAGGCTGAGAAGAACCAGACTGGGGGTGTTGGGGACCCAGGAACTGTGCTACTGACAAAAGGCGAGAAGGATCAAGACACAGTGGGGAAAGGGGGCAGGGCCCCCCAGACCAAAGGGATGAAAGGGGGTGAGCCCCAGGGCAAAGAGGGGCCGGGTGAGGGGAGGCCACCAGGGACGGCGGAGAAAGGGGGAGGGGACCCCCCAAACAAGGTGGCAAAGGGGAATTTCCCCAAGGATGCAGCAGGTGTAGGGAGGTGGGCCGGGGCCCAAGCCCAGGTAAGAAAGTGGGGAGGTTCCCTGGGCAGAAGGAGCAAGTGGGACGGTCCCCAGAGTAAGAAGGACAGAGAAGGTGCGCTCCTGAGGAAGGCAGACAGGACAGACGAACCTCAGACTAAGGTGGAGAAGACAGGCAAAGTGCAGGGGGTGGAGGGGGAAGCTCCTGGAGCGATGGAGAAAGTAGATGACCCTCAGGGCAGGCGTGGAAAGGCAGGTGAGCCCCAGGGTAAGATAGAAAAGGTGGGGCAACCTCAGAGCGAGTCTGGAGAGGCAGGTAGAGCTGGGAGTAAGACAGAGGAGGACTGTAAAGCCCCCAAGGAGGTGGATGCGTGTGGAGAGACCCTGGCAACAGCCAGGAAGAAGGACCAGCCTGAGAGCAGAGGCCGGAAAGCAGAGGAACCCTGCACTAGAGCAGGTGATGGGGCTGGGGCCCTGGAGATGGAGCCGCAAGGACCCGGCCAGCCTGCTCTGGAGAGCAATGTGGAGAAGCCTCAGAGGCAGGCGGAGAGCCCAGAGGGGCCAGCCCTGCAGGAGGGGAGCAGAGGAGGCCAGAGCGGAGTCTTGGACCAGGTGAGGGGGCTGTGGCCCCTGTGCGGGGGAGGGGCAGCCCAGAGGAACAAACAAGCACTCCCCTGCTCATCAAGCAGGGGTCTTGAGGCCCCCACAGCACCTGTCCCGGATGAGATTCTCCGCAGAGTGGGGACGTCCCAGCCATGTGAGATGTCCCCTGTGGCTGAGCTTACAGTGTCACACGATAGTTCTTCCTGCCAGGGAAACAGCAGATTGCTCGAAATGCAGATTCCTGGGCCCCACCTTGGAGCTTCCCATTGGGAAAGCTGGGGTGGGGCCGCCGTGGCTTGTGCATTTACAGAGGCACCCCCACGGGCACCGGGAGGTTCTGATGTAGCTGGTCCCAGACGCACTGTAAGAAACACCCCTGTAAGGGGTCTGCCCCTCACGCAGGGGTTGGGGGAGGGCAGTGTCGTCTTGCTCTAATGTATGTGATCTTTGCCCTCAGGCTCCTGAGGACAGATGGTATGAGGCCGAGAAAGTCTGGCTGGTTCGGAAGGATGGATTTACTCTTGGTAATTAGGGGTGTTGGCACATCTGGGGGCTCAGCCTCTCCCTCCTACGCCCCCTGCTGCTAGCTGTATTTGCCAGTCCTGATCACAGTTTGGGGGGTACAGGGAGGGAGGGGTCGGGGCAGTGGGGACTAGGATGGGGACATGTGGCTTTGTGGTGGGAACAGTCGGGCGTCGTTTCACGCTTGGCAGCTGGTCTGCTGGGTGCTGTTTTCAAAGGTGTTTGTGCCTTGGTAACTGTTTAACGAATTCATGAAAGCAGCAAGCATTGCTTGGTTCCTAAAGGAACTTAGAGTCTGGTGTGCGTGGGCAGATGGATTTCATCTCATGAGCCCGCCTTTTTCTGTTACTTGTGACTGGTGACCAAACGCTACTGAGCAGTGATTCTGAGTCCCGTTCAGAACATGGCCGGGAAGAGTGATTGATGAGTGATGTCTGTCCTGGGTCCTGCGAAGAGAAATGGCACCCGGTATGCCATTATCTGCCACCTCAGGTCTAGGTGTGAGATGGGTCCGTGCACCCCAGCATCTGGGGGCCGGCTCTGTGCCTGGCACTGCGCCAGCTGGTAAAAGCCCGAAATGAGTCCCAGCTTTTCTCCTCAAAGGATTTGGGGTCCCAATTCAGGGCCCTCCCTGTAAATAGGCTGCAAGGCGAGAGGATGACACCCATTTCTAATGTGTCCCGGGCGCTCTCTCCAGCATCTTGGCCTGGCTCAGCAACTCAGAATCTCTCTCTCCTCCCTTCTCTTTTCCTCCCCTCCCCATCTCCTCCCTTCCCCTCCTTCCCTGCTCCTCTTTGTCTCCCTCCCTCCCACTCTCTCCCCCTGGGCCGCCTACCAGCAACAGTGCTGAAGCCTGACGAGGGAACAGCCGACCTGCCGGCAGGAAGGGTGCGACTGTGCATTGATGCCGACAAAAGCATCATCGAGGTGGATGAGGATCACGTTGATCGGGTGAGCCCCCCTCCCCCTCCCCGCCTGCTCGCACCCTCCTTCCCCACCCCTGCGGGAGATTTCCTTGTGCTTGATGCCCTGGGGGGAGTTATAGGGAAGATCACCACTGAAGTCATTGCCCTGCTGCAGTTACGTTGTTAAGGAGTCGTTGCTCTGTCCCATGGTGTCCCCTTAATGGACGCATTAAGAGATGTGTTTGTCAGGTCTTGGGACTAGGAGTTCTCCTGCTTGACCTGAGAAAGGGATTGTTTTCCCTTTTTTGGAATATTGCAAATCATGCTACAAAGTGTGCTTCCTTTTTCACCCTGGCTACCAGGGAACTCGGAGCCAGATTTGCAGTTTGCCATTAACCATAGCATAGGTTCCAGTGGCTTACCTTTGGGATATCAACCTTTTGTTTTGATTTTGCTTTTTTGGTTGTTTTGAGTAATTATTGCGCTACATCACGAATCTACTTGAGGTTAAGTTGGAATCTAATGATAGAAGTAAAAGGTCCTATCCTGACCCTCTTCCACACCTCACAGCCTACTAACTGAGGAGTTTCCTCCAGGAGTTCCACGTGGGCCTCGTTCATCTGCATCTCTCTCTGCCCACCCCAGGCCCTCTACTCCCACTCGTGTTGGGAGTTTGCAGAGGGCCACTGTCCTCAGAAGAGAAACCAACTCTTAAAAAGAGCTCAGGGTTGGCCCAAACCCCGGAGCATTAGGCCCCCCAAACTCCTTGAAGCTGGAAAGAGTGGTAGGAAGGATTTTAGAATTGATGTCCCAAGGAGAGGCTGGGATCATCGCCTGCTTCTAGAAGGGTTTGGGCATATTTCCAAGCCATCAGTGTACGACAGGCTATCAGAGAAATGGGACAGTTAGGGCATTGGCGTCTGTCCTCAGTGTCACTGAGCACGTGCAGCGCTTCCCCCGACAAGACCCAGAAGAGGAGGAAGCAGCAGAAGACACTTCCTCACTCTTGGTCACCACCTGTCTTTCTGAGCTTAAGTGACAGAAGGTGCTCAGACCTTGCCGTGTCATCCTGAGAGCATCTCCCCTCCTGGTGCCACGAGTGCAGGGAGGCAGGGCCAGCGTGGGGAGAGGGGCGGCTGCACAGAGGGCGAAGGAGAAGAGGTGCCCCATTTCATTGGTAGGGTTTCCTCACTCTCTCCAGAGTCCTTGTGTTCTGTTCTGGTCTTTGGCACACAGGTCTCCAGGGACGGGGTCCCCCAGGGCTGTGTGTGTGTGCACGTGTGTGTGTGTGTGTGTGTGTCTGTGTGAGAAGGTGGGTGGTGTGGGGCCCCCGGAGGCCAGAGGAGACTCTGTGTGATGGTTCGCAGGCCAACCCCCCCGAGCTGGACCAGGCCGAGGACCTGGCCTCCCTGGTCAGTGTCAACGAATCCAGCGTCCTGAACACGCTTCTGCACCGCCTCCGGGCTCAGCTGCCGCACACGCGCGCTGGGCCAGACCTGATCGTCCTCCAGCCCCAGGGGCCCACGGCGCCCTCTGCAGGCAAGGTGAGGGGGGACGCTGGGAGCGGGACTGGCAGACTCTGGGGCGGGGCGGGGGCGTTCCTCTGCATCTCAGGGGAGAGCAGAGCCGCCAGAGCCACCTGCCGGCAACCCGTGAGCAGCATCCTGCGGACGGCGGTCTGGGGAGCCTGGGGACCACATGGTCCCCTCTCAGCGGGGAAGGGAGCATCAAAGACGGTCATGGTAAGAGAGCACTGCTGGCCGGGCGTCAGCGCTGTACCAGGCGCTGCTTCAAGCACCTCCGCTGTCATCTCAAGCGATTCTCAGGCCCGCCTGACAGGACAGGGACCTTGACCCGCACCACTGCGCGGACCAGGAGACGCTGGGCCAGCTGCCCAGCTCGTGCCTAGGGGGTGGGGGCGCGGGGGGGAAGCCCATGCTGCTGGGCCCGCGGGAGTCCCACACACCCACGTGAACTGGGGAACAGAAGCCTCTGTCCAGTTTTGGTTTATCTTTCCCTGCGGGGTGTAGAAACGGCCCATGTTTTGTCAAGATCACAGTCAAAGCAAAGGCAGTGTGCGGGCGCCACCTTGTGGAGAGGGGTGCAGCTACAACCGAGCCATTCGCGCCCCATCCCCTCCGTTCACTCAGGGGCTCCTCATGGAGCTATTGATTGAGGGTCCCGGGTGCCAGGCTCCGAGGGGGCAGCGGGGAAGAGCACAGGCAGATAAACCAGCTTTCACGGAGCTTCCGTGCTCACGGGGATGGCAGGCCCACCATGACGAGGAGAAGCGTGCGGAGCAGATGAGTGTGGAGGAGGGGACAGCGAGGAGGTGGGGAGGAGCGGGGATGGTGGGGGCCAGGTCTCACGCGTGGTCATGGGGACCCTGCTTCTGCTCTGTGTGTGATGCAGATTCTCAGCAGAGCAGGGACGGGGTCTGACTTATGCCGTGAAAAGATCTTCCTGGCTGCTGGGTGGAGGTTAGAGGCCAGCAAAAGTGGAGGCAGGGAGCCCCCCTCCCCCTCCAGAGGTCAAAAGTCTTATCTGTGCTTTGTTCAGAGGACTTGTTGGCCTGGGAAGGGTCGGGTGTCTAGAACACCTGCTGACGCACCGTGGGTGCCGTGGAAAGGTCACGACGCCTCTCTGGCCCCAGTGTTCTCATCTGTCAATCAGGGATGAAAAGCCGCATCTCGCCCTTTGGAGTCCCATGGGGCAAAGCCATCCCTAGCCCCCAAATGATGCTAAGTCCATTAAAGAGGGGGCCGTGGCCCTGCACCCCCTCCCCGAGGCTTCTTTTCTCCAGGACGCCCCATCCCCCTCTTAGGTCGCCCTCCAGGCCCCTCCCCAGCCTGGCTGTTCTGGCCAGGGGCCTGGGAGGGTGACACTGCCCTCTCCCCTCCCTTGCTGGGCAGGCCGTGCTTCTGTTACTGCAGCCCCAGGCCTCTGAGCCTTCCAGGAAGCTGAGCGCCTGCTCTGGTTCCTTCGGGGGCCCCCGGGAGAGGGGTTTGTCACAGGCCCCTCTGCAGCTCAATTCTCATGACTGTCCTGGATGGCAGTGTCCGTGACGCAGCCTGGGACCAAGAGCCTAAACATGCAGGCATTGGGACCCACCTTCGTAGGAGGAGCTGGAGTCCTGTGATCCTCCTAAGCCCCTGTAACCCTGGGGTGGGAATAGGTCCCCCTCAAGTCATCCTGCCTCCCACACCCAAACCCACAGCTGCCTCCTGCTCTTTGGCTGAGTCTGGTCTGGTTCCCCAAATGACCACCAGGTGGGAGTAGAGACCTGAAGATGGGCTGGGAAGGGTCCAGGCAGGGCTGGGGGCCTCTCTCACTAGGGGTCTGGGCCCACCCAGTGGCTGGGAGCTGGGTGCTTGCCTGGGGGTGCAGGCCTCTGTTGGGGTGAGTGTGCTGTGACTGTGTGGGGTGTAGATGGGCACACCTGTGTGCAGAGAGGCCTCTGTGACTGTTGGGTGCCTGTGGCTTTGAGCAGGCCCTTGTGCAAGCACGCAAGGGGACCTGTGTGTGTCTGCGGGGCCTGGGTCTACAGAATCCTCCCTTGTCCCCTCCAGGCCTGAGAAGGCGGACGACTGGGATAGCCTGGCCCTTGAACTTTATGTTTCCAAGGTGGGAGGTGGCTCTGGGGCTCGGACCCCAGGTTCCTCTGTCTGGGGCATGCCCTAAGGCTGTGTCCAGCCAGCGTGGGGGCTTGTCCTACTTTGCCAGTTTTGGCAAAGCCTTTTGCTTTGTGTCAGGATGGGGACTCATTACTGTTCCTGGGGGTCTTGGGGCAGGAAAGGCCAATAGTGCATTGGGGTAACCCCTCAATCCCAGGCTGGAGGCCCAGGCTAGGGGGAGGAGTTTGTGCCCCTGGTCCTGCCAAGCCACCGGGGAGGGCACATGCTGGCCCACTGGTCACCACTTAGCATCCTGGCTTCTGACACCCGCCTCCAGCCAGGCCTGTCTCCCTGTTCCCTTTGGTGCCTTTCCACTGCCCTCAGTACCTCCACTGCCCTCTTCATTTCTCCCTGAAAACTGCACTAAGCAGACTTCTGTCAAGGTCACAATGATCTCCGTGCTGCCAAGCCCAGTAGTCAATTCTCCGGTCTCCTCTGACTTGACCCTCAGCAGCACTTGAGGGGCTGGTCCCTCCCTTCTCCTGCCATCGCCCCCTTCCTTAGCTTCGGGATGCTGCTCTCCTGGTTTTCCTTCTGTCCTGCCGGCCCTCCCTTTCAGCCTCCTTTGCTGGTCCCAGATCTCTCCTCGTTGGGATGCCCCATCCCCACACCTCTTCTCTCTCCCTCTTTAAACTCTTACTTCCTCGGTGATCTCATCCAGGCGTATGGCTTTAAAATGACTCCCGCTCAGTATAATTTAATTAGTTGGTTTGTTTATCGTTTGTCTTCTCCCAAATGAAAGCAAGCTTTACAGGCAGGGCTTTTTTGTTTTAAGTCAGGTTTATTAAGGTATAATCTATAGACAGTTAACGTCACATTTTTCAGCATTCAGTTCTGTAAGTTTTGGACAAACACGTAACGTGTGTAACTGTCTGCACCATCAATTACAGGACAGTTCCATCACCCTGCAAAGTTCTCCACACCCTTGTGGTCGGCCCCTCCCCCACGTCCTGCCCTTGGCAGCCACTGATCTGTTCTTTTGTCCCTTTTCCCTAGTTCTGCCTTTTCTGAAAAGTCATATAAATGGAATCGCACAGCATGTAACATTTGGAATCGGCATCCTCCACTTATCACAATGCACAGTGCACTTGAGAGTCACCTGTATTGTTGCAGCTGTGAGCCGTCAGTTCTTTTATTCTATTGTATTTTATCGCACAGCTTTGTTTATCTATTCAGAGGGGGACCAGTTGTCCTGATTTTCCTGGAACGGAGGGGACATGGGACTGTCAATGCTAAAACCAGGGCGGTTGGTTATCTTAGTTCTTTAGTTGAAGGACATTTGGATTGTCTCTAGTTTTTTAATGATTTTGAATACATGTTCAATATAACCAGTGACAGAGAGGGTTTTTTGGTGAACACAGATATTCATTTCTCCTGGGTAAATACCTGGGAGTGGATTTATCAGCTGTGTGATGAGTGCACGTCTTACTGTAGAAGAAGCTGCCAGGCTGTCCTCCAGAGTGGCCGTGTCGTGTAGCATTGTGGGAGAATTCCAGTTGCTCTGCATCTTAACCAGAACTTGGTAGTGAGTGTCAAAAAAAATTAAAAACTTGTTTTTAGCCATCTTAATAGGTGTGTAATGGTACCTCCTCACGGTTGGCAGAGATTTGCTTTACTTGCTTTGAGAAGTGTGTGTCCCCAGTGCCTGGGATGGTGCCTGCTATGTAGTAGACACTCAATGAATGTTTTTTTACTGCGTGAAGAATGAGTGGGTGGTGGAATGAATGCATGAAGTGAAAGCGGCTTCGGGTATCATCTAAATCTGTAATGGCAAATACATAGCACACGTACCACCACCTCCCCCATGTCCCATTCTGTTTCCATGGCAGACATCACTAATCAGTTGTGCCATTTTATCCACCTGCTTCATTCAGGCAGGTGTGACCCAGTGACTTGTACAGCAAGTGAGATGAGCCCCATGAGCTAACACAGCTCTAGTTCAAGACTCTTGTTGGCTGAAGAGGAGGCCCAAACTCAGAGCAGGGTCCAAGGCTGCCCGAGGACTCACACGAGCCAGTGGCAGGACTAGACCTGCAGGCTGGGCTCTCCCCAGAAAAATGCACGACTTCTCTGTCAAGGCTGGAGTAGGAAGGAAGGCAGGGACATGGATCTGGGCTTGAGGCTGGGCTGGAGCTCCCTGGGCCCCGGCTGGCTGGGAAGGCTGATGCTGGCGATCTTCCCACAGGTGCCCAGGAGCCGCCGGGATGGCCCGCCTGCCCACATTGGTTCCCTGGCCCAGCGGGCATACTGGGCCCTGCTGAGCCAGCGGAGGGACCAGAGCATCGTGGCCCTGGGCCGGAGCGGCGCTGGCAAGACCACCTGCTGCGAGCAGGTCCTGGAGCACCTGGTGGGGCTGGCGGGCAGTGTGGATGGCAGGGTCTCAGGTACAGTGGTCTCCAGGGGACATGCGGCCGGGACACTTTGGGGGGCAGGTGTGGTGGCTTACGGGGAGGGAAGGGAGGCTCAGAGGGGTCAATGGGCAGCTCTTTCTCATATCTACTCAGCTGGCGTTCACTGAGCATCTGTGTGCAGAACCTGTGCTGGCTTCTGGGCAGGGCCACCCCTAGTCTGTTGGGTACTTTTGTGTGAATTAGAAACAGGTACTCCTTCCTTAAGACACTCACTGCCATCTGTGGAACAGTCATGACACTAACAGACATTGGTAGAAGCAAACACGTGGCTGCCACATTCTAGGCCATCTTCCTAATAAGCCTACAAACCTGTGACTGTGTGACATACGTGCTGTGCCCCTTAGATGTGGCATCCTTACACAGTGTACGAGCCACTGCGCTGTGCGGCGACAATAAAGACAAAGACGGGGGGCCAGAAGGGAGACTCCGCTGCACGTCTGTGCCGGACTCCAGTGCTCTGCACCGCGTGCTGGCGGAGCTGGGGAGGGGAGAGACCGAGGCAGCGCAGAGCAGGGGCTGGGCCGCTGCCTTGAGGAAATAATGTTTGAGCTGAGCCTTAAAGAAAGAGTGTCAACATTGTAAATCAGCTATACTTCAGTTCAAAAACAGGAGTGTCAGTTGGTAATGAGGATTACAGTATTGGTAGTGATGATGGTAGAGGCTTGCTGAGGGCTCACGTGCCAGGCCCCATAGCAAGCAGGTGAACTTATCTATTACTTAAAACAGCCCTATGAGGTAGATATTATGATTTGATGAGGCCATTAAGACGTAGAGAGGTTAACCAGCTTGCCCAAGGCCACACAGTGCATACATCCTAGCGCCGAGATTCAAACCCAGGCAGGCTGGCTCCCAGAACGGTTACCCCTGGGCCAGTGTTCTCAATGTATTGTTGCCCCTCCGAGGAGCCTTTTTGGATGTTCTTTCTCATAATCATCTCCCACCATGACAATTTAATGCCATAGATTTACATATACTGTTTATGCAGTGTGTGTGTGTGTGTTTGTGTGTATGCTTTATGCATAAGAAAGGAAAACTACCCCCATCTTCAAGAATCCATTTCTGCCCTCTTGGGGTCAGTATTCTCCTTGCTGAGAATATATGGCCCGGGCAATATTGCTTTTCTAATAATAACAAGCATGATACTGACCACCACATTTGGAGCATGTTCTAAGCACTTTGCGTTATTAAATCTTTTAGCCTTCATGACAACCACATGAGGTAGGTAAGTACTATTATTACCTCCATCTTGTAGATGGGGTATCTGAGGCACAGGGAGGTTAACTAGTTTGCTCCAAATCAGGTGACTGGCAAAGGGGAGAGCCCACATTCAAATTTGCTTGATCGTTGTACTATTCCTGCTTCTCCACTGCTGTTATTCCAATGCTTTATTTATCACCTGCTTTGCACCTGGCCCAGGTGAGAGCCATGTTAGGAGCTGGGGATACGGCAGGGAGAGGCACCAGTCTTGGCCCTCCTAGAATGTAGTTCTGCTGAAAGTGTGTGTTGGAGGGTGGGAGTCAGGCTAGGCTGTATCCAGGTGCCCAGCACAGCGCTTGGCACATAGTGGGTGTTAGGTAAATAGTTGCAGGGAGACTGCAGGGCTTTTCAAGCCTGCTGTGATGGGGAGTTCCCTGAGAGCAGGTCCGAAAATGTTAATTCCCTGCCTTCCTAGACTCTACCAGGCCCAGGAGGCCCTAGGGCAGCCCTTGTCACTCAGATTGCACCAATTCTGGGTCTGTGTATCTCCCCTTCTTAACTCAGTCTTGCTCCTCCTGTGCCCCTGCTCACAGCAAAGGCCAGCCCAGCAGTGAAATGGGTGTGGCTTGGAGCTGAGGTGGGAGGTGGAGGGGGCCCTGCTGGGGCCTTGAGCCAGAATGGAGTCCTGTGAGAGGTGGGCGTGGCAGCACCCGGGCCACGGGTGATGCCCTGTCCGTACCCCCACAGTGGAGAAGATTCGAGCCGCCTTCATCGTCCTCCGGGCCTTTGGCTCTGTGTCCACTGGCCACAGCCGCAGTGCCACCCGGTTCTCCATGGTGATGTCGCTGGACTTCAACGCCACAGGCCGAGTCACGGCCGCCCAGCTCCAGGTGAGGCCTCTGGGTGGGAGGGAGAGGGGACTCTTTGGGGCTGCAGTGTCCCCAGCCCCACTCAGCAGAGCCCACACCTCCAGCGGGGACCCTGGAATGTGTCTAAATGGTCATTGCTCCCCAGGCCAGCTCCTCCCCACCTTTCTCAGTGCCCAGACACCCCCTCCCAGAGCCACTGGGGCCCGTCTGCGCCTCGGAGTACCACGGGGATGAAATATTCATGACTAAGTATGTAATCCAGCTGCTCATCAGCTGGGCCTCATAAGCGTAAGCTGAAGTTAAACAGCCGCTTGCCGGCCTTCCGCAGCAGCCTGTGTGTGGCGAGCACGTGGCCTGTTTGTTCCTCTCTCCAAGACCGCCCGGCCCCTCCCCCTCCCCCCTCGCAGACAGTGTGTTTGAACAGAAAATAGGATTAGGTTATTAGAAGGGTTGTTTGTACGTGGAGCTGGGATAGTACCCAGACTCGCTGGTGCCAGATCAGTCCCTTTCTGTTCGGCACTGAAAGTCCACTGCTCATGATCCTTTGGGTGAAGTTATCACGGGCTTCTGTTACGTAGGAGTATGTTGCAGGGTGGCTCTGGTTAATTGTTAGTACCTTTGCATTCCTTAACCGGAATGAGCCTGTTGCATTCATTGATTCCCTCCATGGACTCTGAATCAGTGAGACAAAGGCCTGGCACCTTTTGATTCGGAGGCATCCAGCAGAGTCGGGGCCTGAGGTGTTGCCTTGAAGAGTGGGCCCGGGGTCGGGGGTGGCAGGGGTGGGGGGGGCAGCCTCCCGGGGCCCCGTGCTGACCGGGCACCTGTCCTCTCCCCTGGCAGACGATGCTTTTGGAGAAGAGCCGCGTAGCCCGGCAGCCAGAAGGGGAAGGCAGTTTCGAGGTTTTCTCCCAGATGCTGGCTGGATTGGACCTGGATCTCAGGTGAGCAACCGGCCAAGCAGGGACAGCTGAGAGCAGCGAGACAAAGGGCACCCGCTCTCCAGGGTCCTAGCCCTGGCTCAGCCCAAAGAGAGAGGCGGTGGAGCCCAGTGGTTAGGATTCTGGCCTCTGATTCTAGCTGCCTGGTACTGCTCCTGGGCTGAGTGACCCTGGCCAGGTGTCTTCTGCTCTGAACCTCCATTTCTTCCTCTGTGACATGGAAACGATACCTTGACTGACCTTATAGGATTAAGTGAGATAATTCACATGCGGCTCTTTATACGTGCTGGGGAGCAGTGGAGGATGTCTGCTGTGATGGTGACGTTTCGGCACAGGTTCTGATAGCAGTGTGGGAGGTGGGCAAGGAACAGCAGACCCCAAATCTTCTAGAAGCGCCTATATGCTGTGAGAGCCTTGGGTGCACCTGAGGTAGCTCGGGGCAAGGAGGCACCAGGTGGAACAGCAGAGAAGCCAGGAGACACGTCTTGGAGGGCCTCCTGGGGGAAGTGGCCCAGGGAGTCATCTCTGCCCCTCCCTGACTCCTGGGCATCCTTGGGCACGTGGCTTCCTCTCTCTGAGCCTCGGTTTCCTCGCCTGTTGAATGAAGGGGCGAGGTTCTATCTAGTGCGGCTCCGGGGAGTGCTCGCCCGGGCAAGGGGCGACAGTTTCTGATTTGCCTCTGTGTCCCCCATCATTTGTCTCCTTCCCTCCTGCTCATCTGAAGGGCAGGCTCAACCTGTCCTGAGCCTCCTGGCTAAGGCCAGAGGGACACCTATACCCTTTTGGAGAGAGGACAGATTAGAGAGGAAACGCTCAGTTTTCAGAGCAGGGTAACTGAGGAGTAAGGAAGCTTCTGGATGGCCTTCACTTAGGAAGGGCCCGGTGAGGGCAGCAAGTGAGGAATATTCGGGAGGTGGGGCCAGGGCCTGAGGAAGCCGCTGGGGCCGCCTGGCGCATTGCATGGAGCCCCACGCCGTGAGGACCGCCTGCCCTGCCAGGCCACCGGCATGGGCGGGTCCTCCCTTACTTCTGGTCCTGTCTCTGTTTCCAGGACAGAGCTGTACCTGAACCAGATGGCAGACGGCAGCTCCTTCGGCATGGGCGTGTGGCCTAAGGTAAGGAGGAGGTGCTTCTGGGTGTGAGTGGGTGTCTGGGTCCCCGTGGCCAGGATGGGAGGGTCAGGGAAGGGTCCCCTGTGTGACTTGTTGCTCTGCCACTGGGGTGAGTAGTTGGCAAGGGCTGATCACATAGGGGAGGCAGGGTTGCCTTTATGGGGCCTGGGTTTGTCAGGGAATGTACAAATAAAGGGAATCAGGAGGTGGTCTGTGTAGAGGTAAGAGCATGGGCTCTGGGACAGGCTGCCTGGGTTCAGACCCTGACTCTGACACTTACTGGATACGTGACCTCAGGCATGGAACCTAGCCTCTCTGAACATCTGTATCCTCTTTGGTAGAATAACGATAGTAGTGGTATCTGACTCATGGACCTGTTGTGAGGGTTAATGAAATGATGAGCAGAAAGCACCTAGCACTGGGCTTGGATTACATCAATCAGTGGCAGTTCTCTTAGGAAATATTGCTGATGATTAATGTGGGTAGGTGCAGTCAGAGATGGCTTCCTGGAAGATACGGCATACTTGTAGCGCCTTCAGAGGTGGTATTCAGTTGTTTAAACAAGCAAGTTGTCCACTCATTTATTTTTTTATTTATTTTTTTATACTTTAAAATTTGTTTTGTCACCCCACCCCTACTCCTACCACCACCCCCTGTGCCAGGCCTGTGCTAGGTGCTGGGATTACGGTCCTCATCTGTGAATTTTCACTCTGTCGGGAGGGAAAGGCTTGGGAATTAATGCAGTCATGTGGGATAAGAATATGCCAGAGTTTGTACAAGATTCTGTACACCAGAGGATAGTTGAAAGCTACTTGGCCTCAGTCAGGGAAGGCTTCTTAGCCAAGGGGACATCTGACCTGGGTTTTGAAGGATGAGTAGGAGTTCACCAGGTAGAGGAGAGTGAGTCATTTCTACTCCAAAGCCTTTTTCCAAACATACATGTTGGGGAAACAAATGGTGCTGGAATCATTGGATGTCCTCATGCAAAGAAAAAAAAGAAAAGAATTTCAATCCACAAAGCCACACCATATACAAAAATTAAGCCAAAAAATTGGATCATAGACCTAAATGTAAAACTTAAAATCATAAAATTTCTCAAAGAAAACAGGAGGAAAATTTCTGTAACTGTGGATTGGACAAAGACTTTATAGATATGACACCAAAAGCACAGTCCACGAGAGAACAAATTGATGAATTGTACTTCATTGAAATTAAGACCTTCTGCTCTTGGAGTGTTACTGTTAATATGAAAATACAAGCCACAGACTGGGAGAAAATACTTGCAAACCACATATCTGATAAAGTCTTTGAATTGAGAATTTATAAGTGACTCTCAAAACTCATAAATAAAACAACCTGACAAAAAAGATGGGCAAAAGATTTCAACATAGACTTCACGAAAGAAGACACATAGATGGCAGATGAGCCTGTGAAAGAATGTTAAACATCATTAATCATTAAAGAAATTCAAACTCAAACCAAGATGAAATACCACTACACAATTACTAGAATGTCTACGCTTGACAAGATTGATCATACCAAGCGCTGGTGAGAGCCTGGGGTAACTGGAACTCTCATACCCTGCTAGTGGGAGTGGAGCATAGTACACCATCTTGGAAAATAGTCTCTTACAAACTTTTATATATCCCACATGGCGCGCTAGTCTACTCCTAGGTATTTATGCAGGAGAATGGATGGTGTACATCTGTGCAAAAATTTTTTACATGAAAGTTCATTAGCAGTTTTATTTGTAATAGCCAAAACCTGGAAACTACCCAAAATGCCTATTAACAGGTGGCTGAATGAATTCATTGTAGAATACCCATAAAGATAGTATACTACTCAGTAATAACGGTGAACCCATGGTATGTCCAAGGACACGATGGCGCTCAAAGTGATTGTGCCGAGTGAAAAATCTTAGATGAAACGGTACAACCGTATGATTCCATGTACGTGAAACTCTAGAAAATGCAAACAAATCTGCTGTGACGGCAAACAGATCAATGATCGCCTGAGGACTGGGAGGCGGGAGGAGGGGAGAAAGGGTTATGAAAGGGAACTTTTGGGGGTGATGGGTGTGTCCATTTAAAGACAGTGGCGCCGTTGCTTTCACGGTGCCTGTGTCAAAGCTTATCACACAGTGCTTGTTAAAGATGAGTGGTTTATTTTTGCCAATTACACCTGAATAAGGTTCGCGCGCGCGCGCGCTCTCTCTCTCTCTCTGCTGGGTACTGTCCACAGAGTCATTACTGATTAAGTAGGTCTGGGCTGGGGCCCAAGAATCTGCATTTCTCACAAGTCCCCAGCTGATGCTGAAGCTGTGGGTCCAGGGACCCCTCTTTGAGAACCACTGTAGGCAAGGCTGTTTTGATGGTGGCTGGAGTGGGCTGGAGTGGGGTGATGCGGCTCCCCCAGGTTCACCTGCCCGACTCCCCCTCCACTGGGGGGACCTGCAGCATGTTTCCTTCCTTGCCTCTTCTAACGCTGGTTGGGGGCCGCTAGGAGCCCAGACCTGCCCCTGGATGGCAGAGGGTGCAAGGCTACCCCGGCGCTGGGTTTTCTTTAATGAGCTTAGGCCAAATGCATCCATTTGAATCAGCAAGAGTGTTGTTGTTTGTCCTCTTGGTGTTGAGGAGGAAAAGGGCTCAAGCCAGGCCCTCGTGAGCCTCCCAGCCTGACCTGTTTGTTCACAGTCTGCATACAGGCACGGGGCGCAGCGCGAACCCATATCAAGGAGGCGTTTGAAGTGGTTTTCTTTCTTTCCTGTGTTTCTGGGGGGTGTTTTTTCAGACCAATTGATCTGTGGGAACTGGTAGGGTATTTCTTTGTTCTCGCCCTGCTACCTGGCAGGTACAGAGAGAGTGTTTTCTTTGTTCTCTAAGAGCAAAAATAAAAGCTGGAGACTCGTTGGTCTTTGATACAAGCCTGGGCTAGTTTTCTGGGGTTGGGCCGTCCGAATACTGTCTCAGTAAAGGAATTTCGTGGTCAGGAGATGCCCCCCAAGAATGAGAGTTGCTAAGTACAAGCCCCCGAAGTCTCTAGAGTCAGCAGATAAGAATACAGGATGCCTGGACCGTATTCATCTCATAACTGATCTAACAGCGTGGTGACCGTAATCATACTGTACACTTGAAATATCCTGGGAGGGCAGATCTTAAGTTCTCACCACACACCAAGAAGCGGTAACTATGTGAGGTGATGGATGTATTAATTAACTTCATTGGAGTGATCATTTCACAGTGTGTACATATATCAAATCCTCACATTGCATCCCTAAAAATACACAATTTTTATTTGTCAATTATAACTCAATAAAACTGGAAAAAATACAGGATGCCCGGTTAAACTTGAGTTTTACATAAAGATCGAATTCTTTTTTTAACTTAAGTGTGTCCCAAATATTGCATGGGCAGGCCTGGAGCATTGAAGTTGTATCAGGGAGGGCTGCCTGGAGGAGGCGAGTACTAGCTGGTCATGGACTGCGAGAGACATCAGACAGGTGCAGTGAGGCCAGCCTTCCTGCTGCACGGAGCCCCCCATGAAGAGGCAACGGCGGGAGAGAGCCAGCAGTGCTGTGGTTGTAGAGCCCAGGGTGAGCGTGTGGGGTGGGGGCTGTCCGCTGGAGCAGGGCCCCATGGAGGGGACGCTGGCCCTCAGGGTGGCGCTGACCCTGCATGGCCGCCTCTGCTCGCTGACTGCCGGTTTCACCTCCTGGTCCCTGTGCTGTGCCCTCCCTGCCTGCCACATTTCAGTTTTTAAATGGAACTTATTTGAGATCTGTTAGGGCAGCAGGACACTTTTGAAATCACAAAGCTTTCATATTATTTTCTTCTCTGTAATTTATTTTTTCGCAACCTAGCCTGATTTTTTAAAAAAGTGCCCGCGGCAGTGGTCATAATAATAATAATAATCCTTGCCTCCCAGCAGTTTGCTTCTGGTTGTCACCAGCCAGGCTTCAGCCCGAGGCACATTTATTTTTTATGACCCAGGCCTCAACTGTGGAGGAATGGGCTCCAGACAGAAGAATGAGGGACCAGGCGCTCCTGCCAGGGGCTCTGCCGGGAGCTTTCTCTTACTGAATCCTCTAAGGACCCTTTGATGGAAGAAATTATTATCACATCTGTTTTTCGGGAGGAGACACCAGGCTCAGAGAGGTGAAGCTACTTGCCTGAGGGCACACAGCTTTTAAGTGGCAGAGGCAGGACTGGAATCCACGTTGGCCTGACTCCACGTTGGCAGTCTTGTTTGTCCCGAGCTGTCATCTCAGGCCTGTGCCTTGGCTGAAGACTCTGTGCTCTGGGATGTGACCCAGTGTGCACCCTTGGGTCACTTCCCTTTCAGCTTCAGCTTTACCCGCCTGTGGAATGGGTAGAGCATTACCCAGCTCTTCAGTCTGCTCCTAGGGTTGGGGGCTTGGTGATGAATCTGGTGTATAGTGACTCTGCCTCTCCCTAGCTGAGTGGCCTTGGACAAGTGCCTTACCCTCTCTGAGCCTCAATTTCCTCCTCTGACAATTGGAGAGACTCACAGCTGCCTTACAGGGTAAAAGCACCTAGTGAAGCATGGTAGGTGCTCAGTTAACCTTCTCTCCTCTGTCCTTAAATGGACTTCCAGTGCCCAGAGAGGACGTGTACCCATCAGTGTTGAGATAAAGGGAGCCCCTGGCTCTGGACAGACACCTGTCCTGCCCTTCTCACGGTCTCCATCAAGTTCACCCACCTGTGCAGGCACCCATGTTTCTTCTTCAAATGAAATGAGTCAGCGTTCAGCTTTTCCCTCCCACATCTGGCTCCAGGTCTAGGGGCAGGAAGGGCGGGAATCTCCTGGGTTGGTTGGTTGGTTGTAGAGACACAGGGGGGCCCACCCTAGCCCTAGAGGAGGGGGCATGGTTTACATCCCCATGAAGCAGAGTGGGACCCAGGCCCCACACTGTGCTTATAACCAGGGGACAGAACTCTGGGGGCTGGTTCTCTCAGCCAGGGAGGCCCCCAGTGCCATGGCCTCCACCAGAGAGCAGCACCCAGCTGCAGACCACGGCTCCCCACTGCCCTGGGCCCTGCGAGAGAGGCCTGCACGTCCACCCTCCGAGTGCTCGGCACCTAACGTGCCGTGTCCTCCAGCTCCGCGCCCTTCCGCCAGGAGACCCTGCCTGCCTGCCTGCCTGCCTGCCCAGCACCTGCTTCTCCTGCTCACGCTGCTTGCTTCACACACCGCTCCTTCTCAGAAGTCGGCCCCTCCGCGGAACCCCCCAGGCCCGGCACTCACCCTGTGCTGTCGGTGTCCGTCTGCACATCTGTCCCCCTCATTGGATTGGGATCCCCTTGAGGACGGGCCACACCTGATTCACTTGCCAGGGACTGCTGGGCAGCAGCGGGGAAGGTGTCCTTGGAAAGCCGAACAGCCTGGGCAAAGGCATGGGGTCCAGCCCAGCGTTAATTGAGCATCACTGTGTACCAGGCACCGTGCTGATGCTTTACACACGTCAACTCATTTAGTCCTCACAGTGGCCTGGGGGGAGGGTCGACTGTTATTTCCGTTCTACAGTGGGGGAAGCAGCCTCCAGTGCAAGGGCGAGGGCTTTGTGTAGTCACCGCCAGGGACGCAGAACCAAGAGGAAGCGCAGTGCTGCCTGCCTCCAGGTCCAAACCTGGCCTCTCTCTGCATTATTGGAACCTCCCGGGTGCTCTAAATGCAGCCCGGTTGAACGTGGAGAGAACATTTTGGATTTTATTTTTTTGCACTAAATTACCTGCCAGCTTGGGTTAACCTTGAGTCTTTGATCGGATCAGGCATACCCTGGGCCTCGTCTGTGTCGCCTTTTACTTTTTTCACTAATTTATTTTTTTTCCAGTGGAGCTGAGACATACATTCGTGTTGGAAAGCACAGATTCTAAGTTCACCCCTCAGTAATGATTATATTCCTACACACACCTGGGACCCCATGGCAGCTCAACGTGTAGAGCATCCCTCATTCCAGCAAAGGCTCCCCTGAGTCCCCACCCCATCAGAAGCCCCCCCCCCCCCACGCCCCAAGTCATCATCCTGACTTCTCTTCTCACAGGGTAGCTCTGCCCACGTTTGGACTTCACGTAACTGGAATCACATGACGTGTGGTCTTTTGTACGTGGTTCCTCTGACTCACGTGGGGTCTGTGGGGTTCATACACGTGCTTGCATGTATCAGTGACGTGATCTTTTTCATTGCCACGTGGTACTCCATCACCGTGCCCTGGCTGGACCACCCACTGTTATCCATCCTCCCCTTGGTAGACATTTCGGCTGTGAGTTGATTTGTCCCACTGATCCGATTTCTAGTTTCGTGATTTTGAGGCGAGGACTGGCTTTTGTCCGGGCATTATGCAGAGGTGCCTGGCTCCCTAGAAGTTCAGGGAACTGTAAACATCCTCCTGATTCTAATTGTTTTAGATCAGAAGCATCTATATTCATCCCTCCGTGTCTTCTGTTGCAGCAGAGATGGGAAGCTGGGGAGGAGAGAAAAAGAAGCGAACAAGCATTAGAGGAAGTTTTCTAATTCTTCTGTTCATGTGAGCTAAGTGGCAGGTGATGGAGTCTGCCTGTAATTTAAAGTCAAATGCTCATGGCTGACGGTGGGAGCCATGATAAATGTGTTGCCACTGTCCTTTTGGTGTCCTTTCTCTGCTACTTTGAAATCTCATAAATAACCAAGAGCATGTTGGTAAGATGCCTTCCTTTCCTCTGTTTGCTACAGCGGAGCAACTGCGGTTGCTAGGTTGAACTCCTGGTTGCTAGGGATTTTGTGGTCCTGTGGTGGCCCAGAAATATGATGGATCAGTGGAACATGCTTTTGCTATTAATTGAAATGTTTCCACAGCTAATCTCTCAATGTCACTGCGTGCTTTAACCTTGTCCCAATTGGTCAATGATCCTTGCAGGTTTCTTTCCCAGTTAGAAGAAGTGGCTTGAGTGGAGGGGACAAGTGGTCAGGATGGGGAGTCAGAAAAGCCTGATTCTAATCCCGTATCTGATACCAATTTGCTGTGTGACCTTGGGCAAATGTCGTCCCCTCTCTGAACATTGGACTCCATCAACTTCCAGGACCTGCCAGCTTTGACAGCTTACAGTCCATCACCCAAGCTCTGTAAACAGGCCAAGTGCAAATCAGCTCCTCCTTATCTGCCAGAGGATTATTGACAAAAGAATTCTCATCCCCAGCTCACTTCCTCCCAACCCAGCAGGCTTCTGGGTTGTGTCTCCTTGGCCAGATGGTGTGTGTGCAGGATTTTCAGACTAATTTTAATATTCAATCAAACATAATTGGGATCATAAATCCAAAAAATAAAAAACGACACCCTACAACCCATAAACATCTGATCATATCATCTTCTCTTTCCTCCTGCTTAAAAACCTTTGGCAGTTTCCCACTGCTTGCCCTGGGGGTGGCAGACAGGATATATTTCTGTTGCCAAGGCAGATCAGTTGGCAGGGGCTGCAAGGGGGGATGTCCTGAAAAGAACCTGGACTCACTGTTTTGCTGTGGGATCTTCATCGATTGGTGATGTCTGCCACGGGTCCAGTAATGTAAATAGGGGTGCGTATTTGTCCATTGTGGCTGGAGGTTTAAGCCTGTGCCCATTAATGTGGTGTTTGAGGTCTTCCCCATTAGTACTAGCCTGCCTCTCATGCTTATCTCCTCCCCTCCTCTGTCTGCCTCGCCTCCAAAAATACCTGCCTCTCAGTCCATGTTCAGTTGACCACCTGTTGTCTCCAAAGATGTCCTTTGTTCCCATTGTTCCCTTGCCTGTTGGGCCTTTATTCCATCAAATCAGTCAGCTCTGCTTGTTTGTCTTTCAGACTTCAATCACAACCTTGTCTCGTCTTCTGCGACATTCTCTTTGACTCTCTTGGTTGGTCTTAATCAGCCGGGCCCTCCTCTGAGATCCCAGAGTCCCCCACTTAGCCTGTCTCACACTTGGTTGTTTTTACGTCTCTTTCCACTTCTGCCTCGAGAGGTCCTCCAAGTCAAGTTCTGGATGTTGCTCATCTCTGCCTCCGCAGAGCCCAGCACGGTGCAGAGCCTCAATAAATCTATTGAATGAACATACGAATGAATAAAAATCACACCGCCTTCCAAAGTCAGATAGAAATGCTTTTTATCACTTTCCCAGCAGCCCGAGTGCTGTGTGTCAGTACTCCCTAGCTTAATCATGGGTAATATACCATGGTCATAAAATGACCGCACATCCCCCCAAGGCCGAGCCCTGCTTCCAGTTGTGAGTGTGCATTTCCTCCATGGTGATGGCCTGTTTGTCTTCCTCTCTCCCTTTGCTCTCAGCCTGAAGATAAGCAGAGGGCAGTGGCCGCCTTCGCCCAGCTCCAGGGTGCCATGGAGACGCTGGGAGTTTTGGAGAGCGAGCAGAGGGCCATTTGGCGGGTGCTGGCTGCCATCTACCACCTGGGTGTGGCGGGGGCCTGCAAAGGTACGTGCTTCCCGCCGAGCTCACCTGGGCCGCCGGCTGTCTCCACTGGCAGGTGCCTGACAAGGCCCTCCTGTCCACGAGGTGGGCCAGGGTCAGCCTGTCACCTGCCGCGTCTCCGGGGCTGCTCTCTGGGAGGCTGCCGAATCGGGTGTGCCGACAAGGAAGTGGATGGGATTTTTCAAGCAAACCGCGTAGCCCAGTGCTGTCCAGTGGAACTTGCTGCCACGATAGAGAGGTTCTCTGTCCAATATGGTGGCTGCTAGCTGCACGTGGCAGCCAAGTATTTGACATGCAGCTAGTGCGACCGAGGAATTGAGTTTCTAATTGCACTAAGTTGTAATTAACGTACATTTAAATAGCCACACGTAGCCAGTGGCTACTGTGCTGAGAAGAGACACCCTGGAACAGGTGAGAGAAGGCTGGGTCCACGCACTAAAGGTGCTGTGTTTCTGTCTAGACATCTTGGAGATGCTCCCACCACATGTGTTGAAGCCGACCCAGCTATCCTTCTCCTCCCAAACCTGCTCCCCTCCTTAAGTGTCTGTTCGCTGATGTCGCTCCTTGGAGTTGGTCTCCCCAGGTGGTTCTGATCACCCCCTCCCTCGGTGCTCCCTATCCAGTCGTTCACCTTGCCCCATAGGTGCTTTGGTGACAGCATTTCTGTCCTGACTTCTCTATTCTCACTGTTCTCTGCTGAGACTAGGTATTTGCTAGTCCTTTTTTTTCTCTTTTCTTTTTTCTTTTTTCGCGTGGACTATTACAGTAGCCTCATTGCCGATTCCGTCACTCCTCCCTCACTGTGACCGCTGGGCTCCTTTCTAAAACAGACCCGTTGTGCCGTTCCCTGCTTAGAATCCCCCTGAGGCTCTCCCTTGTCTGTGCATCAAGTAAAATTCTTTGGCTTGGCACTTAAGGCTCCTCACTTCCCTAACCAGACTCTTCTGCCATCTCTTTTGGCACTGCCAAAGGTCCCGGGGAGACGGGCACTGTCAAGAGCAGCGTGGCTCCTGCCTGCATGGGGCTTACGGTGCCTTGTATTGTGATTGTGTCCTTGTCAAGCTCTTTCCTTTAGAGAGTGGCTTCCTTTGGGCCCCGAACGTAGAGTTGGAATTTCCTTGTTGGATGGACACGCGTGTGCGTGGAGGTCTCTGCTCTGGAGCTGGGTGTAGGCTCTGGCCGGTGCTCTGGGCCATTCCTCTGCAGGGCAGCAGACGTCTTTAGCATACGCTGGCGCACCATCCTTGCCATCCCCACACCCACGGGCCTCGTGTCTGTTCTTTTCATTTTCATACACTTGAGCCGCACGTATTGGTCCACTGATTTGATTTTGGACATTTCTAGAAATTATGTGGAGTCAGAAATAGGTAAGGTAGGGATTCCACAGTTGGTCCAAGCCAAGGGCAGACATGCTTGACTGGGCAAACGTGGAAAAAACAAATGCCTCTTGCCTTTTCCAAAAATCAGCCATGGGCCATGCTCAATGCCCTGACTGTTCGGAAATCAGCCAGCTTTGTAAACAGGCTGGGATTGGGGATGTCATTGTACAGCTCAGACCAGAAAAGCTGTTGAAGGTTTAGAGTTGGGGCACAGGCATCTACAGGTTGGGGATGTGTGGAAGGAAGCAAACATATTTTACAGAATGGAAAACTGAGGCTCAGAAGGTCTAAGTGCAGTAAACTCTGAAGTATGGGCTCTTGAGTGAGGCAGATTTGAGTTCAAAACCAAACTTCTCTAAGCATCAGAGGCCTCTTCTTTCAATGGACTAAGACTGGGGTTGGTGTGAAGATTAAATGCAATAAGGAAGAGAAAGCTGGGTTCCCCCGAGGCAGACCCTGAGTCAAAGATTTGGGTGCTTTTTGGGGCGGAGATATCAGGAGGAACCAATAAGGGAGTGAGGGAAGAAAGGCAGGTGATGCTGGGGCTGCAAGGAGCAGATTAGCTCTGGGAAGTGGGGGGCTAGTCTCTCTAGGGACCTCTGGGAGACTCTGAAGAACATGCCTCCTCGTTGTGTGTTCCCCGAGGGGTGAGGCAGCTAGGCTATTGATATACCACCTCCTGCTTCTCCCTGTTTGAAGGTTGCTCCTGGGGAACGTGACCCCCTGTCCTTCCAGCCTGCCCCATGCATGAGCTGAGGATGTTCCTGCATCCGGGAAAGCAGAGGTGCAGACAGGTACCTGCAGTGACAGGCCAGAGACATGTATGGGGTGGTACGTACAGAATGGCCAGGGCGAGGGCTGGTGGACAGGTCATCCATGCTTCTAGCTCAGGGCAGTCCTTCAGTAGATCATGTGGTCGAGCCTGGGTAAGGTGACTCTCTCGGGGTGTCACAGCCACGTGCCTCTCAGCTGCTTCAACTCAAACAGGCTTGCTCCCTCCCAGCACTCAGCAAAGCCTAGGGAGAGGGCAAGACGGAGGTGGGGGGGATCCTACCTTCCGATTTCCCTTGTCACTCTTGAAACCTGTCTGCCTCTGATGCGAGAAAACAGAGGCTAAGGGAGACCCCGGTCTATTGACCTGTCACCAGAGAAGTCTGATGCCTGCCTTTCGCCTGCTGGGGCTCCTGGGGCACCCCCTCTGATGTGGGCTCGGGACTCATACCTGTAGCTGCCTGTAACGATAAAAGAGAAAGTCACATTTATAAATATTTTATTAATACATGATTATGGCAATAATTCCTGCCAGCCTCCCCCACCCCAGCTTATAAATTATTTTAAGAGGAGCTGCCGTCAGTCTGCCTGGGAGGCCTGCTTGATGATTTACTTACTATATATTCTGCTTTGGAAGATTTCATAATAGGTTGCTCTAAAATCAGCTATTAAGAATTTCAAAGTCATATATAAATGTCTTTGCTTTGTGTCATAACAGATCATTTTGAAATATATTAAGAATCATTTCCATTAGTCAGGTTTTTTTGCTTTTTTTTTTTTTTTCATTAAAACGATGCTCTCCTCCCATTGTGTCTGGCTTCCTTAACTTATTTTGAAAGTCCTGGTCCTATTTTTAAAAACCAATATTAGTCTCTGTGGGGAGATTTCAGGCCTCACAACCGGACTCAGGATTTTGGACCTGTTAGGGCAGTAAGGACAGCCACCGCTAATATCGGCTTAGCGTTTGGCAGTTTCAAAAGCACTTGTACCTCTCTTGTGCCTTTTGATCTGATTGGAGTCATTCAGTGACCTGGTGAGGAAGGATAGTGCCGTGGGCAAGTCAGCCTCCTGGCTTGGCTTCTCTGAACCTCAGTTTCCTCCTCTGTAAAATGGGGCTAATGACGGCACCCACTTTGCAGGCTCACTGTGAGGGTTAAATGAGTCAGTGCCAAACGTGTGGAGCACAGGACTTGGCTTACGGCTTTATAAGAGGAGGAATCCAGTTTACCTGGTGTCACACGGCTAGTATGTTCCAGGCTGAGGTTTGGAACCACGGCTGGTCTCCCTGCAAAGATCACTCCCCTGCCCTAGACTTCACAAAGGGCTGTGAGGGTCATTCCTTGCTGGAGAATCGCCCTGTTCCTGGGCCCCGTGCTGAGTGTTTACAGACGTGATGTCACTGCCAGCAGTGCTCAGGCCCTGGGCCGCCTCCCATGGACAGGCCAGGTGGCTCCTGGCCGCGTCCCCCTCTCTTTCTGCACTGTCTCCACCTCCTTTCCGTCTCTCTGCCTCACTGTCCCTCATGGGTCCCTTGCGAAGGCCGTGGGAGGGGGCCCCGGGGGCTGCCTCTGCAAGGCAGGCAGAAAACCCTGGGTGATTTGACGCAGGGATGGTTTGCCGTTAACCAAGGCTTGTGGCCCGGGCCATCCCTCAGGAGCCACCGGGGAACCATTTATCCATCCTCGTGTTTCTTTCCTTTGGCAAAATGTGGCCCATGGAGCCATCAGTCGGCGCCCGTGTGTTTTGAATGTCAGCAAACAGATGTTCTCTGGAGCTCACTTGGCAAGGAGAGGGCAGGGGAGGAGGGACACGCTGGGCCCTGCAGCGGGCGGAGCTGGCCTCGAGTCCAGGCTCCTCCACCTCCTGGCTGTGTGATTTAAGCTGTGCAAGAGATTTCGCCTCTCTGGACCACAGCTTCCATGCCTGTAAAATGGTAAAGCCCCGTCTACCTTCTGCATCGTTAGTCAAGTAATGGCTGCACCCCACCTGGCACATGGGCAGGGTTCAGAAACCCTGACTCTCTTCTCTTTGCAAAGCGCTTTTTGTTATCAGTTGGCTCTGTTGGCACCAAAGCCTGCCCTGAGGTGGGCCGGGGAGAGGTCCTCAGGCCCACTTACCAGGTTGGAGAGCTCAAGCCTTCCGCGAGTGCAGCTCGTTGCTTAAGGGCACACAGTGCAACCTCTGTGCTAGTGAACAGCAGCTTCAGAGCCAGAGTCCAGTTCTGGACTCTGAGTCCAGTGCCCTTTCTACAGCCTCGAGGACGGTTCCAAGGGCCAGGGAGAGCACGGGGTAGTGTTCAGAGCCATCGGGAGTGACACAGACTTGGGCTCAAGTGGAAGTGAAGATTCCAGCATGCGCCAGCTTTGTGACAGGTCAGGTGACCGTGCTGTGTGACAGATCAGCCCCGTGTTGTTCCATGGCTCCAACAAGCTCCTGGGGCTCATCAATTTGGAAGGGCTCTGCTGGGCTGCAGTCAGAGGGTGGCTGATGCAGAAACAGTGGGGCTGGAGTCGCCGGGACTAGCCAGGCACCTCTGTCTCTTTGTGTCTCAGATCTCAGGTCCCCAGCATGGGCCTGTTTGGGCTTCCTTGTGGCCTGGCAGCTTTGGGGCTCCAGTGAAGCTTCCAGAGAACCGCCTGGAAGCTGCGGCACCTCTTCTGAGCTAGCCTTAGCTGTCACGTGGTGTCATGACTGCCAGGCTCCATGTTACAGCTTCAAGGGTCAGGCAGTCTAGACTCCAGTCCTGGATGGGGGAGTGACGAGGTTTGAGAACATGTAGGATGAGAGGTATTGGTGTGGCTATATTTTGCCACAGTGGCCTTGAGCAAGGAACTTAAGCTTTCTGAAGCTCAGTTTTCTGATCTGTAAGATGGGATTGAAAACAGTTTTCTGAATCTGTAAGATGGGACTTCACAGGTCTGCTAAGCAGATGAGCTAAGGTATGTGTCAAGTGCTAAGCTCAGTGCCGGGCCCTCATCAGAGCTGCTGTTGTGAGTTAGGGTGCGGCAAAGCTTGGAGATGCTTCCTGGCTCCCTGCTGGGATGGCAGGAAGGTGCTCCTGGGATTTCTGCTCCCTGCTTTTATTACCAGTGCCCCCCACTATCCTCCGATGCCCCCTAAAGACCCTCTTCTCACAGGAGAGTAATCAAGGAACTCGGAGCCCTTTTTGCAGCAAGAAACAATTCTCTGTCTAAGGGCCTCTTGGGCTGCATGAGATTAAAACCAGACATGTCACTCTTCCCAAGGATGTTCCCTGAACAAAATCCTCCTGGGGTCTCACTGTCCTGCACGTCATCCTGAGGCCGGGGGTCACTTACCTGTTCTCTCCTTTAATTCCCATGGCAACCGTGACAGGTAGAGAGGGAATTCCCCCTTGGCAGCTCAGGCTGCTGAGGCTCAGAGAGGTTCTGTGACATCGCCGAGGTCAAGTAGCATCACGTGGTAGAGCCAGGGTCAGAATCAGCCCCTGTCTGCCTCCAAAGCTGGTGTCCTTCTCCTCTACACGGCCGCCCACCTGGCCCAGTCCTTGGGTGCCCGGACCTCCACCTCCTCTCTAACAGCAGCTTCTCAGCTCTGTCCCCAACCTCCAGTCTCCGTTCCTTCATCTGGAAGGTCAGCCGCTAAGCAGAACCGAGGCCGGAAAGCTTGGAACTGAGGCTAAGGGCGTGGGCTCTGGGACCAGGCAGACCTGCGTGTGACCTCCTTTCTCCTGCGTGATCTGTGACTCTCTTCACCTCTGAGGCTGTGTCCTCATCTGTAGTTTGGGGATAATAGTCCCTGGGAGACTGACATTATGCGGTTTGAATGTGTAGAGCTCGGTCACCCTTGTTGTTATTGCTGTTATTATTATTAATGGAAAATCTGCCCACCGTCCAGGTGTTTCCCCGGCAAAGCCTGAGTCCGCAAAGATGACTCAGGCTGGCCTTTAAGCCTCTCCACTCCCTGTGGTCCTGCAGCTGTAAGACATACGCCCTCCCTAGAACGTCTGCGACTCTTTGTCACTCTGCCTGCTGTCCCTCATTACTCCATAAAAGTGACAAAAACATTCAGAACCCCAAATAACAAGGCTGGGCAGTGTCTGCCTTGATTCTGTGGCTCTGAAGGCCGACGGGAGGCTTCATTTCTTTGTCTTTTACTACATTTGCCCGTCTGTTCGTCACGGACCCCACTGCCTAATATATGACGCAGTCGGGCCCATGCGTGACCCAGGGAGGGGCCCGCAATGGGGTGACGGAGGGAGGCGGCCCCTCAGCCACCCCCCACCTGCCCTAGTAAAGACGGCAGTCCCCGAATGGGTGGGGCCGTAACTCGGGGAGCCTACAGGGGCCTGCAGGAAGGAGAGGTGGTCGCAGCAGTGACGAGGGCCCAGCCCCCTGCCTTCTGCTGGGACCGCCTCCCTCCCCGACACGCGCAGCCAGGGCAGTCCGCCCAAGGATAGGAGGAGGTGGCCTGACGCTTGCCAAGCCCGGATGAGACCCTGAGCACAGAAGGCCAAGGGGAGTAGTAACAGCGGTGCTGTCCACACGAAGCAATCCCCGTACATATATTCAAGCGCCTGGTGAAGTGTTTTACTCTTTTTATTGTTTTAAAACAACTGCAGAAGTAATACTGTAAAGCTGTCTTCCTGTGAAGAATGGAAACCATGCAGACGAACACAGACTGTTGAAAGCAGGTCCCCCCCCCCCCCACCCCCAGCTTGATCCTCCTCCACCTCCTTGTTAAGGTGCAAAGGTAACATTTAGGGCAGCTGTTGAGCCCATGTCGGCACATGGTTATTACCTGAAGCCCCCGGTTTCCCTTGGGGCCGCCCTCGGTGGCGTACGTTCTCTGAGATTGGACAGATGGGTGGTGTCCTTTGTCCACCACGACCGTGTGATCCAGGCTACTTCCACTGCCCTAACAGGCTGGCTTTTGTTTTTTTTTTTTTCCCTCTTAAACGTTTTGATTTAAAATCCTCATAGACTCATACGTAGTCGGAACAATACCACGTCGAGTCCCCAAGCCCTTCCCCCCGTCGTGGCAGTGGACGTGGCTGAGTCCCTCTGGAAACCAGAGCGCGGCCGTGGCTGTGGCACTGTGGCCCCAGCCCCTTAGGCCTTGTAGACTGAGTGTGAGCCACACCTGCGCACGTGACAGATACGTAAGGTGGGTGGGTGGCTGGCTGCTGTTGTTACATAAAAAGGTTCACCTTTCCACCCGCTCTGCTTCTCCACGTGTCGGCGTGGCGTGGGCCTCTCTGCCCGTGGTTCACAGCGGTGCCCCCTGTTCTCTCTGATGACGGCAGGCTTGCCCGGCGAGGGGGCCTGCGTCTGTGTCACACGTCTCCAGCTGAGGAGCCTTCGGGCGGTTTCCTGCACGGGGCGGGGCGGGGGGGGGGGGGTTCTAAACAGTGCCGCAGGGCATCCCTGTAGTAGAGGTGGTGCACAGGTGAGCGTTCCGGGGGCGGGGTTTCCTGGGCCTGGGCCTGTGGGACCAAAGGGGCGTGTTTGAGGTTGACCGTTTCCACGAACGCAGCCTGCTTCCCCTCCCTGGGTGTTCACATGGGTCTGCTCACCGCACCCTCACAAGCCCACGGGGGATGTGGGACTAGAGTCTGGTCTCAGGACACCTGGGCCGTTGCTGCGTCCGTGCTGCTCCATCCTCCGCCCGCCCCCCCCCCCCCCCCCCGCCCTCCTCTCCTTCATCCTTCTCCTCCTCCCCCACTTCTCCTCCTCCCCCATTCGCCTTCTTCCCCCTCCTCCCCCACTTCTCCCCCTCCTCTCTCTCCACTCCCTCCTCTCTTCCTTTCCTGTCTTCTCCTCTGTGCCTGTTGGACGGCAGGCCCTCTTGGCAACACCATTCTCACTTTCCAAGACAAAATTTCCATCTGACCGAGGGAGGAAGACCCAGACA
The DNA here is from genome assembly GCF_030028045.1 of Hippopotamus amphibius kiboko. NCBI lineage: Eukaryota > Metazoa > Chordata > Mammalia > Artiodactyla > Hippopotamidae > Hippopotamus > Hippopotamus amphibius. The sequence continues at coordinate 7,849,139 of NC_080193.1, read as the reverse complement.
GGCACATTGGAGATGCCAAGAGAAAATTCTAGGCAGGAAACACCCAAAGTTCAAAGGGGTCAGCCCCGCCCAAGGGGTCCTAGGGCCTGGGACCCTTGAACCGAACCTCCCAAACTGAGAGGAGATGAGGGAGGATGCTCCAGACACAAGAGCCTCAGTGAGAGAGGCGTGGTGGCCTGAGCAAGGCCTGGGGCCTCCGTGTTCCCGGCTGCAAGGCGCCAACCTCAGACCCCAGCACTTGGAGCTGTGGGCTTGAGAGAGGATCACCACGTGGCCTCAGAGCAGGCCTCCTGGGCCCCGTCCCGCCGCCTGCCTTCCCGCGGCCACAGGCCCCCAGCTGGTGGCTTGGCTCCCTGCCCAACAGCTGCCGCAGCCGGGCCTATTCTGGGCCACAGGCAAGGATTTAGTCTGCATTTTCTGAGCATATTGAGTTCATTCATTAAGCTGGAATGGCTGCTGTGGGCTGTAAACAATTATATTTTAAAAAAAGCCACAAACCCCTGCAGTGGCTGATGCTGGACGGCGGGCGTCCCTGTTGGCAGTCCTGGGCTTTGGGGGCAGGGGAGGAGGATGGAACCCCCGAGGGACCCGGCTTCCATGTTGGCTGAGCCACTCTTGCTGGGTGGCCCTGCGAGAGCCCCTCCTCTCATTCTGGCCTCTGTATCCCATAAGTAATAACAGCAGCTGACGTCCATCCAGTGCTTACAAGGTGCAGGTACTCTTCTAAGAGCTGTATCCAGCTCAGTGATCCCATGGAGTAGGCACCATCACCCTATTTTACAGATGAGGAAACTGAGGCTCAGAGAGGAAAGGACTTGCCCAGTGGAGGTGGATAGACACTTGCTGGGGTCTCTTTTAGCCTTGCTCATCAGAGACTCCAGTAAGCTGTGGCCCAGTGGGGTCCCCACCGTAAATGCACCTCTCACCCTTCAGTGACAGAGTGTAGCAGTACTGCTAACAGCAACGGTGATGTGATAGTGATGGAATTACCAACTGTTACTATTTACTGCGAATCCGCCCTCTGCCAGGCATGACTTAAGTGCTTTGTGTGGTTATTCCAGTGCATCCTTGTAACCCTATATGGTGGGTTATACCCATGGTATGGGTGAGTCAGTGGAGGCTCAGAGAGGTAAAGGAGGTTATCTGAGGTCCTGGGCTCGGGAAGGGGAAGAGCCCAATTGGGGACCTAGGAGTTCTGTTTTTGAAGCCCCCCGCCCCCTTCTTCATGCCACATTCTGCTGGATGGTCCACGGTGTCATAAATGAATGGGGAGTTAGTAACATACCTTTTCGTATGGTTCTTGCACTGATGAGATTAATGCTTAGCACAGGGCCAGGCACCTGGGGAGTGCTCAGGAAACACCCGCTGTTCCTGGGCTTCCCTTGGGCCCCAGCTTCAGAGGAGGCAATGTGATAAGTTGAGGGACCCCTGCTTACCCTGCCTTGGTGAGGGACCCTTGAATGTGGAAAAGGGCATTGGGCTGGGGGCCAGCGAGGGCCAGCCCTGGCTTCTGCCTCACTGGCTGTGTGACCTCACGCAGGTCACTCACCGGCTGCTGGTCCCACCCCCGAGCCTTTGCTCCTGCAGTTCCCCCGGGTGACAGGTGACGCCTTCGACTGAGGTCTCCCTGGTGACTCTGCTTCTCAGATCACCTGCTCTGGGGACACTCCCAGGCAACTTCACACCCAGTGTCTTGTTTCATCCTTATAATGACCCATTGGGAGAGGAGCCACCCCATTGTACAGATGTGGAAACTGAGGCTCAGAGAGGTGAGATTTCCTGTTTGAGATCTCGCAGCCAGGCGAAAACTGCCTTTGGATGCCTAGCCTCTGGTTCTTTCCACAATTGCCCACCACCCCAAAGATGCCACGCTAGCCTTTCCCCTCCAGCCTCTTGATCAAATTAGTCCAGGAGACGCCTACCCCTGCTCCCCTTCTCCTGTCAACTCCCGATGCACGTCAGCATACTCAAGGTTCTGAGCAGTCCTGCAGGGAAGCAGCCCATTTTGCTTGGTTTAAGTGGATGCTGCCCCAGCTGATTTGTGCAGCAAGCCCTCTTTGTCCAGAATGCCAGAGTGTCGGGAGTGGTCCACGCGTTGTCTTTCCAGTCGATAGGGCGCGGGCAGTGACTCATGCTGGATTGTGAGCAGCTCAGCAGCGATCTATTGACAGCTTGTTGGCCAGGTCTTACGGGGCACCCTGACTGTGCAGACGGACAGGTGACTCTGTCTCAGGTCTGTCCAGGTTTGCGGGGCTGCGTGCCACCCAGGGGCAGCAGGAACAGGCAGGAACCCTAAAATTTAGGAACAGACGTGAAGTTCTGGCCTCTAAGATAGTCCCGTTTTCCAGGATCCCAACAATTGAACTTGACCTAATGTCCCTGGGCAGAAGTGTGTGGGTGTAATCATAATTATAAGGGCTGACATTTATTCAGCAGATCCTGTGCTAAGCGATCTGCACCTGGAACCTCACTGATGCTTCACAAGAACTCCTCGGAGATAGGTTCCCATTTGACAGGGGAGGAAACTGAGGCTCAGAGAGGTGACACGGTTTCCCCAACATCACGCGGCTTTTGGCCACGGAGGTTGGATTTGAACCTGCGTGGTCTGTTTCCGGAGTGCTGCCTTTTCTCGTGGTACCTTTTTGCCTTATCTCTTCCCTGCAGGTGGCCTCCTCCTTCACAGGCCTCCGAACTGTAAACCTCTACGTGAGGAAATGTGAACCAGACGTACCTGCGTTATAAATAAGTCATGTAACGTTTAGTAATTCAGCAGCAGCACGGCTGTTGTTGGAAGGAGAAATCACTTGGTTATTAATAAATGCAGGAGGTTACAGTAATTGATAGCAGTTGAACTCACGGTGCGTGAGGGGAAAACGGTCATGTTATTTTCCCTCTTTCTCTCTCTCTCTTTTTTTTTGTATTGAACATAAAGGAAAGTCCCATCACTTTCCCTTTCTGTTTCCTTTTTTCCCTTTTTCTTTCTCTCGTTTCTCCTTTATTCATTCTTCTATTCAGATTCCCGCCTGCCTCTTACCAGCAGTGATCTTGGGCAAGTGACTCAGGGAAAACAGTTTGCCCAGGGCCCCCTGGTTAATCGAGGCTCTTTCAGCTAAGTCAGTATTTCTTAAACTGGTGTCTCCTGGGACATTAGACCAAGATACTCTGTACAAGCATTCTGAGGCCGAGTAAGTCTGAACAGATCGCCCCCTTCTTGGAGCTTCATGTGATACACTTTAAAGTCTCTGAGATGGCCCGCAGTTAAGAAACTTATTTCACCAAAGGAATGACCAAATTGAAGTAATACAGAATTCAGTTTTCCCCAGTGACAGTGATGAACGTCCCATGGAACAGCGGCGAAGAGGAGCCCCTTTGGGAAACTCTGAGCCCCGGCCGAGCGGCCGCTCCGCCCTGGGGGTTTCTGACTCAGCCCTGCCCTTGGTGGCACATTGGCTGGGCAGGGCGTCACCCCAGATGGGCAGATGGCTTCTGAACGATAGACAGAGGCATGCACACTGCAGAGCAGCATGCCGAGAGCTTGGCTCCCTTTCAGAGAAGCTTCTCGTGGCCTCAGTAATCAAAGGGAAAACCAAACCAAACCAAACCGTGCTGTAACTGGGTGCAGCTGCTGAGACAAGGGTTCAAGGGCTAGACGTTCATGTGGCAGGTGATGCCAGGAAGTCCTGGGAGGGACGTGAGGAAGGGAAGTAGGGAAGGAAGGCAGCCAGAAAGAGTGTCACCAAAACTAGCTGCCTCTGTGGGCATCTGGGGCTCCATCCCGCTAAAGGCCTCTGGGGGGCAGCATAGCGCGCACACCAGCGTTACGCCACTCAAAGGGCCTTGCCTTCCGTCACTGCTTGAGGGCTGGGATGTTAATTCCATGGCACGGCCACCCATGCCCTGTGCTTCCGCAAATGCCAGTACGAGAGAAGGCCCTCAGCCGTGGGACGCTCAGGGGGATCCTGTGGAGCAGCGACAGCTCAGCTCTGTTCCACCCACCGTGTTGCCTTCTCAAGTCTGTCCCTGTTTCCTTTTGACTTGACCTACAGCCCACATATATGCTCAAGCTAGGTCTAAAATGGGATATTGGGGGTACCAGAGCCACCCCTAACCCCAGGCTATGACCGGGGGGTCTGGGGTCCTAGACTCAAGTTCTAGCTCAGCCGTTTACCAGCTGTGTGACTCAGAGCAGGGTGGTATCCCTTTCTGGGTCTTGGTGGCCTCTGCTATAAATCAGGCCTAGCAATATTCAGGCTGCAGACCTCTCAAGGCAGTTGGGAGATCAGCCAAGGTCATACAGCCGTCCTCCTGCTCCGTGTAGACACGTCCACGTGGGTATCCTCCAGGCCACGGCGAGACGTGTGGACCATTTGTCGCTGAGCATAATAATAGAATTGGTATTTGCAAGTAGTTCTTTGATATAGGACTGTTTCAAGGGTCCGCGGTCTTATCAGACATGCATTGTATTTATGTAAATCCAACCATGCAGAGGCAGATGTGAGGCCAGTGGTTACGGATACAGATTTTTTCCTATGTCATAGGCCCTAAAGGCAAGCCACCCATTTCCTTTGGTATTCCTTTGGTGTTCCACTGGAGGGGGAGCTTGCGGTGCTGGACTGAGGGGAATATGCTGCAGTACGGTACATTATTGGCAACGTAAGAGATCCTCAAGGGTAGTTTTAAGGGTACTTGACTTTTCGCCTTAGACTCTGGCTTCAGAACAATACGCCCCTTGTGAGAGAAGGCTCCTCTATACGGGCCCACAGTTAGCAAATCGAGACCTGAGTGAGGAGGCTTGAGTTCAAATCCTGCCTCTGCTACTTACCCCCGCATGACCTGGAAAGGTCACCCTCTCTGTGGCTCAGGGTTCTCATAAGTCAAGGGGTGATATTAATATTGACCTCGTAGGGCTGCAGGGAATATTAAATGAGGCAGTAGGTGTCCAGTGCCTGGCTTGGGGAAGGTGTACTGTAGGTGCTGCTGGCTTGTGTTGAGATGTTAAGGTCGCCTTTGTAATACTGTTGGGCATTTGCATTCTGATTCTTTTTCTTGGATGGGTGAGACAGAGGAGGGGTGATGGGTGGGGTACCAGGGAGCATTTCCTGTGGGTCAGAGTCACATGTCCTGTGTCATGTTTGCAGAAGAAGAGCCAGAGGATTCCTAGAGGGTGCGTGGGAAAGTCCATTGTAGAGCTGAACCCTGGGACCACATGCTGCAGGGTCTTGTTTCGCACCAGTGACCAGCGGAATGGCTGCAGCCAAACGCACACGCCCAACATGATCTCTGCATTTAGCGTTCTGGGCGCAGCCTGCTCAACTCCTGGTGGATGGCAAGAAAGCACGCTGATAGAGTGTGTGCTTCTCTATAGGGTAGGGAACCGGGCAGGGAAAAATCCACAAACCCTCCCCTCCAAGATTTTTTGGTCCTATCTCTCTATTTCCATCTCTGTCTCATTGCCTCTCCCTCTCTGTGCCTCTCTGCCTTTCGTTTTATCTTCTATTTGATCTTTCCTGTTAGAGAAGGCGGCCTCTAAGGTTCAGATGGCTGGTTCCTGGGGGAGAGTGAAACAGTGTTTCTCTCTCTCCCAAACCTTGGAGATGTGCCAAGGCCAGCGGCCATCAGTGAGAACTGTTATTTTCGTTGTTGGCTCCTTTCTTCATTTAGTCACTCACTTTATTAATGCTTATTGAGCGCTTGCTGGTGCCAGCTCTCTTAGGCCAGAGCAGTGGCCACACAGCCCTCTGCTGGCGCAGGGCAGCGGGCAGCTGCGCACAGTGTGGCATCAGCGCGTGAGGGCGGGGATCTTGTTCCGCCCGAACCACCTTGGACAGGAGACGAGACCTTTCCTACTCTGTTCCGTATCTGAGTGATCTTAGGGCTTTATAAGAGGAAAGCGATGAGGCAGGGGAAGCGCCAGCACGGTACCTGGCACACAGCACAGCTCACCGCCTGGTGGGGTGGCTGTCCTCGCTAGTTAGATGATGGCTTCGCGGGGTCCGGAGCCCTCTGTGTACTGGCACCTCCCACCTTGTTGGCATTCCGAGGATAGCTCTGTCCCCGGCTTTGGGTAGGTTGGTGGCAAGTGCTGAGCCCAGCGTGTGTCCACCTTTCCGTGGAGGAGAAACGACCTCGGTGGGCTCAGAGCCCCTGGGCATGGCCTGCATCCGAAGTGCACCAGTTCACTATCCCTTCCACACATGCTGTCCGTGAAGCAACAGACAGATCTGCTGGAGGAGTTCCTGCAGCCCCAGGATGGGGCGATCCGTGTGGGGTGAGTGGTGCCCTCTTCCGTTGTGCAGGTGGAGAAGGGAATTGGAATTTATTGAGCACCTTCTCAGGGCCAGGCGCTCTGCTGAGAACCTCACATGTCACCATCTCAGCCAGTCCTTGCAGCCTGGTGAAGGGGTGTTTGGGGTTTTATGACTCCATTTTGCAGATGAGGAAACTGAGGCTCAAAAAAGCTATGCGACTGGCCCAAGGGCTGACAGCTGGGATTGACGGAAATGGGGCCCAGACGCTGTCTGCTCTGGTGGGTGCCCGTGTTCCTGTCCAGGCCCCTTCTCCCTGCCGCAGGTGCCACCCCAGGGTTCCCAGCCTCCACTGAGAAGGTGTGGCCTCCACCTAGGTCTGAACAAAGACTGAGGGACCCACGGGGTTGGATTTGGTGCCTGGACAGCCTTTGGAAGCTGGAAGCAGAAACACATTTTCCTGGCAAAGCTCCCGTGTGCCTCCTGGGTTTCACCAGCGGGCTGGTGCTCAGCACACATGGAAATATGCCCCTTAAGTCCTGCCCGGTCCATTCCTGCTCCTCTTTTCAGAAACAGCCACTGCTGAGCCCCAGCTTGGCAAGGCTACAGGTCACTGCAGGTGGACTGTGGGAGACTGCTTCAGAGGGTGGCAGAGGAGGTGATGGGGCAGGAGAGGGGCAGGACATCGCCCATCCAGACAGTCATCTCCTGTTTAATTCACTTTCAGTGCCATCACAGGGAGAAGGAGATCTCGTTCAGGGCTAGTAGCCTTTAACTCCTCTCTGTAATACTTGCTAATCTCGCTTTTTCAACAAAGAGAAAGCAGATCTCGGGCTCCCAGGGAACTGTATCTAATTAGAATCTAATGGTATTTCTGTACGCATATTATATTTATTTCTACTTACTATTTGTGACAAGTGATAACCGTGTTGGTTCAGAAACTGGCGCCCGCGCTGGTGGAGGGCAGGGGGACACTGAAGAAAGAGGCAGCCACTGCAGACTGGGGGGTGGCAAGTGTAATATGCAGGGAACTGACATTCAGGTGGATGTCCAGCCCCGCCCGCCAGAGTTTTGAAGTTTATAGAGGCCAGGACTGGGCTCAGCCACAGGGACCTTCTGGATGGTCTCAGCAACACCCCCCTCTTAAGGCTGTGTCCTTGTAACTGGGGGAGCGGTGGAGGGGGCTGGATGTATATTCCAAGGGCAGGAGGGGGTGAGGAGCCTCCAGTTGCCCAGGGCCAGCTCACAGGTCACCCGGTGGTCACATCCTCTCAATGACCTCCTTCAACAAATGGGTTCTTGTTTAGGATAGTGCTATAACATTTCCTTTCACAAGGTATTTATGTAAGTGAAAAAGATCAGTGAGTCCATTTAAAAGAAAGTCCTATCTAGGGTCACAAGAATTTGACAAATTTCCTAAAGGTGACATTGGAAGGATTGATTCTGGGGAAATAGTTCTTCCACTCAGTCTAACTTCTCGTGACTCTTCTGAATCAGTTTTCTTATCTGTAAAATGGGAATAATACTGCTTTCAAGGGCTTTTATGGAGATTCAATACTAGTAATACTAACAAGAAGAAGTAATTACAACTTGAAGGTATTGAATTTTTTCTTACGTGTGACACCTGGAAATCCTAAGACAGGCTTTCTGACTCCAAAAGCCATGAGCTGAACAAAGATGACATGTTGAATATTGACATATATATGCTACCAAATGTAAAGTAGATAGCTAGTGGGAAGCTGCTGCATAACACAGGGAGATCAACTCGATGATGGGTGATGCCTTAGAGGGCTGGGACAGGGAGGGTGGGAGAGAGTTGTGAGAGGGAGGGGATATGGGGATATATGTATAAATACAGCTTATTCACTTTGGTGTACCTCAAAAGCTGGTACAAGAGTGTAAAGCAATTATACTCTAATAAAGAGCTTAAAAAACAAAAAAACAAACAAACCAAAAACAAAACAAAAAAAATGGGGTCAATGGGTGGTAACTGTTACCACTGTCACCACCGTCATCACCATCATCGCCGCCATCACTACTGCCATCACCTCCACCATCATCACTACATCACCACCATCGTTCTTACCTTCTTCATCATTTTTAAAAGTGGCAGGACTTTTTTTACTAGCCATGTAACCTCTCTGAATCTCAGTTTCATCATCTGTAAAGTGGGAATAATCTCTAAAATGGAGGTAGTAAAATGATGCTCTTGAAATAATCAGTGCTGAGTAACTGGCACGTAGGAGGACCTCGATAAGCAGTGGCCAGAGCTCCTTCTACTTGGGTATTGTCAAAGCCCCAGATAGAGCCTTTTTTCAAATTTCCAAATTTTTCTTAAACCAGGAAGATTCTTCAAGATGTCTGTTTGAAGAATTGGGCCCTTATGATCTCTTTCTGATGGACTGAGAAATCTCTTTTGGCAGCTGTGATTTTTGTTTCAAAGAAGGAAACACATTCATGGGAAGATAAGAGATAGGAGAAAATTAAGAATGGAACTGTTGTTTGCTTTAATAAATCATTATTTTGTTAAAATTTGGATTATAAAATTAGCACAGAACCACTGCAGAAGGTTTGGAAAATATAAAATTCCCTATCCTGTGATTGTTCATATTTGGATATGTCTCCTTTTCGTTACTGTTTTTTATAGAAGTTTAGAGTGATTTACACAGTGGATGCCATACTGTGGCATGATTTTTCTAGTCCTTTTCATTTATCAATAACATTCGAATATAAGCATTGACCACGTTGCATAGTCTTTGTTGCTGAAATTAAGTGACGTTGTAGTCCAGAGAGGCTTCCCATTGCTTCTCCAATCTCATCTGGTTACTCTCCTCCCCACTTACATCCAGCCACGCTCTGACCTTCTTGGCATTTCCCTGACACATCATGCTCATCCTGCCTCAGGGCCTTTGCACTGCCTCCTCCTTCTGCCCCTAAAGCACTTCCTGCATCTTTGTGTGCCCAGCTCCTTCTCACCTTTCGTACCACGGTCCACCTGTCACATCCTCAGACAGAGCCACCTCTGACCACCATGCATCCACAGCCACTCCCTCAGTTTCTTTTGATCCCATCACTGTGTTTTATTTTCTCCTTAGAGAGAAAAAATAACTTTATAATTTCATCACCTGAAACATTTGCTTACTTGTGGATTGTCTCCCTCTCTCAAAAGACTGTAAACTCCTTGAGGACAGGCACCTTGTCTGTCTCACTCATCACTGATTTCGCAGAGGCTGACACGGTGCCTGTCCGATAGTGGGAGCTCCAGAAATAAGTATTGAATAAATAGCAGGGTGGTTAGAAGGTTGGGTATGTGGCTGGATGGGTAGTTGAGTGGATAGGTAGGTGGGTGGCAGGGGTGGTGGATGGATAGGTAAGTAGATATGGAGGTGTATAAGTTATACTCTCACTAACCGTTCCCCAGTCCCACATTTAGAGTGTTCCCCACGACATTTTTAATTGCTTCGGAAAAGCGCACAATGCAAATGGCAGGGGAATAGGACAAATGCATCTCTTGGGAAAGCTGGCTCCTGCCCAAGGCCATCAGCTGGCGGCCCAGGCCTGGGCAGTTGTTCAGGCTTCTGCAGAGGGTGGGAGGTGGAGAGATTCTCTGAGGTTTTCTTGGACGTCCACCCACCACCTGCCCAGGAACTTACTACCCTCCTTCTGTTCTGTCCCCCGCACAGTGGGCCGGAAGCAGTTCATGCGCTTTGAGTCGGCCAGCCACGCAGCAGAGGCCTTGGGCTGCGAGTACGAGGAGTTGAACACGGCCACCTTCAAGCACCACCTGCGCCAGATCATCGAGCAAGTGACGTCTGGGCAGCGCCGACAGGGCCCGGAGGACGAGGAGGCCGGCTCAGGTGCCGCACATCTGCCTCTCCGGGTGGGCTGGGTCCCCGTGGGGTCAGCCCCTGGGGACACCAGCATCCTTTCACTATCCACCGAGGATTTATCGAGGGTCTACTGTGTGCAGACCTTGTAGGTGCGAGGGAAGCCACTCCCCTGGAGATGCATTTGGCTCCTTCCTGCACGGTTCTTATGGGCAGATAGCGCTGTCCGGGGTCAAAAGCTGCTGGAACCTGGGAGGGGGCCCTGTGCTACAAAGAGGGCATGCTGAGGACAGTGCCAAGGGACCAGCGTGTTTTCCTTGGATGTTGTATTTGCCAAGCCCCTACTCTGTAGGTGGAAGACTGACCTTCCAGTTTGAGGAACAGAAATAAGGTCAGGATGGTTGGCCTCCCTGGGAGGATAGTAGGTGAGGTTAGAGAGCTTGGTGGAGTCAGCTCACATAATAGTCTATAAACTAGGAGTTTTCTTCTCAGACTGAGGGAAGCCATGGAGAGGCACAGGAAGGGAATGTCATGATTTGGTTTATTCATCATGAAGCTCAGCCTGGAGGAAGATCAGGGAATGAGTGAGAAATGGTATGAGTCATCCTGGTGAGGTGATGGTTCTTGGACAAGGGATGGGGTGGAACAGATGGGACGAGGTGGACCAATTCAAGGTCTAGTTCACAGTTAGAGCTGATGGCCTGGGCCCTGGGTGGAAGCAAGGGGCCAGGACACCTTCTAGGACTTCAGCCTGAGCAGCAGGAGGAATGGGGGTGCTTTGAACTGATGTGAGGGAAAGCAGGAGCACTTTGCAGTGTACCTGTTAGAGTGGGGTCTGTTGAGTCCCAAGTCTGCAACCTCTGTGGCCGGAAGCTTTGGCTGCAGAAGGTGAGGGCAGAGGGACCTCTTGGAGGCCCAGGGGTCTCTGAGAACTCTCTAAGAGTAACTCTCCTGGAGACCACAGAGTCTGGGTTAGTGGGGAGCTCTGTTTTGAACTGTGGTTTTGGGGCTCATCTGTTGGAGGCCCCTTGGGTCCCCATGGCTGCTCCACCTGCCAGGGACATCAGCTTGATGGCTGATGTCACCGGGACTCCACTGCCTTCCAGGTCTGTGCTCTGCTTAGTGGTTACACCTCCTCTCTGACACAGGCACACACACGTACCACGCTCAGGCACAGGCGTGTCCACAGTGCACATGTGCATGCATGTGTACCATCACATGCACACCACACACATGCACACACATGTGCACACACAAGCACAGATACGTGCACACAACACTTTGTGAAGCTGAGTCAACCTCTCAGGCTCAGGTCTCAGGGGTAGACGTTAAGCAGGCAGGGGACCGGCAGGCTTGAGAGAGATGCTGGGAGGCTGTGGGTTGCCTAGCAACGACCCAGGTTGGGGGTGGAGGTAAAGCAGGGATGGGAAATGCTTTGGGGCTGCAGCGGGCTGCCTGGAATGTACAAGCAGAACTATTTCTCCAGGCACTAGTGTGTGCAGATTTGGAAGTTGTGTTTCCAATTCTGTGGATGAAACCAAAACCTGAGGGCTAATATCTGTGATCTGAGCCCCCCACTCCTTGCCCTGCTTTGCTCCGTGCCCCCTAATCAAGGCTGGCTCTTCTCATGGGACCAGTGTGTATGTTTACACAAAATTGAGGCCACCATGATAGTAGTTTTCTAAGCTTTTTTATTCCTCCTAACACTATAGGCAGGCGCTTTTCCATCTCGTTCAGTATTCTTCTAGACCTGACTTTAAGAATTCCTTTGTATGGAGGGACTACAAATTATCTAACCCATTTGCTATTGTTGGATGTTCAGGTTGTCTCAAAAAAGTGATTTTTTTTGGCCAATGTAAGCAACAATTGGGAGAACATACATACCTAGAAATCTTTGTTTCTCTAAATATTTCATTAGAATAAAATCCTAAGAGTGAAGTTATTAAGTCCAGTATATGAACATGTTATGGCTTCTGCTATAAAATTGCCAAATTTCCCTCCAGAAAGAGGGAACAACAGATATTTACTGAGTAAATATCACACAGATAATTTACTATGCGTCAGGAATTGGGAATTTGGAGCCAGCAACCCAGAGACAGTCCCCATCCTCAGGGCACTCCCAGCCTGGGTGCAGGAGAGACTGTGGTTAATGAAATCACCACAAAGTAGAGATGTGCTGTGGTCAGTGCTGCAAAATCAGGGTAGATCTGTCCTCCTGTGCCTGGTTTACTTCACTTAGCATAACGTCCTCCAAGTTCATCCACGTTGTAGCAAATGGCAGGATTTCCTTCCTTTTTTCACTTTTGAATAATATACTACCTAATATCAGAAATCTAACGTAGTCAAACTCATAGAGGTGGAGAGTAGAATGGTGGTTAGCAGGAGCGTGGGGGGGGAGGAAGTGGGATGCTTTGATCAAAGGGTACATGGTTTCATTCATGCAGGGTGAGTAAGTGGTAGAGGGCAGGTAAATAAAAGGATGGGTAGATGAACATCTCTACTATACAGCAGAGTCCCTGTAGTTAACAATACCATATTCTATACTTACAAATGTGTCAGTCTTATGTTAAAAGTTCCTATCACAAACACACACACACACACAGAAAGAGGGAGGGAAGAAACTTCTGGAGGTGATGGTTATGCTTGTGGCATGTTTATGGTGATGGTGTCATGGGTGTGTACTTAACTTCAAACCGAGCATGGTGTACACATTAAAAATGTGTAGGTTTTTTTGGTATGTCAGTCAGTTTGGAAGATAAATAATAGTTTCCAAAAAGCAAGGTAGACCTGGGAATTGGCCTGTTGGGGTGGTGGTGATGGTCAAGGCCAGCTTCCCTGGGAGGTGACATTGGATTGAGCCCTGAGGGGTGAGCAGGAGATCACAGTGGAGGGGAGGTAGGGCCAAGTTACACAGGACCCTGGAGAACCTCATAAGACACTTGAACTTGGTCCCAAGAACGTAAGTAACTTCAGCAGTAGGGGATGCGCGTGCATGATGGGGGAAGATGCTTTTAGGCCAGTAGTGATGCCGCTGGAGTGACGTCCTGGCCCTCAGGCAAGGTTGTGATGCACAACTGACCATGAGATTCCGCCCCGCCCCTCTTCCCCACTGCAGGGCTCAAGATGACGGGTGTGGAGTGTGTGGAGGGCATGGCCTCGGGCCTGTACCAAGAGGTGTTTGCTGCCGTGGTCTCGCTCATCAACAGGTAATGGCAGCCTTCTCCTGGGTACAAGGGTGGCCCCTTTGCAGCGCATGAATGAGCCCACACCTGGGGAGTTTAGCAGATTGGAAATTTGTTGAGCTAGGGAGTGGGTTTTTGAGCCGGATGGTGCTGGGTTTCAATTCCACCTTGGCCACCCACGGGCTGTGTGTCTTTGACACATCAGTTCATCTCTCTGACCTCCGCTTCTGCATCTATAAAAATAGCTCTATCCCCCAGGGTGACTGCGAGGATTAAAAGAACTCACTAAAAAATAAAAAAATAAATGAAAAAAGAACCAATGTCTGTAAACAACTCTTCCTAATCGTGATCATAAAATACTGCAGGTATCTGCAGGTAATAGTGCCGGGAGCCTCTGTTTTCTATCACGGTGAGTGCTGCTCTGAGCCCCTGGACATCTTTAAGCAGTTCCAGTGGGGCTGTTCCAGAGCCCGGGCAAGGGCTCCCTCCCTCCTCCGTGAAAGCAGGAGGCGTGATTAGGCTTCCAGCATCCTGTGAAGGGGATGAGGCTGGTGCATAGCAACAGTGCAGCTGCAGTTCTCCGCAGAGCGGAATCGCTCCCTCTCTTACTGCTGGAGTAATTACCCCCTGAGACCACAGACACATTATCTAGAGACCGAGGGGATCGTGCGAGCTTCAGGGAAGAACTATTTATTGGTGAACTGCCGGTGGAGGGCGGTCGCTTCCTGATTGGTTCTGGGAAGCCCGCATCCAGGAAATGGGTGTATTGGTGATAACAATACCCAGTATCCTGAGACATATGAGCACCTAGCAGGCGCCTGGCCTTCTGAACATTAACTGACTTCATCTTCACGCATCTCTATGTGTATGTGGTGGCCGATCTTATTGGCTCCATTTTACAGATGGAAAACCTCGGCAAGTAATGGCCGAGAACTTGGGTTCAAACTAAGGGCCTTCCAAAGTGTATAGCTGGTCATGCTGATGCTAATAATAGCAGAAAACACTTACTGAGCACTTACTATGTTCAGAGCCATGGCTCTCATATCACATCCAACCCTCCCAGCAGCCTTCTAAGTTCATCTTCACTAACCCTTTCGTGGCTGAGGTTCAGAGAGGTTGGGCAACTCTCCCAAGACACACAGCCCCTCCGTGGCTGAGTGAAGGTTGGAGCCCACATGTGACTGTCTCCAGAGTCTGTTAACTCTTGCTTTTTGATGTGAATAATCCCTTCTCTGTACACGCTGATAGATTTGTCAAGAGGATCCAAGGAAGTGATAGCTTGAGAGAACTTCGTAAACCGAGGCAGGCACTGAGAAAAATTGTTTCTCTCTTGCAGCGTGTCACTAAGAAAGAAAAGCAGGCTCTAGTCGTAACTTTGTAGCCAATTTGTGATGTGACCTTAAGCAAGTCATTTCTCCACTCTGGGCCTGGAGGGGAGAGCACGTTTCCTGTAGGCCTACGGTATTCATGGGAGGCACTTTCCACACTTCAACTCTGGAGCCATCCTACTCATCTCTAGTCGGGGAAACCCATGCTCAGAGAGGTTAAGTAACTTTCCCAGGGTCACACAGCCTGCAAGTGATGAGATCTGCTGGATCTGTGGACCCGCCCAGCAAGCTACCCCAGTTTCTCCATCTCTGTGATGCGGGGGGTGTGGGAGGCTTGGGCCAGTGGGGCTCTAAGATTCCATGTCCTCTCAGGGCCCCCCTCCTCTCCCCCCAGATCCTTCTCCTCCCACCACCTGTCCATGGCCTCCATCATGGTGGTGGACTCTCCAGGCTTTCAGAACCCCCGGCACCAGGGCAAAGAGCGGGCCGCCACCTTCGAGGAGCTGTGCCACAATTACACTCAGGAGCGCCTGCAGCTGCTTTTCTACCAGCGGACCTTCGTCTCCACACTGGAGCGATTCCGGGAGGTACGGCCGGGCTGGGGCGGGGCCTTCACTGGGGCCCATTGAGGCGTGAGCTGGGCAGGGAGGGGCGTCAGGTCCTTCAGGAGGTTTTGGCTTCATCCGTCTGGTGCACCACTGATTAAAACCCAAACTCCAGGCCTGGCTGCTGGGGCCTCTGCCGCCCCTGTCTCCCTCTGCTGCCCAGTCTCCGCCCATGGCCCCTGCGCCTTACAGTCCAGAAGCTGGGGCTCCCCAGGCCTCACTCCCACAGCTGTCCCTTGTTCGTGCGGACCTCTTCCTCCTCACCCACACACCCAAGCTGAATCCTCCTCCAGCGGTTAGTTTGCATCTTCCTCGTGGAAGGCCCTTCATGCCGGGTTGTGGGTGACAGTCGTGGGTTTGCACACCCTGTGGACTATGATGCGGGAGCATCTAGCAAAGCTGAGGCTGCAGCTCCCCTTCTAGGCGGTGCCGGAGAGACTCCACGTGTGAACCAGGAAACCTGCACAGGCATGTTCCTGCCCTCCTTTACTTATATTTTTTAAAAAAGATTTAAATTCAGCTGTAACATTTACATAGACAAGTGCCTGCATTGGAAGCGTGCAGCTCTGTGAACGTGTGCAACTGAGCACCCTCATGCAGCTACCACCCAGGGGAAGAGGAGACCATCGCCAGCACCCGAGATACCCCCTCACATCTGCTGCCCACTTCCTCCCTGAAGGGGACCCCTTTGGCCCCAGCAAGCGCTAATGGCACGGCACAAGGAATGGTCATACGCTTTATCAGTAGGACAAGGGGTATTGAAACTATGGTCATGTCTTTGGTTGGACCTCACACAGCAATAAATATGAAAACATCAACATGAATGAATCTTAAACACATAAAGCTGCTGAGACATGGGGTCTGACTCTAACTCTGTCACTCATTGGCTGTGTGCCCTTAGGAAAGTCAGTCACCCTCTCTGATCCTCAGTTTCATCACACGTAAAGTAGAAATAGCAATACTCCTCTATCAGTTACTGTTTGCCACAATAATTCTGCATAATAAACCATCCCAACACCCAGTGGCTTAAAAAATAACCTGTTGTTATTGCTCACAAGTCTCTGGGTTGCCTGGGTAGCTCTTCTGGTCTTGGCTGGAAGAGCATGTGCCTGTGGTCAGAGGCAGGCTGGTTGGGTGGCTCTGATGGTCTTGGCTGGCTCTCTCTGGGGGTCAGCTGGCCGTGAGCTGATCCAGGCAGCCTTTTGGCTAGGATGACTCACCTGTGCTCCAGGAGTGTCCTGTTCTCCAGCAGGTTAGCTCAGGCTGTTCTCATGGCACTGGGCAGGGGCCCAAGAGAGCTAGCAGGAGTGTGCTGGGCCCCTTGGGACTGAGACTTGGAACTGGCAGCGTCACCTCTGCTGTATTCAGTTGGTCACAGCAAGTCCAAGGCTGAGCCCTGACTCAAGGGGTGGGGAAATGGTGTCCACTTCTTGATGGGAGAAACTGCAATATCTATACAGAGAGTGTGGATACAGAGAAGGGGAGAAGTGGGAGTTATTTTCACAATCAGTTTTACTATACTGCCTAAAGGTGCTATTTTGAGCATTTGATAAAGTGGCATAGAAAATGCCTAATCTGTATTAGGCATTCCACATATGGTAGCAACCATCACATTTTTCCCCATAATATTTCACTTATTTCTGATGACCCAAGTGAAACTTGTTCTTTATTTAAAAACTGGAAAGCGCGTATAAGTGTCAAGAAGCAGAGAACACGATCTCCTTTAGCCCCACCACCCAGAGGCAACCACTATTACCACTGTCTGTATGTTATGGCAGCCGTTTTCCCATGCATGGTCTTCTCTGCAGATCTCCCATCTGTCTGTACACACGATTTTGTTGTCTGCTTTTTTCCTTGCAGCCTTATGATATCCATATTTCCTCACCCATTCACAGCTCTCAGTAAGGATGCGTGTCTCTGGTTCTGTCTGATTCCATCTCAGCTCTCCTTTGGACAGCTGGGTGGTTTCCACGTTTATGCTGTTGTAAACAACACTGTGAGGAACATCTTTGAGTATAGCGTTGTCTGGACATTGCTGTTTACTTTCATATGCCAACTGTTATTATCCATAGTTTGTCTGCTCCATCCAGCACCCAGCCCAGCACTTGTTAGGTACTCAGTAAATATTAGAAAAGTTTGCACAGAATTATCAGTTCCTCATAAAGCTCTCACCATGATTACTGACAACCCTACAGGATGAACAATATTAGGATGTTATTGGGGTGCTGGTCTACATCCTTTCTTCTCACACAAAGGCTAAGGGGTGATGATAAAAAAAAATAAGCAAAGAACCCAATTAAGAATGGGTGAAGGAGTTGAATAGATATACAAAAAAGATATACGAATGGTCAATAAACACATGAAAAGATGTTCAGCATCACTGCTTTCAGGAAATGCAAATCAAAACCACATTGAGATACCATTTCACACCCACTAGACTGAAAAAAACAGTGTTGGGGAGGATGTAGAGAAGTTGGAACCCTTGTGCACTGCTGGGAATAAAAAATGGTGCAGCTGCTGTGGAAAACCGTATGGTGTTTTCTCAAAAAGTTAAAAATAGAACTACCATTTGATCCAGGAATTCCACTTCTGGGTGTCTACCCAAAAGAATTTCAAGCAAGGTCTTGAGGAGATATTTGTACACATGTGTTCATAGCGGCATTATTCATAAAAGCCAAAAGGTAGAAGCAACCCAAGTGTCCATCAATGGATGAATGGATAAACAGATGTGATATATTCATACAAGGGGCCATTATTCGACCATAAAAAGGAAGGAAATTCTGATTCATGCTATGACTGGATGAACCTTGAGGATGTTATGCTAAGTGCAATAAGCATTAGTCACAGAAGGACAGACCCTGTACGATTCTGCTCACATGAGACACTTAGAGTGGTCATGTTCACAGAGCCAGAAATGCGGAGTTCGTGTTTCATGGGCGCGGAGTTTCAGTTTGGCAAGATGAAAAACTGAAGGTGGATGGAGGTGGCGGTTACGCAACAGTGTGGGTGTACTTCATGCCAAGGAACTGTGCACTTAAAATGATTTAAATGTTAAATTTTATGCCATGTCTATTTTATCACAATTAAAATACGATAATAAAAAAAGGCCAAGGTGTGACAGTGAGAGTCCTCACTTCTTTCCTCCTCCAGAAGTTTATTCCTCATCAGCTCATGGGAGGAACTAACGCTGAACTTCTGTGACTTTCCAGGAAAACATTCCTGTGCAGTTTGACCTCCCGGAGCTGTCCCCAGGGACCACGGTGGCCGTTGTGGATCAGAGTCCTTCGCAGGTAACACAGCCCAGTGAACCAAGGCTCTCAGATACTACACGGTCTTTTTGTTGAAATCCTGGCAGATTTGAGCCTTTGAGCTACTAGATCTCAATGCTGTCTGCACCTCAAATCACCCAGGCATTGCTGAAAACACTGACGCCTGGGACCCACTCCCAGATTCTGCTTTGATTGGTCTGGGGGGTGTGGCCTGGGCAAAGAATTTTTAAATCCCGTCATGTTGAGAATCTCAGTCTGAGTCTTAGAACACACTCACACCTGGAGCCTGTGTTCTGAGTTGAGGGGGGTCCAGGGCCAGTGCCCAGTGGCCTCCAGCCACTGTCACCTGGAAAGATGAGATGTTCAGACAAAGGTGCTGTGCCCAGCAGAGACAACTGGAACAGTAAGGGCCCCTGGAGGATGGAGAATGGGGGCAATGGTGGATCCAGGCCCTTAAGCTCCTTGGAGGCAGACAGCCTTTAATTTGGGGGATACCGGAGTCTCTGCGTCCCTCCCTTTCCCCAGCCCCAGAACCTACTGTGCTGACCCCAGATCTGCACCTCTGCTCAACCCTCTCCCAGAGTTGCCCTCGACTGTGGCCCATCTTGGTGTGGAAGTGCTTGGGCCCTGGAGCTTGCCAGGCTCCGGTCTGATCTTGGTGACCTTGGGCATGTCACTTCACTTCCCCAAGTCTCAGCTTTCCCGTCACCCAAGTGGGAACAATAGTGTCCCCTGGGTTGTCGTGAGCGCCCGTGAGATCTGGCACGTAAAGCCCCCGCAGGGTGCGTGCCACACAGTCGGTGTCCCGAATGTTGCGTTTCTCCTGCCCTTGGACACCTTTTCCTGGTTCCTTGGCTTCTCTTGGCTCACAGTGGGCTGCACCTGGTCCTGCAAAGCTCCAGCATCCATGAGCCCTGTCGGCCCTTCACACCTGCTTCTGCTTCTTGCTGGCACCTCTCGGGCTGGCTCCCCGTCCCTGTCCTGCTTCCTCACCTGGGAGGGGCAGGCCTGAAGGGACCACGCAGGCAGTGCAAGGAGGGAAGGACCGTGGTGTCCCTGGGCCCCCTGGGCAGTGGCTGGAACAGCTACCTGCTGGGGATGGGCCGACTGTAGATTTCAACCCCAGCAAATGAGGCCAAGGCGAAGACTCAGGATGCCTGGGGGCAGGTCCTCTTCTGCCCCTGGGCCTCTCCATGTGACCCTGGACATGTCCCTTCCCCTCTCTGAACCCCTCTCAGTGGGGTGTGGACTGATATTCCTGGATTAGCGTGACCAGCTGTGTGGTTTGCCAGGGACTCTGCGGCCTTGGCGCTGAAGTCCTCGTGTCCTAGGAAGGCCCTCGCCCCAGACGCCCTGGGACCGTTGGCCGCCATACGCATCACGTTTCCTCTTTAACCACTTGGCACCATTTTCAGATGTGCCAGCTCACAGTGGGCCCTCAGATAAGCCCCAGAGATTCCCCAGGCCTCTCTCCATTTCCTGTTTGCAAACCTGCAGGGTCGCCCGGATGTTCTCTGACACCAGTGGCTAGATTTAAAATTCCGTGTCTGTGCCATTGAACCAAGTTCACCTTCTCTCAGACATGCTTTGGGCACTTTTTTCCCTTCAATATTTTCGTTTAAAAAAAAAATACAAAGACTTGTAAGAGGAAGTGGTGCAGATGGGATTAATCCTCTCCTGTCTGGCTGTGCACCAGTAGACCAGCTGCCGGTGTGGAGCCAGAGCTGTGTAGGTTACAGAGTGCTTGCCCTTGTTAAACCCTCCCGACAGCCCTCGGAGGAAAGCATTGCCAGTCTCCACTTTGCAAAAGAGGAAAAATGAGGCTCAGAGAGGTATATTAAGTTGCCCAAGGTCACCCAGGAAATGAAGACAGAGGCAGGATCTGGACCCCTTGTAACCAAGAGATTATTAGTTTTGTGGCTTCAGCACTGAGAGTCTTGGGGGTGAGCGGGAGTGTGGGTTGAACGGGAGTGTGTCTGGGTCGTGAGGCCCAGGACGCAGGTCCCCCAACTCCCATAGGTAGGAAGAGAAACCCAGGCCTGGCCTCTGTCAGGGGATTCAGGCTCCTCCATGTGTCCCGATCTCCTGCCAGGTCCGCTTGCCAACCGGAGGAGGCGTGGAGGACGCCAGGGGCCTTTTCTGGGTCCTGGATGAGGAGGTCCGAGTGGAGGGCTCCAGGGACAGCGTGGTGCTCGAGCGCCTCTGTGCTGCCTTTGAGAAGAAAGGAGCTGGAGCTGAAGGTGAGGGTGTGGGTGGGGGGTGGGGGGTTGCCGTGCTGAGTTGGGCCGGGAGTTGGCATCTGCCTTCGTTGAAGCCCTGACAAGGCCTGCACAGCGGGGTAGGGGATCTGAGCGTAGAAGCACCTGTGCACGGGCCTGCGTGGGCTTTCAGGCAGTGCATGTCCGTCTGTTCCTGTGTGCCTCAAGTGTCCGGAGCAGCTGCTGTGTGCCGGGCACCATTCTCTGTGGCGGTGAACAGCCTGATGCAGCCCGTGTCCTCACGGGGCAGGGGAGTCAAGGGGTGAAAGAGGACAGGCTGACACATAAGCACATGCGTGGCCGCTGAGCCAGAGATGGTAGACGTGGTGGTGGCTCGGTGGTAAGCGTCAGGCAGACCTCATGTCTCTGGGAGCCGGGGGCCCTTGGGGAGCGGCGTGCAGGTAAATCTGACAGAGGGCAAGGAGCACGTTGCAGGACAAGGCAGGAGAGGTCGTCTGGGCTTAGATAGCAGGCCCATGCAGGCCTCAGAAAACACTGGTCTTAACCCTAGAGCAGTAGAACCCACAAAAGATTCTAGGCAGCGGGAGGTATGGTCAGGTTCATGTCCTAGAAAGTTCACCCAGACGGCAGTGTGGAGACACTGTAGGGCGGTGGCCAGGGAGGTAAGAGCGGAGCTGCCTCCCTGGGGAGGTGGGCGACTCTGGAGGTACCGAACAGGCAGCACCTGCAGCACTGGGCGCTGGGCTGGATTGGTGGGAGGAGAAGCGCGAGGGGGATGGACACTTCGAGCTGGAACAGCGAGATCAGAGGCCTCGGGGTTTGGCATCCATCCGCCTCAGGTTCAAGTCTGGCTATTCATACTTTCACTAGCGTGGCACCGAATAAATCTCATGTAGCCTTGCACAACAGGGATGGAGCCAGCCCTGGCCTCCCTGTACCCGGAACTCCCACTGCCGTGGCTGGGTGAGAGGATGTACCTGCAGAGCACCGGCATCCGCTGCCAGGTGTTGCGAGCATTACTGACGAGGCCAGGCTGTTGAGAGTATCACCCCCGTCATCCCCGGGGGTGCAGGGATGCTGTCTGCCCTCCACACGGGGCCCACGCTCTGCGCTCTGTGTACAGTGTCTGCGAGAACTTTGTCACATATTTGGAGGTCGATATTCTTACCCCAGGATAAGGAACATGCGCTCCAGAGAGAGGCTTGTAGAGACGCTTGTGTAAGATGGCCCAGAGGGTGAGTGTCAGAAGGCAGATTGAACACAAGCCCCATCTGGGTCTAAACCTCTTGTGAGCCCCCTCCGCCTGGATGCCCCCAGGCGTGTAAGAAGACAGATACACTCTGAGGTCTTCTAGGTCCTACGTGATGTGGTGGTCAGGATTGTTCTTTCACTGGTTAATTCCACAAATATCTGCAGAGCACCTAAAATGTGGTGGCCACTGCCCTAGTCCAGGAAATACATCTGTGAATGAAACAAAAACCTTCACCCTGAGGGAGTGACATTCTAGCAGAGGTGCTGGATGATAAAGCAAAAAAAAAAAAAAAAAAAAAATCTGTAAGACGATGTGGAGGGTCAGAGCTCTGGTTTACATCACTAAAGGAATGAGGGTTGGCAGCGAAGACGGCCAGGATTCAGCCCTGTGACATTCCAGGGTTGGGGGCCGGGGACAAGGCTTGTGTCCAGTGAAGGCGGCTGGGGAGGAGTGGCCGGGGACGGAGGAGGGGCGCTGGCCGAGGTGGCACTCTGGAAGCCGCAGGAGGAGGGCCGGACCCACCGAGTGAGGCGTGGCTGCGGAGTGACACTGACGCGCTGCCTGGGGGTTGCTGGCCACGGAGACAAGTGCAACTCCAGTGGGAGTGTTGGGGGTGACCGTCTGGCTGGCGTGGCTTGTGAGACGTGGGGGGACGGGTTGGAGAGAGATGTGCGACAGCGCTCGGTGCTGCTGGGCTGGGGCTGTCGGGGCGCACGCAGCATGCCCGCACCCGATTTGCCGACAGTGGCAGCTGCAGCCCCTGCTGGCTCCACCGCTCACTCTCCCTGGACCGTCAGTGCTCAGGGCGTTAAGACCCAGGTGGGTCCTGGATGCTTGGCTCAGGGCCGATTCCTCCCCCAGCCACAGGAGGGGCAGTGCCCAGGGCCCTCGCTACTCTTAGCGGCCCATGACAATCTTTCAATTTCGGTTAAAAGCAGAAGAAAAAATGAACTTTTAGGTCAAATACGGTGTTTTAAGTATATGTTATGGACTGAGTTGTATCCCGCCCCCAAATTTGTATGTTGAATTCCTAACCCCTAGCCCCCCAGAATGTGGCTTTATGTAGATCCATGGTCTTTGAAGAGGTAGTCACGGTTAACCAAGGCCATTGAGGTGTGTCCTAATTTAATATAACTGGTCCTTAGGAGAGGCGATTAGGACACAGACAGGCACAGAGGAAAGATGCAGGGAGAAGGCAGCCGCCTTCAAGCCAAGGAGAGAGGCCTGAATAAAACCAGCCCTGCGGACACCTTGATCTTGGACTTCCAGCCTCCAGAACTGTGGGAAAATTAATTTCTGTTGTTTAAGCCCCCCCAGTCTGTGGTATTTTGTTATGGCAGCTGTAGGAAGTGAATATAATATACTTATATATTATTAGTATTAATCTATTTGCTTTTATACCAAGTCATGAAATATAATTTTCTGTGTATGTATAAGTGTGTATGTGTGTACACATACGTATATATACACATGTACAGATATGCACATACATACGTATATACACACACCCACCCACCCACCCACACACACACACATATATGGAGAGAGAGAGGGGAAGGGGCTCACGACAGCAAGGTTCCCGGGGCCCGAGAAGTCTTAGCGCAGCCTGGACCGCCCTCACTGGGGAGGGTGGGGGGTCCCAGTGCTCGATGTGAAGCTGCCAGTGGTCATCTGTGTCCCTGAAGGTCACCGCTGTTTTCTGAGGTATGTCCGCCGCTGCCAGCCAGTGGACGGGGATGGAGGGGTAGAGGGAACTGCTCTTCGTGGAGCCCTTAGTCTGAGCCGGGCGTTGTGGACTCCACTACACCCCACCTCCAGGGGGAACCTGGGGCCTTGGAGAGGCCAGGTGGCTGACCAGGGCCCCATGGGCACTGAGAACGGAGCTCGCGCTGTGCCCGGGAGGCCTCACTCTGAGAGCCAGCCAGACTACTGACCCTCCTCCAGGCTATGAAAGCAGGCTCTGTCTTCAGGAAATGTCTTCAGGGTTCTGGGATGGAGATTTTTTTCTGGGGAACGGCAGACCCACAGAAAGCCAGGAGGCAGAGCTGTGAAAGGCCCACCCAGGCTTTGCACCCCAGAGACCTGGGTTGGACCCCTGCTCCACGAGTTAACTGCATGTGGGTTCTGGGACGTCGCCTCCCTCCCCCGTCTCTGTAAGATGCTGATACCCTGGCGGCTGGTGTGAGGACGGAGGAGCTCGTGGGTGCCCCGAGCGTATGTACATCCTCCTCCTTCAGCTCCCAGCTCGGGGGCTCCTCCCCAGAGGCCCCCCCGACCCCTGTCTGTGGCTGTCCCCTCTTCAGCCACGTTGTCCCATCACCACTCCCTGCTTATTTCCTTCAGGGCCCCTGCCGGGCTCTGGGATGTGTGGCGACCTGTTTGCTGTGCTTGCTTCTCATCAGTCCCCTGACCATCCTGTACGCCCCGTAAAAGTGTGGAGCACCCCTGTCTTGTTCTCTGCGTCTGCCCAGTGCCTGGAGTGTAGCAGGGACCCGTGGATACCTGCCGTCTTCCCTTCCCCACCCTCTCTTACTCTGCTCCAGTCACACTGGTGATCCAGCATGGAATGCAGCGGAGTTCTCGAATGGCATGTTTTCTGGATCCTGACTTTGAGGCT
The DNA here is from genome assembly GCF_030028045.1 of Hippopotamus amphibius kiboko. NCBI lineage: Eukaryota > Metazoa > Chordata > Mammalia > Artiodactyla > Hippopotamidae > Hippopotamus > Hippopotamus amphibius. The sequence continues at coordinate 7,824,595 of NC_080193.1, read as the reverse complement.
AAAGATACAGAGAGTAGGGTCAGAGGTGGAAGGTGTCTTGTAGGGTGTGGCTGGGGCAGGACTCTCGGCCCCTCTCCTTCCCCTGCAAAGCCTGACGCGCCAGTCGTGGACACCCCGCGCAGGACGCTGCAGGGCTCTTGGCTCCCAGGGGAGAGATTCTTGTCCTGGACCGACTGAGATAGACACATTAACTCAGACATGTTGGTATTAAAAGATTATCTTTCGCCTCTAGGGCTTTCTGATTAGCTCTGAGTTAATGAGAATGTTCACTCAGGCAGAACACGTGGGGCTTTCTGGCTGACCCGGCTCCCTGTCTGTTGCCTCTCACCTACGGTGCGTGCTGGGCCGTGGGCCCAGAGGGGGCTGGGGGCAGCCTGCACGGAGCCCAGGGCCAGTGGACAGTCAGGCGGCAGGCATAGGGGGTGAATGCCAGGGGCAGAGGGGCACGGAGAAGCCCCCACCCCAGTCCAGGAGGGTCAGGCTCCTGGGGGAGGTGGTGACGCTGAAACCTGGACAGAGAGATGCTGGGTGAGGCTGCCTCTTCCAGGCATTTCCAGCGGCTCCCGAAGCAAAAGCTGCCTGTGAGATGCTTGAATAAACAAAACTGTGGTGTGAAACCATCTCTGGGAGAAAGGGGTTGAGGGGATGGTTCCGGCCTACATCCCAGGAGCTGTCTACCAGGACAGTTCATGGGAATCGTGGCACCTCCATATACCTGGCCAGAAGACAGGCTCTGGGGCCAGCAGCCCTACCCGTGTCCTCATCCTGGCTCTGTCCTGACATGCTCTGCAACGTCAGTCAAGCTATCTCATCTCTCTGAACATCCGTGTTACCGTCTAGAAACAGCCAGTGATGCTCACATCACAGACCAGAGTGAGCACTGAATGACGGAGGCTGGCCGGGGCTGAGCAGACGCAAACAGCCTTTCTTTTCTCATGCCTTGGCCCCCTCCCCCTCCCCAAATGCCCTTGGGGTCCTCATTTGGAGCCAGCTCTGTCCCAGCTGCTGGACATCACACTGAATGGACATGACTCCTGCCCTCATGTTGCTTCTGGTCCGGTGCAGGGAGGCAGCCTCTCAAACAGACACCTGCAAGGTCGTCGCGGACATATGTCCCAGGGCTGAGTGTCCACTCTGTCCCTTGCTCTTCTCTCTCAGTGGAAGGGCAGGGACTGCATGGCTCTGAAGGGCTCATGGGACACTCTTAATGCAGTGATACGTCACTTAACCAGAAGTGTGTCTTTCTGGACATTTGAATTATCCAGAACATACAGGGGATCCAGGAGGTGAGTGCACAGGGTTTCCAAGCAGCCAAACAGATGGCAGGATCCATGCCCCTTACTCATCCGATCCTGCAGATTCTCGGACCGGGTTTATTTTGTGCAGAGTTCTAAGAAATGCAGGTCCTTTGTTTCTTCGCTCAGTGCAGCATAGAGGAAGCAAATTAAGATTTAAGGGTGGGAATCAAGATTCTAATACATGTTGGCCTATTGACAATAACAGGATGAGAAAACATAGAAAGATCATTCAGAATGGATACAAAAACCGAAACAGTCGTATACCTCCTGGTGGTAAATAATTGGCCTGGAGCCATTACTCAGCCTCAGAGCATCACGGCAATTCGAGTGACATGAGCGATGATCAGGGATTCATCCATCCATCCATCCACCCATCCATTCCACGAGCACTTCCGGACTCCAGTCATGTGCCAGCCATGATGCTGGGCCCTGGGGATGTGCAGGTCAACCCTTTGTGATTCCAGAACATCAGCAAAAGTTTCAGTGCAGGAATGGCAGTGACACCACTCCTGCTTCCTGAGTGACTGCTCTGGCACTCCACCAAAGTACTTCACACGCATGGTCTCCCTTCAGACCTTATGCCGCCCTGGGAGACATGTAGTATTTAACTCCATATTTTGGAGAGGAGGAGGCCAAGGCTCAGAGGGTTAGGTGGCTTGGCCCCTGCCCCACTGCAATAAATGATCACGGCAGGATTTGAACCCAGGTCTTCTCTAACTCCAAACCCATTTGCTTCTCCCACTCTGTTCCTTGGAACCAAGTGTCCGCCAGCATCTTCCAAGAATATGCTGTGAATTTATTTGGTAGCCGGTATTCAGGATGGTTTCAGGTGGCACACACACACATATTTTCAAAATATTTAATGATTATGTATTTATTTCCATAAGTATTAGAACATAAATATAGCTGGCACACCAAACCTGCCGTGTAATGCTTCTGTATAAATGGATTTTTCCTGTAAAAATGTGAGTCGATTGAAAGAAAACATTAAGTAAATAACAGCCCAGGTGATACGTGGGTGTGGCAGAAATCATGGACATTGTGTGCGCTGATGATATTTGGAAAAAACAGGTATCCTGGACTTAAGAAAGCAAGGAGGAACAGAATTCAGGGTGGAAGGAATGCACATAAATGCACAATGCAGGAGAAACATGGGTGCCCAGGACTGGTAGCTTCAGCTAGGTTGGAACCTACTAAAATGGGAAAAGCGTGTTCTTGGTGATGCCAAGTGATGACGGAGTATCCCCTTCAGGCCCCAAGACTCACGCCCCGCGTCTGCTTTCAGGGATCTCTGCCCTCCGGACCTGCGAGCAGCCCCTCCAGTGCGAGATCGCCCACCAGCTGGGACACGACCCCGTGCGCTACGACCTCACGGGCTGGCTCCACAGGGCCAAGCCCAACCTTTCGGCCCTGGACGCCCCCCAGGTCCTGCATCAGTCAAAAAGGTGAGCCCAGCCAGAGCTGGGGACGGGCGGGGAGGGTTCGAGGTGCTGGGGCTGTGAAGTCACAGCAACCGAGTGACGGAGGGCAGGTATGGGAACCCCTCCCTGGTGACACAAAGACTCGTTACTCAAATGAGAGCGGTTCAGTGTCTCCAGGGGCGAGCCTGAGTCCAGCCAAGGAGAAAAGCTGGCCTCCTGGGGAGGTGGAACCAAAGCTAGCAAGCTGTGACTTCTTATTTTGGCTTCTGGACTTCCATTAAGTATCTGAGAGATGATGTGACTGGAAGGGTTTTATGAACATCCTCAAACTAAGGGGTCATAAAACCGAAGTGATAACGTTTTGTAGCATTAGAGAAAGCTCACTGCATTTCTTGACTGCTCTGCTGAGAAGTGCTGGCAGAGGGCTGCCTTGAGTTCAGAGAGCTATTGGGAAATGGTTGGGGGGTGTGTGTGTGTGTGTGTGTGTGTGTGAGGCTGAGACCACAGCATTTACTAACCACCTGCTATGCGCCTGGCATCAGGGTATAAACACTTTATAAGCATCTTTTTCATCCTTACAACAACTGTATCCCTAGGCCCATTTTATGGATGAGAAAACTGAGGCCCCAGGAGGCCCCAGAAGGGTTCACCTTCGATCACATAGCAAAAGAAAAGCGTGGCAGAGATGGGATACAATTCGGGTCTAAGGGATCCTTGGAAATGTTCTCAGGTGGTCAGAGTTGATTGGAAAGCCTGTATCCAGGGGGAGCTCAGGGGCGCACACCTCCTGGAGGGAGATCAAGTCATGGTACGGGGCAGAAGGAAGGGTAAGGAGCACACGAAGGGCTGTGTGGGGAGCCAGGGGACCTGGGTCAAGTCCCAGCCCTGCCTCGTGGCCCCTGGGTGACCATGGGCAGTCCCTTTCCCTCCCCTTGGTTTCTCGCTTCCTCTGCCATGACATAAGGTTTCATTGAGCGAGGCCACGTTGCACAGCTCTGGTGTCAGGCAAATGTTCAAATGCTGATTTTGCCTTTTTCAAGCTGCACGACCTGGGCCTTAGTTTCACAATCTGAGAAGTGGGAATGATGCCGGCAAGCTCACAAGTGTGATATAAGGCTTCGGTGACGTAACTTAGTGGATGACTTATTAAGGAGCCCGTTTCATAGCCAGCCCTCAACACACGTCTTGTGGCCTTGTAAATTCCCCTCCTGCTCTGAAATCCCATGGCTCAAGCTGAGTGAGGGGCATAGAGTTAGGGAAGGGCAGGCACATCTTGGTTGACCAGATGGCCTGGTGAGTGGGGGGCATTCTGGGAACAGTGTGTGCCCGGGGGGGAGAGAGCACGGCAGGTTTAGAGGTAAATCCCAGCAGGGTGTCTTGCAGGCTTGAGAGCCAAGCGTTGGTGGTCTTGAGAGCAAATGGTGCTTTTTCTTAGCATGTGGTTCTGCAGCCACGATCGCCAGTTCACCAGGACTGCTGGTGTAGCTTTTCGATTCCTGAGCCCATCAGTCTCTCTGGGGTGGGGTGGGGGGGTGCTTCCCAGGAGGTTCTCACGCCCACTCAGCTTTCGCTTTATATAGAGGGAGCACAGGTCCAAAGAGGACACGTGACTGCCCAAGGCCACATGGTGAATTGGAGACCAGAGGTCAGGTCTCCGGACCCCACAGGTGGGCCAGTCCTCGTGCAGGGGTCAGGGCTGTGGGTACGATCTGCTCTCCCTGTACTGGGGCTTGGTACCTGCATCCTTCCCTCTCAGGGCTGCTTGCTTCCAGGGGGCTCCCGGCCCCACACCGCTCCCTCCCCAGATTTTTATTTCAACATGAGTATATTCAAACCATTGTCAGTCTGTGTGCTCTGCCACGCGTTTAACCACATGCGGCACCCCTGGTGCATCTGGCAAGACTCATTTCCTTAAGAGTCTGACAGTCAGTTAAGCCCAGAGGTGGATGGATAACAGATCTTGAGGGCTGGGGCTGGGGCGGGACATGGACTTGCAGGGAGCGATGGAAGACGCCACAGGCATCCAGTGAGGGGATGGGCCAGTGCGATCAGAGTGAGGCCTTCTCTGGGTGCCCGCTTCCTCCTAGGGCGCGGCAGGGTCTGCCTGGTGCTCAGACTGTCTGTTCAGCAGTGTAAGCACCTGCCATGTACTGGACTTGTTCTCGGGATAACCAAGGCGATTTTGCCCTCTAAGGGAGTGTAGGTGGGGCAGAACCCCTGCAGGTGTGTAAGTGATGGGAATGTCCGGTAGAAGGAGAGATGCTCTGAGGTCAGGGAGGGAGAGATGCATGGAGGAAGGAGCTGACATTTGTCAGCAAGCGAAGGCTCGTCTGGCAGAAGGGACCATGAACAGAGTGGGCAGCTAGAGTGTGATTTGAGGGGAGGATTCAGGAGGCGGATTTGCAGGAGACAAGGGCGTCCCCCTCACTCCACCCTGTGAGCACCCTGAAGCCCCTCTCTCTTTCCCCGCCTACCTGCCAGGGAGGAACTGAGGGGCCTGTTCCAGGCCCGGGCCCAGCTGTCCCCCGTGTGCCGGGCCGTGGCCGGCCTGGAGGGCACCTCCCAGCAGGCCCAGCAGAGGAGTTGCGTGGTGAGGAGGACGTTCGCCAGCAGCGTGGCCGCGGTGAAGAGGAAGGCCCCGTGCTCCCAGATCAAGCTGCAGGTGGTGAGTGGGGGCCCTGTCCCCGGGGAGCCGTGGCCTCACTGCCCGCCTCCAGGGCGGATTGTCCACCCGCGTCGGCTCTGAGCTCCCCGGCGAGCCTGAAGGGGCAGGTACCCCCCGCTCCACCGAGGAGGAAACCCAGGCTCAGGGCAGCAAAGAAACTTGGTGGAAAGTGATCCCTCCAGGTCTGAGGCCAAAGCCCCAGCTCCTTGGTTTAAAGTGAGCAGCTTCAGGAAGTTTGCAGAAACCACAGTTGCCCTCTTGACCAAGGTGGCAAATGTCACAGCCAGACCAGCCCTGCCTGCCTTCCTCACCTCTCGAAGGCCTGCATGTTCACCTCTAGGCTCTCTGTAGGGGAGGTGGCAGGACCTAGCACTGGGTATAAATATGTTACCTGGACACATTAATCCAATAACAAGTGGTCAAGCTGAGCTCAGGAGGGTGGACTGTGGGAAGGACTGGTTTGAAGAGACAACTTGTAGCTTGTTACACTGGAAAAGCCCTCAGACCAGGCCCTGGGTTCTAGTCTTGCTCTTCGGCTAGTGGTCCATGCGGCCTGGGGCCACTCGCTTGTCCTCTCCATGTCCCAGTGTCTTCATCTGTTATGATAGGGGTTGCTGTAAAGGTCCTTTATTTCTTATGTATACAGATCAGGCTGTGGGTAGGAGGTCCATCCCCTAGAGATGCCCAGGCCAGACTGAATATATGTTTGGGGAATGTCCAGACCCCTGTCTGTCTCACCCTGGCCCTGACCCCATCTCCTGTGGTCCTAGGATGCACTGATCAGCGTGATCAGACGGTCTCAGCTACACTTCATCCACTGCCTGGTGCCAAGCCCAGCGGTGGAGAGCAGAGGCGGGCAGGGGTCTCTGACTCCACTGCAGCCTGGTGGAGACAAGCCCGGGGCAGGCGGGTCCCTGCCCTTGGACATCCCGGCACTGAGGGTGCAGCTTGCAGGGTCCTACGTCCTGGAGGCGCTGCGTCTGCACAGGGCAGGTAAGAGGCAGCCGGGGAGTGAACACGTGTCTCTGACTCCTGGTACGTGCTCCGGGAACAGTGGCACCCGGGGGACAGGAGTATCAGCTCTCTGCCATGAGCTGTCTATGCGGCATCCCGTTGAAACTGCCGGCAGCCCTGTGAGGGGGGAGCTATGATCACCCCATTTTACAGATGAAGAAACTGAGGCTCAGAGAGGAGAAGGGACTTGCTCAGGGTCACACAATGGGATGCGGCAGAGCCTAGACTTGGACCGAGGTCTCTTTGAGTCCAAAGCCCAACTTATTTGCTGAATTAGTTGTGAACTCCTGGAAGGCTAGGGGTGTGTCTTACTTATCTTCCTTTCAACAGCGAACATCTCAGGAGCATCTGCCTTGGAATAGAGGGTGGAATTTCCACAATGGTTAATATTTTGGTCTTCAAGACACTCAACCTGGTTTGGGAGAGCCATGCGGAAACAGGCCATGATAGTGTAACGTGACCAGGGCATGTGTCGCACGGGGATGCCCAGAGGAGGAAGCTCCGTGCTCTTAGCAGGGAGACTGGGAAAACCTCCTGGAGGAGGTAACATCTTAGCTGAGTCTTGGAAGGAAACAGGCAGCTCACCTCTGGGCCTGGGAGAGGGAAAGCGTGGCCGAGGGGTCACCATGTTGCAAAGGCAGGGAGGCAGGGAGGAGCTGTGGTTTGCAGGGAGGCAGGGAGGAGCTGTGGTTTTCAGGGAGTCGGGTTCAAGATGAATGAGGAGACTGTGGGAGGTGAGCAGTGGATCCACCAGGGAGACAGCCTGTGCAGGCTGCCTTTGGAAGCGTGACTTCCCCAGGCCCAGAAGAGGTGATGGAGTGATGGGGGATGAGGGGTGTCAGTCAAAGGGACGAAGTGCAGGCCTGTATTGAGAAAGAAGGCCTGCACCAGGTCTCCCCCATTAGCTCATCTTATGAGCTGAGTTTGCTCTGAAATTTTCCTGTTCTTTTCTGCCTCTGGGACCCCATAGGCCACCCCACGGATTCCCCTTCCTAATAGAAACAGCTCAGGCGACGTCCGCAGATGGGTGGCTGAGGCTGGCGGGGCGTCTAGGTGGGCACCCGTTTGTTTAATATTTCTACAGTCACTGACGCCCCAGCTGTCACTGCCCCATCTCCTCCCGCCACGTTAACATGGAAGCCTGGGCATGAGGTATCTGACAGAGAAGCCGGGAGCAGCTGGGAGCAAAGGTGAACAGCTCACTCCCCTCAGCATTGTATTGACTTTCCCGCCTGTCTGTGCAGCCACAGGGGCAGGAAGACAGACGCTGTCACGGGGAAGAGCGAGATGGTCACAGCCTGGTCGACTGCGCCTGGGCTGGCAGGAGGTGCCCTGGCCCGCGGGGTAGAGCCCCTGCGCACAGGCGCGGGGGCCGCGCGTCCCCTTCTTCCCTGCGTATCCACCCTCTGCGGTCTCAGCCGCCCAACTCAGAGAGGGCTTCCAGCGCAGCGAAGGGTTGAAGTCTCGTGGTCGCAGTTCCCGGTTCCTGCCCCTAGACCCGCGTCATTTCCTCGTTGCTTCCTGCTCTGTCGCTTCTCTCTCACCCCACACGAGACATACTTATACGTGTACAGAGATCCGCACACAGGCATCACGTACTTATGACGTGGAATCCGTGTACATATTAAGTATACACGAGCAGACATTGTTTTATTGTGCTCCAATTTACGCACCTTTTACAAATCAAAGAGTTGCGGTAACCCTGTGTCAAGCCAATCTGTCGGCACTGCTTTTCCTTCACTTTGTGTCTCTGTGTCGCATTTTGGTAATTCTTGCAATATTTCCAACCCTCCACCAGCAAAAATTTACAACTCACTGAGGGCTCAGATGATGGTTATTTTTTAATAATAAAATATTTTTTAATTAAGGTATATACATTGTTTTCTAGATATACTGCTGTTGCACATATAATAGGCTACACTATAGTGTAAAGGTAACTTAAATGCACTGAGAAACCCAGACATTTTTTGTGATGCCTCATTACAACATTTGATTTGTTGCGGTGCTCTGACACCGAGCCCACCGCATGTGTGCCTGAGGACATATACACACACACACGCACGCTGCACACATACGTATGCTGTTCCTCGGGCACCTACAACGTGCTGGGCACCGCGGTTACACATGCTAACTGTGCTTGTTCTCATAAAGCCCTTAGCGCAGCGCCTGATGGAGAGTAAATGCTCATGAAACGTTATGTACGGGGCAGCCTGGTGGGCACAGCTCAGACCCTGGAACCATTGGCCTGGGCTTGACTGTGGCTGACACTGGCAGGTCCCTAGGTCGTGCCTCCCTCTTGTCTCCTGTAATAGCTCAGGTCTCAGGGAACTGTTGAGTGGGTTGGTGAATTAATAAGGGAGTAACGGAAAAGTGCCTGGACCTGGGAAAGCACTCAAGACACTATAATCATCATTGGCTTTAATTCTTTTTGTGACTATGTGACAAGAGATCTTATTACTCTCATCTGACAAGTGAAGAACTTGAGTCTCAAAGAAATAGAGTCATTTGTCTCTGGTCAGAGGGCTAATCAGGGCAGATGTGAGATATGAACCTAGGTAAGTCTGACTCGAAAGGGTAGGCCTGTAACCTCCCAGCCCCCAGGTCTCTGTGTGGTCAGCATCCTTCAAACCTGGCCTGAAACCCTCTTCTTCCCCCAGGAAGGCTTCCTGGATTTGCCACATGCGCCCACCATGAATCTTCCTCATGGCTTGTGCATTTGGCTTCTTGTGAAGTGAAGTCTCAAAATGGAGTGAGGTTTCGCCATACCTCCTCCCATCCAGCTACTTGACAGGTCTTTTTGAGGCAACTGAGGCTCTACCACACCCCTTACATCTGGGATGAAGTCCGAGCCTCAGGGTCTGGAAGTTGGTTTCAGGTTCCTCGGGGACCAAGCCCCTGCTTGTCTTTGCCCTCATCGTTGGTTACTTTCCACTGGATTCATATCGTTACTGTCTGGGTTTAGATCCCATCTGGGAGAGTTACGACTGACTTCACTTTGGGCTACGTGACTTGAGCTCTCTGGGCCTCGATTTCCATGTCTGTATAATGGGTGTAATGGTCAGGCCCCAGAGTGTCTGTAGCACAGGGAAGTTGTTATCCTAGTGTCTTGCACACATAAAAGCTCAGTAACTGCTGTTGCTCTGACTGTGGAACAGACCTTCTATTTTCCTGCTCTGGCTCCCTCTGCCTGGACTTCCCTTCCACACCGAATCCTCTGGCAAACTGTCGCGGCCCCTTCAAAGCCCAGCTCAAATGTCACCTTCTCTCGGTAGCTTTTCAGCTGCCCATTCCCAGTTTCCACACAGAAGGGTGCAGCCGTGTCCATCCTACACGGTAGTCTTGACAGAACCCTTAGATACCCTCTGATGCAGTTGTGGGGTGGTAAAAAGTATTAGACCCCCCCAAATTTTTTTCCCCTGGTCCAGCAGGTTTGGAGAACTGTGGGTTAAGCAAAGCTAATCAGGGCATCTTCCCTGAAGAGGTTCTGGAGCCTTTGACATCAGTGCTCATGTAGGTTGTGACCTTCCAAGAAGCAGACGGGGGGGCAGTCTTTTCAAACTTTCAGTGGAGCCTTTTATAGGGTCCGTGTTCTGGAGAACGCAGTTGGGAAATGCTGATTGGACCCAATTTCTTAAATTAGCAAATGGGGAAACAGAGGCCCCAAGAAGTGAGTGCACATGATGAGTGAATAGCACGGCTGGCGGCAGACCCCCGGCCCCCTGGGCTGGGCTTCTCATTCGGATTCTGTGTTCTTCTCTTGCTCCCCCCACCCCAGGCTACGCTGACCACATGGGGCTCACTCAGTTCCGCCGAAGATTCCAGGTACTGGACCCCCTGCTCACGAAAAAGCTCATGTCATCCCCTGAGGGGGTGGACGAGAGGAAGGTATGTGGAGCCGGGTGACGGGGTGGTGGCGGCCCTGATGCTTGTGTTCCGTAGGGGATGACCCCTGGGGCACCTGGGCCAGCTGGGATCCGAGAGCCGGGCGTGGGGGGCAAAGATGACGGTGGTGTGAGGTTTGACTCAGACCCCTGCTCCAGACTGCGCGCCCTGCATTGTCACTTAGGACACCGCCCTTCCCAGAATGGTCCTTCTGAAACCCTGCATGAGGAAGTGCAGGAAAAGGATTAGAGCCACGAGAAGAGCAAGTCCCAGCCAGGAGGGTTCACAGCAAGATGAAAAGTCATCATTCCCATAGGGAGGTGCGCTCGGCACCAGCACCCTGAGATAGTCATGAAAAGAGGGCTCTGTGGTCCCAGACACTCCCCCCCAGGGCCTTTGCACTGGCTGTCCCCTCTGCCTGGAGCACTTTTCTCCCCAGTCCTTGCCTGGCCAGTGTCATCTTGCTATTCAGATCTTGGCTCAGATGCTATTCTCCACCATATCACTTGTTTTAATATTTGTGTAGCACTTGTCCTTATCTGAAATTGTATAGTTTGCCTGTGTGTTTTCTGGCTCATAGCAAGTGCTCAACAAATTTCCGGTTGGACAACTGAATGAATACACATACCTAACCTTGTATTTCTGCCCCTGTGTATCTCCTTTCTCCATCTCTGCTGTAAACTTCTGGAGCCAGAAGTCATCACCCCTAGTGCCAAACCCTCACTAAATGTTTCTATTGAGAATGGCCACTGGCTGATCAATGATGATAGAGCTGTTTAGAATTTGCGAAGCCCTGGTGCATCCTCACAGCAGCCCCACAAGAGCTATTACATCTCTTTTATAACTGGGGAAATGCAGGCTCATGGATATGAATGATTCCCTTGAGGCCACACAGCCAAGCATTCTTGGGTTTTGTCTCTGAACCCAAGTTTCTTGATTCCAGGGAGGGTTTTAGAGAAAGCTTGGGCTCCAGAGTCAGACATACCTGCAGTTGACTCCCAGCTGGGGCTGTGTGAACTTAAACGAGTTAATCCATCTTCCTGCCTCAGTTTCCCCATCTGTAAAATGGGAACAACAGTAATACCAACCTCAGCGGGGCTTCTGGAGGATTATGTGTAATAGCATAATTGCTGTGCTTGACGCAGGGCCCGGCATGTTGTAAGGGCTCGTTATATACGAACTGCTGTCAGTAGCATCAGTACTACAATCCTCTCTCAAAGCCAGAGTGATGGCAGCCAAGCCACACAGACTCTACGTTCACAACTGTGTTGAAACTCCCCCTCCGAGTGAGTGTGCCCGTGTGTGCCTGAGCTCCCAGCACTGGAATCCTTAGTCACTGAGTGGTGCGGCAAGGACAGTGAAGAGAGTCACAATTCTTAAGTCCTTTCTCAGCCCTTTCCTGCAGCAGGGACCAGGGTGCAGGCTACCTCCTGCAGACAAGGCGGCATTCCTCTGTGGCCCTCCTGACTCACCGTGGGGAAGGGACCGCAGACAACCCATTCTGGAAACCATGAAGCTCTGCCTGGCTTGGTGCCACCAACCACTCTGTACCAAGCTTCATTGGGGTTCCTTATCCCAGGTCCCCCCGCCCCCAATCTTGATCTCCATTTAGAGCATCTGGAATGGAACCTGTGAAAGGGGCTTGGGCTCCTCTGCAGTTGAAAACAGCACAGAAGTGGGGCGTGGGGGCGTTTTCTGCGGGGGAAAGTGGGGGTAGCATATGGAAGCGTTTCTATTCTGGACGACTCAGCAGTTCTCTCTTGTAGCCAAACCGAAACCACCTCCGTGCACACGCTAGAGGCCTCGGAAAGTGGAAAATTACAAGTGGAATGGACTTGGTTGGGAGTTTTTGCTTCTTATTCTTTTTTTATTTGCTCACAAATTTCATTTGCTGCAGCATAGGATTTTGGTGGCAACAAAAGGAAACGCCATCCTGCCTCTTATGAAAAAGCTGATAAATATTCATTTGCCAGGCAACATGATATGCCATGAATTATACATGAGCACGTGCTCGGGTGGGCAAACTGTCAGCTTCTGTGTGCAAAGCATTTAAGACCTCAGGATTTAATAAGACAGGTCTGACAGCTGGAAAAGGTCAATATTGTCATTAGACACTAGACGGCAGCAGAGGGAATTCATTGTCGGGGTATGAGATGGGCCTTGATGCGTCCCCTGTGTGCCCAACACGCACGTGGTACTTCAACAAGGCCCTTTCCCAGTGAAGGACCCTCATTTGGAGGGTCCCTGCTGGATATTTTGTGTTCCCGAAACAAAAATAGGATATGCCTTTTACCACAGATGCACAAACACTCATCACAAAATATCAGGCGTAATGTGAAAAGATTATGGACTTTCAACCTGAAACAGCCCTCCATAGGTAAAGCCTCCCTGCTCTGGGAATTATCCCCATTTTACAGCAGAGGCAACTGAGGCTGTCACCTCCCCTCCCCCAGCCAGGCAGTGAGGGAGTGTGGTAGAGTGGAGATTTGAACTCAGGCTCTCAAATTCCTCACATAAGGGTTTTTACTATTTATTGTGGTAACATACATGTAACATAAAATTTACCATCTTAACCATTTTTAAGTATGCAGCTTAGGGGCCTTAAGTACATTCATACTGTTGTGTTGCCATCACTGCCATCCATCTCCAGGACTCTTCATTTTCCAGAACTGAAACTGTCCTCATTAAACACTAATTCCCCATTTCCCCCTCCCAACCAGCCCTTGGCAACCACCATTCTGCTTTCTGTCTCTGAATTTGGCTGCTCTAGGAACCTCATGTAAGTGGAATCATACAGCATTTGTCCTTTTGCACTTAGTACGATATCCTCAGGGTTCACCCAAGTGGTAGCATGTGTAGAATTTCCTTTCTTTTAAGGCTGAATCCTGTTCCATCGTGTGTATGTACAGCACTTTTGTTTATCCATCCTCTGTCCATGGACACTTGGGCTGCTTCCACCGTTTGGCTCTTGTGGATGACCCTGCTATGAGCACAGTGTACACATATCTCTTTTAGACCCTGTTTTTGATTCTGTTGGGCATATACCCAAAGTGGAATTGTTGGATCATATGATAATCCTATGTTTAATTTTTTTAGGAACCTCCAAACTATTTTCTGTAATGGCTGCACCGTTTTATATTCCCTCCAACAGTGCACAAGGTTTCCAGTTTCTCCACATCCTTTGCCAGCATTGGTTGTTTTCTGGGTTGGCTGGTTTGTCCTGTAGTAGTTATCCTTACGGGTGTGGGGTGGTGTCTCATTGTGGGTTGGGTCAGGCCAGGGCTGGTGAGCATCTTTTCATGTTCACACAGCACTTCCGAATGGAAGCCTTTTGAAGACAGGCAGAGTATTTGGTGAACTTTTGTACAGAACGTGCCACCCATGATGTTAATTTAAAATAATTATTGTTGATTCCATCCAACTGTAACCAGGTGCCTGCTTTGTACCAGGCCCTGGGCTGGCTGCCAGAGATACAGGGGTGAACAGAACACAGCCTCGTGGGGAAGAAAGATGAAAACGAGCCGTCTCCAGACAGAGGGATGGCTTTGGGACGCCCCAAGGAACACCTCCAAAATTTCTGATATTGGCAGCAGGGGTGAGGGTGGGGTATTCAGGGAAGATGCCTCAGGTCAGGTGATGACGGAGTTGAGCTTTGTGGGACAACTTGGAGAGATAAAGTAAGAGGAAGGGTGCAGGGCAAGCCACAGTGGGTGCAGCACGTACGGAGATCCAGTGTCGTGGAGTTGCATGGCTAGTCTAGTGTGGCTGGAGCATCACTGCTGCCGAGGGTCAAGAAAAGGGTGTGAGGATGTTGGCAAGGGCCAGACCACGGTCATTGTCAGCAGGGGTAGAGAGTCTGGGCTTTATCAGGTGGTCAGTGATGGCTGACCCAAAGGTTATCAGCAGGGGCATGGCATTGAAGACCAGATCTTTATTACTTGAACTGGCTTCAGCAAAATTACGAAGGTAGTCAAGTCCGCTCTGCCCATTCCATGGTCCTCTCTAGGGAGCAGTGTCCTCATGCTGACCTCCAGCTGTTGAGGATGCCCTTGTCTCTTCTAGACACCCAGGAACATGCTCAGGTCTCCAAAATGACCCTGTCTCCCCGCTCTAATCATGGCGGTCCCATTCCTCTCTCCCAGGTTATCCCATCTGGATAAGATTATGCCTTAACCTGCACCGAAGCCCTCCCAGAGCGACCTCAGGCGGGTTCCTGGAAGAGTTTGGTTGGTCCACCTTGGCTCTGTCCCAGGTTCTGGTCCCTTCAGTCTCTCCGCTGCTGAGGCAGGAGTTGCCAGGTCTCCCTGATGGATGATAGGAAAGCCCTGGGCCCGCCCTCTTCCCCTCAGTGTCTTCAGTGATGATTGATTTTAGGCAACCACATCTCTGTCCCTGGGGACTTGATCTGAACATAACTAAGGCACGCCAGTCTATCTTCTTAAAGGCAGCCACTCTTGTTCCGTCTCAGACCCTGGTGGACACTCCCAATTTCCTCTGAGTTTGTCTCAGAGTCCTTTTCTGCTGGAGAGAGGCCCCTGGGAATCCATGGCTTGGTAGCAGGGCTGGCGGTATGGAGTGGGGGTGGTGGGTGGGGCAGGGGAGGGGGCGGGGGTAGAGGGAGCTGTCCGCTCTCAAGGTGCTAAATGACTTTTTCAGGGCCTCCCATAGCCTTAGCCCTGTGGCATTTACTCCCTATCCTTGGCTTTCTCACCTTGCTGTCCTCCTCCCGTTTGGGTCTACTGTTTTAATAATTCTACATGTTTTCCATTCACTGTTAACCAATCTCCATTATGTAAACATATCTGCGTTTGTTCATATAGTTTGTGCTTCATGCCAGGCATTTGATTTACAGTCTTGAGCCTGTAGACTTTAAGAACAGAGATGTAGTGCCACCCTTATGGAATGATCTGATCAGTGTGTAAGTGAGAGTTTCAGTGGTTAAAAGCATGTGGTTTAGAGTCAGACAGACTTGGGTTCAACCATCTCTCTTTCTATCCATCCGTGCCCCTCGATGCTTGACAGCTGTATGACCGGGGCAACATGCGACAGGGCATGACAAAGTGCCTGGCACATAGTAGGTGCCCAGCACATGGCAGCCCCTGGGCCACGGTGTGGGTCTCCTGGAGGAGGTGCTGTACTGACAGCAGCCGAGTGGTTGACCTGGGAGCATCCGTTACTGCGGACGCGGGTTCCCTGCATCCAACTACCCACTGAGGAGTGAGTTGGGGAAGCTCTTCCCAGCCACGGCTCCCCGTGGCTCCTGGAGTCTTCCGCTGCTTGTCTGGCATGTCCAACTTAATGTGAGATGTCACACTGTGTGCTTTTTCGGTGCATCCTTGTTGAATATTGGAAAGAAAACTGTGCAAAATTCTAGGACACAAAAGGATTCTGTAAGTGGAGGCATGAGTTGGGTTTCCCCAGGTGCATCCAAGGACTCATAATTTGAGCCTAGAGTGGTGAAGGCGAAGGATGTGTCTTCACTCCACAGTGCCGAAGAGCGGCTTGTAACCCCAGAACCTCCACTGGTTCTTAGTACTTATGGAAACCTAGCATGTGCCGGCCATGCCATTAAGCACATTATGTGTATTGTAAGAGCTGCTCGGAAGTCTTTGTTAAGCCCAGCATCTAAGCCCACAGAGGGTTTCTACTGACTGCTTTTCGTGTGTTTGTTTTCTTGAATATAGGTTACACTTTCCAATTTCTTTGCATGGCTTGTAGTTTTTTGTTGAAAACTGGACATTTGCAATATATAAAATTGCATCTCTAGATTCTGATCTTTTCCCAATTCCTTAGTAACTTATCTGCACTGGATTTATGGTGAGACTGCTGCGATCTCTGTTGTTTGTTTGTCTTGTTTTTATTATAAATTGTGAATTCTCAAGAGTTGCCCCTGTGTCAGCACAGCTTAGTGGTCGGCAGAGGTTGTGGTCAGACACTTTGAATCTGTGAAGCTTTCATCTAATTCTTACAGTGCTCTGCGTGGGCTGGAAAACGCATTCAACCTCCAGGCATTTACACTAGTGCCGTGCTTTCCGTGTGGCTCCTCCACATGTTTTCTGCCTGTGCACGTGGCCTTGTATTTACGTAGGGATGTACAGATGCCTAAGGCCCTCTCAGTCCCTCCCATGCTGGCTTGTAGCTTTCCATTGCCAGGCGTGTACGGAGGTTATCAAGGCCCCCTGTGACTGTCCCATTCCCTTTGTCTCCTTGTTACAGGGCCCCGGCTAGTCACTGGCCCACTGCTTGCCCCTATCGGGATAACAGTCTTGGGCTAGCTGTGCCGTTGACCTTCTCCATTTGTTTGCTGCCAAGATCACTACTGTTTCCGACAGTGATCCTGGGTGTGGGATTTCCCCTTACTTTCTTCCCTGTAAGTGAACCCTCTCCGACAGCCAAGCAGATGGTTTTCACAGCTTGCTTCGCCCTGGTAGGACCACTGCAGTGACAGAGCTTGGTGGGGAGGGAAGAGTCTCGGTCACGATAACACAAAACTCCCACTCTTTTATTTTTTTTAATATTATTTGTATCTTTTTAATTCTTTTTTTTCTTTTTTTAGATTTTCTTTCTTCCTTTCTTCATTCCTCCCTCCCTCCCTTTCTTTCTTCCTTTTATTTTTGGCTGCATCGAGTCTTCGTTGCTGTGCACAGGCTTTCTCTAGTTGTGGACAGCAGGGGCTACTCTTTGCGGTGGTGTGGTGGCTTCTCTTGTTGTGGAGCACAGGCTCTAGGTGCACAGGCTTCAGTAGTTGTGGCACATGGGCTCAGTAGTTGTGGCACATGGGCTCAATAGTTGTGGCTTGCGGGCTCTAGAGCGCAGGCTCAGTAGTTGCGGTGCACGGGTTTAGCTGCTGTGTGGCATGTGGGGTCTTCCCAGCCCAGGGTTCGAACCCGTGTCCCCTGCATTGGCAGGCAGATTCTTAACCACTGCGTCACCAGGAAAGCCCTTTAATTCTTATTTTTATTTTTTATTTTTATTTTTTTAAGTTTATTTTTGGCTGCATTAGGTCTTCGTTGCTGTGCACAGGCTTTCTCTAGTTGTGGAGAGCACGGGCTTCTCAGTGCAGTGGCTTCTTTTGTTGCGGAGCATGGGCTCTAGGCGTGCAGGCTTCAGTAGTTGTAGCATGTGGGCTCAGTAGTTGTGGTGCATGGGCTTAGTTGCTCCATGGCATGTGGGATCCTCCCAGACCAGGGATCAAACCCATGTCCTCTGCACTGGCAGGCGGATTCTTAACCACTGCACCACCAGGGAAGTTCCACTCCCACTGTTCTTAAAGACCCAGGAGTTTCTTTTGAATAAATGCTCCTCAATTTGCTATATCCCTTGCTCAGTTTCCAGAGTGTTGAAGTTGTTGTTTTTGTAAACTGTATCCACCTCTGTTGTTGTTTTGGGGGTGAGGATTTATCAAGCTCCTTGCACCACCATTCTGAAAGTCTCACTCCTACAGGCTGCTTTTGTGGTCTCATTAAATCCCCACCACATCCTTGTAGGACAGGCTTGCTGCTCCTCTTCTAGAATAGGGCACCGAGAGGATCAGAGAGGAGGAGTGGCGTGCTCAGGGGCACACAGCTAGCGAGAGATGGAGCTGTACCGGATCCCGGCATCCGAGGGCAGAGAACAAGCTGAGTTCTCTGATTCCCTGGGGTTGTGTCCCCCTCCACCTCTTCTTAGCATGTGCCCTTTGAGAAGTCATTTCATTGCACTGGACCTCACTTTCTTTCTCTGTAAAATAGGCACAAAATAGTACCTGTCGCAGAGGCTTGAAAATTAGATAGGTTATGGGTAAAGCACTTAGAGCAGTGCTCAGACCCAAAACACAATGGAAAACTGTTTTTTTGGAAGCAAAATGGCCAACATTTTACTCAGCCTTCCATGCCGAGAGGCATAAACCTCAATTATCTGAACAATTCAGATGGATTAGCTTATTCCATAAATATGCGGGACAAGGTAGAAATTTCTTACATTCACCTGGATTCTTGCCCTGTCATCCTCCCGCTGGCTGTTGGACAGTGATTATATTAGGTAGAAACAAACGACATCACTGATACCTCACCCAAGCAAGTGACAGCTTCATGTGGTTCGATCTAAGGGTAATATTAATATTGGTAATGAGACCAGTTGAGTACACAGTCACTGACAAAGTCCTCTTCGTGTATACACTCTCCATTAATTGTTCCAACACTTGTACAGTCTGGGCAGGGAGTGTTAGCGCCATTTTGCAGGTGAGGAAAATGAGGGTCAGAAGCATAGTTCAAAGCCCGCGGCCACCTGTTCACTCTGCCACTTGGACCTGAGCTTTCTTATCTGTACAATAAGATCAACAGGATGGAATATCTCTGTGAGGGCTCATGTGCTTGGCTACACAGACATCTAAAGGGCTCTAAGAAAGTAGGGAGGTGGAGAAGAACCCTTGGATCTTGTGGGGGCCGGCTGTGTGTTTTGGCCGTGTTTGGGGAAGAAATGGAAGCTTCGTCTACGTTCTGCCACACCTCTGACAAGTTCTGTCCAAGAGAGAGGCTGGTGGGACAGCCCTGGGACATCAGGACGGGCTCAGAATGTTTCCTGAGGGTCTACTGTACGCAGCTGCTGCGTGAAGCCCTCCGCAAGCACAACCACAGAATCTTCCAAAATAGGTACCATTATTTCCCCGCATTTTTCTGAAGAGGAGCCTGCAGCTCAGAGTAAATTGCTTGTCCAAGATCACACAGTTTGTGAATGGTGAAACCAGAATCTCAGTCCAGGTGGGTCTAAGTCCACATCCTGATTTTCTCCCTCACACATGGACTCTGGGCACTAACTCCACAGTAGGTTAGAAAATTGTCACTGTCTGTAGGCTTCATTTCTTTTCCATCCATCTTGTTTTCAGCCAGTGTTTATTTTGTTTTCCTCTTGTGCAGAGAGGAAAAATGTCGTATTTTGGATATGCCGGTTTTATGCACTCTGCTGCCTATAGCTCCGTTGGAACATTTTTGGCTAAAATGAAATAAGTGAAACCACTGGATTTTTGGAGGAGGCGTTATGGAATGTTCCTCTTGGAGGTCAGAGGAGGAAACATCCCCCCAGATTACAGCCTTGGACTGTTAACAAGCCTTTTTTTTTTTTTTTTTGGATCTTAGGAAGTTTTCTGTGATGGCAATGACCCATGGAATTGGGGCTCATCTACCAGATTACTCTGTCTCATAATGCCTTTTGCTTCTAGAATGTCACAGTTGCTTTTCCGACAGTTTATTCTGAAGATAGACCTTGTGATTTTCACTGAATGGAAAGTCCATGAGGGGGTGGAGAGGGAGGGGACTTGGCAGTCACAAGGGAACCAGGCACGACCTGCCTTCGTCTGAGGGTACAGTTTTCCAGCAGGATTGTGTCAGAACCTGCAGGCCTATAATGACAGGAGGAAAATTCCACCGAATGGCCGGTGGTTCAGCCAAGGCTGCCCCCAGGGATCTCTGAGTGAATTTGTTTCTCCTGAAGGGGGTTGCCTTTCTCCACACCCCCTCCCCCAACCCCGCCCCGCTTCCACCCCGGCTGGGTCTCTCTTGCTGGGTGTTCACTCATTCAGTCATCATTTTTATTGAGCTCCTACTGTATGCATAGAACAGTACCAGGTGCAGTGAATTAAACACAGGCTCTCCCCCCCTAATCTGGGTCAGGAACACAGGGTCGGGGCCACGTCATTCATTCAGCGCATATTTGGGAGAGTGAGGCAGTTCCTGGCAAGTATGGCACGAGAAGGACAGGGTGCTGGGGGCGCTGTCTCAGGGGACACAGCAGTAAACCCCCCAGAGGCCCAGGGTCCTCTGCAGCCGTCCTGGGCCCAGGAAGCCGTCAAGACATAGGTGCTGCAGTGTGGCCCGACACACCTTGATTTGAGTCTGGTTCGGCCCATGTGTAACTTAAAACCTTGGGGAAATACATTCATCCCATTTTTTGTTTGTTTGTTTCTAAATAGTGGTAAAATATACATCCCATGAAATTTACCATTTTCACCATTTTTAAGTGTGCAGTTCGGTGGTATTAAGGGTACTCGCTGCGGTGCAGCCATCGCCGCCATCCAGCTCCAGAGCTCTTTCATCCTGTGACACTGAGACTCTGTCCCCGCTAAACACGAACTCCCCCTCCCCCAGCCCCTGGCAACCACCATTCTGTGCTCTGTCTGTATGAATCGGACTCCTCTAGGAACCTCATATAAGTGGAATCATCCAATACTTGTCCTTCTGTGACTGGCCTATTGCACTGAGCATAGTGTCCTCAGGGTTCATCCAGGTTGTAGCGCGTGTCAGAGGGTCCTTCCCCTTTAAAGCTGATTAATATTCCACTGGGTGTACAGGTCACGTTTTGTTTATCCGTCCATCTGTTGATGGACACTTGCGTTACTTCCACCTTTTGGCAACTGTGAATGGTGCTGGTACGAATATGAGTGTGTACAAGTATCTGTTCAAGTCCCTGCTTTCTCTTCTTTTGCATATATATCCAGAAGTGGAATTTCTAGATCATATGGTAATTACAGGTTTAGTTTTTTGAGGAACTGCCATAGTGTTTTCCATAGCAGACATGTCCTCCATTTAGTTTGGCACCTGTGGTTTGCTCCTCTATGAAATGGGCATGGCAGTATGACAACCCACCTAGGGTTGCTGTGAGGTGTCTGTGAAGGTCCTAGCAGAGTGGGTGGCACACAGTAGATACCCAGTACCTGCTCATCGTCTGCACTTACCTTGGGGAGGGGGGGTTGGAGCTGACAGACATGTGGGGTCGTCCTCTTTCCCAGTGTTTCCATCAGCCATCCAGCCAGCTGACCTTCCACTTTGGGAGTTTCCTGCCCTCATTCTCTCTTCCCCTCTAACTCTTCTCTTCTTTCCAGGCCGTGGCAGAGCTCCTGCAGACCCTGGATCTGGAGAAGAAGGCAGTGGCTGTGGGGCACAGCCAAGTGAGTAGAGTTTCTTTCTTTTGCCCTTCTACCCAGGACATCAGGGACCCACGTGAGGCCTGACTCCTGTCCTACTCAGCTTCCACTACTTCTGTGTGTCTTCTTTTCACCAAACTGAACACGGGGCTAGTGATTCTCTGCCCTTCTTATATGACAGGGCTGTTAAGACAAAATGTTGTAACGTGGGAGGAAATAACAGAGGGGATATCATTTATTAGAGCTTTCACTCCCAAGGACCTTGGTGGTCTGGAGAGTTAACATCTGGACCTCAGTAGGACTTCATGAACCTTAGAAACACCCGTCTTCACTCAGAGCCTTGTAACTTTTACTTTGCAACCAACTGTAATGCAACTGTAGTCCTAGCAGTTGAGCAGCAGTAAGTGAAAGGAGAGGGCGTGACATGAAGGCACGTGATTTTAGAGCTGAGGGATGTAGATTTCCCCAAACTGGTGTTGAGCCAGAAGCCCTTCCGAAAAAGCTCAAATGCTTAGAGAAGAATTTCACAGAGCCCTAATGTGCTCGTATATCCTGTAAGTTTTCAAGAGGGAAAATATGGTGTTTAGGGCTCCCCAAATGATCTTATCCTGGAGCCCTCATGCTCTTGTTTTTTGTGGAAGACCCATTTCCACCTCCCAGAACTAGTGTTCCCTGGGTCATAGTGTGGGGAGTGGGGAACAGAGATTGGAAACTCAAGGACCAGGTGGTGGGCAGGGAGTAGAGACAACGTTTAGAAATATAAACTGGAGAGAGAAGAGACCAAGGGGCCATTTCCCTGCTTAGTTATCTGCTGATTGATTAACGACATCCAGGAAACCTTTGTCAGTCGCCTTCCGTGTTCAGGTACTATGTAAAGTGCTGGTGGCGTTATTGGCCGTTAGTACCTCTTACAAAGTGACGTGTCCTGCCCCATCACACCTCTTTCCTTGGAGGGCTCACAGTCGCTCACGCTGGTCGCTGCCCCCTAGACACACTAGCCTCTCCGCGTAGGCTTCTTGGTCCTTCTACAGCCTGTGGCTGACGCTGTTAGTCTCCTGTGGTCCCAGCCTGGTTGATCCGGCTGGGAGCTGGCAGCAGCTCTGTGGACGTTTCCAGCAGAGGAGATAAACTGGGGGTTCCTGGGCTCCCACCACAAGCCTGGTGCTATGCTAGGCAACGTGATTCTCTTTTCCCCTCCCAGTCTCTGTTGAGATAATTACAATAGCCCTTCTTCACAGGTGAGGAAACTGTACCTCTGGGAAGTCAGCCTGTCTTCCAGGTCCTCTAGGGAATCAGGAGCACAGCTCTCATGGAAACCTGTACTGGTTCAAACCCCACGTTCTTTTCAATACGCTGTGGGTTCTATTGTTTATTCATGGAAATATACAGCAGATTCTTTACACACAGGTGTTTATGGCATTGAATCAGAGGATTTCTTCTTCAGGTCCAAGAACGTCATCCTTCTAGACCAGCGGTTCTCAAAGTGTGGTCCCTGGACCAGCTGCAGCAGCATCACCCGAGAGCTTCCTGGAAACACAAACTCTCAGGCGCCACCCCAGACCTAGTGACTCCTAAACTCTGGGGATCGAACCCCCTAGTCTGCTTGTAACAAGCCCTGTAGGGGATTCCAGTATGCGCTCAAGTTTGAGAACCACTGGTTTAGATAATTAGTTATTTCATGAATTTCAGAATCAGTCCCTGTGATCCCAGCAGCTATTGCAGAGCATGGAAGAAAACAGCATGATGAGAAGTGACTATACACAGTCTCACAGTGGTGAGGCAAGATGTCTACAAGCCAGAAACATCCCCATAATAAAACATTATTATTATTGAGTAATACTTGGCATTCACTAAGAAACTATCCAGAGCAAATCAAGGTCAGTGTATCCTTTGGGAAGCCAGGCAAGGCATAAGATGAGATCTTTAAGGGTAGTTGCAACTCTCATGCTTTGCAGGATTCGGCACTTAACAGGTAGGAAGGCTGTGATAGGGGAAGAGAACAGGCTGACCTGGTCCACACCCAGGCCCCACCGCCGCCTAACTGTGTGAATCTTGGGGAACTGATTTAGCCTTTCTGAGCCTCAGTTTCCCCATCTGTAAAATGGACCCACTGCTTTTTACCTCCCAAGCTGGCTGTGGGGATCAGTAAACTGTCATTTAACAGGAGTTGGCTGTCATCACTTGTGGCAGGCATTTGCCAGCAGGGGCAGGATGCCGGTCAAACAGAATCGCATTTTTAACATTTAAAGAATTAAGCTCCTCTAATCTGGAACATGACTGAGAGGGGGGTAGCTAATTCCTCAGCAGTACCAGACAGGAGAGCCATTGCCATGTGAGATTGTTAAAACCTCGGCCTTCAGCACTTTTAGAGCAAAACCAGTTTGCCCAACGGTGGCTCCCAGAGACCCCTTAAAGGTAGGGATGCTGGGATGGTCCACTGCTTGGGCCTGATAAGCAGCTGGACCCACGGAAAGTGAGTATTTAGATTTTTCTTTGTGATTCTCAGACCCCCGGTGCCTTATCAGAGCCCGCGCCAAGGGCCACGACATTTATGCAAAAGGTGGGACTCCACATGCCGTCAGTCTTCTGGTCGGCAATATGCTCTTAAAAGGAAAAGAAAAAAAATGAAGCTAAGATTCTGCAGAGGCGATGACTTATTCCCATCCTGCGTATGGTCATTTCCAATTATCTTTTTAATGAACGCTTCATACTTCATCAATAACGGTTTTGGCAGCACCCGCCGCCTTTTGTAATGTACAGACTAGCGCTGTCATCACTTTGATCATTGATTTTTTTTATAGCGGCTTTTGGTACTCACTAGCTTGTGAAATTAATACAGTCATTATTGAGGCAGTATGATAGGTGATGAGTCCATCGTGTCTTTATTTCAACGAGGCTAATTGTCTTGGTGGCCCTGGCTGGTAGGAAGTGTTCTGTAAAGCGATGGAGGGTTTCAAAACAGAGTTAGCACCGATTGGCTGTGCTAATTTCCATTTTCCCTCCGAGAAGAAGTTTACCTCGGGGTTGGCAGAGTGGTCTTCATTACAGAAAATAGGTTTAAGGGGATGGAGAATCAATTGAGACCCTTTGTTCCACCTGAAATCAAATTGCAATTCGGCCTCAAACTCCCAGCGTTTGGATCATGTGAGCGAGGAAATGAAGCCCGGAGCCGACATGGACGACTGCAGGGAGTGGACGCGGGCTTCTGGGTTCAAGTCTCAGCCTTGCTCACCGCCAGCTGTGTGAACTTCAGTCAGCGACACAGCTTCCCTGAGCTGACAGATTCCTTGTAGGGCTGTTCTGCGTATTAAAATGGGACCTAGGAGGAAGACCTTTGAAAAACGTAGATGCCATGCAAATGTTAATTACATTCAGCGATAATCGTCGTCTCGTCTGGAGTCAGAGAGAAGGAAATAAATCGCAGTGTTACCACCTGCTAGTGGAGGATGGTGGGCAAATACCTTTTTTAAGCCTTAGTGTCTCCCTCCATAAAATGGGGGGCTCGCCATAACTACTGTATAAGATCCTGCATGTGAAGTGCTTTGCCTGCGTATCCAGTGGTTAGTTCAGGTCCAGAACGCAGGACGCTCCATCGGTGTGGGCCGCTGATTGCTAATGTCATGGATCAGTTGACAGTATTACTGGTCAACGAGGAGCTCTCCAGTGGCTCCAGAGAGACTGCACACCTGTGGGGCTACAAGCCGCATCTGGCAAAGAAATGCACAGGACCGTGCTTAGAAATAAGTGGCACCAGGGCGTCTGAAACAGAGCCCTCCCCGGCGCTGACTCTCATCCCACCAGTAGAGCACCTTTCCTTTGCTTCTGGGGAGAAGACACCAGCTGTAGTGACCCCACCACGTTGGCGGGAGCTGGCCTGGCCCCAGAGCTTCAGGTTCTCTCTAAAAACCCTCCTGTGTTCCCTGCAGTCTCCTGGGGGAGCCCCGCGGGGAGTGAGAAGGCATTGATCCCTTTGCCGCAGGGCCCCTCATCCATTATTGATGTGCCACGGCCTGAAAACTGTGTTTTCTGCTGTTTTCTGCTCAATGCCTGCACCTCCCGCGCGGGGCACCCGTCTGGTCCCATCCCCTCCTGACCGAGGGAGGCCACCCTCACTTCCCCCACATTCTCTGCCCCTCCTTATAAGGTACGACTGAGTATTTCTGGGGCGGCGCTTCTCTCATGGCTAGCTGCACTTATCAAAAAAAGAATGCACACCCAGGACAGACACCGGGCCCACTGATTCTGCGTTTCCTGGGGCGGGGCCTGGGAATCTGCACTGACCACGTTCCCCGGGTGATTCCGGTGTACAGAGATAGGCAGGTCTGTCCTATCCATGGTTCTCAAATGTGTGCATGCATCCCCTGGGGAATGTGCTGAAATGCAGGGCCTGATTCAGCAGGTGTGGGGTGGCACCTGAGATGCTGCGTTCCTAACAGACTCCTGGGCAGTAACGATGCCCACACTCTGGTGCGTGACCCTCTGAGCATCCGGGGCCAGAAGAAGGGAAAGAAGGGACATTGGGGGACAAGATACTTTGACCACTTGGACCCCCGGTCACGGGCAGCTACTAACAGATATTTCGGGTGGATGCAGGAGAACAGTCCCTCCCACTTCAGACAGTCTGATTCAGCAGCAGCAAAGTCACCTGCAACTTTCCCTCCTTCCAGGTCTTCCTCAAGGCGGGCGTGGTCTCCAGGCTGGAGAAGCAGCGGGAGAAGCTGGTGTCTCACAGCATCATCTTGTTCCAGGCGGCCTGCAAGGGCTTTCTGTCTCGCCAGGAATTCAAGAAGCTGAAGGTGTGGGGGCCCGTGTGCCTTGTGAACCCGGCAGGGGCATGGGATCTTGGAAAATCACCATCCGTGCTGGCCCAGGGGCTGTAATCCCCGCTTCTCACACTTGCTCTCATGCATGGACTTCCAGTGGGATGTTGTTAACGTGCGGATTCGGGTCCCGTGGGTCTGGGGTGAGCGTGGGGGTCTGCCTTTCTCCGTTGATGGTGCCGCTGCTACTGGTCCGCAGACCCACCCCGAGTGGTCAGACTTTAATAGACACTTTGTAAGATGACATGATTGTTTCTAGGACGTTGACATCAAATCACCACTGATGTCAACCTTAGTCAAGATATCCACAAGGGTGTCCAAGCCCCCCTGGGTGGGAGATGGTTTCAACTTGTCCCGTCTCTGGAGAACTTGGCTCTCGTGGGTCAGCAGACAGAGCATGGGCAGCACCTGGCCACGGAGGCCTTTGGGACCAAAGGGCAAAGTCAGAGTCCTCAGGCCTGAACCATCCTGGGCCACCATCCTCAGACATCTCCAGAGACTGAGTCTCCTCTCTGCAGCTTGCACGATGGAGAAAGGCAGCACAGCTCTGGAGGCAAACAGGAACCATGTTCGAATCCCACCTCCACCACGTAGTGGCAGAGTGGCGGGGACGTGAGACAACACTCGGTACTGTATGTGCCACATTGTAACTGCTCAGTAAACACCAGCTGCCATCGCCACAGCCAGTGTTGATAAGAACAGAAAAAGGCAAGAACATTATAATGAAAATAGTGTGGGCTATCTCACCAGCCCACTGCACTCAGGTAGTTTATGCCCTGGGATGATTTGACATAGAGATTAATTAAGAGCCTGGGCTCTGTCTGCAGGCATACTGCAGGGGTTCAGATCCTGACTCTGCCATGGAGAAGCTGTGTGATGCTGGGCACGTGACTGTACCTCTCTGTGCCTCAGTTTTTCCATCTGTTATCATCTGAGATAATAACACCTACCTTCATAGGGCTGTAGTGAGGACTGAGCTGAAGTGTGTAAGATGCTCCAGGCAGTGTCTGGCCTGTAGGAGGTGCTATGCCAGCTGTACAAGCCTTGGCTGTTGTGATGGTGGTGAAGGGAAAGGATCTCTGGCTTCTTACTTAGTTTGATTCCCACCTATGATAAGAATGCACTAGGTCAGTGGTTCTCAAAGTGTGGTCCCTGGACCAGCAGCATCCACACCAGCTGGGGGTTTGTGAACAATGCAGATTCTCGGGCACCCCTCCAGACTCACTGAATCCAACCTTCGGGGTGGAGCCCAGCCATCTGTGTTTTAACAAGCCCTCCAGGAGATTGCGATGCACACTCAAGTGAGAAGCCTGCAGTTTGTGTTTAAATGCACTTAAAATAATAGCTCTTCCTTACACATCAACTAACAACATAATCATGGCCACTGTTTCTTTTGGGCAGTTTCATGGTTTTTTGAGGATAGTTTTTGCGTTGCACAGTGACTTTTGAGCCTGATCCCCGTGTAAGAGGTGACCCTGTTGTGTACTATTTTCTACTCCTTGTCCTATTATTATTATTGGGTTGTGCAAGATTAAATTGTGGCCTAATACCTAATGCCAAGAGCCTGACTCCATGAAAGGAAGCCTTTTTTTTTTTTAAGTTACCCAATCCCTTCCAGTGGGATAAACCCATTTCCTCCACCCGCTTTGCTGCCCTCTGCCTCCTTCAGCTGAGTTGGGAAGGGCCCGTCAGTCTCCACTCTGCCTCCCCTGCAGATTCACCGACTGGCCGCCCAGTGCATCCAGAAGAACGTGGCTGTGTTCCTGGGGGTCAAGGACTGGCCGTGGTGGCAGCTCCTGGGTTCCCTTCGGCCCCTGCTGAGCGCCACCATCGGGGAGGAGCAGCTCCGCGCCAAGGAGGTGGGTCCACGTGGCAGGCAGGGCGCCTCCGTTCCCCCCCCCCCCAACCCCGTCCTTAGTGTTTGCTTCCAGACCCAGTGTCCCCGCCCCTGGAAATTCTTGATCTGGGAATGCTCCACCAACAACCCTCGCTGCCCCCTTCCAGATATCCCTCTGCTCCCACCGACCCAGACCGCCCTCCACCCTGTGCCCAGCTCCTCGGTAGGCTAGCGGGTGCTGGTCAGGGGCACCATCACCCCCTACCCTGGGCCTGCTTACTGCTCATCCCGGACAGGCTCAGCGGTGGCGTCTATGAGCCCTTTATCCTCTTACCTCACAGAGGACGCTCACCTTACTCTCCCTTCTACCCTGTTAGCACCCACCAGTTATAGGTAACTGTTCTGATTGGTTTCTGGTTTATCTTGCCTGTTATTCCTTTTTGCAAAAATTAGCAAATACAGGCACATCTCAGAAATAGTGCAGGTTCAGTTCCAGACCACCGAGATAAAATGGATATCACAATAAAGTGAGTCACATGAATTTAGTGGCTTCCCAGGGCCTATAAAAGTTATGTTGACCCTATACTGTAGTCTGTTAAGTGTGCAATAATATAATAGCGTGATGTCTAAGAAACAATGTACAAACCGTAACTAAAAATAATGCTGTTGGAGAAATGCACCAATACACTTGCTCAACACAGGGCTGCCACCAACCTTCAATTAGTGAAAAATAAAAGATGCAATGTCTGCAAGGGCAATAAAGCCCAGCGTAATGAAGCGAGGTGCCTGTATGCACACGGGCACACACACACACACTCACACACTGAACGAATGGTTCCTTTCTTTCTCACACAAAAGCTAGCGTACTATGTATTCTGCAACTTGCATTTTTCACTTCAAAATATATTCTAAGAATCATGCCATGTTCAGTTTTTGGATTTTCTTTAAAAATTCTTTCAATTGAAATATATTTGACCTATGACATTATGAATGTAAGGTATACAGCATGTTAATGTGATGCATGTATATGTTGTCCCATGATTCCCATTTTTATAGACGTCTTCCTTGCTGTCTTTTCATGGCCACATAGTCCTCCTGGGTGTGTCTTTCGTGGCCCACTCCCGCAGCCTGCAGTGGTGGGCATTTCGGTTGCTCCTAAGGGTGATACTGTAAACCTCGTGCTGACCCACGGGCAGGGCAGTGATAACGGGGGGAGGTGAAGAGCTGAGCGCCCATCTCACTCGGGTGTGCCCAGCCTCAGGATAAGGGGTGGTCCTGTTCTGAGGACTTGCCTTCAGCCCCTAGACCAGGCTGGTGTGGACCAGACTCGTGTGAGCAGAGACGCTGTTGTTCAGAAACGGCCATCATCACAGACAGGCTGGCCGAGTCACCCACGCCACTCCCCGGATACTCTTAACATACGTGAAACCGCACACCTCTGGTGCAGAATGGCTTCTGTTAAGGTGTTTGCTTTTGTAGGCGGAGCTTACAGCCCTGAGACAGAAGCTAGAAAAGTCGGAGAAGTGTCGGAATGAACTACGGCAGAACGCAGACCTGCTGGAGAGCAAGGTACCCCATCCTTCCTGTGCAGGGTCCCTGTGCCGGGGGGAGGTCTGTTGATGGGGAAGGTGATGATGAGCCTGGCATTATCCTAAGTGCCTTCAAGCCTCCTCAGAATAACCCTGTGACCTGTATACTGGTACTGTCCCCATTTTACAGAGGAGGAAACTTGGTACCTTCCCCAGGCCACACAACCAGCAGTATAGAGCTGAGATTCAAACCCATGTCATTTGGCTCCGAAGGGAAGAATTTCTTAAATAAGTCACAGAAGCACGAATTACAGGGGGAAAATGATCACTGTGACCCCAGTAAAGTAATCAACTCCTGATTGTCAAAGCATAAAATGCAGATACACCACATACTTGGAGATGAAATTTGCAGCATACATAACTGACAAAGGGTAGCCAGAATATGTAAAGAACTTCCTCAAATCAACTGGAAAAAGGCAAACACTCCAGTGGAAAAAAAATGGGCAAAAATTAGGAACTGGCAGTTCCCAGGAACAAGAGTTCCAGTGATCAGGAATTCAAATAATTCAAATAGCCAATAAACTCATGGAAAGATGCTCAGCTAACTAGCCATCAGGAAATGTAAATTAACACGACAGTGGGTGTCATTTCCCGCTTCAGATGGGCGAAACCCAGAAGTCTGATGTAGCCAAGTGCTGGCAGGGGTGCGTAGCAGCAGGAACTCATGCTGCTGGTGGGAGCATAAATCCATCTCATGGCTCTTGAACAATTTAACATTACCTCTGAAAGATGAAGCTGCCCATACCCTGTGGCCCAGCAATTCCAGGTACACGTGCCGGAGAGTCTCTCCCACATAAAAGAAAAGCTTATAGCAGCAGCGTTTGTCACGCTGAAGAAATGTAGACACCCAAAAGGGAGTCTGTTGACAGAATGGATGAACACATTTTGCTATACTAAAAACTGCGTTACCAAAGTGAAAATGGGTAAAGAGGCAGGCAAACTATGGCCCGCGAGGCAAATCTATTTCACCACCTGTTCTTTGTAAATAAAGTTTGTGGGCACAGCCACGCCCACTGACTTGTGCATAGTCTCTGGCTGTTTTCATGCTGCAAAGGCAGAGTTGAGTAGTTGTGACAGAGACTGTATGACCTGCAGAGTTTAAAAATATTCACTATCTGGCTCTTTATAGACATTTCCTGACCCTTCAACCAGAGATACCTGAACCAACGTGGATTGCCCTCGAAAACAAAATGCTAAAGGAAAAAGATTAATTTACAAAAGAATACCTAAAATATGTTACAATACATACCAGTTTTTTAAATGTGCACAGTACTATACGCTGGTTGGGGCATATACCTAAATAGTTACGGGTAAAGATACTCATTGGGATGATACCAGATTCAGCGTAGTGGTCGCCTCTGGGGGAGGGGAAGGACCCGTGCCTGGGGAAGGTTGTCCCAGGCAGGGCGGTGGGGGGGTGTTGCGCGTGTGACTGCAGCCCGGGGTTTTCTCTCTTTGGTCGGGAACTGAGTTTGTAGGCTGGGGATGAAGACAGGAACCGGATGGCCCTGCCACTGAGGAAAGGATCACAAATTGCAGGCTCCTACCAGCTTCATACAGCACAGTGCGGAGCGTGGTCAGTGGGCTCTGCGGAGACCCTGAGAGTACTCGTCAAGGAAAATGTGCTGTCCCACTCAGCTCTCGGGGCCGGACCTAGGGTGAGGGGGGTGAGGCATTTGTCCTGGGCACAAAATTCAAAGGGGCGCCGAAAAACCCAGCTAGATAAATAATGTTTATAATGCACTATCTTTTAAGATGTAAACGAATGCAAAAAATCCGCGATGAGCAGGGTTCGTGGGCCAAGATCAGGGCAAGTCAAGTGATGTGCTCTGCACAGTGGGATCCTGTCTTGATGCTTTACTTAAAATTTTGATATTTTAGTCATCACAGATTTTTGGCATTAATTTTGATTTTCTTAAAGATTGCATTAACATTTTGAGATTTATCTTGATTTCTGAGGTCTTTGGCGCTCCCTTCAATTTTGCACCCTAGGTGAAAGTCCCAGCTGCCTTTCTCCAGGAAACCCTGCGTACCTCCCAGGGTTCTGCTGACGTTCAGATGGAGCTCATTTATTCCCTTGTTCATCAAATATTATATCGGAGTACCTCACATTTGGCAGGCGTTCAGCTGGACAAGGCAAAGTCCCTGTCCTCACAAAGTCTCCAGGCCAATAGAGGGAGACAGACCACAAGTAAATAAACGTGCAAACTAGTTTCAGGTTGTGGAGTGCTGCAGGTATTAAGCAGAGGAGGTAGCAGTGGAGGGAGGTCGAGTGGGGGCTAATATTGCCCAAGCAATCAGGAAAAACTTCTGTGGATTGAGATACCTGAAATAGATCTGAACGATTTGCTGTGCCCATTTCTGTGCAGATCTGGAGGAAGGGTAGAAAGAGCAAGTGCAAAGGTCCTGAGGCAGTGTAATATCTCAGTCCAGAGCAAAACTAGAGCTTTCTCTGCCTGCAAGGCTGTGATGGTATCATTACTGATACTGTTGCTTGGTTTGGTGACTGAATAGTGGAGACTGTAATTAGATTCACCATTGAGCCAACAGAACTCATCCTTCTCCCTCTGTTCACAGCCGGAGTTCAGCATGGCTGGCTCACGTGGGACATGGAATGAAGTTGGGGAGGGAGGCTGTCTCTTTTTCACCCTCTCATCCTCCCCATGATTGTATCCACTCTCCCCACCAAGGGTCCTCTGCCTACTTAATCCACGCCCACTCCCATGGTCAGGCAAGAGGCAGGGTCTCCTGGAAGGGAGAGTCACATCTGCACACAGAGTTAGGAGAAGCGGGGTGGGGCTAGTGCTCCAGAGCCGGTGCACCTCTCGTGGATGATACTGTGAGGAACATAGGAAAAGACACCCAAGTGCCTCACATTCTCCATCAAGGCTCTAGAGGGCCAGTGGCTTGACCTCTCTTGCTGGAAGTAGCCTCGAGTAGAGCAGCAGAAGCAAAAAATTGGAGAGCTGTGGGCTGATTGGGAATATCGGTGACTTCCCGGTAGAAATTCCTTCCCATTGAGCTGTCATTTGATGCAATAATTCATCACAGGCTGTCAGGTTGGACCTGGGGGTTTGTGATGCGTCAGCTGCTGGGGGAGACTTGGAGAAGAGGGATGAGGCAAACATCTTTAGCATCTAGAGCTCCCGCTTATGGGACACTGGGAGGAGGGAGGGAGGGAGCCAGGCTTCTGAGACCTGAACCAGGCATTCACGTGCCAGCACCTACAGATATTCTGCGCAGGCTCTTTTTGTCTTTGTATCACGCACGGTTTAATGTGTGGTGCCTTGAAAAAATAAGATAAAAATTTAAAGCTAAGGAAAATCAGAGCAAAGTGAACTAAGAGTTGAGGAATATAGAAAACTAGGGAAAGAGAATATAGAAATTTACCATTGGCCTCAGACTCACTCTCACTTCACAGCCTTTGCTTGTGCTGTTCCCTCTGCCAGGAATGTTCCCCTCCACCCTCTTCACCTTGTGAATGTCTGGTCCTCCCTTCTTACTTAGTTCAGGTGGTGCTTCCTCCAAGAAGCCTTCCTTGACCCTCTAAGGGTGGGTCAGGCCCCCACTATATGCTACCATTGGCCCTGTGCGTCCCCTCACAGTGTTGATTGGTGCAACCAAATCAGCCCCTGTGTCCCAGCTGGACTGGGAGACCCTAGGGGCAGGGATGTGTCTTGCTCATCATGTCAGCCCAGCCCTAGGTACAGAATAGACCCAGAAAGGGTGAGTGGAAGCATTAAAAGTGGGCTGACATTTTGACACTGAGCTTCCCAGCAACCAAAGCAAAGAGGAAAACAGGATATTCCATAGACATGCTGTGCCTAGGTTAAGCATACTTGCACGCACACACACACAGACACACCTGTTGCTTGAGAAAAGAGTAACTTTTCAGGGTGTTGAGGTACTCAAGATGTTAGAGGAGTTTCTCCCCTGAATCCTCATTAACAGGGCACCAAGGGCACTCAGCAGAATTCGCACAGTAAATACAAGAGGGGTCGTAGGGTGCGTTTGGTAGCATCATCTTGAACTGCAAGTGGAGGGCATGATGCCAGTGCCATACAGAGGATCCAGCTGGGAGTCACAGCAGGGCTCTGTCCAGAAGGCACGTTTAGATGACTGGGTGTTATGGTTTCTTCCTCTTCCTCCCCAACCTCCCCCCCCCCTTCTTTCTCCTGTTTCTCCTTTTCCTCCTGTCTTTTAGACTCTATATTAAGGTCCAACATACAAAAAAGTGTGCACATCTTAAGTGTACAACTTAAATGAATTTTCACAAAGCGGACACACCAATGCAACCTTCACCCAGAGTGCAACACAGGCCACTCCAGCTTCCCCCGACTCTGTCACTGCCCTCCACCAGTAACCACCAAACTGACTTCTGACACGATAACAGTAGTTTCTTCCCTCTTTTTGAACTTCACCTAGACTCATCAAACGTGTGTACTCGTTTGTGTCTGGTTTCTTTCATTTGACGTCATTTGTGACTTTCATCCACATCATCGTGGTGACTGGGGGTCGTTCCCCTTCTTTGCTGTAGAGTGGTCCATTACGTGCAGAGACCACTCTACCCCTCCTGCTCTAAAGGAACATTCGGTTGTTTCCATTTTTCAACTATAAAGAACAAGCCTGCTGTGAACATCCTGACACGTGTCTTTTGGTGCACAGATTGTGCATTTCTGGTAGGCATACACCTAGGGATGGAACTGCTGGGTTTTAAGTTATTTCTATGCTCATAGATGCTGCCAAAGAGCTTGCCTCTGTGTTGGTGTCAGTTTGCATTTCCACGGCCACGGGTGAGCATTCTGCCTGCTCCACTTCCTTACCCGCACTGGGTATTATTATCTGCCTTTTTCATTTAGCAATTTTGGTGGGTGAGCAGTTGTACCACATTGTGATTTTAATTTGCATCTTTTCACATGTTGTTGGCTATTTGCTTATCTTCTTTAGCAAAGTAGTCTTTCAAGTCATTTCTAGTGCTTTTCTTATTGATTTGTAGCCGTTCTTCTTTATATGCAATGGATATAAGGTCAGTTGTTTAATGTAAGTGGTACAGATACCTTCCGCTCTTGGCTTGCCTTCTCTGATGCAGTAATTTGAAGTGTTTTCTGAAGCCCTGTGTCTCTCCAGAGCTGCCAGAGGGCAAGGAAGAGGTCAAAGGGCTCCAGAACTCCCACACCTGCATCTGTTACAGTAGATGGACTTTCTGGGTTTCATTCTATGTTTTTATCGATTCTTAGATACACATTATTTTCTCCCTTTGTACATCCCTGGACTCAGGACGAATCTTAACAGTCATTGGCATCTCATGCTAAAAATTGGCTGTGCATTTGTTTCTTATGTTCTTTAACAGCACATCTCACAATCAGTGGCAGCTCAGATTTGGTGAAATGTAGCATGTTGTGGCCCAAGTAAGATTCTATTTGAAGAGAGGGCTCTAATTCTCTTCCCTGCCCACCACCCCCAACCCCCAACCCGGGCAGAGCTACTGTTGATTTATATTGGTTGCTTTTGCACTTCTTTGTAATGTTTATCTTTATTTATTTATTGGCTGCATTGGGTCTTCATTGCTGCACACGGGCTTTCTCTAGTTGCGGTGAGCAGGGGCTACTCTTCATTGCAGTGCTCGGGCTCCTCATTGCAGTGGCTTCTCTCTTGTGGAGCACAGGCTCTAGGCACGTGGACTTCCATAGTTGCGGCACATGGGCTCAACAGTTGTGGCTCACAGGCTCTAGAACGCAGGCTCAATAGTTGTGGCGCATGGGCTTAGTTGCTGCACAGCATGTGGTATCTTTCCAGACCAGGGATCGAACCTGTGTCCCCTGCATTGGCAGGTGGATTCTTAACCACTGCGCCACGTAGGATGTCCCTGCTTTTGCACTTTAAAGAGCATTGGAATCACCCAGAGGAGCTGTAAACCTTGTGGCTTCCCTGGTCCCATCGCTCAAGGGTTTGACCCAGGAGGGAATCTTGGAGGCGGGGGTCTTTCAGTGCTTCTTCACCAAGCCTCAAGGTGACCCTGATGCAGGGATCGTGCTGTGATAGAGCAGTGGTTCTCACCCATGAACGTGTGTGTCAGAATCCCCGAGAGGACACGTCAGGATGTAGATCGTTGGATCTCGGCCTTCGAGATTCTGAGTGGCTTGGGGTGGTCCTGGAGCTTCTGTATTTCTAATAAGGTCTCAGGTGATGGTGAAGCTACTGGTCTAGGGACCACACCTTGAGAAACATTCATACGAAGTATCTCCTCCCGCCTCTCCTTCCTCATGGTTGTCCTTTCTTGGAAGTGAGTTTCTGTGGACAGGTGGGGAGCAGACACTCCTTCAGGACCATGCATCATGCAGACCCCCAGCCCCCTTCACAGCGTCTGCACCCCACCCCTCGTCTCAGCAGGGGGGAAACGGCCGCAGAACCGTGGCTGAAACATGGCGTCCCTCATCGGTGGGAACTCCATTTGACAGGGCTTAGAAAAAGACAACGTTACTGCAAAATGATTTAAGTGCTTCATTTGTGAAGGAGCGGAAGGGGAGACGAGGAGCCTCCAAGACGCTGGCTATAAATCTTCCTCAAGCGTGCAAAATCGGCCTGGGTGTGAAGTGAGGTTTTTTGTTTTCAGAAGGAAGCAGCCTGTCTGGTAGGGAGCACCTGGGAGAGCACTTGGGGGTGTGTGAGAGAGGGATGGTCCCCTCTCTTGGGCATATATCCAGGACCTTATTTATAGCAGAAGACGGAGGCCCATGCGCTCTGATGTCTGGCCTCATTAGCCCAAGAAGTTTCACTTCTGGGTAAGGAATTGCCAAGAGGATCACCAGGACGTGGTGCAGACTGGAGACCTAGGGCAGAGTGCATTAACGAAGCCCTGGGTGCGGTGGCTCCTGATGGCCATGACAGTGTCCAGCCGCAGCTGCCCCCTAGGAGGGGAAGGGAAGTGACTTGCCAGGGGTCGTATGGGCAGACGGTGGCCGAACCTTGACCTCCTGGTTCCGTGCTCTGGCACAGCACTTCGCCCCATGGGGATGGGATGTAGTAAGCCCCCGGTTCCTGGGGAAATGAAACAGCCTGGTTTCCTACCTGACTCAGGATGTTAAGGTCTCTTGGGCCTTCACTGGTGGGACTTGCCAGGGAGGGCGTCCTCCTGGTGGACAGCCGACTATGGAGGCTCTGTGGACACCGGGCGGGCGTGTTCAAGGATGACCACGGTGGGATAAGCCGAGGCCCCACAGAGGAGCGCAGCTGGAAAGCCTGTTCTTTGTGCCTCTGCTTCCCCAGATGAAAATCAGGGCCATCTTCTCCTCTCTACCTGCCTTGCGACACAAATGCAGAAGCTGGGGCTGTACGAGGTGGGGACAAGGACGATGACCTGCCCTGGAACTCTGGGACAGCAGCAGAGCATCCATCAGGACGGCTGGCCTTGTGCCCTTATTGCTGTGGGGTGGTAGGCGAATTCTTCAAGTCTCTGAGCCTTTGTGTCATCATCGGTGAGGTGGTGACAGTAACGTTATGGGTTCCTCTGCATAGGGCTGTGATGAGGAGGTGCCTATAAAGTAACCATCACACCATCCCTGACATCACGTCCATCACCACTATGACTAATACACATTTGGGTTTTTTTACCCTCCGCCTGGCAGCCTGAGTTCCTCAAAGATAATGATACATCTTAGCTATTTCTACATCCCTCTAAGCATTCAGTGGGCCTGAATGAATGAACGGAATAGTGCTGAATCTAGTAGTTAAATTAACATTTAATGATCAATGTTTCTGTGCCAGGTGCTGTGATAAATCCTTTACCTGCATTATCTCACTTTACCTCCAAATCCCACTGTGAGGGAGGTGTTGGTACCCCCACATTCTAGATGAGGGACGTGAAGGTCGTAGCGGGGAAGTGATTTGCCCGACACCACACAGCCCATGAGTAGCAGAGCTGGGATTGAACCCAGGTCTGGCTGGGACTGAGGAGGAGCATCTACCCAGACTGGGAATGGGCTCATGGAGGGCTTCTCAGAGGAGGGGTCTTGAAGGCTGAGCAGGCCCAGTCAGGCCATGGGGTGGGGAGGCGTTCCAGGCGGAGGGCAGAGACAGAGCAGGGACCTGATCTGGCACCTGCAGCCCTGGCGGTTGGAGTGTCTTGGGGGGGTGGGGGGTGGGGGTGATTATGGGGTAGGGGTCAGGCTCTGAAGCTGGGACAGGTCACAGGGGCCGTGAGCATCATGTTAGTGTTGAACGCCATCCTGAAGGTAGGGGCCGGACCAAAGAACATTCTCAAGGTGGGATGTGTGGGTGACGGCATCTGAGGGGTTATTTTCTTTTTTGAGTGGGCGCTAGGGTCCCTTGAAGACCCTTTCTAAAGCTCGTGAAAGTCCATAACTGTCCCTTCTCCCCCGGAGGCCAGTCGGTGATGTGTTATCCCCACATGTCCCTCCCGGGAGATGCCCCTTCTCCGTGCTCTTACAGCAGCAGCCCCGTCTCCACCGACAGTTACTCCTTGGTTCACACACTTTGATTCGTTCACTCAGCACGTGTTCTTTGAGCCCCCAAGAGGCAGCTTGATGGCGTGGTTAGGCGTGAAGGCTCAGGAGCCAGGCTGCCGCGATTTGCAACCCAGCTCTACCTCTGGACGGCTGGGTGTCCTCGGCCGCCTACATCCTGGGCCTCATCTGCCGTCTGGAGCCGTCAGCACCTGCCTGTCCGTGCTGCTGTGAGGATTCTGTGGCTTAGCCCGTGCCGGGCCTGCCGTCCGCACTGGGTGTGGTGGTGATTATGACTAAGGTATTACTATTACTTACGAGCAGGTGGTATCTCCAGCTGGGAATAGAAATACACACAGCGGTGCCTGAACTGATGTCCACGTGCCTCTCTGGGGACCCCCGGAGCCTGCCACTGAGCCAGAGATTTGTCCTGAATTGTCCCTGATGACTGGGGCAGCTTTAGGGGCAGGTGCCTTAAGACCTGCTTCCTCTTGACCGACAAACAGCATCCCCTCCACCCCGACCCCGGCTGGCCCTGCAGTCAGGCTGCCCTTCACCTGTCGATTCATTTTCTGTCCTCTCTCTCTTCTCTCTTCTGGTTTTTTTCCCCCTTTTCTGTTTTAGCCACTCGGGTTGATGGGGATGGGGCCTTCCCTCCACTGGGGGTTGACAAGACTCCCTTTGGC
The DNA here is from genome assembly GCF_030028045.1 of Hippopotamus amphibius kiboko. Lineage (NCBI taxonomy): Eukaryota > Metazoa > Chordata > Mammalia > Artiodactyla > Hippopotamidae > Hippopotamus > Hippopotamus amphibius. The sequence goes on along the minus strand of NC_080193.1, from coordinate 7,786,024 downwards.
CACGGCCTCGCAGGGTGGTTGGGGTCCAGGTCTTATCAGGCTGTCGACCCAAAGCCACTGGCTCTTCCACGTTCGCTCCCCGAGGATGACAACTCCTGCTCTGCTGACCCCCAGGGGCTGGGGGGCAGGGGATGGACGGTGGACGCGGGACAGAGGTCCAGCCAGGACTCCCTCCAAGACTCATCAGCTCTGATTTGAACAAATCATTTCACCTCTCCGTGCCTCTGTTCCTCGTTCTGTGAAAAGGGAACGACAAAAATACCCTCCTTATAAGGCGTTTGTGCCCAGAGCTCAATAAGTACGTCTGTCCTCAGCGGCGGATGAGTGAACTATCTCTCATTCAAGGGCTTATTATGAACAAATCCTTTCAGTTAAATTGAAAAGTACAGGGGAAGAGGGAAAGGGCGCTGTTTGCTCTCTACAGGACATGTGATTTGGGGTCTAAGAGTCCTTGAATATAAAAGCCCAGGGCAGCGTTGGGCCAAGACACGTGGGTGCCCCACATGTGCTTTTCTTCTCTCCCCAACTCGACAGTGGAGTCTTTGAGGGCAGGGGTGCTCGCATCCTGAAGGGTAGGTGACAGGGACAGCGCAGGGGACCCCATGTGTGCTCGTCACTTAACGTCCTTCAGATCCCCGTTACCCACTGTTGCCCCAAAGTGCACATGGTGTCAGCGTGCAGGACATACTGTTTCTGTTTGACTCTGCAAAATGCACAGCAGATTAGCTCATTTCTGCTCCCTGTCTCTGGCAGACCCTGGGAGTCGTCGTCCCTAAGTGGAAAGAGGTTTTCTGATGATTCGGCCGAGTGCTGGATCCAGAGAGGTTTCCAGACTAATTTCTGGTTAATTGGTCCCGGAGCCATCTGCAAGGACCCTTCTGGCTTTGCAGACCAGGCTCTCCTCTCATTAACGTGGCCTTCATTTTGCACTCACCTAATAGCTCTGGGCATGGTGCCCACCCCTCACCTCAAGGCCAAAGCCCCCATACCCCAAAATGTGCGAAGGGAGAGGGCTTTGTGGGGACAGGGGAAGGTCAGGGGCTACTGTCTGTGAGAAGAGCGGCTGTTGTTTCCCCAATTTGAAAGGACTGATTGTCCTCTGGTCTCCAGACTGGGGGTCTGTGGAACTCAAAGTTAATGCATTTAAATTAAGTTTGTGCTCCCTTTGCTCAGGCCGATTAGCACAAATTAAATTTCACGCTAATTGGCTAAGGCGGAGAGAACACAGTCGTGGTGTTTGGGATCAGTGCTGATCTCAGGGATGCGGGCGTGTTTAGGGACGTGATCTGGGGCGCTCCTGGCCTGTGGTGGGCACCCACTGCAAGTAATCTCTTTTCCAGCTTGAATGCCTTTGCGTACCCATAGGCAAATCTAACCCATCTAAAGCCAAGTGAGGCCAAAATTACGAGGCGATCCTAGCGATTTCTACGGCAGTGATTCTTAAACTTTGTGGTGCTGAAGATTCACCCTGGCGTGTGTTGAAATTCAGATTCCTGGGTCCCATCTCAGAGACTTTGGTTTGGGGGATCTCAGTATCCTGGGATTTGCATTTAAACAGCTGTCCGAGGTCATTGCAATGAATACTTTAGGGAGGACAGTGCAAGGAATAGCAAAGGAAGCCCCACCCAGAGACGGCCAGGAACACGGGGGAGAGCCCCTCCTCCTTTCGCTGGAGGTTGGTACTTGGATGTGAGGGACCTGGGTTCGTTTCCATGCTCTGCTGCTTGCTTGCTGTGTGACTTCAGAACACTGCCCTTGAGCCACGTTTTTTTCTTCTTCTGTTGAAATAGGCATTCTGGCCTGAGTGGCCACTGGTGCTACCAGCAAGATGGGAGGGACGCGGATGGGCTGGAGGAGGGAGAAAGGTTGGGAGCACAGAATGGACAGGGCAGCCCCAGCTCAATTTGTTTTTTAGACTATTTTAAAAACATATTTATTGTGTGTTGTGTTTTTCTGATTACAAAAGCGGTTTAAAAAGTCACCAGTACAGAAATGCATCACAAGGAAATTGAAGTTCTCCGTGAGTCCATCCTTCAAAGGGGGGTGGGGTGGGGTGGGGGGAAGAAATCCCTATTCACAGCTTGGGAGCGCCTTTTTCTGTGCAAGTACAAACAAAAATGGAAACATGCCAAATGTTCTATTCTGCAACTTTGCTTTTTTTCCCCTTGGCCATATGACTTGGGGATTTTTTTAATGTCAGAACATATGCATCTTCGTCCTCCTTCTTCCTGGAACAGCTGAGTGGTTTTTGAGGCTGCCCGTGAACTGATAATGTTGATGGGGGCTGGATTCCACTTGGAATGGCCCCTGGAGTCTGTGTGAGAGCACCCCACCTCTGCCCCTCAGGACCACGCAGGGGGTCTGACGGGAGGGTGTGGTGTTTTGCCACCTTTATATGCGAGACTTATGGCATAGAATGGGATCGCCAGGAGGACAGTAGACGTCACCTAGTTCAAGGCATTTTGTAGCTCAGGTGACCCTTGCCCCAGAGAGAAACCGGCTCGTCCAAGGTCTCATAGTGTGTTATTTATTGTGTCTGAACTTGAACCCCGCACCTTGCCTCTATTTTTTTCTCTCCCTTCCCTCCCTCTGGACTTTAACCACTGCCTCACATAAGGGATAGCCACAGTTTCACGAGGCCTCTTCTTCTGTGCACGGTCATTTCTGAGCCTCTTAGTAGTAAACTGTCCACTCGTGTGTTTCTCTCCTCACTTTCTTCAGTGTATCCTTGAACCTGGAAGGCCGTATTTTGGAACAATGAGACCACAGGAGCAATGACCCAATTGGTGTTTGTTGGTCATTTATTTTGGGGGAAAAAAAAGTCAATGCAAGTGGGAATTCATTTAAAAGTAAACTTTTTTTTTCTTTTTTTTTTATTATTTATTTTTTTATTTTTTTGGGGGTACACCAGGTAACATTTTTATTTTTAACTTTGAACATGTCTACCTCAACTCACTGAAGTAGGACCAAAGCCTTTTGAGGATGAGTTTCTGACTCAAGATCTACTTCTTTTCTAAACCACACCCCTAACACACAACTACATGACTTCCAGTTTTGATTTCTTTAAAGCAGAGCAAAGGCAAAGTAATTCGAAGGCAGAAGCCTGAATTTTTACTTGTAGTTTTTTCTTTATAGTTTTTCACCTACACCAATTTGAGAGAATTTTAAGAAGCAACTCACTTGTGTCTGAACCTTCCAAAGCACTCAGCCTAGTTTTCGTGGAAACTCTTTGCCCAGTCACATTGTATAGGTTTACATAACAGCTAATAGGATAAGTAATAGTGGTAAAAGTATACAAGGCATAAACAGGTTGGGAGCGCACACAGTCGATACCAGGTGAGCATGGCTGTCACCTGGTGGAGGCAGGTGCCCCCGGGGAACCATGGAGGAGTTTTCTGGCTGAGAGGATCCCTGGGAGGTGGGCACCTGTGAGTGTGTCTTACTGAGGGAGCCTGTTGGTCCAGTGAGACGGCTCCCTGAAGAATGGCTAAGGAGAGTTTCTACCGGAATAACTTTTTCAAATGGGCGCTCACTACGTGCTGGGCACCATGTGAAGCTTTATGTGGATTATCTCACTTAATTTTTAAAACAGTTCTATCAGTTATCCCCACCCCACTAAAGTTGAGAAAACTGAGCATCAGAGAGGCATCCTGCCTGGTTCAGAGTTGCACAGCTAGTGAGTGTTGGGCCAGGAACTCTTAACACACCAAGACCAGTACCATCCCGACATCCATGCTCTTAACCACCTGATTACACCGAAGTGTTGCCTTGCTGTGATAAGACCCAGTGATTAGTCCAAGGGTGGTCCTGTGGAGTGTGTGGGGGGAGAAGGGTTGGCAGCCCCAGCGAGTGACCCTGCCTGAACCCTCCCCATCCCAGATAGCTGAGTTGACCACAGAGCTGGCCGACGAGCGCTTCAAAGGGGACGTGGCCTGCCAGGTGCTGGAGAGCGAGCGGGCAGAGCGGCTGCGGGCCTCCCGGGAGGTCCAGGAATTAAAGGCGAGTGGCTGGGAGCGCTGGGGGTGGGGTGGCTGAGCAGAGCGACTGGGAGAGCTGGGCCCGCCCGCCTCTGCCCACGTCTGGGAGGCACAGGCTTACCGACTCCCCTGTTCAGAGTTCTGGAGAACGTTTGAGTTTTCCTAAGTCTTGGCCTGGGAGGTGTCCTGGGTGAAGACTGTGCCAGGGGTAGGTGGCCAGTCCTGGTTTGGAGGCACCTTGGGTGAGATGGCCTCTGTCTAGCTCCAGTTTGAAACCTGGAGGCCTCTCTTCCAGAGCAAGTATGAGCAAGTACAGAAGAATTTGGGAGAAGTGGAGAAGCAGTTGGAGGAAGCCCAGCAGAAAATTCAGTTGAGTGATTTGGAAAGGAGTCACACTGGAGGAGGTGAGCCATGGGGACCCATGGGATTAGACACTGGTGGAAAAGCTGTCCTTTCATTTCATTCATTCATTCATTCATTTTTCATTCATTCACGTGGACTGAGCACTTACGATGCTCTAGGCACTACATTAGGGACCGAGACATTGGCTCAGAAAACAGGAACAGCCCCTGCCTTCTCGGAGCTTATAGTCCAGTGGAAGAGGCAAGCATTAGACAGATAATCCAGCAACGTCCCACATAATAAATTATCAATGTGACAGGTGCTGTTTACTAATAATGCAAAGAATGATGTTTAGAAATGGTGGTTCTAGGGATGGGCAAGGCACCCTTGTATTTATATGAGTCTTTTTAATATAAACTTTGAGGAAGGCAGTTCTGTGGTTAACAAGTGAAATCTACAAAATCCCATTTCTGGATTTGACTCTAGACTCTGTTGCTCATTAGACGGGTGGCTTTGGGCAAAGAAATGATTGTGCCTCAGTTTTCTCATGTTTCAGATGGATGTAGCCATAGATGATTAATGGAAGGGGTTTAGCCACATGCATTGTACAGAAAGCTGAATAGCTATTAGTTATCATTATTTCTGACATTACTGATAGTGGAGCAGGGACTACTCCTGTTCCTATTTAAGAGTGTGTCACGTACTCAGCAGTTACTGAAAGAATGGAGAGAGGGTGAGGGGACCCCTGAATTGCCCAATGAGAGATGTGCTCGGAGGAGCCAGGAGTTCCTAGTTGTGCCCGTCTTAGACGGTTACCTGGAGACACATCTTGCGGCTGGATGGGCACGATGGCATCTTTGTCATCACCTCTCCCCAGTCTAAATGAGTCAGCTGAGGAGGATTCCCAGCGTGTCTGTCAGCCTCTATAAACCATGGACATCGTTCCTTCAGTGCCCCCAGAGAATCGATGGCCTAGAAACGTCAGGGACACTCAGAGGAGCCGAGGTCAGGAGGTGGTGGAGGACGGGCAGGGCACGTTTGCTTCCTGTTGCACTCTTGTTCTCCTCTTCCCCTGGCTCCCCGTGGAGCAGGCGTTTACCAGGGAGGTTAATCCAGAGGAGTCTGAGATTCTCAGATACGGGAGACCCAACAAGGCAGGGTCCACACAGGGAGTGGGGAACGTGTTTGCCCGGAACTGCCACGATTCTCCCAGAAGAACGTCAGCCCCGGTTCCATCCTGACTGTGATTTATGTCTGAAAGATACTCCCCAGCTGTTTGTTTTCCTGTGCAAAGATACGGGAGTCGGACGAGAGGGGAGATGCGCTTAGCTCACGAGCACATTAGTCACAGCCCTGTGCAGCCTTTCAGCTCGGGATGCTTATTCCAGGAAGCCGATCCACAAATATTTTGTTTTTCATTATGAAAGTAATACATACTCATTGCAGAAGATTTCTAAAATAAAGGAAAGTTGAAAGAAGCAATAAAACATTTTAATCACACCACTGCAGTGCCACCACAGCCTCCTCTATGGTCCGAGCTGGAGTAGCAATTATTAAAAATATATGTTTTCCCACTACACATGGTTAAGTATTTAAAGAGAATCTTTTATGGTATGCGTCCAGCATTGAGCTGGACTCTGGGGGGCGCTTATAGAGGAATTTTAGTTGGGCCCTGCTCTCAAGAAACTTACATTGTAAATGGGGAGGTCAGAGAAACCCAGGAAAGATGTGACTGGAGAATGAAGGGCTCATTTATACGTGCTGGTGAAGAATGGGGCCATGGAGAGGGAGGCCAGAGGTGGGAAGCAGCCTTGAGGAATGGAGAAGTCTCCTCGTCTGTTCCTGTGGCCACTCACACCCCTCTCTCTGGAGCACAGAGCACACAGGCCGCTGCAGAAATCCTTTCTGCTGCCCCTTCCTTTTGCAGGTGTGCTACTTTCTACTTGAGATTTTTTTTTCCTGGTGGGGAGATAGGATTCCTCTCCTACCACGATGATATTATTTACCTTGATGGAAACTTGAAGAGGCTTTGACTTCTTACAATTATATGATCCTTCTGTTTGAGTTAGTTATGTGAGAATTCGTGTTGGGGTCACCTCCTACAAGATCTCAGTTCTACCATCCATCATCCATCCAACCATACATCCGTCCATCCATCCATCCGCCCATCCACATACCCACCTCTCCGTGCACCCTAACATCCGCCCACCCACCTCTCCAGTGAAAGTGATGGAGGGTTTATGATATGCTAGGCATCGTGGGAAGTCCTGTGGACACAATCATGAACAGAACAGAGTGTGCTGCCCTTATGAGTCTGAGTCCTCTTCTGGATTTCCTTACGTTCCTTTATGAGAGTCCTGGCCATGCTATGTTGAAGCTGACTTTTTATGTTTGTCTTCACAAGTAGATGCTTCTGGAAGATAGAATTTCTTATTCATTTCATGATCCCTGTGCCTGGTGTGGAGTAGTATACTCAGTGAGTGTTTGGATGGATGGGAGTAGATGGAACAATGGATGATGGACGGATGGATGGGTCTCTATCTTAAACTGTCCATTTGTGCAATGCTTTCCACACCTCCCTTACCTTAAAGGACGTTACTCTATTGTTCAGCCAAAAGATATCACAACCTAGTGTAGCCTGTTCTGTTCAGCCAAACACTTTTCATCACACCAGCAAATGATTTTTTTTTAGATTTTTTACCAAATCAAGGATTGTTCTGTTATCACATAGAGACATCTTGTGACTAGTGTCTCTGTTGCCCTGCATTTAATAGACACTTTCATTATTGTTCATTGATTTGTTAGTTAATTCAACCAACAGTCACTAATTATAAATTCTTTCACCCAGTGTAGTAGGCCAGTAGGATGACTCCAGTTGGTGAACTTGTGTTACCATGTGGCAGGGAACGTCTGTGTGTAGGGGACTCTTCTAGAGGGTGTGGAGAACCCGCAAAAATGACTAAAACAGCTCCCTTACTCTAAACAATTATGGACTTTCCTTGGGGAAAAAAAAGAAATTTTTCTACACTTGTGTAGAATGACCAAGCTTAAAATAGTGAGTGGTCAATAATGTAGGACACCTGGAGGTAGTCAGGGCAGGCTGCCTGGAGGAAGTGGGGTCTTTAAGCTTGGACTTAAAGTGGGATTTCCTAATCTGAAGGCTGAGGTTGAGCCTCAGGAATTCTATTAACACTGTGAAATCGTGCACAAAGAGCTAAGACCGTAAGAGGGAACCACCCTTGTTCACGAAGCCTCCTGGCCTGGCCTCTCTGACTCTGTTAAACAGCAGATGAGTGGCAGATGCGCTTCGACTGTGCTCAGATGGAGAACGAGTTCCTCAGGAAGCGTCTCCAGCAGTCCGAGGAGAGGCTGGACTCGGAGTTGGTGTCTAGGAACGAGCTGGAGCAGAAGGTAAGCAGGGGAGATAGTCTTGGTTGCAAAAGTGGCAGAGATCGGGCAGGGTCTCACCTCCCTCTTCAGGGTGTTGGATGAACCCAGGAAAGGAGAGGGCATCACCTGTTTCGTGTTTCTCCACCTCCACTGACATTACACATGCAGGTCGGTATGGGATATGGGCGATAGTTTCTCTACATGTGAATGTTCTACACTGTGGACTAAAGAACATGAACGTGAACTCGGGATACCTGAGTTCCAGTTCCCTTTCTGCTTTGACCTCGTGGAAATCACTTACCTTTTGGGTCTCAGATTTCTCATCTATAAAATGATTATAATATGCTCTTAAAATAGTCAAATGGTATCAATCCCCATTGCCTCTCTCCTAATCTGCCACCTCCATCTCTCATCGAGACCAGAGCAACAGCCTCCTAACTGGTCTCCTTGCCTCCAGCCTCTCCCCTCAACCACACCGCAGCCAAGGGCTCTTTCAGAATCTCTTTCAGATGGTTCTGTTATTGCAGGCTGTGCTGACTACTGCTGGGAATTGTTTGCCTGTGTGTTTTGTAAATTTTGATAGTGAGCTCTTCTTCCACAGGCTCCTCCCACACACCAGCCCTAAGTAGTCTGCATTGTAGATGTTCCTTTTTTCGCTTCTGACTCTCATGGTGAGATTTTATATGTCTTTAGCTATTTTTTTTTATTGAGTTGATCCTATTTAAAATTTTTTAAAAAATCTTTTTATTGATTGTAAATAGAGTCCTATGTTTACAGGGTTGCGGATGTGTTCCTCTAGAAGAAGCACTTTTGCATTTTTTTTCCTGCAGCAGCCCCCATGGCTATGCTAAATAAATTCTGCATTTCAGATATTTGCAAGATGTGCAAAGTATCGATTTGAGCCCTAAACCCACATGAGGCACAGACCTGGGTTTTGATTTCACTCTGGCCCACTGGCAGTGGTTTTAGTGGTCACTTCCAAGATGGACATTGTATCACGATCCTCAAGAGACATCCCGGCCGTAGATAACCAGAGAGGGACAGCCGCAGGGGAACAGCCCTGTTCTTTCATAACAAATTATAAAGTCGGGTCAGCCTCCCCAAGGAAGGAGGGATATTCATGCTACATTAAAAAGTAATAAAACTGCAACCTTTTTCTGAGCAGCAGAATATAAGAAAACATCCCATTTGCCTTCAAATACTGAATTTGGAATTACAGGCTTCATTAACTCAGTGTTTTGCTTATTTAAAGCAATTCTTTAATGAGGCCATTTCTTCAAAGCAAGTGTGCTGAGTTGCCCTCTCTCCCAGATCTAAACTAGGACATTTGGGAGGGTGTTTCCTGGAGGAAGATGCAAGCACCGTGGCTCTTCTGTTTGTTTCCAGCTGCGTGTGTTCCTGTGTAAGGCAGCCCATCTCAAGTGCCAGCTACCGCCCTGACCTTTAGAGCCTGTCTCGTGGGCTTCCTGGGCAGGTTTTCTCCATGTGCCGTTCCGGCTGCTTCGTGGCTAACCCGCACGCGTCTCCCCGTATTATACCGGCTGATGGGATATCAGTTACACATAGTCCTCAAGGGGACTGTGTCAAGTCGAGGCAGGGCATGTAAAGAATCTGTGTGCACGCGGACAGGAGGGTTATTGAGGAAAATTAAAAACCCTTAGAGAATGCTAGACACCCCCCGCCCCAATTTTATTCCCGAGCAAACTGGAGCTCAGAGAAGTAGCTCCTTCACAGTCCCCAGTGCCTGTTCTTGTCCCTTTACACTCACACTGGCAGCGCAGCTGCTTGAACTAGAAAGTAGGGGCTGTTTGGCACCGACAGAGCCGGCGAATTCATTCTGCTCCTCCCACAGCTTGGGGAGCTGCAGAGTGCTTACGAGGGGGTCAAGAAGATGGCCCAGCAGCTGAAGAGGAAGTGCCACCATCTGACCTGCGACCTGGAGGACACCCGCTTCCTGCTGGAGAGCCAGCAAAGCCGAAACCACGAGCTGGAGAAGAAGCAGAAGAAGTAAGTCTCGTTCCACGTCATCACCTGGGCGCCAGGTGGGCTGCCTGGGTGCTGGGGTCTTCTGGGGTCTCTGGATTCTCCTCTGAAGCCCCATCACTTCAGTCAGGGCTCTTCATTCTTGGAGCCTAACCTCCTTCTTCTGCCCTAATTTCGTCACTCTCCCCCTCACACATTTGTATATGATTCTCCCAAGAATCCAGCAAGAATGATTCGTTTCCGTTACCCGGTCTCAGCTCTGTTACCAACTGACCATGTGAGCTTGGGGAAATTTCTTGACCTCTCTGGGCCTCAGCATCCCCACTTATCAAGTGAAAAGTTTGCTGTGGATAGCAAAGACAGCTTGGCCTGGTGGTGAGGGGTGCAAGTGCTGGCTCAAGTCCTAGCTGTGCCTCTTTCTAGTTGTGTGACCTCGGACAAGTCATTCAACCCTCCTCAGGCTTTCCTTAGGTGGAGTGCCCCCTTGTGGTGAAGACTAGATGACACAGTTGGTGGATCCCGCAGGACTAGAGTCTGGTTCCAATTCCCTTTGTCCAAAATGAGGAGGAGGCCAAAAACCTGAGCCAATACCCTCTTCGTTTAAAGTTTAGACTCTCAGCTCATGTGAGCAGTTCTGGCAGGGACTGGGCTTTGTGCATGAACAAGACGCCAGTCTTGAATCTGCACACTGGTTCCCACGCTTGCTTTCCCGGCAGGCGCACCCCTAGACCGGAGCCCAGGTTCACACTAACCGGCCTCCTTACGAGGGACCTCAGCTCCTGGGATGCCTTCATCCGTGGACTCCTTGGCTGTGTCTGAAGTTCTTCAGCTCACATGGTGAGGGTAAAGGTGTGCAGGGGTCCTGTTCTGAGCCAGACCACCCCTAATGGAAACTTCCTAGGAGGCAGATAGATGAAACACAGCCTCTCTTACAAGGTCCAGGATAAAAATGCAGAAGAACCTTGCTCTGTGTGCCAGGATGTGGTTTTGTGAGGGCGCCTATTTTCCAACAGCTAGCAAGCTGAATTATATTTCCATGGAGCGGCACTGGTTTTGAACTTGATCTGCATTAAATATTGTTCCTCTCATTTACCTTTGAGCTTTGCTGAGCTGGCTTCTTCATTTGAAAACAAAAAAAGTTATTTGGGGGGTTATTAGTGTGCCCCCCAAAAGAGGGAAGTTTATTCTCTTCTTGCTGTTAGCTGACTCTTTCCTTTCCCACCTTCTTGTGGGTGCTCTGCCTAAGCCTTGTCCTTGCAGCAGGGGAAATGGCCTAGTCCCACCTTGGTCATTTCCTGTGTAACCTTGTCAAGTGACACTGCCTCTCCGGGCCAGACAGTGACTGATGTTTCAGAGCCATCCTTGGACTTAAGCACTTGGTGCTGAAGAGTGGCTCTGACAGACCCCATCTATAAATTGAGAAGTCAGACTCCATCATCCTTCAGATCTCTGCCAGCTACGACAATTCTGGCCCTTACCTGTGGGTTCCCCTCCTGTTCTGAGAGGGCTTACTGGGGGGGGGGGGGCAGTTCAGCTCTCTGATGGATGGAAGGGGGCAGGGTTCTGCCCTTGGAGTTTATGCAGCCAGAAAATTCCATCTCTCTGGTCTTTCCCGTGACCGACCCCTTGGGCAGAATCCTTCATTCCAGATGATGGCCCCTGGGAAAGTCGCCATGTCATCACACTTACATTTCTTCTTCTTAATACTTACCTACCCTGTCCTGCCCTCTACTCCATTACCGTGTCTTGGCAGAAGTTAATTTATGTTTTGATGTTAATTGAAAATAGCAGCCATTACCTTTCTAGGTGAACTAGCATTTTAGCAGGGAGCCCATGAGGAGGTAGAAGTCTCTGTTTAATGATGGAAATTCAACAGAATACCTATAGTGAGGGAAAGATCTAGAAGTTAGTGCCACTTCCTCACACCTCTTTAAGTTTCATGAAAGTGTAGATGCAGCTACCTCCTTAGTGTGCTGGGCTCTGGATGGAGTGATGTCTCCACGCTGATAGAGTTCCCTGTGTCCACCTTGGCTTCTAAGTTCAGAGAGGCCCAGAAGGGCTCCATTTGAGGTTGGCTTCTTGTTGCCATGGTTACTCATGGGTCACAAATCTCAGTTCCAAGGGCTGATGGAGCTCCCAGCCTGCTTCCACAGGGATAAGGCCGGTGCTGGAGCCATGGGAGGGTAGACCCCCGGCCCGCTTCTACTGGGGTGAAGGGTATGAGTGAATCCATCTGGCCTCAGGCAGTTGATTGGTCAGTGTGTTCCAAAAGTTAGGGTCTGTTGGAGGCATTCTTTGGCATCAGGTGGCCCAGTAAGGGCTCCTTTAAAACACCTGTCACTGTCTGGCCCCCACTGTCTTTCCCTATGTGTTCCAGGGCATGAGCAGGTCGATGGGGGACCAGCTAAGTCAGCAGGGAAGCTGGCTCAAACCCACTTTGGGATTTTGGCTGAGTCACTTCACCTCTCTGAACTTCAGTTTTCTCTTGTATGAAATGGCGATACCGTGTTTCTAGCTGAATTGTCATAAGGAGCCCATGGACCCCAGCTCAGAGCCTGGCACTCTGGGGCTGCTGGACCATTGTCATCATCACAGTGTTGCCATTCAGAGGCAGCCAATAGCAGCTTTGCAGTGATGTCACCAACAGCCAATCAGAAAGCCCCTGGCCCTTCCAACAGGAGGGCTCCCTCATATGACCCGTGGTTGGCTATCTCAGGAGTCTTGAGGCTTTGAATGACCATCGAGTGTTAAGGGACATTGGATAATCTTGTAACAAGGGAGACTTTCTTCTCACCAAGGCCAAATGCCCATGCCCAGTTCAACCATTCTGTCCACACTCAGTTCCTGGAGTAGGTGGCCTTTCTGTGTGGGCTGAGGGCAAGTGACCAAAGTCACATGTTACTGAGGCTTGTCAGAGCGAGCCTCTGCCGGTTTCCTCACCTGTGATAGGGACAGAGGCTGATGAGTGGAATGATGTCCAGTCCAGGAAACACTTCTCATCCAGTGGTCACCATCATGGAGGGGCAGGTGGGCTCCCAGTGAGGCACTTCCTAATTCCCCGATGGCCCCTAAAGGACTGTCCAGTCTTTGTGTTTTCTGCTTAGGAACCAAATGAAGACAGGATGGGATGTGTACGTGTCCAGTGTTCTATGTGTGATAAGCATGCTCTCACACGGCTTATGAGTGCAGGAGCCCCACGGTATCACACACAGTATGCAATGCTGGATATCCCCTGTTTGTGCTGTTGAGTTCATTCATTCACCAGTCAGTGACTCTGAGATGCCAGACCTGGGCCTCGTGGAGTTAAAGGTCCTTGGCATGTGTCGGCAAACCTGATAGATGAGTTTTTTCTATATATCTGGGTTTCTTGTTCTTATTCTCTATTTGTATACTTTTATTCTATTTTTATTTTTGTGTATAGATTTTTGTCACATTTTAAATAAGTGTTTAGTATTTTTGTGGAAACTGTAAACCCTCAAAGTTGCCCCCTGGTGTTCAGGATTCCTACCCCATATCCACAAACCCTCCATCATTTAATTCTCTCTGGTTCTCAGCAAGCTAACTGCCTCTCTCCAGCCCCGCGCTTCCGCTCCCCTCCCCTCCCTTCCACCCCCACCCCAGGCATGCCCCTCTTGATGCCATGACCCGTGTTCTGCTTGGACAGGTTTGACACGCAGCTGGCCCAGGCCCTGGGGGAGTCCGTGTTTGAGAAGGGCCTCCGCGAGAAAGTGGCCCAGGAGAACACCAGTGTCCGGTGCGAGCTGGGCAGGCTTCAGCAGCACGTGAAGGTGAGGGGTGGGGACGCAGAGCCACCCTGGCTCTTGGTTGCTAGGTCTCAGGAAACCCCTTGTGCGCCTGCTGCAGATGGTGCTGGCGGGGAGAGCTCTGCATGTGGCTGTCCTGGTTGGCCAGCCTGCCGGAGTCACGGAGCCCAGTGTGCCTGAACCGACAAACTGTGGGTGGCAGGTGATGGATAAGCAGGGCTCCCTAGTTCCATGTCCCTCACGATCTTGCTCCTGTCACCCGCCTGAGTTCTGAGGTGCCCACCTGGGAGGCTCCGAATGAGTTAGCTCTAGACCCGGCTAGGGGCAGTGCCCAGTCCCCTGCAGGCTCCAGCGCAGAGGGATTTGATTAAAATCTGACACAGGCCCTCACTCAGCTGCTCCTCAGCCTGCTGTGGCTCCCTGTTACCCTGGGAGAACCTCTGCACCTCTTAGCCTGGCATGCAGCTCCTTCATGATCTAGCCCAAACTTCTTTGACCCTGGAGCTGACTTTCTAACCTGGAAGAGTCGTTCCTGGCCACTTTGCTTCCCTGTTCCAACATCCCAGGCCCAGCCTTGGCAGGTACACAGCTTTCACATGCGGCAAACACCTCCTGTTTGTGCTTTGAGGACTAGCTCTAGGGGCAAGGAAGTTGCTTCCCACAAACTCTCCACCCCAGCCTGTCTGAACTGTCCCAGGGAGGGGCCCTTGGCGTCCCACAGTCGGGCGAGGGGCTACAAGGCCCAGATGGAGATGGCATGCACTGCAAAGTGGAAAGTGCCCTCGTGCAGGTTGTGAAGGTGTCCTGGAGGGAGCAGGAGTAGGGCCATGTGACTCCGGGTCTCTACCTGCTTTGTCTCTGTAGCGAAAGGAGCAAGAAACCTTGCAGCTGAAGCAAGAGGTGGAGATGCTTCAGGCCCAGAAGCGGGAGCTGCTGGGGTCACCCTCTCTGGGGGAGAATTCCATCGCCGGCTTGAAGGAGAGGCTCTGGAAGCTGGAATCCAGTGCCCTCGAGCAAGAGAAGATCCAGAACCAGCAGGAGAACACCATCAAGCAGCTGGAGCAGGTAGGAAAGTCCTGTCCTGGGCGTGCCCTGCCCCATGCTGACTCCAGTGCAGAAGGTTGTCTGACATTCGGAGCCTTCATGATGGAGCCCCCTCCTACTGTCCTGCCAGTGTGCACGTCACCTCCTCCGAGAAGCTCGCCCTGACCTTCTTCTCAAAAACAGCCCCACCCCCACACCACATTCACATTCTGTCTCCTTAGCCAGGTGGTTCTCCTTCATAGCTCCTGCCAGCATATTGAATAATGTTTTGCAAAACGTGCTCAATGCTTCTCTCCCCCATTAGGTTATAAGTTTCAGGGAAGTAGGAGGACTTTCTGGTTGATCTTGCTTACCAGGGCATCCCAGAGCCTGGAGTGCGGCCGGGTGCATAGCCGGTATTCAGTAAATAACTGTCGACCAGGTATCTGGTATTTGTTGAGGACTGTCTGTGGACCAGACTTGGCTCTAAGCTCACCTCACATATCACCTCATGAGTGTCTACAGGGAGTTTATATGCTGAGATATTAGTATCATCCCCACTTTACAGATGTGGGAGCTGAGGCTCGGGGACAGGCAGCACGTGGCAGGGGTGGGAGTTGGAGCCTGCGCCCTCTGACTCCACAGTGCCCTCCATACCTGCCCTGTGCACAGCCTCCAGGGAGATGCAAGTCCTGAGCATTGGAAAATGCAGAATAACTAAGGAGAATAAGGCAGGGATCCAAAGCTCTTGTACCAGCCCCTCAGCGAAGCACCTGATGAATATTTTATTTGTCTGCTTCATTCCACAAAGGATTCGAGACAGCTTATAAGATGTATGCATAACAAAATAGAAAAATAAATAAATAAAACAAGCCGAACCAGAAAAACACAAATTAAAACTGGTGCTAAGGAAGGGTGGGGTGGTGAATTAATATGCAGACACCCAGAACATATCATCTTACACACTTAATAGTTTTAGCTCTAAAATTCCTGGTGGCCAGAGAGAAACAGGAAGTGTGAGATACAGGCTTTTTATCATCCCCGAGATAAAAAGAAGCCAGTTTTTCAAGGGGAAGCAAGGTTTTTCTTGATGCTTAGTTCTAAAGAAATTTCTCATGTGGGATTTCATAAGGGGTAATTATTTTGACGTGGTTTTAAGGTTGGAACTCCAGTTTTCAAGAACATCTGACCAGGCAGCACAAGTACGTAAAGCAGGTAAACTCTGAGCAGCTCCAGTGAAGTGGGGTGAGGGAGTGGGGGTGGCGGGGGGAGCCGGGGCACCAGCCCCTGCTTCTCACTCATATCCCCTCCACCGCGGTGGAGCCTGCTGAGTATTGAGACACGCATGTGGCAGGCGTGGAGGGACAGTCTGGAGCAGTTCAGAAAACAGAGCTTCTCTGCTCACTCAGTCAAACCCATATTTATTAACCACCTGCTGTGTGTCAGGCACTGGGTGGATGCTAGGAATGCAGCTGTAAACAACAGATGTGGTCTCCACTCTGCCGAAGGTTATAGTCATGCTGAGCGTTATGGGAAGGTTTAACTTGCAGGTCTGGTTTGGGGAGTGGGTTTGGAACAGTCAGGGAAGACTTCCTGGAGGAAGTGACATTTACTGAAGCTGAAAGCTGAGGGATGAGTCTGAGTTGGCTGAGCAGGAGAGTTCCAGGCAGGGGGAACATCCCGTGCAAAGGCCCAGAGGCAGGGGAGTCATGTGGCATTTGAGACTGCAAGATGGTCACATGCAGATTGGGTCCGTGTGACGTTAGGCGAGACCCTGTTTTCTCCTCATCTGTACAATGAAGTCAGAGCCTCGTCAACCCCCTTGCCTCCCCAACCCCAGCTATGAATCTGTGAAGGTTCGTGAAGGAGGTGGGATATTTGTGCAGGTCGTTCAAGTACACAGAGGGTGGAACAGCGTCCCCTAGCAACCCAGAATCAAGAATAAAGCAAGCACTTTGGAAAGTGTGTTACTTCTTGAAGATGCCACCAGGGAAGCGGGAATGCACTATGGTGACCTCAGGGACCCGAGGCTGAATGCAGCTTCCCAGGTACCCCCCCCAGCTTACACAGGAGGCGAGGCTCACTCAACCCTTTCACCCATCTTCACCCATCACCTCACACTGCAGTGGGCTATTGTGGACGTCCAGGAGATATTTATTGATTACAACATAGCACTTTTTCCAGGAAATTTTATGTTAACTCATATAAGCTTGACATAAATGGTATTGCAGATGTCAGGAGTATCCAAGGCTCGGGAAAAAAAAATGAAAAAGAAATACTACATTTACTTGCTTAAGCTCCTCATTTTGGATTATCTTCCCATAACCTCTGTCATTTTAAAGGCGATGAGGAAGGAAGTTGACATTTAAAGTGAGGCTGCTTTCTGCCGGGAACTATAACAGGGGCTCTGACGCACGTGTTCTTTTTCCTCTTCACCACAGTCCTGCGTAGTAGAGAACACCATCAACGTTTGGAAAGACCACAGCTGTTTTCTCTCGACTGAATGTCCATGTTAGAGAGGCAGCGATTGTGGCCTCGGGAAAGCCTGTGGCGAGGCGCCGGGGCCGTGCAGCAAATGGTCAGGATGGTGTAGTGTCTGCAGTCTAACCCTCTATGCTGGGTTCCGTGCTGCTCCATGACCCACAGCGCTGAAGAGTATAGAGCAGTGAAAGTTTAACAGTATAGTTTCTTGAGGCCTGTACCCTGGAGATTCTGACCCAGTGCGTCTAGGGCGAAGCCCTGGAATTGAAGGTTTTTTTCTTTTTTTTAAAAGGCACCAGGTAATTCTAATATGCCACAAAACTTGACAAGCAAGAGCTTGAGTTAGTCTCTCAGTTATGAAAATCAAGAAAGTAAACTCCTGGATTAGAATTGGATCCCGTGACTTCTGCCTCCAATCCTAGAGCCTTTTATGTAAGATGGCGCAGTTTAAACATCACACACAGCTCTTTTCCTGCTCTGAGCAGGTTTTGGAGGCTCTCATCAAAAAGACTCATCTCTTTCATGGGACCACAGTTCTTAGTTACGTCAGGCTTCTGGGAAGGGAGGGGATAGTCATTTCTCTCCATTTTCAAAATAATGGGGAAAGAAAAAGTAATCTTTCTGTGACAGACATTGTGCTAAATGCTTTACATGTCATCCCATTTAATTCTCACAAATGCATTTTAAGAAGGCTGTTTCCTACAGAAAAAGGTAACCAGTCAGAGGCAAAGTGAATTGTCAAGGTAACATCTTGAGCAAGTTCTCTCTCCAGGATTTCCTGTCTTTATAAGTAAACTTTCATTCTACCATCCATCCATGCACCTATCCACCCATCCAGAAATACTTCCCTGATGCCTGCTCCAGGGATGACAAACTTGTCTCATCTTAAGAGTGTTGAGAAAGATTCTGAGGTCACACCTAAACTCAGTGGCAAAGAGTGTGATTGATCAGTGACATATGTTGTGACCACGGAAGGAATGGAATGAACATTTGGGCTGTTTATCTACCATTTCTGACCTCTCTGGGTGCCTGGGGGGATAACCGTTGTCACCCAAGCAGTGCAAAAACAAAAAACGCAACTGAAATGCTAAGAACGATGGGGTTAGTGTGGGTCACCCTCACATGCTGTCCTTGCTGTCCCTAGCTCCGTCAGCGGTTTGAGCTGGAGATCGAGCGGATGAAGCAGATGCACCAGAAGGACCGAGAAGACAAGGAGGAGGAGCTGGAGGATGTCCGCCAGTCCTGCCAGAAGCGGGTATGTGCCACGAGCACAGCTGTGCCCTGGGGTCCTGCCAGGGCCAGTCTGGGTGCCTCGTCCTTAGAGTGAGGGGGATTCCAGGGCCTGGGACGGGCTCTTCAACCACCCGAGACCTGAGCTTCCTCAGTGCTTTCAAGGGTGCTGGAGCAGGAGTCCTTGTCCTAACTACGATCCTAGGACTTTCAGAAGCCTCTGGAACTGTCCAGCATAATCATCCCAAGGTTTCTACCAAGGGTCCCTAGTGCCATGTGACTGATGCCCTGGGTAAGGATTTATGTTTCAGGAAGGGGACCAGTCCCTTCTGGCTGTTTGCCTTGCAAACTATTTCTTACATTTTACCCAAGCTCTTTGCAGAGGTTTCAAACAGTGTATAAGAAGGCAATAAACCCTTGAAATCTTACCACCAAGACACCATCATTATTAGTATTTTTAAATGTTCTTTCCTCTCTCGCTTTCGTTGTACCTATACATGCATATTTGTAGAGATATCGTTTTACCTAAATGGGGTCTTGCTGCTTTGAAGCCTGCTGTTTTCACTCGGGAGTTTATCCTAGGCCTCCTCTCATGTCAGTAAATGCAGATCTAATTTACATGTTTAATGGCTTGAAAGTATACCACCTTAGGCCTGCTCTCATTTATTCTACAAGTCTCTTGTCATTGGACATTTAGGATTTTCTGTTACTATAACCAGTGCCGAGACAGGCCTCTTTACAGACACATCACTTATGTGAATGTGAGATGAATCTTTAAAATGGCAGTGCTGAGAAGCTTTGGGTCAAGCCTCATTTAACAGGTTTTGTCTGGGCAGGACTTCTGTGGGCCTTTCCTAGCCTTGGGTACATTGTGAATCTCTCATAAGGGGCCGAGTAGCATTTCCCAAAGTTGACTCTGACTATTAGCTCCCTAAGCAGGGTCTCTACAGAGACCCCCAGACTGCAGGGGCTGAGAGCATGGGTACTGGAACTCAGAGACTCTCGGTCTGAGTCTTTGTCCTTCCAACTTAACAGCCGTGTGACCTTGGGAAGGTGATTTTAAACCCTCAACTGCAACTAAACTCCATTTCATTCCTTGGATCCTTTCTCTGTTTCCACCGCTGGTCACTCAGAGCCAGTTTATAAGACACATAAGAAAGCCAGTGTTGCTACTTTATTTAGAGTCATGGAGGCTTGGATCAAGTCCCAGCTCCATCCATTATCAACTGTGGGGCTTTGGAGAAATCATGCAACCTTGCTAATAAGCCTCACTTCTCTCATCTATAAAATAGGATAATAATGGCCATCTTGCAGAGTCACAGGGAAGATTCAAAGAGATCACAGATACGGAACCATTGCACAGAGCTTTGTAATGTGACCCTTGTTTGTTGGAAACTTACTAGCAAAACCAGTATGTGTGGATTTCTAGGCAGCTGATCCTTCCAGGGGAACCAGGGAACCAGCCTGGTGGTTGTCTTACTCTTGGGCGTGACTAATCCATCCACGACAAGGAGGGTGCAGGGACTTGGAGCCCCTCTTGGAGCATCATACTAGGTGGGGCTGGAGGAGGCCCCAGTTGGAGACACGACTCTAGCTGAGCACGTCCTGGGGCAGGTGGGGCCGCCTCGGCACCCTGTCATTGCTCTGAGGGTGGGGGAGTAAGAACTGAGCCCCTCTCCGCTCCCAGTGGTTGGTGCTGCTGCATCTGCTACCTGTCCTGCTCCTCAAATACTCCTTTTGGGGCCACTTTAGAGCTCAGCCCCTCTGGAGGTTCACATTGACCATCCCAAGGGGCCAAGTGCATTCCTCCCAGAACTCCCCAGAGTCTGAAAAGAAGAGTCATAGATTTTAGGTTCAACCAGACCTGTGTGCCCTTGAGTAAGTCTTGTAACTTCCCTAAGACTCAGTTTTTTCATCTATGAAATGAGAGCAGTAATAGAAAATGCTCTACTTTCCTTATCCTATTCTGAGAATGAGATGAAAGAATGGCAAATGCCTTATAAACTGTAAAGTGCTAGGAGTTAACGCTGATGGTGCATTTTCTGCTTATTTTCCATTGTCGCATATTCGGGAGAAATGAATGAGATTCTCTGAATACCCAGTGGGCACCATGTTTCAGGCTGAGTTCCTTATGTCTGTCAGCTTATTTAATCCTCATAAGAACTCTGTAAGGTTTATAGTCCTGGTTCTACAGGCGAGGAAACTAGAGTCCCAAAGGTGAAGTGTCTTCCCCAAGGTTACCTCGCTGGGAAGTAGACAAGCTTGAACTTGAAATTAGGTTTGTCTGACTCCAAAGCCCAATCTCTTGACCAAAGTAACTAGATTAATTTTTTTCTTTTGCAAATGTTTGGACTATGGAAGGCCATTTAGGAAGCACTTGATAGAAGTCAACCTTCGGCAGTGTTGCATCCTTTAACTCTTCCTGTATATGAACTTACCAAAGGCTCTGATAAGTCCTGCGTGGAAGGCCCCATTAACTCAGTGGTTCCCAAGCTTATTCTAGCATGGACTTCCCACCCTCCCCTGCACACACAGGATATGTGTGTACACCATGTGGAAATGTTCTACAGAACACACTGCAGAAAACTTTGCCTTGCTTGGTATATAGTTTTTATTATTTTTGTATATTTTTCAAAATGAGTTTCAGCTTTTGCAGTCTTCAGTTTTAAGCAGGTGTGGAGCAGGGTGCCTTGTGTCTCACTTAAAAGAAAATTTTGAAATGAACTTTATTTTCAAATGGCCATCCATCAGTACTTGTTTCCTCTCCGTGGGTCAGGAGATGGAAGCCCCCAGTCCCTGCCCATGTGCCCTCAGGTGAAGGGGGCACAATTTCTAGTACATTCCAAGAGTGCCTCAAAACATCATGAGCGCCCTGAGCCAGGACCCTGATGAATTGGAGACGTGACCCAGACCCTCCTGAAGCTTTTCCATGGACAGATTTACAAAGGGGCCGACTGAGGTCAGAGAAAGGTGGTTTTTTTTTCCTATGACAGATACTAACATTGACTGCACGTCTAGTGACTGCTCTGCTCAGTCTGTCTCTCACCGTGGCAGGAAATCAATCGTTAGCGACCTGGGTGGGAATGCTGATGGCTGTCTGGTGTGGCAGGAGAGCTGGGGCCAGGAGATAGATGCTGACTGTTGTCAGCAGCAGCGGACCTAGGCGTCTGTGCTTCAGGACCACTCTTTGACTCAGCGCGCCCACCTGTGAAAGAAGGTCACTGAGAGCGCAGGGTGGAGAAGGAGGAAGGCGGAAGACAACACACATGAGAGAGAATGGTGCAGAAGAGGGTGTGTGGAGCACCATTGTAGAGGGGCATCTGCTGTAGCAGGGAGTGCCTGCCTTTGCTGGGTGATTACTGAGAAGCCAGAGCCAACTGTAAATTAAATGTGTTGCTCATAGCCAGAGGTCTTCGTCCGTTTGGGCTGCTATAACAGAATATTGAAGACTTGTGGACTTGGTGGGGGGTGGAGTGGAGCTTAAACAACAAACATTTATTTCTCACAGTTCGGGAGGCTGGAAAGTCCAGGTGCTGGCAGAGTTGGTGTGGGGTGAGGGCTTGTAGATGGATGGCTGCCTTCTCACTGTGTCCTCACACAGCAGAGAGAGAGAGGAAGGAAGGTCCCTGGCGTTTCTTTTCATAAGGGCACTAATCCCAGCATGGGGGCTTCACCCTCATGACCTCACCTAAACCAAACTATCTCCCAAAGGCCCCATCACCCAATAGTATTGCATTGGGAGTTAGGATTTCAGCGTTAGGAATTTTGGAGAGACAAACATGCAATCCAAGCACCAAATAATCTCAAATGCACTTTTTTTTTCCTTTTTTTTTTTCTACATCATAGTGTATTTAATAAGAGAGGGTAATGCATTTTAACATGCTGGATGTAATGTTGTGCAGAATCTTAAAAAGTCAGTGTGCCAAGACTAGTAACCATCCAAGTGGGGCCATGGCAGAGGAAGGAGATGTCTGTTAGGAAATGGGAAGGGAACTGGGGGCTTCTCAGTGGATGGTGGGGGACTCCCCATCACTGGCCAGCCCTCCCCATACTTGTCGGGCTCCCAAGTTCTCTGGCAGAGATACCCCTTCCTAACTGCTGGGTGAGCCTTTATGGACCTGGGTGAGGGGCCATGAACTCCACGTCCCCCACCCCATCCTCCAGAGGGTCCCTGCCTCATGGGGTTTGTTGGACGGAGCGCGTGTGTCCTCTGCCTGCATCTGCCCTTTGTGCCCACAGCTCCGGCAGCTGGAAATGCAGCTGGAGCAAGAATATGAGGAGAAGCAGATGGTCCTCCACGAGAAGCAGGACTTGGAAGGCTTGATTGGAACCCTCTGCGATCAGGTAAGAGGGAGACAGCAGCAGACGTTCGGGAAGTGCCTTCGCTGCCTCTGGGCCCTGTGAGAGAGCCGATTCATGGGGGAGGCCAGCTGGAGGGGCCTTAGGACTTGCCCGGGGCTTGGACTGTCAGGGGCCTCCACCTGCTCCTCCCAGGTGCCCTCTTCTCCACCAGTCCTGTCTCTGCTTCACTCATTGCCTCTTCAGAGGGGACCTTCCGGGGTTGGGGGGAGTCTTCACACAGCACGGTTCTAGGAAGAACGCTTGAGAATAAAGAGAGTGGACCCACAGCCACAAGAGAGACACGAGGTCACCTTGCCTTCAGCCGCTGTCGCGGTGAGAGTGTAGACAGCCTTTGCCTTGACGGGGTGACTGTGAATGGCTGCGGTGCTCACAGCTGGCCTTGTGAGAACCAGACTTTTGCTGGAGGCAGAGTCAGGCCAGTGGAGCTTTAGACCCTAGCAGGGCCGCTTCTGTCTGCGTGGCTGTGGGTGATCTAATGAACCACTCAGGGCTTCTGGCGAGCAGAGCCTTGCGGAGTTGTTGCTGTCACCGTAGACTAGGGTTCTCAGCTGCAGCACTGCAGACATTTTGAGCTGCGTCACTCTTTGTTGTGGGTGGGGCAGGGCGGGGGTGGGGTGGGGTGCTGTCTGGTGCATTGCAGGATGTCGAGCAGCATCCCTGGCCTCCACCCACTAGATGCCAGAAGCATCTCCCCCAGTTGTGGCAACCAGCAGTGTCTACAGACATTACCAAGTGTTCCTCCAGGACATGAGCAGCCTGCCCCTTTACAGAGAAGCACTGCTGTAAAGAAGGCAGCCAGCAGAGCCCAGAGCCACTCCCGGTATCAGAGTCAGGGGGAATCGCTCCTCCATCCCCCGGATATTCCTTTCCCTGCCTGTGCTGCTGCTGCATGAAACCCCAACATGGGAGGAGAGGAATGCCGGTGGCGCATGTGATTTCTTTTAAAGTGCCACAGGAGCGTTTTTTTAATGTATCTGCTTAAGGTGTGTTCCTTGTCTTTTAATTAGTAACGATCTTGCTGTCGGTAACCTCACCCCAGTCATTCCTCTGGTTTACGGAGAAGCACAGGCCTCCTCCAGATGGTCACCCAGGGCAGCCAGGCCTCGGACAAATAGGTGCTCACTACGTATTGTTTTTTAATTGAGTACATGAGTGAATCCTAGAGCGGGACCCCCACAGCCCCGAGAGTGAGAGTCGGAAGCGGAGGGCGTCAACGGGAGCACTCCCTGTGATTGTCCTCCTCTGGGTTTTCTGGATTTTCAGCCAGGCAGGCTGGGGCCACTGGCTGCAGAGCTGCCGAGGCGCCTCTCCCTTTGGCATCAGTGCGAGAGCGCGCACACCCCAATATCCGATTCTAGAATGAGAGTCAGAAATCATCGGGAGAGGGTCGCCTTCTGTCCAGCATGGTCTGTTTAAGAAAACAAAGGAGTCAATCCAGTAAAGAAAGGTTTCTATAAATATTGCTAAAATCTGAAATTTTATGTGCATAGAGAAGGTAAATTTAAGTGAATGAAATGCTAATTTTGTTAGTCACCAAGCTGGAGCCTTTGAATAACTTATCACGTTGGATACTTTTAAATGTTTTAGTAAGACATTTGCCAAGCACATGGGAGGTAGAACAGACAGTGTGATTGATGCTCGTGCACCAAAAGGACAGGGTTCACATAAAGTAACATTTTGCCACATCGGATGCAGATATTGTTCAGAAAGCAAAACATTTCAAAAGTGGTGGCCCCTTGGTTTCTATTCCTCATCTCCCATCCCTCTATCCTTCCATCTTTCCTTCCTTCCCTCCCAGAGGGGACCGTTCTCCTGAGGTTGGAAGCTGTAATTCCCCTGCATGTGTATTTGAGCTTTAATGGTACAGTACGTATGATTCTGTCTTTACTTTGTCCCCATCTGTACTCTGTTTTTGAGATTCCTCCGTGATAATATATGTAGCTCTAATCCATTCTTTTTAACTGCTATGCAGTATTATTCATTTTCTTGAATCCTATTCCTCTACTGGCGAATATTTAGCTATTTCCATTCTACGACGCAGAACTGGAGTGCGTATTCTTACACGTCTCCCTGTGCATGTGGGAAAGAGCTTCTCCAGGGTCTGAAGCTAGAAGAGGAATTGCTGGCTATTAGGAATGACCATTTTGGAATTATTAGATGTTGCCCAAATTGTTCCTCAAAGTGATTGTGGCGGTTTACATTGCTACCCTACATCCCGGCCAACACGTGGCATTGCCAGACATTTGAAAATCTTTACCAGTCACTGAGTGTTCATTTGTACTGCTTATCCCTCGTTACTGGTGAAGCTGTGCATTTTTCACATTTATCATGGTTTTCTCGTATGTGAATTGCCTGTTTACAATGTTTTGTCTTCACCTTCTTTTCTATTCATCATTCACGATCCTTATCCAAGAAGCTAATCCACTTTTGGTTGTATATTTTGCAAACATCTCCTACTCTAATCATTGCACTTTGCTTATAATGTTTTTTACTTAATAAAAAGTGTTTTTTACATAGTCATATTAACCAGTTGTGGTTGGTGCTTTTAAGATTTCTTTCCTTAAACAGAGTTCGTGAAGATATTTCACCATATTTCTGAAATTTTCTGCAGTTTTGGACATTTTTAGGTCTCTAATCCACCTAGATTTTATTTTGGTGTGTGTGAGGTAGGAATCTATTTTTTTCCCGATACAGGTCACCTTTGTTTTATTTCATAAGTAATTTTTTCTACAGTTTCCATGTGTGTATGGCTGTAGTTGGGGGCTACCCATTCTGTTTAATTGGTTTATTTGTCAGTTCTTGCACCATGTGGTCTTAATGGCCAGGTTTGATAACTTGTAAACAGTCCTTCTCATCTCTGAAGTTCTCTTATCTATTTGTGATTCTTTAATCTCCTTATTGAGATTCCATAACAAAGCCTGATGGGATTTTCAAATGCATTGCTTTGCAAGTTAGTTGCGAACAAGTGACATAATTTTTTTATATTGAGCCATTGCATTCGTGAGCATGCTATATCTCTTCATATATTTATGGCTTTCAGAAATATATTTTATTTTTATTATAAATTAATACTTTCTAATGATAATAAATACATAATATTTACTTTATTATATATATATATATTTTTTTTCCACATAAGCCTTGAGCTTTTCTGTTAGATTTATGTCTAGGAGTCTTGTAGTCTTATGGCCATTATGAGTAGAATGTTTTTATACTTTGGTTAATTATAGTGGTACACGGGGATATACTTTGCTTATAGTTGTGTTATAGTTTTCTCTTTATATATTTTGAGGTTATATTTTTAGGTGCTTCTAAGTTTATTATTCCTTTATTTCCTTGGCACATTGTACATTGTTTCTCTAATTATTCTACGATGTCCCTCTTTTCTCCATGAATTATTTTTGCCTTATTTTATTTTGCTTAATTTCTTTTAGTTTGCCTGCAAGACCTTTTTTATTCCTTTGTTTTTAACATTTCCAGGGTGTGTGTGTGTGTGTCCCTTAAACAGCTGGATACTTTTTTTTTTTGGATACTTTTTAATGCAGTATTTTAGCCTCTGACTTTTCACTGGAGAATTTAATTAATTCACCTTTCTATAAAGACTGATATATTTGAAATAATTTCTATTCTTTTGTGTTTAGTTTTGTTGGTTTATTGCCCTTTTCCTTTGCTTCTTCCTTTATTCCTTTCCTGTTCTGGGATGGATTGATAATGTCTTCTATGATCCCTTTTGTTCTATTGCTGGGTCTAAAGCTACAAACCATATTTCTATTCTTTTGCTAGTTACCCATAAATTTTTAGGTAAGTGCTTAACCATAATTTTTTTCTAACATATTTTAATTTTCACAAGTCTGTGGAATAGATACTATTAGTTCCTTCATATAAATGAAACAAGTAAGGCTTAAAAGGTAAAGCACATTGCCCAAGATCATATAGCTTGTTAGTGGTCTAGGTGGATTTGAAGTGAGATCTATGTTATTTGAAAACCTGTATTTAAAAAGAAAAAAAAATTTTTTTTAAATTTTTCTGCCACGCCACGCTGCGTGCAGGATCTTAGTTCCCTGACCAGGGATCAAACCTGTGCCCTCTGCATTGGAAACTTGAAGTCTTAACCCCTGGACCACCAGGGAAGTCCCTGAAAAGCTGTGTTTTTAAAAAATCTAGCACCATGCTGCTTAAACAGTAATTAAGGTTCAGTTAACTAGAATTACCCTGTCGGAGACCATCATTTTTCATAATGTTATCAGGCAACCCAGATCTGCCATTAATTTGCTGTGCAGCCTTCAGCTACAAACATTCTCTAAGCCTCAGTTTCCCCATCTGTAAAATGGCTTGGTTATTCCTAATAACATTTTTAGATCATTTATTAAAAGTGCTTGGAGAGGTGACTTCCCTGGTGGTGCAGTGGTTAAGACGCCATGATCCCAATGCAGGGGGCCCAGGTTTGATACCTGGTCAGGGAACTAGATCCCACATGCATGCTGCAGCTGAGAGTTCGCATGCCACAACTAAGGAGCCCGCCTGCCACAACTAAGACCCAGCACAACCAAATAAATAAATAATTTTTAAAAAATTAAAAAAAAAAAAAAGTGCTTGGAGAGTTCTTTGATGACAGGCATTTAACAACTACCCCAAACAATTTACCTTTATGATAAATGGTGAAACAATCGAGGTTGGAACAGAGTTTCCCACAACAACACTAAACATCACTTAGATTTATTGGTTAATTATTCACCAGCTTTATCTAAATTTGAATCTTTGTGCTGCAAAATGTAAACTTGCAGAATGACATTTATTTCCCATTAACCTAATGAGTTTTTTAGTTTTTCCCCCTCCTCTTGTGTAGCAATTTATTATGAAGGGGAGGGTGGCTTGGGCTGAGGTTCTGTTGTGAATTTTGTTTGTAACCATCCCTCCAGAAAGGAGATGGTGCCAGCATTTTCAGAGTCTTTCTGGCAGCGAGGATGGTGTCTTCCTGAATGTCCCTGACGCTGACCTGCCCCACAGGAGAATTAAAGGCACATTAGGATGTGTGCAGAGCAAGAGCAGATACAAAAATGAGGACGGTGCAAAAGCTTGCTGCTTGCGTGTAATCATGACAAAGAATCTGGGCTCTCGAGTTAATAAGTCCAGGCTCAGATTTTACCAGGCACTCTGGTGCAGTGGTTAGAGACTTGAATTCTAAGCTCGAGCTGCCTGGGTTCCAATCCCGGGGTAGCCACTCAGAAGTAGTGTGCCTTGGGCTGATCACTTACCCTCCCCATGTCAGTTTTATCGGCTGTGCCGCCATTTCCCTACGAGAGTACATACCGAAGAGCCCCACACAGCTCACGGTGAGCTGGCCCCAGGGAGCTTCTCTCATTCTGTGAGCTGCCCCATCCCTGTGTTCTATACCCTCATGCTAATCACCCTGAACCACATACTCAAGGTGGCTTCTCAGCTGTGCCGCTTCCTGTACCTCGCCTAACTAGCTGCTGCTTAGTCCTGAGCCTCTGTCTAATCCCAGCCCAGCCTGGGCTGGGAGGCTCCCCTGTGTCTCCGTAACACCCCCTTTCTTCTTTCAATTAAAAAGCAAAACATAATCTCTCTCATTGTGTATTTTACTAAAATTACCTCTTTGCAGTCAGAAAAGCTGGGTTCATATCCTAACTCCGCCACTTATGGCTAGCTGTGGGATCTTGGGCAAACTGCCCCTCTTTTGTAAGCCACAGTTTCATCATCTGTAAAATGGGAATCATAATATCACACCCCATAGGCTCGCCATGTGGACTCCGTGTGTTCCTACCCATAAAGTGTTTAGAATGGTGTCTGACACTCAGCAAGCCCTGAGTGTAAGCTATTACTATTTTAATAAAGTCAGTGATAATAATGTCACTTTAAAGAGACTATCACAGGAGTAAAATGCAGTAATATGTGCAAAAGGGCCTGGCACCATGCCTAGTCCTCAGCTCGGAAGGATGGACGTGATATAGATATAGATATATAGATATGTCAGCATTTTAAACTTAACATAGCAATAAATCTGAGAACCAAGAGGCTATATTCTAAGAACCAACTCATTTTTCAAAGAATTCAAAACTGGCATGAGAATCATAGTAGTGCAAAGTCCAGAGGAACACATTCTAGGTCGTCAGACAATACTCATAATCTTTTATATTTGTAACGCATTTGACAGTGTACAAAGTGCTTTTCGATCCATTATCACATCTGATCCTTGTCTTATCTCAACAAGGAGGGTAGGGATTTGTTTTTTAACCTCTTCCTCTATAGACGAGAAAACTCAGGTTCCGAGAGGTGGCATGACTCCGCCTCAGGCCCACCACCAGCAAGTGGTGAGCCAGGGTTTCAAGCCTGGGCCACCTCGTTCTAAATCCCATGTTGTTTCTAGAGTGTCCTGGGGCTGTCTGAGCATCCCAGCGATTGGGTGCCCTTGGTGTGGAGGCACAGGTACCCAGGGGTGTAGAAACTGGGCCCCACTGTTGACGCACCTGCACCCCATTTTCTTGAAAACACCCCATCTGACCAATGGTGCCATATTCCTTCCTCTGGTCTCCTGCAGAGAAAGCGGCTGTTAGTTTCTTTCAGACACGTTAACCCCAATGCTTCTGAAGTAGGTGGTCTGTGTCTAGGGGGGCCCGTGGGCTGTCGGGGTCTCCTCGGGCCCCTGCGTGACCCTGCACCTCCCTTGGCTTGTCTCGGCCTGTGTTCTTGGCCACTGGGAGTTGTCAGCGAACTCAGTTTGCCCTCCCAGTGCAAAGTCCAGGCTGAGGCTTCTTCAGGAGCCACTCAACTGCTGTCCCCTTGGAGGCCAGGATCCTGGGGGAGGACCGTGCTCACCTCTCGCAAGGCCCCTCTGCAGACAATGGCCTGGCTTTGTACGAGCAAACGAAACCAGCTCAAGGGACAGAAAAGCTTGACGTAGACCTCCCAAAGCAGCACAGCTAATTCTAATACCATTTACTGATGTGTAACCTACATGTGGGGAAGCCCACCTGACCGGACCTGTACAGCTCACTGAATTTTCATCAACCCGTAAAGCCAGCACCCAGATTAACACCACTAATAACCCCCGGAGCAGTCCCCGTCCTGTATTACCCAGTCACTGCCCCTCCAGGGCCGCTGCTGTCCTGACTCCTGTCAGCAGAGGGCCTCACCCGATAGGTAGGCTCTTGCACCGTTATGGCTTTGGTACAGATTATGAGACAGAACGACTTTGGATCCTTACAGGCTGTGATAACAGCAGCTAGGGTTTGTTGTGCCTTCACGATGAGTCATGTTCCAGTCGAAGCACCTGTTTAATTTCCACAGCAGCCCTGCCATTGGTTGCTGCCATTCCTGTTTGGCAGATGAGGAGGCTGAGGCTGGGGGAGGAGAAAGGTCTTGTTCAAGGTCACACAGTGTGAGTGATGGAGGCTGGATTTGAACTCAGGGAGCCTGGTTCCGGAGACCTTGGACCCTGGCCGCTGCTTTGCCATCTTCGCTCACGAGAGCCTTCCCTTGGCTTCCAGATCGGCCATCGGGACTTTGATGTGGAGAAGCGTCTTCGGAGGGACCTCAGAAGGACTCACGCGCTCCTGTCAGACGTGCAGCTCCTGCTGGGGACCATGGATGACAGCAAGACGTCGGTCAGCAAGGAGGAGCTGGAGAAGGTGCAGAGCCAGGTGGGTGTCACGGGGCCCTGACGGAGCCCCGTGGGGAGGCTGCTGCAGCCAGCGAGCGGAGAGTGGGTTTCCCACCCAGCTGGGCGGGGCCACAGCCCTGACCTCGGGCTTTCACAGACCTGCGGGGAGGTGGGGGGCGTGGCGGGGCTGGGCGGGTCACATGGATATGGGAGAGGGGGATGGAGAGTTATAATGACCAAGGAGTCCCGTTCGCTTCTTGAGGGCTGAGGCAGAGTGAGTTCTGAGGCCTCGGGCAGATCAGGGCCCTGGGCCAGAATGGCTGAGCGCAGCACGCATGCGTGCATGTGCGCGCACGTGGTGGCCCGCGGGGCTGCGCGTGAAACAGCGGGTGCTGCAAATGCAGCTCCTACACGAGGGTCATCATCTCCGTTCACAAGCGAGGTGACTCGGTGGTGGAGAGGGGAGGTGACCCCCTGAGTCCCACAGCTCCACGGTGGCAGTGTTGGGATTCGAACCCAGATCTTCAGGCCCCACTGTCCCCTGGCTGCCTCAGAGGAGAACTGGAGGCGGATGGGAGGTGAGGCTGGGAGGGAGCCGAGCACCTCAGCAGACATGATGGGCGCGGACTCTCCTGGTTTAGCGCTAAAAGTCCCGTGTCCCCGGCAATCCCTCGGCCTCAGGAAAACCAGGACAGCTGGTCACTCATTTCTCTTCATGGCCACGTCAGAATATTAGAATCACCTGTGCTTGAATATGTCCCCTCCCTTAATCCTCGTGGTACCCCTGGGGGAGGGCAAGTGATAGTGTGTCCACTTAACAGATGGGAAAGTTCTGTCCAGAGGTGGGAAGCAGTGCACCCAAGGTGACACCCAAGGCAGGGTTGGGGTTCAAATCCAGGGCTCATGATTCTAAGTGCAGAATCTGGGGGCCCTTTCGCCTCACCCTGCATCTTCCTGTCTGTGTGACCTACCAGGGAGATGGAGGATCCTGAGCCGCCTCTGTCGGGCAGGCGGGATGTCCGAGCGCTCAGCCACCGCTCAGGCATCTCGGGTTCCTGTGGCCCCCTTGGCAGGCGGCCCTGTGCTCTGCCTGTCTTCCATCAAAACATTCCTGATGCCATCCAAGTCCCCTTCTCCCTGTAGGTGGATGTTCTTCAAAAGGAAACATGGCGGTTTTGTTTCTTCCTCTTTCCTTTTTCCTTCTTTTAGTATTCATGAGAAATCTCCCTCTGCAGGGTTAAAATGTGTGTTCTTGGAAAATAGTGGTATTTAATGAAGGCGCCTTGAGCTGAATCAAAGAGCTTCATTCTTCTGAAAGTCCTTCTTCCTGGTCTCTGCATCCGGCTCCCATCAAAGGGAATTCACAGCCTTGGCTTTCTGTTGCTGTTGTCATGGAAATTGTTATAAGGATGGGATCGCATGGACCAGAGGTCAGGGTACAATTGCTTTGGCTCTCAGCACACGTGTCCCGGATGCCAGAGTCAGAGCTCACCAAATAAAGCAGCGATGACACTGGGCATTGCTGTCCCTCCTCTCCGGTGTACGGTATTTGTCCTTTACCTGAAGGCTCCAGGGACACAGGCAGGGAGAGCAGACGGGAGGGGAAGGGAGAGGAGCTAACTTTGCTGCTGGCCACGTCTTCAGTGCTCGTTGTGGTGCTGGACTATGGCGTTCATTCCTTCGTTCAGTATTTATTCGGTATCTACTGAGCAGCAGGCCATGTTGCTAGATCTAAGTGTATTACAGTGAGTAAGACAGGCCTGGTCCTCTCCCTCGTGAAACAGACGTCGGACGGAAAAGAGGACAAGCAAAGAATGATGCAAATGAACAGAAACATCCCACACCTTAATTCAGGCAGTAAACGAAATAAGCAGAGTTATTGTAAATAATAAAGGGAATAGGAAACTGCAAGGGGTCTCATTTAGCTTGGGTGATGAGTTAAACTCCCCTGGGAGAAGAAGTGGCAAGGACCAGAACGTGTGGGCCTGGGAGGTTTGGATTTTATTCCAGGGGTGTGAGAAGCCGTCGGGAGGTTTTGAGCTGAGCGTGACATAATCTGATTTACATTTTAGAGGATCACTTCTCTGTGTGGAGAAGGGATTGAGGGGGGTTGAGTGGATGCTGTTAGGAAGCTGGTGTACCCTTCTGGGCTGGAGGAAATGGTCTCCTGGGTTAAATGGTTGTGGGTGTGGCGAGAAGAGGCAAACTGGGGGCTGGTTTGAAGCTGACGGGACTGGTAGGTGGTCAGGGGGGCAATAAGAAGTGGCATTATTTAGATCATCCTCACCAGAACCCTAGGAGGTGGCTATTTCTATTTTTGACCCATTTTACTGGTAAGGACACAGGCTCTGAGAGGCTGAGTAATTCACCCAAGGGCACGAAGCAACATATGTCTCAATGCCGCCAGTGGCGCCAGTTCTGTGCCCAGGATGTTAACGTTTTTCAGGCACCTACTGTGTATCAGGCTTTTCCTTGGAATTTTGGGGTCCCCAAACTTAGCTGCACGTCAGATAACAAGCATTGTTTGAACATCACAGATTTCTGGATCTCTCTCTTCCTTTTTTTTTTTTTTTTTCTCATTGAGACCCAGGATCTACATTTTTAACAGTCACATCAGGGGATTCCAACGCTGGTCTCAGGACCATCATTTGGGAATCATGGGCCTTGTTTATCCCTCAAACCACCCTTTCAAGTTCAGTGGCATAGGTCCATTTTGCAGATGAGAAAACCAATACTGAGGTAGCTCTAGAATAACAGAGCCTCACTCAACCAATTTTAAAATTCACTAAATATTGAGTCAGGAGAACTGGACCCTGCACTTGCTAATTTTGCGACCTTCGCCATGTGGCAGGACTTCTGTGAGCCCTTCTCTTGAAGCGGAGTGCCGTCATCGCCTGGTGTCCCAGGCAGTTGTTGGCGGTGGGGTGATGAAGTCTAGCCAGCGAAGGCTTGAGAAGCTTGAACACCCTCTGCAGCCTCTACAGCTCGCTAACAGCGGCGCTGGGTAACCTAGAGAAAGGTTTTCTCTCTGAGGGCAAACATGGGGGAACGCGTTTGAAAGCACCTGTTAGCGAACTGTGTGTGTCCAGGAAATCCTGAGACGGTGTCCGCTCTGGACAAATTCGAGGCCAGGCTGCGGGGATAAGGAAGAGCCCTTCCCGAGAGGGGCTCCCAGTGCAGGTGAGAGGCCGACCTAGGAGCAGACTGTTGCCAGCAGGGTGGTGAGGTCTTTACTGGGGGAATGTTGAAGTTTAGCTAAAGAGGATGCCCTTCATTTAGCTGTGGGAGAGGAGCCTGTGGCTACAGCTGTCTCCTTAAAGATGGAAATGAATGGCTGGCCGGATAAGATGCGCATGGGCGTTCTAGGAGGACACACCAGAGCATCAAGGGGCGGGGGCACCTGGAGACGGGGGGCATGTTCCCTTTGGCATAGTGTTGCTGGTGTACAGCGTTCCCTGAGGTGAGAGCAGAGAGGGGAACGTTAGTCGTGGAGGCTGGAGGCAGCTCATGAACGATTTAGTGAGCCCGGCTAAGGAGTTTGGACTTTATCCCAAAGGTGGTAGGGAGCCTAGAGAGCTACAGAGAGGGAAGGACACGGTGGGAGGCGCTTGTAAAAGGCGGCAGGGTTTCAGGCCCAGCTGAAGCAGCGATGTGGGGTGTGCTGTGCTCAACCAGAGGCGTGGGAGGGCTCGCCTGGACAGAGCATCTCCTAGAGCCGCTGGATTCTTCCCAGGTGGACAGGCGTCCCCTCTGCCCTTTGCCCCGCCATCTAGAATCCCGAGAAAATTATCTGGCTCTTTCTGCCCAGTTTCCCTTCATTGGGAGACTTGGCTCTGTCTCAGTTGACACCTGAGGCTTAAGACCCTGTGATAAAACATGGAAGACTCCTGGAGGAAAGACATACACCTCGTGAGTTCAGATCCTGCCTCTGCTACTTAATTAGTTGTACGATTCTGAGCAAGTCACCCTGCCTTTCAGAGGCTCCTTTTTCTTACCTAAAAAAAAATGGGCATGCTATTCCCAGCTACTGGGCTACTTTAAAGAACCCTGGACCCTGGATTCGAAGGAATTCTCTAAATCGAAAACTATAAGACAATGATTTTTAAATATAGAGCTGCCCACTGGCTCCTGCGTCGTACCTCCCAGAGTCCTCTGGCAGAAGACTTTGGATTTTACAAGATCTTGTGAAACAGGTAGATGAGGCCATGTGTGGGATGGGTCTAATGACACCTGTTCTTTAGGAGCGATTACTAATTAATTCCCATGGAATGTTTCCACTGGAAACAAGCTAATCTGGAGACAGAAGCAATTCCAACAAGCAAGATATATAATTGAGATAATCGCTGTGCGTAAATAACAGCTGTGAGCAGCAGACGCTGGCACCTGGCTGCGGAGAAAGTGGAAGGTGATGTCTGCTTCGGGGCAGTGGCTTTTTTTTTTTTTTTTTTTTTTTGATTCATGCCTTTGACCTTTGCCTCCTCCCTAAAGGAAATATGTTATTTGCTTTTTTTTGTTGTTAAATGGAGACGAGTTTGCACTGAGCTCTTTAGTTGTTTACTTAATTCCTGCCAGGCACCTTACTCCCCTCTTCCTGCTGCAGACAAAGCTGCTATGAGTCTCAGCTGTTGTGCCCCCTGAAGAGCTTTGGAATGCAGCCCCTCCTCGCTTCCCCCCTCTCACCACGCACCTCCTGCATCTCTCATTCGGAATCCTCTGAAATCTGCTGGTCTGGGTCTTGTCCAAGCAGTCTTTCTGCCCCCTGATCTTTGAAGAGAGATTTTTTAAAATATGGATACAGTCTTGGTTCTTCGCATTCAAGATCCATCAGTGCCCCCCCCCCCCCACCATTGCCCTCAGAATACAGTCCACATCCCTCAACTTGACCTTTAAAGATGCACAGTCCAGCTCCTACCTTCCTGTCACCTCTGAGCGGCAGCTTAGACCGTCTTGGGGTCCTCAGCAAGCCGTGCCTTCTGCGGGACACTCGCTTCTCCTGCTGAAACCTCTTTGCCTGACGAGCGTCTGAGTCATCCTGTGCACTTGAGTTTTGGCCTCGTCTCTGGAAGCCGTCTCTGACCTCCAGGGGCTGGGGGAGGGGCCCAGCTCCCTCTCTCTTCCCCCCCAGGACAGTCCAGTGCATTCTGTCTCAGTTACCTCTATGCTTGCTTGTTTCCGTCATTTACCTTCTGTCGCCTTAAGGGCAGGGACTGGAATGAGTGAACGTGTTACGAGACTTGTCTAAAGTCACAAGAAGGTCAGAAGAGATTGAGCTGAGACTCGAACCCACAGAGCCTGACCTCAGCCCCTGCGATATGGTAACCATGATGTACCCCAAACCACCGGTGTACCCCCTCTCGGCCTGACTGCCTGCTGTGGCCTCTCCCAGCCCTTCCGGACGCCCCGGGACTCCCGCAGGCCCTTCCACGGGGGATTCCGGCTTGGCCTCCCTATCCCTCAGGTGGGCCCGTGAGGCCTGTGCATCTTCCACACCGTGAAGTCCCAGTGGTCCCTGTTAGCATGGGGAAGACTGAGGGTCCCCAGTGCCTTTAGCAGGACGGCATCGCCCACGCTTCCCCGAGCTGTTGAAAATAACCAACAAGCTCTGGGAGGAGGATTCAGACGGTGGCTTTCGTGTGAGCGAGCACTTCTCTCCAGCCCAGAACCACACAGCAGGTGGCCTGGATGCTTTATTTGAAGAGACTTTTCTTAAAAAAGATCATCTTGGAGTGAATTGATTCAATATTAACGTAACCTCCTGTCAGAGGAGGTAAAGACCAAATTGCAATTGGTTAAAAACACGCTTTCCAGGGGCCTGTTCACCCCACAAATATTGACGCTTCCAAGGCTGTGATGAATGAAGGGTGAAGAGGCTGGTTTCATCGCAGACAGGGAGCACCCTCTGCGCATCTCTCCAGAGGGCCTGGTACCGTTCAGCTGTGGAGGGCCAGGCCCCCAGAGAGCCCGGCACCCTCCGGGGTGATCGTCACCACGGAAACACTGATGGCCAACATCCAGGCACGGGGCCAAGCACTTAGAGGTCGTGACCGAATTTTATCCCCCCAACCCACCTGGATGTAGTGAGCTCCACGAGAAGAGGGGCCTTTCCTCTTTGGGGCGAGAGTGCGGGAGCGGGTCCGCACACAGCCAGTGCCCTGTGCGTGAGGAGGGCCCTGTCACAGGAAGCAGTGGTATTAGGTCCAGTTTATGTAGGAGGACATTCAGTATATGAGAATCCCACCCAAAGTCACAGAGTTGGGGGGGGCAACTGGGATGTATTTTAAATAATGCATTTTGAAAGAATTTCAAATTTACCAAAAAATTACAAGAATAGTTCAAAGGACTCCTTTAGATCCTTCAGCTACATCTCTCAACTTTTAACATTTTGCCACATTTCGCCTTATCATTTTCTCACTAAATTACATTCTCTGAATTATTTGAAAACAAATTACAGACATGAGGTCCCTTTAGCCTAATCAAAATCGGAAATTTTAGCCTTGATAAAATACTATTTTCTAATCCAGGGGTCAGTGAACTGTGGCTCACAGGCCAAAACCAGCCCACACTGTCTATTTTTTCAATGTTGTTTTCCCAAAAAAATTTTTTTTATTACAGCCTGAGAGCTAAGAATGGTTTTTGTTTTTAAATGGCTACATTTACAGATAGTTAAATACCTGCATGTATCCTTCAGTTTTGCCTCTCAGCCCACATAGCCTAAAATATTTTCTAGCTTTTCCTTGAAGGAGAAGTTTGCTGATCCCTGATCTTATCTGCAGACTATTCAAATCTTGCCAGTTGTTTTACTAATCTTTGTAGCAATTTTTCTCCCTGCTCAGGATCCAACCTAGAACATGTCACAGCCTGCGTTCAGTTTCATGATACCATCCATAGAGCCTCAGTCTGTCTTTGTTTTTTGTGACGCTGTCATTTTGGGAGACTTCAGGCTGGTTGTGTACTAGAAGGTTCCTCCATCTGAGTGACCTGGAATTTGAAGCCACGTGTTTTTCACTTCAGAGCCATTTGGATCTGTGTGGGTATGAGGGTGTTCCCGGGACACGGGACTTATGGTTTTAAAACCAAAAAAGTCCCAGGCAAACAGGGATGAGCTGGTCACCGTAGAGCCAGTGCCTCAAGCCCTAGGTAATTCTGGCCTCTGTAAGGCTTGTTCTCAAAAGGTGCCCAGAGGCTCAGGGGAGAGGCCCGTGAACCTGATGCGCATTTTTTTAAGCTCTTTATTTGAATTTAATTGCTTTACACTGTCGTGCCAGTTTCTGCTGTACACCAAAGTGAATCAGCTGTATTTATACACATATCCCCATATCCCCTCCCTCCCACAATTCCTTCCCACCCTCCCTATCCCAGCCCTCTAAGTCGTCACCAGTCATCGAGTTGATCTCCCTTTGTTATGCAGCAGCTTCCCACTAGCTATCTATTTTACATTTGGTAGTGTGTATATGTCAGTGCTACTCTCTCACTTCGTCCCAGCTTCCCCTTCGTCCCCCCACCCCTTGTCGTCAAGTCCCTTCTCTACATCTGCGTCTTTATTCTTGCTGTCACTGGGTTCATCAGTACCATTTTTTTAGATTCCATATATATGAGTTAGCATATAGTATTTGTTTTTCTCTTTCTGGCTTTCTTCACTCTGTGTGACAGACTCTAGGTCCATCCACCTCACTACAAATAACTCAATTTCATTCCTTTTAATGGCTGAGTAATACTCCATTGTATAACATATAAGGGAAAACTCATAAAGATAACAGCTGATCCCTCTGCAGAAACTCTACAGGCCAGAAGGGAGTGGCAGGAGATACTTAAAGTCTTGAAAGAGAAAAAGCTACAGCCAAGAATACTCTACCCAGCAAGAATCTCATTCGGATTAGACAGAGAAATCAAGAGCTTTACAGACAAGCACAAGTTAAGAGAATTCAGCACCACCAAACCAGCCTTACAACCATTGCTAAAGGAACTCCTCTAGGCAGTAAACACAAGAGAAGGAAAAGACCTACAAAAATAAGCCAAAACAATTAAGAAAATGGGAATAGGAACATACATGTCAATAATTACCTTAAAAGTAAACGGATTAAATGCTCCAACCAAAAGACACAGACTGGCTGAATGGATACAAAAACAAGACCCTTCTATATGCTGTGTACAAGAGACCCACTTCAGACCGAGGGACACATAAAGACTGAAAGTAAGGGGATGGAAAAAGATATTCCATGCAAGTGGAAGTCGAAAGAAAGCTGGAGTAGCAATACTCATATCAGACAAATTAGACCTTAAAGACTATTACAAGAGACAGGGAAGGACACTATATAATGGTCAAGGGATCAATCCAAGAAGCACATATAACAATTGTAAATATCTATGCACCCAACATAGGAGCACCTCAATACATAAGGCAAATGCTAACAGCCACAAAAGGGGACATCGACAGTAACACAATAATAGTAGGAGACTTGAACACCCCACGTACATCAATGGACAGATCATCCAAACCGAAAATAAATAAGGGAACACAAGCTTTAAATGACACATTAGACCATTTTGACTTAATTGATATTTATAGGACATTCCATCTGAAAACTACAGAATACACTTTCTTCTGAAGTGCACGTGGAACATCTCCAGGATAGATCACATCTTGGGTCACAAATCATGCCTCGGTAAATTCAAGATAATTGAAATCGTATCAAGCATCTTCTCTGACCACAAGGCCCTGAGACTAGATATAAATTACTGGAAAAAAAAAACTGTAAGAAATAGAAATACATGGAGGCTAAATTATATGCTATTAAACCAAGAAGTCACTGCAGATGCGCATTTAAGAGCTGTTTCTCGGTTACTCATCCGCTTGTGTTCCTCCTGAGCTGAATGCCTATCCTCCACCCGTTCTCGCCCTGTGTCTTGCTTTCTTTGTTCCATGGATACAGACGAGACTTGCTGACGTTACCATATGTCGTGGCTGGTTCATTCTCCGTGCTAGCTTATGAGACTGTATCACAATTTAGCCACTTTGCTATTGATAGGCATGTGAGGTCATCTAGGTTTAGGAACAGAGCCACTGTGTACGTTTCCCCATGTTATCTTACGTGGGGGAGGCACACGTGTGTGCATTTCTGTAGGGTGTACCCCAGGGGCCATCCAGCCCTTCCCCAGTATGCAGTGTCTCAAATGGGGACTTCAGAGCTTTGTTTTGTAAAGTGATGAAGGAAGATTTAACCTATCCTGGTGCTTTTGAAGTATGTGTGTATTTTCTTTTTTTGCAAAAGAGCTCCTTTATTAAAGGGAAGTCTCATTAGAACACCCTCTGCCCTGCCTACCCCCCGAGCCGGGCCTTGACTGGGCTTCCCTCATGTAACCTGGACAGACCTCCTTTAAGCTTTGACAGAAGGTGCTTGGGGACCCAGGGTTTGCTGAACATGTCTGTGGTCACTTTCCCCACCCAGGTTGTCTCCTTCTGTTGGGAGGGTCCTGCCCCCACCCCTTGTCCTTCCTGTGGAGCCACTGTCTGGACACTTGCTGGCATCTAAGTCAGAGATCTGTGTTTGGGAGGAGCTGGGGGCGGCCAGGCAGCAGGTGGCCTCCCAAGGGGGAGTTCAAGGCTCCTGCGAGCCTCATGGGGGGGTGGGCAGCTCAGGCTGCAGATGCGGGCAGCCCCGCTGATGGGGCCAGCTCAGTGATGCGCTCAGCTGACCTGGCAGCCTCGGCCCCTCAGCACAGGGAGTGCCTAGCGTGTAGGGCCCAGAAGTGAGCAAGACCCAGTGTCCCTCCAGCGCCTGCTGTCTAGCAGGAAGATAGACGTGGAGGCCCTCAGACGCTGTGCTATTTAGGGAGCTGGAGTATAATTTTAAAAGGGTGGGTGTGAATAGGATGGGGGCAGGGAGAAACTTTTTGAGTATTTTACCCTGCTTTTCCAAGGTTTTTTTCCTTTCTCTGGAGAGCATCTGTGTGTTACAAATCCATCATCACCAGAAGGAAATCAGGAAGGAAATGCTTGAAGTCTGTTCAGTCATGTAGGACCTGCGCAGTGCTTAGATCCTATCATACATAATTAGAAAGGACTCCTAAACCCTCAAAGAAACAGACTTAAAACAAGTAAAAGGAGACCTGCCTTACCCAGCAGGTGGTAAGTACATGCCACAGGGCTTAGGAGGGCAAGCTGCGCATTTAAAAGAGACCTCAGTTCACGTCCTGGCTCCAGTCACCATTTAATAGCTGTGTGACCTTGGCAAGTTAACTGACCTCTCTGAGCCTCAGTTTCCTCATGGATAAAATGAAGGTGAAAATACGTGCTTCATGGAGTCGGTACGTGTTGCAGATGAACAGACACGTGGTCAGCATCCACAGAGAGCAGGTATTATCTCCACTGCTCATCACGATTATCTTTGCTCTGAAGATGAAGATGACGGAAACAGTAAGTCCTCCGAAAGCATTTCAGTGCATGCATAAACGAGGGTCGTCTAGTGCAATTTAAGGGGAAATCATGGAATGTTTAGTATATGCCCAAATAGTTGGAGGTCAAGGATACAGAGAGTAACCACCATATGGTCTGAGGGACTTTCCCTTGAGGCCACTGTCATCAAGCTTCTGAGCTGAACAGAGCATTGGTCGACCTGACCTGACATTTTTAATATGTTTGCATTTAATAAATTTGTTCACTGTATCAGGGCTGTCTCTAGTTGAAGCTGTTGGTGATTCCCTTCAGGAGAAGCCTTCCTACTGAAGGTTAACTCTTCCAAGCGCGCTGATGGGATGTCAAGGCCTGGGATGTGTTGAGAATAGCCCACCAGAGCCTCCAAGATTTATTTGATTATTTATTTATTTTTGGCTTCACTGGGTCTTCGTTGCTATGTGCGGGCTTTCTCTAATTCTGGCAAGTAGGGGCTACTCTTTGTTGCAGTGTGCACCGGTTTCTCACTGCAGTGGCTTCTCTTGTTGCGGAGCATGGTCTTTAGGCCTGCAGGCTTCACTAGTTGCAGTGCTTAGGCTCAGTAGTTGTGGCGCACAGGCTTAGTTGCTCCACGGCATGTGGAATCTTCCTGGCCCAGGGCTCGAATCTGTGTCCTCTGCATTGGCAGGTGGATTCTTAACCACTGTGCCCCCAGGGAAGCCCCAAAGCCCACCATTTCTTAGAGCACATCCCGTGGCATTTGCAGTGCGGTATGTTTTAAATCCTCTGAGTTGTTCAATCAGACCCAGAAATCCAGGTACTAACCGCTCTGCTGAAATATCAGAATTTTCCCTCTTTCCCCACCTCATTCCGTGTGTTGAGCCAACTCTTCTCGTAGCTTAATAAGTCCAGAGCAAACATTGTACCCAGGTATTTAAAGCGGGCAGATGGCGTCGCGTAGGAAAGTAATGCTATTCATCGGTTTGTGGTTGCTGTCTGTGTGCGGGGAATCTCAATCGCCCTCCCACTGAATGGGTGGGCGGGGGGAGTGCTGGGGAGAGAACGCCTGAGATGCACTCACCAATAGAGAAAGACTGTGTGCAGCGGGGGCCCGTGGTGGCCCGGAAACAGCCTGGGTTTAGAGTCTCACGGACTTGATTCTGACCTTGGGCAAGTCAGTCCCCTGGCCAGGCTGATTCCTCCCTTGCAGGGCTGTTGTGGGCTACACTCATAATAAACATCAAGGCCCACACAGTGTCTGATATGGTCAGTGTGAAGGAAATCTCATCCCCTCTTCTTCCGGAAGGGGGACTATTTATCCCCTATGAGGAGGGATCCAGACACACATTAGTTACATAAATGCTAGTTATTCTATCACAGGGTTTTGGAGGGAGCTGCTTTGATCCAACTTTTGGCAGAACAGCATCAGCAAGTGCTCTCACCAGGGGTCTGAGTGTTTACTCTGTGGCTGACTCTGTGTGTATTAACTCTTGTAGCTTGCTCACTCATTCTGTATCTGGGGTCCAGGTAACCACAGCCCAGCTCAAATTTGCTCAAGCAGGAAAAAGGGACGTTATAGGCCAAAATATCTGAAAAGTTCTGAGGCTACGACTGCCTTCAGGCTTAGCTGGCTCTAGGTGCTCCAACCATGTCATCAAGAATGTGTCTCTTACCTCAACAACCTTGATGTCACCTTGTAGTCTTCGGCAGTCTCTTCCTTCTTGGTGTCAGGAGGGTCCCCAGACACTCCAAGCTCATATCCTACATCAGAAAGAGCCAATCTTGTGTCCGTAATCACAGCCAAAATCCTGATGTCAGCCATGCTATTGTTCCATGACCAAACACTCTTGCCAACAGGAGGTGGTGCTCTGACTGGCTAGGCTGAGTCACATGCATCTTCTCTGGGCTTGAGGGAGAAGGGTCGGCCCCCTCATGGACGTTTGGGGTGGGTGGACATTCTTTGCAGAGAAGATGGGGTGCTGCTATCAAAAGCAATGAGAGCAGGCGTGTGCAGTCACATCACCAGATTTCTCCCCCCAGCATGCGTGGTGGGCACTGCTGTTAGAGAAGGAGTGCAGCCCAATAGCTCAGGGTGGGTGCCTGGCGGCCAGGCTGCCTGGTTCCCTATACCAGCTCTGCCACTGAGTGCCGGGATGAAGTGACGTGAAGAGGAGTCACTTCACTCCTCTGCCCCCCAGTTTCCTCAGCGGTAGCAACAAGGATGGGTTGCTGTCAGGGTTAAACGAGTGACTAGCTCAGTGTGTTGCTGTCAGGGTTAAACGAGTGACTGCAGGGCCATGCCCGGCACAGCGTCTGAGCGCAGGCTCCTGACCCGTGTGCACGGCAGCCCCTGGGCCGCTGTAGTGCTTCCAGCCTGCGTGCCGCTCATCTCTTCTTGCCCCTGAGAACTCAGGCTTCAAGGACCTTCAGCGTCCTCCCACACTGGTCCAGGAGTCAGGACCTCACCACGCATGCCCAGGCCAGAGCTTTGACACCCTGCGTTCCTGCACAAGGGTATCCATTTGGGAGAGGGCTCCGGGCTCAGGGGCTGGGGAGGAAATGACACCCTCCCTTTCTGCAGCCTCTGGGGAAGGGCGGCTGACCTAGTGAGTGAATGAGAGTGTGACTGGACCTGTGGTGACGGGGAGGTGAGTGTCTGGCTGTTAAAGGTGTTTTGGTGCTTTGTACCCACATACTTTGAGAGTTATTGTATTGATTTTGCAAGAAACAAGATTTGGAAGGAAAGAAAAACACGAACTTGAAAATCAAATCGGTTGTGTCATGGAGAGCCTGTTGTGGGTCCTGCCCCACACTCTGGAGAGGGATGGAAATCCCGGGGGCCTTTTTCTCTCCCAACCCTCCCCACCCTGTGCCACCGAGGTCTGCTTGGAACCTGGGAGGGCTTGTCCACGGGCACCGGATGGTGACTTGGAGCTGAAAGGGGTGTGGTGGCAGCTGCCACCTGGGATCCTCATGGCCACGCCAGCTGCCAGGGCTGGAGATGGGACCCCAAGAACCCTTCCCAGGGAATTGCTTGTCAGGCGGCTCCTCTCTGACGGCTCCACCCGGACCTCCTCCCGTGAGGACACTGCCAGGGCAGCGCTGGCAGTGTCGTGCCGCTGCGGGATCTGATCTCAGCCCTGCCACGATTTGCCACCCGACTTCATAAAAACGTCCATCAAACAGCCCCAATATGGAAATAATGTGCAGTGAGTT
Source organism: Hippopotamus amphibius kiboko (assembly GCF_030028045.1). NCBI lineage: Eukaryota > Metazoa > Chordata > Mammalia > Artiodactyla > Hippopotamidae > Hippopotamus > Hippopotamus amphibius. The sequence continues at coordinate 7,742,245 of NC_080193.1, read as the reverse complement.
ATTCTTATGCCGTGTCATCCATAATGGAAAATCAGCCCGCGATGGCTCGGTATTTCTTCCCGCTCACTAAAGTGTAATAAATTGAAAATTGTAAAGCTCGGCATTAAGACAGCTCAGCAGCAGCAGCCCCGAGCCTGCCCGGCGGAGGCCACGGGCTGGGGAATTTCTGGTGTTGCTGCGACATCCAGACCCGATGAAAACCTGGGCCTGCTTGACCTGTGTGCTTCTGGGGTCGGCACCCTGCCTCCATCCATCCCAGTCTGTCAGGAAGCCTGGAAACCCTCCCTGGGATTGTGGTCCAGGCCATGCCTCACCCTGGCCCCGTGACCTTGACGACTCAGCCTCTCTGGCACTCTTTTCGCCTCTAAGACGGGGTGGAAAGCCTCCACTGCTCAGGCTGCTAAGGGATGAAAGAGACAAAGAGCAGCAACATCCGCCTTTGCTTTTTGGGTGTTTTCTCAGTGCCAGGCGCTGTGCTTATTAGCACACGCGTGATTTCACTGGTTTATCCTGCACGGGTCCTAGGGTGTGAGCATCCCCATTCTACAAATGGGGAAACTGAGGTGCGACGAGTTCAGCGACTGGCTCGAGAGGCAGACGCCCCAGTGCCCACACTCTGGCCCCACACACGATGCACCCGGCGCTTAGCAGGTGCCACATGGGTTGGTTTCCTGCCTCTTCCCTTTGGGATGAACTCGCTTATCCCCGGAAGGCTCCGGTCATGATGTGTTTCCTCAGCACCACCGCATGGGTTCAGACTCGGAGTTCTGTCCATTCTCCCTGATTTTGTCCACCTCTCATTCTACAGCCCTGCGCCTGGCTCAGGTCATTGTGACATGGCTTGAGTGGCTTCCATGCGTGGTAGCACCAAGCCACCGGGCTGTTTTCTCCGAAGTTGGAACTCTCTCTTTATGTTAATCCATTCTGCTCTTTCTAGAGAGTGGTTTCCCATGAGGGGCAGCAGAGCCCAGTGGTTAAGGGCTTGGGCTCTGGAGTTGCACCAACCAGGCTTCTCTGCTGCCGGCCATGTGCCTGTGAGCAAGTCGCTTCCCCTCAGAGAGCCTTGGTTTCCTCCGAGGTCAGTTGGTCCTCACAGTGGCACCTTTCTCCTTGAGGTGTTGTGGGCTGTCGTGAAGCCAGGCAGATAGAGCCCAGTGCACTGGAAACGGTCCTCAGGAGCAGGTGTGGCCATTCATGCCCCAACCATCGTGGCCAAGACAGTCCTCTCTCCCGCCCGGTGGGAGCCCACACGAATGCCAGCAGCCTCTCCACTGCCTGTGTGCTGTCTCTGTGCTCCTCTCTGCCCAGGGCTGAATTGTCCCTCTCCCTGCTTGCTCCAGGGAGACTGGAGAAAGGAAGGGGCAAGTCTGGATATACCGTCTGTAAAATGGGGATTAAAATGGAGCCTTCTTTCTCTGGGGGCTCTGAGGACCAGTGGCATCACGTCGATGAAGCCCTCCTTCAGCCGAGGGCAGGGCTCAGCAGATGGGAGCTGCGGTCATCTGTGGGCCCCGCCCTGTCCAGCTACTTACAGTGGCTCTCACTTGCGTCCTGGCCCTGGGCCAAGCGACTTGGGCTGGCAGCGGGGCCCCGCCCGACACCTCCCTTCCACTACTGGTTATCTGACATCCTCCCCCACGCCGGCCCATCTGCTCCTGCCTGTTTGCTTCTTTTGTTCCTTGCACACCGTCCTGTGCGGACCCTTCCATCTCTCTCCACTTCCTCTCCTTCCTCTCCGACTGGTGCACCTCCACCACCCCTTTCCTGGAGGACCACAGCAGCATCCTTTCCGGCTGCCCTGCTGCTAATCTTGTCCACCGAAGCCCGTCTTCCCCACAGTGGCCAGAGGGAGATCATGCCACCCTCCTCCTCAGAGAGCAGACCAGCCACGCTCTCCTCCAGACTGAAAACAAACCTAAGTGTTGCAACCTGGCTCACAAGCCTCACTGATGTGACCCCCACCCACTTCCTCGGCATGGGCGACCCCTGGCCCTTTCTCCGTAGCTGCGACACTGGCTGTCTTTCACCTCTGCAGCACCGAGTTCCTTCCTGGTCCTGCCTCAGGACCTCTACACTTGCTGTTGCCTCCTCTCAGGGCACCTTTCCACTTAAAGCTCTACCTGGTTGTCTCCTTTGCATCGTTTAGGTCTTAGTTTAAATGCCTCTCCTCAGCCAGGCCTCTGACTTATGCGGGAATCCAGGGCCGGCTTTGCCCTGCTGGCCTGCAGGGCAGCCCTCCCTGCATCCCAGTCCCCTGCCTTCCCAGAGGCCCTGGGGTCGCCTGCGGGGAAGATGAGACTGCGCCTGACTTCTCATTTCCTCTGTCGATTATGCTCTAAGAACGCCAATTACCTCCCCTGCTCCTCATCATTTTTCTCAGTGTGTCTCTATACCTCCCAGTCGCTGAGGGAAATGGGCCACCAAGCCCTCCACCCAGGCCCAGCACAGAGCCCAGCTGCAGAAATACGCTCTCCTCGGGGCCTTGAAGATGGGGCTTTTGTGGGCTGTGGCCGCTGGCAGTGGGATGGGGCTGGGATTAGAGGTGTCGAGTAGGGAAGCTGCGGGAGGGGGCTGGAGCCTCCGTTTCCCTGCCCGCATGATGAGAGCATTAGCAGCGCCCGCCTCCCAGATCCTCCAGGAGGACTGACAGGCAGTATTGGAACGAATGGCAGCCTGCCCGCTCCCCGCCTCCTGTGTCATTACTGTTATCCTAGCATCTGGGCTGAGCTCCTGGACATTCTCAGGAAGACGTTCTCTGCCCAGTTTGGAAGATGAATGCGGTCCCAGGCAGACTCTCCGCAGAGCCCCGCCTTGGGCACCTGTCCCTGAGGCATCCTCTGCCCTGGCTCCCTCATCTTCCTTTCATGGGTCAGTGGGACCCCTTCACTGTGTGGCCTCGGGGATCAGGTCGTGTGCATGTCATTTCAATAGGAGTCTAGCTTGCTTTTTTATTTCCTTATCTCTTAGCACCGGCCTTAACGTCCTTTACGATTTTGGAGGGACAGTGGCTGGGCAGTGAGCTGGTCTGAATGATACAAGTGGTGTCTTTGCTCCTTATAGCTGTTACTTCAGACAAGGTGCCACCCCTTTCTGAACCTCAAGTGTTTGCCTTCAGTGATTTACAGAGTGGTTTTCTGCTCAGAGATTCTAGGGTTCAGAAAGCAGGGGGAAACTCAATCGCAGAACAGACTTAGGGTTTGTGCATGAATGTGGTTTCTCCAGGGGACATGTCTGTCTCCAGGGGACATGTCTGTCTGCTGGGGCCACACAGGTCATTGTACCTACCTCCATGGCCCCACTTTGCTAGGATAGGAAGCCTACTGTGTACACGTGGCCGGAAGGAAGAGAAAGAAAGGGTGAGGAAGAGAAACTTTAAGTCACTGGCTCTTAACCTTCGAGAATCTAGTGAAAGTCATGTACCAGGAAATGATCACACACAGGATATTTTGCATACCATTTAAAAGAGGGGGGTTCACGACTCTGGTTAAAAACGTCTACCTAACAAGTCTCCACTGAACAAACTATGAGCACCTCCTCCAGGAAGCCTTCTTGGTCTCCATCCTGTGTTCTAGGGTCCCCATGCCCTCCCCTTCCTTGTACCCTCAGTGGGGCTGTCATTACCTGTCCCTGCCTGTCTCCCCCACGGGAGGGCAGGGGCCACCTTGACAGTCCCTTGCGCCCTGTGCCTGGCACCGAGGGGGTGGCAGCAAGTATCTGCTGAACAGAACTGGGGACTCACTCCTGGCACTGAGTTGGGGGTTGGCCTGGCTTTGTTTCGTGCTTGTTCAGTTTGGAGTGGGCTCGGAAGGCGGCTGCCTCTAGTGCAGACACCTCTGCTTCCCCCTGTGAGTTGATGAATAGCCGTGAAGACCAAAGTACTCTCCCGCCTGGGAGGGGTGGGCCAGGGTGGAGGGGAGGGACGGTCCAGGAGGCAGCCTCACAAGGCCTCTCCCCTCTCCCCTCCCGCTCCTGCCTGGTGCAGCTGCAACAGAGTGAAGCCAAGTGTGAGGATGCCTTGAAGACCCAGAAGGCACTGACGGCCGACCTGGAGAGCATGCACAGCGAGCTGGAGAGCGTGACCCGCAGCAAGAGCCTGGTACCTGTCCCTCCGGGGGCTGGGGGCCTGCCGCACCACGCGTAGCACTCGGGGAGGGACGTGGGCACGCACTGTGCTGTACTTGCAGGTACAGACGTCCACCGTAGGCCCACTGGGTGCTGGATACTCCGAGAGCAGGCAGCTGAGAGCCCAGAGCTGGGCGTTACGGAGGCATAGGGGCACGTGTGGGCGCCGGCTGTGTGCTCTGCCCATGGGGATGCTGCCAGGACCAGCCTATGGGTTGCCCAGCACCCCCATGTGGGAGTACAGATGTCTGTTGTGAGCCCACGCTGTGCCCACCGCTGGAAGCGCTCCCAGCCACCTGTTATAGACCTGCTATGCACTCACCACCCCAGGAGGGCACTTGATCTTGTCGGGCTGCTTCCCCGGTCCATTCTTCTCATCGGAGCCCGCTTGGGCTCCCCCCTTAAAGGGGCCCAGCCACCTGTGTGCTCAGCGCTGAGCAGGGACATGTATCATGGGTCTGTTATGTTGGCGGAGACTGGATGTGGGTTTCTAAGCGCCCTGTCTGGGTGTACAGGCTTGGCTTAAATTTATACGCAACATGTGAAATCCTAACATTTAGGTAGAGCTGGAGATTTATCAGCAAAAGCTTGTCTCAAGATCCGTATTGGCCCTTTTGTCCCAGATTTTGTTTGTGCTGGTAAAGGGGAGCTTGCCCACAAACATTCACACACACGCACGCAGGAGTGAATGTACACACATTCAAAATCACCAGACGCACATACACAATCAGTGCCTTTGTAGGTAAAATATACATCTGAGGTTAGCCGTATTTATTGAGATCACTCACACATATGCAGGAGGTGCACTTAAATTGTATGCACGTAGATTCCTGGGTGGGCTTATACACACTTATATCCATTCACATAACACTGTACGCATGCTGCGTTCACATAGCTGCACGCAGGCCCAGCACACACACACACACACACACACACACACACACGCACGCACACAGCATTCGTTGACACAGCCCTGGCCCCCCTTCTAGGCAGATACACCGGACACACCCACAGGCAAGCCCCCCTTTGCTCTTTTTCTAAAATTGTTTAAAAAACTTTCTCGCACAGCATATGAAATCATAGTTCCCCAACCAGGGATCGAACCCATGCCTCCTGCAGTGGAAGTGTGGAGTCCTAACCACTGGACCGCCAGGGAAGTCCAGGCCCCCCTCTGCTCTTCATCGGCCCCCTGCATTTACCTCCCCTTCTACCTCCCCTGCCATCGTCCTGCCCCCAGGTGGATGAGCAGCTGTACCGGCTGCAGTTTGAGAGGGCGGACCTACTGAAGCGCATCGATGAGGACCAGGAGGACCTGAATGACCTCATGCAGAAGCACAAGGACCTCATTGCTCAGGTGATGGCCTCGGGTGGAAGAAGGCTTGGTGGCCTTGGGTGGGGTAGGTGGGGAAGGTGACAAGATGATGTGATCGGGCCGCTCTCTGGTCCTAGGACCTCGGAGAGGTAAATGTCACACAGGTAAACAGCAACTGTGAATCACACTGTTGTTCAAAACGGAAATTTATTTGTTCATTTGCAAAGGAAGTAGATTGGTATGCCCATTATAAATAATTTAAATAATAAGTACAGGGGGAAGATAGAAAGCGAGGGGCCCTCCTAGCCTCTGGAATCCTCCTCTTTGGGGATAGTCACATTCAACAGTTTGACTCAACTCTTTGTTAAGGACCTTTATTCTCTGTTGCCTCATTTAATCTCTGGACAAACCCTATGTAGAGATGTGAGCAGAGGCTATGAGCCCATTTTACAGGTGAGGATACTGAGGTGCAGAGAGGTTCTGTGGCTTGCCAAGGCCAGTTATCCAGGTCTACAGTCCCAGTTCCCTGACACAGAACAGTTCCCTCCCCTCAGAATTCTGGTCCTGGTGCCACAGCCAGCTCCTTCTGTCAGGGCTCTCGAGGGTGTATAATAAAGCGGTGGACAGTTGCCCGGATCTGTGGGCTTGTGTAGTGGGAGTGGCTCGGCACACACTGAGCTGAGGGATGCTGGGGAGGATGTGGGGGCCCTGTAGAACCAGCTGTTGTCATTGGTGCTCTGCAACTCATGGGCATCTGTGTGTTGGGGAAGAAGGGACTTCCAGCAAAGCCTGTGGTCTCAAGGTGACGTTTTTTTGGTCTCACCAGTCTGCTGCTGACATTGGGCAGATCCAAGAACTGCAGCTGCAGCTGGAGGAAGCCAAGAAGGAGAAGCACAAGCTTCAAGAACAAGTATGTGCTCAGAGCCACCGTGTTGTGGGGGGGATCCTGGAACCTGTCCTTCATGTGCTCATTCGTTCACTCCCTCAACTTCAGCCGTGTGACAAGTGAATTGAGGACACTCCCAGCAGACACACACACACACACACACACACACACACACACACTCCTGCCCCTGCTTGTTCAGCATCCGTAGGTGCCCACGCAGTGAGGCTCGTCAGGCGTTCCATGCAGGATGTCTCCCCCTGAGACATGGCTACAAGGAGAAGGGGCTGGTCTGTGCAAGACACGATCACCATCATTTGTGAAATCGTCCTTCGAAGTCATGGTTCCTCCAGAACCCCCTGAATTTCCCTCATTACCTAGCGGGTTGAACTGCTCAAAGCTCTTCTGGAACCACTGCATGTGCCCACTTAGAGTGGCTGTCGGGGTGACCTAGTCTCCAGCAGTATCTGGGCACAGAGTGAAAACAAGCGGAACAAAAACAATAGCAGGAGTGGCCGCTTGCTGGGAGCTCGTTATGTACCAGGCACTCATCTCCTTCACACACGAAAATGAAGAAGCGAGGCCCAGGGAGGACACGGACTTGCCCAGCCTCACCCAGCTGGGAAGGGGGAGCCAGGTGTGGAACCCTGACACGTGAGCTTGGCTCCCAGACCCACTCCCGGCTGTGTCCGTGATGCTGAAGCTTGCTGACCACAGACTGGCTTTGGTGCTTCGTCAGGGCAGGAGGAGGAGGTAGGAGAGGCGCTGACTGAAAGGCCTGTTTGGAAGCTGAAGGCACAGGAAGGGACAGGGTCACGTGTGGGGTCCCCAGTGTGCGTGCAGCAGCGCTTGTGCACCTGAGCTGAGAGGGGACAGCGTGGATGGGCCCGGGGCTAGGCCTCACCAGGGCCCCCGATTCTAGGACTCTGGGCCGCCCGGTGGTCAGCGGCCCTCGTGGGTGTGTCCCCAGCTGCAGGTGGCCCAGATGCGCATCGAGCACCTAGAACAGTCCACCGTGGACCGAGCCATCGTCAGCAGGCAGGAGGCGGTCATCTGTGACCTGGAGAACAAGACGGAATTCCAGAAAGTGCAGATCAAGAGATTTGAGGTACTTGGCGGCATGTAAATGCTGCTCAGGCCTAGAGCTGTGCGGGCTTTCGTGTACACTCCGTCCTTCCTCCCACCATCCATCTGTCTGCTCAGATGCCTTTGGGTCACTCATCCACCTCCAGTCCAAGTTCCCTCCCTCCCTCCCTCCTTCCTGTCTTCCGCCACACTGTCCCGCAGGCTCCCCATCCGCTCTACCTATTCACCTCCTCCGTCTCTATCTCCATCCACCGCCATCAGTCCATCCATCCTCCCCTCTGCTAGTTGTTCTTCTTGCTTTCTCTATTTTTTCTTCTCTTCCTCTTGACTCCCTTCCTGTCCATATTTTTATCGATTGTTCCACTTCTGCCCATCTCCATCCACCCGCTCATCCACACACGCACCCAACACTCGTTTTAAGCAGAAATTTATTTTGCCTCTAGTGTGTGTTAGGCTTTGTTTTATGTGCTTGGAAGACAGATGTATTAAATAGATTCTGTTTTCCAGAAGCATAGAGCTTTGTAGGGGATGTGGGTAAGATATGTACATAAACACCCATAGTAAGGAGAGAGGGCTGTGAGGTTTGGAGGATGGAGGTCCTTTCAGGCTGGGGAATCAGGGAGGCTTCCAAGAGGAGGTGGCTTTGGTGCTAGACCTTGAAGGACAGGTAAGGCTTGAATGGGCTGGGGTGGGTTCAGTGACTGTATTCACATTTAGCTCTGTACACCAATGGCATGGGACATTTACAGAGGAGACCACCATTGCCAAGACCTCCCACATGAGCTGACCTCAGAGAGGTCAAGTGAGTTATTCAAGAGAAAGCCAGGTAGCACCAGTGGCAGGAGGACCTTGACTCCTGACCTTGGCTCCATCCTGGTCCCAGGTTCTCATCTGCCTGCAGCCAGCTGGCTTCCCCACAGTATGACAGTGTGTCTGGACAACAGGAGGCCACTCTTCTCATTCCGAAACATTTTCTCCCAATCCCCTGTTGGGCATTTGGTCTCTAAGAAGGCTGCTCTGGATGAAGAGCAGAGGAAAATTCTTTGCTTTGACCCTCAGTGGTTCTCGGAATCGCTCAAGGGATCCTTCCAGGCATAACTGTCTCTGCAGATCACCATGAAACTTTCATCTGCTATATCGTAAATGACTAAATACATAATGTTGATAACACACATCATTTTTTGCTTGATTCTAGCGTGGTCAAGTGATAGCAGAGAAGAAAACAGTGGTAAAAGAACTTTAAATGGCAGATTCTAGCTCCAAATTCGCTCTTCCCCTCTGCCATCATTATTGGAGTTTAGTAGAATCCCAGGCCCTGGAGATACGGGCTACCTTGGGGACACCACTTGAGAACTACTCTTCTTATGACCCTCCTGTGGCCCTCTGACACAGCTGCTACCCTCAGTTGAAAGGGGAAAGAGGAAAGGAAGCGTAAAGCTTTTGTTTCAGGCCATGATTCAGTCTCTGATCTGGAAAGGGGCTCAGAGTCCTTCGCAGGGACCTCGATATGCGTGCAGGCTCCGTTCTGTGTCAGCACGCGCATGTTTGCCCATCAGAATCAGTTGGTCCCAGGCTTGTTGACCAGCTCATGAGTTCTGCAGAGCAGCCCTTGGGCTGGTTTTCTGTGGCACTGGTGACGTCCACAGCTCTTCTCTCTCTGCTCAGAGTTTCATTGTGTCCTCGTGGATTTTTCCTCCACACACACACACACACACACACATAGAAAAATGCTGTAAGACATTAGGGCTGAGGCTCATGGGAGATGATTTGCTCAAACCTCCTCATTTCACACACCAGGAAACCAAAACCAAAGTTGGGGGAGGGGTCTGGACACCCGGCATCGTGTCCTTTCCATCATGCCGCTTCACCTCCCAGACCCTGAGCTGAGTGAAGGCCGCTATCAATCTTAACTCCCAGCCCTTACCCGGCACGTCCTACATGCCAGGCACTGAGCTAAGCCTTCCACGTAACTTAACGTGTTCAACCCTGACCGCATCCCTGAGGAATGGGTACGGTCACCATCCCTGTCCCTCGGAGAGGTTAATAACCCACCCAAGGTCACACAGCCAGGAAGAGATAGAGGTAGGATTTGAACCCATACCACGAATTCAGTGTCAGTCACTACTCTACACTGCCTTTCAGAATCGCAGCTATCATTTTCTGTGTTTCCTTCATCTGTGTACCAGAAATCAGGATTATTACCCTGATAACTTTATAAAAACGGACAGAGACTCAGCAAAGGATTTCTCTTTATGGAGCCCCCTGTGTTGGGCTCCAGGCCTCTAACTCCAGGGTGGGCGTGTGCTCTCTGCTGGGCTACAGGTGCTGGTGGTCCGGCTTCGGGACAGCCTGATCAAGATGGGCGAGGAGCTCTCGCAGGCGGCCACGGCCGAGTCCCAGCAGCGGGAGAGCAGCCAGTATTACCAGCGGCGCCTGGAGGAGCTGAAGGCGGACATGGAAGAGCTGGTGCAGCGGGAGGCCGAGGCCAGCCGGCGATGCGTGGAGCTGGTGAGTGTGGTCCTGTGATGGCGGGTTCACGGTGGGGGGGGGGGGGGGGGAGTGCTCCTTCCTTCTGAGTGGGAGCTTCGGGGGCTGGCCTCTGAGGCCTTTGGTGTAGACCAGAAGTGGGGAAGAAACTGGAAGGGGATGGGCTGCGAGTCGACCCTGCCATTGGCTGCCAACCTCTGGGGGCAGGTCCAGAGCGCACCAGTCGCATTCACCCCTGTGGGAAGGCTTCCAGCTACCTTTCTGTCTCAGACTTCCTCTGCACTTTCTCTTCCCGCCTCACACATTCTTCTCCAGAGGCAGGGCAGCCTCGTGCGAAGAGGAGAGAATCAACGTTTATTAAATGTCTCCCTTGCATGGAGTCTTAACATCCATGATACCGTCTAATCATTGTAACAGCTCCACAATGTCAGAATTATTATCCCATTTTACAGATGAGGAAACTGAGGCTTGACAGAGCTAACTTGTCAAGGTCATACCTTGTAAATGTCAGAGCTCTTTCTTGGCTGTTAACAGTAACCACAAAGATGAGAGTTAAAAACGATCGTGCTAAACCACCATTTATTAAGCACAGGCTATATGCCAGGTTCTGGGTTACACCTTTCTCGTTTAAATCTTCCTGTTAGTACTGTGAGGTAGGTACTGTTATTATCGCCATTTTCAGAGGGGGAAACTGAGGTACACATGCCACATGGAGGCCCAGAGTGGGCATGCACTTGCCTGAGGCCACACGCAAGTAAGACTTTGAACCCAGGTCTGTCCAACTCTGTAGTCTCAGCTTTTATTCACTAAGCTGGCTTGTCCGCTGGTGTGACCCAAGGTACATTTTAAAATTTGTTTCCTTCTCAACGGGAGGACTTTTCCGTAGTTCACTGTATTCTTCCGAGAACAGTTTCCTGCAGAGATCACAGAGCATCTGAGAGCTCCCGCTCCTCCTTTTCCCCATGAGCCCAGATATCCCCGAGCCTGCAGGTTTCTGCTTCTGTAGCCCGGGAGGCATCTGCCCGCCACCATAGAGCCTTCTCCGAGACAACCCACAGCACGCTGTGGTTCGACCCAGAGGGCTTTAGATCACCGCCATCGTCTCTTTCCTGCCCTGTCCACTCTGGTTTTGTGACAGGTCTCACCACCTTGTCCTCCTGCAGCAAGTATATTTCTCGGGTCACTGCCTCCCAGGACTGGTGTCATTCCCATCAGCTCTGCCCTTGACAAGCCAGCAGCCTGGCTGTCATGTGGGGGGAGGTGAGACTCCACACGGAGACCCAGGTTCCCAGGCAAATCGAAGCCCCGAGACTGGCAGCTCCTCCAGCCGCCGTGGCCCTGGGAGAGCGAAAGGCTCTTTCTTCCAACTGACAGGCTAACTTCCTCATTAACCAGCCCTGCTTCTCATGCAGCCCAGCTCCCCTTCTGCTGGCTCTGGCTGCAGCAGACACCATCCCCAGCCTTTCTCCTCTGATGTCTTCTTTAACTGGCCTGACACACAGGCTCTCCCGTCAGATCACGTGGCGGTTTTCTTCCTCTCCCCTCTGCTCTTCTCCTCTCTCCATCTCTCTTTGCTCCTCTCCTCTCCTTCCTTCTCTTCTCACTCTCCCCTTCTTACCCCCATTCCCAGAGACACATTAAGATCTTTAGAGACCCTAAAATACAGAAAAGATTATAGCGCAGCTATATATGGATCAAAACTGTAAAGCACAAAGCTTGCGTGTATGCTGAAATTAGACTTACATCTTTCTGTTTTCTCATTGCACAATTCTGGGTAAGCTTACTGAGGCTCAACTGTTCTTTTTTTTTTTGGTGTGTTTGGGGTCAGGAGGTATATAAGTTTTCTAGAGCTGCCTTAGAAATGTATCCCAAACTGGGTGGCTTAAAACAAGAGAAATGTATTCTCTCACAATTCTGAAGGGCAAAAGTCTGAAATCAAAGTATTTGCAGGTCCCTGCTCCTTCCAGGGTAGAATTCCTCTTTGCCCTTCCAATGCTGCTGGTTCAAGGTGTTCCTTGGCTTATGGCTGGGTCACTCCAGTCTCTGCCTCTGTCCTCACATGGTCCCTATCCTGTGCGTGTCTGTCTCAGATAACCCTCTGCCTTTTCTTTTCTTTTATAATTAATTAATTAATGTATTTAAATTTTTGGCTACATCGGGTCTTTATTGCAGTGCGTGGGGTCTTTACTGTAGCCCGTGGGCATCTCTCTAGTTGTGGCTCACGGGCTCCAGGGCACATGGGCTCTGTAGTTATGGCACGTGGACTCAATTGCCCCACGGCATGTAGGATCTTAGTTCCCTGATCAGAGATCAAACCCACATCCCCTGCATTGCAGGACAGATTCTTTACCACTGGACCACCAGGGAAGTCCCACCTTTTCTTCTAAGGCCACCTGTAATTGGATTTAGGACCCACTCTAAATCCATTTTGATTTCATCTTGGGGTCCTTACCTTAATTACATCTCTAAGCACGCCTTTTCCAAATAAGGCCATATTGACAGGTTATGGGAAGATGTAACTCTCAGGGGGCCACCCTGCGACCCACTTCAGGAGGGCGTGTTCCTGTGCAGCTGGTCATTTCCGCAGTGATTCTGTGGATGGGCACGGCTCACAGGCACAGTGTCGAGCTGGCAGACCTGTCCTACTGGGGCATGTCCCGAGCTCACCAACCTACCAGCCGCCAAGTAGGCCCCTTGCCTTTGAGTCCTGTGGTATTTCCACTAGGGGAAGAGAGGATATCATGTTTTCTTATTTCCTCATTTATCTGTTTATTCGTTCAACACCAACTCTGGGCCTGGCACAGGGACGGGCATTGGAGGGGAAGGGGCAGGGTATCATAAGGCCCCTGATTTTGAGACGCTCACAGTGCGGACAGAACACCACTGGGTGGGAGGGTTCCGTGAGCACTGTCATTTTCAGAGGAGCCCTGCTGCCGAGGCCCCTCCCATTGGCGTGGCATCCTGGTCCTCTTCCAGGCGTCCCAGGAGGGGGCATCTTACCTCTCAGGTTCATGTCTGTTGCACCAGTTTGCCTTCCTCCAACCCACCCCTCTAAGACAAGGGGGCAGCTGCTTTGTGCCACGTGGTCTCGATAAACCTCACCCTCAAGGCAGTCCAGGTTCTGGTTCTTTCATTCATGCGATTGATATGTTTCCCTGGGTTCTACTCTGGGCCAAACCAAGTGCTAGATGTTGGGGACCAGCAGAGAACAAAACACACCCTCACCCTTGAGGAGCACACACTCTAGGGAGAGAGGTCGCCAAGGCCATTGCTTGTATATTTTACACGTTTCTCCGCAGCAGTTGCTCAGAGCTTTCACAGGCAAAACAAGGGATCCATGTGCTGAGATTTGGAGGGTTCTTAGAAGGCCAGTTGGCATCATGCTGCCGGCCACCCCCACAGATCACTTCTTTGAGTAAACCATTGCCCTCCTCATCGTCTACTTTTAACGTGCAAATCTCCCTGGGAGGGAGAGTGAATTTCTGAACTCCCCGGGCCAAGTGTTCCTTCTTTCCTTCACTCATTCCCTGGACAAACATTGATTGGGTTGCTCTGGGCTTAGGCTCTTTGCAGACATCATCTTCTTTCACGGGTAGGTCACCCCAGCAGGTGCGGACGCTTGGGGCGCCTGGCCCAGGGCTGCAGACTCAGGAGTGGCAGAGCTGGGGTCGGCTTCCCCATGTGTCCAGCACTAAAGCCCTCACTGGGACTCCATGCTGCCCTCCCAAGCCAACCCTGCTGACAAGTGGCTCTGCTGCGGGAGACCCTGAAAAGGATCCTGCGCTCTGGGCCGTGGCAGGAAGCGGGAGGGATGAGGATGGCTCTCCCCTCCGAGTTCCCTTCCGCCTGTCCCAGCCTGTCCCATCTGTCACTGTTGGTGTTGGTTTAAAGGGCCATGAGTTGTTCTGCGTGAATGATTTACACCCTGGCCAGCGCACCGGCATGTCCAAATCAGGATCGATTACCCCGCTGATGGAACTTCTCTTCCCAGAAAAAAGAAAAATGAGGTTTTGCCATTAATTTTTGTAAATGTACTATTCCCAGAAACTCCAGGAGCCATTATGGAGGAAAGAATATTCTGGTTCTAAATCATTCAAGTCCTTTTGTCATTGGGGCGGCAAGACAGCTCATCCGTGGATTTTTTTTTTTTTTTAAGAACTTTTATTGAGATACAGTTAACAGACAATAAACAGCATATATTTAGAGTGTACACTTTGGTATCCCAATCTCCCAATTCATCCCCTCCCAACCCTCCCCGCTTTCCCCGCTTGGTGTCCATGTGTTTGTTCTCTACATCTGTGTCTCTATTTCTGCCTTGCATTTCCTCTTTCATAGTTGTTAGCATTTGCCTTATGCACTGAGGTGCTCCTGTATTGGGTTCATATATATTTATAATTGTTATCTCCTCTTCTTGGGTGGATCCCTTGATCTTTATGTAATGTCCTTTCTTGTCTCTTGTAACATTTTTTATTTTAAAGTCTATTTTATCTGATGTGACTATTGCTACTTCAGCTTTCTTTTGATTTTCATTTGCATGGAATATCTTTTTCCATCCCCTCACTTTCCATCTGTATGTGTCCCTAGGTCTGAAGTGGTTCTCTTGTAGACAGCATATATATGGGTCTTGTTTTTGTATCCATTCAGCCAGTCTGTGTCTTTTGGTTGGTGCATTTAGTCCATTTACATTCAAGGTAATTATTGATATGTATGTTCCTATTACCATTTTCTTAATTGTTTTGTTTTTGTTTCTGTAGGTCCTTCTCTTCTCTTATGTTTCCCACTTAGAGAAGTTCCTTTAGCATTTGTTGTAGGGCTGGTTTGGTGGTGCTGAATTCTCTTAGCTGTTGCTTGTCTGTAAAGCTTTTGATTTCTCCATCGAATCTGAATGAGATCCTTGCTGGGGAGAGTATTCTTGGTTGTAGGTTCTTCCCTTTCATCACTTGAAATATATCATGCCGCTCCCTTCTGGCTTGCAGAGTTTCTGCTGAGAAATCAGCTGTTACCCTGATGGGAGTTCCCTTATATGTTATTTGTCATTTTTCCCTTGTTGCTTTTAATAACATCTCTCTGTCTTTCATGTTTGTCAGTTTGACTACTATATGTCTTGGCGTGTTTCTCCTTGGGTTTATCCTGCCTGGGACTCTCTGCACTTCCTGGACTTGGGTAGCTATTTCCTTTCCCATGTTAGGGAAGTTTTCAACTATAATCTCTTCCAATATTTTCTCAGGTCCTTTCTCTCTCTCTTCTCCTTCTGGGACCCCTATAATGCGAATGTTGGTGCGTTTAACATTGTCCCAGAGGTCTCTTAGGCTGTCTTCAGTTCTTTTCATTCTTTTTTTTTTGTTCTTTTCTGCATCAGTGATTATCACCATTCTGCCTTCCAGGTCACTTATTCGCCCTTCTGCCTCAGTTAATCTGCTGTTGGTTCTTTCTAGTGTATTTTTCATTTCTGTTATTGTGTTGCATATCTCTGTTTGTTTGCTCTTTAATTCTTCTAGGTCTTTGGTAAACTTTTCGATCTTTGCATCCAGTCTTTGTTCAAAGTCCTGGATCATCTTCACCATCATTATTCTGAATTCTTTTTCTGTAAGGGTGCCTATCTCCTCTTCATTTAGTTGTTTTTCTGGGGTTCTATCCTGTCCCTTCATCTGATACAAAGTCCTCTGCTTTTTCATTTTCTCTGTTTCTGTGGCTGTGGTTTTCAGTTCCACAAGACAAAATATTGCTGGTACTGCTTGATACTGCTATCGGCCCTCTTGTGGAGGGAGGTATCTCATCCGTGGATTTATATCCTGCTGTTTATCAATAGTTACAGAGCTCAGCGGGAACCACCTCAGCCCCAGGACAGGGTGACCAAGGGTGGTCAAGGGCGGTTGGAAGAGTTAGAGCTGAGGGTGACAGGAAGGCCTGCCCTCTGCCAGCTTTCAGCCAGACGCACTGGCTTCCGAGGCTGCACCTGTTGGGTTACCCTTCAGCACCTCAGCCTGACTCTCTACTCTTAACTTTCCCTTGAGCCTGGTGTCCCTTTCACAAGCTTTCGAGGTCTTAAAAAACTTAGATGGCATCTCTGCTCACTCTTAGCTCACCACCACGTGACCCAAGCTCGAAATCACAGTGGCCCATCTCTCTCTAGCTCACACAGGTTAATGGCCATGCCTGCTGATTTTATCTTATTGAGGTATTTTCAGATCCATCCCTTCCAGTCCCAACCTTGCATCATCTGTCTTTATTTTAATCTGCAGCCCCTCTGGTGCAGGCTTGTACAGTTACTTTTACTCCCTACTCTTTCTCCACTCTTGCTCCTCCCTGCAGAAGATCCTTCTAGAAGGGACACATCTTACTGTGTTACTCTTCTGCTAAGAAATCTTGCATGGCTCTCCACTGCCTTCAGAACAAAGCCCCAGCTTCTTCCTAGAAATCTGGCCTCTGCAGATTTCTCTGCCTTTGGTTGTCTGCCTCTCATTACCTCTCATGATCTACTCAAGCATGAAGATGAGTGTTCAGGCCCCAACACCAAACTGTTTCTTAGCTCATCACCTTTGTCCTCATGCATCCTTCTGCCTGCCTGCTCAGCCTTTACAATTCAGATCAGGGCTCACCTCCAGGAAGCCCTCACTGTTACCCCACCCATCACTAAGTTATGTACTTCCTCTGTGTTCCCACACTCACATAGGTTATTGTGATTGCTTGTGTTCTTGTCTTCTGAGACACGGAGCACCTGAGAGAGGGGGTGGGTTTTATTTGACTCTTGGTCTCCAGTTCAGGGTCAGGCACAGGATAGATTCGCAGAAATTGTGCACTGAATGAATAGTTTCCACAACGTTTTGAAGTTTTACCTTTTAAGGGACAGGTAACAGGTAACAGCTCAAGAATTATCTTAAACATTGGACCTTCCGGGTCAACACACTTTAGTGTGCGCCCTACTGTGTGCCTGTCCCCGTGCCTGATGTTATGGGAGATGCAGACGTGAATGAACCAGGGACTCTGCCTCTAGAGATCGCAAGGTCCAGAGGAGGAGATGCATGTGTCTCTGAATACTTCTGATACAGGATGGGATGTACAGGCAAAGGAGGACGTGGTTTGGTAGAACCAGGAGACCTGGAGAAGATGGCATGGAGGCTGTAGCATCTGAGCACCTTCCGTGATGAAGCGGTGCTGGCCGGCAGCTGCGGGGGGGCAGCTGTCTCATCATGGCCGTCTCCACCTCCTCACACTCACGTTCAGCAAATGTCTAGGGAACGCCTGCTGTGTGGCGTCCAATGTCCAGGTCTCCAGAAAGGCAGAGGTAAACCACGGCTCGGGATGTCAACACAGACTCTTCCCCTCCTCCTTTCTTTTTTCGCTTCCTCCTTTCTCCTTGCAGCTCCCCCCCTGACTGCCAGCTGCACAGTCCTCCCTCCCCACCCCTCACCTGCTCTCTCCTGCTGCTTCTCTCGCTGGACAGGTCTCAGTCGTCGGGCTGTGAGAACTCTCTTTTCCTCATTTCCTCACACAGTTGTTAAAGGCTCATCTAGGGGAGGAGGGTGTGTGTTAGTGTCTCAGGGCTGCTGTAACGGAGTGTCTTAAAGCAATAGGGGTGTGTTCTCTCCCTGTTCTGGGGGCCAGGAGTCTGAAGCCAAGGTGTCGGCAGGGCCACTCCCTCTGAAAGCTCTAGGGGAGACTCCTTCCTTCTTCTGCCAGCTTCTGGGGGCTCCGGGTGTTCATTGGCTGTGGCCAACTTTAATCTCTGCCTCCGTCTTCACATGGGTTTCTTCTCTGCCCTGTCTTTGTGTCCTCTTTTCTCATAAGAACATCAGGCCTTGGATTTAAAGCTACCCTAATCCAATATGACCTCATCTTAACTACATCTGCAAAGACCCTATTTCCAAAAAGGTTACACTCTAAGGTTCCAAGTGGACATGATTTCTGGAGGGGACACCTCAGCCCACTATCAGGGTGGTGGAAAGAGCAGTGGACTTGAAGTATGAGACCTCGGGTGGCTAAGCTAACACTGTAGAACCTCAGTTTCCCCATCTGTAAAATAGGAGCAAAATACAGCGGATCTCATTGGGTGGCTGTGACAATTAAATGAGATAGTGTAATGTAGAAGTGCCCAATGATAGCACACAGTAGGCACTTAATAGATGCTACTTTGCTTTCTTTCTCCTTTCTTTTCACTCCTCCGATGACTCTTTCTTCGTCCACTCAGACTTCATCGTAAGTCAACCAGCTCTGCGTCAGTATCCCGTCCCACGCCCACGATGGTTGGGGGCGGTGTTGATGAGAGCTAGTGCTGCTTTACCACCTACTGCGTGCTGGGCATTGGGTTGAAGACTTTACGTGAGATCTCTAAGTCTCGCCCTTTGAGTTAATTATCCCTGTTTTACTAATACAGAAACTAAGATCAGAGAACTGAAGCAACTTCTCTGAGTTAGAATCTGGAGCGAGGTCTCCCCAGCTCAAACCCGTGCTCTTCCTTGGAGGATTTAGACACATGGTATTTCCTCATTCAAGTACATTTTTTAAAGTGAGTCATAAACATTAATGTTGCTTTTGATTCTGCCATCTAGGGTCCTTGATCTTGGTATTATTGACGTTGTGGGTTGAGTAATTGGCTGATGTGGGTTTTGTCCTGTGCCATGCTGTATATTTAGCAGCATCTCTGGCCTCTACCCAGCAGATGTAAGTAGCCCCCTCACCCGACTCAAGTTATCACAGTCAAAAATATCTCCAGACATTGCCAGATGTCCCCTGGGGAGCAGAATCACCCCGTTAATAATCGCTACTCTGATCTCATCCTCACAGTAACCCTTAAGGTAATACCTGTGATACTCCCCATTTTGCAGATGATCAAACTGAGGCTCAGGGCAGGCAGGGTGATGTGATGTGCCCCAGGTCACAGAAAAAACTGGAGTGGGAGTCACATCAAGAAGAGAGAAAATCAAGGATAGGAGGAAGAGGCAGCCTGACAGCCTACACACAAAGGAAAGAGACAGTAGCAGTTCCAGCAAAACCCAGCCCTAACCTTTCCGAGACCCAGAGGTGACTTCACAGCAGACTCTAATTCTGAGTAGAATGGGAGGCCTTGCTGCAGACTGTGTGCTTTTAATAATGTTTAAATAAAACATGGGCACATGGGTGTGATCTCCGCACCTAGCCTGGCTTGTCAGCAGGCCGAGCGAAGTCATAAATAGTTAATAGACAACCACTTACGACCCTACTTCTGTTAAACCCAGCATCAATTATATATGGTTCAGGAATTATTTATTTCGTGTTACTTTGGGGTATATTTTCCACGTTCGGGGGAAAAAATGAAAAGAATGTGAGACCTAAAAGAGATGAGGGGATGGCTCCCTTCTGTGTTGGTGAATCTTCCTATGAGGAGAAAGCCCTGTTGATGCGATGGGGAGATTCCAGTGAACTTGAATCTGGGAAGACCCAGCCAGTTCACCAGGAGCAGGGCTCGGGGCAGTGGTGTGCTGGCAGACAGTTAACAACCAGCTCTCCAGGGTAGGCGGAGTCCAGGTTTGTAGTGTTTTCCAGTCTCTGTGGTGTAAATCCTCCCTCAGGGCTAGTTTCCAGCCAACAATGTGACATCGCTGAGTGGGGCGTTGGGAAGCCATGCTCGGCAGCTTGGTAATATGGCCTTTCCACCGGATAGAAATGATAGCCATAAGCAACTTCAAAAGCGTGGGCAGAACGTTAGTAAAATTAGGAAGCAACATGTTTTGTTTACTTTTATAAATTTATTTATTTATTTTATTTATTGGCTGTGCTGGGTCTTCATTGCTGCACGAGGGCTTTCTGTAGTTGCGGACAGTGGGGGCTACTCTTCGTTGCGTTGCACGGGCTTCTCATTGCGGTGGCTTCTCTTGTTGTGGAGCACGGGCTCTAGGCGTATGGGCTTCAGTAGTTGCAGCATGTGGGCTCAGTAGTTGTGACATGTGGGCTCTAGAGCACAGGCTCAGTAGTTGTGGCACGTGGGCTTAGTTGCTCCATGGCATGTGGGATCTTCCTGGAGCAGGGATTGAACCTATGTCCCCTGCATTAGCAGGCGGATTGTTAACCACTGCACCACCAGGGAAGCCCGAAGCAACGTGTTTTGAGTATGGGTTACCTTTGTTCTTAACGTGATTTATTTAATTCTAAGTTAATAGTATTCAACTTTTAATTATACTTAGTTGTGTTTAACAGCTGGCTCACAAAATTCCTGAAAATTCAGCAGTGAGCTCTTGCCAGTCTGTGGGAGCTGGTTCCAGCACTTCACAGGCTCAGAGTCTTCTTGGGGTGGGGTCGTCCTGCCCTGGTTAGGAGTCCAAGGAGCAGAAGTGTGAAGTCAGAAGCCTCTTAAATGAAAGCTCATCGCCAACTGACTTTCTTTAAGCCAATTGACTTCACTCTAAGAACTCTGTCCACCTGAGGATGTTCTTTCACCTCATGTACGAAGTGGGTGTGATCAGATCTACTCAGAAAGACTGAAGTGAGTACTCCGCGCCCTGGCTCTGGCTGTCACACAACTGTCCCTGCAGGCGCGCCGGCTGCTCCGTCCTCCCCTCTGGTTCTCTTTCTCCTGTCTTCTGAGTTTCTGGTCGCAGCTGGTAAGGGCTTCGGGAAGCCCAAAGCCAGATTCTGTTTAGTTTTCAAGTTTGTTTTTACTTTTGGTTTGTTTTGGTTTTTGGCCGTGCAAAGACCCATGTTTCCAAACTCTAGGTCAGAGCACAGACCCCCTCCCACCACCTGCCCCCTCCCATCCACCAAACCCAGAGTTAAGGGTTTCATTTTCAGAAGCTCTCAGTGTTTTTCTCCCTCCAATGGCTCTGAGCTTCAGAGCATAAAGATGAATTATTTTGGCTGGGAACTGAAGTATTTAAAAAAGCATTCCATATGGAGGGCATTTGGGGCCATAAGCAGGGTGTAAATAACACCTTTTATCGCTCCCTTGACAGGGAGATGGCTCTCCTAATTACTGCCCCGTTATCTCCGTGTGATCCAGAATGGCCCGACACCTTCATAAGCTCCCTGTTCACACGCTGCTTCCCTCCCCACCAGGCACGGCCTCCCGCATTCTCAGAGAGCTGGCAGGGGAAGCGTGGGCCTTCGTATCACCCCCCTCTTCCAGGCACCGTGGGCTCCTTCTGCTTGTCTCCTCGCCAAGGTTTCCATCCCAAAGAAACTTGGTCCTAAAAGGGACTTCGAACCTGGTGTTGCCAGCCCCAGACACGTTTGTTTCTGAAATGGAATTTTTCCAAGCTCTCCTGATCCCAGGCGGTGAATGTGCTTGTCTCAATTCAAGAGGTGTTATCATATAATGAAATGGGTTTCTTTGCGTCTGCCTCTGAGATGAGATATCTAGATAATAAAATCTATCATGGAAAGCCTACCTAGGAATAATTGGGTCTATTACTCCCTGACTTGTGGCTTTGTTTCTGCATTGAAAACAGGCGCTCCAGTAATTAATCAGAATTTAAAGGTGCTAATTCCAATTACAAATAACGTGTGGAGTCTGGAGATGGCAAACAGAAGAGCAAATACTAATCTTGTCCCCAGAGACTTCATCAGTTGAACTTTTGTCACCTTAGACTTGCTGGAAATTAGAGTAACTTAACTCCCCAAAGTTAATTACTTAAAAAAAAAAAAAGTGGGAGGAGATATTGATTGAACAGTGCAGGTGTGCATTAAATTATTAAAATAAATCTAGTTGAAATTGTTTAGATGAGATTAAGCCACACTTAATTGCATGTCAGAGAGGCTTGGGAGGGTTAATCTTCACAGCTGAAAGCACGATCATTGTCCCAATTGGACATCTGCAGGAGATAGTGGTCCCAGGGAGCCCCAGATCAGACTTTTAATGTTTTAAATTCATTTCCAGACTATAATTTGGTTTGAAAGCTAATTCGTCTTTTTCTGGTGCTCTTCTTTTTTTCTTTTTTTCTTTTTTGGCTGAGCTTAAACAGTGAGAAAGTAGAAGGAGATCTCAGAACTCGAGGATAGACTAAGCAATGGTAAAGAAATGGTTTTTATTGGGAGAACTGGCTGATTTGGAATTGCAAGTGTGTGTAAATGGAAACGGATGAGTGAACTGGTCTAAGTTACAGCTCTTTTGGTTGTAAGTGACAAAAACAAACCTCCAATTGGCTTAAGCAAAAGGGAGTTTATCAGTTCATCTAATGAACTGGTCCTTTACAAACAAAATAACCTTCTTATCTTTGCCCTTGAACATCGCTTGGCACATGGTAGGCGTAAAAAATGCACGCTGAACGAGGTAGGAGCTTGACTGAGCGGCAGAGTCAGGAGACTAGGTGCAAGTCTCAGTGCCCTCATTTCCCTGCTGTGCGCCTTTGGTCCAGACGCTTACCTTCTGTGTCTCTGTTATCTTATAAAATAGGGATGATCATTGCAACTCCCTCGCAGCATTTCGGGGAAGGTTTAAGGAGAGAATGCATTGGAATGCTTCTCTCTGCGCCAGGCACAAAGCAAACTCACTGTCACAGCAGCATCAACATTGTCTTAATCTGTTCGGGCTGCTGTAACAGAATACCATAGACTGGGTAGTTTATAAACCACAGAAATTTAGCACTCACAGCTCTAGAGGCTGGGAAGTCCAAGGTCAGGGCACCAGCATGGTCGCGTTCTGGTGCGGGTTCTCTTCCTGGTTCATAGCTGGTGGCTTCTCTCTGTGTCCTCACATGATGTAAGGGTCTAGGGCTCTCTCTGCCTTCTAATCCCATTTATGAGGGCTTTATCCTTGTGACCTAATCACCTCCAAAGGCCCCACCTACTAATACCATCACCTTGGGGGTTAGGATTTCAAAATATGAAGGGACTGGGGGCCAACATTCAGACCAAGTGGTCATCACCCCTATCACCTCCATCATCCTGCCACCATCGCCATCCTTATCACCATCACCACCATCCCCACCGTCACATCCCCATCTCCACTACCACCATCACTCCCATCACCACCCTCATCTCTGTCACCATCACCACCACCACCAGCAGCATCGTGAGAGTGAGACCCAGAGCACAGAGCACAGAAGAGCCCCGTCGAGAACAGGCAAGCCCTGAGCTTCAGGTCAGAGGTATAAGCCTAGGCAGTGGTTAAATCATTTCCAGTTGGACAAGGCTGGGAATTCTGTCCCCCACGTGCTCTGTCCCCCCTTGTGACCTGTGGGTTCATAGATGCCTCTCATTTGTGCTCAGTGTCCTATGCGCCACCTTCATTGAAATTCTGTTCTTTGCCCAGTCTCGCCTTGGCTGCATTCCAGGTAAATGACGCGGAGCCCATCCTGCTGCATGTCACCTCTGCCACCCACCCGCTCAGATAATTAGAATCAACACATTCATTTCTCTAACAGCATCCTCATCTGCCCCCACGAAAAGTTTTCAGATGGAAGAAGAAAGGCAAAAACAAGCTACATCTGTCCTTGTTCAGGCAATTTGCAGCTGTCCGCAGCTGACATCCACCCAGCTGGGCCGCCGAGCCAGCCTTCCTGTTCACTTTTGGTGTGAGGTGATGTGGTCGATGCTGTTATTAAAGTTTGGCAATGGCTTAGACACACAGCATCCTGCTGGAGGGAGGCTTATAAACAAACACTCGGGGAATCCTTCAGGCTCCAGCCTTTGTGAGCTAATTGCTTGGCGGGTGGAGAAAAAAAGACGACTGATGTGACTTAGCAAACAAAAGGAAAAGAACTGGGGAAATAAAATGGTTTTCACTTCTTCCTGAGAGCGTGGCCAAACCTCACGGGGTTGTGCCCAGTAGCAATGAAATGTGTTATGCCGGGGGTCAGCACATGTTTTCTGTAAAGGGCTGGTACTAAATACAGGTTGGGCTTTGCAGGCCATTCTGTGTCTGTCACAACGACTCAACTTTGCTGTAGCACCAGAGTAGCCAGAGACAGTACATCAGTGAATGAGCATGTGTGTTCCAATAAAACTTTATTTACAAAAACAGACAGGCAGTGGGCCAGGTTTGGCCCCTAGGCTGTGGTTTGCCAACTCCTGCTCTAAGCTGTTTTGGAAGGAAAAGTGGAGTGGGGAATGGACAGCAGAACTAGATTTAAATCATGGCTCTAGCCCCTCCAGACTGTGTGTACAGGGCAAGTCTCCTGCTTTCTCTGAGTCTCAGTTTCCTCATCTGTAAAATGAGCTCTAATGTAACCTGGATATTAAAGGAGTGTCTTGCACATATTAAATGTCAATAAAGTGTAACTCTCCCTAGTACCCACCTCCTCACCCCTGCTAAAAATCATGAGGAAGTAAACCAGATGAAAGAAGGCCGCCTGGTGCTATCCTGTTGCCCGCCGCCCCCCCCCCCCCCCCACTGCCATGGGTACAGGATAGGTGATGCCAATCTTTTTGTAGCTCATCTGAAAGTGGAGCGGCTCTGAGTTTCCCCAGCGTGGTCCTTCTGTTGTGTTTCTACCAGGGCCTTCCCACACCAGGATGCCACCCCCAGCTCAGCCCACCCATCTTCATTAGAGAGGCACTGCCTCGGCTGGAAGAGCTCAGGGACACAAATTCTGTGCACACATGTCTGTTGTTAGAATGAGCAGTTGATGTGGTGGTTTAACGTGGGGCCAACAGTGACCACTGTGTCGGGGGGTCAGGGACGCTGTGTTTCAAAGCTAGTGTTACCTCTGTGTTTTAACTGCTGTGATTTTTACACAGGGTCTTCAGGATAATTCTGACTTTTGTGTGCTGATGCTAATAGTTAAGGCTCACTTAACAGGGTGAGGGAGGGGCGTAGGTGGGGAGATTGCTCTTGGTGAGAGAAAGGTAAACAGAACCCTGAGTTGTGACTGTGGGTTTACGTGTTGACTTCGTCTGTTATGGAGGTCAGCCAGAGGTTGATTTTAAGTTGTGTTCCGTAGAGTTTGTATTTAGTGATGATTGTTGCCGCTAGTACAATGGTCATTTCTGTAACAGCCTACCATCTACACCAGGCCTAGATGTGCTTGGTACATTCTGCCGTTTAATTCTCCCAAACTCCCGGTGACCTGCCCCCAGAGCACAGTGTCGTTCTCAGGCCAGCAGCCCTGGCTGCAGGATCTCGGGCCCCACCCCACACCGTTGAGTCAGGACTTGCATTTTGACAAGACCCTCAGGTGACTCATACAGACAGGAAGAGCCCTGATGTAGGTACTTCATCCTGACTCTGTTACAAATGAGGAGGCCGAAGGCCCAGAGAGGTTAGAGACCCTCCCATCCACACCCTAATCACACAGTCCACTGCCCAATTTCGCTTGTGGTCCCTGCCTTTGTATCAGTGATTCGGTGGTTTTGCTTGTGTATCTTTTTCCTCCGGTGATGCCAGCTACTTCCTATTGTTAAGAATCACTTTCTCCTCAACCCTTCCAGGGTGGGGCCCAAAAGGTAACTGCACACTCAGGAAAGGTTCAGCTATCTGCTGTTGTGAGACGTGTGCTTAGGCACGCCTGAGTACCTGCTGTTTTATTTTATTTTTAAACTTTTAATTTTATATTGGAATATAGTTGATGAACAATATTGTGGTGTACAGCAAAGTGATTCAGTTATACATATACATGTATCTATTGTTTTTCAAATTTTTTTCCCATTTAGGTTGTTACATAATATTGAGCAGCATTCCCTGTGCTATACAGAGTCCTTCTTAGTTACCCCTTTTTAAATATAGCAGCGTGTACATGTCAATCCCCAGCTCAGTAACTATCCTTTCCCCCCATCCCTCCCAACCCCGCTAACATAAGCTCCTTCTCTAAGTCTCTGAGTCTGTTTCTGTTTTGTATATATGAGAACCTGCTATTTTAAAATGGGGTGGTGGCTCTCAGTGGCAATCTGTGCGGTTTCCTGGGCACATCTGCCCTTCAGAGCTTTGAGTCTTTATTGATGTATGTATGTGTGTATTTATTTATTTATTTATTTATTGGCCATATTGGGCCTTAGTTGCGGCATGCGGAATCTTTTGTTGCGGCGTGTGGGCTCTTTGTGGCGCGTGGGATTCTCTCTAGTTGCGAGGGGTGGGTTTTTCTCCCTCTAGTTGAGGTGCACAGGCTCAGTATTTGTGGCACGAGTGCTTAGTTGCCCCACGGCATGTGGGATCCCAGTTCCCTGACCAGGGATCTAACCCGAGTCCTCTGCATTGGAAAGTGGATTCTTTATCACTGGACCACCAGGCAAGTCCCATGAGTCTTTAGAATATAGCGTAATAACATCTCTTGGAACCTTAGAACCATAGGAACCCTTGACATGGAAGCACAGAACTCAAAGGCTCTTAGAAACTTGGAGTTTCCCCACTTTTCTCTCCTGGTGCGATGGTTCCAGCACACAGGACAGGTGAGCACAGTGGTTTCCCAGGTAACTTAGGTTATCCTCCACCTCACGACAACATACGTAAATCCTCTGGAATGGTGTTGTCCAACATGGTGGCCATCAGCCTCATGGTTAATTAAAGTTAAGTGAAATTAGAAACTCAGTTGCTTAGTTGCACTGGCCACATAGAAAGTACTCAGTTGTCACGTGTGGACAGCAAACATCACCTCAAGCAGGCATAACTGTTTTGTGTATAATCCCAATTCTTCCCGTCTTATTTTCAGTTCCCTCCCAGACTTTCCCCAGGATGGAATTAGCCAGGCTGCAGGCTGCTTCATTTCCAATGCCCTTTTTTATGCCCGTGTGGCTTTTTTCATCGGATCATTGCCATAAGGAGGGTATTTGTTTTCGGAGTAGCACATGCCCAGCGGAGCCTCATTTGGGCCCTCAGCTCCTTTAGGTTAAACCCCATCTGTGCCTGGGGCCACCCTAGTCTTGGGATGGCGAGGGAGCAGACATTGCCACCTACCCTCTGTACTACATCCAGTCTTCCCATCCCCGACCTACACACCTACCTTAATTTTTTTGAAAAATGAATTCACAAGCTAAACTCTTTTATATCTGCTAATTAATTTTCATAACTTTGCCTCTAATACAACAGCACTTTCTAACTAGCAGTGTGGCTCCTCAACATTTAGAAGCATGGGATCTTTCCTTTGGAATGATAGCATCCTAGAACCCCGGTATGTCAGACCTCAGAATCTTCAAGCCAGGAAATCTGAGGAGTTACAGAATCTTGAGTCATTAGACATATACAATATTGAAATCGTGTTAAGTTGAACCATCTGTGTTTGCCATTGGCACGATTCAAAAATGGTTGAATATACTTGATTTCATGTGGCTCAGCCCAGTAGAAGTATGGAACCTTGAAATCCTTAGATTCTTAGAATCATCAGCTCCTAGTGCTACAGAATGTAGAACCTCGGGATTTAGAACAGAGGCCAGATGGTAAATATTTTCAGCTTTGTGGACCACAGAGTCCCTCTGTCTCAACCTCTGAACTCTGAAAGCAGCTGTAGACAGCACATGAAGGAACGCGTGTGGTTGTATTCCAATAAAACCTTATTTCCAAAAAAAAAAAAAAAAGCACAGGCCAGATTTGAGCTAGAGTTTGCACTTTGTTTGTTTGGAACATAAAAGTTGAAAAGGTTTCATTAAATGCTGGGATTTGCACAGGAAACCACAGACATACTTCAGAGGTTCCCAGGGGCCCCACTCAGACATGGGGGCATCTTGAGGATGGTTTTGCGTGGTTCAGACCACGTCTCTTCCAGGACAGCATCTGGCCTCCAGAGAGGGAATGAGGGGAGGAAGGAGCTTTGAGGGGCTGTGGCTGACGTGCTCCCTGGCGCTAGGAGAAGGCCAGAGAGCCGTGTCTCTGAACTGAGGGAAACCAGTGAGAGGCCCTTGGAACCACAGCTGCCTTCTCTGGAGCTGAGCCCCTGGATGAGACGCAGGAGAGGACCCTGAGTGCCCGCGAGGGCAGGATGGAGAGACCTGGGGGAGCCCAGGGCCCACTGCGAGGTGGATGTGATGAGGCTGTTCCTCCCAGTGGCATGGGCCACTGGGCCATAACCTTGAGATGTGCAGGGAAGAGAGAGACAGCACGGTGCTTGGTGGTGGTTTTTCCTTCCTGCTGGGCCAATGAATGAATAAATGGACCATAAGCGGCCAAGTAGCTGTTGTAATTTTAGACTCCATCAACGGGAAGATTAGAAAAGTGCACGGAGGAAGCTTCCTTCCATATCTCCGCTTCCCCCTGCTGGGAACCAAGCGTGCTGATGTCACAGTCTGCGAGGAGGGGAGGGGGCGTCCGGAGCGGACGTGTGCCGCCTGTCTGTGCTGTGGCCCACCTCGTGCCCCCCTCATTACATTGGCAATTCCAGCCCTATGAGCAAGGTGGTATTTTTATCTCTATTTTCCACATTTTCAAGAGGCTTACAAGAAGTGAAGTGACTTGCCCAAGGCTGGCTAGCTAAGAAAGATTGGCACCGGGAGATATAATCAGTCTCTTGACGCCAAAACCAACGCTGTCGATCGCAACGCCAGTGTTTCCCCAACCTCGCGTGCACGCAGACCACCTGGGGGTGTTAACCGGCAGGACCCGAGGCCGCAGGGCTGAAACAGGGCCCGGGAGTCTGCGATTGTCACCAGCGACCTGGTGCCACCGCCGCCGCTGGTGCGCAGGCCTCACGGGGAGCGGCTGGCCCTGCTTGGCACCCTCTCCTCATCCCAGAGCTGCTGAAGTCACGGGGGCAGGGGGAGCTTCATGTTTGAGGATGAGGTCACACAGCGGGACGTGGTTCATTCGGGATTCAAATTCACATCCGTCTGATCCAGGGTCTGTGTCTCCCCTAAAATAACGCCTCCCACCTACCCTTATGCCTTTAGCTTGACTCAACCAGGGTCGATTATGCCCCTCAAGGAGTATCTTACAGTATCTGGAGACAGTTTTGGTTGGCACAACTTAGGGGCAGGGGTGCTGCTGCTGTCTAGTGGGTTAGAGGCTGGAGTTGCTGCTAAACATCCTGAAATGCCCAGGACCACTCCCCTCCCCACCCCCCACCCCCACCCCAATGGCAATAATGCTGAAGTTGAGAAACCCTGTGTTTTAGCTCAGCCTTCTTCAATGCAGAAAACCAAACTCCATCCAGAACCCCTCTCCAGAGGCCACACAGTGCCCTTGAATGAGAGGAGTTACCGTTTGAAACCGTCACACAAAAGCGGCATGAAGAGGTGAGAATCAGAACTACCAAAAATGTCCGTTTCCCAATCAATGGGTGGAACTTTCCACTGCTCTGAAATGAGGCCAGAGTGT
Source organism: Hippopotamus amphibius kiboko (assembly GCF_030028045.1). Lineage (NCBI taxonomy): Eukaryota > Metazoa > Chordata > Mammalia > Artiodactyla > Hippopotamidae > Hippopotamus > Hippopotamus amphibius. Next base: position 7,713,208 of record NC_080193.1, on the reverse strand, counting down.
TCATGTCTCTGGAACATCCTCTGGCCTCTGCAGATGCAAGCCAATCAAGTCTAGAAATCATTGTCTTAATCTGCAGTCGTTACCACGCCTGGCCGCCCGCTGTTTATTGGCGTCTTCTGCTGTTTGTGTCGCACGCACCGTTTTCTCTGACAGTAGCTCCTCCGCCTCCACCCGTTTCTCAGTGAGATGGGCAGTGACTCTGGTCCAAGCCCGGGGAGGGCCAGGGTCTGGCATCGATCGCCAATACCAGTAACTCCAGTCTATGTTCTCGCTGATCAATTCTTGGGGGGAACGTATCTAATAACACAAGACTGCTGATGGGGGTTGATTTACCTGGGAGGGATTGCTACCCTGGCTTACCCGAGTTCATTCGTGATGGTGCTTTGGTGTGTTGAGGATGCCGGCTGGGGCTTCAGTTGTGAGGAGGCCATCAGATATGTCTGAAAAAAGGAGATCTGAAGAGGGAAGAAGCAGTGTGATAAATAAGGTCTCATATGCACTCAGCTCTTCACAGTTTACAAAGCAGTGAACGTGACTCGAGCCTCACAGTGTTCTGTATTGAAGATCAGGAGGGAGCTGATATTGATGGAGTTGAAGGGACAGACTCAAGGATGTGCTCGAGGGTACCTGGGGAGCTGGTGCAGATGTGGGTGGGACCCGTTGCCAGGTCTTGAGTCTGGTGTGGGTCTCAACCTCACCCCTGTGCTAACTCTCGCTGGCTGCGCCCTCCTGGCATAGCTGTTGGGATGTGGTCGCTTTGGTCACTGCTGGCTTGGGCGACTTTATTCAGGGGCCGTTTTCCGACTCCTGTATCTGTAGGCGGTGTCTGCAGTCTCTACCCAGGTCTCTCCTGGGACGCTCTGGACACAGATGGGTGCTGACAGGATGAGACCTAACCTCCCCGGGGGTTGGCACGTTGGCAGTAAGGGTTTTATCTGATTTGGGGGCATGTTGGCATGACCTGGAACCTGGCAGTGATGGAGTGGGGCAACGTATGAGGATGTTTTGGTGGAGAGGGGACTGGAAGGATGTAGGGGACCCTTTGGGGGCATCAAAATAGTGTGGCCAGTGGGGTGTGAGACTGAGGTCACCAGATGCATAAATAAGGTGTATGGGAGGGCCAGGAGAGATGGGGGAGGGTGAGGTGAGACACCCCCCACACACACACACACAAACTTGCTGTTTCACAGGGTGTCACCCAGTAGTTCTGAGAGCGGGAAAGAGGGCCAATGTTTATCAAGCATAAAACTTGCTATGTTTTATGCAACATTTCAAGCACCTTCCACCCATGAATCCTCAGCTGGTCCCACAGCCCAGTGATGTTGTCAGTACTCCCGCTTTACAGACAAGGAGACTGAGGGTCAGGAAGGTGGGTGACAGGCTTCCTCACAGTCGTGTTGGCAATGGTGGAGCTGGGCTGCAAGCCCCTGTCCGTGTGAGTTGAAGACCTGTGGTGGTAAGACCTGCGTACACCCCCGCCGTGAATGTAGAGCTGGGAGAGTTTAAAGCTGAATATTTATGGGGTGACTTCTAAGTTCCAGGTGCTTCATTAGGCATTTGGGATATTAGACTGAGTACAGCCCTACTCATAAGGAGCTCCATATAGCAGGAAACTAGAAATTGGAAATTCGTTACAATCTGATGGGGGTGTGTGCTTAACTACAGTGACTTATCCCAATGCACAGAGATGAAAGTGGCTGATTCTACCCAGGGGAGCCAGAAAGGCCATCCCAGAAGAGGTGGCTGTGGAATAGGTCTTGAAGGATGAATAGGGGTTCACTTGTCAGAGCAGAGAAGAGCATTCCAGGTGGCAGAGTGGTAGGTGCAAAGACGCAGAGGCACGAAAGGACACGGCATGTTTGAGTGCTGGTGAAGACATGGGAATTACTGATGTGTATGTGCAGAGCATGGACAGTGGAAGCAGAGGAACCTTGGAAGGTGGGTTGGAAAAAAGACTGTGAAAGACTTGATAGGCTCAACCGCAAGTCTGGACTTGGGGAGGGGAAGAGGCACTGAAGGCTCTTAAGCAGGAGAGGACTTGGTCAGATGAAAGAGATTCTCCCTTGGATGCTGTATGAAATGTGGTTTGGAGAAGGGCCTGGATTTAAGAGAGGAGGATCAAGATGACCAGGACCCTCAGGAGATGGTGGTGAAGACTCAGTTTACAAGGGGGTGGAGAGCAGGGGAAAGGAGCAAGAGATCAGCCCACCGTGTTGATGAGATTCTTAAGGATCAGAGAAGCGGCCAGGGTACGTAGGAATAAGTTGTTCTTACTTCTTTGGTTGCAAAACCCAGAGGCTACCAGAGAAAGTCCAAAGTCCCGTTTCTCTGTTTCTGCAGTCACGTGGGGTCGTGGGCTGGGAAGATCTATGAGCTTCATTTCCATTTAAATTGAAATAAGACATGTCAAAGGTGGCTTGATAATTACTACCTGGAACAATGGCCCTCTGATGTGGGAAGTGTAGTGTCGGTGTACGTGGTACAGAGAATTTCTGCATCTGAGGCTTAATTGCGTTGATATAATTATTCATCTGTCAGGAAAACTGGGTGGCACAGATATGTCATATTTGCATTGGAGCAGAAAAAATGAAATGCCTTTTTTTTTTTCCCTCCAGGAAGCAGTTGGTGGGCGACTCTGGGAAGTGGGGAGTGGGGTGTTTGGAGATCACCCCGGGTCAGGATGTCTGTCTGCAGCTGGAGGTTTTGTTAAGGTGCCGCGGGTATCAGCCTTGAGAGAGTTGGACTCGGTGACAGCTCTTTGTCCCTTTCTGAAGATGCTGCAGCAGAAGTCACAGGCTGTGGGCGGTTCCAGGGCTGGGAAGGCTACAAGCTCTGAGTAGTTAGAGCTGTAAGGAACCTTAGAGAGGTTTTTTTTTAAAGGTTTTATTTGCAAACCTTGGGACCCTTGAGACTCACAGCAGAGTTGCCTGCTGGTGCCTCGAAGCCTGATCACCCTGCCCTCCCCATCTCCATCCTGACGGCCCCAAAGACCGTCAGCCACATTCCGCTTCTGAGTGTGAGGGTCTCATGCCCTCCCAAGGAAGCTGTGCCTTCTGCCACTCCCCACCCATCGGGGGACACGTGGGACCCCAAGAATCAAGTACAGAGCCCCCTTCTCACCACTGCCGCCCCAGCTGGTAGCACTGTTATGACTCGGGTAGCTGGAGCCAGAGTTTAGGCCAAAGTGGCGCATCCGCAGTGTGAGAACTCAGAAAGGCAAGAGGCAGGCCCCTGCTGGCGGAGCAACGACCCGGGGAGGAAAGGCTCAGGTTCTAGTTCTGCTTCTGCCACCCAGTGGCCCAGCAACCTTGACCAGGTGACTTCCTGCCCTGAGCCTCAGTTTGGGCCCCTGGTATGTGGTGTGTGTGTCCACAGATGTTCACGTGATGCGTGGGTGTACACAGCAAATACACACATGGGAGACTTTCTGCGGGCCGGCTCTTCATCACCTAGATTTTGAACAGCCCAAGTTACCTAAAATATTAATTTCCAGAAAGCTATAAAGGCCCTCAGGCCATCGCTGGGGGCACTTTAAAACAATCAGCCTGAAAAATGAGAAGGGAAAAGAAAGACGGCAAGCAGGCGCCCGGAGCCCGGCGCTCTTCTGCCTGGAGAGAGCTGAGCGTCCTGGTGGGGCGGCTGGAGCGGCGGGGCGGGGGCGCCACGGCCCCCTGCTTGTCTGCGTGGCCAGCTCCATTCTGTCTTTACTATAGAACTCTGTTACCCGAGTGCGTGTCAAATAGACGTGTCTATACACACGTGACGAAGTGGACACAGGGTGGAGACCCACCAACACAGTAGCAGGAGGGGCTGTCCCCAGGTGACAGGCTGATGGGCACTTTTTAATGTTTTTTTTTTCAACTTTATTTTCAAAATTCTCTGTAGTGAAACCTCTTAGAACCAGAAAAGAAAAGTAATGATGTATAAAAGAAAAATAAAAGATCTGTTATATTAGTTCACTCGGGCTGCTGTAACCGAGTGCCACAAACTGGGTAGCTTAGTAAAACAGCAACGTGTTGTCTCAGGTTCTGGAGACTAGAAATGCGAAATCCAGATGTCAGCAGGGCCTTGCTCCCCTGAAGGCACTGGAGGAGAAACTGTTTCATGTCTCTCTCCTGTGGTTTGCTGGCAATCTTTGGTATTCTTCAGGTTATAGATATATCTCTTCAACCTTCTGTCTCCACGTGGCCTTCTTCCTCTCTGTCTTGACATCATCTTTCCTCTATGAGTGACTGTCGCCATTTCCAAACCTCCCTCTTCTTATAAGAACAGCAGTCATATTGGATTAGGTTCCACTCTCATGACCTCGTTTTAACTTGATTGCCTCTGTAAAGACCTTGTCTCCAAATACAGTTGCCTTCTGAACTACTGGGGATTAGGATTTCAACGTATCTTTTGAGGGGACGTCATACAACCTGTAAATCAATGTGCACCTAGCAAGCAGAGGAGATTCAGGGCTTCTACAGGGTTTTCCCTTGTGGGTGGGGGAGTCAGTGGAGATGGGGCCTGTGTGTGAAGAAGTGTCCGTGTTACCGTGGGAGCCAGCTTCCAAAAGGGTCCCCGTCTCTGCATTCACACCGCCGTGTAGCCTCCTCCGTGTTGTATCAGAGTTGGTCTGTGTGACCGATAGGTGGTCAGTAGTAATCGTACGTCGCTTTGAGGCTAGATTATAAGAGGCCTTGCTCTGCCTTGGATCACTTGCTCTGGTAAAGCCAGCCGCCATGTCAAGGACATGGACACCCAAGGACAGTGGGGGGACACCCAAGCAGCTCAGTGGGGGCCCTCGTGGCAGGGAACTGAGGCCTCCAGCCAGTCGCTGTGTCAGTGAGCTTTCTTGGAAAGGACTTTCCAGCTTGGCTTTCCGATAGCCATAGCCCTGGCTGGCATCTTCACTGTAACATCACGAAAAATCCAGTATAAGTTTCCCCATTGCTGTTGCAGCAAATTACCACAAACACAGTAGCTTTAAAATACCACAATTTATTCTCTGATAGTTACGAAGGTTAGAAGTCCACAGTGAGTTTTAAGGGGTTAAAATCAAGGTGAAAGGCGGGCTGGCTCCTTCTGGAGGCCTCAGGGGACAGGCCATTCTTCCCGTCTTCCAGCTTCTAGAGGCAGCCAGCATTTCTGGGCTCCTGGCTGCATCACTGCAGTCTGTGATTCCGTCATCACATCACTGCTTTCTTCCACACTGACCCTCTTGCCTCTCTTTTATAAGGACCCTTATGACTACGTTTAGGGCCACCCGGATTATCCACATACTCCGGGTAAGCTCTCAAGATGTTCAGTTTAGTCACATCTGGAAAATTCCTGTTGCCATCTAAATTAACATATTCACATGCTTTGGGGATTAGAACGTGGACATCTCTGGGAGCTGTATTCATCCTACCGTAGACCATGAGCCAGAACAACACAGGCAAGCCACCTCTGAAATCCTGACTCACAGAACACCATGAGTGATAATAAATGATATTTGATATTTCAAAATGACTAGGTGTTGAGGCAATTTGTTATGTAGCAATAAATAACTAATACAGACTGGGGGTTATACTTCAGCATTTAACTGTAACACTTGACAATCATAATTCTGGATTTCTTGTAATGTTTTGCTTGAAATACACAATTACAAGAGTGTGCAACTCTTAAAAGTGCACAGTTGGATGAATTTTTACAGACTGGAAACACCCTCATCTGTCTTTAATAATGAAGCCTGGATATAGCCCAGGTGCCTTTGTGTTCTGTACTGGTAATTCTCATGTTTGCTCTCAGCTTCATTCCTGCCCCTTCGCTGCTCTGCTCTAAACTTCAGGAAACTGTTTTCCTAGCTTGCCTTGTGGTAGGTTCAGCCAGTGAAAGGTAGTGATGGACAGTTGAAAGATAAGAGGAGGAGAGGAACCAGGGTATTTTTCCGTCTCTCATACTGCCTCGACGGGGCTGGGGGGGGGGGGGGTGTGGCGCAGGGGCATCCCTGGCCTCAGTTCAGCCTCTATAATTCCAGATCCCATTAGGGACTCTCCTCCCTGAAGGCAGCTCCCGTTGAGCAGCCCTGCTGTTGCCCAACTTCTTGGATGGCCCAACTTCTTGACTTTTCCTCCTAGCCCTAGATTGGCAGTGCCTTCCTGCTGTTGCTAATCTCTTCTGGCTTCTCATCTTTTCCATCACCTGAAAAACCAATTCCCTATATTAAATTCCTTTGGTTGAATGATCTAGAGTGATTTCTATTTTCCTGACTGATGCAGGCTCCTTGGAGGCATGGTATTAAATTCTTCTGGCTTCAACAAAAAAAAGCATCAGGTTCCTAGAATTCATTTTCTGAAAAATGAGGCTATCCTCACTATACAATCCCTGCAGATTTCATATTTTCGGAGTCTTTACTTCGAAAGAAGGAAATGGGAACATTTGTTATGTATCAAGTACGTGCCACGGTATTAGGTATACCAGATGTCTGCAGTTTTACATTATTTCCCTTGTTCCTTGCAATACCATTTGTGGCAAAATAACACTGTCATTTTAAGAGATGAACGTAGGAAAGGGTTAGTAATTCTTCAAAATTCCCACAGCGCTTCAGGGTTCGTCTTGTCCTGAAGCCAGTGCTTCTCGTGCGGCTCCCCAGGGTATCAGTAGATTGTGTCTCCCCCTCCCCACCTGCCAGGGCCTCTCCCTAAGCGTGGTGGGCTTCAGCTTCCCTCGGTTCCACAGAGCACTCATCACTTTTCAAGCAGAAATACCACGCCTCCCCCCCCCCCCCCAACTAATGCAAGTGTCTCCTTTGAGGATTCAGGAGACACCTCCAGGAGGATTGAGATCATTTGAAGTGTCGAGTTGGGAGCTCAGTTGATTCTGGTGGATGGAGCACAGGGCAGCACTGGGATGAAGCACTTAGCTTGGTGGTTCAGACAATGGACTCAGGCCCCACGTTGCCTGGATCTATGCAGTGATTGATTAGACATGCCTGCCATGGCTGGAGAAGAGGGCAGGAGGAGTTGTGAGGTATTTCCTCTGGAAACAGGCAGGCCTGAGCTTGAACCTGTGTGTCATTGTGTCATTGTCTAGCTGGGTGACTTTGGGATCTTTCATGAGTCTCTCCATGTCTGTCATTAAAATGATAGACACATTATCATCAAAATGATGTCACATCATTAAAATAAAATAAAACACATTGCAGGATGATTATGAAGACAGGACATTGCCTAGTGAGGACCACCTTCTCCCTAGTCCCACTTCCAGGTGGAGGTTGGGCTCTTCTTCAGTCTTAAATAAGAGAATCTGATGCATCATTGGGGGTTTTCTAACAGGCACCTCAACTCTTTCCCAAAATTGGACAGAGCACTTCTTGCTAATGCGCATTCCATTGCCAACATGGCCTTGGAGCTCTTGCCAGGACACAATGCACAGGGCTTTTACTCCCCCCCGTAGCCGCCTTCCTCCCAGGCAAGTGGCCCTTGGACAATTGGAATGAAACGATGGCAGTTCCTCATAACCTTGCTTTCTGGGAAGACTCCCCTCAGCTCCAGAGACACAGGCATCCTTGGATGAACCAGGAGCACACAGAAGCAAAGGGGGAAATAGCTGTTGTCTGGGCTCAGGAGACCTGGGTCCACTCTGGCCTGTCATGTCTTGCCTGCATGTCCCTGGGCAAGCAACTTAACCTTCCTGAAGCTCAGCCTGCACATCTGTAAAATGGGGTAATGAGGCTGCCGTGAGAGGCACTGAGCAGGTGGAGCAGGGGGTGTTCACTGCAGCGCAGAGAGAAATGAAGTCCTGCATTTTTAATTTTCTGATAATAAAAGTAAATCACATTCTTTGCAGAATATCAGGAGAAGTGTAAAAAGGGGGAAAATATCACCAGATATCTTGCTCCACAGAGATGATAACTGCTATGACTTTGTTGTAATATTCTTCCGTTACTTTTTTTTTTTTCTCGGCTGCGTTGGATCTTCATTGCTGCGTGCGGGCTTTCTCTAGTTGTGGCGAGCAGGGGCTACTCTTCATTACAGTGTGCAGGCTTTTCAGTGCAGTGGCTTCTCCTGTTGCAGGGCACAGGCTCTAGGCGTGCAGGCTTCAGTAGTTGCAGCACATGGGCTCAATAGTTGTGGCTCGCGGGCTCTAGAGTGCAGGCTCAGTAGTTGTGGCGCTCGGGCTTCGTTGCTCCGCAGCCTGTGGGATCTTCCCAGACCAGGGCTCAAACCCGTGTCCGCTGCATTGGCAGGTGGATTCTTAACCGCTGCGCCACCAGGGAAGCCCCATCTCCCATTGCTTTTTATGTGTTTGTATTGTATGTGACTCGGAGGGTTCTTATAAAGATTATGTGGGATGAGGTTTTTCAGACATTTAGTGGCATGCTTGCTAACGTGAGAAATAGAAGTAAATCTGTTCATTTATTAATTATTCACAAATGCTTGTTAAGTATGTGCTGTGTGTCAGACTGGGAACATTTGTGTGTGTGTCTGTAAATACACGTGCACGCAGTCACGTATCAATATTTACGTATACTTATATTTATACATTTACATTTCTCTATATGACATGTATACAGTATATAAGCTTACATTTATGCATATTTACACAGCATATGCATGTGTGTATAGTTTTTTTTTAACACCAGGCTCTGTAACATGAAGTTTCTGTCTTTAGCGCATCAGAAAAGAATAACAAATGAATTTTCATCAGGTTTTGCAGGTGTTTTGAGACAGTCTGATCTATAATATAGACTAGGTGAAATTAACTTTGGGAGGCCTTGCAGGACACCTCCAGAGGTTAGAGAGGCAACCTCCAGAGCTGCAGAAAGTGACATATGAGTGTCCTGTGTGTCTGCAGACAGAAGGTCCTCTGAAGACTGAGATGCCCTGGGCAGAGAAACCAGACAACGCTTTTAAATATTAGCCTCTAATTGAACATCACAAGAGGAGATGATTTTAATTGCAGCTGCTAATTATCGTATGAACTGCTCCCCACACGGGCAACTCCACATGGCCTGTTCCAGGGGGAGCATTTTGGGGGTTTAACAAGGGTTGATGAGTCGCCTGTGCAACGCAGGGGGCGGGGGGGCAGCGTGTGCACATACCGCGTAGTCTCGTGCTGATGTCTGTGTGCGTGGTGCGCGTCAGCTGTGCCTTAGCGAGTGTAATACCCTGTCCCTCCTTCATTCACCCCTTACAGTTCATGCAGGAACACCATTCACGCAGTCCCAAGACACATTGAGTGTCTGCTGTGTTCTAGACACCAGCAATACAGACAGATGAGGACCCTGAAAGAATGACGCTCACGGAAGTGAGGATTTTATCTATACGGCCTGTGCCTAGGTCGGTGCTGGCACGTATTTCATGCCCAGTAAATGCTTCTTGAATGAATGGTGTGGGAATATACATAATGAATGTATAATCTATGTTAGTACATTGTGTGTTGATTACAATGTATACATCTCTACATTGTAGCTATAGGTAACATGGACCTATGGTATGTTTATTAGTGGGTGTCTGTTGTGTACGTCTTACTGTCTAAATAGTTCTGTACCCTAATTTTCCCCCAAACTCCTTCCTGCTCCAAGTCCCCAAAGAGAGAGAAAAACAGAGAAGACCCAGCTTACTTGGCCTCAAAACACAGCCCCATTTGCATAGCAGTCATGCCCCGATCCTGAGCATTGCTGGTCACGGAGGTGGAGGAAGGCCCGAGAGGGGGGCCTCCCCCGTGCCCCCTTCCCCTGGTGCCGCCCCCTCCGTGTCTCTGCAGCCGTCTCTGGCTGGGGGCCTTGTCTGGTCTGCCCCTGGGAGCCCGGTGGGGGCGCCGCATCCACCTCGCCTACTGACTTGGTCTCCGCAATCAGCAGACTGTCTGGTTTTGGAGCTGAAGCAGGAAAGGGTTGCTGATTGCTGATTGCACAGGCTCTGGATTTCCCACATCCGTCTCCCTGGGAGGTTCCCACTGCGCCTGATGCATGTCCCCAGGCAGATGGAGGGTGGGGCGCCGCGGGCCCGGTGGAGCTTGGGGGGCAGCGGCAGGTCCCTGGAACCACGGGCCTCACCTGTCTGCCGGCGGTTTCCTTGCTCTCAGCTCTCCTCGCTCTGTCCAGTTAACTCACCCTCTAAGCCGCCCCTGCTCTCCACCCCTGTCCTTCCTCTGCAGATGGTGGACAAGCATTGAGTCCTGCATTCCAGCCTCCTCATTCTCTGTGTGACCTTGGCAAACCTCCTCGCTGATGTGGGGACACCCACCCAATTGGTCCTTACTCTCTCTCCTCCGAGAGTTAAAAGATTGTAACGCCACCGCTGGCCAAGCCTTTCCTCTGCCACACTCATTCGATCCTCACAACAGCCCCATGAAGGGGGCTACTACTGCCCCCATTTAACCTGTGCAGGTCAGAGAGCTTGAGCAATTTGCTGAAGGTCACACAGCCAGTGAATGTTGGAGCTGGGATTTGAACCCAGGCATCCTGGCTCCAGAGCCTGCGTTCACTTTCATGACATTATGATTCTGATGCACCTCAGGTCCCTGTGTCCTCTGCTCACCTGCTTGGTCCCGGTCCAGAGCCAGCCGTCCCTGAGACCCAGCACCCGCCCCATCCCGGTCCTCTGTCCACCAGGAGGCTCCACGTGGGTCGAGACTGTAGGACCTTGTTGCTCCCTCCTTGTGACGTTGACATGGGCCAAAGTCACCAGAGCACAACTGGGAGGGGACATCTGGGCTCTTCTCTCCTCTGCTGGCTCATGTGGCATGAGGGCCTCAGCCGAGGACCCGAGACTTGGCTGCCCAGCTCCGTGGTCTCCCGGCCGCGTGACCTCGGGCAGGTCTTTTCACTGCTCTGGTGCTCAGTTTCCTCGTCTCTAAAAAGAACATTCACCACGTGCCTGGAATGGCCCAGATGTGGACACAGGTAGCATCTCTGTGTCTTACAAATACCCAGGTGCCTCGTCCCTTTGCCTGTTGTCCTGGCCCACTAGGAAGCAGCGGTGCTCGGGCAGTGCTCCTGTAATCTCCTGGGACTGTGCGCCCAGCCGTTCTCCTAGGTGCCTTTATGAGCTGACAAGCTCGCGTCCTGGGCGAGCACCCCCCTCGCTATCCCAAGGTGTGTGTGGTTTCCTGTGACCGTCCACCGGCCTCCTGCCTGGGGGCCCCGCCTCAGACCGTCTCTCACCTTGTCAGCACCAAGATGGGGATTTCACAGCTGGCAGTTTCAGTCAAACACAGAGTAATACCAGCCCCTCCGCACCCTCCCACCTCTGCACGCTGCCCTTTCCTTCATCAGCTGGGTTTGGCCCTTCGGCTTTCTCAGTCTCTGCTCACTCTCTGTCTCAAATTGGAAAAGACTCATAATCAGTGGAAAGGCACAGAGTTGCAATAACGTGAATGGACAGACTGGTCTGCTGTGCAGAGCTGAGCGTGTCTGTGCAAAGGGGGCAGCCCTGGTCTCTTCCGGCTTTCACTGGGGAAGGCAGACAGAGCCCCAGAAAGATGACTGGCCTGGGAGCAGGGCAGACTGGGGTTCTGCTCCTTGCTGGCCTGAATGACTTCGCTGGCCTCAGTTTCCTCATCTACTAAATAAAAAAAAAAAAAAAAAAGATCCCAGGCGCAGAGAGGGGCTGTGAACTGTTCACGGCCCCGCAGCTAGCGGGTTGCATGGGGAGCTGGGAATTGTATTTACCTTGACCCTCAATCCTTATGTTTTCACCCCTTCACACTCTTACCAGTTGGTATATACGTGTCTTAAGACAACAGTCAAAAAAGAAACTTGACATAATTAGAGCAGCTCAAAAGAAAAATCCTATCCCTAACCCACCTTTGTTCCCATCCATAAATATCCTCAGCTCTCCAAGTGTTTTCCCAACTGCACGTGTGCTATCTGCATGTAGACTCGGGCATGACATTCTCTCTTCTCTTCTGCTTGCCTAACGCCATTGCACAGACGTGTTCCACGCGGCCACCGTCCTTACTTCTAATGTTGACGTCTGCCTGATAGCATCAAAGTAACGAGCTGTGATTTCCCTAACCAGTCCCAGTTGCTGGGGGACGGGGCGGCTCTCAGCCTCTTGTGTCATCAGCAGCACCGCCCCCGGCGTCCTCGGGTACAGAGCCTTGCTCTGCCTTTTCATTTATCCCCCAAAGGATTAATTCCCAGCAGGTAGGTTTCTGGGTGTAACCCAGGGTTTCTGAGGCTGGGCGCCGTTGACGTTCGTGTGGAGGAGCCCTTTGTGGTGGGGGCTGCCCCGTGTGTCGTGGGATGGTGGGCAGAGCCCTTGGCCTCTACTCTGCTGCGTGCCATCAGACTCCCAAGCGTGACGACCAGCGATGCCTCTAGACGTCGCCCGATGTCCCCTGGAGGGCAGACTCGCCCTCGGTCTGCAGTCGTTGTGTTAAAGGAGAGCAGTGTGTGGAACACGTTACAGATGGAAGTCAGAGATTTTCCAGAGAGTCTGGGCAAAATCTGGTCAGGACAGGAAGGAACGAGATGCGCAGGGAGAGGAGAGTCGGGTTCCAGCTCGAGCCCCAGTTCAAGCTTTCACTCCCCCAGCCTCGTTTCCTCACCTGTGAAATGTAATAAATGTTCACCTGTGAACAGGAATAAAGAGCCACATGCCAGGCCGTGAGGAGGGAGCAAGGCCAGGCGCGTGAGATGCTGAGCACGGTGCTGGGCCCGGAAAGGTCTCAGTAAGCGCCGGCGGTGCTGGCGGCTCTTCAGGGAGCCCTGCTGGGGTTTCCATCTTTGCCTTTTGCTGCCTTTGAGGACAGAAGGTTTGGGGGGGTCTAGGTGACAGAGCTGAGAGAGACCCGTTCTTGTTCTGCCCTCCCTGCAGCCTCCCGCTCCACATCCATCCCTGGGACGGAGACTCCGCCTCCAGAACCAGCCTCCGCGACTCTCCCGGGAAACATTCACTGATTCACACACCTGCCCATCCATCCAGGGTGTCCCGCTTGGGGTCGGACAGACTGGGTTCAGCACCCCGGTGTGGGGGAGTGAGCCCTGTGCGGGGCCATGCCTTGGAGCCCCCAAGCATCCATTTCCTCCTCCGTAAAATCCTGAGCATCTGAGGGTTCACAGGCCTGTCCATAGAGCTCCTCGTGGGTACCCACCCCATCACAGGGTCCCGGTGAACACCAGCCTCCTCCCCAGAACTCTGGTGGGTGTGTGTGGGGGGGTCCTGCCCAAGGCCAACGTGTCCTGTGGTCTCTGCCTCCAGGAGAAGTACGTGGAGGAGCTCGCTGCAGTAAGACAGACCCTCCAGACAGACCTGGAGACGTCCATCCGGCGGATCGCTGACCTGCAGGCAGCCTTGGAAGAGGTGGCATCCAGCGACAGTGACACGGAGAGGTAACTTACGAGGGGCCGGGCGGGGCTGGGCGCAGCAGGTGGGCGGCACCCTTGGGAGCTCTGCAGTCTCTAGTCGACGGCGCTGCCCGCTCAGGTCTGGGGCTGGGGGCTCAGGCGAGCAGAGGCAGGTTGCTCCCGGTGGGTGGTGACGTCTCTGTGTTACCGCCAAACCCCCAGAGTGCAGCTCGCTGAGCCTTTGGGGAGACAGTCTGGAGGAGTGGCTGCAGAGTGGCCGCCAGTGTGTGATCTTGGGCAGTTCATGCATCCAGTCTGGGCCTAATTCCCTCATCTGTAAAGTGGACAGAACACTATTGGACAAACCACATGAAATTGCCAAGAGTTGACCCCTTCTGACCTACAGATGGGACGTTCTGTGTACTCCACCCACCCCCTGCTTCCTAGGTTGTGAGTGACGGGAGTGAGTCATAGGTGGCCAGCGTCTGGGGTGTGTAAGTGCTGCAGGAGGGTGGGCCGTGTTTGTACAGAACCATGAATGTTATTTTACAAAGGCTGCAACTGGTCAAGGATGCGAGATGAGATGGCTGTGTTGGGCAGGACCCCTCAAATTCAACATCAGGGCTTCTCTCCTCCATCAGAAGACAGACAGACCGCCTCCCGCTATCTCCTCGCAAGTCTCAAGGCCACAGGCCACGAGCGGGCTGCTCTGCTGGGAGGAACTGGAGGCCTCTGGCTGTCAGCCCCTGTAGATGGCCTGAGCTTCCTTTGTAACCTTGACACGTTATTTCTCTGGAAATCACAGCTGCCCCTCTTGCTATGGCGTTTCTGCCTCCATCTCAGCCTCTGTAGCAAAGCCTGGGTGATAGGGAGAGACATTTTCTTTGTGTAGAAAATGAGAAGGTGAGGGACAGGATGCTCTGACTTACCCGTCAGTTGTGGTTCCTTCCCGGGGCCAGTCAGCCACCTCTTGCTAGGGTGCGGGCAGGGCCAGCTGCCGCCTGGTGGGCTGTGTGGGTGAGCAGGCAGTGGAGAGGAGAGGGAGTTGCATGTGGGCTGTGGTTCAGCCAGTGGAAGAACCAGGCTGACCATGCCCGGTCTAGAAAGAAGACTGGAAGGAGACACACCAACGTTCCAGTATGCTGGGAAGGCATTGCTGGGGACCTAAATTTTCATTTTTTTTCAAGCTTGTTTAGATTTTCTCAGATTTCTGCAATGAACCTGCACATCCTGAGCTGTACTAGCGTCCTCTCTGGGAGATCTTGCTCTTCAAGTCATGTACTCAGTACCTCTGATCTTAGACCGTGCGCACATTCCCTCCTGGACATGAGTAGCCTCCGACTTTCCCACGAAGACGTTTATTCTCAGCATGAGAGTGACACAGACCCGGTGGACGCTCCACGTTCTGGCCTCTAAGTGAAGGGCTTTATCTCAAAAATCCTCAGTTTGTGGAAAAATGGCTCCCACGCAAACATTCTAAGGGTTTCAACACACGCTGCTAATTTGCACAGCTGCCAAACCGCCGGTGAAATGGCGAGTGGTGACAGCGCAGCTGCTCCCCAGCTCAGGACCACGCTCAGGAGCCCCCCGCCACCCCTCCTCCAGTTTTATCAGTGTCACGGCAGAACTAACGTCTATAATTACAAACCCCCGGCGTCGATATTACCCGCGCAGCGCTTGGGCTGGACTCTCCATTAATAGAAATGCTAGAGCTTTTGCATTAATTATAATGGGAACAAATGCCCGTATATAGTAGTATTCTGGATTTGTTTTTTTTTTTTTTTTTTTAACCAATGAACAACATTTTAAACCGTGTTTGCTTGCATAGCCATAGATCGTTTTTCTAATAAACAGTGAAAGTTCTAAAAATAACAAGATTGGAGAGAGGCAGAGAGCTCATGCTTGGAGGTGGAGGGACAGGCTGGGCAGGAGGTGTGATGAGAAGCAGGAGCAGGTTCTCGCCTGGGGCCTGAGGTCCTGGAGGTGAGGTCAGCTGTTGTCTCTGCCTATAGGGGATCCCCGCAGGCCTTAGAGGGACCCTGCCGCACCCTCCTCCTAATAGGAGGTATTTTATGTGTCTTTGCTCCAGGTGACGAGGGTTGTGCTCCCCGCCTTGTCCCCATGCAGCTCTTCTGAGCTCCAGGCCCCGGGCCTCTGGGGATCCGATCTGAACCCTAGCTTTCTGTCTGCGTTTTCATGATCTTTTGTCTCTGGGGCTTTACATCTTCCTCTCGGCAGGATGTCTGGTGCCTTTTCCTCGTCCGAGCTGCCAGTGTACACCCAGTACCTGACTCATGCTTCCTGACGCTGGAGGGGCCCTCCCTTGCATTTCAGGGTTGTGTGAGGGGTGAAATGATCGTATAACCCCAAGTATGAAGAGGTGCATCTTGTACCAGGCCAGGCGACGCATTGCCCCTGGAAAGGGGGGCCGCTTGGGGAGGGCGCGGACACTGCATTGCACGCAGCCTGACTTCCAGTGGGGGATCCAGCAGGTCGTTTCTGCATGACTGGCCGCGAGCTCTTCAACCTCTCTGGGCCTCAGTCTTCGTCTGTAAGATGGGTTGATGATAAGAAGTGAGTGACAAAATCTGACCCTGGCTCAGTACCTTGCACCTGATGGGGGCTCAGCCATCATCAGTTTCCTTCATTCATTCCTGGGATGGATTCTGCCCGCTCCGTGCCAGACACCGAGCTGTCCCACACTCAGACACTTATTCCACTTGCTTCGTGTTATCATGTCTCTCCATCTTACGGATACAGGGAGACTGAATAACTTGCCCGAGGTCAGGCGGAAGTTACATTCCTGAGGAGTAGAGCCGGGGGAGAGCACAGGTACGGTCTCTGCCTTCATGCAACCCACATTCCGACCGGTGAGTGTGTGTGTGTGTCCCTGCCCATGAATACAGTGGACAGACTGAGGAATAGAACACTAGAATATAATAGGAGTTATGAAGACAGAGAACAGGGGGTCTAATGAATAGCAGAGGAGGTAGACATGGCCTCTCTGAGAGGAAGAATTGAACTGAAGTTAAAAGAAGGAGCCAGATGCAGGAGCTCTGGAGAAAAGTGAGTCAGGGCAGACAAGGAATGTTCTAGGAAGTGACCCTTGACCGGTGTGCCCAAGTGAAATCAGTGTGAAAGAGCTGCTCTCCTCCTCTCCTCTCCTCCTCTTGCCCCTTCCCTCTCTCCCACCTTTCTTCCCCTTCTGAAGTGGCCCGTGGAAGCCTACTGTATCCCCGTGAAGCGCCCCAGACCCCAGGCAGGATTACAGCATAACCTGTGGGTCCACCGTGGAGTGAGAACGCGGGGCTTCTTGTCCAGAATAGATTCGGAATTTCAAGGCAGTCACACTAAGCACAAGCCCCTCTGGGCACCGGCTGTAAGCCTGTGAAGCCAGCCCTGAGCCCAGGGTGGTCCTCGGGAAGCATCTCCTAACTCTCAGTAGGCCTTGGTCCTGTCTCGCTGTCTTGTAACTTAGATTTGAAACTTCCACAGCGTGTAGGTTTCAATAATAGCATAGGAGTGGGGGAAGACTGGGGAAGCGTCGCCACAAAGAAGTCTCAACACTTCTCAAGTCTCAATTTCAGAGACTCAGTATCGTTCAAACCGTGTTGTCTGGCTGCAGTGCAGTTAGGTTGATTACCAATGAGAAAAAGAAATATGTGCGTCGCTGGGTTGCAGAGCCGCGTCCAGAGCAGGGCCCCAGCTCCTGCCCTGGTGCCAGCCCGAGCTCTTCCCCAGCGTGGCAGTTCCGCCCTGCACTCCCCTCTTAATTGCCTCATCACCTGGGGAAAGAGGTTCCGATCGGAGCCTGAGGGATTGGTGCGAGGTCGTCTCCAAACTGAGCTCTCAATTAGGATTCAGACCTACCCTGGGGGAGAGAGAGAGGGAGGCAGAGCAGTGCTTCTGCTGGAGGTGAGGTTCTTTGAGAGACTTGTTCAAATTATGAAAAGTCACATTTCCCCATGTTGGGAATTAGATCCGCGTGTAACGGGCCTTCCAGGCTGGAAACGTGGCTACGTGCTCAGAAAGCCAGGAGGCCGGTGCGGTAGCTTTTAAACGCGAGCTCGCCTGCGCCGGGGCCCTTGCGTCGTAACTTAGACTGTGGCGTCAGCCTCCTTAGATTAATGGAGAAATGCTTGAAGCCATTGCCCCAGGCCTGGAGCAGGCTCATTACTCATGGAGGGAGGGATGCATCAGCTGACAGCCCCATCTATTCCTGGCCCAGGGTCTGTGGCTGCTCTGTCATCACCTCGGCTGGGAGTTCAGGGTGGGGTGCCGGGGAGTGTGGAGAGGTCGGAGGATGACCCCTGATGCCTGAGTCAGCCAAGAGTATAGCCACACCAGCTGGCCCCATCTGAGATGAAAGTTCTGGAAAGGAGTCCTCCATTGCTGCGTTGCGTGTAAGTTGTGTATTTTCCAACATATATCCTTTTAAAACTTGTCTAAAACAAGGCTGCGGTAGAATAAGTAGAAAGATCTGGGTCTAACCAAAGATGGCAGCGGCCACTGAGGGCATAATTCGGAGTTAATTTATTCATGGGCCCAGGCTCTGGCCAGAATGTAAGAGTTCCTGCTATGTAGTAGGACAGGCTCTGGGACTGCCCACATGTCTTTTTCTTGTTGTTGTTTTTTATTGTAATTTTTGAAAATTAATTTATTTTTGGCTGCGTTGGGTCTTTGTTGCTGTTGGTGCGCGCGGGCTTTCTCTAGTTGTGGCAGGCAGGGGCCACTCTTCGTTGTGGTGCGCAGGCTTCTCATTGCAGTGGCTTCTCTTGTTGCAGAGCACGGGCTCTAAGGCACACTTCAGTAGTTGTGGCACGCAGGCTTAGTAGTTGTGGTGCATGGGCTTAGTTGCTCCAAGGCATGTGGAATCTTCCCAGACCAGGGATGAAACCCACGTCCCCTGCATTGGCAGGCAGATTCTTAACCACTGCACCACGAGGGAAGTCCCTGCCCGCATCTCTTTTCCCACAACTCTCCTACCTTCTAATTTCACTTAGAAGGAATAGCTTAAAGCATTTCTCCATTATTTTAAGACATTCCGAATTACATCACAGGGCCCTAGTGCAGGATAGCAGGCTTAAATGGTGCCACAGAAGACACCTGTCTTTCTAAGCATCTTTCTAGCTTGGAAGGCCTGGATACTCAGCTAGTGGGGTTCTTGGGGAATGAGGGCTCCAAACTGCTTTATCCACTCTGGCATTACAGGACATAATGATCATTGTGCTAGTAGGTACTCTTTCCTTAGGACTTACTTTGTGCCAAGGTATGCAGCCTACCTGTCTTACATACATAGTTCTCACAACAACTCCTGAGGTTGGTAACCATTGTCACCCCTAGTTTACAGATGAGGAGACTGCAGCTTAGAGAAGTCAATAAACTGGCCCCAGCTCACACAGTAAGTGATGGGGCCGAGATTTTATTTCCAGGTTGACCGCATCATCCACACTTTCAGTGACCAAGCTCTACTGTCATGTCAAACATACCCCGTCTTTCCCCTTTCTCTTGTCAAGGTCTTTGTTCTCTGCCAAGTTACTGGCCTGTCATTCTGGTGAACTTGTGTCTGTCACTGTGATGTGGGGCTAGTGCATTCGTGTGTTACTTCCCAGGCAACGTTTGCATTCAGACTGGAGTTGTCTGGTGAAGCCTCCCCCGAGATGAATGCGACAGAAGACATTTAATTACTTCTCTTGCTCACCAGAAACCCCCCTGCCCACAAGTGCCTGGCCCCCGTTCCTCTTTAAAAGTCACATGCACCAAGGCAAGAGAAAGAACCACTGACCACATGTCAGGAGATGAGGGAAAACCCAGGGACCACATATCACGTTCCAGTCCTGGCTGTGCTGCCAAGGAGATCAGGACCGCGGACAGGTCACCTGCCCTTCCTGGGCCTCTGCCTGCCCACCCAACAGGTTAACACCATCATCGACACCATCAGTGAGTACCTCCCGTGTTAGGGCGGGAGGTACGGTCAGGAATAGGCAAACATGGCTCTGCCTCATGGAGCTTGAGGTCCAGAGACTCTTTCTTCATGTGGTGGAAGGGTCAGTGGGTTTTAAACTCTTTTTTTACCAAAGCAAACCCCTGTAGAAAATTCTAGCTTAGGATGGAGTGCAGCCATCCTTTGATTGGAATGAGGGAGGAAGGTTCCCCATGGGTGGACTCAGTGTTTAAATTTGCCCCCTTCTGAAAGGGCCCTTCCCCCCCAGACTCGAGCCTCATTCACTTTGAGATGTCCAGTTGTGCCAGACCGATTAACACCAGCTGCACCTTGGTTAGTTGTGTTGTGCTCTGAAGATGTTCCTGTGCTGGGTTCTGTTAAAGATCGTTGTTCAGTCCAATGAAGTGGGCGAGGAAGTACGCCTGGCTGCCCAGACCTTGTCTCCTGCAGAGTTCAAGGGCAGTTGCCTTAGGATTATGGAGACATTAGGTTGCCAGGCACCCACCAGGATCTCTGGGCACAGCCTCTTGTAATCAAAGTCATGGACTCCTGGGGTGGGAAATGGGCCTGAAGCCCCTCCCTCTCTATTATCGAGCCTCGAGTCCCACCTCCACTGCGGCCTGTGTTTGCCCTTACTCCCTGCTTGTGGCACAAGAAACCTTGCTCCAGGTACAACTCACAGTTTCTGGCTTTTTTTTTTTTTAACGACTTTATTTTATTTTATTTTGTTTTGTTTTATTTTGACTGTGCTGGATCTTAGTTGTGGCACATGGGATCTTTGTTGTGGCATTCGAACTCTTAGTTGCTGCATTTGAACTCATAGTTGCAGCATGAGGGATCTAGTTCCCTGGTCAGGGATTGAACCCAGGCCACCTGCATTGGGAGCGTGGAGTCTTACACACTGGACTACCAGGGAAGTCCCACCCTCTCTGTTTTTAAGGGGAACTCCACACCATTTTGAACTCTACAGCTTGGGCCACAAGACTCTTCATTTTTTTTTCTTTCCATGTACATTTCAGAAGCTGTAGCCCTGGTCCCTCAAACCCCTCCCTCCACTTCCCAGGGCCCTCGCCTACTACATTCTAGCTTCTTTGGTCAGCTGGAACCAGTGTCATTAACTGGGGTCTGTGAACTAGGAGGTCAAGGGAGGGGTGTCCATGCGTGAGTTCTAGAGATTATACCATGAACCCTGAGGTATTGCACTAAAATGTGAGTCTGTATTTGTGCATTTGGGGAAATGGAAGTTCTGTGGTCCTCATAAAAGATGCTCATAAAAGGCCCAGGACTCCTGCTCTAGGGCCTAAGTGCATCCTCTCCATTGCACAGAATTTTTAAGCATCGAAGCTAGACAGGGCCTCAGCATGTTGGTCCAAACGCCTGATTTCACAGATGCGGACACCTGACACCCCGAACAGGGAGGAGAGGAGGCCAAGGCCACGCTGGGGCCACGAGGATTCAGTTGCCTTCGCTCACAGTCTGGCATTCCTTCTGCAGCCCCAGCTCACAGAGCCTTAGAAGAGACTCAGACCACCAGCGGGAATAGAGCTGGTTCTAGTCACACCAGCCATTTCAGTTACTTTTTAAGTATTTTTAAATAGTTTGTTAAAAAGCTGTATCAAAAAACATTTATATAGATCCTCAAGAAGATTTAGGGTCACTCACAAAGATACTTTTTTTCTCTTGCAGGGGTTTTCTATTGCTGCCATAACAAATTAGCTCAAATTTCATGGCTTATTATCTTACAGTTCTGTTCATTAGAAGTCCAGTCTGAATCTCCCTGCTCAGCAGAGCTGCATTCCTTCTGCAGACTCTGGAGGGAAATCTACTTCCTGGCCTATTCCAGTTTCTAGAGCATTCCCACATTCCTCAGCTTGTGGCCCCGTCCATCCTCAAAGCCAGAAATGGTGCACCTCTGACTCTTCTGCCATAGCCACATGTGCCTCAGAGCAGATCTGGGGGAAGGTCTCTGCTCTTAAAGGTTGGAGTTATTAGACTGGGCCCACCCCGACAGTCCAGGATAATCTCCCTGTCCCAGGATCATCTCCCTGTCCCAGGATCCTTCACTTTGACCGTGTCCGCATGGTCCCTTTTAATAGGTCAGGAAACCCAATCACAGGTGCTTGGGATTAGGGATTAGGATGTTGACATCTTTGGGGTCAAATTCTGCCTCTCAGATTCACAAAAGGTGGTTTTGTTTTTTTTTTTTTATATATACTGGAGAGGTCAGCAAATTTTTCTTTAAAAGGCCAGATAGTAAATATTTCAGGCTTTTCAGACAGTGTGGTCTCTGTCGCGACAACTCTGCCGTTGTGGAGCAAAAGCAGTCATGGACGAAATGCAAATGAGTGGGGGTGGCTGTGTTCCAATAAAACTGTACTTATAAAGATGTGTAGGTTAGGTTTGGTCCAGGGCTGTCATTTACAGACCGCTCTTCTGTTGGATTCACCAGGCATCGTCTGAGAGAACTTTTGGTCTGGCCTTTGCTGTGGGTCTAAAGGGACAAACAAGACGTGTTCTTGGCTGTGAGAGGCGCCTTCAGTCTGGTGGGGATGGATAGATGTTAGTAGAGGCCCTGAGAGTGACTGGTCCTCGAGGACCAAGGAGCTGTAGGTGCTTCACAGGAAGTGAGCAGGGCTTC
This sequence comes from Hippopotamus amphibius kiboko, assembly GCF_030028045.1. Taxonomy (NCBI): domain Eukaryota; kingdom Metazoa; phylum Chordata; class Mammalia; order Artiodactyla; family Hippopotamidae; genus Hippopotamus; species Hippopotamus amphibius. Next base: position 7,691,368 of record NC_080193.1, on the reverse strand, counting down.
CAGGAAGGAATTGCCCAGATTCCACTGAAGAATAAAGCTGGGAGGTCCCGGCCTGAGGAACAAGGATTAAAATGATGGCTCAGGTGTCTGAGGTTTGTGGCTTGGCTGTCTGCACGCATACACTGGGCGATTGCTCTTCAGTTAAGAGCAGGAGCTGAGTAGCTCTTACAGACCTGGGATTCAAAGCTGTGTGGCCTTGGACAAGGGTGTCAGCTTCCTCAACTCCAGGAGGGAGACTGGCAAAGTGGTTAGTGGGATCGTGTGTAAAGCTTATTTGTTGAATCAAGGGATGTTCCCAGAAGAAGAGCTACTATTGTAATTAGTTCAGAGTTTCCCAGAATGCACTGGGAAAGCAGCCCCATGTCTGATTTGCAAGCCCTTGCAAAGACTATAAAGCAAATGCCTTGCTCGTTGACAATTATGATGCTATTAATAGCAGTACTAGTTGTACTAAAACAAGAGAGGTGGTGATGGTTGCTGCCCTTTAATTAACACTGCTTATTTGCCAAGAACCATGCTGAGATCTTTATAAGCGTTATCTCACTTAGTCTGCTCCACGACTCTGGGGGAGGAGGCCCATTATTAGCTACATTTTACAAAGGAGCACAGGAGGCTCAGAGAAGGCACGTGACTTGCCTAAGATCACACAGTGGCAAAGGTTGGAGGTGAGACTCAAACCCAAGTTTATTTAACATCAAAGACTGTGTTCTTCCCCAGCCCCTGGCAGCACAAGGATAACAGACTCATTCTTATGCCTCCTTCTAGTGTCCAGACAGCAGTGGATTGTGGTGGCAGTGGCAGAAAAGAAATGTAAGTTAACCCTGAGTAGAACTGAGCCAATTGCACTGAAGCCAAAGATGAGCCCCTGGCTCTTTGTGTCCAGTTTGCAGAAGGAACACCCACACCCACCTGGAGAATTATCTGCAGTGCGCACGAGAGCTCTGACTCCACAGTCATAGCATATAGCCCCGGGGACATACTACTGAACTGCCCAACTTCTCGTAGACAAAGAGAAGCCCGTGACTTGCCATGCCACTGTCCGCAGACACCTCAGTGGCTCCCCATTGCTTCAGAGGAGACTTGTTAGACTGACATTTGAGCCCTGCACATGCCTGACCCTTACCTCCCCCTTCACTGGGACTCCTGCTTTCCACACCATCCATCCCCTCCGTAGCTGTGTGTGTGTTGTTCCTTCCACCTAAAGTGCCTTTCTCCAGGCCTGCGTGGCCACGCCTGAACCTTCTAACCAGAGGTAGCTCAGCTGCCACTGCTCGATTCCTTCCCTATGCCTCCAAGAAGCAAATCAAGGCTCCCTCCTCATCCTCCTTACAACCTATCTTCTGTCTTTCCCTACAGCATTGATAATGTTCTTTTATTTTATGGTTATTTATATAGATGTCTACTCTGCTAAAAAGGGGTCTTGAGGGCAAGATCAATGTTGGGTTCATGTTTATAGTTCTTCCCATGGTGCCTGGTGTAGAGTGTTCCATAAACAAACAAATATGTGTATATATCAATATGTAAATTTATTATATATTATATATAGTATATATTTAAGTGAATATATCAACCAAAAAATAAAATAACCATTGAGAGGCCACATCAATGAGAGGCCCACACAGGCCTCTCCCTGTGCTGCTTTCAAAAATAGGGGGCATACAATTAAGTCTCTGTCCCTAAAGACATTCCAGCTAAGGTAGGCAAGCAGTTAAGACCTTCACACTTGACACAGGCCACGAACATATCATTTGGTATGAAATTCAATGCCAAATTTTACTCCAACATTGGAGATACCTCAGCATCTATATTAGAGTGTTCATCTTCCCAAAGCAGAGCAATGGTTATTAGCATGGGCATTGGAATTGGAGAGAGCAGGGTTTGCATCCCGACTTCATCACTGACTGACTGGGTGACCTTGATCAAGACCCAAGCTGGCCTCCCCAGATGCCATTACTCTCATCTATGTAGTAGGTGCAGCACTGGCTCCCACCACTCAGGGGTGGTATTGTGAGCATTGATCAAGGTTATGCATGTTCAGCACTTAGCACAATGCCTGGCTCATGCTTGGGGGTGACTGTCTAGTTGATGCTGCTACCATGGTTGTCATCGTGCTGACATCATCTTGCATCCTGGTTCTAGAGATAACGTCTCCGTCCTGAGCTCCCAGCCAGGGGGCAGTCGGCAGTCCTGGTTGAGTTGTACCCTGTCTCTGGCCACAGACACCGTGAGGACCCCCTCTCGACAGTCAGCCGTCAGTAGCCGTATCCTCAGCCCCAGGTAAGAGTATCTCCCTGCTGCCTCTGGCTGACCAATAGCTCAAAGAATCTCAGGCTTGAAGGTGGTTGTTCAAGTCTTCCATTTCCTCTGCCCTAGACAAGGACGAGCACGGTCCAGTTTGAGGTGTGACCCTGCCAATTCTCAGCTGTGTGACTTTATTCAGGCGGATCAGTTACCTTCTCTGAGCCTTCACTTCTTCTTCTGTAAGACAGGAAATATCATTGTATCTACTGCCTCCAAACAGTTGAAATGATAAGGATCTAATACAGCCCTCCCTAAAGCATGGTTTTCCAGATGATTTTAAATAGCAGGGGGTGAACATTTAAAAAATAGCTGTGGATTCATGATAGTTGTTTTCTGTCTAAGGCAAGTCCTACTAGTTTTCTATCTATTTATAGATAGTTTGGGATTTAAAGTTTTCTTTATAAACATATTTACGTAAAGTTTTATAGTTTTGTGTTTTGTTTCTTTTGATGGGGAGTTTGTATGAAGACAGGCTGGATGATTTCTTCCTCGGAAATTTCAGCTTTGTTTGAATATCAGAATTTTATAGTTTTTTCCTACCGTAAAAGCAGACAAATTCAATCTCAGCCTGGGTTGGGACCCTCGCAAATCTATAGGATTGCCAACAACAAGGTGCTCCAACAAATGGGCCCTGGGACTCAGCCTTAGTTGTAGGACTTAAATCCATCTTCCCGCTTGCTTTTCAGCTCCATTCCTCTCAGCTTGTTTGGTTTTCCTTTTCAAGGGCAGCCGTCTTGTAATTAGGGGCTAATGGCCATAAATCAGAAATTATGGATTAAGCAGATGTGTAATTAAGAGGAAACGCATGCCGCTTGTGTGATAACAGAAGAACCAATGTGATAAGATAGAAAGATAAATCACAGACTAATGGCGCAAACCCAGACAACCCCTTCCTGACTTGAAACGCATTTGCTCTGAAGCAGGGGGTTGTCTCTACAAAAAAAAGGGGGCGGAAGTTCCTGCCAAGCTTTCAGGCATATCCGGCAAATGGCAAATGTCTGGCACGTGTCTGCTGGTAATCGGAGACTGAAAGATTTGATGTCAAAAATATCAAAGGGAGGCTCCGAGAATGGGGTGCATGGGGGGAGTTAATTAAAGCAAGATTATCTGATTACCCCTTTTAATTAAAACCAAAGACCTATATGGAGAAAGAGCCATGTCCTCTGTGAACTCCAAAGGATGAGGACTTTCTCTGTGCTGATAACTAAATACCTCTGTTTTTCCCCATCAGCCCTTGTATAAGGCAGCAGAAGCAGAACTGGAGGCGGCCAGAGCTGAATGTGAAAGCTCATTAGCATAATATGCGAGATCCGTAACTATGATTATGTTAGGGTACACGATAAGGAATTGCACCCTGAGTTGTTTGGCACCCGTTTGAGTGGGAGCTGGGAGGCTGCAGTGGTTTCAGTACATGGACTGAAGTCAGAGCATCTGGCTTCCAACCCTGTATTTGCTCCTCTGAAGCTGAGATTTGGGGCAGGTTTTTGTTTTTAGTGATTTTTATCAGAGTATAGTTGATTTACATGTTGTATTAGCTTTAAGGTGTACAGCAAAGTGAATCCGTTGCACATATCCATATATCTACATTTTTGGGGATTCTTTTCCCACACAGGTCATTACAGAGTATGAGAGTTCCCTGTGCTATGCAGTAGGTCCTTATTAGTTATCTATTTTATACATAGTAGTGTGTATATGTCAATCCCAGTCTCCTAATTTATTCCCCCCCCACCCCCACCCCCCATTCTCCCCTGGTAATAAGTTTGGGGCAAATTGCTTAACTTCTCTGTTCTTATTTTCTTGTGAATAGATCGTTGTCAGGGTTAATGAGAGGATGCACTCAGAGCCCGGCACCTAGAAAGAGCTCAAGAAAATTGGCTGCTTTATTAGTATTGGTATCTATTTGATGCCCAGAGTAACCCCAGGAAACTGATGTCATTACCCCCGTGTTGCACAAGAGGGATCTGAGGCCCTGAGGTTAGGGGACAACTGATTCAGGCAAAGGCGGCCACACCCCAGCTCCTGTAGCTGAGCCTCGGGCAGCGTCTCCAGGCAGCTCTCTCTAGAATCTAGTCCCCCTTCCCCTGCCTGTTCCCCCTCCAAGTCCTCAGGCTTGTCCAGCTGTAGTTCAGAGCTGAGGGGCCCGCACCAAGGACAGCGGTGGGGCAGGAGGCAAGAAGGGACCATAAGCTCCTTGTCAGTTGTCTTCATGTTGGTGTCCCTCGGGCTGGCACACAGATGGTGCTCCGTAAATGTTTGTTGAGTGAATAACTGACCATAACATCAGTGCTTGAGCAGAAATACTAACTGTACTTGGTCACAGCTCAGCATTGACTGTGACTCAGAGAGGGTCATTAATTTGCTCCATGTCATTCAGCAGGTAAGTGAAAGGGGCAGAATTTGAACCCAGGTTTGAATCCCTCCAAAGCCTGTATTTGTATTTGCCACACTGCCATGACTCTCTGACTTTTATCCAGGAAGTGGATCACTCACCTGGCAAAGAGCTGACCTGTTATTAATATTAAAACTATTTAAGGGTCACTATTCAACATTCAACATCCATCCAAAAGAGATTTATTAAGTGCCTACTGAGTGCCAGATTCCATGGCATTAAGCCCTGAAAATTTTGAACCCTGTCCTTGGAGTATGTTTACAGTTCAAAGGTTCTAGAACTTCTGAGTTGGAAGGGACCACTGGATTTAGTCCAATTCGCTCATTATATAAATGGGAAAAACTGAGGTCTGTAGAGGGAAATATCTTACCTAAGCTTATAGTAAGGACTGACCCAGAGTTCAGGTGCCTTGACCTCCAGCTTTACAATCTGTAAATACATTTCCCTTTTATTAGAATATAACTGAGAAGGCTGCAGTCCTCTTGGCCACCTCCCCAACCTCAGCTCCCTTCCCAAAGGTATCCACTGTCTTCAGTTTGGTGTGTATCCTTCCACATCTTTCTCTGTGTATTTATAAACATACATGTACTTGTAGCAAATACATAGCATATTTGTGGGCTTTTACAACACAAGTGATATGATGCTATATTATGTGTACTATGCTCTACCTAAATTCTTACCAAGTGCTTCTTTCCCTCAACGATATACTGTGGAGATCTCTCCGTCAGTCCACATAAGTCTATCTTGTTCTCTTAAATTCCTGCAGAAGATCTTAAAATGATGCCATACGTTTATTAAACTCCAGTCTTCTTGTTTCACTTTTAGTTAATTTCAGGATATTTGCTATTAACCTGTAAGCTTTTAAAAAAAAAAACACACATCCTTATGCACATGGGAAAATGATTCTCTGGGTCAAAGGGAATTTGCATTTTATACTTGGCTAGATGCTACCAGATCATCCAGGCGTTCTTTGTGCGAGAAGGCAGGTTAGAGTACAAGGCTCCTGTATGTGCCTCCTCCCAACCCCCTGCCTCATATTCCCTAGCCCATCACAGGGCCCAATAAAAGAGTCTCTTGGACATTTCCAAATTTGACTGAGAAATAAGGTCACTCTAAAAACAGAAGAGAGAGAGAAAGCAGTCTTCTGCCAAAAAAATAAAAGCATTCCTTGTATTATTTATAAGGGGATGTCAACTCAAGAGAAATACGCCTAAAGCTTTATGATTTACAGCCCAGGAATCATGCAGCTGCCGCTGATAAATGCAAGAGCTTCTGGTGACGGAGACACTAAATTACCTCCGTGGCCCCCAGGGAAGGAGTTTATGGGCTTGGTGGTGGCAGCCATGCTTGGCGCAGGAGCCTCTCCTGATGGCTGGCTACAGATGGTGCCAGGGTGTCCAGGGCTGGCATGGTGTGCCCGGCCCTGCGGGGTGCCTGGCCTCTCCCTCTTGTCCTCCAGGCCATTGTCCTGGCAGAAGAGTGTTCCAGTAAAGGGCTCTCTCCTTCCCTTCCGGTCCTCACAGCACCTCAGGCTTTCCAAGGAAGGTCCAAGCCCTGTTGCCGTCTAGACGCCCATCTCCACGTCCCACAAAACCCCAGCCTTGGCCACTCACCCAGTTCTGCAGGGTCCAAGCACTGACAGGCATTAACAGAACCAGCCATACAGACGCTGATGCCTCGTCACTGGTCTGTTGTTTCTTTCATTGTATTGGACGGTTATTCCAAACCATCCTGACTTTCCTCCGGTTCCAATTCCTCGCTCTAAGGAGACACCCTAAACTACTGGTTTATTCAAAGAAGAGAACATCATGGCCTGAACTTCTGTGGTGTCTATAAATCCATCTCTGTCTGCCCCCCATCTTCGCTCTGGTCTCAGGAGATAAGATCCGGTCCTGTTGGAGCGCATCCGTGTCCCACTGCATCCTCTCCCCTGCAGTGCGCCCAGAGTCCCCCTCACTCCTGCATCCTCAGCTTCTGCCTTTCTGGTTGTCCTTCCCCCGCAGGTTATAAGCACTTTCGGGTCCTCCCCGTTCTTGCTGTGTCCTCACCCATCACCCTACAGTCCTTTCCTTCCCTTTGGAGCCAGGCTTCTCCAAAGCAGGGTTCACATGCACCATCTTCACTCACCTCGCATTTCCGCCTCACTTTCCTCCAGGCCAGAGCCTAACCCTGCCACTCCACTGAAACTTTTCTTACCATGTCAGAGCTTACCAAAGGGACAAACCAGGGGACGTTCTCCAGCCTTGATCTTTTCCTGGACTGCTCTCTTGCACTGGCCTCCGTCAGACACTTTGTGGAACTCCCTGTCTGCCTGGCCTTGTAGCTGTTTCTGCTCCTTGGCACGCCCCAAACTTCCCTTTTCTGGTCCTTTCCTTCCTACCCCAGCCCCCCCCGCCCAGTGCTGGGGATCACAGAATGCTGCTCTCACCTGCTGTTTTTCTCTCCACCACGTCCCACACAATGCTCTTGTGATTTTGACTCCCTCACCGTAAGCAGGTGACCCCCAAATCTAGAGCTCCAGTTCTTACATTCTCCCAAGTTTCAAACACGTATATCGTATCTCACTGCCTACCTTTAGAAGCTCTCCACCTATGTGTCTCCCTGGTGTCCGAACCCAGCGTATCCAAGGGGAGCTTTCCTCTCCCCCACCAATGTCATCGATATCGTTTGGTGGTTCTGTCGTTCACGAAGCCACCCAAGCTGGTGCCGTCGACTCATCTGAGGCGCTTGTCCCTCCTGCTCATCCTCACGGTCAGCTGGTCCCTAAACCGTGTTTATTCTGCCCCTCCCCCCCTTTAAGCAAATGCGCTTGACCCTTTTTACTTCTCTCCCTATCCTCAGTGCCAGCACCTTGAAGTCAGGCTACCATCATTTCTGTTCTAGACTCTGGCAAAAACCTGCCAACCCCACCCTCCTCCAGTCCCTCCTCTGCGCTTCAGCCAGGATGATCTCTCTCAAAGGAAAATCAGGTTTCCGTGGCTTCCCGTCACCCACAGCGGGAGTCAGCCAACTACCACCCACAGGCCAAATCTGGCCCTCAGCCTGCTTTTGTAAATAAAGTTTTATTGGATCACAGCCCTTGTTTTTGTTTTTTTTATTTTACATATTGTTTATGACTGTCTTTGCATTATGATGGCAAAATCGAGTAGTTGCAACAGAAATTGTGTGGCCCCTAAGCCAAAAATATTTGCTGTCTGTCCTTTATAGAAAACCTTTTGTGACCTCTGCCTTACAGGATAGACCAGGATGGAATTCCAGCACCTGAGCGGGCAGGCTTGCCGTGCCCTCCACGACCTGGCTCTTGTCTGCCTCTCTGGTCTCATTTCCCTCCCTCTCTTGCTTCTCCACGCTTTGCTCCCTCACACACTGTGCTGCTCCCCACCCTTGGTCCTGTGTCCATAGTTTTCCCTCTGGCTGGACCCCCTTCCCATGTTCCTTCACCTGACGATCTCTTATTCGTGACTCAGCTCACACGTCACCTGCTTCAGGAGACTTCGGTGACTCCCTGGCGGGGTCGCTGCCCCTCTGCCGTGGTCCTGCAGACCCCACGATTCCCTCTCCCACAGCACTTTCCATATTACCTTGGGATCATCTGCTCAGGTGTCTGTCTCCCTCATTAGGCTGTGTGCCCTTTAAGGACATAAACCTTCTCTTCTCCTTACCTCAGCACCCACCACAGTGTCTAGCACATAATAGGTGCTCAATAAATAGGCATGGAACAAAGAAACGACCAGTGGCTGCAAGTTAAATGGCCTCTCGCCAGGGTGATTAGAAGGATGATGCTGGTATCAAGAGCCAGGGGTGGCTTTGCCAGACGGGTTAACCGTCTTGTATCACAGAGCAAGTTGCTAGCAGCACGGAACCAGGATTCATAGAAAAGAGTGGGGAAACCTGAAGGTCTGGGGCTCCCTCTGCAGGGGGAGGGGTGGGGAGTGTTCAAGTGTTTGGGATCCCCGTGTGGTAGCCTCGGGAAGTCCAAATAGAATTGTGTGTATCCTGGTCAGTTACTTTATTTATCCCTAAATTTCAATGACCGATCTATCACCACATAATTAGAGATGCTGTGATTTGAATTTATTACCAAACATGGCTCTGCACTGTTGCTATTGGACTTGTACCACATTGCAGTGTGAGCGTGGAGATTATTGTATAAATTATTCTCACTCACATAATCATCGTGATTTTAATTACTGTGTAATCTTCGCTAATTACTGTTGTATGTACCATTTGCTTTGGTACCGATTTAACACAACTGCTTTTCGTTTGGCTAAAAGACGGCACTACAACTTTTCCTTTTTCAGGGAAAAATTTGCTTTCTGTAAACATTTGCAGCCCCATGCTCTTGGCTTGCGGTTCTTCGTTTGAAAGAAAAAGATTTAGACACCACCATCCTCCTCTGATCAGCCCTCGTTGATTTTTATGTGGGATAAGGCTGGCCTGGATTCGTAAAAATGTCTAAATTATAGGGTATTGTTTTTAAAATAAAGTTGTATCACTTTCAAGGAAACGCAATTACTCTCCTGCAGAAGTGGGGCCAAGGATGGGTCACGTGAGACCTGCTTAAATGATTAGATAAGATTCGTTTGTAATTAGTTCATTAATTATGTAAATATGAATGGATGATACTTGGCGTTAAAAACAGCTTGTTCTCAAAGTAGGTTAAGCACCCCCCGCTAATCTTATTTCAAGAGCACATTTATTTACTGGTCTCTGCATTCTCAGAACCAGAGCTCAGGATCATTTTAATCCGTCCTCAATGTACTTAATGAATGAGCCTCTCATGAAAATGGTTTTGTGTCTTCCTAGGATGAAAGGGTCCTTTTCAGTCTTATCAGTATTAAGAAGATTAGTGGACGAGATGAAGAAACTGAGAGAATGGGAATTTTCAGCGCAGACATGGTAACCAGGGACCCAAGGGCTCGGCAAGTGAGGAGCAGGAGAAGTTCGGCTCTGTCCGGGGTTCATCCTCGGAGCCAGCAGCACTCTTGGGCAGGCTTCCGTGGGTAGGAGGCTGTTTTCTGTGAGCTCCAGGTCATACGTGGTAGAGCTGCGAATCCTTCGGGAATTTTGAGGCGCACCTAAGTTAGATGCAAGTTTATATAAAACCATTTGGGTTAATCATTGATGGCTCAGAACATTCTAGTAGAATCTGTGGTTCTCTAACTGAGCTAAACTTTTGTTAAGTCAACTTATCGAAACATATGTACTGGAAACTAAGTCTGCATGAGATTTTCAACAATTGGTCATACCTTTGTAATTGCTACCAAAATCAAAACCAGACCGCTGCTAGTGCCCCTAACCCCTTCTTGTGTCCAGTCCAGTTGTGTCCTCCTCCTTATTCAAAGGTAACCACCATCTTAATTTCTGCTCTGAATTTAGGTGAGCCTATTTTTTTGAACTCTCCAATGCCTTTAAGTTTAAATTTTGCTTTTCTGGTTTTTCTAAGTGGGGGGTTTCTCTGATAGATGCTAGACTATCATATTTGGAAGCTGAATGCTGAGTGAGACTTTTCTACCCCTTTTGCTCAGTAAACATTCCTGCCTTCCATGCCCAGGAGGACATGAAGGGTCACTCACACTTCCCTCCAGTCATATGTTGGTGAACTGCCTCCCCCCCCCTAGAGTATAAGCTTCTTTTTAAAAAAAAATTATTTATTTAATTTATTTTTGGCTGGATTTGGTCTTCGTTGCCGTGCACAGGCTTTCTCTGGTTGTGGAGAGCAGGGGCTACTCTTCGTTGTGGTGCGTGGGCTTCTCACTGTGGTGACTTCTCTTGTTGTGGAACACAGGCTGTAGGCATGCAGGCTTTAGTAGTTGTGGCACATGGGCTCAGTAGTTGTGGCTCACAAGCTTATTTGCTCTGTGGCGTGTGGGATCTTCCTGGACCAGTGCTCGAACCCGTGTCCCCTGCATTGGCAGGTGGATTCTTATAAGCTTCTTGAATGAGAGGGTTATTTACCTCATGTCAGCAGCAGCTGGTCTCATAGGCATTCAACAAATGGTTCTGAATGGCTAGAAGGAGGGGTGGATGGATGGGTAACTTCCATTCGCTTAAAGCTGCATTTTTATGACGAACTGGGTGCTGCTATGAATAAGTCAGAGGTTTTATGTGGTTATGGCCATTGTACAGTGCTCAGCCGAGGTAATGTCTAATGCATGGGAAGTGAAGGAAAGCATTGAAAATTTATTTAAAATATGTTGAACCCAAGTTTAATCTCTCATCCAATTTGATTACTTTACATACCCAGTTTTTTCTTACAGAACACTGGAGGTTGTGTCAGAAGGGCAGGCTGAGGTTTGAGAGCCAGTGCTTTCCCCTTTCATCAGAGTGTGACCCAGGAGGCTCTCTGCTTCTTTGTTTTTTCAGGGGTGAATGAGGGGTTCAAGCCAGATGTGGTCCCAGCTGCCCCTCAATTCTGAAGTTGATAAAATACTGTAGAAATCAAACCAGGCTTTGGACTGGGTTTCGACATGGAAGGAATTCCCTCTAGGTTGTGTCCTGGAAGTTGGTTTTGAATCTCTTGGTTTGAATCCCAGAGAAGTGGGTTTGGCTGACCGGCAAGTGGGGCTGCTGGGGTCTGGATGAACCAGCCAGGTGAGGCAGATGAAGCCTTTTGTCCCGCTTTCTTCACCCAACAATCCCTCATCCTATTCCTCCATTCCTTCACTCTTTCCATTCCATGAAGTCTCCTTGAGGAACTCTTGTAGGTCCTGGGAATTCACAGAAGAAAATTACGGTCTAGTTCAGAACTAACAGTCTTGCTGGGAATTGTAAACAAGTAAGCAAGCAATTATAGGGCAGAAGATGGGGAAGCACAGGGGCTGTAGGAACCAGAGGAGACCCCAAGCCCAGCCTGGGAGGTGGGCAAAGGCTGCTGGAGGTGGCTGCAGTGGGCTGAACATTGAAGGGCAGTGAGAAATGTTTGCTTTTTCTTTTTTTAATCGATCAATAGACTCACCTGTAAAGTGTTCTTTCCCTCCCTGTTCCCTCTCTCTCTCTTTCTTCTTCTTCTTTTTTTTTTTAAATAATGAAGGCGTCTGGGCACCATCAACTCTGCTAGCCTCAGCCTTAATTTCACATTTTTTTTTTGTATTGACTTTACTTCTGTCTTTACCTTCCTCTCTACCTCTATCTATATCTAAACACATTTTTTATGCCCAACAATGTGAAAGTAAGTTGAAAACATCATGACAGTTCTCCTGAAAAGAATTTCACATCTTTATCCTACGAAGAAGGACATTTCCTGACTATGGCAGTGTTATCGCAGCTGAGAAAAAGAACAGATCCACAATGTTGTCCTAAAGTTGTATCACTGTACTTTTTAAAAGGAGTATCCTATTAAGGGCACTCATTGCATCTGGTTGTTTTGTTTCTCTGGGTCTCTTTTTTAAAAAAGTAAAGACTGTTCTTTTAGAGCAGGTTTAGACTTACAGAAAATCGAGCAGAAAGAACAGAGCACCCATATCCCCCCATCTCTGTCTTCCTTCCCTCAGTTTCCCCTCTTATTCACATCTTTCATTTGTCCTTAGTCGCTTTTAAGCTAGAATGGTCCCCTTACCACCCGGCCCCCATTGAAACTGGTTTTTTTTTTTGGTAGAGTTTCAGGCGTGATTGGTCCTCATACCTGGTGGCTAGTAAGCATGTGTGGGTGAGACAAGGCGTATTTTGCTAACCCAGAGGTGTCCACTGAGGGCAGTTCACTGGATGGGTTTTTTAAGTGTCAAGGACTCAGGACCTGCTTAAGATCAGAGAAAACAGCAAACAAGACTTGAGTTATCTTTTCTCATAAAAATATTATAGTATGCGGCGGGGGGGGTCTCCAACCCCCGGGCCGCAGAGCGGTACCAGTCCACGGCCTGTTAGGAACCGGGCCGCACAGCAGGAGGTGAGCGGTGGGCAAGCGAGCGAAGCTTCATCTGCCGCTCCCCATCACGCGCCATCGCTGTATCACTGCCTGAAGCATCCCCCCTCCCCCCACCCCGGTCCGTGGAAAAATCGTCTTCCACAAAACTGGTTCCTGTTGCCAGAAAGGTTGGGGACCAATGCTATAAGGAATATAAGGTATTTACAGATCTGTTTCCTGACTCAAGCCTCTGCACCTTCAGGCCAGAAATGACCAGGTGGAGGGCCTCTCTGCTGCTTATTCCACAGCTCGTCTGCTTGCCCTCGAGCAGGCCTCCCTGCACACCCCACCCCCGTGGCCTCCTCCTTGCTTCAGGTCTTCCCTTTCAGGCGAGTGGCGCCTCTGCCTGTGATGTAGGCATCAGCCCTTGCTGGTCAAGGGTTTTGCAGAAACCGCTGACTAAGCGAAGAGCTGGTAGGAGGGCTCTTCCGCTTGGCCTGTCTTCCTCAACCCCTCCCAGCACCCAGATCCTACCCCTCCTCCTGACGGCACCCCGCCTCCTCCAGAGAGGCCGTGCCCTCAGGCTGCAGCCCCTGCCCTCTCCCTCGCCCGCCTCCCGCGGTGTTTGCGGTCCAGGGTCCCCAGGCCCCAGGGCTGCTTGCACGGCTGACCCCTCCGCGTGCGGGTCCAGTGTCCGCACCCGCAGGGCGCCCCCCGAAAGGCTGAGGCAGCCCCTTTTCTGCTGCGAGGAGCTGAGCCGAGCATCGCGTATAGCCACTCAGACCCAGGGGAGGGCCTCGGCTCTGATCCTTCCTCTCCGCCTGTCTCGGAGCCTCTGGTTCCTCCTCTGTAAAGTGAAACAAAGGCAGTAGCAGCCGGTAGAGCAGAGCGGTCGGGACACGTGGATCCCGAGGTTGGATTCCCCGGGTTTAAATTCATGTTCTCCCATTTATTCCGTGACAGAGTACTTATCCTTCCTGAGCCTCATGTGTGACATAGGAAGATTATTATAATAGTTGCTGACTTAGAGGGCTGTCGTGAAGGTAAAACTGAATAATGTCTGCAAAGCCTAGAGGCGCAACATACAGTAGCTCTGATGATGCAGAATTCCCCTGCACACTGTAGGGGCTTAATAAATGCCTCGTGCTTCCTACCCCGTCAGGCACAGTTTGGGCACCGTGTCAGCTTCTGTTACACACCGTCAATTGCTGTGTCAGACTCAGTAACGGTACCCTCAGGCCGTCTTCACAGGGCATCTGGTTTCCCATCCAGGCCTCAGTGTTAAAGAACATCGATACATCTTTAATTTCCTCTTTAATTTCAGGGTGTGCATGAAGAATGGGGGTGACAGCATGTCTTCGGGGATGATTCATGGCGTCATTAAATCTGCATCGAGTTTCCTGTGGTTACCGTTGGCCCAGGCTCTGCGCAGACTCAGACCTGGGAATTCTGGTTTTTGTTGTGCGATCGTGTCTAAGGCCAGTGAAGCCAGCGCCTCCCTGCCTTGGGCCTCACTCTGTTTTTCACTCATTGTGTCTCAGTGGATCTTGAACAATACATATGTGTAGATGTGAGTTCAACTGGACGAGGTTTCCTCTCAGCTTTCTACCTGGAGGGTGTGTGATGTCACGAAGGACAAAGCAAGGGCTTCAGCTCTAGGCAGCCAGGGTTCGGATCCAGGCAGTGGGAGCCTCGAGCAGATGGCTTCTCAGCGGTGAGCCTCAGTCTCCTCACCTTCAAGATGGGGTGATCACCCAGGTCCTGATGAGGTGATATGTACAAAGCGCATGCGTTTTTACTCTTGACCCAGGATTCATGGAGTGTCTGCTACCGTGGCAGGCACTAGAGAAGAAATGACGGGGCCGCATTCACAGGGCAGCTGGGCAGGGGAGGGGGTGTGGCCCAAGTTGGAGACACGTGTCTCAGTGGCTGGCTTGCTCTGAGGATGAACAGACCGCTTGGGTATCCTCACCCATTTCCCGTGCTGCTCAGAGCAGGCTCGGACATAGGAATTGCTTATTCTAGAACATCTGTCCTCAATCTGCGGTCTTCTCTAGCCCTGATGGGAGGGGCCATTCATTGAAAAACAATCATTAAGATTTTAAACATGTATTTATTAGTAGCAGTGTTTTGAACTGAATAAGTAACACATGCAAGTTGGACTGCACCAGCCTCCATCTCTCATGAAGAGCTGGGGGCAGGTGGACGTGTAGCTGGGCCACGCTCACAGGTACCGGCTGTCCCGATGACACACATCGGCCCTGTGCGGTTCGGCGTTATTGTCCCCATCGTCACTGCCAGGCTTCGCAAGGCACCGGGCTAGGAAGGGACAGAGCCAGGATTTCAACCCAGGCCTGTCTGCTTCCTGGAGCCCGGATTCTTAGCCTTGCAGGGTAGAAAGAGTGGAAATTCCTGCATTTCTGGGTGGTCATATCCTGGTTTGTCTAATAAGCCTTCATAAATTTGAGCCACCGATACTTAGAGAAAAAGAAGTAAAAGGAGTCCAAATTGGAGAAGAAATAAAAGTGTCACTGTTTGCAGATGACATGATACACAGAAAATCCTGAAGATGCCACCAGAGCTAATCAATGAATTCAGTAAAGGTGCAGGATAAATTAATACACAGACATCTCTTGCATTCCTATACACTGACAAAGAAAGATCAGAAAGAGAAATTAAGGAAACAATCCCATTTACCTTGACATCAAAAAGAGT
Source organism: Hippopotamus amphibius kiboko (assembly GCF_030028045.1). NCBI lineage: Eukaryota > Metazoa > Chordata > Mammalia > Artiodactyla > Hippopotamidae > Hippopotamus > Hippopotamus amphibius. Next base: position 7,676,120 of record NC_080193.1, on the reverse strand, counting down.
AAAATACCTAGGAATAAACCTACCTAAGGAGACCGAAGACCTCTACTCTGAATACTGTAAGATGCTGATGAAAGAAATTGATGGCAACACAAACAGATGGAAAGATATATCATGTTCTTGGATTGGAAACGTCAATATTGTCAAAATGACTGTTCTACCCAAGGCAGTCTACAGATTCAGTGCAATCCCTATGAAACTACCAATGGCATTTGTCACAGAACTAGAGCAGGAATTTTTAAAATTTATATGGAAACACAAAAGATGCCAAATAGCCAAAGCAATCTTGAGAAAGAAAGATGGAACTGGAAGAATCTGACTCCCTGACTTCAGACTATACTACACAGTTACAGTTTTCACATACATTCTTTTGTTCATCCATTCACTTAATGGCCACTTATCAGATGCCTACTATGTGCCAGAGGACTCAAGGTCCACTCATTCGTCCAACAATATTTAGTGAGCACCTACTATGTGCCAGAGCTCTGGCACTCCACTCATTCATTCAACATATGTTTACTGAATGCCTATTGTGTGCTCCGACACTGTTCTAGGCACGGGGGTAGAGCAGTGAATACAACAGGCCAAAACCCTTGCCCTCCAGGAGTTCTTATCTCCACAACATTGCAGAGTTGACCTGGTTTCCCTTCACCGAACAGCTGAGGAAACTGAGGCCTGGAGAAGTTAGCTGACTGTCCCAAGGCCAGTGAGTGGTTAGTGAGTGGCAGAACCAGGCTAGACTCCAAGGGACAAATGTTACCTAGTAAGGGGACATCGGAGACACTGTTAACCCTGTATCACATCACAGGGTGTGGAGGAAGTTTCCAGAGAAGGGTGCTGCTGGCTGTGGGGTTGGAACCCTGACTCGGCTGCTCCCGACCGTGTGTGCCACCCCGCCTCGCTGTGCCCGGAGCTCACAACCCCTACTCCCCAGGGTGGCTGTCGAGGTTATAAACGGACAGGACGGTCAGCTCCGTGCAGGCAGGTGGCCCACCCACTTCTCCCCTGTATCCATGGCAGCAGCGTGGCGCCCGGCACACCGTAGGGGCTCAGCCAGGGGTAACTGTTCCGGGCCCAGCCTGGCCACTGTGTGGCTGGATGTCCAGGTATGCTGCTCCCTCCTCATTAGGCAGGTGTGAGTCCATTAAGTGAATTGATGAACAAGAGAATGTATGTGAAAACTGTAACTGTGTAGTATAGTCTGAAGTCAGGGAGTCAGATTCCTCCAGTTCCATCTTTCTTTCTCAAGGTTGCTTTGGCTATTTGGCATTGTTTGTGTTTCCATGCAAATTTTAAAAACTGTCGCTGTATTTCTGTGATAAATGCCATTGGTATGCTAGACGCCTCTTCCTGTTGGGATGGACTGAGGGGCAGGCACAGAAGTTCCCAAGATGTTTCTGGAGTCCCTTCTTAGAGACTCACAGTGCCCCCGCCTAGCTCATGCCCACGCCGTCTCGCTGCCCCTTGGAGTACCTCCTGTCCGTCACCTCTCTCCCTGGCCGAGGCTCTGGGAGGCAGGACAGTGACATCTTGATTAGCCATCATCCATCCATCACACAGTGCTGATGGAAGGGAGTTCCACCTGAGCCGAGCTGTCCCTTGAGGACAGCTGGGGGAGAAATGAGTCTACCCAGGCCCCTGGAGGAAGACGGGAGGATGAGTTTGAAGTGTCCAGAGCCAGGGCAGAAATGGAGAGGATCACCCTCACCTAGGCGGCAGAGCTAGTGCCCACACCCTGAAGCTTGCAAGAGGGCATCTGAATTCAGATTCAATTCCACGGTCTCCACACAGAAAGCAGTGGATGCAACACACTTCTCCTTTGGAATGGTGGAGCAGACAGGAAATAGAACAAGATACTGCAGAGACGTGGGGGGATTTCTGAATGGTAAGCCCAGCAGGCAGTACTCAGCCAAGACAAGGTTTCTTTCTTTCTCTCTTCTTTCTTTCCCCACCCCTTCCCCATCTCCCCCGCTGCCCTCCTCATTCTGCCCCCACTCCCATTGCTCTCTACACACACACACACACACACACACCCACCACCAAGTCTGCACTGCTTGGCCTGTGCTCTGGTTTCAAGCCCACCAGCTGAGGCTCTGAAGGCACCAACCAGACTGCTCCAGGAGATGGGAGCCCGCCCACCCCGGGGAGCCCGCCCACCCCACACCCACAACATCAACCCTTGGGCCCCTCAGCAGAGCTCCGTGATCCGTATCTGGGGACAGCCAGGTGAGGCCTGAGCAGCGGAGCTGGGCCATTTTGATCTGCCCACCTTCCGGAAGATGCTACTTCTGGTGGGCCTCGGGGAAGGTGGGCAGATCTCTGCCGGTCTGGCCTAGCCGAGGTCCCCCATGGCTCCGGCCAGGAAGCCTGTGTCCTCTGGGCCTGGACAGCAGCACACGTGGGCTGCAACCTCCAGACCCCATTCCTGGCCTCCTGACAGCTTTGCGTGCCTCCGGCCTGTCCCACCTTTTGGTCAAAGAAGAGGAGGGTCCGTCCTCAGTGGCCAGCCTGCACCCATCTTTGACCCTCCCCTCTGTCCCCCTGGCCTTGCCCTCAGCCTGCCCCTTCCTTCGCCTCCTCCATCGCTACCGGTCTCTTCCTCTCCATCCCTTCATCCGTTATCCCTTCAGCTTCTCTCTTGTTGGTCCTGCTTCTACTTCTCCCCACTTTTCTTTGCCCCTCGTGCACTTTCCTCATCCTACCCACTTCCTCTTCCTCGGAGACTTGATTTCCAAGGTGGACTGGACTCAGTTCGACAACACTTACTGAGCATCTACTGTGTGCTGGGCGTGGTGCTGAGTCAGGGTGCAGAAATGAGACTCCGCAGGGTCTCGACCGCATGGGCTGGAGAGCCAGGGTTCCCCTACCTCCTCTCCTTCTGCCCTTTGCCCTCCTTTCTCTCTTCCTACCAGTCCTCCCCCTCCCCCTTTCCTCCTCCTCCTGTAGCTTCTCTTCCCTCCCTGTCTTGGCCTCTGCAGCCAGAAGGGAGCTGGGGTGAGTGGGATGGCAGAGTCCCAGGAGGCTGGGCGACAGGAGCCCTGGGTGCTGCCATCCCCGTGTGACAGGCAGCGGAGGAGACCGAGTGCCCAAGACACATTCATCACACCTGCCTCCCTTCAGGGCCAAGACAGGATGGAAATGACTTTTGTCAGCTCTGCAGCAGCCCACCGCCCCTGGCAGCTCCAAACTGTTTATTAAAAAAAAAAAAAAAAAAAAGAAGAAGAAGAAGAAGAAAGAAAAAAGAAAAGAAAGAAAGGCGTGTGAATGCCATCTTGCCGGGTCTTAGGGGAGCAATTCCAAAGTGATGATGGTGACACACACCCCTCAGGTCATCACACAGGAGCCCTCCAGCTCCCTTCCCGGCCCGTGTCCAGCTGTGACGGAGATGGAGGGTGACAGGCAGGAAATGGGGAGGGAGCAGCGGCTCTGGGCGAATTGTGTGGCTTTTGTTTTGAGCACACGGGGGCCCGCCTTTGCCAAGAGTGATGAGATGCAGGGTCTCCTGCTCGTTCATTCTCCTCTCCACTCCTCCTGGGACTACACGTGACGCTTTCCTGGGGCCTAGGGGTGGGTTAGGCTCCGGAGACCCAGAGGTTATTAGTGGTCATCGAAATGAGCACTGGTGGCTAATTATTGATGATGAATAGCCATTCAGTATTGATTATTATTAATTATTAATCATAACTCTGAACCAGTATTTGAGGAGCTGGGTGCCAGGCATGGGGCCCAGGGCTTCTCTTCCCTCCCGCTGATCTCCCTGCAAGGTCAGGTCGGTGACCAGAGCTGGAAGGAGGGGAAAGGATTGCATCCAGCAAGGGGAACAGCAAATGCAAACCCTGGAGAGGCAGGAAGAGTGTGGCCTGTCCCCGGAGACCTGTGTGGCTGCAGCAGAGTGAGCCAGGGGCCAACTCACAAGACAAGAGGTTGGAGAGGAGTTGGGAGCCAGAGCCACCTGGAGGACTAAGGATGGGGAAGACAGTGCAGAATGGAGGTAGCACATCTACACGCCTACCTTGGGATCCACCTTGTGGTCTCCTCATCACCCCCAGACCGTGACATTGACCGTCTCCACCTAGCTGACCTAGGGCATGAGGAGGGAGAGATGAGCACGGCCAGTCCTGTGCCTGTCACTCATGGAAACTTTTCACAGAGCATCATCGCCATGGCAACCTCCCAACCTCCCATCGCCATTGTCTTGGGTCAGGAGAGGCTCTTGCCAGCAGCAGAAGAGAGAGGCTTATGGGACAGTGGGAGCTCAGGAAGGCAGTGCCTAGGTCTCTACCCAGGTCCCTGAAAAAGACCCCGATCCCCTGCTCTATCTGTATCCATCTCGAGGGGCCGTAGGCTTGGCTCCTTCCGACATTAAAAAGCCCTTTGGGTCACTGTGATCGGCTCTTTTCCTTTTAAACTATCCTACGTGGTCAGGGGGTAGAGATGGTGATCTCCGACTGTGGTGGGCAGGACATCTTCCTCAAAGTCTTATACCGGGATTCCAACCTTTTTGTGTAGGAGGCTGACTCCTGTAATCACTCCTATTGTGACAGAGCCACAAGCAGGGACCAGTAACTGGGAGCTGCATCAACCTTGCCCCCACCTTCTGCAGGCCGAGCCCTGGCCCTGGCTGCCGTGCCCAAACTCTGATGTGTGGCCCCCCTTTTTGCTTTTTTATAAATTACAACTTTGCTGGTGGGCGGGAAGGAGGTTGTTTGTCTTAGAGGGAGGACAAATAGATTTTATTTATTAATGGAATGGTTGATGGACTCCAGTCTCTCTCCTTTAAGCCCTGCTCTTCATTTTGCAGTGTATGATTTCACCCCACTGCGAGATTCCCGCTTTTCAGAGGCAGGGTGGTTTTGGCTCAGCTGCTGCAGAATGCCTCTGCCTGGTAGTCCCAGAATAGAAAGCGTCTGTTCTCTTGCGTATAGTCTTGGTTTCAAGTTGATTTCATGTAAATCTTTCCCTTTTGAAGGACTGGGGGTGTTTTTGTTTTGTTTTGGGTTTTTTGTTTGTTTGTTCTTTATCCCATCTACAGGCCGTGAAAGAACCGGGGTGTCACAGAGCATCCCATTCAGATGCATTTTGGGAACACTGGCTCGCAGAAGCTCTGCTTGGTGGGGCTGTCCTCCAGGCTTGGCCCTAAATAAATAAATAACCTCCCCTCAGGTCCCTCTCCAGTCTTCAAGAAGTAAATTACCTATTTCACAGCAGGCTATGGGATGGTAGGTCCTATCGTGTCAGCTATGATGCTTCGTAAATCTAAGTCATCCGTCAGAGCTGCAGTTTTAATCTACTCAAACGTACTTAGCCGGGTTTAATTATAGACAGAAATTGCATTTGAGAAAGCGAGGAGAAATCATTTACGCGGCTTGAGCCTGCGCGTTAAATCGAAGGGTTAGTTGGAGAGTGCGGTGCGGAAGGTGTTTCCAAAGAAAAATAGTGCTCGTGCCAGTGCTCCGTGGCCCGTCGGCGCGGGTTGCAGAGGTGGCACGATGTCCGCTGACGGCGGTTTTCTTCCTGGCACAGGCTCCACGAGGAGGCCGGCGACGGGGCCCGGGACGCCCACAGCAGGACCTTGGGGGAAAAGGCTGCGTCCCCGCTCTCCCTCCGTCGAGGAAAGTACGGCCCCTTCGGTGATGGCGAAGAGTGTGGCATCCAGAGAAAGCCCCCGGAGAGGACGGGCGCGCCATCCTCCTCTCCGTCCTCCCGGAGTAGAGACGTGTCCCCGCTGCCCAGGGACAAGCTGCCTAGCCCTTCGGCAGCCCTGTCGGAGTTCGTGGAAGGGCTCCGGAGGAAGAGAGCGCAGAGGGGCCGGGGGTCACCGCTGGGCCTGGAGGACTGGCCCACCCTCCCCATCTACCAGACCACCGGCGCGTCCACGCTGCGCAGGGCCCGGGCGGGCAGCGACGAGGGCGCCCTGGCGCTGAGGGCCGGGGCCGAGTCACCCCTGGACGCGTCGGCCGGGCTCCTGCGGTCCACCAGCCTGAAGTGCATCACCTCGGAGAGCGTGGGGGGACCCAGCCCACCGCCCGAGAAGCTGAAGACCCGCTTCAGTTCCTGCGAGTCCCTCCTGGAATCGGGGCCCAGCTCGCGGAGGACACCGAGCTCCCCGGTGGCGCTCAGGGACTCCTTCTTGTCGCCCACGCTGCGCCCGCGGAGGCGCTGCCTGGAGTCCTCGCTGGACGACACGGGTTGTCCGGACCTCGGGAAGGAGCCCCTCGTCTTCCAGAACCGCCAGTTCGCCCACCTGATGGAGGAGCCCCTGGGCAGCGACCCGTTCAGCTGGAAGGTCCCGAGCCTCAACTACGAACGCAAGACCAAAGTGGATTTCGATGACTTCCTCCCGGCCATCCGGAAGCCTGAGACGCCTACGTCTTTGGCCCCCGCGGCCAAAGACAGGCAAGACAGTTCACAGCATACAAGCGTCCGCTTTGAGATGGAAGAGGCCGACCGAGGCTTTCTCTCAGGGATCACTACCGTTTTGAAAAAGAGCCCAGAGTCCAAGGAGGACCCTGCTCACCTCTCTGACTCGTCCTCCTCCTCCAGCTCCATCGTGTCCTTCAAAAGCGCCGACAGCATCAAGCGTCGGCCAAGAATCCCACGGCTGGAGGGCGACGGCGGGGAGCGAACATCCCCTGAGAACAGAGAGCCGGGGGCAGGGAGGAAAGAGGAGGATGTTGAGAGCATCATGAAGAAATACCTGCAGAAGTAGGAGCCACTCAGGTAACAATGAGAGGCTGGCCTGTCCTGGGGGGATGACACGAGGTAGTCTGGCAGCCTGGGGGCAACCGGTTGCTGCTACTGCTTTAATGCCGTGACTGGTTTCTCTAGAGGTGAGGGGTTTTAGAGGTTTTCACTGAAACAGTGTGTTGCTATTTATGCAAATAATGTGTTGCTGATAAATGCAAAACTCATCAGAAGCCCTCGCTAGGTGCCACCGCTTTCTCTGCGCTTTAAAATACAGACCCCTCAGGAATCGTGAGAGTCCTGTGGGGGGCGAGGGGGAGTGCTGAAGGAGCGCGGGGCTTTTAATGTCTCCCCACCCTTGCCCTGGTCTCTTTCCAGCACTCCGTTCGTCTGGCGCTGGGGGGCCGTGGAGGCATCTGTCCGCACGGTGACGGGAGAGCCCAGGTGGGTGGTGGGAGGGTCAGGCCAGGGTAGACGAGGCCTTGACTTTCGTGAAGTCCAGCTCTTGCGTTAAATGTGTAAAGAGGAACTGGGGCCCAAGAAGCGGGAGGAGGGGACAAGTGCAGATGTCACAGAGCGGCACGCTGGGAGCAGCCGTGCTTCCCTCTGCCTTCCCCCTCCTCCTCCCCTCCTGCTCCTGGCACGTCTCTGCAGTAAAGGTAGGAAGAGACATTCGTTGCTAGTAACAGCTCACATTTATCGAATGTGTTTATCAGGCGGTCATTTTGTGCCTGCAGGAACCCCAAGAGGTGGTGAGTATGATTTATTCCCACTCTACAGGCTGACAAACTGAGAATCAGAGAGGTTAAGGCACTTATACAAAATCACCCAGGCAGAACTGGGATTCGAAACTCCCAGAGTCCCCACTTCTGTGAGTGACACTTTTCCTTAGGTACATGTTCCAGGCCTCTTTGTGAGTCGACGCAGAGCCACACTGATGGAGCTGGGTCTTTAAAGGGGTTGCCTCTACTGAGGCAGAGCTTAGAATCACACATCTAAAGGGGGGTTGGAACTCACAGACTCCAGCCTCACTCTTGGACAAATGAGGAAGACTGCAAGATCCAGGTCACCCCGTGAGTCTGCCGCCAATCCAGCCCTGACTCCCAGTTCAGTGCTCTTTGCCCTGAGGCCGGGCGGGCCCCTCACTGCCCTCGTAAGGCATGTTTCAGACGTCAGGGTACTGCGTGTTCTGCTTCATGGCTCCCGACTGAAATGTGAAGCCCCATCGGGCAGGCTGAGAGGCAGTGGGGGAGGAGTAAGCCTCCCTCCGGGTTCAGACAGGACCCAAACCCGCAGCCCAGCGGCAGCCCCCTGCCTCCATAAATCTCCACGTCCCTGAACTCAGAACGCACAGCGGCTCAAGGCTCTCCGGGGGTCGAGAGGGCACACGGGGTGCTCAGCCCACACCTGGCTCAGCCACCAGCCCTCCTTCCAAAGGCCTCCTGGACCCAAACGAGCCACACATCCTGCCTCTTCCAGAGTCACCACAGCCCATCAAAAAGCCATTGCCCCTTCCGCGGAGACGGACTTGGACTGTATCAGAGCAAATTAATTTGACTTAACATGGCCTTCTCTCTGCTCTCAATTACCGAGGAGAGATCTGATATTCATTTACATTATTATGCTTTCAGGGACAGAGAACGCAGTTTCAAAGGCCAAGTAAAGGGCACACGTCCGGAAGGGGAACCGTCCTTAGCAGACGTCGTCACAGAACATCTTGTCTCTGCCATTTTTTTTAAAGCTCAGCTCCCCTTCCCCCCTCCCAGCAGCGCTCGCTGTGATAACGGAGAGCCTGCCTAAAAGTCTCCTCCTCCTGGGACTCACGCTGGAGTCTTGAGCGCAGCAGTGCAGCCCCATTGCCCAGGATACAAATGTGTCATGGGATTCGGAACCGCTCAAGCTCCCAGAGCTCAGTTCTTCCCCGTAACTGCCGAGCGGTGCGACCTTGCTGAGCGGTCTGTGTTCTCAGCTGGAAAGTGGGGGTAATAATACCACTACCCAAAGTAGCACTGTGACTGAGAGACCCCGGCCCGGAGCCTGGCCCCCAGTGGCGACAGTGCAGGTCAGGTACCGGCGCTTGGAAATGGTGGCCCTTCAGGATCTGGGTCTCAGGGTTCCTCCACCTGTTTCCCTCCTGCCCCCTCCACTCTCATTCCGCGCAGCCCATCGCTGCAGTACCGCCACCTGGGAATGTGGCTCTGGGGTCTTCCACCCCCCCAAACACACTCCCTGGGCCCCATTTCTCAGCTCTGACCTGTGTTTGTTTCCAGCCTCCTGGAACGCACTGCCCTTGGAGACTTCCCGACTCCACGACTATCCGGAGAAAGAGACAAAGACCGGCCAGGCCTGCCCGGGGGCCCTGAGTCCACAGCCAGCGTGGCCGCCCTCAGGAGGCCTGGGGGCCCAGCACGGGCACATCCCGCAGGGCATGGGGCTCCCAGTCGTGCTAGGTCTGTACCAAATAAAGTGTTGGCTCCTTGACATCTGGGCTTTCTCTCTATTCTGTGATCTTGTTACCTGGGACTCTGGAGGGTTGATGGGGTGCAGCTTGGGGTAGAAGGGTTCCAAGGAGGGGAACCAATGCAAGCTGTTTGTGGTTTCGGGTGCACACTGCTGTTTCTCTCCCTACGTGTCTACACGCAGTGGCCTTGCTCCTCTTCACTTGGCCAAGTTCATGTCAAGTGTCACCTCCTCCAGGAAGTCTTCCCTGATACATCAAACTGAAATAAATGCTCTTTCTCCATTCTCCTCTAATTGCCATACTTACCTCTATCATTTCTTTTGTCCATTTGTGTATATACATTGTGGGTAGATGTGTGGGCGTTCAGGACATTTTGGTGAAGGAGTGAATGAACGAGCAAATGAACGGCAGAACCAGGCAGTGGCTCACATACCCTGAGTGCCTGGGACACACCGACATACATGCATCCGGACAGATGCCCGCCCACAGCAACATCCAAGAACCTGTGGCCATCTGTTCCTGCAGCCCCCCGTACACCTCACAAACACAGCTACCAGGCCCACCCAGCTGTGCACGTGTACCAAAAACTACCCTCCCAAAGGCACACGTACAGCCTGGACAACTGCTTTTCCAAATATCCGTGAAGTATCAATAATACTAAAACTATAGGCCGCTGTTTCTTGATCACATACTATGTGCTGGCCACTGTGCTAGGCATTTTACACAGGGCATCTCACTCCAGCTTTATAAAAAGTCCTGAGAGATAAATCCACTTATTTTTTCTTATTTACAAAGGCAGAACTAGCTTATGCCCACATTCAAGTAGCCAATGCTGCTTCTCCTTAAGTGCCCACTGGCACAGGCTCCACGTCCTACCCCACGTGTGCCTCTGTTCCTGGGACCCCTGTGGTACAGCCAGTCACAGCTGCCATCAGGAAGGAAAGTCCTGCTGGGATCACCCTGTGTTCACTTGCTAGCGCTGCTGTAGCAGAGCACCGCAAGCTGAGTGGTCTAAACAACAGAAACTTACTGTCTTGAAGTTTTAGAGGCCACAAGTCCAAAATCAAGGTAGTGGCAGGGTTGGTTCCTTCAAAGTATCTTAAGGGACTCTCTCTTGACCTATATGTGGCTGTCTTCCTCCTGTGCTTGTCTGTCTCTGTGTCCAAATTTCCTCCTTTTATGAAGACAGTCATATTCTCTTAGGCCCCACCCTGACCTCAACTTGCTTACCTGTGCAAAGACCTTATCCCCAGATAAGGTTGCACTCTGAGCTACTGGGGGTTCAGGTGTCTTTGGTGGGGGTGGGGATGGGGGACACAGTTCAAGCCATAACAGCTTAGCAGTTGGCACTCACCCCACAAAGGGGAGATCCCAGCTCTGAGCATCCTCGCCAGAGGCTGTGGGTAGACCTGGAAAGGGGCGGAGAGACAGGGCAAGAGGGAAATTCCCCAGATGTCCTGCCTGGGAGCACTTGCCATCCCCCCGTCTCTCTGGTGGAGCGAGTCAGCGGAAGAGTGGACTGTGTTTTCTCGGATGCAGGGGCACTCTCCCAGTGGGTGAGTCCATAGACGAATACATCATATATTTACATGTATGTAAGTAGCATCCCCCAGCAGCCTGCCATGCACAGGAGCGGCCCCAGCGCACCGGAGAGAGCAGAGACACGCGAAGGGGACATCCAAGATCTCTGCAGGGAGTCCGAGGCCCTGGCAAGGAAGACGGTGCTGCTCAAAAGCCTGTCGACGTTCTGGTGTGGAGTCAGGATGGGAGCAAACACGGCCCTGTGTCTTCCTCCAGTGGAACCCACGGAGCCTTGGAGCCTTGGAAAAGCCACTTCTCTCAGTGGGCCTCAGTTTCCTCATCTCAGAGTGGGGATGATTGTTATTAGAATCTAATGGCATTTGGGGATGGGTGAGTGTAGCAGGCTGTATTAGTTTGCTAGAGCTGCTGTAACAAAATACTACAGGCTGGGGGTCGTAAACAACAGGAACTTATTTTCTGGCAGTTCTAGAGGCTAGCATCCGAGATCAAGGTGTCAGCAGGTCTGGCTTCTGAGGCCTTTCTCCTTGGCTTGCAGACGGCCGCCTCTTTGCTGTGTCCTCACGTGGTCTTTCCTCTATGCCCACGCATCCCTGGTGTCTCTCTGTGTGTCCAAATACCCTTGTCTATGTTATAAAGGGCCCCGGTCAGAGTGGATGAGGGCCCAGCCTCAGGCCCTCACTTGAACTGACATCTTTAAAGGCCCCATCTCCAAATGCAGTCACATGCGAAGGTGATGGGCATTAGGACTTCAACATACAGATTTTGTTAGGGGTCGCAGTTCAGCCCATAGCACAAGCTATGCCAGAGAAGGTAGCAAGTTAGTTTATTAATAATGATCATTATTATTCATGTAGTGATCACATAAATATGTCCCAAGCTTGGTCTCCAAACAAAAGCAATTATGGAAATCAGGAATGAAGGTTCGCACTGCCTCCCTGGCGTTAGAGTTCTGCAGACATTTTTAGGGCCCGGAACCTGTGAGTTTCTATGTGCTTCTCCTCCAGTGCCAGCAAGATTACTCATCCAGCCAATATTTGTTGAGCACCTGCTAGGTGCCAGGTGCCGTTCCCCATACGCGGGACCCATGGAGAGCAGGTGGAGCCCCCCTGCTTTTCTGGAGGCCACATCCTTGCTGGGGAGACAGACAATGAGGAGGAAAATAAATATGTTGTCGGAGAGTGAGAAGTGCTGCAGAGGAGAATAAAGATGAAGTTATCTCGTAAGTTTCCTGTTAAAAATTTTTCTGGACGTTTATTTTACGAAGTACCTTTTTGTAAAGGAAGAAAGCCTTCATTTTTCTTCAGTCATGTGTGAGTGACACATTAAAAAAAAATTAAACCCAAAGCATAACAGCAAAGCTTTCCTCATCGTGCAGCAGGGAACCAAAATCCTGAGGATGCTCGTTAGAAGTCAATTCAACACCCTAGAAGATAACCACCGTCCTCCTGCCTCTCGACCCCCCCAACCCAACCAGCCTGATGCAGGAGATACTGAGCCAGCTGGGTCCTCCTCCCTGCAAGCTGACTCCAGAAATTCCAGTGTGGACCCTGGTGTGCCATCAAGCTCAGCCCAGGACCCAGTGCCGTAAGCAGCATGCAAGCCTTCGTTTCTCCTACTTCTGCTACCCGGGGTGACTAAAGGGCTCATGCCCCCAGGCTCTGCCACCTCCCTGCATGGCCTCGGTCAGTTCACCTCTTTCTGGGCCCTCCTTTACTCTCCTGTGTAATGGGCCTTCTAGCATCCTGTGAAAAATTAAACGCTCAGGAAGCACTTAGCACAGTTCCTGGCACCCAGCCTGTGGCCCCACAGTGGCACCATTGATCTTTGGGCTCAGAAGCACTTTTCCCTGGTGCCCAGCTCAGAGCCTCCATCTGCACAGCTGCACCCCGCGTGGTTTCCCGGACATCATAACTAAAGTCACTTCAAAGGTGAGGGTGTTGCACGTCCCACGTCCAGGTGGGTTGAGTGGCAACCCCAAATGTTTCATCTTGTTTCCAGGCCCTGAGGCCATTTTTAGCAACATGCTCAGGTCTTTAAAAAAAAAAAAAAGCCAGGACTCTTTGGACTAGAAGAAAGCCTCAAGGAAATTTTACACGTGAGGAAAATTACAGCTTATTTTACCTCAAGGTAAATTTACAGAGTGGAAAAAGATCTGCCCCAAGAGAAAGGCAGATCTGAGTTCAGAACTCAATGACATTTTCTAATTTAATAAGTATTTATGGGCCTTTCTACCACCCCATGTCCAGGGCACTGAAGATAAAGCTGAGACCGGGATGGGCTAAGGGCCTGCCTTCGTGAAGCTTGCACTTTACTGGAGGAGACAGGTAATAAGCTGGGAGATATATCCATCAGCCGGGCCCACTCACCTGATGCCCTGTGAGTAGCCGACCTGCTCCAGGTCATCCTCCCCTGTCTGCACCATCCCAGCCCTGCCCAGAGCCCTCCCCAAGCCAAGAGAGACGCAGCCCTGTCCCAAGCCCCCTGGCTGTCTGCACAGCTCAGGGCTGAAGAACTGAGGTTTTGCATCCTTTCCCAATCCCAAATGGGAAGAACAGACGAGGGGAGACTTGTGGCAGCCGGGTTGGGGGTGGAGAGTGGGGGAGGCAGGTGCTGGAGGGCGCTGGATATAGCCTCAGAGACTCTAGATGTGATGAATGGCCTGGCTGAGCTCCCCTGTTGTCTTCCAGGAGTGATGGGCAGCCTCGGCTGGGTTCCCACCCCCAGACCCGATTGCTTATTTACTTGTCAGCAAGCTTCAGAGCACGGGGACGGATGCCAGGCAGCAGGCCTGGTGACAAGGTGAGGCAGTGACCTTGTCGCCCTTTGTTAAGAACCATCTCCACTCCTACTCTTCGTATGTCTGCAAGGAGCCAGCCACTGTGCTGGGCGGTACTCAAACATCACTGCTAAGAAGCGGGTGTTGGGGTCTGCGGCCCTATCAGTCACCCCACGCGTTCTACACCTGCAAGAAAACATTTTAAATGACTCAAAGCACTGCATTGTGTGTAGCTGCGTGAAAGCTTGGTAGCCCTGAGCAAAATCCTGCTCAGGGCATATGCCTTCAGCATGCAGGGCTCAGGCCAGTGCTTTATTTAAGCCACCTCCCATCCCCCATCATCTCAAGCTTGTGGTCTTCCCACTCAGGCTGGCGCAGAGGGAGGGGGAGACACAGCTGCATTTGCCCAGCGCCCTTGGCCCGGCCCTGCCCCCAGCTGATCCTGGGGAGGAGCCTGCGGCCCAAGGTGGAAGGAGGCTGGGGGAGGCGATCCTTTAAGGCACAGTGGCCACGCCCGCGGTCAGCTGAGTCCAGTGACTGCAGCCGACTCTGAACAATTCAATAAACAGCAGTTCTTCATCGCTCAGCATGTGGGGAGAAGGAAACGAACAAGGGATCATGCAGGGGGTGGAAATGAGAGGGTAGGTAGGGAATCCCCCCGCCACCGCTGAATCAGGTGTTGAGGTTCAGAGAGGACGTGAAGGGTGGCAAGGGGAGCTTGAACCCAGGGCTCTGACTCCGAACCCAGGCATCCTTGGTAATAATACCATGGGCCAAGCTTGGCAGTATAGGCGGTGCTTTCCTATTAGGTCCACTGGAAGAACAGGTCTAGGGAACATACGGCTTCACCTTTGCCGTCTCCCTCTGGCCAAGCTAAGCCGGCCCTGCCTGCTCCACCTGGGAGGTAATGGGAGCCAGACTCTAGGAACAGGCTTGGGTTTATTCCCATCTTCACCACTGTTTAAACTGTGACCTTGAGCACTTTATTGAACTCCTTTGGTTGGAAGAGGAGACTCTGATTTTTAGAGCTTGTCTGGCCCACAGAAGCATGAGGACAAGGGCTAGTATGCCCATTTTACAGATGGGGAAACTGAGGCTCAGCAAAACCAAGTGACTGACGAAGTGAGCAGTAAAGGAGCTGGGAGTGGAGTTCAGAGCTCCTGACTCCTGGTTCAGGGTTCACTGGCCTCCTGCCAGTCTCCTGGCCTGGTCACCTGGCCAGTTTGGGGACAGGCAAAAAGGGGGTTCTGGCTCTGTCACAGGCAGGGTCACCCTAAACAAGGGACCCACCCTAGCAGTCGTTCACCTCTGCTGTCAGCTCCGATCTCAAGGAAGCTTCCTCAAGGGTGGGGTGGCATGGGGGGCTGGCTCCACGGGTGCCCGGACTCTCTCCTGTCTTCGAAGGACCCAATTTCATGCCTAATGGGCTGAGTGACTTATACCTAATTGCCACGGCCCCAGAAGCCATCAGATAGATTTAAACGTGTCCTCTCCCGAAAAGAGAGAGGTAACTGAATTTATTCTTGCTGCTGGTGGCTCATCGCGTCTCCATCAGAGCTGGGTGGGTGCCAGGGCTTATGGTCCATGGACTGTTGCCCACTATACCTGTGCGTGGAAATCCCTAAGGTGAGTTTGGAAGGTGGGGACGAGCAGGGTGGGGCATGCAGGGGTGGTCTCTGTGGCTGAGGAGCAGATACTGCTGGCAGGTCCTTGCTGGTACCAGTGCATTGGACTGGCCCATTAGTTTTCACATGCAGAAACAGGACCAGAGAGGGAGCATCTATTGCCCAAAGTCACACAGCAAATCGGGAGCAGAGCTGAACCTAGTGTTTTTCTCTTCAATTCTTGCTGCTTCTTGGAGCTGGAGAGAAATGATTTGAGGCTAATTCAGCCTTTGGGTTGACTGTGGGTAAACCAGAGTATACTAGAGAATCCTCACGGTATCTTCATGTTCTTGTCTCAGAGATTCAGGTCCACATGCTTTCTTTCTCTGTGGCCCCAAGGGGTCCACATTCGGCTCACTGTGTGTCAGGACTGCGGGAGGCATGGCTGGGTGAGCTGTTTAGCCTCTCAGTGCCTCAGTTTCCCAGCGACAAAGGCAGGATAGCAGCGATTGTATTGGATCCATCTCACATGCTTTCTCTGGTTCTCTTGGTCCCACCAATTTCCTGGAAGCCCAGCTGCCACCTGAATCACAGCTACTGTTATAGCAACATGCACGCAGGTCAGAGAGCCAAACCCTGGGCTCTCCAGCTCCTCCCACCACTCCAGGATTACAAAGGGGATCACCCTATGGGGAGCACTTTCACCAGGGGGAGAGGGAAGGTGAGGGGCTGGAGGACACACTCCCTCTCCACCCCTCCCTCTGCTGGACCACGCCAGGCAGTTTTCCTGTACATTTTAACAGAGATAGTCCATGGAGCCCAGCAACCACCGTGGCCAGAATGTGTGACTGACCTTGTAGCTTAGCTGATCTTTCCTGTCCCCTCTCCTTCAGTCTCACTCCCCTGAGATTGTACCGTCCAATAACGTACAAACATTTAAACCTTGCCCCAGGTTTATTTCCTCAGCAGCCTGGGCTTAGACTAAGGCTAAGACAAAGGGTGGTTGTGAGAAGTAAACCTATGGATGCATGAAAAAGTATTTGGAACCTCTCCTGCACTTTGCAGTCACTGGTAGACTTGAGTTGCCATCATGATTGACATGCTGTTCATATCACTCTTGAGTGATGTGGTCGTCGCGTGCTTTGCCTGCCTCTGCCCTAGCCACTACCCCAACCCCACCCGGGTCCTTCTTCCTTCTGGGCTTTCTCGTGTGCTTTCATCTCTGCCTGGCACATTCATTCATTCATTCATTCATTCATTCAGATGGATTTATTGGTCATCCACTCAACAAACTGAACAACCCACATGCAGTTCCTGGTCTGAGACTTACATCTAATCTCACCTGCCTTTTCACCTTATGAATCACCCTTTCTCCTTCAGTTCTCAGCTGCCCCTGACTTCTGGGCAAGGTTGGGGGCCCTGCCACAGCCTCCCCCACACCTGTGTCTCCCTCTGCCTTTACATTTGTAGCCCCCTGTTCACCCACTGCTCTCCTCCACCCAACTGTGAGATGCAGGACCCAACCTGTGATTGATGCTGAGGAAACTCACTCACTCAGCCAGGACTTATAAAGCACCTGCTATGTGTCAAGCACTGGAGATGGAGATTTCTAGCGCTGGAGATAGAGCAGTGACTAAAACAGACAAGCATTCATGCCCTCGTGGAATCCATATACTAGTCGGGGATGGGGCAAATGGTAAATAAGAGGAGAAAGTAAAAGATTTGATGTTTTAGATAACGAAACGTGTGGGTGAGAAAATGAAGCAGGAGAGGCATTGAGAGTGGTGGAGAATACTTTGGATAGGGTGGGTAGAGGAAGACTCCTTGAAAAAGACACAGTAAGTGAAGACCTGAAGGCGGTGAGGGATCCAACCATGTCTGTAACTTGGGGAAGAGAATTCTAGGCAGAGGAAACAGCCAGTGCAAAGGCCCTGGGGTGGAAGGGTGAATGACGTGTTTGAACATCTGCAAGGAATCCAGTGTGGCTGGAGTGGGGTGAGCGAGGGGGCAGGAGCGGTGGATGAGGGCAGAGGGATGATGGGAGCCAGATGATGTAGGACTTTGTAAAGATGTTGGCTTTAACTCAGCTTTGGGAGCCACTCAGGGTGACCAACCATCCCACTTTGCCCAGACTTAGCTCCTGGGACACTGGACTTTCAGTGCTAAAACTGGGAAACTCCCAGGCAAACCAGGGCAAGGCAGTCATCCTAGAGCCAATGCAGGGTGTGGAGCAGAGCTGTGTTGTGCTCTGATCTGCATTGATGAGGGTCATGCTGGTTGTTGGGTGGAGAATAGACTCCAAGGGACAAGAGCAGAATCAGCAAGATCAGCGTGGGGGCTCTTAATCCAGGTGAGAGATGGAGGTGGCTCAGACCAGAGCGGTCTTCGTGGAGGTGGTGAGAAGCGGACAGATTAGAAGGCAGAGCCAGCTGGAAATGCCTGATGGAGAAATGAGTGCCTGCTCCCTGTGCTGACAGCCTGGCAGGCGACCTGCTGGCAGGTGACATGCCCAGCTCCCCTTGGTGAGATGAGAAGTAGGTGCCTCTCTGTCTTCCCTGAGCTTCCTCTATGCCTCACCTCTGCCTCAGTGGAAGGGACCAAGAACTAGTGACTGCCTGTACCTTCTGAGAATCCTTCAGGATGTGGTCATCATGGCTATGAACTGGGGATGCAGACAAGGCAAGGCATGGACGCCCTTTTTACAGATGAGGAAACTGAAGCTCAGAGGATGTCAGACAGGCCTGGGTTTCAGTGCCAACCCATTCAGAGAGTGTAATTCACCTGGGGCACCTCTGAACCTCCATTTTCCCATCTGTGAAACGGAGTCAGTGACTCTTAGCCTCATCATAACCAATAAAGGCAACAGTGTGTATGAAGCGCTTGGCATGGGGCCTGACACACAGTAGGCCCTCCACAATGTCAGTTTCTCTTTCTGGATCTTTCTCCCAGCCTCCCCTTACAAAGCCTTCTGGAGTGAGTTAAAGAATGTTCTTAAGGACTGTTTTCCGGGAGCCCAGCGGAGCCATTCTGTTCAGCCGAGTGGGGAATATTTACATCTTCTTTCCTAAAGGCAAATGATTTCCTTGAGATGCCGAATTAGTTCCCAAGCAACCTCCGGGCTGTCTTGTAAATACACAGATATGACTGTTAATGGAGCCCCTACTTGTCCAGCAAACCAGAACAGAGACGCTTGAGGGCTGTAAATATCTGGACTTCATTTCCCCCAGCCAGAAATTTCTTTCACTCCTGCTATTTCCCTTTTCAAACACTCACTCTGTTGTTCACTCATGAACTCATTCAACAAGCATTTACAGAGCATCTGTTATGCACCAGGCACTGTGCTGGGCACTGGGAAACCAGGCAGGAGCAGGAGGGGCCGGGTTCTGCCCCCATGGCACTTACGGTCCAGTGACTACAAGACAAAGACTCAAGTATCAACCACGGTGCTTGGTGCATGAAAAAAAAAAGAAAGAAAGAAAATAGTAATAACAATAGCTCATATTTCTTTTTTAACTGACATCAACTTTACATGCAATGAAATGCTCAGATCTAAAGTATGCTGTTCAGTCTGCTTGAAGGGTGTCAAACAGTCACCCCAGAAAGTTCCCTCATGGCCCTTTCCAGGTCTATTAAGCTTTTGATCTGTCCATCAAATTTGATGGAGAGCCTTGCTGAGTAGAGTATTCTTAGTTGTAGTTTTCTTCCTTTTCATCACTTTATATATCATGCCACCCCCTTCTGCAGAGTTTCTGCTGAAAAATCAGCTGATAGCCTTATGGGAATTCCCTTGTACGTTATTTGTTGTTTTGCACTTGCTGCTTTTAATAGTCTCTCTATCTTTAATTTTTGCTGTGTGAGTTACAGTGTGTCTTGGCGTGTTCCTCTTTGGGTTCATCCTGTATAGGACTCTCTGAGCTTCCTGGACATGGGTGACTGTTTCCTTCCCTAGGTTAGGAAAGTTTTCAGCTCTTATGTCTGCAGATATGTTCTCAGGCCCTTTCTCTCTCTCTTCTCCTTCTGGGACCCCTGTGATGCAAATATTAGTGCCCTTGATGTTGTCCCAGAGGTCTCTGTCCTCATTTCTTTTCATTTTTTTTTTTTCTGTTCAGCACTGATGATTTCCACTTCTCTGTCTTCCTGCTCACTGATCCATTCCTCTCTATCATGTAGTCTACTGTTGATTCCGTCTAGTGCATTTTTCATCCCAGTTATTGTAGTCTGCATCTGTGGCCGCATTTTGCCTAAGTTGCTGTTGGTATTTTTATGTATCTGGTAGGTTAGCTACACGTCCTGACCTTGGCGAAGTGACCTTCTGTTGGAGACATCCTTTGGGTCCCAGCAGCACACGTCCCCCTCTACACTCAAGCTACATGCTCTAGGGGTTCCCCCTGTGAGGGCTGCACGGGTCCTTCTGCTGTGGCGGGCTGACTCTGTGGGCAGTCTGGTAGGCTTGGTTGGCCCCTGGTCCAGTGGGTTGCAGGGCCCTGCCTCGTGTAGAGGCTGCCGGCAAGGCTGGGTCACAAAGCAGCAGACTGTGGAACCCCAAGGGACCCGGGGGCTGGTGTTGGCTCACCGTGGGCGGAGTCAGGGTCCAGTAGACTGTGGGGCTGTTGCCCGCCCACTGGTGGGTGAAGCCAAGTCCTGGGGGCTACTGCTGGATACTGCAGGCAGAGTCAGGTCCTGGAGTCTGGCTGCAGGGGCCAGGGATCCCAGGGCTGGTGTCAGCTCACGGGTGAGGGGGACAGTTCCTGACACGGTTGGGTACAGGGTCCCAGGTGTCCCGAAGCTTGTGTTGGCCTCTGGCGGGCAGGGCCGGGGCCCAGCTGGTGCCAGGGCAGGGTCTGGCTCCGTGGGGGCGGGGCCAGAGGCTCCGGGGGGTGGGGTCAGGCGCAGGGGATGCTGGGACTGTGGGCGGAGCTAGGTCCCGGGCCCTTCGGCAGACAGGGCAGCGTCGAGAGGCTTCTGTGGGCTCAGTGGCTCTTAGGTCAGCCTGGCCGCTCCTGGGTGGGGCTGTGTCCCTGCCCAGTTAGTTGCTTGGCCCGAGGCGTCCCAGCACTGGCCCCTGCGGGCTGTCGTGTGGGGCCAGGTGTTGGCGCTGAGGAGCTGGAGGGAGGCTCCCACCTGCGGCGGCGTCCACGCGGTAGGAGCTCCCAAGAACTGCTGCCACCAGTGTCTGGGTCCCCAGGGTGAGCCGCAGTCTCCCCCCACCGCTCCTGGAGACCCTCCACGACCAGCAGGTAGGTCTGGCCCAGGCTCCTATCAAACGCCCGCTTCTGCCCCCGCGTCCCGGAGCGCGTGAGGCTTTGTGGGGGCCCTGCAAGCCCTTTAGCAGTGAAGCCTCTATTCCCCACCCCCCGGACTCCCGAAATGAAGACCCACCGGCCTTCAGAGCCAAACGCTCTGGGGGCTGGTCTTCTCGGTGCAGGACCCCTGGGCTGGGAGCCCGACGTGGGGCCCAGACCCCTCACCCCCGTGGGAGAACCGCTGCGGTGTTCTCACACTCCCGTGTGCGGGTCGCCCACCTGGGGGAGTGGCACGTGGCCGTATCAGAGTCCACCCCTCCTGCCTGTCTCACTGTGGCTCCTTCTTTAGTGGTGGAAGGTCTTTTCTGGTAGGTTTCGGTCTTTTCCATCCATGGTGGTTCTGCAGATAGTGGTGACTTTGGTGTGCTCCCGAGAGGAGGTGAGCGCGAGATATTTCTACCCGGCCAGCTTGGTCCCAGCCTATTTCTACTCCCTTGAATGTCTAGACACTTTACAATTCCACGTGTGGCTTGTGTTCCGTGCTGTTGCGCGGTGCTGCCTAGGCCCCTACCTGCCGCTGACATCCCATACCGCTCTCTCATTCAGCAACCCTGCGACGCCGGCTTCCTGGCACTTCCTTTCCTACCTTTGATCCTCTCCTCTTGCCGCTCCTTGTGCCCGGAATACACTTCTCCTTGAGGTCCACGTGTCTGGCTCCGGACTCCTCCCTCAGATCTCTGCCTAAATGTCCTCTCCTCTTAGGGTCTAAATATTTGTCTTCTGGTTACTTTATATCTTGCTCCCTGTTTATTTCCTTTATGACCTGAATCACCAGGTGTACTTTACTTACTGGTCTGCTGTGTGTTGTGTGATTCACTCACTAGGCAGTAAAAATCCTCCAGGAAAGGAACTCTTTCCTGGCATGAAACAGGAAGGAAAAATATAATTGTTAGAGGAATACCCAGGAAGGACTTGGGGGACAGGCTGAGGAACCCCCAGCCTCTAGACCAAGGAGATAAGTGTATGATGGACTCCCCAGAGCATAAAATTAAGGCTTAGATTTACATGCAGTGATATTAAATATTATTATTATCGTTATTAGCTGGGGGTTCAAGACACAGGGAATTCTCAGGGACAGAGTAGGGCTCCTGTCATCTGCCTACAAGGTCTTTCTCCATCAGCAGAAAGGAAGGTAATGCAGAAACGGACAGACTCTCTCACAGCTGGGACTACCATTCAGTGGCTCCCTGTCACCGTGGGAACAAAAGAAATCTCAGTTCTTTATCGTGATCTATGGGGCCAGCAACACACAGTTGATGTGTAAATGTTTGCTTGTTATCGCCCCACATTGTGAAGAAGGCAAGTTGGAAAAGCATGGGTAGATGTGATAAGCGAAGAGCAGACTTCCATGAGGGGGTTGACTGCTCAGAGGCTGTCCCCAGCTGTCCCTCAAACCCTGTCCTCTCCAAGGTGACTCTCTGCCCCCAGTCCAGAGAACGAGGTATTCATCCAAATGCAGGGGCAATGGAAAGCAAAAGGAGCGTTTTAAGAGCAGCAGAAGGCAGAGAGTGAACTGAGGGAAAGAGGGACAGTAATTTAATTTAAATACAGTTGCTTCGAGGCTAGTAAACACAGCCTCTGGATTTGGAAAGATTGAGCGGAGAGGATGCACTTTCAAAATAGGCCACTCCAAAGTCACAGATCTCGTTCACCATTTATTTAAGCATCGCGGAGTACAGTACATTTATTCACAATGAGACAATGAGCGCGAATGCGTTTCGTAAACTTTAAAGTACTTGACAAATAAAAGGCAGCAGTCATTTTGCAAATGTAATGTGCTGCTCCTGACGAAACATTATCAAGGTTTCATAAATGCAGAGTTGTGACCGTTTTGGTCAAAGCTGAGTCCCATGTGCCCAGCTCTGGGAGACACTGATGTAGGACAAACAACTGGCTGGAGAAACAGTAATCACAGGGATTCCAGGGACCTGTGTCTGCATTCTGACCACACCTCCAGGTGGCCTTGGGCAAGTCACTTCACCTCTCTGATACCCGTAAAGCGGCCTCGTAAAGCTGCCTCTAGGATTCAGTGGGAAAAGGCATGTTAAGTACCAGGCATGGTGGCTGGTATACAGCAAGTGCAAAAGAGTGGCAGACCCCCTTTTGCGCTGCAAAGCCACAATCCAGACTTAATACGCTGGAGCTTCTAAATTGAAAGAGCAGCTGTCGTTGCAAAGCCATTCTGAATCTATGCCTGAGTTGACTTCAGTTCTGACAAGAAATGCCCTCAAAAAAACAGCCCTGTTTATCTCTGGTGTGAAATTAAATTATAAAACAAATAAACAAGGGTGAACACACCCATCAGGCCACCACGATGGGTGCGTGGAAAGTGATGGGCCACTGTTACATGCACAATCCCTCCGCCAGAACCACCGTAGAAATACGGTCGGCAGCGTGGGGAGTATGAGCCGTTTATCCCTGTCTGGAGATGGGCTCACCGAGGCGCCTGGGGTGTCATCCTTATACACCGCAAGTATACAGTACAGGCCCCAGGGTCCCACCAGAACCCTCGCGTAACAGGGCAGGCTGGCCTCCTCGGGAGTTTTGACGTGTGGCGTGTTATCAGAGCTCAGACAGGCCCCAGTCCATCTGGAGAAGCTACTTAAGGCTCCCTTCTGCAGCCTCTTACCCTGCAGGTGTTGGGTGAAGGGCAGTGGGGAAGAGAGTAACAAGCCTGTTTGAACGGATGGGGGCTACTACAGAGTGGTGATGGGGCACAGAGCCGTGCGTCGTATCGTATCTGAGTTCTCTGGACGGGGTGCGGCGGGAATGAATACGGCAGGCAGAAGAGCGCCGGGATTCTGGCACTCTCCAGTTCTTGGCAAGTTTCTCTCTGCACCTCATCTTGAGTTTCCTTCTCTTTACAATGAGGATCATGATGAGCCTTAGTTTCCTGAGTGTTCGCATGGATGAAGTGTTACAACAGCGCCAGGCTCGTCGAAAATGCCCAACACACATTAGATATTCTTGGTTTTGCTCATGGGCAGTAAGAAGGGCATGGCCTGAGAGCATCCAGCACTTAACAGACTCTGTGGTAGAGTCCGAGGTTGGATAAGGTCGCATAGAAAGGTTGCCAGGAATAGTTAAAAACCGGGTGGAGGAGAGTGTTCAGGGCAGGTACAATTCTGACAAAGGGAAGTGAAGATGAAAGCTCAGGGAACAGAGTGTTCTAGGCTTGCGTGATTAACACAGCTTGGAGACAGACCAGAACAGAAAGACTCTGGTTTACGGAGCATCTCCTGTCTTCCAGGTGCTCGCTGGGTGTTGTGTGTACACAGTGTTACTTAATCCTCACAGCAGGCAAGATACACATCCTTGTTCCCATCTTACAGTGAGGAAGCAGAGGGCTGAGAGGGGAAGTGCTTTACCAAAGTCACGTTGCTCATGAGTTAAGAGATGGGATTTGAATCCAAGCCTATCTTTAATAGATGAGTGCAATTTTCTTTCTAAAAAGTTTCATTGTAAAGTAAGACACGCCTATGGAAAAAAATAGTAAGTACCCCAAAATATGCAATGAATGTTTCCATCCCATTTCCACCCTGGGCCCATTCCCCAGGGGTTAAAACTCCTCATAATCTATGTTCACCTTTCCTGAGAGATTTTTATGTATAGACAAGCATAAAGGTAAAGTACACAAATTTTACAATAATTTAAAAAAACACAGCTAGAGCATATTAAATAAATGTTTCTGCACTTTACTTTTTGGCCTTAAAAATATGCCTGGAGATTGTCCTGTATCAGCATAAAGAGGGCCCCCAGAATATGCCAATGTGTGAATCAACCATAATTTTTATCTAATCCTGCTTGGTGGACATTTAGACTTTTTCCCATCTTTTGCTTCTATAATTTTGTAATGAATATCCTTGAATATATGTCTGAGTATACATTTCTAGTCATTTGTAGGATAAATCCTTAAAGGTTAAATCAAAAGATTAAGTGCATGTTGGGTCTATTTTAGTAGTAGGTATTGGTAAAATCTAAAGCTGGTATAGTTTCCCACTGTTCTAGAGCTCTCCATGGCGGGCTAAGCTGGAGGTTGGCTTGTAAGGGGTTAAAAGCATAGGTTTGGGGGCTAGGAATCCTTCCAACTTGGCTGCAGGGTATTTTGAGATGATTTTGACCGTTTCACACATTATCTTCTTACAGAATAAGAAATGTCACTTCCATTGATACAGCTGGTTACCAAGGATAGACGTGGCAATTCACTAATTTGTTGTACATCATGTCCTATGTTGCCCTGATGCTGTTTTATCAGGAAAGGTGAGACTTATGGATGTGTACTGTCAGCTTCATTCCCTCCCTTCACTGTCCAGCATTCTCATTGTTTGTCCTCCCTCCCCTGGCCCTCAAACATTTATTATGCAGAAGGAAGGAGAACTCAACTGGGGGAGAACCGAAAGGTAGGGTTGGAGAGATTTATTAAGGAGAAAAAACAAAGTGGGCCAAAGAAGAAGGGAGAAGAGGAAAGAAAGTCTGGGTGCTGAGTTTTTGAAGAAGAGTTGAAACTCGTAGGACGGTTAGGAAGGAAATTACTCTAGGGCCACTACCAGATGGGAGGATAAGAGAAACCGGGGAAGGGAGTTTTAAACATGACACTGTGATTTATGAATTGGGTGTCTCCTTGAGAGAGAAAAGTAAAGGAATAGCTTTTTCGTATTTTTCGGTTGCTGGACTGTGCTTCTCTGAATGTCAGACTACTCCAAAACCAGACCACGTGGTCCCCCGGGGTTCACCTGGGGCACGTTGTTACTGCTGTCTACATCGTCAGCCTTTCTCATCACCATTGCTACTACCTATTAAACCCGTTTGTGTACAGGATACAGCACTAGCGTTTTACATAGTTTCCTTTCATATATATATTACATAGTTTTGTTTTTAAACAATAAGTTGGGTAATATTGCTGCCCTTGTTTTACCGAGGAAGAAACCCAGGCTAAATGTGGTTTAGCATTTTGCCCACAGCCTCATGGCTGATGCCAGGACTGGAATTTACACCCGTGCGTGTCAATACCAAGAAGCCCAGGCTCTGATCCCATGTCATCCTGGTTAGCATCTTATTAGTGTAATCGGTGTGAATACAGGGAGGGGGGAGGTGCTCAAGTCGTACAATATGCCTCTTGGGAGTGAACCCAAAGTTCATAGTTACTGAAAATTTTCCTGGGGAGCTGGAGCGCTCCCTTGGGAGACAATGAAACCTCAACTCCTAAGAACTGCATAAAGGATCCCAGGGCAGGAGTGCGCTTGTGGTTAATAGAAATTTCACGTGCAGCCACACGGAGACGAGGAGGTTGACGGATGGTCAGAAAGGATGAATCCAGGTGCAAAGAGATGAGACCACAGAGTTAGACAGAGACCAGCCCATGAAGGGATCTGAATGCCAGGCTAAGGGATTCGGCTTTATGATAAAAACCATGAGGAGTCTTTGAAGGGTTTTGAGTAGACGTTCCTTCTAAGAAGCTCACTCCAGCTGCAAGGGAGGTGATCCATCAGAGTGGAGCACAAGGAGGGCTTGGGGCCAGTGGAGAGGTCCAGGTAGGAGGCGACGTTGGGTGAGCTCAGAGAGGAGCTGACGCGGAAGGTAGTCCTAAAACCTGACGGAGTGTGGAGGTGGAGCAAAGGGGCGGGTCCCAGGATGCCTCTGAGGTTGCTAGTCTGGGTGACCACTGATTCCCGAGTCCACTCACGCACATCCACCCAGAGCAGGGAGCCCCAGGACCATATACACGTCCTGCAGCCCCAGAAGACGGTTCTGGGGCATCGCCTACCCTCTGGGGCTCCCCCTGACGAACCTGCGTCATAGATGACATTGCCTCACCCAGATGTTCACAACTGCACTTTTGCCTCCTTCTTAT
Organism: Hippopotamus amphibius kiboko; assembly: GCF_030028045.1. NCBI lineage: Eukaryota > Metazoa > Chordata > Mammalia > Artiodactyla > Hippopotamidae > Hippopotamus > Hippopotamus amphibius. The sequence goes on along the minus strand of NC_080193.1, from coordinate 7,649,902 downwards.
TCTGCAGTTCTGGCCTCTGGAAGGGAGTCGTCAGAACTCTGCCTGGGCTCAAGAAAATTAGCTACGTGCCCACCCCACTTCCGAGGCCTGCGTGCTCAGGTTCCCTGCCAGGAAGCTCTGCCCGTGCAGCAGAGCCCCATGCCAGGGACGCGCGAACCCCGTTCCTGCGATGAATTTGGATAAACGTGTGTTGTGGGAGCAACAGAGAGTGAGCACTCTTTGATGACTTAGAATGAGCCACGTGGACACTGGGTCACTCAAGCTTCAGATTTGCAGACAGCTGCCAGGGGGCCCTGGGTGACAGAGGGAGTGGGCTGGCAGAGTTAGGAAATTTCAAAGCACACAGGGATGCTTCAGGTTCCTTGAGGGGACACTCCACATCACGCTTGCTTCTTCCAAGTTGGCAGGTACACAGAGCTGAGAGCACTGCAGAGAAACTGAGCCTCGTTTTTGTCCTTCACAGAGCCCAGAGAAAGAGTAGCTGTTTGTTGAGACAGCGTAGTAGAGGCTAGAGCGTTGGCACCAGTGTCAACTGGACGTGGGCACAGAGCCTGGCTCTGACACTTGCCGTGGGACCTGAGTCCAGAGACTTGACCTCAGGGTCTCATTTTCCTCATCTGTAAGATGTGAGATGATGGTGCTCCCCACCTCCTCTGGTGTCTTAAGGATCCGATGACGTAATAACACATAGAAGGTGCGTTTCGGTAACACAGCTTTTGAGCGTCAGGTGTGCTCCAGGTGCCACTAAGCACTGGTCGCTGAAGGGGGCAGATGGGTACCCACTCTTCATAAAGCGGAGGGTCTAGTAAATCATAAGCTCTTCACCCCCATCAGGCTTTCTGACCTGGTGTATGTCAGACTTCACACTGGGAGATTTCATGTATACTATGTGAGCCTCAATCAGAAGCTAAGAGATAAGCATTGTATTAGCCCAACCTCTTTTCTCTGTAGAACACTAAGTTCATTTAGGGCTGGTACTGACACCATGCTCCATCCATCCCATTGTGCGCCAGGTCCTTAGCTACAGAGTGCCCCTGTGTAACATAACAACCTTGCCTGCTAAGCTACTCAGGGAGAAGCTCTCTTGTATCGCTGGTTTTTTTTGTAACCTCATTACATTCTGTTTACCGATGTTAGGGAGAGCCGTGTTCTGGTCTAGGCTGGGGTTTTTGTAACCCGGAGCATTAAAGAAGGACTTGTCTCCTCTAATCCTGTGAGAGCGAGGTTGCTAAGGAGACCATTGTCATATTAACTCAGTAAACACTGAGATGCTGATGACTCTAGTGAGGAGAAGCTTTCTCTTTTGAGAAAGGAAAATCTCTCCCTTTAGATTGAAGGGGGACAGCCTTCACGGAGATTGTTGGCATCCTGTCGGCAAAGGGGATCAAATCACTTTGCAACTCTTTATCTTTCTGTTTGTCAGGAGGCTAAAAAGGAGTCAGGGGAGATGGAGAAACTCCACTGTAATCCTTTAGCTAATGGAGAACTCTAGACTTCCTAAGGTTACCTCTGGAAACCCTGCGCCTTGTACGTAGAGCAAGCTATTTAAAACAAACAAACAAAAGGCAGGAGAAAATAAAGAGGAACCAAGTCAAGAGAGCCACTTTGGGAGAACGTGCCTGCCTCTTTGTAGCCGGGTTAGAGAAGCAGGCTCCTGACGAAGTGAGGACTTGGATGTCAGGCTGGCTTGAAGACATGGAAAGAATCCCACCCTCCTGGGGGAACTAATCCTATGCCTGAGATGAGCTCGCTTTGCTTGCTTAGGAAAAATAAAGTGAAAGCATGAATCTATTCCCTGATTGATTGCAGACTTGGATTAATAAAAAAGTGCCTAGATATGCATTCCTTGCAATGAGGTATTTATCATAGGATGAAAATGATTGATTGATCAAATGAGTAAATAGTATTCCAGCTCACTGGAGATGTGAGTTCTATACTCTGACAGATATGGATTGAGCCAAGGTGTATCCAAATCTAAGGACCCCTGCCCTGGGCTTGGTCGAGGGTCTTAAGTACAGACACTAGGTCTCTATGAAGCCGAAATAGGAATCTGCCAAAGAACTCAGTGAATCCACAGGCTTTGGTTCATGGAATCTTAAATCCATGGATCGTAGGGGCTGAACGGAAACTCGATGAAGATCTCACCAGTTTCAATTTGCAGAAGGAAGGGCTGGGAGCCAGAAAGATTCGATTTGTTGTTCAAGGTCAAACAGGCCATAACTAGAACCCAGGTCACCTCACTCCCAGTCTTGTCTTTCACCCCAGGAGAGGGCTGGGTTTCTTCACGGCCTCAGGCGTCTTCCTGGAGTCACTCATGGTCGTGGCATCATGGGATCTCACCTCCACTGACACCACGGGAATGCTGACCAGATACATCAGTTCCTACCTCCCTTGGCTTCATCCCCTGCACTTGTACAGTGCTCAGCCTCTCGTCCCCAGCAACACTGGTTCCTGCCCAGCTCTTTGTCGCCTGCGGTTCCTATCCTGGCCGATCCCCGCCGAGCAGGCCAGGGTGACGGATGGGCATGGGGAGAGAAGATGGGCAGCTACCAGGGAAGAATCTGTGGTTCGGAGGCCTTTTGGTGACACGCACACACACACAGAGACCAAGGAAGAATGGCTTTTTCAAACAGCATAAATAGAAAACCACGGCGCCTGAGTGCTCGCTGCTACATAATGGATGCGCTTGCCTTTTCGTAACAACATTTTAAGTCGGTAATTGGCCCAACAGGGGACACGAACTGTACACAGAGTCACAGAATAGTACAGAAAAATCTCAGAATGGCACCGCCCCCCCCAACCAAGAGAGCTGCCTGTGTCCTGAGCCCTGTAGAGACACGTGGCTGGCATTTAGAGGAGCTCAGACGCTCGGCATAAGAAAGGGCTGTGGAGGACAGCCGTCCCCAGGCTCCCTGGCCTTTTCCACATCAGAGGGTTCTTTGATATGTCCCCCTCTCCACTTCCTATGGGCCTCATGTTCTAAAGGATGCAGCCAGAAAACTAAACTGCTCTGATCATCTGGAAAAGGATGTGTTTCCCCGCAGAATAAGCACAGATTTCTGTGTAACTAAAGATCACTCCATTAATAGGATGCTTCTAAAAGAGAAGGGGTCCATCCCATCTAAAATAATGATACCAAAAATGATGGGATATATTAGATGCCTCCTGGGGCCCCACCCAGGGATTGACGAACCTCGTCTTACTTAGTTTTTACTAGATGGTCAGGAGTGGTCTTTTCACAGTTGAGGAAACTGAGGTACAAAGGAGTTCTGTAACTTGCCAAACTTAGGTTGGCCTGACCACAAAGTCACTCTTAACCATTACATGCTGCAGCCTTTTCATCAGTCTTTTTGCAGTATGGACAGTCATTTGGGGACTTTTCATTAGTTTCATAAGCTTCTGCAAGGTTGGAATTTCCAGGTTAAATATTTTTGTTTGGATCTCAGCATTTCTCTTAATAGTTAAGGCAGTGGAGGCCCAGAGAAGTTAGGAACTTGCTCCGTATCAACCCAGCTCATTAGCAGCAACACTCATTTTAAATCCTGTCTTTCCTAACTTGGTTCTGAGCTCTTTCTATCTCACTCAGCTTCAGCAAGTACTGGTTGACCACCTACCATAGGGACAGCAGATAAGTAGCATGTATGACATCACCCGCCCAGCCTGTATCTGCTGCAGACATTACTAATCAATCATGGAGCTCTTTCCTGCTGAGCCTGGATGTAGCTTGAGGCAGGCACTGCCAGTCAGCTGGATTTGGGAAAGGAGATAAACCCTGTTTACTATTGTCACCACGCACAGCATGTGCAAGCCCTTCCAGACACAAAACAAATACAAAATAAGCATCTGCTTTCAAAAATGTTATCGCTTTCAGAAAATTTTATCAGTCCAGATCACTTCTTTCAAAGTCCTAGGAAAGACCCAAGTTCAAAGCTGGTGGGTTTTAGAGACAGGTGAACGATATCGTGAGCTGATGTCCATACTCTACTCATAAGGTCACGATAAACCAAGATGGGAGCAGGGATGGGGACCACCAGGAGGGGGCTGGATGTGAATGGGAGGGGTCGTTAGCTGAAGGGCCAGTCAGCATGAGACAGCAGTGACCTGAGATCAACCTGTAGGCACATGAAGCTGAGGACGAGGGGCATAAAACCAGACAAGAGGAAGCTGAGACTGACAGCTGCAATATAGTACATATTCAGTAGCTCCGGACAAGCGAGCTCTTCCCCTCCCCTCCCCGCCCCCACCCCATCCCTCCTCTTTTATGTGATGGTCGTATAAAAGGGAGGATAATAGAATTAAGAGAGAAGGGTCATAGAGTACTGGCCTTCACAATATCTGTGGGACCTCTCTGACATAGACGCGGACAAGGACATTTCCTGAGTGGTGGATGCCGTGTAGTCAGCAAATTCAGTCAAGATTCTTCCAGCCGAACAAGTCTATGTCACATGGGTCGTTACTGCACCTGCCTGAGGGTGGTGGCCACTGGGGTGATGGGTCTTGGGACCATTAGTGAAGGGGGTGAAAAGAACAAAGGGGGAGGGCCAAAATGTGGGGTGATGGAGATGGTGGGGGCACTACTTCTAAAGCATCCCAATCCTGGGCTGGGGAGACAGGGCATATGTGGATACCAAGACAAGTGGCTCCATTTCCATCTGCGATTCCAAGAAATAAGGGCTCTCTAAAGATGTGTGTCTCCGAGGGAGGAATTCTTTTTCATGGATGTGTCAAAGTTTCGTACCAAGCCCCTCTCCCAGGCAAGCGTTGCTCAGGCCTTGCCTGCGCCCGGAGCTTGGGGAGGGGGACAGCATCCTCTTGAGCTCAGCAGCTGCTGGCTGCACCATTCTGGACCAATTCCAGCTTGAATACATTGCTGCTGCCTGCCTAAATCCACCCCGAAACCCCAAGAGGGCCTCTTAGAGAATCACTCTCACAATTCCAGACACAGAATTAGTCTCTTCAAACCAATGGGAGAGCAGCCCTCGACTGGTGGTTCATTATGCTCCATTCAAAATCAACCCCCTGCCGTTCAAGCTTCCCTCATGCCTGGGGCTCTCGGAAGAAGAAATTACATGTCGTCCTAGAGAAGGCTGGAGATGGTGCGTGGGTCCAGGTTACAACATGTTGGCGCATCGGAAAGACACGTGTGGTGACAACGTAGTAGACTGTTGTGACAGCCTGGGAAAGGTTTTGCACATCAGAGTCCAGGGAGAAACAATCTTAAGCACAAGAATATTTTAAATTTTTTTTAATGAGCTTTGCTGTTTCTTTGGAGAGAAGCAAAGAGTTCACCTACTGGGTGTCAGGTGCAAAGATGGTAACGGTCTCTCATACGTCACCGGGTTCCTACATGCTGACAGGCCCAATCTGGCCTATTGTTGTTTGTGTAAATAAAGTTTTATTAGACTACAACAAATTTGTTTGCATATATATGGTCTGTGGCTGCTTCACAAAACAACAGCAAACCTGAGTCATTGCAACAGAGACTGAATGGGCTGCAGAACCTCAAATATTACTGTCTGGCCCTTCACAGCAAAAGTTTGCTGATCCCTGATCTAGGGGAAGGTCTAGGAAACCATGTAATCTTGTCATTTGAAGCTGAGTTTCTTTGCCAGTCTGGGACCTCTCTTGCTTTTTTTTCCTGCTCAATTTGGGAATTGCCAAAGGAGTGGATTCCTGTCGATGCATTCGAGGCTCCTGGGCCACTGGCTGCTGTCTGGGTCCAGCACTGGCTGGTACCGGCAGGAGACTGGAGAGGGAGAAAAGAGTTAATTACACCCACACACAATCTGATCGGCATTTCCAGTGGCCCCTGCCGTGGACCTTGACTCTGTTGGACTCGCCCACTGTGATGCCAGCTTCTGCTGGGGGACCTCAGGCTCTGGGTAACGCTGTCTTCCCCCTTTTCCCTCCAGCCGAGAGCAGGTAGGGGCTTCCTGCTGAATTCCTCCCTGGGCTCTCTCAGTAGGGCCCGTTCAGGTCTCAGCCCTTCCATCACGAGTATAAGCAGTTCCCTGTCCCAAATTCTCTGTTCTTCATCCATACAGTTGTTTCTGTTTTCCTTGTTTGATCATGACGGATACAAGTCCTGACTCTGATTCCCAGGCCAGTGCCTGAGAGTCCGGGTAGACTCGGCATTAAGTTTTCTACCTTGATTGAGCTGTTAGAGTTTGGCTCTAAATTCTGAGGGCCTCTGCTGTGCCACATGATGGGAGCAGACACTCCATCAGCCAAGGATCCTTGCTAGGACCCTGGGCTTCTCTCCCCTCCCCAAATGAGCACCCTTCTCCATCCTGCAGTTCTGCTTCCTGCTCGCGGTGAGACAGGCCCCTGAATGGGTGGCACTATTAGAGTTCCCAGCTTCTGGCTTTCCTGGCCACCAGGGTGCTACACCCCCACCACCCAGCAAAGGCCATCCCTGTGATGCTCTTAGTCTGTTCCTGTGCTGTTCACACTCTCAGCTCCCCTCTGCCCAGCTCCGACCTTGTGGTCCAGTTAACACCAGCTTCATACTGTTTGGCCTTGGTATTCTTGACATTTGAATCTTGGCCCTCTCTAGCCTATCTGGTTTTTGTTTTGTTTTGTTTTAGATTTTAAAATCGACTCTGAAAAACAACAAGAATCCGTGGTCAAAACATTTTAGGAAATGCTGATTTAGACAAATTTAAAGAGGCCTCTTCTCTGCAGGATGTCTCAGATCCTTTAAAATACAAAGCAACTGAGATTATAGTGTTTTCAAAGCTAATTTGAACAATGGAACTCTTCTTCTGTGTGTGTATGTATTATGTTGTGGGACTTGGGGAGCATGAAGTATTATTTGGTATTATAAATTTTAGTCATTTTTGTCTAACTTCCATCCTTCTCCCACCCTCCTTCTTCGGGTGACAGGACCCTTCTCTCCAGTCAGAGGCCTTTTCTATCCGATGAAGGTGGGACAGACACCCTTGCCACCATCTCTAGCACCAGGATTGGGAATGTGACCCAGTCCTGTTTGTAGAGTTTGGTTGAGGGTGAGAATGTGGTCTAAGCTGGACAAATCAGAGTCCTTGCTAGGACTTTTCTGGCAAGAGTTTCAGGAAAGACTTTTTTTTCTTCCACTGGGGATGTTGAGTTGCTAGGATACTAGTGGCCCAGCAGGTCAGATGGCTGTCAGGTGGAGAGAACCTATTGGAGTAGAAACCCTAGCCAAGAAAGACAGCAGAGCTGAGAGACGGAGAGAGAGCAGAGCCCTGACAATACTTCCTGAGCCACTGTGCTCAGTCAGGTCTGAAGCTAGTTCCATTTCTTTTACTTCTTAATTACGTGAGTTAATAAATCCCCTCACTCCTTTAAAATTTTATTTTTGCTTAAGCTAGTTTGAGTTCACTTTTTCTCTCTCACAAATGAAATACACCTGACTGATGAGAAAACCCAGCCTCCTCTGGTTCAATATATGTGCCATGCCACCTTGGGGCAGAATCGCCTGATGTCCCTCAATCCTCAGGACGCAGTCCCCAAGGTCAAGCTCCACAGCGGGTGTTCTGGTCTACCCATTCCAGGTTCCCCAAAGCGAAGTGGTTGTGTAGAAGTGAATGGTCGAATATGGAGCAGACAGATCAAGCATAACCTCAAGAGCACAGCGTAGCCTCCATCCGTAATTCCTCTTCCCAGGTCAGGTCACAGTCTTGGCATCCTGGGAATTGGTCACAGGCAAACCCACTCGGTACATGTGGCCCAGCCCTGGGCCTCCCCTAGGGCTATGCCGTGAGTCTGTGTTTGCTCTAAATATCTACATTCTCCACTGTGATACTGTTCCAACACCAAAGATCGTTGATTCCAGATCATTGATTCTGGACTAATTTACTTGGTGCAGCTAGAAAACAACATATGTTGACTTGAATGATATTCAGATTAATAAAAGAGACTCCAAGGCCTTCCGACTGAGTGGCAGTTTTAATTTGGAAATTACTCACATGGAATGGCAGAAGTGCCAAGAATACAGGTGTAAACAAGTGACAGAAATGAAAAGAATCCAAGGTGTGAGGAGAACAATGGAAATATTAGCTTCTGTATTTGACACCACTCAGCGTTGGACAGGCGCTTCCACAAATGATCTTGTTGATACTCAGGCCACCCTCTGAGCGGGCAAAGATGATGAGTTTCATTTTGCGGACATGACTGAAGCAGCCAGAAACATGAAGCGGCTTGCCCAAGGCCGCAGAGCCGGAGGAAGGCAGTCAGGGCTTGTTGTGGGACATCTGGCCCTGGCCTAGCTGTCTTTACACACCACCCCACAGCGCTGTGTCGGCTACCTCCCATGCATGGTCGGTGCAGGGCTCTAGTTCCCATTTTTCCAGCCAGTGCATACGGTGATTCTGCCCTTAATCCCCAGCCCCAGGTCTAAATTTACCACCCCACCCCCCAACAGTAACCATCATTTTGCTAGAATATCTGTGTTTTCTTTCCACCACTAGCGTTTCCAGTTGCCACCTATGAAAACTGTGACTATAGAATCCAACTCCAACCATAAAGGGTCAGAATCTGAGAATAGTGTGACTGCAGGAATAGTGTGGCTTTTCTTTTTCCCAATCATTCCTTTCTTGATTTAATGTCTTCTGGCTTATTTATTAGGGCTTCTTAACAAATCAGAGAATCTTTAAAAATTTTTATTTATTTATTTTTAAGTTTTGGTTGCGTTGGGTCTTCATTGCTGCACACGGGCTTTCTCTAGTTGTGGCGAGCGGGGGCTCACTCTTCTGTTGCCGTGCACGGGCTACTCATTGTGGTGATGTCTCATTGCGGTGTCTTCTCTTGTTGCAGAGCACAGGCTCTAGGCATGTGGGCTTCAGTAGTTGTGGCACATGGGCTCAGTAATTGTGGCTCACGGGCTTAGTTGCTCCACAGCATGTGGGATCTTCCTGGACCAGGGATTGAACCCATGTCCCCTGCATTGGCAGGAGGGTTGTTCACTACTGTGCCACCAGGGAAGTCCCAAAGAATTTTTTTTTAAGGAGAGTTAAGTCTTTCAAAGATAATCCTTGATACCATGGTGGACATAAGTAAATTTTATCATTCTTAACAGACCCAACCAATTCCATGAAGATGAGCTAATGGACCTTAATGAAGACAGCAGCCATCAGTTAAAACATTAATCATCATTTCTTTAGTGTCTTTCTCCCCAACTCAGTCCTAAGCTCCAGGAGAAATTGTGCCCATCTTGTTCATCACTCTGTATCCTTAGCAGTAGTAGAGGGTTCAGCACATAGTAAATGCTTATATTAGAAATAATATAATGAAGGAATAAACAAACCATTAAGATAATTAAATCAGCACAAATGCAACTGACTCACTGGCTGATCCTAGATAAACATCAGCTCCTGAACTTTATAGCCAATAACAGGTTCTCTGTTCATTCAGTGTAATTCACTACCATCCAGCAAAGTAGTTATTGATCTCCTGCAGTGGGCCAGGACTGTCTTAGACTTAGAGACACTTCATATTCTTTTTAGGATGAATCAAGATGTGAACACACAGACATTCAAACATGCAAACAAACATACACGCACAAACACATTTACATATATTAATATATCTGTGTATACACATAAAAATATTTTTAAAAGTCTTAATTTCTTAAGATGTCAGTACTACACAAAGCTATCTATAGTTTTAATGCAATCCCTGTCAAAATACCACTGATGATTTTGCACAAATAAAAAAACTCATTGTAGAGTTCATATGGAATCTCATTTGTTTTGGCCACTTTGACCGCAAGTGGCCAAAACAATCCTGTAAAAGAAGAAGAGAGCTCAAGGATTCACATTCCTGGTTTCAAATTTTACTCCAAATCTACACTAATCAAAATAGTATGGTACTGGCTTAGTGACAGACCTACAGACCAATGGGATAGAATAGAGAGTCCAGAAATCCTTGCATTTATGATTCAATGATTTTCAGTAAGGATGCCAAGACCATTCAATAGGAAAGTACAGTATTTTCAAAACGTGGTGTTGATAAAAATTGGCTATTCACATGCAAGAGTGAAGCTAGACCCTTACCTAATACCACATACAAAAATTAACTCAAAACAAATCAAAGACTTAAATGCAAGACCTAAAACCAGGTCCACCCAAGCACTGTGTGGTCACATGACCCAGACATGGCAATGAGAGCATTTCATTTTCTGGGCCACGAGAATTGGTTTAGGGCTGAGCAGTGACTTCAGTCGGTCCAGTGAGAGTCAGCCCTGGGACTTTTGCTCCACTCTTGGGATAGGGAGCTCTTTTGCCTTCTAGGGTCTTTAGCTGGAAAGGGGCAAACTTCGAGCTGTCTGTGGCCAGTTTTACCATCTTGCATGCGTCTGGGAATGGAGTCAACACATTGCCTTCAGGAAAGTAGAAGTGAGAAAAATAGAATGTTGGGAAAGCAAAACAAACTGACGATTGGTGTGAACGTCTAGATACGGCCACACTTGAAGATCACACACCTGTATACATGACAACCGATGCCTCTTTGTTTAAACTATTTTGAGTTGGGTTTCTTTCATTTGCAACTAAGAGTCCTGTTGAATATATCTAAGACCTGTAACATCTAGCATAGTGCTAAAACATAATAGGTGGTCAATGCTAATTAAATGTCACTGATCATCTAGCTGACCGCTATATAAGTACCTACTATGTACCAAGCATCTTAAGTTATGTCAAGTCCTGGAAATAGTCCTGACATACTTGAAGGCTTGGATTCCAGTCCTGGCTTCATCCCTTACATATGATCCTGGATAAGTTACTACTACTGTCTGAGGCTCAGTTTCCCTCATCTGCAAGAAGATGGGGTTGGAACAGATGAGGTCGTGGGCTAGACACAACCCTTCTTTTGGTGTTTCATTTGGCCTGCACAGTATTTTACAATTTAATTTCATATGCAAACTCACATATCCAGCTTCTCTAGAAAAATTGGGAATCAGCCCACATTGGGTCCCCATTGCCACCTAGCAGTGACAGACAGGTTTTAAGAAGGGCATGTCTGCTCTGAGTTACCCAGACTCCACCCTCTCCATCATCTCTTATACTTGTCTGCACACTCAGCTTGTGACCTGATGACCACAAGAAGCATCTGAGTTTCTGTTTTCCAGATATTCTCTTTTGGCTCTCACATTTTCTGAGAAGGCAGAACATACCCTTTGTGATCCAGGGAAAGAGACTGAAACCAAGTAGGAAAACACCCACCGTACTTGGGAAGCAGTCAGTTATTCTAACCTCTCCAGGGTCACCGGAGGGTCCTCAGGCCCAGAGAAATGGCAGCAGTCAGGGGGCAGAGACGAACAAGCCGAGATTGTCTGTATTTGCTTCTCAGTCAGACAAAGAAAATCCCTCTCCATGCAAAGCCTCCCCAGCAGCTTTGATGTCCCTCTTCCAAGCGGCACCACTTCAGACAAGAGAGTCAGGCAGGGGCAGGGAGCTGAGAACAAAGAAGCGTTTCCTGGGCTGCTAATTATTCTCCTTCTGTGTAAATAATTATCTGGAAGGGGAAAAAAACAGTCCACAGCTAAAGAGCTGGAAAAGCAAAAGGAAGATGAAAGGGGGCTGGGGATTTGATGTGTCCCCGGGAGCAATCCTTGAAGGGAAAGCAAGGCACAGCAAAACCCCTCTTACTTCCTGTGTTTTCAACACTTAGCCTGGGACTTTCAAAGCCTTTGGCATCGGTGCTGTAATTAAATCATGGTTCTGGAAGCTGGCGTGTGGATAATCCAACCGTTTTTGGCTCTGGTTCCTGCTGGACTCTGCTGGAGCCCTAGAGGATGAGGCTCTTGGGTCAATTGAGCCTGAGCTTGAACTTGGCTCCACTGCTGATTATAAATGGGATTAGGGACAAGTTGCTTCTTCCCACCTTAGGGTCTGTGCAGAAGCTCACCCAAGGCTGAGTCTGGGTTGAAGACAGAAAAAAAAAAAAAAACCAGCATGAGGGAGGCCTGTTAGGAACTGGGATATCAATTTGGTAGAGAAAGAGCAGAAGACTCAGGGGGCCAGAGAAGAAGCCTGGGGGCAGAGGAAGCAAACAGATGTCCGACATCAAAAGAAGTTTGGTGAGTCTTGACCATTTTTTCCTGAGTGCAAAAAGACATTTGAATTTCTCCCTGGAGGCCTGGGAAGTACAGATGAGTGGTATCCTGGTATCTGAGCCTCCCAAACTGGCAAAGGAAGGGAATTGAGTTGGGCAAATCACTACCCACTCTCTGCTCATCTCTGCCTGACAGTGGGGCCGTTCATTGGCAGGGCACTCGGAGGCATCCGTGGAGGACATTTAGAAGAAAGAATGAGAAACAGGACACCCCGATCACCCAGTCGTCCACAAAAGACTCTCTACAACCAGGGCTGTGTCTACCTGGTGGGCACAGGAAGAAAACATTGCATTCATCTGTTTGGACGCTCCTAAACCATGCATCCAAGTAAGATGACACGTTATCATCTTATCTGCAACCTGGGGAAGCCGGATCCCAAAGAACCGATTCCGGAATCTCTATTCGGCGCCGGAGAACTGGAGCCCCTGGCTTTGTGAGGGGCTGGGGGATTTCCTCTCCTCTCATCAGATCAAAAGACAGATGATGCTCAACGTCTTGGCGTGTGTTGTGGAGTCTAGGAGTGGCAATGGCATGGCAGGGCTGTTGGCTGCAGCTGATGAGACTCTGAGGTCTCCATTCGTCAAGGGCAGTAAGAGAAGGTAACAGGATGGGTCTCCAAGGAACATGTGGGCTGAACACCAGGAATTATGGATGAAGATGTAGAATTAGCACAGGCTCCAGATGAGCCAGGTGGTGGGTATGAAGCCAGTTTATTTCCTCTGTGTTGGACGGCAGGGAATAAGATTGCTGGGGAATAAGATTGCTAAACTTAACCCTATCCTTAACCCTAACCTTAACTGTATCCCTAACCCTAATCCCAGTTAAATTTGAATTTCAGATTAAAAAACCCACAATTTTTAGCATAAGTATATCCCATCCAATATTTTGGACATATTTACACTAATATATATTCATTGTTCATCTGAAATTAAAATTGACCCAGGCATATTGCTAAATCTGGCAATCCTAACTGGGAACTTAGTAGAAATTTAATGTAGGAGGTGAAGACTTGTGACCTGCAGGATAAAGTGGTTTGGTTTGGCCAGCACAGTACTTCAAAACTAAGGATGTTTCACATAAAATCCAAATTTCCACCTTCTTTTGAGAAGTCATAGATCAGGTCACACCTGCCCCTTGGCCGCCCGTTTACCACCGTCCTCACTCCTACTTGCCTGCCTGGCCCAATTTGCTCTTTTATTGTTGTTTGCTGGTCCTTGTAACATGGAAGTTTGAGACCCTTTGGCTCACTTCGGGGGACACAGGGAGAGACCCTGGTTCACTCACTGCAATCGACAGACTCTTCAGATCAGTCACTGATGAGTCACTGATGAGAGGTCCAGCTTCGTTGTGGTGCACTCCACCCTCCCTGTACTTGGGCCTTTATCTTCCCATTGGGACAATGGAGAAGCCCTGCCCTACCTCACTCTGGAATGGGGTGAAGATGGGAAGAAAGTGTGAGTCTGAAAGTTCGCTGAAAAACTTGATCATGGCCTTCACCAGACGTCCATTCGTGAGCTCTCCACCCTGCAGTCAGAATGATCTTCCCAAAATGTACATCCTGCCATGGTTTCCTGCAGGATGCAATCCAGACTCCCTCCCATGGCCTGCAAGGCTCAGTGGTTTGGTGCACCCTAACCCATCTCCAAACCCACCCACTCCTACTGCCTTCCATGCAGTGCTGCAGACCCTGAACTTTCCAGTTCCTCAGACTCACCCTGAGCCTTTGAGTGTGATGCTTCTTGTGCCTGGAGCATGCTCCCTGCCCCCCTCAGTGGCTGCAGCTTGAATTCTACCCCCCTTCATCCCACACTCTGTTAGGATAGAGCTGTCCTTGCTACGTGTCCCATGTCACTCACCTTTCCCAGTCAAGACAGTTCTCCTGCAGGTCAAAAACCAGCCCTGGCTTATTTCAAGTAGGACGGGGTTATTAGAAGAAGCTTTTGGAAGCAGGAAAAGCCTCAGGGATCATAAGTGCAGGAGTTGGAGGATGGTCTAAGACATTGCCATGGGTGACACAGTCCCAACTACTTTCTGTCTCTGTGTGACTCTGATCAAGATTCAAATTCATGACCAACAGACTGCAATAGGCCAGATTTGGCTTGTGCACAAGTATGATGTATCGTGATTCGCAGCCTCACCTGAGAAGAGCCAGGGTGAGGGGTGTGGGGGTGGGGGGAGAAAGCTCTCCAAAAAGAAAGAAAAGGTGCTGTTATCTTAAGAAACAAGGAATGGGAGATAGGAACAAGATGGCGGAGTAGGAGGACGTGCTCTCACTCCCTCTTGCAAGAGCACCGGAATTACAACTAACTGCTGAACGATCATTGACAGAAAGACACTGGAACTCACCAAAAAAGACACCCCACATCCAGAGACAAAGGAGAAGCCGCAATGAGACGGCAGGAGGGGCGCAATTGCGTTAAAATCAAATCCCATAAATGCTGCGTGGGTGACTCACAAACTGGAGAACAGTTATACCGCAGAAGTCCAGCCACTAAAGTGAGGGTTCTGAGCCCCACGTCAGGCTCCCCATCCTGGGAGTCCAGCAGCGGGAGGAGGAATCCCCAGAGAATCAGACTTTGAAAGCCAGCGGGATTTGACTGCAGGACCTCCACAGGACTGGGGGAAACAGCGACTCCACTCTTGGGGGGCACACAAACAGTGTGCTCACCAGGACCCAGGGGGAAGGAGCAGTGACCCCATAGGAGACTGAACCAGACCTACCTGCTGGTGTTGGAGGGTTGCCTGTGGAGGTGAGGAGCAGCTGTGGCTCACCAAGGAGACAGAGGCTCTGGTGGCAGGGGTTCTGGGAGGTGCTCATTGGCGTGAGCCCTTCCAGAGTCTGCCATTAGCCCCACCAAAGAGCCTGTGGGCTCCAGTGCTAGGTGGCCTCAGGCCAAATGACCAACAGGGTGGGAACACAGCCCCACCCATTGGCAGACAAGCAGATTAAAGTCTTACTGAGCTCTGCCCACCCAGCCCTACCCACCATCAGTCCCTCCCATCAGGAAGCACTCACCAGCCTCCTAGATAGCTTCCTCCACAAGAGGGCAGACAGCAGTATCAAGCAGTATCAGCAGTATTTCGTCTTGTGGAACTGAAAACCACAGCCACAGAAAGATAGAGAAAATGAAAAAGCAGAGGATGCACCAGATGAAGTGACAGGATAACACCCCAGAAAAACAACTAAATGAAGTGGAGATAGGCACCCTTCCAGAAAGAGAATTCAGAATAATGATGGTGAAGATGATCCAGAACTTTGAAAAAAGACTGGATGCAAAGATCGAAAAGTTTACCAAAGACCTAGAAGAATTAAAGAGCAAACAGAGATATGCAACACAATAACTGAAATGAAAAATACACTAGAAGGAACCAATAGCAGATTAACGGAGGCAGAAGGTGAATAAGGGACCTGGAAGACAGAATGGTGATAATCACTGATGCAGAAAAGAATAAAGAAAAAAGAATGAAAAGAACGGAAGACAGCCTAAGAGACCTCTGGGACAATGTTAAACGCACCAACATTCACATTATAGGGCTCCCAGAAGGAGAAGAGAGAGAGAAAGGACCTGAGAAAATATTGAAAGAGATTATAGTTGAAAACTTCCCTAACATGGGAAAGGAAATAGCTACCCAAGTCCAGGAAGTGCAGAGAGTCCCAGGCAGGATAAACCCAAGGAGAAACACGCCAAGACGTATAGTAGTCAAACTGACAAACATGAAAGACAGAGAAATGTTATTAAAAGCAACAAGGGAAAAACGACAAATAACATACAAGGGAACTCCCATCAGGGTAACAGCTGATTTCTCAGCAGAAACTCTGCAAGCCAGAAGGGAGCGGCATGATATATTTCAAGTGATGAAAGGGAAGAACCTACAACCAAGAATACTCTCCCCAGCAAGGATCTCATTCAGATTCGATGGAGAAATCAAAAGCTTTACAGACAAGCAACAGCTAAGAGAATTCAGCACCACCAAACCAGCCCTACAACAAATGCTAAAGGAACTTCTCTAAGTGGGAAACATAAGAGAAGAAAAGGACCTAGAAAAACAACAACAAAACCATTAAGAAAATGGTAATAGGAACATACATATCGATAATTACCTTGAATGTAAATGGACTAAATGCACCAACCAAAAGACACAGACTGGCTGAATGGATACAAAAACAAGACCCATATATATGTTGTCTACAAGAGACCCACTTCAGACGTAGGGACACATACAGACTGAAAGTGAAGGGCTGGAAAAAGATACTCCATGTAAATGAAAATCAAAAGAAAGCTGGAGTAGCAATACTCATATCAGATAAACTTTAAAATAAAAAATGTTACAAGAGACAAGAAAGGACATTATGTAAAGATCAAGAGTTGAATCCAAGAAGAGGAGATAACAATTATCAATATCTATGCACCTAATTTAGAAGCACCTCAGTACATAAGGCAAATGCTAACAACTGTGAAAGAGGAAATCGACAGTAGCACAATCATAGTGGGGGACTTTAACACCCCACGTACACCAATGGACAGATCATCCACACAGATAATTAATAAGGAAACGCAAGCTTTAAATGACACAATAAATCAGCTGGATTTAATAGATATCTATAGGACATTACATCCAAAAACAGCAGATTACACATTCTTCTCAAGTGCACATGGAACATTCTCCAGGATAGATCACATTTTGGGTCATAAATCAAGCCTTGGTAACTTCAAGAAAACTGAAATCGTATCAAGCATCTTTTCCAACCACAACACTATGAGATTAGAAATCAATTACTGGAAAAAAACTGTAAAAAACACAAACACATGGAGGCTAAACAGTATGCTACTAAATAACCAAGAGATCACTGAAGAAATCAAAGAGGAAATCAAAACATACCTAGAGACAAATGACCGTGAAAACACAGCGATCCAAAACCTATGGGATGCAGCAAAGGCAGTTCTAAGAGGGAAGTTTGCAGCAATACAGTCCTACCTCAAGAAACAAGAAACATCCCAAATAAACAATCTAACCTTACACCTAAAGAAACTAGAGAAAGAAGAGCAAACAAAACCCAAAGTGAGTAGACAAACTGGGACATTTGTAGAGATATGGATGACCTAGAGACTGTCATACAGAGTGAAATGAGTCAGAAAGAGAAAAACAAGTATCATATATTAACACATATATGCGGACTGTAGAAAAATGGTGCAAATCAACCGGTTTGCAAGGCAGAAATAGAGACACAGTTGTAGAGAACCAACGTATGGACACCAAGTGGGGAAAGCGGGGAGGGTTGGGGGGGAATGAATTGGGAGATTGGGATACCAAATTGTCCACTCTAAATATATGCAGTTTATTGTCTGTTAACTGTATCTCAATAAAAGTTCTTAAAAAAAAAAAAAGAAACAAGGAAGGGACTCAGATAAACCAAACCAACTAGGGTCCTGTATAGGCTTATATTGTCATTATGGGTTTTTTTTAATATCCTTTTTAAAAAAATTATTTTTATTTATTGGCTGTGTTGGGTCTTCGTTGCTGCACACGGGCTTTCTGTAGCTGCAGCGAGTGGAGGCTACTCTTCATTGTGGTGCATAGGCTCCTCACTGCAGTGGCTTCTCTTGTTGCAGAGCATGGGCTCTAGGTACACAGGCTTCAGTAGTTGTGGAGCGCAGGTTCATTAGTTGTGGATTGCTGGCTTTAGAACGCAGGCTCAGTAGTTGTGGTACACGGGCTTAGTTGCTCCACAGCAGTGTGGGATCTTCCTGGATCAGGGATCAAACCCACATCCCCTGTATTGGCAGGTGGATTCTTAACCACTGTGCCACCAGGGAAGCCCTTGTCGTTATGTTTTCGTTTTTGTTTTTTTCCGTTTGTGCCTCTCACTACCTAGACTGCCAATTCTTGGATATCAGCACCTTTTGTTGCCCCAGAACAGACAGAGCCTCATCTTCCCAGAAACTTATTGGAACCTGCATAAAGATTCATAGAATGAGTGTAAGTGCTCTGAAAGGGGGTCTTTGCAGAGAAGAATTAACATAACAGGTTGGTCTTTAGTTGACTTCTGGGAACTTGACTTTCAGAATGCTTCCTCTGTTCCCTAACTGATAAGGTTGATTCTCTGGGCCTGGGATTGTCTGTACGATGTGATTAATGGTTGCTTTCCTTCTAGGAACCAGGAATTTTGGTATTTCCTAGATAGAGAAATCTATGCGATCAGCCGCCAATAAGCAACCTAAATAATGGGTCTCGAACAGGCTGCTGTGGGCGTTACAACAAATATTACAAATGTGTGGTTGCATTTTTGCTACGGGAGGGAGAGGGTAACCTATGTGACCACCTCTCCCCCCGCCACCCCCACCCCCCCACCGCCACTGTCAGGGGGAGGGAGCACAGGGTCCTGCACAGGGATTCCTCCAGACCCCACCTGTGCCTTCTCCCCATACTGAGCTGCCTGCACCTCTGAAATGAGCTCTAGCCATGGGGACAATGACGTACTGAGTCCCATGAGGGCTTCTAGTGAGTCACTGGAGGTATGGGTGGTCTTGGGAACCCTCCCAAGCAGGACCAAACCTTTCAAGCAGGGTCCACAATTTACAAGGCACTTTACAGCATCATTGCATTAACCTTCTTAACTGTTCTATGAGGGAGGAAATGTTCTCATTTTAGAGATTAGTACACTAAGGCTCAGAGAGGGGATGGGTTTTAGCCAAGGACTCAAAGCTAGTAAAGAGAAGAGTGGTTATGTGAACCTGTATATTCGCATGGTTCCCAAGTCATGCTAGAGCATCCTCATTTACAGGGAGGGATGCTGCCCCTGTGACGATAACTTTCCAGTGTTCAGGACCACTTCATTCTGAGCCTTGAAAGGGGAATTGTTCCTTTGGGACCAGCCACTGGATGACTCAGCTCCTCTTGTCAGTAGCAGAGCTGATATTTGCACCTGTGTCCGTTTGACTCTGGGGTCCTCGAGTCCAGAACCATTACAGTCTTGGCTGTGTGGCCTCTGACATCTCACTCCATTGCTCCAAGCATCTGTCCCTTCATTCATAAAGTGGAATTAACAATCATCTAACATTGTAAGAGGAACACAAGCATCCCTTCTAAAGCACCTAGTAGAAAACCACCAAATTCTGGTTCTTTCTCTTCCCCAAGTACTTCCTACATGAGCCTGTGTGAGTCCTACCACTCTCTCTGCCTGTTTCCCCATCTATAAAATGAGGGGGCTGATTTTACTGCTGCCAGAATCCTTCTGGGACTGGCATCATATATCAAAGAATGAGCTTCTCTCTAGAGCAGCCTTGTAAAATCCCACCAGCTCTGATCATAAGAGGCATATCAACCTCCCCCCTCCTCCCCGCCCCCGCCACTTAAAAACAAGGCTGTGTACATGTTGTGTAAAGATAGTGAGGCAAAAACATGCTCCAGCCTCTCCCAGACACTGATCCTGGAAGAAGACAGGTCAGAGTGTTGAAAAGTTCTTTGTTAACTGAAGGCACAGGCAGAAAGAAAAGGGAGGAGAAAGGATTTATAGATGGGTTTGGACTTCCTACAGCCAGGGTCATCAATCTATTCTTATAGAGCTCAGTGGAAAATTTTTATAGAGCGTGGTGGACAGGAAAAAAAATGTGTGGTCAGGAGGCAATAGGGAGTGGTGGTGACTGTGGCAAACTTTAGACCCTCTGCGGAGCCTTGGAGAGGGAGCCTCTCAGCTCCAATTCAGCTCCAACTGTTGCTGCCAGATGGGAATGCAGGAATGATACTGCCACCTTGTCTGCTTTTCTTTTTTTTTTTTTTTTAAAGAGAAGCCAGAATTTTGAAGTAAAATAGTTCCATTTTTAAGTGTTAGCTTGAGTTTTCCTAAACATCTTTAGTACGTTAGAACTCTTCAAGTGGCTGAACTGGCCCATGGGCTGTTTGTTTGCAGTCTCGGAGCAGGCCTTATTTGCAGCATCTTTGTCACTAAATCCTGAAGAATTTGTGACCGTAACTGGCCTCTGCATCTTCTAAGATGGTCATTTTCAGAGGCATGAAAGGATGATTTTGAAGAAAAGCCAGCATCATTTAACTTTTAGTTCCCCCCCCCCCCCCCCCCCCCGCTGCCTGCCGCAAATACCATGTTTCTTCATATTCCTTTACTTTTGTTCAGGTGTCCCCCTGCTCAAAATAACATCTACCTAGGCAACTCCTATTGAGCCTTCAAAACCCAAGTCAAATGTCCACTTCTTTGTGGAGCCTTTACTAATCATCACCCTCTTTTCCCAGGGGTTAATTCCTCGCCCCAACTCTGCATCCCTGCCACTCTGCTCTCCATGTTCATCTCATGTATTAATGACGGTCTCATTGAAAACAGACTGGACAATGTGAGGCAGCTTTAATAAAGGGACCATTTACAATGGAATATATATTACAGTGGGCAGGGTTTCAGGAAACCAACTAGATATAGGGCAGCACCTGGGCTAATGGTACTGGGGAACCATTACCCAAGGTCTGAAGCTGCAAAGGGAGGAACAGTTACAAAACTCAGAGAGGATAGAAAGATAGGATTTCCCGGCAGCCTCATCTCCTAGTGACGTATCAGGGAGGGAGCCAGGAGACTAAACCTCCAAACTCACTTTCCTCCTGCTGTCCCGTATCTTGTTGGTACCTTTTATTGGCAGAACATAGCTGGCAGGAAAAGACAAGGGAGTCCGCTGATGCAGTCCACATGGGCTGGCCTCTGGCGGCCGGAGCAGGGTGAAGTGTAGAGGGCAAACAAAAGATGCTTGGCACCCACCACCCTCTGCATGGACCTCCGTTACGGCGCTGTGTTTAGTTCTGCTCCCCCAGAGACTGGAAACTGCTGGAGGACCATCACAGCTGCAGCCCCCAACACTGGCACAGCGTAGCTGATGTATAAATGGCTCTAGAAATTACCAGGAGCATCAGAAGCACCTGGTGAAATACAGATAACGATTAAGGATTATCTTTAGATTCTGCATAGGTGTCAGATAATCATGAACTTCTACCTCTCATCTAATATTTTATTTGCACCTACTCTGTGAGGTATTAGCTCTGACTTACTTCCAGGAGCTCTTAATCTTAGTGACAGAGCATGGAATTTAGACAGCATCCGTTCCAAAATATCCCTGTATGAGTGCCACAGGACACTCATATGCTGTGATGCTCAGAGATGTTATATCAGAAGAGTCCATTATCAAGTGTAAAGGTCTATGGATTAAGCAAATGTCTTTCCTGCAGGACTTGTCTGAGCTTTAATGTACCAATGTGTGATGTGAGTCTCCTGAAGAGGGTCTTAATAGGCAGCTTTCCCCAGAATTATTCAGTCACAGGGTCTTTTTCCCAAGGAGCATCTTGTAAATCCATTTTGTTGGAATATACTTTGGAAAACATGGACCTTCTTTACCCCGTTCATTTTACAGATGGGAAAACGGAGGCTCCAAAACAGCTGTCACCCACCACTCTAGCAGGGAGCATGATTTGCATAAGGAAGCAGATGTTGAACTTGCATCTGTTGTTGCTTTCTGGTCTTTCTCCACAGTATCGTCCGTTCTTTCTCAGTGGGAGTCTCCAGACTGGGACTGGGAATTGGACAGGAAGTAGCAGGTGGTCCTCGGTGCTGAGCAGCAATGGGCCTCTGGCCGTGGCTGTCATGCAACATGGGGCTCCTAACTGATGGGTGTGACCCATTGGGAGCTGTTGTCGCAGTGATGAAATAGAAGCCCGTGGGGTCACGCGTGGAGACAAGATGTCAGTGAGTGAGGGGTGAAGAGGCTGGTTGAGCACCGCTGTCCTGTGGGCCCACATCTCACTGTCTCTCACGGCCAAGTCTTCTGGCCATCAGCACCAGGCAGAGAAACTCCATTCTCAACAGGACAGCCAGAACAGGTTTTCCAAATAGCAAGCCTGACAATAGCTCTCTGATCCTGAACACTCTTCAGTGGCTTCTTTTTGCCTCAAGACAGTCTGTTTCTTTTCGTAAATTTTACCTCTCTCTGTGGCCTCATTGGGCACTGCCAGCTGCCTCCTTGACTCGCCCACTGCACACACTGCATTCCCGCCGGTGTGCACAGAGTTCAGCTCCCCAGGCTCACTGCTCTGCCGCCCGTGTGCTCTTGCTTGTACTCTTTTACCACATGTTCTCTCTCACCATCTAATTCCTTGGCCAGCTTCAGCTTTGACAGGTGGGGTGGTGGCTGGTGAATGCATGGGGACCAGACCCAGCTTTGTCACGTAGCTGTGCGGCTTTGGGAAATGGCTTAATCTCTCTGAGCCTCCCTTTCCTCCGTCTCGGTCCCTAAGTTGAGGATAATAATACGACCTGCCTCAAAAAATATGTTAAGTATCTAATGGAGTAATCCTTCACCTGTCACATAGTAAGTACTCAAAAAGTGGTGGTTATGGTTATCCTGCCTTCCAATTTCACTTTAGATGCCCATTCTCTGGGAAAGCTTCTCTGATTCTCCCCCAACACACACACACACACACACATGCACACACACACAGTCCTTTTTCTTTTTTAAATCCTTGGTTGGATTCTTTTTTTTTTTTTTTTTTAATATTTATTTATTTGGTTGCGCTGGGTCTTAGTTGCAGCAGGTGGGCTCCTTGGTTGTAGCTCACTGGCTCCTTAGTTGCGGCATGAGAACTCTTAGTTGCAGCATGCATGTGGGATCTCGTTCCCTAACAGGGATTGAACCCGGGTCCCCTGCATTATGAGCACAGAGTCTTATCTGTTGTGCCACCAGGGAAGTCCCCTACACAGTTCTTCTTGTATCTCTCCAAGGTACCTGTGCATTCTCCAGCTCGGCATTTATCTCATGGTAAAGCAGTTATCTACTTACTTTGCCATCCCACTGCTTCCTTCAATCATCCAGTCAGTTGTAGGCCGGCAGGAACTAGCCCTTGTTGCATTCCACAGCACCTAGGATAGTGCTGGACTCAGAGTCAACACATCTGAGCCATCCTAGACCGTTTCTACTACTTATTTTTGTGTTAGGGAGCTAGTGTCAGAGCATACACTAAGTACCAGACTCATGGAGGAGAGAGTATCTGCCCAAAGTCACCC
Source organism: Hippopotamus amphibius kiboko (assembly GCF_030028045.1). Taxonomy (NCBI): domain Eukaryota; kingdom Metazoa; phylum Chordata; class Mammalia; order Artiodactyla; family Hippopotamidae; genus Hippopotamus; species Hippopotamus amphibius. Next base: position 7,626,758 of record NC_080193.1, on the reverse strand, counting down.
AGCTTGTCAATGGCAAAGGGGTGACTGACACGTCTCCTGAATCATGTCTGGGACATTTTCAGTTACTACTGAGGCCACCCAAAGGGATCCCAGCTCCCATGGCTGCTAAAATCTCAGGATTGGCATGGTCCCTCTAATTTTTGAAGGGGATAAGGAAAAGTTTCCTTTATGTTCTGTTTTGGTTTTGTTTGTTTTTGCTCAATTCCCTGAGCAAGCATTCCATTTCCTGAAAGGCAGTGGGGCCATGTCCTTTTCAGTAGAGCAGCAGTGGTCTCCTTGCTGAATCACAGTCACTGACGACTTCTTTTAAAGAGAGTGATCAGCTCAGGGAAATGCATTGCTAGGTAAAATGACTCCTTGGGGAAGTGGGGATGGGATATGGGAGAGCCCTCAGGCTCCGATTTTCCCCAAATGAAATGTGGGGCACTGTCTCTGGTTTCCTCTGTGAATTGTATCTTTCAGGCAGCCCAGCACTGGGCTGGGTCATCAACAGTGATGCCCAAGGGATCACCGTGTCTCTGTCCAAAGCAGGCATCCCTTGTTCTGTTAGGTTCCACTACTCCCTGGGAGCGGCTGCAGAGGTTCCTGTAAGGATGACCTCATTATAGCACAGAGATTATTCCTGGTACTTAGAACAGCAGGATGGGCTTAGAAATTCATCCTGGCCACCTCTTTACCTGTAGTAAAGCTAAGACCAGGAGATAGAGAGCGATTGGCATGGAGTCACTCAGCTGGTGAGTGGCGGATCTGAGATCTGTCCGCCTTCCTACGGCACCTGGACACTCTTGCTGGCTATTTCTGGATATCCTCTGGCTGATGAAACAGTCAGATTGCAATGGATTTGGAATAACCACACAAAAAATGGTAGAATTCCCACTTGGCAATTGTACATTCCCTTGTGAAACCCTTTAATGGCCCACAGTGCAAAAATTAGAACATGGAAGACAAATACATTAGCTAAGGTTTGTTGCCTAGATACCAGAAACTTGCCCAAATGCTTTACATTCGCGGCCTCATTTACCATTCCCAATGACCCAGAGAGAAGCCATCACCCATTTACAGATGGACAAACCGAGGATGAAAGAGGTTAAGAGACCTGCCCAAGGTCACACTGCTGAGACCAGGACATGACCCTGATTTTCTGAGAGCACAGATCATGCACTTAACAATTAGGCTCTCCTGCCTCTTGTTCTGCAAACATTGAGTGAGGACCACTCTGCGCAAGGCAGAGGCAATATATTGGGTGCTAAAGAGTCCAGGATGAATGAGATACAGCTCCTGTCCTCAAGGAGCTTACCTTCCTGTAGGAAAGAAGGACAGAAAAAGATAATTACTAAATTAGTTGTGATGAGAGCTAAACATGGGGGCTAAACTCCCTTGTCTTGATTAAGCTTTTCAAAGTGCTTACATCATTCTCTCCATGCTTGTGCTTGGACCCGGCAAAAAACCCAACATGGATACTATCTGCCTTTGACAGATGTGGATGCTGAAGCCAAGAAAGGAGAACGGATTGAATTGGTTCGGGTAATAGACCAAATTGGTGTCATGCCCAAGTCTACAGCATCCAGCTCAGGTTCTTTCTCCACTAGACAGCAGGGAACATCCAAACAGGCTCCCGGTGGCCAGAATTAGTCCAAATGCTGAGGATTAATAAAAGCTTCAGTGGAGAGAAAAATTACTCCATTTATACTGTTTATTTGTGAATCCTCGTTAGTTTCAGAGAAGGACATCTAAGGTGAAATCTCTGGGTTCAGTAGAGGTGTGGTTAAGTCACCAGTAGACCTTATTGTGGTCCTCTGACTTGTCACCTTTACTTGCTCTTAGTCCTCATTGCTTGGCCCAAACGTAAAATTTTTGGAGTTGTAATCCCAATGGCCTAACCTGTGAGTTTGCCAATGTGCTCTGTACTTTTCTTTTTTTAATTAAGTAACTAATTAATTAATTTATTGGCTGAGTTGGGTCTTCATTGCTACATGTGGGCTTTCTCTAATTGCAGTGAGTGGGGGCTACTCTTCGTTGCAGTGCACAGGCTCCTCATTTTGGTGGCTTCTCTTATTGCAGAGCACAGGCTCCAGGCACACAGGCTTCAGTAGTTGTGGCAGGTGGGCTCAATAGTTGTGGCTCACGGGCTCTAGAGTGCAGGCTTGGTAGTTGTGGTGCACAGGCTTAGTTGCTCCATGACATGTGGGATCTTCCCAGACCAGGGCTCGAACCCATGTCCCCTGCATTGGCAGGCAGATTGCTAACCACTGTGCCACCAGGAAAGTCCTGTAATTTTCGCTCTTTCTCTCTCTAATCTTCTTCCCAGCCCCTCTCACATGCAGACCTGTTTCCTGAATAATGAATGATACAGAACAGTTTGCAGCCTCCATCTCACTGCTATTTCTTGTGGAAATGAGTTTTGACCTTAATTAACTGTTCAGGAACTGGGCACCTGCTTCCCACTGTGATCAGAGCAAAGAATTAGCCCTGAAGATAAGCATGAGAGTGTAGGGTAGGGGGAGTGACTTATGGAATTATGAAGTGGGTAAAGAAGCATCCAGACTCCCCCCGAAGATGCTGTTTAATTCATTGCAAGGCTGATGGCAGTCATGCTAGAATGAAGTTGGCTGAATGTCGCGCTGCCACTGAAGTGCTCAGTTCTTTAAGAATTCCTGTTACTGTCCAAGGTACTGACCGAGCTACTGTAGTGTCCAAAGAGTTGACCATTTCCAAGGACTTCCATGTTTTAGGTAGGGCATGGGGCAACGTTCTGGTCTGAGAGCAGGTGTTAGGGGTCATGGCTGGATGAGAAGACCTAGATTGAGATTGCAAGCCTATTACTGATGCTGGTGACATTGGGCACATCTCTCAACCTCTCAAGTCTCTAATCTATGGAGGAAAATGCTAGTGCTACCCAATCCACAGAGATAGTCAAAAGATTTAGTATCATTTGGTATATCTCAGTCTGGTATTGTGCCCTGAAAATGTGATGCTGCTGCTGCTGACAACAATAGTGATGATAATTATGTTAAACTTGCAATAAAATTGAAGATTACACACCTGACATTGTTCTAACTGATTTACATGTATGGATTCCTTTAACGGTCATAAGATTGCTTCATATCATTAGGTTGTATTATGCTCATTTTATAGATGAGAAACCCACAACACTGAGGGTTTAAGTCACTTTACCCAGCTCATACAGCTCAAGGGAGTAGGAGCTCAACACATGGAAAACACGTGTTACTGTGAAGGAGAGAATAAGCTACAAATATGGATGGATTGTGAATTGCCTTCAAGATCCTCAGCACTTCCCAGAATGGAGTCCAGACTTCCGTTCTCAAAAGGGAAGCTTCACCACTATCCCCCAAGACCAGCTTCCACACTGGACACAAAGATTGTTCTGAAACAGTGGTCCCATTGTGTCACCGTTCTGCCTTGAAACCTCAATGACACCATTTCCATTGCCCATAGGACCATGTCCAAGCACCTTAGCGTGGCATCCAAGACCATCAAGCTTTTCTGCCCCAGGGTTCCCTTTTGTCCCACAGCTGACACTCAGGACACCCCAAACTTCTCCCTGTTTTCTGAAAAAGTCTTGACCTGTGCTATTCCCCTGTTAAGGGGAAGTGCCCTCCCTCATCTAGCAGGATAATTTCTATTCAGTCTTCAAGACCCTGCTTAAATGTTCCTCCTCAGGAAGCCTCCCCTGATTTCACTTTCTCCTGTGTGCTTCTCAGTCACTTCTTTCTGCTATAAGATCTAAGGTACGTTTTAGCTGTTGTCAAGAGTGTCTGTCTCCTCTCCCTGCAATCAGAGCAATTCCAAGGCCAGATGTACCTCATTCATCTCTCTGTCCACAAAATTTAACTCAGGGCTTGCCATTTACATCGTGGGTGTGAAAAGATGAATGTAGCTTCTCCCGGAGGAAGAGAATGGAGACTTCAGAGCTAATTCCCTAGAGGGAAAAAAAAAGCCTAAAAATAGCACCACAGATTCAAAGTTAAAAGTTTGTGCTCAGCAGTAAAGTCTAAGCACAGAACAGCAGAAAGAGATAGAGCTTGAAAGTCAGATGGTTTCAGGTTTGAAGCCTTTCTCTACATTTGCTTGCTCTGACCTGGGAAAGCCTCTTCTCTTCTCTAGCCTCAGTTTCCTCACCCAGGAAACCGGACGGATCGTATTCTACATGGTGGGATCTCTATAGATAAGAAGAATATAAATAAGAAGCTGGAAACAATGCAGGTTTCCATCAACAGAATGAATATAATGGAATATTACGAGGCTGTGAAAATGCATCAACTGTAGCTACACGAATTAATGTCGTTGAAACTCAGAAAGTTAATATTGAGCTAAAGAAATAAATCCTACATAAAAATCCACAGCATATGAGACCACGTGTATAAAGTTCAAAAACCAGCAAAACTAAATGTTCTGTTGAGAGATAGGATAGCGTGCTCATTATGGACTTTGGAGCCAACAACAGGCTCGTGAGCAGGTGTCCCCTTCTCCCAGCTGTGTGACCCTAGTGAGTTAACTCACCTCTCTGTGCCTGTTTCTTCTTCTGCAGAATATAAAGACTGCAGTGGTCCCTCCCTCAAAGAGTTCTTGTGAAGGTGAGAAAAATTAATATGTTTAAAGCACTTAGCGCCTGACACAGAGCGAACACTCTGTAAACGTAGCTCTGATTATCATTTCTATCTTTGTTATTGCCACTGTCATTATTATTATTATTTAGGAACTTGCACATGATGGCAAAACTATAAAGAAAAGCACGGAAATGATTAAAACAAAATTCAGAGTAGTGTTTCTTTTAGGAGCTGCTCAATTATTAACCACGTTCTGTTTCATGAGGCAAGTGGTGAGGACACAGGTATTCACGCGATTATCATCCTTTAACTGCGTATATAGATTTTCACTGTTCTGTGCATATAATCTGTTTAACAATAAAAATTATTAAAGATTAAATGGAATTAATCATTGAAGAGGAGCAGCACCTTTCTCTTCCCACTCCCAGCTGAAATCTGGCCTTCCCCGTGGGCCTCTTGGTGATGTATTTGCCTGCACAAAGGGGGCCTCCACCTTCTGGAAAGGAACTGATCTGTTCAGCGGCTTTCCGTATTCATCATCCCCCAAGCACTGTGTTTTACATTCATCTGCAGATGAAGATAAAAGTGTGGTGTGTTGCCCTCTTTAAGATTGCTGGCGGGATAAGCGTGAAAAGGAGGGCTTTCATATTTTACCCTAGGCTTTGCAGCGCTTGCCTTTCTTGGAACTGAAGAATCTTGACTTGCTTATAAGTGCTATTTGAGAAGCAGAATGCCCAAGGAAGAACAGAAGATTCTAAGCCCTGGAAAAGCAACATCTCCAGGTTAAGGTTTTATCACTGATGCCATCACATCAAGCGGGCAGTCTGATGTTCCAGGGATTTGCCCAGCAGGCTTGGTGGCTGTTAGTCTACCATAGCTTTTGAGCTCAAAAGCTGTATAAAAATAATAATGGTAATATAATTGATTAAGTACTTGCTATGCACCAGACTCTGGGCCAAGCATTTTGTATGCATGTCCTGTAATCCTCACAACAGCTTTTTGAGGAACTCACATCCACATTTTATTTTTTAGATTTTTTAAATTTATTTTTATTTATTATTTATTTTCATTGGTTGTGTTGGGTCTTTTTTGCTGCCCGCAGGCTTTCTCTAGTTGTGGAGAACGGGGGGCTACTCTTCGTTGAGGTGCGTGGGCGTCTCATTGTGGTGGCTTCTCATTGCAGAGCATGGGCTCTAGGCACGCAGGCTTCAGTAGTTGTGGCACTCGAGCTCAGTAGTCGTGGCACACGGGCTTAGTTGCTCCGTGGCATGTGGAATCTTCCCAGACCAGGGCTTGAACCCGTGTTGCCTGCATTGGCAGGCGGATTCTTTAACCACTGAGACACCAGGGAAGCCCCTATCCCCATTTTATAATTATACAAACAGAGGGCCAGAAAGGTGAAGACACTTGCCCAAGGTCACACAGTGAGTGGGGGTGGTGGGCAGAGCCAGGATTTGAATAAAAATTTGTCTCCTTTACACTCATCATCTCCTTTGACGGCTCCATAATTGTGAGAGGAGGGGCGTTCCCATCCCTGTTTGACAGATGAGTAAACTGAGTCTCAGAAAGATGAAGTATCCAGCCCAAGGCGATGCAGCTAGGAAGTATCAGGACTCAGTCTAAGCCCCATCTGACTCCTGAATGGAAAGGCTTGACCACTCCCCACCCTGCCTTCCCTTCCCATTAATAGCAAAGATGAATTTCCTGTGAACACAAATGCCAGTCTGCCCTACACTCCGAGAGTCAATGGGGGAAAATCACTGCCTTCCATGTAGGGTTGGGGCAGAATTGCCTTGAAAGCCCTGGACCAGAAAAAGGATGGAATCAGAGCCACAGGGGGCAGGAAAGATAGTGGAGGGTGTGGAACTGAGTCTGAAGGGGCAGTGAGCAGGCAGTTTGCAGCTACAGAAATGAGGAGGATCACAGGCATCTCTGAGCAAAATGACTGTGGTAAGGACATGACAGAGAGGTAGAGGGAACAGAACGGGCAAGGCAAGAGCAGATCACGAGGGGCCGTGTACGAGAAATCTTGTGACAGGTGTGATAACTTAGCATCCAAATGTTGGATATTAGGGGTCCCACTTGGTCCCCCATCTTACCTGTCCGTCCATCCATCCACCCATCCCATCCCATCCCATCCCATCCCATCCCATCCCATCCCATCCCATCCCATCCCATCCATCCATCCATCCTATCCATCATTCCTTCCATCCACCCTAACCTTAACCCCATGCATCTATTCACCCATCCATCCATCCATCCATCTCCACCCACCTATCCATCCACTCGGAGAGTAAGGTCCTTATAAAAAGGAATGTCACCTGTGTTGCTCACCACTATATCCCCAGCATCTGGATGGCACAGGGTAGGCATTTAATAACTACTTTTCAGATGAATGTATAAACCCTTCCACTGGGCAGACATTTGCTGAGTGCTCATCAGCCACCCTGAGGAGAGTGCTTTTCACTTCCATCTTGGAGCTTATGTTCTGGTGGGAAGAAATAGGCAGTAAAGAAAATAAATTGATAAATATATATCATGTCATATAAATGCATCTGGCCATTTGGTGTGTTTTAGTGTGGTTTCCCCTAAAAGAAGGCTGAGTAGGGGATTCAAGTGGAGGTCATTTATTTAGGAAGTGGCCTTAGAAAGTACCATCAAGGAATGGGAAATTGAGACAAAGAAGGGAAGAAAGCCAATAAATAACATGTTAGTGAGTAGGTTTTGCTGTGGGCAACTGGGGTTCAATCCTGCAAAGAACACACTTCATATTTGCCCACCAAGAGGCAGAGTAGCTGAGATATTTTCCACCAACTCCTGTGTCTCATGGCAGGTAGGGATGGGTGTGTTTGGATGGGGGTGATATTTTATATAATACAGTCAGGAAAGGTCTCTGATAAGATTTAAGAAGAGACCAAAGGAAGTAAAAGAGTGCGCTGTGCACGTGTCTGGGGGAGGAACGTCCCAGGAAGGGGGAAGTCACATACAGAGGCCCTGCACAGGGCTGTGCCAGGATGTGCGAGCAATAGGAAGAAGGCTGTGTTTGGGGTGGAGTGGGCAAGGAGGGAAGAGGTGGAGGAGGCCAGGTCACGCGGGAGCTTTGTAGTCACTGGCAAGAATTTCCACTTCGACTCCAAGTGAGATAGGAAGTCATTGGAGAATTTCGAGTGCAGAATTGTCATGATTAGATTTTGTTTTAAAAGGATGCTTCTGGCTGCTGTGTGAAGAGTGGACTGTAGGGGCAGGGACGGAGGCAGGGAGGACCATGGGGAGACTACCACAGTAATCCAGGTTATATTTGAAAGTTGCCAAAATTTCAAAGTTCTCATCACAAAGAAAGAATATTTAACTACGTGAGGTGGTGGATGGTAACTAATCTTATTGTGGTAATCATTTCCCTACACACACACATATATATATATCAAATGATTATGCTATACACCTTAGACTTATACAATGTTATGTCAGTTATATCTCAGTAAAAATAAGGACAAAATAATCCAGGTTATATATCACGATGGCTTGGGCCAGACGAATAACAGTGTAGGTTTTAAGAAGTCATCAGACTCCAGATTATTTGGAAGTTCGGTATTTCCTGACAGATGATACATGGAGGGTGAGAAAAAGGAAGCAACGCAATTGACTCTGAGCAGCTGGAAGGACAGAATTGCCATTTATGAGATGTGGGGAGGGCAGACGCCTTAGATTGAATGCCTATAAGACTTTCAGGATGTTCTAAGCAGGACTGTCTGGGTTTGGAGAGACAGAGGCTGGGGATGTGTACTTGACGTGGAAGTTGTCAGAGCGCAGCTTGTACGTGAAGCTCAGAGGTTGGATGCGACTCTGTGGGAGTGCATGCAGAGGGGAAAGGTCCTGAGTCCCTAGATGCCCCAGTGTGTGGAGGGCAGACAATGAGGAGGAGCTCAGAAAGAAAGGGGAAGGAGAAGCCAGGGAGGGGATGGAAAACCAGAAGCACATGTGTCCTGGAAGCCAAGTCAAGAAAGCACTTCAAGACGAAGGGAACAACCAATTGTAGCAAATGCTGCTGACAGCTCCAATAAGACGAATGTCAAGGGTGGCCCACCAGATGTGGCAAAATGGAGTTGATCAGTGACCTTGCCAAGACTAGTTTCAGGGCAGCCCGACTGGACTGGACTCAGGGAGGATGGGAGAAGAATTCGAGGAATCTGGACAACTCTTCTCAGAAATTTTTTTTCTAGAGGGAACAGATGGTAGCTGGAGTGGGATGTAGGGTCACGGAAGTTTCTTTTTTGTTATTTTTGTTCATTTTGTCTTAAGAAGGGAGCGGTTGGAGCAACTCTGCTCGCTGATGGGGATGACCCCATAGAAAGAGAAAAACTGATGGTGCAGAGAGAAAGGGATCAGCTGCTGAGCTGAACCGTTTACATGGGTCCAGAGGAAGCCAGGGCCCCGGGGTGGGGTCTGCAGCTCCGACAGGCCTCCGTGGGCACGGGAAGGGGGCAAGAGCTCAGGTTCACCTGGGGAAGCTTGGCAGGTGTGAACGTGGCAGGAGCACAGCGCAGGGGAATCGCTGCCTGTTTTCTCAGGGGAAGGGATGCAAGGTTATTAACTGAGACCAAGCAGGAAGAGTTGGAGGGTTGGGGAGAGAGTTATGAAAGTTGTCCAGCAGCTGGGATGAAGGAAATGCCACGGGACTGTGAGGTCGGAGGGCAGGAGTTTAAACTGAAAAATGGCAGTAGCCATGTGGCTCTGTGGAGCCACAGGTGTGAAAAGGCCAGGACTCAGACTTGACCTGGGCTGAGGCTTTGCCAGGTGAGTGGGAGGGAGGTAGAAGGTTGAGAAGATGAAGGTTGAATGCAAAGGGGTGATTACACCAACAGGCCATCTCTCTTCTCTCCCTCCCCGCCCCCACACACGTTTACACACCTAGATACCTGGAGGGGATGTGGGGGTGGGTATTCATAACTTTCAGAAACATGATGGAGCTGTCAGCTGTGTGACAGCCCTGCAACTGTGAAGTGAGCTACATATTGATACGTTGTGATCGTAAAGTGACTGCTGCATGTGTTCGGCATCAGTGTATCTCATTTCCCCCCATCAAACCAGAGAAGAACAACTGTGAGCATCAGGGAAGGAGGAAGTGGGAACAACCGTGACAAAACTAGGAGTGTGTGTCTAAGATTATCCTCTGTTCCTCCAACCCCGTGTGTCTTTAAAACAAAGCGCCTGCGACGCGAGGGGTCACGAATGATTCTCTCTCTCCGCCTGCCCTGGAAAGGCATACGTCTCAAGGGGGCCCATTCGGGAGAAGCAGGCTCTCGCTGGCATCTAATTCAAGTCCAAGAAAGTTGCCGGGGACTGGCCGCAGGCAGGGAGCTAAGCTCAGCCGGGGTGGGGGGCGTATACAATGGCGACCAGTACAGGTGGGAGCGTCAGGCTTATTGGGAAGGACTCCTAATTATGTGATTCAACACCTAGATAAAGGACTTTTTAAAGCACAAACAGCTTTTTCTGTAATAGCTGTTTCTTTTCTCTGGCGTCCCTGGGCAGAGAGCCAGAGGACGAAGGAAGATGTCCCAGGGACCCAACAGATGCTGAACCCAGGGTACTCAGAAAGGCATAGCAGCCCAGGTTCCCGGGCTCACGACTGCCCAGAGCAGAGGCACTGGAGCTGGGGGTGAGGGTGGGATATGAGCAAAGAGCTGCTGCTCCTGGGCCCAAGAGCAATCTCTCATGAATGGCTGCCCATTTACAACAGCCCTGTGCAAGGAAAGATGTTGAGGTTCAGTGGGAAGGACTGTGGGGATTGATTAGCAATGTCTGCCATGAGCATGAAAGTGGAGAGCAGTGGTCCGTATGCCATGTATCAGCCATTTGTGACCCTGGGTGCTTTTGTGGAAAGCCTATCTCAGTCCAGCTAGGTGGGCGTGTGGCTCTAAGGCAGTAGGGCAGAGTGTCAGATCAGTAGGCCCTTGCAAGAAGATAAATCTAAATCCCACTTCCACCATTCTATTATTCATAGGATCGGGGACAAATGACTACACCTCTTGGAGGCCTTTTGTTGTTGTTCTTTCTTGCCCAGTGGGGAGAATAATCACTGCCTCCTTGGTGGATTTGAGGATAAAATGACTATTAAAGCCCTTTGTGAATTTCGGTACGGACGCAAGGTATTGTTAATACGGTTACAGTGATTTCTGTTGTTTCTAGAATTAGTTTTTGGTATATTGTCAACTATGGGACAGTGACCCTGCTTGGTGTTTTTCTGTATGTTATCTTATTTCTCATAACAGCTCTGCAAGTTAGGTACTCATCATGGCTTCTATTTTATGGAGGGGGGAAACTGAGTTTCCCAGAGGGGAGGTGACCCACTCACTGTCATACAGACAGTGGGGATGGGTCCAGGTTCTGAACCAGGCTGAGAGATCCGTCAGCCATTGGTTTTCATCTCCATTCTGTTAACCTCTTGGCACCAACCAGTCTCGGAACCCAGCTTCCTGGGTCTGAGTCCCAGTTCCTTTGAAGACTCCACGTGTGTCCTGAGGATGCTATACCCTCATCTGGAATTCAGTCTTTACATCCTGGAAAGAGACAGAGTAGACCCAGAGCTTTCAGACTGTGTTCCTTAGAGTTGCAGAGGTCTCCCCTCAAGGGGTGAGGGAAGCTAAGCCTGGGAGTGGGGGAGATTTGCTTTATTTCCCAAGTCAGGGTTCAAGGTATGATTTAATTTGAAAAGAAATCCTGCTGCTTAAAGGAAGTTTGGAAACCATCTCCTTAAATGATGGTGGCTGTCATTTATTCAGCATCTATTATATGCCAAACCTTCCACATTTGCTATCCCCAACCCCAACAAAACTACAAGATAGGCAATGTTACCCAGATTTTTTAGAAAAGGAAACTGAAGTTGAGAGAGGCTCAGTCTCGGGCTCAAGGTCACCTTGGCAGTTGCACCAAATCAGGGATTCCAATTTAAATCTGTCTTATTTTGAAGCTGGTGGTTGAACCTTCAGGTTAAACCTTCGGGCTGCTGGGCCATATCACTCATTGGAGGCAGTTTGTAATTAGTGCTAGTTCATTGTTATTGTCAGAAAAGACATTTCCAGGGAGTAACCGTCCAAACGATGGTGGCAAGGTCAGCGGAGGGGGTATTTGGATGCCTCACTAGCAGAACTCTGTGGCTGACGGGGGCAGGAACCTCTTTTAACAAGCAATCTTCTCATTCTTTGAGATCTATCCAAACAGAGTGAGCATTCGTTGCAGTGCAGAACTGAGAACACGATTTTGCCATCCGAGACCGCCTGCCCAGAAAACTTTTTTAGTCTTTCGGGAGCATTGCTGGCAAACATAATTTGAAAATCTTTCTCCTTAACACACTGCCTCCTGTCAAAGAATAGGATTCTCATGCATATTTCATCCTGTTTCTTTTTAATTAAAAGCTATTATATATTTATTTTTCAGCTTCTGTAGAGGGAGGGAATGTAGGCATTCATTCAGTAACCATTTATGACATCCTTTTATGTGCCAACCCCATGAAGAGCGCTGGGACATGCAAAGATGATTAAGCCAGAATCTCTCCCCTCAGAGGGGTTACAACCCAGTTGTGGGGGAAGAGAATAGATGTGTGACTAAATAAGTCTATAAAGGGTGCCAAGTGCTGTGGCGGAAGCGTATTCATTGGAAGGTGGTTCTAACCAGTGCCCCTTGAGTCACACTCAGCCCATCAGCATATGTGGAGGCCCCCATAAAAACTGAACTTGTAGCCAAGAATCATCCAGAGGTTTCACATAAAAATCTAGATTTAAAGCTCCCCAGGAAAAGTCAAGAAATCTGGCAACACCAGGCCTAGCTTTCCATATAGTAACATCAGCTGGAGATGAGTGGTGGCCACCCTCTCTTGGCCACCCTCTCCATTCTCTTCTTTGCCTCAGTCCCCACCACTCCTTATTGCCCTACACTTCGCCTGCTAGGCTCATTGATGTGGCCATTCCCTTGCCTCTGGAGGGTTTGAGTTTGTGACTCTTAATAGGAAGGTAAGGTAGCAAGGCCTCTGGCATTGACTGGCCACTTCTTTGGTTTTCTCCTGGGTTACACATCCTGCTCTTTAACTCCAGCTCTTGTTGACCTTGGGGAGATCGCTTCTTCTGTCTGGCCTTAGTTTCCTCATGTTTTGTAATTGTTGAATTCTGGCCCAGGGAGGCATTCTGAAAAATGCTGAGGGAAGGAAGGGAGGGAGGGAAGGAAGGAGGGAGTGAGGAAAGAAGGGAGGAAGAGAGGAAGGGAGGGGCTGCTGCATCACCTTCACAGACTTTTTGTGAGAATCAAGCAGGATGTTATGAACATGCTTGTAAAATTTGAAGTAATATGCACACGTTAGGTACTTTTAATACCATAGTTGTGTTTCTGCACTTTGCAAAAAGCGTCCTGTGGAATCCTACAATAGTGAGATTCTACTTTAAAAAACATGTATTTCAGAGAAGATTTAGAAGTGGAGTTTTTAAATTCAATTATTATTATTTTTTTACTACAGAACTTCAGAGTCTTCATTATGCCTTAAAACGTAGTACGTATTCTCAGTAGAGGAAGATCCCGTGTGGGTATCTCATACCTGGTTGGCCGGGAAACCCTTCTTTCACAGAATATCATGAAGGACAGTATTCCGTGGTACATCCTTTGAGAAATGCTGCTTTGATTTTATGCATGAGGCCACCCAGCTCACTAGGGAAAGTGTCACTTTCTCTTTCATTATCGTGTAAAGAGTGCTTTTTGTGTGATATTATCTTTCTCCAGGGACCCGTCCCTGGCCACTAGCATTTCTCCTGACCTTTTAGGCTGATTTGGGGTCTCCCCTTGGCTCCCCAGCTTCCCCCTCCTCCATGCTTCCTGCAACCCAACATATAGCAGCTGGGTTGTAATCCCCTAGATGGTGAGTTCTGTGAGTCCAGACTACCTTTTTCTTATCATATGTGGCTTGTGCATAACTGAATCCCCAGAGCCTGGCTCCCCCAAGCATGCCTGGTACACAGATTCTCACTCCCTGATACATTTTAGATTCCCTTTTATTACACATTCAGGCGAGATTCTATAGATAGATGATAGGTGGGCAGAGAGAAAAAAGACAGGATCATATTTTTAATATGTATTCAGATAAGTACAGATAGCTAAAAAGAAAAAGAGAAAAGAAAGTATCTAATATATATTTAATATACATTCAGATAGATATCTATATAGCAAGATGGATGGATGGGTAGATAGATAGGTAGATAAGATGGATGGGTGGATGGATGGCGAGAGAGAGAGAAAGAATAAAGGATAAACCTGTCTTTACAATTGTGTTTCTACATAAAATTTGAGGACAGGTTTTTCTTGAAGCACCCAAATAATTCAAGAGGTGAAGGAAAAGCAACATTTTTGTGCCAATTATCTGACAAACAGATTGCCACATGCTTGTCCGACTTCCCTTCTGGGTCTGCTTTTTCAGCCTAGGGACATGAACAGACGCAGCCTCACTCTGCTCCAAGTAAATTACCTTCCATAGAGTCAGTCGCACTGTTGCAAGCACGATGGAATGTTCTTTCACTTCACAAACTGTGTCCTCAAAGTTTGCCTTTGATTTGCCTTCCTGAGGCTTCACAGCCTCCCGGCTTCTCGAGTCGCTCCTTTGATAAAAGCTTTCAGTCTGTCTGGTTTCCGTTTTACTGGGCACATTGGGAGCCTGTGAGGAGGCAGGTCCTGCTGGGAAATGAACAGAGCGTTTCAGCACATGTGACCTGAATTTCACGGCAGCTGCGGACTCCTGGCTCTGTAGCTGGCAGCTGAGGGGCTGTGCAGAAAGCCAGGACCCCAGATGGGAAGGGGCACTGGAGGACATCTCCCTATACTCTGGATTGGGAAACAGAGGACCAGAGCGGGGAGGAGCCTTCCCCAGGGCTCTGAGACTGCTCCCCTGAGACAAGATGGGCTTGTATTTTTCAACATCTCTCTTTAGATGTTCTATGGGCAATGATGTTTGTTTGGTTGGCTCTTCTTTGTTGTTTGTAGCCACAATTTCCTCAGTGAGTGCCTCAGAAGAGACAGTGTATAGTATAACGATTAAACGCATGGCCTCTGCAGTCAGACTGTGGGAGTGCACATCCTGGCTCCACCAACTTTCCTGCTGTGTGATCTAGGGCAAGTTACTTGACCTCTCTGTGATTCAGTCTCTGCATCTGTAAAATGAGGATAATCATAGATTGTTATGAGGATTAAATCGGTCAATTTGTGTAGAGGGTCTAGAATCCAGTAAGCACTATAAATGAGCTTGCTACTTTCATTACCCACCAAGGCCATTATTCTTCCTAATACATCTCCTTTTAAGACTTTTATTATATGTTCAGCACGTCTGCATGAAAATCATCTTTGTATATTTGAAATAGGTTATCCATATATCCTTTACCAGCATCAGTTATACTCCTTCATTCAACCCAACACATATGCATAGGCCTACTGAGTGCAAGCACCAAATGCAAGCACTACTAAGCAGTAACACTAGCAAGTACCACTAGTAGTACTAAGCACTACCTCCAGTACTAAGCACACTACTTGACAGCACTACTACAAATATTAAGTACTGCTACTTAGCAGCACTGTTGCTACTAGTAAGTAGGACTAGTACTAAGCCCAACTACTACTATGTACTATTACTACCATTACTTAGAAACACCACTGCTAGTACCAGTCACTACTATTACTAACTACTGCTACTACTACTACTACTACTAAGCACTGGTGCTACTAAGTGCAAGCACTCCCCTAAGCAGGGTGAACAGCTTTGCCCCTTTCTAGCTTTAACTTTCTAAACCTCAGCTTCCTTACCTGTAGACTGGGAATGACAACACACCTACCACCCGGACGGGTGGTGGAAAAGGAAACTGTTCATGCAGGTCAAGGGTTTAGCAGATGGCCTGGCTCCTGGCCGCCACTCTGCAAAGAATGACTCCTGGACACTCTTGTCTGGAAAACTCAGCCCAGTTGCTGAACCCTGCTGAGAGGCTAAGACCTCAGAGGGCCTCTGTCTGAGGCCAAAACGCTGCAGACGCGGGGGAGGAAGGGAACGAACATCAAAGTCCCTGCTATATGCCAGGCGCTGTACTGCCCACTCCTCTCGACATCTTTATAAGAAGGTCCAATTATCATCCCCATTTTAGAGATGGGGAAACTGAGGCTCAGAGAAGCAAAGCAACCTGTTCCGTAACCATGAACGCAGCCCTGTCTGATTCCACTAGGTCAGAGGTCATCAAGCTTTTTCTGCAAAGGGCCAGATAGTAAACTGTTTCAGCAACTAGTCAACTTTATCATTATGCCAGAGAGGCAGCTACTTATAATGTCCACATGAAAGGACGTGGATATTTCCAATCAAATCTGAGTTATTGTATTTGATCCATTGCCTTGGCTTGCAACCTTGCGCTTCATGTTACTTCCCCTAAGGCTGAGTCACGCTATTTTCTTTTTTTCTTTTTCTTTTTTTTTTTTTTTTGGTCACAGCTTGAGGGATCTCAGTTCCCTGACCAGGAACTGAACCCAGGCCACAGCAGCGAAAGCCTGGAATCCTAGCCACTAGGCCACCAGGGATCTCCCTGAGTCACACTATTGTCCTTCTTCATTGAGCTCTTACTATATGGAAGGCACTGTTCTGGCCACCTGGGCTGTGTTTTGTTTTCATCTTTACATTCTCCGCCCCCCGCCTTTTTTTTTTTTAGGCTGTGCCGCGTTGCTTGTGGGATCTTAGTTCCCCAACAAGGGATGGCACCCTGGCCCTCGGCAGTGAAAGCACTGATTCCTAACCACTGGACCACCAGGAAATTCCCATATTCTCCCCATTTTTGAGAAGGGAAAACAGAGGCTCCTCAAAACCTGTGTATTGCACAAATCAACTCTCTATCTGAAAACATCATGTGGCCTCCTTGTACCTCTATTATCAAGCCAGAGCCAAGGGAAACTTTGGGGGATTGCTCATTTTTCTCCTACATCACGTGAGTTTTCACATTTGCCTCTGTAACAGAACAGAAGTAGACATGTGTTTGCAAAGGTCTCGGAATTCAAATAAGCACAGGAAAACGGGAGGAGATGGCATTGCTTTGCATTCATTACCACCTCGGTTCCTGTGCTGGGAGAAAGCCCTCGACCTGAGGAGGGGTGGGTGGCAGGAAACTGATGAGCTGTTCCCCTGAGATAGAGCCATGCAGCCTACGAAGCCGCTCTGGCCTGAAGACAAACAGGAAGTGATGGGCATCCGCCCTTCCTGTGAGTGTCGAGGATGCTCCTTCCTCCTTGGAAATGCAGAGATGAGTCCTTAGGGCAACTGCCAAGGGGCACCTCTACTTCCACATGTCTCCCAACACACTGTCACAGTGCTTAGATTTCTACCATGACTGTTACCTTTCTAAGAATAACACAGAGGCTTAGTCAGTCATTAACACAATAGTGTGAATTAGATTTCAGAGCAGAACAAGTACTGGACTAGGAGTAGAGAAACATGGCTTTGAAACTGCTGTGGCTTCAGCCACCTTTGTCAGTGCCATGGCCATGGGCAAATTGCATTTCCTCTGCAGAGTGTGGAAGCTGAGTTAGCGCGAAGGTACAAGGGGTCTGTGAAACATGTGGCGCCACCCCCCCAAGGCCTATTTTTGTCTCTATTAAATATTTTTTAATGTTTAATTGAAATAATTACTTTTAAGTTAACAATACATTTAATATTTATTTAAATATATTTAATGTTTACTATTTCAAGTTGATTTATTTAAATCATACATTTTCAAATGGTTTTTAAGATAAATTTTTTATTTTGAATTGAGATAATTAATGTACACAGTTAGGATTTGCCCCAGACCCCAGTGTTCCCTGATGCCTCATGTATGACTGCCTCTCGTGTCCATTACAACCGCTCTGGCCCCTGTACTTGATTTTGATCCTGGATTGGAAACATCGCTCTGGGTTTTGATGTGTGAGACTAGGCTGACGGCTGAGCTCTAAAAGGATGGGTCTCCCATCAAGTAAGTTTTGATGAAGGGGAAGACAGAACATCCGTCACTATAAACAAAGTGTTTTCTGGAGAAGGTGAGGTGTGGTCAGAAGCCAGGAGGTATCAAGGAGACAGGCAGTGTCACTTCTCCAACAAAATGTTAGTGGCCTTGCTTTGATGCAGGATATATACCTCATTGAAAGAAGAACCGTGGAGTCCAGTCTAAACACCAGGCTTCAAACTCAATTCCAACCCTGTTTCCCTGGGTGAGTTACTAAACCTCTCTGAGACCCTTAATACACGAGTCAATGGTAGTCATCTTTCCCATGTTTTTATTTTTTTTTAACTTCCAATTGTTGACTTAAGAAATATACACACAATGTGAGCGTGGCGAGTTAGGTTTTATTTGGGGCAAAATGAGGACTGCAGCCCAGAAGGCAGCATCTCAGATACTTCTGAGAAACTGCTCCAAGGAGGTGAGGGGAGGAGCCCGGACATATAGGAGTTTTAGAGCAAAGGACAGGTCGTCAGGAATGTCAAGAGATTATTGTTAATTAAAGGAGACCAGCTATCTCAGATTAAGGAATTTAGTGCTATTCCATGTATGGGAAGATGGGCTTACTGAAATTATTCCTCCCCAACTGTAGGACCAGTGTCCTGCTTTCCCCCGTCCTGAGTATCCCTCAGGATGCGCCGTCAGGGCAGCTGCCGTCTGACGGCAGGTATTCTTTCCAGCAAGGGCTGCAATCCATGATGACTGTGAGATCTTTTGTTTATTGATATGGCGGGCAATATTCCTTTTATAAATATTCCATTCATCACTATACAAGGCAGGACATTTCTACGCTCACTTTCCCTCTTCTCTACAAAATGAGGTAGACATTGCTTTCCCCACGTTATGGATGAAGTGTCCCCATAGCCGCAGGAGTGAAGGAGGTCACACAGCGAGCCCCGGGCAGGTGTCCCCCAGCCCCATCTCACCTCCCGGGTTGCCGTGCTGCTTCCCGGCTCCACCTGTCAAGCTGGGGTGTTGATGAAACTCACCTGCCTCAGCAGATGTGCGGATGGGGTGTGAGTGATCGTCTGACTGCAACTCAGCTATTTCATCCAGAAGACTCTCTCTATTGAAGCACTTCCATTTCCTGTTTTTGGAGGATTCCAGGCAGTGAGGAAGGAAGCACCCAGAGGAATCCACCTCATGCCAAACCCCTTGATTTAGTGAGCAGTTATGGAGCTGCTGCCCACGGGCTGCCCGCAGGTGTGGGAGGAGGGTGGCTGGAGGGGCTGTTTCTGCCAAGGGGCCGATTCCTCACACTTGTTTCCGGACAGCCTGGAGAGGGATGCTTTACCCTGAAATCAAGACGCGGAGGGGCCTGATGAGCTGTTTCCTTTTAGAATCCATCTCAAGTAAAAGAGGAAGGAGTAGCCCAGGGCACGAAGGAAAGGGAAGGTCACATCCATAAGCCACTCCCAAAAGGAATTACCTAGCAGCCCACAGCCCATTGAGAAGCCGGTGATGGAGATGAAGCCAGGAAGTTTGCAAGGGAGAAAAAAAAAAAATCACCCAGCACTTGGGCTCGTACATTTTCATCATTGATCCAAGTCGCTTTGTTTTTCCTTTTTTTAAAATTGTTATTACCATTTCCATCTTCTCCCCATTGAGTTTCATGGCCTGTAACAAGGGTTTGGCTGTGGAATAGAGCAAGACGTAAGTTCCCTGAACACCTTCCTCCTGCATCCTGAAAAGGCAATAATCCTTTTTCTGCCCAGACTGGTTCCTCACAGTTAAGAGGAGAATTAGAGAGTTATCTAGGAAATGCAGCAAAGTGGGCCTTGAGCCCACAAATAAAAATTAAGGATTTCATTCATATATGTATATGTATATTTTTTCTTCTTTTTAACTTTTAGACACCTACTGAGAACCATGAGTGTATTTAGTCTCACACCAGCCCTGAGAGGTAGGAAGGAGAGGAACGATCCTCAGGTGGGAAAACTGAGGCCCAGAGTGGGTAGGTAAGTTTGCCCAAGATCACACAGCAAGCCCCAGCAGAGCCAGGTAAGGGCTTAGATCTTCTGACCAGACCTGTTCACCATATCCCCTCTAGAGGGGTCAAGGGGAATCCGTTCACTTTCCAGGCAGAAGTCCAGCCCGTAGTTTACAGACTGGATGCCCGGGGTGTCCCAGATCAGGAGACGGGGGTTACAGGTCTCCACGTTGATGGTGATCGCTGGGCTCTCTTACCAGGACGGCTCGGATGGGCAGGGAAAGAGGGCGGTGGGACAGGGAGCTCAGAGACCCACTGACGCCTCTGTCCTGGACCTGGTCCATTCACTGAATCCGTCCATCTCGACCACCCTGTGTCTATATCCCTCTCTGTCTGTCTCTCTCCATGGCTTTCTCCCTCTGTCTCTGTATGTTTCTCTTTCTCTGTCTCTGTCTTTCTCTCTCTCTCTCTCACACACACACACACACACACACACTCTCACACACACACACACACTCACACACACACACACACACCCTGAGAGTTTTTCTCCTCTTCCCCAGTTGATATATATCAAGGAAATAAAGACAGCCCTTGCTCTCCAAATAGGTAGAAGCCCTTGATCTGGAAGGTGTTACATTTTCCACTACTTTGTTCATTTTCAAGGTAAGTTTCATGTGTCTCTTTCCTCTATGTGATACCATAATTGGGGCATTTTCCTGATGCCTTAATTTAGCAGCTCAATTTTGAAAACGTTCATTCACTGTCCCTCCCGGGCCTCCTTTCCCGCACTCCTCCCGTCTTCCTTCCTTCCACACCTGGTTCCTATAATAGCATCCCTTCATTCATTGCAAATCAAAATAGTTTTTTTTTTTAAACCCTCGTCCATACAATTGAAATCCTTCAGGAAAAAAAAAGTTTAATGATTTGAAATATTTTTGGACCATTTTAAAGCTGCAACAGGACTGCTGCTGTAGTCAAAAAGGTTGTCTGCAAACCCCCTTCTTATCATTCAGGGACAGAGAAATAGACATGGAGACAAAATGATTACACAAATCCTGTGTTTCATGTCAGGTTTCCTATCAAATATTAGCTTGCCTCAAGGTGAAAGAGAAGGAAAATGAGATCTTGGTTGGAAACAGGAAGAGTGACCAAGCAGACGATGCGGTCAGCTCCTGGCTTCAGCTCACCCCACCCCAGCCAGACCCACATACCGGACTCTGCTTAGGACTCGGGTGGAACTGAGTTGCAATCCCAGCTCTGCCACTTAATGGCTGTGTGACCTTGGACACTAATTTCATCTCTCTGAGCCTTGGGTTCCTCTTCCTTTACTTGTTGGGTTGTTGGGATGGTTTATGAACACAGTAGCGATAGTCGGTTATCAGTGATAGAATCAGGCACCCATTAGTGATGCTTACTCTTCACCTCCAGGGGGGTTCTTACTCTATCCCTGCCACCGTTTTACAAGGGTCAGTGTGACGATTATATCCATTGTACAGCTGCAGACACTGAAGACCAGAGAGGTATAGCGACTTGCCCAGGGTCACACAGCTAATATGCTGCCTTCCAGAACTGATTCTGATGCCTGTGTTCCTAACCACATGTGAAAACGCAAGGATACCATGGCCTGCACCGGGTACATACTTGGAAAATTTTTGTTCCTGCTTTTCCCCCCAAAACGACCCTGTTAGGATGAGGGCTCGGCCTGTCTGTGGCATAATAGCTCTATGTGCTCCCTCTCCAGAGGCCTCTAGAATAAAGGCCCCTTTAATTAGTAGAATGGTGCTGTTTGGGGTCAAAGTAAAGAGACAATAAAGCAACTCCTGGGGCGGACAAGCATGTGGACCCAAGCCAAACACTGTGTCCCAACACAGAGGAGATTAATGGCCCATAAAGTGGTGTAGCAACTGTGAAGTTCAGCCTGTGGCTTCTGGAGGGCAGTCAGCCCACAGTGGTTTTGGAGTCACTGATGGGGATGGGGGGTGGGGATCAGATCTGCTCTCCTAACACCTGGCCCACTCAGCTGTGGCCATGGAAACCTCATCTGGCCAGGGCTGGCAGCCCCCTCTGCAGAGTGGGGTCCAGAAACCCCCAGGGCAGTCTAATCCCAGCTACTTAAGAGGAACACCAGATGCCTCCCTGCCTGTTACATTGTAACTGCCCAGTCTCCCTCTTGTTTCTCAAACTGATTGCTCTCAAGACTGTTGACCCTCTTAAAAATGCCGGAAGATCCCCAAAGGGCTTCTGTATATATATGCTATAGCAATAAAAAATCATCATATTAGAAATTAGCACAGACACATTTTGAAAACATTTATTCATTTACAGATCACAATAATCAATCATTACAAGTTAACGTACCTAACACATTCTACAGAAAAATAATATCTTTGCACAACCAACAGAACTACCGAGACGAGTGACGTTGATGGTGGTGACACGATGATGAATGTGTTTATAATACGTCCCAGACCCTGACCTACCATCACGGGGATTCTTTACAACAGCCCGCCCCATAAGGTAATGCTAAGATTCTTTTCATTTTATCGCTGGGGACACAGAGAGATTGAGTAACTTGCCCAAGGACAGAGCCGGAATTCCAACCCACGCAGGTGGGCTCCAGGTACTGTGTTCTTGGCCGTGGCAGTGTGTGTACAGCCTCCATTAGAGATGAATGGTCTCAGGAAGAGAATCATGGCAGCCAAGGTGGTAAATCTCGGGCATTGCAGTTGGCAACTAAAAATACCAAGAGCATGCTAACCAGGCAGGGCTGGGTTTATTCAGCGTTGTTTGTTAAATATTTGATCTGGGAGAATTAGATGGCAGCCTCTCTAGAGAACCGAAGCTGATGGGCCCAGAAATAAAGTTGATGAAAATAGCCCTAATTGTAACCATACTGGAATGTGTAGTTTACGAAACCGTCCCCTACATGTTAGTTTATTTAATCCTCTATTTAAATGACGCTCACCAGTCTTCTCGCAGATCTGCACTCCACACTTTGTCCCCACAGCTGCATCCTTGAACCAGGCATCATCCTTGCTGGTCTGGACTTCTGCTGCAGCCCCTTTAATATCCATCTTCTGTCTCCCCACCTGTTCATGCCACTCGAATGCTGCTTCTGGAGATTTCCTTCAATAATGATAATGGCAGTGAATATTAAATGATCACTGCCATGCACCAGACACCCTGCTGCACGCTAGGCGCGGGTTATGTGCTCTGTGCCCCTCGGTAACGCTGAGACGTGTATTTTTATCACCGTCTTCCCTATGTTGCAGATGAGGACAGCAGAGCTTAGCGCAGTCACGTGATTTACCCAAGGCTATGCAACGAGGAGCCCAGCCCTAGGGGTTGCATGCAACAGCCTGACTCCCCAGCTGGTTCTGAACCACTGAGCAGCCCTGCCGCCCGTCAGCAAACCAACCTGATCCATCACTGCTCTCCCTGGGCTCCTTTGGGCCCTCAGTGCCCACAAACGCTTCAGGGCGGCATCCAAGTCCTTTCACGGGGGGTTCCTGACTCCTCTCCTGCACTCTCCCTCCTGCATGGCTTTATTCCCCTGCACCCCACCCTCCAACCGCACCAGACACCCCGATTCACCTCATCACAGGGCTACACCTTTGTACGTGCCACTTCCTCCCCCTGCCACGCCTTCCTCACCAAACTCCTCTGCAGCCTTGAAGACCCAGCCCCACAGTCCCATCCACTCTGAAGTCATGGGTGGTTTTTTGCTCCTTCTCAGGGCACTGTCAGAGTCCTCCATCCCCACGTGGATTTAACCTCATCACATCGTGTGGTTTAGGGCATTGGAGGAGGGCAGAGACGGTGGATTCAGAACCACTGGGCCCATATCTAGCCTCAACTACTTACTAAGTATGTGTAACCCTGCTCAAGTGATTTTCACCTTTCTGAGCCTCAGTGGCCCCATCTGTGAAATGGAGCTGATAACAGGGTTGCACCCTCACCGGGGTATTACAAAGATGCAAGGGGACAGACTTTATGGATCACTAGAGAGGAGAGTAAAGAGGTTGCCCAGGCTCTGGCAGGTGTGGCCATGGACCTAAGGATGGGGCTGCATTTGCCTGAGAACTAGAATAGGCCCAGGTGCCAGAGATGTTCCTAGCAAGGGCACAGACCGTGAAGGTTCTATTGAAAGGAGGTAAAAGCCCCAAGTAAACAGGCTTGTGGGGCCACGAGAAACAAGCATCTCTGGGGTCTGTCAGGATGCAGGTCTAACCTCACAAGTGTGTGTTGGAGTTGGGATGGGTGGGCAAGGTCTTCTCCAGTCATTCCCTGGCCACCTACCTGGGAGCCTGCAGAGGGTCACTTCCACAGCACCCAGGATGAAGTAAGTGCGTTATAAATGCTACCTATTTTTCATCACAAGAGAGTACAGGCCTGTTCTCTATTTGCTGCTCGAGGCACCTCCCCGTGGACTGGTTGGGTTGAGAAGTGGCATCATTCCCCTCGCTACAGAAAGATCAGTTTGCTGAGGAAAGCATCCTCCTGGACATTTGAAATGACCGAGGAGTAGTTGTGTGTGTGTGTGTGTGTGTGTGTGTGTGTGTGTGTGTACACGCCATCTAGTGAACATCCCCCCACACACACCGCTCAGTCCCTGTGCACGGTGCTCACCCCGCTGTGCCCTGACCAGCCTCGACTCAGCCAGTTTCCGCTCCATCCTCCTCACAGCTGCATCTTCTCCACTTTCCCTTCTCCCTTCTGTCCCCTGCCAGTCATATCAGGAAGATCTCGCATCCTTCCCAAACCCGCTGCCACATTCCTAGCTGGCAGCTTCTCCCCCATCTTCTTCTGAGCCTCCTGCTGCCACCAGCCCAGCACTGGGGACTTTCAGAGGCTCTCAGCCCTCTGTCGTTGAGGGGAGATGTCACAGCCCCCAGCAAGGTGGAGAGAGCTGCCACCTGTCAGCATTGCCACCTCCCCCAGCCAGGGTGCTCTCAGCAGGGGTGAGATCAAAATCTTCACTCTGTGCCTTGCCGGGGGCTGAGGGCAGTGCCTTGGTGCACCGTCTCCCTCACCCGAGTTTCTGGACCTTGTACATGCAGGGTCCTCTGCCTAGAATTCTCATTTCCCCACCTCATCTTCATTTATCTAACTCCTTCACCAACTTCAAAACTCTTCCTAGACATCACCACCTCCAGGAAGCCTTCTCTGATCCCCAGATTGAGTCAGGGGCCTCCTTGGGACGCCCACAGCTGCCTTGGTTTCCCCCATTAGAGCATTCAGGGTATTGAATCATCATTGCCTGACTGTGAGGTCGTGAAGCCAGGCTTGTTCACTACACTGCTTCCATGTCCTGGCACGTAGGACACCTTCAGCCCATTGCCGTTGTTGCTTAAAGGAATGATGGAAAGACTGCAGTCTGCCCCCAGTGAAACAACACGATTGTGTGATTCTGGATGACTTTCCAGGAAGCTTCCACAGTACACCCCCTGTCTCAGAGGCAGCCAGAGTTTTCTGGCTCATGATGTGTAAGTCCCCACGACAACGAGGGAGGACATGGCTGAGAATCCAATGATGATCTTTTCTGTCCAGCCTGGTCCCAAGGCCACCCTGCTGACCTCCGCCCCAGAGCGCATGTGGCTCAGAACTGTCCACTGACTGCATGGGTGAAACCTCAGTGGGTTTGGGCAGGGACGGGTGAGAGTCCAGTGGGGACCCAGTGTATTCTCTCTGCCAGGGCCATCAGGAGGCTGTTACACTATGATTTGTCTCTTCTAAACTCCTTTGGGGAACCTGCCATCATGCATCATGGGAGTTTTGGTCCCAGAAGGATAATACTCTCTTGTGCAACCATATCGTGGTTTCTGCCCATTGTTATCCAAACATTGCCTTTTCTAGGGACCTTTAATGACGTCTTTTTACCTAAGAGCCATGAAAGAGCTTGGCAGGTTATATTCTCCAAAGATGGAGATACATGCATTCCCATAAACTCTTCCTGCAGTGGGACTGACACTCCTTCCACTTAGAGAGGGGTCTGTGTCTCCTCCCTTGAATCTCGGCAGGGGCCGGTGACCGCTTCGATCAATAGGGTGTCATGGAAAGAAAGCTGTGGAACATCCAAGGCGAGATCATAAGAAAGGATACGGTTCTTTCCTGGAGCTCTCCGTCCCCTCCCCCACCGCCAACTCTGTCTTCACTCCAGAACTCAGCTGTCTTGCTAGGAGGAAGCCCAAACCAGCCTGTGCTGAGAGACCACCTAGTGGGGCCAGGCAGGGAAGAACCGAGCCTGCAACCAACAGTCAGCATCAACCACTTGTCATAGGAGAACATGAGACTCGAGGTGGTTCCAGCCTCAGCCTTCAGGTCTTCCAGCCGAGACCCCAGGCATCCTAGAGCAGAGGCGAGCCATCCCCGCTGTGCCTGGTCGGAATTCCCAGCCCCCAGAATCCATGAGCCTATAAATGGTGGTTTTGCTGAGTTCTGGGGTAATGTGTTATGCAGCCATGGTAACCGGAACGAGACAGGAACACAAAAATATATGGCAACTCAAAGAAATTTTTTGCTTATGGGTGCAGAGAATTGGGTCATGGAGACCACCCACCTCCCATCTCTGTGTAAGCGAGGGCTGTAAAATCAGAACTCACCAGCTAAATGGGAATATCATAAGGAACTACCTCAAAGGATTAAGATAATTGATAACCCATCTTATAGATGAGGAAATTGAGGCTTGGAGAGAGTGACCAGGAAACGATCAGAGACCCACCCACATCCAGGCACATGATATATATAATGTAAGCGCTCTCTCCTGGTAAGAATTGTAATAATGAGGATTTACTGAGTGCCCATCCTGTATCAGGAGCTTTGTCCACGTTGCTATATGTAGTCTTCACCATACTTCTTTAATGTAGTCACGATTGTTCCCATTCCACAGATGGTAAAACTAAGGCTCAAGGATGGGGAAGCAACTTGTCCATGGTCAGATAGCCAGGGAGTGATGGCCCTGAGTTCTGAACCCAAGTCTGCTCTATCCAGCCCCCGTGGCTTCTCACAGTGTGTACTGCTCGTTCCCTTACTGTCACTGCCAGCTTTCCCCCGTCCCAGGAGCACAAATGATGTCTTCAGTGTTAATGCCTGTGGAGGCAGTAAGTTAGTAGAGGGTGTGGCTACTGCCTTCCAAGTCAGATGCTCATGGTTCAGATATTTCATCTGCTGCCTACAGCCTTTGTGACTTTGGGTAAGATGTCACTTCACTTCTTTGAGCCTCAACCTTTTTGTGAGTAAAACGGGATTAAAATGCCTTCTTGCTGTAAGTATCAAATGAAACAAGATATATAAGGGACCCAAGAATGGCTCCCAGTTAACGTTAAGGATCTGATGCAAGTTGGTTTTCCTCTCTTAATCCCCATTTGAAGCACCCCCTTCCAAAAGGGTTTCGATAATCAAACTGACAGTTTACAGCGATTGAGAGCTTTGTCATGTAGTTTGGCATGTTTTAACGTGCTTTACATAAATTGCATTTAATCCTCACAGCAACACCATGAGGTCTAGATACTATCATTATCTTTACAGATGAGAAAACAGAGGCACAGAGATGTTAAAGTTGATATATTAATGTCCTAGGGCTGCCGTAACCAAGTACCACAAACTGGGTGACCTAGAATAACAGAAATACTGTCTCATGGTTCTGGAGGCTAGAAGTCTGATATAAGGTGTCAGCAGGCTTGGTTCCTTCTGGAGGTTGTGAGGGAAAATCTGTTCCCTGCCTCTCCCCTAGCTTTTGGTGGGTTGCTGGCAATCTTTGACCTTCCTTTGCTATAGAAGCATCACTCTGATCTCTGCCTTCATCTTCATACAGCATTCTCCCTGTGTGTGTCTGTGTCCAAATCTGCCCTTTTGATGAGGACACCAGCAAACACTGAATTAGGAGCCCACCCTACCCCAGCATGACTTCATCTTAACTAATAACATCTGCAGTGACCCTATTCCAAATAAAGTCACTTTCTGAGATACTGAGGGTCAGGAATTCAGCATATAAATTAGTGTGGGGGGCACAATTCAACATATAACCATTGGCTTATCTAAGATCACATGGCTAATAAACAGTGGTCAACTTCAAGTCCAGTTAGCCTGCCTGCAGCATCAGTGCTCTTGACCACATCACTGATAATGACCCTAATGCCCCGCAGATGGATGGAGCAAAGGATTCCCTGGGAAGAAGACATCGTTTGCAAGCCCAGTTGTGCTGCCTTAGAAGCTCTCTGGCTTCCCAAGACCAGCCCCCATCCTGGTGGTGACTCAGAGGCAGCCTGGGAACACCGGGGGTGGCTTCACCAACAACTTTACCAGAGCACAAGGACAGTTCGTTTGCTAAAGCAATTAAAAACATAATCTGTGCTATTAAATGCCTCCTCTGTTTTTCTGCTGTATGCATCCCTCAGCGTGCTAAGTTATATGCCTTCCCTAATCATTGCTGGCATGTCACCTGCCTCTTCAACTGCCATCCTTAGAGATGATGGGGGTTCGAGACAGTTTGTTTTAATGTCAGGATCTACATCTCTGATAATTATATACACACACCCCATTTTCAGGAAATTCGCTGCTCGAATAAGAGGCTGCGTTGACAGCGCTGACATCCCAGTCCTTGCGTCAGGTGCAGATAGGGTCATACCAAGGGCACAGGTGCCAGTCTTATCACTGTGGGAGTTCACTCTGAGCTGCCTTTCGGCAGCGTCAGATGACAGTCACTACAGAGTCTGAACCGGAGGTGTCCGTCCTTGACAGCCCAGACCATGCAAGGGAAAATCACCCAACCCACCACACTGCCTTTTCTGTAACACATGCCATTTTTATGTGTGAGAATAAAAACTGAGATGTGCACGTATAGAGGATACTCTGGTTCTCATTTAGTTGGAAGCATTTATTGTTGAGCCTATCATGGGGGCATGAATGGGAAATATCACTTATTAAGTACCTACTACGTGTCAGGCACTGCTAGACCATTAACATTGTCTGAATTTTCATTATGGTCCTAAGAAGGCATATCTTATTGCCATTGCTGGATGATTAAACTAAAACACACAGAAGGGAAGGTATCTAAGTAAGTTAGCTCAACTGAATTGGATTTCAAAGCTATGATTTGACCTCTGTATACCACTTTATACTTTTGATAACACCTTTTCATATAAATCCTTTTCCATTAGCCTCTGAAGCAATTCTTGGTTTCATTCATACCTCCTTGGACCTTTCTTCATATTTCTCTTTCTGTCAAGGTTATTGTCTGTTGTTTTATCATTAAATAACAATGATCTCTAGGGATTTTTTTTTTAAGATTTATTATTTTTGGCTGTATTGGGTCTTTGTTGCTACATGTGGGCTTTCTCTAGTTGTGGCGAGTGGGGGCTGCTCTTTGATGCAGTGTGCGGGCTTCTCAGTATGGTGGCTTCTCTTGTTGCAGAGCACGGGCTCTAGGTGCATGGGCTTCAGTAGTTGTGGCATGTGGGCTCAATAGTTGTGGCTTGCGGGCTCTAGAGCTCAGGCTCAGTAGTTGTGCTGCACAGGCTTAGTTGCTGCGTGGCATGTGGGATCTTCCCAGACCAGGGATTGAACCTGTGTCCCCTGCATTGGCAGGCAGATTCTTAGCCACTGCGCCACCAGGGAAGGCCCTCTTTAGGGATTTTCTATGCTCATTTATCCTCACTATGAAAAACTCTCTCTAGAAGATCCCTCCGAAACCAAATGGCTTCAACCTTCAGCCACATGCTGAGGGTTCCCAAAGACTACTGATTAAATGTTAATCTCCTCTAAAAAATACCTTCATAGTGACATTTAGACTGGTGTTTAACCAAATATTTGGGTACCATAGCTTAGTCAGATTGACATATAAAAAATTAACCATCACATAGAGTAAAGGCCAGTAAATCTTTTATGAATGAATGATTGAATTTTTTAATTGAGGTATAGTTGATTTACAATGTGTTAGTTTCCGGTATAGAGCAAAGTGACTCAGTTGTACATACATATTCTTTTTCATATTCTTTTCCATTATGGTTTATTACAGAATATTGAACATAGGTCCCTGTGCTATACAATAGGACCTCGTTGTTTATCCATTCTACATATAATAGTTTGCATGTGCTAATCCCAGACTCCCTATCCAACCCTCCCTCACCACCCACCGTGGCAACTACAAGTCTTTTCTCTATGTCTGTGAGTCTGTTTCTGTTTCATAGATAATTTCATTTGTGTCATATTTTACATTCCACGTATAAGTGATATCATCTTTATCTTTCTGTTTCTGACTTACTTTGCTTAATGTGATAATCTCTAGGTCCATCCTTGAATAAATAAGTTTTAAAAGTTAATCAACAGACAAATGAGTAAACGAATAGAGGGATGGATGGATGGATGGATGGGTGGATGGAGAGATGGGCAGATAGATGGATGAGTTGAAATTTCTAGGCAATATTCTTAAGAAACTCATGACCTGGTATAGGAGCAGGCCTGTCCAGAACTAATGACACCCAGCTTAGTGTTATAATGAGTTCTGAGGTGTAAGGATTTCATGCTGTAACAAACATGGAAAGTACACGTCTGGTGAGCAGAGGGGAAAGGGCATTAGAATAGGCTTCCTGAATAAAGTGGAACCCAAGATGGGTCTGGAAGATGGAAGGAAATTGACAGATGGACATGGAAGGAAAGAGTATTCCTGGAAGAGAAACCATTGAGATCCCTATGCATCTGTTCTCTCTGTTTTACAGCAGAGGAAACTGGGACTCAAGCAAGATGAAGTGAGAGTCAGAATTCACTTGCCCAACGCCACACAGAAAGTAACCACAGTGACATGGGATTTAGACTCAAGTTTGACAGTCCTGACAGCAGATTACTGTGGTTTGCAGATGACTGGAGAATGAGGAAATAGCTGGATATAAGTCCCTCCTCAAGTTTGGATAAGAGGGTACTCATCTCCTCCTGAGGGTCATGGTTTTTGGTTCTGAGTGTCCAGCCTCAGATGAGAGGCAAGTGAGACTGGGACGTCCAGGGATGTGGGAGCAGGGGCTCGGACAGAAGCTCGTGAGAGGAGGCAGCCCATTAGCCCTGACACACTGTCCAACAGGGACAGGCAAATCTGGTCCCTACTGGGCAAGTCCATTAGGTAAGTCAGATCCACGATCAAGGTCTTGTGTGGAATAGTGGGACGGCCCTAACTGCTCTTGATCACCTACTATGTTCCAGTCCCTCATAAAACTCCCACGTATTGACCCTTCATGATGTGCCTGGTGCTTCATTAAGCCCTTCATGAGGAAGCATCTATTATAAACATATCCATTGTACAGATGGAGAAACTGAGGATCAAGGAAGATAACTGGCCCTAAGTCACACAGCTTATTAGTGGTGCGGTGTGCAATTGGAACAGGTATGTCTAATCCCAGGGCCTAAAGACTGCCTACATCAGAATAGTTAATCTTCCTAACCACCCAATGGCGTTCATCTCACCACTACCCCTCACCTTTATAGAAGAGGAAATCCAGGTTCAGAGAGATACAGCAAGCTACAAACCTGTTACACAGCAGTGGGAAGACAAATTTGAACTCAGGTCTGAACTTCAAACTTTCCCCTTTACATTAATGCAGCTTCAGTTTATATGCAATAAACCCAGTGCGTTGGGGGGAAGTGGTGAGGGTATGGGACCGGGGTGGCTCTGTTCTGGACAGAAGCAAGTGATGTATCTAGATCAGTGGTTCTCAGCCAGGGACAGTTTGCTCCCTGAGGGAACATTTGGCAGTATCTGGAAGCAATTTTGGTTGTCACAACTGGGATGGGGGAGGAAAGACTACTGGCATCTGTGGGTAGAGGCCAAGGATGCTGCTAAACCATGCACAGGGCAGTCCGTCACAACAAAGAATCATCCAGCCCAAAAGTCAGTGGTACCAAGCTTGAGAACACCCAATCTAGACCCTTGGTGAGTGAGTTGGGGTTTAGGATTCAGCCATGTTCTTGGGGTTCCAACCATGGTGAGTAGGAAGTTATGGGTTGGAGTC
Organism: Hippopotamus amphibius kiboko; assembly: GCF_030028045.1. Taxonomy (NCBI): domain Eukaryota; kingdom Metazoa; phylum Chordata; class Mammalia; order Artiodactyla; family Hippopotamidae; genus Hippopotamus; species Hippopotamus amphibius. Next base: position 7,595,230 of record NC_080193.1, on the reverse strand, counting down.
TAAAGCAAAGGCGAGGCTTTGGGCCAGAAAGGGGCGAGAGATGCTCTGCCCCTCACCAGCTGCGTGACCTTGGGTATGTGACCCTGAGTCTCCGTTTCCTCACCTATGGAATGGAGAAGGTAACACCTACCTCATGGATGGTCGTGAGGTGGAGATGCATTCATGTAATGGTTCTCAAGCGTGAGCTTGCTTCAGCATTCCCGGAGGGCTGCTGACCACACAGACTGGTGGGCCCACCCCTAGAGTTTCTGACTCAGTAGGTCTGGTGTTGGGACCCAAGAATTTGCTTCTCTCATACCTTCCCAGGTGATGGTCCAGAGATTGCTTTCTGAGACCCAGTAAGTTAATTCCTCTGAAGAAGTTCACATATCGCCCAGCAAATAATAAGCACTCAGTAAATTCCTGGCTGTCACTGCCAGCTTCACCATCACCATTGCATGATCCTACAGGCTCAGAACTTTCTGGAAGGGGATCTGGATCTTGCTAGCAGCAAAGGTGATAGGAATTAGGACGGCCATGGTGGGAGTGTGTGACTGTGTCCCTTGCTATGTTCCGTATAGGGAAGGGAAGAGGAAGGAGGGTATTAAAAATCCTGTTCAGAGTGACACCTCCTCAGCCAATGAGGGTGAGCAGAGGGGGCTGGGAATGCCGAGGGCGTGAGTCTGAGGATGGATCCAGCTGTGGTAAAGCAGGGTCACAGCCGTCTACAGCACCAGGGCTCCCGGCAACGGCTCTGACATCTCACAGAGCTGGATTTGAATTCTGGTCCTGCTTCTCCTTGGCTGTGTGACCCTGGCTAAGCCACTTACCCTCTCTGGTCTTCAGTTTCCTTTGTAAAATGGGAATGATACTGATGGTTTCTACCTCCCAGAGTTACTCGTGTAGATGAAACAAGATATTTATGGGAAGTGTTTAGAACATAGCAGACCTTGAGGGTCTGAACTCTGTCATTTGCCTCCCACTCTGCTGGTGCCCTGAGAATAGAAGACATTAAGACCCTCGACTTCCTGGCCTCAGAATCCAAGACTCATTCTGCAAGCCAGAGCTCTGTGTCTGCGGATCATTTTTAATTTCTTTGCATCTTCCTCAGGGCACCTGCCTCTTGGGATGAAGATTTGAATTGTTACTTCCCGGAGCCAATAATATACCTCACCTCTCTACAGACAAAGGTAAATATAATTAAAAAGTGATTATAATCTGGGACTACTTTCATAAGCTTCACTAGACCTAATTATACAGTGAGCGCAAGTCTCAGGGTGTCACATCCTTCCTAAGTGGAGCTTACTGATGCTGTCAGCTGTGTGCTGGTTGAAGAGGGGTGAGATTTGTGCTGTTGGCGTCATGTTCTGAGCTGCATTTGGGGCACTGACCCAGGGCAGGCCATGTCCGGGCTTCAGTGATGCTCCTGGTGCTGAGTGTGTTCATCCAAGGAGCATTTATTAAGCATCATCCATGGGTCAGATCCTGCTCTCAAGTCTTATTAAGGGAGAGGGGCTTGTCAGTAAAAGCAGAAAGATCAATTTGTCAAAGAGCATTGATTTACTAAAGAGGATATAGAGATGGCAAATAAGCACATGAAAAGATGCTTCACATCTTTAGCTATTAGGGAAAAGCAAATTAAAACCACACCTATCAGAATGGCTGAAATTTAAAAAAAAATAGTGGCAACACCCAATGCTGGCAAAGATGTGGAGAAATTGTACATTGCTGGTGGGAATGTAAAATGGGACAGACACTCTGGAAAGCAGTTTTGCAGCTTCTTATAAAATATGTAAATATCATATGACCCAGCAATTGCATTCTTGGGCACTTGTCCCAGAGAAATGAAAATTTATGTTCACACAAAAACCTGCACATGAATGTTTATAGCAGTTTTATTCATAATAGTCAAAACCTGGAAACAACCAGATGTCCTTCAGTGAATGAATGGATAAACTAACTGTGGTACGTCCACACATGAAACACCACTCAGTAATAAAAAGGAAAGAACTCTTCGTACCTGCAGCAACCTGGATGAATCTATAGAGAATTATGCCCAGGGTGGGCGTGGGGGAAAGCCAGTGGCAAATGTTACTGTATAATTCCATTTATATAACATTCTTGAATGCCAAAGTTATAGAAATGGAGAACAGATGAGTGGTTGCTGGGAGCTAAGGAGGAGGTGGGAGGGAAGAGGGTGTGGCTGTTAAAGGGGTGACAGGAGGAATCCCTGTGGTGATGCATCAGTTCTGTATCTTGGCTGTATCGGTATTAACATCCAGGCTGTGACATTGTAGTTTGCAAGATGTTACCACTGGGGGAAACTGGGTAAATGGTGCATGGGCTCTCTGTAGCATTGCTTACAACTGCAGGTGAATCCACAACTCTCTCAAAAGTAAAATGTTAATATCTTTTTTAAAGAGCATTAGCTCCCTGCCTAAAACCATCCAAAGCGTCCAAAATCACCTTGGCCTACAGACTCCACTGACCTCCCAAATCATTCCCCAGTGCCCATCTCTGGAAGACTCTAACCACTCTGGACAACTTTCATTTTGTGTCCCATATGATTTCAGGCCTCCCTCTATGGTGTTCCCTCTCCATGGAATGTTTTCTCCCCACTTCTTTTCTCTTCTTTTCGGCTCCTTCACATCATTTGGGTTTCAGCTTAAATGTCACCTCCTCCTGAAAGCCTTCCTTGATTTCCCACAAAGCAGATTCCTCCACGAGTTTTCTTTCCCTGTCCCTTTTGCTTTGCTTTCTTTCATAGCACTTCAAGTAATTGACAATTATTAATGTGTTTCCTGGTTCACTTACTTTATTTAGTCTTCTCTGTTAGACTATAACCTCCTGAGGGCAGGGACCATATCAGCCCTGCGTATTAGTGCGTCCCCAGAGTCAACTGAGTAGCCGGTACATAGAAGAGGCTCCATAAATATTTGCAAGTAGAAGGAGGGGAGGAAGAGAGAACAACAGGGAGGGAAGGAGAGAGGAAGGATGGAAAGAAATGAGAGAGGAAGAGGGGTAGGGGAAAGCGGGATTGGAAGGAAGGCAGGATGGGTTTGGGAGATGGCAGGGAGACGGCGTCAAGGGGACTTCGGCTGTGGGTGAAGGCGAGGAATAAACGTCTGTGATGACACCTGGTTTTGGCTTAAGCATCCTGGCAGATGCAGGGACCATTTGTCCTTCCCGAGGAAGGACAGTGTTTATGACGGGAGAAAGAGGAGAAATATGCGTTCATTTCCAATGTATTGATTTCCTTCCTGCCCATGTATCCCCATATCCTTCTTTATTTATTTTTTAAATATTTATTTAGCTGCCCCAGGTCTTAGTTGTGGCACATGGGATCTTCATTGCCACATACGGGGTATTCATTGCAGCATGCAGGATCTTTAGTTGCAGCACGCAAACTCTTAGTTGTGGCACGTGGGATCTAGTTCCCTAACCAGGGATTGAAGCCAGGCCCCCTGCATTAGGAGTGCACAGCCTTAGCCACTGGACCATGAGGGAAGTCCCTCCCCATATCCTTCTGCAGCTGGTTATCTTGGGTATACAGAGGAGTCATCTTACCAAACCCATGTAGGGCCAGTAATTCAATAAATCAAAAGGAACATGGTTAAAACTTAGAATGAAAATGAAAAATTTCTTAACACTTTTTTTTTTTTAACTCAAAGACATGTGCATAGATTCACTAACCTTATGACAGAGGGGAAGGATTTTTCCTGAGTATATTTTTGCTATTGGAGCTTCCTATAATTTTTCTTGCAAAGCCACCGCTGGGTGATATGCAATGACTCTGAACCTTCAGTCACCTCCCACACCTAATGTGACAGCAGGTTTTCTTCCTGCCCCCCCACCCACCCCAGGAACTCTTCTTTTCACTGAGTCTTTGTATAGCATTGAGTTTCCTATTCATAGAAACATTTTCCTTTCTTTTCACACTACATTTAGTGTAATCAGTTTACTTAATTAAATTGTATAATTATAGCAACAAGTACAACTGGCATAAACAGTTTGGGAACAGACAGAACTGACTTGGAGGAAGCATGCAACTCAGCAGAGGGATGCCAAGTGCCCCGTCAGATAAGGATGGTGTCTGTAAGCCGTCAGTGGGGGGTGGGCATCCATCGTCGTGTTTAATGGAGAGAATGAGCGATGTAAACATGGCAAGTTGGTTAAGAGGAAGTTGGTTAAGATTCCATTAGGTATTTGCTTAAACATGTAGTGTAGTTAATATAAACCTGGCACCTGGCTCCGGCCCAAAGCCGGAGCTACAGCAGATCTTTCCAGAACCTTCAGGCTGTGAGGTCCGCATGACGACAACTTTTTACAAAAGCAGCTAGGATCCCCTTTGCTACTCTCCCTGATGCTGGTATATATAAAGTAGAAGTCTGATTTTCAGTGTCCCCAGAACTCAAAGGAGAATCAAGTTCCTGCCTCCTGAGAAGCCCAAGGCAGCCCATTAAATGGCAGTGACTCAGACATTGAGATCAGGTAGCAGGGATTTGAATCCCCACCCAACTACATGTTGGCTGTGTCTTCCTGGGCAAGGAACTTAAACTTCCAGAGCCGTAGTTTCCTCATCTGTAAAATAGAAGTTAACAGGAATGCACATGAAATGCCACATTTAAGTGCAGCACATAGTAGGTACCTCATAAATAGTGGCAGCTATTGTGATTGTCACTGAAATCTGGGAGAGACGGGCAGTCCACCCAACAGCCTCCGGTCATGCAACAAATAAACGTTGGCTTTTATGTCCTAGAGAGGAAAAAGCAATTTGCCATTTCCTCTCCCACTTGAGTTGATGGCGGTTTCCTTCTGATTAATATTTATGGGGCTGGCTTTGGGCCCTGTTTGTTGAGCAGAGGTCCATAAATCTATATGGTAATTATCCTCCCCTCTGCTCCACTGCCCCTAGAAGCAAAGATAGCTGAAACAAGGTACCCATGAGTTTAATGGGCAGGAGACGCTGGCCATGGAGAAAGCTGGTATGCAAAACCTCTGCAGGAAATGTGCTGGGGGAAACCAGGGCCTCTAAGACTCCTGGGATATCAGGATTAGAGGATCCTCAGAGGTTACCAGGTCTGATTTGCCAGCCCAGCATTGATTCTGCCTGCTCTGATCGTAACACTCGGATTTTCACGGGGTGCCATCATTCCCCACTGCAGGGGGAGTCTAAGATCTAGGTCTGGTCAATCAGCATAGTCCAGCCTCCTTCTCCACAGTGATTGGCTTATAATGGGCCCATGACTCAAGCTGGCCAAATCAGAATGAATCTTGGGACTCTCGTATAAAAGAGGTGCTGCTAATCATCAGAAAATCTAGAAACAGCAAATGCTGGAGAGGGTGTGGAGAAAAGGGAAGGCTCTTGCACTGTTGGTGGGAATGTAAATCGATACAGCCACTATGGAGAACAGTATGGAGCTTCCTTGCAAAACTAAAAATAGAACTACCATATGACTCAGCAATCCTACTGCTGGGCATATACCTAGAGAACACCCTAATTCAAAAAGACACATGCACTCCAATGTTCACTGCAGCACTGTTTATAATAGCCAGGACATGGAAGCAACCTAAATGTCCATCAGCAGATGAAAGGATAAAAAAGATGTAGTACATATATACAATGGAATATTACTCAGCTGTAAAAAGCAATGAAACTGGGACATTTGTAGAGACATGGATGGACCTAGAGACTATCATACAGAGTGAAGTGAGTCAGAAAGAGAAAAACAAATATCATATATTAACACATATATGTAGACTATAGAAAAATGGTACAAATCAACCAGTTTGCAAGGCAGACATAGAGACACAGATGTAGAGAACAAACATATGGACACCAAGTGGGGAAAGCAGGGAGGGTTTGGGGGGAATGAATTGGGAGATTGGGATACCAAATTGTACACTCTAAATATATGCAGTTTATTGTCTGTTAACTGTATCTCAATAAAAGTTCTTAAAAAAAAAAAAGAGGTGCTGCTAAGCTGGGAGGATGTCAGCTTGGGAGTGCCAGAGGTGATTCCCTGGAGGGTGCCTTCCCAAGAAGCAAACCAAAACAGAACCTGGGGAAGGCAGAAACGGCTACTTCTTGATGATGTTGTTTGAGTCCTGGATGCAGTTATGCCTGAAGTCCTCCTTCCTAAACGTCACAGTTATGTAAACCAAAAAATGATCATTATTGCCTTAAGGTAGTGGATTTGGCTTCTGTCACTTGCAACCAAGCGAATCCTATGACTGTTTACCCCTTCATTTGATAGATAAGGATATTGAAGCCCAAAGAAGGGATGTGACCTGCCCAGGGTCACAGAGCAAACTTATGGGGAAATCCAGTATGGGTTGATTTTTGTATTTTAAAAACACACATTAGGCAAAGCTTTAAAAAAAAAATGCTGCTATCCATTGTTGGCATGGTATGAGGAAGCTGCACACTCATGTAATAATTAAAAGCATGGATATTGGTAAACCTTTGTGTGGGACATTTTGGCAACAGAATAGTTAGAAATCATGTTGATATTTAATCTGAAAATAGATCATATTATACAGGAACTGTGGCTGCATGAATCCTACCTAAAATATATCTTTCTTCTCACCCAGAAATTCTCCTTGAATGATTTGTCCTACAAATATTTCTAAAGAGTCTACAAAGATTTAGCCACAGAGATGTTCCTCACTGTACTGTTTACAATAGTGAAATTTGGAGTGAGGAGAGACCTTCATGGGAAAATGGTTAAAGAAGTAGGGTATATCCATAACATGGAATACCATGAAAGATTAAAAGTAACGTTTTTGAAGAATATTTTATTACACAGGAAAATGTCCATAATCTATTAAGTGAAAAAGGCAGGTTACACTCTGATTTATACCATATGATACCATATGACCCAACTTAAGGGAGGAAGCACCAGTATTTACCTACATATGCATATGTGAACGCAGCACAGAATACAGACAGCAGAAAAATAAGCCAAAGTGTTAGCAGTGTTTATCTCTGGGTGATATTTATTTGCTTCTTTGTGCTTTTCTGTGGTTTCCAAATATACTACAATGAGCATGTGTTACTTATATAATCAGAGAAAATGGAAGTGTAATATAAAAAAAAATTAAATGATGCAGGTCGGTAAGAAATAACTGGGCCAGCCAGCGATGGGGACGTGATACAGCCTCTGTCAGCTACTTTGTAGAATCCACAGAGGCTCCAGAATAATTGCCTCGGCAATAGAGCTGCATTCATAACCTGAATTATTATAGGAGCACACCTGTATTAAACCTGCACTCAGTCAGGTTTAGCACAATCTTAATTCTCACAATGACCTCTAAGAAGAGGCATTATAAGCCCCATTTTACAGGTGAAATAGCTGAGGCTCAGAGAGGGTGAGCGTCTTTCTCAAGGTCACACAGCTGAGTGAGGGTCAAGGTTGTAATTCAGACCCCATTTATCTGAATCAGACTTTAGCTTGTGATGGCTACCATTCTCTTTTGGCCTGGAGGAGGTCTGACGTGGCCCTGTTTTACCGGCAAGGTAACTGAGGTTCATGGGGTGAAGTTGTTTGCCTGAGATCACGCAGCTGGGAGATGGCCTGTAGGTCATCAAAGCCTGGGCGCTGTCTGCTGCTCTGGGTCAGCCCGGCTCGGGCTGTGGTGGGAGGGGCAGCCTCTCACGGGTCTGGGCTTTGGAGAACTGCCATGTTAATTGCCAGAATCAATTTGTGCTGATCCCCCCCAACAACTCCGAGCCTTCAGAGACCTGTTTCTATGGCCTGCAAGCCTCAAGTTGACCACAAGTAATGGAAGTCATTTCTAAAGAGGTGTTTATCATTACCAACCTGGGCTGTGTTCCGACCTAGCATTTATTCCTCAAACAAGTGGAATTTAAAGAGGCTTTGAGAAAGAAAGCGGAGGAGGAAACTCACCAATCCCACATGACCATTCGAGAAACGGTGCTCCTGGCCCACCTTTGGCAAGGAAGCTGCTGAGAGAGTTCTTTAAGATCTGAGAGTGGAGACGGGTTTATGCTGACTCATCCCCACACTCTGGCCCAAATCCGCCCTCCTCTGGGGCTCATGTATCCATCATTCCTCCAGCACTGATGGAGTACCTGCTGTGTACCTGGCACGGTGCTAGATGCTGAGGTTACAGAGATGAAGGAAACACAGTTGCCCCCATGGAGGGCTCACTGGCTGGAGGGGGAGGCAGAGAGGGAGGCAGAGCAGCCATTCAGTTAGAGGGGGATTCACTCATCTATCTGTTCGCTCAGGAAATATTTAGTGAGTAGCTACTCAGTGCCCCCAAAGCACCCTGGGACTGAAGATGTTGCAGGACAGCTTCTTGGGGAAGGAGAGCCTGAGACAGGGTTCATGGGCAGTAAAGAGCTCTCAAGAGGATCACCTATACAAGAAAGGAGAAGGATACGGAACGGGGCAGAGAGAAGAGAATGCACTTACAGACCGATACCAGCCTTGACCAACCCCATGAGGGTCCTGGAGCTGGGATGGCCTTCCAGCATTGGTCCAGATTGGACCACACCAATCACTGACTGGGTGTGACCACCCTGAGAAGGCCATGACCGTGGACGAGGCAGCTGTCTGCAGCTAAGTCTTCCGTGAATAGGGCTGAGAGCAGAGGGCTGCCTGCCCACAGCACTGGGAGAGGTGTCTGGGCAGTGCATCCCCAAGTCCATGGTAGGAGAGAGAGTAATGAGCAAGACAGACAATCCCAGCCCCGCCAGAGCTTTCTTTCTGTCTGAGAAAACCTATTCTGTGGAATACCTAAAGTTGAGCAACTGAGAAGGGGAAAAGCATTCATTCATTCATTGACCAGTCTGCTCAATGTTGATTAAACAACTGCTCTGTTCTAGGGACTGCTAAGGATCGCATCCGTGACAAGAGAGACACAATTTCCGCCTTCATAGAGGCATTAGACAGTTCCATAATGAATTGTTTTAGTATAATTATGACAGGAGCTACAAGGGAGAAGCAAAGCATGGGTTATGATAGAAGTACATTTATCTCTAACAGTGTACAAGGTACAGAGGTGTTATCTGTGAGAGGTGATTCATTCTAGGGCAGTGCATTCAAGGAAAGCTTCCCAGAGGAGGTGACATTTGAGCCAAGTCTTTTTAAATTTTTTTTTCCATAAATTTATTTACTTATTTATTTATTGGCTGTGTTGGATCTATGTTGCTGCTTGCGGACTTTCTTTGGTTGTGGCTACTCTTCGTGGCAGTGCGAAGGCTTCTCATTGTGGTGGCTTCTCTTGTTGCAGAGCACAGGCACTAGGCACGCGGGCTTCAGTAGTTGTGGCGCACAGGCTTGGTTGCTCTGCAGCATGTGAGATCTTCCTGGACCAGGGGTCAAACTCATTTGGCAGGTGGATTCTTAGCCACTGCGCCACCGGGGGACGTCCCTGAGCCAGGTCTTAAAGACAGGGGAGTTCACAGTAGGTGGGAGCAGAGGGAGGCACATTCAGAGGGAAGAAGCCAGCGTGTGCGGAGCTACGAAGGTGCAAGGTTGTGACCCACAGATGGAGGAAAAGACTCTTTCACAGCCAGGGAAATGCTAAGGTGGCTGCAGTCAGGTATGTCTCCACAACGTGACTGTGACTGCGAGTCCATTTGATGCACACCGTTTCGTAGATGCCCTTGGCAGCTCCCGGAAAGGTGGGGGGCCCTTAGTCCAGTTGCTGCCTCAGGCATCACCTCCCTTCACTAATCTTCACGGAGAGTCAATGGCAGTATCACTTTCCTTTCAGAGCAGAAACATCTATGCAGCCTGCTTCTCTTGGACCAATGGAATCTGGACTCTTTGGCTGTCAACAATTTCTACAGGTATCCCTTTAAGCCTGTCCCTTGGCAATAAAAATATTAATAATAGCTAATGTTTATGGAAGACAGTCTATGTGCCAGGCGTGTTGTTAAGTGGTTCCTCATATCATTTCAAATAATTCTCACAAGCCCCGTGGAGGGGGTACTGTTAGCTCCATGCAGCAGATGAGAAAGAGGAATCTTCACAGAAGTTGAGTCGTTTACACAAGGTCACATAGTCAGCAAGTCAGACTCAAGCCCTGTCTAACACCAAGCCCAAGGCCAAGTTCATAATCACCATGAAACACACCGCCTTGCACTGCTTTCACCTCCATCACCTTGAACCGTGCATCCGTGTTTGAAGACCTGGCTTCTTGAAGGGCTTAGGTCATTTCCCAGTAAGAAGCTAACTGGAAAAGGGTTTTCTTATAAAAAATAATTTTCCCTATTATCACATACATACACATGATAGGAATATTATTGCATAAATGAACAGCAGAATAAAGAACAGTATCAACAATGCCATCACTGCACCACAAAGATGGTTAATATTTTGATACATTTCCTTCTGGTTTTGTTGGTTTTTTTCGGAACATCATTTGTGTTGCTGTGGGTTTGTCTTTCTGTGGTTGAGATCGATTTCCCAGGCATTCCTGTGTATTGTCAGCGTTGCCCAGGTTGGCATACATACTTTATAATCATCAATTTGAGTGGTTACATAATATTCTATTATGAGTGGAGTGGGGCAGGGTTTATTGGCCCTTGTTTTGGACAGTTAGGCTGTTTTCAATTTTTCACCTGTTACAAGTACCGCTGCAGTGACCATGCTGGTGTCTGTAAAGCTTTTATTTTGTATTGAGGATTATTTCATGAGGAAAGAATCTCAGAAGTACAGTTACTGCAACCAAAGTCATAAACAATTTAAAGAATCTTGATATCTGCCCACCCCTGTTGCTTTTTGCATCAATACAAGTGGCCTCTGGCAATGAAGGAGGCCAACAGTGTATTTCTCTCTTTATTTTCTTTTTTCACACAAGTAAAACACATTCGTCATAGAACAGCAGTGCAAGTTTTTAATAAACCTAAATAGAGATTTCTTCCCCAAGGTCTTGGGAACTGTCTTTCTTTCAGATACTGCCGTTTTCATCTCCTCCATTCTTAAAGGGTCTCGCTTCCAGCATCTGGAAGGGTTACCATAGCAGCACAGAAAACTTCAGGTGGTCATTAGCTCTCACAAGCTCAGCATTGTAAGAATAGGATACTTAGGGCACCCACCTAAACAGAACCAGTCTTTAGAATTTTTCTACAGTAGCCTCACGCGGGCTGATCCTACTGGGATGTTCTCCTGCCTTGCAGAATTGGCTGCTGCAGGTGTGATCAACACACAGAGGTGTTCCAGCCCCCCTGGGTGTCAGGACTGCCTCAGTACCATCAAGTCCATATAGGCAGACCTCTGGCATGTGGCCAGGGGCGGTGCTGTGGATGTGCTCATTCCTAAACCCCTGGCCCCAAGCCCTGTTCCCTTCCTTGCTTCTGATTCTGACCTTGTGGCTTGTTTCTGGGTGACCATCTTCCCCACCTCAGATCACAGGTGTTCCATCAGAGACCTGGCTTCCAGTTCCTTGTTCGTGAGAGACGCTTATCACCTGCTACTGGCCTCTCTACCCTGAGACCTAGCTCTTGAATATGCCCCCTTCTCTCCACCTCCATGGCCACCCTGCATGCCAACCGCACCCCCCACCCCATCATCTCTGGTCTGGGCGAGTTGATCTCCCCGCCTCTGCTCTTGCCCCTACAGTCCATTCTGCAGGAGAAGTCTTTTTCTTTTTAAATTGAAGTGCAATTGATTTACAATGTTGTGTTGGCTTCCCATGATTCAGTTATACATACATATATACATACATACGTATATATCCTTTTTCATATTCTTTTCCATTGTAGTTTATTACAAAATATTGAATATAGTTCCCTGTGCTATACAGTAAGTCCTCATTTATCTGTTTTATGTACAGAGGTGTGTATTTATTAATCCCAAACTCCTAATTTACCCCCTCCCTTCTTTTCCCTTTGGTAACCATACGTTTCTTCTCTACGCCTGTGAGTCTGTTTCTGTTTTGTAAATAAGGTCATTTGCGTCATATTTTTAGATTCCATATATAAGTGAGATCATCTGTTGTTTGTCTTTCTCCGTCTGACTTATTTCACTTACTGTGATCATCTCTAGGTCCACCCATGTTGCTGCAAATGGCATTATTTCATTCTTTTTTATGGCTGAGTAATATTCCACCATATATACAGACCGCATCTTCTCTATGCGTTCGTCTATTGATGGGCAGTTAGGTTGCATCTGTGTCATGGCTGTTGTAAATAGTCCTGCAATGAACAGTGAGGTGCGTGCATCTTTTCAAATTAGAGTTTTCATCTTTTCTGGATATCTGCCCAGGAGTGGGATTGCTGGATCACGTGGTGAGGAGAGTTCTCTTTTTAATGAAGCTGGAGTTGGCGCTTGGAAGTAAGACTCTAGTCATGATGAATCTGGTTATAACCTTCCAGTGATTTCCCATAAGACTTGGAGTCACCTCGCCTCCTGCTGTCATATCTCATCTTTTTTTTAAGATCTGCCCAACCCACAGACATCCTGTCTTTCCCATGCTCTTCCCTCTGCCAGCAGTGCCCTTCCTCCCTCTTTGATTTCTGGACTCCTCCTCCCTATCCAGGCCTCAGCTTAAATGTCACCTCTTCATGGACGCCTTGTCACCCCGACCCATCACCACACAGGATCTGGGCCCCTTCCCTGGGGGACCTTGTCATAGCTCCTTGGGCTTTTCCCACATAGCACTTGTGATAGTTTAAAACCATGCCTTTGGGTAATTTTTTTAAACTGTGGTGAAATACACATCACATAAAGTGTACCATTTTAACCATTTTTAAGTGCAGAGTTCAGAAGTGCTAATAAGCACCTTCACACTGCTTTGTAGCCAGCACCACCAGCCATCTACAGAAAGCTTTATCTTGCAGAATTCCCCCCTCCTCCCCCGAGACCCTGGCAATTACGATTCTGCTTTTGTCTCTCCGCATTTGACTGTTCTAGGTACCTCACATATGTAGAATTATGCAGTATTTTTTTTTATGACTGGCTTATCTCACTTACTTTACATTCCCACCAGCAGTGCACAAAGGCTCCAATTTCTCCACCTCCGCACCAGCCAACACTTGTTTTCTGGTTTCTTGATAGTGGGCATTACTAATGGGTACAAGCTGGTATCTCATTGTGGTTTTGATTTGCATTTCCCCAGTGATTAGTGATGTTTAGCATCTTTTTCACGTCCTTATGACCATTTGTGTATCATCTTTGGAGAAATATCTGTGCAAGTCCTTTGCCTGTTTTTGAATCAGGTTGGTTGTTGTTGTTAAGTTGGAGTAGGAGTTCTTCGTGTATTCTGGATATTAACCCCTATTAGATATACAGCTTTCAAATATTTCTCCAGTATTTTGCCCGTTGCTGGGTAATTTTCCATAGTGTGTCTCTACCTCACGACGGTTAAGATTCAAAGGGTAGGGAGCAAGTCTCTTCTCTTTATCAGTGCATTGCAAGCACCTAGCGCAGTGCCAGAACATAAAAGATGCTCAGTAAATATCGAATGAGTGAAACAATCAATCAATCAGCTACTGTTTGGAGACCCCTCTACTGGGTCCTCTTGACAAGCCTGCTGGTGGCTGGACCCCAAGTAGACTCCTGGAGGCAAATGGGAAGTATGTTGCCACGAGAGTTCAAAGTTTTTTACTTCCATTCCTCCTTTCTCCTGATGACTGAAAACCTATTTTATGGGAAGCTGCAGTCTTTGCTTGTTATTTCCCCCCCTGCAATGAATCACATTTCGGTTCACGGCAAAGCCAGAGCATCTCCAGCAACTGTGCCAGGAACAAAACCTTGAGAGAATAAAAGAGGGGAAAAAAAAATCAGCTTGCTCAGGCAAAAATAAACCCTGGAATCCCTGGGAAGTTGCCTGGAGCCAGAGTTCTTGCAGGAGAGCCAGAGCCGGAAGCTGCCGGCCTGGAGGGGGAGCGAGTGCGTGTTTGATCTGCGTGCTCAGAATAGGGGCTCGGGGAGTCTTGACTGCAGTATCAAGACTTGTTATTAGATGTGTGGTCCCCTCGGCCGGGCTTGGAAGGCTGACTCCACGAGGCCAGGAGGAGAGGGATGAGCTGGATATTGGCCATGACAGTGCTTTTGAAGCGGAAGTATCCACTCATTAGACCAAAGGCAGTTCATTTGGAGGGAGCAAAGGCTTGCACCTGAGGTGGAGAGAGAGGGCAACAGGGAGTGATAGGAGGGTGCAGCCCCGTCCTCGGTGAGCAGTGGTTTCCCTGGATGCTCCCATGTGAGGAATGCAGTTGAGATAGGCTCTGGGTGGCTGGAAGATGCGGTCCGACCCTCATCCCCATCATCAGCTCAAGTGACCCCTGGAGTGGTCTCTCTCCTTTGGACCCCTAGTCCCCTAAAGTCCCTACCATAGGGATGACTCTGCAAGATGCTTTGAGGGCAGGGAACTTGTCTGTCTTGTTCGCTGCTGAATCCCCAGCACCCAGGACTGGCCTGACAGAGAACAGGCTTCCAGTCAATATTTGTTGAGTGAATGAATGAGTCATTCTGTCCCACACATGGTGGATGCTGAGTGAGCGTCTGTTGGATGAATGGACATATCCCTGCGTGATTTGCTGTGGCAGCCTGGGTGTCCAGCCCAGAGCCAGGGTGGGCATCATAAATTTGATGAATGAATGAATGAATGTGTGAATGAATCCATGGACGAGTCACTCTGGGGGCACATGGTTGAGTGCTCAATGAGTGTTTGTTGAATGAGTGGATGTGAGTTCCTGTGGCAGCCATGGAAAGACTTTTATGCCCAGGAGGGCAAAAAAAAAAAAAAAAAGCCATGGAAAGGCTTTTATGCCCAGGAGGGCCCCCCAGAAAGGCAGTCAGAAATGTGGTGGGCGAGTGAATGAATGAACCAATCTCTCTTCTATATTCACTACTGTGTCTCCTGGACCTGGCGGTGACTAGGTGCTCGATAAGTGTTTGTCAGTGAGGAAGTCAGACTAAGTACAGCCGTGTGTGCCAGGTAGCAGCCGGAAGGGCGGTCCTCACCACACAAGTGTAAGTGTCTTACTTTTTTTTTTTTTTAACTTCCTAACTTGGGAATGAAAAGGCCATAATGCCAGATATTGGAGTTAAAGAGATTAAAAACTTATAACAGGGTTTTTGCTCTTCCATCAGCCCATGTGTCCTTGAGGTCAATCACATGCACCTCACGAAGGGTTGACTAGGAGCCCTGAGTCTCTCCCCGCCCCCTCTCAGTCTCTCTCTGCCTGTTTCTGTCCTGTGTACACACACACACATCTCTGCGTAGCTGTGGATATGCCCTCATGCTCCTGGACATAAACACGGAGCGGTGTGTGTGCCTTACCTTGTTCTCTGGTTTCATGGGCTTCTTGCTAAGGTTTGAGCTGGTGGAAAGAGCAGCGTGTTTGGCCAGGGAGAGCAGGAGACTGCGGGCTGCAGAGTTCCCTCCCTGCCCTTTCTCCCTGCACATCCGATTCTCTCCTTCCACGGCCACGGCCAGAAGCCTTCCCCGAGGAAGTCACCACTCCCTCTCCACACACACGCACGCAGACACGCTTCCCACAATTTCTCACTCCCGCACGCTCATGCCCACACCCTCCAGTCCTCACACCTGCTCACTGACTCTCACACACACAGCTGACACTTCCTTGCACACATGCACAACCGTCTGTTCACTCAGATGCCCTCACTACTCACAGGTACCATCTCGCACTCACAGATTCATACTGACTCAAATGCACACTCACACACACTCGTTCTCACACGCTCACAGACTCTCATATATTCACACTAGCTGCACCTTTGACCTTGAGCAAATCCTCAACCCCACCGTGTCCATTTTTCCTTCCGTGAATTGGTGGATGATTCCCAGGCTCAAGACATATTTATGGCCCATCTTCTACAGGCATGTCCGCTGCTAGTTCCTGGGGATACGCAAGCGTAAGGTACAGGAAGGTACAGGCTGTCCTCATGGCCTTGAGTCTTGTTGACTGAAAAAAAGAGGCACAACCTAAAAGTTGAGAATTATGTTTTATTTGGTGAACATACTGAGAACTTAAGTCCAGGAGGTGAGGGAGGAGCCAGGATATATAATAGTTTTTGCAACAAAAACCAGACAGTTGGGACATCAAAGAGTACTGTTAATTAAAGAAAAACCAGACATCTCAGGTTAATGAATTGAGCACTTTTCTATGTAAGGGAAGATGCAAGAGTCTGGGTTCATTGAAATCATCCCTTTGATATGCACCTTAGCTATCTAGGGCCAGGGTCCTGTTTTTTTCCATCCCGAATCCGCTCAGGGTGCACAGTGGGGGGCGGCTGCCGTGGCTGACGGCTTGATGGCCACAGCATCCTTTGTTTACTGACGTGGCAGGTGACTTTCTTCGTCCACAGTCTGACATGAGAACCGTCAGCCCATGTGTAACTGTTATTGGTTGAATTGTGTCCCCCCAGTTGTATATGCTGAAGTCTTAACCCCCAGTACCTCAGAATGTGACATTATTTGAAAAGAGGAGCTTGGCAGATGTTGTTTCTTAAGATGAAATCATTAGGGTGGGCCCTAATTCAGTACGACTACTGACCTCATAAAAAGGGGAAATTTGGGCACAGACACATATACAGGGAGGATGCCATGTGAAGATGAAGGCAGAGGTCGAGACAATGCTTCTACAAGCCAAGGGACACCAAAGATCAACAGAAAATCACCAGAAACGAGATCAGAAGCATGGAAGCGATTCTTCTTCACAGGCTTCAAAGATAGGCAACTCTTGTTGACACCTTGACCTTGGACTTATAGCCTCCAGAACTTGGGACACTAAATTTCTAGTGTTTAAGCCACTAGTCTATGCTTCTTTGTCATGGCAGCTCTAGTAAAATAACACAGTAACCAAGCGATATCCAAGAAGAACCTGCTTATTCACCCACCAAGCATTTTCCAAGACTGCTTTGTACCTATGTGTGAGCTCCGTGAGGGCAGAGGCTGTCTCTGGTTTATCACTGTGTCCCTGACTCAGAGCGCAAGTGCAGGAAATCCTCCAGATGAAAAGATGAGTCCATGACTGAGAGAATGAGTGAAACAATTGGTACCAAGACTCTAGAAACGTAGTCTGGGGGAGTCTTTTCACAGTGTGGTGATGATAGATGATGGATGAATGGAAATACCTTTGGAAAGCAGCATCCTAGCCACAGATCTGTGAGCATCCCTGGAAATAAGTCAGATGAGACGCACAGCTTGTATTTACATGATCTTTTTTCGTATGGGAGGTAAAATCCTTTTGGTTTGTGGAATTCATAACTTATTCTGAATGTATCCATAGCAGTGTAATATATTGATATTAAAAACTGTATTTACATTTAAGTCCTTGTACCCCTTTTGCCTACCTTTCCAGCAGCAGAGAGAAATCCTATCAGATCACCCTTAGGGAAAGGAGGCAAAAAAAAGAAAAAAAAAGAGAATTGAGAATCAAAGTATTGGGTTAGAGTTCTTAGGCAGACTTTTGTGACTCTGTAACAGAAACCGTGGTATTGAAAGCCATGAATTTCAACTGAAAATGTCAAATGTTTGAGAATTAAAAACAAACAAAAAAACCCCAAAACAAGCAAACAAAACCCCCCAAAACCCTCCTTAAAAAAGAAAGTCTGGATGCTGGCTTCAAATATCAAGAACCTGGGGCCTAAATCAGAGCGCAGAAGAAAGAGTGAAGGCGTCATACCCATTTCTTCCATGTCAGTGGTTGGAAGGAAGAATCAGCAGGGCCCTGAGAAGGAGCCAGGGTCCTGATCTTTAGGCAGCAGAAGAGACAGGGGCCACTGCAACTTCCATAAGTTGAGATGCATCCCAGAGCTCCTGGCTTTCCAGTAAGCCTGAAATCAACATGGCCCCTGACTGTAGAGTAGCAATAACCCAGGGAGTTTTCTAGACCTGAGGCAACCACTCAGAGCTCCCAGGGTGCGGTAAAACCAAAGTCCCCCAGCTGGAGCCAAGAATAACGGCACATGGGCCTTAACTGCAGGCCTCGGTGCACGTAGGGCCTCAGCCAGGTGAAGGTTGACCCCTGAGACCTGGCCCGAGGTCGGCAGAGGCCAGCCAGGACAGGAGCCTTCTCTGGACTCAGACAGCACCCAGGGGTAAGCAAAGGGGATGAGGGGGGAGAATGCTGAATTGTCCCAGTAATTTCCCAAAAGAAAGTGAGTTTCAACACTTGTCTGCAGAAGTATCTCTAATCCTAACCCTAACCCTAACAACACCCCCACCCCAGAAGTAACCCCCAACCCAAGAAGTTGCCTTGACTTAGCAAAGTTAATACAGTCTTCCCTTGTATTTCTGGGTTCCGTCTCCAAAGGTTGAACAATATTCAGGGGACTTCCCTGGCAGTCCAGTGGTTAAGATTCTGTGTTTCTATTGCAGGGGGTGCGGGTTCGATCCCTGGTCTCCCTCAAGCTGTATGGGAGGGGAGGGAGAGAGGGAGGGAGGAAAAGAAAGTTCAACCACTTTCAGAAATATTTGAAAAAAAACTTTTCAGAAAGCTCCAGAAAGGAAAACTTGAATTTGCTGTACAGTGGCAACTCTTTATAT
Source organism: Hippopotamus amphibius kiboko (assembly GCF_030028045.1). Taxonomy (NCBI): domain Eukaryota; kingdom Metazoa; phylum Chordata; class Mammalia; order Artiodactyla; family Hippopotamidae; genus Hippopotamus; species Hippopotamus amphibius. Next base: position 7,576,756 of record NC_080193.1, on the reverse strand, counting down.
GGCATTTACTTTGTATTTACAACTCTTTATACAGCAGTTACATTGTATTAGGTATTATAAGTAACCGAGAGATGATTTAAAGTGTACAGGAGGATGTGCATAGGTTATGTACAAATACGATACCATTTTATATAAGGGACGTGAGCATCCACGCGTTTGGTCTCTACAGCGGGTCCCGGAACCTGTCCCCTGTGGATGCTGAGGGATGGCTGTACCTCTGTTCCCGCAGAGGTTCGGGAGCTAAGCTGAGTCAGTGATGAGAAATAAAGTGCACAGAAATCCATGGCCCAGTTGTGACTGCGTATGAACTGTGCTAGCTTTGAGACTAAATTGAGCTGCTGGAGAGATGCTTTTGGAGTGTCTTGACTTTGCAGTTTTTGTAGGATAGACAGATTTAGCAAATAAAAATTCAGGACTTCCAGATTTTATCTGGCAACCCAAAGGTCTTGGTACCCCCTTGCCTTGTACTCAAGTACAAACAACCAGCTCTTTGGCATAGGATGTTGGGGTTCTTTTTAGGGACCTTAGAGAGCCCCTAGTTTGGGATTTGCAAAAGCATAGTGTAGAAGCAGCCACTGAACACCCTTGCCTCCACCCCAGACATTACAAATCGATTGCTGAGCCTCAAGATTCTTTTCAATACAACACTCTAGACAGCAGCTAGCAGTGGATAGGAGTTGGCATGCAAGTCGGAATTAGTTGCCCTCCTTCAGTGAACTTGAATTCAGACTCAAAGAGGAAAAGGGTAACCTCTGAGTGATGGTACCAAGAACAGAACCAGGTGTCCCTGCTCCCCAACTGGACACTTCCCACTGGAGGTGCAAGGTTCTGTTGTGCTGTATTTATAGCTCCTTTGTGACTGGCATCCTGCCCTGTGTGTGCAGGAGATAAAGTACCAAAGATTCAGCCTGGTCTGTGCAGCACACCCCCTGGGCCAGCCCTAGGAGGGACAGGTTGCTGCCCGTAGGTTGACATTCAGGGACAATGCGAAATTTGTTCTGAAGCCACAGTACTGAGTTCACATCCTTGCCCTTGCACTTCCTGACTGTGCAATCCTGAATCAGCTACTTTTCTTCTCTGAGCCTCAGTTTCTGCATCTGCAAATTGGGGACTGTTAGTATTTAGCTTCCTGAGTTGTTGTGAGGATTACTTGAGATGATTTATGGAAAGCCCAACCCCTGGCTTCCCTAATTGCTCACAGAATGATAGTTGGTACCATTCAAGATCCCGCAGGACAATTCTCGTGCCACTAAAATCCTCCCCTCCAGCTGCCGTATTTCCTTCTTTGCATGAGGCTCTCCAAGGAGAGTTGTATTTTCAGCTTGGTTAATAAGTCATTTGTACCTAAGAGCAAACAAGAAAAAAATGGCATGAAAAGAAGGACAGTAGGCATCGGAAGAAGCCTGGACTTAAGCCCCAGCCGTCGCTTCTCCCTCTGGAATGTTCTGCAGGCAGCCTTGCCTATCCAAGCTCCAGTCATCTCGTTTGTGCAACGGGCATCAAGTTAGGTGTCCCTGGGGGCTCTGAGATGGCAGCAGGGAGGGCGGGTGTGTGCGTGCCCGCTCGCTTGGGCACTGCAAGTGGTGACTTCACGCAGCAGAAGCTTGTTTGCCAGCAGCGCGCTGGCCTGGCACCTGGCCTGTGGTGGGCTAGGCTCCCTGGGCAAGAGGAAATGAAGTTTGACTCAAGCTTTCATTAACGCTCCACTGCGCCTGGCCAGGCCTCCATCCGCTGGGGTTAGCACCGATGACAGGGCTGAGCTTGGCTGGGGGCGCAGGGGCTGGAGGGAAGCTGGCTCTGCTAGGCGGAGGGCGGGCAGGAGACTCTAAGTCACACATCACTGCAGTCAGCGCTGGATCCGGTCCAGGAAGAGAGAACGAAGTGGAATCAGACGCTCCTTCCCAGTCTCTCATTTCTGTCTTCTCCCCCAGCAGAGGATGAATGTTATACAGAGTGCAAACTGTCCTCAGCTACCCTCCAGCCTTCAGCCGCGGAGGTGCCCAGGGCATCAGCAAACTGCCCAGGGGCTCCCCGCCAAGAAAGGGAGGAGCCTGGCCTCACATCCAGGTCTGTTAGATCCCCAAACCCAAGTCGTTAACCAATTTGCATGCCCTTTATGAGAAATTTAGAGGGTTTGCCTGGAGGAAAAGAAGGGGGGAAAGGAATTAATATTAATTGGGCATATACCATGGGTCAGGCAGTGTATTGGCCCCAGAGAGGTATTTTTTTTCCCTCCTGACACCAACCGACTCTGATTCTCTGAAACCAGCTGGGGCTTTTACAGTTCAGTTCAGGTTTTTTTTTTTCTTTTTTGGTGTGGACCATTTTTAAAGTCTTTATTGAATTTGTTACAATATTGCTTCTGTTCTATGTTTTGGTTTTTTTGGCTTCCAGGCATGTGGGATCTTAGCCCCAACAAGGGATGGAACCCGCACCCCTTGCATTGGAAGGCAAAGTCTTAACCATTGGACTGCCAGGGAAGTCCCTACAGTTCAATTCAGTTCTGACGCTGACGACCCAGAGTCAGTGCAGACTCCTTAGGTCAAGAGCTCAGTCCCACAAGACCGCCTCACTTCGGGTACCAGTCTCAAGTCTGGGCTCCCCAGGTTATAAATACTTCTGCCCAACTTGGCTACACATTCCAGGGGGTCCTGCAACCTTCACCTCCAAGGTTGCATAATTCACTAGAATGGCTCAGAGAACTCAGGAAAGTGTTTTACTTATTATCACTGGTTTATTATGAAGGATACATCTCAGAAAGAGAGACACAGGGCAAGGGATGGGGGAGGGGTGCTGGGCTTCCACGCTATCTCCAGGTGGGCATGCCACCCTCCCAGCACCTTGACAAGCTCAGCAACCCGGAAACCCACCAGTTAGGGGTTTTATGGAGGTTTCGGTACGTAGTCGTGTTTGATTACATCATTGGCCACTGAAGATTCTCCAGCCCCTTTTTGCTCCTGGGCGGGGTGGGGCTGAAAGTCCCAAGCTTCTAATCAAGGCTTGGTCTTTCTGTGGACCGGCCCCCATCCTGAAGCTGTCAGAGTACCTCATTAAAAGAAGAGATGCTTATCGCTCAGGAAATTCCAAGGATTTTAGGAGCTCCGTGCCAGGAACCTGGCACAAAGGCAAATAGCTTTCTTGTTGTGTTGAGTCACTACTATCCTAATAGTTTTAACTCTACTTACCTCACTGGGGTGTCATAAAGACCAAATGAGTTTATGAACATGAGGTGCTTAGAAAGGTACTTGGCACATAAAAAGACATCCACGAATGTTTATTTCTGCCATTATTTTTGTATCTATTATTATTATTACCCAAGATCAAATTGCTACAAAGTGGTGAAGCCACATGGAAAGCCAGGTCTGTATAATTTTTCCCCATCCCTGGGTCACCCGGCCAGTAGTTCCCAGACATTTGGACATCGCTGATCAGTCAACAAAGTAAACAGATAAAAATTAAAATAAATAGATGTGGATTGATGTAGTACATTCCATTTTCTTATAAAACTGACTACCATCTGTTACCACCATCATCTCATAAAGCAAGGGCATTTTAGCACCTAAAAGGTAGGGGAAAAACATAATCACAGGACAGAGGAGAGCCCTTTAAATTATATAAATGTGGCTTTCTGAGCACTCCCTCAACATTATCCTTCTCGTTTCCCCGCAGACCACGGGAAACCTCATCAGAGGCCAGCCCAGGTTTCCAGTGCTACCTGCCCTGCCCCCACCAAGGCTTTGGTGGAGGAGGGGGAGCGAGGCCATTGCGCAGAGGTTTGGGGTGTCAGAGCATGTTTCTAAATTATTGTGTTTTCAGATAAGTGTCAGCTGATAAATAGCTGGAGAAAATATATATATAATTTTTATATTTGTATATTATATATACATATTTGTTTTTCCTCAGGTAATAGCACAAATTCAACAAACCTAAAAGAGGATTTTTGATAACAATAGTGTAGAAACAGATCGAGGTGAACTTATCTCACGATTTATAGGGGATGCATTAAGCAGAAGCTGAGAAACTCCCGGTATGAATACCAATCTGGGAATAAGCCCATGGGACTCAGACACACCTAAGCAAGTACCGATTTCCTTCTGCATCAGTCTTGCAGGGGTGGCAGGCATGGAGCAGGTCTTTCTCTGCAGCCAAGTCGAGGCAGCAAACCTACGGACCAAGTCAGCCTCCAGAGGGACTGAGAGAACAGATGAAAGGGGTTCTGAGATTGGAGCCTGGCTCCCTGGTGACTAGACAGGAAAGCCAGGGCTGAGCTGCCAGTGAGGAAGGGTGGCAGCCACAAGCAGCTCATAAAACGTCTGCAAGACAGACCAGTGTGCACTGGAATCAGATTTCTGCCACTTCCTACCTCTGAGTCTCAGCTGCCACATCTGTATAACGGGGTGCTAGTATCGCTCTCAGGTGGCCTCGGCCTGCAGCAGCTTGAAGCAGGATATCGGTTCCCTGGCCAGAGGTTGAAGTCAGGCCACGGCAGTGAGAGCCCTGAATCCTAGCCACTAGATCACCGGGGCCAGTGGCCAGTGGCCAGTGACAAGGCCCTGGCCCATCAGCTTTGTAGAAATGAATTCCCACAAAGAGACAGTAGTGAAACAAATGAAGTGTTTATTAGGAGGAAAAAGAGTGTGTGTGAATAGACACACCGGCGGGCTCAGAGAGAGAGTCATGCCCTCGAGGTAGTTTGAATCACTTTTATGGGGCGTTCCTTCCGGATTTCCTCTGCCAGTCATCTTGCTGTGTCTGGCTGTGAGTCTGTATTTGGTTTATCTTAGGGTCTTCCCGTGTGTGTGCGTATCTCTTCGCCAAGGTGAATTCTAACGAAGAGGCCTGTGGGTAGGTTGACATCACCTTCCTTGGGGTGATGCCCCTCCCTTTTGACCTCCAAGGAGCCTTTCTGCACATGTGTAGTTGGGGTCTCCTTGAGCTCGAGAATGAGAAATAGGTGGTCTCTTTGTCTTTTATGGGGGCAGGCTCAGCTCCTCCTCCCTCCTGCTATTATCTGTATCTTGGAGTATCTGTTCACAGGGGACAGACTCCAGCTGCTCAGCCTGGGGCCCATCTATCTCCTTCCTCAGTCGTAAGTTGAATCATGTGAAATGCCAGTTTTAATGGGTCCAAACGCAGTTCATAATAAAGAAGACAGACTTTTAGCAAGCTCTGGTGAGCATGTAAAGAAACTGGAACTGCATTGATGGTGAGGAAGGAACATGGTACAGCCACTTTGGAAAACAGTTTAGCAGTTCCTCACAAATTTAAACACGGACTTACCATATGACCTAACAATTCAACTCCTAGGAATTTATCCAAGAGAAGCGAAAGCATATGTGTACACGAAGCCTTATACACAAATCTTCAGAGCAACGTTGTTTGTGATTGCCCCGAAGTGAAAGCAGTCCAAATGTCCATCATCTGGCAAGTGGATAAACTAAATGTCCTCATCTCTCCATACAGTGGAATAAAGAGCGATAAAAAGGAAAGGAAGTACTCAGCCACACGGCAACGTGGAAGACCCTGGAAAACATTATGCTAAGTGAAAGAATGCAAAAGGCCACATATGTGATTCCTTTTATATGAAATGTCTAGGAAAGGCCAATCTAGACAGACAGAAAGCAGATTAAGTGCTGCCTAGAGCTAAAAGCAGGAGTGGAGGATTGACTACAGATAGGTAGGAGGGGTCTTTTGGGGGGGGGCTAGAAATGTTCTAAAACTGCATTGTGGTGATGGTTGCCCAAGTTTATAGATTTACTAGAAATCATTGAATTGTACACTTTAACTGGATGATTTTTACGGTTTGTAGATCATACCTCAACAAAGCTATTTCAAAAAGTCTAATATTAGCTGCAATATATGTGAACCAAAAACTCATAGAAGTAAAGCAAAAAAGTGACAAATCCACAGTTATAGTTGGTGATTTCAGCATGCCTATTTCAATAACTGTTGGAACAGTAGGCATAAAATCAAAAAGGGTGTAGATAACTGAAGAATGCGATCAACCAACTTCATCTCACTGGCTTTTACAGAACATTCTGCCCAACTACAGTGGATGCAAATGCTTAGCACTTGCATGTGGAGCGTTTTTTACCAATACGGACTACATTATAGACCATAAAACAAGTCAGTACACATAAAATGATTCAAATTATACAAAGCATATTTTCTAAGCACAGTGGAGTTAAACTAGAAATCCCTAACAGATATCTGGAACATTTCTAAATATTTGGAAACTAAAAACACACTTCTAAGTAACTAATGGGGCGAAGAAGAAATCGAAAGAGAAATTAAAATACATTTGAACTGAATTTTTAAAGAGCGTGACATATCAAAATTCGGATGCCGCTGAAGCAGTACTGAGAGGGAAATTTACAGTGTTAAACACTTCGGTTAGAAAAGGAGAAATCAATGACCTCAGTTTCCACCTTCAGAAACTAAAAAATAGAAGATCAAGTTAAATCCAAAGTAAGCAGAAGAAAGGAAATAATAAAAATCAGAGCAGAAATCAATAAAATAGAAAACAAAAAAAGCAATAGAATCAATGAAAGTAAAGCTTGTTCATTGTGAAAATTTAATAAAAGTAGTAAACCTCTAGATTCAATAATCAGGAATAAAAAGAGAAGACACAAACTAGTAATATAAGGAATAAGAAAGGCAGCATTGCTACAGATGCTATAGGTATTAAAAAGTAAATTGGGGGGACTTACTTGGTAGCACAGTGGTTAAGAATCCACCTGCCAGTGCAGGGGACATGGGTTCAATCCCTGCTCCAAGAAGGTCCCACATGCCTCGGAGCAACTAAGCCCATGCACCAAACTATTGAGCCTGTGCTCTAGAGCCCATGAGCTGCAACTATTGAACTGTGTGCCGCAACTACTGAAGCCCACACGCCTAGAGCCTGTGCTCCGCAGCAAGAGAAGCTATGGCAATGAGTAGCCTGCGCACCGCAAAGAAGAGTAGCCCCTGCTGTCCGCAAGTAGAGAAAGCCTGTGTGCAGTAACGAAGACCCAATGCAGCCAATAAATAGATAAATTTATTTTTAAAAAAAGCAAATTAGGGCATATTATGAATAACGCTATGCCAGTAAATTCAACAACTTAGGTAAAATAGATAAATCCCTCAAGAAAGTGCCAACTACCAAAGCTCACTCAAGAAAGAAGAGAGTGCCTGAATAACACTGCATTTATTAAAGAATTTGTATATGTAGTTATTAAAATTCTTCTTATAAAGAATGCTCGAGGCCCAGATGACTTCACTGGTGAATTCTACCAAACATGTAAGGACAAAAATAATACAATTAAGTACAAATATTTTCAGAAAATAGGAGAAAAAAGAACTTTCCAATTCATTCAATGAGGCCAGCATTACCCTGATACCAAAATCAGACAAAAGCACCGCAGTCAGATTGGTATCAGTCATAAACATAGACACACAGTTAACACAGTTCTAGCAAATCAGAACCAACAATGTATAAAAAAGAATAAGACATCATGCCTAAGTGTGGCATATGCCAGAAATTCAGGATTGATTCGGTATTTGAAAGTCAATAAATGGAATTTGTCATATTGAGGAATTAAAAATGGAAAATTAAATGAGCTTCTCAGTATATGCAGAAAAGCATCTGACAAAATTCAATATCCATTCCTAATAAAAAATCCTCATCAGATCAGGAATAGAAAGAAATGTCTTTAACTTGATAAAGGGTATCTACAAAATAACAACAACAACACACACAAAAAAACCTACAGATAACAGCATCCTTAATGGTGACAGACTGAATACTTTCCCTCTTAGATCAGGAATGAAGCAAGGGTGTCTGCACTCATCATGTCCATTCAGCCTCTTGCTTGAAGTTCTACTCAGGGCAATGAAATGGGGAAAAAAGAAATTAAAAGCACATACATTGGAAAGGATGAAGTAAAACTAACATTATTTGCAGAAGGCATGATTGTCTCCATAGAAAACCGTAAAGATTTTACAAAGGAATCTTTAGGAATCCACAAAGAAGCTACTAGAAGTAAAAAGTGAGTTTAGCAAGGTCAGTATACAAATGATGAGTTGTATCTCTATAAACTAGTAACAACCCTTTGGAAGTTGAAGTTAATACCAGCACTATAGCATGAAAAGTGTGAAATACTTAATGATACGTTTGACAAAAGATACTTCAGACCTCTACTCTGAGAACTATAAAATATTGTTGAGAGAAATTAAAGAAGGCACAAATAAATGGGAAGATAAACCATATTTATGGGTCAGAACATTTAGTATTGTTAAGATGTCAGTACTGCCCACATTGATCTACAGATTCAATGCAATCCCAATCAAAACCTCAGCAGGACTTTTTGCAAAAATTTACAAGAAAATTATGTAATTATATGGAAAAACAAAGAATCAGAAGAGCAAACAGCATCTTAAAAAGAACGAAATTGAAGACCTACACTGCTTGGTTTTGATATATTTATAAGCTTACAGCAATCAAGACAGTATCGGTTTGGTATTGATATATAGATCAATGGAATAGAATAGAGAGTTGAGAAATAGACCCACACATGTATGATCAATTGATTTTCAGTGGCCAAGGCAATTTAATGAGGAAGGGACAATCTTTTCATTAAATAGTGCTAAAACAATTGAATAGCTATATGCAAAATAAAAAACCTTGACTCTTACCTCAAACCAGATATAAAAATTGCTCAAAATGGGTAATAGACCTAAATGTAAGAGATGAAATTATAAAACATCCAGGAGAGAACGTAATAGAAAATCTCTGTGGACTTGGATTTGGCAAAAGTTTGAAAAATATGACACAAAGAAATCACAAACCGTAAAAGATCATATTAATTAGTTGGATAAGATCAAAATTTAAATAGTCTGTTCTTTAAGATATACTTATGAAGATGAAAAGGCAAGTCACAAACTGAGCGAAAATATATAGAGAACATGTATCCAACAAAGGTCTTGTCTCTAGAATATATGAAGAACTCTTACAACACAATAATTTAAAAATACAAAAAGAAATTTTTTTTTTTTTGCCACACCGTGTCGCCCGCGGGATCCTAGTTCCCCGACCAGGGATGGAATCTGTGCCCCCTGAAGTGGAAGCACAGAAACCCAACCACTGTCACCAGGCAACTCCCCAGAAAGAAACTTTAAATGGACAAATGAATTAAACCTACACTTCGCCGAAGAAGATATACGGATGGCAAATTAAACACACGAAAAGATGCTCATCATCATTAGTCATGAAGGAAATGAAAATTAAAACCACTACACACCCCCTGTATGGCTTAAATTAGAAAACTGAGTTATAGCAAGGGTCGGCATGGGTGTTAAGTGACTAGGACTCTTACAAGCTCCTAGTGGAAATGTAAAATGATGCAACTGCTTTGGAAAATTATCCTGTTGTTCCTTAATTAGTTAAACACACACCTGTTGTATGATATAGCCATTCCGGTCCTAGGGATTTATCTAAGAGAAATGAAAACACATGCCTCACCGAGACTTGTGTACAAATCCTTGTAGCCGCTGTATCTGTAATAGCCCAAAAGTAAGCAGCCTGGATGCCCATCATACAGGTGAGCAGATGAAGACAAAGTGCCATCTCTCCATACAATGCAACACCGCTGGCATCTTGATACTTCTGATTCATGTAGAAAATATTTCAGCACTTTCCTGTACAGCAACAGATTACAGGGAAAGTCTGCCTGATGCCGCAGAGTTTAAAATAAAACACTCTGAGGGTATAGCCTAATTTCTTTACAGAACCACCCCAGGCCTTTGTACACACCGCCCCCCCCCCCCCCACCCCGCCACCATACCCAGAGCTCATGTCTTTATCCTGGTTGAGGGATCCAGTCCCAATTCCATATAGTCATGTAGTTTTATTCATTTCAAAGTATCTCTCCTATTCCTTAAGATGATTTGTAAGCATGAATATGTCTTCAGACCTTTGCTAAATGTGGGCAGGAAGATGTTTTCTTTGCCTAATCACACAGAAATTTTGGCTTGGGAAATGTGGTTATCAGACTTGGCTTGGATTCCTACTTTACCTTCTCTTGTTGTGTCTTTTCCCTCATTTTGGATTCCCAGAGGCATAATGTCATCTCCTCGTTTTGTCTCTCTATTGGGGAGAGGTAACATATTAATATATTCTAAGATAGTGTGGGTTCAAAACCTGGCTCTTCCATTTACTAGCTGTGTGACCTTGTGCAGATTACTTAACCTCTCTGTGCTTCAGTTTTCTCATTTGGAAAATGGTGATAATCAGAGTAGCACTTCCTGGAGCTGTTGAGAGCATGTAAAGTTCTTAGCATTGGGCACATAAGCGGTCGATAAATATTTGTTTTTCTTAGCACATGAACCCAGTATAAGGTCTGATTCACCTTATCACATTGTCTTATAAAGATCAATTTTAATAGATGGTCACCCAGATGGAGATCGTGTTTTAACATAGACTTGTTAGGAAATAGATTCTAACTGGGATTTCAGGCCTGATAAAATTGTGCTGGGTGGAAGAAAGGCTAAGAGTAGGTTCTACTGTCTGGGACCAGATTGTGTCCTAATCACAATATACATCAGAACTACATGAGAAACTCCTTAAAATCAGCATCTCTGAGGGGTAAGCCTGGGAATCTGCATCTTAACAAACCCTCCAGATAATTCTCACTTCCAAGAAAGTTGCAGAATCCCTGCCCGTGGCACACCTATCAGAAGAGAAACTTTGCTCACTCTCTCTTGCTATTACATTCTTATATTCTTTTCTTCCCAATTTTTTTACTTTTGTTGAAGGGGAATGGGGAGTGATGCTCAAAAAAAAAAAAACCACCCCAAATTTAAATACCTGGAAATTCTTTTTTCTTCTTCTTTTGTTCTTTTCAGGACTTGTATAGATACATTTTTTATTTTTATTTTACTTCTGTGATAATGTATGTATCGAATTTTGTATCCTGCATCCAGTTAACATTATACCATCTGTATTATTTCATCCAGCTACACTTTTTTCTCATGCCTTCTCTCCTCATCCCTTGCATCTCTGTCCAGGTGGCCACCTAAGGTGACTAGGTGGGTTTGTGCCTGTGCCCACGCTCATCTCATCTTAATGCAAATAAATAGTTAATGTACATTGAATCTGGGGAGCTTAAGATAGCTTTGCTTCCTCTTACTGTGTGTGTGTTATAAGCATTCTGAAGTATTTTTTTCCTAAAAGCTAAATGAATAAATAAAGGATGTGGTTAGTCTGTGCCTGTGCTTAAAATTCGTATAAGATCTCCATAGTGAAGTTTGCTTTACATTAATGAGGATTATATTTACTCTTTTAGTCTCACCTGCAATTATTGGGTGAACTCAGGTCGCCTAGTTCATTGCCACCATTAGTGCCTGTCAATAACAGAGGGTGTGCCTGAAATGCACAAGTACCTGGGAGCTCGTGACGTCTTCCCTCTTCTAGCACAGGGCAGCTCTGGCCCGCGAGGTGGAGGGCTGGGTTCTGATCATACAGGTTACTACAACTTGAATCTCTCCCTGAGCCTCAGTTGTCCCACCTGTAAAAGACGGTTATTATGCCCAAGTAGTGTTCCTCTCAGAGAGCCCTGTGGGACACCTGCTTCAGAATCACCATCATACTAGTTAAAATGCAGATTTCAAGACCCCACCCTCAGCCCGTTGAACCACAACCTGGGGTGCTGCCCAGGAGCCTGCATTTTCAACAAGTCTCACAGGTGGATCCCATGGACTATTAAAGGTCAGGATCTGTGGATCCTGCGGTTACGTATCCTGGCCGTTAATCTCCAAACTCCGCTTTGTTCTTTCTCAGGCAGGAAGGAGTTAATCGTAGCTAGTCAACATGGTCCTCACCTGCTCCTGCAAGAGCTGCACCATCTAACGGAGTCAAGAACTACAAGTCTACATCCTGGTACTTTTCAAATGGATGGAAGGAAAAGAAAGGAGAGAGGAAAGAAAAAAAAAAATAGCCTCCTTTCAGTTCCAGGTCTCTACAAATGCTGCTTTCTTAGCCAGGAATGATGTCCTACAAATGATCTCCTATCTGTTTAACTCCCGAGACTCTTAATGTCTCAGCTAAGAAATTGCTTCCTCCAGGAAGCCTTTCAGACCTCTCCATCATGTTACATGTATAGATGATGATAACAGCTCTCACATCACCTGGTATTTCCCCCTTATGTAATTAGTTGTTAAATGGCTAACACGAGAAAATTTCATCCATATTCCCAGAGCACATCCCAAGACCTGGCACATAGTAAGTGCTCAGTGAATTTGACAAATGACATGGGCATGGTACCTGGCTCAGCTTTAACCTTAGAACCAAGGCTTTCCTGGGCAGAGTTAGGGCTGCAAGAACCATCACAGACGCAGACGCACACAGATACACACACTGTTCCCACCCCCACAGCACCCCAAACCAGCCAAATGGCAAATTGCACCCAAGATCTGGGAAAAGCCTTCGACAAGTCATCTTAGAATAGTAACAGCTTCTGTCCCAGCCAGCGCTGTCACAGGCAGCTTAATTATGGTAATTAGAAGCCACATTAAAACATGATTATAACATAAAATTGGAATTAGTCGTATAACACATCCACATTTTTCGGTATGCTTATTGATTTTCTTCCCCTGTTAATCAGAGGGCTACAGTAAATTCAGATAGATCTGGTACAGTTAACACTGAGCCTATAAATGCTAGTGAACATCTTAATTAGCATCTGTCTCTTGTTAAGGACAGCGAGGTGGGGAGGTATATTTTTACGGGGAACATAATCAAGCCGTTTGTGTTTCTTTTTTGGATCCTAGGTGGGGCAGGCCACGCTGTTCTCATTCCTTTTTAAGAACTGTTTCAAAAGAAGATGCAAGTTGTGAAGACATGTAAGAAATGCCTAAACAAGAAGTGGTCGGTTTAAAGAAAAACAATTAGTCAGACTTGGTGATTGGAGGTATGTGGACAAAACAACCGATTGAATTGAATCGTACTCTTTTCTGTAGGATGGAATGGCTTTGAAATTGGGCAGCTATGCATTCACATCTTAACTCTGTTGTTTACTAGCTGTGTGATGTTGAACAGGTTTTGCTTTGCATCTCTGAGCCTCAGTTTCCTCATCTGCGAAGTGCAGATATAATGAGATTGCATATTTTTCTTTCTTTCTTTTAAATATTTATTTATTTTTGGCTGTGTTGGGTCTTTGTTGCTGTGCACAGGCTCTAGACATGTGGGCTTCAGTAGTTGTGGCACACGGGCTCAGTAGTTGTGGCACATGGACTTCAGTATTTGTGGCACGTGGGCTCAGTAGCTGTGGCTCACAGACTCTAGAGTGCAGGCTCAGTAGTTGTGGCGCACTGGCTTAGTTGCTCCGCGGCACGTGGGATCTTCCCAGACCAGGGCTCGAACCCATGTCCCCTGCATTGGCAGGCGGATTCTTAGCCACTGTGCCACCAGGGAAACCCCTAGAGATTACACATTTTTCAACATGAAGTAACACTTTAATAATTAGGAGCCACCATCATCATCACCACCGTTGTCCTTATCACCATAGCATCACCATTATCATTTTTCATCCAGTGAAGAGGAGACTTTTGCAACATCTGTCATGGCTCTGATGAGCTTCACAGTTTAGGGGAAAGACCATGAGTTTGGATTCAGGTAGCCCTCTAATCTGTGCCACTTAGGTAGCCCTCTAATCGGTGCCACTTATAAGGAATGCAACCTCGGGCAAGTCATTATATTTCTTTATTTGTAAAATGAGCACAGTTTTCAAGGGGATATTAGGAATGTCGCAGGAGATGTGGATCATGCTTGGCTTGGAGCTAGCCACTTGAGCCATGTTGATTCTGCATCTCGAATATCCAGTCCCATCCACTCGACAGATTGCTTTGGTGGTGATGTAGCTCAGGCGTGTATAGAATATAAAATCAAGAATCTTTCAGGTTTCAAATCACAGCCTTCACTCAGAGACTTTTCTGTGCTGCCTCCTGTAGGGCCCATGTCCCACTGCCATGATCTTAGTTGCTGGGAGGTATTTCTACCATCTGTATATGCGGAAGACTTGTAGCGCTCATCAGATATTCCACATGGTCCCCTGCATTTCCCAGCCTCCCTTGCAGTTGGAGTGAGGCCATGTGATGCCTTCTGACCCGTAGACTGAGCAGAAATGTGTCACTTCCTTTTGGAGGCAATTAAAGAGCAGTGGCTAGGAAACCACATGTAGAGATAACAAAACTACAAGATGGATGTTACCTAGATCATCAAGTCACTGCAGGGAGGGCAGTTGTCCTGGAGAGTAGTGGGATCCCTGTAGGACTTTTAGGAGGGAAAAGTGAACCATTGTTGCATTAAGTTACTGAAATTTTGAGGCTTCTTTGTTACAGCAGCATAACCTAGCTTATGCTGATTAATACAGTGATTGATCTCTGCCATCAAGTCCTTTTTTTTGTTTGTGTCTCTTGCCCTGATTGCGTTCATGGCTTGTTGGCTATTGGCCATTTCCAGACTGAGTGCTGGGCCTTTTTTCCAGAATCGATTTTGGGTAGACTGGAGGGGAACTGGGACTTCTTAGCTCAGAGATCTGCCATAATGCTTATGCCCATCCATGCAACTTGCAGCTGATCCCTCACTGTTCAGATCACTCAGATGGCTAGGAGGAAGAAACATGGAAAACTCAGAATATCAGAGTCCTTGCATGGGTCATTCACAGCTACAGGGACTCCTGCCCATACTGGGATGCCCAATGGAAATATGTCAGATATCATGGGCATTATTGTTTTCCCCCAACCAGAATTCACACCCATCTTTATTTTATCAACACTTAGTTTTGAAAACCACTCATCAGAAAGCGCAGGCTCTTTAAAGGACTCAGGAGGGTCCCAGCTTCCTAGATCCCTAGAAATGCTGTGATGCTGTCCCTAGACCTGCTTTTCCAACTCTTCTTTGGTCTGTGAGATACTCCTATCCTTCTGACAAAGCTCTCCTGTCTTTTTCTGGCTGAATTTAGCCAGAATCAGCTCCCTTTCATCAAAGAGTCTTAAGTAATACATAATAATGAATTCCATCCAATATTGACAAAGCCCTTGTCATGTGCTGGCTACCGTGCTGGACTCTATTGCCCTATTACTCTAAGTTTGGAATGACACTTATGATTGATGGCCCAAGAAAACAAAACTCCAAGGTTAAGTAAAATGCAGACTTATTCTTTCATTCAGCAAATGTTCTGTGGGTGCCAATTATGGGCAAATGCACATCTAGGTGCTGCAGAGACAGGAGTGAAAAAAACAGACCAAAATTTTGTTTTGTTTTGAGAACCACTCATCAGATGCAGGCCCGATGGGCTTGTGAATCAAAAGGCTTTACCCTCTTCTGTCCAAGAGGTGGGCACATAACCCCGCCTGGGTAGTGATTTGTATCAAGTGCAGCCTCTTTAAAGGACTCGGGAGGGTCCCAGCTTCCTAGATCCCCGTAACTGCTGTGATGCTGTTCTCAGACCTGCTTTCCCAGCTCCCCTTTGTGAGACTGATATCCTGCTTGGAGGAGGCAAATGTAACTATCACAAAAAATAAAAATATAGAGTAGCCAGATGCTCAGAAGTAGTATGTGGAGAAATAAAGTAGGAGAGGAGGATGGGTAGCATGTGATGTCAGGGGTGGGATAAAGAGGGGTTGCCACTTAAAACACTTTGGTCAGGGAAGACTTTACTGAGATCTGAGCAAAACCTGGAAAATGGAAACGTGTGTTCTTTTGTTCTTGTTTCCGAATTCCATTTTGCAGGTGACTTGGTTTATAGGGCTGTTGTGGGGACAGGACTTGACACTTAAAAAGCACGCAATAAACATCAGCTGGAAAACAAGTGCAAAGAAGCCATTTGGATGCCAAGTCAGTGCTGAGTGTGTGGGGAGCACCAGCACTTATCCACCAATCCTGTACCTTCACCCTGGGGATGCTGCATCCCAGCAGCGGCCCTGGAAACTGCTGAGGCTGTGGCCTCACAGGGTGGTTTTCAATCACCAGACACCTCCCCTGCCCGCTCCCCGCCCCCACCCCAGCTCCCAGGCTGCTCTAATTAGGGACCTTGGGCAGCCCCAGCTGCTGGCTGTTTCTGCTGCTGCCAGCCACTGCTCGGAAAGAACTGCGGATGGGGGAGAAAGGGAGAGAGACATAGACAGACAGACAAACAGATATATACACACACGGGGCGGGGTGGGGGCGGGGTGTGGAGAAGGAAGAGAACAGGAAACAAGGCCGAGAGAGGGAGGGAAATGCATTACCCAAGGCTGAGAGAGGCAGATGGAGCCCCTCTGCAGTGTCTGGTCCTGGGTGGCCAGGGTACTTATAATATCTGGAGTTCCTCCCCAATGCCCCACCTCACCTACATTTGAGAAATCCTCAAGGGCATAGGCTTTGGACATCGGGTTCAGATGGACCTGGGTTCAGATCCTGTCTCTGCCATTGCCCAGACATGGGAATGTAGGCAATCTGACAAGTAACCTGAGTCTCAATTTCATAATCCAGCTGCGTAGGTTAGAGAATTCTGATGTGATACACAGAAAGCACCGAGCCGCCTGCCATGCACATGGTGCGGGGCAGGGATCTTGGCTCAGTCCTGGCTCTGGGTCCTTGGACTCAGCCCACAGGAGACCCTGGTCCCACACATTCACACAGAACCGTGATCGGGACTCTAAATGGGAACCTTGAGCCTAGTGGCTCTTGCCCCGGCGGTGCACTGGGATCACCTGAGGAGCTTTAAAGAACACAGATGCCCAGGTTCTCTCCCAGAAAGAGTGTGATGTAATTCACTTGGGATGCAGCCTGGGTATCAGAATTCCTAAAAGCTCCCAGGTGATTCCAAGGTGCAGCCAAGGTTGAGAGGCACTGCTTTGTCTCAGGATGTTGATTTAATCCCCCTACATTTATTCCCAAAGAACGAGACACGCTCAGACTACGTGCATTTAGGCAGCCTCTCAGACCAGCTGATTTCTCGTTTTCTAATTTGGTTAGATGAGCATTTACTTACTGAGCATCTCCTGTGTTCCTGGTACACAGACATGAAATCAAGCACTGTGCCTGCCCTCCAATAGGTTGGTATCTGGGTAACCATATCATGCTATGCTTGAGGAGATGGTGGGAAAAAATAGGGAGGAAAAAATCTCACTCAGATTGGGGATGGGTGGGGAAGGGGGGAGGTTACAGGATCAGACCTAAACTGTGACTTGAAAAACTGAGTAGCAACTGGCCTGGCAGAGTTGTGGAAGGAAGAAGGGTGGCCCAGGTGGCTGGAACAGCATGATGTGTGATGCATCAAGGGGAGAGGGCCAAAATGAGGAGGGGGATTACCTACAGGCAGGTCTCTGTGACAGGAGGACAGAGGGCAGGAGAGGAAGCCAGATAGTAGAAGACTTATAGCCATGTCAAGACCCCTGGCTTCCGCGTATGGGCACTAGGGAGCCATGGCAGGCTATAGGTGAAGAGGCAGCTTTGGTCCTGTGCACAGGTATTCAGAGTGCAGCTGCCATTGAGTGCTGGGGGATGGGGCATCCGGAAAAGGAAAAAGCCTTTGGCAGTTTTTCCCCAAGCAGTTTTATTCCATTCCCTTCCATCATGTAGAAACATGAAGTTATCCAGAGAACTTCACTGCCATGGTAACAGTAAGAGAAACAAACAATGCACACATTTGTATAAAATTGTCCATAAAGGCTGTTTGTTTTTCATACCATTATTTTAATAGGTAGGGATGGCAGTGATGGGATGGGGAACAGCAGGCTTTAATGGTGCTGCTAATGTTGCCTTTTCTTGAAACAACTTGAAATGCTCACAGACGTTCAGACACGGGCACTTAGATCTTGTCACCGGCTGGGAACTCCCACTGGTTTAGAATCTTACTGCTGGGAAGCATCCCCTGTTCCTGGAAGCAAAAGGTAGTGTTGTCAAGTGGTTAGGAGCTCCAGTCAGAGGTCAGACAGCTCTGGGTGTGAGTCCCTGTTCTGTCACTGATTGGTGACTGTTGGCAAATTTCATCACCCCTCTGAGCCTCTGTTTACTCATCTGCAAAGTGGAAATTCATTCATTCATTCAACATTAAACAAGACTTCATTGAAAACCGTCCATGTGCTTTATGCTGAGAAGAGTTCTTGCATTCATAGAGCTTAGAATCTAGGGGGAGAACACAGACAGTACACCTGGAAACACATAAGGAAATAAGAAAGATGATTTTAGAGAGTGACACGTGCTAAAAAGGTTTAAAACTGAGGAAATTCTCTCTGAGGAGGTGCTGTTCTGGCTGACCGTGGGGTGAGAAAGAACCATCTGTGTACCTATCAGGAAGAAAGATCTTCCAGACAGGGGAACAGCAATCACAGAGAATCACAGACAGACCTGATTTGAAATGTTTGCAGCTGGACCTTCATAAAGGAAAGCACAAGAAAAAGTCAGAGAGGGTAAAGGGGCCAGATCTGGAGGACCCTATAGGCTAGGGTAGGAGTTTGGGTTACAGTGATACAACCTTCTAGGGTGGTTGCAAGGATTAAATGAAATATTGAATGGTAAATGGTAAAGCAGTTGCTTTAAAACATCAGCTTTTATTCTCACCAAGTTATCTGCAGCCCATCATCTCTGGGGTGTGGAAGCTATTATCATAGACTGATCAAACTGCAGACCTGGGAGGGCTTTTAGAGGTCACTTTTCCTAATTATTTTCCTTTTTCCTGTGGGTGAATGAAGGATCAGAGAGGGCAAGGGACTTACAGACATGGAAGATGAGTCAGTGGGGCAGCCTCTGGGCGCTCCGACTTCTGCCCACTCTCCTTTGGGCTCATTGATTCAAGTCCATCCATAATCTCTAAAGAAAAATTCCTTGGCCCCTGTTCCTGATGATGCCGGGTGATGCTTTCTCCTGGGAAACAGTGTGGGATAATGGAAAAACACAGAGCCTCAGAGGGTCATCGGACATTAGTCCTCTTCTCCCCGCCCTCTGGTCCTCCTGGGAACAAAGGCTAGGCTTTCGCTGGGGAGCTGGAAGAAAGGTCAGGATAACGGGTCAGCAGGGACCTGACACAGGCCGGTGTTCCAGTATTCCATCCTGAAGAGAGTGGCGAGGTTGTAGAGGAAGGCAAAGGGCTAGAGGATGTTTCTGCAATTGAACAGAGCAGCACCGCCTTCGTTAATTTCAAGTGAGGCGCGTCACGTGGAAAATGAGTTAGATTGGCTAAGTCCCTGATGGGCTTGGGAGTTTTACTGATTCTATACCCTTAACCCCAGTTGGACTTTCCTCTGATTCTAGGCATACCTAAACACACTTGATATATCCTACTAGAGAAGAGCTTTTTATGGCATTTGGGCTGTGTCTTTTCCCTTACAGTCTGTATAATATGTTGTAATTCCTCCCGCTTAATGAGCACCTGCTACAGCATGGGTACTTGGTTCAGCACTGAAAGTGCGTCCTGTCTCTTACCATTACAAAGGCCCTAAGAAGTAGCTACTAATATCCCTTGCTTCATACAGACAAGGAAACTGAAGTTCAGAGGTGACTCATACAGGAGGGAGTTCTGACTCCCTCAAACTCAGACATGTCTGACTCCAAATAAATCTGCTGATTCCAAAGGACCCAGGTGCTCATAGAGTCACCAAATATGAAAGTCTTAGAATAGCCCACAGGCATGTACTCTTCTGCAGATATAGGCTGTTCTTCATGGTCTGAAAAACGTGTGTGTCAGTTTGTGGTGCCAACAGAGTATATAAACATACACAGTATCTTTAATTGATTTTTTTTCTCACCTTGGAGACTCAAAAACCTAAACCCAGGAAAATCTCCCAGCCGGGTTTGCCAGAACTTGACCATGGGGGTCGCGTCAGATCCTATATGTTTGTCCCTCTCCTTCAGCCTCCTTCCTATTTCTGACAGTGCCCTGGTTTTCTTTCTTGTCTGGCCAGACAAGCCTCTGGAGAATGCAAATCCATCTTGCAGGCTCACTTTGTATTCTGTAAACTTTCAATCTGAAAATAAAGGCATTGTCTTGCAGTCAGATCTTTGCTGTGCAATGGGCATTTCTCAAGAACCAGGGCAGGAGATAGAGACAGATCGAGCATTTCCAGGGAAACCAAAGAGGCATAATTGCTTCTTTCCAGGTAATGTGGATATACTGGATGGGGCGGCCGTGTCACAGCTGATCATTCCCTTGTTAGCATCTGACCAGAGTGATGTGATAGCCACGGGCTTCCTGCATGGGGGCTGCGCTGGCTCATCTTATGAAGACCGGGTTGAAAACACGTGATGAAATGCTGGTTCAGTGCTCTGCCTGCCCTTCAGAGACCCAGGGTAGATTTGTCTCCTGGACTGTACCCTTACTGGGACTTTTTTTTCTTTTTACTTGCTCCCTCTCTTTCAAGATGTCTCCTATATATTCCATTTTTACTCCAAGACAAAAGATTTTTTTTTCTTTTTTTTTTTTACCCAGTGATAAAGACTTTTCCAATACCAGATGTTCCTGGGGGGGGGGGGTAGAAATTGATGCTGGGTTTGGACAGGGTGGGACTGTGAATAAAAATTGACGCTTCCTATATGTATGTTGATGGGGAGAGTCATTACTGAGTGTAGACTTCCTGGCACACTCAAAGTCAGGCTCCTGGTTACTTCTCATCTGCGTAGACAGGAAAATGGCATCAGAGAAATTATGACGACAATGGCTAGTATTTATTGCAACAGCCCCTTTTCAGTCTCAGAGCTTTGCACTTGCTGTGTCTTCTGCTTAGAACGTGTCCTTCCTCAGGTCTTCACCTGGTTACCTTTTTTACACTATTCACTCTTCTGCTTAAACGTCTCCTAGTCTGGGAGGCCATCCCCGATCACTCAAAAGAAATGTGCCTCCTTTACTCTCAACTTATCCTGTTTTTATCTTCCTCATAGAACTTAGGAGGAAATTCTGAAATTCTTATCAAGGTTTTAGTGTCTATCCCTCACCTGACAAGATAAGCTCCAGAGAGCAGAGACTTTGTCAGTTTTGTTCATTTGTGTACCCCCAGTGCTGGAAACGGTGTCTGGCACATAGAAGGTGCTCAAAAAATATTTGTTGAAAGAATGGATAGGTGGATGGATAGAAGGATGGACGGATGGATGGGTGGATAGACGAATGGAGAGTTTACTACATGCTGCGTGCATTATCCTAAGTGCTTTATAATGATTGTCTCATTTAATCTTAAATGACAACCTTTCGTTGAAACAGTTTCAGAGGTTAAGACAGTTGTTCAAGGTCACACAGCTGTTAGTAGGAGAGAGATAATTCAAACTCAGGTCTGTCAGGTTTGAAAGCCCACTTTTAACCGCTCTGCTTCCCCTGGCATAGAACATGAATCTTGGGAAGAATTTGGGCACTCAGGTTGCCAGACTTCGCTAGACTATCAGCTGGAGAGCGAGAGATGGAGTCTGCTGTATCCACAGCACCTTGCATAGAGTTTGGCAGCTAGTATCCACTCAAGAAATAGTAGATGCTCAAACAATATTTGTGGATAGATGGGATAGGTGGGTGGGTGGGTGAGTGGTTGGATGGATGGATGGATGAACAGACAGGTGGATAAGGAAACAGATTCCCAGAGAGGCTGGTGGCTCACCTAAGATTACACAGCATGTCAGCAGAGAAGAGATCGGAACTCAGGACTCCTATCCCAGTACTCTGGCTCATAACACCAAACATTTGAGAATGAAATTGAGTGTTTTCCTTTCAGTTTGCACTGGGCTAAATGCTGTAGTTTATCAGTTCAAGGGATTCTCTCTATAACCCTATAAAGCAAGTATTATTGTATCCCCTCATGTCACAGTGATATTATTATACACGTGTGTCAGTCACCCCACATGGTAAGTGTTATTTTTATTCCTACTCCTCAGAAGAGGAAAATAAGACTCAGAGAGGTTAAATAACTTGCCCTTCTTACCTAGCAGGAAGAGGTGAGACTAGAATCTAACCTTTGTCTCCACTGGACCAATTTTAGCTGCATAAGAGCTGATTTGTCAAGTGGCCATGTGTAAAGTAGACAGGGTTGTGGGCACACATCATCTGCTCTGCAGAAAATCTAGGATTCTCTCTCTAGGCAGCAGTGGGTAGCAGGAAGTCCACCCTGACACCAGACTCAAGGCCGGAAGTGCCCTATGGTACTAGAACAGAAGCCTGGACAAAAGGTAGACCAGGTAAATGATATTGAGCAAGTTACTTTGCCTCCCCAAACCTTAGTTTCCTCATCTGTGATATGGGTATTGAAATTGTGGTAGAAGAAGATTTTCATCTGCAAGCTGCTCTGGTCCCTTGCAGAATTCTATTCTTATTATGGTATTTCTTCTTGGGGGAAAAAAAAAAGTCAGTGTTACTTCTAGAGAATCCCCTTGTATTCCCACCATCACAGTTTCAGAATACTAGGTCTGTGTCCTATTCTCTCAGGACTTTGTGCCATGTTTCAGCTGGCAAATGGAATGAGTAAATCCCTGCCCATGTGTTCAATGAATTAAGGGTTTATGATGTCATTTCTGCCACATAAGACACCTGCATGCAAGACCTTCTAGAGGCCCCATGACTTTACCAAAAGGAGGGACTCTGATGGGAGGACGTTTAGTCACTGTGATCTCCTGGTAACAAGGAGGTCTTGAAGCACCAGGGACCATCCATGGCATCATGGCATAGAGGCAGCCGTCAAATACTTGGTGCATAGCGTATTGAGATGCAGTGGGCCTCTGACTCTGGACCCATACCCGGCGTTGACTCCCAGCCAGGTGACCTCAGCTAGGCCGTGCCGCTCTCTAGGGCTCAGGTACTCATCTGTCAGATGGGGACAATCACACTGCACTGGCAGGATCATTATGAAATTATATCCTTAGAGCACCTGGCAAACAGTAGATGCTTAGAAACAGTAGTTTCCTTGCTTCCAGGTGTGGAGCTGGCCTCTTTGTTTTCCTCTCCCTTGCTTTGTCCCTTTTCCTTGTCCTCCATCTTCCTTGCTTATTTACATTTCCTTTCAATAAGCATTCCCGCGCGCCTGCTGGATGCTAGCACAGTGTCAGCCCTGAGTGGAGGGTGATGAACAAGACAGGCAAGGCCACTCCTTACAGAGCCCCCAGCCCAATCCAGCAAAGCAACAGGATGCTTCATCTTCCCCAAAGGAGAAGTCAGCTCTTGGACACCCTGTGCCTCAGCCTCCCTCTTTATCAAAACCAATTGGCTTTCCTGCCAGGAATGGAAACTTCTTGCAGCCAAGGATTGGGTTTTTATTGGGGGCTCTAACCCCCAGAACCTGATGCAGATCTGGACCTATAGTAAGGACCCTGTAAAAGAGCATTGAATGCATGAGTCACTGGGGAAGCTGTGGGTGTGGAGGGTCTTTTGGAAACCTGGACCAGAGTGCTCCCTCTTCCCTCCTGTCCTCCTCCATCCAGTATGCACCTCCCCAACCCATTCCTTATAGGGACTCCCAGCTCCTCCAGCCTGCTAAAGACATATTCCTCCCCGCTGCTGCCTGCAACCTTCTCTCCATCTGCTCTCTCTGCCTGCTCAGGCTGCAACGTGGAGACAGTGTGGCAAGGTGGAATGGGGGGAGGGAGAGGGAGCGCTTCTAAATTGGGGTGAGAGGCCTGAGAAGCTGGCTGGGTCTGCAAAGGTAGTCCACACAGTGAGTCCCCAGGAGCGGGGGGCAAGTTTGTCCCCCCATGCAGCTACTGCCGGTCCCCAAGTATCTGCCTGTCTCCTCCCCCATCACCTCTGTTTGTGGAGAAAAGACAAGTTGCTGAGACAAGGGCTGGGCAAAACCACAGCGGCTGAGAGTAGGCCTTAAACTCCAGCTCAGTTGGGGGAAGGGAGTACAGCAGGACTAAGGGGCTGAGCTGAGAGGAAGCTCTGGCGAGCTGTGGTGCCCGGTTAACCATGCGAATGTGAGAAACGGTGCCCAGATTAGAACATGGATAAATTTTAACATACAGTCTCAGGTTGGGCTTCAGAAGTGTAGGAAGCCCCTGGGTGTTGGATGCACAATTTTGCGGCCATTTGTATCCTTCTAGGGAGATTGACAGCTCCCATCAGATCCACAGAGTTGCAGACTCTCTGCGTTATGGAGACTCACTTTGGAAACAGGAAGGGCTGTCAGGGGAAGCGGGCTGGCTCGGGCCGGGAGAGCTGAAATTGGGAGCTATCCGAAAGGCTGAGCAATGGAAAGCCCTAGGCTGCGCACAGACTGAGGGCTGCGCTCGGTTTTGAGGCCTCCATCTCACCGTCTGGAAAATGGTCCGGACGCTCTCCAGCCTCGCCTCGCCAGCGCAGGGCTGCCGCGAGCATCCGCCAAGAGGAAACGCTCGGCCCGCAGGACGCGAGGGGAATCGGCGTTAAACTTTGCAGGGCCGACGGGTCGGCGGCCAGAGGAGGAGGCTGGCACCCGGGGCGCCGCCGGCCCCTCGCTCTCGCTGCCCGCCCGCCCCCTCCTTTCCTCCCCGCGCTCGCTCGGCACAGACTCGGCCCCAGCCCCCTCCCTCCTCCCGCTCGCTCTTCGCTCGCTCGCTCGCCGGCTCCTCCTCACTCGCCCGCCCGCGCCCGGCGCAGCTCGGCCAGAGCGTTCGCGGGACTGAGCGCACGTCCGCCCCGGGGGCTCCGGCGGCTGCCCCGGCCCGCGGCCCCCTCCCCGGCTCCCGCCTTCCCTTCCTCGCTCGCTGCCTCCATCCTTCCCCGGCTCCCGCGCCGTCCGCCCGCCGCGCAGCCCGCGGCTCCGCGCTCCCCGCAGCCACGATGCCCGCGGCCCGGCCGCCCGCCGCGGGACTCGGCGGGATCGCGCTGTTCCTCGCTCTGCTCCTGGGAAGCCCCGCGGCAGCTCCGGCGGGAGGTAAGCGCCCGGAGGGGCGGGGCGGGGGAGGGGGCAAAGTTGCTGCGAGTGCTGGGCGGCTGGGGGTCCTGGCTGACCCGGACGACTCGCTCCACATCTGCCGGGATGCGGAGCGGGGGCGGCTGCCCAAATTCGGGACTAGGAACCGCGTCCCTTTGGCCCGGGCTGATGGGAGTGTGGAGGCGGGGATGTGTCTGAAGGACTCGGGCGCTTTCCTGCCTCGGCTGCGGGCTCCTTTTCTGCCTTCCCGGCTGTGGGGCTGACTCCCTCGTGCAGCCCCAGAGAATCTCCTTGGAGTGGGGTCGCCTCCAGACCCCAGATTCCCGGAGCTCTCTGCAACCGCACCCGGGGCTGGGTGCCAGATAATTCTCACCCTTTCGGGGAGAGGACGGGGGTGGGGCGGGGGTGGGGGAGCTGACCCGCCGTGCAACTGAAGACTAGACTCAAACAGTGCGTCTGGGGGTCGTCACAGTGCCGCGCCCTCCCCCTTGCTACCTTTTGGTTCAGGCTGCCCCGAGGGACCGGGTCCCTGGACCGATCCCAACCAAGTGGCTGGAAGCTGAACTTGGGTGTGGCTTTCGCCTGGAGGCCGGTGGAGGGGGCTCTGGGTTCTCAGAACTTAGCGGGGGAGGGAGAGGAGATCTTGGGTCACAGGCGGGAACCTGAGCGGACTCCCCCCTTTTTTCTCCGCTTAACAGCCGGGCGTCTCGTAACACCATTATGAATGGGGGGTGGGGCGGTGGGGTTGCTAGTTTCACCCAGCACGTGCTTGCCGATCGGGAAGGGGAGGGGGTCCAAGTTTAGCGGAGGATGGGGGCGCCTGCTTCCCAGACCTAGAGCCGCACCCTCTCCTCCACCCGGCTGAGATCCCTCAGGGAAAGTTGTGACGGGTGGGTAGGTGGGTGGGGGGTTTTGATGGAAAGGGGAGTACAGCGCCTAACTCATGCAAAGCTAACCCGAAGAGCTTCGAGGGTTTGATCAAGCCACTAGGAGACCCAGGAGTGAAGGGAGCATTGGTAGACCGCGCCTTCTGAAAGGTCCAACTCTGGTTCCCAGTAACTCGCCCCTCACGGGGGGGTGGGAGGGGCGGGAGAAGACGGCAGTTGCAGGGTCTGCCCAGGCTGACGACAAGCCAGAGGGAGCACACTCTGTCTCTCCAGAGCCCTGTGTCTGGTTTGGACCGTGTTAGTCCCGAGCTTAGGGGACAGGTGGTGCCCCTTTCTCCCTGGGGAGTTCTGGACCCCTGGCGCGCGCGCGCACCTGCTTTCAGCACCAAAGGCCGCGGACAGCTCTCCGCTCGTGGGCGCTGACTCCGGGTCTCCTCTTCAACTCTTCCCCACGGCCTGGAGTGCCCTCCCCAGCATATATCAGGCGTTTTATCCCCCACCGCCTTCTCTTGCAATGTGGAGCCCGGAGTGCAGAGCAAAGGAAATAATTCATCTTTTGTTTAACAAAGCATATCATTAAAGAACCCCCCCCCCCCCACCTTTTATGAGGCAATAATATTCACGATTTACACCAGGTCTGGACAATTATTCTGGGAAAGTTGGGGGAAGAGAATTGTCTTAAGTAAATCGTTTCCACCACAGCATGCCCTTTCTTAATTAGCTGTCTTTTCCAACAGTGGCTCGGTGGCCTTAAATAGAGTCCAGATGCCCCTCTCTCACCACCACCACCCCCCCACCTTTTGGATCCGTGTTGTGATTACCACACACAAAAAGAATCTGAAGCTACCCAGTGGCTTGCTGCCTTTTCTAAAGTGATTCTACCTCTGAGGACGGCACTCTCCAATATACCACCCTCCAGGAAAAGTGTCTTAATGGCACATATTGAATCATCATCCAAGACAAGGATTTCATGTCCTGCGTCCTCCCCTGGCTTCCAACACAAAATGTGTGTGCGTGTTTTAATTTTTAAGACATTTTACATTATTTTTCCAACTGCTCGTCCCTATAGCCAGCCAGCATATATTTTTAATTAACTTAAGGTCATTGCCAAATTAAAGTCAACCGGTGTACTACTTCAGAAGGCTTATTAATAACGATGTGGTTCTGACTCCAAGACTCTGAGTCATAAGGAGGGAGTAAGGGTAGCCTATGAGCATTTGGAAACAATTGACCTTCCAAGATACATTGTTTTTAATGTGGAGCCCAACTTCCACTAATGTCAGAAGGAGAGCCGTTTGTCTGATTCAGTGTTGCAAGCCAGTCCTGTTTGCAGTGCAGTGAGGAGATTTGTAAATACAGTACTTGAAAGAAACTTGTTGCTAAATTCTTATACAGGTCACGTGATTCTCTGGGCCATTTTGCTGTAAGGCATGAATAAGTATAAAGTATAACTTGTTTCTGAAGAGGCTTCTTATTGTGTAAGATATGCACATGGGGTATAATTGCAAGTACGTGCTAAGACTGCAGAGCCCGAGTGTATTTTCCTTTTCCTTGAATTAATAAAGTAAATTCAATATTGCTTAATAAGACTCAAATTTGCTGCTTCCTCCAGTCTCTAATATACATTGTTGTTAGATTCACTTAACGACTATTTTCATGATGGATTGGCATTTTTTCTTTTCTTTTTTCTTTTTTTTTTTTTTTTGGTCTGTGGCATTTTCGCCACCCCTGCTGGGGCCACCTTATCGAAGCCTGAGGGATTGTGTTCACAGGTCTCAGCTGGACATTAAAAAAACAGTGTTATATTCCTTTCCTTCCTTTTCCAAGGCAAAAGAATGTTTCCTGATCAGAATGGCTTGTTTTCTGGTTTTGCTCACAAGTTCATAGCTATTCAAAAAGCTATTCCAAAGGGCTCAATTTACAGGTCCTCATATTTGGTCCACATTCTGCAACATGCCATTGGCACAGACCTCCACTAGGGGCACTCATAGCTACAGCCAGTGATTGAGGGCAAAAGAGACGAATTCTGACCTTTGGAACCACCAGGTATGAGCAATGCCAAAGGTCAGCGGAATGGAGCTCTCCTATTTCTAAGAGAGAAATTATCTGATGGTGCTTGACATAAGCAGTGAAAAAGAGGAAGAGGTGAAAAGAGGGAGAGGAATGCTCCAAGGAAGGCATCTTTAGAATAGAGTCCTACTGCCCTTTTTATTACCAGTTTGTGGTTTCCTTCATGGAGCCAAACTGCAAAACACCAAAGAGGCTGTGGCAAGTCTGTCCTGAGGAATTTGACTAGCCAGGCACTGGAATTAGACTTATAGGGTCCTGGAAAAGTATGTGACTTTGCAGTCTGAGCAGCCTGGGTCAGGTCCAGATGCATTGTTTATGAAGGTGTGACCTTCAACAGGTCGATCTTCTCTGAGCCTGTGGGGTGGGCGTGGGGTGGGGATTAATGATCCCAGCCTGGAAGGGTGGTTGCAGTGATTACATAACACTTACACCTGTAAAGCGCCGGGCACATAGTAGATGCTCAAGTAATGTTTACTCCCTTTTCTTCCCCGCTTTCCAAAGAGCAATTTGCCCCTGAGTAGGTGCCCGGAAAGCAGATCCTTGAAGTTGGTGTGAAGGAAATGTTGACATAAATATCCAGGTAATTTGGGCCAAAGTAGAAGGGTCGGGGTAGGGTAAGGAGTACCCCAGGTGAGAAATTTTTATCGCTGGTGCAGACTCCCTTTCTGTTCAAACTCTCATACAGTATCTCCTGGGACCTAATATTACCACCGCAAAGCAGAGCTCATTGTATCAGAGGTATAGGATAGCAGGATAGTGGTTGGAAAGAAGACCTAAGAAGAGAATCTTCTGGAAAAGACAGTTATCCATTCATTCATTTAACATTTACTAAGCACTTTCTACACGTGTAGCATGCCCTGTTGGGTGCTGGAGACACAGAATGTTAGGAGGAGGTCCCTATTCCAGGAATGGCAGCCTAGCAGGAGAGACCTGCAGGTAAATCACCAGCTCCACACTGTGTGATACATGCTTGAGGGGGTCTGTGATCAGAGTGCAGGGATCTCACAGGTGGGTGTGTTTAATTCTGGCCAGAGGGAGTCGGTGAAGGCTTCTCTGAGTTGATAGCATCTGAGCTGGCCCTAAAGGGTTGCGACAGTTACCAGCAGCCATAGGGGAGATTGCTACAGCGGGGCAGTGATGATCCTGAAGAAGGCTTCACTTTCAGAACACATCACACACCTGTGGAATTGGGGAAACAGGAGCAAGTGGGCGGGAAGGGAGGCAGGCACGCACGCGCACACGTGAGAAGTTTAGAAAGATCCTGGGATCTGCCCACCCTCTTGGCGTTCCCCTGGATTTCACAGGCCACTGAGGAGGTGAGAGCTGGAACAAAGGCCTGTGAGCCGCGGTGTTCACTGTTGTCCACTAGAGGTTGTGATGACACCGATGGAATCCTCTGCGAAGACAGCCAGGCCCAGATGCTGAGTACAGACAGCAAGCACACGGCCCTGGGTAAACGTTGCTTTACGGGATTTGCATATTTGTATAACTCTCCGGTTACTGTAGTTCCTCGGAAGCCTTTTGGTGGTGGTGAAAGTGGGGAGTGGGGAGAGAACAGGGCTGCTTTTAGGGGAGGGTAAAATGATGGTGCATTGGGCTGAGGTCAGTGCACCCACGTGACGTAATTTACTAGACCATGGCTGGGACTGTGTCAGTGATGAAAACAGCATTTATTGAGTGTTGATTTTGTTCCAAGCCTCGTGGTAAGTGGTTTATATAGATTTGTTCAGAGCATCCTCACAACAGCCCCAGGAGGTAGATGCTGATATTACTCTTATTTTATGGCCAGGGACATCAAGGCACAGAGAGGTTAAGTAATGCATCGAAAGTCACGAAGCCAAGAAGGGGTTGTAGTCTGGCATCAAACCCAGGCCAGAGCCAGAATCCTTAAGAACCCTATGCCCCACTACTGCCTCTTACTTGCTGCGTTCCCTGAGCTCACGTGCAGATTCTGCGGGCTCCTGGGAGGGGCCAGTAAATATTTGTCAGGTGTGTGTTGGTTGTAGCTCCTGAGCCTGGCACGTCGCAAGGACTCAAAACTGGTCAAATTGGAGTAAGTCGTAAAGTGAAGCAGGCTACAATTAATGTATAGGCAGTTAATTCATGATCATTATATCTAATGAGTACTTAATATGTGTTCAGCCCTTACTCAGATTATTTAACCCTCACCATTTTTCTCCATTGTGTGGATCCGCAAACCAAGGCTTAGAGAGGCTGTTACCAGTTCAGGAAGCTCACGGTTGTCAGCTAGGAAGGTGCAGAGGTAGGATTTGAATCCAGGTAGCCTAGCTGCTCTGCGTGTGAGCTTGACTGATGGGCGTAGCCCCTTCCAAGCTGGGTCCTGCTGTGTTTCCAAATGAAACGTGTACAAAACATGCCTTCCTCATTAGTGTGCAGCCAGGCTGGGTGGGTCCAGACCCCAGCTCACCCAACTTCAAAGACTGACAGGACAGAAACCAAAATCAACTAGGATTTTCCAAGCTCTTGATAGTTCTTTAAGAAAAAATATAGGGGTTATTCTTCCCAGGCAGGGAAAGGAGACTTCATGAAAGAGGGTGGGTGATACAGCTGGCGTGTTGGTTGCTGTTTGTAATTTCTCATGTTCCCAGGCCACTCAGCCATTCACAGAGAACTCACTGTGTAGAAGATTGGTTTCTGTAAGTCCCTGAGCTCAGGACCTAAGCTCTACCATCTCCTAGCCATAAGCCTCAATTTTCCCATCTGTAAAATGGATCACAGTAATCCCTACCCCATACTCAAAGCTGTCTTCACAGGGCTGGAATGAGAGAGACATGGAGTCAAGATGCTTTATGCATGCCAGAAAATCAAGCTTTAGGGAGGTGGGTGCTGGCAAGGAAGGCTGAAGGCCCCAAACGCCCCCATGTGTTTCTTCCTGGGCTTGTTCTGAGAGAATATAACACTGCTGTTTGCCATTGAGTGTGGGCTACTCTGCACCAGAGGACCGTCCATGTGCTCACTCTGCGTTCACTCATTCGATCCTCAGCCAACCCTCTCAGATGATGTCACGAGCTAGATGTTACCGATGAGGAAACTGAGTCTTAGAAAGGCAATGAATGATGGAGTTGCTCAAGGTGTCGTGGGCAATGAATGATGGAATTAGGATTCAAACCCAAGACTGGTTGATTCCAAAGCCCGGGTTTGTTTTAGTTGCTAGGGTACGAGCATATAGGTATCTGATAGCAACAGCTACGTGAAGAGCTGATGCAAACCCAGACATCAAGGCAGTCTGACTGGCCTCCAAGAGGGAAAATGTTTTCTCACCCAGTGGCAAATGCCAGGTGTCTCACGGCGGATCACAAAGAGGAGAAACAGTTCATCCCAGCCTTTTATACCCACTCAGATAGCTTCTGGGTGAAACATCCTTCTGGTCTTACTCATGCTGTTCCTTCAACCTGGGCTGTCATCCTAGGAGGCTGAAGGCGTTCAGAGAGGACCATGTTAAATTCCCCGCTGGCTGATTTAGCAGCATGATCTCGAGCTTTTTGCGTTCGTGTTCTGCACCTACACTGGCCTGATGCATAGAATGGGCGGGTCGTGTCTCCCTTGCAAGATTGTTAAGAATAGTCAGTGTACGTAGATATGTGTAGCCCATAGCAAGCACTCAGTAAAAAGTTGTCATTATTGCTAGTATTGTTCAGCTGGTGAACTTCTATTCATCCTTCAAAACCCAGTCCCTAATTGTCTTTTTCTGTAAGACCTTCTCTTGCCTCTCTTGTCTTTATACCAGTTATGAATGATCTTCTGTCTCCCTCCTCAACACATTCTATTTCCCTCTTATGGGTTACTCATGCACTGATGAGTTACCAGTTTACATGCCTCCCTCCCTGCAGACAATGAACTTTCCAAAAACCTCAGCAGCATCGTACTCATCCATAGCTCTCTTAGCCTGTGTCTAACCCAGGGTAAGTGCATTTACTCTGTTAAATGACCTTTTTCTTAATCTCAGTGGTGAGGTGGTAGAGCCCTGAGATCTGAATTTCACTCCTGACTCTTTCTCCTACATCTGTGTGGTCTTAGGCAGTGGGTATGAGCCTTGGTTCCTCATCTGAAAAATGAGACTAATAATAGTGTCCTACCTCATAGGATTGTCATGAGGAAAATCAATGAGATAATAGATATGAACTCACTGAGGAATTCTACAAAGAGGAAAAGGAGAAAGAAAAATTAGAAGATGAGGAAGGAGAGAAATTTTGTAAAGCGAAAAAAACCACCTTTGTGCAGACACGGGGCCACGAGATGGACCATTCATCGAGTGCTTGCTGAGGGCATCTTTCTTTCCAAAGGGGATGTCAGTTGCAATTATTTACCCTGTGGCTTAGCTCACTTCAAATTAGGAACTTTCTGGACACCGCACTGGTTGTCGTAATAGAACCTGCCTTCTCTTGGCTCCCCGGCAGCTGCAAAAACAGCAAATGCCCAGCTGAAAACTGGGAAAGAATAGCAAAGCAAATCAAAGCCCAGGATTTAGAGTCAGAACAACCTGAGTTTAACTCTGTTGCTTTTCATTAGGTGTGTGACCTTGGACAAGCTGCTTTGTCACTCTGAGCCGGCATTGGGCCTCGCTTGGGGTGATAGTCTGTTCTCTGCCCACTTCCCGGGGATCGTGGGATGAGGGGAGGCTTGGTATAGAGAGCCTCTGCAGAATAAGTTAACAAGCTACCCTTCCTGGGGTCTGTAATGTTCATCAGATCGTAGCAGTTCTTCAGGCTCCCCACCTGCCTCAGTCTTCTCCCTGATATTTTCATTTTATTGAGGAAAGAGACCCAAAGACGAGAAGGGACTAACTTACTCAAGGTCCCACTGCAAGTGAGTGGTGGAGTGAGGACTGGAACCTCTGACTTGTGTCTTCTCCATTTCTAAAGTGACTCCCTCCTCTTTTAGGAACCATAGGGTCCCAGTTCTCCTCAAGGGTATATTCTGAGACCCAGGGAGATGTGGCAATGAAAGCCTTCAGGGCATCTGTCTGCATTAAACCAATGGCGTCCCTTAGCCACGGTGGGTATTTACTTTATGTGGCCATGGCGGAGTGACTGCATGAAAGGAGCTTCAGCAGACGCTGAAATCAAGCCGTGGCCCCCTCCTCTGCTGGCTTGGCACCTGACTCTTCGGGGCACCAGTGGACCAGCTTGCACCTGGGAATGGTGCCATCCAAGCAGATGGCTCGAGTCAAGCAAACAAGAGTAAGCCAGGGAGGTGCAGAGAGGGGCAGGTCCCAGGCCAGGTGCTCTTCCTGGGCTTCCTTGCTCTCACCGTGGGTTGTAGAGAGTGGCTGATTGAGAAACCCAGCAGGGGCGTGGGGTGTAGAGATCCAGGGAAGGGTCGCAGGAGGCATAGATGATGTGGTCAGGGCCAGCTTTGGGCAAGTAGGACACTGGAGAGGATCCAGGGTCTGGAGGTAGAGGGAAGAAGGGTAGGTTTGAGCCATCGGGTGACAGTTTCCTTGTCTGGTCTCACTGATTCCCAGCTTGGGGGTAAGCATGTGCCAAAGCTTAGCTCATAAATCAGCAAGTTCAGGATGCTGAAAGGAAGCACTGGCCCAAGATCAAGAGCCCCACAGGGCAAGGCAGCGTAATGTAATAAAGAGCACAGACTCTGGAGTCAGAGATGTCCTCTCCAGCCTGTGTGATCTCAGACAAGTCACTTGACTCTGCGATGATGGCGATGGTTGGTTGTCGCTGCTGCTGTTGTTGCCCTGAGCTGATTCTCAGACTCCCGCATCCATGCTGGCTCCCAGGAGAGGAACCACAATTTCTCTGGGCTCTGCCCAACAAAGACTCGCTCAGGATAGCTCGAGAATAAGAAGGCTTGCTCAAAAGATACCTCAAGTATTGAGCCAGGGATATCCCAGGGCCCGGCTCCTCTCTCCATTTCTCTTTCACGGCATATGCTTCTCTCTGTGCGAATGTTGCCTCTGACTCCCTCTCCATTTCCTGTGCCCCCTTCTGCTCACTCCCTGTACATCTCTCTCATCACCTCCACTGACACACGGGCCACTGTGGCTTCACAGTGGTGCCATCCAAGCCGATGGCTCAAGTCAAACAAACAAGAGTAAGCCAGGGAGCCACGGGGAGGGGCAGGTCCCAGGCCGGGTGCCCCTCGTGGGCACCCTTGCTCTCACCGTGGGTCGTAGAGAGTGGCTGATTGAGAAACCCAGTGCGGTTGGTGGTATGGAGAGCCCGGGAAGGGTCGCAGGAGGCATAGATGATATGGTCAGGGCCAGCTCTGGGCAAGGACACCAGGGAGGATCCAGGGGCTGGAAGTGAGAACCAGGTGGGTGGATACAGTGGCTCATACCCACCCTTCTTCCTGCTGAAACTTTACAGGGGCACTGCCTGCTGTGGTAGCCACTCGTCACCTGTGGCTATTCAGTTTTAGATTTGAATTCATTAAATAAAATTAGAATTTGAGTGCCTCAGTCCTACCAGCCACATTTCAAGTACTCAGTAGCCACGTGTGGCCAGCAGCTGCCATGTTGGATGGCATGGAGAGAGAACGTTTCCATCTTGACAGAAGGCCCTATTGGACGGTGCTGCTCTAGATCGTGGCTGTCCAGACAGACTTCCTAACGCTGTGCCTCTTCGTGTTTCCTGGTTCAGGTGTCCAAGAGGAATGTGGCTTGTCCTGCTCAGGTGGTAGGTTGGCCGTTTGATGCAGTCGTGTGGCTGGGGTGATAGGTGTGCACGGGACATAACACGCGGCTATTCAGGTTTACACTTTGGGTTGAGTAGTCACCGCTAATGGCATCTCACACACTTGCTCCACTGGCCTCGATAGTTGCTTCCTCAGCCCTTCTAATGGCGAGGACGTGGCTCTGGACCTCGCCTGCCAGTACATCCATATTCCTCAAGCTGCGGCCTCACTGATAAACACATCGAGGGAGCTGGCAGGAATCACAGTGTGTTGTCAGTGTCTGTCGGTGTGTCTCCCTCCCTCACTGGACAGTGAGACCCTTGGGGCCAGGAGTTCAACTCTTATCTCTCTATTCTCAGCTGTTTTGTTGAGTGGTTGAGTGAGAGGAAGGAGAGAGGGAGGGAGGGAGAGAAGGAAGGAAGGAGGGAGAGAAGGGAGGAAGGCAGGGAGGAAGGGAGGGAGAAAGGAAGGAAGAGAGAAAGGGAGAAAGAAGGACAAAAAGGGAGAAAGAAGGAAGGAGAGAAAGAAAGGCATTCTTTGGCCATGAGTGGCTCCAATTTGGGGGGCGTGGGAAGAAGCATTTGTAGGAAATGTACAATCTTCACATCATTTGGGTAAACTTAGGCGAAAACAGTTTAGGGCAGAATTTGATGAGAGGGGTCCTCGTTGTAAACTGGTGTATTTAGGCATTTCAAGGTGATCCACTCTCTTTGAAAACCAGGCTAGGGTAGAAGGTGAAGAGAAGCTTCCAGATAGGGTCCCAGAAGCCCTCCCGATCCTTGTGGAAGGCTATTCCAGAATGACAACAACGCGTCTAGAAGCAATGATGGAGGCCAGTGGGAAAACGGGATGTGCTTTTTCCAACACGTGATTCTATGTGTGGTTTTAGTAACACAGCTATTATATAAGGTTGTGATCTCTCCAAAGCTTTAACATTATGAAAACGGGGAGGAGGTATTTAAAAGAACGTATTCAGAGTGAACTTTCTGAGAGTGGTGAACTTAGCCCTGGGTTAGGACTGAGACAGGCCTGAATGTGGATCCCAACTCTGCCATTTGGGTGCTGTGTGATGCTGGAGGAAGTCCTCTCATCAACTCAAGCTTCGGTTTCCATCTGCAAAATAAGAATAGAGTGCCTCCTCTGCCTCCCTCCACAGGGTGGATTGTAAGAATGCAATGCTTAAGACTACTTCCCTGCACAACTGTAGGAGGAACTATTCATACTGCAGTGTATGTGAAAGGCCCCCCTGAAGTTAAGCAGTGCACAACCTATGCAACTGTACGTGGCAGCTCTGGATGTGGAAGTGCACCACTAAACTATAAAGCTATTTGCACAGGGATAAGGCCAGTGCTCCTTCCACTTCTCATTCCCTAATGACTGCTGGTCAGGGCTCCACCTCCATGCCCCTCTGTAGAGCAGGTTTATGGAGGTATAAAGCTAATTGGAGGCCAACCACCTTGGAAATGAATGCAAACTATGTAGAATAAGGCCTCGTTTTCCAGGGCTTTAGAAAGGAAATTTGCCTAATTTATGGCATAAATAAAAAATGATGTGCTGGGGCTAATTTGCATACTTTACTTGCATTGGGGTTAAAAACAACATTTTGTTGTGGGGTTTATTTTTTTTTTAATTATTTATTTGGCTGCACCAGGTCATAGTTGCCACATGTGGGATCTTTAGTTGCGGCTTGCAAGTTCTTTAGTTGGATCTATTTCCCTGATCAGGGATCGAATGTGGGCCCCCTGCATTGGGAGCACGGAGTCTTAACCACTAGACCACTAGGGAAGTCCCTGTGGTTGTTTTTAAAGAAAGCCTCAGACCTCTCTTGTTAATTCAGTTGTGTAAGTTTAGGCAAGTTACTTAACCTCTCTAGGTCTCAGTTTCCTCAACTGTGAAGTGAGTGTGACGGGTGGACCCATATCACAGGATTGTAGCGAGGGGCCGTGAGTTAATCCTATAAAACTTGTAGAATAATGGCAGCTGGTACCCAGGTAGGAGCTCCGTAATGATAGGAACGTATATAATATGTGATAACATATGTCATCATCACCATTAATGAAATGTGTATCTAGACCTACACTTGATGTCGCAGAAAAGTTGAAAGGGTGCACGACCACTGTGTACCCACACGCAGTGACTTCGAGCTCAGGACCTAGACTGGCGCCAGGACGTAGCAGGTGTCTGGTTACAGGATGCTCGGTCCCTGGATTAGCGTCATCATGAATCACTTCCCCACTGATGCAAGCGTTGGAAAGCCTTTCTCCCCTTCAGGACCGTGAGGCCCTCCAAGGCAGGGAATAGGTCGCATTTCTGTCTCAGTCCCCACCAGTCAACAGTCCATCTCCAGGAAGCAGAAGCTCAATAAATGCAGAGTTATTGGTTGAATGACTGCTGAAGTGTAATCATTCTTAATCAGCGTGCAGGAAACGCTTCGTATCATCATGCCTGCTAAGGCACAGTTGTCTTCTTCCCAGACTAAGAACTCCTCGTGTCTGTGTCACCAACATTTGGCTCAGAGCACGGCATGTCGGGGGGCATCAGCAGGTGCTCATAGGGTGTAGGGCAGTGGCCAAGAGCTCAGAGTTTGGGGTCACAGAGACCAGAGTCTAAAACCCGGCTTCATCACTTACCAGCTGCATAACCTTGGCAGGTTGTTTGTACTTTGCGGGAAAAGTATGAACAGGGAAAATAACTGTACCTTTTCTATCTCACTGGAATAAAGAAAGAATTTTCCATCAAGAGCTTAGCACAGTGCCTGACACAAATTAGGTACTCAATATAGATACGGCCATGAATAAAGGAATGAATGACCTTTCCCCAAGAGTCTCGATAGAGGAAGAGGGACTTGGTGTATAATTACCAGTGGGAACAGAATTCACAACTGCCTGAACCCCACGGATAAAATGTTCTGGGGGAATTGACAGAGGTGTATTGACTTTACAGCCACTGTATCTAAACGCTGCTTCCTGATTTAAGACATTTTTATTACCTTGTTTCAGAAAATTGAGGTTCTAAGCAGAATGCAGTGGTCCGGGTGGGTAAAGCCATCACTCCCTGGCCAGTGTTTTAGGAGCAAGGTTCATCTCAGATCAGCCATAGAACCCCAGACAAGGAACCACTGGGGCGTGGCCTGGTCCTCTGTGAGCCCTCTTGCTGTCAGGGGCTTCCAGAGGGCAAGGGCAGGGTCTTAATCTGTCTGTCTCTCCACTATGCCTCTTTCCTGTTTCCAGAGAAAGTAGACCTCTGGAAAGGCTGAGAAGGAAACAAGCTCCTGTAATGCTCCAGAATCCCTACCATGGCTTCATTTGTAGGATTTTGCTTAATTATTAGCAGAATTTTAAAGGTGACTATTACAGTCATTTGGTTATAGATGAGGAGGCTGACTGAGGCTCAGATGGCTTAACAGTGGTGGATTAGGATTCATTCATTTATTCAAGACTTCCTTTCTCATCCTTCAAGACCTTCTACTCCATACCGGTTTCTTGGCATGGGTTAGAGATAGATGAATAAAACATATCCTTGCCTTCAAAGTACTTAACACTTAACCATTCTTCAAACTCAGGTATGACTCAAAAATGCAAGTTTTTTCTTCTCTCCTCCATCCTCTCTCGTGTTGCCCTGATGATTTCCAGGCACGCGGGCAGCTCTCTCCAAGGATCAGGGCCGGCAGCCGTGGACTCCCAGAGCCACTGCCTGCGGTCCTGACTAATATCTACACAGAGCAAACTGGCTTGATCTTGCCCACCCTCATTCCTAGAAGAAAAAAAAAATTAGTGGATGCTTTTTCATGGGCCACGTAAATGTGTCACTTGAAGAGAACCTTCAAGAAGCATTCTGGACTTCATAGACACAGACAAGAGAGCGCCATCAGGGTCTCCTGATTTCACTTATGCCAGCTCTGTTGGCTCTGCGTTCTCTTGGGCATGTGGGAAAGTACACCCTGAATTGCAGGGAGTTATATAGATGTACCTGAGTGTGTGTATATATGTAAATTATATACCCACTATTTCCATAAAGCATAAACTTGGACAATCAGTTAATGAGGTTTGGCCACAAACAAATTACCTCTTTCAGGTCCTGGAGTAGTTTTAGCCTAAGTAGTAATAAAAACAGTCATTTACTTGTGTGCGTGTGGCAGAGGGCACCGTTATTGTATTAGATGGTCACAAACAACTTTGAGAGCCTAGCGATACTGGAAATGAGTCCTATTTTTCAGATGAGGAGTGGTTGGTTCCTTGCCCTTGCTTTTTCCTGACACTGACATTTTGGAAGAGGATTGGCCCATTGTTTTGTAGGATGACCCTCAATTTGGGCATATACACTCTTTTTTTTTTTTTTTAACCGCATTGGGCAGCATGCGGAATTTTAGTTCCCCGACCAGGGATTGAACCCATGCCCCCTGCAGTGGAAGCGTGGAGTCTTAACCACTGGACCACCAGGGAAGTCCTGGCATATACAGTTCACATTCTTACAACCCGGCACCATGCTCTCCATATTGGTCCGTAACTTGCTTTTCTACTTCTCAGGCCTCTTTTCCGTGTTTGGAACAAGGCCCAGAATGGCCCCGAGTCAGGCTGTCTTCACTGGTTCCCTCCCTCCCCAGTCTCCGATTCCCTGTATCCACTTCTGGGGTCCCTTCCCTGATGCGTCCCCTCCCTCCTCTCCGCCGGCCTCAAGGCCCCAGGCTGGCACCCCTGCTGTAGTAATAAGCCTGTACTATTCTTAGTTTTTGTTTAGGCATCTGTCTTTCCCACTAGGGTGCTGGAAATTCACAGATTCCACCACAAACAGCAAATATTTAATGAGTATCTACTGTGTAGGCTCTGCTCCAGGCCCTGGAACAAAATCCCACCGTGCCAGCCCTCAAGGAACTTACTCTCAGTGCTCTTTCATTTATTCACGGATTCAGCACATTCATTCATTCATGGATCCATCAAACGTCCACTCATTGTCCATGTCCTGGGTGGGCTGCATCCCCTGCAGCCATCACTCATTATTTGCATAAGGGGGTGAAAGTGATGGCCCAGCCCTGCAATGGGAGAGAGAGGGTTGAGCTTGTCAGTGTGCGATGATGAACAAGATAAAGGGTCTCCAAAGAAGTGCAGATGTTCTCCTGGGGCGCTGTAGACTCACAGTGACAGCCAGGGACCCTGAGAGCACTTATAACCTCTGAGAAGTATGAGTTGAGTGGGGATGCCCCCACACTGCACATGGAGGCTTCGCCAGAGCTGGGCACCTTGGTCTCACGTAACATAACTCCTTGGTGTGGACGAGC
Organism: Hippopotamus amphibius kiboko; assembly: GCF_030028045.1. NCBI lineage: Eukaryota > Metazoa > Chordata > Mammalia > Artiodactyla > Hippopotamidae > Hippopotamus > Hippopotamus amphibius. The sequence continues at coordinate 7,537,039 of NC_080193.1, read as the reverse complement.
AGAAAGACCGCCCAACCAGGAGTGAGAGAGCTGCCTTCTGGAGCTGTGCGTGTGTGGAGATGTGCTGTGTGACAGCCCAACGCTGTCCCTCTCTGGGCCTCAGTTTCTCCACCTCTAAATTTAGTGGCCCGGGCTGAATCTGTAATTTCCAAAATGGACTTAAAAGTGAGTTAAAACCCCACGGGGAGCTTTTAAAGATATAAATACTTGGCCTACACCCCTGCCTGCTGCCTCGGAAGCTCTACCTACCGTACTTGGAGATTTCTGACACATCGATTAAGTGTGCCTGGATTATTTGACCCCTAAACCGTGACCTTTTATGATTCCTTTGTTCATGAAAATTATGCTTACCATTTATCTGCCAGACACACGCCCTTTGCTCCCATGATCTCATTTAAGCCCCATCATGGTCCAGCGGGTTAGAGACTATTATGTCCATTTGACAGCAGTAGCCACTAAGGTTTGGAGAGGGTCAGGGACTTGCTCAAGGTCGTACAGCTCTAGAAAGACCCAGAGCTGGGATTTCTATTTGTGTTTGAGGGACTTTAAAAGAATCCACTGCCTCTCTGTGGTCTGAGGGTGACGGTGGGAGTCTACTCTGTGTTCCCTCCCCGGGGACAGTCCCGGCCTCCCAGCTCCTCTCTCCCTGAAATCTAGTTAACTCCTTTAATGAGCCAAATAAATGTGCCTCGTGAAGCATGGGATCGATCACTCCCAGCCTCCTGTGCGCCAGCCCGGGTTTGCCGTGCACCACGCCAGCCTCCCTGAGGTGACTTGTCACTGTCATCAGTTCTCTCCCACTTCTGCCCTTGCAGCGGCCAGGCCAAGCCAGGGACGTATTAGCACCCTGGCTTGGCCAGGGTAGGTCGCCAGAGTTTGGGGGCATTCAAAGAACTAACAAAAAGCCGTTCTGGCCAGAGTGTTGAGAACAGCGGTGACATTAAGAGGTGGTGGGGCCAGATCCGTAGGGCAGGGTGGGCTGCCAGGAGGTGCTGGGAGTTTATTCTCTGTGCTTAGAAGCCACTGTGAGCCCGGGAGTGGCCTGATGTGGTTTGGAAAGCTGTCTATGAAGTGGAGGGGGAGCCCTTGCAGGCAGGACCTGAAGGAATTCATCCCACCCCCGCACCCCCCACCATGAGACAGGCTCACCTGTTTCCTGCCTCCCACATAAGGTCTGGAACAATTTGAATTCCATTCAGCCCAGCCCACCCCTTCTGGCACAGTCTCTCCAAGCACAATGGAAGCAAGAGGCCTGCTCAGAAGTCCACAGGATTCCCAGCCCTTGACCCTTCAGCTGTCTTTCAAGCCTCCAGCCAATCCACAGATCTTCCCCCTCAAACCTGGTCAGGTGCTTTGAAAGTCTTTCTTGTCCTTCCTGCTGTGGCTAGAACACAGAAGGAGCAGCTGAGAGGAGAGGAAAAGAATAGAAATATGAACAAATGATGATTAAATGCCCCCCTCCCCTCCTCCCAAACCTTGATCAGACTGTCCAAAAAAGATCTTATATATATTATCACTGGCTCTCAGTGTAATGGAGGCCCGACACTGCAGGGTAAATTAAACGACATTTATAATATAGCTTAACTATAAAAGCGTGCTTGGGGCAGAAATTAGACATACCAAGACTTTTGCAGCAAAAAGACATTTTTATAAATGCATGAGCACCTGAACCAATTTGGAGGCTCTGTCATTTTGATTTAGAGCCAAGGAAGTGGGACTGATCCCTAAAGAGGAGAAACAATTATTCGGGTGAGAAAAGATTTTAAAATCCTGGTTCTTGTCATTTATCTGCCTTGGACTCAAAAGCATCACATAGAGAAGAGGGTTGACTCGTGTGAGAGCCAGGACCCTTTCATGCCTGCATCACCCATAAATCCTGTATGACTTCCCCTTCCTGTCCCTTCTGGGGAGCCATCCCTGCCCCTCGAAGCTGGGTTAGGAACATCTCACTGGAGTCCTGACACCCACTTTGTTTCAGTTAGCTATTGCTGTGTAACAAGCCATACTCAAAACTCAGTGGCTAAAAATAGCAAGCATCCACTGTCTCAAATGATTCAGTGGTTTGACATGACTCAGCTTGGACAGAGTTGCAATTATTGGTCAGCTTGACTGGTCTGGAAGGTCCAAGGGGCTCATCCATATGTTGGGCAACTTGAGCTGCTTATCACCAGAGCAGCTTAGTTTTCCCTCATGAGGCCTCTTCATGTGGCTTGGACTTCTACCAGCATGGCAGCTGGATTCTAAGAGGGAGTGTTCCAAGAACAAAGGCAAAAACTAAAGATCTCACAGGGGCCAGCTTTAGAAGTTGCACATTGCTTTCTGTTGGTCAAAATAAGTCACAAGGCCAGCTCAGATTCGAGAGGAGGGGAAATAGACCCCACTTTTGATGGAGGGAGTGGCAGAGTCTTGGCAGCCATCTTTAATCTACCTGTTGTGCTTATTCATGATATAGAATTTGTGGTGCAATTACTGTGTCCTTGGCAACTGCTATGCTAGGTACTCACTGCTCTATACTTAGTTTATGTCTTTATCTCCTTGTGCCAAGGGACCCTTGTTAAATTCATACAAAGGAGGTGCTATTGGTTCAGGGTTTGATAGGCCACAATTCTGGATGTTCATTTCAAGTGTGGTCACTTTTAACCCAGGAGATTATTGTGAAATATTGCAGGAAACGAAGGACTAATATTCTTTTATAGTAGCAGCAGTAATAATAATAGCAGTAGTCATAATGATGATTAATTGTACTAAGCATTAACAATAGTGTAATTCCTACTGCTCTAGAAGTAATAACTGTAGTACTGCCTTACACTTAAGCAGCATTTGGCCACTTAAAAGGCATTTTTATTTCTGTTATCTTACTACTCTATCCAACAACCTTGAGAAATAACCCAGGAAGACTTCTGTTATGATCCATAGTTTATAAATGAGGAAACTGAGCCTGAGAAGGGATGAAAAACTTATCATTGGCCAATCATAATGGATATAATTTATCAATGATCTACTACATGCTGGGTACTTTATACCAAGCATTTAATTTCCTTCTCATAGCAATGGCATGAGGTAGATACTTTTATTGCCATCATTTTATAGGTGAGGAAACTGAGGCTCAGAGAGGCGAACTCCTTTACCTGTCCGTTTTACAGCTGGGATTTTCTTCTAGATCAGTCTAACTCATGAGTCAGTGACTCCATGGTACTACACTGCGTTCCTCCCAGATCACCATTTTCTAAATTGCTTTAAGCTGAGTAGATCGATAACATTCATGTAAAGATAGTGTGCATAGTGAGGGATTCTTCTATGGATAACTTCCGTCAGCTTTACAGCCCACCCTTTGCAGCATTTTTTACTACAGGCTTTCATTTTTCACTTGTTCTTAGTTCTTAGCTACTTCCACTTAGCTGAGGCTACCAGGAAGTTAAGTTCCAGAAAAGTGAGTTGTCGTGTATAAAATTACATGAGGTCATTCAGTTGAATTCGCCCAGGGATTAAGTCACTTTGAAGTTGTAAACTAAGCACTTAACAGCAGCAAACATATATTTTTCAGCATCTGTGATAAAACCCATCAACCGGTATTTTTGGTGGACATACTATACACCAAATACTAAAAGGCAGGATATTGCAAGATGAAGCATGCTGTCTTGAAATCAGGCCACCTGGGTTCAAGTCGCATCTCTGACACTTATCAGCTCTACAATCTCAGGCAAGTTATTGGACCTCTCTATGCCTCAGTTCCCCAACTTTAAAAGAGATTTATAAGAGTACCTATTTCACAGGCTGGTAGAGAGGATTAAGTAGGCTACTATATGTACTGTATCGTCGGACTCGGTTTATGAGCTTGTCTTTGAACCAATCACTGGGGCTGGAGTGATGTAGGACCTGATTAGCCAGCCCTGGGCTCCCCCAACATGTGGATTAAGAGCGAGGAATGGGGGCTTCCCAAAGGAAAATCAAAATGCTGTCACCAAGAGAAGAGCCACAGACAAGTCCAGTATGTTAGGAGACCAAGACCTTCAATTGATACCTGAATTTCAGTTGATACCTGGAGAACTCAGGAAGGGACAGAGTATGTGCTAAGAATAAGGTGACATCAGTATGAATTAAGCAGACATGTTTCTCCTGAGCAGAGTCTACAAAGTAGTTTGGACCCAGACACGACATTGCCATTCACCATTCTGCCTTTTTCAGGAGATAGCAGGGAAAGTGTGCAGGAGGGATCCTGGGGCTTGGCAAGACAGAGACCTGTCAGTTTAGCAGCATGTTGTCATCAGTTGTGAAACACTATCCTATAAATATGTAGGGTGCTTGGAAATAGGCGTGTGCCAGGTCTCTCCAAGAGCAAGCATTTAAGCAACAACCTTCTGCTTCACGAGAATAAAGAAAATGTACCATCAGCTGAGTCTCTTCCTTTCTCTGACCCTCAGTTTTTTCATCTGTAAAATGAGCAAGTTGTAGTACGTGATCTCTTGGGACCCTTCCAGTCCTTGTGTTCGAGGAACTGTGACTAAATTTAAGTGGCTTTAATAACATCCTGAAAGTGAGGAGTCAGGGCACATTCACTAACTCACTGAGAGATATTGGGCAAGTAACTGCATTCATCCATCTGTCGGTCCATCCATCCACCTGTCCATCCATCCCTGTCCACCTATTCATCAACCCATCCATTTATCTGTCCATCTATTCACCCACCTGTTCATCTGTCCTTATATACATCTGTTCGTTCATCCAACCATCCTTTCATCCATTCACCTGTTGGTGAATCCATCCATTCGGCTGTCTCTCCATCCATGCATCCATTTATCCATATTATGTATGTATGTATGTATGTGTGTATGTATGTATATATTTATTTATTTGTTTTTGGCTGTGTTGGGTCTTTGTTGCTGCATGTGGGCTTCCTCTAGTTGCCATTAGCGGGGGCTGCTCTTCGTTGCATTGCGCAGGCTTCTCATTGCAGTGGCTTCTCTTGTTGCGGAGCATGGGCTCTAGGTGTGCGGGCTTCCGTAGTTGTGGCATGAGGGCTTTAGTAGTTGTGGCTCACGGGCTCTAGAGCACAGGCTCAGTAGTTGTGGCACATGGGCTTAGTTGCTCCGCAGCATGTGGGATCTTCCCAGACCAGGGACCAAACCCGTGTCCCCTGCATTGGCAGGCAGATTCTTAACCACTGCACTACCAGGGAAGCCCCCATCCATCTTTTCATCTATCAACCCGTCCACTCATCAACTCATCCTATGGAAGGCCATTTTAAGAATTTGGTTTGCCCTAAGAAGTCTTATTTTGGAGCCCTAAACTCATACCATATCATACAAAATTAAATGCATTTTTATTGAAACATTTTAAAGGAAATATTAAAATTATGCTTTTGAAATTATTTTGCTACCACAGTAGCTCTCTCAATTTACTGTCATCTGTAATTTCTTGAAAAAACCATCAAGCATACTCAGAATTCTTATGAAATGAGACTTTAATCCACCAGGCTCTTTTTGAATATAATGAAACTTTATGAACACTAAATTTAAAAAATACTAAGGTTGACATAATGGTATGTTATGGAGCCATTTGAGTCTTTATTAATTTTGCTTGTGCAGTTTTATTATTTTGGAGCCAATATATTGTTTTTTAGCTCCCAGACATTTTCATGGGCTCTGAAAAAGCTTATAGGCCTCAGGTCTTAATGGGTAAAATAGGCCCATTTCCCAAGTCCTCTATTATCCCACCTGTATTTTTTAGTTCCTGGTTAAATGAAAGGAAGGAGGTCTTACAAACAAGCTATCTGGTCAACCCAAGATAATGCGATTCGTGAAAGAAACACAACATGAAGCATAAACATCACACCAAAGAGATTTCTTCACATTCACCCTCCACCCCTTTAGGCATTCCCATCCTAAATAAAAACAATAATTCTGGACAGATGAAAGAGGACGATAAAGGCAATTTTCAGCCTTAGTCATAAATTGTAATGAGCACCTTACTCTAGTTGGGAGCATTTTGATTACTTTTTGAAATGTGAAATAGCAGATTTATCTCCTGTGATCACATCAGGAACAATTTTTTTCCATATAAAAAAGTGGTTTCAAGAAATGCTGAAAGCTTTAGGATAATGAAGGCAAATTGCTCTTACAACAGCAGGGAATTGTGAGCAGTTTGTGTGTCTCTGAATGCAGAAAAATGAGAGAATTCCCCAGGGGAAAAAAAAAAAAACCCTTAATTTGTCACCAGAAAATCCATGTAAGAAAAACATGGCTTGATGCCTGAGGAATATATATGAATTGGAGCACTTGGTGAATATCCTAGTCCGTCTCCGTTATTTAAAAATGAAGCATGTAGGACTCAGAGAGGGAACATAACTTATGCAAGATCATAGCGCAAGCTTGTGTCAAGGCCAAGAGCTGACCCTGGCTTGATACTTCAGTCCTACTGTTTTAAATTGTCCTAAAATAGTGGGAAATGCGTGATTTAAAAAGGTACTATTTTTACAGTTTGGTTTTTGTCTTTATTTGACATTATTGGACACTGGGGAGATGTGTAGACAGAATTAGTTATTCTATCCCCACCCCACCACCAACAAAGCCTATGTGAACAGCCCGTGTGAATTTTCTTCCCTTTGTTTCGATTTTGAAAAGCCACTTTCTCTTTATGTTTCTATATGCTTCTCCTGAGTCTCTGTGATGTTTAGACTTGCCATAGCATTCAGTTTTGCTCAATTCCCTGTGGCTGTTTGGGTCAAATTCTCCCCAGAATAATACCGTGCTGGGGATGATGGTGCTGTGTATACAGTGCACCCATGCTGGGTGTTTCTTGAGTGTCAGGAACTATACTGGTTGTTGAAGGAAAGAAATTGTCTAGAATCCTTACCCCTAAGAGACTCAGAGGCTATTGGGGAGGTTGCCATGTACAAGCAGACCATGTTGACAATTAGCAGTGTGTCCCAGGATAGAAATAAGCCCCAGAAGTCCAGGGATGCCCCTGACCCAGACTAGGGTTTAAGGAAGGCTTCCCAGAGAAGGTGATCCCTGAGCTGAGTCCCAGAGGATGAGAAAAACTTAGCAAAGATGAGAGAGAGAAGGGCATTGCAGACTCAGGGAAGAGCAACCTCAAAGACCGTTGGGACTAAAAGCAACCTTAGATGCAACTAGACCCTTCTCCCGAAATTCCTATTTCACAGATGGGAAAAGCAAGGCATCTTGCTGTTATACAGGCTGGCTCATTCTGTTGACCTTCTTTGGCCTTTAGAAGGAGGTGTTGTCAAAGATGATTATTCTGCAGATCTTTGTCATAACTAGTGCATCTTGAAGTGAGGGAGATGTGGATTAAACACATATGTGACTGTCTATCCCCACCCTGAATTCAGAGAGCCTTGCTTTACACTCAGCAGTTGGCAAGCTTGGACTGCACCTCAGCTGTCTGTGATCCACCGTAACTGCTTCATCCTGGCCATTTCACGGTATTTGGGAATCTGCCTATGAATCAACCATTGGACAATGCAATAGGTCCTTAGAAAAGGGCTGGGGGATCACGGGATGGGGGTATTCCTGATGGTACAGGAAAGAGAACTCTGCATCTTCACCTACCTCAGTTGGAACCCCAGATCCACCACTTACAAGCTGTATAACCTGCAGCAGACCAGTGTCTTTCCCCATCTTCTCACCTGTAAAATGGGGCTAGGTAGAGTTCCCACCTGGAAAGACTTTGGGTGAATACAAATGCATGTAAGTAGCTTGACTGAGGGCTCAGAACATCCAACAAAGGGTAGCTGTTTGCATTATCTTATTTTAATCCAAACCAAGTTCCCTCCACCTCCAGAATTGTTTAGGGCCAGCTACTTCCACTGGCATATTCTTTTCAATCAAGGTTTGTGCTGAGTATAAAGCAATAGGCAGATGCTCTGTGCTGTAGAGCATCTCAAATGTCCTGCAAAGCCTCCCAGGCATAATTGGGAATGACTCCATGTGGGGAGTTATTTTGGTTCACCCTTTGTCTGCTCTGCTCTGCTTGTTCAGATAACTGGACTTTGCATGACTTTGCAAGACCAGCTAGACTGAGCTCACCTGAAATGCCACCTCAGACTCTCAAGCTATCTTTGGTAGGCCTACTGCCTATGGGTGAAATATTCCTCCTACAATAAAGTAGGGTGGGGTGAAAAAAACATAATAAAACTTCTCACTGTAGTAGGAATTCTAATAGTGATTGAAAACCCCAGCTTTGGGAGTCAGAGTAACCTTAGTTCTAATTTCAGTCTAGCCACTGCCTGGCTGTGTGACCGTGGTGTTACCAGCTCTTCTCTGTGAACCTCAGTTTTCTCATTTCTTTCTTTCTTTCTTTTTTTTTTTTAAAGATGGTTTGTTGGTTTGTTTATTTATTTATTTTTTGGCTGCATTGGGTCTTTGTTGCTGTACACGGGCTTTCTCTAGTTGTGGCGATTGGGGGCTGCTCTTTGTTGCAGTGGCTTCTCTTGTTGTGGAGCATGGGTTCTAGGTACATGGGCTTCAGTAGTTATGGCACATGGGCTCAGTAGTTGTGGTGCATGGGCTTAGCTGCTCCATGGCATGTGGGATCTTCCCAGACCAGGGATTGAACCCGTGTCCCCTACATTGACAGGCAGATTCTCAACCACTGTGCCACCAGGGAAGATCCCTCATTTCTAAAATGGGGATAGTAACACCCACCTCATTGGGTTCTTGTGAAGATTAAATGAGATCCTATGTTAAGTGTTTGGCATTGTGCTTGGGAATTAGTAAGCACTCAGTAAATTCTAGCTATTTTATTGTTATATTCATTCATTTAGAAAATAGAAATATCTAAACACTGTCTCTATATATGCCATGCTCTGGGACAGATGCTGGTAACATTGTTGCAAACAAATAGACACTGTCTCTACCCTCAGGAAGCTCAGTCTGTAAGAGGAGAAAAACAGCAAGCAAGTTAAATATATATACCCGAGGGTTAGTCAACAATTATCCGCACTCTGGCTGTAGAATTTATTTTAATGAACTTTTAGAAAAGAGAAATACATCATTTTTTGACCCAATCTCCTTGCTTTTCAATACACTTTGTCCATCTGTCAACAAGCTTTCGTACTCCCTCATTAAAAAATGTTTTAGGCTGAGCTGCGAGCCACGAATGCACCACTGTCTTCACTTCTTCATCAGAAGTGAATCCGGCTCCTTCTTGATGGCTAACACTTGTACGACCTTCCTTGAACTTCCCTATCCATTCATACACACTTGTTCGTGACAAAACACTTTCTCCATACTGCGCACAAAGTCTTTGATAAATACGGGCACCAGGCACACCCTCAGACCACAAAAAGCAAATAGCTGCCCGCTGCTCTTCTTTCGTACACAAGTGTGGCATCCATTTTTGCTCACACCGCAGTTACAAATGAACTGATGTAACATGTTCACACCTGCACAGCAGTGACTGGGGAGACAGTAGCCTTGAACGGAAAACACTGATGAGACAGTGTGGCCGATGGACGTTTTACCATAACTGGAGTGCGGGTAATTTTTGACTCACCCTCATATTTATATACGCACACCATTATCCAATCAGGTCCCCTGAGCACTGCTCAAAAATCAATAGTCGAGAGAGACAGACAGATGTTGGTAGAACGGAAAGTTGGTTTTAATCAGAATGCTGGCAATCTAGGGAGATGGTGGACTCAGTGTCCCCCAAAAACTCTCCAAAGATTCTGCATGGCCATGAAAGATTTTAAAGGGAAAAAGGGACATGGTCTAAGTTAATCATTGCATAGGGGGCCAGAGTCATCGCCAGCCCCCACTGTGTGTGGGCTCGCCGACTTGTGATTTTTCTTTAGGTGCTCTCTTGTTCACAGTTTGTTCGCTGGATGTCTGAAGGGGAAGCAAGAGAACAGATCTAGCCATCTGTGAATAACTTATTCTTCATTTCTACTTCTTTGATCTTTGGAAAGAACCAACAGATTAAGCAAGGTTGTATGTGGTCAAAAGATATGAAAGGTGTGCTAGGGCCAGAGATGGGTAGAGCATGGGGGTGCGTGGTTTAAGGTTAGTGACAAGACAAAAGGGTGCTCCCTGCGAAGAGCTCTTTCCTGCCAAAAGCTGCTTACAACACAATTACAAAAAGGAAAAAAAGTGCTGTAAAGGCATCAACTGGGGTGCTGGGATAGGGGAATCAGGTGGTCGGGAGGGCCTCCCTAAGAAGGCAACCTTTAAACTAAGGTCTGATGGGTAAGTAGGGGTTTGTCAGGCCCAGAGCAAAGGCAACAGCATGTGCAAAGGCCCTGAGGAAAGAATGAGCTTGTCCTGCTTGCGTCTGAACCAAGACCACTGTGGCTGGTAAACAAGGGCAGGCATGGGCAGAAACGGGTTGAGAGAAGCAGCCAGGCCCTGGGACACGCAGGGCCTTGCAGTCAGTGTTTGGAGGCGATCTAAGAACAGTGGGAGGCGAGCCGCTGAGAGGCGTTAAGCAAAGGAGTGGTGGGGTCTGAGTTCCATTTCTGAAGTCTCACTTTGGCTGCTGGGTGGAGAAGGGACCGTAAGGGGAGACCAGTGGGGAAGCCGTTGGTCATCCAGAGGGGCAAAGTGGCAGCTTGCACTCGTGTGGAAGCTGCAGAGACGGAGAGAGTGGCAGCTTCAAGGTCTGTTTTTAAATCAGAGTCAATAGGTTTGTTGGATAAAATGTGGGGAAAAGGGAGAAAACAGAATTAAGGGCATCCCCCAGGATACTGCTTGAGTGTCTGGCTGGAGCAGATGATACCATTTACAGGGATGGGAAAGATTTCAGAGATTGAATAAGATCAGCTCTAGGGCTCTTGTAGCACTGACACTGAATGGAAGGTAGCCATCAGCAGCAACCTGGTATGTCCAGCACATGGACCCATCTTACAGATGTGTAAATTTAGGTGGGTGCATCAGATAGCTGTAAATATAGATATACCCCCCTCCTACTCATACACTAGGCTCTTTTTTTTTTTTTTTTTTTTTTAGCACACAGGCTTAGTTGCTCCTCAGCATGTGGGATCTTCCTGGAGCAGGGATCAAACCCATGTCCTCTGTGTTAGCAGGCGGATTCTTAACCACTGCACCACCTAGGAAGCCCCAACTAGGCTCTTTCTATAACATCCCCTTATTTTATTTCCTTCAAAGCACTTACGATAAACAGAATTAGCTTGTTAGTTTCTTTCTTATCATAGATACTGTCTATCTCCCCAACTGGACTATAGGTTCATGAGGGTGGGGCATTTGACGATTTTGTTTACTGCTGATCCCCAGTACCTAATGCTGGGTCTGGCACATAGTAGGTGCTCTATAAATTCCTATTGAAAGTGTAAGTGTATATGTTGATGTGGTGATGTGTGCATTTAACTTGTGTTGCTTGCCAGGTGTTCTGCTTCATGTAGCTAAAATAACCAGATGGATTCTCAATAGACTATCTTCATGAGCTGCGGGAAGTCTGAGGCTGGTCTTGCTAGGGAAGCTGCACACTGTCGTGTGTGCAATTCTGGTGAAAAGAGAAACAGGAGGGTCCTGTTGTAGTGATGGATGAATGTCAGGCGCTTTCTGTTATGGAAATAGGGTGGCTGGTGGCCTTCCAGGAAGACTCAACAATGTTGATTGACTGTAGGAAGAGTTAATAACTCCTCCCAGCCCAGCCAACTGGGCTCAGTTGCTAAGCAACTGCCTCCCTGGAGTTATATAATATGTAAGAGAAACATTTTTTTTTTTTTTTGACAAATGGAAGGCAGGCTTTCTAGGTGACAGGGGCTTTTCACCTTGGTGTTTCTGATCTGCAGTCGGCTTGGGGGAGTTAGACGTGAGAGTGGCCTTGCAGTGGCTTTCAAGCTCCTCTGACCAAAGAGAATGCCTCCATCCAAAAAGGGAGGGATTTGGAGAGAGGGGTAAAAGGGCAGTCTCTGCAGTTTTTCTTTCCTCACATGGAATTCCTGCGGAACTCTGGCATGGTCCAGCCTCCCTCTGTGGGTTCTCTGGAGAGCTTTCATGGCATCAGATTTCCTTGAAGCTTTCACCAGACTCACAGCTGGATTTGGGCAAATAGGGAGAAGCTACTGGTCTACCCAGGGTTTCATTAGCTCATGGAATTATCCATCTCTTTGGTCCCTGAGACCACAAACGTGTATTGAATAAATGAAGGAATGACTCATTCATTAATTACAGTGCAGTATTAGAGAAGCAGAGGGGTTCAGGAGTGAATCACAGGCTTTGAAATCAGACCGAACTTATTTCAAATCTGAACTCCCATTGGGGAAATTATTTAAGCACTCTGAGGCTCAGTTTTCTCACCTGTAAGGTGAGAGGTGGTGATGGTGTTGATGGTGATGGTAAAACCAGTCTTAACTGCTGTGCAGTGCTGTGGCCAAGATCTAGTGGGATGATATATATGAAAGTGCTCCAGAAAGCTAACCCGTAAAATGTTATGGAAAAAAAACGGAACGACCTTTTTGGCCAACCCCATACGCAGATATTAGTTACCACTGGAATGAGGCCGAGACTGTAACTTAGACTCAGGGGTTCCTCTGGAAGCTCATGCTGTGAACAGTGATGACAGGAACACTCACGTATACGTGATGATAGCAGGGAGAAAACAAAATAGAAACAGAAAGGGATTGCAAGGTAAGGATAACTCTTCCTGCAGGTGTGGCTGTATTTGCATGATGGACAAACCAGGAATTGATTTATAAAAAGCCCTTCCCCTAGATTCCCTTAATTCAGTGGTTCTCAACTACTCAAGGAACTGGGGAAGCTTTATTTTATTTTATTTTATTTTATTGGCCACTCCACGTGATTTGCGGGATCCTAGTTCCCGGACCAGAGATCGAACCCATGCCCTCCACAGTGGAAGTGCAGAGTTCCAACCACTGGACTGCCAGGGAATTCCCTGGGAAAGCTTTAAAATGCATAGATACCAAGACCCCACTTGAGACCAGAGGAGCCAGAATCTGTGCTGGTGGATTCTGGGACATTTATTTTTTCACCTCCCAGATAATTCCATGGAATGTTTATTGAGTGCTTTACTACAGTGCTGGGTACCATGTTAAGGACTTTGCATTCAGGTCTCAATTAATCTTCACAAGAATCACTTAGTAAATGAAGAATACGGAGGTGTAGAGATGCTACGAACTTGCCTGAGGCCACACAGAGCAATAGAGCTGAACTTCAGTTCTAGCTGCAAATTCCTACTCTTAACTACCCCAACATAGTGCTTCTCCAGGCACATTGAAAGTGTGATTGAAGGCACAATAATCCCATTTACCCACACATTTCCAGAATCTTATTATTGGGTAAAGCAAGACTCACCTCTGTAGGCTGTGTAAGTTATTAATAATATTGGGTCAACTGCTATGTCAGAGAGATAAAAATATACCTGTGGCTTAACTAAAACAGAATTCTGTTTCTCTATCAGTGTGGATGGTCCAGAGCTAACAAGACAGATCTGCAATCTCCAGGAACCCCAGGCTCCTTCTAACTCAGAGGATGCTCTGGCATCCTCAGCTTGGACCTTCCTTCACATCAGAGACAGCTATTCCAGCTCCTGTCCTTATACCCACCTGCCAGCCAATGGGAAAGGGTAAATAGGGAGTGGTGGACACTTCTTTCCAAGGGCTTTCAGTAGGAGTCATCCCTATCACTTCCCACTGGCCAGAACATAGCCCCACAGCCACGCCCAACTACAGGAGAGGCTGAGAGCTGTAGTACTGGGTTGGCCAGTTGTAGTATTGGCTTGGCCAAAACATTTTACATAAAAATCCAAATGAACTTTTTGGCCAACCCAATACATCCTAGGTGGCTGTGTCTCCAGTTAAAATGTGGAGATTTGGACTTCCTAGGTGGCGCAGTGGTAAAGAGTCTGCCTGCCAATGCAGGGGACACGGGTTCGAGTCCTGCCCTGGGAGGATTCCACATGCCACAGAGCAACTGAGCCTGAGTGCCACAACCATTGAGCCTGTGCTCTGGAGCCTGTGAGACACAACTGTTGAGCCCATGTGCCACAACTATTGAGGCCCATGCGCCTGGAGCCCGTGCTCCAAAACAGGAGAAGCCACTACAAACAGGAGCCTGCACACCACAATGAAGAGTAGCCCCCACTCACAGCAACTAGAGAAAGCCCCTGTGCAGCAACGAAGACCCAATGCAGCCAATAAATAAATAAAATTAATTTTAAAAAATGTGGAGATTTTATAATTAAACAAAAGAGGAGAAAAGAAATCTGTTGGGGGAAACCTGCAGTTTCAGCTTCCTAATTCCTAGGGGAGTTATGCTAAGGAACCTGGAAAGACAATGGGGTGATCAGAGAGTCACTGGAAATTTCATAGCAAGTCTAGACTATTGAAGACAAGTTAGAGATTATCACAGGTCCTTAAAATCAGAGTTGTCTGACCACTGGGAAATGAGAAAATGGGTTCCTAAAGAATGGAAAAAACTGGCCCAAGGCACTTGCAAATTAGTCGTGGAGAAAAACAACCCCTTACCAATCTCAGACCAATCTTTTGCACCAGTCACTGTGTTAGAGCCTGTGATTAAAAAAAAAAAAAATGTAGATGGAGAACCACACCCAGGTCTCAAGTTGCTTGGGGCCTGATGCTGAGCAGGGGCTGTGCGTACCGACATCCGCTAGTGTTCACCCTCTGGGCTAATCTCAAACCTACTGGCTCCAGAATAGACAGCCTGGGAGGGAGGGGATATCTGAAAACCGATTTAACTTGTGTCTATTCATCCGAGAGGAAACCCACAGTGTGGTGACATTGGAAGCTACTTTGTACAAAATGATAACTTAAGAGAGAGGCAAAAGCAATCTCTTTAATTACCTTTGTTTGATTCATCTACCTGATGCTTTTGGGGAAAGGTTAATTTAATTGATTCTCTTCTGTGCAGTCCCATTACCTCTGGATGTTTCCAAAACATATTTATGCGGCAAAATTTAAGCGAAGAGAGGTACATCCAGGGCCCGAGGCAAGGATTAATTTCAAACTGTCAGTGTGGCTTTTTAGCAGTTCGGTGAATCCCCTTCTGCTAATTTGTACTCAGCAAATGGGTAGAGTCCCCTTATAGCATGGCAAGAATGGAAGCTGTGTCGCTTCAGCCTCCCTGGGTCTTTTAGACTTAACTAAACACATGAAGAGAAGGAAAGGGACCTGGCATCTACAGGGCACCATCCACAGACCTGTGAGCCTGACACTTCTTGTGTGTTACCACCTTTCAATCTGTGTTTATCCTGAGCCCGGTCCTGGGCCAAGTGCTTTATCTGGATGGAGTCCTTGAAATCTCACAACAGCCCTGTGAACTTGGTGATGTCATTGTTATTTTCATTTCTTGGATGAGGAACTAAGACCCAGTAGTTAAGTTCCTTAGCCAACTTCACACTGATAGGAAGTGATGGGACGAGATGGAAATGTAGCTGGTTCCCAAGACTTCCTGAATCCCTCTCCTTCCTTCGCCCTTCTCCTAATGTATATATTTTCTTTTAACTCTGTTCCTTTCTCTAATATTGAAACTTTGGATGTATGTGTGTGTATTTGGCTGAGTGATATTCCATTGTATATATGTACCACATCTTCTTTATCCATTCTTCTGTCAATGGACATTTAGGTCGCTTCTGTGTCTTGGCTACTGTAAATAATGCTGCTATGAACACTGGGGTACAGGTTTCTTTTTGAATTACGGGTTTCTCCAGATATATGCCCAGGAGTGGCATTGCAGGATCATATGGTAGCTCTGTTTTTCGTTTTTTAAGGAACCTCCATACTGTTCTCCATAGTGGCTGCACCAGTACACATTCCCCCCAACAGTGTAGGAGAGTCCCTTTGTCTCCACACCTGAGAGGTTCATTTTCTATCTTCCCTCATACCTGTGTCTGTATCCTCACGGATCCCTCTAAACAGATGGTTAAATTTCTGATTCATGTAAAAGCAGAATCAATTGTGCGATGATTCCAGTAAGCACATGAAAAGGTCCTTCCCCCAGCCTCCTCAGCCACACTGTGGCCCAGCGGAGCGGGCACAAAGGTCCTCACGGGTTTCCGTAAACTCATGCCAGCACATTCTCTAGTAGACACTGGAGGAGGCGTGGGCTGTCTCAGGAATGTTCCTAACCTTTGAGATTGATGGATGAGAAGGCCGCCCATCTCCTCCCCATAACGCTCCCTCAAGGCCATTGTCAGACACAGAATCCCGAGCTAGAGGGACAGGGAGGTGACAGGGGTTACCTCTGATATTCTTCTCCCAGTAAACAATTCATCAGTTTTATGTCTTACTTTTTTTTTCTGATGAGGTTAATGGCAGAGGAGAGGGAGAGTTTAATGATGCTGTGGGTGGAAGGGCAGATCTGTTCTTCAATCACAATCACACAAAAATAGAGCGGACCTTTGGAAGAACTATCAGCCTCCGGATGATTTAGAGTATTCCCCACTCACCGTATTACCGAGTTTGCGTGCGAGGAATCATTAATCATCATCAACTAATGTTTAATAGAAATAATTTAAAAATTACGTAGGCTGCAATCATTTTCCTTAATTGTAATACTTATACAGCATTATTTACTTTTTAAATTTGTCAAGTTTCTCTGTATACCACTTTTGTTTTTCTAATCAAAGAGCTGAGGAGAGGCTATGACTACAGCTCTTCCTGGTGGAGCAATCCCTAGAGTTGCCCTGGCAAGAAGCAGCTTGGCTGTAAATCGGTGCCTGCAACTCAGAGCCTCTGCCCTTGTGATAGATTTATGAATAGTCAGGGTGTCAGTGTCTAGATCATCTTTCTAGGACCCAGAACACTGTGGGTACAGAAGCACGTCCCGCAGACATTCGTTGAGACATAAATGAAGCTGACACTCACAACTTGCTTTCTCTCACCTCCATGCCGTACGCCTTTGCCTGGAAATCCCGTTCCCATCTCTCACCTTCACCTGGGCAGCCTTTCCTTACGTCTCTGTGAAGCCTTCCCCAGAACCCTCCAGATTCACTTAGGCGAGAGCTTTATGCTCCCGTAGCCCAGATATCTCCCTTTGTGGAGAGCAGCAGTGATGCCTGTTGTGACTGTTAGCTTCTGTCTCTAGCTCTCCTGCTAGTCTCTGAGCACCTCAAGATGAGGGCCGTTTCCTTTCTTTCTTTCTTTTTTTTTTTTTTTTGTCTGCTTTGGGTCTTCATTGCTGCATGAGGGCTTTCTCTAGTTGTGGCTGCTCTTCGTTGCAGTGCGTGGGCTTCTCGTTGTGGTGGCCTCTCTTGTTGTGGAGCAGGGGCTCTAGGTGCGTGGGCTTCAGTAGTTGTAGCACACGAGCTCAGTAGTTGTGGCTCACAGGCTCTAGAGCGCAGGCTCAGTAGTTGTGGTGTACGGGCTTAGTTGCTCAGCGGCATGTGGGATCTTCCTGGACCAGGGATCAAACCCGTGTCCCCTGCATTGGCAAATGGATTCTTGACCACTGCACCACCAGGGAAGCCCAGGGCTGTTGCTTGTTCATCTCTGACAAGAATAGGCAAATAAAAGGGTTGGCACAAGCCTCTTGAATGAATGCGTCAAATCACGTGTTTAGTCCTGTGTCACATCCATTCCTCCCCTGGGATTAGTTTCCTTGCCTAAAATGAGGATGTAATAACCACAGGAACACTTACTGAGCACATACTATGTGCCAGGCAGCATTTTATCATCTAAACCTCCCAACAGCTCTAGGATATGGACACTTTATCACCTCCATGCTATGATGTGGGAACTGAGGTCCAGAGAGGTATGAGGACTCAACCAGGGTCCCATAGCTAGCCAGGACTGGACCCAGGTATGTTTCACGAAAGCTCTGAACCATCACAGCATCCTGTCTGCCCTGCCTCCGGGTGAGGGCCAGACTGGGCTATCTGCATGATGTAGATCCCAGGAGCTGAAGGGAAACAGAATTGGAGAGAGGGAGAGCATAAAAGGATGTCTCTGCTTCTTTCTGATTTTTGGCAAGGAGGGCATTGTGATTATGGGGCAAGAAGGGTGTTACTGCCAGGATTTGAGTGGAGAATTTTAAAAATGTCCAAAGTGCCTCCCCAGAGGTTCCAAATTTTAAGGCATCTTAATTCTAGAACCCACTCTGCAATTCTAGTACCCACTCCCTCTGTGGCCTTGGGAAAGTACTGTCCATCCCTACATCTCATTGCTGTCCCATCTGTGACATGAAGATTTAATTAGATACAACTCATCCAACACATATTTTTTAGTATCTACTATGTGCAGGAATTAGAGTCACAGTAGGACATAATGCAGATGTGGTCCCTCTTGGTGGCTTTAATCTACATGGGGAGTCAGCCATGACACACGTGATCACACACATAATCATTACTACCATTGCAACAAGAACACAGTGCTTGGGGAAAAAAAACAGTACAGAGGGCTCTGAAATGATAGCTGTGCCGCCAGTGTAGCATTGGCTATGTGCTAGTCATTGTTCTAAGCACTTTACATGCACTAACTCAATTAACAATTACATTAAGTTATGAAGCATATGCTATTAATATCATCCCATCGTATAGGTGAGGAAACCAAGGCTCTGAGAGGTTAAGGCATTTTCCTGAGGTCACACAGCTACTAAGTGGCATAACCTAAATACAGGCAGTCTGGTTCTAGAGCCTGTGTTCTTAACCGCCTGGGTCTATTGCTTGGAGGGCATCTAAAACAGGTATCTAGTCTAGGCTGAGAGCTGGGAAAGGCTTCCTTGAGGAAGAATCTTTCTCCTGAGAGTGGAAGGATGTGAAGCAGTTTACTAGGTGGAGCGTGGAAGTGTGTTCTTCCAGAGGGAACAGTATATGAGAAGGCTCCAGGCAGGTTGAAGCTTATCAAGTTTGCCAGAGACGGAAGCAGAGATGCTCTAATGAGCTGTAGTTCAAGAATCTTCCCTTCTGGATCCATTTTCTGGACCTCCTAATAGCTTTCGTAAGAAGCTTCATAAGAATCCAGGCTGTCGTTCTGTGTCCTGCCCCTGTGCGGCGCGTTCTCTCTCTCTCTGTCTCTCTCTGATGAAAGATCCCACTTCAAACCAGCATGACTTGTGGCAACCAGCAACCCACTGGGCTTGCCAAGTGAACAGACTCGAATCATGTAACCAAGAGACCCCTGAACCACAGACCTGACTCCCTCTTGCCCTTGTTTGCCTCCTCATCCTTCCTTTCTGTGGATATAACCGGCAGAGCCATCTTGTGTTGGATCTAAAGAGAGGCGGAACTCCGTTTGTTTGGTGGATTTCGCTGCCTCTGCTTGTTCAAGAATATGTGCTGCCATTGGCACCTCCCGTCAGCTGCCAGCACTGCTTACCTAGCATGCAAGGTTCTTTCAAGTCTGGCTTCTTTCTGCCCTTCAAGGTTATCTTCAATGAGTTAACATCTGCCAGGATGGTCTTCTCATTGCTGGTGAATAGGTACCAGTCGTTACCTATGCCAAATTCCTCACCCGAATGTGCTCCCCACTCCTCCTTTCCCCCTTTAAGAGTCAGCTCACATGTGTCTTTCTTCCTGAAATGTTCCCTGACGGCTTATCTCACAAAGCCCTAGCTTTGGTTCAGCCTCGCATGGCTTTCTAACTGCACCCTGCCTGTCACTCTTCTTTCCCTAAACCCCTGTTTCTCAAAGCGGGAGTTCTGGGTCCCCTCCCTCAGATACATCAGGGGTGCCTACTAAAAATGTGGTTTCTGGTTCCCTATCCTAGCCTCTCTGCACCAGAATCTTTAGGGGAGGGGACCTGGCATTAGTATTTCAGCAACTCCTCCAAACCAATCACATCAACGTTTAAGAACCACAGCTTGAACCAAATTGCTTTCTTCTTGAATTAATTTTAATTCTCCTGAGAGTCCTTTCAAAAATCAATTTAGCAGAATCTCTTCCTCTTTGAGAGAATGAATCAAGCCTTCTTTCTTTTCAGGCATTTTTCGGTGACTGGTTAGTCATCTCTGGAGTGGTTTGACACTCCATCCTTTCTTGCCCACCCCAGTGGCCACTACCTTGTTCAGGTCACCATCCTTACTCACGGGAACCATCACACCAGACCTTTCAGACTTCTTCAAGCCTCCGCTTTATGCCTCTGGAACGCATCTTCCACCCTCCTGCTGGAGTAATCTACCCTCAAAGAGCTACAATGTGTCACTCTGCGCCTTCCATATAGCAGCCTTTCCTATAGAATGAGTGCTCAGACCCTTCACTGCACAGATAGGACCCCTCACAGCTTCGTCCTATCATAAGTTTCCAGCTTTATTCCCATCATTCCAGCCAATGTTCTACCACAGAAGCCTTTGCAAATGCTGTTACTACTATCTGGAATAATCGTTCCACTCAACCCACTTAGGAAACTACTATTCACCCTTTAGAACCCAACCCAAATTGTCCCTCCCCTGAGAAAATGTACAGAACCATCTCCTTTTCTCTCAATTCCCACCCCAGGACAGAGATAGTAGCTCTTTTCTCTTTGGCGCCAGAGTTCTGCATGGCATGTATTTTTTTTAAGTTTTAATTGAGTCCTATATGCCAGCTACTTTGTCTCTTATATACATTATCTCACCTAACCTTCCGAAAGTCCTATGCAGTAGGTACTGTTATTATTGTCTGCACTTTGAAAATGAGGAAACAAAACCCCAGAAAGGTAAAGTTATTTGTCCAAGGTTACACAGCTAATAAGGTAAAGAGTCAAGATTCAAAATTACAGCCATCTGACTAACACTAAGCAACCACCAATAACAGGTGAAAACTCAAAAAACTCAGAAAGGACAGGCTGAACACTGTCTGAGCCAAGACAGTGAGATGGTCCAGCCACCCATATTGTATTGTCTTTATGGTAAATGAGGATAATCAGAATATTCTAGGAAATAGAAAGCAGCACCCATTTGAGGTGCTGTCACATAACCTAGAGAAACTTGTTTTAAGCCAAACTGTCAGAGAAAGGTAGAAGAACCCAGAGAAACTGAGCCGTCTTTTTGGGAACAGAAAATTGAAAATGGCATTGAAGCATTGGGTTTAGAGCTAATCTCCTATGCCTGATGAAGCCACAGTAATTTATTTTGAAAACTCCAGGGACAATTTATTCCTAAAAAGTATCTGTGGAATGAATCCAGTGTTTTTTGAGCCCTGATGACCCTTATTTCCTTCTTAACGCATGTGAAATTTCATTTAAAGCAAAAAGCATAAACTTTAACATCAGCTCTGTGAGGGGTTGGTATGTGGGGTCACTCACTGAAGGTAGTTGTTGGAACAGGTGATTTCTCTTACGCTGCTCTTTCCCTGTTGTTTTTTCAAGTCGCTTAAACCCACGATAATTGTTATGAGATAGTAGGAAGGAAGAGGTGATGCAGTACTCCATTTTTCTTGCTCTGACACCACAGTACTGATAACCACCCTAGAGGCAGAATGCTATAGGATTATCATAAACTTTGCAGTCAGGCCTCAAATCTTGGTTCTGTCAATTATTCACATCATCACCTTAGGCAATACATTTAATCTCCCTGACCCTTGACTCCTTCGTCACCATGACGAATATTTCTCTCACAAAGTTGTTATTAGGATCCGATTAAATAATGCAGGTAAGTTACCTGGCACATAGTAGGTCTGCAGTAAATGGCGCCTATCATCATATTAACCTAGAAGATATGCGTTGATGTGGGTGACTCTGAATCTTCTATTTTAGTATTTTTATTTCTTTGGTTTTCTCTCTTTGTTTTTTTCTTCCTCTGTTCCTCCTTAGACTATAAGTTTTTCTTGGAGTTTTGGCCTTCCCAAGCAGCACTGACTTCAGCTTGCTCTAAAGCTAAAAGCCACAGAAACAAACAATTGAACCCATGTTGTTTATTTTACTTCTTTCAAGTTTTGACTCTTACAAGTCTGCATATTTTTGTTTACCTTCCAGTGGCTCTAGAGTTTATAGCTGTTGTCTGAGGAAGGGTCAGTTATCCAACATCATCCTCATGTTATAACATTTTATAAAGGTTTCTAGTCTCTGATCTCTGAAGAATGATTCTTGGGATCTGATTTGAGAAGGGAACTGTGTACCAGCTACAGTAGCCAGGTGTGTGTGTGTGTGTGTATGTGTAACCCACAATCTTTGAAACTGGTATTTTTGTCTCTACTTAAAGACGAGTAATAAAACCACATGGGCTGGAAATTTGGGTGAATCGAGTTCCAGCCTGAACCCAGGGCAGGACTGAGTGGGTTTCTGAAAGAAAGCCTGGGCCTTCCTTGCTATGGTCACTTTGTCAGTGAAGGCCAGGTAAACATTGACTTGTGCAGAAATGGCCCAGGAAACTGAAATTGTTACGAGTCATGTGTGTTGGGAGGATGGGAGATGAGGTGTTTACTTCTTCAGTTGACCACATCATTGCCTCAGTTTAAATCTCTTTGTGTGTGAACTGTCCCAGGTGATACTCCATATAGAGATCCATGGTTGAGGCTCTAAAGTCGGCTCATAAGGTTAAAAATATCACATAGCGTGGAGCCACAGTAGAGAACCACACACCTCCTTCCTGTCCATCCAGTATGGCCAGATTTCAGTCCAGCCTTGCCACAGGTGATAGTTCTTCATTGCTGAAAGAGCTGATATGCTAGTTAGGGTAGGTAATGCAAGATGCTGTAACAAACCCCAAAATTGCCGACTTACAGGCTTAAAAGTTTCTCTCTTGCTCATAGAATGTCTGTTGAAGATATTCCAAGCCAAGAGGCAGCCTTCCTCATGGACATTCAGGCATGTAAATTCCTTCACTCTGGGGCTCTACCAAGAACCTTGGGTCTTGAGTTCTTTGGTGGGTCCTCAGCATCCATTGGGAAGAGAAACGAGTAACACGGAGGATGACACAGGGGCTTGTAACGGGTTGAGTCTGGAAGTGATGCAACCATAGGCAAGACTCAGTACCTAACGGTGAGGGAGGCTGGGATGTGGAGTGTAGCTTTATGCCCAGGAGGAAAAAGAAATGAGTTTTAGTGAAAACCCAGAATCCTGCACCACACTTGTCTTCCATCGTGATCTAAAATCACTCCCGTTTTGCAAGATGCTCACACGTTGAGAGGCATGAGAGGACAGAGACTAAGAGAGTGGCAGATATACATGACCTATTGCTTGATCAGTACTCATCTTGTAGAACATTAAACCAAGTTGCCCAAGTTATTTAACTTTCTTTATCTGAGCTCATGTAGATGGATTCATGTCACTTAAGCATGCAGCTGATGTGACTGAACTAGGTGTATCTTGTCCATTCTGCCCATCACGGTGCCAGAGGGGGAGAGGGTGCTCAGTAGATGTTTACTGAATAAAGGAGTGGACGGAGGAAGAGGAGGAGGAAGGAGAAGGAAGGCAGGAAGCAAGGAAGGAAGGAATGGAGGGAGGAGGAAGGAGGGGAGGGAAGAAGGAAGGAATGGAGGGAGGGAAGAAGATCAGTCAGTGGAAAAATATGTCCTGTGAAGCTGCAGGTACCACACACCTATTTAGCAAAAAAATATTCATTTGGGACCCAAGGTGGGAACATAACACAGTCCCACCACCTGGATAGCCTCGCAGTAAATATAAACCATTACTCTTCCCCCACCCTCCACCCCAGTGCACACACCACATCTTTCCATTGGTTCTCCTCTGAGATGTAACAGGTCGATTTCTGTTGGAGGAAAGACAAAACAGTAATAAAAGAAAAAAAAAAAAAACTTCTCCGTGAACTAATCAAAAGCCTTAGTTAATTCTCCCTGTTTCCTTCTCTCCCCAAGAGAGGAGGAGGGAGGGCTCCCATTCAGAGCACTCATTTTCCTAAGTAGGTTCTGATCAAGGACAGAACATTAGATTTTTTTCCCTCAAGAGAACACAGTGCTCATTTTAGAATTCATTGGGACATTTTGGAACACAAACAACAACAGCGGAAGGCACTGGTGTGGTGATGATTTAATGTAATTCCGATGTCAGTGACATGCCATGATGGTCTAGTCAGCTTCGACGCCCTGGAGGCGGTTTCTTTTGTGTCTTGCCTAGGAGAGTGGGTGTCCGTACACTCATACACCAGCCCAACACCCTCACCCACATTTCCTCTTTTCCCATTCCCTTTCTCACCGTGGTTTTCTGATTTCAATCCAAAGGACTCCTGGGGAGGCAACGGAAGTTGGACTTTTTTCCAAGCTTCTAATCAGAAGGAGAGACTCTACAAGCCAAAACTAACCCACACGCATTTTTTAGCTTTGGCCTGGAAATATTTTACATTTTTAATGAATTATTCCAACGTGGAAGACGTTTGCATGAAAAATCCCAATTTCAGGTATCCCTAGAAAAATCAGAAGGGTTGGCAGCCCAGCACACACATTGCCGTGCTGTGAATAGGCGAGCGTGCCCCTGAACTTGGCATGGCCCCAACTGTCCACGTCATTCATATGCATTTGCTCTCAGTTTTCATAGGCATCTGACCTTACGGACCCTGCCCCTAAGCTTTGTTATCCCCCAAGCTCTGGTCTCCCCCTTAGATTTGCCCGGGTTTCTCCATTTCTTGGAGAAGAGAACCACGGAAGCCAACAGGATCTGTACTGTTGTAATGGAAATTTCCACCCCATGAAAGAAAAAGACTAGATTTTTTTTTCATTCACGAGGTTTTGCTTCAGTCAACTTTCCATCCTGCGAAGACATTTAGTTGATGGAGCCTGTTGGAATGAGATTGGGCTGTTAGTGGTGTTGGCCAATTTTATTGCCATTTCACTGAAGAGTAGTACCATCCAGAAACAAGGCTATGGACGAGCAGGTAACCCACCCCCCTCCTGCCCTAGATCCTGGACCTTTCCGAAGATAAAGTCTAAAGGATGGAGGACCCCCTCTGCCTACCTGCGCATCCTGCTGTTTCATTGTATATGCACGAGAACTGCAACTGTCGTTCTAGAAAGCTTTAGGCTCGAAAAATACAAGTGATTCAGTCCAGGGGTTTTTCCATCAGAATCCAGTGGAAATCGGAGAAGTCGGTGGGCAGCCCAGCGGGGAGCTTCTGAGCTTCCCATTGCATTCGGGCATTTGTTAAATATTCATCAAAAGCTATTTTGTGACAGGCAGGCGATGGTGAGCAAAAGCAGATAGAATGCATGCCCTCAGAAAGAACGTCAGACATGAAAGAGGGGGGAAGGGCACTGGGGTCAGTGCTTTCATGTGTCAGAGGTTTCCAGCCTGGGCTTGGTGGCTTCCTGGTTACGTGATAAAATCCAGAGGACAAATGGAAACTAATGAGGTGAAGGGGAGCAGGTGGAGAGTGCTTCAGAGAAAGAGGACAGTAGATTCAAGAGCCTGGGATGGAGGGAACGTGGGTCGGGTAAGGAATTAGAATTAGAAGCAGGTCAGTGGCTGAGATAAAACAGGGAAATGGGGAGGTTTCAGCCCATGCTGGGCTTTTCAGATCACAGTGTGGGCCCTGGGCTTTCTCTTAAGAAAAATTTAAAGATTTTGTAGCCCTGTGGAGTCAGCCAGAGAATACCATTTTTATCATTTTTCTGTGCTGCAGTTCATCATATGTTCTCACTGAAATAAATTAAAAACCATTGCTCTAGTCACTGCTTTTAGAGATGAGGGAACCAAGGCTTAGAATGGGACACAACCAGGCACAGCCGGAGAATATAGGGGGCTTTGAAGCAGATGGTCCCCCTGGAGAGAGAGAGGTGGCGGAGGGGTTAGCTCAGCAGCTGGAGATGAGAGGAAAGGCAGAATACAATGCCTGGAGAGTAAGATTACAAAGATACTTGGTGGCCAAGTATCAGGGTGGGATTAGAGCAGTAAACTGGACCCCAGCCTTGGGATCAACACTGTAGTCCTTGGAACAGGGATTGCGAAGACTAAGCAGAATTGACAAGACTGGGCTGAGTCTGGGACGGAGGGAGAAACCCTCTTACCAGAGGCAAAGCCTAATACAGAATCAGTCATCTGAGCACCCAGGAAGGCTGGGTCCTAAATCCCAGAGTGCGGGTGGGCTGAGGGGCCTTAAGTCCCTCCCACCAGTGGTCATAATTACTTGCAGTGAATTGTGTGGCTGAGATGAGGCTTAATTTGTCCACATAACCCTCTCCTTGACCCCCCAGTGTTTTTTTTAAGCTCTTTATTGGAATATAATTGCTTTACATTCTTGTACCAGCTTTTGAGGTACACTACAGTGAATCAGCTGTATTTATACATATATCCCCATATCCCCTCCCTCCCAAGACTCCCTCCCCCCTCCCTGTCCTGGCCCTCTAAGTCATCACCCATCACCCATCATCGAGCTGATCTCCCTTTGTTATACAGCAACTTCCCACTAGCTATCTATTTTACAGTTGGTAGTGTATCTGTGTCTATGCTACTCTCTCACTTCGTCCCAGCTTCCCCTTCGCCCCCCGCCCCCCCAGCCCCGTGTCCTCCAGTCCATTCTCTGAATCTGCATCCTTATTCCTGCCCTGTCACTGGGTTCATCAGTACCATTTTTTGTTTGTTTGTTTTTTTAGATTCCGTATGTATGAGTTAGCATACAGTATTTGTTTTTCCCTTTCTGGCTTACTTCACTCTGTATGACAGACTCTAGGTCTATCCACCTCAACACATATAGCTCCATTTCATTCCTTTTTATGGCTGAGTGATATTCCATTGTATATATGTGCCACATCTTCTTTATCCATTCATCTGTTGATGAGCATTTAGGTTGCTTCCATGTCCTGGCTATTGTAAATAGTTCTGCAATGAACATTATCGTACATGTTTCTTTTTGGATTATGGTTTTCTCTGGGTATGTGCCCAGTAGTGGGATTACTGGATCACATGGTAGTTCTATCTTTAGGTTTTTAAGGAACCTCCAAACTGTTTTCCATAGTGGCTGTACCAACTTACATTCCCACCAACAGTGCAGGAGATTTCCCTTTTCTCCACACCCTCTCCAACATGTATTGTTTCTAGATTTTTTTGATGATGGCCATTCTGACTGGTGTGAGGTGATACCTCATTGTGGCTTTGACTTGCATTTCTCTAATGATTAGTGATGTTGAGCATCTTTTCATGTGTTTGTTGGCCTTCTGTATGTCTTCTTTGGAGAAATGTCTATTTAGGTCTTCCGCCCATTTGTAGATTGGGTTGTTTGCTTTTTTGGTATGAAGCTGCATGAGCTGCTTGTATATTTTGAAGATTAATCCTTTGTTGCTTCATTGGCAAGTATTTTCTCCCATTCTGAGGGTTGTCTTCTTGTTTATGGTTTCTTTTGCTGTGCAAAAGCTTTTAAGTTTCATGAGGTCCCATTTGTTTATTCTTGATTTTATTTCCATGATTCTAGGAGGTGGGTCCAAAAGGATCTTGTTTTGATGTATGTCATAGAGTGTTCTGCCTATGTTTTCCTCAAGGAGTATTATAGTGTCTGGCCTTACATGTAGGTCTTTAATCCATTTTGAGTTTATTTTTGTGTATGGTGTTAGAAAGTGTTCTAATTTCATTCTTTTACATGTTGCTGTCCAATTTTCCCAGCACCACTTATTGAAGAGGCTGTCTTTTTTCCATTGTATATTCTTGCCTCCTTTGTCAAAGTTAAGGTGCCCATATGTGCTTGGGTTTACCTCTGAGTTCTCTATTCTGTTCCATTGGTCTTCCTGTATATTTTTGTGCCAGTACCATACTGTCTTGGTCACTGTGGCCTTGCAGTATAGCTTGAAGTCAGGAAGCCTAATTCCACCAACTCCATCTTTCCTTCTCAACATTGCTTTGGCTCTTCAGGGTCTTTTGCGTTTCCATACAAATCGTAACATTTCTTGTTCTAGTTCTGCGAAAAATGCCGTTGGTAATTTGATAGGGATTGCATTGAATCTGTAAATTGCTTTGGGTAAGATAGTCATTTTCACAGTATTGATTCTTCCAATCCAAGAACATGGTATGTCTCTCCACCTGTTTGTATCGTCTTTGACTTCTTTCATCAGTGTCTTATAGTTTTCTGCATACAGGTCTTTTGCCTCCTTAGGCAGGTTTATTCCTAGGTATTTTATTCTTTTTGTTGCAATGGTAAATGGAAGAGTTTCCTTAATTTCTCTTTCTGCTTTTCCATTGTTAGTGTATAGGAATGCAAGAGATTTCTGCGCATTAATTTTGTATCCTGCTACTTTACTAATTTCATCAATTAGTGCTAGCAGTTTTCTGGTCGGGTCTTTAGGGTTTTCTATGTATAATATCGTGTCATCTGCAAAGAGAGACAATTTTACTTCTTTTCCAATTTGGGTTCCTTTTATTTCATTTTCTTCTCTGATTGCTATGGCTAAAACTTCCAAAACTATGTTGAATAATAATGGTGAGAGTGGGCACCCTTGTCTTGTTCCTGTTCTTAGAGGGAATTCTTTCAGTTTTTCACCATTTAGAATAATGTTGGCTTTTGGTTTCTCATATATGGCTTTTGTTATGTTGAGGTAATTTCCTTCTATGCCCATTTTCTGGAGAGTTTTTATCATAAATGGATGTTGAATTTTGTCAAAAGCTTTTTCCTCATCTGTTGAGATTATCATATGGTTTTTATCCTTCAATCTGTTGATGTGATGTATCACATTGATTGATTTGCATATATTGAAGAATCCTTGCATTCCAGGGATAAACCCCACTTGATCATGGTGTATGATCTTTTTAATGTGCTGTTGGATTCTCTTAGCTCGTATTTTGTTGAGGATTTTTCCATCTATGTTCATCAGTGATATTGGCCTGTAATTTTCTTTTATTGTGACATCTTTGCCTGGTTTTGGTATCAGGGTGATGGTGGCCTTGTAGAATGAGTTTGGGAGTGTTCCTTCTTCTGCTATATTTTGGAAGAGTTTGAGAAGGATAGGTGTTAGCTCTTCTCTAAATGTTTGATAGAATTCACCTGTGAATCCATCTGGCCCTGGGCTTTTATTTGTTGGGAGATTTTTAATCACAGTTTCAATTTCCGTACTTGTGATTGGTCTGTTCATATTTTCCATTTCTTCCTGGTTCAGTCTTGGAAGATTGTATTTTTCTAAGAATTTATCCATTTCTTCCAGGTTATCCAATTTATTGGCATATAGTTGCTTGTAGTAGTCTCTCATGATCTTTTGTATTTCTGTGGTGTCCGTTGTTACTTCTCCTGTTTCATTTCTAATTCTGTTGATTTGCGTCTTCTCCCTTTTTTTCCTAATGAGTCTGGCTAATGGTTTATCAATTTTGTTTATCTTCTCAAAGAACCAGCTTTTAGTTTCATTGATCTTTGCTATTGTTTCCTTTCTTTCTTTTTCATTTATTTCTGATCTGATCTTTATGATTTCTTTCCTTCTGCTCACTTTGAGGTTTTTTTGTTCTTCTTTCTCTAATTGTTTTAGGTGTAAGGTTAGGTTGTTTATTCGATATTTTTCTTGTTTCTTGAGGTAGGAGTGTATTGCTATAAACTTCCCTCTTAGAACTGCTTTTGCTGCATCCCATACAGTTTGGGTTGTTGTGTTTTCATTGTCATTTGTTTCTAGATATTTTTTGATTTCCTCTTTGATTTCTTTAGTGATTTCTTGGTTGTTTAATAGCGTATTGTTTAGTCTCCATGTGTATGTATTTTTTGCAGTTTTTTTCCTGTAATTGATATCTAGTCTCATGGCATTGTGGTCAGAGAAGATGCTTGATATGATTTCAATTTTCTTGAATTTACTGAGGCTTGATTTGTGACCCAAGATGTGATCTATCCTGGAAAATGTTCCATGTGCACTTGAGAAGAAAGTGTATTCTGTAGTTTTTGGATGGAATGTCCTATAAATATCAATTAAGTCGAGATGGTCTAATGTGTCATTTAAAGCTTGTGTGTCCTTATTTATTTTCTGTTTGGATGATCTGTCCATTGATGTAAGTGGAGTGTTAAAGTCTACTATTATTGTATTACTGTCGATTTCCCCTTTTGTGGCTGTTAGCATTTGCCTTATGTATTGAGGTGCTCCTATTTTGGGTGCATAGATATTTACCATTGTGATATGTTCTTCTTGGATGGATCCCTTGATCCTTATGTAGTGTCCTTCCTTGTCTCTTGTAATAGTCTTTATTTTAAAGTCTAATTTGTCTGATATGAATGTTGCTACTCCAGCTTTCTTTTGACTTCCATTTGCATGGAATATCTTTTTCCATCCCTTTACTTTCAGTCTATATGTGTCCCTTGGTCTGAAGTGGGTTTCTTGTAGGCAGCATATATATGGGTCTTGTTTTTGTATCCATTCAGCCAGTCTGTGTCTTTTGGTTGGAGCATTTAATCCATTTACATTTAAGGTGATTATTGACATGTGTGTTCCAATTACCATTTTCTTAATTGTTTTGAGTTTGTTTTTGTAAGTCTTTTCCTTCTCTTGTGTTTCCTGCTTACAAACGTTCTTTTAGCAATTGTTGTAAGGCTGGTTTGGTGGTGCTGAAATCTCTTAACTTTTGTTTATCTGTAAAGCTTTTGATTTCTCCATCGAATCTGAATGAGATTCTTGCTGGGTAGAGTATTCTTGGCTGTAGGTTTTTCTCTTTCAGGACTTTCAGTATATCCTGCCATTCCCTTCTGGTCTGCAGAATTTCTGCAGAAGATCCCCCAATTTGTTTTTAAAGCAAAATAGCTGTTTCATCATGGGGAAATTGTCTTTCACTTACCACTGGGTAATTGCAATTCCAAATGAGAACAGCAGAAACCTAATACAAGGAAGCAAGGAAATGGGCTCAGTTCCTGGCTATAGGCATGGGCTGGATTGCCCTGGACATGTCTCTTTACCCTGCTGGGTGTCAGCTTTCCCATCTGCAGGGTGGAAACAATGATGCTTTCCACTTTATCTTGAACTTCATAGAAACTGTCATAACACATGGGATTTGTGTTTGTTTAGAGGATCGTAACCAACTGAAAGAGATGGACCCCAAGATGCACACACCCTACGCCATTGGGCATTTAATTTAGTTGGTTCACAGACCATATCCCCA
This sequence comes from Hippopotamus amphibius kiboko, assembly GCF_030028045.1. Classification (NCBI taxonomy): domain Eukaryota; kingdom Metazoa; phylum Chordata; class Mammalia; order Artiodactyla; family Hippopotamidae; genus Hippopotamus; species Hippopotamus amphibius. Next base: position 7,506,174 of record NC_080193.1, on the reverse strand, counting down.
CAAAGCCTGTCCCTGCATCCCAGGCTAAGAACTCCTATTTACGTTTTCTTTGTTTCCTTCCTTGAGAGCAGAGTTTCAGCTTTCCTTTCTTTCCCTACCATCCAGCACACAGCTAGACTCAAAGTTCCTAAATGAGAGGGGAATTGAATAACTTAGGCAATAGCCTGGTTGGGCCCATGTGACACGTCCAGTGTTATACAAGGCCCAAAGGCAGTGCAGGGGCTACACGATACCGTTTTCTGCCCACACTTTGCTTGGAATTCAGTGGTACCCATGGCAATACTGAGAGGACCAAAAAAAAGAAACTGCAAGAGAAGTTGATGACTTTGGGGGTCAGTGACCTCCTAAGCATTGAAAGAGGGGGAAATTGTAAAATCTGGTGGTTAAGAAAGAGGCTTTGGAATAAACTTTGAAACCTAGCTCTGTGTCCTTGGGCAGGTCAGTTCACCTCTCTGAGGCCATCTGAAAAATGCAGGAAATGATAGAGCCTGCCTCACAGACCCGTTCTGAGGATAAAATGTGCTGATTCATGTGAAGTACTTAGGACAGGGCCTGGCACACAGGAAAGAGGCAATAAACGTTAGCTATTCTTAGCTATTCACAGCGAGCCCCGTTTGCCCAGGTATGCTGCAGGACCCAGGATTCAAGGTGATGGATTCCATGATGGAAAAGAAGAGGGAGCTAAAACCTGGAATCATACGAAGCAGGGATATTATTTGGAGGGTGACACATGAGAATGTGCTGGTTGGAGCTCACAGGGAATTTCAGGGAGGAAGCAGCTTGCCCAGAGGAAAGGTGTGAACAGACAGTAACACTTTGCTTTTAACAAACCTCAACAAAAGGAATTTGGAGCCAGTTGGCCCAGATTTGGAGGGGAGGGAAAGAAGAGTGGGCAGCTTGCTGTTAGAAGGAGACAGAAAGGAGAGATAAAAGTCGAGCATGGAGTCATGAATTGGGGGACAGACAGGGGCCGGTTGGAAATCGAACTCTTAACACTGCTGAACAAAATCACGTGCCTGGAGGTCGTGAGTCTGGATCCTGGTCCCACTTTTCTCTCGATATTTTGCTGTGAGCCCTTTGGCCAGTCATTTGAAAGAGGAGGGGTTTGAAGTAGGTCACCTACAAGGTTGTTTTGCTAGATTTTCACAAATCTAACCGTCCAGACAGGACTAGCTCTAACAGTCTAGGCAGGATCTAGGCAGGATCTATTGACCTCAGGAGCCCAGGGGTGGACACAGAGTTGGGGTATAGTGCAGACAGTGGCTGAGAACTCGGGGCTGTGCAGGAAGTGGTTGTGCACTTGAATGCTGGCCCTGTCACATGCTGGCTACGTGGCTTTACGATCTGAGCCGCAGTTTCCTCCACTATCAAATATTTCATCGAATCTAAGCTGACTTTTTAAAATTAATTTTTATTGGAGTATAGTTGTATTACCATGCTGTGTTCGTGTCTGCTGTGCAGCAAAGTGGATCAGATATACATATATCCACTCTTTTTTAGGTTTTATTCCCATTTAGATCACCACAGAGCATTGAGTAGAGTTCCCTGTGCTATACAGTAGGTTCTAATTAGTTATCTGTTTTATATATATAGTAGCATATATACGTCAATCCCAGTTTCCCAATTCACCCCACTGCCTTCTTCCCACCTTGGTAACCATAGGTTTGTTCTCTACCTCTGTGACTCTATTTCTGCATTGGCTCTAAGATACTTAATGTTTTATAGGTCACTAAGGAGTTTAATAAAATGCTACCAATGAGACTATGACATACCGTGTGTCCAGATTTCAGAGATGTGTCTCATCTCAGAGACGTTAAAATGTCAATCAATGTGGACCTGAGAATCAGTGAAATGCAGTTAACGCCACATCATGGGGTTGCATGGGTGGTAAGTGAGTTGATGCACTTAGTGGGCCTGGCATGTAAGTGCTGAAAGTGAGCGACTAGGTATAAATTAGGCAGGCCCTTCGCACGTGTTTACTGAACTAAAGACATGGTTTCTTTAAAGGAGGAGAGCAAAACGGTTTGAGAGAAACATCTCTCAGAACCGAACTTCCATCAGTTTTTACATGGCTGGTATTTGATTAGAACTGAACTGCATATACATAAATATCTGTTGTAATTTTAACAAAAAGATTTTTTTAAGTTAGAATGTTAAATGAGATCATCGTATGGTTCGATTTCAGCCTTAGATACAGTTTTGCGTTCTCTTGGTAAGGCCCTGGTTTTCTTTTCCTTTGCCTGGAAAGATGGTCTCCTGCCATCTTGGATCGGTGAGCCAAAATGGCAAAGGCAACTCCTCTTGTTCTCAAAGGAAAATTGTTCCCTAATGGAGACATAGGAAGAGAAGGAGAGACTCCATCCAAAGGGAATTGGAGAGCAAAGCAGTGAAGGTAGGGAGAAACCCATAAAGAAGTAAATGAGTGGATAAAAGGAATTCCGTAGGCCTTCATTTCACAGCCCCAGCAGCCTGTATTGGGCTTGGGGTCAAGTTTTCAATTCCAGTGCTTTGTCAGCGATCATTTCAAATGCATTCGCCTCTGGAAAGAAGGGCCATTTGACGGCTTGGCAGTGAGCAGGGATCTGAGGGAAGGTGGAGGGCATCTTGTCTGATTAGCTGGGCCTTATCTGCAGAGCCTGATACCCGGAGCGAGCTTTACTAGGCACCAGATCATCCCGACTTCTCCCTGACACCAGCAAGGCTGAGGTCCTGGCTTCTCCTTATCAAGTGATGGGAGCATTTGGTGAAGCCACGGAAATTGGATTTCAGCGATTCACATCCTCCTTTCTCCCTGCCCCCAACCTAGAGCATTCTGATCAGCCAGCTAGTTAAAGGGACAGTTCCTCTCAGAAGCAGTGCCCAGAGAGGAAGAAACAGAGAACCAGGGAAAGCCGGGGCCCTGCCGAGGCCACGCGGTCAGTTGGTGGAGGGGCTGGGAATGGAATCCAGTTCTTTTGGCTACATCAGTCTTTCCATTGAGTTGTCTTAGAGTTTTTCCCAAGAAATTACTCACCCCCTGAGGGTACAGCTGACCCATCCCCAAGGTGCTGAATGTTTCGTTTATTGTCCTAGAAAATGATCCAGGAGGTAGAGTTATTGTCCTTAAGGCAAATAGAGCTTGACCACAATAACAATAATAATAGCGGCTGTAACTTATCAGATGTTGTGCTACTAGTTTTCATTAAATTCATAACCTTCCCCCCCACCATGAAGTTGTTCCCATTATTGTCCCCAGTTTGCAAATGGGGAAACTGAGGCTTAGAGAGGAAGGGTCACTTGCTCAAGGCCACGCAACTAGGTCAGTGGCAGGGCTGGGACTCAAAAACTCTCCATCCTCCCCTCCCCAACCACCACAGGGATATTTTAAAACCCCCAACCTGATCGTGTCTGCCTTCTGCTCACAACCATCCTTGAAATCAAACCCAGACTCCTCCTCAGGACTTCAGAACACATGCCATGCAACCTGTGCTTCCGTCTCCATCTACGTTGCTAACATCCTGCCTTCATTCTCTTTGCTTTGACCACACTGGCTCCTCGTACCACAGGGCCTTTACACCTGCTGTTCCCTCTTCCTAAACATTTGCTTCATATGCTCCTCCCTGCCTTTTGGCCTCATTGACTTCTCCGTCTTCAGATCTCAGCCTGTCACTTCCACAGAGAGCTGTCCCTCTTCCTCTGGGGTATCCATCCTTCCTTGATTCCACATTAATGATGGGATGATTACTTAATTGTGTTATTAGTTAAGTCCCCACCCATCCAGTTCCTACCTGTGTGGCCATGAGCCTGTCCTCTCCCCCTTTCTGGGCCTCACCTCACTCTCTTAATCTGTAAAACAGATGACAAGCCTCCAGGGCTGGTCCAGGATGCGCTCCTGGGGCCCTAAGTGGGCCTGGCAAACATGCTTCTATGGGAAATCTTCTCCCCAAGGGATTTCCGCTTAGACTTGCCATCAGACAGCTTCTAAAATCCCTTTGCCACCTGTTGGGATGGAAGGCGAAGAGCCTGGCTTTTTCTCATAAGAGGTGAGTTGAATCCTCAACGCAGGAGACATTCTGAGGCTGGTGTGGACAAGAAATGAACACAGACGTTCATTCCGTTGCTCCTTCTACAAACAGTTCCTGGAGATCAGTCTCCTGGGTGCTGTGGCACAGAGGTAAATTAGACATGCTCCCTGCCTTTTCTGAACACACAGTTGAGTAGAGAAACAGACCCAGCTGTACAAATAACCATCAGGAGAGGGAAAGAAAACCCAGGTCTCCCCTTTATCAAGGGCATGTATGCTTCAGGCAGTGCTGAGTGCTTTGTAAATTCCATTTCATTGTCCCTTTTCAACTCCAACCAAAGCCCTCTGAAGTACTAGTAATGTCCTGATTTCACAGATGCAGCAACTGAGGCTAAAGGGGTGAAGTACGTGTCCAGGCCCCATGAAGGGCAGTGCGTTTCGCTCTGTTTCTTTGCCAAAAATGATCCACTGGCCGCAGCCAGAATTCTCGCATGTTTTAAGGGAGGCAGGATGCTGTAACATTGGAAAGTCCTGGGTTCAAGTCCTCATTCTGACACTGACGAGCACATGACAAAGTGTGGATCCCATCACCTTCCTCACAGGGTGGTTTTAACATTTAAGTGAAGCAAATCTTGTGAATGTTCCCAGTTTCTCTTCATAGAAGATGCTGGGAGAAAAAAAAATACACGTTTTCCTCACTCCTGGCAAACGTCAGTAGGAAACAGGTAGGATGTGAATAGCATCACGGTGGAAACACAAACAAGATAGAGTCCTGTGTGCCTTTTTTTTTTTTTTTTTTTTACAAAATCTGTTTTGTATATGGCCAGTTTGAAAGATTTAAGCAATTAGAGCTTGTCATTAAGCAAATTACTTGCTGCTTTGTTTTCCGTATGAACTCTTATCTCTGACGGCAGTGACCTTTCTCGTGTGTATCCGTCTTCTGAGCCCAGGAAACCTATGTAAGCCAGGAAATCCGCCATTTTCTAAAGGCATTTTTCTTAATCTTGTGCCATGAGAGAAACCAATAAGAAGAATGAAGGAGAAGCCCAAGGGGACTCATTAAAGCTTCTGGCTGCGGGAATAGGACAGATTTGGCCTTGGCAATGAAGAGGGACGTGCAGTGCCCAAGGACAGCAATAACAGTAATGAGAACAGTGTCTGTCCACCAGGGCACCAGGTAGTTGACAAGGAGGCTGGGCTGGTGATACCAGTGAGCTCTGATGGTAGAATTAAGCCTCACAGCAAGTGGAAAGTGCATGAATGCTGGTGTCTAATGGCTCCAGTGGTCCACCACCTACTCGCTGTGGGACTGTGGGCGGGTGGCTCCACCTTTCTGTGCCACAGATGCTGTATCTGCCAGATGGAAATCATCATACATTCATTCATTCATTCATTCAACAAATATTTCCTGAGCACCTGCTGTGTACCAGGCACTGTCCTAGGTAGTAGGGCTGCAGTGCTGAACAAGACTGGCAAACCTCCCCCCGCCACTCCCAGTGGAGCTGACATTTGTGTAGAATCATGAGTCAGAGGCAGTAATGATAACGAACCTTCATTGACCGTGTCCTCCCCAATCCCCCCCAACATCGCTTTGAGGCAGACAGAGCAGCTGTTGTGTCTCCACTGTACAGATGAGGAAACTGAGGCCCAGGAGCTTCCCCCCAGCATTAAGGTATAAGCCTCCCAGCTCTTTCCACTCTGCCAGCTGTCTTGCGGGAACCAGATCTTATTGCCAGGTGAGATTATGGGACAGGCACTGTGCAGGCTTCTTCCTCAACCTGGAATTCATCCTTGGGATGCCACCCTATGTAGTGTATGCAGAATCTGTCATGGGAATAGCGGTGTAATCCCACAATCCTCTGCCTTGCTCTCCCCCATCAGACTGTGAGCTCTTCCAGGGCAGGGGCCATTGTATCCCCAGGGCTTAGTGTAGAGTCTGGTACCCAGTAAGTACTCAGGGAATACATGTGGCAATAAAAGAAGGGATGAAGGAGGAAGAAAGGAAGAGAGGGAAGGGGAGAAGGAAAAAAGAGGGAAGGGAAATTTCTGGCTTGTATTGCACAATAAATATTAGACTAATGGATTGATGACTGGATGGGTGGATGGAAGGGAGGCAGAATGGATGGATGGGTGAATACATGGATGGATGGATAGAGGATGGATGGATGGGTAGATGGATGGATGGATAGATCTATGGATAGAAGGAAGGGAGGCTGGCTGGCCGGCTAGCTGGATAATAGCAGAAAGAGAAGAAAGAAAAGAAGAAGGGAAAATGAAAGGAGTAGGAATGGAGAGGGGGAGGAATATGCAAGCTTCCTTTGGAAGAGTCCGTGGATGCTGAACAAATAAAGAATGAAATGCATCTCAGATCCCTTCTCTCACTCCCATAGCTTATCCCCGCCCTTGCCCATCTGATTCTCCCCACAGCCTTCAAGGCCCAATTAAATCTTCCCTCTGCTGTCTGTTCCAGCCCACAGAGACTGGTCTTTTTTCTAACACGGTGTGTTCCCATTGTCTAATTGCCAATTCGCATCTTGGTTACACACTCTCACTTCCCCTGATTGGAACCAACCTTAGCACTTGTTAGCATTGGGCAGTGGTTTAATCACAGGACTGTAGGAGGAAGACTGGCCAGGGGAATTTTGGTTCTGCCACTTCCGAACAAAATGACAGAAAGTTACCCCAACTCCCGGAGGCCCCGCTGTCCTGTGTGTGAAATAGAGACATTGTCACTTCCCCGTAGAGGTATTAGGAAGACTGCCCATGAAAAAGCATGTGGCGAGCTTCCCCTGAAACTCAGGGCATAGCAAGCCCTCGCTCAGGTCAGTGGCCACCAGTATTACTGTTATTTCATCTGTGAACATCTCTTCAACCCAACAACATGGCGAGGTTTTAAAAGACAGCTACTATCTCTCCTCCCCAGGACCCATGCACACACGCTTACCCCTAGCATAGGACTGGTTATCCAGGATGCTTCTTGGTTGATGGCTGCTTGGACCCAAGTCCAGGAAGTTTCATTTCGAAACATCTACGTTAGGTGAGATTTGATTTGCCAACAATTTTATCCAGGCCAACTTTTCAGAAATGAGTTTATTGCAGAAAAGAATGAAAAATCGGTGCATGTCCTCAACAAGCCTGTGGGGCCTCTCATGCTCTTGGGTTATCAGTAGGTGAGGATAGGGTTTCCCAGAGTGTGGACCTGGAACCCCTTCCATCAGAACTCCCTAAATCAGAGACTCTGAAGCGCAGGGCCTGGGAACTTGCATTTTAATCAACTCCTTAGATGATTCTAGTGCATGCTTAGATAGGAAACTACTGCCATTTGCAGCTTTGTAGAAACCGAGAGTTCAGAGACTGGGGTCCTTTGAGAGTTTCTAGTCTAACTTCTTCACTTTACAGATTGGGGGAAGTGAGGTCCAGAGAGGGTAAGCGACCTATGCAAGGTCACACAGCAAGACTGTGACAGGACCAGGACACAGGCCAAGGGCCCCAGTCTCACTGCCCTGCTAGCTTTCCTCCACTGCACCACTTACCCCTTCCTCTGGAAGGAGTGCTTGCTGGCTCAAGGGGAAGAAGGAAATGAGCATTTATTGAACCTTTCCTGTATACCAGGCACTTGACATAGGACCTTCCAGCAATCCTAAGGGCTAGGTATTATCATGCCTGTCATTTTGGAGAAGAAAGCTGTGGATTGGAGAGAGAAACCATCATATTTGCTGAGAAACAAAGTCTACTGGTATATAAGAACAATTCCAGTACTACAGGGGAAGTTGAGGGGAGGCTTTTCATCATACATGTGGTGAAAATGATTTTAAAACGGCTTAATAAGAAAAAATATATTTTTCCATTCATGGAAACAGAATATACCATGTACTGGAACCCAATATGAATCCCTAATAACACTGGCCCATGATATGTTGTTGCTGTTGGCATTTTATCCGTAGCAGTGGTTCTCAACTGGGGGCAATTTTGCCCCCCAGGAAACATCTGGCAATGTCTAGAGACATTTTTGGTCGTCACAACTGGACAGGAACCACTGGCATCTAGTGGGTAGAGGCCAGGGGTGCTGCTAAACATCCTGTGGTGCCCAGGATTGCCTCCCAAAGAATTACCTGGTCCAAAATGTGACTAGTGCCAAAGCTGAGAAACCCTGATCTGTAAGAGGTGACGCTCTTCCCTTGGTTGAGATGTCATCTGTGGTCGTCTCCACCACTAGGAGGCAGTATAACCTCCGGTCCAGGTGGCTCACTCCAGGTGTGATAGGCATTCAACTCTTCCCTTGGACGTTCCATCTTCTGTCCACAAAATGGGTATATTAAGGTGGTGTGAGATGAAGTGGGTGGGAAAAAAGAGAAAATAGGTTATGTGTGAATGAAGTCTCCTGGCAGAGATCATGCCACTGCTGAGAAGGTAGACATCAACTCCAGGTCTGTCTACATCCAAAGGTAATGATATTTCAAGTACTGTCACTTGCCTTATATAAGAAACTCCCATGAACCGAGATGTTACAGCGTAAGCCACAAACTTCCTTTGCATCAAACAAGATCTATTTTTAATTACATTGTAGAGTAACTTGAGTTTCTTAAGCTGAGTTTCAAGTATAACTTATGACACAGAGTATCTGCTCCTCGGCCTCTCCTTCAGTGGGAGGCAGTGTTACTTAGGGACGGAGAATTCAGATTTGATGGTCAGCCTGAGTTTGACTCCTGGCCCTGATGATTCTTAGCTATGTGACCTTGGGAAAATCCCTTCATTTCTCTGGGACTCCGTTTTCTCACCTGCAACATGGGGATAACAATAGAATCCACATGAAAAGATCATGGTGAGTTTTAGTTCAGATAATGCAGGTAAAGTGCTTCGTATAGTGTTTGGTGCGTGGAAAATAATAAATGTTGACAGTGGTAATGATTGTTGTCATTGCTGTCACTGTGATTAAGTCCCCAGGTTAGGGAGAAGGTGGGAAATTAAGAGTCCGGGGCACACTTGGCATTTGTAAAAGCAGAGCGGGTACCGTCTGGGTCTGATAATTCCTAGCTCACTAAATCTGACCTGTCATTTCTGCTTTTAATGAAAATATATTCAATATTGGAATTAATTACTATTAAAGTGGCCTTGTTATCAAGCACCGAGGGATCCGTGGCAGACCCAGTGGGTTATCATCATTGAGTAAAACGTCTCAAGATAAAAAAAAAAAAAAAAGAGCTGAATTAATGCACCATCCTGAGTCCAATTGGAAAATCCCTAACAACACTGGCTGCTGCTGACAGTGCGTCTAAGGAGGCTGTAAATTGTGAGAGAGCTTTCGGAGGCAGCAACTAAGGTGGGAGGGAAATAAGGAAGTAGTCGACTTATCCTCGCTGTCTCTGATGTTTCTAAATCAGTGATTCTGCAACCAAGAAGGAGTTAGGGAGGTGTGAGGACACTTGTTCCCCCAACGAACAGTTACCCTATGGAGCAGAGGGAGAACTGGACTGGGAGTCAGGATGGTGAGCCCAGACCCATCTCTGTTTTCTGTAACCAGGGGTTGTGGCAGAGAAAGAGATATTGGAAAGGCAGGTAGGGACAGATCACCTCATGTGTTTGAAGCCATGGCAGAGAGATTGAGTTTTTTTCTAAGTGCAATGGGAAGTCTCTGTTGGGTTTAGAAGAGGGGGAGATTTAATATGATTGTTTAGAACTCACTTTGGTCACTGGTTGGAGAATAGACTGAAGAGGGGTGACGTAGGAGAAGTAGGAAGTTATCACTGTCATCTGGGTAAGAGTTTAGAGAGGTTTGACATAGGATTAGGGTGGTGGCAGTGGTGATGGAGAAAGCACACAAATGCAAGTTAGGCTTTGAAGGACAAGCTGGTAAGAGGTGCTGATGGATTGTATGTGGAGAGCAAGGGAGAAAGGAGGCAATCAAGGATACCTCCCCTAGGTTAGGGATTAAGTAGCTAGATGAATGTCAATACCTGTATCAGTCAGCTATTGCCATGATAATGCTGCATGACAAGTCACCCCCAACTCATATGGGTCTGCAGTCATCTGCAAATCAGCTAGGTTCCAATTAAGAAATCTGTTTTAGATATGCCATTAGCTATTACTACAAAAGTTCTACAATGAACACATTTTACTTTGGGATCTGAAGAGAAGTTACTAAAACAAATATACTACTCTAAAAAAGGGAACAAATCAGTGCTTTGAAGAGTTTGTAGTGGAGTGATTCTAAAGCCACTTGAAAAGATTTGTCCCAGCCATTCTATAACTCAGGGCATTGGAAGATCCAATTTATCCCAGACTCAAGCAATTTCAGTTTTCTGATTAACTTTGCATGGCTAATAGGAACTTTGTTGGGCAGATAGGTTGTCATGCCAAACACAGGGTGAGCCTGTCACTGGTCAGGAAGCTGACTCAGTCAGAGAGATTGGCTTCCTTCCCCAAATCAATGCCATCTACATAACACTAAGAATCACAACCACTGCCAAGCCAGTGCCTGCTCCTACATTACTGGTCTTGAGCAGCAGGATCACTCAGCCTGTCAGAAGCCATTAGACTCCAGGGCCAGCTGATTTTGAGAAGGAGGGTGAGGGGTCTTTTCAAGGACAAGCTGAACACATAAAAGGAAAAACAGACAGGGACCTTGGTCCAGCATCCATGGCTAAGAATTAAATGACTCCAGGAAGGAAGAGAACCAACAGGATGATGCTTTTAGCCGTGTTGGGGTAATGTATCATGTCTCCTATGGAGAAAGAGGGATTAGGGATGCACTGGAGGAAAATTGTTGCCGTCCCAAGGGGCAATTTGCAGTCTGGACAGGAAGGAAGTAGGTGGGACTCAACCAGAACCCTGAAGCAGCTGCATGTAGGAACAAATGGGGCTAAGTGTGGCTGCCTGAAAGGTGAAGGATGTGCAGAGAAAGGGTGGCTTCTAACTCTGACACAGCAGCAACACTTCGCTTGGCTCACGCCCCTCAACCCCCAGTTCCCGCTAACACCCCCGCTCCCTCCACAGCCCGCGGTGCCGCGGACCTGGTCCTCTCCCTGCAGTGTTCGCTGGCTTAGTGAATGGTGCTGCCGTGTGTGTGCTTGAGCAAGACACAAACTTGAAAGTCATCCATTACTCCTCACTCTCCCTCACTCCCCTTATCCAGCCCATTTCCAAGTCCTGTTCATTTTACCTCCTAAATATTTCTCCAGGCGGCTCACTTCTTCTCCATCCCTGCTGCCCTCATCTGAGTCATCGCCTCCACCAGCTCTCACCCGGCCAAGAGCAGCAGCCCCCTCGCCGGTCTCCTGGTTTCCAACTTTCAGTCCGTTCTCCACACTGCTGTCACAGCCATCTTTGCAAAACACAGATCTGCCAACGCCCCCTCCCTGTTTTAAAACCCTTCTGTGGCTCCCCATTGCTTTCAGAATAAAGACCAAAATTATGACTATAATCTACTGTTCCCAGCAGGGTCTGGGTCCCTGCCCACCTCTCACCACTGCACAAGCCGTTCTGTCAGCCTGGAACATACTTCCCTCCTACCTTCACCAGGTTCACCCAGTCATCCTCCAAAATCCAGCTCAAGCATGCGTTCTGCAGAGCAGCTGTGCTTTGCCCTTTGTCTTTGAGATCAGAAATTTGAATATACTCAGAGGATCATAGTTCATTTCTTCAGAGCCCTTATCTCGGCTAGTAATTGCGCCTTCATTTTTCTGTGATTATTCCATTAAAATCAGCCTCCCTGCAAACTCTGTGATTGAAACTATGGACAGGTTTACCCAACACCCAACCCACTCCTGTCCTCTCTAGCTGTTCTCTACTATGGTAGAATTCCTAGAATTCCTAGCAGGTAGGAATGGCCATGTGACACCGGCCAATGAGATGCAAGCAGAAGGTGCTGTTGAGACTTCTGGAAAATATTCTCCAAAGAGGACAGACTCAGCTTGGATGCCCTTTGCCCTTTTACCCCTTCCCCGGCTGGAGGACAAACCTAGTGAAGACTGGTGCGGCAGTCATCTTTCAGCCACGAAGAGGGGAGCCACGCAAGGATGGGAAAGCAGAAAGAGAAGGAGCTGGGGTTTCCTGTTGCCACTAGGGTGGCTGGGTCAGCCCTGGTCCACTTACCACTGACCTCTTACTGCCATGGGCTGTGCCTTCGTGTGACTAGCAGTAGCTGTTAGTTCCATAGGACTTGCACCTTGTTCCATAAGATTCTAACTGATACGAGCTCCATAAAGGCATGAACTGTGAATATTTTTGCTCTGCACACATCCCCAGCACGGAGCCCGGCACATACACTCAGCAATGTATACTGAATGAGGGGGTGGAGAGACCTGTCCTGGAGTCCAGCAGATCTAGGCTCCGATTTCTGCTCCATTGTTAATGGCTGTGTGGCCACTTGACCTCTCAGAACCCCCGTTCCCTCAAGTGGGAAACCAGGCGAATCACATTATCATTATCTGCAGGTCTAACGAGGTGATGTGTGGAAAGTACCAGAAGCTCAATAAATGGGAGCTAATGGTATTGTGATTTTGAGTGATTGGCTGTGTCACCTCCACCTGCCACTCTTGAGCGCTGACTGTATACAAGCCTCCGTGATAGGCACTCCGTGGCCAAGGTCTGCAGGGTGGCCTCTGCCCTCCAGGAGTCGACAGCTCACTTGGTGAGAAAAGATTCACACAAACGTGGCAAAGTCACAGTGCCATTGACCAGGGGAGGGGCAGAGACCCTAGACTTAGTGGGAGCGGAGAACGGGGAAGAATCAGATGCGCTGGTGAAGTCGCTCCTGGGTACAGCACGGGGACGGGGAGCCGGCTTCCTTGCTGCTCCCTTAGTTAGCCAGCTCTTATTGGCGCGCCCACCGTGGGGCTAAGCGCTCGGATAGCACAAGCACACTCTCGCAGAGGTGCAGACCTGGTTACTCGCAGATTCTCGCCTGCCTGAACAATGGACTGAATGAGCGACAGCACGGACCAATGAACTTCTGAAGAGAAACGAATGAGCTAGAAAATAGATGTAGGTGGTTCCCGAGGACGTGACCATGTTGTAAAAAAAATAACAGAGTCTGGGGAGATGGAGGGCCAGGCTTGCAGGCCTGTGACCCAAATCAGAGATGGGGAATGTGGTGGGGAGAGAAGATGAATGAAAGTGGGGGTGGAGTCAGGGAGGGAAGAGAAGGCTTTACAACACCCATCCCCACCCCAGTGTCTGGGCAGCATGCCACTTGCCACTCCAGCCATTTCCGCTGAAAGCCAAGTACACGCCAGCATGGTACTGGGCACTGGGCACCCAATGGAGAAGACAAGACCACTCAGCACTTTGCCTCCCTCACCCTTCCCAAGCATCTCTCTCCCTCCTCTCAACCCACCATGATTGTGGAGGTGATAGTGGGTCTAGTATTAATGGCGGTGCTGACTGGGGGCTTGCTTTCAGCAAGGTGCTCTCCAGACATCTCCTCCAGCGCTCCCAATAACACTGTGAATTGGGGACCATCACAGTGAAGAAAATGAGGCTCAGATTGGGGAGGCAACTGCTGAGAAATGGCAGTACCAGAACAGGAACCCAAGTCTCTTAGAAGCCAAAGTCTGGCCTCTTAATGACTGTGCTTGCCTGCTGCTTGAGGTTTTCTTCTAAGCCAGTTGAGTTCATAGTTTAAGGTGCACACACAGGAACTTTTGCAGAAAGTGGATAGGTCCGCTCTCTCGATGGCAGTGATGGTCTCACGGATGCAGGTGTATCAAAACGTATCAAACTGTACTCTTTAAATATGTAGTTTATTGTATGTCCGTTATACGGCAATAAAACTTTTTAAAAAGCAATCAAAGTAATGAATGTGCATAACTGTCACCCTGCTTGTTAGAAGATGTGGACTCCTGGACCCCACCCGCTGCCCACAGAGATTTTGATTCAGCAGGTCTGGGGTGATGCCCGGCAGTGTGTGATGTAACAAGCATCCTCCAGGTGGTCCTGACTGAGCTGCCTCAGTGTAGGTAACCGGTGGTCCTTAACTGCAGCCACGCCTCAGCATCACTTGGGGAGCTTTAACAAAACACCAAGGTCTGGGTCCCACCCTGGATCAGTTGACTCTCTGACGACGAGGAGCGAGGGGTGGGGAGGTTCTGCGGGTGATTCAAACGTGCGGCCAGGACAGAGAACCTAAGAAGCCCTTTCATGGCCACCAGGCCAGGACTGCCCAAAGCCAGGTGCAGGTGATAATCAGCGCCTCCTGCTCTGCCAGCATAGGCCAGGCAGGCCCTGCAGATGCTCCAGAAGGTGACAAAAGCCTGAACAAACCTTGCTCAATTAAGCCTCCCTCCCTCTCTGCCCCAGACTTGTTCTTAATGCGCACAACATCGCTTTTGCCCATAAGCTGCCAGGCACAGTCCCTGACAAGCCGTGTACAAAGCCCTCGGCTGCCGTGAAGACGTGTGCCACGTAGGAGCCAGGCTGAGCCGTGGCCCTGGCATCGGCGTCCCCAGACCAGGCAGTCCTCCACTCCAGCTCACAGGCTGCAGCACCACGGATGACTCAGGCGAGGACTTGCCGTTTCAAAGATACCAGAGTCAGAGCTGGTGGCCCATGAGAATAGTGTCACCAAGCCTCTGTTTATGACTGGGGAAACGGAGGAGGAAGGTAACCCCTTGAGGGTTATCCCTTGATCATAAAGTAGAAGAGACAGAAAAGGGTTTTTGCCCCATGCAGCCAGCCCGATTGCACCATCTCTCACGGGCTGTGGGAGCTTGGGCAGGTCGTGCATTCATTCATCGGATATTTATCGAGCATCAGCTCTGTGCCGGCCCTGGGGCTGAGTGCTGGGGTGACAGGGGTGAGCAAGACGGGCAGGATATCGGTCTTTGTGGCCCTTCTATTCCAATGGAATGAGTCAGATAAGAAACAGGAGACGTATAGCTAGAGGAATAGAAAATCCAACTGGAATGAGGACTCTGAAGAAAATCTTTCAGTAAAAGTGAAATAGAAACTGATTGGGGTGACCAGTGACCAGAGTGGCCCGGAGGGGCTTCAGAGAGACATTAAAGAAGAGGCCTATCTCAGAGTCTTAAGAAAAAAAAAAAAAAAGAGGCCTGAGTAAAGAGAGGGAGGGAGCCCCAGAAAGCACTGGGGAGGATGTTCCAGGGAAGGGAGTTGTGAACACAGAGGTCTGAGGGAAGGGACAAGTTTGGGGTGTTCTAGGGTGTTTGAGGAACCTGGGAGAGAGCAGTCACCCGTAGGCCAGGCTAGGAGTTAGTATTGATTGATTGAAGTATAGTTGATATACAATGTTGTGTTAGTTTCAGGTGTACAGCAAAGTGATTCAGATACATATATACATATTATTTTTCGGATTCTTTTTCCTTATAGGTTATTACAAAGTATTAAGTATAGTTCCCTGTGCTATACAGTAGGTCCTTGTTGGTTATTTTATATATAGGAATGTGTATAAGTTAATCACAAACTCCTAATGTATCCCTTTCCCCTTTGGTAACCATATGTTTGTTTATTATGTCTGGGGGTCTGTTTCTGTTTTGTAAATAAGTTCATTTGTGTCAATTTTTTTTAGATTCCCCAGGAGTTAGTTCTACCCTCAGTGAGCCGGGAAAGCTCTGCAGGGTTTCCTGTCCTAAGGGACCCCTCTATCTGACCAGCAGTCATGGTCCAGCGAGAGGTTGCAGTAGGGGTGCCCTTCCTACTCCTGTAGAGAATGGCCCTAGAGGTGGACTCGTTGCCCAGACTGGTTCCCTTCACCCCTCGGTGCTGCCTGAAAGCTAAGGGCTCCAGAGCCGGTCATCCATCACCCACGCTGCTCTCCCATCTCACTGTGGATCCCGGTGGAGACAGAAACCATCCTGGGCCCGCCTGCGCTCATGGGGCAGAAGCCCCCAGCCCCTGTGGCTCAGCAAGTGGCCGCTGGTCAAGATCAATCCCAACTCCAGCTTTGGCCCTTAGCCCTCACCTGAGCAGGCGCAGGGGAGATGGAAGACTCTGGGAGCCAGTTTGGTGTCCTGGGACCTGGGGGACACACACCAGAAGGTCCCCAAACAGCCCTCCATGAAGCATTGGGACAGACCTGGGGCTGAATCCCAGCTCTGCCGCCTCCTTGCTCTGTCACCTTGAGCAATGACTTAGCCTCTCTGAGCCTCAGTTTCCTCAGCTGTCAAATGGGCTTGTGGTGCCTTCCTCCTCATGAAGTGGATGAGGAGATCAATGGGAAACCTCAGCATGGTACCTGGCACCTAGGAAGTGCTCGTTCAATCAGAATTCCCCCAATTCTTCTAGCATCAATTGTGCAAGTTCCCAGAAAGTTCCTTCCCCCAGCCAAGCCTCCGTTTCCCCATCTATGAAAGGAAGTGGCCCTATGAGCTGACCTCTGAGGTCCCTCGTGCCCTAAAAGTCATTAAGTCACATGCATGTGCTCACACACATGTGTGTGCGCGCACACACACGTCTGTGCATTTGCTAGGAACTCAGACTCTGGAAACAGAGATGTGAGTTCACATCTCAGCCTTCTCTGCCCTCAATGCATCACCTTGTCCAAACTACTGCATCCCTGCGAGCCTCAGTCTCCCCATCTGTAAAATCGGAATGATCTTGTCAGGTGGTGGTCTGGGGCTTTAGAGGGATCCTGCAGGTTCGTTCTCAGCACAGGGGTGTTAGAAACGGTGTCTAAATATCAGCCCCTGTCCCACCCTGCCCCACGCACCCCCTCGTGGACTCAGCGGCGCTCTGCCACGGGTTAATCTAAGATGGGAACAGAAACACAAATTTTCCATTCAAAATCCACAGACCATTTTTGTTCAGTGATAGATTTAAACAAGGTTTTCTCTCACAGCAATCTTCCCTAATCTCTGATTGTTCCCTCTTTAGAGATGCAGTGTCCTTTTGCATCGCATGGAGAATACAAATTAGAGATTGTGTGAAATCTCCCCTTGTCTCTCGCGGAGTCTCTTCATCAGAGCCGTCTCGCTCACCCTCTTCAGGTGCAGCCTCTTCTGGGAGCTGCCTCATCCTGTCGTGTGGAGTGATTCTCCCCAGAACATCCTTGCAGATGGAAGGTGGACTCTTGTCCAGGATTGGGGGCTCAGAGGGTCCTGTAATAACTTCCCAAGTCCATCTACCAACCCCTCACACCCAAAGAAGAAATAATACTAATAATGAAGGGGGCTTTCATATATTAATAGCACTCCTTGTACCCGGCCCCATGCCTTCCAACGCCATGGGTAAGGGAAGTTTATTCCCATTTTGAAGATGAAGAACCTGAGGCTCAGAGAAGTTAAGTACTTGGACCAACGTCACACAGCTTTTCTCCAAGCTTGGGGTGAATGTGCCAGATCAGACACCCCTTCCTCATGGCACCTGTATTTCCTAAGTGCTTAGTATGTGCACGTCTCTGATCTAAACACAGGATACCGATGACAAACAAGTAAACCCACCAATAAGCAGGGTGATTTCAGATTGTGACCACTACAAAGCAAGAGGGTTGTAATCAGGAGTGTCGGCGGTGTGTACGTGTGATATCTCACAAAGGTGGTCCAGAGCCCCTCTTTGAAGGTGGCCTTTGAGCTGAGACTTGGGCAGCAAGGGGCAGCCAGCTGCACAAGGATCTAGGGGAAGAGGGTTCCAGGAAGGAAGCTTGGGGATAAGGATGGGAATGCAGGAGGCGAGGCTGGGAAGCTGGGAGGAGCCGTCCACATGGGGCTCCGAGGCCAGTGAAGGAGTCTGATCTTATTCTTAGCGCAACTGGAGGCCGTGAGGGGGCCACAGGGCCACCATTTGACCCTTTAAGGACCCCCTCCGACCACCTTGGGAAGCCTGGGTATTAGGACCCAGGAGCAGGGATGCCTCCCCAGCTCGGGAGGCACCAAGGGAAGACAGGCTGGCTGGAGAGGAGCGGGGAAGGGGAGATGGAGAGAGAGGAGGCAGGACCCTGGGGGAGCCCAGTCCTCCAGGGGCTGACGCCCCGGTGCGGGCGGCATCGGTGTGTACTCTAGGCGCCCTGAGAAGCAGCTCAGGGAGATAGGCTTCTTCGGGGAGATGCTGGTCCATCCGGATGCGGAAGAGCACAGCCCCCAGTTACTAATCAGCCAGGAGAGGGGCGGTGGCACCTCAGGGAGGAGGGCCAGGGTGGGATGAGTGGGTGCCCTGTGCAGTGTCGTCTGGGGTCAGGAGCGGCTGTGGGGAAAGTGGCGCGTTTAGGGGAACCAACTCCCCTGTTCTCCTGGCGTGTCTGTCTGTCTCTCCCTCTCCTTTCCTCCCTCCCTTCCCCAACCTCTGTCAACAATGTGGATGCAGCTCAAAAACTATTATACCGAGTGAAAGAAGGCAGAGCAAAAAAAAAAAAAAACGAAAGAAAGACTACACACTACATGATTCCATTTATATAAACATGGTAGAAATGTAAACTAATACATAGTGACAGAAAGCAGATCCGTGATAGTCTGGGGAAGCTGGTGGGGTGGAGAGGGATGGAAAGAAGGAATTCCAAAAGACATCTCTCTCTGTCTCTCTTTCTCTGTCTCTCTTTCTCTGTCTCGCCTTATGAATGATATGACAGATAACATGACCCACTGGGAGCTGTCGGCAGACTGGCCTGGCGATTGAGAAGTGGGACTTCTTAGTCACCACCTCCTGGCTTTGAGTTCTGGCTCCACCACTTACTAGCTGTTGGTGATCCTGTGCAAGTGACCTAACCTCTCTGAACCTCAGTTTATCCTATAAAATCGGAGTAAAACATCATTGCTTTACTTCTCATAGGGTTTTTTTTTTTAACAGCTTTATTGAAGTAAAACTGGCATTCAATAAACTGCACATGTTTAAAATGTATAATTCAATACATCTCAAGATATGTATACACCCATAAAACCATCCCCACAATCAAGGTAATGAACACATCCATCCCCCTAAAAAAATTTTCCTGCCCTTTTGTAAAAAATTCCTACCTCTCATCCCTTCCCTTCATCATCTCCAGGCTGTTGCTGTCACTATATATTAGTTTACAATTTTCTTGAGTTTTCTATAGACGGAATCAAGTAATATGTACTCTGATTTTTTAATCGGCCTTCTTTCACCCAGTATCATGTTTTTTGAGATTCATCCATATTTTTGTGGGTATCAAGAGATCATCCCTTTTTCTTGCCAGGCAGCATTCCATTGTATGAATGATCCACAGTTTGTTTATCCATTCACGCATTGATGGATAGTTGGGTCATTTCTAGTTTGGGGCTAGCTGCTGTGGACAAGTGTCTAGGTCTTTATATGGACAGATTTTCTTTTTTCTTATGTAAACACCTAAGAGTAGAATTTCTTAATCATATGGTAGGTATACATTTATCTTTTTAAGAAACTTTGTGTTTTCCAAAGTGGTACCATTTTACATCCCACCACATACCTGTGAGAGTTCCAGGTGCTTCTTGTCCTTGTCAACACTTGCTACTATCTGTTTTTATTTTTAGCCATTCGAATAGGTGTGTCAGGGTATCTCATTGTGATTTGAATAGGCATTTCCCTGATGATTAACATGTTGAGCATCACTTCATGAGTTTATTTGCCACCCATGTATCTTCTGGGTGCTACAGTGCCTGTTCAAATATTTTGCCTGCTTTAGGGGATTACTTATTTTGTTACTATTGAGTTTTGAGAATCATTTATATATTCTGGGTAGAATTCTTGATCAGATATGAGATCTGCAGACAGTTTCTCCCCATCTGTGGCTTGTCTTCATTTTCTTAACAGTGTCTACCAAAGAGCGGAAGTTCTTAATTTTAATGAAGTTCAATTTATCAATTTTCCCTTTTATGGGTATTTTTTTCCCTCACAAGGTGTTAAGATAATTCAGTGCCTGGCACATTAGCAAGCACTTCATAAACGGCATAACTAATAAATGTTATGACTGTGGAAGGGAAAATGCAGCACAACAGCTGAGGCCCGGGGAGCCAGCGCCTCTGCACCCCTCTCTGTGTGGCCCGGTGAAGCTCTCTTCCCCTCTCTGAGCCTCAGTTTCCTCATGTGTACAGTGGGGGAGTTGTGTGGCTCAGTGATATTTGAAAGCCCTTTATCTTGGCATATGAGAGTGTTGATATTCTCTCATGGTTAGAAAGGAACATTGAGGAAGAAGGATTGGGGATTGGGAGCTGGAATGGGGAGGCTCCTCTCCAGGGATCAGCCGTCCTGCCTCCCTTTGGAACTCAAAGCATCCTGCAGGTGGTTTCAGATCCTGTGGGCACTTGGGAGATGCTGGCGTGTAGGGCATTGGAGAATCTCTAAGTGCTTCGTGGAACTGCTCAGATATCAGGATTCCACAGGTAAGGAAAGGAAGGTGCAGAGAGACATGGTTAAGAAGTGGAAGAGCCAGAATTCAAACCCCAAAGCCCATGCTTCCTCAGCTCCAACCAGGCCGGACCCTGGAGGAGGGAAGTGACAGGGCAGGCAGAGAGAGGGGAACTTCAGCCAAGAAATGTTCCATCTGAAAGTCACAGTGCATTCTCTCCCAAGCAGCTGCGAGTGAAAAATAGAGTGGGTCGGAATTAGCAGACCTTTTTTTTTTTTTCCTTTTTAATTTATAGTTTGTTAGTTGATGGCCTCATTGGGAGAACGTCTTGGTCTCTGGCTTGGCAGCCAAGTCAATGACAAAGTACGGACAGCCCAGAACAGCCTTCCTCCTCCATGGCAGGTCATGACTAGGGGTGGACCTCACCTGTATCCTTGGACATCTTAGCAGTGGTGGTCCTTACACAGGCGTCCCCCATGTTCCAGAAGGCAGGGAAACCCCACTGTTGGCTTGAAGGCTGCACTAGTTCCATTTCTGATGTTCATTTCCCCAGACATGTAGTAAATCACTTGCTGTTCTCCAAGAACCAGAGAAATAAATGCAATTAGGACACAGACCCTGTCCTCAGGTTGAAGGGGTGACAGTCACACATACAAGTAATTACAGGATGGTGCAATGAAAACTGCAGCAGCAGAGAGAAGGGGCAGGCTGAGCCTGGGTTGGGGCATCAGGGAAGGCTACCTGAAGGTGGTGATATTTAAGCTAGCTTTTGAAGGATGAGTAGGAATTCAAGAGGGTAGAGCTGCCCCCAGTGCCTGACACTGGGGGGTGTTCAGTAAATGTTTCTGTCCTATTTTCTTTTCTAGGGGTTTCTAAGATGTTGCTCTTATGTGCTTTGCCACATTATAAACTTACTAGGGACAGAGATTGTGTGCTTTTGCCTTCTTTCCAGGTTCCTGCAGCAGTGGACGCAGGATCTGACCCATAGAGCAGTTTCCCAACCCCGGCCCTGTTGGCAGTTGGGGTTGGGTAATTGTTTGGGGCAAGAAGGGGGTGTTGGGGCATATCCTGTGCATTGTGAGATATTTAATAGCATTTATGGCCCCTCTCTCCCTCCTCCCCACACAGTCATGACAAATGAAAAAAGTCTGCAGACATTGCCAAATGTCCCCTGGAGGCAAGATCACACTTGGAGAACCACTGTCATGGAATCTCTATGTAGTCATTCATTCATTTACTTTTTCATTCACACATTCAACAGACATTTACTGAATACTTACCACAGTAGGCATTAGGAACACAAGGACGTGTAAGACATAGCAATGGCCACTGTCCTTGGGGAGTTGCCAGGCCAGAGAGGAAGAGGGACAAACCAACAGCTGTGATGGGGGAGCATAGAAGCTGTGGGAGCTCGGGGGTGGGGGGAGGGCATGTATTCCAGGAAGGCTCCCTGGAAGAGGTGACACCTGTACTGAATATTGAAAATAAATAGAAATTAGCTAGGTGAAAGGGAGAGAAGGCCTTCTAAACCAAGAATGTGGGTTGAGTGAAGCCCTCAAGGACGGGCACACCTGGCCTTTTGGGGGAGTACAGCAGCTCTGCACACGTGGGGCATACATCTGCCCTGCCCTCCAGGTTCCCTGCGCAAAGGAGGCGTTTGGGTCCCCCCCACCAACCTCTCAGTGGCTCCGTCTCCGTGTCATCCTCGCCACCCTCTGCAAACGCCACCTTCCCGTCCAGAGGTTTCTTAGTGATGCCAGTCCCTCCAGGTTGCCATGGGGAGAAGGTTTTAGCTACCTCTGCCTTTAGACCTGTCACCCAGCCCCTGATTACATTTGGAGTTTGAAGACAGACTGAGATACGGTGCACGGTTCCTCTCTGGAGAGTCACAGCTGCCAGCCCATTAGCTCTCCGGAGCTGAATGGAAAGGCCGGCCCTCTAATTGCCTGAGGACTTTGGTGTTACTGAAACTTCCTGATGCCTGAAGATGTGTGATCTTCCCAGTGCGGCCCCGGCATTTCCAGCAGCTCTCCAAAACAGACGCCCTTTTTTTTTTTATTGAAGTATAGTTGATTTACAGTGTTGTGCCAATCTCTGCTGTCAGCTGAGTGACTCAGTTATATAGAAAGAGACATTCTTTTTTTTTTTAATATTCTTTTCCATTATGATTTATCACAGGATATTGAATACAGTTCCCTGTGCCGTGCAGTAGGACCTTGTTGTTTTCTCTTCCCTACATAATAGTTTGCCTCTGCTAATCCCAAACTCTCAATCCTTCCCTCCTCTACCCTCCCCGCCCTTGGCAGCCACAAGTCTGTTCTCTACGTCTGTGAGTCTGTTTCTGTTTTGTAGATACGTTCATGTGTGTTGTATTTTAGATTCCACATATAAGTGATATCATATGGTTTTTGTCTTTCTCTGTCTGACTTGCTTCCCTTAGTATGATCATCTCTAGGTCCATCCATGTTGCTGCAAATGGTATTATTTCGTTCTTTTTTATGGCTGAGTGATATTCCATTGTATATATGTACCACATCTTCTTTATCTATTCATCTGTCGATGGACATTTAGGTTGTTTCCATGTCTTGGCTGTTGTGAATAGTGCTGCTATGAACATAGAGGTGCATGTATTTTTTTGAATTATAGTTTTGTCCAGGTATATGCCCAGGACTGGGATTGCTGGATCATATGGTAGTTCTGTGTTTAATTTCTTGAGGAACCTCCATGCTATTTTCCATAGCGGCTGTACCAACTTACATTCCCACCAGCAGTGTAGGAGGGTTGCCTTTTCTCCACACCGTCTCCAGCATTTCTTATTTGTAGACATTTTAATGATGGCCATCCTGACCCATGTGAGGTGGTACTTCATTGTAGTTTTGATTTGCATTTCTCTAATTGCAGATGACTTTTTTTTTTTTTTTTGGCGCACGGGCTTAGTTGCTCCGTGGCATGTGGGATCTTCCTGGAGCGGGGATTGAACCCGTGTCCTCTGCATTGGCAGGCGGATTCTCAACCACTGCGCCACCTAGGAAGCCCTGCAGATGACTTTTTAAAAACCACTTATTTGTATATTTGGTTCATCTTCCGGGGAATGGAAACATTAAATATTAGGAATGGGATGGACAGGGAGGTCAAATCTTTTGAGCTTATGGATTTGATTAATTCCAGTTGTAACATTTCAAAAGGGCCCCTCAAAAAGGTATCAACTAAACTGCCATTTCCCAGTCTGGGGTCCCCAGACCCTAATGGTCTTTGAAAAGGGTGATGGGGGAGGATCTGAGAAATAGGGTAAGGGTTTTGAAAACCCTGCTGGGGATTCTGTGCTTAGCAAAACTAAGGCTGAATCTGCTAGCTCAAAGGTCAGGTTATTTGAGTCTAAAATTCGTCAATACTGTTTGCAGGATTACACCCTAACTTTGACCTCTGAGGCTCAGCTTGGCATGGGCAGTGCCAACCTCACTGCCACCACCACGTCCCTTGCAGCCTCCCTCTGCCCTCTTCTCATTGCTTCTTGGCCTTTTGACTAAGGTCAGGTTCTCTCTTCTCTGCCACACAGGTGCCCATACACCCTGGACCCCCATACACACTGACCCCCCAGACACACCAGCCCGCCATACACACAAGCCTCTCTTACATCCAGATTCTGCCGGAGACCCTTCCCTGCTCTCCCTTCATCATCTGCCTCACCCAGTGCTCAGCTCTCCACCCTGCCTCCCAGAAGCTTCTACTGACCATCTCGACCAGTGTCGCAGGGACCCTCTAGGGAGTGGAATCTTGAGTTACACAGACCTGGCTGCAAATCCCAGCTCAGCCACTTACCTGAGGCATGAATGCATCTCTCTGGTCCTCCATTTCCCCACGTGTCAGATGAGAATAGTCGTGTTCCTACCTCACAGGGTTGTCACGGGCATCAGATGGAATTGTGAAGGCTCTCCACACTGCCTTGCTTCTGGGATAGTCCTCTTCACCTCAGCTGTGGCTTCCTGTCTTCGTTTACACCTCCAAGGGGACAGGGACCAAGTCTTGGATCCCTTATCCTCAGATTCTGGTGCAACACCTCACAAAGAGGAGACTCCCAGTACGTTTGCATGAAGATATCCAAGGATGTCAGGGAGGGAGCCAGAACCACTTACCAGCTGGGTGAACCTGCGCAGGTTATTTTTCCTCTCTGTGCCTCAGTTTCCTCATCTGTAAAATGGGTATCACGATAGTACCTACCTTGTAGGGTTACCGGGAGGATGAAATGAGTTAATACATGTAAAGTGCTTGGCACAAAGCAAACACTATTTACTCTTATTATTTGATTAATAAAACCAGAGAACTGAATGATTTATTACTTCACCAAAGCACTGTGGAAGGCAAAACATTTCATAGTGTACGGTGCGGGGGGCGGGGAGCATGAATGATGAAATATCTGTGGCTGCTGAGATGGTCCCATCTCTCCCCTAACCCATCCCACCCACTCCCCGACTGTGGGGAGTAAGGATTTGGGACTTTTTTTTTAATCAGCAGAGTGCGGTGTGCTATTTCACACCCCGGCTGTTTAAGTGTATACCTAGTTACAGCTGACTGCCTCGGGTGATTGGCTGAGGGGGCCAAGCTCCCGTTTGTCCCCAATCAATCTGGAAGCTGAACAGCGGCCAGAATATTCATTTTCCACCATCAGGCCGGCAGCCTGGGATTGTGCTTGATGCAGGAGCTGCTGGGCCCACGGGCTTGGGAGGAGGTTCAGGGGCTGTGGGGTCTTCCTGGTGCCCCAGGACGGTAGGTAGCTGGACAGAGGCGGGGGCTTGAGCACCCCATGTCCCTGTTATTAATTAAGGGGCAGGCACCGGTGAAAGGGGCAGGAGGGCTAGCTAATGTGGCTTAGGTGTGGCTCAGGGTCCCGTGCTGTCGATGCCAAGGTTGTATCCTTGACGCCGTGTAGCCCAAGGTAACACCAGACATGTAGGCTGGTATTTCATAAGCACCTACTGTAGGTTTCCCTTGGGCAGAGCACTCTAGAGAGGAAACACAGACGCAAGCGTAGGAGCTAAAAATACCAGCTCCATCTGGAAGAATGGAGACATCGGGGAACCGTCTTGATAAAAATGGTCCCGCGACGAGATGGCTTTCCTTCAATCACTCCTTCATTTACTTCGAAACTTAGCACCTTAGCATGAGGCGGGCATGGTTCTGGTGACTTACAGACACCAGCGGGGAGTAAAATGCAGGCTCTGTTTCCCCAGGAGGCAGCTGCGTAAGAGGTGAGACCGAGAAAGTGCACACACAACCACCGCCACAACGATCAGAGCAGAAATAGTGGCCACTGATCAGGCGCTGACAGTAAGCGAGGCTCCACGCACGTGACTGCATTTATTCTTACCATAGCTCCGTGAGAGAGGGCCTATTTTTATCCTCGGTGTGCAGATGGCGCGCCTAGAGCTCTGAGAGGGGTGAGTCGCTCAACAGAGGCCCAGGCAGTCAGGAAGGAATCACGAGTCAGACCAGCCCCATCTGACCTCAAACCACTAGGCTAGCCTGCCTCTCCAAATAACTGGAGCACGTCGTTCTGTTTTTGTTTTTAGAACACACCGTTTTAACTGCTGAGCAGGAACTACAGAAAGTAGGCACCCAGCTTGGGTGTGGGATGGGGTGGGGTGAGCCCTTGGCAGTGGCTTAAGCACCCCCCTTCTCCCCAGCACACGTCGTAGTGTCTTGCACATTGACTGACGTGTTCCTTCGAAGCCTTTCTGAGCACCGTCAGGCAAGCATCTGCCCCCTATTTAACGTTCACAAAGCATCCGTCTGTCTGTCCAGCCCACGAGGGGGAACTGTGCTAGCCCTCCCTTTGTAGAGGAGGAAACAGAGGCTGATGAGAAGTGGGGTGCAGACTTGAACCCAAGCACCCAGGACTCCAAAGCCCAAGTTCTTTGACTTTGCCTCTGCTAGGGGGATAGGTGCAAAGCGAGACCCAGCCCCCAGCCCCCAAATCCTTCCAGCTCCATGTGCTGCCTCTTCCTCCGACCCAAGGGGCAATTTATCCCACTCCGGTCCCTTATCAACATGAAGCCCCTGTGATGTTCTGACGCCCTGAGCCACTGGGGTCATAAAACATTCTCTCCTGTCACTTTCCACATTGGAGAAATGCATCTGAAACCTGCCAGCTTGACCTTGGGCTGCTGCATGCAGATCCAAGCAGGAAACCATTCGTTTCAGTGTCATCCTCTTCCCTCTCCAACCTCTGACAGCACCCCCTCGGGCCCCCACCTGCAGCTCAGCCTCGGCTTAACTCAGGGAGGGCAGCTTCCTTCCACCTTCCTTCTTGAGTTGCAAATATCATTGGGATCTATGGGATTTATTTTGCTCCTTCCTTATCGTTCATTGGTGTCTCCCAGGTGCTGTTTCTCCCCCAGCAGGGGTGAGTCTCCTTCACTGCACCTTCCCCAGGGCGGGGCCCAGAGTAGACGCATGAGAAATGCCTCTGGCTTGACCCCCACGCCTTTGCTCATGCTGTTTCCTGGGTCTCGTGTGCTCTCTCCCCTTCTCTCATGTTTGACTCCTCCTTGCAAAGGCTCCAACAACCCACCCCTCCTCCTTGGGAGAAGGGAAGTCCCGTTCATCAGGAGTCATCTCTGTTTAGGCACCTGGTGGGTGAGGCTGGCCCTGAAAAGGGGACTCGGAACTCAGGACAGAGTGACGTGGGATCAGCCCCTGCCTCTTGTCAGCTGTGTGAATGTGGCACATTGCCTCTCCTCCCTGAGCTCCATCAAATGGGGTGATAACAGTACCTGCCTTACTGGGTTGTTGGGAGGACTGGGAAGGTGATTCTTGTAAAAGCATCTGGTCTTGTACCTGGCAGGCGGCAGACACTTACTGCAACGCTCTGCTCTGAGCGATGTAAGTAATAACTTACATACTGCCACTTACGGAGCTACTGCTGTGTCATGGGCACCAGGGTAGGTATTCCAGAGGCATCATTTAGTCAAGAGGAATCGGGCCCTTACTGTGCACCGGGCACAGTTTCAGGCACTTGGAATTCATCAGCGCAAGAAAAATACAGGTGATAAATCCTCACCCTCATGGAGATGGGAGGTGGTCAGGGAAGGCCTCATGAAGATGTGATATTTGGTGTCCATGTCCACCAATTCCCCAGCGCCAAGAACCTTGCCTCATGCAGACAGAGGAGGGTGACTGTTGCAGGCATCCAAGTGCCCCCGTGAGGGAGGGAGTCACGTGGACACTTTAGAGATGGGCAACCCCCCGCCCCGTTCATTCATTCATTTCATCCCCACGAGACGTGTTGGGATGTTATGAGCCGCATGCGAGAGTTGAGGAGGCTGACACTCAGAGATGCTGAAGATCACAGAGCTAGCAGGGGACATGCCTGGCTTCCTGTAAATCAAAATGTAAGATCTTGTTATGATCCAGAAGTTGGTGCCCCAGATGGCAAAGGGCAGGGCACTCTTGCACCCCTCCTGTGCTGCCCAAGCCTGTTGCCAGCTCCTAGCAGCTCTGCCTCTGGGAATCTAGCACGGACTGTGTCACACTCACGTGGCTTTGCCTTACGCCCTCCAAGGGGCCCACCACTGGATGGAGCAGGAAGAAAGGGAAGCACCACCTTTTTGTTCTGGGCTTGCCTCCTCCGTCTTGGAAAGCGAGTCTCAGAACATCTGCTCAACCAAGCCCCAGCATGTTAAACAGCCGCTGAAAATGTATTGTTGCCTCCTTCAATACATAGCAATTACATGGCGTGTTTTGCTCATTAGCAAGAAATTGACACAGAGGCAGTTCTGCTTTTTAAATTACCACTAATCTTACTGCACCTGTTTGGGAAGAAGGCGGGTAGAGAAAAGAAAAAAAAAAAAAAAAGATTGGTAATAACCATTTCATGATATTTTAAAACAAACACTTCCAGACTCCCTTAAAAATAGCGTTTGGGGCTTTCAGGCTCCTGTTTTATTTTAAGAGGAGGCCCTTCGCCTCATGCCACAGACTGGCATTACTCTCTGTCAACGTCACAGGCTCAAAAGTCATATGTACTCAGGCACAAGGAACAAGGGAGCCCCGGGGTCTGAGCCTGGCTTCCTTGAGGCTGTTAAAGGTGAGATGCTGTGATTAACTGGGTGTTAAGGGATTGGTACACATCGATGACCACCATCATACCTAAGAGGCTTGTGGAAAACTGACTTTTGGGAGGCGTGTTGGGGGGATGCAAGTGCCTTTACTGGTGTCCCCAGGGCTCAGAGAGGGGGAGTCAGTTGCCCAAATCACACAGCTCTCCCTGAACCTGGCATTCAGGCTTGCTGCCCAGACTGACTGCTTGGACCATGGTGCCACATTTCCCACTTCCGTCTCAGTCCGCTGGGCCGCGTGCCATGCCCAGCACAGAGGCTCACCGCACAGACTAGGCACTCAATAAATGCATCCTAATGCTGCCTCCCAAGACTCTCCTTTGCTGATACCCTCCAGGCCTTGGGTCTATCTCATTCTGTTTTTGTCTTTGTTTTTCTGCCCTCACCACGCGGCATGCAGGATCTTAGTTCCCCGACCAGGGATCGAACCCGTGCCCCCGCATTGGAAGCATGAATTCTTTTTTTTTTATGGAAGCGTGAATTCTTAACCACTGGACTGCCAAGGAAGTGCCGGGTACATCTTGTTCTGTAGGAGGCAGACTGCCTTGTGTTGAAGCCCTTTGGCTGGGTGATCTTGGGCAAAGCTACCTCTCTAAGCCTTTGCTTCCTCAGTTGGAAAATCGAGATATTGTTGATAAATATGTCTTGAGCTTGCTGGCTGAATGATGAGAACCATGTGCAACAATGGGGCTGAAAGTGCTTGAGAACCTGCCAAAGTGGTTTAGGAATCACATTATTACTCTGGAGTAGATTACTCCTTGGAGGAGGTACTGGGGCCCAGTCTTGGGTTAATGAGAAATTCCTTTAGAGCTTAGCACAGGACTTGGCTCTTGGTGAAGATTTGCCAAATGAATTCATTCATTCATTTGAAAAAGTACAGATGGAGCACCTCCTCTTGCCAGACATCGGTCTAGGAGCTGGGGGTACGGCAGGGATCAAATATGTGGTCCTGTCCTCATGGGGCTGATGTTCTAGGGAAGAAGTGTGTGTGTGTCCAGAGCTACTGGAACTAAGTACCACAAACTGGGGGGCTTACAACAACAGACATGTCTTTTCTTACTGTTCTGGAGGCCAGATGTCTGAAATCAAGGCATCAGGAAGGCTGATTCCTTCTGGAGGCCCCAAGGAACATCTGTTCCATGCCTCTCTCTTGGCTTCTGGTGGTCCTCAGCAACTCTTGGCATCCCTGGCTTGTAGATACATCATTCCAGCCTCTGCCTCTCTGCCATCCCACGGCACGCTCATCTCTGTGTCTGTGTCCAAATTTCTCTCTTCTTATAAGGGCACCAGTTACTGAATTAGGGTCCACCCTAATCCATTATGACCTCATCTTAACTTGGTGATGTCTGCAAAGACCCCATTTCCAAATAAGGTCACATTCACAGGTCCCAGGGGTTCAGGCTTGAGCACATCTTTTTGGTGGAGACAATTTGACCCACTACTTGGAAGTAGAAGGTGAACAAACATATACAGAGAATATGTCAAGAATATGTACTTGAAGACAATTAAGAAGGGTGGAGAGGCTTTCAAGTGATGTGTGAGCAGAGAAAGCCTCTGTGAGGAGGTGACATTGAGCAGAGAGAGCAAATGAATGGGGACATGAGTCATGCAGATACCTGAGGGAACAGCATTCAGATTGAGAGAGGAACCAGTGCAAAGGCCCTGAGGCAGGATCAGGCAAGGGAGAGCAAGGAGGCCAGGGCGCTGGAGTTGAATGAGTGAGGGGGCAGAGATAAGATCAGCCGTATGGGGCAGCCTATCATCTTAGAGACCAAGGGCTTCAGCTGTTATTCAGAACGAGAGGGAAACCATTGCAGGGCTTTGAACCATAGAGTGACCTTGTTGTGGCTGAAGTTTTATAAGCATCACTCTAGCTGATACATGGAGAACAGATTGCAAAGCGATCAAGAACGGTTTCAGGGCAGCTGAAAGAAGAGGAGAGAGAGCACTGAAGTTCATAAAAGGGCTTGGTCTGGGGATTCTGTTTAACCCATTAAGCCCCCCAGAGAAGAAAAATCAGCAGAGTGGTCTGCTGCCCAGGTGGGCATCTTTGATGCAAATAAATCCAAATATATTTGCTTCCTGAACACCTCGTGGTGTTAAGTTCTAGTCCCTGGGACGGGTTGGGGTGGGGAAGGATGAAGAATGCAGACTCCTTAAGCTCAAAGGACTTACAGAGAAGAGGCAAAGGTGCTTTGCATACACACAGCTCGCCCCAGTGAGCTCCAGAATAGAGAGACATTGGTTCTAAAAGGGCATCTAGGAAATCTTACTGGAGGAGGTAGCAGCTGACCTGAGCCTTCTAAGAATGAATAGGATTTTGGCAGAAAGAGTTGGGATGGAGACCTGCCTGGTCTTGGAGGAGGAACTTTGAGGAAGGATGTTGAACTTGAATTTGTCTCATGGATGACTGAAGCAGAGGGTCTAAGGGTAGGAGAAGTCGGCATTTTGCACTTTTCATTTCTCGCTCTTCCTTTGTTTTCCTTCCTGAGTGTTTACTGTGAGCCTGGACCTGTGCTAGGCACCAGGGGAGCCACAGTGAACAAAAAAGACCTACCTGGTTCCTGTTGGAGCCCGTGGACTGGTTTAATGCTCACATGCATCTATATTATGAAGAAGGGGGACATTTTTAATATTAGAACAGAGTTTGTGCTTGCTTCTTCAAGCATTGGGTACCATGGCAGGTTGTAAGCAGGGGAATGACATGATTTGAACTGGACGAGAGATAATCATTAGGGCAGCGTGTATAGGATGGATTGGAAGGAGGCCAGAGGCAGGGAGGCAAGTGTACGTCAAAGGAAGACCTGCAGTTATGCCCTGCCTTTATCTGGGCTTTCTGGTCAACCCAGCCCCTATGTGGCTGGGAGGTGGGAGATGGAGCATCAAGGGAGGGAGAACGGGCTGCAGGTCTGGGAAGGGATGAAGGGTTTCCATGGCAACCTTTGCTTGCCCGTAGCTAAGGTAGCTCTGCAATTCCCCAGGCATCATTGCTGTGGGCCTTGAAGTCGGCATCCCTGGCAGCTGAAAGCTTGACTTTAGAAAGACTCGGATGTGGTAGGGTTGGAAGAGGAGAGGTGGAGAGAGTCGAGGCAAAGCTGTTCTGCTGGCACTGGGGTGCAGGCTCCCAGACAGCCCTTGAAATGCCCCTGTACCCCTTCTCCCACTCTTCTCCAGGCAGGAATTCTCCCAAGCCTGCCCTTGCTCCTTGACTTACATCCTACACCATGGGGGCTTAGGACATCTGGAAAATGGGTGGACGGTGCCTCCTTGTGATGACTTGCAATACTGTTTGCCAAGCTCCCTACACAATGCCTGGCCCAGGGGAAGCAGCATCAAATGCTCGTGGTCATTGCTTTCTCTGGCATTGTTACAAAAGAGTGCTGGCCTGGTATTGGGACACCAGGTCCTCCTCTCAGGCCGGCCAGTGCCTGGAGTGTGACCTTGAGAGAGTCACTTCCCTTCTTCTGGAACCCGCTGTCCTCATGCCGTATGGAGATGTTCCACTTTGCTATGCGCTGCGAGCTCTGTAGCCTGATTATCGTTACTATTATTATAGTATTATTGCAAGTATTAGTACTATTATTATAACCCCTCTTCTGTTAGTCCCTGATGCAAAGGGCAATTGTGAGTCCTGTAAATAGTCCACTTAGTGGAGAATGTGAAATTACTATACCGAAGTAGACAACGCAGGACCTTTTCATCTTCCCTTTTTGAGACATAATTATAGGAAAGAGCTCATGGAAATTAAATACTATATCATATATACATCAAGACAGGATTGCTTGTGGGTATTGAGAGTAATTAGGCAGGTTAATCCTCAAATGTTCATTTGTCTGAGTCTTAATAATTGACCCAAATCTCCTGTCCCTGAGTCCCCATGCCAGGTCTGGGTGGCATGTCCCTTTCCAAACTAGATGATGCTAAATTCAATTGAGAATCCTGAATTCAGACACCTGGGAGACATGCCCTCCGCCTCCTGTAGAAGAAAAGCACATTCATAGACCAAGTTTAGTTCACGGCTGTATGCCTAACCCTCACCCGGTGGCACAGGGGTGACACATTTGGAGGAAGGAACACAGGGAGGGAAGGGGTGCGTTGCTTTCTGAGCCATGCATCTGGAGAGAAAAGCAGAAACAGACACTCCCATAGTCTCTCAGTGGAAAAGCCAATGCTTTTCCCCTGGCCCCAGTCTTCCTCTCTTCCCTTTTACTCACCAACGCCCAAAGGAAGAAAAGAAAGTACGTCTAAGATGCAGAGCATCAGAGTCGCAGACCTGCTAGCGCACCTCCCCACAAGAGTCAATTACCTCACGCCACTTCTCCTGGGTTGTTGTTGTTAATTGAATTAAATGAGATAATATTGGTTAGTACTTAGCACGGCGCCTGGAAATGTTTATTGCACAGAATTGCATCGGTCATGGGCAGCGACTATTAGCATCATTGTTGCTGCTCTTAATTAGTTATTAATAACCCCCCTCGTTAGCACACCACTTTGGGACTTCCAACCTGTTTTCCAATGCCTTTCCTGATGACACCATCTGGGTCTCAATTTTCCCATAAGACAAATGGGAGTGACAGTGCAAGCCACGTGAAATTGTCCAGAGGCCATTCACACAGGGCTACATGTGTGAATGTGTTGCAAATGCCGGAGGGATTTACAGGCATTGAAACTGTGTTGTTTTGTGTTGTCTAAGCGGAGAGGCAGAGATAGCTCTGTCATAGCTGTAAGAAGAGCCTAGAGTCTTGTTGCATGTTGTGAAATGACTGTTTGGCTTTCCTCTTTTTGCCCAGACCTTTCTTTCTTTTTCTTTTTTTTTTTTTGGTTCAGGGGCACACAAGACCCAAGTAAGTGAGGGGTATCAGTTGGGCAGAGTGGTCCCAATTGTGTCATTAGTGGAGTAGCTGAAAGCACAGACTTGGGCTTTAGAGAATCTGGGCTTAAGCTTGAGCTCTGCCCCTCCCTCGGCCAAGTCACCCTCTCTCCTGGGTTAATCATGGCCCCTCCAAATTCATGTCGATCTGGGATCTCAGAATGGGACCTTACTTGGAAATGACTTGGATATTTGGGTCTTTGGAAATGCAATTGGTTGAGATGAGGTCATATTGGATTAGGGTGGGCCCTAAAGACACGTGTCCTCCTGAGAAGGCCATGTGAAGATGCAGAGGAGATACACTCAGAGAAGAACATTCAGTGAAAAGGAGGCAGAAGTTGGAGGGATGCAACTACAAGCCAAGGAACACCAAGGGTGGGCGGGAGCTCCCAGAAGCTGGCGGAGGCAAGGAGGGAATCTCTTCTAGAGCCTTCAGAGGGCGACTGGCCCTGCAGACACCTTGATTTTGGTCTTCTGGTCTCCAGATCTGCAAGAGAACAAATTTCTCTTATTCTAAGCCATCCAGTTGGTGGTAATTTGTTACGGCAGCAACAGGAAATGAATATGCCCTCTCTAGGCCTTGGGTTCCTATAATATGGGGACGAGATAGTACAAGCTTGCAGGTGGCTGGGTGGGTGCTGTGAGTTGACCCATGCAAAGCTCTTAGAGTGATGCTGGGCCCATGCATGGTCTCCCAGCGATCACGCCTGGACACCCAACTCTGAACAAGGCGACCAGAGCTCCGTCTGTGCCTTAGTCACGGGCCGCCAGCCTGGACGCAGGAGACACTATTTGTTCGCAGGATTGCAGGGGATGGACAAGGTGACAGGTGCAGTAACTGGCCGGAGGCCCTGACGACCACCCAGCGGCGGGACCTACTGTGCGCCAGGCACTTGGTACATGCTATCACACTGAATACCCAGAAAGCCCTTTAGGCTCAGCATCCTTACGCTTACCTCCTAATCTGTAAAACGGGACTAATGACATCTCTACCTCAGTGTCACGATTTGGACTAAGGAAACGCAGTGCCTTGCACATGAGTATTTAATAAGTGGGAATTACTATTGGTATTTATTATCATTACCTCTTTTTCACAGTTGAGAAAGTGAGGCGCAGAGAGGCAAAGCAACTCACCCCAGGCTGCACAGCCATCACAGGCATTGGACCTGGGCATAGGATTCTGACTCTGGCCTCGTGCATCTCAGGCCCCCTCTGGAGACACACCTTGCCTCCTGCTTGTAGCTAGGACATGGGTTGAGGGTGGGGTTTTCAGTTGAAAACCAAAGGTTCAGCTGATGCTGCATGAACTGCCAACCTTGTTTTTCATGGTGTTGATGGAAAGGAAATCTGGTTTTGAGGCCAAGAACCCCACTTGGTGGGTCCTCCTACAAGCTTGGCACAAACTGACCAGTGGCAGCAGTTGCTCCGCAAGGCTGCCCGGCAAGTGGATATGAACCCCGCTGACGCCCGTGCATTTCTCATCCAGTGCTGCAGCCTCAGAGCCTGCCCCAGGGCCTGCAAAGACTGGGAGGGAGTCAGGCATCATGACGTGTGAATATTTGTGGTCAGCGGGGTGTAGCGCTCGGAGTCAGCTGTGCATTCAAATCCCATCTCTGCCTCCTCCAACAGAGTTTGGGTCCATACGCTTCACCTCCCTGAGCCTGTTTCCTCTGTAAAATGGGAACATGACAAGTGCTGGCCTATCTCAGGATAGATGCTCACTAAGGCAGAAAAGTGCCCTTAGTCGGTGCCCCCCTGCGGCGGGGCTGTCATTATAGGGACTCAGTGGTGTTTGTGGAGTTGGAAAGCCTCACCCCAGGGCCAGGAGACTCACACCCCATGAGCCAGGGAGGGCATCTGTCTCCAAACACACATTCAGATCTTGTCTGTTAGAGCAAAGAGATAGATCTGTGTGCAGCCACTTGTGCGCTGGCACAGTTGGGGTCTGCTCTCCACTCCCCCTATTCATCTCCTGGAGGCCCTTAAGAGTCCTGAGCTCACCCCCCATCAACGGAACCACCCCCACATAGAGATGACCTGAGATCACCCACCGCCATGGAAACCCACTGGGGCAGCCTTACTCCAAAGGGTTGCAGCACATCCCCTGGGAAGTGGTTAGAAATGCAGAATCTTGGACCCCATCCCAGGCCTACTGAGCCAGAATCTGCATTTTTACATGATCCCTGGGTGACTCTCACATACGCACATTGACGTTTAAGAAGCACTGGGCTAGAGAATAAGAAAAAAGGAAAGGGTTAGGGAGAAAAGAACTGTGGAGTAGAGCTTATTTAGAGATTTATGTGCTTATTTGGTACTCATTTATGTACTTATTGTGGCTTCACATCTGCAGGTCACACTCTACCCAAGACCCCTGAAAAACCTTTTGGCAGAACCATTCCTCACCCCCAAGTGTCTGACGGCCTGCAGGCAATGTTCTTGAAGTTAACACAGCGATATTAATAATGAGAGCAAATAGGGCTTCCTAGGTGGCTCAGTGGTTAAGAATCCGCCTGCCAATGCAGGGAACACAGGTTCAAGCCCTGCTCCAGGAAGATCCCACATGCCGCAGAGCAACTAAGCCTGTGCGCCACAACTACTGAGCCTGTGCTTTAGAGCCACAACTATTGAGCCCACGTGCTGCAACTACTGAAGCCCACGCGCCTAGAGCCCACGCTCCGCAACAAGAGAAGCCACGGCAACGAGGAGCCCATGCACCACAACAAAGTGTAGCCCCCACTCACCGCAACTAAAAAGAAAGCCTGCCCACAGCAAAAAAAAAAAGACCCAACACAGCCAATAAAATAAATTAATTAATTTAAAAAATAATGATAGCAAATAGTCTCCGAGCCCTAACTCTGGGCCAGGCACTGTGCTAAGAGTTTAGGGAGTATTATCTCATTCAGTCCTCATGCCTACCTGGTGGGGTGGGTCTTATTAGTCTCCCTCATTTTATGGAGTTGGGATCCAAGGTAACGTGGCTGGTTCAGACTCACACAGCCTGTCGCTACAAGCTGGGCTTTGAGCAAAGTCCTCCCGCTGCTAGGTTCCCCCTTTGCCCAGCAGGCTGCCCATCCTTATTTACTGGGAGGATGTCTCCAGTGTAATCCTTGGTCCAGCTTCTGCTCCTGCGTGAAATGCATCTGCTCACAAACCTCTCACCTGCTTTACTGTCATTGCTGCTGCTGTTGTTTGTTTGTTTGTTTGTTTGTTTGTTTTTAAAGAGTATTTTATTTTTCTTTTACTTTTTATTTTTTGGCTGCATTGGGTCTTTGTTGCTGTGTGTGGGCTTTCTCTAGTTGTGGCAAGCGGGGGCTACTCTTTGTTGCGGTGTGTGGGCTTCTCATTGCGGTGGCTTCTCTTGTTGTGGAGCGTGGGCTCTAGGTGCACAGGTTTCAGTAGTTGCAGCACACAGGCTCTAGAGCACAGGCTCTGTAGTTGTGGCACATGGGCTTACT
Source organism: Hippopotamus amphibius kiboko (assembly GCF_030028045.1). NCBI lineage: Eukaryota > Metazoa > Chordata > Mammalia > Artiodactyla > Hippopotamidae > Hippopotamus > Hippopotamus amphibius. The sequence goes on along the minus strand of NC_080193.1, from coordinate 7,469,504 downwards.
TGCTCCGAGGTTTGTGGGATCTTCCCGGACCAGGGCTCAAACCCATGTCCCCCGCGCTGGCAGGCGGATTCTTAACCCTGTTTGTTTGTTTTGATTGTCCCCAGAGCGTTCTTCAGACGGCGCATCCTACCCCCCACTTATAATGCCCTTTCTCAACATCCTCCTCTGTTTGCGTTGAAAATGGCAAATGCAAAGATATTAGAACCCTGGCTTTCTTTGTTTTTGAGTCCACAGTGACTAACTCATTGGTGGTACATAATAGGCACCCGGGAAATGTTTGTTGAATTTAGTTTATGTCTTTAGCTGAATTATTATTTAGTTCGGGATCATTAGTTCATTATTACTTTATTGAACTATTTAGTTGAATTTAGTTTGCATCCATTCTTAATGAGGGCAATATTGCCCCCAATGGGACGAAAATCAGTTCTTGGCTTCCTGTGTGTGTATAAAGCAGAGATCTACATACAGTACATAAAGAGGTACATAGTCTAGCTGCAGGATTAAATTTTCATAGAAAAAAATTATCTTAAAAGCCTGCTGGGGTGGGTGACAATGAAAAGATTTGATAAACACAGGTTTATAATATAATTTACTCACAGCTATCCTTTTAAAAATCTAGACCACAAAACACAAAAAGACAGAGTGCATAATTAAATAATTCACCAACATGAACCACAAGTGGAAAACTCATGGGAAATGTTCATCCTTCAGAGGTCAAGAAAGTGCACCTGATTGTGTCCTTGAGGGACCACATTACACTGACTAAATTAGCTTAAAACGTTTAAAACCAGTAAGGCTGGGTGCTGGCAAGGTTACTGTAACACTGGTAAGCAAGGATGTTTGTAATTCAAAAGACCCCTTAGGAAAGCAGCGTGGCAGTTCTGTTCAGCTAGAGCTGTAAAAATCTCCATGCCCTTTGACCAAAGAATATCATTCCGGGGAATTTGTGCTTGGAAATGGATTTGATGGTAGCAGAAGTTGTGTGCGTGAAGATGCTCATTAGCTAAAGTGAGCACTGGAAAAGGAAGAGAGGAAAGGAGGGAGATATGTCCCCCCCAAATCAGCACATGTGATGAGGCATCTAGCAGAGTACTGAGCACGTGGTAAACACTCCAAAGGCAGTGGCTTCCCCTGGACCTCCCCTCCCAACGAGCAGTCAGGTAGGAAGAACTGAGTATCTGTCCCATCTGGGGGGCTTTGTGAAAGAGGGTCGGTGTCAGGGGTCATAGGGAGGAAGGTCTGGAAGACAACCCCAGCACGGCTAGGACCTTGGACAGCTACCGAGGCAGAGGGACAGCCTACGCAGCTCCTTGTCAGTGGGTGGGTATCTCCAGGCAAGAAAGTGAGGGCTGTTTCCTGACCTCAGAATTCTTTTTTTTTTTTTTAAATTGAAATGTAGTTGATTGACAAGGTTGTATTAATTTCTATTTAATATATTCTTTTTCATTATGGTTTATCATAGGATATTGAGTATAATTCTCTGTGATATACGGTAGGACCTTGTTGTTTATCCATTCTATATATTAACGCTTACATCTGCTAACCCCAACCTCCCACTGCATCCCTCCCCCAGCCCCCTCCCCCTCGGCAACCACAAGTCTGTTCTCTATGTCTGTGAGTCATTTGTTTCATAGATAAGTTCATTTGTGTCATATTTTAGATTCCACATATAAGTGACATCATGTGGTATTTGTCTTTCTCTTTCTGACTTACTTCACTTAGTACTATAATCTCTAGTTGCATCCGTGCTGCTGCAAATGGCATTATTTCGTTCTTTTTTATGGCTGAGTAGTATTCCATTGTATATGTGCACCACATCTTTATCCATTCCTCTGTCGATGGGCATTTAGGTCGTTTCTATGTCTTGGCTATTGTGAACAGTGTTGTTATGAACATAGGGGTGCATGTATCTTTTTGAATTATAGTTTTGTCCGGGTATATTCCCAGAGTGGGATTGCTGGATCATATGGTAGTTCTATTTTTAGTTTTCTGAGGAACCTCCACACTGTTTTCCATAGTGGCTGCACCAGCTTACCTTCCCACCAACAGTGCAGGAGGGTTCCCTTTGAAGAACACTTTAGAATTCTCTCCCATGGCCTGTTTTCCTCTGGCCTAGGGAAATGAAGGTATCGTAAGGCATTATCCGTCTAAGGCCCAGGCATCTGCATTTACAAACTTGCCCTCTGCTTCTCCTAGAAGTCCAGTTAATGCTTTAGGAAGTCTGTGCTAATCCCCAACCTTTCCCAACTGGGGAGGCCTGAAGTCACTCTGATGGGCAAATGTCAGACAGCCTGCCGTTTCAACATCCTGGGTTGAAATGCAGTAGTTGAGACCAACCTGAGAAATTGCTCTTGACCACCGAGGATAACTTTAGCCAAGATAGTGGGGGTTAGGCTTGTCGCTGTCTTTTTCAGGTAATTTCACAATCCATCTGGGCCCACAGTTGCTGGGAAGAGAGTCCTGGGGCTGTTGCTTCCATGTCCACCAATTGCCGGCACAAAGGACCTTGCCAGAGGCAGACAGGGAAGGGTACCCTGTGGCAGGTGTCCAAGAACCCTTGCAGCGTTCACTCAACACAAGGGCGGGCACCGGGCTAGACACTGGAGTCCAGAGAGAACAAAAATAGACAGGGCCCCTGCCCGCATGGCGTCAGGTGACAAACCGATTACATAATTTAAGAATCATTGTCAAATGACATCTGTGGAGCTGTGGGGATATAAGAGCACATAAGAGGGGTTTGGGCTGGTCTGGGAGTTTAAGGAAGCGATGATGACTCTGAAACCTCAAGGATGATTAGGAGGGGAGGGGTGGGGGAGGGGGCAGGAGAGAGTTCCATGTGCAAATGTCTGGTGTCTTAGTCATCCAGCTCCTGCCTCCCTGCTTGCAAAGAATGAACAAATAGGTGGTGGGGGGGAGGGGGAATGAATGAGAGACTGGTGAGGAGTGAGAGGCAGATAAGCATTTGGGTATTAAGGAATGAAGGGGGTGTGTGCAGGAAAGAAGAAACTAACAAAGGCACGTGCGGACAAGGAAATGCGCTAACAAATGAATCAGTGACGTGGATAAAATGCCAGTTGAGTGAGAAGGGGACCAACACATGAATAGAAAGCTGATTTCTTCCATTCCAGAATTTCCCCATGGCCAATGTGGTCCAAGGGCTCCTTTTGAATGAACAGAATGTAGAAAACGTAGAGGAGGTGCTCATGGCTTGTTCTGTGCTGTGAGGAGAAGCTCTCAGGCTTGTCTGCAACACTGGGAGCTTTAAGAAATACAGATGCCTTGATGCCACCCTAAAGATGCTGCTGTAGTGGGCTGGGGTGTGGCCTGGGCATAGGGGTTGGAAAAACCTCCCCAGGTGCCTCTCATGTCCTGCCAGAGTGGGGAACCACTGCCCTCGGGCACCTGTTCTCGGAGTCTAGTCCCTGGACCAGCAAGCATCAGCACCACCTGGGACCTTGTGAGAAATGCAAAATCTCCAACCCCTCCCCAGACCTGCTGCATGAGAGACTCTGGGAGTGGGACCCAGCAGTCTGGGTCTTAACAGGTCCTCCCAGGGAGTCCTGACACCCTCAAGTCTGAGGTCCACTGCCAAGGAGGGAGCTTGTCACCTGCTGCGAGTCTCGCAAAGGGAGACATGCTCCTAGTGAAGGAAAGAGTCCAGACCCCTTAGTGTGATGCTCAGGCCTTCACAGTCTACACCAGGAGTTCTCAATGCGGGTGGGGAGCAGCTTTGCTCCCTGAAGGGTGTATGGCAATGTTCAGTGAGATTTTTGGTTGTTACAACTTGTTTGGGAGACTCCTGCTGGAATCCCGTGGGCTGAGGCCAGGGATCTTGCTAATCATCCTACAATGTACTGGACAGCTCCCCTCCCTGTGTCCCCCCAGCACTACAAGTAATTTTCCAGCCCCAATGTCAGGCGTGCTGAGGTTGAGAAATCCCAGTCTAGGTAAGTGCACCTAGCAAGGCTCTAGCTTTAGAAGAGAGGCGTCCGATGTGAGATGCTCTCTTTCTGATCTCATCCGTGTAACGTCCTAGACAATGGACTTCCCATTCAACGCTCTCGCTTTACAGGAGAGGAGAGAAGCCAGAGAACTGAAATGATTCCCTGGGGTCTCCCAGTACTCCTAATTCCTGTCCATTAATCCGTTCCATGAATATTTACTGAGGATTTACGATGTGCAAAGTAGTATGTTGGCACAAAGGATATAATGGAAGACCAGATGGAGATGATTCCTGCCCTCATGGAACTCACAGTAAACGGGGCATCAGTAAAATTACAAAGATTCTTAATTTAAGGTGTCTGGAGAAGGCCCTTCCGAGGAGGTGATGTTTATGCTGAGATTTGAAGACTGAGGAGGAGGGGCAGCCAGGGGGTGCAGAGGATCCCCCTTTCCTCTGACTCCAGCCTGCAAGGAAAATCTGGTCTTTTCCCTGCAGTCAAGTGTGTCTGCAGCTCGCTGATCTGGAGGGAGTTGCTGAAACTCGGAGGAGAACAGGCATTTAACTCCAGCCAGCGTTCAGAGTCTTATAGAAACCCCGGAGAGTTTATCACATCTAAGACCCTGATAGCATCTGTATTAGAAACGAGAACCCGACCAGACTGCTTGTGAAAGATTAGCTTTAGTTCTTTCAGAATAAATGGCTTATATCAACTCTGGCCGGCTTATATCAACTCTGGCCGGCTTTATCGCTGTGCTCCTGCCAGCCAGCCGCCCTTGTCCTCCATCAAGATGGCCACACATTGCCATACAAATCATAAGATTTCTTGTTCTAGTTCTGTGAAAAATGCTGTTGGTAATTTGATAGGGATTGCGTTGAATCTGTAAATTGCTTTAGGTAGTACAGTCATTTTCACAATGTTGATTCTTCTAATCCAAGAACACGGTATGTCTCCCCATCTGTTTGTATCGTATTTGATTTCTTTCATCAGTGTCTTATAGTTTTCTGCATACAGGTCTTTTGCCTCCTGAGGCAGATTTTTTCCTAGGTATTTTATCTTACGATTTGTATGGAAATACAAAAGAGCCCGAATAGCCAAAACAATCTTGAGAAGGAAAAATGGAGTTGGTGGAATTAGGCTTCCTGACTTCAAGCTATACTGCAAGGCCACAGTGATCAAGACAGCATGGCACAGGCACAAAAATATACAGGAAGACCAATGGAACAGAATAGAGAACTCAGAGGTAAACCCAAGCACATATGGGCACCTTATCTTTGACAAAGGAGGCAAGAATATACAATGGAAAAAAGACAGCCTCTTCAATAAGTGGTGCTGGGAAAATTGGACAGCAACATGTAAAAGAATGAAATTAGAACACTTTCTAACACCATACACAAAAATAAACTCCAAATGGATTAAAGACCTACATGTAAGGCCAGACACTATAAAACTCCTAGAGGAAAACATAGGCAGAACACTCTATGACATCCATCAAAGCAAGATCCTTTTGGACCCACCTCCTAGAATCATGGAAATAAAATCAAGAATAAACAAATGGGACCTCATGAAACTTAAAAGCTTTTGCACAGCGAAAGAAACCATAAACAAGAAGACAACCCTCAGAATGGGAGAAAATACTTGCCAACGAAGCAACAGACAAAGGATTAATCTCCAAAATATACAATCAGCTCATGCAGCTTAATACCAAAAAAGCAAATAACCCAGTCCACAAATGGGCAGAAAGACCTAAATAGACATTTCTCCAAAGAAGACACACAGATGGCCAACAAACACATGAAAAGATGCTCAACATCACTAATCATCAGAGAAATGCAAGTCATAGCCACAATGAGGTATCACCTCACACCAGTCAGAATGGCCATCATCACAAAATCTGGAAACAACAAATGTTGGAGAGGGTGTGGAGAAAAGGGAACTCTCCTGCACTGTTGGTGGGAGTGTAAGTTGGTACAGCCACTATGGAAAACAGTTTGGAGGTTCCTTAAAAAACTAAAACTAGAACTACCATATGATCCAGTAATCCCACTACTGGGCACATACCCAGAGAAAACCATAATCCAAAAAGAAACATGTACCGTAATGTTTATTGCAGCACTATTTACAATAGCCAGGACATGGAAGCAACCTAAATGCTCATCAACAGATGAATGGATAAAGAAGATGTGGCACATATATACAATGGAATATTACTCAGCTATAAAAAGGGATGAGATGGAGCTATATGTAATGAGGTGGATAGACCTAGAGTCTGTCATACAGAGTGAAGTAAGTCAGAAAGAGAAAGACAAATATTGTATGCTAACCCACATATACGGAATCTAAAAATGGTACTGATGAACTCAGTGACAAGAACAAGGACGCAGATGCAGAGAATGGACTGGAGAACTTGAGGTTTGTGGGGGCGGGGGGTGAAGGGGAAGCTGAGACGAAGTGAGAGAGTAGCACAGACATATATATAGTACCAACTGTTAAATAGATAGCCAGTGGGAAGTTGTTGTATATCAAAGGGAGTTCAACTTGATGGAAGATGCCTTAGAGGACTGGGATGGGGAGGATGGGGGGGACTCGAGGGAGGGTGAGGGGGGGAGTTGAGGGAGGGAGGGAATACGGGGATATGTATATAAAAACAGATGAATGAACTTGGTGTACCCCCAAAAAAATAATAAATAAATAAATTTTTAAAAAAAGAAGCAAATGGGCTAGAAAGGAACTATTTCAGGATTCCAAATAAATGCAATTGAATACTCTGGGAAAAAAAATCTAGAAACAATAAATATTGGAGAGGGTGTGGAGAAAAGGGAAACCTCCTGCACTGTTGGTGCGAATGTAAGTTGGTACAGCCACTATGGAAAACAGTTTAGAGGTTCCTTAAAATCTAAGAATAGAACTACCATATGATCCAGTAATCCCACTACTGGGCATATACCTAGAGAAAACCATAATCCAAAAAGAAACATGTACCATAATGTTCATTGCAGCACTATTTACAATAGCCAGGACATAGAAGCAACCTAAATACCCATCAACAGATGAATGGATAAAGAAGATGTGGCACATATATACAATAGAACATTACTCAGCCATAAAAAGGGATGAGATGGAGCTGTATGTAATGAGGTGGATAGACCTAGAGTCTGTCATACAGAATGAAGTAAGCCAGAAAGAGAAAGACAAATACTGTATGCTAACTCATATATACAGAATCTTAAAAAAAAATGGTGTTGATGAACCCAGTGACAGGATAAGAATAAGGATGCAGATGCAGAGAATGGACTGGAGGACACGGGGTTGGGGGGTGGGGGGCAAAGGGGAAGCTGGGACGAAGTGAGAGAGTAGCATAGACGTAGATACACTACCAACTGTAAAATAGATAGCTAGTGGGAAGTTGCTGTATAACAAAGGGAGACCAACTCAATGATGGGTGCTGCCTTAGAGGGCCAGGACAGGAGAGCGGGAGGGAGTCGCGGGAGGGAGGGAATATGGAGATATATGTATAAATACAGCTGGTTCACTGTGGTGTACCTCAAAAGCTGGTACAAGAATGTAAAGCAATTATGTTCGAATAAAGAGCTAAAAAAAAAAAAAAAAAGATGGCCACACGAGGACTCCTGGAATGAGTCTGTCATTTCCAATTCAGTCGAGCTAAAAAGTCTTTTGTGAGCATCCACTCTGCCCTGGTCTGGGTGGAGGGCTGCGAGAGGGGGACCGGGAAGGAAGAAGCAGCCTCTGCCTGTGAAATACACACAGGCTCACAGGAGAGTAAGATTCTTACACGTCCATTCATTCGACAGATGCTACCCAAGTGTATGCCAGGCACTGAGGATGGAGAAAGGGAAGACAGGTGCACAAACGGTTACGGGACACTGAAAAGTGAACAGGGATCAGGGAGTCATTAACCCAGCCCAAGAATCCAAAAAGCCTTCCTGGAAGAGGTGCTCCCTGAATTGAGAGTTCAAGAGGAGTTAGCAATTAACCAGATGAAGAGAGGGCAAAGGCACCAGCATGAACCAAGGCACAGATAACACAGCACGTGTAATAACATTAAAAACGGGTGTGAACTGTTAAGACCTTTATGCGAATTATCTCATTTATGCTACAACAGCCTTCTACTACATTTTTTTTTTCTATTTTTAAATGAGGAAACGAGTACAGGGCCATGACATACAGCTAGCAAATTGCAGAACTGGATCCAAGCCCAGGCAGTCTGACTGTTGAACCTACATTCCTAACCACTATGCTTATACTACATGTATCTAGCAATGTATATTTAATTCTGTATCATTGAATAACTGAATCACAAGGGAGCTGGGGCAGGGACCCAGGGAGAGGTGAGGCTGTAAATGCAGGCTTGGACTGGAATTGAAGGGCCTTACACACAGTGTTTGAAAGAGTCAAACCATACTTTGTGGGTAAAATCTGAAGGATTTTAAGCAGCGGAGTGCTACAGTTGTATTTCAATTTTAGAAAAATCACCGTGGAAGGAGGATCTTTTGGAGGGAAAGACTGGGATGAGGGCAACCAGTGAGAAGCCTATAGTAATCATGCAGGCACGAGATGATGGCAGCTTGGGCCAGTAGGCGTGGCCAGGTGAGGGTAGAGGAAGTGGTAAAGTTGAAAGAATGAACAATCACAAGACTTTGTGATTGACTGGATATGGAGGGAGCAGAAATGGAAGACTTCCAGAATCCTGACTTCCATTAGGACTACCACAATTGCTGAAGTGAGAAGAAAAAGTATAGTTTTATCCCAAATTAGAGAAATAAAAGAGCATCAGGTTAAGATTAGGGTTAGACTCTAAAGATGAACTTGGGTGGCATCAAGAAAGGCAGGACAGGGATATTAATATTTTCCTCTGTCTTTGACAGACTTGAAGGGTTGGGGGGAAATCTGTGTCTACAGTAATCGTGTTCAAAATAGAGTTTAGCTTTGAAAGGCAACCTGGGGTGAAGGTACAAGTGAGGAACGCAGGGGATTACAGCTGCAAGACTCCTCTTCTCTCACTGGCTTTCTCTCTTAACTCTGCTGGCAAAGCCTACCAAGGGAGAGCAAAAGAACAGGCCCACAGAGAACAGGCAGAAGAAACTGAGTTCTACGAATGGGACAGCAGGAGTGAGCAGGGCAGGAAAAGGGGTCAGGGGGTAAAGAGGAGCCTGGACTTGGAGAGACAGCCTGAAGTGTCTTAACACAGAGGTAGGAGCTCTTAAGGGCACAATCCCTTCAAGTCAATCTGCTGTAGAAACTGCCCATATTTAAAGGAGGCGCTTGGTGGGGGGGGTGGCAGGCGGGGTGGAGCTGCTGTCCATTGTCCTGAAATATCAGTGTGCCCAAGGTACTTAAAAAGTACCTCTTAATCCTAGAGGACAGATCATGTCTGTCATCTCCCTCCCAAAGCTCATGGTTTCTCTCAACTTCTTGCAGAAAAAAGTTTGTGATCTCTGTGCTATTGAAGAAAAAAAAACTGAGCCATGGCTTATGCGTGACCATGCAAGTATTTAATTTTATGAAGGTTTGATTACGCTTTGAACAATCGCAAAATGATTTCTCCCAACCCTGGTAACTTGGATAGGGAACTCATCTCTCCGCCCCCTCCCCTCTATATGCTGATTTGTCATCCTTAGAGATCTAATTAGGGAATAAAAGATATACAGTGCACAGATAAACACTAGTGTGAGGCATGTATTTGGTGTATTCATCTAATAAACACTTACTGGTGAATCTGCAAGGGATCAGGAAGCAGGGGGTGTGAACTTGAATCACGTCTCTGCCCTAATGAAATTTACAAGCTAAGGGGGAAGACGACATTGAACAAGTAGCTCCAGGTGGAATGGGTGTTACACATACGAGGTTAGTAGCATGTGCCCGCTAAGCTCATGGCACTAGTTGCTGTAAGAATACAGGGTTGGCCAAGATAAGGCCTCCTCTTCTTTCAAAGAATATAGTTGAGGTGGTGGGGTAGATACAGATAAAACAACAAAAAAGAATGGTTTGGGCAGAATGAATAAGGTACTTCAGAGAAGTCGGTTTGGACTGGGATGATTGGGGATGGCTTTGAGGAAGAGGTAGGGCTGGTCAAGGAGGTGCAGCAAAGGGGACCACAGGATTTCAATCATGCGAGTGTTCCAGGGGTGGGGAAGAGTGAGCCGAAATGATCAGGAGTCAGGAGGAGATACTATTGAGGAGGTTTGTTTGGTCCTGCCCTGGAGGGTCTGAAAAGCCTAGGGAGAGTATTTGCATTCTCATCTCCAGGGAGAGAGAGCTAAGTTGTACTAGGATGAAAGAGGAATTCCAGGAATAGTAATCTGGTAGCCAGGGCTAGAATAGTGGACATTTTTTAAAAGGAATCCATGACCTTTCTAAATTAGAAGGTAAATCTGAGACTTCGGCATCGTTGTGGTAGATGTGGGATTCAGCCACATATCTCATGGCCATCTATAGAAATCTCGGGGGCGGGGGGTAGAAGGGAGAGATATTAATCCAGATGTGGCTAGGAATCAGAATGAGGTCTACAAATGCATCCATTCATTTGTTCCTTCAAGTATTTATTTAGCCTCCTGTGTGTGCCCAACTCAGATCTGCTGCTAGTGCTAGTTTTATAAAAATAGATATTGTTCCACTCTCAGGCTTCTTTCCTAGGAGGAGAGAGAGATGTTGAGCAAGTAATTAGAAGCACAGGAGCTCGGGGAGCATGTAGTGGGGACTGACCTCGTCTAAAAAGCTTCAGAGGTGATGTTTAAGCAAAGAGCCTGAAATCTGAGTGAGAAAGGTAGCCAATGGACACAAAGAGGACCAACGTGTGCAGAGTTTGGCGGGGGTGGGGAGAGGGGGGCTGGCTGCCAAGAGCCCAAAATATGAAGCCCAAATTCTTTTTCATGACAAAGCTCAATCCCTAAAGAGAGACCACCTTGAGGTCACTGGAGTCCCAAAGCAATCAAAAAGAAGAGAGGATGGTTTGAGCACAAGACAAAGAACTTTGGTTCCTTGTCAACCTACAAGATGACTTATTTTGTGTTTTAGAGCTTCCACAGGCATCTTCCTCTCTTCCCATAGACTTCCCCTGATGGATTGGCGACAATTCTGACTCAGACCTCACACCACCTCCTCCAGGAAGCCTCCCAGAGCACCTACCGCTTGTTCCCCTAAACTCATACGGAAGGGACTTGATACCACTCAGCACTCGCATGCCGCCTGTGGCGTATGCTGGGTGCCAGACACCACATTAGCCCTTCCCTTGATCTCATTCTCACAACCACAAGGGGGTGGATGTTATTACCTGAACACCGTTATCACTGCAGAGCGCTCAGGCCTGGGTTCAAAGTCCAGCTCCACTTTTTACGGTGTAACCCGGGGCTGGTGCCTCCTCCTCTCTGAGCCTCACTGTCTTCATCTGTAACACAGGGCTGGTAGTAGTAGCCTCTACCTGCGAGGGCAGGTGTGAGGGCCAGTGGAGACAGGAGTGTCAATCGCTTAGCACAGTGTCTACCCACTGATGTCTCCATGTCATCAGAAGAGGAACCAAGACTCAGATAAGTGAATAAAGCATCCAGTCACTTGCTGAGTAAGTGGCAGACCTTGGATTTGAACCCCAGCCTCTCTGACTCCAGAAGTCGTGTTCTGTCCATCCTGCCTTTGTTGAAATCCTTTCACTTTCTTAAACCATGCACATAAGGAACACTAACTACATTCTCAGGTCTGCACAAACATTATCTCACTTATTCTTCCAACAACCAACTGAGATAACAATTTCCCCTTTCTGCAGTTACCTACATAACAAACCTGATCCTCTTCCCAACACTAGTCCTCCCTCAGCATTTTCCTTCTTAGGAAAGTCTTCGCTCTCCACTTGGCCGCTCAAGCACAAGCCTGGGTATCAGCTTTCCCTCTTTCAATCCATCCCCGCCTCGACATCCAATCCAATCCCAAGACCTCTTGACTCTAAGCAGATCTATCTTAAATTTCATTCACCTTTCAGCCTCCACTGCTAGGCAAGCCTCATCGTCTTTTACCTGGATTGGTCTCTTTGCTTTCACCTGTGCCCCCTCTCCAAGCTCCAGCCAGAAAGTAGAATGGTCTTTGCAAATCTAGTTATGTCACCTCTACCCTCCATGTTTAAAACCCCTCATTGCTCTTGAGATAACTCTAAACCCTTCAACATAGACAGCTGAGATGACCTTTAGCCATCTCTCAGATCAAGGATTCCAATCACAAAATTTACTGCTAGTACAAAGAATAAACTCAGGGTCATCTCATTTCTGGATTCTTGGCAGACTCTGAGGCTGCATTTGCTAGAACAAGCACTGCAGGGGAGGATGCTAATATTTGGTGACTTCGAGGGCACAGAGATTGACAACAGAGCATAGACTTTGTCAGGGCTCCCTGAGAAGAGCTACAGGGAACAGGAAGGGTAGTTATCTTGGAGTCGGGCTCCTGAGTTTGTGTCCTGAGCTTGTCACTTTCCAGCTGTGTGACCTTGGGCAAGTCACTTAACCTCTCTGAGCTTTAGTTCTGTTTATCATACAAATACAAATGAGGAAGATGAATGAGACAAACTGTGCAATCTATGGGGTTTATTACCAAAACAGAGCATTAGATTGAACCACGTGAAATTGCCGATATTTTACCTTTTTCTTCTTTTCATGACTAAAATGGTAATTTCACATATTCATACTTCAAACCAGAGGCTGGCAAACTCTTCCTGTAAAGTGCCAGATAGTAAATATTTTAGGCTTTGCTGGCCATTCAGACTCTGAGACAATTATTCGAGTCTGCCGTAGCAATATAAAAGCAGCCATAGACTATATGTAAAAGAGAAAACATTGCTGTGTTTCAATCAAGCTATTTACTGTAACAGATGGCGAGCCGTATTTGGCTCATGGGCTGCATATTGCTTACCTCTGCTTTCAGCCCATGGGTTTCCCTTTGCCAGTGATCGTGTCTGATGTGGCATTTGCACAGAGGAGCTGTGTGTGCCTAGCAGAGTGTCTGGTGAGTAGCTTGTGCAGGTTCATTTCCTTCCTCATACCCTCTTGCCAAGAAAAGCAATTTAGAGAGAACTGACATGTGAATATCCTACAGAGCGTGTCATATTGCACCAGATGCGTTCTTAGGGGTGGAGGAGTCATACAGGATCCTGCCTCCCTGACGCCCTCCTCCACTTAGCTGCTGCTCTCAATGGCATCAGAGGCAGTGTTACAGGACCACAAGTCCCAGCCCCCAGAATATCCTCCCCGTGGAAACACACTAGGAGAGCTGAGGGTGGTGTAGTGGGGGCCAGTTTTCTTAAATTTGCACCCTGTGCACCTCTATGGTTGCCCCGAGCCTTAGGCTCCTTCCCCTCCATTCCTCTGACAAAGTGCTCTGAGCCGGACGTGAATTCAGATCTGCTTTGTGCAAGCAGAACCTCATAACACGCGCGTTCTGAGCTGGGAAGGAAATGAATGCTTCCACCAAATTAGGCCAAGTAATACCCGTTTTCTCTTGGGGGGAAATTATTTAAATAGCATCAAAATCAATTTCCGTGCCATTAAATATTCTGGTCTGTGTTTTAATTGAGACGATTACATATTCCCCCAAAAAGAGAAGAGCTATTTGAAGAATCGTGTCTTTTCTCTCTCCCTCTCCCTGGAACTGACAAGGGTAGCACCTCGGAGAGCGGCAGACCGCCGGTTAGCCTGTTTCTGTCCCTATTCATCTTCTTTGGCACTAACCTGGTTTATTATTTTCCTTTAAGAAATAAAAATGGAGCTCTGAGAGACACCCAGGGCTCTGGGAACTCTGAGTTCTTCAAATAGAATAAAACAGGTCATTCTCTCTTTTCCTCCTTAAGGGATTGAGTTTATGGTATTCTAAGTGGTGGATGTCCCAGTAGCTGGCAGGTATGTTTGGTCAAAGGGGACAGAGGGATGAAGGTCGTTCCCAACCTCCGCGGCTCCCAGGCCCTCCCCCTATTCAGTAAACATTTCAGGTGCATCTTCTATGTTGCAGGCATTCAGTCAGGCTCCCTGAAGGAGCTCCCTGTCTGGTGGGGGAGATGTGCTTGAAAACAGATCATTACAATGCAACATACTAAGGGCAAGCATAGAAAGCAGAGCCCTGGTAAGTGTTCCCGTATCTCCCATCCTGGTGGCAGTTAATTTTCTGTGTCATTCTTTGTTTCACATCTGTCTTTCCTCCTAGACGTTCAGCTCCAGGAGGTCAGAGACCAAATCAGTCCTGTTTCCACTGTGTCCCCAATGCCGAGAAAGGCAGGCATAGAGCAGGGACTCAGTTAAATTAAATGAATAAAGGAAGGCAAGCAGGCAGGCAAGATGCTGCAGGAGAACAGGGCAAGGAGCACCTATCTCTTTCAGAGAGATATGAAGAAGGCTCTACAGAGAGATGATATCAGAGCCAAGACATTTAAGATGAGTAGAGGTTTACCAGATGGCCAAGGTATTTCCAACAGAGGGAGTAATGTGTAAGAAGTCATAACAGTATACAGATCTTTCTTAACTTACAATGGGGTTATATCCCAGTATACCCATTGTACGTTGAAAATATCATAAGTTTAAATTCATTTAATACCCCAACCTACCAATCATAGTATAGTCCACCTCAAACACACTCAGAACACTTACATTAGCCTGGAGTTGGGCAAAATCATCTAACACAAATCCTATTTTATAATAAAGTGTTGAATATCTCGTGTAAGTTATGGAGTATTGTACTAAAAGTGAAAATAAGATGGTTGCATGGGGACTAACTGGTGGTAAGTGTATTGGCTGTTCATCCTCGTGGTCACAGTGGCTTGCTGCCACTGCCCAGCATCATGAGAGAGGATTGGACCACGTATCACTAGCCTGGGAAAAGATCCAAATTCAACATTCAAAGTATGGTTTCTACTGAATGTGTGTTGCTTTTGCGCCATTGTAAAGTAGAAAAATCATAAGTTGAACCATTGTAAAATGGGGACCATCGTAATGAAATCAAGAGCTAACACTTATTGAGGGTCTGCTATATTCTAAGTTCTTTACATACATCTGCTCATTTAACTCTCGCAACTACCCTATGAGGTGGTGCTCTTATACCCATTTCATAGGTAAAGAGACTGAGGTGGTGGAGGTCAACTGTGTTAGCTCACACTGCTAGGAGATGTCAAGAATATGAATCAGTGATTCATCGACTCCAGGCTTGGTTGTAATCAGTGTGTTCTACTTCCTGCCCTTCCAAAACATGGGTTTTGGAAAATGTCAAGGAGTTGGAAATGGCTGTAGGGTGAGTGCTCGGAAGATAGGACATGAAGCTGGCCAGGAAGCCAAGAACCTTTCCGTGAAGAGCCTTTTGTACTTGTCTGTAGATCAGTATTTCCCAGACTGGGATTCTGTGGGAGCCTATTTTACACGACAAAAATAGTGAGATGTGGATAAGGGAGAGAGTAGGAGAGGGATTCATATGCAAATTATTTGGGAAACATGGTTTAAATCAAGCTGGACACATTTTCTATTTGTCGCTGGATTTGCCAGAGCCTTTACCAGGAGTGTGGGCATTGTCCAAGAGGAGGAGAAAGCATCTCCAAATGTACTTTTGTGGCACACCTCTCAATATCCCCTAGAATTTGGGGATGGTCAACATAGATGAAAGAGCTCTGTGGCGGGGGGGGGGGGGCGGGGGCTGTGGTTAAAGGCAGGGGATGGTGTCGTCAGGTCAAAGGAGGATCACCAAGACTGCAGGGGAGGTGCCTGGAGAGAATACGGGGCAGGCATTAGATTCAGAGGCTCTGCTGAATTCGAGACCCTCTCAGGATGTGAGTGAAGGCCAGCAGGGATGCTGGCCTGCATCTGGTCCACTGGCATCAAAGAGAGGCTTTTACTCACAGTGGGTCCAGTGGGGAAGAAACTGCATTCACACACATGGCATTATCCAAACAAAGCCATGTTGCCTCTGTATAGAACAATGGGCTGGCTTTTCAGGGTAATTTAATGGCTGTGGCATATCACCCGGGCCATCAATTAAATTCCAATCCAATTTCCTTCCAAAACATTCTCTGCCTTGGGAGTTCTTTTTTTAACATGGAGCAAATCTGGCTGATGAGGTGGGAAGAAGGATCAGCCAAAATGCACAATCACTTTGCCTTTCACAAAGCCAGACTCTCAGATCTTGTCTCGCTGTCCAAAAGAGGTCACCGAGCATTAACAGAAAATTAGATCACAGGACAAGTTTAAAGCAGTAGGAAGAGTCTCGTTTAGCCCAATATCTCCACCCCTGTCCTACCTAAGAGGAAATGGAGGCTCAGTGGGGAGGGGTGGCATGGCCAAGGTCATGCAACGATTAAACAAGTTTCCTAACCAGGTCTCCCAGAATTTACTTTTTCATTACAGTCCAGGCTCCCTTCAGCAACTAGAGGGATCCAGAGCCTAAACTCTCCAGAAGCATCTCAGTGAACTTAGAATAAAATCTGGGTGGGATGAAGTAGGGTACCTAGGTCCGGGTTCTCCACCTCAGCACTGCTGACATTTAGGCTGGATGGTTCTTGGGGCGGGGGGGCGGTGGGGGGAGGGAGGAGGGGGGTCCTGTGCACCATCGGATGTTGAGCAGCATCCCTGGCCCCTACCCGCTACATGCCAGAGGCAGCCCCCACCCCAGTCATGACCATCAAAGATGTCTCCAGACATTACTCATTGTCCCCTTGGGGGGTACAGTCACCCCTGGCTGAGAATCACTGGCCTAGGGCAAATTCCAGAGAGCAAGATATGTTGGAAGGAAAGTAAAGGAATCAACGCTGGGGGCTTTGTGTACTGGAAGTGAGGCCCTTTACATCTCTGAGCCTGTTTCCTCCTCTGTAAAATGGGAAGGATGATTTCTTTCCACAAGGTTGTTCTAGGGCCAAATAGGACAATGCATGTGACGTTGCCGTGTACATGAGAAAGTGCTGTAAAAAGATTACAGGATTAACTGTAACACAGTTCAATGCAGCTTTACTGGTGTGGTGACATGGTTGTGGGGATATGATGAGATGTAAGTTTCTCCATGCCGGGAATTCCCAAAGGCAATGGTTCTTTTTTTTTTTTTTTTCAAATTGGAGTATAGTTGATTTACAATGTTGTGTTAGTTTCTGCTGTATAGCAAAGTGAATCAGCTATATGTATACATATATCCACTCTTTTTTAGATTCTTTTCCCATATAGGTCATTACAGAGTATTGAGTCGAGTTCCCTGTGCTATACAGCAGGTCCTTATTAGTTATCTATTTTATATATAGTAATGTATATATGTCAATCCCAATCTCCCAATTTATCCCCCCAACTTACTGCTGGTAACCATAAGTTTGTTTTCTACATCTGTGACTCTATTTCTGTTTTGTAGATAAGTTCATTTGTACCATTTTTAAGATTCCACATATAAGCAATATCATATGATATTTGTCCTTTCTCGGTCTGACTTACTTTACTCAGTATGACAGTCTCTAGGTCCATCCATGTTGCTGCAAATGGTATTATTTCATTACTTTTTATGGCTGAGTAGTATTCCATTGTAAATATGTCCAAACAAACAAATATGTCTTAAACATCAATGAGCAGGTAGCTGATCTGGGGGCTTAGTAAAACTGCAGACTCCTTTTGGTCCCACCCCCCAAAAAAATTCTAATTTACTGGATCTGAGATGAACCTAGGAATCTGCATTTTTAAAAATCAGCCCAGGAGAGTCTAGTGCAAGTGGTCTTTGCAGAAACACCAGGCTCAGGGAAAGCAATGCCCAGGGCTGTCTGGCAGAGGACTGAGAACTTTAATGAAGGCATACAAGTGTGGAGAAGTGTGTCCAACACTCTCCCAAGGTCAGCATTGGAACCCCAGCCTCCTGCTTTGGAGATCTGAGCATTCATTGCATTTTCTGTATCCCTTTGGAAATCCAAGTTTAACCTCCATCTCCAACCTGCCAGCCCCCGCCACTGACTTCATTTTTCATTTGCTACTTATACAGCGTGACTGCCTCCCAAACCTATTTTGATACTAACATCACCAAGTCTCTGATCAAAAATTATAGCAAAACATTGTCTTGTCATGAGGGTAATAAAGCGTGTTATCCTGCTTGTCACAGAAGCTGCCTTACAGATGCTGTTTGCTCTCCGCCGAGGCCCCGCATTAATCTCCCTTCCACTCAGTTATAAGGAATAGAGAACGTGGGAAGATCAATATTGTATTAGCTCATCCACCAGTGTCATTCCAGTGGTGGCCAGTGAGCTGTCAGTCCTGTGTTAAAAGCCTGGTGCACAAAGGGAGAGGGCCAGGAAGAGAGGGGTTAGAGGCCGTCCAAGGAAGAGGAGGATGCTATCAGGAAGAAGAACCCCAGGTGTCAGAGAGCCAAGAACACAAGAAGTCCTTAAGAACACTTACCCTGGAGTTGGACAAACCCAGGGACAGTGCTAAGCCTGCGTTCAGAAGCTTCGGGATAAGAATTTCATTTTTCTGAACCTCAGTTTCCTTAACTATGAAATGGAGAAAACACGGGACCTGACACAGAAGGATTAAATGAGATAATGCATGATGGCGTGTTGAGCCCAGTTCATGGCACCTAGTAAAGGCTCCATTATTATTACTGAGATGTTGTCATTGTCATTGCTGTCACCTTCGTTACTTCCTGGGTAACACTGGATAAGTCACTTTCCCTCCCTGGGCTTAGTTTCCCCAACTGAAAAATAAGGATTCCTCTGCACCTCTAAAAAACCAACACAATAGTAGCAAAAGCAAGAGGCTTAAGTTGTAAAAGCAGATGCAGAAGAAATTTTGGAAACAGAGACGTTGGTGCTGATGGTTGTGATGTGTGTGTGAGCTTCTGTGTGTCAGGGAGTGAAGAATTCCTGGTGGAAGAAACAACACCAGCAAAGACATGGTGGCAAAAAAAAAAAAAAAAAAGTAAGATGCAAGTGTGCCAAACAGAAGCTGTGGATGCCTCCGGTGCCCTGAAGAAGGAAGATGTGGATTCAGACCTCTTGGGGATTTAAATTCCAGACCATTGCAGAACTGCCCAGTTTCGTATTTGTACCCCTCCTTCATCTCTTCTTCATTCAAGAGGAAGTCAAGTTGGTACCTAGAGGATGCATTGCCTCCAGCTTAACACCTGGTTGCCTAAGGCTGGCTCTCAGGGAGAAGCCCTCCCTGGTGTCTCCTGGAGGCCTGCAGCTCCTCCCACACCTGGACCCCTGCCCCCCACCTTCCTGCCCCTCTACGTGGGCAGTCGTCTTGAAACCTCATTACACGCAAGCCCCAGCCCCCTGGATTCATTTTATGCTTAGTTAAAGAGGGAGCTGCAAGAAGCAATCCCCATTCAAGGATATAATGAGATGCCCACTAATGGTCCAGACACCAAAATGAGGAGGAACCACGGCCAGCCGACCCTTGGAAAATGGAAATTGGTATTGGAATAATGTCCAGTTGGCCTCTTTGGATGTGCTCTTGGGTCGGGTTTTGATCCAAACCACTCATTTGGTGCTTAGCATGTGCGTTTGTTCTCAAGTCCTTGAAGGATTAAAAACAACAAAACATCAATAAAAATAGTCATTATTGTTAGTATTTCTGTAAACAACATTAGGTTTCTGTTGGTCTGCTAGTTACTGCATCGTAGGAAAATAGCTGGATAATTTTTTCATCAACATTGAAAGATTTGAACTAAATCTTTGGCAGTATCTACAAGGCAAACATGCCATACTGTGCAACCAACACTCTGTTAGGAATATACCCAGCAGTAATGGGTATACATGTGCACCAAAACACAAGTAATACAATGTTCAGTGTTGTACTATTCATAGTAGCCAAGAGCTGGAAGCAACGCAAATGTCCATTGGCAGTAGAATGGCTGATGTATGGTATAGTCACATAATGGAATACTACATAGCAATAAAAAAGGAATGAACTACCACTACATGCAGCAACGTGGATGAATCTCACAAACATGATATAACGAGTGAAAGAAGTTGGATACAAAAGAAAGCATGTTGCATAATTACCCAATGACTTCATAAATAGCCAAAACTAATCTTCCACAGTAGAAGAAGGCAAAATTGGCATTACCTCGTGGGGGCTGTGGCCAGAAGATACAGTATGTGCCGGCAGTGTTTTGCTTCCTGATCTGGTTGCTAGCTCTGCAGGTGTATCCAGCTTGAGAAAGTTCATTGAGTAGACTTTTCTATGCATAGGTTACACTTCAAGTAAAGTTGATGAAAAAGTAGGTTTGGGACCAAGAGACTCAAAATATGGTCTACATGACCATCCTCACTTTGGGGGTTGGGCACAAGAGATTCGAGCTCTCACCCAATGCTCTTATCATTTGGCGAGGCTCCATCTGGTTATCTTATGCCAAGTGGAAAATCCAGACTATCCAGGCAGAAGTCAAGGACAAACATCAGGGCACCCTTTGCTCCTGGTCCCATAGCCTCAGACAGATGTGGGTGCCTTGGAGGGAAAAGCAGGGGTTCTGGAGTTAGCTCCCCTCCCTTTCATTTCCGCCCCCTCTGAGAAGAGAGACTGCTTCCAACATGTTGTATGCCTCCTTCCACATCTTTGAGCACAGTGCCTGGCACCCAGCGGGTTCTTTGGGAGTTTGTTGAATGACTGAATGAGGGTATGGATGAATGAACAAATTGCTACTGTGAAAATTAACTAAGATAATATACCTAGAATGCTTTAAACAGGACCTGAAATAGAAGGGAGCTAGAAGTTAAGGAGATCATAGGTCAAACAGACCTGGTTTTGAATCCCTGCTCTACCACCCTCACCCAGAATGTTCTTGGGTGAGTGAATTTCCTTCTCTGAGCCTCAGTTTTACCATCGGCAAAATGGGGAGACTAACAGTCCCTTTACTGAGAGAAGTTCTGAGGATTAAATGATACAGTGCACGTAAAACACTTAGAACGTCAAAAGTGGTGGCTGTTACTGTCATTATGTAAAAATTAGGAGAGGTGCGGTGAATGAAGCTGTGGTTACTATTCATGAAAGAGAAAGATGGCATTTTTCCTCCTTCATCTCTCTGCGTCCATCTCTCTTTTCCTGTGTCACAAGCCCCACGTGTGTTGAGCCAACCTTGGAAGACTTGGCTGCTGAGTGAATAAAAGACATCCTTCCCCCACCACAGGGAGATGGCCCGGCGCCAGTGTGTGCAGGCACAGGGCCCATGAAGGGGGCCAGGTGGGCGCCAGGGCACTGAGGCTCTCTGTGTAGTCTCTGCCAGGCTCAGGGACTGACAATGGCCACTCTGAGGACCATCAAATCCACCCCCTCTGGCACTTCCCCCAAGCCCCACACCCACCACCTGCCCAGCAGGCGGGCCTGGGAGTGAAGGGAGGCTCTGTGCACCGCCTCGGCTGTGGGCCCATGCACACCCGAGGCGTTGTTCTTGTTGGCTGCAAGAGCTCATTAGGCTCTGGGCAGAGGCTGGCTGGACTCCAAGAGGCAGACATCAAGGCTCAGGAGTCAGAGAATGGAGGATCCAGGGGCTTGGCATTGGATGGTGCCAACCCACTCCCCAGATGGCACTGAGCTCATCTGCCTGGTGAGAACCTTAATCTGTGTGAGGCTGAGGGTGGAGATGATGTGCATCCCTGTATCCCCCTCACCACACAGTGTGTGCTCAGTACATGACGATGGGTTGGGATGGGAAGGAATGGGATGGGTGGACTGAATTGGAGTTGGATAGAATGGGATGGGTGAGATGGGATGAGATGGAATGGGATAGGATGAGTGGGATTGGATGGGGTGGGATGGACTGAAATGAAGTAGGATGAAATGGGATGGGGTGGGATGTGTGGGATGGAATGGGATGGGTGAGATGGGAGGGGAATGGAATGGGATAGGATGGGATAGAATAGAATGGAATGGAATGACTTCTCCTATTTCTCCCACGTCCCTGTTGAAATTGACCTAGAAGTTAGCAGGTATGGACCTGGCATGGACAAAGTCACCTGAAAGAAAGCAGGGGAGAAATGGGGGATAAGTAGAAACTCTTTCTTCCTCCAAGCCACAGAATTCTCAGCCATGGCCCCAAAAGATAAACTGTCCCTTAAAATCACCTATCTCTAAGACATCAGATCTGGAAGGGATATGAGAGCCCATCGTTCCAAGTGCTTTACAAATTATGTTCAGATCTCAACCCCACCAGCTAATTGTGTTGCTTTCAGCAAGTAAACCAAACCTCTTTGAGTCTCAGTTTTCTTATCTGTAAAATAGGGGAGTAGGTAATGGTGCTGGAATGTGGTCTCTTTGTACTGGCGCTGAATCAACTCTTGGAGACAGAGTTTGGGGTGAAATAGAAAAGAATCACTTTATTGCTTTGCCAGGCAGATGAAGACATAGCAGGCTCATGCCCTCAAAACCCGGTGTCCCAACCTGGGGGAATTTGGTGGAGTTTTATAGCAATGGTTCAAGGGTGAGGTTGCTGATAAAAATCATGGTATGTACAGGGCCTTTATTCCTTTAATCTGGCCTCAGGTGGCCTCCTGATGAGCCTCTGTGGTTCTTGATGTTATGAAGAATGCTTCATCAAGTAGTTAACATCTTCCATTTGTTGGGAGTTTTAGTTCTGCAGAAGAAGTCAAAGATATTGTTATGTGTATCCCTTGAGGGCGAACCAGGACCCTGCCCCAAGGCTGCACTGTTGTTTCTTGGTTGCTCCTGCCTTGTCTCTGTAATCCCTCCCTTCCCTGATTAGCAACTGTTTGAACCTGCCCTTTGGAACTCAGGGGAGGTCATGGAGGCTGAAGACTATTTCCTATAAACAAGAAACGGGGGACACAGAAAGGCTTCTGTGCCCAGGAGCCCCACAGAGTCCTGCTCAGTTTCAGTAATAATATTACCTGCCTCCCAGGGGTGTGGAGAAGAGTAAATGAAATGATCCAGGTAGAAGCAGGAACTAAAGGACCTGGAATGTGGTAGGCATGTAACACCTTTAGCTTCCATCACCACTGTCATCATCATCATCAAAGGTGGCTGGGATAAGGAAAAAGTTTAGGGGGAAGCTCTCAGACTGCCACCCCCACTCCTGATTCAATCCATGAGGTCCCATTTTTGGCTGATTATGGGGGTTCAGTGGTCCCCAAGACAACCCTCAGGTTCAATAATTTGCTAGAAAGTCTCATGGGACTCAGAAAAGCCATCATATCCAGAGTTCTGGTTAATTACAGTGAAAGGATATAGACTAAAATCAGCAAAGGAAAAAGGCACATAGGGTAGAGTCCAGGAGAGCCCAGGCACAAGCTCCCAGGTGTCCTCTCCCAGTGGAGTGCTTACTTCCAGGAATACCACTGTACAACACCCAGAGTGTTGTCAACCACCAAAGTTCACCTGAGTCCTGGTATCCAGGGATTTTTTTTGGGGGTGGGGGGTGGGGGGAGGATGGGTATTGATCAGATAGGTGTGACTGACCACCCATGTGGCTGATCATAGTCTCCAGCCCCTCTAGAGGTCAAACTGGTACCAACCCCAAGACCCCCACTGTAAATCACATTGGTGGCATAGAGTACATGGTGGGGCCCAATGCCCCAGCTAAACAGAGATGCTCTTATCAAGTAGGATATTCCAAGGGCTTAAAGGTTATGTCCCAGGAAGGAGGGGCAAGGGTCAAACCTTCCTTTGGAATGTGCAGGGTATGGACAACCCAGACCTGCTGAGTTAACTCTTTACTGCCATTCCTCTTAAGGTTTTATTTGAAGAAATAATTCCATTAAACAGAGGATAAAATTGAGGCCCAGAGATGAGAGTGGGCTTACCAAAAGCCACAGGGTGAGTTAACAAGGCACCTTGACCTTCCTAATCCAGAGCTTTTTCCTTTGCACCACAGGCCTCAGTTATCCCACCTGTGAAATGGGAATGCTAGGTCAGCCCCGCCCCCCCCCCACCTCTTTAGGTTTTGCCTCTGTAAAAGCAGCTCTACCACTTTTCTCTGCAGTCCAGGCCTTAAGAAGAGCAACCAGTGTTTTACAACCCATGGGGGACAGTGTCCTCCTCTGTCTCTGGGGACCTCTTAGCTGGAGCAGATCCTGTGCTAATTTGTTGGTAGCAGGTAGCACTTGACAGTCACTCCGGAAGCAGCCAGTCCAGGATCAGGGGTCAGCTGGAGGAGAGACCCAGAACAAATATAGCTATGGGTTTGAGGGTCAGACAGCCCTAGAACAAATCCTAGCTCTTTGCCACTTCCCCACATTTCCTCATCATTAAAATGAAAATAACAATAGCTACATTTCAGGAAAAGGGGGGAAAAGCATTTCAATGTCACAGGTAAAGCCATGAAAGTGTTTTGTTTGTCCCCAGCAAATAAAACCATGGTTGTCCATATTCTGTCTGAAGACAGACCTGCCCTCAGCTCTTTAATGAAACAAATTAAGCCTTATAGTTATAAAATTAATCCTATACATTACTGCCCGCCTCATCGCCCCAGTTTTGTTTCTTTAAGGCTGACCAGGCAAAGATGACTGTCATAACTTTACAGAGCAAGAAACTGAGGCTTTGAGAAATGGAATTTGCTCAAGGTAGATAGCAAATTGGTGGTAAAACAAGTGTTCAAACCCAGGTCTCCTGATTCCCTGAATCTTCTCCACTCTGAGCATGTCTTAGAAGCATCCCAGGATGGCTATCTATTCTTTGTTCTTGTCTGTGAACCTGAGCAAACAGGTGAAGGGAAATTGTGAGCTTACTCATGATGTCTTTTAAACTTGCTCACGGACCATCTGGATTCATCCCTGAGTATTATATGTGTCTACGTGAGTATATAGGTAATTGAATCTAGATAGATTTCCCACCATGGGTTTCCTCACGGAGCTGTCTTGTGTGTCTGTCTCCCAACCCTCTCTCAGTGACTCACTGAGTTTCATGTACACAAATAAATCACAGTGTGTTCCTCTCCCCCTTGCTACCTGCAAGAAATCACAAAGTCTCAGCACCATGAGATGTGAATGGAGTTGGGGCTGGGGGGCGGCGGGGGGGGGGGGGGGAGGGAGAAGAGCGTTTAAATGCTAATCAGTTGGCACTGATGTCAGCCACAGTTAATCAGATTGTTAAAGACACAAAGGCAGGATCGCACCCTTGTGCCCGCAGCTATCTGGGCTCATTCACGGGGAAGATGGATGCACTGCCCGGCCGTCGCTCTGATGAGACGTAACTGGACATAAAAGAACGTTCAACGCTTGCTGAACCCAACATGAATTACAAAGGAGGCCCATCCGTGGGGGAGAAGCCAGCTCACCGAGGACAATTATCGGATAATTACTCTTGTAGCCGCAACACTGAAAGAGTCTTTTCTTGCCTGTACAAGCCTGTCTTTTTAACACCTGCTCCGAGTCCCCTGCAGCCCCCTGGGTTTCTGTAGCAGACTCTGGGGGCTTGGGGTGTCCCTGGGTTTCTGCAGCAGACTCGGGGTGGGTGGGGTCAGGGTGTCTGCTCACAGCAGTTGGTGTGCTTTTGGGGATGATATGTACATCATACCAAAATCTCCCCTCCATCCGTCTGGCTGTGGCATATTGGGCAGTGCAGGGAAATGAAGAGACCAACAAACACATCCCCAAGTTGGGTTTGTATTTGCCCTCCCACTGCTAAAGCAAACTGTGTGATGGATGGGAACAGGTTGCCTTCCTGCTCTCTGTACTGTGATGAAATTATGTTTTGTAATTAGAATGAGTAGGTATGTACGTTCATCTCAAACAACTCTCCACCCTCAAAACCTTAAACCAAAGCATTGTTGTTTACTAAGAATTTCCCTTTATATTAGCCAGTAGCGTTAACCATCCACGGGTCTATAATCCTTCGCTTAAAGAGGTGGACTTGACCTAAGACCCCAAGTCTTGTTCTCAACAGTGCTGCAGGCATAACCGTGATTCATTAAATAGGTGTTGATGAGGGGCCTCCTCTGTGTCAGGCTCACGGTCATGGAGTAGGTTCTAGGGTGACCGTGATGAATAGGGCAGACGTGAATGCTGTCCTGGGGAAACTTACTCCTAGGAAGGAAGAACGAGAAAGGTGCCAGACAGGAAAGATAGTGTGATTTATGTTGTGGCTTATCTTTTTGGTAGGAGTTAAGATAAGGTGAGAAAATCCAGGAGTATCTTTTTGGTAGTGTTAGGAGTTAAGGGAATGACAGAAAATCCAGAAGGGACCACTGGCCACTGGATGGAGGTGGTATAGAAATATCCCTCTGGCTGCTGTGGGTGGAATCGGCTGGAATTATGAAGTAAAGTCTAGAAGAGAAGCAGGGTTTTCATAACCATGTTGTGGGAATAATAGGATAGCTAAAAATATCTTTTTAAGGGACAGCTTGCTCTCTTTGCTTCTTTCATGGTAGCACTTGGGTTTTTTGGTGCCTTGTAAAAATGAAAAGCTGAGTTCATCTAGCTTCTCACTAGACTGTGTGGAATGGAACCCTGGTGCCTTGACTGCCTGTGGGGTCTGGCCTGCCCTGGACCTTTCCCATGCTCTGTCTGTGACTACTCAGTGCTCCCGGAAGTAATCCCCTTAGATGATAATTTTCAGAGTGGCGAATGTCTGAGCATGGTGGAGAGGATGGGTAGATGATCTGGGCCATATTGAGATGATCCCTCCCATATTGAGGGATCTTCCTGCCTCTCCTCTGCTGGGGGTCCTGGGCCTTTCCTGTGCCCCGACAACAGAGGCACTGAATCAAAGAAGGTCAGTCAGTGATTCCAGCCTTCCCCCTTTTTCCTGGCATTCATTTCACTGTTCAATTAACTCATTTCCACGTTCAGGGAAGACATAGAATAGAAATCTGTCCATTTCAGTCCTGAAGAGAAAACTGGTTGAAAAGGAAGAGAGTTACTAAAAAGCCAGTGGGTCAACGAGGAAATCAAAAAGGAAAATTAAAAATGCCTTGAGACAAATGACAATGAAAACACAACCATACAAAATCTATGGGATGCAGCAAAAGCAGTTATTAGAGGGAAGTTCATAGTCATCAGGCCTTCCTTGAAAAACAAGAAAAATCTCAAAAATGAGCAACCTAACCTGCCACCTAAAAAGAACTAGAAAAAGAATGAACAAAACCTAAAGTCAGCAGAAGGAAGGAAATAATAAAGATCAGAGAGGAAATAAATAAAATAGAGATTAAGAAAAGCAAGTTATAACAATGGATCTATGAGAGGCTCAGAACTGGACCAGAGTAACTTTTACCATGATGAGGGCAGGGCACTTGGCCTTCTGTTAGCAATGTCTACACCCAGCTCCCTACCACCCAGGCATGGCCACATTCAGAATTCTAGAATTTCTAGATTTGAAGGGAACTTCATTATCTCCCAAGCACTTGCTAAATGCCCCAAAGGTCTACCTATATGGAGATTTCCATCTGTCTTGCCAGAAGTAGGACTCACGGGCCACTTGATATAACTGCAAAATTAATACTCCCTTGAAAATCATGAAGTGCTAGGTGAAGTTCAGGTAACATGTGTTTAACCTAAATATAAAAAGCAAGCCAGTGAGGCCCATGTGAAGTTTCCCCTGAGACTCTGGACTCTAATTAGTCAGTGCAGGGGATGAGGATGGTCATCACTCCCCTCAGCGGTCCTCTCCTCTGATTTTAACCAAGTGGAAAAAACAGACACAAGGAGCCAGATGGGACCAGCTTGATTACTGGGGAAGCTGAGCTGCAGACCATAGATGGACACCTATACTCTGTCCTCCCCAAGTGACTTTGATTCGGGGTACCCAGGCTCAAGGAAAGAAGTCTGGAAAGAGAGGGGGGAAAGGGGGAGCCACACTGCTGGCTTTTGTGTCCAGTGACTTTGCCCTGGAAATGGGATGCCATGACTATCAGTGATAACCTCAATACCTCCCTCCCTAATACCACCAATCAGATGGTCCCCCCTCTCCCAGGAAGTGTGAGAGAAGGATGGAGAAGTGGACCACTCCCTGCTGGAGTGATGCCCATTTTCCCACCCCCTGTGGAAAAGTGAGAGCATCTGAAACCCTGAGGAAGATTAGGTTTTGTTCTCTGTCCTCCTCTGAAACTGGGGTGGCAAACCTCAGGGAGTTAACTGCTGTTACTAATTAGTATTGCTATAAAAACAGCACACATGGCAAATTAATCAAACTATTAAAAAAATGGTGACCAGTAAAAGTGGTTCCCTCTCCCACTGCAAGCCTCAGTCCTACTCTGCTAAGGCAATTCCCATTACTTTACTCAAATGTATTCCTTTTACTCCCATGAGAGCTCTTATACCCACTACTCTACCTTGATTTTTTCCACCTCACACTGGATTGTGTTGGCATATAGCTCTGCCGTTCTTTATGCTATTTTAAAATTAGTTACATAGTCATTGAATAGGTTGTTTCATTGATACAGACACACAGCTATCTACGTATATATACATATACACACACATAGATACATATGTATTTATTTATGAAAAGGCATATAGTGAAAATTCTCCTTCCCACCCTTACTCGCCATCCTCCTGTTTCCAATGCTCATCTCCCCTATAACCATTGTGATTAGTTTCTTGTGTCTCCTTTCAAAGTTTCTTTATGCACATATAAGCAAATGCCAACATATCTAGCTTTATTTTCTCTCCCCATTTTTACACAAAAAGCAACAAATTCTGCATACTGTTCTGTACTTTGCTTTTTAACCTAACAGAAACCTTGGGCATCTCTCCTCTTTGGTCCGGAGACAGCTTTGCCATCCCTTTCTCGCAGCTGCATGCATTCTGTCTGGATGTTCCGTAATTGATTTAACCTTATGGATGGGTACTTGGTTCGCCTCCAAGTTGTTTGCTACTACAGACAGTGCTGCATTGCCTAACCTTGTATGTGCGTCATTTTGCACGTGGGCAGACATCTCTCTGCAGGATAAATTCACAGAAGGGACTTGTTGAGTCAAAGGGGAGATGTAATTCTGAACGTTCCTGCCAGGTTACTCACCATGTAATTCACCAGTGACTTCATCTCATCCCTTTGAACCCTGCGTGTATTCCATCCTGTGCTTCTACTGGTACAGTCATTTAACTAGCTCCCTATAGATGGGCAGGTAAGTTGTCTCCAGATTTTTGCTAATGGAACAGTACTTTGTACTGTGAACATTTTGTACCATCCCTGTGGGTGTCATGACCATAACTGTCCTTCTGTTTGGGGACCTGACCAAGCAGCCCATCTACCTGGAAATCTCCTGCTGTTTAGATGGAGCTTCTTTTGCTCTCAAGCCATCGAATCCACACTCTCTCCCTAGCCCTCCTGTGCCGCCGATCCCTGGCCTGATCTGTGACATAAAGTCTGGCCATGTGGGGTGGGCTTCCAAAGCACCCTAGAAAGGTGGGCTTCCTGGGTGCTCTGGAGTAAAAGTGTGGTGAGGCAGGTGAAAGGTCAGGACCAACCTTGGGCACAGTTTCAGCAGCAACCAGAGAAAGCAAGGGAGCACCTTTGAATCACCTGGTGGGGGTTGCATTCTAGATGCCCACTGTGCCTGGATCCAGCTGCCCCCAATGCCAACGTAGATGCTCGAGTTAAAAGTCACCGGACGTTAAGCACAGACAGAGCTGGAGAGCAGTAGCGCTTGTGTGGAGTAGGTAGCAGGGTAAGTAAACAGGTTCAGGTTATTCCGAAGGTGCTTTTTCAGCATCAGTCAGCGTGTTAAATGTGTAAATCTTGTAGCCGAGCAATGCAACTTCTGGGCCATGCTCCTGAAGAATTACCTGGACATGTTCACCAAAGATATGTCTTTTTTTTTTTTTTTTTTGCTGTGTTGGGTCTTCATTGCTGTGCAGACTTTCCTCTAGTTGTGGTGAGCGGGGGCTATTCTTCGTTGCAATGCATGGGCTTCTCATTGCCGTGGCTTCTCTTGTTGTGGAGCACAGGCTCTAGGCAGGCAGGCAGGCTTCAGTAGTTGTGGCACATGGGCTCAATAGTTGTGGTTTGCGGGCTCTAGAGTGCAGGCTCAGTAGTTGTGGTGCACGGGCTTAGTTGCTCCGCGGCATGTGGGATCTTCCCGGCCCAGAGCGCAAACCCGTGTCCCCTGCATTGTCAGGCAGATTCTTAGCCACTGTGCCACCTGGGAGGCCTGAGATGTGTCTTTATTGCAGTGTTATTTGGGAAGACAGGGTGGAAAATGACAACAGGCTGAATATTAATTGATTAAGATCCTGGTTCACTAATGTACATGTTTATATTTTAATGTAGCCATTAAAAAAGAATGAAGTGGCCACATACATGCTGACAAAAAGATACCCATGATGGATTTGAAGTGAAAAAATGGTGGTGGGGCACTAGTGGAATGGAATACTATACAGCAGTGAACATGAATTGATCAAAACTACACTTATCAATGTGGATGAATCTCACAAAGTGTTGAACGAAAGGAAAGAAAAGGAAAGGAAGGAGCAGGTTGCAGGAGGGCTCATATAGACAGTTTCAAAACAGGCTGCACAAAATACTGTTCAGAGATACTGACGTGTAATAAATGCACACAATAACTAATAATAATAGTAAAATAGACATAAGGCACATAATAAATGAGAACGCTGAAGGCCAAATTCAGGACAGAAGTTACTCCCAGGCGGTGGAGAAGAGGAAGGAGAGGATGGTAGGGAAGAATAAACAGGGATTGACTGTACTTATTTGCGTTCTATTTCTTAAGCTAAAAGTGTACACACATGAGTTTTGTTGCCTTAGTCTTTAATTCTTTCTGAATGACTGAGATATTTCAAAACGCACTTCTTAGTAAGTGCCAGAGCAATATATGCAATGTCATAACTCTGTGAGTATTCAGATCGACAGACAGTGACAACAGTGCTTTATGAGGGCTGACGGCTGCTCTGCGAGCTGTGCTATACACTCACGGTTTCATCTTACTAACAACTCTAAGAGATAAGACTGGTATGATCCTACCTTACAGGTGAGAACAGGGAGAGAAGGGACTGTCCAGGGTCTCATGGGCAGTTAGTGGTAGGCTGTGTCTGGAACCCAAGCAATTCTGACTCCAACCCCTCACTCCTATGTGCTGTCATGCCTTTTAAGGTAAAAAATACTTTATTATTTTTATATCAATACATTTTATTTGGAGAGCAAACAAGATCCTTTTAACAGGGGATCCCTTTGGAAGGCAGGACTGTTGATGGACCAGGGGCGGGATAAGGCCGATACTTTTGATTTTATACCTTTCATGTATTCTTGCACTTTTCAAATAAACTATTTTATGTGGCAAAGAGGAAAGGACACAGGAAACAAGGTCAGAAAGTATCTAATCCTACTCCAATTTGCTCTAATGATCTTGGACAGGTCACTTCCTCTTTCTGAGCCTTGATTTTTATTTTCATCTATATATAAAATGGGAAAAACAAAATGCTAAACTCCAAGAATTGTTTTGAGGTTGGAATGAGGTCACAGCTGGGAACGCACTTTGCAGGGTGTCAGTTATCATGTGAATGTCAGTATCCTTCACGCGGACGTAGGTAGAGGGCTCCAACTAAGGCACTAGATGAAACCCCATGGCCCTCCGAGCCCACACCCCCACCTCTGCCCTTTCTGTCCCAGAGAGTCTTCTCAAAGTCCGGGTGGGAACAGCAGTGTGAATCTACCCCAGGGTCCTCGTTCCTGCAGGGCTGAGTGAGCAGGGGAGCTGGGTTCTCTCTGGCTGGAAGGAATGGGTCATATTCATCAGCTCTGGCTATTTGCTCTCCCAGGTGGACCTCTGGATGCCACCACCTGTTGCCTGTGTCTGGCACATAGTAGGTGCTTGCTGAATGAATGAGTGGGAGAAAGAAACACAGCCCTTACCGTTTCAATGACCTTATTTATAAAATGGGGATTAGGCTAAGACCTTCTCTGCCCTAAAATTCAATGATATAAGCAAAACAAAGCAAATCGACTCTGGGAACGAGAGGGAAGGTCTGTTCAGTTCTGGGGGCAGTACCAGTGGTCATCAACTAGAGGGTCTTTCCCCACCTACCCACCCAAGGGACATTTGACAATGTCTGGAATCATTTTTGATCATCACAATGGCCCCGGGGCGGTGGAGGGGGTGGGGAGGTTGCTTCTGGCCTCTAGTGAGTAGAGGTCAGAGATGTTGTCCAACATCCTACAATGCACAGGATGGCCCCTTGCCCCCCAGCAAAGAATCATCCAGCCCAGATGCAGAAGGCATGGAATGAACTGACATTCTTCAGGGCAGTCCACAAATTCCTGGGTTTGTTTCTGGGTTTGTTTGATGTGGTTTCTCAAGCCTCAGATAGCCTTGTGTTCTTATGGCTGCCAACATGCTGTGTGACCCTGGGCAGCCCATTTTCCCTCTCTGGACCTCAAGTCCTTCCTCTGGGCACTTTCTAATTGGGAACTCTGGGAAACTTTCCATCTACAAGAGGTGACATTTAGTTTTTGGTTTTGTCCCTGTGGGGGCCAAGCAAACCCACCAGCGTGGGCTGAGCAAGTCCTTATTGTGGAAGGTGAAGGTACAGGAAGCACCACTGAATCAGATGTGAACGTTGTTGATGAGAACAGTGGCTAGCCTTTTTGTAAGGCCGTTCAGCAAAAAAACATCCATTGACCCAGCTGCCATTCCTACCTCCTAAAAGTAGTCACTGTGAACAGTCCAGTGACAGAAGAGGTATCATCACCCCCGCCCAGAGACTGCATCCCAGAGGGTGCCGTGACTCAGTGAGTGAAGTGCGTCTGTGATGACAAATGTGTGTCCGCTCTCCCTCCTCCTCTCCACAAGGCAGCATTTACACCCTGCTCTTTTCATACTTTTTTTTTTTCACTTAAGAAAGTTTTTAATACTTCTTACGCACATTTTGGAAGATGTGAAAAGGTAGAAGGAAGAAAACACGTCCCTGAGAGTCCCACCACCCAGAGGCAGCCAGGATCACACTTGGGGGCCATTCCTCCAAGTCAACAAAATGGCTCTGCGCATCGCGATCTGTTAGAGTTGGTTGTGTCTAGTCGTTTGCAGCCGCACCGTAGATTTTTACATCTTGCTCTCTTCACGGAACATTATAGCAGAAGCATCGTCTAGCTTCTGTGTCCTCCCCTTCTCGTTCTGTCCCTTTGGGCCTGCATGATGGTGTGCTATTGCTAGGAATCCAGGCTGTTCCTGGCCATCCTGCTGCTGCCGGGCATTTAAGATACAAATCTTTAGCTTCAGAGCTTCAGAACTTGTGCTTTTCAACTTTAATGGGATGCTTCCCAGTCTAACCTCCCATCTCCCCATTAATGTTAGAAGAGAGAGAGAGAGATGTGTTTCCCCCCAACAAATACTCACTTGCCTTCAGTGTTGTTCCATCCTGTCTTGACAGAAAAACAGCATAAGGATGTAATTAAAGCTCTGACTCCTCTGTTTGATCCCCGTGTTGGGTTACTGTTGTGTGTCTGCCTTCCTAACTTCTTTTTAAATTGAAGTATGGTTGATCTACAGTGTTGTGTTAATTTCTGCTGTACAGCAAAGTGATTCAGTTATATATATTCTGTTTCATATTCTTTTCCATTATGGTTTATCATAAGAGATTGAATATAGTTACCTGTGCTATACAATAGGACCTTGTTGTTGTGCCTTCCTGACTTCTTGAATGCAGGGACCATGTCCTAGAGTGTTTGACTCTCTCATGCCGAGGGTCAACCAGCAGAGACAGTCAGCACCCAGTGCTTTCACTCATCAGTTGATTGACAGCATTCCAGTGGGGCACTGAACGCCCACCATAAAGGGAGAACC
Source organism: Hippopotamus amphibius kiboko (assembly GCF_030028045.1). NCBI lineage: Eukaryota > Metazoa > Chordata > Mammalia > Artiodactyla > Hippopotamidae > Hippopotamus > Hippopotamus amphibius. The sequence goes on along the minus strand of NC_080193.1, from coordinate 7,435,887 downwards.
AGCCAAATGTGACTACAATGATTGAAAAAGTGAAGTGCTCAGGGAGAGAGGAGTTAATTTAACCCGGTGGTCATTAGGCCCCCAGGAAAAGCCGGCCTCTTTGAGCAAGTGAAGTCTCTGAATCTCTGAGGCCGTGGAATCCAATGTTGACTAATTCCCACTGGCACGTGGTTTCACGTGACACTCGTTTGGCTGGCATCCCAGCTGAGAACAAAGGCCGTGTCTCAGGTCTGCCTACACTGCAGACCACAGATATACACTCGTCTCTCTTGAACATGGCCTTAAGTTTGGAGCCAGCCAGCAAGACCCCAGCATGTGTGAGCTCTGAGGAGTAAGGGGCATTGGGGGCAGGGAGGTGAATTTACATGGTGCATACCCAACTCTTCTTGGGAGTCAGATGTTCAGTGGGGAAAGGGCTGACTCAGTCCAGTGGATTTACTTCCTAAAATGCTTTATAGCTGCTGCAATTGGTACTGGTTTCACCCTGGGGACCCCAGAGGTGGGAGCAGTGACTAGGGGGAGGACGTGGATTATAGGACCCTCTTTCTTGTATTTCCTTCTGATTTTCTTGGCTGTGTTGGATCTCAGTGGGCTCAGAGGAGATCCAGATGTAATGGGGCTGGCCGGGGAGACCAAAATTTTGTATTTTAAAAAGGAACACATTGAGGGGTGCAGGTATCATGGTGGGGGGGTTATCCTATGATAAACCACGATGGAAAAGAATATGAAACAGAATATATATAACTGAATCACTGAAAAACACTGTAGCCCATCCAGCAGACACACAAACAAAATGAGCGTTTAGAGAAAGGGGTTTTGAGGGGAGAGGCCGATTTAAGCTGAGGAAGAGACTGCAGGTGGTAATACCCTGTATTTCTTGAAAGCCAGCAGCATGGTCTTTGCCATCAGGAAAACCAAGTTTGAAACCCAGCTTTGTTATATGACCTTGGAAAGTTATCTAATATCCCAAAGCCTCTGTCTGCCCATCCGTAAAATAGGAGTAATGATTTCTAATTAATAAGGTTGAGAAAGATTTAAATGAGGTAATGGATACAAAGCATTTAGCACATGCCTTGCACATAGTCAGCCCTCAATAAGGTGATCAAAAGTAAAATGCTGTAAATATCACTCTTATTATGGCCAAGGCACATTGATGCACTCTATGTCATTTGTAATCTCTTATCACCTTTGACACAAGTTGTTTTCCCAGTGTTTCTGTCTCTCACTCCCTCTTCCACTTCCTCTCTCTCCTCCAGCCCGTTGTAATCAAGGGCACACTTTTGTGAAAAGACTGGCTGAAACTAATGTAGCCACAGGACCCAACAAAACTCACAACCTAGTGTCAGGACTGAGGCTGTCACTTGGCCCTTTTTAGCAAGATTACCAATGAGCTCTAAGGATAATTGCCAATTACCTGATTGTTTCAAAAATCCACAGTGTCAGAGCTGGAAGAACCCTTAGACCTTACTTAGTCTGGCTGCTCATTTGACAGGCAGAGAGAAGAAGAAACCCACCCAGTTATGACAGGGAGTAATAGCCAAGACAGGACCATCATCTGGGCCCCCCAAGCGCTGGCTGCATCCAAGCTCTGTGCATCGTACCACAGCTGGCTCTTGGGAGCCAGGTGTCCTGAACCCTCATCCTCTATTCTCTTTTTCTTCTTCTCACTCAACAGTCTGCAAAGGTGGTCAATACCAATCATTTGATTAAAAAGCAACTGGAGCCTAAAAGCCATAGCTTTCAAGTAGACCCACAACTGATCTGATCCTGTGAGGGAGATGGAGCATCTCTACTACACAAAAGAGGCTTCATGGACTTGCCCAGATTCACACAGCTAGTAACTGTCAAAGGCAGAATTTGAACCCAGGTCTAACCCCAAAGCCTCGACGCTGCCCACCTTGGACCAAAAAACCTGCCTGACACCTGAACGACCTGCATCTGTCCTCAGGTCATCCACACATCCTCTCCTCCCTGATGTCTGCTTCTGTCCCAGCACCACTGACGGCCCGGAATGCACACTGGCTGGTAATCAATGTTATGCAATAGGAGTATTTGTTGATGCCAGTTGCAAACTGTTGCAGTCTAGAGAGATTAAACCACTGACACCGCCAACTCCATGAAAGTAAATGAGCCTTTCCAACGGCTATGGAAATAAATTTAAATGACAGTGCTAAAGGGCCCAGAGACTGTGGCTGAGTGAATGTCTTTCTGTGGAAAATCGACAAGGACAGCTATCAGTCCTTTGTCCCCAGGACGTAATTCCTCTCTGTCTCAAAATCATCATCGGGAAAGTTCTGACTGCTACAGCCCCCTGCTGAGGGCATGATTACAATAACAAGAGTAAAAAAAATGACAGCAGAGGACACGTTCTAGGCCCTCACTGTGGGTAAGGAACCCACATGTATGTACATGTATGTATGCTTTCCATACATCAACCTCTTGAATGATGAAAACCCTATGAAATAGGGGACAATAGCCCCATTTTAAAGCTGAGAAAACTGAGGCTCAGAGAGGTAAAGCCATTTGCCAGCTTGCAGTTGGCAGAACTGGGTCTCAAATAAGTAGATGCAGCTGCTTTCAAGCGTGATTCTGTCAAACAGCGGCCTGGGCCAGCCCTTATTTAAAATTATTAGGTGGTTTTCCTTTCAAGACAAAAATAAATCACAAGGAGTCAGCAGGACATACAAGGCCCACCAGAGCCTGGCCCCGACCTCCCTACCCCACCAGCTTTCTCTCTAATCACCCTCCACCTCTGTCCCCTGTTCTCTTCCATTCCTCTTTTGCACTCACCTCAGTCAGGCCTCCAGGGTCTTCCCACATCTCTCTGTTCTGAACCTGCCTCATGATTCTGGGTCCTCAAATCCTCCTATGTTTCCCACAAGGTCACTTGTGTATTATTTAGTCAAAACAAAACAAACACCAGACTTCACCAAGCCCAGGACAATATAGCCCTGAGTCAGGACACACAGCTTGGAGAAGAGACTGGGTTGGTTACAGCCCTACTCATCCTCTTAGTGGAATGGCCTTGTGCAGTGAGCAACCTGCCCAACTGTACATGGCAGCCCTGCCCCACAGACTGGATTAGAGGCTTGTCCTCTCTGTCCTCTTGGCACACAAAGCTTCTCTTTCTGAGCAGTTATCACATCAAATATGATTATTTCTACTCTCTTATTAGGACTATGCGATTCTTGTGCCCTTGGTTTCTGTAGCTCTAATGCTTAGTTCAGTCTGGCCATGATCAACCGTAGTCTTCATGGCTGGGAAAAGGAAGGAAGGAAGGGAGGCAGCCCCACACCAGTTGATCAGGCTGTGCCAGCATCCTAGCAAGCCTTAGATACCACCTTAAGAGGGCCACCCTCAGAGTTTGCCAGGTGAGGACCTAAAGCCCCAGGCCCCAAGCTAACTGGTGTCTGTTCTCTTTCCAAGATGCGCCACTGGAGGGAGATGCGGGCCCTTCAGATACTTACCTTCTGCCCTCGGGAGCTCTGGGGAGTAGCAGTCTGAGCGAAGAGACCCCTGAAGAGAGAGTGACCACAGCCCCTCTGAATCCAGCGCAGTCGGGGGACGAGCTTCGCGAGCCGGAGTTGGAAGGGACGGTGCCCTCCTTGTCTCAAGACCCCGTGGCTGCGTCCACGCTGCTTCCGCTTCCGGAGGAGCCGGGCACCAGGCACACCTTCCCTGCCAGGAAGAAGCCGCCTTCGCTCAAGCAGGTGAACTCGGCCAGGAAGCAGCTGAGGCCAAAGGCCACCCCCTCAGCAGCCATGCAGAGGGCGGCGTCCCAGCCAGCATCCCCGGGCCTGGGTCTCCCCTCCTCCGCCACGAAGAAGCCCCGCCCACCTGGGGACCAGGACCCCGCGGCCTCCACAGGGGAGGAGACCCGCCCCCCGTCGCTGTCAGCGGAAGAACCCCTTTGGCTGGAGCGGAAGGACGGCGCAGCCCCCACGACCCCCGCGCCCCTGCAGATCGCCCCCTTCACCTCGCAACCGCTGGTGGCCCACACGCTCCCCCAGAGCCCCGACCCCGCGGCGCCCGCGGTGCCTGAGGAGGCCCACGAGGCTCCCGCCGGGGACGCCAGCCCCGTGACCCTGATGGACAGAGGTGAGAACGAGCTGACCGGGTCGGCCTCAGAGGAAAGCCAGGAGACCACGACGTCCACCATCATTACCACCACAGTCATCACCACCGAGCAGGCCCCAGGTACGCAGCCCCCCCCCCCCCCCGCCCCCGCCTCCAGCCCTCCCGAAGCTGCGAGGAGGCAACTGCTGTGTGCAGGGGTGGGGGCGTGGCGCCAGGAAGGCCCTCAGTCTGCCATTGGTTACCATCTGTGGAGCCCTAGCCGTGAGCTTGACCCTGCGGCCCAGGATTAGTAGCCCCATTTTAGAGGTGAGCCCCTTGAGACCCTAAGACGTGGAGCACCCTGCCCAGTGCCGCACAGCTGGAGAGCGGGATTCAAGACCTTTCATGCTGGAACAGCATCCTTTTGTCTGCCTAGAGGGCCCTAGCCTTTCAAGGTGCTTTTGCTTTTATCATTACATGAACTTGATAATGCACGTCTGTGTTCCACTCTTTCTTCTATCTTTTTTTCCATCTTCAAACACAGAAGAGAGGCATCCGTTGTCCCTCACACATCGATTTTGGACAAATGCAGTATGGCCGCCCAGGAAAGAGTGTGAGCCCTGGGTTTGACTCCTGCTTGCTGCGTGAGCTTGGCCCAGATGTGCTCCCTCTCTGAGCTTTGCTTTACTTATCTCTGAGATGAAAATGAAATATCAGTCCCTCCAAGGACGAGCGGGGTCGCCTGTAGACCAGTGAGGTGCCTAGCAGCATGTAGTAAGTTGTCATTCTGTGCCACATGCTGCCGTTTGATTATCACGTTGATTCTGGAGCTGAAGGAGAATGAACAGCAGTGGGAGGGGTGGGGACAGGAGAACACAGGTGTCCCCAGAGGCCCTGTTCCAGCCCACAGCCCATCTGAGAGATGACATCTGAGCTGTTCTCCATGTCCTAACGAGAGTGCTTTCCTCCAGCTCTCTGCAGTGTGAGTTTCTCCGATCCTGAAGGGTACATCGACTCCAGTGATTACCCACCGCTGCCCTTCAACAACTTCCTGGAGTGCACGTACAACGTGACAGTCTACACTGGCTACGGGGTGGAACTGCAGGTAACCCCAGAAAGGCGCCCTGCGGTGGCTGCCTCTTCCAGCAGGAAGACTCTGAAGGATCGTCTGAGTGAGGCTTGCTTATCATCCTAACCAGTTTGCTTCTGGCTTTGCCCTAAACTGGGGCAATTTGAGCTGGGCTTTGGTGGATGAATAGGAGTTCCCAACTCAATGCACAGCTGAAATAGCTTGGCACACATGGAGGGAAGGGGATGTGTTGATAAATTGTGAGGCATTACATCCAGAAGGAAAGTCCTCTGATATCCTGCTTATCAAACACACACATATTCATAGAAGCCCTATGTGGCTCATTTGATTCATAAACTTTTGGCTGCAAACTAAGAATGGAAAAGCAGGGTAGCATAGTGCTCAGACATGTAGGGTTTATTTATTTATTTATTTATTTATTTATTTATTTTTAAAGATTTATTTATTTATTGGCTGCATTGGGTATTCATTGCTGCATGTGGCTTTCTCTAGTTGTGGTGAGCAGGGGCTACTCTTGGTTGCATTGCACAGGCTTCTCATTGTGGCGGCTTCTCTTATTGTGGAGCATGGGCTCTAGGCACACAGGCTTCAGTAGCTGTGCCACGTGGGCTCAATAGTTGTGGCTTGCAGGCTCTAGAGCACAGGCTCAATAGTTGAGGCACACAGGCTTAGTTGCTCCGCAGCATGTGGGATCTTCCTAGACCAGGGATCGAACCTGTGTCCTCTGCATTGGCAGGTGGATTCTTAACCACTGTGCGACCAGGGAAGTCCCCAACACGTGGGTTTTAAGTCCCCGCTCTACCAGTTAATGCTGTGTGACATTGGGCAAGGGACTCTACCTCTCTGAGCCTCAGTTTCCCCATTTGTAAAACAGAGATGAAAACGTTGCTACTTTACAGAGTTTCAGGGAGGAGTAACTATGACAGTGCACAGAGAGCATTCATCCAGAGCCCAAGGGAGAGAGAGCGGGCTCTCAGTGCATGTTGCCAGTTATCCCCACTTTAGTTCCAGGCCATCCCCAACCAACTGCCCCATCTTTAGAAGCGCTTTTTGATATGAACTAAGGTGACATGCCGGGAAGTGGTGAACTGTGCGGTTTACTGTCCCACAGAAGAAAGGATGGAAGTGAAGCCAGAAATTCAGGCCACTACCACGTGGTGGCAGACCCTTCCAGGCCAAGGTTAGAGGGCCGGACGTGTGCTTTTTTCTCATGGGCAATAAACAGGCACCAAAAGATTTTAAGCAGGGTCTGTTGTATGACCTAAGCAGAACTTTACTTTAGGAAGGTGTTCTGATTGTACAGGGGGGATGAAAGGTAAACCTCTCAGCAGAACTTGTGTCCAGAGCTTAGCACAGCACGTGGCACATGGTAGGTACTTCGTAAATGTTCAGGGAATTAAACTGGAGAAAGGTTGCAGTCCCGCTGATCCTGGCACTTAATGAACACTTTCCTCCACTTGAATAGACCCACTCTGTCTAGTACTGTATGGAGTCTTTATCAGGCACAATAGAATTCCTTCACTGAGCTCCTACCCTGTACCAGTCACAGCAATGGGGGACAGGGTGATGTACAAAACGGACGCAGTGCCTGCCCTAAAGGAGTTTGCTGTTTTGTGATTGGGATAGATGCACATCGAGGACATTGGGATGTTCCTCCCAAAGGTCTCTAGCAGATGTTCATAGTGAATGTTGTAGAATCACAGAGGCGGGCCAGGCAAGCTCCTTGGCAGTTGGGGGAGGTCTCACAGAGAAGGGCAAATTTAGTGGAGCTTTGGCGAATGAGTAGGAGTTCATCAAAGAGAAAAGAGACTAACGTGTATGGCCTGAAAGAGGAAAGGCTTGTGAGTAATGCCTGCCTTGCTTGCGCAAGAGGCAGAGGGGTCCCAGGCCCCACAAGGAGAAGCAGAAATACTCATATTGGGCACTGGGGACTGACTGAAGCCCCCACCCCATCCCCTGCTCTGTTTGCTCAGCACCCTTGTGTGTGAGTAAAGTACCTCCCTCCTTTCTCTCCCAAGCCTGGAAAGTGGACTTGGCAAACCAAGTCCACAGTGCTTTGAGGAGGCTTTGCCATTGAAGCCACCACTGGGGAGGATAAGAAAGTGGGCCTGAGAAAGCCTTAGAGGTGAGCCCCCCCACACACACCAGTTTATATGGAAGGGCAAGAATGTATTCAATCAGTTTATAAAGATTTATTGAGCACCTGCTACGTGCCAGGCGCTATTTTAGGCCCTGGGGACCCTGAGCAGCACACAGATTTTCCTGCCTCCCTGGAGTTTACCTTCTGATGAAATGCCTTCTTCTGTCTCCCTGAAGATTGGACCTTAGGCACGAGCTGATCAAATCCCCGCCCCCACCCACCAGCTCCAGAAGACTATCTCAGCTGCCGGCACCCAGAAGCCTCTCTCAAGGGACCCAGCTAAGGGGGCCGACAGATGCTTGCCGTGCCTCTGCCCTGCAGCTCCGTTTCACTCTGTCCCCTCAGCCTCTGGGGGACAGCAGGGGGCCTAGATGTTTCCCAGGGCTGGGGCTTGGTACTTGTCTGCCCCATGGACTAGGGGCCAGTTGCGGGGTGCTGCGTGGGCAGCCTCAGAGCCTGGGAGGGCCTTGTCTCAGACACGATTCAGATTCTGTCTGCCCCTGCCCGTCCGCAGGTGAAGAGCGTGAACCTGTCCGAGGGAGAGCTGCTTTCCATCCGCGGGGTGGACGGCCCCTCCCTGACCATTCTGGCCAACCACACCCTCCTGGTAGAGGGGCAGGTAATCCGAAGCCCCACCAACACCATCTCGGTCTACTTCCGGACCTTCCAGGATGACGGCCTTGGGACCTTCCAGCTGCACTACCAGGGTAAGGTCAGCCTGAGGCTGTTGAGATGTAGCTTTGGCCTGCGTTTCCCTCTGGAGCCAAGGATTTTCACCCTTTTTGTGCCACGGACCCCTCTGGCAGTTCGGTAACACTAGGGACCCCTTCTTAGATTTGTGTTTTTAAGAGCATAAAATAAAATATATACCATTCAAAAGGAAGTCGTTCATATTGAGCAGCAGTTGTCAAAATACTGTTTTCATCTATGGTCTCATGATCAACGTGCCTCTTTACTAACACGTTAAATAATACTTCCCGGTGGCTCTGATGATTACTGTGATTTCAAAGGAGCATAAGAAATATGTCATTTTGTCATTTCATATCAAGATATTCATTTTGATATGAAAATATCTGTGATTTCTCTTGGTGACAAAGTCACAGGTTCTGTGACCGTTACAGTCTGTTGCCTACATTTGCGATTGAAGGAAATACCACTGCTCAGCCCCTTTCCCCGTTCAAGTTCATGGCTCCTGAATCTGACCACGAATCCCATGAGAGTCCAAAGCTTCTGGGAAAGAGCCTCTGCCGCCAGGGTCCCTCTCTCTCTTTTCTTCTTCTCCACTGTTTCTTTCTTTCCTTTTTGTCCGTTTCTAGTCTCTTTTGTTTTCTCCTCTCTTCTCCTCTCCTCTCTTCTCCCCTCTCTTTTTTGCTTCCTTCGTTTCTTTCTTTCCTCCTCTCCCTCTCTTCATTCCCACCCCCACTCTCTCTTCCTTCTCTCTCCTTTCAAGGTCATCCCATTTTCCCCACCTCCTGGATGGTTCCCAAGACCTGCGATTACTTCCCTTACGAGGAGCTCCCCCTGGATACTGGCCAAGTATCTGACGGGGACGGGGAGCCCTTAGCCACACCCTGGGAGACAGAAAGCCATCCACGTTTACGTCACATTGACCAAATGTCTGGAAAAAGAATTCATTTAAAAATTTCCCCTTGGATGTTTCTGAAACAGATGGATGACTGTATACAGGAGTGTCCACTTCCTCACACCTTCTCAGTATGCAGACTACCGTCTGTTGTCTTTGTTAATTAAAAAATGGAAAAAATAGCTCATTGAGCCATGAACTTGAATTTGGTTCTTCTCATGAGTGCTGGGAATGAAGGTATCCTAGTCTGCAGGAGAGGTCAGACCGTAGTCTAGGGGCGGAGCTAGGATGGATTCAGCATCTTCTTATGAAAATGAAACTCAAGGAGCTCAATGTGGCCACGTACACCCTACTACCACCCCATCCAGTGAGCTCTGTGCACCAGATATTTGGCTAAGGAGGCTCTTTTTTGGCGTTTCCCACGTAATCCTTACTGCACCCATGAGACAGGGATGATCAGAGAGGAGGAAAGTGAAGTTCAGGGCACTGTGTCACTTTCTCAAGGTCACACAGTTTCTAAGTGATGGAGTAAGAGAACATAAACTCACATCCGTCTCCCTCCAAAGCCCAAACCCTTACCTCCCAGGGCAGCTGTTCCCAAGCTTTCATATCCTTGGCATTTCCTGAAGAACTGGTTATTCTAACTACGGCCCAAGAGTCTCCATTTTTTAACAAACACCTAAGCTGTTCGTTCAGGTGAGACGAACCTACCTGGGCGGCCCTGCCCCTCCTGTGTCCACGTGGAGAGAGACCCCAGGGAGAGATGGGAACACATTTTCCACCCCAAACCTGCTGTCTCTGGTTGGGCAGGATGGGGAGCTTTGAGCCTAGCAAAAAGTGCTCATCTGGCAGTCTCAGCACCACACGATCAACTCGAGTCACAAAAATACCCTCCTCCAGCGCTCCCGGGTCCCCAGGGGCCTCGCCTTTTCTCCTCAGCACACCCTGGCTCCCGGGATGCGGGCCACATTCTTCGTCTCCCCCTCTGAGAGATGACTGTCTGCCCCTGCATTTCTCCCCAGCCTTCATGCTGAGCTGTCACTTTCCCCGCCGGCCCGACTACGGGGACGTCACGGTGATGGACCTGCACTCGGGCGGGACGGCCCACTTCCACTGCCACCTGGGTTACGAGCTGCAGGGCGCCAAGACACTGACGTGCATCAACGCCTCCAAGCCCCACTGGGGCAGCCAGGAGCCCGTCTGCTCAGGTACACGCCAGCCTCAGCCAGGCCAAACGCGGGTGGTCCCCCGAGAAGGGAGAAACCAGCCCCCAGGGTATTCAGGTCGACCTTAGGGAAGAGGCTGATCCAGGTACAGCTGGCTTCTGCCACGGAAAGCTTTGTCATTTGATAAAATGCACATGACATAAAATTCACCATGAGTGACATTTAGTACATTCACAGTATCATACAACCACCACCACTATCTTTATCACCCCCAAAAGGATACCCTGGACCCATTAGCAGTCACTCCTCGTTTTTCCCAGTCTCCAGCCCCTGGCAACCAGCAAGTTGCTTTCTGTCTCTAGGAATTTGCCTGTTCTGGACATTTCATATACATGGGATCATACAATTTGTGATCTTTTGAACCTGTCTTTCACTTAGCATAGTGTTTTCAAGGTTCATCCATGTTGTAGCATCTATCAGAACTTCATTCTTTTTTATGGCTGAATAATATTCCATGATATGGATAGACTGCATTTCATCTGTTCATTCGCTGGTGGACATTTGAGTTGTTTCCAGTTTGGGGGGTTATGAGTAATGCCGCTATGAACGTTTGTGTACAGGTTTTTATGTGGACATCTGTTTTCATGTCTCTTGGGTAGATACCCATAAGTGGAGCTGCTGGGTCGTATGGTGATTCCATGTTTAAGTTTTGAAGGAACCGTCAAACTATGTTCCACAAGGGCTGCACCATTTTACTTTCCCACCAGTCATGTATGAAAGTAGCAAATTCTCCACATCCTCACCAGCACTTATTTTCCATGTCTTCTTTTTATTATAGCCATCCTAGTGTGTGTGAAGGTATCTTACTGTGATTTTGAGCTGCATTTTCCTGATGGCTAATGACATTGAGTATCTTTTCATATGCTCGTTGGCCATTTGTATATCTTCTAGGAGAAATGTCTATTCAAGTCCTTTGCCCATTTTTAAAATTTGGTTGTTTGCCTTTTTCTTGAGTGGTGAGAGTTCTTTATATATTCTGGATACTAGACCCTTATCTGATATACAATTTGCAAATATCTTCTCCTACTCTGTGGGTTGTCTTTTCACTTCTTGATAGTGTCCTTAAGTTTGACAAAGTCTAATTTATGTAATTTTTGTTTGTTGCTTGTGCTTTGCATGTAGCAGCTGCCATATTTTGAGCCCAGTCCATGTGCCAGGGCTATGATAAATCCTCACAGCAATCCTATATGGTGGGAACCATTATCCCCATTTTACAGAAGAGGAAACTGAGGCTCGTGGAGGTGAAGTTTCTTCCTCAAAGTCACCAGATAGAAATTAAACTGAGTCTAGAACCCTTCTCTCCTGAGCTCTTTCCCTTACCTCTTCACTATTCAAAGTGCAATCTGCAAACCAGTGAGATTATAATAAATACACAATCCTGAGCCTCACACAAAACGAAGGGAATCAAAACCTACATTTAACCTGCTCTTTTTGTGGTTCGTGTGCACATTATAGATTGAGAAGCACTCTATACCACACTCTGTCCACCCTAGTGGCCATAACCTTGATCATCCTCAGTTATCAAGAGAGCAAAACCCTATTAGGTTCTCAAAAGTCCTGACCGTGGCCCGGAGAGTGTAGTCCGCCCACATTAACTGAGCACCTACTATGTGCCAGGCCATGAGCTGTGTACTAGGAGAATACGAGGAGTAAGAACACATCATTCCTGCCCTCCAGGCATTCATAGTCAGTAGAATTCAAAATGCAAATGAGAACTGATGATAAATTCTGAGATTTAATTGTTGCGGTGTGTTCCCCCAAGGCCCTTCAGAATTTTTCATTTTTTCTTTCTTTTTTTTGGTAACAAAGAAAAAAATCCAAACCTCAGGGCAGTTGGTCTCCGTGCCTCCCTCGCGTTAATTTTTATCTATGTATGAAATCAGAGAGGAATTAAGCCTCAATTTGTGCTAAGAAAGATGGATGGGGAGCCACGGCTGGCAAATTGAAACCAAACAGAGTCATCAGTCGGCTTAATAAGGCAAGGAATGGGAGCAGGGAGGCAGCAAATGAGCGGCTGCTTGGGGAGGACAGATGGCCGGCGCCCCCCACCAGGGCCAGCGTCCTCCATCTCCTCCGCTCCTGACCTACAGGGCAATAATGCTGGCTGCATTTTGAGCGCCTACTCTGTGCCGGGGATGGCGGCAAGCCCTCTGCATGCAACGTTTCATGGATTTCCCACCATGGTCCTGTAAGGAGGGTAGAATTATTATCACTGTTTTCCAGGGTACTGTAGGTTCAGAGAGCTTCAGTGGTGACTTGTGCTAGATCCACAGTAGATAAGTGGCACTGGCCAGATTTGAACCTTAGGATGGGGATTCATGAGAGGCAGCCTGTAGAGACTGCAACCCGGTGCTCTGTCCGTGGTCCTGAGAGAACTGCTGTAGGAGACTTTTGGGCAATGGCTTAGGTGTAGGTCACGGCGGAGTCCAGAGCAGAGAAAGGAGCCATCTGCCTTTCTTATCTGTGCAAGTCCTTATTAGTCTTGCAGTCATTCAGCAAACATTTAATGAGAACCAAATATCTCCTAAAAATAAGACTACCTCCCCACATTTGTATAACTCTTCCCAGTTCATAAATCACTTTTTAATATTTATTAAATTTTTATGATAAAAGTAATGTATGGCTCTAGTTTAAAAAAAATACAAAAAATACAAAAATGTTGAAGGTCATAGCAAATCACTTTTATATTCCTGGTCTCAACTGATCCTTGCATATAGCTCACTGAAATAGGCATAGAGAACCATTTTCTAACTTTTTTCCCCCACTTAAAGTGAATATTTTCCTATATTCTCAAGTTCTTTGAGAATACAGTTTCTTAAAAACTATATGAATGACATACATTTATTTCACCAAGCATCTGTAGGTAGACATTCATGTTGTTTTTCGTTTTTTGCTCTTAGAGGCAATCTGGCAGTGAACGTCCTTACTCATACATTTTTGTGAAACTCTAAATCTTTTCTTAAGGTAAATTCCCAGAACCTTAATTACTAAGTCAAAGTGTTTGAACCTATTTTCCAGATTTTTCATCAAATTGCCCTCCTGAAAGGTCATAGCAGTTTGCACTCTAACCAGTCCTGAATGAGAGTGACCATTTCCCATCACTGGAGATGGCTTTCCGGTTTATTGCTGTTTTTTATCTTGACCAGTTAGGTAGATGAAGATAGTTTAAATTTGCATTTCTTTTATTATTAAGGAATGCTCAATTTTTTTAGTGCTCATTAAGTACTAAAAGTATATTTCTTCTTTTGAGAACTGCCTATTTGCATCCTTCTTGATTACCGTTTCGTAATTAAGAATCAGGGCACAGCCAGCACCATGAAAGAATCTTTAAATCACAGTCATTCATTCCCTGCCGTGGAACACACATGGCAATGGTTCTAACCATGGACTTAGACCTCCTATCAAACAGGATAAACCCGTCTCAGGAGGATGGGACTTTCCCCTGGTTTTTCTCTCCCCAGCCTGTTTCCTCCCACTAAAGGGATAGGGATTGGAGATGCATGAAACACTCACTTCCTCTCTCTCTCTCTGTCTCTCTCTGCAATCCGCTCACTGCCCACCCACCCCTACTCTCTGACCCCAGCCCCTTGTGGAGGGTCTGTGCACAACGCCACCATCGGCCGTGTCCTGTCCCCAAGTCACTCTGGAAATACCAATGGGAGCCAGTTCTGTGTGTGGACGATTGAAGCTCCAGAGGGCCAGAAGCTGCATTTGCACTTTGAGAGGCTGTCACTGCATGAGAAGGACAGGTAAACCTCTGAGGGTCCCCAGCCAGCTTCATTCTTTCCCAGAGTGTTAGAATGTAGCTTGGGATTTGGAGTCTTGAAATGGCTAAATTGTTGGCTCATGGAAGTCAAGAAAGGAAGAGCTAGGAAAGTGGCAAGGATATTAGAGACCATCATCTTCGATCTCTTCCTTATACGCTTAAGGAAACTAGGACATACAGAGGGGAAGGGACTTGCCCCCGTCGCACAGCAGGGCAGGGGGAGAGGCAAGAAGGGAATCCAGTTCCCCCACCTTGCACTGCCTCATCTCTCCTCCTGCACATCCCTACTTGAAGTTGAACAAGGAGAGAGTGTCTACTGAGCACCAGGTCTGTGCCCAATCATGTATTAGGCTCCATGGGGAACAGGAGAGAAGCAGGGAACATTGGTTCCTGGTATGATAGGCAGTTGAGGTGGGAAAACCAGATTTATGTACAAGAAAAAACTAGAGAAGATACAAGACAGTGTCTAACCAAGAGCATTTCTGTAGATGCTAAGTTGTATGCACAGAATCCAGAATCGGAAAACTTTAAGAGTCTGAGAACTTATTCTAGAATATTCTGGAATGTTCTAGAAAATCAGGGTCTTCGCTGCTTAGACTTGCTGTCTTAAGTTGAGTTCCCTTGGAAACAGACAGGGTGACAAGGATGTGGGAGAAAGTGGTTTATTTGGGAGCTGATCCTAGAAAGCACCAGGAAAATGAGCAGAGAAGGAAAGGGCATAGATACAGTGTGTGTTAGCAAGAGGCAACCGCAGAGTCACCTGGGTCTCTGTCTACTGGGGGCCTCCGGGAAGCTGTGTTGAGCATGGCTCGGAGCCTTCCTGTTGGAGGGTGAGGGGGCTGGGGCATTTATCCACCCCCCAATCCATCGCTGGAAGAGGGATGCACCTTAACACACGGACTCCCCAACGTTGCCTGCCATCCTTGGCGCTGGCTGAGCTGGCTGATTCTCAGAGACTCTGGAAGCCAGCCGAAGATGGGGGAGAAATGAGTCTGAGAGGATACGAGTAAGGCACTGACAGAATGCCAGCACCTTAGAATCCTGGAATCTGTCCGACTTTTATCTTAGAATTATAGTGTCCTGGCCTCTTTGAAGCGTCACACCTAGACCATTAACCTCTAGGAAAGGATTCTGAGAGAAAATAAGCAGACAGCTGAATAATTTACCCAACTCTGGAGTCCACTTCCCTCCAAGTCGTCCAGCTGTATCCTGAACAACTCCATATCGATAAATCACTGCTTTAAAGTACAAGATGTAGAATAGGGGCTTCAGAGCACGGCTTCTCCGTAGCATCAGAATGACCTCAGGAACTCTAAGAAACAAGTGCCCAATCTTTCCGCCAGTGACTGATTGAGAAGCGAGACCTGGGAGCCCTCAGCGATGGACACTTTCTAACACTTAGACCTTGGTCTGCCTCTTCTGAATGGTGCTGGGAACATAACCAGGTCTACGTTTATACCAGATAACAAGAATGAACAGAGAGAGAAGGAACTTAACCAAAATGAGTATTTTCTGAAAGTTTATGAAATCCTGTTAAACGAGCCAAACAGACACACGGACACTGTAGTTTTCACTCGGAGTTTCTGTGGGGCCCTGCAATGGCTTATGAAAGGTAGGAGTCGACATTCCCACCGGGGAAAAGCAGTTCTCACGTGTGTCAGTAGGTAAAGTAGTTTGGAGTAGTTCAAGGTTAAAGGTCAGTGCGCGCGGGCGCACACACACACAATGAAGACACTCATTATGCTAAGAAGAAAAGAGAAATTAACTTTATCTGTCCATGGACTTTAATGAGGAAAATTACCAGCGTTGCAAGAGCTTAGAGCTAGATATGTCTCCATGTAAGAAATGGGACCTTGACCTAAACCTTGGAAAGAGATTCGATCAGGGAACCCAAAATACAGTGGGTGGGTGGAGTAGCCCAAACAGGGAGAACAGGAGTCAGGGGTGGGCAAAGATGTAGAGGTTAAATGGGGGTCATCTTCTGAAGGGCTTTGGGTTCCGGGCTGCTTCTATAAGCTATAGAGAGCCATGGAAGGATTTTGAGTAGAGGAGAGAAAGGAAAGATTTTAAACATGATCCACCCCCCCACCCCCCCAAAAAATAAAGTCTTTCTAAACTCAAGTCCTATAATATGCACCATAGAAGGTGGGTTCCCTGGTCAAACACATTTGGGAGACACTATATACCCAATCTCTGTCTTGGAAAGTACTCATGCACATTAGCTGGTAAAGGCACTGACAAGTCCTGCAGAGGGGGAGGAAATGTTTAATTTTTATTTAACCTGGCATTTTCCAAACCCATTTGACCATAGACTATGTATAGATTTGAGATAAAACTTATTACTGTTTCAGACTCTTTTAGAGAACAGAACTAGAAATTGCTATTTTGGGGAGATTAATTGACTAGAGATTTTGAGTTACTGAGGGTTTGCTCTCGAGCAACCCTTTTTGCCAAAGGCTTCGGTTCTCTGAAAGAGGAGTCCTGGGGCACGACGCCTAAGATACAACAAAGTCGGCAGGGATCAGAAGATTGTGTAGCGGCCCCTCCCCACTCTGGGAATGGCCCTTGGCCTCTACCCCAGCCCCCTCCTCATCCCAGCCACAGTGGACACATGGCAAAATGAACCGACTGTGACTCCAACATTTATGCATTTTGGTGACATTAGAAATTCCTACTATAAACCCTTTTTATGGGTCACAGTGAAAAACAAACAAAAAACTCAAAGGACTAAACATGCCTGTGTATGATTCTGTAAAAATAAGTGATCCAACTTGTATACTGGTTTCTTCCCCATTTTTGCATACCTTCTTTAAAAATGCCACAGCTGGGATTCCCTGGTGGTCCAGTAGTTAAGACTTCACGCTTTCACTGTAGGGGGCACGGGTTCAATCCTTGGTTGGGGAACTAAGTTCCAACATGCCATGTAGCGCAGCCAAAAAAACAAAACAAAAAAAAAAAAACCACAAAAAAAGCCCAGGCTAGCAAAGAGTCAAGCACCAAAGGGTTTTAATAACAGTAAAAATGAATGCCAGCATTCAGGGCAGTTTATCTTGTCATGTTCTCAAAGTCCCCCTGTAAGACAGGTAGGAAAGACATTGTGATCCCTCCTTTCACAATTGTGGATATTGAGGCCCAAGATGTGTTGAGACTTGTGTAACCGCAATGGGTGGGGAAATGGGAACCGGAGTCAGGAAGTCAGGACTCCTGACTCCACACACCGTGCTCTCAGGAGATGAGAATCCGTGACAGAGCCTGGTAGGGGTCCAATCCCTGGTCCTTTGACTTGCGTACCTGCTCTGTCCTGAGCACTTTATACCCGTGGTCTCTAATGCCACACTCTGGTGTAGGTGTGCTTGTACCCATTTTACAGATGAGGAACCTGAAGCTCAGTGGGGTGAAGTGTTTTTGTCCAAAGTCACAGAACTCAGAACTTAAAGTCGGGACTCTGTCTGGTTATATGTTCCAGTGTTTCAGGAATGATATTAGTCCAATCATCCCAGCTTCTCAATTAATGATAATAATTGGTATCAATTAATTCATCTGGTCATTACATCTTACACAGCACTTTTCTTACAAGCTCTGAGTCCATCCATGAGTCTGGGACAAGCCTTGTACAGAAAGGGAGATAAATTCAGTTAGATGAAGCAGAGTATCTGGGCGAGTATGGGGTAAAATCAGGATGTGAGTCTGGGATTGAAGCCCTGGAGGGGTGCTCACGGCATCCGCCTCCCGCTGCCGTGGGCCAGCGACCGGAGAAGACCTCTCATTGACCTTTGTCTCCTTCCCCACTGCCAGGATGATGGTATACAGCGGGCTGACCAACAAGTCCGCTCTTCTCTACGACTCCCTCCAAACCGAGAATGTCCCCTTCGAGGGCCTGCTGAGTGACAGCCACATCATCCGCATCGAATTCATGTCCAGCCAGACGCGGGCAGCCTCAGCCTTCAACATCCGGTTCGAGGGTGAGGGTCCTGGGGACTGCCCCTTCTCCTGGGGTGGTGGTGTGGGAGCAGGGGAAGCATGGCGGGGCCAGGTCCTGCGAGGTAGAGGTCTGACCTGCTAAGGATGGGGAAGAAGCCATGCCTAGACTAACCCTTGGACTTCCAAAGGCCACCTCTGTGGGGTTGGGCCCTTGTTCCCATTTTAGATATGAAAATAATGAGGCCCAAGAAGCCAAGTGAATGGCCCAAGGGCCCGCAGGAGGTCAGCAGAACCCATTTTCCTTGGGGCTTCCCTGAAAGAGGGGCCCCTGCTTCTGAGACACAGCTCTGTGAGCCACCCTGACTCATTTGAGTGGCTGCCCTCTTTTGTGTCCTGGACCCAGCCTTTGAGAAAGGCCACTGCTATGAGCCCTACATTCAGAATGGGAACTTCACCACATCCGACCCGACCTATAACATCGGGACCATAGTGGAGTTTACCTGCGACCCTGGCCACTCTCTGGAGCAGGGCCCGGCCATCATTGAGTGCGTCAACGTGCGGGACCCGTACTGGAATGACACGGAGCCCCTGTGCAGAGGTGAGTGGGTCACAGCCCTCCTCCCAGGGTGCCGCAGGGCCCTCCATGCCTTCAGATGAAAAGGCCCAGCTTATATGCTGATTTTAGGATTAGAACCCTTTCTGGGGCTCACCCTCCTTTGGGTCAGGTTTGCTGCTGGTCCTTGAGAAATATCACAAAATGGATAAAATTGAAAAGTTGACTCTTCCTCCAGGCATAAGGCCCCATCGTGCACAGCTTGGTAAGAAGATCGCTGCATGGATTTCAACTCCTACCTATGCTATGCAAACTTGTGCAGTGCACAACCCACCCAACAGCACATGGCAGCCCTGACTCTGATTAATGATAATTATGATAATGAGAATAACAGTTGTTAATAGGAGCACAAAAAACTGAGTTGCAGGCACTCTGCACATTATCTGATTTAATCTTCACTACAGGCCTGTGAGGTGCATATTATTATTGGTCCCATGTACAGATGAGGAAACAAACTGTGACGTGACATGCCTCAGAACACACTGAGGGTAATTGGCAGAGGTGGAAATGGAACTCAGTTCTCTATGTTCTCAGAGACCTGTGCTCTGAGCCCCTCTCTACAATGTCAGCTCTGTGGAACCCTCATCTACATGAACTCCCAATGCCCTGCCCTCCTCTATTTCTCCATGTCCAAGGCCACTGAGCCACCCCAAGCCTGGACCCATGTGGGAAATGTGGAGTAATGAACAGAGCCTGGCTTCTGACAGCCGCCACCTGGCTGGCGGTTGGCGTGAAATCACAGCCTTGCCGTGGTGAGGGATTGATTCCTGTATTAAATGTGCTGGTTTAACAGAGCGGAATTTATTGGTGCTTTGGCCTCTGCCACATTGAGAACTTTCCAAAGCGGTAAACACAGGGTGAAATTTAAAGGGCTAGGTGCCAGGTGCGGCCACATCTCCACTTCCAGTTCAGAGCCAGGGCCTTCCACAGTAAAATTAACTAAGAATTACTGAAGGCTTACCTTGTGCCAGGTGCTGTGCTGTGTTTGACATTCACAAGCTCAGTTAAGCCTCAGAATGACCCAGTGAAGTCAGCACTGATGTTTCTCCCTCTTGTACAGAGGAAGGCAGCTGAGGCTTCATGAACTTACATGTCTTGTCACAGAGGCTGTTGGTAGCAGAGGTAAGACTCGAACCCAGGTCCATCTGACTCAAACGTACCATCTCTCAGCCACTACTCACCCTGCTCAAGTGGAGGGCTGTTAAGGATTCACCTGAAACTCTGAACTCTGTTCTTGGTCCTGAAAGAACTACAGTCATCCTTCCGTATCAGCCAGGGATGGGTTCCAGGACACACACCCCCACCCCCAACCCCCTGATACCAAAACCTATGGATGCTCAAGTCCCTTATATAAAAGGGCACATTCTTTCGTATACTTTAAATCATCTCTAGATTACTCATGATCCCTAATGCAATGTAAATACTGTGTAAATAGTTGTAAATACAGTGTAAATGTTATGAGAATGTCCTAAATGCAATGTAAACGCTATGTGAATAGTTGCCGGTGAGCAACAAATTCAAGTTTTGCTTTTTGAAACTTGCTGGAATTTCTTTTTTAATATTTTTGATTGCCTGTCGGTTGAATCCATGGGTGCAAAACCCACAGTACAATGTCCTTGCTCCACCTTTGCCTAACTTCAGCTAAAGGAGGCAGGTGGCCAGTCCTCATGTAATCGTTCCACACACGTGTGTGGACTGTCTGGCTTCATAGCCCACACGCTTAGCTGTTATACCATATCTGCTTCCTTATGAATAATGTATGTGTGTGTCTGTCTGTGTCTTTTACAGCCATGTGTGGTGGGGAGCTCTCTGCCGTGGCTGGGGTGGTGCTGTCCCCAAACTGGCCAGAGCCCTACGTGGAAGGCGAAGATTGTGTCTGGAAGATCCATGTAGGGGAGGAGAAACGGATCTTCTTGGATATCCAGTTGTGAGTGTTTACAATGGGTGGACCCCCACCCCAGGCCAGCCAGTTGGGGAAGAAATTGCTCCAATAGTAATTAAGCATCTACTGTGTGTCAGGGACTGTACAAGGAACTGGGATCCCAATGGTGGGGGAACAAAAACATGATACACACCCAGAAAGAGTCCCTATCTTCAGGAAAGTCAGTTGCGCAGGGACACAGGCACTGCATCGATGTGGCTTTGTTAAGCAATGTAAGGAAAGATGCCTGATGCCATGAGATTCTATAACAGGGATTTGATATAAAGAAGAAGGTCAGAAAAGCCTTCCCTGAGGATCTGACAAAGCTCAGAACTAAAGGATGAATTGGAGTGAATCTATCCAAGAAGGTACAGAATATGCAAAGGCCCTGTGGCCAGAGCAGGCACAGCATTTTCAAAGGACCAAATGGCTAGTATGGTCAGGAGGAGGAGGGAAGTATAACATGTATGCTCTGTACCTCAGTAGTTTATTTTCCTGTCTCTCTCAACTAGATCAGAAGGTCCTTGCAATCAGGACCTGGTCTGATCTGTCTCTGTTTCAGGGTCTAATACAGAGCCTGACACAAAATAGGTGCTCAGAAAATGCTTGCTGAATGAAGAAATACTGTAATGAATGCACTTACCTGGCTGTGTGGCTGTTTCCGATACTCAGTGGGGTTACCTATTAGATGCTCCATCCATAATTTTCCCTGCCTACCCAAGAATCAGGAGAAAGGGACAGAGACAGACAGTGGTGGCTAGAAAAGCGGAAGAAAGGGCTTTGCAGCAGACCCAGACATGTGGCTGAGACAGTGGAGGAATGCCAGGTTTGGCAGAGCCTGTCTGGATGTAGCCTGGGAGTCATCCAGACCTCTGGGGGTCAGCTCTCCCTTCAAGCCTGAAGTAGAAACCCACTTGGCTGGGAAGCATGACTTGGGTGCTGCCTGGCATTGCAGAGGAGCCTGGCAGGAAGGGTATTATTTGCAAGATTTTGTGCCAGTACCATACTGTTTTGATTACTGTAGCTTTGTGGTATAATCTGAAGTTAGGAATTGTGATTCATCCAGCTCCGTTCTTTCTTAAGATTGTTTTGGCTATTCAGGGTCTTTTGTGTTTCCATACAAATTTTAAAATTTTTTGTTCTAGTTCTGTGAAAAAATGCCATTGGTAATTTGATAGGGATTGCTCTGAATCTGTAGATTGCCTTAGGTAGTACAGTCATTTTAACAATTTTGATTCTTCCAACCCAAGAACACAGTATATCTTTCCATCTGTTTGTGTCATCTTCAGTTTCTTTCATCAGTGTCTTATAGTTTTCGCACTACAGATCTTTTGCCTCCTTAGGTAGGTTGATTTTCTAGGTATTTTATTCTTTTTGATGCAGTGGTAAATGGGATTGTTTCCTTAATTTCTTTTCCTGATATTTTGTTGTTAGTGTATAAAAATGCAACAGATTTCTGTGTATTAATTTCATATCCTACAACTTTACAGAACTCACTGATGAGCTCTGGTAGTTTTCTGGTGGTAGGAAACTCTGTTCTGAAGCTGCTTCCTCCAGGAAGCCTTCTGTGGCTCCCCATTGCCCTCACAACAAATGTGAATTTATGGCCCCAGTTGATGAGCACCCCACCACCGGAAGTGGCTGAGCAAACCGCCTCAGTCTTCAGCCAGGAGAAGAGGAAATCAGCTCCTGAGGTCCTAGCTTCTCTTGTGGAGAAGGCATGCTGCAGGACATGGTCTTTGGTCCCCCTCCTTCTGCCCAGCTCAGCATCCTCTCCTCACGGCATGCATCCCGTACGGGTGGTTTTGCTTCACTAAGACTGGCCCACATCTCCCCTCGGTGTCAGAGGCCTGGAAGAGGAAACGGGAAAATGGGAACCCTGCTTTCATCCCCTCCAGGCATCAAATATTCAATTAACCTTCATCTTGACCCTGGATGGGGTTTTATTTCCACTGCAAAGCATGCAACAGGGCAGCCCATTGCGACGGGAAAGCCCATCCAGGAAACTGGAGCATTTAAACAGAAATCCTTCCCCAAAGCCAGGCCACCACTGGCATTAGCATCAAGAAAGGAACCCTCTCAGGGGGGCAGACTTTCTTCTGATTACCTTGGCAACTCTAGATGTGAGTGTTGGCTGGGAGGGAGCACCCCTGGGTTCCCTCCTCTGTGCCCTGACAGCGATCCCTGATCAACCCTGGACCCATCACCCAGCCTCTCTGGGCTTCACAGTCCTTCTCTGCAAAGGGATAGGTTGCCTTGAACAGAGAGGATGCAAACACTGACTCCTGCAGGGTCAGATGAGTAGTATAAAATGGGAATTGGGACTAGTGTGAGATAATGTGGGATGGGGGTGTGGAACTGGGAACTACATCCCCACCTAACATCATTTAAATTCATTTTTTAAAAAATTTATTAAAGTACAGTTGATTTACAGTGTTGTGTTAGTTTCTGGCATACAGCAAAGTGATTCTGTTATATATAAATGTACATATATGTGTACATATATACATATATGTGTGTATATATATGCGTATATGTATATATATGTACGTGTGTGTGTATATATATATTCTTTTCCGTATTCATTTCCATTATGATTTATCACAGGATATTGAATAGAGATCCCTGTGCTATACAGTAGAACCTTGTTGTTTATCCATTCTCTATATAATAGTTTTCATCTGCTAACCCCAAATTCCCAGTCCATCCCTCCCCTCCCCCTTCCTTGGCAACCACAAGTCTGTTCTCTATATCTGTGAGTCTGTTTTGGTTTCGTAGATAAGTTCATTTGTGTCATATTTTAGATTCCACATATAAATGATATCATATGCTATTTGTCTTTCTTTTTCTGACTTACTTCACTTAGTATGAGAATCTCTAGGTCCATCCGTGTCGCTGCAATTACTTCATTCTTTTTTATGGCTGAGTAGTATTACAGTGTATATATGTACCACATCTTCTTTATCTGTTATCTGTTGATAGACATTTAGCTTGCTTCCATGTCTTGGCTATCATGAATAGCGTGGCTATGAACAGTGGGGTGCACGTATCTTTTTGAATTATAGTTTTATCTGGATATATGCCCAGAAGTAGGATTGCTGGATCATATGGTATCTATATGTTTAGCTTTTTGAGGAACTTCCATACTCTTCTTCATAATGGCTATACCAATTTATATTGCCACCAACAGTGTAGGAGGGTTCCCTTTTCTCCACACCCTCTCCAGCATTTGTTATTTGTAGATTTTTTAGTCATGGCCATTCTGACCATTGTGAGGTGGTACCTCATGGTAGTTTTGATTTGCATTCCTCTAATATAAACTTAATTTATTAAAATAATGCCTCCTCCCTCCCGAAAGTATCTGCTGGCCAGATTCAGATGTGAGGGACCACAAGTCCAGACAGTGGTTAAGGTCCTTGCTCATGGAGGTGGTGAAGAAAGCCATTTTCTTCATTGAGGTTTGCAAGGTTCTTTCCAAACGTTAGTTTGCTCCTCAGCCATCCTAGGAGGAAGGTGCACCTACTATGTTCAGTTTATCTCCCCTGCCTTCTTTCCTCTTATTGGATGTCTAAGCGACATCTCCAACGAAGTGTCCCCAGACTTAAACCCTTGATTCTCTTTCTCCAAACCTGTTTTGCCCCATCTTCCCATCTCAGAAGGGAGTCACCCATCCTGCCAGCTGCTCAGACCCGAAAGACGTGGAGTTATTCTAGAGCAGGAGAACACTGGTCAAGGTTTAACAACAGCTCTTCTTGGCAAGTGGGGTGGGGAGCAGCTCCCTAATTTGTAGCATTTGCCAATTACCATGGTGTAAATACTCCCATTGTGGCCAATTTCAAGCAACCAGCACAACGCCAACAGATCACCAAATGCCTGGACATTTAACATTTGGAGCCACTGGCTCCAGCACACTCCCTGTGAACTGGATTCTCCCCTCTCTCCTACACCTGTACCCAGGGCCTCAGTACATCCTGTGGATTCTATTCAAGAGTTAAAATCTGCCCGGAGTTCAAGCACCTCTGACATCCCCACCGCCACCACCACCACGGTCTGAACTGCCACTGTCTCATCCTCCCTGGTCTCGCTGCTTCTGCTTTTGTCCCATTGGGGGCTGTTTTTAACCCAGCACCCTGGGTGATCACATCATGCTCTGCTCCAAACCCTGCAATAGCACCTCATTCTATTCAGAGCAAAAGCCGAAGTTCTTACAAAAGCCCTATGTGATCTGGTCCTGGTTACAGCTCCTGCTTCACTTTTTTCCACTCTCCTCCTTGGTCTCTCCTTTTGGTCACACTGGCCCCCTCCCTGGTCTATAAACATACTCCAGCGCCTTTGCACTGGCTGCCTCCTACCACCCCCTCTCCACCCCACCGTGGGATGCTTTGCTTTGAATATCTGCATCGCTCACTCCCGAGCTTCCTGCAGGTCTCTGCTCCCGTATCACCTCCTCTGAGATGTCCCCTAACACTCTTATCTAAATTAGCAGGACATGGAGAAAAAGCAACTTTTCTAAATGAGCAGTTCTCAACTGGGGACAATTTTGCCCCCAGGGACACTTTGCAATGTCTGGAGGCATTTGTAATTTTAGCAGTTGGTTGCGGGGGGAGGGGTATGTTCTATTGGCATCTACTGGGGAGAGTCCAGAGATGCCGCTAAACGTCCTGCAATGCACAGGGCAGCCCCTGCCCCCCACACAAAGAATTAGCTGACCTAAAATGTCAGTAGTGCCAAAGTAGAAAACCCCTGATCTATGCTGAATTGAGACCGAAGGACATATAGAAGATGGACAAAGATGGAGGGAACAGTGTTCCAACCAAGAGGAACAGCAAATGCTAAGGTCCAGAAGTAGGAAAGCGTGACTCTCTTATTATCTGTCAATAATATGGAATATATCCTGAGCACTTAATACATCCCAGGCTTTCAGATCCCAGGCATCTTCACAACAAGCACATGCAGTAGGTCCTCTTATTATCTCCATTTTACAGATGAGTAAACTGAGGCTCACAGAAGTAGAAGAGTGACTATGATCACAGCTGGCATTTGAACTCTTCTTGCCATGTCTCCAGGGTCTGGGGTCTCCACCAGCCCACGAGAGGAGCTGGAGGAAGGCCTTTGTGTCTGGAGCTCAGAGATACAGGAGGTGCAACATCAACAAGGAAGCAGTGGAATCAGGCAGGGCCTTGAAGGCCACATCAGGGAGTCTGGACTTGCTCAAACCGGGCAGCAGTGGAAGGAGTTTAGGCAGCTAACCGTATTAAAGCTTGCAGGAGGGAGCTGAGCCCTTGGGTCCCCAGCCCGCGGCTCTCCCCAGCAAACCCTGGCACACGCCTGGCAGAGCCGCATCTGAACCTGGCACCCCCCTGCCTCCCACTGACGGAGTGAAAATAGCATCTCACCAGCAAGGAATATGTGAGGCCCAGGAGCTGCTGGGTTTAATTTATCTTGCTTGGTTTCCGCTGACAGTTTTAGTAAACCAATTTGGGTTTGATAGTAAAAATAATTCCATCCTCGGGGCCCCTCACGTGGCCTAAGTGTTTGCAATTGTTATTTATCACATCGGCGAAGGGGAAGGAGTTTGCACTGCTGACTGAGCTGGGTAGGTGGCCCACAGTAGGTGCTGGAATGTTTGCTGAGTCATGAGGACATCGGCCGTGTGTGCCAGGCGAGAGGGGACTTTTCTCCCCCTCATCTTCTGGGCAGGTCAGTTGATGCTGTGGGCGTTAGGATAATGGTTCTAATTAGTCATCATTTATGAAAGACCTACTGTGTGCTAGGCCCTGAGCTGCATCGTTTAATGCAGCAATAATGAACATGAACATTATTACGTAGAGTTAATAATTACATAAATGAGCACTAATGTGAGGAGAGATAATTACAGAGGGGTAAGTACCCACATTTAGAGATAATGTATGCAAAGCACATCACGTGGGGTCTGGCACGTAGTTGGCACTTCGTCAATGAAGACTACCGTTGCCAGGAATCCGCGTGAGGCTGCTGTTATCATCACCGCTTTCTGGATTTGGAGATGACAGCACAGAGAGGTGAAGCGGCTTCCTCAGGTCACACAGCTTGTGAAGGACAGAGCCAGGGTTTGTGCTCACACCGTAGCCCCCACTTTCACTGACTTGAACAGCCTTTGGGGGCACCAGCTGTATGCTTCAGTGATGAAGCAGGAAGGCTCCCAGGCCTCCAGCAACTCAAAGGTCAAGAAGGGAAGTAGGGCCATAAACAGACAACCCGGCGAGATGCAGGCAAAGTGCTGTGGCTGGGAGAGTTTGGGGGGGAGGTGCGGTGGGGCATTATGGGGCACTGGATTTATCTCTGCATGTGTGTGGAAATGTCACAGAGAGGATGACAGCCAAGCAGGATTCTGAAGAGTGTCCACTGGTCAAACTGTAATGGGGGAAGGGCATTTCCCAAGGGGCCCCTGTGAGCAAAGGACTCCAGCAGCGTTATAGTGACCAGTAGGCACCAGTGGATGCCCAAGTTGCAGCCTAAATTAGAACCCTGTGCCTTGAGTTGTCAGTATTGTAGGTGAGAAGGGGTGGGTGCATAAGATGAGTCAGGAGCCCCCAGGTTAAACCTCCTTTGCACCCCAAATACCTAGTTCCTAACCTCACCACGTACCTCCCAGCTCCATCAGGAATTTGCCACTTACCCTAAAACGCAGCTGAGCATGCATCTTACATCCTTCAGTATTTCTCAAATCTCTACTCTCTCACTCTTGCTCTTTCAAAATGTAAAACATAGGAAGGTGAATAAAAGAACTAAGGAATGGTTCCAGAAGGCATTCTAGAATGGAAGAGCTGGGAGCAGCACAGAGAGGGAAGGTAACTTGCCCAGCATCACACAGCAAGTCAGAGTTATGACCTGAAACATAGTCTGAGTGAGGCCACAAGAGCTGAGCCCAGGGGCCACAACCTTGAAGATGCCACATGCCAGAGGAGACACGAAGGTTCTAGAGTCAAAAAGAGTTGCCTTTAAAACCTGGCTGTGCTGCGCACTGACTCTGTGGCCCCAGGCAGATGACTGAAGGCTGTGATCCCTGTCTCACAATGGGATGTTTTGTTTACTTTATCCCCAGGGCCTGGCACACAGTAAGTGCTCAATAAATATTTGTTGAATAAAAGAGAGAGATGGTGAGTATGTTAATTAAACAGCATGTAAAGTTCTTAGTAAGGTTTCTGGCATTAAATGGCAAATAGTCATCCATATATGCCGGATTTTAGGCTGAACACTTGGCAGGAATTATTTCATGAATGATGATGGCAGTTATCAGGATCAAATCAACATCTAAATTCATTGAGCACTTACTGTTTGCCAGGCACTAAGTGCTTTCCCTGTGTTAAATCATTTAACACTCACCAAGAAACCTATATGATAACATGATGATTACCCCCATTTCACAGATGGGAAAACTGAGGCTCAAAGAGGTGAAGTCTCTTGCTCAAGGTCACACAGCTAGAAAGAGGCCAAGTCAGGATTTGAACCCAGGTCTCTGAGGCCAAAGCCAGTGTTATAACCACACAGTAAATGGTAATGAGGTGCTCTGCAAGGGAGAAATCCCTTGCCCCATCTTACAGAAGAAGAAATCGAGGCTCAGAGAGGTGCCCCCCCCCCATTTCCTGGACATCTATTACAAATATACACGTTTCTGGAAGAACAAAATTTCAGCCAAGCTCCAGCTTGTGTTTCTTGGCTCCACTGTAGGGCACAGCCCCACATCTCTCCCTGTTCATGGGCCCCAGCACAGTCCTCTAACCAGGAAATAAAAGAACCTAGTAACAAACCCCAGTAACCATATGATTGATAGCTGTGGAATATTCCTCTTCAGCTGCTGCCAGCCTGTTCTGTGCTAAGTTAATTCCAAGC
Source organism: Hippopotamus amphibius kiboko (assembly GCF_030028045.1). Classification (NCBI taxonomy): domain Eukaryota; kingdom Metazoa; phylum Chordata; class Mammalia; order Artiodactyla; family Hippopotamidae; genus Hippopotamus; species Hippopotamus amphibius. The sequence continues at coordinate 7,407,700 of NC_080193.1, read as the reverse complement.
CCTAAAAATTAAGTGCCTGTCCAGAGGCACTTCCGTCCATCAAACAGAGATATAGCTGCTTTGGGCGGGAAGAACTCAGCTCTAGAGCCAGGCAAGAAGGGAGAGTCAGGAGTTGAGGGCAGCCCCCCAGGAGGACAGATATCCAGACACCAGCAGAAGTCATGGGAGAAATGGCCACAATAGAAATGAAAGCCTTCCAATCCATTGGTGGAGGGAGAAGGGATTTCCCCAGAGCCAAACATTCTAGGGAATCTGAGAAGGAACAGCACAGTTCATAGAGCCCAAATTCCATCCTGTTGCAGATGAGGAAACTGTGGTCAAGGAGATGGGAAAAGACTGTCCCAAGACCGTTCTATCAGTCAGCTATTGCTGCATAACAAACTACCCCAAACTCAGTTGTATTATTTCTCATGAGTCTACAGGTCAGCAAGGTGGTTCTTCTGGTCTGAGCCAGCTCACTCCTGTGTCTGTGGGCAGCTGTGGGTTAGGTAGGTGGCTCCGTGGATCGTGGCTAGCCTTTCTTATGTGTTTGGGGTGGGTTGGCTGTCAGGCAGTGTAGGCAGCCCTAGCCTTGGATGGCTCACCTCTGCTCCACGTGTCTCTCATCATCCAACAGCTAGCTCAGTCTCCTTCCTGAGCCCGAGTGACTGGCCAGGGGTCCACAACCATGAGCAGAAGCATTCAAGGCCTCTTGAGTGAGGTTAGACTAGGAATGTTCTCAGCATCATCTGCCGTATCCTATGGTGAATCACAAAGCAAGGGCCAGACCAGATTCAGGGGGTGGAGAACCAGACTCCACCTCTTGGTGGCAGATGCTTGGAAGCCTTCCTGCAAAGGGTCTGGACACAGAGGGGCAGAGCTTTGAAATCATTTTCGCACTCAAGCTACCTCAGCCAGAGAAGAGTAGGGGTTAGAACTTGGGTCTCCTGGTCCCAGTTCAAAGCTCCAAATGACATCCCTGTGCACAACTGACCTTAGGAGGTAGCCATCATTATCCCCATTTTACTGATGAGGAAACCGAGGCTCAGAGAAGTGAAGTAACTTGCCTATAGTCCCACAGCTAGGAAGTGAAGGAGACAAGATTTCTACGCAGGGCTTTGTGCCTGGCATAAAGAAGCCTCAGAAAATGTTTCTTTCTCTGCCTGATGCTTCCAACATGTGGGAGGAACTCTGGAAAGATCCTGAGTTTTTTTCAGGAAGAGGAGAAGGTTTTTTTTGCCTGTGGTAGGAAGTCTTGAGTTCGGGTCCTAACTCTTCTACGTATTGGCTGTATGACCTTGGATAAGCCACTTTACTTCTCTGAGCTTCAGTTTCCTGTCTTTAAAAGGAGGATAATACTGTAGTACCCACCTCTTAGAGTCCCTGGGAAGATGAAACTCTTGGTAAGGACCTGATACTGTGTACACACTCAGTAGTTTAACTGGCAGCTCTGATGATGAGGGTGATTAATTCCTTTCATTACGTGTACACAAGTTGAGCTCCATTATACAGCTACACACACACACAGTGGTTGTCTCTGACCATGGATTTGGGTTTGACACTGAGGGAGGAAGAGGCTTCATTCAGGTGCTCTACCTTATTGAGTACTCCCCTTTTTCCAACTGTTGAGGTCAGTGGTAACTTGGAAACACACGCCCTAGGACAGGTCCTCCCCCAGCACATGCCATTTTCCACTCCTCAGCTGTGGCAGGCTCTTCCCAGCCTTGGTGTTTGCAGCTGTGGGAGGGGACTGCCCCCTGTCTTGAGCTGGACCCCACCTTTCTGGTGCACACCTAGGAGCCCATGACCTTCAGATGCAATTGGATCTGACACCTGATGACTCTCTAACTTGTAGTGGTCCCAGCACCTACTCTCCAGTGAGTGAGCGCTTAGTTTGGACCCACCGTGCACCTGGCATTGTGCTAGGATATCCAAGGCCTGGAGATAACAGTAACTCACTGCATGTCAAACTCTTCTGAGCAAATCACCTCTGTCAACTTACTTAATGCTCTAAATACCCAGTGAGTTCCTGCGATGATGTTCCCCGTATCACAGCTGAGGACACATGCTTGGAGGGTTCGGTGGCTGCCAGGGTGGACCTGGCTGTCTGCCGCTGAGCCCCTGTCCTGCATCATCTCCCTGCCCCGCCACAGGTAGTGGGACCACACTGTGCTGATGGCAGCCAGCCTCCCTGCAGACTTTGAACAGGCCAGCGTCACGGTCAGACCTGTGGTTTAGACAGCGCACTCTGGCAAGGGGCAGGGGGGAGAGGAGAGGTCAGGCAGCCAGGCGGGGGCAGAGACCCTGAGCATGGTCCTGGGATGGCCCGGCCCAGGGAGCCCCTGCCCACCCATCTCGAGCCTCCGGGGAGAGCTCAGGTGAGCCCTCGAGGTTCTAAACGGTTCCTTTTATTTCCTGGAGGACAGGTCCTGCCCCTCCCCGAGCCTGCACTGGGTTGCATGGGGAGTGTTTTGGCAGCTCAGACGAGCCATGCCAGGCTGTACAAGGTGATGCTTTCAAGAGTACGTGTCGTGACGGGGATTCGGAGTGACAGGGGACATGTATCCGGCAGCTGTCAGCTTCTGCCTGGCGACAGCTCGGAACATCTTCCTCCAGTGATGCTGAACCCTGGGCCCACCTCCCTCTGCACACGTGTGTGTGCGCATGCATGTGTGCACACGTACACACATATCACACACACACACACACACACCACAAACACACACAACACGTACATACCACACACACCACACAGCACAAACATCACACACACCACGTACAGATCACACACACACAGCATACACACACGCACACATAAATCCCCATCCACCCTTAATCAAGCGCTAATTTAATTATGCTGTAATTACACTCTCTCCAGGTCAGCTTTTTCACCCCGACTTAGAGCTCCTAAGAGGAAGAAGGCCTCTGGTCCCACCACTAATTTTGTAAATTTGGGGAAACTCATATCCAGCAAGAGGGAGAGATGTGGGCATCTCCACACAGGAGAATCTGGGAAGGGCCACCCTTGGGTCTGGGAAACCCAGGCTTCACCAGCCTGTGTCTGAATCCTTGAATTCCCAAATCCTTCTCTCAACTGCTGTCGAAGGAGGGGGCAGAGAACGTGGGGGTCTGACATTCTGAGTAGAAGGAAAGCATAAAGCAGAAGGAAACTGTGGCTGTTGTTAATTTTTTTTTTTTTTTACAATTCGTGGATTCTGAGATTTTCAAATGCGGAAACTGAGGCCCAGGCTGGGCAAGCGACTTGTCCATGGTCACAGAGCAGAGAAGTGGTGGGAGTTGGAGGCTCTCAATAAGATCTCCTGCCACTACACCCGCTCTCCCCTGAGCAGGCTTTGTAGTTCATCTTAAATATATTTTTTCAAAGACAAAAAAAATGCACTGTTAATTGAATTCCTGGCACTGATTATGTTATTTACAGCTTTCAACGATATTATCCCCATTGAGGATCAGAGAGGTTAAGTCACTTTCTCAAGGTCACCCAGCTAGAAACCAGCACACTTAGGATTTGAAAACCAGAGTGCATTCTCTTAGCACTGCCTCTCCAAACACCAGGGTGGCTGAGGACTGATTTCTTTCTGCTTTCCCGGGAAAGCAGCTAAAAAGTGTTGTTGGGTTTGCTTCTGGTCCACAGTGCTGAGTATGAAGTGCATTGTCATTGACCCTGCTTGAGCTTTGCCTGCTGTGTTCTGAGATGACTCAGTCCAGGGATGAGGCGGCAGTTCAGCCTGTAATGGGGTCCCAGAGGAGAGGCACGCCCAGGGAGAGGGTCTCTTTCTTCTTCTCTTCCTCTTTGGGGGTTAGAGGGGGAGTTGGTCGAGAGGGGGAGAAAAGTGGAGCAAAAGAAGGCAGAACAGAGACAGGGTCTCACCCACGTTGAAACCTGCAGGGCAGCGGCTTTCAGTCCTGGCTGCAGGCACAACCTCCTGGGGAATTTCAGCAACAGTGATGCCCAGGACCCACCCCCAGAGATGCTGAGGGTCTGATTGGCCTGGGGTCCAGCCTGGACATTATTGGGAGTTTCTAAATCTCCCCAGAGATTCTCATGTGCAGACAGGACTGGGTGAGAGCTGGGTCTGAGCCTGACACAGGCAAGGTGCTTGGCAGATATCTGGGAGAGAAAGGAGAAAGGAAAGAGAGGAAGGAAGGAAAAGAAACAGGGAAGGACAGAGAAGGAAATGAGAAAACTGTTCATTTTTTATGCTTTAATGGGTCCTTTTAGGAAGCCGAAGAGATTGGTTTTCTCTGCCCTCCCTGGAGGTGACATGGTTTCTTGTCCCGCCTGCCATTTTATCAAATTAAATTGAAACCAAATTAGCACTGGGCCAAAGGGCCCTCAGCAATTCCACCGCGCTGAGGAGCACCTGGTGCTGGCTGTGCGGCTTTGTGAAGGAGCAGAGACCTTGGGATCTGGGGCTTTCTGGGCTCAGTTTACTCTTCTGTGAAATGGGATTAGGGCATTTTCTCGGAACACCTCACCATTTGGCTGAGGGGATACGGTGAGAAAATGGACACAAAGGAATTCTAAACAGGTCTTTTTTTAAGACCTTCAGAAAAAAAATTGTACGTGTTTTATAAAAGTTTTGTTGCACTTAAAACTGCATTTATGGGTTCTGCTCCTTTCCTTTCCCTTATTTAAATCCTGTGGTGTATTTAATCACCAATCTCCGCTGTTCCATGGAGGTCTTGCCTTGATTGCAAGATGGTGTTTTCTTGGGAAAGTCATTGAATCCCTCTGAGCCTGTTTGCTCACCTGAAAAAAAAGAGATAAAGTCACCATAATTCATCCATGTAAATGACATTTATTTCCCCTGTGCCAAGCCCTGAGCTGGGCTCCAGGGATACAGGGATGTGCCTTTGGGAGCTTGCAGCCCGGCGTGGGAGCTGACACAGGCAGGTAGAGTCCCGTGGTTCAGTGCTGGGGTCTTGCCTTCCAACTACATGGGTGTAGACTCTGGCTCTCCTGTGTGATCAGCTGTTTGAGCTTCAGTGTGTTTGTTTACCACTGGGTGCCTCAGTTTGCTTATCTGTGAAACAGGTAAGCATAGTAGTCCTTAGAGGGTTTGTCTGAGGATAAAGTAAAATGGTGCATCTAAAGTGCTGAGAGCAGCTCCTGGCACTGAGGAAGCCTTGTGAAGGCCTTGGCTGGTTATTACACGGCCGTAAATGCAGGAGGGCTTAGGAAGCACGGAGGGACCTATAAATTGATGTTAAGCAGAGAAGAGAGGAGATGCATTCTGGATACAGAGGAGCAGCCTGGCTAAGGCAGGTCTAGGGGCTACAGAGGACCTGGTATCCGGAGATGTGTGAGACCTCATGGAAGTCTTGGAAGGCTGATAAACTGAGCTGCATTCTGTGGGCTAATTTTTGCTATTTCCACCATCCAATTCTGTTACCAGCTGCTTTTTATTTCTCCCTCTAAATTGGCTTGCCTTTCTCGCTTGCCTTCCTCTAAGCAAAATAATGCCCGTGAAATTAGAAGCTGGATGTGCAAACCATATATTTATATATTTTTCTAATTCACACTTAAGTAAATACATAATCATTAGACATTTCTAAATATGTTTGTCTACCTAAAATCGCCTTATGAATACTGCTTAGGAAAGACTTTCGAAGGCAAGATTTCTAAGCAAGGGTCAGATGTTTGTTGGAAAAGGAATAAAGAAAAGCAAGGCGCCCATCATTTCTTTCTGTGCCTTCAGTGGAATGTTAACTGTAGCTCAACAGTTAACAAAGCTCACCTGCCACCTTTTCCCCACTTCCGGGGTCCTGCTTGGTTGGGGAAAGGGTGGGGAGGCGGGGGCGCCCTGCAGAGGAATGCAACCTATACCTTGCTTGGGCGCACACTGCCCTCTGCTGTCCAAGAGAAAATATACTTGCTAATGTGTGTCAGATTCAGATTTGCATTCCATCCTCACCTCTTTGGCTTTCTAGATCCTAGTGAAAGCCATTGAAAAGGTAAAACATTCACATGATTCAAAACCCAAAGTTACCAAAGGGTGTGCTATGAAAGTCAAGTTTCCCACCCTTCCCCAGCAAACAGCCCCCTCCCTCAAGGCAAACGCTATACCAGTTTCTTAAGCATCCTTCCCAGACTCTTTTAAAATATTTCCAGAACCATAACAGAAACCTCATTCCAATAAAATAAAGCCACCCAGACCGAGTAACCAGTTTAACGCTGATTTTATCACATACTCTGTGATACGCGATTGGCAACAAAACAAAACAAATTTCTTGCCAAGAAATGTAAAATGTTCAGGGGACAAAATATTTTTTAAACAGGGAGTCTGTAGAGAGAGGAAATATTCAAATGAACTTTAACAATGACCTCATGAGAACAAAAGGCGCATCAGGATACAGGGGCCAGTGAAACAGGGCTTCCTCATCCCGCTGGGTTTGTCATTTTTAATTTGCATTTTCTGAGATAAGACTGAACCTGGGCACACTTTTTTTTTAATTGAAGTATAGTTGATTTACAATGTTGTATTGGTTTCAGGTGTACAGCAAATTGATTCAGTTATGTGTATTTTTTTTCAGTAGGTCCTTGTCTGGGTACTTTTTGGACACGTTTATGTGGCTTTCATGGAACGCCATATAAAATAGTGGTTCCTATCTCAGGCTTTGGCTCGACAGACTCAGGTTTGCGTCCTGAATCTGATTCCCACATGACCTTGGGCAGGTGGCTTCTCTTGGCCAAGAGAAGCCTTATCTGTAACATGGGGGTGGTAGCAGGTCTTAGCTTGCAGGGTTGATGTTGTTTGAGTGCTTAATATTCAGTAGGCAACGTTGTTGTTCAAAAGCTAAATGAGGTTTTGGGAGATCTTTTGTCCCAAAACACCACGGGACCAGTGTTTTTACGGCTCTGACCCAGGGAGGAGTTGACAGAGGAATTCGGAAGTGGAAGCAGTGGATGGTGTGCCCGCAGATGGTTGCTCAGGCTCTGGATGAGCTCTGGATGTGCCCGGAGCAGGATCAAGGTGGGAGAGGGAGGGGAACTAGAAGCCAGCTGGTCAAGGTCATGGGTTGACATTGGAGGGGCTTATCAGGCATGTAGGAGTGTCATGGTATCAGCCTTGATTCTGGTGACCTGTGTATCTAAGAATGGAGGGCGTGGGCCACAGGGTTCCAGGAGGCACGCAGAGAAGAAATCATTGGGGGGCAGCTCCCCTCATTTAGGGCTTTCATATTAATCCCTGGGAGCAAGTGCTGAAAGCGGCCAGGACCAGAAGAGTCCCACTCCCAAGGCTGGTACAGGTAAGAGCCCATTTGGGGTCAGGGTCCCAGGCAGAGATGGGATCAGAGCCACAGTCCACCTTGGGTGGGAGCTGAGGCTGAGACCTGGACGTCTGCCCTGGGCTGGCGCTGATTCAGCCAGCACACACTCAGCACCGTGCCCGGAGCTGGGGACGCAGCCGTGAGCAGACACCCATGCTCCCCGGCCTCAGGGAGCCTCCGGTCTCGTGCACGCACGCCCAGACCGTTGGGGTGTGAGTGCTGAGCTCCGTGTGAGGGGTGAGCATACAGGGGCCCCCAGCGCCGACGCGAGGGGCTGGGGGGGAGCTCTGCGAGCAAATCGCGGAAGACGGAGACGAAGAGAGGGGGCGGGGGGATCCCCTAGGTCTACGGGGGAAGGCTGAGGAAGGAGTCACAGTCCAGGCAACAGCATGTTGACAGCCTCAGAGGTGGCCCAGGGCCCCATTCTTTGGTGAGACTGACACTTAATTCCGTGCGGCTGGAGTGTAAAATATTTGGGTCGGAGTATTGGGTTGGAGAGATGAGACTGTGGGGAGGCGAGGGGGTGGAAACACAGGTACACAGAGCCTTGACACTGGGATCAAAAGTTTGTACTTTACCTAAGATGAGGTGGCATTTTTTTAAATTGAGGTGAAACTCACATAACATGACGTGAACCGTTGTATCGTATACAGTTCAGCGGTATTTAGTGCATTCACAGTGCTGTATAAGTACCACCCGTACCTAGTTCCACAATACTTTCGTCATCCCCAAAACAAACCCGTATCCATTAAGCAGTCATGCTCCATCCTCCTCTCCCGTCTCCCCAGCCCCTGGCAACCACCAAGTTGCTTTGTGTTTCTATGGATTTACCTCTCCTGGATATTTCTTATGTATGGAATCATACAACGTGTAGCCTTTCGTGGCCACATAGCTTTTTTCAGTTGGCGTCGTTCGTAAGGCACATCCGTGTTGTAGCATGTGTCAGTACTTCCTTGCTTTTCGCGGCTGAGTAATATTCCATGATAGGAATAGACCATGTTTGCTCATCTATTGGACTGTCAAGTGAGGGGTCCAGGTGTGTGTTTCGGAAGGACTTACTCGACTGCTGATGGGAGAGGGATTGGGGCCAGAGAAGGATGGAGTTAGGAAGCCATGAGGTCCTGCCCCACAGTCCAGCTGAAAGATAGAGAAAAGCAAGTGGCAGAGACGAAGGAGAAAGGGCTGGCTTGTCGTATAGGAGACACAGAGGCTGAGGTCTTCTGGCAGGAGCTCAAGACCCTGTGCCCAAGGAAAGCCTTTCCCCCTGGCATCTGAGAGGGGCGGGTGCAGACAGGGGCTAGCCTTGGGGACCTCTGTCTTCCTGTGGAATTCTCCCTGCGGGGGACTTGCTACACCCAATTCCAATCAGATCAAACCCACCTGCCTGCCAGAACCACTCCATCTCCCGTTAGTTCTGGAGTCACACGGACATCCTGACTTCTCGGCGCCTCCTCGGATTGTATCTGGCTGACATCTCTCTCCCGTCCTCCACAGAAAGCCCCGCTGTGCCCTGTGGCCAGTCTCTCTGCCGTTAAGTCTCTGCGTTTTCCTCGCCATTGCTGAGGATGGCCCAGTGGCAGGGACCCTGGGTGTCCTCAGTATATCACACACAGCTGGATGGGCCAGCAAAAACGCAGGCTCGTCTTTGGATCAGGAGGGAAAATGAATGACCAGAATTTGTATATATCATTAGAACCAGCCTCTCAAAGAGATGGACCCAGAAGGGTACAGGGGAGAGTAACTATATTCTTTCTCCCATTGCCCTTCACGCACCTTGTCCATTTTTTTTTTTTTCTTTTGCTTCTCAGGGTAAAAGCTTTATTTTCATGGGTCTTCTGCTCCTAACAAGTGTAGTTTAGTCTGATAATCAGACAGCGCTAAACATTATTCGTTTTCAAAAGCTCGCTCCTCCCTCCCTCGGGCTGGGAATTCTGCAGTGAGAAAGGAACTCGTGGGCTGTTTCCGTCTCACAAGACAGCCAGATGTCACCACAGTGTCATATTGTGGAAGGTGGAGAATGCTCGGTTTTTTTTTCCTCTCTCTTATGGGGAATACTTGATATGGGCAGAGCCTGGATGCTCTTGACCTTCCCCTCTGCTGGATTCCATTGCTCTTTCAGGGTGGGATCATTTTTAAGGAGACACACAGCGGCTGCCTTCATCAGAGTTCACATTTGACCTGGGAAGCATCTCCATTCTTGTCAGTGACGGGCAGCTCACTCCCAGTAACCCCCTTTCTCCTTTTGCTCTGCCCCCAGGTAGGCAGGAAGCTCTAAGCTGCTTTTTGTCATTACTCTTTTATTTTTGTATTTCCTTATTTAGCCACACCACACAGCGTGTGTGATCTTAGTTCCCCAACCAGGGATCGAACACGTACCCCCAGCAGTGGAAGCAGAGTCTTAACGGCTGGACTGCTGGGGAAGTCCCCTCATACTCTTTTCTTGGTGAGCATCAAATGCAGTCACTATTTCCCAAACTGTACCCCCCACCCCAAAAGACACCTGCCAGGCTACCAAGAGTTTCTTTGAAGCCCTCTTCACCAGATGAGGGTGATACACCTTCTCCGCTCCCCAGGGTTCCCCTCTCACAGTGACCTGCCCCTTGAGGCAGGCTCTCCTGCAAGCCTCGTTGATGGCCCAGTGAATTCTTTGTCTACATTAAGCTAGAGGTGGGTGAAAGGCTCAGATTGAAAGAGCTGCATAGATGGTGATACCAGATGCCATTGCTATCTTATCCAAGCCCTGTAGCCTTCGCCACTATGCACCCACGATGGCTTCCTCCTGCAGTCCTCTTCACTTGAAGTCTTTCTCTGGTACCATGTAGGCAAGTCAGAAGTGCTGGACATTTAGTAGCCCTAGTAGCAACCTTCAGCCAATGAGGGATGGGAGTTGGAGGATAAATATCCCAGCTCCCTCTCCCCCAGGGTATGTTCTGCACCATCTGTCACAGTTCCTGCAAGACTGAGCCCAGTGCCTACGATGGAACCCGCCCATCTATGCACCGTGCATTGGCCCCTTCCTGTCCTCCCATATCACTTCCCCACTAGGGCTGCCTTGGGTGGCCTCCCAGATAAGCCAGACTTCAAGAGACACATCTTTGCTCAGGCTGTACTTCTGGAGAACCCAGTCTTAATCAATGGCATGTCTGTCCCTATCCCTAAGGAATGCTTAGTCCCTACTGGCTTATTCTTAGCTTAGGGGAATTTGTCTGAAATTCCAGGATGACAGGAGAAGTTGCATTTAATCGTTTGTTGCACACTGTTCACCAGAGGCATTCATATAAGTAAGGGTTTCTCAGCCCTAGCACTGTTGACATTTTGGACCAGATAATTGTGGTCCAAATTCTTTGTTGTGGGAGGAGGCTATCTTGTGTGTTGTAGGATGTTTAACAGTCTCCCTGACATCAACTCACCAGTGGCACCCCCCCCCCAGTTGGGACAACCATGTCTCTAGACATTGCTGAATGTCTCCAAGGGGCAAAACCACCTCTAGTTGAGAATCACACACTTAAGTCATCTGATGTCATTTGGTGTAAATGGCAATCCAGAAAGAGAATGATGGTGGTGATGGTGGTGGTGATGCCCATAGTAACATTACAACAAGACATAACATTCAAATGACTTGACCAGACTTGCTCAGGTGCTATCAGCGAGCCTAGAATCTGATCCCAGGTCTTCTGCATGCTTTACCTCACTCTGAAAGCCCATGACATAAACTGGAAACATTAAGCCCCATTCACAGACAAGGAACTTCAGAAAAACCACATGCCCTCCATGAAAGCGTTGAACCAGGAATCAAAGCAGAGCTTTCTGATTTCCAAGACTGTGTGCTCTTTCCAGAGCATTGCTCTTTCCTGTTTTAGAAAGAACAGAGAGTTTTGCTGGGGTTTGAAAATGAACGCTGTTTGCACCCTTGAAGATGCTTCTGCTGTGTTGAGATCATTGAAACGAATGATCGAATAAGGCCAAGTTCTGCACTGTCTGTGACCCACTGTTACCAGCAGGTCGGCTGTGGAGTCAGCCTGCGGAATAAACATCTGCCATCTACCGTGTTTCACACTAGCCTAGTCCAGCACTTTCATGAGCTATTGATGTTTTCGTGGTACTTAGAGTTAAGAGGCTCTCCCATAGTTCAAGAACCGACATCAACCGTACTATTTCTGTTGTCACATAGGCTCTCCGGCAGGCTCTTGCACAGCATCGCCTTTACTGAGCATCTACTATGTGCAAGAGAAGGTGGTGACTCCAGAATGTCAATGTAATAGGAGTTTAGAGGCTGTCGCCTAGTTGGAAACGGGCAAGGGGTAGGTGGAGTCCAGGAGGTTAGTCTTGACGTCATGTGTGCAAAGCAAGCGCACAGCTTTTGTTAGGAGAGGATGTTTGGGGGTGGTGCAGGGGAAGCTGATGGAGGTTATGGGGGCAATTAGAATCTCCCTAAGCCATCTGCTTGGACGACGTGACGTGAGGAATTGTGGTGGATGAAACACATCCCCTGCCCTCTGGAAACAGACCTGCAGCAGTGTGCCTGTGTTTCTGTTGCTGTGTTCATGCTACTGGAAGCACCAACGTGGGTGGTTTCTGCATCTCCTCCCCGCTCTTGGAGTGGCAGCAAACACTGCCCTTGGGCATTGGATGAACCTGGGGCGGCGGGCGGAGGGTGCTGTTGTCGTTCTGCATCAGTTCCAGGAACGTCGCTGAAGGCAGTTTCCTGGAACGCCTCTCCTCTGTCAGTGAACTGCTCAGTCAGGATGCTCCTGCTTAACATCCTTTAATGTCTCCCATCCCCAGCAAGATGACATCCAAACGACCTAAACTTGGTCTGACTCCTGCTCCCACATCTGTACCCAAAGCCGGGCACACTGACCACTAGGCAAGTGACAAGCTCCTTGGGGAGTCACAACCCCTCTCCCTTCCTCCCTCTGCCTCAGGTACTGCCCTCTTCCCCCACCCGCCACCTCCTGTTTATCTGTCTTGTGGTCCCCTTCTCTTTTTTGAGGATCCCAGAGCAAGCATCACCTCCTCCAGGGAGGCCTCCATATCGCCCCCCATCTGAGTTAGACACTCTTCTCTGCACTTACCTTGATTGTAACTCCTACCCCAATCCCTGGCTCTCTGGTCTAAACAGACCACTGCTCTGTGACTCCTTGTGTCCTTCGAGTACAGCACAGTGCCTGGCACATAGGAGGTCCTTGGAAATATGAGGGAGGGGACACAAGAAAAGGAGAAAGACATAACAGAAGAGGGAAGAAGGAGAAGCGGAGAAGGAGAAAGGAAGGGAAGAGGTGTGAGTTAATATCTGTCCATGATGGATGCAGCCGAAGCTGAATTATCTGGAGGTCCTACAATCAGAGATCAATGTTATCCAGCACACCTGACATAGCACAGGTTTCCGTGCCGTATTTTATCCGGCACACCTAACATAGCACAGGTTTCTGTGTTGTATTGGAGTGCTTTCTGGATTGTTAACTGTCCCTCACCGTCCAAATATTTAATGTCACGGTATCTCTTGCATTTGGGTCTTTAAAAATGTATCATCCTGTGATGCTTTGGATAGTGATGGCAGGTGGGAGCATATTTCCTGAGTAAGGTCCCTCTGTCCCATCCCCTAATCACAATAGATAACCTCATTGATTTTGAGGAATTTGCCACATGATAAGTGGAAGGATCATTTCACCTTATGCGAGGATGCAAGTTATCATTAGCAAACAGTCAGCTTGTTCTGCATCACAGAAAAATGGAAGAGCCATGTCACACCCCCAGCAGGTGGCTCAACGCCCAGCACTTAGTTTCACCCAGGAGAAGGTTGTTAATGACTGGGTATTGCAGGCACTTCTACTGACAATGCAGCACATGACTCTGCAGTGAGCTCCACGTGGGGAGGGTCATTTCATGAAAGAGTCTTGAAAAGCCCAGTCCCTGCACAGGTCTGTGTGCGATGCTCGGAGGAAGGACCCGCACGTCCCGTTCACAGGTTCCGTCTCAGCCTCCCTCACCCCCTAGCTTGGCACCTGACACATAGTATATCTCAAGAAAATGAGTGTTGCCTGGAAAAGTAAATCAAAAGCTTGTTGAATGCCCATTACTCGGCTTCACAAGAGCCCTCCTCTTCTCTCTGCCCTCCAAGCCTGAACCTAAGCAACAGCGACATCCTGACCATCTACGATGGTGATGAGGTCATGCCCCATGTCTTGGGCCAGTACCTTGGAAACAGCGGCCCCCAGAAGCTGTACTCATCCACCCCAGACCTGACCATCCAGTTCCACTCGGACCCTGCCGGCCTCATTTTTGGGAAGGGCCAGGGATTCATCATGAACTACATAGGTAAGTATTCCAGCCAGTCACTTTTTGTCTTTGTGTTTAGATGCAAATTAAGACGATTTCCTCCCTTTTGTGGGGTGTTGTGTTACATGGGCTTTTTTATATATTGGCACAGGAAATATACTTTTTTTTTTCTTTAAGATGTTGGTCTCTCTAGTCAGAAGGACTAGAGTTCGAGTCCCAGCACTGTCATCAATGGCTTTGTGACCTTGGGCAAGTCACCTAACTTCTCTGAGCCTCCTTTTCATCATCTGTAAAATGGAAATAGCGGTACTTCCTCCACAGGGTCGATATCAGGACTTAGTAGATAATGTCTCCTAACTTTAAGATTCATCATTTTTCATTTGCAGTCAGCTGGGATTTTATATCATCAACACACTCTTCTACATTTGCAGTTTCTCAAAGCATTATCTACACCGTCTTACCTGAACTGAAGCTTGGCTCTCCCCTAAGGACTCTTCTTCCCCTGCAGCCCCATCCAACCAAGACAGCCCTTTCTCTCCCACCTTCCCTACTTTATTTATTTTTAATTTTTATTGCAGTGTAGTCGATTTATGATGTTGTGTTAGTTTCAAGTGCACAGCAAAGTGAATCAGTTACACATATATATGTCTCCACTCTTTTCTAGATTCTTTTTCCATATAGGCCATTACAGAGTATTGAGTAGAGTTCCCTGTGCTATTCAACAGGTCCTTATTAGTTATCAATTTTATATATAGTAGTGTATATATGTCAATCCCAATCTTCCAATTTATCCCTCCCTGCTTACCCCCTGGTAACTATAAGTTTGTTTTCTACATCTGTAACTCTGTTTCTCTTTTGTAGATAAGTTCATTTGTACCCTTTTTTCAGATTCCACATATAAGTGATATCGTGTGATATTTGTCTTTCTGTGTCTGACTTACTTCACTAGTATGACAATCTCTAGGTCCATTCATGTGGCTGCAAACGGCATTATTTCATCCCTTTTTATGGCTAATATTCCATTGTGTGTATGTACCACATCTTTATCCGTTCCTCTGTCAGTGGACATTTAGATTGTTTCCATGTCTTGGTTATTGTAAATAGTGCTACTATGAACATTGGGGTCTGTGTATCTTTTCGAATTAGGGTTTTCTCCAGATATATGCCCAGGAGTGGGTTGCTGGATCATACGGTAGCTCTGTTTTTAGTTTTTTAAGGAACCTCCATACTGTTCTCTCATACTTTAGATGCAAGAGATTCTTTCTTACTGCTCAATGTGGCTTCCAAACCTATTCTCTTCCCATCATCTTCAAAAAAAAAAATCCTGCTATAAAGTTCAAACTGAATTCACACTTGATCATCCAGTACCCGCTTCTTAATTATTTCATCTACCCACAACCTTCCCTCCTCGCTCCCCACCCCGAAACTCCCCCTTATTCATTCCTGGCTCCATCCCCCTCCTCTGCTCAAGCTCTAGACCCTGGAGGGTCCCATCCTGGACCTGTCCTGCCTTCTATCTATGTGCTCTCATCCAGGCCCATGGTTTACAACAATGCTTATCTGTATTCCATTGCCCCTAATTTGTACCTCCAACCTTGACCTCTCCCGTGACTCCAGATCTCTCCAACTCCCTGCTAACTACCCTCTTGCGTGTCTCATTGGCATCTCAGATTTAGCATGGACAAAACAGAACTATTTCTTTGTCTCCCCGCCCCCCACCACCACCCAGCTGCTTCTCCTGCTGTCTGCCCAGGCCAGGAGGTGGAACCACAGGTCTCCTGGCTTCCCAGGCTGCTTCCCCTTTCCTTGTCCCCGTATCCAATCCATCCTCTCAACTCTGCTGCCACAGTATGTCTCAGATCCGAGCACTTCTCTCCATCTTTCCGTGCCCACCACCCTAATCCAAGCTGTGCACCCTAGTCCCAGCAGTCGGGACCGGAACACCATGAAGTCCCACTGATCCCAGCCCCAGAAGGGACTTGAACGAACAGAATGTCTGGTCCAGTCCTGTCTTGTCACAGCACAAGAAGCCCTGGACCACCAAGGACAAGGGACTTGATCATTAGGGCTGGACCTGAGGCTCACACCCAGGCTTCCTGGCTCCCAGCTCTGAGGGTTTCTCCACCCCCAGTATTTTTGGCAACAGCAGAGAACCAGGGAGACACAAGGGGGTAGTCAAGACCTAATGCCTTCTGGCATCCAGGATGGTAGGTGGTTCCCTAATGAAGACTTCAATGGGCAGGATTCAACCAGCACTTAGGGGACTCGCTTGCACCCCCCAGGGAAGAGGTTGACATCTGTATTTCCAAGATGGAACCGGGAAAAGGAGGATGGATCCTGCCAAGTCTCTTCGCTGCCACCCCCGCCACCAAAGACCCTCTGGCTTGAGCAAGATTGCATGTCTTTGGTTCTTCCCTCCCCTTGGCTTGAAGATTTGCCCATCTCTAGCCAATACAAAGTGTTCTCTTTGTACCTCCTCCTGCCTCCAGAAAACAAGCTATTCCCTGACTATTGGTGGTCTCAAGGAGCCTCGTGCATGTGAAAATAAGTCCCTTGCTTTTTTTTTATTCCCAGCTGGTGGACACTTTCCATCCCTGCCCTGCTCTGCAGGTACCTCTCAGAGAAGCTATCATAGGTGTTGATCTTCTTTTTTATGTATCTCAGGGGCCTTTTTACCCTTGATTCTGATGCTAAGTATTTTCAGAGTGTTACTGCTGCCACTTTGCATGCATTCTTTACTGGGTGATGCCCTGGGCAGAGGCTGTCCGGGCGAGGGGCCCTCTGGAGTCAGCTGCCTCTGGAAGGAGAGTTTCTGGTGACTTGGCTTCAGTCTGTCTCCTTAGACCTTTCCTCTCCACCTCCCTCCCTACTGGAAGATGAGGTCATAGTTTTGCTCCTTTGTCTCCTCTGGTGCCTTAGTCAGTCTTGCAAAACTGCATTCAGCTTGATGGCAGAAATATGACTCTGTCCAAGGCTGCCCAAGGTTGGCCAGACAGCCTGGCCAAGTGTTCAGTTTGGCAATATCTTGAAGAGGAGGTGCTCTTGTTCATTGAAGCTGAAACTTAGATTCATGTGACAATTTTCAGTTGGCAGGTACTCTTACACACATTATTTTATTTCATCTTCAAATACATTATCTCCATTTTCCAGAGAGTTTGTTTCACAAATTTCATGCTAGGCCCTGTGCTAGGCATCAGGATACAGGAATGAATAGAATTCTCTCCCTGCCCTTGAGCGAGTTAGTGAAAATGGGGGAGAGAGTCCCATTACCAGACAACATCAGGATCATATGCTGATGAGCACAGGATTTCAGAGAGCGCTTCCCAAGGGTACACAACCTGGCTAATACAGGTAACACAAAAAGAGAGAACAACGGGATATGTGTATAAAAACAGATGATTGAACCTGGTGTACCCCCCAAAAAATAAAAAAAATTAAAAAAAATAAAAAAAAAAAAGAGAGAGAGAACAGTTCAATTTTTTTTCTTATTTCTATTAAAGAAGCACATAGTCACAGAGAAGCACAGTGGGCCTCTGTATTTAATTTTGATGTCAATCAATTGCCTGTGACTACCTGTGTTGAAGACCGTATTGATTTCAGAGGAGGCCATGCCTGAAGTCAGTGGAAAAGGATGCCACGATTGATTAGTGATGTCTGTCATGGGCATGGGAGAGGTATTTGCTACCCTGGGTCTAGATTTAACCAGACATAGATGTAACTCCCATCCAGTAGAAGGATCAGATGGAAGGGTTAGGGGTTTCTGTTGTCATCTAGAGAATTCTAAAGCTCCTACACTGATCTCAAGGTCTGACCGCAGCTCTGGAAAGTGGCCGCGTCTTATCTGCTCTGGCTGCTGTCAGAACCTTTCATAGGAACCCTGGCCCTACGTGGTTCTGACTTCCCGTAATTCTCCTTTGCACAGGCAGAAGCGAAGACCCATTCTGCTCACTGCTTCTTATGTTTTGCTATTGTCTGTGGCCAAGTGCATGGGAGGGAAGGGAATTAAAAAGCAGAGATGAGTAAGCAGTGTTTTTCAAAGTGATGTTGGTCACCTGTGTGTTTATTCCTCTAATCCCAGGATAATAAATAAGCTCTATGTGGTAGGTCAACTCCAATCAAATGACGGTGGCTCCCTGGAGTGCTGTGTTGAAAAGGATTGGGAGGTTTCAGCTTGATTCAAAGCAAGAGATTGGTATGATTGATTAGTGATGTCTGCCATGAGCATAAGCCTGGAAAGTTGTGGCATGTATTCAGTGCATTTGGGTATTTCTTTTGCCCAAAAGTTAGACCATGGTGCTGATCTTGACTGTGAGAATGGAATCATGACTTCAGATCCATATATCCCAGTGCCTGGCACATAGTAGGCACTCACATCTTAGTCAAACAAATCGATAAATCCATATAACTCGTCTTAGTGTTATTCTCATATCCTGCACATTAATGAGTTTTCACCTTGCCTCTAGGGATAGACAGGGTCGTGATTCTTGTCTCCACTCTATGGTGGAGGACAATGAGGCTCAGAGATGTTTATTGACATGACTGGAGTCACACAGCTTCTAAAATAAAGAGGATTAGAAGGGAAGTTCTCTGACTCCTGGGCCGGTTTTCTCATGCTTAGCAAAGTTAGCAAGGGTTCATAGGAACAGATAATTCTAGAAGCTCCACCTGGTGTGTTTGGTTAACATGCAGATTCCTAAATCAGGGTCTCTGGGGGTGACGTCTGGGAACTGAAGAACAGAAGGTTAAGTGACTTAGCCAAAGCCACCCAGTTAGTAGACAGGGGGGCCAAGATTTGAGTCAAGGCTCTGATGCCTAGTGGCAGCCGCTGAGTAATTGCACACGTGATGAGCGCCACGGAGGAGACGGGAGCTCCCAAGGAAATGTGTAGCCATGTCAACTCGTATTGCAAAGTCACACATAGGGCTTCCCTGGTGGTCCAGTGGCTAAGACTCCACGCTTCCAAAGCAGGGAGCCTGCGTTCAATCCCTGGTCGGGGAACTGGATCCCACATGCCACAACTAGAGATCTCGCGTGCCTCAACTAAGACCCAGTGCAGCCAAATAAATAATAAATATTTTTAAAAAAGAAGAAAGAAAGAAAAGTTGGACAAGCACATCTCAGTCTCAAAGCATTTGGCACAAAGCAGACCACATATCCAGTATTTGCCCCCATTTCTCCTCTTTCATCCAGAGTTTGAGCATTTGCAGCTGTGTCCCAAATCCAGGGCTTGACTGATTTTTCAAAGGCCTAAAAATAGAGGCTCCTGTTCCCCACCAAGCAATTCTAGAAGCCATTTCCCACTCCCCTTCTTCTCGCAGACACCCAGGAGATCTCCTTCCCCCAAATAAAATCATGATGAAATCCCAGGAAAAGCCATTGCTTGTTTCTCCGAATGACTTTCCTGCAGACAGTGGAGGTGCTCTGCTTTCCCCAGAAGCACATAAGAGCCTCAAATTAATTATACGGCATAATTAGCTCTCTTCTCAAAATCTGTGCAGTGGGCACTTTGAAGCGAGAGTAATAATAGTGGGCTTTGGATTGCTACCTTAGTAACAAAGGTTTGCAGGAGGAAAACCGAATTATTCCAGAGGAAGACTCTGTGATGATAAGCCATGTGTAGCATTTTCTGGAGTGTGGTTAATGTTTGCTGACGGTAGGTGATGTGATCTGAAGAATGCAACCAATAATTATTTCTGTCTTAATACCTAAGTGTTTATCGTAATCAGCATTACAAAAACGGACGTGACTAACCCACCAAACCCATAGATTTACGGACGTTCTTGGGACGAGGCTGAGGATGGTAGCCGCCTGTTGCTAGGTAACAGATGACCCCCCCCCCCCAAATTAGCAATAAACGTTTACTATCTCACGGTCTCTGTGAGTCCGGAATCCAGGCGTTCACACTGGGTGGTCCTGACTTGGGATCTCTCATGAGGGTGTAGTCAGGATGTCAGCTGGGGCTGCTGTCCTCTGACGGCTTGTCTGGGGCTGGAGGTTCCACACCCAAAATTGTAAGAAATCATTGTAAAATCCCCCAGAGAAGAGTTCCTGCAGGTTAAGGGATTTCGGAAGTTGTGCGGCTTATTTCTAGAGGCTCTCTCTTCTACTTGCTCTTTCCTCTGATGTTCATAAAAGGAACCCCCAACAATAAGGCCACCTCCCCATCTAAGGATGATGTTTTTGTTTTAAAGAGGTGTCAAGGAATGACTCCTGCTCAGACTTGCCCGAGATCCAGAATGGCTGGAAAACCACTTCTCACACGGAGCTCGTGCGAGGGGCCCGAATCACCTACCAGTGTGACCCCGGCTATGACATCGTGGGGAGCGACACCCTCACCTGCCAGTGGGACCTCAGCTGGAGCAGCGACCCCCCATTTTGCGAGAAAAGTAAGAATAGTCTTGTTGTTTTCCTCTAGGTCTTTAGACGGTAAATCCCTCCCATGAAGTATTTTTTGTGTGGATGCAGAGGAACTACTTAATGTAGAATATGACCTCTCTCCTAGTCCACCAGTGCACCAGTGCTGTTCACCAATGTCGTTTTGTAGCCCAAGGGCAGGGATCTCAGACTCAGGTGCTTTCAGAAGCCTGGGAGATAATGGAGATGAGTAAAGCAGACTGGGTGTGAAACATTAGGGAATGGTATGGACTGTGGTCAACAGGAACGTATGTAGCCTGTGTAAAAACATCATTCAAATTCAAGTCGTTAAAATAGCTGCAGCAGCCACGCAAAACAAATCCAGGCTGGCCCTTGGAGCCCCAGTTTGAAACCCCTGTGGTAGGTAGCCGGCTTTTTTTTTTAAGGCACATTTTATTTTCTCAAAATTTCCAAAATGGAAACAGTTTGATCGATGATAATTTTTTTAAAAAGTAGCTTGAATTTTCTGACAATGCTTTAGTGAAGGTATCTAGAGAAACAAGAAAACTTCTCCTGTTTCTAAATCTTCAGTGGTCTTTCTCTTGCATTTCTAGTGAAGTAGACATTGGTAGGTAGCTGACTTCATCCAGACAGCATTCAGCCCAGTCTCCCAGTCCCCTCTGCCTCCTGAGGGAAGTAAGGGCCAGGCATGTCTGGTGATAGCTGAGTCTAGCATCTTAAAGAGGGGTAGCACAGGAAGTGCCTCTAATGGTTTCTATACTGATGTCTTAGTAGCAGGGGGGAGCTAAATTTGGCCTCTCCCCCCGTCCAATTTCTTCCCACCTCCTACATAAAGCTCTAGTCTACAGCCTTCTCACTGGGAATGCTTAGATCCTTGGTGATACTTTGGTAGATCTGTTCAGCATGACTTGAAGCACCCATTGCCCAGGAAGAAGTATTAAATGTGAGCAGAGAAAGAAGGTATCAGGGAAGGAAAGTGTGGGACAGACAATTCCTATCATAAACATTCCAACATCATGGAAAATCGTAATGATGGGAAACATGAAAGAACTTGCTAGAGATTCACAAAACCAGCTACACGAATACATTGATTTGTTCTACAACAGAACGTGGGGTGTGTGTATGTGTGTGGATTGTGATAGAAAATAAAAATGGACAGTGAGGGACTTCCCTGGCGGTCCAGTGGTTGGGACTCTGCGCTTCCACTGCAGGGGGTGTGGGTTTGATCCCTGGTCGGGGAACTAAGATCCCGCACGCTGTGTGGTGCAGCCAAAAAAGAAAAGAAAAAAAGAGAGGACAGTGAGATGCACAGAGAGACCCACCACGAACCCACTAATGCAATCTACATCATTATTATTTTTTAAACATTTTAAAGGCTTGGAGGGGACATAAATTAGCTCTTTATGGGAGAGTCCCCTCACGTGCCTCAATTTTTGCCAAGAAAAGTAGAGCAAATAAATGTGTATTGGGCCCCTGTGTGTCTGCATGTTTATGTTCCCAGGCTGGGTGCCACACTCACTCTGCATTCAAGACAACGGACCCACTGAAGTGCTTCTCTTCTAGTGAAATGAGAGCAGAAGAACCTCCTTAGAACAGTGGGGTCCCACCTAGAAGTCCCTAAATGTTGTTACCACCTTTCATTGGTGAAGCTCCACTCTTGACATGAAAAGATGTAACTATATAACCATATCTTAAAATTGCACAAGTAACAAATACTTATAGGAATCAAGCAGTAGTAGAGTAACGAGGTAGAAAGTGAAAATCCCTTATGATCTGCTCTCTAGCAATGAGGCCACTCTCAAAAGTGTATTCTGTTTTATTCCAGTTGCATATGTATGTATGCGTCTGTTACACAAGTACACAAATACGTATGTGTGTATGTATTGCGTATGTCGAGATATATATAGATACACATGTAGAAATAGCTCAGATATAGATATTTTACCATGATAGGCATCAATTTCTAGAAACTGCATTGCATATGGATGGCCTTTTTTCCAACTCAGAAATACAGACATCTGTATTGCACACATTTACTTCATTTCTTTTTATTTTTATTCTTGCAACACAGTGAGAAACAGGTTTTATTTAGCCTCAGAATGTTTCCTTTCTGGATAAATATTAACAATAGTGTACCATGCGTCAAAGTGTTGCATTGCAATTGTCAGTGTAAAACTCAATTGTTTCTCTCTTTTCCATACTTCATTCCTTTTTAACTTTCCTTGTATCTATATTGGCCTTTTAATTTAAAAGTGATGGGCACTTAGGACTGTCCTGGCGGTCCAGTGGTTAGGAGTCTGTGCTTTCACTAACGTGGGCCTGGGGTTCAATCCCTGGTCAGGGAACTAAGATCCCACAAGCCATGCGGTGTGGCCATACAAGTGAATGAGTGAATGAATGAATGAATGTAATGGACGCCTCTTTTCCAATAGTCAAGTATTACAAAGAAAGCAGTGAGAAAGGGCACTTTGTTCCCGTCAGTGGTTGGTCAGGATTTCATGGAATGGTCATTCCATGATATTTAACTCTTCCTCTGTTAAAGGATTTATTTTTTTTAACCATTGCAAATATAATATGATTGTGTGCAACATGCAGCCTTGTATTATGTGAGTCTTTGGGCCCTGATGTGGACCTTTCTTTGGGCAAATTCCTAAAAGTGAAGTTAAATTCAAATCTCTCTTGCTCTGGCCTATTCTCCAGTCGCATGCAGTGTCTTTCAAACGGGGGAAGAACTAAGTCAGGAAATGTTCTAGATCATTCTGTAGCTCTCAGCAAACCGATGGTCATCAGGCCCTCTCTAACGCCTGGTCTGATTTCGTCCCGCCTAGTTATGTACTGCACCGACCCCGGGGAAGTGGACCACTCGACCCGCTTGATTTCGGACCCCGTGCTGCTGGTGGGCACCACCATCCAGTACACCTGCAACCCGGGCTTCGTGCTGGAAGGGAGCTCCCTCCTGACCTGCTACAGCCGCGAAACCGGCACGCCCATCTGGACCTCTCGCCTGCCCCACTGCGTTTGTGAGTCCTCTTTATTGGCTTGAGCCCCCAGGAACACAGCCATGAGTTGGCTTCCTCTTGCTGCCCCTGGTGGAGGGCTGGGCTGCTAGGGGGCAGCACCCACTCTCGGGGGCGTTCACGGTTATTACTGTCCCACCAGGATAGCTAACAGGGATTGAGCGGCTACTCTGACATTTATGGTAAGTTTATCAGGCGCTGTGCTGAGTCCTTTACCAGATTTCCCTCTCTTCTTCCTCGAGTAGCTTTGTGAGCTAGGCAGTACCTGTCTCTGTCTTCCGAACAGATTACTAAGTTTCCGAGAGATGAAATCATTGTCCCAGGTCACACAGCTAGTTAGTTCAGAAGGAGGCCAGAGGCAAACCCAGATCTGCCTGACTCTAAGGGCTTAAAATTGAGCAGCCCACAGGGCAGTAAGTAAAGTGATGTAAACTCTCTTTGGCCTCCTTTGTGGAGCCCTCAGAGCAAACGTTTGGTTGAAAAAAAAAAAAACACTTTAGGGGCTTCTCTGCAGTCAAAACTGAAAAAAGACTTCCGAGGTCACTCTGAGCATGGAAGAGTAACTACATATTCTCACCAGGCAGAGGAGGTGGAGAGCAGAGGTCTGGGGGATCTCAGCCTCAGTGGCACATGGGAATCATCTAGGACGTTTTAAGACTCCCTGGAGGCTCAGATGCAATTGGTCTGGGGCGTAGCCTGAGTTTCAAAAGCTCCCCAGGGTTTCTGATGTGCCGACAGGAATCGGACCATTGCTTAAGAAACACGTGAGGCTCTACAGAAGGAACAAAGCCTCGCACAGTAGCTGGAGTTTGGAGATGTCCGCTGCACTGCTCTCTTAAATAAGTGTGTTTTGAGCAGGTCCATGAAGGGCACAGCCAGCCCGAGCTCCCAGAGCTGCACTGCGGTCTCTCAGTAGTGTTAGGCAGTCAAGAGGTTAACTTTAAACAACAACAAAATAGATGTTTATTGTATGCTTATGTTTGTTGTAAATTCGTCTGCATCTGATGTGATGAACAGAGAGTAACTTAGGGACGTGGCTCTCTCCTGCAGTAGCTGTGTTCTGTCACTTTTCACAAGTATCAGAACAGGCTTCGTGGAGTTTTTTCATGGCCACGGACAAGCAGCTTTGCCATTTAGGTGGACAGAAGCCATGGCTGTTTGGCAGACAAATGAAAAGCGTGCAAATCCTTGTCCTTTTCCATTGGATAAGCAGATACAGAGCAGACCTCGGAGATATTGCAGGTTCGGTTCCAGACCACCATGATAACAGCAAATATTGCAACAAAGCATAATTTTGGGTTTCCCAGTACGTGTAAAAGTTACATTTACCCTATACTGTAATCTAGTAAGTGTGCAATTGCATTATGTCTAAAACAAAACAATGTACATACCTTAAGTTTAAAACATTTTATTGCTAAAAAAAAAATGCTAACCCTAATCTGACCATGCAGGGTTGCTACAAACCTTCAGTTTGTAAAAAACACAGTATCTGTGAAGCACAATAAAATGAGGGCTGCCTGTACTTGTTGAGTACCTACTGTATGCCAGGTGCCATTCTGAGCAGTCACGTGCGTTAATTCACATAATTAATGAATAACGGAGATGTTTGTTGCTTCTGATAAAGAAGTGAGCATGGTCACATTCAAACCCTTGGGAGACCTTCTTGTCTCTTCTATTCATGAGGCAGCCAAGGCCAGGGTCCCGTGTGCTAGTCCATAAATTCAGCTTTCTCAGCCCACAAAAGGGGTTTATTGCACAGACCCAAATAAATGAAAAATTTAAGTGCACATCATCTGCTTTATAGATTTCCATTAATTGACATGTGATTCCTTTATTAGAGGAAGATTTATTTTCTCTGTTCCTGTTTTCTCTTCTCAAAAAGGGGGAAGGTGTAGTCAGAACACCTAACATCAAATGGAGCCTTTCAGCATAATCTTTCAGTGCTTATAAGGTATCAGTAGCTCAAAGGCATGGTGTAGTACAGCAGAGCTTTAGAAGTTATTTATCTTGCATAATGGGAACTTTAGGCCTGTTGATTAGTAATTTCCCCATTTCCCTTCCTCCAGACCCTGGCAACCACCATTTCACTCTCCGGTTCTATGAAGTTTTAAAAATTTTTTATTGAAATATAGTTGATTTACAATGCTGCTGTACAGCAAAGTAATTCAGTTATACATATATATATATATATATATATGCTTTTTTAATATTCTTTTCCATTATGGTTTATCATAGGATATTGAACATGGTTCTCTGTACTGTAGAGTAGGACCTTGTTTATCGATTCTATACATAAAAGCTTGCAACTGCTAACCCTAACCTCCCACTCCATCCTTCCCCCAACCCCTCCCCCTTGGCAACCACCAGTCTGTTCTCTATGTCCATGATTCTGTTTCTGTTTCAGTTGCATAGATAGGTTCCTGTGTGTCGTAGTTTAGATTGCACATATAAGTGACATCATACAGTATTTGTCTTTCTCTGTCTGACTTACTTCACTTAGTATGATCACCTCTAGGTCCATCCATGCTGCTGCAAATGGCACTATTTCGTTCTTTTTTATGGCTGAGTAGTATTCAATTGTATATATGTACCACTTCTTCTTTATCCATTCCTCTGTTGATAGACATTTAGGTCATCCCCATGTCTTGGCTATTGTGAATAGTGCTGCTATGAACATAGGGGTGCACGTATCTTTCTGGATTATAGTTTTGTCCAGATATATGCCCAGGAATGGAATTGCTGGATCACGTTATGAATTTGACCATTTTAGATGCCTCCTATAAGTGGAATCAGACAGTATTTGTCCTTCTATGACTGGCTTATTTCACTCAGCATAACGTCCTCTAGGTCCATCCATGTTTTCACATGTGGCAGAACTTCCTTCTTTTTCAAAGCTGAATGATATTCCATTGTATGTGATGCCACGGTTTCTGTATCCATTCACCCATCTGTGACGTTCGTTTCCACATCTTGGCTAGTGGGAACAGTGCTGCAGTGAGCACGGTGGTGCTAATCTCTCTTTGAGTTCCCGATTTCAATTCTTTGGGGTAAACACCCAGAAGTGGGATTGCTGGATCATATGCTTGTTCTATTTTTAATTGTTTGAGGAACCATCACACTGTTTTTCATAGTGGCTGCACCATTTTGCATTCCCACCAAGGGTTCCCTCTTCTTCATGTCCTCACCAACTCTTAATGTCTTTTGTTCCTTTGATAATAGCCGTCCTACCAGGTGTGAGGTGGTATCTTACTGCGGTTTTGATTGGCATTTCCCTGATGGCTGTGACACTGAGCATCTTTCTGGTACCTGTTGGCTATTTGTATATCTTCTTTGGAGAAATATCTATTCAGGTACTTTGCCCGTTTTTAATTAGGTATTTGGTTGTTGGCTATGGAGTTGTAGGAGTTCCTTGTGTGTGTTGGAAGTTAACCCCTTATCAGATACATGGTTTGCAAATATGTTCTCCCGTTCAGTACATTGAAGATTTCTCTCACCGACTGTTTCCTTTGAAATTAGACCCTTATCTGATACCATACACAAAAATCAACTCAAAGTGAATTAGAGACTTAAATGTAAGACCTGCAACTGTAAAAATTCTAGAAGAAAACATAGGGGAAAAGCTTCCTGATATTGGTCTTGGCAGTGATTTCACAGATATAACACCAAAAGCTCAGGCAACTAAAGCAAATATAGACAAGCGAGAATTCATTGAAATAAAAAGCTCTGCACAGAAAAGGAGAGACTTTATTATTCTGTTTGCACAAGTAACAGGGAATCTTGGACCACACAGCCCTGTGTTGCCATCTGCCTGAGTCCTAGAATTTAGTCTGAGTCCTAGAATTTCAGAGCTGAAGGGAATCTGGGAGATAAAATGCAATTGAGGATAACCTTGAGATAGAACACAACTGCCCCCACTTTAAAGATAATAACAATAGTTGTTCTCTATCGACTGTGCTAAGCACGTTATATGTATTGGTAAATATATGGGTGTATATATATGTACAGTCTGTGTGTGTGTGTGTGTGTGTGTGTATGTGTATACATGAAGGACACTAAAGCTCAGAAGGAAATACAGATAGCAATAGTTATGTGTAAAATACACTGCTTAATAGATTATATATATATATATATTTTGTAAATGCGTATATGTGCATATACACACCCACATATAAACGTATGCGTGGAGCGGGGTGTGTAAAGGAAATCGATTCTCAAAGGGAAATATGACTAAGGTCACAAAACTTCTTTGTGGGCAGAGCTAGGATTGAGATTTAGAGCTCTGACCTCCAAGGCCAGCATCCCTTCCACCAGCCTGGCCCCACCATCATTTTACCATGGGTGGCAGGGCACCAGCTCATGCAGGGCTGCCCCAGTGGAATTGTAGTCTATGCTTCTAACCCCTCCTCAGTCCCCAGACCTTTGGGCCAAGTTCACACTGACTGGTTGGTTCCTGTTGGGGGTTGAATTGTATCCTCACCCCCAAAGCAGTGTTGAAGTCCTAACCCCCCAATACCTGTAATGGTGAGCTTTGGGGAAATAAGGTCTTTGCAGATATAATCAAGTTAAGATGAGGTCACATCAGCTTAAGGTGGGCACTAATCTGGTGACTGGTGTCCTTATAAGAAGAGGGAAATTTGGACCCAGATAGAGACACAGACACAGGAAAAGTGTCACATGATGACAGAGACAGAGATGGAAGTGTTGTGCCTGCATGTCAAGGATGCCAAGAATGGCCAGCGACCACTGGAAACTGCGGAGAGGCAGGGAAGCATCCTCCTGCTGGAGGTTTCAGAGGGAGCAGAGCCTTTCTGCCTCCTTGATTTCAGGCTTCTAGCCTCCAGAGCTATGAGAAAGGAAGTGACTGTTGTCTGAAGCCTGTGGTTTGTGGCACTTTTTTACAGAAGCCCGGGAAGCAAATACAGCTCCCATTTCCCCCAGTAACTCTGAGGGTGATCAGAAGCATCCTGAGTCATGCAAGCTACTGAGCCTCTGAGATGAAAAGCTAAAAATAGAAGCTTACTTGAAAATACTGGAAGGTGGAGATATTTTTAAAAAGAAAGAAAATGCACCTCACTAATGAGGCACAGCCTCCAAAACCCTCTGGGCTGCTGAGCCTGCTGGGTTTCCCAGCAGCAGCCCCCCTCCCTCCAGGGCCGCAGTCTTTCCCCGGGATCCACAGCGCTCTGGTGAGAAGGCGTCCCTGACACCCATGCTAATGAGTTCATGAGTCAAGCTGGGTGTCAGGAGACACGCCACCCTCCTCCCAGATGCCAGGAGAACCCGGCATGGGGTTCCAGCATCGTTCCAGGCAGGCAAGCCTGACGGGAGATGACACATGAGGCAGGAGGATGCTCAGATTCTAGCAGTGAGGTTGCTTGAATTTTTAAGGATGGGGTTGTTTCATAAAACAGCTTTAAAATGTTTCCTCTGCAGAACCAAGGAAACAGCCCCAATTTGATGGGCACTTTGGCTGTGCCCAGCCCTTCCCCAACATTCACACGTTTAACCCTCACAAAACTGCATGAATGGTGTGTGTGTCCACTTAAAAGCAGGCAAAGAAGTCTCAGAGAGGGTAAGCAGCTTTCCTGAGGTCACACAGCAGAGAAGGGGAAAACCTAGGATTCCAGCTAATGCCAGAGTAACCCACAAAGTGTCTTCTTCCTACCTCATATTCTGCAGCCCAGGCTCTGGGGTTCTACTGTTGACCAAGATATCCCACCAACAAGCTCATGAAGCAGATGGCAAATTGTATAAGCTCAAGATGTCTGCAGCCTATGTTCACAGTCACTCGCCCAATGCCATAGTTTGGTCCAGCTGGGACTCAAAGCCATGTCTTTTCACTCCTGGTCCATTTATCCCAGGCCACTTCAAGAACAGACAGGTCAGGAGTAGATAGAGGGAAGAGTCTGAGATTTGCCATCAGACACACCCCCAGCTCTGCTGGGTGACCTTGGGCAGATAGCTTGCCCTATCTGGGCCTAGGGCCCCCATCTGTGAAAAGGGATTACTACTTCCTACTGGGCAGGGTTGTTGGATGTCATTCAGTCATTTAACAAGTCCTCATCTGCAGGCTGATGCTAAGACAGAGGTTCCCAAACTTTCTCAACTCACAGTATCTTTAGGGTGTCAGGATTGTTTTGTAGATTTTCTAGACCAGAACACCTAACAGTTCTATTTATTAAGCACTTAGGGCCAAACCACTTCACAAGTAGCTATATCCTGACAAGTTAGTAGCTGCTTGAAAAAGCAATGCACATAAATTGAGAGAAAAGATTGTATTTTTACTTTGTTCTTATATAACACTTATTTACAATTACAGTAATAATGCAATTACTACTGTGGGGATGTGTGTGCCCGTTGGGCTCTGTCAAACTTCTCAAACTCATAGCATCGGGCTGGACTCTGACATCTGCATCTCCTGTTCCACACTGATTTTGTCACAGTTCTTGCTTTTTAGCACAGCAACCACAGAAAACCTAGATTTCCAAAGATGGGGCTTTATCAAAAAGAATGTAGCTCCGCTGAGACTAGTATTCTGTACACACTCTGGGAAATGCTGGGCTAATAAGTAATTTAAATTTGGTTTAAAAAAAAATGTAGCTCAATCTGATGTTAAAACTATGAACTTCCTCAAGCTAGGAGTTCACAAGGGGCTGGAAGATGTCACTGTGTCGCCTCAAGATTTTTAAAAAATCTCACAGCACTCCTGTGAGTTTGTGGTGGCACCCAGGGGCGCCATGGTGTGTAGTTTGGGAACAATGGTGCTAAGCCCTGAAAATACAGGCAAAATGCAGCAATGTGTAAACAGACACAATCCATATTCTCAGAGAGTCTGGGGTCTATTGAAGATGGGGGAGGAGAAACAAGCCTATGAAAGGAGTAACAATGACTCCTCAGTGTCACCTCCTCTAGGAAGGCCTCCGTGACTGCCTAGGCTAGGTCATGTTTCTCTCCTCTGGGTTCCCTGGGCTCCTATAGCTACACAGCACTTGCTGCAGTTTTTCAAAATGATCTGTTTATACATTCATAGACTCAAACACATTCCTCGCTTGTTGGGAATGTATCCAATCACTTCTTGTATCCCTTGGGCCAGGTGGCTCAAAAAACGACAGTATTTGTTACTCTGTCATTGTCCTTGTTAGCAATGCTAACATGGTCTTTACTGTGCTTCATGGCTTTGTGGCAACTTCCCTTCTTCGGTGGCAGCGTGGCAGAGGGCTGCCGGGGATCCCATCCAGAAGATATAAACCACACCACGGAAAGTAATGAGGCCATGACAGAGTCAGCGAGGGTTTATGGATGGCTCTCCAGGGAGGCACATAGAGATTCCCAAGGAGGCCCTGGCCCTTCAGAGCCCTGCCCCCAGGACATCACAAATGTGAGACGTGGAGATTTCCCAACCTGGATAGAACCCACATGGCCAGACAGTAGCCACAGTGAAAGTTCCCACTGATCAATTAACCCCAGCGGCCTCACCTCAGCCAGCGTGCCGAGCTCTAGCTGGGTGCCTGTCTTCATTTAGAAATTCCTGTCTCAGAGAAAGCAGTAGCTCAGAGCAATTCCTGATAGCCCAGGGGATTTGGACATGAGAAGGGCCCTTCATTATAGCAGAGCCATTAAGTGCACAGGACTTCAAATCCAGCAAGGCAGGTGTGCATCCCAGTCCTGCCACTTGCCAGCTGTGTGACTTAGAACAAGCCGAAGCCGGTGTCCTCATCAGAAAGAATGATCAGGCCAGTCGTCAATACAGACACTCATAACAGTGTGTCTGGCATATAATACGTGCTCAGTCAACATTGGTTGCTAATTACCACTCGGTTTCCGTGCTCCACTACTGTAGAGTATATTACAAATCATTCATAGCAGTACCCAAGGAACCTGGTTTTGAGCATTTCGCACAAATGTGCTCCAAAAATGTACACTTTTTCCTATACTTAAAGAGAGGGGGGAATGGGAGGAAGATGAAAATGAGGGTAGGTTTGTGATTATGTCTAAAAGACCGTCAGTCCAACTCACTTGAATTCCTGGGAGAGGACAGGATGAAATCATACGGATTGCCATCAGAATTGTTTAAACCTTAGACAAGTGATTCTCACCGAGGGGTGAATTTGCTCCCCAGGGGACAGTTGTCAGTGACAATTTCTAGAGACATCTTTGGTTGTCACAGCAGGGGAAGAGGAGTGCTACTGGCATCTAGTGGGCAGAGGCCAGGGGTGCTCCTCACCATCCTGCAGGGCACAGGACAGCCCCACCACAGAGAATTACCCAGCCCAAAGTGTCAGTAGCATCTAAGTTGAGAAAACCTTCCTTAGACAGTCTTATCTCAAAGTGTGAGTACATGCTCGGAGTGGGAATATCATTGCCCAGCCACGTCTCAGCTTAAGGGTGAGGTCTTGGTCCAGTCTGTATAGGTAACAGGCAGGAAAAAGTGAAGTCCAGAGACATGAGGTGATCACATAGCAGATCCCAACCTCCAGTTTCAAATTTAAGTCACTTCCCTCATCACTTTCCTGCCATCTTCTGGGAGCTGAGGATAGATACAGATGCCTTCAAAGACAGCTGGCTCCTGGCAGGGAAGTCCATGTGGAATTCTTCTCAGACTCTTACTGATGGTTGGGTCAGGATTGAATCGGACTGACTTTGGAGGCAGAGAATTGAATCGTAACTTAGCCACTTCCTTCTTGTGGGACCTTTCACAAGAGACCTTCCCCCAAGCCTCAGTTTCCTCATCTGTAAAATGGCTGTATGATGCTGTGATTCACAGTGACCTTGGACCACTTGGATTTGAATCCTGTCTGTTCCACTAACTAGTTTGACAGTTTACCCAGCGGGATACCCAACAGTTCTGTGCTTCATGTGCTCCAGTCTAAAATGGGGACAGTCATAGTAATGTCTGTGCCTTGGGCTTGTTGTAATAATTAACTGAGTTTATAGATATAAAAACTCCAAGTAGTGCCTGGCTCATAGGATGCTTTCAGGAAATGTTGGCTATTCTGGTCAGTACTATTACCATCTTTAAGGATTTAGGGGAGGATTAGAAATAATACTCGCAAATCATCTGGTACAAAGTGGGTATTTGAATATTTTGGAAATTAGTGGATCAAATGATTAATTTGTTAACCATGCCAAGACACCAGAGCTGCAGTTCTGAGCCCTAAACTCTTCAACGCTAAAGTTCTGGCTGGACTTCAGGAGTCTATTTCTGTATTGTAAATCAATTCATTTGTATCATTGGTTTAGATTCCGCATATAAGTGATATCATATGGTATTTGTCTCTCTCTGACTAACTTCACTTTGTATGATAATCTCTAGGTCCTTCTGTGTTGCTGCTGCATATGGCATTATTTCATTCTTTTTATGGCTGAGTAATATTCCTGTGTGTGTGTGTGTGTGTGTGTGTATCACATCTTTATCCATTCATCTGTCGATGGGCATTTAGATGGATTCCATGTCTTAGCTATTATAAATAGTGCTGCTCTGAACATAGGGGTGCGTGTATCTATTCAAATTAGAGTTTTCTCCAGATATATGCTCAGGAGTGGGATTGCTGGATCATATGGTAGCTCTATTTTTAGTTTTTTAAGGAGCCTCCACACTGTTCTCCATAGTGGCTGTACCAATTTACATTCCCACCAACAGTGTAGGAGGGTTCCCTTTTCTCCACACCCTCTCCAACATTTGTTATTTGTAGACTTTTTGATGATGGCCATTCTGACCGGTGTGAGGTGATACCTCATTGTAGTTTTGATTTGCATTTCTCTAATAATTAGTGATGTTGAGCATCTTTTCATGTGCCTATTGGCCATCAGTATGTCTTCTTTGCTGGCTGGACTTTAGAATCACCTGGGGAGCTTTAAAAAGAATACTTTGGGCAACTAAAATACCTTAGGGGGCAGAGCCAGCTCCCTAAATAACTTAGGGTGATTCTAGTATGAAGCCAGGTGGGAACAGCTGGGGATGCCTCCCCGTCATCTTCCTGTACCTGCTGTCGATATCTTCCTTCACCTCCAGGTCTAAGACTCTGTCCTTTGTCACTTTGTATCTCCCCGGGGCCAGGACAGTGCCTGCTACAGGAAATATGTGTGGAATACATGGACGTTAGGTTCTACGAAGGCAGGGGCCATGTCTGTCTTGCTAATCATTGTGTGTCCAGGAACAGGAACAGTGCCTGGCACATAGAAGGTGCTCAGTAAAGATTTGTTGTACTCGTTAATCTGTTTGTTTATGAAAGAAAATTCCAGGGAACGTTTGTGGGGAAATCCTTCTGAGTTGCCAGTGCCACCTGCTGGCCACTTTGCTACACTGTAGATAATACACTTTTGTGTTGTGTGTGTGTCTTCTCTTAAGGATGACTTACTGGGAAGCTAGATTTTCAGGAGGGTGGGAAGCTGAGGAATCAGATCAGCATTTACCTGAGGCCTGAGGCCTCACTCTCTCCCAGTAGAGCACTGGATTTCCAGGTTTCCTCTAGAAACCTTCCCTGCCCTTCCCACCGCTGACCGGCTCAGTGAGGTTTCTGCTCTGTGCTGCTCCCATCACAGCTGCTACCAAGCACTGGGTTGTAATTATCTGATAACTGTTCATCTCCCCACTAGACTGAGTCCTGGGAGAATAGGAGCCGTGCTTCTTTCGTTCCCCACTCTACACCAGCTCCTAGCACAAGCCTGGAACACAGGGACAGAGCAAATGTCCGCCAGACTGAAAAAAATTTTTTAAGAACCCAAAAAGTGAATTCTAGACTCTGGGAGTTCCTAAACTGTAAAGTGCAGTGCACTGGCCTGCATTTCCCAAGGAATATATATATACTCCATTGGTGATACAAGCATGGCTTTAGACAGTCCCCAGGTTAACTTTTCAATGTTAAGAAAATTTTAAAAAACAAAACTGCCATTTGAAACCTGTGATATAAGAATGTTATAATTTGGGGGAAGGCTAAATTATATAGCACTGTTTAAATGGAAAAATAAGTTACCTCACCACCAACTAATCAGAAGAATGTCCATGAGCGGATCACACCCTCTTTGAACCATTGTACTGAACCATATAAAACTTCTCACTACCCCTTCCAGGTTGGGACACACCGTTTTGAGGGCATTAGCCCACTGTGGACCCCTTTGCCTGGCAAAGCAATGAAGCTATTCTTTTCTACTTCAAAAGAAAAATAAGAAAATTTTTAAAAAGATTAAGTAAACAGTAGTACAGTTGGGATGAAAATATGACCAAAATTGTAAAGCCCACAAAAATAACCGGCATTTATTGGGTGCTACTATATATTGCACACCTCTCATTGCATGAGCTCATTTTATCGTCATAGTGACCCTATGAGATATCTCATTTCACAGATGAGGAAGTTGAGGTTCGCAGAGGTCAAATGTCTTACCCGCAAGTGCAAAACTAGGATCTGAATCCCAGGCCATCAGGTGCTTGAGCCCAAGAACTTCTATTTTGTCATCTTCTTTCAATTCAATTGATATAAGGTCTTTCCAGAAACATTTATTAGGCACCTACTGTATGCCAGGCTGCTGAAAACAGATACAGCAGTGAGTAAAGGCCAACCCCAGCTCCAAAGAGCCCAGCCAAGTTGAAGATCAAACTTTCAGAGGAATCATTAGAACACAGGTGCAGGTTTTGGGTCAGGATGTTACCTGTGTATATTATAAAAGTAATGCATGCCCAATCTGTTTTTAAAACAATACTTCATACCCCAGGAACATTCTGCAAGGTTAGTGATACCTTACCAGTTAATGATACCTAACCAGTCCTCCTAGGTGTCTTGCATGGACACATAATACGATGCTATCTTTAAGGGTTCCCATGATTGATTGAAGGAAGGCATTGTGGTTTGACTGGGAGTCCAGACACAGAAACATTGACTGCATGTCCAGGCTGCTCTTAAGTGCCCATGGGTGAACTTCAAGCATAAGAATGACCTTGGGTTAGCGGAGGGATTAGCTTTGGTCAAGCATCGGCTGAACCACCTGGTGCCTCATTTCCGGGAGTCTGAACTCAAGGGGACGCTTGTCTGTATCTCTGTCTCCCTCCCTCCGCTGCTCTAACAGTCCCCCGCCCCCTGCAGTTAGGGGGTCTCCTCCAGGTGCCCCTCACTCTTCTGAGCTTCTCTCTCTGACAGCAACTGCCATCTCTTTTTGTTAAATTGCCCATTTACATGTGTTTGCCCCCTTAAAGCATCAAGACCGTGGTCTCTGGAGGGCAGGAATAGTGTCTGATTCGCCTTCTGACTCCACTGATGGGCGAGCTGCCTGGCGTGCAGTAAGCACTCGTTACATGTTTTCTGAATAAAGGCACGACTGCCTGCCAATGTACATCTACATTGTCATGCAAAATGCACCCTTTGCTGCTCAGGGACCCAGCAAGTCCCTTTCTACAGGCTGGCTTCCTAGATTGCGAGGAAAACAGTTCTTCACCCCTGATGAGGGCTGCTATTGAATTACCGTAGGAACCTTAGGAACCCTGTAAGCCAGGTCCCTGCTGACCTAGCTATTCAAAGAGATCCAAGCCCAAATTCCTCATTAGTGGTGATTACTGTCACTGAAACATGGTCATTCATTCATTTGTTCATTGGAAAGGTGATACATTGAAGTGCCTTCCTAAATGTCAGGCAGGTACCTTGTGTAGGACAATAGGGAGTGGTAGGGATTGCGGCTAAGTCGGGAACATATTTCTTGTCTAAGGGGGACAGCTTCTCATCAATGCCATGTGAGTTGAGTGCTTGGGCTCCAGGTGACAATCATTGCTGTGTAGCTATGTGCACCCAGTATTGCCCGATCTTCCAGTGTTTCAGAAGAAGCCAGAAATTTAGATTATTACATAAAATACCCTGATTTGCACAAGCTCAGTATAGCCCATATATTGGTCAAATTCACAGAGACGTAGGGTCTAGTTGGGACTTGTTATACTCTGTGCCTCCCATCCACAAGTTGCTTGGGGCCAGGAACTATTTTATTCACCTCTGTGTCCTCAGTGCTACCTATGAGCTGGCATATAATAGGTGTTCAGTAAACATGTATTGACCTAATGAGTGAATGCTTCCTGTGATCCAGGCATTGTGCTGGGCACTGGCATTGCTGGCATGGATATTAGATGAGTTTCCAGCCTGGGAGAGCCTGGCCAAGGCGAGAGTCAAACAGTGCCGTAAAAGATTCTGAAGCTGTGATGGAGGTCTGTGAAGGTTACAGAACAGGCTTCCAAGGACAGGGGAGTTCATGTTGTTGGGGACAGATCTGGGGCCTTGGGGGGATTCTTGAGATCTGTCTTGGAAAATAAGATGCTTGGAACAACCCATGTTTATTATCGTACAGTTTCTATGGGTCAGGAGTCAGGGAACAGCTTAACTGGGTCCTTTAGTTCAGGATCTCTCACAAGAGAGACCTGGGGCTGGGGTCTCATCCGAAGGCTCGATGGGGGAAGGATCCACTTCCAAGATTGCCTGGTGGATGGCAGGACTCAGTTCCGTACAGAGGTCACCCTCAATGCCTTGCTACGTAGGCTTCTCCATAGGGCAGCTCAAAACAGGGCCAGTCACTCCTCCAAAGGCAGTAAGAGAGGCTGCTAGCAAGACAGAGCTGCAGTCTGTGTAACATCCTCACGGAAGTGGCAGCCCTTCATCTTTGTTGTATTGACACTTTATTGGTTGGAAGTGAGCCACAGGTCCTGCTACAAAGTGCTTCAAAGAGCATTAATACCAGCAGGTGAAGATTATTAAGGGCTGTCTTAGCGGTTCCACTGCACTCTCCTTTAGATAGGAAGGGGAAGGGCATTTCAGACAGAGGGAACAGCATAAGCAAAGCATGAAGGGATGAAATAGTACAACCCATCTGGCAAAAGTGACTAGTTCAATGTAAAGTAAGAACCATTCTAGAGAGAGGAGGAAGCAGGTGGGCAAAGCCCTGATAGCCCAGTCTGGAGACCCTGCCTCTTCTCCAAGCGCAGCAGAATCATTGGATATGAAATAATAAAAGACCCACCTGCTCCCTGTTCTCAACTGAGGACCCGCTGGGGGATGAACTAGTAAGTTGTAAAAGTCACTCAGATATTACAGAACTCCTTCAGGTGAAAGAGACAGCACATCATCTCTTCTGACAGTTTCACTAATCAAGTATCAGAAGCTGTTGACAGAAGCTTGTTTCTCCGAAACACATATGGCAGGTGCAGCTGTGGTGTGTAAAGACTTGGGTCTTCACACAGCAGAGCAAGATCCAGATGGAAAAAAATGTTTTAGGATTTGGCGTCGAGAAATTGAAACCCTGTTCTGTTTTGGGGAATGTAAAGTGGTGCCACCGCTGTAGAAAACGGGGCGGTGGCTTCCTCAGAAAGTTAAACGTAGAATTACTGTATGGTCTAGAAATTCCACTTCTGGGTATCTACCCACAGAATTGAAGGCAGGGTCTCAAAGAGGTGTCTGCACACCCATGTGTATAGCAGCATTATTCACAATAGCCAAAAGGAGAAGCAGTTTAAGTGTCCATTGATGGATGGATGGATGGATGAAGTGTTGTCTATCATACAGTGGACTGTGATTCAGCCTTTAGAAGAAAGGATATTCTGACACGTGCTACAACATGGGTGACCCTTGAGGACAGTATGCTCGGTGCAATACGCCAGTTACAAAAAGACAAGTACTGGATGATTCTATTTATACGCAGTTCCTAGAGTAGTCAGATTCGTAGAGACAGAAGCGGAATGGTGGTTGGCAATGGCTGGTTGGGAGGGGAGATGTGGAGTTAGTGTTTAGTGGGGACAGAGGTTCTGTTTGGGAAGATGAAGTGTTTGGGAATATATTTGACACTACTGAACAGTACACTTGAAGTGGTTAAGGTGGTACATTTTATATTATGTAGATTTTACCATAGCTTAAATTTTTAATAACAAAAATGTTTTAATGTTTCAGGATGTGTAGTCTTGTGTGCAAAGCAGTTTTTGCTGGCTGTCCATTCCATCCAGGTGCTGAAAAGGAACTAGATCACACTCTGGCCCTGGAACAGGTTAAACTGGCAGGTTCAACTGTCCAATAAGTCTTAAGCTAGCAGGCGTCATTTATGATGCTCCTACTGTATATGTTAGGGTCATTTATGACCCTACTGTATACCAGGCCTTGAGCTTCAAGGATGCCTTAACAGGCTCGTCTCCATTGAGGTAGACTGATAGTAAACAATTAAATACAATACAGTGTTTGCAGTGCTGTGGTGGAGGAAGAGCCGGAGAGACTAGTGACTCACCTAGGGGTAGGAGGCATCGGGAAGGCTTCCTGGAGGAGGAGGCATAAGGACTGAGTATTGAAAGACAAGACTTATCCAGGCTGGGTGGGCAGGTGAGGTATACGGTGAGAAGCAGGAGGAATAGTTCATTATTTAGTGACACTGCCGTCCATTATTTACTGAGCACCTGCATTTCAAGGGCATGCTAAGCATTTGCGCACACTTCCTTATTTAAGCTTCCAAGTCCCTGTGAGATAGGTACTGCTATTATCCCCATCTTACTGATGAGGAAACTGAGGCTCAGAGAGGTCGTGACCCTTGCTGGAGGTCACACAGCTCGTAAGTAGCAGAACCCAGATTTTTAACACAGATTCCACAGCTTAGTATATCCTACTGTGCCCATGTGTAACCCATGCCCAGAGGTGGGAGAGGGAAAGGTGAGTTTGAGGAATGGGCAACAGTTCAGTGCAAGGCGGGGATGCAAAGAAATGATGCTGGAGAGACTGGCCTCAGATCACACAGGATCTGAGTAGGAGTCCCCAAAGATTTGCATTGTCTCACCAGAGCTCCTTTTGGCTTGCATTTCAGCGGAGGAGTCCCTGGCATGTGACAACCCAGGGTTACCTGAAAATGGGTACCAAATCCTGTACAAACGACTCTACCTGCCAGGAGAGTCCCTCACCTTCATGTGCTATGAGGGCTTCGAGCTCATGGGCGAAGTGACCATTCGATGCATCCTGGGCCAGCCATCCCACTGGAATGGGCCACTGCCCGTCTGTAAAGGTAAAGAAACCACCCCCCCACCCCCCGGAGTCCTGGGGAACGAAGGACCCAGAGATGTAAGGACTGACATGCAGCGAGTCTGAATTTGCTCTAAAAAGCCGAGCTACTGTGTTTCACTAAATCTAAGACATCACTGTTATTTTCTGCACCACTGAGAAAGGACGTGGCTGCCAATTAAACTATGACATGGTGCCTTCTCCTTGCTTAGCATTTTTGTTCATACTTGCTAAAAGAGCTTAGATGTTTATCATAACAGAGAGGCAGCCTGCTTTTGACTCCTGCTTGGACAGCGTGGCTTAAACATTTTCTGCCTCCCGCACCCTCTTCTCACAACCACTTGGTTCCCAAGGGTGACGGGTGTCCCCTTGTCGCCTCTGGGGCGTTCTCCCAAGATGCTCACACCCATCCTGCAAGTACAGATGGTCCTGGGCTGGTGATCGCTCAAGCACAGGTATCGTGAGCACCCCCTGGTGGCAGCAATGATAACACCCCAGTGATTGTAAGACACCCCCCATCTCAGAGACGGTGAAAAGACTGGAAATGTATTTTAGAATCAGTGAACCACTCATAGCTGAAATTAAGCTATGACACACCTAGTGAGATTTGGATCCATTTACCTGAGTCTTTGAGGTGTGAATTTATAATCATATCCTAAATATGTTCAATGCTTTAGGCAAGTGGATTTAACTTTTATGATGTTAATACCCTTTTGAGAATCAGGCAGAAAGCGCTGAATTCTCTTCCCTCGGGGAAAAGAAACATGCAGTTTTACATTTCTACTTGGAAACCCATAGAAACTTCAGTGGATCCCCAAATGCCTGTTCATGAAGTTCAGCATTAAGGCTTAAAAATATTTCCCTGGCCAGAATTTCTCCTCCTACGTGTAAGCACAAAGTAATTGAAAACGGGTATTCAAACCAACACTCGTGCACATGATCATAGCAGCATTAGTCACAAAAGATGGAAACCACCCAAATGTCCATCAGCTGGTGAGTGGATAAGCAGGCCGTGGCGTGTTCACATAAGGGAGTATTGTTCGGCTGTGAAAAGGAATGACGTACCAGTTCATGCTACAATGTGGATGAACCTTGAAAAGCTTATGCTCAGGGAAAGAAGCCAGACACAAAAGGTCACATATTGTATGATTCCATTCGAATGAAATATCCAGAATAGGTAAATCCATAGAGATGGGACTCAGATTAGCCCTCCCCAGGGGCTGGGGGGAGGGAGGAGTCACTGCGTAATTGATACTGAACTTTCTTTTGAGATGATGGAAATGTTTTAGAACTAGATAGAGGTGATGCCTGCACAACATTGTGAATGTACTAAATGCCCCTGAATTGGACACTGAATTAAAATGGTTAATTTTATGTTATGTGAATTTCACCTATATAAAAAAGATTTTCGGGAATTTCTTGGCAGTCCAGTGGTTAGGATTCTGCACTTCCAATGCCAGGGGTACAGGTTTGATCCCTGGTCAGGGAACTAAGATCCTGCATGCCACGCATGTGGCATGGCCAAAAAATTTTTTAAAATAAAATCTTCCCTGAATCCCCTCACTGAAGCCTCATGACCATACGCTGAGATAGGTGAGTCAGCATACCCATTTCACAAATGTAGACAGAGAGACTCAGAGAGGTTAAGTGGCTTTCCCAAAACCACACAGCTGGTAACAAGACAAATCTAGGATTTGAACCCACTTCTGCTAATTATAAATTCCCTGCCTTTGAAACCCCACCAGGTGAGTCGGTCCCGGCCCCTCAGGTACAACACACTGTCAAGCAGGAAAGACATTGTCTTGGGAGACCGTTGCGCTTTTCTCTCCTCTCCATTTTCACTCCTGAGACCAGCCTGCCAACTCTGTAAGGAAATAATAAATCATTTCCTCTTCCCCAAAAAAGTGGGGTCCATCGCTCGTGGTCTTGAGTTGGAGAAATAACGGGGCACCAGTATGAGGCCCCCCCCGGGACTCAGGGGCCCTGGGGCCCCAAGGAGGCCACCTTGGCTCGTTCAGGAGAGGGCCCAGGAAGCTGCCTCTTAGCACGTGCCCCCGGGGCCCACTGATCACTCTCAGAGGTTCAACATTTCCTTCCGTTTCTCAGATTTCATGGACGCTCGTGCCCGCCCAGACATGCAGTCAAGGTCCCTTTCATGTCTGGGGTAGAAAACATCTGCCTTAATATTTGCGTTTTCCTAATGCACTGGCTCCAGAGATGTCTGCAGTCAGTCAGTTAATGAGTAAAAACTATTTTTTTCGGCTGGTTTTGTTATCATCACATGGTAATGATGAAAGTCAGAGAGTCACTTTGACCA
The DNA here is from genome assembly GCF_030028045.1 of Hippopotamus amphibius kiboko. Classification (NCBI taxonomy): domain Eukaryota; kingdom Metazoa; phylum Chordata; class Mammalia; order Artiodactyla; family Hippopotamidae; genus Hippopotamus; species Hippopotamus amphibius. The sequence goes on along the minus strand of NC_080193.1, from coordinate 7,366,445 downwards.
AAGCTCTAATTAGGAAATCTTGGTATTAGGTACGACCCAATGATAGCTGGGCCTTTGGGGGCCACCTCCTGCCATGATGTTGTCATGCCGTCTTTCCATCGAAGCCCTTCACTCTGGGGGTTTGCATCCTTGAACCCCGCCCCTGTGGGTATATTTTCATGCTCCGCTGTCATGATGACGGGGATGCCAAAGCATGAAGATGCCAGCCCCGTCATCCTGAACTTCCAGAGAAGTTGTACAGGGACCCCAGGGGGAAAAATGGACTCCAGAGAGTTGCAGTCTGTAGCAGTGAATGAATGAAAATATGGACAATAAACCCTGTATTCCAAATCAATATGGAATAAAAGTGAAGTTAGGTTCACATAAATGTATATTTCAAAGCAGGAAAACAATTTTACCTCTGGCTGAGCTCAGGATTTTGAATTTGAGACTATGTCTTGCCCCTCACCGTTCATCTGCCTTTGCCGGGCACAGAAACACTGAAGAGACCAGAACTGTGTAGTTAAGAGCAGAAGCCCGAGAAAGGCAAGCAGGTGTAAATCCTACCTCCGTCACTTAGAAGCTGTGTGGTGTCAGAGAAATCACTTCACTTCTCTGAACCTGTGTCTGCTCATCTGTTAAACGGGGATGATAATAGTATCTACCTAATGAGATTGTTGTGAGTGTTAAGTGTGCAATTTTATATAAAGCTCTTAACACCCAGTATCTGACATAGGGAGAGTGTTCAGCAATTATTGTCCTGTTCCTTTCATATCTGTCTCATCTTCTCTCAGGAACTTAGGAAGAGCATGAGTCCAGGCATTTCCACTAATTCCAGTAGCCTAAGATTAAACAAACAAACAAAACCATAGCACTAACTTTAGCAAAGCATGGCATGGACTTTTGCACCTAATTTGCGGGGGCTTCGTGCAAACAGAGTGAATTCACTTGACATTGACCAATGCTCCGATTTCTCTTTCAGTTAATCAAGACAGCTTTGAACACGCTTTAGAAGGTGAGTCCCGTCCCATGAAGAAAAAAATCCCATAAACCAAGCTAATGGTGGAAAGCAAAGGAAAGTCCTAGGATCCTTATCCAGGTGCTTAAAAGAAAATTAAGCAAAAATTGTGCCTTCACACTGCTTGAAGATAATTTCAAAACAAATGATATTGTAAAGAAAAAAAAGTCATTGAATTTGCAACTTACAGTCCTGACTATGACCTGAAAGAGCTGTGACACCCGTTCTGTTCATGACGACAAGGTGAAAACATCTAGGAGTCCACGTGCCTGAGACAGACATACCCCTCTTGTAAAACTTTTCAACCATGTGGTGCTATTTGGGGAACTGAATCCAGGGATGCCTCACCTTTCACGCTGAGCAGGCTCCTGGTTTCGGGAGGGAAGGGTCTTCCCCAGGGAATGCTCTGTGGTCTGTTTTCCCTTCCGTATTTTTCTTCCCCAAAATAGCTGTCCCTGGACCCCCACCTCCTTGTTTTCTGTTCTTTGTTAGAAATTACCAAGTGAGATTTATTAATGTGGAACAGGTGCTGGAAAAGACCCAGGATTTTGTTTTTAATCTCCCCTTTCAATGCATCCCACATGTAAAGTGTTCTGCATTCTGTATAACCTCCATTCCGTTTGGTACAAAACCACTCACTGGGCTGTTGTGTCAGAAAAATATATATATTTTTTGTTTTGGTTTAAAAAAAAAGTTTTAACCAATTGGACAAGTTTTTAAAATTATTTTTGGAGCCACTTATCTTTCTGACAATAAATAGTTCACTTAGAATCTGGGGCGGTGGGAATTACATGTCATTAGTTGCTCTCCCTTGCAACAGATGACATTTTAATTTAAGCAGACAGAGCCAGGGCTCAAGTGCGTATGTAGGGGAAGAGCTCATGTTAGTCACTCCACTGGAAAAAGAGGGCATTTATGGTGTTAGTCTCTATTCAGCTCCTTTGCTTCCATCAACCAACGAGCCATGAGGAACGTCTCGAAGGCCTGGGTTGCTTGGAGGGCGTGATGCCGTTGTAATGTTCTGTGCTCGCACATTTATCATGGGTATTAAGATTGATTTTTCAGACCCAAAGAGTGGCAGTTAACGGATTATAGATTGGCGTACAGCCGAGCTCTGATAGACGTGGCCGTGGAGAACGGCAGAGGAAAATGGAGGTCAAGCGTCCAGAAGGGATGTGGGGTCTCCCTCAAGCCTTGCTAGGAAAACACCCCCATCCCTCCCTCCACCCCCAAAATAATCATCATAGTTCTTGTGATTTCTGCAAACCACCTGGGAGGTAGCGGGACCCTCCAGGTGAGGCCGAGAGGGTTACCTGAGAGTGTGCAGCCCTAGCCTCTGAGAATGAAAACTGGGTCATCACCATCAGGGTATCACAGGGTGTGCGGTACCAAGCGATGACCCAGCTGCCCAGCACCCTCTGCTGGAGGGTCTGATTGAGCAGGTCTGGGAGGGACCTGCCAGTCTAGACACAAATCCGTCTTCTCTACGCATGTCAAGCAAATCTGCCTTTCCAGTTACCACATTGAAGATTTTTTCCAAGTCTTCTCTTGAACTGGATTTTAACCAGATATCAACTGATAACACCCCCCCCCAAGAAAATGGGTTAAAAGAGTGTAATTCTTGGTAGCATCCATGACCACCCCATCTGAGGTTGGATCTGGGCTCTGTTGCAAAGAACCAGCACCATTTCCTCTAGTCTCTGCCGCCTCTCCCTTCTGGAGATGGTTCTCCAGTGGCTGAGGCTCTGTGACATTAGCTCTTGGAGTGGCTGCAGGGCTGGGAGGGCGGGCGCTCCCCTGGGAGCCAGGTGCCCTCACTGGCTTGTGTGTTTAGTAGCAGAAGCGGCAGCAGAGACGTCTCTGGAAGGGGGAAACATGGCGCTGGCTATCTTCATCCCCGTCCTCATCATCTCCTTACTGCTGGGAGGAGCCTACATTTACATCACCAGGTACGGGGCTTCAGGTGGGGCTGGGGGACTGGGCTCGTCACTTCTCTGAGCCTCAGGGTCTCCGCTCTTAGACACAGTAGCATTTGTGTGATTGAAGGGATGGTGTGGTTCAGTTCAACTCTGGGAGGAATATTTAGACTGTGCGCCCACCAACCCTTCGTGGTAGGAGGGCGACAGATCACACAGACTCTCTCTTAACCTCACAGAGTGGAATTTTTTTTTAAGCCAATTTATTTTTATTATTTTTACTCATTTATTTTTTGGCTGCATTGGGTCTTCATTGCTGCACGTGGGCTTTCTCTAGTTGCTGCGAGCAGGGGCTACTCTTCACTGTGGTGCATGGGCTTCGTAGTGCATTGACTTCTTTTGTTGTGGAGCACGGGCTCTAGGTGTGCGGACTTCAGTAGTTGTGGCACGTGGGCTCAGTAGCTGTGGCTTGCGGGCTCTAGAGCACAGGCTCAGTAGTTGTGGCGCACAGGCTTAGTTGCTCCATGGCATGTGGGATCTTCCCGGATTGGGGATCGAACACGTGTCCCCTGAATTGGCAGGCAGATTCTTCACCACTGTGCCACCAGGGAGGTCCAGAGCTGATGTGTAATGGGAGAGAGACATTTCCTATTGCCAGGCACACTGGCTCTTTCATTCTTTCATTCACTGATTCATCCACTCACGTATTCTACATGTATGTATTGACAATCTAATGTCACTGTCCCAGGTGTTGGGGATCATAGAACTTGCCTTTAATAAGGAAGGAAGATATTAATCTCTGGCTAGGATATTCACAAATTCACTCCATTTCACAATTATGAGCACCTACTATGTGCTGGGCCATTTTCTGGGCTCTAAGAACATCGTGAACAAAACAAAAGGAAATCGTTGACATGTGGGGCCAAGGTTCTAATGGAGGAAGACAGACAATAAGTAAAGCATAAAGTAAAAGTAAGTAGTACATTAGAAGGTGAAAAATGCGGGGAGAAAAGGGAAACTTAGAGGAAAAAGGGAGCTGGGGTGGGGCAGTGGTTGCATTTTAAATAGGGGAGGGGTAGAGGAGGCCCCCTGAGAAATGACATTTGAGCAACAGCTTGAAAGCAGCAGTGAGCAAACTATGCAAGTATCTGGGAGAGGAGGATTCCAGGCAGAGAAGCAACATGTCCAAAGGCCCTGAGGCAGGCATGTCCCTGGCCTGTGGAGCTCACAGTCTGGAAGGGGAAGGGGAGAAATACACACATTACAACACACTATAATAAACACAGTAAAGGAAAGAGACGGGACGTGGGAACAGAGACCAGGTCTAAGTAGGTGGTCAGGGAAGGCTGCTCTGAGGCACACAGTATGTGCTTAATAAATGTGCATTATTACTGTTGTTGCTGTTTGCTCTAAAGAGAGACTTGTCTCATCTTACAGGAGAAAACACATTAAACTCCAGTAAAGGGAGGTCCAGGGCTGTAGGGATCACTGACAGCGTTAGAAGTTGAGAGCGATTATGAGTTCAGCTTTCACCCCACTTGCATTCTCACCTACCAGAGGCCGTTTCCACACAGCCTGCTTGTCATCCATGGAGGTGCCTGTGCTCAGGAAGTGGCGCCCAACGTTCCCCTGCGGGACTGGAAGGTGTCTCCTCGTCCAGGAAAAGTAACTTCTCTTCCCTTTACCGTCTCTTCTCCAGATGCCGCTACTACTCCAACCTCCGCCTGCCCCTGATGTACTCCCACCCCTACAGCCAGATCACCGTGGAGACCGAGTTCGACAACCCCATTTATGAGACAGGGGTAAGTCCGCCTCTCTCCTGTCCCCGGCGCCTCCCTCTTTGTCTGCTCTGAATTCGTCGACATCGGAACGGGAGGTTTAATTTCCTTTTGCTCACAGTGCTGTTTGCAGAAAGGCATGGCCAGTGGTCCTGCCTCATCCCTGCCAAGACCCCTATTGAGATAACTGCTGGGGAACCCAGCTCTTTGGGGGAACTGATGACAAGCCTGTAACCCTGTTTGTTCTTAGCAGAATGGTCACAGAAAGAAGGGGCTGCACCAAAGACCCAGGGAGAGATGGCTGAGCTGGGTCCAAGCCCTGCGGGGGCCTGGTGGCGATGGGCAGCGTTCCTGAACATCTTATTAAACTCCATCCCTATTGAATGGCTGTGGGCACTGTTCCTACACATTTGAGGGGCAGCTTTGTGTTGGTACTAGGGACACAGCTGAACAAAATAGACACAGTCCTTCCATTATAATCTCACAAAGGAGACCGATATTGATAATAATAATAATAGTAATAGTAATATTATGGGCCAGGCACCTTAAATGCATTGTCTCCTTGAATCCTTGTAACACTTTGTGATAGATTCTCTAGTTATTTCTGATTGACTGATGAGGACACTGAGGTTCAGGGAGAGGAAAAATGATCTGGTCAAGGTTGCACACAGCCAGAACACATAACCTGCAGCCAGGATGCAAACTCTATTATACTTTCCTGCCTCTCCTTCAGCCTCAAATAATCAAATGTGCCAGTGAATATCTTGATTGCAACAAATCATCATTTTAAAGGGCCATGAAAGAAATTGGACAGGGTGCTATGAGTGATGATGGGGGACACTTGGAGGAGGTGGGAGAAGGCATCTTTGAGAAAGTGTTGTAAAGCTGAGACATATAAGGTAGGTAGAACTTAGATGGTGGTTGAAGAAGATGCCAAGAAGATGGGAGAGCACATGCAAAGGCCCAGTGGCATGTGTGAAGAGCCAGAAGGCTGGTCATGACTTTGCAGAACCACAACCCTTCAAATGCACTGTGTGATGATGTGCACTCATCTCCCAGTATTGGGGGTGGGGGGTGGGGGGGCATAAACTTGACTTGTTTCTTGTCCCTGCTAACCTTCCCTCACTCCTGCTTACTCTGACCTCCCGTGTTGGTTCTTGATTGACGTGTAACAATATTATTGCAAATTTAGGAACCTGAAAGGACACACATTTATTACCCCATAGATTCTGTAGGTCAAGAGTCCAGGCACAGCTTATGTGTGTCCTCTGCTCCAGGACTCACGGCTACAATCAAGATGGCAGTTAAGGGTGCAGTCTCATCTGAGGCTTGACTGGGGAAGGAGCCACTTCCAAGCTCACATGGTTGTTGATGGCATCCAGTTTCTTGCAGGTTGTTGGACTGAGGGGCTCAGTTTCTTGCAGGCTGTCAACCTCAGTTCCTTTCTATGTGTTCCTCTGCATAGAACAACTCACAACATGGCAGCTTGCTTTTTCGAAGTCAGCTAGAGAGAGAGAGAGAGTCACAGTCCTACATACTATAAAAATGTTAGTGACATCCTAGCACTTCTGCTGTGTTCTGTGGCTTGGAAGCAAATTATAGGTGCTTCCCACAGTTAAGGGGAAGGGATCAGACAAGGAATGTGAATACTAGGAGGGTGGGGATCATGAGGACCACCTCAGAGTCTGTCCCCCACACTCCCATCTCCCATGAAACACAGACAGAATTGCTTGTCTGTGTTGACCCAGTGGGAACTGTAGACCTCCATTCAAGCATGTGACAGTGACATGGGACCAAGCCTATGACTTCTTATATCTCCCTGCTCCTCTGCCCCAGGGGCCTGGAGTATATTACACACACTCCGTGAATATTGGAGAAATTGAACTGGTTGCTGCCTGCATGTTGTGGTCATTTTAGATATGGCACTGGTAAGACAAGGTCATATGTTATTTTACATTGTATGTAGCTTGTTTCTGAACCCTAAAAGGAGGTCAAGCTGATGAAAAATAGCATTTTAGAAAGTAGACCTTATTAAGCCTTATTAGTATATGTATCAGTCACCCAGCACAATGATAACACTGAGTAACAAACAATCCCAAAACTCAGTCACTCAAAGCAACAAGCATTAATTTGCTCATCAGTCCATAGGACAGTGTTTTCAGCTCGTTTCAGCTGGGTGGTAGTCCTGGTTCAACAGTGCTCACTTTCACATCTGGGGCTGGCTTGTAGTTGGCTGATGACAGCTCAGCTGTGCATGACTCTCATCTTCTTGCTGGTGCTAAAGGCCATTGAGGCATGCTCCACTCGTGGTAATGGCAGAAGGGCAGGACACACGCAGAAACACACAGGCACTCTTCAAGCCCCTCTTGTGACCCACTTTCCCATAACCCATGGGTAAAAGCAAGTCAAGGTCAGAGTAAAGAGCACTGCAAAGTCCTATGTCCAATGTCTTGGATACAGAGAAGGGTGAATATCCAGAACTGCTCATGAGTCACTCTGCCACGCAAGGGGTCAACAGATCTGTACTTCTCTCTCTCGCAGGAAACCAGAGAGTATGAAGTTTCCATCTAGAGAGAGAGCTCCACGTGAGATGGGAACTTACAGATATGAACTCAACTACAACCTCCTCGAGAAATTCATCCAGAGACCGTGTGGCATTTGATGGAAACCCCAGAGTGTTGGCTGTCTTTTCTTTAGACTCTTTACTGAAGACTTACTGTTTTCTTCACTGTATTTATTATATTTAAAATCGAAATAGGTGTGGTTGGATGTATTGCTGCTGCAGCCAAATTCATGCTACAGCCTCAATCCCGAAGGCAGGTGGAGGACCTGTAACATGGCAAACACAGCAGTCGAGGGAAAAGGCAAAAGAAAAAAAAAAAAAAAACCACAGCAAGAGGTTTCTGCCCTCAGCAGTACCATGCTGCGGCTGTGTCAGATGGCATGCATCTTCAGGATTCATGCCCATGGTGTTTTTCGTACAAATCTAAGTCCCAAGGTTAGGTTGGAAAGGGTATTTCTTGTTGGATTAACTTGGGTTGGAATTCAGCACCGGCACTTAAACAGCTCTGCTCCACAATCAGTCTGTGCTCTCCCTTCCAATTTCCCCAGCTTCTAAAAGGACTTGCCCCGTCCCCTCCCTCCCCTCCCTCCCCTTCCTCCCACGCAGCCCCTCTGAAGGCAGCAAAGGTGTTTCATAAACATTCTCTTTCACCACCCTGGCCTCGCTGGATACTGGCAAACTAAGAAATGTTTTCTTTCTGTAAAGGTGACAGATGACAAAGGAAAGTTTTCAGAGAAGATGAGAGAGTAGAGAGTGCCAGTGAAGAATTGGATGAGGGGTTCGCTGGCTAAGGGAATCGAGTAAATAAAATGTTCTTTTCCGTTACACTCTTTCAATGATGAAAGAGCAAGTAATTTATGCTCCAAGGGCCAGAATCTATCCCCTTGCTCAGCAAGGCCATCCCCAAGGTGTGATGATAGATCCGCAGGCTTTGGAGGCGTGAGCAGCGTCACCCATATACTTGATAGGGTTTGGGTTTCAGGAGAGTAGTCCAGGGGTGAGGTCTGTTTCCCTCTGGACTGCCAGAGCTCTCAAAATAGGGGAGACTCAAGTGCACTGTCACTCTAAAAGGTGGCTCCTTCAGAATACCCTTGCAATCAAGTATTTTGGAGGGAGGGAGGGTCCTATGAGAAGAAACTACTTTTCTGTTCTCTGCAGCTCTGCCCCGATGTTGGCTGGTGGCATGAATGCTTGACCGTGGAGGTGCTGAGGAGCAGGAACAGGGGGTCCAACACCACGATGATGGCGACTTCCCTGGTAGTTCAATGGTTAAGGCTCTGCCCTTCCACTGCGGGGGGCACGGGTTTGATCCCTGGTCAGGGAACTAAGATCCCACCATGCCGCACCCATATCACATGATTCGAACTCCAGTGAGGAGAGAAGGAGGAATTTCAGGCAGAGAAGGAGGAATTTCAGACCAGGAAGGAATTCTTAGCATCTCCTTAATCCCGCGAGCATCCTGGTATTTTGTCAGGGTCCATTCGCCCCAACCCAGTGGGACTGGCGAGTGTGTGATTATCTGGAAGATTCTTTTCTAAATATAGGTGTAAAGAGGAGGCAGGGGATGAGGATGCTTGGAAGGAAGAGGGCACATGAGGCCAGTGGCTCAGAGGGGTGCACTGGCCGGGTGGCTTTTGGAGTCCTCTTTGGAGCCTTCGCAAGCTCTCTAGGATTGTTTTAAATCAGCTGGTTTTCAAACAAGAGAAGACCTTTCTGGCTGCCATGCCTTTGGGGGAGCGACTGGGAGTCCATGTTTTGGTAGCTTGCTTAGGAAGCATTTGAAACAGAATACGGCAGTTGGCTTTGAGCGCGCGCACACGCACGCGCGCGCGCACACACACGCCCTCACCCTCCTCCCAGCCAGGACTGTGGACCTCAGTTCTGGGGGGTCTGAGGCCCGAATATTTTCTTTCTGCCAGAAAAGAATCCTGCACATCTGCTCCTTCAAGCATACACTCGAGATGCACAGCAAGAGATCATAAAAGGCTGCTTTCCAGCCGCCCAGAGCCCACCCCACTTTATGAAAGAAGCAGAGGTGAAATGTTCCAGACCATTAGTGAGCACTGTCATGTCTGGAGAAAGACCAGCAATGCAAACAATGCAAACTTTTTTTTTTTTAAGGCAGAACCCAATCTTTGCTTTTATATCCGTTTGATGCTGATTCTAACCCTAACCTTGGGTCATCCAGAATGAAGAACTCAATGATATTTAATTTTAGAACATACTGTGGTTACGTGAACACTAAATATTTGCCTTTCATAAAGACTGACAAAATATAAAATCTTTATTCTAACCCTGTTCCCTAAAACCGGTCAGGCCATGACCCAGGAATTCTTATTGGCTGTTGGATGGGGTAGAGAGGAGGTGTTTTTTTTTTTTTTTTTTTTTCAGGATTCCAGTGTCTTAGTTCTGTCTTAGTAGTACAGCACCTGTAACCATGTTTTAAAAGTTTGTTTTAGCCGAAAGATGGATCGTGCAAGCTTGACAATGTACAGTGTGATTGAAAAGACAGGTTGGTGTCTATTTTTCTTTTTAAAATATCTGAATATGTCTGTAATATGTGAAGGTAAAACAAATCATAATAACCGTGCCAAAAATTTACCAGGCATCTCATTTCAACTCTTGTCATGTCTGTTTTTATAAGATCAATGTTAAAACCCGCTGGGATTAAATATTTTTGAATAGGATACAATCTTGTGAAACTCAAGAATAGACTGAACCTTCCTACAAGCTACTCTTTGTAAAACATCGGGAAATACGTTTACAGAGATTTCGAGCTTCAAAGAATGCATGTGATGGTGTGTATTACATGCTAATTCGTGTAAGCTGTATCTGCCAGCTGCCACCCTGTGCTTTAAATGCACACACTCAACCCTCTTCAGCTTGGAACTCCTCTTTCTGCTTTTTTCGGTGGTAGAGGGTAGACTTATTTAGCCAACATAAGTATTCTGGTCACTACTTGATGGCCATCCTTACTTAGTTCCGCAGACATGCTTTAAAAATGATCCTTTGAAGCCAGGATCCTTGGAGAGCCTGCAGAACCTCAGGCTGATAGGTTTGGAAACTGCCAAGCAGCCCAGCAGGAAACAAAGTGGCTACGTGATTCAAATGGTTGTATAAGCAGACGGACAGGACTTGGCAAATATGTGGGTAGATTTAGGCTGAGCGTGAGCCTTGGGCAAAAATGACCTTTCTTTGGGGTCAGTCTAAAGGGTATGACCTATGTTTTTGGAGGTCACTGGGTCATTGGAGGTCAGGTTTGATTGAATTGTTCGGAACCCCCAAAGGCAGGCTTTCTCCTGGGAAGTGTTCATTTCCATTTTATGCCCAACAGAATTAAACGCAAAACAAACTTTCTAAGCTAGAATAATGAAATGAAGTCATTTTCCACTTTGTATATATTGACGCTAATAAAAGAAATGAAAAAGAGTCAGAGCTACGGGGGTTTTCTTACGAATGCTCCGAGGTGGCCCGGAGTGGAATGTTTCCAGCTTCTGGGGATTCAGTTGGGGTGACACCTACTGAGACTTGGAATGGCCAAGACAGGACTACCAACTCAGGAACGGTTGCGGGAACATTTGGGGAATGTTTGAAACAAGACACGTCCACTGCCATCATCAGGCATACCAGCATCCAGGACATACCAGGAGCATCAGTGTCCGAGGACAGGAGAGCAGAGAGGCTCCCGCTCAGACAGCAGATTCTCCATCCTCTGCCCTGTGTTCTCTCCAGGCCCTCAGTGGATTGGAAAGATGCCCATCTGCCTTGGTGAGGGTGATCTTCTTTATTCAGTTTCCCAATTCAAACGCTAATCTCTTTGGGAAGCAGCTTCACAGACACACCTGAAAATGTCTGCCAGCTCTCTGGGCATCCCTTACCCAAATTGACGTATACCATTAATCATCACAGGCCTGTCTCCATTTGACAAACAAAACAACCCTGCAGGTGGTACCCAGAAGAAAGTAGAAAAATCCTGGTAGATGACCACAAGCAACGATAGGGTGCCAGCAATGACAAGTGCGGGGAGGAGCCAGGTGCCGCTGTGATGGGGGTGAGCCGCCAAGGCGGTGACTTTAAGCTGGGACCGAAAGGATGAATAAAGCCATGCAGGGATGTTGGGGGAAGTTTCCGGGCAGAGGGAGGCCAATGGGAGCTTGTCCCCTTTGAGGGACAGCCAGTGTGGCTGGAGGGTGGAGAGAGGGGGTTGCATGGCAGGAGGCGGGGCGGAGAGGCCGGAGGGGGCAGACCCCACGAGGTAGGGAGGGGAGGGATAGGAATGGACTCTGTGTTTAATGCTCCCTCTGGTGGCCACGTGGGGAATCCAGTCCAAAGGGTAGGTAATTCCCAAGGATTAGGAAGAAGGGGGGCCCCAAGTTCACTCTTCATCTCAGGGACAACGCACAGCAAATGGAGAAGGGGTGGGGGAGGCGTGTAGGGCAGCATCCTGGGTGGACTTCCGGTGTGCTCCTTCCCTGCAGCCGTCCCATCGACTTCCATTATAAAGCGAAGGGGTGGGGCTTCTGACAGGTCCCCCAGGGAGCAGCTGGGGTGGGGGGAGGCGGAAGAGGGGGCAGGGGGAAGGGAGGGGGGGCGGTCCTTGGCAGGACCAGGGTGGGGCTGAATTGTCCGTGGGCCTCTCACTCAATCAGTTCTAGAACGGAGAGTCCGAAGAAGGACAGACGAGGTGAAGAAAGAAGATGGAAAGGTAGAGTGCCCAGGATGCCTTCCGGAAACCAAGATTCTGTTTCCCAGGCCTGGCTGCCTACAGGTTTAGAACAACAGTGGAGAGACAGAGCTTCCCCTGAGACCATTACCCACCCGCACTGGTAAATGTGCTGCAGACAGACTGAGCAAGATGGGCAGCCGTGGGCCAGGAGAGAGAGACCCGCCAAGGCGATCCCTGCGGGGAGCATGTAATACAACCATGGTAACAGTTACTAGCTGACATTTGTTGGCTGCCTGCTAGTTCTTTCTGTTGTCTACATTTTAAGTACACTTTCTCTTTTAGTTTTAGATTTCCTAGTTATTTGATGTACTTTAATATCTCATTTACTCCTCTGAGTAAAGAAATTACTATTCTCCTTTTACAGATGTGGCGTTTGAGGCTCAGAGAGGCGAAGTCACTTGCCCAAGTCCACACAGCTCATCCATGAGGGAAGGGGACCCAGGAGGTCCGGCTCCTGGTCGATGTCCAGGGTAGGAATGCCTGAAGGCCAGCCCGGCAGCACTGCTCCTTCCCGGGGCAGGCAGAACCCAAGCAGGCTTTTATCCTGAGGACGCCCTGAGCGCAGGGATTCTGCCTCACCTGGCTTTGTCCCAGGAGGTGTTTGGCTGGGTTCAGCTACGGCTGGACTCTGGGTTTGAATCTGGACTCTATCAGTGATTAGCGTATTGGGGTGAGGGACCCCAACAGGGAGGAGATGCCTTTCTACATCCCTGAAGCTCCCCGCTGTGGGACTTCCACAACCCTCCATAAAAGAGGGAGGAAACGTTACTAACTGCCCTAAAAGTGATAGAAAGTTGGGGCAGACACTAAAAGGTGCCTTATCCAGTATCTTTTTCTCTTCTCTCTGCTAACAGAACCCTAATTCTGCTCAGAGCAGCCACAAACTCATCTTCCAGCAACGGGTCATGGTCGGTTTCAATTATGACAATTCTATTCCCCTCTTCCCCAGCCTCCCTTGCTGTTAGGGTTGATCTTCTGACCGTTCCGGTCAATGAGCATCAGCTGAAGGGGTGTGTGTGTGTGTGTGTGTGTGTGTTGGGGGGGTGGGGGGTAGGGAGGGAGGATTGTCTAAGAAAGTGTTTGCGTTCCTGGTAAGGGGACAGACACAGCTGCTACAGCACCAGCGCCCTCCTCCTTTTCTCCGTTCTGAACCCAGTCATGATGCTTCAGGACTTGAGTGTCCATCTTGCAGTGGAAGAGTCCACCATGAGGACAAAAGCAAGCCACTAAAAATGGACACGAAGCGGATAGAAACCCCTGGCCCTCTGCTGGCACCAACATCAGCCTGCCTGTCCCAAGCATAAAGCATAACCATGCATGACACCAGCTCCATAAACACAGGTGATGGTCCTCGGTGTTCTGCAACAGTATAACCACAGGGAGTATTTCACCAACGTGGACTCTAAAAGCAAAGATAAGGTATGAATGCCACTTTCTGGAAAGTTCTATCAACTTTTCAGCTCTTGTGCCCCCACCAATCTCCCATTCCAGGTTTCTCGACCTCCCTCCTTTCTCTCCCTCTGCTCCCCCCTCTTTCTCTCTCCTCCCCCCTCTTTCTCTCTCCTTGTTATAACTCTGTCCAGGATTTACTAACCTTCAGCCCTAAAAGATGGCATAGGATAGAAAAAGTAGTTTTAACATGAATTTCATGGCTTACACGTTTTAAAGACCTAGTTTTTATTTCCTTGCATTTCCAGTATAAGTTTTTATTTGCATTCAACTAAGAAATCCCCATTTTAAAACAGTGCTGTTAAGACTGCTGTTTGCAGCCTCATGGCCTGGCATGGGTAGGCATTCTTAAATATTTGTCAAGAAATGAATATCAGGCAACAGCAAAGCCCAAGGTATGGCCAGGGTTGTGAGCATCTGGGTCCCTTTCAACCACCAGATGGCAGCCTCAGCCTGGCTTTATCCAAAGGTCTAACTAATCCTAAAGAAATACAGTCACACTTCACTGCCCCACAAGGGTTATTTGCTTTGGACAAAGTCATCTGATGAAATGGATTGTTTCTGATACAACAGTTTTCGATTTGGAGGATGAGTGGACTGGCCTTGACTCTTGACAGAGAAAGAGAAACAAACATCCTTGATACTTCCTCCTTGCCCATGAAACAGACCCAGGCTGAAGGCGTTATGGTTGAAAAATGGGCTCACCTTGGACCAGGGGCTCGTATAGTGTAGCCCTCAACCACTCTAAGTCCACAGAAGACGTGAAAGAATCGAACTTTTATTGATGGTCTCTCAAAGGAACTGAGAGGCATGTTACAAGACATAGCACTCAAGGAAACTTCTTTAAAATTCTTGGTCCCCATGAGTCTCATTCCTGGGCTCCTGTTCCAATCGCTCTCCCTCCCCAGACTTGAGCGCTCTCCCACTTACAGAGCTGGGACCCCCTGCTCACTACCCCCACCCCCTACCTGGACCTCTTACTTCTTTCCACCCAGGATTGCAAAATTTAGAAAATAAAACTATAGGACACCCAGTTAAATTTGAAAATCAGATTTTAAAACCATATGTATAAATCTGTAGTATAAGTAAGTTCTGACTGCTGGGTCACCTGACTACCTTCTGGCCAAGAAGTTCCTGATGAGTTCAGAGATGATCACATGACCCAAGCTGGGCCAGTGGGAAAGTGCAGTGTTTGGGAATATACTTATGCTAAAATTTATTTGTCCTTTATGTGAAATTCAAATTTAACTGGGCATCTTGTTCACCAACCCTACCTCCCTCTCCTATGAGGGCAATAGATGCCTTTTCATTTCCCTAACCCCCAACCTGCAGGCTCCTTCCTCAACCTTCTTAGAAGGCAGGGTTAGCAGAAAAGGGAGAGTTTATTACTTTGAGGTTGTTCACAAATGCAACATGTTTATTTCCCTCTTTACATTTTCGTTTCATTGCATGTGAAATATATACACGTATGAAAATAGCCCAGGCTGATTAGAACAATTCAAACAACCCCTTGGACTAGTAAGCAAGCTAGTCACCTTTCTCAAGCCCTCTAGTCCCACGTCCTTAAAATAGTAATATTCACGGTTTGATAGGTATGCTTCCACACCATTCCCTTTGCTCATAAAAACACAAAGGACAGGTTTAGTTTTCCTCAAAAAAAGAAAAAATTCTGCACCTTGCTTTTTTTATCCCCCGAGAGAGAGAGAGAGGAGATATCTTTCCCGGACATCTCACCAGGTCATTACACAAAGCTCCAGCTCATTCTTTCTAAAGCTGAGTTATAGCCCATGGTGTACGACATCATAATTTATTCCACTTATCCCAAAGAAATACAAGGCACCAGGGTGAGAATTTTTCTGCAAGGTTGTTTATTGCAGCAGAATGTGTTGTGTCAAAAGCTAAAGAGAATGTAAAGGACAATCAGTAGGGAACCGTTCTGCTTATTTAACCGGAAGGCTTTGCCAGCAGTTCTAGAATCCCTCTTATCAGCCGGCTGGGCTCTTACCCGCGGTACTGAGGGATCCCACCTAGAGGGAGACTCTTCCATCTGGACCTCCTCTCTACAGTGGATATTTATTCACTCTGCCTCAATTTCCCTCCCCCAGAGTCCCTCCTTCCTTAATTTCAACTGTTTTCTACTGGAGGATTCTGAGAGGTTTATATAATCCAAAAGTTTTATCAAATTCTGAGGCAAGAATCATACTTTTATCCCAGAATCATGGCAAACCAACCGTATGTCTCTTTAGGAAAACGCTGGTACATTGTGGTCTACATCCCAAAATTTTCCAAAAGGAAGGTCCCTTTTAGGTGGCGGGCAGCCCACATGCTGGTTGTAATGAAAATCTGGGCTCCCTTTTCTTGATAACAGCTCCTCCGTTTTGCTTCGGGGAACCACGCGAGCGAGTGAATCTCAGTCCTCAAGGTTGGGTAGAGCCACCCTACCTCCTGACTCTGTGAGCGGCTGACTACAGTCGGGCCAATCAGATTCCAGGATTATCTCAGAGATGGTCACATGACCCAAGCTGGGCCAATGGGAAACAGGCTTGCTCTTTGTGTGGGAGTTGCCAGGCTGCTGGAGGGATGCCAAGGACCTGCCTTCTTGCTGTCACGTGGGACGAGCCTGGCTATAAATGAAAAGAAGACTCAAATGGAAAACAAGCAGAAAACAAGATGGATTCCTGGTGACATAGTTGAGGCTCTTGGATCCAACTGGACTGAAAGTTAGACCCACTTTCTCTTGTTTCTGAGATCATGTGAACCAAACCTTCTCCTCTATGGGATAAAGCCAATTTGGCTTGAGTTTCTGTCCCTTGAAACTAAGAGGTGTATTACTAATGGAATATTATTTGTATGTCACCTAATTGAGAAAACACATCTTGTGCCTCTCCCTTCATGCAGTCATATTAACAAAGCATCTGTATACATCTGAAAATGTGTAATATTTATGCAATGTGCAGACAATTCTATATTTAGTAATAACTCATAGACTGAATGTGAGAATGAAATACTTTATGTGGCTTACAGGGCATCTGGATGAGCTAGAGAGATACATCTGGGAGCAGTTCTCAACCAATGAAGGGTGGAGTTGAGGGATTAATAGCCCAGCTCTCGCTTCCCTTGGGAGGAACCGCTGTGAGGTAGGTTCTGTGCTGTCCCCAGAGTTACCAGTCTCAAAAACACACTTTTTGTGGTCTTCCTCCCCTTCTGAGGATGACTTCCCGGTTGTCCTTTGATGCTTCCTTGTATCACCTCCCAAACAACCACTTTTGGTGGCACCTTGACTCCAGGTCTGCTTCTAAAGAGTACCCACGAGGCAAGCTACGTCCAGACGCAGGAGAACCAGACCCCACTCCCAGCCCCAGACAAAGAACCCGTGCTCCAGAGGACGGAACACACCATCAAGTGGTGCCCAGTGCAGGGCGACCAGACGTGGTGTGTTAGCGACTTCAAAAAAACAAACCAAGTTGCAAAACCGTCACTCCTTGCACCTGATGCTTTCACTACGCATCAGTAGCTGCATTTTTTAACTGTGCTCATTCCTGTGTCCGTAGGGCACAGGCAGGCTGCGGTTTTGGGGGGGCGAGATTTGTTGCTTCCTGCCAATTCTGCCCATACCCCAGTGAGTGAAAACTCCTATGTTTATGTGGAAGAGACTTCCTCTTGTTTAAAGTCTACTCCTCTTTTCATCCCTCTAGTCTTCCTGCTCACCAGAAATCCTGAAGCAGATGCTCCTTTCTACTGAGCCTCGCTTTCTGTCTCCTGTCCCATTTAGAAGAGGAATAGAGACAGACTGGCCTGACAGTAAAGAGGGCTCTAGGCAGACAGCCTTGGCTATACCGCTTAATAGCCATGGGACTTCAGCAAGTAGCCTCAGTTTCCTCATCTGTAAAATGGGACTGGTGATAACAACAGTCACTCTGTCTTGTTATTAATGAGAATGAAATGAAATAATGCAGGTAAAATGCTTAGCACACGAAAGTACTTCAGAAATGGAGGTTTTATTGCCATATTTAAGACTGTAGCCACAGGCTAGCAGTCTTAAATATCTGTTGAATGAATGAATGAATGAAACCAACAGAGAAGCCTAAGGTAGAGTCAGTGCCTCTTGCCCTTCCCAGAGGCCCTGGGATCCTCCCTCTTGCACTCACTTGCAGTATCTAAGCGAGAGCAGTAGATACTCTGCCCTTGGAAGAGCCCCGCGCTTGGTTTAGCGCTCGGCTGTGAATGTCTTGAAGTTCTTAATAATTTTTGAACAACGGGCCCCGTATTTTAATTTTGAAAATGATGTGCCTGCTTCCAGGCTGTGCGTATCTCACAGGGCCTGGCCAAAGTCGTGTCCTGTGAAAAAGCAGTGAGTGCCTAGGAGGAGGATCTACTGCGGGGCAGAACCTGGCGGGGAAAACAGCTGGTACAGAACCCGCTCCATAAACTTCTGACACAGCCTGAATACTAGACTGGGGTCAGGGCTTCTGCAGACCTGAGATTATTGCTTATGTGGCCCTCCACCTGCCGCAGCAAAAACACAGGAGACAGAAATGGGGACAGGTCCTCATGGGTGAATCAGATCCCTCCTGCCCGCTCCCACCTCCTTTCTCTGCTCTCCTCAGCCTTTCTCTCCTCTGTTTCCTCTCTCTCTCTCCCCTCAAGGTCTATCCCCACCCCACCCCCCGCCCTTTCTCTCTGTTTTCTTGGGTCTCTCTCTTCTTTCTCTTTAAAAACAAATATCCTTCTCTCTCCTTTCTGTCCCCTCTCTCTCCTTCTGATTCTTTCTGTCTCTCTCTCTGTATCTCTGTCTCTAGCTGTTTCCCTCTCTGCCTTTCTGTGTGTTTTGGTCTCTTTTCTTATTGTCTCTCTCCCTCTCTGTTTCTCTGTGTCTGTTTCTCTCTTGGTCTCTGTCTGTATCCCCGCCCCCATCCCGACACACACCCACACCCACCCCCGCACCAGCTCCCTCTCCCAGGGATCCAATTGTCAGGCAGTGCACATCTTGGGCTGCCTGGAAACCTGCCTCAGGCCTCCAAGGCTGGATTTTCCCTGTGTCCACCTCTGTTAAAAAATATCTTTTGACCTTTGAGATTCCAACAAAAAGAGCACATACAAAAACCTCATTCCTAAGCTTTGTGATTTTGAAAGACACCTGGAGGATCTGGGGGGCCCCGGAGGTGTTGCCCCACACCCAGCCCTCCGGCTCCTCCCCCTCTCACCCCCACTGTGAAACGCAGAGGGGAGCGGAGCTGGCCACAGTTGTGTGCTCTGGAGCCTGTCAGCGTGTGCAGCAGGTGCACCCAGCAGCTGCTTCTAAACCCTGCTAAGCCATTTGCCACAGAGCCCTCTTTTGTCACAATTTAGCTGTGAGTTTAAGCGAGTAACAAGAGCGGGGGAAAGGGGAGGAGAGCTAGGCTCTGAAGGGATCCTGGGGAGGTGTTAACACAGCAGGAAGCCAGGCATCCCTGGGCTCAAGGCTGGCCGGACACATTAGGTCTGAATAACCTCTTGGGCAGAGTGACAGCAAACAGACGATGAGCAGTCCCCTGTGCCTGGCACTGTGATAAGCTCTGTAGAGATGTTCTCCTTTAATCTTCCCACCCACCCTGTAAGTGACAAACCAGTATACATAAGCTGAGGCTCAGAGAGGCTGGGTAGCTTGCCCAGTGTCACACAGCTAAGTGGTCCCCCTTCCGTCTGATTTCTGAGCCCAGTGCTTGGAGATCTTTGGGGGATGGTGGTTTCTGGGACCTCCCTTCCAGTGCCATGACCACCACCATGGTCCCCACCAACTATCTCATCCATCACAGACCCGCCTCTGGAAATTGTGTAGATGCTTCTAGTGCTGCTTCTCCCCATCACCAGGATGGAGTCCGTGAAGTCTCTGCAAAAACCCGAAAGACCCTGGTTGTCAGGGAAGATGGGTAAGCGAGTATAGGGCATTTCCTGCAAGTGTTGGGGGAGACTGGGCTGGTTTCCTGGGCATCCAGAGCTTCAGCCAGCAGCCTCCCAATGCATGTCCCTGGGCCACTAGAAAAGAGGAACGGAGGCGTGGAGAGTTAAGCAACTCTCCCTGGGAAACATCGTCCCATTCTTCAGACAGGCTCTCCTCCAGGGAGGGTGAGATGGCCAGCAATCTGACATTTTTCCTTTTCACGTTTGAGCATTTCTGAAATCAGGGTATATCTGACAAATGATGCCCTCTTAAACTACTTGGCAGTACTCTCTTCAGTCTACATAAAAGAACAGTCAAAGATGTAGCCTTCTACCCGGAACTGCGGTAGCCCAAAGGCTGGCTCTCATTGGCCCAAGAGGGTCACGTGCCTCTCGCTGGCCAATCACTGCAACTCTGGTTGTTACGCATTAGTCAGGTGCGTCTCAGGTGTTAGGGGTTGTGGTCAGCATCTCCTAAACGGGGGGAGCGACAGAGGAGCGGTGCTTTCTGAGAAAAAAATAAAAGTGTTGCGGCCAGAAGAGACAGCTGTGGATTCCGGGCAGGCAGAAACAACCGCTGCCTTCTCTACCCAGAGTCATCCTGCGATTCGGTAAGAGTACGGATGTGCTAGTACTCGCCCAGTACTCTTGTCTGCTATTATTATTTAAAATGTTACGTTGAGTTGTTTCACCTGAACCTATTCAGGCTTTTAGACAAAACTCCCAGTTTACAGAAGCTTCCCAAGATGGACAAACGGGTTAAAATGTCACCACCAGGAACTACTCGGGCAAATCCAAATTGTTGAAGCAAAGCGGAGGGTACACAGGTGTTCTGTGTTTGTGTGCTTTTTTTTTTTTAACTCTTCCATGTGTTTGGGAAGGAGCACATGGAAAAAGTATTTAATGAGATACTTCACACCCTCTAGGACAGACGTAATTTTAAACAGAAACTAGTAAGTGTTGGTGAGGATGTAGGGAAACTGGAACTCTGGTATAACCACTGTGGAAATGGTTGGGCGGTACTTCAAAAAGTTAAACATTGAATTATCATAAAATGCAGCAATTGCACGTCTAGGTAATATAGGCCCAAACAAACTGAAACCAAGAACTCAAACCAGTACTTGTAAGTGGTTGTTCGTAGCAGCGCTGTTTACAATAGCTTAAAAAGTGGAAACAACCTAAAGAGCTATTAATAGACAAATGGGTAAAAAAAATTGGATACATCCATTCAATAGAATATTATTCACCTTAAAAAGGAATGAAGTGCCTACACATCCTACAATGTAAATAAACCTTGAAATTATTATTCCAAGTGAAAAAAGCCAGACTCAAACACCGGAATCTACTGAGGATTGCTTTGGTTGTTGTTGCTGCTGCTGTTTTTAAACACAGGCTTAGCTCCTGGGGAAGCTGGAGAGGGAGGTCACCAGTTCTCCTGTTGACAGTGCCCCATACCTGGCCTACCTGTAACTGGACTTTTGCAGGTGGGTCACACGTACCAGGAATGTGCCCCCAAGTCCAGCAGAATCTCAGGGTTTGTGAAAAATGTATTCTTCTCTCTCACTCTTACTTACACCTATGTAAAAACCATGAATTTTTTTTTTCATTTACAATGTCGTGTTTAATTTCTGCTGGACAGCAAAGTGACTCAGTTATACATGTTATTTCCCATTATGCTTCATCACAGGATACTGAATCTAGTTCCCTGTGCTGTACAGTAGGACCTTGTTGTTTATCCATCCTATATATAATAGTTTGCATCTGCTAGTCCCAAATTCCCAATCCTTCCCTCCCCACCCCTCTCCCCTTTGGCAACCACAAGTCTGTGAGTCCGTTTTTGTTTCATAGATGTTCATTTGTGTCATATTTTAGATTCCACATATA
Source organism: Hippopotamus amphibius kiboko (assembly GCF_030028045.1). Taxonomy (NCBI): domain Eukaryota; kingdom Metazoa; phylum Chordata; class Mammalia; order Artiodactyla; family Hippopotamidae; genus Hippopotamus; species Hippopotamus amphibius. Next base: position 7,345,213 of record NC_080193.1, on the reverse strand, counting down.
AGTGATATCACATGGTATTTGTTTTTCTCTTTCTGACTTCACTTCGTTTGAAAATCTCTAGACCCATCCATGTTGCTGCAAATGGCATTATTTCATTCTTTTCAATGGCTGAGTAATATTCCATTGTATATATACTACCATATCTCTTTTATCCATTCATCTGTCAATGGACATTTAAGTTGTTTCCATGTCTTGGTTATTGTAAATAGTGTTGCTATGAACATTGGGGTGCATGTATCTTTTCTAATTATAGTTTCATGTGGATATATGCCCAGGAATGGAATTACTGGATCATATGGCAACTCTATTTTTAGTTTTTTGAGGAACCTCCACTCTGTTTTCTATAATCGCTGTGCCAATTTATATTCTCACCAACAGTGTAAGAGGATTCCCTTTGCTCCACACCTTAACCAATGTTTATTATCTCTAGATTTTTTTTTCTTTTTTTTCTTTTTTAGAACTTTTATTGAGATACAGTTAACATTACAATAAACTGCATATATTTAGAGCGTACAATTTGGTATCCCAATCTCCCAGTTCATTCCACCCCCTCAACCCTCCCCGCTTTCCCCACTTGGTGTCCATATGTTTGTTCTCTACATCTGTGTCTCTATTTCTGCCTTGCAAACCGGCTGATTTGTACCATTTCTCTATAGTCCGCATATATGTGTTAATATACGGTATTTGCTTTTCTCTTGCTGACTCACTTCACTCTGTATGACAGTCTCCAAGTCCATCCATGTCTCTAGAAATGTCCCAGTTTCCTTGCTTTTTACAGCTGAGTAATATTCCATTGTATATATGTGCCACATCTTTTTTATCCATTCATCTGTTGATGGACATTTAGGTAGCTTCCATGTCCTGGCTATTGTAAATAGTGCTGCAATGAACATTGGAGTGCCTGTGTCTTTCTGAATTACGGTGTTCTCTGGGTATATGCCCAGCAGTGGGATTGCTGGGTCATATGGCAACTCTATTTTTAGTTTTGCAAGGAACCTCCATACTGTTCTCCATAGTGGCTATATCAATTTACATTCCCACCAACAGTGCAAGAGCGTTCCCTTTTCTCCACACCCTCTCCAGCATTTACTGTTTGTAGATTTCCTGGTGATGCCCATTCTGACTGGTGTGAGGTGATACCTCATTATCATTTTGATTTGCATTTCTCTAATAATTAGTGATGTTGAGCAGCTTTTCATGTGCCTCTTGGCCATCCATATGTCTTCTTTGGAGAAATGCCTATTTAGGTCTTCTGCCCATTTTTGGATTGGGTTGTTTGTTTTTTTGATATTGAGCTGGATAAACTGTTTATATATTTGGAGATTAGTCCTTTGTCTGTTGATTTGTTTGCAAATATTTTCTCCCATTCTGAGGGTTGTCTTTTCGTCTTGCTTATAGTTTCCTTTGCTGTGCAGAAGCTTTGAAGTTTCATTAGGTCCCCCTTATTTATTTTTGTTTTTATTTCCATTACTCTAGGGGGTGGATCAAAAAAAATCTTGCTGTTATTTACGTCAAAGAGTGTTCTTCCTATGTTTTCCTCTAGGAGTTTTATAGTGTCTGGCCTTACATTTAGGTCTTTTATCCATTTTGAGTTTATTTTTGTGTATGGTGTTAGGGAGTGTTCTAATCTCATTCTTTTACATGTAGCTGCCCAGTTTTCCCAGCACCACTTATTGAAGAGGCTGCCTTTTCTCCATTGTATATCCTTGGCTCCTTTGTCATAGATTAGTTGACCATAGTTTATCTCTGGGCTTTCTATTCTGTTCCATTGATATATATTTCTGTTTTTGTGCCAGTACCATACTGTCTTGATCACTGTAGCCTTGTAGTATAGCCTGAAGTCAGGAAGCCTGATTCCACCAACTCTGTCTTTCCTTCTCAAGATTGCTTTGGCTGTTCGGGGTCTTTTGCATTTCCATACAAATCATAAAATTTCTTGTTCTAGTTCTGTGAAAAATGCCATTGGTAATTTGATAGGGATTGTGTTGAATCTGTAAATTGCTTTGGGTAGTATAGCCATTTTCACAATGTTGATTCTTGCAATCCAAGAACATGGTATGTCCCTCCATCTGTTTGTGTCGTCTCTGATTTCTTTCAGTAGTGTCTTGTAGTTTTCTGAGTACAGGTCTTTTACCTCCTTGGTTAAGTTTATTCCTAGGTATTTTATTCTTTTTGTTGCAATGGTGAATGGGATTGTTTCCTTAATTTCTCTTTCTGATCTTTCATTGTTAGTGTATAGAAATGCAAGAGATTTCTGTGTGTTAATTTTGTATCCTGCAACTTCACAAAATTCATTGATTAGCTCAGGTAGTTTTCTGGCGGCATCTTTAGGGTTTTCTAGGTATAATATCATGTCATCTGCAAACAGGGACAGTTTTCTTTTCCAATTTGGATTCCTTTTACTTCTTTTTCTTCTCTGATTGCTGTGGCAAGGACTTCCAAAACTATGTTGAATAGTAGTGGCGAGAGTGGACATCCTTGTCTTGTTCCTGATCTTAGAGGGAATGTTTGCAGTTTTTTACCATTGAGAATGATGTTTGCTGTGGGTTTGTCATATATGGCCTTTATTATGTTGAGGTAGTTTCCCTCTATGGAGAGTTTTTATCATAAATGGGTGTTGAATTTTGTCAAAAGCTTTTTCTGCATCTATTGAGATGATCATGTGGATTTTATCCTTCAGTTTGTTAATATGATGTATCACATTGATTGATTTGCATATATTGAAAAATCCTTGCATTCCAGGGGTAAACCCCACTTGACCATGGTGTATGATCCTTTTAATGTGTTGTTGGATTCTATTGGCTAGTATTTTGTTGAGGATTTTTACATCTAAATTCATCAGTGATATTGGTTTGTAGTTTTCTTTTTTTGTAGTATCTGTGTCTGGTTTTGGTATCAGGGTGATGGTGGCCTCATAAAATGAGTTTGGGAGTGTTCCTTTCCCTGCAATGTTTTGGAAGAGTTTGAGAAGGATGGGTGTTAGCTCTTCTCTAAATGTTTGATAAAATTCACCTGTGAATCCATCTGGTCCTGGACTTTTGTTTGTTGGGAGATTTTTAATCCCAGTTTCAATTTCATTCCTTGTGATTGGTCTGTTCATATTTTCTATTTCTTCCTGATTCCGTCTTGGAAGGTTATACCTTTCTAAGAATCTGTCCATTTCATCCAGGTTGTCCATTTTATTGGCATATAGTTGCTTGTAGTAGTCTCTTATGGTGCTTTTTATTTCTGCGGTGTCCGTTGTAACTTCTGTTTCCTTTCTAATTTTATTGATTTGAGTTCTTTCCCTCTTTTTCTTGATGAGTCTTGCTAGAGGTTTATCGATTTTATTTATCTTCTCAAAGAACCAGCTTTTAGTTTTATTAATTTTTGCTATTGTTTTCTTTGTTTCTATTTCATTTATTTCTGCTCTGATCTTTATGATTTCTCTGCATCTACTAATTTTGGGTCTTGTTTGCTCTTCTTTTTCTAGTTTCTTTAGGTGTAAGGTTAGATTGTTTATTTGGGATGTTTCTTGTTTCTTGAGGTAGGATTGTATTTCTATAAACTTCCCTCTTGGAACTGCCTTTGCTGCATCTGATAGGTTTTGGATCGTTGTATTTTCATTGTCATTTGTCTCTAGGTATTTTTTGATTTCCTCTTTGATTTCTTCAGTGATCTCTTGGTTATTTAGTAGCATATTGTTTAGCTCCATGTGTTTGTGTTTTTTACAGTTTTTTTCCTATAATTGATTTCTAATCTCATAGCATTGTGGTCGGAAAAGATGCTTGATACGATTTCAATTTTCTTGAATTTACCAAGGCTTGATTTATGACCCAAAATGTGATCTATCCTGGAGAATGTTCCATGTGCACTTGAGAAGAATATGTAATCTGCTGTTTTTGGATGTAATGTCCTATAGATATCTAGTAAATCCAGCTGATTTATTGTGTCATTTAAAGTTTGTGTTTCCTTATTAATTTTCTGTGTGGATGATCTGTCCATTGGTGTAAGTGGGGTGTTAAAGTCCCCCACTATGATTGTGTTACTTTTGATTTCCTCTTTCATAGTTGTTAGCATTTGCCTTACATATTGAGGTGCTCCTGTGTTGGGTGCATATATATTTATAATTGTTATCTCTTCTTCTTGGATTGATCCCTCTATCTTTATGTAGTGTCCTTTCTTTTCTCTTGTAACATTTTTTATTTTAGAATCTATTTTATCTGATATGAGTATCGCTACTCCAGCTTTCTTTTGATTTCCCTTTGCATGGAATATCTTTTTCCATCCCCTCACTTTCAGTCTGTATGTGTCCCTAGGTCTGAAGTGAGTCTCTTGGAGACAGCATATATATGGGTCTTGTTTTTGTATCCATTCAGCCAGTCTGTGTCTTTTGGTTGGGGCATTTAGTCCATTTACATTCAAGGTAATTATTGATATGTATGTTCCTATTACCATTTTCTTAATTGTTTTGTATTTGTTTTTGTAGATGTTTTAATGATGGTCATTCTGACTGGTGTGAGGTGACACCTCATTGTCGTTTTGATGTGCATTTCTCTAATAATCAGTGACGTTGAGCATCTTTTCATGTGCCTATTGGCCATCTGTATGGCTTCTTTGGAGAAATGTCTATTTAGGTCTTCTGCCCATTTGTTGATTGGGTTGTTTGTTTTTGTTATTGAACTGTCAGAGCTGTTTGCATATTTTGGAAAGTAAGCTTTGCATATTTTGGAAATTAAGCTCTTGTTGGTCTTGTCATTTGCAAATATTTTCTCCCAGTCCATAGGTTGTCTTTTCCTTCTGTTTATGGTTTCCTTTGCTGTGCAAAAGCTTGTAAGTTTGAATAGGTCCCATTTGTTAATTTTTGCTTTTATTTCTATTACTTTGGGAGACTGACCTAAGAAAACATTGGTATGATTTATGTCAGAGAATGTTTTGCCAATGTTCTCTTCTAAGAGTTTTATGGTGTCTTGTCTTATATTTAAGTCTTTAAGCCATTTTGAGTTAATTTTTGTATATGGTAAGAGGGTGTGTTCTAATTTCATTGATTTACATGTGGCTGTCCAATTTTCTCAACACCACTTGCTGAAGAGACTTTTTTTTCTCTATTGTATGTTCTTGCCTCCCTTGTTGAAGATTAATTGTCCGTAGGTGTGTGGGCTTATTTCTGGGCTCTCTATTCTGTTTCATTGATCCGTATGTCTGTTTTTGTGCCAATACCACACTGTTTTGATTACTGTAGTTTTGTAGTGTTGTCTGAAGTCTGGGAGGATTATGCCTCCTGCTTTGTTCTTTTTCCTCAGGATTGCTTTGGCAATTCTGGGTCTTGTATGGTTCCATATAAATTTTAGGATTATTTGTTCTAGTTCTGTGAAAAATGTCATGGGTATTTTGATAGGTATTGCATTAAGTCTGTAGATTGCTTTGGGTAGTATGACCATTTAAACAATATTAATTCTTCCAATCCAAGAGCATGGGATGTCTTTCCATTTCTTTGAATCATCTTCGGTTTCCTTATTAATGTTTTATAGTCCTTAGCACATAAGTATTTCACCTTCTTGGTAAGGTTTATCCCTAGGTTTTTTTTTGTTTTTTTTTTTTTTTTGATGCGATAAAACCCATGAATTCTTAAAGCAGCTAACCCAATCTGAAATTTCCTAGCAAGACACATTAGGGTTCTTGGGAATGAATTCCACAAGGAAAGAAATGCCAGCCAATAGGCAAGTCATCTCCCTTGCCAGAGCCATCTCCTCTCTTAGCACTGTGATCACACATGTTTCACAGACAGCAGTCACCACATCTGCTCTGCTGGTGGCTTCAAAGTGGGAGTGCCGAAGATGAAGACGAGTCAGAAGGACTTGGTGATGGAGAGAGGAACAGAATACAGACCTGGAATGCTGGAGGGGTGGGGGATGACTTTGCTGGAGGGGTGGGGGAGGATTCTGTTTCTCTTTCTCTAGAAGGTCAAGTTGGCTGTGTCAGAGAAAGCCCCAGAATGTGGTAATTTTGCCACTGACTTCAGCCAATAGACTGACACGCACACCCCCCCCCCCCATGGTAGCTGGTTTGTGCTGAACCTGTCACTGCCTCTTCAAAACATTGCTGGTTGCCATGGAAACAGAAAAGCACTTACTGAAAGAGCTGCTGGAAATTTCAAGTCAAGTTGTCCAAAACTGTCCCTGCAATATCTTTTTCTAAGACCTGATTTGAAAGAGAAACAATAGCACAACTTGGCAAAGAAGACAACAGAAGATGAATGATAATAAGAATGGCCTGACATCATTTCTAGATCCCAACATCCCATCTCGATTCTGTCCTTTTAAAAAGCAGTCCCAGGGAGGTATAGGGTGAAGTGGGTTCAGTGACCCATGGGATCCTGACTTCATACATGATGTTGTTATGGACAGCAAGCCTATTTGCTGTTTACAGAGTTTAAATCTTGACAGGACAATGCAGCAGCATAACTCAGAATACACTTGCTAAATGAACCTCTTGAATGCCAATCTACCTCCTACTCTCTGAGCTAAAAAAGAGCTTTGCAACTCGGATGATTATGTATCTATTTTTTAAATTCACTCCGTAAGGTGGTAACGTGAAATGAAAGATAATGCCTTTCTTTAACCGTTGTCAGATTGGCATACCAGAAGATGAGATTTTCTTTTAAACTCCTAAAGAAGATATTTAATTAATTTTTAAAAAAATAGATTCAGAAAATAGAGAAACTGGAATTTTGGCAATTTCTCTTATGATATAAAAACATGTCAACTACCTCCTCCCATTCTGGCCTTTGGATTTTGTATGGTCCATTCAGAAATGGTGGCCTTGTTCTCTTGATTTTTCCCATGACGCAAATAACGGAAAACTTCTGCCTTCTCCACTTCACATGTTGGAATTGCCATCTTTCCTTCCAATTACCCAAGGTAGAAACCTTGAAATCAACCTGGATTCCTTCATCTCTCTAAATCCCTATGTATTATTCAGCTGAGACTGCCATAACAAAGTACCACAGACTGGGTGGTTTAAACAACAGAAATTCATTTTCTACTCTGGAGTCTGGAAATCCCAAATCAGAGTGGCAGCATAGTCGGGTTCTCTCTCTCTGGTGTCTCTGCTTATAAGGGCACTAATCCCATCGTGAGGGTCCCACCCTCATGACCTCATCTAAATCTAATTGCCTCCCAAAGATCCCCATCTCCAAATACCATCATGTTGGGGGTGAAGCCTTCACCATGTGAATGGGGTGGCACAGTGCTGTCAGTAGCATCCCCATATCCATCAACCACCAAATCTTGTTCATTTTGTCTCCCAATATTGATCAGGCCCTTTTTCTCCTCTCTGTCACCACTACCACTATCCTAGTTGAGATGCTCATCATCTCTTACTGAGACAATTGAGGTAGCCTCCTAGCTAATCTCTCTGCTCCCAGACTTGCCCTCTTTAAATCTACCCTCCATGTAGTAGCTTTGTTTTCCAAAAAAATGAGACCAGATGTTATGGTCTGGAAGCCAGATATCATGGGAAGGCATAAGTATAAATGAGGAGTTCAAGAGGTGGGATGCTCTGCTCCGTGGAAAGCCCAGCCACCATCACCACAGCCGAAGTCTCCACTGTCCCCCACTGCTGGCTTCCTTGCCTCCCCTGGAGGGAGGCTGGGATCAGACACAATATCCACTGCACTTGCTGTGGTAGGAGCCATGGCAGCTCTGGTACCCAGCTCCACGAGTGCACCAGATTCATGGAGATCCTGCTCCTCCCATCAGGTCTAGACTTGGATGAAGCTCCTTGTAGCAGGACCTGGGCTGTGACTTCTCCAGCAGCTTCCCAAAAGGGCCTATGTGGGGACTCAATGCCCTATGGGATAAACTTTGACCAATGAGCATCAAGAGCCAAGAGAAAATTCCTGTCTCTTCCTCTCTTCAGTGAACTGGTCCGAGGCATGGGGTTTCTGCACAGCCTGTTCACAGATATCCCATGTGATAGAGCATCTGGCTGTGCTTCTCCAAAGCCTGCTTGTACTTGTTTTATCTCCTTCCTTCGCTCATGCACTGCCCTCTCATCTTCACCTAACTGCCCATGTATCACTCCCTCCATATCTGTTTCCCTATCTTCCCACCATCCCACCCTACAAACAAGGTCAAAGTCAGGTATCCCTTCTCTCTACTTCCACAAAAATCTGAATTATTGAAATCATTAGCTTTGCTGAATGCTCCCCCGTCACTCTTCCCTACTAGACTGAGAGAAGGGGCCATGCTTTATTCACTTCTGTAATCCTCAACACCTAGCACTGTGTCTGGATCATTCAATGAGGATTGGCTAAACTGAAGAGCCTATCCATGGCCACTTGGTGAGGCCTAAAATAGTGAACAAGATTTCTACAGACATCACACTCAAGGAGGGGCTCCTTAGCCACAGAGACAACCTGAGAACATACCTGGATGCCAGAGTAGAGGGGATAAGGCTGACCAGGTAGGTCAGGGCTCTCTTGGAAGAGCTTGACAAACAAGCCTACATGTCTTTTCAGTGCATAAATTGGGAGGCTTTGAAACCAGGGAGTTGCTTTAGAAAGCTGAAATTGTCAATGATGTATGGGATGATTAGGGGGAGGGGATACTGATTGGGGAATGGTGTGGATCAGAATTGCCGTGGTAGCCAAGAGAGTGGGAAAGAGGGATGCTGGTGGGAGAGACAGTGCAGGTAGAGTCCACTGGATGTAGCAAGTACTTGGGAGTGGAAGGAATCAGAGTTGGCTTCTAATATTCAAAACAAGGGATCTGGGAGAACGGTGGGGCCAGAAACAGAAATTGTAAAGACAGGAGTCGTCTTTGGTTTGGAGGTGGGAGGAAGCGCTAAAGGAGTATCAGAAGCATTTTCATAAAAGACAAGACTGTTTGCTGCAACACACACACACACACACACACACACACACACACACACACACACACACACACACACACCGCCACCACCACCACCACCACCGCCACCACCACCTGATGTAGGTACGATAGTTCTTTCATTTTTTTCTGCCACGGCTTTTATCATGAACAACAGGCACAGGAGTAAAATAACATTTCCGCAGATTCAGAGGGCAAGAGCCATCTGTCCTGTGATTTCTGCTTTCAGTGTAAAGTGAATCAGCAGAGGTGAAAGTATTAGCTCCCCCTTTGATCTCCCTGCAAAGTCCCATCTCTCTGTGTCCACCTAAACATTCATGCTGTGGGCATATACTTCTTGAGGCTAAATGAATAAATTCCTTTAGGGACAGATCATGTTACTGGGGAAGGAAAGAAAGCTGAAGAGCAGGGGAAAAAAAGTGAATGTTACATAACAATAGGAAAATTCCTCTTCTACCAAGTCAGCGGTCTTCTAGAGAGGAAGGCACTTGGAGGCTGCATATCCAAGAGGCTGTTATTGTTATCGTGCTTATCATCATTTTCACGTTTTGGGCACTTATGCAGTACCCAGCTGTGGCTGCTAATTGGCCAGCGAGTTAAGAGGATTCAGGGAGCATCCTCTCGGACAGCTGGCACGAAGGGAAAGATGGAAAATAAACGTTGCAGGCCCTGTCCTCCAAGGGTATGCTCTAACGTGGGCAATTCAAACACAGAAGATCATTTAGAAATAAGAGACTAGAGGCTATGAAGTTTGAACAGTAAATGGCTAAAGGTAAAAATTGTTATTTTCCTAGTGTGGGGAGCCCAAGAGCATATTCTTGGGATGGAGCCGTTTGGGGAAAGGTCTCTCTTCTTTTTCATCAAGTTATTCTGGGTGGGCTTCACCAAGGTGATGTATCAAGGTGTACATATAGAAGAGCTATTAAGTCGAGGGCTTGGATGTTACAAAGTGATTCTGAGATAAGTGAAGGGAAGATCATTCCAGGAGGGAGAGTGATTGGGGGAAATCCAGCAGTTTCCAAGGCAAGTTCAGTGTTCCTCAGTGGGGTCCTCAGAACTTCTGCACCACAACAGTCTGAACAGCTGATAAATGCAGACACCCCAGATTCAGCTGGTCAGGAGTGGGGCCAGACAGTCCCCATTTTAACCCAGCCCCAGGTGATCTTGAGGCATCCTAAGGTTGAGAACCATGGCAAGCCTTTCTCCCAGGTCCTCCCGTCCCCACCCATCCCTGTAATGGCTCTCATGTATCCAATCATGTATTCAAATATACGAGTCTCTGCTGTGCCAAGCTCTGTTCTAAGGGCAGGAGATGCAGGAAAGAACAAAAGATTCCACGTCTCTGCCCTTCTGGAGTTTATATCCTAGTGGAGTAGCCAAACAATAAACCAATAAATATATAATAAATATGTAATATGGTGAGAAGCACAGCAGGGGAGTCAGGCAGCACCGTGGTGCAAGCGGAGAGATCAAGTTCTATTGTATATCAAAGGTCAAGGAGGTCCTCTCTGACCAGTGGCACTTGAGCAGAAACCCAGTCTTTCTAAGTGCCCTGAGACTGCTGGCTGGTTTACCCATCCCCCGAGTTCTTCCTGGTCCTCCAAATTCATTCATTCACTGATGCTGAGGGCTTCTTGTGTGCCGGGCAGATCTCCCCAACATGGGCTGCCCAGCCTCATCAGGGTTGCTTTGTTTTTGTTCCCTGCCATTCTCAGCAATTCCACGGTTTTTCACAGCGCCTCCTGATCCCCCAGGTCTCTCCCACCCACTCCCCACCCCCTGTACTTCCAGCCAATTGCTCGGAATTTCCACCTTCCCAAATCAACATGGCACTCCAAACATCAAGCTCTGTAGGACACAACCTGCAGAAGGCTTGGCAAGGCCTTGGTGATGGTTGGAGCTCCAAGGAGTAGTGAAGTCTGTGAATGGTAGTAAACTCCATAATCACGCCAACTCCTCTTGTGGTTAAGAAGATCATGCAGGGAGCAGCCTGGATGAAAAGGGTTAAAATGTGTGAATAAGGAGGCTGGGAACATTAGGACACTGGACCCCTCTAAACCAGACTGTGTAAGAGATTCATGTCGTCCCACTGAGTCCTTACAGCAATACTATGAGCTTGGTAATAAGCCCATTTTGAGAGGTGCACAACTGATGCTCAGAGAGCTTAGGTAACCCATGTCTAAGGGCACATAGCCAGTGATGGATGGAGATGGGATTCAAACCTGGATCTGAGTCTAAAGCTCCTTGCCCTCTCCCACCAAGTGAAGTGTGAGTTTGTAGAGGAAAAAATTCTCAACAGTGCATCTCAGGTTGAAAGAAATCATGACAACTTTGCCATCTTGAAGACTCAGAGGAACTTGGGAGTACACAGCCCTTCAATTCTAGGTAGGTCATACGTGTCAGCCAGCAGGTTGAGCTGATAACCACCCTCCCACACCACCACCAATTCAGCTAGATAGAATCTGGCAGAGCTGATAAATTTCTACCTTAGACAGGTAGAAGCAAGGGGAAAGTGCAGACCAAAAGACAGCAAAAAAAGAAGCTTGCAAAAAACCAAACCAAAACAAACCTAAATTAAACCCTGAGGTTCTGGCTGTTGCAGAGTCCCAGATGTGTGAAAACCAAATTCGTTAATAATGAATGCAAAAAAGACTTAGCTCCATGGAGCTGTCCTAGGTGATTTCCAGTTGTGGCTTCACAGCGCTCACCTCCTCCCTCTAGGAATGTGACCTGCAACGAGGAGACTTCTACTGTCTGCACTCTTCCAACAGGCTTCTTTTTCCCTGGAATCCAGGAAATCCTGGCTACCTGCAGTGTGCAAAGGCAGCTAGCCAGGCAAGGAAGCTGGCACCAGGTCCTGGGGGCCACTCCCTGGAGGGAGCAAAGTTTGCCTCTCAGGTTGCAGCTGCAGAAAGAGGGAGGGGACTAGGGAGATGACAGGATGGAGAGCCATGGAGGCAGTGGTTTGGACATCAACTTGGTGCGTCATGCCCCGGGCAGCTTTTTACAGGAGTTGCGAATTCCAGTAACAGCAGATCAGGGACATCTCTCGAGGGACTCCTGACCCATGGAAGGGGCCTCTTGCTCCATCTTTGCAGTTCTGAGTCCGCATCCACATAGCTTATCTTCAAAAGCACATCCTGAAGCGTTTCCTTGCTTGGGTCCCTGGGCTTCTTGAAACCAGAAGGTTTTTCTGCCCTGAAGTTGGAGATGTTGGTTGATAGCCATTGTCAGCAAGCACTGCATCTGGGTCTGGCCCTTCATCCACCGTGGCTTGTGATTTCCTTTTCCCGTGTCCTGGAGAGTGAATTGCATATTTTTCTTTTGCCCCTCCAGATCTACTCTCTGGCCTTCTCCCTGTTCTCACGCCTGGGGAGGCTGACCTGTGTGGTCTCCATCAATGGGCTGCCTCTCTTTTGGTGTCCAGTGGGTGGAGCCCCAGCAGGCGATGAGAAGGCAGGCAGAGAGTGAGGTCATTCTTCCCAATTTCCTCTGTGTGAGGTCCCATGGGACGATTGGGTCCCTTATGGGACGCGTACAGCCCTCTCCAAACAATATCTCTGTCTCTAGATTCTGGTAACCACTCTGCCTTGTCCTTTGCAGCTTAACTGACCAGCTCCCCTTGTTAATAGCTCTGGGTACCGCACCATCCTTGAAGTTTCCTTAAACTCTGCCCCTTCCCTTTATTAAACCCACCTCTTTATTCTGTTCCACGACAGTGATATCCACCGCTCTGTCTCCTAGCTCACTTATTTGTTGTTCTGCCTCATTTATTCTGCTATTGCTTCCTTCTAGTGTATTCTTCATTTCAGTCATTGTTCATCTCTGTTTGTTCTTTAAATCTTCTAGCTCTTTGTTAAACATTTCTTGTATCTTCTTGGTCTGTCCCTCAATTCTTTTTCCGAGATCTTGGATCATCTTTACTATCATTACTCTGAATTCTTTTTCAGGTAGATTGCCTATCTCCACTTCACTTCGTTGTTCTTCTGGGTATTAAACCCAGCTCTAATGACCTAGTGGGAGTATGCTATCTCCCCACTTCTGGGCACCTGAGTGCCCACTTCTCTTCTCCCCTGCCGTTGCTGCCACCCTAACCTACCCCCACCTACAAGGACTCATAACCAAGCCTCGTTCAAGAGCCTTTGTGGCTATCAAGCAGAAGCCACTTAGAATAAAACCCAGGCTCCTTCCCAGGGCTTAAGAGGTTTGAGCCTGCTCTCCAAACCCCTCTCCCTGCACGCTCCCTCTCCCCTCCTCCAGCCACATGGGCTTCCTGCCATTTCTTAAACATGCCAAGATTGTTCACACTTGTAAGACTTTTGCACTCACTGTTCCTTCCTCCCCCTCTGCCTGCTGCCAGGTCCCAAGGTTGTCAAGTTTAATCCTCACTCCTGCAAGTTCCCAGAGGCAGAAATTCATTTTTTAAATTAAAAAAAAATTTTTTTTGGCATCGTTTTGTTCCAGGAGCTACAAACTCAAGTGCCTACAGAACATGTCAGGTAACATAAACAAGGGAAGTGGCCAAGGCTAATAAAAATCATTCAGCTCTCTTGGTCTGGCTTTTGTTTTCCCACTTTTGGCAGAAACGCGAAAGCAGAGAAATAGTTCTTACTATAAAAACACACACGGTGCAGCGTCAGTGATGGGGGCAAGTGACAAGCATCCTTCTTGTAGAGGAGAGTAGACAGTGGGTGGTGACTTCAGCAAACCTCCTACCAGTCAGTTTGCTGTTTTGCAGAAATCTGGCCCAGTATAGCCAGAAATTGCCGTTTTTCAAGAGAAGCTGGAAATTCTGGTTCGTATGTGGTGTCTCCTAATTTTTTAAGGTTTTACAGTTTTTAAAAAATTGAAGTGTAGTTGATTTACAATGTGTTAGTTTCTGGTATAAGGCAAAGTGATTTGGTTTCATATATATATGTATATATATATATATATACACACACACATATACACGTATATATGTATACAGTACATATATTCTTTTTTAGATTCTTTTCCACTGTAGGTTATTACAGGATATTGAATATAGTTCCCTGTGTTATATAGTAGGTCCTTACTGTTTATCTATTTTATATGTAGTAGTGTGTATCGGTTAATCCCAAACTCCTAATTTTTCCCCACCACACCCTTTTCCCTTTGCTAACTATAAGTTTGCTTTCTATGTCTGTAAGTCTGTTTCAGTTTAGTAAATAAGTTCATTTGTTTCATATTTTAGATTCCACATATGTGATATCATATGATATTTGTTGTTTCTCTGTCTGAATGACTTCATTTAGTATGATAATCTCTGGGTCCATCCATGTAGTTGCAAATGGCATTATTTCATTCGTTTTATGGCTGAGTCATATTCCACTGTGTGTGTGTGTGTGTGTGTGTACGTAAAACACATCTTCTTTATCCATTCGTCTGCCGATGGACTAAATGTTGCTTGCTTCCATGTCTTGGCTATTGTGAATAGTGTGGCTATGAACATAGGGGTGCATGTATCTTTTCGAATTAGAGTTTTCTCTGGATATGCCCAGAAGGAATGGGATTGCTGAATCACATGGCAATTCTATTTTCAGTTTTTTAAGGAACCTCCATACTGTTGTCCATAGTGGCTGTACCAGTTTACATTCCCACCAACAGTATAGGAGGGTTCTCTTTTCTCCACACCCTCTCCAGCATTTACTCTTGGCAGACTTTTTGATGATGGCCATTCTGACTGGTGTGAGGTGGTACCTCATTGTAGTTTTGATGTGCATTTCTCTAATAGTTAGCGATGATGAGCATCTTTCCGTGTGCCTGTTGGCCATCTGTAGGTCTTCTTTGGAGAAATGTCTATTTAGGTCTTCTGCCTGCAGGTGGGCAATTTTTAAAAGCCCTGCATGGGCCACGCTGAACGTCTGTTTGTGGCGGATTTAACGCAGAGGCTGCCAGTACTCAATCACTGCCTTATATTCAGACAGCACAGCACAGTGTATATGTTCAACAATTCTGTGTAGAATAAATAGTCTTCCCGGGTGACTTCTCAGCTTCCCTCTGTTGGGAATGTAGAAAAAGTGGGTTCAGAATAAGAGGATGCTTCACCATTCTGATTGGGAGCTGTAAGGTATGTCTGCTCCTGAGCTCAGAGGCAGCCTGGATTAAATTCCATGAAGATGAGATTTCTGTACCACTTTGTCTGAGACTGATGCAGCACTGATATGGCCATGCCTGTTTTTTGTTTGTTTGTTTTAAATTTTTTGGCTGCACTGTGCGGCACGTGGAATCTTAGTTTCCCAACCAGGGATCGAACACGCATCCCTGCATTTCAGGGTGGATTCTTTACCACTGGGCCACCAGGGAAGTCCCCGTGCATGTTTTTTAATAATCTGCATCCATTCTGATGGTTGGTGCCATGATGTATTACTGGTTGTTAAACAATTTTAGTGTCAACCCCCACTGGGTGTAAAAATGGAAGGCTATATTGGTCACAATTTGTGACCGCCAAAACAAAGGTTCCTAGAGGTGGGAAAGAAAGCAAAACACACTCTAGTTCATTTAGAGGTTGAAGCCTATTCCAGGTTTGGTAGAGGGCTGATTCTCTTAAAGATCTTATAAACCTGGTCATGCTTCTAATGGCTATTTTTCTATCCCGGAGGCTGATAGGTTCTCACACCTACCTTCCCTGCCCAGCCAAAGCTATTCCAAAGCATCTAGAGATCGTGGAATGATGGGAGTGGTCCAGATGAAGGCAATGAGCCAGGCCAAGGGCGGGGTGACCCAGTGGAAGACAGTGGCAGAAACAGGTGATGGCTTTGGGAAGAAGTCCTAATTAATTCACTTACTCCAGTGTCTAAGGCAAGCTCTCCTGGGCTTCACAAGCAGCAGTTCTCACGTCTGGTTCTACCTATTTGCACTGTAAGCAGGAAGTTCACCGTCTGTTCAAACGCGAAAGAGATTTAGCAGCATTTTATTGGATCAGCTCAAGGTGATTTAGATTTGTTCTTGGAACCCATTAAGCATTTGATAACACGGACGTGTGGCTCTGTTTCTGGACGGATAGAATTACTCCTCTGTAGATGCTAACCAACCAAAGTGTATCATCCAATGTGATAAAGCCATTTGGAGAGATATGCAAACTCATTCTCTAGGATTTCTGACTCAGGCTTACCCTGATGTTGCCCAGAGCAAAGCTTCCCAGCTTTTTTTTTTTTTTTAATTTTATCGAAGTATAGTTGATTTACAATGTTGTATTAATTTCTGCTGTACAGCAAAGTGACTCAGTTATACATGTGTGTATTCTTCTTCATGTTTGTTTCCATCATGGCTTATCACAGGATATTAAATCTAGTTCCCTGTGCTGTACAGTAGGACCTTGTTGGTATCCATCCTATATATACTAGTTTGCCTCTGCTAATCCCAAACTCCCAATCCTTCCCTCCCCTACCGCCCACCCCCCAAAGCTTCCTGGCTTTTATTTGGGGTAGCCTAGGGCAGTGGTGTATGGGTTTATTTTAGTTTTAGGAACTTTCGTCACCAAGTACAAAAGCTAACGAAAAGCTAGCTGCTCAGAGGCAAGCAACTAAGAGACCCTGGGCATGTGCCTGTCACCCCACTCCCTTTGGCCCCTTTCTCTTGTTGTCCCTACTGGGGCTCCTAGGAACCTCAAAGTTGGAGCACAGTTGAAACAGCTGTTCTGGAAAATCTCCAAGTAGGTCAAGTCATATTGGAAACTTGCAACCCAGGCGTTTAAAAACAAACTTCGTTTTACCTAATCAAATTGCCTCCTTATAATTTATAATTGTGTAACAATTCAAACATTCATAGGAAATAACAGGACAAACATTTATGTACCTACCACTTACCTTTAGCGAATCTTAACATTTTGCTTTGTTGCTTTGGTTTTTTGTAAAGGAATAAAATATTTAAAATATTGTTGAAGCCCCCCACCATGTACCCTTCCCCAATCCTACTCTTTTCTCCCCTGTACTCCCTCCCCAGAAATAACCACTATGCATTAATTGTCCCCATGCAAGATTTTTACTATTAATACATATATTAACATATGCATTTTTCCTGAATGTATATATGCATATATGTACGCATAGGTAACATACTATATGTATATATATATTCCCCAAATGGCATATTGTATTGTTTGCATGAGTTCACACTTAATATCAATATTATGCTATAATACCAATCTGTTGTGTTTCCTTTTCTAGCTCAACGTTGTATTTTGGAGATTTATCCACGTGGAAACATTTAGCTCTGTCTCAAGCACTTTACCTGCTATAGCATATTCCTTTGTATGAATTTATGTGTACATTTTCCTCTTGATAATGTTCGTTGCCTCCAATTTTTCACAAAATGTTGTAATGGACATTCTTGTACGTGTCCCACTCTGCAAACTGCTCTAGGGCAAAGGCTTTCAAACTGACCTGACTGTCACCCACTATCAGAAACGCATTTTACACTGGGACCCAGTGCAACACCCACAAGCACACAGACACACAGTACTCTTAGGACACTTTCAGAAACATTCTTGTAATTTTTGATTGTCATTTGCTCTATTTCATTGTTTTAAATCATGGTCGTGACTCATTCTATGAATTCTACAACCATCAGTGTAACCTCCAGTTTAAAATCAGTGCCCTGGAGCATGGCAGGATTGGGCCTTCAAACTTTACAAAAGAGGGCCAAAGTGGCTGTGCAAATTTACACTCCACCAGCAGTGTACAAGAGCGCCTGTTGCTCCACAGCCTCACCAATACGTGGCACCAACTGGCCTTTCCACTTTTGCCAGCATGATGAAAGCAAGACAGCGTCTCGTTGTGGTTTTAATTTGTCTTTCCATGATGAGCCATGGGCATGGCACCTTCCCCATTGTTTATTGGCCATTTGTGTTTCCTCTTGCGTGACTTGCCTGCTCGCATCCTTGGTTCATTTTTCATAAGGTCATTTCGTCTTTAGCTCGCTTGGCCCTTTGCTTTTCTCTATAAATTTTGAGATCAATTTACCTTGTTGCTCGAAAAACATTGGGATTGTCATAAAAATTGATTTGAATTTTATAGATCACTCAGGGAAACGGACATTTTTATGATGTTGTCTCTTTGGGATCCATGAATTTTTGCATACATTGTCATTACTCACAATTTGTTGTGTGCCCTTCAATGCTTTTATTTCACTTTTTTTTCATCTTTCCCATTTTAGTTAAATTCATTCCGGAGTTCTTTACAGTTTTGTTTTGTCGCTACTATGAATAGTTTTTAAAAATTTTTTTTCAATTACTCTTTCAAATACCTCCTCTTCCTTTTTCTTGCCTTATTGCACTGGCGAGAAGGCCCAGTACAATGCTGGATAGGAGTGGTGAGAGTGAACATCCGTGTCTTTTCCTTTTTAGAAGTTAAAATACTTCTGTATATTTACAAATGCATAGCATTTTCCTGGAAAAATGGATAAGAAATTGATTATAAATATTTCCTCAAAGTGTGGAGACCTCATCTACACGAACAAACCTGAATGTGAGTGGCATGGCGGAATTAAGAAAATTCACACAAGAGTTTAGGAAAGCATGGGGTCAGGGGACTCAAGACCAAGCCAGTCAAGAGTCCCAAACTCTAATTCCCATAGCGCATTTACTGAGAAAAAGCATTCTAGCATTCTAGATTATAAATCACGATAATGGACATCACAAGGCATATGCTTCAATTAGAGAAGCAGAACACCTTGTTTTTTATGACTACTAGGGGAGATAGTTAATCTTTAACTCAGAGCTGGAGCCTGGAGCCATCGGGCTATATGACTGCTTTATCTCAGTCGGTTTTCCTTGAGACTAGTTCTGCTTTCAGAACTGCTTGCAGCCATGTAGCCGGTCATGCGCTCTCAGGGTTGTTACTCCAAGTCAATGTCCTCTGTGTCCTCTGTGGTTCTCTACATCAAAGAAAGGGAACCAAGTGGTTGAGGGATAGGGAAGAAGGGTAGTCCTAATAACTCATTTGTCCTTTTCTCTTTTTGTTCCAGGAGCATTTAAACCTGTTTAAAAATATTAAATGAAATTAAAACATTACAGAAAATGCTCGAATTCCTTTTGTCCACTCTGTTCAATTCTTAATCCTTCTTGATGTCCCTCGAAGTTGCTTCCTCTGAGGGATAGACTTTATATTTACAAACATTGTATTATTTTAAATTTTAAAAAGAACATACTAGGCTATTCTTTCAGTGCCTTTTCTCCTGCTTTTACATAAAGATGTGTATATATCCACAGAAACCACAGAGTAACACTTTGTGTTGTATATGTGCATATTACGTAAATGAAATTATACTGCACATAGAATTCTTTTTTGCTTTATCATTTGTTCAGGAGCTTTGTATTGTTATACATACACCTAGCTCTTCCTTTTTAATAGCTGCACAATATTATATAACATGAAAATAACTATTCCTTTATCTACCCTAGAATTTCTCTAGAGTGGATGTAGAGTAGTGAAATTATTGGTTCTTAGGGGAAACATATTTGTGGTGGTTGTTGTTTTAGCAAATACTACCAAATTGCTCTATAAAGTGACTATACCGGTTTCTTTTCATGCACCAATCAAGTATTTTGTCAAGGGTCTACACATTCCCCTACTGACTTGCTGTGACCTTGATTGAGCAAGGCATGTTTTCTCTCTGGACCCCTAGTGACTCCATCTGTAGAAGGAGGGAGTTGGGTGGACCCCACAAGTGTACAAGATGGCATAATGATAGGCTGTGCAGCCTCAGAGTGGGTCGGGAATTACTGCCCTAGAGACGACCGGGAGAGGAGGAGGACGCGGCTGACAGCCA
Source organism: Hippopotamus amphibius kiboko (assembly GCF_030028045.1). Classification (NCBI taxonomy): domain Eukaryota; kingdom Metazoa; phylum Chordata; class Mammalia; order Artiodactyla; family Hippopotamidae; genus Hippopotamus; species Hippopotamus amphibius. The sequence continues at coordinate 7,325,552 of NC_080193.1, read as the reverse complement.
AGCTGAAGACAGGCAATTTATATGCACTTGGCCCTTAGCTCAACTCCTCCATTAGCGCAGTGACAATTTATCTGGAGCTTTCACCCAAAAGACCCCTCTGGAAGGCCTGGATACTCTTTTCCCTGGGGGAATTCACCTCCCAGGGTCTCCCAGTGGAAAGAATGGCAAGCAGGGTTAGCAAAATGTGTGTATGGTAATTTTGCCACTGAACAAATAAATACTCTTAACAAATTCAGAGTGATATAATTGCACTGGTCAAAGATAATTACAAGATTTATAGACAATATTAATTCATAATGTACTACAGATGGTGTGGGCCAGCAATGGAACACACATTTACAACTGTATGATGAATATTTTTCTTTCTCATCCCTGTCAGTGTGATGCAGTGACTGAATTTATGTGTCTTTGGAGAAGTCTAAATTTGAGCAACGTTCTGAATGTGAGACGCACCAAATACCCTCCCATCTTCTCCACCCTACCCAGGCTCAGCCATTCCGAGGCTGGCAGCGAAAAGATACAACATGTTTAATGTTTCTAAATCCGATGCCTGTGTTGATTACCCACACTTGGATCAAATCTGGATGCATTTTATGGTTTCCCGATGTATGTAGCTTGGTTTATTTTAGAAGAATAAAAGGAAAAATAAGTTCTTCCTCCTTTGGAGTTAAGAAAGAGGAGATGCAGGCGGATGACAGGGATGAAGTGGACTTTAAGACATGGTAAAGGTAGATTCTGGGCCGCAGTAGATGTGGATTCTGAGCTGCAAGAGAGATGGTAGAGGTGGTTTCTGAGACAGAGACAAGGTGGATTCTGGGACACCGTAGAGGTAGGTTACGGGAGGAAGGTGAGATGAACTCTGGGACATGGAAGAGGTGAGTTCTGAGACAGGGACCGAGTGAGTTCTGGGGTGGGGTGGTGAGAGGTGGGTTCTGGGAAGGGGCAAGGGGGATTCTGGGACACAACAGAGATGGTTTCTGGGGCAGGGTGCTGAGAGGTGGGTTCTGGGACACGGTGGAGGTGGGTTCTGGGGCAGGGGCTGAGAGGTGGGTTTGGGGAAAGGGCAAGGGGGATTCTGGGACAGGACGGACGGACGGTGGGCTGGCCCTCCCACTCCGTGTTCCCAGAACCCACTCACGCATAGTCCCCCTGGAACCCACAACACGACCCATGGCCCCTGTTAGTTTCTCTCCTACAGGCCTTCGCTCAAACATCACCTGCTCAGAGAGGCCTCCCCGGAGCCTCGACCCCCGCATCAGGCCCCCGCCCTGTTACACGTGTACCCACCCTCTGTCCCTTCGTTTCTCTTGGTACCGCTCTGCCTGGTGGGCGACTGTAGGTCTGTACCTGTGATCCCTTGGGCACCGCCTGCTCCTGGCTAGCAGGTGGCTCCCTGCGGGCAGGGGCCGTGTCTCAACTGCTGGTCAGAGAGCGCAGGGCCAGCCCCAGAGAGGTTGCCCAATCCCTTCGTATCGAACGAATGAGGTTCTCCCGTGAGGCTAAGGATCCTGTTTGACCTGCGGTTTCATTCCAAGTGCCTGCGAGGCCTCCTAAGTGTATGATGAATCAATAAGGAAAGGAAAGAAGGCCGTCGGGGCAAGAGGAAGTGAGGGAGGAACGAAGAGGGAGGGAACGTGAAAGAGAAGGAAAGGAGGGAACGTAGGAGGGGGAGAACAAGAGGAAAGAGAGACCAAGGCAGGAAGAACCGGGAGCGGGTGAACGAACGCCCGCCGGACTTCATGAAGTACCCAACGCCTGCCTGGCCGCCTGCGCGCGCCGTGGGACCGGGCGGGCCGTGCGTCTCCCCGCTCGGGACCACGGCCGCGCCCGCGAAAGCCACGCGAGCGGGCGGGGCGCTCCCAGCCAGGGCTCACCCCGCGCCGGACGAGCGCCGCGGGGCGCTGGGGGTCTCGGCCCCGCCCCTCAGGCAGCCCGGCGGCGGCCCCGCCCCACCCCGCCCCCTCCCCTAGCCGCCCGGGCGCGCGCGGCATTGTGGGAGTTGTGGTCCCCGCGGCCCCGCGGAGCGCAGCGCGGCGTCGGCACCAGCGGGGGGACCGGCTCCGCTCCGGCTCGGGCTCCGGCGCCGTGGGCCGGGCAGCAGCCGGGCGGTGGCTCCGCGGCGCGGGCAGGGGGCGTCCGGGCGTCCGCGCCCTCGGGCGACGGCGTCGCCCCGGCTCCAGCGGCCGCCCCCGCCGCCCGCGCGCTCGGGCTCAGGTAAGCGGCTTCTCCGGGGGCTGCGGGGCGGGAGGGCGGTGCTGCCGGGCCGACCCTGCGAGAGGGAGAGGAGGCGGGGGCTGGGCGGCTGCAGGCCCGCGGTCCCCACGCCCGGCTGCGCGGCGGGTGAGGATGCTCGGCACCCCGCATCCCGGCCCGGCCGAGGGGCCCCGGCTACGTGCTGAGCGCCGCCGCCTCGGCAGTGTTCGCGGCCCGGGCCGGGCATCACCCTCCTTGTCCCCTGGCTCCCTCGCGACCCTGTCCACTGTGTTAACACCACCCACCACCATCACCTCCTCGGTGACCATCCTCCTCGGTCCCTTCCCTTGCTTGCTCTCCCCCTCCCCCCATCCCTGTGCATCACCCACTCCCCGTTTCCCGTGGTGGCCCTTCTCCCTTGTCCCATGAATTATCACCAGAAGCCTCCTTCCTTAATCGCACACTTCCCTTGTCAGTACTCACCTTTCCATCGTCCCATCCCACCCCCCAGAATCCACCCCCCCCCCCACCTCCTGGTGGTCACCATCTGTGTTAACCTGTCCTTTCCCCCCACTCTCCTGAGTGGGTAGATACTGAAAAAACTGGCTAAGAAAGTGAGGAGGAAAGACCGCCGGTTCCCCGCAGCAGAGGACTGGCCCCAAGGCAGCTCTCAAGCTCCTGGGTGCATGCATCACAGTCCTGGCCCTGCTCCTTGGGGGGCTTCTAGGGTGGCCTGACCTCACGCTGAAAGTGAGCGCCGGGCAGCCTCTTGGACTGGTAATGTGAACTGGATTAAGCAGGTTAGAGCCGAGTCTCTCCCCCTAGGTGTTCATTGTATCAGAAGTTGTATTTTATTGGACTTGCTCACCAAAAAGTGGCCATGAATTCAGACCCTGTTCCCCAGAGCTGACTGACTTTTAAGGTCTGGAGTTGCATATTATTAAAGCGCAGGACTGCAATAAGGTGTCCCCAACCCTGATGAGGACAAGAAATGGGAACAGATGTGTAAAGGAAGCTGGAAGTTATGTGGTCACCTAGACAAGAGCTGGGTGGGTGTTGGGCGGGGGGGGGGGGGGGGGGGGGGTGGGGGGGGGGGTGGGGGAGGTTGGAATTCATGCCCTCCCAGCTGGAGGGCTGGGGTCTATGAGGGTCAGATATTTGAACCAGTACTTGATAAACTGCCAATCACCCTGCAAAGGTAAAGGTTTAATTTAGTGTCATGTTTCAGCTGTGAGCTTGTTAATCCACCTCTGGGCTTAGGGTCCCGTCAGCGTAGTTTGGCTAACAGTGAGAGACAGGTATGAAAAGTACTTACTTGAGCTCTCAGTGCTGTTTGTGATCTTGTGAGCAGGGTCCGAAGCTGGGGTTCAGGGCATCAGGAGTTTCTGGTGCGTTTTGCTTATGGCTCATCCTAGGGAGTGTCCGTGGCTGGCACTGTCCAGAGTGAAGCTTCCCCGGGGAGAGGGCAAGCAGCCTGGGTGTCCAGTGGAGAGACTCCCTTGTCATCTACGTGGTCCTCCGTGTCTTCATTTTGATTGAAACTTCAAGCAGGGCTGATGGGAACTAACACTTAACAGGTGTTTGTTACGTGATCATCATCTCACTCTTAAAACATTTAAGAAAAACCTCTCCTCCTGAGAAACTCGGTTTTAAAAGTTCCAGTTAGGGCTTCAGCTCAGTGATGGGGGAAATCCTTTCAGTAAAAAAGTGCTTGTTACAACGCAGATGTGAGTTTCACACTGAATTTCAAGAATCCTGGGGTTCGGTTTGGGAGATGGCTTGCCAACAAAACACCTTTCCTCATGACTTTCCTTCTCTTTTCCTCAAGAGGAAACAGCTGCCAGTTATGGGAGTTCTCGCCCAAGGCGAGAACTTGGGCCCCTGGGCGAGTGGGGGAGGGAGTCTGTTTCCATCCGGGGGACCAGCCTTTCCCTCTTCTCTGCAATCTGTGAAGAAATGGAGAACGTGTGAGGAAAAATTTTAGCTTCTAACCTCCCAACTCTTGTATTTTTCCTAGAAACATAAAAATGCCCATGAATATTCAGCATGAGTGTTTCTGACTTACTAAGTATTATAGTCGAGCGATTCTTTAGTCAGTCTAAGCTGGGAAGATAATAAGTAGGGAGTTAAGGACAATCTAAGGTTTCCCTTTGATTTTAATAGCTTTGCACGTCTGGGGACCACCCCCCCCTCCCAAAAAAAATTCCTTGAGATGTATGGCTACAAGAGTTTACCTTTGGCTGTTGGAATTCTCAGTCCTGAGATACCTTTCCCTGCTGGCCCACTTGTGGTTTGCTGGCTAATAGAGATGGGGATTCCACATATCACAGCGGTCGCTAGCACATTCTGAACCATCGCCATGATGTGATCATAAGCGCTTTCCACCTATCATTCCCCTTGAGCCAGTGAGAGAAGCAGTACCCCATCTCACAGATGAGCAACCTGAGACTTAGGGGAGTGACCTGCCCAGTTTGGGTTCTTTACCTCTCTGCTATGTTGCAAGAATGTTCAGGCCAAATTTAGTCCCCGGAGAAAGGGGAGAGTACAGCTTTCCTGTTTTTATTAGTTGTCTTTTTGTATTCCTGCGAGATAAAAGTATGGTACCAAACGAAACTTCTGAATTATTCTGCTCCTCGAGGTGAGGGAATGCATTATACTAGTAGTAGAACATAGGCCTGGCTGTCTTCATCCAATTAGAGCAGGGTGGACAAAGAGTTTCAGCTGGGAAACATGCAGGGTTTTATAGACGCAGGCAACAAGACTGCTGGGCTTCGGTCATCTTTTAGGCTATTAGAATAATCCGCGCACTAGACAGTGGGCCGAACCATCGGCAATATACGTGGCAGAGCACTTCTGTGTGTTTTGGAGACAGAGACCGGAAAGGGCTTCTATTTTCATTCTATCCGTCATTTCACTTTCATAATCCCATGGGTGAAGCCAGTAAGTAGTCTCCCAAGTCAGTAGACAGAAGATGTCCAGTCTGCCACAGATGTGACCTCAGGGAGTCCACTTCCTTTTCCAGTTTGATTTAAGCCCAGCATATGTCAGAAGGGCAAGAGAGATTAAGTAAGAATGATGAAGTGCTGTGAAAAGAGAAAGTAAAATGGAGAATATGCAGTTCCAAGTTCCTTTGCCATTTGTAAGATGCTTTTGAATCCAGATTTCTCTTTAATAAAAGGTACAGAGATTTAAAGAGAATAAGCATTTATTTCATACCTACTATGCAAGAGTATAGCAAAATGGATAGATACTGCTTTGAGGTGAGATGGGCTCTGTGTCCCTGCCCCGGCTGCGTGAACTGGGATGAGTTATAGGACTTCTCTGAGCCTCAGTTTCCTCATCTGTAAAACGGCGATCATAGCACCTCCTAAAGATGACACAAAACAGATGGGAGTACTGTGATTATTAAACGGTACTTGACACAGATTAAACACTACTGGCCTTTTGGGAAAGGGGGGAGGTGGTAAAATGGGGGGAGGATGTACAGGATTGAGAAGTGTGTTCCCTTCCAACAAGGACCTGACAAAATGATCTGGGGCTTTGCGTTTCAGGTGAGGAATTTTCCAGGTGTAAAAATTTATGCCAGTTTATTTTTTCATCTCAGGTTTGGACTGCCTAAAAAATCATTTCATGGTGACCAGCCCCACTTGCCAAGGTGACCCAAGACCACTCCTTCGCCCCTGCCTGCAGTGACTTTTGCCGGGAACGGAGGGGTGGGCACAGACATCTGTCCATGCCGCCCTTGGCAGGATCCGAGGAACCCTGGCAGCCATGCCCCCTCCTGCCCCAGCTGCCCCTCGCCCCCCGCGCTAACCTGACTGGTATGGATGCCCTAGGGACCCCCGAGGATTGACCGGCTGACCTCACTTCGGACCTGCAACACCTCCCCCAACATGTCGCTCGAGTGGCTGGTGGCCTGGAGTTGGTCACTGGACGGCCTGAGGGACTGCATCGCCACCGGCATCCAGTCGGTGCGGGACTGTGACACCACGGCCGCGGTCACCGTGGCCTGCCTGCTCGTCCTGTTCGTGTGGTACTGTTACCACGTGGGCAGGGAGCAGCCCCGGCCCTACGTCTCGGTCAACGCCCTGATGCAGGGCCCCGACGCCCCGGGGCTGCAGAACGGGTTCGTGTACTGCCAGTCCCCCGAGTGCGTGCGCTGCAGCCACAGCGAGGGCCTCAACCAGAAGCTCTACCACAACCTGCAGGAGTACGCCAAGCGCTACTCCTGGTCCGGCATGGGCCGCATCCACAAGGGCATCCGCGAGCAGGGTCGCTACCTCAACAGCCGGCCCTCCATCCAGAAGCCCGAGGTCTTCTTCCTGCCCGACCTCCCCACCTCACCCTACTTCTCCCGGGACGCGCAGAAGCACGACGTGGAGCTGCTGGAGCGCAACTTCCAGACCATCCTGTGCGAGTTCGAGACCCTGTACAAAGCGTTCTCAAACTGCAGCCTCCCGCAGGGCTGGAAAATGAACAGCACCCCCAGCGGGGAGTGGGTCACCTTTTACTTGGTCAATCAGGGGGTCTGCGTGCCCCGGAACTGCAGGAAGTGCCCACGGACGTACCGCTTGCTCGGAAGCCTTCGGACCTGTATCGGGAACAATGTTTTCGGGAACGCGTGCATCTCCGTGCTGAGCCCCGGCACCGTGATCACCGAGCACTACGGACCCACCAACATCCGCATCCGGTGCCATTTAGGTACGTGGCGGGGGCGGGGCCTCCTGGCGCACGAGGTTCTAGTAAGTACAGCCCAGCCGGTCTGGGGGTCTAGGAGTCCGGACGCCGCGAGCGGCAGCCAGCAGCTAGGTTTGTGCTCTTACACATGCTTCACTGTACTCTGATGGGTCACGTGCGAACAATGTTGGCAGCAGAGATTGAGTCAGAAAAGAAAGGTGTGGTCAGTGTAAACCTAATTCGCGACAGAAGCACCGTCCAGAGGAACTGTCTGCAGTGATGGGAACGGTCTCCATCTACACCGTCCAGTGCGGGAGCCACCAGCTGCATGTAACTTGAGTGCCTGCTGTGTGGCCGGTGCAACTGAGGAGCTCGATGTTTACCTTAATCCATATTTTAAAACATGGCAGGTGGCTACTGTATCGGCCGGAGTAGCTCTAGAGCCAGAGGCTGCTGGGGTGATTGATTACTGGGGTTCATAGCGATGCCCAAGTGCCTTCTGAATCACCAAGGACAAAGCAGTGCTCGGTGTTAAGTTGATTTCATTTGGCTTCTGTGGAGGTTGGTAATATGTGTAGTGTGGTTTTGAGAACAGGGTCTGGGGTCAGATTGCCTGTGTTTGCGTTCTGACCCCACCACGAGCTGGCTGTGTTACTTTGGGCAAGTCAGTCCACCTCTCTGGGTCTGAGTGTCCTCGTATGGAGAGTGGAGGTAAAAAGATCATCTTTTACAGAGTTATGTTGAGGCTCTGGTACGATAACGCGCACTGTGAAGCATTTGTTCAAGCAGAGCCTCATGGAGAGTGAGCCTTGATGAAAGCAGGCTCAAAAACGACTCGGTGAAGAGGGAAACTAGTTCTCCAGAATGCCTCCTTCCTAGTGAGTGGTGATAACACGTTGGTTACCAAGGCAACAGCACCACTGGTTAGCATCCCTGACTAGAGGAGCTGCTGGGAGCCTGAACAAGGCCCAGCTTAGGAAGTTGCAGTGTGGCCGCCCCATCTTTGGGATGGAGGGAGGAAGAGCACACGGAGGAGCCCGAGTGTAGGCTGGGGCGGGGGCTTCATAGCTGTGCTCCGCGGAGGAGCCTTGGAGCTGCCTGAGGGACCTCAGCCAGACGCCCCGGGCCCTCCAGCCCCTCTCCGCCCGGGGCCCTCCGCTCCTCCCGCTCTCTGTGTGGGGCGGGACAGAGGGCTTCACTGCTTCGAGAAAACGAAAGGAACTCGATTCAAGCAATTGACGTTGTTTTGAGTGTTTAAAGAGTAAAAGCAGGATGGGGTAGGGGCTCTGGAGGGAGTGGCCTGGCTTCATGGCCGGCTGTGAGACTTTGGGAAATAACTGCACCTCTCTGGGCTTCAGTTTCCACATCTGTAAAATGAGGAGGTGGTTCTTCCACACAGGAACGTTGAGAGGTTTCAATACAGTAACATCTTCCACAGCTACTTGACACGGCGCCTGGCACGTGACAGCATTCGATAAATGGTAGCTAGTAGCTTTTATGAGCAAACCCTGTGTTGGGCAGTGTGAAAAATGACCCAAAACACATAGTCCCTGCCCCCGAAACAGTGGAAAATGCACAGACTCTGGAAGCACACATACCTGGACTCAGATCCCAGCTTAGCCCTGTTCGCCGGGTGACCTTAGGCAGGCTCTGAAACCGACCGAGCCTTGGTTTTCTTCTCCCTAAAATGCGCATAATACCTACCTGGAGGGCTGTTTGGAAGGTTAGAAGTGTGTCCTATGTGTAAAGTGCTTGGCAGGTAGAGGCAGTCAGGTAAAGAGCGCTCCGGTTAATCTAGAGATGAGATTGTCTGAGTGATGGTTGTGATGATAAGATCTCTGTGCCAGGCACCAGGGTACCCTCTGAGCTCAGGGGACGCAGGGCTGCCAGTGGGCTGCTGCGGGGAGGCGGGTCTGACCCTGCAGGACCTCTGGGACCACCAGAGTGGAGCAAAGGAGGAGCCTTCCCCTGGGGCTGGGGTGTCATATCTGGGCTCCCTGGGGCGCCCGCTGGTGGGGCTGAGCTCGGCCTGGTGGGTGGGAGCAGTCCGCAGGGGGCCCCCCTGCCCGGCTGAGGAATTGAGGCTGTGGGCAGCAGGGAGCAACGCTCTTCTTTTCCCAGGTTTTCCTTGTAAGTTTTTTAAAAGTTTCCGAACGGCACGTAGGGAAGGGCATTTGAGGTTGAGGTGGTAGAATTCTGGGCGGGTGTGTGGAGTAGGAAGGGCTGGTGGCAGGACACCTGGGATCTGCCCCCGGGTGTTAATGCCTGTTGTGTATCTGTGCAGTGTACGCGTGTGTCTGTGTGTTTGTGTAATATGTGCCCGCATGGGCATCTTTATGACCTGTCATTCTCCTCTCAGCCCAGAGTCACTTGCCACCAGAAAAACTGGGTCATCTATGTCACCCTGGACAGTAGGCGGTGCTGGGAGGCGTCCCAGCGGCGTGGGCTGTCCCTGTGGCCAGGGCGCGCGCCAGGGTTGGGTTTGCTCCATTTCCTTCTCTCCTCTGTCCCTCCACCCAGCAAGGAAGGCGAAGGGTGTGATACTCACGTGCCCTTGTGTGTTGGCAGAGGGGGAGTCCAGAGAATGAGGTCAGAGCAGGGCCGCACCCCTGCCAGTTACCTGGCTGGCGTAGGGAGGCACCTGCAGTCCCAGGACTGTGCCCTTGAAATGCGGCGGGTGGGGGCCCCGTCGCCGGCCTCCTCTGCTGCCTCCTGTCTGAGTCGGGGCTGGGGGCGTCGTCCCTCCGCACCACGCTGCTCTTCGGTCCTCAGCCCTTCCGGAGGGCACACGTTTGCCGAGCCTGCCCCACGCTTCCGCTGGAGGTGGGGTCACTCAGCCCCCCTCCACGCAGCCCAGCTGTCACCCAGCCCCGTGTACGGGGCTGCGGTGCCCCCACCGTCACACACCTCCAGGGAGCAACCTCTGGCAGTAGCTAGGCAGATGTGAGCCAGGAGGCGATACCCGTCCGAGTGGCCGACCCTCAGGAAAGGGTAGATGAAAACGCGGGCGTGTGTCCAGGTTCTCACTGAGGAAGCGCAGGAGGCTCTCGTTTTCCTTCTGTGAGTGTATTGTTGGATTTCTCGGCTGTCTGGCTGGGTGATACAAGCAGGTCAGCTCGTGTCTGCCCTGCCCACTCTGAGTGCCAGCTGCCAGCCTCCTGAAGTGGGGCTGCCAGTGGACGGAGCCCCTTCTCCACTCTTCTTGGCCTCTGTCCATGGGGACAAAGCAGCGAGCCCTTCGCCAGAAGGGCCTGGGGAAACGAGACTGGCCGAGGCCACGTGTGGGGCCTGTCTCTGTCCCCCGGAACCACTCGAATGCTCTGTTTGGGGGAGTGTTGATCATTTGTGCCAGCCAGGCTGGTTCGAGGCAGTAGGCGGGGATGGTGGGCTGCTGGAGGGCTGGGGCTCAGGGAGGGGAGGCGGAGGGGCGTGAGCGGGGGCTGGGAAGCCGGCTTGCTGGCCGTGTTGCTGTTGTACCGTGGGGGGTGGTCGTGACTCATTCTGTGGCCCTGAAAAGGGGGAGCTTCATTTTGAAACTCCGGGGTGGACTGTCCCTGCAGAGAACCACCTATTCCTAAAGGCCTTCTCCACAGAACCGAGTGGTGAAGGGCACCCATGGGAAGATGTGGCCTGTGGGGCGCTCTCCACCCGGGCGGCCGGCGGAACCCCTTTACACCTCTCACCTCCCCCCAGCAGCTGTTAACAGTAGTGGGAGATCCTGGTTCCAGAGGCAGAATGGACAGTGTCCGCTGATTCAGTGAAATGTAGCATGGATCGTGGACACATGCTAACGACAGGGAAATTGACAACCACTTGGCATCACTGCTGCTGATGTAACAACCAGCATTTGCATCCTACTGTCCAGTGTTGTAAGAGCCTGTTTCATGGAGCCAGCCAGATTTGGGTTCAAATCTCAGTTCCCACAGGACTAAATAGCGACTTCCAGCAGGTCACTGAAATCCTCTAAAGCTCAGTTGCTCCGTCTGGAAAGCATGTGAAGTGATGTCTGTAAAGTGTTTGGTTAACGCAAACCTGCTCACAGTAATTGGTAGCAAATGATTGGTAGCCAGGACAGTGGTCACGCAGCCTGGAAGGCAAGGATACTCATGGCCCCTCTTTACAGGTGAGGAGGCTATGGCTCAGAGAGGTCGACCAGCTTGCTCAGAGTCACCCAGCACATAAGGGTCAGAGCCAGTTGTCTGACCCCTCGGTCCTGTCCACTCCGCCACATGGCTTCTTTGTTTGACTTCTTACTCCATACGTGCTTCCTGGAGCCGTCCATTTCTGGTTCGGAGGCTGTGTTAAATCCTCCGGCTGTAGGGAGAATGCTGTTTCACGTGTCGTAGGGACGTTAAATCTGAGCCGGGGTGCTGACTGGTCCAGGGTCATGATTGGCAGGGTGAGTCACTGAAGACAGAACGCCACGGTCCCTGCCCCTCTTGCAGGGCCCACTTCCTCCTGGGTCAGGGCCTACCCAGCGTCCTGGGTCAGATGGTACGCTGGTGCCTTTATTCACAGACGACCAGGTAGTGCCGGGGCCAAGTGTTCCTTCAGACCCTTGGGTTGGAGATGGGGGTGTGAACGTGCACACATGGCAGCAGTTGAACCAGACCCCGTTTCTGGGGTTACATACTCGAGCTTGGGTCCCCCCGCTTGCATTTTGAACATAGGGCTCCCTACAAGGGTGTCCGTCTGTTTCCTCTCAAAGCTCAGGTATTTCTTTAGAGGCGTCTCCAGTTTCCCAGAATGAGGCTGGGGAGACTTGGACTGGGAACATGCTGTCCTCAAGCCTCACGGGGGATTGAAAGGTTGGACCCCAAAGAGGAGGGCCCTGTGTGAGTCTTTGCATCTTTAATCTCAGCTGAAGCAGCCCTTGCCTGTTGGGCAGGCGGGGTTCTGAACCTGGGGGGGTCCCACGGCTGGGCTTCCGGAGCCATAAACGTGTAGTGCAGGCCTTGGTCTGTGCCTTAATCAGAGGTGTCCCTTACCCAGAAGAGATTCAGCCACCAGAGAAATGAGTTTTTCCAGGGAGCCCAGCGAGGATCCAGGTGCACAGCCTGGATCCGTCCTCTCACACTGCCCCCACCCACCCACCAAAGGGGGCTCCCGAGGGGAGGCGGAAGGTCGGGGCTTCGGAAGCTGAGAGCTCCCGCCAAAGCCTGCCACCCCTGACTTCCGGCATCCCTGGACCTGCCTGCCTTCATTCTCTTTTCTCTGCTTTTCCCCCAGGTCTGAAGACTCCAAGTGGCTGTGAGCTGGTGGTGGGCGGAGAGCCCCAGTGTTGGGCGGAAGGCCGCTGTCTCCTCTTCGACGACTCGTTCCTGCACGCTGCGTTCCACGAAGGTAAGTGTCTGTCTGCCCCAGGGCCGCCTTTTTATTATTTTATTTTATTTTTTTGGGGGGTACACCAGGTTCAATCAACTGTTTTTATACACATATCAGGGCCGCCTTTAAAAACATGTATTATATATTTTATATATATGTGTGTGTGTGTATACATATTTAAACTTTATCCTTTGGAGCAGTTTCTGGTTTCCAGAAACATTGAGCAGGAAGTCCAGAGTCTGCCCCTTGACGCGACCCTCGCCCCCGTGCAGCCTCCCCTTTTATGAACATCTCGCATCAGCGCGGTACGTCTGTTATAACGGATGCGCCAGTTTTGACACGTTATTATGAACGCAGGTCCACAGTTTACGTGACGGTTCACTCTTGCTGCTGTACGTTCTGTGGGTCTAGACAAATGTGGACTGTCCCGTGTCCACCTCCCTGCCCGAAAACTCCTCCGTGCTCCACCTACCGCTTCTTCACCCCTCCCTCCCTCTGCCCACTTCCTTTCCTGCGCTCTGCTCAGAACCTTCTGGGGCCTTCTGATAATGTGGTTGATCAGAGAGGAGAGCTTGTGATCTGCCCCAGGGGCCGGAGGGGTCCCTGCGGGAAAGCTGAGCGCGTGGGTGCGGTTGTGTCCGGGTCCGGCTCCGGGCACTTTGAACCTCTCCTCTCTCGCCGTCCTCCCCCAGGTTCTGCGGAGGATGGTCCCCGGGTGGTTTTCATGGTGGATTTGTGGCATCCAAACGTCGCAGCGGCCGAACGGCAGGCCCTGGATTTCATCTTTGCTCCAGGACGATGAGGACACGGGTGGTGCTGGAGTCGCCGAGAGTAGCCGCGGGTCCGCCCCCGCCCCTGTTTCGATTCCATGCTCAGAAACCTGCCTCAACAGAAGGCTCTCATTTGGGAATTTTTGTTACGATCGTGTTGGGTCCCTTTCTCCTCTGGTTGTTGAAAATGGGAAATTTTCAGCTTGTATTTCCTTAGATTTTTTCCCCTTGCAGTCATTTGCTTCTGCGATTCCTTTCTGCCTAAAAGCGCATTCCTTTGCTCTGTGACCAGAGGCTTGGTGTCCCTGTCATCTGTGTCACGCTGCTACTTGGTTTTGTCAGTGCTCTGAAATAGAGGCGCCAAATGGTTACTTGTCTGAATGTAATAACGTAAATCTTCTTGTCATCTTAAAAGAAAAAAACAAAAAACAAAAAACTGCAAGCCAGAGAGCTGGAGAACGTGGCCTCTGCCGCTGTCACAGTCACCCAGGGGGCCCTTTAGCTGCCCCAGGGCGGGAGGAGTCTGCGGTCGTTGGCCCCAGCTGTCCCTGGGGGGCTTCACTGGCAGGCGGCCCTGGTCAGGGGCGGGGCAGACTCACCGTCGCTCACCTCGCCCCGAACCCCATCAGGTCCCTGATGGGTCTGGAGGCGTTTCTGTAGACGCTGCTCTCCGACAAAGCTGAGGCTGGCGTCTTCCAGGGCCGAGCTGGGGCTCCCTGGCCTCGGCCGCTGAGCGTGCGATTCGCTTCCCTCACTGCCTGCAGAAGCCCCACTGCCAAACCGGGCCTGGAAAATTCCGTTTGAGCTGTTTGGAGTCCACGGTGATGAGTGTTCAGACCACCAGGCTGGCTGACGGGCGCCGAGGTGGGATAAGACCTCACGCGTCCAGTGATGTTCTGGAAGAGCCTTTCTCTGGCAAAACTGGAATCGTAGATCCGCCCAAAGTGTCTGTTTTGCTTTGGCGTTCTGTTGCCTATGATTTTCCATTTATCTGTCAGTACATAAATGTTCAAACACTGGGCTCGGAGATCGTGGCGGAGTTGCCCCGGTGTCTCTGTCTCTGCACGGGGTGTGGCAAGGGCCACCTAAGCCAGTGTGCGCGTGAGGACACTGGGGGGACCTACTGACCCAAAGGACCCATGGCCCTGGTGCTGGGACTTCCTGAAGGACGTGGCTGGTTTGAGGCGTTAAGTCTAGAACCGGCCTCCTGTTAGCTGCCCTGTGAAGGAGTGGCCTCCAGCCACACTAGAGATGCCTTTGTGGAAAACTGCATTGATATCATGGCAGAGGCAGGTTAATGAAGCCAGGGCGCAGTGTGGACACACTGCTTGTCCCATGTGCAAGTCCAGTGTTTCTATCCGAACGCAAACCAGCAGCTTCTGGGAGGAATGGCCGTCAGGAGTAAACATGATCTGCAATGCACGAGGTAGTCACTAGCAAGCGTGCAAAAAAACTGTGTCTACATTTGAGTACAATTTCTACACAGATATTTTTCAGTGATTAGAATGCAGGAAAGGGCAGACATTTCAAACACACCTGAAGTCTTTTTATCCATTAAGTTTCTTGTTAAAGAATCTCCGAGGTGCATGATTTCTATACATACCGACCGCTCTGCGTTTGCAAAGCCAACAGCCTGCACAGGTCCCTGGCTGCCTGTGCTCATGTGACGCAGTTGGGGAACAGGAGGTAAATAAAAGATCTTGCTGAAAACCAGAGTGACGTGGTGACGTGGTCTGTGGCAGGGGTGACGTGACTAGGGCCGGAGCTCCGAGAGGGCCGCTCGTGCGCGTTTGAGGCTCTTGGTGTCCGGATCGTGTCACGGAGGCAGGCGGCCCCTGCAGGTGATCACAGGCACTGAATGAAGCAACAGGTAGTTCTAAGTCACGGGCGTGGGTTGGGGGAAGGCAGATCCATGGAATGTTCTGGAACTGCAGATGTCCCTCTGGGCAAAGAGCAAGGACCGTGCTTCAGGAAAGCTGAGGATTCAGGACTCGGTGCCAGGAACGCGCTCCCATGTCACCTTGGGTAAGTCACGTGCCTCTGGGAGCCTCAGTTTCCTTCACGGTAGAGACGGGGCCTGGCACGTGAAGCAGCGAGGCAGCTCCCCTTCCTGACAGGGCAGTGGTGCTAAGCTGTCCCGGGGAGACAGGCGAGGAGGGAAGGGTGGGTGAGGAAGAGGTGGGTGAACACGTTGGATCAGAGGTAGAGGGGCCGGGGGAGCCGCGGCTTCTTTCTGTGGTCTGTGTCTAACCTCAGGGGGAGAAGCAGGGCCCTCGATGGCTACGTGGAGAACTTTTCCCCATGTCTGAGGTGAGGGATGGGGGCTCTGGTGGCCTGGAGCCCCAGGAGCTGCCTGGCTGCCGCGTGTTTTCACCGCACGGCTGGCCGGGCTGCCCCAGCAAGAGGGAGGGGAGAGCACCCCGCGCTGGGCCGCACTATTTCTCACTCTCCTGAAGTGTGCATTGCCAACGAGGCGGTTGCTAAGGTAATTTACATGTGGCAGCCGGGGATGCCCAAGGTGAGAGAGGGGAGCCGGCATGCCCGCCCAGCTTCACATGGGAAGCCGTGCCTCCGCGGCAAGGCTAGACCCGTTACGCAGTTTGACAAAGTCACCTCCCAGGTCTCCCAGGCACCTGCTCGTCATCCCCCAAAGTCACCTAGATTGTCTGGGTTCTGAGCCCGCCTTTCGTGACAGCGGCCATACCTGCAGCATCGAGTGCCCCGCAGCGTGTGGTGGGGGAGGGGAAGGGCAGTCCTCACCCCCCTGTTCTGGACTCTGGCTGCACCGTACAGTCATCTGGGGAGCTTCTGAGAAATACTGAAGCCTGCACCCCGCCCCCAAGGCATCTCATTTCCTTGTCCAGGTCTCGGTATTTGTTTCAACTCATTTCCTGGGCTGACTCTAGTGTGTACCTGGGGCTGAGGGTAGATGCCCTGAGTAGCAAAAATGTCAAGGCCTTTGAAACCAGCCAGCTGGAGGCTCAAGGCTGAGCTGTGCCCCTGTGTATGCTGGGCAGGCCACCGAACCTTGGTCTCTAGGGGATGGTCACTGTTTTTAACACTCTCCTCCAGCAGGACTTGGATGAGCTCTTGCCAGAGCGTAAGAGTCCCGTTCTCAGTCCTTGGGTTTCCAGGACCCGACTCCCCGCCCCCCTGGACACATGACCCACACCTGACCAATCAGAGCCTTCCAAACTCCTGGGCACTCAGGGATTGGGTCAGGGCTGGGACCCCTGGAAAAGAGAGGATACTTTTCAAGGGATGGACGTGGGGGATCCAACATAAAGAAAATCTGAGAGTGAAACCCACAGAGGAAAGCAGGTCTCACCGTGCGGAGACCATCTGAGTCCTAATATAGCTTGGCCAGGAGCCAGCCCTACCTCTGGACACTTCCCATCAGCCAATAAACTCCCTTTTGACTCTGAAGCCTGAGCTGCGGTTTCTGTCTGTTGCTACCAAATGTCCGGATCCAGCCCGTGAACGTCATCTATGAAATGTGCCTAACGTTTCCTCTCTTAGGCGTAAAGTGAGGTTTGAATCAGATAATATTGTGGCACGTTGTGGGTGGTTGGGAAGTGCTTATCACATGTGTTTAGAATGTAAATAGGAGAAGTGGAGGCTGAGCACAGAATGCTGTTTTTAAGGACCATCATGCCCTGCTGCCAGCCGCCTCCCCATGGCATGTACATCCCCGGCGAATCTTGCTAACCAGATGTAAACACAGGGAGCAGGACAGAATAAGGCCATATATTTTAGAGCTGCGGACAGATGGCAGTGAAAGTACTCAAGCAGATTGTAGCGTTAGGTGGCAGGAGGCGACACGCGCAGAGACTGACTGACTTTCTGCCTCCTTCCCAGGCACACACGTTGGTCCTCTCTTCAGCTCACCCACCTTCCCCGTATGTCCCACTTCCATTGCATTAGCCACCCTGGATTCAAGGTGAGTGTTTTGTCCTCAGATACAGACAGCACTGCACCTCTGGGTTATTCTGTCGCATACGTTGTTATCCCATGATACTTGCAGCCCCAGCGGGGGGCGGAGCCGGGACAGTTATGCACACTTAAGGCGAGAAAACGTAGGCTCAGAGGGCGGTGCCCGTGAGCAAGGGCGTGGTGCCGGCTGGCGGACAAGCTGGACATAGAAGCCAGGTGTCCCAGCTCACAGCTCAGCATCCCCAGGCTTTTGAACTCTGGTCACGCGTTCAGGCCTCTCTGTCCACAGCGGGCAGAGGGGACCCCACCCTGGGGAGGCCGTTTGCCTTCTCAGGACACACACACTGAGCCCCACTTTCTGTGGGTCCGTGAAATGCCACACTTTTACATACATAGCCTTTTCTCTCCATTTGAAAGAAGACACTGAGGTTCAGAGAATTAAATTCACTTGGCCCAGCTTCCAAAGCACTAAGTCATAGGGCTGCGATTTGAACCCTGGTCTCTGACACCAAAGCCGAAGGCTCCTACTGCCCCAGGAACAGCTGGGGCTAGTTGGAGAGCAAAGACACAGCCCGTATGCACACGGGAGGTGAAGTCGGGAGAGCGCTTGTCTCACCCTCCCATTGCCCTACGCCCTTCTGGGGATGCCCTCCGCCCCCCTGGTAGGAGGGCAGGGCAGAGAAGGGCTGGCACTCAGCTTGGACCCAAGCACACTCAGCAACCGTGAAATGGCCTCTTCTTGGCTCTTGACAGGATTCAAAAGGCACTCTGGGTTTTGTTTCCCGGAGAAATACAGCTGGTTTCAGGTTCAGACATTTAAAATAAGCAGAGAGGAAGTGTCCTTTTTCAGCCTTGAAGCCCTTAGACTCTTCACCTTAAGCTTCTCAAATTCAATGAACATGGTGAGAAAAGATCCAGGGTCTTTTTTCCCTGAGCTAGGATGACGAGTGTGGATCTCACACCCTGCCCTCCCCAGGGGCAGAGGACAGGGGACTTCCCTCTCCTCTGCTCTTTTCCCAGGACAAGTCCACAGTGAAGGGGGATGTGTGTGTGGTGGTAGGGGGTTAATAAATGCTAGTATTGCACGCCGTTCGAGAGCGTTAGCTATTGGTTTCCTGTTTAGCCCATGGACCCCTTAAAAGTAGGGGTCTCCCTCTGTCCCTTGTGGCTTCCTCCATCTGGAGACAGTGCCCGTCATAAAGCAGGCCAGAATCAGTTTCGCTGGGCCTAAGTCAGTGTGTTGACTGAGTCGCACTCCCCACGGAGGCGCAAGGGTAGAGTCCATCCTTTGCCTCTCCTGGCATCTCGTGGCCCCCGTCGTGCCTCAACTTGCGGCCACCCTACTCAGCCTCTGCCTCCCTCCTCACATCACCTTCTCCCCGAGGAACCACCTCCCTCTGCCTCTGACAAGCAGACTGGTGGTGGCACTCAGGTAACCTGCATCTCAAGATGCTTAATCACACCTGCAAAACCTGGATCACGCGACGTGATGCGCACAGGACCTGGTTGGCATCTTTGGGGGCCACCGCTGGGCCCACGACCCAGGGCCTGTGGCCTGACGTGAGGATGCACACTCTGTGGGGCGCGGCTGCACCCCACTTCCTACAGCATGGATGTGAGGAACACGGTAACTGGGGGTGTGTGAAGAGCACCTCGGCCACATGGGAAAGGCCCAGCATGGGGGTTAAATGCTCGAGAGAGGACACCCGAGAGGGTGACCGCAACCAAGTCCAGCCTCCATTTGCTACACTGTCAAGGTGACAAGAGCCACGGGCCTTGCTTCCCTCCAGCAGGAGGTAGTTTGATTAGGTTCAACATCCCTCCAGGGACCAGGGGTCCTTTCCCAGCAGGAGTCTGATTGCCACTGTTAATCACGCCAGGGGAACTTATTCCCTGAGGCCACAGGGACTGACCCCAAACAGAGCCTCTCACTTCCTCTCCCTCCTCTTGTGTTCCCCACTCACTGGAGGGAGGCTGTTGTCCTGGGCGTCGGGGGCAGTCTGGGGTCTACCGTAAACTGGGGCAGGACAGGCGGTCCCACAGATGCTGCTGTCCCTGGGGAGCGCTGGTGTTGGGGTGCAGGGCTCGCTCCAGCAGGAAGGGTCAGACTCTGGCACTTGCAGGAAGAAAGGGGAGGGCGTGCTCCGCTTCTTCCTTAGCTGTGCGGCGCAGGCTCCCCGGTGGGGATGGTGGCAGCTGGGACCCGGGACCACGGCCGTGTCCAGCATTGGGCTGAAGGGTCCCCGGGCCAAAGCCTCAGGGAACCTGGTGGGCAGATGAGATGTGGGCTTGTGAGTGTCCTCCCTGTGTTGCTGTGACAAATCACCCCAAGAGCGGCTTCAAACAACACACATTTGTTATCTCCCACGCTTCCCGAGGGCTAGGAACTGAGAAGTGGCTCGGCTCCATGGCTCTGGCCGTTTCTCACGAGGTTCAGCCAGACGTCAACAGGGCTGCCGTCCCTGAAGGGGGCCGGGGCTGGGGGACCTGCTTCCGGGAAGGCTCACGTTGTGGCCACAGGCAGGAGACCCTCCCCGCGAGGGCTTCTCCACCCGGCTGCCCGCGGGTCCGCTTCTCCCCAAAGGAGGTGGACCGACATAGAGGGGGCAGCTGTGGTGTTTCACAGCCTACTCTCAGAGGTCACACTGTCATTTCTGCCACACTCTAGTCATTAAAAACGAAGCACTAAGTACGGCCCACACGCGGGGGAGAGTCGGGTCCCTAATTTGTAGCCACGAAATCGTGGACGTATTTTAAAATGACGGTCGCTCGCGGGTCTCGCGTTCTGCTGTGCAGACCTCCTGCTCTCCCTGTGACTGTCGCGACTCAACGCACAGGGAAGCACTGGCTGCCTCCAGCACTGATTCTCAGAAACAAGCATTTTGTATCACAGGCGTTTTAGGCTCGACAGCAGCCCTGGGGAATGAGATGGGAAGAGAGGTTTCTGGAAGCAAAACAAAGGAGGTTAAGATCTGCCAGTGGCCTGACCTCCAGGACAGGGCCCGGGGACGGGCAGCGGACTTCCTGGTGAGGCAGATCTCGTTTGGAACAGTCCTCGGGTCCACACAGTTAGCTGAGGTACTGGGGGAGGGGGGTGCGCTCCAAGTTCTGTCCCTGTGTCAGCGTATAACAGGCTGGAATTTCACCAAACGCAGGCCTTGGAGACCTCACAATTCTGGAGCTTCAGTGGCAAGAGGAAAAAAAGTCTGGCTGCTTGAAAATTCCCCAGGACAGAAAGGGAACATGTTGTGTATCAGTCAGTCATGGGAAGGTTCCTAGAGAGCTTGGCCCCGGGACTTGTAAGGGATTTTTCCTTGGAGGATCTGGCAGAGAAGCAGGACAGTGTACGCTGCTCCTGGCTTAAGGTGGGGTCCTCCTGCGTCTGAGAAGCTCACCCACTTAGGCCAGCCAGTGACAGGAGGGACCGCAGAGAGGTGAGAGGAAGGATGACACAGGCCTGATGTGCCGTCCAGCCCTGCTGAGCTGGTGCTCCCTGGGACAGCCCGCCACCCTCGCACACACACTGCGCTGACACGCGCCCTGCCTCTCCTGGCCACGCTGGATCAGGCAGGGCAAAGAGGGACGTGACCACGCAAAATACACACGTATGTACATATATACATGCACATCTTCATCCCTACTTTGTCCCTAGAGATGTTACTGTTTCTCAGAACTCAGTAGTGTTTTTGGCTATTTTATTTTTAGCCCTCAGAAACTTGTTTCAAGAAAAAGACACCATGTCATAAACATGAGCTGCCCACTCACTGACATGAAGTTATTAACGTCACAGTTTTCAGATGGAATCTCAGTAACTCCAGTAAACACCTGGTTAGGATTTTGCGACAGCTTTTCATCTTGTGACCTGCATCGTATTATTATAAAAGGCTGGACTACAATGTAACAGAAGTGATTTTTTCTAAGTACTGCTCCCGCCCAGAGAGACACAAATGCTGTTCCCTTTCACGCGGCTGCCACTGAAAAGCACAGTTCTGCTTCTGCACCAAAACCTTTTAGAAACTCCTGTTTGGGACACTCACTGAGGAGGAACCAGCAGCACAGCCCACTTCCAACCAAGGGGCCCAGTCTGGCCTGTCGTCACCCAGCTCTCGGTGCCGGCACCCCAGACTCCCCTCCGTGTTCTCAAGATCTGGCCCCACTGCATGGTAATCTGAAGCACAGGCTCCTCGTTCTGCGTATAGTTCCAGAAAATTCAAACAAAGTGGTGCCAGCATCCCTGCCTCCCTGCACTGGGCGTCCCGGCCTCCCTGCACTGCGCGTCCCGGCCTCCCAGGAGGACGGCTCTGAAGGCAACCTGAGAAGCGGGAGCTCTGGGCTTGCTGACAAATCCGCCTCCCGGCTGTGCAGCCACACCTCAGACCGGCCCCCGGCAGGCAGGGCTGGACAGATACTCTAGACGAGGGACCACGAGGGTCTAGAAAAAACGCCAGCCTGAATTTTTGTGGTCCTGGTTAAGGCTGGGGCGGAACAGCAGCAAGACGTGTCGGGTGCCCCCGGCTCAGCGTGACGGGGACTCGCTGGCCCTGTGCCCCTTGGGTGTGAGGAGTCAAGGTGCCCAGCCTGGCCCCAGCGCTGCCCACACCATCAAGTTCTTTACCATGTGCCCAGGTCCGCTGACTGAAAGAACCACCCCCTCCAACCCCAGACTGCAGAAGGAGTAGCAAACACTCAAATATCATTACACTCCTAAAAAAAAGGAACATTCCAAGAAAAATAAAATAGAGGGACTTTTCCATTTAACAAGGTAGAGCTTCCTTTGCTGGGGTTCGATGTGACAGTCATCTGCTGGGGTCATGAACTTGCCACAGTTCAAAGTAAGTTCACCCCGTGCTTCAGCAGCTTCTGCTTGGCTTTGCCCGGGAGGCTGAAGGCGCCGTCCTGTGGACTTGGGAAGCCGGAGCTCCGTGCCGCCACCGCCAGCTGCTGGAAGTAGGTTTCCTGGACGGGGTTGCAGCAGGCGTACACAGCCGTGGAGGCGTTCCTGTCGCAGGAGGAAAGGAGACCAGAGTCCGACGCTGCCCGTGCAGATCTCAGACCCCAGAGGCCCCGAGGACTGCTGGCCTTTGGCCCAGCAAGACGAGTCGTGGCCCAGTCACTCCGGCCTGGGAGAGGGGCGCTGCGGCCTGGGGTTACAGGCGTGGATCTGGAGTCACACACCTGGGTGCTCACCCCACGCCAGCGATTTCCTGGCTGTGTGCCCTTGGCTGAGTTGCTCAACCTTGCTGAATCTCAGCTTTCTCATCGGCAAAATGGACATGACAACACTCAATTTCCTCACTGAGGTTTTATGAAGAGAGTCAATGAGTAGGAACATATACAAGTTGCTTAGCCCGCGGGGAGTGGTTAAGAGATGGAGGCTGTTGTTCCTATTACTGTTATTCAAATGAGCTACGTATCCCAACGCTAAGACCCTCTCGGCTCCAAGGAGGGTGACATAGTGCAGGGCCACTGCGTGGGTGATGGGTCTGGGTTGCCGGTGTGGGGCAGCTCTGACTTAAAGCCAGAGGAGACGCATTTATCACGGAAAGAGATGCAGAAACATTGGCTGGAGGTGGCGCTGGGCAGCAGAAACGCCCGCACTCCTGTGTGGCAGGTGACAGGCATTAGAACCTGGTCAGCACAGTCGCCAAGCCCAGAGCCCACACCCCTCCCTCTTGGACAGACTGTCCCCTGCCTGGAACTGGAAACGTGTGTGGAGGGGCACATGCCTGGAGATGAGACACCTGGGCTCAGGTGTCTGAGTAAGAACGCGACCCTGGGGCGAGTCGTTCCTCCTGTTTGTGCTCCAGTTTCCTTGTCCATTAAATGAGGTTAAAAAGAATGCACTCGATCAAATCATTCCAAGCACTTAACTGAATCATATACGCAGAGCAGGCACCCCCCATTCTAACCATCTAACTTGCCTTCTTTTCTGTTACCGGTTTCATAAGGGAAGCATGTAGAGAGAGAAGGTAGAAATTTGGCTGGTTAAAGGCTGCAGATGCAGGAATGGGTCATAGGTCCAGGTGCGCTGGCATGCCGGTGTGGGGACATGCAGCCAAGTGAGAGAGCAACTTGTAAAGCAGCGCATTAGTACACTCGTTTTCTAGAAGACCATCAAAATAATAAAAAATTCTAATCATCTATCTTTTAGATGCAAAAAATAATAAAAACCAAACCCAACACAACCTGGAGTAACATTCACCAAACCATTAACCGTGGGTATCTTCGGGCATATGCCCGACATTTTACTTGAGGCACGTCTGGATGTTTTGGTCACGAGCACGCGGGACTCGTTAAGTCAGAAGACAGACGACAGCACTTCTGAGGCCCTTCCTCCCTCCCGGGTGACGGATGGACGCGCCGAGACAGTGAAGGCCTCAGGTCCCCTCCCTGCTGCACCCTGCAGGGTCTGAAGCAGTCCGCACCCCAGGACGGGACCCGGCAAATACAGGACACGGGAAGCACCAGGGCAGATGACAGCACCCGCGGCGCGGAGCAGGCAAGGCCCTGGCTGCTCCCCAGACTGTCCTGTCCCTCCTTCTGTTACGAATGAGACTCTGCCCGGGACCAAGGTGGCTCCGGTGCAGGGCTGCGAGTGACCCGGGGACGCCCTGCTCACCTGACGGTCACCTCATAGAGTGCGGGCAGCTGGGCGAAGTCGGAATGCATCAGGCTGACGGCCTGGAGGAAGCGGCGGTCCTGGGCCGTGGCCACCTGTGGCAGGTTGGCTTCCGGAAGAGGACACAAGTCGTGAGTGGCGGGACCCCTCCCCCACAACATCCCCCAACCCCACGACCATAAACTGGGATGGAGCGAGGCCCCCGGCCAGGAGTGCACGGGCCCAGGGGCCACGGGACAGAGGCCGGGGCGCTGGGCCCGCCAGCTGCGCCCACCACGGAGCACACGCTGCCCCCGACGGTGGGCGACACGGTCTCTGCACACGAGTGTCTATATCAGGAGGCGACCTCATCACAGATGTGTGAACAGGCCTGTGCTTCTCTCAAAATGTTGGAGAAACAGTCCACAAGAGACAGACAAAGGGGTATTTGCCAAGAGAATTGAAGCCCCCTGGGAGCTGGGCCCTGGGTTCCGACCCCCAGCACCTCCCGGGGGGCCCCTTACCTGCCAGCACGTTCTGGACGCGGTCGTAGTGCGCGAAACCGTAGGCTCTGGCCACAGGGGCCGCCTGCTCCCGGGGCAGCGTCTCGTTCAGGTGCACCTCCAGCCCGTTGAGTGACGCCAGGCTGCCGTGGTACTGCAGGACCGGGAGGGGACAGGCCACCCTTAGCCAGCCACCCAGGGGGTATCTGCGTGGCTGCCTGACGTAGCAAAAAGGACTCTGACGGGTGCTTTGACCTGTTTTTAGAGAAGTCCTGACTTCTGCCCTTATGTCTTAATGCATTTCAAACTTGTAGAAAAACCAGAAAATAGAGGGCAGCAGAAAAATAAAAGAATAAAAAAAAAACAAGAAATGGCCCGACATCTCACCATCCAGGCAGAACCCCTGGCGGTGCCCCGGTGCATCTCCTAACCACGGCTGTCGTCCGTACACAAGCCCACCCCCTGCTTCGGGACCGTCTGCAGCGAGGCCACCTCCCTCCCTTGTCCCTAGAATGGTACCAGCCACTGTTCTCGAAGGACTGAGAAGCGGGGGTGAAATGGTTTTCTGTGCTCTCTGACTTAGAGGAGGAACCCAGCTGAGGAAGGCCGTCCGGGAGGTGAGGCCCAAACACGGGTGTTTTAAAACACCTCCCAGGGGATGTCACCTGCAGGTACAGTTGGGAACACTGGACGGTCCCATTTTGGGTGATTTGTTGTTGGTTTAAAAGATGGAGTCAAGCCATAAGTGATGACCGAGACTAGCTCTGCGACCTAATGATACGGCGTGAGCTTCGTTCCTCACCCTTGAACTATTTCCCCACAATGTCACTCTTGAACAGCTGAACTCCATTTTGGGCCCCACCAAGTACACCCCTCATGTCCCGATGGACTCGGTGTGAAACGGGGCTCCTGGGGCTGCCCCGGGGCTGCGAAAGGCACAAGGAGCTGGCGCCCCGATGGAGGACCTCCTGGCTCGGTCTCTTCCAGGCCTGATGACCGGGGGCACGTTACTGGGTTTTCTGCACCTCGTTTCTTTTTCATCTGCGCAACAGGAATACTGCGGGGCTGCCGAGTGGCTGAAGTCAGGTAACATATACATACTGTACTCTCTACAGTGCTACCCAGAGGGGAGGCAGTTTCCTGAAGTCAAGATTATGAACATTTTCATTATTGAAGAAGTGGTATCTCTGCCATGAGCACTCATCCCTGGACTATTCCACAACAGCTGTGTGAAAACACAAGTGCATGTGAAAGGTACACAGACACAAAGAGAATGTTCTGAGGTGAATATCACTGAAGCTAATGTGTTATCTTGCAGAGTGTCCTGGACTTAAATTAGCGTTTCTATCTGATGTCATGGAAAGGATACTTAAAGGCTTTAGGTTTGGTGCCAGGGTTTATGTGGTGCGCTCATCTCTGTGTCCCCAGGGCCCAGCAGCAAGCCTGGCTCCCTGGTGCCTGGTCAGCAGCCACTGGGTAACTGGATAGCACACGTGACCGACACCACACCGTCAGCCACGAGCTGTGTGGGCTGAGTCCAGGGTGCATAGGAACAGGACAGGGAGACAAGCACACCGTCCCCTGTCCGGATCCCTGGAGCAGCCTCGCCAGCAGGGTAAACAGAGGCGGATGAGGCTGCGTGTGCACGTGTGTGTGTGTACAAGCTTCACCATGAAGTCAAACCACAGCCTCGCCGAAGTTTCTGGACCTCAGGAACCTGCAGCAATCATCCATCCATCCCCAGTGGGTGCCCAGGGGTGGGACAATGGGGACAGAATGGGCCATGCTAAACCCTGAGCTTTCTCTGTAGGCACTGAGCGCCACTTCCGGAATCTTCTGCCTAACGTGTACTCAGGATAAAATCACTTAACCATCAACGCAGTTAATCACAAGACGCTACACCAGATGACACATGGATAATTTTCTACTGGTAACCAAGTGCTTTCATATATACAAGGGGTCAGGAAACCATGGCCTGTGGACCAAATCCCATTTTTGTGTCCATAAACCATGTACTAGAACACAGCCATGCTGCTTATTTACATATTGTTTTTCGGTTGTTTTTGTACTACAACAGCAGCGTTGAAGAGTTGTACAAAGCAGAAAACATCTGCTGTGTTCCTTCACATTAAAGTTTGCCAGCCCCTGAGACACGCTACCACACGCGTGATCCTCACAACAGCCCTAGGAGACACGGAGCTGGGGCTGTTCCTGGATCCTCCGCCTTCTAGCCCACAGCAAAGCCAGTGGCTCAATGTCACTGTGTCCCCAGACACGCAGAAGAAATGAAGCAGGAACACACATTTACCCAGAAGCACCAGTTTCACGGGAGAGGGGTGCTTTTTCGTCTTTGATGCGAACACATCAACCTCAGGCTTCATCTACTCTACACACACAGCTCTGTCCTACTGTAGTGATGAGTAACGGATCCGATCACTGCGGCTGGAGGTCAGTGAGGTGATGGTCCTGGGTTCTGGGCAGGAAACGCTAGTGGCTCTCTGCTGCCCCCTGGCGCGAGCCGGCTCTGCTCCCCCCCAGCCAGTGCCGAGCTCTCCGGGCTGCTCCGTCCTTCACCCAGCTCCCGCCCCCACCCGCAGCAAACAGAAAAGGTGGCAGCTGATCCACTGAAAGCCAAGATGGGAAAGGACACAGGGAGCCCTGGCGACTTGTCCTTCCTAAGGGGGGCTGTGCTCCCGGTCACTTCTGAGCTGTCGTTTACCATGCTGCAGGGGGTTGGCTTCTGGACAGCAGCAGAGGGTCTGGAGGGAAACCTGGTCAACTGTTTTGTGTGCAGATCCGGGACAAAAAGGCAATGAAAGCTCTCTGCCGATTATAAAACAGACGCATCTGATCAACTGACTCCACTATCAAACCAGCAAGCTGATCAAAGTTCATTATGCCCTGCTCTTTTTAGAAGAAACTAGTTTTCTTTTTCTATAAAACTGCATTCTCTTTCCTACCCAACACCAAACCCTACGTTCCATGAAAGCCAGGGAGGTCGTTGTCCTGACAACAAGGATGGGCTGTGACAGACTGAGTACCATGTCTGCGTATTGAGGGCCACAGAAGGCAGGGCCTTTACTCGTTCACCTTCCCACCTACCATGCCAAGGTCAGATCCGGGGGGAGGGCAGGGGTGGGGGTGGAGGACAAGAAACAGGCAGGAATTGTGGACCCACCATGCACCTTAGGTCTTGATCTCAAAGAGACGGTTTTCTTAAGGGTAAAATGGGAGTTACCATGTCCCCAGAGCTGTTCCAAGGCTCGGCTAAAGTAGCAGATGTAAAGTATTTACAGTGAATCCAGAATACATCTTAATTTGCCTCCTTCTCCCAGAGCAGCCTGTGCTATTTTTTCTTTTTCTTTTTGCGGGGAAGGTAAAAAGAGAGAGATGGTATCCACTTTACTGCACGCAAACACTGGGCCTGCAAAATGCCGCATCTAAGCTCAGCGCTAAGCAGGACAGACTCTGAGACCAAGGCACTGGCTGGAAGAGGGATGTGCAGAACCACAGCCCTGGGTCCCTGAGCTGCTATGATGAGGAGGAGATGGAGACGTTGCTCAGGGCTATGGGGAAGGAGGCGGCTGGAAGCCCCCACTCGGAGAGGGTGCTGGGGGGCCTGTGGAAAGGGCAGAGGAGCCAGGCAGGTGACGAGGGGCACAGGCTCTGCCTCCAGACTGTGCGCAGGACCCGCCTTCCCTCCATCGCTGCGCTCCAAGGGACCCACTCGCTTATGGAGGGTCACGGGCCCTGCATGCTAATAAGACGGGCTTAGAATAACATAGATTTAAGAACAGAAACAAGGCAGCCCCAGGACACTATTCGCCCTGCAGCAATTTCAACCTGCTGTTCTTACCACTGCTGCTTCCCTGCCAACTACAGCGAGGCTGTTACTATGGCAACTGGATCCAGCATGGGCCCAGGCCCCAGAGAAGGTCAGTTTACCACGCAAAGTGAGGAAGCGGCTGGAAGGGTTTGACAGGAGCCTTCTGGAACCCGTTAGCATTTCAGGTGTCCGGGGCCTTCTGGAAGGAGCTTCAGATGGAGGGAAAGCCAGGGCTTGCAGAGGACCCCACCCAGGCAGTGATACACGCAGCCTCCGGCCACACAGAGCCTAGGGCCGCCGGCCTGGGAGTGAGGCCGAGGGTGGTCACCGCCTGCCTTACTGCACTGCACCCCCACGGGCGGACGACCAACCGGAGGCGCTGAAGAGGTGGAAGAAGATGGAAAGGGCGCCTGCGGCTGCCTTTGCACTTGGCTCTGTGCTCAGCACCGGACGCTCACTCAACCCCCACAAACAGACAGGGCCGTGGGCACCACTCACACCCACTGTTTAAACAGGGACGTTTGGCACGAGGTCACCCAGCTGATGGCGGAGCCCCCCCGCCCTGTGCCGGCTCCTAGGAGGCAGGAGCGCACCGCCCGGGGCCGGCAGGTCTGCACACTCACCACCTCCTCGATGGCCGCGCCGTCTCCCAGCAGCGGCTCCTCGGCCAGCAGCGACAGCACCAGGCCTTTGACGCTGTGGGTGTAGAGGTTCATCCGCAGGAGCCCCGCGCAGGATGCCGGGGTGGCCCCGGGCTCAGCTCTGTCTGCGGAGGGGCCGTCGCCTGGCGGGTCTGCCGAGCCCGAGCTGCGTTCCGGGCCGGGGACTGAGCGGCCCTCGGAGACCCCATCGCTGTGCTGCTCCTCGCCTTGCGCTCCCACAGGCAGCTCAGTTCCCGTCTGCCTCGAATCCAAGCCAGGCGGCGACAAAGGCCCGCGCATCCTGCCGGGGAGGTGGTCTTCCCTGGGGATGGGGGCTTGGCTGCTGTCACCAGGAAGGTCTCCAAGCTGTTCTAGGCCTCCATTCTGCATGAACACCTCAGGGGTGGAGGGAAGGAAGAGGCCTCCGATGGCTGTGCCCTCAGGCCGGGCCTTGGGCGGCTTGGCTTTGGGGTTACCGGAGTCACTGACAGGTTCCCCGCAGCCAGGACCCCCGCCATCGGAGGCAGCATAATGTGAGGACGCTCCCGTGTCCTGAGCTTCCGGGATGTGGACTTCAGACAAGTCCAGTTCATCTCCCCTTCTGGACAAACCAGGTTCCTTCGGCAGGGAGCAGTCGGGCCCCGGCCTCTTGGCCCTGGCGGTGTGGTGTCGTGTGGCGGGCTCGGTGCCCTCCAGATCACAGCCAGACCAGAGGCCGTTCTCCCCGCTGCTGTCTGGCCAAGTGACATCAGGAGATGTGGGCTCAGGGGTGGTCTCCGAGATCCGAGCCATGGAGCCCACGTGTCTAGGGGCATCTTCTTTCAGGGCAGATGTGCTCAAACCCTCTGGAGGGTGCTGGGCTGGGGGCTCCTGAAGTCTGGCTGACGGCGCCGGCGTGCTGGCGAATAGGAGGGTGTGAGGAAGGGCTGCACCTGAGCACAGGCAGGGCCCTGCCTGGGGGCAGAAGCAGTGCTTTCCTGGGAAGCACGGCCATCGGGAAAGCGGGCGCTGAGGCCACAGAGCCTAAGCGGTCATGGTCAGAGCACAGGTGTAAACATAGGGCAACACCTGCCCCTCAGGGCTTCACGCAGTGACACCAGGATCACCTACTGCAGACGGAAGAGCCCACTGAATCAGGCACCCATGTCTGGAGGTCGGCTATCAGTCGGGCCCTGTACTGGGTGCCGCACATACACTATTCCCAATTTTCACGATGAACCCATGATGTAGAGGCTCAGGCAGGGAATGGACTTGCCCAAGGTCACACAGCTGACAAGCAGCAGATCTGGGATTTGAAATCTATACTCATCTCGCTCTGCCATGTGCCCTGATCTCTATGCTGAAGCTCCAGACACCCCTGCCAAGGCAGAGAGTGGAGAAGGAGTCATGGGAGGATGGGATGCACCAGGACAGACCTGTGGGAGGGAGTGCCCGGCGCACGGGTTAAGAGGGGCCCCTGTGAGCTCCCTTACCTGGTCGTGGGCTCCCTGGGGAACTCACGGAGACTGACGGCTTCCTCTTCGGTCAGGAAAACAGGCATGATCTGAACGTCTGGAGGGAGCGCCTCTCCTAGAATTGCAAAGCGACGTGGCCAGGGCCCTCCCCTGGGCCAGAGAAGACAGAGGGGCAGGGACTGTTCTTGGGGTGATGCATCCAACCCACAGCCAGCTCAGGGCCACGCTCTTCAGCCCAGAACAGAAGCCACAAAACTGCAGCTACAATTTCTGCCATCGGCAGGGAAAAGCCCACGTGAGCAACTCTGCTCCCAGGGTGATGTTTTGTGGAAGAAAATCTAGTGGCACTTCAAGAAAGGCAGAAACTGGAAAAAAGCACTTCCAGCTGACCAGAGGGGTCTGCCCCAACTTATGCTTTAAAATAAAGCAAATCCCCCTCTTGGGGGTGCCTCCACTGCTGCAAAAGGTCTCCCTGGCAGTGGCCACCGACGTCACCCTCTCCTAATCGTGACCTTCTGGAACGCATCTGAGTAGTCTCATAACGGAGAGTTAGGGAGGATCTGAAAACGCGGATCTAAGAGGTGTGCCTAAAAGCAGCAGCTTTACAGCTGGGATTCTGATGGGTAACTGTGTCCTTGAAGCTCTATTTTCCCAATCTCACGAGCCGATGGAATAACCACGTGGGACTGCTCGGCCTTTCATGTGACTTGGATAGGGCCGGGCAGCTTGAAGACCGTTCCCAAGATGTAACAAGGCACCTGACTGCTTACCATGTTCCTGCGGGGCATCCCCTCCTGTAGGTTTTCTCTGAAAATAAACACACAGAGAAGTTGACGCTGGGTACCGCATTCTCTCCCTGACCCAACCATCGGTACCGCACAGCGCCATCTGCTCAGGAAACGTAGCCAGGCCCAGGATGCTGGTCCCAGCCACAGGCCAACAGCAAAGCAGATGGAACAGAGGCTCCCCCAAGCTGCCTGCTCTCCGCCGTGGCTGGGGTCAGCGGAGAGCTGGGCCCACGCTGGCTGGGGCGGCTGCGCCACCCAGGCTTCTTCCTGTTCTGATTTCTCAGTTTCTCTTCTCTGGGAATAACAGCAAGTGTTCACACTCCCTCTCAGACCTCCAGGGAAGTCATCTCCTGGAATAAAGCCACATCTGCCACAGCCCTGGCCGAGAGCTCACACAGATTATGACAAAAGTGTGAGGGGCCTGTGACCCTCACAAGCGAAGGATTCAAGCTAAACGAGGTGTGAGGTCAGATCTCTCGTTCTGATTTACCGTCAAGGTGAGAAACCTGGGAATCTCCTCAAAAGAGCTTTCCAGCCATCTCCACCTAAAGATTCCAAAAGGACTCACCAAAACAAAACAAAAACCAAAAACTGCTCTTCTAGCCAAAATGACTTTCACGCCTATGAAATGCTGAAAGGCTTTCTTTTTTCTCTTTACATAAACTAATTCTAGACAAAAATTCTTTTCAAAAAAAATCACATATAATTGATTGAATCGCCCACAAGCCAATCCTGTTAACACTGGGCACCTTTCCCTTTAAGTCTATGCATTTTTTTTTTAACACTTTGAGGCCACGGATTATATAGAACTTTATTTTTCTGCTTGAAAGAGTGACACAGTTTCTGTCATTAAAGCATCTCTGGCCATTTTCAACAGGCGACTAACACGTTACGAAGTCTGCAGTGGCTGGTGCAGGAGGACGTGCAGCTTCCCTGCTTGAGACCAGTGACCGGCCGCCTGTCTGTAAAGGGCGAGCTAGTAAATATTTTCGGCTTTGTGGCCACACAGTCTCTGTCCAGCTACTCAACCTGCAGGTGTGGCTCGAAAGCAGGCCAAGAAGACTCTGTAGGCAACTGGCCCACAGCCCAGTCTGCCAGCTCCTACCTTAGACGTTTAAGTTATACCTGATTTTTCACTTTCATAAATCCTGTCGTGATAAAGTTTTGAGTATAAACCTTTTTCAGCGGCCAGATGATTTCTTTGGTACTGAGTCCTAGAGCTGAACAGTGAGGCACAGGAAGGGCACCCTCAGTCCTCTCATTATAAACAGGTTACCAGGAGGGTGGTCCTGACGCCACCTGCACCGCCCTGCGAAGGAGGCCGGAGAGCGCCCCATGCACGTTGTGAGTGTCTGCTGACTTAATAAGTGT
Organism: Hippopotamus amphibius kiboko; assembly: GCF_030028045.1. NCBI lineage: Eukaryota > Metazoa > Chordata > Mammalia > Artiodactyla > Hippopotamidae > Hippopotamus > Hippopotamus amphibius. Next base: position 7,293,473 of record NC_080193.1, on the reverse strand, counting down.
AAAACCTTAGCCTGATGACATGCTTAAACCCAGACTTTCACACGCTAAGAATCAACTAGCAAAACAAAAGAAAAAACTCAAAGGAAATATGCCAGATGCCAGCAGTGATTATCTCTACGCAGCCCAATTGTGGGCAGTTTTATTCTCAATGAGCATATATCACTTTTCCTTCATTACAAAAACAAGTAAATATAAGACAGAAGTATTTTATAAGTTCCTGTTGTCATAAGTCATCTTTTACAAGTCTTGTTCTGAAAAAGCCAACATCTCTTTGACATAAAGCCCATCCTTTAGAGAAGTCAAACTCTTGTAGCTCCACTTGGATGGGAGGAAAACCAACCATCCAAGTCTACCACGCAGAAGACAACGTTTCCTTTCAGCTTTGCCAGTGACCTCACTGCAGGGAAACCACATAGATGGACCTGGGGTCCTGAGAAGGACAAAGCAGCCGCCGCCCCCACCCATCCAGCACGGGGGAACAGCCTCGCCTGATTCAAAGACAGACTCGTGGGATGAAACATCCCAGCCGGGCAGGGGGGCTCTGCGATACCTGGTCCCGACGTGCAGCTCGATGAAGCAGGACCTTAGCCGTGACGGAGGGTGGCAGCTGGGTGCTAACGATCCTGGGAACAGGGACACCATGAGAAGAAACACACTCAGGACTCTGCATCAGAAACATTCCCGAGAGCCCGTGGTGGCGAGGATCTCGGGGACGCAGCTGGCGGGAGTTTCAACTGGGAAAGCCCCCTTGGTGGGGGTGGGGGGCACTCTGGCTGTTCCCTCAAAGTTTAACGTGTCCAAACCCTTGGACCCGATTTGTACCAAGGTGTGTGCTTAAGAATATTCATGACAGGGAAAATGATAAAATCACTTTTTAAAATGGGTAAACAGTTTAAATGTCCATCAAAAAGAAGTAAATTCATCCCAGCACCACTGTGACACCAAAAAATGTGCAGCTTTTACAACAGCGAGGTGGACCAATAGGGAATGAAAAAGACATCGCTTCTATACACATTAGGCGAGGAACCATACGACCCCATTTACAAAGACAGCAAAAATAAGCAAAATCATACACACATACGTGCGCAGGTGTGTGGACACACACAGAACAAAGAGGAAGGACGCTCAGCACACGGCTGGCAGTGGGGGCGGTGGGGCGGGGAGGCAGGGGAACTTCTGTGCGCTGCGGGTTTCTCTCTCGGTTCATTTTGTTACCATGAGAATGTGTTCACGCATTAGATGTATGATTTTAAAATAACTAAGAAATGCAAAATAAGAAAAAAAATCTCTCTGACACCATGTTGCTGGTGAAGCCTGGCGGCACCACAGCTGATTCAGAGCCGTCATCCTGAACAGAAGGGCGGGGAGGGGCGCGTGCTGAGGGCCCGGGGACAGGGACTGCGCCCCGGCCTCCTACACCGGTCATCTCATTTCCTCCTCCACCAAGTATGTCCAGTTCACAGAGGAGAGAGCGGAGATAAGGCAACTTGCCCAAGGTCACTGGGCTGGGAGGAAGTGCAGCCAGAGCCCCAGAGCGCCTGGAGAGCTCCTCCAGGGCACGTCTCTCCGGTCGCCAGAGAGCTCCTGCCTCTGCTGTGAGAGCCGAGCCTCCTCGAGGCCTGGAAGAGGCGCCTCCTCGAGGCCTGGAAGAGGCACGGAGGGCTCTTGGACTCTCAAGCTCATGAAGAGGCTCTCCAGCTGTGTGAAGAGCGGCCGTGCTATCTCAGGCCAGCTGGAGATGGACCCGGCTGGCAGGCTGCAGAAACCCGAGCAGGTGCTGTGGCCAGCGCACCAGGGCCCCGGGCAGTAGAGGAAGGGCCTCCATGCCCCCTCCTGACAGTGCTGGTGGCTGCCAGCCCCAGGGGTTGGAGACCGACCACTCCAAAGGAAAGCCCCACTGGAGAATTTCACGGATCTCTTCAAAGCTGCCTTTTTTATTCCTAACTCTTGTGGACACAACAGCTTCCAATTCCCCAGCCCTGCCCAAGGCAGGCAGGGACCCTAAGTCAAATCTAAACTACCCACTAGCTGTCAAACAAGACCACCTGGAAGCGGCCACACGCCGAGCCCCCGACCCCGATCTGGAGGTGGCCGGGGGGTGGGTGCTGCAGCAGGGGGAGGGGCAGGGCAGCAGGCGCCGGCATCACTCACAGTCCCTCATAGAGGATGCAGCCGGCCAGGACGTGGGGCGAGCGCTGGCAGCTCTGCAGGATGAGGGCCGCCTTCAGCAGCAGCAGGGGCTCCACCTGTGCCGGGCAAGAAGCACAGCGCAGTCAACACGCTCACCGTCCGCAAGGGAGGAACGGGAGCGGGGCTCCGGAGAGCAGATGGACAGCTCAGAGCCCAAGCCTGGAGGGGGAGCGGGCTGCACGGTGACAGCTGTGTCATGCCTCTGACACCCAGAACGGCTGTCACCACAAAATGCCAAATTCTTGGAACAAGGAGGCCTCTCTGGAAGCTGGAAGGTAAAGTGAACACAGCATATGGCTCTTCACAGGCGACAACGCATGTGCCCAAGGAGACCCTGACAGAGAGGAGAACCTACCCCTCAAATTCAGGTCATGGTGCCTGGTGAACCCACCCACCCATCCTCTATCCTCCCCCTGAAAACCAAGCCCCCCTGTGACACAGCTGGCATGATGTCTGACCAGTTCCCGTAACTGTTCTGTAACAGAAAATGAAAACATCAGGGCCTTTCACGCAGGGGTATATGCCTCAGCCCACAGTCCTTGTAAAAAGTCCCTAAAAAGACCAGAAAAGGATCTTACCCCGGTCAAGAGTGGCCAGCTATAACCAAAAGCCTCTTCCTCTTTCCCACTGGGCAGCAGTTAGAACTGAGCATTAAGGAGCCAAGCATGCAGTTGAGTTAATTCTTTCACAGACTCAAGAAGCACCCAGGCCCAGCCGGCCAGTGTGGAAAGCTCTGGGCCGACTCCAGGAAGCCCTCCAAACAGGAGCAGAAAACCCGTCCCCATCTCTAGCAGCATCCCAGTGCCACATCCCTGTTAAAGGGACACAGTCAGTGACAGCAGCAAGACCCAGCCCACACGGAGGGGAAGGCTCCCATTCCCGAGATGCTCAGGATGCAGGCAGGCAGTTCTCAAGGAGCAGCGCTTCGCATCTCCCTTTGGCCGCCTGATGGTGAGGGTGTGATACTCACCAAGATCAAGGCCACTGAGCAACAGGCAGTGCAGGCAGCCAGACCAGCCGCGCAGGTGGCCTCCTGTCACCGCATGTCGATGGGAAGGGCGACAGCTCGGAGACAAAACACCCCCCAGCCCCCCCAGTCCCAGATTCTGCAGCCCTGGTTTTAAAATATCAGCCCTGGGCCCTTTTGGATGTTGAGAATAATTAAATCACATAATGATACTATCAAGAAGAGGGCCTTCAGATTACTGAGTTCAACACCTCTGGTCATTAGCCAAACAATAACACCCTTTGCTGAGTATCTGCTTTCTGTCATTTACGTACTGTCCCATTTCAACATACGAACAGTTCTGGGGGGCAGGTCTTACGCTGCAGCCATTTTACGGGAAAGGAGAGTGAGGCTCTGAGAGGTGACCTGACTTGTCCAAGCCCACACGGCTCGGGAGGCCTGCATGGAATCGGAGCACAGGTCTTAACAACTACGTGGACTGAGACACAGCTCATTTAAGGAGAAAAACACGTGTCCAGAAGCCCTGTTCCTATCCATGCAACGAGCAGGGGGCTGAGCCCATTACTTTTGTTTGGTCCAGGTTCCACAGGGAGTTGAATATCTTATGCAGGTCACCGGTGTTTCTCAGGATCTGGTCAATGAAGACGCCCCACTCGGTGCTCAGTTCTTCCCGAGAGCAGCTCTGAAACAGAGCAGCTGGAGGTCAATACCGGAGATTCCGAGAGACACACTCTTCGGCAAGGACTCAACCACCAGCAAAACTGTTCCTACACAGGAAACTGGCCAGAAGAGAGGGCCTGTTCTGAACTCCCCACCCTCGCAAGGCCCCTACCTACCGCCCCTGATAACCTGCCCCCAACAGACCAGGGCGCCTGGGGGCGGGGAGTGGGGGGAGGGCGGCAGCCTGGCCCTGCTCTTCCCAACCACCCTAGGAAGGAGAGGACGGGCATAAACGTTTGGGTGAATAGGACTCATGCCAGAGGGGAAGAAAGGCATCCGACAGGGGCTCCAAGGGCCCGTGACCTTGTCACCGACATGCTGTGTTTATGTAAAGTGTACCAGAGCCCCGGGTGAGCGCTGTGTTCTGGCAATATTGGTTTTGCTACAGAGGTTCCACGTAAGACTCCTCGACACCATACCTTGTAGGCCAGAGAAACAGGCCCATTGTAAAAATTAAAGAAGCCGATGAGCTGATCCAGAAGCTGCTTGCAGCTGACATCAGGGAGTTCCATGGCACAGCCCAGCACCTGAAAAGGAGGACAGGCATTTTCCTTTTCTCTGAGGCCAAGCCCGGAATCCTGGCATCCAGGGCTCGCTAAAGCTAGACGCCGCTGGCCCACTGAAATCCACCTTCTGCAGTGCAGTCCAACACCCTCCACCAGCCATGCTGGTCTCCCCCGGAAACAAATACTTTCTGTACCTACCCACGCTGCCCAAGCTGCAATGTGCCCCCCGCCCCCCTTGTTCATTTGCCCAGGATTCCCCCCCGCTCTCCCTCCACCCCCACCCCCAGGACGCCTGTTCTCATCACTCCAGCCAATGCCAGCCTCTTTCCTGAGGCCTTGTGTTGTTAGCACTGTTATTTGGACACCGGATGTTTCATTTGGGTTTCACTGCAAACACTGGACCCAAACTGTCTCATGAATGGCCAGCCCGTCTCTCCAGCTGGATGGAGTGCTTCCAGAACAGGGGCCGACTGCATCTTCGCACCAGCCACAGAAGATAATCACTTGCTCAGTTAGGAAGTAGTCTGGGCCTATGTTTAAAGAGTCTGAAGAAACCTCATATTCTTTGACTCAGTAATTCTACCTGCAGGAATCTTTCCTAAGGGGATTATCAGAAACTTAAACCAACAAACCAACCCTCAAAGAAAACAAACAAACAAATAAAAATGCTCTCTGACGGTAAGCGCCACTGAGGCCAGGATCTTCATTTTGTTCACTGGTGTAATCCAAGTGCTGACAACAGTCTGGCACCCAGTAAGTGCTTGTCTCCCCCAGTTAATCCATAGGCTGATGAAATCCTAATAATCCCACCAGCTTTTCTTTAGAAATTGACAAACTGATTCTATAACAGAAATACAAGGGACCTAAAATATCCAAAGCTGTCTTGGAGAAGAATAAGTTTGGAGGATTTCCACCATCTGATTTTAAGACTTATTATAAAGCTACAGACATCAAGACAGAATAGTACTTTTATAGAATCTTCAAAAAGATCAATGGAAAAGAATAGCAAGCCCGGAAGTAGAGCCATACTTTAATGGTCATTTGGTCTTCAACAAAGGAGCCATCAGAATCCAATAGGAAAAGGAAAGTTTTTCAACAATGGTGCTGCATTAACTGGACATCCATATGGGGAAAGGACCCTTGACCTCTGCTTCACACCATACACCAAGATATATCCGAGGGGGATTACAGACCTGAATTTAAAAGCTAAAACTATGAAACTTACCAAAAAAAAAAAAAAAATTGGAGAATGTCTTCTCCAATGGGGTAGGCAGTGGTTTTAGACAGAACACAGAAAGCAGTCACCGTAAAAGATAAAACTGATAAATTAGACTTCATTAAAACTGAAAACTTCTCATCAAAAGACATTAAGAAACTTAGCAGGCACACCACAAACTGGGGGAAGATATCTTTAAAATGTATATCAGACAAAGAACTGGTATCCAGGATATATAAAGAACCCTACAACTCAGGAGAAAAAAAGAAAACCCAGTTTAAAAAATGGACAAGAGCTTTGGACAGATTCTTCCCTAAGGAAGATATACAAATGGCCATGAAGCACATGAAAACGCCTTGATATCACTAGTCATTGGGGAAATGCAAATTAAAACCACAATGAGATACCACTTCACATCCAGCAAAACGGCTAAAATTAACAGACTGACGACAGTACTGCTGGTGAGGATATGGAAGTGTCTGGGATTCTCATACACTGTTGGTGGGAATGTAGAATGGTGCAGCTGCTTTGGGCAAAAGCCTGGCAGTTTCTTGTAAAGTCAACACACACCTACCCTATGACCCAGCAATTCCACGCCTAGATATTTACCCACGAGAAATGAAAACATATGTCCACCAAAAGACTCATATAGGAATGCCTTCTTTTTTTCTTTTTACTTTACTGAAGTATAGTTGCTTTACAATGTTGTGTTAATTTCTGCTGTAGAGCAAGGTGATTCCATTATACATATATACATATATATACATTATTTTCCAGATTCTTTTCCATTATGGTTTCTCACAGGATACTGAGTATAGTTCCCTGTGCTCTACAGTAGGACCTTGTTGTTTATCCATTCTCTGTATAATAGTTTGCATCTGCTAATCCCAAACCCCCAATCCTTCCCTTCCTCTGTCCCCCGCCCCCTTGGCAACCACAAGTCTGTTCTTTATGTCTGTGAGTCTGTTTCTGTTTTATAGATGTTCATTTGTGTCATCTTTAGATTCCACATATAAGTGATATCATATGATATTTGTTTTTCTCTTTCTAACTCACTTCACTTATGAAAATCTCCAGTTCCATCTGTGTTGTTGCAAATGGCATTATTTCCTTCTTTTTTATGGCTGAGTAATATTCCATTGTATGTATGTGCCACATCTTCTTTATTCATCTGTTGATGGACATTTGGGTTGTTTCCATGTCTTGGCTATCGGAAATAGTGCTGCCATGAACACTGGGGTGTATGTATCTTTTTAAATTAGAGTTTTGTCCAGATATATGCCCAGGAGTGGGATTGCTGGGTCATATTGCAGCTCTATTTTTGGTTTTCTGAGGAACCTCCATGCTGTTTTCCATAGTGGCTGCACCAATTTACATTCCCACCAATAATGTAGGAGGGTTCCCTTTTCTCCACATCCTCTCCAGCAGTTATTATTGGTAGACTTTGTGATGATGGCTGTCCTGACTGGTGTGAGGTGATACCTCATTGCAGTTTTCATGTGTATTTCTCTAGAGCCTTATTCTCTCTCTCTCTTTTTTTTCTATTTGGCCTTGCCGGGTCTTAGTTGCAGTGTGTGCGATCTTTGTTACAGCATGCAGGCTCTTTAGTTGTGGCATGCAGGATCTAGTTCCCTGACCAGGAACTGGTCATTGGGAGTGCGGTCTTAACTGCCGGACCACCAGGGAAGTCCCTCTAGAGCCTTATTCTTAAGTACCCCAAACTGGACACAGTTCATATGTCCAGAAAAAGGAGAATGAAAAAGCAGACTGTGATGCACTCAGACTAGGGAATACTGCTCAACAATAAACAGGAATGAACCGCTGGTACACGCAACAATGTGGACGAATCCCACAAGTGTTAAAATAGAGGATAAAGGGATGAACAGATAGATGTGTGATTAAGCAACTATAATGAAGTATTCACTGTAGAATCTACGAGGTATGAGTATTCACTGTAAAATTCTTGCAAGTGTTCAGTACGTTAGAAAATTTTCATAATAAAATATTGGAAATAATACCTACAAAGGTGTTATTCCCTTCCCCTCAGGAATAAATGTAAAATAAGAGGAGGCATGAGACAACAGTACTTTAGAGTCTGTGGTACCACTCGCTGTAAGTGGGGTTTTTTTTTTCCTTAATGGTTCTTTGAAACCTAACACATATGCACCAGTGTCTTTGAGTTTCAGGCTCCCTTCCCCAGTAAGCGTGGAGAGTATAGGGAAGTATAGAGTAGAAACAAGAAAAGATGGAGATGAGAAACTCAATTTGCTTCACAGAACAAAGAGAATTTCCAGAGGCTGACCTAAGTCTTTCAGAAGAGAGGAGAAAGCAGCCGTGTGCGATGCAGGATGTGTTAGCAGTGTTTTGGAGAGAGTGCTCCGTTCTGACACAGGAATCGTGGAGGACACGGACGCAGCACACGAGGGGCAGGGAGGAGGCAAGCATTACTTTGTAAACCCCACCATCACAATACATCTCACCAAGATAAGAGACCCTGGGTAGAGGAACCCCGCAGGCACTGGTTCAGCCTGGTAAACTTACCCAAAGGTAATCGCCGTCAACCTTTATGGCGAACTTAAGGTTCCGCAGACGGACGAGAGTGGGGGGAGAGCCGGAAATGTCAGAAACGCAGTGGACAACCCCGGCAATCTGTCCACAGAGCAGCTCCTGTTGGTCAAGCAGGGTCTAGGGGAAAGGAGCCAATTCCAGACATGAGGTTGAAGTTCCTGAACTCCTGTGTCATTCTTTAGAGCAGAGGTTGGCAAACTGTAGCCTGGAGGCCAGATCAGCACTGCTGCCTGTTTTTATATAATCTGTGAGTTAAGGATGACTTTCACATTTAAAGGTTTTCAAAATAACAGCAACAAAGACAGAGACCTTACGTGGCTTGCAAAGCCTAAAATATTCCCACATTGGCCCTTTTTAGACAAAATTTGCTGAACCCTGACCAAACTGTCACAAAACACCCACACTGACATTTTTGTCCCTAGGATTACAGGCCTGTGCATGGGTTGGAACGTGAGCCTTTAACCCCCTTGACGTCCCCTGCGGAGTGGCTGGCGGAGCCTGGACTAATCCCCGTCCCCAGGTCAGGGCGTCAGCACGTGAGCGCAGCACAGCCCTCCTGACCCCTTCCGCGCTACCTAAACGGCGGGGCGGACGTCATGCGCTGCAAGGGAAAACCCAGAACATGCGCCGAAAAGAGCGGAACTGGAACCGAATCAAGGCTCCAGATCTCACTCCTAGTGTAAAGGAAATGCCCTGGGTAGAAGGCATTAAATGATACTGTCGTGAGGAAGTATCCGCCCAATCCAGAGTGGGGGCCGTGCTGACGTTCTCGGCCCGCGTGACCTGGTTTCCTCAGTCATGCAGTGGCCCAGGCAGAGGAAGGCTGGGGGCTGGGCGAGCAGGGCTATGCAATAAAAGAGGCTTGAAACACAAAATGACCGAGTGGGGTAGGTGGACCTTCTTTGGATGCTGATTTGGGGGTGGGTGGGGGGAGAGAAAGAGGGAAGGAAGGAAGGCCTAAGTAACATCTAAGATAAAAAAGGCAAACTATGAATATAGACTGTATCAGATAATATTACTGTTACTAATTATTGTGACTGTTGCTGAGTGGGATGTTAACAAAATACATCCTTTTCAGTTAGCCGTGTTACTTGATACTGGTGAGATGATACCATGTCTAGGATTTGCATCAAAATACTCTCAGGGAAAAAAGAAGGGTGGGAGGAATTAGGATAGGTTATATCACATGGGTCAAGCGTTGGTCCTTGTTGAAGCTGGTGATGGGCACATGAGGGCCTATGATTCCCTCCTCTTTACTTTGGTGTAGGTTTGGAGAAAAGTTTTTAATCCGATAGGGCAAAGAGAGAATTGTGATGGTAACAGAGAGCCAGAGAAGGCGAAAGTACTGGGCTGCTTGGGCATTTCAACACCAGAACAACAACAAATAATACAATTAAGAACAAAAGCATATTAGTGGCAAATGCCCGGACTATGCAAGGAGAACTGTCCATGTGTAAACCTTCCCTAGACCTTTGAAAAGTCACCACTTTGAGGCAGTGGACTGCCCACCGAGAAAATGCTGTGTGGCTTACCTGAGGCGGATAAAAGTAACAGATGCCAGCTCTGGTCGGGTCTCCTTCTCCCTTCACCTTGGAACCATCATAGAGGAAAAAATAATTCCACCTGCCAAGAGAACAGAAGGGAGCCGTGCTTCCTTCCATCCTGTGAGCCAGGCCTTGTAAAACACAGCTTCCTACTGCCCAGCCCAGAGGGACTCATGACTCAGTATTTGAAAAGCCTTCTGGTGCCCCCAGAGGAGAAGGAACCCCAGAGCTACAAAAAGATAAAATCATTTCATAAGTGCAGCCGAGTCGAACTAAAAATATGCCTCTATCCAGCTGTCAGACCGTCTGCCCCAAAAGACAGAAGAGCAGCTCAGGAAAGATGGGGCGTCCACAGTGACGCCTCTTATTTGAGACACAACCTTAGCTCTATAACCGTGTGGTTTGGGAAAGTGTCTTTGAAGGCTCTGATAACGAAGTAAGTTAGGGATGTGTTATTCGCCCTCACAACTGCTGGGCACGAGATCTCCGGAGGTACCCCTTCTACCAGGAATTCATCTAACACACATTTGCTGAGAGCCAGCAGTGTGCGCTGCGTTTGCCAGCCCTGGGGCTGTGGTGAGAAAAAGGAAACAGGAAACATGTAGTTTGCACGCAGGATAGCAAGTCTATAATGGGAAAGTGGGGGCATCTGAGCGTTCAGAGAGGCACCACACCCCTCTCTGCCTGTCAAAACTCCACCCCTGAGGACTTCCCTGGCGGTCCAGTGGTTAAGACTCCACACTTCCACTGCAGGGCTCACATGCCACGTGGCCTGGCCAAAGAAATTAAAACAAAACAAAACAAATCTCACCCCTCCTTTAACACGATCCCTCATGCAACTTCTGATTTCCTCCCTGTGGCGGAAGCTCTATTCTCAATTTCCATAACCCTCTGCTCTTCCCTGAAGACTCAGGGCTACTCTGTGGTATAACTATAGTTACCTCTTTAAGACTGAAAAGCAAAATCCTCCAGGCTGGACCTGGGTTTTAACCTCTCAATCTCTGAAAGCACACCCGTCAGGCCAGAGCAGTGACTACTCTGTCACCTGCACTCTTCTTCCCTGATCTACGCCCTCCCCCTGCCACTTCTCCCTGGCTCCCACTTTATCTTCCTGGTGACCAGCACTAACTCTATTTCTCGCACAGTGTGCTTTCCCGAGTTCTGGATCTCCATGTGCAACTGCCTGCAGGGCACATGCAGATCAAAGAGCCTCACAGATGTTTCAAGCCCAGCTCAGAAACCCCACTGCTGGGTGGTGAGCATTTTGTGTTGTATAGAAATATCAAATCACTGTGTTGCGCACAGTGTTATAGGTCAATTATACTTCAAACAGATAAACTCACAGACAAGATCAGGTTTGTGGTTATCAGAGGCAGGGGGTGAAGGAAAAGGGGACTGGATGAAGGTAGCCAAAAGGTACAATCTTTCAGTTATAAGACAAATAAGTACTAGGGATGTAATGTACACCATGAGAAGTGTAATTAACACTGCTGTATGTTACATGTGAAAGTTGTTAGGAGTAAATCCTGAGTTCTCATCACAAGGAAAAAAATTGTTTTTCCTTTTACTTTGTATCTGTATGGGATGATAGATGTTCAGGAAACTTACTGTGGTAATCTTTTCATGATTCTGTAAGTTACAGGGCTGTATGTCAATTACATGTCACTAAAACTGGAAGCTAGCTAGCTAGATAAATAAATGAGTAACTGAATGAATGAATGAAACCCCACTGCTGGGCCCCATTCTACCCTTTCCTTATGTTCCCTGGGTGAAAGCGCCCCACTCTTATGGGCACACAAAAGAAAACCTGGGTGTCGTTTTGAACCACACGCTGATTATCAGTCATAAACCCTGCTCATTCTGTTGGAACCACACCTCTCACTTTCCTCTCCTCCATTAACGTTTGCTGAACCAAATGAAGACAGGCTTAACCCATTTGGGGTTGAGAAGGGAACTGGGTTTCAGGCAGATGTTGTGTAATACCCTTCAAGAGCCAGTCTGGCCACACCTCTTCTCATGGCGCAATTCTGCACCGCCACGACTTCTTGTCTCTCCAAAGTGAAGCCTCCAGTGCCCGTGACATTATCAAGGCTGGCTGCAGGATCCAGCCACGGCTTTCTCTTCTACCATCTACCAGCAATGCTGGACTCGTCCAAACCCTGCAAGAGGCTCGTGCGGTCACAACACATCAGCTTTGGAGAGAAATGACCCTTGATTTGCTGCTCTGAGGAAACTTTTTTTTTTTTCCCTTAATAAAATCAAGATAATCTGGCTGGGGATTCTCAGTTCACCCAAAACATCCGTCCAGCAGCCTGGCAGGAACTAAACCCCCGCAGGCCCTGCTACTCACCAGGAGGCTGACTTGGTCTCTGTCGAGGCGGAGGTGGCCATTTACTCTCCGGTGGCCCTCATTCTCTTTATTTGGGTTTTCTTTTCCAGTCTGGCTTCTTTCTCCCCAACAGTGACAGTTCCTCCGGGTCCCCGATCCGCTGAATCTGGATGTGGAACGCTTAGGTGTTTTCAGTCGTCAGCAGTCACTTGTCTAGTTTTCATTCAGCACGAAAGTGCTGCTTCCCTTCCTTGGAGGCCCTCCGGTCCCATCAAAACCTCCAGCCTCTCAGAACGCTGGGAAAGAATGTAATAAAGCAAGAGAATTCTACCAGAAAGTCAAATCCACCAGCCTGGTTCCATGAGCATCAGGTCTCTGGTCCTCTGCAGAACAGCCCCTTCAAAGAGCTCCTCACCAGGGAAGCCCAACAGGGGAGACGCATGCTGAAGGCAGTGCTCTCAGGCGATGTCTAGCGTGTCTCGTTCAAAGCCATTCTGAAAGTTTCTTTAAAAAGTTTTGAAGCTTCCCGTTCAAACATCAGTCCCTTGGCCCTAAAATAAACACAAGGAATAGATTATTTCAGAATCCCATGAGTGAGCATGTGACTCAGCAGGGTTAAGCAAATGGCATGCTACAAAAGAGCTTTCCAGAAAGCTGAAAAAGTGTGTTTCAAAAGTGTGCTTCAATCCATAAGAGAGGGGAGCAAAACCTCAAAGTCAGTCCTGTAGTTAACTTGAAGAGATATGTCACATGGAAGATAAAATTAAATAACCCGTGTGAAAAAGCTCTGGGTGTCAAGGACAGCTATACAAATGAGGTGGTTGCCGTAGTAATAATGGAACTCAAATTAAGGAACTGTCACCTTGACGGCCCAAAAGTAATCTGAACATGCAGAATCGCAGAGCTGGGCAAATTTCCAAAAGACAAAAAGAGAATTTAACAAGTGGCTTTCAAACTTCCACAAGAGGAAAGAGAACTCAGAGTATCATGAAATTTCAGACTCAGAAGGGACCGCTGGCATCACTTACTCTAATCCTTACTCTCCTTCAAAAACTACCTTGACTGTCTCTTGGCTTACTCCCTCCAGAGACAGGCAGTTCACAGTGTTAAATTTACCCTCCCACCAAGCTGAAACTGGCCTCCCAGCAACCTCCACACACTCTCCAGGAAAACAAAACAAGGTCTAATCCTTCCACAAGTCAACCCTTTGGTCACTTCTGAACTGTATCCCTACTGTCACTTTCTCCAAGCTTAATGTCCCCAGCGACATGGTTTCAAATGCTTGCTAACCATCTGCCATCCTCCTGGGAACACAAGAGTTTTTTAAAGCTCTTTTGGTAGAGAGAAGTCCCTAGAGAGAACACCACCGAATCTTTAATGGCCTGTAAAACCTCTGTCTTTTCTCAGCTCTCGGTATGTTGTTGGGCGGGGGGCACGACGACGACACTCCCTAGGGTCCTACTTATATTCGGATAGATGCATATTCGGATGCCTGTGGAGGTGGCATCTAAGCCCGGGGACCCAAGGACTGCAGTTATGAGATCCCCATCCCTGTTCCCAGAGGGCCGGGCCCTATGCTACCAAGGTCCACTAGCTTATCTCTAAAAGGTACATAAGAAGCCGGTAAAGGGCCGGGGATAGGGCAGGTGTTGGGATGTGGACAGAGAAGGCTCTGGCCCTGGGAAGTGGCAGTAACGATCGGGGCAGTCGAGACGTGGCCGGCAAAGGCCTGGGGGTGGCGGTGATGGTGTAGGAAGTGGCCTCAGTGTATCAGCAGAGCAGGAAAAGAGGCGCGAATGACTGGGATGGGCCAGGAAGCGATCGGTAACCGCCGGCGGCAGTGGGAAGTGTCTGGCCTCAACTCTAGGGGGCTGGGACTGGTGGGCAAAGGCGCGGGGGCCAGTCTGGGCCCGGTCACAGCGCGCAGGGGCCGCCAAAAGGCGCCACCGGCCGGGGTCCCGCCCTTGGGTGTCCCCGCGCCGCCGGGCGCCGCCCACCCGCCGGAGTAGCCAGGCAGCCCGGGGGTCGGGGATCAAGGTTCGGGACTCGGGACCCGAAGGTCTCAGCGACTCCCGCCGTATACCTACGCGCGCGGCAGAGAGGCCCCAGGGTCGCGCGCCACCCGCGCTTACCGCCCGCTAAAGTTCCCGCAGAGCAGGCGCGCGCCGATGACGTGGGGCCGGGCGCGCCCGTGACGTCAGAGGCCAATGGCGGCGGCGGCGGCGCCGGAAGCTTGGCAGGCGGCGTCTCCGCGGAGAAGGCGCTCAGCGGCGCGGCGTCCGCGGCGGAGGGAGGCGGCGGCGGCGGCGGCCAGGGCCCCGGGAGCCGAGCCCGAGGTGGACGGCGGAGTCGTGCTTCGTCGCATCGAGGAGGCCAGGTGAGTACGGGCTCGGGCCTGGGTGCGAATCTTCACGCCGGTGGGAACCTCCCCGGGCCCCAGTCTCGCCGGCTGTAAAGCGGGGACACGTGCGAACCCTTTGAGGGCGACGGCAGGATTTAACGGGGGAAGGAGCTCCTTACAGCCTGGAGCACAGTAAGCGCTCGGTAAAGTCTGTCCTTCCTTTTGTTGCGGTTGTAGCTGCGTGACTTCGGGCAAGGTATGCGGTCAGTTTTCTCGTCTGTGAGCTGGACGTGGATGTAGTGCCTACGGAGGCTTGTTTTGAGGAGTCAGGAAATTAGTCAGTGGTTTGCCATTCCCAGCAGTGGCTTGTGATTAGCGCAGTGCCAGTGTCTGGTATTAATATGAGGCTGATATTGGTTATTAGTGGTTTTGCTCACACCGTGGCCGCAACCTGCACACGTTAAGATTGTCACCCTCACGATTCTCATGCGTTACTTGAGGAGCGGCTCCGTGCCCGGCGCTGGCTTGAGCCTCCTATACACTCTGTCAGTGTGAACATCTCAGCCACGCTAGGGTCCTGGCAGGGCACGCGGTCTCAAAGAAACATAGGTAGTGTGTGGGACCAGGTTTCAAACCGATGTCCTCGGTAACTACAAAACCTGTGTTTCAAAGCTCTCCGTTATTCTGGTTTATTCCACCCCTCCCCACCATCACTCCTCCATGCCTTGCTGTGTACCTTTCATAGTGTTGGGGAGAAAAAGTTTTTTCTCTACCCTTCTAGGTTCTTTTGGCTGGCCTAGTAAGAAAATTGACACAAGACAGATTAACAGGAGGGAAAAACAAATTTAATTAGGAATGTGCAGGAGTCGCATAGTAACATGGCACCCAAAAAAGTGGCCAAAGCAGGCTGCTTTCATATCTTTCAGACAAATAAACGGTCATTTGTGAGTAAACAAAGGGGCTTGAACTTGGGGTGGCAAGTTCGTGAAGTAACAAAGTTGTATGTAAAAGCGTTCTTGGCCTTGAATTACCTGTCTCTGGCAATAAGAATGCCTTCTATCCTCCTGGTATACAGAGGATCCTTTCATATGGGAGATTTATTTCCTGCCTTCAGGGGAACAAAGGAGGGTCAGAGTGTTATTTTTGCACTGAGTGTTTCGCAGGTAACTATAATTCCAAATAATCAATATGCCGGAGTGGTGTACTGGGAAGCAGCCTGCCCTGAACCCCGTCAGTAGCACTTAGAACAGTGCCTGACACCCAGGAAGCACTCAGTAAATGTTACCTACTTTTGCTATTCAGTATAATTGCCTTTATTTGCTTGCAGTCCTTAAAGGGCTCAGTAAATAACAGCTTTTGTTAGTGCTGCTTCATATCAACAGCTGAAGGACTGTCACAACTGAGAGAAATGAGACTAATTTTATGTTCCCCTCCTCCAGAATTAGAGGAGTGGTGACTGAGCCTTAGAAAAAAGCAGCAGGGACTTTTTCTAGGATTTCAGGTGATGCCATTGAGAATGAGTGTGCCTCCGGGCTTGGAGATCTTTTTTAATTTTTTTATTTTGGGCTGCATTGGATCTTTGTTGCTGTGCACAGGCTTTCTCTAGTTGCATCGAGTGGGGGCTACTCTTCTTTGCAGTGCACGGGCTTCTTATTGCAGTGGCTTCTCTTGTTGAGGAGCACAGGCTCTAGGCACGGGCTTTGTAGTTGTGGTGCACGGGTTCAGTTGCTCCGCCGCATGTGGGATCTTCCCAGACCAGGGCTCAAACCCATGTCCCGTGCATTGGCAGGAGGATTCTTAACCACTGCGCCACCAGGGAAGTCCCTTGGAGATCTCTTAAAGATGTCTTGACACTGTTATTCTCCTCAGCTTCTTCAGTATCCCCAGGAACTCCCCTGCTTCTCCCTGTAGCCCCAGGGGCCGTGCACTGCCCCCCACCCAGCACTTTACACTACACGCTGTTCTCCTGTGCATACACTCACCAGTTTACAAAGCACTCCCTGTACATCACAGCCCTCTTTTACCTTCTGGGCAGAACGTGAGGGCAGCCTCTTCAGTTCTGTCTCCTCTCTGAGCCCCCTGAACACTGGCTTCTGGCTTGTTAGTTCAAATCCTGTTCTTTTTTTTTAAACTGGTTTTTTTTGGGGGGCGGGGGGCGGCGGGGAGGGGATGCGGGCTAAAAATCTGTCTTAGCAGCTTTCAAGTACACAATACAGTATTTTTAACTGTAGTCACCATGCTGTACATTATATCCCCATGACTTTATTTATTTATTTATTTTAAGCTCTTTATTGGAATATAATTGCTTTACACTCTTGTACCAGCTTATGAGGTACACCAAAATGAATCAGCTGTATTTATACACATATCCCCATATCCCCTCCCTCCCGCGACTCCCTCCCACCCTCCCCATCCCGGCCCTCTAAGGCATCACCCATCATCGAGTTGATCTCCCTTTGTTATATAGCAACTTCGCACTAGCTATCTATTTTACAGTTGGTGGTATATGTATGTCTATGCTACTCTCTCAATTCATCCCAGCTTCCCCTTCACCCCCTGCTCCCCCAACCCTGTGTCCTCCAGTCCACTCTCTGCATCTGCATCCTTATTCTTATCCTGTCACTGGGTTCATCAGTACCTCTTTTTTTTTTTCTTTTAGATTCTGTATATATGAGTTAGCATACAGTATTTGTTTTTCTCTTTCTGGCTTACTTCACTCTGTATGACAGACTCTAGGTTTATCCACCTCATTACATATAGCTCCATTTCATTCCTTTTTATGGCTGAGTAATATTCCATTGTATATATGTGCCACATCTTCTTTATCCATTCATCTGTTGATGGGCATTTAGGTTGCTTCCATGTCCTGGCTATTGTAAATAGTGCTGCAATAAACATTACGGTACATGTTTCTTTTTGGACTATGGTTTTCTCTGGGTATGTGCCCACTAGTGGGATTACTGGATCATATGGTAGTTCTAGTTTTAGTTTTTTAAGGAACCTCCAAACTCTTTTCCATAGTGGCTGTACCAACTTACATTCCCACCAACAGTGCAGGAGAGTTCCCTTTTCTCCACACCCTCTCCAACATTTGTTGTTTCCAGATTTTGTGATGATGGCCATTCTGACTGGTGTGAGGTGATACCTCATTGTGACTTTGACTTGCATTTCTCTGATGATTGGTGATGTTGAGCATGTTTTCATGTGTTTGTTGGCCATCTGTGTGTCTTCTTTGGAGAAATGTCTATTTAGGTCTTTCCACCCATTTGTGGATTGGGTTATTTGCTTTTTTGGTATTAAGCTGCATGAGCTGCTTGTATATTTTGGAGATTAATCCTTTGTCTGTTGCTTTGTTGGCAAGTATTTTCTCCCATTCTGAGGGTTGTCTTGTCTTGTTTATGGTTTCTTTTGCTGTGCAAAAGCTTCTAAGTTTCATGAGGTCCCATTTGTTTATTCTTGATTTTATTTCCATTACTCTAGGAGGTGGGTCCAAAAGGATCTTGCTTTGATGGATGTCATAGAGTGTTCTGCCTATGTTTTCCTCTAGGAGTTTTATAGTGTCTGGCCTTACATGTAGGTCTTTAATCCATTTGGAGTTTATTTTTTGTGTATGGTGTTAGGAAGTGTTCTCATTTCATTTGTTTACATGTTGCTGTCCAATTTTCCCAGCACCACTTATTGAAGAGGCTGTCTTTTTTCCATTGTATATTCTTGCTTCCCTTGTCAAAGATAAGGTGCCCATATGTGCTTGGGTTTACCTTGAGTTCTCTATTCTATTCCATTGGTCTTCCTTTCTGTTTTTGTGCCAGTACCATACTGTCTTGATCACTATGGCCTTGTCGTATAGTTTGAAGTCAGGAAGCCTAATTCCACCAACTCCATCTTTCCTTCTCAAGATTGCTTTGGCTATTCGGGGTCTTTTGCATTTCCATGCAAATCATAAGATTTCTTGTTCTAGTTCTGTGAAAAATGCCGTTGGTAATTTGCTAGGGATTGCGTTGAATCTGTAAATTGCTTTGGGTAGTACATTTTCACAATGTTGATTCTTCCAATCCGAGAACATGGTATGTCTCTCCATCTGTTTGTGTCGTCTTTGATTCCTTAGGCAGGTTTATTCCTAGGTATTTTATTCTTTTTGTTGCAATGGTAAATGGAAGAGTCTCCTTAATTTCTCTTTCTGCTTTTTCGTTGTTAGTGTATAGGAATGCACTTTTTTATTTTATAACTAGAAGTTTGTACCTTTGGGACCCCCTTCACCTGTTTCACTGCTCCCGCCGCCCCCCTCTCCCCACCTCTAGCAGCCAGCAATCTGTGTCTCTGCATCTGTGAGCTTGGTGTGTGTTTGTTATATCCCTCATGTAAGTAGGATACAGTATTTGCCTTTTTCTGACTTGTTTCACTTAGCATAATGTCCTCAAGGTCCGTCTATGTTGTCACAAATATGTGTGTGTGTGCGTGTATACACACACACACACACACACATGATATATATATCACATTTTCTTTATCCATGATGAACATGTAGGTTATTTCCACATCTTGGCTATCATAAATAGTGCTGTAATGAATGTGGGGGGTGCATATATATTTTCAAGGTAGTGTTTTCATTTTCTTAGGATAAATACCCTGAAGTGGAATTACTCGCTCAAATGGTAGTCCTTTCTTTAACTTTTTGAGGAACCTCATACTGTTTTCCATAGTGGCTGTACCAGTTGACATTTCCACTGGCGTACACCAGGGTTCCGCTTTCTCCACATCCTCACCAACACTTACAATTTCTTGTCTTTTTGATATAGCCATTCTAACAGGTATGAGGTGGTTTTGATTTGCATTTCCCTACTGATTAATTATGTTACTCATCTTTTTCATGAACCTGTTGGCCAATCTATATGTCTTCTTTGGAAAAATGTGTATTCAGATCTTCTGGTCATATTTTAATTGGATTGTTTGGGGTTTTTTGGTATTGAGTTGTGTGAATTCTTTGTATGTTTTGGATATTAACTCCTTCTCAGATGTATGATATGCAAATATTTTCTCCCGTTCAGTACATTGCCTTTTCACTTTGTCAATGATTACATTTGCCAGGAAGATGATGTGGTTCCACTTGTTTATTTTGGCTTTTGTTGCTTTTACCTTTGCTTTTTTGATTTAAGAAATCATCACCAAAAAAATAAAATGAAAACATAAAAAATCATCGCCAGTACCTATGTCAAGGAGTTTACTGCCTATGTTTTCTTCTAGGAGTTTTATGGTTTCAGGTCTTATATATAAATCTTAAATCTATTTTAAGTTTTGTGTTTGGTGTAAGATAGTGGTCTAGTTTTATTCATTTTTTTTTGTATGTGGCCATCAGTTTTTCCAAATGCTATTTATTGAAGAGACTATCTTTTTCTTGTATATATTTGGCTCCTTTGTCTTCAATTGACCATAGTTGCGTGGGTTTATTTCTGGACTATCCATTCTGTTCCATTGATCTATGTGTCTGTTTTTAAGCTGGAACCATACTGTTTTAATTACTATAGCTTTGTAATAGAGTTTGAAATCAGAGAACATGATGCCTCCAGTTTTGTTCTTTCTCAAGATTACTTTGGCTGTTTGGGGTCTTTTGTGGTTCCATACAAATTTTAGGATTATTTGTCCTATTTTATTAAAAATGCCCTTGGAATTTTGATAGGGATTGCATTGAATCTGTTAATTGTTTTGGGTAGTATGGACATTTTAACAATATTAATTCCAATCCCTGAGCAGCGAGTATTTTTCCATTTATTTGTGTCTTCTTCAGTTTCTTTCCTTAATGTCTTGTAGTTTTCAGTATACAGGTCTTTCACCTCCTTGGTTAAATTTATTCTTAGGTAGTTTATTCTTTGATGCAATTGTACATGAGATTGTTTTCTTTTTTCTTTTTTCTGATCAATATTTTTAAATGAAATATAGTTGATTTACAATGTGTTAATTTCTGCTGTACAGCAAAGTGATTCAGTTATGCATGTATACATTCTTTTTAAAATTTTCTTTTACATTATGGTTTATCATAAGTTATTGAATATAATTCTCCATGCTATACAGTAGGACC
This sequence comes from Hippopotamus amphibius kiboko, assembly GCF_030028045.1. Classification (NCBI taxonomy): domain Eukaryota; kingdom Metazoa; phylum Chordata; class Mammalia; order Artiodactyla; family Hippopotamidae; genus Hippopotamus; species Hippopotamus amphibius. The sequence continues at coordinate 7,273,019 of NC_080193.1, read as the reverse complement.
TTGTTTATCCATTCTGTATGTAATATCTTACATCTGCTAACCCCAGCTTCCCACTCCACCCCTCTCCCAACCCTCTCCCCCTTGGCAACCACCAGTCTGTTCTCTATGTCCATGATTCTGTTTCTGTTTTATATATAGGTTCCTTTGTGTCATATTTTAGATTCCACATATAAGTGATATCATATTGCTATTTGTCTTTCTCTTTCTGACTTACTTCACTTAGTATGAGGATCTCTAGTTCCATCCATGTTGCTGCAAATGGCATTATTTCATTCTTTTTTATGGCTGAGTAGTAATCTATTGTATATATGTACCACATCTTCTTTATCCATTCATCTGTTGATGGACATTTAAGTTGTTTCCATGTCTTGGCTATTGTAAATAGTGCTGCTATGAACATAGGGGTGCATGTATCTTTTTGAATTAGAGTTTTGTCTGGATATATGCCCAAGAGTGGGATTGCTGGATCATATGGTAATTCTGTTTTAAGTTTTCTGAGGAAGCTCCGTACTCTTTTCTGCAGTGGCTGCACCAACTTATTTCCCACCAACACACCAACAGTGTAGGAGGGTTGCCTTTTCTCCACACTCTCTCCAGCATTTGTTATTGATAGACTTTTTAATGATGGCCATTCTGACCAGTGTGAGGTGGAACCTCATTGTATTTTTGATTTGCTTTTCTCTAATAATTATCAGTGATGAGTATCTTTTCATGTGCCTGTTGGCCATCTCTATTTCTTCTTTGAAGAAATGTCTGTTTAGGTCTTCTGCCCGTTTTTTTATTGGGGTTTTGTTGTTGTTGTTGAGTTGTATGAGCTGCTTATATATTTTGGGAATTAAGCCCTTGTTGGTTGCATCATTTTCATATATTTTCTCCCATTCTGTAGGTTGTCTTTTCATTTTGTTTATGGTTTCCTTTGCTGTGCAAAAGCTTATAAGTTTGATTAGGTCCCATTTGTTTATTTTTGCTTTTGTTTCTGTTGCCTTGGGGGACTGACCCAAGAAAACATTGGTACAATTTATGTCAGAGAATCTTTTTCCTGTGATCTTTTCTAGGAGTTTTATGGTGTCATGTCTTATATTTAAGTCTTTAAAGCCATTTTGAGTTTAGTTTTGTGTATGGTGAAAGGGTGTGTTCTAACTTCATTGATTTACATGTGGCTGTCCAATTTTCCCAACACCACTTGCTGTCTTTTTCCCATTGTATGTTGTTGCCTCGTTTGTCAAATATTAGTTGAGTGTAGGTGTGTGGATTTATTTCTGTGCTCTCTGTTCTGTTCCATTGATCCATATGTCTGTTTTGATTACTGTAGCTTTGTAGTGTTGTCTGACATCTGGGAGGGTTATGCCTCCTGCTTTGTTCTTTTTCTTCAGGATTGTTTTGGTAATTCTGCATCTTGTATGGTTCCATATGAATTTCAGGATTATTTCTTCTAGTTCTGTGAAAAAATATCATGGGTAATTTGATAGGGGTGTATTAAATATGTAGATTGCTTTGGGTAGTATGGCCATTTTAACAATAGTCTTCAAATCCAAGAGCATGGGATATCTTTTTATTTCTTTGAGTCATTTTCAGTTTCCTTTATTAATGTTTTATGGTACTTAGCATATAAGTCATCTCCTTGGTCAGGTTTATTCCTAAGTATTTTATTTTGGGGGGTGTGATTTTAAAAGGTTTTTTTTTTTTATTCCATTTCTGATATTTCATTGTTGGTGTAAAGAAATGCAGCCAACTTCTGTATGTTAATCTTGTATCCTGCTACCTTGCCGAATTCATTTATCAGTTCTATTAGTTTTATCATAAATGGATATTGAATCTTGTCAAATGCTTTTTCTGTATCGAGATGATCATGTGGGTTTGTCTTTTGTTTATGTGGTGTATCACATTGATTGATTTGTGTATGTTGAACCATCCTTGTGAACTTGGGATGAATCTCACTTGGTTGTGATGTATGATCTTTTTTATGTATTGTTGGATTCAGTTTGCTAATGTTTTGTTGAGAATTTTTGCATCTGTATTCATCAAAGATACTGGCCTGTCATTTTCCTTTTTTTGTTGTGTCTTTGTCTGGTTTTGGCATCACAGTGATGATGGCTTCATAGAATGCCTTTGGGAGTGTTCCCTCCTCTTCAGTCTTTTGGAAGAGTTTGAGAAGGATTAGTATAAGTTCTTCTTTGTTTGGTAGAATTACCTGTGAAGCCATCTGGTCCTGGATTTTGTTTGTAGGGAGTTTTTAAATTACAGATTCTATTTCACTTCTCATGATATAGGTCTGTTCAATTTATGTTTCTTCTTGATTCAGTTTTGGTGGGCTGTACGTTTCTAGAAACTTATCCATTTCTTTTAGGTTGTTGAATTTGTTGGCATGTAATTGTTCATAGTATTATTTTATGGTTTTTTGTATTTCTGCAGTATCAGTTATGTCTCATTTTTCATTCCTTATTTTGTTGGTTTGGATTTTCTCTCTTTTCTTCTTGGTGAGCCTGGCCAGAGGTTTGTCAGTCTTGTTTATCCTTTCAAAGAACCAGCTCTTGGTCTTAATGAATTTTTCTAATCTCTATTTCCTCTCTGATCTTTATTATTTCCTTCCTTCTGCTGATTTTAGGTTTTGTTTTATAATTCTTTTAAATGGTAATTAGATTGTTTATTTGAGACTTTTCTTGTTTTTTGAGGAAAGCCTATATCTCTGTGAACTTCCTTCTAAGAACTGCTTTTGCTGCATCACATAAATTCTGTATGGTTGTGTTTTCATTTGTCTCAAGGTTTTTTAAATTTCCTCTTTGATTTCATTGTTGACCCATTGGTTTTTCAGTAGCATGTTGTTTAGTCTCCATGTAATCGTTTTTTTCTCATTCCTTTTTCTGTGGTTAATTTCTAGTTTTATGCTTTTGTGATCAGAAAAGATGCTTGATATAATTTCTGTGCTCTTAAATTTGTTGAGTCTTGTTTTGTGCCCTAGTACGTGGTCAGTCCTAGAGAATGTTCCATGTGCAATTGAAAAGAATGTGTATTCCGGTTTTTTTGGATGTAATGTCCTAAAAATATCAATTAAGTCTAACTGTTCTGTTGAATCATTTAGGATCTCTGTTGCCTTATTGATTTTCTATATAGAAATCTGTCCACTGATGTGAGGTGTTAAAGTCTTCTGCTATTATTGTATTCCTGTCACTTTCTCCCTTTATGTCTGTTAGTATTTGTTTTGTGTATTAGGGTGCTCGTATATTAGATTTATATATGTTGATGAGTGTACAATCCTCTTCTTGTATTGTACAATCCTCTTTTTGTATTGATCCTTTTAACATTATATAGTGTCCTTCTTTATCTTTATGGCCTTTGTTTTAAAGTCTGTTTTGTCTGATATGAGTATTGCAACACCTGCTTTTCTATCTGTGTCCTTTGCCATAAAGTGAGTCTCTTGTAGGCAGCATATTGTAGGCTGTTGTTTTTTTGTTTGCTTGTTTGTTTTTTGATCCAGTCTGCCCCCTGTGTCTTTTTTTTTTTAATAAATTTATTTATTTTATTGGCTGTGTTGGGTCTTTTTTTGCTGTGCACGGGCTTTCTTTAGTTGCGGTGAGTGGGGGCTACTCTTCGTTGTGTTGCTCGGGCTCCTCATTGCCCTGGCTTCTTTTGTGGAGCACGGGCTCTAGGCATGTGGGCTTCAGTAGTTGCAGCACATGGACTCAATAATTGTGGCTCACGGGCTCTAAAGCACAGGCTCAGTAGTTGTGGCGTGTGGGCTTAGTTGCTCCGAGGCATGTGGGATCTTCGTGGAGCAGGGATCGAACCTGTGTCCCCTGCATTGGCAGGCGGATTCTTAACCACTGCACCACCTAGGAAGCCCCTTGCCCCTCTTTGTCTTTTGATTGGACCATTTACTCCATTGATATTTAAGGTAGTTGATAGCTATGTATTTATTGCCATTTTAAACCTTTTCCCATTGATTTTACGTTTCTTCTTTGTCCTTTTTGTTTTTCCTTTTGTGGCTTGATGATTTTCTTTTATGTTTATGTTCTTTTTGGTTTTTGTGAATTTGTTGTATGTTTTTGATTTGTGGTTACCCTGTTTTTCAAGTATGTTATACCCTCTTCCTCTATCTACTTGCCTTAGACTGGTAGTCATATAGGCTCAAACACTTTCTAGGAAAAAAAAAGTCTGCATTTTCTTACTCTTCTCCCCCACACTTTATGATTTTGATGTTCTCTTTTACAGCTTCATGTTCATCCTTTTGCTGTTCACTGTGGTTATCATCACTGTCACAGAAATTTTTCAATTTTTGTTTTTTTAATCTGTGTACTGGCTTATTTAAGTGATTTACTTTCCTGTTGTGATTTTCTCTTTACTGTATATTCTTACTTTTCAATTTAAGGAAGACCTTTCAATATTTCCTTTGGGATAGGTTTAGTATTGCTGTATTCTTTCAGTTTTTGCTTTTCTGAGAAATTTTTTTTCTTTCCTTCTGTTCTAAATGAGAATCTTGCTGGGTAGAGTATCCTAGGTTGCAGATTTTTCCCTTTCAGGACTTTGAATATATCATGCCACTTTGTTCTAGCCTGCAGCGTTTCTGTAAAGAAATCAACTGATAGCCTTATTGGGGGGGGGGGGGGCATGTTTTTCTTGTAATGAAATCTTTGTTTTTCTCTTGCTGCCTTTAGAATCCTCTCTTTCTCTTTAACTTTTGGCATTTTTATTATAATATGTCTTGGTGTAGGTCTGTTTGGGTTTATCTTGTTTGGGACCTTCTATGCTTCCTGTACCTAGATATCTGTTTCCTTCTTTAGGTTTGGGAAGTTTTCAGCCATGATTTCTTCAAATTCATTTTGGAGCCCCTTTTCTCTTTCTTCCCCTTCTGGAATCTCTATTATGCATGCTTTATGTTATCCCATAGGTCTCTTATATTGCTTTCATTTTTTTTTTTAATTTGGCTTTTTGTCTGTTGTCCTGATTTGGTGATTTCCATTATTCTATCTCCCCACCCCCAGCTTGTTTCTGCACAGCCAACCCCAGTCCTCTCCGCAGGTCTGATCTATGAAGCCGGAGTTCCAGCACCTAGCTCCTGCTGGTGGACACACATCTCAGGCTGAGGAGTGCAGGGCAGTGGCCCTGACCGTCTGTGCAGTCCTCTGTCCGTTCTGGCTGCTGCAGACCGGCTGCTGTGTTCTCCTCCGAGACTCTAAAGCTCTCCTGTCACAGCCATCTCCCAGCTGGTGAGGGGTCTTCCCAGGGTGTAGGAACCTTTCCTCTTTCACAGCTCCCTCCCAGGGGCACAGGTTCTGTTCCAATTCCTTTCTCACTTTTTTTTTTCCTTTTGTCCTACCAGGTTACATGGAGATTTTCTTGCCCTTTTAAGTCTGAGGTCTTCTGCCAGTGTTCAGTCGATATTCTGTGAGAATCGTTCCACATGTAGATGTATTTTTGATGTACTTGTAGGAGAAGGTGAACTTCACATCCTACTACTCCATCATGTTGATCCTCCCTGAGATTGCTTCCTTAGTTTCTTTTTTTGATAGTTCATAATTAGTGTATAGCAATGCAACAGATTTTGTGTATTGATTTTTGTCTGCTGCAACATTACCGAATTTGTTCATTCTGAGTTTTTTGGTAGCGTCTTTAGGGTTTTCTATCTATAGTATCATGTCATCTGCAAATAGTGACAGTTTTCCTTCTTCCTTTCCAGCTTGGATTCTTTTTATTTCTTTTTCTTGCCTAACTGCTTTGGCTAGGACTTCCAGTACCTTGTTGAATAAAAGTGTTGATAGTGGGCATCCTTGTCTTGTTTCTGATTGTAGAGGAAAGGCTTTAGGCTTTACATGGTTGGGAATAATGTTAGCTGTGGGGTTGTCATATATGGCCTTTATTTTTTTTAATTTGTGTTTAAAGCACTTTATGATTTTACAGAGCATCTTCACACACACGGGATCTTATGTGATCCTCATAATAACCCTGTGAGGTAGGGGGTTTACAATGCCCATTTTACAGGGGAGGGAATGGAAGTGGTGAGATACACACAGGCACACTACTTAGAACTCTACTAGAACCTTAATGCTGTGAATCCTGGGACTGTGTGTTAATCCTTGAAGAAAAGGATGGTTGTGAAAATATGATCTGTTAATTAATAGATATTCAAAAACAACATAGAATCCCACAATTTTTTTTTTCTGGTCTGCTGTTTCTTTTTCTCCTTTGTCATTTTTAGCCCTTTCTTCACCTACACAAAATGTCTCCAGCTCTACTGAAATATTTCTTTTTCTCCACGATCTGTACTGGATATTTAAAGCATAAAATACAAAGAGCTTTCTGGAATAATGTGTCAGCATTTTTTTAATTATCAAAATATTATTCCTTGAAATGGACAGTTAATTTAAGGAAACAAGTTTTGGTTCAAATGTGTTGAATGAACTGCCCCAGCTTTACTTTATCTCACTATAAAAGCTGAAAAAGATTGTTGAGGTAACCTCCACACGAACGAACCTGAATGTGAGTGGCATGGCAGAATTAAGAAAATTCACACAAGAGTATAGGAAAGCATGGGGTCAGGGGACTCAAGACCAAGTCAGCCAAGAGCCCCGAGCTCTGATTCCCATGGCATATTTATTGAGAAAGATCAAAAGCATTCTAGCAGAGACCAAATTATAAAACAAAATAATGAAAAACACAAGGCATGAGACTTCAGAAGAGCCAAAACAGAGCGCCTTGTGTATATTATCACTGCTAGGGAGTATAGCTAAGTTTCAACCCGGAGCTGGCACCAACAGGCTTCGTGACTGACTTATCTCAGTCGGTTTTCCTCTGAGATTGGTTCTGTTTTCAGAATATGTTTACAGTCACTCAGCCGTCATGTGCCCTCTGCAGGTGTTTCCAAGTCACTGTCCTCTGTGTCCTCCCTGGTTTCCCACAAAAGATAAGCTGTAATTTGGAGAATAAGAAGACAAGGGAAATTAACCAAATCAAAGTCAAGTTACCTTGTTAAAATTCTAAGGAATTTAAAAATCTTGATCTCCTCTGAACACCTATAGAGCCCTGTTCTTCCCATGTAGCTCTGCTGTGTTGTGTAGTTGCCTGTTTATGTCTGTGTCTTTCAGAGACAGCTCTGTAAGGCCAGAGACAATAGCTATCTTATTACTTGTTAAATCCAGGTCCAGACGATATACAAATGAACTTACGCTGAATGAATGAGTGAATGAATGGATGGATTTTCTTTACTGGCATCCCTATCTCTGGTGAAGACTAGTGGTTTTGATGTAAAGAATCCACATGTAGTCAGTATCCATGGGGTTTCTCCTAGAACCCAGTGGGTTACATCAGGTTCAGTAAGACACCAGATGAGTGGGTGGCAGAGGACTGCCTGGCCTGGCTCTGAGGATTGGCAGGAACAGCCCAGCAGGTAGTTCATGGGTGGCATCCCAGCCTGAGGTGCTAGGAGATGGTGGTGATGGTAGGATGTTGGAGTGGGGACAGATATGAATATGGGAGCAGAGGCCCAAACAGCAGCAGTGACCTGGAGGGGAAGCCATGTGGAAGCTGGGTACCACATGGGAACCAACGATTGTTTGGAGGAGGAGCCACAAAGTCATCTTGGAGTCAGTTGTGCTGATGACTTGTCCAGAGATGAAGGGCCTTTTAATGAGTTGGTAGCACAGGGTGTCCTGCCCAACCCACCTGATCTTAAAAGGGCCCTGGCCTCCCTGTCTTCCCCATTGGTCCTGGGAATCCTCGACTTCCAGGAAAGCCAGTTGACCACCAGTCTCCTCGAGGACCTGTTGGACCTGGAATGCCTCATGGACCACCACCTCCAGTGGGACCTCTCTCTCCTTTTTCACCTGAGGGTCCAGGAAGACCTTGAATTAAAGTGATATTTTTCAACGTCTGAGAATGTTCCCAATCTTTTAGCCTGAAATCATTAATGATGTTATTCAGGAGTTTCACTTCTCCTTTTACTTCCTGTTCCAAATGCACTTTTTTTCCCCAGAGACCTAATCTCTGCTCATGCATTGTACACACGCTCCTTTAATTTACTTATCTCCTGCCACTATTCTGATGATAGGTACAAGAACTACACACACAAGGAGATAAAGTGCCATCAGTGCAGCTTTGAAAGACTTCACTTCTCTTGAATGGCAAGGCCAGTTCTAGGATTCAGAGGAAGCAAAGCTGCCATTGGGCGAGCATCAGACTTCAAAAATGCTGAACAGCTGTCAGTGTTCTCCTATTGAGTGGGAAAGCTGTCCCACTGTTACATCCTACCCAGTTATGCCGGGGTTTTTGTAATCCTTTCAGGTGTCCAAGGTCTTCTGCTAGTGTTCAGCCGGTTTTCTGTGGGAATTGTTGCATCTGTTGATGTATTCCTGATGCATCTGTGGAGAGAGATGCACTCCATGTCCTCCCACTTCGCCACTATCTTTCCTCCCTATCCCACTGTTTCATACTTCTGAAGCAGAAGCCACTAGAGCCATAAGCTGGTGAGAACACTTAAATGATCATTTTGATGAGTTGCTGGAAACCGAGTGAAGACTAGTGTGAGAGTCTCTGAGAGACTTCTGGGGCCTGCAGTCCTAGGGGGACCCCCAGACTTTCCTGGGCTTTATCCTCAGGAATCCAACCAGGGTCTTATGGTGAAGAGCCAAGAGAAATCACCTGGTGCCTTTGGGGCGGGGTGGGGACTAACCATTTAAAATACATCCAGAGTGTTCTTCCTAATACAGGCTTACTCTCACGTGAAAAAGCCGTACGTATATAGCCTGTATTATGTTGTCACGTTCCCTCTGTACCTGCTCTGTTGAGAGTTTTTATCATGTTTTGTCAAATGCGTTTTCTGCACCTGTTGAGATGATGTTATGATTTTCATCCTTCATTTTGTTAACGTGGTGTATACTATGTTGACTGATTTGCAGATGCTGAGCCAACCTTGCATCCCTGCAGTAAATCCCACTTCATCGTGGCATGCGATCCTTTTCATGCCTGGTTGAACTGGCTTGCTGATGTTTTTGATGAACACTTGTGTGTGTATGTTCATCAGGGGTTCGGGCCTGTCATTTCCTTTCCTTACGGCATCTTGTCTGATTGTGGTATCAGGGTTATGCTGGCCTCATAAAATGAGTTTGGAAGTGTTCCTCCTCCTCTATTTTTGGAAGAGTTTGAGAAGGATAAGTGTTAATTCTTCTTCGAATATTTGGTAGAATTCACCAGTGAAGCTATTTGGTCCTGGACTTTTGTTTGTTGGAAGGTTTTTGATTACTGATTCAATCTCCTTACTAGTAATCACTCTGTTCAGATTTTCTATTTCTTCATGATTCAGTCTTGGAAGGTTATATATTTTTAGAATTTATTTCTTCTGGGTCATCCAATTTGTTGGCATATAATTGTTCATAGTAGTCTCTTATGATCCTTGATATTTCTGTGGTATCAGTTGTAATGTCTCCTCTTTCATTTCTGATTTTATTTATTTGAGCCCTCTTTTTTTTTGTTGGTGAGTCTAGCTAATAGTTTGTCAATTTTTATCTTTTCAAAGAACCAGCTCTTAGTTTTATTGATCTTCTCTGTTGTCTTTTTAGGCTTTTCCTGCATTTCTGCTCTGATCTTTCCTTCTGCTGACTTTGTTCTTTTTCTAGTTCCTTGAGGTGTAAAGTAAGGTTGTTTGAGACTTTTCTTGTTTCTTGAAGTAGGCATTTATCGCTGTGAACATCCCTCTTAGAATAGCTTCTGCTGCATCTCATAAATATTGCTATGTCTCTGTTTTAAAGTCTATTTTGTCTAATAGAAGTACAGCCCTCCCTGCTTTCTTTCGGTTTACATTTGCATGGAGTAGCTTTTCCCATCTCTTCATTTTCAGTCTGTGTGTCCTTACATCAGAAATGATTCTCTTATAGGCAGCATATAGATGGGTCCTGTTTTTCTAATCCATCAGCCACCCTCTCTCTTTTTTTTTATTAAATACTTTTATTTTTGTAAGATTTATTTATTTATTTTTGGCTGCATTGGGTCTTCATTGCTGTGCACGGACTTTCTCTGGTTGTGGCAAGTGGGGGCTACTCTTTGTTGCAATTCACGAGCTTCTCATTGCAGTGGCTTCTCTTGTGGAGCACAGGCTTTAGGCGTGTGGGCTTCAGTAGTTGCAGCACGCAGCTCAGTAGTTGTGGCACACAGCTCAGTAGTTGTGGCACATGGGCTTAGTTGCTCTGTGGCATGTGGGATCTTCCTGGACCAGGGATTGAACCAGTGTCCCCTGCATTGGCAGGCGGATTCTCAACCACTGTGCCACCAGGGAAGTCCCCACTCTATATGTCTTTTGATGGGAGAATTCATTCAGTTCATTTAAATTAACTGTTGACTGTGTTTTGCTCTGGCTTGTAGAAAACCATTGACTTTCAAAAAAGCCTGAACACTTGGTTTTGTCCCTTCTTTTACTTTCACCTTGGAATCATTTGTAATAACAAAGGCTGTGCTGAAGGTTAAGCCATTTCATCCTTCCTATAACTCTCTGTGATGGATATGGTTCTTATTCCCATTTTAGAGATGAGGAAACTACAGTGCAGGGGCTAAATCTCTGCATTTAACCACTATTTGTGGAGCTGCACCTGTGTGGCAAGACCCAGCCCTGTCCCCAGGAGTTGGGGGCCTCCTCCAGGAAGCCCTCCCTCCTGCCCTCTGTGAGCCCCAGCAGCTCTGCTCTGGTTGTATTCACCCAGTACCCTCCTCCGGTCTCATGGGTGGACTCTGCCTCTGAGGGTGCTCCACCATCCCCACACCCAGATCCCGGCTAGGAGGAAGGTCCCTGTTAGGGCAGCCCTGAAAGGAACGAGAGATGACCATGCCATTTTTTCTCAACAGGGAGGACCTGCTTATCTCTGATTTCTGGAGTTCAGCACTAGGTGGGTACCATCTGGCTCAGGCTGGAGGTGGTTGGGGTGGGAGGAGGGCCTGGATGTGGGCAGAGCAAGGAATCCAGCTCTCATTGGATGACATTTTGCTTCACAGAGCTGTGTACATGCTGGGTGCTAATTCTGACTTCCCCCTTACAACTGCGTGTCTTCTGGCACTTTGGTCCTCGGTTTCTTTACCTGTGGAATGGACATGAAAATGTGCATCTCCTGTGGTGCAATCTTGAGCATTAAGTGAGGCGTTTAGTGAAGTGCTTTCAGCCGTGCTCGTCTGCAGCACAGGAGGCAGGACGTGCTAGTGGCCACCATCAGCGTTGTTGGGATTTATACTTATCCTGCTCGTCCCCTTGGCACCATTGTGGACCCCACCCCACGCCACTGTAATCTCTTCCTAACGTCGTGTGTGGCAACATAAATATTAATACGTGGAGTGTATATACCACAGTTGTAATTTTTATTGGGGGACATTTAGTTAGTTTCTTCTTTTTTGTTTTTTAGTTATTATACATACTTTTTTTTAACAGTAATCAGAACTTTTTTTTTTTAATTAAAAATTTTTTTTGGCCACGAGGCATGTGGGATCTGCACTGGAAGTGCAGAGTCCTAACCACTGGGCCGCCAGGGAAGTCCCCATATACATAATTTTCAGTGAGCGCCTTTATGCAGAAAGCTTTCATCAAATTTAGGGTAATCTTAGTATGTATTCCCAGAGGTGGAAGTGATCAACTTGATAATCGTTGTCAGGTTGTTTTCCAAAAAGCTCTTATTGATTCTTTGACCAGCATGGATGAAAAGAGCCAGCTTTTCATGCAGCCTTTCCTAGCCTGGGTCTTATTTAAAGGTGTCTTTGCTGATAAGTCAAAACTGGTATCTTATGGGAATCTGTGGCTGTTTGCTTTTTGTGTTGTTCTACATACAGATTTGTTCTACTAAATTGAGTACCAGTATAAGAAAATGAAGGACGAGAACTCCGCACTCTGTGAAATGATTTAGACAGTATTTTTCGTTACTGTCTAGAAGCCCCCGCCTTCTTTTTTTACTTCTTACATGTTAAATATTCTTATTCCCAGTTATAGTGTCATTTTGAGAGCTCTGCTTCTCTTTTTTATTATAAAAAAATAGGTATTTCAGAGTATAACTTGCATTTACCACGTTGCCTCTTATTAAATTAGAGTGAGTTGACATGAGCGTTAGATGGAAACCGTGCCCATGAATGAAACCTAATTTTTGCTTGAAACACTCCCGTAGGTCGTGGGCCGTGGGTATCCAGGGACTAGAAAGCTATCAGTTTTGGGCGGACGTGGCTGCATGTCCCCGGCATGTTTGGGAGTGAGGCCAGCAGCCCTTTTCTCTGAGGAGCTGAAGCCTTTCTAGCCCTGCTCCTCTTCTCCCTGGGTCTGTGGATGATTTAGTTCTTGGGGGTCACAGTGTGCCCTCTGACTGTACCAGGCCTGCTGTTTCAGAAACCATCAACAGGTGTCTTAGGAAACATCTGGAACAGCTGAAGGCCCCTTCAGAGCCTCTTTCGGAAGCCCTTGGAGACCTGCACCTCGACTCACCACCGGATGAGTCAGATGTGGCCCCTGGTTCCGTCCCAAAAGAGACCCCGGTCACAGGAACCTGCCATTTGAAGTGTGTGTGTTACGGCATTGGGAACTTTGCTACCTGCGTCATAGCTAGAAACCAGCTAGCGTTTTTGCTTCTCTTTCTGGAAAAGCACCAGGTAAGTTTTGGTGTCCTTTTTTATCGTCCCCTTCCTTGGTCCTGTGCACACAGATGTTGACTAGGCCACTCATTTTGCCCTCTGCAGATTCCCAGAAGTCACTGCTGGGTGTACGACCCTCTGTTTAGCCAACTGGAAATTGCAGTTCTTAACACCCTTGGTGTGGTGGTTCTCGGTGAGAACGAGGTAGGTGGTTTAGGAGAGGGGAGCAGGGCGGGCTGGGCAGCCGGCGCTACACAGCGGCATGAACGTGTTAGGGTTGCAAAATTCTCGTGAGAATTCTGTGTCCTGATTTTATGCTCAGTTGGTGTTACTGCTGCTGTAGGAGAACAGAGAGGACAGTCTCCAGGCCTCCAGTGAGTTCCTTCCGGTTGGACTGTGCTCTGTCCTGGGGGAGGTATGGGAGCTGTAGTCCAGTCACAGGCGTAGCACCTGCTGAGGGTCGTGGCTAAATCCTCGACCTACCTTGCTGCCCCTAAAATAACTGGGATTCAAGATTTCTGAGACCTCTGGGAAAAAATCGTTGCACAAGCAAGGGGCTGGAGCGACTCTAGGCAGACACCTGTGTTTAGTTTGGTGGTGTCTTGGGGATCATAAAATAATTACTTTATTTCCTCTCTGCTCTGAAACTGCCATCTCATTGCTTATTATGAAGCATGGAAATCAGGCCCAGCTGAGAGGAGAGTCGGTCGCTGATGCTGGCGAGCTCCTGGAACACTGCCGTTCACTTTTAGGTCCTCTTTCCCGAGTGCTGCTCTGTGCGAGGCAGGGAGCTCTGGGGAGACCAGGGTCAGTGGGAGCGGGTCTGGCCGCTGCAGGGCACATGGCTGTGAACGGGTGCACGTTAAGTGGACAGTGAGCAGAGCCACGTCTAGGAACTGAGATGGGAGGACTCCTGTGCTATGTGGAGGGTCCAGGAAGGCTTCCTGGGGTCTGAGCTGGGGTCTGAAGGTCTCCCGGGAGTTGGCTGAGGGCCAGGACTGCAGGCAGCCTGGGCAGAGCCGCTGCTCAGGAACCACGGCCAGTGTGTGATCAGCCAGCGAAGCTGCAGGGAGAGAGAAGCCCAGGGTCACTGGCGCCAGACAGCGGGGGGGCGGGGGCTTGTCCCTCCTGGAGGGGTGGCAGACATGGTGGTAGAGCAGAGGTGCTCAAGAGGGGGTGACTAGACCCCAGGGCACTCTGAAAGGAACTGAGTTCTGATAGGGATCTGCAGAAAGCAACACAGGGACCACAGTACCTGAGGGACAGGGACCTCTGCCCTCCTTCCTGCCCTGCTGTCTCGGACCCAAGATGCCCCTTCATTAGTCCAGAGCCTTCTGTGTTCATGGGACACACGTTTAAGTAAATGTGAGTTCTTTCTGGACTTTCCATGATTTCTTGACTTTCCCATATAATTCTCCAGATTTCAGACTGCTAACGTAACTATTCCACAAGGAATGTAGTGGGAGTTTTGTTCCAGTCAATACCTGAGTCTGTCTTCCCCTGGGCTCGCTGTTCTCACAGCTGCGCTGAGCTGTGGTGATGTGCAGCGTGTGTGAGCTCAAGGTGCACTGGTTGATTGGATGTGTCTTCTACTGCGATGACTGCCAGCGAGCGGACACGCCCTCCAGCACCGCACATGGTTTTGTTCGTCTTCCAAGGGCTAGAACTGGCTGTGCCTCATCACTCTGCCCTTCCCTCTCCCTGTTGTAAGAAGCGTGTTTACACCCGTGCACCTTGTCCCTCAGGAAGGAAAACGGAGCGTGCACAGTGAGCCCACCGTCTTCTACATGCTCCACTGTGGGACGGCGCTCTACAACAACCTTCTGTGGCGAAACTGGTCCGTAGACGCCCTCTCCAAGATGGTCATCATCGGGAACAGTTTCAGGGGACTCGAGGAAAGGTGAGCCTGGGAACGCCGAGGTGCTGCAGGCCCCGAGGTGCGCCCACTCCTCACATGGACCCATGAGCAGGAAACATTTCACACTTGGAAAGGCTTTTCCATGGGAACCAACCGGGACAGAGGGCTGGAGCTGAGAGACGTCAGCCCCCAGCCAGGCTGGAAAGCACGTTCAGGGGTCTTTCTGCCAGTAATTCCTCCCTCCCCTCAGGACAGAGGGAAATGGCTTTTTTAAATGCGGAAAAAACATTTGATTTCTCTTCTTACAGCTACATGATATCCTCCTCCGACTTCACGATGCCTTGGCGTCCGCTGTCGTTTTTCCCTGAGGAAGTGGGTGGTGACTGGGGCATTCACACCTTCTACTATTTAACCTGCTCTACATCCCACATCGTAGAAGATTTCTTGCTCTACTTAAGTCTTCTTGCCTTTCTATGTCTTAAGTTGAATGAAACCACTCTCATACTGCCTACTCATGTCTTAAAAAATTTTTATTTCTAGGCTGTTGACAAGGATTCTGCAGGAAAATTATCCATATGTTGCACAGGTATCTGCCTGAGTGAGGGGCTGGGGTGGGACGTCACCCTATTCCTGCGTCACTGTGGAGAACTCTGCCTTCACCTGTGGGCGCAGGAGCTCCCGAGGGGCTGACCGAAGCACCGTGAGCTCGCTGCACTGCCGGCTCTCGCGAGGGGTCTGGGCTCCAGAAGCTGTGATGTTTAGCACATCTCTTCATTTTTTTGCTTAATTTCCTCCATTCTCACTATCTAGTCCACTGTAGGCACTGCCCTTGGGGCTTCCAACTAATTGTGCAGTGCTTGAAATACATCATTCCTTGTTTTTTGAAAAGAATAACGTGGGAGGCGGGGCGTACTATGACTATCAAGTTTTTGTTTTACTTTTGTATCTTTGTGCTCAGATTTTGAAAGGACAGGAGGAGCTGGCGTTCCCTCAGACCTCACAGTACACAGACGTATTTAATGACACCTCTGTCCACTGGTTTCCTGTGCAAAAGCTAACACAACTCTCCACGGACATTTGGGCCTTTCGGGAAGAACCAGATTACCAGGACTGTGAGGATCTCGAAATCATCAGGAACAAGACAGGAGACCCTTCAGCCACTGACTTGAGCTCGCTGTGACGTGTCTGCTGATGGCTGAGGCAGTCGCGTGGAGGGACTGCAGTGAGCCCCCTTTCAGAGAGAGCAGGAAGTATGTCAACTATGATTTAAAATACTATTTATTCACAAACCTGTCCCTGGCTGGCGCTGAGGTCTACTTGGCCATGTCAATCAGGCTCTGCAGGGAGGTGGGCACCCAGGTCTTCTCGCCCTGGACGAACACCACGCCCCGATCGATGTAGATGACGATGCGGCCGAAGGTGTACAGCTGCTTCCCTTCGTGCCGCTTCCCGATGACGGGCATGAAGACGATGTTGTGCTCCTCGGCCTTGGTCTCAATGAGGTCTTTAAAGTTCATGGGCACTGAGCTGGCGGCCACGCCAATGCCCCTCTGGGCCATGTTCTCGGCCTCTCGTCGCTCCTGCATGGCCTCGTACTGGAAGTCCTTCCTCCGCTCCGTGTGGGTGAGGTAGGCGATGTTCTCCCGCGCTCCGGGCTGCATGTAGGCACCTGGGAGACACAGAGGGAGGGGGTGAGGGACAGGTGTCCCAACACGACAGAAACTGAGACAGGGACTAGAGCTGGGTTTGTCACAGGCGCCGTCTCCTAAGGCCTCCTGGATAGCACTAAAGCAGACGAGCAAGCGCCTTTGGGAGGGGGGGAGTGTGGACAGCTGGCTGTTGTCACATAAAAAATTTCTGGTTAACACCTTAACCAGAGAGATGATTAAATATTCAACATAAGAATAAATCCCTTGCTGATATTTTATGGGCTGGAAAGCTTGATTCCGTTCCCTCCTTGCTAGAGTTTTCACCCCACACTTACCCAATGCAGCTTTTAAGGACCCTGAAAACATATGGCCTAGTTATATACCTGATACCTGGGGAGCTGAAACACAGATGTTGAAGGATAATGTAGGACCACAAATGGCTGGTGGTAACAGGGTACAGATGGGGTCAGGGTGGCTGAGCAAGAATGTCTAGAGTATGAAAACAGAGACAGCCCATTGATGTCCCTGGAAGGACCTGGGTAAGAAGACAGCATAAATAGATGCCTCATTAAACACAGTATAATCTATGAAGTCTAACTCGGTTTTCATGTAATAGGCTAAGTAGAGAGAATTAAAGGCTCAGGAAATAGAAATTACAATCCCAGCTGCCACTCTGTGGCTGTGTGACCTTACCTGTGAAACAGACTAGGCTCTGCAGTGGCCTTGGCTTTGAGATGTGAGCACAGGACTAGCTGAGTGGGCTCCCACACTCCTGACCTAGGCAGGGGGGCTTCCCTAGAGCCGAGCAGTCTGGGACTAGATAGTAAACGAACAGTCAGCTGCCCACTGCTGACACACCAAAGACACCACCCCAGAGTGCCATCCACAAACAGGAACTTGGTGCCCCTAGGTTCTCAATAAAACCTAGAAACAGGTAAGGAAAGGGGGCGAAGCAGCTCCTAAGTGTCAGACTGTCGGCCAGCTCCAGGCCATGAGCTGTCACCCTGGGGCGGGCCACACGAGGCAGACGCACCGAAGCGCCACGTAGCACGGCAGTTATGAAGGTGGGCGCTGGAGGGAGACCCAGCTCAAGTGAGTCTCCGTTCTCCCAGCCACACGAGGTGGCTAAATAACTGCGTGATGGTGTCTGCGGGGCCAGAGTCCGTGTCCTGGAGCCCACAGTGAGCCCACAGGTATCTGAAAACTCTAACGCTGTGTTATTTACGTGCTCAGCAATGTGGCGCTCAGGGCCGGGACCTCCAACATGGAACTCCCACTCACCGACAT
This sequence comes from Hippopotamus amphibius kiboko, assembly GCF_030028045.1. Taxonomy (NCBI): domain Eukaryota; kingdom Metazoa; phylum Chordata; class Mammalia; order Artiodactyla; family Hippopotamidae; genus Hippopotamus; species Hippopotamus amphibius. Next base: position 7,255,646 of record NC_080193.1, on the reverse strand, counting down.
TGGAGGACACTGCCCTGTTCATGATGTCAAGCGCCTCGTTAAACTTGTCCTTGACGGATGGGTGGGCCAGCACTTGGTCTGAGAACATGGACTTCCAACCCAGGTACCACTTGGTGATCTCCTCATAATTCGGGCTGTTACTGAGCCAGGAGCACAGCACCTGCCAAAAGGGAACAAATAAGAAACCTGCATCCACAGCAACGAATGGGAGCCAAACTTCCAAAGGGGCCACTTGTTTGAGTCCTGGTCCTACAAGCTGGTGACACTTGCAGGGATCTTAGGGGGTCAGCTCAGTAGCTAAGTGCCCTGTGAGTAGCCTCTGTGCCTTGGCCTCCTACCTACATGATAGAGATGCCAGTCCTCACCCTACACGGCTGTTGTGAGGCGTGGGGCCAAACGTGCTTAGAACAGCACAGGGCACGTGTTCAATAAATGGTGCTGACTGCTGTTCCTGACTCGTTCCTGCCTTATTGTGTAGTTTCTTTTCATTGTGTGATTACAGCACTGTCACCTGACAGTTATCCAAGGCTCCAGCCACTCCTCCCTGTCCCCACCACACCCCCAACAAAGCGTACCTGAAGCCACTTGGGGAAGAAGTGCTTTTCGAGGAGCCCCACCAGGCTGGAGACAGAGATCATCCCTTCCCAGTCGATGACCCAATAGAAGGCGTCCATGTGCTGCTGGTGGGGGTTGATGACCAATTCCCCAAGGCACATCCCTGGAAGAGAAACCCAGTCTCCAGGGCAAAGCCACAGAGCAGCATCGTCACCAGACAATGTCAGCCTTTGATCTGCTTTTAAAGGTCAATGTTAAGCTCTCGACATGGCAATTCTTCAAAATTTTCTTCTCTAACCCAGAGGAGACAGCTCTATATTTAGAATCCAGTGTGACACCTGTGGCTGTACTGTCAGCAGAGGCCCACACCGGACAAACCAGGAGGCGGGCTGAGTCTGAGGTGGGCAGTGCAGGCAGAGGCCGGCTGAGGTTGCTATTCAGCCTCAGGGCACAAGGTGGCACCTCGTATGGGGAGAAATACCACGTGCTCAGAGCGCACAGGCCGTGTTTTTAGGAAGCACGATCATTAGCACTGGTCACAGGAACCAGAGCCACTGGACCTGGATGCGTTTCCCCATTTCCTTACCCAGCTTCGGCACTATGTTCTTGACCATGAATGCCTCCCAGGAGCCGGGGGTGAAGACGTCTTTCCAGGGCTGGAGGATGAGCTTGGCCGAAGAGTCGCTGGGGTGCCACTTCTGCAGGGCGCTGGCCAGCTTGCTGCGGATGGGGGAGTAGAGCGGCTCCAGGCGCGCCTGCATGAGGGGCAGCCACGGGTGGACCCACGAGTGGATGGGGACCGTGTCCGTCAGCGGGTTCCAGTTTTCCACCTGCAGGAGGAGCAGGGCAAGCACAGCAGTTCACACGGCCTGTGGCGCACACGATGCCCTGCGCTCTCCCGGCTGAGGTCCCTGTCCTTTGCACAGGTGTGGGGGACACGGTCTCCATTATGTTTCCCCCAACAGGGACACCAACCCACCAATATACCCATGCAGTCTGTGTTAAATCTCGGAAATGGCACGATTCTAATTTTATTAACGAGGTACATGAACTCCCTATTAAGGCGGCCTTTGGGGGAAAGTGCCGAGCAAAGGGCTGGCGTTCACGTTACAGAACAGCAGCTGTGTCGCTGAATTCCGAGAGCCCAGGTGTGTGAACAGCAGTGAGAGAACGGAGAGGAGTACTGAACGCGTTGCCCGGGACGGGCCCTACCTCCTTCTGCAGCTTGGGGAAGATGAGCTGGTCCAGGATGTTATCCAGAATCCACACGGGGATGATGTGCACCCAGCTGTCGAGGAAGTCCACCATCGGGTCACAGTTCCTCGGCTGCCACTGAGTGACGATGTTTCGAACAAAAGGCATCCAGACTTCCCATATCAGCCTACGCGAGAGAGGCAGAAGGCGGGCTGGCTAAACGCACCGACTGGTCTCCACGGGTAGGAAGCACACCGCCACCCACCACTAGAGTAAGGGTGACGACGGCAACAGCGGGGCAAGCCAGGCACAGGGAACCAGCAGGCCGGGCCGCGTGCTGGCCAGACGTGCGCCTGCCTTGGCTCTGTTCCCCCGCCGCCTGCTCGGCCTCGGAGCCTGTCTCCTCAGTCGTTCCTGCCTCCGTGGCAGGGCTGCTGTCAGGTCACAACCCCCACCCCCTCCACCACCACCAAGTGTTGCGTGCTTCCCCACCTGGAGCTCTATCTGCACAGCCGACGCCCTCATGCTTTGGGTCACAGCTTCAACGTCACCTCCTCTGAGACCTGTGCCTCCGCCCCGTCTTCCCCCCACAGGTGCACACACAGAGGTGGGCACCCTTTTCATTCTCTACTGCTGACCCCAGGCAGCAGCCTGGGTTTACCTGTCCACTCCCTCAGCTCCCCTTATTGGAGACAGCCCGCCCGCTGCACTCCCCGGGGAAGCCCAGCACGGAGCACAGACAGATCCTCCAGACCCGCGACAAGTGTAGGGTGAACTAATGAATGAATTTAAATTCCCAGAGCAGCGCCGCCACGTGGCGAGGGCTCATACAGGCAGTACCCCAGCTGTACCGGTCCCTCCCCATCCCCCGGGGGAGCACCTGTGGAAGGCGTCTGCCGAGAGGTCCTGCCCGCCGTGGGACAACAGCTGGTCGTTCTCCAGGAGGCTCTTCCACTTGGAGATGATCTCGGTGCCGTACGTACAGTCCTAGGGAGAAACGTGGCAGCTGAGATGTGCGCACTGAAGGCCCCCTTGCCCTCTGCACCGTCTCTCGTGCCCAGGCTGGCCCCACACGAGAGGCAGCACGGCGGCCTCCCCGCCCACTCACCTTGAGGGGGTCCCACTCCTTGAAGTAGTCCTTCATGAGCGGGTAGACAATGGCCACGGCCAGGTCCACGCGGTCAGACATCCTGTACTCCTCGTAGTACTTGTCCTGCAGGGTCTCGAAGATGCGGGCGCACTCGTCCAGAGTGAGGGGGTCGCTGCAGCCGGGCTGCAGGCGCCGCTCGCACTCCTCCACCAGCTCGAGGACCTTGCTCAGGTTGGAGATGACCCGCTCCTCGTGCTCCAGGACCTCGGACATCTTCCCCAGCTCGTGGGACAGGTTGACCACCGTGTCCCGCTCGTACTGTAGCTGCCGGTCGTTCTGGATGATCTCCTGCTCCGTGAGGTCGATGAGCAGCTGCAGGTTGTGCTCTAGCTCAGGCAGCGCGAAGCCGGGGGCCTTGGCCTCCTTGCCGGGCTGGGGCGGCTGCTGCGACTGCAGCGGGAGCCCGTCATCAGGGACATTGTGCTTGTGGCTGATCTGGCTGTAGCTGTAGTAGACCTTCTGCTCCCGGCCCGTCATGTCTATGACCTTGGAGAAGGCGGCAGAGGGTGTGCAGGTTAACACTCCACCGATGCTGCCCTGTTAGACACACACCTAAGCCCGGGGAAGGCGTGGCGCTAGGGGGAACGTGTAAAAACCACACCACTCGGCAGAGCTGGGGGAGGCCCGTGCTTCTCAAAGCGGGGCCTGCGCTGCACTAGACTGGAAGAGACTCCAGGAACAAAACAACCAGGTACAAACAAAACGGTGCTTGACTGGCTCTCTCTGGACGAGCCATATGGAGAAGTCTCTTTACGAAAACTGATGAAATACGAATGTGAACTACTTAGTTGAGATGAAAATCTGCTTTCATGGAAAAGTAGAGGCTATACTGATCAAAGCAGCCAATACAACAACATATACAATATGCGTGTGCTTTTGGCAAACAACACACATATTTAGACAAAAAAAGCTGAAGAATGTACATCACAGGTGTTAAAACTGCTCATTTATGGGAAGCAACATTTTAATTTTTTTGCCTTTATTTCCTAATTGTCTAAAATGTACTGCATACAGCTCTGTAATAAGTTTTAATTTAAAAACAACATGAAACATACAAAATCCACAAAGGCAACCAAAGAAATGAGCTGATGTCAATGTCTGAAGAAAACTGAGGAAATGAGAACATCACTACTTTGAGACAGAAGTTTCACCATCACTTGAGTAAGATCCCTGAACCACCTACATCAGAAACTTACCTGGGGAAAAATAACTAGGCCTCATCTAGAGCTCTGCCCTCAAAATCTCCAGCTGGGACCTAGACATCTGCACTTCTCACCCCAAATAACCTGACACACAACACCCTGATCTTTGAGAACCCCACTCGACTTTTGAGTTCTGTGACACACACACACACACACACACACACACACACTACAGCTCCTCCACCAACTTCAACAGACATCTGTCACCATTGTTCTCTGGCCAGTAGAGATAGTAACGGAAAAACCTCAGAGATTATCTGTATATAACAGTGGCTGAAACTCTGATCATCTTAAATGCAATGCTAGGATGCCCTGAGGGCCCACTCCCGGTCAGGGAATGAATTACTGCAAACTTCTCACCACTAGAGTCTTAAAGACCTTCTTATGCTTTAGCCTGGTGATTACACTTCTAGGAATCTATCTTTAAAAACTGTCTAAAACAAAGATAAGGCTTTATACACAAACTAACCTGCCCCAAAACAAACCAAACCAGAAATGTTAACAGTCTAGCAACAGAGAAACAGGAACATCATCAAGTTCACTGGCAGCAAGCTCCAGAAAGCACTCTCGCGCCGCAAGGCGCGCCTGGCACAGGGTGGGGATGACCACAAGCCCGAGTGTGAGTGCAGGGAACGGGCACAGGCGGCGACGCGCACGCACGCGTGCGCACACACACCCACAGGAACCTTACGAGCAAATGTTCGGTGACTACCCTGGTGTGCGGGATGACTTCCTGGGTGTCTTCCAAGCCCCCGTCCTGGACCAGGCGTCCACAGGCCCCGTACCTTGACCTGAGAGAGCTCCTTCTGGGGAGCGGTGAGCTTCTTGCTAATCCTGCCCTTGGCTTTCAGCTCTTCCACTGTCTTGTAAGAGTATTTGGGCTTCTTCTTGCTTCCGCTGGGATCTTTCCTCCACTGGCTCAGCTCCTTCTGAAATTCCTGAATCAGAGGGATATAGTCTGTCACAAGAAGAAAGGGCCACTTTTTAGCGCATGTGAGGCCACTGAGACTTTCACAAGGTTCTGCGCCAAGGGCCGGCCTGTGTAACCCTAAACCCATCCACGGACACTGCTTGACACCCACTCCCCACTTACAAACACTGAGACCCCTTCCCCACATGCCCAACCCTATCTTCTCCCTAGTACCTCCTGGCCCTAGTGCTCTTTCTAACCACACTGTGGTTACTTGCTTACTGCGTCCCTGTGCCCCAGGCTCCACACCTGTTCACCACGGACCTCCAGCATGGTAAGGGGTGCGTGGTGTGCAGCCAACCCCTGAATTCAGGCTGAACCAATCCAACCTAAAGGGCCCGTCTCCTGACTCACCTCCTCGGCTTCTTCTTCGGAGTCAACCACGGGGAAGTCTTGCAGGGACTGAGTGGTGCGCTCCGAGCCGTACGCCCCCACCGCGCCCTTCCCCTTTCTCTGCTTGGCTTCGATGGGGTTGATGATACCTGACAAATTTTAGCAAAAGAGAAACTTCCGGTCCCAGCAAGTGTACGTGAGCGAGCCGCTCAGGGAGACCACACCCCTCGTTCCTCACACCGGAGCACACGCCCCCCAGGAAGGAGAGCGTGCGTCTGCCCTCCCGACTGTGCCGTTCTGGGTGGCCAGAAGCGCCTGTGCTTTCATGCCGCCGCAGGACAGCGCTGACACCAGCTCATGTATGTCCTACAGAGTCCCATTTCCACTCGGATTCATTTTATTCGTGGATGGGAATATTCATTTATAACTGGAAACTGGCATAACAGAGCCAACACTTTGTCCTCTTGGAAGCCTAGTAACACGGGGAGGGCAGTGACTCAGACAATGTACTGATGCTGACGGAAGGGAGGTGACGCTGCCACTTAATAGGAAGCTTCGTCTATTCTATTCAGTAGCTCATCCCTCCTGCACTTGACTTGTTCTTGAACGTGTTTAAGCCTTGGAAATAAATGTTTTTCCTATAAAAAAGTTTACAAACAGGACTACAACATTTCAGTGAAGAACTGCCCCCACCACAAACGTCCCCCCACACTTCCTCCAGCTTGTACTGTTGAAATCCCAAATTAGAACAGCCCTCACTCTCATTCCAGGTCACCTTGTCCATCTTCACTGGAGTCCAGGGATTCTTCACACAGCTAATAGCTACCTGTCCTGCCCCTTTGTGAGCAGGGACCATGCACTCATGTGCCTTCAGCGCCCAGGAACATGCACATGAACAAGGAAATGGGCTGGTGTGGAGAAGGCTTCCAGAATAAGGCTGTGACTGCTGACTGGGGCAGGAGGACTCAGCTAAACCAATCACTGCCAAGCAAATCTAGAATTTAGGGAAAACTGTCTGATTTTTAAATACAGGCAACCAATTTGATTTTGTAGAAACACGGGCAGGCCGGAAACAAGTCTGTTTTCAGCCACCAGCCTGCAACCTGTTTTAACCCTAACCTCTCCCTCCTGCTGAAATAAGTATTTTATGTAACTTGAGCTTTGAGAAAGCATGGTAGCTTGGAGCACAACTGTCGTACTGGCAGAAAAGTGAAAAAGCAGAGAAAAGGCAAACCACTCCCCAACTGCTCTCTCAGCCTCTCCTGGCCACCCTCGTGTGAGACTGCAGGGTGGGGGTACCACACCTTGTGCGTTCTTCCCGAGGCCCCTTCCAGGGACATAGCCCATCTTCTGAAGAAGCTTCTGTCCAATTCCTTTTGTGTGTCTTTCCCAGCTGCCAAAATCCATGAAAGACTTGGTTCCTCCCGCAAAACCTTTCTGGCTGGGTTTAAAATTGCCACCCTGAAAAGAAGAAAAATCAAAAGAAGGGAAAACCTAAGAAAGCAAGCTTGGCTGATGGGAATGTGGCGTGGCAGTTCCAGGGCGTCATGAAAAGTATCCTGTTGTACAAACCAGACATATCTGTGACGTGTCTCAGGAAAGAGAAGAGACTGCACCGCACACGTCACCCCTCGGGGAAACCTGCCCCCACAGGGAGAGACCCACACAACCTGCCCCCAGCTGAACCCCACCCCCACCCCGAGCAGATGCCTGGGCCACAGTGACCCTCCAGGGGTATTACTAAGGTCACGACCCTTCAATAAAGATGCTACCGTTTTTAACTTCTTTGGTCCGAAATCCTTAGGAAATTCATCCTGCTTAACAGGTTTCTCTTCATCATCGGAGTCTTCCAGCTCCGCCTCTTCTGCAGCCCCTTTCTTGAGCCCCGCGCTGATGAAGTTGACTGGCGCTGAGTAGTCACGGGCCCTGCAGGCAAACACGAGGCCCCACGGGGTCCGTAAGAACTCTGCACCATCCCTTGTAGATGCAGCCATCCCTTGCATACTCTCTGTAGCCTTGCACACGTGCTTGCTTGCTGGCCAGAGACTTCCTCAGGGTGGAGCTCATGGGATCCATTTTAAAAGAGCAACACATTGACTCGTATCAGAAGGGCCCCAGATCTGGTTCCCGGTAATCACATTTGACGTTTTTACCTGGTGTGTTCAAGTCAACTGTGTGGCTTAAGAGTTACCAATATCCACGTAGAGTTGACTAAAAACTGTAACTGTGATTGCCCACCTTTCCTTTTACATTACTTTGAAAAGCATTTGTGACACTGAGTCAATTAATGGCAGCGTGGAAGGACGTGGAGCTCCCCCTCCCCATAAATACGCTGAGAATACACACACAAACAGAACAGTCCTCAGAGAACACCTGCTGAACACTAGCAGAGGACCCTGGACACCAGCAAGGACAAGAAAGATCTCCGTGCAACCAGGTGGGATGAAAGAAAGATGGGGGGGGGGGGGGGGGGGAGGCGGGCAGGAAGCAGGACGGGACCTGCACCCTGGGCGGGAGCTGCAGAAGATAGGTTCCTGCACCCAGAGAGGCCCCCATCACCAGCACGGACATCAGCTGGGACCGAAAAGGAGCTTTGGAGGCTCAGAGGAGAGCACAGCAGCCGGTCTGTGGCAAGCAGGAGAGAGTGAGAACTACGCGGATGGTCTGGGCCACCCCAGCCTGAGGCCTGTGTCTGCTGCTACAGGCAGGGACTAGGTGCCGGAAAGGGGGGTTTAAAGAACAGACCCGGGAAGAGGACTCTGTTGGCTGCGAGGAGACAGCCGATGGGGGTGGGCGTGTGGAGCTCCGCAACCAGGAATGTTGGAGGAAGCCCAGGCCACCACGGAAGCAAAGTGCCATTTTAAAGTGGCCTGCGAAGGGCGGGGCCCCCACTGCAGCTTCTTCCCCCAGGCACCGGCACCCACCTCCCCGGGCCCTAGGAGGGGCTCCCGCCTAGGCAGTCTGCTCGCCCCTAGGCAGTCTGCTCGCCCCTAGGCAGTCTGCTCGCCCCTAGGCAGTCTGCTCGCCCCTAGGCAGTCTGCTCGCCCCTAGGCAGTCTGCTCGCCCCTAGGCAGTCTGCTCGCCCCTAGGCAGTCTGCTCGCCCCTAGGCAGTCTGCTCGCCCCTAGGCAGTCTGCTCGCCCCTAGGCAGTCTGCTCGCCCCTAGGCAGTCTGCTCGCCCCTAGGCAGTCTGCTCGCCCCTAGGCAGTCTGCTCGCCCCGACGGCTGGGCCGCCTCTCCTGCAGCCAGCTCATGTGCTCCAGGAGCTTCAGGAGCAGATGCCTGGTGGGAGGCCCACACGCAGAGGTGGGGCTGAAACCACAGCCGAGCCCCAGGGGCCCTGCAACTAAGGAAGAAGAGCTGAAATCTCTCCTCGCAACTGTGCAAACTGCGGCTTTACAGCCCTGCTGCCGGCTTTAGAAATTCAGCTCCTGCTGGACATCCGAACGCACGCGTGCTCCCGCAGCTGAAACGGGTCTGGCTTTAGCAACGGTCAGCTTTACAGGTACAGACACGCAGGGGCGGGGCCACGCCAGAATCTGAGCTGCCCCCGTGGCTCCCACAGCAGGTCCAGGTGCACGACCACTGCAGCCCTGGGACCTGACTTTAGTGCATCTGCGCTGGTGGCCTGGTGCAAACAACGCCCGAGGGTCACCAGGGCCAACGGCCAGCACACCCACAGTTGAGGTGGGACCGAGGGCGGTGCCAACAACAGTGTACTTTGTGAGTCCACACAACGGGGGCAACGTGACACAACAGAGCACATTCACAGGTGAACAGCGCCGATGGAGGACTACTCAGTGGCTTCTCTCCCAGTGGGAGTGCTCCCATCCCACCTACCTCACACCACAGATGAGGAGCAGCTCAGAAACAGATCTGGGGCGTCTACAACAACTAGGGAGCAGACTCTGCCCCTGACAAGGCAGTGACAGCAACGGAGCAAAGAAGAGGCCTTGCTCAATATCCAGTGCAGGCTCTGGTCACCACAACATCAGTCACACCACCTATGAAGGGGTAACAGCCCGCGTACACTGGGGCAAGAGGTGGCGGACATCTGCACTAAAAACAGCACTCGCACCAAAGATATTAAACCCACGCAGGCCACATGGGGACGTTCCCACATAAAAATAGCCTCCAAGGCATCAGGAAGAGGAACTCCTGGAGCACTTGGCTTTGAAGGTCAGCAGGGCCTGAGTGCAGGAGCTCCAAAGGGCTGGGGAAACAGAGACTCCACTTTTGGAGGGCACACACAATGTCTCACGTGCACTGGGACCCAGCACAAAGCAGTACCTCCACAGGAACCTGGGCTAGACCTACCTACAGGTCTTGGAGGGTCTCCTGGGAGGCAGGGGTCAGCTGTGGCTCCCTGTGGGGGCAAGGACCCTGGTGGCGGAGGCCCCAGGGAATATTGGTTGGCATGAGCTCTCCTGGAGGTCCCCATTTTGGCACCAAGACCTGGCGCCACCCAGCAGCCTGCATGCAGGCTCCAGTGCTGGAATGCCCCAGTCCAAACTACCAGCAGATAGGAACACAGCCTCACCCATCAGCAGAGAGGCTGCCTAAAGCTGCACTGAGCTGAAAGCCACCTCTAAACACACCCCCTGACACAGCCCTCCCCACTGGAGGGACAAGACCCAGCTCCACCCACCAGAGGGCAGGCATCAGTCCCTCCCACCAGGAAGCCTGCACAAGCCCCTGGACCAACCTCACCCACCAGGGGGCAGACACCAGAAGCGAGAGGAGGCACAATCCTGCAGCCTATGGAAAGCAGACCACAAACACAGAAAGCCAGACGAAACGAGATGACAGGGAAACGTTTCGGACGAAGAAACAAGATAAAAACCCACAAGAACAACTACATGAAGGTGAGATAGGCAATCCACCTGAAAAAGAATTCAGGGGAATGATGGTAAAGATGATCCAAAGTCTTGGAAAAAGAATGTTGGCACAGACCAAGAAGATACAAGAAATGTTTAGTAAAGAGCTAGAAGCTGTAAAGAACAGAGAGGAACAATACAACTGAAATGAAGAATACACTGGGAGGGGTCAACGGCAGGATAACTGAGGCAGGAGAGTGGATACCTGAGCTGGAAGACAGAGTGGTGGAAGTCACTGCCACAGGACAGAATGAAGAAAAAAGAATGAAAGGAAATGAGAACACTCTCAGGGACAACATCAAATGCACCAACATCTGCATTACAGAGGTCCCAGAAGGAGAAGAGACAGAGAAAGGGCCTGAGAAAATATCTGAAGAGATTATAGCCAAAAACTTCCCTAATATGAGAAAGGAAACACTCAAGTCCAGGAAACACAGAGAGTCCCATACAGGATAAACCCAAGGAGGAACAGGCCAAGACACACTAATCAAACTGACAAAAATGAAATACAAGCAAAATATATAAAAAGCAACAAAGGAAAAGCAACAGATAACAAGGGAATCCCCATAAGGTTATCAGCTGATTTTTCAGCAGAAACTCTGTAGGCCAGAAGGGAGTGGCACGATATATTTAAAGCAACGAAAGGGAAAAAAACCCTACAATCAAGAATACTCTACCCAGCAAGGCTCTTGTTCAGATTCGACAGAGAAATCAAAAGCTTTACAGACAAGCAAAAGCTGAGAGAATTCAGTACCACCAAACCAGCTTTACAACAAATGTTAAAGGAACTTCTCCAGGCAGAAAAGAAAAGGCCACAAACAGAAGCAAGAAAATTATGAATGGGAACGCTCACCATACAGTAGAGGAAGGAAATCATCCACACACAAATATGATACCAAAACCAGCAACCATGAGAAGAGGAGAGTACAAGTGCAGGAAATGGGAAATGCATCTGAAATTAAGAGACCAGCAACTTAAAATAACCATGTGTGTGTGTATACATGTGTATATGTATATGTGTCTATGTATATGTACATATACACACACATATATTTTCTCAAAACCTCATGGGAACTGCAAACCACAAAACTACGATACACACACAAAAAAAGAAAAAGCAATCCAAACACAACACTAAGGATCGTCATCAAAGCACAAGAGAAGAAAAAAGAAGGGAAGAAAAAAGACCTACAAAAACAAACCTAAAACAATTTTTAAAAAAGGCACTAAGAACCTACATATCAATAATTACCTTAAATGCAAATGGATTAAATGCTCAAACCAAAAGACAAAGACTGGCAGTATGGATACAAAAATAAGACCCATAAATGTGCTGTCTACAAGAGACTATTTCAGATCTAAGGACACATACAGCCTGAAAGTGAGGGGATGGAAAAAGGTATTCCATTCAAATGGAAATCAAAAGAAAGCTGGAGTAGCAATACTCATATCAGACAAATTAGAATTTAAAATAAACACTGTTACAAGAGACAAGGAAGGGCACTACACAGTGATCAAGGGATCCATTCAAGAAGAAGATATAACAATTGTAAATACATATGCACCCTACATAGGAGCACCTTACTATATAAGGCAAACATACATATATATATAGGGCTAACAGCCATAAAAGGAGAAATCAACGATGACACAATAATAGTGGGGGACTTTAAACCCCACCTTCATCAGTGGACAGATCATTCAGACAGAAAATCAATACAGAAACACAGGCCTTATATGACACATTAGATGAGATGGACTTTATTGGTATTTATAAAGCATTCCATCCAAAAGCAGCAGAATACACATTCTTCTCAAGTGCACATGCAACTTTCTCCAGCACTGCTCACATGCTGGACCACAAAGCAAACCTCAGTAAATTTAAGAAAACTGAAATCATATCAAGCATCTTTTCTGACCACAACAGAGATTAGAAATCTACTACAAGAAAAAGAAACTGTAAAAAACACAAACATATAGAGGCTAAACAATATGCTACTAAGCAACCGAAGGATCACTGAAGAAATCAGAGAGGAAATCAAAAAATACCTAGAGACAAATGACAACAAAAACATGACAACCCAAAACCTATGGAATGCAGCAAAAACAGTCCTAAGAGAGAAGTTTATAGCAACACAATTTTACCTCAAGAAACAAAAATCTCAAATAATCAACCTAACCTTACACCTAAAGCAACTAGAGAAAGAACAAACAAAACCCAAAGTTAGCAGGAGGAAAGAAATTATTAAAATCAGAGCAGAAATACATGAAACAGAGACAAAGACAACAATAGAAAAGAGCCATGAAACTAAAAGCTGGTTCTTTGAAAAGATAAACAAAATTGAAAAACCGTTAGCCAGACAGCAAGGAAAAAAAGGGAGAGGGCTCAAATCAGTAAAATTAGAAATTAAAAAGGAGAAGTTACGACGGCCACCAGAGAAATACAAAGGATCATAAGAGACTGCTACAAGCAACTATATGCCAATAAAACCTAGAAGAAAAGGACAAATTTTTAGAAAGGTACAGTCTCCCAACAGTGAACTAGGAAGAAACAGAAAATATGAACAGACCAATCAGAAGTACTGAAATTAAAACTGTGATTAAAAAATTCCCAACCAACAAAAGTCAGGACCAGATGGCTTCAAAGGCGAATTCTATCAAACATTTAGAGAAGAGTTAACATCTATCCTTCTGAAACTATTCCAAAAACGTGCAGAGGAAGGAACACTCCCAAACTCATTCTATGAGGCCACCATCACCCTGATATCAAAACCAGACAAAAGGGCTTTCCTGATGGCGCAGTGGTTAAGAATCTGCCTTCCAATGCAGGGGACACCAGTTCGAGCCCTGGGTCAGGAAGATCCCACATGCCACGAAGCAACTAAGCCCGTGTGCCACAACTACTGAGCCTGCACTGTAGAGCCTGCGAGCCACAACTATTGAAGGCCACGTGCCTAGAGCCTGTGCTCCCCAACAAGAGAAGCTACGAAAAGCCCTTGCACTGCAATGAAGAGTAGCCCCCGCTCTCCACAACCAGAGAAAGCCCGTGCGCAGCAACAGAAGACCCAACGCAGCCAAAAATAAACAAACAAATAAATAATAAATAAATCTTAAAAAAAAAAAGACAAAAATATCACACACAAAAAGAAAATTACAGGCCAGTATCACTGATGAACATAGATGCAAAAATCCCCAACAAAGTACTAGGAAACCGAATTGAACAATATATTAAAAGGATCATACACTATGATCAAGGGGGATTTATCCCAGGGACACAAGGATTCTTCAGTATCCACATATCAACCAGTGTGACCACCATACCAACACACTGAAGAACAACCATACGATCATCTCAAGAGACGCAGAAACAGCTTCTGACAAAAGTCAACATCCATTTATTTTATTTTTTTTAAGGTTGTCTTTGGATTTATGCATTGGTTTTAATTTTCTTCCCTATAGCTTTTTTTTTAAAGAACTTTTATTGAGATATAATTGACATACAAAAAACTGCATATATTTAAAGTGTACAATTTGATATTTTGTTTCTTATTAGTAAGGTATATATGGCAATCCCAATCTCCCAATTCATCCCCGGCCCCCTGCTTTCCCCACTTGGTTGTCCATATCTTTGTTCTCTACATCTGTCAACAACCATTTATGATAAAATAAAAATAAACAAATAAAAATTCTCCAGAAAGCGGGCATAGAGGGAACATACTTCAACATAATAAAAGCCATGTGTGACAAACCTACAGCTAACATCATACTCAATGGTGAAAAAAGCTGGAAGCATTCCCTCCAAGATCAGGAACAAGACAAGGATGTCCACTCTTTGACACTTTTATTCAACATAGTTTTGGAAGTCCTAGCCATGGCAATCACAGAAGAAATAAAAGGAATCCAACTTGGAAAAGAAGAAGTGAAACTGTCACTGTTTGCAGGTGACATGATACTATACATAGAAAACCCTAAAGACGCCACCAGAAAACTACTACAGCTCATCCACGAACCTGGTAAAGTTACAGGATAAAAAATTAATACAAAGAAATCTGTTGCATCCCTATACACTAACAAAAGAGCAGGAAGAGAAATTAACCCCATTTACCATCACATCAAAAAGAAAAAAATACCTAGGAATAAACCTACCAAAAGACCTGTACTCCAAAAACTTTAAGACACTGATGAAAGAAATCAAAGATGACCCAAACAGATGTAAAGATATACCATGTTTTTGAATTGGAAGAATCAATACTGTCAAAGTGAATACACTACCCAAGGCAATCTACAGATTCAGTGCAATCCCTATCAAATTACCAATGGCATTTTTCACAGAACTAAAAAAAAAATTTTACAATCAGTATGGAAACATAAAAGACCCCGAATAGCCAAAGCAGTCTTGAGAAAGAAAAAGGGAGCTGGAGGAATCAGGCTCCCTGACTTCAGAACATACTACGAAGCGATAGTCATCAAAAGTATGGTGCTGGCACAGAACCACAAACACAGATCAATGGAACAGGATAGAAAGCCCAGAGATAAACCCACACACCTATGGTCAATTAAACTACAACAAACGAGGCAAGACTATACAGCAGGGAAAAGACAGTGTCTTCAATAAATGGTGCTGGGAAAATTGGACAGCTACATGTAAAAGAATGAGATTAGTACATTCTTTAACACCATACACAAAAATAAACTCAAAATGGATTAAAGACCTAAATGTAAGGCCTGATATTATAAAACTCTTAGAGGAAAACACAGGCAGAACACTCTATGACGTAAATCGCAGCAGTATCTTTTTCAATCCTCCTCTTAGAGTAATGGAAATACAAACAAAAATAAACAAATGGGACCCAATTAAACTCAACAGTTTTTGCACAGCAAAGGAAACCATAAACAAAATGAAAAGACAACCCACAGAATGGGAGAAAATATTTGCAAGCGATGGGACCAACAAGGGATTAATCTCCAAAATCTACAAACAGTTCATCCAGCTCAATATCAAAAACAAACAACCCAATCTAAAAATGGGCAGAAGACCTAAAAAGACACTTCTCCAAAGATGACATATAAATGGCCAAAAGGCAATTGAAAAGATGCCCAACATGGCTATTAGAGAAATGCAAATCAAAACTACAATGAGGTACCACCTCACACCAATCAGAACAGCCATCATCAAAAAATCTACAAACAACAAGTCCTGGAGAGAGTGTGGACAGAAGGGAATCCTCCTACCCTGTTGGTAGGAATGTAAATTGGTGCAGCCACTTTGAAGAACAGTATGGATGTTCCTTAAAAAACTAAAGATGGAGCTACCATATGACCCGGCAACCCCATTCATGGGCATATATCGGGGAAAACCATAATTTGAAAAGTTATGTGTACCCCGATGTTCACTACAGCACTATTCACAGCAGCCAAGACATGGAAACAACCTAAATGCCCATCAACAGAGGAATGGATAAAGAAGATGTGGTACCCATACACAATGGAATATTAATCAGCCATTAAAAATAACGAAACAATGCCATTTGCGGCAACATGGATGGACCTAGAGAGTATCATATTAAGTGAATGTTTTAGTCAAAGACAAATATCATATATCACTTATATGTGGAATCTAATTTTTTTTTAAATGAGACAAATGACCTTATTTCCAAAACAGAAACAGACTCACAGATCTCAAAATCAAACTGTGGTTACCAAAGGGGAAATGCGGGGGAAAAGGATAAATTAGGAGACTGGGATTAACATATACACATTACTATATATAAAATAGATGACTGATAAGGACCTACAGTGTAGCACAGAGAACTTTACTCAATATTCTGTAATGACCTATAGGGAAAAGAATATGAAAAAGGAGATATATATATATACATTTGTGTGTGTGTGTGTGTCTGTCTGTGTGTATTAACTGATTCACTTTCCTGTACACCTAAAACTAACACAACACTGTAAATCTACTATACTCCAATTAAAAAAAAAAGCATTTGTTTCACACTATTTCAAGTACAAAAACCAAACAAGAAAAGACATTCTCATAAATCAAAATCATAAATAAATAAAATACATTGAGAGATTATATGTATGGAAAGTATATTATTTATTATTTCAATCAGATTTCTAAAAAATCTCAGGTCCATTAAATTCATTTGTTTATGAAAACTAAAATACCTAAAAGGGACCTCCCTAGTGGTCCAGTGGCTAAGACTCTGCAATCCCAATGCAAAGGGCCCAGGTTCAATCCCTGGTCAGGGAACTAGATCCTACGTGCTGCAACTAAGAGGTGGCATGCCAAAACTAAACTTCACTCATGCTGCAACTAAAAAGATCCTGTGTGCTACAACTAATACCCAGTGCAGCCACATAAAGAAATAAATAAAAATAAAAATTTAAAATAAACAAATAAAATACCTAAGAAATTAACCCTGTGAGATGGAAAGTCTTGATTTTAACCCTGACTGCCTCAGGAACAGTACTTACAGTAAGTCCTTAGCCACAGTTCCCTTTTGTATGAACTGGAGCTGACAGCTCTGTATTGTGTGGTTAGAGAGAGAAAAGAATCCAATGAAAAACCCCAGGAATACTGCAAAATAAGGCGGCGCTTTATAAAATGACTAACCTAGTAAATAAACATCCCCATGGCAGCAATAAAATTCAGAGAATTTTTTCCTAAGAGATGCAGTGTAAGAGCCCAACTCTAGAGTCAGACAGGCCCAGACTCTAACAGCTTAGCTGCACAACTTTTGGCTGCTATTTCTTAATCTGTAAAATGGGATGATAATAATGGTACCTTTCTCCTAAGGTCCATGAGACCAGGCCTGTGGAGAACCCATAGATTGTGGCTGCTGTTATCACCTTATGATCATGCAGTTCTTGACCCCTGACCTACTCATCGTCCACTGTTAGATTTCTTGCCAGATGAAAAGATGAACTGATCTCTGCTTTCTCCCAAGCTTCCTTTGTGAAAAATGTACAGTCTCAATGCGCTGGAGCCTCCAGGCCCTAGCTGGGGACAGGGGGACAAACCCGAATCTACTACATACTCTAGTCAAGCAAGTTGCAGCCAACACACACACAACTTCACAGCAAGGAGGAGGCTTTCAGCTGAATCCTCACCCCCGTGCCGCCATCCTAGCCCAGGTCTCCACCAGCTCTGCTGGGACCACTGCCTGGGCCTCCTCACAGAGCCCCTTCTTCCACAGTGGCTCCACGCCAACTTTGCACATAAGCAAAAGGGTCTTCTCTACATGCCCCCTCCCCTCACGTCACACCCTCTCTACACAGGCCCACGGCCTCTTCTCAAACTACACTCCCCACACTCTCCCCACTCTCTCCCCACTCTAGCCCATGACACCTCTCGTATCCTCATGGATGCCCTGCTGCCTCCCATCAAGGGCCTCTGCCTACTCGTGCCTCCCCTACCACCCAATCTTCCCTGACCTCCCAGAATAGGTCAAACACCCTAAAATGTGTCCCCGCCCCCAGGTCCTAAATCAGTTACCAACTTCCATTGTGTGAACCTGTCTCCACCCATTAGCGTCTGGGCTCCTGGAAGGCAAGGACTAGGTCTGCGGCACAAGGCTTAATATACATAATTGCTCACTTAACACCCACTGATGATCAGTCAGTGAGAGAGCAGCGCTCTAACCTACAGAGCAACTGGGCTCTGCAGCTGATGTCACAGCTAAGGGGCTCAGTGAGGCCGGGAGAGAAATGTACTTAGGGGGGTAGCTCCCCAACTCCTGGGGAAGCAGTCTGTGCCAGCCATACCGTTTGCCTCCAAAGCTGGGCCTCTCTTCATCCGAGTCTCGCTCTGCCCACACTCCGTAGGTGGCCTCTTCCTTGGTCTGCCAGTGGCGCTGCCGGTTGGGGTTGAATTCATTCTGGAGATCCCAGTCGGTGATCTCAAAGTTCTCCCGCTCGTCCTCGTCATCATCCATGTGGCCTTCCCCGTCCCGGTACAAGTGGGACAGTGACATAGCCTGTCACTAAAAGAAGGGATAAAAAAAGGTTATCGTCTGTCACAAGTCCTGGCAGCAGAAGCAGAAGGCTTCCCTGTGAGGTCCTACTCCTTGCTGCCTTCAGAACTTCCTCCAAACTAAAATTCACTAAAACCATTGTTACCATTCAATAAAGCAGACACTAAAAACATAATTTTAGAAAATAGGTACGAAAACCAGTGGAACAAGAGACCAGTCCCAACAGTCCATGTGATTCTTAGGCATGTATCTGTCAATGTCGTGAACCATCACACACACCCACATACACACGAACCACATAAAAACAACTAAGTATGTTATTCTATGTATTATTGCCTCAGAAATTAGGTAGACATCTTCCTGGAGCCTGGATTTTATTTTTTTCTACTGTTGAGTGTATAGTTTCATCTGTACCTTTAACAGTCACAGCAAAGTGATTTTTTTAGAAGATACTTTCTGAAACACATAATTTGATGAGACCCTCATCGAATGAGACTTAGCTTTCCTCCCCAAACACAAACCTCTTCTGAGGCGCCAGAAGGCGGTAGTAACTATGGACACTACCTTAACAGTACACATCTGTGAACTGCAATGCAGAAATCAACTCAGGGGTAGCTGGGGGATGAGATTCAGATGCCTCTTAAGTGGATTAACTACAGTGCTAACTTTAGAGAATGGCGTAAGGCAGATTCAATGAGATGGTGCTTTAAAAACAGGGAGCTCACAATAAGCTGCAAGGAATAGCTTGTTACCGAAGCCCCATGATTAGGTTCACCGCCTTTCTCATTATTGATTGGATCAGGGATTGAGCCGAGCAAAGTGACTGTGAAACCAGGTGCTAAAATCACAGCCCGAGTTCAAATCCCCACTCTACCAGGTACTCAGTGTATGAGTATTAAATGAAGACCAAGTGCCAAGCACGGGGCACCACACGGCAATACGTTCACTACGTGGCAGCGCTGTGATTCCCGTCTAGCAGCTGCTGCAAGCAGCCTTCAGGGACAGGGAGCTGGCTACTTCCACAGGCGGTGTCAAACTCCGGCCAGCTGTTTGAAAGTTTTCCCAGCTTACGCTGCTCCCTGGTGCACCGGGTGGGGGCTGCCAGCCCCAACCTGATCCAGGCGCGCAAAGAGGGTAAATATTCTCAGAGGAGGCGGGGAGTCCCAGATACATGGGAGTCGCTAACACCGCTGCGTCCCTGGGCACAGGGACTGGTAATAACCACAGCGTTGCCACGAGCCAGAGTCCCCAGGAGGTGCTAAGCCCTTGCTGGACGCTTCAGGCCGATAACCTAATGTAGGCGTCAAGACACTTCTACGAGGGAGGTACTACTAGCGCCTTCAAGCTTCAGATTAGGTAAAACGAGGCTGAGAAGTTAAACAACTCGCCCTAGGCTCCATGGCTGGCGGGGCGCGAAACCAGGTGGGCCTGAAGCCAGGGCTCGGGCGCCTCCCTGCCGAGCAGTCCAGACCCCGCGGTGGAGGCTCGGGGCGGAACTCGGCCTAGGTCCCGACTGCCCGGTGACCCCGAGAGGCCCCGCTCCTCGCCCTGCTAAAGGGAAGCGCAACCGGCGAGCCCGAGCCCCCTCTCCCACGGACACGGACTCCCCCACGACCCCTGCCCACTCACCCCTCTCCGGCTCAGCGTAGCAAACACAGCTGCCCGCTCCGCGCAACAAGCGCGCCGCTCGGGGGCCGGAACCCGGAAGTACCGGAACAGGCGCGCCGGAAGTGATATTTCTCGACAGCGGAAACGTCGCGCCGGTTGCCATGGCAGCAACGGAACGCTAGGGCGGCTTTGGCTCTAGAGCGGCTGAGCTGCTAGGGAGGGTTTTCAGGGCCCGGAATGGCTGAGGGCTGATGTTCCTGTCGCGCCCGTTTCGTGGCGGCGCCCAGCCAGTGGTGACGGGTGTGGACGTCGTCGAGCCACCCTGGCCTAGGGAGACTTCTTTGTCAGCCTGAGCGTCTGAATCTGCAAAATAGGGGTATAGGACTAGCTCATGGGATGGTTGTGTGTGAGACATTTGCGGGGCGGGGCGGAGCGGGGAAGAGGTGGGGACGGGACACGGCACTCAAATAATAATGAGGGTCAAGACTGTCTCCCGGATCTTTGGGTCTCTCAGTATAAGCACCGTCGTGGGTACAGAGTAGTTGCCTTATACAGGAGTTTGAGGGCGTGAAAGAATGAATGGGCAAACTCTAGAATTCCCAAGTATTCCCGCCAGTAAATCTTTCCATTCTTTTCCTTTCCAACAGGTTGGTAAATAAATCCATTCACTGATCTAATAAAAATGCACTGCGTGCTTTACACTACGCTAGGCTCCGGGTATCCAAGGAACAGAGAAGCACCAGACACTCCCAGGGAACCCCTCACCAGCTCTGGACTCTGTGTCCAGCACACAGGCTGTAGGGTTCCAATCTCAGCTCTGCCACCCACCAAGCCGCAGACCTCCGGCAAGGCATTAATTACATCTCTCTAAGCCTCCGTTTTCTCGTCTGCAAAATGGTTGAGATAAAATATGTAAGCAATTAAAACTGTACCTGGTACATAACAGGTGCTTAGGGAGTGTTTGCTAATTTTTTGCTTATGTTTTCTCTCTCTCTGTATGATGAAAACATCCAGGAGGCATTGTATACACAGAGCACTGGACTTGGAGTCAAAAGACTTGGGTCTAAGTTCCCTTGGCTGTTATTAAACGAGAACCTACATGCAGCCAATTACATGCCAGCTTCTTGGGAACGGGGATTGTGACTTAATGGTCTCTGTATCCTCAGTGACACGTCCTGTCCATGTGCCTTACACACACATACTATTGGGTTGGCCAAAAAATTTGTTCGGGTTTTTCTGTACGATGGTATAAAGATTCTAGAAAGTGAGGTTTTAGTAGAGGAGAAGGCCAAAGGGAGTGAGTCTTACAGACTGCAAGGTCCACTATAGAGCAAAGTGAGGGAAACACGGAGACAAGATAAACCATGTTGAGCCTGGGCCTGAAATGTATATGCTTCTGTTTATAGGTCAAAGTCAAAAATAAAAATAAGCCCGGCTTCTCTGTAGCTATGCCTGTAACTTTACAGCAGCTTTTATGGAGCTGCAGTTACTTTGATCTTGAGGGACTGACACTAGTGGATTTGCTTTGCCAAATGGACCCTACCATGGCTTCTGGAGAAGGAAACTGTGTGGATGGTTGTGGGGTCATTAAGGATACCAGCTCTACTAAAGTGACCAGAGTGGTGTTCCCAAGAATGGGATGAATGGAAATCACTAGAGAGGATGTCCTGAGAAGATCAAAGCATCACTCCTGTGACTTCCTCCCAAGCCTCATAACCTGAATGGAATCACAAGGATACGGAAGACAAACCCAAATATGGGCATTTCTACAAAACAACTGGTCTGTGATCTTCAAAAGTGCCAAGGTTGTGAAAGTTAAAGACCCTAGAACTGTTCCAGATGGAAGGAGACTAAAGAGACATGACAACTAAATGCAACACATGATTCTGAGCTGGATCTTTTTGCTATAAAGGAAGTTATTAGGGCAGCTGTCAAAACTCAAACGGGGTCTGAGGTTTCCTTGGTAGTGATGTGTCCATGTTCATTTCCTGACTTTGATGGCTGTCCTATGGTTACGTTGGAGACTGTCCTTGTTGGAAATACTAAAGTATTTGGGGGAAGGGGGAGATAGGGCGTCACATAGCAACTTAATCTCAAATGATTAAGAGAAAGAAAAGTTTTCTCTATGTACTTAGAATTTTTTAAAAGTGAAGGTTCTGGAGTAAAACTTTAAGGATCCAAATCTCCACCTTGCTGCTTCCTTGATATGGGACCTGGGGCAGGTTGCTTCGCTTCTCTACCCTCACTTTTCCCATCTCTAAAATGGGGATAAAGATAGCACTGTTCTAACAAGGTTGTTCCCAGGGCCAAAACAAAAAGGGGGAGGCTAATTAATGCATGTAAAGCTCTTGGCATAGTAAGATCTTCTTCAATGGTTGTGGCTATTTTCATCTAAAAGACCCAATCTCATATCTCTGTATGGACAGTCTCTAGCCTCAAAGATCAATGGTTTTTCCAGATTTTTAGACTCAAACACGCAGCCTCAGGAAAAGCAAGGAGAGAGGCGGCCAGAGGTTTAGTTTCAGGATCTCATACCCAGCCTGGTCTCCTGGTACTGCCCAGATAAACCCTTGATTTGGGACCCAGGGACATCCAGGCCTGTGCCTAGATTCCCAATGAGATGCTCAGACACGTAGCCTTCCCAGGAGGGGTTGCCAGGCAACAAGGTTCCTCAGCAGAAGCCTGGCGGGGCTCTCGGACACTCATTGGTCCATCCCTCCCTTTTCAGAGGAGGCCATGCCACAGGGGAGGTACCAGGGCCACACAGAGTTTAAGGGCAGATTCAGACCAGTGCTTTCTCTGCTACACAGGGCATGCGCCCCCCCCCCCACCCCACCCCATCATTTCTGTCCACTTACTTGAGCTCATACTTATAAAGTGACTCCTGTCTGTTCAGGGTCACAAAGACAAAACCTCTGCATATGTCATCTCTTCAATTCCTCAACCTTCCAAGGTAGTGTCTAACCCGAGTCCACATTCCTAATGACCCCTTAGGCAGCTCATACCACACAGCACTGTTTCCATATTGCCTTCAAAAGACTTGGGGGGGGGGGATCCTCACTCAGTTACAACTTTAAATAGGTTGGTACCATAGAAACAATCTGTAAGTAGCATTTCAAAGATGGTATATTTAAAGTCTAGCACAAGTACCTTTTCTGGGACATTGACATTCTACAGTTGCACATGGCTTAGTCTTATTTTGAGTTGTGTCACAAAAATATATATCATGTCCTGAACTTGGCAGAACTGAAGATCCAGATCAGCTGAGATGAGCAAATCTGGTTTCCCTTTAAGTGTTTCTTACAGATGGTTTCTACCCTACTTATCTTTCAAAAATCTGTGAACACGATCCTTAGATAGAAAGATGGGACAAGGCTCTGCAGGCCCGGGGCGTTATCTGTAACGCGAGCATCCTCGAAAGGACACAGGTGAGGTGAGCGGAAGCGACACTGCACCAGCTCCACGCAGGTCCCTTAACCACGTGGGGTTAAGGATCTGCTCTGGGGGAGGCGTATCCCGAGACCACCGTGCCATGAGGCAGCCCAGGCTCGCCGCGAGGAGAGGCTGCAGGATAGTCACGCCTCCAGATGCTCCAAGCATCCCAGACCAGGTACCAGACATGGGACTGCAGAAGCCTTCAGTGGACACAAGCTGCAGCCAACATCTGACTATGAGAACCACCACCCCCGAGCTCGCCCTAGTTAACTCCCAGAACTGAGAGACTCAACAATACATGGTTCTAAGTCACGAAGCTGGGGGCTGGTTAGTTATGCAGCAATAGATGGGTGCAGCGGTGCATGAGGCCCGATGTCTTCTGCTTCCCCCTGAAGGGTGATCTGAGCTTCCCGTGTCCGTGACTCCATCCACTGCCCATCCCACCGCACTCAAGACAAGGAGAGACAAGAGTGGCCTCACACTGCTGACCCACCACACACCAGGCACCACTGCCCGCACCACCCATCGGCCCCTCCCAATAAACCCAGGAAGTTCTAACTTCCCCATTTTACAGGTTAAAGACACAAGGGCGCAAGCCACACAGCTGGTACACTGGCCTGACTCCAAAAATCCATACCGCACGGCACTGTGAGTCACTGCCTTCCCAAAGCCTCACTGCTGTCATGAGCGCCAAGGCAAGGGGGTGTGGGTAAAACATTTCACCCTTTTAAAAAGGTAAGAAACTGTTCTGGGCCTGGCTGATCCCTAAGCATTGGAGGCTTATGCAGCCAAGGACTAACTCGGCAGGCTTGGAGAGTTCAAACAAACCCTGCACGTGGCAAAGAAAAGACTGGCTTGGACCAGCTCCCAGGAGTTCACTTCTGAGCCCTAGGGATGTCCCCGCTAGAAGAAGTGAGGACCCTGGACCACAAGAGGCCAGAGAGCTGATGTTAACAATGTGATTTATGGGGGACTCTTGGCTCACACTGCATCATTTGAGCTCTGGAAGGGCTGAAGACCAAGCACCTACGGTCAGTTGTCACATACCTTTGTGACAGATGCCCAGTAAAAAATGCTGGACACTGAGGCTCAGGTGAGCCTTCCTGGCTGGCAACACTTCATACACGTTGTCACACTTCGTTGGTGGGAGAATTAAGCAAGTCCGTAAGACTCCAGTGGGAGAGGACATCTGGAAACTCGTGCCTGGGCTCTCCTGGACTCTGCCCTATGCACTTTTCTCCCTTGCTGATTTTAATCCGTATCCTTTTGCTGTAAACATCCGTAACTGTGAGTCCACCAGGTTTTCTGAGTTCTGTGAGTCCTCCTAGCAAATCGCCGAACCCGAGGGTGGCCTTAGGGACCCCCGACACAGAAGTAGCTGTGGCCCTGCATGCACCTACTCTCCAGCCTTTGTCATCCATCCACCTGACAAAACTAAACATGGAGGAAAAAAATCTATTCACTCTGTAAATTAAGGCACAGACAAATGAGTCCCTGTTCAGTTTATTCAAATAATATATATATATATATTTTTTTCTCTGTGAGTAGAACTGCGGAGGAATCAAAGAAAGCCTCATATATTAAATTCTTAAATAGATTCTTTGAGTTCAAAAGTAAGGGCCAACAGGAGAGGCACGGGTGGTGGGCCCTGTCCAGCAAACAAAGCCACCAAGGAAGTCCTGCAAATTAAGGAAGATGGCAAATCCATTTCTTAAAAAAAAGTTCTCGAGGGGAAAAATATAAAATACCTAAGTTTCAAAAGCAGAACTACTTCCACGCTCTTGGTTCTCTACCCTGGACTGTCCAAAGATAGAGTGTTTCAAGGTCAGTTTTCAATGGTTCAGCTTTCGCAAACATATGCAAATACGTTCCTGGTTAGCAGTCCTGTTCTGGTGATTAATAGCAAGCAATATGCTTGGATTAGCGGTCCGATTTCCACTCGAATGCAAAGTTTCTTCTCTTCTGGAAACAAAGCCATGTGCAGAGATCTGAAAGGGGAGAAAACGGGCGTTAGGCCCAGAGTCACAATTCTGAAATAGATCTTGCAGATTTACATATGTGATTGCAGGACGGGTGGTCTTCTCGCATCCGCAGAAGCACGTGAGGCTTTCTACAGCATCCCACGTGGCCAGAGAGAAGTTACAGTTAAAAATGCCTCCGGGGTCCCACCTCTCAACCTGCTGCCACCTGACCTCAAAAGGTACACTTTTCTGGTTTAGGGAGAGCAAGTGGCAGTGATGATGTGAAAAGTGCCAATGGCTTTCTGGAGGCCCGGGGAGGAAGAGCATTTCTTCAAGAGCAACTCTCCACCAGGGATTAGCTAAAGCGCCCTGTCTCTGGGACCTAATCTAAACAGTCACGCGAGGCACACATCACGTGGCTTTCGTCGACGAGAAGGTTCAGGATTCTACTCACGAACCTGCAGAAAGAGAGTGGGGGTACCGAGCTGGGGAAACACTTGGAAAGAGACTGCTTTCCACCCGAGGCTTCCTAGGAATTAGTGTGTTTCCTTTTCTTTTCGTGTTTTGTGTGTGTGTTTGTTTCGGCTGTGCTGTGCAGCTTGTGGGATCTTAGTTCCCCGACCAGGGATTGAACCCGGGCCCTCGGCAGTGAGAGCGTGGAGTCCTAACCACTGGACCACCAGGGAATTCCCGGCTTCTCAGGAATTAAACACAAGTCCTGGATCTTAGCACAACTCAAGATGGTAATCCTGACAGTCAGGATGACTTAGTGTCTCCAGCCTTGTGGTTTGGTGCCAAGCAGCTTTCAAGAAAAACTAAAAAATACACTGATTGTTTAAAAGTAAGATAAGGAGACTAAAAACAGACTTGAGGCTAGACATTCTTTTACAGTTTAAAAGAATAGGCCACATACCCAGGCAAGTGGGTCCTGGTCTCGCTGAGCCCCTCAGGGAGGCTGGGAACGTCAGGAGGTGAGCTCACCCGCTGGGGCCTTAACTCCAGGGCCCACATCCTGGTGAGGTCCCAACGTGCCCGGCTCACTTCATCTATCTCATGACCACCCTTGGAGGTGGACAGTGATGAATCCCCATTCTCCAGGTGGGGAAAACAGAGGCCAACAGGAGTCAAACCTGGAGTGAGTTCTTAAATCTCTGACTTCCCAAGTTCAGAACAAACCTGTGTCCCTGCCCCTTGGAAAAATGGGGATGGCTAAAACATACGCTTAAGGTCATTTGTTAAAAGCAGACTCTGGGGGAGATGACTTTCGGTGGCTGTGTGGCCTTAGGCAAGTCAAAGCCCTTCTCTGGGCTTTGATCTTCTCCTCCATAAAATGGGACAGCCGTCCCCTGCCTCCTAGGGATGCTGAGGGTTAAAAGAGTAACACAGGAGGAGCACTTAGCCCAGTGCAGTGGGGGTTATTCTTGGACCAGAACTGCCTGTGACTATTATTAGAACATTAATTGCTCTGGGCTAACCTGATGCTGTTTATAGAAGGCGGGCTGGCAGACAGCATTCTGTGCAAGATGGTTCTAGAATCCTCCCCATCACACTGGTCCTCCGTACCCCCTCCCCAATGCCAGAAGAACCTTTTTCTGGTTAGTTCAGCGTTGATCCCTGCCCCCACCCCTGATCCAGAGCTAGGAGACTAAGCCTTGATTCTATCAATAGCTCCCCCAGGCTGTCACCATGGAAACCTCCAATGGGGCTGGGTCAGCCCACCTTGGTGGCCACTCCTCCCCGAGGAGGCTTGGGAAGGACAAGCTTTTCGGAAAAGTGGCTCCTAGGCTCAGAAGTGGTGGGAGCCCCACGCGAAGTCTGCAGGCCTACCTGGAAATCATGAGCTTCCTAGGTGGGAGGAGGTGCTGTTCAGGTTCACCTGGAGGAAGACAACACGCAGAGGAAGGGTCATGGCCAGGTGCGGGTGCCGGGGTCTCACCACCCTGAGGTTCAGCCCTCAGCATCACGGAGTCAGGCACATGCCCCCACTGAGTATTCACTGCACACCTACTATGTGCCAGGTGCTGGGCCTACTGTGAACGTGACAGACCCCATCTATTCCCACACAGCGAGGAGAACCTGCCTGCTCACCAAACACATCCGTAAGATACTATCAAGTCCAGGCAATACAGTAGGCTGATAGGAGTGCCTGGTGCTGGGGCTCCTTCAGATAAAGCAGTTCGGAGAGGCCACTACAGCGGGATGATATTTAAGGTGTAGTGTAATCAAAACTCTATATGTGACCTTTGCCCTGGGTTCCCTAGAACTCTTGAAATCTCCCTAGTGATAAAAAGCGTCTTTTGTATGCAAATGAGATGACTGGTGGCTGGAGGCCCCTAACTTCAGGATGGGGACTCCTTTACCAAAAAGGCCAATGCATGATGAAAAGGGCTGGAAATTTCAGCGCCCTCCATACCAACCTCTGGGGAAGGGAGGGGGCTGGAGATGAGTAACCAATGGCCAGTGAGTTCATCAACCATGCCTACTTAATGCAACCTCCATACAAATCCGTGAACAACAGGGTTCAGGGAGTCGGGCTGGTGAACACAGGGAGGCGCCAGGACGGTGGTGCACCCAGAAAGCGTGTGGCAGCTCCGCGCCCCTCTCCCATACCTCACCCTACACACCTCTTCCATTTGGTTGTTCCTAAGTTACACAGCCTTTATAATAAACTAGTGATCTAGGAAGTAAAGTGTTTTCCTAAGTCCTGTGTGTTGTTCTAGCGATTCATCAAACCTGAGTGGGGGAAGGGGAGGATGGGGGACCCCTAAATGTGTGGTTGGCTGGGCAGAAAGGTGGCTGGCCTGGGCACCTGGGGGGGGGGGCAGTTTTAAGGGACTGGGCCCTTAACCTGTGGGGTCAGAGGCTACCTCTGGAAATCAGTGTCAGAATTGAACTGAATTATGCAGCACCTAGTTTGTGTCTGGAGAATCAGAGAATTGGTTGTTAGTGTTGGAAAACACCCCGCAATCAAAGATCTAAAAGATGAAAATGAGGCCAGCCATGGAGATGCGGGCAGAAAAGCATTCCTGGCAGAGGGAACAGCAAAGCCCTGGAAAGGAGACCATGTTTGGAGTTTCGGGACTGAGTGTACATTTTTACATGGGTTGCAATTCTAATGTGTGAGCTGCTTTGTTTTGCTTTCTTCTATTTTCCTATTTTTGGGGTTTCACAATTACCATTTTGGATGGCTAGGTAGTATTCTACACAATGCACACACCACCATTACTCAACTGTTGCCCTAGGATTGTTTCTAAGACCTGCAATATCCTGCATGAGGTCATGCACACAGTGAGGGCTGGCGGAGAAGGGGAAGGAAAGTAGGGGTTTGATGTAATTTGCAGGGCAGCTCTCCTGAGGGTGGGACTGCTCACGATGACAGAGCATATGCCATTCCTTTACATTTTGCTCCTAATAGAGCAAAAAACAGTCCTAAGCCAGCCTGAATACGCCACATAGTGCAGGAGAGTGTAAACTGGTCCAACTCTTTTGTAAAGCAATTTTAGCCCTGTAGTTCACAAGTCCCAAAAAACACCCTCCCATGGGGACTTCCCTGGCGGTCCAGGGGTTAAGATTCCACACTTCCACTGTAGAGGGCATTGGTTTGATCCCTGGTCAGGGAACTAAGATCCCACATACCATGAGGCCAAAAGAAAAAAAAAAAAAGACCCTCCCATCCTCTGAGTCCACTCCTTAAAAATGTATTCTAAGGGAACAATTCCAAAGAGGACCCCCCACCCTTCACCCCACAAAAGAAAGAGCAAAATCAGGATGATAGGTACATGACATCATTCGAAATACTGCAAAAATTGCAAACGATCTTAGGGCAACAGTTAAGTAACTGGTGGCACAAGACGGAAAAACAGTAAGAAAGCAAAACAAAGCAGCTCACACGATGCAATTGCAAGGAACACAAACATGCATACTCAGGGGGGCAAAAAAGACTACATGCAAAAATGAAGAGAGTTTCAGATGGTTTCGAATTCCCCTCACCCCACTTCTGTTTGTTCTTGTTACATCATCTTTGGGTGAAAACAAGTTACAAGTTAGCGCTAATTCTGGCAACATTTTTTCACAGTGGCAAGAGATGGGCTTCTGATTCCCACATAGGGAACGTTGTCATCGACTCATCTTCAAAGAACCCAGATGTGCCAGGCCATGAGAGTCCGTGAGCTTGATAATTAAATTGGGGGCTTGCACAGGGTGGCCCACCCTTTACTGGCCAAGTTAAACAAAACACACACACAAACTGAAACTACTGATTTTAGCACCATCACACTTCACTTAAAAAGGCGCACTGTGGCACCAAAAGGAGGATGCTACAACGTCAGTCCTGGGAGCGGTTCTTCTTGCAAAATCCAGGGACAGCCTCCCATAGACACACCCAGGATGCATGGGAAGCCAGGCTGTGCAGAGACGTGTGGGGACACAGGACTGTATTATGTCTGCATTTGCACATACACCTGTAACACACAACACATTTTTTGGTAGACTGATGAACTTTTTGCGTTGAGTTGTGTTTGGGAACTGCCACTTTATACCTTTTTTTTTTGACTGCACCGCATGGCATGCGGAACTTCCCGGACAGGGGATTGAACCCACACCCCCTGCAGTGAAAGCGCGGATTCTTAATCACTGGACTGCCAGGGAAGTCCGGGAACTGCCACTTTAAACGAAGCTGAATTTTAGGCTAGAGGCAGAAAGTTTGACAGAAAGTCCCCACCAAATCCCTCCAACGGCTTTCAAGCCAGGGGACAAGGTGAAGGAAGGGGCTCTGGCAGAAGGGCTGCTGAGATGTGGTCCCAGGTGGATCAGACACTTGAGAGCCTCTGACGGGAATCCCACCCCCACCCAATCTTCTGATGGGAAAACCGTCAGCCCTATGAGAGAAATGAAGTGTTCAAGGGCATAGAGCAAGCCAGTGGTACCGCAGAATTCCCCCTGGGGTTTCTGACCTGAAAATATCCTTTCAGATTGGCTGGTGTTTTATAGTCCCCTCTCAAGACCTAGGAAAAAGAAAAAAATATTGCTACTGCAGAAATGATCAAAAAATAAAATTTAGTCCATCACTTCCATACCCATCCATCCATCCATGGACCCACCCATCCACTCTCCCATCCAGCTACCTATCCATCCACCCACCCCCCCATCCACACTCCCACCTTCCCCCCCAGCCACATACCCACCCACCCATCCATCCATCCATCCATCCAACAAACATTTATTAATAAGCTCCTCTTATTCTGGGCATTACTCTAAGCATGGGGGGGTGGGCGTGGATTACAACATTAAGCAGACAACTAAGTTTCCATTCTCCTGGAGATTCCATTCTAGAGTCTGAAGGGCCAGACAACCCATCAGTAACAATGAACACGATTAAACAAGAGCGTATCAACCCGTGGGAAGTACGACAAGGAAAAGGTCAGGCAGAGGGATGTGATGGAGAGGAGTGCCGGGGGGGCTGCTTCTGAGTGGCTGGTCAAAAAGGGCCTCATGGAACGCACAGCCTTTGAGCTGAGACCTGAGGGACAAGGAGATCCTGCCAGGCTAAGCTCTGAAGGAGAAACATTCCAGGTGGAGGGCATAGCGAGGGCAAAGGCCCTGAGGTGGGAACCAGAAAATTCCAGGCCTTCCCACTATTTCCCAAAATACAAGGCACTGGATAGACCAGTGCTGTCCAACAAAATAAAATGTGAACTTGACTCTAGTTTCAAATCTTCTAGTAGCCACATTAGAGAGAAAAAAAAGTGAAGCAGGTGAAATTCATTCTAGTGGGTTGTTGTTGTTGTTGTTTTTCTTTTAGCCACGCTGCGCAGCTTGAGAGATCTTGGTTCCCCAACCAGGAACTGAACCCAGACCCTCAGCAGTGAGAGCATGGAGTCCTAACCACTGGACCGCCAGGGAATTCCCTCTAGCGGTGTTTTTTATTAAACCTGATATATGTAAAATATTAATACTTCAACATGTCACTGATGGGGCTCAGGGCAGGTCACCCCCAAATCTACCTCTTTGGCTTATTTATTATTTTGAATTAAAGTTATTTAAGAAACAACCGAAGCCAGAAGGACACTCTGACCCTTCTTTGCGCCCTTGACAGCAGGAAATAAATCTCCCATGTGAAAGGTGCCTCCTGGCACCAGGAGGTAGAGAGACATCCTTATCATGAGAGATGGAGAACTCAGGGAAGAGAAGGCTGTGTAAACAAACCCTGTTACTTCTTCACTAACGTAGGGCCCCAAGCCCAAGTGTCTTTGTCTCGTCAGTTCTTCACAAATGTATTGTTTCTTTATCTAAAAGGTATGAAAGATGCCTGCTTTGGTCCTCTCTATGAATCTCCTATTTTTATGAGCCCCTGTATGTACGATATTAAATTTATTTTCTCTGCTGTTAATCTGTCTTATGTCAATTTCATTATCAGGCCAGCCAAAGAACCCAGAAGGAGAAAAAGGAAACGTCTTCCTCCCCGATGTAATCAATATGAAAATGACTAAGGAGAAATTTTACATGCTTTTTGGGGGCAGTACGAGGACCTCAAAATCTGGTGTGTTTCACACTTTCACAGCACCTTTCAGTTTGGACTTGTCACATTTCACCGGTCACGTTTCCATGGCCACACAAGCCCAGCGGCTGTAACGGACAGCACAGGTATAGACAGTTTCATTAGCGCTGCGGTCCTTTCAGAACTGAGTGCACTACCCAGGATCCCGCACGGGAACATTCTGTGCCTTTGGTACACACAGAAACACACGCACACGCACACCCACGTGGGTTTCAACAAGGGGACTTATCCTTGCAGTTACAGCAAAACCGCTTTAAAGACTTAACAAGGTGTTCGGCATTTGTCAAGACATGTGGAACCCCCAGGGAGTAAACCTCTTTGTTTTGTTTTTGTTTTGCTTTCTTGATTTTATTTTAAAAGTACACAGGGTCACAAAACTAGAGCAAGTTTTTGGCTTTTTTTTAAACCAAATTTAGTTCTTACAAATGTCAAAATCTGCACCGTTGGATATTTAAGCCAGAAACTAGAAATACAAAAAATCATTTTCGAAAGCGACCCTATCAATTCTCTACTTGCATATGTGAAGTGTCAAAATATTTCTCAGCAGTACAAGTGTGTTTGTCACGAAAATTCACAGTGAGGGATGAGAATAAGTGAATCAGTGAATTGTGCTTCCCTTAAGACTTATTGTCATTAAGTAAGTTAGTAGAAAACTGAGTCCTTCTTCGGGGAGCAAACCTCTTTGGAAGAAACCAGAGACATCTATCTTAAACAAACAGATCTCCAAAGAGCTTGATCTTGACCATCACTGCTCCTCAGAATTTTTTGTATACAACACCCAAGGTCAGGCCTTACTCTGGGAGCTTCTGACTCACAGTCTGGGACCCGCCAGGGGCCTCTGCCTTTTAAGGAGACTTCAGAGGAGCTGCTGCGGGAGCCCTGGCTGAGAGTGCAGGTAAGGCGAGGCCGGCTTCCTCTGAGGCCGTCAGCCCGTCCCAGCCACCCCTCCTGAGAAGCATTGCGGGCTGGGTTTTGAGGTCATCACCAGCCACTGCTGCTGCTTTTTAACCCTGTTAATGAATTTTTTATTATGAAATACAGCATATATACAGGAAGGTATATAGAACACCTAAGTACAGTTTAAAGGATAATAACTATTATTAAACAGTAAATATTAAAATTAATAATATTTAAAATGAAAATAATAAAATAATAAAAATAAGCCACAGCCAGGCTGCCTGCTCTCCATGCACTCTGGGGATCCACCTTGGATCTCTGAGTGTTTCCACAAGCAGATGTTTACAGAATCAACCGATGCCGGGGAAGAAGACGTAATGAGACCTATAGATGGGCTTACACCTCAAGGACAAGGGCAGAGCCGCCAACACTCAGTGTGTGCAAATTCTCTCTGTTAAAAAGAAAGCTGTCGGGACTTCCCTGGTGGTTCAGTGGTTAAGACTCTGCACTTCAATGCAGGGGGCACAGGTTCGATCCCTGATCAGGGAACTAAGATCCCATATGGTGCATGGTGTGGCCAAAAAATAGAGGGAAAAAAAAAAAGGAAGACAGCTTGCACATGTTAAGGACTTGCTGGCACCAAATGGAGTCTTTCTCCTTGAGTCCACAGAAGAATTAAAGGAGAATAAGAGAGGAACAACTTTCTCCCTTTCTGATTCAATACAAGAACTGTTGGGTTGGGAGGGGGAGGAGAA
This sequence comes from Hippopotamus amphibius kiboko, assembly GCF_030028045.1. Classification (NCBI taxonomy): domain Eukaryota; kingdom Metazoa; phylum Chordata; class Mammalia; order Artiodactyla; family Hippopotamidae; genus Hippopotamus; species Hippopotamus amphibius. Next base: position 7,222,172 of record NC_080193.1, on the reverse strand, counting down.
ATGGGTGAAGGAGGTCAAGATAAAATAAAATAAATGAGCCAAAGGGATGTAAAGTACAGCAGAGCGACTACGGTCGATAACAGCGTACTGCATATTTTATAACTTTGTACAGTGACAGACGGCAGGTGACTAGACTCAAATTGTGGTGACTGTTTTGCCGTGTGTACAAATATCAAATCATTCTGTTGTACACCTGAAACTAATACAACTCAGTTACACTGTGATAAAAAAAAGAAGAAAAAAAAAGAATTGTTTACTTTCTAAAATCAGCATGTCCTCAGAAATGCAAAGCTCAGCGTAGATTAAAACTCCGGTCTCTATGATGTAAGGGCTAGGAGGGCTCTTCCTTAGGCCTGGGTCCCCTTTTCAGATATTTTCATTAACTTAGTGTCTCTGCGAAAGTCAGAACACAGCACCCAAAATAAAGCAGAAGCTGTGACGGCCACATGTGAATAGTATTGACTTAACTCTTCTTCTACCCAGGATTAGCCTACTTTTATGCTCCAAAAACATCTTCTCAAAGTCCCTTCCCCTTGACCAACCTACACTAAGGAGAACATAAGGAGTAATTTAAACTGCCCTAAACTCACATTTGTCTGAGAAGTGAACATTAAACCTTACGGGGGCAGGGACTTCCCTGGTGGTCCAGTGGTTAAGACTCCGCACTTCCACTGCAGGGAGCACGGGATCGATCCCTGGTTGGGGAACTAAGATCCCGCATGTGGAGCGGCACAGACAAAAATAAATAAACAAACATTAAACTTTATGGGGGCAATAAAAGGTCCCACTGTTGACTTATTTACACCCAGTCTCAACAAAGGCTTGAAGTGCTTTACAAACAGATCAACAAACAGCCAGGGAAGCAGGGGGGAAAGGGTAAGTCAGAGTAGAGAAACAGGATGGAATTACTGCATAGATGGGCCTGCCATGAGATGCTACAGAGTAAGAGAGGCAGGCGACCAGTTGGTTTTGAGTTTCCTTGCGGCCCAAGCGAAAACGGAAATAGGAGCAGCTGTATGAGTCACCGCGTCCATGAGACAGAAACAAAGCAGCTGCTTAGGGATCAAGAGACTAAGCGTTTCTGGGGGAGCGGGAGCCTCCATCCCCGCCGCAGCCCCAGAGCGCACCTCCCCACGCGCACGCGCACTCACCCGGTGTGTGTTGTTGATGACGATGGGGTCCGGGTTGCCGTAGTTGGGCGGGTTCGCATAGGGGTCGTAGCCGAGCCGGGCCAGCATGGGGGCGATCTGGGCCATGTCCCTCAACACATCCCCAGGGATGTGGCCAGTCCACTTGGAGAGAGCTTCCAGGTTCACGGGCTTGATGACCTGGTCTGTGGATCGCTCGATCCTGGGGAGAAAGGATGGGCTGGATGGGGCACAGGCAGACCCAGGTGGTGCTCGGGCGGGCTCCCTGCCCAGGGACTCTGGGGCAGCAGGAAGGGTTGGGGGGACCTGGTCCCCAGCCTGCTCGGCTCTTATCAACTATAAGAATGTAGGCGCGTCATCTGGCCTCATCACACCTGCTCCGTGCTATGCGGATAAGAGCGCAGGGTGTGAAGTCGGGAGGAAGGACTAGACAGTGCACAACGGTGGTGCTGAAATTCTGCTTCCTTGACCTCTCTGACCTTTTCAAAATGACTTTTTATTTACATGACTAAGATGGACATTTGGTTCTTGAGAAATAATGAAGACACTAATGGAAAGGTGAATAGTGGTCACCACTCCCAGTTCACCTGCTCCCTACAGGGACTCAGTCTGAGCATTTTGGAGGGCACCCTTTCAGTCTGTTTTCTGTGCTTTTAAAAGTAGAGTGACTAAGTGCAGACAGGGGTCAGACTGCCTGGGTGCGGGAGCCAGCTGTACCAATGCCGGCTGTGTGGCCTCGGGAGACTGAATGAACCTCTCTGAGCCTCTGTGTCCTCACCTGTAAAATGGGAATCATAATAGTACCTACTTCACTGGGCTGTTTGGGGGAGTAAATGAGTTAATAATAAAAGAGTATCTGGTACATTTTAAGGTCTCAGTGTTAGCCCTCTCTCTCTCCCACACACACATACACACTGAAAATCTATGGTTTCACTTAACAGATTTAAAAACAGAAATTATGTGCCATACATGGTACTGGTCTGTAGGCGGGTTTTTGTTGTTTTTTTTTTTTTCCATTCACTCAATACCTCATTTTTTTCCATTCCTCTAAAGATGGACATTTAGGTTGTTTCCGTTTTACTGTTAGGATGAAACGGCTATTATCTTACACGTGCTTCCTTGCTCTCCCATATAACAGGGTTACCAGGCCGTCTGAATCACAATGATGTTACCAGTTCATCAGAGGCTTTATAGGACAAAGGATGGGGAACTCCTAGGATCGAGGACCTGTTTCTAGCTGCTTCCATCCCAACTAAGCGGTAACTTGGGAACAAAGAACAGAAGCAAAGAGAAGGAGCAAAAGGAAGATGGGAAGTGGGGTAAGGGAAATTGGGAAGGGGAAAGGGTGTGTGGACTGCTGGGGAGGGCATGGATCTGCAGTCTGTAGGCCCGGATTTAAATCTCAACTCTAGCCAGTATGTCAAAAATCTCAAATACGGTTCTAGGTATTTTCACCATAAACATCTTTCAAGCAGTTTCCACCCCACAATTGGCCTAAAGCCATTTTGCCATGAAAGATACAATCACTGGTTGATAGTTACATTACACAGAAAACGATAACATATCAGTTTCTGCAAGTCCTCTGGTGAGCTAACCTAAGCCAGATTCTGTTAGAATTTTCATCGTTTTCAAAACACATCAGGAATCAAGGAACAATTCCTTTTGGGGGAGATAGGAGGAGTCTGATTCTTCTTTTGCCTCCAACTTTTTAAAACTGAAGTATCATTGATTTACAGTGTTGTGTTAGTTTCTGGTGTACAGCAAAGTGATTCAGTGAGATATATATATGTATTCTTTTTCATATTCTTTTCCCTTATGGTTTATTACAGGATATTGAGTATAGTTCCCTGTGCTATACAGTAGGTCCTTGTTGTTCATCTACTTTGTAGATAATAGTGTGTTTCTGCTAATCCCACACTCCTCATTTATCCCTCCCCCCCCTTTCCCCTAGGGTTAGGGTTAGGGTTAGGGTTATTTTCTATGTCTGTGAGTCTGTTTCTGTTTCAAAACTAAGTTCATTTGTGTCACAGTTTAGATTCCACATATAAGTGATAAGATATGGTATCTGTCTTTCTCTCTCTGACTTACTTCATTTAGTATGATCACCTCTAGGTCCATCCACGTAGCTGCAAGTGGCACTATTTCCTTCTTTTTTTAAGGCTGAGTAGTATTCCATTGTGTATATACACCACATCTGCTTTATCCATTCCTCTGTTGATGGACACTTAGGTTGCTTCCATGTCTTGGCTACTGTGAATAGCGCTGCTATGAACATGGCCTCTGACGTCTAATACTGTGTGATAAATCCGGTAAAGACAGCAGGAGAGAGCAAGCCATTGTATCTAAATTAGCTAAAGAATCATCATTAATGCTCTCAAAGGCTGGTGAGTTAGCAGCTGTCCCTTTCCTATGAAGCACAGCTCGGTACCCTTTCGGTTTTAACAGGTGGGAGGGATAACTGTGCTGAGTATTTGCAGAAACTGATACGTTATCATTGTCTAGTGTAATGACACCAAAACTGTCAATCAAATAGTTATTTCATGTTTTACAGCAAAATGCTTTCTGCAAAGATGTTTATGGCAAACAAACCTGACGTGATCAAACACGTGCCTGGCCTTTGCCACAACCCTCGTGTCTCCAGGACTTTATGACACAGAAATCACGTAGACACATCCCATAACAGGGATGGGAGCCACGCTTGATATGAATCAATAACCAGAGTGTCCAAAAATAGGATGTCAAATAGAATATGGTGATCGTGTAGTGGAATATTATGCAGCCATTCAAAATGTCACAGCAGAGTACTGGGGGCAGTGAGCAAGTGTCCCGGGAACAAGGGGAAGAAAGGTTACCGAGGAACATGCCAGGTAGGACTCTGGTTTTATCAATACGCCCTGATCAACGGCCAGCAGGCCACAAATCAAAATCTGGGTGGTGGGATTACAGGTGGTCTTTCTTTCCTGTTTTACTTATTTTCCCAACTTCCTGCAATCAGGACATACTCCTTTGACCATCTGATGTCTTGTCATGTTGATTTACAAAATCCCAGCTCCAGCACCAACTGGTGGGGAAAGCCCCCAGCTCTGCTCAGGGCTCGGGAGCTCTTGGGGACAGAGTCCGGGAGGGCCCATGAAAGAAACGGGAGGCGCTGTCCCGGGAAGGACCGCCCTTCCACTGGGCTCTTAGGGATGCTTGCAACTGACCAGGATGGAGGCACATCTGGTCCTGCACTGTTCCAGGGTCTCAGGAGAGGGATGGCCTCCCTAAAGGAGGGAGGCAGAGAGCAAGGGACAGAAGGGGAGGGAGGATGGGTCCCAGCCACAGAGAGCTTGAGAGCACAGGCACTGGAGTCCAACCGACCTGAGCTCAAACCCTGGCACCACCCTTTGCTAGCTGCGTTGCCTTAGGCCAGTAACTTTCCTGAGATTCAGTATCTTCATCTGTAAAATGGGGGAAAGGGCAGTTCCTATGTCCAAGGTTGCTGTGAGGATTAAAGGAGTAACATTGTTGAGGGCTTCACTCAGTGCTGGGCACACAGCAGACACTCAATAAATGAGAAGGAAGGTGACGCTGGGGAGTGTTCCAATAAAAGGAAAATCAACACTGAAACGATGATGATGGAAATAACACCACCTAACATGTATTCACCCATCTGATGTTCACAAGGGAACACAGGTAGATTCCAGCCCCATGCTACAGAGGAAATGGAAGCACAGAGAGGTTGAATCACTTGCTCAAGGTCACACAGCTAAAAAGCGGCAGACCTGGGATGTGAACCCAGACAGCCTGCTTCCAGAATCTGTACTCTCAACCTTTACCTACTACAGCTTACTCTGAAGCATATTCGGAGTTTGGAGAGGAGTGATTGTCCCATTTTTTTTTTTGGAAAATAAAGCCGAGGTTTACAGAAGTACAGTGACTTGTTCAATGCCACAGAGCTACAAGGCGGGAGATCTGGTTCAAGGTTCTGCTCTTAACCACTCTCTTCCCAGATCTTCTCCCTTACAAGAGAGGAGGCTCAGAGAGGCGTAGTGACTTGCCCCTGACCACACAGCTCAGAGGGGCAGCACTGACCTTCCCACCAAGTGCTCTGACTCCACTCACTTGGACAGGGAGACGCCGCCGGGCTTGCCGATGAGGTCCTCGTGGTGCAGGACGGCATCACTCCAGGCGATGCCAAGGAAGTCCAGGATGAGCTTGAGGGAGCGCCGGGGGTGCAGCACCAGCTGCTCGTAGTACACGGGCAGGCACTTGTCCTTGCCCACCTCCATGCACTGGGCGTACATCACCTCGATGGCCTTGTTCCACTTGGTGAGGCAGTCGCGGTAGCTGCTGAGGTCAAAGCCGGCGATGGTGACCTTGCGGGTGATCATGGAGTGCACGGAGGCGCGGCCGTCCCGCACCATCAGCAGAAACTTGGAGTTGGGGAAGAGGCGCGACAGGTAGACGGAGGACTTGAGCGTGAAGGGGTCTTTGTTGCAGAGGACGCGGGCCGGCTCGCCGTGCTTGGCGATCACCTCCAGGATGAAGGCCTGCATGGCGGCGTCCAGCACCTCGTCCGTCACACCGGCCTCGTCCAGCCGCAGCTTCTCCCGGCCGGACTTGGACCAGGCCTGGCGCATGGCCAGCACGCGGGGGATGATGCGGGTCTCCTCGCCGCAGCGCACCTCGGGGTGGGCGTCCAGCATGGCGCGCATCAGCGTGGTGCCGCTCCGGGGCACGCCGCCCACAAAGATGAGCGGCATGGTCTTGCCGTAGCGGTACTCCACGCGGTCCGTGCCCACCATCACCAGGTCCTCCTGCTCCGGCCGCATGACCCGCCGGGGGCCCCGCGGGCCCCCCAGCACCGCCCGGCACTCCAGCACCTGCTGCCCCAGCTGGACCGCCAGCACCAGGACAAGGGCGAAGCCGGCTGCCAGCAGTGCCCTCCGCACCGACAGGCGCATGCTGGGCCTGGGGCGGGGGGCGCGCTTCAGCGACAGGTAGGCGGGAGCCCTGCAGGGTTCACATCTGGGGAGAGAGAGGGACAGGGGCGGTCAGGGAGGCCTGCGGGCTACAGGCGCTTTACCATCCGGGCCTCAAGAACAGCGAGCGTGGGGACGGGACACTCAGAGCAGAAGTCGGATAAGCCTGGCGCCCTGCGGGGGACTGCGTCCACCGTAACTCCTGAGCTCCTCCAACAACCCTACGGGTAGCTGCTATTATTACCCCAAGGGGCCCAGTGGCCTGGGTTCAAATCCCTCCTGGCCACTTCCTAGCTGTGAGACCTTGCCCAGTGCCTTTAACCACTCACTGCCTCCGTTTCCCCATCGGATAAATGGAAAGAGTAATAATTATTTTAAAAATGGACGTTCTTAAAATACATTTATGTGAAATTCTTTCAAATGTGAAAATAATAAAGCACTAGAACATCAGACTTCAGCAGCACATCCAGTTCACAAGGACAGGTGTTTTGCCTGTTTTGTTCACGGCTGTCTCCCCAGCTCCTAGCACAGTGCCTGGCCCCTAGCAGGTGCTCAGTAAATATTTATAGAACATGCCTGGGTCAAATGAGTGGCGCCTGGCACAGAGTGAGTGCTAGGAATTGACTAAGGTAGACAGAGGAGGAAACCAAGGTGCGCCGAGGCTGTTTACGGCAGCCCAGCTGGGAAGCGGCCAAGCCAGGGTCCATGATTTTGCACCAGCCAGCCAGCTCTTCAGCCAGCTCTGAGTGACCGCAGTCTACCTCTGCAGGAGATGCTTTTCAGAAGGTGCAAAATATCCTGGTCTGGGCTTCTTCCAGAATCACTGTCCATTCATTCAGTCTTCACTCAGTCAATGCTTATGAAGCAACAAAAGGTGCCAGGCACCTGCCCAAGGCTGAAGACAGAACAGTGGACGAGACAGCCGGGCCGCCAGCCTCAGGAGCTTACGTCCTAGAGGGGGATGCGGATGGAAGATAAGCTACAGCCAGACCACGATAACAGCTTGCAAAGAAATGAGACGGACGCCATGAGAGGGATCAAGGAGGGGAAGGAGACATCCAGGAGGACTTCTCAGAGGAGGTGACATCCAAGCCAAGACCTGGAGGAGAGGGAGTTGGCTGTGTGAAGATATGTGGGAAGGGTGCTCCAGGCAGAGGCAACGGAGAGTGCAAAACCCCACGATGGGGGGAGGGTTTGGCGTATTCAAGAACCTGAGTGAAGGCTTCTGGGGCTGGAGGGGAGGGAGGGGGAAGATGGCGTGCAGCTGACAGGCATGTCCTCAGGGGATGGGGAAGGAGCTGGACTTACTCTAAGGGCAGCCCCTGGGGTTGCAGGGGTGAGAATGGAGGTGTGGCGGTCCGTCAGGTGGCCCCTGCCCACAGCCTGGGAGACTCAGGGATGCTCAGACTGTGGGGGTGACGTGAGAACAGGGGGAGGGGATGACTTAGGACATGAATTATGGCCCTGAGCTAGCTCCTCACCCCTCCCAAACGTCACTAATAAAGATGATCAGACCTCAATGCCATTTCTTTAGGTAGAGGCTGGTTTCAAAACGCAGGGATCCACCCCGCCCCGCCCCCCACTTTCTCCAGTCACTCAAATGCCAGATCTGCCCTCCTCCCCAGTTCACCCTCAAGGCCCTCTGATTACCCAACCTCGGCCCAACGCAAAAGGTGTAGACTCAGATGCTGGACAAACAGCCTACCTCCAACCACTCCAGCCCTTCTCTGCCTCGCCCCCACTGTCTTTCAGAACCTTTGTTTCCTCTCTCACCTCTTTCTAGAATCAAAGTGAGGGCTTGAGGTCTCTGGGCATTCAAGGAGTCAGATAGACCTGGGTTCAAACCCCACCTCTGTCATTTCCTGTGCGGCTGTGTGAGCTTGGGCAACAGGCTTCACTTCTCCGAGCCTCATCTGTAAAGTGGGTCTAAGAGTGTCCACCTCAAAGGGCTATTATGAACACTAAATGACCCCCGTAAGAACTTAAGAATGTGCCCGGCACACAGGGAGCATTTGAAAGAATATTAGCCATGATCCCTGGTTATTCATTTACTCCAACATTTCACGAGTTCCTGCTGTGTGCGGGAGTTGGGCTATGTAGTTAAGAGACACAGCCTCAGTCGCCCAAGTCTACTCAGACTGTGCACTCATCCCGGGGATGGGGTGACGGGTTCTACCTGTGTAGGTGAGGGAAGGCTTCCTGTAGGAGGCAGCCCATATGCTGAGTTCTGAGCGGTGTGGAGTTTTGAACAGCTGGGAGGAGAAGAGTGAGAGAAGGGAATTCCTGGCAAAGGGAAGAGCTAGCGCAAAGTCACAGGCAGGAAAGATCCCAGCATGACAGGTGGCTTCAGGCAGCGTGGTGGATGGGACAGGGCCTGGAGGAAAGGAGCGGGAGGCGGCTTTCTTCTTTGGACAGGAAGTTCAGCTGAAACCACTAAAGGCCCTGGTCTGCAGCTGGACCAAGCCCCCCACAAGGGCCTGGGCCGCCTGGGCTGCCTGGGGCCCCGCAGGCCACAGCAAGTGGAAAATAAACATCAAAGCTGAAGAAACACACAGTCTCGGGGCCTGGGGTCGAAAGTGCTAAGAGGCCCTGGCATTTCCTGGCCATGTGGCTTTGGGAGAGTCACTTCCTCCACCTAAGCCACAGTTTCCTCAGCTGCAAAGAGGGGTGGGTCCACTGACCTCAAACGCTGCTGTGAGGGTTCTAGAAACAAGTGACAAAGCCAAGATGAGTCTCACCCTGGGGTCGCTGGCTTCTCTGAGCGTTGGAAAACAGCTGGGGACCCTCTCCCCAGAAACCTGAGCCTATCATATGCTGCTGAAATTGCTGGCAGGTCACGTGTACACAGCGATTCAGTGTGTACACAGCGATTCAGTGTGTACACAGCGATTCAGTGTGTACACAGCGATTCAGTGTACTTGGGGTTCAGGTCTGGGGTGGGGAAATCTAATTCCAGGGCTACTTTCAGGTGGAAGGCAGGCTGCACAGGACACAAAGTCACTCAGAAATCCCTCCAAGGAGCCCTCGGCTTCTGTAAGCGCTCACTGAAATTCTCCCCTTAGCCCTGAGAGTAGAATTCTGCCAATGGTTATTGTTTCAGTGTCAATGCCCCTGGGGGGCTGTCAATCACACTTTAGTTTGAATTAGTACAATCACCCTTTCTTCTTGACACTTGGTGGGGAGTGAGAGACTGAAGCTCTGGGGAACAGATGGTGATGGGGGATGCAGAGAAAGGGAGAAAAAGGGATAATATGGGAAAGTGGTTTCCAGAAAGGACAGACACGGTGTGCTTGCCACTGTGTCATGTGTGTGTGCACCCTCGAGCTTATTTGGGGTTGGAAGTGATTTGGATACTAAATAACCAGGGGAAAAAGGGCTGGAAGGGATAGACAGAAATTTTTTTTAATGTTATCAGCTCATGAGTTTTGCTTAATACTGAGCATTTATCTGGCTACAGCACTTCGAAACAAAGCACTGAGTTGTGTGTTTTTACATTTACTGGGCACGTCCTCTGCTAAAGCTTATTCCATGCGTCACCCTGTGGGATCCTCTCTGCCACCTCTGGGCTAAGGATGCCTCCCGCCCAGCAGGCAGCTCAGACCAGGGTCAGATCAGGCTAAGGCTGAGCTCTTCACTGTCCTTGAACAGAACCCAGCAAGAGGCTCATCTCAGTCATCAGGAGAAAACAGCTCAAAGTGGGCAAGTCAGCCATGAGCCGGAGACAGCAAAGACCTGGAGGATGGCCTGAGAAGCAAAGGCAGGGCCACTTGGCAGAGAGAAAGCAGCTACAAAGAACCTACAAACCTACAAAGAAACTACAGAACCAAAGGCTCCACCCACTCTAGGAGGGGCCAGAGGGCCCAGCCCAGGGACCCCAGCCTGCCCTCCACCCCCACCGCCGTGCTGGGCCCTGTCAAGGGAGGTGTCCCGACATCCTGGCAGTGGCTGAGAGCCTCAGACTTGGAGTCTTACAGCCCCAGGTTCATTGCCAGCTGGAGAGCCGGATGAGGGACTTCACCTTTCTGAGCTTCTGTTCTCTCCTCCAAAAAAGGGGGGATGATAAGAGCCTTTTCTCAGGGAGCTATCAGGAGGTTCAGGGAGCTTCTGTTTGAAGGGCAGAGCGAACACACCAAGAACACCGGCGCTGGAAGGTGGCGCCCGGAGGGTCTGGATTCTGGCTGTGCCTTGAATCTGCTCAGAGATGCCAGGTAAGTCCCTGCCTGCTCTGGGACTCAGCCTTCTCCCATCCCCAGGAGAATCATTTTCCTAAGAGATGAGGAAGAGCAGAGGCCTGTCCTTTCCACGCTGCTGGGATCCAGCTTTGGCTGGCACTGGATTTCTAACAGAGGAGAGAGCCGCCTGGGGGAGTTTGCTTGGCTGCCTGATCATGGAGGCCGGGGGCTGTTTCTGGAGGAGCCGGGTCTATGGGGGGGACCTTCGGGAAGCACTTACCTCCCCTGGACACTCTCATCCCTGGGCTCTAGCCCTCGTGGCTGCTCGCCAAGACTGTCCACTGGCTGAGCCCTGCAGAGGCAGACGAGACACTGCATTAGGTGCACTGGGGCGGGTGCTATGGAGAGGGGCTGGGCCTCCTCAGAGGGGCGGGGGGATGCTGAGCTTCCCAAAGACGCCGGACAGTGATCTCGGGGGAAAGTACTCTGGGGGACGAGCAGCGGTACAGGGACAGGCCACCTCAGCCCAAGATGTTGCAGCTGGGGTCTAAATTCAGCCAGGGAATGAACTGGCCCACTTCTCCGGCAGCGGGGTGCGAGCTGAGAATCTGAGCTAAGGCTCTGCTCCCTTAGGAAGCAAAATAGATCTCTGCCAACCAGGCTCTCCCTTCTTCTTGGCCCAAGGACCTTGGACTTCAGGAAGAGTAAACATAACAAGAAGCAACAAGCATCACCACGATACCAATAATCACCATCTGGGACTGCTGGGTACGGTCGAACAGGCTGTGCACTGCCCAACTCCAAAGGGCACTGCATGAAGGTCCTAGAAGCAACTGACAAAGCAGAGTCTCATCCAGGGGTCGCTGGTTTCTCTGAGCATGGGAAAATAGCTGGGACCCTCTCCCCAGAAACACATGGAGCCCCCTGGAGTTGGACAATGCCTTGCCACTGCCACCTAACTCTGACCAATGCCTCCTATGTGAGCGCCCTGTGCCATTTACTCCCCCAACGAGGAAAGGATGGTGCTCCCAACTTTACAGGTGAGAAAATGACACCGAGAGGAAAAGCAACTGACCTGGGGAACCAGAATCACCACCCAGATCTGTGAGGCTCTGATGCCCAGCGCTTACCCACTGTGTTCAAGGAATGGGGCCATGAACTCGATGGGGTCTGGCATGAAGCCTGGCTGACGTGGCACCAAAGGAATCCTGGTGTACATCTCACTGCTGTGTCCTTACCAGTGGCAGTGGAGGGGTGGGCGTGGATTTTCAGTCCAATCCTCACCTTCTCCTATTTTACAGATGTGAAAATGGAGGCTTGGGAGCAGAAGTCACTTCGCAGACTCACAGAGTCTAAAGCTCAACTTCCCTCCGCTTAGTCCCATCCTGGGGGGCGGGTGGTGTGTGGTTTAAGGACACAGCTCTGGAGTCCGATGACTCCCTGACTAGGTAGATGGTTGTTCCTCCGAGGCTCAGTTTTCCTATTCTATAAAATGGGCTGTCGGGAGGTTTAAACAAGATAATAGCAAACACTCAGAAATCCCAGCGATTCTTTTCTTTGTGCCATCATGCAGACACCCTGGGCACAGGACCATTTTGGGGTCCTCTCTCCCTTCCTATTCGCTCACTCCTTGCCTCTACACAGTTTTTTTTTTTTCCTTTCCTTGAAACACCAACCTGATTAGTATATCTAAACCCAGAAGGAGAAGGGTCCCCAGCCCCTGCCCCTCCTCCCGACTACAGTGCACGCAAGCCTGGCATTCCCAGGGCACGGGGGGGGAGGGGGGGGAGCCGCGGGCAGTGAAGAGAGGCCTGGCTCTTGGAACAACAACAACAAAAAACACAATTAGGGACCAGGGCCCTTGAAACTCTTCTGGTGACAAGATGGCTCAGGCCCAGCTGCCCTGAGGCAGCCCTTGAAATGCCAGAGAGCTCAAGAGGCCTGCCAGGCGGGCAGCTCCCACGGCCCCTTTCAGGGCGGTGGGATGGGGCTTTCAGAGCCTTTGGTCACTTAGAGCTGCGACTCCAAGACTCCAACACGATGCACTAGCCACAGGTCGGTATTTACATTTAAATTAAGTAAAATGAAATAAAATTTAAAATTCAGCTCCTCATTGGCACCAGTCACATGTCAAGAGCCCAGTGGCCCCCTGGGGGTTACCATACTGGGCAGTGTAGATTTAGGATGGGGTTGGCACAGGGTGGCCCTTGGACGAAATCCAGCCTTCAGCCTGCTTTGTAAGGCCGGCGAGCTAAGAATGACTTTTTTTTCCCTGAGGGAAAAAGGAGGAAGAGGACAAGTCGCAGGGGTGGAGGTGAGAGGAGAAACAGCAGCAACAAGAACCTCTGTGTGTTCCCCAAAACCTGAAATCTTTACTATCTGGATGTTTACACAAAAAATTCTGCAGGCCCCGATCTAGAGTATTCCCATCACTCACACAAAGTTCTACTGGACAACACAGGCTCACAAGACACACGAGGGGTGTGGGGAAGGGTCAATGAGCCCTCCTTTTCTTGTAGGAAGAACATCAGCATGTATTAAGCGCCACTGTATATTTAATACCAACCAATAGCTCCATGGAAGGGCGGAGTGGGGAGGAGGCGCCTTGGTTCTCCAATTTACGAACGACAAAAGCCCACAGGCGTGCAAGGGTAAGCAGGACCATGCCAAAAAGCAAAACGGCTAACTCAACTGAACCAACTGGCAAACACAAACCCCAGGTGAGACAAAAGATAAGAAGGGGACAGACTCAAAATGCCACAGGGGTGGCAGGTGATAATATTTTTCTCCTAAAAATACATGGTGTTGTTATATGGTCTTGATCTACCGAATTATATGCCAGCCATGGGAGGGGGTCACACTGTTTGGGCTCAAATCCTGGCTCCACCAGTTACTGGCTGTGTGACCTTGGCAAGTCACTGACCGTCTCTGAGCCTCAGTTTCCTCACCTGTAAAATGGGGGTGACAACAATACCTCCTAGGAGACTCACGTGTGGCACCCGGGCACTTGAAATGCGGCCAGTGTAAATGCGGAACTAGCCGCATAGCAGTACTGGGAAGTATAAACAAGTTAGAACATGCTGGGACAGAACCTGGCATGCAGCAAATGTGCCCTAAAGGGGAAAGCCAGTTTCCAAATCCGGCTCTGTCTTCATGATAACGTCACCGGCCTCGTGTCACGTGGGTGTGCGATGGGTGCCGAGGCCTCCGGGAGCCGGCCGGCTCATAAAATCGGGGCAACAGGAGAGGATGGGAGAGGACTTCGCTCTCTCTTTCCACTGACCCATGGGCTGCCCTGAATGACCACTGGAAGGAACGGGAGGGGAGGAGGCTGGAGGGTCAATCTTCAAGATGCCCTTAGGCCAGGATTCATTCATCCCACAAATGTTGACAGAGCACCTACTATGCTTGGAAGTAAAGGCTGGAACACATCAAGGGTGGCGCACCAAGGCCCCTGCCCTCATGGAAATGACATTCTAGTGAGGTCCAGGAAACCAGCATGTCAGATAACCGTGCCCGTGATTGTGATAAGTGGTCAGAAGGTAATGCCCCCAGTGGGAGGGGGAGACATGCCCTAAGGGGTCAGACTCATTTGAACTTTCCAATCCTGCATGATTTCTCCAAGCTCAGCAGATCAAGAGGATCCCAAGATGGGGGGATGGGGGGTGCGGCTGGAGCACAGGACGCCAGCTCAGGGGGCAGGTCATGGCACTTGTAGAGGAGCCTTAGGGGGTACCTGGTTGGTACCCCCATGCCCGAGCCCAGCCATCAGCCTTGCAAGCCCCCTCTGTGGGAACCAGTTCCCAAACATTCCATCACCATGGCGACCACCTACCCCGCTGGGGCCCGCTGACTGACCTCACTGCCCCAAGCCTCGTGGGCAGAATCGGGGAGACTGGAGTTCTCCCTTCAGGGTACCTGGGGATCAGAGACCTCCGACCCACCCCAGAGGGAAGCCAGCCAAGAAGAGCCTGCCAGAATCCAATGGGGCGAGAGGAAGAGGCAAAAAAATAATTCTGAGGCTTTGGGGGAGGCTTGAGCATAAAAAGCACATGGGGTGGTTCAAGAGGAAAGAAGAAAAGCCAGGCTGGTGTGCGGCCTTAGAAATATTAGCTCACACTTACCAAGCACTTACTGTACGCTGGGTACTGAGCTAAGGGTTTTATGTATATCGCAGAATTTTGTCCCCACTACCCCTGTCCATGACCCCATCTGACTTTCCCTTATTAACCATCTCTTTACTGGGGCTCAGAGAGGTGGGTTCGCCAGCCCAAGGCTGCACAGCCAGTAAGCAGAGGAGCTAAAAGGAAAACCCAAATCTCCCTCTCTCTCCACAGCCTATGCTCCTAGATCCAGGATCTCTCTTTCCTGATGAGCTCTGCATTTTCTTTTTACCTAAAATGATCAAAGCAGGGCCCCCACATGCCACCCTGCCTGCTTCTCGGAGGCCCAGCTCAGCACCCTGTTGGCACAAGCTCAGGCTGAGCAGTGATGAGGGCAGAGGTCACATCCCGGCTCACCTTCTCAGAGGCTGGGTGTCCGGGGTCAATCCAGCGCTCCAAGCCTCAGTGCTGTCATCTGAGAAATGGGAATAACACCCAAAACAAAGAGACTCGTGAGGAATTCCACAACGTCACTGTGCCCGGCACGGACATGCAGAAACATCAGCATCGTGTATTATGATCAGTCATCACGGCGTGCGGATGAGGACTGGAACGAACCCAAAGACAGAGAAGCCAGTGGCCTGGTGAGGCGGGGTCGGCAAACTCCTGTGAAGGGCCAGCTAGCCAATCGGCCCCATGGGGCAAAGGGTCTGTGACAGCAACCCACTCCGCCTCGGTACCGTGAAACCAGGAGGAAAAAACACACCCAGGAATGCACGAGGCTGGGTTCCAGTCAAGACAATTTACAAAATCAGGCGGAGATCCTGATGCGTCCCTCGGGCCATCGTGTGCCAAGACCCTGCTCTGTACGCGCTCCCAGGGAAATGGGGACAAAACCACAAAACGCAAATGCCGAGGGTCGCCGTGGCAGCCAGTGTATATTTGGGTTCTGGGCCCCATCTCGGAATGGCCAGTGGGAGGACTCAGGCAGCCAGCCTTTGGTGAGAAAAATGAACAACTTGGGAAAATATCTGATTTTTAAAAACAAAGGAAACGCACGCACGCACACAGAATCATCCGGCGTCTGGTCTGTCCCAAGTAAAGATTTAAGCAGAGAGTGTGCCTGGCACTTTGATGCGCATTTGGCCTCTAACAACAACCTGGGGAGTGGGGGGAGGCACTCTTATTAGTCCCATTTCACAGAGGGGGAAGCTGAGGCTCAGAGAGGGGAAGCGTGCAGCCCGAGGTCACACAGATGGTCACGAGCGGAGCCTGAAGTGGAACCCAGCTCTGTCTGATGCCAGAAGCCAAGCTTTTTAACCGTCACCCCCAAACCCCTACCTGCCCAACTCACAGATAAGGACGATGCACGTCCGAGGTCATGCAGCTGCTGGGCGCAGTGCCCGGCTCAGCCTCTTGTCTCCCAGCGCCTGGCACAGCCCCGGCTCTGGGCTTCCTGTTCGGGAACACACGGGCCCCTGCCTGATGAAAAGTATAAACAGGAAAGGGCCAGGGTGACCTTGCAGGGCCCAGGGCTTCCTGCACCCGCACCCCACACACGTACATACACACACACACACACGACCTGTCTCCACTCCTCTACCTAGAAGCTTCCAGAAGTGGGAGGACGGGGGGAGTGGAGTACCGGGGTGGGAGTTGTACACACCGGGCTTGGAGTCCTGGTTCTGGTGATGACTAGCCATGCAGCCCTGGTTGGAGTGGGGGAGGGAAAGAGCGATGTTACCTACCTTCTCTGTGCCTCAGTCTTCTCATCTGTGAGATGGGCATGCTAACAGCTAACAGTGTTTTTACCAGAATCAAATATAGAGGAGTAGAAGGAAACCAAAAACAGTCCAGTCTGGCTAAGAACACAATGGTGAAGACGCTGTGACGCGGTCACCTATGTGCTCCTTGATGAAAGCAAAGAGTAACCAGATCGAGGGGCGGGCCTCATGACGACTGGCATTTGCATGTCGTGATGGGCAGAGGTGTCCGCAGCAACAGAAACATATGAAGATACGTATGGTTTCTATTGGTGACCAAGGCCCGACGGCCACTGCTACTACTATGACCGCTGTTTGCCACCTACACTGATGCCTGGAGATGTTAATTAGGGTAAATAAAGATGTCATTTTTTTCCTATCCAGATTCCCAGGCCCCTGGGGAACCATCCAAAGACCGTGACTTGGGGAGCCGGGAGCTGCACCCCTGCCTCAGGAGGGCCCTGGGCTCCCATTACTTCCCCTTCCTGCCCACTTCCTCCCTGCACCATCGAACACGAACGTGGAAAGGGTCTGCACCAGGGAAAGCTCGACGGCATATTCTGGGGTGTGGTTTAGTAGTTTTGATTTTACTTGAAAAATAAAAGTCAGGGACTTCCCTGGCGGTCCAGTGGTTAAGACTCCACGCTTCTACTTCAGGGGGCCAGGGTTTGAGCCCTGGTCAGGGAACTAAGATTCTGCCTGTCGCATGGCGTGGCCAAAAAATAAATTAATTAAAAAAAAAAAGTCAGAGACAATACAACTATCATGAAAGACATGTGACGTCCACCCACGCTGGCCTCACATGCCAGCACGTGACCTTGGAGATTAACTCCAGTTAGAAGTGGGTGGAGGACATCAGAGACTGGAGTAGGGGTGACCCTGGCCTGAACGGCTGCACACATGGCCTGAGGGGAAGCAGAACAAGGCGCCTGCATCTCTGTCACCAGCAGAGGACAGAATCCCAGGTGTGTGGTCAGTCGGCCCGGCTATACACCTGCCTCTGCTCCAGGCCCCTAGCGGTGTGCTCTCCTCTCCCTGGGCCTCAGTTTCCTCATCTGTAAAATGGGTCCAGCAACTCTCACTAGCAAGGCTGTGGCGAGGATTTAAGTGAGATGGAGCCTTAACCATGAGAAAGCGCCAAGGGCTGAGGCTGATGCTGTAGCTCGATAAACATGGGTCCCCTACGAATCTGTGAGGCGGAAGTCAGCAATGGGGGGCACGAGGGTGGGGAGAGGAGGTCCGAGGGGCCCGGGCTGTGCCAGGCCTTGAATGCCAAGTAAGGACCTAGGGGTTATCTTGGGGGCAGTGGGAAGCGGTGAGTGCTGGTGGGGTTGGGGGTCGGGGGGTGGCAGAGACATGGGCTTTTTCTAGAGCAGGATGGCTTAGCAGGTGAGGGGCCGGAGGCCAGGTGAGAGGTGCTGGGGCATCCAGGGACCACCTCAAAGGAGAGGAGATGGAGGACAGAGGGGAAAAGGTGGCCAAGAGGCCAAAGGCTCTGGGATGGAAGAGGTGACATGGAGACCCCACTCTAACCTCAAGCCGGGCAAACAACTCACAGCCTTTCCTGCTGTGGGCCTCGCCGGCCTCATCTGTCCAATGGGAGCAGGAAGGGAGAAAGTGGCCACAGAGGGCCTGGCCACCCAACAGAGAGCAAGAGGTTTGCCTGGCAGGGCCAGGATGATGAGGCCTTGACCACAAAATTTAAGGGGGTGCCCCAAACTCAGTAGTCAAGATCAGTAACGTTTTAATGCGACATTTAGAAATGAATGTCCCAAAACAATGACGGACAAAACATCACATTTTAAAATACGATAAATAATGGTGCTGTGCTAAGCTGTATTAGAGCCTGAGGCAGAAGGAAAACAAATCAGTAATACTGATCCTCTCTTTATTTAAAATGGTGACATACTGTTCATCACAGATATTCTCTCGATTTAGATTTTTTTTTGGTAACAGCTTTACTGAGATCTAATTCATGTATCATAAATTCACCTGTTGAAAGTGTACAATTCAATGGATTTTTGGTGCATTCACAGAGTTGTGCAAACATCAAAACTTATTTTAGAATATCTTCGTCACCCCAAGAAGAAGCCCCGCCCTCGAGCTACACCCCTAGCCCCCTTGTCCCCCCAGCCCCGGCAACCACTAATCTATTGGGTTGGCCAAAAAGTTCCTTCTGGTTGGTCCACGACATTTTACAGAACAACCCGAACAAACTTTTTGGCCACCCCAATACCTTCTGTGTTTACGGATGTGCCTCTTCTGAACACGTCACATAAACGGGAAAACATAACACAGGGCCTTTAGCGTCTTTCATTTAGCACCATGTTTTCAAGGCTCACTCACTGGTTGTGATTTTTCTTTTTTAATTTGCTGTAAAATAGCACCTATCTTGATTGCTGAGCTTTGGGGCACTCCCTTACATTCTGTACCCACGTCAAGTGCCTCAAGGACCTAATCTCAGCCCTGGGTCTTGGGATCCCTCCAGACTAAACCCAGGTATCTGCAAATGCTAAATTGAGAACACGGTTCTGTTCACACTGTACCCAGAAGCCAGGGCGCTCGGAACACCCCGCGCCCCCCGCCAAAACCTCCCCCGGCCTCGACAGCAGAGGGTGCTGGGAGCCCCTTGAGGAAAGCCACGTGGCGTGGTGGCAATGGGTCCCCACAAAGCCCCACTCCTCCTGCAGCGACTCTCCCTCTACTTGCCCTGAGAAATCCTACTGCAACTTCTGCTTTGAGACGACCATTTATTGAGCTCTGGCTGTATATATCATGTCACCTCCCCACACAATGGGCTCATGTGGCAGCCACTTCAATCCCTTTCCTTGGACAGTCACGGCGCACCCACCGCAAAGACACACAGGGCATCCGAGAACACGGGAGGGGAGGCACACGGCAGGGTTGCCCAGTGGTTAAGGGCCTGGGTGGAGGGCTCAGGAGGGGCTGGGGCCACATCCGGCTCTGCCAGGGATGGGCCAGGAGACCTGGGCCTGGTTGACTTCAACAGCCTCAGTTTCCTCATCTGTAAAATGGGGCTGAACCGCCCACCTCAGAGGGTTGCTGTGATGACCGCTGAGGCAAGTGCTTAGGGCAGGCCCCGGCAGCAGGAGGGTTTCAATAAATGCCAGCTCTTAATTTATCATCTCTAATCAGACACCCTAATTAAATATTGCACAGTACAATGATAACAGACCTGGGTACGACTGTAAAAAAGAAAGGATTCATTACCCTACGGGTCATCTGGGATGCAATGTTAGGTGATTCCATTCTGGTAAATAAATATGTTGGAAAAATACTCCAGAAAGGTATGCCCTAAACTGCTAACTGGAGCTTTATTTCTCCTTTTCTTCCCCGCGGAATTTTCTAAGTATTCTACAGTGGATATTTATCAAGAGTGTGATGTAAAAATAAAAGAATGGAGAAATGAAATTGGGGTGATTTCTAGGTTTGTTGCCTAATATTGAGACCTTAAGCCTCAGAACGTAGCACCAACCTTGGAGGAAGCCCGGGGAAAGCTCAGAGAGGAGAGTCTGGCCAAGGCCATGCAGCAAGGTCATGGGGCAGCCAGGCCTGGGCCTGGCTCTCCAGACACCCCGACCCGGGCTCCCCTCTGCCTGCATCATGCTGGTTCGTTCTTCTAGTACGATGAGGTAGCCTGGCCTCCTGGGTGAGAGTCTGGCTCTGGAGTCGGGCTGAAGATCCTGGCAGGGCTGTGAGCTACTTGACCTTGGGCAAGACGCTTAACCTCTGTGGGTATCAGGTTCCTCGTCTGTACGATGGGGATGAGACTTGCAGCACTGCCACAGGGCTTTTGTAAAGGTTAAATAAGATAATCACCGTAAAGCACTGTGTACCATGCCTCCCAAACAGCACGTACTCTAGGCCCTGTTATTATTATTATCATTATTATTATTATTATTTCAAGTACTAGTAACTGGAATCTAGCAGTGGCATACAGAATCTTTTGTAGGCCATGGAATGCTAACTCAACAGGAAGGAAATGTCGACTTGGGTACTAGGGAGCCATGGCAGGTGTCTGAGCAGGAGAGAAGCAGTATAAGTCCGTAGCTGCACAGGGCTGGCAGCCAGCGCCCACTCACAGGGACTGTCTCTACCAAGGGCCTCCATCACAGGCTCCACATCCGTGGCAGTCCTCCCAGTGCTGCTGTGCCAAACCGCAGCGCAACTCCCACAGACTGCAGCCCTGCCACCTCCGGCCTTGCCTGCTTCCTGGGTGCCGGGTGGGCTGGTGACACATCAAGTGATCAATAAGCTGGGGGACTTGAAGCAGCCCACGCAGCCTCACACGTGATGACCAGGAGGTCCAGATACCCGGCAGGGAACACAGGGTGGCAGAGGAGAAGGGGCCCCTATGTCAGAGCCATGAAGACTGATTTCCAGTCAAGCCTAGCTCCTACTTTGCCGTGTGACCTTGGGAAAGTCCCTTTCCATCTCTGAGCTCACGTTTGCCCACATGGAAGGAAGATCTTACCTGCTTCACATGCCTGGGGGCTGCCAGAGGGAGGCAACACAAGAAAACAACAATGGTTTCCTCTGACTGCCCTCCCACCAGGTGCTGTGCTGAGCGCTTCAGGTGCGAACACTCACTAAAGCACTACGCTCTCGAATTCGGTCCTGCGACCATTCCTGGTTTTTAAATTTACCTAATTACTCAAGTCACAGTTACAACCTCCATGTTTAATGAGACAGAAAAGGCTTAAGTGTCCTTGGAGCAAAATCTCCAATCTGGCCCTCTTTCCTCTTTTCTAAGCGGTAACTGCTGTCGCGCGTTCCGGGGAGGAGCCCCCCCCACACCGGCTTTCTGTGAAGGTACAGCCAAATTCACGTCTGAATGGGAATCACATAGAGCCTCTCTCCCACCCTCCCAGACCCCTATCCTTTCATCTTTCCATTCACCCTCCCCTCCTTCCAGCCACATCCTGTCCTATCACACCAGTGGCTCTCAGCTGGGGCTGAGTTTGCCTCTCTGGGGCCAACCAGCAATGTCTGGAGACAGCCTGGGCTGTCACAACTAGGGGTCATCCGATGGGCAGAGGCCAGGGATGCGCCAACGCCCAGCCCCCACCACAAAGAATCATCCGGTCCCAAATGTCAGTAATGCCAGGGCCGAGAGGTCCTGGATCACTCATAACCTGAAACTGGAGCCGTTCACTTCACACCAGGTCGGAGAGATCTTTCCATGTCAGCTGTCAGCATATTGGTTCCGTCATTCAGGAAACATTGCCCGAGCACCTAGTTGTGCCAGGCCCTGTTCTAGCACGGGGTCACATCAGTTAACCACACGGGCAAAGCCCTGGCACTTGGAGGGTGCTGCCATTCTCTTGGGGGACAAGACACATCAAGGTGCAGGACCCCAATAAGTCGATAAGTCTATATTTCAGCAGAAAGTGCCCTCCAAAGACCCTCCTACCAGCAGTCTGCAGTTCCCCCACCTGCACCAACTCTGCATTGTCAGACGCTACTGTTTTTGCCGAGGTGACAATTCCTCCCATTTTCCAGATGTGGAGACTGAGGCTAGACAACCAGAATCTGGGGCTGATGACTTCTAAGGCCTCTGCCGTCTCTGGCTTTTAGGATTTGGCCATAGCCTGGGCATGCTCCATGCCAGCTTCCCACCCAAGCACTCCGGCTCTCAGAAAGCCAAGTCGTTCACCTAGCAGAGGAAGACGCCCTGCGGGAGAGCAGCTCTGAAGAGGGAGAGGGAGCTCCTGTAAATACCGCCAGGGAGGCTGCCCTGTGCCCATTCATGTCCAGTCATCAGGACAAAGGACCAGCTGGATCCTGGGGCCTGCCTGCCCGTGAACGCACAGGAGATAACGCCAGGACTCCGAGATGAGGGCAAGGACGGGGGGAGGGAAAGGGCTCCGGAGTCACGGAGCTGCTAGGGATCCCAGGCTTGCTCTCACTAGCTGCACATCAGTTTCCTCTCCTGAAAAATGGGCTCACGCCACTCACTTTGGAGAGCAGCCGTGAGGGCTTATGTGCGGATCCGTGAACAAACAGCAGCCGCCATCCGGAGCCCCGCCTCGGGCTTGCACTGCACTGCTGCACTCCACCCACTACCTCCTCATGGCAATCGGCTGTGCTCAGTACTGCCATTCTCCCCACTTGACAGATGAGGAAACTGAGGCTCAGAGAGGTGCCCGCATCCTGCCCTTCAACGTGCACTGAGCTATGGCCATGGGAGCAGCGGCCTTGGACCTTAATGGGGTCAGATTCCTCATCAGAAGCCTGCTTCTGTCGTGCTGTGTGACGCTGGGCAAGCTGCTTCCCCTCTCTCAGCCTCTGCTTCCAAAGCTGTGAAATGGGAACATAATGCAGGGATTAGAGATGGGAAACCATCCTGCAAACTGGAGAAGGTACCAGATGTTCCCTTCCTGCGGGCTCCACGCTGTCATCCCCAAAAGACCCAGCCCAGGAAGACCTGTCACCTGTGAGCATCTGTAATCTCTCCTGCACTCTCAGTACGACATGGGTGAGGCCAGGCAAAGCCGGCGGCCCCCAGGGAGGGAAAGCCACCTGTTCAAGGTCACAGCTGGTAAGCGGTGGCGAGCAGGGCCACGCAGCAAGAGCTGGAGGGTCCAACCTGAGTGGGGTGCAGGCAGCAGCCAGGGCAGGGTGCAGGCCAGGCTGGGGCTGGCGGGTGTCTGCAGCAGGACCACCAGGTGCAGGCAAACCTGTACCAGCCGAGGTCTCTCCTACCCGCTCTCAGCGGTGGGGCCTCTTTCAAGGACTGGTCGGTCCCAGGATGTGCTGCCTCCCTCCGAACGCTCCTCCTCCCTCAGGGCCCAGCCTGGCCACCTGCCCATGGACTGGCAGTGGACACTACCTGCCTGGGTAGTGGAGCCTCTCTCTGTGGCCAGAGCTCAGGCCTTCCAGCATATTCCCTCTCCCTATGGCTGGTCTTGTCCTGTCCTCTGGAATCGTCTCTCACCACTGTGGCCAGAGGGTGTAGCCGCCACAGATACCTGACCACGTCACCCCCTGGATAAACCCCTCCGTGAGCCCTCAGCCTCGGCGTGACGCTCCACCTCCTCCCCACAGCTCATAACAGAAACATCCAGTAGAAGTTCAAGGTCAGCCACACGTGGAAGTCAATTTTCCAGCAGCCACATTGGAAAGGTAAAAAGGAAAAGGTAAACTTAAACTTCATAACTGATTTTATTTCACCCAGTGCATCCGAAAATATTACTATCAATCAATATAAAAATGATTAATGAGACCACTGACTTGCTTTCTTTCCCTAGCACTAATGCTTTGAAATCAGGGCTGTATATTCTATCATCAAGGCATCTCGATTTGGATGATCGACTGTCAGTAAAAATACCTGATCTGTAGCTAAAGTTCATAAAATTCACAGACGGAAAAACACATCCACATCCCTGAATAGTTCTAAATCTATTTAAAGTTTTCCAAGAATGGAATGGAGTATCTGCTTTGGAATCTAAACTTAAGTTATATTAATATAAAAAATTCCGCGCCTCAGCGGCACTAGCCACGTCTCAAGGGCTCAGCAGCCACACGTGGCTGGTAGCTCCCGGAGCTGACACACAGGTTCCGTCTTCAACTGTCTGGTCCCCCCAGCCCCCTCGCGCCTCCTTTCCAGGCCTGTCCTGGACACGAGTGGAGTCTCTAAGCACGCCCTGAGTTCCTGTCACCGTGATTCATCCGTGTCCTTCCTCAGCATCCCCCACTTCCTGCCAATCCCCACGCCCTCCTCCAAGATTCACCTCCAGGTTCCTTCCCCCCGTGAAGCCCTCTCTGACGTCCTCTGCACGAGCTCACATTTTCCTGGGCCCTCTGCTCGTCCCCCGTATTATGATGTCACGTGGGATTGGCACTGTCCATCTCGAGGTTCCCCAACCCCAGCACTATCCACATTTGGGCCAGATAATTCTTGTTGTGGGGGGGGGAGCTGTCCTGTGCATTGTTTAGCAGCATCCCTGGCCTCTACTTACTAGATGCCAGTAGCATCCCCTCCCCAAGTGGTGATGGCCAAAAATATTTCCAGGTGTGCCTTGGGAACACAACCCCTCCTGGCAGGGACACAAGGCACCTGAGCGTACCCCTGAACAGAAGAGGCTTGTCCAAGTATACGCTACCATGAAGCTCGCCTCCTCCAGGAAGCCTTCCGTGATGCCCTAGCCCAGTTAGTGTTCTCCTGGGCGCCCACAGCCCTCTGCACTCACGCCGGTGCAACCTCCTCCAAGGGTAGGAACTGGGTCTTGTTCAATGCCATATTTTCAACCCCTAGCTGGGCGACTGGTGTTGTAGATGCTGAATAGATATTAAGTTGAAAAGCCCCACACGGCTAGTTTTGCCTGTTTTAGTTCTGGGCTCTTCCATCCCTGCAAAGGTGCTAATAATAGTCACAGCTCTGTTTACACACCAAGCACTAGGCTAAATACTCTGTAGGGTTGAGAGAAGGAAACTGAGGCTCAGACAGGTTCAGGCTTGACCTGCGTTCAAATCAATGACTTTCAAAACTCCTGGTTCTACCTCCTACTGATCAAAAGAAGTTACACATGGAAGAAGATATTTGTAATCCATATGGCAAACAAGATATCTGTATCCAGAATATATAAAGAGCTCTGGGAAATCAATAAGAACAGGACAGGCAACCCATTAGGAAAAGGCGCAAATCTGAAGAGACACCTCATCCCAGACATCTCATCCAACTTATTAAATAGTCAATAAGCATGTGCAAAGGCACTCAATCTCATTCTCCACCAGGGAAATAAATGCAAAATAAAAGTACAACGTGGGGTCACTACACATCTGCATGGTTAAAAAAAAAAAAAAAGGATAATACCCAGTGTTAAAGGATGTGATGCAATGAAAACTTCCACATTCCACAGGTGGGAAAGTAACCTGGCACAATCTCTTTGGAAAAACTTTCTGGCATAAGAGACGAAGGCTAAACTTGCACCTTCCCTGTGACCAGCAATTCCACTGTCAAGTATATATCATCAGAAATGCATCTAACGGTTCACCAAAGGGCACATACCGACACATTCCTGGCAGCACTATTTGCAAATGCCCCCAACTGGACACGACTCAAATGCTCGTTAACGAGAGGATGGATAAATAAGTAAATACAAATAAATCCTTCCATACTGAACAGCCAGGAGAGAAAACAGGCCAGCACTTCACAGAGTGTGGGTGACTCAGCTATTATGCTGAGATATTAGCCCCAAAAGCCAATACCAAAGAGAACATATGTTTTTATGTATGTAGAGCACTTTATATGTAAATAAAGCACAAAGACAGGTGAAATGAACCTCTAGTAGGAGACTTTGGGATGGTGGTCACCCTTTGTGGGGGGCATGCTGGAGGGGACACAGGTGTCTGGGGGGGGTGCTGGGCACGCATTTTTCTTGATCTGGGTACTGTCACACGGGCACGTTTATCTTTTGAAAATTCACCGAGCGGTTCACTTGTGATGCATGCACCTTGCTGTATGCCTTCTCAACTTGAACAAAAATAGTCTTCAAGAATCACACTTTGCCAAACGCAGCTGGGCATCCTCCCGCCCACACACCTTTGCCGTCTGTTCCAGAGGAACACACAGGACTCCATTCACTCATTCAAGGACCTCTGGGCTGCCAGGCGCTCTCCCGGGGCCAGGCGTGGGGCCAGGCTCCAGGGACATAAAAGTGGATTGAGCCCCCGCCCCCGACTGTGCCACCCACACCCCAGTGCCTGGCACACACCCCCCCAAACCCACACGCAAGCAATGAGCCGCCAGGCTGGGGTGGCTTCGGATCCGAGGCCAGGGAGGTGATGTCTGCTTGTTTTCCCCTCTCTCTCCCGCCTGGTGTGAGAAAGTCTTCAGGCCGTTTCCTTACGCTGGGCCAATCCCAGCCGCGCTGGCACAAGCAGTAGGGGTTTCATCCTCTGCACCCTGCCTGCCACCGTCCCCCCTCCCTCCCGCCAGGCTTTCCTCTGCTCCCAGCGGGCTGATGACTCCTGGGTCGACATCTCCAGCCCAAATCTCTCTCCTCGACAGCAGATTGGACCATCAACTCTCTCCGCGTCATCTCCACTTGGCATTGAGCTGGGACCTCACACTTCACGCAGCCAAAGCTAATCTCCTGGTTTCTCCCCCAACTCATCCCACTCCAGCTGTGGGCAGCTCACTATGCTTGGGCCACAGGCCTCGGGGGGCAGCCAGAAGCCCTGACTCCTCTCTGTCTCTCCCACCCCCACCGGACCCGGCAGCTGATCCTGCCGACCGCGCCTGCAGCACGGAGCCAGGCGATGCTTCCTTCAACTTGACACCAAAGGCACGGGTAGTAAAAACAAACAAACAAAATAAACAAATTGGACTTAATGAAAATTACAACATTTCGTGCTTCAAAAGACACTATCCACAGAGCAATAAGGCAAACCACAGAACTGGAAGATATACTTGCAAATCATAGAGCTGATAAGGAATTCATATCCAGAATCTCTAGAGCGCTCCTAAAACTCAACCACCAAAACCACGCAACCCGATTCCAAAATTGCTAAAAGATTATGAAAGGACATGTCTCCACAGATCTGCAGATATACAAATGGCCAACAAGCATATGAAAAGATGCTCAAAGTCACTAATCACCGGGGAAACACAAATCAAAGCTACAATGAGATGCTACCTCATACCGATTAGGATGGCTTGTGTTAAAAACAAACAAAACCCAGAAAAACAGAAAATAACAAGTGCTGGCCAGGATGTCGAAAAACGGGAACCCTAGTACACTGGTGGTGTGGATGTAAAATGGTATAGCCACTGTGAAAAACAATATGGAGGTTTGGCAAAAAAATTAAAAATAGAACTACCATATGATCCAGCAATTCCATGTCTGGGTATCCACCCAAAAGAATTGAAAGCAGGGTCTCAAAGAGGTATTTTTACTTCCAGCATCACTCACAATGGCTAAAATGTGGAAGCAACCCAAGTGTGCATCGCTAGAAGACTATATCAACAAAATGTGCTGGATTTATACAACAGAATATTATTCAGCGTTAAAAAAAAGGAAGGCAATCCTGACACACGTTACGACACGGATGAACTTTGAGGATGTTATGCTAAATGAAATAAGCCAGTCACAAAAAGACAAATACTGTATGACTGCACTTATATAAGATACTGGTAGTCAAAATCACAAAGACAGAAACTAATTGTGGTTGCCAGGGGCTGGGGGAAGGAGGATGAGGAGTCCGTGTTTGATGGGTACACAGTTTCAGTTTTACATGATGAAAGTGTTATTGGGGTGACGGATGGTGGTGATGGTTGTAGAGCAATGTAAAGATATTTAATACCACTGAACTGTACACTTAAAGATGGTTACGATGATAAATTTTATGTTGTGCATATTTTAACACAATAAAAAAAAAAAGAGAGAAAAAAAAAAAACACCAAACCAGAGCCAGTACCCACTGGCTTCACATCACTCACACTTACTGGGCGTTTGTATTTTGCGTATCTGCGTCTGACAGCCCTGGACCAAGGCACCCAGGTCTCTTGTCTGCCTAACTGCTAACTGGCCTCGCTGATTCAGCCCTAGTCCCGTCCGTCCATCGTCAGTGAGCAGCCAGAGTGCCTGGGTGAAGGTGGGAATCGGGTCTCGGCCCTCCTCTGCCCTGAACCCTCCCACGGTTCCCACTTGGCTCAGGAAGAGCTAGTCCCCCACACAGCCCGCAGGCCCTAGACGCTCAGCCCTGCGCCCTGCCTTCTGTCCTCATCCCCCACTGCCTCGCTCTCCTCCAGCCACACGGCCCCCTTGCTGTTCTGCGCACGTGCGCGCGCACACACACACGCCGTCTGGATGCCCTTTCCCCAGACACCCACCTGGCCTACCTGGCCTCGTTCAAGCCCCGCCCCATCACCCGTTTCACACTGCAACCTGCCCCCACCGACAGGGTACCCCAGACACCCCTAACCCGCACCATTTGCCTTTTCTCCCCAGCACTTCCCACTGGTTACCACAGCCCGCAGCTGACTGCCTGTCCCTGCGGTCTGGGGTCCCTGAGTGCTCTGCTTGCCAGAGTGGAGCACAGTGCATACTTAGCGCTAAATATTTGCTGAACAGAATTCGCACCCTCGGCCCCCTCTCTTCATGGCAACCATGAAATACCCGACTCCCCAGGGCGACCTGAACCCACCACATTATCTCCTTCCAGGATTCCCTGCCAAACAAGCCAGAGAAGCCCTTCCCTCCAGGAGCCTGATCTAGCTCAACACCCAGCCCCGTCCAACATCCCAAACCACCATCATCTCCCACCTGGCCCTCTGCTCCTGCCTCTCTCCACACAACGGGCTTGTCACTTTCTGCTTGTACAACACTGCTGAGACTCCCTGAGGCTCCCCACTACCTGCAGGAGATAATTCTTCACATGGCTTATGGGGCCTTGTGATCTGACCCCTGTGCTCTGGCCAAACAGTAATACTATCAGCCCCAAGGGTGCCACGCAACCCTGATTTTCCTATCCACAGTCTCAGTCTATCTTAGACTCCAGCTGCGGACACCTGACCCAGGCCTGGACAATGACAGCATTCTGCTCCCAGGTCACAGTGTTGGTTCAGGAATGGATACATGATTCAATCTAGGTCAATGGCAGTTAGTTAGCTAGAGACTTTTGCAAGATCCTCTGCAGAGGCCAAACAGGTAGGGTACAGGGCCATCTCTAGTCACCACTTCAGAGCCTTCCTGAGACTGAAGCCAACCCAAGAAAGTGCAGCTGAGAGATAGAGACATGAGTCTTTGATAGTAGTTAGGCTCCTAGATCCAGCCATGCCTGAAGCCATCACTACCCCTCAACTTTTTACATGAGCATATAAATTTACTTCTTTGCTTAATTCCATGGGAGCTGGATTTCTGTCTCTGTTACTCAAGAGTACCAACTAACTGGTACCTACATACCCTCTCCCCATCCTTATCTCAGTCTGTTTGTTATTGCCTTGGCTCAATCATCACCTTTTCCAGGAAATCTTCCTTGAACACCCAGCCTGGGGTAAGCACCCAACTATGTCTCCCAGTCCCCTATGTCTACCCCTTACCATTCTCTATGATAACTGCTATTTGCACCTCCTTGAATGTAGGGAGCTCATGGGCTGAGGAGTCCTGCAGTTGTTAAAAAAATTTTTTTTCTTTTCCCATCCTTAACACAGAGCTTCGTATACCCGCAGGCATTCTTATTTTATTTTCTGAGCTCCTTTTGCAGATTATTAAGTTTCCCCAGGTATCAGGGAGCCATGAAAAAACAGGTTTTGCAGGAAGATAGAGGTGAATCTGATTCTCGACCTGTCAGCTTTGTGACCTTAGGCAAGTCACTTAACCCCACTGAGCCTCATCTTCTTACCTGTGAGAGAGAAGAGCAGCTCAATACACATAAAGGCCTTAATACCATATTGGAGCAGATCAAATACTCCATTAATGGCAGTGCTTCCACTTTCTCCTCCAGGACTTAAACCCTGCCTTTCCCTTTCATTTCTGCTCCACCACTGGTGTGGGCATCTGTCAACCTGACTGCTGAGAATGCATTCTCCAGTCTTCTGGGATCTGTCCTTGTGACTGGGGTAGGGCTGACCCCGTGCCCAAGACCAGCAGCTGAGGTCTGGTCAGTAGGAGGGTGCAGATCTGCATGGATTGGCATGAGACTCCGGGTGGGTGAACAGGAATCAATCCCAGGATTTGCAAGAATTATTAGAGAAACAGTTCTCTTATAGCTGAGATAGCTAAATTAGCAGGATGTATGCCTGAGAATGAAACCACCACAGAAGAAAGCCCATCTGAGTGACAGACAGCAAGAGATAATGCCCTGAGACAGTGGAGCACCTGGATACAGCTGTACCTGAAGGCAGTATACCTTTGGACTTAACCATTTACCTAAGTCAATAGATTCCCTTATTTTCCACCTTATCTATTTTAAATTCGGATTTTACCACTCAAAGCCAACTGATACAGACACATAATAGACTGTTTTTGACCTCTGCACACTTACCACTCAAGTGGTCTTCTCCCAGGCCCCAGCATGACTTTTTTTCAAATTTGTTTTGACAACCTAAGCAAAATTGATTTCTAAAGTCTTCTTCGGAAGACCAACAGTGACGGCTGGAGCCAGCCAACTGCTCTCCCTTCTGCCCCAAGGGTGTGGATCTGAGCTTTCCTCATGCGAAGCTAACCAGAGAATATCCTTACCAGAAGGTCAGAAGGTTGTTCTGACACTTCATGCTTAGAAAGTCTTTGACTAACTTCCCCCATCCTCTGCCCTTTAATTGTAGTTTATGGCTTTTCTGATTGCACTTCTTTGTTGTGGAGGTTTTACAGTGGCCGACAGCCAAAAAGGTAGAAAGGCTTGACCAAGCACAAAACAAGCGGGTGATAAATACTTGCTGATGTACTGTTCCCAGATAAGATGGGTGTTTCCTCCAGGTGAACTTCAGGGCATCTGAGTGGGGACAGGGGTAGGATTAGGTGGGGTTTTAAGAGCACAATTTACAGGCAGCATATCCCTAGGAATCTAGTTTCCCAGGACAGCAACCTGCCCCGCTGCTTCCCGCTTGGACAAACACAGCCCAGGACCAGAAGACCCTCCTCCCTCTCACTTGCTCCTGAAGCAGGTAGAAAAGGAAGAATTTCAAAGAGCTTCAAGAGCTGTTCAGAACAAGAACACTTAAAAAAGCAAAGGGAGGAACCCATGAGGAGAACCATCTCCTTACGGTTCACGGACTTCTGGAAGCCAGATTCAAAGTGAGTGAGTGGCCTTTCCTTACAAGAAAACGGTTTGGGGCTCTGAGGGAGCCTGGGTCCTTGTTGGAGAGTATTTGCATCTGCAGACTTGCCCAGACATCACTAGGAGCAGAGCCAGGGAGCACAACGCTGTGGGGAGAGTCCCTTAATTTCTCTGAGCCTCAGTTTCCTCATCCGTAAAATGGTGAACAACATAATCCCAGTTGCTATGAATTACTGAGCACTTCTATGCATCAGGCACTACATAACCTTATCTGTAATCTTCCCAGGAACCCAAGAGATGGTCACTAATATGATCCCCATTTTACAGGTGAGGAAACTGAGGCCCGGAGAGAGGAAGGAGCTGGCCCAAGGTTTCAAGGCTTGTGCACAAGCCAGCTCAAGTGTGTCTAACCCAAAAGCCCCATCTTCCCACCACATCAGGGCTCCTCTTGATATCTGCCTCATGGGTCACTGTGAGGTGTCAAAGACATCACACACAAAAAGATAAAGACGCAGCTGAAACTTGCAGAAACTGGCAAGTCATAGGGATTCAGGTATTTGAGAAATGAACGTCTGGGGACACATGCAAATCTCGAGTCCTCATTACCCGCTTCGTCTGGGCTCTTGCTGTGCCTAGTCCTCAGTGGAGAAGGTCCCAGACAGCAGAGCTGGGAAAACGCGGCAGCAAGCAATCATGTCCCCTTAGTGGATCTGACTGTGACCATCACTTTCTGCCACAACCCCAGCCCCGCCAGGAACTGGCCACCCACCAGCTGACCCCACCAGAAGCGAGCCAGGGAGGAGCCATCCCTTCTCACCCACTTGCGTGTGGCTTCGGGCCACACTTACTTTTCTGGACCATAAGATGAGAAGATGATGTGCTGTGGACCTCCCCTCCCTGTGCAGCCCTGGACCACCCAGGGTCTCCAGCCGGAGGACATGCTCCACCACCTCTGAAGTTCAAGGCGAAGGTCCAGTCTTCCCCACCTGCCCTGCCCCCACCGTCTCCCCTCCCATCACTCACCTATGGAGCCCACAGTCCCCCAGAAGAAGGGCTGGGTTCAAATCCCATCCCTCCACTTTCCCAGGTAAGTGGTCCAATTCCCATCACCTGAAAATGGGGATAAAAATGCACCTCCCTGGAGGACGAGGTGACTTTGTCCCTAGGAGTACCTGGCACACATTGGGGCATCAGCAAACACTGGCTACGAATATCATGACGGTGACACCAAATGTCTTCTTGTCCCTATACTGTCACGGACACTCTACCTTCTTCCTACGACACCTCCCTTCCCTGTCATCTCCTTTCTCTAATAATTACGGTAATAACAACAGTAATAATCACAGTTGCCAATTGTGAGGGGCCTCTTATTTGCCAGACTGTGCCCAGAGTTCTTCACACGGACCACCTCCTTCCCGGCACATCCGCCTGGAACAATGCCACGGGGATTCCTGTCCTTCTCCTGTGATGGTTAACTGTATGTGCACCTTTTCATTGTATGGGCAACCACATAGCTGGTCAAACATTCTGGTGTGCCTATGAGGGTGTTTCCGGAAAGGATTAATGTCTGAATTGTTAGCTTGAGTACAGATGGCCCTTAGCAATGTGGGTGGGCGTCGCCCAATCCATTGAGAACAGGAAGGTGGAGGAAGGAATTGGCTCTTTTTCTGCTGGACATCCATGCGTGACATCCACCTCCACCTGCCCTCGCACACGGATGCTCCCGGTTCGCAGGCCTTCAGGCTCGGACTGAATTACACCAGCAGCTTTCCTGGGTCCCCAGCCTGCAGGCGGCAGACCATGGGATTTCTCGGCCCCCATAACTGGGTGAGCTAATTCCTGCAATACATCTCCTCTTAAAAATACATCTCTCTCTCTCTCTATATATATATATGTCCCGTCAGTTCTGTTTCTCTGGTGAACCCTGATACATCTCCCTCCGCCTCCACCTTCTCCCCCTAAAATGTCAGCTCCCCAAGGGCAGGGACAGTGTGTCTTGCTGACTCCCAGTGCCTAGTATGACGTCTGGCATACAGCAGGTGCTCAATATTCGCTGCATAAATGAGACCCCACTAAGTCCTCACAAAAACCTACGGACATCAGTGATGATATAGAGTATCGCTTTAAACGGAAGATGTGAAGGGTACAAACAACTAAGAAAATTACCAAAGGCGGCACAGCACTAAGGGGTAAAACAGATTTGAACCTG
Source organism: Hippopotamus amphibius kiboko (assembly GCF_030028045.1). Lineage (NCBI taxonomy): Eukaryota > Metazoa > Chordata > Mammalia > Artiodactyla > Hippopotamidae > Hippopotamus > Hippopotamus amphibius. Next base: position 7,189,071 of record NC_080193.1, on the reverse strand, counting down.
GGGCTTTCGGGTGCCAAGCTCATGCTCTTACTAATTAGGGAAATTCCACATCCCAGAGGGGACTCCACCTCGCAGCCGGGAAGCTGCCGATGGGGCTGGCCTTGAAACACATCAAGGCTGTCCTTTGGGGGTAATGTTCCCAGGGGACCTTCTTTGTGCCATCAAAGCCTGGAGAAGTCAGGTCTGAAGGAGCTTGTGGGTCACCACTGGAGACTGATGCCCAAGTGACTGGCTGATGGGCAGAATGAAGTGGGAGCTGGATTAGGGGCGTCAGTAAGTCATGTGATCAGGGGAGTCAAGTCATGTGATCAGGGGAGTCAGAGGGCTGTGGATTCCGGCTAGGGCAGGGCGGGGGCGCGGTGAGGCTCAAGCAGGAATCTGCGCTGAGTCTAAAAGGATGGGCAGTGTTTTAAGAGGTGCAGAGGGGAGGGGAAGCGCCCCAGGAAGAGGGAAGAGCTTGAGCAGAGGCCTGAAGGTGTGACTGTGCGCTGGAAATTAGGAGACAGGCAAAAGATTCCGCGTAAGCAGAACAGTCTGGGGGTGGGGGGTGGGGCGGAGGAAACTATAATGCTAATAAAAAGAACAACAGCAGTAACTGTAATAAGAGCAAACAGGCACATAGCGCTGCCTCCGTGCCCGGGCACTGCTCCTGACAGCTCACACGTAGCAGCTCATGTATCCTCACAGCTCACCTGAGACCGGTGCTGTTATCAGCCCATTTTACGGACGAGGACGCCGAGGCACAGAGAAGTACAGCCCTCGCCCGAGAGCTCACAGCAGTACATGGTGGAGCAGGGTCTTGAGCCTACGCTGCCTAGTTCTAGAGCTCACGCACGCTACTACGGTGGTTCTCCAAGTGGGTTCCCAGACAGCTGCATCCGGCAGCACCTGGGAACCTGTAAGAAATGCAAATTCTCGGGCCTCTTCCAGACCTGCTGGGTGGAGGGATTCTGGGCGTGGGGTGCCGCACGCTGTGTAGAACAAGCCCTCCAGCGCGGTGCTGCTGCTTGTTCAAAGGCGCTGCACTACCAGGAATCTTCTCAGGATGGGAAGGGAGGCAGGAGACACAGGCAAGGCAGGGGCAGATCTTGGGGCCTGGAGTCCAGTGAGGAGTACCCCTCCCTCTGCAGGCAATAGGGAGCTACGTCTTCTCTTTCTGGGTTTCCCCCGCGAACCCACAATAGGCCAGTGATTACAAGCGCATCCTCCGTGTTACCCAAGACAGACCAGGCAGCATACAACCAGAGGACTGAGGTTCCCAAGGCCAGGGCGGCCGCAGCCCCTGCTGAGATACAAGCACACTGTCCTCCTGCTGTGAGGTCAGCGACCTCCGACCCCAGAGACCCGACCCCATCTGCAATCCTCAGGACGGTGCATCGTCGCCTGGAGGTGTGTAGGGACTGAGAGGACCCCCAGGGAGGAAGAGCTTGCCCAGGGTCCCCTAGCAGGCGGGCAAGGTGGCCTCAAACCCGAGTCTCCCACCTCCGAAGAGGTGGTTTTCACATGACACCTACAGAGGACCCCCAGAGCACCCACGTGCTCTCCTTGTCTTGCTGGGGGTGGGGGACCCCCAGACTCCGCTGTGTCCAAACCTGTTTGCATGATCCCGAGAACATCACCTCCCCTCTCTAGACCTCGGCTTCCCCACCAGAGAAAGAAAGGAAGGGGCTGGACTCAACCTCTACTCTGGCTATTCTCCCCCAAACCCTGGGCCCTCAGATATGCACTGGGGGCCCGGGGGCTGCCGAGGACACACTGCGGGAGCCCGGGGAGCTCACAGCCTCTTGGCGGCCCAAGGAAGGGTGAGGGTGACCTTCTGCGGGCCTCGCACCTACTCCTGGGAGCCAGGGTCCTCAGAGCCAGGGGAAGCAACCCTCCTGCCCCAGGGGACAGAGCCCCAGACCAAATCAAACCCAAAGCGGCATTCTGCCCTCTTGCTGTCAACCCAGGCTTCCTCTTCCTCCCCCGCAGCCCTGGGGCCAGCTGGGCGGAGCGAGGGGCCCAGGGGGCGGGGGGATGCGGAACCCTGGCCTGCTGCGTGGCCTCCGCCCACCTCTCTTCACCAGGGAAGCGGCCCACACCAAGTCTCCCACACCTCCACTGGGGACGTTTGGCCAGGTCCCCGGGTTCGGCGAGGTGCTAATGGTTCTGAGGCAGGATGTCACTCGGCCGAAGGAAGTGGGAAGGGAGCGCGAGGAAGAGCAGTGTTAGGGTGTGCGTGTAGGGGGAGGGGAAGGGGAAGTAGTGCAGGTGGGGGAGGGAGACGACCGACAGACTGGGACAGCGATGGGGAACCAGGGATGCAGGGAGAGAGAGAGAGGTGGGGGGAGAGAGAAAACAAGGAGAGACAGAGACAGAGGAGACCGGGTCAGGGGAGAGACATAAACAAGAGGGAGACAGGGATGGGAAAGAGAGCGCGTAGACAGGCAGCGACAAAAATAGAGAAATAGAGACCAAGACAGACACGGGGCGGGGAGCAAGATGGGGAGACGGAGCAGCCTGGACCAGCAACCTCAGCTCCCCGTGACAACCAGGACCCACGTCTGCCCCCCCGGGGCTGATGGAGTCCTTCCCCGTCCCTGCCCTCGGTCAAGGCTCCCAGGGCTTCAGAGAAAGAGCAGAATGTTAAGAGGAAAGCTGCTGCTGGTCTGGCCCCCTCCTGCCACGGGGCTCCCCAGACTCCAACCTGCTGAGGACCCCCTCGACGCTGGCTACAGCCAGAACCTCCTTTACTCTCACCTACTTAGTACTTCTGTTAAATGGATTCAATGTTGTTAAAACATTTTCCAAGGAAACTCTAACCCCCCTTGCTTAAATTAAAAACACGCCCTAATTAAAAAGGAACCGCAAAAACACATGCAAAGGAAGTGATCCTTCTGCCTCCTAGCTGGAGGCTGCCACCTGCCCAAGGAGCCCACGGAAGCCCAGTGGGGGCTCTGCTCTTGGTTAATCCACAGCACCAAGTGAAGACTCTGTCCAGGAAGTCATCAGAGGGTGGAGGGGGACTCTTTCTTCATTCTCCAGGGTAAAATCCAGTGTGGGAAGACATTCGGGAACCTTTCTGAAACATTGAAAATGTTGAAGTATGTGGACCGAGCGATGGGATTCAGAATGTCCTGCTTGAGCAGTGGAGGAGCTGAGAGTGCGGGGCATGGAGACTAATATCACCGTGTTTGGCCCTGGAGGATGACTGGTTAGCCAGAGACGGGTAAGATTCCTCAAGGGAGGAACAACCTAAGACAGGCACAGTCGCAGAGGGGCCAACAGGGGTGGGGCACAGACCCCCAATATCTGAGAGAGGTCTCCTGCCCCCAGGGCTGTTTTGCTCTCCAGGCCCAGCTCAAATCCACACCTGCTCAACTCGGACCCAGGAAGTAAACAAAGATAATTGCCTCAGTCATGTGTGGCCTTTGATTGTTTATGGGTGTAACCTGAGAATGTTAGCCAAAGAACTCAATAAAAGCAACCTGGGATGAGTCAGCAGGGCTCTTGATCCGAGAGGTCTTGAGCCCCGCCGGTCCCACTTTTCTCTTCAGTCTGTGTCTGTGTCTTCTTCAAGCTTGCGGCACCCGTCACTCACCTCGAGTCGCCGAGCTGGTCTCGGCAATCCAGGTTCTCGTACATGGCCAATTTTAACAACCTCCCACCCGCAACATACACACACAAACATACTAAAATCTCTCAGTCCCATGAATCCTACCAAACGTACAAGGCCACCGTTTTGTGGCTGTGGTTCCCTTCCCTGCCTTTCTCTACCCAGCTAACTCCCATGAGTATAATTTATATCCTCTCCTCCAGGAAGCCTTCCCTGACTGCCTCCCATCCCTGTGTCAATGTCCCTCAAAGTGTTCAGCAGCCTGAGTGCCCTCTTCCACTGGAAGATGCCATGCTGGGCAACCCCCACATCTTCTCAGGACTCTACAAGGCCCCCAACTCCCAGTATGGGCTGCGAGGATATTTGATGACTCAATGGGAGAACAGACAAATAAAGAAAGGAAGGTACCTGAGTGCCCTTGGACGGGTTGAAATCAAAACAAAAGCTTCTCTGCGCTCCGTGAAAAATGTCCAGGCAGAAGCTCTGATGTAACAAGAATGAGCTGACCTGGCTCCAATCGGCCTCACCTACTTCCTGGCCCCCCAGTTTCTGGGCCAGCAACCCAGCCCCTATGAGCCTCAGTTTTCTCACCTATAAAATGGATACAAAAGTGAACTACCCGTAATGTTTGAGCGCCCAGGAAGCACTCAAACATTAACTGCAGTCATTCTTTTTATTACCACCTTACACTCACCAAATCACAAGATACTATTACTTGAAGGGACCCAAGAGATGAGGAGATCGAGGTTGCCAGGCTTTCTGTAAAGGGCCCAATAATTGTTATTTTCAGTCCTGTGGACCACAGGGTCTCTGCTGGAACTACTCGACTCTGCCACTGTAGCATGGAAGCAGCCATAGCCAAAATGTAAATAAAAGCGTGGCTGTGTTCCCATACAACTTTACTCACAAAAGCAAGCAGTGGGCCGGATCTGGCCCAGGGGCTGTAGTTTCCTGACCCCTGCTCTAGGCAGTCACTGCTCCGCGTGTGGTCTTTAGACAAGCCGCACTGGAGTCCCCTGGGAGCTGACTAGAAAGGCAGTCACAGGCCCCGCCCCCAACCTGCTTATTCAGAATCTACACTTTGGCAAGACCTCTAGGGGATTCGTGAAAGTGTTCAAGTTTGAGAGGTGTGGTCCCCAACGTCCCAGCTCGGCAAAAGCTTTTACCCAGCTTGGGTAAAAGATGTGATTCACTCTTTTTCTTGTTTGCTGCCTCCACCAGATGGTGCACTCCAGGAAAAGCGGGACCGGGTGGCTTCCTGAATCCCGCACCCAGCCTCCAGCTGAGAACCTGCCACGTGTCCTTATTCAGCAAGCTACTGAGGGTCCTGGACGGCCCAGGCCCAGGGCCAGGTGAGGGGGACAACACTGCGTGGCTCTCCATGCAGAGATGGGAGGGATGGCTGGATGACTCCTGTGGGTAGCCACTGGAATTGGCCAGATCTGGGTTCAAATCCTGGTGCTGTCACTTCAGACCCACGTGACCTCGGGAAAGTGACGTGAGTCTCAATGTCCAAGAAATGGAGTTGTCAATAACAAAAATGTCCCCCCCGGTACCCTATGAGCATAGGGAGAGGGTACGGGGTCTTGTCCCAGCAGCTGTGCAGGCAGTGTGGATGCGCTGGGACACAGACACACACCTGCCAGTCCTCACAGCAGAGGGACCCAAATAACTGTGTGGGTTAGCCAGGGACCTGGACCAGGTAAGGCGGGACCCTGGGGCCCAGAGACAGGGGCTCCTCACCCGGGAGTGTGAGATGGGGACAAGGCTGTGTTAAAAGCCGTGAGGGCTTACGGTGGCAGAAGAGGTATCAGAGGCCTCAGACAGCCTCCAATGACCTAGAAAAAGCAGAGCTGGATGGACTCTTGGAGAATATTGAAACCAGTGGTTTAGAAAATATATTAGTCTTTAAAGCTACGGATCTGCTTTTTAAGTGACACCCAGGCAGGTCCCTGGTGTCCTCAGAGCCCTGAAGTCGTACACTGGGCCAGGGGGCCCTCAGGGCCAGGGGATGGTGGGAAGCAATGGGGACAGCCCAGGCCATTAATGGGGCAGCTGCAGGCCACTCTAGTTTGGCCTAAGCTCCTGCGTTTCAGTAAGGAGTGAGACACTGGAATTAGTCTCTAAACATTTTGAATGTTTTCTCGTTTTAAAATACAGCACTGTGGGAGCTATACAAAAACCATCCTGTGGGAACTTCCCTGGTGGCTCAGCGGTAAAGATTCTGCCTTCCCATGCAGGGGACGTGGGTTTGATCCCTGGTCGGGGAACTAGGACCCCACACGCCGCAGGGCAACTAAGCCTGCACGCCACAACTACGGAGCTCGAGCGCCTCAACAAGAGAGCCCGTGTGCCACAAACTACAGAGCGCATGCGCCCTGGAGCCCGCGCAACACAGCTAGAAAGAGAAAATCCGCACGCCACACAACTAGAGAGAAGCCCGCGCCGCAATGAAGAGACGGTGCACCACGACAAAAGATCCTGCATGCCTCAACGAAGATACCGCATGCTGCAACTAAGACCTGGCGCAGCCAAAAAGAATAAAGAAAATAAATAAATAATTAAAAAGAACAAAAACAAAAAAACATCCTGTGGGGTGAAGCCGTTGCCTGGCAGCTTGTTACAGCCCTACCTGCCCATTTTACAGGTGGGGAAACTGAGTCTCAGAGAGAGAAAGCACCTTGCCCAATGTCACAGAGCGATGTGGAGGCTGAGCTGGGACTTAGTTGCCTCCAAACTCTTGCCCAGCCCCTAAGTGCTCATGAGCGTGGGGGCTGGGGAGCGGGAGGGAGTGGGGGGACATGGCGGGGTAGGAATCTAGACTTCACAAGCCAAGAGCCCTGCTTGTTCTGTCCATCCAGGAAGGAGTGTGGACAAAGGGGCAGGAAAAGGGATGAACAATTATTAACAGTATATAATAATAACTTTATAATGATATAATATGTAAGAATACTTCTAAAAAATAAAGTAATCATAGCGACTGACATTTTCTGAGTGTTTTCTGTGTGCTAGGCATTAAGACAGGGTATCAAGAGGCGGGTAGGATGGTAATGAAGACTGGAGACTCTGCATTCAAACCCTGTCTCTCCCACTTCCTAGCTGGGTGACCTTGTGCAAATTACTTCACCTCTCTGTGCCTCAGCGTGTACATCTCCAGAGGCCTGCTGGGAGAATTAAACGAGTTCAGGTACATAAAGTACCTAGAACATTGCCTGGTGCCCAGTAAGCCCTGTTGACATTATATTTATAATTACTGCCTTTGGCCAGATGGGGAAGCTGAGGCTCACAAAGGGACACATTCAAGTGTCTCTGAAGAGCCTGTCTGACCCTGGGGCCTTGCATTTTGCCTGGTAGCAGGGTAAGTATTGATACTTTACCCCCGATCCCTTCCGTCACCAATTGCAGGAGGTAGGTTCCATTTGTGCTTCTACTTTGCCGATGAGAAAACTAAGGCACAGGGAAGGCAGCTAGGGAACCCAGACCCATCGCCCCTAAGTGGACTGGCTGGATTCTAACACGGCCCGGGCCCTGGAGGATGCTATCACCCAGCCTGCTTTCTGGTCACCTGCCCACCTTCTGGCCACAGCTGCCTGGGTCAAAAGTCTGGTTGATGCAAGAACTCACTTGGCAGCCAGGCTGGCTGCCCTGCCCTTGCGGCCCGCCATCTGAGCTCTCGGGATAACGAGCAGCTCCTCCCAGGCAGCAGCCCCAGACGCTCCCCAGGGCATGTGGGCACAGCCCTCTGCGGTCCTTCCCTGCAATTTCTGGGGCTTGCTCCAGCTCTCGGGCTGCTCTGAATGAATCATTCCCACGACTCCTCCTCGGGCCGTGGCAGCCTGAGGTGGGGGAGACCAGAGCAGGGGCACGGGAAGGGGCAGGCATCCCGGAACCTTCTCTAAAGCAGCCCATTCAGGGCAGCTGTGTCTGCAGAGAACAAGGGGCTCTGCAGGCAGTAGGAATGGGTGGCAACTGGGGAGGCCGGAGCTTGCTACCCAGACAAGTTCCCACGCCGCGACATGGCAAATCAAAGCCACAAGGCCACACCCAGGCTTTCAAGTCATCAATACCAGCCACTTCTGACCTGCCACTCTTGCTACAAAATGATCCACGAAGTCACGTCGATAACACATCTGAGAGCTTTACAGATGCCAAGTTGGTACTACATTCAGTCAACGCCCATTCCCCAGCAGGGTACACTGAGGCCCAGCAAGGGACAGCCCCTTGACTAGCCTCCTCAATCCTGTTTCCATTTCCCCAGGCTGCCTTTTTCGTGCACAGGAATTCAGGACGTTAAAAGGCCAAGAAAGGGAAAGTATGTACAAATGAATAAAAGCAGGAAGGGCTGGACACAGCCACAAGAAGGCCTGGTGTCCACAAGTCTCCCAAAGAGCAGCTGCTCAGGTGGAAGGAGGCTGGGGCCTGGGACCCCGGAATTCACAGCCCAAGGCTGGCTGAAGTGCCCGAACCAGCGGATTACAGGCTGAACCTCAGGAAGAGCTGATGACCTTCAAGCCCCTTCGTCCTCCCGTGACGTCGCCACCCTCTGACCTGGGCTCCTCCCGGCAGCCTGGCCTCATGGAAGGCAAAGTGTGAAGGAAGAGGTGGGCGTCCCAGGCGTGGGGGTGACGCCCAAGAGGAAGGATGGGGTGTCTGTGTGTCCAGCGTGTCACGGGTGGGGCGTCTGTCGCTCAGAACTGCTGGCCTCGGGCCTAGGGGTGGCATCTCTAGAAATAAGCAGTGGCTCACAGGGTATATCTAAGGGAACCACGTGGCCACCAGGGGAGGTCACCTTCAGAATGAGCGCAGGGGTAGCAGGTGGAGTACAGGCTGGACCAGACCCACTTCCAAGCCGAGGGACAGGCCTTCCCTTAGGGCTGCAGTCTAGGGAACCCGCCCAGGGTCTCCCTGGCCCCCACATGGAGCCTCGCCTGTCAAGGGACCCCTGCTGGCCTGGGGTAGGAAGGTCTGAGCTGTCCCCCACTCTACCTTCCTCCCATGCAGCAGTCCCTGAAGGCACGACCAGATCCCGTGCCGGGTCCTGGGGTGAGCACTGCGAGCCCCTGGGTTCCTTGTGGCCTCCCCTGGTCCCCTCAGGAACTGGCAGGAGGCCCTCAGCAAACATGTGTCCCTGTTACAGAAGGGACACAGTGCACAGGTACCTCAGCTAAGAGCCCCACAGGCTTGATCTGTGTCCCTGAGGGACGGTCCCAGAGGCATTCCCAGCTACTCCACTAGGAGGAGCTTTATTTCCTGTGTGTTAGTTTCATGCCAGTTTCTAGTGTGTGAGTTTCACGTGTGTTCCCCTCTAACTAGCACATCAAAGCCGGTGATTCCAAAGGTTAGGACTGCTGAAGACTAAATTTGTTTAAGATTATCCTGAACCCTCACCTGCTGCTAGTGGGACTGTAAAACGGTGAAGCTGCTCTGGGAAATGCTTTGGCAGTTCCTCAAACGGTAGAACAAGGAATCACCATATTGACCAAATGATCCCCCTCCTTAGTGCTGCACCTCAGAGAACTGAAAACATACGTCACCCAAAGACTTGTACACAAACGCTCACAGCAGCACTACTCATAACAGCCCCAAAGCGGCAACAACCCAAATGGCCAACAACTGATACATGGACACATCAAATGTGGTATATCCACACAATGGAATATTATTCAGCCGCTGAAAAGTCATGTGATGCTAAAATACAAAAGTAAGCAAGTACTGCATAGGAGCATATGGCCAACCTTGGAAACATTCTAAGTGAAAAGCGCCAATCACAAAAGGCCTTAGTGCATGATTCCATTTATAGGAAATGTCCAGAACACGCAAATCCATAGAGATGGAAAGTAGATTTGTGGCTGCCAGGGGCTGGGGGGTGGGGCGGGGGGGGGGGCAGGGATTGGAAGTGACTGCTCATGGGCCCAGGGTTTCTTTTTGGGTGATGAAAATGTTCTAGAAGGAGACAGTGGTAACGGCTGCACAACTATGTGAAAATCCTAAAAACCACTAAATTGAGTACTTTAAAAGGGTGAATTGTATGGCATGTGAGTTATACCTCAATAAGACTACTATAAAAAAATTATATGAGATTTTAAAAGAGAAAGTGATATATATATATATAAAGTGAATAATAGTATCAATATTATACAATTGGGATTCAATGGGTTAAAATGGTTCATAAATGAACAAACCCGATTTCAAAGTCATGGAAAATGAGGACGAGTGAGGGGGAATGACTTGCTCAGGCCACATCACTACTAAACCAGAGTGAGTCACACCGAAATTTGTCCAAACCCAGAAGCTTGGCCTAACCATCTAGCCACCCAGCTGAACGAAGGGATATGAGATGGGGTATGGGGAGAGGTGCCCACAGCCCAAAATGGGGGACAGACCTGCAAAGAGGTTAATAAGTGAGGGAAAGGACCAGTTACCTCTGTGGGATTCAAAATATGAAGCACCCAACAATGCCTGGGGAGTGCCAGGGAAGGCTTCCAGGAGGAGGTGCTGCCCAAGGAGGCTTCTAAAGGATGTGTAGGAGTTTAGCAGCAATCCCCCCCCCCCCCCCCCCCCCCCCCCCGCCGCAACATCTCTACAAGACACATGAAGTCAAGGGGCCTGAGGGTGAGTTTCAGCTCTGCCACATCCTAGCTGTGGGACCTAGGGCCGTGGGCACCTTTCTGAGCCTCAGTTTCCCCATCTGTAAGGGGGAAGCAGACAGGGTGATCAGCCCTTCTAACCACTGCACTCAGTCGGATGGTTCCCACCCTTCCTCCCAGGGGTACGGGCCTTTGAGTGGAGAAGCCAGACCTCGACCCTTGTCCCACATAATAATAACAACAGACTTTGCTAGGTCAGGCGTGCCCAACCTTGGTGACCATGCCCCCTTTCCCTCGCCGCCACTCCCAGTCCCAGCTTTACGAGGCACCTCCCATTCAGGTCACACCGAGAGGGGGAGGTTAGGGCGGTGGGATCCTCTGATCAAATTCAGCCCCCCTCCTTGCGGGTGACTCCCAAGTTCACCAGGGCTGCCCCATCCCATGCTCTCGGAGCCCCCCTCCCCAGGCAGCGATTTCCGCCCCCCCAACCCCTCCCTCCGCTTTGGACACGCCTCGCAACTCCACGGCGGCTGCAAGTTAACTTCCAGGCGCCCCCCGCGCGCGTCCAGGCGCCCGCGTGGGGGTCCCCGCGCGCCGGGGAGGGGTCAGGGGCTCCGACAGCGGGGACACGCCGCCTTCCCCGCCAGCACGCAAACGCTGAGCGCCCCCCCGGCGCAGGGTCCGAAGGGGGGATCGCGGTCACGGGGGGCCGGGTCTCCGCCGCACCCCGAAAGCGCTCGGCACGCCGGGCGGGTGCGGATCCGCGAACCTCCTGCCCGCCCGCTCGCCCGCGCGCGCCGCCTCCCTGCCGGCACCCAGCCGCGGAGCCCGAGCAGCTGCGCCGGGCCCGGGAAGAGGCCGTGAGGGCCGAGGGCTCCCCTGCGCCCGAGGCCGGCCCGCAGGCGGTCCCCCGCCGGCCGCTGCAGCCCACGGTCCCCTGCGCCGCCCCGGGGCCACCTACCGTGAGAGGCGCGCCGCGGCAGCCTCGCGCGCCCCAGCGACTCCCAGCTCACCAGCCGCCCCGGCCGGGGGAGGCGGGGCCGCGGCGCCGTGACGTCGCACGGGGGGGCGGGCCCGGGACGTGGCCCCGCCCCGCTTCCCCGCCCCCGGCCGCTTCCCCCACGCCCCGCCCCCCGACCCGGTCCCGCCTCCAGACCGCGCGCTGGGGCGGGGCGTCCCTGGGAGCTGACGGCCTGCCCCGGAAACCCTGGTCTGCACGCCGGCTTACCCCCCAGGACGGGCAGCTCACCACTTTTCCTCCTCCGGCAGCTCTGTTTTAAAAGTTTCCTTCTGTCTATAAGCAGGGAAGTTGAGTCGCCAAGAAGTGCTGAGAGAGAAGAAAACCAGACCCTGAGCAGAGTGTTTTAATGCTACTGTTTGTATAAAACAAAGAGGAAAGAGGGAAAGGGCTACCGTACAATTCAGATACATTGGTGGTTCTCAAGGAGGGTGTGATTTCGCGCTGCGGGCCGCCCCGCTCCCAGGGAGACATTTGGCAATGTCTGAAGACATTTTTAGTCGTCACAGCCGGAGGGGGGGGTGGTGGGCGCGGGGGGTCGGGGGGGTACGTTTCCACTGGAATCTAGTGGGCAGAGGCCTGGGATGCTGCTAGCATCCTACAATGAAGAGGAAAGCCCTGCTCCCCCGCAGTAAAGAACCATCCAGCCTAAAATGTCAATAGTGCAAGGTTGAGAAACCCTGAGAGATAAGAATAAAATAAAACTCCAGGCTGGTAAATCTCAGCTCTGTCTAACCTCTCTGGGCCTCTGTTTCTCCACCTGTAAAATGGGAGGATAATAGATCTATCTATACTTTATATGCATATGCATTGAATACCTGAAGGAAGGGGAGGAAACGACGCAGGCTTACTTTTCACTTTGAACCTATGTTCTTTGTTCTGTTTGATTTCTTTTCTTTTACCATTTGTATATATTACCTACTTAAACTTCTGTAATAGTTACCGCCATAACAGCAAATATATATATATAATTACCTTTATAGTATATATAATTACATACTATTTAGGCATTGCTCTAAGCATTCTATATTTACACATTTAAACCTTTAATAACCTTGTGAGAGGTCTATTATCATCCGCATCTTATAGATAAGGAAAACATGACATACAGATATTAATTTGTCCATGGCTGCCATGTGTTTACTCATAGCTCATTCGTTCATTCATATGTCCAATAAATAGTGCCTGTCATGTACAAACTGCTGGAACTGACGAAATGAAATCCCCTGTTTCCAAGGAGCCAGCTGTTAGCAGTCTGGAAACAACAGAAAAATGTTATATAGTGTTTATTGTGCACATATCACAGGCTTTGTATGACTCACTACATGGTAACTCTGCTGGGTGTTTTATAATGTCCCTTTCTGGGTGCAGAAATGGTGATCGAAGGAAGAGGTCTGAATGGGGCACGTGTTTAAGAACATTCTAACAACATGCATTTCCTGAGCAATCTGTGCTGGGTGCTGGGAGTCAGCAGGGAACAGGAGGACTAGGGTCCAGCATCCAAGCGGGGAAATCTGGACCCTCCAATAAGCATCGTGGACTTGGGAACAGGGTGACAACCTGGAGGAAGGGCTGGGGGTGTTTACACTGAGGGCTGAAGCACGGCTGAGCACTCATAGGAGACTGTGACCCTATGGGCCAGTCACAGCGACCCACAGGTGCAAAGTTCTGGCAGGAAGGACCTTTGTCACAGGGTCTTGCATGAAGCACAGAGTGGACAGGATGTGGGGTGGGTGAGAGGAGGTCAGGGGGTCTGCAGGGGCTGGATGCTGCAGGGCTTTGTAGGCTAAAAGAAGGAGTCAGGACTTTGTCTTGCAGAGATGAAGAGATATGGAAGGCATTCAGCAGGGGAAGGACATGCCAGCTTTGCTTTCTGCAAAGATCCTCTGGCTATTGTGTCCTCTGGAAGAGGACAGGCAGGGAGACTGGTTTGGAGGCTGTTGAAATACCTCAGGGGAAGCTGGTCAACCCAGGGAGGGCTCGGGATATGGGGGTGTGCTCGGGTTCCAGAGATATCTGGGAAGACAGAACTGGCAGATCTCAGTAGTGGTGCTAAAGAAGGGGACCAAAATGATGTCCTGGTTTCTAGCTTGGACCTCTCCTCTCAGCCCTCCAACTCAGCGAGCCCCTTCAGGTCTCAAGCTGGCTGTCCCCTCCTTGAGGAAGCCTAACCCTGCCCCCCACCCCACCCCCAGCAAACGTCCTGATGAGACAGGTACTGGACCAGGCCGCTCGGGGAAACTGATGTGACTTTAAAGGCAGATGAATGAGCGCATTCCTGTTTGCTCCTCCAGCCTGCGAACAACTGGGGCAGGGGCCTCTTCTGTCTTCTCCTCCAACCTGTCTCTCCAGCATCTAGACAAAGCCCAGAACATGGGAGCCCCTCAGTCAATATTTGTCAAAAAAAAAGGAAGAATAAATGTAGCATAAAGCACGTGGATTCTGGGACTTCCCTGGTGGTCCAGTGGTTAAAACTCTGTGCTTTCAATGCAGGGGGCACAGGTTCGATCCCTGGTTGGGGAACTAAGATCCTACATGCTGCATGGTGTGGCTAAATCAATCAATCGATCAATCATGTGGATTCTAAACCCCTTTCCAGCTCTGACATTCAAGAGGATGCCGGTGATGATTCAGATGCTTGCTATGTTCTAAGCACCTTATAAGAATTACCTTCAAGCTAGTCATTTACTCCTTTCAACAACCTCTAAGGTTTTATGATCACTACTCCTATTTTACATAAGATGAAACAGAGCCTCCAACAGGTAACTGGGCTTGACCAATGAATGGCAAGAGCTAGTAAATGTCAGAGTTGAGATACAAACTCAGGACAGCAGGGGAAAGAGGTGGCCCAGCAGTTGGCAGGAAGCTAGGATAGACAGACAGGTTCCCACCTCTTGCTGGAAAGATGTGGGGTTATTCTCCCTAGCTGGGTACCCAGGCTTCACAAAGTACCCTGATCTTGGGTACCTGATCCAAGGGACTGGCTGTCATGGCAACACGGCCCCAAAAAGATGCTCATCTCTCCAGAACCTCCTCAGGGCACCTGGCACCATGGCCTTTTCCCAAAACTCAGTTGCTGTGTATCCATCACCATCTAGTTCTGGCACAAAAGGGATCACAAGTCGGGTGGTCCTCCCGTCCCCATCCCACCGTTGCACACACATCACTGACTTCGTGGCCATGTCCCAATGCTCAAAAGGCTGTGGGCTGCCTCCGGTCAGTGTGGGCAGGAGATGTTCCATAACCAAGGTGCCTTGTTTTCCCAAAGGCCTTAGACTCAAAGATTCATGAGTTGGGATCTAGCATGGAAACATGGCGATGTCCCAGCTTGCCCAGGCATTTCATCCTGAAGCCAGAATTTACAGCAAAACTCATGCAGAATCAAAACCAGCACTGAGAAGCCACCAAGAATACTGTGGGCACCACGGCCACTCGGTCAACTTCAGCTCCACTGCTACCCATCATCACTTCTGTTGAGCATCTGATGAAGTCGAAACTTGAAGTTTCTGTTTCGAGGCAAATGTGTGACTTATCTTTAAGCCCTGAAATTCTGTTCCAGGTGGTAAGATACTCACATTTCGAGAGACGTGTTGGAACTAGGACCCACAGAAGGAGCAATAGGTTTATAACTCTCATGTCACACTCACTCCTGCCCTTTATAGATGTTCGTTTCTTTTACTTGTTTCTATCTTTGTTATTTATTTTTGCTTGTGGTTTTTATTTGTTCTCTGTTTCTATTACCACAAGTTTTGTTTATGCATAAATTCAGTAGCAAAAGTTACACGAATGTATTGAAAAAACAAATTAAATATAAAATAATTGCTTTGTGATTTTCTTCCAAGTTTTTCGGTTGGTTTTACCAAGTGTATATATTATGTTTCGGCAATGTTAATATGCACTTTTATATAACACCCGTGAGAAAATAAGTACGTCAACAGCTTTGAAAGCAATCTGGAAGGTCTAGACTATGAATGCAAAGAAATTTAAGGACTCACTTCATTGGTGGTTGTCTATTGTGTTTTTCTTTTCTTTTTTTCCTTTTTAATATTTATTTATTTATGGCTGTGTCGGGTCTTAGTTGCGGCATGCGGGCTCTTTGTTGTGGCCTGTGGGCTCTGTAGTTGCGGCAGGTGGGCTCAGTTGCCCTGCCGCATGCAGGATCTTAGTTTCCTGACCAGGGATTGAACCCGGGTGCCCTGCATTGGAAGGCAGGTTCTTAACCACTGAACCACCAGGGAAGTCCTCTATTATTTTTCTTTTATAGGACTCATGAGATTGATATATTGAAAAAGGTATGTCTAAATAAGTTTACAGTATTTCAATAAGGATGAAATAAAAATTCTAAGTGATCAGAAAGCAGTTATGTTATATTTGAATGGACAGTAATTCTCTTTTTCTTTCTCGAATCATAAAATCATGGTGCATCTTGCCATCGATGAAGACTTAGCACTGAAGAAATATGAAAGTTGGGTGTTTGTGATTCCACTACAGCAGAATTTTAGAGCTGCTCTCACACACCTTAGGAACTGAGGATGAGAATCTATGCAGCTTGACCCTGGAATCAGAGAATGGTGGACACTTAGAGATAAATTACAGAATCTTGGAGAATCACGGAACTTTGGAAACATAGCATCCCAGCATCAGAATCTTGAGGCTGAATGGATATTTGAGCTGTCATTTTACAGATGAGAAGAATGAGTTCCCAGGAATGGAAGTGACTTGCCCAACACTTGGTAGCTTCTAGTAGCAGAGCAGGGCTGACACCCGTGTGTCCTGATTCCTACCCAGGAATGCTATCTGCTGGTCCAAGACAAAACAGCCTGTCTTCTAACACAAGATGCTGGTCAAACTGGAGGGTGGAGGTTGGGAGAACTAGGGTGGGAGGAAAATGGAAAATGCATGTCCCAGAGGTTAAGATCTGAGGTGGTGTTTCAACTTTGAAAGTTCAGCAAAACCACAGAGTGGGGTATCTTGAGGCCCCACTTTTCTTTCCGGCTTCCTCTTCTGCCACACTTAGCCTTCCCTTCCCACCCCCGACGTCTGCCCACACAGCCACCAAACTACTCCTCCCACCTTAATAAGCTTGGACCCACCACAAGCTCTCTCAGCCTCTGTGCCTTTGCCCATGGTGTTCCACGGCTGCCAAACGCAGCTGCACAGGTTGGGCACTGCATAAGGGTAGCATACTGACATCGTAGACACCACAGATTTATACCAACACTTTCTGGCAGGTGGCAGTCAAATGTCCTGAAGAAGAAGCATCTTTTTATCATTTGCACAAAGGTGCCATATGGGGTAGCAGGGACCCTGCTGTTTGCTCTGCCTGGAATGTCATCTCCCTCATTCACCACCAAGCAAGCTCTTGCTCCATCCTTCGAGGCCCTCGTCAGATCTCCTCCTCCAGGAAGATATCCATGGCAACACCTCCCCTAGGCTTCCTGCATAGATGAATGGTTAATAACATAATCAATGCTACTTATTGATACAGGAATCAATACTGCCTGATGTAGATTTCCAGAGCAGGGCATGTGGTATTTTTAGCGGGAGAGATGATTTTAGGTGGAACTTGGACCCAGGCTTAAAAACACTAAGTTAGATACAATAAAATAACCCTCTTTTTACTCTTCTTTGATTAAATCAGGGAGAAACATCTCAGTTTGGGCAAGCATGTCTTTCAGACCTCTCTCTGACACTTGCGAATCACCCATTTTGTCAAAGAGTGAGCAGGTTGCAGGCTAAACCTTCAGCAAGCAGTGGTGTCTGCTGAGGATTCAATGTTTGGCCTCCTTTAAACTGTATTTACTTATATGACTGCTTTCTCTTTATGGCATGTGATGCCGGTTTTTCCACATACTACAGTGTTATCAAGTTTCATTTACAAATCAATGCGTTTAAGCATACAATATTATCTATTTAGATAAAAATATTAAGTAAATAACAAAACAGGTGGTAAGCAGAGAAGGCAAAAAATCAGGAGAGTGGTATCTGAAGGAGGAGAATCTGAAAACACAGATTTGTTTAAGAGTGCAACTCTGGAACCAGACTGCCTGGGTTCAAATTTTGACTTGATAGCTGTGTGACCTTGAGCAAGTCACTTTCCCTCTCTGGGCCTCAATTTCCTTGCTTGTTAAATAGAAATAATTATATAATACCGGCCTCCTAGAGTCCAAAAGATATACAAAGAGAATGTAAAAAACCTTAGCGGTGCTTGTTTTGGTTATTATTATAATTATCAAGACGGAGGAAGTCACATGCCAGCAATGACGGGAACGCTTGAGACATCCATCTGTTCACAGACCCAGGAGACATTTTGGCTTCAGAAACTTTTATTTGCATGGGGAAGATGAACCTGCAGAAGGGTGGAGCACGCGAGAAGAGTGGCGTGTGGTGTGGTGTGGACTCACTTGGGGGGCTCAGCGGCCAGCACGGGGAAGCAGCCTGCACGGTGCCACTGTCTGTCACGCAGGCGGCGCACAGCCTGCATCTGTGGCTGGAAGGCCCCCCACTCATTCCAGTGCCGGTACTCGCCAGGCTCCAGGAGGTACTGGTACCCGCGGTAGCCAGGATACTGATAGCCGACCCAGCTGGGAGGAAACCAAGGAGGACAGTGTGGAGACGGCCACCCCTCACTGCCTGGCACCCAGGTCCCCACGTGGACCAGCCAGTTCTCCATCCACCCATCCCTGCAGTCTGCTCTCCATCCCTCATCTGTGAGGGTTTGGGCTTGGGTTCACCAGGGGCTCCTCTGTCCTGGCTTTCACCCTTCCTGTTGGTTTCCTGCTGGCTTTGGCCAGTGATCTCACCTCTCTGACAGACCTCAGTTTTCTCCTCCAGAAAGTGGGGACGGTCATGGGAGCTGGTTTATTAGGGTGTTTGGGGACCAAATGGGAAAATGCATCTAAAGTACATACTAGGTGGGTTACATGTACACGGTAGGGAGATTGATACACATCCCACTGAAAGTGGTGACCCGGAGCTCAGAGAACAGGATAAAAGGGAATGAAGATAGGGCTTGGGGACTGTTTAGCAATGAGGCAGATAAGAAGGGGGAATCTTGTTTCAAAAAATGGTTTCCTTTGTGTGAAAGTGAATTTGTGTACAGTGGTGGGGAACACACATTCTGGTATCGGATGTAATCGGTTCAAATCCTAGCTCTGCCATTCACTAGGCAGACGACCTATAAGAGCACCAGCTTGCTATCTGTGAAATGGGGATGATGGCACCCCTGCCGCACTGGTGTGCTGTGAAGACTCAATAACTATTCATGGAAAGTAGTTACTATGGTGCTTGGTCCATAGTAAGCACTGAATACCAGTTATTGTCCATGATTTATTTGTAATTCTGTCATTGCCTCTGCTGGGAGGGTCTTTTCAGGCCTCTCCCACTCCCCCTGCCCATCTTTCAAAGTCTGGTTTAAGTTCCAGCCTCGTCAGATAAGCCTTGGACCTGCCCTCCACTCCAGCACATGTATGCCAGTCCCAGAAACCTTCCTTCTTCTCTGACCTCTTGTGTGGACCGTCTCTTACCTATTATTGTTGGACATCAACTCACAGGTGTACTGACATCTCCCTGCTAGACTGAGTAAGCCCCCTGAAGGCCGGAACTGGCCCTTCTTCATCTCTGTCTCCCCCAGGGTGCTGAGCACAGAGCCTGGTTCACAGGCAATGTCTAGTAAATTTCAGATTGCTTGAACGCAGGGACACTGGGTTTTAGGGAAGGAGAAAAGAGCAAGAAAAAGGTCAGAGCCCTGATGGTGTTACAGGAGCTCAGAAAGACTCTGGGGTGGAGAGGTAGACATCTTATATTTGCCTAGAGGAGACCAGGGGTGTCTGGCATGGTTGTTTGGAGGTAGAGGATGGATAAAGTGACGTCCTTTGGGCATCCAGCCCTTCCCTGTGTTCTCACAGACATGGGGGTCATGGGGATCTGATTCGAAAGCTTCAAATCCGGAGAGTTCAGAGCAGAAAGAATCCTTTGGGAGCAAGGAGTCTGGTGTGCCCATTGTATAGATGGCAACACTGAGTCACAAAGAGGGCATGTGGCTCACCCAGCTCCCACAGCACATCAGTGACGGGGTCAAGGCCCTTTCATTACAGTCTCACGTCTCAGATGTCACTCTGCTCATGTCCCCAATGGCTGCGATTTCCCTGAATATTCTCTTTCCCCAGACACATCCAGACTCATCCACTCACGTCAGCTCTGTCCCTCCTTACTTAATTATTCCTCCAACCCAAATACAGGTTAGAAGCCCTTATTTGCCCCATCTTCCTGCTTTTAGAACTAACTGCTAGGTTTGTTTACACTGATATGTAATTCATCAACAAAAGCTCCACTCCCCAGAGGGATGAAGCTCTCTTGGTGGACTCTCAGCCACCACACGGAGAGAATTCAGGAGAAGCCAGGGTCTTTCCTGTATGCCTGATGTCACATCCTGTAAGGAACAGCCTCTGAGTCTGTCTGAGCTTGAAGCAGGGGATGAGGGCCTGCGGGAGGGATGCTTACGTTCCACTGATGACCCTCACGCTGCCCACGCGGTCACAGAGGCCGTAGACCCAGAGACTGGGCACGTCATCCTCCTGGATCTCCATGGTGTTGCCCTTGAAGTTGGCACCTTCAAACAGGCAGAGCTTGTGCTCCTGGGCATCCTGGGGAAGGAGAGACCGGGTCAGGGGTGTGAAGTACGAATGGGGCAAACGACTTCGACTCCGCAGGGCCTCCCAGGTAAGGAGAGAGACAGCCAGAAACAGCGGAGTCTGGTCAGGCCACCGTGGGACTTGCCCGGGAGTGTCGCCTCAAAGCGCCCCCCCAACTAGGAAAAGGGGGTGTCAGCCTCTGCTTCACAGAGTTAATCCACATAGAGCACTTAGCATGATGCCTGGCACATATACACCAAGTGCTCCAAACAAACTTATTCATTATTTTTATGATGATGATCAGGGCTGCAGAGGCTCAGAGAAGTCAAGGTTCTTGGTCAATGTCACAAGCCAGCCAGGGGCAGAACCTTTCAGAGAAGCACTTCATTCCTCCCATCCCATCTTGCACCCCATTCTTTTCCACTCCCTCTTCTGCAGTCACAATGGCCCCGTTTTAGTCCCCTGGTCCCACCCAGTCCGTCTTCACTCCAGGAACTCTGCAGTCCTTGTTCCCTGGAAGTCTGTTCTCATGGCTGACTCCATTCCCGTCCTTTGAGAGCTGTCTCCCCGATCACCCCCGACCACTCCCAGCCCCCTTCCCCAACATCAGAGCCCCTGTTTCTTCTTCCCCTCTCCTAGCACACTGCACGGCCCCCATGCAGTACGTGCCACAGTTGTTTGCCATTACAGATTGATCTCTGTGATTAAGTTTTCAATAGCTGCCTCCCACGAGGACAGGGACCTTGCCTGTCCCAAGCACAGTCGTGCACCCAGAGCCTACGATAGCACCTGGCAGAAATACATCGATGTGTTTGTGGCTGAATGAATGACTGTAGGTGGAAGATGGTCACGACAGAGATCCCTCTGACTTCCTAGGAGAGAGGGCTGGAAAGGAGCCAGGGGACCCTGCTGGGAGGGAGCTGGAACTGCCCAGGTAAGAGAGAAGATGGGTCACCTCAGGATGGTGGCAGGGATACAGAGGAGGGATTAGACAAGTGGCTCTCAGCCCCAGCTACCCAGAGACTACCTAGGAGGCATGAAAAGATATCAGTGCCTGCGACTTAGCCCCAGAGATGGGGATTTAATTGGTCTGGGATGGGGTCCAGGCATTGGGATTTTTTCTCTTTTTTATTTTTCTTTTTGTTTTAAATATTTTAGTTTTCCTGGAGTATAGTTGATTTACAATGCTGTGTTAATTTCAGAGGTACAGCAAAATGATTCAGTTATACATAGGTTTATTCACTCTTTTTTAGGTTCTTTTCTCATATAGGTTATCACAGAGTATCGGGTGGAGCTCCCTGTGCTATACAGTAGGTCCCCATCGGTCATCTATCTTATATATAGTAGTATGCGTGTGTTCATCCCAAGCTCCTGATTTAACCCACCCCCTCTGGGATTTTTTTCTAATAATATATTTTATTTAAGCAAACATGTCTAAATGATGATAATTTCAATATGTAGCCAATATAGCAATATTAACAAGGTATTTTATAATATATTCTTTTATTTCTGTTTTACTATGTATTCAAAGCCTGGCATGTATGTTACACACCTCCATTCAGACTAGCCAAGATTCAAGTGTTTAACAGCTACATACGGCTACTTTATTGGACAGCAAAGCTCTAGAAGCTTTTGGAAATACCCTAGCTGATCACTCTTCCAAACAAGGTCAGTTGACATAGATTGCCTTATAAGGACCATTGATTAAGAGATAAATCAATGAATTCTTGCAGCGTTTCATTACGAAGGCTGATTATTCAGCCTCAAATTCTGAGAAACGCATTGGGAATGACTGGATTGGATATCCATTAAGATAAACTTGGTGATGCCGAAACAGCCGGCTGTGAGCACCTGACAGCCTCAAGCGGACGTGCGTGAAAACTCTTCACGAAAATTTCCATCACAGAAGGCAAAAGTTGGCCACCATCAGAAACTAACATCTGTGAGTAAAGATGTGGCTGGTTCATAAATCATCATCAACATAATTCTAGAAAAAAACTGTGATTGGCTTGGGGAGAACAGCACCTAATTTGGCTTTGAGTCTTCTTGAAGTCACGCTACTTACCTTAGTTAAACATTATAAAGGAGCTAATTCAGTATCAGTCTTATTGTCAGGAAGTTCACAGTGCCTTTCTACAACGTCCCTCTTTCCAGCCATCACACAAACTTCAATCCGTATGTTTGATGTTTTGGATGGACCCTGGGATTTTTCTGAAGCTCCCCAGGAGGGTCTAATGTGCAGACAGGAATTAGAAACATTCCACAAAGAGGATCAAGGAAGACAACAACTGGGAGGTTCACTCCACTCTTGATAGCAGCAGAGAAAGAAACAAGTGGGTTCCACTTGCCCTGGGATCCCAGCAGGAGCTGGGCACACGATGAGTGTATCAGCGATGTCTTATGAATTGATAAGCACAAGAGCCATTGCCCTTGGACAACCCAGAGGTCACCACGCCTCGCTGCCCACCATTCCTTCTTGATCTCTCCTGCTCATCTGATTCCCTTGCTCTCCTGGCCGTCAGACCTCACACTTGCTCCTGCCCTGCCCCACTCATCCCCCAAGCCTGGTCCGGGAGCCACTCACCATCTTGATGGGCCGGAAGGACATAAGCCGGTCGCTGCGGTAGCTGCTGGACCATGTGTCCCATCGTGGGTACTCACCCTTCTCCAGGATGAACATCTCCCCCCGGAAGTTGGACTGCTCAAAGGCGACCCAGCTGGATGGAAAAGAGATGGGGAGCGCGGGAAGAGTCAGGAGGGGCCAAGGCAGAAAGGAGAGGAATCCTTAGCAGGAGCCCCTCCCCCCACTGCCTTCAGATCTCTCCCTTGCAAGACAGCTCCAAGGCCGGTGGGTTTGATCCCAGGCTGTGCCACTGACTGGCTGTGTGACCCCAGGCAAGGCGCTTCACCTCTCTGAGCCAGGGTTTCCTCATCTAATATGCCTATTTTCTTGAACTTGCTTAAGGATTAAATGAGACAATGTGTGTAATTATATGAGCAAAATGTTTCCCCAGATGTAGGATTTACACATAATTTAAGTATTATGAGGACTTTGGGGGAAATAAGACATAAGAAGACATTTTTAAAAAAACTGATTACAGCCTGGAGAAAGACTTTGTTGGATACTAATGTGTCTTTAACACTTACTAATCTCTCTTTATAGCAAAGGAAGAACAGGCCACCAGCCCACAGCCTTGAGCAGGCTATTAGACTGTGTGCATCGCCTGAATGTTTTTATGGATACCTTCTACTTATAGCAGGTGAGATCAGCCTTCCATTTGTAAAAGTGATGCAAAGGTTCTTTGGATATATATTTACTTGTGTCAACAAAGGGTCATTTAAATGAAATCTACTGAATAAATAACAGTCCTGGAGGTATGGGGGTAGGGAAAAACTGATACAGGTGCTTGAATCATGTTTGATAAAGACTGGCCTGGCCTACAGAAGACAGTTATCGGTGTGGGGGCAGTGGGAGGGAAATGATAGGAACATTTACCTCTCAGATACCTATGAGGATTAAATGTGACTGTGCACACGCAGGTGTTCGGTTCTCTAAAAGGACTAATTACAAGCTTGAGGTCAAGGGGCTTTCTCAGGGCAGCCTGACTGAGGATGAGAGTGAGCTTGTGTTAGAGGGACCAGGGATTCTGGAGGAGATAAGATGATCCCCATTTCATAGATGAGAAGGCTGAGACTAAGGAGCCCCTTGAACTTTGCTCTCTATGTGTTCAGGAGTTCTTAGGGAACAAGAGAGGGCTGGGGGACACCGACTTTAGTCTCATCTCTCTGGGGGCTGCTGGGACCTTCCTCTACCCAGAAGGAGATGGGGCAGATGGGGCGGGGATGGGCTACCACCACACACTGAAACAGAATGTGTCCCAGGAGCCTGAGGTCTTGTCTGAGGAATGCGCCAGTCCACACTGGAGTGACAGAATTGAAGATACCGACTTATTCTTCCAGAACAGACATGAATCTGGCTCAGCCCTGCCTAGTCTAGAGCAGATGAGAAAAGGAAGGGAGGGAGGAAGAAGGAAGGATGAATTGATGGTTGAATGGATGGGCAGATGAGTGGATGGGTAGGTGGATGGATGGACAGATGGGTACATGGCTGGACCCACGGATGAGGGTATTGATGGATGGATGCATGATGGAGAATGGATAGATGGAGGGAGGGGTAAACAGAGGGATAAAGAAATGGGTGGAGAATGAGTGGGCAGATGGATGGATGGATGGATGGATGGATGGGTTGATCTATAGATGGATGAATGGGTGGATAGGAAGGGAACCTTGAAAGATGGTGCCTTGTAAGAGTTAAGAACATAGACTTTGGAAACAGATGGACCTGAATTCTAATCCCAGTTTATCATTTCTTTTCTGTGTGACTTTGGGTGAGTCACTTAAGCTCATGAAGCGTCTTATAAAGGAGAAGAAATGATTGTATGGACCTTGTAAGGCAGGTGTGAGAGTCTAAAAGAGAAAGCCCCATCAGTAATATCTTTCATGATTAAAGAGGAAGGGAAGCTGCTGGACATCTGAGCTGATGGAAAGACGGACACTGATGTACTCTTGCCACCCTGCCACCCTCCCCCAAAACTGTCTTATTCAGGAGTCATAATGCCCAGGGAGGACCTGTGATATGAGTGAGTTCTCAATATTTATTTTAGTGCCTTTTCTCACCTCCTATGGCTTATACGAGTCTTATGAACAAGAAGAGAGGTAGGGCAGGAATCTTAATTCACAGATATGGCAACTGAGGCTCAGAGGGGTTAAGTCACTGGTCTAAAGTCACACGATGGTGTCATTTGAGGCCTCGTAGGTTTCAGGCAGGCCTGCTTCCCCTCCCCACCTCTGCGAGGGCACACCTCTCCTCCCCTCCCCCTGCCCACCTCATCCCCTCCATCTTTTTTTCCACCACTGTTTTTCCCATGATCCTGCTGGTGCTGACACAGACCCAGGGCCCTGGAACACAGGATCTTCTCTCTCCCATCAGGCGCAGCCCCAGAGCACACACCGAAGACCAGCTGCACTGGTCTTTGGAGGAGAAATACTCTGGGTTTGAGTCACTGACAATAAAAAAAAAAGCCTGAAAACCCAAACTGGCCACACCCAGCAGCTTCTGTACCCAGCTGGGCTTTGAGTCTCAGGGTGGGGCTGAGGTTACCAGCCTACCCTGGCCCAGGGTAACTTGGCTAAACTCACAAGGCAACGGGGAGGGTAAGTAATCCTCACTGGCACCTGCGATGCCCCAAAGTGCCAGGCCCATGCTACGTTATCGCCTTCAGGTGAACCAGTGGAGGGCAGTGGGAACCATTACTCTGCCCATTTCAGAGATGAGGAAACTGAGGCTCAGACACTGAACAAGGCAAACAGGAGAGTTGGGACTCAAACCCAGGCCTGTCTGACCTCAAAGCCTATCTCTGCTCTTTGTATGCTGGGCACACAGGCTGATCACACCCCTTGGGGGCTTTTCTGCTGCAGAGACAAGAGGCAAAGGGGCCCTGTGTGTCTTGTCCGGGGGCTGGCCCTGCGCCCTGAGCTTAGTCCACAGGGGCTAAAGTTGGTGCAGCCACTATGCCCAAGGGACAATTATTCCTGCTTTATATGGGATCACTACAGCCCAGAGAAGCCCAGAGAGTCGGGGCAGGCTGTGGAGCTTGGTGATTTACGCACTGTGAATGAAAGTGAACTCAGTTGAACCCAGGCTCTGGCCCTTACCACTAGGTAACTTTGGCCAAGAGACTGAAGCCCTCTGAGCCTCATTTTCCTCATCTGTCAAATGGGCATAAGAATCGTCTCTACCTCATACGGCACTGTGGGGTCATCCAGGGAAAGCCCTCCGTCAGTGCCCGGCACCTACTTGGTACTCAACACATGCTTACCGTCACACTTAAGCCTGCTTGATGTCTGGGAGAGGGGACAGCTAATGGACACTTGGCTTTTTGGCCTCCTCCTGCCATGGGTGATGGGCAGGGCTCCTTCTACAGCAGAAACAATATTTCTCTGGAGCCTGGAATCAAGACATACTGTCGGGGTGACCCTATGCTAATCAAATCACCTTTCTGAGCCTCAGTTTCCTCACCTGTAAAATGGGAAGGAGAATCAACATTACCTCTCGTTCCTCCCTCTTGGGTTTGAAACAAGTACTGGAAATAATATACAGTCGGCTCCAGTATCCAGGGGTTCCGCAGCCGCGGGTATGGAGGTCCGGCCGTACTACGAGGATGTGAACATCCCTGGACTTTGGTATCTGCTGGGGGTCCTGGAACCAATCCACCTCGGATACTGAGGGATGGCTCTTTGTGTCTCTGCTAGCACAGTGTCAGGCATGGAGTGGAGCGGGTGGCCATTAAAGGGCAGCTACTGTTGCTTTGTTATGATTACTTTACTGGGGCCCTGGGAGTGCCCCTCCTCCACCCAACACTCACGGTCCCGAGGTGACAATAAGGCTGCGCACACGTTCGAAGCCACGGTCTCCCAGGTTCAGGCACTCCGCGGAGAATTCCACCCGCCGGCCCTGGAAGTTCTCCTGCTCGAAGACCACCAGCTGTGGGAGAGAAGCCCCCATACCGAGGGAGGGGAGAGAGTGAGTGGGGAATACTCCAAACTGGAGAGGCTCCAGGTCAAATATGCATTAAGTACCTATGTAAATAACAGCAGGCTGTGCCCAGATCGCAGAGAGCTTGCCATGAGCCAAAGTCTCTGAAACGACCCTGTCCTCCCTTCGCTCCACTTCTGAACTTAGTATCTGTACCTCCTTTAGGAACTGATGGATCTTACTTTTAGGCCTTTATCTGTGCTCTTCCTTCTGCCTGGAATGCCCTCTCCACCACACATCCCCATCCTGGAGCTCCTGTCCCCTGTCCTGTTCTCGGCTTAGACGTCACCTCTTCCAGGAAGCCCTCCCAGATACCCTCTCCCTGGGTGAGCTTGGTTGAGTGCCACCCCCTCCCCAACTGTGCTCATATATCGGCAGTGCAAGTAACGCACTACAAGTCATTGCTGCTCTGCTTCTGGGTCTCTATGTACCCCTCTCCCCTTTCACTCCCCCCCTCCAAAGACCAATGGGGTGGATCCATTTCTATATCTCCCGGCCCCAGCCCCTGTCCCAGAGCTGATGCTCAGCAAACATTCACCAGACTACCCACCAAACCACAGGGAAGGCGGGAAGCAGGGGCCCCGGAGCAAACGCGGGCTAATCCCCTCCTCTCACTAAGCATCCAATTTTGGTTTTTATCCGCTTATTGTCCCAAGTTGGGAAAACTCTGCCACTCACTTGAACTGAGGCAAGCGTGTGCCTTCTTTGAACCTCAGTTTTCCCAGCTGTAAAACGCAGAGTGGGTCACATACCCTTGATCCAGTCCTTCCACTCCTATACTTATCTGCCCAAGAGAAACTCCTGCAGGTGACATGGCTAAGAACACCTGGCCACGCCGTTCACAACAGCAAGGCCAGCACCCACCAGGTGACTGTCAGGAGTGACGGCCACACTCTGAAATGTCCCACAGCAACCAAATCGAATGACCCACAGCAATGTCCGACAGTATCAAAGACTATTAGAAATCTCATAGGAAGTAAAAAAGGAAAACGAAAAACCCAGAACGATTACATACAGTATATTTCAGTAAGTTAGAAACAAATAAAATACACACATGCTTTTAAAGGAACAATGCATCAAAATACATTAAAAACAGCAAGCGAGCAAGCAGACGATGGACAGGGCTAAGGATGACAGCTGCCTCCCACAAGGGAGGAGGGAAGTGGGCCCACCAGACGGTGGGGGGCGGGAGGGGGGACACTTTGGAGTTAGAGTATGTTTACCAAGTCCTGGCTTTCATATGTAAGTGGTGGGTTTGCAGCTGCCCGTTGTATTATTAAATATTAAACTGAAATTAACCACTAAATAAGCGACTACATAAACAAAAGGCGTCAGGGGTGGACCGCATGACAGCGTGTCATGAATCAAGGGTGGTGAAATGACCCAGTTCTGAGCATCCGAGGTTGTAAACCCAACCCAACCCAATCCCAGGGGACCGGATGCCTTGCTTTCCAGGAGCTCTTTCGGCCCGACCGACCGCTTGGAACACTTTTCAGCAGGGTCTGAGGCCGGGCTTCTGCCCTAGAGAACCTCCTGGGACAGCCGTTTCCTGCTGTTAAGCCGACCCGCTTTCTTTCCTTCTCCATCTGTTTCTTGCCTTCAACAAAACTCTAAGCAGGTGCGAGCTGGTTGGGCAGACCGGCGGGGAGGGGAGCGGAGGAGGGCGACGAAGAGGGAGGGGAGGGGTGAGGGCGGGAGGGGGAGGAAGCGCGGGGGTGGAGCCCAGCCGCCCCGCCCCCAGGCCCTCACCTTGTAGCTCCCGGCAGGCAGATCCCCTTTGGCAGCGGGCACCGGCTGGGCTGGGGCCTGGGCGGGGCCGGAGCCCGGGGCCGATCCTGGGGGCGGGGCCCCCTTCCCCTTCCCATCAGGCCCTGGGTTCACCGCAGTTGTGGCCGAGGCCTTGGCCGCAGGTTGAGACATGGTTCCCACCTGCGAGAGTCTGTAAAGAACCCTTCGGTCTGGGTTCCTTCGGGGGTGCCTGGCACCCCCAGGCTGCCTCCCCGGCTCTCATCCCCCATCCCCTACCCCCCTGTGTGCTCAGGCTTCTCTGAATTCATATGGTCTCTTTCACCTTCTAAAACAGAAGCCTGGAAGTTTTCTGTCCCTATCACCCTTTGCCGTCAAGGATTTCCTGTCTGTGGACCATTCATCCCTGTCATGCTTTCCTCCAGGCTTCAGACCCTGCCGATGCCTCCAAGTCATCTCCTCCCTCCTACCCGCTGTCCTCCTGCTATGTCCTTCCTCTGCCCCCTGGAGTCACTTATCAAGCTTCTCACCACTTATCAAGCTTCTCACCACTTATCAGCCTTCTTGGCTTGGGCAACCTCCGTTTGCTTCAGCAGATTCATAACAAGAAGTCCCGTTTGGGAAGGCCTGAGGGATGCCAGCCTCTGTTACATTCATGAATGAACGCATCTGTCCCTCACTGTCGTTATCTCCTCTGAGCAATCCCAGGCTCAGAGAGGGGAGGTGACCTGCCCAAGGCCACACAGCTACTAAGTGGTAAGACTCCAATTTCAACTCAAGCAGACAAACCCAGCAACTGGGCTTTGCTTATTCCGATGGATTCATCCTTCCATCCCCAGCACCTGGCTCAGCACCTGGCACACAGGAGATGCTCAATTAACATCTGTTCAGAGATTGCATGTTCCTCTCTCTTCTCCCACTCAAATTGCCACCTCTGGCATTGCTGGGGAATGGGTGTGTGGGTGAAGACACAGGCCTGGGACTGGGGTGTAAAGGAGGCTCCAGGAAGATGTGTTTAGTGCGTGTTCGTGTTCTAAAAGGAGGCTGTGGCTGGGTAGGCGTTGGGTGGAGAGGACTTTGGTTAGTTCCAGTGGTTCCTCATTACTTTAGGGTCATGGATGCCTTTGAGTGTTTGAAGAACGCCTTGTCCTTGTCCCCAGGGGGGGAAAATGCCCCCTTTAATCTTGGAGACAATTTCCAGGGGGCTCAAGGACCCTCTGACAGCACAGGCCATCAAGACCCTCTGGCAGTGGATTTCTGAACACTTCCTGTAAGAAAGAGCTCGTTGGGACAAGCAGATTCCTCCCTGTGCCTGCTCTGAGAAAGACTGTCGTGGCTCTGGGGTGCCCTGCCCACAGTGGGCAGGCCAGACATCTGGGCCACATCTGCGGCTTCCAGACTCTTGTTTACCCCTCTCCCACTCTCAAGTCAGTCTGTGAATCAACACTGGGTTCCTTCCTTTCTGGAGAAGGGCTCATTCCTTCAACATTCTCTCTCTCTCTCTCCCCTCCCCCCCCGCCCCCCCCGCTGCCCCCCCGCCCCCAATCTCTCCCCTCTCCTCCCCTTCCCCTCCCCCTCCCTCTTGCTGCCTTTCTGTTTATTTCTGTCTTTACTTCTCTCTCTCTCTGTGCCTACCCTCCTGTCTTTCTGTTTCTCTCCGCAGTTATCTTGCTGTCTTTATCCCTCTGCATCTATCTGTTCTTTGTCTTTCTTCTCTTTCTTTTCCTCCCTCCCTTTCTCCCTCTCTCTGCCTGTCTCTGTTTTTATTTTTCTTCTCTCTGTCCCTCTCTCTCTCTGCCTTTCCCGTCTCCCTGGCTCTCTTCTGTTCCTGCTCTGTCTGCCTCCTCTCGCCTCTCTCCTCCCCTGGGACGTTTGGCCGCAGTGGGTCCCCTCTTACCTGGGGCCCTGCTACGTCCTGCTGGAGGACAGGCAGGCGGGCGGGCTGGTGCAGTGGGTGACAAGGGGCCGACCCCCCATTTTATAGTCTGGCAGGCACCCGATCCTGTGGTCTGCGGCACAAAGCGGGAGCTGGCTCAGCAGGCCCCGGGCAGAGAGTCAGGGGCCTCGGAGCCCCGACCCTGCTGGGTTACTGCGGAGAGCAGCACTTTCCATTGTGAGCCTGGCAGGCACAGCAGAAACCCTGGCCGGCAGCCACCTCGCCTCACCTCTGCCCCCCCCCCCCCGCCCGGATGCCGCTCTCACAAACCCCCGCCGGGGGTGGGCCCACGGGGTCCCTGCTGGCTGTCAACCCTGGGGCAGGGAAAAGGGGAGCCCCGAGAAGGCAGGGGACCTGGGTTTGAATCCAGGCTCAGCCACTCTGCACTGCATGGCCTTTAGCAAGTCTCTACCCATCAGGGCCTCTATGTCTGCAGTTACAAGTGGCTCAGGTGTCCCTATGGGGTGCTGCACAGGAAAGAAGGGGCCCAGGAGGGGCGCTGAATGCATTACCCTCCATCTGGGTCAGTTCCCAGGACAGCCCGCCTTCTTTGGTACTTTCATTATACCCATTCGGCAGATGAGGAAAACTAGGGTACAGAGAGGTCAGGGCCAGGAACTGGGCCAGGCAGGCTGGCTGGGGAGCCTCTATGCTTCACTCTCCTGCTGTCAGATGTAGGGCCTGGCCTGGCTTCCTGCTTCTAGGTCTAGGGGAGGGATGTGGGGATCCCCTTGTGCCCAGGTAGGTTGAACAGTCAAGGCCTGGGTCCCGTTCCTCTGCCCACGTTGGGCCCAAATCCCTCACTCCCTGCCTCCTCACACACACACACACACACTCTTTCCTGGCCTGTCTGCAGACCATCCAGCTGTTATCTGACCCCAGGGACAGAGCTGGAGGCCAGGAATATGACTGCCCGGCTGAGAGCTGCCTCTGAGAAGCCCCTCAAGCCCACCGCTCCTTGTCAGCCCTGGGCTCCAGCCCCCAGCATAGGGCCTCGCACAGGATGTACCCTTAACCAACTGGGGGACTAAGTGGCCACACAGAGGGATCATAATGGAAAGCGGGGTGCAGGGGGAGCTAGGGAAACCACGCTGGGAGAGAGAACTAGGGAGACAGATTGGGAGACGTGGAGAGCGACAGAGAGAGAAAGATGATGGTGACAGACATACAGCGGGGAGATGGACGGTGACGGGGAGATGGACAGACAGACAGAGACAGACGTCAGATAGAGCAACAGTCAGAACAATGGAACAGATGCCAGAAGTCACATCATCCACTCCCCTCATTTCACAAACGGAGAAACCGAGGCCCTGGTGGGACAGTAGACTTCCACAAGCTCACGCAGGGTGAACTCACGGTAGAGCCAGGGCGGGAGGGACCCAGGGGTGCTGCCGGGCCAGGCCGGCCTGCAGTCTGACCCCCTGGCCCCAGGGGTGGGGGTGGGGTGGGAGAAGGGGACTCTGCACAGGTTCTCGTTTCTCCTTTGGGAGTCCAAGGACCCAGACTCCCCACAGAGCCCTGCTCCACCTTGAGATCACTGAGGCCTGGGGCCAGCTCTGTCTTCTGCCCCTCCACCCCCAGCTCGCACCCGCTCACTTCCCGGCCTCCCGCTCAGCCTTTCATCCCGGGCCAAGGCCTGAGAGGGGGCCGGCCACCGCAGGATGGGGCAGCCACTGGAACGGGGGCCAAGATGCCTGTGGTGGGGGCCACCCACAGGTCTGGGTTTCAAGGCCAAGATGTCTGAGGCAGTTCCATGTCCCCCGTGGCAATGGGCGGTCAGCCAAACAATGGGGGCAGGGGTGGGGGGAGGCCCCTGCCCCGTGCTGGGTGGCTCTACTTGGAGCATGGGCTGACTTGGCTCCTATAGTCCTCCTTATGACGGTGGGGACTCTGACATGAATCCTCTTGGCAGATGAGGAAACCGACGCAAATCCCTTTCCCCTCTCTCAGCCTGTTTCCTCATCCCTAAAATGGAATTGGGAGTCACATCTTTTTTTTTTTTTTTTTAAGTTTTTTTTTTCATGCAGACCATGTTTTTTCAAAGTCTTTATTGAATTTGTTACAAGATTGCTTCTGTTTTATTTATTTATATTTATTTTGGTTTTTGGCCACAAGGCATGTGGGATCTTAGCTCCCCGACCAGGGATGGAACCCATACCCCCTGCATTGGAGGGTGAAGTCTGAACCACTGGACCACCAGGGAAGTCCCAGTTGCGTCTTTTTACCTCCTGAACCCAAGCTCTTAAAAATGATGCCCTCCTGCGTTTATATGAATAAGTATTTAAGAGTAATCATGTTCCCCAGCTTTACTGAAATATAACCGACACACAACATCATGTACGTGTAAGGTGCTCCATAGCTTGATTTGCTGCATTGACAAATTGCAAAATGATTGCTGCCTCCTCCATCCTGTCACATAGTCACCATTTTGTTGTGGGGAGAACACGTGAGATCTGCTCTCTAAGCACCATTCAAGTATATGACACAGTATTAGCTACAATCGCCATGTTGTACATTAGGTCCCCAAACTCCTTACTCTTATAATTGGAAGTTTATACTTTGAGCACCACCTCCCCTTTCCCCACCTCCCAGCTCCTGGCAGCCACCGTTTTACTCTCTACTTCTCTGATTTTGCTTTTTAAGATTCCATATGCAAGTGAAATCGTACAGTATTTGTCTTTGTCTGTGTCTGATTTATTTCACTTAGCATAATGCCCTCCAGGTCTATCCATGTTATCGCAAATGGCGGGATTTCCTTCTTTTCCAAGGCTGAATAATATTCCATTATAGGTATATACCACATCTTCTTTATCCACTCATCCACTGATGCATAATTAGGTTGTTTTCGTATCTTGGCTACTGTAAGTAACGCTGCAGCAAACATAGGAGTGCAGATGTGTCAATAGAAATTTTTTTTTTTCAAGCAGTGATGACGACATGATGACTGTTATGTTCAAGGAGCAGCTCCGGAACAGCAAGTGCTGTTCATTTGTAATTCACATTTACCCTCACGTTACCCCTATCTCTTAGGATAAACCCAACTTACCTTGTTATACCCATTTTACACATGAGGAAACCGAGCCTCAGAGTGATTCAGTACCATGCTCAAGGTTACCCAGCCAGCAAGAGTGGGGCACAACCCTGGGCAGTCTGGCTACAGAGGCTACATTCTTAGCCTCTAATCTCCATGGCAACCTAATATTAAAGTTATGCATTTCATAAGGGCTGCATTTAACCCTCCCGGGAGGGAACTAATATCGCCGTTTTACAGGCCATCAGCTGACATCAGACATCCTCCAGGTCACCCAGAGTGATCTGGTTTCCAGCCAGACACTTTCCCGTGCTGTGAGAGGCTCCTCTTAGGCCAGTTCAGAGGTAGGAGTGTGGGGAGAGGGTGCACAAAGCAAATTCTACAAACCCTGGCTATTCGGCAGGTGTGCTGCAGTTTGCAAAGCATGTTCACACCCACCAGCTCCTTCTTCTGCCCACAGAGCCTTCTGGACTCCTCTCTGGGTTCTGTGGGCCCTGGAGGCCCTGGCCCAGCCACCTTGCCTGCCTGTGCCCCTCTGCTCTCCTCCAGGGTCCCTGAACTCCAGCCCCATCGGGCCACCAGCCCCAAATTCCCACCTCTGCACTTTTGCCTAGCAAAAGCATTTCCTTCCATCTCATTTTGTATATATCCTCCTCACCCTTTGGAACCTACTTTCAATGCCACCTCCACCATGAAGCCCACCCTGATTGCCCCCACCGGAAGAGGAAGGGACCTGAGAGGGGGGAACATAGAGGCATTTGTTGAACGTTTGTGCCAGGCGTGTTATGTGATCTCACACCGGCCCTGTGATGCATGGTATTCTTGCCCCACTTTATAGGGAGAAATAGGGGAAATGACCTGTCCCAGGTCACATGGCTAAGAAGGATGAGGGTTTTAGACTCTGTCCGCCGCTCATTCTCCTTCCCAGGAGTCCCGTGGAGCTGATTAAGGCAGACCTTCCTCCTCTTGCCTCCTTCATGGGTGATCCCTGAGGGCCGCAACCCGACCTTTCCCTCCCAACCAAAGCCAATGCTGCTGACACCTCTCCACGGGAGCTCCAGCCAAGGCTGGCTTTTGTTCCCGTTGCTCGCTTGCTGAGTCAGGGCTCTGTCCCCCAGGGGCCCTCTCTCCTCCCTGCCTATAAGAGCCTGACCTCGGCTGGTCCCAGGTCTGGCATGTTCTCTGGGTCCATCTCGGTAAGTCCCAGGCTTGGAGAAGGGGTGGGATCCGAGCTCTGGGTGACCATCCTGGGGGGGGGTGGGGGGAGGGAAGCCCAGGTCCCCAGTGCTAGGGACATCACTGTGCTATCCTGAATGCCATCTTCGTCTGAACCAAGGCATCCTAACCAGACTCCAGACATCAAGGCCAGTACCTGCAACCCCCATTTAATACCAGAATTCTTCCTGCAGTCCTGTTGCTTCAACTGCCGCTATTGGAGTCCCCTTTTCCGGTCAGGTGCTCTCTTTGGGTGGCTCTTAAGCTGGGCACCTTGGTGCTCGCCCAGGCTGATGCATCCACCCACCGGCAGGCACTATTTCCCATAGCGAGCAGATAAAACAATACAGAGCAGGGCTTAGAGGAACAGGACCCAGGATGGGTACATTTTGAGATAGTGATGGGATGGAAGAAAAGGAGAGGGTATTGGTCACAGACGGAAAGGGCAGGAGGAGGACAGGCCAAAGCTGCACTTTGCCCCCAACCTCGGGCACATCAGGACCCCACCTGGATCCCAATCAGCCCACACGAGACGTCAGTCTCAGGGAGGGGAGCAGAGTCAGGGTGGAAGCTTATCACATCCTTCTCTTGCGTAGGAAGCAAGCATGTCTCTGCAGTGCACCAAGTCAGCGGGACACTGGAAGGTAGGAAGAGGCATGGGGGGTGGTGATGTCTTGGGAGTGGGCAGGCACCCCTGCCCCTACCTTCATTGAATCCCCGCCTCACCCCTGCGGGTGAGGTAATGAGGGCCCATTGCACAAAGGGTGCAAGCGAGGCTCTGAGAGGGAGGGGGTCTTGCCCAAGGTCACACACAGGGGCCTTGATTTGAACTTGGGTCTTCTGGTCCCCAAATTTAACCGTCTCTCTGGCAGAGACAGCAAACTAGTAATTGTACATAGTCTTTGGGCATGCTTTCTTTGACTTCTTTTGTGTTAAAAAAGAAAAAAAAAAAACCCAGCCTTTGAACTTGTCATCAGCCTTTGAAAACCTGGAAGGTCCACAGAAAAGTCCAGATATAGGAGTTGTCTTGGGAAATGGAACAGTTGGTCGCATTACCAAGTGGCAACAGTAGGTGGCACTGAGCACAGGCCACCCACTTCCACAGGGCCTGTGCTCCCCGCTTCTCAGCCCTCTTGCTCCTTCCCTGGCCCCTGGAGGCATCTGAGTTCACAATCCCTGCTTTGCCTGGTCTGCCCCATCCCATCCTGAGTCCTAGGGTGAGCCCCTAACCCATCACGGAACTCCAATGTGCATCTCCACTTCCACCTCTTCTCTCTGGCATAGATTGTGGTGTGGGACGAGGAAAGCTTCCAAGGCCGAAGGCATGAGTTCACAGCTGAATGCCCCAGCGTGCTGGAGCTTGGTTTTGAGACTGTGCGATCTTTGAAAGTGCTGAGTGGAGCGTGAGTCCAGGGGGGATTGGAGTTGGGGTGGGAGAGACAGGAAGGGATCTAGAAAGGGGTGCTGAGACTTTTAGATGCTCTAGGTCCTATCTTCCCAGGCTCTAACTGTACCAGTATGCCTTCCTTGGAGATGCTGGGGAACATGCAGGATGGCAGTGTAAGGTTGCACAGGTTGTGCACTGCTCAAATGTAGGGGGTGTCATTCACACAGAGCCTTCCCATTGGATAAGGCAGCCCTGCAGGGCAGATCTTTAAAATTCAGTGTTGGGTCTGAAATGTCCCTCTTAGGCACAAATCAAAATATCACTCACCAAAAGTAGAAGGTAACTATAAAACTAAATATAGTAAATAGTAATAATAATAATGTTAGTACTCTTTAGTTGAACATTGTCGCCTGACTGAGGCTCTGAGCATGAGATATGTTTCGTTGGGGCGGGAGGGATTAATGAGATGGCCAAGGCTTAAGTCATCATATGGCCAAGCTTCACCTACATGGCCTAGAGGGATACATACAAGGGTGGCAGGCACCTGCATGGAGCCGGTCCCCTACCTACAGGATGCACAGCAAGGCAGTGGGCTGTTACACCTAGATTGGGCTTCTCCACATCAGCACAGTGGATGTTGGGGCTGGTAATCCTGTGCTGGGAGGCTGTCCTGTGCTCGGGAGGATGTCTAGCAGTGTCCCTGACCGCCACTCACTAAATGCCAGTTGCAAAACCCTCTCCTCCCTCCTTCCAGCGTGACGACTAAGAATGCCTGTAGACAATGTTAAATGCCTCCTTGGGGGGAAAGTCACCCCTACATGATAACCATTGGTCTAGAACTCAGGGTGGGGGGCCTCTTAACCTCCTGTACTCTACCCTCTGTCCACAGGTGGGTGGGGTTTGAGCACGCTGGCTTCCAAGGGCAGCAGTATGTGCTGGAGCGGGGTGAGTACCCATCCTGGGACGCCTGGAGCGGCAACACATCCTACCCCTCTGAGAGGCTCACCTCCTTCCGGCCTGTGGCCTGCGCTGTGAGTCCTGCCACTGCCTGGTCCCGGGGGGCCTGTGCCCCTCCAGTGGGGGCTTGGGGACGGGATGTCCCAGAGTTCAAATTCTCATGTCACTGCTTCAAGCTGGGTGACATGGAGGTCCTTCCCCTCTCTGAGCCTCAGTTTCTTCATCTTGAAATGGGGCCATAGTACCTATGTTGTGGGAAAAAAGAATGTACCTATAGCATCTGGACAGAGCCAGCCACAAACATTCCGCCCATTGCAACTCTGGTTATAATATGAGCTCCTTCGTGTTTTGTGTCCCTCTCTTCATGACTCAGGGACACGGAGGAGAGGGTGGGTGCCAGAGATGGCGGGGCAATGCGAGGAAGAAGGGTTCTATTTCTTTTCCTAATGCATTATCAGCGTTCCTGATTTTATATTTTAGCTACTGTTCACAGAGTACGGGTGGAGGCAGGCATTACTACCCCCATCTCACAGATGAAAAAACTGAGGCTCAGAAAGGTGTACTTTTTTTTCCTTCAAAAACGACTTTTATGGATTTTAAGTCACATACGGCACATATATTTATCACCTAAAGTTCAGGGAAAAACCCAATATAGTCGAATAAGAAGATAAAAGTCACTTATACCTGCACTTCTGAGACAGAAACTTGCTATTATCAGTGCTGGAGATTTCCGTGGTCTTACATTTCCTTGGGTCTTATATGCCATCCACAGATTATATCTGCCGTGATTGGTATCAGTATCTAAGCCTAGACTGGTTTATCTATACCATCTATATCTACATATCTCTGCATGCATATCGTTCAGTTGTAAACATTGAACCATAATGAACCTAAAGCTTGGAAACCAGCTTTTCTCCTTCTGCAAGTATTTCATGATCACCTTCCCAGGTGATTAAATCTCACCTATGGCATCATTTTCCACAGCTCCCTAGGATATAATTTCGTGACTGTTCATTTGTTCATTTGTTCCACAAATGGCCCAGGCATTACGCCAATACGGGGACCGACGTGGACTCCCACAGATGCAATCCCTGCCTTTACCCAGTTTACATCTTCTGGTTTCATTTAGTCCTCAAAACAATCCTGAAAAGTAGATGTGGTTAGTTTCATCTTAGAGATGTGGAAACAGGCTCAGAAATGCTGTGTGACATGTTTTAAGCTCAGTCAGCTGGTACATGGAGAGTCAGGATTTGAACCCAGATCTTCACACCCTTCTCTTAACCATAGTGCAATATCCCAGCATACCATCCGATCCCCTGTTGTTGGGTACTCAGGTTGATTTTCTTTTCTTCTCTTTTTTCCTTTCTTTCACTGTTATCGCCAAAGCTTATTTGTTCCTTGATTATTTTCTTTGAAAATTCTGGTTCTGAAACCAGAATTTCTGGGAGGGCAAGCAGTATACCTCTTGTAAGGTTTCTGGTGCCTGTTGCCTTATTGTCCTTTCAAAAGGTTTCAAGAAAGGCTGATTCTGGTGACGAGCAGGGGTGTGGGGGCCAGCAAGAGGCTCCTGGGTTTCCGACTGAGGACCTGATGCTCTGACCCTGTTCCCTGTGCCTGCAGAACCACCGCGACTCGAGGCTGACCATCTTTGAGCAA
This sequence comes from Hippopotamus amphibius kiboko, assembly GCF_030028045.1. Taxonomy (NCBI): domain Eukaryota; kingdom Metazoa; phylum Chordata; class Mammalia; order Artiodactyla; family Hippopotamidae; genus Hippopotamus; species Hippopotamus amphibius. Next base: position 7,150,715 of record NC_080193.1, on the reverse strand, counting down.
GAGAACTTCCTGGGCAGAAAAGGAGAGCTGAGCGATGACTACCCCTCCCTCCAGGCCATGGGCTGGGATGGCAATGAAGTGGGCTCCTTCCACGTCCACTCGGGGGCGTAAGTGGACGCAAGGCTTTGCTTGGCAGGGACAGAGAGGATGCTGAGACAGGGGGGGACACCTCCTGTGAAAACAAAGTGCTGGGGACTTTGGAGATCTGATGCCCACATTCCAGAGGAGGCTACTGAGGCACAGGGAAGTATCAGGCAAAATTTCTGGGATTGCAAGTAGTGGACATCCAGATCACACTGATATTAAGCTCAAGGTTATTTATTAGCCCCATAACTAGCTTCAGGCACAGCTGGATCCAGGGACAGAAGGGATCTGTCTTTCTCCCCCTCTTCCTCTGCCTGCCTCAGTGTGGCTATATTCTTAGGCAAGCTCTTCCCATGTGAAGGCAAGATTGCAGCTTCATCCTTATATTCCAGCCAGCTCCAGGGAAAGAGAGAGTCTTCTTCTCAGTGATTCCACCAAAGGCTCCAGGGAAGGCTCTCATTGGTCCAACCCGGCTCATGCGTTCAACTCTGAACCAATCACTATGCCCACAGGAATGGGTTGCTCTGATTGGCTAGACTTGTCCACAACCTCATTTGCTAGAGTGAGGATTTTCCCACACTGACAAGGGGGAGGGGCAACAGGGTCTCTCACCAGAAGAGGAGAGGAAGGATGCCCAGCAGTAAACAAATAGATGTGGGTTAAGCAAATTGCCTCACGTCCAACAGCAGGTAGGTACCTGAATCCAGCTTCAAGGCCAGGACTCATTACCCTTCCCACCCTTTCCACCCAGGGGACAGCTGAGGTGTGAGATCCTCAGTTATCTAGGATATGAGAGTCACCTTCTGAGGCACCCCTTGGCTCCTGGTTGGCAGGGGCACAGGTGGGAGGTGGGGTTACTTTATTTTTTCAGTTTTCTCAGGAACCATCAGAGGATCTTGTTTCAGAGTAGGATGGACCTCTTGTGATTCTTGAGTCCACTTCCCTCTTACAGAAAGGGAAAGGGAAGCTCAGAAAATGAGACACCAATCCTTGTCTAGTCCTGAACAATGTAGGGGTCAATGAATTGAAAGAACAATAGCCTTTTCCTTGGAAGTGCCCCTGAATAACGCAGGAAGGGGAAAGAATAAGATTCCCCACTTTTTCCTCCCTCCCTCCCTTCCTCCTTCCCTCTGTTCCTTCCTTTTTTCATCAAATATTTATTGAACTCCTCTGTACCAGGCATCGGATGAGACCCTAGATAACGATGAACCAGGCACACATACCCCTACACCCAGGAGCTCACTGTGGACAGAGGAGCCTGACATTTTTACAAATGATCTGTTAATTGCCTAATCACATGAGTGCTACAAAGGTACAATAGGGGACTGCGACCTAATTTGGAGAAGAAGTCAGACCACCCTCATGAAGTGATGACTGAGCTGAGACCTGAAGGATAAATCCAACTTGACCAGGCAAAGAAGGGCTGCAGCGGTGTTGCTGGCAGAGCGAGCAGCGTGATCAAAAAGGCCCAGTGTTGGGGGTGCAGGGCACACTCTGGGCAGGGATGTCAGGGAAGGAAGGCCGGGTGGCTGGAGTGTGCCTGCAGCGTGGGGTCCCCTTCTCCCCGTCTCGATCACCATGCTGGTGCGTCTCTAGGGTAACAGTCTGCCTCTTCCCTTTTCCAGCTGGGTTTGCTCCCAGTTTCCTGGCTACCGAGGTTTTCAGTATGTGCTGGAGTGTGACCACCACTCAGGCGACTACAAGCATTTCCGGGAGTGGGGCTCTCATGCCCAGACCTTCCAGGTGCAAAGCATCCGAAGGATCCAGCAGTGAGCAGGGGGCCAGCGCTGAGCCGTGAACACGTGCTTGTCTGGAACAGAGGAGCTGTGGAGGCTGTGACAGGCTCTCTCCTCTGCCTCCCCCTGTACCCTGCATGACCCCAGCACCCACTGTGGGCCAGTCCATGCACAGTCAGCACGAAAAACTAAAAGGAATAAAAAAAAAAAGGTCTAGTGTTAGCCTGTGGTTTTCAATTTTATTAATCCTTTCAAAGAACCAACCTTTAGCTTTGTTGATTTTCTCTGTCATTTGTGTTTTACTTCGCTGAGTTTTGCTCTCATTCTTAGTGTTTCCTTTCTTCTATTTACTTCGGGTTTACCATATTCTTTTTTCCAGCTTTTAAATGTAGGCTCTTGGGTAATTAATTTTGGCCCCTCCTCCCACCCCCCATATAGTCATTTAGAGCTATAAATTTCCCTGTAAGTACTGCATTAGCTGCTTCCCAGAAATTTTAACTTGATGTTTTCATTATCATTCAGTTTGATGTTTTCTAGTCTCCCTTATGATTCTTTTCTTTGACCCGTGTTATATTTAAAGGTATGGTGTCTAAATAGTGGGGATTTTCTAGATATTTTATTGTTATTGGCTTGTTATTTAAGTCCATTGTGGTCAGAGAAGATACTCAAGATTTCAGCATTCTAATGAACTGAAACTTATTTTTATGGCCCAGCTTATGGTCTATGTTTGATAGACTTGAAAATTGTTTAAATCTTGCAGTTGTTAGGTATAGTGCTCTATAAATGTCAATTAGGTCAAGCTGGTTCACAACACTGGTTAGATTTTTCTATATCCTTGTCAATTATTTAAAAAAAAAATCAATTTTTTATCAGTCCCTCAGAGGGCTGTTAGTATCTCCTACTATGATTTGGCTTTATCTGCTTCTCCCTTTAGTTTTGTCCATTTTCGCTTCCTGTTTTTTTCCTTCAAGAATCTTGATGCTCTGTTATTATATTTATGATTGCTGTCTTCCTGATAAATTATCCCAAGCTTGTGTATTTTTAAAGCCATGCATGGAGGGAGCCTCCCCTAGAGCTTCTCACGTTCCTTTTCTGTCTCCCTGATTCTTTCTCGCACACACTACCCTGGAGTCTCATCGAACACCTTCCACCTTAAAAGCTTTTAAAACAAAGAAATAAACTCCCATTCCATTTGCAGCCTGAGTGGCAAGAGCTACACATACATTCTCCCCGCCCCCACGCCTACCCCTCCTTACTCTCTCTCCTGGTTCTTCACATAGACACCGTCCTCACAATCATAAGCCATCTGGCTATTTTTCCGGACTATCTTCCTCTGTCATAAGCAAGTCTGGGAGAGTCAGGAAGAGGTGGGGTTCTGAACAGCCTGCTGGGAAAGATAACATTATCTGGCTCAGGAAGGGGAGGGATGTGTTTGGGATCATGTGCACTGCAGTACTTTTTAACCCCTCTATTTGTAGCATCCCATTCATTCAAACCATCATTTGCTTGGGGCATACTGTGCACCAGGCCCTGGGAAATGGTAAACAAGATACACAAAGTCCTTTCACCCAGTTGGATGGGGAAGACAGACAAGTCTACAGGGGACTATAATATCCTGTGATAGGTGCTGTGATGGGGAAGCACAGGTGTGCAGGGTAGATAAGAACAGGCCTGAGACAGACGATGGGACAGGGATGAGGAGGCAGTCTTTCCTTGCAGCTTATCTCTCCTGAGACCTCTCCTCTGAACCCCATCCGTGAATACTGACTGCCTCCTCGACACCTCTCTGTGGCCCTCTAATGTACATCTCAAACACAATCCATCCAAAACCGAAGCTACACTTTTCCAGCTGTTCGGGCCAAACCTTTGGAATAATCCAAAATCTCTCACACCCACAGTCCCATCCACTGGCAAATCCTGATGCCTCCACCTTCAAAATGCACCAGAACCCAATTCCTTATCACCATCCCTGTTGCTCCCACACTGGTCCAAGCCCTGCTCGCCTCTCTCCTCCTCAGTCTCTCTGGTCCCACCTTTGCCTCTGAACAACCTGTTCTCCACCCAGCAGAGTGGTCCTGGTAAAAAATGTAAGGCGGGGGCTTCCTAGGTGGCGCAGGGGTAAAGAATCCGCCTGCCAATGCAGGGGACACGGGTTCGAGCCCTGCCCTGGGAAAATTCCACATGCCACGGAGCAACGAAGCCCGTGTGCCACAACTATTGAGCCTGTGCTCTAGAGCCCGTGAGCCACGACTACTGAGCCCATGTGCCGCAACTACTGAAGCCCACGCGCCTAGGGCCCGTGCTCCACAACAAGAGAAGCCACTACAATGAGGAGCCTGCGCACCACAATGAAGAGTAGCCCCCACTCTCAGCAACTAGAGAAAGCCCGTGCACAGCAACGAAGACCCAACGCAGCCAATGAATAAATAAATAAATTTATAAGTAAATTAATTAATTAAAAAAAAAAGTAAGGCGGATCTTCACCCCCTCTACTTAAAAACCCTCCCACACTTCCTATTCCACTCCAAGAACAAAACAAAACCTTTCCTAGTTCTCTACAAGGCTGGCCATCCTTTGCCTCCCCCATGGTCTCTCTGACCACATGTCCCTATAGTGATGCTTCCTTAAACATCCCAGGTGTATTCGTTTGCCACGTTTGCCAAAACCAAACAGCACAGACTGGGTGGCTTAAACAACAGAAATCTACTTTCTCGCAGTCCTGAAGGCTGGAAGTTCAAGATCAAGGTGCCGTCAGGGCTGGTTTCTGGTGCGAGCTCTCTCCTGGGCTTGCAGGTGGCCACCTTCTCCCTGTGTCCTCACGCGGCCTTGCCTCTGTGTGTGAACCTCTGGTGCTTCTTCCTCTTCTTGTAAGGACCCCAGTCTTCTTGCATTAGGGCCCCACCCTGACAGCCTAACTTAATTACCTCTTAAAAGACCTTTTCTCCAAATACCCTTACATTCTGAGGTACTGGGGGCTGGACTTCAACTTGTGACTTTTGAGAGGAAACGTCTCAGTCCATAACACCAGGTTTATTCCCCCCGAGGTTTTTGATTTTTGCTGTTCCCTGAACCCTCAGACATTTCCTGCCAACCCTTTCACACAGAGTCAGAGGTTCGCAGACTGTCAGACCTGGAAGGAACCTTCTAGATCAAGTATAGTGTTTTCCAAGCCTTTTTTCATTATTGCCACCCCTCCAGAGTCTTTTCAGACATTGTTTTCCAAACGGCCGCCCCCTCCCCCATGGAATCTTAATACCACAGATATAATGTATATCTCTGTATGTCCTATATGTATAGCTGTGCTTTATACATAAAAAGAGTAAGGTTTTGGGGTGGGTTTTTTTTTTTTTTTTGGTTTTGTTTGCTCCTCTAGAACCAATTCCCGCCTCTGGGGGCACTACTGCCCCCACTGCAAATGTATGATGGAGCCTCATCCTTTTTTATTTTTTTCTTTGCAGGTAGGGAAATGGAAACCCAAAGAGGGATGGGGACTTGCCCGACGACATACAGTGAGTTAGAGGCAAAGTCAGGATTGGAACACAGGCCTGACATTCTCCAACTCACCTCCATTCGTTCATTCATTTGACAAACTTTTATCAAGCGTCTACTATGTACCAAATGCTATTACAGGCGCTGAAGGTCTAACAGGGAACAAAATAGATACAAATCCCTTCCCTTGAAGGATTTACATTCTATTTGGGGGGACACCAAGATCACCCCCATCCTCCATGGTTCCTCATTTAGGATTTACCCATGACTGATTGTTACTTTGTTTCTTGAAAAAAAATTATATCCTATAGCTTTGGCTACCACTGGTATCTACACTGTAGGAGTTCTCACAGCTTGCAGGAGTTTAATCTGTATTATGACTCTCTGGAGAGAATAGACAATTCAGAGTTTCCCAAACTTATCTGACCACACAAGTATTATTATCTTTTCTTTTTTTGGTGGAACATCTTCTGTCACGAGTGACCTGAGGAATATAGGTGAGAAATGCGGCAGTGTGGTGTGATAGTGATTCACAGCCTAGTATGAATTAGTTTGGGGATGTTTAGGTCCCAGTGTTCAGCAGGGGTTTAGGAAATGCACTGTGGAAATGCTGTGTTGCTATGGGAGCAGGGATACTATACAGGAAGTGGTCTCATGACTGGCCCTAGGGAATAAGCATCAGGAAGACATAGGGATGAGGACAATTTAGAGAGAGGGTCCTGAAGTCAATCTCTGTGGATTCTGAGGTTTTGCTGAGGCCTAGGATGGGGGTTGGGCCCGGATACCATCTTCTAACCAGAAGTGTCTTCACCCTGAGACCCTAGAAGGCACTGGTTGTGGGGAGGTTGTACCCCCTAAAGTTGTACCCACCATAGAGGTGAGGCTGTGTGACCCTGACAGCTCTGAGTTGGGACCACCCTCTGGGGCAGAGGCCATCGCAGCCCTGGATTTGCATCCTGGGCTTATCAGCTTGTCACCCCAGTTTCCTGTCTATTCACTGGGGAAACACAATACCCAACCTCTCTGTTTGTGAAAAGTTAAATGACATATTAGACGTGCCTGTGCCCACAACATACACAAGGCACTTGGTAAGCCCTCAGGAAAAGCTGGTGGAAGTTGCTGGTATCATTCTCAGTATTGCTATTACTATTGTTTTAACTTTCTCTGTCTTTTTGCTTTGAGAGCCCCCATCTCCACCCCAACCGCCTTACCAGGGGCATGCCTCCTCACAATAATGACAATAACGATGACATTGATGATACATACTGCGTCGGTTCCCTTCATATGGGATATAATTTAAACCTCACAGTAATGCCTTGCCATAATTATTATCCCTATAAAACTCATCAAGAACTTGAGGCTCAGAGGCTCAGAGAGGTCAAGCAACTTGCCTGGGGCCACCCAGCCAGTGGTATAAAGTTTCTTGGAGCAATGAAGAGATACTAGGCATGAATGGGATTTATAAGCGGTAAATTGCTAGGTTTATGTCCTCCTTCAAAAGAATTAAGGAAGTAGTCCCTCACACTTTAGTATGAATAACTAGGGACCTTCTCATCTATCATAGGAAAGCTGTGGGTCCCTGGGGTCAGAGCAGGCAATATTTTCTGAATGAATGAATGGAATGAATGAATGGGGGGAGCCTCACTGGAGTTTGATGGTGGCCTTATTAAAAGCCAGTCCCAGTCAGAGCTGAGAGTGAGGCTGGCAACTATAAAAAAGGGGACCTCAGATGTGAGATGATGGCTGGAGCGACAGGCAATAAAGAGACAATTTGTCAGGGGTGATCTTGGGAGGGGAGGAAAGAGACCATGAAATTATTTTTCATATCTTGCCAGGAGACCAATTCTCCTAGGTTATAAAGGAAGGGGAACTTGAATTATTGATGCTATTTGTTCAGAAGTAAGTGGTAAGCACAGAACACCCATCATCCAGAACACCACACCTGGCGAACACAACCAACCAAAGGGTCTGGGACCGCAGATCTCAAACCAGTGTCCTCTTGGCCCAGAGAGGGAAAGGGACTTGTCTAAGAGCACACAGCAAGCACCATCCACGTGGCTTCTCCTAAGCCGCAACACTCAGATACTCCCACCCCAGTGGGTGGTGTGGCACAAAGGATGACAGCACATTTGGAACTGTACACACCTAAGTCTGAATCCTGGATCTTGAGTTTTCCAGACAGGATTAACTTTGGGGGAGGGTGCTTTGCCTCACTAAGCCTCAATTTCCTCATCTAGTAAAGGGGAAATTGATACTCAAAAAAGTGCTGTGAGACACAGAAAACAAACTTATGGTTACCAGAGGGGAAAGAGGGCAGGGAGGGATAAATTAGGAGTTTGGGGTTACCAGGTACACACTACTGTATATGAAATAACAAGGACCTACTGTATAGCACAGGTAACTATATCCAATATCTTGTAATAACCTATAATGAAAAAGAATATATATACACACATATATATGTATACGTACACATATGTATGTATAACTGAAACATTTTGCTATACACCTGAAACTTACACAACATTGTAAATCAACTATAATTCAATCTAAAAAAGTGACAATATCAAAAAAACTGCTGTAAAAAATGAGATGGGACATCACGTGAGGTTTCTCTCTCTTATTCTTCACTTGCTCTTTTTCTGTCCCCCTCTCCCTCACCTGTCTGGTTCTTTCTCTGGTCTACAGAGTCCTCACACTACTGAGTCACTCCCTGGGGAGCAAACAGGCTGTGACAAAGATGACAATGGGGACAGTCAGATAGAAAGTAAAGAAACCACTTACAATGAAAGGAGGTGAGAAGTGGAAGATGGGGCGAGAGAGAGAGTGTGCGCGTGCGCGAGCAAGCGTTTTCCTGCAAATCCTGCCAGAAGCTGCTGGCTGGAACCCCTGTTCATCACTAACAACGACCAAAGCAATGATGATTACAGTCACAAAGCTCATCACTGCAGCCCTTTGTACGGAAACAGCATCTACTGAGGTTTGCTTCAAGCAGCGCGCAGGGCCAGGCACTCAATCATCACCCCGCCCCCAGGAGACCATCGCCCCCAGCCCGCCAGCTGAGGGACTTGAGTCTGGGAAGCACACACCACCTCCTCCCCACCACAGGACCCGGGGTGGGGGATGGAGGGAGTCTGGCACAAGCCCGCACGGTGGATGGTGACCACACCCCCGCCCCAATCCCTACTTCCTGGCGCTGTTTACCCTTCGCCTAACTTCAAGACTAATGGAGGAGAAATACCTCAAGGTGCGGAGGCTCTTTTCTTGCCTCGCGCTCCTGAATCTTCTCTTGACACAAAACCTGGGGGGAGGCAGGCCTTCACGTTATGACCGTTTCCTCCCCGAGGGGGCAGTCTGCCCTTTTCACCCCAGTTTTGGTTTCCAGAATCTCCCATCCTCCCCTCCGAGTCAATGCATCCAATGAGGTTGACCCACCTGATTCCAGAGGTGAAGAGGACCCGGGCGCCCCAGGTAACAGTCACGGAGATTGGGCCAAGGGATGTGCACGTGACCCAAGGGGTGCCCATGACAGTCTGCTCTGGAACTTTGGTTGGAACCATTCGGAAAGAGGTGCTTTCTACATGCTGGGCTTGTGAAGTTACAGGTGTAAGCTTGGGACTTGCCTTCGAAGGCAGCTTGAAAGCAAAACCAAGGTGGGGGAAGCCCTAGAGACCAGAAATGGAGAAAATGAGTCTAACCATGCTGCTATGCAAATTCCCCATCCTGCTATCACATGACCCGAAAGACACCTTCTCCCCAGTTTTTTTTTTTTTTTTTTTTTCTTTCTTAAGACGTTTTAAGATGGGTTTCTGTCATTTACACTTGAAACAAGTCCTGGCTCTTTTACTCTCCCAAACCCACCAGAGGAAACAGAGAGGAGTTAACCGCTTCCCCTCCTAGTCCCTTACAAGGGGCCCTGGTGGCCTTTCTTTCGGGGAACGTGGGCCCGTGTTTTTTCTCACCCGTAGCTCAGAAGCTTTTGGTCTCTCACCCTCTGGCTGTTCTCGACCTTAGTAACACCACAATCATTCTCCATCCCTGCTTCAGTCTCCTGTTCCTCCAACACACACTATTCATCCCCTTGCTCCGGTGAGAAGTCAGAGGCTGAGACGGGCAAGTTGATGTGCTCCTTTGCACAGAGAATCGGAAGTAGAGCTGGGACTCGAACTTGGGACTCCTGACACACTGTCTGGGGGCTCTTCCTCCCTCCCACTGTGGGGATCCCGCAGTGCCCCCTAATTTTGCCGAGGATGAGGCCGATTTCTTCACTGAGGTTCAACCAAAGGCTTGGCACCAACTCACCGAGGTCTTTCAGATGCCTCCCAGCCCTTCCAGCCCATCTAACAAACGTCCACCGGAGACACGCGCCGCACCGCCACCTGGTGGTCATATATGAAAACACACCCTCCAAAGGGCTGTCAGGAGATTGTTTTGCCCTGGGGCAGGTGGGGTAGGGAAAGGGGTGGTGGGATAGGGATTGATGGGGCATTTCCTGGGAACTTGGGGATCTAATATTTGATTAGGGGTCTGATATTCTTTCCCTGTTTCTCTGCCACAGCCGTGTCTCTATGTGTCTAGATTCCTTTCTCCTTGTAGTACTTGGACACCGTTGAAATTAATTGCATTCCCCCTTTGCCTTGGCTGCCAGGATGCTCAGGACCATTGTATAATCCACTACTAGAAACTAAACTGCCATGTGGCAGGCATTTGGAGGAGGAGCTTAATCCTGACTCCACATTCCTTTCTCTGAGCCTCATTTCTCTATCTTATTTCATATTTAGTTTCTGCTTGGGCTGAGGGCACCCTTATGAACCACCTATCTCCTTCTTTGTGGGGGAGAGAGGTGACAAAGCAGGGTTAAAAATTCAGAAAGCACTTCCTACCTTCTGCAAGCCTCAGTCTGCTCCTCTATAAAGTGTGCACAAGAATCCCTGCCCTATAGGGTTTTGTGTGGGTTTGGGGAGATGCTCGGTAAGAATTAACGCCTGCCCTATTTCCCGTCTCTCCACCCCACTGCCCTGGGCTCCCTGCTGCTTGCCTCAGGCAGCCCAGGATGCAAAGGGGATCCAAAGCACAGATCACTTTGCCTCCAGACCCATTCTGTGCTCTGCAGACCCACTGGGTGTCCCTGCTGGAGCCTGGAGCCCTGAGCCCAGTCCCTGTCTACCTCCTGGAGGACTTTTGGCCTCCAGAATCTTCTGCCTCCTGCCTGCAGACACCGCGGCATTCCCAGCTGATTTGCAGAGAGTCCAGATGCATCTCATAAATAAAGAATGTACTGTTCCTGCAGAATGGCTGCGGCGTGGCCGCGCGGGGGTGGGAAGGCTGGGTTAGATGCAGCCATGGGAGGTAGGGAGGACCGTATGCACTGCTGGTCCCATACCAGTGGGAGGGGCTGGGGGGTGGTGTGTGTGATGCTGAGAGTCTGGGAAGGAGTAATAGGGCTGGGGTGGGGAAGAGGCTGCATGAGGGCTGGAGCTGGGTGCAGATTGTTGAGGCTGAATCTTGGTTCAGACACCTCCTAGCTGTGTCCCTTAGCTTCAATTACCTTGTCTGTAAAATGGGGATAATATCAGTACTGTGCCACTGAGCTGTTATAGCCATTGCACTTAAGAGCGTTTAGCCCAGGAGTTGGAACACAGTAAATGCTCAGTAACTGTTATTATTTGCCCCAAATTTCCTTAGTCTTATCCAAGAGCTGTGAATTGCTTCTGCTCTGGGGAGCAATGAGGATGGAGCTCACGTTGCATCTGAGTCTGGGGAGAGGATTACAGGCTACAGGAAAGAGAGGACCCAGGGAGAGGGGATCAAGGCGACAGGAGCAGGTATTTAGAGCAAGAGATAAAGACACAATTGCCAACTCACAAGAGCCAGACAAGTTCCTGAAAGGGGAGAGCATTTCTGCAGCCATTTCTGTGTGGGAGCTTGAGCTGTTGGATTGGCTTCTAAAGGAGAGGGTGACGTTTGGAAGGCAGAAGGAGCTGGGGACCCTGGGGACACAGATTACACCGTTAGCATGGCCACACTGGAACAGAGGCCTTGGGTAAGTCACTTTCCTTCTCTGGGTCTCTGTTTGCCCCTCTATAAAATGGTTTCCGAGAGGCTTTCCAGAACTGTAGCATTTACACTTCAAGGTTTAGATATTCTTTTGACAAACATACATGGAGGGCCACCTGTGCCTCAGACCCTGGTCCAAGCTCTGGTGAGCAATGGTGGAAAAATATCAGGTTTCTCCCATGAAGGATCTCACGAGCGGATGTGTGTGTGTGTGTACACAACAGACAAGCAAATGAACACACAATCCCAAGCTGAAATCAGCCCTGAAGGAGTGGGACGTGGGTCAGTCAAGGAGTACGTGTAACTAATAGCCTTGACTTTGACCAGGGGGTTAGAGAAGTGTACACCGGAGACCAGGATGCTCAAGCAGGGCTGGGTGGGGCCAGGTGCGCGTGGCTGGAGCAAGAGCTTGGTGAGGGATGCATGTGGAGCAGTCGGCAGGGATCAGCCAAGGCAGGGCCTTGCTGGTGAAGGTAAAGGGCTTCCTCTTCATCCTGAGACCCAGGAGGGCTGTGGGCAGGGGGAGTGATGAGGTCAGCTTTGCAGTTCGAGAATCTTGTGTCTGGAGTGAGGAGGAACAGACTGGAGGGGCCCTGGAGTGGAAGCTGGAGGTCCCAGCCAGGGATGATGGAGGCAGAGACCCCAGTGGCAATTGGTGGGGTGAGGAGGATGTGGTGAAATGACAAGAGGATGCATTGATGGCTGCAGGCACATCAGATCTGGGAGCGAGGCTCTGCAGCGCTTGTCTCTCCCTTTCCAGTTCCTTCCAGGCCCCATCTCTGGCTCCGCCGCCATCTGCCCTTACCAGAAAAGAGATGAGGTGGGAGGGGTGGGGAGGATGGGGAGGCAGCGGCCGTGCTGGAGGCTGCAGGCAGCGCCTTGCTTTTCGCTGCAGCAGGAGAAGAGGCTGGCTGCAGCACCTGCTGGGGTGGCTGGGGAGGCTGGGGAGCAGGTGCGGGGCGTCTGGAGGGGGTCTGTTTGCAGATGGATCACGAGATGGGATGGATGAGAACGGCACACACGCTGCCCGCCTTCTCTGTTGTCTGGACACAAAAGCCCAGACAAAGCAGCAGCAGGGACACAGGACGCAGCCCTGCACGGAGGCAGGCCACACGGCACACACACGCCGCACACGCCGGGGACAAAGGAGAGGAGGGCAGAGGCAGGTCTGCGCAAAACAAGGCGCAAGGGAGGGGGGAAGGCTCGCGTGACCTCTGGCAAGGCCGCCTGGTCTCTGAGCCTTGCTTTGGGCACTGTAAACAAAGAAGCTGGGGGACACTGGTGGGCCCTGAGCCTTGCCAGTCAGACGGTCTCTTCCTCACAGGAAAACTGATCGTGGACGCCACAAAATTGAGGGTACACTTTCAGGTCCTATGGTTGGTAATGATAAAGAAAGTGACCATGAATGTGGTGTGGGGTCCACACCAACCTGCATTTAGTTAAAGCAACAGCTTGGACACACCGGTGTAAAAGAGCAAGTGATTTGTGGACAGGACTTGCTACTTATGTGCTCTGCAGACAGGCTTGACGTCTGCGGAGTTTGAAAGACCCACTTATGATAATTTCCCAGGACTAAGAACTCCAAGTCTTTGATAGTCTGTAATGGTCCTTCCAACAGAGAGAGGTAGAGAAAGAGAAAGAGAGACACACAGAAAGAGAGGATATTCACTGAGCCCATAACCATGCCATGTGTTTTCTGCAATCAAATCACTGAATTCTTTGGAAAGCCCTGCAAGACAGGTTGTGTTATCCCCATTTTACAGAAGAGGAAAATGAGACCCAGAGGGATGTCGCATACTGAGTAAAAGGCAGAATCAAACTCAAGTCTGCCTGACTCCCGCGTCTATGCCAACCGAGCTGCCAACCGAGTTGAGAGGAAGGCAGAGAAAGGAAACAAGACAAAGACCCAGGTGGCAGAGAGCCTGGCAGTCCCTGGTGAGCGCCTCCCCGCTGCTGGAGAAAGATGGGTGCCTGGTGATGTTGTTTGGACACCTGGATACAGCTGTGCCTGAAACCATTACCGTGCTGGACTTATTTCTGCCACTCGAAACTGAAAACGTCCTGAAAAAGAATATACTTGTGACTTTCAATTCTCAGTCCCTGGTATGGTCCCTGGCACTCAGTAGGCCTTATCTTGACTTCAAAGACAAGTTGGATCACTAATGTATATTCCCATAAGCCCCCTGAACTTCCTTCCTGATGGCATTGCTCACAGTGACTTCTGTTCTCTCCTTGATGAGGCTGGGAGCTTCTAGGGGACAGGGCTCTTGTTGCTCACCATCATATGTCAGGTTGGCACATAGAGGGTGGGAGCTTTTCAAAGTGGGGAGATCTTGGACTCGTGGAGCCCAGGGTGGGCTCTGCTGAGTGGAGCTGGGCAGTGGTGGGTGATGGGAGTGTGCTTGATCGACTGACCCCATGGGATGTCACCTGGACACTCACCATGCCCAGGCACACCAGCGGCTTCTTACTGCACGCCCCTGTGACTCCCTGCTGGCGGCTTTCTCTGCACCCAGGGCAGCTGGAGGTGGCTAGGGCTGATGCATGGGGAACACCCTTCAACCATGACAGATAAGAGCTGGTGGGGAGGTACCTTGGCTTCCTGGACTTCAGGCGTGTCCCACCCACTCTACGGCAGCCCTAGTCTGGCTTTTTTCTCTTCCTTGTCTCACTACTTTATTCCATTCTCAATGCTTCTCAATTCCACTCTCCCAGAGGACTTCAGCCGGACTGTGCCCTAGTTGCCACAACAGCTTGGTTCTTGTTATGGATAGAACTGTGTCTCTTAAATTCACAGGCTGAATTGAATATGACCCCAATGTGACTGTATTTGGAGACGGGGCTCTTACGGAGGTCATGAAGATGAAATGAGGTCATAGAGTGCGGTCCTAATCCAATGCGACTGGGGTCCTGATAAGATGAGGAAGAGACGCCAGGGGTGTACAGACAGAGGAACGGCCAGGTGAGGACACAGGGAGAAGGTGGCTGTATGCAAGCCCAGTAGAGAGGCCTCAGGAGAAACCAGCCCTGCTGGCACCTTGATCTTGGGCTTTCAGCCTCCAGAACTGTGAGAAAATAAATTCCTGGGGCTGAAGCCCCCTAATCTGTGGCATTTTATTACAGCAGCCCTAGTCTGGCTTTTTTCTCTTCCTTGCCTCACTACTCTATTCCAGTCTCAACACTTCCTGGGATCAGCTCCCAAATAAACTACATGCACTTGACTCCTTGTCTCGGAGACTGTATCTAGGACAGTCCAGGCTCATACACCTGTCCACAGCTTACCTAGAGGGTCTGCTGGCCTTTGCACAGGAAGGTAGCCACTAGGGGCAGGACTGAGAGAAGACTGGAGAACACTGGACTCTACTTATCCACAGCAATGATCCTGGACCAATGGTGTCCTTCTCAGACCAAGGCAGAGATGAACCGCTGCTGTGAACACCCAGGGCAGGGCGTTGAATGGACCCCAGAGTGCCCCCGGCAAGGTGGTGGGGTGCAGCTGACTGTGGGCCAGTGCATCCTTCCTAGGGGAAGGACCAGGTGAGCAGGAAGGCAGATGGTTTTTCAGAGACTCTGAGTTCAGCTTTTGGAAACCGTGCTGAGTTTGAATCTCAGCTTCAGCACTTTCTAGCTGGCTGACCTTGGGTAAAACACTCCCCCTCTCTAAGCCTCACTCTTCTTATCAGATGGAGATGATACTGACATTTCCTCAGAGGATGCTGGGGGCGAGGGGTGTGGGTGAAGCCCTCTGAACAGTGTCAAGTAAGTGGTCAGGGGTTAAGTTCATTGCTTCTGAAGGTGATGACGAGGGGAGACAGAGGTCGCAGGGAACCGTTGAAAAGTGTATGCTTTTGGGGGCCACACCAAACACAGCTCTCCTTTGCTGTACAAGCACCTTCCCCCTGAATTTAGGGAGCTCCACCCTCACCCCCGTGAGGACAGCTGCTTTGATGAGTCAAAATGAAATTTTTATCTGAGTGAGCCTGGGAGCTGCCGACTCAGGGAACAGCTGTCAGAGAGAAGCTCCCCTGAGGCCCCGATGGATGTGCACGGCTCCGTTAATAGCTTGGCTGGAGGGTAGATGAAATCTGGCTTTTCCCAGAGCCCTTCCTTAGAGGGTATGGCAGGTGTGGCCAGGCAGAGAGGTGGCGCTGGGGAGGGGGGTGGGTCTGTGTGATTAGTTTAGGTAACAAGGTGATGAAGCCCATCTTGCCACCTTGCCAGAATGCTCTGACCAGGTGCAGGGTCGGGGGTGGGGGGTGGGGAGAGGGGGTATAAAAGGAAACAAGGCGCAGAGAGGCGTGATCACCCGAAAGATGTGAAAAGAGGGACTCAAACAAATCCCTGTCCACAGACGTTCACAGCGGCATGACCCACAACTGCCAAAAGGTGGAAATGACCCACGTGTCTATCAACGGCTGGACGGATGCACAGGTTATGGTGTATCCACCTGATGCGATGTGATTCAGCCCTGGCAAGGAACCCAGTGCCGGTGTGTGTGACGACGTGGAAAAACAGCAAAACCAGTATGCTCAGTGAGATGAGCGGAACCGAAGGACACACATTACATGCTTCCATTTACATGAAGTAACCAAAATAGGCAAACCCATAAGAGACAGAACGTGGATTCACGGTCGCCAGGGCCTGGGTCGGGGGGGGCGGGGGGAATGGGGAGCGAGTGCATAATGGGTGTGGGGTACTATCTGGGGGGTGAACATATCTTGGAATTAGACAGAGGTGGTGGGAATGTGCTAAATGCCACTGAACTGCTTGCTTTAAAGCGGCGGGTTTTATATTATTGGAAATTCACCTGAAGATTTTTTCCATAGTGCAGCCACTATGGAAAACAGCATGGAGGTTCCTCAAGAGACTAAATATAGAGTTACCATATGACCCAGCAATCCCACTCCTGGGAATACACCCAGACAAAACTATAATTTGAAAACATACATGCACCGCAATGCTCATAGCAGCACTATTCACAACAGCCAAAACATGGAAACCACCTAAATGTCCATCAACGGATGAACTGATTAAGAAGATGTGGTGTGTATACAATGGAATACTACTCAGCCATAAAAAAGGATGAAATAATGCCATTTGCAGCTACATGGATGGACCTAGAGGTGATCATACTAAGTGAAGTAAGTCAGACAGAGGAAGACAGATACCGTATGATGTCACGTATATGTGGAATCTAAACTATGGCACAAATGAACATATTCACAAAACAGAAACTGACTCAGACAGAGAACAGACTTGTGGTTGCCAAGGTGCGCGTCGGGTAGGGAAGGATCGGGAGTTTGGAATTAGCAGAGGCAAATTATTATACAGAGAATGGATAAACAACAAGGTCCTACTGTAGAGCACAGGGAACTAGATTCAATATCCCGTGATAAACCATATGGAAAAGAATATGAAAAAGAATACATAGATCTATAACTGAGTCATTTTGCTGTATAGCAAAAACGAATACATTGTAAATCAACTATACTTCGATAAAATCAAAAAATTAAACTTGTTTGAAAGGAGGCACAGTGGAGTGCGTACTCAGAGGCACCAGGTAGGCTGATGACACAGTTGTAATTGGAAACCTGGCCTCCTGGGCTACCTGAGTTTCTCCAGGGGCTGCTCTAGGGATAAAGAGAAACCAGAGTCCCCTCTTCTGGACATGTTACCAGTGTCAGAATTCCCGTGGAAGTCTTGGGCTGTGGGGCGGGGGGTGCCGCTATGATGAGCCCAGGACTATCTAGCTCGCAGAGCCCCTCATGTGAGTAGGTGAGGTAAGCACCTAGTCCAGCTCACAGGAGGAAACTTTATTCTGAAATGGATCTCCAGTATGAGGGCACCTCTTCCTATTGCCATGGCAACCAGCACTCCATGATAAGCAGCTCACGCCACTTTCAAGAGAGGCAGAAGAGAAGACATTGACACTTCCCTTTGGGGTGCCATCTGGTGCTCTTATCCACTTGTGGGCTCCCCAGGGCCCGGGTTAGCCCAGTAAATGTCCCCTGGAGGATGGGGCTCTTGGCAAGTTGTGGTGAGAATGACATTTACTATCTTGGGGGTGTACTCTGCCATGTCCTGGGTCTACTCGCAGGATACGGTGAAGGTTAGAGACACAAGGATGCCAGTTCTCAACATTAGAGTGGATGTGGACCCCAGAGGAGGTGGTGGCAGTACCCGGAGCGTAAAGGAGATGAAGGAGGCCACCGTGGGTCCCTCCCCTCCCCAGGATAAAGCAGAATTCAAGGGAAGGTTTTGTTCACTGCAAAGGTACTCAGCAGGTAGACAGAGGAAAGGCAAGGGACCAACTGAATCCCCAAGAAAGCCAGTTTGAGCTACCCGTGATAGAGAAAATGGAGAACCAGGGAGAGAAGGCAGCAGGCAGGACCGTACCTCGCTGGTCTCGGGACCCACTGGACATGGGGTCTGCCCTGTCCTTGTATCATTCGGTTTATGCCTCACGCGGAATCTACCTGGCTTAGACACGGTGTCTTCCCAGCAAGCCCGCAGTAGCTTTTGACAGTCATTTCTTTTGCTCCCCCCTCTTCCTCCTGCTGATCTCCTTGAAAAGACATCCCTAGAACCAAAGATGCTTGGAAATAGGATCATGGGCTCATTATTGTTCATCTTTGAGGAGCCCCAGAGAATAGGAGAAGCATTGGAAATTTGGGAACGGCAAGTGCCTTGATCTTTTTCCCCCCCAGATGGATATTGGAAATGATGGGCAGATCCTCAGGAGAATCTGGGAACTGATTATGAAACAAGTGGCTTAGGAATACTCAAAAAAAAAGAAAGGAGTGATCCCTGTGCATCCCCTGTGGTCATTTAGAACTTGTCACCTGAACCCCATTTCCTCTTTTGTTTGTGGTCTGGTGATGCAGGGGAAAGTCGCAGACCTGTAATGACAGCAGTGTGGCTGTGGCCTCTGGGCCATGCTGTGCCCGGACCCCGTCTTGCCTTTTCTATAACTGTTCCATGTGAGTCTTACTTCTCTGGCAGGATTGCTAGCTCTGCTAGGGTGGAGGCAGTATCTGGAGTCTCCCTGGGATCGTCGTGGTTCCTGCAATGGCCTTGAGCTGTGCACACTGGAAATGTGCTATAGGTTGTTGAACTGGGTCTGGATTTCCTGAAGATCAAGGCTAGGGGTCCCAGCAAGAGATGTGTAATATAGTGAATACATAGTAAACTTGAAACCTGAAATGGTGGGTTCAAATCCCACCTGGATCCCTTACCAGGGACCTGGGCAGCTCTTGTTGCCCCTCTGAGCCTTGATGTCCTTTCCGGAGCTGTGGAGATATACACGTGTAAATAATACACACAGAGCTGTGAAAATTAAAGGAGATGTCATGGTATTATAGGAGTAAAAATATGTTTTGAGCCCTCACTAAGTACCAGGCACTGTGTTAAGCCCTGCCCCCCCTCGCCCCCATCTTCCTACATTTAACCCACACGACCCTATGAGGTGGTTTCCATTATTATCTCTGCTTTGTGGACTAGGAAACCGAGTCTCAGAAAGGGAGTGAAGCTTGCCTAGGGTCATCTGCTAAGGGGCATGGACAGAGCTGAAACAGGATAGCCGGGTTGTAGAGGCCACTGGAATGGTCTAGCACAGTGGTTCTCAAGAAGCATCAGCATTCCCTGGAGGGCTTGTTAAAACACAGATCTCTGGGCCCCCACCTCTGCGTTTTTGATCCAGTAGCTCTGCAGGGAGGCCTGAGTATCTGTATTCCTAACAAGTTTCCAAATGATGTAATGCTGCTGGTCTAGAACAACTGCTCTAGGACCATTTTCTAACATTACTGCTGTAGAAAAATAGTAGGTACAAAGGAGAAGGCAGATTTAAAAAAAAAAAAAAAGGCCACACCTATAAGAGTTGTTAGGCCAAGTGGTGTAATGGCACAAACATGCCCATGAGGTCTCTAACATGGGTTCAGATCTTGACTCCACCACAACCACGTGCAGGGTTAATTGAGAGGCATACATCCAAGCCGTGCTGGTTAAGCACCTGGTACTCCAACACCCGCCTCTTCATCCTCCTACGCCCGGCTCCGGGCTTCTGCTCCTCGGGTCCGCAGTAGCGCGCCGCTCTCGACTCTCCATCCATGCGCGCTCCGCGGTCCAGTCCGGCCTGGCAAGCGTTGCCATGGCAGCGCCGCGGGCTGGGATGCGGGAGGCAGAGCTCTCTGCCCGGCTCGCCCCTTTGTGCCGCGGGGGTGGCTGTGAGCTCCCCCCACACCCGGCCGCACCCCGCCTCCCAGGCCCCGACCCCCGAGAAGGGGTAAAGGGTAGGGTGTGGGGTTGCAGGAGCCCCGGGAGGCGGGAGGAGGGCGGAGGCGAGGGCCGGGGGTGGGGCGCCTCCCTCCGCCAGCCGCTCCCGCATTAAAATTTCATGGGCGCTGCAGCAGCTACAAAGACGACGCCGGCTGCGCTCGGGGGACCAGAGGGAGGGAGGCTGCGGACGAGTGCGGGGAGGAGCTTGCAGGGGCTCCCCCAGTTCTGCGCTGTGAGCCGGGGCACAAAGAGCCCTCAGCACTGGCGCCGCAGGACCACGGACCCGAGGTAAGCCGCCGCCCCATTCTAACAGCCTTCCCTCCCCAATCATCCTTGTCTGAGAGCTGGGAACAGCCTAATTCCCGGAGCTTGGGGTCGAGGGTTGGTCCCAGGGTCCCAGGGTCCCAGGCAGGGTTCAGGGGTGGCAAACGCTGTCTGAAGTGCCCCTCGTTTGTTGGACGAAGAACCTCTCCAAGCCCGCAGTTGTCAAATGCAGCCAAGACTCCGACCTGGGTGGGGCATGGGGCAGAGGAGGGGAGTTTCCAGTGGGAGTCTGGTGCCCATTTGGGTCTTGCAGTCATGATCTGAGGGGCAACAAAGACCCTCCCCTCCCCCGGCTACCAGACAGAACAGAAGGGGTTCCCTCTGGACCTTTTCTGCCCATCGGAACTGGCCAAGCCTTGGAGGGACCCTCAATGGTCTCAGAGCTGGAGGTGGGGGATAGGATGGTGGAGCAGGGTTCTTGAGCCCCCGTTGTTTCATACGAAGCCCCCCCCCCCACCCCCAGCACCTGCCAATGCTCCACTTCCAGGGCTCACATTCCAGGTGTCCAGCGTCCAAAGGGATGCTGTGGGTCAGAAAACCTCTTCTTTGAGAAGAATAACGATATTGACAATGATAATTAGAAATGCATCAGTTTATGGAGAGCTTTCTCTGTGCCAGCAATGCGCTTAGTGCTGTGCATACATTATCACAATAGTCCCAGGAGGCGGAAAGAACTCCATGTTAAAGATGAGGAAACTGAGCTCCAGAGGTTAGCTACACGTCCAAGGTCACACAGCCAGTGATTTTGAATTCAGATATGTCCAACTCTAAAGCCCATGTGACATCCTTAAAACCGCCTGGGGAGACCCCAGACCCCACCTACTTCTCACGAATACACTCTCTAGAGAGGCTGGGAATTTGGGAGGGAGGGGGCCAGATCTCTCCCCTCCCCCACGGGAGGACCCTCGGCTAGAGAAATGCTTCTCGGCTCTGCAAGGGGAGTTCCGGGTGCCTGGATTCCCCACCCTCATCCCAGGCTCCAGACCAGTGGCTGCCCTGCTCGGGACTGCTGGCGTGCACACCCCACTGCAGCGGTGGCGGGAGGTGAGGGGGGGACGCTCCCACCTGCTCCTGGGGAAAGGGGGGAGGGGAAGGCGGTCGTGCTGGGAGGGGTGGGGAGAGAACGGCTTTGTTCTTCTCGGTACCGGCCTCAGACTGAGTGAGGCCCAGAGCCGAACGCCCCTTCCAGCTACGGGGCTTTACCTTCCAAAGCGCAGTCCCATTTGGGAGCGCCCGGCAGCTTTGCGATTGCCTGGGCTGGTGGGGGGAGGGTAGGGATGAGTAATTCCACTTGACAGACTGGGAACCTGAAGATAGTGGTTCTCAGACTTCAGGGGCGTTGCTTCAGATATGCAGATGTCCAGGCCACGTGGCCGGGAAGTGAGTCAGCAGGATGGATGGAGAGGCGAGAGCGGCTGGGCATCTGGGTGTCTCCTCAGACCCCCTCCTCCCCTTCATCGTGCAGATGGTCAGACCTCTCCCCTCACCCCAGCCCAGAGCCACGTACCACTCTGGGCAAAAAGGTATCCTCGGGGACACTTTGGCAGCAGTTAGCTTTGAGTTTGGTTAACTTCATGTTGAAAGAATTTTAAGGGTAAAATCCCCTATGCCTCCCTTGTCCACCTATTTTATTATTTAATGACCCTTGCTATTGAGAAAGTTTCTGAAATGTGCCCTACATCCTTCTTGCTGCATTTCTGGCCCACCTTTCCACTCCTTCAGGATGGAGGGAGGTGAAGTCTTTGGAGTCCCCCAAAGGAACCATAACTTCTTACCCTGAGCATTAGAAGAACCACTCTATGCTGGCATTCAAAATGAAATAAAAATATAATTTTTTGGTGATCTTTAAAACAAACATAGTAGGTTTAATAGAATGCATGATAATTGTAGAAGATTTGGAAACAATTGAAAAAAAAAAAAGAGATGAAAACTCCTTAATTTCGTCACCCAAGAACTACTATATTTACCATTTTCACATATTTCCCTGCGGTAGATTTTCTATTCCTGAAAATACTAATTGAAATTGTGCTCTATGTATACGGCTTTTAAAAAGTTACATCAGAGATGTTTTTCTGTGTTTTTATGCCCTTGGCAGAAACTGTGGTAAGAGGGTTGGTGTTTCCTTGTTATTGGTCCTGCCAGTTGTTTCTCACGTCTTCGTCTTTAAGATCCTTTCTCTGGACCTGATCGCTGCTTCTGCCCAGGGCAGGATTCTGCTCTGAACTGATCCGTCCTCCACGCAGCGAGGTGTGGTAGAAAGAGAAGGCACTGAGTCACACAGATGTGTGTGCCAATCCTCCTCCCCAACTACGCTCTGCATCAATTTCAGGAGGAAGGGATTTCCATTCTCTGAGCCTCAGTCTCCTCACCCCTGCTTTAAAAGGCTGTTGTGAGGCTCTGAACCAGTGTGTGTAACGTGCCCCACACCCAGCAAAGACGTTGCGGCTTTAGTGCATCAACCATCAGCTCAGGTCAGTCCCACCACCCCTGAATCTTGTTGAGACACAGTTATCCGCTTTTATTTGTATTCGGCTGTTGGTTCCTCTTCTGGGTGAATCTCAGGCTGTTCGAGCAGCGGTGTTTCTGGGGCATTGGGGCCATTGTGTGGGTTCAATGGGCTGGTGAATAACTTAAAGGCTAGTCTTTTGTTTGGAAAGGATCCTTTCCCTTGTCTCTGAGGCCGGCTCATCTGTCAGCTGGAGCTTCATGGAACAATAGCCAGTGATACTTGGGCAGAGGCAAAGGCCGGCTGAGGGTGACATCTGTCTCCCCATCCCTCCCCAGGGTGATCGGATCAGATGAGGCAGGTGTCCCTTGTTCCCTTGTGGTGCCAGGTGGGCTCCTCTGGAAGCTACTGGGTGAGTCATGGAGGGCAGGGAGGGGCTGGGCTATCCTGTGTTCAGGGGTGTGGAGTAGACAATTAACGGTAACCAACTCCAGCTATCATTTATTATCTGTTTACCAAGGTTCGTGCTGGGTGCTGCTTCTTGGACACCCGACAATAAGGCTGGGAATTGGGCATTACAGATGGGAAACTGAGGCTCAGAGAGGTGAAGGGACTAGCTCAGGGTCACACAGCACGTTAGTTATAGAGTGATGATTTGAGCCTAGAACTAGTCTGGCTCTGAAATGTGTCTGTGTAACTACTACACTACGCCACCTCCTCTCCTAGAAGTGAACATAATCAGTTGCCTCAAGACCACAGAAGCCACTGGAATAAACCCACCCAGATGCTTTAGCAATCATCGCGGATTCCCTCACAGTAATGATGGCAACAATGATGACCCGTGTTTGCACTTGATACATCCCTTCCTTAAGTCTTTTCTCCTCTACCCCCAACCCCCATATCCGAACAGAAGCCTTCTGCCCCTTAGGGGTTCAACAGGCCTGGTTAGAATCCTGCTGCATCATTTTTTAGCTGGGTGATCACAGGGCAAGGCTCTCAACTCTGAACCTCAGTTTCCTCATCTGTAAAATGGGAATAAAAACCCCAACTCATTGTTTTGTCAGGTAATGGCATCCCCCATCCGCAGTTCAGGGGTTCCCTTGTTTGAGGGAGATTTGAATACCAAAGCTCCTCTTTTGAGGAGGTTGTATTTGAATACCTCGCGAAACGGTGCCTTCTGCACATGCGCAGAAGCCTCTCTTTCCCTCTGCACATCTCCTGCAAGGCGCCCTGCACATCCCCTTATTCCCAGGAGGTTCCGTCATGTCTCAGCACTCACTCATCCAAAGCAATTTAGGCCAACGTCTCTCGTATGCCTCAACTCTCTGAGCAGCTATTTTATTCCAGAGTCAGGGAAAAAAACAACAACCACCCCAAACCCAGAGAGATCCTAAAGAGAAACCACATGCATGTTTCCCTGGCAGCTGTTCCTCCCTTACCAGGAACAGCTCAGACTTTAGGGAAAAAAATGAATATCCATGGATGGTATTCATGAGCAGTGTGGACAATGGTAGCCATAATAATATGGGAAAATAAAGAGAATGCAAGCTAATCGATAACAGTTATCATCTCATGTAATCCTCACAACAGCCCCGTGGGGTGGGCGTTACTTTTATCCCCATCGCATGGATAAGACCAGCCAGAGAAGCAACGCATTTGCTCGAGGTTGCAGAGCAGGATGGGAAGTCATACCATAAAGCCTATGTCTTTTCCAATGCCTTCGGATGTTTTTGTTGGCATTGGCTCCACCAAGACACTTCATGCTTTCTTATATCACTTTATTTATTATTTATTTTTTTGGCTGGACCACTCATGGCTTGCAGGATCTCAGTTCCCTGACTAGGAATTGAACCTGGGCCCTGGCAGTGAAAGTGCCAAATCCTAACCGCTAACCCACCAGGGAACTCCCTCCTTTCACTTCTGATCTGCATCTGAGGAAGTCAGTTTTGGGAAAGGCCGGGATTTCAGAACACCACCGTGGCATCTACTCTCCAATGCGCCCAGGGCTACGTCTTTATCCCCACATCCCTCTTTCTTTCTCTCTCAGTGATAGCTGGAGGCATCTCCCTGCCCACCCATGTGATTCCAGACACATTCATGTGGCCGCCACGACCCTAAGAGCATCAAAGGAGCAACCAAGGTGACCCTCCCCCTCCTTCTGTGCATTGCTGGGGGTGGCGGAGACCAGACTCATGCTAGGTGGTCAGGTCCCCCACGAAATCCACATGTGCAGGAGACTTTGTAGATTTCAGAGGTAGGAGGGACCTCTAGGATTCTCTGGGGTCCAATCCCTCAATCAAAGCTTCCCTGATGGGGCCCCCAACTTGGCTTGAAGTAGGGGTGGGGTGGGGTCTGTGTGGGCTAGTGGGAGCTTTGAGGTGCTGGGACCAGGGGACAGGGGAGCCCACCACCAAGTCTCTGTGTGGCCTTTGATCTGCTCCTTCTTGATTCTCGCCCTCTGTCATCACATCTAAGTGAGTTTTGAAAAGCGAACTACATCGAGGTATAATTTACACGTGATAACATGTACCCATGTAAAGCATACATTTCAGTGTGTTTTGATAGATGTATACACTTGTGTAGCCACCATCACAATCAAGATATAGAACACTTACCTCACCCTAATATGTTCCCCTGCCAATCCCCTCCCAGCCCCAGCCCCAGGAAACCACTGACCTGCTTTCTATGCCTATAGACTCGCCGTTTTTCCTGAAGTTCCATTATTAGGGGATCTTTTGTGCTTGGCTTTGCTGGCTCAGCATAATGTTTTTGAAGTTGATACTTCTTATCACCTGTGTCAGTAATTTGACCCTTTTAAAATCTAACACCAGGGAGGCATGTCATGTAACTCAGCCATTTCAAGTGCATCATTTAATGGTTTTATTTTTTTCTGGTAAATGTGCCAAGTTCTGCACCATCACTGTGAATCAGTTTTAGAACATTTCCACTGGCGCAGTAAGAGTCCTCACCCCCACCTACTGCGAATCCCCAGGCCATTCCTAATCCCTGGCAGCCACTAATCTGCTTTCTGTCTGTATAGGTTTGCCTTTTCTGGACATTTCATAGACATGGACTCATACAGCATGTGGTCTCTTGGGCCTGCTTTCTTTCACCCCGTATAATATTTTTGAAGTTTGTCCTTGTCATAGTAGGTAGCAATCGTTTGTTCCTTTTTTTATTGCGGAGTAGATTTCATTATATGAGTGTTCTATAGCTTATTTATCCATTCACCAAGACAGAGGATTTAGATTTCATCTGTGCTCCCTAAGTGAGGTATATATACCCCCTGAGATGTATAATTCGGCAGGATTAATAGGGCCCCTATTTCCGGGACATCAGCGTTACCGAAAGATTTACTCAAAGTTTAAATCGTTAACTGGGGAAAATAATTTTTGGAAACACTGTATGCCAGACACTGGCTAAGCCTTTGAGAATGATTAACTTTGAGTCACACATCGGGTATGTGGCGTTAGGAAGCTGTAATCTCACCCATGTTTGTTTTGACCTCAGAGCCTTTTATACCCTCCTAGACAGCTGTCAGCTTGATGTGGGAGCTGAAGTTCCCCTTGAAACCACTATTGCCTTATTCATATCAGGGATTCTGAGTCCACAGTGTCAGGGGAAAGGGTTATTGTGTTTAAACAATGTTCCTCTGAGCAGTGCATAGTCTATTTACAGAGTGCAGCAAGTTCCTGCGGCAGAGGAGAAAGAAGGGAATTTCCAGGTTCTTCGAGATGCTCAGGACCACACTGGGAAGCAGCCTTGCAGATAAGTATTCAAACTTATCAGCCCACAGCCTACCAGCCTGCCCTCTCCTGGTCTGTGCAAGAAAGTACAGCATTCCCCAATCCCCAAGTCTGGGGAGAAATCAGTTCTGCGGCTCATTCACTTTCCTACCTCTATGCCACAAAGAAAAAGCTTGTCCCTGTTTTATGGGGCCCCAGAAAGTAATTTTCCTACCTCGCTTTTGACATCAGGCCTAATATTTTACAAACTCCACCATCAGGAACTTCTGAGGAGCTGAGTTTAATGACTTCATCTTGAGC
The DNA here is from genome assembly GCF_030028045.1 of Hippopotamus amphibius kiboko. Taxonomy (NCBI): domain Eukaryota; kingdom Metazoa; phylum Chordata; class Mammalia; order Artiodactyla; family Hippopotamidae; genus Hippopotamus; species Hippopotamus amphibius. The sequence continues at coordinate 7,124,259 of NC_080193.1, read as the reverse complement.
ATCTGTAGCTCTGATGTCAGAAGGAGGCTGGGGACTCCTGGTGATTTGGGCTGACCCTTCTCTTCTCGATTCTGGCCCTTTGTCATCATAGTTATAAAACTTGACTAGGGCGCCTTTGCCTGGCAGTCAAGCGGGGATCTCGGCCCTGTGACCCTACAGCACATGCTTCACAGCGTAAGGGTCTGAGCACATCTTCGGTTCTGGACCTGTGCCCCAAGTCCCGGTGCTGACGGCAAGCTCTGAAAATATGCTGAGAGGGCCCCTGACTCTCCCGGCCCAGGTCTGCTAGTGGGTGAAGATAGCTTCACTGTCACCAAAAGCAGAACCTGGGAGATGGTCCTGGCTCAGGACCCGTGGGCATTGTCTGGTCTTCTCTAGACTGGAGCCCTAGGGTGGTCATCAAAGAGCCCCAGCCCACCATCTGGCTCCCCAGGCTTTTCTTTTTCTGGGGCATCAGAAAAGAGACTGGGAGATGAGGGCGGAGGGGCAGGGAGAAAAATGAGGTTGGGCAGAAGGGCACCTCCTACTTCCCATCCCTGCCTCAAACTACAGGTTATTACTATGCGCTTTGGGTGAGTGTCCGGACTGGCCGGGCCCCACGACCCAGAGAGAGGGGCAGACTTCCCAGGGCTACACTGGACGGCAGAGTGGGGATCAGATCTCTGGACTCCTGGCTCTGTCTGATGCTCTCACTCAAGCTGAGTTTGCCCGGCTTTCTCTGGGGTCACATCAGCAGGGAACATGGGGGTGTTCAGGGGAGCTAAGGGTGTTCTGGGGTGGGAGGAGGGGAGGTGGGGGGAGGTGTGCCTGGGCCCAGCCTCCCTGCCCCCCCCCCCCCCCCGGGGTGGGGCTGTCTTGTTAGCAGAGGTTGGCTCCGCCCAGGCTGGAGAGGGAGCCTGGGTGCGGTTTTCTCCTGTGCCGTGGTTGGCTCTTTTGTCTTCCAGGATGGGCCTGTGGGGTCTACGTGGGGTAGGAGCTGGGAGCTGTGCACTGCCAGGTATGCCTGGGTAGGTGTGGGGGAGGGGCTTCCACTGAGCTCAGTTTCTTGGGGGATGACTGTCCCCCGACCCGGGCCCAGGTACGCAGGCCTGGCCCAGCACGCCTCCTGGGATCCAGGGGCTGGAAGGCTTGTTGTGTGTGGTCTTGGTGGAGACGGTGGGACTGAATCAAGGCCACTGTGGGTGGGTCCATGGCAGACCTTTCAGGATGTGCCTCCATTCAGCGCAAACGTGGACCAAGCGGCTCCTCCCGGCTAGAAGCTGAGGATCCAGAGGTCAACATGCAGTGTGGTCCTGCCCTCTCAGATCTTCACATAAGAACACGCTTCATCACAGTCTCTGTGAGGGAATGAGCTCCCCTGGGAGGTGTGCGTGTGTGTGTGTGTGTGTGTGTGTGTGCGCGCGCGCGCGCATGTTTGTGTGTGTGTGTGTGCGTGTGCGTGCATGTGCGTGTGTGAGTGTGTGTGTGCGTGCGCGTTTGTGTGTGAGTGTATGTGTGCTTGTGTGTGTGTGTGCGTGTGTGTGTGTGTGTGCGTGTTTGTGTGTGTGTGAGTGTGTGTCTTTGTGTGCGCGTGTGTGTGTGTGTGTGAGTGTGTGTGAGTGTGTGTGTGTGTGGTTTGGGGGAGGGTGGTGCAGAGGTCCCCTCAGGGAGACTGCTGTAAAGGGAAGCCAAGCCTCCCAAAGACCCTGAAGGCCCTTTCTGCCCACCTGGACCTTTGCTCCTTGTGCGCCTGGGATGCCCGTAGGGCCGGCTCTGGGCTCCCTTTACTGCTTCTACACCCCCTGTGCCAGCCCTGCCAAGGTGGGGCGTCCTCTCTCTGTGTTATTAACATCCAAAGCCCTCGCCCCACCCTGTCTCAGTGCTGGCGGCACAGGGGGGAGACTGGGGGTCTTTGAAAGTGTCCCCTCAAATGTGCAGACAGGCTGTGGGGTGGAGGCTGGGCCCTCGTCCTCACTTGCTCTGCCTCCTCCAGGCCACATCTCCCAGACGGCAGTCCCGGCTGCATCCCCAGGACTCCTGGCCTGGTCTTCTCTTGGAGCCTGGATGACCCTGGACTCTGGCTTTGGTGACACAGGGAGCAGCCTTCGGTGGTCTTCTGGAGCCCTAGACAATTCCCTGAAGACCTCATCCTTCCTAACTCCGGGGCTGGGGCCTCCCGTGGATAAAGGCCCCTCCTGGTTGGTGCTCAGCCAAGGACGGGACCTGGCTCTGGAGGGCAACGCGAGGGCTGTGAGAGAGGCTGGCAGCCCACGGTCCCCTCTGCATCTGTCTGGACCTGCCCGCCGGGCCCTACTCTCCAGGTCTAGAGGCCTTTCCTGACCCGTGAGGACCTGATTTCTCTTCGAATCCTTGCTGGTGACCGAGCAGAGGTCGGTCTGGGCCAAGCCCCCACTGACCACACCCTCGCCAAGGCTGGGTCTCAAAGGACCCCACACGACAGGGGCAGGAACCGGGGATGGGAGTCGGGGCGGAGCTGCCAGTGGGATGGAGGGTAGACGCAGCTCCAGGGCGCTGCTGGCCGGAGTCTGTCGTGCGCCGTTTGCCGTGTGAGTGATTCTCATGTTTGTGGGGGCTTCTTGGATGGGGCTTTTCCTTGCTTCTCTCCCTGATGGTCACCAGGAGGCGGCAGCTGGGCCTGGGGGGAGCTTGGCCCTTCCCCTAGTGCCGTGGAGCTCTGGGAGGGGCTGTCCTGAAAGGAGAGACTTTCCAAGAGATGAGGGGACCCAGGCTGGGGGGTGGGGAGGGGGTGTGGGCGGCAGTGCTCGCCGGAAGGAGACAGACACTGGGCCTTGCTCCTGACATCCAAAGGGAGCAGGCTGGAATCAGCCGCACTCCAGCCCAATCTCAGACCCCTTGCCACACCCCTGTCCTCGGGGAGCAAAGGCAGGCAGGGCAGCCTCCATGCACCTGCAGCTTCCCCATCACACAGCTGCAGGCTCACTTACATGCCCTCCTCCCCATCCTCCACTCCCTCCAGCCCCTCCAGGGGGGCCAGTCCCAGGGCTTGCACGGGAGCAGCCTCCGCTTTCCTCAGGCACGTTTACGAGCCCAGCGTTCTTTTCCCAGGGTGGGGAGGGGATCTGTATGAGTCAGCTTGGGCTGCCATAACAGAATACCACACCGGGACGGAAGAAACCACAGAAATGTATTTTCTTATAGTTCTGGAGGCTGGAAGTCCGAGATCAAGGTCACAGGGATGGTTTGTGGTGAGGCCTGTCTCCGTGGTGTGCAGATAGAACCTTATTGCTGTAGTCTCACATGACTTTTTCTCTGTGCATATGCAGAGAGAGAGAGAGAGACAGACAGACAGACAGAAAGACAGACAGGGAGGGTGAGAAAGAGAGAAAGAGAAATAGATATCTGGTGTCTCTTCTACTTCCTATAAGGGCCCCAGTCCTATGGGATTAGGGCCCCATCCTTACGACTGCACTTAGCCTTAATGATCCACGTAAAAGCCCTGTCTCCAAATATACTCACATTGGGGGTTATAGCTTCAATCCATGAATTTGGGGGAAGACACAATTCAGTCCGTAGCAGGTGGTCACCACAAACGCGGACAGGTGGAGCCATCTCCCCTTTAGAACTCCCGCCCCCAATCGGGAGGGAGAGGAGGGGCAGAGGCAAAGGGAAGTAGAAACAGTGTGGGAGGTACTGTGCTAGGGTGGCTCCCGGTGCCTTGGGGAGACACAGAACTGGCCGGACCCGGTGCAGCGAGGAGGAGCCCCCAGCAGAGTAGTGTTGTGGGAAGAACTTGGGCTTTGGAGCCTGACGATGTGCAAGTCGCCTCACCCCTGTGAGTCCGATGTCCACTCAGAGTCATCTGGTTGCCCTGGGGGGCACAGAGAGAAGTCAGCGAGATCACGCACCTGGCACAGCGCCTGACTCTTAGCAGGCACTCAGCAAATGCCCCCATCCCTCTGGGAGTTTCGATTTGGGGCTTCTCTCTTTTTGGCACTCTGGATGGTAAATTCCACATCTTTGATCCAGAGGCATTTTGGACTAGTGTGTCCCCTCTTGTATTTTTAATCTCTCTCTCTCTCATTAGATCCAGGAATTGGCTGCACTGCATGGCCTCTATAGTAGCTCCAGACGCTTCCCGGGGAATTTAATATCTACCCCTCTCATCAGAATTGAGCACCTACTGTGAGCCCTTCCCTGTCCAGTGCTTGAGGGGAATATAAAAGAAGATATGGCCATGATTCAAGCCTGCAGGATTTCACAGCCATGCCGATTGGGAGAAAACCAGCCCACACACAGAATTAGAGGATGGGGCAGAAAACAGCCTACTGAGGCACTGGTTTTTGGTGCTTAGGTGGGTAGGAGTAAGACCCCAGAGTAGGCTGAAAAGGCTTCCCAGTGAGGCTGAACCCATAAGGACCTTGGAGGATGAGAAAGGTGTGGCTTAGCTGAGAGCTTCCAAGGGGAAATTAGAGCAGAGATTCCCAAGTTAAGTAAGATCTAGGAGATGTCATTGCTCTTAAAAAAAGAAAAAGGTTCCAACTCAGTACGTTTCTGTAGCACAGGACTTATCAGAGCCTTTAAAGGTGCTGATGGGAATTGTGAATATTCAAGGACAGAGGATTATGTGTTTTGCCTCAAACTGTACTGACAACAGAACCCTTTTCTTATGGAGCATCAGTTAGAACTGTGGAGAGTCTACGCCGGGAAAATCACAGCTGTGATAGGAGATGACAAAACTAGGGTACACTCAGGTGCTTTGTAGCAGCGGCTGGAAAGGCAGCCCTTTCCCTGGGGCCGAGCAGTCTAAACGGGGTTCCAGGAGTCAGGTGAGCTCCATACAGTTTTAGTATTTGGGGGAGGGCAGGCCAGGGATTGCAAGAGCCAGCGGCCTGGCAGTAGAGGATGGAGGAGCTGTCCACTGGACCTGGTGGCTCTGGGGCACCAGACTTTCTGTGGGAAGATGCTGGTATGTGCACATGTGTGTGTGTGTGCGCGTGCGTGGGCCTGAGTGTGACAGGATCCAGCCTTCCGGGAAGGAGATGACCAGAACCAGGCAGGGGGTTTCCAGCCAGAACCAGCAGGGTCCCTTTTCAGGGGAACCGAAGTGTCTGGGAGAGGGTCCCTGAGGCCCACGGCTGAGGAGTAGGGAAGCCAAATTCTTTGTGGCAGGGTCCACGTGCATAGTCTTGATTCGGGTGGGGCTGAGGAGCTGGGAGGCAGACCCCCTGCCCTGGTCAGGCCCGGCTCCCTGGCTGGTGGGGGCGGGAGGCCTCTGGGGCTGTGGCTGGAGGGGCTGGGGCAGTGTTGCATGGTGTGATTAACCTACTAACCCAGGGCTCGGCCGGGACGCTGTGGCGTGTGACGAGGTGCCTGGCCTTCTGCCAACCGACTAACCCACTAACCAGGCCCGAGCATGTCCTACTAACCCCCCGCAGCCAGACCCTACTAACCTCGCAGCTCTGGGCCTTTCCAGGGGCTGGGATGTGGGGGCAGACGAGGCTCCGGAAGGCCCTGCCCGTGGCCTGGGATCTCTGTGCAGACCCACATTCTAGGACAGGGCGCGCAAACAGGACTCGCCAACCCTGCCGCTTCCTGCTGGGTGACTCTGAGCAAGTCACCTCACCCCTCTGAACCCCAGTTTCCTCGGCAGTAGGAATGGGAGGCCTGATCCTCACCTCACAGGTGGTGTGAGGATGCCCAGGAATATAACGCTCTTGATGCATGGCAGATATTTAATACATACATATATATACACGCATATACGGGGGTGGGGGGAGGCCTAGAAAACCTGGCCGACCATGTCCCCTGGCAGGCCCTGGTCCCTCTGGGTGGTCTGCACACAGACCCCTCTGCCTGAGGCCAGACACTTGCTTTGAACCCCTAACCGTCTCTTCCCCACACTCTTCCTCCTCCTCAGCTTTCTTTCCATAGGCAGCTCTCTCGTTCAATTACTAACCCGTCTAACCCCCGGGGGCCTCAACTGCACCCCAACCACCTCTTAACAAACTAACAGACCTGCGTGTGTTCTTCCTTTTCTCCTAGTGATTCCCAGTGTGTGTCTGCTGAGGTGCCCCTGTCGCTGGTGCTGTGCTCTGACTTACTAACCCGGCCCCTACTAACCCTGTTTTCTCTTCTTACTAACCCCAGCCCTGCCGAGCTCTGGGCCCCCTCCTTTCGGCAAGCAGATGTCCTGGGGCTGGCCCTGCAGACAGATGCCCCACTTTGCTGCCCCCATTGGCTGTGAGTTCCGAGTCCCCTGGGCCAGGTCAGAGGCAGGGGACGGCCCTATTAACCACACCAGTGGCCCAGAGGAAGAGGTGGTCCTGTGGGTGTGGGAGGGAGGCTGGCCTCTGAGCACAGCGTCCCTCCTCTTTGCAGAAGGCTAGTTGCCGCTGGGAGTGGACAGGAGCAGGGCAACCTGTGGGGTGTGTGGAGGCCTGTGGGTCTAGGACGTGGAGCCCTGGGCTTCTTTCGCCAAGAGAGTGGAGAGAAGGCACCTGTGTGTCCTTCTTTGGAGGGAAGCAGGCACCTGTGTGTCCTTCTTTGGAGGGAAGTGAGGGTAGAATTTTCTCCATTGACAAGTGGCCAGTAGAGACTTGCTGCAATTAACGAGGGGCGTGTCCTGCACAGGAAGTCGGCAAAGGGGCATGTCAGCAAGTGAAGTTAGTAGGTGAAGTCAGTAAATGAAGGCTTCCCCCACATTGGAAGTCACTGAAAGGGTCCCAACCACACCGGAAACCACTGAGTGGAGCATTTAGGACAGGAAGTCATCCAGAGGGGGCATTTCCCACGTTTGAGGGATGGGAAGAGGGGCATTTCTTACAGCGGAAGACAGTGAGTGGTGAATTTTGGCCTTATCGCAAGGCGGTGAGAAGGAATGGCCAAAAGATCAGTGAGAGGGGCCTTTCCTACAACAGGAAGTCGGCTAGAGGGACCCTTCCCATCCCTGGGGCTGGGAGATCTGGGTTTCCCACACCGGAAGTAGATGTGGGCCATTTTTCCTACCCAAGTCATTGAGAAGGATAGTCCACACTGGGAAGTTTGAGAAAGCAGGGAAGAAAGCAGATCTTGGGTTCGGGGTTTGCAGGAGAAAGTGGGAAGCAACAAAAGAACCCCAGGCGCCCACAGGGCCCTGCAGCCCTTTGTGCCAGCCAGAAATTTACCCCTGGCTCCCTGTCCTGTTCACACCCACGTCCCTGCCCCAGCCTGCCTCCCCCAGAGCCCGCCAGCCGCTAAGCCAGGGCCACACCTGGGGGTGATTTTACGCCTCACCTCCAGTAGGCACCTTGGTCTCTTTGGGCTAATCTCTGGCTCCTTTGCACTAACTCTCGCTGTCACCCAGCTAATCCCTGCCTGGCCCTGGCTGCCCCAGGGGCTGCCCACTAATAGCCAGCCCTGCCCACCTGGGGCTCCAGGCTCCTGGCCTGGCTTTGACCTGCTCTCAATTAACCTCTCCTTCACCCAGCTAACTCCTGCCCTCCTGATCTGTTCCTTTCAGCAGAAACTAACGGCTTGTGGATTTCTTTCTGACTAACAACAGGTCTAACTTTCCTCGTCACCATTACTATTAACAGCTTGGATGTCGGCATGGCTGGGACTGGGCTAACACGGGGAGAGGTGGAGCTAGTCGTGGCGGACGTGGTGACTGCTCTGGGGGAGAGCCATCTGAAGTCAGGAAGGTTCTCAGTACGCTAAAGGAGGTGCCGGGACTGGGCTGTGGCTCAGGCGTGATGGAGGAGTGGTGTCTGTGGAGGTGGGGTAAGAAGCATAGTCCCCCTCCAAGACTTTGGCCCCTGGACGTATCCTATTAACCCTTTATAATCTGCATTTGGGTTCTGATTCTTTTAATAGTGGTTGCAGTGTTTGTAGCCCTAAAAATGCCTGTCTGGTGTGTACAGAAGATACACCATTGTGTGTGGAATTATCAGTCACCAAGTGAGGGCCTAGAGTCCTTGATGTGGGGACTTTAGAATTTTGGTAGCCTGAGGACATAAAGCTTTAGATTGGAATAGCCAGACGGGTTATAAACCTATCACCCATTTACACCTTGGTGTAAATTAGCTCAGCTTTCTCTTCTAACTTCTGTGCAATTTAGCTGTCCTGAGATGATGACAGTTCGGCTGGAAGGGAGTCTGGATCTCTTCGGGGCTAGGGGAGGGTCCTCTGGGAGCAGAGAGAAGCCAAGAGTCCGGGGGTTCCTGGGTGGAGATAAGAGGGGGCACCAGGTCGAGGAGGGGGATGGGAAGGGGGCGGGTTTTGCTGGCTGAGTCTGGTAGTCAGGGCCTGGAGGAGAGGCCTGCCTGGAGGCCTTGCAGGCAGGTTGCTTGGGTCACTGAGTACTGCTCTGGGGTTGAGAGCCTCTCTGACAGTCAGGGACTCAGAGCTAATCTAGTGGAGCTGGCAGTGAGGCCTGAAGGGCGAACCAGTGGCCTGAGTTGCAAAGGGAGGAAGAGAGGAGAGGGCATCAGGACGAGCTTGCCGAGCCAGGGTAGGAGCGGAGCCCGTGTTAGGGAAGCAGATGCCTGCTGCCCTCTAGTGGTCACCTTGCTCCATGTCACACCAAGCATTTCCCACTCTGGGGGCCTCTTTACTCAGCTGCAAAGACTTGGTTCTGCTGAGTACCTGTTATGTGCCCAGTGCTGCTCTGGGTCTGGCACCCATCTCACTGCATTACTTGTTTATTTCTCCATCTCCCCCACTGAGCTAGACAAGCACTATGGAAAAGCCCATGCGTGGGTCCCAGATAGGGATGGTGGACTTCTAAGCCGAGCCCTGGCCGGGCAGAGTGTTGTGGGGATGAGTTCCAGGCAGCAGGAAAGGTGGACACAAAGCTCTTGGGATCAGAAAGCATCGAATAAATTCTGGAAGGGCCGTGGGGAGTGCTGTAGGAGATAGATGGGAAATGGACAAGTACCAGGTCGTGTCACCAGGGCATTTATCCTAAGGGCAATGGGCGGGGGGTGGGGGTGTATGTGATCTGAGGAGGGGAGATGTTAGATTTGATTTCTAGGCTGATAATTTGACTGTTTCAGCCCAGGTGGAACTCTGAGGAGCTTATAATACGTTCTGGCCAAATTTTAGAGAACCGGTTAGAACCTCTTGAAGGGAGGCAGACCCTCAGATCCACCTTAAGATAAATAAAGAGGGCCATGTTCCTGCCGGGCGGGGGGGCCTGGCGGAGGGGGCAGTGACGGCTTGGAAGGAGAACAGCTCTGAAGGCACGTCATCCCAGGTCCCTGGTGTCATGCCGCTCTAGGAGAAAATCCGAAGGGGACGTGGTCACAAGCTGGGAGTCTATGGGAGAATCTCACGGCAGAGGGACCCCGTTAGTCCTGTGTGGCTGCAAGGGTTGGGGGAGCACGCAGGCATGGAGGAAGCTTCCAAGAGGCTGGTCCCAGGGAGGGAAAGATGTGTCTTGGTGGGTAACGAACCTTTTGGAAGCAGAAGGATTGGGACTAGACCACCTCTGAGCCTGATTACGGTGGTGGGATTCTGGGATTCTGTGTGTGTGTGTGTGTGTGTGTGTGTGTGTGTGTGTGTGTGTGTGTGAATGTGTGTCCTTGACTTAATACCAGAGGAAGCCGAGCCCAAGAAGGCAACCCTGTTCTCTGCCCCCCGACCCCTGCATGCTGATGCTCACTCTGGCCTTGACTCCAGTGAACATCAAGCTCATTAGAAGCAGGACCTCAGGGGCTGGGGAGCTGGCCTCCCAGTCCCAGGAGGTGGCTTAATCCTTTCATAGGCAGCGTGGAGAGAGTGGCCAGTGTGGCCCCTGCTGGGGGGCTGTGCTTGTGTAGATACTGATATTGTACATATTGAGCTGGGGGGATGCCTTGCAGGAAGGACGGGTCCCATCCCCACAAAAGACCCCAAAGCCCCTCTTGAGAGTCTATCCAGGGACCTGTTGTTTTACTTGAACAGACCTGAGAGGACATTTCCCACGTCACTGCCTCCGGGGATGCTGCATGTGGGGACAGAAATTCCACTGTCGATTAAAAATAATATTTTTACATGGATCCAGCAATGGAGTTTGAACTTGGCATTTTGTTTTCACCCATGAATGTAGCTGCTTTTGTTGAAAATACCATTTTGCTATTAAAAACCAATTCACACCCAAAGGATGCCTGTGGCTCAGGAGGCAGAGGGAGGCGTATTTCGGGGGAAGGGGAGCCAGTGGCATTTTCAAGGAACAGGAGTGGGCTCTGCCAGTCTTTTCTCAAGACCATGACCTTAAAAGTCAATACAACAGGGCATAGATTTCACTTGTAATTGTGGGAAAATACACCTAACAAAATTTACCATCCTAACCATTTGTAAGTGTACAATTCAGGGGTATCAAGTGCACTCACACTGTTGTGCAACCATCAGCACTATTGTTGTATTTTCTACAGCACCACTCTGTGTCCAGGACAGTGCCTCAGAGAAAATCCACGTCTCTTCTCAACTTCTCTCTCCTCTTCCCTGCTCTCCCTTTATTCACCTAGAAGCCATTTACCAGGTCTGTCCTGTGTACCGGGCACTGCCCTTCTCTCTGGGATGCCAGGCTGCCTGCCTTTCTGTTTCTCTAAGGCAACTATCTTGTTCTCTCCTGAGGATCTTTGCACTGGCCGTTCCCTTTGCACATGGCTTCTTTGTGGCCCCCCGGTCTCAGCCGAACATCACCTCCTCAGAGCTGTCTCCTCTGACCAGCCCATCCATAGTGATTCTGTCATTTCTGTTCTCAAATATTTTGGTCCTAAGACTCCTTTATACTCCTACCATTTAGTAAACAGTCACCCCCGAGTCTGCTTGGGCACTGCCCACTCACAAGGCTCAACTGGCTTCCCATTTCATTCATTCAACAAAATCTTCTGACGGCCAAAAAGCACACGAAAAGATGCCCAATGTCGCTCATTGTTAGAGAAATGCAAGTCAAAACTGCAACGAAGTATCACCTTATACCGGTCAGAATGGCCATCATCAAACTATCTACAAACAATAAAAGCTGGAGAGGATGTGGAGAAAAGGGAACCCTCCTATGCTGTTGGTGGGAATGTAAGTTGGTGCAGCCACTATGGAGAACAGTATGGAGGTTCCTTAAAAAACTAAAAATAGAGCTACCATATGATCCAGCAATCCCAATGCCCAATCCTGGGCATATACACGGAGAAAACTCTAATTTGAAAAGATGCATGCACCCCAATATTCAGAGCAGCACTATTTATAAAAGCTAAGACATGGAAGCAACCTAAATGTCTATCGACAGAAGAATGGATAAAGATGTGACACATATATACAATGGAATATTACTCAGCTATAAAAAAGAATGAAATAATGCCATTTGCAGCAGTGTGGGTGGACCTAAAGATTGTCATGCTGAGTGAAGAAAGTCAGACAGAAAGAGAAATATCATATGATATCACTTATGTGAAGAATCTAAAAAAGTGGTACAAATGAACTTATTTACAAAACAGAAATAGAGTCACGGATGTAGAAAACAAACTTATGGTTACCAAGGGAGGAGAGGGGGAGGGATAAATTGGGAGATTGGGATTGACATTTACACGCTACTATATATAAAATAACTAATAATGACCTACTGTATAGGACAGGGAACTCTACTCAATACTCTGTAATGACCTATATGGGAAAAGAATCTAAAAAAGAGTGGATATATGTATATGTATAACAGATTCACTTTGCTGTACAGCAGAAACTAATACAATGTTGTAAATCAACTATACTCCAATAAAAATTTTAAAAAATCTTCTTATCCTTACTCTGTGTGAATCACCACGTTGGATGCCCGGGGTACAGCCAGAAGCAGACAGGCATCGCCCCTGCCTCTGTGGAGCTCACAGCCCAGGGAAGGTAGCGGTGCACAGCTCTTCAAGGACAGGGAACACCTCAGAGAAAAAGAGGAGAGAGAAATAGGCATATAGAGAGTCTACCATATTAGAAACTGGAACTGAGATGTTTTAGAAAGACTTGTTTATCCTTTCATTACCATATTAGACATGAAAACTGAGACTTTTAAAAAGACTTGTTTATTAGTTCATTGGAAAAATGACAATACAAATAAACATTGCATGCTAATGTAAATAACACATTCTTTATGAAAAATAGCTGTTTCCAAAACAAAATAAAGTTAGTGAGAAGACAGCATTGTTATTATTATTCTTTTGGTAAATCTCTCTAACGTCTGGCTTAATAGAAGGCAGAGTCTGTTGGATTCTGATATATTCTCCTGCATTCAATCTGTTGCAACATCACACATCCACGTAGTCCCTCCAAAACTCCACCGTGCACTTGTGAGGGAAGGAGATGAAATGGACAAATTAATTCCTCTGTTGTTCCTAGATCTCAGGACTGCACCTTGAGAACTTATGCTCGATCACAGAAACCTGTTTATTTCTTGCTGAAAACTTGTGCGCATCTGAAAATTACCTCGCTTACTCATCTGATTGTTTATTGTCTGTCTCTGTCTTGTTTATTGTACGTTCCTGGAAGGCAGGGTCCCAAGGCCCACTGTAGGTGCTCAAAGTGGCTAACCCAGAGCTGCGTTTCTCAGGCATGGCCAGCGGATGGCGGTGTTGCACCAAGACCACTGCATTTTCTGTTGGAAACCTGGTTGCTCTCTGGGGTTTTTCGGGAGGCTTTGTGGGGATACTCTTTGGATTCCAGAGTTTCAGGGCATTGGTGGGCCTGGGATGGGTGGAGGAAGGGAAAAGGCTGGAGAGAATTTAGCTTTGCACAGAAGCTTTGGAAAAGCTTTGCTCATTTCTGCTGAGGGCTTCTGTTCTTAACAGAAGCCAAGCCAAGTAACTTCTTCTCTTGAAGTCTTGGTTGTCTGCAAAATGGGCAAACTATGATTTTGGCTTCCATTTCACCACAGTTCTCTTGGCAAGGGTTACTTAATTTTGATGACACTGGTGTTTCTGGCAATTCAGGGTCCCCTAATGTTCTCCCCCTAGAGTATTCTGAGAACCAGCAGGTGCTGTGGGCTCTGCCTGCAGGCAAGATCATTTCTCCCCATCCCACCTCCAAACCCATGCTTTAGCCCACCCAGATTGACATAAAATGGCCGTTACCATTTTCCATGTGCTAACTGCATGCCAGGCTCTGTGCAAAATGGTGCCTACATGTTGGCTCCCGGAGCACTCACAATATTTGAGAGGTGGGCTTCCCTATCCCCATTTTTACAGGAAGGGGGCACTGAGGCTCAGAGAGGTGAAGAGACTTGCCCAGAGATGCACAGTTGGAGGATGGGGAAATCTGAGATCCAAGATGGTTACCATGGTGACAGGGAGTGCATCATCCCTGGATGCTGAATCCATGTTCTCAGTAAGACTGAGCCCAGTCACTGTCTCTACACCAGCTTTTCTCTCCTGTTACTCCTCCTCCCTGTGAGGTATTCCCCGTCTTTGGAGAACTGAACACATTTTGTGACTTCATATTTGTTTTGCTCATGTGCTGCCTCCTTTAGTCTGTGAATTTCATAAGGGCAGGGATGATGCCTGCCTGCTTCACGGCTATACCCTGGGCACCCAGCGTCGTGCTTGGCACAGAGTAGGGAGTCCAGAAGATTTTGCTGAATGAATGAAACAGGGAGCCAGTGGAACCCTGAAAGTGGGCAGTGCCCCAAGCTGGCTCAGGAGCAGCCAGATCCACCCCTTGCTGGCTGTGTGACCTCCAGCTAGTGATCTCCCCTTTTTAAGCCTCAGTTTCTTCATCTGTAAAATGGGGATGACACTGTGCCCCTCTAAGAAGTTGGGAGGATTCAATAAGAGGAGATGCAAAGTATCAACATGTGATGGGTCTCCAATCCCTCTTTCCCACACCTGTGGTTTCTCCTGGCACTGGGCAGGTAAGGTTTGCCAATAGAATCCAGGAGGAAGATAGAACAGCCTAAGAATCTGACAGAGGAGCAACTGGGCCGAGTCACTGAGAAAACTGACAGGCAGCCCAGCTGGGGTTCAGGCTACCTTGTCCTCCCAGCTCCTGAGCCCACCTGAATGCGGGTGGTCCTGGTCCATGGGCATTTCTCACCCGGCCCCACAAATAGATAAACAGATTCTCCTGTGCCGAGTGGGCAGAGCAGAGTCAAAGCCACATGACTGGGGGGTGGAGGGTGAGACGGGCACCCCTGTGGAGAGCTGATGCTGTTTGGCTTGAAACACAACGAGCTTCCCAGGCTTTGCACAGGAGTCCTCTCCTGTGGGAAGGAGGCCCCTCCCAGAGAAAAGCCCTGGAATGTAAGGAATGTTCTGGATCCTCCAGGCTGGGCCCCTGGACAGGAGCGCCTTGGAAGCACAGGGCCGTGGGGGCCCTTTCCCAGGGATGATCTCAGGGCCGCTGGGCCATGGGGGAGCTCATACCAGACATCACCTTCTGGCTTTGGGGTCAGGCCTCAGCCGCCTCGAAGCTTTCCCAGGTTCTCAGTCTGGCAGTGACAGAGCTGCTGCTGGTCTTGCACCATCTTTGGTTTCAGCCTCTCATCCAGCTCCAGCACCCTGGGATCTGGGGCTGCGCCCTGTACGAGGCACTGAGAGATACAGAAAAATCAGACTGAGTTCTGCTTTGAGCCACCTCGGGGTCGGAAAGATCCAGTTTCAAACCTGGACTTGGATCCTGTGTCACCTGGGACAAGTCACGTCACCTGTCCGGGCCATGTGTAAGATGGGGTTAATAATGGGACCTCCTCCTTGTGATTTTCACGAGGGTGAAAGGACCCCATGCGTGGGCAGGTCCTGTGCAGCCAGTGTTCATTATTATTGTTGCTGTGGGTGGTTGTATTTTCCACAAATGGCTGTAACAATCTCTCCCATCACCTTGAAGCTCGATGGGTTTGTGACTGTGGTGGAAGTGATGGCATGTGATTTCCAAGGCCAAGTCCTGTTCACTCAGAGCCCAGCCATTGTGCTGTCAGGAAGCCCAAGCAGCTGTGAAGAGGCATGTTGAGGACCTGAGCCCCCGAGCCCTTTCCCCATCCACGGCCCTGGCTCAGCCCCCAGGCCCACCTACCGTGCCACCTCAAAGGTGGCTCCTTCAGCTCTCGTTGGGCTGCCCCAGCTGAAGCTGCATGGAGCAGAGATGAACGGTCCCCACGGAGCCTTTCCCAAACTGCAGGTTCAGGAGCAAAAGAAATGATTCTAGTTTTCAGCCGTTAGGTCTTGGAATGGATCCCTATGCAGAAACAGACATTTCCTTTTAAGAAATGTCTTCGCTTCTCTCTCGCCTGAACTCAGGATGCTTCCCTCTTTACCCTGGTCCTCTGCCAGCATCTCCTATCTCAGTGAAGAGCCCCACATCTCATCTCTGGTTGCCCAAAGACGAAATCTGGGAGAAGCCATAGATACCTCTTGATCCTGTCCATCTTCCTCCATCCCTCTGCCATTCCCCCTCGTCCGAGCCTCCAGCCCTCCCGTCTCGGGCAGCCGTGGTAGCTTCCATTTCCGCCTCCTGTTTTCTTACACAGAACAGGAACTCTGATATACAAATGATGGGCAGAGTAGGTAAATCATGGGCTTACAACTTCATCTGCCTGGAGTGCTGGGTCTCAGCTTACGACCTTCATCTGTCTTTTCCTGGCCTGTCCTCTTTGTTTCTCAAAGCCCAGGAGAAGGCCCCTCCATCCACCATGTCCTGTCTGTGCACAGAGCCCTCAGAGGCCAGCGGGGGAAACAGACATGGAAACTAACATGTGAGGTACTTCCCGCCATTCACTGTTGTGGAAGAAGTTTAGGAGAGCGATGGGGCAGCGTGGCCTGGGGGTGGACGAGGTCAGGTGGTGGGAGGAGGTGGCACTGAGCTGCTGGGAAGGAGTCAGCCATGTGACATCAGGAAGAATGGCGTGTCAGCACAGGCAAAGGCCCCGAGGCAGTAATGAGTTGGCGTGTTAGAGGGAAAGAGACAAGACTGGGTGCAAGAGGCTGGGGGTTGGGCCGTGAGGGTGACAGGGAGGGTGAAGCAGGGAATCACTGGCGGAATAGAGAAGGCAACTCAAAGTTATGTATACACTTGTTTTCCCAACCAGGTTACTAGCCCCTCGGAGGGCAAAGACAGTCGCTGATTGTCTCCCTGGTGGGGACTGCCCGCCACACCACTGGTGCCCATTAAAAGTGGCCCTTTATAGGGGCAAACTGCTCCCCAGGCTCACCTTGGAGATCCCTACTCAATGCCAGCTCACCTGCTCCACGAAGACTCCCAGGTTCAGCTGACCTTGCTTTTCTCATGTCCAGCTTCCAGCCAGGCACCCAGAGCTCTGACGTTTGTTTCCTCGTGTGGATCTTTTTTCCAATCAGGCCATTGTGTCTCAAAATGAGGTTCCTCCACTGCCTCTGAATCTCTAAGACTGGGTGGGCTCATTACAAATGCAAACCCCTCTAAGTCAGCATCTCACGGGTGGGCTCAAGAATCTGCCTAACAAGCCGCCTGCCAGGTAATGCTTTCTTTTGAAACTTTTTATTTTATATTGGAGTACAGGTGATTAATGATGCCTTAGTTTCAGGAGTGATTCAGTTATACATATACATGTGTCTATTCTTTTTCACATTCTTTTCCCATTTAGGTTGTGATATGATATTGAGCAGAGTTCCCTGTGCTGTACAGTAGGTCCTTGTTGGTTATCTCTTTTAAATACAGCAGCATAGAAGCAATTCACCACGGAATGAGGTTCTGAGCAGAGGGGCTGTCTGGGATACGGTCCCCAGGCCCTCCACACAAAGCTCAGGCCCACCAGCTGTGTGCTGAGTGAAGGAAGGAGGTTTTAGCAGGGATGTGGGGAGAGTAACTATTCCTCTTAGGACCCTCCCTCCTCTCACCCACAGTCCCCAAGCAAGACAGGAGGTCTCATCACATTTTTCTGCCAGGGGGAAACTTCTCCAGTAAGAACTCCCCTACCTCCCCCAGTGGATAATCTGCTCATGAATACACAGTATTGTAAAAGTGGCCCATAATTAGACGCTAACCGAGTTTGCCTGAGGAGCCGGGTGGGCGAGGTCAGCAAGGTAAGCCGGGAGACAGCTGATTGTTATGATCAATCAATAACCTATTTATTTCCCAACATTTCTATTAACCTCTGCCAGCCAATCACCGTTTCAATTTGAAAGGCTGGGGTCCGCTTTGCTGACTGGACAAGTCTGATTGAAAGCGGGCCCCTGACACGACCCCAAGGGCGAAATCCAATTAAAATCACCCGCGCTTGTAGATTAATATTTTTAGCATGTTCTACATCCTGGGATTCATCATTCCTGGCAATAACTAAGGTCTTGTGGCACGAGCAGGTGGATTGGCACTGCCATGAATAATAATTGTGATTAATTAGCCCATCACGTCCTAGGATGGCTTTGGGGCGGCGGTTGGGGCGACTTCTGGGAACTTTTCCCACCACCCGCTGGTTATGTGGTCTTCTGAATCCTATCACTTGATAGCCTTTTCTAAGTAGGAATGGAGTTTGTCCCTGGGTCTGTCTCCCTCTTGAAACTGAGCTCCTGGAGGCCAGGTGTCTGCCTCGTTCATCCCAGCCACGAGATCTCTGGCATATCCAGTTCTCCTTCTCTGGAGACGGTCCCTTACTCTTTACAGCAGGAATCGCCATGTTTGTGCAACATGGCCCCATCCCTGGACGCTGTTGATTGGATCGGGGGTAGGGCTCCACCCAAGCTGAACCAAAGAAAGCCTTTGGGAATTTGGAAGCAGGTTTAAGGGAAGTGGCTCTGGGCCCAGCATTGTTATTGAGGGGAGTGTTGACTGCCATCATCTGTCCTGTGGTTTGGAAGAGAGGAGACGGGATGAGGGCACAGAGGAAGGCTGCCTTAGGTTTCCTAGAACATCCTGACCCCTCTTTCCGAGACCTGGCTGCATTTCAGCTTAGGTTCTATGAGTCACTCTTGCGTTTTAATAATAACTATTCTGTCTCCCTACCTCCCCTGCTTGAGTTAATTTGAATGCCGGTTCCTTTCCAATAGAGCCATCCCCACCATTCAGAGCCCAAGAGATGTCCAGTGTCACACACAGGCTTGTGGCAGAACCACCCTCTTTCTCCTGAATCTCTAATGAAAGCCCTTTGGGGGAAGAAAGGAGAAAGGAATAACTCACATTGATTGAAGATCTACTCTGTGCTAGGTGCTTTGCCACGTCATCTGTTTAATCTTTCCCATTCTGGGAGGTGGATTTTATTCTATTTTGTTTATTTGCTGATGAGGAAACTGAGGCTTGTGAGTGAACAACTTGTCCAGAGAAGAACTGTGGATTAATTATTTTGGTGAATTCTGTTTCTGTCGGACACCTTATGCCGCCTCTTTAAAAGAGATGTGCTGCTATGCTGTCAATACCAGGATGTGATAGTTAGCCAGTGGGAACTCCAGGAGGAAATTAGCCAAAAGAGTCAAGGTCAGCCCCTGGAAATCCTGCAGAGGAGAGACAGGACCACGAGTTCAGACATGGCCAAGACCCCCTGCCTTTTAAGATCAACTCCTAGAACCCACTCATTGCTGTGATTGCTTCAGGACCCCCTCAGGAACCACCCAGACAGGCCCACCTCCAGCCTCTGGCTGCCTCCCTGGTGGCCATGGAGATCATGTCAGCATCTGCACCTGTGTGTCAGGAAAAGCACAAAACCAGATCTTCCCAAAGAGGCTCTGCAAAGGGGAAATTCCAGAGGACCAAGGTGCACGATCTGCTCTGAGGCTGTCAGTGATTTTTGTCTCCCGACACTGGACACTGGGCTACAGTTGTGTGTGTACCGGGCTTCCTTTAATATGCACATCTGGATTGGGCTGGGATTCCCACAGCAGATTTCCTAATGGGGAAGGAATGGCAATAGGGAAATAAACACAGCTAGGCCCAGGTATCCAGACAGACGTATACTGAAGAGCGTTTTAGCAGATATTCAGGAGTCCAAGAAGACTGGGAAATTCCTGTAGGCCCTGTCTTAGCTTGGGCTGCAATAACAAAGTACCATAGACTGGGTGCTGTATAAACGGAAATTTCTCTTAGATCTGGAGGCTGGAAGTCTGAGGTTAGGGTGCTCGCATAGTGGGATCTTGGTGAGGTCTAGGCTGCAGATTGCCAACTTCCCATATCTTCACAAGAGGAAAGTGAGCTAGCTTTTTTTTTTTTTTCTTATAAAGGCATTAATTCCATTCATGAGGGCTCCACCCTTATGAATTAATTACCTCCCAAAGCTCTCATATCCCAACACCGTCACAGTGGGGTTTAGATTTCAACATATGAATTGCTGGGGGGGGCGGGGTGGGCAGGGACCATAGACATTCCAGTCCCTAACAGCCCCAAATGCTAATCTCCAAGTCATTTTGGCTAAGCATTAAAAAAAAAAAAAAAAAAAAACCCAAAAACCAACCTGGAGGCCTTGTAACACCGCAGTTTCCTTAGCCTCACTTCTGGGGGATTCTGATTCCATAGGTCTGTGGTGCATTTGTCTTTTGAGCTTTCCAGAGGACTCTGACAATCATCCAGATTTAAAGAAGCTCAGGGACTTCCTAGGTGGCGCAGTGGTTAAGAATCCGCCTGCCAGTGCAGGGGTCATGGGTTCGATCCCTGCTCCAGGAAGATCCCACAGACCATGGAGCAACTAAGCTCATGTGCCACAACTATTGAGCCTGCGTTCTAGAACCCGTGAGCCACAACTATTGAGCCCGTATGCCGCAACTACTGAAGCCTGTGTGCCTAGCACGTGCTCCACAACAAGAGAAGCCACTGCAATGAGGAGCCCTTGCACCACAACGAAGAGGAGCCCCCGCTTGCCACAACTAGAGAAAGCCCGTGTGAAGCAACGAAGACCCAATACAGCCAATAAATAAATAAATAAATAAATAAATAAATAAATAAATTTATAAGACAAACAAAAAAGAAGCCCAGGACACATCCTTACATTAAAGGCACTGAAGTCCTTCAATAGAGCTACATGTTAATTTCACTGAACAGTTTACTAAAGTTACTTAAAATATATAAGGGGATACCTGTTATTTATTGTATAACACCTGTTTGCACAAGGTCCACTGCTCAGAGAGTCTACCAACATTTTTCCTTAATAATTCTATACGCATATCATAACTCCAGTGATTCTTTCATGCCCTTCCCACCCTTTTACTGAAGCCACTGGGCTGTTCTCCCCCTAAGAGCAAGGGTAGCATTTGCCTTACAATGAAACCAAGAAGGACCTTGCAGGGCCTTCCCAGGTACAAAAGCCCTTCTGAGTCCCCTCTCTTATTTGTAGAAAAGCTGTAGTCTCCCAGACCTCCACTGAGTCATAAAAGAGCAGGTTCAAGCAGTTAATATGTAGGGCAACAGAATCACAGAATCGTTAGTTCCCCCTTGAAGGACATAGATAACAGTGTCTGATGCCCACTCCTGAGTTGTTTTGCAGATACTAAAACCGCCACCAGAGGGAAAAAGCTAACTGCATGATGACCAGACTGTAGCCACAACATAGCTGCTCCACCTTGCACAGTTCCAAGAAGTGGCCTCAAGGAAACTGGGAACAAACCAACCCTGGTGTTGAAGATTACCTGCACTTAAGACAATCAAGATGGCGCTGACCAGACCACCGCGCGACCAGTTAAGATGACTGACGGGGCTAACTGTGCTGTTCTGCACATAACCCCTGCCCGCACACCCTTGAAGCTTTCCTTTAAAAGCTCTTGCCCCGATTGACAGTGGGGAATTGGTTTTGGGGGATGCTAGTCCACCATCTCTCCAGGTCGCTGGCTTCCTGAAGAAAGCATCTTTTTCCAGCAACCTCTGTCTCTCGAACATTGACTTTTGAGCGACAAACAGCTGAACCCAAGTTTGGTTCCAGTTCTGGCCATTGACAACAATATCCCCCCAAGCAGCCTAGGCAAATGAATGTCTCTTAAAATCCGCTCTGAACAGGAGACATGACCTTTCCACCAATGGCAACATTGATCTTGGGGGGAGAGACTGAGAGTTTAAGGATGGTGACTTCTCACTGATCTTCCCAGATCTGAATCTGATTTTTCACCCCACAGGTGGTCATAGTTGGGAAGCCTATAGACCTGCTTTTGGTTGGCCGTTGTGGGCACTGGGTGCCAGCCACCCAACCCCTTCTCCAAGCTGTTCTCCCACTGCTCTGGTATTTGGCTCTTAAACTGGTTCCCAGGTCTGAGCCCTCCTGAGAGAACTGGTTAAGGCAAGAAGCTTCCCACTGCTCCATTTCCTCTGCTTTCAAGCCACCTGGAGACTGAAGACAGTGGTGCTGAGGCTATCGAAATGGGCTTCTCTGCAGAGGGAGCTCTTGTGTTGGAAATCGGGTTAAATTCAGCATGCATAAACCACTCACAGTGGTACTTTACACCCCAGGAGCCCTAAGATCCACTAATCTTCAATCAAAATAACCAGACCATGAAGGGTGGCATATTCATCCCAAAGGCACTTGGGCATCTGGAAGTTAGGAAGAGACTGGACCACCCACATGCGGAGTTTTGCCTTTCAAGGGGTGCAGTGACAGGGCAGGACACTGGAGACCCAGAGGATTCTGTCGGGTGTTGAGGAAAGGGGGCCTGGTCAGTGTCAAGTCCTCTGAGCCCATCCATCCCTCCCTCCATGTAGGCAAATCTGAGCACCTGCAAGGCACTTTAAATGCACGGCTGGGCTGCACCCCACAGGCCTGGGAGCCTTGCAGTTGGGACTGAAGAAGGAGCCCAGAGACAGGGACAGAGACATCAGATGACTTGCTGGACGGGGGCATTTTATACAAACAGTCCTGGAGCGACATGTCACCATGTGTGGCCAACAGCAGGCAGGACATGGCATCTTCTCCAGTTACTCGGGGGAGGAGGAGGCTGCCCTTTATGGGGGGAATTGAAGTCCAGTGGGCTCAGTTACCAGGGGCTAACGAAGCCCTATGATGAAGAGGACTGGGTGGTCACAGGAGTGAAGCAGGCACTGGCCGAGGAGGGGATGGACACAGAGCAAGAGAACAGCCATCTTGAGTGGCCTGACCGCACACGCCGCCCCTGCAGACCCCACACGACCCTCACAATCCTGGTCCGCCCCCTCGCCGGTATCCCTGGGGTCAGGCGGGGCTGCACGGCAACCAAACACCACACATGCAAATCCAGACACCAGCAGCCCAGCAGCACCACGCGTAAGCCAGGCGCGCAGCAAGTCAACTTCTCACGGAAGCCCCGCGGAGGACCCCACGGCGTCTCGCTGTGGACGCAGCCATCAGCAATCAGCCTCAGCTCGCAGGGAGGCCACCGCTGTTGCCCAGTCGGCGAACAGGTTCCCTCCGCTCAGACTAGGGACGAGACGTAAGATGTTCAACAGGCACAAGACAGGGAAGATCGTGACCAGCAAGCGACCCACGAGCAGTGACAGCAAGGAGACCACCCCACCCCGCCTGTGGTCTCTGTCCTGCCTGCAGGACCACACTGCCTGTGCACCCTCGGTCCCCACGGCTGGCACCAAATACCAGAGAGGAAGCTTAACAACAGGCCACAGGGTTAATATAATGGTGCCTTTCTCCAGTAGGGGCCCGGGTTAATTACCTTAGCAGGCTTAGGTGGGGCCGGGGAGAAGACAGGTGAGATCTGTAAGCCCCTTTCTAACCCTACGAGGCGGCAAACGCAAACCACCAGGACTTACCTGCCAGTCCCAGGCCACTTTATAACGTGTTCCCCGGGGGGTAGATCCTGTGTCAAGGGCAAAAGCAAGTTGTTGTCCTGACCAATGCCTAGCAAAGGTCTTTCGGTCCTTTGGTGTCAACAGTTGAGCTCGGATGGCGTTGACTAGTTGCCTCTGGTTTAACACGGTGTGGGTGCTGGGATGCTGTGATAGTTTGCAGGGCTCCAGTCAGCCTCCTGGTCCACGTGTTGAGAGTGAGTTCCCGTCTTATTTTTTTTTAATTTTTTTTTTCCGTCTTAATTTTTAAGTAGCCCCTTCCTAGCCGGGTAGCAGTGGGCTTGTAAGGCAGGTGGAAAAGCCAGTTTATGGCATTCTTATCGGCCTGTTCCTGGACTTCACGGCCCTTGGTCGCTATCCATGTCCATGGGGGGGTCTCATAGGTCATGCACAGCTGTTCTAGACCCCAAATAGTGGTTGTGATACTCGAAGACCGGGGTCGACATTTTGCATCGTCTCTCGCCTGTCGTAAGGCGTTGTAGCCGGCAGGTAGCTGTGGCCCCATCCCCGTATAGCGTTGCTCTGCCCCCGCCCACGGCTGGCACTAGAAGCCCAAGGGTTCTCTTATGATTTTGCCCGTGGCCACAGGCCCCAACCCAGCCCCTCGGGGTAACTGGCCACGTCCACTTCACGGGGCAGTCCCTGAGTTCACATCCCTAAAGCCTGCGTCTGTGACTGTGGTGGGGGTAGGCCTGTCTTCCCCAGGTAACCCCCAAGCGTCCGACAGATAACCCAGGGATCTGGGTCCCGTCTGCAGTCACCAGCCTTCCCCGGGCAGCCGGAGGAACCCCGAGCGCGGGGCTGTCGCTTTTAAACTGGAAAGAGACTGGGAGTTAAACAGGGCATCCTCAGGAACCGGAAGAGAAAGGTGGCGCCGGGGGTGGCCGGCGGCCCAGCGCCCCAGGGCCCCGCGTGCCCGCTCCCCGGCAGCTCGGCGCTCGCGGGCGCGCCCTCGGCCTCCCGGCTGCCCGGCAGCTGCGGGGCTGCGCGCGGGCCTGGGAGCCTTGTACCTGCCCGGCCCTGAGCCCCAGACGGAGACACCGGCGGCCCCTGGACAGGGCACCTGACACGTCCCAAGCAAAGGGTGCTGGGGCGACAGCCCACCGCGAGCAGCCCACGGCTCTCTTCCCCTGGGGGCGGGGCGAGGGAGGATGCCTTTATAGGGGGGACGACGTCACGTGGGCCCCTCCGTTACCGGGGAAACCAGCAGCTTGGGCACGCCCCTCACAGCCCTCGGGTTACCACTACCACGAGGGCAGGTGTTTCCTGTTAGTGAACCAGCAGGTGGAGCCGCCCTGGGCTGAGGACTAGAACAGTCCCTGGGTGGGGCACCTGGCAGGTATGGTCACGTGAGCACCTGCAGGCGAAGCAGGGGCCGGTCGAGCAGAGGACGTACCCAGAGCAAGACAGCAGCCACCCTGAGTGGGCTGACCACACCCAATCCATCTCATTGCATCCTTGGCATAGCTTTGTAGCCCGTTATCTCCCATTGCAGGTGAGGAAACCAAGGTACGGAGAAGTTAAATAATGCCCCATTCAAAGCCCCACAGGAAACAGATGGCTCATTCAAATTAGCCTAGTTTAATAAAGGTACCATTTGCAGAGGTCAGGGTAGTATATTTGTTTTCTATTGCTGCATTAAAAATAGCCCCAAACTTCATGGCTTTAAACGGCATCCATCTGTTAGCTCACAGTTCTGTAGGTCACTAGTCCAGGCAAGGTAGTTAGATTTTCTGCTCAGGGTCTCCCAAAGTTGAAAACAAGGTGTCTCTGGGGCTGTGATCTCATCTGAGGCTCAGGGTTCTCTTTCAAGTCCATTCAGAGTGTCAGCAGAATTCAGTTCCTTGTGGTTGCAGGGTTGAAGTGCCTGTTTTCTTGCTAGCTGCTTGCCAAGGGACAGCTCTTGGCTCCTAGAGACCACTCTTGGATCCCTGTCACGTGTCCCCTTCCATAGGCAGCTCACAGCATGGAGGCCAGCAGGAGACACTCTCTCACACTTCCAGTCTCTCTGATTTCTTTTAAGAATCACCTGATTAGGTCAGGCCCACCCAGGATCATCTTCCTTTCAATGAACTCAAAGTCATTGGACTAGTAACTGAGTCACAGTGTGAAATCTCAAACTATTTACAAGTCCAGACCCTACTCAAGGGGAGGGGATTATATAGGGTGTGTTCACCAGGAAGCAGGAATCATGGGGGAGCATCTTTGTATTCTGCCACCAAGAGGCAAGAAATCAGAAACTACCAGGCATTGTGGGTTTCCTGGGGTTAGTCATGGAGGGACTTGCTGACCATCTCTAGTCATGAATAGATGAGGAAAGGGGGTGGTTACGGAGCTGGGAGACAGAGACGGCTTTGTGGAGAGGGCCACCTAGCAGAAGCTGGACCTCTGGTTGAGAGACACACCTGGCCCATGGAGACCCAAGCAGAAAAATCAGGACACAAAAGAGATTAAAAAATTTCAACCAATGGAACCAGGAAATCTGGAAAGGAATTCATTTAAACTCCACACGTGTGCACGTTTTGTGTTTTATGGTTTACAATGTTTGAACTTTGATTGACACAGGGATTGCATGGGGCTGCCATAACCTTTTCTGAGCTTTGGGCTTCTGAAGATCTATACCTGCTCCTGCCCATAAACAGCAGGGCTAGGGAAGGGACTAGGAGAGCCCCTCATCCCACTGCTCTAGGATGGATAAGAGCATCCCCTTTATCAGAAGGAAGAAAATGGGAGGAAGGTTGCTACGGACCCCCTTTGGCTGCCGGCATAGTGCTTAAGTACATGGCTTTGGAGTCAGGCTGCCTGAATTTAAGTCTTATTTCTGCCACTTACCTGTTCTGTGATCTTGGCCATGTCATTCTTTACCGTTGAGCCTCAGTTTCCTCATCTGCAAAATGGGAATGCTAATACCAGCTTGCTGAGTCATTGTGAGGGGAACGAAGGCAAATGCACTTGGTAAACACTGTAAAAAGATGGATAGTTTATTGGATGTCTGCTATAGGCCGAGTTCCATGAGAGGCACTGGGGTTGCAGAGGTGACCAGGACAGACTAGGTCCTTGCTCCCATGGAGTATATTTTCATAAACAAACAAACAAATAATGAGTCAGGTTGTGGTAAGGGCTACAAAGAAAAAACATCTGGGTAAAAGGGTGGGAAGTTATGGTAGGGCAGGTTCTATTTTAGAAGTTGTATTGGTCAAAGTTTTCTGGAGAAGTAGAACCAATAGAATCTGTACATAGATGTATACACTTATTATACGGAACTGGCTCTTGTGATGCTGGAGGCTGGGAAGCCCCATGATCTGCCATCTGCAAGCTGGAGACCCGTGAAGGCGGATAGTGTGGTTCCAGTTTGAGAACCGGGAGAACTGGTGCTCCAAGTTCTAGTCCAAGTCCAAAGGCCTGAGAACTGGAGGGTCCATGGTGTAAATTTCAGTCTGAGTCTGAAGGCCTGAGAACCAGGGGCACTGATGCTGTAAGTCCCAGGAGTTACAGGAGATGGTATGTCTTCTGGGGGCAGGAGAAAACTGGGGTTCCAGTTGTGCAGTGAGAGCAAATTCTCCCTTCCTCTGCTTTTTTTTTTTTTTTTTTGGTTCTATGCAGGCCCTCAATGGATTAGATGATGCCCACCTGCATTGGGGAGGGCATTCTGCTTTACCAGTCTACTGATTCAAATGCTAACTTCACCTAGAAACACCTACACACACACCCCCCAGAAATAAATAATGTTTAACCAAATAAGTGAGCAACCCTGTGGCCCACTCCAGTTGACACATAAATTAACCATCACAGAAGGGACAGTCCAGGATGGCCTCTCTGAGGAGGTGACATTTAAACAGAGGCCTGTGTATTGGTTGCCAAAGCTGCATAACAAATTACCACAAACTTAAACCAACACACGTTTATTATCACCCAGTTTCTGTGGGTCAGGGGTCCAGGCACAGGTTTGCTGGGTGCTCTGCTTCAAGATCTCATCTGAAAGCTGCCGTCAAGGTGTTCGCTGGGGCTGTGGTCTCATCTGAGGCTCAGCTGGGGAAGGATCCACTTCCAAGCCCGCATGGTTGTTGGCAGAGTCCAATGCCTTGTGAGCCACAGGACAGAGGGCCTCAGTTTCTGGCTGGCTGTCAGATGGAAGGTGCCCCCAGTGCCTCAGCTGCTTGTTGGCTGGTGACCACCGTCAATTCCTTGTCCCATGGGACTCCCCAGCATGGCTACTTGCTTCATGGAAGCCAGCAAGGAGAGTATCCTATAAAGGTGGGCATTCCAGTCTTATATAATGTCGTCATGAACATGATGGAAACATTTCCCATCCTCTTTACTGCATTCTATTGGTTAGAAGGAAGTCACAAGTCCTGACCACATGCAAGGAGAGGAGATTATACAGGGGGTAAGCACTGGGAGGTGGGGATAACTGGGGGCCACCTTAGCATCTGTCTGCCACAGCCTATATGCAGTCAATGAAGGCAGCCAAGTGGAGATCTGGTGTGGCAGAGGGAAACAGCAAGAGCAAAGGCCCTGAGGCAGGAATCTGCTTGGTGGGTTTAAAGAACAGTGAGAAAGGAGGGTGAGAAAAGAGGTTGAAAGAGCAGTGGAGATGGGATCAAATCATGTGGGCCTCACAGGTCAGAGCGAGGGTTTTCGATTTTATTTTGAATGTGACAAGGAGCCGCTGGAGGGTTTTAGGCAGGGGAATACTAAGAACTGATTTATTAACTTAATTTTTTTCAAGATTAAAAAATGTGGTAGAATACACATTAATTAAAACTTACCATTTTAACCCTTTTAAAGGGTGCGGTTCAGTGGCATTTACTACATTCTCAATGTTGTGAAACCATCACCACTATCTAGTTCCAGGACATTTTCATCATCCCCAGAGGAAACCCTGTACCTGTTAGCAGACGCTCCCCATTCCCTCCTCGCCCTAGCCTTAGGCAACCAACTAATCAGCTTTCTGTCTCTTGTGAATTTACCTATCCTGGGTAGCTCATATACATGGAATCACGTGATATGTGTCTGGCTTCTTCCATTCAGTGTAATTAATGTTCATCCATATTATAGCATGCATCACTACTTCACTCCTTTTTTATGGCTGAATAATATTCCATTGTATGGACACACCATCTTTTGCATACCCGTTCATCCATTGATGGATATTTGGGTTGTTTCCACCTTTTGGCCATTGTGAATCGTGCTGTTATGAACACTGGTTTACAAGTATCTTTTTGAACACCTGATTTGCATTCTTTCAGGTGTCTACACACACACACACACACACACACACACACACTGAATCGTTGGGTCATATGGTTACTATATATTTAACTTGTTAAGAAACAGCCAGACTGCTTTCCACAGAGGCTACACCATTTTACATTTCCACCAGTAGTGTATGACAGTTCTAATTTCTCCACATCCTTGTCAACACTTATAATTATCCAATTTTTTATTCTATTCATCCATGTGGGTGCCAAGTGGGGTCTTACCGTGGCTTTGATCTGCATCACCCTGATGACCACTGACGTTGAGCATCTTTTCGTGTGCTTGTTGGTTATTTGTGTATCTTTGAAGAAATATCTGTTCAGCTCCTTTGCCCATTAAAAAAAATTGGGCTGTTCGTCTTTTAGTCATTGAGTTGTAAGAGTTCCTCACATTGATTTATCTTTTAAAATTTCTTTTATATTAATTAATTAATTAATTAATGGCTGTGTTGGGTCTTCATTGCTGCTGCGTGGGCTTTCTCTAGTTGTGGCGAGCAGGGGCTACCCTGTTGTGGTGCATGGGCTTCTCATTGTGGTGGCTTCTCTTGTTGTGGAGCACAGGCTCTGGGTGTGTGGGCTTCAGTAGTTGTGGCACATGGGCTCAGTAGTTGTGGCACATGGGTTTGGTTGCTCCGCAGCATGTAGGATCTTCCCGGACCAGGGCTTGAACCCGTGTCCCCTGCATTGGCAGGTGGATTCTTAACCACTGTGTTTCCAGGGAAGCTCCTTGACTTATCTTTATTGAGCTGTTATCACTGCTCCCAGCAGGGCTCTGCCTGGATCCACAGGCATCCTCTGCTTAACAAGCAAGGGGCTAGAAATGTCCCTTTCCTTGTGCTGCCCACTCACTGACTCATCTCCATCAGCCTCCCTCCAGAGAGTAGAGTCAATACTCCCTTCTCCCATCAGCCTCAGTCCTCCTTGAAATTTACTCTGAAGGCTCCCTGGGGCCCTCTCACCTAAATGCCTCTCTGGGGGCTGCTCAGCCAGCTTTGTGGGGAGCTCTCAAACTGAGAGAAGGGGGTTCCCTGGGGAAGAGTGTGGGCACCCAGCTCCTGTCTCACCTCCTACCTGGTGGGTTAGACACTCAGACCCTGGGGTCAGCCTGGAATTCTGCCTGCATCAGGGCTCTGTGACATCATGCCTCTAGGCGGGGCTTAGGGACCAATTAGGAAGTTAATCCAGCCAGAGAGCCTGGGAGCCCTCTACGGCTTTTGGTCTCTGGTCAGCCACCATGAGGCTGTGTGGCTTTGCCAAAGTCACCTGGAATCCTTGGGCCTCATCTCTGAAACGGGCTTGCATCCCTGTTGGAAGGAGTTGGTTTGAATCTTTCAGATCTGGGATTCTGTGATGGATTCAAGAAATGTCCCATTCAGGATATCACCTCCTCCAGGAAGCCTCCTGACCCCTCAGATTGCATCAGGCGGCCGCCCATCTACCTGGATTACCCTGCCAGCCGTGACTCTATATGGTTGTGATTGCCTGTTACATGTGTCTCACTCTCACGGGCATGTCACCACCTTGCAGATACAAACGGATCACATCAGTTCCTGCTCAGAACTCTTTGAAGACTTCCCGTTGCTTTAGGGTGAAGACCAAATCCTTACTCTGGCCTCAGCTCCCTGCATGGATTTACACTGTCTCCCTCTTCTGTGCGACCTCGCGTGTTCCAGCCACAAGGGTCACTTCGGGTCCTTTATGCTTCATACCACAGGGCCTTGACACATGCCATTCTCTTTGACTGGATGCCCTTTCTTCCCCTCCTCTCCTTAATCACACCCACTCATCCTTCAGATTTCAGCACAAGCTTCCCTTCTCCAGGGATTAGGTCAAATTCTCCTTCTCAGCTCTGAGGATCTCTCCTTTGTAGACTAGTCATTGCTTTTATGATTGGATAGCAACCGTCTCCCCTTGCAGAGGTCCTGAGAGCAGGGACCATGCCCGTTTGTCCTCCCTTGGAGCCCCAGTGCCTTGCCCAATTCCTGTAGCAGAGTGGGCATTAAGTAATTTATGTCAAATAGCGAAGGAATCTTTGCTTGTGCTCTTGGAGTCAGGGCCTGGCACGTCACAGGTGCAAAACAACTGGTTCTCCATGGTCTGGTGGATCCCATCTCTGCTTCTGTGTGGTGTCAATGGCACGGCTTTGGGGTGGACAGACCAGAGTTTGAATGCAGCCTCTTCTACTTTCCAGCTGTGACCTTGAGCACATCTTTTACTTCTCAGAGCCCATTTCTTGGTCTGTTCGCTGGGGGTCTTCACGGGGGGCTGCAGAGAGGATCTCATGGCAGATGGTTTCAAAGCCCTCTGTTAATGGGAGCCCCTTGCAAATGCACTGGGAGAAATACTGCTTCCCCCAACATCCTTCCATGGAGATCAGCGGTTCAGACTCTGGTGGGCGAACCCAGTTCTGGGTGGGCCCCTAAAGGCCGGGGCTGAAGTCCTCATATCTCCTTCCTTTCCTGACCCTCCTCCATCTGAGATGCTTGGTAGAGAGTGGCACTGGCCAAATTTCCTGGTGCCCTGAGTGACTGGGGTGTGTGGCCACAAATTTGAATATCCCGGATGTAATTCCTGAGCCTGGTCACCTGTGTCTCGCAGGCGGGAGGAAGGTGGACAGATTTAGCGGCGAGATGTGCGGCAGCGGCTCTGAGTCCTGTCTTCTTGCTTTATGGGCACAGGGTCTGAGGCATGGTCACGTGCATGCAGCTCCTTTCTCCTCCACTGTGGTTCATACGGAACTTCCCCCACCCTCGCCCCCCAGCTAATTAGTTTTATTGTTTCTTATCTCTTAATTATAACAGAATGTATGCTTATTATTTTTAAAAGGTTTCAAATAATAGGAACTGAAGGCTCTTTCTGCTCCACTCAAATCCCACATTTTAGGGTAACCAGTGCAGTGTAACCTGTATGTGAAATGCTGGAGAGGGTGTGGAGAGAAGGGAACCTTCCTACACTGTTGGTGGGAATGTAAATTGGTACAGCCACTATGGAGAACAGTGTGGAAGTTCCTCAACAAACTAAAAATAGAGCTACCATATGATCCAGCAATCCCACTCCTGGGCGTATATCTGGAGAAAACCATAATTTGGAAAGGTACATGCACCCCTATGTTCACAGCAGCACTATTCACAATAGCCAAGACATGGAAACAACCTAAATGTCCATGACAGATGAATGGACAAAGAAGATGTGGTAAATGGAATACTACTCAGCCATAAAAATGAAATAATGCCATTTGCAGCTACATGGATGGACCTAGAGGTGATCATACTATAAGCAAAGTAAGTCAGAAAGAGAAAGACAAATACCGTATGATATCACTTATATGGAATCTAAAATATGACACAAATGAACTTACTTACGAAACAGAAACAGAGTCACAGACGTAGAGAACAGGCCTGTGGTTGCCAAGGGGGAGGCAGGGTGGAGGAGGGTTGGATTGGGCGTTTGGGATTAGCAGATGCAGAGTATAGAATGGATAAACAAGGTCCTACAGTATAGCGCAGGGAACTAGATTCAATATCCTGTGATAAACCATAATGGAAAAGAATATGAAAAAAGAATATGTGTGTGTATATATATATATATATATGCACACACACATATATATACACACATTCAGTTATATATATATATATATTCAGTTATATATATATATAACTGAATCACTTTGCTGTACACCAGAAACTAACACAACATTGTAAATCAAGTATACTTCAATAAAAACAAAAACAAAAAACCCTGTATGTGACAGCAAAAACTATTAATTGCAGAGTGCTGACTGTAGGATGCACATTAGGCTCTAAGTTGCTCAAATGGGTTAATTCAAGGCTGGTAGCATAGCTGTGCCCATTTTACAAATGAGGAAACTGAGGCCCAAAGATTTTACGTAGCTTGTCAAAAATCACACAGCTAGGGAGAGAGTCAGGATTTGAATCTCCCACATGTATGTTTGCAAAATGCAACATATATGCTTGTGTACATTTAGGTACACAGATTTTTTTCCCACAAAAATTGGATTACAGTGTAGTTTTGGTTCTGAAATTTTTCTTCACTTCATGATACATTGTGGGCATCTCTTTAGGTGGGTATCAATAAATGCACATTTAGTTTTTCAATTATTTTAATATCTGAAGTGTTCCATAGTGCGGATGGGCTGAAATGCATAAAAACCAGCCCCAAGGGAGAAATGCTTTAGTCTTTTCTGAATTTTTGCTTGAAAAACCTTACTATGGTGATCCTCCTTTCACAGATGCCTGAAAAGCTTTTAAAAAATGTTTTATGCACATTGTAAACATCCAAACAGTTTTCCAAAGTGGACGGTGCCTGTGTGTCTCCTGGTCCCCTTGACAGGAGAAACCATTGTTAGTAGTTTCTTCTGGAATCTTCTAGAGAGATTGTGTGTACTTTCAAGTATGTGAACACACATACATACACACAAGGCATGTACACACACATATATACACACAGACACACATACACACTTATATACAGACACACATTCTTGGCACACAAATTATACTATACACATTATTCTGTAAACTTTTTTTTTTAAATTTTAAATTTTATATTGAAGTATCATTGATTAACAATGTTGTGATAGTTTCAGGTGTAAAACAAAGTGATTCAGTTATATATACACATGTATCTATTCTTTTTCAAATTATTTTCCCATTTAGGTTGTTAATATTGAGCAGAGTTTCCACTTCCTTTTCATTTAACAACATATATGGAAAATTGTTATACCTCAGTTGTAAGACATCCTGTGTTCATATTTATTTAATTTTGAGGAAGCAGTATACCCATTGTTAAAATATATAATAAAATATGTTAAATGTATTTATGTGTAAAATATATAAATATATTTGAAGGAAGACAGTAAAAAATCTCCTTCCCACTTCTTTGAAATCCCCTCCCCCACAAATAACTATGATTCTTAGTTTTTTATATCTTTCCATATATATATATATATCTCCAGAATATATTTATATTCTTACTTAATCCCTCTTTTTTACTCAAGAGTGATACACTATATATGTGTATTTTGGAGACATTTCCATTTTAGTACATAAACAGTTTCCTCATTCTTTCTTTTTTTTTTAAACAACTGCATATAGCACAGCATTCCACTGTATGGATAAATCAAAATGGGTTCATCCTTTTAGAAACTATTATTTTAATTCATTAAATACGTGATACAGTGTGGGTATAAAACTCAAGGTGCAGAGGAGTAGCCAGTGAAAAGTCAGTTTCTCCCACTTCTGTCTCCAGATCGCTCAGTTCCTCCATCTGGAAGCAAACACCATTCCCAGTGTCACACTATCCTTCTTGAGATGGGCTGTGTATTACGTGGTGTACACATACGTGCACACACACACACACTTACACTTTTTCCTTCTTTTCCAGCCTCAACCAATGAGGCAGAGATTAACCCGCACAAACACCTCTGTTCTCAGGTGTAAATGGATCAAGTGTCATCATGCAGTTCAATGCCAAGGGCATTGCCAATTTTGATGGATATTTCCAAGCTTCTTTCCTAGGAGGCGCTATATACATCTCCACGTGGATCCCTCAATGCCCAGGTTCTGGACTGGATCAGAAAGGGCTGGGAAGCCAAGGGGAAGTCTGCCTCCATGCTTTCCCTCAGCCTTACCCTTTATGTCCTTCCTTCCAAGCTTTCCCCCCAGCTCTGGCTTCATGATCAGCCTTTTCCAGGCAGTGTGCTTGCTCCCATGTCCCCATCAAATTGAAGCTACATTCACAGGCCTTTTGTATCACCAAGTCCATATGTCTCAAAGGCTCTTCTCTGTAGGTAAGTAGGTGGAAGGGAACAATTTTACTCCTCCAGTCAAATATGTAGTTTCACCAATTCTGGGTGAAACTATTTTAAGCAGGTGTCTTTACTGCAGGACTTTTCAGTGCCTTTAGTATGCTAACATACATTGGGATCTCTAAGAGGTCTTAGAATGTGTAGACTGCTTTGACTACACAATTTCTGACATGCTGACATGGTTTCACTGCTTTACTGTACTGAAGGGGCATGTGAAGCCCAGAGAGGGAGTGCTACTTCTCCAAGATCACACAGCAATGGTGGAGATCTGAATTTCCAGACTTCCCATGGCAGCGACAACAATGAAGTGCTCAATGCCCTTTCCTGGCACTACCAATTCTAAATGTTGAGCATTGGGGTGTCCTGGTGACCTTCATGGGCACCAAGACATGTAGATTCATTATAATTTTTTTTTCGACCGTGTCATGCAGCTTGTGGGAGGGATCTCAGTTCCCTGACCAGGGATTGA
Source organism: Hippopotamus amphibius kiboko (assembly GCF_030028045.1). Lineage (NCBI taxonomy): Eukaryota > Metazoa > Chordata > Mammalia > Artiodactyla > Hippopotamidae > Hippopotamus > Hippopotamus amphibius. The sequence goes on along the minus strand of NC_080193.1, from coordinate 7,090,097 downwards.
ACCCAGGCCACTTCAGTGACAGTGTTGAATCTTAACCACTAGGCCACCAGGGAACTCCCTAGATTCATTAAATTTAAAATAATTGCATAGGATTCTTCAAAAGTGTTAAGATCACAAAAACAAGGGAAGGTGCGAAACTGTCACAGATTGGAGTAGACTTAGGAGACATGGCATCTAAATGCAACATGCTTTCCTGGGGTGGATCCACTTTAGTCAAAAGACAGGTGAAATCCAAATAAAATCTGTAGTATAACTAATAGTATGGCACCAATGTCAGGTTCTTAGTTTTAATCAATATACTATGGTCATGGGTCTTTCCTGGTGGCGCAGTGGTCAAGAATCTGCCTGCCAAGGCAGGGAACACGGGTTCAAGCCCTAGTCCAGGAAGATCCCACATGCCACGGATCAACTAAGCCTGTGCGCCACAACTACTGAGCCTGTGCTCTGGAACCCACGAGCCACAACTATTGAGCCCATGTGCCACAACTACTGAAGCCCATGCACCTAGAGCCTGTGCTCCGCAACAAGAGAGGCCACCACGCTGCAAGGAAGAGTAGCCCCCTCTTGCCACAGCTAGAGAAAGCCCATGTGCAGCAACGAAGACCCAACGCAGCCAATAAATAAAATAAAAATAAATTTATATAAATATGTATATATACTATGGTTATGTAGGATATTAACACTGGGGGGATGCTGGGTGAAGGATATACCAGGACTCTCTGGTTTATCTTTGCAGCTCTTCTATAAATCTAAAATTATTTCAAAATAGAAAGTTAAAAATGCATATATTATTTATGCCAAGTCAAACACCATCCTGTACTGGATTCAGCCACAGAAAAACAGAAGCAAGCCCAAAATATATGTTAGAATGCTGCATGGAAAGATCCCTGGAAAAATACACAAACATGCTGATCATCTTGGTTACTTGTGAGGAGGGCCCTGGGGTGGCTAGTGTGAAAGGAGGGAGACTTTTCACAATTTATTCTTTAATACATTTTGGATTTTCAACTATGTACATACATTCTCTTTTGACAATTAAATCTTAAAAATAACCAAAATGAAAAAATGGAAAAATGTTACTTTGGTCTTTTTGGGGGGCAAATAAAATGTAACAATACTGCTCATTGCCGTTAGTGTTAATTGGAGTTCCTATGATGTGGCAGGTGCTGTGGTGAGCACGGAACAGGGATGAACTCATTGAATCCCCTCAACAACGCAAGACCTCTGTTTTATAGAAAAGGAACCATTGGCTCAAGTTGTCACATAGAAAGTGACAGAGCTGGAGTTTGAGGTCAAGACCACCTCATTCCATCACCTGAGCATTTAATCATTCTTTCTACTACTATGGGATAAATACGCATGCAAGAGGCTATGGGAGCAAACAAGACGGGCATGCAGCAGGTGCTGTAGGAGCCCTCCTCAGAGTCCCTTGCCCTGCATTTCTTTCCCTGGGGGTGGGGGTACGGGAAGGCGGGGGAGGGTCTCTCTGGCCATTGGACCTGCTCTATCCACGCTCTGGTCAGCTAAAAGTGTTGGTGAATTACACCCCAACCAATGACTAATAGAAGTTGGTGTATAAATACCCCAGCTCCCTCCCCTCTGGGTGACAGTGACACTCTGTGTCCTTTGGGTGTCAGGATTGAGCCTTGTTGCCCACAGTGGCAACCTGCTTGATAACACATCCCTTCTCTGATTCACTTCTCTTCTACCTGCATGCAAATATTCATCTCTGGGTTTGCTTCTGGGAGCTTCTAGGTTAAGATGAGCCCCTAATCCAGTCTGGAGGAGGTAGAGAAGACTGCCAAAAGCAAGTGAGTTTTATTTATTTTTAGGCCTTTAAAAATATGAGATATATTTTACATTTAGTGAAATGTTTGATCTTTAAGCATATAGCTAGATTGAGTTGATAAAGGTATACACTTGTGTAACCCCCATACCTATTAAGAGAGAACATGTCCACCACCCCAGAAAATTCCTTTGTGCCTTTCCCAGGCAATCCCTCCATCCCCAGAAGCAACCACAGGTCTGATTTCTATCACTATAGGTTAGTTTTTTTTTTTTTTTTCTTTTCTAGTACTTGTAAATGGAATCATACAGTAAGTGCCCCTTGGATTTGGCTTCGCTCACTCAGTGGAATGCTTCTGAGATGCACCCATGCTGTCACATGTGTCAATAGCTTATTTATTTTCTATTGCAGTAGAACATGAACATACCACGGTGTATTTATTTGTCATCCTGTGGATGGACATCTGAAGTATTTCTGGGTTTTGCCTATCATGAATACAGCTACTACGAACGTTCTTGCACACGACTTTTTTTTGAGAATCTATGTTTTCATTTCTTTTAGGTAAATTCCTTGGAGTAGGATTAATTGGTCACATGACAAGTATATATTTTACTTTTGTTTCAGATTTATTTATTTACTTGGCTGCTCCAGTTCTTAGTTGCAGCACATGGGATCTTTTAGTTGCAGCATGTGGGATCTAGTTCCCTGACCAGGGATCTAACCCAGGCCCCCTGCAATGGGAGCACAGAGTCTTAGCCACTGGACCACCACGGAAGTTCTGACTTTTAAAGAAACTGCTAAGTGGTTTCCAAAGTGACTATAGCATTTTGTACTCCCACCTATAATAAATGAGCAGTCCAGTTCCTCCACATCCCTGCTGACATTTGATGTTGTTGGTCTTTTTCATGTTATCCATTTATCTGGGCCTGTGAGGGCAAACCAGGCTTTGGAGAGTGGAGCAACACAGGCCCCCAGAGTGTCAGGCATTACCCAAACAGTATTACAGTTGCCAAACATGGGTGATTTCCTTGACAGTTTCAGCAAACAGGGAAGCCTCCCCTGTGGAGCGTGAACTCTGAACATCTTTTCTCTTTTTTCCACTCTGTGCTGGCAGCATTCAGCATACCTCTCAGGCTCAGACCAAGATGTCTAGTTCTTAACTCTGTCTCTCAGATGTGAGCAGGTAAAAAGAAATTTTGGGGGGCTTTAAACATTCTTTTCTTTCTGATTCTGTTGGACCAAGGGAATCAGATTATTTACAGAGTGCAGGTGATTTTAGAAGTTTAAAAGCAAACTCATCTGTGCTAAGCTACAACCTGGCAATGGGGTCAAAGCTTTGCAGTTACGCATCCATTGAACAGCAGAAGGAGAGGTTAGCACCAACAGTGACTGATCTTAAATCCTGATCTTCCAGCTTTTGAAAACTCATTCCCCTGCTTGAAGATTTTCATTGGCTCCCATCACCAGTAGACTAAAATACACACTCCACTAGCCCTTGGGTGGAGGGTACTCTCCACCTACTCCCTCTCTGTTCCAGTTCTACTGACTCCCTTGGGTGTCCCAAATACACCAAAATCACTCCTGCCCCAGGGACTTTGCACATGCTGTCCCCGCTGCCTACAATGCTTTGTTTCCTGCTCTCAATGGCTTGATGTCTTAATCTTGGGATTCAGCTTTTCAGAATTTTCCCATCTTTTTAGAGATTACCTTTCCTAATCACCAAATCAAAATCATTTCTTTATCGAACTAGGCTCCTCCTCTTTTGGTTGGAGGTAAAGAATCTATGAGAGTCATAGCTCTTCCCCTCCATCCATCTGGAGGGAGAAGAGAAAAGCACCAGTGACCCGCCTCTGGTTTGTTTTACTGTGGGGAAAACAGAGATGCCCATCGTATCATCATTCCAAGGGCAGCGCACCATCAGGTAAGATCATCAATCCGAATGCCATGATTCTTTTGGGAAGTTATTTTTACAGGACGTGGCAACCGTTTCTAAAGTCTTAAGAATTTTTCAAGGCCCTTTTGCTCTCCATGTACTTTCAAGACAAGTTGTTAACAATTATGTGTTAACAACATGTATGAGCCTCCACATGGCACTGAATAACGAGATCGTGTGCTCCTAAGATGGTTCTCAATTTCACATCTTCTCAAATCTGGCTCTCTGAACTTTGTTTTCTAACGCAGGAAGAGATCTGTGCCCTGGTCACTGCAAGGGAGAAGAGCCTTTTCTTTTGTCTCCTTCTGAGAGCACTTAGTAGGAACTTACGTGTGCGTGCAGTAGCTGGATGGATGCACAGTGGTGAAAGCTAAGCTGAAGCTTCTGATCAGTTTGTTGGATGCCCAAGGGCACATGGGGCCTGCAGCTGTATCCGGGCAACTGTCCCCATTGGACTAAGAACCTGCCCCTCTGTATACTTCCCTGCTTGGCGCAGACATCACGGCGGCCAAGTGCAGACTGAGGTCACCTTCCCGGGCAGAATGCAGGAGCAGGGAGGTGTCGATGGTGGGTGGAGGGAAGCCAAGGGGCAGAAGGGCTCTGGGGAGGGGGCTTCAGCCTCAGCTCAGACCCCGATCTACTGTCCCACCCGTGAGAGCTGACTGCTGTCACCTTGGGTCACAAGCTCTATGCGGTAGCCATCGTGGGTATTCATGGAGATTCCGCAGGAGTTCCCAGGCTCTGGAAACCCTCTTTCCTGTTTCAAAGTGCTTCCTTTGCACTTCAGAGGGTTCATTCCCACCACTCACCCCCACACACGAGATTTATCACCATGTCCCAGCTGAGAAACTGGGGATGCCAGGCCATGAAGATGCCCCTTAGGGGCACGGACAGCAGGAAGGCAAGGTGAGGCCGTGGAGCCATGGCCCCAGCTGCCCGAGTGAGCAAGAGAGACCCATTGACCATGCGGGTGGTTTGGTTTGCTTTGGAGGGTGAGCAGTGCCACCCACTAGATTCCACGGTTCTTGGAAGACAGGCTGTCACCAGCAGTTGGGCAAAAAGTCAAGAGTGAAAAGAAAGATAGAAGTCATTCCCCCAGCACTTCTTTGGGTGGGGAAAAAAGTGTTGGCCAAAGTTCTAATTTCCTGGCCTGGGGAAGAATAAGAATAAGAGGAACCCCCTTCCTTGTATAATCCCTCAAGCTATGTCTTGGCTTAGCCAGTCCTGCTGTTGCATCTTCTTGTAGTTAAGGTAGATGGAGTCCTGTCTCGGTCTGGGTCCCCGCCTCAAAGCAGAGCCTGAGATGAGGGTTTGGATGCTGAGGTCCAATTGGAAGGAGGTGCAGGAAGCAGGAGTGAGGAGGCAGAGAGGTTGGAAGGAGGGGAGCCAGCATGGTGGGCTGTAGGGAGCGGGTATCTCTCTGGGCGACGGGGCTCCACCCTGTGAGACACCCTCTGAAAAGCTGTGCTGACAATGCCTCAGAAAGGTCTCTCTGAGGGATGGGGGTAGCATTCACCCCTCAACTCCTGTCCCCCCACCGCCCCCCACCCCCCAGTGGAGGGGGAGCTCCCCCTACTTCTTGGCTGCCCCTGCTGGAGAACTAAGCTGTTTCTGCAGCTTTGGAGAAGACCTGGAGGCCGAAAAGTGGAGCAAGTCCCTGGCTTGTGCTTGAGATGGGCCATGGCCAGCGTGCATGGAACAGTCTGCCACAGAGACGCCGAGAGGATGTGATGTGGGCACACAGTCTCCCTTTAGGTGTAGACACTAAGGGTGGCAACCAAGTCAGTCTAGAATCCAGGTGGGCTCTGCAGCCAGACTGCTTGGGCTGGGATTCCAGTGCCACTCTACTGCGTTGGGGCGGTTCCTTAGCCTCTGTGAGCCTCAGTTTCCTCCTCTGTACAATGGGAACAACCCCAGTGCCTCGAGTGAATGTTGGCTGGAATAAGACACAGGAGGCTCTTCTCTCAGCCACAGGCATAGAGAAAGTTCCCAGTGAGCATTTGCTGTTGTCTGCACGGTCCCAACATGGGCTTTGAATTCTATCCTGTTGGTGGGAGGAGGTGGCATTTGTGGATATCTTTTAGAGTGCTCCGTGATGCCCAGGAAAGCCTGGAAACAAAGGGAAGAAGGTCAAAGGCAGTTGGGGCCACAACCAAATAGACCACGAGGGATTTTGTAGTTTCATGCACTTGTTTCTGACTGGCGTTCCTGGCCCGCCTTCCAGAGGATCAGTGATTCAGTGGGAGCACCTCACACTCTCCCTCTGGCCCCTCCCCTCCCTCCATCCCGAGTGCTCACCCATCTCGAGGCCCCAGCACCTCAGCCGATTCTCCTTGTTAACCATAAACACAAATCCTGTTATCTCCCCTCTCTTGCAGCACTTGCCCCTTGATTTAAGCTGCTTTCTCTTCCCCTTTCATCAGCCCTGGGCCCCTCCTGTCGTATATCTTCCCGTTTATCTACTTCCCTGTGCTCGGTAGCCTTGCGCGCGATCGATTCGTGGGGGGAGATGGCAGGCCGCCTGCTCAGCCCCGGAGCCCGCTGTTCTTCTCCGGAGCCCGGGCCAGTATTTCTTGTTAAGCTTCTGTCTGGCCATGTTCGGTTTCTCATTAGGTTTCTGCCCGGGCTGGGTAGTATTTCTTGTTCCTCCGCGGTACAGGCTGGAGATCTCTAGTAATTCTTAAACGGCGAGATGGAGAGGCGCACCTTTAGAGCGCTCTAGAATCCATCTGGCCCGTGGCTCGAAGTGGTACGTGGGGGGCTTATGGGAGGAGGGATGACGAGGAGCGGCTCCCATGAAGGGGACTTGGTGGGTCCCTGGGTCACACTGTAGGTTTACTCGTGTGCCTGCTGAGGCCACCTCCACCTTGCGTCTCTGTATCTGGCTCATCCCAGCAGGCCAGGAAGGAGTTCCCTGGTGCCAGTCTCATTCCATACCATCTTTGGAAAGAGCCCAGCAGCTCTGCTAATAACTCAGGTGTGGCAAGTCCTTCCTATCCCCGACTCAGTTTCCTCGCCTGTGAAATAAGTTGGTTTCTCTTTCTTTTGTGCCTTTCTTCATTTATTTAACAAACATCAAACATGAGAAGAGTGTTCATGATGTCCCAGGTAGTGTTCTAAATACTTTACAAATGTTGACACATAGAGATTCTCTTAGCCACCCTAGGACAAAGTTTTACAGATGAGAAACCATGGCACAGAGAGGTTAAGCGACTTGCCCAAAGCCACACAGCTAACAAGTGGCAGAGCAGGGATTCAAACCCAGGCCCTGGCTCTAGTGCATGTGCTCTCAGGAGGTGGTTCCTCTTGATGGTCTTGTGGCCTCCATTCACTTCCCAAATGCTGCTACAGGTGATTCTTGTTATTAAAGCTAGTGAAGTTTTATAAAGTAGTCACAAACACTGAACTGGTGACTATTGAACCGTTGCTCCTAGGGGACACACAGAGTTAGGTTCCTGAAAGCCCCTGGTCACGACATTTTAATACATCAACTTGCTTTCTGTGTGCTTCTGTTTAAAGACACCTGAGTTAATATATATTGTTGATTCATTAATATTGAACTCAGGGCCACTAGCACTATAGCTCATGCCTGAATAAAGGTTCTCTGACACATGTATTTTCTCCATAAGGCACATCACAGCCTTCTTGTGCTTAGGAACCCTAGACAGCTAAAGAGCAACGTGAAATGAACAGAGAAACAAACAAAAGCAGCAAAATCACCAACGAAAAGCATACAGATACAAAAAATGTGGCACCATTTGTGTCACAAAAGGACACCTGTTCACAGTATGAGAGCTAAAACAGGAAGACAGAGTGCCACCTCACTCAGCCCCAGCTGGGAACGTTCCCGACGGGTGACTCAACTTTTTTGCTGCTCTGCACGTGACCACAAAATGACTGTGGAGATTGATATGGGGGTTACAAGTACGTTTTAGCAAGTAGGTGAATTTGCAGATACAGAATCCATGAATAATAAGGATGGATGGTATTTTGTATTACTCCCCTGCTCAAGCACCTTCTGAGGCTCCCTGCTACCTATTATATCAACTAATCAAGGAGAAACTCCACCTGCCTGCCTGTCAAGAGTTTTAATAATCTGGCCCCATTCCGTCTATTTTTTTTTAAGCTCTTTTTTGGAATATAATTGCTTTACACTTTTGTACCAGCTTCCGAGGTACACCAAAGTGAATCAGCTGTATTTATACATATATTCCCATATCCCCTCCCTCCTGCGACTCCTCCCACCCTCCCTGTCCTGGCCCTCTAAGGCATCACCCATCATCAAGTTGATCTCCCTTTGTTATACAGCAACTTCCCACTAGCTATCTATTTTACAGTTGATAGTGTATATATGTCTATGCTACTCTCTCACTTCGTCCCAGCTTCCCCTTTGCCCCCCGCTCCCCAACCCCGTGTCCTCCAGACCATTCTCTGCATCTGCATCCTTATTCTTGCCCTGTCACTGGGTTCAGCAGTACCATTTTTTTTTTTTAGATTCAGTATTTTTTTTTAAATTTATTGGCTGTGTTGGGTCTTTGTTGCTACGTGCAGGCTTTCTCTAGTTGTGGCGAGCGGGGGCTACTCTTCATTATGGTGCCTGGTCTCCTCATTGGTGTGGCTTCTCTTGTTGCGGAGCATGGGCCCTGGGTACGTGGGCTTCAGGAGTTGTGGCACATGGGCTCAATAGTTGTGGCACACGGGCTAAGTTGCTCCTCGGCCTGTGGGATCTTCCTGGAGCAGGGATCGAACCCATGTCCCCTGCATTGGCAGGCGGATTCTTAAGCACCGTGTCACCTAGGAAGTGCCCCCCCCCCAATTTTGTCTATTAAAACACATTTCTCTTAACTCCTGGGGCCATCTCCTTTCTCCCCTGGCCTGGTTCCTCTTCCTTACTATTCTGCCACACCACATCACCAACTCACTTCTAACTTCACACCTGTGCTCTCTGTTTCCCCTCTGGGCATATCCTCCTTTCACTTACCTACCAAATCCTACCTACAGTTAAAAGTTCAGATCAAAATTCTTTTTCTTTGTATAGCTTTCTCCCACTGATTTATCCCTTCTTGGATGTCATAGATTCATACCATAATGGAGGTTAATTTTTAAAAATGTCCTTTTGTGATTCTCTCACAAACAGCCTGCACGTGGGGAATTTCCCACAAACTACTGTTCGATGACACTCTCAGAACAGGAGACATCCTAGCTGCACTGACCATGGCTTGGATAGTGAGGGAGTTTTGGTTAGAAGTGCAGAAGGACAGATAATGTTGTACTCACCATTGAGACCTGGCTGGAGGAATGTTTTAATTCTTCAGAAATACCAATCGGTCTCCTTCCGTAACATAGAACAGTGTGCCAAGGATGATTAGACCATCAAAGGAGTCTTACCGAGAACTGATCTGTTCAGAGAGGTAAGCCTCTGCTTCTAACGGCCTCGGGGTGAGCTGGCCCTGTGTACAAGGACGCGGGCGGGGTGGGTTCCGAGATCTCTACTTGGGTAGGGGCTGGACATAACACGAGGACTGTGAGCCCTTTCTCTGGGACCCAGCTTAGCCTCAGTGATGCGCGTCCCCCCTCCCACCCGCCGTGGAACAAGCTGGTCCAAATCATAGTCTGCGAGGTGCTATTTATGTCTTGTTCATTTTCCCATGTCTTCACCCCTCTGAAGGAAAAGACCCGCAACCTCAGTGCCCTGCCCTGGGACACGGATGAAGGACAGGTAAGATGGGCAGAGGGTGCCTCTTCCTTCTGCCCATTACCTATACCTTCCTTTCCTCCTTAAAGTGCTCCTTCTCAACAGTGTTCCGTTGGGTGGAAACCTGCGGATCAACCAAAGCGGGTTTGGATAAACTAGGCTTGAATTCTACCAGCAGATTGGCAACATACAGGACGTCAGAGCCAGGAGGAAACTAAGGGGCTGGTGGTCAAGTTCAGCTCCTCCTTCTTGTGCTTGAAAAGAAACTGAGGTCCAGCTCGGGGAAGGTCACACAGCTACTTTATTCATAGAGCCCCTCAAAATTGGGGTTGTCCTTCAAATGTCTCCACTTTCTCTCCCTGCCTCTTTGGATGTTTCCCCCTAGGCTTACAGTAGCTTCCCCAAGCTTAGGTGTTAGTAGCTGTGATGGAAAGTAGGACGGGTTAGGCATGAGGGCAAAGATCCAACCTGACCTTGTGACCCATTGGCTGTGTGACCTTGAGCAAGTCACTTACCCTCTCTGAGCCTTGGTTCCCTTATTTGTAAATATGAAGCTAGTGATGTCCACCTCACTGCCCTGTTGTGAGGAATAAGTGATATGATCTATGTGATATTAAACTAATATTTACTGAGTCCTCCTAATGGAGAGCTCATAATAGATGCTCAAGAAACGTTGGTCCTTTACTCCTTACCCTAGACGTGTCCCTGTGACCAGGTAATTTATACCCATTCTCTGTGTTGTGTTGCGGAGTGTGTGTTATGCTTTGTACCAAAACTATTCTAATCGTGGGGTTTCAGGCTTGGTGTGTGTGTGGCGGCCACTTTGAGTGACTCTTCTGTCAATTCTGAGCCCTTCTCAGAACTAGACTGGCCTTGGCTTCTGCATTGTTTTCTTTTCCTTTTTTTTTTTTTTTTTTAAGTTTTTTCATTTATTTATTTACTTATTTTTGGCTGCATTGGGTCTTCGTTGCTGTGCTTGGGTCTTTGTTGCGGAGCACGGGTCCTAGAGCACGCAGGCTTCAGTAGTTGTGGTGCACAGGCTCAGTAGTTGTGGTGCACAGGCTCAGTAGTTATGGTGCACAGGCTCAGTAGTTGTGGTGCACGGGCTTAGTTGCTCGGAGGCACGTGGGATCTTCCCGGACCAGGGATCCAACCTGGGTCCCCTGCCTTGGCAGGCGGATTCTTAACCGCTGCGCCACCAAGGAAGTCCTGCATTGTTTTCATTCCAGCCAAGAATGTTTAGAAAAGGGGCCCACACCTGGCGGATCTGTGTCCATCCCCCGCACCCCTCTCCTTGTTCTGTCTCAGATGGACGATCTGACCACAAAGAATTTTCCTCATGGTCATAAGAGGATGAAAAACCATGCACGCAGACACTTCTCTGAAGGGTGACATTTTTCACAGCCCCTCTCTCTTTTTGAAGTGGTGGGGGGGATGGGGAGAAGAGCAGGATTCAGTGCTATACATCCTGGGTTCCAGTCCCAGCCCTGGCTCTTGCTGTGTGACTTTGGGCAGAATGCTCGGTCTCTCATGCCTTGTTTATCACGTAGGGGTGACAACTGTTCCCATCTAACGGTTGTTAGGGGACTCAATGATGGGATGTATGTAGCCAAAGGTCCAGCACCCAGTAACAGCTCACTAAATATTAGCCATGTCTAGAAAAAAGAAGGCAGTATTCCAATTGTAGAATTGACTTCCAGAAGATTGGATTGTCTTAAATATTGGACAATTCTCTTTCCCTCTCCTGGCCTCATTTTCTCCATCTGAAAAATGGGGGTGGGACGGATGGAACCAGATGGCAGGTGTTTACACGGGCCCAAAGAGCTTAGGCCACCGGCCCCACCTCTGCCACCTGTAAGACTCTACCCTCCGGCCGGCAGGAGCCCTGTTTCTCTCCCTCCCCAGTGCTTCTTCGGCCCCCAGCACACGGCGCCTGGCAGAGAATGGACACCAGACAAATGCGTGTTGCGTGAATGGAGGAGCCCTGCCTTGGTTTGTTTTATCTACTGGGTTTTTGCACACGATTTTTTTTTTTTTTATTTTTTTAAATTTTTTTTGGGGGTACACCAGGTTCAATCATCTGTTTTTATACACATATCCCCGTATTCCCTCCCTTCCTTGACTCCCCCCCCTCGAGTCCCCCCCACCCTCCCTGCCCCAGTCCTCTAACTTTGCACACGATTTTGTTTGAACAAAGAATCACATGGTTCATCGGTTAGGCCCTAGCAGAAAACATACGACACATACAAATAGGGATAATTTGAGGAGGGTTTTTTAAAATTAATTAATTCATTAATTGGCTGCGTTGGGTCTTTGTTGCTACGCACGGGCCCTGTCCAGTTGCAGTGAGCAGGGGTCACTCTTCATTACGGCCCTTGGGATTCCCATTGCGTTGCCCTCTCTTGTTGTGGAACATGGGTTCTAACAGTTGTGGCTCACGGGCTCTAGAGCTCAGGCTCAGCAGTCGTGGCGCACAGACTTAGTTGCTCTGTGGCATGTGGGATCTTCCTGGACCAGGGATGGAACCTGTGTCCCCTGCGTTGGCAGGTGAATTTGCAACCACTGCACCACCAGGGAAGTCCCTTGAGGAGAGTTTAATAAAGGAATTGCTTACAAAGCTGTGGGCGGGTCATAGGGAAACCACACAGGATAATGCAGTCTCTGGGGTCTAGTTATCGCGGGGTACCAGCATCACTCCTAGACTGGAGGATGTGACCAGGGAGGATTAAGGGTTACGTGGTCTCCGGGCAGGGGCTGAGAACTTCCATGAAGGGATGTAGCCGCCTCTCAGAGACCCTGGCAGGCAGGAGCTGGGGGGGCAGGGAGGGGGAAGGGAGGGATGAATACTCTGACCTCCATTCCCCCCACCCCCTCTCATTTCCTTCTGGACCTCCCATTGGTGGAGCCCAACCAGAAGGCAGAAGGCAAGGCAGTCCATTGCAGTCCGCACTTGTCAGCCTCTGGGGCAGAGAGTCGGGGGAGAAGGGTAGCCAGGGGATAGGGGTGGAGCAAAAGGAAGATGCCCGCGGCCAACACCCCCCACCCTGCAACACACAACACAGGATTACCTCCCAGATCGCCAGGGTCCTTCCAGGTCTGTTGTGCACAGATTCTTCAATATGTCCAGCCTTGCCAAGGTCCTATGTAACAGCTCAGAGTTGGGTGGGGATGGACTGATACTAATGGCACGATTTTGTTGCATTAGGTCAAATAATGACTATATTCAGATGTCAGGTTTTTGGGTCATGGGATTTTTCCTCCTTCCTCCCTCCCTCCCTCCCTCCCCCCACGCCCCCACCTCCTTCTCCTTCCCTCTCTCTTCCTCTCCTCTCTCTCTCTCTGTCTGTATTTTCTACACACGCACAGATATTCCTCCTGCCGCTCTGGGATGCTGACAGTGGGAGCAGATATACAGCGTTTTCGCCATGATATAAGGGCTGCTGCAGTGCACAGCTGTCTCCCACGAAGGCAACTGCCTGGGTGTAAAACTGCATTTCCTTGTCAGCACTGGTCTTCGTGGCTGTCTACTGACTTTTCCAGAAATTCTTGCAGGGCAGAGTTTCTCAAACAAGGGAGATTTTGTGCCCACCCCCTTCTCCATGGGGACACGTGGCACTGTCTAGAGACATTTTTGGTTGCCACAACTAGGGGTTTGCTACTGGCATCTGGGGTGTAGGGGCTAGGGATACTGCTCAACATCCTTCAATGCACCGGACAGCCCCCCCCAACCCCCACCCTGCCCCCAAAATTATCCAGTCCAAAATGTTAGTGGTGCCAAGGTTGTGAAACCCTTTTGTAGAGGTAGCCTCTTCATATGGCTTTAGTCTTGGAGTCTCCCCTTCTCTGAATTCCCTCTACTACCTTCTTGCTATGTGATTACGAAGATTCTTGGATACCTTCAGCAACGGGGAGCTCACTACCTATTTTGAAGCCAGTCAGGCCTGGGCTTAATCCCGGCTCTTTCACTGGCAGCCGTGGGACTCTGGGCTTCCCAAAGGTGGAGGTGGGTCCACCACTCTGGGCCTACATTTCTTCCAGGACCATGGGATCAGAAGCAGCCCTACCTCACAGGTTGTATGAGGATCAGACGAGATGATGCTTTAAGTGACCGGCTCAGTGCATGGCACAGGGTGAGACTGCTCAGTAAATGTTCTCAGCTATGAACGCCAAGCCCTCTCTGGTTTCATCACCTGGTGCATGGGTGCGTCAGGAGAAAATGAATTTCAGGGTCTCTTATGCCTGGGAAATTTCAGAAATCTAGACAAGTTTAGTATTGAATGAGGAAGAAAATAGAGGCTCTTGGGGAAACCTTTTCCTTTGGGGTTGTTTCCTGGCGGGGAGGGGTGGTCTCTGCAGATGCTCAGAGGAGACCTGATAGCAAGGTTTTATGATCGTCTGTGAAAGAGAATCAGAATTGCTAATGAAGGCAGCGGCGGGCACCAGTTAAGTTGGGAAGTGGATGGTTCTGACCGCCATTCACTCCATTTCACTGAGGGTCATCTTTCAGGGCTCAGCGCTCCATAGCGCACCCCAAAGGTGGGTACCAGTGGACCTACCTGGAGAGACTCAAAGGTGGGGGGATGGGGAGGGAGGCTGAGAGGGAGGGGATGACCCCCGTGAGCCCAAACATCTCAGTCCAGACACCCTTGCATCGCCTGAGTACCACTTAGCACTGTCCTCTGTTCTCCCCAGTGCGTGTCCTTGGAGGGGTACATAGGGCTTGGGGATGGGGTGTGTGTGGGACTCAGGCCCAAGTGCCTGGTCTCTGAGAGATGACCTCTCCCACCTCCATTCCTACAATTGCTAACAGGTGTAAAGCTCTCATCCTGTGCAGGCTCCATGCTAATTCTCTCACCTGGTCCTCATAATATCCCTCCAAGTGCGGGGGTCTGTTACTACCCCATGGAGCAAATGAGGAATTGAGGCTCATAGAAGTGAGGCCCCCTGCCCGAGGCCACACAGGTGAGGAGGGGCACAGGCGGGATCCTAGGCAGCCGGGCTCCAGAGTCGACTGCTCAGTCCTCTCCCAAAGAGCTCCCGTCCGCCTCCATCCATCTCCCCTCAGCCCAGGATCCTCTGATCAATGTGAGAAACCAACTGTTGGTGACATTTCATCTCACTTGGAGACTGATGGTGATCATTTGCAGTCTTGCCAAGGTGGGACCATTATATATATTATTCAAAGCAAATATAAAGGAAGGGCTGCAGTGCAGAGGGCAGTGTGAACACGGATGTGGAGCCTGCAGAACCAGGGACGCAGACCCGTGGAAACAGTTACCCTTGATTACCCACCCACGGCTCCCTAGACCAGGGTCTAGTCTATGGTCACACGACCACACAAACACATACAGAATCATAACTAGGACAGGCACTGGGAGAGATCAGAACAAGTGCGTCCAACAACCCCAAGACCACCCTCAAGTTCAATGAAGGAGCTGCATAGAGTACCTGTAAGTCCTTTACTAGAAAGGACTCACTGCTATGGTTTATTATGTGAAAGGAGGCAGATTAAAATCAGCAAAGGAAAAAGGCGCCTAAGGCAGAGTCCAGGAGAGCCCAGGAGCGAGCTTGATGTTGTCCTCGTGGGGTCGTGAGGACAGTGCTTTGTTCTCCCAGCAATGGTGGGTGACAACACGACAGAGAAACTCATCTGAGCCTCGATGTCCAGCATTTTTATTGGTCATCAATCACATAGGCTTGCGGCACCTACACACTGACCTTAATTACTGGGTCTCCGGCCTCTCCCGCGGTCAAATGATACAGCAGGGTTCAAGGTTCCCCACCCCCCAATAAATCACATTGTTAGCCTACACTAACAGGTGTGGCCCAGTGTACTAGGTATATAAAGACACTCCTAGTAGTGAGATCATCTCAAGGGCTTAGAGGTAATCTCCTAAGAGCCAGTCAGGTCCTTTCTTTGACTGTTCAGGGTTGAACACGCTAAACCTGCTGCGTTAACCTTTGAATGCACAACAGCATTCAATAGGTGAGAACGACAAGGGCTTTTCAAGCTTGGAAATTTGGAGATGGTGTCAGTGATTATTATCTGAGCAGGTTATTGCTTTTCTCAGCTCCACATCCCTACTGTTAGACTTACGGTGGTTTATAACTATACTGTGTAGTGGTTAACTTGCTTCTGTCTGCCTGTTTTGCTAAACCGAGGGTTCTGTGGGGTAACGCATGGGTCTGTCTGGTTTCTGCTGTTTTCCCTAATACTTGACATGCTTTACATGCTGCCCTGAAGGGCCAGGACCAGGGCAGGGCAAGCAAGACACTCTCTGGGGTGCAAAATTTGAGTGGCGGATGCATACAATCTCAGTCATCAAGATAAATAATGTTTTAATGCAATTGTTTAAGATAGCCAAATGAATACAAAAGCTCATGAGAAACAAAGGCTTATAATTTTAAACAAAGACTGGGTCAGTGCTATGGCTGATTTTTTCTTTGGCCTCCAGCTCTACCGTGGCTTGGCACTGTTTACGCATCTTGTCTTTGTATACAGTGTTGATATTTTGTTCATTACGGATTTGGGGCATTCATTTTGATTTGAAAAAATATTGCATCAAGAGCTTATTTATCTTGGGGAATTCCCTGATAGTCCAGTGGTTAGGACTTGGGCTTTCATTGCTGTGGGCCTGAGTTCGATCCCTGGCTGGGAACTAAGATCCAACAAGCCACGTGACATGGCAACTCCCACCCCCCAAAAAAAAACCCCAATCCCCCCCAAAAAAATCCCAAAAACCCCAAATCAAAAACATTAAGAAGTTATTTATCTTGAGGACTGAGTGTTTTGGTGCCTCCTTGAATTTTGCTCTCAGAGAGGATGCCTCGCTCGCCTGCTCTTATTCTGGCCAGCTGCTCCTGCATGGTAGGCCCCCAACAAATATTTACTGAATGAATGAAGCACCCACCTGTGAGGCTCATAGTCATATCTCCATTTTTAAAATGAGGAAAGGGAGGTGAAGCCACTTGCTCAAGACCCCGGAGAGGGGCTGGGATTCCTTCCTCGACGGTCTTTCTCCAAAGCCTGGACTTTAATCCACTGTGTTCAGCTTTCTCCCCTCCTTCCTGCCTCTGAGCATCCCATCCCAGGGTGGACCCTCCTGAGAGTCCCCCAGGGGACAAATCTCAGGGGAAAGGAGGCCAGTGGCGAGAAGAGGAAGGTCGGGAATTGGAGAGGGCATAACACATGTTTAAGGCGTCCGGATGGAGAAACACGATGGGCGCATTCCAGGCGAGACAAACCCCCTGCCTTTGTCACTCACTGTAAATTGTCCCCCAATCACCGGGCTGACAGAGATGGATTCCCAAGGCTCCCGGCACAATTAAGCTTTCTCAGGCATCTCATGGCGGAAGGAAGCAGTTGGTTTATTTGCGAATGCTTGGGGGTAATTTTCTAATGTCCCTTCCGCCATTACAGAGGCTTGGCTCCAATCTCTTATCATATGTAATTCCTAATGATTTCTCTGTTATGTCCTGTTTTATTAAAGCGTCATTGAACTATACCCTATTGATTTAGATTTCACAGACAATTGAAATTTAAATTGACTCCAAATTGAATGTCTCCATGTAATCTCTGTTCTGCAATAAAGATAGATAAAATGCTTCTATTTTTGATAACAAGTTATACTGGAGGCACATTTTAATTTTGGAAGGGAAGGAAAAAAATGTGACAGAGTCTTGACTTTCTTTGAAAAGTGGCTGATGGTTCAGGGCCTGGGAGGTGGTTGTTGTTGTTGTTGTTGTTGTTTTCCTCTGGGGCACGATGCTGGAGTTATAGCATTTTGGAATGTCTGGGGTGGCTCACAGATGGCAGCGGGAGGTGATCTCGTGTGACCTATGATTGAATTAAGAAGGCGGTCCATCCACAAATCCATCCATTTGTCCAGTGAGGACAGTGCTACAGGCAGGGGGAGCAGGAAAGAATGAGGATCTCTCCTCCCATGATGGTGTGCGTGACTCTTCACAGCTCGCGTCATTCTGAGGGTCGGGTCTGGAGAGTCATCTTGGGAAAAGGATGACTTGCAGCCAGTTATGAGGTGCTGTCATTCAACATCTGTCCCCACCAAGCCAGACCTTTTATGGCAATGGTCATTCTCAAAGCTTCTTTCCCTTTCTACTAGTGGTGGAGGGCAGCCGTTGGCGCACGGGAAGGATGAGTGTAGGAGGAAAGATGACATCATCCGAGAAATTCTCTATTCATTGTCATTATGAGATAGATTATCTAGAAAAGGTAGAATCAATCAAGCGCCTGTCAGAAACCTGGAGAGAAGTTGAAGTCGTCAGATCCCCGAGATCCTTCCAGAGCAGTTCTAAGTGAGCGTTGCCTCCAGAGGGTCCTGGAACCACCATGAAAGCTACCTCATCTGAGTCCCAGCATTCAGGAGACAGGTTCCATGGTGGGAGGGTGTATCCGTTTCCTATTAGTGCTGCAATCAATTAGCACAAACGTATTGGCTTAACAGAACGCAAATTTATTTTCTCATAGTTCTGGAGGTCAGAAGTCCAAAATGGGTCTTACAAAGCTGTAATGAACGTGTTAGAAGAGCTACATTCCTTCTGGAGATTCTAGGAGTGAATCAGGCTCCTTGCCTTTCCCAGCTTCTAGAGGTTGATCACCTGCATTCGCCGGCTTTTGGCCCCTTCCTCCGTTTTCAAAGCCAGCAATGCAGCATCTTCAAACTTCTCTGTGATCTCTGCTTCCATCCTCACCTCTCTTTCCCCGACTTCTTCTTCTTCTTCTTTTTTTATTTTGGACTTGCCACCCAGCTTGTGAGATCTTAGTTCCCCAACCAGGGATTGAACCTAGACCATTAGTATTGAGAGCACAGAGTCCTAATCACTGGACTGCCAAGGAATTCCCTCTTACTCTGAGTTTGACTGTGTTTCCTTCTTCTTGAGGTGACATTGGACCCAGTCGGCTAATCCAGGCTAAGCTCCCTATCCCAAGATCATTGATTTAATCATACCTGCCAAGTCCCTTTTGCCATGTGAGGTAACATATTCACAGGTTCTGGGGATCAGGACGTGGACATCTTTGGAGGGTCATTTTTCTGTTTACCACAAAGGAAATGGAAATGACCTCATTTAAGCCATAATCCTACCTACTGTGGGCCTTTCACAGCAAAATCCACTGGAGTTGTCCCGACATGACAGGCTGTGTTGGAGATGAGAGCAGAAGATGGGACTCAGGACTCCTGCGCCCCTCCTGGCTTTCTCTTAACAAGTCATCTCTGTGCTCCAGGGCCTGCATGGGAGCTGGGTCAGAGGGACCTCGAGCTTTGAAAATACAACGGAAAAGCTGATTTGAGTTTCTCCAGTTTTCACTGCCCCCATCAAGGAGGAATGGCAGCACAATAAGGAAAAAGTAGACAAACACTTATTTTTATGGGGGGTTAGCGGACCCCAGGGTCTGTCAAGCAATGAATGAAACTGAACAAAGGATAAGAATTTGACTCACCCATTCAATAAAACCGACGCCACAGTGAAATTCCCAGCCTAGTGCAGCAGCTAGAAATGCGAAAAGTGATCACTCGCCAGTGTGGATAGGAGGACAGAGGGGAGTACCTAGTCCACACTGGGGGCACTGGGGCTGGCCCCCGGAAGGAAGTGACCTCAAAGTTGACACATGTAGGGTCAGGAGGAGCTAGCCAGGGGAGGGGGTCATGGAGAGGAGGGAAATTTCCAGGGAGAGAGAGAACAGCATGTGCAAAGGTCCTGAGGTGAGAGTGTGCTCACTCAGGGCACTGAAGGAAGTCCAATCTGTCAGGGGCACTGAGTTTGATGTTAAGATTGGTTGTAATTGTATGGTTATTTATGGCATTCTCAACGCCATGTCTGTTTCTCCCTCTAAACTTGGAGCTTGTAAAGGCAATAGTTGTATCTGTCTCACTCACGGTTGAATTCCCACCAGTGTCTATACACAGTGTTGTATGAGTGAATGAATAAATGAATGAGGTCAGAGAGGTAGGCTTAAGGCAGGTTCCACAAGGCTTTGCCTGTCATGGTGAATAATACAGCTTCTCTCCACAGTGGGTGACCTGGAGCTGAATTAGGCTTGGCTTTAGGCTACCGGAGGATTAAGTACATATCTGGTGGTGGGGCTGAGGCTAAGACACTCCCAGCAGGTGGGGGCTGTCTCCGAGTCCTGTGTTCAGAGCTTAAATAACCAAGAATGATTGACTCCTGCCTGCCTTGGCATTTACTGGTTCTTGTCCCTAACTGACCAAAATGCCAGCCATGTGCCCCACCCATCTTCCAGCACATCCTCTGCTCAGAACCTCCTTGTCCATGGTCTGATAGGACTCCCACCCATGTACGTGATGCAGACTTGAGTTTGCCCAGACTCATTCAAGGCTGGATATTTATTTGATCTGCCCCTGAGATTCCCCTGGTGCTTGGACCCCAAGTCCAAGCCCTGAAGATGCTCTGCCTTCCCTATGTCTCCACATCCCCAGCTTTTCCCAGGCCATATCCTGCTTGCCCTTGAGTCTCCTGGGCTCAGGAGCGGGAAGCACTTGGCACGTATTGGCAGCTTCATAAACGAATCAATCCTCATTAAGGCTTGATCGTCCATTAGCCTCATTATCCTGTGAGCAGAGGGCTGGGGAAATTCTAGAATGCCAAAGAGGGGAGAGATCAAGGAGGGGAGCTTGTCCAGACCCCACTGGTGGACAGGATCACACCCAGAAAGAAGGCAATCGGACCATGAGTCTTCATCCCTGGATGCATCTCAGAGGCACTGAGGAAGCCTCATGAATAGCGATGCCCAGGTTCCACCCAGAGCTGTGGATGCTGCAGCTCTAAGGGAGGGGCCCAGCCATTGGTGCTTTTTTTTTTTTTAAATAAATTTATATATGTATGTATTTTTGGCTGTATTGGGTCTTTGTCGCTGAGAGCAGACTTTCTCTGGTTGTGGAGAGCAGGGGCTACTCTTTGTTGTGGTGTGCAGGCTTACCATTGTGGTGGCTTCTCTTGTTGTGGAGCTCAGGCTCTGGGCTCGAGGGCTTCAGTAGTTGTGGCACGTGGGCTCAACAGCTGTGGCTCGTGGGCTGTAGAGCGCAGGCTCAGTAGTTGTGGTGCACAGGCTTAGTTGCTCTGCGGCATGTGGGATCTTCCTGGACCAGGCTCAAACCCGTGTCCCCTGCATTGGCAGGTGGATTCTTAACCACTATGCCATCAGGGAAGCCCCTGTTGGTGCTTTTAAAAAGCCCCCCAGGTGGGTTTAATGTGTTGTCAAGGAGGCCTGGAATGTTATTTTTAATCTCTTGAGTGAAGGAAAGTCCAAAATTTGGCCATCACAGCTTTGGCACATGGTGATGCTTAATGAATAGCAAGTTCCCTGAGATTTTGGACTTTCTGGTACCATCAGCTTAGCCTTGATAACAGTCTCTCATCACCACCCTCCTATGTCATGCCGACACACAGCATCTCCTGTGACCCTCTCATGCACCCGATGGTTGTCATATTCACGCCACCTATATGCTTCTGTGCTTCACATCTTTCTTCAAAGTGCATCTTAACCCGCTTCTCTTGTTCCTTCCTCAGTCTGTTCTAAACTAATCTCACAAGAGTGTGGGTTTGATATTCTGCTGGTGTTTTTTTGAACACACGGAAACATAAACACATAATGATGAAAAATAAAAAATAGGTTCATGTCTCTACTACCTAAACTCACTTTGCCGACAACTCGTTTTGCTTACACTACTCTTTGGAAAATACTATTTTATAGTTTCCAAAAACGTTTCACAAATAAAAGGATGAGTGTGAGCAGTTCTAAAAACTGTCCGTCTCTGTCCATGAATAAGATATTGTTACGCTTCCATTACATCCTCCTGACAGCCTTTGAGATACTAAAAATAGCACTGTTTCTAATTAATTAAAATACAGCCCTTTGGGGGCCTAATTTTGTGTGACTTTCTTTTTTTTTTTTTTGGTATTTGCTTTAGGTTACAAATCAGTTTCACTCCTAGAACTTCATTTAAGTAGAAACCAGTTGTCTCATTAAGAATTTTAAAAATATTAATAACCTTTAGACCCATTCTTTGCATTCTGGGGCATTTATAAGAAGGAAATACTTCAGAATAGAGATAAGAGTTTATATACAAAAATGTCCAAGTCAGTGTTCTGTACAACTATGAGAAACACTAATCCACCCAAATCTCCAATAACAGAATGACTAATTTGATTAATATATAAATATTAATATATATATTCTGCTTAATGAAAGGTGTGGTTTATAAGATCAGGAACCCTAGAAGATTTTAATGTCTACTGGATTCTAATTTTTACATCTACACCATTTGGCACGAATTAGACCATCAAAAATACTTGTTAGAGGTTGAGTGATTTATTAAAACGATATCACAGAATTTGTAATAGCATAAAAAACCACTTTTTAGTAAGTGAAGAAACCTGGGTGCAATAGTAGACATAAAGTATTGTCACATCTCTGTTAAATATGCTTTGGCTTTGTACATGACAAAATAAAGGGTGGATTAGTGAAATGTATATCCAGGCTATAGAGTTTTCTGCAGCTACTAAAAAGATATTTGCAAATAATATTCATGATATGAGAAACGGTTTATGATAAAGATGTAAAAAGCCACATGCAGTATAATCCAATTTGTGTGTACGTGTACAGAATTCTAACATTATATATTATAATTTAATTATAATTGTGTTATATTTATAATATAAATATTATATACAAATATGATAAAATAATAACGTATTTAAACATTTTACATAGTTACTGTAAAATATATATTTATTTTATTGTATATTTATATAGGTATTTGTATTTTATGTTTTATTTTATTTGTATTTTATGTTTTATTTGATTTATTTGTGTATGTACGTACATACATATGTGCGTATATATGTATACACACACATATTCACAAGACTGGGAATAACCTCAAATATTAGCAGTTGTTTTAGGTGGTAAGATTAGGATAAGTTTTTTTTTCTCTCCTCCATTTCATCTTTCCCAGTTTTCCAAACATCCTCCTACAAGGAGCATGAGTTACTTTTCTCATCAAGACAAAAGAATAGCCTCTAGGTAAGTTTTAGAGACAAAGCGGCTGGGAGAGCAGGGGAGAGGCCCACAGCCTTGAGGGATGATGGAGCAGGGAGGTCTGCGGTCACATCGCATCAGCTGGTGCGACTGATTCTGCCCAAGTTCAGGTCCGCAGGCCTCTCTGGGCAGGAACTCATGGTGGGGCCTGGTAGGGGGATGTGCACTGTCTGCGCCCTGGACTGTCTCCTCGGGGATGTTTTCGTGGACCCGTAGCCCAGGGGCCCGGCTGAACTCTTCCGGAGGAATGCCGCCTTCCCCTGATTTGCCAGGTCCCTCCAGTTGCTAAGAATGATGGACAGTAATTAAAACTAAGCTAATAACCTCCTCACTCTTGACATTTCTATGGGGTTTTGTTCACCATTATCTACATATAGATTAAAAATTGTAATTGGACTGGCGATCGGGTTAGGAAAATCAACCACCTTCCAACTCGTCGTTTGCCAGAGACTGACACTTTGAAATTTTATTTAATCTGAGAAAATTGAGTTGACCTCTGGCACCTTGGGAGGTGGGGGGTAGGGGGGACGGGGAGAAATAAAACAGCATTTATCTTTAAGGACCGATGCCAGGTAAGAAAATATTCAGGCCCCGGGCAGGAAGGAGTAGGTCAGGGGTCGGAAGGGTGCGGGGAGCAGCTGTAAAAATACAGCAGATCGGGTGTAGGGTGGTGGCCTCCTAGGGGGCAGCCATGGGATGGTGACCAGGTGTCCCAGTGGGACCCTGGATGAAGGAGGTTTAGGGAGACGAAGGCCACCTTCCCAAGAGGATTCCTGTGTCATTTCATAGAGCTTGGTCTACCTAACCCCACCGAGTCCCCCTGTGCTGGCGAAGAGTGATGCTACTGGTTTATAATTCTGTGGTTCCAGGTCTCTGCAATGCTGTGATTATGCAGGTCCACCTTATATTTCTGCCAGACTGAGGTGTTATGCCTCCCTTTCCCTGGGTCTCAGAGGCAGGCCTTCTCTTCTCTGAGTCAATGCTTCTGGAGTGTGAGGAATCTAAAACTTAGGGATTATAATATCGACCTTAAAAGGGGAGACATCATCAGACCTGCCCAGCTACCCCTCCTACGGAGTCATGAATCTGTCTAAATTGAAACCCTTAAACGGGTGTTAATCTTAGCTTGTGTCCCCCTAGGGGATGGTCCAGCTGAAGATTTCCTTGTAATACACAACGCGGCTGTGTCCTCGCTGATGCTTAAGATACTTCGGTGGGGTCTCATGGCCCCATTTGGGTCAAGCTCAGTCTTCTTAGGATGGCTTCAAGGCCATTCTGGGTTTGCCTAGTGCCTCAGTCTCTCCAGAGCCAGCCTCCTGAATCCTCACAAATGTTCCTCCCTGCAATGTGCCTGCTCTCTCTCCCTTTCTGACTGCAAACTGCCTCCAGATCTCTGCATTACTCTTCCCTCTGCCTGGAATTACCCTCTTCCCACCCCAGGACCACCCCCTTAACTTTGCCTCATTCTCTCACCTAATGTCTATTAATCGATCACTTATTTTGGGTTGCACCGTCTCCGGGATGTGTTTGCTCTCTTCCCAAATCGTGTCCTCTGCTCCCTCGGCACCCCCGCCCCCTACTCACTTTGTGCCACTTCTGCGTGTGAGTCTCTGCCATCTTATCCCATCAAACCAGGGTCTCCTTGAAGGCAAGAAGACTTTCTTGTCTACCATGACGTCTCCCAGTCCATGGTGCATTATTGCCAGAGCGAAGGAATGAATGAATCTGTGTGTAAAGGCAGGGGATTCGTGACTCCTTTGCCCTTGGAATAGTACATGTTCATTTATTTATTCATTTCAGAAGTATTTGTTGACGTCTATTTTGTGTCTTCTGCTGTGCTCAGCCGTGGGGGTGTCCTGTGAGTAAGACCAATGAGTCTCTATTGTCTACAGCACTTACGAGGGAAACAGATTAGAAAGATGGATTGCAGTTAAGGAGTTAGGGGAAGAACGTTCTAGGCAGAGGAAACACATGTGAAGGATCTTGAGGACGGAAGGGGAGAGACACAGTGTGACACAGAAGCCCAGTGGGGCTGGGGCACTGTGAGAGGTGAGGCGGGGTCCAAAATGAGCCCAGGGATGTAGGCAGGACTCAGATCATGAGGTCCTTGCAGGGTTTCCATTCTGGAGCTACGGGGTCCATTTTACACTGTGAAAAGATGGTTTGCTGAACGAATTAAGTCCACGTGTAAGATACAGACAACCTTGTCCCTTTATTCTGAGAATAGGTATTCTCATCCTTCATGCTTGTTGCTTTAATCTTTCCAGCACACATTCACCTCTGGAGAGGACTGATGAAGTTTGTTTGCCTAGAAAGCTTTCTCAATCTCCTTCCTCTGGAAACAGATTCTACCCACCTTGGCTGCCGAAGCGGTCCCACGACCCAGGCCTGACCAATCACAGCATCTGATTGCTCTGGTGATAGTGATTGGTGCAAGAGGCAAGCACATGACCCAAGCAAGGCCAATCAGAGCCCTTCCATGGGATTGGCGTATGGATCTGGTAGGAGGACGCTTCTCCTCCATTTAAGTTTGTAGGGCAGGTACCAGCCACGTGGAGAAGGTGGAAGGTGTGTGTGGAGAAGGAAAGGGAAGCCACCGTCATGAGATGAGGGAGAAACAAGAGCTTTGTCTTCAAATATTTGAACTACCCCGGTATCCAGATTTCGAGAACCAATGACTCTCCCCTTCCTCCACTGAGCTAGCTTACATTGGACGTCCATCACTTACACCCAAATGAGTCCCAACTCACTCATGCCGTGCCCGATTCCCATACCTCTCTGGGATGTAGTCAACTCTGGGATTTAGTCAAGGGAGGCATCTTATCGTAATTTTATAGAGGAGGGACCCAGGGCTCAGAACACTGCCTGAGCTCATGCATAGTTAGTGGCAGAGCTGGAACCAATTGACCCATTCCTCCTTCTGTCAACCAGGTGATATTGTCAAGCTATTATTCTAAGAATGGTGATTCTGAGGACTTTCTGAACCAGCCCCAATTTCAGATACTCCGTCCCAGTATCCTCACCGACCACCCGAGTGGCCCGCTCATTTGAAGTGACAAGCCACCTTTCCTTAAATGCTTTTCCATGTCCAGAAATAATTTGAAAAATCCATTATAGCCATAGTTCTCAGTTTCAAATTTGGAAGGCCCTATAATGCCTCAGCGGCGTGCTGGTACACGTGGAACATGTAACATGTGGTTCTGACATGAATCTCGGTGAATATTTTTGTTTACATTAATGAGTAAGACAAAAACAAAACAACAAAGACATATATGCTGGGACTTCACTTGTTCGTCCGTGACACGGGCAACTTCTTTATGAACTGAATCATTGTTTTCAAATACTAGAAGGACATTTCCTGTTTCTTGTGCTTCCGCAATAGAATGGCTATGGACACATCCTGTTTTTAAGTTTAATCTGCTCTACTAACATCTTTTACATCACGTTCTAGAGAATTAACAAAACAATCATAATTCAAACCCTGGCTTGGAGCATTTACTAGTGTCTGCAAATATTCCCTTTGGGGCTGATTTCAAGCTACCAACATGATGTCATTGAAAGTGAAGTAGGGGGATGCACAGACACCATTATGTGTATTTCCATCAGATAGGTGTAATGGGTGTAAATAACTTTAAGAGCATAGCTAATAATAAAATGTGGTCAAATAATTAGGAAGTGATGAGTTTTGAGTAATTTTTATGTCACTTATTTAATTGTAAGCTTATATAATTTAACTTGTAATCATGGCCACATTTTACAACTGGCTCACAAAATTCCTGAACATTTAGCCATTGGCTCTCATGGGATGGTAGGAGCTGGTACAGCACACAGCCACAGGCCACTGTAACCATGTACTCTCTGATAATTGGATGTTGAATGGCAGAAACAACCTGCCATCGTTCTGATGGGCTTTCTTCTTTTTTTTTTACTGGGAATGAGCTTATCCAGGAGGTTCCTTCTAAGGGCATCCTTCTGGTTCAGGTCATGCCATGCCCTCCCATTTTCTTTCATAGCCTCCTCTTTTTTCCTTTCATAGCACTTAACACAGTTTGTAACAATGTAACAACCACAATAAATAAATATCAGGGACTTCCCTGGCGGTCCAGTGGTTAAGATGCCATGCTTCCACTGCAGGGGCCACAGGTTTGATCCCTGGTAGGGGAAGTAAGATCCCACATGCTGCATGGCACAGCCAGAAAAAAAAAACAACAAAAAAACCCCACACATAAATAAATAAATGTCAAAAAATCTCCAGGCTTCCCACATCATTTTTATGGAATAGAGTGAGTGCTTGTTTCTGTATTTGGATGGAAACAGAGATTACACAATAAAAGTCATAATCATGATAACGATGGTGATGACCATGGCAGGTACAACAGATTGTGCTTTTAGGATGACAGGCTTGATTGAAAGGATTTCTCATGCATGAATACTTTACAGTTCACCTGTAAGATGGATATTATTACCTCCGACTTATGAATGTGGAAACAGAGGCTCGGAGAGGTTAAGTGACTTCCCCAAGGTCACACAGCTTCAATCCGATAGTGGTTAACTCTGAAGCACCTCCTCTCCAAACCTTTCTCTTATCTGGGAGGGAAAACCTGGATGGGAGGCAGGTGCGGGACCCTCGTGAGCTGGCAACCTCTTGCTCACTTCCTTCCCTGAGTCACCTTCCAGTTACAGAGGCACAAAAACCCTGCTCCCTTTGCCGTGTAGTGCATTCGCCAAGCTTGGCCAACCCGGCGCTGAGACTGAGTTGTCAAGCAGGAGATAGAAAGAAAGAAAAAGCAATTTCTTCCATTTCTTGGCTCACTCCTATGCAGTCAATACTGTTAACAGTAAATCAAATATCAGGACTGCATTGACCCAGGAAAAGGCCAAGGAGAAAAAAATTTCCAGAGCAGAATCCAAAAAGTAGAGAAAAAAAGTTCATCCAGAAGCATAAATCATACCCGGGGAAGTGAACCTGCAGTGGCAGCAGTAACAGCACAAAACTTAGCTGCCCCAGCAAGCCGACCGCTCCGGGCCCCTGCTTCTGGTGTCCGAGTTTCTTGGGCCCTGGTTCCTGGTAGATATAGGGGATGACAGGCCACTAGAGGCAGGGCTGGGGATTTCTAACTTGAGGTCCTTCTGATTTGGGGCCTCACCCCACCACCCTTGGCAGAGCTGGGAAGGGGTATCTTCAGAAAATGGCTGTTGGGGGCAAAGCCCCCCGCTTTAGCCCTCCATCCCTCCATCCACGCCATCCTGGAAGATTTCACAGCGCAGAGTGCTGGCTCCAAAAAGTATGAGGCTCAAATGTTCTAAAAAATATTCAGGCATGTCTGAGCCACATTGCCGACTGACCTGTGGTCTCCTCTCACAAATGTAGCTATTCAACAAATTTTCATGAAGCACTCACTGTGTGCTAGGCGTTGTTCAAAGGCCCTGGGGATTCAGCCGTGGACAAAATAGACACAGGTTCCTGATTTCAGTGAAGCTACAGTCTAGTTAGTGATGCAGGGAGATAAGACAATTAAGATTTTTATAGTGTGTCGGAGGGTAGTAGATGTTACAAGGGAAAACAAAGAAAGTAAAAGGGACGTAGGGTGTTTTGGGTGGGAGGAGTCAAGTTTAAGGTAAAGGGACATCTGAGAAAAGACTTAAAGCAGGCGAGGATGTGAGTCCATAAGAAAGTGGAGAAAGGTGTTCCAGGCAGCAGGTGCAAAGGTCCTGAGGCACAGTGTGTCAGGGGTGTTTGAGAAGTGATGGGGTGTGGCTGGATGGGAGAGAGGGGATGGTGACAGATGGCCAGATTGAGGTTGGAGAGGTGACCAAAGACCAGAAAAGGCAGGGCATCTGGGCAGTAGGGACTTTGGCTTTCCTCTGGGTGGATGCGGATTGTTGGGGAATTTGGAACTGGGGAGTGACCTAATCTAACATGGGTTTCAATGTCTTGTCATCCCCATATCCTGGCTAATTAAGGTTATAAAAAACCAGATGGCTTTGCATGGCAACTTGTACACCCCTGAGAACCCATCTTTCTGGTAGTCACCTGTTGATGCCCTTGCACATTCTTGGCACGTAATAAACACTCAGACATATTAGATAAGCACAGGAAGACGTCCGGATGGATAGTCAACAAAGAGTTAACAGTACTTTCTATGGAGACTGGATTGGGTGTGGCAAGGAAAGGGAATTTCCTCTTCTCTTATGTTTTTGTAATGTCAGATTATTTTTTAGCATTTTTTTTTAAAGATGTGTTGAATGGATGCATAGACTGGGAGCTCTGTGTTGAGTTGTGTGACCTTGGGTAGGCCATGCATTTCCAAGCATCCACTGCTTGTTTTAATAGTGGGGTAGCTGTCTCACACCTGCTCATGAGGGTCTTGGGGAGATTAAACACAGAGCCTGGTTCTCACTGATTTTAATTGGTAGGGAGTCAGGTCAGGCTCTTAAGGAGAGACCTGACAGGGAAGGACCTGGGCTTTAGGGAGACAGGTGCCTGCACTAGCCTCCAACTACTGCCCTGAGCAGGCCCAGGCCCCTCCATCCTCCTGGGCAGTTTTCCTTGGGGAAAACTTGCCACCTGCCCCACAGGCCCCTCAGAAACCGAAGGACTTTCTGAGACCCAGGGGAGAAGCCACATGGCCCAGTGGAACTCAATAGAATCTTTTTCCAGGCAAGTTCCAGAGCCTTGTAAGGTCTTCACCTAAGAAGGGTCCTGGGCACGAGTCTCACGTTCTCACATTCAGCATAGACACCTCCTGCACAGGTCCACCATCGAGGCCTCGGGAGTGGACACCTGTCGGTTTTGACTCTTTAGCATCTGTTCTTTTTTCTGGTAACAGCACCCTATTTTTTTTTTTCTTCTTTTTCTGGCCATGCTGCACAGCATGCCACATCTTAGTTCCCTGACCAGGGATCGAACCCATGCCCCCTGTAGTGAAAGTGTGGAGTCCTAGCCACTGGCTTTCCAGGGAATTCCCCAAAGCACCCTGCTTCCTTAAGGCGTCCTCTGCGGTCTCCACTCCACCAGTTTGAGTGGGGTTGACTGCCCCTCCCCCACATCTGGAGGTGGGCATGTGAACCAGGCCTGAGCCAATCAGAGCACTCCTGCCCTCTGCCTTCACTGATTGGTTCAGGGATGGGACTCATCACCCAATCTAGCCAACGAAACCCAGACTCAGGATTTTGGTTTGGACTGTTGGTGTAACAGTCAGAAAAGTTTGGGATATGCTGCAGTAATGCACAGCCCCTAAGCCTTCATTAGCGTGGCATAAATCTCAGTGGCACAAAACAGCAAAACAGTGGCACAAGTTGATTTCTTGTTCATGCCCCATATCTGGCTCAGGCTGCTCCTATCTCCCTCATTCAGAGATGCAGGCTGGTGGAGACTCTGCCATCAGGGACATCATCAGATACCATAGCAGCTGGGAAGGGGATGTGGAATCAGATGCATCTGATTTCAAGTCCTGACTTTGCTGCTTAAAGCAGGGGACCTGCTTGATACCTAGTTATCGCTCAGAGAGTATCAATTTCCCCTTTGTCCAGCGTCTCCAACCCTTATTTGGTGTATGTCCACGTTGGATTTCCAGAGCTTGGGTCAAATGCCTGCCCCTCCACAATGAGTTCTCAGACTCACCTCATTGCCCAACACTCCCCATCATCTCAGCACAGAGGAAAGCACATAGTAGGGGCTACAGTCTGTGCCCCTTCAGTGTCTAGCAAAGACCCGAGCACTTAGTAGGTGGTATCCTCAGTCAGACACATAGTAGGTGTTATTAGTTGAAACATCCACAAAGTCCAGCCCAGTGCCAAGCACATAGTGTGTTCTTTCCTTGTTTCTCTTTCTGCAGTGTTTCTAGCAGTGTATTTTTCAAAGGTTACCCCCCAGATCACCTCCTCCCAGCCCCTAGCCTCTTGCAGCCTGGGACCTGGAGTTTGTGACCAGGAGTTGCCACCAGGGTATATTTGCTGAAATGGGTGGGGTGAGCTGAGGGGGTCTTGAAGGGGTGGTCCAGGGCTGCACTGTCCTGTGCAGGTCATCAGGGGTCAGTGAGCAGTAGCTTGGCTTATGAATTTCCTTGGAGGGCCCTAGACAAAGAGGGAAGTCATTGGTGATGCAGTTACCTTGGCAACTCTTTGTGCTGTAGAGTGGGAGAGAGGGGGGAAGGGAGGAAACTGAGGGACAGGCAGCTGCTGGGGGAGAGGGACGTGCAGGAGGGGAGGTTCCCCTTTAGAAGAGGGGAATGACTTGGCTTCTGGCTTCTGAACAAAGTGAAGGAAGGGGTCTTCACCCTGTAGGATGGAGGCTGGTCTGGGTGGGATGTCCTGCTTCTCCTCCTCGGGCCTCTCTAGAAATTCTTCGAGCTGCCCTTAGAACATGGAGAGAACTGGGTTGGAGTTCCAGCCCTTCTTCTAACTTGCTGTGTGACCTTGTGCAAATTACTCTCCCTCTCTGAACCTCAATTTCCTCTCTTAAAAATGGGGATAATCCACAGCGTGGTAGTGAGGATTAGGTGATTGTTTTACCTAAAGTGTGGACCGGTGCTGGACCTCTACTTAGTGTGAACTGCCTGGGGGCCGTTATTCATTTGTTTGCCTCTCACTGGCTACATGGATGTAGGCAAGTGACTACCTTGAAACAAGGATGGGGCGTTTCTAGGTAACATGCCGTGAGCTAAGTGGCAGCTCCTGGTAACTATTTATTTATGATGATTATGGATGATTCTGCCAGATTCTTGACATTAGGAGGAGGGTACGTGGGAGAGTCATTACTGTTGAGCCTTATGGGTCATTATTATGTAGATGGAGAGACCCAGGCCCAGAGAGGGGAAGTGAGACCGAGGTGCCCTTGAGGGAGACACCTGGGAGGCGGGGCAGCAACTTTGCCCAGCCCTGTGCATGGTGTGTTTGTGGTCCAGCCCCCTCGCCGCCCCAGGGCAAAAACCCGTCCTTCCCCACCCACTCCGCGTCGCGCATGCGCAGGAGCCAGCCTCCCTTGGCGGGCCGCTGAGCCGGAGGAAGGTAGGCAGAGTCTGTGGAGGCATGTTTGGGTGGGGTGCGAACCCCGGGTTCCCGAGGGCAGGGATGGTGGAAACTTCGGACGCCTTTCCAGGGTGGGGTGGCCTCAGGCGCAGTGCCTGTCCTACCCAGGAGCCTGTCCGGAGCCTGTACTCTCACCGAGGCCTCCGGGAGGGTGCGGTACCGCGAAGGAATCTACTCCCCTCTGTGTACTGTACACTGCCAGCCCGTTTATCAGCCTGGCTCTAAGGAGGGCGGTTTCCCCAGAAAACCAGTACCGGGAGCCCTGACCTTCATCCAGACCTTCGCTTAGCTCCCCAGAGTCCTTCTGTCTGTCTGTCCGTCTGTCCATCTCTCCCCATCTTGAGGAGCTGTCCTGTCCCTGGGAAGACACCCTAGGCTCTGCTGGGAAAGACCTTCTGTCTCTGATCCCAAATGGTTTATGATTGCTGTGGGGAGACACACTTCTCGGCATCTAACTACTTCTTGTGGGTGTTAACCTGGTGGCGGTGGGGGCATCGCAAACAGGAAGTGCTTCTGGTGTTCAGAGGGCTGGCGAGGTGAGGGAGGGCTGCCTGGAGGAGGCAGCATGCTTCTCTGAAGGAGGAAACAAAACAGTAGGTGTCAGGGCCAGGGACTTTCAAGACACTTCTCATTTAATCCTCACAGTAACTTGGTGATTTGGACATTTTGATGACCCCCATCTTACAGATGAGCAGACTGGGGCTTAGAGAGGTCAGGGGCCTGTTTCAGCCTGTTCAGAGGTTGCAGAGGCCAGGTTTTAAGCTGGGTCTATCTCATCCAGATCTGGGACATTTTGCTCTGCTACAGGCCAAGATAAGTGTGTCTAGGTGGAATATGTAGGCAGGAAGAGAGTTCAGAGTGAGGGTCCAGGAAGATTCTGGGTAAGGGATGTGTCAGGGACTAGTGGGGTCATACTAGCCTGGGGGGAGGGGGAAGGCAGAGGGGTTTGTATTTAATACTGTGGGAAAATCTGACCATGCCACTCTACCTGCATAAAATCCTCTATGGCTCCCTAGTACCCTTGCAAAAGCTATACATTCACACCACAGCCTTCAAGGTCATGCATGACCTGGCCCTGCTCACCTCAGCAGCCTCATCTCCCTGTGCTAACACAAGCCTATCTCCTCCTTTGCAGACGTTCAGGCTCCACCTGGGACCTTTGTCTCATGATTCCTTTTTCTCTGGAGAATTCTGCCTCTCTCCACTGCATGGCTCATCCCACTCATTCTTCCTGTCCCAGCTTAAATAGCACCTCCTCTGGGAAGCCTTCCTTGATCCTCCAGGTGGGTCTGCTGCCTCCTCCAAGTGCTCACAGCCATCTTGGATTTCCCCATCACTCTGCTCTGATTATCTGTCCCCCTTTCCCCGTCTTAATCTGTGAGCACTCCTTGAGGGCAAGAACCATGTCTATTTGTTCATCACTGAATTCTCAGTACTGAGAACGGACAATGCCAGCACATAGCTGATACCCAATAGGAATTTATTTAATAAATGAAGGAGGTAGGGAGCCAGTGAAACTTTTGGTGGATGAGCAAACTGGCAGATATTAGCTGATGGTGGAATAGGATCTGGGGCAGAGAGAATCCTAATTCAGATGGATGTCACCCCAGTATGCCTCAAAGCACCCAAAGCGCCCCCATTGCATCCCTCTCCCTCTGACCTTTGTGTGGGGAGGAGGCTTCCTGGGGGTCCTAAAGAACCCCCTGTCTCACTCCTGTCTCCTTTCCCCAGACTCTACTGGGGCTCGAGGCATCTTAGAGTCACTTCCCTGCCCTCCTGCCTGCCAAGGACACCAATTTCTGGAGAAAATCTTAATGGAAATCTCTCCAGCTATTTTTCTGTCTCTAGGAGGAATTAGCAACCTCAAAATCTTCTTTTGCCCCAGAAGTGGAGCAAATAGGCAGCGCTAAGAGGCTGCTCTCTCCTCCCCTTAACTTGGCTTTTAGGACCACCGGGGAGACCATCAGTTATTGAGCACCAGCTGTGTGCATTTCCCACGGTTTCTGTATGGTTGGCAAATTCATTCTCTCCACTCTGTGAACAGGAGGAATTGGAACTCTGAGAAAAGACTTCCCGAAGTCACTCTCTGGAGAAGTTTAGAACTGGTGTTCATGCCCAGGTCCGCCCCGCTCAGAAGCCCCTGACTGGAGCCACGGTGGATGGTGGACACTAGAGCCAGCGCAGTGCCCTGGTTTAGGTGTGGTTTCTCACATGCAGCTGTGTCATCTTGGGCAAAGGGCTTTACTTGACTTCTCCGTGCCTCAGCTTCCTTATCTGTAGAATGGGCATAATAAAAGCATCACTTGGTTGTTGTGAGAAGTTAATAGTTGGGAATGTGTTTAGCTAAAGTGCTTGGCAGAGAGCCGTATGTACAGTGCAATCCAGATTAATTCGTCACATCTTGTTGATTTGGATGCTGGGGCTATAGCAAGGGAGCAGAGCAGACCCCACTCTACCCTCCAGCACTTACATTTTGGTTATTGCTGTGCCACAAGGTATAAGATATAAGGTCTCTGAGGCTTGAGCTACTATGTATATATTCACCCATTCAACAAATATTGAGTACCTGCTGTACTACTTATGTCTCTCCAAGGAAGCATGTGCATGGGATTATGAACGGGGAAGGAGAGAGTCAGAGAGAGCCTTCAGCAGGCTGAGTCTTGGTGGACCAACAGGAGTTAGGTCAGGAGAGTGACCTGGGTGCCGGCACAGCACATGCAAAGGCACGGAGCTGTCTCGCTGACTCACGTTCAATTTAGTGGTTGTTAGACCTTTCCATTAACATTTGGCCATGTCTTCCCTAGACTCAACGAGATGTGTGCGAACATGAGAACTTTAACCAACCCCCCGCCAGCTTTGACCTTGATTCTTTTTAGATTCTTTTTACATATCATCTCATTTAATCCGAACAACAGTCCTGTTGGTATCATTATATAAGTACAGGAATAGATGATCACTTTATTTTATAGACGCACAGAGAGGTTAAATGGTGTGTCCAAAGTCACTCAGTTACAGGGTTGTCAGATTTACAAAAACAAAACAAAACTGGGCTCCCAGTTAAATTTGAATTTCAGATAGACAATGAATGAGGTTTTTGAAGTCTATCTCATGAATTATTTCAGACATACTTATACTGAAAAAGTATTTGCCATGTCTCTGAAATTCAAAGTTAATGGAGTATCCTGTATTTTACCTGACAAACCTATCCAATTTTTGAGCTTGGTTGTGCCTGTTTTTACCCCTGAAAATAAAGGTAGTGGTAATTATCATCTGGGTTTATCTCGAGGACCTACTATGTGCCAGGCTCCGTTCTAAGTTCTTCGAGCACTGAAGGAAGGGGTCAGTCGCGCTGCTCTCGGTGGGTGCCCTCTGCCCTGGGCCAAGTGGCCCGCAGTTCCCAGCGCGGCCACGCAGTGTCACCCTCGGCCCGCGATACCCGGGCGAGGGCGGCCGGGCGCGCGCGGCCCATTCATCACCGCGGGGCCGCGGCGCGCAGACAATGCGGGGAGCGGCCCTTGCCCGAGCCCGCGCGGCTGTCGGTACAAAGGATGCGCTGTTAACACGTGTACGGTAATGGGCTCCCCCACGGCCTCTTCGCGGGCCGCCCGCTCCCAGCCTGACGGATGGCCCGAGCCATCCATCTAAATTATGTCATGGGCAATGAGCATCCTCCTCTGGCTGGAGCCTCGCCATCTGGGCCAGGCTGGACCTCGTGCGGTGGTGCACTCTGCTGGGGCGACCCCGGTGGCCTCCCACGCTGGGGAGGGAACCTCTGGCAGAGTGAGCACCTACTGTGTGCTGGGCCCCAGCCACTCTCTCCTCGATTTCCATGTAAGGTGGCGTTTTTGGATTATTTGCCCATTTCACAGAGGAGGAAACTGAGGTTTGGAGCTGGGAAGTCTTTATTCTAAGGTCACAGAGCTCTGGGGTTTGCTAAAGTTGGATTTTTTTTTCCTTACAGCTTGATTGAGATATAACTCACCAGCTATAAAATTCAGGCATTCAAAGTGTATGTTTTAGTGGTTTTTAGCCTATTCACAGAGTTGCACAACTATCACAATTCGACATTAGAACATTTTAACTAGCCTGCCCCTCCAAGAAACCCCATACCTGTTAGCAGTCACTCTTAATTCCTCTGTCCCCCTACCTCCTGGTAACCACTGATCTACTTTCTGTCTCTATAGATTTGCCTATTCTGGACATTTCATATAAGTGGAATCCTACAACATGTGACCTTTTAAACTGGATTATTTCACTTAGCATGGTGTTTTCAGAGTTCATCCCTGATGTAGCCTGTGTAAGTACTGCCTTTTTATTGCTGAATAGTGTTCCATGGTATGGATATATCCCATTTTGTGTATCCATTCATCTGTTGATGGATGTTGGGGTTCTTTCCACTTTTTTGGCTCTTGTGAATAGTGCGGCTATGCACGATTTTGGTGTGGATATATGTTTTCAGTTCTTTCGGGTAAATACCTGGGAGTGAAATTGCTGGGTCATATGGGAACGTGATGCTTAATCATTTGAGGAGCTGCTAGGATGTTTTCAAAGTGGCTGCATCATTTTACATTCCGGCCCACAGTAGATGAGGGTTTTGATTATTTTTTCCACATTCTAGCCAGCCCTTGTTACTATCTGACTCTTTGATTCTAGCCATCCTAGTGAGTGTGAAGTGGTATCTCACTGTGGTTTTGCTTTGCATTTCCCGATGGCTAACGCTGTCAGACATCTTTTCATGTGCTCATTGGCCATTTGTATATCTTCTTTGGAGAAATGTCTATTCTGATCCTTTGCACATTTAAAAAAAAAATCAGGTTGTCTGTTATTGAGTTGGAGTTCTTTATATATTCTGGATACAAATACCTTATCTGATATATGATTTGCAGATATTTTCTCCCATTTTGCAAGTTGTCTTTTCACTTTCTTTATGGTATTGTTTGCAGTAGTTTAAAATTTTGGTGGAAGTCCAAGTCTCTATCTTTTTCTTTTGTTGCCTATGCTTTTAGTATTAGTAATTAAGAACCAGCTCTGTGTGACTCTGAAGTTGGTGCTCTTTTTGCCTTCATCCTTCCACGGGGATGTGGAAAGAGCTGGTCAGGGTTTGGTGGTCGTCTTAGGCTCGGGTGAGGGTGCAGAGCTATGGAGAATAATGAACTCGGAATCAAACAGATTTGAGTTCCAGTCCTAGCCAGGCTGTTGCTTTCTTTGGTGACGTGGGTAGGTCATTCAATGCCTTTGAACCTCAGTTTACTCATCTGTACAATGGGATAATCACACCCACCCTCGAGGCTGCTGTGAGATTAAATGGTGGGGGGGCAAGCACACAGAAGATGGTTCCTAGACATAGCTGGGATGACAATGGCCTCTGAGTTTCCCACGGAGAGCCCCCAGCTCCCCGCCCCTGCCACAGCCCAGTACTGTGCAGGGCTCTGGACCTGCAGACACATAGCACCTCTTCTGCCCTCAGGTGCCAAACACCAGGGAACCTGGCCGGGAATCCCTGAGCTTCTGTCCTAGTGAACTTTTCTCTGGAGCCTGAACATAAAGTATAGTTTCCCTTTGTCCTGCTGAAAACTGCGAGGGCAGCAGACGGAACCAGGAGCAACCGTTAGACTGTCAGGCTCAGAGAGGCAGAGGCTCCAGTTTAGACATCACCTCCCCTGGGCCTGCCCCGTCTCTCATAGCCATTCAGCCTCTGTTACCAACAAGGCGACTAAGGCTCAGAGAGGTGAAGCCACTTGATGGAAGTCACACAGCCCCATCTTGAAAAGCAATATGAAGAAGGGCTCCTTGCCTCCGGGGCTGAGAATCTTCAGGCGTCACCCTGGCATGTGCCCCACTTGTCATGGAGTCAGGACCTTGGGATGACCTCCTGCACAGTGCACCTCTCCAGTTCCCCATTAAAACAAGAGGCTTTGGAGCACACAGAACTGGGCTGGAATCCAGTGACAGCATTTACTCTCTGAACCTCAGTCTCTTCATCTGTTCAATGGGGATATTTGTTCCTGCCTGTAGAATTGCTGTGAGGATGGGATGAAGGCTGAGCCTTGCATGAGCTGAATGTGGACCTCCCCTACTATGAGTGCTTGGTAATTACAGCTTTTTACTGTGATTATCAATAACCCAGACAAGAGTTTTGCAACAGATACAGACTGGGGATTCACACTGGCCTGACTGGGAGGTTGGTGGCCAGACCATTCCCCCATCCCTGGAGCGCCCAGAGGCAGTATTTTCAGGGCGGCGGGAAGTGGAGAGCGCTGTCTGTTGGCGGATGGAGTGGATAAAATTGATTCCGGCTCAGAGGCCGCAGGTGGCAGGGCAATTACCGACTGCAGAGCCGCCGGAGATGAGAAGCCCTCGGGTCACGGCTCTGCTGACCCACGAGGCGGTGGATTGGCCTGGCTGGCTGGCTGCCTGGGCCCCCTGTGCTCAAGCTGGGGGCTGCGGTGCTGGGGCACCCAGGGCGGGGGCTCGGCTTCACCTGCCCCTGACAGACAGACGGATAGGCAGGTGGACAGGCCCACGTCTGCTCCACTCGGGGAGCCAGACGTGTTTCCATTTTGATCATTGCAGAGCCAGCCTCACTAGCACAGGCTGAGCCCACTTGTGTATGCAGGCCCCAGTGATGCAGCCTGGCGCGTAGAGGGGCTGCTGTGAGCTCATCCCTGCCTGGCCCTCTCACATTTGGTGATGCAAAGATAGGCTGCACGTCTCTGAAACCCTAGACTGAGTGCCACCAGGATGGGGCTGCATCTGTCTTGGTCAGCATTCTCTCCCCTCGCCTGGCACAGTGCCTGGTACAAAGTGGGTACTCGGGGGAATGCTGACTGGGTAGATGAGTGCTTCGCTGTCCTTTCTCCTCTCTGCAGTACCGAGCCAAGTGTCTTGTATACAGTAGGTGCTCTAAGCGCCCAGTCTTAGAGCAAGAAGGCCCTTTTGAAATTCTATAGTGCTCCTGGCCATCTACAAGCCAGGAAGTGGGCCCATGTTGTAGATGGTGACTTAGTCAATTTGGGCGGTTATAGCTAATACCATGGACAGGGTGGCTTAAACAACAGACACTAATTTCTCATAGCTCTGGAGGCTGGGAAGTCCAAGATCAAGGTGCTGGTAGGTTTGGTGTCTGAGGAGGGCCCACTTCCTGGCTTGTTGATGGCCGCCTTGCTGCTGTGTCCTCATGTGGTGGAGAGAGTGAGTATCCCTCTCACCTCTTGTCTTATAAGGATGCTAATCCCATTAATGGGGGCTCCATCCGCATGACCTAATCACCTCCCAAAGGCCCCATCTCCACATACCATCCCACTGGGGGTTAGGGCTTCAGCTTATGAATTTGGGGGGATGCGAACATACAAACATTGTCTATAGTAGGGACACTGAGGCCCAGACGGGTAAGTGGCTTACTCAAGGACACACAGTCTGTGCAGAGCCAGGCTGGGAACCTGGATCCAGTGCCCCTTCCTCTCCTGCCCCATGGTTGGTGTCATCTATGGAGTGAGGCCTGGCCCATCACTCTCCCCCAGCTTCTGGTGGCTTTGGACATTCCTTGGCTTGTAGATAGCCTTCTCCCTGTGTCTTCACATCGTCTTCCTGCTATGCTTGTCAGTCCAAATTTCCCCTTTTATAAGGACACAGTCCTATTGGCTTAGGGCCCACCCTAATGATTTCATCTTCATTTGATCATCTGTGAAGACCCAATTTCCAAATAAGATCCCATTCACAGGTACCAAGGGTTAGGATTTCAACATATTTTTTTGGAGGAGTGCGGGGATACAAATCAACCCATAACTGATTGGCCTGTAATGAAATAAACATTGTGTAGGGTTTTTTGAGCACCAATTGTATACAGTAAGTCCCCTACATATGAACGAATTCCATTCCGAGAGCGTGTTTGTAAATCCAATTTGTTCAAGTCCAACAAAATTAGCCTAGGTACCCAACTAACACAGTCGGCTATATGGTACTGTACTGTAATAGGTTTATAATACTTTTCACATAAATAATACATAAAAAACAGACACAAAAATAAAACATTTTTAATCTTACAGTACAGTACCTTGAAAAGTACAATAGTACCAGCTACATTACCACTGCTTTAACACTTGCTTCTCGACATCCTGGGCTTGAAATAAAGATACTGTACTACTGTACTCTCTACAGTACTGTACAGTAAAGTACACAAAAGCACAACCACTTGTGGAGGGCACACACACGTGACAATGTATGCCAGACATGCGAACTAACTTACATGATTGGACATGCGAATGCACGTTTACATCTTTGAAAGTTCGCAACTTGAAGGTTCGTATGTAGAGGACTTACTGTACCGGGCACATGGTGCCCAGCGCTCAAGGGAGAGAGGTGGGGGGTGGGTAGGAGGAACAATATCTAGAAGTGGGGACCATGGAGGGGTATGGATGGAGGGTGGTGGGAG
Source organism: Hippopotamus amphibius kiboko (assembly GCF_030028045.1). Lineage (NCBI taxonomy): Eukaryota > Metazoa > Chordata > Mammalia > Artiodactyla > Hippopotamidae > Hippopotamus > Hippopotamus amphibius. The sequence goes on along the minus strand of NC_080193.1, from coordinate 7,050,144 downwards.
GTGGCGTATGCCTCTGGGCCTGCAGGGGGCGCACCGGGAGATGGGCCAAGAGGTGGGGCTGATGGGGCCGGCGTTGAGTGCCAGGTGCAGGACTTAGGAACTGAACCATAAGACATTCTCAGGGGTAAACGGGCGTCTCAGGCTTGATGAGCTGAAGAGCTGTAGAAACCATGTTTTTTGGTTTTGTTTACTTATTTGGGGCGGGAGGTCTGTGTTTAATGCTCAGCTGATCTCCAGCTCTCTTTTTACAGGGGAAGAGTCTGGGCTTCTGAGTGGGAAAGTGACTCTCCCAGGGTTACACAGCCCGCAAGGGCCAGGAGTGACACTGGATGGCAGACCTTCTTGCTTCCAAGTCTTGAGAGCCCATGGCCCAGTCTGCAAGTTATAAAAATGCTTATTCGAAACACAACAGCCATTACTGATGACAATAGGAGCCATTTGCCTGGTTTCACTCATCTGCATCTCTAGGGGTTAGTAAATTTGCAGCCAATTTTCAGGGGTTTCAAATTGAATTTCTAGGTAGGTTCCATTGAGACGTGGAGAAACGTTCCCACGCTTATCCAAGAAAGGGCTTGGCTGAAGCTCCTTTGTAGAGTGAGTGTTTCCTGATCACCTACTGTGTGCCAGCCTCCCCCTCCCTAGATGAGGGCTGGGAATTGAGAGCAAAAATACTTGTTCTTTTTTAAATAGAGGGTTTTATTATCGAAGGAAACTACAAGTGAAAGCAATCTTGAAGAGTCAGCAGCAGTTAGTTCTGTAGTGCCAGGTAAGGATCTGGAAGTAGCATATGGGATTATATGAATGTGTACATATCTTTGTATGGAAGGGATTTTATTTATTTATTTATTTATTTATTTTTGGCTGCACCACGGGGCATGTGGGAACTCAGTTCCCCGACCAGGGATTGAACCTGAGCCCCCTGCAAGTGGAAGTGCAGAGTCTCAGCCACTAGACCGCCAGGGAAGTCCCCCCCAATACTCTTGCTGCCTCAAGCTCATGGAACTCGGTGTGCAAGGGGGTAGACAGATAATGGATAATCAGAACCCAGGTAGCATGATTGGAGCAAGCCGAGGGCGTGGTGGGGGTCTGGGGGAAAGTGGCTGACCACCTCAAGCTGTCATAGGGAGGGCTTCCTGAAGGAGGTGATGCCTGAGCTGAGTCTTGAGAAAGGAGTTGGAATTCACCATATGGGGGAGGGGATCAGGTATGTATTCCAGGTGGAATGGCATATACGAAGGCTCAGAGGTATGAAGTTTTATAGAAAGTCATTAAATGTATCCGGCCATGAGGCTGGAGAAGTGTGGGGGTTGGAGGGGGAGAGATTAGCAAAAGCCTTTGAAGTCATGGGGAGGAGCTTGGGCTCTATCTAGAAGGTAGTAGGGATCTATGGAAGGGTTCAGAGCTGGGGATTAACCTAACAATACTAGCCTTTTTGAGAGCTCCTTCTGGCTACTGTGAGGCCAGTGAAAAGATGGCTGCAGTCGTGCAAGTGCATGGTATTTAATATAATAATAGTTATTACAATATGTATTACAATAATAACGTACCAGGCACTATTCTGAGCATTTACATGTTTTACCTCATTCCATCCTCAAACATCCCTATGAGCTGAAGTGCATGTAAAGCTCTTAACCGGGGGCCTGGCATGTCGTAAGTATCAACAAATTATCTCCATTGTATTAGCATGTACAATGCTATGTACACCTTGCCCCATGTTGTAGCTGAGGATTGAGGTTCGGACTGTTTAAGTAACTTGCCGTATTGGATGCTGGGGTGCACAGCCCAGAGTCACTTTAGGGAAGGAAGGATTTATTCCTTCACTCCAGGAGGGGTGCCTTCTTTGGGGACTGACTCACCCAAGGTCACTCCCTTCTGGGGGCAGCCAGCATCCAATGACTGATAGATGCAGGAAGATAAAGGCCTGACCCCTTGTCCCACCTTGAAACAGCTCTGAAAGGCCATTCCAGCTCCAGAGCTCTCCATGGGGTCCACTGAGACTTTTGTTGGACCATCATCACAGCTCAGCTTCTTCCTCTTCTCAATTCTGCTTCCTTCTCCCCTCTTCCTTGAATTCTGATCCCAAGAGAACTTTCTTTTTTAAAAAATTAATTAATTAATTTTGGCTGCACTGCACGACATGTGGGATCTTAGTTTCCCTGACGAGGGATAGAAATGGAACCCCCTGCATTGGAAGCATGGTGTCTTAACCACTGGCTCACCAGGGAAGTCCCCAAGAGCACTTTCTACTGAACAAGCTGCATGGTAAATTCTGCTTGCTGGGGACTGACCTGTGACACTTGCCCAAGGGAATACAGCCAGTAATCAGCAGAGCCGTGTATTTGTCAGGGTTCTCCAGAGAGACAGAACCAATATGATGGATGGATAGGTAGATGATAGATAGATAGATAGATAGATAGATAGATAGATAGATAGATAGATAATTTATTATAAAGGATTGGATCACATGAGGACTTCCTAGGTGGCACAGTGGTAAAGAATCCACCTGCCAATGCAGAGGACACAGGTTTGAGCCCTGCCCTGGAAAGATTCCACATGCCAGCTAAGCCCGTGAGCCACAACTATTGAGCCTGTGCTCTAGAGCCCATGAGCCACAACTACTGAGCCCATGTGCTGCAACTATTGAAGCCCATGCCCCTAGGGCCCGTGCTCCACAACAAGAGAAGCCACTACAATGAGGAGCCTGCACACCACAGTGAAGAGTAGCCTCTGCTCTCAGCAACTAGAGAAAGCCCATGTGCAGCAATGAAGACCCAACACAGCCAATAAGTAAAAAAAAAAAAAAAAAGTACTGGATCACATGATTATGGAAGCTAAGAAGTCCCATGGTCTGCTGTCTGCAAGGTAGATGCCCAGGAAAGCCAGCAGTATGGTTCCAGTTCAAACCCAGAGGCCTGAGAACCAGGGGAACCAATGGTGTAAGTCCAGGTCCAAGTCTGAAGGCCTGAGAACCATGAGGACCGATGTCCAAGGGCAGGAGATGGTGGATATCCCAGCTCAGGCAGAGAGAGGCAATTTGCCCTTCTTCTGCCTTTTTGTTCCGTTCGGTGGATTTTGTTCCCTCAGTGGATTAGCTGATGCCCACCTGCATTGGTGAAGATGATCTTTACTCAATCTCTTGATTTAAATGCCAGTCTCTTCTGGAAACACGCTCACAGACATACCCAGAAATAATATTTGACCAACTGTCTGGGCATCCCTTGAGCCTAGTCAAGTTGACACATAAAATTAACCGTCACAGACAGAAAACAAATGCTGACCCATCTGGTGTCAAGGTCTCCATTCTGCTCTCACACCACACTACCTCCATCAAGAATCTTTGACTCTGAACTTTGGTTTCCTCATCTGGAAAGCAAGGGTGTATCAGTCTGTGTCTTAGTCTGCTCAGACTGCCTTAACAAAATGCCATACACTGGGGGCTTAAACAATAGACATTCATTTTCTCATAGCTGTGGAGGCTTGAAGTCTAAGTTCAAGGTGTCAGCAGGGTGCCAGCAGGCTCTTCTCCTGGGTTGCAGACAGCTGCCTTCCTGCTGTATGTTTACGTGACCTCTTTTTTGTGCGCATGTGGAGAGAGAGACATATGCATACACACACACACACACCTCTCTGGTGTCTTTTTAAAAAAATTAATGAATCAATTAAGTAATTAATTTTTGGCTGTGTTGGGTCTTTATTGCTGAACACAGGGGCTTTCTCTAGTTGCAGCGAGTGGGGGCTACTCTTTGTTGCAGTGCATGGGCTTCTCCTTGTGGTGGCTTCTCTTGTGGAGCATGGGCTCTAGGAACGTGGGCTTCAGTAATTGTGGTGTGTGGGCTCAGTAGTTGTGGCGCCTGGGCTTAGTTGCTATGCAGCATGTGGGATCTTCCCGGACTAGGGATTGAACCCATGTCCCCTGCATTGGCAGGTGGATTCTTCTTTTTTTTTTTTTTTTTTGGCACAAAGGCTTAGTTGCTCTGCGGCATGTGGGATCTTCCTGGAACTGGGATCGAACCCGTGACCTCTGCATTGGCAGGCGGACTCTCAACCACTGCGCCACCTAGGAAGCCCTGGCAGGTAGATTCTTAACCACTACACCACAAGAGAAGTCCCTGGTGTCTTATCTTTTTTTTTTTTTAATTTATATTTTTATTTATTTTATTGGCTGTGTTGGGTCTTTTTTGCTGTGTACGGGCTTTCAGTTGTGGTGAGTGGGGGCTACTCTTTGTTGTGGTGCGCAGGCTCCTCATTGCCGTGGCTTCTCTTGTTGCGGAGCACGGGCTCTAGGCGCGTGGGCTTCAGTAGTTGCAGCACATGGGCTCAACAGTTGTGGCTCATGGGCTCTAAAGCACAGGCTCAATAGTTGTGGCGCACGGGCTTCGTTGCTCAGAGGCATGTGGGATCTTCCTGGAGCAGGGATCGAACCTGTGTCCCCTGCATTGGCAGGCGGATTCTCAACCACTGCGCCACCTAGGAAGCCCCTGGTGTCTTTTCTTAAAAGGACACTAATCATATCAGATCAGAATCCCACCCTTTGACCTTAATTACATTTAACCTTAATTATTTCCTTAGAGGCTCTATCTTCAAACTCATAGGGGGTTAGGGCTCCAACATATGAATTTTGGAGGACATTCAGTCCATAACAGTCGGCTCAGTTCAGGTTCTGCAGAAGCAATAAACATCTCTAAAAATCTCTGTGGCTTCCAGATGCCTTAGAGGACTGGGGTGGGGAGGGTGGGGGGGACTTGAGGGGGGAGGAGTCAAGGAAGGGAGGGAATACGGGGATATGCGTATAAAAACAGATGATTGAACCTGGTGTACCCCCCCAAAAAATAATAAAAAATAAATTAAAAAAAAAAATCTCTGTGGCTTCCAAAGATAGGGTGACCAACTTGTCCTGATTTGCCCAGGATTGTCTTGGTTTTAGCACTAAAAATCCCGCATCCCAGGATATCTTTCAGTCCCAGATAAATCAAGGCCGTTTATTTGGACTGTCTCAGTTTTAAAACTGGAACCCCCTTGGCTCTTGTGAAACCAGGACAGTTCATCACTCTTTAAAAAAAATAAAAGTTCCTCTTTCCACTCCCGTTCCATGTCCGTCATTTATACATCCATCATGTACCTCACATTCCACGTTGGCTGCCCAGCTTCACGGGGTTTTTACCTGTGACTCAGGTCACTGAAGCAGCCTCTCTCTAGCACATTGTGGGTCTGGAGGCAGAGGAAAAAGACACTCAGAGAAGCATGCGCCGTGTCTTAAAAGATTCTGCTCGGATGTGACATGGATCACTTCTGCTGTCATTTCATTGGCTAGAACAAGTCACGTGACCAAGGCTGCAGCTAGTAGAATCCTTCCTCCAGGAGGGGCGCCCCCGGAAAGGGAATTGGGATATTTGGAGGCTGCTTGGAGGAGGTGATCAAAAACATCTTGGGTGGCCACTAACCACTTCTTTCCAGAGCTGGGGGCCTCCTCTCCGTGTCTGCAGTGCTCTGCCATGCTAATGACTTGAAACAGCAGCTAATTTGACAAGGCAAACGGAGTCCCCATGATTACATTTGACTTTCTGACTAATGACAAGAGATGAACTCCCTTTTCTTAGTGCAACTTACAGTTGGATAGCCTTGGGCCATCACCCGATCCCAATGTTCAAAATGTTGCCTTGTAAATTGTCTAATAAAGTAATAAAGAGACTTGCTAAATGATTTGTCTTTTAACCATTGTAATGGGATTTTTTTTTTGGTAACATTGTTTTATGTTAGAATGCAAAAATTATCACATGTAATTAGAATCATTTCCATTCCAGTCTCTGCCAGGCCTCTGACATATCCGGCAACTTGCACCACGTCGAGCAAGTCAGCTCGTAAAACCTAATCAAATAAAATTGTAAAAGGCAGTCGGATTTGGAGTGGTGCAGTGAATGCTGGAAGGGGAGGCAGCTCCTCCACACCTTGGAGGGAGGAGTAGAGGAGGAAGAAGGAGGAGGAAAGAGACAAAAAGAAGAGAGGAAGAGAAAAGATTCAGCCACATTAGGGCTGCTTTCCACCCAGGCAGCCCAGCACCCAATGGGCCATGGGTCACCTGTGATGCTCTTAGTCACTGCCCCTTCAGCCCCACTCAGATCCTGCATTTGTACCCCCCACCCCCTGAGTTTCATTGCATTCAGGCCAACATGATCCCTGCCTGTGCATCTTCTTAATATTTAATCTGAATCATGCAGACACATGTATGGATCTATTTATCCACAAAAGCTGCAGTATAAATGTTTAAGCAGAAAAGCACACGGCAGCTCAGAACATCTAACAGACAAGCTTTTCCAAGGGCACAAGGACGGGCAAGCTGTCTCGCTCTGGGGAGAAGATATTTATTGAGAAAAATGTCCCTGGTTCCCAAAATGTCCAGGTCAGGACTTGGGGGTGGGGGTTAGAAAAATGTTACTTTTTGCAATTGGCTTGCACGAAGAAGCTGCTTGCCTGTAACTGGAGGAGAATGGAGAGTGAAGGCTGCCTCCTTCTAGATGCTGGTGGGCATACAGGCCCTTTGTCCCTGGATGTCCCAGCCCAGTTGTCCTCATTGGGGCCTGGAGTCTAGTTCTAGGCAGGAGGGTTGTCTGCCCAGGCTGGGATGTGTGGGCAGTGGTGGAAATTCACGGTGGAACAGGTGACGTGCGGTAGAATACTCACACTGTAAAGGGAAGTGATGCCATCAGGGAGTGGCAACAGAGCGCTTGAATATTCTGGGCACTTGGACCAACAGCCAGTGTCGGGCCCCCTCCTGATACATCAGTATTACACATTAGCAAGCAGGCTGTCAGCAACTTTAATATTTGCCTCAAATCCAAGGAATTACAATGGAAGTATTTCCCAGGGACACCCGGCAAGAATGCAAGGCAGTATCTTCTTCTGCAGTCAGAGGGCATGGGACTGGGCCTTGGGGGCTCTGGGTTTGAGACCCAAGTGCCCCACTAAAGAGCTATGTACGCTTGGGCAAGTCTGAGCCCCCACCCACCCCAACAGAGCAAGCAGAGAGAATATGACCACCTCCTAACTGCCAGCAACCACATTGCAGCCATTCTGCAGAGGAGAGATGATTGGCCCCATTTTACAGATGAGAAAAACCGAGGCTCGGAGCAGGGAGCGTAGTTGCCTACCTAGGGTATGATGATGCTGAGCCTGGAGCCCAGTTTGAGTTGCAGGCATGCAGGCTACCTTAGAGGGGTATTAAGAGGATAAAACGATGACCAAACTTGGGGGGTGCTCTGGAAGTCTCTTGAGTCCTCAAGGGAGGCACATCCAGAATCCTGGCGTAAGCGTAGTTCACGCAGCACAGCCTGATGTGCGCTGCAGAGACTTTTCACCCCCAGGGTGCCTCACTTCCTTCCTCAGTGACAGGCGAGGTAAGAGGGAAGGAGCATGACATCCATCCCACAGGTGAGGAGAGTGAAGCTCAGAGAACCCAACAGCCTTGCCCAGAGCTCCACAGCTTAAGTGGCAAGGTCATGGTTGAAGGTCACGGTTGAAGGTCTTTAACAAAGTAAGGAGGGTAGTAGTGATGCACCCATTTTACAGATCAGAAAAGGGAGGTCATGGCTGGAAAGCTGAAAGGCTTGAGACTTGTTTAAAAAGAGAGAGGGAAAGTTGACCCCCGATCTCTCAGTCTCTCTCTCTTTCCATGTCTAGGTTTTTAAAAAATTTTATTTTATATTATAGTTGATTTACAGTGTTGTATTAGTTTTAAATGTACAGCAAAGGGGTTCAGTTATACATATACATATATCCATTCTTTTTCAAATTCTTGTCCCATTCAGGTTGTTACAGAATATTGAGTAGAGTTCTCTGTGCTGTACTGTAGGTCCTTGTTGATCACCTATTTTATATACAGTAGTGTGTATATGTTAATCCCAAATTCCTAATTTATCCCTTCCCCATGTCTAGTATTTTAACTGAAAACAAAGTGGGGGATAATCCTCCTCCCTTCCCTCCCTTCCTTCTTTCTTTTCTTCTCCCTTCCTCCCTCCCTCCCTCTCTCTCTCTTTGCCTCCTTCCCTCCCTCCTTCCCTTCCCTTCTTTTCTTTCATCTGTTTTAGTCCGAATGCATCAGAAAAACAGAACCCCCTCTAGGTACTTCAAGCAGGAAGAGATTTAATACAGGGGATTCAATGCTTAGAGACCAGTTGGGAGGTCAGGGAGCTGCTGCAGTACATGGTAAAGCAGGGTGTGCAGGCATCACAGGGCACTAGTGCTGATGTTCTCAGCTTCCTGCAGCACCAAAGAGGGTGTTCAATCAGAGAATGCCCAGAAGATGCTGGAAAAATCCTTGTGTTTCCCTTCTGCCCAAGTCCATCATTTGCCCACTGCTGGTGGAACAATAATTCTTTCTTCTTCTCTCCTGCCTTCCACATATCACGTGAGCACTTCACACTGGGGGAACCTGAGCTAGAACCCTGCTGGCTAAGGGAGTTGGGGAAATATAGTTTCCAGGCTTCCAGCCCACGTGATACAGGGAGCAGCGATGATGCTGAGATGCCAGCCCCACAGCACACTGTCCAGTGGTCGCTCCACCTCCTCAGTGGTTTCCCAGCCATGCTTGGAGTCCCCACGAAATGTGAGGTCTGCCAAGGGGTTCAAAAGTGGGGTGCATTGAAGGACTTCAGGCTCCCTCCTGCTTTCAAATTAAGCAACTCTATCTTACTTATTGGGTTTAAAATTTTTTTTTTATTTTGTATTGGAGCATAGTTGATTAACAATGTTGTGTTAGTTTCAGGTGTACAACAAGGTGATTCAGTTATACATATGCATCTATCTATTCTTTTTCAAATTATTTTCCCATTTAGGTTATTACAGAGTATTGAGCAGAGTTCCCCGTGCTATGCAGTAGGTCCTTGTTGGCTATCATTTTTATATATAGTCGTGTGTACATATCAGTCCCAAACTCCCAATCTATCCCTCCCCCTCTTCCCCAACTGGTAACCATAAGTTCATTCTCTAAGTCTGTGAGTCTGTTTTGTAAATAAGTTGATTTGTATCTTTTTTTCAGATTCTGCATATAAGGGATATCATTTGCTCCGCTCTGTCTGATTTACTTCACTTGGTATGATAATCTCCAAGTTCATCCATGTTGCTGCAAATGGCACTATTTCATTCTTTTTAATGGCTGAGTAATATTCCGTTGTATATATGTACCACATCTTCTTTATCCATTCATCTGTTGATGGACATTTAGGTTGCTTCCATGTCTTGGCTGTTGTAAACAGCACTGCAGTGAACATTGGGGTATGTATATCCTTTCAAACCATGTTTTTCTCTGGATATATGCCCAGGAGATATATGCTGGATCATATGGTAGCTGTATTTTTAGTTTCTTAAGGAACTCCCATACTGTTCTCCATAGTGGCTGCACCAATTTACATTCCCACCAACAATGTAGGAGGATTCCCTTTTCTCCACATCCTTTCCAGGGTTTATTGTTTGTAGACTATATAAGGACTGAAGGACTTCAAATCCTCTTCCTACTTTCAAGCTGAGCAACTCCATCCATTTTTGCTTATTGGATTTTACTTGAAAAAAATTCCACATGTACAAAGTTTGACTCTCACAGTATCACAGTGCACTGGTTGAAGAATGTTAAAGAAAAAATTATTCTGACATTTGTTAAAATGGTAAATAAGACTTTATTTAGGACTCTTCTGATAGGGGAGAGAGAAAGAACAGTGGATATTTTTAGCCAAGGAGCAGTTAGGGGGTAGTGGTATGAATGGTAAATTACTAAGAAACATCAAGGGTAGGGGGGAATCTTGGGACTTCCCTGGTGGTCCAGTGGTTAAGACTCCACGCTCCCAGTGTGGGGGGCCTGGGTTCAATCCCTGGTTGGGGAACTAGGTCCCGCATGCCTCAATTGAGTCCGCATGCTACAACTGAAAGATTCCCGCGTGCCGCGACTAAAGACCCCCACATGCTGCGAGGAAGATCCTGCACGTGGCAACGAAGATCCCACATGCCACAACTAAGACCCAGCGCAGCCAAATAAATTAGTTAATTAATATATAAATTAAAAAAAAAAGGTCGAGGGGATTCTTGCTGAAGGCAGGCCAGGGGACCAGATATCAAGGATGGGGGACTCTCTCTCAACTGATTTAGCGGGATTCTTATGAATACAACTGGGTGAGGCGGGTCCAGCGGGCATGGGGGCTAAGGCTGAGATCTAGTTGAGAAGAGGGCTCAGAGGAGCCTGACTCAAGTGTAGCTTCACGAGAACGACTGTGAAGATCTCCTGCTGGGGTTCTAGGGATCAGAGGAGTCAGAGACTGTCTCGCCTTATCTTCCAGCCTCCTGGATCCCAAGCACACGTCTTGCTCTTCCTCCAGCCCCCAGCCCTCAAGCGCTGCAGCTCATGCAAATAGCTGCCTGAGGGTAGAGCAGGCCTAACCTGTTAAATTTCCACTTAAGCTCAGCTGGGATCTGTAGTTCTGTGGTTTTTTATGATTCAGTGGTTTTTAGTATTCTTTGATTCTTTAGCCCTGTATCCTCAACTTCTATAGCACTTTGATTTTGCATTTCTTTGATTCTAGACATGATGATCCTGGGATGTAGACTTTCTGGCTCAATTATGCCAAGAAAAAAAATTTTTTTTTTTGAATCAGTGTGTCCAAGCCCCACTTGTGAGATGCTGGGCCATGCCAAGGTCAGGCAGCGGGGGTGCAGCGGGGGTGGGAGTGTGATGGGGAAGATGCTGACTGAGATGCAGTCTAATGTGGTGGCCATGTACAAGGTCAAAACTAGAGCAGCTACACCTGCCATCTGGTGTGAGGGGCCAGCGCATGGCCAGGAGAGTGAAATGATGCTGGGTGATGGAGAGCTGAGTGTGTGAAGGATGGAGTGGGGGCTGAGGAGCAAAGATGGAGATGAGGCAGACATCATATATTTGGTTTGAGAGGACTGGGATGCTCTGAAACCATCGGTCTGGACAGATCCTGTGGTTTCCTGTGATAAACACTTTCTATCCCCCTTCTCTCCAAATCAACCTGCCGAATCATGCCCTGCTCCCAACAGGGATCTGGATAAAGCCATCCACGCATTCCATGTGGGTCCATTCCTCAGTTAACAATCCTAGGTAACCTATTTGAATTTAAATGGGGGCCTTCCTGGGGCCTCCCTGGTGGTCCAGTGGTTAAGACTCTGTGCTTACACTGCAGGTGGCATGGGTTTGATCCCTGATTGGAGAACTAAGATCCCTCATGTCGCATGGCATGGCCAAAAAAAAAAAAAGGGGGGGGGGGTTTCCAGATACAACACAACATAAATAGCAATGATTACTGAATTAATCAGGATAGGCTGGGCTGCTGCAACACAAATGCCTTATAAGCAAAGTTCATTTTTTGCCCCTTTAAACTCCACTGTGGGTCTGGGCAGCTGTGCTCTGCATGGTGACTCAGTGATCTAGGCTCCTTAAATACGTGTTTCCGCATTTCAGCATGAGGGCTCGTGTGTTAACGGGACAAGAGAATTTCTTCAGTTTGGAAGTGATGCTTGTCACCTCCACGCACAGAACCAGTCCCAGGACCCCAACTACCTGGAAGGGGGCTGGGAAGGATAGTTTTCTGTGTATCCGGGAAGGATGAATATGAAACAGCCTTTAGTGAACACATGGTACCATTTCTGCTGCAATGGTACCATGTGTTTTAATAGTTACCATAAGACCATGATTCTGTTAATTTATTTAAATCATTAAAAATCCTTATGACTGAGGAAACTGAGACCCAGAGAGGCTGAATAACTTGCCCAAAGTCACACAAATAATGGCAGATTCAGAATCTGAATCCAGGTTTGCATGCCTCTCAAGTCTGTGCCCTTCACCTCTCCTGTGATGGACCTTCAGACTCCAGGGGAGCTGGTGGGGTGACTGCCTTCACCCTCCAGAGTCTGCTTATGGCAACCAAGCCTGGATCCAGGGAGGGAAGACACCCTTTGCTGACTTGGGAATCCCACTGAGTGAATGTGACACCTTGCAAAAGGCAGTCAGTGGTTCCTAACATTTTTTTCATTTAAGCAAGAAATATGGAAAGCATATTTTGATCTTTGCTTTTCTTCCATTTCCCATCTGTTCTTCATTAGGAGTTTAGACTTAATAACCTTTTAGAGTTGGTATTGAATTCTGAAGCTGACACTGCTTGGAGAGGTCCTTTGTTGCAAGAGGATGGGTTGGGTCACTCTGCTTGTTGTTTTCTCCTGCTCCTCTGTCTGTAAGTCCATCTGTTTCTCTTGCCTTCCACATCGGATCCTCCTCACCCAAAAAGTCAAACTCACTTGTGGGTGAAGCAAGAGACTGCTTTGGTGTACAATTTCAGGAATATTTCATCAGTCTATAGACCCTTCAGGTCCTCTCTCACTTATGCCTATGCCTAAGATGCTACCATTCAAGAACCTTCCCTGGGACTTCCCTGGTGGTGCAGTGGTTAAGAATCTGCCTGCTAATGCAGGGGACACAGGTTCGAGCCCTGGTCCGGGAGGATCCCACGTGGTGTGGAGCAACTAAGCCTGTGTACTGCAACTACTGAGCCTGTGCTCTAGAGCCCGTGAGCCACAACTGTTGAGGCCATGTGCCACAACTACTGAAGCCCATGCGCCTAGAACCCATGCTTTGCAACAAGAGAAGCCACCGCAACGAGAAGCCTGTGCACCGCAATGAAGAGTAGCCCCTGCTTGCCGCAACTAGAGAAAGCCCATGTGCAGCAACAAAGACCCAACGCAGCCAATTAAAAAAAAAAAAAAAAAAGAACTTTCCCTTTAGCTTAGAAGAATTCTTATGTCTGGTCACGATGCCCAAGAAAGGTAATCATGTCCCAATAGCGTACCTTTTCAGTGGCTGGGGGAAAAGTCTTGAAGAAGGCAGAGGATATAGGGAAGTAGTACAGTTGTGGCCAGAGTGTTGACTTGGGGTCAGAAAACATGGGGTTGTGTCGCACTTATGCCACCATCCTTGGATATGGGTCTAGCAAGCCATCCAACCTCTCTGACTCTATTTCTTCATCTATAAAATGGGGACATATGACACATGTCTTGGAGGGTCACAGGAAAAAATTAACAGAGATGGAAAAGGCAACTTATAACATGGCAGAAAAACATTTTGAAATATTAACTAAGTTCCTTTTTGTTTTTAAATTGTTTGCATTTATTTATGTCCTGTGGCCAGTATCCTCACTCAGGCAGCAGCCAGACCACGCAGCATGCATTGTTTCAGGGAAAGAATGACACAGCAGAACTCAGATAAGGAAGGAATCCAATCTTGGCTTTTGAATTTTAAAAGCCAGCCAAGGACTGGGCATATGACAAAAGATTTGGAAGGATGTAAAAGCAAAGCAGTCCTGTCTCTAAGACTAGAGAAGATTCCCTGGGCTGCAGAACAGAGTTAGGTGGGAGGTGAAGGGAACATGGATGCTGGTGCCTCCTGAGAAAGGGCAGGGAGGGCTGGAGGTCCAGGGTGAATCAGGGTGTCTGTAGACTACTGCGGGCCACGCATGAGCAAAGGCATCTCCGTAGAAGCCAAGGACAGGATGACTCCCATTCCTGACACCCTATGGATGGCCATGCTCCAGGGAGCCTCACCCCCTGGAACGCATACCCTCACGCAGCCTCCCCCTTCATTAAATCAGGACTGTCTGTGCCATCAGTATCGTTTGGCAGAAGTGATGTGTGACTTTGGAGGGTAGATCCTAAAGGGCTTTGCAGCTTCCACCCTATTCTCTGAGGTTCCTCGCTCTGAGAGAAGCCATGCTGGGGGGCACACATGTGGAGATGCCCACATAGAAAGACAGGAGGCTCCTGGCCAACAGCCAGGTGAGTGAACCGCCTTGGAAATGGAGGCTCCAGCTCCAGTCAAGCCTTCAGATGAGCCTGCAGCCCCAGCTGATATCTGACTGCAGTCTCACAAGAGACCTGGAGCCGGACCACCTGGCTAAATACTCATGAATTTCTGGCCTACAGAAACCATATGACATAATAAAAGTTTATTATCATTTTAAGCCACTGTGTTTGGGGGTAGCAGCAATTGATAACTGATGCACTCATACCACCATCTCTCCAGAATTTAGACACAGCCCTGGAGAAAGGAGGCAGAGGACCCTAAATGAACTATAATTGTATTTCTGCCACTTGGTAGAACACAGGCTTGTATAGATGTTATACTCAATTATAAAAAAGTAAAGTTTTCTAGACTGAGTTTCTAGACCAGCCGTACTTCTGCAACCCACTCCAAAGGGCTTCTGTAGACATTTTCAGGACTGTGGGAATCTGGGATGCCAGGACAAGAGCCACTATATTTTTGGGACAAGGATGGGCAAACAGGGTGCCTGAAGACACGTAATTCCCCAATTCTGGGATCTGGGGACCCCTCAGCCGGTGCATGTCTCTTCTCTGGACTCTCTGGCTTCTCACTGCACCCACTCCCATGAGCACACACGAGCTCTGCTTGATGCCCAAGCCCTTCCGTTTGTCTCATTAGAAAACCCTTGTGTTAAAGAGACCATTAAAAAAAGAGGGAAAGATAAATTGCCTGAAGCTGCAAGGCCCAGGAGGAAAGAGGAGAGCAGGTGATGGAAAACAGGCCTGTGATTAGAGGGCAGCGGGTGGCACAGGAGCTCGAGCAGGCAAAAACCTCCACTGGAGATGTCAAAATATTTGCAAATCCTCTTCCTTTGGTGAATTGAGTTACCAAAAGGTATTTTCCCCCCTTTTTGCACACAGAGAAGAGTCTGGAAGAGGTTCAGAGCACAGTTTCGAGTCAGGCAGAGCTCAACTCTGTCCCTTTCTTGCTGCTGTCTGACCTCAGGCAAGTCTCTGAACCTCTCTGACCCTCAGTATCCTCATCTAGAAAGAGGGATAATGATAAGCCTACAAAAATGGCCCTGAACCTCCCCCTCTCTTTGTGTTTATGTTCCTTGCAATGTGACTTTACATTTCCTTCCATCTCAAGGTGGAGTCTCTTCCCCCACTCCTTGATTTTGAGCTATCTGTGTCCACTTATTTTGGCTAATAGGACATAGTGAAAGTGATGGTATGATAGTCCTGAGCCTAGGTCCTAAGAGGCTTTGTTCACTCTGTTCTCTGACCCCCATAAGGAGAGTCTCAGGCTAACCTATTAAAGGATGAGAGGCCACATGGAGCAGACATGAGCTGTCCCAGCTGAGGACATTCTAAAACACCTGGGACCCAGGTGACCACAGGTACATAAATGAGCCAGCCAGTATGTGCCGAGGCAGATCCAGAAAAACCGAAGAATGAGCTGAGTCATAGACTCAAAGGCAACGATGGCTACATGGATATTATTTTAAGCTGCTAGGTTTTGAGTTGATTTGTTACACAGCAATAGCTAACACATACACCTGTATCTTAAGGAGTTGCTATGAGGAGGGAAGCGCATACAGGAAAGTGATAATAGCTGCCATTGGTTGTGTGCTGACTGTCTGGCATCCTGCTTTTTTTTTTTTTTTATTTAATTTAATTTAATTTAATTATTTATTTATCTTGGCTGCATTGGGCCTTTGTTGCTGCACATGGGGTCTTTCCAGTTGTGGCAAACAGGGGCTACTCTTTGTTGTAGTGCTCGGGCTTCTCATTGCAGTGGCTTCTCTTGTTGCAGAGCATGGGCTCTAGGTGCGTGGGCTTCAGTAGTTGCAGCATGTGGGCTCAGTAGTTGTGGCTTGTGGGCTCTAGAGCACAGGCTCAGTAGTTGTGGCACACAGGCTTAGATGCACCACAGCATGTGGGATCTTCCCGGACCAGGGATTGAACCCGTGTCGCCTGCATTGGCAGAAGGGTTCTTAACCACTGCCCCACCAGGGAAGTCCCCTGCTGGGGTTTGCCAGGCATTGTCTCAAGGACTTGCAGAGAGAGAGCTGCAGCTGCGAAAGGGCATTCTAGTGCCTCACACCCACAGCCTGGCACATAGTACCTGCTCGACACATGTCAGTTGTTGACACTGTTGCTGTTGGGAGGCCTGACCAGAGCCTCTGATGTGGCAGTGGGGTCTGAGCTGTAGCCTCTGTGTCTGGAGGTCTTGGTGAGTACCTAGTTGTGGAAGACTAGGAGGTAGCCTCTCTGGGTGATGGGGGGATGAGAGGGAACGGAGTTGGGTCAGGG
Organism: Hippopotamus amphibius kiboko; assembly: GCF_030028045.1. Taxonomy (NCBI): domain Eukaryota; kingdom Metazoa; phylum Chordata; class Mammalia; order Artiodactyla; family Hippopotamidae; genus Hippopotamus; species Hippopotamus amphibius. The sequence continues at coordinate 7,034,016 of NC_080193.1, read as the reverse complement.
AGGGGATAAGGCATCCGCCATACTCTCCCCTCCCCAAGGCAGTCCCTGGACCGGCATCGTCAGCATCCTCTGGGCCCTTGTTAGAGATGCAGACTCTCAGGTGCCACCCGGCTCTGCTGAATCAGAATCTGTAATTTAACAAGATCTCTGGGGGATTTGTGTGATGTGAGAGTTTGTCTAGAACCCTGCTTCTCAAGCTACCTGTGCTGAAGGACCAGGATGCTTTTTGATAAAATTTCCAATTCATTGCAGAATGACATTTTTTGTAAATCCAGTAAAAAATGAATTTTATAAAAATTAAATGAAACATTAAAATAGCTGCAAAATCCAAGCCCTTGCTTTTTTATCATTAAATTCAATAGATATAAAATTACTATCAAATTACTACAAAAGTTTCTTAATATTTACTCTCTTTCTCTGTACATACTTCCCTGTGCAGAGGTGATAACTAGTTTGTAACCTGTCATGGCCTGGGGACCATACCTTGAGTCTCACGATTCTAGAGTTAATCATGATAACAGTATGAGTAAAATGTGGTTACATGTGATTGTGGGCTGGACGTTGGCTGGTGGTAGGAATTTACAAGCCTATGTACCTTGGAATCCCTTTGACAAACTGTGAGGCAAGTACATGTTTTTATCTCTGTTTTCCAAATGAGGCAGTTGAGGCCCAGAAAGGCTAAGTGACTTGCCCAAGGTCACACAGCCTATAAGTGGGGTAACCAGAGTCCACCTGTTTAGCTGCTACAAGGCAGGAGGAGGGGGAGGAGGTGCCACCGGTGAGAGGCACAGGGGTCTTGTCCTCTGTGCCCTGTGTGAGTGACAGCTGTCAGAAAGCCAGGCCCAGGGTGCTCCCTGTCTGGGAGCCTAACAAGCTGTCTGCCAGCCCCCGGGTGGGAGCATCTCCCGCACGCTTTGCTCTTGGGTGCAGCTGGCAGGGAAAGGAGCCCAGCCCCTGGCACCACCCTAGCCTGCCGGGCTGCCGGGGGTGAGGGTGCGAAGTCCCCTTGCAGACAGCTTTCTCTCTCTTACTTTCTCTTTCCCCTGGAGCCATGGGGGCCAGCCGAGGGGCCGAGGTGAGGACTGGCAGGCTGGGGGAGAGCTAGTTATCGACAGGTTGATGACTGCCGCAGAAGGCTGCCCGAGGACATGGAGGCAGGAGCCGCAGCTCCAGGGGAGCCGGCTGCCAGCATCTCTGCCCAGGGCTCGGCGCTTCCCCTCACCATCTCATTAATCCTGATTTACAGAAAAAGGCAGCAGGCAGGGGCCCTCTTAACAGGCCGAGCAGGCGACTGATTTGCCTTCACTGAAGACAATAGTGCCCAGGAGACCCGGCATTGCTGAATTATTCAAATCAGCCATGGCAGGGAAATCTGAGGACACAGAGTGGTGAGGGTCCCTGGCCCCCAGACAGCCCTCGTTGCCTGCCCTCCCCAAGCGGTGGTACCCGGCAGCTTGGGGTGGCCGATGCAGGTCCCCTTGCCAGAGATGCAGGCTGCTCTGGGCCGCCCTGGGCCGCCCCTCCTCCCTGGATGGAAGTCGGAATTGGTGTTGATCATCTCTAAGCACCTTAGAGCTCTGGTAATGGATCCAAAATGACATTTCCCACCTGCTGGTCCCGGGGGGGATATTCTGACAAGGACTTCTGGATGAACATGTGATGGGGGCGGGGGAGGATGAAGGCAGCAGGAGATGGCTCTTCTGCCAAGGGGTGTGTGTGTGTGTGTGTGTGTGTGTGTGTGTGTGTGTGTTTCAAAGAGGCAGAGGACATGGGGGTGAATCCTGGCTTGGAAAAACCCCCAGTTTTTGCTCTTGGAAAAAAGACATAGTGAATAGGCAGCTCTCTCCGATTCAGAGATTTGCAGACATTCAGGAGCAAAGATGCTCAGACTCAAAGCTGACACTGGGTGAGGACGGAGCATGCCTGCTGTAGCATGGTGGACTCCCAGCAGGAGGGAGCTTTTGGAGAGCAGGAGGGGTAAACTGAGGCCAAGAGCGACTTGTCCAGGGTCATCAGTTAGCTTGTGGCCAAACTGGGATTAAAAGTCATGGCATTTGACCTGCAATCAGGAGCTGTTTGTTAATAATGATATCTATCCTTTACAGGGCATGGACAGTGTGCTAGCCTCTGGGTTCAGGGTTTTGTACTGTATTATCTCTGTTAACCTCATGATAATCCCATGAGGCTGATGCAACTGGTATTCCCATTCTCCTGATGAGGAAACTGAGGCTTACAGAGATTCAGCCACAAGGCAGGCTAGAAAGTGACAGATCTGGGATTGGAAAGGTGGTCTGTGTGATGTTGGGTCCTTAATTGCTGTGCTTCAGTGGAGGCACCAGGATTCCAGCCTGCTCCCCAAAAATCCCTCCTCACCAAGGATGTAGTGCCTGCACTTGTCTCCTTGTGATGGCTTCCTTGGGTTAAGCATTGCCACCTACCTGTTGTCCCCCAGGGAGAGGGGCAGGTTAAGGAGTTTAACCCTTCTCAGAAAGGCTGACTTCAGAGCATCTCAAAGGATCTGCCCTGAGCCTGGGAAAACCTTGTGGGGAGCGGGGTCTTCGAATGGTGGAAGATTTATTCATGAAGGGGTTCAGGATCTCTGGGCACAAAATCCGCGTCTTTGGGGGAAGCCAGTGGTTTCTTCTGGATAGATCTGACCACCAGCAGAACAACTTTCACTAGGGGATGCAGAAGCTAGGGACTGTGGGTTAAACCAACCTTGCACGTTGCTGGGAGGGGGTCTAGCAGGGTAGGTGTGTGAATAACAGCCTCTGCTTTTCTGCATTTGCCAGATAACAACAACAATAGGAGTAGGGACCTTTATTCAGAGTTTGCCACGTGCAGAGCCCTTTCTTTAAATGCAGAAGGTCGTTGAATCCTCGAGACCGTTGTAGGAGGTCAAGAGCTAAGAGGTTGGTACCATAGTGTCCATTTCACAGGGGAAGAAACCGAGGCTCAGCAGGGAAGCTGTTCACCCAAGATCTCTGTGACCCAAACACGTGACCTCTGGGATGCACAGTGTATACTTACGCCTTCTCCAGCCAGGTTAAAATCTGTCTCACAGAGGGGACCTTATTTTTCCCTGCCCACAGTTCCCCCACTAGTGGCCCATTCAGGGGTCACCATCCATGTACTTGAGTTCCCAGAGGGAGGCTTGATGCTTTGAGGCAGCTCAAATGCACCTATACGATCACGATCACGGCTTTACAAACCCTGTCCATTTTCTTAGAGAAACCTGCTTTTCCCAGGAGAACGCGGCTCTCTCCCGCCTTCCTATCAGCTCCCGTTTGGAATAATCAGCATCTGAATTAGTGAGGTCTCCAGCTTTTGCCTGGTGCTGTGCTGGCCTCCCAGGATCCCCCCTCCCTACAGAAAAACCAAACTAAGAGAGATTTATCTCTTGGGTCAGATAAAGGTGACTAAATGCAAACTGGCCGATTCCTTTTGGCAAACAGTTCCCTGGGGAGGGCTCCTACAAGGAGGAGAAGAGCCAATCGATCAGGCAAATGCTTTGAGGTGACTTACAGGGGAGACTTAAAGGAAAAAAGCCCTTGCGTTTTTACAGCCTCCAGCGACTCTGCAGCCTGTAAAACTCCCCCAACCAGCCAGGGAGCAAGGAGGCAGGCAAAGGGGGGAAACTCTGCAGAGTTCGACCTCTCAAACACCAGCTGTGTTCTTCCTTCATCCCCCAAGCATCTATTGAGTGCCTACTGTGTGCCTGCTGAGCCCTGCTTCATTTCCCTCTGGTTCTCCCCAATTCTGAGCTCCCCTCTCTTCTTCCAGGCTCACAGGGACCTTCCTTATAATCTGGGGACCGTCAGTAAACCCTGGAGACAGGTTTCCCTCGGCATCTCCAGGTTCATGCCAGCCCCTGCTCCCTGCTAGGAAGGGTAACTGGGTCTGGCAGTGGCTGCAAGATTTTTCTGCAAAGGGGCAGATAACACACATTTCAGACTTGGTCTTAACTACTTATTCAGCTGTTGTGATGCAGAGACAGTATGTAAATGAATGGGCTTGGCTGTGTTCCAATAAAACTTTATTTACAAGCACAAGCCCTGGGCCAGGATTCAGCCCCTGTGTGGCCTTTCATTTGCTGACCTTGGAACAGAGGGTAAAAGATTTGGTTTGGGGGTCTCGCAGACCTGCATTTTCCCCTGGGTCACTTCTTTTACTTCTTTGCTTTGTGACCTTGGGCAGGTTGCTGCATCTCTCTGAGCCTCAATTCCCTTCTGTAAAATGGGATAATGATAGCACCTGCCTCGTGAGCTATTGCTAGGATTCAAGGAGACAATGCAGTGATGGCACAAAGCTAGTATGCAAACGGGTAACTGTTACTTTCTAATTAATGACTTTAAACCTTCTGAGGAAAGTCTCCTTCCCTCGTTCTGGGGTGAGGGGAAGCTGTTGTTCTGATATCTGATGGCTAATTATGCTGATAAGATTTTCATTTTTTTCGAGTTAACACACTTGCATTTTAATGCTTTGAAAAGGATGCAGGATGTATCTCCTTAGGGGCAGAACTGGCTGGCAAGACTTTCTCAGTGCGATGGTCAGTGAAACTCCGGATGCCCCCAAAGTCCCCTAGAGTCCGGCTTCTGGTTCCCTCTCCTGGCTCCAGAAGGAAGGCTGGGTAGGTCCAGCACGCCCAGTGATCCTCTGGTTCAGAGCTGGTCACAAGTGGCCAATTAATCTATTACTTGCAGATACATTTTCCATTAGTGATGGTGGAATCGCTGACTTTGAAGCAATTAATCAGCGTAATGAACTTGAGTCTGGGCAAACAGGAAGAAGAGGTTAACCCCTTGATGCCCAAAGGGGGGCTGTGATGGTGGGGGAGCAGAGAGAAGATTGGGGAAAAAGGAGGGGATGGGTAGGAAGAAAGATCTGAAAACCACACCGCAGACTCCCAGGTAGTATGGTAAGGTGACTTCGAGCCAAAGCGCTGGAGCTCAAAGCCAGGAAAAGGTGACTTTCCTAGTCACATGGACGTGAGAGAGTCATTCTAACCTCAGTTTTCTCATTTGCAAAATGGGGGTCGTAGTAGTACACGCCTCTTAGGACCATAGTGAAAATCAAATGAGACAAATTGTATGAAGTACATAGTCTTGTGTTGGCACATGGCAAATTCCCAAGAGATGCTTGTCTCCCCCTCACTCTCCTTGACTTTGCTGGGGTCATGAGGAGACAAACAAGGGACCTCTTGACTTTGGGCTTAAAACAACAGAAACGTCTCGCTAAAATTGCCTTAGCTCAGATCCACAAGTAACATATTGCAAAGGCTTGGATTCCAACAGGTATCTTTGCTACAGGCCTTGTCAGTGACTTGAACTTCTGATGTACATTGTCACTGTCCAAAAGAAATTTGCCCAAATTTCCCAGACCACTTAAAATGGAACAGTTTTCTTTTTCCATCACAGAGCATCTCACAGGACTGGGAGTTTTATTGTAAAAGCAGTGGGAAATAATGCATTTGCCAAATTTTACCCAGTCTCTCCCCAAAAGCCCTCCCATGTTACACAGTCAACCTTCTCCCTCTGATCTCTGACCTGCTTTTGGCCACTGTAATTGGCACGCACACAAATAGAAAGCCCATGTTGTCTGGGTTTTTTTTTGTTTTTGTTTTGTTTTTTTTGTTTTTTTGCATCATCCACGTTGTCTGAGACAAGTAGACGTTGGACAATTCTAGAGTTTTGGTTGCCTTTCTAAGGGGGACCAAAGAGCATCAGGTGGCGAGGTGAGCAAACTGTGGCTTTGGAGGTTCCCAGAAGAAACTGGGGGGCTGCCCTCGTGAGGCCAGATGAGCAATGGTTCAGGATGGTCTTCGGATTCAGGATGACTTTCCACTTTAGCTTCCACTAGATCAGCTGTGAAAACTGTGAAATAGGAAATCAGTAGGATAGAGGGACGGTCAGTGGTGGGTGTGGAGGATGCAGTCGGTAGGGTGGTCCAGGACGGCTTCTCCGTGGAGGTGCCTCCGGGCCGGGGCCTGACGCATGAGAAGGAGTCCATAAGAGGAGGAGGACTGCGGGGAGCGACAGCAGTGGCAAAGCTGTGAGGTGGGAGCCAGCTTGGTGTGTTCCGGTTCCAGACCCAGGCCAGCAGGGCCGCGTGCGGTGAGCCTGGGGTGGGGGGCAGGCGTGGAAACAAAGTCAGAGAGGAAGTGGGGGTGTAAGACCCCATAGACCCTCACACGGAGTCTGGAGGTCACTTAGAGAGACCAGTGGAGGGGTCCATGCAGAGGAGGGACGTGATTTGTTTTTAAAAATGTCGCTCTGTTCATTCACGTTGTAGCAGGCGTAGTAACTTGGCCCCTTTTTATGACTGAGTAATATTCCATTGTATGGATAGACGCGGAGTTCCCTTGTGGCCTAGTAGTTAGGATTCCAGGCTTTCACTGCCGTGGCCTGGGTTCAATGCCTGGTTGGGAAACAGATCCCGCAAGCTGCACAGCCTGGCCAAAAAAAAAAAAAAAAAAAAAAAGGTAATATATATGAATAGACCATATCTTGTTTATCCATTCATCCACTGATGGACATTTGGGTGGTCTCCACCTTTTGGTTATTGTGGTTGGTGTTGCTGTAAACATTCGTGTACGAGACTTTGCTGGAATACCTGTTTTCAGTTCGTTTGGGCGTATACCTAGGAGTGAAATTGCTGCATCCCGTGAATTTCACCTCAATTAAGTAAAAAGTTTCCTCTGGCTTGCAGGGCGGGGCGGAAAGAATGGAAGCTGGAAGTTTGGTGGGAGGATGATGACTGAAGGTGATGGTGACTTGTTCGTGATGGAGGTGATGGGGGCAGGGTCCGATCCTGGTAGCATCTTGCAGGTAGAATCAGCAGGTGGCACTGATGCTGTCTGGCGAGTAACAAGGAACCACAGATGCCTCATTGCACGATTGCAAAAGCTGAAGCCCAGGTCCACCTGGCTTGTCTCCCCATTAGGCTGGGATGGAAATCCCCCCTCCCAGTTGTTAGACTGAAGTCTTCCTGCCCATCACTCTGGCTGGACCCCGCCCCCGCCCCCCCCCCCCCCCCCAGGCAGGGAACCTTCTAGTTTTGGCCTGAATTCACCTCATCACGAGAAATCTCTGTCTACCCTCATCCCCTAGACACTGGTAGACAGCTGGCCCCGGGAGAATTGGACGTTCCGTCTGCCTTGGCAGCAGGGACGGGCTGTTTATCAGTGTCCCGGTGCCTGGAAAGCCATTCTGCACCTTTGAGTCACCGCCACCCCCTGCCAGGGAGTGCGTGTGGTGCGTGTATAAGCAGGTACGCTGCCCCCCATAATGGAGATGGATGGAAGCCCAATTTTGTAATAGACAACCTTTCATTAAGGAAGCCACTGCCTTATAATGCCACTTGGGATGATCTAAAGGCGCTAATGGGGCGGCCCCAGCTTGGGACAATTATATTACGGTTAACGAGCTGTGCCAGCAACCACTGCTTGGCAGTCGGTTTCCTCTCTCCCACCGTGGGTCTCAGGTGACACTGCTGAAGATCACAGGAGATGTGCTGGCCAGGAGGGTCAGCGCGAAGGCCACTTCCTAAGAAGGGTCTCTGTCTCCCTGCAGATCCAAAAGAGATGCCTGCAGCAAGAGAGAGGAAAGTTGGACATGGGGACGTGCTTTCTGATGGGGAGGCTTGGAAGATGCTTCTGTAAGCATCCTGACTCTTAGCTGTGTCTGTATCTATCCCCAGACCCTCTTACCCTCCCAGAGTGGAGCCGCGATCAGAAAGCCCTGGGTGAGTGGGAGACAGGGATACATATATTATATGCAGGGTGTCTGTTGTATTAGGATTTGCTGTTCTCCCAGCTGTTTGCATGGCTGCTTCCAGTAGGACTCAGGGGACCAGCTACCTCTGCAGGGAGCCCAGCCCAGAGCTCACTCTCTAAAGTAGAAAAGCTCCCTCCCCATCTCTCCCCAGCACATCGTCCTGTTTATATTCTCCCTAGTTCATTGCCATCTATAATTACCTAGTTTATTAATGCATTTACTTGTTTACTGTCTGGCTTCCTCATTCCTGTCACCTCCGTGCTGGCAGGGGTCTTTGTCTCTTTTGCCTCTGCTTCCCCAGTGCTTGGAAGCGTGTCTAGTATGTTGTTGGAGCTTAATAAATATTTATGGAATGAATGAATGAATGAACTTCTGTGTATTTATAGGATATACAAGTAGCTCAGAGTAGCTTAGTGCACTTTTTTAGTTTTTTTAAAATTGTGGTAAGATAGACGTAACATAAATAACATTTACCACTTTAAGCACTTCTAAGTGTGTATTTCAGTGGCCTTATAAGTACATTCATAACGTTGTACAACCATCACCACCAGAACTTTTTCATCATCCCAAAGAGAAACTCTTGTACTCATTAAACAGAAACTTTCATTTCCTCCTCCCTCCACCTTCTGGTAACCTGTATTTCTACTTTCTGTCTCAGTGAATTTGCCTATTCTCGGTACCTCATAGAAGTGGAATCATGCAATATTTGTCCTTTTTGTGTCTGGCTTATTTCACTTAGCGTCATGTCCTCAGATTTCACCCATGTTGTGATATATGTCAGTACTTTGTTCCTTTTTTTGTAGCTGAATAGTGTTCTGTTGTATGGATAGAGCCCATTTGTTTATCCACGTATCCGTTGCACAGTGCGCTTTTGAGAGAAGACGAGTAGGTGGTACAAGGTGGGGAATTAGATATTTCTGCTGCTTGGCAACCTGCAGAATGAGAGAGGTTTCCCATCTAGCCTCATCTCCTGTCTAGGGCTTTTGCTCTGGGAATACCGAATTGCGTCCCACCTCCATGCCTTTGCCCTTGCTGTCCCCTCCCTCTGCTCCAAGCGGCTTGGATCAGTCTCATTTTATAGGTTGTAGAGTCAGTGAAAGCAGGGCCCACATGTGCGTCATTCAGTTCCGGATTTCCAGCCCATGAGACACACTGCACGTGTGCCTGCGGGAATGAATGAACAAGTGGTGCATTCAAACCCATGCTCCTCTGGAGGGTCCTCCTTGATTGCATTCTGTGCTTTGCAGCTACTTCTGGCTGTTTTCCAGTCACCATGCTAATTGATTGGTGCTACGTCTGTCTCTCTACTAGACTGTGTGCTCCTCGAGGGCAGAGCCCATGTCTTGCTCCTCTTCGTGCCCCTCTCTTGGCATGTCACTGCCCCAGAGTAGATGTCTACTGAATAAAGATGAGGTTGCACACAGACATCAGGTGTTATTCGCTCCTCCCTGCCATCCTACCCCTGCAACCTGGCTTCTGCAGGCAAGCTTGTCTTCATCTCAGCAGAGTCTGGAAGGCCACAGGACACTCGCCCAAGCCTAAGCTCTGTCAGTGACTGGCAGTGGTGCGGTGCAGAAGGCTTCCGTTAACAACTATTACACAACCTCTTACAAGTCTGTGCTACTCAGACATGCATTAGGTAACCGGAGCCTCCAACAGTCTGCGGATGCTTCACAGAAAAGATTATTATGTTTATTTTACAGGACAGGAAACTGAGGCTCAGAGGTGGGCATGGCTTTGCTAAATTGCACATAATTAGTTAGTAACAGAGTCTGTACCACCATCTAGATTTCCTACCTCCCAGATCCTGCCTTTTCCCCTCTCTACCATTCTGGGGGAACTGGTTTTCTACAATGCCTAAAATTAGTAATGATAACAACAACAAAAACAATACAAATGGCAGCTAACTTCTATTAAGTGTTGCTTCTGGTCTGGCCCTGTGCTCAGAATTTTGCCCATTAGGGAGTAGGTCCTTGGCATGGGTCATTTTCCCACATGTCTGCTTGGAAGAGATTGAAACCAAGAGGAATTTGACTTCTGTGTCTTTTGGATCAGCAACATTCAGGACTTGGAGAAGGAAGAGACTGACCCTGATTCAAGTCATCACATCCATTTCTCTGAGACTCAGTTATCCTCATCTGTAAAATGGGTGGTTGGATGCAGTGAACACTCCAGGCCTTCTCAGAGCCAACATTCTATCACTTCATTGGAGTTGGTTCTGCCTCTGCCTGAACGTGGCTTTCTCATGAAGGCACATCCCGGAGTCAGTGGCAGTGACTCTGGGTCTCCCCCTTTGGACCTTCGGAAGAGCGAGGAAGCGCTAAGCAACACGAAAGCCACATGCATCCCATTCTTCAACGGCAGCAATTTTCCGTGTAATTAAGTTTATTCATCATGTATATTAAGGGGAAAATGGAGACGCATGATCATCACAGCCCATTTGCCATCGACATCCATCTCTCAAGCATCGCTTCTGTTTTCTCCAAGACTAACTTGCCGTGATGGATGCAGGGCCCGGGAGAGCCATCTGTTGTGAGGAGCGGTGGGAACCCAGCCCCCTGCAGGACCTGGATCTCATCCACCTGGACAGTCACTTCTCAAAACCCATCCCTGCCCTCAGAGGGCATATAGCCCGGGAGTCGGGTTAACAGGCATTCGTTAACAGGCTTTCAGTTTGTCTTCCTCCAGTGGAATGATGGTAATGTCGCTGCCAGACTAGAATGTGGAAACCCAGCACTGTTGCCACATTTCTACCATGCTCACCATGGCAGCTACCTTCGGTGTGATTTCTTACAAATGCACAGGTAAGGCTTAGCCTGACCCCTGGCACATACAGGAAGTTCAATCAGTTCACCAGTTCCTTCCACAAATACTTGAGTGCTTATCCATTCCAGGCTTCTAGGATCCAACAGTGAACACGACAGAGATCCCTGGCCTTCTGAAGCTTACTGGGTAACTACTTTTTTTAATTAATTAATTTATTGGCTGCATTGGGTCTTTGTTGCTGTCTGTGGGCTTTCTCTAGTTGCGGCGTGCGGGCTTCTCATTGTGGTGGCTTCTCTTGCTGCGGATCATGGGCTCTAGGTGCACAGGCTTCAGTAGTTGTGGCATGCAGGCTCAGTAGTTGTGGCTTGCGGGCTCTAGAGTGCAGGCTCAGTAGTTGTGGCACACGGGCTAAGTTGCTCCGTGGCATGTGGGATCTTACCAGCCCAGGGATCGAACCTGTGTCCCCTGCATTGGCAGGTGGATTCTTAACCACTGTGCCACCAGGGAAGTCCCTGGGTGACTATTTTGGAATAAAAGAATGAATGGATGGGCAAGCGCACATGAGTGGCTTTATTCATTCAACAAACATTGAGTGTCAACTATGGACAGCACTGAGCTCATCACAGATAATTAAAATAGGGCTCAAACAGCATGCTCTTGGCCCTCATGGAACAAGTAGAGGATGAAGATGTAATAAAAGGATCACATCAATGAATGACTCATTACAAACTGGGATGAAGCTCTATGAGAGAAAGGAATATGGTTTTTTGAGAGGGTGTATGTGTGGCGGCAGGGGGCAGATTCAGGAAACCTGGAGGGATGCTTAAGCTGAAACCTGAAGTAAGAGTTTGCTTCAAGTAGGAGAAGAGAGTGGAGTGGGATATGGTAGAAGCATGAGTGCTCCATCTGTTAGGATGACTTAGGTGGCCAGTGTCTGAAGACCCAAAGCAGTAAACAATAAGGACAATTTACTATCTTGTGTAACAAGAAGTCCCAAAGCAGGGCAGCTCCAGGGTTGGTTGATGCAGAGGCTCAATGACATCATCAGAGACCCAAGTTCTTTCCATTTATTCACTCTGCTTTCCTCGGAGTGTAGACTGTTGTCCTCAACATTGTTTCTTCATGGTCACAAAATAGCTGCTGTGGTTCATCCTCACACAACAGCATCCAAAGCTGGCAGAGAGACTTCCACTTCTCAGACTCCTTATAAAGGGAGAGGAAACCTTTTCCAGAATCTTCCCAGGAGATTTCTCATTGGCCAGACTTGTGTTGGTACATTTGAACCACTGGGGTTGAAGGGATGCTCATGGGATGGGCTAGGAAGTCAGGGGATCTGAGTTGGAGTCCCAGTTTTGAAGTGAACTTGCTGTGTGACCTTGGATAAGTCTCTTCCTTCCTCTGGGTCCTAAGCTCCCAATCTGAAAAGCTAGATTATCCCAAGGATATTTCTTTGTGTGAGGTTCCAGGATTCTAAATGGGCCCTTGTTATTGTGGGAACCATACAGATTTTTGTCTTTCTGGGTCCCTTGTGGGTGGATGGGACCATGTGATGCATTCTGGCCTGTGTGTCAAGGGCATGTTTTTTTCCTAGGTTGGGGCATGAAATGGCTGATTGGAGACTCTCAGGATTTATTTTTCCCTCTAGCACAGCCACTGGGAACATGTGAGGTGGGGGCTGTGCCCCAGCAACCCGAGTGCCTGAGTGATTGTAAAGAGACCCTCCCTGCAACCTTAGACACATGCAGTGCAAGCTTGAAATAAACCTATAAAGATGTGGGGATTACTTGCTATAGCAGCATACCTTATCCCATCCTGACTGATACAATACTACTACTACTACTAATGTAACAGGCACAACAGGGGAATTGACTGTGGGCCAGCCACAGGGTTAAACCCTTTGCTTGCATTTTACTATTTAATCTTCACAGCTGCCTTGTGGGATGGGCATGATTACCATCCCTGTTTTCAAGATGAGCTAGCAAAGTCTCAGAGAGGGAAAGTCAGTAGCTCAAGGTCACACAGCTGGGAAGGAGCAGAGCCAGGATTCAAACCCCCGGGTGTGTCTGACTCGGAGGAATTAATCCCATCACCATTCTGCCCTGCTGAAGCTTACTGGAGCCTTTGCTCAGGGCTAAAGAATGGAAAAGGAGCTTGAAGAATAATGCACGTGTGTGTGTGTGTGTGTGTGTGTGTGTGTGTGTTAAGCTCAATCTGGCCTGGACTCCGCTGCAGAGAAGGGCCCTGGCTGTGAATAGGGGTGTTCCTGACTTAGGGGAACCCTGCCCCCCAAGCCCGGCCCAGCTTTGTCTCTGCCTGTAGCCACCTCTCCCCTCCTCGCAGCTTCCTCTGCCCCAAGCTCCCTGCAGGCCCTGAGCCAGCTCTGCCTTCTAAGAGACCTAATTAAGCCCCGGCGAGGAGGTCGGGAGCATCAGCTCTTGGCAGGCAGCTCCCTGGAGTGGGGAGGTGGGTGCTGGGGCAGCCATGCACCCGGAGCTGCTTAGCAGAGAAAGAGCAGCAATAATAACACCTACAATAGTAGTGGTAGCCAGCACAGCTCAGGAGAGCTGTAAACAGTAACTGCCATTATTATTATTATTATTATTATTAGCCTGGCTCCAGGCTGCAGTTAGCATTCGTGGAACATTTCCTGTTCACCATCAGGCTCTTACTGAGAGGTGAGACGCTCTCCTCCTGCTCCATCCCCACCCCAGCTATCCGGAGACTTTGAGGGAGGTGGCCCGTCTAGAAAAGCCCGAGCCTTGCCCCATTTTACAGATAGGGAGCCTGAGGCCTCTAAAGACCATGTTCAAGGCTGGTCAGAGTCCTGATCACTGGGGTCTCGTGGAGGAGGGACTTGGTCCCTTTCAGGGTCCCTTTCAGGGCCTTTTAGGACTGCAGGCCATTGTCTCCGAGGAGATGGAGCCTGGGGAAGGGCAGGTGTCCCCAGGGGTCACTCCTCAGCTGTGGCTGGCCCTGGGCTACCGGAGGGCACGGGGTCACGGTGGGCCACGGTCTTGCTGACGAGGCAGCCTCAGTGAGGGGCCACGGAGCGCAGCCCCGAGGCTCCAGCTCCTGGACCTACTCCCGGCAGCCACCGCCTCCGGGAAAGCAGCCTTATTAGCGCGGCCGCCTGCGGGCCCTGGGTGCAGCTGGGGGCGGGAGAGGCCTCATTTACGCCCGTGCAGGACCCTGTGCACGGTGGCCGCGCGCGCTCCACGTGGGGCTCCCAGAGGCGCACGGATGCAGCCACGCACACGCCTCAGGCCCTGGGTCGACACGGTCACGGGCCCAGTGTGTGCACAGCCAGGCTTACATGCTCAGCCGGATGTGTACACAGGCACACACGTGCACCCAGACATATAACTGCAGGGGGGCACCCACATCCCCACAGCACGGACACACACGTGCATCAGGGCGCACACGTGTGGGTACACACTGTGCAGGCTCGTGCAAACACAGACAAGCTCACCTCCTTGCACACAGTGTACACAGCAGGGGCCCGAGTGCACGGGAACACAGCCACGGAGGCACAGATACGGACGCGTGCTTCTGTCTGTTCTCCCAGACACAGCCAGGCTGGTTCACACGCGTGCCCTGAAACACACACATGTGCAGGCCTCCCAACGTAGGCCCTCCTGGATCCAGGAATGCACACACACTGAATACACACACGCCATTGTACAGACACTGCAATTCACAAACACACCCACACTGATACACGAGAGACTCATAGATCTTTGTGTGCAATGGCAAATGTGCTCACAACCTGTGTTTATCTGTCTCTGTTGTTTCTGAGTCTGTGCGAGGCTCTACTCACCGTACTGATGAGTGGCATTTGTAGGCATTTACATTTGAAGGCGCCGTCACCATCGGAAGAGAAGCTGATTTGGTTCCCACAGACTTCTTGTGGGACAGGCTTTACATATTCCCATCTTACAGATGAGGAAACTGAACTGCAGATGGAGCAAGGGGCTCACCCAAGGACAGCCAGCTAGAAGGTGACGGAGTGCTGATTACATCCCAACACGGGTGGTGTCCTGGAGGGTGAGGCACAAGCTTGGGTTTGAAGCCCGGCTCTGCCGCTCACCAGCTGTGTGGTCTTGGGTGGGTCCCCTTACCTCTGGGAGCTTTTGTCCTCACTCATGAAGATGGGGAAGGACAGCAGCTGCTTTGTGGCATTGCGGGAAAGATCAAGGGGAGAACCGATGGGAAGGGGCAGGTATGGTTGGGGGGTGCCCTGTGAGTGGCGAGGAGATGTCATCTATCTCAGGGGTCCCCAAGCCCCAGGGGCCGCACAGCAGGAGGTGAGCGGTGGGCAAGGGAGCGAAACTTCATCTGCTGCTCCCCATCACTCCCCACGGCTCCCATTGCCACCTGAACCATCTCCCACCACTGCCACCCGCCCCCTTCTGTGGAAACATTGCCTTCCACGAAAACAGTCCCTGGTGCCAAAAAAGGTTGGGGACCGCTGATCTACCTTTATTATTGTTATCCTGGTGGTACAGGCACAGAGGGAGGTGATGGGAGGATGCAGGAAAAGACAGCCACCAACAAGCCGAGGAGAGAGGGCTGGAACGGACCCTGCCCCATTGGCCCTCAGAAGGAATCCACCCTGCCCACACCTCAGTTTTGGATTTCTAGCCTCCAGAACTGTGGGACGATACATTTTGATAGTTTAAGTTGCCCAGTTTTTGGTACTGTGTGACAGCACCCCCAGGCCACTCATGCAGATTTTGGTGTATCGCATTTTGCTCTGTAGCAAGTTCAGGGGGGCTGCTGGCAGAGTCCTGTCCCTGGCATCGTCCCCTGGCCCCGGTGGGTCTCTGGCAAAGGGCCCCAGGGCATCTCCAGAAGAACAGGATCTGCCCCCCCCTACAAGGAGCGGGGAAGCCGGGAGCCCCTAGCACACACGAGCACGACAGCCAGGCCCATTGTAACAGTGACTTAGAGCTGATATAACAACCCTCGTATTCTTTTAGTGAGGCCTGAAAGGTGCTATTAAATGGAATATTGAGATAAGGAAGTGGGAGCGGGAAAGGTTAGACACTATTTATTCAGGTTTTCATGGGGCACTAAAATATCCTCCCTGCTGCCACTCGCCGCCCCTCCTGCCTTCCCCCTCCTCCCCCGCCTTCCCTCTCTCCTCCTTGGTCCACAGCTGGCTCTCCCAGCACGCAGGCGTCAGGAGGCACTGGGCTCCTCTGCTGTCTCCTTGGGAGGCAGCCTGGACCTGGGATTAGGCTGGGCTCTGGGCTCAAGGGGACCCTGCTCTGAATCCCACCCCATTCTGCCAACCTGCGGTTAAACAGAACATCTGTGCCTGGACAGTGGCAGGAATCTGGGGGAGAGAGGGGAGGGCATGACACAGGGTTCACTGCCCCTCTCTTTCCCTAAAGCCCTGCTTGGGGTGGGAGGGGCAAGAGATGGCTCGCAGCATCCTCGTCCCACAGCCTGACCCCTGCGACCAGACAGGACCATTACTGCCGCCTCCTACCCTCCCTCCCTCCCTTCCTTCCTTTCTTCCTTCCTTCCATCCTCCCTTCCTTCCTTTCTTCCTCCCTCCCTGCCTTCCTGCCTGCCTGCCTTCCTTCTTTCCTTCCTTCCTTCCTTCCTTCCCTCTCCTTTCTCCCTCCTCCCCTCCCTCCTTCCATCTTTCTTTCCTTCCGCACCCGAGTGTCTCCTATGCAGCGACAGGAGATAAGGAGAGCATGCTCTTGCCCTCACGGGGCTCACAGCTTCACCCACAACAGCCCTATCCTTATCCGCATTTAGCAGATGTGGCAACTGAGGCTTCGATCACTTGGGCAAGGCTTCCCAGCTGGTCTGAAGTGGTTGAAGCACAGAAATCCAGCTCCGTCTGACCTGTGACTCAGCTCTCTGTCTCAGTGGGCTTCCTGCAGGGACTGATGTGGGCGACGCCCCAGAAGGGATGAGGTCCCCAGACAAAAGTGGGCCGAGTGGGCGCCCATGAGGTGTGAAGACAGCCCTGGGGGAGCGACCGTGGGGGCCCTGGCAAGGAGGGATGGCAAGGACATCTCGGCATTTGGAGGGGCCTCTGGGATGGGGTCGGCCAACCTCGCACCTGATTCTGGGGTCCCCAGGGCAGACTCCTTTCCAGGCAGTGGATTCTCTCAACCCGTCTCCACCTACTTCCTCATGGAGGGCATTTGCTAAGAGATTATAGTAGGTGTCGGAGTGGACAGACCTGAGTTCAAATCCTAGTTCTGCCTCTTCTAGCCATGGGATTCTGGAAAAACGAGTTGAAACCACAGAGTTCTCATCAGTAAATGGGCAGGAGGACACCAACTTCCAAGTGTTTTGAGAGTTTGGGAGACTAATGGAGGTTAGTATGCATTGTAAACTGTAAAGTGCTGTCTGATGTGATGTCTGGATCCTTGCCGCCTTCACTAACTCAGCACCTTAAGAGCCGGTCCCTTGAGTGATTCAACCATGTATACAGTTGGTGCTCAATAAATGTCAAAAGCACCATCTGTTGGGTGGATTATAGCTTTTGTCTTTGGTTTTGCTTTATTCCCTTTGTGGGTGAGTAGTGGACTGAGAGCTCCTCGGGGACCCCAGGACTGCTTCAAAGATGACAGTAATTATTTTTACTTAATGACAGTAATGACAACAGCTCATTCCAGTGAGCACTTTCTGTGTGCTTGGCTCAACTAATCTTCACAGCAACCCTGTGAAATGTGTGTACTGGTATCGTCCCTGCTTCACAGATGATGAGAGGCTCAGAGATGTTGTGTTACTTGCCTAAGGTCACACAGCACGTAAGCGGTGGGGAGTTAGACCCTGGTCTGGGTTTTTCTGACTCTAAAACTGGGCCACCCCAACCCCTGGGGGACCTTGTCTTCAAAGGTTTCTGTCCTCAGGCCTGGGCAGAAGACAGAATAATGTGAAGTCTGTCACCAGCTGGGTACTCACATCCACTAATAATACAGTCAATTGCTCTTTTCAAATTACAGTAAATGTTTCCCCCCCTTGAACAAATCATTTACCGCAACTGCAGAAAGAGTGTCCTGTTTACACGCAGAGCCAAAGGAATTCCAATCTGAGTCTAATTATTGATGCTGCAGTTTCTATGGCCTTGGGAAAGGGCTGCCTAATTGCACCAATTAATACCTGCCACTCGTGTGGGTCTGTCGGCTTTGAGGTTTGGTTTTCTTCCTCTGTGGGAATGCAGATGCAATGGGTCTGTGCAGCCACTGTGGGTCCAGAGCCCTGGGGCCACAGGCTGGGGATAGCAGGGGCTTGTTTTCAGGGCATTGTCATTGTCAGGGGAGAGGCAGCCCAGGCCCCCTGTCGGACCTCCCCCTGGCGGGGACTGCCTGTTTCCAGGAGGGTGAGGATGGCTGGGGGATGCGCGCTCCCTACGCCAGTCTCTGTTCTGCCTCTGATGTGCTTTGAGATCCTGGGCAGGGCACACCTCTGGCCTGAGCCTTGGTTTCCCCACGCAAAAAGTGGAGTTTATGCCCGTTTCAGTGTTACAGTGAGGATTTCACAGGATCAAGTGTATCAGGTACGTTTGCCATGTGAACTCTAAGGGGCTAGCCGGACGGAAGGAATTGTTACTAAAAGTGGCAGGGCAGTGTCCGGGGGTCTGGATATTGGGGTTCTCGTCTTGGGTCCGCCTCTTGTTTGCTGTGAGCCGTGGGATGATGCTTTCTTGGGCCTCGATTTCCCCAGCTGCAGAATAGGGATGGTTTCACCTTGCCTGTCTGATGCCTGTGTGAGAACCTTGCCAACAGTACCCTGGCCAGTGAATGTGGAGGCTGTGATTGTCCCATGGTGCTGGTGAGCTGGGTGATGAGTTGCCGTATTGGGAGAGAGAAACTCTACTTGGGGTAATCTGGGTGGCAGGCGGGGTGCTGGGTGCGAGTGGAGAGGCAGAAGAAGCATCATGGGCCTTCGCATGAGATGGACCACCTCCGACTCTTCTGAGTTGCGTGGTCCTCAGTATAATCAGAACAATGACTCGTTGGTGCTTGCTGTGAACTGGGTACTGTGTGATATATAATTGCATTAAACCCTCTATGATGTAGGTATTCTTTCTATAGCCATTTTATGGATGAGGAAGCTGTGGCTCAGAGAGGTCCAGTAAGTTTCTTGAGATCACACAGCCACGGATTATCAGAACCAGGATTTGGCCCCGGTTCCCTGGGATTCCAGAGCCTGTGCCTGTCACTGCTACACCTTCCTGCCTCCAGTTGCCTCAGTCTCCCCATCTGTATAAGGGGCTCATGTCAACTTCTTCCAGGCAAAGATGTGGCTGGGATTGGGCAAGATCAATTGTGAGAGTCTCGAGGCCCAAGGTGTGGCTCCTTCTTCATGGACATATGTGGGTTGGGAGACTCACAGCCACTTTTCCATCCTCCCTCCCACCCTAACATCATGAGGCCTGGCGGGAAGTTTGGCTGTTTATTTCCTAAGAGAGAGGGGGCTGTGTGGGCTAGGTGTCTTCTTATCCTTGCAGCCTCCTTTGCTGGAGATTCCTGTCTTTGGTTTCCTTGGCACCCCTGGGGCTTGTGGTCCCACCTGAGCACACGTGGGGCTGTGTTTTCTGATGTGACACATTGTCACCGTGCATTAGGTGTCAGCCCCGCAAAGCGGTGACACTGGTGCCTGATGCCACACGAGCGACAAAAAAACCATATGGGCCCCCTGGGGGGGCAGGGTCTCAGGCTTTGACAGGAGCCCTGTGGTCCCCCCCCCGCCCCCACCTTCAATTCAGAGCCCCTCTGCTGCTTCTTGGCAAAGCCTGCCAGGCCCCGAGGGGGTGGGGCTCTGCCGGCAGGGCCGCGGCTCACATGGGGATGAGCTTGATGTCCTGGAGCCTGACACATGCCTTGTATGAGGTCCCCAAATTAAAAGAAACAAAGCTCCTTAGTCAAAGGCAGCCTGGGCCTGGTGGGGAGACATGGCAGGGCTCCGGAGTGCGGTGACGGACTGATTTCCCCTAATTACCGCTGGTTTAATATTTATAGGGTTGGTGCCAGAGGGCTGCAGGGGAGGTATTCAGCCCGAACGGCTGCTGGCGGGGGGAGGCCCTGGTGGGGGTCACTGAACAGGCAAGAGTCTGGCTGCATTCAAGGTCCTGCTTGGCCAACTGGTCTGTCCCCGGTGCCTTCCCGAGGCACAGAAAACATCCATTTGTGTTGCACTCACTAAATGCTGGACCCTGGGATCAAACCCAGCCAGCCTGGGTTTGAGGAGGCCGCTGTGGCCTAGTTCAAGGTGGGGGCTCTGGAGTCACATAGACCTGGGTGCTTAATCCAAATCTGACCTCTTCCTGGCTGTGTGCCCTTGGGCCAGTGACCACACCTCTCTGAGCCTCACTCCCTTTGTGTGTAAAATGGTGGTGATAATATGCCTCCCTCCTGTGGTTGTTGTGAGGATCCAATAAGGTGAAACATGCAAGGTGCTTAAGACAAAGCCTGACACGTAGCTGTGCTCAATAAATAGTAGCTATGCCGACAAATCTATAGATATTACTTTATGGGATGGAATCCCCCTGTAACTCCCCGCCCCGAGTTAGCTGTGGACTGAATGAAGCCACATAACAAGTCAGCCCCAAACTTGGTCGCTTAAAACAACACTAATTTATTCTCCCAAATTTGTGGGGTGGTTGAAGGTTGGTTCCTCTAGACTGGGCTCAGCTGGGTGGCGCTGCCGACATTGGGTGGACTCACTCAAGCAGCTGGGGCTTGGATCCTCCAGGCTGGGCTCTGTCGATGCAACTCTCTCCCCTTTCTGGGACCAGCACTGGTGGTCCCAGAAACAGATTTGGATTAAGAAAGTCACTATTGGTGGAGCTAAGATCTTAACACTTCAAAGACTATATTCTACTCAGTCACCAGATACTCTGAGCCACCTTGAATCACAATAGCAGGTACCATTTATTAAACCCCTACTGTATGCCAAGTGCTTTGCATGAGTTTCATTAATCCAAAACAACTTTTAGACGAAAGCATTTATATTCCCATTTTACAGACGGGGAAGTTGAAACTGAGGCTAAGCAACTTTTCCAGGCTCTCATAACTAATAAGTAAATGACACACTCAGGATTGGAACACAGGTCTCTTTAATCCATGCCAGGCTGTCTTTGTATCTGAGGTTTCCTCTGCAATCAGGCTATGTCCATCAAAATAATGTGTTCAGTACATTATAATAAATAATGCACACTAGGAACTACAGTGGTGCTGTCCCCGTTTTAAGGATGGGGAAACTGACTTGCAGAGAAGTGAGGTGTCTTGCTCGGGTCACGGAGCCGGAAGTGGTTTTGCAGCGCGGAACCAGCACCTGAACTCTGGGCTGCTTCCCACCGTACCTGGAGTTTTTGTGTCTCAGCAATGCTGAGGTGTGAAGAAGAGTCAGTTGCTTTGTGTTATATAAGAAATGGGCCATCTCTGGCCTCTGTCTCCTCCTCCCACCTGCCCTGTTCTCCACCTGATTAATTGATGCCTTTCTGCACTGAGGCGTCTTTCTCCGACGGGCTGCCCTGCATCCCACACATTTTTCTCTTCCATCAAGACGTGCCCTTCTGGTCCCATTGCTTCCGGTCCTGCTGGGGACAGGAGCTCATCTGATGTGGGCCCCTTGGGGGTACAGGGCTGAGGATGGTATCTCTTTTCCTGATCCCCCCGAGCTAACCCGAGTGAACATTTCCTCTGACTCCCTGAGCCTCAGTTGCCTCATCTGGGGAATGGGGAGAGTCACACATACTTTGAGGGCTGTGGTCAGCGTCAAAATGTGCTTATGTCCGGTCTTAGCACAGCATCTGGCAGAGAGGAAGCACTCCATAAATGTAAGCTATTGTTACTGTCAGTTGGGCTCTTGCAATATTTTTTTTCACTCCGAAGCGGGGATAAAGCTTAAAATTATGGAAGCCGGCTGACTTAGGTGCACGATCTATCATTCTGCAGATGGAGAAATTATCTAAACTCCATCCCATACTCCAGGAGTGTGGGAGAGGAGGAGGGAGAGATTCCGCCCGGGTTTCCAGCTGTGGCCCAGGGTGGGGAAGGAGGGTGTGGGCGTGGAGGGGTGACAGTATTCTGCCTGATGCCCTTCTTTTCCAGTCCGAAGGCTCAGAGGGGGCCCAGGAGTGCTGCCACGTCCACACAGCTGGCTGCCGAGGGACTGAGGCCACTCTTGGGCCTGAAGCTTCCCAGCCCTTCCTCTGTCCCAGACTCAGGCCTCCCTGGGCTGCAGCGGGGGTGCTGTGAGGTGTTTCAGGGAAAGAGCAGCAGGCTGGGGAAGGAGGGAAAGAGAGAGAGTGAGAGAGGGAGCGAGCTGCCAAAGCAATTCTCAGTGAAATCCCTGGGGGTTTGTGTCAAGGACAAAATAGTGTGTCCCATGGGTAAATATAGTTAACACAGCTGCAAAACAGAATTTATTTCTTGTTTGAGATATCATTTTTAAAGTATGGCATAGGGAGAGCTTTAAAAATGAAATTATAGCGGGCAATAAAAAACCTCATAGGCACTGTATTCAAATTATGCTACAGTAATAGGCCAAGTTCATAAATAAACATTGCGGGTTAACCCTTTCTGAGCCCTGTGGGCAGAGCCGCTGGGATTCCGCTGGGAGCGGTGGGTTTAAACCCCAGTGGGAGGAAACAGAATTGCCTTCCAAGGGTCCCTCAGCTCCCTCCGCTCTCCCTGTGCTCCCAGCCTTCTCTTCCTGGCCTCTCCATTCAGGTGATAAAGGGCCAGAGATGATGCTTTGCTAAAATGAGGGGCTTGGGTTTGCAGCAATGTGCTCTGCAGACCTCTGTGCTCTCTGAGTCAGGAGTGTTTGAGGGTCTGGATTAGGTACTTTCCTCCTCAAACTCTCCATATTTCCCACCTCCTCTGAAAAATATTATATATTATATTCCTATTCTCTCAGTATATGGTACAGGGGTTTTCACCACTGCTGGCCATGGGTTTGCCCCCTGTGAGTACATGGCAATATCTGGAGATGTTCTTGGTTGTGACAACTGGGAGATGCTACTAGTGTCTGGTGGGTGGAAGCCAGGGATGCTGCTTAACATCTCACAATGCACAGGACAGCCCCCCTCCCCATCGCAAAGAACGATCCACCCCCAAATGTCCCTGGTTGTGAGATTGAGAAGCCCAGTTTTATCGTGGTGCGTTGTTCGGTGTGTGCCGTCCTCTTTGAAAGCTGGCACGTGCCGTCTTGGTCACTGCTCAATTTTATCACTCATCCTAGTGCTTGGTGCACAGTAGGTCTTCAATGGGGATTTGTAAAAGGTTGAATGAATGAGTGGAAACTCTGCCCTGCCTCTTCTCCCCTTGGTTGTTTCTGACCCATCCTTTTGCTCCCCGCTCAAAGGTTGCTTTTTCAGGAGAGGGAGGTCTCCACTGGACCCAACCTCCTCTTAGACATTTTGGTGATACTTCTTCCTTGTTTCACACCCTTGGATTTACGTGTTCATTGTTCATATTTCTGGGCAAATGTCATGGCTTCAAAGCCGACATCCTGACTGCCTTTGCTAAGGTGGCCTCCCTCGTGTCTCTCTTATCCTCCTGTTTCATTTCCACCATATCAGTAGCTGAAGTTATTTTGTTTATCATGGGCTGGGCCTCAGCCATCACGGGGTCCCTAGTGCCTGGTGTAGTCCCTGGACCAGAGGGGATGAGCCGTGAACACTTGCTGAATGTGTCAGCAAGGGTTGGAGAAGGGGGATAGCCTCTCTTGCCCTAGACACCTGCCTCTCCTTCCTTGGACTCCTCCCAAATCTCCTTGCTCTGGAATGGAGACTGTATTAGGACTGAAAAACCTTCTGTCTCCCTCTGCACTCTTCCAGTAACTTGGGAGAACCTAGCAAGTCCCTTTCTTTCTCTTCTCTGCAAAACGAAGGCACTGGGGTACATCCATGCTTTGTAACCGGGGATGTGTGTGTCAGAATCACCTTCTCGGACCTTGTCTAAGAGACAAAGCCCTACTCCATGCAGACAGGCAGAGCCAGATTCTCTGCGAGGGCGTGTGCCCTGCTCTGTGCTTTTGTGCAGACTCGCCGGGTAATCTGGACGCAGGGTATGGTTCAGAGCCAGAAAACCAGGGGACTTCTGGAGCCCTAATTCCAGCCCCAGCATCTGACATCTCCGTGATTTTAAGATGCCCAGCCTGGGCCATTTATCTGAGTGACTCTCTTCCCAGGCTCCCCTGGCACTTTTGCTAATTTAATAGCATTTAATTTAATTTTGAAATGATTTTTTAAAAAAGGCTGTTGCCGTAGAAGCCCCAACCATCTCATTCTTCTTCCTCCCTGAGGCTGGAAATACATCTTGTGGCTGAAGCCAGGTTTCTGGCCATGGATGTCCCTTGGAGAGCCCACAGCCTTTTTGCGAAAAATGCTGAGTTTGCTCTTCACCCATTGGGCATAATTACCTTACTCCTCTCCAGAGCCCTCTGCACTTTCTGACCCGAGGTGGAAAGAAAGGGCTGGAAAACCAGACCAAGTTAGAGTCTGACTCATGAGCTCTTATCTTAGACAAAGGGATCGCATTACCCAACACATGTACACACATGCACGTTTATACATGAATACAAACCACATGAACACACATGCACACGGTTCATTCTTTCATATTCTCTAGGGATGAATGGCTATAGCTGTTGGCTACATTTAGCTCTGGGTTTTCTCCTGAACGTTTCAGATTTTTTTTTCCATGGACATTCATGGGCTTTTTCCAAGGGATATGCCACATCAGTTTCTTTGCCTCCTTTTAATTATTTTGTTATTTTTAACCCAGTTTTACATGTGCTTGATCATTATAACTCATCTTAGATTCATCTATTCATGCATTAATTTTTATTGAGAATCTCTCACGTGGCCAGTGTGAAGATGGGCACGGTGGTGAGTCAGACAGGCCTGACCTTGTCCTCAAGAAGGACAGAGCCTGCCTAGGAGGAGAGACAGGGATGGGGGGAGGTTCTTGTGGGTAAACATGGGGAGGGAATATGGAAAAGGGGGTGCGCGGGTAACCCCAGAAATATTGGGGGAGGTCCCTCCAATAGAATAATTATACTATTTGTCCGGATAGCAACCAGAAGCACAAAGGCAGAATGCAGATGGCGAAAGCATCCTGTCACATCCAGACAAGTTGAGATTCTTTTCTCTCCTGTGGCAGAGATGACTAGCTCTTCCCCAAATCTGTTTTGTCTTCTTTCGGACACACAGCTCAGGTCCCCGCCTCCCTCGTAGTGGCCATGAGACCAAGTTCTAGTCACATGTGAGTGGAGGTGATGTGCTCCACACCCAGGCCTGGTCCATAAACCCTCCCAGGTGTGATCCTGCGTGCTCTTTCCCGTCCACTGATTTAATTCAGATCAGTCCGGTGAGCTGGGAGATCCCGAGCTGAGGATGGAGGAGCCACAATGTGGTGAGACCCTGGGTCTCTAATACCTCCTGGAGGAAAGTCACCCTAGTGAGTTGCCCAACCAGGAATGTCTGCAGTGGACTTTGCAAGAGCTAGAAATGGACCTTTACCATGGTTAAGCCATTGCACATTTCAGGGTTTGCTTGTTACATCAGCCGACATTACCTTAATCCATGAGCCCTGACCCTCCCGCCACCTGTGTCTGTAAATTAAACTTTGTTAGAACACAGTCTGTGGCTGCTTTCAGGCTGTAGCGGCCAAGTTGAGTAGTTGTGACAGACTGTATGGGCTGCTAAGCCCGAAATATTTACTCTCTGGCCTTTTACCAAAGTCATTTGCTGACCCTGGGCTTCACTAATGCACCAAGCACCTAGGTGGGAGCCAGAAGCAGTCTAGATTCTTCCCCTGCTCTCCACTACTGGTTTCTTTGAAGAGACCACTCCCAGATGCTCTGACTTCCTGCCCTGACTTGGTTCTGGTTTCCTTGGCCCCTTTGGCCCCATTCCTTGGGCACACCTAGGCTTTGTGACTAGACCGGAACAGAGACAGAAAAGAATGGTTAGTGGCCATCATTCTTCAACTTCCTCAACTGGTAGCTCTGATCGTCTGAATCATCTTGTCTAACCCCTTGACTGTCTATACTTGGAAGCTGACACCCAGAGAGAAAGGATTAGACTTTTCCCAGGGTCACTCAGCCAGCAAGTGGCTGAGAGGTCTTGCACTAAAAGCTGGGGGTCAAATAAACTGCTTTTGGATAAAAACAGATAACATTTATTGAGCACTTGCTATGAGCGAGGCACACATTTACTCCTTCCAGCAAACCTCAATGTGCTGTCATCACGATCACTCCCATTTTACAGATGGGGAAACCGGGGCACAGGACGTTAATTCGCCTAAGGTCCACTCTGTTGGTGAAGCCAAACTTTGATCGCAGTGATGTGAGTTCAGAGTCCACGTTCTTACTCATGGTGTCATATTGGACCTGTCATCCATGCCCACTTTCAGTCTTGAAACTTCCCCCTAATCAACATTGGTAGAAAGAATAGACTCAGGTGTACAGGGGAGTCTCTTTTTTTTTTAATCCCATCCTCTCCTGTCCCACCTCCCTGTGATCCTCAAAGCCCGGAACGGATCATCAATTTTGTTTGCATATCCAACTTCAGACACTGTCATTTCATTAACTCAAGTGAGGGGCTCTTCACACGAGGTTGAGCTTCAATAATTCTCTTTAAAGTTACGGAGAAATATATGCTTAATTATATTTGCATATGAAAAATAGGGTCTAATTAGTTTGATTGATTATTATTTTAACCCTAATGGCATTTTGAGTATCTGTCCCAGCTAATAGCAAGTGTATCACTAATAAATCATTGAATTTTTATGGCATGGTCTATTGAGCTGGCTTGTGAAATATATTTTATTAATATCCCGGAATGTATTGAAACTGATACAAGTCAAACAACTGCTCATTTATTAAACTGTTTAAATGTCAGTTTTATACAAGAGTAATAATACAGGAAATATGTTCATTCGGGAGACATCAGCAGGCTACGGGTACTCACAATATTAGTTATCTTGGAAAAATATATTATGGAAATAAAAGTCCAATTATATCATTTATTGCATTAAATAAATCTATATTGACTAACATAAGTGTTGCACATTAGCAGATGCACTTTCTTTCAAACTTTTTAATTCTCTAGGATTGCACTCAAGGACGTAGCGGAGCCTGGATCCCCAGCACGGAGGAGTCACTGAATGTTGTGGTCAGTTGTCCTCACTGTGGTCTGAGGCTGTCCTGCGCGTTAAAGGGCCCCAGGATGTCCTTTCCTAAGTGTTCCTCTTCTGGGACATCACCAAGGACTGGGGTTCAGGGCCCAGCGCTTCCAGGAGCACAAATGTCATCCTTCATTTGTTCATCTGATGAGTACTTTTTAAAAAATTTTTATTGGTGTATAGTTGATTTACAATGTTGTGTTAGTTCCAGGTGTACAGCACCTGTGTGAGTACTTTTGGGGTGCATGCTGTGTGTCAGGTGTTGCACCCTGGGGACACTGGGGTGCACCAGACAGGTAGGGACCCTGCTCCCATGGAGGTGACATTCTAATGGCGGTAAAATTAAAAAAGAAACTCTTTTTCTCTGCTACTACTAAATAGCAACTACTACATAGCAACTAAAAGGAGAAAACACTATTTTTCTTCTACTACTCACAACACTTCTGACACCAAATGTGTGGGTTTTTTCCCACACCAACCAATTCTTCAATTCTCTGGATCCCAACTAGGTGTCCTGTTACTCAGTTCTGACACGAACCACTTGGGTTTAGTGCAGACCCCACTGGCTGAGAACTCAGTTGAGGGCAGTTGAGGACAGACTGGCCTCTCTGACTGACCAGCTATACGTTGAGAATTCCCACAGACCCTTTCTTGGGTTCAGTAATTTGCTGGACTCAGGGCAGTGCTTTAGTCACTGTTTTGTCCATCATGAAGGATACAGCTCGGGAACAGCTGAGTGGAAGAGATGGGGCGACTGAGAAAAAATGCACAACGTGAGAGCTGTGAGTTAGGGTTTTTTGTTTGTTTTTAATTAACTTCATCTATTTCTTTTTACTTTTTTTTATATTTATTTTTATTTCTTATTTTGGCTGTGTCGGGTCTTCATTGTGGCACATGGGATCTTCGTTGTGGCATGCAGGTTTTCTCTTCTCTAGTTGAGGTGCGTGGGCTCCGTAGTTGTGGCGTGTGGGCTCTGTAGTTGTGGCACGTGGGCTCAGTGGTTGTGGCATGCAGACTTAGTTGCCCCACGGCATGTGGGATCTTAGTTCCCCAACCAGGGGTCGAGCCCACATCCCCTGCGTTGCAGGGTGGATTCTTTCCCCTGGACCACCAGGAAAGTCCTGTGAGTTAAGTTTTATTTGGGGCAGAATGAGGACTATAGCAGGGGAGACAACGTCTCAGATAGCTTTGAGAAACTGCTCCAAAGAGGCAGGGGGGAAGGTCAGTATATATGTGATTTTGGTGAAGGGGGAGTACATGCCGTCAGGCACATATTTTTTGCAGAAGGTTTCTGCTGGTCACGAGGAGCAGACATCACCATGAAGGATTTTAGTGCTTTTCTAGATACGAAAAGATGCAAGAATTGGGCTCATAAAATCATCTCCTGCAAATATCTAACTATCTGAAGACCTGTTCTGCCAGTTTTCCCCAGAGCACAGAGGGCCTCACTCCTGGTCTCCACCCTGAACTCCTTTCAGGGGATGTTGAAGGTCAGCAGCTGCTGCGGCTCATAATTTAATCCTTGTAGAGGTAGATGGCAAGTGCCAATTTGTAGGTGACAGGTGCATAGGGTGAGGTATGTGAGAAGGGGCGTGGAGCTTCCATGCCCTCTCTGGGTGGTCCACCCTCCCAGCACCTCAATGTGTTCACCAGCCCTGAAGCTATCCAAACTGATGTTTAGGGTTTTAACGGAGGCTTCATTACCTTCATTGCAATGATTAAGTCATTGGCCATTGGTGATATTTTTTTAATATTTATTTATTTTTTTATTGGGGTCCAGTTGCTTGCCATTGGTGATTGAATTCAATCTCCAGCCCCTTTCACCTCTCCAGAAATTTGGGAGGGGGTGGGACTGAAAGTTCCAACCCTCTAATCACGTGGTTCGTTCCCTTGGCAACCAGCCCCCCATCCTTAGGGGTTTTCCCTAAGTCACCTCATTAACATAAACTCACTATAGTTGAAAGGGACTTATTATGAATAACAAAAGATATTGCTCTCACCCCTGTCACTCAGGAAATTCCAAGGGTTATAGGAGCTCTGTGCCAGGAACTGGGAACAAAGACCAAATATATATTTCTTATTATATCACAACATCATGGGGAGACAAAGGACAAAAGAAAAATGAGATCATTTCAAATAGCAATACGGGCTATGGAGGGGATAGTGCAGGCTGCTGGGGTGGGGAAGGCTGTGGGCGGGGTTCCTTTAGATCGGAAAGTCAGCAAGAAGGGCAAGAAGGAGATAGCCAGTGAAAGAGCCAAGGACATGGACTTCCAGGCAGAGGGAATAGCGGGTGCAAAGACCCTGAGGTTAGAATGAGCTTGTCTTGTTGAAAGAACAGAGTGAACGCCGATGGGGCAGGAGCAGAGTGTGCTGGGAGAAAAGTGAGAGGTGGCGCACCAGATCCTGGAGGGCTTTACAGACCAAGAAAAGGAGTTTTGGTCTGATTCTAGCTGTGATGGGGACACCATTGAACCTTTAGACTCAGGAGAGGGAGATGGTCAGATTTATATTTTGCCAAGGTCACTAGGGTGCTGGGAGGAGAATGGACTGCAGGGGGCCAGGATGGCCATGGAGAAACAGCGGGGAGGCAGGTGTAGTCGTTAAGCGTGGGATGTGGGAGGGAGAGAAGTCAATGGTTCAGGGTGTATGTGGAGGTCAAGTTGACAGGATATACTGATGGATCAGACCGGGAGACAGGGAGAGAGGAGCCAAGGATGCTTCCAGTGTGTGATCTGAGCATCTGGGTACCATTTCCTGTGTTGGGAAGAAGGTATGGGAAAGAACAGCTTGAGTAGCAAAGTCAAGAGTGGAGGGGCCAGTAGGAATCATTTAGGCTGGTGGTTCTCAAATGTTAGGTGTTTAGAATCACCAAGGGTGCTGGTCGCCATTCAGAGTCCTGGACCTTGTCCCCAGGGATTCTGATTCATCAGGTGTGGGCTGGGGTGTTGACATGAGTTTTTTTGGTGGGGTGACTTCTGGTGATTCCAGTGTGCAGCCATGTTGGGGGACCGCTTTTCCAGTCCCCTCATTTTGCAGAGCGGGAAACTGAGGCCCAGGGAGGAGACAGGGTTTGCAAATTGGTGGCAGAACTAGGATGGAAACGTGTTCATTCTGGCTTGGCTCTTGGCTCTCCCCATGGCTCAGTCTGCCTTTGTCATCACGAAAGGAGCCCGAAGGCATATTTTGGTGCCCTGGGTAGGCAAAGCCCAGACGTTCCAGCTCAGCTAAGCTTAGAAATGCTGAGGACAGAGGTGGGGTATAGGAAGTTCTAGAGTTAGATAGAGGCAGTTGGGGATGGTTCAGCCTTTGGGCACTGCCATCTTGCTGTGCATCCTTGGGCAGTTCAGGTAACCTCTCTGATCCTTGGCTTGTCTATGTATGATTGGTCATAAGAATGATACCCTCTCCACAGGGTGTTGTGAGGATCAAATGGGATTCTCACCTGAGGGGCTTAGCATAGCTCTTGGCACCTGGTGAGCCCTAAGTGTACATTAGCTGTAATATTGATACGAATTACTGTGACTACTCAGTGCTGGCCTGGGGAGGTAGCCCAGAGCAGTGATCGTAGCTGGACTTGGGAATCAGGCAGGTCCGGGCTCAGGTCTTTGCTGTGGGACCCTGGGGAGGCATTCTACTTCTCTGAGCCTCTGTAAAATGGGAGGGTAGGTGTTATAATGCCCACGTGTAGGGTTGGTTTGTGGATTTGAGAAAAGTGTGCATCAGACTTCAGGCTCAGAGCCTGGTCCTCAAGGGCTGGGAGTTATTGGAATTATTATGCCAACTTCAATTCCCGGACTCAAATCCCGGTCAGTGGCAGCCCCTGCGGAAACCACCATTGCCGCCAAGTGGGTAGCCGTGGAAGACAGGGCATTCCTGGAGTCTCCTCCCACCATCTTGCTAACTTGCTGTGTGACCTTGGGTGAGCTCCTCACCCTCTCTGGCCCCTGTTGCCTCATGTGTGAAATGAGGATGTTAGTCTGGTTAGTCTCCAAGGTCTTTTTCAGAGCCTTCAAAAAATCGATGACTGTAAAGGTCTGTGATTAGTGAGAAACCATCTGCCCCAGGCAAAGACCAGACCCTCCCCAACCTTTTGGGGGCGGAGGGGGGGGGGGGGCGGTGGAAATAGAACAATAAGCAGAAGGCTTAGCAAATTGCCCTCTCGCAGGCCTTAAAAACGAATATCTGCTTTTGTATCAGCCTTGATTGAAATTCTTATGCTATGGCGGCCGTCCCCGCCATCAATGCCTTAATTAGAAATTAGGACAGTCACATTGGCATAAATTAAATCAGACTAAAGATGATTAACAAAGTAATGCAAGAAATCATTAAATTAAACCATTGTGCCAAGTCCTCTGCTGATCTATCACAAATTTGGGCTGCTAATGAGGTCTTAATTAGTAAGTTAGGTCGAAATAATTCATGTCATTCACTTCAAAGACAGCTTTCTTTCTTGCTTTTTTTTTTTTTCCCCTCTCATTTTGAATCCAGCCCCTAATGCAGATTTATCCTGGGCTGTGGAAGGGGTGGGGGTGGGGCGGGTAGGCCATCATCAAGAAAAAACAGATTTCCTCGGATTCTTAAAACCTGCTGGGCATCGACTGTATTTTGGGGAGGTTATTCTGATGTCAGATTAGGCAGAAGAGGGATGAACAGCTGGTGATTTTAAGATGACAGAATGGCAGAAGGAGATGAAACAGTGTGGAAGTTCATTCCTTCATGATACAGATGGGAAAACTGAGGGCCGGACTAGGGAAGGGTCTTAGAGTACATTGGGGGCAGAGCTGGGATCCTGGCATCCTGAGTAAGGAATGGCTCTTCTTCCTCTTATTTTGTGATGTCGTCCCTTTGTCCAGCAAAAGCAGCAGGTGAAAGAAGCAGGTTCTGAAATGATTCAGCACTATTCAGTCAGTAGGCGGCCCTGCCCCTGCTGGGTACAGATTGTCATCTTCATGGTCTTCCAAGGGACCACTTCAGTGCCTGGTCTATGGCAGGCTCTCAGGAGTAATGGCAATTGTTATATAACAGCTAGCATTTCCTGAGCACGTACTACATGCCCAGCACTGTGATAAGTGCTTTCCATGCCTTTCCACATTTCATCTGCAAAGCATTCAGTAAAGTAGATGTGATTGTGTTTCCCCTGTTATTGACAAGAAAGCTGAGGCTCAGAGAGGTGAATTAACTTGTCGTAGGTCACGCAACTGAGAAGAGACAGCGCTGGAGTTTGACTCTGATGCTAGAGTCTGAATGCTTACATGCTATGCTCTCCTGCCTCAACAGATAACTGCTGAATGAGGGGTGGGGAGGCTGGGGTGGGTGACGTGGGGACATCTAGTAAGAGTTCGTTGGAAAGGTGACCAGGGAAGAGTGAGCCAGCCACGGATAAATGTGCTGACTCAGCATGGTTTTACAGACGAGTAGGGCTGTTGAAAGACTGATGGCTTTGGGGTCAGGCTGGTCAGAGGGTGACACCTGGTTCTGCAAACTCTTAGCCATGTGGTCTTTTATTTATTTATTTATTTATTGGCTGCATTGGGTCTTCATTGCTGTGCACAGGCTTTCTTTAGTTGCTGTGAGTGGAGGCTACTCTTCGTTGCGGTGTGTGGGCTTCTCTTGCTGCGGAGCACAGGCTCTAGGCGTGCAGGCTCAGTAGTTGTGGTGCACAGGCTTAGCTGCTCCACGGCATGTGGGATCTTCCCGGCTCAGGGATTGAACCCGTGTCCCCTGCATTGGCAGGCAGATTCTAAACCACTGCGCCACCAGGGAAGTCCCTAGCCATGTGGTCTTAAGCCAATTGCTTCCCATGTCTGAGCTTCAGTTTCTTCATCTGTAATATGGGTACAATTAATGTCTACCTGTGAGGAATTCATGGGGGTTCAATGAGCTTATGTGAGGAATATCCTTTGTATATAGTACATGTTTAATAAATGTTTTCTCTCTTCACCTTCTCAATGGTTGTCTCCTGATTAGGTTAGCTTTTGCTGTTTAAGAAACTACATGAAACTTAGTGGCTTAAACCAAGAACAACGTAATTAGCTCAGGATTCTGTGGGCTGGTCATTTGGCTGGTGCTAACTGGGCTCACACAAGAGTCACCTATTGGCTGCTGGTCAGCAGGGCAGCTCCGACATTGGGGGTTGGCTGGCTGTTGGCTGGGGGACCTGGGCCATGTGTCTCCTGTTTCCCAGGTGGCTAGCTTGGGCTTGCACTCTTGGTGGTGAAGCGTTCCCAGAATAGCAAGAGAGGGCCAGCCCTATGGCATAAGCATTCCTTAAGCTTCCGCTTGTGTCACATTTGCTGAAGTCTCACTGGTTGTGGTGGACTGAACGATGCCCCCACCCGCTCCTCAGATGTTCAGGTCCTAATCTCTGGAACCTGTGACTATATTACCTTATATGGCAAAGGGACTTGGCAGGTGGGATTAAGGATCTTGAGATGGAAGGTGATCCTCAATTATGGGCTGGGCCCAACGTCATCACAGCCTCTTTATAAGAAGGAAGCAAAGGAAGAAGAGAGGAAGGTGATGTGGTGATAGAAACAGAGATTGGAACAATGGGCTTTGAAGATGAAGGAAGGGACCACAAGCTGAGGAATGCAGGTGGCCACCAGAAGCTGAAAAATGGAAGAAGATGGATGGTTCTGTTAGGACCTCCAGAAGGAACCAGCCTTGGTGACACCTTGACATTAGCCCTTAAGGCTCATTTCAGACATCCGACCCCCCAGAAATGTGAAAGAGTAAATATGTATCATTTAAAGTCACTAAGTTTGTGATAATTTACACAGCTACAGCAGCCGTGGGAAGCTAAGGCATTGACCAAAGCAAGCCCAGATTCAAGAGGTAGGGAAATAGACCCCCACTTCTTGATAGGAGCTGCAAAGTCCCTTTTTAAAAGGTGTACATTTAGGATGGGAAGGATTTTTGATCATATTTTGCAGTCCAGCACGTCTGTGAACAGGTTGCTTCAGCTCGGTGATTTAAAAATAATAATAGTGATAATAATAACATATATTTAGTGAGCATTTTCTAGAAGCCAGGCAGTGCGAGCACATGGCATGCCTTATTTTTATCCTTTATCCTTATTGTGGTAAAATATACATAACGTAAAATTTACCATTTTAATCATTTTTAGGTGTATAATTTAATAGCATTAAGTACATTCACAAGTTTGTGTAACTGTCACCAGTATTTCCAAATTTTTTTCATCTTCCCAAACAGAAACTCTGTAACCACTAATCAATAACCTTGCATTCCATCCTCCCTCGGTCCCTGGGAACCATCTGTCTCTATGAATCTGCCTATTCTAGGTACCGCGTATAAATGGAATCACACAATACATGTCCTTCTGCTTCTGGCTTATTGCACTTAGCGTAATGCTTTCAAGGCTCATCCTCATCCATGTGGCAGCATGTGTCAGAATCAAATCCTTGCAGCCACCCTCGGAGGCCACTGAGGCTCAGAGAGGTACGGTGACTTGTCCAAGGCCACACAGCTGGTATGTGGGGGTGTCAGGGCCTGAACTTGAAACTCCTGGATTCTAGGTGGGCAGGTTGGCCTCCTTTCACTTCTCCATCCTGCCTCCCACAGCAGATGCTGGGCCTCCTGGGTCTTAGTACCCACAACCCAATCACAGCTCAGTGACGTTCCCCCTACCCACCCACCGTGCTGCCTGGAGCCATCCATTTGTTTCCCACCGCCGAGATGGCTCCTCACCCAGCCAGGGCCAAAATGATCACTTCTTCATTGATTCCCTGTCAATGAATTAGAAAATCCATCCAACCACTCCACAACTTGCTAGACTCTGACGATTCAGAAGGAAATAAATAAATTAGTTCTGGAACGGGAGTGGGGGTGAGGTGGTAGTGGAGGGAGCAGATGGGGAGGTTCAGCTCCAAGGATGCAGCTCTGCAGTGCTACTTGCACAACTTGTGGGGAACCCGGGCACACCCCCCCCCCCCCCCCGACCTCTCTGCAGACAGGCAGGGGCCAAGGACCTGGTGCTTGTATTATTATGAATATTCTTAATAATAGCTATGTTTTATTGGGCATTACTCTGTGATGGCCATTTCAAATAGGTTCCATATACATTATCTCATTAACCCTTCATAGCGTCTCTGTGAGGCAGAGGAGGAAACTGAGGCTCAGAGAAGTTGGGTGATTTGTCGGAGGCCACACAGCACCTCTTTTGGGGTGCGTATTCTGACTTGCCCATTGTAGAGCTCTGACCGCAAAGGGCATGGGGTGGGATTCTGTGCCTTGGAGGGAGTCTGGGGAATTATCTCCAAGAGGGGAGGACTTGGGCATTGAACTCCTGGGATGTTATTTAGAGCTGGAGACCTTACCAGATCATTTGCTTTGATGACTTTCAAGCTATTTTTAGCCTGCAGATTCCAATGTTGAAGTGAAATCGTGTGTAGATTGATGAAAGGAAAAAACCAAAAATAACGCTGCTCGATTGAATAGCAATAATAATATAAACAATAATAATCAATGGCCCTGTGGTGCTGAAGCTGCCTCACACCGGTTCACTAGCGCTGATTGTTAAATATTCAGGAGTTTTCTAAGCCATTTGTTAAACCATCGACTTGAAATCAGTCAGTAATGGGAATATTTGCACCATGGAAATTGGCTAGTGTTATAAATCAGGGCTCCATCCACTCCCCAGATCTGAACGTCTGGGACGAAAACCACATGCCCTGCGTTTGATGCCGTTTTACCATTTTATCAGCTCTGTCTCCAGTCTCAGATCCTCGACTGGGCTGTGGGTCTGAAAGCCCCCGATTCCTCCTCTTGGGGAGGATGTTAGGTGAGATAGGCTACCTGTCAGAAAAAGATTGATCTGGAACTTGGGGTGAGGGAGAGGCAGAGCAGACACTGGGATCTGCTCAGTCTGTTGCCCTCCAATGGAGCCGTGGGGGGTCAGACAGCTTGTCAGGCCTAATTTTTGTTGTTTTAATTTCCTTCCCAAACAAGCAGTTTTAGGTGAGCAGAGTGATGTCCTGTGGACCCCATCCAAGGTGATGACTGAGCACCAACTATATGTAAGGTCTTGAGGCAGACTTCTTTATTGTGTGTGTGTGGCAGAGGCTTAGGTTTCACACAATAGGCAAGTCCTGAAAGCCTACAGTTCGTTCATTCATTCACTCACTCATTCATATATTCATCCATCAGCATCTGTGGTTATTGACCCCTAGATGAAAGGCCAGGACCCATGCTAAAGCTGTGGGGATTCAGAGAAATATAATACCTGAGCCCCTGCAAAGCTCATTGTAAGAGGCACAAATGTCACACTATGGGCCAGTTAGTTTTGTGCTGGTTCTTACCAGAGACATGTACAAAGAACTGTACATGAAGGGGTGAAGCAAAATCTTCCCAGCCAATGGGGCATTTGATATGGGCTCTGAGGGATGTGTAGGAGTTCACTAGGCAGAGAAAGGCATTGCAGGTAGTGGGAATACCATGAGAGGTATAGAGGAGGAAGTCTGTATCCAGAGGGGAAGTGTTGTTTGACTAGCACCTGGGATATCTTTGAGGGTATATTTGCGTGTGTGTGTGTGTGTGGTAATAATGAGGTGGAAAGCTGAAAAGGTAGGTTGGGCAGATTATTAAGAACCTTGAATGCCATGCTCAGGACATTACATTTTGCTTAGGTGGCACGGGGGTGGGGGAAGCAGAGATTTTTATGTAAGGGAAGACATATCAGATCCATGTATTTTCAAAAAATGTTACTGAATAAATCAGGGATCCTGCCCCCTTCAGGGTGTTATAGAGACCGAGTGTATAAGGCTAGCTGCATCTCTGCCACCAGAAAACACAGCTAGCTGGGACTCTTGCAGCTCAATTTAAGTCCTGCCTCTTCCAGGCAGCCTCCCTTGATCAGTCCTCCTCTGAATAGTGTGCTCAGCTGGTGGGAGCATGGGTATGTCAGCCACACCTGGATTTAAATTCGAGGCCCGTATTTTGACCAGCTCTGCTCTTGAGAAGACACTTCATCCCTAGGAATCTGTTTCCTCTGAGAGAGCTGTAATATAATATTAGCCTGGTAGGACTGTTGGGAAAATCAAATGAGATCACGGTCGGGGAGTTACCTTCTGCTGAATCTCCTCCCTGATAAGAGGGGTCAGGAAATGAGTCTGCCTTTCCCTGACCACTCAAATCAGACACTCTGGAAGTGTCTGGCCTGTTGCCCCCTCCCTCCGGGAGATGTCCGCTCTGACACTGTTAGTTTTATTTCTAGAACGGAGGATCAGGGACAAAGCGAGCCCTCTTAGTGCCAGGAGTGCTCATAAATTATGGGGAGATGAGAATATTTTAATACAAACCAAAGAATCTCAAGTACAAAGAACTGTTCTGAGAATGTGTTTTTTTTTTTCCCCCTTTCTCCCCTTTCTGTTCCCCTGATATTCGGAGCTGAGAAGACTCCTCGGGGAATTTATAACAAGTGGAATATTTAAGGGTACGGAGCCAGAGGTCTCTCTGGCGTTCTCTTTTCAAGGGAAGTCACCTCAGAGTGTCTGGTATGTGCATGAGTGACATGAAAAGAAGGCTGTGCGCGGAGAAGGGGAGAATATGCCAAGAATTGTCAATTATGCAAAAAAAAAAATTGCTTGTCCAAAAGAGTGATGTGTCTAGCTTTATTCCCCAGATGGAGTTCAGCCCTTGCCAGACTGTGAGATTTTCTGGAAGTGCCTTGAGGCCTGACATTTCTGACCCACCTGTGATGACAGGTCACTTGGTCAGGTGGGGGGTCACTTTTCACCTGTTCCACCAGCGACAGCTGTGGGATTTGTGCTTTGATCGTCTTGAAGAGACCCTGATATTCTGGTTGGGAGATAGTTTCCAGGAGTGATCTGGGTTGGTGGTGTGTTACACCCAGTGCTAGGCATGGGAGAAAAATCTGTTCAGTGAGTGTATCAGTTATCCTCTGCCTAATGGTGCTGTGTAATAAACAGCAACACAGTCTCAGGAACGTATACCAATACACTTTTCTTTTCTTTTCTTTCCTCTTTTCTTTTCTTTTCTTTTCTTTTCTTTTCTTTTCTTTTCTTTTCTTTTCTTTTCTTTTCTTTCTTTCTTTTTTGTTGCCCAGCTGGGCTTGCTCATGGAACCTGGTGAGATGACTGCAGGCTGGCTGGTCTAGGAGGGCCTCACTTCCATGTT
The DNA here is from genome assembly GCF_030028045.1 of Hippopotamus amphibius kiboko. Classification (NCBI taxonomy): domain Eukaryota; kingdom Metazoa; phylum Chordata; class Mammalia; order Artiodactyla; family Hippopotamidae; genus Hippopotamus; species Hippopotamus amphibius. Next base: position 6,996,146 of record NC_080193.1, on the reverse strand, counting down.
CTGTGATTGACTGGAGGTTGGCTGGGGTGATGGAGGTGAGCAGGCCACATGTCTCGTGCCCTCCAGCAGGGTAGCTCGGACTTGCTTGCCTGGGGGCTGGCAGGGTTCTGAGGAGGGAGAGTGGATGCTCCAGTGCTTCTTAAGGCCCAAGCTCAGAGCTGGCATGATGTCACTTCCACCACGTTCTACTGGCTGGAGCAAATCACATGGCCAGTCCAGACTCTTGGAGGTGCGGAGGAGTCTCGTCCTTTGATGGGAAGGGTTTCAAAGTGACATTGCAAAGGGTGTGAACTGGGGAGGGCAGAGAACTGGGGCCTTTTTGCAAACCCTCTACCATAATGGATGAGCAGAAATAGTGAGTTTCACTTACAATTGTTCCTGGCATCTCTCTGCTGGGTCCTCTGCAGGATGCTGGGATAAGAAGTGAACGTGAGATTTCCTCATTTCACATTCCGAAGGCAAGAAACAGACAAAGAAACAGACGATTACGACCCGGTTTAAGTGCTGCCATGGATGAAGCTAAGGCAGTGGGGGGAGCCCCAACTAGGCACCCAACACTCCTTGGAGATCAAGGAAGGCTTCCTGTAGGTCACTCTTGATGTGAGTTTTGATATGTGAGCAGCAGCTCACAGAGTGGAGGAGGTGTTGAACAGGGTGATGGGAGGAGGAGGAGCCGCTCCAGGAGGAGGAAACAGTATGTGAAAAGGCTTGGGTGTGAGGAAGGACCTGGAGAGGAACCTGCAGTGGCGGCTGATGGTAGACAGTGAGGGCAGAGGCGGTGCCAGGCGAGGCTGGGGTGGAAGCAGTGACCCTGAAGGCAGGACCTCCGACCTGGCCCTGAGGGCAGCAGGAGACTTGAAGGGTTTCAGGCAGCAGAGTGACACATCACTGGGTGTTTTTAAAGCATCCCTCTGGCTGCTGTATGGGGACAGTTTCCAGAGTGAGTCCAAGGGCAGAAGCACTGGAGAGGAGGCCTGGGATGTATGCAACCTGGTTAGGGCATGATGCCCACTGGCGGGGATAATCACCCAGAGCGGGATTTGGAAAGAAGTTCTGATAAGGGGGTGCAGGAAAGGGTGAGCAGAGCATTGTTAATAACAATGGAAACCCTGCACGCCCCCATCTCCCCCCACACTGAGAACTGGCTGTGAGCCAGGTCTTGTGTGGGTGCTAGGGTCTCAAATCAGGTATAATTTCTGCCTCCAAAGACCTCGCTGGGTCTCAGAAATATGCTTCCACTCCCTTGCCTTCCAGAGTCTGCAGATGGGGCTACGAACCCCGCTCCCATGGCTCACCACTCCCAGCCGTGTGGACCCCATCACCCTGCTTCACTTCCTTCTCAGCAGTTAGGTACAGCAAGTCCCCTACATATAAACCTTCAAGTTGCAAACTTTCAGAGATGCAAAACGTTAACATGGCATCTATTAACATCAGGCATGAGTGAAATTGCAGCTCGCCCTCCATCTCCTATTATTGACTGTCCTTCAGCTCTACCGTCTCCCACCTCCTCTCCCTCCTGCAGTCGGTAACTCTTCTTGCCTGTTCACTCGATGCCAGCCTTGTGTGCCAGCTGTTGTCCTGTAGTGCTATGCTTTTCAAGGTATTGGACTGTAAGGTTAAATATGTTTTATTTTTTGTGTTGTTTGCTTTTTATATATTATTTGTGTGAAAAGTATTATAAACCAATTACACTACAGTACTATATAGCTGATTGTGTTAGCTGGGTACCTAGGCTAACTTTGTTGGACTTAGGAACAAATTGGACTTATGAACACGCTCTTGGAACGGGACTCGTTTGTATGTTGTTCTGGTTCTCTCCTTGTCCACTCAAGTGCTGTCTGCCTCCCCCACTCTGAGATGGTGAGCTCCATCAAACCATCTTTTTGGTTCACATCTGTATCTTTAGAACCCAGCTCAGTGCCTGGGCATAGTAGGTGCGCAGACTGCCTTAGCCGAGTCATTGACAGGCCAGCTCACCGTGAGATGCTGAGCAAGCCATTTGCCTGCCATGAGCCTCAGTTTGCACATCTGTAAATTGGGGATGTTTTACAACAGCCCATCTTCCCACTATTTTCCGAGCTGCTACTCTGGGGCCAGACCGTGTGTTGGGTGCTGGGTACACAGGGTTGATTCTGACCCATGGATGTTCTTGCCTGTGCACAGTGTCTGGACTTTGTACCTCCTAGCATGGCTGTGAGGATGGATTAGGAAAAGGATGTAGAGCAGGTGGCAAGAAATTCTATGAACAGAAGACATTATTTAGTCCTACTTGTTTCTCCATCATCGGGGCTTTTCAAAGCCTTCTCCACCCTGATGGGGACACCCAAGGTCACCTGTGCTCATGAGGAAGGTGGTGTAAAACGCGACACCTGGAATTATGTTCCAAACAGTATTATTTATGCTCCCCTCCCCCACCTTCCTTATCTGCATCCAGGTGCATTTTAAAAGGATGCCAGACACCCACGTTCTCCCTGGAGCTTTTTGTCCAAATTTCTTTTATTTGAATCCAGGAGAACTGGCCAAATGTGAAACCATCAAAACCAAAGTGGTCCGGGATGTCCAACTAGCTCGAATTGGCCAGAAAACGAGTATTTCCTGGCTGTCAAAGGGCTCCGTTGGACCCAGGGTCCTGAAACCTCCATCCCTTCCCTCCCCAGGAACAGGAAGGAGCAGCTGGCTTGGGTCATTCTCCCAAATTCCTAGCCCTGCAGTGGTTAAAATGTGATCCCTTTTATTCAGGTAATAGAGACGAAGTTCCCGGGCCTTCGAGGAGCATCAATCCTGAGATTTATTAACCAATTTAAAATACTATTGTCTTTCACTTCAGAGCAAGATTGAGGGGTGTTGTTGGAGGAATGTAAAGGCAGAGTGACTGAGCCTCAGAGCCAGGAGGTGTCTGTACCTGGGACTCAATAGATATTCATGAACATTCCCGTATTTAGTGAAGGAAATAACTTAATACCGACAGTGCGATGGAATAATAGCTATTTCCTGGCTGACTTGCAGGCCTCAGAAAATGAGATTGTGGCGGCTTCATTTTTCTTGTCTTTCCCCACGCGCTCCCTGCCAGAGAAGGCGGCTGCCGCTGGGATTCTTTCTGCATTTCCAATGAGCTGGGGCCTGCAGCCCCCTCCCAGGCCTGGTGCTTCCCTTATTACCCCCTCCCCCTGCCATTGACCTTGGCCTGCGCTTCCTCGAGAGGTCACCCCATGCCCTGTTTAGTAGTCCAGATGGGGATTAAAGTAGTTCGAGCTTTATTCAGGTGGAGGGGCAGGCAGATTAGTCCACTGGTCTGAACATTCATTCATTCATTCCGTATTCACTGAGTGTTTGCTATGCACTGGATGCTGAGGACACAGGTCCTTTTCCCTTGGAGCTCCCAGGGCATTGATGGAGATGCAGAGGAAAGCATTCCATGGGCCTCAAGAGCTGTCCACACAAGGTCCAGTGATGATCACAGAGTGGGACCCTGATACCTCGAGGGACACGTGGTCAGGAATGGCTTCGTAAACCATTTGCTTCTTAAAAATTGCCTCCAGCATGACTCATTGAGTGACCTCCTGCGAAGCCCTTTATAAGCATTATTTCATTTAGACCTCATAGCAACTTCACGATGTGGACTATCGTTCTTCCCATTTTACAGGTGAAAATACTGAGGCTCCACCGGACGAACTGGCTTCCCCCAGAGCATGCAGCTAGGAAGTGGCAGAAACAGAACTAGAACCCAGCTTTCCAGGTGCTGCAGGGTGTCACTGTCCTATTGGGCTTTGCCCAGGTGTGGGTATGGGGAGGGCATTCCGGGGGGTGGGAACAGCCCAGGTAAAGGTCTAGAGATGTGAAATGACCTGATGCCTTTTGGGGAACTATGAGATGTGGCTTAGGGCTTGAGAGTGAGATGAGAGTGGGTCCTGGAGCAGGGATGGGGTGGGGGCAGGTATAGTGAGCGAGGAGCCAGGGGCGTCCGGAGGAGTTTGGAGCTTAACTTGCAGGCAAAGGGGAGCTAATGAATGATTTCAGCCTGGGGGGTGGCGTGGGCTCTATGTGGGTTGTATCCTTCTTTGACCTTCCAGATTGAGTTCCATCCTTCACCATCCTGCCCTGAGCCCAGGAAGGTGACCTGATTGGACACATCAACAGGTTCCCATGCCCCATGGCCCTGGCTGGGTTCAGCCAATGAAGAGCCTGGCAGGAGATGAGGGGGTGGGAGGAGAGGAGGTTGGGTGTTTATCCACCTGGCCTCCTTGGGCTGACGTGGTCTCTGAAGGTCATCAAGGGGGGTTGCTTTAACACCACTCTCTTATTCCCTTCCCAGCGTTAATGACCACCAAGGCCAAAAGCTTTATTAACGTGTTTGTTCATAGATTGTGTTTTGCAGGCTTCCTCAGGGCAGAGACCATGTCTGGGATGGTACCTTGGGCCAACATTATGGAGTGATTATTATGCATTGGGCCATCTTCTAAAAACTTTCCCTGGATTAATTGTCTGTCTTCTATCCTGGTTACTCCCATTTTATCAATGGCACACAGAAGTAAAGTCACGTTCCCAAGTTCACACAGCTAGCAAGCACCTACTCTGTTATTTGAACCCAGACCGTGCCTAGCTCAGAGTAGGCATTCCATAAATACTTACTGCAAGAATAAAGCAATGGGGGGACTTCTCTGGTGGTGCAGTGGTTAAGACTTCGTGCTCCCAATGCAGGGGGCCTGGGTTTGATCCCTGGTCAGGGAACTAGATTTCACATACATGCTGCAGCTAAGAGTTTGCATGCCATAACTAAGGAACCCATGAGCCGCAACTAAGAGGCCCACCTGCTACAACTAAGACCCAGCACAACCAAATAAATTAATAAGTAAATATTTAAAAAAAAGAGAGAATAAAGGAATGGGTTTTGCTAGAAAAGAGCTAGACTGTGGATTGTTGCTTGATTGTCAAACCTTATGTTTCATCACATTACCAGAGTTCAAGTGAAGCTAATCAAGGACAGGTCAAACTGATCAAGTGCCCCCTTGGGGTCCCAGCCTGTGGCCAGACCTTGCCTCCAGGTCCCCAAACAAATATGGCTGCAGGGCTGCCTCACAGTGTTCCTGGGCTCTGTGGACTTTTGCCTTTGTGGGCCCATTCCTCCATTAAAAAAACATTAAAACTATATTTTATGACTGCGTTAGTACAAGAAGGAATATCATCCAGGCTGGATTATATTACAGTTTGGCTTTTGGTTTTAAAATAAATTAAAACATTTTCACGGGCCCTTAAAATATCGTGGTCTGTAAGCACTCTGCCTAGTGTGTGTAGTGAAGTCAGGCCTGAATGACTGAGCTCGCAATCCTGTCCTGGGCTCAAAGCATCCGTTATTGCATTTAAATTGCACACAAGCATTCGCAGAGATCATGTCCATTACAGAGATGGAAAAACAGAGGCTCGGAGAAGTTGGCCAGCTCCCGCAGGAGCACAGAATGTGTCCATGGCCAAGCTCACGTCTGCCTGAGAGTTTGCCACATAGTTACAGGAAGTTCCAACAGGGCACTCTTGGGCTGTGCTGAGGATGACATCCACGTGGCAGTGAATTTGTCACAGTGTCAAGATAAATGTGGGACTGGCACAGGGATGGCCGATGGGACAGATTTGGGAGACTTAGACGGATTCTTCCTTGACTTACAGCCCCAGAGTGGTGGTGAGGGTGGGGGCAGAGGAAGGGCCGTCTCCTTGCCCTTGGACTTGAACTTCTGGGCAAAGCTGGTGGCCTCTGAGTCTGTGACTCTGTTGGGGTGGAGAGTGGGGCTGTTTGTAGGCTGGGAATGATCCCTCCCAGCTCCGAATGCAGGCGGCCGATGATACGGTGGCTGCTGTGTGATGAGCTCAGTGGGAAGTTAGTAGACACCACTGTACTCAGCAATTGCAAACCTGAGCATGAAGTAAGAGAAGTGGCCAAGGGGTGGTGGGACCCCTGAGCTGAGGAGCAGCTGTGCAGAGGACACACCCCCATCACCACTGACAGTCCCCGCTTCCTGCAATGGCTCAGTTCTCCCTGCTGTGTGACCTTGGCTGCGTGGCTTCACTGTCTCACGACTGCCTCCTCTGTGCAATGGGGCTAATGGGAATAAGAAAGCTACCGCACCGACGTCATGAGCACGCTCTGATGCTGAAGCCCGGTGTCCTAAATAGCTCAAAGCCAGGAGCTCTTCCGCTACAAGCGAAGGACTGGAGCCTTATTGATTCAGTCCCAGGTATGTAGTGAGTTCCTACCATGTACTGGGTTCTCAGTGTGGCATTGCTTGTGTGCACAGCATCAGACAGGTTCCCCCCAGCCTTAGGTTCAAGAGGAGGGAGACTGAAAATAACATAGAAACAGGGATTATGAGGGACTTCCCTGGTGGCACAGTGGTTAAGAATCCGTCTGCCAATGCAGGAGACATGGGTTTGATCCCTGGTCCAGGAAGATCCCAACTAAGCCTGTGCTCCACAACTATTGAGCTTGTACTCTAGAGCCTGTGAGCCACAACTACTGAGCCCATGTGCCACAACTACTGAAGCTGCACGCCTAGAGCCCATGCTCCGCAAGAAGAAGCCACCACAGTGAGAAGCCTGTGCACAGCAATGAAGACCCATCGCGGCCAAAACCAAACAAACAAACAAACAAAACCAAGGATTGTGTAGTATGTCAGAGAGCAGCAGTGAAGGAGGGCAGGGGAGACGTGAGGGGTTGCTGTTTTATTGAGGGGGGTCAAGGAAGGATGCTCTGGTAAAGTGACATTTGCACAGAGTCCTAAAGACAGTGAGGGGACAAGCCATGGAAATAGCTGGGGGAAAGCACTCAGGTAGGTGGACCAGCAAGAGCAAAGGCCCTGAGGCGGGAAGGTGAGGTCAGGTTTGAGGAAAGAGGAGGCCAGAGTGGCCAGAGTGGGGGGAGGAGAACTGAGGTCAGAGAGGTAATGGGGGCCAGGTTGGGTGGGGACTTTGTTAGGACCGTCCTTGGCGGAAGGCCTTGTGGCCACAGTGTTGTCACTGGCCAGTGGCCCTCAGCTGTCAGCCTCAGGGATGGCCCAGCTGCAGAGGGCAGCCCTTCCTCGCTGTCCACATCCAGTAACTGACAATGGCAGGGCGTAAGGGCCTGGCCATTTCCGCCGGACGTGGGCTAACTCACCCAGGCCACTGTGGCTCCAGGGCTCTCCTGGGCCTGCCTCTCCACCTGACTCCTCCCTCTGCCCAGCCCTCCCCTCTTCCCTTCCAGCGGCATTGATCCCAAGGGCGTGTGCTTAACCCCATCTCAGTTTCTCCTTTTAGACAATGGCACTGATGACCCCAAAGATTCTTCCATTTCAGCGTTCTGGATTGTGTGATAAAAGGCCGTTCTGGCTGGGGTGCGGGGTGGCTTTTCATGCCTTTTCTTGAAATGCAACCCGCTACAGCCTCGTAGGGAATTTTAAGGACTTGAGCTTTTAGTGAGATGGAGAATGCTTGGAAGGTTGTGCTCCCAGGAGGGACGTGACCTGATCTGCCTTTTGGAAGGATCGCTCTGGCTGCTGTGCGGAGAACAGGGTGGACTCCCAGAGGCCAGGGCTGGGAGGCTGGCAGTGGTTCAAGAATAAGGTGACAAGTCCCCCTCTAGTATCACAGCCAGAAATATGGCCCCTGTGATTGGCACTACTGCCATTACTCCTGATAACCCACGTGGACAGGGGACAGAACTCCTGGTAAATAGGGCAGGAAAAAATCCCTTCTGTTTGATGCTCAGAGGGCTCTTCTGGGGCATAATCTTCCCAGGACTCTCGGGATCCCCATTACTGCTCCAGTGTAGTTGGGGTTCACTCTTTACCTCTACCTCTTGTGTGCCGGGTCCGTCCTGGGTGTCGGGGAGTCAGTCCTCTCCTTGATGATTTTATGATTTAGTAGGGGAGACAGACGAGTGGATGGCAGATTGCAGCTTAGTAAAAATTGCCCTGATGGGGAGTAGAGGGGCATTCAGGAGGAACTTAATTTAGGGGCTGGAGTAAGGCGAGAGGGGGTGATGTCCTAGCAGGAACAGAAGCATGAATAGGAGTTAGCAAGAGAGGGGAGAGCGTGGGTGCAGGCCTGGAGGTGAGGGAGATCGGAATGGTTCCTAGAAGGTCACGTGTTTCAGAGTGGCCGGGTGCAGAGTGTGAGAGGTGAGGCCGGAGGTGGAGGGCGGAGGGGCTGGCAGGCGTTGAATCAGGAAGGGCTTGGTCTACGAGTTAGGACTTTATCCTCTTAGTCAAGGCTGTCCTGCTTCAATGTCACAGCTGCTCACATAAGACTTTGTGGCCCCATCTCTCCCTTTCGCTGCTAAAAAGGTGCCCAGAGGGTGCCCCACCCCCCATGGCTTTTATCACACAATCTGGAATGTTGAGATGGAATCACCCTTGAGGTCATCAATTCTGTTTTCTAAATGGAGAAAGTGAGTCCCAGACAAGAGGAAGTGATTTGACCAACGATGCCCTGCAAAGCTGGGCCATGGTGTGGGACTTGGCCTCTTTCCTGCCTTCCACATTGAGGGTTTGTCCCTAAAGCTTTGCCCTGTGATTTGAGCAAACAGCTAAAACCTGGGGTGCAAATTGGAAACAGAGGCAGGGGGCCCAAACAGGAGAATCCACAAAAGCCCGAGGTGGCCCCTTGGTGTGTGTTTGCATTTGGGTTGTGTCCCTACAGAAGACTCATTTCCAAGCCGGCAGCTCCCTGTCCCCTTTGAAGAGCCTTCATGGCAGCTGCCATCCATCACCCTTTTGGCATGACCGTTAAGTACCAGTGCTCAGCGCCGAGGGCTGCAGGAGGGAACTCCGAGAGGGGTCAGCCCAGGGCCAGGGAATTAGAAAGAGGCAATCAAAACAGAGGGGCTGGAGCAAACTGGTTAACACTCAGGCTGGGAGCGAGGCAGCTCTGGGTCACATCCCTGTGTGATGGGCCGTTGCCACTCGGCTGCCTCATTCTGCTCTGTGGGTTCTGATACCAGATTCTTGCTCTTCCTTTGTGAGAATGTTCCTTTCCTACACTCTAAACCCCTCTCCAAGCCTCAAGAGTGGGCATGCAACCCTGGTCTGGACAATAGCACCTTCCAATCCTTCTGACCACAGAGAGCAGGTAAGATGGTTACACGACCCCAGGCTGGTCCAATGAGACTTGCATTTCGATGATGGTTGCTGAGTTGGTTTGGGGCACACCTAGAGCTACTTTTGGCCATTCTACCTCCATGAGGGGGAATTTGCCTACGAGTAAAACTATCACAAAAGAAAGCATACCGAGAGATGGAGAAAGATAGATAATCAAGTGTCTGGATCCAGCCATGCCTGATGCTGTTCCCTTAGCTTTTTCTGCTACATGAGCCTATAAGTTCTTTTCATTGGCTTAAGGGTTTTTGTTTTTAATTGGATTTATGTCAAGAGTAGCCATGTGTCCCCACTATTACGCCCATTTGGCATATGATTTCACCTGTCTGGACCTCAGTTTTCTTACCTGTGAAATGGGGATGACAATAATACCCTGTAGTTAATGTTTGGGTTACATGAAATAATGTATGTAAAGCGCTCATCACAGTGTCTGACTGTAATAAATGCTCAATTCAGCTGTAGTTAAGCCATTCCCAACCTTTTATGGTCCACAGACCCCTTGTTCTCATGTGAAGGGTTCCTGAGAGGCTTAAACAAGGTGTCATGAGTGCAAAATGCCTCCCGTGTAGTCTGCACATTCAGGTATGGCTGTTCAGTGGTTTTCTGGTGAGCAGGTTATGGAAGCCCAGGTGACTGAGGAGCAGGTGAATTGCGAGTACCGCAGGGCCAAGAATGCATGGCAGGGAGAGGTGGTCTGAGTAAGACAAACCGTCCACTATGGGGATGTCCCATGCATTCCAGAGCACACTCCCCTCGTGTTACCCGAGCTATATGCTCTAGGGGTTCCCCCTATGAGGACTGCATGGGTCCTTCTTTGCCTTCTTGTGGCAGGCTGACCATGTGGGCAGTCTGGTAGGCTTGGTTGGCCCCTGGTCCAGTTGGTTGCCAGGCCCCGCCTGTGTGGAGGCTGTTGGCCACTGGTTGGCAAGGCTGGGTCACGAGGTGGCTGACTACAGAACCCCAAGGGGGCCCCTGGGGCTGGTGCGGGCTCACTGGTGGGTGGAATCTGGGTCCAATAGAGTCCACTGGAGAGTGAAGCCAGGTCCTGGGGGGCTAGGGCCAGATACTGGCAGGCAAACCAGGTCCTGGAGGCCGGCCGCAGGGACCAGGGGTCCCAGAGCTGGCCTCAGGTTGCTGGGGGGGCGGGGGACAGTTCCTGACACATTTGAGTACAGAGTCCGGGGTGTCCCAAAGCTTGTGTTGGCCTCTAGTGGGCAGGGCCGGGGCCCAGCTGGTCCCAGGGCAGGGCCTGGCTTGCTGTGATTGGGCCCCGTCAGCATGCATCGAGACTGGTTTTTTGGCAACAGAGGTCTGCTCCCAGGTGGGTGGGGCTGGTCCAGAGGCCCCCCCCCCCCCGCGGGTGGGGCCAGGCACAGGGGCTTCTGGGGCTGTGGGCGGGGCCAGGCGCAGGGGCTTCTGGGGCTGTGGGCAGGGCTGGGTCCTGGGCCCTCTGGCGGACAGGGCCGCTGTCAGAGACGTTGGTGGGCTCGGGAAATCTTTAGGCCGCTTGACGGCTCCTGGGTGGGGCTGTGTCCCTGCCCAGCTGGTTTCTTGGCCTGAGGCGTCCCAGCACTGGCCCCTGCGGGCTGTCAGCAAGGCCAGGTCTTGGCGCTAAGGAGCTGGAGGCCGGCATCAGCCTCCCTCAGTGGAAGGGGCTCCCAGATGTGGCTGCTGCGCTGCCAGGGTGAGCCGCAGTCTCCCCCCACCGCACCTGGAGACCCTCCACGACCTGCAGGTAGGTCTGGCCCAGGCTCCTATCAAATGACCGCTTCTGCCTCCGCGTCCCGGAGCGCGTGAGACTTTGTGGGGGCCCTGTAAGCCGTTTAGAAGTAAAGTCTCTATTTCGCACTTCCCCCCCCCCCGCCCCCCAAAGAAAACCCACCGGCCTTCAAAGCCAGATGCTCTGGGGGCTCGTCTTCCTGGAGCAGGACCCCTGGGCTGGGAGCCTGACGTGGGGCCCAGACCCCTCACTCCCGTGGGAGAGCCTCTGCGGTGGAATCATTCTCCGGTGTGCGCGTCGCCCACCTGGGGGAGTGGGATGTGTCTGTATCACGAGTCCACCCCTCCTGCCGGTCTCACTGTGGTTCCCTCTTTAGTGGTGGAAGGTCTTTCTGGTAGGTTCTGGTCTTTTTTCGCCTATGGTTGTTCTGCAGATAGTGGTGATTTTGGTGTGCTCCCCAGAGGGGGTGAGCGCCAGATTTTTCGACCCAGCCGCCACGGCTGATCTCTCCTGTAATGTTTTGATGGTTAATTGTATGTGTCAACTTGACTGGATCACAGTGTCCAGACATTTGGTCAGACATTCTGGGTGTGTCTGTGAGGGTGTTCTGAAATTCGCAAGCTGATGATAAGTGCAGTTGCTCTCGCCAGAGTAATCATGGTGCCAGTGATGCTGCAGAAACTTCATGTTTTTCTCCTTTGTTTTCATCAAGGCCCATCTGCCCCTCTTTAAACATTGGTTACGGAGAAATGCGGCATGTATCTGAAAAAAGGGTTATATATCAGAAAAAAACGAACACAATAATTTGAAAAGATGCATGCACCCCTATGTTCATAGCAGCATTATTTGCAATGGCCAATGGATGAAGCAACCTAAGGGTTCATCAACAGATGAATAAAGAAATTCTATTCTGCCATAAAAAAGGGTAAAATATTGCCATTTGGAGCAACACGGTTGGACCTAGAGAGTATCATACTGAGCGAAGTAAGTCAGACAGAGAAAGACAAATATTATATAATATTATTTGTATGTGGAACCTAAAAAATACAACAAATTAGTGAATATAACAAAAAAGAAGCAGACTCACAGAGGACAAACTAGCAATTACCAGTGGGGAGGGGGAGGGGGGAGGGGTAAAATAAGGGTGGGAGAGTAAGAGGTACAAACTATTAAGCATAAAATAAGCTACAAGGATAAATTGTACAACGTGGGGAATAGAGCCAATGTTTTATAATAACTGTAAGTGGAGTATAACCTTTAAAAATTGACTCACTATATTGTACATCTGTAACTTACATAATACTATACAGCAACTATACTTCAATAAAAAATAAAATAAATTAAAATTACACTCAACAATTAAAAAAATGTAAAAAAAAGTGTTATAGGACTTACAAATATGATTAAGACAGCTTTGCGTTTGAAAAGCTTACAAATTAGTGCCAGAGACAGACTAGAGAAAAAAAAGAGGTGTTCTTTGTCAATGTTATTTTGGTTGGCTCTATTGAATTACATGATTCTTAAAACACATTTCTTTGTTTTGGCCATTTTGGCCATTAAGTGATGTTTCTGGAATGTGCTGTTTTCTTTTCTATCTTGGCCCTCACATAGACTCTTCCCATGTGAAGGAGAGCACTCTTTGTCCTGTCCTCCTTTAATCTGAGTCATCCTTGAGGTTGCAGCCTAGACGTGCCTCCTCCAGGAAGTCTTCCAGGGTGCACCAGTTCTGTATCAGGTGCCCCTCCTTCCTGTAGAGGCCTGTCCTCTCCCGTCACAAGGTGTGATAAGCATCAAATGGCTTGCTTCTCGCTGGACCAGGGGTTCCAAAGATCCCAGGGCCACATCTTATTCATAGCTGTAACTGCTGCAATGCAGCACAAAATAGGCCACTGTCAGTATGGGATAAATGTTGAGTAAACACTGCAGCACACATCTTTGGGTCATCGTGGAGAAATTGCTGGCACCCCTGTTTGATAGATGAGGAGCTTGAGACTTGGAAAGGCAGCGAAAGCTGAAATGAGGCAGAGCTCTGTTCAGAATTTAGTTTCCTCTGACTCCAAAGTATTGTTTCTACTTTGCTATACCTCCTCCATTTCAGCGGCTCGGATTGCTTCTCCCGTTCCTTCCCTAGCTTCCCAGCTCCTGGAAAAGGCTAGGGACAGAGGAAAAGAAGCTGGAAAGAGGGCTCTGTAACCTGGGAAGCAGAAGGCATCACCTGCTCCATCAGGAGAGGAACTGGGAGCACTCACATGTGCCAGCATTTCCCGTTATTTTCTTCCGGAGGAGAACTTGGCCTCCTTCCCTCATGCTGGGGACTCACAAAATCCGATTTGAAATCTACTCAAGTGTACACTAACCAGCTTCCTCTTGGCACGGGCTGGGGAGCCTATAATTAGAGCAGACACCATACCAGTTAGTGGGTTTCATTCACATGAACAGAAAGTGTGTTTGCAAAGGGAGATGGCTGGAGAAGCAAACTTGGGAAATTTCTCTGGAGGGCTTGCACCTGCTGAGTGCCAAAAAGATGCCTTTCTAAGTTCAGAGATGGTGGCTGGCTGAATATGGGTTGGGACACCGCCCCAGGAAGGCGATGCCGAGTAGTCCTTAAACACAACCCAGCTCCAACACTCAGGTAAGTAACAACTTCTCTGACCTCTGTTCCATCTGTGCAGTTGGGACCTCATCACTGACCTCACAGGGTTGTGTTGGCAAGGGCTAAATGAAAAGGTGTGTAAACAAAACCAGAGCAGGTGCTTAGAGATAATAACAATACTTATTATTCTTAAAACCACCACCTCCACCAAGAAAATAACCAGCATTTATTGAGTGTGTATTATGTCCCAGACTCTGTTCTAACACTTTACATATGTTACCTCAATTTCACAACATTTGGTAAGAAATATATGTGAGGAAACTGATACCCAGGGATGTCATGCCACTTGCACAAAAATCACAGAAGATGATAGCTTTTTACTAACTTTCCAAGGGGTGAGGAGAGCACGGCAGTATAAGACAGGGTATGGGGTTGTCTCTTGAAACATACAAACTCAGCAGTGCTGGGGTCCACATTTTCCTTTTTAGGATCCTGGGACCCAGAAAGGGGCTCATCTAGTATAATCTAGATGCTTTTATAGTTATACTTTTATTTAATTCTTCTCCCCAGGAGATTGCAGGTGTGAAAGAATAGACTCAGAAATTGATGTCTTGCCCGAGGTCTTGTAGAGCAGTGATTAAAACCCTGGACAGTCCAATCACAAGTGAATTGCTCATTTTATAATACCATGAGATCCCCCGAGCCCATCAGGACTCTTTTGGATGCAGAGGGTAGCTTAAGAGAAAAAGGAAATTTGTTGGATCATCAAATTAAAAACATTCAAATCAGGCCTTCAGGCATGGCTGAATCCAGGTGCCTGAATAAAGCACACAGGTATTTATCTTTCAGCTTCTCTTCCCTCTGTGATGGCTTCATCCTCAAGAAGTCCCTCTCCTCTTTATAGTGAGATCTCCACTGTCATTTTGGTATCTGGCCCTGGCTGCTTTCCCCCCACCTCTCACCATTGGCTTCATTATCTCACCCCAAGTTAGAGGATGAGGTGATGTGGTCCCCATGGGTCAGCCTTCTGAGACTGAGAGCAGAGCAGGGAAGGAAGGAGGATGAGCTTGGGATAGAGGCCAGAAGGAAGATGACCAACACTCCCTCCCACTTCCCATCTCTAGGCTCCAGTCTTGGTTCCTTCTTAAGTGCTGCAGATTCTCTGCCAAAACAGGAGACTGCCCTGAAGCTCAGTTTTCATCCTAGGGATTGGATGCTCTTTACACTCCCAGGCATTGCCTGGGCCTCCTCCCTGTGAGCCAGTCAGGAGGAAGCATGAAAGCACTCTCCCTCAGGCTTGGGATCTCTCTCTATCAAGACCCACGGACCCACCCCGAGATGCCTGACTGTGGATTTCTCCCTCCCCAAGCAGCCTACTCACCTCTTGCCCAAGTTCTCCCAACTCTAGTAACTTTCTCAGGTTCCATTTCATTCCTTCTTGTACCCTGGCAGATAGCTCTTTTTCTGTCCAAACCACATCTGTTCCTCACCCCTCCCTTCCAGGCCTTGGCCCATTGAGCCCCTCTGTCCTGCTCCTACCTCTTTCCAGATGTGGCATTGGGGACCAAACTTCCTCATTCCTTCTGTGCTTGTTTGACTCTTGCCCAGCTAGGGATGATTCACCTGTGGAATGATCAAGGGCCAGTTACCTTCTGCGGGCCTCAGTCTTCTCAGCTGTAGAAATGGGGGTGATACCTTCTGATCAGCTGGCCACAGTGGAAGCCTGAGCTTGGCGATTGTATTTACAGTAACATGAGCACAATATGTGAGGAATTACCAGGAGGCTGCAGGCTGCCGCAAGGCCGGATTTGTACTGATATCGCCCCATTACGAGGTGTCATGTTGCATTTGCAGGAGGTGGCTGTGTGGAATTCCACTCTCTTGCACCGTATGAAATATTCACCTGCCTCCCCTGGAAGGGATGAGAGCTTCCTCCCTGTTTCCTGGCTGCTCCGCTGTGGAGGGAGCCAAGCCCCAGGCTGTCACTAATACAGGATGACACCAGGACCCAAAGCAGAACCTTGGGCATCTGGGACAGAGGGGTGAGGCTAGTGGGTGCTGCAGAACAGAGGGAGGGGACATGATGTCTGTAGTGGTCCAGGGTCCATCAGAGCCTTATTTCTCCCCATAGGCAGAGACACATGGGTTGTAAGGAGTTATTGGTTGAATTGTGTGTCCTTACCCCAAATTCCTAGGTTGAAGCCTTGACCCCCCAGTACCTTAGAATGTGACATTATTTAGAAATAGGTCATCGTAGGTGTGAGTAGTTGAGATGAGGTCGTACTGGAGTAGGGTGGACCCCAATCAAATATGTCTGATGTCCTTATAAAAGGGGGAGCTTTAGAGACACACATAGGGAGAACTCCAAGTGAGGATTGGAGTTATGCTGCCACAAGCCCAGGAACTGCCAGAAGCTGGGAGAGGAGCCTGGAAGGGACCCTTCCCTAAGGTCTTCAGAGGGAGCCTGGCCCTGCTGACATCTTGATTTTGGGCTTCTGGCCTCGGAACTGTGGCACAATCAACTTCTGTGGTTCTAAGCTGCCCAATTTGTGGTGCTTTGTTACAGCAGCTTAGGAAAATAATACAGAAGGGTATTCACAGATCCCCAGGGGGCCAAGGAGATGCTACACGGGCAGGACATAGAGCATGAGCTCTGGGGTCAGCCAGTATTGACTTCAAAAATGAGAGTTGAAGTTTTAGGAGGGAATTTGGTGTTGCGAGTCAGAATCAGGGCTCTGGAGATAGAATGCAGACATTCTTACTTCCTCCCTGTGGGACACTGGGTGACTCACCTAACTTCTCTTGGCCTCAGTTTTCTCATCTGTAAAATAAGGACAATGTATCGTTGTCCTCATAGTATTGCTGGGAGATTAAATGGTATAACACCCTAGAAGCGACTAGCACCTGAAATCTGTTAGGTTTCCTCATTGCTCGCTGAGTGACCTTAGGCAAATCACTTTGTTTGTATAGGCCTCAGTTCTCTCGTGTATAAAAGGGGGCTAATAATTCTGACCTCCTATTTTTGTTAAAAGCGTAAAGAAGATACACAAACATTTGTCCCGATAACTGGCAGATAGCAGAAGATAAATAATTGTTTAGCGTCATTCTTTCCATTTAAGTTTCCCACCTGTGGAGTTGCTCAGCTTCTGCTCAAATACCTTTAGTGATGGGCAGCTCATTACCTTTCACAGTGTTCAATTCTATAGGGAATAGAAGCCTCTCATACAGAATCCTGATTCAAGGAGACTTTCTAAGGTCCCATACATGTGTTGTTCTTACTCTTCAAGATGAGGGGGCTGAGGCCCAGGGACCAAACAGAAAGATTAGAAATAAGATCTCCCAAAAGGGAACCCTCCTACACTGCTGGTAGGAATGTAAATTGGTGCAGCCACTGTGAAGAACAGTGTGGAGGGTCCTCAAAAAACTAAAAATAGAGTTGTCATATGATCCAGCAAGTCCACTCCTGGGCACATATCCAGACAAAAGTGTAATTCAGAGAGATTACTCGCACCCCTATGCAGCACTGTTTGCAACAGCCAAGACATGGAAACAACCTAAATGTCCAACAACTGATGAATGGATAAAGGAGATGTGGTACATATATGCAATGGAATATTTACTCAGCCATAAAAAAGAATGAAATAATGCCATTTGTAGCAACATGGATGGACCTAGAGATCATCACACTAAGTGAAGTAAGTCAGAAAGAGAAAAACAAATGCTATATGACATCACTGATCTGTGTGATCTAAAATATGACATAAATGAACTTATCTGTGAAGCAGAAACAGAATCACAGACACAGAAAACAGACTTGTGGTACCAAGGGGAGGGGGTGTTGGAGAGGGTTGGACTGGGAGTTTGGGATTAGCAGATGCAAACTATTGTGTAGAGAATGGATAAACAACAAGGTCCTACTGTACAGCACAGGGAACCATATTCAGTACCCTGTGATAAACCACAATGGAAAAGAATATGAAAAAGAATGTATATATATGTATAACTGGATCACTTTGCTGTACAGCAGAAATTAAAACAACATTGTAAATCAACTATACTTCAATAAAATAAATTTTAAAAAAGAAATAAGGTCTCCCAGCTCTTTCTAGGCCCACGCCATCCACATTCTGGCCTGCACACAGAGCAGCCGTCTCTGCACACTTCCTTTTGAAACTCTGTGAAACTCTCCTTTTGAAACTTTCTGAGTGTGAAAAGGTTGAAGGGGCAGGGTATGTGACTGTGGGGATGTGGCCCCCTGCAGGAACCCCCACTTCCTGCCTCTCTCTTCCACACTTGCCTCTTCCTCGCTGTGGCTGAAAGCATGAATCTGCTCACACCATTCCCTGCTTCTGACTTTCAGTGGCTTCCCATTGCACTCAGAGAAAATCCCAAAGGCCTTCGCTTGGCAGACAAGGACCCACATGACTGTGGCTCCTTTGCGAACCCCATCCTGGGATGTTCTACCATTAACAACCTCACTCTAACCTCAAGGCCTCCTTTCATGTCTTCAGGCGGAGAATCCCTGTGGTCCCCTTGGGGCCTCCCTCTGCTCATCCTTCTGTCTGAGCATCACGTGACTGCAACCTCTCACCCTCAGGCTTGATCGAAAGCTGACTTTCTCCTAGAAGCCTCCTCTCCCCCCTGCCAGGTGTCTCAGAGCTGGGTCAGTCCCCACACCTTCCTTACTGTACCTGTTCATTTCCACCATCACATGTGGCACCAGTGGCGTGAATATATTTATTCTATGCCTGTTTGATGAATGCCTCTCATTCTCAGCAGACCAAAAGCTCCAGGGAAGCAAAACTCATGCTTGGTGTTTTTTTTTTTTTTTTTATCATGCTTGTTTTTATTCACAGTTGGCCCCCTGGCACCTGGTGAGAACTCAGCAACTGTCTTTTGAACGGTTGAATTGCGTGCGTGTGAGTTTGGGTCTGGGGTGTGCATGAGGTGGGTGGGACGTGATTGTCTTTCCCAGGGGACTGACGTACGTATCAGATTTGTAGCTCTGAGATGACAGATTGGTGAGTGACCAGAACTGTGTTTTAAAAGAAGTAACTAAACTATATGTGTTAAATCTGGCAAGGAGTAGACTCGAGGAATATGAGACGTCCCCAGAATCCAGCCCAGTCTCTGACGCAAAATCTAAGCCTGAGTGAACATGTGCTCAGTGGATGTCCAAAGCAGGAATACATGGATGCAGATCTTGTCTCTGTCAAGGAAAATTACCATGTTGGAGCTGGCACATGCTTGGGGGTTAGTGGGTGGCCTTCCCCCTGGGTCTTCAAGTTCCTTCCCGCTCTGAGACTTAATGCTCTAAGAGACCTTTCCCTGGCTGGGCAGACACGGACATAAGACCGAGTAGCTTTCCTTCTCCTTGTAGGAAGCACTGCGTGGGAGGGGTGGAAGCAGACCAGTGCTTCCCTCCTGGACCAGAGTCTGGTCCTGTTTGTCTTAGCCCTGGGCCTGGAAGCAGCTGTGCACTCCTTGAGAAGGGACCTCCTCCCTCCTTCTCCCTCTGTGTGTCCTCAAGCCTGAGTCCTGAGCAAGCCTTGTTATCTCTCTGCTTGTTTAATGACTTCCCCAGGTCTCACAATGCTTATTATCGAAGTCACAGCAAACAATCACGGGCCTCCTAATTAAAAGCCAGGCTTTGTTTGGTCCCCTTGCTTGGGACTGCAGCTTGGCATCACCTGTATCCAAGAAGAAAAACTAGATTGGCAGAGGCTTTAGTGAGAACTTGTTACCCAGGAAGTCAGGACAGAGCCAGTTCAGTGGGGCTGAGGGAGCCTGGACATTCTCCCTGAGGTCAGTGGGGCTCATCAGGGCAGGCTGTCTGTTCAAAATGCCCCTCATGTGGAAGCCTAGTAGAGTGAAAATAATGTGGACTCAGACAGCTAGGGTTCAGAGTGCCAGCGCCTCTAAGTAACCTTGAACAAGTCTCTTCATCTCTTGGGCTTCAGTTTTCTTATCTGTAAATTGGAGATTACAACAGTGTTCACCTCTCAGGGTTGCTGTGAGGAGTAGGTGAGTAAAACAGTGAACACAGAAGGCCCTGGGTGGTCAGCATTTTGCCTTATGGGAGGCAAAGATGTATTTCTTGTGCTGAGGAACTTACATTCTTCCATTTCTGCTCCTTGGCCCAGTAGTTGCTTAATAGCGGAGAAATGCTTTTTTGGCCATTTTAAGTGAGAAATGTGGTCATTTCTTTCACTCCTGGAAAAAAATTGGCCTGAGGAATTTTGGAATGTCAGCAGAGGGTTGGATGACCTCAAATCCATGTAGCCCGACTCCCTCACTTTGAAGTTGTAATACCTGAGAGCCAGAGAGGGAAGGGTGCTTGTCCATGGTCACACAGCATGTGAATGCAGGACCAAGATTAGAACTCAGCTCTCTGATTTGCCCTCGTACCCTTTCTAGGGGGTGATAGCAGTATGGTAGGAGTTGGTCATAGTCCACACCCTATTGACGAGACTAGAAGCAGCCTTCCTTAGTCACTAAAGCTGGGATCCTGGACATTCATTTCAACCCAAGGCCCGTGCAGGGCCAAGTCTCAACACGGGAATTTGAACATAACAAAACCACAGGCTGACAGCCTCATACTCACAAACACAGTGTTGGGGGAGGTGAAGGGGAAGTAAGTGCTCTCTTGATTCTCCAAAGGAAAACAATTTTCTTTCTCGGTAACTGCAGTTACTTGAAAACCATGTCAAAACAGTTGTTTTTCTCCAATACCGTAGCTCTCTGTCTCTTTCTTCCCCTTCCCCGCCCCCGCTCTTACTAGAGTTCAAGGGGCCAAAGAAACTGCAGGGTTATCGAGAGAGCAAAGATCTCACTTAAGGACCTTGGACAGAGATGCATAACCCCTCCCCGCCGCCCCCCCCGCTCCCCCCCCCCCCCCCCCCCCCGGTTGAGCTCTGGTAGAAAGAAGGGCAGCAACCCATTCTGTCCCCAAGATCTGAGCTTAGCTCCTCATGTGGGTATTTCATTGCTTCTTGGTTCCATTTCCTTATAGAGGGATGAGTGTGTTATTGATGGACATTTTTTTTTAATGAGAAGCTTGGTGGGCCCTCATCTCTCCAGAGCACCCTAGAAAAGTTGTCTGCACTAAGTAAGAGTTGCTGCTCATTCTAATTATGGTCCCTTCCAATTCCAAACATCTTTGAGTAATAAATAGATAATGACACTTAAAAGCTGCATCTTCAAGTTGTAGACCACAGTTCATTGGAAATTTTGGGGCCACTTAGCTTCATGACTGCTTGGACAACTGTGTCTGTACCTAAAACACCCAATTAATGGTCCTATTTCCACTGTCTGATCGCTGAACAGACTTGAGAAGAGGTCACCAGATTCCCACTTACACAGCGAAATAAGACACCTTTGTTGTAGGTTCTCCTCAGCACTCTCTGTTTAATCACAGAAATGATTCTTTGAACAAATTAATATAGCAATCTAGCAGAAGGGTTACTGTGCGAATGCAAAGTCCCCCCCAGGCCAGGAGAACAAGGATTTAACTTCCACTTCTGCCCCCAACCAAACCTGTTTTGTTTTATTTGTACATTTGTGATCGATTTGGAGTTCATGACTCTGTTATTCATTTCTTTAGAAGTCCTGTCTTGTGGGTGCGACAGGCAATGACTCAGTTTGTATCTCCCTCCTTGAGTCTCTCAGACCCTCAAGGGCAAGGAACAGACCTCACTTGCTGATAGAGTGTCAGACACAGTACACGTTCAGTGAGTGTATGATGACTGACTGGCTGATGGACTGAGTGAAAGTTAAAAGGGAAATTGAATTTAAGCCCAATGGGGGCAGGGATCTTTTCTTTTCTTTTTTTTTTTCCTGCTGAAAACACAACATCTAGAACAGTGTTTGGTACAGCGTAGGTGATTACTGTTTATTGTATTGTGTGAGTGTGGGAATGAATGAGTATGAGAACAAGGGCTCCCTTTCCTTGCTAATTGTGTGAGCTAGAGAAAGGAATTCATTCCTTTCAGTGGAGGCTCTGATGAAATGACTTATGGGAAGTTGCTTGGTGAAGTATAAAATGATATACACATGTGTATTGCTTACCCACTGACACAATAATGCTATGAAAGGTACATGAAAATATGCTCAACATCACTAATCATCAGAGAAATGCAAATCAAAACTGCAACGAGATATTTCCTCACAACTATTAGGATGACTGTCATCCAAAAGACAAGAGATAACAAGTGTTAGCGAGGATGTGGAGAAAAGGGAACTCTTGTGCATTGTTGGTGGGAAGGTAAATCGGTATAGCCACTGTGGAAAAAGAGTGTGGAACAATTAAAAATAGAACTACCATACGATCGAGCAGCCCCACTTCTGGCTGTATATCCAAAGGAAATTAAAAAGGATTTTGAAGAGATATCTGCACTCCCATGTCGACTGCAGCATTATTCACAGTAGCCAAGGCATGGAAACAACCTAAGTGTCCATCAGTGGATTAATGGATAAGGAAGAGGTGGCGTGCGCGCGCACACACACACACTCACACACAATGGAATGTTATTCAACCATGAGAAAGAATGAAATCCTGCCATTTGTGACAACATGGGTGAACCGTGAGGGCATTATACTAAAAGGAATGTCAGACAGAGAAAGACAAATACTGCATGAGGTCACTTACATGTGGAATCTAAAAACGCCAAACTCATAGAAATAGAGAGTAGAGTGGTTGGGGGTGGGGGAAATGGGTAGATGTTGGTCAAAGATTACAAACTTCCAGTTATAAAAAGAGTGAGTTTTGGGAATCAAATGTATAGTATGGTGATTATAGTTAATAACTCCATATTATATACTTGAACGTTACTAAGAGGATAGATCTTAAGTGTTCTCACCACAAAATAGAAGTGGCACTTATCAGATGTAATGAAGGTGTTAGCTAATGCCATGGTAGTAATCGTTTTGCAATATATAAGTATTGATATTTCAAATTGACACATTGTACACCTTAAACTTATGCAATGTTATATGTAAATTATATCTCAGTACACCTGGAAAAAAATTGCATAATTTTTTTATGTGAAACAACCATAAACCTCAGTTGTGGACAGCAAGAATGTTTATGGCTCTGCCAAGCTGGGCTATGCTGGGTGGTCCTCCTGGTCTTGCCTGGCCTTGCTCATGCACTGGCTGTGGGCTGTTGGGATGGCCCCTGCTGAGATGCCTGGGGTGATTCAGCTCTGCCCCATCCTCTGGCAGCCTAGCCCAGCCATGTTGTTCTCATTTGCTAAAGTCCCATTGCCAAAGCAAGTCACGTGGTGGAGCTCAGAATCAGAGGGGCAGGGCACTACAAGATCACAGGGCAAAGGGCATGGAGGCAGGGGTCATTTTTGCAACCTACCACAAAATGTAAAAGATTTGAGGTTTTTTTCCTCCTCTGTGCAGACCTGGCACATGATCGATAATCAAGGATTCACTTGAAACAACCAAACACCCAATGTGGAGGAGGGTCTCAGAGGTGAGAGGTGCCTGGCACAGAGCTGGGTACATAGGCCTGTGGATTGGCTGCCTTTCAGCCAGGTGACCACCCTTGGTCCAATCAGCTCTGGCTGGGGAGATGGGGGATGGTCATGTGATATAAAACATGGCTGCCTGAAGTCTAAGTTCTCAGTCCCAGGACTGTGGTAGTTTTTCCCTGCCTCGGGCCAAAAAGAATCTCAGCATCTGGGATGAGGTAAAAGGGAATTAGTTCTCCTTTCCTCCTCAGTTGTAAAAGAAGCTCTGGAGGAACTGTTAGTTGGGGTCATATGTGAGAGGATGGGTGTTTGTGGTCCTGTGGCCTCAACAGTGGAGTAGGAGAGGGATGCAGGGTCCGGGTGATGGTAGGGTCTGGGAAAAGGTTATTTGGGCCATCTCCTTGAAATCCCCATCTGAGCTGTGGACTTTTAAAATTGTATCTTACTCATCCCTGTCCCCAGCACCCAGTGGGACATCTGAAGCAGAGATTCTCAGTAAATGTGCGATTGAATTTAAGAATCAACATGATTGTCTGCTCTGGGGAGGGTCATATTTTCCTATAGGGGAAATCTGAAAACAAAAATGGGGTGGTCAGAAGCAGGTGAACGCCACAGGAGGCCTGGGCGTTGACACTGTGGCTACGCGTCTCACCAGGGCAAGCAGGTCTTTAGCTACTAGTTCTGGAGGAATGTTACCCAGTGTCAGTACTGTTCAACCTGCCTTCCTTTTTCTTGCTGACTGCGGAGACCCCCCACCCCCCAGCTGAGAAATGCCTCACAGGCCAGTCACCATCCTTTTAAGCAATTGGGGAAAACAGAAAAGTTCGGATGACTTTTGGAAGCATGACCCACTCATTGCAGCCTTTTTTGGCCCTCTGTTTTCTTCTGTCTCTGGATGAGGGTTAAACAGTTTGAGATTGAGTTTCTTCAACGTCATATAGGTCTGAGTTCAAATCCCAGGATTTACCATTTGCTCTATGTGTAACCTTGGGCAGGGAACATCCCTTCTGTGAGCCCCAGTTTCCTCATCTGTAAATGGGTATGATAGTAGCAGAGCCCATCCTTGTGAAGATTCAATAAGGTAGTCTAGGACAAATGCTGAGTCCTGACTTCCTCAAATACTTACTGAGGGCTAGCTGGGTGCCAGAACTTAAGGGATATAATGGAGACAAAAACCTACCTCGGTTGGTGGTAGGCTAGGGGTGCTAACGGTCGAGTTAGACATCACAGAGAAATGTGAAATTGCAGTTGTGACCACTGCAGTGAATGGAGGTGCATGGATCTCTGAGAGTCTCCAGGGAGGAGTTTGATCAGGGGGGTCAGAGAAAGCTTCCCTGAAGTGTTGACTCTTGGGACAAAATCTGAAGAGGCAGCACATAGAAAGCATTTCATACAGGTATCATTGTCCTCTTCTCACCTTCAGAGGTCAGTTTAGGAGCAGGAAAGGGCCGGATTTAGCCTTTGAGCACTGGCCGTATCCCAGACAGCTTGCACATTACTGTGTCATTTACTTCTCCCGCACTCTCCTGGGAGGTAGCCAGGACTGTCACTCTAACACTCCGAGCCTCAGAGAGGCGGAGTCCTCGTTCAAAGGAAGGGACAGAACAGGGATTGAAATCCAGGTGTCTCGGACTCCAAAGTTCTTTTCCCTGGAGACACAGCAGTGTGGTTCATATCTTCATGATGTGGTTGAGGGCTAGGAGGAGTCTCCACGGTGTCCCAGGAATGCGATCTGCACAACACTGTCTTCCCAAAGGTTCGCCGGTGCCTGGCAGCCCTTTAGCATGGCATTAGCCCTTCCAGTCCTCTTCTGGGTAAAATCTTTCCCCTTGATTTATAGTGGCCAACAAAATGGGTCCACTCCTCCTGAGGGGAGACAGATTTAAGATGATCAGAAGAAAGATTTGGGAGCAGGTGTAATCAAAGGCAAGATGAAAAAGTTACCTAGATCTCTCTGCCTCCTCACAACCCTGTAATGTTAGAGAGGGTCAAAATCTTGGTAACCACCTAATTCAATCCATTCACTTAATGACTGAGAAACCTGAGGCTCAGAGAGGGTTAGGTATTTACCTGAAGGCACACAGCATGTGACTTACAGCATAGGGACTTGTACCAGGGTTTCTTGAATGCTCTTCTTCTTCTTTTTCTCCGCACCATATTCCCTTTAGTTTTGGGCGGCGGGGTGGGGGGGAGCCTTAAAATCGCCTCCTGAAGGAAGGCAGCAGATTTATGGGTTAATAAACATTTACAATGAGCCACTGAAAAAACAGACTCAGGTAGACAGGAATTATTCATTCAAATTAACTATAAATTAAGATCAACCTAATTTAGGCCTATTAAAATGGAAAGCATATTATCTCTCATTCAAAGGAATTTGTATTTGATGCAAATAGAACAAGTTCCTAAACTTTAGAAATGTTCTTGGATTTTTC
Source organism: Hippopotamus amphibius kiboko (assembly GCF_030028045.1). NCBI lineage: Eukaryota > Metazoa > Chordata > Mammalia > Artiodactyla > Hippopotamidae > Hippopotamus > Hippopotamus amphibius. Next base: position 6,970,803 of record NC_080193.1, on the reverse strand, counting down.
ATCTGCGTAGTTAACCAGTGGAGAATGGGCCCCTGATTTAAAAACAGGGGAACATAAGGAACAATAATTAGTTATGTAAATAATGTGGCATTCTTGTTTATAATTAGTTCAAGAATAAAATAAAATTCACGCATGTCACAGGACTAATTTTCGTATGCAAATGAACAATCAAAATTATAAACGGTAATAATGCAGTTTGGGAGATGTGACATTCTCAATTTATTAGCAGAGGTGCCAGTTACAGCTGATGATGGCTGACGCTGGGAGATTTCAGAGGTGCCCAGACCTGGAAAATTTCTCACCCATCAAGAGGAGACAATCTAACTGAGATATTTTCACCTGTTTTATGTTGCTGATGGCCACAAAGTGCACCCAGGGCTCCCCCAAGGCTGGAAACAGAGATTGCCACACCACGGAGAGAGGCCTCCAAGAGAATCTTTGACAAGGGTGCTCTGGAATCTGGCTGGTGGAAGGAACCAAGAGAGGACATTCTAACCTGGGCTCGACCTCAACTATGTGTGTGACCTTGGGCAAGCCACCTGCCCTTGCTAGGTCTCATTTTCCTCATTTCAGATGGAGGTTTTGTGAAAGAGGAGGTGGAAATTTTGGAACAGATTTGGGTTGGGACCTTGGTTCTACCATTTGCTAACTGCAGGGCTTTCTTCCTTTCCTATCTGTGCTTATGTTTCCTCATGTGTCAAATGGCAATCATAGTAGTAAGCAGTGCTGAATTAGCTCAGAGAAGGACTATGTACATGTTTTGGAGGAAAGTATAATATCAGGCAAAGAAAAAGAACAAGATAATCAGAAGGTCTAGAAAAATGGTGCCTAAATTTTGGCATTCATGAGAGCTTTGTGTTGTTCTGAAAAATAACTTGAAAGTATACCATAACACCATGAAGATGTACATCATGTTACTTTAGATTTACCTATTCATCCATCCATCCGTCCATCCATCCACCCACCCAACCATCTGTCCATCCACCTGTCCGTCCGTCCATCCATCCATCCATCCAAATATTAGGAACATTTAGAAGGTTAACTGTGTACCATCTGATGGATGGAGACTCCAGTCCCATTTAACTGGTGGCATTCCAGATTTGGGATGGGAATTGATGATTATTGAGCTACTACTCTGTGCTGGGTTCTGTCTGGAAGCTTTAGTTATATTGTCTCATTGAGTCCTAACACAGCCCTAAGAGCTATAGACAGTAATATGTAAAATAATAACAGCTCTCACTTATTGAGTGTTGCTATGCACTAGGCACTGTGATTAGCCTTTTGTGTGAATTATATCTCAGTTAATGTCCTCAACAGTTTTGAAAAGGAGTTACTCTTATTTCCCAGATTTACCATTATTTCTCAGATTCAGAAAGATTAAGTGGCCTGCCTAAGGTCACACAGAACGTTAGCGGTCAAGCCAGGCCGTACCTTTTGGTCTTTGGAATTCCAGTGGGGCTTCTGTCTCCATCGCTGTGCCTTCAGGACAGTGGTCTTCTCTTGGAGGGGGCACTGTGGCTCCTGGCCTCACCAGGCAGTCGTGGGAGGAGGAAGACAAGTGCCTTAGTGCCTTCTCCCAGAGTTGTCTCTGCTCCTTACCCCAGGGGGCATCCCCTCCTGAGCACCCTGACAGGTCAGTCTGTGCTCGGAGCAGCCTGGGCGGGCCCTCCACAGCTCCCAGATGTGAACACACACAGCTGTCAGGCTCCCAGGAGTCTCTGGATCCCAAGAGCAGTGGGGGATCCTGCAAGATTAATTGCTTCTTCAGCTCCCAGCAGGGAGGTGAGGGGCTAAGACAGCTTAGCTTGGTTACAGCTGAGTGGAAGGCACGCAGGTGGCAGAGAGCAGACCTCTGTAGCCCAGGGGACTCTGTTCTGCAGGCCAAAGAAGCTCTGTGGGCAGAGAAGTGCTCATGGCAGGTAGGAGGGCCTTGCTTCTCCAGGGGGAAGATGTCAGACCCGAAGTGCTCTTCTCCCATGCAATTCTAGACTTACACAGCTGGAAAAGGAGCCCCAGGAGGATCTGTTTTCCTCTTAATTCTTTCCGTGTGGCCTTCTTTTTTGTCTTTCTCTCTGTTCTTTTTCCACAGTTATTTTTGGGCACCCACTGTGTATTATGCTCTGGGAATATCAGGAAGAACCAGGCAGACCCAGTCCCCGACCCCATGGAGCTGGGAGTCTAGTGGGGAAGACAGACATCATCAAATACTGGCGCAAAGAAAGGCACGTTTGCAAGCTGGGCTGAGGGTTATGTCAGGGAGTCACAGGTCTTCCCGTAGCAGGGACTGGCTTCTGTCGGGGGTTGGCCCGGAAGGGCTTTCCTGAGTGACATTGGCACCAGGACCAAAGGATAACCAGGTGCAGAGTCACTTCACCTCTCGAAGCCTCAGTTTTCTTGTCTGTAAGATGGAATGACAAATATCCTACAGTCTAGGATATTTGTGAGGTTGAAATGCCATGAGACAGGGGAGAATGGATAGCACAGAGCTGGTTGATAGTGAGCACCCAACGTATAGCTATGGTTGTATTCCCTTCACGTGAAGCCACCATAGATTGGAAGGTCTACCTTTGACCTGGGAACTGCTGCCTAGGGGCAAAAAAAATGCAAGTCTGCTGCATGAAATGCTTTGGTGGTGAAACAGAGAAGAACAAGGGCCTCACTCTGCCATGTGTATGTGCATTCAAGGGTATGTGAGCGTGTGTAAAAGAGAAGGGGGCAGAGAGACATAAAGAGGATTGCACAGAGAAGGTGGTGCCAGGGCCAAGTCCTGGACAGTTACTACTATTCAAGAGAATGAAGGAGGGAAGGGTGTTGGAAGTAGAAGGAACAGCAGGTGCAAAGTGATAGAAGTATGAGAATGCATGTCATCTGTTGTTTGATACCTGAAGAAATTCAGATGGGCACATGGGGCAGATGTTCAAACAAAAGAAACTTTAACAATATAAAACTATTATTCCTATTAACAATAACAATGAAAATAATAATAACAAGGACCACAAAAGCAGAGGGAGGCTACTCTTTGCCAGGCACTGTACATGGCTGACTTCACTGACATGCTAAAAGTGCATCTCACCCATTCTGTGATATGTTGCACGACCTGATGTCTGACATTGTGTGAGGCTGCTCACACAGGTGAGGAATTGAGGGTAGAGCTGTTGGGGGATTTTTTGTTCCATTTCAGAAGAGATGCTCTCAGTTTCTGAAAGGCTGTCCTTGGCAACATGATTGGTCTAGACACATTCTTTCTTTTTTTCCTGGAGGGTCAAATTGGGACAGAAATATTAAGGAAACAGGTTTAGCTCAGTCAAAGGATGATTGTACAGCACGCTAAGAGGTAGTGAACTCCCTGTTATGGGGACATGCAAGTGTAACCTGCCTAGTTCCTCACTGGGGATGTTTCGAGGCCAACTAGAAAGAAGTCAGAGGAAGGGAAGTGTGAGGAATTGAACTTGGAGATCCCTGAAATCCCTCCAATTCCAAGATACTGTGGTTTTAGGAAGGCAGGAATGATCTCCTTCTATGAAAGTCTTTTACAACAGTAGGAAACACTCCCATCTTTGCAGTCTTGAGGAGGCTTGGCTATGATTTGCGTGACTGCAGGGGGATGGATGCTTCAGTATCTCACACAGTTCCTTTTCAGCCCTCAAGAATCATTCTGGTCTGTGCTTGCAAGCCCCCTCTGAAACTGTAATCGGAATCACCTTCACCTCCTCTCAGGTGTTGCCACAGCTTCCTCATGGGTCCCCCAGTATTCTTTTTCACCCTGCCATGATCTGTCCTCCACCCAGCAGCAAGAGCCATCAGTGACATGGAAAATCAGATATAATTCCCCCCTACATTTCTAGCTCATGGCCAAGGCCCTTCACAACTCAGCTGCGTCTCCTTCTCCACCTTTCCCCACAGAAGGTGCATGAGTCACACTTCCTTCCTTTGTGGCTCCCAAACACTAAGGCTTTCACACTTCCTCTCTCTGGAGCCCTCTTCCCCTAGGACTTTTGCAAGTCCAGTTACTTATCATTAAGCTCCCAGCTCAACCATCACCCTGGAGAGGTCTCTCTGATCCCTCCCCAATCACTACCCCTGCCCCCCATCACCCATTTGATTTTCCTTTTAGCACTTATCAGTACATCTCTGGACCTCTCACTTACAGTTAACTTATTTATGGTCTCTGTCTCCTACTAAAACATAAGCTTCTTAGAACAGGAGCTTGGTTTTCTGCTATCATATCTCCAGTGCTGAGGACAGAGTCTGGCACAGAGTTGGTCCTTAAAAATATGTGTTAACTGAGGGGAAGTTGGAGAGGGATAAATTAGGAGTTTGGGATTAACATATAGACACTACTATATATAAAATAGATAACTAACAAGGACCTACTGTATAGCACAGGGAACTATACCTAATATTTTGTGATGAGCTATGAGGGAAAAGAATCTGAAAAGGATGTGTATAACTGAATCACTGTGCCATACACCTGAAACTAACACAATATTGTAAATCAACTACACTTCAATAAGAAGTATGTGTTAACTGAATGAATACTTGTATGGGGACAGCAGTTGGCTGCATGCAGAGAATATCACACGTTAGGTAGGAAGTTCTTTTAAAATACACCATCCAGGGACTTCCCTGGTGGCACAGTGGTTAAGAATCCGCCTGCCAATGCAGGGGACGTGGGTTCAATCCCTGGACCGGGAAGATCCCACATGCCATGGAGCAACTAAGCCCATGAGCCACAACTGCTGAAGCCCACATGCTCTACAGCCTGTGCTCTGCAACAAGAGAAGCCACCACAATGAGAAGTCCGTGCATCACAACGAAGAGTAGCCCCCACTCGCCACAACTAGAGAAAGCCCACGCGCAGCAATGAAGACCCAACACAGCCAAAAATAAATAAATAAAATAAAATAAGTAAATACATTTATAAAAAAAAGTACACCATCCACTATTGGATTTCCTCATTTTAGGCATGTGAAGTAAGAATAGCCAAGCTTCCAAGACACCTTGGTTCTAGTCCCAGAAGTGTTTCTTCACGGAACAGCTGTTTGTGGGGGCCCAAAATAGATAAATCACATTAAATTTAAGATTAAAATTGAGAATGTTTGTGCACTGAAAGACGCCATGAAGAGAGTGAAAAGGTAAGAAATCGAGTGGGAGGAGATATTTGAAATCCACATACTTGACAAAGAACTTGTATCTAGACCAAATAAAGAGCTCCCACAGTCAACACGAGAAAGGCAGATAATCCTATAGAGAAATGGGCAAAAGACTTGAATAGGCATTTCACCAAAATGGATATTGAAATAACTGACACACAAATGTGTTCCATTTCAGAAGTCAACAGAATAATGCAGATTAAAATCACAGTGTGATACTACTGCACACACACCGTAATGGTTAAAATATTAAAAAAGCTAGGGAATGCCGGGTGTTGGTAAGAGTATGGGGTAACTGGAACTATTTTACATTGCTTGTGGGAGATTAAATTGAGATAACCATTTGGGAAACCTGTTTGCTGGCATCTACTAAAGCCAAGCTTATGCATATCCTATGACCTAGTAATTCCACTTCTTGATATAAATCCAACAGAAATACATACATATATGCACCGAGAGACTTGTAAAAGAAAGTTTATAGCTGCACTATCTGCATTAGTCCCAAGCAGAAACAACCCAAATGCTAACAACAGAAGCATGGCTAAATACATTGTGGTACATTCACACAGTAGAAAACCAAGCACCCGTGACAGGGAACAAACCACAGATACAGATAAAAACATGGATGAATCTCACACATAATTTTGGGTGAAAGAAGGCAGACCCAAAAGAACACTTGCCATGTGAGTCTATCTACCTCAAGTTCAACAGCTGGACAAACTCATCTGTGTGTCAGGAGTTGGGAGGGTGGTTAAATTTTGGAGTGGGGGTAGTGACTTCGGGGGTATGACAATCTTCTGGGGATTGGGGATGGGGTCGGGGAGGCTGAGAACATTGTCTTGAGCTCAGTACTGGTTGCACACGTGTGTTTGGTTTACCAAAGTTCATTGGTTGCACACTGACTTTTACATCTTTCTGCAGGTGTGTTATGTATTGATGAGTTGATTTAAAAATATATATGGGGCTCTGCCATGTGCAAACCAGGCTTGACTCTGGGGAGTCTTCAAAATCAATGGAGAGAGAAGCCTCCCCATCTTGGAACAAAGTATTTGACATCCTAGTGAATGCCATGGACTCGCTGGGTGGCCTCAGGTAAGAGATCTCACTTCCCTTAGAGATAAGGAAACGGGGTCTCATTTCCCTTACCTATAAATTGAGACTCCTAACTCTTTCCCCCAATCACTCCCAGCTGGTGAATTCCCTTTTCATCTCTCCCTTCTTCCCTCAAATAGACAGGCCCTCCTCACCATATGTCTCTTTGTTTATCTCCACTCAGAGCTACCTTTCAAATCCCGGCCCCAAAAGGCAAGGCAAGGAGGGGCCCCGGCTTCCAACCTCTGTGAATCCCACCACCCTCCTCCTGAGATCTGCAGGGGGAGCATGAAATATTTAAAAGCTCAAATTGAAATCCTGTTAGCGTCAGGTCTTGGAAAGCCAAGTTCTCCAGCCTCAGAACATCAGTATCTGTTTGCCGGTGTCATTTAGGGACCCCGGCTTTCCAAACCATTGACTGAACCTTTCTGTCAACCCAACACTTTTAGGGTAATTTAACTTAATGATAGCTTTGTCGGCACGGGCGCCCGTACCTGAAGGGTGATTACCATAGAAGTTATTTTAGGTTGTTTAATGGAATGCAGTAAATTCTCAATTGACACGGCAGATCCTCAGAATGGCTTTTCAAAGTGTCTCCCTTTCAGCGCTCCCCCCTCACTTTACCAAACTTGCTACTTTGAGCTGGTGAAGACTTCATAAATTATTAGCAATTGTTCTCCCCCCGTGTTCACATGCATCATTAATTCTTTGTAAAAAGTTCAAACTGTCCGGAGCTTAATTGTTATCACTGGGAGAACGGCTGGAAATGGATGTGGGCTCTATTATTTCTGTCAGAAATTTTGACTTATTGCACTTGATATTTTACCCATCACATCATATTCTCAGTATAAGAGAGCAAAAAAGAAGAGGGGAGGGGAAAAAAAGCCGTAAATGCTTCTCCTTGAAACAAAAAAATAATAATACGTGTATTTCTGGGGAGAAAAGTCAAGGATCCAGGTGACACAATAATAGTTCTGATCCCCCAAAGAGAAAGGAGGAGGAGGGCAGCATTTAGGGGAAAATTTATGTTTTAACTTTTATTGGCTCGAGCTGTATTTTTATTCTAAGGTTTCCAGCTTCTGTGATTCTAGGAGTCTAATTTTTAACAATTCTGAGATGTTGAAATTCTGTGTCCAAGTTCCCAAGGCATTTGATTTTTAGGATAAATTAATCCGACAGTCCAAGATTCAGGACTGCTGAGAAGTGTCGTCTCTCAGAATTAGAATAATATTGACAAGACCCACAATAATAGCTAACATTTATTGAGAGCGTATTACGTGCAGATACTGTGCTAAATGCTTCCTGTGTATCACCTCATTTAATCTTCATGTCACCTGAAGGTCTTGATTAACCGCATTTTACTGCTGGATAAACTGAGGCACAGAATGGTTGAGTAACTTGCTCAACGACACACAGCTGGTAAGTGGCAGAGTTAAGCTGTAAACCCAAGCGGTCTGAGTCCAAGGCCCATATAGAACCTAAGCATCCCATCTCAAGATACTGTCGGTTGTTCTTTTGGCCCACCTGGAATGCTATGGACTAGGCAGTGCATGGAAGTGCAAGTGATCACATTTATAAGTGAACCTATTGCCAGACAGCATCCCAGGTGGCGCAGCTCTGGCCAGTCTTCTGCCTTTGTGGGCACTGCTTGTCCAGTCCAGCAGGTCTTCCCTTCCCATTCATCCTACTAGGTCACCTCCTTCAAGAAGCCTTCCACTCTGCTCTGCCACAACTGGAAGTGATTGCTCCATCCTTTGAAACTTCACAGCTTTTGGTACCAGGCATCTGATAAGTCACCCGAAAGCGTGGAGTATGGGGTCAGATGTACTTGGGTTGGAATCTTGCTTCAGTGCATTTAGCTTGAGTTAGGCATGTCATTTGAGGCTCAGCTTTCTCATCTATAAAATAGGCTGTCTCATAGGGTTGTTGTCAGGATTAAGGGAGGTGCTCAAAAGGAGCCCAGTGAACTGCCTCACACACAGTCAGTGCTCAGTAAAACGCTGGCTGTTGTCCTGACTTGTATTATAGTTATCTGTGCGTGTGTCCTATCTTTCACATGAATATTTCGTGGGTTAGAGCATGAGGATCAATATCTTTTGGGGTCAGTCTCTGTGCTGAAGGCTTTATGTTTACGGCGTCCCTTGACCCTTATGACTGCCCTCTGAGCCCATGATTAACCCGTTCTTCAAAGGAGGAGACTGAGTCTCAGAGAGGTCAGTCATCCTGCTCAGAGTCACGGGGGTGGCATGTGCTGGTTCTGGGATTCAAGCTGAGATGGGAAAGCCTGGGTTTGTCTGCTTTGCTGAGCTGCCGAGGGAGGAGGACCATGTATTCATCTTCTCTGTGCTCTTCTCCAGAAGCTCAGTGAAGAATATTTGGGAGGAGTCTCCTGGCAGCACCTGACTTGTCTTTGGTGGACCTTGGCCAGGGAGGTAGGGCCATTGCCTGTATGAGTTAGGCAGGGAAGTAGCTGTTTTCCTGGGAGATTCTCATGAGTTGCTTTGATTCTGTACTTACTCCCATTTCCCTTTTTGCTGGTCTTCATGGGCTTCCTTCCCAATGAAGCAAGAAGAGAAGGGTCTGATGTCCCAATGATGGCCGGAGTGGCTTCTGGATTGAGGGTGCAGGTGGGTGGGAAAAGTTGGGCCAGGAGTCAGGACACAGGGGCTTGAGTTCTGACCTTACTATCTGTGTGACCTTGGGATCATCCCTTACTCTTCCCAGACATCCTATCCCACAATTGGAGAAAAGTATGAGTTGAATTATCACTTAAATGGCTTCCGTACTGTTCTAGTTTGTGAAGCAGTGGAACCAGATGCTCAGATGAAATTGTTACGAGAAAGGCTTACACTCAAGTCAGGTAGGATGGGGGCTGCTGTGGGTGGAGAGGGAGTGGGGGTGTTGATCCCACACCTCATCTCCCCAAGGGTGCCCAAGGCACCTGCAATGAACGCCAGTGGGCCATAAGGCACTGTTTGAGGAGAGATGGCCAAATGGTCCCTAAGGATATTTTCTCCTCCAACATTCTATGTCTCTTGTCATCCTGAACAATTCAGCCCAAGCTTAGAACTTCTCAAAGTGAGCCAGGCCAGTGCCCTGGGAGTGCAAACAGAGAGGGTACTGTGGTCTTGGCCGTTGATTTCTATCTGGCTCTGGAATATGGGTCTACAGTTTCCTCCAAGTCACAAGCCTGCCTGTGCCTCAGGTCTTGTGGGACAACAATCAGGTCCCTATCTCCCTCTCTGGATACCTCCCTGCTTGTTTGCTGAGTGAGGAAGTGTCACTATCAACAAAAGAGCTGAGAACATTGTTGTGAATCCTAGCACATCAGAAATAGTATAGGCTAGTGGTCTACATGGGGGTAGGAAAGGTGTCTCTGTGGTTCTCCTGGGGGAGGAGGAGAAGGGCAGGGTCCACGCAACACACAGGGGAGCACTTGTGCTCTGATTTCCTTCCATATGCATGTGTGCTTTTAAAATTACTTCAGCTTAGTGTTTTACTTCTATTTTCCTCTATTTCACACAGAAAGCTAAGACCATGGTATGTTGGAGCCTGTTTCTTCTGGCTCTTAAGAACCTATTGTGTCCATCTCTTCCCAGCTCTAATCAGTGAAGTCATGTTGGTAGCTTGAAATTGGCCATGGTGGGAGTACTTACACCATGACGATTGGCCAACACTGCAAATCAGGGTTTTCCCCTAGGGAAGTTGGTTGTTAAACATTTATCAGCACTCCGCTAGACTAATATAATAAACACTTATATACCCACCACCCGGCTTTGGTAAATCTTGCCATTTTGCTATATGTATTTGTTTCTGACCTTTCATTTTTCTTTTAAGGGATAAAATAATACAAAAACAGTTGGCTCCATCTGTATTACTTTCCACAGTCTCATTCATTTGCTTCCTGATCCAGAAATATAGTCCTATCCCAAACTTGGTGTTTATCATGTTTTAAAAATATTTTTACTACATATGTGTCCATAAATAATACATGGTATTGTTTTGCATATTCTTAGATTTATATCCGTCGTATTATACCATATGTATCATTCCACAACTTTTATTTTAAAATACATTTTATGTTTTTTTTAAAGGTTTATACATGTTGATATATGTAATTCTAGTTCATTCATTTTAATTTCTATATGGTGTTCCATTGTATAAATATACCAACATTAATTTATTCCCTTTTCTACTGATGGATGTGTAGGCTATTTCCAATTTTTGTACACATCTCCTGGTGCGCATATGCAAGAATTTTTAAGGTATATACTTAGAAGTGAAATTTCTAGGTGCAAGGATATGCATATCTTAATCTCTACTAGGTTTGCCAAGTTGCTCCCCAAAATGGTTGTACAAATTTACACTCCCACTAGCAGTGGATAAGAATTCTTGCCAACAATTGGCATTGTCAGATGGCTTAATATTTTCCAATCTGATGGGTGTAAAATGATATCTCTTTGTGGGTTTAATTTGCATTTTCCTGATTAGTAGCAAGATTGTGCATCTTTACATATGTTCAATGGACATTTATTTTTCTCTTTTGTGAATTAGCTACTCATTTCTTATGCCATTTCCCCCCAATGTGTTGTTTATCTTTTTTGTAAACCAATTAAAAATATATCCTGATTACTAATACTTTGTGATTGTATGAAGTGAAAATTTTTTCAGTGTGTATCTTGTCTTTCAATATTGTGTGGGGTATCTTAGTGAAGAAGTTTTCAGGTTTAATTAATCACATTTATTAATTTTGTATGATTTGTGCTTTGTGTCTGGCTTAATATGAATAGTTCATCTTGAGGTTATATCTTCCTACAATTTACTGTATAATTTAAAAAGTTTTGTTTTTCTCTATTAGGTCTTTACTTAACCTAGAATTTATTTTAGCATAATGTGTTAGGTAGGAATCTAATTTTATTTGTTTTACATGTATGTACCCAGTTGTCCCACCACAATTTAAGAAATATTCCATCTTTTCATCTCTGATTCTCAATAATTTTTTGTAGTTTTTAGTGTAATGAATTTTCTCATTGTTTGGTAGATTTATTTCTTAGGTATTTGAAGTATTTAATACTATTACAGCTTCATAATTTTCTTAAATTTTTTTTCTATTCATTCATTGCTGGTATATAGAAATAAAATTGGTTTTTGTACATTGGTCGTGTATCCAGTGACACTGTTAAATTAAAATATTAATGCTAATAATTTATAGATTCTTTTGGATCTTCTACATACCTACTCATGTCACCAGTGAAAAAAGACAATTTTATTTCTTCATTCTCAATCCTTAAGCCTTTATTTTGTTTTTCTTTCCTATTGCTCTGGCTAGGCCCTCCAATACAATGCTGAATAGAATCGGTGATAGCAGCCATTCTTATTGAGTTCTGTATTTTGTGGGGAAAGCTTTCAGTAGTTCACCATTAAGAATAATCTTTGATATTTTAAAAATTTATTTATTTTATTTATTTATTGGCTGCATTGGGTCTTTGTTGTTGTGCGCAGGCTTTCTCTAGTTGCGGAGAGCGGGGGCTACTCTGTTGCAGTGCAAAGGCTTCTTGTTGTGCTTGCTTCTCTTGTTGTGGAGCATGGGCTCTAGGCTTGTGGGCTTCAGTAGTTGCAGCACACAGGCTCAGTAGTTGTGGCACATGGGCTTAGTTACTCTGTGGCATGTGGGATCTTCCCGGACCAGGGATCAAACCCATGTCCCCTGCATTGGCAGGCAGATTCTTAACCACTGTGCCACCAAGGAAGTCCCTTTGATATTTTTAAATTAAAAAAAATTAGATAGAGGAAGATCTCTCCTATTTCTAATTAAATTTTTTTTATCATGAATGTATATTGAGTATTGTCAGATGATAGTCTGCATCTACTGGGGTGGTCATATAATTGTTCTCTCTTTTGTGTTGAAGTGGAAAATTAAACTAATTGATTTGGGTCGTTGTATTCCAGGAATAAATAATCAACCAATCATGATGTATGATCATTTTTATTTATAACTGGATTTGATTTGCAAAATTTTGTTTGGGATTTTTGCATGTAAGTTCTCTTTTGATGTGGTACATTACACTAAAAGTTTTTCTCTCGTGAAACCATCCTTGCATTCCTTTGATACACCTATTTTGTTATAAGTAGACTTTAAAATATTGCTAAATCTGATTTGCTAGCTTTTCATTTCATAATTTTGCATCAATTTTTATAAGTGAGACTTCTTCTGTAGAATTCTTTAGTTGTATTATTCTTGTTTTATTTTATTTAATTTATTTTTTTGGCCATGCCACATGGATTGTGGGATCATAGTTCCCTGACCAGGGATTGAACCCTGGGCCCCCTGCAGTGGAAACATGGAGTCCTAACCACTGGACCTACAGGGAATTCCTTTGTTTGATTTTAATATAAAGATCTTGCTAGTCTCAAATGAAGTTGGGTTGTGTCCCATTTTGTCTATTCTCTAAAATAATGCATAGATTATTGGATTTATATATAAACCTTTATTGGTCCTTCGGGGTTTGGTATAAATAGTTTGTAAAATTATCAGCTCCCAGGAATGGAGTGGGATGGTGAGGAGAGGGGATATTATAGAGGTTTGATACAATTTTTAACGACTATTAGAGTATTCAGTTTAAAATTGTTTCTTCTTTTGTCAGTTTTGGTCATTTAAATCTTTTCCAAATTGACCATTTTATTTGTTTCAAATGTATTAGCATTATGTCACATAATACTTTTAAAATAATTTGTAGATGTTCTTTTGTTCCTGTAGGTTGAAAAATTATCATGTTGTGTTTTGTGTGTGCCCTCTCTCTCTCTTTTAATTTAATTAGACTTGCTAGAGGTTTTTGTTCATTTGTTTGTTTTATTTTAAAAAGTGACTTTTGTGTTTCTTTATCCTCTGTATTGTGCCAAGGTCTTGTGGTTGGAATTTTGGCAGTTGCCCTGCTGGTACAGGCATACCTTGGAGAAACTGTGGGTTTAGTTCCAGACCACTGTAATAAAGTAAATATTGCAATAAAGCAAGTCACCATGAATATTTTTGGTTTCCCAGTGCACATAAAAGTTATGTTTACACTATACTTTACTCTATTAAGTGTGCAATAGCACCATGTCTAAAAAAATTTACACATCTTAATTTTAAAAAATTGTTGCTAAAAAGTGCTATCTATTATCTGAGTCTTGAGCGAGTTTTATTAGTCACATCAAAGATCACTGATCACAGATCACCATAACAAATATAATAATAATGAAAAGGTTTAAAATATTGCAAAAATTACTGAAATGTGACACAGAGACACGAAGTGAGCAAATGCTGTTGGAAAATGACATCAATAGACTTGATCAATGCAGGGTTGCCACAAACCTTCAATCTGTAAAACAAAAACAAAAACAAAAAAACTGCAATATCTGTGAAGTGCAATGAAGTGAAGTGCAGTAAAACAAGATATGCTTGTAGTCAGGTTCAGGGATAAAGAGTTTGCCTGAGGAGGACAATGTTATAGTGGACAGTAATTGTTTGACATTATTATTCCTTAAGGACAGGAAAAGGGCGTTATTCATCCTCAGCCTTCAGTACCCAGAACAGAACATCACATGTAGAAGTGCTCCATAATGCTGGGCAAATGGATAAATGGAATTCCACCCAGAGAAATGCCAGAAATGAGTGAAAGCCTTTTTACCTTTGCAATATCCCACTTCTGACACCCTTACCACTATCTTTCTAGAAACTAAACTGGACTTTAGCAGAGATAGGAAGACCCAATCTTCTTGGGCTATTTATTTGCATCAAACCTCCCTAATACAAAACACTCTGTCCATTGTGGTTTTGGCTCTGAATATATTCAAGAGCAATTCTAGTTGTTGGGCACGAAGTGGCCCCATACCACAGACACTTTCTAAAATAGATGACTACAAATCAGTTTCATCCATGCTAAAGCAAGCCAACCAAAGCCAAGCCAAGCCAAGCCAACTGAACCCTACAAAATTTACCCAACTTAATCCACATCAATTCCACTGATGTTCACCTGTATAATGACCCAACTCAGCCCAACTCCACTAACAAAGTGCAACCCAATTCGACCTGATATTATTTAACATAACCAACCCAACCCAACAAATTTCAACCCTATACAACTCAACACAGTACAAAACAAAAACCACTTCTCAGTCCTACAACCTAACTCAACCCAACACAAGCAAATTCAAGTCAAAACAACTCCCTGCACAAGATGTTCCAACAATGCAATGAAATTCAACCTAGTGCAATTTAATGAACTGTTTTAACAACTTTTCTGTTTAAAGAAGGAAGGGTGCTTTGGATACTGTACCAAAATAACATTTATAAAATATCTATTTGTTTACAGTTAATTTTTGAATGAACCCTTGAAATCATAGCCTTTTCAAACCTCCTCGATGTAGGTATGAGAAAACTGAATCTCATAAATTAGAAACTTCTCCTGTTCATCTCACTCCCCTTTCTGGCCCCCTGAATCCTCACAACATTTTGTCTTATTTTAAGTAGTCACTGGTCTCATCTGCACTAGATTGTGAGCACTTGGGGGCAGGGACCCTGTCTAATTCACCTGTCTGCACTCAGTACCTTTCAAAGGGCACTGGAGAAATGTGGCTTAAATGAATGCATGATCACAAGAAGAAATCTGAGAAGCTCATTCTATTTTGAAGAGTCAGTAGAGTTTTATCCATCTTGGGGACCTATTAAGGAGGATGCTGACAGAACACAGAGACAAATCTGGATCTGAATCCTGGCTCTGCCACTTACTCTGTGTCCTTGGGCAAGTCACATCACCTCTCTGGACTTGTTTACTTGTCCATAAAGTGAGGAATATAACACCAACTCTACAGGTGTTTTGAGGATAAATATTGAGTTGACACATGTAAAGCACGTCCTACTTTGACATACAGTTGAGGATTAATCGATAGCAACTATATTTTTTTTCTGAGTTTCCTTGTTCTGCATTTTCCCTTCGCAGTTTGGGGATGCTCCCTCTGTGGATCAGAAAAACTCAAAAATCTCTTCTAGCCCCCCTTTAGAATATCCTCTTTTGTCATGGTTTCAGTGGCATAATTATTAAATAGCCACCATTTGTTTTGTACTTTACTATGGTTCCCTAGTTAAAATAAGCTTGAGAAAGATTAGTCTGGTAGAAGTAAGAATTTATATGCTTAAACAATTGGGGATTAGGGCACAGCACATTGTAGTAACCACAGCCATTTGAACACACACTGTTTGCCAGGCCTGGTGGATATACAGCTAACGGCACGTGATTCCTATCCCCAAGGAACTTATGGTTTAGAGAGAAGATGATGTAGAAATGAGGTTGATGGGAGCTAACTTTGACTGAGGACTTCAGATGTGGCAGCCACAGGTGCCAAGCAGTGGTTTGCTATTTGGGAAGGTGGTATATTCTGGGTTGCCTTTGGCCAGGCCCTTTTCTTCTCTGAATCTCAGTTTCTTCATCTCTGTAGAGGGGATCACGATACATACCTCATTAGTTGTTGAGGGGATTCAGTAAAAGACTGACCAGTTCCCTGGCTTACAGAAGGTGCTAAATCCATACCGGACCCTCCTTCCCCATTTACGTGGGTTACTGTGCACCCTGGTGACACCACACATGCGTGTGCGCGCACGCATACACATGCTCACCTGTACGCCTGAGTATTTATTACACACAGTTAAGACACTGATAGTAAAATGGAGTCAACAGGAGTTCTGGGCTCAGAGAGCATCTCTCACTTCTTGAAACAGTACCCATTCCTTGAGTCATGCAAAATATGTTCGTCTGACTCCACATTCCACTATGAGAGACACACATTGCATCATCTGAACCACTGGACAAGCCCTCGTGGCTGTCAGACACACAAATGGCCTCGTCTGAACAGTTTGGTCCCCACCTTCTCTCTGGGTGCCAGGCTGCCCCAGATCGGGCCTTGTATCTAAGTCACATTTGCCAAACGGGGCTGCCAGGACAGCTGGCTCCAAAGTCCGTTGCCTCCCCCGCTAAGGAGCCGGAGCTGAATTCTCCTTCATCACAGCCTGGCTGTGGGTTAGACATTATAAATAACACCATGCAGACAGCCAGATGGACAGCATGCCTAACTGGGGGATGCTTCATCTGTCCCAGCAGGGACAGCCCTGAAAATAGCATCTGAGAGATTGGGCAGCACATACCAGGTCACCGTGTCCTTCCCTTGGGTTTAGTGGGACCTCTCCTAGCTCATCTCAGACAGGAAGGTGCCTACCTGAACTCTTTCCTATAAATCTCCATGAAGAAAGGAAAATCTACTCAGAACTCTTCTTCTTTTTTCTTTTGGCTATGGTTAGTGACGGGTGAAAACTTTCCAGGGTAAGATCAGGGCTTAAATCCTCGTTGAGCCCTTCACAAGCTGTGTGACCTCAGGAAAGTTACTGAACCTCTCTGTTCTCTCACCACTCAGAGGAAAAATGAGAATAGTGTCCAGCTCAAAGGTTGATGTGGATCTTGGATGGGATAGAGAACATAGTAAATGCTCAGTGAATGGGAACTATAATTTTAGGGAGGCACCAGGTTAGCAAGGACAGTTACTCAGCTGCCTCGCTTGCTGTCCCATCGGAAGGCGGGGAGCAGCCCATCATCACTCAGGGCAGGTCTAGCTCTTTCTGGATGTGGGGGACTAAATAAGACCCTGTTTGAAGGGACACTCTGGTGCCTGTGTCCCCATCTCCCAGGTCTGTATTATTATCCAGGAGGCAGCGAAACAGCATACTTAAAAGCAGGAGGTCACAGGACTGAAGTCCCAAGTCTTGACTGGGTGATCTCAGTACATCAGCTCATGCTGCAGGGAACAGGGATGCCTCAGGGGCTGTGAATGAGGCTCTGTTCCTGTCCCCCACTCCCATGCCCAGCCCCAGGACATGCTCCTGACACCTGATTTTATGTCTTAAAACTCCATGAAAAATAGATTTGTGCTCCAAGAAAAATCTGAGAGTTGCTGCGGTAGGCAGTAGTCCCTTGGTTTACTCAGAGGACTGTAATCCCCCTCAGTGATGTCTTTCTCAGGCTCATCTGAGGATGAGTCTTCTGCCTCCAAACACCATTCCTTGGCATTCATAGTTTCTCCAGCCTGACTCTGCCTCTCGCCCTCCCCACCTGGCCCAGCTCATTCCCATGTTTCGTCTACACCTTTGGTGCTCTAGTTATTAAACTCCAGGACATTCTCTACGTTAGATGTGGTTCAGCATCTTTACCTCTGTTCATTGTGGCTCCCTCATCTGGAATGCTGTTCATCTGCTTCTCCATGTCCTTCTGTCCTATACTTACTGTTTCTGACCATGCTGAAATTCCTTTCACATCAGAAGGTTTCTGTTTTGATCCCTCCAAGCAGAGGCAAGCAATTATTCATGTATTCCAGTGTTTATTGAATGCTTACTATGTGCTGGACATTGGAGGCAAAGGGTGAACAAAAAAGAGACATGGCCCCTACCTTCGTGGCGGTTATAGTCCTGATGGAAAGAGAGAGACAACTATCAGATACATAAACAACTGAACATGTATTTAGGAATTTAAATTAGTGCCACTAATGAAAGAAACAGGTTCTAGGAGAATGTATAACAAAGGGATCTGACTTAGATTGGTGTATCAGAAGGGGCTTCCCTGAGGAAGTGATTCTGAAGCATCAGGGCAAATTAGCTGGGTAAGTAGGAATAGGGAGAACAGCACATGCAGAGGCCCTGTGGCAGGATCAATGCTGTATGGGGACCACATACTTGTATCTGTTCCAGACAGTCCCAGGTGTCCTGGGTTATTAATTAGAAGGACGCTCTTTCTCCAAAGTGGCCTGGCTTGAAAGATAAATTATATGGTTGCCCTACGATTGTGGCCTGTTTCGGGGAATAAAAAGAAGCCCAGAGTGTCAGGACTGCAGGGAGAGGAGAGGCCAAGGCTGGAGAGTTTGGCAGGCACTGGAGCATGCGGGCCTTAAAGGCTGGAGAAGGAGTTGGTCTCTATCCTAAGAACAAGGTGAACCTTCGAAGGAGTTCAGGCAGGTGTGCCAGGATCAGGTGTTCCTCCCTTTTCTTGTTCTCCTAAATGTTTTGACCCCTCCTCACTTGAAGATCTACCTTGTATATTGTAGGCTGTGGTTTCCGTAGTTCTTCTCCTCCTAGACTGTGAGCTTCAGGAGGGGCAGTAGGAACTTTCTGTGGCCCTCCCTCCACTTCTTTTCCTCTCTGCTTGCTGCATGGTGGGTGCCCAGGGCAATCTTGGAAGCCATGGCAGCGCCTCCATCGATTTGGGCAAAGCAGAATGTCCCCCCTACTCTCTCTCTTAAGCCAACCTAGAACCTCGTTGTGTAGTTTATGTGAATGAGAAACTAACTTATTGTGTCTGAGCCATTATAAATATTGGAAATAAATCTTGGAAATATTCAAAGGGAAAATACCCGCTACTGAGCATTGAGCACATCGCATAAGTCAGGCTCTGTATACTTTAGATGCACAATTTCATTTAATCTTGACAGTAGCCACTGTATAGATAAAGAAACAAAGACTCAGAGAGGTGAAGTGACTTGCCCAAGGCCACACAACTAATGAGTAGACGAGCTGGGATTTGAACCCAGGAATATCTGGTTCCAAAACCAAATACCAACCATGGAATTAACCAGCCCTCTACTTCTCTCTTCATCAGCTGGAGCAGTGGGGGTCTCCCCACCCCGTGGACCAGGGATTTAGGCTGGCCATTTCCCCTGCCAGGCAGGGTGTCCCGGAACACTCTGGAGTAGGGGACGTGGGTGGGAGAAAAAAGGGGTGTCTCACATCTGTGGTCACAGCCTCTGATCCCATCTCTACATCAAGTACCCATCTCAGGCAGCGGTTGGTGGTGGTATTTCTTTCACCTGCCTGCATTTTGGCAGATTCCTCAGAGAGAAATGCTCTTAGATTCATTTAAAAGTCTAAGCAGGGACAGCACAAATTATTAGTGTTTGAAATATTTATAAAGTCCCTTGTTTGCTGTGGCGTAGGAGGTGAGAGACCACAAATAAAAGAAAGCTGTGGATGTACCATGAGCAGCAGAGACAGATGAAAAGGGAAGGGGTTTTATCTGTCTGCTGCCTCCTGGTTTTCCAAGGCTACCCAGCCAGATGCATTTTCGCTCTGCGTTTGCTCAAAGGAACTTCCTTTCTGCAGCTTCTGCCGCATCTCCACCCTCAAGATGATCCTCTAGACATTCTCACTGAGGGCTTAAAAATCGCAAACCATTAACATCCTGGGAGGCTGGGTAAAGGGTATGTGGGAACTGTCCGTGCTGCTGGTTCTGGTTTTCTTTCTTCCTTTTCTACTTCTTCTTTTATTTGTTCTTTTTTTTGTTACTTTTCTAGTTGTCTAAAATTATTTCAAAATAGGCAGTTAAAAATATATCTCAAAACACACACTGTGTGTGAGTCGGAAGAGAACATGGAGAAAATGTTCTTTTTCTGATTTGACAGGTGGAAAAACAGAGACCCAGAGCTTGAGGTCTCAAGTTACCCAGTGAGTCAAAGGCAAGAGCTGAGGTCTTCTGACTCCCAACCCAGACCTCCCCTTTGCTGACCTCCTACCATCAGCACAAGTTGATGATTTAGAAAAGAGGGGTTCTGGTCTTGACTTGGAGATCTTATGGCTCTGATCCAGTCATTTATGTGTGTGTGTATATATGAATGTATTATGTGTTTATGCATTCATTCACTAACTCAACAAATATGGTTATTTGTCAGCAAGTCAGAGGTGGTCCTGCCTTTGAGGACCTACGGAAAGATGTGGGTTCAGATGAAGTCCATCCTTCACCTGACCTGCAGGGGGCTCTGGAACCTGAATAGCACCATAGAGTTGTCCCGCCCTGGAGCAAGGAGGCTGCGGGCCTTTTGTACACTGTACTAGTTAGCTCGTGGCAGTGGGACACCCCTAGGGGAGAGTGTATTCTTCCAGGTATTTCCAAGGAAGACGGCTCTTGTTAGCTGAGGACAGTTC
This sequence comes from Hippopotamus amphibius kiboko, assembly GCF_030028045.1. Lineage (NCBI taxonomy): Eukaryota > Metazoa > Chordata > Mammalia > Artiodactyla > Hippopotamidae > Hippopotamus > Hippopotamus amphibius. The sequence goes on along the minus strand of NC_080193.1, from coordinate 6,950,568 downwards.
TTCGCTGTAGGTTGCAGCTATGAGTATGAACAGCCAACATTCACAGCAACTGGGATTGGATGCACTGGCCTTTCCAAGGGATCTGAGTGGGGCACCAAGAGTATCTGCTACCTGGGACGCTGGAGTTTCATACCACTGGGACACTGGTGGAGATAGTATGGAATTTGCACCTCCTCGTGAGGGAGCTGGACTATCTACCCACCGACTCCCGTCAAGTCATCATGGAAGGCTGCTCCCAGGGGAGCTTAATTCCCGGCCTGAATTAAGAGAGCTCCAGAGACAGAGGAAGCCCTGGGCAGTGAGACCTGTGTGTGGGAGCATGGGAGTTGGGCAGATGTGTCTAGAAATGGGACGTGTTGAGGAGATACAGGTGTGTGAGAACCAAGATGATCTGCTGCAGATAGCCGGGCCAGCCACACCCATCCCTCAGATACGTGGGCTTGGGAGGCTGCTGGGAACGTGGGGCCTGTTGGCTGGAGCACCAGAGCAAGAGAGTCACGGAGTCCCAGCGGGGTGGCCATCATGGCCTTTTTTGTTTTTTTTTCTTTAAGAACTTTTATTGAGATACAACTGACATACAATAAACTGCATATGTTTAAAGTGTACAATTTGATATTTTTTTCTTATTGGTAATGTATCTATGGCAATCCCAATCTCCCAGTTCATTTCCCCCCCAGCCCCCCCTGCTTTCCCCACTGGTCATCATGGCCTTTTGCACGTGGAAGCTGTATGGGTGTGAAGTGGAGGCATCGTTAGAGTGGATAGCTGGGGAGAGAGTGGGGCAGGGTGCCGTGGGCACAGGGGCTGGAACGTCACTCAGGAAAGGTCATGATGGTCTGAGAACACACCTGGCTTCTGATCATTCATTCATTCATTCTGCAGGTATTTATTGATGTACCATTAACTTTACATAGCACTGTGTTAGGTGCAGAGAATATGATGGGTAAATGAGACAGACAATGTCCCCGCCCCTTGGAGCTTATATTCTGTGTGTGTGTGGTGGGGGGGGGGGAAGGTAGTTAGATAAATAGACGAGAATTTCAGATACACATACACGTAGTAAAGAAAACCAACAGGATGATGAGTGAAGAGTGTCTGGTCGTGATGAGGGGTACTTTTGACAGGGTGGTCATAAAGAGACCCCCTGATCACACCCACTTTACAGATGAGGAAACTGAAGCTTTGAGAGGTTCAGTAACTTACCCCAACTTGCATTCAGCTAGTAAGTGGTCCAGTTTTAGATCCCAAGCCTGTCTCTCTGTAGTAGCTTCTACTCCTTGGCTCTGATTTTGTTGAGCCAACACAGACTAAGCGCTCTTTCTTCTTCCCCTGTAAGTCATTTTGTAATTTGGAGACCAAGACCTGACTCTCCTGAGTTCTGAGACAGGCTCTCCTGTTTGTGCACTGGCCCTGGAATAAGCTGTGTCTGGTAGTTCTGGGGCCAGCCTCACCCTGGCAGGCGTCGGGGTTCATGAGAACACAGTAGCTCTGGAGACAGTGAGGCTGGTCCTGGCCCCATCACTTGCTTACCGTGGGACCTTGGACAAGTGACCTCCTCTGTCACATGCTGATACCAATTGTTTTACCTCCTGGCATTACTGAGAAGATGAAATGAGCTAGTGCTTGGGCAACACTTGGCACTGAGCCTGGCACAGAGTGGACACTCACCTTGATCTTGGTGGGGCAGTCGTTTACCCCAAATATTCTGATCACTTGTCGGGGGCCCACCGGGCAAGAGGCAAGTAGAGACCTTCAGCCCTGGTCTTCATGGCCCTCAGCCCCCGAGTGCCTGCAGGCCAGGGCCGGGATGGAAACGGGGAGGATTTTCTGACTCTGGGTTGGGACTGCCAAAGCCAGTTAGGGCCGTCAGGCGGATGGTGGCCTCCGGCACCAAGCAAACCAATGTGGCGGCCGATGGAAGGGCCAGCTCGTTCTGACCTTAAACCCGAATGCTCCTGCCCACATCTGCAGCTAAATAAACCAAGTAAATCATGCTGGCAGATAGATAATTAAATAATTATCAGGCACTTAATAACAAGGAGTGGGTGTTCTGAATTACCATATTAGACAGTGTCTTTGAGGACTAATTGTTGCATTACATCAGAGTTACTCATTCATTATTCTTGTCATTTCGGGTGATAATTTGCACTTTAGGAGACAGCGACAATTTTAGCAGGCAATTAGAGACGTGTCAGGCCTGGCCCCGTGAGTTACTGTCACAATTATTGCCTTTTTTCCAGTGTCCTCATTTGCAGCCGTGTGTTTAAGGGGATTTGGGTAATTCCAGGCCTGGGCAAAACAACCAGCCCACGGGATAGTGGCAGCGTGAGGACACGGCAGCTACCGTCCGGACAGGGGATGGCTTCTGAGAAGTGGAGGGGTAGAGCTCAGGCTGTCGGGTGAAGTTGAATGAAGCTTTTTCCTCCACTGGCAGGAGGCACGTTCAGTCTCTGAAAACTAGTGCTCTGCCTCCCTGGTGGTCCTTGAGACTGTCTGTTCCTCCCCTGGTTCCTGGTCGTCGCCCTTTATTAACACTCACCTGAACATTTGTGGTGAGTTCTTTGCAGGCTTGGGGGAGGCAGAAGGGAGGAGAGAGAAGAAGGGAGAAAGGAAGCTGTATTAATTATGTTTTTAAAAAATTTTCTGTATTTTATGATGCTTTAACATCTCGGGGCTTGCAGACCCCTAACTGCCCCACCCCCCCGCCCCCCCAGGTTTAGCTAATTCCTAGAGGGAGCAAACATTGCCTTCCAGCACACCTCTGATATGCAAACCAACCGACGCAAAGGCCATACACTCATCTACCTCCTTATATCAGGCTTTTGCAGCTCAGGATACCACATTCCTGCCTGAGTCACCCCAGGGCCAGGTACCAGACAACCGGAGAACCTCCAACCCGCCATAGCTCAGAGTCTGTTATATTCAAACTACCCAATCCTAAGTCAGCTTACTCTTGCCTCACCTGTCCTTCCTGCATAAACCACAGTCAAGTCTCTGGCATGTGCTTTCTGTTTGCTTCTTCTGCCTTCTGACCAGATGTACCTCCTGGTGCTTCCCCACTTGGCCCTGCCTGATGTGGCCCCTTCTCTTGGGAACTGTGAGCAACAAATCATCTTTTCAATGGCTGTCGTCTCCTGATCTGTTGGCCTCACCATCACTGATAAGAGCAAACTCTTGGACGTATTTTAAAAAACAAGAAAGGAAGAGAGAAAAGAATAGAGGAAGGAGGAGAGGGAAATAAGAGGAAGAAGGGACCAGTAGAAAGAAGGAGAGATTAAAAGGAGAGGGACACGATTGAAGAGAAGAAAAAGAGATGGAGAAAGACAAGAGGAAGAGAAATCAAGGTGAAAAGGAAGGAAGGAGGGAGAGGTTGGGAGAGGGAGGTGGGGGAGAAGAGAGGAAGGGAGATTGCACATGAAAGTTATATTTGAAATCAACATTTTTTTCCCCCCCACAGCTCAGAATATTTACTTTTTGGCGAAATTCAGTGTCTGGGTTCATTTAGTCACGCTTGACTCTTGACCCTGGACAACTTGAGAACAGACAGTGTGAATCAGTGACTCAGAATAGCTTCAGAAAATATTTTTCACTGGCTGCATAGTGGGAATCAAGAAAAAGAAAGCACTATTCAACCCAAATGCAGTACTCTGCAAGAAGCGGGGGAGGTTCCACCTCAAACCAGCTACTTCTCAGGTCTGTCCTCAGCAATTAGCTAAGAAGAGACTGAAATGGCTCAGTTTGGCTTCCCTTTCTCTTTGGGTTGGCTTTGGAGATCAGCAGCTCAGGACACACCCGCCTCCAGGAGAGAGGGCTGCCACTAAAGGGATGTGCAAACCCAGTGGCTCTCAGAAGCAGCAAAACTCAGAGCTTAAGGTGGTGAGTTTGTAGTCCTGGTTCTGCCACTTGTTTTCTGTGTGACCTTGGGCAAGTCACATCTCTGACATCCTTATTCTCTCACCTCAAAGGTAGTTGGCACCGTTGAGCTTTTACAAAAGTGAGTCTGTAAGGATTGAGTGGGGGCTGCTATTTTATAAGCAGTCTAATTTTGCATTAGCATATGGTTTTCTGCTTCTGTGTGGTTTTGATCTGGACCTACCATCTCCTTGGTCCTGTTGAGGTGATTCAGGTGTCCAGTCTGGTTCCCCCTGGTGTGAGGACTACCCTCTCTGTGAGGGTCCCTCTGGAGGTTAGAACGCTTCCTTGACCTCACTCCTTAGGGCATGCTCCCCTGCCCGTATATCACAAGTCCATGCCATGACTGGGAAGAGGAAAGGGGAGCTTCCACAGCCGGTACTGAGTAGCCACTGTGTGCCATGCCCGGGGCTAACCACTTCATATTTGTCGTTTCATTTAAGCCTCACAGTAGCCTCTGAAGTGGGTATAATTATTCCCATTTTACAGATGAGGAGCCTGAGGCTGAGAGATCGAATAGTTTGCTTAGGGTGATACAGCCAGCAAATTGCAGAGCCAAGATTTGAACTTGACTCATGATTTTTGTGTGTCCTCCCTGCCTCCTGAGATGCAATATCATGACCCTGTGGTGCCCCACAGGAGAATGACTCAGGGAGTGGTGCTTTAGGTCCATTTCCGGAGCAAGACTGGCTGCATACAGCTTAGTGTGCTTTCTTCAAATACTTTAAAAATTAGATTTGAAGAAAAACACAAAGCATTGAAAAGTACAAGCAGCTAGAGGGGGTGCATCTATCTACCTATAGATCTATCGATTCATCTAATCTACCTACCTACCTATCTCTATCATCTATCTATCTATCTATCTATCTATCTATCTATCTATCTATCATCTATCTATCTTATCTATCTATCTATCTATACCACACACACACACACACTCACTATATACACTTGCATACACACACATATGCACAAGCTAAATGGAGTTAATAAAAGTTAAAACCACGGTAAATCTGACAGACTCAGATTAACATGATGGTCAAAACTGTAGGAAATATAGTATTTTGAAAAAGAATAAATCCAGCCAATTACAGAGTTATGTTGATGCCAGCATAGTTACTACAGCTTTACAATAATCATTGATCAATCAACGTTTTATGAGAAAACTATAATTTTCATGTGTTTCACTCTCACCTAAAAGTTTCCTCGTTTGCTTAATTCCCAGAATGCGATTCCGTAAATCTTTCTCTCTGTGATATTAAGTAGATAATAAGAATGCCATGTAAGATTTGCTTATGGTTTGAAGCACAGTTGCAAATGATTTATAATTAGGGCCAAATCTAAGACAAAACATTATTAAAGTCAAAACCTGCTGTAAATTAGCCCAGTCTGCTTAGGCTTTTAGCAATTTATTGGGGTTTGATGACAATATTTTCTCTGGTGAGATCCAAGGGGTGAGCTGACACCAAGGAGGAGATATTTATGAGTAAGAGGGTGCTGTGGAAATCATTGGGGCATCCCTGGTAGCATCAGCCAAGGGGACAGATGTGACTCCATGTGTTACCTTTGAAGGTAAAACTCTCAGTATGATTCCTCCCAGCAAGTCAGCCGCCAGTGAGGGACCCAGGTTCACACTGATTTTCCTGTCGGCTGATCACATTGGAATTTTCAGTTCAGGAATTTATTTGGAATAAGTCCAGTGAATAGAGAGTCATTCATGCAAAACATGTTTATTGAGCACCTATTATGTGCAGGGTGTGAGGCTACAGTGGTTTGAAAATGAGGCAAATATCCCTGCTCTCATAGAAGCGTAAAGTGGGGAAGAGACAGACAACACCTCTTCCTGGTGATAGTGGTGATGGGGATGCAGGCGGGAGAGGGGAGGGTGGGAAGGAAGTTGGTAGGGGGTGAGGGATAACAGAGGTGGGAGGGGTGCTTGTAAGGAGCGGGGATGGATGCTGGAGCAGGTTGGGAGGGAGGCCGGTAAGGTCCATTTAAAATAGAGTGGTCAGGGAAGGCCTCCTGGAGGAGGTGATATTTCATCAGAGTCATGAGTGAGGGAGTAAACCATGGGCTCTCTGGCGAAAGAGCATCTCAGGAGGAGAGGCCAGTAAATGCAGAGGTCTTGAGGGGAGAGTGTCCCCAGCAGGAGCCCAGTGTGACTGGAGCAGAGTGGGGGGGGGGGTGGTGGGGAGGGGGAGAGAGAGAGAGAGAGAGAGGAGAGGGGTCAGGGCCTACCTAATGCACTGAAAGGACTTCATCGTTCACAGTGATGGGGAGGCCATCTGGGGCTCTGAGGCAGGTCTGATCAGATCAGCATCTTAAAAAATAATTAGAACACTTCCTAACACCATACACAAAAATAAACTCAAAATGGATTAAAGACCTACATGTAAGGCCAGACACTATAAAATTCCTAGAGGAAAACATAGGCAGAACACTCTATGACATCCATCAAAGCAAGATCCTTTTTGACCCACCTCCTAGAATCATGGAAATAAAATCAAGAATAAACAAATGGGACCTCATGAAACTTAAAAGCTTTTGCACAGTGAAAGAAACCATAAACAAGACAAGAAGGCAACCCTCAGAATGGGAAAAAATAGTTGCCAACGAAACAACGGACAAAGAATTAACCTCCAAAATATACAAGCAGCTCATGCACCTTAATACCAAAAAAGCAAATAACCCAATCCACAAATGGGTGGAAGACCTAAATAGACATTTCTCCAAAGAAGACATACAGATGGCCAACAGACACATGAAAAGATGTTCAACATCACTAGTTATCAGAGAAATGCAAGTCAAAGCCACAATGAGGTATCACCTCACACCAATCAGAATGGCCATCATCACAAAATCTGGAAACAAAAAATGCTGGAGAGGGTGTGGAGAAAAGGGAACTCTCCTGCACTGTTGGTGGGAATGTAAGTTGGTACAGCCACTATGGAAAACAGTTTGGAGGTTCCTTAAAAAACTAAAAATAGAACTACCATATGATCCGGTAATCCCACTACTGGGCATATACCCAGAGAAAACCATAATCCCAAAAGAAACATGTACCATAATGTTTATTGCAGCACGATTTACAATAGCCAGGACATGGAAGCAACCGAAATGCCCATCAACAAATGAATGGATAAAGAAGATGTGGCATATATATATAACAATGGAATAGTACTCAGCTATAAAAAGGAATGAAATGGAGCTATATGTAATGAGGTGGATAGACCTACAGTCTGTCATACAGAGTGAAGTAAGTCAGAAAGAGAAAGACAAATATTGTATGCTAACTCATATATATGGAATCTAAAAATGGTACTGATGAACTCAGTGACAAGACAAGAACAAAGACACAGATGCAGAGAATGGACTGGAGAACTCGAGGTTTGGGAAGGCGGGGGATGAAGGGGAAGCTGAGATGAAGTGAGAGAGTAGCATAGACATATATATACTACCAGCTGTTAAATAGATAGCCAGTGGGAAGTTGCTGTATAACAAAGGGAGTCCAACTTGAGGATGGATGATGCCTTAGAGGACTGGGACGGGGAGGGTGGGGGGGAGTCGAGGGAGGGAGGGAATATGGGGAAATGTGTATGAATACAGATGATTGAACTTGGTGTACCTCAAAAAATAAATAAATAAATAAATAAAATGAAAAATAAAAATGAAACCAAGCCATGGAAGTACTATAAACCCTAAGGAAAAAAAAAAAATTGTTCTGACTGCTGTTTGGAGAACAGACTGTAGGGGGCAGGAGTGGAAGCAGAAAAGTGAGATCAGAGAATTTGCTGTCCACCAGCTATGAAGTGAAGGTGGCTCAAACCAGGAGGTTGTGGTGGAGAGGGAGAAAGAGGGTTGCGTTTGAAATATTTTTTGTCATTGAGTTGACAGGACTTGTTGATGAATTGGATATTGGATGTGACAAGAAGACAGGAGCAAAGGCCGAGTCCCAGGTTTCTGGCCTGAGCAACTGGGTCGGCAGTTGCCATTTCCTGAAATGGGAAGGACTGGGCATTGGTAACAGTTTGGAGAAAGGGTGGGATGGCATCAAGTCTCTGGTGGTGGACTTGTGAAGTTTGAGGCGCCATCAGTGTCCAGCTGGGGATGTCAAGGAGGCAGGTGGATGTATGAGTCTGGAGTCTAGGAGAGAGGTCAGGCTGGAGATATAAATTTTGACGTCATCAGCCCAAGGATGGTTTTAAAGCCAGGAGATCACCAGGAACTGAGAACAGATAAGTATAAGAGAAGGTCTGCAGGCGGAGTCTTGGAGCCTGCAACATTCAAACATTGGAGGAAAGGAGAAATTGAGACATTGAGAAGGAGCTGTCATTGACATAGAAGGAAATTCAAGAGAATGTGGTGTCCTGTAGGTGAGAAAAAAACCAAGGGTGAAGCCATCAATTACATCAAAGACTGCCAGGAGGTCAAGTAAGATGAATAATGGAACCTAACCACTGGCTTTGGAAACATGGTGGTCATTGGTGACCTTCACACCAAAAGTTCTGAGTTCTTGGACCACACTTTGACATTTCGTCACTGACCTTCACCAAGAGACATTCCAAGAGTCAATGGTATCAAAATTGCTTTATTTCTTGGAGATGTGTCTTTGAGGAACGTCCTGCACTGCATCACAGCTGCCTAGGCACGAGAACCCATGGAGGTATTTCTCCCAGAGGAACATCAAGGACAGCTCCTTCTTTTGAACAACTGAATTTCCCACCTGCAGATTCCTGGTTTCCTGGTTCCTTCTCTGCATTGGCCGCCAGTTGCCTGGCACCTGCATGGGGATGCATTTTTGTGCCAGACTTACTCTTGGCTCCCTCTTATATTTTATTCTCATTTTCCTGGTTCCTTTCCCCTGTTTACCTTGTCTATTCTATTTTAATCCTCTTTTAATGTGTGCATTTCTCTTGAGTATGTGTATTTTCGGAGTGTAATCACCACACATCTTTTTGTAACCGTATTGGTGGGGGGGGGGGTGGGGGGAGTATATAGTGTAGCAAATGACAAATGTTACGACAGTTTCATAGATACCACTGGGTGTTGATTAAGAACTTGCATGCATCATGATGGAGAGGAGACAGACCTGGGCACGGAGCCAGAAGATATTTATTCTGGTTCTGCCTGTGCCACTAAATAGCTGTGTGGCCTTGGCAAATCAGTTCCCCTCTCTGAGCTTCAGCTTCTTTGACTATTGCAGACAGGGCTTATGCTAGCTCAGGGTTAGCAAATATGAGGCACATAGGTATTGACTATCACCCAGCTCCACAGCAGACGTCACTAATCAACAAGGCACTCTTTGGCATTAAGCTTAAACGGCACATCAGAATCCTTCTTAACACAGTACTTCAGGCTACAGCTACAAATTAATAGGAGCTGGCATGCTAAAAGAGATCTTCTTGCCTTACAGGACTAAATAATGTGTCAGAGTGAGATCAGTTGCTGGCCATGCACTAGAGCTGTAGTGGTATCTGTGGTGACATTCCATTGCCCCCCAAGAAAAAATTCCAAAGCAGAGGGGGTGGGAAAGTTCTATAATAATTATAAAGGGCCCCATGCATATCCTAGCATTTGTCACTGAATATGTCATCAAGAATGACATTTGGACCATACCGTCTATGTATTTAAGATGAGAGTTTGGGAACCTGAGATATAAAGAAATGCAACCTGTCGAAGTCTGAATGTTTATTCTCAGGGTAGATTTGTCTTCTGTTGAAATAAGCAAACATTTAATTTCTGCAATCTTTAAAACATTTTTATGTGTTTTCTTTCCAAATAGAAATAGGAATATAACCCAGTATTTCTATTCAAATCATAAGTGTGTGGGGGGGAAACTTTTCTTAATGGACAACCTAGGTAATTACTTTTAAATTCATTAATTGATTAAAGAATTCCCTGTCACTGCACATAACTGAGTATACTTATGTCTATGTTCTTTGTCCAGGATTCATTGAGCCCTAACTCTGTGATTCATGCGGTACTAAGACCCTTCCTTTCAATAACCTTATGAAGTAGCTAATTTTATTATTCCCATTTTATAGCTAGAAACTTGAGGCTCAAAGAGGTGAACTAATTAGACTAACGTGTTTTCTAAAGACATCTTCAGTGGCATCTCTGATGTACTAAAATTCTAATCATAAAATTCTTATAAGAATTCTGATTTCCTATCTTTGGTTTGGAAACACCAATGAGAAATTGATGATGGCTTCAATAGAGGGTATGTGAACAGACTTTTATCCCAGAGAGAAGGTGATATTTTTACATTTATCTATTTCCTCTTTAATCACCACTTCAAACTGTGAGGTAGGCACTATTATGATACCCCTTTTACGGACGAGAAAACACATCTTTGGAAACGATGCCTTGCCTAAGGTCATAAGATTTGGACCCTATGTGTGTGTCACTCCACATTCTTTCTTCTGTGATCAATGTCCTCCCAGGATTAAGGACAAGCAGATATCACTTCTTTCCAGAAATGAAAAGGAAGGGACAAGACGATATGGGGGATTTCCAATTGTTGGCCCTTTAAAAATTCGTACGCACAGATGCTGGGGTGGAGGGAGAGAGACTTGGCCACTGGGACAGACGTGGTGTCAGACGGCTGCTTCCATATGGTGATCTTGATCTCCTCGTGTGTGACAAGTGGGTTACCAGGCTCTGCAGGCAGAAATGAATTTTGGGGGTCCACTCTGGTCCAGGCACTGTTGACAAGACACACTTCCTGGATGAATGATGATTGAATGAATGAATGATTGAAGGGTCACCCTGCTTATTCCCCCTCTGCATTGTCAGACCAGACTCTAGTAAATATCCTAAATGCTGCATCTTTTAAAAACCCCTTTACAACATTGAGCCTTAAATGCCATGCCTGCTCTACCCTCCAGGGCTCCAGAGGCACTAACAACACTCCCTACCTCCCACCCCACCCACTTCTGCCTTTGGAGCCACTTCCAGGGAATTTGCTGCAGCAGCAGGAACTGGCTGACAACACAATTCTTCCTGTTTTCTGGGAAAGCCTTTATTTTGCTTTGTTCTGCACTTGAAAGTGAGCAGGCACAAGACTGTCAAGAACAGCTCCTTCAGATTGAGTTGTTTGGGACACAAGGGATGTTAGGCTGGGTGGAGGAGGGGGAAGGAAGCCAGCCTTGGGGGCAAGGAGGCTGGATCTGAGTCCATCCCTGCCCTGTGACCCTGGATGTGTCATTGGTGCTCGCTGAGCCTAGGTTCCACTGTCTTTGAATTCAGGAGGCTGGGTGAGATGCTCCTGAGGTCTTTTCTAGGTCAAAAACATACGTTGAGGAATAAGTTCACGATCAGTGCCTTGCAGAATAAATCCTTGATGGTCTGATTTCAAAAACAGCAGATCCCTGCTCCTTCCCTGAATGCATCTTTTGAGAGAGGCAGGAAAGAGGGTACTGGGCCCCTGACTTTGCGATAGGGGAGGGGAGGGTGAAGCAAGGTGGAAGAAGAAAGACTTGAAGATAATGAGAAATTGCATCAACTTTCCCCAGAGCTGTTTCTGGTTCTTGAAGCAAGTGAAAATAAAGCAGGAAGGGGGAAAAAAGCAGCATTTATTTTGGAGCTGTATCGGAAGCAGAAGTGTCAACTGGCTGAAATGCCGCCTTCTCCTGCCGGCTAACGGTGTGGGTGACAGCCCGCACATCCAAATGAGGGAGCGATTAGACCACGCTTGCCTCTGAAGATGGATTTCTTGGTTGGGGGAGCAGGCTGGGGGCTGGGCTGTTGTAGAGGGGATGGCAACATGAGGCTTTGGCAAGTTAATTAGGGTTCAGGAGTCCAGCAAGCAGGGAGAGAGGCTGGATTTGCATAAAGCCCATTTACATAATGTTCTTCACAAATTGTGCAGCCAGAAGGCTTCTGGGCTGGCAGGAAGGGGGCGGGGGGGGGGGTGGTAGTTAGATGCCTGAGGCGGCAACAGTCAAGGGGGAAGGGCGAGGCCCAAGATGGGGCTCCCGCTGCCTCCTGCCTGCCCTGTCTGTCCCCACCATGGCCCACCCTACAGCAGCCTTCCTTCCCCCAGGCCTCTCCACACCATCCTGCCTCCCCAGTGCAGTCAGAGAGTTCTCAAGTGCCCCTGTGATCACAGCCCTCCCTTGTTTAAAGCCTTTTGGTGTCTCCCTCAGGATTAAGTCCCGTAACCATAAAACCAGCCTACTGACCCCTTCCACTCCCCTGACCCCATTTTCCCTTTTGTTTCTTCTTCCTACCTAAGCTCAGTCTTGCTGAATGACTCTTGGGTGCCTGAACATGTTTTGCTCTCACCGGCCTTTGCTCCTGCTGTCACTCCCGTCTTGGAATGTCCATCCTACAAAGGCCAGCCTCTTTGTGGCAAACCCCTGCCTCCTGGTTCCAAACGCCCATCCCGCTCTTGGGGCTTTTCCTTACATCCCTGTAGGCTCTGCAAGTGGACTAAAAGCCCCTTTGGTGTGGCCAGAACTTGACATGCTGTGCAGTACTTGCTCCGGGGAGGTATCAGGATGTGACTCCTCCAGGAAAGAGATGTGCTTGACATATCTGTGTCTCCACCTGGGCAGGCCCATGCAAACAGCAGGTGCCCAATAAATGTTGATTGGGTGAATGAGATAGGTCATCACAGCCACAGATGGAGACCAGGTTCCCACCTGCCTGAAATGAGCCAGACCAGCTGTTTAATTTCTCTGGGGTCCTCTCCCCACCTTCTTTCTTGTAATTGTCAACCAGTCCTGTGTTCGAGTCACAAAAGACAAAGTCCAGGCACCCGGGAGCGTAAGTGTTCTCTGAGCTGGACCCTCCACTGGGAGTAGGATAATGAGAGGCAGACAAGAGGAGAATGGACATCCCAGGCTGGGCAAACAGGGAGGTCGAAAAGTGCATGCAGCGTTTAGAACATGGGAAAAGGGGGACTTCCCTAGTGGCGCAGTGGTTAAGAATCTGCCTGCCAGTGCCGGGGACACAGGTTTGAACCCTCGTCTGGGAAGTTCCTGCATGCCGCGGAGCAACAAAGCCCGTGCTCCACAACCACTGAGCCTGCAGTGTAGAGCCCGCAGTCTAGAGCCTGCAAGCCACAACTACTGAACCTGCACGCCACAACTATTGAAGCCAGCCTAGAGCCCGTGCTCTGCAGCAAGAGAAGCCACCACAATGAGAAGCCTGCACACTGCAACAAAGTAGCCCCCACTTGCTGCAAGTATACAAAGCCCACACGCAGCAATGAAGGCCCAATGCAGCCAAAAATAAATAAATTAAACAAATAAAAGAAAAAAATAGAACATGGGAAAAGGGATGAGTGGGCTTGAGCCACAGATGAAACAGGAAAAATTTGGTGAATCTTCAATTTAGAAGACTGAAATTCAGGCTGAAACAGATCTGGTAGATTTTTGTAAGCCTCTGAAGATTTGTGTTCAAAGAGAAGGAAACAGTGGCACCTAACTGAGCACCTACTGTGTGCCAATAACATGTGATTTCATTTCACAGCCATGCACGGTAGGTGTTACTCCCCCCATAATTACCAGTTTGGGAACAGGAATGGTGTCCTCACTTGCCTGAATCTCACAACTCAGAAGTGGTCAAGCAGAGCTCTGAACTCTGGTTTCAAATCCTGGTCAGCCTTCTGGATCTGATTTATTTGTGTATTAGAGAAATAGGAACAAAAAAAGGGGAACTAGAAAAGGGAAGCAGAGAAAGGGGGCAGAGAGAGGCAGGCAGACAGATTGCCAGAGAGAGAAGGAAAAGAGGACATCAAGGGGAGATGGCTGAGAAAACCAGAAGGAGGAAATTCACAGGTGTCAGTTGCCCCCAGGGGGGAAAGGGGGGATGCTTTTGCTCCAAGAGGGACCCGTCTAATAGAACTTTCTGTGATGATGTTCTCAATCTGCTGTCCAGTACAATAGCCACTAGCCTTATGTGGCTACTGAGCCCTTGAACTGTGGCTGCACAACTGAGGAACTGAATTTCAAATATTTATTTATTTAGGCTGGGCTGGGTTGGGTCTTAGTTGTGACAGGCAGGATCTCCGTCACGGCATGTGGGATCTTTAGTTGTGGTGGCTGTGTAAGACCTCTTCATTGTGGCATGCGGGATCTAGTTCCCCAACCAGGGATTGAACCCCCGCCCCCTGCATTGGGAGTGCTCAGTCTTACCCACTGGACCACCAGGGAAGTCCCAAGGAACTGAATTTTAATTGCATTTAAATTTAAATGCGAATAGCCTTGTATTTAAATGCATTAATTTATATTTAAATTTGAATGGCCATCTGAAGGTTGTGGCTATGGTATCAGAAGTGCTACTCTAAGAATCGTCCTTGTTTTCTCTATCAGGGGTCAGGCTTGGGTTTCCTTTGGGTCCTTCTCGACCTCCCAGTCTGGGACTCTGTTCTGAAACAGGCATCCCTGGTGTTCCTCTCCCTCACATTCCTGGACATCCCTCCCACACAGAGGTTTAATTTTAGCCGATTCTCTCTCAAGGACAAAGTATATATTTTTATTTTAATTTATGTCGCCTGAACCATTTCCAAGTTTTACTTTTAGAACCTGTCAATATTAGTGACATGTAGCATTTTAGGTACTTTTCTGCTGGTGGGCCGAAATTTATTGTCATTTTATGTCACTCGGCAAAATGCACAAAATGCCAGAAGTGTTATAAACAGAGACGATTTATGTTCGGGTTGGGGTGAGGTTAAGAGAATGAATATAATCCATTTTTTTTCAGAGGCTTTCACGTGAGTGCGCCGGCTGGCCGGCAGGTGCACGTTTGACACTTGGTGGGATGTCTTTTCCAAGCAACAGGAGATGGCAGATGCAGAAGGGGCCCGATTACTGCTGCTCCAGACGAATGCTCGTGTGTGTATGTGTGTGTGTGTGGATACTGGCCCCTGGTCTTGGGTACCCAGCATGGGGCTGTGCACACAGTAGGTGCTCCATTAAAGCGTGTAGAAGAAACGATGAAGAAGTGGAATTTGAGACGTAATTGGGAATTCTAGTGACTCCTCTATTCCACTCTTATAAGAGTGATGTTTTGGAACCTTGTCACTCAACTGCTCTAAACCTTTCAGTGGCTCCCTAGGACCTTGAGTCCTAGCTTATCAGCTCCATCGTGATCTGGCACCTGAGGGTATTTCTGTCAGACTTTCTCTGAGCCACTTGCAGTGCTCTGAAACTCTCATACTCTTACCCCATCTTGCTTTTGCTGTTCCTGCAGCTGGGAGTGTCCTCCTCCTTCTTCTCCTCTTGGTCATTCTTCAGTAACCGGCTCCAACTCTTCTGTCCTTTGCAATCTTCAGCCCTCTATCTTCCCAAAGAGAGTTGATTGCTGCTTCTTTGGGGAATCTCTTGCCATAGATAGATAGATAGATCAATCGATCTAAAATTCGTAGGACTTTTCACATTGCCTTGTTTGCTTTGCTCTCTGTCGCCCCCAAAAGATCAAGTGCTCCTTGAGGGTGTGGTCTGGGGAGCCGCATTCGTCCTATTCTGGGTCTATTTGGAGAAGCTGACAAAGGAAAGCTAATTGGATGCCATGACAAATGGGTTCCAATTGGGTTGGCCCCCAGCATCCCCACTGCTGGCTCAGGATTCATCTGTGTTGGATCTGCTAAGTCAATGACCCTTGTCCACCTTCTTTCCAATTTCTAAACCTCATGGCTGTTGTCTTTTCCTCAGGGCGCCCTGTCCTTAGATGTTTATGCCTTGAAAAATTACTTTATTGTAATTTTATTGGGTTTTATAGCGGGAAATATATTAAAGGGGTGTGTTCAATCCACCATCTAAACTGGAAATCAGTAACAAATGAAAGTTTCTGTTAGACTTTGGACACATTGCTTTTCTCATTTGGGTCTCTGATCCTTCATCTTTGAAATGAGGGAGTTGGGCTGGATGAGTCCTAGGGCCCAGCCAAAGTCCGGGAGGGGGACAGTGCTGGGTCAGATGTGCTTGGCGGGTCTTGGGCAGGAGTTTGGGTTTGAGGTGACAGCAGCCACTCCCTGGGATCCTCTGTTGTGAACATCACTCTGCTGGTGCTGCGAATTCTCTTCCTATCACTGGTGTCCTACTTGCCAGACTTTGCAGTTGATGCAAGGTTATGGTGACAGTCACTGACTCTCATCCAGTCCTGCAGCTGCCCAGAGCTCTCACCCTCACCTAGTGGAGCTCTTGGGCCAACCCAGTGAGAATTCTTGAATCCCACTTTAGAGATGAGAAATCCAGGCCTTGGAGAAGGAGGTCATAGGGCAAATCAGTATGGAGCCAAGGGCTGCTCTTGGTCTGACTGACCTTTGACCCAGATGTGTCCAGCATCCCACCTGTCGTGGATGCTCAGCTATGTTTATTTGAAGTGGGAAGCGATGACACTTGGGTTGGGTCATTGAGGAGCCACAAGGGCAAGAAACATTGTTTAAAACTTAATTACACAGCATGACGTTTTCAAGGTTCATCTGCGTTATAGCATGCGTTAGTACTTCGTTCCTTTTTACTGCTGAATAATATTGTATTGTGTAAATATAGACCACATTTTGTTCATTCATCAGTTGATGGACATTTGGGTTCTTTATACTTTTTGGATATTGTGAACAATGTTACTATGAACATTCCTGTACAAGTACTTAATCTGATGCTAAGTGAAAGAAGCCAGACATAAAACGTCACATATTATATGAAATATCCAGAATAAGTGAATTTATACAAACAGGAAGAAGATTGGTGGTGGCCAGGATCTGGGGAGGAGGGAACAGGAAGTGGACAGGAAGTGGCTTCCTTTGGGGGTGAGAAAAGTGTTTTGGAACTAGGTAGAGATGATGGTTGTACAACATTGGGAATATGTGAAACACCACCAAATTGGACACTTTAAAATGGTTAATTTTATGTCATGTGGATTTCACCTCCATAAAAAAATTAATTACCGAACACTTCAGTCAGGTAATGTTCAATCAGGCCTGCTGTGTGTTTGGTTAAGTGTCAGGCTCTCTTTGAAAACATATAGTAGGCACTTGGGAAAGATTTGTGGTATCAGTTCACAAATTGCTACACTGACTGTTTCTATCTTCAGCCATGTCTGGTCCCTAGAGCAGTGGCACCAGCACCCCCAGAGCTGGTTAGAAATGCAGGACCTTGGTCCCAGTCCCCACACTGAATCTTTGTGAAGCACATGTTTGTCTCTTATTTATTTATTTGTTTATTTGTTTATTTTATTGGGTGTGTTGGGTCTTTTTCGCTGCGCACGGGCTTTCTTTAGTTGCGGTGAGTGGGGGCTACTCTTCATTGTGGTGCACAGGCTCCTCATTGCCATGGCTTCTCTTGTTGCAGAGCTCAGGCTCTAGGTGTGTGGGCTTCAGTAGTTGTGGCAGCACGGGCTCAATAGTTGTGGCTCACGGGCTCTAAAGCGCAGGCTCAATAGCTGTGGCACACGGGCTTAGTTGCTTCACGGCATGTGGGATCTTCCTGGAGCAGGGATCGAACCCATGCCCCCTGCATTGGCAGGCGGATTCTCAAACACTGCGCCACCTAGGAAGCCCACATGTTTGCCTCTTGAACCTATTTCCTTAATCTTTTTTTCTTATCGCCGAAGAGAGAAATGGCGGGAGAGGATTGAGGGTAAACCCCCCTGAAGTCTGTTGACACTGAACTTGTGGTCTGTTTGTCTGTCCGTCTCTCTCCCCTCCTGGTTGCTCTCCTCCTGTCTCTCCCTCCTGCCCTCTCCTCCCCGCGATGCTTCCCCCACTCAGCCCAGTCCCTACCTTCCCGCACTCCCTGAATTGATTTTTCTCACTCATCTTGGCAGGTTAGTAATCAGCAGAAATTCCTTCCATTTCATTACACCAGGTGAGAAATGGGTGGCAGGGGGTGGGCTGGGGGCTGTGTTTCGTTTCACTCCCATCTCTGTGTCAGGTGTGGCCGGGAGAGCTTCCATACTAGGCGCCCCATAGAAGGGAGGTCAGTGGTGTGAAAGCGAGTGGAGACCCCTTTGTTGCTCTTTCCAGTCCCAGGATCCTGCCCCCAGCTCTCTCCAGCTCTCAGGCCCCCCTGCCTTTCTCTGTCCTCAATCAGAGCCCCTTTCTATGCATCGCTCCTTTTAGTCTTCACAACACTGCTTCGAGGTTGGGATTGTCACCTCTGTTGTACAGGTGAAAAAGTGAGGCTCAGAGACATGGAGCCACTTCTGAGACACCTGGGAATTAGAAGCAGGTCTCCAGGCTCTGGCAAGGGTCCTGAACTGCACTGAAGCTGGTCGGTGAAGGGACTGCTCCACTCATCTTCCTGCCTTGGTGCCATCCTAGCAGAGAGAGCTCGGCATTTGTGGTCCCACAGGCTTGGGTTCCAATCCCAGCTCTGCACTTACTGGTCATACTGCTCTGGGTAGACTGCTTCATCTCCCCAGCCCTCCCTCTCCTTAGCTGTCCAATCAGGATGGGACAGAGCTGGCAGAACACAGCTCCCAAGACCAGGAGCTCTGTGATGCAAACCTGGGCGTCCCCCTTCACCAGCTGTGCCACCCAGTGGAGGCTGCAGCACCTCTCTGGGGCTCCATCCCACATCCTCAGACCATGTTTAGAACTAACACGTGTCACTCTGGATTACTGCAAGGATTACATGAGCTGGCTCCTGTGTAGGTTTTAGCACACACTTGGCACATAAGCAAGAGCTCAGCAAACGCCCTCAATTGAAATAATATCATCATATTTCATCGAATCTAAGGTGCTGTCACAATGGCAAGATGTGCCCTGAATTCAGAGATGCTACCATATGAAAAAAAGTGTACTTGGAATCAAGAACTCCCTCCTATGTGTGGTGCCTGCCCCACGTGAGGCATAAGGATGGGCATTTTACATACATTTCCTACTGAATTCTGGCAATAATCCTACAAGGTGCAGTTTATTTTCCCCATTACACTGGTGAGAAGACTGAGGCTCAGGGAGGTGAAGTCACTTCCTCTACATTATATTGTTTGTAAGAGGTGAAGGTAGGATCAACAGGTCACTCTGTTACCAAATCTAAAGTGCAGAGGCAAAAAGCAGACATGATCATGTTTTGCAGAGTACAAAATTCCAGTCATATGTGTAGAAGGAGAGAAGGAGGAAAGCTAATAATAATAATATTAATAATAATAATGTCTTCTTAGCATTGGGTGCCTATTATGTGCCAGGCACTGGGGAAAGGGATCTACTTGGATTACTTCATTTAAGTCCTGCAGCAACTCTCTATTATAATCCCTATTTTACGGATGAGCAAAATGAGGCTCAGAGTGGTAAAGCAACTAACCCTGGGTCACACAGCCAGGAAATGGGCTTATGGGCTCTGGAGTCAACTTAACTCTTAACCCGATACTGGAAGCTGCTCGCCTTGGGTGCAGGGAGCTTAGCTGTAAGGACCCTCTCTACCCTTGGTGGGCTCCCCAGGGCCCCCTGCCCCACCCAGGCTCCAAGCTGGGAGTCCACTAGGTTCTCACCCACTTTTCTGTGACTAGTCTGTCTTCAGCCTCTCTCCTTGCCCATCGGGACCCGGGCTGGAGCGGCAGGCACGACGGAGATGGAGAGAGCGTGTGGTATGCAGATCGCCCCATTAAAATTTCATGTGGATTCAAAAATTCAGTGTTGACTCTGGTGACGCAAATAGGTATGAAAATTCCGAGGAAGGCACACTCATTGTTACCGAAATCAAATGGTTGAACGGCCACTAATGAGGCAGACAAGGAGCCTTGCTCACCCTCTGAGGATTGGGGGAGACGAGAGGAGCAATCACGCTACATTATTCATATCCTCTTGTTTGAGTTTCAGATCTCAAGGAGGCTCTGGAAGGGAAAGGGAGAAAGGGCAGAGGCGGCGGGGAGGGTGGCGGGAAGACGGCCTCACTCTGCCAGCTGCAGTGGGTCGGGTGACTAATTGACAAGTACTCACAGAGCCCCTTCCCCAGGGTGCCCCTCTCTTCCAGCTCTCATTTTCAGCTCCTGCCCACAAGCACCTGCCATGGTGCTAGATTCCCCCACCGTGGTTTGTGTTGTGTGGTGGTCGTGTTGTGTGTGAGCTTGAGATGCCAAATGACGGGAGGGCGCATGTGCATCTGGCTTCCGGTCCTGGCCCTGTGTGAGTTCGGGCTAGTGGCTAAACCTTTCTGAGCCTCAGTTTCTTCCCCTGCAAAATGGGGAAGCCAACCAGCAGCTCTTCTACCTACTTTGTGGAGGGAGAGTGGAATTTCTGAGGTTCAAATGCTACATTGTAGCACTTCTCACACTTGAATCCTTAGGAATTACTCAGGGACTTTGTTGGATGCAGATTCTGATTCAGCAAGTCAGGGATGGGGCCTGAGGTTCTTCATTTCCAACCAGCTCTCAGGTGAGCCGGGTGCTGCTTGTTTTTGTGGACCCCACCCTTTGTGCATCAGGCGAGGCCATAATAATAGAGAAGCAGTTTGTAGGGTGGATCGGCTGTGCATCCACATCCCTGGGCAGTTTGGAAAGACCCAACGTCCATGGCATCCCTTGAAGGTCAAGTTTAATTGGTTGGGTCCAGGCATCTGTAGTTTTAAACCCCCACCCCTCTTCGTTTTTATGTGCAGACAGATTGTCGCAGTTCTTATTACTAACACTTCTCTATTGTTTATCCCGTTCATATTTCCTGACCGTTTTGTAAGACCTTCTCTTTCCTAATTCCCCTTCAGCACCCAATGGCACCACACACTGGGTGTGTAAGGGGATGCATCTCTTCCTCCTCTCTGAGCAAAATCGTTCAGGCAAGAAAGAGCCTGAAGACCCAGTCACTTGTTCTCTGAGGGGAAAGAGATGCTGCATGAGAAGGGACCAACCTCTCTCCAGAGGCAGCAGCCCCCCCTCCAGATTCTAAGAATGCACTTGGGGTCCACTCTCTGGAGAGGCGGGGGAAAGTGTGAAACGAGAGTCACCTGAGTAGCCGTCCCTTCAGTGATTTCTGAGATTGCTGCCCCATCACACTGGTGACACGTTCTCTAAAAGTGTGAAAGAGGAGCCATGGAGGTAAAGCCAGCTTGCCGGGAAGGGGTTGATCCCCACCTGCGTGGAATGTGCAATCCCACCGTTGACCATGCACCCGGCATAACTAATAAACAGGTTCCTGAGCGGAGCACTCCCTGCATTTCGTAATTATTACTGGGCTATAAAAATTCCTCCTCCCTCCTGCCAACATTATCTTAGTAAACGTTATGAGCGCTCACGAGGTTAATGCAAGGCCGTAAATCCGCAGTGGGTCGAACAAGTGAGACTTGAGGAACTGTTCATAAATCTACCAGAATGGCTCCAGTTTGTTTATTTAATAAAATATCATTTCATAGAAATGCACAGGGCACTGCGGGGTTTGCACCTCAGCGGGCGCGTGTAGGGAGGGGGTGAGGTGAGGTCTGCAGGGGACGGCGTGTGCATGCACACGGGCGTGCCCAGGACCCCGTGCACATGGGCAGGGCACGCGTCTGCCTGGCGCCCAGACAGTCATGCGGTCTGTTATCACAGTAGCCGTTCTGAACTCAGAACCTGCTCCACTTAAGGCAGCCTGTTCTCTCGGCATTCTTTAATGGACCTTGTCAATATTTGAAACGATGCTACAAAGCCCAGGACATGTGTAAAGCTGTTTGCACAACAAGAACACCTCCCCGAGCCAATCTTCTGGGATTTGTTTGGGGTGCTTTGCCCAAGCTGGGCTGTTAAATCAACAAGAAGTCAGGCTTCCCCACACGGCGTGGAATAAAATGCCAAAAGCATGGGCATTGGAGGAAACAGAAGTGGGTTCTAACTCAAGATTCGCCTCTTACGGGGAAGATGGCCTTGGTGTTCACCTCTCTGGCCTCAGTTTTCTTCTTTGTACCATAGAGATCATTGTCTGCGATGTGAGATGCAGGAGGACTGGAATGGGGAACCAAGATGACTTTCTTTGCTATTTCATTCGCCTGTGAGTCTGCAGCATTGCAGTAACTCTGAAATGCCTTTGTTAATGAGTTTTGGCTGCAGGTCATCTCCAGGGCCTTCATTCTTTTCTTTTTAATTGATTGGGCCTCAATCTGGAAGTAAAAGACAGTAGGATGGGATCAAATGGAAACAGCAGAAGTTCTGCAGAACATGGAGGTGGCATTCCTGCCATGTGGAGATTTGCATCCCTGAGCCTGTCATGGGAATCAAGTCACTTGACAAAGGAGACAGACATAGTGGTCTTGTGGTGAGGACCACGAAGTCCATAGACCAGGGTTCGAGTCCTGACTCTTAACACTTAACTGTCTGAGGGATCTCTGTGGTCAAGCAGCTTAACCCCTGGATTCCTGTGGAATGATATTTTTTCTTTTTAAAGAAAAAATGTTACCTTTTTTTCCTTTTTTTGGCCACACCATGCTGCATGTGGGATCTTAGTTCTCCCACCAGGGATCGAACCCATACCCCCTGCATTGGAAGCTCAGAGTCTTAACCACTGGACCACCAGGGAAGTCACCCTGTGGAATGATCTTAACATCTGCCTCTTAGGGTTCTGAGCATGACATGAGCTGATGTGGGTAGTGTTTATACAGGCCTGGAGTGTTGTACAAAGTCAATAAATAATGGCAGATGGATAGTGGAGGAAAAAAAGAGGCAGAAATGAGGGTGACCAACCTGTCTCAGGTGTTCCCCGGACTGTCCCAGTTTGGAAACCGAAAGGCCTCATATCCTGGGAACTCCCTTCATCCTGGAAAAACTGGATGGTTAGTTGCTCTAGTGGGAATGGATAAGTCAATGCTTGAAGCACTCTCAACTCTGGGTTTAATTTGGCCACAGCTATTGATGATTTAATAACAGCTGGCTGATTATAGAGGCTTCATCTAAAAGGCTCTAATTCCCCAAGGCTAATTGCTGAGCGTTTGATTAACCCAGCGGCTCTCATTAGAATCACCTGAAGAGCTTTCCAAACATACCAATGCCTGGGCCTCACCCCAGACCATGGTTTCTCGAGCTCACTGCTATTGACATATTGGGCTGGATAATTCTTTGTGGTTGGGGGCTGTCGTGGGCAGTGAGGGATGTTGAGCAGCATCCCTGGGCTCCACCCTGAAGATGCTGGCAGCAGTGCCCTAGTCTTGTGATGACCAAGAAGAACTCCTGGGTAGAATCACCCCAAGTTGAGAACTAATGCCCCAGACCAACTCAAGAATCTGGGAGCAGAGTAGGAACTGAATCTTGGTATTTCGTATTAAGTTCCCTGCCCCAAGCTGACTCTAGCATTCACCCGGGGCCAAACTCCTTGTGAATGTAGGTGGATGCTGACATTCAAAGAGAACTTTGGAGGCGGCTGGAGTGGACTTGGGGTTTGGCCCAAGGTGACCACGGGGAAGAGAAGGTACTCACAGACCTCATGTGATAAGAGATGTGCTGAATTCCTATTCCCAAAGATGCCCCTCTCTCTCACCTGCTTCACAGCCCAAATCTCACTATTACATACAAGTTCCTTTAGGAAGTTTCAAGTGCCCCATTTGAGTCCTCTTTTAAGATACTTTTGGAAGGAAGTACATGACACTGTTATTGGTCACTCTTGACTTCTTCAGGATGAGGCTATGCTGTCTCTCAAAACAGCATAGCTTGTGGGATCTTGCTTCGCTGACCAGGAATTGAACCCAGGCCCCTGGCAGTGGAAGCAAGGAGTCCTAACCACTGGACAACCAGGGAATTCCCTCTCAAAACATTTTGACCTCCTAAATTATTTGATCCTCAAAACTCTCTGGGGTAGTGTAGATTTATTTGTACACATTACAGAAAAATGCCTTTCAGAGAGGTTAAGCAATTTTCTCAAGTTCATACAGCTGGTTGGCAACATGACAGAAAGCAAAACTCAGGACAGGTCACTGGCTTTTAGTGACTGGCCTGCTCTGCCTTTTGTTTCCTCCTGTCCCTCAGAGGACCAGGTGTTGGCTGAACTCTGCCGGGGCTGGAGGTAGGACATGTAAAATTCCCTGTGCTCTGCCTTGGCCTGGAAGGAAACATTCCTTTATGCTAAGCTTGTACTTATATCATTTCCTTGAATCGCCAGACATCCTTATGTAGGAATGGCTCTGATTCTCCCTTTTGGGGAGAAGAAAGCTGAGGCCTGAAGAGGGGAAGCAATTTGCATGTGGAGGTGTCAGGACTCAAAATCAGGGTGGGGGGGGGTACAGCATTCTATGGTGACAATGAGTGGAAATTTCAGTATTTACGTTTTCCAGCTGTTGACATGAGAAGGATTCCAGTAGTTCCAAAATTACTTAGGTCTGAGTGGAAGTGGCCAATTAAATCCTTGGTGTTCAGAATACTCTACACACTCCTGTAAGCAAAGATTTCTTTCTTCTTTTAGATGCAATCTGGGTGGGCCAGAGGGAAAACAGAAAATGAGGGGTGAGGCACAGAGGTCTTCCATGTAGACTCATCAGAGTTGCGCCCTCCCTCTGCTAACAAAGTCCTTCTTCAACCCGGAAGGGTTCAGCCCAGCTCTTCAGGGTTGGCTCTCTCCTTGCCTAAGTATCTACAGGTCTTGGAGCTGAGACAATAAGTGACTCGGGGCAAGGTCAGCATTTCTCATATTTCTTCCAAGGTGAATGGTAGTCACGGTGTAATTGTGAAAAGCGATTACAAGAATCACAATAGTACAAATCGAGAGTGAGTCTTCTGACTGCCAGGAGAGGAAACATCTTAGGATTGGTTTCCTAAGAGGAATCCATCATTTTGATTTTAGCTGTGGCAGTGAACACAACATTTGGTCTAATTTTAGACACATTCTGAGACAGGAATAGGTTGTGCTGTGTCTTTGTCAGACAGTAACTTATACATTTTCTGAGTCTAGGATGGATACTGGCTGAAAATTTATGTTCAAAGAAAGTTCTGTGTCTTTAGAATCACACCAGAAATTTCTAATGTAATGACAGTGATTCCTAACCCAAGTGGAAATGTGTATTGGTTGAAATATCTGTGTTGATAACCATTAAACTTGGAAGTGAGAGAGAAGGGAAAGATGTGGTTAAAAGAAACCACACCTCGCTTGCATCGCAGAGGAGACTTGGGAGATAAGATGGAGTCCATTAGTCAGAGAAAGTGGGAAAGTCACGAAGGCAGGAACAGCACATGCAAAGCCATGGGGCCATGAGGAACCCAGTCGTATTACGGGTCAGGGCAAATTTCAGTGGCAGGAGCAGGGAGTTATGGAATGGGGAGGTCAAGAGATGCAGCTGGCTGGGGAAGGTCTGAGAATTCTTACCCTGCAGTCGGCTTTCCCTCTAACACTCAGCAGAAGCAGGCTTTTACCCCAATCCCCACCCCACCTCTGACTGTTGGCTTGGATGCCTGGCTTCCTGAGGGTTGGAAACTCATCTCCATCACCCTGTGGACTTGTGACTATGTTAAGTTACATAGCAAAGGAGAATTAAGGTTGCATATGGAATTAAGCCTGCAGATTCACTGCCCTTAAAATGGAGAGATCATCATGGATTATATGAGTGGGCCCAGTATGGCCACAAGAGTTCCTAAAAGCAGAAGAGAGAGAACTAGAGAGATGACAGCATGAGAACGAATCAGCAGACTCCATCTGCTGGCTTTGCAGGTGGAGGAAAGGGCCATGGATCAATGGGTGAGGCCGCCTCTGGAAGCTTTCAAAGGCAAGGAAACTGGTTCTCCACTAGAGTCTCCAGATGGAACACTGGCACCTTCATTTTAGCCTAGTGAGACCCATTTCAGACTTCTGACCTCCAGAATTGTAACATAATAAGTCTATGTTGTTTGAAGTCACTATGTATGTGGTTATTCATCACAGCAGCAATAGGAAGCTCATCCAGGCCCCCATTTCTTCATCTGAGAAATGAGTTTAATAATCATGCCTCTTTTGTGGTGTGTTGAAAATTGAGTTAATGGACATCAAATGTTCAGCATAGCTCCCGGCCAACAAGATATGTTCTTTTCTATTAAAGCCACAGGCAGGTTGAGTCCCATGCCTACGAGCCTAGCTGTGTTTGGCTGGTCTAACAAGGGACTGGAAGAAAGAATCCTGGACTAGAGATCAGGAAGACTGGGTTCAAGTCATGGCTCTGCCTCTCACTAATGGACAGATGATCTTGGACTTGTTCTTACTGTGACCTGGGTCTCAGTTTTCCAGTCTATGTGATGGGTGTGGAGAGAGATGGCTCCTAAGCATCCTTCCATCTGTGACCTTGTGAGGATTCAGATTGTGTATGTGTGTGTGGGGGGGGGAGGGGGGGACTTTTGTAGCTCATTTGAAGCCCTTGGAGTGGTTTTCTGTGAATGTACACTTCACATCATGTTCTTGAGACTTCAGAGCTGATGGTGGTCACCCCAATGCACTTGCTTCTCCCTGCAGAGAAGAGAAGCCTGCATCCTGAGTAGGGGATAGGATTGAGGGAGCATTCTGAGGCCACAGGCCAAGTTGACTGGTCTCTGCTAGTGTCTAGTCCACATTCTTGGGTACATCAGCTGCTCCCCAAACTCAGAAAGCAAATCAACAGCTAAACACATTAATATCTCTTGGTCCTCTTAGCCAGAGTCAATACCTGAGGCCTCCTGGTGCAGTGGAAAGACTTGGGTTTTGCAGCAAGTTGAGATGGGTTTCAACAGAGGCTGGGTCACTTGCTTGTGAGCAAATTGCTTAACCTCCATGAGCCTTAGTTTACACACCTGGCAAATGGGGATAATGATAGGCTACATTAGACTAAAGTAGATTCAACTTCATAAAGTCATTATGATAACCAATATATTAATTCAAGTAAAACGGTATGATAATTGCTATGACTTGCAGGAGGCGTGAGGAAGTGTGGGAAGTATTAACCCTTGCAGTGGGGGATGATAGTCATAAGGTTATACCCAAGCTGAACTTTAAATGGGGATAATGTACGTGAAAAGCTTAGTACAATACCTGATGTGAATTATATGCTCGTAAAGGAAAAGGAAGAGAATAAGAAATGAGGTTGGTGGGGGCTCCAGGACTCCCTCCCTACTGAGTCTGATCCATCTCAGTCCTGAGCCTTTTCCTCTTCCTGCTTCTCCCTCTTGCCCCGTCACTGCATGCATGCTTGGTCCTGGCCCCGTGCCCTGAATCCTACTGCAGGGGCACCCAGCAGGCACAGACATGACAGGAGAGGGAGAGAGGCAGAGCTGAAAAGAGGGGCTTGAAGAAGATTGATGCTGGCATTGTTGTCATGGCAACGACAGGATGGGCTTGAGGCCCCACTGCCGGGAGCAGCTCCTCCAGCTCTTCCTGGATTCCAGAGCCTTTGAGGGGAGGCGAGAGGCTCAGGTAGGGACCCTGAGAACACAGGTGGTCCTCAGGGTGACAGCCAGTGAGAAGGGAGGCTCTGGGTTCTGCCAAATCAGTGGGCTCTTAGAGAAGACCTGTCCAAATCCCTGAATTGAAAGGTGGGGAAACTGAGTACTAAGGAGGAAAGTGGTGAGGGCAAATATTTTCTAAGCACCTATTAGGTACCTGATACTTTCAACTCACTTCTAATTACTTGTCTCTCTTTTCCACCCAACTGTGTGTTTTGGGAGGACAGGGAAGCATCTTGGGTGAGGGCTAGGTGTCAGAGAGACCTGGGTTCAAATCCTTGCTCTGCCGCTTACCAGGTGGGTGGCAGTGCGTGTTATCTCCCTTCTCTGAGCCTCAGTTTCCTCACCAGCAAAATGGATAAACTTTATGCTATATAATATTGCCTGCCTCATAGAGTGGTTGAGATTTTTGAATGACATAACTGATATAAAATGCTTCATGTAGTGCTTGGTAAAGCATAAATGCTCAATAAATGTCCCTATGATAATACTATTACAAGGCTATCCAGAGGAAAGAATCTTCACATTTTGCTGGCTCAAAAAAAAAAAAAAAAAAAAAAAGGAAACCAAAACAAAAAAAGCACTGTATTTGTGTAGCTTCAGTAGGGGTGAGATCTAGTTTACTTCTTAAAACCTCTGGTTTAGCCCCTTTGCCTGCCTTACATTTGTAGCTATATTTTCTGTCTGTTAGAGAGCAGAGATCTATTGGCTAATGGAAGCGCATAGGTCAGTATTCAAGAGATATAGGTTAATAATAATAATAGTTCTCATTTATTGGGAACTTACTATGTGCCAGGCTCCTTGCTAAATGTTTGACATAAATTCTTCACCATAACTCTTTGTTAGGTGCTTTTATTATTCCACTTTAGAAGAGAGGAAACTTAGGCTCAGAGAGGTTACATACATCATCCAAGGTCACAGAGCTGGTACGTGGCAGAGGTGGGACCTCAGTCCCAGGTGGAGCTTATTGTTGAGGATGAGAGAGAGCAGATTAAGACTGGTGCCGCTGACCTTGGTCCTGAAACATTAGTGGCCTGTGGGGCTTAGCTACTCCTCAGAATGCTTGTTCATGGTGTGGTGCTCCTGTCCTGCCTCCCCTAGGAATCTGACAGGTGAGAGAAGAGGCAATGGGGAAAGGACACAGGAAGGAGAACACAAGGAGCCAATGAGAGAGAGGGGGTGGGGTGGGGGGACCAGGGCCTTCTGGAAGGAGGAATCTCCTGAACGGTTGCTAAGGAGAAGTAAAAGTGACTTGATTTGATATATATTTTGAATAACAAAATTGCTGGGGGAAGTGCTTTTTGAGACATTTGATCCTCCCCTTCCTTGTCACATTAATGGTCAGTAACCTATTTTCTCTCCTTAACAAATGGGGGTCTCATTATTCTTACCTCACATAATAGTGAAAAATCCAACATGGTGCCAGGCACATCTGGGTGCTGAGTGCATTCTTCTCAGCCCTTCTCCTGGTTTCATCAGTAAGTATCCTCTGCCTATACTTGCTCTGGCCCAGGCTCCATCCTGGCCAGCCAGTCCCTGACCCAGACTGTGAGTTTCCTGGGAAGAATTTCTGCAGCCCAGCCACCCAAGTTCATTTGTAATGCGGGCTTTCCCTGCCATAAAGCTCCAAGCTGCTTGGAAGAGTTTGGAACCACATTTCCCTGCATTAAAAAGTGCCTCGAGTGAGGATCGTGTTCCAATGGCGGCATGTAAATGCCTCTTTCAAGAGGGGAAATTGCTTTGAAGTTACTATTTCCCTGGCTTTGATAATAATCTGCTTAATGTCTTGTGTCAAACTAATTACAGCATAATTACCTTTTTTAATAACAGGTACTTTTAATTGGTGCAGGGTTAAACAATTCTGTTGTAAAAATCGGTTGTTTTACATTCATGGCTATAGTTTACAAAGAACTGGGACAACCTTGTAATATTAAACACTCCATGGAGCTGGAATGGGGCGTGAGTGAGAATGCTGCCATGCCTCCTCTCCTTGACATCGGACCCATTTCTTGCAGTGCTTCAGCTGTTCATGGACAGAACTTCTTATGCCAGACTCTTGGCAGAAGAGAAGAAGAATGCTTAGGGCTACATGTGTTCACATGCATCATCTCGCTTCAGTCTTGTCTGTGTGCATGAAAGCATGTCAAAGACGTGTTGTTGTCTTCATTAAATAGCTGGCTAAACTGAGGCTCAGCGAGGTTAAGAACCTCTTACTTGCATGAATCAGACTCTGAACTCATGCCCTTTGCTCCTTTGTGAAAGGAGGTGCAGTTGAGTGGTTAAGAGCTTGGGATGGGTCTGGAATCCAAAATATCTAGGCTTGATCATAGCTCTATAATATAATTACTGGGTGACCTACGGTAACTCCTTACCCTCTCTGGGCCTGTTTCCGCATCAGTAAGAGTGAGAGGTAATAATAGTGTCTACCTCATGGGACTAATAAGATAATGTAAAACAACATGGGCTGAGTGTCTAACGTAGTGAGTGCTCGCAGAGTGGTAATTC
Organism: Hippopotamus amphibius kiboko; assembly: GCF_030028045.1. Taxonomy (NCBI): domain Eukaryota; kingdom Metazoa; phylum Chordata; class Mammalia; order Artiodactyla; family Hippopotamidae; genus Hippopotamus; species Hippopotamus amphibius. The sequence goes on along the minus strand of NC_080193.1, from coordinate 6,920,880 downwards.
CTCCTGTTCCCTCTGAGCATTGCTGCCGTTGGACTTTTGTTCTCCTGGATTCCTTCATTATGAAACTCTGAGACCCCGTGGATGTATTTTCTCATGTCTTGACTGAAAAAAAGTGCACACACTCATCTCATTACTGCAGCTTTTTGCATTTCATTAAAAAACCTGACAGGCCATTTCATAATAATTTATTAGCATAGAGTCAATTTTTATTAATTACAATCATTAATTTATCAGTGTTCCCGTCATCTGAAGTTTGGTCAGAAATGAAAGGTGAGAAGTGCAGAGAGAAAAATGGGCAAAATGGAAGTTTCAGGGCTCAGGATCCAGTGGGGTGGAGGTGGGGGTGGAAGGGGCTGACTGGGTTGGTGGACTCAATGGAATAGGAGGCACCATCTTGGATGCAGAGCCTGGGGGAGGGGCAGTGTCTTGCACTGGAAATCAGGGGTTTGACCACTGAGTGAGGCTTCCTTTATTAATACGGGAACAAAGGAAGTATGGGGGTGACATATGCAGGTCATCAAAGACCTTAGGAACAAAATCCTAGAAGTTCTGGAGAACTCAACAAATACCTGTTGAACAGATGAACAAATGGATCATCTACCCACCTTCTGCCCACTTTACAGAGGCAGAAGATGAAGTCCAGAGAGGACATGTGACCTACCCAAGGTCACATAGCCCATTGATGGTTGAATCAGACACAGGAATTAAACCTGCTGGACCTTTGACCAGTGGCCTTTCCCTACCTTACATGTCCCCCATTTTTGTGTTTTGGCTTTTCCCTCCATCTCAGCCCTTGAGGGCTCTCCTTTTCATCAGAAAAGGTAAAATGAAAAGGAGAAGTATGGATCGAGAATAAAGATGAGTCTCTTCTCTCAGGAAGGGACAGGGTTTGTTTCTATCTGGGTCCTGGTCTTGCTTCACTGAGCCTCGTTTCTGGCACCTATGTCCTGGCTCGATGCTCGTTCTTCTCTGGGCAAGCAGCCATTCTAATGGTTTCACTGCAGAATCAGTGAAAAGTGAGCTGGGGAAACACTCAAGTGCTGGGGTCCACCCTGGATTTGTGATCTGCATGGCTAATGAGGAAACTGTCTAAGGGATGGGAATCACTGCTCTTGGTCCTGACCACACGAGTCAACTCCATGGCCAACTGCTCCTGCATCCCAGATCTGTGTGGTGATGCTTCTCCTCCTATTCTCTCCACTTTCTCCTCTTATACACCAGGATGGGGTCTAGCGGCAGCATCCTTCCCCCTCCTGTGTCCCAATCCCAGTTCACAGGAGCAGGTGAACATCCTCTTTAGCGGCAGGGGTTCGGGGTCACATGGATCTCGGTTTGAATCGCAGCCTGGGGCAGGTGCCTTTGCCTCTCTGTGCCTCAGTTTTCTCATCTACAAGTGGTACCCACCTTTGTGGGTATTGTAAAGACTGAAGGTCAGTGCACGTACCCCAGCCTGGGAGGAGGGCTGGTGGTGGGCAAGGAAAGCTTTCTTCAGGAGGTGCTCCCAAGGCAGGATCTTGATAAGATGAGTATGAATTAGCGAGGGATTCTGTTGGCAATGGGCTGGTGGTAGACCTTCTGGGAGGAGGTAATGCTGTACACAGAGGCATGTGGACTAGAAACAGCATGGTGTGTGCAGGGAACCCTGGGCATCTCAGTACGTACTGAGTGTAAACTGCACGGCGGAGAGCGTTGGGGAGGGCAGCAGGGACCAGATCATACTGGAACCCTGCAGGCTATGATGAGTTGAGTAGCTTTTGTTCTGAGGGCAGTGGGAGCGCTGTGAAATGGGTATGTGTGTGACATGATTCTAAACGATAGAATTAAAATACAACAGAGGGATTTGAAGGGGTAGTGTGGAAATGGCCAGTGAGGAAGGTGCAATAGCCATTCCAGGTGAGAGATGATGGTGGCTTGGCCAGATGGAGGGGAGGGGTGGTGGTTGTGGGGAGGAGATGTTGGATTCAAGAGTTATTAAGGATGAAGAATCCTTTGCTGGGAATCTTCTCTGCCTACATCCCATCTTCGAAGGCCAAACCTGAGGTGTGGCCTGTTGCATGAAGATGTTATAGGTCATCAACCTTCCTAAGATGGAAATTTCCTCTCCCTGGATCTTTGCAGCTCTCAAACATGACATCATGAGGTCAGACATGTCTAGGTCTTGTCCCCTTGGGGAAGGGTCTGTGCCAGCTATATTCTGTACCCAAGCACTTAGCTTGGCCCAGATTTGGCATGAGATGAGCAAGCACTGGATAGAAGAATAAGTAGTGTTGGTGTCATTGTCACTGCTTCCTAGAGTTCAAGACACAGAAAAGACATGAAGTATATCATGTGTCACCCTTCCGACACATGAGGCCACCACTCTCTCTTGCCCAGAAAGTAAAGTTGAACCTTTTTGACTATATTGGTCTTTCTCTCCCTGGACAACTAAAGTAAATCCCTAGCTCAGCTCATCCACAATTCCCCTATCTGAGCCTCAGTTCACTTGTCTGAAATTGAGGATCCCCACATTTTTTTGCCAGGTGGCTGTTTTCTGAATCCCCTTAAAACATGAGCATTCCTCTGGATTGAGGGGGAGCCCCAAATGAGCAAGCTCTCCCTTCACAAATGATTTTGGCTCTTCACACTTGAGCTGTGGGATCCACCAGGATTACAGCAGGAACCATGGGGTCAAGCTGTTCTTGGCTAGGGAAGTGGCATGTATGGGAGGCCCAGGAGACAGAGTGATTCAAGATTAATAACCTAGTTATTGGGGGTACTTTGTTCTGACCTGATGACAGTCATCATGAGCCAGGCTGGGGACAGATGGCCACTTGCAGATCCAGACCCTGTGGGGTTTGTTGCGGTAAAGTGTTGCCAGCCTGGAGCAAGGTCAGCAAAGTGGCCCTCGCAGACTCCTCTGGGGCAGAGGTGATCAAGAGTTCTAAGAGACCCAAGGATCCCTGGGGTCCAGGGAAAAGGCAAGGACACTGAGGAGTGGGGTTTGCAAAGTCTGAACCATGCCACATGCTTGGAAGCTGTGAGTAACGGCCAAGATCATGGGCTTTAAGTTCGATTCATGGACTGGGTTCAAATACTGGGTCTGTGCACTTGAACTCTGGGTCCTGGGGCAAGGGGTTCAATCTTAGCACAGTTCTCAGCATTTTGTAGGCTCTCAGCACATGGCAAGGTGCATGAAGCAGCACATTCAGTGAGCCCAAGGTCACACGGAGCCGTAAGACTCTGTCCTAAGGTGCATGTATTGAGAGAGAGGAAAGGAAGAGGACCGTCATAATATTGATGTCAGGAGTCAGGACCACCCCCCCTTTTATCAGCAGATGGGGTTGCAGCATGCTTTGTGCTTCAGAACAACAGCCGATTATCTTTTGCTTGACCACCCACTCCTGTCTGGTGTCTGCTTGGGGCTAGATGTGTAGCCGTATATTGCATGTGTTCCCCACTCTGGGTGGGTTTGGGTCTGAGATACATAAATCTGCCTAATTCTGAATGATGCTGAAAGTGAGAATTAAATTATCTGTGTTAAATGACACCGATGTTAGACGTAGATAAACCCAATCTATATCTGATCTCTGTCATCTCTTGGCATAGTGCCTGGGAACTTAACATGTGGATACCATGATTTTTGGGGTAGTGGGGGCCCAGGTGCACAGAATTGAGTAGACCCTCTCTGCAAGGACTCTTGTTTTAGTTCTGGTTTTTTTTTTTTTTTTTTTTTTGGCACACGGGCTTAGTTGCTCCGTGGCATGTGGGATCTTCCTGGATCAGGGATCGAACCTGTGTCCCCTGCATTGACAGGCGGATTCTTAACCACTGCGCCACCTAGGAAGCCCAGGACTCTTGTTTTAAATTACCCCCTCCATCTTCCACCCCGATGCCCCTCCTCTTTCCCACACTGGCACACATCCCAGTTTGTATGCCCTCCAACCCACAGTTCGGCCATTCACACATATTTGCATCTTTGGGAAATGTATGGTCCGTGTAATTTTGTAAATTGCAGAAATGGTTTTGGGTTCTCTTTCTGGCTCTTGTTCTTTCTCAGCATTGTTTTTAAGATCTGCTTATGCTACTGCACATAAATCTGACTCCTTTTTTTTTCTGACAGTTACAAAGTATTTCCCATTTCCCAGTTTGCCTCCCACCACGTATGACTCACCTGTTTTCCAAAGGAAGAAACATGGCCACTTTTTGTCAGCATAGCAAGAATGCAATGAACGCCCTTGTGCATATCTTCCTGTGGCCCGAATGAGAATTTCTTCAGACTGTGTCGCCAGTGTTGGGTTCGCTGAGCTCTTGGGTGTCTGCACATTTAATTCCACCAAGTCTGGCCAGACTTTTCTCAGATGGCCACATCATTCCCTTTCTGTCCAGCTGTCCATGAAAATTCCTCTCTTACCACATTTTTGCCAAGACATGATACTACAAGTATCTTTCTCTTTAACTTTCGCCATCCAAATGGGGATAATGTGATGCTTCGTGGTTAATTTAATTTCCATGTCACTCATCTCTGGTAATTTTGAACACATTGTTACATACTTAATAGAAATTTTCTTTCCTTTTCTTTGAATTACTTATTAATGTATTTTGTCCATTTCACTATTGGATTCTCTAAGTTGTTTTTCCCCCTGATTTGTAGAGCTCTTTGTTTCCTAGATAGTTATCCTTTGCAGATATCTTGTTTCACCCCATTAGCCTTGGGCTAACTTTGTCTATGGTGTTCATGGGATGGATGTCTTTAATTTCATGTAGTGAATTCCATCCTTTACCCATATCATAATCTCTAATGTGGGATGTTTTCAAGAAATTTTACCCCCTCCCATTGAAGGTCACAAGAATATTCTCCTATATTTTCTTTCTACTTCTTGCTTTTCATGTTTAGGTATTTAATCTATTTGGATTTTATTTTTGTATATGGTGTGAGGTAGGAATCCACCTTGATTTTTCCCTGTAGAGTAATTCAGTTGTCTCAATATCATACTCAATAATTCATCATTTCCCCACTGTTCGTGATGCCATTTGTCTGTCTGTCTGTCTGTCTGTCATCTATCTATCTATCTATCTATCTATCTATCTATCTATCTATCTATCTATCTATATCTATCTCTGCTCTCCATTTTGCTCCATTTGTCTTTTGAAAAGTATACTATTAACATGGTTGTAATCAACAACAGCAAAAGCTAAGCATCTCAGTAGGGTTATAGGAAGTCGAGTCTGCAAAAGGACTTTAGAAATTACTTTGTCTGGTCACGTTGTATCACACATGGGGCAATTAGGCTCAGAGGATGGCAGCTCCACGTTCAAGGACATAGTCAGAAATGGAATTCTTGTCTCCTGACTCCCACCCTCATCAAGCATTCCTGAATATTTTTTCCGTTTCGTGACACCTGAGGGTGTTTGGATGTGAGTGCCTTTTAGGGGCAAACATATTCCGAGCCTTAATGTTAAATTAAATACCAAATACCTTAACATTTGAAAAAATGACATTTATTATACCAAGTTGTAAACAGAGGAAAAATTACAATAGAACCCAGTGTAGATCTTACATAAACGGCACCCATTCGGTGTAATGACTCTGAGAATGTCAGTGCTAACAAGCACATAATTGGCACCGGGGAGATAATTTTTGCCACCTTATGCAAAGGGGAAACCTTTCTGCATAATGATTTTACCTAGGAATATTCTTTATTCAACAGGCCCATTTGCATAACCCTCCCAACTTTCTCAAGTTAATACAAAATGCTCTGGAGACATTGCCAGGTCTTTTCCAGAAGACGTCTGCTGCTTTTTCTGTTTCTTCTTCTTCTTTTTTTTTTTTAGTTTCCCACTCCCCACCCTCAGCTTTATTGAGCTATAACTGACATATAACATTGTGTTAAGTTTAAGATGTCTGGTTCTTGAAATAAACTCCCCTCTCTCGAGCATGCGTGTGTGTTGTGTGCCAGGTGCTGTGCTTCCTGCCTCAAGAGCGTGATTCAAATGTGCATTTACAGCACCCCGAAGCTGGATACTTTTTGAGAGCTGGGTTCTTTTCTATTCTTTTCTTCACGATATTCCCAACATCTAGGAAAAGGCTCCAGCTGCAGGAGATGCTCACTATTGTTTTTTTTTTTTCTTCTTGTATTGGCTGTGCTACATGGCATGTGGGATCTTAGTTCCCTGACTAGGGATCGAACCCGTGCCGCTTGCAGTGGAAGTGTGGAGTCTTAACCACTGGACTGCTAGGGAAGTCCCATTGCTCACTATTGTTGAGTGAATATGTGAGTGCCTGTCATGACGATCCTGTGAGGTTGTTTTTGTCACTAGACGTTGATCTTACCTGTGTAAGGTGAAAAGCCAGTCAATGGCAAACTGGGATCTGAACACAGATCAGCTGGACCCCAGATGTATTTATCTTACAAATATATTCCATCTTCCCCTCAGGGAGCACAGTGTCTAGTCTCACAGTGTCCGATATGCTAGCCACCAGCCACACATGGTTCTTTAAATTTGAATTAATTAAAATGAAATAAAATGTAAAACTCCTCAGTCTTAAGTGCCACATGTGGGCTCCTGAATTGGGCAGGTCAACACTAAAGCATTTTCGTCATTGCAGGAAATTCTGCAGGACAGTAGTGCATTTATATCTACTCTTTTTGAGTGTCAACTATGTATTCGGCTGTGTCTTAGATTGATGTATACATACTGTTGTACGTACTAGTTACAAACAGATCTGGTTTCAAATCCCAGTTCAGGACTTGAGTTTATGTATGAGTCTTAACCTCTCAGAAGCTGGGTTTTCTCTTCTGCAAAATGGAGATAGTAATAGGACAACTCAGAAGGCCGTTGTGAAGGTAAAGGGTGCCGATGCACAGAAAGCATTTAGTACAGCCTCTGGCTGTGAAGATTAGACAATGGTCCCCATTCTACAAGGAGGAAACTGGCATTCAGAGGAGTGATGGGACTTGTCAAGGTTCTCATGCCTTAAGCAGGTCCCCTGGGATTTGAGCCAGTGTCTGCCTGGTGCCAAAGCGTAGGCACTTTCTGTTACTGTAGACACTCATCTCTTGAAGCACTGCTTCTTACAGGATGGGGAAGGTTGCAGTACCCAACAGTTGGAGGTAGTCCAGAGATTACAGGGAGTGGCTAATGGATGAGACGTGTTCATGACAATGTTGTCCTCCCATACCCAAAGAAGTCACTGTTGTGCACAAAAATTTAAAGAAAACATTTTATTTAAAACAGAGAAAATTTTAACCAAACAAAAGACAACTTTTATTTTACATATGAGAAAACCAACCCTGGTAAGGGGAAATGAGTGTCCTAGGATCACCTACCTGCTTAATCTAAGAACTAGAGTAAAATCTCAGATCTAGTAACTCCCAGCTCAGTCCCATTTTTCTGTATTTCAGTGATGATTAACGAAGAACTAGATTTGGGAAACTTTGCTTATTGATCAGGGCTCTTTCAGTAACAAATGCCAGGAATCCAAATGAAACTGTCCTCATCTAGAAAGAGAATGTATTGGCTTATATGGGAAAAAAAAAAAGGACACCAGCTTCAGGTATGGCTGGCTCCAGATGCTCAAGATAGCAAGAGTATCTGTGTTTTCATCTCTTTGCTTGGCTTTTCTCTGCGTTGGCTCCAATCTTGGGGGATAGATTTCTCTCTGTGGTGGTAAGATGGCCATCAGTGGCTGCAACTCCATTTAAATTATTTGCCCCCCCCCCACTCCCAGGGAGTCTTTCCTGTGAGTTGCAGCAAAAGTCACAGGACTGTCTCTCATTGGATGGCTTGAGTCATGTGCCCACTCCTAAGCCAGTCACTGTGCTATGGCTCTTATTGGATGGCTTGGGTCATGTGCCCATTCCTAAATGAATCAGGGAGAGGGATTTGTGCAACTAGAGCCCCATGGACTGAGAATGGAGGAAGGGTGGGTCCCTAAAGGAATATAAGCACCCTGTTCCCAGAAGACAGGGGGATGGATGTTAGGCAAGAATAACAGATGTTTGCTGCGCATCGTCCAGGTCAGTGTTTACAAATGCTCTGTCCACTCGTCTGGTATCTGAATTGCCACCATACAGTGTTCATCAAAAAAGAGAATTTAAAGAATAATAAAAGGAGAATGTTTAATTCCTTGCACCCATGACTATCAGGATGAATCTAGGGTTGTTGAACAGTCCTGAGCCCAGAGAGGTGTGGTTGGGGAGAGAGATGCCATCAAAAGGACCGCTGACATCAATAGTGATGAAGGCACCTCAGCTATGCTCAAGGCTGACTCGGCTTGTAGGTGAAGTTTCAGGTTGCTCAGCAGGAATTGGGAGCTGCCTTTGGGAGATGTGAACAACTGGGAAGGCTTCTGGGAGTTGGTGATGACTGATCTGGGCTTTGAATTATAAGTGGGATTGGCATGGACGAAGGAGAATGCAGCTGGAAAGAAGAATGTTAACCATGAGATTAAGTGGACCATCTGGAAAGGTGCAGAACAGAAAGATCACTCCTCTCCTCTGCCTTCCTTTCATCCTTTCATCTAGGACTGTGGCACTTGGCACCTCTGTGCAAATTAGTAAAGGGCTCCTCCTCTGGGTAGAACCTACTCCTGCCTAAGATATATAGCTTCGAGCTATGGTGTTAATTGGATTTCAGTCCCTACTTGCCCCATTGGCTGAGCATCTTTGAACAAGCAATGACTCAGACAATTGTCCCCAAGAGTCTTCTTCCTTCTGCCGCCCTTTCCATCCTTCTTTCCTTCTTCCCCCACCCCTCCTGGTTCCTATTATGCGTGTCATGCAGATCTGGCCTCTTTCATTTTCGACCGTCCAGCCACCTCTCCCCATGTTATCCTGGACTATTTCAGCAGTCACTGCCATCTCAGGGAGCCCTTGAACCCTTCTCCCTCCTCTGGGAGCCCCCACCCCCGAGGCGGCCAGAGTACTCCCCTGTTGACCGAATCCACCTCCAGTTCCTCCCTAGCTGAAGGGCTTTAACTCACAGGCCAAGGCTCCCCTTCTGACAGGCTTGATTTGGCTCCCTGCACATCTGGGCCTCCCATCTGGCCCCCGCACATCGGCTGTGCGGGTTGCTTTATGGATATAATAAATATTACTTCCTTAATATGATTTCGCTTAGGTTCCCGGTGACTCACTCAAGCAAATCTTCCATTTAACACATGACTTTCTCTTCAGAGGGAGCAGGGAAAATATTGTTATTGGAAGAGGCACAGCCATGAGGGGCTGGGGGGAGCATGTCCACGTAACCTCAAAGATTGCTGCTGCCTACAGGCCTGGCAAGACCTCAGCATTCCGAGGAGCTGGATTCATCTGTGGGCTGGAAGATTTCAAGAAATGTTCATGCCGTGCTCAGTGGGGGTAGCCACAAAAGGACTTCAAATGTCATGTTGCCTGGTGCTATCTTGGGGTATGGAATGGAACCAATTCCATTACATCATTCATCTGGATGGGGGAGAGGACCGAGCTGACCATCTACAGGCAGTTTATCAGAGGCATGCAGATAGCCTTTACTTTCAACACAAATTTTTAAAATTATAGTTTGAAGGTACATTTATTTTATTCGGTACTGAAAGTGTGAATGAACGGGACTCTCAGAAAATGGCGTACGCTGTGCTCGAGACATCTACTGGTGGAATAGGATATAGCAACCTAGCTCTACCTGTTTCATTTATCATCTCTGTGGGGCAGAAGAAATCTACACCTACTGAGTGTTTGCATGCAGCACTTACTTACTTTAGTAAATACTTACTAAATCATCACTGTTTCCTTTTATTATTATTTTTTTAATTTTATTTTATTATTTATTTTGGCTGCGTTGCGTGTTGCTGCTTGCGCGGGCTTTCTCTAATTGAGGTGTGCAGGGGCTACTCTTTGTTGTGGTGCGTGGGCTCCTCATTGTGGTGGCTTCTCTTGTTGCAGAGCGTGGGCTCTAGGTGCGTGGGCTTCAGTAGTTGTGGCACATGGGCACAGTAGTTGTGGCTCTCGGGCTCTAGAGCACAGGCTCAGTAGTTGTGGCACATTGGCTTAGTTGCTCTGTGGCATGTGGGATCTTCTCGGACCAGGGATCGAACCCATGTCCCCTGCATTGGCAGGTGGATTCTTAACCACTGTGCCACCAGGAAAGTCCCACCATTTCCTTTTAAAGTTATGTTTATTGAGGTATGATTTACCTGTAGTACAGTTTACCCTTTTTAAAGTGTATAGTTTGATGAACTTTGATAGATGTATATAGTAACTGCCAACACTATCAAGATACAGAATAGTTTTTCTCCCTTGTCCCCCAAATTCTCTTGTACAATGTTGCAGTCAATCCCCTGCTCCCAGACTAATCTTCCAGGAAGGACTGATTAGATTACTGACCCTATAGTTCTGTCTATTCCAGAATGTCATATAATGGAATCACACAATATGTAGCCTTTTATATTTGGCTTATTCCATTTTGCATAATGCTTTTGTGATTCTTCTACAGTGTTGTAGATATCAATAGTTCATTCCTTTTTATTGCTGAGTAGTGTTCCATTGTACGGATATGTTGTAGTTTGTTTATCCATTCTTCTGTTGATATTGCAATTATCTTTGAGGTGATACATTATCCCCATTTAAGGAGAGGAAAACTGAGGCTCAAAGAAGTGAAGAGTGAATGTCACTCAGACAAAAAGGGCTGTCCCAGACCTGATCCCAAGTTCTGGGTGTGGTTATAATGCTTACATTTCCTGTTCCTCCTCTTTAGCTGAATGACTTCATTGATCAAGAAAATGCTACTTCCACAAGCTTCATTTCCTCTTCCTCATCTCTCAGTAAATGTTTGATTAATAAATAGGTAAGGACCACCAGGACTCTCCAGGGATCTGTCTTCAGCTGTGTTGCTGGGAGTGAACCAGCCATCACTTCATGTGTTCAGCAGAGGTGTATAAATCCCTGCAGAAAGATGTCTGGTTGCAGGATTCCCACCTTGGAGTGGGAGGTTAATTACATAGATCCCAATGTCCCTGCTTTCTTGAATTTCTCATTAGAGGGGGAGTATTTTGGGAGAGAAAAACATCAGTTCAAATTCTGTTCTGCTATGTGACATTGATATTTCTGTTCCCTGATCCTCAGCTTTCCCATCTGCACAATGGACGTGTTCACCCTCCCTCTGAGTTGGGGAGAGGATCGTGTGAGGTGACGTGTCAAAGCACCTGCACAGCAGGAAGTGCACTGCTGGTTGTCATCCCACATCTTCCCCACTGAGCTGTATAAGGACAGAAAAATTCTTCCCACTTTGATTTCTCTGCAAGAGTGGCTTTTTCTTCTATGGGGTAGGAAACATGCCTTTATTTTCCTGGGAACTTGGAGGGTGTTGGGAGTCCATTCACAGACCCTGCCTTTCTCCCACACATGCCTCCACCTGGCAGATGAACTACAGATCAGCATTCTGTGCATTAATTCTTCCAAGGCATTTACATTGGCCAGGGGCCGTATTTCACGGCCAGAGAATGGCTTCAATCCTGTCTTATCACAACCACCTGGGCTTGTCATGGTGGTGCGTGCCCTGCCTAATCCCTCTCCCCAGTCCTCACACTCCTCCCCAAATCCCCCTGCTGAGCTGGCTCTCAGATTCCATCCATCTTGCCAAGAAAGAGCTCTGTTGGTCCAGGATCAGCTCAGCAGAGGGGCTGCCTTGTATGTCCCCTATCTCTTACCTTCCTGCCAACCCTTGTGGGAGGCAGGAGCTGCCCTTGTTTCTGGCTACCGTGCCCCACCTAGACTGTTGTACCATGAGGCCATACAAAAGGGGAAGCCAATACTCAAAGAGAGGACACGGATTGCCCAGGGCAACAGCGACCAGATAACAGTGTCCCCGCAACTGACATCCTCCTCCATGTAGGCAGTTTCACCAGAGGGTACTGCTGAGTCTTACAGATATCCAGTGAGAGAGACTCTACATTCATCCCCATTTTTGAGGTGAAGACACTGATGCCCAGAAAGGTTAAGTCACTTGCCCAGTGTCACACAGCTGGTACGTGTTGTAGCTGGGAGTTATACGCTGGTAATCTGGCCCCAGAGTGTGTGCTCTCAGCATTCACACTGCTGCCTTTGAATGATCAATCTGTGCAAGACACTTTACTGGGCACTGCAACACAGTCTGAGACTGGTAGCTTGCCCTTAGGAGACTACTGTAAAGCTAGGTTAAGGTATAAATATAGGAAAGGCATGGCTAATCAAGCCCAGAGGGACCAATGCTGGGACAAATAGAACATCATTTGATTTGACATTTGGCTTCCTTTCTTCTGTGTTCTCTGGCCCCTGATCTTTCCTTTTTCCCCTCCAATCTTTATTGTGTCTCTGTTTATCAGTTTCCTACTGCCTGGCCTAGGGCAGGAGTTTAATAATCATTGTATTAATAAATCAAGGGAAGAATGACAGTATTGAAAAGAAAAAGAAGGCACAAAGGAAGAAAAGAGAGAGGAGCTGGTTCCAGTCTCATAGAGATCCTGGAGGGGTGTTGATGGGCTGGGCTTTCTCTGGGTGTGGCTCTAGAAGGAGAAGCAGGGTTGGGAGACAGAGGACTGTTCAAAGACAGGCTTCAGGTGGGTAGCAACGCCTCTGCAGCTGCCCTGGCCTTTGGCTTTTTCTTCATTTGTCAAAATGAAACATTTGCCTGAGACCCTGGCGTCCCAGGCTTGCTGTGAGGTTCTGATGAGGGAATGGATAGCCTTAGAAAACAAGGACCACACTAAACCACAGGGAGTATGGATTCCAAAGACTATTGTGGGGGTTCATGAGCTCTGTTTGCCCACCTGGACCCTGGGGACAGTAACTGCTGACTCCAAACGTCCGACTGTGAGCCAGTGAATGACCAGAGCACCTTTGAGTTTGGCTGATGTTCCTGCAGAACAGAGCCTGGCATTGCCTGAGGGAAGAGAGTCCTGACCTGGGGCTTTGGGAGACGTTGGTTCTGTCTCAGGTTGGCTGGACTCCATGTGGGACCTCGCATAAGCCATTCTTGCAGAAACCCGCCTTGGATCCCATTTGCCCAGAATGAAATCCAAAGCCCTTGCTGGGCCCTGCCACCCGGTTGGCCTAATCTTCGACCTCTCTCCCCTCCTCCTGAAGCTCTATCCCGATTTCCCTTCTGTCCCTCCCAAGTCGAATTTGTTCCCACCACAGGGCCTTTGCACCTGCATTCTCCCCTTCCTGGAATGCCCTTCCCCAAATCTACAAACAGCTCACTGCTTCACTTCCCTTGGGCCCAGTGTCACCACAGCCCCATTCATGACCACTCAACTAAACAGGCACATATCCCAATCTTCAGTTTTAGGGCTTGTTCATTTACTTGTTTACCTCTGTCTCTCCATGAAGAAAATGACCACATCTGCCTCATTCACAGTGGTGCCCTCAGGGCCTAGAACAGTTGACACTTGATTAACCATATAGTGGATTAATTAATGAATGCTGTTTTTCACTCTCTTGGCCTCAGGCTCCCCTACTCTGCAAAATCAGGGAGGGAGTCTTGGCATCGTGGAAGGGGTCCCTGCATATTCTCCCCCATCACCCTGTGAGGAGGGTGTGTGGTGGGCAGTGATGGGCATTGGGTGGCCCAGAGTCTCCTGACGAATGAGGCTGATCCCTGCCACGCAGCTGTTATTGATCTAAGCAGGTTGTCTGTGAAGGGGAAGTTGTAATTGCTGCTGTAGTTTCATTGTAACCACCAGCCCCGAAGGGAAATTAAACTTTGCAGCTAATGGGGCTATATGATCCTTCAACCTTTGATGTATTGAATCCAGCGTGGTCCCTAGAATACTGAGTGGCTGCTCAGAGCATCATTTTAAAGCAGAGGCTGCCTCAAAGCTGATATTCTTTCTGGGCCTGGGGAAGGGGTGGAGTGGGAAGGTTCCTGCATTCTCACATTCCATCAGTTTCCCTAAGAGGCTTGGAACATCTCTTAGAATCAAATCATGAGGTGTTTGAGCTTGAAGGAACCTCAGGGCGCAAACACTCACCTTTAGCCTCACCTGCTCTAATCCACCTTCTGCACAATAGCCAGACAAGCTCCTACAGGCCTGATCTGAATATATCGCATCCCTGCTTAAAAACCAGCAGTGCGGCCCCATTGCCTAGAACTTCACCTCTCAAAGTAGATCAGCAGCTTCAACTGCCCCTGGGAGCTGGTTAGAAATGTAGATTCTTGGGCTTTACCCTAGCACCTACTGATTCAGGAATCTGGTTCCTGTGCACAGTAAAGTCTAAGAAGCACTGAACTTCAGGACAAATTCTAAACTAATTTTCATGGTATATAGGCAATTTTGATCTGAAGGTAATGCAGTATTAAGAATCCAGGGTCTGGCTTACGCAGACATTGGATTAAATCATGACTTGGCCACTTACCAACTGTGTGGCTTGGTGTGATTTCCTTCCCTGCTTTGATCCCTACAGAGTTGTTGTGAAAATAAAAAAAAAACTTTTACATGCAAAGTGCTTGGAAGAGTGTGTGACACAGGGTAAACCCTCAACAAATAGCAATTCCCCTCAGCCCCTACAAAAAGCCTGTGTATGGACTCTTCATTCACACTAAAGTGTAAGTGACTGATACGGTCAGCTGATCGTCAACATGTTAATGGTTTTCACACAGGCTCATTGTGTACAAAAATTTTCCATTTTTGGAAAGGAGTAGAGGAGGGATTTAAGCTCAAGGCTGTCTCCAGAGTCCAGGTGCTTAAACTCAGCTGATGCATGCTCTAGTTAATTTTTTAACCAGTGGTCTGGCAGGTAGACTTGCAGATGGCAAAACCAAAGCCCAGAGAGAAGAGGCATCTAGGATTCCCAGCTCATGGACGGTAGGGCTCTACGTCTCCTAACTCTGAGTCTTCCATTCAGCCAGAATTTAGTGAGCGTGTATGTTGCATCAGGCACCATTCTAGGCAGTGGGGATGCTGCAGTGGCTGAGATGGGCCCATTCTGTCTGCCAGATCTGAGAGTGGCGGCCAGGGCTCTCTTACACGCTTCAAGGGTGTTGGAGCTCGTTTCTAAATGTCTTGGCGGCTTGGAGAACTTTTTCACCTTCCCACCTTCTCTGCTGCCTGCCCTGCCCCCACCAGCCCTCCCTCCTCTCCCCTTACTCATCCATATACCTCAGCCCAGTCCCCACACACCACATCTCCTGGGCTTGCATCCAAGCTGAGTAGGAGATGGGGCATATTTTATCCTGGCACTATTTCTCATCCCGTCATGGACTTACAGGAAATTACCATTTCTCCCCAGCCAGCCTTCTCCCCTTGTCATGTCTCTTGGGAGAGGGACTACTGGTGGGCCCTCCACGGAGACCCCAGTGATTGGACTGGGGATCTTTCTCTGGGGCTAGTAGCTGCTGATGTGTAAGGTCCTGGGAATGGGGGTGCAGGCTAGGTTAAGAGAGAGACCAGGCTGGCCAGAAATTCACACAGCACTGGGCCAGGAGGCAGGACCACTGGGTTTGCATTCCTGCTCTGCTCTGATCTTTTTCATGAGCTTGTGCAAGTCCTGTAATATCCTTGGGCCTCTGTGTCTTCACCTTTGAAGTGATGTTCACCTACTAAGTGCATTGCATACAAGATGACTCCTAGGTCCCCATTTACAACAATTTCCTGTGCTAAGATATGTAAGCACCTTTTATAGATAGATGCTTTACAGATAGTACATGCTATAGAAGCTCAGGTGAGGAAGCAAGCATGGTGGGCTGCAAGGACTAGGGACATCTCCAGGAGGAGAGGGAACCTGAGCTGCTCGCCTCCTCCCACCACCCCCTCAGAGGCCATGAGAGGGTCTACAGTGTGCCCGGCATTGTGTGCTGCTCATTACACACTCCATCACATCCTCTCCAGAGAGGCATCTCAGTGCTCTGGGACCAGGGATGCTCCTAAGTAAAATCCTAGTCTGGCCATTTGTGAAGAGGTGACCTTCTGGTGGTCAGGTTCACTACACCTGTCTGCATTCTCACACCAACTGTGTCAGTTTCTTATTGCTGTTGTAACAAACTACTATGAACTTAGTTGCTTGAAAGAGTGCACACCTACTAGCCTATAGCTTTGGAGGTCAGAAGTCTAAAATCGAGGTGTTGGCAGGGCTGCATTCCTTCTGGAGGCTACGGAGGAGATCTAGTCTCCTGGACTCTTCAGCTTATAGAAGCTACCTATATTCCTTGGCTCACAGCTCTTTCCTTACATCCATCCCTTTAATCTTTGCTTCTATTGTTATATCTTTCATACTTACTTTGATCCTCTTGCCTTCCTCTTCTAAATTTTCTTAGCTATTGTGATTTCCTTGTGATTACAGGATTATCTTCTCATCTCAAGATCCTTAAGTTAATCACACCTGCAAAGTCCCTTTGCCACTGAAGGAAAAGTTCACAGGTTCTGGGGATTAGGACCTGGGCATCTTCAGGGAGCTATTATTCAGCAACCACACCAACCTTTGCTGGCAGAATTTCTTCTCATCATTTGGAAACAGAGACCAGAGAGAGAGAAGTGATTGCCATAAGACTAATCATCATAAATGACCCCACTGGGGTTTGCACCTGGACTGTTCCTGCTTACAATACACCTAGATGCCTCTCTGAAGAGGGTTTGATGGTGTAGTGGGATAAAGCAACTGGAGAACACTGTGGATAAAGGCCAGATAAAAGACTCCAGTAGAGAAAAGTCCATTTTCCCCCCCTTTCTCGTAAACCCCTTCTCAGTGCTTAGTGCAGTGCCTGGTACATAATAGGTGCTTAATAAACATTTGGTGAATGAATCAACATAAAGAAGAATGCATGAGGCATTTTACCAGAGGAAAGTAGTGATATATAAAATGGCAAATATAATTGGGGGTCAGATAGTATAGAGTCTTAAGTGCCAGAATAAGGAGGTTAAAAGTCACTGTGAAGACAGCTGTGAGGCACTGATAATGTCTGATATGAATGTGGTATTCCAAGGAGATGAGTCTGGCATTGTCTTGCAAGCAGAACTGGAGAGGAGACAGGTTGGGTCTGGAGAAAGGTTAAGGGGATGCTGGAGCAATCCAACATTCTGCCAAGCCTGCAAACTCCTGAAATAGCCAAGAAAATTAAAACTGGGGCAGGGTAGTATGAGGTAGGCAATTATATCAGAAAAAAAAAAAAAGAGATAACTTGATTATGGATTAGAATAATCACAGCTATGAAACACTGAACACCTACTGTGTATTGTAAACTGGACTAGGCACCTGTCCATACACAATCTCATCAACACTCACAAAATCCTGTTTAAAATGCCCATTTTGTGGGTGATGCAACAGAAGCTCTGAGAGGCAAGGTGAGTCACTAATGTAGTGGCAGCTAGGCAGTGGCAGAACTCTTGTCCCTGGCCCTCTCTAGCATTGTGTCTCTAGGGTATATGGTGATAGAGTGAGCATACAAAATAGGCAACATTACTCCACTGTGGGCATATAGTCAGTATATGGTTAGCTTGAAATATTGACAGCTGGAGTGGGGCTTCTGGTTTGGGGTGGGGTTTGGTGGGATATTTGATATGGTCTTACTGGGTTTGAGGAGCCCTGGAAGGGTCTAGCAGAGATAACCACAAAGTTGGTAAGTCAGGTCTGGAACTTGGGAGAGGATCTGTAGATGGAGATGAAAATCTGGGAGTTACAGCAGACACTGTTGGTTTCCTACTCACATCCCTGGAGCCTTACCTTTGTAGAGCTGGCTGGGCTGAGTTCCAGCAGCCTCAGGCTGTTGCTGTTGGCTGGAGCCTGCTCTGCTTGCATGCAAGGAAACTAGAAGTGCCTGAGAATGAACACTGCAGGAGTAACGTTCAACCAATAATTGGAGGGAGTTGATGAATAAATGGTCTCAGCGCCCTGGTTCCTCAAGCAGGGTAAACCCCGAGGAGCATTTCGACACTACTCCAGTGAGCTTCAGCTTCAGTTGCCCATAGTGGTATCTGACTTGACTTGTACCTTCGGTCGGCTGTCTTCCCGTCCCTGCTTCACTTCCGCATGCTCCTTCACACTGTTTCTTGCTGACACTCAGAATTTTGGCTCAGAGTCTCTGCTTATGGGGAAACTCAAACTAAAATGAGAGTCCTCCCCTCAGAACCAGATCACAAAGCTTGGGGCTGGAGGCAAGAGAGAAGCAAGTCAAGAAGTCAGAACCCAACCTTAGGTAAAAAAACACGAGAGATTGGGAAGGGAGGTCAGAGGGAAGGAGAAAACAGGGAAGGACAAGATTCTGGGAGCCAGGAAGGAGAGAGGTTTAGGTGTGTGGAATCAGTAGTGGCAAGGCTCCCTGAGAGCTGTCCGTGGGTCTGAAATATTTGCTTTAGCAAAATTAGGTTTCTCTCTCTCTCTTCCTTCCTTCCTTCCTTCCTTCCTTCCTTCCTTCCTTCCTTCCTTCCTTCCTTCCTTCCTTCCTTCCTTCCTTCCAACATCTTTATTAGATTATAATTGTTTTACACTGTTCTGTTACTTTCTGCTGCATAACAAAGTGAATCAGTTATATGTATACATATATCCCTTCCCTCTTGAGCCTCCTTCCCAGCCTCCCCATCCCACCCCTCTAGGTCATCACAAAGCACCGAGCTGATCCCCCTGTGCTATATAGCAGCTTCCCACTCACTATTTTACACATGGAAGTGTGTATATGTCAATTCTACTCTCTCCGTTCGTCCGAGCCTTCCCTTCCCTGCTGTGTCCACAAGTCCGTTCTCTACGTCTGCATCTCTATTCTTGTCCTGCCACTGGTTCATCAGTACCGTTTTTCTAGATTCCATACATATGTGTTAACATACGGTTTTTGTTTTTCTCTTTCTGAGAGTAATATTCCATTGTGTATATGTGCCACAACTTCTTTATCCATTCATCTGTCCATGGACATTTAGGTTGCTTCCATGTGCTGGCTATTGTAGATAGTGCTGCAGTGAACATTGTGATAACATGTATCTTTTTGGATTATGCTTTTCCTGGGGTATAGTAAGCCCAGAAGTGGGATTGCTGGATCATATGGTAGTTCTATTTTTAGTTTTTTAAGGAACCTCCATGTTGTTCTCCGTAGTGGCTGTATCAATGTACATTCCCACCAACAGTGCAGGGCAAGATTCTGGGAGCCAGGAAGGAGAGAGGAGATTTAGGTGGGTCGGGTAAGTAGTGGCAGGGCCTCCTGAGAACTGTCCGCGGTGCTGAAATATTTGCCTCGGCAAAGTTAGGTTTCATGTTTTTGAGCTATGAGGACAGAAGGAAGGAAGAGGGAGTGGTTAAAGAGCAATGAAATTTGGCTTTGTCATTACAGCATCATGTGTAATAATTAAGAGAGGAAAAAATCATGTAGTATCCCACAAGGATCAGAAGGAATGTCTCAACCTGCATTTGGAGTAGGTTAGCTGTGTCCTCCTCCTAGGTCAAGAGTCACAAGTCTTACTGGCTCAAAGATCAAGGAAACCCACCAAAGAGAATGTAGTATGGTAGAAACATCATGGACTCGAGCCAGACAATCTGAGTTTGAAGTCAGACTCTGTCAGTTCCCGGTTATGTGACCTGTGCCCCATCAACTCCCTTTTCTGAGCCTTAGATTATTCATCTACAAAATGGGGTTAATAGTATCTTAATCACAGGGTGATTGAGCAAACTAAATGAGGTTATGTTTATAAGTGTGCTTGAAATGTAGAAAATGCCAGTAGTAGATATTAACGTCATAGTTATAATTGAAGATTTTCTCAATTCCTAATATAAACCAAACGGATGTCTCCTTGTGGACCTTGCTTTCTCCCATGAGGAGACTAACAGAGCTGGTGCTGTTTTCTCCACATTTTCCTTTTATGGATTGGATCCCAAGGAAGTCAGATTGTCGATGGTCTACGTTTTCTCAAAGGGTGGTTTGGTGTTCCAGATTTTCTGGAGGACAGGGATGCCTCAGAGGAAGCCCAAGCACTTTCTACCTTATATGGGAAATTCTTACCTTAGATGGGGCTCCGTGTAAGAGCTGGGGCTGTGAGGTTTTTGGTGTGGCTTTGTGGGTGGTTGAGTCCTCTGTAAATGTCATTCCATCAAAAGGAGAAATTATGACCCTCTGGGGAGAAAAGTACACTAAGATCTTACTTATTCCCGTTTTCTTTTAAAATTAATTGAACAACCATTCACTGCACATTTACCACAAGCCAGTAAGCTATGCAAGGGTCAGCCCTAGCGAGCCTACCACTTGGGCGCTGTCCATGGTTCCGAAATAGTTGCCTTAGCGCTCACATTGTGGAAGAGAGCCCATCTGTGGCTCTGGTCCATGGCCTCTACCTCTGAGAAATCTTCTTGATATCCTCTCCACGACACAATCTGAAGGTTATGACCCATGTCCTATATGTTCAAGAATAGCCTTCAACCACATCACAGCCCTGAGCCTTGTCTAGAATCATCTACCAAAAAACTCTTGTCATTAGGTCTCCCTGGAAGATGAATGGGCAGCTTGAACCCCTGACTTGGCTCCCAAGTTTGTATTCCAAACCCCGCGTGAGATCCAGCTATGCTGTACCAGCACATGTATGGCAGACTTTTTCAAACCTTCTTTAAAGAAGGCTGTGTTCTGTACAAAAGAGAGGCATAGGGTAGCAGAAAGACCTGGATTGAATCATGGCTTCAATATTGACCAGATACATGCCTTGCATAAATTGTTTAATCTCTCTGAGCCTCAGTCTCCTCATCTGTACAATGGGGCAGGGCAGTTGAAGAGATAAGCAAGTTAGCTGTGTATAGGATATTTAAGGGAAACAGTACCTACCAGGGCTCCATAAACAGCATGTTTATAAATATTAGTAAAAGGGATCTTTCAAGCCAAAAGTTTCCCTTTCACTCTTCTTTCTCAAAAATGCTCACCAATGTTCTCTCCTTACTCACTTGTAGCATTGGGTAAATCACTTAGCCTCTCTGTGCCCCTATTCCCTGTTCTGAAAACTGGAGGTGATGATAGTAGTTTTGGTGGTGAAAGTCCCTTCCCTTCATAATCTGTGGATTGTGTGGAGGAGAAAATTAGTTGAAAAGAATGGGAGTGATATGTAGACTGAGTGTCACTTGGAGTTTGTCCTGCTTCATCCTTCACGGGATGAAGGCTTATTTTCTTCATGAATATTGCCCATCGCCTTATGGCAAGCCTTTAGTGCTACCTTCCACCCCCAATAAACCCTTCCTCTGTGCTCGCCGCACATCTCCTTTTACACTCACTACTCTGTGTAGTAGTGATTTGTCTTGTCAGTGACTATCCCCCTGCAGACTGTACTGTGTAATTCTTGAAGATGGGATCCATGTCTTAGCTATCTTTAGACTCCCAAGGAACATGTTCACACCATATTTATTTAGCCAGATAATATTTACTTATTGATATATATTTAAATAAATATTTAGTCAAACAAATACGGGTTTGATTGAAATCAGATAAATAAGGTGGATTAAACACTGAACGAGCAGTCAGAATGACATAGATCTACTCTGATTCTGTTGTCGTTTTGCCGCATGGCTCTGGGAAATCCTCTTTCCCTCTCTGAGGGCTCAGTTTTGCTATCTGAAAATAACGGGGCTGGATTTAGATGAATTTTAAGGGGACTTCCAACTTTTCAATTTCAGCACACATTCAACGAGTATTTACTAAGCACCTATTGTACACGATTATTAGTAATGGGAGGTCTGAGGGAGTGCTTAACATGTTCCTGACCTCAGGTGTCCTTATTCCCATGGAGCAGAGAGGAAAACGACCAGACAAGTACAATGTCATGAGTGTGGTAAGCTCTCTGACTATAACTGGTGTCAGCATAAGTGGCTGTGCAGCTCGGAGGAGAGGTACTACCCAGCCTGGGGAGGTGAAGGATAGGAAGGCTTCTTGGAGGAGGTGTTAAGATGATGCCTAAGAAAGGAATAAGAATTGGCAACTACAGATATTTAGAGGGAAGTTTGTGGAGGAGTTGTGAGTGGAAAAAGAAACACTTGCACTGGCCTGTATATATAAAGTGCAATGCGTATTTGTGAGACCACAAGCTGCAGTATAGTATAGTGTGTGTGTGTGTGTGTGTGTGTGTGTGTGTGTGTAAGTGGAGAATATAGATGACAAAAGGATAGTCTAAAAATGTAAGCAATTAAAGTGTTTGGCCTTTATCTTGAGGGAAACATGAAAGGGTTTTAATCAGGAGAAATGACTTGTTCAGACTGCATTGTAGAAAGTGTGCCCTGTTGCAGTGTGGGTATAGCACTGGAAAGGAAGGAAGCTAGACTTGGGGACCAGTAGGGTGAATGTTGTAAGAATCCACGTGCCAGAGATTGGTGGCTGGGCTGGGGTAGAGATAGTGGGATAGAAGAAAGCAAATAAAATTGAGAGATGTTTACATGGTCTTGTCTACTGACTGGCTGTAGATGCCAAGGGAAAAGGAATTGAGTTCTCTAGACTGGGAAACTGGATATCTGGA
This sequence comes from Hippopotamus amphibius kiboko, assembly GCF_030028045.1. NCBI lineage: Eukaryota > Metazoa > Chordata > Mammalia > Artiodactyla > Hippopotamidae > Hippopotamus > Hippopotamus amphibius. The sequence continues at coordinate 6,898,490 of NC_080193.1, read as the reverse complement.
GGGCCATTTATTGAGCAGGGAGCACAGGCATGGAAACAAGTGGGGCTGGGGGGTAGGTGTGATGCTTTCCATTTGGGGCATTTTGACTTTGAGAGGCCATGGGGAATCCAAATGAAGATACAAGTCCAGAGCTCAGAAAACAGGAATTAATGGAGGATAAAGATAGAGTTAAGATGCAAATGGTTATGATGTCCTCTCTTTTCACTCTATTCCCCAAAGGATGTTTTCCTTCCCTGAACTCTTTGAGCTTGTTGGTGCCACACAATTAGGCACTTAATTGCTTTCTAATTGATATGTGCCTCAGCCTGTCTCACAAGACACATTTGCAAGCTCCTTGAGGGCAGAGGGCTCCAGGCAGTGCCCTCCCAAGCCACTCCCTGGGCACCACGTGAAATTTATGAGACATTTGAAAGGGGGAGAGGAGAATGGTTACCTTGTCAGTTATTGATGACCACACCCGACCTCAGTGTTTCCATCTATAGAATGGGAATCACCAGACTTCCTCCAGTCCTTCCATGATCATTTAAGGTTTCAAGTTTTATTCATCCCTCAAAATGGTGGCAAGGGAGCCATGGAGGGGAGAGGAAGCAGCTCATTAGACTTCTAAAATGCATTCCATTGACCTGGTCCAATATCAGGATGTTTAGGCAGGAAAAAGAAATTAAAAAAAAAATAAGAGGAGAGAAGCAAATTGTTTTCCAGTAGTAGCAGTTGCTCAGCAAAACAAACAAGTCTACCGGAATGCTTTGGCGATTATACAGACAAACAAATCACTTTCCCAAAGTGCTTCTTGGGGGAATTAGGGCTCCTGGAAATGAAACACAAACAGATTATTAAAAAAGAGCTCCCCGTTGGGAGAGAAACAGTATTTACAAGAGAAGATGTGTCTAGCCGGACCTCTAATTGCCGTTCATTATCTCATATTGATTTAATTAGCTGCTGCACTCAGGTCTGAATTGCCTGCTGCCCGCAGCAGGAGACTGGCAGAGAGAGGGGGTTCAGATTGACCGAGCAGCCTCCCGCCATCTCTCACCCTCCTCCTCCTTTTCCCCTGAAACATGGGGGTCAGCTCACGGGGTGTCATTGCGGTAGCAGAGTGGCGGCTGGTGGCTGGAGGCAGCCAGCCACATCCAAGGCCTTGCAGGCTGCTCTGTATCTCGTGCACCTCAACTGGGGTAGCTGTGAGGAGCTAATTAGCTGCAGTAATTAGAGAGAGTGTCTTCATAATGTGGAATTAGAGTGGCTTGGTGAAAGCACGGGGAGATATATGGCCCAGGCTGGTGGTGGTAAGAGGGAGAAGCAGTCAGGGTGTGATGGGGCGGCCTCCCAGAATGTCTTCTGGCCCCTGGAGGGTAACTTTTCTGCCCCATTCTCCAGGGTGGCCACTCCCATGTCAGGCTATTCAGCTGCTCCTGGCCTCTCCATCCTTCTGTGACCCAGAGACTGCAGCTGAGTACAGCTTTCCAGACGAAGAAGGAAGGTTATTAGTGATTCTCTCTAGTGGGCTTCTGGGACCAATTGTTTTGAAGATTTGGGGTTTATAATTGCAAGTGATTAATGGAGGAGTTGGCAATCAGGCTTAAAAGGTTGCTAATTGCTCTTTTAACATAATTGTGTCCGTGTGAGAGCAGTGTGTGTGCACAGCTCCGCATGTGGAATGCACGGTGTTGGGGCATTAAATGGTGTCACTGCCTTTCCTCTCTTCATCCATTCATTCAACAAATCTTGACTGAGAATCCATGAAGTTCCTGGCCCAGGGCTGGGTGCTGGGGACACAGCTGTGCGTGAGACAGAGCCCCTGCCCTCAAGTGGCTTACTGTCTGGTGGGCTTGGGAGCACTGAGGTGTGGGGTTTCCATATCCAGTCTGCTTCTGCCCAGGCAACAGAACCAACCCACACTTATTAGAGAACTTCTAGGGACTTGCTAAGAGAAATCCTCAGGCCTCCTCACTTAGAGCCTAGTAACTTTATATTTACACACAATTATAACAAGCATGGTAATCTCATTTTCCTTGTTACCAAAGGTAAACAGCAGTGCTATGTATACAGAGCACATCTTAGGAATATGCCCTATTTGACAGAAAAGGAAATCGAGGGACTTCCCTGGTGGCTCAGTGGTTAAGAATCTGCCTGCTAGTGCAGGGGACACGGGTTCGATCCCTGGTCTGGGAAGATCCCACATGCCACAGAGCAGCTAAGTTCGTTCACCACAACTACTGAGCCTGCGTTCTAAAGCCCGTGTGCCACAACTACTGAGCCCACATTCTGCAACTACTGAAGCCCACATGTCTAGAGCCTGTGCTCTGCAACAAGAGAAGCCACCACACTGAGAACCCTGCACACTGCAACGAAGAGTAGCCCTTGCTTGCTGCAACTAGAGAAAGCCCAAGTACAGCAATGAAGACCCAACACAGCCAAAAATTTAAAAATAAATAAATAAAGGAAATCGAGGTTTATGCAAGTTGGGGTTTCCTCAAGTTTGCACAGTCTGTAAATTATCTGGTAATATCAGATAATTCTAACATCAGATCCTCTGCATCAGGCTCTTAGTAGCTCCCGAAAGGTCAGACAGGAAAGTACGAGGGTAAGTCAAAAATTATCCACACTCTGATTATATTAAAACTTCTATAAATTCTACAGCCAGAGTGCAGATAATTTTTGACTCACCCTTGTATCTTAGAGTTTATTGTATTAAGGAGTGGCAAATAAGTTTCATCTTGCTCATAAATTTTGCATTTCTTAGTAATGGCTGCTTGGAATGTTGCATTGGGAAAGCATTCTAAGTGTGTATCTGGTCAGTGGGGAAAAAAGTCAGTGATCAATTAGTAATGTCTGCTTAGACTGAGGGAGAAGGTGCAGTGGTACAGATACCACAGATTTGCCATCCTTGATAAAACTTGGTCTTATCTTTCAGATATGGAACCAGGGTCTCAGAAAATGGGTGACTTGCCCAAGGCCTGTATGCTGCAACTAAGACCTGACACAGCCAAACTTGCCCCCCAAAACAAAGAAAAACAAACAAAAAAAACAAACAAAAAATAAAACAACAAAACAAAACAAAACAAAAAATCTGAAAAAACCCAAACCAAACCAAAACAGACAAAACCAAAACAAAGCAAAAACAACCCCCCAAAACAAAAAGAAAAAAACCCAAACAAAAACAAAAGAAAAAAACCAAAAACCCCCCTGAGAATCCCATAAAGAAAGAGGATCTTTGATTACTTCTGATCCCATTGTAATGATCATGGTGCCCTGTACACAGTAGGTGCTCCATAGGTGTTAAGTCCATCTCCAGTCTTCTTTTTAATGTCATTAATTCAATCAACAAACATTCGGTGGGTGCTTTGCATGTACCAGATCCAGGACTCGGTGCTGGGGACACTGACAAATCAAAAAGACATCGTGGCTGTTCCCATAGTGCTTACCACCTGGCAGGAGAGGCTGCGCAGCCAGAGGAAAGAGCTCCGGCCTGGACACCAGGAGGCCTGGGCTCTGGGCTGGTGCAGCCGAAATTGGGATTGTTATTCTGAGAAAATCACTGGCCGTGTCTGAGTCTGTTTCCTCCTCCATAAAGTGGTGAGTAAACTTGAAAAATCACAAATTGAGCCATGTCACTAGCCCTCAAACTAGAGGGGGACGATGGAGGGAGGGAAATGGTAGCCAATTAGTAAGCAGATGCTTACGAAGTGAGGTAGGTGGTGCAAAGAGGGCAGTGATCCTGTCTGCCTTTTCCCCATTTTGTTCCCATTGCCAAGGCTGACATCTGGTCCAGTTATAAATAGTGTAGAATAAAGAAATAAACAAAAGTATGGCCCTGGTGGTTTAAAGCTGCCAGAAGGCTGATTTGACTGGACTTTCTTAGAGTCGGTGGTCAAGCCCTCCTGGTTGGGATTTTGGGAACCTTGGTTCATATTCTAATATTCACCAGATGTGTGACCTTGAGAAAATTCCTTTACCTCTCTGTTTCTTAGTGTCTTCATCTGTAAAATGGTGGTAATCACTGTACCCACTTTAGACTGTTGTCTTAGGGATGAAATGAGATAAAGAAGCACTAAACTCAAAGTCTGATGCTCAGCGCTACCCAGTGCAAGGCTATTTATGAATGCTATTCTCTGTGTTTCCAAATTGCAGAACGAGCTGCCTTGGGTGGTACAGGGAGGGAAGCGAAGGGGTGAGCCTGGTAGGAGGCAGAAGAGCCTCAAATCTAGAACTAGGGGCAAGAGCTTGGACCAGGCCTTCAAGCACAATCCTGCCCTGCACATCAGTCTCTCACAGGTCCTGGGCTATAAAGAAATCGGCCCCATGGAGCTCTGATTTAATTAGCTCAGTGATATTGCCCAATCGATCACTCATTTCAAGTCTGCCAACTGAGGGAAGTACGGTGTGCCCATCACCCTCTCATTTATCGAAAGGAAAAGCTGACATCGACTTGTTTATTCAAGCCCAGCTGGGGAGGCCCCTGAATCCCCCACCCCCCCACACCCATCCTCCTCGCACACATATTTGAATTTGGATAAATCTCTCTCTTCTTCACACTCATCAGCAAGCCCTTCATCCCCCCTCCCTGGGCTTCCAAGGCCCCTTCCCCATTGCCTCTTTTCCAATTGAATTAGCTTTAATATATATATATATTTTTGATGGAAAAAGTGTTTGCTTTATCTCTGGTGCTAAATGTCCTAATTGTTTCCTTCATCTTGGGTAATACCTCGTTAATTTAGCGGCTGCCTGCCTCTTCTAGAACAGCCATAGCCGTTGGGATCTTTTTCTGCAGTTGATTGATGATGCTGGGCCTGGAGGGGACCCAGTTGACTTGGGGCTTTCTGGGGGGCTCTTCTCTCTCTCACCCTCCTGTTTATCTGGAAGTCTCCACCCTTCCCTTCCCTTCCCTTCCCCTCTACTCCCCTCCCCTCTCCCTCCCTATCTTTCTCTCCCTCCCTCCTCTTTGTATCTCCCTCATTCAGTCTGTCCTCTTTTCCTGGAAAGAGAATTCAGACTAACTTAAACATGAGATTCTGGCAGGAAAAGAGGATATGCCATTACAACTCATAGGGGCCGCTGGGCTCTATGTGCACCCTGACTGTCCCCACCATTGCCTGCATACAGGTCCTTATTTTCTTCCATTGGAACCACAGCAGCCATTAACCCAGGGTTTCCCCAAATGCGTGACACATAACGCAAGCCTCGGGGATTCTTGGTCAGGGAATGGGAAGAGAGGGGCCTGGGGTCTAATAAGTTGGGAAATTTTGCACATGATATAGGGGGATCTTGGAGAATCACAGAACACCTTGGGAAGTTAAAGGCTCTGAGAAGGCCTGCAGTAATAAAAACCTGTTGAATTTTGTTTCATCCAAAGATCTCTGAAGATATCCACTTAGCCAATATGCTACAAGGAATTAACTCCTTTGGGAAGTATTAGCCTCCTCTAACAGGGCTCTCTTCCCACTGCTCCTATTTGACAATCAAAACACTACTTGCTTTTTTTTTTCTATTTTTAGAGATCCTTTCTATGTTCCATTTTCTCAGATGCACCAAGTTCCCAATGAGGAGCTAATTACCCCTTATCTGTGCCCAGAAGAGATGAATTTGAGACTGTTGAGAATTATCACAGTCAGCTCTTCAGAGTTTGCCTCTGGTTGTGTGGTCCTCAAGGGCAGGCACTAAGAGGAAGTAGACTGCTTGGCAGTCAGACACAAAAGTTCGAATGCCAGCTCCACCACTTAGTGGCTGGGCCTGCCTGGGCTCATGGCTAAAACTCTTGTGACTCAGTTTGTTCACCTGTTATATAGAATCATGACATCTACACCACAGGTACCACTGGCTCAAACAAGAATTCACTGAGACAGTGTCAATGAAATGTGGGACTTCTGAGAGGGTCTCAGTACATTCTGGTGTGTGTGTGTGTGTGTGTGTGTGTGTGTTTATTGAGGTAAATTTCACACAACATAAAATTAACCATTTTAAAGCTTACAGTTCAGTGGCATTTAGTACATTGACATTGTTATGCAACCACATGCATCTGGTACTTTACCCAGTTCTGGAACATTTTCATCAACCCAAAGGGAATTCTCATACCCATTAAGCAGTCACTCCCCATTCCCCTTCCCCCAGCCCCTGGCAGCCACTGCTCTGCTTTTTGTCTCTATGGATTGACCTACTTTGAATATTTCATATGAATGGAATCATACAACATGTGGCCTTTTGTGTCTGGCTTCTCTCATTCAGCATAATGGTAGTGTGTTCAGGGCTTTGCTCCTTTTTGTGGCCGAATCATATTCCATCATACGGCTGTGCCACAATTGGTTTATCCATTCATCACCCAGTACATTCTGTATTAGCATTATTGAAGGCACTTTCTTCTCTCCTTTGAGTAAAGGGGGAGGCTTACTTCCAGTTGATTTGTAGGAAGCACCCTGGAGTTAGAATTAAAAGTTAATACAAGATGATGGGGTTTGGTGGGTAAAGCTCCGGACTGAAGTCAGGAGTCCTAGGCTCTTTTTGATTTTGCTGTGTGACCTTGGGACTCTCCCTTCCCCTCTCTGGACCTCAGTCTTCTCATCCGTAAAATGGGGGTTGGTCAAGATGATTTCCTGGTTACTTCCTAGTCCAACATTCCACAGTTCTAGATGTCTCTGGACTTTCCCACAGGGTCACGATATCCAAAGGAAACTCTTCTTAGGAGTATCAGAAGCCTATTTTGTTAGATTTTCATTCATGTATCAGGCCTAGGGGTGACAGAGGCAGAAGGGCCTCAGCATTTCTATGTGTAAAACCAGGGGAGAAGTGCTGAATTAGGCTTAGTTTTATGCTCGTATGAATTACACACTAAGTGTAATGGAGTCAGCATTTCTGCAGCTCTTCCCGGCCAGTGTACTGATGGGGCTGGGATTAGTCACACTTGATTTAAAAAACCAACACTCATGAACCAGACCCATCTGTCAGCAGTCTGATCAACTGCTCTCCAGGTAAACGGTTCCATTGGATCCCATCATGGTCTCCACGAGCACCTAGGATCCGGAGTTTCTCTTTGGTAGCTCCTCATCAAGACATATTTTGACAAACTAAGACTGTCCACGTTTGTTTCTGTTAAAATCGAGCAATTGGTGAACAGGGTCTAATTAGACATTGACGAGAGCTCCAGCATGGCAGCCCCACTACCGACATGAGGGCTTTGGTCGTGAGCAATGCTGTGTGTAGCGGTGGTGAGAAGGGGAATCTACAGGCATTCAGGGGGAATCCACTGTGCTCAGTCTGGGTTTAGGGATCTGGCCTAGGGGTGGAGACCCACAGCTGGGGCTTGGAAGAAGGGTCTACTGGCCCACTGTTGTCTGTGAGCAAACAGGAAACCCACACCTCCTGGTTGCTCTACAGCCAAGAGCTGTCACCTTGGACAAGTTATACAAGGTAGCGTTAAGCATTAGACTATACGCTCCAGGTTGGGAAGAACCATTTTTTTCCCTCACTTATTTTGCTCACTGCTATCTCTCCACTGCTGGCACAGGGCTTCCCACATTGTGTGTGCTCAATAAATATTTGTAACCTGCCCTAAAGCCAGGAAGCTGGAATGTGTTAAATGTGGGGTTCGAACCCGGGCACCTTATCGCAGAACATCTGGGCTTTCCATCTGATACGATCTTCCTTGTCCTATATGTATCACGTGATGCTATCATTATTCATCTCCTCTAATGCACTGTATGTTGCTTAAGGAATTGTTTTCTTCCTCTTCATATCTCCAGTCTCCAGCACAGGGCAGGGTCTACAGTAGGTGCTCAGTACATGCTCATCAGGTAAGATCTCAGTGAGCCAAGGCCATATTTCTGCAGCAGGAGGGGCTAGAGAACTGGGACTATTGTGTATCCCAGGCCCCAGCTCGGAGCCTGGCATATAGTTGGAACTTGATATTTGTGGGCTAAATGGAAATGTCCATATCAACCTCATTCAACCCAAGAGAATGCCACGTGGCAGGAGGGACAATTAAAAATGTTGTCACTCAAGATACATCACCTGAGTACCAATCAGGGTTAGCCATGCTCCCATCACCCCCATTTATAGATGCCTGAACTAAAGCTCAGGGGGTTATTGTGGATTGGGCTCCCAAGAGACAGATTCTGAGATAGAAGGTTGTATGTGGAAGGTTTATTGAAGAGCGCTCTCAGCAGATATACCTGGAAGGGAGGAAAGAAGGAATGAAAGTGGGAAGGAAGGAAGGAAGGACAGAAGGAAAGATGGGTGGAGATGAGACATTGATCTATCGTGTAATTGCTACTGAGGCCTCAGCTGGTCATGCAGGGAGCTCTGGTCCACCATGCTCACTGTCACCCAGTATGAAGGGCCGTGGGCTTCCCTCTCTTCCAGCAGGAAGTGGATGGTGATGGCCCCAGATGGTGTGTGTATCTGAGGGGAGGTGGTAATAACACCTGATCCACAGACCCACAGCCCTCGTGCCCCAAAAACACTAGTCCATGCTAGTGTTCCACGCCCATCTTGGCCAGACAGTAATTTAGGAGGTGTGTCCTTAGAGAGGACTGACTTTCCTTCCACTGGCTCTAAGATTTCTCTGGGGAATCATCCACTCCAGATCTGCAAGCCATTTTCTAGCTTAGGAGAAAGGAACACTTGTGAATTTCATGCAAGTTTCCCTTACTAATCCATCCAGGACCTAAATACCCAAGACCTCCAGGAAAGGGAGGCCGAACTGGAACTGGCGGTTACAATCTGGAACCCCTGAGTCAACAGGTGGGGGTGTGCTCCTTCCTCTGGCTGTCCTAGCTATGTGAGCCTAGTGTGGTGTCTTCCCCACCCAGCACTTCAGTTCTCTTCTATGTTCAGTGGGGTTAATACTTCTTAATGAACATTAAATGAGGCAGCACAAACACAGTACAAAGGATACACTCAATTCTGTCTCTTCTTTCTTTCCCCTGCAGCGCTGGAGTGAGGCAAATGGAGTTCTTTTATCTTGTGTCTTGTAAGTGTGGGATATTTGGCTCCAAAGCCAAAACCACATTCACCAGCTTTTAATACAGGCCTTTTCCTTACCCCCAAGAGAGGTTGTTTGACTACATGCCAATGTTTTGTTGATTTAAGAACTCAGTGTGCTTGTCACCTCCAAGGCACTACACATTCTGAAAAGTTCCTCCCAGTCCAGCCATTAATCACCCTCTGTAATTAAATAACACAGAAACCTGTAATTAGGGTATTGATTTGTTGGTTTAATTGTTTACTCATGGGTTCTCTTTCCAGCCTGTGAGCTTCATGAGGGCAAGGACTCTGTCCATTTTTATACACAGCTAGGTCTCTGTGGCCTGCCCTAGCACTTGGCACATAGATGATTTTCAATAAACATTGGTTGAATAAAGGAATGAGTGGATACAGGGGTTCACAGCCAAGTTTCTCTCAGGTATTACACTAATGTGAGAGAGGGGTTGACAGTTAGCAAGCAAACTCAGGCATGATGATTCTTTGCATCTGGACTGTGCTTCACAACTTATATAGCACTTAATACTGGTAAGTGCTCATGTTGATGATGATGGAGAGGATGACGATACTGATGATGAAGAGGATGATTGTGATGGAGGTGATGGTGATGGCTGATGCTGGTGATGATGCTGATGGTACCATTTTTTGAACTGTTACTACTTTTCAAGTAGCTTACATGCATTGCTTCACATGATTCTTACAATAGCTCTGCATTTATTATTTCCATATATATGACTATACATTTGTTATTTCCATTTTATATACGGAGTGAGATTCAAGGTATTTGCCTGAATCACTCAGCAGGTAAGGGGCAGAGTTGTGACTTGAACTCAAGTCTGTTTAACTTTGCTCTCATCCATGAAATTCTAATGCTTTTTTTTTTGTGGCCATGGTCTCAACTAATCTCTTTGATGTAATAAGGCAGTCCTTATTATCAATATAGGTGATGAAAGAACTTCAGAGAGGGAAAGGACCTGACCAAGGTCACACAATCCAAGAGGGACATAGCTGGGGCCAAAATCCCACTATTCTTATTTCAAACATGAAACTTTCCATTATAGGACAAGGCTCAGAGATTTGGATGTCTTGAAACAGAAGGGAACATGGAGATAGGATTCTCAGATCCTAATTGCAGCATCACCTCTTTCTAGCCACGTGAACTTTGCTATGCCACTGTATCTCACTGAAACTTCATTTTCTTATAGGGAAAATGGGAGCAAAGAAGCCTACCTCATAGGGAGGGGATGAGGGTTTACTGAAATCATAGGTATGAAAACAATTCATAAACCATACATCTCTGTGGTGCTGGATACTGTCAATTCCAATGCCTCGATATCTCCGTGCTGTTAATAGTCCAGTGAAATGTCTGTGTGGTCAATTTCACTGCTTAAATGAATCACCTACCTCTAAAGTCCTCCCTGTGACATCCAGTGGCTCCCAAGTAGCAACATCAAATGCTTTCTTTGAAAACTGAAAAAAGACCTGTCTAAATGCTGAACCTCAATGTTGGTTAGATTTATAAGAAAAAGCCCCTTCCCTACTATGCTCCAGTCATCTGGCTAAACTTTCTGTCCAGCTAATATTCCATTTTCAGTCTCATCTCAGGGCCTTTGCACTAATGTTCCCTCTGCCTTGAACATGCTTTCTCCTCCACTCAGTGGGGTGTCATCTCAGACATCACTTCCACAGATAAGCCTTCCTGTCCACCTTGCCTAAAATGTGCCACCTATCTCATCCCCCACCACCACTCTACATTGTTCTGCTGTTTCTTCAGCATTCACCAAGCCAGCTGGAATTACCTAGTCAGTTTATTCTATTCTCTGTCTCCAGCATGAAAACAATGCCTCCCCAATGCCTGAATAAGTAACTCGCAAAAAAAAAAGGCATTTAATAAATATCAGTGGAATGAAGCACTGAATAAATGAATTCTATGCCCTGTTACTTGGGGGTCCTTGTGTTATGGATGGATCCTGACTCTGTCTCAGTGAGGAGATGCCACATCTCATTTCCAGTCCCCTGAGTCACCGAGCATCACGGCTGATAAAAGGTCACCCTTGTGGGAAGGCACGAGACCTTATTTCTCGGCTGGAGCTGACACCAGCACCTCCTGCCAAACATGGGCAAGGGAGCAGATCCACACTCTGAAGGACCCGAAGAAGGAGGGCATCCTGGTCCGTGCTGTTTCTGGAAAAACAGTTCAGTTTTCTTGTTTCTCTCTACTTGCGAAATCTACTGTCACCCTTTTGTAAAGATGTCTGAAAAAGTGTAAAAGCACATTTCCTGGGTCTGGGGACGCAGTAGTTTGTGCAATTATAACCCAACACATCACAGAAGTCAGATTCTGCCTGCATAATTCATCACTCAGTTTCTTGTCAGGGTCTGAGACCTTTCATATCTGGTAGACACAAAAAATTAAGTTTACATTGCTTGATTAAAAATTCAGAAGTTTAAGGGCAGAAAAGGAGGATGTGAGTTGTATCATCATTAAATAGAGATAAAGCATTGGAAGAGGAAACATGAAAAAAGGGGGGGGAGACAATGAGGAAAAACCTGGTAACTTGTCATTTCTCAGACTTTAGAATGTCAGTGGAAATTTCACTGATTTCTTCTCTCTGATGGTCAAGATTCAGGGACTAAGGCAGATAGGAAGTGAAAGCCTTTGGGACTCAGAGGGTATCCTAATCCCTTCCTTCCTCCCTCTCTCCCTCCTTGCCTTCCTTCCTTTTTTCCCCTCTCTCTTTCCTTCCCTCCATCCCTCCTTTCTCCCTCTCTCCTTCCTCCACCTCTCCCTCCCATTCCTCTCTTTTTCTCTTCCAAAATTCTATTTAAGTCCCTACTCTTCACAAGCCACATTGTAAAGCCCTAGACATATGAAGCGAATAAACCAGAGTCCTATATTGATGAAACACCTGCAGGCTATTTGGAGGAAAGAGAATTACAGCCCAGAGTGATGAATAGTGGTAGAAGCAGAGGAAACTGTAGGGCCCAGAAGGGGCATTTGATTCAGCAGGGAATGGTCAGGGAAGCTTCTAAGAGAAAGTGATGCTTAAGTTGGTTCTTAAAGAAGACATAATCAAGTGATAGACAGGAGATGGAGTGGGGAGTAACATTCCATGTAGGAGCGAGCAACATTTGCAAAGGATCAGAGGTACCGTTGGGCATGCTGTGTTTTTGCAGGGGGTGTAGGCTGGGTGAGTAAAGGTGTGGTGGGAGTGAGGCAGAGCTCAGGTTGTTAGGCAGGGCTCAGGTACTTAGTTCCCACTAGACTGAAAGTTCCTTGAGGGTAGGGACTATGTCTTTTATTCTTTCACCATTGAGGTCTCATTTCCCAGCACTTTGTTTGTCACAAAACAGGACCCAGCAGGTATTTGTTGACTGGCTTTTTGATTCTGGAAGTCATGGGAGAGACATGGAAGAATCTTGAGCAATGAGATCATATTTTCTCTCTAGGAAGCTCCTTCTGGACAGATGATGGGTGAGTAGTGGCTTGGAGGAAGAAGAGAGGAGCTGGCTAGAATGGTAGCCTTGGAGACTGTGGTCAAGTCTGTTAATGGTCCCCCACTCCAATTTCCCCTTCTTCCTTTTGGTGATAGAATCCCCTGAAGCTGAACAGGGCACAGGGTTGCTTAGCTAGAGACTACGTTTCCCAGCTTCCCTTGCAACTGGATTTGGCCATGTGACTAGGTTCTAACCAATGAGATGTGAGTGGATGTGAAGGGTGCAACTTTCACACTGCCTCCTTATCTTTTACCCCATTTTCCTCTCTTTTGTCTGTCTTGAATGTTGTCATGATCATGGGGAGATAGCTTCAACCATAATGATGAAGGCAGAGATTGGCAAACTCTGCCTATGAATCAATACTGGCTGGTCATTTTTTTTTTTTTTTGTAAATAAAGTTTGACTGGGACACAGTCATATGTATTCATTTACCTTTTGTCTGTGGCTGCTTTCTTGCTACAATGACAGAATGGCGTCATCGTGACTGAGATTGACATGGTTTTCTTTTTTTTTTTTTTTACTTTTTAATTATTATTTTTATTTTTTAATATAGTTTTACTTATTTATTTTTTATTTTTATTTTTTTTAGTAATCACTTTTTAAAATTTTATTTATTTATTTATTATTTTTGGGGGGTACACCAAGTTCAATCATCTGTTTTTATACACATATCCCCATATTCCCTCCCTCCCTTCACTCCCCCCTTGACATGGTTTTCAAAGCCAAAAATGTTTACTCTCTGACCTCTTCTGGACATTTGCCCAACCCTGCTCTAGAGGATGTCAGAGCAACAGTATGGAAGGAATTTGGGTTCCTGGGTGGTTTCACGGAGCAGAGACATCTGCCCACCTTGGCAGCCCACTTATATCAAGAATGAGAGATGAGAGAAAAATTAATTAATGAGAGAGAAATCAACTTCTCTCTGATTTTAGACACTCACTTTAGGTTCTTTTCATTGTGGTGGCAGCTCAGCTGCTACCCTGTCTAATAGAAAGGCTAACTAATAGTTAGTTGCATTGAGGCATCTGAAAGATGGTGGTGGTCTGAACTAGGCAGAAGTGGTGAGAAGGAGAGAAGTGAATAGAACCCCAAGACATTGGGGAACTCAAGTGGGCAAATCTGGCATCTGACTGGATAAAGATGTGAGGGAAGAATCATAAATGACTCCCAAGCCAGCAATAGTGAATGCAGGGGGGCAGTGGGGCAGGTTGGGAGAAGATGCTGGGTTTGGTTTTGCTGTATGGTGTTTGAGGTTTCTGTAGGTTCCAGTGGGTCTGGGAGACAGTCAGCCCCCTGGGGAGAGTTTGGGGCAATGACACACTGTGTATGAATAAGATACACTGTGTATGAACAGCATAGACCGCACTCCTTGGTTATTCGATGCTAGCACCACAATTTGTCTGAGCTAGAAAAGACTTTGGGCATCAACCTGCCCATCTCCCTGTTTTAGCACTAGAGAGACTTAGGCTTAGAAGGGGCAACAGGCCCTTTCAGAGTCACACAGGGGGCTGTTGGAGAAGCCCAGGACCCCTGGCTCCTCTTCCAGTGCTTGGTCCATTCCTTTCTCCTGACCATGCATGTTCCAGGCCCTCTACTAGGCATAGGGCATAAAATGGAAAGCAAAACACACACGGCCATTGCTGAGTAAACAGTGGTGCATCAATTATGAGAGGCACCTGATTTCAGAGATGTTAAAAAAAAAACAAACCAGACAAGCATCTTAGAAGGGAGAGCTATGGTGAGAGGAGTAGCTACCATTTCTTGAGTGCCTGCACTGTGCCTGGGGCTGTGGGAAGTGCTTTTCATGGCTTATAACAGCCAGTCCTCACACCAAGGAAATAGGTGCTGTTATCAGCCCACCTTGCAGATGAGGAAAAGTAAGGTTCAGAGATGCTCATCTCTAACCTAAAGTCACACAGAAAGAAAATGGCCAGAGTTGTGAATTCATGAATTCTCCCGTTTGTTCAACAAATACTTGCCCCAAACCTACTAAGTGTCTGATGCCATTACAGCATTTGGATTATAGCAGAGAAAAAAATTAATAATCATGTTTCTGCTCTCCTGGTGTTTGGTTCCTAGTGGTTGGAGAGGAAAGGGAAATAAATAAACAGATAAGTACATAATGGATCCGATAGCATCAGGTTCTAAAAGAACAACAATAATTTAAAAATAGGGGAAGGGCTTGGAGAGTGAAGGGGATAGTGTTATTTTGCAGAGGATGGTCCAGGGGAGGATTCTTTGATTGCATGACTTTGAGCAGAGACCTGGATGAAGTGAGGCAGAAACATGCCACCTGGACATCAGGGAAGATACTTCAGGCAATGGAAACAGCAGGTGCAAAGTCCCTGAGGTGGGACTGAAACTCAGGTCTACATATGTTTAACACTCTCTTTTCCAACTATGCTATTCAATTCAGCACATGCTTTCCTGAGCACCTAACATGTGGCAGCATGGGTCAGAGGGCAGATGAGATCATGGAGTCTACCAAACCCAACCTCTTCCCTCAGGGGGTTCACAGACTGGCAGAGGAGACAGGCTCATGGTGGACACAACCTGATGGCCCGAGGAAGATGTAGAAAGGGTGACATAAAACAGGAAGGGGAAGGGCTTGTCTGGTCAGGGAAAGGCTTGCCCTGGACGTCAATGGCAAGTGGAATTTCTTTAAACCCTTTGTTTTAGCAGTATAAATACATCAGACAGTGCATATTTTAGTAGTATAAATACATCAGACAGTGCACAGCTTGATAAATTTTCACAAGATGAGTGCCCTCATGTAACCAGCAGCTTAATCAAGAAACAGAATGACCAGCTCCTCAGAAGTCCCTTAAGACCCCTTCCAGCCACTCCCAGGCAACCCCAAGCCTGACTTCTAGCAGCATAGGTTAATTTTGCCCATGTTTACATACAGCACCTCCTCTTTTGTGCCCGGCTTCTCTTGCTTAAGATTATGTTTGTGAGATTCATCCACGTTGTGTGTAATTGTAGCTCAGCTATTCACATTACTATGCAGAATCCCAATGTGTGAATACGCCATGAGGTTTTTTTTTTTCCCCTTCTCGTTCTGCTATTGCTGGAGATTTGAGTTGTTTCCATTTTTGGCCATCCCGGGTGTTACTGCTATGACATTCTGGTACATGTCTTTTCGTGAACATATGTACACATTTCTGCTGGGTATGATCTAGGAGTAAACTTGCTGGGTCAAGGGGTGTGCATATGCTGAGCCTTAGTGATGCTGCCAAGTAGGTTTCCAAAATGGTTATACCGATTAACACCCGCACCAGCAGCGTGTGAGCTCCTGAGCAACTTATCTTCGCTAATCTCGGTAGTTTCCATTGTCTTCCTTTTGCTTCATTTCTTTTTATTTTCATTCTTGTTGGGGGTGAGATGGTAACACATTTTGGTTTTAATTTTCATCATTTCAATGACTAACGTAGTTGGGCATGTTTTTATGTCTGTTGGTCCTTTGCGCATCATCTTTCGGTGAGGTACTTGTTCAAGACTTTTGCCTATTTTTTTCCCTCTTGGGTTATCTACTTTTTCTTATTGGTTAGCAGGTGTTCTTTACATATTCTGGATACAAGTCCTTGATAGAATATATTATGGAGATGATCCCTCCCAATCCATGGGGTGGGTTGCTTTCTCACGCTCTTAATAGTGACATTTGATGGGCAGGTGTTTTTTACTTTTAATGCAGTACATTTTGTTTATTTTCCTTACAGCAGGATAGCATTTTCTCACTTGTATTTGAATGCAAAAGCAGCCTTTTCCAGTGGGCGGAGGGGTTTTAGCAGAGGTGGGGAGGTGGAAAGGTTAGAGCCTGGGAGGAAACAAGCACATCGGCTTTGACCTGACACCCAGGGGGTATAGGAATCTGGGGGTGGGGTGAGGCTGGAGGAGGTGTTGGGGGCTGATCACTGGGGCTTTGGGGCCAGGATGTGGAGTTTGGACTTCCTTCCTGAAGTCTGCAGAGGGCTAAAGTTTTGAGCAAGGGCTGCCAAGACCAGAGCAGGTATTAGGAATATTGATTCAACATCGAGTGTCGGGATGCAGGTGAAGGGATGAGGGGAAGCTGGGGGAGGCAGGGCTGTGGGGGGGGGGGGGAGGGGGGTGAGAGGACTCAGCCTGGATGGGCTTGGGGCAGCTGCATAGACAGGGCTTGGCATTGCTTCTCCACAGATGGGTGTCGACTGAAGGTGGGGCATGGGAATACGTTCATGGGTGACATCCTTAAGGATGACGTTACAGCCCTTTCAGGCCCTGACAGTCTGGCGCTGTTGTTCTACTCTTAAGTAAAAGCTTGGAGAACAAGCACATGATTCAGAGGGTCAGAGACCGATCCTTAATCTGTCAACTGTCTGAGAGCCTCAGAAGAGAAGGGGCAAGGCTCTATGTTCTGTATCTGGGAAGAACCCTGTTTCTCTGAGGTGAAAGGCATGGCAGAGGCCTCAGAAGAATTGGGGGGTGCAGGCAGGAGACCTGGATTACAGTCCTGACTCTACCTCAGCTCACTGCTGTGTGTTCTTGGGGAAGTTCCTTCCCCTCTCTGGACCTCATTTTCCTTATCCACAGAGAGGGTTGTGAGACTCAGATGAGCTAACAGGAATGAAATGCTTTGTAACTAATCCTTCATAAATGTAAAGGATTACTGAGTCCCCCGATCCCAGGAGCTAGGGAGTCAGAGAACTTTGCATTTAGCCTGCTAACAGTTACACCAGAGGTGTGTCTAAGAAGCCATTGTTGCTGGATCTTACCCAGAATCAAAGGCATTTGTTACCTGTACTTCCTTACTTCCTAAGTTACCAGGACTTGGCTACCAATGCCAACACCCCCTTTCCTAAATCCAAATGTCTTAAATCCCAGATATGGACACTGAAATGGTCTATTTTCATTGGTGATGTATTCTTTAGTCCCTCTAAGGTGGCTGACAGAATAATAACAGCAACATCTTTTTAATACATCCTCAGGGCAGAACACCATGCTGACCAGTATGTAGGAGATGCACTTGAAGATGTGGGCGGGGGGGTGACATGAGCAGAGGCACAGGTGGGAAATAGTATGAAGGACTCAAAGAGCCTGTGATGGAGAGTTGTATGTGTCAACTTGGTTTGTCGCTGGCATCCAGTGATTCAGTCAAACCCGATTCTGTTTTCATGAAGGTATTTTGCAGATGTGGATAACATCTACTATCAGTTGATTTTAGATAAAGGAAGTTATCCTTGAGAGTGAGGGTGGGTCCCTTCCAATCAGTTGAAAGGCGTTAAGAGCCATACTGACGACCCTGCCCCAAGACTGCAGCATCAGCTCCTGCCTGAACACTTCCACACTGTGGAATTGCCCTGCAGATTTTAGACTTGCCAGTCCCCAGAATTGCTTGAGCCAAGGACCTGGAAGAAACCTCTTAATAGGTCTAAATCTAGGTCATTATCTATGTATTCTACTCATCCTGTTTCTCTGGAGACCCCTGATGGATACAGAGCCGCAAGTGAGAACTTAGGGACAGGGTTAGTGGAGGCAACAGGAGATGAGAACCAGCCTTTTCCATTCTTCTCTTCACTATTCCAGCCAGAAAGATCTCTCTGGTCCTTGAATGTGCCAGGCATGTTCTAGCTGTCATACCTTGGCATTTGCTGTTTCCTCCACCTGGAAAGCTTCTCCCCTAGGTACATGGATGCCCTGTACCACCATTTGGTCCAGAACTCTGCTTAAATGCTACATCCTAGGGGGGCCTTGCCTGACTATTCTAATTCAAAACATCCACTGCCATTATCCTTTTCTACTCAGATTAATTTTTCTTCTTGACACTTACCACTACTTGCTTTTATATATTTCTTTTTTTTCTGTCTCGCCCACTGGAATATGAGCTCTTGAGACTAGAGACATTAGTTTTTCACTTCTGTGTCTTAGTTCTTAGCATGGCGTTTGGCACAGAGAGGACACTCAGTGGGCTCCATATTGTGGTGGGTTTTGAGTACAATGCCAAGCAATCCTAAGGAGTTTAAACCAACTTCATCAACCAATCTCCTCTCGACAGCCGTGGACTCCTGGAGAGTCGCTGTGGGGGGGATTCGCAAAGAGCCGCCTGGGAGAAACAGCTTGGAGGCACTTGACAATTTTCCCTTATCTCTGATGATCCACATTGCCTGGCCAAGTTGTTCACGAAGGAGGCCTTATGATGCATCTCAAAAAAGCAACTCTGGCCTCTCAATCACTCAGCACTTTTTTGGAAGGAAAAACAGATATCAAAAACGAAAGTGCACAAACAGTAATATACGATCTCAGATCCGTCATTCTTTACAGCAACATGGACGATGGCGTTTGGGAAACAGCAGTTGCACCCAAAAGACAGACAGGCAGTTTTGACATGTCTTGCCGGAGAAGAATCACCCACCCCACCCCCATCCCCCCACCCTCCCAGCCCGATCACAAGGAATGACAGAATTACAAACAAATCAATCAGGCAGAGAACAGAGGCAGCAGAGACTCAGGGCTTGAATGGTGGTAAGAAGATGGAGTGCCAGCGTATCTCAGTCAGGGGCTAATGGGTGGGTGCCCACAAGGCAGGTCACTTACCTCCAACACCTCACCCAGAGCAGCGATCTGTCCGTGGTGCTGAATTGTACTACTCAGTGTTAATTAGTGTTGGAGAGAAGTCACAGGGGATGGGTGTCAACTATTCTCTCCTGTGTGAGAGTGAGTTTATTGCAAATCGATGAAGCTGGAATGGGGGGGGGGCAGATATTTAGGAATCATAAACACATAAGCCTACAAGGCCCAGTTCATAACATAAACAAGAGAGACACGTTTTAAGACAATAGGGAGTGGTGGGGATTGTGGTTAACTAGACGGCACACGCCCCATCTAAACAGGGCAGCCACCTGTCAGTTCAAACTGAGCTTGAGGCCATGTATGAATGTGAGAAGAGTGTGTTTCCAATCAGAATTTACAAGAGGAGCCATAAATGTCTTTTAGGTGGACTCTCCTGTGTTTTAAATGCTGGCCGCTATTTCAAAGATAGTCTCAACTAGCCCCTTATTTTAAGGTGGAGATATTGAGTCCCAGAGAGGGGAAGGGTCTTGCTCAAGGAAGCTTAGCAAGTTGATGACAGGGTAAGGCCTAGAACCTCAGTGCCTGACTCCCAGTTCAGTGACTTTCCTTCCTCTCCAGTTTGCTTTCCTGTTTGACAGGAGGGGCCTCTTCTCTATGAGCCCTGGACCTAGGTAAGACAAGTAAAGGGATGGGATATGGGGGACGATGTTTGAGCAAATCAGTCCTAAATGTTGCAATAGCACAATATAGCTGTGATTATTTCAACACATCCTAACTCAGCTGAAGTACCAGGGGAGAGGGGATGAAGAAAGGAGACAGCAGGATTGGAGGGTCAGGGATGCCTTTGAAAAGATGGTTGCAGGATTCTGGGACATCCCTTGGGGAGCACCTTTGGGATCAGAGCCGATGCTCCCCCTCTTCCTTTCATCCTAATCAAGCTTCATGAGAATGTATTCTGTGGCCCCTGATCTGAATTCCAGTAGTGATAAACTCTCCCTGTAGGAGTTCTCTGCACCAGACAAATCAGGCAAATCATGGAGAAAAACTAGCCAGGGTGTATCTGGTCTAGCCAGGAGCTCTCACCCCCTCCTCAATCCCAGCCTCATCTTCCTCCTGCTCCCTGGCTTAGGGTTCCTGAGCCCTTGTCCCCCAAAACTGGACAAATCTTTCTCCCTCAGCAGTGCTGGGGACACAGTCTACATTAGGCGAATCAACAAGGCCATCTCAGAAGAGACCAAATAGGAAATAAGAGGCCCCATTGCCTAATGGGACTTATCAATTATGATCTAGGGCCATATTTCTTTGAGGGGTGATTGTTTCACGGAGCCTGACATCTCATATAGCTTTAAATTACTCACAACCGGGACGGCTTACAAGATAGCAGTAAAATCAGGAGAGGATTGGGCAATGTAATTATAGTATGGAAATGATGTTGATCACTCAAGCAGGGAGCAGACCTTGAATCGAAAACCCTGCTCTCTCTCCCCACCCCCTTCCTTCTTGTTCTCCTGCTCGGGACTGTAGAATACACAAAGCCTAGGAAACATGGGGGTAACCTCACTCCTGCTCAGAGGCTGGAAGTTGGCCAGGTCACCGTGTGGGGTGTTATGAGTGAAGGGGCTGATGTGGCCCAAAGGATCAGGACCAAGGACAGATCCCACAGGTCTTGGTGGTCAAGATCTAAAGGAAGACAGGACTCTGCAAGAATTGCTGATTGCTCAAGCTTATGGAGGTAATAATTTCCTGTTCTCAATATATGCTAATCAATATATTAGGATCTCGAATTATAGAGTCTGCCTGCCTTCCCTCCGTTTCCTGAGTATCATCTTCACGTCAGACACCGTGTAAAGCTTCGAGGACACAAAGATGAATTATTTCAACTGTTTAATGAGCACATACTGTGTGCAGACATTTTGATGGACTCCAGACAGAAAAAAACTTATTGAGTAAATTATTCATTCAAATGCTTATTCATGATTGAGTAGCTCATAGGATTGCTAAACTTCTCATCAAACCCATTTCCTCTTATTCCTGATCACATGGTTGGGTTACATTTCCCAGGCCTCCCTGAAGTTAGGTGTGGACATATGACTGAATTCTAGCCAAAATATTGTGAACAGAAGTGATGCGGTTCACTCCCTGGCCCATAATCCTCATACCTGTGATCTTCTGTGCTTTTTCCCCAACCTGCTGGCTGGGTGTCAACACCCAGGGTGAGCCTGGAAGGCCACTTGTTGAAACTGGTAGAGCCATCAGTATACTGGGTCCCTGAATGAACAAGTGGAGCATAGCCCCACCCCCATCCCAAGCTTCTGCTGACCCGAACCTGTTTTGTATCAGCAGGTGAACAAAATATACCTGCCCTTTTTGAACTGCAGAAATACGGGGTTTGTTGGTTACTGTGGTTACCTAGACACCGTACCAGGTACTGGGGGCATAAACATCCTCGAGAGCCTTTCCTTGCCATTTGCTGTGGTCCAGGCAGTACGCTAAGTGCCAGGAAGGTGAAGCACAGTTCATGCATTTGAGTACTCGGCTCTGAGGTTATAGGGCTACGTGATGAATGAATAATAATCAATCGATTATTTCCACAAACGTTCATTAGTATGCTCCAGCCTTGGTGTTAAGCTTTGGAGATATAAAGAATAATTCATTCAAACATGGATTAATTTTCTGCCATGTGTTAGGCACTCAGGCATTTGGGGGTTAAAGATAAACAGAGCCCTTATCCTCAGGGGATTCACCATTTGGTGGAAGAGCCAGGTCATGGTGGTACAGTGCAAAAATTGCTAAAATAGAACTTTTAATGAGGTTTTGCAAGAAACCAGGAAATGATCTCTGCTTGGTTCTGAAGGGGAAGGGGAGGGATCAGAGAAAACTGCAAACAAGTAGGAGATTTTAGATCTGGACTTTGGAGGATGAATATAAGTTTTCTAGGCAGAGAATAGGTGGAAGGGAAATCCAGGCAGGTGGAACAGCATGTGCAAAGATGATGTGTCCTGGGTCAGTGAAAAGTTTGGTGTGACTGGAGCTCAGGATTATGTGGCAAGGAATCAGATGAGCAGGGCTGCAGCCTGAATCCAGGGCAAATGCTCTTGTCTCTCTACCTGTGGGGTGTGTGTTATTAGAGCTAGGAGGGTTCAGAGTCTGCAGATTAAATCCATCATGGACTGAGGTGGGAGTAGACACTCTATGTTAATTTGCTCCCATCTCCACGCACAGGGATTGTTTTGTTCTTCCATTTAAAATTATACATTTAATGCACGTGCAACTTTATGACATTATCCCACTAATATTGTCCCCATTTTATAAATGAACAAACCAACCATCGGAGAGGTAAATTACCCACTCAAATCACACAGCTGTCCAACCCCATGGTTGGCATTTAAACCTCCACGTAAACAACATTCTCACCGTGTTTGTGGCCCTTAGCGAAGCAGGAAACAGGTTTTCGGTCCTATTGATGCAGACATTCTGAAACCCTCTGGGGTTAATTGGCTGTATTGGGCAAAGGCCAAGGAGCTTCCCCTCCCAAAAGCTAATCAGAACTAACTCAACACTGAGCTCATGTGCATGTATGTGGTAGGGGGTGGTAAGGGTGGGGAAAGTCCTAGCTGAGCCCAGACCAATGCGAGCTGTGCTGGGAAGGAATAAATCTCTTCATGAGCCAACATTAATACAAGCTTGGCAGGTTCTGGGCAGGCCCCTGGTTGATTATGCCAATGGACGCTGGGGAGGGGAAGATTGAGCTGCCGGGGGTGGCGTGAATATACATCACACAAGGTAATGTCTTGAAAATATACAGCATCCAAGCAGGCAGGCATCTGAAGGCAGGGCAAAGGGGGATGGCGGGGGAGGGGGGTGGCATCTGTTCGCAATTGTATGACCAGAACCTATCGAACAAGGCTCCCAGACTGATGCCTAGGGCACTTACCCACCTGCAGTGGTAACAGTCACTCATTTATCATGTGTTTATTGAGCACCTATTCAGTGCCAGGCACTGGGGGTACGGGCTGAACATCCAGACACATCACTGCCCTCATGTAGCTCCTAGTCTGGTGGGACAGACAGAACTAAGCAGACCATCATGCCTGTTGCATAAAAAGTGCATCAAGGAGAAAAATAGAGAGTGGTGAGGGCTTAGGAGGCTTGGGTAGAGGTCATGGAGGACTGCCTGGGAGAGGTGACATTTGAAATGAGAGCTGAAAGATGAATTAGGGTTAACTTGGTGGCATGTGCATTAATGTGGCAGAGGGTAGGGGACAGAGAAGAATCATATGGAGGCCCTGAGGCAGTAGGGTTTTTGGAACTTCTGAGCAACAAAAAGTAGGCCAGGGTAGCTGGTGCATGGAGAGACAGGGCTCAGACATATCTCATATCTGAGGTTTAGACAGAAAGCAGGCCAGGTGTGGCCTTGTGGGAGTTGACGTGATTGGACTTCATCATAGAGTGATGGGGAGCCACTGAAGATTTAAAGCAGGAAGATTACTGATCAGAGTCTCCTTTCTAGAGGTATCTCATCAAATCCTCACTGCAACCTGGTGAGGTAAATATACCAATTCCTTGTTATTTGAGTGAGGAAACTGCAGCTCAGACAGGTGAAGCAATTTGCCTGAAGTCGCAGAGCAAAAGAGTGGCACACGGGGCCTGTTGTATCCCAAAGACAGTGAGTAACTGAGTACAGATTCTCTAACCCAACATTATGGACTTGTTGCTAAAAAAAGAAGGTTTGGATTCCAAAATATGAAAGGAGAACTCGAATCCCTGTACCTATCTTTGGTGGGAATCTGACAAAGGTTGGGAGGGTCAGATCAGAATTTGGGAGCCATGGATAGCCTGGAGAAGGAGCCCAGTGCCACCATGATCTGCACAGGAACCTGGCTTAGGGGTGGCTAAGGGGGACCATCTGACGGTGCCAAGGGTCTGCAGAGAGCCAGATACCTCCACCAGACAGAGCAGAGAAGGGGCCACCATGGGCTGCTCATTGCAGGGCTTGGGAGTCGGAGAAGCTGCCTCTAGGATCCATCCACCGGAAATGCAAAAGGAAACTAACTTAAAATACAGTGTGAGATCCTCTCCCCTAGAAGAATATCATCAGCTCGGGTTTGGAAAGAGTAATCCAGTTCATCTGCCATATCTTCACAGGCTCAGATTTGGCAAAAATTATAGTCATAATGGAGACCAGTAGTAGCAATGCATTCATTTGGCAAATAAATGGCACTACCTGTGAGCCTCACACTGAACTAGGCACTGGGGTTAGAACAGAAGAGAAGGTGGAGGTGGAGGCAGCCCTGCTGGAGCTTACAGCTTGGTCCAGGGTGGTATTAACTATGCTTTGTTGAGAACCTGTTGTTGCACCATTGAAACAAGATGAGCCATGTACACAGCCCCTTCTCTAAACCGCACAGCCATCTGGCGAGGCTGTACTAGACATTGCTGGTCCCATTACCTGACCAGGGTGCTGAGCCTCCAGCTTCTTTGAGTATTGGCTTCGGACAGCTCACATCTTCCCCGCTTCTGGAGAGGCACCCTAGAGCCACCTTGCTTAGAAATGCCTGGGGAGTTATGCGCACCCAGGGGCGGTCTTTAGTTGATGACTGACTCTTACAGAAGCTCCGCCGGCTTCCTGTGGGGCAAACATCTTGGTGCCATTCATGCCCCAGAGCGCCCCATGGGATCAGGCAGAGGCTGGACCTCAACTGAAACCATACCTTTGCTTCGCTTCTTCTCCTTTGCTGGCCAGCTCCCCCATCTTTACAAATTTTTCCTTAGAGCTCTCCTGCAATCAATCTCTTGCACAAGAGTCTTTATCTGGGCCTCAGGAATGGGACTAGAGTGAGGCAAGTGTGGCACTCAGGGCACACAGTTCAAGGAGGCATCCATTCTCAGGGTCTGACCTTGCACTTGTATGAGAACGAGGGCTTCCTGACGTTTTCCACCCTGGGTACCTGGATTGCCTCATCCTCAGCCTGGTCCCTGTCCCACTCTTACTTTCTCCTTCCAGGGAGCCAATTTCAGTACAGAATCTTTATTGTACCTAATCCACAGTAAGAGGGATCAAGCTGGACAGACTAAGAAATGTATCCAAGATCCCACAGTTTGTTAAGTGGTAGAGCTCAGCCTGTTTGAAGTAAGTTTATGTACCTTTTTCCTATGATTTTATTGCCTTTGGGACAATATGCCCAGTTATCTGGGGAGCTGAGACTCCAAGGTGAGACAAATTGAGAAAAGAAATTCCAGATCCTGGGAAAGACCTCCGGTTCCACCTGGTACAGCCCCTGCCTCCCGGCATCTAAAAATAACAAATGGGACCCAGTATGTCAAACATCCAGATCTAAGCCACCTTGAATACTTACCTTGCTCTTCTAAAGCCCCCTGGCTGGTGAGGGAATAGAATCAGGACTTGAATGCTGAAAGCATCTCCGGCTTTGACACTTTGGGATGGTCTCAAAGGCTGAGTGGGACCTGGGAGGTTGACAGGTCGTGAGTGGTGGGCTGGCATTACCCAAGAAAGGCAAACCTGGATCTGACTCCAGCTCCAGAGGGATGGGGACTACCCTCCATATCTGTAAACTTGACTGTGTGATGGTGTGTGTTGGGGTGGGGTTTATTCTCTGCCTGGCACCCACGCATGACCGCACAGCCTCTCTGTTGAGTTCTGACACATTTAATGCTCAAGGAAAACCAGCTCTCCTTTACCTTCCCCTCAGTCTTTTTTTTTTTTTTTTTTTACAAATTTATTTGTTTTATTTCTGGCTGCGTTAGGTCTTTGTTGCTGTGCGTGGGCTTTCTCTGGTTGTGGTGAGTGTTGTGGTGTGCAGGCTTCTAGTTGAAGCGGCTTCTCTTGTTGTGAAGCACAGGCTCTAGGCGCGTAGTTGTGGCACGTGGGCTGAATAGTTGTGGCTCGCGAGCTTACTTGCTCCACAGCATGTGGGATCTTCCTGGACCAGGGATCGAACCCATGTCCCCTGCATTGGCAGGCAGATTCTTAACCACTGCGCTGCCAGGGAAGCCCCTCCCCTCAGTCTTACTATTGTCTGTTCCTCCAAACAGAGGAGTTGATTGCACTACTGTTAGGGTTGCTGGAGATGTCCCCTCCTTTTCTAGTTTAGCTTCTGAGCTGAAGCACTGGTTGTGCCCACCATCTTGGAATTACTAAAATTAAAATGCAAGAAGAAATTGCAATGTAGCATGGAGGAGCTGGGTGTGTGTGAACTCAGGCCAGTCACCCCCCAGCCCGGACTGCAGTTTCTTCCTCTGTCCCTTAGTGAGAGGAGGGCTCTGTCCAATTCTGCCCCCTCTGTTCATCCTCCTAGGTGGCCCCATCTCCCAAAACTGTGCTCTTCCATGTGTGCAAGGGACATGCACCAATGATGTACACAAGCCTAGGAGGAACTCATCCTAGAATATGAGCTTCTGGGACCTCAGAAATGAAGCGAATATTTATCACGCACCCTGCTGTCTGGGGAAACTTCAGTGATGCTGAATGAATCTCTCTGTACCCAGTCTGACAACCACCACCCCCCCCACCCCACTGCTCCAGTCCCTGCACTCTGGGAACTGCTCCATTGAAGCAGACCATTGTCTAGGTCTAAATGGCTCAAGTAAGGCATCATCCTTGCCCTTGTGCCAAACTCATGCAAGAGAAGAGCTCTATTACCCTGTTCTTTAGAATCTTGGTTCTGAACCACTTACCCCAACCTGTTCCTTACACTGCCCAGGACTGTTGTCTTCCTGCAGGATTCCTGCTTTGTCCTGGTAGATGGTTCCTGCAACCTGATTCTCTGTAGATTCTTGATAAAGAGGACATGCTGCCTTCTATGAAGAGCTGTGTGTCCCTAGTGTTGTCAGCTAGTCTGAAGAGCAGGAGCTGTATCCCTACACTTTACCGCTTCCCTGCCTCCCCAGCATTTATGTAATAAAGACCTGAGTCTTGCAGCCATACTACAAACAAGTCTCACTGAGCCTTTCCCACCTCCATGCCACGGTCCAGACAGTTCTGCCTATCCTATGTTGGAAGGATGAGTCCTAATCAAAGTCCTAATCAAAGGTCAACAGCTAGTAAGAACTCCTTCTGAGTTTTGCTGACAGGGATGCAATTAGAAGTTTAGAGAGCTGTGGGTTCCAGAAGGGGAAAGGCAGGATACGATTGTCATTCTCCACTTTTGTTTTCCTATAATGCACATGGGGAATAGAAGGCTTGCTGGGTGATATTCAGGAAGCCGGTTCTCCTCTCTGAGCCTCAGCATCCCCCACCTGTTCAAATGGGTGGGCTAGTTGGGCTCAGAGCCAGTGATTCTCTGAGTTGAAACATTATATGCTTCCTGCTGTGTCTTGCTCGGGTCTCACAGGGCAGAAGGGTTTTGAAAGCATTCATCAGTTAATGCATCACTTCTTCATTAAAGATTCTTTCTGGCCATCCTTGTAGCTCCTACTTTTCCAGGCATTCAACCCCCAGCCCCCACCGGTGCTGACAAATTGCTGCTTGAAGTTCATGGTCCCAGAGGCCTTCTTAAAATGTCCAGGAATGCAGGCATGGGGGGTGAGGAGGGAGATTGGGGTGATGTTGGCTGGAAGCCACAAGCCGCAGCAGCGGGAGGGGGTGCAGGGGGTGGGGTGCAGGCACCCCGAGATTGCTCAGGCAGAGAGGCGGTCAACAGCGTCCTGACTTTGAAAGCAATCCAAAACGAGGTCTGCGTTCTAGTCTCCAGTGATGTCACAGCTAATCATTAGCCTGGTAATTACATTGAAAGCCTTCTGCGATCTTATCCTCAGCAGGGTCATTAATGCAAGGCAACCACACCAGTAAATGTCTCATTAGTCTTATTTTAGACTTATGTATTTTTCAGGACTACAGAATTTTAATAGTCTGCCCTCCCCCCAGCTCCCCCTTCTGCGACATTAATATCTATTCCACATGCCAGATTCTTCCAACTCTTCCCCCTCCCTGTTTTCTCTGCTCAAAGCCCCCAGAGAAGGTCCAGCAAGGAAGGAAGCCTGGAGTGGGGGGTCGAGAGGGGCTAGGTCTTTGCCTCCCTCACCAGCCCCGGGTCTGTTTCTGACCCCGGTCTCTTTTCTGTAATGATAACCTTTTCCTGGATTTTCTATGTCTTCCTCAAGAAGCTTCACTCTTTTTACTTTAACCCTCTTTAAACCTTTTTCTCATTATTAAAGAAATGCATGCTCATTACAAAGACAGGAAGAAAAGAATTACCATTAATCTCAGACCCCAGGCAAAATGATCCTCTACCTACTTCTTGCTCACCCCACTCCGGCAATTCTGGCTTTTCCTTTGTCACTGGAATGGGCTAAACTTCTCCCCTCTCGGGGCCTTTGAACGTTGCTGTTCCTTCTGCCCACAGCTTTTACCTCTCTTCTCTGCCCTTAGATGACTGCTACTCTCACTCCAGGGTGCAGCCTGAGCACCACTTCCTCCTGGAAGCCCTCTCCTCTCTCCTCCGTTTAGGGTTGTACCTCTGCCATTTGATGCCGTTGCCCATGTCCTGCACACGCATGTCGTAATCACCACTAGCTGTCTGCATGTAACACTGATTGTTTGACTGCAGTCTCCCTGACTAGTCAGATTGCTCCAGGTGGGCAGGGAACAACCCTGTGTGGTTCATTAACCCTGTAGTCCCAGTGGTCAGCTCAGGGGCAGTTGATGCAAATAGGCATCAATAAGTGCTTGTTGAATGAATGGATGGGTGAATAGGTGGGTGGGTGGATGGATGGATGGATAGATGGATGGGTGGGTGGTTGGATGGATGGACGGATGGATGGACAGATGGATGGATGGATGGATGGATGGATAGATGGATAAATTGAGTGATTGGTGTATGGGTGGATAGCTGGGTAGCTGAACTTATTTTGGAATATTCTCCCATCTTTCCTTTGCATTTTTAGATACTGTTGAAATGATACAACATGCAATTTTATATCTTTTTTTATTCTGCATTTTTCTACATGTTAACAACTGTAAGTCTTTTTGATGGCTGTGCAGTACTCCGTTGGGTAGATGTCCCCTAACTTACTCAGCTAATTTCCTACTGGCATGCATTTGGGAAGATGATATTTCCTGTAAGTTAAGGCTTTGGGTCTTATCCCCAAGCAGCAGGGTTCAGGTACCGCTGTGCCACCATCTCAGCAGTGTGACCATACAGTTAAGGACAAGTGATGTAATTTCTCTGTGCCTCAGTTTCCTCATTTGTAAACAGGGTAATAACCTGTGGGGTTGTTATGAGGGTGAAATCAGTATATTTACATAAAACAGTGCCTGGCACCCAGTAAATGTTAATTATTATTTCATGGGTGTCGACCATGCATGATTTGGTGAGGGATATCTGAATGGGCGGAGCTTGAGCTGTATCTCTGACTATTCTATTAGGATAGCCAGGGCACTGCTGAAATCCTAAGCCTTGGAAGGCCCAGGATAGAAGCTGAAACATCTTTTCCCATCATGAGCTCACAGTTTGGGAAGGCCTTTCTCCAAGGCGTATCTGCCAGCAACCCATACTATCATTTCCCCGTCACTATTCTGGTCTCAACCCAGATCTTTCCTCTGAACAGTGTGGTGGAAAGAATCAGGGCCTTGGAATCAGGGAGGCCTGGGCTGGGACCGCCACTCTGTGCCTTGTGAACCAGGAGACCTTGGGAAAGTAGTTTCCTGTTTCTGAGTCTGTAAATGGGGCCAGATGCACCCAGCTTACTGCTGGGTGGGAGAATCAAGTGAGCAAGTGTGCGTCTGGCATTTGACCCGTGCTGGCACCCCAACTTTGGTGGCCACCACCCCTAGACGGGTGCGTAGATTCCCTCTCTGGGGTAACTTGCCGAGTGTCTCTCATGTGCTGGACAGGACATGCTTCACACTTGGCATGCCATGTCTCACTAACTGAGTGAAGAAAGGAAGAAAGAATGAGGGCAGAGAAGCAGGTAGGTTTCAACTATGGGAACCCAAACATGCAAAACAGACTCTTTCCTCTTCTTTATAAGCAGTAGCCCTGACATATTCCTGCTCTCACTGTGAGGTTTGGGGCAAATAACTTCACCTCTCTGAACTCTCAAATTTTTTTAGCATCAAGCAGGGTGCGTGGGATCCCTGTAGGGTGGTGGAGATGATTCCATGAGATGACACCTAGTGAGTGCTCAACATGAGTTAGTTAATATTTTTTTCTGAATAGTGGTAAGGAGAGTGCCAGAAAGAACTTGAAAGTCACAGAATCAGAGTGAAAGGGCTGAAGAAAGCCTCTGAAATCAGGTCTCTTTACTCCTGGTGCTGTATCCCCTGCCCTGAGCCATGCTACTTTAGTCTCCAGGATTTATGCTTATTGAATTCATAAACCAAGAGGCAACTGTCACCCCAAATCTTCTCTTCCTGGCTACTGAGCCTGG
Source organism: Hippopotamus amphibius kiboko (assembly GCF_030028045.1). Classification (NCBI taxonomy): domain Eukaryota; kingdom Metazoa; phylum Chordata; class Mammalia; order Artiodactyla; family Hippopotamidae; genus Hippopotamus; species Hippopotamus amphibius. The sequence continues at coordinate 6,868,085 of NC_080193.1, read as the reverse complement.
GGTTTCTCCTACCGGGTTAACATACCAGTTCATAGATATGTGTCTTGAAGTTTGGGGACCTTCCCACTGATGTGTATGCACCAAGGGGCATAATCAGAGTTGGTCTTTTTTACTGCTGGGTATCCAGAAACTAGCACCGTGCCTGTCCCATGCACAAGGGGGCGCTTAATAATACCTGTCACATGGGTGAATGAATAAGCTTTTACCGTGAGAAGAAGCTGCTGCTCCAGAGAGGCCAGTTGCCAAGCCTCCCTCCCTGGCTCCTTCCCTGGAGCCTGCGATATTTAATTAATATGAGCCGAGCAGAGCCCACTTTATGGTGCTGGCCCAGGGGCCCCCATAATTGAGAAATGATAGGAGGCACCTGCGACTTGATCTGGGCTAATGATGGATAGATCCACATGGAGATCGGGAGCCAAAGACCCAGGGGCTGGAGTATCCGTCTAGAGAGCCCAGGTGGAAGGAAGGGAAAAGGGATGTCTGTGGCCCTGGCCTGCAGTCTCAGAGGGTGGGGTGACTCCTGGGAGATTCTGATGATGCCATTTCCCGGGGGCAAACTCACAGAGGTGTCATAGGCTCACCACGTGCCAGGCTCTGGTGAGTACTTTACAGAGAGCTTCAGAATAGCATACTGGGGACTCAGTACATACATGTCGGATGATGAGTGAATAAGTGAAAGACTCCAGGGACACTTTGGCGGGAAGCAGAATGGAAAGGAGATCCCACAAGCTGCAGGGTGGACAGGGGTACGAGGGGGTGGGGTGCAGATGGGCACAGTATCCCCCTCCCGTGCTCCCGCCTTTGGCTCTGGTGAAATTTTGGGAGTGGGAAGGACCTGTATGTTGCTAACCCCAGTCTGAGGTCACCTCCTTCATTCCCCTGGCTCCAGTGTCTTACCCACAAAGATGCAGCCCCTCATTTCCCTCCTAAGGAGGAGAGGACTCTATGTAAGGGAGTTGCTGCTATAACGTTCAGCTTTGGGGTGAGGGTAGTGGGGCAGCTGCGGGACCCTGGGTGTCTTCACATCTGTGCTGAACAATGTCTGGGTGCAGAGAGGAACTCGTGGGGCCCTGTCATGCCCTCACATCACAGTTGCCAAGGGCAGGAAGGACAAAGATGTAATTCCAATGACAAGACTCCCAGAGGGTCATGGGGGCCTTTAGCAAGGAGGGAGGGCATTTGTTTCTGGCCACAAGGCCAAAGACATGTGGCAAAGACCTCCGATGACCAGCAGGTGCACAGAAAATGGCAATACTGCAGAGCACAGCACTTCAGAGTTTATAAAGCATTTTCAGATCCAGCATGGAGAGGAGGAAGAGACAACTGATGGTTCCATCTGATGGAGCGAAGTGCTGCTTAGAGAGCAGATGCACCAGCACAGGGCCCAGAGCTGGGAACTATTAGCCATGAGACTCTAGTCAAGGGGTTCCTGGCCAATTCCTTGCCCATGACCCCCCAGCCACGCCCCACCCCTCCTGAATCTGCACACTTTGCAGGGAGTGTCCCACCTTTATCTCTTTTTTAAAATTGTGGTAGAATACACTTATAAAATTTACCCTCTTAACCATTTTTAAGTGTTCAGTTCAGTGGCATGAAGTACATTCACATTGTTGTGCAACCGTCACCACCACCCATCTCCTGAATCTTTTATCTTCCCAGACTTAAACTCTGTCCCCATTAAACATCCTCATTTCACCCTCCCCCAGCCCCTGGTGACCACCATTCTGCTTTCTGGCTCTATAAATTTGACGACTCTAGGGAACTCATATGAGTGGAATCAGACAGTATTTGGACTTTTGTGGCTGGCTTCTTTCACTTAGCATAATGTCCTCAAAGTTTATCCATGTTGTAGCAGGTGTCAGAATTTCTTCCCTTTTTAAAGATGACTAATATTCCATTGTATGTTTATACCATAGTGTGTTTATCTATTCATTGGTTGATAGACGTTAGGACGGTTTCCATGCTTTAGCTGTTGTGAATAACGATGCTATGATCATGGATATACAACGGTCCCTTCAAGACCCTGCTTTCCATTCTTTTGGGTACATACCCAGAAGTAGGATTCCTAGATCATATGGTAATTCTATTTTTAATATTTTAGAGAACCACCACACTATTTTCCATGGTAGCTGCACCATTATTATATCCCACTAGCAATGCATAAGGGTTCCAATTCCTTCACCTCCTCACCAACATTTATACTTTTCTGGAGGTGGGTTTTATTGATTGATTGATTGATTGATTGATCCTCTCCCCCCCACCTCGAACCCATCTTTTTTTAAAAATTGAGTTATTATTAACATACAATGTTAGTAGCCATCCTAATGGGTATGAGGTGGCATCTTATATAAATAGTTTTGATTTGCATTTCCCTAATGATTAGTGATGTTGAGCATCTTTTCATGTGCTCATTGGCCATTTGTATATCTGCTTTTCATGTGATGCAGAGAGAAGGGCCTAGGATCTTTGGAATCCAACAGGTCTTGGCCTAATCATGCCTGAACTTCTCAACTCTCTCACTGTGTGACTTTGGGCAAGTGGCTTCCACTCTCTGGGCTCCAGTTTCCTTGTCAAGGTCACAAGTTCCATCTATGGTTCATGTTTGAGAGGAAAGAAAAACAAGCCTCTCAGAGCTGGGATACTGGTTGGAAAACTCAGATATTTTTCAGAGCTGGTGCTTGGGTTATAGGCCACACATAAAGCTGTGTTAGTTTCCTAGGGCTACCATAACAAAGTACCACAAACTGGGTGGCTTAAAGAACAGAAATGTATTCTCTCAGTTCTGGAGGTTAGGAGTCAGAGATCAAGGTGTCGGCAGGATGGGTTCCTTCTGAGGCCGTGAGGGAGAGTCTTTTCCCTGCCTCTCCTCCAGCTTCCGATGGGATGTGGGCACTCTTTGGCTGTTTGTGGAATGTGGAAGCATCACCCCTATCTCTGCATCACCTCCATCTTCAGGCACGCAGTGTCTTCCCCGAGTGTGGTCATTGTAAGAAAGCTGCGTGGGAGGGGGCCCCCATTCTCACGGTGGCCACAGTGACAGCTAAGGCCTGTGCCTCTCTGATGTCTGCCTTGATCTTGCTTCTGAATCCCAGAATGGTCCTGGTTTCCACCAGTAGTAGCTTCTGCTCTCAGTCACACTATCTCTGAAACCCCTTGACCAGGCAAAGGTCTGTAGCCCAGCGCCTTGGCTGTGAACTTGAGCATGAGTGCTCTCTGAACCACTGTTTCCTCCCTTATAAATAGGAAGATTAAAATCCCTACCTCATGGAGTTGCTGTGAGGTTGGAAAAAGACTATGCATGTCATGATGGCGATGATGAAATTTCCTGGGAGACCTGGTTTGTCCCCAGAAGATTGGCATCTGCAAGGTGCGATCTTTGTGAGTCACCACAAAACATCAAATTCCCTGATCACATCATGGGTAGTCTTGGGAGAGCAGCATCAGCCAAGTACAGCCTGTGAGCCAAATCCGGCCCACTGCCTGTTTCTGTAAATAAAGTTTTATTGAAACACATTCATTTGTTCACACATTGGCTAGGGCTGCTCTTGCAATACAATAGCAGAGTTGAGTCATTGCTGCAGAGACCATAAGATCCACAAAACCTAAAATATTTATTATCTGGCCCTCTATGGGTAGAGTTTGCAGATCCCCAGCACAGAACAACATGGGCCTTGGTTTAAATCTCAACCTTTGCCCTTCCTTGCTGTGTGACTGGCGTAAATCACCATTCCTGACTTGCCACATTGAAGTGATAAGCTTATGCCATAGGATGATTGGGACAATGAGATGCTCACTTGAAATGCTCTCCCTGTGTCTGCGTGCAGAAAGAGCTCAATGAAGCTTTAGGCCTTAGGTATTAGTGTGTCGTGGTCTCTGGTATGCAGTAGGTGCTCAATATATTCCTATGGCCAAATGCAGGGATTTCTTGTTTTTTAGGCTTAGGCAGAGTTTGGGGGCCTTATCTCTTTGCCCACAGAGTCTGAAGGAGTTGCTGGTCTGCTGGGCACTCAGTGACGGCAATTAATGAGGCCCCTCCAGACCTTTGTGGCTCAAAGTGCCGCCCGCAATTGCAAAGCTGCCCTCTGCCATTCTTTACCCCAGGGAGCCCTGTTCTGTCCTGGTACCCTGTACCTCACACTCAGCCCCCAGCACGCATCATGTAAGTGATGGAAAGAAGTCAGTCAGAGGAAAAAGACAGATTGAGTGCCTCTATGGCCCTGGCATTTCCCTCCAGATCTCTGGATTTCCATATATTTGAAAACCTAATATAAACAACAGAGAAGAAATTTGCATTTCGGGCAGCAAGGAATGAAAAATGGAGGCGGCGTAATGTATTGCTGCGCGCGGAAGAGGGATGACCGTGGTGAGACCAACCTCTTACGACAGGCCCAATAGGCCGGTGGCAAACTCATTTCCTGGCAGAATATAGGGTTCATCTGCTGGAACATTTAACAGGCATCAAAGAAAGATCACTTCCACCTCTCCCCTCCGCCTGAGATGCTGCTCTCCTGCCTCTCTTTTTGCCATTTTATTAAACCCCTTTATGTGGTTTTAATACAATATGTATGATCCACATGGAGACAAATAAATTCTTATGTACTTTTCAGAATTCGGAGTGTTCTAATGGTTATGTATGCTTTATTTATATTTTCTGAGAGACATTAAAAGGGCGATGTATAAAAATATGTACCCCAAACTGATGGTGATTTATGGTTACAGAGTGATGGCAAAATGGGAAGTTATGAAGTTAATTTTCAGATGTGTGGAGATGGAGATGGTGGTGGTGAGGGTGGGGGGGGGACTGTGGCCTACAGTAGTGGCAAGGGGTGTATTAATTCTGGCAAAGGCTGGATTTGGTAGTAAGTATGTCATAGGGATGCTCATGAGTCTGGAGTATTTTAAGGAAGTGGTATAGAATTAGTGGGGATATTGCATTGCAGATGGGAAAGGGGGTGCCCAGAGAGGTTAAGTCAATTTTCTAAAGTCACACAGCAAGCAAGTGGCAGAGTTGGGATTAAAAACCCTTCTGTGGCTCCTCCTTGGGTTGTCACAAAGCTGCTTAAGAATCTGTTACAGAAAAAAATAAATAAATAAATAAATAAATTAAAAAAAAAAAAAAAAAAGAATCTGTTACAGGTTTCGTGACCTCCCCTGTTGCCTCCAGTATGCAGGAAGACATGGGACAACTCCAAAGGGGGCAAAGTAAGCCAGTAACTTGTGAAGCTTCCCTCCATGGCCCTCCACTAGCACACTGTGCAGAACTGAGGTGTGCTGAAGCTGGAATTTACACTGGTGGCTCTGGGAATCCACTTGGGGGCAGGGAGACAGGGACCTGTAAGCTGGCAGTGCCACCCACTTTATGGTCTAGACAGGCATTAATTTATATATGGCACAGGGCTTGGGATGTTCGCTTATTAAGTGCCTGCGGGGTGGAGGGATTCAGAGCAATCGCACAGAAACAAACTCTGTCTTTTGGAACGCTTCCACCCATGCCGTGCTAAACTGCCCAGACTCTGCCCTCCAAGTCTAATGTCCATTTAAGCTCTGAATTTCTGAGTCAGTGATTCCAGGCCAGGGAACAACTGTAGTCTAATGGTTGGAGCACAGGTTCCAGAGCCATACTCCCTGGGTTCCAATCCCAGCCTCACCGCTTATGAGTTCTGTGAACTTGGGCTAACTGCTTAACTTCTCTGAGGCCCTCATTTTCCCATATGTGTAGAGGAGATGATGACACTTAGCCTGGAGAAGTGTTGTGAGCAGAGGATGGTCCAGTGTGTGGCAGGTGTTTATCACAGCATCCCCAGTCTTAATAAACACTGGTTTTCATCACTACTGTTATGCGACCTGTCTCACCTTGGGTAAGTCCTTACCCCTCTCCGGGTCTCAGTTTTCCCATCTGTACAACAAGGGACTGGATTGTGTCTTGGGAGTCCTAAGTCTGAAAACTCCAACATTCGCTAATGCTAGAGAAATATTTACATGGGATCCCATCTTCTCTTTGGCTCTGTGTATCAAAAGCCATAAAAGCATTCGTTTCCTTTGGCTCAGCAACTTTTGCTTCTGGAGCTTTTACCTTAGGGGATTAACCACGGAGGCATGCAAAACAGTAACTACAAGCATTTCTGTTGTGGTGTTTAAAAGAGAGGGAGAACTGGAAGAGACCCAAATGGAAGCCGTAGGGGATAATTTCAATAAATGGTGACGTGGCAGTAGGATACCTGTGGCTAATTGAGCACTTATTGTATGCCCGGCCCAGGAAGAGCACTTGACACCGTGCGTGACTTTTAGTCCCTCCATCCCCCTGTTAGGTTGCAATTAGTGCTTCTAGTTTGGCCCCAGGGGAACCGTGCTTAGAGAAAAAAAAAAAAAAATCGCCCAACCTGCACAGCTGGCATATGGCAGAGCTGGGAGTCACCTGACCATCTGACACCAAACCTGGCCTCTTTTTTCTAACCACATCACACTCCTCAGGTTGATGTTGGGAAGGTGGCTCCGAGGAAACAGGGAGCATTGATGGTGGCTGTGCGTGGATAGTCATCTGGCAGATACAAGCCTTCGATTGTGAGATCACATGGCTGCGTTTACGCTGCTAGGAAGCTGGCATCCGTGACTTAACGTAAACCTTTATCATCGTGTGTTTGTGAACTTGCCTTAATCACCTTGCTCTGGTTTTTCTCTTGTGGGAGAAATTCACCTGTTGTTTGTTCTAATGCCAATTTCTGAGCTCCAGGATTCTGGTGACCCAGTATCAGGTTTATGCTTCTTCCTCTACACTTCATCCATCCATCTGAATGTACCACGGATATTCATCCAACCATCCAGTCATCCCTGGACTCATATATCCATTATCCATCCATCAATCTACTCATCCATCCATACATTCACCTACCCATTCACCTGTTTACCCATCCATCCATCCATCCATCTTTTCATTTATTCATTTATCTATTTCATTCATTCATTCATCAAATATTTTTTGAATACCTCCTTTGTACCAGGCACTATTCTAGGCACCAGGGTCACAGAAATGAACAAATCAGACACAGAAAAGTAGACTCATTGAATGAATAAGCAAATCATTGTGTTCACTTCCTGGTCAATAAAGATTTATGTTATTTTGCTTTATTTTCTATTTGTAGCATTTATCATGACCTGCCAGTACACTGTAATGTTTACTGTTTACAATCTGTCTCGTCACATGTTAGCTCATTTTATTCTGTGACCACTGCATCTCTCATTCTAGAAGAGTGTCTGCTCAATACACAATTCCAGAATCACTGGATAAATGAATATGTGGGGTGATGTGATTTTGGCCTCATAAGCTGATGGTGTCATGGGGAGTTAGACAATGATTGAATAATTAGAAATGTGATGTCAGTTGGGAGAAGGACTCACAGTGTACAACAAGAGGGAATTTGACTCAGTCTGAAAATTTCAGGAAGGCTTCCTGGAGGAAGAGGTACTTCGTTGGAGTCCTAAGGTGGGGGGGCCGTCAGAGTTTGCTAGGTGAAGGGGTTGATGTGGGGCAGGGCCCAGGGAACAGGAGGTACAAGAGCTCTGAGTTGCAAAAGAGCCTTTATTTTTAAATTTTTTAAAGCTGTTTATTGGAGTATAATTGCTTTACACTGTTGTGCCAGTTTTTGCTGTACAACAAAGTGAATCAGCTGTATTTATGCGTATATCCCCATATCCCCTCCCTCCCGCGACTCCTTCCCATCCTCTCTGTCCCACCCCTCTAAATCATCACCCATCATCAATAATCAGATTCTACCCACGGACAGAGCACTCTCCAGTTGGTAAAACATTTTTCTCCTTTGCAATATTCTTTCATATTCACAGCGCATTTGTGTGGCAAGACAACCGTTCTCCCCTCATGTTTCTAGATATAGAAACTGAGGTCCCAGGAAAGTCACATGGCTAAGAAGTCATATCTTGACCTCAGGGCTTGTTGGCCACGTGGCTCTGCCATGTACCCTCACAGCCATTGGAAAGGGGCTCTATATAACCCACAGAAAGTAGCTCCTGCACCTCTCAAATTAGTTGGAATAACCCCTGAATACTTTGTGGATTGGCGAGAGGGCTCTGCTTTCAGGTGAGGTGGTGGCAGTGTGAACACAGACTCTGGGGCCAAGTGAATGGGGTTCAAATCCCAGCTCCACCTCCTCTTCTCTTTATGCTTTGGTTTCCTTTGCTGGAAAGTGGGATGGAGACCCTACACCCATGAGTAAATCCTCAGTAAATGTAGCATGTCCTTCGATAAATAATGGTGGAATCGTCTCCATGCAGTCTCTCTACCATGACCTGGGAATGCAGTGACGAAGACAAGGCATTATTTTTGTTTATACACTGATAAGCTCTCTAGAACACCTGTCTCCTTGATGGTTTCCAAGGCAGCTGTCCCTTCGTCTTTTCCACGTCAGAGCCTATGATTATTTTGTAACTTTGGGCAAATCATTGGGCCACTTTCAACCTCAGTTTCTTCATCTTCTCAATGATCTCTCAAGTGAGAAACTCAAGATTGCCTGAGTCCAAATGAGCCTGTGATGACATGGGATCCTGTGGCTTAGGTGCCCACAGATTTCCAGGGCTCTGGCAGAGGGGCAGCTCTACGTAACGATCACGAAATGGATCTGGGGTCTTCCCACAGGAACCTTTAATCCTGCAGGAGCTGACTGTCCCAAAAGATAGCTGACCAGGAGTAATTTACTTGCGGTTGTCCCCAAAGGAACAATAAAGCCATTTTGTAGGCAGCATGCCCAGACATCTGAAAAGCTCGCTCGCAAGTGAGGCTTCCAAGTAATCCATCCCTGAGATGGATCCTGCCAGAGTCTCTGGCCAATTTTGTGGCTGCCCTTCTGACCAAGAGGGAACCCTTTTCTGTCCAGGCTTGAGGGTCCACATAGCACTTGACCATGACCTGTGCCTCCCTGTGATTGCTGCACATCGCTTACAAAACTCTCTTTACACATGAGTAAGGTGTCAGAGCAAGAACTTTCTTCTGGAAGTTCCAGTAGCTGGACAACATAAAGTTTTCTAAGAAACCCAGGAATATAAGGAGAGGGGTTTCATCTAAATTATTCCCTCTCCTTCAGACATCTAACAAATCCGTCAGTAGGTGCTATCAGTTCTGGCTCCAGATACATCCATACCTCTCTATGGAGTCTGACCATGTCTGGCTACCTTTGGTGCTCCACTCTGGTCCAAGTCACCATCATCTCACCCCTGGACAGCAATAAGATCCCATCTGGTCCCCATGCTTATTCCATCCCTGCTTCCCTGTCCCCCACCATCTTTTCTCCACCAGCACGGTGGAACACTCTTCTAAAAAACCTACATCGAATCCTGTCTTTCCCTGTTGAAATGCTTCAATGGCTTTCCATGGATGGAGTTCCAGCTCCTGCCCTTGACCTGAAGACCAGGTCTGTCTGTCACCATTCCCCCAAATATCATCTTCCCCTTACTCACTATGCTCTACTACACAAGCCTTCTTTTATTTCCTTGACTAGACCAAGCCCTGTCCCACCCCAGGACCCTCTCAAATGCTATTTGCTTTGGGAAGGGATGCCTCCTTCCCTCATCTTTCAAGCCTCAACTTAATCATCACTCCCTGAAAAAACTTCCTGAAAATACTCCCTCAAATATATTGCCTGTAGCAGCATCCAGTTCATGAATCTTTTATGGAATTTATCACATTTTAGAACTTTTTGCTTATTCTTTATCTTCTGTCTTCCCCTCTAGACTATAAGCTCCATGAAGGCAGGGACCATGTCAGCTCTACCCAGTGCTATCGCCCCAACTCCAGTCTCCAAGCTTTCATTTTTCATTGGTAGCATTGGAACAATGATCACTGTCATCTTTATGAAGAGAGCTAATGTCCCCAGGGTCCAGATGGAGTCATAGATGTGGAAATGTCTTCACAAATTGGAGTGGTGCATGGGGAGAGGCGAAGGTCCAAGTAGACTTTCTGAGAGGATAGTGACCCCAAGACCTCTATTTGTCTGGGAAGCTCTGAGCTCAAGAAAATGACCTCAGTGTGGAGAAGGGGGTAGAAAAGAGCCTAGGATTTGAAGTTAGATAAGCCTGTGTCAAGGTTGTTTTTTGCTTTCTTATGACCTGTACGGAAGGGGTCTTCACATCACTGAGCCTCTGTTTTCTCATGTGCTAAATGGGGATTGTGTCACTTACCTCTCAGGTTAGTTGATGGAGCTTCAGAATGGGCCACGGAAGAGTCTCAGTAGGCATCAGTGTTCATGTCCTGTTCTTTCTCAAGTTCCCCCACCCTCCCCCTCTCCCTCTCCCTCTTTCTCTATCTCTAAAGATATCACCCACCTCTCCCCCTTTATTGGAAATGGCTATCTTTCAAATGTTTAACAGATTTTTAAAAATAATTCCTCCAAGAAGAAGTCATCCTAGAGGAGCACGTGGAGGACAGTACACAAGCAGAGAGCAGCACCATAAACTGAGCTTCATCAGTCCACAGTGCGCCAGCCCAGGGCAGGCCCGAAGTCACAACTTTCTCCTCGTCCCCTCCCCAGCCGCCAATGCCCTGACCCCTGCCCAGCGCCGTTCTATTTTCAAGAAGTCTCCCTTGACCCGTGGGTCCTTCAGCCACAACAGAGGTGGCACCGGCTGGAATCCAGGCGTGAAATTATGAAAGAATGGGGCTGCCACTGCCTCCAGTTGTGCACTGGCCTCAGATGTGAAATTGCCGTTTTTTTCCTCCCCCCTCACACCAGCCTGTCGCATGTGGGGCGGAAAAGATTGTATTTATCACCTGTCAGGATCTGCCAGAACTGAGTTACGTGAGGCAGGACAGCATAAAATTATCATACACAAGCATGAAATTACAAAATCGCTCGGAACTGAACAACAAAATTATTTCATTTCGGAGGGAGGCCATTCCATTTTTTAGCTCTGACACCTTGACTGCCAAACTTTGAATTGAAATTGAGTGTGAGGGCCATGGAATAGAGACAGCAATAACAAGAAGTAGCATGTAAACTAGCCATGCAGACACACTACATTAATGGCCCCCGAAACCTCCCACCAGAGATATGTAACTAAATAAATGTCACATATCCCTGTTACTCAGCTTGCCTTCCCGCAACCAGAAATGACTTAAGCCAGTGTTAGAACCCAGGTCCAATAGCTGAGAGTTCCTGGGAGGGATGGGGTCCAGGTTGCTTCTTCAAATCCACAGAGTGATGCCCCGATGAAATAGAAAGCATGCAGGCTTTGGAGTCAGATGTATGTAAGTATGAATCCTGGCTCCAACATTAGTGAGCTGTGTGACACCAGGTGAATTTCTTAACTTCTCTGAACCTCCATTTTATCATCTGTAAAGTGAAGACAATCATAGGTTGTTGTGAGAACAAAAATATCTCATGCACAGTGTCTGGCACGTAGTAGGTTTTCAATATAGGAATTGTGAGGGTTGGGACAAGTGAGTTTACCCACCATTTTCTTTCTTCTTTCAAATTTTTTGTGCCATTTTTACATTCTGTGGTGAAAGCATTTATCTAATAAGCTTTTTATTAAGTATGGAAAAGAAAACTGTGACAGTGATTTGTGTTTAGATGTAAAACACAGTTAGGTTGGATATGTTGCTTCCAATTTTTCCAACTTTCATATACCCATACCTTTTGTCATGTGACTTTGCCATCCCTCCCCTTGGAGGTGGGGCTTATTTCATCATCCAATTGTTAGTGGACCTGGCCATGTGACTTACTTCAACCAATGGCCTGTGAGCAGGTGAGGCAAGGAGAGACTTGGCCTCTTGCAGTCCTGCTATTTGCTTAAGAATGGCATACCCTAGATAGACATTAGTCTGTGGAGGAAGAGGGACAGGTGGAGCAGCCTAGAGCCAAGTTGAGCCAACCCATAGATCTGTGTAAGGGAAACAGATGCTTGTTGTGAGCCACTGAGATTTTGGGGATTGTTTGTTACTCAGCAAAAACTGACTCATTAAGTAGCTAGACTCAGATGATTATAAACAGAGGTTTGCCTTCATGAATACTCTGCAGAACATTTAAAATTCATGTGGGACTCAAGGCAATTCTTTACACAGTGGGATTGGTTTGTGAATCTAGAGTCTCTGTCTTCTGTACCTTAAATACCAATGTTTTCCCATCAATATGGGAACTAGTCTAGGACTGCAGGTCTCTACTCCAGCAGACCCAACACTCTCTTTTCGTAACACCCACGTTACCATCCTGAAATGATATTCATGCATTTCATCTTCATACACACATAATTTCAAAAAAAAATCAATATAATGCCCTAACTGTAATATAAAGGAGGAATAAAATGAAAGCAATTTATAATAAAATAATATCTATTTCAATATGTAAATTATCGGGAAACCTCTATCTGCCAGGAGACATAATGAAGCAGCCTGATGCTTGTACCTACTTATAATGAATAAGTTGAGATTTCAGACAAATATTAAGTTGAATATTGTCGACATTTTTTCTCTATATTTGACATTTTGAAATAAGAGCTAAATTAGTATATTCATATGTATGGGTGGCATCACTGTGAGCGAGGGGTGCTGCAAATGTCGACTGACGCAGGTGTGTTGTAGCAACTCGCATTCCATGAGCAGCTTTGAGGCCAATGCCTAGATTTTCCAAAATGGAAAACAACTTGATAGAATTTTGGATAAAACCAAGCACCGCCCTCCCCCAATTTATATTGTGGCTTCATTCCAGGAAAATCCCATGCAAAATAAAACTGCAAAAAGAAGATTTTGCCGTATTTAAGATGGAATTAAATTCCAGACCCAGATAATTATTAAGTAAAAAATTTACCTACATGAATGTCCAGAAGGGCATTTGGAATGCCCCAAAGACTTGGGATCATTCTTCTTGACATGGGACTGTCCTGGGCACTACATGTCCATCATGGCTGACTTAATCCTTCCAATCTCTAGGCAGGGTTTCTCAATCTTGGAACAATTGACATTTTGGGTTGGATAGTTATATGTGGTGGGGGCGCTGTCCTATGCATTGTAGGCTGACTAGCAGCATCTCTGGCCTCTACCCACTGGATGCCAGTAGTACCCTCTTCCCCTCCAAGTGGTGACAACCAAAAATATCTCCAGATACTGACAAGTGTCCCCCAGGGGTGCAAAATAACTCCCCTGTGGGGAAACAGTGGACCAGGATAACACCCCATTGCCCTACATTCCCCAAATCCCCCTTGGAGATGGCACTACCTCCATTAAGAAATGCTTGTCCAGGAAGCCCGGGATTTCATTGTCATTTTATTCCAAGAACAGACATGGAGCACCTTCTGTGTGCCAGGTGTCATGGATACAGTGATGAATGTGCCAGTCCTCTAACTCAAGGAGTTCAAGTTGCTCAGGACCCATCCTGGAATTCACCCCTGTATCTCTCCGTGCCTTGTGCCCTCACTCTACACTCCCCGCCTGTTCGTCATGCTGTCCATTCTAACCACCGATTTCATCTTGAATTTGTCTACTTCTCTCCATCCCCATCCCCTCTTTCTGGTCTTGCTTCTCTTCCATCTGTTCTCTACCTTGTGGACAGAGTAATCATGTTAAACTACAAATTCAGAAATTTGGTTCTGGCACTTTCCTATTTAGAACTCTTCACTGGCTTTTTATTGCACTTAGGAAAAAATGAAAACAAAAACAAGGTTCCCACTATGCTCTGCAGGGCCATCGGTCCTGTCCTACCACCTTCTTATTTTTGTCCAGGGGGTTGCAAGCTGGGGCTGGATTTCGGAAAATCTTTAATGTCGAGCTGAGTGGTCAAACCTCAACTGGGTGACTGTTAAAGAGCATCTAGTCCTCCAATGGATGTATCTACCAAGGCTGGATCTTCTGAGGGGATGTTGTTCCCCACAGATTCCTTAAAAAGGGGGAAAAAAAGGTGGGACTTAGATTATTTCAAGGTCAAATCAGAGAGTAGAGGGGCAGAGCTTAACTGAGATTGGAGGCATCTTCTGATTTCCATTCCTCTGCTGGGATATGAGATTTAACACCTTATAACATCTTCTTAGTAACCTTGCCTGGTGAGTAGTATTATCCCCATTTTGTAGATGATGACGCTGAACCTCAGGGAGAGAAAGTTGATTGATCAAGACAACTGAGCTGGTATCCAAGCTGGAATTCGAAGCAAATCCTCTAAGGAGTTATGCAAAGCACCATTACCCCTCATGTGATAACGGCAGGAATCTCCTTACTGGTTTCCTTGAGTCCATTCTGGTCACCCCACCTATCAGTCCTCTGCTCCACAGTAGAGGGGTGTTTTAAAGTGCAGATCTGATCAAGTTAGTGCATATCCTGCCCTTTCCACTGCTTTAGGGCTAAAGCAGTGGACATGACCCACAACACCTCATGAAATTTCCCCTTGCCTTCTCTCCAAACCTGTCTCTCTATCCTTTCCTCCCTCAGTCTCTGAGCCTCAGGTGTACGCGTCATCTCTTGGCAACTTGATCCTGCCACAGTGCCTTTGCATATGCTGTTCGCTTTGCCTACTTAAGGTACTTTTCACCTTCTGCTCTCTCATACCTCAGATCAACCATCCCTTCTTCCTGCAAGTTTCTCCCATCCCCCTCCATACCTCCCCAAGTCTGGGTCAGGTCTACTCATTATACACTCATGCAACAATGTTCTTCTCTTATTTGCATGGTTAGATTTTAATCTAGTCTCCTGCACTAGAGTGTAAGCCTCCTGAGGGCAACAACTCAGCCTACTTTGCTCATATTAGATCCCATCCCTTAGCTTAGTGTATAGCACATAGTAGGTACTCAAAAAACATTTGATCAGGGAAGGAAGAAAGGGAGGGAGGGAAGGGAGGGAGGGAGGAAGGAAGGAAGGTGCTCTTTCTTCTGCACCCTCCATCTCCACATTTGATTGCATTGCCCTGAGGGGACTTACCACCTCCTCCTACCCCTTGGCTGGGTGCATGACAGCCCTTTAGGGGACCATGGTGTCCAGAGCTCCAGAGTGAGTTGGCTGCCAGCTGCACCGGGCTGCCAGCCCCCACTGGGAGAGCTGCAGGCTGCAGCAGGCAGCGAGGCTGTCATTTTGTGGTGTGCTAACAGCTACAGGTACTGGTCACAGGCCATTGCCCCCAGCCTTCACCACGTAAATCCTCCACTAACGATTTGTATAAACTTCTGTTACACATGTTATTTATCACTGCAAATAACTTCACAGTGGGTTGGACCGTGCGCTTTGTTGCCTCACACAAATGCCTCAGGGAAAGGCATGGGCTGACTGGGTGAGAGGGTTCCTGCAGTCAGATGGCCTGGGTAGGATTCCTGGCTCCCCTCCCATTTACCAGCTGTGTGGCCTTGGGCAAACTTCTATCCCTCTCTGTGCCTCAATTTCCTCATCCGTTCATTAGGGATAATAGTAGTGCCTGCCTCAAAGGGGGGCTGGAAAGATTAAGTGAGTGCAGGTACTAGGAACTGGAGACACATGAATGACCATAACCCTGCCCACGGGAGCTCTCAGTCCAAAGAAGGGCGAGAAACATGAAACATAGCAAACCAATAATATAGAAGGTCAGTAGGTAAGAAAGAGCAAGGTGAGGGGATTGGAGTGATGGAGCAGAGGGTTACAGCTTCCAGTAGGGTGGTCGGGTGAACAGTCAATGAGGAAGATGCCATTTGAACAAAGAAGGCAAGGGTGTAATATTTCCCAATTCTATGGGAAAGGCATTTCAGGAAGAGGGAACAGTGTGTGCAAGAGCTCTGTTCAGGAAACAGCAAGAAAGTCAGTGCTTCTGGGGCAGAGTGAGTGGGAGGGGGAGATGAGGTCAGTGAGTTAACATGGGCCCAGGTCCTGCAGAACCTGGGGGACATCATGAGGACCCTGGCTTTTACTCTAAGTGTGATGGGAGCCATGGCAGGCTCTTGAGTAGAGGAGAGAAAAGATTGGACTTATATTTAAAAAAATCACTCTGGCTGATGCATGGAGAATGCATCAGAGGGGTCAAGGGCAGAAACAGGGAGATTCGTTAGGAACGAAGGTTGCTGCAATGACCCTGGAGGCTGGGTGATACTCGGCACTTCTGCCCCTGGTCACCCCTCTCAGGGGAGGGAATCAGAAGCCTTTTTTTTTTTTTTGATCAAGACACTCAGCAGGCAGCACTCAAGTTGGATGTGGAGTCATGCCCAGTTTAAGGATGGGTAACATGGTTTCCTGAAGCGCCTCAGCCCTGTAAGACACTGATGATTTCTCCTCCCAGGCTCCAGTTCTGTCCGTCCCACCCCGGCTGTTCTCCCTGCTCTCCACCCGCCCTGCCAATCCCAACCAGGCTCAGCAGCCTGTGTGCATCTGGGCTTTACCCCACAGCACCTGGCCCACAGCTGCCCTCAGGGCCAGCAGCTGGCCCAGAGGAGAGATGTGTGAGGCCTGATACCCCTGGATCGTTGGTCTGGGCTTCGGACCACTGCTGTTGACAGGGTCATACTGCCTCTGCTTGCTCTAAAGAGGAATCCTTTCTTGCCTCTTCCCAGCTTCTGGTGGTCACCAGCAGTTCTTGGTGATCCTTGGCTTGTAGCTGCATCCCTCCAATCTCTGCCTCTGTCTTCATGTGGCTGTCTTCACTGTGTGTGTGTGTGTGTGTGTGTGTGTGTGTGTGTGTGTGTGTGTGTGTGCGCGCGCCTTTGTATGTCTCCAAATCTCCCTCTCCTTACAAGGTCACCAGTCATTGAATTTAGGGCCCACCCTAATTCAATGTGATTTCTTAACTTGATGACATCTGCAAAGATCCTATCTCCAGACAAGGTCACATTCACGGGGATCAGGGATTAACACTTCAACTTCTCTTTTGGGGGGACATAATTCAACTTAGGCCACCATTATCTTCCACCCTCCTCCCTGGTCTCTCTGCCTTAGCCTCTGCCTGTCCCATGCAGTCTTTTCCATGCAGTGAGAGATCTTTCTAAACCATCGGGGAGAGCTGCTCTCTCACTTTACACCCATCTGTGGCTGCCCAGTGCCCTCCCAATAAGGTCCACAATCCTTAGCATGCAATTTAAGGGCCCTGCTGGTCTGGTCCTTGCAAGTGCCTCTCTCCTCCCTGTTTGAATTCTCTGCTTTAGCTCAGTGGTCTCACCCCTAGCTGTCCATTAGAAGCAACTGGAAACTTTCAAACAACACCCATGCCTGGGCCCCTAGACTTGTTAATCAGGTGCTCTGCAGGTAGAGGCTGGCTGCTGTGTGCTGTGAAAAGCTCCCAGTGATTGCAGTGTACAAAGTCAGGGCTGAGAACCAATGCTGCACAAGTGGTTCTCACACTGGGAGACTCAGAACCCTGGGGGGCTTTTTAATATCCCACCTCCCAGTTTCTGATTCAGCAGGGCTGGGCAGGGCCAGAGAATTTGCTTTTCTGATAAGCTCCCAGGTGGTGTTGCTGCTGCTGGTGTCACACTAGTTTCTCAGCATCAGCACTGTTGATGTGTGGGCTCAGTAATCCTTCGTGGTGGGGCATGTCTCGTGCATTGTAGGATGTTCGGTGGCATCCTTGGCCTCTACCCTTAAGTGCCAGTAGCATCCCCCCGCCCCCGCATTTGTGATAAGCATAAATATCCCCCGACATTGCTAAATGTCTCCTGGGGGGCAACACTGGCCCCAGTTGAGAATCGGTGGGCTCTTCCAAACTATATGTTAGTCTCATAAGTGCCTCAGGGCCTTTGCACATGCTACTTTCTTCCCAAGTCTCTCTCTGATTACCTCTTCCTGGCTTGTCAGCCCTCCCAGCTTGGCCATCGTCTTCCCTGAGAGGCCTCCTCTGACCATCACATGCACGCCACCCACATAGCATCATCCCACTCTCCCCTGTCTCCATCCTGTTGCCCCGAGCAGCCCTCCTTCTCCTTCTATCCAGGCGCCCATAATAGCACTCCATTTAGGCCAGTTACCTGCCCATTTGGAAAGTACTTACTTAACAATGAAGCACTTATTAACTTTTTCTCTTTATAAGTCATATGTTATAGAAAACGTGCAGCAAAATTCCTCTCCATCCACTCAGCAAATATTTATCGTGCACCTACTATGTGTCAATACTATTCCAGATGCTGAATATATAGAGGCAAGTAAACCATCATGCCATCCTCGCTACCGTGACTTACTGGTCGCGGAACTGGGGGAAGAAAATTCAAAATATTCTTTTTTTTTCTATTTTCCAGAGAAAGCATTTTGCTATATGTGCCTCCAGGATCACTTCCCCATAAAATTTATACTTATACATATAAATATAGGTTTAAATAGTGTATATCTTTAAAATATAGCACCATACCATACATATTACCCTGTACCTTGCTTTCTTCACTTAATTTTTTTCCCACTTAAGAATTGATTGTGAGCGCCATGTCACATCCATATGTCTTCTATAAAATCACTCACAAAATACCAGGAAGAGGCGGGAGAGATTTTTCCAGGGCTCAGCTGTTCCAGGGCCAGTTATTTCTGTTCTTGAAAAGAAAGGTGGGGACGGCTGTGGTTGTGGGTGGGAACAGAGGAAACTCACCCTCATTCAATGTTGGCTGCCCTCTGAGGTACAGCCTCCACCCCACCCCATTCAGGATCTGCTCCCTTCCACACACACCCAAGGGCTCCAGCCCCGGCTTCAAGGTGGGGGCTGTTATCCTCTGATGGGGGCATTGCTGTTTTACTGGGGGACATTGAAGCAGAGAACACAAATGCCCTGGGGATGGGTAATATCCCCTAAGTAGCCAGCTGCCTCGGTTACCAAATGGGTTCTCAAGAGGCTAGCACCTGAATCAGAGATCTGAGAAGTAGAGGCAAAAAGTGTCAAAAGTGGGCTTCCAGAGCTCCTGAGCCCAGCCTCGCCTGCTGCGAACCCCTCCCACCTCCATCCCTAGGTCACTGCTTCAGCACTGATGCTGCCTGTGTCATTGTATACTTCCGGGCCTCAGCATGTATCTTCCCCTGTGTCCCGACACCTTTTGGGCCAGAGCTGGCTGATGAACTTCTAAGTCTTTTCCCACCACTGCTCTCAAATGTGGAGATCTGTGTCTAGTTATAAATTTTTATTGTGGAGGGGGTGGGGGAGAGAGAGACAGAGGAAGGAGGCAGAGAGACAGAGAGACCTAGAGACAGAAAGAGATATCTAAAAGGGTTGTTTGCCAAAAATATTTTACATGATTATCCTTGGGGAGAGGGATTTCTGGGTTTTACTTTCAATTTTGAATTTTTAAATTATTATTGTTTTAGTCCATTAATGAATATAATTTTTCCAAAAAGCATACGACTATAAGAAAGCAGCATTCAGTGGTGACTCCCTTTCAGGATCCCCTTCCTCAGAATGTGCACACCTTCCCCTGAGATGGAGGGGGACGCCGGCCTCGGGAAGTTGTCAGAGGACAGGGCCCGGGTCCCATCTGTCTCGGTCTCCAGTGGCCTGCACAGAACCCGCCAGGACAGAATGAGCCTTGTAAATGTCTGTTTAATGAACAGAGGAAGGAACCTCATTATAACACCATGGACCGCCCGGGTTAAATAAGGCAGAGGATTATTGCAGCAGTGATGCTGCAGCGTACCCTCAGTTAGCCACGGCTGTGAGGAGCGTCTGCCACCAAGCAGGGGTCATCAAGAGGCAACTGGACCTTCTCTGGAGCGGTGTTCACTTTGCTCGTTTGTATTTTAGTTGTTTGAGACTTCCTGCTCGCCCCCACCCTTTCTTCAACATTCTTTTCAGGGAAGGGGCACTAACTCACCTCTCGATCATATTTGGTTGCGGTTCATAATTAAACCAGTTGACTTCTTTTTTTAATTAATTTTTATTGGAGTATAATTGCTTTACAATGTTGTGTTAGTTTCTGCTGTACAGCAAAGCGAATCAGCTACATGTATACATATATCCCCTTCTTTTTGGATTTCCTTCCCATTTAGGTCACCACAGAGCATTGAGTAGAGTTCCCTGGGCTATACAGTAGTTTCTCATTAGTTATCTGTTTTATTTTATATAGTAGTATATGTATGTCAATCCCAGTCTCCCAATTCATCCCTCCCTCCCTTCCCACCCGGGTATCCATACATCCGCTCTCTACCTCTGTGTCTCTATTTCTGCTTTGCAAATAAGTTAATCTGTATCGTTTTCGTAGATTTTGCATATAAGCGATATTGTACAACATTTGTTTTTCTCTTTCTGACTTACTTCACTCTGTACGACAGTCTCTAGGTCCATCCACACCTCTGCAAATCGCAAAATTTCATTCCTTTTATGGCTAAATGTTATTCCGTTGTGTATATATATATATAGGTCACCACAGAGCATTGAGTAGAGTGTGTGTATATATATATATATATATATTTATATGTACAATGGAATATTATTAGGCTGCTTCCTGGTTATTGTAAATAGTGCTGCAGTGGCCATTGGGGTGCATGTCTCTTTTTGAATTATGGTTTTCTCCAGGGCCAGTTGACTTCTTAACAGAAGTGATGACCCTGCAGTTTTCAAGGAGTGGTCCCTCAATTTGCAACATCAGCACCGCTGCCTGGGAACTTGTTAGAAATGCAAATTCTTGGGCTGCCCCTCAAGCCTCTGAATCAAAGACTTTGGGGTGGGACCCAGAAATCTATGTTTCAACAAGTCGTCTGGGTGATTCTGTTGTACGCTCAAGTGTGAGAATCACTGGCTGAAAGGTTAGTCCTGTGGATTCTGGTGCTTTGCCTCACATTCTGGGTGATACCACTTACTGGCTATGTGTCGTTGGGCAAGTCCCCTTATCTCTCTGTGCCTCTGTGACCTCATCTATAATATGAAGTATCAACAGTGCCCATCTCATAGGTGGTGAGGATGGGCTGAAATAATGTACACTAGCACAGCACCCACACTTCATCCAAACAAATGCTGCCTGTTGGTGTATTTCATGGAGTAGAAGCTGCCTTTGATTGTCAGACTCATCCAGATTTCAGAGTGTGAATGTGGGGGAAAAGTTTGTCTTAAAACAGTGTTTTTAAAACTTGAGTGTGCTCACATATAACCTAAGATGTTGGAATGCAAATTCTGACCGAGTAGGGCTGGGGCCAGAGAGTCTGCTTTTCCATCAAGCTCTCAGGTGAAAGGATGCAGCTGGTCCACGGACCACACTTTGAGTACGGATTGCATCTAGGGTCTACTGGGCTCACGTGATGAGCTGGCAATGGTTGTGGGCTCGTCCTGGTGAGGCTGGCAGAGCAGGATGTAGGGCATTTTAACTGTCCATCTGTGGCCAAAATTACAGCGGTCTTTGGAGTGAGAACTGGAGATGTCGGTTTGGGCCCCTTCTGTGGCCACTTAGCAGTCTAGACCAAGTCCCTTCCATCTCTGCCCTCAGCATCTTATCTGTCCTGTAAACCACGCAGCGCCCTTGCCTTCTTCCTAGGGCAGGTGAGGAGAATCAAATACTCATTTTCTCAATGAGTGATATGATGACACACCTTTCCCTGGAATCATGGATTTGCCAGTTTAAAAATAGTGAAGTGGTGAGGAAATTTAAAGGAGTCGGGGCAAGTAGATGCTGACGGAGGATGGCGGCCTGTCACTCTTCTTGTTATCCTCTTCAGTGCCACTGGTGCAGGTGAGAAGCCCTGGGCTGGGGCTCTCCCTCTACCACCAGCCCCAGGGATGCTTCTCTCTTCAGAGTTGCACTGGGATTCTGCTGGCTCCAGGGGGCCTCGTCAGGCCAGCCTCCTGGGTGCGCTCAGTCCACTGAGGGCCATACAGAGGGAGCCCCGAAGCCTCAAATCCTTCTTACTCCCATTATCCTGTTTCTCGCTGCTCTCAGGTTTGGAGACGCCGCTCACTTCCAAGGGGACGGGACAGGGCTCGAGAGCAAAGGGGTCATGCACGCTCATTTCCAGAGTAAACAAAGACCTCTGTGGGGGGAAGGAAAAATGCCTCTTGCTCCCCTCTCCTGACACATGTGCACAGAACACACACACACACACACGCACACACACACTGCCCCAGTCTGCATGTCACCATCAATCAGCTCCCTCCCACTTGCTGTTTGCAGGCAGAGTTCCCTACAGATGTGCTGGGGTGGGGGGGGTGGGATGGGAGAAGGAGAAGAAGGTGGAGCTGGAGGCTGGGGAGGGAGGGGAGGCAGAGATATCCTCAAAGAGTTAAAACCTTGCCTTGCCAGACTGAATTCGCCTCGACTCTCCCCCACCCCCCTCAATCCAGCCAAACAACAGCTTGACATTTTCCATCCTTCACGAGAAAGACAAAGACAGGAAGATATTCCCATGATCCCTTTCTGCATGCCTAACCGTGAGCTCAGGTGCCGTGGTGTTGCCCTGCGCCGGCCCCATCAACGTGAAGGGCGAACTCATCCCTTCTGCATCTTTTTCTCGCCACTGCTTGATTAATTGGCTGACTACTACGCCGGCGGAATACCTAATGCCTCTCCTTCCCCTATTCTTCCTTCACAGGTTTTTTTTTTCCTCCTTTGCTCCATTTACATATACTTTATATTCCATAATTTTCACCCAAAAAGAAAAAAAAAGGGAGCGGGCCCATCTCAGTAATTTGATGTAATGACGGCATGTCACCAAAAAGAGGAATTAGAAAAATCTGTAGGTATTTAATTTATTCTTGTTTTTTTCAAGTAGATCTCTCTGAGAGGAACATTAATATTCATGGACCAGGAGAAAAAAGTATCCTCAATAGGAAAATTCCAGATTTTTTTAGGGGGAGGGAGGCAGCTAAATTCAATGCATTTTTAAGCACCATTATTTAACTAATAGTGCTCGAGTCCCTCTGGTCCCCGTTCCTCCCCTTCAATGAAAAGAAGCGGGTTTTAGTTTGCCTCCAAGGGCTGTGTGTGTTGGGCTGACACCCACGCAGCTGAAACAGAAAAACTAGGTTCTGTGTTTTCCTCCCCTCCTGGGACGACTCGAATAAGAAGGAAAACATGAAGGCCTTTTCAGAGTCCCCAGGCTGGAGTTTTGCTCTCCTCCGGTCTCCCCCACTGGCTGTTATCCTCCGTAATAGCGTCTGATGGCTCCGTGGGCAGGAAGATTTCCCCGAGGTTTCCAGCAAGGCCACCCTCTTCTTATTAACTTGGGTTCAGGTTTTTGGCTGTTAATTAACTACCTGTTTATCAGAGTAAACGTTGAGTTAAACCATAATCATAACAGTTAGATGAAGCAGGGGGTAAAAAAACCCCCAAAGCATCAGAAAGATGACTGGAGTGTGAGAACTGGGTAGAAACAGCTTTTTGTTCTGGGGCAGGTCTTCGCAAAAGGTCTCAGGGTGGTTGGAACTCCCAGGGATGGTGATACTTGTGGGGGTCCAGGACCTGGGCCAGCCTCTTAGGAAGGTGGGCTCTCAGCCATGAGGACCATGACTGGGACACAGATGCCTGTCCCCATTGTCATCAGTGGGATTGGAAACGTGTCTGAGTTTCTGGGCCTGAGTACAGACATTTGCCTATTGTGGCAGTAATAATAATAATTACCAACACCACATGTCATTATTTTTTCTTTATACGTATTAAAAATTTTAAGTACAATTTTAAAGGTTACTTTCTGTTTGCAGTTATTACAAAGTATTGGCTATATTCCCCATGTTGTGTATACAGTGCATCCCTGAGCCTATCTTACACCCACTAGTTTGTACCTCCCACTTCCCCACCCCTAGGTTGCCCCCCCCCCACTGGTAACCTCTAGGTTGTTCTCTATATCTGTGAATCTGCTTCTTCTTTGTTATATTTGCTAGTTTGTTTTATTTTTTTAGAAGTCCCACATATGTGACATCATTTGTTTCTCTGTCTGATTAATTTCACTTAGCATAATGCCCTCCAAGTCCATCCATGTTGCTGCCATGTTTGCACATGGCAAAATTTTGTTCTTTTTTATGGCTGAGTAGTATTCCATTGTGTACAGATAGCATCTGCTTTGTGTTTTTACATTGAGGTAAAACGCACATACAAGAAGCTGCCTGAACACTGAGTATATGATGTGTAATGTGGGTGAATGTTTTACCCAGGTTGAGACTCCACCCGAATCAAGACACAGAACACGCCCAACGCCCCCAGAAAGCTCTCCTGTGCTCCCTTCCAGTCACACAGCCCTCTTCAAGGACAGCCGCTCTTCTGACTTCTCAGACTACCAGTGAGTTTTGCTTGTTCTTGAACTTCCTCTAACTGGAAGCATACAGTATGCACTGTTTTGTGTCCAGACTTCTTTCTCAAAACCCAGAGTTCTGGAGATTGGTCCATATTGTGATTTGTAACAGTAGTTCATTCTTTTTCTTGCTGTGCCGTGCTCCAGCATATAAATAAGTCAGAATGCCGTCAGCCACTCTCCTGTCCATGGCCATGTGGACTGTTTCCGGTTTGAGTAACGCTGGCATGCACATTCGTCCACATGCCTTGTGGGGGACATAGCCCTCCTTTCTCCTCGGAATATACCCAGGCATGGAATATCTGGTCGTAGAGTAAATGTACTTTCAGCTTTAGTAGAAACTGCCAAACCGTTTTCAAAGCGCCCGCGTGCATTTTTACACACTCACCAGCAGTGCCTGAGATTCTGGTGGCTCCATATTTTCACCAGCTCTTGGTAGGGTTGTCATCACTTTTAATTGTAGCCATTTTCATGGGTGTGGGACAGGACGAGACCCTGGCAGACCCTCAGCAGGGAGAAAACAGGAGATGCTAACTCAGAGCGAAACTGAGAAAGGGAACCGGGAAGGCAGCGAGCCAGAGAAAGAGGAATTAGAGGCAGGAAGGAGCAGAGAAATGCAGGTGGAAACCCAGACTGAGGGACAGGTGAATGGAGGGAGAGAAAAGACCCAGGAACAGAGAGAAGACAAGGAAAGAGAGAAAGAGGAGAGGAGAGAACAAGGAAAAGGAAAACGGGGGGGAAAGGCAGAAGCTGAAAAGGAAAGGGGCGATGTGAAGGAAGGAGAGAAAAGCAGGGGAGAGGAGGAGGGAGCTGAGCGCAAGCCTGGGCAGCAGCCCTGGGAGGAGGACAAGCACAAAGATGGGTCTTTTGGTATTTTATGAAATGTGTCCTTTTTTTTTTTTAAAGTGCTTCTTGATATTTTTATGTTTATATGTTTTAACTTGGGCCCAGCTTCATGGAAAATGCATGAGGAATAAGTGGTTTCTGGGAATGTTTTATACATGACCGGGGAGTTGGGAGGATGCAGGGGGTGGGCAAGAGGGTTGGAGGGTGTGGACCGCTCTCTCCTTGGGTCTCTCTGGCAGGGCTCCCGTGGTGGGGGCAGCGAGCAGGTGGTCAGAGCTGATGGCTCTTCCCTCGAGGTTACAGGGTGGTGGACAAGCTGGTGTGGCCGGGATCCACCAGCCCTGTGACTGGGCGATCCACGTCCCCTCCTCCAAGCCTCCGTTTCCTCCTCTGCAATGTGGCGTGCTAGTAGTGCCCATTTGGAGGTGTGGTGGGCTGATCTGACCTGGGCCAGGGGAAGCCATCAAGGTGAACTTTCTGAATGAAGGGGGTTCTCCCGGCCAGTGCTTGTCAAACTCGGCTGTTTACCTGGGGATCTTGGTAACAGGCAGATTCAGATTCAGCAAGTCTGGGGTGGGGCTTGAGATTCTGCATTTCCAGCCAGCTTCCAGAGAATGCTGCTGGTTCTGGACCACAGGGCTCTAGGAATGTTTGTGGCTTAAAGGAGAGCACGAGAAGCAGAACAGCATCTCTAAAGTTAACAGGATTCAGGAGATGTGCAACCCTGAGCTTCAGTCATCCTTCCTGATGCTGCTACTGTCCTTCCTGATGTCTCCTTCTGTGAAGTCCACTATCGGAGTGTCACGGTGGAGTGGGAACCTTCTAGAGCTTTTCTGCTAGAAGCTGGACCTTGTCTCTTTGCAAGGATGAAGGCAGTCTCCAGCAGAAGCATGGATTTGGGGTAGGGAAGGCAAAGGCTCCAAACAGACACCCCACTCTTTCCCAAGGAGCATAAAGTTTGTAATATCTTGAGCATCATTCATGCTCCAGTTGGCAGGGGCAGCCAGACACGGTAGAAAGAGCTGAAATGGGAGAAGTGAGGAGTGGGTTCCTATTATGGGCTGAGGTAGGTGCCCTCAAAATCCCTGTGTTGAACCTGCAACCCGTAATGTGACTGTATTTGGAGATGGGGCCTTTAGGGAGGTCATTATGGTGAAATGCTAAGTGAGATTGTAAGGGTGAGGCCCTGATCCAATAAGACTAGTGCCTTATAAGAAGAAGAGTCACCAGAGAGCTGACTGTCTCCCTACGTGTGCACAGAGGAAGGGCCACGTGAGGATACAGTGAGAAGGTGGCCATCTGCAAGCCAGGTAGAGAGCTCTCACCAGAACTCAACCCTGCCGACAGCTTGATCTTGGACTTCCAGCCTCCAGAACAGTGAGGAAATAAATTTCTATTGTTGAAGCTGCACAGTCTGCGGTATTTTGTTATGGCGGCTGGATCGACTAAGACAGTTCCATCCTTGCTCTGTCGATGGCCACCAATGTGACCTTGGGCAGGTTGCTTCCCCTCTCTGGGCCTCAGTTTCCTCATCTGTAATTTGTGATTGGGACGACGAAGGGTAGGATGAGGAAATCTTCAAGGTTTCTTCTGATTCAGAGAGTTTATGAGCTCTGAAGATGCTTTTCAGGAAGGCTATAATTTATGTCACAAATGTGCAGGAGGAAAACAGTTGTGTGGGAATCAATTTTCTCTTGTAAATAGGATCTTTTTTAAAGCACTCCAGGGAGAAAAGTAGGAACGAACATTTCTAGAAGGCCTACTATGAGGCGGAAGGCACTCAGTGCAAACCCAATTTCATCTATCTCCTTACACTAAAGTCTATTTACCTTGCAAATGTATTATAATATGCCTAAATTCTTTTTAAAAAATGTGATGTTTTGTTTTACAAAGGAAGGAACTGCATGCTCCAGAGGAATATGTGGAAAATACAAAAAAATAAGATGTAAAAGGGAAAATAAACCTTTCATCCAATAGGTATTTATTGAACACCCACTATGTGCCAATCACTATACAAAGAAACTGGGTTTCTACTCAACTTTTAAATATATATATATGTATTTTTAAGCATAGATTCTATAACATTTAGACTCTGCAATTTTATTTAAATTTCTATTATATTCATTTTGATGTTGTGATACAGCTAGTTCGTAATAAGCCCACCACTTTCAAGTCGACTTTCTTTTTCCTGAATTTAAAAGTAACACATATGTTTATTGAAGAAAATGTGGACATTATGTGCACATTAAAAGAAAGAAAGAAACATTGCTTGTAATCTACCACTCAGGCTGTTTTCTATTTATACCTCCAGACTCTCAATACAGTATAACCTGTTTCTACCTTCTTTCATAGAACCCCCAACTTCCTATTCATACCCCTCCCCCCACCCCAGCCCAACCACCAAAATTACACACACGAGGATGTAGAAAGCTACCTGAGGTCAGTAATTTTTTCTGTTCATATCACTGCTTTGTATTTAGCACCTAGAACAGTGCCTGGCACACAGTGGATGCCCTGTAAGTAGCAAATATTGTATATAATGTAAAGAATGAATGAACATGGGGTTATCCAGAACATGCAGTAGTATAATCTGTTTTTCAGCAAAGTATCAATGTGTCCTAAGTGTTTTCTAGTATTATGAAACATTCTACTGTAATATAACTGATGTTGCCTTCATAGTATCCCATCATATAGATGAATCGTAAATAACTTCTTTAGTCCTATCTAGCAGCTGTCCAAATAACATCACCAGAAGATCCTGGTAGCTGTTCTTTGTACACTTTGTGATAAATTTCTTGGGATAAATTTCCAGAAGTGAAATTGATGTGTGAAAAGGCAGCATATGTGATGGAATATTATTCAGCCATAAAAAGGAATGAAGTATTGATGTATACTACAACATGGATGAATCTAGAAAACATAATGCTGAGTGAAAGAAGCCAGATACAAAAGGTCACATATTGCATATTTCCATTTACTTGAAAATCCAGAATAGGTAAATCCTTAGAGAGAGAGAAGGCAGATTAGTGGTTGCCAGGGGCTGAGGGGTGGGTGTTAGGGGAGTTAATTGATTGATTAATGAGTATGGGATTTTCTTTTGGGGGTGTTGAAAATGCTTTGGAATTAGATAAAGGTCATGGTCACGCAGCATTATGAATGTACCAAATGCCACTGAATTGTCCACCCTGAAAAACTTAATTTTATGTTGTGTGAATTTTGCCTCAATTAAAAAAACTAAAGCTTTAGACACAATTTGAAGGCCAACTTGCTATACTGATTCACGTATCCACCAGTGATGCATTTGAGTGATCATTTCCTCAAACATTCAGTAGCACTGGTGAGTATCTATAAACTGGGACAGGTTTACAGACAAAATGTATTGATTATCAGTGATACAGTTTTACTTTTCTCACCGGACTGATGGATATTTACATCCTGCTTATATGTTTGTATTTGCCAGTCATCTCGGAGTGTTAGTCTTACTGATTTGCAAGAATGCATTCTCTCCTGATGATATGTATGTCTCAGACTTTACATCCTTTTATTATTTTGCCTTTTAATTTTAACATGATTCTAACTTTAAAATTGCTGCTAAGCTACCAGCTAGTGACTGCCACACTGTCTCACGGCTGGTCATTTTCCTGTTGATTGCCTGCCAGACATTCAGTCCCGTTCCCAGCTTTTCCTTCCTGATAGAGTCCAATGCACCATCCTTGTCCTGCAGGTAACCTACCTGCAACTTCACAGGTGGGTCCTGACTAACCATGCCAATCACAGTCATCCCATTTGTCTTTTCAGGGTTGGTTAAAACCCGGGTGCACAACACAATCACAGGTGACGAGATACGAAGGAAAGTTTGCTGGGAGCCTCTGGGAAAGGTTGCTTGACTTTTATAAAGGGGCTTTCCTGAGACATTGCCCCTGTTCTTTCTCTGCAGGTGGCTGGATCAGAGAGTGATGCCGGGACTTCTGCAGCCATCTTGTGTCCACGTGGAAAGCCAGACCAGGGGCAAAGTGGACATGCAGGGAAGGACACAGGAGCAGATTCAGACCCCTGGAGGCATCCCATCAGTGTGCCCTCCCTGCTGGGCTGCTCACGAGGTGAGATGATAGATGTCCTGAGGCTTACAGGCATCCAAGTTGGTTGCCTATTACCTACAGCTGAGAGTATCCTAAACCAGCAAACACCAGCTATTTCCTTGTTTTTTTAAGAACGTATAAACCAAACCTTCCATAAATACCTTTATAAATAAAACTTTGTCTATCATTTGACACATATGCTCAGATAGATTCCCAGAAGTGGAATTATAGGATGAGAGAGTATTAATTTTTAAAGTTGCTTCATTCACGTTTTCATTTGCCTTCCAGTTGGCGGCTCTGCAGGCTTAATCAGTCTCCCAGCCAGAAATTAGGGAACAGGGGTTTCAGCCAAGGCCTTCTGATACCACGTGCAAAGCTAGATATTAAAGGGGAGCTGGCCTTTAGTCCTGATTAAGTTCCTTCAAATCTGAAATCATGGCTAATGAATTCAGTTTGCCTGAATAAAGCATCCCCTGGGGAGCCAAACCTGGCTGTCATGCTTTTTGGTGCCTTCTACTTCATTATGGAGAATTCTAGAATGTCAGGACTGGGGAGGACTTTCATGGTCTGAGTTGGGGTGGGGTGGGTTAAGAACCCCATTGATAACCTCACGAAATGTATGGACCATCTCTTAGAAAAGTTTTTGCCTATCTGTATTAGTGCCCGGGGGCTGCTGTAACAGAGTACGGCAAACAGGGTGGATTAGAACAACAGAAATTTATTATCTCACAGTTCTGGCGGCTGGAAGTCTGAAATCAACGTGTCAGCAGGTTGGTGCCTTCGGGAGTTGGGAGGGAGAATCTGTTCCATTGCTCTCTCCCAGCTTCTGGTGGCCTCAGGTGTTCCTTGGCTCATAGGTGGCCTTCTCCCTGTATCTTTGTGTCATTTTCCCTCCATCTGTCTCTGTGTCCAAATTTCCTCTTTTATAAGGACCCGATCGTCTTGGGTGAGGGCCTATCCTCATGACCTCATCTTAACTCGATCATCTGTGAAGACCCAATTTCCAAATAAGATCACATTCACAGGTCCTAGGGCCTAAGGCTTCAGCATCTTTCGGGGCAGCGTGGAGGACAATCCAACCCATAAAGCCACCCAAAGACACGAGACTGTGCGTAAAATATCAGGGGTCATGAACCCACTAAGGTTTATCTAGGGACTTCCCAGATGAGAGTCTATTCTATTCTGACCTCTTCCCCTTAGAGTGAAAGACGGGAAAGAAGTGACAGGAAAAGCAAGGCCCGGAAGGGGAAAGGCGTGCGTCCAGGTTCTCACTGCCGTCTGGGAACGCACCAGGACTGGAGCCCACATCTCCCGGGCTTTCACATGCATCTCACCGGGGTCCCAGCCTTCCAGAGGCCCAGTCCTCTGGCAGCCGCAGAAGCTGAGCCAGGCTGTAAAAGGACAGGTGGCCGGACTTTGAGGGAGGCAGAGAGGAGCTGGCGGGGACTGGGGGTGCCTGCCAGGGGCCACCCCTTCCCTAGCAGACAAAGAAGGCTAGAACATTGGGAGTCAGAGAGTAGGAATGTGGCACGTCCCAGGGAGGCCTGAGCTTCTGAAAATTGATGCGGGCCATGGAAAGCGTGGGAGAGGAAGCTGGCTCCCATTGCAAACTCTTCACGGTGACGGTAGGGTGGATTCTAGCTTCAGTTCCCATTGGCCAAGGACCCCAGGCATTTAAGGGGGCAGCCAGGAGGGGGCTGAGGAGCCCTCCTCTCTGCTGTCTGTGCCAGCTGCCCATCCATGGGAAGCCAGCGTGTCAGCCCTCCTGCCCACCAATGCCAGCCCAGAGGTGCCAAGGCACCAGGCGCAGCAAAGCCAGCTGGCAGCTTATCGGAAAGCCAACAGCCCGACCGGCCGGCCCATCTGCTCCTCACTGCCAGCTGCATGCCTGTGGGAGGCGGGCCGGCAGCCCATCCAAGTGGCTGAGGTGCCAGCCACTGGGCACTTTGGGCCAGCTGGCAAGCTGGCAGCACTGGCCAGTGTACCCATCTGCCAGCCGGTGCCAGATGAACGTGCAGGAGAATGGGGCTTGGGGACCTCAGGGTGCCAGCCTGCCTGGAGTTCCAAGGCATCGGAGGCCCTGGCTCTCCTCTTCTCTCTCTCCCACATGCCCTCATGAGGTCTGAGATGTTGCTGACAGAGGCCCTAAGTGAAGGCATGGGGAAGCACGGAGCGGGGTGTAGGTGGTTAGGACCCCAACACAGGACCCCAGAACCATAACATCACAGGATGTTAGAAGCCCAGCAGATCGGTGGTTAAGAATATGGACTCGGGGACTGGACGGCCTGTATCTGAATCCCAGCTCTTACACTAAATAGCTGTGTGATCTTGGGCAGGCCCCTTAATTGCTTGTAGGCTCAGTTTTCTCATCTATAAAATGGGAAAGTAGCACCTGCTTCACTGGATTAAAGTAAGGATTAAATAAGATGCTTATATGATCCTTAGAATATGATCAACACTCCACACAAGGTGATTAGTATGATCCATTCAGTGATTAGAACCAGAAGATTAGACTGTTTGAGCTCAAATGGGCTTCGGATATCATTTGGACCAATTTCATCATTTTTAAGTTGGGAAACCAAGACCCAGATTGGGGAATTGTTGGATTATTCGGGTCACAATCAAACAGTCTGATTAAAAAAATGGGCAGAGAGAGTGGGGGTAGGAGGAACTGGAGGAAGGTGGTCAAAAGGTACAAACTTACAGTTACAAGATCTTACTTATCTGACAGTATACAGCATGGTGACGGTAGTTAACAGTCCTGTCTTGTGTATCTGAAAGTTGCTTAGAGGGTAGATCCTAAAAGTTCTTATCTCAAGAAAAAAAATTAAAACTGTGGTGATGGATATTAACTAGAATTACTGTGGTAATCATTTTACAATGTAAACATATATCAAATTACTATGTTGTACACCTAAAACTAATGCAATGTTATATGTCAATTATAGATCAATTTTTAAAATGTAAAAAAAGATTACAATTGCACAGAGATTATTTGGGGTGCAGGGACTAGATTCCAGGTCTCCTGACTCTCTCCCTGGTCCTTTGCCATGAAAGGCTCACTTGAAATAGAAGAGGTGATGACAAGGTAGGGAGGGGCCTCCCTGTCCTGCCCCAACCATCTAGATGCCCCAGATGCCTGGCTGACACACTCCACAGTTAGCTCTCCGAGTGCACTGCCTGACGTGTGAGTGCGTGTTTGCAAATACGTACATGTGTGTACATGTGCGTGTCTCTGAGTGTTGGCATATGCCCTTGTGTGTCCACTGTGCCCTGTCTCCTCCAAAAGACCAAAATCTTAAGGACAGGTCCCTTGTCTTATTCAAGAATACCTCAGCTATCCACAGCTCACCTCTCTGGAAGCCTCAGATATCCAGAAAGCACCTGGCATCCCTGAGCTCCTATGCTGAGAACAATACCTGCCACGTAGCTGGAGCTATAAACCTGTGATGAATGAATGAATGAATGAATGAATGAATGAAGCAGATGGAGCCTTTGTTTGGCCTGATACAGCTCTTTGAGTTTGGTGAACCAGGACTCTTACTGTCCACTTGCCAACCAATAAGAGCAAGGATCTTAATGTTCTAAATCCTTCGTCTTAACCAGCAACCCTTGACTCTCACTCAGAGCCTAGTTACCCTGATTTTACGCACAGTGTTAACAAAGGTAGTTAGCTGTCCTGGTCTACAGGTTGGGTTCAACAAATAGAAGGGAGAGGGAAGCAAACAGCTTCAGGTAAAAGCAAATAAAGGTGGCTGTGGATGCTTTTGTGGGCTAGGGAGAGAAGGGACTATTTGGAAAAAGCCTCACTAATGTCAAAGCCTGAGCAGTCTGGGGCCACTCTGTGTGGGGGAAACCCCTCTACATGTGCAGACCCTTTCATCTTTCTCTGGAAACTTAGTGATGCTCATAATGATAGATCTGAGATTCCGTTCAAAGGCCCCTGTCCAAATTATCAAAGAACAGAGTGCGTTTTGCTAAGATTTCCATCCAAAATGTAATTTTCAAAACGGTAATTAAAGAGAGGTGATCTTCCATCAACCAGAAAGCTTGGCTTTCTCAAAAAACTCGGTCAGGGAAGGCTACATGCTGCTGGGATCCGCTGTGCTTTGTGTGGACAGAGCTGACAATTAGAGAATTTAAGGGAAGCAAAGGGAGAGGGGAAGGTGTGGGGGAGATCAATCAAAACGGCTTTTCATCCCGCACGTGACTGTTCACGCTCCCTCACCATGCGTGTGAAGGAAGGGGCAGCATCCAAAACTACTCCACACCCGTCATCCTTCACCTCATTCATCAGGCTTCACGTCTGCTAAAGAGGAGACACATCCACATACAGAAACACAGACACGGACGCACCTATACATAAGGACACGCACTCATTCACATCCTTATGTACACACAGACATTCACACATGCGTCACGTACACATATGTATATACACAAACACACACGCACTTACGTACATTTACACAAACACACATGCGTGCACAAATGCACAGACACATGCAGGCATGCACACACTTTGCCAGTCTTTTAGTGCCACGAAACAATGAACCTGAAAGATGTGTCTCTCTCTTGGATCGGTCAGATTCCAGATGATTCTAGAATCATGATAATCTCATGGGATGGATGATACAAAGTAACTGCTGCCATTTCCGGGTCACATGCTTGGTGTATTTCAGATCTAGCCTGGCGTTTTGCATCCTATTTGCCAACCTCTCTACCTTTTTCTCCTCACTTCCTTCTTCCTTTTTTTCTTCCTTTCCCTTGCTTCTGATTTCTTTCTTTTAATTTTGTTCATCTCCTAAAAGCTATACGTGGGTATTTTCTCACTGTGAAACGTCAATGGTACTGACAAAACGAACCTTCCCTTTTATATTTCCTGCCTCGTAACCACTCAATTTCTTAGCAATAATGACTGTGATCAATGTCAAGTGGAACCTGCATCGCCCGATGTGGCATGCAGTTGTATAGTAGGTACAGGAAAGAGTCCAGATGTCCATCACCAGGATAAAGCACGTTCTGGAATACAGTCTTTTCAGCCATAGCCAGAAGAACCAAAGTCGGTTTTCAGAACAATGTTCGCCAGCGTTTGCTGAGCCTTTACCAGGGGTCAGGCACTCTCCCTGCAGCCCCTTACTTAATCTCCTCAGCTATACCATGAACAATATCAACACCCTCTTTTACAGAAGTAAACACTGAGGAAAAGTGGGAGGAGAACATTAGGACTTTTGTCCAGTCAGCATGTTGCAGACCTGAGATTCAAAACAGGTAATCTGTCTCTAAAGCCTGCATTCCTAAACCCCAATGCTAAGATCTCAAGAACCAATAAGAGAAAAAACACATCTTTGCAGGTGAGTGTACAGAATATGACCTCATTTATACAAAAAATGAAAACTTATATGTAGGTGCATGAATGAATCTATAATCTTTTGTCACTCTCATGACATCTCTCATCTGCTTTTGAAAAATGAATGGTGTGACATAGAGGTGAAGGGACTTCCCAAGGCCAGGCAGCTCGGTTCAAGTCCACCTCTGTCTAACTGCACAGCTTGTGCTGTTTTCACAGCACAATACCTTTCTTCTGCTGATTCGTTCTGCAGAATGAATTTAACCAAGGAATTGAGGGAAGATTGTTTTTAAAGTTTGTCCAAAGCACATCTTATGAGAACCATGTTTCTAGGAGGGCATAGGTATCTGCGTGAGGTCAGAGATGAGAGAATTCTGGGCTGCATGAAATAGGAGACCATTGTGAAGGGAGGAGGCCTCCAGTGGCTGCCCGCTGGAAGATGCCTCGAAGGCCCCCGTGACTGAGCTACATGGTTTCCTGGGCTCTTTGCTGGGCACTGCACATAGCCTTACAAGTCTTTGCAAATTCCCAAAGCACCATGGGGTTGAGGAAAGTGCCTTAGCTAGGGATCAGGAGACCTGGGTTCCAGTCCTGTCTCTACCTGTTCTTCCCTGCTCTGTTCTCAGGCTCTGCTCTGCTCACTGTGGAGGGTTGAACTTGGGGAGATAGTGGAGAACACAAGATGAAGGTTCAAGATTAAGCTCTGTGCCATAAAAAATTTGCAGCTTGAAGCAACTCATTTAATATTGCTGAGCCTCATTTTCCTCATTTATGAAACAGAAATGACTCTACTAATTAGGCAGCTGCCATTTATGAGTTCCTGGCATGTTCCAGGCAAAGGAAACTGCAAGTGCAAAGGTCCTGTGGCACCTGCTTGGTGCTCGTGTTCACCACCTCACTGATGAAGGGCCCGACTGTGGGCCACCTAGTTGATGACTCCATCTTTATTAATGAGGAAGGAGAAGACCAGAGTGGTCACGTGGCTTGCCTGAAGTTGCAGAGCTACCTGATGGCAAAGCAAAGACTGGAGCCAGCCAGGACTAGGGTGAGGAAAGCATTGGGCACAAAACTGAAAGGAGGGTATCAAAAATCCCAGTAGTCGAGATAAAAAAAAAACGCTTCAGTGAAACAGTTTTTTTAAAAAGCGAAAGTTAATGCAAACAAATCTCTGATGAACAAAATATCAACATTTTAAACAAAGACAGAGTTAGAATGACTGATTTTCCCTTTTGCCTCAGGCACCAATGTGGCTCACACGGCACTTTATTTAAAATGTTTAGACTTTTTTCATCATGGATTTTTGTTTGCATTAAATTTGAATTTCTAAAATACTGCATTAAAGCATCTATCTTGATTACTGAATTTTTTAGTGCCCCTTAAATTCCGTGCCAGAGGTGAGTGCCTACAGGAGTTGCTCTGCCAGCCTGGATGCCTTGGTCCTTCCCTATGTCTGTTCACTCACTCATTCTTCTACTCATTTGTTCATTCGTCATTCAGCAAATATTGGATGCCCATGATTCCAGGAGCCAGAAAAATAGCAGCGTACAAGATAATCGTGGTTCCTGCTTTCCTGGCATGGACCATTTAATTGGAGCAACAGATGTGGGTCAAATCATCTCATAAACAATGAGATGTAGCAATGTGGCAGTTGTGACAAAGGCAACAAATGGGGGCGTTGACCAAGAGTAGCAGCCAGGGCAGCCTTCCCTGAGGAGGTGGCGTTTGGATGAGATGGAGTTAACCAGGTAGGAGTGGATTGAAAGTGTGTGGCTAAGAGTGTTCCAGGCAGAGGAACGGCAGGTGCAAAGGCCCTGTGGCAAAGGCAAGAGTGTGGAGGGTTCTGGAAACATGAGAGGCCCGTGTAGCATCATCTGCGGGCCAAGAAGAGAGTGGGGCAAAACCAGGATGGAGAGGTAGACAGGGTCTGAAGAGGCAGCGGGGAAGGATTTGATCTCCAGCCCAAGGGCAGTGGGGAGCCTGGAGGATTTGGAGCTGGGGGGTGGCATGATTCGGTTTGTTCTTTGGGATGGCCCCCCTGGTTGCTTGATGGAGTGTATTTTGGTGTTATATATGGAACCCAGACTCCCTGGTTTTCTAGTCCGGCTTCCCCCTTTCTTGCTGTGTGACCTTGGGTAAGTCATACAGCACTTGCCTTCTCTGTGCTTCAGTTAGTCATCTGTAAAATGGGATACCAGCCTCTCAGAGTTGTTAGGATTACATGATACTATAAGTGTTGGTCTCTACAAAAGGCCTGATGCACAGCAAGCACTCTATAAATGTTGGCCATAATTATTATTCCTGAGGACGGACTTTAGGGGGCAAAATAGAAGATAATAAGAAAGCATACCCTTACCTCAGCCCCTGGGGGCTCTGCCGCCGCCCTGCCCTCCTCTGCCTGAAGCTCGCTGCTCCCTCATTAGAAAGTGGCTTTTCTTTCTGCCGCGCACTCTCCAGAGGAGAGGGCATGGTGGAGGCTGCAGGAGCGCTGTGAAGGTCTTAAAAGAAATTATAGCCTGCATAAAAATATTCACTCCAGTGGAGGGCCTTAAACCATTCCCCTGGGCATTGAACAGTGACTGAGCGTGTATTACTGTGCATTTAAGGTGACGGCAGCCGCCCAAGGTCAGAGAGAACGGGAAGGGAAGCGTTTAAGCATGGAAGTTCCCCTAAATAGGAGCATCCTTCCTCTAGCTGCTCCTCTCCCCCACCCGCCAAGTGCCTGATCTGTTGTCCTTTGTATCCACAACCCCAAGAATAAGAACAGTCCCTGAAATTCCTTAGGGAGCTGAAGGAAGAGGAGAGGAAAGAGAATAGGTCTGGGCTGGGAGCAGGAGCAGGTCCGGATCTTCCCCTGTTGTGGTCTGGAAGGATTCACTTAAAACCTCTGACGCCAGCATCATCATCTGTGACATGGGAGCCATCACCTGCTTAGTTCTGATTTCTGAGAAAACTAAATGAGGAACTCCAGCCTGGAAGGCTGTATACAAAGTGCTCAAAAATGATCATTTGTCCCTCTTGGAGCTTCCTTCCTTCCCATTTTTTTTTTCCTTTCCTAAATTCTAAATGACTTAACTTCTTGGCAAGGTAAACAACCTCCCCAAGCCTAAGTTTGCTCATCTGTAAAGTGGGTACAATAACAGGAAGAACTTACAGGTTGAGTGTGGGGATTCGTGAAATACTTAGAGCTGTTGAACGCTGAGATAGGGAGATGGGATCTTACCTGTCTTGATGGTTTTCATACTTTCACAGCAGAGGGTGGCAGTGGGACAGGTAGACCCTTTCTTCCCCTGCTTGCATCTGGGCACTGTTCTGCCCCTGGTGGCAGCAGTGTGGAAGCACAGTAGCCTTAATTCTGGACCTTATTGGGTCCATGAATCCTCTGCATTTGAACAAACAGACTCATCGTATTTTTAAAGTGGGTCCCGGCACCCCAAGGACTAATGAGTGTTTGGTCCCAGGTAGAAGTACCCTGGGCCAGGACTCGGTATCCAGACATGGGCTGTCACTGGCTCAGGGAAATGGGGCTCTTTAGCCAGCCACGCTGGCCTCAGTTTTCTCATCTGTAAAGGGGGAAACAATGGGATGTACTTCATAGGACTATTGGGAGGGTAGTGGGACAATGATTCTGAAGTGCTTAGCGCATAGTAGGAACACAGCACCTGTTAACTCCTTTTCCTCTTTCCTTGTTGCAGAGCTCAGTGAGGTTGCCATCACCAGCCAAAATTCTCAAAAGGAGCCATTTTATGAAATACTTATCACACTTCCTTTTGATCTCAGATAAGTATAAAAATAGGGAAAAACGCTCTTTTCGTTAAGAGAGACTCTGAAAACAAAGAGGACTTAGGCTCATTGTCTTGCAGAAAGCCTGTCACCATCAGGGAATGTTTTTGGCAGATGCGGGGATGAAAAGAAGGTTTCTGTGGTTACACAGGTTTAGTAAGCATTGGTACCAAAAGAATTAAGCGGCTGTCTTTCCTGCAGGGCAGGTTGGAATCCTTCGGATGTGATGTATACTTTGAAGCAGCAAGATGGGCTGTGATTACTCAGCGCTTCCCTAATTTACGTGGCCAGAGAATGCTTTGCTGGCCTCAGCTTCTATAAGAAACATTTTTCTGGGGTTTGGGGTGGGGGGAGGAATAAAAACTGGAATTTCCAGTCTCTGGGAGTTCTTCTTACTCTTGAAAGTTGATGCCTGTATTTCAGCTGTTTCTTTTATATCTAAATAACTCCTTTGTGTAACTTTCCTCTCTCTTTGTCTGTTCTTGGCTCAATACATTTTGCAATCAGTGCTTTCCTGACTTGGTTTCCCTATTACAAAATCACTGCATGTTGGTGATTTGCCTAGTGATTACCTCTCAAGAAGCTGCTCCGGTCTCCTCTGGGGCAGGTCCTTGACCGTTCACTGTGGGGCAGGCCAAGGTGAAGCAGGGCCCTGTCCCAGGAGCCTGCAGCCAAGGGAGGCTCCCAGCTCTCTCGCCGCCTGCCGCCCCGTAATGATTAGTTGGAATCCAAGACAGCAATACAAGAAGTGTCGTTGGTGGGCGTGATGGAGTGCCTGCTGAGTGGGCCGCAGATAAGCGCCGTGATTTCGGAGGACGCTTCATCATTTCGCCGTACGAACATGTTAACGGGTGATTGTTTGAATGTCTCCAGCTAATAGGATATTATTCATAACACTCTGGCTAGTTGGAATGGAAGATGATAAGAAATTAAATCCTTAATGGCTTTCTTTAAAGGAGGACTTTTCCCAGGGGCACTCGGAACCTTGGGAATTTGCTCCCTGTGCCCTGGCAATACCTCTATGGAGGAAACTGGCTTCTAATGAACCTCCCGGGGAGACACAAGAGTAAAAGGAAGAGGACAAAAAGCAGTTGGTGTTGATTTGGCACCCACTATGTGCCGGCTACCTAGATGTTTCATACTTTGTCGCAGCAACGTCTCTGTTGTGACCAGGTCCTATTAAGCCCACATCAGAGCTGGGAGGTCTAAGGCTTTGACAGTTGAGTCTACTTGACCGAGGTCTCAGTTCTGCTGCTGGAGTCATGATTTGAGCTCCAAAGCAATTTTCTTTCCATGAGGTGCAGTTTATGGAGAGGGGAGTTGTCTGAAAGAAGGAGAAGCTTTTGGATGAGATTTGAAGGTAGGAAAGGGAGAAGCCATAATACACAAAAGGATGCTGCAGGTAGGTGCAAGGTGTTGGCAAAGGAAGGCATGGGTTTTGCAGGTGGCGACTACATTAACTCTGGGAATTATCTGTTTCCAGGAGACATGCAACCAACATTTCCCTTGATACTGCCCACGATTCCTGTGCTTCTGAATTTCCTGAGCTGTGTTCCTTCTGTCTTTTCAACATTTAAGGAAGCTTCTAACTCCCTGTATTAAATCCCTTCCTGCTTGAAATACCTTGAGCAGTGACTGAACTTTGTTAGAGTAACCCACCAATCATTTTACACACACAAACACAAACACACACACATGATCAACTCATAAGGATGACATCCCTAGAAAAGAATTATAGGTCAGACATCCTTGGGGCATGTGGTAATAAAATTGTCATCACCATTATCCTCTGCTTTGCAACATGGAAACCAATCTCTAGAAGTCTGGGAAAATAAAGAGCCCACATTATTTTTTGTTAAACAACAGCTCTGTCCATATAATTAAATGAAAAGGACAAAAATGGTGGTGAGGTTCTTCAACAGGCCAAATTCACTTTCAGTGGGAACTCACCATAGCAGCTGGCTGTGAATATTTAAGACTGAATGCGTTGTTTGTTTGTTTTCTTTTTTGTGGGGTACAAATATCCAACATTTCCCCGGGCTCCCCACTCTTTTTCCTCCGGGTCTCATCAGCTTCCACAGTGGAAGCCGGCTTGGTTTTCCATTTGCAAAGTTCGCAATTCACCCAGCCGTGAGCTGCGCCTTTAACCACTGCTAAATTGTTTCCTGACAGCCCTCGCTACAATTTTCTCCCTTGACATTTGATTTACATATGATCTTTAAGCACTGCCATGGCAGTAATAGCGATTTGGTTAATATTCCAAACGCTCCCCCGTACCCCACACCTTGCAGGGACATTTCATTGCTGCAGCGTGGCAACATGCATGTACCAAATAAATGTATTGCTAATGAAATAAACGGATTAGGGGGAAGAATCAATTGCCCTGCTGCCTGGATGAGGCACCAGGAGTTAATTTTGTCTGGATCTGCAAGGGTAGCTGTTAATAGAATAGGCTTTTTACCTAATTGGAGGGAAAGTAAATGAAGTACAGTAATATTCTGTGATGCATTGGATGAGTTTACTTCATTTTCTCTTAGTCTTGCTTGATGAGTGTTTACAGCACAATAGAATCTATGGTCTCTCTCATCCCTCCTCCCCATTTTTCTTTTCTTGATTTAGTCTTCACTAGCTTCCTTTTCTTTTTTTTTTATATCTCACTTTCTTTTCTTTTTTCCTCCAACCTTTCTTTTTGTCCTTCTTTCCGTCCATCCATCCATCACTCCACCCCTCCCTCCACCCCTGTACTTTCGTCCATCTATCTTTCTATCTATCTATCTATCATCTATCTATCTATCTATCTATCTATCTATCTATCATCATCGTCATCATCTGTCTATCCATCTATCCATCCATCCATCCATCCATCCATCCATCCATCCATCCTTCCATCCATCCACATTCAGCTAATAAACCAGGATCTCAAACCCAAATGTCTTCAGGAGCCAGTGATATAAATGAGTAAATATTTGTGGGACCTGTGGCAAAATGGAGCCGTTACCATCATCACTGTCCCCATGACCGACATCCTCATTGCCATCTTTGTCCTATTCTTCTTCATCATCATTTCCATCAATCTGTCACTTCTTGAATCTGTTCATTTTCACTCCATCCTTTCAACATTCATTGAAAGCTTACGATGCTATTCAAGACCCTATTCACCTCTGTGAATAGGACAAAAGAAAAAAAGTATAGCAAATAAGTCACATAGACCAATCTGCATATCTGTCTGATGCCTAGACTCCCACCCAGGATTTCTCTCTCTTTTCACCTGATGGAGGCATTGGGATTCTGTTGCAATGATTGCATCTGCCAAGGACCAGAATCAACAGGTGTTAGGTGAAGTGTGGCCAGACTCATGGAATCAGAGGTAGGAGCGATCTCTACGAAGATTAAAGAGAAGAGTCAGAGCATACACATGAGTTTCAGAATGTGTTTTCCTAGTATGAGGTCATGCACAGGAGACCAGACACCTGTGGAGGGAACAGAGCATGGCTTACTAAATGAAGAGAGTTCATGAATTAGGATGGGAAGAACAGACTAGTAAATGAGGCACCAAAGCCCAGGGCAGCACCAGGGACAGCTCCAAGGCCTTCCCACTGGGCAACTCTGACCTGTCCGGGTCACATGACTAAGAGGCAGGGCTAGGATTCTAACCCAGAATTCCAGAGACCACAGTGATCTCCCAACTTCAGCACATCAGAATCCCCTTAGGAACTTACTTAACCTGTTGATTCTTGGGGGTGACAAAGACTCTCTCTTTTGGCCAAATTCGAGTCAGGCTCCTCTGAGTCCTCTTTCTGATTAGAGTTGGACCATGGACTCAGTCTTTGACCTGCTTATTCCAGTTTTAGCAAGAATCTTGCTGAGTCAGTTTAGCCAAAATCCCCCATCCTTGGTCTGATCACCGTTGATATCTGATCAAATTCCTAATCCCCGACCCTTAATATCTTATCACTCTGGTCTTCCTTCGGCAAGAATCCTATTAGATCAGTCTAGCAAAGAATTACCCTACCTTCTAGTAATTTTCCATCCACAGATGCCCTCTCTCCCCCAGTTCTGCTCCTTAGCTATAAATTCCCACTCTGGCTTGTATTCATCTGGAGCTGAGCCCAATCTTTCTCACCTGCTGCAAAATCCCCATTGTAGTAGTGATGCACCCCTACCCCCTTGAATGAAGTTTTCCTCACTATTTTTAACACGTCTGAATAATTTTTTCTTTAACAGGGGCCCAAGAATCTGCATTTGTAATCTGCTTCCCAACTAATTCTGCTGCAGGTGTTTTGCAGATCATACTTTGAAAAACTCCACCTGAGTCTTGTTGGGGCATGTTTAGGCCAATCTTGTTTTATTTATCCAGCGTCCCATAACCACTCAGTGTCATGATGCTCAAAGGAGAATCAACGTGGGGCTGGGGTGGTGGCAGGGACATCACTTACTTGCACATAAATTTTTTTGTTTACTAAAGATTTAGAGTTATATTTTCAAGGATGTGACTTCATCTACTTTAAAGGCACAGTCTATCATCTGTCTGTTGAGCCTCAATTTTATGCCTGAGTCCAGAATCTAGATTTTTATTTCTGGCCAGATGTTCTCTCTAGGGCCGGTCATCTGAGAGCCAACTCTGTGCCAGGTACTGTGCTGGACACTGGGGAAGCAGAAATGAATCAGCCTAGATTTTTACCCTCCAGGAGCTCAATGTCAAAACCACAGCCCTCCATTCTGCATCTGTTGGGCTGGGGCCCCTAGAAGGCATTTATCATCTCGTTCAACTGTCTCCTCTTTTTCCCCTTCTCTTACCACAGACTTCTGCTTATGTAAACTTTGCTGAGAATTTGAGCAGAAATAGTAAATAATGAAGCTCCAGAGGGTTGCGCTAATTTCCCAGACATTTAATCAATACGGAGCTGCCCTGTTCATTACAGCTGTCAAAAATATGCAAAGTTGTCCATCTGGTCCTCTCAGGTACGTAGCTCTGAGCTGGAGTCACCAGTTGCTTGGCTAATTACCACGCCCCATTTTCCCTCATTCCGAGGCCTCTCCATTAACCATGAGCTACCAGCTCAAGTATAAAGGCAAACAATAAATATTTGAAACGGCATTGCCTGGGCTGGGGTCTTGAACAGTGGTTGCGTTGGGTCACTGCAGATGAGGAATACGGGTGGGGTTCTGTGGAAGATCAGCCTCTCCCATCTTCCCCCCCCCCCACGACTCTCCCCAGACCTCAGCCTCCTTCCTTCTGAGGCCCCTCCCTGCCCCTCAAATATTTAGACCTATTAAAAACCATTGGGGGGAAAAATGATCTATACAAAAGCTTTGCATAAAAAAGTGATCAATGCAAATTCCTCTGAGGAAATTGCTTCAACAGATGGAAACGGCCCATTTGCAACAAATGCCGCTGGCTGTGCAGATGGTAATTATGGGATGTATGTAAACATGCAAGCTCTGGCAAGCAGAGCAAACTGCACTGCTGAACTCAGCCGGCGTTGAGGCCGCCTGCCCTGGCACTGCCCCTGCCCTGACTGGCCTGCGGGCCAGGGGTTCCAGAGGAGTCCA
Source organism: Hippopotamus amphibius kiboko (assembly GCF_030028045.1). Taxonomy (NCBI): domain Eukaryota; kingdom Metazoa; phylum Chordata; class Mammalia; order Artiodactyla; family Hippopotamidae; genus Hippopotamus; species Hippopotamus amphibius. Next base: position 6,824,359 of record NC_080193.1, on the reverse strand, counting down.
GGGCTGCCTAAGGATTTGTGTTTGAAATTCCAAGACCTATTAACCTAGCTTCAATTTAATTATGTGTTCCTGATTTGGTTCCTGGGAGCAAACCACACATCCTCTAATCTCTTGGTGGGCCAAGGCTATGGTATGGCTTCCTGGAAGAAAGAAATATGTATGTTGATATATATTGAGCACTTGCTGTATGCCAGGTACTATGCTCTTATCCTTGAGTGCAGTCTCCTGTTTAATCTCCACAAAGACACTGGTGGGTTGGCATTATCCCTATCATCATCATTGCCACTATTTTGCAAACTGAGGCTTGAAGAAGTGAGGGAATTTTCCCAAGATTATAAGGCTAGAAGGTAAGGGAACCAAGTATCAGTTAGCTGTTGCTGAGTAACAAACAATGCCAAAGCTCAGTGGCTTCAAACAATAAACACTTATTATTGTTTACAAGCCTACAGGTCAACTGGGTGGTTCTTCTGGTCTTGGCTGGGCTCAGCTAATCCTGACTTGGCTCACTCATACTTCTAGATGGTCTAGGATAGCTTTCCTCAAGTCTGTTATTTGGCTAATTGTTGAGCTGGGTGGATGGGGATTAAGAACCAAGTGTTTTTCATCCTCCCGCAGACTCATGGTAGATGGGCAAATTCCAAAATAAAGAACAGAAATGCATAAGGCCCAGGCTTGGAAAAGACACACGATCTCCTCCACCAGATGGCTAATCCAAACTAAAGAGGTAGAGAGATAGACTCCACTTCCCAACTGAAGGAACTGTAAAGACACATTGCAAATGGCACACACACAGAGAGGAATAGAGAATAAGGCCAGTTTTGTAAGCAATAGATCACATAAGATTTGAACTTAGAGTTCTCTGGTTTCAAGTCCATAATTTCCAAGGTCATCCATGGGCACCCATCATTCCAGAGATAACTTGGCCTGTTATGGTTCTTCTCACCTTGACTATCCTTTGTCTGCAGGTAAATCATGGCTCATCTCCTCTTTTCCAGTGATTCTTACTCCCACCATCAGCCTTTTTTCCTTGGACATCTGAGTGGGACAGTGCTTTAAACACTAAATTCAGAGTCAGTATATTTGAGTTCTGGTCCCATCTCCATCAACAATGCCCTTTTGGGCTTCATGGAATCCCTCACCCTCTCTGGATCTCAGTGTTATGTCTGTGCAATAAACAAGATGGAGAAGGTTTGATCTGAGATTCCTTCCACTCAAATTCTTTATGATTCTATAAATGGAGAGAGGTTCTCCAGCCCCAGTGGTCCAGCTCATACCATCATTTGCCCAGCCCCTGTAGGTATTTGATTTTTCATCCTATGGACTTAGGATGCCTCTAGCATCAAATTTTTCTGGGTCTGGTCTGTCTCAATGATCTTGTGAGGAAGGTAGTATTATCATTACACCCACTTTACTGGTGAGGAGACTGAGGCTTATAGAATTGAAGGGACTTGTTTAAAAATCTCAGGGTCTCTGAGTGTGATCTGGAGACAGATCCCACATCTCTTAACATCCAGCCCACTGAAGGAGGCCAGAAGTCCAAGGTGGGACCCTAAGCTGGAGCCGGAACCTCTCTGGGTTCGAGTATCTTGTTCCCCGGTTTTGTTGAATCATCCAGTTTCCTCATCCTTCAGACGTTGCAGAGAAGCCAGATTCCTCTCCCTGGTGTCCTCAGCTCCCCCTGCATTGATCTCCAGCTTTATGAGGGTGACAGGCCATACCTTTTAATTGCATTATTAGATCTTTATGGTCTGCTGATTGAGCAGGTCGCCTCCGCTGGGCAGCCAGGCCCTGGAATTTATATGCGGAACTGAAATGTTTATTGGAATCATATTGATAAAGGCATATTGTGAAAAGGCCTGTGACTCTTAAGAAGAGACTGGGGTCCTCAGGGGGCAGGGGGAGAAGGCAGGTCAACATACTCCCGAGGAGAGAGTCGGTTGCTCCTGAGATGTGAGGTCAGCAATTCCCTCTATTCCCTGCTCAGCTCTTAAATATTTCCTCTTTCATCAGCCTGTTACTCTGGTAGGAAAGAGCAAGTGCCTGGAAAAGCTGTAGGGAGAGGGGCTGGGTGGTTTCTGAGGAGGGGCAGTATTCCAGGTTTGTGGAGAAGTTGGCATTGAAGGTAGGGACTGCTCCTGCTGAGGTGGGGAGGGCCCTTCAGGTAGAGGCTCCGTGTGAACAAAGACAGCAGAGACTCTGCATGGAGTAGAAGATCTGCAAGGGAGCTATGTGGCCTGCCTGCCAACTCCATTTGGGTGTTGAATATGCACCTCCAACGTGCTATCCCCCCACATGAAATGATCCCCCCCAATTTAATTTGCAGACACGTCCATTGCAGGAATCAACAGATCCACCTTCCCAGGGGCTCAGGACACCTTGGGGTCGTCTTTGATTCTTCCTTTGATTCCCTTCCTGCTTCACTTTTAGTCCATTGAAACGTGGTGGGCTGTACTTTCCAAATATTTTGAGACTCTGAGCTCCTCTTGCACCTCCCCTGTTTCTACCCTGCATGGAGCCCCCATCAGCAGACTTGGAATAAAGTTTTGGTCCAACTGTCTCCTTCTTATAAGATCTTCCTGGAAAACTCTATTTTGAATCATCCTCCTCACCTCACAGCATTGTCTGCTGCCTGAGCCTGCTTTGCTTTTCTTCACAACACTTCTCTCCACCTACTATGCTGTAGAATTTATTATTGTTGTTATCTTTCTCTCCCACTAGAATGTAAATTCCTGGAGGGCAGAGACATTCGACTGTTTTATTCACTGCTGTAACTCCAACGCTGGGAACAGTGTCTGGCATATAGTAGGTGCTCAGTAAATATTTGTTTAATGAGTTCATGAATGAATTTGGTTGGAGCCAGGTCCTGGGGGACTTTCGATGCTGCACTGGGGCCTGGAGATGGTACCCTAATCTCTGATTTCTACTCTGCATCAAACAGTGTTGTAGGGGAGCCCTCGTATGCATCCAAGGTGATCAGTATGCCTTCCTGGAGCTCTAAATTAGTAATAGCCTGTGCCAGGGAGTCAACCCTAAGTGAGAAATTTGGAAGAGGGGTTAATTTGAATGTATTTCCGTGTCTCAACATCAGCACGTTCTAGGAAAGAAGGAATCTGCTTTGCATAGTAAATGATATTTGGTGCGTAGCTTCTTTCTTCAGGTATGACCTGGGTCATCTGTCTTTTTGATTCTGAAAGGACTTCGGTGCCAAGGGGGGGGGGTCTGTGGCATAGTGTTAATTGGTGACAACTAATTGGACCTAGCTTGTGAACTCCTCCAGGCCAAAAGCTACCCATGCTTTGGTTCAGTGTTGTAATGGCCACGGTCCTCTTCTAAAGTGCTTCTGCCTTTGACAAAAAGCGCTGGCACATGGCCAAGCTCACCTCCAGGGATCTCTCTTCAAGGGGTCAGAGGAGATGAGAATTTTAGGGTTGGGGTCCTCAGTTGGAATGGTCAGATGACAGACTTTAAGCCAGACAGCTCTGGGTTGAAATCCTGGTTCAACCACCCACTAGCTGTGTGACCTTGGGTGAGTCCTCGACCATGTTGGGCCTCAATTTCCTCATCTGTATAATAGGGATGATAGAGCTTTATTCTGTATGACCAGGGGGAGGGGGGTGGAGTGACTTATTTAGCAGTGACTGACTAAGCACACACCAGGTACATGTGCAGATCCCCAAAAGTGTCTGTTAGAAGTGTATCTGGACGCAGGAGTGATTGTTGAATGAATAAATGAAGTATGCCATTCAGAGCTTATGGGGATGGACAGTGTCCCCCAAGCAAGAAAGATGGCAGGACTTGGGTTGCTTGACTCTTTAGGCATTAAAAGTGTGGAGGCTGTTCATTAAGTTTCCGAAACTTGAAGAATCCTAACATATCAGGAATTGAGGGAGTCTTTGAGAGACTTCCCATTTTGAAGGAGAATAGAATCAAGCCCCAGAGAGGGAAAATGATGGGGCCAAGGACACATAGCAAGTGAAAGGCAGGACTGAGGATGGAACCAAGGTGCCCTTTTTCCTACGACGTTCCCACCCCAGCTTCTCCACAGGTGTTTTTCTGAAAGTGTACAGGAGAGAATGGGGCAGAGTCTAGACCTGTGGTTTAAGCAACGAGTTCGGGAGGAGAAGAAAATAAACAACACTCTCGGACCTCCTCCCGACCTCAGCCACAGCCCTGGGAAATCGCCAAAGCAGAGGACGGACAAGGACAAACTGCATGAGGGGTCAAGAGATGCAAGAAAAGGCAGGCGCAGTAATAATTAACCGTCAGCAATAGATAGTGTTGGGGTGAGCACTGAGAAGCCTATTGATCAGAGAAGTAAACACAAATCGCTGCCAGTGTTCCCTCAGCCCTGCGTCAATATGCTTCCGTATACAGAGAAGCCAGGAGCTGTTGCCGATACTGGGGAGGTCTTAATCAGGGTGACTGCGAGAGCTCGCACCTCTCGGGCATGTATCTGTGTTGTGACCTACTCTGTAGGTGCGCTTTCCATTCATTCATTCATTCATTCATTCATTTATTCACTCATCCATTCAGCATATTCTAAATGCTTACTACATGTCAAGCTTCTTGGAGGCACTGGGTTAGAACAGTGGGCACGAAGGCAGTCCTTGCCCTGATGGGGCTCACAGAATAGACAAATAAATAAATGAGATAATTTCAGGTAGTGTTGAGTACTGTGAAGAAAGTTATGTAAGGGAGGTGGATGGAAAGAGGGTGGAGGGGGATGGTGTCTCGCTGAGATTGGACGATTGGGGAGCACCTCTCTGAGAAGGTGACCTCTGTGCTAATATCCTAACGAGTAGAAGGAACCAGCACCGTGAACACAGCGGGTAGGGTGCTTCAGGTATATAGGGAACAGCATGTGCAAAGGCCCTGGGATGGGAAAGAGCTTGGGATGTTGGAGGAACAGAAAGGAGTAAGGGTTTGGATTTGTTCTAAGTGATGAAGCCATTGGGAGGGTGATCAGCCAGCCCCTTTCAGTGTGGGTCCTTGAGCAATGAGGCATTCATTCACCCAGAGTTAGGGATAGCCTGCCTGGAATCTGGCAGATGCAGCCCTGCCTGAGTGTGGGACCCTCGGCCAGCTCCTCCTGTCATGGAACCTCTATTTCCTTATTCACAACATGCAGGACACAGGCTCATCACCTTTCAGCTCTGACATCCTGACCTTCTTTCAAGGACAGGAAATGCAAATATACAACGTCCACACATATCAGTCACTCAGGTAAGGCCCCTTTGCTTGCCGTGAGATGCAAGTTATTGTGGTCAGGGAAATGGGAGATGAAAAGGGCACGAAAAGCAAATGTGCCAAAGAGAAGAGTTGAGCTTATAAAACCTGTCATCGGAGTTGGCTCCTTTGAGCTGGGCCTGGGTCATTGTGTCACCAACCCCTCAATTCCAGGTTGCACCATGGATTTGCCATGTTTTGTGCAAGTTGGTTGCTGTCTTCCCTGTGTCCCTGCAGTGAAGTTGCAGCCTCTGAGGGCAGGTCCTGGTGGCAGAAATAAGCAGTGCCTATGCAAAGCAACAGCATGCAGGAAGTGGAGAAAACATTTGCACAGTAGAAAAGTACAAGAGCTCACCTAGTTAAGAACCAGCAGTGCTACAATTGCTCATTTGACAGGACCTGCTAGGACTCAGAGAGCCCACGCCTAGGTATACACCCGACAAAAATGAAAAATGAAAATACGTGTGTGCCAGAAGATGTGTGAGAGCACATTTACAGCAGCAGGCTGTGTAACAGCCTAAAACTGAGAACTACCCAAACCTCCATCAATATTTACATGGAAAGATTGTGCCACAGGCCCAGAAAGGTATATCACATAACAAGATGGGCGAATCCAGCCCACGGTCATATCCCACCACTTCCTGTTTTGTAAATAAAGTTTTATTGGAACACAGCCACATCCATTCATTACATATTGTCTATGGCAGATTTTGCACTAACTAGTAAAGATGAGCAGTTATGAAAGAAGTAGTATAGCCTGCAGAGCCTCAAGTATTTAGTCTCTGGCCCTTTCCAGAACAAATTTGCTAAGCCTTGCTATGCAAAAATGAAAATAAACAGTCTACAACTTCCCTGGGCAACGTGGATGATTTTCACAAACAAAATTTTGAGTGAAAGAAGCCAACGCAAATGAGTACCAGTTGCACAGTTGCATTTATATGAATTGTAAAGACAAGCAGAACTATTCTCCGTTGCTGGAAGACAGGTTACCTGTAGAGGATAGTAACTAAACAGGGCACCTGGCAGCTCATGGGTGCTGGAAGTGCTTCTGTTTATCCTCCATCTGGGTGGCGATGGGTGTTCACTTCATGACAGTCCATTCAGATGTACACAGATGATGTGCATACTTTGTGTACGTATGTTGTTCATCGATACAATTTTTAAAATAAATAAAAAAAGAAACGGTGGGTGTAGATCACGATGCCAAGTATTTTCTCAACGTATTTCCTGGGCAGAAAGCTCAAATAACAGATTGTCAAGTTAGAAAACAGATAACTTTAACTTTTCCACGCGAGCACACATTTATGCATTCACTCTACAAATGTTTATCGATCCTGTACCACGCGCCAGGTGCTGGGAATTCAGCAGGGAGGGAGATAGACATAGCCCCCACCCTCCCAGCATTTACATTCACACTCAGACGTGCCCGGAGAGTCTTACACACATGTGCACTAACACGCTGTATCCCCAGCGCGGACCTGCCCACGTGTGCACTCCCGACCAGCGTGTACAGGTCATGTCGTTCTCAGGTGAACACTTTTCTGCTCTCCCTCCCCTCACTACCATAACCCCCACCTCCCTCCTCCCTCGGACACAGAGGATAATGGATGGAGCTCAGTTTACCCAGCATCACTCAGAAGGCCTGCATCCTGCGGGGGTCATGGGCCCGTGCTGGCTGAGACTCCACAGCTTAGTTCCCAAGGTGGGATGGGTCAGACCATCTGGTTTCCCTCAGATCACATTGGATATCTGAGACACATAAGGGTCAGACAGGTGGAGACCCAGGGCTGAGTGGGTGGGTGACCTTGAACCCAAGAATGCCCTCTGATGTCCCCTGGATTTTCTGCTGGGCCTCCTGCCATCAGTGTAGTTACCTGCCACCCATGGCGCACGGTCACCAGAGCCTTATGGTCTAGTGGTCAAGGCTGATCTGTTCAGTGAACCCCATGTTCCCTTGAATGTCTCCCTCTGAAGACCTTTTACCCAAGCCCCTCTCAGCAGTTCAGCCCGGAAAGCCAACTGACATGACTTGGTTTTTGTAAGCACCAGCTGTCAGCATTCCTGTGCCATGGTAGGTACCAGCATGCAATGGGATGGCTGAGCAAATACACCCAAGTTAAAATCCTGCCTGGACCGTCAACATCCTGTGGCTTTGGGCAGGTTATTGAACCTTCCTGTGATTCAACTACATTAGCTCATCTAATTCCCCCAATGACATTAAGGAAGCAGTACTGTTACCATCCTCACTTGATAGATCCAAAAACTGATGCTTAGAAATGGTAAGGAACGCCCACATCTGCACCGCGGATACTAATTTTAAAAACCATCTGTTGTTCTGAAGCACGAACCCCAGTTATGCGCCCAAATGGTTTCCTTTGGAAAAGTCACCGTTTGTGCTTTTGAAGTCCTGGGTTTGGCTAATCAGGAGCAATCTCCTTTTCTTGGAGAAATAATTCACTTTTGGATGCAGTTATGGAAAAAGTGAGTTCCCTCCAAATTCTTGCAGTGAGACAGTCAGTACTGAGGACAAAATGTTGAGGTCTTTTGAGGAGACAGTACCTCTTAGTAAGTGGAGATGCTTAATTGTTTTTTTTCCTCAGTGGAAAGACCTGCCGTTTCAAATTTCCAACAACTGGCTCTCTATTGAAATACTGGCGTGGAGTGAACTTTTCATGCCACAGGTCATCTCTGATGTCATGACATTTCTGATGAGCTCCACCAATTTTGAGCATCAAGGCAGCCAGAAGTGAAATTGGTATTTGCAAATGTATTTCCACTTCCTCAGAAATAACAGATGTTTGCTGGAAAAAATTAAAGTTGCCTAGTCTGTCATTAAATATCAGAAGTAAAACACTGGCTGTCCTCAGTCAGCTTTCCACCTTTCCCATGATGGTATTTTGTTCTGTTGGTAAACTTGCCAAGTGCACCTCATGCTTTTGTTGGCATCATCTGGCAAATATGCCCCTGGAATTTACCTGTAGGAGTGGACAGGTGGGTTTCTGCCTTGGTGTTTCATAAATTAGCTTGGTTGAAAAAACTGTCAGGAAGGGCTGGATATGAAGTCTGACCAGGAGATCACCCTGTGCTCAAGACTTGTTCTGTGAGCACTGAGCACATAAGGAAGCCTTTTACATCAGTGTGGGAATAAAACCAAGATGGTGCCCCCAGTTAGAAGCAGCTATTTTCATCCATGGACTACTGAGGTTGGGAGTGGTGGGTCATGGAGTGTGTTGAAGGTCAAGCTCAGAGCTCTGGAAGGTCCAGAAACTACAGAGAGTGGCCTGTGGATCCTGGAACATCAAAGGATCCCTGGTCTGAGACCCAGAGCCTAAGTACACGGGATTATCCCCCTTCCAGAGGCCGACGGGAGGGAAGACCCCACTTTCTCTGCTGGCTGTCTAAGTTTGGAGAGGGATAAATGTCAAGCAAGACCACCATGGCATGAGAGAATCCCTGTTTCCATGTGCCCTTTTCCAACTGGGATTTTGTTCAAGATCATTTTCTTAATTAAGCATCTCTGGTGGGTTGTCAGCAAGCAGGTGGGCACACCCTTGCCGTCCTGCCTTGTAGGTGTTTGGAAGTGCATTCCAGAAAAGTGGAGGGATGCATTGACAAAGGCAACTTGACAAAACCGTCCAAACAAATTTAACCTGTTGGAAAAAGGGACAAGACTGCGTCAAGCATCAACGCTGGAGAACCAACGCTGTCCCCCCGCCCCCGGCCCCAGGCCAGCTATGGACATAACCCGAAGAAAGCAATTCGCTGGTGTTCTGGGCCCTCAACTCCACCGTCAGTCTGAGATCCAGGCCTTCGGTAATGAGCAGCCCAGGCGGTGAATGAGGTTTGGAGTCGAAATCCATCTGAGGCCTCTCTCCTCGCCAATGTCTACAGCTTAATAATTGCTTCCTTGCTCCCGCTGCATTCGGGTTCAAGAGAAGCGCCAGCCCCTCCAGCAGCATTATGCAAATAGGGCCCAGTGCGTTCCGGAGGCGGCATATAGAATATGTAAATTTATGGTGGTGGCGGAGGCTGCTTAAGACAGAAGATTTCTCAATGATGAAATTAGATTTGCTGGAAAGAAGCTTCCGAGGACCTGTCTCCTGTTCCCCTGCCTCGTGCTGTGCCGTAGCCACCAAACCGGTGCTCTGGAAAATAATTAACTGAATTACAGGCTCAAGCCTATTTAAAAAAAAAGAAATAAAGAAGGAGAGAAGAAATGGACCAGGTTGCACGAGGCCACAACAAATCTGTACTTTTTTGGAGCATGTCAACGGGAATGGAGGGCGGGAGGGAGGGAGGAGGGCAGACAGGGAGCATTGGGCTCTGGTTGGCAGGAGGAATGGACACAAGGTGGAGAGAGCTTCCACCTCCCCCTTGGCCTTCGCGTGGGCAAGGGTGGGAGAATGGACAGAGCTGTGAGCCCTGGTTTCTGCTCCAGCCCAGCACTGCCACTTTTATCTGCTTTATGTACTGGCTTTCTCCCGATTTTGTTTACCAGAAAGCATCTATGTCATTTTTAAAAAATTGAAAAATCATCCATGTAGACCAGATCAGACTTGAACATGCATCAGACTTACCGGGAGGGCTTGTTAAGCACAGATTGCTGAGTGCTCCTCCCAGAGTTTCAAAGCTGGTCCAGGGAGGGTTCAGAAATGCACATTTGCAACAAGCTCCCAAGTGGTGGTGATGCTGCTAGCCAGGAGACGCCCTGGGAAGCACTGCGGAAGACTAAAGTCTTCGTTTGAAAGATGGGGGAGACAGAGGCCCAAAGAGTTAGGCGATTTGCCAAAAGTCTCCCAGTGGAGTTAAGATCAGGGTACAGAGCTGACTTTTTCCGTCATCACCACCACCACTGTCACTGTCACTGTCATCATCTTTGTTGTCACTCTCCTCTGCTGAGAGCTGTCTGTGTGCCAGGCACTTATACTCCTTACTTCATTTAGCCCTTGGCCATAATTCTATACAAGAGCTGGACAGTTATCCTCAACGAGATTACTGTTATGGACGAAATGTTTGTTCCCCCTTCAAATTCCAGTGTTGAACCCCTATGTGATGGCATTTGGAGGTGGGTCTTCTAGGAGGTAAATAGGTTTAGATGAGGTCATAAGGGTGGGACCCCCATAATGGGATTAGCAAACTAATTATAAGAAGAAGGCAGATATCTCTGTGTCTCTGTCTTTCTGTCTCTCTGACACACACACACACACACACACACACACACACGCACACACACACACACATTCTCTCTCTGTGCACACACACAGAAGAGGTCATGTGTACACACAATGAGGAGGCAGACATCTACAAGCCAGGACGAGAGCCCTCACCAGAGACCGAATCTGCCGGCACCTTGATCTTGAATTCCCAAGCCTCCAGAACTGTGAGAAGTAAATCTCTCCTTTAAGCCACCCAGCCTTTGGTATTTTATTACAGCAGCCCGCACAGACTAAGACAGACCCTGAGGCTCAACTCCAAGTGACTTCATCTCCTGACCCTCAGGTTTCTCATCTGTAAAATGGGGAGTTCTGACCCTTCAGAATGTTAGGAGGATTGGGTGAGATTTTACAATGTGCTGAGCATAGAGCCTAGCACATAGCAGGGCCTGAGTAATTGGGTCATAGTAATTATTCTTGTTCTTGTAATTATCATTATTAATAGAATGGTGGAGATTGGGACACAGAGCAGGGTCGTGAAGTGAGTTTGGGGTTAGGAATATGAGGATCTCGAGTCCAGTTCCAAGCCCTAAACTCACCTACTGTGAGATCTGGGTTTATGTCACTACCCTTTCTAAGAACCAGTTTTTGCAAAAGGAGTGGATGGAGCTTGGTGGTCCCAGGACATGCCCAGCTGTACAATCTCTGATTCCATCATTCCAAGGGTAGGGCTATCTCTCATCCCCATGTTGCCCCAGTGTGCGTGTTCTCCTTCCTCTCCTGGATGGTTGCTCAGCCTCCTCCTGGCCTCCTGGTGTCCTTGCGTCCAGTCTTGCCCCAGCATCCCCTCCCCCCCACACACACCTTTCTAAAAGTCTCAGATGGCAATCTGATGCTCAGACCCTTCTGTGGCTATTTCTCTTCTTTGAATCAAGTCCAAGCATCTCAGCTTGGCATCCAAACTCCTTCATGCTCTGGTCCCTCTCAGCCCCTCATCTCTTGCCTCTCCCTCGTACACTATTTTCCAGTAAAATACAGAAGTTTATGTTAGCCCTCAGACACCATGCTCTTTCCTGCCTCCATATCTTTGTTCTTGCTGTGCCTTCTGCCTGGTCCTTCATCCCCACTCTTCCTGTCTCTGTCTGCAAACTACTTGAACTTCAGTGCTGAGCTCAGATATGTTGTGCCCTGAGAAGCCTCCCCTCACCTACCTTCTTCCTGTCTCCAACCCCAGGCTGCATGAGGTCTTTCCTCTGAGCTGCCTGTAGGTATCTCATCCTAGTACTTAACATTTCCTAATGTAAAGGTTTACTGCCTTTCTCAACTTTTCCGCTGGACAGTGGCTAATTTAAAAGGAAGAGACAAGCTTCTTAATCAGGGGATTTTGGAAATTTTCTGTTTTGTTGTTTGCTTTATCTGCTGTATGTAAGCATCTTGAGTACAGGGCCTTATGTATTTTGTTTGCCACTGTAACTGCAGCACTTATTTCCATGCCTGGCACATGATAGGTGTTTAATCCTTGAATTAATAAATAGAAGATTTCTGCCCATCTTCACAGATTTCTTATCAACCATTCTATCCCTGCTGCCTACCAAGTGCCTGGCATGGAGATTCTCAGAAAATAGTTACTGGAAAAATAGGTGAATAAAATTCATGACTTCATATATAACTGTATCAGTCAGCTGTTGCTGTGTAACAGCCACTAAATCTCTGTTGCATGCAGCAGTAGGCATTTATTTCTCATCTAGCTTTATCCTGTGAGTGAGCTGGGGCAACTCTAAGCTGCGGATGGTGTCTGGCTCAGCTCCACATCTGTGGGCCATCAATCTAACCAGAACACAGCAAGGGCAGAGGTCCAAGAGAAAAAGTGGAAACACACTCGGTTTCTTAAGGTCTCATCCCAGAACTAGCACCTTGGCCCTTCCATTCCAATATCATTGGCCAAAGCTAGGCACGTGGTCAAGCTCAGTCAATGGACAGGGATGTAGCCTCTAGGAGAAAAGGCTTCAAAGTCCCAGGGCAGAAGGCATGGTTGCATCAAAGGGGGAAGGATCAGGACCCATAAATCTGTCTAACTCAATGACCACCCCCAGCATCTAGCCCAGAGTTCACGGCCCACAGCTACTACTTGCTATGACTGCAGAGACAAAATGCCCCCAGCAGCCCCCCCATCTTTAAGACACTAGAACATCTTTGCACTTTTTGCATTTTATACCTACCTTCACCTCCCACCCTGCAGTTTTCAGTGATTTTTCTGGAGCCCTCACTAAATCTCTAGGTCTCTGCCCACAGGCATTGCCATGCTGGTGCATGTCACAAGTGCACCCCAGCCCGTCCTCCTCCCTGTCCTTCTCCCAGCCCACAGTGCACATTGTGAGGGTCCCCTGATGTTTAATGCATGAGCTCCTCGTCCTCCCCACAGCCGCCGCAGACAGACTCTCTCAGCATGGGAACAGCCGTGAAGTCAGATGACTGTACAGGAAGCAGCACTCACTCCCCCCGCCACCCCGCTGCCCCGCCTCCCCGCCTTCCAATTGTTGTGAGGCTGCCCTGCTTCAACTCACTTCCAGTTTTGTAATCTCTTTTATTAATGTGCCAGAGGCAGAGGAAAATGCATTTGTAATTTCCTCATAATGGCTGGGGGAACTTCTTTTTGCTTTCTTTCTGAGCATGTTTGTGATGCGCACGCACACACACACAGACACACACACAGACACACACACACACACACACACACACACACACACTCACTCCAGGTCAGGATGAATTCAGTGGCAAGGCAGTGGATGTCAGAGCACAAACACAGTCTTGCAGTATCTCAGCAGGAATGGGGTCTGAGTCCGAAGGCTGCCACACGGCGTTCTCAGAGCCCTGTCCTTCCTCAAAATAGCATCAGAGGGTGCTGCAGGGTGAGAACAAGTGTGCATGTGTGTGTGGGGGGAGTGGGTGTGGGATGTTCGGCCTTTCCCTGGACCTTGCTTCAATCAGAGTATCTGTGTTCTGCCTGATTTGTGTAGTGTGATTATACATAGGGTTGTTTGGAATTAAGGGAGCCACTACTGTAAAAAATATGCAATAACCATTGTTTCCTCTACCCCTGGGTTCACAGAAAGGGAAACCAAATCTCAGAGAGCCAGTGACTTATCCAAAGTCACAGGATGAGTCGGGACGGGGGGACCTGGGGACAAGACCCCCCAGTGTCCCGATTCCAAACTTGATGCTTTTGGCTTGCAAATAGGTTATGCCTCACACAGCAGAGTATTTTCACTAAAATTATTTGATATGTCTTTTTTTCTCCCATCTCCTAAACACATTGACCATGGATACTTGTGCTAAAGGGAAAAAGCCATGGTGGGGAGGTCTCCTTTTGTTTGCTGTGAAGGAACTAATATTTACTGAGCACCTAGCCTGTGCCAGGCCCTGGACTACAGGTACTTGAGACACGCGTTGTCTAACCAAAACCCCAGCACCAGGTGGGAATGATTGTTTCCTATGTTACAGACGAGGACGCTGAGGTTTGGATAGGAAATGACTTCCCATCATCCAGGACATGGTGGAAATGAGATTTAAATGGAGGTTTTCTGTATGTTAAAAAGATGACAAAGTTTCAGAGTGCTTAGCTCTTCGTAGGTCCTAAGAGTCAAAATCTTTCAAATGATAATCTATGATGGCCGTGACCATGACTGCTGCCACATACGGAGTGCTTACCCTAAGCCTGGCTCCTGCTGGCTGCTTTACCAGCAGGGCTGCCAGGTCCAGCTGTGCAGGGTGTGTCCTGCAGAAGAGCTCCCAGCCAAAGGGACAAGGGGGAGCTGAACCAGTCCTTAAGCTGCTCACCAGACCCTGGTGTAAGGTTGCATCCACCTGGAGGAGGGGGTGCCGGTCTCTAATCTCTCTGCCAGCAGGAGCTGTCTTTTTCTAATGCCCACAATGGCACTCTGTGCAAGCTGCTCCCCTGTCTGCACATGTGATGGCATCTTCCCACAGCCTGCACGGTAGCTTTATGACTATACCCATTTTAAAGACAAAGAAACAGAGGCACAGGGAAGTTAGATTTCTTGCCCTGCATTCTGCAGCTCTTTCAGTGGCAGAACCAACATTTGAACCTGAGGTTGTAAAACTCCATGACTGGAGGAGATAGGAATTTGCAGCTATACCCACTCATATTCCTTGTATTCCTTGTCCCCCAGAAGACTGTTCAGTTTCATCAGGTTCTATGGATAGAATATAGGGCCGCAAGGTTTGGGGGCTCCTGGAAGGAGGTATTCTCTGCCCTGTGTAGCAGGAATTAAGAGAGATTCTGAGATAGCATATGGCACACAAAGATCAACCCTGTTGGGCTTTTTCAACAAGTCTGCCTTTGGATCGTGTGTGTGTGGTCTTCTCTGCCACCCCTCTCTCCAAAAGAGATCCCATGAAGGGAGCAAAAGACCCCCAGATTGTGTAGGTCTGACCTCCCCCCACCCTGTAGCTTCTCTCCTGGTATTCCAGGAGAGCTGGAAGAAGGCTCCCTGGAGATAAATATCTACACAAAGCCAATTGTCACATGATGTCCCAGAGCCAATTACTCATTCCGAGGGACCCAGAGGTGGCTTGAGGAGTTGACAAATAAAGAGGAAATAATTTGCAATTTGCTGTTTACACATATCAGAGAGTACTGAGGGGAAAAAATAGTGTTACAGCTTACAGCTTCCCACGTTTTATTTTGATCTTCTTCTAAATCAATACAAAAGTGGAAAGACAGCTGGAGACAAACGTTTTGGAAAAAGAAAATGTTTGCGTGTGTTTGGCTAAAGGAAGAAAGGACTTTCTATAAAACCAAAGATATGGCAAAGAAGGTTGAATGAGGCCGTGTACCCCTGCAAAAGGGGAGGCAGTGAATGTCAGTTGTAGGATTCTAACTCTCTGCTGTACACTGACACACAAGCACTTGACAAGCCATGCCTCTGAATCCTCACATTCATCCTGGGAGGTAGGTTCTATTTTCAGCCCTATTTCACAGGTAGGGAAATTGAGGCCCCAAGAGATGAAGGCTCTGGGCCAAGGACATATGATCTGCATAAGCTGAACCCTGGGCCCGCCACCCAAGCCAGGCTGATGCTGGAGTCTATCCTTCAGCTTCCAGACTTGTTTCGCTGCGTTTTGAGGCTGGTCTTTTGTTTGGGGACTGTTAAGGGGCTTAAAACGGGTTCCTCTCTCATGGGGAGAGTCCTGGGGACAGGGTGCTGTCTCTGGTTCCTCTCCAGTTGTCTCTGCTGGTCACTTGAGTGGCAAGGATCACATCCCCACTGCAAGGGGGATGGGTCCCTGGGGACCAAGGAGCCTTGGGTAGGTGACCACAGGGAGGACATGGTGACCAGTGCTGCTGCTCATAACCTAAGAGGAAAGCCCTGCTCAGGGATGCTCCCAGCTCCAGTTTATTTTCTCAGTATTTCTTACACTTCATCCTTTTTCTCTCCCGGTCTCCTTGAGACATCGGATATTTTTACCACTATCTACCCTCCTTCTCCCCCACATCCCCTGGCATCAAGGAGCCAAGATCCCTTCTTAGAACTTCAGAGTCGTTCTTTCTCTCCTATTTGGACATATTCTACCTTCTCATTGGCATAGGATCCTGGGCCACAAGGGACCTCCAGGGTCAATCTAATCCAGCCCCAGAGTCAAGTTAGGTGAAGTGATCTCAGCCCCATTTCATAGGCAAGTCCACAGAGGCCAAGTGCTTGCTTCTGGCCCAAAGCAGAAGACAGGACTCAGATCCACGCTCCAGCCCCTCAGGACTCCCCAGCGGCCAGGCTTCTTGGGGGGGGCGGGTGGTGAGCTCCTCTTCCTCTCTTTGTTCCCCACTGCTCCTGTGTCTCCGAGCTGTGTGCAGTTGACATCTACACGCGCCCACATTTGCATGAAACACACACACACACACACACACACACACACACACACACACACACACACACACACACACAGGACTGCTCCTGGCTTGAACAACGAGGGATGCCAAATGCCATTCACATCTTTCTGGGGAGGAGTGCATCCATCCTGACTCTGCCTTTGCCAAAGCGCCATACGTACCAGACGTACATATATTCCGCGTGAATTTCCTTAATCTCCTTCACAGCTGTCCCTTTCCACAGCCTCTGCTAGAGTATTCCCAAATTACTTGTCTCCTGGCTGGGACAGCAGCCTGTTCCCTGGCTCCTCTATCCCTTTAACAACAACAATAATAATAATGGCCACCATCCATGTAGGCCCTACTATGTGCTAGGCATTGGGCTCAATGATGTTGCATCTAGTAGGAGCTCTGCAAGGGAAGCATTATGAGTCCCCTTTTACAGTTGGGAAAAATGAGGCTCCAAGCTTAGGTGCATCACACAGGGCTGAGCTTATGAACCGTGGCTGACTCTGAGACTTGGGCTGGTCACCCCTACCAGGCTGCCCTCTGATCTCCCCATGTAGCCCAGCCTGCTGCGGTGATGACCACAACACAGGGTAGGGCCCTGGAGGGTAGCAGTTAAGAAAGTGTACTGTTTCAACCTCTGACAGTGCTCTTTTCTGCCTGTGTGAATTCAGGTGAGTCACTTCACCTCTCTGAGCCTGAGTGTCCACTCCTATAAGATTTGGGTCACAGTTGTACTGACCTGTATGGTGTTCCTGTGGAAATAGATACCATGATTGCAAGTGAAACACTCAACACAGTTCTTAGCACCCAGTAAAGACTGGGTCATTAGAAGCTTGTAGTATAAAGAGATGGTTTTTGTGTCTGACATTTAAGGCTCTATTGGGCTGAGCTCTGCCTTTCTTTCCACCATGAAAGCCCTCCATCACCATTTTGCATCCCACTCTTCAGCTAGAAGGAGTTCCCCACTGGTCTCCACAAACTCCCCACCATTTCTTACCATTGATTTGTCCAGGTGTCTGTCTGCCCATCTGCTTTTCACCTTCTCTGCAGACCCAGAAAATTGGTTTGTCCTCAATGCCCAGCTCAGAGGCTGACCCTACCTGGCATCTTCTCTTTCTTGCCCATTGGAGGCTACCTCTTCCTCCTCTGGACACGACCTTGGGCCCTAGTGTGTGTCATTCCTGAGGTCCTACTGTGCATCAGGATAAAGATACAGCTACATCTGTAGGACATGATCCTACTTTCCTTACTTGTATTTTAAATGCCACTCGATGGAAGGAACCCTGAGTTCCTGAATGATTGGAACAATGGCCTGTATGATGCCAACACACATTAAACTGTGCCGTGAGCAAGAAATAAACCTTTATTGTACTGAGCCATTGAGAATTGGAGGTTCTTTGTCACAGCAGCTAAACTCACCTAATACATCTATCTAACTAAAATCTGTCTTTCTTCCTATCCCCATATTATTCCAGAAAGAGCTCATTCACTTAAAACTATATTTTAAAAATAGAATGAAAGAAAAACGCATGTGGGAACATAAGACAGTACCAGAGGTAACACTCAGAAATGTGTACTTTGAAAACCAACACCCCTACCACGTGTGGATCAAAAATATAGCTCTGAGCTTCCTAGCAGCCAGGGTGAAAAGGGAGATCTGTTCAGTTACACATGATCCACACCACTGCTAAGGATAAATACAGTAAGAGTTACAGAATGATTTTTTTTTTCCTCACCGTCTTTGTTGAAAAGATCATTGGGCACCTGCAGCACAGCTCAACATCGTCCAGTCCTTTTTCTGCCTAGGAAGCCCTTTCCCATGTTTCACCTCGCTGAAACACGTGAAAATATGTATAAACACAGAAATACAAACATGTAAATGATGTTGAGGAGTTTTCTTGACACATCTCACAGGCGGGTACTCAGGCTTCTCTGTAAGCTTGGGATACCCTGGAGGAAAGAGGCCCTGCCCTCTTCATTTCTGTCTTCATGTCTTATTACAGAGTCTGCAACATGGTGGCTACACACAGTGAGTATGTGTGTGAGTGTGCATGCTGTGTGTCAGGCTAGCACGCCGTGAATCGTGAGCTCTATTCTGGGATTGTGTGTGTGTGTGTGAGATGGTGTGCTGTGTGTGTGGCGTACGCATATTGAGTATGTGTTATGTATTGAGTGTGTGTCGCGTGTACGGATGTTTTCTGTGCATTGTATGTGTGTCATCCTGTGAGCACGGTGTATGCGGCATGTGTTTTGTGTGATGTTGTGTGGGTGATATAAGTGCCCTGTGTGCATTGTGTGTTGTTGGAGGGGATGTGTGGATGGCTCAAGTGTTGTGTGTACGTGGTGTGTGTTGTGAATGTGTATTCATGTGTGTCCTCTGACTTCCTGCATCCTAAGTGTCTTGCATCATCCCTGCAGATCTGGCGCACATTCCATGTGTGTGACTCTGTACTGCATGCGTCCCTTTTGTGAGCTCAGGGCATGCTCCTTGGTGCTGCCTGTGGGCATATGGGTTTGCATCCCGCCCCGTGCAGGCTCTGTGCTCGCAGCTTTGTGTGTGCCCTGTGAGTCATTGTGGATACATCTAGAAGGCGGTGACTATTGTCTTCAAACAGAGAACAGCCATTAACACATTCATTAATTAGGATCATGTTGACACTTCTATTGCCGACTAAAAACATCTGTTTGTTTAATCAGAGTCTCCTTAATGCCTTACACTTATTCTCTCAGCGAGAGAGGATGGGCTTGCTCTCCCCACGTGTGTACACTGAGGTTTTACGAGGTGGGGGCACAGGCTCTGTCAATATTGTCAGAGGGTGACGGCTCTTGGGATGGCCCTCGGGCTTCTTAACAAACAGACATCCCTTTCAACGGTGAACGAGGAATCGTCTGTGGGTCAATTTGCCAGTGGCCAGTCCTTGTGTCTCGTCATAGCCTGAGTGACACATTATAGATCAGACGTAAGACCTCCACCACAGTACTGGGTCTCAATGCTACGGGAGTGCTGTGCTGCTGGGCACACCAGCTGCTCCATTACACTCTTCTTCCCACCCAGGTATGTGGCCTGAACCCAGCAACAAGTAGCCGGTAATCTTGTCGGAGTCAATTCCTCTCTCCCCTGACCTCAGTTTTCTTACGTGTAAAATGGGATGATAAAAGGACAAAACTAAAGATTCAAAGAAAACATATCTAAGGGAAATAGCCAGCATGGTACCTAGAACCAAGAAGATGCCTGAAAAATGTCACTTGTTTCCCCTCACACTCCCACCCCACATGAATTCTCAAGGGTCGGTGGAGGATGACCAAGGAAAAGACTCAAGGTCAGGGACTGACTCTGGTCACAGCCCCCACCAGTCACACCACTGGGTATCTAATGCTCGTCTCCTTCATCCCTCCTCTGTGCCAGGTGGGGCTGGATGCTGGGACCAGAGGCTGATGAGGATTTCTTTTAAGAATGTGGGGAAAAAAGGGCATTTCCAGCAGAGGGGCTGGATGAGCAGAAATTCCCAGGGCCAGGAGCATGTGGAGTGAAGCTGATAGAGAGGAGGTGATGGACTGTGGAGGGGGTTTTGCTTTGGGGCATTTTGTTTTGTTGTTGTTCTACATTTTATTTCATTTACTAATATATTTTGGATATCTTTTCGTAGCAACATAAACAGTTCTACTTCATTCTTCTAAACAATTTAAATAGCTTCTTATACATGTATGTCCCTTATTTTAAAATCAGGACAACAGTGATAGACCTGTAAGTTGTTTCCAGTTTGAGAATATCAGTGTGATTTTCCTAGGGTACCTCTCAGCAGTGAGTCAAAGGGTATGTGCAGATGTGCTCTTAAAAATGTTATTATTATTATTATTATTATTTTTATTTTTATCATTTTTAAGTTGTGGTAAAATATATATAACATAAAATTGCAATTTATACCAAATTGAGCAGTGAAATCTTGGATTCCCTCTTTAAGCATATTTGGCACCTAGCACTGTAAAGTGGACCCCAAGCTTTTCTCAAAAGGATGGTAAAAAGATTCAATGGGAAGATGCTTAGAGAGGCTTGCTCATTACTTGGTCAGCATCCAAGACCCAGGCTTTATTATTGGAAAATGGCACAGCCCACTGCTTAGGAGCCCAGACTCAGGACTCAGGCTTGACAGCTGTGTGACCTAAGGACAGTTGCTGCACCTCTCTGAACTTTGGTTTTATCATAGAATCATGAAAATTACATAAGATAATAAAAATAAAGTGGATGGTGCAATTCAGATGTTCAACAAATGATATTTCATCTTCATTTTAGCATCATGGTTATCTCCTGCTAATTCTGTACTTGAAGAAAAACGGTTACCTCAATTAAGGTTTATACATTTCTATTTTGCAGGTTTGGTCCAGATGAAGCTGCTACACATCTTTCCACACCAGCGCATGCTAGAAGATCTAGTTTTCTCCTGCAAATGGTGATGACGGTAAGTGGTGGGTCTTTGCAATGACATCTTCGAACTAGGTACTATGTTATTTAATCCTCACAACAGCCCTTCCATGGTGGCACCATACCCACTTTACAGATGAGGAAACTGAGTTTCAAAAAGCTTAAGGCAGTTTGCATAAGACCACACAGCTTGTAGATAGTGGAGTCAGGAGCTGGACTTTGAATCCAACTCCATCTGTGTTTTTTCCTTTACATTAAGCAACTCATTTATTGGATGAGTGGACCCAGAAAGACTAATGGATTTGTCAGGACTCTTTAATATACAGAGATGAAAACTCCATTCAAAATAATTTAAGCAAAAGAGGAATTTATAGGCTCTCAGAACTACAAGTCTGACCTGGATTCATGTGTGGCTGAATTCAAAGGTCCACCAATTTTGCCAGGACTTGGTTGGTTTCCTTCTCTCTCTTTTCCCAAATTGCCACCTCTCAGCTTTGTTTTTCAGTGTGCTGGCTGAAAGTCTTTTTTTTTAATCCATGACGACAAGAGAGTCCATAGTAGCTTCAGGTTTCTGTCATCCAACCCCAGCTAAGAGAGGAACAGCTCCAGTGAAAGTTGCAGAATTTACCCTGATTGACTTAGGTCACATGTGCATCCATCAGCCAACCCTCCGGCCTTGAGAAAGAATGGTATGCTCTTATTGGCCAGATCTTTCCACACGACCACCTTGGGACTGGGGAGGTCATATTCATCCCATGCTGGACCAAATGACCCTGAGGTGAAGTTTTACCCAGAGGAAGATCTGTAAGCTTAACTTAAGGATGGAGATGGAGCTGGTGGGTAGAGAATAGGAATGGACGTCCTCTCCAGCCAGCTTTGGGTAATGCAGAAAGGCATCGGAGGGGTCTTAAAGGCACTTCATCACGTCTAAAAGTGGCAGCATTTATCCCTAGTCAGCCTCCAGGCAGCGGGACAGACCACATGAATTTACTGAAGTCCCTTCCCAGCCAGCTTTTTGGGACAGCTCCAAACAGGACTTATTGTTCTGACAAATCCACCAAAGCCTTAGGAACCAAAAAGCTAAAGAAAATGCAGGACCATCTGCCAGGGTCCTTGCCTTCCCCACCCCTCCTCCTTCTCCTCCTGCCTCTTCGTCGTCATCTTCATCTTCTTCGTCGTCTACTTTTAATTATGAAATGTCTATTGCTAGACTATTGATCTCCTGCTTGTAAGAGCAGCTGGGTGATATATGGTGCGTGAGTCCCTTCATCCCACAGCACGATTGAATATTGCCTCTGACGAAGTGCTTATTAGTCATGCGTTCCAGAAGGGGTGAAATAGCTTGTGGCTCTGAGGGAGGGCTTATGGGGGAGGATGTCAGTGCTGGGGGTGTGGTGAGAAGGTTCCCCTTTGGTCTCCCTAAGGAGGAGGATGGACACTTAGCCCAGAGGGACAGGCTGTCCCTGTTGAAACCTTCCGCCCCTGGATCAGTCACCACTCCCAGACTTTCACTCAAAAATATACTATCCCTTCTTTTTGACAATTTGCCTGAAACTCTACCATTAATTAGGTCATCCCTTGGGCTTAAGAAATTACCCATAAGGGCTAACATGGATGTGAATTCTAAAACTACTATTACTATTACGCTAGTCACCATTTCTTGAGTAATTATCCTTTTTTTTTTTTTACACGTAAAGAAACAGTTTCAGAGAAACCAAATATAAATAGACTAGAAGTGCTCACATTGGAATTCACTTGGGCAAACTGACCTCTGATTCCCCCAGGCTGAACTATATGTTCCCTCCAAGGTAACGTGTTAACCCATTAGTACAGAGTTTTAGGGGGGTGGGGACAAGCAGAGCAGCCAAAAATTGCCTCAAGGATAGGGACTGAGTAGACAGATTTTAATACGCCTAATTAATTACTTCTACTCCCTGTGTCTCAATTTTCTCATCAGAAAAGTGGAAAGGCTCATAGGATTATCATAAGGATTTAGGGAGATAATTCATGTGAAACCCTTAGCAAGGGGACTGGCCCTTAGCAAATGTCCAATAAATGTTAGCAGCTCTTGATATTAGCATTCATATTAGCTACTCAGGGGTCTGTTTCTCTCTGTATTGCATACAGTAGGCATTCTGTAAATGCTTATGGGATTAATATGCATTTAATTACATTTAATTACATTAATATACATTTGTCCTTACCTTTATGGCAAAATTTGAACTAGACCATTAAGGATACTTCAATTTATTCCTTACTGTCATCCCTATGTCAGTTAAAGCCACCCGGAAATGATGGTAATGATGATGGTGATGGTGGTGATGGTGGTGATGGTGGTGATGATGATGATGGTGGTAGTGATGGTGGTGGTGGTGGTGATGGTGGTGGTGACGGTGGTGGTGGTGATGGTGGTGGTGGTGGTGATGGTGGTGATGGTGATAATGATGGTGATGGTGGTGATGATAATGGTGGTGATGGTGGTGATGATGGTGATGATGATGGTGGTGATGATGGTGGTGATGATGATGGTGATGATAATGGTGATGATGGTGATGGTGGTGATGA
Source organism: Hippopotamus amphibius kiboko (assembly GCF_030028045.1). Classification (NCBI taxonomy): domain Eukaryota; kingdom Metazoa; phylum Chordata; class Mammalia; order Artiodactyla; family Hippopotamidae; genus Hippopotamus; species Hippopotamus amphibius. The sequence goes on along the minus strand of NC_080193.1, from coordinate 6,801,099 downwards.
TGGTGATGGTGGTGATGGTGGTGGTGGTGATAATGGTGGTGATGGTGGTAATGATGGTGATGGTGGTGATGATAATGGTGGTGATGGTGGTGATGATGGTGGTGATGGTGGTGGTGATGGTGATGGTGGTGATGATGATGGTGGTGATGATGATGGTGATGATAATGGTGATGATGGTGATGGTGGTGATGATGGTGATGGTGGTGATGGTGGTGGTGGTGATAATGGTGGTGATGGTGGTAATGATGGTGATGGTGGTGATGATAATGGTGGTGATGGTGGTGATGATGGTGGTGATGGTGGTGGTGATGGTGATGGTGGTGATGATGATGGTGGTGATGATGATGGTGATGATAATGGTGATGATGGTGATGGTGGTTATGATGGTGATGGTGGTGATGGTGATGGTGGTGATGATGATGGTGGTGATGATGATGGTGATGATAATGGTGATGATGGTGATGGTGGTTATGATGGTGATGGTGGTGGTGATGATGGTGGTGATGGTGGTGATGATAGCCACCATTCCTGAGGCAGGGCCCTGGATTTGGGTTCCGTGAGGGGGGATTAGGTGAGTTAGAATTGCTGAAGCCATGGTGGGATGGAGGTGGGAAGAGAAGGAGGAAAATACCACTTTTTAAAGAACTCTAAATCTGATCTATGTCCTGATATCCACTCTTCCCCATCCTACTATGCTTAGGGACCAATGACCATGCAAATCAGATGACAGACATTCCCCAACCCCAACTCCATGACACCAAAAATAAAATACAAACTCCATTTTGCAGTCTCCAAGGGCATTCAATGTCCGGCAGTTGCTATCCCCAACCTCATCTCCTGATTTTCTTTCCTTATCCCCATCACATGAGCCTTATTTCTGTTATTTGACTATGTCGGGTTCTTTCCAGGGGCAGGGTCTTTGTTCTTGCTGTGCCCTCTGCTTGAAATCCTCTTCCTGGCTCTTGGCATGGCCAATTCCTTCTCATCTTGTAGGTCTTAGTTTAAATGTCAGTTCTTTGGAGATACTTTTGCTTGATCTCTCAACCAAAAGCAGCCCCTTTTCACCCCAACTCATCCTCTAACCCAACATCTTGGCCATTATTTTAATGGTTAAGAATTAAAATCAGTGTCTAAATTCTTTGGTTTTTGTCTCCCTCACTGGAAAGAGGAGGGAAGCGGTCAGGCCACCTTCATTATTGCTCTGTTCCCAGAATCTTGCACACAGTAGATGCTCAGTGTGAGGCTTTTTGTTTGAAAGAATGTGTCTCCATTGGGAGGGGCTGCTGTGAAGCCATTGCCCCCACTGGATTATGGGAAGCAGCTTTCCCCAAAGGTGGGATAGCTCTACAGTGGGAGATTGAAAAGGAAGGGACATCTCTAGTTCTGAATTCCCATCTAGGGCCATAGGGAGAAGCTAGACTTCTCCAAAGGGCTGGGCAAGGGTAGGGAAGGAGAACTTGGGCTGGAGGACAGGGTTTTCTCTTGGGGAGGCAGCCAGAAGGAGTGGGACTGGCTGAGGAAGAGACTCAAGTCAAGGTCCTGGGGAGCAACTGGGAAGATGGAGACTGGAGCCAGGAGAGAGGGAGACAAAGAGACAGGAAGAGGAGAGAGAGAGATGGAGAGAGAGAGGAAAAAAGAAGAGAAAGTAGAGAGAAATGCAGAAGAGGGAAAGAGAGATATAGAGAGAAAGATAAAGCAAGGAAGAGATGGAGGGAAAGTAAGAGGGAGAGAGGAGAGAGAGAGAGAAAAACAGAGAGGGAGGGAGGAAGAGATACACCTAAGAAAAGAGAGAGGTGGGAGAGTTAGGGAGAGAGAAAATGATATGTAGAGAGAAAGGTAGAAAGAAGACAAGAGAAAAATGTCTTTTATGGGACGAGCAACGTGTGCGAAGGTAAGGGTGGGATCCCAGGAGCACACGCACCAGCCTCAGGCCAGACTTCAGAGACTTCCTATTTCAGCACTCTGGACAGAGGCCACTGTGTCTTTACTTGTGACCTTGGGCAGATCACTTCTCTGTCCTGGCCTCCGTTTTTTAGTAGTCAAATGCGGCTGCTCATACCTGCCACTCAGAGGCATTGCTCAGGGATGGTACAGAGCAACTACTAGTTAGAGCCACCTGGAGAATCTTAAAGAATATTGATGTCTGAGCCCAACCCACAGTATTTTTATTTAATTGTTTTGAGACAGGGCCTGGGCACTGACATTTTAAAGGCACCCCCCTCCCCCGCCCAAGTAATTCGAATGGTCAGACAGTAGAAGTGAGAAACTCTAACCAGTATATAGGAACTTCTGAAGAAGTAGTTGTAGCTGGCGCTGCTATTTTCTCAGACCCAGTGTATATGTTATGCTGATAGAGAAATTGGTGCCCAGAGAGGGAGATCGTCTGCCCCGAGCCACATAGCCAGTGGGGCAGGCACGTCAGACGGTGAGAAAAATCTGTAAGGGACTCTATGCTGGTACAAAGGCTTAGCAACGCCACCTCCACCTCCCTGCCCAAGGGCCTCCCTGTCACCGGACTGGCTGACACCCCCAGCCCTGTGGGAAATCTGTAGACTCAAGTCACTTCCCGCATGGATGACCCCCAGGCACGGAGGAAACCAAACACATTAAATGCCCCTTCCTCATTTGTTCTCTGACCCATTTCACATCTGACTGCTCCTCAGCAAACCCACCTGCCGTCCTCGGTCCCCACCGGAGGAGAGGAAGGAGGAATTAAAGCTGGGATGCCGACCAAATGCCTCATGCTTGGGCTCAAACATGAGTGCTCTGGATTGTGAAACCAATGAGAACACCAGGGGAAGAATCAGCACCCACCTCTGCAGGGTCTCCTCCGTGGCCAAGTTCTTCTGTGTGGGAGGAGGGTTGAGCAGGGGTTAAGGTTGCTGACTCTCTGGCTGCTCAGGCCCACATGCTGGCTGCCTCTCTGGGGACATGATAGTGACCCGGGACAAGGGAATAAGCCTTTCCAGTCCTGGGTTTCATCACCTGGAAAATAGGGTAATAGGACCTTCCTCCTCAGCTTCTTATAAAATTCTTTGAAATATGTCTTGAGCATGTTGCAAATGTTTAATAAGTGAGAATTGCAAAGAAACAGAAGAAGGAGAATAAGGAAGAGGAGGTGAGGAGGAAAGGCAGGAGGAAAAGGTGGTGATAATGATGATGGTGATGACGGTGCTTTGTCCTCCGGACTACTCCGATGGCTTGTTATGACCCATTAGAGATGATGTAACTAAGATGAGGAGAGGGAGAGAGACTTCCCTGGGTTCACAGAGCAAGCTAACAGCAAAACATAGTCAAAACACACTCTCCGTACTCCATCCACCACAGTCTGAGAAACCTCCACACTAGGAGGCTCTCAAGAAAGCCTGTTTCCCTTGGAGTTGTCTGCAGCCCTGAGGATGGGTTTGCTGTGGCCCAGGCACCCCTCCCAGCATCAGGGAGGAGGTGAGGGGGCGCGATGCACAGGGAACGGAACCCCAGCTCTGCACCAGCCGGCTCGGCGTCTTTCAGCAAGTCACTCCCGCTTTCCGAGCCTCAGTTTCCCCTCTGTTCAATAGGAAGGGGTTAGGTGGCCACCGAGGCTCCTGAGGAACTGATGTTCTGGGGCTCTCTGTGATCCTGCCTGTGATCTACACTTTGCAGTTGGTCCCAGGAGCTCCGGGAGCCTCTGGGGGCATTTAACAGCTTCCGAATTCTACCTAGGGGGGATTCTAGTGGTGTTTGGGGAGTTTTCTGGTGGAAAAGCGTATTTCAATAGATGCAGACTCAGGGGGTAGGTTCTCTGGAGACTGAGGAGCCTGGCAGGATGAAGAGAGGAGGAAATCTCCAGGACTGTGTGGGTCCCGGAGGCTGCAGCGGGGAATGCCTGGGAAGCATGTGTATCTTGTGAGCCTGCTGGACAACCCACAGGGTGTCGGAGCATTTGCCTGGCTTGTCTTAGAGAATCTCCCTGTCCCGTGGAGCCTGACAGTGAAGTCCACAAGAAGAGGCGCCAACAGTGATGGCAGGATGGGGAATCAGGCACTCAGGATGTTAGAGGCAAAGGACCAGGCAAGCAGACACGGACAGCTAAGAAAGCCCTGGGCTGGCCATCGATGTCCTGAGTTCACATCCTGGCTCTAACGCTATCTGCCCTTTGACCTTGGGAAGATCCCTGCTCCCTCCTGGGGCAACCCCTGTTCCAGTGCTGCTCTTTTATTGGGAGGGGCACAGGACAGGAATTGAGATTTTTTTTTTAATTTTTTTAATTTTTTATTTATTTATTTTTTTAGTGACAGGATGAGAAAAACATTTTCTTGCTGTCCTTACTTCCCTGCCCTCCAGTGGGCACCAGTGCTTGCTTATCAGAGAGAAAAGGAAGCAATGCACTTATTCACAAAAATGCCCAAGAATGGAGGGAGGGAAGTAAAGCTGCATTGTTTCCCTCTTTGTTTTGGATCTTAAGTTGTAGAATCTGTCTTCTTCATGATGATTAGAAGCAGGGGGCCTGGGTTTGCAACCCTGGCTCTACCACACCCCAGCTGTGTGACTTGGGGCAAGTGAATGGACTTCTCTGAGCCTCAGCTTCCTGTCTGTAAAGTGGGGATAGTCGTTTCTCCTCTGTGAGTGTCAGGCTCCTCATCTGTACTGGGAATCAGTAAGTGCACTGATCATCGCTGTTTATTTACAAATTGTCTCCCTTGTTTGACCTTTTAAAAAAAATTGCAATAGTTAATGTGTGTATTGTGCCAGGCACTTGCCCAGGCACTATGCGTGTGTGATCTCACTTGGCTGTCCTACAGCCCTGTGGGTTACGTGTTGTTATTATGGTGGCCACTGATAAATGGGGACATGAAGGCTCTGAGAGGTCAATCTCCTAGTCAAAGCCACCTTGACCAGCTTTTGACCTTGCTCAAGGCCACCTATCCTTAAAGCGGCAGCGATGGAATTGAACCTATGTTTTGTTGACTTCAGGCTCACGTACTTATCCATGACTCCCTAGGTCTCCTGACACCCAGGCCATGGCCCGGAAGTCAGGCTGCTGTGGGTACCCAGCTGTGCCCCATCCCCACCTGGGTTTATCAGCCCAGCTCAGGGTCTGTTCCCCTTCACGCACATTGCCCTCCTCTCCCCCTGCAGAGCGATCTTGCTGAGCCCTCTGCGGGGCACTGGCCAAGGTCCCGACTGATTATTGACAAATTAAAAATATAAGCTATTGACCAGACACTGGGATGGAGTCCCAGGGCTGAGGACCTGAATCTCAACGAGGCAGCTGAGCGTGGAGATCGATTCTGCAGGTGGAGGAGGAGGCGGACAAATTGCCCCCTGCCTAATGCAGAGTCGGATGCTCTGGTTAATAACTGCCCGGTGGGAAGTGGGGCAGGCCTCTGCCTGAGTCAGCTCCCTCCCCAGCCAGCAAAGGCCCGACGTTCTACACATCTGATCCAGTCCTCAGCAGCCCCACTGGTGTAGGAGTGACTAAGCCCCACTTTACAGATGGGTCCATTCAGAAATAACACAGCTGTTGCCCAAGATCAAAAACTAATAAGTGAAGGGGCTAGGATTTGACTAACTATGAAGCTTGGAGCTCAGAGGCTCAGGCAAATCATAATTTCAATTCTGGCTCCATCCCTTTTAGCTGTGTGACTTTGGGAAATCACTGTACCTCTCTGAATCGTAGCTTCCTCATATATAAAAGGTGGATAATAAAATCTACCTTGCAGGACTATTGTAGGGATGGGATGAGAAGGCAAGAGAGAGTACTTACGCACTGGGCGTCTTCTGTATGCCCCTCTTGATCTTCTTTATCCTTCTCCGTCTGCAGTTTGACTTGGGTAGCTGACCCACGTGGGCTGTATCAGCAGGCTGCCTTGCTCTCTGGTGCCCTGTATGGATTGGCTAGTGGGAGGCAATGTCAGGAAACTGGAGGGCAGGAGGAGAGTGAGGTTGAGATATTTCTTCCCTCTGCTCCCTCCCTGCCTGCCTGGCTCTGGGTTGGCAGTGGCTGCAATGCCCTACCCAACGCCTCCCTTTCTGCAGTAGCTCTCTCCCACAGTGGCGGCCACCGCTCTCTCCAGGACCCAGCATCATCCCTCCTGTGGCTCTTTTAGGCCTAGGGATGGAAGGGCTCTCGGCTGTTGCTACCCCCAGGGGCTGCTACATCATCCCCTGTTGCTTTCCCTCTCCCTCGCTTTCGAAAAGTACCCCATTCTTAAACTCTCCTAGGTTATCCCACTAAATGCACCATTGGTTTCCTGCCAAGACCCTAAGGATCCACTTTGTAAACTGTAAAGTGTTGTGCACGTGTAAAGGGCTGTCCTTAAAGGCGTTGCCACCATGGTAACCCCTGACAGAGTCTCTCTTCCATTCACCCATCACCACTCACACGCCCCTGTTAACACCCATCCCCCCCCAAAAATATAGCTGTTTGTACAGTGGCTGTCTCTTTTGGACCGTGACCTCCTAAGGGCAGAGCCTGGAGTTATGTGGCACTGTCCCTGGTTGCACACTCCCTACGGCGGGGCCAAGGTCTCAGGAAGGGCTCAGGGAGTGTTCTACAAGAATAGGAGCCTTAGGTGACTTTCCCAAGGTCACACCGCAAGAATCTGACATGGGACTAGCACTCGGGTCTCCTAGCTTGCAGAGCCAGGATCTGAAAATGTCTGTTGAATGACTGAGTGAACAAAAGGATAGATGAATATAACCCCCAGAACCAGCAGAAGGAAAGTGCTCCTTCCTTACTTCTGGTTGCAGTGGTTCTCACCCAGAGGTGATTTTTGTCCCCCCTGCCCCCCAGGAGACATTTGGCTGTGTCTAGAGACCTTTTCCCTTGTTGCAACTTGGGAAGTTTGCTACTGGCATCTGGTGGGTAGAGGCCGGGGATGCTGCTACACATCCTATAATGCCCAGGACAGTCTCCACCACAGAGAATTATCTGGGGACGTCCCTGGTGGCACAGTAGATAAGACTCCATGCTCCCAATGCAGGGGGCCCATGTTCGATCCCTGGTCAGGGAACTAGACCCCACATGCTACAGCTAAGAGTTCGCATGCCACAACTAAGGATCCCTGGAGCTGCAACTAAGGAGCCCCACCTGCTGCAACAAAGACTTGGTGCAACTGAATAAATAAATATATATATATATATATATTAACAAAAAGAATTATCTGAGCCAAGGTTAAGAAATCCTGCCTTACCTTATGCATCTTTCGAGGCTCCTACCTGCCCAAATGGCCCCACATAGTGGGTGGCTTTTCTAATTTTACTGGATTGGCTTAAAATTTTTCTTTATTACAAAAATAATATGTGCTTATAATAGAACATTTATAACATATGAAAATATAAGGAGGAAAATTAAACATTGTCCCCAATTCCCAAACCTACTGTTAATTTTATGGTAAGTATCCTTCCACTAGTATTTCTGCATTTACGCAGGCCCAGACAGCCACGCGTGTGCTCACACAGAATTCAAGGTCATTTCAAAAGTGCAGGTTTTGTGTACAAGATTTTTTTTACCATGTTTTATCTTAATCATTAGTCTGTAACAACTTTCTAAAGAGCCGTACAGAATCCCATCGCACGTACAATCCGTAACGTAGTGGGAATATTTGGGATGGTTCCAATCTTCGTACTCACCATTTTCCCTGCGGATGAGTTCTTGGAAGGGGTATTAGTGGATCAGAAACTAAAGTTTTAAGTCTCTTGATACGTAACTAGATGCCTTTCAGAAAGGTGATTTCCGGGGACTTCCCTGGCAGTCCAGTGGTTAAAACTCCGTGCTTACACTGCAGGGGGCGCGGGTTTGATCCCTGGTAGGGGGAAAAAAATAAAAAAAAAAGAAAGGTAATTTCCGTCTCCCACGGTGGTCAAGGGCCCTAGCTCACCTTCCTCTTGCCAATACAGAATCAACATCTTTGCTGAACCAACAATTTGCTTCTCATGAGATTGGCTATATACATTTTTTCATGGGTTCATCCGTCATTTACATTTCTTCTTCTGGAAACGGTCTGTTCACTTCCTTTGACTTTTTTCTCTTAGGGTTTTAGTGTTTTCTATTTGATATGCAAAAGCCTGGTTAAAAATATGGAGGATACTAACCATTTGTTTATCATAAGGGTTGCAAATATTTTTCATCCATTTGTCAGGTGGATTTTAATTTCATTTATGATGTCTTTAGTTACAGCTTTTTTTTTTTCTGTTTCATTTCACTTTCACAAATCTATCCAATTTTCCCTTTGTGATTCATTTCTTTTCTTTTTTCTTTTCTTTCTTTTTTCTTTTTTTTTTTTTCTGTTTAAGAACTACCTTCCTCTCTCTGGTATCCTTAACTCTTCATTTTTGTCTTCAAAATTTTATTAATTTTTTTACATTTGGCTCTGTGTTTGAAAAATCCATGTGGAATTAATTTTGTTGTATAAAGTGAGAATCTAGATTGGTATTCCTTGCCCTCCCTCACCCCCACCCCCCAAAATAAAGGCCGCCCTCCTTGGGGGAGGATGTCAAAGCACGGTAAGGCCTTCCCTGGGAGCTCTCTTGAGACCCCTCCCCAGTCTTCTCAGAGGCCAGGCCGTGCTCAGCATACTGGGGGCCCCAGGGGATGAGGAGCACACTGGCCTCCCTCCTCCAGAAGATCGTGAGGCCCAGGTCATAACAGATTAGGCCATCAAAAGATCAGGTGCTCCACACTCCTCAGCAGGTATGCCTGCTGTAGCCCTGCCCGTGTCCATTTGCCTTGTAATGCTCTGCCCTTGAAATTAACGCAAACTAGATGAAAAATGCTGCTTTGGTGAGATGCCTCCTGAGTTTTCTGTAAAAACTGCACTGACCACAGTCTTCATTATAGTGTCCTGCACCCCAAGGGTGAAGGGCTGTATACGTCTCCAGGCAGCTCAGTGGACGGAAGGGGATCAGGTTGGGCTTGGGTGTCAGGCAGACTCTCCTTGCCCCCAGATACCTGTGTGTGACCTCAGGCAAGGCTCTCCCTGCACCTTGCTGAGTGCTGTGTATTTCAGAAGTTAAACAACTGTCCCATCTCCCTGAAGGAGTTGTGAGCCTTCGATGACATAGACGGGGATTGCTTTCCACTGTGGCTGGAACACAGTGGCCACCTGCTCAAGAGATGGTAGCTACAAAAATCACACCACTATTTTCCATTTTCAAAGCAGGAAAATTCCTGTCTCACTCAAGGACCTGATTTGCGTCTGTTCATGAGATAGAATTACAGAACTCCCTGCGTGTGACTTTCTGGGTTGGTTTCCAGGAGCACATCAGCTGGGGAAGCAGTCAGTGAAGAAACGAAGAGAGTGTCTTACCAGGAGCTCAGGATTTAGAGGCTCTGGAGACGCACTCCCTGGGTTCACATCCCTGCCAGCATTCCCTGGCTGAGGCACCTGGTCCAGCCCAGTCTCTCCAAGCCTCAGTTTTGTCATCTGGAAATTAGAAGCAATAGTACTACTCTCCCTCTGTTGCTGCCTCCTGTATTTTTTTGGAGGAAATCTAGACACCCAGTCATTTTATCTTTGCATAGTGCTGCAGCTACTTCTGAGAGATAAGGACTCTTTAAAAAATCTTTTAAATTAAATTTTAAGCCACTGTTATTATCACCTTGGGTGGTTCTAATACACACTCAAGTCTGAGATGCTGCCCTAGACGGTTTGTTGGCTCTGGCTGGGGGGCGGGTTGGCAGGGTATAAGGGCTGTCCTAGTCACTGTAAGCATTTCCCCAAATCCTGCTGAATGTCAGCAGTTTGGGTTAGAACTTGGAGTAAACAAGCAAACAAACGGGAGCTAGGAAGAGTTAAACGCTTCAGTGAAGGAAGGAACCAGACTTCGTTGGCAAAAGGAATTTTTTTTTCCTCTTTGCTTCTGCAGCCCCAAGCTTGGAGCTTGGCACTCTGGGGAAGACACCAATCAGATTGTTGCCTGCATGTTGGAAAATATTTATGTCACCTACCAAGCTGGGAGCATACTCAGCGGGTTTCCCGGGGCTGCCTGATAGACAAGGTCGCATCCCAGCAGCTGTGAGGAAGGAGGCGTGCCGGCCTGGCAGCTGTGCTCAGCGCTGGAGGCTGCCAGCAAGCCTGGCATCGCATGTTAGAGGGAGACACACTTCTGTGACCACCAGCTTGAGGGCAGCGGGGAGTGGGGGGACCCCTGCTGCCTGAGACAGCTCTGGGGAGCCACAGGCCAGCTGGGTTGGGGTGTGGAAGCTGGGAAAGGATGAGGAGAGGGCATGGACAAGGGGATGGGGTGGAGTAGGAATCTAGCATTTACGAGGTGCTGGCATTGTGAAAAGTGCTTTAGAAGTGTTATCTCCATGAATCTTTGCCACATCCCCTGAGAGAGATAAGGTCATGATCATTTTACAGATGAGGAAACTGAGGCTTTGAGAGAGTTGATGAAACATGGAGCTGGGACTCTGTCTCTAGTTTGTCTTTCTCAGATCCTACAGAACAAACATTTATCATTAAGCTATAACTCCTACATATGTAAAAAACCCACACAATACAAAACAAACAAAAAACTCACCACCAAATACCATTATCTATCTGTCTATCTATCTATCTATCTATCTATCTATCTATATATCTATCTATTATCCATCCATCCATCCATCCATCCATCCATCCATCCTTCTATCCATCCATCCATCCATCCATCCATCCATCCATCCATCCATCCATCCATCCATCCTTCCATCCATTTATCCATCCATCCATCCATCCATCCATCCATCCATCCATCCATCCATCCATCCATTTATCCTTCTATCCATCTATTCATCCATCCATCCATCCATTTATCCATCTATCCATCCATCCATTTATCCATCCATCCATCCATCAATCCATTTATCCATCTATCCATCCATCCATCCATCCATCCATCCACCCTCCATCCATTTATCCATCCATCCATCCATCCATCCATCCATCCATCCATCCATCCATCCATCCATCCATCTATCCATCCATCTATCCAGCCAGCCAGCCAGCCAGCCAGCCAGCCAGCCAGCCAGCCAGACATCCCTAGTTTGCTGAATATTGCTATTTATTAACTTGCATTCAACAGTGAAGTCCTATCCTATAGAGTCATAAAGACCTCCACTTTTGATTACAAGAGACAGCAAGCCCCTGAGGTTGTACATCCACAAGGCAGGGCTCCAATGATCAAGCTTACATTTCCACCACTGCCCTGAGGATGCAAATTGCACCAGGCTGCCCCAGCCAGTTGTTAAGAGTATGAGCCCTGGAGTCCAACTGACTGGGTTCACATCCCAGCTCTGCCACTTATTTTGTGGCCTTGGGCAATTACTTTTGCTCTCTGTGCCTCAGTTCCTCACCTATAAAATGGAGATATGAACAGGGCTACGAGGAGAAGTTTTGAAGATGAAGTGAGTAAATATTTGTAAAATGCTAAGCACTGACCCGCTGGGAGCTGTGTTATAGGTACTTGCTGTCCCAGTTACTCTGGCTGTGTTAAAAAATCACCCCAAAATTCAGTGGCATAAAGCACTGAGCATTTATGATGCTCACGGAGTCTGTGGGTCAGCTCAGAGAGGCCACAGTGGGGGTGGCATGTCCCTGCTCCACGGTGTCCGTGCCTTCAACCAGAAAACGTGAAGGCTGGGAGCTGGAATCACCTGAGATCCCACTTACTTGCCTGTCCGATGGCTGATGAGGGCTGTAAGCTGAAACCTTAGCTGGGACTGTAGGCCGGCACATCCACCCACCACCTCTCCATGAAGCCTGCACTTCCTCACAACATGGTGGCTGGTTCCAAGCCTGGGCATCCCAAGAAGAAGAGGTTCAGGTAGAAGCTAGGTCCCTTTTATGACCTAGCCCCAGAAGCCACATTCACTACTATTAATGCGCTTTATTTGTCAGAGCAGTCACAAGCCCTCGCAGGGTCAGGGGGAAGGGGAATAGACTCCACTTCTTCGTGGGTGTGACAAGGTTTTTGAAGAGCAGAGAGGATTGGAAATATTGCTGTGGCCCTTCTGGAGAAATATGAACTGCTACAGCTGTGACTGGCCATCCTCAAGCTGCAAGTATGAGGATCTTGGAGAAGGAGGTCTCAGAGAGCGCCAATGGCCAGGGTTACACCTCCCTTGGTGCCCCCACAATGGTGCCTCCTGAGGTCTGGTAACATCTCCAAGATTCTCAGGTCTCCCTTTTCCCCACCATGCAGCCGCCAACCTCATTTTGGTCTTGGGGTGCTCCCTCTGCATCCCTGTTGCCCCTAAAGGTGTGCTCCATTCCCTTTACCCTTCAGAGTATCCAGTACCACATTTTGGGGGACTCAGACACTTCATAAAACACAGGAAGGGCCCCTGGCTTACTTAAACACCTTCTCCCTGAGACAGGGCAGCACCACGGGCCGGGCTCCCCGCTTGGATGGGAGAAGAAAAAGAGAGGGAATGAACCCAGTCACATCCATGCTCTGAGCCAGGCCTAGGACCAACTCAGAGAGACATGAGCAGTCCTGCCCTCCCTCTGTCTCCTCTCTCCTTGCCGACGGAGGGCCTGGAGGAACAGGGAGAGGACTGAGCAGAGCTGGAGCCTTGAGAAGAGCAGCAAAGAGTTGAGAAGTCGGGTTTTAGTTTCCACTGGCATCTGTGTAGGTGATGTAGTCAGGCAGGATGCCTTAGGGGTGCAAGTTAAAAAAAAATACAACCCAAACAACTTACAAATGTTTATAGACCCCATGTAACCTTGCTCAAGGCTGTTGGCCCAGATGGAGTTTTACCATCACGTGCATGGTTGTTTGGCTCAGTCTCTTCCTTCGTCATGTGTTTCCCAGGAGCTGGTGTCCTGTGAGGGGAAGGGCTCTGCCTGGTTTTGTTGACCATTCATTTCAGTGCTTAGTATGTGACAGAAGTGACAAGTATGTATTAGCTAATGAAATAATTGATTCAATAAATCAACCTTCCTGAGTACTGATTACAGGCCGGGCATGGTTCTAGCACGTGGGAGCAATGGCTAGTGGATCCAGCACAGCTCATCTTCATAGAGCTTCATTCTAGTGGAACACAACAGACACTGAACAAGATAGACTAATTTACGATATAATGTCAGAGGGCAAGGAGCACTCTATGGAAATTCAGAGGGGGATAGAGGATAAAGAATGACAGGGAGTTGCTAACTTGTAACGAGAGTGATCAGAGAAGGCCTTTTGGAAGTGGTGAAATTTAAGCAGAGGCCTAGTGGAGGAAGGGAGAAAGCCATGGGGGTTTCCGGGAAAGAGAGGGTCTGGCAGAGGAGAGAGCAGATGCAAAGGGGCTGCAGCAGCAATTTCAGAGAGACTGGAGTGGGGTGAGAGGGGAGAGTGGAGAGAGACAGGTTGAGGGGCAGTTCTGTGGTACCCTGTAGACCGCAGTAAGGATGTTGGGTTTCATAATACATATGTATAAAGTCAAATGAATGAAGAAATAAATGAAACAATGGCGAGATGGATGGGTTTATGGATGGGTGGGTAGATGAATGGATGGATGGATGGATGAATGGAAGGAGGGATGGAAGGATGGATATATGGGTGGTTGGATGAGTGAATGGGTAGATGTGTGAATGGATGAAGGGGTGGATGAATGGATTGAAAGTTAGGTGGATGGATGTATGCATGGAAAGATGGATAGGTAGGTAAACGAATAGATGGGAGGATGAATGGTTGGGTGGGTGGGTGGATAGATGGATGAGTGAGTGGACATATGATGGATGGATGGATGGGTGGAGGCATGGGTGGACAAATGTATGGATAGATGAAGGGATGGATGAATGGATTGCAAGATAGGTGGATGGATGGATGCATGAATGCATGAATGGATGGATGGGTAGGTAAACAGATGACTGGGTGGGTGGATAGACAGGTGAATAGGTGGGTAGATGAATGGATGTATGGATATACAGATGGACTGTTGGTTCCTAGGCACACGTGTACTAAATTAAACCTCTGCATTGCCTTTCCATCTCTAACTCACATTAGAGTCTCGCCCCAGTATGGGAAACGCCCCGGGAAGAATGAGGCATGGCACAGTTGATGCCCAGATGCTCTCAGGGGCACAGGCTGAACCTTAAATAACACCTTTTCTTTCATAGGAAGAGCAGTTCTGGAGGTGCAGGCACTGGGAGGCATTTGGGGCAGGCAGCCGTCACTAACAGATTCATTAAGCTCGCTCCAGAGCAACGATAAAAAATCAATTTAGTTCACCAGGCAGCTTGAACAGGCGCCAGGAGCAGGGAAGCCCTCCCATGCATGAGCTTGGGGTGTGCGGAGAGGTGCTGTGGAATTGGTGGGGCTGGAGCATGGCAGCACCCCATTGTCGGGGACCCCCCCACTGCAGGGCTGCAGAGCTCTGACAGGACACCCTGGGACAGGGAGGGACAGGCCCAGAGTGGACTCCTTTGAGCAACCCAGGCAGTGCTGCAGACACACCTGACTTGCTGACATGCTGGCCATGATCTTGCTCCCTCCCTGCCCTGAGTCGTTCAGTGATACCATAACAGCCCTGAGAGCTGACCAGGTGCAGTGTACTGAGCAAGCAGGCCTGGGAGGTCTAGGCAAGGTCTGTCCCTGATGGAGCTCCCAGTCTGGCCGGTGAGCAGATCTGGGCCCAGTGCAGGAGGGTGGGTGTGAGCAGAGGGGTGGGGAGGGGTCAGTGGAGAGAAGAGGGGAGAAGATGGCTTGGGGGTTCCACAGAAGGGGGGAATTTGCATCCATCTGTGTCACAGCAGGCAACAAGTAACAACTTAACCTGGAGTGACCAAGGGGACATGTAATGAAGGGAAAAATGGCCAGAGTCAAGGGGAACCAAAGGATGGTGCAGCACCTCTGGGCTGGCAACAGTGGGGAGCTGTTAGCACCCTGAGGCCTAGAGGGGAGAGAAGGGAGAGTTACTGGGACCTGGAGAGAGGTGCAGCTGCAGGAGATAGCTGCCCACCAGGGCCTGGACTGCAGGGGCAGAGTCAGGACAACAAATGCCCCAGGCTGCCTTGCCTTCCACATCCTGAGCCCCTTCGGGGTCTGCCTCTGGAAGCCAGGGTTGAGTGAAGCAGGCAATGCGGCCTGCAGAAGTTACATTCTCAGAGCACAGGGCTGGGGGATTCAGGTCGGGGAGAAGCTGGAGGAGCAGACAGAGAATATACAGTGCAGCCCTGCAGGAACCGGTCTGACAGAGCTCAGTGACTCAGTGGGGAGAGAAGTCGCTCATCAGAGCCTCATCAGGCCACAGAACAGTGTAGCTCCTGACAGAGTCCTGGCTGCTTCTGGGATGAATGGGCTTGTGGTGCTTTCCTGGGAGAGGCTGAATGAAATGAATGGGTGGAGGTAGGTGGGAGGTGGGGAGAGATGGACAGAGAGGCAGAGACTCATGGAGGGGCAGGGAACAAAGTGATGGGGTGAAGGGAAAGAGAGAGAGGAAGAGAGGGAGGGAGGGAAGGGGCGGGGGAGAGAGAGAGAGAGAGCACAGATAGGAACGAGGGACAGACAGAGAGAGTGAGAGAGAGACAATGCAAAGAGACATTCAAGGAGACAGACAGACAAAAAGACATGTGGCTCGAGGAGGGAGGATGGAGAAAGAGAAGAGGAGCAAAGGAAACACATGAGGAGAGAGAGAGAGGTGAGGGGGAAAAGAGGGAAAACAAGGAAACAGAAAGAAATGAGAGAACATTATGGAAAGGAGGGGAGAGAGGAAGACTCAGAGGGGCTTGGAGGGCCACCTGAACTGGGGTCATGCTGGGAACCCCTGTGGCGGGCAGGGTGCCAATGCCGGGAAAGTCAGGGTGCAAGAGCTGGAAGGCTGGGGAAACTGAGGCACAGGGATGGGAAGTGACTTTGTCAAGGGCATCCAGCAGGCTGGGGGCTTCACTGCTGCACTGAGCTCTCATTTAAACCACCTCCCTGCTTTCTTGGTCGCATCAAAAAGCAACGTTGAAATGAGAACAGGAGAGAAATTGAATTTCTCGAACACCTACTATGCATTGGGCATTTAATTTACATTGACTGCTGGGTTCCTCACAGTAAGGGTAGTAAGTCTTCAAACTATGACTATTTCCACGTACAGATAGGGAAACTGAGGCTGAGAGAGGTGTCTCCACCAGGACGTGGCCAAGTCTGGGCTGAGACCCCAAATCTCCTGGCGTCAGCTCTCGCCCGCACCCCTCTGGGTTTGCTGCCTATTGCTCCAGCCACTGAAATGAAGAGGACCATGTGTGGATGGGGTGGAGCGGAGAGAGCTCTCTCCATCGTTCCTCTGGGTCTCCCTCTGCCAAGGAACGCAGCCAAAATTCCTTGGAATCTGTTGCTTTAAGCTACGCATAGGGGGGAACAGAATCAGACGGGGATGTTTGTAATGGTTTCCAAATGTCTGGCTGCAGCTGCCTCCTTGGAAGCGGCAGCAACAGACAAGGAGGCCTGGGGAGAGGGGAGGCCTGCTCCCCCCTCTCTCTCCCACATGAATTTCAGGCGTGCTGGCACGTCTAGGGACCTGGGTAGAGGGATGTGCTGCTCTGCTCTGGTAAACAAGCTAAGGGATGAAGGAGGCAATGAGTGGATGGATGAGTGAATGGTGCAGGGTACAACTTTCCTTATCTGTAAAATGGGAATAGTTACACCACGACCAATCACTCCTTCCATTCCATGAAGTCCTTACACGCATTAACCATTTTGATGAAATCGCTCAAGGATCCCAATGGCATGCCCATTTGACAGACCGTAAAACTGAGGCTCTGGGGTGAAGGTGCTGGCCTGAGCCATATAGCGATGAAGGAGGGACTCTCTTGAATCTGGTCTGTTTTCAGAATTCCTGCTCTTGTTTCACACGGGCACACGGGAGACATTCAGATGATCTCAGTTTAAAAGCTGTGTTGATGAGAGCCTCCTAGGGGCAGGGGGCAGTGGACAGTGCCAGTGAGTCCTCTGTGCATCACACAGACCTGATCTCCATGGGGACAGGCATCCCTGATGAGTACCCCCCCCCCCCCCGCCTTTACCAAGACTCCGTTTCCTCTTCTTACAGATGGGCATGATGGCCTCCGACTTGTTGGGTTGTTGTGGGAGGCTGATTGGATATAAGTGAGAAACCTTTCCCATCACTGGCAGGCACACAGTAGGTGGTTTTTTTGATAGCATCAACAATATAATGTAAATAAGGGCTGCTTATTTTTGACTGTCTACTGCTCTTTATAGATTTTTTCCCCTTACTTAATCCTCCCTCCAACTCCTTAACCCCTACTTCATAGAAAGAATGAGGCTCAGAGAGGTTCAGTGAGCTGCATGAGGGCCACACAGATAGGACATGGCTGAGTTGAGAGCCCGGTTTTTCAACCCCTAGGCTTTCTAGTTAACACACATATGTGAAAACATGCCAATCCGTGCCTGCACATAGGACCTTAAAAAAGCCTGCTAGCCGCCCTTTCTCTCCCCTGTGAGGAATTTACTTTGTTCTTCTGCTTTCATAGGTGGGGATCTGAGGCCTGGGACCGAAACAGCATGCCTCAGCCATCTGACAGCACATGCTCCTGCACGGGGTTCCAGATCCTAGAGGAACGGGCTCAGAAATGCCCGACAAACCCTCCCACCAGGCTCCAGGCTCCTCCTCCAGGAAGACTTCTTCCCTCAGGACTGCATCTCCATTAAGGTGGGTTAATCGTGATTGGCTTCTAATTTACACATACCTGGTTTGCAGCTGTGTGATTCGAAATATGAAAGATTTGTTGCAGAAAAGGTAGCGAGAAGATGATTCCAGTTGCCCACAGTTCCCTACCTGGAGAAGACCACAGTTGGCATTTTGTCATGTCATTATAAGCATACAGAATACTCAGCTTGCATATATTGATTTTTTCCCTTAAAGCCAAGTCTATTGTTTTCTGTTGATGAGAATAATAAGTACAAAAGGATGAGAAGATCAGGTCCTATGTTGAGGAAGGGTACCTCTGCCGGTCTTTCAGCATGGACGTCCCCAGGGTGTACCTCGCGTGCACGTACTCCCAGCCCCTCCCACGTGGACGTATTTTTGACATCATTCGGTTCTGACTTTGGTTCAGGGTCTCAAACGCAAAAGCCCGGGCAGCTCACAGGACTGAGTGCGGGGGTCAGCTGGGGGGATGAGCAAGCCAGCCTCATGTCCCACCCACAGGGACAGCTGCTGTCACTCTACCCTGCTGCTGCCTCTCAGGAATGCAAGCCCAGTGTGACTATGTGTCCCAATTTTGCAAGAAATTCCAGAAATCTAGACTTTTATATGAAAACTCCCATTCAAAAAGTATTACAGCAAATTCCATTTACTAAAACATATGTGGAACAAAAAAGACACCCTGTGGGGCTGCCCTGAGTTTGCAAGCTCTGTCCTGCGTGTCGTGCAGACGTCCACTCTTCACTTTTAATTTAGCGGACGCGTGTGGTCAGTGTTCTCTTGTGGAGCGATCCCGCATGCACCTGTGATGTGGGTTTTGAATTGGAAGGGCACTTTTCCTCTCAATTTTCTTCCTTGTGTGTTAGCTTCTTCCCAACCCCCTCCCCCCAGCTCCTCCTCATCTTCTTTCCCTCCCCACCCCTGCCCCCAACCATTCAATTTTATTAATGGT
Organism: Hippopotamus amphibius kiboko; assembly: GCF_030028045.1. Lineage (NCBI taxonomy): Eukaryota > Metazoa > Chordata > Mammalia > Artiodactyla > Hippopotamidae > Hippopotamus > Hippopotamus amphibius. The sequence goes on along the minus strand of NC_080193.1, from coordinate 6,782,542 downwards.
TGATTTTCTTTTTAAACTGTCCAGAGGCTGCTGCAAGCTGCATGGTTGCCAGTGGCTGATCGATATCTTGGTGGGGGGTTGGGGGTTGGGGGAGTGTGTTATTTCATCAGCTAAGTGCCAGGTAATCTACTTGGTAAATCCCATAGCCTCTTTTTGAGCTGCAGAGATGAGGCAAAGGAGGCTGGCCAAAGACCCAGATGTGCCGCCCGGATGGAATTGGGAGGAGATGTGTGGAGACCCCTGTGGGGGGTTGATCTGGGTGTCTCTGGTCCCCTACATTGTCCCCATGCCGTCTCCTCCCTGTCTGCAATCGATCACAGCAGTGTCTGCAAAGCTGGTAACCAGAGTTAGCAATGCTCCGTCTGTAGTAGGGGAGACCTGATCTCACTGAACTGTCACAAGGATGCGACCTTGGGAGCAAGGTGCTCCATTTGAAGGTGGAAACTGAGGCAAGGCGAGGCTTCATGGCATCGCCAAGGCCCCAGCAGACAGAGCCGGATTTGAACCCAGGGCTGGCTGACTCCTAGTGCCATGTCCTTCCTGCACGGGAGCTGGCTCAGGGGTGGTCAGGGAAAGGGGCTTGCGTGGAGCGGCGTGGACTGCTGGCCCAGCCACAGAGGAAGTCCCCGTGGCCTTGTGAACAATTTTACCACATTCCTCTGGTTCCTCTTTATGGAGACTGGTAGTCCCAGACGTTGTTCAGTTACGGATTTATGGCCACTGCCAGGGCCGGCCAGCGCTCTCCTCCGCGGCTGGAAGGCATTAGAGCTGCAAGAGGATGCAAACGGCTTTCCTGGCGACAGAGGCCCTGTGAGAACTTGAGCTCTGGCCCAGGGACAGGATTTTCCTGTTATTGGAGGGTCAGTTTCAGAACAGAAGGCAGGGGGGTGAAGGTGTGAGCAACCTGATACCTACAACACGTGATTTCCATTGATTTTCTTAGCAGGACACTGGGGGACAAGGTTCCAGATTGCAGGGACCCCATTGCAATGGGGGAATGTGGAAGAGCTGGGGGTCCGAGAGGCTCCCAGAAGGAGAAGAAGGGCATCCAGGGGGTGAAGAACATGGGCTTTGGAGCTGGAGAGAGGGGTTCGAGTCCCATCTGCTCCACTTCCTCACCTGAGAACCATGGAGTCTCCACCACATCCCTCTAAGCCTCTGTGTTCTCACCTGTGAAGTGGGGATGACAGTGGTACCCGCTTCACAGAGTTGCTGCAATGATTAAACGAGATGATGTGATTCACGTGCTTGACACAGGGCCCAGCACGGGTGGTCCCCATCAGAGTAAACATTCTCACCAGTGATAAAGGGAGGAATTGAGAACTCCTCAGTGACTGCTGTGGGCTGGGCATGGGGCGGAGTCTTTGATATATACTGTCCCACGCAATCCTCACAACAGCCCATTTGAAAGATGAGGACCTGGAGGCTCAGAGAAGCATAAGGTCGCCCCTTCTACCAAGAGCCCGGGATTGAAGCCAGATGCGTCTGGCCCTTCCATTTATACCATGTGACCCCCCTCCCGCCCTGGTGATTGTGGTGGGTGGAGAGCGACAGTATCCAGGGCTGAAGGCAAGAGAGGCAGCGTGAGTAAACCTGGGTGAGGAGCCTGATCCCGGGGCGGATGCTGTGCGTCTCCATCTCGGCACCCTGACAGTGAGGCAGGGAGCCCCGGCCTTGGGGGGTTCCCCCAAGTCCGAAAGGAATCCTGAATCTCCATCGGGTTGTCTTTTAAGGGCAGAGATAGCAGGAGTCAGAGTCCTGACTACCTGGGCATGGGCTAGACGCACTGGGGAGGAATCCCAGCCTTGGCCCGCTCCGTGCATCCAGGACAAGGCAGGCCGCCGCTCTGAGCTTCTGGCTCCAGACCTGTGAGTCAGGGGCGGTGCCAGCCCGAGATGCCACAGAGTTAAAACAAGTGAATGCAGAGAACACTGCTGAAGGTTGGCTCCTCTGGACACAGACCCCAAGACTCTGGGGCTTTGAGTGCAGGGGGTTTACTGGGAGTGCAGTAGGGGAGGCCCTCAGGGTCAACACCTTTGAAGGAAGGAAAGAAAGCAGAATGAGGCAGAGGGAAGTTGGGGTGTGATTCAGGCTCCCCCAGGGCCTCAGCTGATCCCACGGGAGCTCCAGAGCTGAGGTGGCTCTTAGAGTCATCCCGCCTAGAGGCGGGGAGGCCAGACCCGTGTACCCCCATCATTGACCAGACACTGGAAGGAGGTTTGACCTTGGACAAGGCAGCTCTCTCCAGCAAAGGGCAGTTGCTGGGGCAGGGGCTCAGCTGGGAGCTGTCAGCCCTCACAGTGGCTGGGGCGATGTCTAGGTGGCCACCTTAGCAAAGAGCCACTTGACACCTGGGTGGGTACAAGCACATCACTTGCCTTTTCCTCTGCCAGGGAGCCCGCCATTAAGCACCGAGGGCAGGCGGGGCGAAAGGAGGCTTCCTTCCACGCGAGCAGGAAGCTGGGCTGGGGGAGAAGGTGGGATGGATACCGAAAGGGACTTCTGCTCTGCCTGTGATGTTTCACGGGGCTGGGGTCTTAGGTGAGCCTGTCGCGTGGTGGTGGTGGTGGCAGGGAGGTGGTATGTCCTCTGAGTTACACAGCTGGCAGCATCTGGGCGAGTGAGGCCGGAGGCGCTGCCCCCAGGATGGAGGAGAAACCGTCGTGCCATCCGAGCGACCCCTGCCTCCTCTGTCACCCTGCAGGGCTGTGCCTTACCGCCGGCGCTCGACCCTGGAAAAAATTGACTGCCTGTTTCTGCCTGACTGCTCGAGAGTTACAGGCTGCAAAGACGGGGGAAGGGGGGGGGGCCGAGGGCGGGCGGCTGCCTCCTCATCAGGATGGATTTTTTCTGCTTCTCTGCTTGTAGGAAGAACAGGAACAGGATACGGGAGGCTGCTCAAGGAGTGATCACTGTGCGGGCGAGGGCATGTCAGGGGCTGGCTCTGTGATGGAGGCAGGAGGGAGGGAGGGGCAGTGAGGGCAGAGAGGGTTCTGGGAAGGCCGCAGCCTTGTGGCCTCTTGGGGGCAGCGGAACCTGGAGTTGCCCCAGCTGTCCGCATGTGCGCCCACCCACCATCCATCCTTCCGTCTTCCCCTCTTTCCTTCCTCCTTCCCATCCTTATGTCCACCCTTCCTTCCTTTCACCTTTCCATCCTTCTTCCCTCCCTCCTCCCTCCTCCCCCCTCCCTCCCTCCCTTCCTCCCTCCTTCCCATCCATTTATCTATCCATACATCCTTTAATTTATATACTTTCCAAACCCACCCTTTCTCCATTCTTTCCTGGGGATTTGCTCACATTTCTGGGGATTTGCCAAACACCCAGCCTGGTACCAGACCCCACTGATGACCAGGTCAAAGATTCTGCCCTCATGGCCTTCGCAGTCAGCATAAAGAGGCTCTTACTCTGGGTGGGGCAGAGCTCTTTGAGGGGACACCCGAGGTGTATTCAAATGCCAGACGCACTTGAAGGGGTCAGAGAGGGCTTCCTGTAGAAGGACGGATTTGAAGTCAGCCTCGAAGAAAGGACAGGATGAGGAAAGGGGCAGAGGCAGGGAGGAGCAGAAGTGTCTGGCTTGGCGAGTATCTGTGCAGCTGGCTGGGGTACAGGGCGGTGAGAGGCAAGGCGTAGGAAATGGTGCAGCTGAGCCTGGAGAAATGGGTTTGGTCTGTATCATGAAAGGTCTTGAAGAATTTGGACTTTCCTCTGTATTAAGTGGGAGTCATTCTTAGTTAAGCGACGAATCCCTTTCTACATGAAATCTTTTGTGGAATTTCAAACCACAAAAAAAAAAAAAAGAAAGAAAGATACAGGTGGAACTGCTTGGTTAAAGCAGCAGAGGTTCCAGAACATCTCCTGCTTAAACCTCACACTTACTGCCCCCCACCCCCGCCATGGAGCTACCAGAAAGGCAGAGAACCCCGGGTGCCATGGAACACAGTTTAAAAACCACAGGAAGGTTATGGGCCCCTCGTCTGACCTTCGATGAGACCCACAAACTGCAGGTTCCATCTCTTGCGTGACAAAGAATCAGAGTTTGGGGGAACAGTGAAGGCTGCGTTTTCTCCAAGTGGGAATCGAGTCCCAGCTCCTTAGGGAGACACACAAGGTCCTCCAGAATGTTCTGACCCCCAGGTTTATCACTGCCACGCTCAGCCCGCACTTTCCAGCCATACTCAACTACATGGGGTTTCCAGAATGGGTGCGATCCAGCTTTCCTCTGCCTGGAGCTGCTCCCCACCAGGATCTTTGCCTGGCCTGCTCCCCACCCTCCCCATCTTGTCTGGGTCCCTGCTGACCTCCCGTGACTGGCTCTGAGAGCCGAGGTCAGGCACCACCATGTACATAGTTGGTGCTCAATATATGCCTGTTGAATGTACCTCACCCCCCGGCAAGCCAAGAAAGGCATGAACAACAATGCAGACCCACAAGTTCATAAACATCCGTCTTCATCTTCCAGGATGAGCAAATTCATGTGGGGTGAACTGGGGAGGGGGAAGGGAGCTCCATCCCTGCACACAGTAGGTGCTCAGAAAATGCTGATTGAGGGAAACAAAGAGCTCACCCACATCTCCAGGAGGTGCTAAAGAAGGACGTAGGGTCCAAGACAGTGGTCACTGGTGGTCTGAAAATGTGCCTCAAACCTCAGGACACACTGCACCCCGGCCCGCTTTGCCTTGCACATCGCGGAGGCTGGAGCAGGACATTCTCTGGATGTGCGCCCTCATTCCAACTGTTTACATCATTAATTCACATGGCCCAATTTGCATTTGCACTCCAACTCAATACTTTTTATGATGCAATTACTACTCAGAGATGAATTTTTTATGAGTTTCCTTTTAATGTCTCCGGGGCCCTTTATTCCTGAGGAAATCTCCTTGTGGAAGATGGCTGCTTCTCTTCGAAGAGGGGTTTAAAGCCCTCTGGTCCTCCCAGGCACCACCTAAATGGCCCCTCTTCCAGGCAACCTTCCCTGGCCTCAATGCCTGCGAAGAAAGGGCCCCCTGAGGGATGGGCAGCCACGCAGGTTGGCGGTTAAGGGAAAAAACTCTGGGGTGAGCATAACCTGGATTCAGATTCTCACTGCAGCACCTAGTGACTCCGCAGCCTTGAGCAAATAACTACACTTCTCTGAGCCCCAGGACTGTCATGTCATGAAGAGATCAATAACCATGTGGCTGCCCATCTCTTGGACTTGCCTGTGGGACAGGGTGGGATCTTGCATATGCTAAGTGCCTGGCATGAAGCTAGCACTGATGAAATATCTGCTGTTATTATTATCATACGCCAGTACAAGAAGCAGCTGGCATCCATCCACTCAGATAAATTAACCTTCTTGGCCTCCGTAATTCACTGAGTGGGGAGGGGGAGAAAGGTGCAAGGGGTTGCCCTCCCACTAGAGAGATACAAAAAGCATCTTTGGAGTTTAGTGACCACTGAGTTCTGATATACAGACAGATTTTCTTTCTTTTTCTTGCTTGTCCCAGTGTTGGCCAGTTCTATCTATTGCAATAGGGAAGGGGCACCAGGAGGAGGCAGGGAGGGGGCCCTGGGGAGGCAGTTTACCTCTTGTAGAGGTTAATACAGCTTGGATTCACACATGCCTCTGCTGCTTCCTAGAGCTTCCTAGACCTTGGGCAGAGAGGTGTCTTCTTTCCTTTACAGATGTAGCACTTGAGGTCCAGAGAGGGGAGAGACGGGCCTGAGGACTCACTGCTCCTCTCAGTGCTGGGAAGTCTGTGTCCCCATCTCTGTACCCGGCACCAGGCAATTCCTATTCATCCTGGTGCTGGCCCAAGTGCCCCATCTTCAGGGGCGCTTTCTCTGAATGCCCCATGGCAGCCTGGATTTCCCTTTCAAAATACTTACCAAGTCCTCAAACTTATAAAGGATTTTTCTTTTTCTTTTCTTCCAGTGCCTCTTTCTTCCTCCTTTCCATCCTCCTCTCCTTCCCCTTCCCCCTCCTCTTCTTCTTCCTCTCTTTCTCTCCCTTCTCTCTCAAGCATCTATCAATCTATCCATCCATCTACCTTACATTTCCCTGCCATTGAAAAAAAGTCATACATTCAAAAAAGCAAGTGTTTACACAGTGCAAAAGCTTTCTCACCTCCTTGTACACTTGCACCCCAGCTTTATCCCTGAGGCATCCATTGTTCCTGATTTCTTGTGGATTCTCTCAGAGACCTTTTTTGCCAGTACAAGTCCATGAAAGCCCAGCCAAGGACTCTGTTCTTTACAAATGGACCCGTTGTAGTCACTACCTGAGCCTTGGCTTTTTTCACATTGAGGTGGTTCTGTGTCACTGTAGATAGCTGCTTCATTTAAAGGGCCACGTGGTGTCCCGTTCTAGATGAGCCAAACTAAATCTATCCATGGACCCTTCAGTTGTTCCATAATTTTCATCTGTTACTGCCTTTTTGATGTCTGCCTCCCTGAATTAACTATAGGCTTTGTGGGGACAGAGCGGTTTTTGTGTGTTTGTACTTCTGTATCTTCAGAGTACAGCATGAGGAGTCTGAAACACAGCAGGTTCTCAGTAAATAGTCCTTGAATGGGTGGATGGATGAAGGAAGGAAGGAAGAAAGGTAGTAGGAAGGAAGGAATGTGGAAGGAAGGAAGGAAGGAAGGAAGGAAGGAAGGAAGGGAGAAATGATGGAAGGATGGACGGATACATAGGTTATAGAAACTGAACAAGGTCTCTGGTTCTCCTGCCCCTCTCTTGTGGCCTCAGGGATCCAGCCCTTGACCGTCTCCCCCAGGGAGGACCCAGTGGGGAGTCCCTGTCTTCAGGCCTCGCTGACTTGAAGATGAGCACACGCTGTCCCACTGTGCAGCTCGTGAGCCTGGGAGCAAGAGCAGACTTCCGCCCCGAGCTCTCCCTTGGAAGCTCACAAGCAGCGGTGGCCTCCCAAGCCTGCCAGTGCTGGGCGGAGCGGCACCACGTTGTGGAAACTTCTATTTCTGCTTTATAAAAACAAAGTAGGAAAGGAAGGCTGGCTCTGCTGGAGACACACACTGGCCCCGTGAGTCATCTTTATCCAAGCGAGATGAGAAAACCCTCCCAAGACTGGGCCTCTCTCTGAGCCACCAGCCAACGAGATCGTGCCCCTCCCTCCAGCATCCTGCAGCCCTGTCTGCGAGGAGGTCACACACTCAGATGCCCCCAGGGGCCAGGCCAGAAACATACAATAAAAAGGGAGGCCAGCACATAGCCAAATGGAGAACACTTTTCTACACCAGGAATCTGTATTTTTACGTGAAATTTCCAAATTTTTACATTCTGGAAACCAGTTCAGGTATTTTTTGAAATGCTGCGTAGGCTACGCCAACCCGCAGAGGGCTGGCCTGAGCTGGGAACCACTGGCGTGAGCCTCTGCTGAATGCTCCTGTAGGAGAGTCGGCAGCACTCTGGGTGCCGCTGGAGTTTCTCTGTTCCCTGTGGTCAGGGGCCCGCTCCGTGCATCCCCGTGTCCCGGAGACCCTGCAGATAGGAAGCAAAAGCAATCGTTGAGTGCTTTCTCTGCTTTTACTGAACACATCGATTTTACAGATACGGATCAACCCCTCGGGGGCGTTCCGCTCTAAGTGATAGGCACTTCCTTTGCACCTCTCTTCTCCCTGCTTTTGGGACCTGGTGGTTATAAGCTTAGGCTCTAGTTTCAGATCGCCTGGGTTCAAATCCTGGCTCTGCCACTTCTAATTGGGCGACCTTGGACAAGTGATTCTTTTTTTTTTTTTGTTTTTTTTTTTGCTAAGTCTCAGTGTGCTCACTTGTGAAATGTGGGTCATTGTAGTCTATGTCTCACTGTAAAAATTAAATGAACTGATATATGGGAAGCATTTAGAACAGTGCCTGGCTCTTGTTAAGCCCTTGATCCACATAGCTATTAATAGTCACCCATTTGCCACAAGCTTGTTAAACATTCCTTTGGTGTTAAGTTTTGTGCTTGGCACTAAGGGTTCAGCTCTAAGCAAAGCAGTACCCACCCGGAGGTAAGCCAACCCGTTAAATTCTCAGGGAAGCCCCATTTTAGGAACAAGGCAACTAAAGCCCAGAGAGGTGAAGTGACTTGCCTGAGGTCACACAGCTGGTCAGTGGCTGTGATGGGATTCTAATCAGGTATGTCTGTCCTTCCCTCCAGAGCAGAAGCTTCTCCTGGGAGGAGGGGGTGGGAAGCCCCTTTTCCCCAGGGACTTCTCTGGACAAGCAAGGCCCCACATCGTGGGAGAGACTTGCGACAGCTCTGACCATTTGCACGTGGGCCTGGGAAGAGAAGGGCGGGCACGTGCTCATGGTCCCAAGCCCAGGTGCTCAGATCCTGCTGGCCCTCATGCGTGGCCCCCGCTGGGCACACATTTGCAGAAGCGTCTGACTTGTTTCCGCCTTTGCACCTGGGCACAGTACGTCACCGCTGTGTCCATTTACCCATTGTATCTGAGAATGGCCACGACGCCCTGGAGTCGTGCACCTTTCACCCCAGCGTGCCGGCCCTCGGAAGGGAGTGGCATCACCCCCTTGCCAGGAGCTGTGACATCTGGGCAACTCAGTGGACAACATTCACTGAGCATTTACTATGTGCCAGATGCCGTTCTAAGAGCTTTAAGTTAATGGACTTCTTTAATCCACGTTGTGCCCCCCCCACCCCCGCACTGTGTGGTAAATACTATGGTACTCACGTTTTACAGATGAGAACACTCAGGCCCAAAGAGCAGAAGTAATTTGCTCAAGGTCACAATGGGAGTCATTGTTAGACATCAACATAAGAGGTATCATGGTTCTCAGGAGGAGAGAGTGCTCTTCCTGCCCAGAGGCACCCCACATGATGTGCAGAGGCTCTCAGCTCTGCCCATGGACCCAGCCAGCCACGTATGTACCACCCTGGGTCAAGCTACACACCTGTGGTGACCACTTTGAAGCTGCAGATTGGTGTGCCCACGCTTACCTCTCTCAGGGGTAAGGACCAGAACCCCTGCTTGCCTGTAAATGTGCTGGGTGGGCAGAAGCTGTTGACCACTACCCCTGGTCTCCGCCAGGCTCGGCTCTGAGCCCGGGTCAGCCTCGAGGCACGGCTGGTCAGCCACTCACTTTTGCCGAGAGCATAGGCTGCTGTTACGTCAGAAGAACTAGACCACGTTAATTAATTCAGGAAAGATAAGAATGTCTGGTCTTTGCCCATCTGCTGCTGTAAGGCCTGGGGCATGTCCCTTCCCCTCTCGGGTCCTCAGCATCTCCAGGGACTTACACTCCATGACCTCTAGGAACCTTCTAGGCTCAAGCTGTTGATGGAAAACTGCAAAGACCCCAGAGGGTCTCCTTCAACTAGTCCCACTTTGCTCGCTTGTCTGGAAAAGCCAGTGGCAAAAACACCACTCTCTCCTGTCTGATTTGTACCCATCCCTGGCAGGAAGACCTCAGGACTGGTTTCTGTTTCCACAATTAACGCTATTATTGTTACTGTTGTTATCTTAGCTGCATTAACTGACCTGGAAGAGAAGAGTGCGCTGAGTATTTTCTCTGCGCTATCTCTTGAATCCCCGAAATAACCTCGGTACCACGATGCCTTCCCTTAACAGACAAGGCAAGTAAAGCTCAGAGGGGTTGATTAAGTAGCTCAAGGTCGTTCTCCGTGCCCGGTCGGGGAGAAGCCACAGTTTGAACCCGGGAACTCCCAGTTCAGCATCTCGGCTCTCGGCCACGAGACGTCCTGCCCTGTGGGTCAGAAAGCAGATCCTCCTCCTCTTGCCCGAAAGCTCCCCTCACCTTGGCCACCCCGCATGGAAATATTCTGCATCCAGATGGCCAAGAAAAGAGAAGTAAGAGAAAGGGAAGAAAAGAAGAATGAAGAACGCTTTGTTCCTTGAACCATTCTCCATAAACACAGCCTCTGCCAGGTACATGACATAACTGTGGAGGTGACCCCTGACCCGCCTGGCCGCCTCTGGCCCCCCTGGCAGCCGGGGGGTCATGTGATGCTCAGACAGCCCTGGTTGCTATTCAAGCATGCCCACGTGAAGCGGCTCCAGTGAGCATGGCTCCCATGAGGGGGGCAGGCGGCGGCTAGAGTCAGCCTCGGACATGGCCCCTCACCCTGCTCTGGAGGAGCCTCTAACAGTGCCAACTGCCCTTGTGAGGAGGCTGTACACTGAGCCTGCTTCTGTGCCCCCTGCCTAGGAAGCAGCATCTTGGGCGAGATGAAATGGCCAACACAGGGTAGCATCATCTCGGGGCTTCTGCTCACTGGGGCTGAGCCTGACCTCCTAGCTTCACTCATTCATTCACTCACTCATTTGTTTATTAATTCATTTCATACTCATTGAGAAAATGTAATGTGTCTGCCACTCTTCTCAGTAGCTGGGATACAGCAGTGAGCAAAATAGCGGATACTCTGATGGATTCTCCAGTATAGCAGGGTAGATAGCCATTAAACAATTAAATACTCTATTAATTATTCAATTGCAATTGTGCTAAGTTTCAGAAAGGAGTAAGCATATGATCACATAGAAAAGGGACCCAGCCTTGTCAGACAGCCAGTTACGAAAATATAGAGCACTCTTTCTCTCTCTCCATATTGCAAAGCAGATATTTGCAAGCACTTAGAATCCTGCAGGCCTAAAAATGGCAGGCATTGGAAGAAACATCAAAGATTATCCCAGTCATCATGGCAAAAGGCTGTGGAGTGATGTGGTCTAGGGCTCAGACCTTTGAGCTGGATTTCTGGGTTTGAAACCAGCTCTACTCTGCACTGTAGAGGTTGGTGCTAGTTCCTGAAGCACGTTTCCTTGGAAGAATGAGGATTAACAGAATTCTAGTGCTACGGGAACATTAAATGAGATGCTACCTGTGAACCACTTAGCATGCGCCCAGCCCAGAGCAGCAAGTGGTTCGTGTCACTCTCTGTGATGGTTTATCTCCGTTGGGAGGAGGAGAACCATATGCCCCAAGGCCACTCACCAGGAGTCTGCACGCGAACCCAGGTCTCCCAACTGCCACTGCAGTGCTTTGGACCAGCACAAATGAGCTTTGGGTGCCTCATGGAAAGCTACCCTTCTCCTGCCCTTCACCAGCCTGTCGTAATATACCAGATAGCAAGCCCAAGATCAAGTCCTGAGACCCATGTACCCGGGGTGGCTGCATGACTCTCTTCCAGGGCACCCTGGCTGGTGGGAGGAGGCAGAGGAGAAAGCATCCAGCACAGCTTCGCCGTGGCGGGAGCGGTAACGTCTCCTAATTATTTCCCAGCTCCCGGTTTCATTAGCGACCCCAGTATTAATTCAGATTGTTGCATTTATCCCCATCTGTCCCAGATTCATCATCAAGACACTGACGATGCAAGTGTGGGGGGTTTCAGCTCCAAAGGCTCACTGGTTAACGTTGTTGCTGGGAAGGAAGAAGGGCCCCGGCAATTGTTGGTTTAGAATAGGGAGCCCCCTACCAAACCCAGACACACCAGCCCCTCAGCCTCCAAACCCCCATATCAGGCAGCCCACAGGCCCACGGGCAGATAACCTTGCACCCTGGCCTCAGCATCAGAGAAATTCCTGTTAAATGACTCTGCAGACCTCCCCACCCACTGAGCTCCCCTCTTTGGTTAACAGATGGGCTCGGCTAACCATTCCCAGCTTTCCGATAAAGCAGTGTCAGGCAGTGAGGCCCCCTCAGAAAGGCATGCTTGGATAATAAATTCCAAGGCACCCCCGCCATCTGCAGGCTGCCAATCACAGGGGCGCAGGGCACACCAGGGCTCCCAGCCTGCTGCTGCAAAGGAGCTGGGGTGGGACCGTGGCGGGTGGGGCTGCAGCCCGCCCCCGCCCACACTTGCCTGCCCCTGCTGCCCTGTCCTGCTCAGCCTGTGACCTGTCCCGGCTGAAGCGGGCCAGGGCCGTTACGGCTGAGCCCCTCCATCTACTGACGTGAGACCCAGCATGCCGGCAGCACTTTGATTCAATGCCATGATCAGGAGCCTCAAAGGCAGACGGTCAGAGCTGCTGCCACCTTTTGGCTTAGCCACAGTCCACTGCTTCATCCCAGGCAAGCCTTCCCCACTGGAGCCTGGATGTCTCCATCTATAAAATGGGAGTTAAAGACAGCCCTTCCCGTGTAGATTTCATTTAAGGATGTAAGCAAAATGCGTGGCACAATGTCTGGTTCGTGAATATAAGTGTATCATGGTGCCTTAATTTAGAAAGCCATTTAGCCTCAAAAATGGACGTTATGATTTCTGCTTCATGAGATTCTTGGGTTGGAGATGTGATGGTCGGTATACAATGTCTTAACCTGGTACACAGTAGGCATTCATGAAATGTTACCTGCCTCTGTTGAATCTCCAGTTCATTCATTCATTCATTAATATACGAGACGTTCACTAAGCACTGTGCCAGCCTCCGTTAGGCCTGGAGAAATAAGGAACAAAGCACATGCTTTCTGCCTTCAAGTCTCTCATGATCTAGGGGGCTGATGGAGCAGTCCCTGCACCGGTACAGGTCCTGAAGCTCTCAGAGTTTTGACATCTGTCTGGAAAGAGACCAGGCTTCCCAGATGAGCCTTTCCCATAATAATAGAGGCTATTTGTATCATATTGCTTGAGCTCTTTCTGATTGCTGAGGTTTCCTGAGGCCAGGGATGCAAAATACACGGTATGTGTGTTGTTGGATCACATATTGGGCCAAGACAGACATAACTAATTGAACACCATTTTCTTCCTTATTGAGCCTGAGAAAGATTCCTAGCTCCTGGCAGACACAGGCAATTGATTGAAATTGGCACCCACATTGTAAACGAACATCATCCCAGTCTTAGATTAGGGATTAGCTATGGCCAGCTATGTGAGCGACATCTGGCCCTCCACTTCTTTTTGTTAATAAAGTTTCGTTAGAACACAGCCGTGCTCATTCATTTACATATTACCTGTGACTATTTTCACATCACAGTTGAACAGTTGTAGCAGAGACCAAATGGCTTGCAAAGCCCAAAGTGTTTACTCTCTGGCCCTTTACAGGAAAAGTCCTATGCTGCAGGGGTTTTACTATAAGGAAGTGAACAGGATCACTATGAGCTGAGATTGTTAGCACCTCACCAAGTCCTGTCCACACTCACGCTTGCGTCTACTTGCTATAAATGCCCACAGTTCTCTGCTTCTGAGTGTTGTCCTGGCCTTGACAGCCTGTGCAGCCTAAGAGAGGGCAGACTGGAGGTGCCAATGAGTTAATGCCCCTGAGTGGAGATGGGGTTGAGATGGGTAAATGCCCCAGTCCCGGAGCCCTGAGGCCACAACTGCACGTGGCAGAATTTCTTGCCAAACCATCAGAGAAGGGGTTTCTGTCCCTTGCCCTGGCTTCCCAGTATCTGTGTCTGCATACGGTGCTGTTAGCTAAACTCTTAGCCTTGTCTCCAAAAGCACATTCCTACCCCGAAATGCCCTACTTCCCTGCCCAGGGCGGACATCATTAATCAATCACAGCCTGACTTCCTCTTTGCGTCTTTTCCTGTAAAGCATGCCAGACAGCCACTATGGACGGATGGGAACCAGCACACCAGATTAAATGCATTATACGGGGGAAATGCCCATAATATGAGTGGAAGGAAGCACAGTGGTAAGTATAGCGTAAAACGGTTCTTCAAAAGAGAAACTAAGTATGCCAGTGCACATGCTAAATGTAGGAAAGTGATGTCTCATAGGTGTGTGAGTGTGTATGTAGGGGCATGGGGCAGGACTGCAACATTCTTTTTCTCTTTTGTGTTGCCTCTACACTGAGTATCTACTCATTTGATGCATGTGTTCATTGAGCACCTATTATGTGCTGGTCCTGTGTTAGGGGTGCAAGGACTATCAAGACTAATGCATAATTGCTTAACTGAAAAGACAGTTAAAACACAATGTGATAAAGTAGGGACGGGGCCCGTGGGGACATGCTCAGATTAGATCTCAGTGCACCTGTGCTTCTTTTCCACGATGTTCATCGCAGTTAGGATGCTTGCGAGATTACGTGCTCAATCTCCCTCCCAGAAATCTCCCTTTCTCTCTCTCTCTCTTCTTCTTAGACTACAGACTCTGTAAGGGCAGATACTGCATCTTGTTTTGTTTCCTGCCACATCCCCAGGGCCTAGAATAGTGCCTGGCATAGGGTCTGGACTCAATATTTCATAAGGAAACAGACCCATTTATTAAGAAGCGGGAGGTGGGCATGGGGTGTAGACTGCGATAAGGGATAAAGGTGGACCACACTGACTTGTAAACTACACAAAAGAGTTTTCACTTTGTCCTGAAGGTAGTAAGGCACCCGCTGAAGGTTTTCAATGTAATCAAACAAAAGAAAAACAGACAAAACAGTCTAGTCTTTGCAGATCCACACAACAATGAACCACCCAGGCTAGTATCCAATTATTAGCTAGTCTGTTCTGAACGGGGTTTACTTTTGAGTTCATGCATAGGCTCTGGTGTCTGAGAGCTTTCACTAAAAGCACAGGAACTGGCAACACAGACTTGAAATGCTGATGGACGGGTTTGCACCCCTGGAAGGTCGATATGTGACATGTGATTTGTCCTTAAGCTGTAGGGTCACCTTGAGTACTCTTCTTAAAGTGTTTCCTACCCACTGAGGCAGAGAAGGGTTTCCAAAGCAGGCAGTGGAGAGGGAAACAAAAGGTGCTACTTTCTGCCTGCGATGCCCAGGGTTCCTGAATCCCTTAGAGGCTCGAGTTCCTCCTCTGTAAAGTGGGGTCAATGAGGATGGTTCCTTCAGAGTGGTTGTGAGGAGGAAGTTGCCTGACACATACTGGGAACTCATTTTCAAAGGTGACACTGGTGATGATGGTGATGATGAAATATTAGAGCTGGTAGAGGTCTGGTTTTGCAGGGAAGGAGGGAAACTGAGGCCCAGAATGGTAAGTGGCTTGTTCAGGGTCACACAGGGAATCACTTAGCAGAGCTGGAATCCCAAGGAAGTTCTCAAGAACCAATTCACATACCCTTTTCTCTGGGACTGCAGTTCCCAAACTGTGAGCTGGGGCACCCTGGGGTACCACAGCAGCCTCCCAGGAACGCTGCAAGATATTTTTAGTTGTCAAAGTCATCTTACCAATACTTGGCATCTCTCGAATGTCACATGAACTATTAGCTTGAGGTCATTCCCAGTTCCAGCATTAGAGCAAATCACATTCCTTTTGATGATGTCATATCTTTGTGACCCTGGGTTTTCGGTGGTTGCTGTGATAAAAAGCAAGGTCTGCGCCAAAATCAACGTGGAACAGGAAACGAGGGTGGCAGAGTCCAATCCGATTCTGAGGTTTCAGAAGCTGTGCAGAGCCTAACAGGCATATACATTTCGATAGTAAGTAACTGTGTTTATTTAAGACTGAAATAAAAATATTATTCTTCTATCAACTTATGTGAATTATTTTTTAAACTGCTACTAAGTATTTAGGACATACATGCTCATTAAGTTTGCACCTAAATACCTAATAAACAGAACGATGAGGGATTTCTTTTGGTGAAACAATGTTGGAGCACTCAGGCTGCTGTGAACCCAGAAAGTTTAAGAACCTCTTCTCCATGAGAGAAGGCTCCGAGCTTGCAGGGAAGGAGGCAGGCAGCTCTGAGCCTCCATCCAGGACTGAGGCATGAGAGAGGGAGGTTAATGCCTTGCAAACAAGACAAAGCAGAAACAGGAAACCTCATCTCTCAGCTGTTGCCAAGTCATTGTTTATTTAGAACCAGTGGTGTGAGTACATTGGAAACCGAGTCCTACCCAGTTCCCCAGCAAGACCGGCTACTCACTCATTCCGTGAATGCATACGCAGCGTTTACTCTGTGTCAGACACTGTGCTGATACAGTGATAAAGGAGGCATAGTCTCTGTCTTCAAAGGTAGGAGAGGGAGCAGAGGAGGAAGGATGAGAGGCAGGAAGGGAGATGCCACTATTCTTATTTGTACAAATAAAGCTCAGTGAGACAAATGTTCAGAGAGGTTAGGTAAATGACCTGGAGTCACGCAGCATCAAGAAGTTAGATCATGACTCACTGCCAAGACAATGACCTATACCCTGCGTGTGGGCATTCATGGTCTACTCTGAGAGCTCAAACACTGGCATGCAACATAATATTTGGAGACAGGATTTGACACCACTTAAGAAGGGTATGAACAAGTATGGTACCAGCACAAGGAAAGAAGTCTCGATCAATGGAATAGAATTGAGAGTCCAGAAATAAACATTGATGGTCAGTTTATTTCTGAGAAAGATGCCAAGAAAACTAAATGGGGGAAAATAGTCTTTTCAACAAAGGATGCTGGGGACAATGGATATCTACATGCAAAAGAATAAAACTTAACTCAAAATGAATCATAGACCTAAATATAAGACTCAAAATTATAAAACTCTTAGGAGAAAATACAGGAGTAAGTCTTCATGACCCTGGACTAGGCAAGGGTTTCTTAGATATGCTACCAAAAGCACAAGAGACAAAATTAAAAATAGGCAAATTGGACTTTCTCAAAATTAGAAATGTTATGCTGCAAATGATATTATCAAGAAAGATGGGGTTGCTCCAGTGTTCACTGCAGCACTAGTTACAATAGCCAGGACATGGAAGCAACCTAAGTGTCCATCAACAGAGGAATGGATAAAGAAAATGTGGCACATATTATTACTCAGCTGTAAGAAGGAATGAAATTGGGTCACTTGTAGAGACATGGATGGACCTAGAGACTGTCATACAGAGTGAAGTGAGTCAGAAAGAGAAAAACAAATATCGTATATTAACACATATATGTGGAATATAGAAAAATGGTACAGAGCAACCAGTTTGCAAGGTAGAAATAGAGACAAGGATGTCAAGAACAAACATATGGACACCAAGTGGGGAAAGCGGCGGGGGTGGGTGGGAGGGGGCGTTAGGAGGGAATGAATTGGGAGATTGGGATTGCCATATATACATTACCTATTAGAAAAAATATCAAATTGTACACTTTAAATATATGCAGGTTATTGTCAGTTGTATCAATAGAAGTTCTTTTTTTTTTTTTAATTTAATTTAATTTAATTTTATTTTTTTGGGGGGGGTACATCAGGTTCAATCATCTGTTTTTATACACATATCCCCATATTCCCTCCCTTCCTTGACTCCCCCCCCTCGAGTCCCCACCACCCTCTCTGCCCCAGTCCTCTAAGGCATCTTCCATCCTCGAGTTGGACTCGCTTTGTTATACAACAACTTCCCACTGACTATTTTACAGTTGGTAGTATATATATGTCTGTGCTACTCTCTCGCTTCGTCTCAGCTTCCCCTTCACCCCCCGCCCCCTCCCATACCTCGCGTTCTCCAGTCCATTCTCTGTATCTGCATCCTTATTCTTGTCACTGAGTTCATCAGTACCATTTTTAGATTCCGTATACGTGAGTTAGCATACAATATTTGTCCTTCTCTTTCTGACTTACTTCACTATGTGTGACAGATTGTAGTTCTATCCACCTCATTACATATAGTTCCATCTCATCCCTTTTTATAGCTGAGTAATATTCTATTGTATATATATGCCACATCTTCTGTATCCATTCATTTGTTGATGGGCATTTAGGTTGCTTCCATGTCCTGGCTGTTGTAAATAGTGCTGCAATAAACATTATGGTACATGTTTCTTTTGGGATTATGGTTTTCTTTGGATATATGCCCAGGAGTGGGATTACTGGATCATATGGTAGTTCTATTTGTAGTTTTTTAAGGAACCTCCAAATTGTTTTCCATAGTGGCTGTACCAACTTACATTCCCACCAACAGTGCAGGAGAGTTCCCTTTTCTCCACACCCTCTCCAACATTTGTTGTTTCCAGACTTTGTGATGATGGCCATTCTGATTGGTGTGAGGTGATACCTCATTGTGGCTTTGACTTGCATTTCTCTGATGATGAGTGATGTTGAGCATCTTTTCATGTGTTTGTTGGCCATCTGTATGTCTTCTTTGGAGAAATGTCTGTTTAGGTCTTCTGCCCATTTGTGGATTGGGTTATTTGCTTTTTTGGTGTTAAGCTTCATGAGCTGCTTGTATATTTTGGAGGTTAATCCTTTGTCCGTTGTTTCATAGGCAATTATTTTTTCCCATTCTGAGGGTTGCCTTTTAGTCTTGTTTATGGTTTCTTTTGCTGTGCAAAAGCTTTTAAGTTTCATGAGGTCCCATTCGTTTATTCTTGATTTTATTTCCATGCTTCTAGGAGGTGGGTCAAAAAGGATCTTGCTTTGATGGATGTCATAGAGTGTTCTGCCTATGTTTTCCTCTAGGAGTTTGATAGTGTCTGGCCTTACATGTAGGTCTTTAATCCATTTGGAGTTTATTTTTGTGTATGGTGTTAGGGAGTGTTCTAATTTCATTCTTTTACATTCTTTTACACTTTAAATATATGCAGGTTATTGTCAGTTGTATCAATAGAAGTTCTTTAAAGAAAAGATGGTGATGGATGTTAACTAGATGTATTATGATGATCACTTCAGAATGTTTACAAATATTGAACCATTATGTTGTGCACCTGAAACTAACATCATGCTATATGTCAAAGATACCTAAAAAAAAAAAGAAAAGAAAGAAAAGAAATATAACAACAACAAAATAAAGTGAAAGCATAATCCACAGAGGGGAGAAATTTGTTGCAAATCACATGTCTAATAAGGAATTTGTATCTAGAATATGTAAAAATGTTTAAAACTCCATGAGAAAAAGGCAATCCAATTGAATAATGAGCAAAAGATTTGAGTAGGCATTTTCCCAAAGAACACATCCACATGGCCAGTAAGAACGTGAAAAGATACTCAGCATTATTAGTCAGCAGGAAAATATGAATCAGAACCATTAAGATGGCTATAATCAAGGAGACAGACAATAACAAGTACTGGTGAGGATGTGAAGAAACTGGAACCCTCATACACTGCCGGTGGGAATGTAGAAAGGGGCAACCCTTTGTAAAGCAGTCTGGCATTTCCTCAGAATGTCAACCAGACCCAGACCACATGACCCAGCAATTCCGCTCCTAGGAACCTACCCAACAGAAATGACAACATATATCCATCTCAAAATTTGGACATGAATGTTCATAGCAGCCCTATTCATAGCAGCCAAAACATAGAAACAATGCACACGTCTGTCAACTGATGAATGGATAAACAAAATGTGGTCTATTCAGACAACAGAATGTTGTTCAATGATAAAAAGGAATGCGTTATACTAATGAATGAGTGAAATGGCATCTCCTACCAAATGTCCTTAACAATCATAATAAAGTCAACACAATTACCACCATTTTGACAATGGGGAAATTGAGGCACAAAGAGGCTAAAAGACCTCCCCAAGAGCCCGAAGGTGGGGACTTCTAGTCAGCACTGACAGTGTCAAGTTGGCTAGGTGCTGGATTCTTGGAGGGTCCCAAACTCACAGGCAATTCATTCATTCTCATTGCCTCATTTCATTTAATACTATTTATTGGGCTCTGTTGGAGTGGCTGCTGCCGTCCTGCTCATGTACCCCTGGCTTGACCTTTCCAGGGCATTCCAGCCCAGCTTCCAACTGCCAACATGTGTGCCTCTCTGCTGCAGGGTTTCCTTGGGCACTGAGGCTTTCTCAGCCCATGAACATGGTGATGTGGAATTAACGAGCCCTTCTCCCCTGCCCCTGCCTTCACCCCATGATGCGGGAGTTGATGTGCAAATACCTTAGCTCTCTTCTTCACCCACTTCTGCACTGTCTCCCAGAGGTCCCTGGCAGGGTTGGGCTCCAGTGGCCCACGGTGGTAACCCCATCATGGTGTCCTCTCCATTCTGTCCCATTTCCCCACTCCCATACAGGTGCCTCCTGGGGTCACCCATGTGCACTGAAGTCCTTGTCTCAGGGCCTGTTTCTGGAGGAGCTCAAACTCAGACAGGCACCTCCTCTGTGCCAGGCACGCAGGTTGGTGAGCAAACTGGTGAGGTTTGGTCCTCATAGGGCACCCAGGCTTAGGGGCCGGCCGACAGGCAATTATGACACTCAATGGTAGATAGAAGTGCCGGTTCCTGGCTTCCCGTTGCCTTGGAACCAGCATCTCCTTCCTTCTCTTCTCAGCCCAGAACCTGACATCCCACCGAACACCCAGAATCCCCATGGCAACCCTACCTCTGCCTTTTGACAACTTGACCAGGACAAAGGCAGTAGTTACCCTGTTTGATGGGTGCTGCCACAGAAGCCAGGGCAACATCCAGGACCCAACTAGGTGGGGTGGTGGGAAGTAGAGACAGGTTTCCTCCTTCCATCCTGCCCGCCCCCTCTGCTCCCCACGCCCCAGCTCCAGCCTAAAGCAATTAAGTCATTTGCTGCCGGGACCTGGAGGTGGCAGTAACATATAATCACAACATAAACAGTTTTATGTGGTAATTATGAATTCTGCTTATTTTTTTTTATCAGTGCAACCCAGACCGAAGATTATTTTCTGCTTGATATAATTCTAATTTTGATCCATCCTCCCCTCACCTCTACCCAACTTCAGAAGGATTAAGATGGGGCCATGGTTGATAATTTGGGATATGACAGAACTGAAGCCTCTATTTGCAGTTCTTGTACTACATGGATTGGACTGTAGTGGATTTGTTGCAGACGCTCCTCCCCGTATTAGGTTAAATATCCAAATGGTAACAACCCACCATTCCACGGCTGGGCCCAGCCCACGCTGCCATCACGTCTTGTCTGGGTTTCAGCAGTACTTTCTCCACTGGTCTCTGGGACTCCAGTATCTTTCCTTTGGCTGGGACCAAATTTTTCTTTGCAAAAACATGAATCTTTCTGCCTAACTGCTCCTTTCCAGGTGTTCAGTGCCTTCCTAAATGGCACTACTGATATCCCAAAGCATAAGCTAAAATCCCAGGAGTCTTCGTGTATTCCAGGCTCAGTCTCATCCTGTCTACTTTCCAAATATCCCCTCCCACAGACGTCCACAGTTCTCCATCTATGCCACTATCACCCGGTTCCAAGTCATCTTCTCTCACCTGGGGAGCTGAACACGCTTCCCCACTGACTGCCCAGCTTCCTTTTATGTCCTCCGTCTTCTCTTCTCTCCCTTTCCCCCACCCCCCACTCATAATCCACTCTTCACCCAGCAGCCAGAGTGAACTTTTAAGACATAAATCAAATCATGCAATGCCCTTCTATTGCACTTAGAAAAAAAAATCAAATTCTTTGCTATGACCCCGCATGCCTGGCCTCTGCCTCTGTCTCTGCCTCTCACCCTGTACCAGTCTCACCTTCACATGCCGTGCTCCAGGCGTGCTGGCCACACTTCTATGTCTCAGGCAAGATAAGCCCCTTTCAACCTCAGGGTCTTTGCCTCTGCTGCCCCCCTGCCTCCAGCACTGTTCCCACATGTCTTGGCAGAGGAAGCATCTACCTCTCATTTATGTCTTAGCAAACTTAGTGAGACTTTCTTTGACCACCGTCGCCCAAGCAAAGTCTTTGCCTGCTCATCCCACCCCATCATTCTGTTTTATTTTCTTCCTAGTTCTTATCTAAAATGATTGTATGTGTATGTGTATTTACTTAGTTGGTACCTGTGTTCTCCTACTGGAATGTACACCCCATGAGGGCAGGGGTTTTGTCTGATTCGCTCACTGCTCTATCTCCAAGGTCCCGAAGAGGACCCGGCACATAGTAGGTACACAATAAATAATTGCCAAGTGAGCGAAAGAAGAGCGCCCTTCATGGTTGCCTGAAAAGCCTTTCACGAGAGGCTGCAGACTGCCTTTCTCCTACAACTACTGTTGTATATTTATGGGGTAATCAGCAATTGAAAAGTTCCCCGTAATAGTAACTGGAGCTTAACATACACATACAGTGAACAGCATTAAGGACGTTTTGTGGCCACTGGGGTGGATCAAGTGAGCTAATCGCCCAACTCCCAGCAATTAAGTCAATTAACCAGTTAGACATATGCTGAGCCATTTCCCAGCTCGAGTTTCCTGGGGGCATCTGTGAAATTTGTGCAACTTATGTATGGTGTACGCTTCTGGTGGTTGTTCCTAACTGGGATGACTGGGGGAGCGGGAGAGAGGCAGCTAATTAAATAAGAAAAAAAGTCAAGGCTGCAGCAAACATGTGATAAGCTGTGTGTTTCCCTCCGAAGGCACTTTTCACTCCCTCGTTTCCTGTCGGCAGAAAGGATGAGGGCTGCAGCCATTTCTTGCCTTGACTGACTCCCTTACCACGTTCAGTGCTGTTTTAACACCTGGTGGGTCACTGAGGGAAGGAGAAAGAGGAGAGAAGTGAATGCAGGGTAACCTGTCGGGACACAGTCTCCGTCCTGGCTTTGAATCCTGACTCCCCCTCAGTAGCTGAGCCTCCCTGTCCTCGTCTGGAAACTGGGGAAGTACAGAGCCTGTCTCACAGGGTTGTGGTGGGGACGAAAGAAGACAAACAGTGTAAAGTCTTTAAAGCAGCGCTGGACACAGGGAAGGTGCTGCCTCAGTAGTAGTAAGGATCGTTATCTTCATTGAAAGGCTAAAGGGAGGGAGGGTGAAAGAGCACGGATAAAGGATGACTCCTGACTCTGATGACACACCTGGTTGGAATCCCAGCTCTTCCTGGTGTTACATTACTGTACACAACTAACTTCACCTCTCTGAGCCTCAGGGTCCCCATCTGAGAAATGGGGCTAAAAATGCCAAGAGGGGTTTTAAGATCAAGCGGGTCTGACCCTTGAGAGGCGCTGGCCTGTGGTCCTCCTCACCCCACCGGATTCTTCCTTGCATTTGCAGAAGAAAGAATGGAAAGGACTTGCCCCAGGTCACAGAGCAAGTTGAGAGATGGAGCCCAGGTCTCTGATTCCACTTGGGAGCTGCTTCCACATTGCCTTGCTTAGGCGCTTTGCAGTCATGTAAAACAAAGCCGTCCTTTCAAGGAGAGGGATGCTCCTGGAGATAATTAGCATGTATCGATCCGATGTTTTCTCTTTTCCCAAGCACTGCACAAAGCCTTTCACCGATATTGTGTAATTTAAACCTTACAAAGAAAGTCTGTAAAGTGTATTTTATAGACAAAGAAAGGACTCAGAAAGGGCAGGTAACCCGCCCTAGATAACAGAGCCCGGAAGTGATACAGCCAGGATTTGAACCAGGTTCTGCCTGAGTCCAATGCTCTCACCCACTGTACCCTCCTGCCCACGGCGTGCATGCTGCAATTTTCTCTGCGTGGAACTCCAGTTTGCAAGAGAACGAAAGCATCCCAAATTCAGGATTAATCAATGGCTTTTGGAGACGGGCCCTTACTCCCCTCCCCCTGCCCCAGCCCCAGCTGTCACCTTCCTCCTCTCCTTCTCTTACTCCCACCCCGCAGGCTCCCGCAAGGCAGCAGGTCCTTGGCTGAGGGTGGAGAGCAGCCAGATGGATCAGGCTGCTGAGACAGAGACCGAACCTCCACATCAGAGACAGTCCCCACCCTCCATGTGCAGGGAGCCATGCTGGACCTGCCAATATCCTGGGCCTTCAGGCTCAGCTCAGCCACATCCCTGCATGGGATTTTGGAAAGCACTGAAAGCAGACATCCCCGCACCTAAGACATATCTCTGATCTTCTGTAGCCGGGGCAGCAGGGTTGCCCGAGACTGTTTCTTCCTGGCAACAGTCAACACCAGCCGGTGCCAGAAAGAGGGAGGAACAGACCCCTAGCTGAGAGCCCTCCTCAGGTTCCTGCAAGGACCGAGGCACCAGTTGCTGGCTACTGGCTCACGTTGACAGTGTGCTAAGATGGAGGGGCATTTTTCCTACCTCCTCCTTCTACCTGGATGGAGCTTTATAGTTTGCAAAATGTGTTACTATTGGGATGCAATGCAATTTATTCAATATGGTCATAATAACAGTTACATACATGCCTTTTTTCACGTGTGTACACATCTGTGTATCTACTGCTTTATCTACTTATCCTTATGCAGATTCTCAGTCTCCGGCTTATAAATTAACAGGCAGGAAAACAAACAGTCATGTGCTAATAGAGAGAAGGACAGTAGGGCAGTGGTTATTAAACTTGGTGTGTGCAAGAATTATCTGGGAACTGTATTAAAAATGTAGATCGCTGGTGCTAACATCAGAGCTTTCAATGCCATAGGTTTAGGTCAAGGCTTGGGAATCTAGATGTTAAAAATGCTACTGAACTGTACATGTTATCCTGGTTAATTTTATGCTATGTAAATTTCACCACAATTAAAAAAAAATCACCCCAGTGAGCCACACTCCACAGACTAGAACAGTAGGCAAGGCTTCCTGTGAAAGATGCTATGTGAATCTCCATGGAGATTTCCAGGTGGGCAAGGCAGGGAAGGGCATTCCAGGCAGAGGGCACAGCATGGGGAAGTTTTGGAGGAGGAGACCATATGGGAATGTGGAAAACTATGAGGCTCGATGCGGGGAGGGGGAGGTGTAGGGGCCAGGACACAGGTGGCCTCGCTGGCCAGGCTGAGATTTTGAGTGTTATCCTGATGGCCCTGCGCGTCCTTGAAGTCTGTGTGATGAAGTTATGCTTCGAAACAGTCACAGGCTGACCCACAGGGACTTGATTGGATAGGCAGACGTACAAGGCATAGTAGCTAACTCTAGTGAAACAAAACAATCTCAAGTTAAATAATGCAGAAATCCGTAGAGTCAAAGGAGACCACTTCCCTAAACCACCCTGTTTTAGGCCTTTATAATATACATAATTAAATTAGCTACATACATTAGACCATGATAGATGTGCTGTCTAGAAATTACTTTTCTCTCTTAACAATTTAAAACAAAATGTTCCCATAATACTACACCTGTTAAACTGGCTCATCCTTTTGAATGGCTGCATTGTATCCTATTATTTGGATATATTCAGTTGAAATTGTAGATATGCCGCCATTTTTGACTTACAAAATAGCCATTTTGGTTTACTGAACCATCCCCTTCTTGACGGGTAGTTAGGTTTTCTCCCCAAGTTTCTTCCATGCTGTACTTAATAATGTTGCAATGGCCTTCATTGAAGATAAGCCTCTAACCATCTGTGCAAGTATTGCTCTAAGGTAGATTTCTGAAAATGGAATTGCTGCATTAAACGGTGGACAGTATTTAAAATTTTGATGGGCACTGTTAAGTTTTCTCTAAGGAAAGAAAAAGTCATCCATTTATACCCCCAGGGAGAGGAAACTGATACAGGGGAACTGCATCAAAACTGTATCTCTCAACACTCACACGATGTTACGGCATAATAAATAACTACAAAATCTCAAGGCATACAAACAAATTTACTCTTGGGCTCCATAAGGATTATACCCCCAGTGTTCAAAAGTGCCTATTTTGCAACAGCCTCACAGGCAGTGTGTGTTATCATTAAAGAAAAACGTGCTGATTGAACCATTTAAAATTATATCTGTTCTTGTAAATTGTATTTCTTTTATTGTGAGTGAAGTTTAGCTTGTGTTATGTGCTTATTTGGCCATTGCTGTGCTTCCTTTGATTAATTTCACATTTATATACTTAACTTCGTTTTTTTCCTGCTTTTTTTTGTTTTCTTAATAATATCCAAGAACTCTTTATATAATGTGTCTGTTAACTCTTTGCCCAGTGTATATGAAGCAAGTGTTTTTTCCCAGTGTATTTTGTCTTTTATTTTTTGAAATTGTAAATATTTCCATTTTTATGGAGTTTAATCAATCTGTGTTTTCTCTTATAGCTTGTTATTTTATTTTTATACTTAAAAACGTTCTCTCTGCTTAAGGTCACAATTTGCTAACCCGCATTTTTATCTGGGGGTTGTAGAGTTTTATGTTTTACTGTTTTGTTTTTATAAATGTATTTATTTATTTATTGGCTGTGTTGGGTCTTCGTTGCTGCGCGCAGGCTTTCTCTAGTTGTTGCCAGCAGGGGCTACTCTTCATTGTGGTGCTCGGGCTTCTCTTGTTGTGGAGTGCAGGCTCTAGATGTGTAGGTTTCAGTAGTTGTGGCACATGGGCTCAATAGTTGTGGCTCTCGGGCTCTAGAGCACAGGCTCAGTAGTTGTGGAGCACAGGCTTAGTTGCTCCATGGCATGTGGGATCTTCCCAGATCAGGGCTTGAACTCGTGTCCCCTGCATTGGCAGGTGGATTCTTAACCACTGCGCCACCAGGGAAGTCCCTTATGTTTTACTGTTAACTTCAGTCCATCAGGAATTGATTTTGCCGAATGGCTGTGAAGCAACAATTTAACTCTAATTTTGTCCTTTTATGGTTAAACAATTGTACCAATGCTGTTTGTGGGATAATCTTTTCCCAACTGAGTTGAACAGCTACCTGTAGTACATGCAGATTTTTACAAATCCTCAGATCTGTTCCTAGATCAACTTGTTTTTTTAATTAATAAGCAGAAATGCCTCTAACCTTTCCTTAGATTACATTTGCTGGTCTCAGCTTTGCTTCTGAGAAAAGCCTTCCCCCTGTTTTTACTCATTCATTCATCCCTCTGGGCATCCACTCATTTATTCATTCATTCACTTTTACTCTTTCATATGAGTTCTACACAGATGTGTGGGTCCTAGGATGAATGACACACGATCAGCTCAGGTGTATCTTCTGTACCAGGCACTGGGCTCTGCAGGTCACCTGCTCCAATTTACTGACTTCTCCCAACAACCCTGTGAAGTAGATTCTCCTTTTAGCCCCATATTACCGATGAGGAAACAGGCTCAGAGAGGCTAATTAACTTGCCCCAAAGTCCCCTAGGTAGTAAGCTCCAGAGAAGACATTCAGATCCAGGTCAGCCTAGTGCTAGTTTTAACTCTAACTTTACTGCTTTCCTTGTATAACATTCATTCATATTTATCGTGCACCTACTCTGTGCTGGAAATTGTGCTAGGCAGTGGGAATCTCCAGGTGGCCCAGACTCTGTCCCTGCCCTGAGGAGATGGCAGTCTGATGGTGGAGGCCGTTCATTAAACAGACGATTATAATCTAGTATGATGAAGGCTAAAATACGATGGTAAAGTAGAAACCCCAGTGAGGGTTTCCCTGGCAAAGCAAAGGCTTCCAGCCTCTGGAAAGATGACTTTGCTGTCAGCCTGGGAAGTTAAAAAGCCCATTTAAGGAAAAAAAAAAAAAAAAAAAAAGAGCCCATTTACAGTTAAGTCCTGAAGATCCAGAGCCAGGATTTTCTAGCCCTATCTCCTGTCCCTTTCCACTCTGGATGCAGCTACTGTGTGGGGATGAAGGACTCTGGGCAGCCTGCATGGGAGAGAGTATAGGCAATGAGCAAAGAAGGAAAAAAAAAAAATCAACACCCTTCAAATCGGCCTTCTGGGCCCCATAGCTTCTAAAAACCTCGCCATCTGTCCGCATAAGCATGTTCCAAAGTTTTAAGTACCTCTTTTCATGAAGTCCGTTAAAGTTAACCTGGCCTCATAATATATGGGGGAAATCTGCTATAAATAGAGGTAAATAGAGATGGTAAAGATAAATAACAATACCAGCATGTGAGGACCGATAATGCACTCTATTTATGGCCCGACTCTAAAAAGGGATGTCCAGCAACGCGGCGTCTTTAATGACTTACTTTCGCCGTGGCAGCCTGTGTTCCCCGTTAGGCTGCTAAAGATTCAGTGACACAAAAAGCTTACAGATAATTAAATATTGATTTTTGTTTTCTAATCCTATATAAAAATTGTCCTGGGTCTCCCAATGGTGGTTTTATCTCACCAGGACATGGAGAGAGGGGAGGCGCCTGTTAACCCTCTTCGTACCCCGGCTGCGTAACATTGGGGCATTGCTCCGACAAGCAGGGAGGGGAAGGTGTCCAGGGCATGTGACCTCTGCAGCCACACAGGACCCTGCACTCAGAAGGGCCCCACACTTGGCTTTATGCTCACCTGGTACCCTGTTAAAATTCTTAATAATTTTTGCCCAAGGGGACCCGCATTTTCCTTTGGTACCAGCCTTGCAATCATGCAGCCTATTCTTGGAGGCTGGTCTGACTGAGAAATTGGGGCAGCGGGTTCTGGACCCTCCGCCATCCCCTGCCGCCCAGCACTCTCCCTTCTCTCCTGCTCCGAATTTCGCCAGCCGTGCCAGAATCTCTCTGGGAAGAGGGCCAGAGAGAAATTTTTGACGAGAACAGTTTTCTCCCACCCTCTGCTCCCTTCTCTCTCTCTTTCTTGAAAAAAAAAAAAAAAACCACTTCATTGTCGTTTTGCGTCTGGAGTGTGGCAAGGGACATCTGGCAATGTGGCGGCATTGCTGGCTGGCTGGCTGGCTGGGAGGGGGTGGCGTCCACGGCCAGGCCGGTCCTTGGGCTCCAATAGCAGACAGTGTCTGAGGCGATAGAGTCAGATTCAGAGAGCTGGGTCCTGTGTCAGATCCTGCCATGTGTCTGTTGTGTGGCCTTGAGCGAGTGAATACAATCCTCTTATGCCTCAGTTTTCTCATCTGCAAAATGGAGACATTAATTCTAGCCCCGTTGCCTGCCTCCCCTCTCCCAGCAAGACTGCTGGGGAGATTTTAAGTTTAATAATAATAATACTAAGAATACTAGCTAATGCTTACCTATTGCCTGCATGTATCAGGCTCTTTACATAAGTTCTTTATAGAAGCTAACTAATGTATGCTTAGCAAAGACTTTGTATATTCTCATTCACTTAAACCTCACAGTAACCTCACGAGGGAGGCACTATTATAAACATCCCCATTTTAGAGATGGGGAATTATGCACAGAGAGGCTAAGCAACTTGGCCAAGGTTGCACAGCCTGTAAGTAGCAGAGCAAGGGTTTGAACTGTACATTCTTGCTGCTGAGTTCTGGCTCCTAACATCTGCACAGGACTATGTCTAGTTCTTTTGATGCCTCCTCCTACAGGATGTGAAAATTAGAGGTCTGCAGGCAAAATTGGACCACAGAGCTCTTTTTTTTAAAATTTTGGTTTGTTTTGTTTATTTTTTGGCTGCATTGAGTGTTCGTTGCTGTGCATGGGCTTTCTCTAGTTGCAGTGAGTGGGGGCTACTCTTTGTTGAGGTGCGAGGGCTTAGTGCAGTGGCTTCTCTTGTTGCAGAGCATGGGCTCTAGGCGCATGGGCTTCAGTAGTTGCAGCACGTGGGCTCAATAGTTGTGGCTCAATAGTTGTGGGCTCTAGAGTGCAGGCTCCGCAGCTGTGGCGCACGGGCTTAGTTGCTCCCCAGCATGCGGGGTCTTCCTGGACCAGGGGTCGAACCTGTGTCCCCTGTGTTAGCAGGCAGATTCTTAACCACTGCGCCACCAGGGAAGCCCCTACAGAGCATTTGTGATTGGTATTCCACATAGTATCCACTGTGTTTGAAATTGGAATCAGTTGCCAGTATTGAAAGAGAATCTCAAGATTTCTACATTAAAGTATAGATTTCCAGCATCTGGTAGATGCTCCGGTAAAGATGGGCTCCTGTACCTACATGGCAAAGATCCCTCATCTGCTGCAGTCCCTACCAGTCCCTATTGCTTCCTAACACTGATGTTCAGAGTCCATTATTTTACTGCATCTACGCATTGCCCTCACATACTTCACCTGCCTAGCCCCTGGGGAATCTCAGCTTTTGGTCCCTTCCCTGGGGTGGCAAGGATCTGCTGATGGAGACAGAAATCTTCCTCCTTAGTGTCCCCTCTGTGGATAGCACCATATGTGGAAGGAACAATTGATTTTATGGGAGGGGGTAGAACAAGGGAATCTAGAGGTGAGTCAATTCCCTGAAGTGAGCTTAGATTCTGAAGCTCCTTTAAGTTTTGGATTTCCATGGTCCTGTTTTGATAATTCCAACAAGCTATGATTGAAGAATATCAAATTTGAAAACAAATTTATAATTACAAAATTCTGAGATTTTATGACCCAAATTGTTTATAATTCTAAGACCCCCCATCCTAATATTTTATATCTCCAAAATTCAAGCTATTGCAAAGATCCTCTGATCCTAAAATCTCATGATTCAAGTTTACTCATTTTCTAGAAAATGTGATACAGTTGTCCCTTTTTATCTGTGGTTTTGCTTTCTCCAGTTTCGATTACCCGTGGTCAACCATGGTCTGAAAACAGTAAATGGGAAGTCTCAGAAATAAACAATTCATACGTTTTAAATTGTGTGCCGTCCTGAATAGTGTGATGAAATCTTACTCCATCCTTCTCCATCCCACCTGGACATGACTCATCTCTGTCCAGCGATATCTATGCTATATACGCTACCTACCCTAGCTGTTAGTATAGGAAAAACATAGTGTATGCGTGATTCGGTACTATCTGCGGTTTCAGGCATCTGCTGGCTGTCTTGGACTGTATGAGGGGATGACTCTGCTAAGAAGAAAGAGCACTAAAATGCTGTGGCTCCCTAGTGTTAAGAACTGTGATTTGGTAATTATCAGCTCTACAAAATCAGAGAGAAGTTAATCAACAGTTAACTGAACAATCATTGACACATGAGGCAGTCTGGTTGCTGTCTTGTTACAAGGCAGGATTGGAATTTTCCTTCCACCATCTAATCTGATGTGACTGTTCCTTCATTTTCATAATGAGATCAAATGCCACCAAAAAGGAGATGTGGAAGTTGGTATCTCACTTTGAATAAAGCCAATATGTAAATATCCTGAGTTAAGAAACAAACTTTAGGGATTGTGTATTTTTTGGCCTTATCCGCATCCAAGCCTTACACGCATCCCTTCATCAGACTGTGTTTAATGAAAGAGAACCCGTGTTAAATGTAAAGTCTGATTAGATTAAAGGCACATTGACCTCAGGACGAAGAATGTGGAAGGACTGATTTTGGGAGTGAGAGGATTTGGGCTCCTTCAGCTAGAAGAGGGATGCTTTGGAAATGTCATGGGACCAATGGGAGACAGGTTTTCAGTTCAGTCTTAAGTTGGAGGTGACTCTTCCCAACACCTTTAGATGTGGCATGGATGGACCGCAGAAGCAGCTGGCTAGGGACAGGGTGCCAGGCTGGAGAGAGAGAAAGTGACAGGGCCGAAGTCAGAGGAAAAGTACCCCTTAGGGTACCGAGGGGCAGACATTTTGCACGATGCACTGGAGGGAACAAATCTTATCAGCTATGTCATTGCGAATATCTCAAAACCTGGTGCCAACTTTTGGCAATTACATCCATAAATAGGGAAATTTCTCTGCAAATGAAAAAAGGGATTCTGACACCAGGATGCCACAGCCAGCACATGAGTCAAAATCGCAGGGAGGTCCTCACCGTCAACACTGTTGACATTTGGGGCCGGATAATTCTTTGTTGTAGGCTGTACACTGTAGGGTAGTGAGCAGTATCCCTGGATCCCTGGACTCTAGCCGCTAGATGCTAATAGCACTCCACCCCCGATTTTGACAATCAAAAATGTCCTCAGACATTGCCATATGCAGAACTTGGGGGAAAGACTCCAGGTTACCCAAAAGAGAGCCTTTGACTCTTAGCCACATCCAGATAAAGATTTCTGTCAATGCCCTAACATGGACATAATTAGCAATTCATATCAGAGTTCTACTGTGTGCCTCTTGGAGTTTGTTGTGTGTGATTATGCTGAAATTATCGGTAAAGCTCTCCTTCCAGGGAGGGGATTCAGTCATTCTCAAAGAGTTCTTTGTGGTGACTTTATTAAGTCTCAGCTAAAGAATTCCTCTAGGTATTGCAGTGGATCCAAGCATGCAAGGTGGGCTCTTCTGGACAAAAACAAGTATAAAGCTACCCTTATGGGAGCTTGCATTAACTGGTTGAATTGCTCTTTGAAGAATCTACATGGCAAGAGAGAATGCCTGATATATAACAAGCACTCTGTAAACATGAGATAAATTAACAAATAATTCTTATGGGTCATATCTCAGAGATGGGACTTACCCTCCAGGGCCAGGTTCCATTTTACCTGCCAGTTCTGAGGCATGAATAGTACTTTTCTGAAGCATGCTGTTAAGGATTCTGAGGGTGTGTCCATGCTCAGAGAAATGTGATCCACAGAGGATATCTGCTGTGGGTAGGGTAGAGGCTCTGACAGCCTAAAGGCCAGCAGTTCACCCCTTGCAGGCAGTATCCTGATCAAACTGATGGTAAGAAAGGTCATTTGGGCTATCAAGTGGAGGCTGGATTTAGGAAGGGCAAGATCCAAAGTTAGAAACAGAAACCATACGAGGTATTCTAGCAGAGAGAATTTAGTATAGGGAATCCATTGATCCGGTGTTGACAAACTGGAAAGGCAGAAAGGGGACACTGAGGAAACGCAGAGGCAGTGACTGCAGGAAGCAGCTATCAATCACCCTTGGGCTCAGGGAGCGAGCAGAGAAGTTGGAAAAATAAAAGTTGGAGGAGGGACCAGAACTCTGCTCTTGGAAGGGACCATGCAGAGCCTGGGCACAGACTTCCAGAGAAGAGCTGCCTGAGGGGTACGAAGAGGCTGGTTATCACTGTGAGGAAGACCTGGAACCAGCCATCACTGCTGGGATTAGGAACCACTGCTGCAGTGATGCTGACAAAAACCGCCAGCAAACAGGGACAAGCGCATCCTTTCCCTGACGGCAGCCTCAAGTCTCCCACTAGCGCCCCCTATGGGCAGGGGCTAACACAGGTCCAGCGGGCAAGGCGGAAGTGCAGTGTGCTGCATCCCAGCCCTGGCACCAGAAGGCAGAGAGAATAGAAGGGCAGGTGTGGAGCAGAGAGGCAGTCGTTTAATGACTCGTGTAATTGGGGCGGCTCAGAGAGACGAACCAAGTCACCAAGTGACTCGTCCAGAGCTGGACGAGGGCCCCCTGCCTTCTAACTCTGGTACCCTGTTTCTGGGCTCCCAATTACATAGAGATTTGCAAGCTCCAGGCAGACAGGGGTGATTGTTTTCAAGTTGCATCTCTCCTGAAAGAAGACTTCCATTTCTATCACGTCTCAGGGCCTGTAGAGAGTTGAGGTTGTTACTGGGCAAAAGTTGTGCACAAGCTGTATTCTCTTCCAGAACCCGCATGCACGTTATACAGAAACATTAAATATTTTACCAGGGGAAAAAATAGAGAGAGATTTCTTGCAAAGTGAATTTTCATCTCCTCTTTAGGGCTTCATCTGCAGTGAATCCTACACACCCTTTTGTGAAGGCAGAGCTACTGAAAACCCTGAGAATAAAAGTGGGGCTTGATTTTATGCTAATATATGTAAAGAATGTGACTATAGAGTCATAGGTAACACAATGAACTTAACTTTTTTTTTCTCCCTTTTTATTGAATTATAATGACTAGTTTCCATAGCAATTACTGCATCACCTTGTACATTACCAGGAAGATCTACTGCACTTTTTCCCAGTCATCCTTATAAACATTTCTACTTTTTTTTTTACGATGTTCTAGGGGAAAACACAAGCCCTTTCGGCTCAGCAGCAATTGGAGAGCATATTTCAGGAGATTAATAAAGCCGACCAGGGTGTTTTTATTTTCTAAGTTCAGCGGTTGGTTTTCCATCTTCGCCCTCACCAGCTTCTTGTCAGCCAGACAAAGAGGGAAGGAGGCGAAGAGGAGAGAGCAGAGGGGATGGGAAATGAAAAGGAAGGCACACAAGTCACCGGGGCGGGCAGGAGGGACTTGGAAGGAGCCGGCCTCAAGATCCCATGTTTGTGTCTTTGTTGATTCTGGGAATTTGCGAGCAATTCCCTTGGGCACCCTCCTCTTTTTCACACGGGCCTTGGAGGACACTGGGGGATGTTTCTCAGCTCACAGAAGATCGGGCATGGGAGACACACAGAGATACCTCTTTGGTAGCTTTGAGACTGCGTGTCTGAGCTCTCCAGTTGCTTCCAGAGCTTCCCAGGGGAGATGGGAATTGGGAATCCCCCCACCATTCAAAATCCTCATTCCCACCGGCAGTTTCCTGTTAGGTTTGTCATCTTGGCATCTCACACTGTATTCCACTTCCAGAAAGGCCTCTGC
The DNA here is from genome assembly GCF_030028045.1 of Hippopotamus amphibius kiboko. Classification (NCBI taxonomy): domain Eukaryota; kingdom Metazoa; phylum Chordata; class Mammalia; order Artiodactyla; family Hippopotamidae; genus Hippopotamus; species Hippopotamus amphibius. The sequence goes on along the minus strand of NC_080193.1, from coordinate 6,748,660 downwards.
AGCTGATGTCTGTTTGTGGACACCTCCAGTTGAAAGGTGAAGCAGCCTTTGCTGTGAGTGAGTCAGGGGTATCGCCAGGGCTGGGCCAGCTGTGGGATGCCTGGCTGGTCCCATTGCTCCCTGCTGACAGTTACTAGCAGAGGTCACTGTCACGGGCTCTGGTGATAAGAAGACCCCGTGCTGAGCTGTGGGAACCCAATATGGGTGGGGGTTCTGAGCTTCCAATACAAGAGAGGGGCAACAGCCACATCATGAGCCCACGGTGCCTTTATTTCACTTGACAAAGGGCCTGCGCCACCCCTGTTTGTGCACCAGCTCACTGTCCCTGGGAGGACCAGAGGAGAAAGTGGTGCCCAGGTGTCATGAGAGGGCCTAGTGCTTGAGAGCTCAGGCCCTGAAGTCCGGCAGCCTGAGTTCCAGTCTCCCTGCAGTACCTCCCTCACAATATGTCTGGGACTTAGTGATTTCCCTTGCTCTGCCTCAGTTTCCTCATCTCTAAAATGGGACTAATGGCAGAATCCACCTAAGAGATGTTTGTAAGGATTAAAGACAAGGTGCTGGGTACCTGCTTAGGCACCTTGTTGTTTCCGATGGGTACAAATACCCACCTGTCCCCCTGGTGTGACCTTGAATGAGTTCATTAACATCTCAGAGCTCTGACTTCCCAGCTGTAAAATGCAAAATGTCTGCTGGGTGGTCTCAAAGGTCCCTCTTAGCTCTGAACTTCAAGGGCTTTTGGATTCTAACAGGATAGCTAGAGGGAGGAAGGGGGGGGGTAGAGGAAGAGAGAAAGAGAGGCGGGGAGAGAGAGAGAGAATGAACGTGTAAGAGCAGGTGCCTTAAGCAGAAGGGAAAACTCCCTAAGTGACAAGAAGCTCTGAGTTCACCAAAATGCTTAACCAAGATAAGAAGGATGTAACCGATGTTGGAAAGATTGTTATGAGATTAATAAAAGTGATTAAGGGATTAAGACTTCTCAAAAAAGATAGTGAAGGGACCACCAATGGGAAAATCCTCCCTCACCCTCTGTACTTGGCCTCTCTCCTTGATTTTAAGTCCTCAGTCATGCCGGCATCTAACAAAACGGTCTCAGCAGATGCTCAAATAGAATCCTGGCTTAAGCTCATCTTAGAGATTGGGGAAGGTCTTCTGTGTCATATTTATATATATATATTTATACACACACATTTATACATACATATATAGTCAAATGACATTTTCTTTCTCTGAACGCCCAGAGGAGTTTAAGGAATGTCTTGAAGGCCTAAGTTTTGGGTTGGAATTAATCAATGAGGCTGTCCTACTGAGCTTGGAGAAAGCTGTGTCCTGGATGTGAATCAAGCATCATAAGGAAGTCAGGGCATATTGGAGAGTGGGGCAGGGAGGTTATCTAGGAACTGAATGATCCTGATGATGTCAGCCTGCTCGCTGAGCCTCAGCTTTCCCACCTGTAGGATGGGATGAAGATGCTCCCCGTGACAGGGCTGAGAGATGCAATGAGTGGGAAAGCACTTTGCAAAGGAATTGCTGGGATTGCCATGCACAGTTCTTTCCAGCACGCCTTCACTGGAAGATTCTAGGCTGCTCTGTGGTTCTAGAATGACAAGCAGGAGCCTGGACTGGCCATGCCTCCTCTTTCAGCAATGGGCTCTGAGGGAGACATGTGATCAACCCTAGGGCTTTGGAGCCCATCATTTGAAACCCGGCTGCTCCTCAGGTGAGCTTGGCTCCCAGGGCATGTGGGAAAGGATGCTGAACATCAGTTCTGGAGCCAGTTGTGTGTCCCTAGCTCTGTCCAGGTGACAGGAGATAAAGGAGGCCGGATGTGGGGGCTCCTTACAACGGGAGGAAACCCATCAGACCCCCAGGTTCTGTCATGAACCCCCAAGGGCTGGCAGAGTCTGGGAAGTGCTAACTCAGAGTGGACAGGGAGACTCAATCTGGCACAAAGAGACCCCATCTCCTGGCCTGAGAGAGCAGGACCCTCCAGCCCTACTCAGATGACTCCCCAAGTCCCTCAGCCCCTGACAGTCACAGCACAGCCCTGGCAGCATCTCCGGGAGACAGGGATGGCCATCACGTTGCTGCTGCTGGAAGCTTCCTAGCAGTTGGGTGGAACATTATCTGCTGGCTCAGCCCCCATGGACGATCCCAGTGAGCTCAAAGAGGGAGGGGCAGGAGCAGGGGCCAGCCGCAGTCCCAACAACACAGCGACGGGTCAGCGGGCTCCATGCGGGCACCCAGCCCAGAGCAGAGCCATTGGCACTGGGAGCCGATTGCTCCTGGCAGGACTGAGGCCGTCTGGGAGATAAACACCCAGGGGTGGTAAGTAGGGTGGGGAGTCTGTTCAGAGATGGGGGCACCTCTGTCCCTGCTCAGGGCAGAGAAGCCATCTAGCAAGGAAGGCAGACAGGCTTGGCCATGAGTGTCTCGGCTGCTGGGGTTGGGGATGCTCCCTGCACAGACAGGCTGAGCCCTGGGGACCCAGGCCTCACTCCAAAGCCCAGTGAGGGAAGCCTGGCCTTAGACATGGACTTCTCAGCTTCAGTACAAATGATATTTGGGGCTGGATCATTGTTTGTTGGGGAGGGGTGTCCTGTACATTATAGAACATTTAAGAATATCCCTAGCCTCTACCCACTAGATGCCAGTAGCATTCCCGACCTGCACATTTGTAGTAACCAAAAAATGTCTCCTGACATTCCCTGGGGACACTGACTTGACCCACGGCTCTCTCTCCTTGGGCCCACACTCCCCCTCACACCAGTTGCTCTGTTCTGTGCTTCTTCAGGATGATAACCCTACAAATCCCAAGGACCAACTGATGCAGAGTTTCTCCTGGCCCACCTTGGGCAGAATGCCCTAAGCCTGGGGACCTGTGGGCTATGCTGTGAGCAAGGATAAGCTGGCTGATGGAGAGGGGGTGCTGCAGGCTGAGGTGCTGCTACAGGGGTGGCCAGGCCTCTCTGGGACATCCCATGTCCTGAGAAGAGAGCAGGAACAAAGGGTCACATTTGGCCTCCACCCTTTCCTATTGCTCCAGCCTCCACACTGGCCTCCCTGCCTCCACCCTCCCTCCCTCTCATTCATTTCCATCTTGGCAGCAGGGCCATCCCCAACACAAGCCAGTCAGATCACATCAGGGTGTCATGTGCAAACCTGCTATGGCCCCCTATGGGCTGAAGTTCAGAGTTTTTGGCAGTTTTGAAAAGGCTTCGTTTTCTGGCCCAGGCCAACCTAAAATCATCAAAATAAAGGCCATAACTAAAAGATGTAAAGGAAGTAATCCATGTAATATGGTCAGGTCTCAATAAATGTAAACTGTTCCCATTGTGATTCTGATCATGCATGAAACAGGGCACAGCCTGCAGCACTCTGCTGGAAGGATAGAGCAGGCAGTAGCTGGGAGCATGGCTTAGGCAGTTCACAGCATGTTAAACTCAGTCTCTGGGGTTAGACAGGCCTCAATATGAATCCCAACTCTGCTCTGTGATTCTGGCCAGGTTACTCAACCTCTCTGAGCTTTAGTTATAGCTTTTCGATAAGGAGTAAAAAAGCCCCTGACTTTCCACATTGGTTGTGAGAACAAAATGATATGTGTCAGCTATGAAATCACAGTGTATGGTATACAGTAGGCACTCACTACTTATTATGGCAAGAACTCATGAATTACTTGATCCTCGCAACACCCAGTGAGGAGGACACTGTTGCTCTCCCAATGTAAAGACAAAGAAACTGAGGTTGTAGGGTGGCGGGACTTGTCCGAGGCATCCTCTCCTTAGTTTTGACCCAGGGCCACCAGATCTCCCTGTCTGCTCCTATGGAAACTGGTTCCCTGAGGCCCCAGGGAAAGCCAGGTACCCAGAACATTATCCCCAGGGGCTTTCCTGAAATTCTGAGTTAAGACAGACAAAGCAACTTAGAAAATGGGGAACTGTCAGGTCCCCTCCTTGCCCCCGTTGTTTGCAGCTAGCATCTGCGTAAAGCTGAGTCAGGCAGCAAAGAAGCCGCTCCTGAGAAGGGCTGCTGTGTGGGAAAAACAAGGTCCCTGCCAACCCCTTGGAGGCCCCTGGCACCGCTCTCCTCTGACACGAAGCGAATGTGCCCAGACAGGGCAGCCGGGCCAGAGTCCTGCCACTTAGAGGGAGATTTAGAGGAAGCAAGTGGGAAGGCCAGACACACTGGCTGCTGAATTTACAGGTCTTTTCAGCGAGGTCGGCAGGAGGGCCCTTCAGCTCTGGGCTTTGTCTGCAGCCAAGATCCCCGAGTTGGTGGCAGTGTGCAAGGTCTCCCTGTCTCCCTGCACGACGAGGCTGGGCAGAGGAAGCCAACTAGCTCATGTCCTGGAAACTTTGGGGTGATTCATGGTTATTACACCGTGGAATTTCAAAGCATGGCCGTCTGCCAGGGATTCTGCTTTGAAAGTTAAAAGCACAGGGGAGCCCTCATCCAAGTGTGTCCTGAGTGCTCACTAGGCACCCGGCATAACTAGCCAACTTAATAGCCGTGAAAGTGTTGGCATTATACTGTTTCACAGACACGGATGTCTCAGAGATGGGCTGGGTTAGGGGTTGTATGTATGTTGTACATGTATGGGCTACTAAACCCATCACTTTAAATAACTGAGATTTACAGAGATGATCTGACTTGCAAAGAGGAACCCCCCAGTTCATAAGAAATTGAGACTTCCCTATAAATGCCTCTGTTTTCTCCTCTGCAGAATGGGTTTATTAGTATTACTTACCTCATGGGTGGCTGATGTTATTCAGCACGATAATGGGTGTATAAGTTGTTAGCAGTGGTCCAGGCACACGGCAAGTCCTCCATAAATGCCAGCAGGTGCTGTTATTCCTGTTATAATTGGAACGGACTAAAGAAACAGACACAGGAGCATGAACTTTTGCAGAATCACACTGTTAAAACAATCTCTTCTTTCATTAGGCAGCAGATACCTGCTGAGCAATCACTCTAGGCTGGGCTCTGTCCTAAGATGCAGGGTTATGGAAGTGAACAAGGCACGGGGTGGTTTTCATGATTTTGAGCAACGAATTACAAAATAAATGGATAGATTAATAGACTATTCTACAAGATGCTGAAGGTCAGGTCCTGTGGGGATAAATGATAGGAGGTTTGGCCTTGGGAGTGAACGCCACAGGAAGTGATTAAATTTGAGACCTGGAAGTTGAGTCAGTGTAAAATTGGTAGAAATAAAGTGTGTGCATGTGTGTATGTGTGTGTGTGTGTGTGTTTGGGGATAGGTCTGAGCGTTCCACACCCAGAGAATAGCATGTGCAAATGTCCTGAGGTAGGAAGGGATTTGGTGCATCTCAGAAATTCAAAGGTCTGAATAATGGAGCTAAGAGAGAGAGGCAAAGGTGGGGTTAAGCCCTGCAGTGTTATCTCCGCCCCCATCCCCACCTCACCTTCCCTTCCTGGCATCCATGGAGTAGGTCCCCATTCTCCATAGTCAGTACATCTCTCTACTTCCATACTTACTAAACCCTCAGATACATAGCTTCATAACCATGTAGCTGCATCCCTGCCCAGAATAGGACCAACGGAAGGGCAGAGATGGGAGTCATTTGTCTTGGTAAGTGAAACCCTATCCCTAGATCTATGACATCATAGCTAACTCGAACTCTGTGCCTGGGTGAATGAGTGAATGAATAAGTGAGTGAATGACTAAATGGCTATTTGCAGAGATCGGGAATTAAATGCCATCAGCACATTGGCACGCACGTTCTATTATAAAAGCAGTAAATAGGCATTGTAAGGGTTAGAGAAGAGATATGCAAAAAAATAAGAAGATAAAAAACATCATGCTCCTATGTCCCAGAAGTTGCCTTTGTTAATACCTTAGTTTGTATGTATGTATCTCCTATCTATCTATCTATCTATCTATCTATCTATCTATCTATATCCATCCATCCGTCCATCCATCCATCTATCCACCCATCCATCCATCCATCTACCTTTTATCAAAATGTAATCATATTCGCTGTCAGGCTTTGTAACCTGCATTTTTAGTTACCCATTCCCACATGGGCATGAACCCTTATCTAATAACTCACCTACATTCCAACCACCCCCTTTTGGCCCCCAAGCCTCCCTTTGAGTTCCTCCTGCAGAATGCCCCTCCTTCTGGACTAGTCTGACAAGTGCCCCAGCAGACTAACTCTGTGGTGCCATTTGTCTTCCTCCCCTCTCCCCTGAACTTCATGGACTGGACATTGGTTCTAAAGACTGAATGCATTCACGGTCACTTCTTATGACTAGAGCCTTTCACGGAGAGTGCTGTGTCCTTGCTATAGTCTCAGGAGACCTGTGATTTCTGCGTGGCTCCTTTTTGTGATGTAATATGAGACTGGCCCTGGGTTGGGGTGAGGAGTGTCATCTTCACCATGTATGTAGGTGTTTCCCCTAGAGATGATAAAGTGACGTGCGCACAGAGGTCCAAATCTCCTACAGCTATGCATGTAATGGTTTTGCCACCAAATGATAATGTGGTCTGAATAAGCCATTTTACTGGGAGGTGACTGAATACTAGTTTTCTAATTTTACGTCATTTCTTCTTCATTATTAGTGAGCATCCTCTAGAGCAGTAAATCTTCCCTCCTCAGCGAGGTTAGTGACCATTTTTAAATAAAGTCTGAACTGTTTTTTGTTCCTTTTTTTTTTAAAGATTATTTATTTATTTGGTTGTTCTGGGTTTTAGTTGCAGCAGGAGGGCTCCTTAGTTGCATCACGTGGGCTCCTTAGTTGCAGCAGGCAAACTCTTAGTTGCAGCATGCATGTGGGATCCAGTTCCCTGACCAGGGATTGAACCCAGGCCCCCTGCATTGGGAGCGTGGAGTCTTATCCATTGTGCCACCAGGCAAGTCCCAAGTCTGAACTGTTTTTATCTACTTTGCCAGGGCAACGACTGTAAAGTGATCTCTTTTAGCCTCCTATTCTGGATTATTTAACCCAGAGCATTTGACTGTGTCTGGGAATGGGGCTTCCTGGTGGTGCCTTCATGGTGATTTTTAAGGCCATTATTCCAGGGAGAAGTTAAGCAAGAAGACACAGGAGTGTAGAATCAGAAATCTCAGGAGCTAGAGTGTTCCTGTAAAGTCCTTCTTGCTTGACATGTTAATATCCTATGGACCAGCACCTCTTAAACTTTAACATGCGCACAAATCGGGGGGGGCGGCGGGCGGGGAGGGGTCGTGGCAGAAGGATGATGCCAACTGCGTATATCCGGGGGCCCTAGGATCTGAATTCCCAGCCAGCTGATGCTGATGCTGTGGATACATACCCCACACGTTGAGTAGCAAGGCTCTAGAACATTTCAACCAAGCCTCTTTCCAGCTTCTGCCTGGTCACGTTCTGAATGGTCTTCACAGCCCTACATCGTCTGTAGGGTATGAAGGCTCTACAAGGCTCTATCCACCCTTCTGGCCACAGAAGCAGCATTCTAAACTGTACATCAAAGACTAAGAGCCATAGTTGCACTCTGTGTCTTACATGGATTGGCTAATTTTTGCTGACAGGTACATAGCTAACTCTATAGACAAAAAGGAGTGAGAATTCAAGTGTCTGCATATTTATAAATTCGAAATATCCTTCGGTTAAAGACTCTCTCTGCCTGCCTCTCATGTGCGTTTCTCAATTCACCTACATAGCAACCTTCACTTTCTACTTCCCTTCCCCAGAAAGTACTGGCTTCTTCTCTCTGGAGATGCTCAAATTGAGCTTGAGTTTATCTCTATAAACACTTCACCTTATAAAAGAAAATAGCAACAACATGTCTCCTTCCTCTGAGCAGGCGCTATCGAATCGCTTGGCAATATGTTTACAGAGAGTGCCTTTTAAAGGGTCCCCAAAGTAGCTCTTCTAGAAACAAAGAGGATGGAGGCCCGGGTGTGTGTGTGTGTGTGTGTGTGTGCGCGCGCAGGCATTGGGCTGGACATCAGGGTCCAGAGAGGGTGAATGGCATCATCCAGGTTGTATGACTTTTGTAACTTTCTGTGTTGATGTAATTTCACACTTACAGAAAAGTTGTTAGAATAGTACTGTTATGGGTTGAATTGCCCCCCCCCCCAAAAAAGAGATATTGAAGTGCTAACCCCCAATACCTCAGAATAGGACCTTGTTTGGAAATAGGGTCTTTACAGGAGTCAAGTTGAAATGAGGTCGTTAGGGTAGGTCATAAGCCAGCATGACTGTGTCCTTATAAACACAGGAAATGTGGCCACAGAGACGGGGACACAGGGACAGAAGAGACACAGGGAGAAGGCCAAGGGAAGGTCGGGCTGATGCCAGTGGACGTCTGGGGATTCTAGACGCTGCAAGAGGCAAGGAAAGGTCCTCCCCTACAGGGTACAGAGGGAGCAGGGCTCTGCTGACACCTTGTCTCAGGCTTCCAGCCTCCAGAGCTGTGAGACAGGAAGTTTCTGTTGTTCTCAGCCACCCAGTTTTTGGTACTTTGTTATAGCACAATACTCCCCAGGAATCTAATAAAAGTACAAAGGAGTTCTGTTTACTTTTCACCAGGTTCACCAATTATAAACGTTCACCAGTTGTCACATTTCTTGATTTAAACATGTGTGTGTGTGTGTGTGTATATATAATTTGATACATAATAGATTAGCTACATAAAGTAGATTACATATTTCTCTCTATATACTATACTACATATACTATAGGTATACTATAGGTATACTATAGATATACAGTGTGTTAGATACATTTATTAATATATGTGTTAGTATATTATTAATATATTAATATATAATTATGTACTTATGCTAATATATTAATATAAATAATGCATTATGTATTAGACGTGTATATAATGAATATATACATTCGTATACTATTGAATATATACTAATATATAACACATGGCTTATATCACATATCTATACTTATATATAATAGATATGGTTTTTTTCTGAACCATTTGAGGTAAGTTGTAGCGCTGACTCTCCTCTCCAGAGGGACAGAGCCCCCTGGTTTGCCTGGAACGTTCCTAGCTCTAGCACTGAAAGTCCCACGCCCTGGGACCCCTCAGAGTCATGAGCAAGCTGGGACGATTGGTCCCCCAGCTGTTAAACACTTCAGCGTGTGTTTCCTGTGTAAGAACAGTCTCACCCGTCACCACAGCGCAGTCCGTTACCAGCGTCAGGCCGTTGCTGACTGCTGCCTCACACCCGCCTGTCCCATAGGCCCGATTCAGATCCCACCAGTTGTCCTGTAAGCCCTTTACAACCATTTCCCCGTCCCCATCTCCAGGGCTAGACCCAATCCAGGGTGATTTAGATGTCCCGTTGCTTGAGTTTCTTCTGGACGTCCAGCTCTTTCTTCTAGAACAGTTTCTAGGTGTGTGTGTGTGTGTGTGTGTGTATGTGTCTGTCCTCCATAACGGATTACACACCACAACACGAATCCATTCTGATAATAAATAGATGCACAGAAGAGAAGGCACAGATCTGCTCTACAGTAGGCAACCAACGAATAAATGAGGAGAAATAATGCAGGTACAAAACCAGCGTTTTGCAGCCGTTATGGCATCAGGCGGCTGCCTTCCGTGGATGCTAAAAGCCAGGAGTAAAAGTGGGATGAGGATGGGGATTTATAGTTTGGAAGTCCCCGGGTAGAGATTTTGGTAGGGGCCCCAGATCGCTTCACAGTAGAAGTGATTTGCTTTCCCAGGTCTTGCCCCACGAGAACATCAGCTCCCGGGGGCAGGTGGCCCTTTTGCTCACTGCTGTAGCCCCAGTATCTCGCCGAGTACCTGAGACATAGCAGGTGCTCAATACATACTTGTAAACTGAACTAGGGACTGGACGAGAAAGGTCTCTTAGGGGCAGGGGTTGGGAAAAGAGAAATGTTTTCTGCTGGATCTGCTTCCCTTTCCCACAGGTGCATGTTTTCTTCTGTACAGGGTTCCAAAGCAGAAACGGTGGTGGGCGTCCACTCTCTTAAATGTTAACAGTGTAATAAACATGAATCACAAAAAAGTGCTTTTAAAATAAGGTTAATGGAGCTGCGTTTATTCCATTTTGTTGCATGGTTAACTAGATCCGAATAATTACTAGCTCCACGTTTATGGATGCCTGTTCTCAGGTTAGATTATGTAGCTCTGTGAAGTGAAGGCTTTTGTTCTTCCCTCTTGGTTTTATAGGCCACTGTGGAGTAGAACGTTCAATAGAGGCCAGCTACAGGGGCGCACCCATCCTGGGGGTGACTCCCCAATGCCCAGGCCCCCGTGCTAATTCCAGGCTGGGCCATCCCTTTCATATCCTGCACGAGCTGAATGCAGGAGCAAAGCGTGGTCCCCAAAGTGTTTCAGGAGAAGAGGTGACAGCTCACCTGTCCCTTGTCACTTCCCCTGTCAACGTTACGGTTACCCATTCGGAATTAGGGACCATGCTGGCCCACCCCCCCTCCTTTTTCTCTGCAGTGTGCAGAGCTGAGTGCTTAATCGACATTTGCATAAAATACCATAAATCATAGAATCTTAAAGCTGCAAGAAAGCTCAGAGGTCAACCAAGCAGTAAACAAGGAAGCCTGAATGGCTGGGGAATCAAGGAATCAGGAAGAGAGACAGGTGGCTGACGGTGCACACGCTCTGCAGGCACCGTCTCATTTCATACTCACCTCATTCTGCAGAGCCAGGGATGCAATGTCCACTTGGCAGATGGGAACCCTGAGGCACAGAGTGATGGCCAGCCCAAGTCCCCCAGCTGGGATTCTCAGCAGGAGCTGATCTGACTGACCCCAGGCTTCATGCTCTGCACGTGGGGCCTCCGGGAACCTGGGGATAGGGTCATCTGTGGATGTGTGACTGAGCCTCTGTTTCTCCATCTGTGAAATGGGTGTAGACATGTCCTGGAAATGAGTTATTCAAAGAGTGGAAAACGGAGCCCTCAGCACACTGACGGAGAACTGGGGTACCCAGAGAACCCTGGCTCTGTCCCTGGCAGGGGTCAGAGGCAAAGAAAAGAGGTATAGATGTGGGAGTCAGACAGAAATAGGGTCAAATCCTACCTTTTCTATGTGATTAGTGCATGAACTTGGGCAGGTGACTCTGTGTTTTTCCATCTTCACCCCATAAATATCAACAGAGTCGTGGTCAAGGGCAGATTCAGAAGTCTGACTGTCTGGGTTCAAAGTGACTCTGCCACAGATGATCTGTATGACTTCACACAAGTGACTTCTCCTCCTCCTCCTCCTCCCCCCCCCCATCATCGTTATCCCCACTGTCGTCATCGAGACACAGTGCACATGTAATACAATATAATACACAAATCTAATTGCAAAGCCTGAAGAGTTTTCACAACGTCCTACCCTTGTGTAACCACCACCAAGGTCAGGCTCTGGAGCCCTTTCAGCAGCCCAGCAGCCCCCAGCCGTGGCCCTCCCAGTCAGCCCTGCAGTAATCACTGCTCTGCTGTCATCGTGTAGTTCTGCTTCTGAACTTCATATTAGATGGAACCACACAGTATATTACTTTGTATCTGGCTTCTTTCACTCAGCGTCGTGTCTGAGATGCATCCATGCTGCTGTGGCCTCACAAGCCTGTTCTTTTTCGCTGATGTGTAATAATAGTCCACGGCGTGACTTCACCACAGTGTGTTTATCCGTCCTGCTGTTGATGGACACTTGGGTTATTTCCAACGTTTAGCTCTTACAAATAAAGATCTCATGAGTGGTCTTGTGCACATCTTTGGAGTCCCTAAGCACTTTGTTTCTTTGGGGTCTACACTTAGGAGTAGAATGGCTGAGTCACACTTTAGACTTGTATTTAGCATAAGACAGTGTTAGTGTCAGGGTTTTATCTCCTCTGTGCCTCCCTTTCCTCATCTGTAAAATGGTAACAACCTCTTAAGGCTGTTGTGAGGATTAAATGTGATAATCTATATAAAGTGGGAAGAAAACAGCAAAATACAGAATGAGAGGTATAGCTAGATACCAGTTATGCAAAGTTTCAAAACCTGCGTGAACAACAAAATATAATGTTTATGGATACGTAATTGTGTAATAAACATCTAAAAACATCTATTGACATGAGCAACTCCAAATGTAGGCTCCTGGTTGGAAAGTAGAAGAGAGAACTGGGATCAGGGTAGGTGCACAGGGACCTCGGCTACAGCTGTGATGTCTTGTTGCAGTAGAAAAAGATCTGGAACAAATAGAGCACGCAGTTAAGATTCTTTAAAACTGGTATTTATTATATTTTCTGTATTCTTGCCTGTATGTTCGAAATACTTTTCATTAAAACAAAAACATTATTACTAACTATGTACTATTAATCTCCAAAATATTAATACTATGTGATAGTTTGTAACCTGCTTAGGATACAGTATGCAAATAAATGTTAGCTATTATTATCATTAATATTAAGAGCCCATTGTACATGTGATTCTAAATGTTTTGAGTGCAGGGTGAATCACACCTGGAAAACTAGGTCCAGTGTGGGTCCAAGTCTCACACAGTTGCTGGCACACAGGAGGCCCTCAGGAAACCCTAGCTCCGGACCTTTTCTTAAAATGATCAGAAGTCACCAAGCACGGTGGTGTTGACTAAATACATCAGCTCTTCTGTGTGTCCGACTCCAGTCACACTAGGAAACAAAGACCCCAGGAAATCTATGCATTGGAGGGAGTGGTGGAATGCATGTTCCCGGCTCAGCCCGAGAACCTGGCTGGGTGAGTTATTCTGTTTCTCTCGAGATCCGCACGGGGTACCCAGCAGCCAGGCTGCTCTTGACAACAGGCTTTGGCTTTAACAAATGTGATGCTGGCACTATTTATTTTCCAAATGTGGTTGAATTGCGACTCATTGTGGAGATGCAGTTGGGGAAAAAAAATGACCAGGACACACATACACACACACACACACACACACACACATGTTCACACACACAGAAAATAAGCCAATAGCAACCACCCTTCCCAGGAAAAAAATGGAAAAGATGAAGATAAGCAGAAGAAGCTTTTTTGTATCACTTCAATTAAGAGGAACAAAATAGCCCCCAGGCACGTGTGTGTGCGCGCGCACGTGTGTGTGTGCGTGCGTTCGTGCATGCCTGTGTGTATGAATTGAAAGGAGAGAGATTGAGTGGAGAGGAAACAGGGTGCTTAGCTTGGGAGATGAAGAGACTTCTTGGCCCCCAACCCTTCCTTAACCCAGCCACCAAAAAGATGCTTCTTGACTTGCATTCCACAAGCTGGCTGGGCAGAATGAATGTAGATTTTATTTTAATAATGTCTTAGGCAATACAAGGGTTCCTCAGCTCTAGCAGAACAGGTACCCTGCCCTGGCATGGCGTGTGGCGTGCAGGATGGAATGTTATTTCTGGGCTCTGGTGAAAGTGGAGCAGAGGAAGCAATTGTGCCGCTAATTGCTCCATCACGGGTTTGGTTTACAGTGATATTAATGCCCTGGCCTCCAGTAGATCAGCATCATAAAAAGAGAGAGAAATAGCAGTCCATTAGGATGGGAATGAGGGATGCTGAGGAGCAGGTGGACAGAAGCTCCATGCTTAGGGTAAGCTCTGCTGGTTGAATTTCATTGGTGAAATCCTGGGGACACTGAGGGGATTCTTCTCCCCAAAGTAAATGGCATTTGGAAACTTTGGGTTTGAGATCTGGCTCTGCCACTTCCAACCTATGTGCTGCCCTACCCACCCCCCTGAAACTCAGTTTGTTCATCTGTGAAATGGAGCAATGCCGTCTGCGCTGGGTTAGGGTGACAATTATAATGAAGAATGTCTAGCACCATGCCTGGCACGATGCCACTAATGCTGACTGGCTCTTATTTTTAGAGGGAAGAAAGAATCAGACTCTCTAAGGCAGGCAGTCTGGCAGGAAAGACATCGCATCCAATTGGGACCAATAGAAAAGGGCTCAGGATTGCAGAGCATTCTGTAAGAAAGGCAGCCAGGTGCTGCTGGGCACTTGTCTGAAATGTAGCTGGAGGTGGTGCAAATGGCAAACCAGGCTGAATTCTCCAACCTACCTGATTCTTCTCATCAGCAGCGGTGACCAGGGGAAGCAGAGGAAAGCTCTTTGTTAATCTCCTAATAAGCACCTACCACCTTCCGTGTGTTTCACATGCAATGTCTCATGTAATATTTTTTCCTTATAATGATGCTATTTTCCTCTCTGCTGGACATCTATTGGTTTTACCAGCCCAGCTTTCAATCCTCCTTCTTTCTGCTAAAGATGAATTTATACATTTTCATTCCAGAATAAAGTCCCCATGTGCTTCTGACAGGGCTGTTCTCTGCCTGCCATGGGAGGGCAGGAGTCTGGCCATGACTTAGGCCTGACCAGTCAATGTATTCCATTCCTCCAGTGCCAGCGATTGACAGAGATGAGCAAGTAACATATGCCAGAAGTGAGGCTCAATTGCAGGATGTTAGCTGGAACTGTTGGGAAAAGGATGGTCTTTCAGTGACAATTGCCAAACTGGGAGGATATAGGTTTGAAGCTGCTGGCACCCTTTTTGTACCATGAATAAGGTCCTGTATAAGAATAAAAGCAACACAAAGAAATCAGAGTGGAGATGAGTCAGATGTTTTTAATATTGTTTTATATTAAAATGGTTTACTAGGAATTGCAATTCCAATTGTTCACTAGGAATTGCAAAAATAGTAATTAGGGTTCCTGGGTACACTTCATCCAGTTTTCTCCAATGATAATATTTTACATAACCATAATAAAATTATCAAGACAAGGAAATCAACATTAGGACAATACTATTAGCTTCAGTGCAACCTAATTTGGATGTCACTAGTTGTATGGGAACTTTTTTGGGTGGGTGTATAGTTAGATGAAATTCTATCGCATGTACTGATTTTAGTAATTGTCACCACAAACGTAATATAGAACTCATCCATCACCACAAAGAAACTTCCTCAAGCAACCCCTAAATGGTCACATCCTACACCACTCCTAATGTCTGGCAACCCCTAATCTGTTCTTTAGAGCTCTGTGTCACTCTGAGAATATTCATATATAGCATTCTTTTCTTCATCTTTGAATATTTCCATCTTCCAGATGAATCATATAGCACATGAACTTTCAGAAGTGGCTTTTTTTCACTCAGCACAATGCCCTTGAGATCCACCCAAGGTGTTACATGTATCAATAGTTTGGTCCTTTTCATTGCTGAGTAGTATTCCTTTGAATGGATGTACCACCGTTTGTTTAACTCTTCACCCACTGAAGGCCAAGTTATTTCCTGTTTGAGGCTACTAGGAATAAAGCTGCTATGAACATTCATGTACAGGATTTTATGTGAAGATAAGTTTCACTTCTCTACAATAAATGCCCAAGAGTGGGATTGCTGGATTACATGCTAAGCGTATTTTAACTTTATAAGAAACTGTCAAACTGTTTTTGAGAAGAATCCCCCAGCAGTGGATTGGGGGGGGGCGGGGCATATGACCTTCTTTTTGCCGATGTTCACGTGATAGGCAGCCCCACGTGAGTCACTGGATCGCAGAAAACATACCCTCTCCCACTTTAGCGACTGTGCTTTGGAGCAAATACAAAATGAGATTCAAAACTCGCATCCACAAACAACTTTTTTTTTTTTTTTCTGATTATAAACACGGTGCTTGGTCATGGCAAAAGCACAGGCAGACCTCAGAGATATTGTGGGTTCAGTTCCAGATCACCGCAATGCAGCAAACATTGCAGTGATTTGAGTCACACAAAATTTTTGGTTTCCCAGTGCATGTAAAGGCTGTGCTTACACTACACTGTAGTCCATTAAGTGGGCCATCACATTATGTCTAAAAACCAGGCACAGACTCTAATTTAAAATAATGCTGTTGGAAAAATGGTGCCAATTGACTTGGTCGAAGCAGGGTTGCCTCAAACCTTCAGTTTTTAAAAAACACAGTATCTGCAGAGCATGGCAGACGAGTTATGCCTGTATTTGGAAAATTCAGCAAAGGGTAAAGAAGAACTAAAAATCTCCCACAAACTCATGCCCCAGGTGAAACCACCCTTGGGATTTCAGTGTTGGAATCTCAAGATTTTCACTCTCACCATCTTCTTTAAATGTCTATAAGTCAACATCCATCCTCGGCTGGTGGGGTGAGTGCCAGGTTTTCTCTTTCCTTTAATAAGAAGGGAACTAAAACAAAACACAACAAAAATGTGGAGGTGAAAATGCGCCTCAGGCCTTGGCTGCTTCTCTCTTATCGGCCTGCACTTCATGGAGCAGGAGTTTCCTCTTACGGCCCTCAAGAATAGACACGTTTCTCGTCTATTCCTGTCACGCGCCTCCAGGCCACACGGCCCGTTCTTATCAGCAGAAGCACCTGGTGCATTGTGGGAGAGCTGATGGGGGGGGGGGGCCCTTCCCGAAAGGTTCCCCGACTGGGCCCCAGGCCAGCCGCCCTGCTGACCTGGAGTTGATTTCTGCTTCTCTTTGCAGCCTTCCCCTCCTCACCTTCCCTCACTTAAAGGAGGCTCTGGGCTGAACAGAAATGACCTGCCAGGGTGCTGAGCTCCAGACGGACACCCTCTACGATTGTTCCCAGATCTCTCCAGAAGCCCCTGGGCTGGGAGGCCTTGGTGAGGAAGTTGAGGTCATTGGTGAGGGGTAGAGACTTCAGATCCTCAAGTACCTGATGATGGCTCTATCCCTTCAGGATTACTGGCATCCTGATGACTGTGATTTTTACTATATATATACATATTTTTCCCATAGTTGGGGAATTTGATTCAAGTTCATGGTGACAATTCTAACCTGCTAGTGTTTCTCCATTTTCAAAAACTCAGGGCTGCTCACTGTCACATTTAATCTTCTAAATGACCCTTACCGTGATTGCAATTATTTTTTCAGGTTTATAGATGAGAAAGAGGAGGCAGGCACAGAGAGGTGAAAAGACCGACTCAAGGTCACACAGCCAGGAAGGGGCAGAGCTAGGGTTCTGACCCGCGAGTGCCTGCCTGCTTCTGACTTCCTGCTCTTTCCAACACCCCGGGTCTCAGTTTCCCCATCTGCACAGGAGGCGGATTTAATCTAGAGCCTATCCATGGCTCCTTCTCCTTCGAACTTGTGATGCCTGTGTTTCAGGATCAAATATTTGCAAAACCCAGCTCAGAAAGGGGCCTTGACTCCTGGAACTGAAAACACGAACATTGTCGAGTGTGAATTTGCTAAAATGGGAGAGGCTGGCGCAGACCCAGTCCACCACATGCTGGGGGTGAGCGGCGGGGCATCATGGCGCCTGGCGGACAGCTCGGGCAGTCAAACAGGGGAGAAGAGAGCTGCCTGAGCCGTGCGTTTACAATCAGTTATTGCTTTGGGGAAGAAAAAAAGAAAAACATTTTAAACATGTGAGGAGAATGGAAACTTATAAACAAAAGTCAGCAGAGAGCCTCCTGCCTGGGAAGTCCACTCAATGTTTGGCCCAAATGGTTCTAAACATCTCTCTGGATGTTTGCATTTCTAGATGGAGAACAGTGTGCGGACGTGTATCACCCTTGTCTCTGGTCATGGCGCAACCTAGCCCCGGCAAGCTGGCTTCTTTGTCCTTGTCAGTACATGACCATCCCTAGGCTGATGTTTTCAGCACAGTCCGGGATTTGAGTAAGTCTCAGTTGTTGAACGAGTGCCCCGCTGATGGGCCTTGAAGTGGTTTCCAAATGTTTGCTATTGTGAGCTGCCCCAAGCTGAGATGATATCTAGATGGAAGCTAGTGTAGCTATAGTGATACAGATACAGATGCAGAAACAGATGCAGGTGTAGGTGTAGGAACTGGTTTTGCTATCTGTCGGTAAATATCGATATCAGTATGAGTTTTAACAACTGGTATCAGAGTTTATTTTATAACGAAGACTTGGTTTTTTTTGAGGGGTAAATGGGCTTGATAGCTGGTCAGTATGGAGGCGGGAACTAGAAACGGTCCCTCTTCTTCTCATAAGAGAACATGGGCCGAGGGGCAGACACATAGTAGGTTCTCAGTAATCATCCCTTTCCCATTCTCCTGCCTGCCAGCCTCACTTCGCAGACAACAAAGAGGCAGCATTCATTGAATAATTCATTCAGAAATCCAAACAAGGACTTCACACCTCCTATGCGCCAGATTCTATGCTAGGCATTTGGGACACAGCCATGGAAAAGGCAGGGACCTCACTTTCCAGGGGCTCCCGGCCAGGGAGAGATGCCCAGATCAAGGGCGCGGTGGGATGTAACAGCAGCGTGAAGAGTTCAGGCGAGGAGGCACGAACATGGTCAAGAGTGACTGCCGGGGCTTGGGGTCAGTTTAGCGGGGATGGGTGGGCACGGTCGGGAAACACTTTCTGGCACACCACAACTAGGCTTGCAGGGGGATGATGGGAGTTTGAGGGTGGAGAGTGCACTTCAGTGTGGCGGAAGAGAGCAGAAAAGGCAGTGGACGGAGCAAAGGTACGGTGGCTGGAACACGGTGGTTTTCTTGCAAATGGCAGCTGAATGAGCTGCTTCGACTCATTGCGTTCAGTGACTGAGTGGGGATAAGGTGCCTTTAGGCCTGAGACAGGGTCAGAGGTGAGGATATGGAAGACAGGAGATGCTGCCCTGTCTCTAGGCCCTGCTGGGCACCAGGGGCCAGTGTCCTGTAAGGGTGAGTCATGTGCGGACAGCTTATGTAATTTTTCAGGGGGAGGGGAAAGTCATATCTTTGACAAAACCCCTCCTGATTTTTAAATATTGCCAAGGGATCTGATCTAAAAACCAAATGAAATATCGACCATCACAAAAACAACTAAAAAACCAACAACTCCGCAAAATGCCTCGTAGACTAAACAGAAGGCATCCCGGGGACAAAATTCTACCCAAAGGACCCTGGCTGACCAGCTTGTCACTTGACACCACCTCCTCAGGGACATGTGACCTTCAAAGACAGCCTCCAAATACAAGTTTCAGAAAAGATAAGCCCCTTGCATGCGGCTGGGTTTATTTTTAAAGCAAGGTTTCCTTGTCTGTGCTCCACTCGATGGGTGGAGAAAATAATTAGAATTGATTTCTCTGCACCCGCCAAGGAAGAGAATAGGAGGCAACTTGCATCTCTATACACGGCAGAAGAGGGGGGAGAAAAGGGAAGAAACTTCCTTCCAATCCGCGTCCCTTTCCACGGGTAGCCTCCTCACTTTCTGGGCTGTTTTAGTGGTGTCTTTTGATTACAACATTGGTTTGAAGAGACACTAATTGTACCCTGCTTACAATGCTTGTAATTATGCGTATTACATTTTGATTCATTTCCATATGTCAACACCACTCGGAGATGGGGCGGGGGGTGGCGGAGCACCGCTTTTATAATCGGTTATTGTCTATGAAGAAAAAAAAAATCCGCACAGAACATGAGTGAAGTGTTCTTTGTTGAAACTGGAAATAAGATGATACATAAAAGTCGTCCTCTGACACCCAGAAAATGGACAGTTTCAAATAAATTGCCACTGCTGATCAACGAGATTGCGAGCTCCCTTCTTCCCTCTTACACTAATGAGGGAAATACTTTTCAAGTCTCTAACAGCAAGATGTTCAAGTGCGTCCTGTCAATAGCTTTGTTCTTAATAAAAGATGACCCCAATACTCCCCCCTTCGCTGAAGACACTGTCCTGCCCCCGACATATTTGTGATCCAGGCTTCTCTCCTCGTAAAAAAGAAAAGAGGGAGAGGGAGAGAAAGGAAAGGAGAGGGGGGCGGGGGAGGCGGCGGGGTGCGTGGGGGAGCGCCAATGTCTCCTTAGCGCGCAGAAGCCCAGCAGCATGGCGATAAGCAGAATCGGAGCCCTTCTGGTCTGAAGGCAGATGACCCTGAACCAAAGCAGAAATAAGTACCCAAAACCAAACAACAGCTTCAAAGAGCCTGTGTGCGGACCGAGCTTCCTCTGAAGACTTTTCCTGAGCACAAACCCCTTTCGTGCATGAGACGAAAGGACTTAGGCTTCTGGCTGGCATTTCCACGCAGTGGCTGAGGTGGGTTATTGCCTGCAATCCTGGAGCCTGAAAGATGCTGAAGGTTGGCTCCAGGTGGCAAATCCTGAAGGTCTGGGGGAGCCGAGTCTTGAGGGCTTTGGAGCAGGGTTTGCAAAGGGTGGGGGGTGGCGGGGCAGAGCCGGAGGGAAAGGACATGGGTCTAGGGCACCCCCCTCATTTCACCACTTACACGGGTGTGTGTGTGTACTGAGGTGTGTCCCTCTCAAAATTCATATGTTAAAGTCCTAACGCCCATAACCTCAGCGTGTGGCTGTATTTGGAGATGGGGGCCTTTAAAGCGGTGATTAACCTAAGTCAAGGCAATTAGGTTGGGGCCCTTATCCAATCTGATGGGTGTCCTTTTAAAAAGAGGAAATTTGGACACACAGAGAGTCAGCAGGGGTGCGCGTGGAGGCAAGGCCATGTGAGGACACAGAATCAGAGGCTGTCTGTAAGCCAAGAGAGTCCTCAGGAGAAACCAGGCCTGCTGACAACTTGATGTTGGACTTCAGCCTCTAGAGCCGTGAGAAAATACATTTCTGTTGTTTAAGCCATGCAGTCTATGGTATTTTGTTACAGCAGCGCTAACAGGCTAATATGGTGGGTGATGGAAGGCAGGTCACGTCACCCCATCTGTAAACAGAGAAGATAGAGCCCATCTTGCCCTGGTGCTTAGAATCACACTGGGTGCAGGAGCTCAAGGGTGGGAGTTTCTGGGTAAGGAGGTGGGATTTGTGTCACAGTCAATAGATGCACCCAAGGAGAGTGATAACAGAAATTATTACCGTTCGTTGAGCCTTAAGCCAGTGCTGTGCAAGGACTTCCTCATGAATCGCTCCCCCAGCCCTGTGAACGGGACTGCTGTGGTCCCTACAGGAGGTGGGAACTTTGTTAAGTGGCCTATTAGGATTGGAACCTATTCCGACTGATACAGGTATCCCCTCTTTTGGGAAGTTTGCTTTATGCCACCTCTCTTTTACGAAAAGCCTACATTAGCATCTGTTTTTGCTAACAAAAAGAAATTCCAAGAGGAGTTTCGCGTTTACGAAAAAGGGGGAGAAGCAAAGTTTGCGTTCAGTATTTGTTTGGCACTGAAACGTTATAGAGACAGGATGAGCCCTGAGCAGGGCGAGTGGCGCCGCCGAGCTCCTTCCCTGGGATCCACACTCAGCATCTCAGCACCCGGCCGCCAGAGCTATGAACCTCTGTCCATGAGCATCCATGCTTTATCTCGATTTATCTTGTGCATCCGTGAGCAAGATGTGTCCTAAGGGAATTGCTTCTTCTCTTTACACCATTTTGGCTTATGGAAGATTTCGGGTAGTGGGAGAAACCCGTGCTGGTTTTCTGTGGTTCGTATCTCCTGATCCTGAGTGTGAAAACCATTTGGACCCACCGTTTGGGAAAATGCCAAGGGCATGATGGAGCAGTCGCTCTTCCAGACATGTTTCCCCAGCTGTCATCCCTCCTCCAGCCTTTAAGGGTTTAGATGTCTTCTCTTCCCGGCCACCACAATGGGAGTCAAACAGTTTTGCCCGGGCTGGAGGTCAGGTTCAAGTCTCTGAGCAGAGATTAATTTCTGCTTTGGAACATTCCTGGGAGTTTTTCATTTTGCATAGTCTGGCTATACAGCAAGCCTCCTCGATGTGCTTGCATGCTCCTTGAGGACACCAACATGGCATCCTGTGATTCAGTCTTTTCACGGGACTCTACTCTGTCACTACATAGGACAGCCTTTGGGACAGTTTGCTCCCTGGGGTCAGCTGGCCCTGTTGTGGGGCCTGGCTGTCTGAGTGTTCATGGTAACAGGGTGCTGTCCCCTATAGAGGGCTGTGCTTTGAAATATAGGAAGAGATGCCCCCAACGGTGGCCTGCAGGCCATCAAAAAGAAACTCCAACCTGGCCAAGCCCCGACCTGAGAATTTGTTCTCAGCAGTGCTGGCACCTCTTCTGTAACCCCAGCCCGTGTTTACTAACATGAATGAATAGTACAAGCTAACCTTCTGTGATGGGAAGGCCTGTGCTAAGATCTTAGGCTCATCAGAGCAGGTCAACCCCCCACCCCCAACCAACAAGCAGGGAGAGGCAAGGACTCCTGGTCTTCAGAGGAAGAGACTGAGGTTCAGAGAGGCCCAGCAGCATGCTGAAGATCACACAGGGAGCATAGCCGAGGCAGGATTTGGATGCAGGGCTGTCTGACTCCAAAGCCTATGTGCCAAACCGCTGGGTTGTACTGCCTGCAGCTGCTGCTTTGCCTGGGACCCCCATGCCGGGGACCGCTCAGGCAGGACCCTCCTGCTCTTTTGGTCCCAGTTGGCCCTGACCAGTCCACCAGCTTCCCCCTAATTTCAAGGTCTTTCTGCAAGTGCCTGTGCTCTCTCTTAGTGTCCGTGCCCTGGGTGACCCTGGCTTCTGCTCTTGCCGCCTCTGACTCCGTGGTCATAATGTGAATGGCAGACCCCTGGGCTACAGGGTCCTTTTAGATCCACATCTGGCTAGAGACCTGCAGGAATTCGGCATCATCCTCCACTTGTTTTTGGCCTCTGTCTCATCTCCATGTTTTTTTTTTTAACCTGTGTCCTTTCATACTTCGTTTTGATGTTCGCTTTTACACTGATATTTACGTTAATGTTTGTGGATGGAATTCCTTCATAGTCTCTGCCGTCCCAGAAGGGCCTCGAGGATGCTGTGAGCCTCACAAGTGCAGGACCCCCCATCCCTCTGATCCCCGAGCCTCCCTGCCCTACACAGGACCTGGCTCACGGTCGGTGTCCAATAAAGAGTGGCTGAGCATCTAGCGTCGTTATCCATCCATTCCTACCACAGGTGTTTATTGGGCGCCTGTCATGTGCCAGGCACTCAAGTAGATGCTGTGGATACGACAGTGACCCAAGGAGACAGAAATCCCTGCATTTATGGATCTTACATTCTAATGGAAGGATGGTGATAACAGAGGGAAGGTGGGCGGGGGAGGAGGAGAAATCAGAACATAACAGGGAGGGGAGAGAGGAAAAGAGGGGGAGGAGGGAAAGAAGGAGAGCAAGGAGGATTTATGCACACAAGTGTCTCAGAATATCGAACTTAGCAAATTTTCAACAGGGGTTTCCTTTTTCTTGAGTTCTTCCTCTCCTTTTCTATGACGTTGTCTTGTTTTGTTCGTTTGTTTGTTTGCTTTTACCTTTCCAACACGGAGCCAACCCAATTGGTTTAATGGTGTTCTTAAATGAGGGCTTTTTGGACTTGAAAAGGAAGGAGACTGTGATCTGACCTAACCTGTTCATTTCATCGATGGGAAATTGAGGTCCAGAGTGGGTGAGTGATGTGCCCAAGGTCATTGTGTGAAGGACAGGGCTGAGATTGGAATTCCAGGCAACCCTCTCCCCCTGCAAATGCAGACCCTCAGGAAGGAAGCTCCCATAGAAACATCTGCAGACCAAAGCCCAGCCAGGGTGGACAGTTCCAGGCAACTTAGACTCGGGGCCACAGCGCCCACACCAGGCATAAGGGGTAAGGTGTTTGCTTTCTGCCTGAGGCAACAGTCCTGACCCCTGGGGCAGTCGTCATTCCAAGGTCACGCCTCAGCAATGGGGCACAGGAGCTGGACTTTGCTTGGGCAAACAATTCTGTGAGGTCCTAGGGGAATTGAGCCCCTGTTCACAGCAGTGACCATGACAACCAGCTTCAAATAGGCCCTCCCTTGTCGCTATCTCGCTGAACGGACATTCAATAGGTAGATACTCCTTAAATAAGTAATATGCCTAGTATGCCAGATGGTGCTAGCAGCTAAGTATAAAATGAAGCTGAGTTCGTGGGGTGGAGAGTGACAGGAACTGCTGTTTTGGAGACAGTGGCCAGGGAAGGCCCCTGATGAGAAGGCATTTGAACAGAGACCAGGGATGAGAGAGGGAGGGAACCCCAAAGCTATCTGGAAGAAGAGGGTGCTAGGCAGAAGGAAAAGGAATGCAAACACCTGTAAGTGGGAGGGTATCTGGACCATGAGGAAAAGAGCAATGCTCCAGGGTGGCTGGACGGGAACGGACAGTGGGGAGAGTGATGGGAGAGGTGAAGAAATCTAGTGTTAGAGAGGTGAGTTGATTTCCCCAAGGTCACACAGCAGGGCTAGGCTTAGAGTCACTTTTCTACATCACAGCCAGCATTGTCCTCAAAAATGTTGCATGGGATAGAGAAGGAAGGAGTGAGGGAAGAAAGCAAGGAGGGGAGATGGATGAATGGATATAGGGATAGATGAGTGGATGGATATAAGGGTGGAAGATGAATGGATGAATAGGTAAGTGGAAGGATGGCAAGAAATAAGGAAGAAAGAAAGGAAAGATAATGGGTGAATGGTAGGAAAGCAAGATGAATGGATAGATGGATACATAGATAGATGAGTGGATAAATGGATGGATGGATGGATGGATAAATAGACGGATGGGTGGATGGATAGATGGATGGATGGATGGATAGACGAATGGATGGATGGATGGATGGATGGATGGATGGATGGATGGATGGCTGAATCAGTGGCTAGAGAACAGGAAGGGAAGAAGAAAGAGAGGAAAGAATAAAAGAAGGAAGGAATGATGGATGATGGTAGGAAAGCAAGATGAATGGATAGATGGATACATAGATAGATGAGTGGATAAATGGATGGATGGATGGATGGATGAATGGATAAATAGATGGATGGATGGATGGATAGACGAATGGATGGATGGATGGATGGATGGATGGATGGATGGATGGATGGATGGCTTAATAGTGGCTAGAGAGCAGGAAGGGAAGAAGAAAGAGAGAAAAGAATAAAAGAAGGAAGGAATGATGGTTGGATATATGGATGGATGAATAGATGGATGGATAAGTGGAAGGATGGAAAGAAATAAGGAAAAAAGGAAAGATAGTAGATTGATGTATAGCAGAAAGGAAAGAAGGAAGAGAGGAAAGAAAGAAGGAAGGAAAAGGGAAGGAAAGAAGGAAGGAATTTTTAATGTATTTAACCTCTGTGCTTCCTGCTCTAAATCTGGACCACCAGCATGTCAGGGGCTGCTGCCTGCACCCCACCCTGTCTCTGCACCCCTCCCCCGCAGCCCCCTTGCTGTTAAGCTTGCTGAGCCCTCACCCCAGAAAGGTAATTCTACCCTCTAATTACAGCACTTGTAAAAGTAAGAGAGGGGCTCATTCTTCAGAAATAAATCAATACAAGTTAAAAGGCCATCCTGTTTGTTTCTGTAACAATGCTCTTTAGAAAATTGGGTGCTGTTCCATTTGCTGACGGGTACCCCATCCGTCATCGGCAGCCAGAGTCACATCACATTATGTTGCCAAACATAATATCGCATGATCGGGATGATACATCAAACTGGAGATTGGCAGGGAAATGAATTTTAGTGGAGAGATTTCACTTGAGAAAATACATAAAGCCAAGAAAGAGCAAAAGCTTAGAGGGAGTTTTCATAATCAGAGATGGGATTTAGAAAGCTCAATAGTGCAGGAATCCCCAAACCAGGAAAATTACACCAATAACAAGATATAATCATAAAAACCAAGAAACATGTTAATAATTAGAAGAGAAGGGAGGACAAAACTATCAGCAGTGTTCCCTCCACTGAGACACACACCAACCACATGAGACAGGTTCTCTTATTCCTATTTTATGGGAAGGAAACTGAGGCTCAGAGAGGTTAGATGTGTTCCCAAAGGTCACACAGCCATTAAGCAGCAGAGCCAGGGTTCAAAGTCGGATCTGCTGATGCTAGAATCAGAAGCACCAAGGCATGTGGATGAACTGGGGCCAGTTTCTTAATTAGATGTAAACAATGCAATTGAATTTCTGAAACGCCCAGAAACTTACCCGGAGCACCAGAATACGTACATCTCACATTCTGCCAGGGAGGGATAGCTGGTCTGAATGTGCCTTCCAGCCCTATAGTCCTTTGGGTCTATAAATAAGTGGCACATGGGTTGTGATGGTTCAAGGGAGGGTAACTACCCTCCTTGTGGAAAGCCTGAAGCTCTGCCCGTGACTGGTATTTCTGTTGGCACCAACAAGGCTTTTGACTTTGCACCAATGGGCAGGTTCATGGTTAGCAAGCCCATCCTGGATTTATGGCCCTAGCTGGTCCCCCAGTTCAGCTCATGCTGGGACTTGGAGGAAGATGGAGGGGGCTATCAACCAGAGGGCTTGCTCTGCCTTGCCCAGACTCTTTCTCCATCATGTCTGAGCAGCTCCTTTCTTGAAGTCACATGGCCTTTTTTTTCTGGCAGATCCAAGCTGGTGAGATGCCCATGTGAATTTTAGGGATTCCAAAGCAACTTGAGCACACACTCTGCCTAGGAAAATTAGGCTTAGTCCCTGCCCTGGAGGGGCACAGGGGAAAGTGCATGTAAACAGACGAGTGTAGTGCATTTCATTTATTTGGAAATGCTCTAGTATCTCAAGTGTAGAATACAGTGCCAGAATCATAGTGAGGTTAAGTAATTGGAAGCTCAGATTGTTGCTTCTATGTAGGAATGTTCAGCCAAAGCAGCACAAAAGAGAGTAATTAACTGAGCTAGGAGGAAGCAGTGAGGTTCATGTTGGGTTTTGAGGCATGCATAGGAGTTTGGTTGTAGGCAAACCTATTAGAGATAAAGGCGTTCTAGAAAAACAGGTTAGTGGTCAGAAGGGCAGGACGAATGGCATGTTTGGGGAATAATATCATTTAGGAAGGGGGTGTTCCCCGGTTTGCCAAGCAGAGGTGAACAAAGAATGAGAGATATATTATAAAACCCTCTTTGGTTAGGTACCATGCCAGTCTACCTGTGGGTGGCACTAAAGACAGAGTCCAGATGCCATGTGCCCAAAACTGCATTTTCCAAACCTGAAGCTAATTAACTGAAATGCAGGAGCATGTAGGATGGTAACGAATATTTTCCTCCCTTTAGAAACCTCCTTTCCTTCGGATGATAAGAGAGACCTCTCTACTTCAGCAGACACAAAAATTGCCTGGGGCAAGTGTGGAAATGCAGATTCCTGGGCCCCACCCCCTGAGATTCTGATCCTGATTGTCCTTGGACCACACCTGGACAAATACCACTCCCCATAGACACTGAGCAAGGGGCCCACAGAGACTGAATTCTTTATGCTGCAGCACCCACACCAGGGATTCAAAGGCACTAACAGACATTCCCCAAAGGAGGCACGGTTGTTTCAAGTCGGGAAGAAGGGAGGCGGGGCGGGGGCTCGAGATTTCACAGCAAGTACTTTGTGAAATCACAACGGCATACTTTGCTGTGGAACCACAGCAGCACCTTATTAAAAAAAGAACAGTGGGGCCCTTGGAATTGATCATAAACTATTTCTGTCAATGTCACACACAACCGTGTTTGGGGAAGTTTGCAGGCACATCTGTGAAAATGAAAAGCTTTGGGGTTTGAAAACAAACAAATAATAAATAAATGAATATATAATAAAATGAAGAGGGAGGAAAATCACACTTTGCGTTGGGAGACAAGAAATTATCAGAGAAAGGAAAACAATGTATCCATGTTGTGTGTGTGCCTGATACCAAGTTCATAGGAATATTTGCTAAGTTAGGAATGAATGAATGAATGATGGTTAACATATTTTAAGGACAGTCTGAATGCAGCTGTGCCTAGAGCAGGTGCTTAGAAAGGACTGCATTTCCAGTTCCTAGTATTAGTTTTAGAAGTGGGATAGTTTCTTTGTTACAATGAATTGCAGGGAATTTTCTGGTGGCCCAGTGGTTGGGACTCCGGGCTTCCATTGCAGAGGGCAAGGGTTCCATCTCTGGTTGGGGAACTAAGATCCTGCAAGCCATGTGGCACGGCCAAAAAAAAAATGAATTGCAAGTTTGGGCAGCAGTTAAGATGGCAAGTTCTTCCATCAGAGTCACTGGGTTCATCACCGCACTCCTCCCCCATCAGCTGTGGAATACTTAATTATTGGTTTCAATTCTTGACTCTCCTGTAGTGATATATTCACACCCTTGCCAGGGCTTCCTAATTGGGAAGGGTACTTCTCCAACCAGACTTGACCAGGTGATTTGCTTCAGCTCATGGGATATTAGCACGTATGACACCTGCCTTTGGCCATGAGTAGTTGATGGTTTAAGGAGGATGGGAGGCATGTGGGGTAGACCCAGAGCTGAGCCCAGTCAATGACAGCCTAGATTACCCCAACCAACCCTTAGATGCACGAGTGAGAAATCAACAGTTTTTGTTTGCCACTGAGATGTCTGTGGTTGTTTGTTATGCAGCATTATTGTGGCTGTAGCTGACTCATACACCAGCTGTGTGACCTTTGGCAAGTTATTTAAGCTTCTTATGCCTCAGTCTCCTCATTAGTAAAATGGGGAAGAATATTTTACCCACTATAATCAATCTTCCAGAGTTATTATGAGAATTATATGTAGTAACACAAGTAAGGAATTTGGAATAGTGCCTGGTATGTAATGTGTCCAATAACTTTGGGCAGGTTAACATCACCATCATCATCATATGTGAAACCATGAAAATTGCTGCTTACATTGAAAGAGGAATTTGGGGTAGAATCTAATCATGATCAAAGTCTAATAGTATTCCAGTTGAAGGAGATGAATTTTCTTTATGTTTGTAAGTAATAATTGCACTTGCTGAGCCTTCTCTTGTGCCCAACCCTGAGTCAAATATTATACAAGCTATTGCTTTGTTGAATCCTCAGAACTGGTCTATTTACAGGTATAGAGACTGAGGTTCAGAGAGCTAATTCACCTAGGTAGGAAGTGATGGAGCTGGGATTGAGTTTGATGGAAACTTCAGACTCCACATCCATAAGCTCTATGCTCACAGCTAAAAGTTTCCACATACTTTACAGGTGAGGAAACTAAGGCTCAGAGAGGGGAGGTGTCTTGCTTGAGATCACACAGTGGGTAAATGTCAGAATCAGGTTCCTTTGGATATTATCAGCTCTGTGAGATGAGAGGAAATCTTGGGAGGTGACTTGGAGATAGAGGCTGGTTTCTGGGGGTGCAAGGATGTATTCTTGAGAGATTGGATATAAAAAAAGAAACTCCCCTGATATCAGAGGGTGGGGGGTACCGTGCTGGGCCCCCGTGTGCTGAGGGTAACTGAGCATACGTTCCTGGACCCACTGCTGGAAAGTGTGCAAGGGCAGAACTATTTCCCCTGCAGAGCCGGGCGGTGTGCAGATGGGACTTGCACAGCTGTGGAATCCTGCAGGGCTTGTCGGCCGTGACTCACCCCCTTCACAAAGCCAGCCTGGTCATTTTGGGTGGGGATCAGGAGCATACAAGGTTGATTGTGGCGTTTCTGCTTCCCAAAGGACCTGTCGGACCTGCTGCCAGGGCACGCCCTCCTCAACTGCATCTTCTCTCCAATTGAGTTTTCAGAAACATGGATAAGGCAGGGTCCTGGAAGAAATAATGAGAGAACAAAGAGAAAGGAACATCGATAAAGTGCCTACTGCATGCCAAGCCCTGGCTAAGTCCCACGTGTTACAAACTCTTGCTCTTCAAAGGCTCATCCCAGCAGCATGGAGAGCTCCGCGGAGCTAGCTAGAAATGCAGAATTCCAGGTCCCAGACCTGTTGAATCAGAATCTTCATTTTAACAAAAGCCCTGGTGACTTGTGTGCTCATCAGCTCTGTTAAAAATCCCCATTGCCTCCCTTGTAGTGTAAGCCTCCCCAAACCCCAGTTTCAGGGGGAAACTGAGGTTAGATCTGTGAGAATTTCCAAAGGTCTCCCAGGGAGGAAGAGGCTGCACCACTCTCTGCACTTGGCTCCATCTGACCCCAGAACCTGGGATCTTTGGGTCACCTTACAAGCAGAATGGCTCAGAGTTCTGTAGTTTCAGGACCATGATAAAGAGGGACAGTGTATTGGAAAGAGCGTTGTCAGTGGCAGCTCTGTAAGTCTCAGCTCTGCCACTCACTTGCTAAGATGTCTCTCTAGGACTCAGTTTCCCCATCCATCAGATGGGAGCGAGGAGGCATCACCCTTGGCTGGGAAGTTCTGATCGTAGGATGGTGCCGGGGGCCTCTGCCATCTCCACATGGGGTTGAACCGCATCCACCCTCCAACCCCAAGGGACCTCCCAGAAGCCACTCTCACAGCCCACAGAGATCCCAGACTCTCGCCATCCCCCAGTCAAACAGAACTGCCCGGCCACCTCAAACACTACACAAAATCGCAGGCAACAGGGCAGAAAACCCAATTATTCTCAGCTGTTACACTGCTTAATTTAATATTTCCAACGGGTTCCTTGAGCTGCTTCTCAAGAATGAAATGCATATTTGGGCTCTGTCACAAAACATTACATTTTGTCAAGGCAATCCATTTTGCTGCGGTAATTTGTAAGTGCGTGCCAGCCCCTGTGCAGTTTAGGGGTTTTACCGTGCCTTCTGGGAGGAGAGGCCAGAAAATGGGGATCACTGCAATGTCAGGTGACGGTGGAACACTGACAGACCCTGTTGTGGCATCTGTCTTTCTGAAGCTCCAAAGAAAGAGAGGTTTAGGGGAGAACCAATAGACCTGGGACTTCCTTTGCCACTGCAATTACAGAACAGGACCTGGGGTTTGGGTGGGGGTATTGCTGGTAAAAGATAATTCTGTTTTTAAACTTTTAAAAAAGATTACAGAAATCATCATTCCTAGGCACTGAAGAAAAAAAAATTAATTCAGATAATAATAACAAAAGAAGAAATCACCTACAAATTCTCACCTAGAGATGAAGATGAGTCTTGTTAACATTCTGTGTATATCCTTTTAAAGTGGTTTAGAAACACTGTGCACACACATTCACAACCACATGGGATCCCATATGACATACTAACTTAAATTTAAATTTTGAAATAACTTTGGACTCATAAGACATTGGAGGAACCTTACAGAGAGTTCCTGTGTACCCTTTCCCCCGTGATGACATTTGTGCAACCACAGTACGTACTTGATCACAACCAGGAAACGGACATTGTGCATACTATTTTATTATCTGCCTTCTTCACTTAACACTTCCCCATCAGGTTAAATCCTGTTTCTGCCCCCTTTCTACCCATGGGATCTTGGTCATGAGACTTTAGTTTCTAATCTGTAAAATGGGTTGATAAATGAGGCACTCATCTCACGGCAGGCTTGTTGTGAAAATTAAATGATATAATGCCCAATGCGTGACCCACGTGAAATGCTTAGAAGATGTAGATGCCATCTGTGCCCATATGATTTTATCTTTGTATTGTCCCTTTACATCCCAGACATCTGGGGTGGTGCCTGAGGCATGCTGGGTGCTGAGAGTAGGGAAGGGCTGAGAAGGCAGGACCCCTGTTTCTCTAGCTCCCAAGAACCATGGTTACTATTTTTAAAAATCTACTCAATATATTTAAATTTCATGCATAAAATTTGGTTTTGGGAAAAGGAAGGATTGTGGGGTTTTTGAAAAGGAGGAATTCCAAAAGCTTTCCTGATCTCAAATGGCTGCGAAGGATTCTGTTGCATAGAAGCCCCATTCTTTACTTAGTCAATCCCCTTTTGTTGGACACTTAGATTGTTTCTGATTTGTTGCTAATACCAACTGCTCTAAAAGGAACATATTTGGGCATCTATTCTTGCCTAGTGACTAAATATTTCTTTAGGATAAATTGTTATAAGTGGAATTTTAAGCAAATCAGGGAGACTTGATGAAGAAGGAATCAGGTGCTTCTCTTTCATGAAGCACAGCACTGGGGACCCCTCTTGCAGAACCTTGGACAAGCATCACAGGGAAGTCTATTTACATGCTTGGCCCTCAACTCCCTTATCATACCGAATCCTCCCATAGTTGGATGTGGTGGGAATTTCTCTTCCCATTTTGCTGATGAGAAGACAGGTTCCTAGAAGAGAAGGAGCTTCTCTCCCTTCTCTCAGGGATTCAACCTGTTTGCAATCCAGGTTCATCCCACGAAATATCAGACTACCCCACACCGCTAACACACACACACACACACACACACACAGACTCAATTTAGCAACCAATTTCTAGGTTGGCTTTGAACTACCACACACAATCCCTTGGTCTCAATTTCCTCAACTGTAAAATGGGAAATATATACACACGAGATTATATATTCTAGGGATATTTGAATTTACATGAAATCTGAGATTTTCTTTACTGAAGGATTTCCCGTAGCCTTTATTACAAGAACGCATATTATGAATCTCTAAGAAGGGGATTTGCTGGGCTGCTGGACATTTATTACCAGGGAGTCTTTTTTTTTTTTTTTTTATCAAAAAGCATCTTATGGAGCTGTTATTTCATGGAATTCCTTTAAGGGACACTTTAGCCAGGCACCTATCCCCATGTGAAACTATCCCCGACATTCACTGTGCCAGGCACTCTGTACATGTAGCTTATGGTTCACTCCTTGTGATTATCTCTGAACGAGTGAGGGATTGTGCTGCTGGGAAAATGGAAAAGTGAAGGAGTGAGGGGTGGGTATCATTGGGGGTCCCAGCAGGGAACAGATGGCTCATTCAAAGGGGCTGAGATGGTAGAGAAGAGGTAAAAATAACAACAGAGCTGTTACCATCCCTAGGCCAAAGGGGGCAAGGCCAGGGGATGGCTGCAGGGCATTGGGAAGAGTAGCCACCAGAGAGGGCTGCTTGACAGGGGCCCAGCACAGCCTACAGCCAACCTGCCACCCAGCACAGAAACAGCCAGGGAGTTAATCCTCTGTCTCTTTTCTCCTGCTCCCTCCCATTGCAAGGCCTCTCATGGACTGCACCGAACTGGGAGCCCAAGGGCTCTGGACAGGAGTGCCTCCTAGCAGCTCAGCCTCCCTGGGCACAGAGCAGGGAAGAGAGGTGTGGGGAGTGTGTGGAGGGGAAAATGAGAGACATCTCGTGCTTTGGAGTGAACTGGTGAGGGAGTGGTGGAAGAAAGCAGCTGTCTCCCTGGGATCCAGCCCCCCTCCCCAAAAGCCACCCTGCGCTCCCTGCTCCGAGCACCACCCAGGACCCAGGCTGGGGGTCAAACCCTCCTTAGCTTCCCTCATTATCCCATCAGATTGGGGCTGTCATTAGCCCCCAGCGCCAAACAAAGGGCCCTCGCCCAGGCGGCCGTATCCATGGGGCTAATTAATTGGATTAATGGTAGAGCAGCCCACACTGGGTCCGGCTCGGATAATTTCAATGAACGCTGAACACCAGTCCCCAAAGTCAGTGGAATATGGATGAGGCAAATTGAGTTAAAATTGAGGAGATTGCTGCATTCATTAGCCCGCCCACCCTCTGAAGTCGCTGGTTAATATGCAAACTATTAATATGCAAATCAGTGCAAATGAAAAAAAAAAGAAGTGTGATTTCCCCCCACAGGCACACTTTTTTTTTTTTTCTGGAAATTCAGCTACACATGGGCAGCTGCTTCCTGTGAAAGGGAGAGGCAAGGCGTGTGAGTGTAGGTCTCTGAGGCAGGAGAGACTGGGAGCTTTCATGTCAGAAATTAATTAAAAACAGTGGCAGGGACACAGCACACCTTTATCAGCCTGCAAACATGTGTTCGAGTAAGTGGGGCAAAGTGGGGGAACTGAATTCTCAGGGGAAGGTTTGTTTTTCACCTGGGAGTAGGTCCCTGGCAGCCTTGCTGGGGGGTAGGGGCTCTCTTTGGATTGAGCTACTAAAAATTTTTAGTTATGTGCGTGCTTTTGTTTTATTTCAACATATTTTCATGTATTTATTTCAACATATATATATTCAATATCATATATGTGTATGTGTATATAAATATAAATACTCCATGAGCAATACATGTTCATCTAGAAATATTAAGAAACAAAGCTTGGTTATCTAGGGTTAGAACCAAATCAGAACCAAAAGTTAAGTCAAATTTAAAAGTTGCTTGAAACAAGGAATCATTTGATAAGTGCTGTGTTCCTATATTAAATATTTTATTCATCGTAAATTAGTTGGTTCTTCGATAAGGGATATAGGCACATATGTCAGAATTATAACGGTTTAAAAAAAAAAAAGGAAAAAACAGGAGGCAGAGTCACCTGTGTGTCTCCATCCCTCCCCCACGTCCCTGCCACCCAGTCATCTTTCTCAGAGGTGACAATGCTACTCTTCCGTAAATATCCTACATGCACACAAGCAATTATACTTAGGTATTTTATGTATTTTTTCTCTTTCGCAACGGGAGGTTACCGAGTATACTGTTCTGCATCTTTGTCCCCTTCACAAAACGTCTCAGTGACTGTCCATGAAGACCCTCCCCACCCTGTTTACATACTCACATTGTGCTATTGCTTCCTTCCCGATGCCCTATGGCTGGACATTTAGGTTGCTTCCCATTTCTTTGGCTACTTCGGCCGACACAAAAACAAAACAAGCCCCTGTCCTTATGACATCTTGAAGGTATAGGAGGTGATCCTCAGGGGACACTCCTGGAGGTGGAGTGTGTGGGTCAGCTCGCAGGCACAGGGGTAGGTGATGACTGTCATCAGCGACTCCCACCAGCCTCTGCTCCCACCGGGTACCCAGAGCGCCCGCCTGCCCACAGCCTCGCCAGCACAGCAGGTTGTTAAACTTCGGAATCGTTGCCATCTGATAGGTGGAAAGTAGTGTCTCCTTAGAGGTTCATTTTGCGTTTCTTTTCTCAAAACTGAAGCTGAGCATTTTCCTTTTCTTGTGGTTCAGAGCTATTTGTATGTTCTTTCTGTTAATTCTCTGTTCATTCCTTTTTCGACTTTTCCATTACATTATTAGTTTTTCTTTCTTATTTTTAAAATTTTTTATATTCTTTTAGTTCATATTTTATTATCTATATATATATATAAATTTTTTCAAGCTCTTTTTTGGAAAATAATTGCTTTACACTCTTGTACCAGCTTTTGAGGTACACCACAGTGAATCAGCTGTATTTATACATATATCCCCATATCCCCTCCCTCCCGCTTCTCCCTCCTGCTCTCCCTGTCCTGGCCCTCTAAGGCATCACCCATCATCGAGTTGATCTCCCTTTGTTATACAGCAACTTCCCACTAGCTATCTATTTTACAGTTGGTAGTGTATATGTGTCTATGCTACTCTCTCATTTCGTCCCAGCTTCCCCTTCGCCCCCCAGCCCCTCCAACCCCGTGTCCTCCAGTCCATTTCCTGCATCTGCATCCTTATTCTTGCCCTGTCACTGGGTTCATCAGTACCATTTTTTTTCTTTCTTATTAATTGGTAAATAGAGCTCTTTACAGGCTAATAGCCCTTTCTCTGTGATATGAAACCCTGGTACTTTTCCCCAGTTTTCTGTTTGTTTTGGGAGTTTATAGTTATGGTTAAAACAAAAGAATAGTATATGTTTACTTAAAGCATATCGATATACATTCACTCATCAAACTTTTGATGCCTGGCCCAAGGCTCTACCTTTGAATTTAGCTTCTCTGCCTGGAGGTCACTTACAGCCTGTGTTTCTTGACTAAAGCCACAGCTGCAATGTCTCCTCTCTCGTTACCAAGGTCTTTCAGTGGAGCAAGAATTTAAAACGCCACCCGAGCACAGGATTTTTCTCAATTTTTTGATTCTTCTCTCCTATGTCTTACAGTTTCCTTGTTTGCATCTTATTTTATATATACATAAATTATTATATTCAAGATTCTATATTATCTTATAATTTATATATATAAATATACATCTCATTTTATATATTTTTATTATAATACATATACTATAGATCTCATTTTATATATTTTATTATATTACATATTATTATATATATCTCGTATAAAATTATTATAGATAATATGTATTTATATTTTTTCTATGTATATATAATTAAAGCAATTTACGTTTATTGTATTTTTCCAAGAATTGCACTTAACTTCCTTGAAAACAGCGGCATTTTCTTGCATACTCATTAAGTCACCGGTTCCCCTAAAATTTAATTAAATGACATACTTGTGCTTAACTATGCTAACAAGTACAAGTGGAATAAGTAGATTTTGGCAAAAACACGGCTGGTTTCCAGTAAGTTGGTGCCCTAAAGAGTGGGAGGAGATGTACCTGGGTGAGGTGAGGGGCAGCCCGGGCCAAGGGCGCTTTCTGGGGTCACAGGCGTTTGCAGTATGTTTGATGGGAGGGATGGAGGACATTGGTCCATCCAGCCAGTTTGGCAAGTGGAGATCCGTTCAAAGTGCCGCTAGGTCAGTGGCAAAGGGGTGAGGGAGGAGGGAAGGACTGCCTGAAGTTTCCACAATCCCCAGCCCTTTGGGACAACTTATTTATTAAGTACTTATTATTTTCAAGCACCAGCATAAGTGCTTCACAAGCCTTTCTTCATTTCATTAGCCTCATTTTAGACAAGGAAACTGAGGTCCAGAGAGGGAAAGTGATTTGTCCCAGTTTGTCTTAGAAATGAGTACTATTATTTTACAGGCTTGATGGATGAGAAAAAAGATGAAAGAAAAATGGAATCACACTGGACTCCCGTTTCAAAGCTTGTTCTCTCATGTAGGATATCATACACACTTCTTTTCTTTCAAGAAATAAAATTAAATATTATGCATATGTAGGTGAATATATATAAAGTGTGTGCAGAGTGTAAATCCCTATTGAATCTACCATCCGGTTTAAGGAAAAGTGCAGCTCGGTGGCCTCTGTCACCATCACATGCTCCCGCAGGGCTCACTCCCCCCATCCCTCCAGGGTACCCACCATTCTGATTTTTGTATTGATCAGCCCTTGCTTTTCTTTTTAATTCCTAAGCCTGAACATTCTATTGCTTACTTTTGCCTCTTTTTAAACTTTTGATTCACAGACTCTTCCTGCCTTATTCTTTGGCACTTGCTCTTTTTCTCCCCACAGGATGCTGTGGGCATCC
This sequence comes from Hippopotamus amphibius kiboko, assembly GCF_030028045.1. Taxonomy (NCBI): domain Eukaryota; kingdom Metazoa; phylum Chordata; class Mammalia; order Artiodactyla; family Hippopotamidae; genus Hippopotamus; species Hippopotamus amphibius. Next base: position 6,711,852 of record NC_080193.1, on the reverse strand, counting down.
CCGTCCCCCGTGTCAGCTCTGCCTCTCATCACCCCTTGAAGGAGAGTGTACTTGTCACATGGCTGAACTGACACTTACCCGACCGGGGGCCGCTTTCCCGCTGCACCTCACTTCCCAAGGGGATCTATCAGGCCATCCTGCTTGCTGGTTTCCAGAGCAGGGACGTGACCGTGGCCAGTCTGCTGGCAAATGGAAGACTCAGATTCTGTCCACCACGCAGGTGTGCGGGTGAGAGGCCCCCAAGGAGTGAGCAGGACCTCCAAGCAGGGCTGTGAACGTGACAAGCGCCCGATCTCAGCTCAGCACCGCTGCTCGCAGGCCTGCCATGGCTCCTCCTTGCCTTGGCTGGACACCCAAGGCTTGAGGATGCTTGTGTCCTGCCGTCACCTAGCTCCAGGCTGGAGCAACGCCTAGTAATATTGGGTGAATGAACGAAGGAACCAAGGAAGGAAGTCTCCCCTGATTCTGCCCTGTGGTCATAAGCCGCCCCTCTTTTCCCTCTGATCCGCCACCCACTTTCTCTGTCTTTCTCTCATACTAAACTCTGTCCATCTTGCAACACTTAGAAATAGGATGTGCCCACAGATGTTTAGCAGCCTGTGTGAGCCTGTAGGGACTCACAACTGTATGGACAGTGCACTTCGAGTGGCCGACCCCAGCAGAGGTACAGACCTGGAGACAGTCTTTGCTGGTCAAGATTTTAAGTGTTTTCCATGGAGTCAGCCCACAAATATTGATTAAGCATTTGCCATACAACAGACCCAGTGCTAGACCCAGGTCAGAAACAGCCAGGAAGGAGCAAAGAAAAAAAATTATCATGCTATTATCATCACAGATAACATGTAGTAATCACTCACTATATTCTGTTCATGCTTCCAAGGGCTTTACATATTTAATTCATTTAATCCTGAAGGCACAGTCTGATGTTGGTACTGTTGCTATCTGCCTTTTTCAGATGAGTTAATTGAGAGCTGAAAAAACTTGCTGGAAGCTCACACAGGTTATCAGAGGCAGAGGAGCTAGTATTTATTAAGGTCCTGTGATGGGTAAGCAATTGAACTCTGTGTCTGTCAAGCGCTATAGGGAGCCTGTGAGCTTGCTGATGCTGTTTCCACACTGAAGGCGAGAAGCTGAGGATCAGAGAGGCCAAGTGACATTCTCAAAATCACACAGCCGGTTAGTAGCAGAGGGAGGTTCTGTTGTTTACAAAGGCAACTGAGTTTTACTGGATGGTGGTGGAATGGGAGATGATGGGAACCCAGAAGCTGTTTTTGAAGACACAATCTGATGGCAGAAGTGGGCCAACAGCCAGGCAAGCAGGATGTTGGGGGCGGGGGAGTTGATAATGGAGGGGGCATAGGCAGCTGCAGAAAGCCTCAGAGGGCTCCCCATTCTGCCTGGAGGTGATAGTGGGCTTTCTAGAAGAGGGGTACATGTGCTGAGACAGTAAAGACTGGAAGAGAGAAGTGCGGAGGGCAGGGCAGTCAGAGGGAGGCAGCTGAACCAAGGCATGGGTTATGTATGAGCCTGACCCTGGGGGGAAATTGCACACCTTTACCGGGCAAGAATTTAGGAAAGCACAGAGGATGTGATGATGCTCATCAGAGCCTTATTTATTTATTTATTTATTTATTTATTTATTTATTTTTATTTACTTATTTATTTATTATTTTTATCCTCCCCCCGACCCTCTTTGGTAGCCATAAGTTTGTTTTCTTTGTCTGTGAATCTGTTTCTGTTTTGTAAGTCCATTTGTACTACTTTTTAGATTCCGCATATAAGTGATATTATACGATATTTGTCTTTCTCTGACTCACTTCACTTAGTATGATAATCTCTAGGTCCATCTATGTTGCCGCAAATGGCATTATTTCATTCCATTTCATGGCTGAGTAATATTCCATTGTGTATGTATGTACTACATCTTCTTTACCCATTCATCTGTAAGTGGACATTTAGCTTGCTTCCATGACTTGGCTATTATACATAGTGCTGCTGTGAACATTGAGGTGCACATATCCTTTTGAATTAAAGCTTTAGTCTTTTGGGGGTATATGCTCAGGAGTGGGATTGCTGGGTCATATGGTAGCTCTATTTTTAGTTTTTTAAGGAACCTCCATGCTATTCTCCGTAGTGGCTGCATCAGTTTACATTCCCACCAACAGTGTAGGAGGGTTTCCTTTTCTCCACACCCTATCCAGCATTTGTTATTTGTAGACTTTTTAATGATGGCCATTCTGACTGGTGTGAGGTGGTACCTCATCGTAGTTTTGATGTGCCTTTCTCCAATAATTAGCGATGTGGAGCATCTTTTCATGTGCCTGTTGGCCATCTGTATGTCCTCTTTGGAGAAATGTCTATTTAGGTCTTCCACCCATTTTTTTTTATTGGATTGTAAGAAACCCATTTATTGAGCACCTACTATGTGCCGGTCCCTCTGCTGAGCTTTATGAGTGTTCTTCTCCAATTCTTGCATAATCTTACCCTCCAAGGAGAGAGCTACTATTGTGCCCACCCCCCAGAGCAGCAACTGAAGCTAGAGAGGGGCTGGCGGCCTCCCAGGACTTCCAACCATTGCACTTTGCTGTCTCCCTGTAAAGAAATATCCATCTCCCAACAACTAAAACAGGCTACAGGAATAATATATTAGTTGGTCTGCATTTAATGCCTGTGTGTGCCAGACAGAATGCTTGGCACTTTCTGCCAGTAGACATTTATTAACACATGCAGTCACTCTATGAATTAGGTACTGTTATTATTCCCATTTTACAGATAAGAAAACAGAAGCTCGGAGAGGGGAGTGTCCAGCCCAGCTCACCCAGATAGGGAGCAGCAAAACTGTGCTGTGAGCCCAGGCAGCCTGGCTTCAGCTTTCCCCCTCTTAGCCACCTGGCGGCACTTCAGATGGGTCCAGATGAGTCTCCCCAAAACAGCCTCGCCGGGCACACTCCGGTCTTCAGTACGGCTCCAAGCTAAACAGCAGGAAAATCGGCCCAAGGAGGACCTCAGGCCCCTCCCTGAAACCCAGGGATGGACCTGAGCTGGGTCAGCTGGCGACACCGTGGGTGGCCTGGACCAGCTCATAAATGGAGAATGCCATATGGCTGTTTGTGCCAGTGACATCATGGCTCCAATGTGGTCCTGGCCGCGGCAAATTAAAGAGAGGGTAATTGACTTAGTGTTAGGATGGCGGCTTCATAATTTCTATGTGGCCACTGCCATGTTAGCTCATGATGGAAAGTTCCTTCAAGCCCTCAAAAGAGGCCTTGGCACGGGCTCACCAGTGGGCTGATTCACAGGCAGCTGCTCTCAGAGCTCAGCATCGACCCTGAGACCCCAAGGCAGGGAGAGAGGCTTCACCAAGCCGCCACTGTAGCTGGCGAGGAGGACTCGGGGCCGGCTTGGGATTCACCTCCCCATCCTCCCACCCCCAGCAAAACCCGTGTCCCCCTCATGCAGCGTGTCCTCCAAGCTCTTGAGAGGCTCACCGTGGTAACCCCAGCACTCACAGCACCTCACACACAGTAGGTGCACAATAAATACTTACAGAACATGTAGACAAAACTAGACGGAATGTGCAGTGAACCATCTTCCTGCCTCTTTAAACATAAGCCGAGTGGGAGCGCATGGGCGGAAGGAACAGTCTGTGTCCTGATTCCACCTTTCAGTAGCCAGAGCCCTTTAGTGAGTTGTTTCTCTTCTGAGTCTCAGTTGCTTGATCTGCAAAATGGGGAGAATAAGAACTCCTAGCTCCCAGGGTTGTATCAAGGCCAACAGAGCCAATTCACACAGAATTAGGTTAGCACAAGCCGGGTATGACTGCTCCTTGCCTCTCCTTCACAAACTCTAAGTACTTGCTTTAGCAAGAAGTGTATCTGTTTCATATCTGTACCTGTTTCCCAGTATTAGTACAGTACCTGGCACACAGTAGGTGATCAGTGACTACTTGGAGGATGGATGGATTTTTGGATGAATGAATGATTAGAAGTATGGTTGGAAAGACAACAGTTAGATACGGTTAGATACCTGGATGGACAGATGTATGGATGAGTGGGTGGATTAATTGATTATTTAGCGGATGATTGGATTGATAGATGGATGGATAGGTGATTGGTTTGATGACTGGATGGATGGATGGATAGATGGATGGATGGATAAATGGATGGATGGTGGATGGATGGATGGATGGGTGGATGGGTGGAAGGATGGATAGATGGATGGATGGATGGATGGGTGGAAGGATGGATGGATAAATGGATGGATGGTGGATGGATGGGTGGATGGATAAATGGATGGATGGATGGTGGGTGGATGGATGGGTGGATGGATGGGTGGATGGGTGAATGGATGGATGGATGGGTGGATGAATGGTGGATGGATGGATGGATGGATGGATGGATGGATGGATGGATGGATAGGAGGATGGGTGGATGGATGGGTGGATGGGTGGGAGGGTGGGTGGATGGGTGGATGGTTGGGTGGGTGGATGGGTGGATGGATGGGTGGATGAGTGGGTGGATGGGTGGGTGGATGGGTGGGTGGATGGGTGCATGGATGGGTGGGTGGATGGATGGATGGGTGGGTGGGTGGGTGGATGGATGAGTGGATGGATGGATGGATGGATGGATGGATGGATGGATGGATGGATGGATGGATGGGTGGATGGATGGATGGGTGCATGAATGGATGGATGGGTGGATGGATGGACACTATGATTTTGTTTATTTTTATTCTTTGCCCTTCTAGCATTACACATCAAAAAAAATTTTTTTAATTATTTTAAGAAAATTCATAATGGAGTGAAAATAATATCCTGGGTGCTCAAATCCCTTAATTTTGAGCCTCCTTTCATCCATATCCCCACCTTCCCACTTATTACTTGAGAATGCACAACATCATTTTAAAAGCCCTGATAAGTCCTGCAATAAAGAAACATGTTACTTCATTTAAACCAGAGTTTATTGATTACAGTCAATGACAGCTTTTATTTTCTCTGAGGATCTACTGCTTATGGCCATTGTAATATAAAAGATCTTCAGAAATTTTTATTTGGCAATCCCTTAATTGAAATGTTTCTGTGAGGGGAAGGCCACCGTGTGTGTGCATGTGTGTGTGTGTGTGTGTGTGTGTGTTCTGATGGTGTGGGTTTGAAAACACTATCCTAGGAGACAGGAGACATTGCATGCCTACCTTCCTGGTGATGGAACTTGCTGTATTACCATGATGATTCTCTATCATCTATAAAAGGAAGAATATGATGGACTCAGACTCTAAGTTCCCTTCCAGCTCCAGCCTGGCTCTACCCTGCGATTCTGCCTGCTTCCCAAAGGATGTGTCCAAGTGTGGGTCACCTACTACGTGCCTCCCTGGGTTTCCCTCTCTCCCGAGATGCCTACCCACCCCATTTGTCTAAGGGACAGACATGCCAGGAAGGGGTAAATTACCCACACGTACTCCAAATGTTTAGGTACCTTGGTGCTGTGACTTAATTTGCCACGTCGGCCCCCCAGGTCCTGGCAGTGGGGAAGGGGTGGGAAGCGCCTATTTTCCTACCATGGCCCAGCCCTGCCAGGGGCCATCAGCTCCCAGTGCCGCTGCTCTGCTCCCAGCTTGGTGCCCGCCCAGAGCAAACTAGCCCGTCACTGTGTTTTGACTGCAGTCAGTTGTTCCTCCTGCTCTCGTCCCTCCTCTGTCTCTCGGGAATCAGCGGTGGAGGCTGAGCTGGCAACACTGTTCCACCCCAATTATTCCCGAAGCTCATAGCAGCAGCGCCAGGACCGCCATCTCTGCATTCCCGGTAGAGATTGCCAGGGACTCTGCTGAGTCTGCCTGGACCTGGGAGCCCTGGGAAGGTGTCTGAGTGGAGACCGAGGTTCTTGTACCTTGACTGAAGCTCAAAAGACCCCTCAGTGAGGACTCCTGAGGGTCTGCAGATGGTTATTACCACCTCCGCCATCACCTCTCAAAGTGGGAGCTGTCTGCAATCCCCATTCCGTGGCCAGAGCTGAAGGCTCAGAAGTGTGAATGGAACCAAACGCTGGCACTTAAAATCTGTGTTCTCAACACAGGGAGATCAACTCGATAATGGGTGATGACTTAGAGGGCTGGGGTAGGGAAGGTGGGAAGAAGTTGCGGGAGCGGGGGTATATGGAGATATATGTATAAATACAGCTGATTCACTTTGTTGTACAGCAAAAACTGGCACAACAGGGTAAAGCAATTATATTCCAATAAAGAGCTTAAAAAAAAATCTGTGTTCTCAAGACCCCCTAAGGATTTCAGCTTTCCTGGAGCCTCCTCCCTCGGTGAGCAGGACAAGGGGGAAGAATGCCCAGCGCACATCTTACACATACTAGGGGCTCAAGAAACACCATATTTCATTCCGTCAGATATGCCATTGATTGTAATACGCACCATTATTTGATGTCTTGCTAAGAAAGAAAAAAAGAAGCTACCAATTAGACTATGGCATGCCATTCATTATAAGAAGAATCCTGATTCAAAGATATTAACATCTAAACAAGTGCATTTTGGAACCGACTATACCTGGCATCTGTTAAGTAAGAGAACCAGTGGGCGAGTGGCAGGAGGCTTAGGTTCGTTGTTTTGTTTCTGTTTTATTATGTTTACAGGTGGTGCTGCCACCGACTTGCTTTGTCGCCTTGAAGAAATCACTTTCCATCCCAGGCCTCGTCATAGTGTGGGACCCACCTTCCTCTCCAGCTACCCCATAGGGTTGCTGTAGAAATCATAGAGTCGGGGCTGTGACAAAACTGTAGCTGCTGAGACGTTTACATGAGAACCCAAGATGTCAGCTTATAGTGAAATCCTAGTCCAAGTGTGCTTGCTGTCAGTGTATTCGCTGTGTGACTTTGGACAAGTTGCTCCACCTTCCTGAGGCTCAGTTTCCCCCATCTTCCCCAGGGAGACAGAGATAAACCTTACAGGGCTGCTGTGATGCTTGTAAGGTGCTGAGCGCCATGCCTGGCACACAGTAAACAGCCCCAGGAATCCTAGTTGCCATGACTATTTGCATATGTACTCGAAATCTCTGAGTGGTAAGAAACAGGCTTCAGTATTTTTTTTAAGCACCATCATATCTCCAGCATCTCGAAGATAGCTTGTCGAACAACCTGATAAATGAATGGATGGATGAGTGAATGAATAAATGGAGAAATGCATATTCTCAGGTGTCCAAGTGAGACTGAGTTCCACAAGCAAGAGCTTTTTGAAGCACTCAGAGACAAAACAAGAAATAAATCACCTTGGAAATAATGTAGCTTTATCCCCATCTCACAGAGGAAGATACTGAGGCTCTGAGAAGTTTCGGAAGTTGCCCGAGGTCACACCACTCACAAATAGACTCCAGTCCAAGCCCCCGACTGTCATCGTGGCCTTTCCCCTTCAGCCTCAGACTCTGGGCCAATGTCCAGTGGCTCCAGACTCCCGTGACCAGGGCCAGACTGTCGCCAGGTTGAGCACTGCACCATTTCTCCCATTGTAATCGCTTCCAGAGGAGGCCCTGGGAGGAAGCGACTGCCACAGCCTCCGAGGCCTCAGCCCCGGTCCCATTATTATTCCTCTCGGTGTAATAAATACATTTTAAGAGAAACAGATGCTGGAACAGTTGGACAGGAAGGGCCCAGGCATGTGAAGAGGAATCTGGTTTGTGAAAGTCTGTCGATTTGCCAGACGGTGAGCAATATGGTGCAGCCAGCCAGGTCTGGGTCCGGCTGCCAGGCGGACTGATGAGGCCTCCCCACTGTGTCCTGCCGGTCCTCTTGGGCCACCATCCTCAGGCGCCCAAATGGGCGTCCAGCTATCGTTCCTGCCAAAGACGGGTCCCGGAAGCTGATGGCTGCTCCTTAATGACTTCAGCCACTGCAGCAGGGTAGGGACCCTCGTCTTGGGCACTGGCAGCTTGTGTCTAGAATGGCAGGGCTGGCATCTTCCAATTCAGATCCAGCCACCTTCCATACGTGGCTTTTCTCTTCCCTATATTGGCTTCACTCTGATGGTGCTGGTACCTGCAAGCAGATACTTTGATACCTGAGCCTGTGAAACCACAGTAAGAAAGGGTGTCTTGCTGCCTCTCCTGCCTGGTGAGTCTCTATTCCTCTCCCTACACTACCACTGATGAAGGGAGAAAGAAATGTTGGCTTCTTTACAATAGATGCTTTGGCTGCTGCAGACGTAGGGTCCAGCTTCAGTGAGGCAGAGATGCCCAGAGCAGACTTCCGTCCTTCAGGATTGACATCCCCACACTCTCTGCCTTGGCCTGAGCTCACAAATCCTGCTGATTTTTGGCAGGAAGATATGGTCTGTGGGTGGGGGCTGGGAAACAGAATATCGGATGTCTGACCTTGCTTTTTGTCTTCATAGCAGTCCAACAGGGGAGAAGTGATGGCCCCCATTTTGCAGATGAGAAAGTGGAGGCTCCAAAAGGGAACGTGACTCACCCAGGGTCATGCAGCTCAGAGGAATCAGTGTTGGGCGGGGCCCCCAGGGTTGCCTGACGCTGACTTCTCTCCTCTTTCTGCTGACACAGCCACCTCTCTAGGGACTAACTGATGTGTCTTCATTCTCCGAAAACACAGGCTGGAGATGAAGGTATTCTGCCCTCTCTCTTGCTTTGTCTGTGGTCACAGCAAAGTGAGGCCTTCATCTATTTCTGGGAGAACTTGTACTGAGAACCTCTTTCTTCCCCAGATGTTTTGTCCCCCTCCCTGAGCTGATCTACAGAGAGCGATTAACCATGTAATAGGGTTTCCCCCAACAGACCTGACCCCAAGTATGCTTTTCCAATTTCCCCAAAAAGGTAAAAAAAGAAAAAGAAAAAGAAAAAGAAAAAAGCCCTGAAAATTCAGGAATTCTGTATCCAAATTATATTTCTTCATGGATTTCTTGCTCCCAGAAGTAGTATGAAATTATTATGTGTGGTTGTGTAACCTGATTTTTTTTTTTGGGGGGGGGGGAACTATTCTTTTCTAAAACAGTAATGATAAAAGTCTCACTTCCTACACTTTATTGAGAACCTAAGATATTCCAGGCTAAACGCACTGAGCAGTGTATACACATCATCTTATTTAACTGTCTCAGAACCCCTCTAAGGTGGCTGTCCATATTATCATGTCATAACAACAATAAGGGACATACAGTTAGATGGTGGCAGAGCTGGGATTTAGTTCCAATTTTCCTGTCTATGCACCAGGTCCTCTGGGCAGTTTCCCTGAACTTCTATTCTACCTCCTGTAGCTTGGAGATGAAGGGAAGGCAACACTGATTTTTTTATAGACTCATTTGCTGCTAGAATTCTGGATGTAGATTGGTCCCTGCCAATAAGAGGCACTGATGTGAGATTTGGGAAGCTGATGTGAAGCCCCACTCTGGTGGCTCGTGGCCACTGCTGTTGGAAAGTCTAGTCATGCAAACGCAAGACTCTCCTGCAGCAGAGACTGTACATCTTCATCCCACATCCTGGGTCTCTAGAGACAGTGGTGTTGGACGTGCCACAGTGTCTTGCTTCAGCCTAATTCCAGCTGTGGCTGTCCAGGAGCCTCTGTTCTGTATTTTCTGTTCTGTATTTGGAGTTATTCCAAGAGGCTCAACCTAGAACTTGCTCCTTCCAGTAATTCTATATGCACTTAAATCCCTGTATTAAATTCCACCCTGCTTAAAATACCTGGACTGGATCTTGTTTCCTACATAGACCCTGAACTGGTATGCTGTATTTTGACTTCAGGGACACCAACTCTGGGTCTCAATCCTCATTTTCCTCGTCTGTACAATTTAAAGAGTCACAGAGGGAATGTAATGAGCAAGTGGAAGCAGAAGGCTTTCCCACCAGAAAATGTTCTCTGGAGAATGTGGCCCAATTGAAATGTACTCTCCCTAATAGGGAATGTGGACCTTAGTTTCTCCAGTAACTGAGCCCCATCCCTCTTTTACTCTCAGTCCCATTGCCTGACTGGCTTGCTGAGGACTTGGAGGGCAGCTGGGGTTGGGAGTGAGGGCAGGGGGCGCTGGCTTGTGGCTCCTGTCCCCTCATGATCCCCCTCACCTGTAATTACATCTCCTGTGTCATCTCACCTGGGATCCTCACTATGACAGTGCAGTAGAAGCTGCTGGCATGTGCTGTACAATCCTTGTCTTTCTATCTTATGGGGATCACAGCAGGAGTTCCACCCTTATTTTGCTTAAAATGGTGCAGCCTCCGGAAGTTGACAGTGTTGATCCTGGCCCTCTGGGGTCTTACTTGCTTAATGGGGAAATAGGTTGGGAAGGGGACAGTCATGAGAAGAGAACCAGACACCTGCCAGGATGGATCAGCCACTGTTGGGTTGACTTTTGTGTGCAGAGAAGCTGGATCTGAAAGGAGACTGAGAGGGTGTGGAAGCCAGTGGGTTCGGTCATCATTCAGTCAACGTTTTTTGACCACTTACTATGTGCCAGGCCCCATGCTGGCCCGAAGAATTCAATAGTTAAAAAAATCAGGTGCAGTGTTTGCTTGTAGAGAGAGCAGCAAACAGACTTTTGTACAGGAGAGCAATTAGTGCCAAGTTAGGAGAAGCAGAAGCAGCAGGGGGAGCCCTGGGAAAGCACCTGACTCAGTTCAGGGAAATCAAGAAAGGCTGCCTGGAGAAGGTGACATCTAAGCTGCAATCTGAGGGACATACAGGAATTTTTCAGGCAAAAGGTGGGACTGGGAGGAGTCAGAATGCTCTTAGCAGAGAAAAAGCTTAAGCAAAGACTCTGGACCAAGAATGAGTTTACCTAAGGACTCAGAGTTGTTCGGATGGGCTGAGTAAGTATTGAGGACAAGTGGCAAGGCCAGGTCTGGATGCCACAATATCTAAGGTCTCTTCTCTTTTTAAAATTGTATTATGCTCTGCCTTAGACTAAAAGTCCACTCCCAGTCAACTTTAGGAAAAAACAAACAGGTTTCACTGGACCCCAGGGGCCTTCTGTGAGAAAGTAAGGTTGAGGAAAGATCCCACTCTCTCTGTGAGGCTTTTCTTCTTACCAGGTGGAGAACTGGGCTCTTGGACATCCAACTTTCCTCAGGGGACACTCAGTAGAACCCTTCCAGGAGAAAAGGTGGTGTGCAATGGCCCAAGTTTGGAAACAAAATGGACAGGAGTAAAAATACATATTTTCTGGAGTTAGGACCCTCTTTGTTCCAGTAATCAAGATTCCCAAAGCACTTGTAGCAGCTCCTTTACACTGAAGAAAGCACGTTTGATGCATGAATGCCTGTGGGTCTTAATGTGTCTAAAGTGGTGAAAAATCCTGCTTGGATTAAGGACTGAAGATTCTTATGCACTCAAATGTAAGCTCCTTGGAGGAGGCCAGGATGGTTCTGTTGTTTGTTTCTGCACCTGCAGAGCCCAGGGAATGGGCTTAGTGAGTATTTGTTGAATGACTAGATAAACGACTGAAAGAAATAATTTAAATAGTAAATAGGAGGGAGTCTTCTACAGTGCCTGGCACATAGTAGGTGCTCAATTTAATGACATATTCTTATTGCAAGCCCCGGATCAGTTGTCAGGAGCCTGAATTATGAGTCTAGCTTTACCTTTAACACAACTGGGAAACACTGGCCCAATCTCTTTCCCTGCTAGACCTCAGTTTTCCTATCCATAAAATAAGGGTCCTTCCACTTCAGCCATTTTATAAAATGTATAAGAACTTGGCTCTGGTTAAGAAAAAAAGTGATCTGTACACACAGTGAGATACTACTGCATGCTCACAAGAATGGCTAAGATTAAAAATACTGACAACGACAAATGTTGATGAGGTTGTAGGGCAATTGGACCTCTTATATGGTGCCGGTGGGACGATAAATTGTTTTAACCACTTTGGGAAAAAAACTTTTAAAGTTGCTTATAAAACTCAGCATACCCCTATATTATAACCCAGAAATTTAACTCAATATTTACCAAGAGAAATGAAATAAGTTCACAAAAAGATTTGTATAAGAATGTTCATAGGAGTTTCACTTAAAGCAAAATTAGATATGGCCCAATGACCATCAACAGGAGAATAAGTAAATGAACAGTGGCATGTTCACATGGTTGAATCCCACACATGAGTAAAAAGGACAAACCACTGACATATGTGATGGTATGAGTCAGGCTCCAAAACTTCACGTTGAATCAAAGAACCAGACACAAAAGAGTACAAATTGTGTGACTGCACTTACATAAAGTTCTAGAACAAAGAAAACTAATAGATGGTGGGAAATAATAACAGAGCTTGCCTCTAGGAACTGGGGCAAAGATTGACTGGGAAGGAGCTGTGGGAACTTTCCAGGGAGGGGTGAGAGGTTTGGGTCACACGGGTTTTTGCATTTGACGAGATTCAGTGTCAGCCCCACTTACAATTTATGCATTTCAATACACTCATATACTTTTTAACGTAGAAACTGTAAACACATACTGATACTGCATTGCTGACATGTTTGCTTGAAATGCATAAAAATAAGATGGATTAATAGATAGATAGAGGGTTAGATGGATGGACAGATGATAAAGCAAGTATATAAATGCTAATGGCGGAATCTAGGTGGAGGATGGAAACTTTATAAAAGTTTCAGACTTTTAATAAACTTTCATAAAAAGTTTGCTACAAACTGCTTTCAACTTTTCTGTCTTCGAAATTTTTTGCAGTAAAATGTTAGTGAGAAAGGAGGACCCATCTAAGTTTAGTACAAAATCCATCAGCTTCACTACTCCCATTTGATTGTTTTTTAGACCGATAAGAAAAATAAATTAATCTTAGAAATTCTAAGGGTATGTACAGACTCATCTCCTACTATTCCTGTTCCTATATGATTACTAATCTTTAAAGAGGCCAAGAGACTCGAAGCACCAGCAAACAAGATGGGATTCAGCAAGCACATATCGAGCTGGACCACGTGCTAGGCACTGTGGTTTCCTCGGCTTCATCTTCAAAACAATTCAACAGAAAGTAGACATCTTTTCAACTATTTTACAGACCTCCAACCAAACTCAGAGGTGTTTAGAAATTTAAACGAGCTCACAGGGCCACTGTAATGGTCTTCAGTGACTATTATTTCTCTCCTTCCAGAAAATGCACCCACTCTCCCTATCTTAAGATAAAAAACCTTATCATGTAGCCATGGCCAGCCCTTTGGATGCAGCAATTACAGGCATATCTCTGTCTATCGTGTTTCACTTTACTGCACTTCACAGATACTCCATTTTTTTCAAATTGGAGGTTTGTGGCTGTTCCTGTGTTGTCAGATGATAATTAGCATTTCTTAAGCAGTAAAGTATTTCTACATATATACATTGTTTTTTAGACATAATGCTACTGCACCCTTAACAGCCTACAATATAGTGTAAATGTAACTTTTATATGCACTGGGAAACCAAAAAACATGTGACTGACTTTATTGCGATATTTGCTTTATTACGGTGGTCTGTAACTGAACCTGCAGTATCTCCGAGGTCGGCCTGTAGGCTAAAGGATAGTGACATAACGGGGACAGGCCAATCGCATGCCTTCTCTGGGATTTTCTAAGTTGAAGGTAGTAGAAGGACATCTGGCTCTTTTTCTTAAATCTCAGGCTCTGAGCTCATAGGTTTGAGGGTATTGGGGGTCATAAGTCCTTGATGTGAAGAATACTTTATGCCAGGATCTCTATACAGACCATCCCATTCAAACCTCACAAGAACCCTAAGAGATGAGAACTTTCCTTTTCCCTTCTTGTGGATGAGGAGACTGAAGGTCAGAGAGGGTAATCTGATTTCCCAAGGGAGCACAGCTAATGAGGGGAAGATTCAAAACCAAGCTTAGTCACCACAGGGTAGGTCTGGAGGACTCCCCAGTGAGTCCACGAGGTCGGCCTGGTGCTCACAAGGCCCCCTCCCATGCAGAACTGCACTGGTCAGAGCTATCCACTGCCTTCAGCTCTGACCCCCAAATTCACATCACCAAGCAACTGCTTAACTCCCAGTACCCAGAGCATCCCAGCTAGAGACCTCTGAAGGATCTCCCTGGTGCTCCAGTCGTAGACAACCCAGTCTTCCATTGCTTCTGCAAAAACAGATTCTCTTCCTGTGTCAACAAGATGCAGAGCTCAGGATTTTACTGTGGTGATGGGGACGTGAAGGAATGAATTCTCAGTTCTGGGGGCCTTTGTTCCCTCTGGCAGCCTCTCAGATGCCAGTCAATCACAGTGAACTAAAGGCAAAAGACAAAACAGGAATGGCTTTGGGAGCTGGTCTCTTAGATCTGAATCCAAGCTAGACTGTGTCAGCTTATGTCATTTGATTCTTAGAGGTAGATAATAGCAGTCCCATTTTACAGATGAGGAAACTGAGGTCAGAAAAGACTTTTAAACTTGTCTTTTTGAGCTCTTTACTCTGTGTAAGCTCCAGTGCTAGGCTTTCTACGTATTTGACTCACATTCTTGCCCCGTGATAGGTAGAGCCCATCATTCCCATCTTACAGATGACAAAACTGAGGTTTGGAGAGGAAAGTGACTCAACCAGGAGGTGGCAGAGCCAGGATTTGAAGCTACAACTCTAGAGCCTATGCGTCTGATGCCTTGCTCGCCTTCGCAGGAGGAGCTCTGCTGGTTCAGATGAAGGAATGGATTGTGGCTGCAGCCTTTCCGACCCACAGGGCACGAAATTGAATCCATTATTGACATTTTAAAATCCAAGGTGTTTTTTTTTAAAGGCTTTGAAGTTCTGTGCTGCCTTCAGATAAAAGAAAGAAGAGGTGCTGAGGTCTACCTCCCCCACTGCCCACTCCTTCCCTAACACTCACCTGTTAAAAAGTCCCTCGCTGGCCCCATGGGCCTGAGCCTGGCACCTACAACTGCTGACACCAGCCACCGCAGGCCACGTGCTGCTAATTGTATTACAGAGTTCAGGGGAAAGGAGGGGAGGCAGAGGGAAAACCCGACTTTCGCCAGCTCCTCAAACAGTCCCGCCCACTAAGTCTTACTGCGTAGAAGGTGCCAGATCAGATTAGAGCCACCCGTTGCCACATTATCCTGTCTTGACTTCTCTAACGCGCATTAAGCTCCGAAAATCCCTTTTACGGTGTTTAGGACACCTCCAGAGGAGTTTGCTATGTAAATATTATTCCACCATTAAATCCTGCTACAAGGCTGCCGTCAACAAGTTCCGCCGAGGGGGCTGGGTGGGGCGCCTGTGAAGTGCGGCCAGGAGGCCCCGCCAAGAAGCCAGCGCGAGCGATAAAGGCTCCCCAGTCTCCCACGGAAGCCTCCTGCCACTCGGGCCTGCTTAACGGAGCGGCCGCTGGGGCACGATGTGGGCTGAAATTCAAACACACCGTCGGGAGCCGGGGCCTGCCTTGGGCAGCTGGCGTGCGCGCTGGACCCAGTCCATCCGGGGCGGGGGCCTCGCGGGCGGCCGCGCCCTTGGCGGAGGCTGGGGTCTGGCGCCCACCTCTCCCGCCTCGGCAGCAGATGTGGGCATCGGGCTTGCGGAGGCGACTTTTCCCAGCTGGAGGCCTCTTCGCCTTGGCTGTCCTTTCGTCTGCACGCCTTTCTTTATTAATTTCTGTATTTGGAGGAGGGAAATCGCTGCATTATGAGCCATCGATTATTGCGGATGGATAACCTATCTGACTCAGCAGATGCTGCTGCGGCTGTCACTGATTTTTTGCTTTTTTCTTTCTTTTCTTTCTTTCTTTTTTTTTTTAATTTAATCAATTTCTCTTTTCAGCTGATTTGCAGGTTGCACTCCTGGGAGATGGCGACAGAAGACGGAGGACGTACATATGGAAATTTCACGACGCAGCGCCCAGCCTGGCCTGGGGTGGACACTCATTGCGCCACAAATGACCTCTGAACCCCCTACTCCGTGCCAAGTGCTGGTCTAGGTTCTGGGGACCCAGCAGCGAGCAGGACAGGTATGGGCCCTGCCTCATGAGGTCACCGTCTAGAGCGCTGGCTGTGCGGAATCCAACAGGGTCAGTAAGTCCCGGCACATGGGGGCGCTATAGTGCACGCAGAGCCCCTGGCGCTGTGTCAGGCACATAATAATTGCTCAGTTAATGCTAACTGTCTCTTTCATTCTCTCTTCGGGGGTTGGAGTCCCAGGTGAGTCATTTTTTGCAGCTGTGTGACGCTGAGATCATCCGTTTCCCACTCTGAGCCTCAGTTTCCCCATCCGTAAAGTGGGGCTTATCATCAAAGGTGCCATTTGGAGCTTCTGAACGGGTTTGTTTATCCACCTGGGCTTGTGTGGCATGCAGTTATCGAGCACCTGCTGTGTGCTGGGTGCTGAGGGTTAAAGCCATGATTGAGATCTGGTGCCTCCCTTGTGTTTCATAGACGGCTGAGAAGTTAACAGGTGAATTCAACGACCCGCGCTCAGTGCTGTGATGGGGTAATTCAGGAACACCGTGGAAGCCTCGATGAAGGGCCTTTAACATAGCCTGGCTGGGGGATGGGGACAGAACTTTATAGAGCAGGGATCAGCAAACGAGGGCCCACAAGTCAGATTGGGCCCATTGTCTGCTTTATGTACAGTTCCCAAGCTACGAATGGTGTTTACATTCTTAAATGATTGTTTTAAGGGTCAAAATAGTATTTCATGCCACGTGAAAACTGTAAGAGGTTCAGATGCCTGTGGCCATAGATAAAACTGCATTGAAAGCCAGCTGTGCCCCTTTGTGCATGTATGGCCTGCAGCCACTTCTGAGCTGTGATGGCAGAGCTGAGCTGTGGCAGCAGAGGCCATGGGCCCCACAAGGCCTAAAATATTTACTGTTTGGCTCTTTACAGAATACATTTGCCAACCGTCATCCCAGGGGAAGTTGAGGGGTGAGCCAAGAGCCGAAGGTTGGGCAGAATTGGTCAGGTAGGGGTGGTTGGAAGGGGCAAGGAGAGGTCTGCCTTGCGGGTTGGAGGAAAAGCCTGGCATCTTCAAGGCTGATGGACGTGCCATGCAGTAAGCTGCGAAGCGTCAATCCAGCTTGAGTATTTGGAATAGTGAGGAAAGGTCCATCGACAGCCTGATTGGAGAAAGTACAAGGAGAGTAATACTGATCCTAAGTCTCATTTATGAAGTAATTATTAAGTTCACTGTAGTTCCCCTGATAGTCTCACCTTCAGTCCTCCAAATGGACCTGAGTGTTGAGATCCTTAACCCACGTCACAGATGAAGAATCAGGAGCTCAGAGAAGTGCAGACACCTGGTCAGGGTCACACAGCCAAACAGATCAGAACCCCAAGCTGCATTACTCAAAAACCCATGTCCCAAACCCATACCAGTAAACCCTGGCATTTCACTGCCTGTATCCTGCAATGTTTTACAGCTATGCATCGGTAAAAAGAAAGGAAAAAAAATTTTTTTTGACATGAAACTGGGCTAGAATCCAAAGGATCTTTGCAGCCACTCCTCACCCCCACCCCCACCCCACCACATCCTGAATGTTGTTTTTTCTAGTCCCCCCAACCTTGGGGCTCCTCTGAAATCTAGCCACATTGCTGGCAAGGAGAAAGGGGGGTGGGAAGCTAGGCTTCCCGGAAAAGCTAGCAGAGGAGGACTCTCTGACGTGGGTGGAGAGATGCGTGTTGAAGGCGCAGCGTGTTGGCAGCCCCGGCTCCCGGCAGCTGTTGGCTGCGCACAGAATAAACACAAACGGATGGATGGGTTCGGGCTGGGAAGCCACCTCGCCTCGCGGGCTTCAGGCAAAACCGAGAGGCGCTGGATGACAGGCCTGCCAGCTGATGGGAAGTGACTCGGGCGTGGGGTTTGTGCTTTTGGCTGCTTGGCGCAGGTCTGCGCACCACCGGGGCGGCAGTGAGGGAGATGGGCAGCTCCAGAGGCAGAAAGTCCTGGCACTTCCTCTCTGTGCATCCTTGGGCGAGACAGTTCATCCACATGAGCTCAGCATCATCACCCATAAGTGAAGATAATGGTACCTACCTTTGCGGACAGTTGTGCGGTGGATACCACGGGACATCATCCAGATCCCCCTTCAAGGAAATTCTCGTCGCCCCAGTGGCTGGGGTACCGTCCTCAACAGACAGGTGCAGCTGTCAGCCCAGGACAGCCCGGCTCCAGAGACCCACCTCCCCAAGGTCACATCCAGGGACTGATCAGTGCAAGGTGTACAGGCCTGCACAACTTGGAAGAGCCAGCCTAGCTCCAGGGCTGCCTGTGGAATTGACCCAGGCTATTGTCCTGCCTGCATCAAGGTTCAGCTTCTCCCTCCATCCACTTTCCCTTTTCCCTCCTCAACACAGGTGCCATCCAAAGAATCTTGCTAATAACTGGCATGCATGCTAAATTCTATCCTACACGGCAAGCAGGGCACCCGACCTGGGGCTGTTTGTTTGGAAAGTGCCCGTGGTGTATTAGGGGTTCAGTACATGTAAAGGAACAAAAGGAAGATGAGAACTACAGCAAGAACCTACTTCAAGGTGTCCAGATTCCTCTTGATTTCTAAGACAAAGAGCGTGTGCCCTCTTCCACGGCGCTGGTGTCGGCAGGGCCATTTGCACTGCTTCAATGCCATCACACACTGCAGCCCAGCTAGGCACTGCGCTTGCACGGACAGCCAAAGGGATCATTGTTCCCATGTGACAGATGTGAAGACTGAGACCCAGAGGAATAAAATGATGTACCTACAACTCGACAGAGTGCCCCCTGTGATCATTTAGGCATCTATTCAGAAAATATTGAATGCTGGGGTCTGGGGCCCTCACAGAGCTCAGAGCCAAGGCGGGAGACACACTGAGCCAGCCGAGCCACGATGATGACAAATGTCTAAGGGTGGTGATGTCTGACAAGTGCAGGGTGTGATGTGGGGATTGGAGTGGGGCAACCAAAGGCAGCCGTGGCGAGTCACACAGCAGGATGGGAATTCAAGTCTTCCAGCTCTGCACCAGCAGCTACCTGACAAATCTCTGTTTCAAGGGGGGGTGTATCAGAGAGGCTGGGTTCTCAGCTGCTCCCTGGTTTCTCCCCAGCTCTCCTCAAGAGTGCCCCAAATGCCCCCACCCTCTCTGCAACTAAGCCCACATCCCTTTTCCTGGTTTCTCTTCCAACACTTCAATGCTGATCAAACGCAGTTTCTTCCAAAGCAAGATGACCAAGTTTGGAAGAGACTTTGAGCCCTCTCTTCCCTCTGCATATCTCCTGGTGAGTGGTCAGCCTCTCCTTCCAGGAATCAGAGCCAAAGTTGTCTTAACCGTTCTCCTGCCTCGAAGGCTGAGGCATCTTTCCTCCGCAGAAGCCCCATCCTGCGCTCAGGCACCCCACCCGGATCTTTTTTCCTGGCAACACCAAGGAACTTTCCCAGCCTGCGGAGGAGTCTCTGAGGGCCACAACTTCGTGGCAGCTATTGAATTCCTGGAAAAAAAAAAAAACAGGTTCAGAGAGAGGAGGAGCCAAAGAGAGGACAGTCAGAGTGGCATGTGTGCGGCGGTGGGTGCAGGAGACTGACCCCACCTTCGAAGCTGCAGCTGGGAGAGCGCTCCCGTAGGAGGGTCAAGTCGTGTTGGGCTTGTGTGCCTACCAACACAGCTCCCAGAGGGTCTGGCCCCGCCTACCCAAGAAGCATCCTGGCCAGCCCCAGGATTTAATGCCCCTCCCTTAGACCTTTCTCCACATCAGAGAGCTTGTCACAGTGAAATATAATCATGGGTTGACCTGTCTCCTTCTCTCCCCAATCTTTGAACCGTTTGAAAGCAGGGACCACCAGGTTTGACGTGTCCTGAGGTCACCAGAAGTTAGCTCAGAGCCTGGCACACAGTAGGTGCTTTGTCACTGCCTGAGTACATGAGGGTTTCCCCTCTCTCTCCATCTCTTGACTTCATTCTTTAAACAGGCCTCAAATGGTGGCTGGGATGGCTATCAGCCTCCCTGGACTCATATTCCGCTTGCCTAGCAGCCCACCAGGAGAAAGAAAACCAGGGAAGATTCTCATTGGTCCAGATTGGGTCATGTGTTTCTCCCTGAAGCATCACATGACCTGGGGAAAGGCTGGCTCTGATTGGCCAGGCCTGGGTCAGGTGTGGCTCCTGTGTCTGGCAGTGGGGTCAGCCACAGCAGGACCGCAGGGCATAGGTTTCCCACAGGAGAGATGGGTTCTGTGGCTAGTACGGATGAGCGTGTGAGACCGAGAGAGACAACAGATCTCCACCACCGTGAGCATTGTAGTTCAGTCTTGGGGAAAAAGCTGTTGTTTAACCAAACTATCTGATTGTTTTATGGAGTTACTGGTGGTTTTCCCCAAAAGGAGAGATTCTGAAAGTCCTCAGACTCAGAGCCCGTACTGGGTTATGAATTCACCCAGGGGACAAGCCAACAGATATTTAAACCTGAGGCTGGAAAGGTGGGTGGGGGCAGAGTATGAAAGGCCATGCAATGATACAGCAGGAGGCTCGGTCCTGTCGCTCAGCACAGTCTGGCCCTCAGGATGGCCATCTGTGTTTGTAAATAAAGTTTTATTGTAACACAGCCATGCACATATTGCTTACGGCTGACTTCACACTCCACCTGCAGAGCTGAGTAGCTGTAAGGGAGACCATCTGGCCCACGAAGACAAAAATATTTAATAGCTGGCCCTTTGCAGAAAGTTTGCTGGTCCTTGTGGGAGAGAGAGAATTGGAGGCACGAGAGTGTTGTAATCCACTCTATATTTTAAGAAGCTGAGTTCTACACTCCAGACACAGGAGATATTTTAAGGATTGAGTCTGGACCTTGCAGGTCAGGTGGATGTGGGTGGATCAGTTGATGGTGGCCTCTGTCTCAAGTGGGGGTCTCCAGGAGCCCACCCTGAGACACGGAATCTGTGCAAGGAGTTTATTTGGGAGGTGATCTCAGGAAGCACCCTTAGGGAAGAGAGGAAGGGAGGTGAGGAAGGGAGGTGGCCTTTAAAGGGGCCGTGCAAACAGGTTACCATTCTGGGCGAATGGCGCTCGTGCCCACTGGGTCTCTGGGAGTCGGGTGGATCCTGCGCCTGTGGGGCGAGAGGGAGCCCAGGGTATTTATAGGCTTAAGTGCTGAGACGAACACCCACTGAGCGCAAAGATTCCTGAGTTCCGGCCTTTGCTCTGCCTGTTACCAGCTGTGGAGCCGTAAGCAAATCCCTTTTGCTTTCTGGGCCTCAGCTTCCCTATACGTAAAATAGGAAGGTCCTAGGAGTCCTTCCAGCTCGGAGAATTGATGCCTTTCTTGCCTCACCCCAGGCTGCTCCAGGCCTGACTGTTGCCTGATTCTGATGACGTTGGCTTGTTTCTTGGGCCCTCCAGGATCCAGCTGGAAGTTTCTTTTCCCTCTGAATGTTCACAATGTATTTCTGGACACACCTCCTAATCTCACACTTGTGCTTTCCTTCGTGCACTAGAATGAATCCAGTGGCGTGCAGTGTCTCCATGTCTGGTTATGCATCAGCAGTAACCTGGTTGTTGCTTAGATGCAGAGTCCCAGGCCCTGCCTCGAGACCCACTGAGTGGTGCTCTCAGGGCAGGGGGGCCCTGGCCATCTGCATTTTAGCAAACACCGCTGGGGATGCCAAGGCTGCTAACGGTTGTGATTCTGTGCTCAGGCTGGTATCCCTGACTTGCTGTGTGGTATTGGGGAATCAGCTACTCTCTCTGATCCCTGTTTCCATCACAGAAGCAGAGCTAACCATATGCCCCACCACGTGGCAGGGTGAGGCTTAAATGAAACACCGTGCGTGGAGCCATGAGCAAATTCAAGCTACCCTGGGCATCTTTATGGCAGGTCTGAGTCCTGCCTGCCAGCTCAGGAGTGTGTGAGATGTCACAGCTTTCTTTTCTATACATCAGCTTAATTTCTGTTTCCAACCCCCATCCCATTGGGCTGGAGGAAAACGTAACCTTGGACAGATACTCTGAAAGCCCAGCCCCCGCCATACCCCAGGGTGTTGCCACAACCTGGGTCTTAGTTACGAAACACCCACCAGGAAACCGGGGAGCCTGTTCAGCTTTCTGCATTGGCTTTACCCACCGCCAAATGACGACACTGGAGCTGGCGACCAGCTCGAGTGAGGTGGGGAGACAGAAACGATGGACTACCCTCCAGAACAGAAACACACGTCCACACCCAGCAATTTAGATTCAAAACATTATCCAGGCACATCCCCTGCCCACCCCCACACACACCTCATAATGCCTATTTAATCTGACCTTTCCTGAAACAGCCTTGAGGAGGGTTTTATTGGGTGGATACGGTTGAAGGATAATTTTAAAGTAAAGGTAGAATCACGACTCTTGTGCAATTACAAAATGAACACGTGTCAAAGAGTATAGTTAACTCATTAATTAACGAGGGAACCAGAAACATGGCACAACTGGTTCAAGGGAGATTTCAAACAACACACACATACACAGGCAATCAGAAAGGCTGGGATTAATTTACAAGGAGATGCAAAATTGGTCGATAACTTTAGGGTAATAATCAATTGCATTTTGCTGGACAAAATTCATTTGCATTTCTATGGCATGAATCATTTGTATTATTATCAGTTTTTTTTTTTTTTGTTTAACTTAGAGTTATAAAATAGCTCAAAGACAGGGAAAGGCACAATAACCCGGAGGGGGGTGCAAGCCACAGCATGCAGCCATCTTTCATTTATTTTTTTTACCTATATCAATGTCATTCGCAATTTTTCCTGACCTTACAATACTGCCACCACTATCCCAGAAAAGAGAAGAGAGGCTGTTTCATGTCTCCCAAGCCTCCGTTTCTTAATCTCGAAAATGGGCTTGGTAAGAGCCCTTGGCAGCCCAGGGACAAGAGCCCAGCTTTGAGGAGTACAGTGAGAGATGGGAATCGTGTCAGGAAAGGGTTCTCAACCTCAGTCACGCATGTGTCCCTCCTTCTTGATTTTGGCCACATCCTTGTTCTACCTTAAAAGAGTTACTCTTACCTTTACAATAATTCTGATTGGATAATACCCACAAAATCAGAGGATGAGGTGCTGGTTCTATTTATTTTTTTCCTAATACATGTGAAAGTAGACATATAGCCATTGAGATAAGAAAAGTAAGTTCATCCTTGTAGCGACTAATCCAGGGCTCGAGGGGAAACCCTGGATTAGGAAGCTATCAGGGAAGAAAAGAAATAGAAGCGGGCACACAGTCTGACATACACACACATCACCACCACCAGCAACAGGCTCTACAAATCAATTTACAATTGGCAAACCCCCTCCTGAAATAAGAGGGAGGGCAAAGGAAACCCTATCAAAGGCAGTACTTAGAAGCAGAGACCAAAGGCTGCCCCGGGGAGGGGTTGTCATTCTCTGGGCTGTGGGAGACAGATCCCTGTGCCTCCGTGCACGCCTCCCCCTGGCCCCCCAAGCCCCCCATCTGCTCCTCACATCCCCCCTCCTCCTCCTGCTCTGCGCCTTTAGAAGCCCAGACAGTGGCCCCCTCCTGTGAGTCATCCGGCTGGAATGTGGGAGTTCTCACATCGCTTGAGCTAAAGCCTTTTAATTCCCCTTCAGTGATGAATGGGCGAGGCTCTCAAATGAAATGTTGAGGCTCTGTGTCCAGGGCCGCCGTCCTCCCCCTGCTCCGCGTAATTATTTCTGTACAGAACGTGTCAAGTGCCCCCGCTTCCCGGGAACTCGTTTTGCATGCAAACATTTGGTGATTAAGCGAGGCTTACTTAATTAAGCACTTTGTAATGACTCTTAAACCAAAGAAGGGTGGATTAGGAGTCCGATTCGTGCTGGCGATGTAAATGGCGCCTTCGCAACAGGGGAGGCAAATGAGGATCCAGCCTGGGAAACAGAGTAGAGACTTGGGCAACTGGGGCAGAATCCTTCCTTCATTCACTCCTTCACGTATGCATGGAGCACACCAGGAGCCAGCGTGTATGGCGAATAATATCAATAATAATAATGCCGGGCACCGTGCTAGGAAGGCTGGTGAATAACGTTGCAAAGAATAGGGACAGATGATAGTTATTGAGAGCTGGCTCTTGTAGGCAGTGCTGCTGCCACGCATAATAGTAACATTCATAACAATGTTAATGGCTTATTTATCTAGTTTGTGGTCAGACTCCCCCGTAGCGGTGTACAGTGAATTCCCTGATGTCTCCTAGTTGTCCTCTGCCTGATTTTGATGTGGTTCTTCACGCCCTGAAACGTTACTGGGTTTCTGACCGTGACCTTGGCCTTCAGAAATAGCCCCCTCTTTGTCTCTGTCTTACCGACTGAACATTTTTCACCCACCAGTGACTCACTTTTCCTTTCTGTATAATGGGTAGTTTGATGTGGATCATCTCTAAGTCCCTGTCTGATGCTTGAGAATCTTTGGAGCAAGGAGTGTCTCCTCTGCTTTGGGGACCACAAGAATGACAGTGGCAATTACAGAACCTTGGCTATCAGGTGCAATATTGCAGAAGGCTTCAGAGCCCAGCCTTGCACAGCTCTGAACCAGAGCAAGGTTGAGTCTCATCTCTGATCTTCAGAAGCTGTGTGGCCTTTATCAAGTGGCTTGCCCTCTCTGAGGCACAGATCCCTCACCTCTCAAATGACTGTTGGAGTCATCAGTACAGACTCATGGGCCCTTTTAAAACTGTCTGCCTTGTGGCAGAAGCCATTGTTTCCCAAATTTGGACCCACAAATATACACCACAGTGTCTACTTCCCTACTTGTCTTTGTTTTCTCATTTATATAATAACCTGGAAAAAATGCCTTATAGCCTGAATGATCATCTTATAACCAAGGACTTCTATGGGACTTCAAAGCCCGGATTGCTTTGTGCTTTCACAATTGTGAGCTTGCTGTGTAAAGACCAAACAGCCTCACGGTGTGGTTCCAATGAAGATTTTGCAGGTGTTTTAAGGGTAGGATGCAGAGTCAGCTCATCACATGGCAGATACAAGCACGGTAGTCTTTGGGGACCAGGGGTCTCAGCCCCACAATGTAGCACTAGACTCATGTGTGAGTGGACATGTCTCTAGACCCTAGCCTTGCACAATGTGCAGTCATTCACTGGCAGTGAGGGTGGTAGGAAATATGGAGTGAAGACCTCTCTCTCCTCCTGATACCAGCAGGAATTGCACTACGTGCTTGTTTAATGATTTCAAAACTCTGTTTCATGCAAAGCAGACCAGCACCTTGCCTACTCAAGTGATGCAACATTAAGATCAGTAGATTGAGTTAAATGTGAGGTCTGATTATCCAGAGCTAACAAGTAAAAGTTGCCATGTTAAACAGCACCTTAGTCCTAAAAGTCATTCTCTGCTTTGGAAGTATACAAGGTAGCCAACAGACATTGAGTGTGGCACCCACTGCTTCTCTCCTACTTAAAGTCAGTTCTCCCTCTCATCCCTAGTGACAGGCCCCTTCTTTCATCTGAGGTGCTGATATGCCCAGCTAAAAGGTTTTATTCCTTGCTTCCCTTAAGTTGCCAGTGCATCATAAGCTGAGGTCATTAGGTGGTATTTCTGATCAGATTCTTTAAAAAGGGTAGATGTACCTGGGAAGCATGCTTCCTTCTTGTTTTCTTCTTGCAGGGAGGACAGCTGCAATAGCTGGAGCCACAGCAGCCGCATTGTGACTGTGAGGCACCTTGAACTAGGTGACCATGTGCTAAGGATGTTAGTACAGAAAAGACTGGGCATTCCCTCATTTCTTTGACACAGGTGAAAAATAAAACCTCAATTCATTTAAAGCATTGTCATTCTGGGTTCATTTCGTTAGTCCCCATTGCCATTCCCAACTGATAGAGTTTATATATAGAAGCAGATCTAGAATGCCATCTTTCTGTATTAGACCTGGCATAAGTACTTCAGATTCAAGAAAACAGCATATTCTGCCATATTAAAATAATGTTGATAATTTAAATTCTGTGGTTTCATAGTTAGGTTTATAAGGTGAAGGGGCGTCCTACAAAAATAAGATAGAAGTTTATATGTTGACTTACATGTATTGTGTCAACTTTAAGTCAGTTTTAAAGTAAAGCGACTTAAGTAAATATTAGGGACCTCTTCATTTTCACTCCTCAAAAGAGGCCCACACATTATTTGAGCTCGAGACATGCTGGACCTGGGACTTGTCTGCAGTGTGGCCTCAGCTCCTCTTGTACACCCTGACTCACTGGAGAAAGTGAAGTAGGAGAATCAGGAATTCTCATTAGCAGGTGAGAAGAACTCAAGCTGGTTTGGCTTGAGGTGAGGGTGGGGAATAAAAGAAGTGCTTTCTGGAGTTTTGAAAAACTTTCCCACCCAAGCCAAGGCCCAGCAGCATTTGTCTTCTCAGGGTTTCCTGGCCTGGAGCGAGGCCGGAAAGCAGCAACTCTGAAGCACCTTGTGAGAGGCTGTTTTTATAGCGTCCCCTGCAAGTGCTGGCCTGGGAAAGGCAGGGCCTCCGAGGGAAACCCCACCTGATGAGATTTCCAGCTCCAAGCAGGTGGAGCTGCTGTGACTGAGAACAGATTCATCACACATCAAGGCAGGACTTACTGCTGCCAAATCAGGTCTCTCGGTGGCCCCCGGTCTCTTCATCTGTGGAATAGGACCATGGGACCAACAGAGCACCAAAGTGGCATCCATGGATGGAAAAAACACGATAACCACGGTCACACAGGAGATACCCACAAAGGGTGAGGGGTCGTGTTAGAGTTAACTTAGCTTATTTAAGGTATTCCTTTTCCTTCTGAAGGGATATTTAATTTACCATTTTGTTGCAAATGACATTTCCAGGTCCACAGTCACATTCAGATGACTCCGTGTGAAGCCTTGGACTGGGTGTAGATAAATGCAGGGACCGAGGCTGCGACCTGAAATAAGGTCAGAGGTGAAGGAGACTTGGGCCAGTGGAATCATGAGAAATAGGACCCAGAACAAATCTCTCCCAGTAATCGTCAAGGTTAAGGCACAGGGTCTTTGTTTTGTGGAGTTATGAGTGTGCAGAGCTATGTGTTGAATCTAATGGGTAAAGTTGAACAGGAATAAGCCCGAAGTTGTCCTGCTGGCTCCAAGAAGTCAATGATGTGAGTTGTAGTGGCAGCATTTTTTATTATTATTACAGTTAACCTTGGGTGTTTGCTATGTGCCAGGCACATTGCCAAGCATCTGTATGTGTTACTTCACTCCAAAGAGGCAGTGGGTTCCCCCAGCAAGGGGCTGAGTCCAGCCAGGTGAAGCACCAGTGTTCCTGGGGAATTCTGGATGAAGACTAAGTCCCTTTAGGGGCCTGGACTTATCTGGAATCATTTATTTATCGTCCATCTCTC
Organism: Hippopotamus amphibius kiboko; assembly: GCF_030028045.1. Taxonomy (NCBI): domain Eukaryota; kingdom Metazoa; phylum Chordata; class Mammalia; order Artiodactyla; family Hippopotamidae; genus Hippopotamus; species Hippopotamus amphibius. The sequence continues at coordinate 6,684,619 of NC_080193.1, read as the reverse complement.
CTGCTAGACTGTGAGCCCCATGAGGACAGAAACTGTCGCTGGCTTGTCCATCCTGAATCCAGATGCTTAACGTGGCATGTGGCGCATGTAGCATCTGAGTTCATCCTGTTGTGTGCATGAATGCAGGAATGTACGAAAGCCAGCCTCTGGCAGACGTTCAGGCCTTTAGTGGCATATTAACCTCTCTGCTAGTCCTGGACCAACCTCGATTCTGGTGTGAGTCAAAGCCTAACAGCCCTGTCATCCAAAATGGCACATGGGCTAGGAGTGTGGGTCTAGAGTCATACTTCCAATGGCTTTGAATCTCTGCTCAACCCATCTCCCAGCTGGAAGACCTCGGGTATGGGAACCAAGCCTCAGCTTCCTCCTCTGCAAATGATAACAGAGCTCGAGGGAAGAGAGAATTTGTGAAAGTGAAACAAGGCATGTGTGCAAAGCCCTGGACACAGTTCTAGGCATCGAGGGTGACATTGTGAGCTATTGTAATTGTTATTTGTAGAGTTGAAATTTTGGATCTAGAGCTAGGATTTTCATAGTTCTCTGTTAAATTTCACTTTGCAAGATTCGGTGCAGTCTCCAGTCCCTGGAGATCCTATGGGGACCTGAGTCCATTGTCCATCAGGAGTCCAGCCTCCCACATTTGATGATGGGTACTTGGTGTCTCCTCCCAAACCACCAAGAAAACAGAAGTCCACAGCCAAGGCAGAGCCACATGGGTCCTTCTGATGGAGCGGCTGTATTTCCCCGAAGGCAGAAGCAGGGGTGCTAGACACATTTGGTGAAATGGAGTTGACATCACTGACCACACTAAGAAAGGGCACAGATTTGATCCAAAAGTGCCTAGAGAGGCTCTAAGCATGGCCAACCTTGACTACTTCCATCTGTGTTCCGGGCATTGGGTTACAGATTTCACGTGCCTTATCTCATTTAATCTTCACAAGGACCTGAGAGATGACGTCTATGAGTGTCCCCATCTTACAGATAAGAAACTGAGGCTCACGGAGTGCAAAGTCACACAGGAAGTGACCAGGTGTGATCTGAACACAAGGCTATGAATTCGAAGCTTTTCACCCCATACTTCAATCGTGTCTGACTCAAGGGCTTTCATTACATGTTGGCTGCTGTCTGCTTGGCTACGGGAGTCAAGGACTCTGGGGTTTGCATAGTGACACCATGGGGTGTCTAGAATCCCACCCCAAACTCGGCCATAGCCACTCCTGTGGGCTCTCCCCGCAGGGCGGGCTGCCTTGGGAAACACCCACTTCCCAGCTGTGTGACTCCCCGGCTTCAATCACAGCCTCTTACGTGGATGAAATGACACTCCCCTCCAGGGACCAGCGCAACAATTTGTTTTGGCCGTGTTCAAAGCCAAGCTCAGTGGTGAGGGCCCGATTTCCCACACCCTGGAGTGACTCAGAGCATCAGAGATGAAATGAAAGGTTTCGAAAGAGAGAAGATGGAGCCCTGCCTACATTCAGATGTGTGGTGCAGGGAAATTCACCGCTGCGCATTCGGAACGTGAGAAATGGGAGCCAGCCTCGGAGCCTGACAGTAGGGAGGTGTTTCCACATCAGCCACTCTTTTGCATCTATTTCAAAATAGCTGTGTTCATTTATTCTATGTTCTGTTGATTCATTTACTCATCAAGTATGTATTGACCCCGTACTATGTACAGAACACTGGGAAAGATTGGGGTGATGCAGCAGGGGACGGGATGGTGGTGTCCCTGGCCTGGGGGAGCATTGGTCCATCAGAGCAGACCAGCGCTTCATGGGTAATTCCAACACGTACAGGGCTAGGGAACGTACAGGTGGCCATCCTATCATGGGGCCTCCTAGCACGATTACAGGGTAAATTTAATGACCTGGGAAAATCCTTATGCTAAAACATTAAGTGAAAAAGCAGGCTACAGAATTTCTCATGGAGCATAATTCCAGCTTTATTATAAAAATATATGTGTACGTGAATAGGGAAAAAGACTCATAAGGAAATGCATAAAAATGTCAACAGTGGTTATCGCAGGGTTGTGGGAATTAAATATTCTTCCTTTTACCTTAACACAAGGCTCTGGTTCTCAACCACAAGTAGGTATTCGTTTCGTTTTATAGGTTTATATACATTTTAATTATAAAGTAATTTATACTCATTGGAAAACTCCAAAGTCCCTAATTCCCCTCTCCCCACTTGAAACCCCATTATTTTAAAGTGTGACATGCATATTCAGGTCACACACACCCCTCCACACACACACACACACACACACACACACACACACACACACACTGCACTATTATAGTATCACTTTGTTTCTGTTTTGATTTATATTCTGTTTATAATATGGTTTGTTTCTTAATTAAAGAAATATATATTTACATATGTATCCATATATACATGTATACATAATTTCTGAAACTTTTCCTTAATATATTTTGATCTTTTCATAACAGCACATGTAGATCTACCCCGATTCCTATTAACAGCTTCAAGGTATTCCAAAGTACAGCTGTAGCACGATTTACTTAATCAGCACCCTAGTGATGGACATCCTTAGATAAACATCTTTGCATATCTGTGCAAACTTTTTAGAGGATAGATTCCTACAAACAGGCCATTGGCTGGGTCAATGGGTGTGGTCTGTTTTTAATCAGTTATTAAATTAGCATTGACTTAATAATCATACAGTCTAGGTAAGTAGAAGAAAAGAGCTAAAAACTCACAATAGTACTTCTTGGTCCCATTTTACAGATGGAGGAACTGAGGCCCAGGGAGGGCCACTCCTGGCCAAGGTCATGCAGCAAAAGAGTGCCACGGCCAAGTCTAGAAGTTGGGGCTGACACCCATCAGGGGCTCTTTTCTCCTTCCCACCCCCAGCTCTATACTCACCTGGGCTGGGGCCCCAGAGATCTCTCTGCATCCCTCCCTCCAGACTGCCCTGTCTTTGTCCACAGCTGGTTTATTGACAGTGCTTTCAATGTGTGGCCTTGTGGGTGGAATTATTGGCCCTTAATTGAATTGAAAACAAAAGGAGATTGAGTTTTATGGGGAGCGGGAGGCCACGGGAGGGGGGAAATCAAATGCAGAACAAGCATGAAAGGTTCTCGGAGGAAGCTCAGCCACAGGTGGGCGTGTGGGCTGCCTCGGCTGTTTATGGAGCTGCAGAACTTAAGGTCAGTCCCTCCCAGGGGCCCTCTGTTGTCACCTCCCCCCCCCCCACACCAACCGGATGCTGTCCTCTCCCAGGGTCCATGCTTCAGACTCTGTGAAGCACCTGGACTCCCTCCCGTGTAGCGGGACAGAGTAGGACACCAGCTCCTGGTGACTCAGGCATCTTAGGTCTGGCTGCCCCAGGCGAGCGAGAGAGGCCAGCCCCTCACTTTGGGAGCCTGGTCCAGGGAGGAAGCATGTCTGCATCACCAATCATCTCCATACCTCTTCATAGGCCCCCTGTGAGAAGGCGGGGCAGACAGTGAGAAACAAGACGGTGAAAGTCCCACCACCAGACAGCAGCCTGCTGGGCACTGAAGTGCGTCCCCTCCACCAAATTCATCTGTTGAAGTTTTAACCCTCAATATGACTATATTTGGAGATAGGCCTGTAAGGAGGTGATTCAAGTTAAATAAGGTCATAAGGGTGGGGCCCTGATCTGATGGTTTGTGTCCTTATAAGAAGAAACACCAGAGCGCTCTCTCTCTCCCTCTCTTTCTCTCTCTCTTTCACTCTCCCCCTGTCTCCCCCTCTCCCCCCTCCCTCACTCCATGCACTTACAGCGAAGAAAGACCATGTAAGCACATAGTGAGAAGGTGCCCATCTGCAAGCCAGGACTACAGTCCGCACCAGAAACCAAATCAGCTGGAACCTTGATGGTGGATTTCCACCCTCCAGAACTATGAGAGAACAAATTCCTATTCTTTAGGCTACCCCCGTCTATGGTGTTTTGTTAGAGCAATCTGAGTAGACAAATCTGTTACAGTCCTGTTACAGCCCATCTAGGACTTGAACTCAGGGCTCCAAATTCCCAAGCCCAGTGCTTTCCCCACTCCATTTTTATCCATTCGTCCCTCCATCTGCCATGTGTTTCTGTCTGTAGACTGACTTACTCCAAGGCTCAGAGGTTATAGATTATTTATTTCTGCTTCCCAGGGCTCAACCCAATGCTTGGCACAGCCTTGGTCCTTGGGGAGCTTTGCTTAATGAATAGATGCATGTTTATAGAAGCAGATGAATATTCATGGAGCCGAGAATGTCACTGGGGGCAGGAGTAGGGGATGAGGATGAGATGGCCTCTGCAAGGAGGCCACTGAAGGAAGAGAGAGGTGTGAGCTGCAGCCAGCGTGGTGGCCATGGAGGGAGGGGCATTCTAGGCAGAGGACGGTGTGAACGGAACCGAGGCAGCTGGAAATTCGGAGGCTGTTCCTGGGGAAATAGCAAATGGCTTTCTGATCAGCCAGAGAAGCGTGGCTGAGAACCAGAGGGAGGCAGAGGCTGTCTTGGGAAACACATGTGTGCCAAAGTCAAGGCATCAATTTTGACCCCGTGAGATCTGATTCTCCACCTCGTCTTGCAGACCCTGGAGGGACTCATGGCATATTCTTATAGGAACACAAAACCACAGGATAAACACAGTGCATCTTCCCAGAGCATTAATTAACTTTTTAGGGTTAATTATTTATAACTATGAGATTTGCAGCCTTGCAGTCTCTGGAGTTCCCATCTGAGTTCAAATCGTCCTTCAAATTGCTGGCCGCATTACCTTGGGCAAATCATTTCACCTCCCTCACGTCAGTTATCTCATCTGTTAGGTGTAAATAAGCGCATAAAAACCTGTGCTTGGGTGTTTGTAGCACTTTATACATAAAAGCCCCAGACTGGAAACAACCAGGATGCCCTTCAGTGGGTACATGGTGGTACATGTACAGCAGATAAACTGTGGTACATCCTCACAATGGAATACTACTCAGCAACAAAGGGGAAGAATTACAGATACCACATCAACTTGGATGGAGGTCAAGGGCATTATGCTGTGTGCAGAAAGCCACTCAAAGCTTTATGCTGTGTGATTCCATTTATAAAACTTTTTTTTTAATTTCATCTTTATTGGAGTATAATTACTTTACAGTTTTGTGTTGGTTTCTGCTGTACAACAAAGTGACTCAGCTATATGTATACATATATCCCCATATCCCCTCCCTCTTGAGCCTCCCTCCCACCCTCCCTATCCCACCCCTTTAAGTCTTCACAAAGCATCGAGCTGATCTCCCTGTGTTATGCAGCAGCTTCCCACTAGCTATCTATTTTACATTTGGTAGTGTATATATGTCAATGCTACTCTCTCACTACGTCCCAGCTTCCCCTTCCCCCCCATATCCTCGAGTCCATTCTCTACATCTGCATCTCTATTCCTGCCCTGCCACTAGGTTCATCAGTACCATTTTTCTAGATTCCACATATGTGCGTTAGCATACGGCATTTTTCTCTTTCTGATTTACTTCATGCTGTATGACAGACTAGGTCCATCCACCTCACTACAAATAACTCAATTTCGTTCCTTTTTATGGCTGAGTAATATTCCAGTGTATATATGTGTCACATCTTCTTTATCCATTCATCTATCGATGGGCATTTAGGTTGCTTCCGTGTCCTGGCTATTGTAAATAGTGCTGCAGTGAACATTATGGTACATGTTTCTTTCTGAATTATGGTTTTCTCTGGGTGTATGCCCAGGAGTGGGATTGTGGAGTCATATGGTAGTTCTACTTTCAGTTTTTTAAAGAACCTGCATACTGTTCTCCATAGTGGCCGTACTAATTTACAATTGAAGTGGTAAGATTACAGTGATGGAGAGCAGATCAGTGGTTTCCAGAGACTGGGGTTGAAGGGAGTCTGTGACTATTACGGGGTGGTCTGAGAGAGTTTCTTTGTGGGGATCAAGCTGTGTGTAATCTGAGTGTGGTGGTTGCTTTTATTCTTTAGCTGTGATAAAATGCCATAGAGCTGGATAGATGATAGATAGATAGATAGATAGATAGATAGATAGATAGATAGATAGATAGATAGATGATAGATAGATGATAGATAGATATAGATGTAAAGAATGCATATACAAACTGATAAACTCCAGATAAGGTGTGTAGCGCCGTAGCAAAGTCAGTTTCCTGGTTTCAACAGTGCACCATGCCTATGTAAGATATTATCATCCTTGAGGGAAGGAGAGGGAAGGGTACTTGGGAACTCTCAGGCCTATTCTGGCAACTTCTTATGCGTCAAACTATTTCAAGCTAAAAAGTTATTTTTAAAATGCAGATAGTCACAGTCTCTACCTTGCGATGAGGATGACACGGGATGATTTGTGTAAGGTATCTGGCACCCAGCAAATATTCTAAGTATTCTAGATATGTTAGCTTTTTGGAAAGAGGGGTGGTAGGAGCAGGATTCTGGGAGCGTCGCTGAAGCTGACAGTATTTCCCGATGGAAGCACTTAAGGCTGAAAGAGAATTCAGATTTAATCTCTCAAGAAGGAGAGAGAGAGAGAGACAGAGAGAGAGAGAGGGAGAGAGAGGAGCTCTGGTTTGTGTATGAGCCTGCATTCCCCGTCAAGCGACGCCTCGAAACGCTTTGCAAGTTCCTTGCGCAACATCTGTTAATCCCGTGATGTCAAGGCCCGAGCTCACCGAGCCTGGGAAATCGCTGCTGTGTTTTACTGACTTCCCCACAGTTGGCAGTTTCCCTCGGAATCGCCGTCAGAAACACGCCGTCCGTATTGTCAACACTTTGCTTAACCACTTCTATAAATTCAGCATTACTGTTGGAACGGTCCCGAGTTGATGGATGAAATCGGCGGCAGCCCCAGACAGCCCAGCCCCATAAAACAAAGTCCAGGGCGCGAGGCTCTAAAGAGGGAGACACTTGACATTCACCGGGACACGTGACATGGCGATGACTCACCTCTGGGCTTGAAAGCATGGCGGGTCCCACGAGGAAATGGCTCCAGGAGCAGGGAAGGATTGAAAACACGTGGTCTCCGGGTAGGATCCTGATGGGGAGATCGTTGGAGGAGTCTCTGCCCCACGGATTTGGGTGATGCCTGGAATGAAGCCAGGGGACAAGGGAAAGTGGAGAAAGCTTGGGGAGAAGGGAGTCCATGAGATGGCATAACTGGTCCACCCTGGTCCAATCACACTCGTTCTTTTGAGGAACGTGCTTTGATTGGCTGGTGGCTTCCAGTGATGCATGTGGGTGGGATGCATCCTTCCTTGGAGCACGACCTTCCACACATTCCTAAATAGGAGGTACAGAGGTGTCTCCATCTGTCCTTCAGTCTATCTGGTATCTGCCTGGTGTCATGTGCTGACCACGGGCCTGGGGTCTGGCAGACCCAGTCTGAGCTCTGCCCCACCCTTGGGCTGGGACACACATGAATGGGAATGTTTCCGTTTGTTCTTTGAGTGCCAACTGTGCATCATGCCAGATGCCAGGGAAATCACCGTGAACAAGATGACTATGGTTGTGCTCTCCTTGGCCTCAGAATGAGCGAGGCAGATGGACATTGGCCAAGTAATTAACGCAGAATGCTAGAACAATCTATAACAGGGCCCCCAGACTTAGTCTTGGGGATTAAGGAAGGCTCTCCCAAGGAGGTGATATTTAAGTGACACCCAGAGGATGAGACAAGGTGGGTTCAGAGCAAAGAGGAGGGTTCCGGGCAGAAGGGATAGACCTGACTCTGGCAGAACATGGAACTTCCAGGGTCTGAATGAAGTTTGGAGCCCAGTGCACGAGGAAGAGACTTATGTGGGAGGAAGTTGAAAGGACAGGCCAGGGCTGGACCACATAAACTCTCAAGGCGTTTGATTCCAATGGGGAAACTGAGGCCCGCAGTGCGCTAGTGATGTGAGCGGCACCCCAAGGCCTTAGCTCATGCCTTGCAAAGCTAACCAAGATGCCAGCCTGCACCCATTGCCCACTTGTCTCCCTTCATCCCTGCTCCAGAGGGGAAAGGCTGGCTGGACGAAGCATACGCCTCAAGACTGAGGCAACAGACATCAACCAACTCTCATCTTCAAGCACGTCCTCCCCCAGACCTTCAGACCCTCGGACGGGGGCCAGGTTCCCAAGTCCCAGCTCAAGAAGAGGCCGCCCAGGGGTGCTGGCCCTTCTCCTCCCACGCTCCCCCATCCCTGCTCCCCAGGCCCGCAGCTCTCCCTTCCACATCCTGCCCACCTCGGCCAACACTTTCCAAGAGCCTGTTTTTCCAGAAACACGAGTTGAGCAAAACAGTCTCCCTCCCTGAACTTGAGTCTGAAATAATAACCCCAAGAAACACACGCTTTCTTGGAAAACCCTCCCACTGCCTTTGGACACGTCAAAGCAGGGTTTGTTAAAATAATAATCTTTAGGAACTCAAGCCTCTCGGCTGCCAAATGCCTTGCATAAGAGCATCACGCATCTCCGTCCCTGACCCAGAAAACTGGGCCATGAGCTAACGTGGCCCGGAGTCCAGGGTGAAATCACTGGCTCTCTCTTTTTCTTTCTTTCTTTTTTTATTTTCTCTCTCTGGCTCTCTTTTTTTCACGTACAGATGGCTTCCTGAATCTTGCAGGGTCTGAAGCATCTGGGTGCTGTGCTCGTGGAGACAGGATGTTTTGAACAGGGCTGCACTTGGGTTGGGGGTTGGGACAGGGTGGGGGACTGACCAGACCAGAGGCTCTGGGAACTGTGAAGCCTGTGGACTTGGTTTCCGCTCAGACACTAAGTGTCCAGCAGGACAACAAGGGGACATCCAGTCCAGCGGACTAGCTGTGACCAGCGTCTCCCTTGACGCCTGCCTGGCAGACTTGTGAGGTCGCCGTCTGCCTGAGCAGAGTGGCTGCCTTCAGTGTCTTCTCCAGCCATTTGCAGGAAGAAATGCACATCTCCTATTTTAGGCGGTGGTGGGTAGACTCTTGGGCTCTGGAGTTGAGTCGTCCGGGCCTGGATCTCTGGCTCTGGTGTTTACGAGCTGTGTGACTTGAGAAAGGGACCTTGCCTCTCTGAATCTCCATTTGCTCCCCTGTAAAATGGCAAAGCTAAGAGGATCTCACTCAGGGGTTATAGTTAAGATTCGGGAAGGTGCTTAGGACAGAACCTGCATGCCATGCAGTGAAAGCCCACTGGGTGACAGGATACTGAGGAAGCCATCCACCACCCTGCTCTGGGGGGCACGCAGGATTTCCTCCAAGTGGCCTTGGGTGGAGGAAGCCTCTGAAGGGGGTTGGTGGAGAGGGTGGGGAGGTCTGCTGGCAGGCTTAGCTGGCCTCTCACATGTGACCTTCGCAATGGCTGGGTTTCCACCATCGAAAGCTCATTTTTTTCTGCCTCCAAGAGTCCCCTGCAAATTATCAATCCCCTCTAGAGGGATGGAATGTTTGTGGAGTATCAGTTTGTTACTCTAGAGACTTGACAGCCCAGATAACAACCCAGGGAAGCACCTACTATTTGCGTCCCCATTTTAGAGATAAGGAAACCGCGTCCCAGAGAGTTTACATCACTTGATGAAGCCACACAGCTAGTGAAAACTGGAGAGCCTGGAAATAAGGCAGGTAATCTGATTCCAGAGGCCCCAGGCTAACCACTGACCTTCACTGCCCCCCCCACCCCCAATGTGTCCTCAAGCAACTTTTATTCCCACCGCCTGCGTTGGGGAGGAGACTGCTTATTAGCCGGTACAAGCTCTGAACTCAGTTCTGGGTTCTCATCCTAGCTCTGACCATTCCTTGCTCTGTGGTCTTAAGCAAGTTGCTTTCCTCCTCTGAGCCTCCACTCCCCCATCTTGAAAATGGGCATAAAAATAACACCCATGTTTAAGCGAGTGGAGGGACACAATGAGATGATTCATATAAAGCCCCAGACACTTGGAAGATACTTTAAAAAGTAATCTAAATGGTGATACTCTTCTTTTTCCAGGGTGGATGGAGACACTCACGGCCCAACCACTTAGAGAGCGTTTTTGTCCAATCCAGTAGAGTCTCCTCTCCTCTTTTTTCCTTTCAACCTTTGCTCAGAAGCTAAATCAAAGCTGAGCGCTGGTCCCTGACAGGGGCTGCCTTCAGCCAGTCGCCAGTGGCCATCCAGCATGCTCTACTCTGCCTCTGCAATTAACGCCTCGGCCTCAGTGGGATGTGCTGGCCTGAAAGCCAGGCAGCATCCTCCTCCCTCAGTGGCACTGAGTCCTGGAACCCAGACAGCTGTCCCACATCCTCCTCAAAACCAGGGGAGATCTGGGGGGCTTCTCTGGACAGCTAGGCACCCCATTTTCACCTTTGGAAAAGATACTGGGCTGGGTATCCCATGAAGGGGGGCTGTCAAATCAAGTCCCTGGTTTTCAGCCTGAATGTGTGTTATTATTGTTGCCTTGCTACAGTTTTAGCAGAGGAATGTTTTTTAATTTAAATTCACTCAGATCTCCAAGGCATGCTGTATAGATATGGTTGGCACCCTGCCCATATTTGCTTGTCACTCACTGTGCGCAAGCCCACTGGCCCTAGAACTGGCTACTGTCTTTGCCCAAGACCTCTCTCTGGCCCACAGTACACACTGGGCCTGGGCCGTGAGTTAGGCCAAGGATGCTGGGGAGCTCACTTCCCTGGGAGCAGCCCTCAGCAAATAACTGACAGGAGCTGGAGGATAAATAGCCCAGCTCCCTCACCCCAGGGTGAGACAACTCTGAGGTTTGTCCTACACGGTCTCCAAGAGGTCCCCGGCAGGACCGAGCTCCGGTTGTCCACGGCAGACGTCTGCTGATCAGCGTATCCGTATTTGTTTCTTCCCATCCCTGTCCCCCTGCCCACCACCCTATGGAGGCTTCCTGAGTTCATCCCCCAAAGGAGCCACCTGCCCTGGAGTCCTTATCTCAAGCTTTGCCCTGGAGGATCCCAAACTAACACAGATGCATAAAAGTGATCATAACTGCTCACATATATTTTGCAGTTTCTATGGGCCAGGAGGCACTGTGCTAAGTGACTGTCATGGCCGGAGTCATTTAATGATTACAGCAGTCCTGGAGGAAGGTATTGTTATCATGCCCCTTTTACGGATGGGAGCCACAAGCCCAGAGAGGCCAAGTAACTTGCCTAAGGTCACACAGCCAGGAAACGTTAAAGCTTCTCTGTTGGAGCTAGGAGTGGGTGCCTGGACTCCACTTACTGACCCCGCCTCACTTCCTCTACCCTTTGAGTTACCCCAGTCCCCCCAGAACTCACCTCTGACCCCATCAGAAGTGGGAAGGGGAAGGTTAAATAAGACACAGCCAGTGACATGCCTGGTGTGCTGTGTGCCACAGCCCCGGTAGCCCTGTGTTCTATCTTGGGACATACTTCCCAGTTACCCTTATGCTGTCTGTATAGGAGGCAGGGGAGGCAGCTGACGGTCCAGGTGGAGCCAGGCTGCCTGGGTGTGGAGTTTATTCAGCCGCTGACGAGCCGCGTGAACTTGGGCAAATCTTAGGGCTCAGTTTCCCTGTTTGCAAAATAGAGATATTTGTCACAGCAGACTAATCATGTCTGTTCACAGAGTTGGTGAGGGCTTTCAAGGAAGTGACCTTTGCAAGGCACACAGAACAGTGCTCCAAACTATTACATGTAGGTCACAGCTTGTATAGCGTTTAGTCTTACCAAGTCCTGGAATTCACGGCAGTAAAATGAGGACAGTGCTGTCACCTACTACCCTGAGTGTTGTGATGAAAAGGAAATCATGTGAAGAGCGTGCCTGGAACATGATAGCTACACAGTAATTGAGGTGTTTTAATTTTCATATTAATTCATTAATGTTAGCTCGTAAGAACTAAGATTAGCTAGTTAATATTAATTAGCATTAGTATTTAATATTTAGTATTCCTGACCTGACTATAATAGAAATGGCTACTAGGTTCTGATCATTTTCTGTGGAGCTGGGCACACAGTGAAGTTCACGTACACATCATTTCACTTTATTGTTATAGCAGCTGGGGGTGCCAGGTAAAATACAGGATGCCCCATTAAGTTTGAATTTCAGAGAAACAATATTTTTTGGTATAAATATATCCCAAATATTACATGAGATATACTTATGCTAAAGCATTATTCATCACATCTCTGAAATTCAAATCTGTGTTTTTAATTGCAACATCTAGCAACTATAGCAACAATCCAGAAACAGATGCAAAGAGCTGAAATGACTTGGAAGATGACCTGGAAGATGCAGAGCCTAGTAGGGTCTCTCGGGTCCAGGACCCGTGGGTTCATCCACTTCCCTGGGTGTAGCGGGCAAGGGGTGTTTTCTCAGAGGAAGTTGCTCTTTTGATCAATTGGACTGTCCTCCGTATGTCATGATGGGGGTACAGTCTGCTGGTGTTTTGAGGGATCAGCTCCCGCTTTCCCTCTTTGCCTGAAGACCCCTGGGGACTCTTCAGCACCCCCTGCTGTCCGTGTACCTTGGCTGCCAAGCAGGTGACCTGCTCCGTGGTTCACACCCTGGGCTGAGCCCCCAGGTCCCTGCTGTGGAGGGAACAGGACCAAATTCAAGGCTGGCTGGTGTCAGGCAACCCTGCAGGAAACAAACAGACACAAGTGGAAAAGGGGAAAAACTCCACCAATTACTTAATGCTTTCCTGGTTCCAAATATTTCGCCTCGTGTGAACTGAGCTCGGAGACTTGGCTGGGAGAGTGGGATGCAGCAGGGGCCGGGAGACGTTTGCTACGCACATCCGGAGGGATGGAATTGCGCTTTCAGATTCTGTGAGGTGGATCGGGCATCCCTCATCTGAAAACATCTTGAGGTCAGAGCCGAGGTCAAGGAGAGGAATGGGGCCCACCTGGAGGTGCAGGTCTCCCCCTGGGCTGCCCTCCCCAGCCTCCGCTTCCTGCTGCGGGCGCTCCAGCCTGTTTCTCTCCTGTTCCCCTGCCCTCTGGGTCCAGCTCCCTGCCTTTAGCACGTGTCCCCTCACCCACACAGACCTTCCTCCCCTGTGAAGGGGTCTGTGAACGTCCCCAGGGACCCAGACATTCAGGACAGGGCCTCTGGATGCAGCTCCCTCTTCACAGATACAGAAACTGAACCCAGAGAGGGGGGTTTCTCTGACGTCCTGGAGGGACCTGCAAGCAGGGTCTGGACTCCAACACCGGGTCCCTCTTCAATGCCCAATGTGGTCTATTTGACAGTGAAAGGGCACCCTAAGGTGGGCCCTGCTTCTTACCTGCTGGGGGAACCTCAGGGAAGTTGCTTAGTTTCTCCAAGGCTCATTCCAATGATGGTGCTGTAAAAAGTACACTGGCTGGGAAGATATGACACCCATGTTTTTGTGCCAAAGTTCTTTCTTTCTTTCCCCTTCCTTCCTTCCTTCCTTCCTTCCTTCCTTCCTTCCTCTTTCCTTCCTTCCTTCCTTCCCCACTTTCCTCCTTTACTCTAGACACGTTTCTATAATATTGTTATCCTAGGACCTAAGGACATGGAGTGAATGAGGCCCACACCAAGTCTCCAGGCCCCCTCAGTCCAGGGGGAGAGACAGACAAGCAAACGGACATAGACAACCTCAAGGCAGACCCGCGAGGGCAATTCGGGAGGCCTGGTGGTCTGTGGGATTACAAAGCAGGAGATCCCCCTCCCCCAGCCCCTGGACGGGACAGGGGAGCCTTTTCCAGAATGTCATCTTGGACTGAGACTTGAGAGATGACTAGGGTTTATCTGGGCAAAAAGTGAGGGGAAGGGCATTGTAGGAATAAGGAACAGCCTGTGCAAAGCACAGTGGACTGGTTCTGGGACATGCGTGGAGTCCGGGAAGGGTTCGGGAATGAGGAAGCAGGTGAGGAAGGGATGAACAGGACAGTGGGGCTGCCAACCCTATTGGGTTCCGTCCAGAGGGCCCTGGGGCCCCAGCTTTCTCACCAGCTTTTCCGTGTGGCTTCGCTGAGTGTGGAATCTTTGAAACCAATTTGGACCAGATCAGAGTTGCCAGCCTGAAGTTCTCTAGTCTGAGGGCCCGTGGGCTAGACAAGCTCTAAGAGCCCCTCCTGCTTCAAGGTTAAGGCCCTGGTGGAGAAAGGGGCTCAGGGACCCATCCCCTCCCCCACCCCCCCACCCCCCCACCACCGCACACATAAGCTGAAGCCCTGAGCCTGCTTCATAAGCCACAAAGCTGAGCGGAAAGACCATTGTATAGGCGTTGGTCGTGAGGAAGAATCTCCCACCTCCTTCCATGCCACTGGGGCCTATGACTTGGTAAGTTGGGAAAAAGGACCCACATCTGATTTCCCCACTGGTTCTGGCCAGAGTCCTGGATGTCTCTCCCCTGCTGACTCACCATCCTCTAGAACTACCAGTAACAGCCACCCGTTCCCAGTCACCCACACTGCCCTCGTGATGTTCCCAGCAACAGCCTTGCAAGTACTGTTAAGCTCCACCTCACAGGGGAGGCAATGGAGGCTCAGAGAAGTGAAGCCATCTGCCTGGGGTCACACAGCAAACAGAGTTCAGCAGGGATTAGAAGCCAAGCATGTCTTATTCCAGAGGCACCGACTTTCCCCTGAGCTGCAGTGGCTCTTGGACAGGGAAATTGGAAGATGCACTCCACCCAGGGAACTGAAGTTTAAAGGCATCTAAATAAGTCCCCTGATGAAACAGACAAGAAATATCTCCTTCCTGAGGAGGAAAGGACTCTCAGCTCCCTATGAACCCCTGGACGCGCAATGGGCATCCTCAGGACTCCAGCAAAATGCCAGAGATGACCCCAGCTGCAGGGGAAGGACCCTCGTGGGGTCATGCGTACGTGATAGGAAACCCAAAAGATACCGCATGTGTACACACACATACACACTCACAATTGCAGTGCACTTTAGAGTTTATAAAGGCACTGCTTCCCTGCATTCACATGTTCACCCAGAGGCCACGTGTGATGGGTGTATTTGTGTCATCCCCATTTCCCAGAGGAAGCAACTGAGGCTCAGCAAGGTTAAGGATTCCGGTGGGTAGAACTGGCAACAGGTCCCAGCACCACGCACTGTGTTCACCCTGCTGTGGCCCCAGCACATCATGAGTCTTCAGAAAGCGGGGTGTTGTCCTCACTGCAGGAGCCCCCACGACCAGCACTTCACTCGAATCCAAAGAAATTAATTCAGGTGACTTGTGTGTGGATGGGGACCAGGTCTGTCTTATTCACCCCGTAATCCCAGAACCTGGCACAGCCCCTGGAGCAGAGGAGCCTCACGGTGAATACCTGGGAGTCTGAACTGAATTGCAGGTTTATTGAGATAGTGAATGAATGAATGAATTAAAATATATAGTAAACAGATACAGGGTTAGGTGAATAGTTTCACTAATTAAGCGCATTAGGATGTTTGGATGAAATTAAAACTATATGGATGGTAATAGAGGAAGGCAGGATGGGTGGATGGATGGATGCATAGATTTATTGATAAGCATAAAGGTGCAAGATGGATGAATGAATTAATGTAGACCTAAACAGACAGGCGATCATCAGACAATCTATTAACAGCTGACGAGGTGGAAGGATGGATAAATGAACCAGCGGGTGGTGGTTCACGTGTGGGTGAGTTGTCAGAGTGGCCCACCTTTTGGGCTGCTCAGGGAGAGCAGAGCTCCCTCCATCCTCAGGCATGCGGCACCCGCCTCCCACCTCCGTCAGAATCCTGCAGTTGGGTTATTTTTGTCCCCGCTGCGAAGGGGAGCTATCTTTTTTGGACACAGCTTGTTAGAGGAGAAAGCACGCAGAGCCCTTCCTCCCACGGGTGCCTCTTTAGCTGTGCAGTCCCCTCTCTGTCAGGCATCCAGGAATAAAACTGAGCAGAAAGCCACAGAAAGTGCAAGAAACCCAACACAGAAAGACAGAAAAGGGAGCTGGGAAAGCTCTCCTGCCCTCCCCAGGGAGACAGAGATCCGCGGGAGAGAGGTTTCTTGGGCTGAGCCTGAAATCACTGACCTCCAGTCACTCATCCCACTGTTGGTTAGTGAACTCCGTGTGCCAGGCCTTGGGGGCACAGTGGGGATTTGCACAGGCACAGCCAGTGCCCACATGGAACTTGCCGTCTAGCGGGGGAGAAGGACAAAAATCTGTGAACAAAAATATAGTACGGCATCAGAGTAAAGGAATCCAGAGTGTGTTAATTACCTATTGCTGCATAATGAATTACCCAAAACTTAGTGTTACAGTTTCGGTGCCGCTGTGTGACTCCGGTTCGGGTTCTCCCAGGAAGTTGCAGTCAGGGTGTCAGCCAGGGCTGCTGTCTCATTTGAAGGCTCCACCAGGGCTGAAGGGTTCATTTCCAAGGTGGTGCACAGGCGTGCCTGGCAAGGTCATGCTGGCTCTGGGCAGGAGGCCTCAGTTCTCTCCATGTGCACATCTCCAGGAGGCTGCTTGAGCATCCTGACAGCGTGGTGGCTGGTCCCACTCTTATGAATGATCCAAGAGAAAGCAGAGGGAAGCTCCAAAGCCTCTTATGACCTAGTCTCAGAAGTTGAGCACTGTTCCTTTTGCCACATTCTATTCCTTAGGAGCAAGTGGCAGAGTCTGGCCCACACTCAAAGGGGAGGAGAACAGAGCTTGCCTTTGGAAGAAAGCGGTGTCAAAGAAGATGAGACTGAAGAGAGGCAGGAGCAAGGCTCTGTAGACCAAGGTGCACAGTGTGAATTCTGAATGGCTGGAGATTTTCTTTAGTTCTTGCTTGTGCCACTTTTTTTTTGTTTGTTTTGGCTGCTTTGGGTCTTTGCTGCTGCGTGTGGGCTTTCTCTAGTTGTGGCGAGCAGGGGCTACTGTTTGTTGTGGTGTGTGGGCTCATTGCAGTGGCTTCTCTTGTTGTGGAGCACAGGCTCAAGGTGCGTGGGCTTCAGTAGTTGCGGCATGTGGGCTCAGTAGTTGTGGCTCACAGGCTCTAGAGCACAGGCTCAGTAGTTGTGGTGCACGGGCTTAGTTGCTCCACAGCACACAGGATCTTCCCGGACCAGGGCTTGAACCTGTGCCCCCTGCATTGGCAGGCGGATTCTTAACCACTGCGCCACCAGGCACTTTGTAACCACTCAAGAACCTCATGCGGGAGGTTCTCTCATTATTTCCAGGGTAGAAGAAGTGAAGACACTGAGGAACAGAGAACTTAAGGAAGATCACACACCCACCTGTGAATTCAAAGCCAGGGATTAGAACTCAGGTGGGTGGCCCCAGAGGCAACAATCTTAAAATGCTATAGGGGGAATGTTGCCTTTAGCGTGTAGAGAAATTGGGGTCAAAATGCCTCTGAAGAGAAAAAGGCAAAGTAAAAGGGAGAGCAGTGGACGCAGAGGGAGATACAAAATGCAAGAGAGGATGGGAGATCCAAAGGTACAGTAATGGAGAAAGACAGCAGGGGAGATACAAAAGGATTAGGGGCGGGGAATCTTTAGGCAGACAGGCGCAAGGTGGTGGGAAAAATAAAGCAAGAGACACAGACACGGAGACAGTGGGAGGCGGAGCAGGGGTGCCGGCGTGCTTGGGGTGTGCGTGTGTGCTGGGCACCATCTTTCAGGAGAGCTGGGGGAGGGAGAGGAAGCTGACAGGAGACAGTGCGATTCCAGTAATTCCAGATGAAATAACAGCCAGAATGCTTGCCTGCCAGGCAGTCCGGGTGGAGCGGCCAGGGAGAGGGAGGGAATGGCCGGAGGAAGTTCAGCAAATAGCGTTCTGATTCCCTCCTCCACATCCCCAAGCTAGGCTAGATGTGGGGGCGGGAAGGGTGGTCCTGAGCTGGGAGCTGGAAGAAGGACATCTGGGTGGGCGGTGGTGCCCAGTGAGCAGGAGGACACCTGTCTCCACCAGCCCATGTGAGGCTGGAGGCTCCCAGGAGCCCTGGCAGGGGACCAGAGGGTGACAGAGAGCGGCTTCAAACCTTAGCCAACCTCACACCAAGGAGAGTGGGGTATTGAGGGAGAAAGGGAAGGATTTGACCTTCCCCAGGCACCTACTGTGTGCATGATGGGTCCATTTTCCCTTGCCTAAAAAAGTGCCTACCTGAGCTGCACACACCATCTACACCTTGTCTCACTCACACCCTCCACCCGCATCCCCCAACAGCGTCAGGTACTCAGTAAGGTCCTCATTTGCAGGAAAAGAAAGTGGAGTTCAGAGAGGGCCAGTCGCCAGCCCGCTGTCACTCAGCTGGAAAGTGGCGGTGAGTGTCCAAGCAGCCTTAAGCCATCAAGCAAGGCTACCCCGCATGTCTTAATTGAGCCCCTTAAATTCCAGGTATGGAGAGAGAGACACCATCCCTCCTCAATATCAGATGTACTGAAAAGTTGGAAGAACATTGCTTGTCTACCTTCACTTTATTTTGCCCTGTTTGCTTTCTCTTTCTTCCTTCTCTGCCTTCCCAACCACCCCCCCACCCCACATTTAAAAGTAAACTGCAGATCTCAAGGTACTTACTCCTAAATGCTTCAACAGGCATTGCCTAAAGATACGGAACATCTCCTGTAATCACAACACAGTCATCACACCCGAGAACTTTTACACTGATACAATCATAACACTATCGAATGTGTAGTCCATTTCCAAATGCACCCAATTGTCCCAAACATGTCCTTTAAGCAGTTATTTATTTTTAAAATCCAGGATTATGCATGGCATTTGGTTTTCATGCCTCTTTTGTCTCCTTTTATCTAGAACAGACCCTCACTTTTTTCTTTTCTTTTTTTTCCTTCCTTCCTTCCTTCTTTCCTTTCTTCCTTTCTTCTTCCTTCCTTCCTTCCTTCCTTCCTTCCTTCCTTCCTTCCTTCCTTCCTTCCTTCCTTTCTTTCTTCTTTCTTTTTCTTTCTTTCTGACATGGACATTTTTGAAGGCTCCAGACCCACTGGGCTGTAGAACGGCTCACAGTCAGATTCAGAGCAGACCTTTGGGCAGTCACATCACAAAGGTATGTGTGTGCTTCCTGCTTCATCTCTTCTGGGGACACATGATGCTACTCAGTCCCCTTATTGGGGATGCTAAGTTGGTTAGTTGATTAATGTGAGGTCCACTTGGTCTACCCTTTTCCTTGTGTAAATAATACAAAATCTGTGAGGTGCCACTGGGGATTGTGTCAACGTCCCATAAGTTGGTAAACTTTTACCCAGTCGTTTTTTGTTGTTGTTGTTGTTGTTGTTTGTCTCCATCAGTAATCCTTGCCAGAATCAAATATTGCCGTGGTGGTTGCAACATGGAGATTTTTGTTTAAAGTTCATCATTCTTTTTTTTTAACACTTGTTCGTTAATATTTTTTGGTACAGAGTTTCCCACTGCCTCCCCCTTCTTTTTTTATTTCATATGTTATCCATTAGCATTTTTTTAGTGCTCAAATGGCCTCAGAGATGGCCAGCGGGAGCTCCTCCAAGCTGGCCCTTGGGTCTGTTTGCACGTCTCCCTCATTCTTGGAGAACTTTCTAACTTTCTGATAGAAAAGAATGTCCCAGGCTCCTCTTGCATTTTCTTTACACCAGTTTTGGAATCATCCATTTCTTCAAGACCACCCAGCTCCTTTCAGTGGAGAATGGTATTTAGAAACTAAGATACGGGTCCGAGGTGTGCTCATTCCTGCTAAGATGTTGCTGTTTCTAGGATCTTTCAGAGGCGAGAATACACGCATAAACTCATCGCAATGCCACCCACTCAAATCCAGCGACACTAGGTTCTCCCTCACATTCCCCCGTTTCCTTCTTGCCATCTCTCTGATTCCACCATAAGAACCCCATTTCCCCAAATATCAAAATGTATGTTCATCTGTTCTGTCCTATAAGCCACATGAAATAGTTTCAGAATCACACCAATCCAACTATCAGTGACGACATATTCATTAAACTGTAAGATTTCTTTGAAGTTCTTCTCGCCTTTAGAGTATATTCAATTAAGAGGGTATAATTGAAGAACTGTGTTCAAAGGTTACTTGAACTAACTCCCTGTCTGAGTGATTCTTTTTTTGTAATACCTGTGGCTGCTCAAAAACTACACAAAATGTAGTCGCTTCAAACAATATTTATTATCTCACAGTTTCTGAGAATGTAGGTGTGGCTTACCTGGGCTCTCTGCTTCAGGGTTTCTCCCGGGCTTCTGTCAAGGTGTCAGCCAGAGCTGGGTCCCTCTGGAAGGCGTGACTTCCATGCTCACTCCTGTGGTTTTTGGCGAGATTCAGTTCCTCGAGGGCATTGGGCTGCAAGTCCCAGTTTTTCACTGGCTGTTGGCCAGATGCCACCCCATTCTTTGCCAGACAGTCTTCTCCACCAAAGTAAGCACATGAGAAGGGCCAGAAATGGAGAGTTCTAGCAAGACAGAAGTCACAGTTGTTTTTAACTTAGTCTCTGAAATGACATCCCATCACCTTTGCAGTATTCCGTCCACTAGAAGTGAGCCCCTAGACCTGGTCCATAGTCGCGGGAGAGAGGGTTATACTAAGTCATGAGCTCCAGAACTAGGGATCCTTGGGAACCAGTTTAGAAGTTTACCTTCCCGAGTTATCAGTTTGATAAATAAATTCCTTTGTTTCTGTTTGTGTTCAATTTTAAGGTTTGATGTCCTTTTCAAACTTCTTAATTTTTTTCTTTGAATCTATAAAACGATTCATAGGGTTCAAGAGTATAAATTGTATAAAAAGAAGTCCCAAGGGACGTTCACTCCTATTTCCATTCTGTCACCCTGTTCCCATCTACATCCTGTACTAATCATTTTCATTCACTTCTAACCAGAAGTGCAAACTACCAGTTTTTTCTTTTACAAATTTATATTCCATAGATGTATGGCTTCAAATGACAGGCAATTATTTAGTTCCTGAGTCTGTGGCTCAGTGGGGGTTTCTGCTGAGCGGGGCTGGCTTCCCTAATGTGTCTGTGATCAGCTGCAGCTCAGCAGTGATGCTCTACTTGGAGGGGTTGGCTGAGATGATGGGAGGGACTGGACCACATGTGTCTCATCTTCCAGGAAGCTAGCTTGGGCTGGTTCTCATGGCAGCATTGGGGTTCCACGAGAGAGACAGGAAGTGTGCGAGGCCTCTTGAGTCCTAGGCTTGGAAGCAATACGACATTGCTTCTGCTGCGTTCTATTGGTCACTAAAGTAAGTCATGTGGCTGGTTAAGAGTCAAAGGATGAGGAAACAGACTCACTTCTGGATAAGAGGAGTTATAAAGTCACATTGCTGTGGGTGCATGGAGAACTAGAGCATTTGGAAAAGTAGGGTTTTAGGCAAAAGTAATTTAGCACATGGGATCACCTTACTAACATGGAATTTGGGTATTATTCCAAGTCAGGGCTCTGCAAACATTCTCTGTAAAGGGTCAGATAATAAATATCTCAGGTTTGGCGGATCATATGGTCTCCCTTGCAACTGCTCAACTCTGCCTTTGTAGCGTGAAAGCAGGTGGATAAAAATCACAGACAAATGAGTGTGGCTGTGTTCCAATAAAAGTTTATTTACAAAAACAGGCGGCGGGCTGGATTTGGTCCACGGGCTGTAGTTTTCTAACCCTGGCTCTAAGTGTATGGAGAAGCTATTAAAAGGTTTTAGGCTGGGGAGTGCTGAGAGAACATCTGAAAATGCCCTCAGGCTGGAGAACGGATTGGGGTGGGAGGAGGGAGCCTGGGGACCCCTCAGGAGGCTGCCTAAGTCTCTGGGAGAGAAAGGACATGACGTTGGCCCTGATCCGAGGGTGGCAGCAGGGGTGGGAAAAACTAGATACATTGGAAACACATGTAGAGGTGGAATCTGCCAATCCTGCCCCAGGCGGGGTTGAATGTGGGTGGTGAGGCACAGGAGCGAGGAGATGCACCCAGGTACTGTGTGCGGGCGATGCTGATGGCAGAGATGGGCATGGGTGGAGGACCAGAGAAGGAAACTGAAGAAAGTGTCTCTTCTTTCAAGGAGCCCATGCCCTCAGATGTAGCTAAGAGGTCCTCTGAGGCAGAGGAAGAGAATGCCACATACCAGAGATTCATAGCAGGGAAAACTGAGGCCCACAGTGGCCACGCGGCGATTGGCAATGAACCCTGGACTCAGTCCCCAAAGCTCATTCCCCTAGAACCCATCGTCCCTCCTCGGTGGCTATCTGTCACCCAGCTCCTTAAAAGAAAAAGGAAAGGATGTTGAGTAACACAGCATAGTAAATCAACTATACTTCATTAAAAATTTTTAGAAAAAGGAAAAAAAAAAAAAAAAACGAGAGGGACCTCTTCAGTGGATTTGTAAGCAGGTGCGATGACTCGGAGATGATACTCCTTCACCAGGGCTGATGGGGCTCTGGCTCAGCACTGCATAGGGCCTTCAGTTTCTGGAAGCTTAAAAGAAGAAGGATTTTGAGCTCTGAGGCTTTCACATCACAAGGAAATAAAGTCCCTAGTAGAATGAGAGGATCAGATAAGTCGAGACAAAAATGGAGTGGCATAGAGGAGAAATCTCTATCTGCATTATTCCTCTGCCCCTTACTGCTCATGATGAGAAATAGGGGGTCGCGCTGGGGAGCCTTAGGCTGATAACTAGCATCCCCCCACCCGTTTGGGTTCCACGAGGCTCCTGAAAATAGAGGGATGATTTGGGCTGGTGAAGAGGGAACTCCAAAACACAGTTTCCCCTTCCCAGACTCCAGGAGAGATGCTCGTGGCTTAACCAGGTGGAAAACCCAGCTTCCTGCAGCAGGGACTCTGAGGGTGCAGAGCCTAGCTTATAAACACTCAAAATGAAAGAGGTAGCATTGCCCCTCGGTTATCAACTCATTAGATGCATCCTCCAGGTGTGGATAAAGCATCCTGGCTTTCCCTGCCGGTCCACGTCCAAGTGCGGGGCCCTTAGCTGACGGCAGAAAGGAGGCTTGGAGACGTATATACTCTGGGGTTACATAGACCAAGTTGAATCCCACCTCTGTGTGACCTTGGGCAAGTCTGTGCCTCTTGGAGCACTGGTTTCCCCATCTGGACAAAGGGGATGAAGATGGAATGCATCTAGGGAATGAAGTAAGACAATGTGTGTAAGATGGGTTGCTAGGGAATGAAGTAAGGCGATGTGTGTAAGATGATGGCTCAGAGTGGGTGCCAAGTGAACAACAGCTTGAGTCATCCCTTTCCTAAGGTCTAATCCTTGGAAAAGAAAGAAGTAGAAAGAATTGGAAAACAGCACTTACAAAGAGCCTATGCTGTACGAGGCACTTCAAAAAACTTTTTTCGTGAGGTTCTCATGTCAATATCCTCTGCGATGAGTGCTGTGTGTGTAATAAACACATAAACAGACACCGAGGTCCCCTCAAAACTGCCAATATGGGACCATAAACTCGAAACATAACAGATAAAATCAGCCTGTCTGCACTCTGGGGTCTAAACTCAGAACATCTCTTAGACCAGATGTCCCAAAACCACAGGTCAGATCCATCCTGCCACCTGTTTTTGTCAACAAGTCTTTACTGGAACCCAACTACCTATTTGCATATTGTCTGTGGCTTTGGGTTGCAGGAACGGAGTTGAGTAGTTGTGACCAGACGGTCTGGCTTGCAAAACCGAAAATATTTACTACCTGGCCGTTGACAGTAAGTTTGCCCTGGTCTAGAGCCATGATAGTAACGCCCCCGCGATGGATGGAGCTTCCTGGGTGCCAGGTGCTATTCAGAGCACAGTATCTGCACGGCTGTGTTGGGTCCTCCCACCTTTCCCGGGAGACGGGTTATTAACCCCCCAAGGAGTGTGGCAGCTGAGATTTAGGGAGGTGAATGGGGTAAGAACTGGGGGGTAGCCACACAGGGGTTAGATCTGACCCAGGTCCAACTTGACTGGAAAAGCTCCCACTCAACTTTTTGCAGGAGGAATAAACAGAATTAGGGGCTGGTCTCCTCAGTCACAGTAAAAAGGCCAAGCTGTGAGTCTCTACCATGCTGTTCATTAGAATCACCCAGGGAGGTCTTTAAAAAATAGGACCCCTGGTTTCCCACAACCGCAGTCTGACTGAATTTTAATTGGTCTGCGTTGGGGGTGGGTATTTTTTATAGCTCCTCAGGTGATGGTATGTGTGGCAAAGGGCGAGGTCCTTGGAGCTAAAACAAAGAAAGGTGACCCGTGTCCCCCAAACCCTAGAATGATGGGGAGCCCACCTGAGCCTGGTGCCCTTCTGCTTTGGCATCACCGAGAGGGTATCTTAGCGCCTGAGCCCTCTGGGTGCTGGAACGGGACTCCTGGAAGGATGCGCCAGGACTGGGTCAGACCACCCCCCCGACTGTTATAGCTCCTGCCCTCCCATGACCCATCCAAATCAGTGGCCGTGAAGAACACTCATTGGTCTTCTGTGGGGTTAACTAGTTAGTATAAAGTTAGTCTAAAGCCACCCTAAGGGACTGTAGGAAAAAAGTCACTCAGTCCAGCAGAATTGACCAGTAGGGGGGTCAAGAAACTCACATCTCTTTGCAAACAATGACGTTCACTTTGGAGGTATACGAATACCCTCTCTGGGCCGGTCACTGGCTAAGTGCTGTGCATTCTTTCCTTTATTTAATCCTCGAGGCAAGTCTAGGAGGGAGGTTCTGTTGTCAACTGTATTGATGGAGAAACTGAGGTGGGAAGAGGGGGACGTGGGGCGGGGAGGGGGAGGTGAGGCGAGGCCATGAGCCCCAGGCTCCCATCTGTAACTGAGTGTTGGCGCTGGAAAGCGATCTTTCGCCCCCCCCCCCCCCCCCGCCCGCCCCGAGAACATTCTTCCAGGAGGGGCCTCTTTGAATTGCCGCACCGACATCTCCTTGGCTGGAAAAGATCTTTGTTCTGGGAATGCATCTTGAGAAATAATAGGCCGGGGCATTTCTTTCCCCCTTACTCGGTCCCTCAGCATCCTCAAGAGAGAACTAAGCGATCAGGAGAAGGGTATTCTGCAGCAGGGCCCCTCACTGCCATAGGTCTAATAAAACAAAACCCAAGCCAAATTAGGGGCATATTTCATCTAATGGGAGGAAATATATGTGGCATTTCTGCCTGGCGCTTGACCCGCTGCATTTATGCGCAGAGAGAGGGTTCGATACATCACGGGGCAGTTATACGCTACTTAAGTGGCCTCCCGGGCAGGCGAGGGACGAGAAGAAAAATCTCAGGCCCGGGCCTGGGCCTCCGTCTTCCTGCATTTCTACCATCTTGCTTTTGGGCCAGCGTTTCCAGGCAGCGTCACAGCGTTCTGGCTTGGGGGAAAGACCTCCATGGGAATCCAAAGACCGGGTTTGGTCCCACTGTGCCACTCGCTGACTGTGGGTCCTTGTGTGAAGCGTGGCTCCTGGCTGAGCCTCAGTTTTCCCATCTGTGAAATGGAGAGGTTGAGAATCAGTGCCTTCAAAAGTGAATTGAGCAGTGATCCAGAATTTGCGGGGAGAGAGCTGATTTCTAAGAGCACCTTGGGGGGCAAACAGTGCCCTAGAGGTGAAGCCAGGGTCTCTCAGCTCTCCTGAACTTCAGAGCCATGCTACTGTGTCTGTATAATGCAGGGTGTCCAAACTATTCAAACTCAACCCCAGTAAATAGATACATGGACATATACACATGTATAAACATATACATGTTTATAAATTGTGATCATGGACCACTTTATTCACAGATTATGTACATTATAAGAAGACAAGAGGGGAGATTTGAAAAGGAAAAGCTAAACTACATATAGTAGTTCTATTAAAATTCTAACATGCCCTCCCACCCTCGGAACGACCAATCCCACTTGCCCTGATGTACTTCTTTCTTTCCTATAACATTTATCACCTTCGAGCATATTCTAAAATTTGTGATTTATAACTTCTGCATACTCTGAGGCTGAGAAATCAGGCTGGAGAGATGGGAAGACCAGATACTGCACCTCTAGGGCTAGGTTTCCTCCTCCGTTTCTAAATAAACAGGTTCCTGTAAAACTGGCAAACAACAGACGCATTAAGAGGATATACTGGGAGCAGTTTATGGAATAATCTGGAGACATTAACCCAGAAGTGGATTCTGTCCAAAGCCATCTATGGGTAATTGCATTGATCTCATAAAACAAGATTTAGAGCTTGAGAGTATGTATTTGTAACGAGAGAGGCAGGATACGCCAGGCCCTATTAGGTGTGGTCCCATCCATTGCCTCATTCAACCCTCGGCTACTCAAGGTGATGGGTCCTGTGACTAGGACGCATTTTGGAGACGAGGAAACTGAGCAAGACTTCCAGCCTGATAGAGTCTGACTTCAAACCCAGGCCTGTCTGATCCATGCCATTCCCATGTTGCAGCATCTCTTGGCTGAAGTGAGCCAGGCCAGGTGTCCAGCTGCCCCTGCTGCCCTGGGGAGGATGCATCTCAGAGCCGATAGTCTGTGAGCCTGGGAGGCAGACACATTTGGAGGATGGGCTTCTGGGCTGCGTGTTGGCCGGGGTCCAGGCTCTGTGCCGACTGCAGCTGGGGGAGAGAAGAGCCCACTGATTTAGAGCCCATCTGGATGGACAGCCGACAGGAACCGGGCTGCTCCAGACACTCTGGGAGAGCGATAAGCACGGCCTTCGGGTGCCCCCGCATTCCTGGCCAGTGACGCCGCTGTGGGGGAGGCGGCTGCGTGGAATGCCTCTGCTGGTCCCCCACTTCCCAGGCCCCTCCACACAGCTTGTGGCCTTCTGAGGACCCCCAGATCAGCAGGGACCCCTTGCTCTGACTCCTCCCCTCCCTGGGCTGCCAAGGCTCATGGATCTGGAGTGTGGGCTTGGGGGCTCATCAAAGACAACTTAAGTTTCAGGGACATGGATCCCTGCCCAGGAATATGGGGACCCCTACACACACGCCAGGAGACATTTCCTGGCCACTTCCTGCTTGTTTTGTGAAAGTGAGGGCCACCCCAAAACCCCAATCTCTTCTCTACACCACACAGTCTTTCTCGCGCCCTCATCTGACCATGTCCTTCCTCTGCCTACAACTTTCCGTGGCTCCCCATTGCCCTCAAGGAAAATCCAAATCCCTTTCCCTTTTTGGCTGGGAGATTTGGCCCCTGTTGACCTCCAGGCCTCCTTCCTCCATAACCCCCTCCCCAGCCCCCACTCCTCTCAGAACACCCCCCACCCCACCCTCACACTAGGTTTTGTTTGGTGAAAACACATCATAGTCCTCAAGTGCACATGTGCCTTGCTCACTACCAGGCTTGCATACATGCTGATCCTTCCCACCTGAGGTTCTCTCCTCACTCACCTTTTTCTGACCAAGTCCAACCCATCCTGAAGTTCTCTCCTACAGGCAGCTGCCCACTTCCCACCCCGGCTGTCTCAGGGACCTCCTCAGGGCTCCCTCTGCAGCGCTGGTCACTCGAGGACCAGCTACTCATCTGCCTCCCCACCGGGCTGGAGGTCTACGGGGCAGGGATGTTGCCCCCTTGCTCACCAGGACCCTCAGCGCACAGGGCCTGGCACACAATGGATGCCCAATAAATATTTGTGGTTGACAACGGGTGGCAGAGACCTCATCTGTTGGGGTCTGCGATGCCACCTTCTGTTTGTGCCACAGCCCCGCTCCAGGATAGCAACAGCAGTAACAATAGTCCGAGTGATGTGTGTTGAGCACCAGGATTGGCTGGCACTGTTCTAAGCACTTTACATTTAATCACTACTTCCATCTTCATCCTGTGAGGCAAGGATCTTAGCCCCAGTGTACAGATGATGAAAGTAAAGCCCAGAGAGGTTAAGTAACTTGGCCAGGGTCACACAGCTGGCCAAAGGCAGATCTGAGCAGGCTGGTCTTAAAGCCCTTGATGTCACCACCTACCACAAGACCAGGGGCCCATGACAAGTTCTTGGTAATGAGCAGACATGAGGTTGGGGCTTGACTGCCCCAAACAATTTGCGCGTCAGTTATTGGACAGTGAGACTAACTGTGCCCAGCCTTCGTCGTCATCAGAATATCAGACCAGAGGGTAATTCTCGACTGCTAGCCAGCACCCCAGACTGTGAGCTCCCTCAGGGTCTTACCTGCCCAGAAGGTCCTCAGCTCAGGGCCTTGCTCTGCCCACCCCGAGGGAAGCTTGACCCCATCCTCCACAGGGAGGCTACATACATAATAAAGTGTGGGCTCTAGATCAAGGTCCAACTTTGCCACTAATCATCTGTGTGACCTTGGGCAAGTTACTTAACCTCTCTGGGTTTTCTACTCTTCTGTTGAAAACGGGGATAATAACCGTGCTCTAGTAGGGTTTGGAGGAGAATTAAATAAGCTAATACACTTCAATTTCTTAGAACAATTTCTGGTGGAGTGAACCTCATGTAAGTGCTGGCAACAGCCAGGTTCTCAACTTTCTCATCTCCTGCCTTTACAAGAGCAAATCACATCACATGCTCCAATCACTCCCAGGGCAAATGGAGTCATCTCCTCCCCAGGAGAGACATGCCTAGAGCTGCAAAGAACCTCTAGGCGTCTAGGAGGACAAATGTGGGAGCTGGAATCCCAGCCCTGCCCCACCTTGCTGTGTGATCTAACCCAAGGGGCTTGCAGTCTCTAGGCCACAGTTGTCCCATCTCAACAAGAAAAGGGAACTGTTGCTCTTTGAAGGTCAGCATCATGTGGTATCTCAAGGCAGTGAGGAGATGGTGTGTGTGAAAAGGGCACAAATTTGGCCCCTGTGTGGAGAGGGAGAGGCCCCAGGGGCTGGGATTGATGAGGCTCCCTTGTCCGCCAAGGTCCTGGGGACCTCTTGTCCTCAGCAGGCATCTCACCAGGTCCAGGGGTGAGCAGCCCAGTGGCTCCAGCTCCCTCCTGCCCGCCACCCCGTGTCCGGCTTTATGGGGCCCATCAGCTGCCCCCTGGGTAATTAGCTGGGCAGGCAGCTGGGGCCCAGGCAGCTCTGTTTCCACCAGGTCCTGCAGGAGGATGCTCCCTCAGCACTGTCCAGGCCAGGAGGGGCGATGCTGCTCCCTTAACTCTGTCCTAGCCGAAGGTGGAGGGGACAGGTGGGCATGTGAGGGACCCTGGAGAGGACACACGGCCCCTGGGTTTTCTTACCCCCACCCACCCCTTCACCTCTAGCACTTTCCCCTCATCTCTGCATCTCTGGAAACTGGGCACCAGGCCACACAGTCCCAGGTTCATTCCTGGCTCTGCCACCTGCAGGCGGGATCGCTGAAGCAGTGTTTGCCCCTCTCTAAACCTCAGTTTCTGCATCTGTAAAATCGGTGTCAGAACTGCCATCTTGCAGGTTTGCCCAGAGGGTTGACAGAAATGACAGCGGAGGCTGAGCTTGTGCAGGGACGGGGATCTGGAGTGCTGCCCCCGAGCTCCTTCTTGGCTTCCCTCCCTTCCAGCCTCTCTCTTTGTTCTTGCCTCATTGTTGCAGGTCTCTGCAGCCACTGATTTCCCTTCCTCAGGGGCCAAGGGGTCAGTGGCTGCCTTTCTTGGCCTAAAAAGTCCCTGTTCATCTTCTTCTGGGTTTCACTCCAAGTCCCTCCCGAGTCCTGCCTCTTCCCCACCTCTCGTCTCTTACTTCTCTCTCTCCACCCCCTTGAATCTCGTGTTAATCTCCTACAACCTTTCCAACATCGGCTACATCGCTCTTATCTTGGTTAAGCATTTGGGGGAATGCAGAGCTTCTTGTGACTTAGGGAAGTTTTCCTGCTTCTTAAGGATCTCTTCTCTCTCTCTCTATCTCTCTGTCTCTCTCTTCCACCAACACACATACAATAGCACATGTCACCCTGGGGCACTGGACCAGTGGGCTGGTCTCTGGGTGGGAGAAGAAGTCAAAGTGTGATTCCTGGGAGGACATCGCACTCCTCATCAATCATTTGAGTCATCTATTAATAAGATGTGTTTTCATTTCCAAGGTGCCCTCATCCCAGGGAGAAGCGAGGCGAGGGTATAGGGTACAGGGTCCACCCTTCATGGAGCAGCTGGGGAGATGTGGGCATATGGAGATAGGACAGCGTCAGAGCCAGCAAAGAGGATGGGGACCAGCCAAGTCTTCTGGGAAAGGGGGGCTCAAGCCAGGATGCCTGGAGGATGGCCCTTCTGGAGGCAAGGCCCACAAGGTAAGTGCAAGGAGGAAGGGACAGATGTGCAGCTGAGTGACTGTGGGCGGGGGCGGAGGGTAGGGTGGGGTGGATGTATCCACGGAGGGAGGGCCATGAGGGTGAGAGTAGATGTCCAGAATGCAGGGGGAGTGCCCCGGGAAGGCAATGTGAGGCCACTCTGGGGAAGACCTGGAAAGCCAGACCAAGTTCGCCTCCTGGGGAAAATGTTCCCGAATGACCCCAAGTCATTCAGTCTCTCTCAGGATAGATTCATAAGCCTCATCAGCCCTGTGCCAGCTCTGGTGCTGATGTTTCTTTGCTAAGGTCCTCCAGAAAGTAACTCCAGTTGGGCAAGCCTCAGTTTTCTTATCTGCTAAATGGGCATATGAATAACAATACTATGAATTAGCCTGGTTCTCCAGAGAAACAGAACCAGTAGGTACCTTCCTCATAGACTTGGGAGAATCAGTGGTGCTGACAAAGGGCCTGGCATGTAGGAGGCGCTCGGTAACTGGTGAATGTTGTGGTGGTGGTGGTTGGATTTTACTGTGCTGGTGTAACCCCCAGTCACAATTATCCGATGAACCTGAGAAGCAGGTTGGCGGGGAGGGGGTCCCCTCTGGCTCTGGAGGGTGTGGACGCTGCCAGGGAGGGTGAGGCAGTCGGTCCCAGGCCCAGCTGGGATCCTTTCCAACGCAGAGGAGCCATTCCAGCCCAGGAGAAATAAAAGGCCAACTGGGGAAGTCATGCCAAGCGTCCATAATGGCCTGTAATTTGGACTCAGCCTCTCGAGGCAAAAGGATTTTGTCAAAAGCTTTTCACGGTCCAGTGGCCCCATAGCCCAAGGTCACTTGGATCAAGTCCTCTCTGACACATATTTATTATCAGGTGGAAATGGCACTTGGGTTTCTCCCAAGCTGTGCGCAGACGCGGTCTCAGGCCACTGCTGAGCTCCCCAGCCGACAGCCTTGGCAGAAGCGTGGCTGGGAGAAGGGCTGACCCTGGAGGGCATGCCGGTGCATGGCAGTGGCCAGGGGAGAGCGGGCGGAAGGCTGTCTCTGCTGCCCACTCACTGGCTGTGCAATCTACCTTCAGGCCAGGATTTAGACTGAGCCTCAGTGTTCCCATCTGTAAAATGTGCATAAGAAGGACCTGTGACATGTGGACGGTGCCAGCCCAGGGTGAGCCCCCGAGAGCGTGCAGCCGCTCTGCTTACTTTCATTAACAACTTGCTCCTCATTTCTGAACCCACAGATGAAATCACGGCACAGCACATCCCATACACTGCTGGCTCCCTGGGCTCAGGGATGGCCCGCTTGTGGTGAGTGGCTGATAATAGCCCTGGAGGAGAGGAGGGGTGCCTACTGAGACCACATTTTACGATGTAAAAATAAGGATGAGGGCTATTTCCCTGATTTGTAAATTTCTTTATGTGCAACATCTTACGTAGGTATAAAACTGACATTGCACTTCGTTATTCATTTCTCAAATGGCTTTTATGGAATAGAATATGACTGTGTGGTGGCCTGGGAAAACCAGACTGTATTCACTGCTGCTGCTGCTCGAGACTGTCCTGGCTGCAAGCTCTGCGACCGGCATCGTGTTTTGGGGACACCCTGTGCTCAGGTCCCCAACTCCAGATAAAGATGCTGAGGGGTGGTCTAGTGGTATCGGGAGGAGGTGGTCAAAAGCAAGGACCATGAAGTCTGAACGCTTGCTTTCTGCCCCCTACCCCCGTTCCCTGGCTGTGTGGTCTCAGACATGGTACTTAACCTCTCTGTGCTCCAGTGTCTTCAACAGTAAAATGGAGACGTTGTAAAACTGACCTCATAGGATCATTGTGAGGATTATATTGAGTGAGTACACTTGAGTGCTTTAGCACAGGACCTGGAGAATAAGAAGCTCTCAGGAAGCCTGTTTATCATTAGAGAGGTTGAGTCCTTGTGGTTTAATATTCATTCAACAGACATGAATCAAGAGTTCACTGAATGTTGGTTACTGGGGTGAACAAGACAGAAATGGGCCCCAAGTGCACCACCTGGGTGCAGGGCTGGATGTGGAGGGCCAATGGGCACAGATGCCTCTTTTATCGTGACTCTGAGAAAAGGCCTGGGGTGAGATGTGCCTTCAGTCCCTGTGGCCTCCAGGACACCCTATCTTATGATCCAGGGGCTCATTGTGCTAGGACCTGCAGGGACATTTTGGGAGGCAGTGCCCTTGGCCAGTGTGCTCGTGTGACATCAAGGCAGAGACCCCACCATCAAGGCCACAGAGCCAAAACCGGGAGGTGCGTGGTCAAGCAGCAGAGGTTGAGCTGGAAAGGCCTGGATGGTGACTCAGCACCAGCGCGCCCACCCCAACTTCGAATCATAGCCCATAGCCTCTTGTCCAGCTGAGGCCCTCTCTGGCCTCTGCTTCCACTTCTGAGACTCTCAGGGGAGCTGCAGGCCTCTGGGGTACAGGGAGGATGCTCTAGGCATGTCTACAGGTCAGCCAGCGAAGGAGGCAAAGTGAACAGCAAGCCTGGATTGGCCATCAAAGACCACAGCTCAAGCCCCAGATTCCTTACTGGCTGTGTGACCTTTGAGAAGCAATGTCTCTGTGTCTTCAGTTTCCCCATCCCTACAATAGAAAGAGTAATCTCACTTTCCAGAGCCCTTGTGAGGCTTGGTGAAATGAGCCATGTGCAAGGGTGGTTAACTGAGTGGCTTTCCATCAAAGGCGGCAGAGCAGGTCATCAACGGGCAGGACCAGGCTCGGGAGTGGCGCTGGGCTGGGTTCAAAACCCAGTTCTACTCGTTCCCAACCACGAGGCACTGGGCACAGCTACAGACCTCACCTCTCTAGGCCTCAGCTTTCCCCATCTGTAAAGTAGGGATGATGGAAATCATTCCTGCATCCTTGGTCTGTTGTGAGGGATAGAAAAAATACTAGATCCAAAACACATAGCACAGCACCTGGAAGGAAGCCAGGGCTCTCTATGTGGTAGGTAACATATAGTCAACAGTCAATGAGTGTTTTTTGAGTACCACTAAGGGCCAATCACATTTCAAGGCACTTATGATAGAGCAGAGAAGAAAACAGCTCTCCTGGAGCTTACAATCAAATGGGAGAGACAGGCATAGATACGATGAAATAAACTATAGAATAAGTTAATGAGGGTAAGTGCTTTGAGAGAAAATAAAGCAGGCGCAGGGATAGGGAGAGTTGAGGGTTGAAGTCTTGGCGGGGTGGCCAGGGGAGGCCTCGGTGAAAAGGTGACATTGAGTAGAGAGCCAAAAGCAGCAAGAGCACAAGGCAGGAAATTATCTGGGGTAAAAGTGGTCCAGGCAGAGGCACTGTCAGTGCAAAGGCCCTGGGGTGCATCCTGGGAGATGAGGAGGAGAAAAGCAGAGGTTGGGGTCTGGGAGATGATCGGACACATCCTTGTAGGTATCATAAGGGCTTTTCTCAGAGTGAAACGGAAGCTGTCAGAGGATTTTGAACACAGCAATTATGTGATTTGACATGTTCTGAAAAGAGTGCTTTGACTGATGTGTTAAGTACAGACTAAAGGGGAAACGTTGGACCCAGGGACACTGTTAGGAGGCCGTGGTCCAGGCAAGAGGTGACGGTGACGGTGACGGCTGTGAGCGGTGAATATTACCATTGTTCAGCTTACCACGCTATTGCATGTGTCTCGCATGGGGCCTCATGGTAGGCACTGCCTCCCAGTCGCTGGACCCCTTGGCAGCCCATCCTGCCTGCAGTGGCTGCCCCTGCCCCCCAGCCAGCGTCGCATCTCCTGTCCTCCTCTCCCAGACGTTTGTCAGCCGCCCTTTAACTGCAGCCCGGCCAAGCAGAGAGGTGTCAGCACCTTTAATCTTCCCTGGCGCCAATCTCCCCTTCCCCTTAATCATGGCAGCCGGAGCACGCTGGCCCCATGCCAATTTGTCTACATCTGTCTAAGACCAGGAGGCCCAGAGTGAACTCCAAATGCTCTTCAGAAACCACAGAATCGTCCCAGCTGGGAGGAGCCTCAGGGAGACCCAAGTCTGGTGTCCCTGTTTCACGTACACTGAGGGTTGGTGAGCACAAGCCCCCCTCACCCCTTGTATGCTGGTTAGTTGCACTGCTGGTTAGTTGCCGAGCCACCATTGGAACTCAAGTCAGGGTCCCAACTCTATTCTTGGCCTCCACATGGAACGGCCCCACCCATCACGAAACGTTTTGCCTCGTCCAGTGGAAGACCTCATCTTTCCACTATACAGACCCATGTCCCTCCCTCTGCAGACCTGAGGACAGGTGGGTTGTTAACCACATCTGATGGTGAACCTGGGGTCCACTGTGACCACTTGATTTGCTCACATCAGTTGGCTATTGGGTGGCCAGAACTGTCTTAGTTCAGATCTGCTGTGTGGGAGGAAGGGAGCATCGAAGAAGCA
This sequence comes from Hippopotamus amphibius kiboko, assembly GCF_030028045.1. Taxonomy (NCBI): domain Eukaryota; kingdom Metazoa; phylum Chordata; class Mammalia; order Artiodactyla; family Hippopotamidae; genus Hippopotamus; species Hippopotamus amphibius. Next base: position 6,650,231 of record NC_080193.1, on the reverse strand, counting down.
AGGTAGGATACAGGGAATCTGAGCAGAGGCTGTCCTGGGGGGTGTCAGGGAGCTTTGGGTGCTGCCTAGCACGTTTCATGAGTTCCCAGGTCTGGCACTATCGTGGCACTTGCTTCTCCAGGTGACCAGGGCTTTGCTCTCAGCACCCTCACCCACATGGTGTCTGCACACTGCTGATCTTTGCCCAGACAATAGGGGAAAACGATGGTGCAGCTCTAATGTAATATACAGCATGATGGCTACAGTTAATAATCCTGTATTGCATAGTTGAAAGTTGCATAGATGATAAAAGTTCTCATCACTAAAATAAAAGTTTGTAGCTATTGTTGTTGTGGACTTATGGTCCAACTAGACTTGTTGTAGTGATTGTTTTGCAATATATACAGATATGGAGTCCTTATGTTGTATACCTGAAGCTACTATAATGTTATATGTCAATTATATCTCAATTAAAAAAAAAGAGTTAGTAGGGGCTACCCTAGGATCTGTCTGCCACACAGATTTTGTTGAAGAAGTTCTTTCAGAAGAGATGACAGTTAAGCTAAAACCTGAATAACTAGGAGACAACCATGCAAAGATGTGTGGAAGCAGCCAGGAACAGCAAGTGCAAAGGCCCTGAGGTCATTATGAGTTTGCAGAAAAATTTAAAAGCCGGGTGTGACTGGAGTATATAGACCAGAGGGAGGGTGGGATGACATAGGGAACAAATGCAGTGCACAATGAAACAGAATGAATTAAATGAGTGAGAATTAGAGCTAGGAACACAGGACTTGAAATCAGGAGACCAGCCTCAAATCCCAGGCTAACGCCTCACTCACAAGGTAATCCTGGGCCATTTCCTTTCCTCCTTGGCCCAATCTTCCCTTTATGGATGGAAGGGGATCAAGTCTGATGGTCCTGAGGACCCTTCTTAGCTTGAGCAACCCTGGAATTTCTGATACACTGAATGATACCTGCAAAAACTAGCAAATGATGCCAAATTAATTAAGGCGGGGAAAGTGATTATCCCTATCTCGGATTTTCTCATACTTCTCGGGGGTTATTGTGGGGCAGGGAGAACTACGTAACAGCAGAGAATGCAACAACACCTAGGGGGACAGGCGAGGCGGTTTTCAATCCCCCCCGAATCAGCGCACAGTGGTCTGGACCCCGGCTAGAGCACAGCAGGTCTGCACAAATCATTAAGCCCCCTCGCCGGGCAGGATACTCAGCCTGGGGCCAGCCCTCCTCACTGACAATCTACACGGAGTGTGTTTGGCCCCATGAAGCACTGGGATCGGATTTCTGCTCATCCTTGCCACGGAAAAGCAGAAACACGGTGGCGGTTGGGAGTTTTGGGTTTGCTGGGGATTTTCTTCTTCTTTTTTTATTTGGTCAGTTCCAGAAGAAACATTGGCTTTCAGCAGAAACAGTGGAAGGAAGGGTGGGCCCCAATCAAAGCGGGACTCTGTCCAGATTTCCTCGAATGGCTTTTGGGGAGAGCAGGCTATTCCCCCACCAGGATGAGGGCAGGACAGAGGGACGATGGATATTCTGAACACTCAGTTCTGTTGTGTGGTCACCTCGAAGGCACAGAGTTCAAAGAGAAACTGGGAGGTGTTGACAGCAAGTGCTAAGAACCAGGATTCAGAAGGGAGAGTTGGATGTTCCACTGGGACATTGTCCGGCCAAGGGGCAGTGGTCCTGACAGCCCTCCGCAGGCTAGAGATGTGGAGTTTGGCAAAAATGTCCTAGTGTGTGGTGACAACTAATATTGTTTTTGGAAGTAGATTTATTGTTTTTATAAAATTGACACTTTTCAGTTGTGTAAGAAAATAGGAGGGAGGGAGGAAGAGAGAGGGCTGAAGAGAGGAAGGAAGAGCAGACGTTGAAAAGTGCAAGAAAGAAAGTAAAGGTCATCTTTAGGGCTTCTGAACTAGACCTTCTAGACTGTAAGTCTCTTAAGGAGGGGGTGGGGGGAATTGTTTCCCACTTATACTCCCAGGTTCTTTATTAAGGGGGAAGATGATGCTATAGGGGAAAATACAGTGAGCTCAGGATTTTCCTAGGAGGGCCATTCACATCTGTGTGGTTAGAAACCAAGCCCAGCATAGAGAGAAGCAGGACCCCCGTGTGCCCACACTCCCAGATCTGGTGCTGTTCCCTGAAGGTGGCTCATTGTGCCTGGGTCCACTTCCTGCGTAGCCTTGGGAGCTTCCAGGGAGGGAGAAAACAGGCAGAGTGTGGTTTCTGAGATTCACATAAGAAACAGCCAGGGGGAGATGGGCAGGGATGGGATATGAGGCTTTGATTTTCATTCATGCCCTAGGCAAGCTGGTGCCACTTGGTTTTGGTACATGGAAAAGTAAGTGGCATCTGGATGCCCAAATAGGGGATAATTTTCTCTTCCATGTTTTTGTCTCTGATGCTAATCTCCTAATTAGAAGCTGAGATGTTCAATTACAGAGAAGGAGAATGTCCAGTGGCACAGAGCTCCCAAGCATGCTTGTTGTTCACCAAAGCTGAGGGTTTAATCCTTCCTCCTTCTCAAAATGGAGAAAACTGAGGCTCTGGGAGTGGAAGTGACCTCTTCAAGGTCACAAGTTTATTCAGTGGCAAAGGAAGGATAAGTACACAGACATTCTCACATCTGGTCTTTGCTTTTATTTCTCTGGCTTCATTTCCCACTATTCTCCCCCAGGGCTTTGTCCAGCACCAGTTGTGAACTATGCATGCCTTCCACTCTGCCGGTCGTCATCTCCACACTGTTTCCTATGCTGTTTCCTCTCTTTGGAAGTCCTTCGTCCTTTCTGGCAAGTTCCAAGTTGTCTTGGGAGACAGTTCAAATGTCCTCCAGGCTGCCTTCCCTGATACCCCACAGTGAAGAAATGCCTGCCCTGTTCCTGCACTGTATTTGTGCCACTTACATTTATTGTTGTAATCTTCTAGTGTGTCTTCCCAACTACACTGGCATGCTTGAAGGCAGTAGCTATGTCCTATTTAGCTCTGCTTCCCTAGAGCTTCACACAGACAAATATTTGTTGAATGGATTTGAATTTGTAGATTTCTCATAACTTTATGCTGAAATGACAGCCATCATACTAAGCTGCCTCCTTCAGCACCAGGCACAGAAACAGAGACATCTGACTGCCAGTCTTACCATAGTGGTGCTCACTTGAAGATAACAGTAGTCTTTATTCTATTCCAGTGCCTGGTGACCCCTCACTAAGCAGATGGGAAGGGCCCAGCCTGCTGTCTCTCACTTTCAAGAAAGTGATATGCCCTCTCTTCCTTGGGCTGTCACCAGCAGTGTGATGAAGCCAATAGTTCAACAGTGATCTCTTTTATAATTGAAATATTAATTATAAATACTTCTCTTAATTTTCTAATGAAATGTCCTTGTCTCAAAGTCCATCAACCTTAGAACCAGGAGATAGAGACGATAAGTGGCCAAGACTCTCTAGAAATCCCTTGGAGGATTCAAGGTGGCTTCCTCACCACCACAGATGTTGGCTTCAAGGCTGGATACTTGTCTCCATAGCCAGTGACTCGCTGTATGAACTTGGATATATCAATGGCCTCCTCTGAGCCTCCATCTCCCCACTGATAACATGGAAATATATTATTTGCCTTACAAGGCTGTTATGAGAGGGCTCCAGGCAGTGCCAGGCATGCACCAAGTCATAGCAGTTATTATTGTTGTTGTTGTTATTAATAGGACAGCTGGAGTCTGACTACCTGGGTTTCAATCTTGGCTTTGCCAAGCTGGGCAACCTCAAACAAATGACCTGCTGTTTCCAAGTCTCTGTTTCCTCAGTTGCCAAAGGAAATGATAATTGTTCCTCCCTCACAGGGTTGTTGTAAGGATTAAGTGAGATAATAATGTGAACTAGCTCTTAGAATAGTGGCAGGCACATAAGCTAGTAAGTCATAGCCTTAAGTGGGGGATCTGTAGGAGTCCTGGAGAAACACTCCCAGCCAATTTCAAGGTGCCATTGGCTCTGGAAGGGAAGTCAAGACACAGGATGGATGCACAACTGTTGAGTGTAGTCCAGGCAGAGACCAGGCAGGCCCCTTGCCCTCCTGGAAAGCACATTCTATTTGAGATACGGCGACAAGCAAACCAATATTAAAATGACGACGAAATAGAGGGAATTGGGTGCTGGGCCTCTAAGCGAGCAGATCAGAGAAAGCGATGCTATTGAATGCCCACACGCAGTGCCCAGGCCTCCATTCCATCTCCAAAGGGCATTTTCCCAGGAGCCCTAAGGGTTCCTATGCAAATTAACACTTGGAGATTTGCCCAAATATCCCAAAGTTCCTAAGGGGAATTTGTAGACCAGCTCCACATCGCCAACCCCCTTGGAGAATGCTTCAACAGCTCAATGTGTCTGCCTGGAAATCCTGAATCCTCCCTCCTTGTCTCTGCCATGTGACTTTGGACAACTTACTTAACCTCTCTGAACCTTGGCTTCCTCATCACTAATACAACGTGGTTATGATAATAATACCAAACTCAGGTGATAAGAGAATTCAAGCAGATCATATATAAAAACACACACACTTATGGTGCAAAAATAATAGCCATTATTTATTCTTTTTCTTCACCTTTTCACTGCCTTCTCCATTCACCCCTCTTTTTTATATACCTTCTTCACTCTATCCCCCATCTTACTCTTCTTTCTTTTCATCCTTTCCTTTTCTCTGATATCTAATTCCCTTATTTCCTCCTTCTCCTCCTGCTTCTCTTTCTAGCCTCTTCATCTTCTCCTCCTCCAGGTAAATATCAGAATAGATATTACCCGAGCAGGGTTAAGAACGCCATTGCCCTCAAACCATCTCCCAGTGGCCAAAGCAAGAACAGGCTCTGCCCAGGTGAGCAAAACAAGAAAGTTTGTCTGAAAGACAATGCTAGCCAGCCTCCTGGTGGCACGTGGGCAAAGGGCTCCTCACTCCATTTCCTGAGCACTGAGATGATGGCTGAATTGGCCTCGCTGCTGTCCACACATACCTCCTTTTCTTCCGTCAACTTGGAGGATAAATACATCATGGCCATATTGTGGCAGTATGGGGTGGGGCTTGGGGGTTCCTCTCAAAAGCCAGAAACAAAGGCATATTGCTTCTAACTTATCTTAGCAGTTTTCAGTAATATAATTTTCAGTTCATTTGGTTATCAAAAACACACGTTTCCCCCCTTTCTCCTCACCAAAAAGGTGAGGCATATCTGGGCCGTGCTGGGGGTGCTAGTGGTTTGGTATTCTTTTTTTATATATCCACTAATTTCTCCATGCTGTGGAGAATTTGTCACACGCGCAGGTCTGTTTGATTTCATTAAACAGAATATTTAAGCATAAAAATTGTTTAATCGCCTTGTGTCATTATGAGATGAATTTCATTTTGCATACATTTGCATATTTCATCAGAATTAAGGCTGCTAATATGCAAATGAGAGACAGGTTGCGGCTGAGGTGTTTATTGTAATAGCTGCAGGCTGTTCCACTTGGACAGCTTTCTAGGTGGTGGGGAAGGAGGGGGAGGGAGGACTAGGGGTGGCTCAGAATACTTCAGGAAGCCAGTGGGCCTCTGGGGCTTCTGCCTAGGTGGAGCAAAGATGGGTGGGCGTGGCCTGCCTCCCTGCCTCCCTGCCCTAGGAGACTGGCCAATCAGGGCAGGCTGGGTTGGGGAGGCAGGAGGAGGCCCAGCTGTCTGCCCCAGAGGCTCCTGGGAGCTGGTGGGTACCAGGGCCGAGGTGAGGGACCAGAGCAGAGCTGGGGCCATGCTGTTGGCCCAGATGCGCCCCCTCAGGATGGGCACATGGCATTCTGGAGGCCTACACAGGCTTCTCTCCTTGTTTATGCTGCTGCTTCTCCCTCTGCCTACATTTCTTCTTTCCCTTTGTTTTCTCCATGGCTTTGTTTCAAACCCTATTGAGTTTCTTTTCACCCTGTATTTCTTCCTCTTTGCGTTTCCTTTGCAGGATTCCTCCTGCACTTCCCACCACCCCGCATGGGCTGGCATCCTTGTCTATTGTCTCTTTTCCCTCTTTGCTTGCTGCCCTCTTTGTTGCCACCCTACTTTGCTGGTCCCTTCCGCTTCCGCCTCACCTCCTCCTTCCTCGATCCTGGACCCCCTTTCCTCCCCGGCCCGCCACCCTGGAGGGCATCCACAGCAGCCAGGAGTGGGGGCGGTGAGGACCACATTAGGCGAGGCCCCCCTTGTGCAGCAGCCCTGCGCCTCCATCTGAAATCCTGGATAAATCCCTGCCTTCATTTGAAGGTCAGAGATTAGATACATATCATTTTCCTCTCCAGGGCCTGCCCTGCTGGTCCCCTGGAGAGGAGGTTCATAGCCGCCCCCCAGGCATGCCCAGAGGAGAGAAGAATTCTGTTCTCGGTGCGTAAAGAAGTGGTTTCCAGGGCGCGGAGGGGTTTGATACAGGCGCCACTCTCAAAAGAAAGTAGCGCGGATACTCCCCAGCCCTTTCTGTTACAGACGGTGACACGTCACACTACTCCCGCCAAGATAAGCGAGGGCCATTCATACAAGTAAAGTTGAAAGGCAGCCTGAGCTGGGCACTGGCCTGAACGAACCAAGCCCCTTCTCCAGGCCTCAGTTTCCCCATCCATCTCTTGAGATTCTCCCAAGACTTCCCTAGCAGTTGCAGGCAGGAGACGATTTGGTAAGGGCAGAATATGTTTACTGAATCAACCTGGCACTGGGTGAACACTGATACAGGTGACATTTGGATGGGGAAGGCAGACCCCAAGAAGGAAAGAACAAAGACCATGTCAGACAGTGATAAATGCCAGAGGGGTAGTGATAGATGGTGACTAGACCCTTCCAGCCCACTTTCCACGGCTCGCTTTGGCGCCTCGTGCTGGGCGCCACTTCTTGGGTCCTTTTTCTGGGCCACATCCCCTCTGGCCAGCGGCCCCTCCCCTCCAGACCACCCAGAGGGACCTGCAGAGAGTCGCTGCTTTTTCTCAGACTCTTTGAGCATCTCCCCAGAGCTGGTAGAACAGCATCTGCCAGGCGAACCACCCCCGGCCAGATTAACTGTTGGGGCCTGCGTTTGAGAGCCGAAGCAATTAAAGCAGAATTAATTGGCTAGTAGGCAATCACCTTCCAATCCGAGGAGGGAGCGAGCAGCGCGGGAGTGTTTTGCTGAGTCCACAAAATGAACACAGTGCTCGTCGACTGGGGGCAGTGGGGAGGGGTGGCCAGGCGAACTGGCGGGAATTAGAGGCATCCCTCCCCCCACCCCCACCCCAGCCAAGTACAACCGGTTAGCTGCTGGGGTCTGCGCATCTCTGCAGGGACTCTAGCTTCACTGGCGCGGAACTTTCTGGAATAGAACTTTGCCTTGGCAACTTTGAAATGCCCAATCCAGTCCTGTTTGGAAATTTGATTTAATTTTTAATATTTTGATTCTCTCCCCAATAGCAAAAGCAATACATTTCCTATTGATTTTTAAAAATCAAATCTTACAAATGTGTATGGCTTAGAAAGCCCTATAAAATTATATGTCTGCATATAAACTAGTATTTGATGGTAGGGGGAATTGGCAGGAATAGACACCAAACTGCCCACAGTAATTAGCTCCCGTGTGTGTGTGTGTGTGTGTGTGTGTGTGTGTGAGAAGGAGGAAATTGAAGGAGGCTAGATGACATGTAATATATCAGGGCACCAAAATGAATCATATAGCTTCTTGCTATTGTTAATGTGGATTATACTGTTTGGTTTTTGTATGATAAAAATCAAACGTTCATGGTTGAAAGAAATACAGAAAAATGTTAACGACATCTGAATTCAGGCTCCTCCACTTGCTGGTTGTGTGACCTTCTCCAAGTCATTTGCCCATGCTGGGCCTCAGTTTCTTTATCTGTAAAATGGGTTGTAGACATAATCCTTACCTCAGGCTACTAAAAGAATTGCACATAAAGAACCTCCCACAATGCCAGGTGCGTGGTGAGCACTTAACAAATGGGAGCAATAGTACTGGTTACTGTCCACCCTTCTGGCAGGGTGCCGAGCAGGCAGGTTTTATTTAAAGGAATTTGACTTCTGGCATCAAAACCCCCTGGGATTCAGGAGCCGCTGACATCCCCCTCCCCGACTTCATTGCGCCCAAGTAAGATGACAAAAATAAGGTAATTCTATTTCCAGGATACCCAATTTCTTAGTGTCTCAGGAAGTGTCAGAAGATTCTCAGAAAGGATTGTTGAAAGGTGGTGCAGAACAGAGGGAGTACAGACAAAAGCTGCACTGCATTGACATTGACATGACCTGCAAGCCCAAAGAGCTGACTTCGGTTCCTGGTTTTGCCCCTTCCCACCTCATGGGCTTGGCTCTTTCCTTTCTCTCGCCCACTGAGGCCTCAGTTTCCCCACCTGAAACGTGGAGCAAGAACAAACAGCTAACCTAGCACCCATGAACGGATGGAAACATATTATGATTCGCATCATTGTTTTTTCTTCGAATGAAATTGTCCATCCAGTGTGCAGGATCGGAGAGAGTTGAGGAGGGGTAGCAGGGATGGGAATGCCATCCGGCTACGTTGCCGGGTTTGAGAATGCCTCTTGGGCTCACAGAACTCCGGACAGAGGACTGCGCTGTCAGGCATCCGATGGAGCACCCTTCTGGAAGCCGGTGGCCGGGTCTGACGCAAGCGTGCCAGGAAGTCCTGGGCCTGAAGGTAAGTGTTTGTGTAAGAAGTCGGGGCGGGGGCAGGAGGGGGGCCGCAGAGATTGTACCGAGGAGGCCAGAAACCTGAGCACGTCCTGCCTGCAGTCAGACGGGGGTCACCAAACTCAGACTAAATAGTCTGGCGGGCCGGGCTCTGGGCTGTCTGGAAAATGATTCCAGGATGGAAAGAACCAGTTGGGGAGGGGCCGGGAGGGGGGCACAGTTAACAACACGGAGCCCTGTATCAGCGGCCACTCTGAGGCCACCTCCCCAAGGTGGGCCCTAACCATGAACCAGACGGAGGTTTGAATTTTTCATTTCAGTTTCCGCTTCTTAATAGGAGAGGGGGAGGGGGCGGGAGGCTGAGGGGCTGCCCGGGGCCCTCCTCTGCTCACCGGCTCCAGGCTCAGGGCTGCACACTTTGCTCTGTTCTCTGGGCCTGGAGCCAGGTTCTCACACGTGAAGGGGGTCCAGGTGTTGCTGTGTGGCCTTGGACTGGTTAATTAGCCTCTCTGTGCTTTACCATCCCTCACATGTCAAGCAGGGGTAAGTCTGGGTGCCTAGGTTGATTGAGACTGAGAGCTGCATGCGAATATATGTGCCTTTGGGGGGGTGGGATGCAGCTGCCCCCTCCAGGCAGAAACTGTCCCCTGGATTCAGACCGGCAAGTCAAGCACTTGGAGCAGGTGCTCTCAGGCAGTGAACAGCATGCATACTTATAATCACCCGTGGCAGTCCTGGGCAGGGGCACTGAAGAGGTCATTCCTAGTACGTTTCTGAGCATCTGTTCTGAGCCCATTGCCATCCTTGTGTCCATCGACACAAGGAGATGGGTGTTCTTGCCCTCTTCTTAGAGAAGAGAAAATGGAGGCTCAGAGAGGTCAAGTAACTTGCCTGAGGTCACACAGGTGATAAATGGCAGCATCAGGATTGGAACCCAGGTTTCATCCTAAAGCCCCGTCTATAAACCCCTCATAGCCTCATGACCATGAAGGTTAATATTTCCTTCTAATGTTCACAGCAACACAGTTCATAAGAACCAAACAGCAAAAAAATAGTGTCCATGGATGGATAAATGTCTAAACAAATGTGGTCTATCCATGCAATGGAATATTCAGCCTCAGCAAGGAAGGAAATTAAGACACGTGCTACAACATGGATGAACCTTGAAGACATGATGCTGAGTGAAATAAACCAGACACAAAAGGACAAATACTGTGTGAGTCCATTTATATGGGGTACCGAGAACAGAAAGTAGAGAGGAGGCTGCCGGGGACTGAGGGGAGGGGTAATAAAGAGTTAGCATTTATTGGGTGCAGAGTTTCAGTTTAGGGTGATGAAAAGGTTCTGGAGGCGGATGGTGGTGATGTTTGCACAATCAAGTGAGTGTATTTAATGCCACTGAGCTGTACATTTAGAAATGGTTAAAAGGGTAAATTTTATGTTACCTCTGTTTTACTATAATTTTAAAAAATCACTTCTTTACGGAGATATTTGGGACTCCCCACTCACCTTCCCAAACAAGGGTGCTCCCACAGAAGCTCCTGCTCCCTCTTGCCCACCCTCTGCACCCAGAAAAAGCGGGCTTCCTCTCTGGACCCAGAAAAGACAGTGGCCTTGCCTGCCTCCCCCCTGCAGTGCCCCCCAGGGCCAGCCCAGCACCCGCACCCGACAGGCACCCTGGAGATCATTCTGAACGAATGACACCAACTACAGAGAAACAATAATGCCGTCTATTCAAATGTAGCTGGCTAGAAAAGGGAGTTTCACTGGGGTGTTTGAAAATCTGGTTCCTCGAATCACCCTGGAGAAGCCCAAGGCTGAAGACCCTGTGGTTCTCATCTTGGGGGGTGAAACCAGACCCCTCAGTTCCTTCTGGAAATCCTGGAGGAGCCCCTTGACAAGATCTCTTCCTGATCCGGACTCTGCAGAGCGTGAGCGCAGCAACCAGGACACGGTGACCTGGCTCTGTTCCCTCAGCGGGTCTGCAAGCTGAACACGTATGTCTCCAGCCCTTCTCAGGACTCGCAGTCCTGGCTGCGCTGCCCAGCTCTCAGTGAGCTGAGCCAATGGTCGCAAAAACCGGTGGTGGCCCGGTCATCCTGACAATGCCCGGGGGCCCTCCCGACACCAGCCCAAGGCTCTCGTGCCTTCCAGACCTGGAAGCGTCTTGCTCTGCTCCGGGTGGTTTTGGAGCCTCTGGCAGAACAGGGACAGGTGCCGAGGGATGGGAGACCACGAGCCCATTTCAGAGTTGGTGAAACTGAGGTCTGAGCAGAACAGAGGATGTGACTCCTCCTTCAGCCCATTTCCTGGAGCTGGAGAACATGTTCATTCGTTTTGCAAATATTAGTGAGTTCTTGCCAGGCGCAGCGCTGGATGCTGCAGGTGTAATGAGATGGGTGGCAGGGGGGCCGGGGGTGTCCGGGGAGGGTGTCCTGCCTTTATCTGGCACACAATCCAGGGTGGAGACAAATGTGCAGCAAAATCTCTCAAGTAAAATTAAACTGGAAACTTGGATATGGGCTGTGAAAGAGAGGAAAGGAGAGTTGATATAATGGAAACGATGGGTCTGGTCTGGGGAGGTCCTGTAAGGCTTCCCCGAGCTTCCTCAGATTAACGCTTCTGGTAACCAGGCTGAAATCTGATCATGGGGAGGGGGCAGAGAACTTTCCAGAGAGAGGGAATGCCATGTGCAAAGGCTGGCATGTGGACCAAGCAAGGTACGTGCAGATCACAGGAAGAAGGTCAATGTGGCCAGAGCCACAGAGAGTCACAGAAAGGACATGCGTGGTGGAGAGGGCCAGCCATCCCCTTCCGGAAGATCTCTGGTCCACAGCCTGGGGGCCAGAGGAGGCATGGGAGGGGCTCATTAGGGCTGAGACGTGACTGAGTGTGTGTTTTGAAAAGATCACATGTACTGCTGAGTGTGCAGTGGCAGGAGGGAGCTGGCAGAGACGTGTTAAGGCTACTGCAGGCATCCAGGCAAGAGATGAGGGCTGCTGGCATCAGGGAGGCAGCGGGAAATGGGGAAGAGGTGACAGATTCAAGAGAGATTTTGGCAGGAAAACCTCCAGGACCTGCTGGGTGGTGGTGGGTGTGGGGGTAAAGGATAGAAGGGTGCAGGGAAGCCCATCTACTGTGATGGGGTCCCTGGGAGAGGCACAGGGCAGAGGGGGGCGTGGAAGAAGCTGCAGTCACAGAAAGCTCTTGGAGCCTAGCTGGTCCGCACCTGTCATCTTACAGGTGGGTAAACTGAGGTGCTTAAAAACAACACACCTTTTCTAAGAGAACACAGGGAGGCTGTGGCTAAGCCAGGACCAGAATTCAGGTCTCACGTGACAGATGATGAGACATCAAGTACAGTCTGGCCAGGGAAGAAAGTTACTTCATTCATTCATTCAATCAGCATTTTTTTCATCCCACAGAAATGAACATATCCCCGTTCCTGCCCTCAAGGAGCTCTAGGTGAAGGAGACAGACACACAGACCTGCAATGAGAACCCAGGGTTGGTAAGGATCAAAGGGGAATTGGCTACAGATGCAGGAAGCACAGAGAAAGGAGAATTCATTCTGCTTGGGGGGTCTTGAGAGGCTTCAAGAAGGAGGTGGTTTTCAGTTGAATCTCTAAACATGTGTTTGCTGGTAGTCCAAAGGAAGGAAAGGAAATCAGCCATGAGGAGAGGCATGTGCAAAGGCCCAGGGGCCTGAAAGTACATTGGGCATGTTCATTAATTAAAGAAGTGTCAGTTGCAATGGAGACTTAAGTGCAGGAAGCAGGGCTGGCCTGGGATCTGGGTCAGATGGACAAGCTGTGGGGGTGTAACTTCATTCTTTCTGGCAAATCTTCCAGTCCTGCAGGGGATGGCTTTTGTCATTGTTAACTGGCATCCTCCTTTTGCAGGGTAAAACATCAACATCCTCCGGCATACAAAAAGATGTGATGGTGATTAGTTTTTCTCAGGTCTGACCATCACATTGCTTCATTTAACCAAGAGGCAGCTTAGGGTCACTGGGAACAACAGGGCCCTGGTACAGACTCCAGCTCCACGTGACCTTGGGCAAATCACTCTCTTGGTTCTCTTGTCTCTAAAATGGGGATCCATCTAGGATTAGGACTAGCACATGTACAGGGCTTAAAAGAGTGCCTGGTACTCATTAGATATTAACTATGCTGGTTGATTTCACAACAGCTCTATAAGAAAGATGCTGTTATTATCATCTCTATCTTAAAGGTAAGAAAGTTGAGGCTTTAAAAAGGATGTAACTTGACCAAAGGTTCAGATGGAAGTTGGCAGAACTGGGGTTTGAAGCCAGATCCTGAGTTCTTAACCGTTGTGCTACACAGTGTCTGATCTAAACCTGAAAGTCAGGGATACGTGCAGGTGATTCTAGACGGGGGAATCCAATGTCAAGCTGGCAAAGGATATACTCAGCCTCCATGAAGGCAGGGCTGATTTTGGAGGCCGAGCTCGATATCTGAGGCATGAAAATTGCTTTTCCAGACGTGGAATAGCTGCGGCAGGAGGATAAGCTCCGGAGACAGACAGCTGTAGGTGCAGATCCTAGCTCTGACCCCCTCCAGGCCGAGTGACCTTGGACGAGGCACTAACATCTCCAAGTCTCAGTTTTCCCATCTGTGAAGTGAGACGGCTGGCTAGCCCAAGTCAAAGGAAACTTCCAGCACCAATGTAACCTCTTAAGTAATAAGCATTCATTCAGCTAGCTCAGAAAAAGGAAATGATGTCTCCCCGGGACCCACTTTGCTGTGCTCTGTGGCCACCTAACCTCTCCGAGACTCAGTTTACTCATCGAATAAACAGGCAGAGTAAAGCCAAGTGGCGCTCTGCCTCCCTCTCAGAGTTACTGTGTGTGCAGGGAACGTGGCATTGGAGCACTGCAGCCCTGAGCTTGATTCCTAAATCTACCTCGAAGATGCCTTTGTGCAAGTCTGAGTCTTAGTCTTCATCTGTAATATGGGCACAATAATTCCAGTTTCGCAGAATTTGACTGAAGAATTACAGGTAACATACATTTAGCATCTCATGTAGAGTAGACATGTAATTAATAGGAAATAGGTAATAACATCCCAGCTAATAGTCTGGAACGACTCCTTTGGGCCAGGCACTATGCATTCTGAGCTTGTATCATAACTCAGATAAAACACATGAAGCTGCTTTATAAACTGTAAAGTCCGTGCACATATAGGTAGCCCTAGCAGAAGGTCATCGGATGACCCCAGGAGCTCCTTAGGGGCAGAGACCCCCACACATGGAGATTTCACAGTCGCCACAAGACGGTGGCATGCGCGCCCCCCACCCTAAAAGTTTTCATGTGTCAGCCTTTGAGACACCCCCAACTCAGCGGAGTCATCGGCCGCTCCAACAAGGCGGAGATGAAGTGCCCTTTGGGTTCTTTTCAAGTTCCAGTGGCACGTAATGACGGCCTTTTCCTCCACTCATAAACCACATATGGAATTAATAGCTCCGGCATCAAACCAGACCAGGCTGGGTTTATTCACCAGAAACAATGAGACGTTCAGAAAGCAGGGCCAGGAGAGGCAGAGAAGGCTTTAACAAGCTTCTAGGTGGGATTTTTACTCCCCCTCCCTTTTCACTTTATTGAATCTGGTCCTTGCTGATTTGGTTACAGCCTGTGATTTCGGTTTATGATTCAATAACCCATTTGAAAGCTTGTAAATAGCACGGTTCTGCTATCTGCTTTCTCCTCCCCAAGGGGGTTGCTGCTGAGGAAAGAGAGGGAGCCCGCTTGCTTTCGCAGTCGGGTGGGCGGCCCTTGGAGAAGTGTTCTGAGGGTGGGGGCGCTGAACGAAGTGGACCTGGGGTGGGATCTTGACCACTGGATAAGGTGGACCCAGCCTCAAGCATCAGTTGGACCACAGGGACCCACCAATCCATATGAGGATTTCTCCCATCCAGACACAACCGTGGCTCCCCACCCCAACCAGGGCTGGGACCCCACAGGTGCAAGCCCCAGCTCATCCCTCAGGAACCTGTGAGTAATCGCAGTGGCTCTGGTTCACAGATTCTGTGTCCTCAGAGCCTAATTTCTCTAGAGGGTCATCTGCACTCCCTCTGCCATGCCCTCACCTCTCCGCACCCCCCCCCCCAACCCACTGCTAACTGGCTAGCCCGCTGGTCCAAAGAGGAAGATGAGAGACTATTGGCATAGGACCCCACTCCCAGACAAGCCCAGTCTAGAGAATAAGCCCCGGCAACCAGCAGAGGCATGAGTGAGTCCAGCCAAATAACCAATCCATAAGTGGTTGTTGATATAACTCACTGATTTGGTGTGGTTTGTTTCACAGCAATAACTGACGGATACACCACCTGCTTGGGGCTTTCTGACTTTGTTAACCAAATGACCGAATGAATAAATGAGCGCTACAGTTCTCGAAATTGTTGGGTCCATGAGTTGGAGAGGTCTTAATGGTGGGATTCCATGCTTCTGAGTCTTTGTGGTTTAAGTTCCTGGAGTAGAAGTTGGGCGTGATGTCTCCAGGAGAGCAGCATGGTCCATGCAGAAAGGTCCACGTTGATATTTACCCCATCCCACATTTCCATTTGACGTTGGTGAGAGCAGCCCAGTGCCAGGCAGCTGAATATAAGGGGAAGTGGAAGCTATGGCATAAACAGTTGAACTGGAACACATCTTCATGACTCCTTTGTCCACAGGAAAAAGCCCAAATGCAATGGGAGGACCTCTAGGCTCTGGTTTAATCTATGTCCTGGCTTTGTCTCCTGCAGCTATACCACCATACTGCCTAAGATGGAACACTCAATTCTGTTAAATGGTCTCCAACACATCATCCTTTTTCATGGATTCCTGCCTTTGCTCCTACCATCTCCTCTGCTCGAAATGCCCTTCCTCCATTTAGCCTTCTAATGAAATCCTACTCACACTGCAAAATCCAACCAACGTAGCCCTTCTGTGAAAATTTCCCCGAACTCAGCTCAAACACTCTTCCTATGATACTGAAATAATTTAATGGCATGTCAGATCAGACTCCATTCCCTCTACTAGACTGTGAACTCCTCCAGAGCGTGCTCACTAAAACTGAAGAGGGTAGATGGGTGAGTGAGTGATGGGTGTGGGGACCTTTCCAGTAAGGTAGAGTGGTTCTGTGCAAACACCACGGGCACTGGAATCAACAGATCCTGGGTTCAGATGCAGCGGGCTGTTACTCCATGAGACTAGGCTAATTCCATTGTTCCGTGGGTCTTAATTTTCCCAGCTATAAAATGGGACCAAGAGTGATCTTGGCAGGACATACTATCTCCAGAGAAAGGGCTCCCTCCCTTCCCCCTGCCAAGGGACTCAGCCTTCCTATTCTGTGGGGAGGGCTTCCTCTTTGGCCTTCTTCCTGGCACCTCTCTCAGGGTGGGAGGTGCCAGGAGGATGGAAATCATGGAGAGGCTGAGCTCAGGGTTCCCTGAAGGCACTTTTCTCTCCCTAGGGAGTCTCCGTGAGCAGCGTGACACCATCACCATCACCATAATCATTAAGTGCTATTTGTCAGACACTAATGAGGACCTTCCGTTCATTATCTCGCAACAGTCCAGCCAGGTAGAGACTCCTGTTATCCTCATTTAAAAATAAGAACACTGAGGCTTGGGGAGGTGAGATGCTTTCTCTCCTTCCCACTGCTTTCTCCTTGGTCTGAGGATCTCGTCTTTGACCTTGTATCTCTCTGCAGTCAGTTGTGGGGAAATTGTTGTTTGATTTGGGGCTGATCTCGATGAGCCCGTGGTTTGGGTTTCCTGGACTCTGGACTCTGCTCCACAGAGACCAAAGGAGAGAGAGTGGGAAGCAGGGCCTAGGAGAGCTCCGAGGGTTTGGAGTAGCCTCAGTGAGGTGCTTCTGCATTTGTAAGCACCGCCTGATGGGTTCTCCCCAATTCCCAGATTCCCCTGCTTGACAGATATTTCTTCAGTGCCTAGTGTTTGCCAGGCTCTGTGCCAAGAGGAGGAGAGGCTGAAATAAATGTCATTGTCATGCCCTCAAGAGCTTCCCAGTCTGATGGCCGAGGCAGCCCTGAAGACAAGCTTCTGGAGGCCATTTATCTAAAGGCTGTAGTTAATGACACTTGGAAGTGAGAAGCCATTAAGGCATCATCTTGGTGCCAACTCCCGTCAATTGCTCATGGTTGCCTCAGTGCTCCAGGGCTCAGAAAGAAAGGATGCTATGATTGATTAGCAATGTCTGCTATGTGCATGGCTAGGAGAGTTCTGCCCTGTGTGCCCTGCCACCCCAGGTTCAGCAATGCTACTCTTTGTAGGTGTGGCAGCCTACCCAGTCAGAAAGGTTGGAGGAAGCCATAAACAGGATTTTTCTTATCCTGATCAGAGTACGGGCTATATGCCTTGGAGGAAGGAAGGATTTCTGCTTCTGGGAGAGTCTAGAAGGCTCCCAGAGGTGCTGACAAGTAAGCTGAGCTTGAAGGATAAGATTTCAGTATCTTACAAGTGATTTCCGTGGACATATATTGAGCACTTGGTGTATTCCATACATTTTCTAGATGGAGATGTCAGGGAGGGCCTTTCAGGCAGCTGGGTACAAGGGACATCTTGAAAGCAGCATGGTGAGGGTGACTAGAGAGAGGAGTATGAGGAGAACAGAGCTAGGGGTGGGGGGGGGTAACTCATGAAGGTTCTGGAGTGGAGTTTGGCTTTCATCCCACGGGCCCTAGGAGCAAGGGGGCACCTTGCTTTCGAACACAATTTCTCTGCAAGGAGCCACCAGCAAGGGGGCGGCTGCCAGGCTGAGAAATCTTCTCCCTGAGTGTTCTCGGCTGGGAGAATGGCGCTCCTGCAGCCGTGAGGACGCTGCTATTTTAAGCCACCTGCCAACAGCCCGCCTGCCTCCCCTGCTGCTGCCTTGACATGCGGCTCCTGACAGCGAACCCGGTGTCGCCCCAGCAGACAGCCCTTGGCGGCTGGATGCAGATGCACACCCGGGCAGGTGACAGCTATGGGGACCCTAAGCATTTTCCCACACCTAGTGCCCACCATCCTTGACCCACTAGCCTGGGGGGTGCTGAAGGGAACCCACATCCTGCTCTGCTCAGACAGGGCAGGCAGACTTAGGGGCTAACCTCTGGTCTCAAATAGGTGGCAAGACATCTCTCTCCTCAGAGCCTCTGTTGCTTTCATCTGTAAAATGGGTATAATGATGAAATAATCAAGCTGCCTTTTCAGGCGATCAGATATATAAGGGACCAGCACAGTGCCTGGCACATGTTAGAAGGTGAGAGGACCTATAACAACCACAGTCACTCTCCCTCCCTTTATCTTGCCTTATTCCTCCCCACCTGACATGTTGGATATTCACTGGACCATGACGGCAGAGATTTTGGATCCCTAGCATCTAACAGTGCCTGACACATACTAGGTGCTCATAAGTAGATCCTGAGCAAAAGGAATGGTCCTGGTTACATAGTTTCACTTCTCTAAGCCTTCCTTTCTCATCTGTAAAGCATTCATTGAACCGGTGAGCATTCTTTCACCCATTCATTCACCCAGGAGTCACTGAGCTCCTATGATTCGCCAAATACTGTGTGAGGCTCTAAGAACCAAGGCTGTGCAAATGTGAATGGCCTGCGATGTCCAGACTGGGTCTATTTTCATCCGGTTAAGGATTAAATTCCTAATTCTAAAAGTGGACCAAATCTGAGATTATTTGACCTCCAAACAGATGGATCTGTTCCCAATCTCTTCACCATTCATAAAACAAGAGCCAGCCTTGTTGACATGGGCTGCCATCACCAGGTCTACCCAGGGAGGAAGGCGAGTTATGGAGTATGGTGGTCCCTAGTCCAAGCAGCGCAAGGGGAACATTTGATGGTGGAGGCCCAGGTGTGGTCCCAGTGCCTGTGGTTCCTTGAGAACCCTGGATCCACCTGGCCAGTTGGGAGAAGGTCAGCAATTCCACCAGTAGGTTCCTGAATGTGTCACCCCTTGGCAGGGACCAAAGCGGTGTGTCCAGACCCTCAGAGACTGGTTGGCCCTGGCTCAGGTACCAACCTGACCCTGGCCCAATTGTATCTCTTAAAGCCAACTGCACTCTGCCATTTCAAGTATAGCATCTGCATCCAACATTCAACCTTCTCTGTGACACCCCATTTTCACCTATAATGGATCGGAGCTTGCTCTCTGCTGCCAGCCTAGGTTCAAATCCTGGCTTTGCCCTCTACTGGCTATGTGACCTCAAGCAAATTGCTTAACCTCTCTGTGCTTGTTTCTTCATCTGTAAAATAGGGATAATAATAGCACCTACCTTATTGGGTTATTAGGCGGAGAAAATGAGTTGATACATGTAAAGCACTTAGAATAGTATTGGGTTGGCCATAAGTTCTCGCAGAAAAACCTGAATGAGATTTTTGGCCAACCCAATACTTGGTACTGTAGACACTGAGTAAGAATTTGCCATTTTTGGTTCTCATGATCATTTGAGCCATAGACTTCTGGCATCATTTAATGAAGAGCCCAGTCTGGAGATCAAAGGGTATAGGTCTTTTTGCAAAAGTTGTATTTGTTTGGGGCAGTGGGATGAGAGGTCCTGATTCCCAGAAGAGATTGTGCTGGAGACTCCCTGTGGTACTTAACTCTTCATTCTCCTGTAACAGCATTAGACACGCACACCCTGGCCATGGACTCATGTGGGCAGCACTTGCTTCCTCTCTCCTAGATACTGGATGTGCCCATGTGACTGGCTCTGGCTAATGGGCTGTTAGCAGACATGGTGCAGGCAGAGGCTGGAAATGTGCTTGCCCCTCTATGTATAACTGACAGCTACTGAAATGTGGAGGCCATTTGTTACACAGCATAATCATGGTAATAGCTAACTGATACATCTGCCAAGGCACTGCCAGCAAGCGATTCTTGTGATGATTATAAGAAAGAATGCTTGCAAAGTGTTTAGTATAGTAAGCCTTCACCTAACCTTAACTATTTTCGTCACATCCTCATCATCTTCATTATTATACCCTCTTCCCAACAGCTGGAGCCAAGCTTCTCTTCCCCTAACTGGAGGTCAAGTACCTTTCAAGGGCCCAGCACACATCTCCACCCCCTTCCCAACCGTCTTCTCCTTGATGTTCTGAAGAAATGAGAAAGAAGTGTTAAATTTGTTCTTGGCTACTTTTCCTTGCAACTCCCAGAGGCCCTGCTTACAAACTGAATCAGTTATCAGCTAGTTAGGCTGGCGGTCCCTGGAGGTGCCGCTTGAATACAGATAGGGACCCATGCATTATTCAGTGCGAAGACGGGGAGAAATGAGCAATGCGTCCAGAGCCAGAACAGCAGTGGCAGTAAGGGAATAATTAGCGAGCTGTCACTTGTCCCTGTCACTGTTTCCTCCCTTAACACATGAGGGAAAATAAAAAAATAAATTTTTTTTAAAGGGAGAAGAAAAAAGGCAGGGAAGATCATCTTGCTTCCCGAGGCAGCTGGTAGGTTAAAATGTGACACTAAAGAAGCTTGAAGCAAGGGCTCTGGTTCAGCTCACAAAAGCCGTGGCCTGGGGACCCCCCCAATATTTTATCGAACTCCCCTTTCTGCTTGATGATTCATGAGCGCTGCCCCAGCCTTCCATTCAGATTTTCTGCACGTTTCCATAGCACTGGGAATTAATTTCTCCCCTCTAAGGAAGAGGTGGTGGTGCTGGGAGGGGGCGGAGGATGGGGAGGAGATGTGAGGGGCAGAGCCACCCAAGCCTGCAAAGATTTGAGGTGACCTTCCAGGAGGAAACTGGGAGGAGGTTGACAAGACCTGCGCTTGGCTCGTTTGAGGACTGTGCGATTTGATTATTCATGAGTTTACGCGCACAGAAAGAAATCATTTTGTTGCGTGACTCCTCATCGTTTCTTGTGGAAGCTATTTTTATTTATCTATTAATGTCTTGTTAGAATTTTTTCTCTTTTTTTTTTTTGGTGGTGTGTGCCAGTTGGTTTGCCACTCAGGGTGTCGAACCAGACGGGTGAGGGTCTGAAATGTGTTGATGGCGAGGCCAGTTTTCTCAAAGACTTCCCTTGCCTTTTCCCTTGGAAGAATAGCAAAAGGGGTGGGGGGTGGGGGAGTGGGTTGCGAGTATTTGCTCGTCTGATTCTTGCCTCTGCTTCCCGTTAGAAATGAGCTGGTTACCTTTGGGTAGGATCGTTGCTTTCTGCAGCTTGGACTGCGTGAAACTCAAGAGGATGGAATGGAAAAATGCTTTGAATAAGTGGAGTCAGAAAGAGGTCGTAGGAGGAAGCAGACCTTGAGAAAGGGTATAAGGCTAATTGATACTGAGGGACCCAATAGGAGACAAGGTTGTCCTTGTAGGACTCCCAACTAGTAAACAAGTCACCCTTCCTCATAAAAATCTCAGCTTTCTTACCTTGTAATGGGGATCACTCGGGGATGGAAGATTTGGTCCTGAAAGCCCAGAGAAAAATGAAATTCTTTCATGAAGCCACAAGCCCAGATTTAGTAATTCCATGGTATGTGTACCTATGCTCCTTCACCCAGTGCCCAGGGTAGACATTGCTAATCAATCCTAGAATACTCAACCCAGGGCAGCCATCTAAGTATCCCATGCAGCCATTTAGCATGCAATCAGAGTCCCCACTGGTGCTGGAGCCATGAGAACTCTTATCGACACACCTGGGTGTGGGAAAGTGTATGTCCTTAAGGGAGGAAGGCAGAATGTCAAAAGGTATGGAGTTAAGCCTTGCTCTAAAAGATCATGAGTTCCAGCTTACAGAAACAAGAGTGTAAACCCCAGTGGGAACTTAGTAGCTGTGTGATCTCAGGCAGATTTCTCCGGGGCTGGGGCCTTGGTTTTGACATCCAGGAAATGGGTATAATACTAATCATTGAGCAGGAGCCAATGAGACACATGCCAAACATAGAGCTACATGTTGTACAAGCTCCCTCAACCTATCTCACCCTTTCAGACTCTAGACTCCTTTGCACATGTCATTCCTGCAGCCTGGAGCGTCCCTTCGTCCCTTGCTAACACCTACCCAGGCCAAATACCACCTCCCCTTGGAGCCTTCAGGAGCGAAGCATCTCAAGTGCATGCAGAATAAATTACACCCTCTCCACTCACACATCCTCTCTACCATATTTTTACATTTGCTGTGCATGTTCAGAAATGAATGACCAATTTAATCTGTTTTCTCCCTTCCTTACTAGATTGGAGGTCCAGGGAATAGGTTGGGAGATTTTGTCACCTCTCTGTCCCCAGCAGCCAGCGTAGAGGTTGACACCTGGAAGAGATCCAGTAAAGGTTTATTGAATGAAGGAAGGAAGGATTTGCTTTGTGTCTCTGGGCAACCTCAGTGCCTCTCTGGGCCTGATGTCTGGCATTCAGCCCAAGCTTAGATTTAGAGATGACCTGGCTGTGTGTAGGGAGTCCCAGAGCCCTGGGGGCACAGGCAGGGGATGCCATACTGATCAGTCTCCTCGCTGGCTCTGTCACCTGCTCTCAGAGTCTCAAAGCTGATGCTGAGATGGAAGGTGGGGACAAACTGACACAGGAGAATTATAGATTGTTAGTTAAACTTCTCTTCATCTTAATTCTGCTGTTGTCTTTTAATATTTTGTAGCCAATGAATTTGCTGGGGTGGGAGGAGTGGTCTCGAATATTTTTGTGAATCCTTGAAAAGCGGTAGGAAGGAGGTTGTACACTAGAGAAAATGTGTGCGTTGTCTCTCTCTTTGCATCTTCTCTCTGTGCCTCTCCTTCTCTCTGCCTCTCTCCGCCACGGTCTCCTATTTCTGTCTCACTGTCTCTGTCTCTCTCATCTGTCTATCTGTCCATCCACGCGCGCACACACATACACACACACACACGCGTGCACTCCGAGACTTTAAAGGTGAATGATGTACATGACTTTGCTCCCAACACTGGCCCTTCTCGACAACTTTCTCCAGCCTCACTAACTTAGCCCTCATGCATTGAGATCCTACCTCCCCACCTTCCATCTTGCCTTCCTTCCCTTTGCTTTTCCACCCACTGGGCTAAGTAGAGGAGAGAATTCCCCTCAAGCACCAGGATCTGCTTCAATTTTAACACGTGGCCGAAACAAACACCTTCATCAGAAGGTTGCTGCGGGGTGATGGAGCCAGGGAGGGAGAAAGAGGCAGATCCAGCAGGAGCCAGCGTCAAGAGGGAAGAAGCTGGCAGCTGGTAGCGAAGGAGCTGGCACCTGGTAGGTCAGGAGCTTGGCTGTAACTGGCAGAACCTCAGGACAAAGGATCCAGCAGCCAAGGAGCCCAGCCCTCCCTGTGGAACCTGGGGATGACCAGGGATGCAACACAGAAGTGGCTGGTTCTCCTGCAGAGAGAGCCCTGCGGCCGCCACATCTCCCGCTCAGCTGGCATTTACCAAGAGCATCCTGCCTCTAGTGGGGAACACTCTGCTTCACGTGTGTGGGATGATTCCATGTGGTCCCAGGACTCACTTGATCCTTTTAAACAAATTTTAATAGACCTTTTTATTGAGGTGTAGCTTAATTATAGTAAAGGCTACCAATATGAAGTGAAGAACTAATTAAACTTTGTGTGTGCATACCCACCGCTGAGGTCAAGATGTAGCCCATTTCCAGACCCCCAGGCAGCACCCTCGTGTTCCTCCGTTAATACCTGCCTTGATGTAACCTCTATCCTGACCTCTATCACTTCTCTCCCGCTTGTGGACCTCATATGAATAGAATTACCCAGTGTACACTCCTTGGTATCAAACTTTCCCCTAATGTTATGTCTTCAATCGTGTTGTTTCATGAATCAGTAGCTTGTGTTTTTTTTATCATTGAGTAGTATTCCATTGAATGAATATATCACAATTTATGTCTCCATTGCACTACTGATGGGCATTTGAGTCCTACAAACAAAGAGCTGCTATCAAATTCTATCTTGTGTCTTCGGGTGGTTACAAGCATTTTTTCCCTATAGTTTATACATCCAGGACTGGAGTTGCAGGGCCAAAGTATAGCACATGAGCATATAGCATAAATGTGTGTTTAGCTCTAGTATGTAGCGCCATATGTTTTGTAAAGATATATATATATATATATATATATATATATGCCTGCAGTGTCTCCAGGCATATTTTATTGCTTAGAGTGAGAATATATTTTTAAGTGATTCTATCTAAAATTAAGTTAAAGAAAACTAAGTCCATAATAGTACTGGTGACAAGGTAACAGTGAGATGTCACAAAGACCATGGAGGCAGCGTGCCAAGTGGCTGATATTCAGGGACCCCGGAACCCTAAATCATTTATTCAACATGATATTCAAATCATTATTCAACACACACTTTATTGCTTTAGTTCCCTTATCTGTAAAACGGGGATGGTGAAATACCCCCCTCCTAGGGTTTAGTAAGGATTAAATGAGTTGGTGCATGTAAAGCCCTTAGAACAGCACAAGACACAGAGTCAGTGCAAAATAATGTGAGCTATTGTTGTTGCTGCTTTTTGAACACCTGCTATGTGCCAGACAATAAGAACTCTGTGGATGTCATCTCACTGAATCCATATAAACATCCTGTATTGTGAGGGACGGGTGCTTTGTTTCATCCCCATTTTACAAATGAGGAAACTTGAACTCAGAGAGTCTGAGTCCCCTGCCTGAGGTCACACAGCTAGTGAACAGTAGAATGAGAACTCAGGCCCATGTGGTTCCAATGCCCATATTCTCCTCATTAACCCTGGAGGAGAGTCGCTTCTTGGTCATCAACAAAGCAATCACTGGGGCGGGGGGGGGGGGGGGGCTTGGGGGGGGGCGTCAAGGAAGGGTGGGAAGATGGGGAAAAAAAAAAAAAACAAAAAAACAAAGCAATCAACTTTTGCAGTGTTTTATCATCAGGGATTGATCACACATAGTTAAAAATTCCAATATAAATGTCACTATCATGGTAGGGAATTACTTTTCCTTCATGTAAAAGAAGCCAGAAGAATGGTGTCCACTGATGCCATCAGAGACCCAGGCTCTTTCCAGCTGTTGTGCTACTATCTTTAAAGTGTGACCTGCATCCTAATGCTCTCAAAATGACTGCTGGAGCTCCAGACATCACACCCTCCATCCAGATTAGAAGAAAGGGAGAGTCTGATGATGAAGAGAAAAGCAATAGCTCAGATAGCCTCCTTTACAAAGGGCGATTTTGTGGAAGATATATGCAACAACTTCTTCCACTTACAAGTTTTTAGACAGAAGCTGTCACATGGCCATCCTACATTCAAGTAAGGTGGGAAAACGTAGTTTTTTAATTGGGGAAAATTATTCCTCATCCTCTGAAAAATAAATGTTCTCTAGAGAGAAGAGGTAAATGGATATGTATGGCCAATAGTCGCCTAAAGCACAAATATTAATCCAGGGATCCAGGGTTCTTGTTTGATTAGGTGTAGAAAAGGATAGTAACTATAAAGTCACAATAACTCCTATGGTCCTCTGTGTGTGTGTGTATAATAGAGATATACAATAGATATTATATAAATATTGAAGTATTATGTATATATGTATTCAATTATTATTCCAAATATAAATGGTAGAGGCCCAGGGAGAAGGAGTTGAATACTGAGGATCACAGAGTAAATAAGCAGCAACCCCAGGGACTGGGTCTCTGTCACTGGACTCCAAGTCCACTGCTCTTTAAAGTGTCCCAGGTGGTTTTTTTTTCCCCCAGATCTGGCACTTTTCTTCCACTTCTGTCCCAGTTTTTGACCTTGCATACTGTGTAATCATTCATGTAGATGACCAAATAGTTCTGGTTTTCCTCCCTTCCAGAATATGTAGTGTTGCACTTTCTGCATCCCTACACTGGGGTAAGGACATGTGAATAGTTCTGGCCAATGAATTTGGGGCAGCCGCGGTGGGGGTGGGGAAGAATCAATGTGTGTCAACTCTGGGCAGATATAATAACCAACACGAGGCCCCTGACAGCTCATCTTTCCCTCTGCCACTCTGACCAGCAGCTTTTGAGAGGGTGACATCCCATCAGCCCGGGTGCCCAAATGGGTATGATGAGCCGTGCTTCTTGCCAACTTGAGATGAACACAGTATGAGCAAGAAACACGCCTTTGCTGTTGCGAGCCACTGAGAGCTGGGGGTTGCTTGTTACTGCAGTGTAACATCTTTTATCTGAATGATACATATAGGATTCAGGTTTCTTTTGCTGAATTTCAGATTAAGTGACCCAAACTGGGGTCGTGGTGCTGTTGAGAACTTCTTCAGCTGTGCTTCTTGTGGGCAAATAGGAACCAAAACACCACAGAAAATTGGAATAAGAGGGTTTCAAGTTCTGGTTCCCAATACAGTAGCCACTAGCCACGTGTGACTACTTCTATTCAAATTAATTACAATTAAATACAATTAAAATTCAGTGCCTCCTTTACATGAGCCACATTTCAATGCTCAATAGCCACATGAAGCTAGTGGCTACCATGTTGGACAACACTGATGTCGAATATTTCCATTGTTGCAGAAAGTTCTCATGGACAGTACAGGTCTACAGTCTTAGAAGTTGAACCCAGAACCCTAGAGCTGAGAAATAGTGGAGTCTCAGAAAGATGGGATACATTACCTTAGAATATTGGCATCTTAGTACGATGGACTCCCAGGATAGTCTTGGTCATGAAGTGGGACAGCGCTTCTCCCATCACCTTCACATAACAAATGTTACCATTAAACCACGGCTACCTACAGGTGGGGACTGGGGATCATGGAAGGATCCAAACCTGGATAAAGAGGCACGAAGGGGCAGAGCATCTAATCTTTGGACCCATCAGGGTCAGCCTCCATCCATGTTAATTAGAGAACACGGTGCCCAGAGCTGGTCAGGAAACTCTTAACAGGCTTTGAATGAGCAATGCAGGAGGAAGAGAGTTTTCTCATGTGAGTAAGGTCAAGGGCAAGATGACTAATGGAGGACCCTGCAGCCACCAGATCACTGGGTGACCAACACTGGATGACGTCAAGAGAGTCACTCAACCACCACGAGCCTTGATTGCCTCATCTGTAAAATGGCAATAATAGCTTGTATTTATAGAGCTCTTATTCCTGCTGGGCGACTTGCCAAGGATGTCATATGCTTCATCTCCCTTTTTTATCCTCACAATAAACTCAGGAAGCGAGTTCTAAAATTAGTTTTCTCCCCATCTCTCTCCCACCACCCCCTTTTTCTTTAACGATTGGCCCTGTCTCCCCCAGTTGAATATGAACTGCTAGAAGGCAGTTCATCCTTTAATCCGGAGCACCGGTAGAGAGCAGATAATAACAGTTTCTCCTTCTCACCTTTGGGGAGAATGTGAAGGTGAGTCTGAGTGAGGTGCCAACCGTTTCCTCCTTGCAAGGCAGACATTATTACTTCTCCCTGGTTATTTCCAATTCACGACTCCTTTAGGGAACATGGGACGATTACTTGAAGATGGGCATGGCATACAAGCAGATGGAATGTGTGTGACCTCCAGGCAGAGGAATCAAGAGCTAGGCACAATTATCCACTCTTTTTTTGCCCCACTGCTAAGCAAATGTACCATAAGATTGAAGCTTCCTGGATTATTGACTTGCTGTGTAAAGGACAGCTCCCAGACAGCCACCCAAACTTACCATGGACTTTGTGAGAATGAGAAATAAGTATTGCTTTGTAATGTTACTAAGATCTGGGGGACTGTTTGTTACTGCAGCACAGTCTGACCTAGCCTGTCTCACAGAACCAGCTCTGAATCCCCTTTATCCTCCCTAAGCCGCAGGGTGCTACCACCTGGCACTCCAAATCTCCAGCATAGGATGGCTGATGCTTGTGGTCAATAGGGGGTCCCAGGAGGTCTGGACTGGGCCATCAAGTGGACACAACAAAGCCTAGGCCACTGGAAGGGATGCTGATGTCTTTATCTCCTCATAAGCAGCTGGTTCTTGGACACTGAAAGTTGCTGGGTCAAGCGCTATTATTTGACTTTATCCATGCACTTTATGTGGATAACTAGGAAGTTTTCCAGAGACCATGTCTGTTTTGAAGCTATCTTCTCTCTCCTTGGGGATAAGGACAGTAGAAAGTTTCCTCCAATGGCATGGGTCCTGGGCATGTGCTGGTTCTGTCCCAACATTCTGCCCTTTCCCGGAAAGCCCTGGGTTCTGTATGGAGATGTACAGGCAACCAAAATAGGAACAGGAGCATGGGACCCAGGAGGAGCCTATCAGCGTGCCACTTCTTCTGACCACAGAGATTGGCTCAGAGGTGGGCATGGGAACTGAGCTGTCCAACCAGGGTGGATCTCAAGGCTTTGAGGGCAGTGCCCAGACTAAGACACTCCCTCTCCTCCTTGCTGGGTGGGAACACAAGTACAGGAGGTTATGAGCCCTGCAAAGAATCTGGGGGTAACCAGACTTAGAATGAAGTTGACATTGTGGGAAACAGATGACAGAAAATAATGGTGTTCTTCATGGGTGACATCATTGAGTTGCTGGGCCAAACTTTACCTGGTAGCTGAAATCTCCAACTTTTGTGTTTCATGAACCTAGGACCCTTCATTTTCAAACTAATTTGAATCAGATTTTCTATTACTCACAGCATAAATAGTCCTAATTGGTACACCACTTATATATCAGGGGACTAGATCTCTGTCAGTATCCTAGAGTTGAGACCCCAGAGACGTGAGATTATCCTGTCTGAAGCCAGGAGAGATAAAGGATGCATCCAAGTTCAATCAGGAAGTCCCAGGAAGTTCCTGGCTCCTGACTCTCTGCCCAGAAGGGGAATCGTGCTGAATGTTCGCATGTATTTAGAGAGAGAGGGAGGGAGGGAGAGGAAAAGAGAGAGAGAGAGATGCTCCTTTTGCAGGAGTGAAAGCTGGCTGCCTGTAGCTTAAATACATGCAAATTTATTCAGAGAAACTCTGCATGGCATGGGCAGATATAAGCAAAGTAAGGAGGAAAATTCATCTCAGTCCCAGGGATTTTATCTCTAATAGGGTGCTCCTCAAGATGCCTATGAAACCCTCATTATTCCTCTTCTTTTCTCCAATTGGTCCCCGAGTCCTGGCTGATTCTACTTAAACACCCATATCTCTCGAATCTGCCCCTTCTCACCAGCCCTACACCAGTGTGCTGAATCCTGTCTCATGTGCTCTCCAGGAAGCTATTTTTCCAGTCCCTGCCCTGGGCTCCCTGTCTCCAAATTTGTTCTCTGCACAGCAGAACTTCCTAAGGTGCCCATTGGATGGGCCATGTCCCTGATTAAGAGCTTCCAATGCCTGCCTGTCAACCCCAGAACAAAACCCAAGTTCCATATCCTAATATGCAAAGGCACGTCCTCCTCTCTGCCCCCCGGGTCCTGCGCTCGAGCCACATGCCCCTCTCCTTTTGTTGAATCTTTAGGTGCACTCTCAGGCCACAAGACATTTGTGCATGCTATTCACCCTGCTGGAAATGCCATTCCTTTCGGCACCTGAGAAAAACTTCCGTTCTTCGTGAACCCAGTTCAGAAGTCATTTCTCCTGTAACATCTTTTCTTATCTTCTCAGACATAATTACTCTTTCCTCCTGTATATAATGATATACAATAATATGTAATAATACAGTAACATATAACAATTATAATCGTAAGAAAAAGTGCTAACTATGGCCCCAGCACCATGCTAAGCATTTGAAATGGGTTATCTACCTCATCAAATCCTCCCAATATCCCCTCCAAGTAGACATAATAATCATTATTACCCTCTTCTGCCATTTTATAGACAAGGAAATTATGACTTGGTGAGATCAAGTTGTTTGCCAACGATTCCACAGCTAGAAGGAAGCAGAGCCCATCCTCTAAACCGTTACATCGTTCTGCCTGTAGGTTATATTTTTAAGATGATTTACAGTTTCTTAAACACTTTTACATGTATTAAGGTATTTGAGCTTCATGATGAGCCAGAGAGGTATATGTTAGTCTCCTTCACTTAAACGTGACCTTTATGAGGACCATTTCAGTTTCTTGGTTATCTTTGTAACCTTAGCATCCATCTTGGTTGGATGGATGGATGGATGGTTGGAAGAGTGGGTAGGTGGATGGGTAATGAGTGGGTGGGTAGATGGGTAGATGGGTGGACAGATGGATGAATGGAGGGATGCACAGATGGATGGATGAATGGATTGGTAGGTGAATAGGTGGATAGGTAGATGATTAGATGGATGGGTGGATGTGTAGATGGATGGATGAATGAAGGGATGGATTGAGGGTGGGAGTTATGAAGGAATGGTTGTGTGAATGGTTAGAAGGATGAAGGATTAGCTGGATGGGTGGATAGAAGAATGAATCAACGGACGAATGGTCAGACAGATGAAGCAATAAACTCCAGTAAACTCCCCTGAGTTTACCCCTCTGAATCCAGATACCAGATTTGCCCTTAGAGCTTTGTGAATGAGCCTAGGGATGGAAGCCCGCTGTATCCCAGCCACATTCTCCCCTTCTTCTACCCGGATCCCTGCTCACAGAGGAGGTAATGTATTCTTTTGGAAAGGCCGTCTTTCAGCATCTCATCTTCATGCAGTGCTGGGCCCAGCACCCTGTGTATTTGCACTGGCTGGGGCATTGAATTCGCTGAAGATGGAATGAAAACAAGAGACTCAGGCCTTGAATCGCCAGCTCCCCAAGGGCGAAGGGGACATCCCACGCCACACAGAGCTCCACAGCCTCCCCCGACCACCGTCGTCTGCTTTCTAAATAAACCCTGAGACAGAGCCATGTGGGGTTATAAATCAGCCGGAAATCAAATGCTAACATGTAAATAAATTGCAAATCAGCTGAGAAATTGGTTTCATTTTGAGACGATAAAGCACATTTCTCCCGCACTGATTTTGTAAGGCGCCCCTTAAGAATTGTAATATTTCTGTGTGGTAATGATAAACATTAGCGAGTTGCTTTAGAAATGAAAAAATAGACAGCCTCTGGGGATTTGAAAAACATATGCACTTCAAATTTGAAAATCCAATTTAACTGTCCATTATAGGGAGAATAAAAAGGTAAGGATAGGATAATTTTGTAGTTACACAGCATTTGACTAAATCTGATTCCACGATGACAGGCACACTTTAAAAGCTACAAGTCTGAATGCGAGGAGACAGCAAATCATTTATTTATGATTGTAATCTAGCTCCTGTCTCGCAAGTTAGCGACTGTGCTGCTTGCTCCCTGGCTGCGGACGGCATGTGTACACTTGTCAGTGAGCACTCTTAAAAACACTTCTCACAGAATTTCTGGGTTCGGGAGGAAAAAAAGATCATAAAGGAGAGAGAAGACAAAAGAGATCATCCTTGTCAAATTTACCCAAACAGGCAGATGTTGAAATTGCAAAAGTTTAGAAAGAAACAAATCTTTTTTTCCCTTAATTTCTGCTGAAAGCAATTAGAAAAATGTGTGTGTGTGCAAGCACGTATACATGCTCACACGCATGTGTACTTTAATGCAATGCTGAACACACCCCAGGTGTAGACTTCGCAGCTGGAAAATTCACGTTGCAAAACTTCAACTCAGTCGATTTTCCTACGGAATGTTGTCTTCAGTCCTGTTGTCAGCATCTCTCTGGTGATGTCCCTTTGCCCTTTACCCCTATACCTATGTGGGCCTCACTTCTGCAGTTAAGGTGCAAGCTTGTTTTCTCAGAATAGGCCAGGGTTTCCCCAGAAACACACTTGGAAGGTGGTGGAAGCCTAACATGGAAGGAAAGGTCAGAGGGGCTAAAAGAAAGGCAGTCTTTAAGTCCCTACACTTTTCCAAACTCAAGACTCCATCAATTACATAGTATTCATTTTAACCACGAAATAGTCACCAGCCATATATGACTCTTCCCCATGGGAAGAGCTTGACCCTTTATGTGTCTAGGATCTCGAAAGTTCCACCATGCTGTGAAAGATGGCCAGTTACTATACCCATTTTACAGATGGAGAAATTGAGGCTCATCCGGGTTTAAATTACCCAAGATCACAAAATTAGCGTGTGGTTGAGCCTAGAGTCATCTATTTGCATCTTGCACCTGTCTTATCTGTAACTACATTCACTTACTTGTTCAGCCAAACAAATATTTATTGAACACCTACTGTATACCAGATGCTGCTCTAGGTCATAGGGATACAGCTATGGGTAACAGACAAGCTTCTGCCCTGGTGGACCTCCTAGTGATGGAAATGAAGAAAAAGGAAAGGAATTAGAGTTTCCATTAATAAGTGCTACGAAGAAAACCCGATGGGGGTAGTGAAAAAAGGGTGATTTGGTAAAGAGTGATGACTCTAGGGAGGGGGTCAGGAAGGGCTCTTTGAGGAGGCAGTGGAGGAAGAGACCTAGGTGACAAGAAGGGGGCAGCTCCCTGAAGACTGGGGGGAAGGCATTCAGGCAGAGGGAACAGGAAGTGCAAAAGCCCTGGGGTAGGCATAAGCTTGGATTTGTGCAAAGACTAGAAGGCGTCCAGGGCATCTCGAGGGCACTGTGGGAGGGGCAGGGCGTGGTGGGGTGCTACAGGAAGCTGACAGGGAGTCTTAAGCCAGGGAATAGCATTTAGCCTTTAGAGCTGCCCCTGCAGGAACCCAGCACCCGGCCTTGAGTCAATGAAACCCGTAATCACTGTTAATAGACTGGCCTGCGTGAGCTGGAGCAGAAGGCAGGCCCAGCTCCTGTCACCAAACAGGTTTTCTTGTCCATACATGGCTTGAAGCACCCTGACTCAGCCCCGTGGAATGATGGTGGGGATTTATTCCCCCTCATCTGGAGGTAAACTCGTTTTTACCAGCATGCCATTCAGTCACCAAATGGGGCAGGGGGCGGGGAGGGGGGAGCAGGTTATTTCTTGTTCATGCTAAAGGGGAGGGTTGGAAGAAAAACTCCAACGGGTAGATGGATACTTAGCATGACCTGCAGTCCGGGGGTGGCAGGCATTTGATGTCTTTTGGGGGTGGGGTCAAAAATTAAAACCACATACAGAAATATCCCTGTCAAATGTGTTTAGATAACAACAGAGGAAAAAGATTTGGGAGCAGGAGCACTTCTGTGTTCAAAAATCACCGAAAACCTGGTCATGCCAGAAACGGTGATTATTCAAGCGGCGATTTGCAACAGTAATAATCAAACCAGGACTTATTGAATCCCCTGCTCTGTGGCAGACCCTGGACCTGGGGTTTCACCAGCAGCGTCTAGAGTTATGACAACAGCCCTGTTGTGTTGCTGTTTTTATTATCCCAAATTCGAAGCTAAGAAATTGAGTTCAGCAAGGATTGCAAACCTGTGAACGATCACAGAGATCCCAACAGCGGACTCTGGATTCAAACTCAGCCTGTCCGGCTCCTAACCTGGCTTCCTTCCATCCTGGTATCCCTCTCGACAAGGTCCCATTTTTGGACACCTTCAGAGACGTGTTGCTATAAATATATGTACAGTTGTTGAGAACATCTGGCAGCCCATCAGACAACAAAATCTCTCTCACCCAGGTGGTGGTGGTGGTGGTGGTTGTAAATATGTTACTGACCCACTGGCATCTGTAGGATCTGGTTGTGATTTTTCCTGTGCTCGGTCTCTGCTTGTCACCCGGGACGTTTACGCGAGATTTGATCAGAATTTCACGAAACCAGGCAGAGCCTGTGTGGAGCTGTCAGATGAAATAATTTGTCAGTGATGATTGTGTGAATTCGTAAATATTTATGAATTCACAAGTTATAAATGTGCAGCTTTCGGGAGGGTGGAATTCGATGCTCACCAAGTCACAGATTACAATGAATATTTACAGAAACCCCAATCTGCTAATATTAGTTCTTTGTGCTTACGAAAAAGCTCTTCTTAGGATTGTAACCCTTTCGGGATCAAGTGACGGAGGGAAAAGAAGGATAGCGCAAGGAATCATTCCCCCAGTAAAAATAAAATAAAACCATGATACATTCCATTTGTGTCACGTTCAGGATTCTCACCGGGTTCGCACATCGTCACGGCTCTCGCTCGCTGCTCTCAAGCTGTTTGTCGAATCGTTTTTGAACTGAATTGGATTGAAGAAGCTCAAGATGGCAGGAGGTCAAAAGACCAATTTTTTTTTTTCTTTTTTAGTTTTTGCAGAGTGACCTGCCTTTTCTGAGGTCATAAGCAAGTTTCCAAATCCTTCGGAATCCATTTCTACAAAGGGTAGCATTTTGCAAATTTCATCCCAGACATAACCACCTTAATAATGCTTCCTGTTAAACACGGTTGCCGGGAAGGCACTGAGCCCGAGGCTCGCTCTCTCTTTGTTAAAAAATATTAGTAAGCATTGGAGAGGTGTTAAAGACAGAGTGACATCGAGTTAAGGCTTTCTCCTTGATGAAGTCAGAAGAAAATGAGCGAGAAGTCAAAATGGAATGAGTTTCTTTCTGTTCATCAAAAGCCACACAGAATAGCTTATGGTGGTTGGGATGGAGACCCCGGGGGCCCAGATGCTTGTGGCTCCCTAGCCATGTATGACCTTGACCAAGGACTTAACTCTCTAGGCCTCAGTTAACACATCTGTGAAATAAATACATGAATAGGGCCTAAATCCACCCCATATGTTGTGTCATCATAAGGATGCAAAAAGAGGCAGTGAGGTGGGAGCCCTGGGTGTCTGAACTTACTGAATGGATGGCCCTGGCCAGTCTCTTCCGTCATCTGTAAAATGGAACAAGAAGGAGGGTTTCAGAAGGGAGGGCTGAACTAAATGACCTCTATCTTATAGGGTCCATGAGCAGCCCAGCACCTGGACAGGCTACGTTCTCCCATGTGTGGTGCACAGCAGGACTGTTTGGGAAGCAGCCTGCATCCCAATTCCAGTTTCCTAACACCCCCAGCCCACCTGCAAACCCCAGTCCAATGCTCTGCTCCTAGGAGGGCAGCACTTAGAAACACTTCATTGTGGCCCATGATGAAACTTTTCTCAGAAACAGCTGTGGTTTTGAAAAGAAAGACAGGCACCATCAAAGCTGTTTTCCAGACTGGAGTTTTCCTATATCGCCGATCGGTGCGGCTCTGCATCTTCTGAACAGCTCTAAGACCTCGAGCCTCAGTCTTCCCATCTGCAAAATGGGGACAAAAAATATTTATCTATATCTAACATTGTCATCTGATATCTAAAACCAGGGCCTGTGGTCCCTACAAGGACTAGTGCCAACGAGCTTCCACCTTTCCATGCGTGTCCAGTCTGTGTACACAGGAGGCACAGGTACCCACAGGGCTTGGTCACAGAGCTGAGCACATCTGGAGAAGCTCTGCCCAAAGGCACCCCCGGGGGAGGAGAGACCCATACCCTTCCAAGCTAGAATCCTCTTGGTGAGCAGGGAGTAGGGGGTTGAGGGGCAGATGGGAACAGGCATAAATTAATAACCTTCTATCCTCCTAAAACCTAAAGGAAGATGGTTATTAGTTAAATTATCTCTGAAACACTTAGCGTGCCTTTTTTATTTTATTTTATTTTATTTTATTTTATTTTATTATTTTACAATTCAACTGTTTTCCTTTCACAGATAGTATTGCCCTCTTTCTGCAGATGGAGAAACCAAGGCACAGGTTCTTGAGGCACAACTAGCTGTTGTGAGAAGGTAAGGCCACACAGATCTGGGAGACTCTAACAGCCACGAATTTCTCATGATGTGCATCCCACAGGGATGTTTTTCCACCTTGCCTTCTAACGATAGCAGCGAATGTGTGTCCTGCCAGGCAATTTCCCAAGCACTTTATACATCCTGTCTCATTTTATCTTCACGACTGCTGGGAAGTGGGTACTTTTATTCCCCTCAGCTGACATCCATGGCAGCTGAGGTTCAGAGAGGTTACGTAAGTCGAGGGACACACAGCTGGAACTTGAGGAAGGCAGGATTCAGCGTAGAGGTCGATGCTGGTCCCTGGGCCCCTGAGACAACATTAACAGTGAGGATAGCCAAGGCTTTCTGTCTTCGAGGGTTGAGGCTGCCCTGATTTCATGCTCGTATCCAATACGGAGCCTGGCATACTTTGCAAATATTTGTCAAATGAATTTTTTGAATTTTTTAAAAATGTACCTGTCTCCTGACCCTTAAAAATCTCAACTTATAAACAGATACGTCAGGGAGCAATTATTCACATTACTCAAGATGTCTTCATTTTATAAAAAGGATTTACATCAGAGATCCTTTAAATTGCAAGTCCTCCAGCGCATTTAAAAATATGGTTCAATTTATAGCGCAGGATTACACACGTACTTTCAGAAGCCCTCACTTGAGTAATGGAATCTGGCATGAACATCATTCATTCATCTAGCTTTTCAACAAGCAACTATTGAGCACCTACTATGTATCAGTGCTCTGTAATGAGCCAGGGATCCAGCCCTCAAGGGGCCCCAAGTCTGGTGGGAAAGGCAGAGACATAAGCAGATGTGTGTCCCAATTGAGGAATGGATTGATGTTTTGGGAAAACAAAGGAGCCTTCTCTCCAGGTGTGCTGGGTAAAGAGACTTCCCTGAAGAAGGTTAACGTGAGCTGGGCCTTGTGAGATGAGTAGGAGTTCACCACTTAGAAATTCCTCCTGTATTGTATATATGTTCAAATCCATAAGCAATATCATTTCCAGGCAAGTGTGGTTATGTATCCTTCATGTCAATATTTTCATACAATCTCTTTCAGTTGATTCTCAAAACCAAAACAATATGGTGAAATGAGAATGGCATGAAACTTACCTTTTGTGTTATCTTATTACAAAAGTAAAGCATACACACTGTAAAAAAGTACAGACAAGCAAGACATCAATACGACCTATAATTCCCACCCCCAATATATCCAAGGTTAACAGTTCAGTGTATATTCTCCAAGGTCTCTCTTTTGGTGAATGTGGCATTTGTTTGGAAAAAGAAAGTTTCCTTGACTTGCAACTAGCTCTTTCAAAAGTTATGATATAACACAGGGAGAACGTCTGTCCATGTCATTCAACGTTTTTCCACAACCAGTCTTTAAATGGCTTTGGGCTTTGCCATTCATGTGTATATTTTATCTGACTAATCCCCTAGTGTTGGACAACTATATCGTTCCCAGTTGCGTTCTCCTAATGTAAGTAATGTTGTGTGGAACATCCTTGTAACCGCATCTATGTCGTGCATATTCACGTTCATTTTCTTTACCACCCATCCCTGCCAAGTAACATCAAGTCAAAGAATAAGCAAAGGGTAAGGCTCTGAGGGCGGGAGGCATGATCCCCATTTTATAAGGGATAAAACAACTAGTTCATTTTCCTGGAACTGGAGCGAGGTCTCCTGCCTTGTCAGCCCCAAACCTTCCCCTCCCACAGGTCCACCTGGGTGTCCTACCATCAGAGGAAAACCAAGCCCACATCCTCCAGAATCCTATGAGTAGAGGGAGGATTGTGCAGAGAGAAGGAGATATGAATTAATGCAGCGTGATTTTTATTTCTTCTGTTCCGATCCAGCTTATGGACCGGGAGAGGCAAACAGAGAGAGCTTGTCCAAATGGAGATGAGCCCGTGCAGTGTTTCACCCTCCATCCCAGCCTGGAGGTCTCCTGGCAATTAGAGGGGTGTCGCCCAATAACCCCTTGTCAGACGCACAGGCTGGCCTGTTTAAGCAATCAGACAAGCAGTGCTCACTGGGCTTCTGCTGATGGCGGTGCTGGGAGGAGGGGCAGCTGACAGGCAGAAGGTTCTGCCCCAAATGGCACCTGAGACCTTGCAGGGGGCTGGAGGTTTGTTCCTGCCCTAGACTTCAGTTTTCCCGAATATAGACGGAGTGTGGCACGTGGTGACTGGCAAGGCTGGGGGTGCAGCTTTCCTGGCATGAGTCCCAAGTCCCAGCTGGGACATCTTAGGAAAGTAGCCTAACCTCTCTGAACCTTGTTTAGGTCAACAGAGACTGAAGGGTGCCCCACTGTGTATGGATGGACACTGCTTCCAGGGCTAGGGATGTAAAAGTGAACCAGTAGCCACTGCTCCCCGGGAGCTCATGTCCTTACTGTGGGAGTCAGACAATGAACAGACAGCTGCTATGCAAATGACCAGGAAAGGAAATTGCCGGTGGCGATAAGTGCTCAGAAGAACAGAAACCCTGCAAAGTGATGGAGAATGGCTGTGGGCGGGGGCACAGCTTTACATACGTGTCTCTCTGAGGCCATCACGTCTGAGATGAAACCGTGATAAATGACAGGGCGTTGGAAGGGGATGGGGAGCTGGCGTTCTCCGTCCTGGAGACACACCAGTGTCAACCACAGAGCTTGGAGATGTTCAGTCACAGGCCCAACCCCAGGGGGGTCTAAGGTAGTCCCTCTGGGACAGGGCTTGGGCATCAGCATTTTTAAAGCTCTCCAGAAGTTTCCAGTGCGCACCTAGGGATGAGAAGTAGCGATTTCAGTTTCGGGGATGTTTCAGGCAGGGGGAGCAGCAGAGGCAAAAGGCTCTGAGATGAGAATGGATTTGTCCTGTTTCTGGAAAGGGAAGGAGAATGGCAGAGGTGGAGCGTCCTGAGCCGGGGCAGGGAACAGGGGGCTGTGTGAGCACGTGGCTGGAGGAGAGAAATGGGATTCGTTTTCAGGCTGTCCACAAATCCAGAGCACCTCAGCTGTCTTATTATTAGAATGGGCTCATAAGGATTCCAGCCTCTGTGCATCATGAAAACTGAGACACGGAGGGTCAGCACCAAGGCCCCCCAGGGGAAGAGAATGGCGAGGGCGGCTGGCACTGGGCTGCAGGTCTAAGTTCTGGGTGATGTGAGGGACTCAGCCTCATGTGAGAGGACCTTTTGCTCAGGGCCCGAGGATCAGGCCATTGAAGAGGAACAGCCAGTCTGGTGTGTCCCCACATGCATCCCATAGGAGACATGCCTATTCAGATGCTCCTTAGCACGGGGCTTCCAAAGACACTACCTTTCAAAATACAAGGCATGTCTGCTCACTGAAGGCTCTGACAAGTCCTGCAGTCAAGAACTTTATTGAATCTGTTCAAACTTAGAAAAGCAAGGCTGGTTCCACCTCCTCGTGCAGGAGGCAATGGAAATGTCACCACTGCTCAGGGGGCCCTACCAGACCTTCCTGAAGTTGGTCCTCCCCTCCTCTACCCATCACACCCTGTTCTGTCACCCTGGGTTTTTTCCTTCATAGCATTGGTCATGAGGTGAACTTAGCTTGCTTGTTCATTTGTTTACTGGTTTCATGCCTTCTCTTTTAGAAGGTAAGCACCATGTGGGCAGGGACATGGTCTGTCTTAACTGCGTGATTCCTGGGTGTTTAAAAGTTATTGGTTGAATGCAGAAGTGAAGGGTGGGAGGAAGAGAGAAGGGAGGAAGAAGAGAGTGGGAAATGGAAAACAGGGTGGAAAGATGGGAGGAAGGAAGGGAAGGAGAGAGGGAGGGAGGGAAAACAGAAGAACTGGTGCTTCACGAACTTAGTTGGTTCCACAATGATTATTATTATTTTGTCACACACCTATTTATTGCACAACGAATGCCACCTGAGACAGAAAACAAAACCCAAAGGCAGTGGCGGGCTGACCCTGTTACAGAGGGACGGGACCAGCAGCAGTCACAGCCCAGACCCCTTTAGCTCTAGTCCCTATACATACACCATCTGATTGATTTGCTTTTTAAACATTTTCCAGCTTCTCACCTTCCCCTAGACAGCGGCAACCTGATTGCACACACGCGCTGGGCACCACATGGCGCTGTGTCACCGCTTTGCTGCCACAGCCCAGCCCAGAGTCTGCTGTTGGCACCTCGAACCCACCCGGGCAGTTGCTCAGCCCGTCTGCCTCCTGCTCCGAGAGCCGCGGGTCCTCCAAGCACCAGCAGAACAGCCGGGCGAGACTGCGAAGCCCGCGGTAGCGCCTAGATCTGCTTGGAAACATATGGATCTGAGAGGTGTGGGAGTCTGTCTTTTTTAAACTGCATCAAACCCTTCTCTTGCCTTGAGATCGCTACATTTTTCAAAGCCACCAAACCCGGTGCCAGGCTGCAGCTTGCCTTTCCGTTCACCTGCCTTCAGAGCGCTGAGAAATAATGAACCTCCCCACCTCCCCTCCAGCCTGCAAAAGGCAGAAAGAAAACAAGCAGCTGCCTTCTTCCTAACCATTTAACATGTCTTGACGCCTTCTCTTCCCCCAAAGAAGGAACTGGCACTTTTTTCTTATTCCTCTTTTTGCAAGAGGTGTTTGCGGCATGCAGATCAAACCCCTTTATTCCCAGTTTCTTGTAGGTACCTGTGTTCTAGAGCTTCAGAATGCCACACGGGGAAGGCAAGGCTGGGTCCTATGGAAAACAAAATGAGGCACTGGCTTGCAGATGGTGGCAGGGCTTCTATTCGTTTGTTCATTCATTCCTTGAGTTTCTGTGCCCGGCACTGTGCCCTGGGCACCAGGAGCACAGATGCAATTTGAATGAAGGAGACCACCCTTCACCTTGCATATGTGCACCCTCCTTTATTTTCAGCAGGAAAGCTAGTTGGAAAGCTCAGCTAGCAAAGGCTAGCCCAAAGAACGGTGTCAATGCCTGTAGGGAGAAGTCGGGGAAGGAGGTGGGGGTGGGGAGCAAGGAGCCAGAAGCACCAGGCCCGTTTGATTCAGGCCTCACCCATACCCGGCAAGTGGGCACGGACAGTCTCCCTTTACAGCTCTTGCTGATGGGAAAACTGAGGCATGGGGAGATGAAGAGGCAGGACTAAGCTCTCGCAGGAGGAAGGTGGGCACAGGTCCCCCTGTGAATGAGTAAATGGCCAGCACTACAGTGATTATACTAAGCTCACAGCAGGGTGGGAGGAGGTGTGAAAAGGGTCCCCAGATTCACCTCATTTTACTTATACAGACTGTAGTCATAAAGTCCTCCGAGGAGGATGGAGTAGGTTTTCTCATTGTCCCTGTTTCGCAAATGAGGCGATCTAGACTCAGAGAGGCTGAGAGTTTCCTTGAGGTCACACAGCAGTGAAAAAACCTACTCCTGTATTGGTTTCAATGCTCCCTCCAACTCCGCTCTCTTCCTTTCTCTCTCTCTGTCTTTCTGTCTCTCTCTCTCTCTCTCTCTCTCACACACACACACACACACACACACACACACACTCAGCTCAGCTTCATTCCACCCACACCAGCCTGAGGACAATTTGAGCCCTGAGTGCGGCTTTTCCCGACAAAGCCAGCACTCAATTATTGGGAAGTGCCTCCCCCAGCCATTTCTGGATCCATTTGAGAAAAATAAATAAAGCTGGGGCCTGACTCTCTGGTGATGACATGACAGTGGCGGATGGAGGAGGTCAGATGGCTTTGCAACGCCACTGGTGAGAACACACAACCTTCCCCTGGTTAGTGGAGTTCGGGCAACTCCCCATGCATGCGCGAGTCAGGGAGAATTGCCCAAAATTGAATCTGCATAAGAACTAAGCCTTCCCCACTCTTTCCCGTCCATTTGCTCCCATTGCTTTGTTGTTATAGCAGTGATGCCTCTAGGATGGTTCAGATAAGATGAAGGTGACAGGGATGGAGGGTGGGATGCATATTTTAAAGTCACTTGAGGCTGGAAAAAAGTAGTTTTCAGGACAGGTTTTAAGTCAGGTCAGCAAAGGACTTTGCCTATATAAGTGTCTATCGAAAAACCCAGATAATTCATTTCATCTTGGGTTGTCCCCAACTGTCATCTCCCTTCCCCAACGCCTCCTCTACCTGAGGAGATGTTGTTTTTGTTTTAAATGGAGATTATGATCCTTCAAACAGAAATATTGCCTCCAAATTTGGAGTAAGCGGATAATGAGGCCACTCTGGTAATTTCACGCTGATGACAAGAGAAACATCTACATGACTGACTGACAGTTGCCATGAGGAAACAGAACCCTCTGGAATCGCTCCCGGGCTGGCTGGGGAGGGGTGGGTGGGGGTGGGGATGAGGCTGGGAGCTCTTTGAAGGAGGGGAGTCGGAGGGGGGGAGACCTAGTGGCCCTGTCACCCCTGCCCACAATCTGTGGGGTCTTCACCACCTCGTCAGACATTCGAGCTGACAACTGTGTGAAATTGAAATTGTGGAGTTGATTAAATGATGTATTTAAGGCTTCATAAAAG
Source organism: Hippopotamus amphibius kiboko (assembly GCF_030028045.1). Taxonomy (NCBI): domain Eukaryota; kingdom Metazoa; phylum Chordata; class Mammalia; order Artiodactyla; family Hippopotamidae; genus Hippopotamus; species Hippopotamus amphibius. The sequence goes on along the minus strand of NC_080193.1, from coordinate 6,608,530 downwards.
GAGGAGGTGGGGTGGGGGTGAGGGGGACGGGAGGGGGGAGAGTTGGAGAGATGAAGAGAGGGAGAGATGAGGAGGGGGGAGGTTGGAGAGGGATGGAGAGGGAGAAAGAGAAGGAGAGACAGAAACGGAGCGAGGGGTGGGGAGAGAGGCGAGCAGGAAGCAGAGGGCGGAGGAGCCAGGTTGGGGGTGGGAGGCCTGGGATGTGCTCCCTCCGTCCCCCCTGCCTCTCGCCCCTGTAACGTGGGGAGGGTTTATCTCACCAGGAGCAGCAGGCTCAGTCACTGATCTAATCAAATTATTCAGCATTAAAAAACTGCCGAGACATTCCAGTACTTGAGCTTCCAGAGCCCCAGCTGGGATCAAATGCTAATCAACGTCTTGGAGATATTTATCCCCACTGTCAGGCTGCTGCGTGTTTGTTTTCCGAGGGCTGCATGCTAAAGCAGAGGAGCAGAGAGGGGGCGGACCGTGGTGAGGGGATGAGGGACGGGGGCTGGTCCGGAGGAGGTGTGGCGGGGGGGGGCTGGCAGGAGGGGGAGGAATCCGCCAGAAGCACCACAGAGCGCTGGGGTGCAGGGTGGGGGGAAGTGGCCTCTGAACAGCTCCTCCTGGACATCAGCTAAGAAGCCCTAAGAATCCTTTTCTGGGCAGCCTTGCACCCACCCATCTCCACTCTCAGGAGTCCCAGGTCAGGGCAAGTCAGCTGCCAGTCTGGACTCAGAGAGACCTACCTTGCAGCTCGAGCTCTGTGACCCCTGGCAGGTGCCTTACCCTCTCTGAGCTTGTTTGTTCCCTCCTCTGTTACATGGGGCCTGAAAGCACTGCCCCCCCCCCCCACTTCAGCAGGCTTCGGATTCAGTGAGAGGGGGAGGTGATAAAAAAAAAAAGCAAGACTGGAGCATACCAAGTGATTGCAGAGCTAAGCCTTGGCTGTGTGACTTTATCTAAGTTACTTAAACTCTCTGTGCCTCGGTTTCTTCCTTTATAAGTGGGGATGATAATAACAGTACCAATCCCGTGGGGTTATCTGTTGTGACATTTAAGGGCGTTATGACACAGAAAGCATACGGAAGCCCTCAATGGATGTTACGAGTAGTTATTAGCTCTTAACATTATTGCATGGAAATAATGCATGGAAAATTTAGCAGGGAAACTGGAATAGAGGAGACCTGATGATGAAGATGAGGATGGCGATCAGGATGAAAGGATGAATGAGTGTCTAACACCGTTCACCGTTTAAAGGCTGCTAAGCCCTTACCTCTCTCCCGCATCCCTCCCTGGATCCCCATCAGCAGGGCCTCTCCAGCCCGGCCAGAGAGGGACAGACTTCCCAGGTTGCTCCGAGGCCTTGGGATTCCTTGTCTGCAGGGGCAGTGGGAGCCAAGGGGAGACGACAAGCCCAGATCCGCCCCTGAACTTGGCGCCCCTCTCCTGGGATCCCGCCCGCCCCTTGCCCACTTCCTGAAGGTCACAGCGCCGGGGGTAGGGGGGCACTAATTAATTTCCTTTGTTTTTCAGAGTTTCATTTTTTAAATTACAGCCTTCCCTCCTCTCTAATAAATACTCAACAATTAAAGCTTTTTTTCCCAAAGTGTGATTTCAACATTTCAATGTCCCTCCCCTCCTGTCACCTTCGCTGCCATAAACAGATTCGTAAAAACTGCTTTTGACGCCCCAGCTGCCATTAGCCACTTAAAATCCCGTAATTATCATCCTATCATGGGCCTGTTAACGAGCAGTAAAAATAAGGCCATTGAATATGGTAATTTATTCGTAAATTAGCCTAATGAGAATAGGTTTCAGACACTGTTTACTTGCGGGCTGCCTACGCCTGGCCTAGGCAGCGGCGACAGGAGTGACGTGCCTGGCAGGACGGCCTGGCACGGGCAGCAACCCACCGGGTGGCAATGTCGCCCCCCCCACCCCCGTGGCTCTGCACCCAGATCCTTGATTTCCATTCCATCAAGGCAGTGCCCCGCTCCTGTGGACCACGGGACAAGCGACAGCCCTGCCTGCCCCTCGCCGGGCTCCAGGTAGTGAGAATTGGCCTTTGCATGGACGCCAGGGGGTGTGGTCAGTGCTGACCACTGCTGGGAAACACTTAGGAGCTGGGGGACCTTGGGCACCTTACTGTGTAGCCCTCGGTTTTCTCATCTGTGAAATAGCATTAAAGTGTCAACTAATGGTGCCATTTTCAAGATTAGCTGATGTACGTATAAATGCTTAGAACAGCACCTGGCACATGGTAGATGCTTTATACATATTACTGTGGTCCTTATAATTATTAGGGCATTAGCAAATAAAGGCCAGCACTGACTAACTTGCCTTTAGGACATATCCCTACTATAGTAGTTGAATCCCAGCAAAAGCCATGTCCACCCGGAATGACAGAATGTTACCTTATTCAAAAATAGGGTAATAATAAAGATGAGGTCATACTAGATTAAGGTGAACCCTAAATCCTTGACTGGCGCCCATATTAGAATTCGGAGAAGACTCAAAGCACAGTGAAGGCCACTGGAGGCAGAGGCTGGAGAGATGCATGGTGCCTGGAGCCACCAGAAGCTGGATGAGGCAGGTAGGCTCCTCCGCTAAAGAAGGGATGTGAGTCAATGATGAGGCCAAGATTTTGGCCTGAACACCTGGGAGGATGGAGGTACCATTTGGCTGAAATGTGGGCCGAGGAGGAGCCTGAGGTCAGAGCCACATCATAAGCCCAGCCTCTAACATTCAGTCCAGCAGGGAGCTGGAACTCCATCCACTCAGCTCGGCATAGTATATTTTGTGCGTAATTAACATTTATTGAGCAAATATCCAACCTCGGAGAGTAGTGGGGTCTTCTCAATGGTGATGGGAAGTTTTGTTTGGAGGGAGGACCGCCTGAGTAAATTAATGCAGGGAAAGGGTTAGAGGGGGATGTGCATGGAAGCAAAGTGATGACCTCGGAGGCAATTTCATTTATTGCCTAGAAAGAATAAATGAAAGGATAGAGGAAGCAAGGATGCCAAGTACAGCTGTTCAGGTTGCTGACTGCATAAGGGCCTTGCAGAGCCACAGACCCTGGGGCAGGGCTAGGTCCACTTCAAGAAGGGGTTTCCTTTTTCCAGAAGTGCTGTATGGGCTATGTCTACCATGAGAGGAAGCAGCCCACGTCTCTTCACCCTCAGGAGCCCTGGCATCTAGTTCCTGGTTGGGGAAGCTGACCCAACCCAGCTCACAGGGAAGGCAGCCCCCTTTGGAAGCCTCTCTGAACCCAGTCTTTTGGGTGACTCAGAGCTTTGCCCCCTGCAGCATCCCTGGTCTCACAGAGGACAAGTATGCCGGTCCTAAGAGCCACCATTGCCTCTATATTTCTCTCTGCAACTCATTCTCTCTCTTATTCCCTCCCCTCCCTTTCCGTCCCCTTTCCCCCTGCCCCTCCTTTTCCTGCCCTAACCACCCCTCCCCACCCCCTACCCCTTCAGGTTCAGGTTCCCACACATCCCTTGCCATCCAGGGCAGGTGCGAGGTGCGTGCAAACCCATCTTCTCAAGGACACCTCACTGCAGCCCTGACCCTCTCATTTTCACGAAAGAGGGAGATGGGGCTCAGAGAGGCCCAGTGACTTATCTGAGGTCACACAGCCCAGAGTGGGCAGAGCCATGGCTCAGACTGGAATCTGTCGGCTTACCCAGGGATTTCCCTCTGACGGTGGCTGTCAGTCCGGAAGAACCACCCATTCAAACGCCGCCACTGGCTTTGCATCCTAGAGCAATCTGTCCCCTTCAGCCACGCAAGGAGAGTGGGGCCCCACTTTGGTTTCTATTTGCTCCTCAGGATGCATGTTTTAGCTCAGGCCCTGCTCGTGCCTCAGCTCAGGAAAGGTCCCCGTGAGGATGGAGCGCGAGCAGTCAGAACCCGGTCTAGATCTCTTCTTGAAAGCAGAGGAGATGTGTGCCTTTGCCTTCCAGATCCATAGCTCAAACCCCTGTATACGCAGGACCTTGTAAAAGTTTGGACCCGCGGGCAACATGTTTGAAAAATCACGCAGCCTTTGCCCAAGGCAGCCCCACGATGCCCCTTTGTGGTCCTGTCGCCTCGACTTCTGCTGGGGACCTGGGCCATTTTTCTTCCATCCTCTGACAGAGGCTGAGAGTTTTCACGGTCCATGGTGATGAGGTTTCCAACCGACTTTTGACCAAAAGGATTTCCAACTGCATTTGAAAAGGAAAATATCTTTCCAATGTACCAAATAATGAAAAATGACTGGGCGAGTTTATAACTGTTGATTTAGCCACCAAGATCCCCCCCACCAGCCCTGACTCCAGTTCTCGGGAGGTTTTCATTGAGCATTAATTCACTCTCTTTCTTGGCGCACAAAGAAATAGGCCCTTCCGAATCCATTCGGCAGTGCATTAGCTTCAAGGCCTGTTGGAAATGGTTTAGCATCTGCTCTTAATAGACATCGCAGCAAACGGGGCGGGCAAGGGCTGGAACGGGGACCCACAGTGTCAGGAAACAAACATCAGATCTCGGGCAAACAGCATCCCGAGAAACGGTTGCCTAGAACAACCACAGGACATAGCAGAGGGGTTGGATTTGGGGGGGGGGGGTCCCACTGGGACACAGAAGCGGATGCCCCCAGGTGAGCTAAGCCACAGGTGAGCCCTTCAACCTACCCCATGAAGCCGCAAAGAAAGGTTTTCCTATCGTGCCGCACCTTCAGAGCATGCAGAGAGCTTTTAGAAACTAAGGTGCCTGATGCTCAGTGATGCCCAGCCACACTGCCTGGTCAATTACATCAGAATCTCTGGGAAAGGATCCCAGGCATCAGAGTTTTGTTTTGTTTTTAATTCCTGCAGGGGGTTCCGTTGTGCCACCAAGACTAAGAACCAGTGAGCTAGGCTGCTGGACCAGTGGTTCTCAGAGCGAGTCCCCAGGCTAGCAGCGTCAGTAGCATCTGGGACCTTGTTAGAAATGCAGATTCCTGCCCCCCCACCCAAGACCTGCTTTAGGTGTGACCTGAGCTCATCACACACTTCTGGTGTGGGCCCAGCAATCTGTTGCTTCCCAAGAGATTCCCATGTTCGTACAAGTTTGGGAGCCACTGAGCTGGCCCTTGTCAGGGTTGGGAACGTATATTCATCCCCTCGGCCATTCACTCACTCACTCATTCTGCCCATCACTCACGTACTCAGCATGCAGAGTGTTCCTCCTAGGAGCCTAGCACCGTGCCAGGTAGCAGGCATCCAATGATAAGTCAGATGTGGGTTTTGTACTCAAGGAGCTTGCAGTCTCCATATGGAATTTCCTAGATAATAGAGGCAAAGGTGAAGGTTGTCAAAGTTAGGAAAGGATTTGACCTGGGCCTTCCAAGAATAGCCTCACTTTCCCTCTGTTCTCTGCCTACGTGCATCCAGTTTAAGCCGCTAGCATCGCTGCTAAGAAATCCATGTGTGCGTTCTCTTACTGATCCAACATTCATTCCATAAACACTTCCTTAAGCATCTACAGGGTATCATACTCCATGCTAGAGGCTAGAGATTCAGAGAAGCCCAAGTCTCCCAAATTACAAACTCCAGAAGAAGGGAGGGCCCAGAGCAGACCATTCTTGTTGGAAGCTCCCTTGGTGACAAATGGCCGCATGGTTCTTCCTGACCTGGCCAGACCCAGGGACCAGTCTGTTTCCTTCCTCACTCGGAGAGGCAGAAAAATGCATGAGTCAAGACTATGGATCCTGTCCCGAGCAGCTTGGGTTTGCATCTGGCTTTTAGACCTACCAGCTGGTTGGCCTTGGGCAAGTTGCCTTATTTCTGCATGCCTCAGTTTCTTGATCTGTCAAATGGGGATAAAAACGATATCTGCCTCATTGACTTGTTACAAGAATTAAATGAGAATTGGCAAAGTACTTAGAACAACGTTTGGCACACAAGGACTTTTAAGTCTTTGTTAGCTAAATCACAAACATGACTTTTGAAAGAGTTGCTCGAAAATAAAATCCATTTTAAAACCAGATTGCTTTGCTTGTTCCATGATTACTACAGGGAATTCATTTTATAAAGGGAAGAACTTGGGTAGCCACGTGTTGAATTTGCTAGAAGTGAAGTAGGCATGCTGCTGGCTTCTGACAGTGACGGGAAGGGAACTTTTCTGGGAGGTGTGGCAGGATTTTTGTGAAACACCCACTTCTGAAGGATCTGGAAGTGACTTGAACTCCCTGATTCTGCCTCCATGCCAGTCTGTCTTTTTCCTTCCTTTGCCCCCAAAGTTCTCAAAACACTGGGAGCTGAGAAGGTGTTTTAATGGAGAGCTAGTATAAGGGACAACATGTCCGGCTTTCTTAACATCTCAGGATGGAAAATATTAAGAACTTCTGCGAATCCGTAAGCCACACCTGCTCTGAAAAATGTCTTCCCTGTACCTTTCTCTGTACTTCCTGTACCTTTCCCTCTACTTCCTGTTTCACAGGAAGTGTTGAAACAGGAAGTAGTCACCTCCCATCTTTTGGGCATCTTCGCCAAGGTACTCTAATCATAAACACTCTCCTCCGCAGAGTCCCGGGCAAGGGCTCCCCATCACTGTGTCACACCCAGTGACCCAGGACCACCTATGAGCGTCACGGCCCAACAGATGATCTCAAACTTTTCACAATTATTGCAGGTGTCAACAGGATGGAAATCAAGCCAGAAGCTGTGCTGAGATTCTGCCGTCAAGATCCAAAAAGGAGCATTCTGCTTCCCGGCATTTCTTGCCAAGGATGATCTCAGATTCATCTGTTCCCATTCACAGTGAGCAAAGGCCTTGGATTTAATAAGGGTGTGGCTCCCTTTCTCCTGTTCCTGAAGTTGGGCTGGGTGGGGACGTTGATGGTCAGAACTGGGGCAGATCCAGAGAAAAGCGTCCTCATGTTGGCAGCTGGCAGTGTCTGCTACCTGCAAGGGTTTTGGCATATCTCCTCGTGGCTCTGCTGTTGCACAATTAGTTCTCTCCTGAGGGCCTCTGCCTGCCCCCACCTCCACGGACTCGTTTATTTTTTTTAGTGTTGAACATTTATTCTGGGAACGCAGAGTTGGATGAGACACAACCCTGTCTCGTGGAGCTCACAGCTGGAACACAGGATGGGGGCAAGTGACCAAATAAACAGGCAGTTAAACACGGTGGGAGGAAGCATGACACTGGAGGCAGGGGTGCATAAAAGCATGGGAAGAGGCATCAGCACAGCCTGGAGAATTAGGGTAGTTTCCATGAGCAAAGGGACTCAGTAGAGCATCTCTATCAGAGCCTGCCTACGTCCCTCGCAGCTTATTAATTCATTGTGCCCAGCTGCTGCAAGTATCTTTGAGTCTGAGGGATTGTTCTAGAGATCCACAAGGCAGGCTCCAAATGCCAGGGATCCACCAACACCAACACAGAGCAGCCCGCCCTCTTGGGAGATGGTGTATTAATACCTCAGTTCCCTCACTCCTCCAGTGGGATGATGCTGGAGGTTGTATGTTATGGTGTTTTTTTTTTTTGGGGGGGGGGGGCGGCGCATGAGCTTAGGTGCTCTGCGGCATGTGGGATCTTCCTAGAGCAGGGATCGAACCCATGTCCTCTGCACTGGCAGGCGGATTCTTAACCACTGCGCCACCTAGGAAGCCCTGTTATGGTGTTTTCTAGAATTTCTCTGATAGATCCGGCTCCAGTCACCCGCTGCCATGACTGGCTTTATCACGTACCCTTTATGACCTACCTCACTTCCCTGCTCCCCTGTGCGGGCATCCTGGGATCCCTTCCCCAGAATACTATCTGCTGTTGAGTCCTTCAAGTTGGCTTCTGGGGAAATTCAGACTAAGTTTGCAGGGAGGAGAGCCATGTGGTCAGGTTTGGGTTTCTGAGAGGGGCCGTTCTTTTTATCCACATGGTGGGGAGGAGTCTCAGAGTTGGACTTTTGTGTCTCAGAGTGGACAGGTGAGACGAGATAGCAAGTTATGCACTGCCTGGACACTAGGACGAAGCTCAACCTGTTGCAAGAAGGGAGACCCCTTCCAGGGCCCGAGATGGGGCTCTTGTCTAACACTCAGAAATGAATTCTCCAAGGAGACACATGTGCTGTCAAAGCAAGAGACTTTATTGGGAAGGGGCGCCGGGCGGAGAGCAGGAGGGTAAGGGAACCACGAGGACTGCTCTGCCACGTGGCTTGCAGTCTCGGGTTGTATGGTGATGGGGTGGGTTTCCGGGTTGTCTCTGGCCGATCACTCTGACTTAGGGTCCTTTCCGGTGGCGCACGCATCACTCAGCCAAGATGGACTCTGTCGAGGAGAATTCAGGGAGGTGGGTAGGACATGTGGACTGGCATTTTCTTTTGACCTTTCCCGTATTCTTCCGGTTGGTGGTGGCTTCTTAGTTCCGTGTATGCAAATTGTTATTGTCTGCCTGGCCAGGGTGGGCGGGTGCAACCTGTGTTTCCCCAAACAAACCTTCCAGACCCAGCAATGCTAAGAATGTTCCCCTCTGTAGCCCAGAGAGCATTCCTCTCCTCCCTTAAGCCTCACAATCCCCACGAGGTAATTGTTGCAGATGGAAACCCTGAGGTCTGGGGCCGGGTGGGGGGGGGGGGCAGGTGACTTGCCCACAGTCACTCTGCTGTCACCGGGTAGAGGCAGGATTGAGGCTGGGAAGACCCAGCCCCCAGGCAGCTGGACTGGCATATTTTGAGGAGGGAACGTAGGCCCAGGAGACTTCTGGACTCAAGACTACTCAGAGCCTAGTGGGTCCTGAGCACCTGCTCTGTCACGCGCATACCAAGGGCTTACTGTGGACATCCCTGTCTGTTCTGTTTTCCAAAATGATCAACAGAGTCCCTCTAGTGTCCTTTACATGGCCAGGTCCCCCTGTGTCTCACGATTTAAAAGGAACATGAACAGTTAACATGGGCTTCCCTGGTGGCGCAGTGGTTAAGAATCCACCTGCCAATGCAGGGGACATGGGTTCGATCCCCCGGCCAGGAAGATCCCACATACCTCGGAGCAACTAAGCCCGGGCACCACAACTACTGAGCCTGAGCTCTTGAGCCTGCGGGCCGCAACTACTGAGCCCATGTGCCACAACTACTGAGCCCATGTGCCTAGAGCCTGTGCTCTGCAACAAGAGAAGCCACCGCAATGAGAAGCCCACATACTGCAATGAAGAGTAGGCCCCGCTCTCTGCAACTAGAGAAAGCCCGAGTGCAGCAACAAAGACCCAATGCAGCCAATAAATAAAGAAAGAAGGAAAGCAAACAGTTAATAGAGAGGAAGAAAGAAGGGGAGGAAGAAGGAAGAGGAGAAGTAGCGGAAGAGGAGAAGTAGCGAAAGTGGGAAGGAAACATCTCAGAAGGGCTGTGCTCCAGGGAGGTGAATTAGAATGTGAACGGGCTGGTTTCTATCCTTGGTTCCAACCCCTGAGAGCTTTGCATCCCCTGAGAGCTTTGCATCCCCTGAGAGCTTTGCATCTGGCAACAGGTTCCTAGATATCTCAGTGCCTCGGATTTCTTAGTCACCGTGGGAGACGGCTTAATCCATTCTTGAACAACTATAGCAGCAACATGGATGACAACAAAAGCACTTCTGTAAGACTTGCTCCCTGCCTGGCCCTCTTCTAAGTACTTTGTGATCTTGGCTCACTGGAGGTTCAAGATGACCCTAGGAGAGAACACCAGCCTAACTCTATCTAACCCTAACCCTAGCGCTAACCCTCACCCTAACCTTATCCCCTTCTACAGATGGGGAAACTGAGTCACAAGTGTACTCAAGTCACTTCTGCAGGGCCACAGGGCTAGGGGGTGGCAGCGCTGGAATGTGAGCACAGGGTTGGGGTGTGTGGCCACCGGGCCACACCACCTCTGTCCTCCCACCGGGCAGCAGGCTGATGGGGCCACAGGCAGCTGGATGGGAGGACAGCTGCACAAGAGCCTGGCACGGTGCTGAGCACACAGTAGGTGCTCAGGACACTCTCCTGGTCTGGCCTGCTTGCTTCAGTCCCCTAAGAGCCAGCCTTCTGAATCCACAGACCCTCCCCTCCCCCCGGGACATGCCTTAATGTAACCACAGCCTTGCCCTGTCCCTATGAGGATGGCCACTCCCAACAGGAGTCCTGGGCCTGCACCTTGGCCAGCCAGTGAGTACCAGCACCCCGTTATCGTTCCACAGCCTTCCAACGGAAATCATAAGCACTTTGTGTCAACCCCCACAGCCGCTCCGAGGGAAAGCGATTGAGGTCAGGGGAGGCAGACAGCCTACCCATCACGGGGGCCGTGGCCATTCCTCACACGGTGACATGCAATCTCCCGCCGAGGGTCACCTCTGGGGAAGCGATTCCTTCAAGCCCAGAACAAGTGCCAAATTGCAGGTTTGCCGAATAATCACGTGGAACACATTGAAAATAGCCGCCTCCGTAATAAATGGTTAAGCAAAGCAGCCCCTTCCTCCAGCAGAAGCAAGAACGCAGTTACTGTAAATACGTTAACTTATTCATGCTACAGCACATGGCCCGGGAGCGGGCTCCGCAGGCAGCAAAGAGCAAATCCCAGCCAGCCTGGGAGGGAGCAAAGAGTGAGTGAGAGGAATTTGTCAGCCAGGAAGAGGAAGAGGTAGGCAAAGGCGCCCGGGACAGGAGAGAACCCGCTGCTGGTCTCGAGGCCCCGTCCCAGGGAGATGTGGCTGGAAAGGGTCTTGCGATCTGCCTGGCGCTGTCACTCTGCGCCCCACGGAATCTGTGAGTTAAGACTGGATGGAAGAAAGAGGCGTCTGTGTGTCTTCCGGCTCGTATGGAAATCAGTGGTGTGGCAACTCCAAACTCTACTAGGCGAGTGTGTTTGGGGGAGGAGAGGAGAGAGAGAAAAGGGAGGAAGACAGAGGGATGTGGGGAGGGAAGAGGGATGACGAGAGGCAGAAACATGAACGAGAAGCAGGCCAAAAAATGGAGAAGGTGATTTGAAGACGGAAAGATGGATGGGGAAAAAGAACCATACAGAAAGAAAAAAGGCTGAAGGAGACAGAAGGAGGGGAGGACAGAGGGGTTAGGGAAAGTGCGGGGAGAGAGAGAAAGAGAGGTGTCAAGGGCAACAGTCGGCCTCTGGAAGGCTGGGTTTTGTTTCCACTGAGAAGAAAACTTGTTGTTTGTTATCAAAAGCCTTGAGTGACACCAGCAGACCCCCAGACCCCCTTTCTAACACACCAGCCCCCAGACTAGTGCGAGCACACACACACACACACACACACACACACTCTCACGTGCACACACGCGCACACACACTGACACACAGCCCACAGTCAATCCCCTCCCCGCACCCCCAGCACTGAACACAATTCAGTCCCAGAACAGAAGGAGCGGTAAGCGGTCCTACGCAAAGGAAACAGGCCAAAACCAGACCGGGGCTGTGTGGGGGGAAGGGGAGGGAGGAGGAGGCAGCCCAGGACAGGGGCCCAGAGAGGACAGAAATGCAACTGGAAGGAAAAAGAACCTGTAACCCCACCACCACCCTCGAGGCCTGCCTCCTCTTCACCCCAGCATCAAAGTTCGATCTTAATGGCCCACGGGCCCCTGCTACCTAGAGAGACTGTAGGACACCAGCTTCCAGAGGGAGCCACCTCTGCAGGGAGCAGCCAGTTCTGGGCCAGAAGCTGAGCAGCAGGCTCCCAGCATCTCCCTTCTGCAGCGGGCGGCAGCTTCTGGCCAACCTTTTGCCTCCCTCCCTCCCGCCACCCCTGCCACCTCCCAATAATTTGCCAAAATTAACAGATTTATGGCAACGCGCTGGTTTGGATCAACTTTTTGTATGTACTTTGCGAGAGAAAAACATTTTCCTCTTCCCCGACTTACTGTTTGCCCATTAATACGCTCCACATTCGCTGGTGCTTAATGACTGTTCAAATTTTCTCTGTTCGTAGAGAATGTTGTTGTTGTGATTAAGAGTGCCAGGGTTCTCACAAGTACAAACACACCAAAACCATAAAAAGGACAATTAATTCTTAAAAAAAAAAATGCAAGAGAGTGGGAGACAATGGATGCTCTGTTTACAGAAAAGCAAGGAAGAAAACAGATATCTGTCAGAGATGTCCTTACAGGGCGCTGATGTCTCCTGTAAACCATTGGGAAGGGTGTGGACGAGGTGGATAGTCTAGCTGGGATGGAAATTCCATCTCTGGATAAGGCACCTACTGCCTCTGAACCTCGGTTTACTCATCTGCAAAATGGGAGGCTGGACCTGTGATCCTTCAAGAGGAAAATGTCTATCAAGGGCTTAGTTGGGTGCCTGGCACATAGGCGTATGACAGTGACCTGGTCCCACATTCACTCATGCGTTTATGGACCACCTTCCTGGGTTAGGTTGTGGGCTGGGTTCTGAGGGTGCGGCGACCAGAAGGATGTACCAATCCCTGCTTGTGTCGAGCTGATGATCTAAGACTGGGAGTCAGAAACTCTAAGCCTAGAAAACTGTGATGTGTCCTACAGTGACAAATGCTTGGAGAAAAGTACAACAAAGTAAAAGGATAAAAATGTCCCAGTGGGCTGTGTCGGACAGTGGATGGTGGCGGGGATGCAGGTGGGGAAGGAACAGGCAGGGGACTTGAGCAGAGACCGAGCAAGGTGGAGGGTGACTTTTGTTGATATCTTTCTCAATCCCTTTCATCTTTCCTAAAACTATGTTTAACAAGCCCTTGAAGGACCAGGGAGAGATGGGCGTGTGTGAGCAACGGGGACATGTTTTGGGAGTCGTGAAAACAAAGGTCAGGACGCACTCACTGAATGTTTTCTTTCTATAAATATATATTCTGAGCACCTACCATACACCAGGTGTTGTGCTAGGTAGCGGGGATACAGCCAGAAAGAAACTAGACGTGTTTCCTGCCTTCTGGCACGTAGAGTTGTGGGGGGCTGGGGTTCAGACCATAAACTGACCCAGATACTGTGATGATTTCATCACAAACCTGGCAGGTGTCCCAAGGAAGAAGCAGTGAGCTCCAGGACCTGCAAAGGGCCTGACCAGCAGTGACAATGGAGGTGAACTTGGAAAGATGAGTAGGTGGTAGGGGGGTGACGGGAGGGTGAGAGAGGGAAGCGCGTCCCTGACGGAAGGAATGGCCAGGCTGGTGGGGAAACACAACACATGGGCTCTGTGGTCAGACAGACCACCACCCTGCCCCACTACCTCCCAGCTGTGTGACCTCGGGCAGGTAACTTAGGGTCTCAGAGCCTCAAGGTTCTCACTTGTAAAGTGGCCTCACTGAGACTCCACCGGGCTGTCTTGAGGACTTGAGTGAGGGAAGCCCTAAACTAAGATTGGTTTCTTGCAGAATTTTCAAATCTGGGGATGGGATGGGCTCTGCACAGTGGTGAAGACACCCGGCATCTAGCTCTTGTTCCGTCTGTCACCTTGCCTCCCCCACTGTAAATGAGGGGTTCCAGGCCCTGTTTTAGGAAAGTAACATTCAATCCGCAGATTAGATACTGATCGAATGCCTCCCAGGTGTCCATCAATGGACTCAGGAGCTAAGGTGACCGGGTCCCAGTTTCGGTCAGGGTCAGTATGAGTGACCTATGTCAACCCGGTAACGACAGAAACAAGTTCCAGATCGTCCTCCAGATACCCCTTCACTGGGCCCGTTGTGGATTCCCAGTGGCCAGGACCCTCCTGGTCCAGTCGCATCAGGGTCAGTGTCACTTCCACCTCTTTGGGAGGGGTCCTTGGCTGGCTTCCCCGGCAGCTTGGATCCACTCTGCCCACCCCACCCCCACCTCCCATCACCAGCTGTGCCCTTGCTCTGCATCAGTAGGGCCATCTCCTCCTGACTCCAGGGTCATCCTGTGGTCCTTTCCTCTCTCCACCTGGACTCCTCCTAAACGTCAGTCTCGCTTGCCCAGCTGCCCCTTCTCCCCTCCACTCTGGTGTCTGAATGACACCCAAGCTTGACACCATCAAAGCCGGCCCTGATCCCCACCTCATCCCCCAACCTGTTCTACCACACAGGGTTCTTATTTCAGCAAAGGACAGAGCCAACCTTCTTCTGTCCCCGTTTCAGGCAAAAAGCCTTGGCCTCATCCTGGACACCTTCCTTTTGCTCACACTTCACATACAGCTAACACTCTTGGTTCCAACTTCATAATTTGTCCGGAGTCTGAACACATTTCACCAGCCCCACAGCTATTACCCAAGCCCGGGCAACCATCACCTTCTGACAGGGTTGCTTCAGCAGCCTCCAAATAACTTTCTGTTTTCTGCATTACCCCCCACAGTCTAACTGAATTCCCATTACTCCTATACTCCAGACCACCCCCCCAATGCATCCCAGCTCCCTCAGAGTAAAAGCCCACGTCCAGTTCCCCCCTCATAGCCTCACTGCTGTGGTCGACCCCAGGGCCTTTGCACTTGCTGATTCCACCAGCCTGGAATCCTCCGCAACATGGCCACTCCCTCACCGATTCCAGGTCTCTCTGGGTTGTCACCTCAGGGAGGCTGACAAAATTGAAACACTGCCTAGCTCCAGTTCCCCTACTTTATGTTCTACAGAGCGCTTGGCCCCTTCTGACCTTCTATATCCATTATCTTTTCATTCACTCATGGTCTCTTTCCTTCTCTACACTAGAAGCCTGGCTCCTTGAGGTTTATTGGGGGTGGAGAGGGTACCACTGAGTCAATATGTGTTGGATGGATGATGTCTGTGACTCAAGCAATGATTAATTCACTGGCCCTTTTGATCTTAGAAGGATGCTAAGGGGCACCTTCTAGTGAGACTCAGAACATCCCACCTGCGAGGGGTCTGTCTTCACTTGAGTTTGGCCAAGATGTCTAGAGGCCGACCAGAGAAAGAGGCGGTAGAGAATCATGCCTCAGACAGAGCCCACTCAAATCCCAGCCCTGCCATTTGCTGGCTGTGTGACCTTGGGAACTCCCTTCAGGTACCTGATACTCAGTGTTCTCATGTATTCTCATAAAACTGGAATGTGTTATAGACAGAATCGTGCTCCCCCAAAAGATATGCTGAAGTCCTAACCCCTGGGAATGTGACCTTTTTGGAAATAGGGTCTTGGAAGATACAAGTAGCTAAAATGAGGTTATGCTGGATTAGAGGGGGCCCTAAATCCAATGACTATTATATCCCTAAGAAGAGGGAAATTTGGGGGCAAAAAAAGAAGAAGAGGGAAATTTGGATGGACACACACGCAGAGAGAAAGTAGCGTGGGACGAGGGAGGCAGACATTGGAGGGATGCTGCCACAAGCCAAGGAACACCTGAGGCTACCAGCAACTGGGAGAGGCGAGGCAGGAGAAACTTTAGAGGAAGTAAAGCCCTCCGACACCTTGATTTTGGACTGCTAGCCAGCAGAAACCATGAGAAAATAAACTTCCATTGTTTGAATCCATCCAGTTTGTGATATTTTGTCAGGACAGCCACAGGACACAAACACACAATGATAACGCCCATTTGCTAAGGTCTGCATGATGTATGGGGGCTCCCAAGGGCCCGGGTCATCGTAGGCGCTCCTTGAGTGTCCCACAGCCCCTCTGACATGCTGGATGCCACCTCTGCCAGCTCTGAGGAAGGGAAGGGAGTAGATGAGAAAGAGGATGCGTGAGGATACTGTCTGAGCATACAGTCTGCTTTGTCCCCAAGATCCAGGCGCGCAGGGGACCCACAGAGCCTGCAGCCAGCCCCTCTCACCTGTGGAGGAGCCAGAAGTCTTGAAGAGCAGCAACCCTCGTGAACCCTCAAATCTCCACCGAAATCTCTGCTCCGGGCCCTCGGAGCCACTTCTTCTCCCCGATATCCCTGTAGAAACACAGCCAGATTCTCCATCGGATCCTACTAAATAAATCCAGTCCATCCATCCATCCATCGCCCCCCCCCCCGCCCCCGCCACTGCATCCCACTTCCAACTGCCTCCACCCACTGACATTTGGACCCAAGAGCTAATTACAGCAGCTTCATCTAAAAGGAAACCACAAACACGCTCTCACCCACGTTTTACGACTTTATAACTCACCAAATAAACCTGATTCCTATAACCATAAAACAAAGCAGAAACGAGTTGGACATGTACCAGCCAGGAGAAGCGGGAGGGAGGGTGGAAACTGCCGGAGGGGCCTCTCAGCTGCGGAGCCGCGGTTTTCTGTGTGGATTTCGGCGCTGCAGTCTCGCGGAAACTTAATATTCCGATCAGCACCCAAGCAAGGCATTAGGAGCCAAGGAGTGCATGAGTGCCCCCATAGCTGGGGGAATATTACTCACCAGGTCATGGTCGGCTGCGTAAAATACAACCCTCATATATCATTATAACTGCCAGCCAACGACAGTTATAATTGAGACGGCAATAACTAGGAGAGAGTTCTTTAATTTAACATCCAATTATTACAAGTTATCACTTCTTAATAAATGTAATATAACAGACAATCAATGTTGCATGCGACGGCCCAGACTGCAATGGGATGGGAAATTTATATCCTGGGGAAAAAAATATACTCTGTGTAGTGTGTGTGCGTGCGCGAGCGTGCGTATGTGTATGTGCATGTGTGTGTGTGCGTGTGTGTGTGTGTGCGCTTCAGCTTTCTGAAGTCTGCAGCGGCTGTGATAAGTGTTGCAAGACTCCAGCTATAAATAGCTGAGTTTGCCTCAATAGCTGACATCGCCTCATTTGCATACGTACAATAGCTCCAGGCCAAGGCAAAGGAAAGAATAAGAAGGGGGAAAAACAGATTTCTTCTCCCTGGTACCGGCTCTGAGGGTGGCAAGCAGAGGCATTGCCTCCCTGGCCCAAGGTCCAGCAGGGTGGCTGATGAAATTGTCCTAAACGTAACGTGGCAGGGTAATATTTTTTTTAATAAAATTTTTATTGATGTGTGACTAGCACACAGAAAAGTGAATAGATCAGGAGTGAGCGTGCAGCTGGATGACTTTCTACAAAATGCATACACGGAAGGATTAACAGCTGGGTAAACAAATAGGAAGGACCAGCCCTCCCCACCCCGGAAGTCCCCCTCCTGGCATCACCCCCTCCTGGTGCAGCCAAGATAAACTCTCTCCCCATTTCTACCTCCACAGATTACTTTTGCTCATTTTTGAACTTTGCGCAAATGGAATCACACAGTGCGTTCTCTTGTGTCTGGCTTCTTTGGCTCACTATTATTTTGTGAGTTTCATCCATGCTATGGCATGTAGAAGTGCTTCATTTTTATTTCTAGGTAATACTCAACTTTGTGAATATGCCACAATGTATGTATCTGTTCCTTAATTGGTGGACACTTGGGCAGTTTTCAGTTTAGGGCTCTTACATATACTGCTGCTACAGATTTTCTTGTGCAAATCTTGGTGAACAGATACGGATGACTCTCTGGGGTGTGTACCTGGAAGGAGGATCGCTGGTCTCCAGGGCAGGTGAATGTTTCCTCTAACAGATGCTGCTAAACAGCTCCCCAAAGTGGCTGTACCATTCTGCATTCCCAGCAGCAGTCCACGAGTGTCCACGTCCTCACCAACACTTGATAGTATCCGTCTTGTTGGCTTCCATCATTCTGGTGGGTGTGTAGTAGGATCTCGGTGTGCCTTCATTTGCATTTTCCTAGTGACTAGTGAGGTTGCCCAGCTTTATGTACGTTCTTTGGTCATTTGTATGTCCTCGGTGGTGGAGGGCCTGTCCTAGTATTTTGCCCATTCTCTTGTTCTTCTTTTTCTTCCTCTAGATACAAATCCTTGTCCGTTGGAAGGATTGCAAATGTCTTCTCTCGCTCCGTTCCGCACCTTTCCTTTTCATTCTCTTATTGTCTTTCGGTGAAGACAGTATTTTCAAATTTCAGTACAGTCCGACTTGCAAATATTTGCTTTTATAGTGGGTGCTTTTTCTGCACAATACAGAATTTTGATCATTTTTTGAAAGGGGAATCTGCTCGAGATAGTTTTTAGTTAAGCTTCCAGGGGAACAAATTGGGCACTTTGTGGGGGGGTTCGCCCACCTATTTATCCACACCCCTCAGCTTGATGCACATGGATTTAGTGGGTAAAGATTAGGGCAAATTATTTATTCACTCTGCCTCCATCCATCCATCCATTTATTCATTTATGGAGACTTAACGTGCCAGGCACTGTGCTTCTAAGAACTTGAGTCACACGAACATGACAGACACAGTTCATGACCTCGAGAAATATAAAATCCCCAGAAGGAACCATGGGGTAAAATTCTAGTGACTTTGAGTTTGGTAAAGATTTCTTAAGTAAGATATGAAAAGAATGAAAATGCATGAACTATAAAAGCAAAAACATATCAATATATTGGACTGCATCAAGATTAAATAATTTTGCTTTACAAAAGACACTGTTAAGAAAGCCTGAAAAAAAAGTTTTCCAGGAATCTCTTTATTTATTTATCCATTCATTCCGTATTTACTGAGCACACGCATTGTGTGGCAGGGAGCATGGTGGGCCCTGGGGAATCACACCTGGAGGAGAATGGCCAAGTGAGCTCACATTACAGGACATCGCGTGACAGGGGCTGTGGTAGAAATAGTGCAAAGGTTGTGTGAACCATGAGGAGGATACCAGGAAGGCTTCCTTGAGGAGGTGATATTTAAACTTGGCCTTGAAGGATGAGTACCTTCAAAAACAGCCATAGGCTTGGAGACAGGAAAGAGGTGGCAGGTTCCAGAATTGACAGTAGTTTTAAGGTCTGGTGGGGTGTTCAAGGGAAGGCAAGAGGTGAGCCTGGAGAGGAGGCGTCCGCAACCACATAGAGGGATCCAAGTGCCCCGAGGAGGATTTGGATTTCATTGTGCAGGCAAAAGGGATGTCGAGAAGATAAGACCATCTTGCAGGTAAGAGCAAGTGGAATTTCTGAGCAGGGACTTGAGTTTAGAGGCCAGGCTGGAATTGCGACTAGAGGCCCAGAGCCACACTGGGCCTCAGTTTCTTCATCTGTGAAATGGGGATGATAATTATAATGAGAGTTCACTGATGGCTTACTCTCTCCCCAGCACTGTTCTAAGGGCTCCTTGGGTGTTTACTGGTGTAATCCCTTCAGTCTCCCTGTGAGACGGATTAAATCACAGTCCCCCTTTTACAAAGGAGAAAACAAAGGTTAGCCAATTGGTGAGAGTCAGAGTCAGGATGTGAACCCAGGCCGTATGTATCTGGCTTCCTAACCATCGCAGGATGCTGCTTGGTGGTGGAGCCGGCCTCCTAGGGTTGCCATGACAATCGATGGAGGCAGTGAACCACGCAACCCAAGTGCCTTGCTGGGCGCATAGCTGGATGCTCTAAGTGCCAGTGACTGTTAACAGGTGACCCAGACCAACCAAGGGCTATGAAGGACTCTAACCAGGGGTGTTGGTCTCTAGTAGGACATAGGTCCCCTCCAGCTCACTGCTGAGTCACCAAACACTGTTCACGCGCAATATCTCACCAGAATCCAATTCCTCTACTTTGGGCTGGCAGCGAGATGTGGACACAACAGAGCCATCACACCCATTTCACAGATGAGGAAGTGGAGGTTTATAAACATTGTGTCCATGCTCCCAGGAGAGTCACAGATGGGCTGGGGTTTAAAACCCTGTCCACGTGCATCTCAGTCCTGTAAACTCACTCAGGCCCCAGCCCCAGTGTAGACAGACCCATTGAGAGAATAGTAGCAAGAGTTCCCCAAGCAAAGCAATTCATGAATACTTTTAATACAGCATGTAGTATTCAGCTTGGGCTGCCACAATACCACAGGCTGGGTGGTTTAAACAGCAGAAATTTATTCTCTCTCTTTTTAATTAATTTATTTATTTTTCTGGAGGCTGGAAGTCCAAGTTCAAAGTGCTGGCAAATTCAGTTTCTGGTGAGAGCTCCCTTCCCGACTCGCAGATGGCCACCTTCTCACCGTGTCCTCACATGGCCTTGCTCCTGCGTGCGCTCAGAGAGAGGTCTCTCTGGTGTCTTCTCTTCTTATGAGGACACTGGTCCTATTGGATCAGGACCCCACCCTTATGACCTCATTTAACCCTGTGATCTCCCAAGGCCCCATCTCCAAATACAGTCACAGTAGGGGGTTATGGCTTCAAACTATGAATCTGGGGGGAGACACAATTCCATCTGTAAGACAGAGAGAATGAAAAGAGAATGAAAGAGGGGAAGGAAGAGAGACTAAAGTAGCACACGAACATAAGGGAAGAAAAGAGGATGATTAAAAAGAGGAGAGGTGGGCCACTCTGGGTGTGGACCCGATAAAGCCTCGAACACACCATCTCTTGCTGGGGACACAAGCAAACCACAAGAACTTGCTTGTCTGGGACCTCCAGAACAACTCGGAGTTTTCTGTTGGCAAGAGATGGAGTTTCCACACACACAAAATATCTATATTCGAGACTCATAAATAAAGGCCCTTTGTTATCATGAATCTCAAATGAACAAAAACCTGGCAGCCGCGGTGTGAATGCCCTTCAGAGTCAACAGACCAAATATCTTCATTTTGCAGTTAGAAAAGTGGAAGACCAGCGAGGGGAAGTCACCTTCCCCAGGTCACACAGCCTGCTCCAATTCAAGTTTTCTGACCGCATCTGCAGCGTTTCTTTCTGGAGGTCAGAGGCAGCAGAGAGAGGCAGGATGGGCAGCAGATGTGGCAGATGTGGGAACGGAGGCTAAGAGCAGTGAAAAGGCCTGCCACAGAGCCGCCAGCCAGTGGCTTTATACTCAGGGAGACAGTCATGATGGTTGTCAGGGGCATACTGGGGGCTGTCCCTCAGCTGAGAGCTTCCCAGGCGGTATCTTGCCTAATACTCAAGGCATTATCCCCCCCTTATTCCCGCAATGGAGAAGAGGAAACAGAGGCTCAGAGGGGAAATGACTTGCCCGGGGCCACCAGAACTCATCCGTGTGCTTCAGGGCGTGGACTTGGCTGCCAGGCTGGACCTCAAGAAGGTTTGAGGCTCCCCAGGCTTGGGAAGCAGGGACCAGGGCTTCTCCTCCATCCGCACCCTGCTCCCCGCCCCCACCCCGCATCCCCTGGGGGGCCAGCCCGCACTGGGCGGGAGTGACGCCCACACTCCCCAGACAGAAGGTCCCCACGTGGGGTGTCAGCTCCGCAGCTGAGGCTCCGCAGCCAAACCCGCCCTCCTTCTGGGGGAGGCGGGATGTGGCGGGGCTGGGGGCCGAGGGGGAGGGTCGCGCCGCAGTTGCGCTCCTGCTCGGCAGCCTGCCGGGCAGACTGAGGGGCTCCCAGCCAAGGGAGGTGTGATCTCCCCCGGCTCCGCGTCCTGGAGTGCGAACTTCAAACGCCCGATTCCCAACATTTGGCCGAATTTTTTTTCCTTACCCCAAAGCAAATGCGGCTCCAACGTGGGCTCCTGGCGCCCAACTGGGGTGCAGTTGGTGTTCTGCGGGATGAGAGGGGCTGCGCTCACAGGGGGACCAGGGAGGGGAAACCTGGTGGGGGGAGGGGGAGGCGCGGGAGGGGGACTGTCCATGTCGCTGACCTCGGGAAGGGTAATCGGTGCCGGGTGGGTGGGTGGGTGGATGGACAGATGGATGAAGGGGCTACCAGACACCAAGCAGGCAGTGTGGACAGAATGAGACCAGGACCCATCATTTCGTCTGTGGCAGGGCCCCATGCCCTGGTCATCACACTCACCTGCCTGGACAATGAAGGCCCCCGTCCCCGTCTGTCTTCTAAGGGCTGAGCCTTACCAAGCTCTGTGTGGCTGGGGCTGAGCACAGGGTCTGACACGGACCCACATTAGAGTTGAGGGCAGAAGGAGGGAGGGAGACAGGAGAGAAAGAAGGAAGGAAGGGGAGGTGAAAGGAGAGAAGTTTGGTCTCAATATAAACAACATGACATCTCACACAATAAAGAACCATCTACTGCTACACCCATGCACGGATCTCACAGACTACACATTAGCAAAAGGAGCCAGACACAAAGGAGGAGAAACTGTACAATCCCATGTGCGTGAGTTTCAAACCAGGCAAAAGTAAGCTATGCGGGAGGGGTCAGAAGAATGGTTACCTCTGGCGGGAGGTAGTAACTTGGGGGTGGGGGGGAGGGCAGGAGGGTGTTGGAAATCATCTTGATCTTGCTGAGATCCGGGGGCATCCATGTCTATTAAGTTGTAACATAAAGATTAGTGTACTTTGGAATATACTTTCCCATATGTAAATTTTATAGCTTAATCATTTTCTTAAAGTAGATAATAGGACAGAAAATGGATGGATGGATGGATGGATGGATGGATGGATGGACAGACATTCAGTGAATATTTATGGACACTTGGTGTGAGCAGTGCTCTGTGCTGTTTTGGAGGCCCAGAGACAAACCAGTCCCACCATTTTCCTCCAAAGAACTTGCAGTCAGACCCGGAGACAGGTGCACGCAGGCAGGCATCACAACAAAACAACAGGAGGCCCGCGGTCGAAAAGAAGGGAGGGGCTGGATCAGAGGAGACGGAAAATATTTGCCAAGAGCATCAGATGGGCAGAATGGGATAAAAGCAAGGAAACAGACTGAAAGCAGAAGCTTAAGCAGAAAGATATGTGAAAAATAGAAGTGGATGGATGGATGGATGAATGTATAGATGGATGGATGAATGGATGGGTGGATGGAGGGAGGGAGGGATAGATGGATGGGGATTTTATTTTACTCCTTGAAAGTTAAAATTGCCTTGCACGTAGTACATGTTTAATTAGATGTTGAATGAACAAGTAAATGAATCTCTAGCATGGTTGATAGCAAGGTAAGCAGGGCTCTTGAACATTTTGAGGTTCTTTTAGTCTGAACATCTACCTGCTCGGATCCAGCCTTCAGAATGATCAGGGGTGCAAGGAAGACCTCCCTGACAAGGGGTTCGTCCTGGCTTTATTTATAACAGCACAGGGTAGGTGGCAACCCCCAAAAGGTAACAGTGGGGGGACCTTGATGCAGCCACATGGGAATTACGTAGCCCTACGTATGACACGGGGAAAAGTGTCATTAATGACACAAGAAAATGTTTAGGATGGAAAATAAGGGCAAAATAAAATAATATATATAAGTAGTTATACAGTATGAAATCACCTATGTTTGTGGTTTATTTTTTTTTTTTTTTAAAAAGGGACTTAAGAAAACATTATGTCGAGGCATTTCCTGCGGCTTTCCCTAAGTGGCAGGATAATTTTCTTTTCTGCTTTGTTACATATTCTGCATTAACTAACCATCAGGCAATGACAACAGAGAGCTTTAATTATCAGGCAAAGAAAGGCCATTCCTGCTTTGCCAACTTCAAGGAAAAGGAAAAAGGGAATTTGCTCTAGGAAATAATGACGGTGTCAGTGATGTAACCACGACACTCAATTCCAAAATATTCTCACCTTGAAGTCATTCCTTTTCAGTTCTCATAAAGACTTGTGTCCCTCCAAGCACAGTAGTACTGAGAGGCTTAGGAGAGACACACCCATTTTTCCCAGGGAACAGTGCCTTCATCCTCCCACTACGTATTTATTGAGCACCTACTATGAGCTGGGTAGGCCCATGGGCTGCAAAGGACTCTCTTTGCTGGGAATGAGTATTTTGTTAGCTATCAAGCCTGGGCAAGCTGGTCTGTCACCCCTGTTCACCCAAGCAGGGGATAAAAAGAGTGGCTGACATCTCTGAAGTCCTGAATGCACACCAGGGACCCGGCATGCATCACGGAGACTAACCTCAACCCAGTCCTATGAGATCAGCACTGTGTGCATGTCACCAATGAGGAAACTGAGGCTCAGAGAGGCCAGGGAACTTGCCCAAGGATGCACAGCAAGGATGTGACAGAGCAAGAGCCTGTGGTCACAACTTCAAGGCCGCCTTTCCTCTTTGAAAGCTGCTTCCTCTTTACAATCACAGTCATTCAGAGGGAGAAGGCAAACAAGAAACAATGAAAAGATAATATGATGTCATGCTGTGGAAAGTTTTGTGGAGGAAAACCAAGCAGGATGAAAGACGGGGTGACAGATGTGCATGGGTGCCAGTGTAGATAGAAGGGGTTCCATGAAGTGTGAGACATGAATGAAGGAGAAAACCACATGGAGAACTGTGGGAGTGTTCCAGGCAGCAGCCACAGCAAGCGCAAAGGCCCTGTGGGAGGACAGAATTTGGCACAAATGAGGAACAGAGGGAGCCAGTGCAGCTGGAGTGAGGTGGGCAAGAGAAAAAGGATGAAATTGGCTGTGGATGTGTGGTAGAGAGCTCCCCACCCTTGGAGGCAAACAAGCAAATGTAAATCAATAAATCAATCACTGCATACATATAGGCTTCAAGTAGGGAGTATACTAGATTTTCTGTATTACATCTTCTAACCTTAAGAGCCAAGGCATAGGTCATTCACTCAGCCACATGCTAATTCAATCAATTATTGAGTGTCTACTATGCACCAGGCACTGGGCTTTTAGCTAAGACACAAAAGAAAAATATATCAACATGGTCCCTGTCCTCATGAGGCTTACAGTGAAAACGATATCATGTGCGTTTTGGTAATATTCACTCTGTTATCAGAAGTGTTGCCAGCAGCCCGGAGATATTCACTTCTTTTAACTTCATTAAATTTTCTTCAAGAAGGGGCTGACATGCTCCCTTCACAGAGGAGGAAACTGAGGCACAGAAAGTTGCAGGGACCTGCCCAAATGGCACAGACAGGACATAAATCTGGATCTGCTAAAGTCTGCATGGAAAATTCCTCCCTCATTAAGGAATGCATCTAAGGTCCCTACAGAAAACACTGGGTTCCTTGGAAGACACCTCCCCCTCCCCTTCCCCCAAAAAACCCCTGATGCCAATTTGCCAGGTCAGAGGGTGCTCTGGGCAGTCCCCATATTCCTTCTCACTCACCAGGAGGAGACCCTGAGCCACGAGCCAGGCCATTTTCCTCCCAACTTAATGCATTCTCGACTAAATTAAAGTCATACCTCATTTTAAATTAAGGGGATTTAAAAAAAATAAAATATCTACTACATTTAAATATCATTAGTAATTACATTTTATTTTATTTCGAGCTGGTTGGAAACATTTTATTTCTAATTAAGTACATTTGTTTTTAATATCCAGTTTACTGAACAGAAAGATCTGTCTGTAATGAACGGGGAACGGGTGGGGGCTTTTCCGTGTCCATCACGTGATCTAAGAAGGCGGTCTGGGGCTCTATGGAGATCAGAAAGCACCCCCCCCACACACCGGACCAAAACTCACAGCTCAGGAGCCAGCATCTCTTTCGGTCATTAGAGAAGCCATGGAGAAAATACAGAAGTAGATGCTAGTTAAAACTTAATAATCACAGTGAACTTAAAAAAAAATTTTTTTAGCATTTACTATTTCTAAGGCACTCATGCTAAGCATTTTACTACTCGAAACACCACTGGTAATGATCACAATCAGCTACCGTTTATCGAGAGGCTGCCATATGCCAGGCACTTCATGTGCAGGATTTGTTCTAATCCTCACAAGAAACTTTCCCAGGTCGAGTCAATGCCTCGTTCTCAAGTCTATAATCCAGAAAGCTCTGGAAACTTCAAGTATTTAACGCCTTTGACAGCCCTCCTGACCTGAGCTGATGTGAGGCTCTCCGGGGTCTTTAAGGATCCCGCTGACTGGAAGCCCACAGGCTCTGCTGCCCGAATGCCCCTGGGATGGTCCTGGGTGCTGGCCCAGCCCACAGGTAAAATTTCTGAAATCTGAGCGTGATCTGGTCCACCGCCATCCCCCACCACCAGCTCCGCGCCAGAGACTAGGATGTGGGATTGTGCACCTGTGTTTCTGTTTTTCCTGTTTCACAGGTGAGGAGACAGGTTGGGCGGTGAAGTAACTCACACTGGAGTCACACGGCTCAAGAGTGTGGATCCAAAACCACGTCTTCCTGTTACACCATTCAAAGCAGCTGCCCTGATGGTCCTTCACATGCTTATTTCTTCTCCCCCGGTCCTGGCAGGAGGCTGAGGACCCCGAGCAGGACCAGAACCCAGGACTCGGCTTTATTGCCCCATCCCTGTCCCCGTTTAGCTCACTGGCCAGAGGGTTTGTTGACTGGCTAAGGGAGCCCACGACTTTCACCCTCAAAGGATGACTTTGAAGTTATCCAATTACTGAGCTGGAGGGGACCTCAGATGTTATGGACTCTACAGTCCAAACCTTGGGGGAGGTTTTCAGACAAAATGCCACTGTCTGAGCTTCACCCAGACCTGTGGAATCAGTGTCTCCCAGGTGTAGCCCAGGAATCTGCATTTTCAGTATTCACACCTCCTACATGACCTGATGAGGAGCAGCTCAGATTCTAGGCTGGCATTCTGGAGCTTAATCACCTCATTCCCCTCTCCACCCACCTCCTATATGAATCTTCTATTCGGCCTCACTGACAGAGATGCTTGGCCTAGTTTTATTTGCATACCTCCAATGACAGGGAGCTCACTCACTCCCATAGCTTAAAAGCCCATACCTGAGCCTGATGAATCCCCGATGCTGATCTCTGGAGACTTGCAGAAGGAGTAGTTGTGCCTGCACAGGTTAACTTGATCAGGGGCAGATCAGACAAGTGTGTACATGTGTGACAGAGGCTGGAGAGGTGGCTGGGACCGTACATAATGCATTTGGAAATTACCATTCAGGTAAAGGAATGGCAGTGGGACTTCAGAGGAAGCATCATTGCACATGTGCACGTGTGGCCAGTGAACTAGATGGCATCAGGCATAGTCCACCAAATAGGTGGTCAGGAGGTTCCAGCTCTGCCCATAATTCCCCTGTGACCGCATGTGACTTGCTCAGACTCTCTTAGCCCAGTTTCCTCTTTTGTATAAGGTAACAAATAATAATTACCTCTCAGGGGTGTGTAGATTGAATCCCTGCAGGAAAGAGACGGCATGTTTCAACTTGGGACCATTGAGTAGGGGGACTTGTTCACCAAGATGGGTCAAAATATAGGGAAACCACTAGGAATGGTGCAGCACCCCAGGGTTACTAATAGCAGGAAGCTATTGCCACCCCAAGATATGAAAAGGTGAACTAGGGAGGGATTCCTGGTACCTGGAGAGAGAGAGAGAGCTATGTGGGAAGGGCTGTCTGGCAGGAGGAGCTGAGGTCTTCAGACAAGTAAAGATGCCTGTAGCAACACCACAGGGAGGAAGGACGGGGCCAGGGAGTAAATACCGCTGCCTCTCCCTTGTCCCGCCCTTGGGTATCCTGCCGGGGCTCCCTCTGCCAGCAGCTGGAGGGCAAGGGAGACTTGTTGCAGCCCATGCAAGACATCTTCCTGGGGTCTGTAGCAGAAGGGACAGGGAGCACAGAGGACCTAAAGGGGCAAATGAACAGTATAGAGCACATCTGTGCTAAAGATTTAATGAGAGCATGGATTGAAGTAGCTGGCATGGTCCCTGGTGCATACGTCAGCCACTGAAGGTAAGTCCTTTCCCGCTTTCGCACCTCTGCTGCCCTTGGCATTGACCAACGCCTCCAACAAAATGTCTGGCTGGAAACACCAGGGCTGGGGGACCCACCAAGTGGCCAGTTCTGGGCTTTACACAGACACAGGGCATGGCTGCTCCAGGAAGCAGGGAGGCTCGAGGCCAGGGGCCTCTGGGACTGTGAAATTCCGGCTGCGCAGAGCTGCGAGCTGTCGAAATCAAGAGGCTGACATTTAACATGCAGCAGCTTCCTGTGATGGATAAATATTAAACACAGCACGACCGACAAGACTAAGTAAATATCTATTAGTCTCCTCGATGGAGTCTGCAGACACAAGGAGAGGATGTCCTAATTGTTCACCCTTCTGGTAATATTAAATAAGTGCCCCGCTAGACTTCAGACAGGACGGGCTGTCTGACTTGATTCCTCTCTCTCTCTCTCCCCCCCCCCCTTTATTTTAATTATATCAAGTTGAACAATCTTACATTTTTTGAGGCCAGCCAAAAAAGGGAAATAGCATATGAAAAACTAATCATTTCCATGACCCTCCTTCAAAGACTAGAATTGAAGGGGAAACTTAGAGATGGTCTAATGCAACCCATCACTTTACAGGTGCTAAAAAATAAATAAAAGATGAAGGCCAATGAACTATAGAGAAAAGTCACCCTTGCAGCAATCTCTGACTTCTTTCATGTACATTGGAAAGTCTAATTCATATATGTGTATGAATATGTATATAATTATATTATTATATACATTATAATTATTATTAACATATATATTTATACACACACACATACCTTGGCAGTGAGCTACAGGTCAAAGATGAGCACCATGCATTTGATCAACCAACAGGTGTTCACTAAGCACCTACTAAAAGAGAGACACTGTTGAAGCCCTGAGTTAGAACAGCAAACAAGACGGAATGGGTCATTACCTGTATTAGCTAGTTACTGCTGTGTAACAAATATCTTACAGTCACTGTGGGTCAGGAGCTCAGGCAAAACTTGACTGGGGCCTCTGCTTCAGGATCCTACATGAGGCTGCCGTCAAGGTGTCACCCAGGGCTGCAGTCTCATCTCAAGGGTCAACTGGGGAAGAACATGCTTCCAGACTCACCCACTTGTTAGCAGAATTCTGTTCCTTAAAGGCTGAAGAATGAGTGCCTCAGTTTCCTGCTGGCTGTTGGCTTGAGGCTGTCCTCAGTTCCCTGGCATCTGGGTCTCTCCATAGGACAGCCTACAATGTGACTTCTTGCTTCACCAAAGCCAGCAAGGGAGAGAATGTCTCAGCAAGATGGACATCGTGGTCTTATCATAGTCGAGGGAGTGACATGCCTCTCTCCAAGCTTCCAGTATTGCCAGGAACCCTTGATGTTCTCAGCCTGTAGACACATTACTCTGATCTCTGTCTCTGTCATCATAGTGTCCTCTCCACACAAGCGTGTGATTGTGTCCTTTCTCCTCTTCTAATGAGGACACTGGTCACATTGGATGGAAGGTGCCCCCTGCTGCAGTATGACCTCATCTCAACTTACATCCTAATTCCATCTGCAAGACCCTATCTCCAAATGAAGTTGCAGTCACAGGGATCAGAGGTTAGGGCTTCAACGTATCTTTTTTTTTGGGGGGGGGGTGCAGAATTCAATTCACAAAAGCCAGTAGATTTAGGGGGTTTGAAACAGAAGAGTGACCCTTTTTAAAGAGCCTTTTACTACTAGTCTGGAAACTACACATAGGGGACAAGACTAGAGACATGCAGAGAAGTTAGGATGGGAGGGAGGGCATGGTGACCACACAGACCACAGTGAAGACAGCATGGTCAAGAATGGGATCAATGGTGTGGAAGGGGGTTCCTGAGTGGGTGCAGGTGCACTGGGGGCGGGTGCATTCTTTGGGAAGGATGGGGAGTGGCATCTCCTGGCTGTGGCTTCCTGGCTGTGACCTCCTGGCTGTGACCTGACATCTCAGGATCCTGGGGAGATGGCTTGTGGATGGAGAGCAGTAATCACAGGAGGAGACATGTGGCTAGGAGCACACCCTGGAGAAGGCCATGGGAGGGGGCTGTGTACAAATACTCCATCTCTCCTTTCACATGGAACAGAAGTGCAGAGTGTGAATGGAAGCGAGCGGAAGTGATACACATCGCTTCCAGGTGTTTTTAGGGCCAGCATGGGATTTTCTACAGAGGGCAGATGATGCTATGATGATAGCAAAGTCACCAGTGGTGACCTCTTAGCAGGTCCAGCCTCACAGGCATGCCACCTGCACACACACCTGGAATTCCACACTTAGAAGGACCTCACACTTGGCCTAATGCTCTGTTATTGCCATCTTCAAATTCTTAGTGACTTCCGAACGGGGGGCGGGAGGGGGACTCCTGCATGTTCACTTTGCATTAAGCCCTGAAAATTTCACAGCTGGTCCTGCCTCTGAGTGAGGACAGCCCTGAGCCAAGCCTCAGCCAATCCGTGTGGAACATCCAGTATAAGTGACAAATAAACATTTGTCTTAAGCCACTGAGACCTGGGGGCTATTTTGTGACTATAATACACCTCAGCCTATCCTAACTGTTCCTGGAGGCAATCTCAAGGCCCAGGGCTTCTGGAGAGGAGAAGAAGGAGAGTGGAGGGGGAAGAACTAAAACATGTATGAGCACGCCCTACCTGGGCACCAAGCTCTGGGTGAGATTTGCTTGGGAGGGACTTTTGTTCTTACCCAAGGGCGGCTGCACTCCCTACTCAGTCTATGATACATTGGTGTATGTAATGGCTAAAAGCTCTCAGATTTAGGATGGACAGACTTGAGTCCTGTTACTGACTCTGTGACCTTGGGCTGGTGATTCAACTTCTCCAAGGCTCAAACTCCTCACCTGTAGAACGGGAGCCACAGTGGCAGTTTCTCTGCTACGGCAGCTGCTCTGGTGACCCAAGTAAGTGCTCAAATAATAGTAGCTATTATTACTAATGTTTGTTGTTGACTAATAGCATTCAACTTCCCCCAGAGCTGACTTCTCTGTCTGATCCCTCTGAGTCTCACTCACCAGGTCAGAGTAGACCAATCTGGGGACTTGCTCCAAGGGAACATTTAGCAAAGGGAGTACCCAGCAAGGAAGAGGTCTGCCAGGGATCCCGGCAAGCCGGGCGCTGCAGAGGCAAGAATCCCAGTCTGGGGCTGAGCGCTAAAATCCCACTGTACAACA
Source organism: Hippopotamus amphibius kiboko (assembly GCF_030028045.1). Classification (NCBI taxonomy): domain Eukaryota; kingdom Metazoa; phylum Chordata; class Mammalia; order Artiodactyla; family Hippopotamidae; genus Hippopotamus; species Hippopotamus amphibius. The sequence goes on along the minus strand of NC_080193.1, from coordinate 6,577,973 downwards.
AGGAAAGGAAGGCCAGCCCTGAGCCCAGCTGGAAATCAGCAGTGGACCTGAAATTCACGCCGAGACTCTTTAATCTCAGAACCCGGGTGCTTTACCACATCACTAGAGGCTTTTTGCAAAGCTGCAGTCAATGAATCCACCCTCTTTATTATGCCGTGTCCTTCACGCTGGCAACTAACGTGGTCCATTCCCATTTTAAGTTTATTTCAAGGTTAAGACTTGCCTTTGTAGGTGACTTTCTCTGCTCTCATCAGAAATCCCTGACCGTGCAAGGAAGGGAAGTCTGATGGCAGGGCATTTAGAGCACAATTCAGTGGTCATGGGTTTGAAGTCTTTTGTCACTTTGTGTCCCTTCAGGGGCCTCTGACCTCTTCTCTCCTTTAAAATCTTACCTCTGCCTCATGCTAGAAGCAGTGGCCAATTGATAAGCAGAATCAAAATTTTTACAAACGTCCATACCAACTGAGTTATCTTAGAATATATCCAGGCCTGTAGAGGGTTACCACCAAAGCCCCTGCTGTTGGTAGAACTGTGAGATTCTAGACAAAGTGGTTCATTGTCATGCCTGGTGTATCAGTTATCTATTGACATAATACTGCTGTGTAACAAACAACTACAAAACCTCAGTAGTGCACAGCAATGAGCTTGTATGGCTCACGCTTCTAGGGTGCTCAGCCAGCTGGCTTTGCTGGTCTTGGATGGAATCACACACAAGTCTGGGGCTCAGCTGGCTGCTGGCTGATCTAGGCTGGCCTCAGCTAGGGTGAGGTAGGCATCTCTGCTCTGCTGTATGTGTCTCATCCTCCAGAAGGCTAGCTTATCCAGGAACTTCTCACAGCAACATCAGGGAGCAGGAGAGAGCAGGCCTAGCTACACAAGTGCATCTCAAGCCTTTATTTGTATTACGCATGCTGACATCTTGTTGTCCAAACCATGCCATGTGAGTGGTCCAGATCAGTGTGGCAGGGCACTGCAGGGTCACATGACAAGGACTGTGGCTGCAGGGGTGGCTAAAGGTTTGGGCCACCATTCCCATGTACCACCACGGCACTGGGCTCAAGCCACACTTCTTTCTAACAAGAGACCAAGTCAAAACATGGTTGATGGAAGGCTACCCAAAATGCTTACTTCAATAGGCTTCCTCCAATTTGAGTACATGCTGTTAATTCCCAAAGGTGCCATGTCAGAGAGATGCTGGATCTCTTTCATTCAACACTCCCACCACCAGCAAATTTTTTTTATCCTAAGGAAGTCACTGAGCAGTGGACAAATATGTATGTGCAAGGGTGTTCCCCCTGGCAGAAGGCTGGACACCTAAATGGCCATCAGTGAAAAACCAGCAAGTAGATTCTGATACATTTATGCAAAGGCCAAAGCAAGTCACAAGGGAAATAAAATGAAATATATGAGGCCCTAGAAGTGTTATGGAAAGAAATAAGGCAAGAGAGGGGGCTGGGTATGGGGGCCAGGAAGAGGGGGCTGCAGTGAAGGGTGAGACCTGGGCTCTGACCTCAGGATTATGAGGTGTTGGGGGAAGAGGCTTCCAGGCAGAGGAAGCAGCACGTGCAAAGGCCCAGCAAACCTGAGGAGTCTGATGTTACTGACTCTGCCACCAGCCCCCCACACCCATCTCTCCCTGTCCTTCTCCCCTCCCACTTCTGTCCCTGCCCCCTCTCTCCAGGGCCTTGGTCTCCTGCCACCCCCACCTGTCCCAGGTGACACCCCCCTTGCTAAGTCCTCTCCCATGAGTCCCATGGACTTCCAATGGTGGCAATTTGGTTTCACAAAAATCTTTCTATTTTCAAATCTCGAGCTATTACTGAGAGGCCAGGGGTCTCGGGAGGGGTCTGCCAGGGGTTATTCCATTTTCCAGAGGTGAACCGGCCAGGTACGAGGGCAAAGATGCTGCAGCCGCACCGACCTGCTGGAATAGCTCCTTTAAAGGCATTAGCAGGTGTTCCTAGTGTGTGTGACAGGAGCAGCCTGGCTGGATCTGGGGGCAGCCTGGGACGGAGGAGAAGCTGTGGGCTTTGGGGTGGCTTCCTCCAGCCCCACCATTTACTCGCTGTGTGACCACATGCACGTCACTTCACCTCTCTGAGACCCCACGTCCCCGTGAGTGAGAATGATGAGCAGCTGGCGTGGTACGTGGCGCATCAGACACATGGAGCCAGAGGGCGGCCAGATATTATTATGGTTGTTGTTTGACCCCCCCATCCCCATCCCCTCTTCCTGACTCTTCAGAGAACAAAACTACCGATGCATTTCAGCCAGGGCCCCAGTGTCTGTTTAGTATGCAGCTGACTGTGTTTTCCCCAAACCCTCTTTTGAATTTTAGATTACAGGTTTGATTAAGGATTCAAGATATTAGAATATGAGAGTACAAGTAACGTCCTATTTCCTGCTGTGGATCCAGGATTTCTCCCCCCATCCTCCTATCTCATGCACTTTGCCGTGTGGTACCTGGGACACGGGTGGCTGGCACAGGCTACCCTCGCCCAAGCCCTTCCTTATGGGTCCAGGTGAGGGTGGTCAGTTTGTCAACACCTTCTTAAAATCAGGCCTGCATTCATTCATTCATTCAGTTTGCTAAGTAGGAACTGGGCACTTACCATGTGCAGGGAGTGTGCTGGGAACAGGGAAGCAGAGGATGTCAGCTCCAGAGCCTGCCCTCCAGAGCTCAGCATCCTAAATGCCATGACAATAGCAATGTGAGCTCTTTACTGAATGCTTCCTACATGCACTGCCCATATGCTTTCTAATCTCTTTCTCATGACAAGCAAACCCCTGCCACCAGCCCACACATCCCCAGGTCCCTAATTCAGATGCAGGACAGGCTGGGGTGCCCAGGAGAGAAGGCATTTCTACCCAAAAAGCAGAGGTGGCCACCTCTCTGTGCTCAGAGAGGCCTGAATAGGAAGGAGGACCCTGCAGTGACTGCTCATCCTGGAGGGGGCACATCTCAGCCCTCTAGGCCCACCATGGTCCAGAACAGGCTGGGGCAGAGTCTCTGGGATTTGGGCAATGGCCTCTGGTCACCCATGAGTGGCTCTGTGCTGGATGGCATGTGACATCACTTTTCACTTGGAACGGTGAGTGGACAGTGAAAGCTCCCCCTGTCTGCAGGGCCTAGTCCCAGCCAAGGGGAGGTTGGACAAGCAGACTGATCATTATGCAGGTAGTAATAAACATCTGGGTATCTGCTCACGTGCCCACTTTACAGAAAGGCAAACTGAGACTCCAAAAGTTTAGCAACTTTGTTCTCATTCTCATAGCAAGCAAGTCAGCATGAGGTTGGTTGGGAACTCAAACTCAGGTCTAATCGATGTGAATGGTCCAGGCTTTCACCACCGCCTCCTGTGTGCCCAGTGGTTGGGCCTTGGGGAGATGAGAGGGAACTGGTGTGGTCTCCATGCTCGAAGGCTGACAGTGGATAGAAATTGCCAGGAGCAAGAGTCTGTGATTATGTTTACTTTTAAAATTCTTTCTTATTTCATGGGTTTTGACATATGTATGCACCATAAAACCATCACCACCCTCAAGATCACGAACATATCAATTACCCCCAGAAGTCTCCTCCGGCCCTTCTGTAATCTCTCCCTCCCTCCAGCCTCAGCTTCGCCACCTTCCCACCCAGGAAACCGCTGATCTGCTTTCTGTCACTGCAGATGACTTTGACTTTTCTAGAATTCTGTATGATGGAGCCCTACAGCATGTAATCTTTGGTGTCTGGCTTCTTTCACTCAGAATAATACCCTCGAGGTTGATCCAAGCTTTTGTAAATGTCAATAGCTCATTCCTTTTTATTGCTAAGTAGTATTCCACTGTACGAATATGCTAGTCTGTTGATCCGTGCACTTGCTGATGGGCATGATTTAGATTGCTTCCATTTTTGAGCTATTTCAGATAAAGCTGCAGTGAATGTTGCTGTAGTCTTTGTAGGGACACAGGCTTTCAGTTATCTTGGGTGAGTACCCAGGAGTAGAAAGCCTGGATTATCCAGTAGTGGAATGTTTAAATATTTAAAAACCTGCAAACCATTTTCCGAGGAAGCTGTACCATTTGCATTCCCAACAGCAGTGAATGAATGTTTCCGTTTCTCTATGTCACCAGTACCTGGTATGAACAGTGTTTTAAATGTTGGATTTTCCAAGAAGGTGTACAGTGGTACCTCCCCGTGATTTGAATTTGCATTTTCTTCACGATGAATGATGCTGAGCATCTTTTCAAGTGCTTCTTTGCCACCTGTGTATCTTCTTTGCTCGCATGTCTATTCAAACTTTTTTGTCCTTTTCCTATATACTAAATGTTTTATTTTGAGATAATTGTAGCATCTATTTTGAGCATGTGCCCATTTTTTAATCAGGTTGTTTAATTTTTACTAAGTTCAATTTTTTAATATTTTCTTTTATGGACCCTGATTTTGGGGGGGAGGCTTGTATCAAGGAACTTTTTGTCTGACCGGAGGTTGCAGTGCTTTCTCCTATGCAGGGATCATCTCTAATGCTCTTTTCTCCTTCACAGACCCGTATTCCTCTCGGGTATTATTTTCCTTTGACCCGACATGCTTCCTTTCACGTTTCTCACAGTGCAATTACTGAAGCTTTCGTGTATCCTTTTTTAGAAAATAGTTATTTCACCTTTGCCTTTGAAAAATATTTTCTCTGGATATAGGATTCTAAACACATTTTTTCTTTCCATACTTTTCCACAGCGTTGTTTCTGATGAGAAATCTGTAGTAATTCTTGTCTTTTTCATCTGTATGTAAGGTATCTTTTTTTTCTCTGCGTGCTTTTAGGATTATTTTCTCTTTATAACTGCTTTTATGCACTTGATTGTCACTTGCTTTGAGGTAATTACATTTGGTTTCTTGTGTTTGGAGTTTGTTGTGCTTCTTAAATCTAGCTTTTCATCAAATTTGGAAAATTTTCAGCCATAATTTCTTCAAAGGTTTCCTCTGGCCCCTTCCCTTCCTTCAGAGCCTCCAATGACATGTATATCAGGCTGTTTAAAGTTTTCCCATAGCTCACTAATGCTCTGTTCAATTTTTAAACCATCTTTTTCTGTGTTTGGCTTAAATAGTTTCTATGTGAGTGTCTTCAAGTTCATTAATCTTTTCTCCTGCAATGTCTAATCTGCTGTTAATACCAATGTTATATTTTTCACCCAGACAGTTTAGTCTTCACTTCTGGTACTTGTTTTCATATCTTCCATGTCTCCATTTAATGTGCTCAATCTTTTCTCTAGATTATTGAACATATAACATGTAATTTAAAAAGCTCTTTCAATGTTCTTGTCACTCTGGGGTCAGTTTCAGTTGGCTGATTTTTCTCCTCGTTGTGAGTTGTGTGTTCCTGCTTCTTTACATGCCTGGTAATATTTTGATTGCATGCCAGCTATTATATATTTTACGCTTTCAGTTGCTGGATATTTTTGCATTTCTATAAATATTTTTGAGCTTTGTTCCTGGATGCCGTGAAGTTACTTGGAAATAGTTCCATTCTTTCAGGTCTTACTCTTTAAGCTTTGTCAGGTGGGACAAGAGAATTGTTTGATCTAAGACTAATTATCGCCCACGACTGAGGCTATACCCTTCTGAGAGTCCCACCTGAGAGAACAGGGGTTGTTCCTGGATATTGTTCTGTTATGCCTTTCAGGTCCTCTGCTCCTTTACCTCATTTCCTCGTAAGCGTGGGCTGATAGGTATTCTGCCAACTACTTGAGGAGAACTCTCTGCAAATCTCTGGAGCTGTTCTTATGTGCACTGCTCTTGTCTCTGGTACTCTGCAGATTGTAGCTCTCTTGGCCTCCCTGGACACCCAGCTCCATGTCCTCACTCAAGAGCACTCCAATCTGTTGGGTCCCCCACTCTGTGCCTATAGCCCAGAATCTCTGAGCAGTAAGCTGGAGTCATTGCAGGGCTAGTGTCATTGCCATCTCTCTGGGATCACTGTTCTTTGTTGCCCAGTATCCAAAGTCTTGAAAATTATTATTTCATATGTTTTTTTTTTTAATTTTGTGGTTTGTGCTTTTATTTATTTTTCTTTCTTTATTGAAGTTTAATTGATGTACAATATTATATAAGTTACATATGTACAATACACTGATTCACAATTTTTAAAGATTATACTCTCTTTATAGCTATGTTTTTCATTTTGTTTTCAGATGGGAGGGTAAATCCAGGCCCTGTTATTCCATCTTGGCTGGAAGCAAAAGTCCTCATATGATCAGGATTTGATAAAAGAATGTGAAGAGAGGCTCTGAATAGAGGCACCAGCGAGGCATTTATTTGGTATCAGGTACTCCAGTCTCCCCTTGGCATGAATCTCTTGCTCTGACAGTCACAGAGCAGGTAACCTAGATTCCAGGACTTGGAAAGAGCTGTCCAAGGTCCCAGAACAGGGACTTGAATACAGGTCTGTCTTGCCCTCTTACCTCACCACCTGGCTTGTTCACTGAAGGGCCTGAATGAATGAATGAAATGGTAGGATGAAGTGAGTGAACACATATAGAAGTACTCAGCTTGCCTGTGGGTCCCCTCATTTCTCACAAATAATCAAAAATACCAGTGCTGGGAGGGAATACCTGTAGGTCATTGTAAGCCATTTCAGAGGCTCAGGGAAGGCAAGGAATTTACCTAAGGCCACGAGGCCAGAGAATCCACCCCCAAAATCTCCTCTCCTCTCCTTCAACTGAGGATCATAAAGCCAGAACTGTATTCCAATGATATACATGTGCGCGTATAATATTTGGCTTTAAAGATTGATGCAGCTATGTCTCTTTCACCTGGGCTTGCAAACAGTCGGCTTTTATTTGGACAAATTAGGTTTGCAAGCACGGCGGAGCTCTGGGTGAGGGGACAGAGGTCAGCGCTAAGGAGGAGAAGTAAAGTAGGGATGTTCCATTAGGCTGTGCTGAGGCTTATTTAGAAAACACACTCAGTTCACTTTCCCCTGCAGCTGGGAACTTAATCTGGGGGGCTCTCCTCCCAGACTCACTCCAGGCTGCATGCACTCTGTCGAACTGCCAGGACTGTTTTCTTAGACAACCAGTTTGGAAACAAAACCATTGAAAATGACTTGTATTAAGGAGCCTTTTGGTTCAGACTGAGAGGGATGTAGGGATGAACATGAGTTTGGAATGAGATAAAATCCAATCTGGTTTCCAACAATTGGAACCTACCTATTAATTAGGACTCTTTCTGTTGCAAATTTCATGATCCAATTCAAACTAAATTAATAAATACGTGCATGTATGTATATACAAACACATTGTATATTACATGTCCTTTGTAATCTGTCCATATAACTAGGAAGTCTGGAGTGGAATACTTTCAAGTAAGCTGAATCCAACTGTTTTTGTTCCCTTTTAAAATAATGTTATTGTTACCATTAGAAAGTGAATTCATGGCCATTTTAGGAAAAAAAATTGTTTCATATGTTAAAACATGGGGAAAAACATAAAAATCACCCAAGACTTGTCACCCAGAAGTAACCAGCCTTTTGTTGCTGAGCTTTTTTTTTAATCCTTAAGATTGATAGGTATGTAAATACTGTAATTTCTTATGTTTGCCTTTTTTTTTTCCTGGTTCCAAAGTCAATAAACACTCATGGTTGAACATTTGGGAAAGAGAGTAAAGTATGGAGTGAAAACAATCAATCAGTATTCAACCAACAATGAGCTCATTTCTGTTAACTTTGTGGGATTTCTTTCTTAACTTTCCACTCTCCTTTCGTGTGTGTGATATACACTGTATGTTACACACCATTATATTATGAATATATAATTGAATAAGTCAATTTGGATATTTATATATTTCATCTATATGTATAAATATTTCTATAGAATACAGTCAATTCTATATATTCCATTTTTATTAGTATATGTTATTGAATATATATTCAATGTATATTTGAGTTATAGTCAATTATTCAATATATATTTATATTCAATTATTCAACATATATTTATATTCAATTTTTCAATATGTATTATTTAATATATATTCAATTTATATTTAATTATTTAATACATATTAGTGTGACTCTACATATTCAATACTTGTATATATTGTGTGACGTTAGATAGGTGATAGATAGATGTAGTAACATTGACATTGGATCATTTAGGGATCCCAGGCAGAAAGCAAAAGGCTTAGCATTGTGATGTTACCTAATATCTGCCACTAGGCAACCAATTTATCTTTCTCTAATTAAATAAAACCCAGAGATTCAGGTCATTCAATACCAGTTTTATATTTGGAAAATAATTTCTCAGCTTCCTAAATAGAAAAAGTAGCTCCTTTGCCACTTTCTGCAGTTCTGCTTCTGTGGACACAGAACACGCCATGGTTTCACGCCCTCTCTTGTGTCCCGTGAGTGCCCCGCCCTGTGTGAATGTTCCCACCTTTGCTGGCCAGGGCTGAGACAGAACAGATGTGTTTTAGGAGTTATCAGTGCGTCCAGGTGAGCGTAGGGTTCAGTAGGCCTCAGCCATACAGGGCTGTGCTCACGTCCAGCAACAGCCCAGGCAACCTTGAGCCTCGGCTTCTTCCCTGATAGCATTAAAGAGAGCATTGGGCCTCAGTTGTGTTTTATCTTAAAGGTATATGAAGACATTGTGCTCTTGTGGGCTTGGTGACAATCCGCTTGTATTTGGACACATTTGGCTTGGCAGTGAGGCTGGGGTGATGGCCAGTGAACCCTTGCACTGTTCTGTTAAGGACTGTTGTTGGAGGGAGCTTGGTTAAGAATCCTGTACATCACTGGTCCCTGCTAGGTGTGTAAAGAGCTGCTCTTGGACACAGGAGACAGAGCCCTCAATAGCCCCAACCCATGGAATGAGGCAGACCTTTCCACAAGTGCTTTTCCATCTTTCTGATTACATGGGAAGATGCCACGTGTTACTAGCATATTAGATCCCTCTCTAGCATTTGCTAATCTCTCTTTTTTTAGCAGTAAGCAGTCTTCAAACACAGAACTTTCAACAAGACAGGCTATCTGGCCAGCAACATGTAATAACATGGAATTACTGTATTTCACCCACTCAAAGGCACTGTGATTGTAAGATGCACCACTATTTTTGCATACCTCTAAGAAAGAAAAAAGTTCCAATAAATTGTAAAAGACCATTCATCATAAGTTCCATCCCCGTTTCAAAGTTGCTAAAATGTAAAAAAAGTGAGAGAAAGAGAGAGAGAGAGAAATGAAATGAATACAAAGAAACAACTAAACACATATATTCTATTAATAACAGAATTCAATATTTTCATTCTTTTTTATTTGTGGTTGCATTCTATTTATGGCTGATGATAAGAGTTTTCCATTTAGAGTGGTTACATGAATTAGTTTTGTAAATAAATATGTTACTAAATAAAATATTTAAATTGTTTCATTTTAATCATTAAACTTCATTTTAGTTAATAAAATGCTGTAAATTAAAGAGTAAGTAAATATGTGTATTAAGTTTATGGATTTAGTTAAAGGAAAATATTAAGCAACTTATAGCATTCCTGATACAGATGCTGCAGGCTGGTTACTGAACAACTAAAATGACTTGGCAAAGCATGGATGCTATGTCATCTCCAAGCCTTTCTGAATACGGGGGAGAGAGTCCCCTCCGACTGGAGATTGCCCTAAATCAACATTTGGCTCATTTCCACCTTTCTGCTAAATGAGGAAACTGAGGCCTAGAAAGAAGGAATGTAATGTAAGTTCAGTTCAACTCAGTTATGTCTTCTCCTCTTCCTTTCCCAGGGCCAATCTCTAAGCTCTACTATTCACTATATTATTCAGATAGAATCTCTTGCTGGGTCCAAACCAAGCAATGGTTTATGTGCAAGTCTTTTTTTTTTACCATCATTTAGCCATTCTTGAATCCTGGGTTTTGATTCATCCCTTTGTTGACTAGAATAATTCTTTAATTAATTTCTTTTTCCAGAAGAGTACATGAGAATATGTTTTTATTTTCCAAATCCTTCAATGTATAAGAATGTTTCCTCCTGCTGTTTTCATACATTAAAAGCAGTTTGGCTGGGTATAAAATTCTTGGGTCACAAATTTTATTCTTTTAATATTCCTTTTTGGGAGAATTTATTATTTTGCAAGAGAAATCATGGTCTTTTGAAGATAAAATGATTCTTTTAATGTTTTATTTTTTTTCCTGTCTAGATTCGTATAGGATTTTTTATTTGCCTTTGGGATGCAAAGCCAGAATTCATCTAGTCATGGTTATCTTTTCATTATTTTATCTATAGTGCCTTTCGTAATTAGCACATGTACAGTTGTGTATGTGTATATGTGATGATGCTTTTCAAATGCATTCTCAAGATGTTTCTTTCCATTGCATCTTTGATTAATGCTGGAAGTTGAAATGACTGCCTCTCAGGATGGTCATTATAACTAAATGAGATTTCTCCCCTAGTGCAATTAGGGTGATTCCTGGCATCCGCTAAGGGCTCAAAACTTTAACCCCCTTTTCTGTTTCCTTCATAGTTATTTGGGGGACAGTTGGGCTTCTCATTGGGGTAAAGTTTGTATTTATTCATAAATTGGTGTTTCCCATGATAATTTTTTGCCAGATCCCTTTTATTAGGTCCAAAACAGGGTGCTTTCTGATCTCCTAGAGCACAAGAGACACCTTCACCTCAATGAAAGAGACTGAGATTTGACCTGAAGCTCTAGAGAAGCACCAGGCTTTTGGTCTCATGCAAACAAACAGCAGACGCTCGTGAAACGTTTTGAGATTAGAGACATGCGCTCTGAGCTTTCCATGAGTGAGAAGGCATAAAAATCCAGCAACTGATAAATTCTTTCTGCAAGTGTAATAGGCTGGCTAAGCAAATGTAAACAGGATAAAATAGTATCTCCTAAGAGAGGAAGAACTTTTTTTAAGCAGTTATTGAAGACCCATCTACAAATTGCATATATGTTAATTATAAATCAAGTACCCTAGAAACGCCCATTGATAAATGATTTGTATGCAAATTCTAAATCACTTAAGAGAGCTCATTCACAAAATGATCTGTGTGCTAATTACAAATCAACTTAAACATAGCCATATACAACTGGTATATGTGCTAATTACAAAAGACACTTTAGATATTCTCATTTACAAATTAAATACGTGCTCACTGTCCACTAAATAATTTAGAAAATTCCTATGCATGCATGATTTTCATGCTAATTACACAACAAATAATTTGAAACTCATATTTGCAAATAAGCCATGTGCTAATTACACAACAAACACTTTAAAAACATTAATGTACAAATGATTTATGTGCTCATGACACACCAAACACCTTAGAAACCCCCAAGAACAAATGATTTATATCTAATTACACACCGGATACTTCCGGAACACCCACGTGCAAATGATTTATGTGCTAATTACACCACCACTTAATCTCAAAAATGTCAAACAACAAATTACTTGTATGGTAATCACAAATCCAAACACTTTCTTGCAATTGATTTATGTACTAATTATTAGCTGTTCTTATCTGTTTCCTTTAAGGACCCATTGTCGTCGACAGATTGACAGCTTTCTCCTGGCTGATACTCATTATAAATACAAATAAAATTTGAGTCCCTAATGAAAAGCTTTTAGGACCCTCTCTTTATCCCCACTTTCTCCCTTAATCCTGACCAATTATTGCCATCTGGTCACATTTTGGGGGTGCCGCGAATCTGAGGAAACATCTCAGAGCAGGCTCACAAGTGTTATCCAGGGTAAGAATAGTCTCTTTGTCTGTTTGAAACCGTACAAAGAAATTAATAACTGAAGTACAGGTGTTTATTTGCCACCCAGTCTACGTAATCATCTTGCACATTCAAGGGGGCTATAGCTGTCCTTAATCTGTTTATACATAAATGTCATTATGTTGTCTATCACGGCCACTACTAACTTCTTACGCCCCCTCTAGCATGCCATAGCTTACAAAAACTTTCCATCCTCATTATCCTTTTGGACTTGCATCTCACAGAAGAGGGAGAAATGAAGAATAGGGATTAGAATATCCAAATTGCAGATGGGAAGACTGAGGCTCAGAGTAGCAAAGCCGTATTTGACCTAGTTCCAAAGTCTGCCAGACTCCACAGCCCGTGGTCCTTCTGCCTGGTCTCCAGTCGTCACTTCCTCCACAAGAAAACCTCCAACTGTCATCTTCCCAGAAGCCTCCAGAACCAAAACACCCACACTGCCCAGAGGACCCACTCTCCCTTGCTACCCCATCCCATCCTCGCTCCTCTCCCGACATCCTCAGGTCCCTGGCCTCTCCCTCCAGACCATGCTGGCATTCCAAACCAGACTGGGGGCCCCGGCACGCTTCTCACCTCTTTAAGAGTGAAAATGTATATCCCCGAGATTGCAGCTTAATTGACTGATTAATAACAGAAAACCTAATTGAATGCTCCCAGCTCGTATGTACGATGTCTTAATGTTAGAGCCTTGGGAATAAACGCACAGCAGGGGAGTCTGAACTGCAGCACAAGCGCTAGCACTTTCAATTTAAGAGTCAATCTCATTATACAAGAAGCTGTTCCCTTGATCCCCCTGGAAAAGCGTGCGCTCTCAAACCAGATTCCGCTCGTACCAGCATCCTCCACTCTGTCCTGTCTATGAGATGCAAATGTGAAGATGGGATCTCCTCTCTCTCTCTCTCTCTCTCTCTCTCCCCTCTTTATTATTTGCTCTCCCTGCTGCATGTCTGAGCAGCTCAGCAAATATTCATGAGATACTATCATGGGGTCTGTGAAGAGCACAGACATGGGCCCTGAGAGGTGATGTGTAATTTGGAATCGCCAGCGCTGAAGGGTGAAGGAGGCAGTGAGATGCCTCTGAGTGAGGCCTCTAGCTACAGTCTGCTCCTTTTTAGCTTTCTACTTCAGTGCTGCCTGATTGGAAGTCTTCTGATGCTCAGAGAGCTGAGGCCAATGTTCCGGGCTGGGCTCAGAGTATGAGAGAAGACTCCCCGGACCGCAGCCTGGTGCTGCTACCTGCTAGTCAGTCACAGCATCTCGGAGGCAGGGCTGCAGCCTCCTGTATCAGTCAGCTCTGGCTGTTGTAACAAAGTACCACAGACTGAGGAGATTAAACAATGGATATTAATTTTCCAACAATCTGAAGCCTGGATGTACAAGGTCAAGGTGGAAGGAGGATTTCCTTCCTGCCTAGCAACAAGCCCAGCCAATGGAAAATGCTGCAGCTCAGTCAATAAGAAGCCATTGCCGCCTGAATTTTCACTTTCCTCCAATGAACCTACCTTTTTTTCTTCCTGATAACTTCCTTTCCTTATCCTGCCCTCCTTACTATAAAAGCCTTCTGAGTTGTGTAAGCCTTTGTCATATGATATGCTGTGCAATTCAGAAATCACCTAATAAAGCCAAGTAGGTCTTCAAATGTACTCAGTTAAATTTTGTTTTTTAACACAGCACCGAGGGAAGGGCATGTGAGGATGTCATGCGAGAGTGGCCTTCTGCAAGCCAAGAAGAGAGTCCTCACCAGGAACAGAATCAGCCACACCTTGATCTTGCATTTTCCAGCCCCCAGCTCTGTTGTTTAAGCCACCCAGTTTGTGGTATTTTGTTATGGCAGCCCAAGATAACTAAGACAGGTATACACACATATAAACTTGCATCCAGAAATCTGTGCCTTTTACTCGATGTAAGATAAACTGTTCTCAAAGTAAGTAAAAAAGAAAGAAAGAGAAAGCACAGCCTAACCTCATTTGTATCCCCCCAGCTGGTGAGTGGGTGATGCAGGTTGCCTATTACTGCACCCACTTGGCTGATGAGAAGAGTGAGGCTGAGGATGGTGAAGGGATACATGGCTGCAGTGACAGAGCAGGGTATGCAGTCCAGCTCAGTTTGGTGCCACCTGTGAGGGGTGCCCTCTGCCAAGCCCTGCGCTAGACGATGGGCTCGTGATGTGTAGGGGCCAGATGGCCCTCCAGGAGCAGCCCTGGCATGGCAAGTAAATAGTATTTACAATACTGCATGGACCCCACTGTAACGGGCTTCAAGGAGGTCATGAGAGCACCGAAGGGCCACACAGCATCCCAGGATGCCAGGAACAGGGGCCTTTAAGCCAAGACTGAAGGACAGCCAGGCGTAGAGCCCGTTTTGACCCGCTTTCCAAGTCCATGCAGGGAAGTCTCTAAGCCCTGCTTCTTAATGCGTGGTCCATGAGCCAGTAGCATCCCTGTCACCTGGAAGCTTATTGAAAATCAGAACTGTGGCCACATCCAGACCTACTGCATCAGAATCTGCGTTTTACCAAAATCCCCTGGGAAAGTGCATTCACACTGGAGAAGTGCTGGTCTCGATGTTTCAGAAAGACGTGAGGAGCCAGTGAGAGCCGTGAGCAGGAGTGGCACCCTCTTAAAGGACCGAATGCCCCCTCTCTATCCTGGCTGCAAACACTTTTGAGTGCCCAACCCAGGGCACCCACTCAGTCCCTACTGACCCAGGCAACTAGGTCCCCTGGGACCACGTGTCTACACTAAACCTCCCCGATCCAGCAGGTCTGCTCCAACAGATGTGTGAGCCCCTGATTAGGCAATTAGCATGCTGGTTGGAAGGTGGGCTGTTTCCCTGCGACAAAGGGGGACTTCTCCTCTCCGAAACCTTGGACAAAGAAGGTCTCCAGGATGGCTAATTACCTGTTAGGTAGCAAGACTCTCTCACCTACTGGGCCTTTTAGCTCCGTTAATAAAGCAATTTGCCTGGCCTTTTATCCTCCTCTTGTTGTGATTTCTTGGCTGACACAGGTTTTACAAAATGAGAAAGTTATACAAACCATGCTTGCTCCAGGGTTCAGCAACTAGAAGAAGGAGGTGTGCCCGGTCTCTTCCAGCTCCTCGTCAGGCCACGACAGAACAGAGCACCTGCAGGAAGGTGAGGACACCGGCTCTTGAAGAGTCTATAGATCCAACAGGGTGTCTGAATAGTTGCGCCTACTATACAGGTTATCCTAGAACTAATTTTAACATCGTATATACAGGAGGAGCTCAGTAAACTGTGAAGCTCTATTTAAATGATAGTCATTATTTTCTTAGACTAGATATTGAAATTTAACAAGGGTGTTTTTAATTCCAAAATATATGTACTCTAACAACCAAGGTGCCCAATCATTCCTGTTTGCCTGAGATTCAAGGGTTTCCTGGGACATAGGACTAAAACCAGGACAGCCCCAGAAAAATCAGACGGTTGGTCACCCTACTAACAATTCAGGGCCCAGCCTGATTCCAGGCACTGTGATTACAGCCATGAAGAGGACTCAAGGCACTGTCCGCATGGAGCTGAGGGTCTGATGGGGAGAAAATTAAAGAAAAACAAGTAAATAACAAAATAACTAATAGTTGATACGTTTTCTTATCTCCTTGGAGTTGGGGGGAGGGGAAATTTTTTTTAGTCCATGGGATCCCACTTTTCCAAGGTGGAGAGTGAGGTAGTGAGTGAGACTTTTTCTGAGCCTTCTACCTTGTTGCATCTCTGGTCCCCTGTGCCGTTAGGACCCCAGACCCAGCCTCAGGGTCTGTCTCTGCTCTGACCCTGGCAGGGTGCTTTCCTGCCAGCTTCTCACGTGGTCCTGTTGCCCATTTCTGTCTTTGTTTCTGGATCCTGAGAGGTTTTCTTCTCCTGTCATCCTAGGAGCCTTTTTATAATCATGTCTATTATTTTATTATTATATTGTATCCAGAATTCTTTGTGCTTGTACTGAGAGAGGGGTAAGTCTACACCAGCTCCACCCACCATGTTCCTGAAAGTCTACTATGATCTCCTTTTTCTTGGTAAAATGTTTAAATCAAAACATAAGGTACAAAAGCATGAAAAAGACGCACATCCGAATGTACAGCTCAAAAGATATTCACCAAATCAATACACTCGTGTATCTCGCACCCAGATTAAGAAACAGAACGTAGTCTTCACCCTAGAAGCTCCCCCAGGCATCCCGTTCCGCTCAGCACATCCCAGGGTAACGCTTACCCTGCTTGGAAGCCCACACAATGGTTTCTTGATTTTTAAAAAATGGGATCGCCATAGTTTGATCTCCTCTGTGTCTCACTTGACTCAGTGTGAGATTCATCAGTGCTCTTGGACGTAGCACTCACTGTACCACTGTGTAGGACTCATGGCCATGGGCTACCATGTATGTCTCCAGTCTACTACGGACAGGCAGTGAGTGCCTTTCACAACCGCTGCTGCTGTAGATATTTGGTGAACCCACGGAGGCAGGTAAACACATGTCCAGATCTCCTTGCTGAGATCCTTCTTGCCCTCTTGAAGCTGACTCCTCGGCTATACTTGAGCACCAGGTCCCTGTCATCGTTTACTGCTGTCTGCCCAGTGCCTTGTACACAATAGGTGCTTAATGAATGTTTGTCAAAGAAATGAAGGGATGAATGAGTAGATTGACAATGAGCCCTGATGGCAGATCCAGGCTTGCCTGTTCATCTTCCCCATCCCTTCCTGCTCCCTGACACCTGGAGGGTCCCTGGGGCAGAGAGGGGATGTCCCACTCAGATGCAATAGAGTCGCCAGCCCTGCCCGTGAAGAGGACAGGAACGACGGGGTGCTCGCTCACCCAGCCCAGCCCTGGATGCTCGGTCCTCCAGCCTCTGGCACGGGTCCCCACAGACACCCCTCACCTTTCCATCTGGGCCACACACCCCCACTTCCCCTGGCCTCAGCCCCGCCCATCTTCTGAAGTCACAAAACACATGACCTTCAGCCACCCAGGAGCCCTGTCCCCAGAAAATCCAACCATATCTGTCCACTTGCTTAACATAGGATGTCAGGCAGCCTGGAGAGGCGTTTTTGTTCCAAGGCTCCTGGCACCTCCAGAACCATCTGAGATGCTGGCAGCTCTGGGAGAGGAGGTGATCCCCCTTGGAGCAAATCAACAGAAGAGCCATAATGCCTCTCGCCTGTGTCAGACACAGGATGTTTGGCATCAGAGCGACTTGGCTGCATTATCTTATTTTTTCTTTTTGGTTCTTGGGGTTTTTGTTTTTGTTTTTTGACTGTCAGGTTGGTAAGGACGCTGTGCCTTCAGTACAGACCAAGGGCAAAAAATATTTGGGTCCCAGGTCCTCTGCTGTGTTCTCAAGGAAGTGTGCGTGGTGGTTGGGGAGGGGGTGGATATGCAGGTAACAGAGAGAGAGAGAGAGAGAGAGAGGATATCGGGAGGTGGGAGGAGTCAGGGCAAAGAAGAGCCCAGAAGGAAAGAGAACAGAGCCAAGAATGACAGAGTGTGGGAAAGTAAAAGGGATATGGAAAGAGAAGATGCTGGAAGGTGAGATGTAAGAAAAGGGAGGTGAAAAGGAGAGGAAGAGAGTGAGGAAATGAGGGGAGAGGGAGGAGAGACAGGGATGGAGAAATGACGGAGAAAGAGGGGGACGCAGAATAGCCAGAGAAAAAGGAGAAAACAGAAAAAAAAAGACCAAGTGATGAGAGAGAAGGAAAGAAAAGAAAGAGAGAAAGAAGAAAGGAAATAAAATACAGGAGGGATTCTGGAGGGAGAAAGGGGGAAAGGGGAGATAAAGGGGAGGAGGATGAACAAAATGAAAGGGGAGAGGGACCAGAATGGCATCCAGAGCCCTGCCGAGGGTGTCAGGGACTTGCAGGATTTTTCAGGAACATTCTTGCTGGTGGTTGTCAGACAGACCCAAGGCAAACCAGAGACTGAAACAGCAAGGGGAGGTGCCCAGGTCCCATGAGTTTGCCCTCTCTGCCCTTCAGAATGGAATTTGGATGCCTTGAAATGTAGCTGCAAATCTGCTCTGAGCTCCCTTGTGACCCTAGAGAGGAGGGGAAGCAGCGCACCAGCGGCAAAGGGAATCTGGGTCTTCGCCTTTCCACAGAATCCTAAGTGTCCCCAGTTGGGCTGGGTCCAGCACCCCAATCAATCCATCTGTGCTCCCCTCCACCATGCCATGGGCCCAGCTGAAGCCAAAGGACACTTCACCCTTAGGATGAAGGCAGCCTCCCAGCTTCTCAGAGACTTAACACTATTTATATGTTGATATATGCATATTATATGACCTTCAAATGACCTCAAAGGTATATTGCATCCCCATTTGGATGAGCTCCTTAAAGAAAGATGCTTTGGCAGAGAGCCCCTCTTACATAAATCTTGTACTGTGTTGTGTGAGGCAGGGTGTATAAGACCTGCCATAAACACCAGCTAAATGGAACATGAAAAAGCAAAGAGAAATTCAGTTCCTGTCTTCTGCTTTATAAGAAATATTTGTACTCTATTACTTTTGGGGGAAAAAATATCAGGAACTTCTTTAGAACAATGAAAAGAATCATACCATAGGGCTAATAACTGGGAATCATAAGGGAAAGAATTTTTTTAAAAATCAGATAATAAATTTCTGGCACGGGAAGTAAAATCTTGCTTGGAACTTTCTAGAAGCTTGGGAAAAAATAAAATAAAATGAATTCATTTAAAAAAGAAGATGAAAAACCGCTGTAAGAAAACTTTCTTAATGTTAACCAAATACATCCTTACCCTGAAAGAAATCTATCAAACGGGACTTTATTTACAAACCAAAAGAATGATTCAGGAGCAGTGACCTCAAAGGAGCAAAATCCATAGGGGCATCGTCCCAGGAAAGACAGTTCTGCAAAAGAACATGCTTGTGTGGTCTCATTCTATTTCTTATTACTCTTTGCTGATTTGCTTTTCCTGGCTGCTTTGTTCTTAGCTGCTAAAGAAGCCTAGTCCTTTTTTTTTCTA
This sequence comes from Hippopotamus amphibius kiboko, assembly GCF_030028045.1. Lineage (NCBI taxonomy): Eukaryota > Metazoa > Chordata > Mammalia > Artiodactyla > Hippopotamidae > Hippopotamus > Hippopotamus amphibius. The sequence continues at coordinate 6,559,226 of NC_080193.1, read as the reverse complement.
AGTAGACTCTCGCTGCTTTGTTGTAAATATATTATCTACATTCAACTCATGACCTTCGCAGGGACCCTGAAGCTAAACCATTTGACTAAGAACAGTGAGAAAGATACCCATTTGTACCAAAATCTTACTTAAGGATTTAAAATATGTTGTATCACATATATGTAGTGATGTGTGTGTGTACTTTGTTTTTTGAGGTTGCAACTTAATTCACCACGAAGATCTCAATTTTGAAAAAGAAAAGAAAAGAAAAATGCAATGAGAAAACATATGAATCCTTCAATGACCTCTGCACAACGATGAAGGTCTTTGGCGGGTGGACCACACCCGAGGCTGCCTCTCCCAGTGCCGGCCACACACGAGTCAGTCCCGACACCCAGAGACATGTGAGCAGAAGCTGCTGGGCGTCTTACAGCAGGTGTTTTACCTTTAATAACTACAAGGTGCAATTATGCAGGAACATGGCCAAGCTTTTTTTCCCAACTATTTATACATTCAGCATGTACCCAATTGGGGGAGGGAGGGGGTGGGTAAAAAAGAGATTTTAATCTCATGAGATTTATTTTTTGTCGTAAAATAACTTAAAGGGAAATGAGGTGGGTGGGTGGCAAATTGTCCTGTACTGAGAGCGTGCTGTGTGCCTGGCGCTACGCTGGGGGCTCTATAAACAGCCCCTCATCTAGTCCTCCTAAAACCCCTACGTGGCGGGGATCACCTTCCTATTTCATGGAAGAGGAAACAAGCTCAGAGAGGTACCGGCAGTTGCCTGAGGTAGCTCAGCCTGCGTAGAGAGGTCTGGAAGCCTGGTCTGTGTGCTCACAAAGCCTGTGCCTTGTCGCCTGACACCAGGTTTTCTCCGGATGCCAAGGGTGGCTGCACCGACTCCTTCTAACCGCCTCCTGGGAGCTGAGTGATACGTGTGGTTTCAACTCTCTTCTCCAAAAGTGTCTCCCTCTTATTTCTAGCACTTGCCCTGCTCAATCCATGCAACCCCAACCCGGTGTTTCCGGCCTTTCCAAAGGCAGGGAGGTTTGGGAATGTGAGGCTAGATGTTTAAGGGGTCTCCCCAGCCCTGAGAGTCCGTGAAATACTCACAAAAGCAAAAGGACTTCTATAAAAAGGCAATTTCTTCAGCACGCAGGGGGGGATAAAAGCCACGATATTTTCCCATTCTTTTTCTTCAGAACTTGATGAAAACATGAGACCATGCACAGGCAGGAAGCAGAAAATGATCATTTCACAGCAGGCAGCCACTGCGCCTGTACATAGGCCACCGTCAGTCACATGGGAGGGGGTGTCAGGCCGGTGCCTCTGAGGGATGGTCTTCTCTCCGCAGCCCTGAGGGGGCCCTGCCCCTCTTGGGGTCCCCATCACTGCTCCCTCCGCAACCCTCCTGCTCTAATGGTCTCCCACACTCCAGGTTCGCTGGGTAAGGTCAAGGGCTGCCTGAGCCTAGTGCTCTGCTGTAGCCCCGCACCCCAAGGGGTGACATTAGATGTCAAAAAGCCCCAACCAACGCTTTCTGACTTCAAGGCAGAGAAGATGTTCAGGGGCACCGGCAGATGCAAGTTCATGTGCCTCTTACTAATTGTTTGCACTTGGCCAAGGACATACCTTTGGCAAAGAGCATTCCTGCTCATCCGGACACTGCAGGGAGTGAAGGGGAAGGCTCAGACACCCGTTCCCACTTCCAACAAATCACTTGGGCTTCTACTTTGTTGGGTAGTGAGCTTCTGCAAAAGATTATTTTTACAAAGAAGCAAGTCCAACAGACATTGTTGACACAGAGAGCGAGATTGAAATCCATTGGCTGTGTGACCTTGAGCAAGTCACCTACCCTCTCTGTCTCCTGCCCTACATAATGGGAATAGGGGCATCTACTTCATTTGGCTGTTGGAGAAAGGCAAGACCTAAGAGCATGACAGCCTGTGACCACATGGGTCAATTCTCTCCCATTTATAAGTGTTACACAAGCTCCAACGGGTTAACACAACCGTAATTAGGATGAAGACGCAGGAAAGGCAGGAAGGCAGGGGTCCGGGAGCTGGGGTTGGGGAAGCCTAGACCCTGGGTTTCCAGGGATCGTCCTGCTTTTGCGTATGTGGTAGAAAGAACTGGGAAAGTGAGCTGGGGGATCTCAGCAGGACCCGCTTCTTGGGCATGCCCCCTCTGTGGTCACTCACCCCTGGACCCCAGCACTTGGCTTCACACTCTGTTGTCATGCTCCTGAAATTCATATAAATTTTGAAGGAGGGTGGGTCCCCATTGGTCACTTTGCACTGTGCCCTGCAAATTACGTGGCCGGTCCTGAGCCTCAGCCCACATAGGTGTTCTATGGCCGCATGTCAGCTTCGACATCTACAAAACAGGCACACTGGATGGTGACAGCATGGTGCTGTGAGTGACAAACTGATGCCTGTGCTCTTCCGAGGGCCTCCTGGGCTGTGCTGAGCACGTCCCATGCCTTGCACGGTGTGCTTGGCACCAAAGAAATACGTGTTAAACACTCGAGTGAGTTTGGGACTCAATACCCAGTGCTCACCTGTAGAACAGCGAGGAGTTAAATCACAGGGATTTGGAACCAGCCAGACCTGGGTTCAAATCCTAACCCCTCCATCCGGGAGTCATGACCTTGGGTAAAACCCTGCCCTTCTCTGCAACTTGGTGACTTCATGGTTACAATGGGGGTGATGACACTACCTCTTTTCTAAGTTGTTGGGGGGGGGGATTAAATGAGATTGTGTGTTGAGCACCATGCCGGGTGTTTTAATAGTAACCCTTTAAAATGCGTGTATTTATTACCCGAGTACCTACTGTGTGTCAGGCACTGGGCTGGGCTCTGAGCACACAGCGGGGAGCAGACGCAGCCCTGACCCTCATGGGGTCGACAGCCCAGATGGAAGGCAGAAAATAAAGAAGCAGAGGCTGCAGGGTAATTTCAGATGGCGACCAGGGTGGGGGTGGGGGAGAGGCTCTGCTGTGGGAAGGAGGTTATCAACCACGTGACAGTGCCTTCTGACTCAGAAATGAAACTCTTCATGACCTAGTGCCAGGGGTTTCAACCCCAGCCACTACGCAGCACTACTGGGGGGATGGAAAGGTTTTCCAGGAGTTTCCAGACAATCCCCCCCACCAACTCCACACCTGGCCACACCTCCGGGAGGGGGCCAACCACCCCCAGAGGACCCCAGACGGAGCCCCTCGCCCCTGCGGCCCCGGGACCCCACCCTGGGACTGGTGAGCACTAAGAACAAATAGAAAGGAAAATGAACAAATTATCCTGATAATTTGTTTAAGAAGAGGGGGAAAAAGGCACCCAAGAAAAATGATATCCAATAAGACGGTGGGTTTCTAATGAATGTGCGGATAATGAAATAAACCCGTTTAGGCCACGCTTGGCCCTGATCTTCCCAGGCCTAGATTAAAAAATGGAACATCTGTGATGATTTAATTTACATCTTAATAACAAACAGGCCTCGAGAAACCCGCGGATAAATGCCTTTTATTGCCGGCGTATCTTTTGCACTGCAGCTTGAATGAAAACTCTGGTAATTAATTGTTTTAAGCGATTCTATTAAAAAGTGTCTGCAAGTGCTGTGTGCCGAATGTTTATGCAGCCCGGGCTGCCACAGGAATACAGACAAGCCCAGGAGCGGGCACAGAATGAGGTGCCTTATTATTTTTTTTTTCCACATTCATTGCCTTAAAGACACGCAGTCTTTTTATTTATTCTTTCAAAAGAGATAGATGCAAAGCCCACTCATTTCTCTTCCATGTGTTTCATATCTTAATTGTCGGTCTTCAAAGTGACACAGGGATGGTCCCTCCCCACCCCAACGTCCACTGAAGATTCTCCTCCCATCCACGCAGTGAAGGGTGGCCACGTTGCTTCCTCTTTCCCACCTTCAGGTTGCTAATCTGGAAAATGGGGACATTACTATGCAGCGGCTGAATGGTAATATGTTGGGGCCTCTTTTGAAAACTCATTTGTTCAAAACAACCTAAGCAGGGCGCAAGCGCCAGGCAAGGTGCTGGGTAGAGCCCAGGGCCTGATTCACGGTTTCTGCCATTTGTGAAGCGCTCATTGCAGATCCGGGGGAACAGGAAATAAATGTGCAGTAAACGAGTTCCAGCCCTGGCTGCACATTAGAACCCCCTGGGGAGCTTTGAGGACAAACTCAGGCCCTGCCCACCCCTCGGAGGCCCTGATTTAATTCGTCTGGGGCAGAGTCCAGGCATCAGTATGTTTTGAAAGCTCCCCCGAGGATCGTCGCATAGGATTCACGGATATTTCCCAGTCGGCTCAGAGCCATGAAGGGAAGAGAGGGGCTCAGAAGGGAGAGTCTGAGGAGCAATCAGGGGTGGCCTCCTTGAGGCGGTGATGTCCAGGCCAAGACATCTGCGATGAGGACCCTGTGAAGATATGAGGAAGAGGTTTCCAAACACAGGCAACAGCAAATGTGAAGGCTCTACAAAGGCTAGGTGTGTTTATGGGACAGAAAAGTGGGTGTTTGTGCTGGTGAAAGGGTGCTTCCTCAGCTGGCTGCCTTCCCCCACCCCCAGCCCCCTAGCCTGGATCAGGGTCTGCCCTGTACTCCCTCAGCCCCCAAGTGATCCCATCACAGCCCAGAGCACAGTGGAGTATAGCTGCCTGAGTCTATACCTGGAGTGGGGAGGGGGCTGGATTCCGGATGGCGGGTGGGTCACATCCTTTGATGAGCCATCCTCTTGGCTCCAACATAAGGGCGGTCTCCGTGCGGGGACCCCGTCCATAATGTCATCTTTCCAGGCTATGTCCCATCCTAGACCCAGTGCTCACCACAGTGCATCCGTACTGTCTATATCCAGGGAGGAGTGTGAAATCAGCCTTCGGGGGACAATCTCCGGGTCTGCTGCCTGCTCTCCATTTCCCATTGTCATTTCTTGTATCTTGCATTTTTCAGCTTCTACCTTTATGACTATTCCTCCCATAAGCAGAGTTTTTACAAAAGTGGAAATGTACCTGGTTGAAAAAACACATGGGGAAAGCTTAGCTTCAATGGGAATCAGAGAAAAAGAAATGAAAGCAATTAACATTTAAAGCCTTTAATTTTAAAAAAATTTTGTTGTTGTTGTTGTTAGTTGACTTGTCCATGAAAATCAGGATGTGGTAAGGGCCCCTCATGCATTCCTGGTGGGGGTGTAACCTGTTCCTGGTGGGGATGTAACCTGTTCCTGGTGGGGATGTAATACAAGGGAAGGATGTCTTTGGAGCGATGTGCTGGTACTAACTAAGCTCTTCACAAACGGACATGCCCTGGCTCTGGGCTCCAGCTCCTGAGGGAACACCTTCGATATGGAAATAAAACAGCGCACAGAGAGTGATGCCCTCTGTGACATTATATATGAGCCCCCAAATGGGCAGGGACCTAAATGTCTACCCAACGGAAAATGAAACATGAGTTATGACTTATCTGTAGGCAGAATATTATGCAGCCATTGAAATGTTTACAAAAATGAGTAACAACGTGGAAACATAATTGTAACATAATAGTAATTGAAAAGGAAAAAAGACATAAAATTACATAGCAAATATGATGTCAAGTATTAAAAAAAAAAGAAGGAAAAAGGCACAGGGTAAAGACTCTAAACAAAACCATAAAACAATAAAATACCCTCTGGTTACATTGACGGAAATGGAAATTAAGCCATCTCATCTGTTTTGTTTTGGTGGCAAGGGGGGAGGGTCTACGGTATTCTATTCTTCTCTTCTGTCTAAGAATTATGGGATTTTTGGTTCCCCCCTCCCCCCACCATATAACCCTCTTTCCACACAGAGGTAAAAAATCTCAGTCTCCAGAATAAGGCAAGCTAGGTTGAATTCCTGCTCTTCCATTTGCCAGCCCTGTGACTTTAGGTAAATCACCTCCTCTGAGCTTTGGTCTCCTCATCTATAAAGTGAGCCCATTCATGCCTTGTGAGACCATTACGGGAAACTTAGAACGAAGTCAAGGTATAAAGTCCTCAGTGCCAGCCTGAGTATTAGTCAGCACATACCAGTGTTGTGATTATTTTCAATAAAATGAGAATTTTTTTAAATCAAAGGTGATTCAGTTTTGTATATTAAAAATATATATATAATAAATCTGTTTAAATGAAATGGGCTTCTGAATCTGGGCCACAAACTAATAAAGGAAGCCAAACCTGAATCCAAGCGTCTCAGAACCACATTTGTCAGAGTTTCCCCATGTGCTCTGGGAGGGTCCTCCCGTTTCTTACAGACCTTGGCCACCCACATAAAATCTTTAAGAAGCCCCTTTTGAACGGGGTCGATGGGAGTAGCAAGACAAGGTGGGTGTAGAGAACCAGGCAGAGTTGTTAGAAAGTCACAGATCTGAGACCAAGACTCAGAGACCCTCAGTTTCCTGATATGTGAAAAGCGTGGGTGGGTCTAGATTGGCTTTTCCCCAGCAAGGATTCCCCGGATGTAAGTCTGATATGTCCTGTCCAATGTGAGGCCCTTGAAAGACATCAGTTTATTATGAAATGCATTTGACCATGGACATCCCCCCCTACAACTGTACTGTTATTTTTGCTTTTGTTGCATAATAACATTTACCAACCTGCAAACACCACTTGGGAAGCTGAGAGTAAAGACGATGCCTTGCGTTCATGTCACCTACATCTATTGAGAGCCTGTTGTGTGCCAGGCAGCATCATGAGCACTGCGGATACAGCAGGGAACAAGACAGAGACAAATCCCTGCCCTTGAGGCGGTGGGCAAAATGAACCTCATAAGTACCTAAGTTGTAGAAGGTGATAAATGCTATAGAAAAAAAAAAAAAAAAAAGGCAGGACAGAGTAGGGGAAATGTAGGGACCAGAAGGAGGGGTTGTGATTTTCAATAGAGAGGTCCAGGGGTGCTTCACTGAGAAGGTGACATTTGAAGAACAACTAGAAGGAGCAATCATACACCACGATCAAGTGGGGTTTATCCCTGGGATGCAAGGATTCTTCAATATACGCAAATCAATCAACGTGATACATCATATCAACAAATTGAAGGATAAAAACCATATGATCATTTCAATAGATGCAGAAAAAGCTTTTGACAAAGTTCAACATCCATTTATGATAAAAGCTCTCCAGAAAATGGGCATAGAAGGAAATTACCTCAACATCATAAAAGCCATATATGACAAACCAAAAGCCAACATTGTTCTCAATGGAGAAAAACTGGAAGAATTCCCTCTAAGAACAGGAACAAGACAAGGGTGTCCACTCTCACCACTGTTATTCAACATAGTTTTGGAAGTGTTAGCCACAGCAATCAGAGAAGAAAAAGAAATTAAAGGAATCCAAATTGGAAAAGAAGAAGTAAAATTATCACTCTTTGCAGATGACATGATACTATATATAGAAAACCCTAAAGACTCTACCAGAAAACTGCTAGCACTCATTGATGAGTTTAGTAAAGTAGCAGGATACAAAATTAATGCACAGAAATCTCTTGCATTCCTATACACTAACAACGGAAGAGCAGAAAGAGAAATTAAGGAAACTCTCCCATTCACCATTGCAACCAAAAGAATAAAATACCTAGGAATAAACCTGCCTAAGGAGGCAAAAGATCTGTATGCAGAAAACTTTAAGACATTGATGAAAGAAATCAAAGATGACATAAACAGATGGAGGGATATACCATGTTCCTGGATTGGAAGAATCAACATCGTGAAAATGACTGTACTACCCAAAGCAATTTACAGATTTAATGCAATCCCGATCAGATTGCCAATGGCATTTTTCACAGAACTAGAGCAAGAAATCTTACGATTTGTATGGAAACGCAAAAGACCCCGAATAGCCAAAGCAATCTTGAGAAGGAAAAATGGAGTTGGTGGAATCAGGCTTCCTGACTTCAAACTATACTACAAGGCCATAGTGATCAAGACAGTATGGTACTGGCACAAAAATAGAAAGGAAGATCAATGGAACAGAATAGAGAACTCAGAAGTAAGCCCAAACACATATGGGCACCTTATCTTTGACAAAGGAGGCACGAGTATACAATGGAAAAAAGACAGCCTCTTCAATAAGTGGTGCTGGGAAAATTGGACAGCAACATGTAAAAGAATGAAATTAGAACACTTCCTAACACCATACACAAAAATAAACTCCAAATGGATTAAAGACCTACATATAAGGCCAGACACTATCAAACTCCTAGAGGAAAACATAGGCAGAACACTCTTTGACATACATCAAAGCAACATCCTTTTTGACCCACCTCCTAGAATCATGGAAATAAAATCAAGAATAAACGAATGGGACCTCATGAAACTTAAAAGCTTTTGCACAGCAAAGGAAACCATAAACAAGACTAAAAGGCAACCTTCAGAATGGGAAAAAATAATTGCCTATGAAACAACGGACAAAGGATTAACCTCCAAAATATACAAGCAGCTCATGCAGCTTCATACCAAAAAAGCAAATAACCCAATCCACAAATGGGCAGAAGACCTAAATAGACATTTCTCCAAAGAAGACATACAGATGGCCAACAAACACATGAAAAGATGCTCAACATCACTCATCATCAGAGAAATGCAAGTCAAAGCCACAATGAGGTATCACCTCACACCAATCAGAATGGCCATCATCACAAAGTCTGGAAACAACAAATGTTGGAGAGGGTGTGGAGAAAAGGGAACTCTCCTGCACTGTTGGTGGGACTGTAAGTTGGTACAGCCACTATGGAAAACAATTTGGAGGTTCCTTAAAAAACTACAAATAGAACTACCATATGATCCAGTCATCCCACTCCTGGGCATATACCCAAAGAAAACCATAATCCCAAAAGAAACTTGTACCATAATGTTTATTGCAGCACTCTTTACAATAGCCAGGACATGGAAGCAACCTAAATGCCCATCAACAAATGAATGGATACAGAAGATGTGGCATATATATACAATGGAATATTACTCAGCTATAAAAAGGGATGAGATGGAGCTATATGTAATGAGGTGGATAGAACTACAATCTGTCATACAGAGTGAAGTAAGTCAGAAAGAGAAAGACAAATATTGCATACTAACTCACATATACGGAATCTAAAAATGGTACTGATGAACTCAGTGACAAGAACAGGGAAGCAGATACAGGGAATGGACTGGAGAACTCGAGGTATGGGAGGGGGCGGGGGGTGAAGGGGAAACTGAGAAGAAGCGGGAGAGTAGTACAGACATATATATACTACCAACTGTAAAATAGTCAGTGGGAAGTTGTTGTATAACAAAGGGAGTCCAACTCGAGGATGGAAGATGCCTTAGAGGACTGGGGCAGGGAGGGTGGGGGGGAATCGAGGTGGGGGCGTCAAGGAAGGGAGGGAATATGGGGATATGTGTATAAAAACAGTTGATTGAACCTGGTGTACCCCCCAAAAAAATAAAATAAAAAAAAAAATTATATCTCTTAGAAGGAGCAGAGGGAGGTGTTTAGGCAGTTATTGCAAGGAAGAGTTTCAGGCAGGGGGAACAGCCAGTGCAAAGGCCCTGGGGCAGGAGGATGCCTGGCTTGGAAGAGGTGGGGGCTGGAGCAGAGTGAACAAGGGACAGTGGGTGAGGACAAAGACAGAGAGGTATCAGGGCCACTATAAGGACTCTGGCTGGCATTCTAAGTGTTTCACAACTCACGGACTAGAAATAGGGCTCCCCGTCCACACTTTTCTCACCCTACTCATGTGTGAGAAATACTGCCTCGCCAAAGGTGGGCAGAGAGGCTTCCTTCCCCTCTACACCTCACACGACCCCATCGGTGGTACCCACAGTCTGCAAGATCAGTTCCCTTGTTCCCCACATACAGAAGAGTGAAGTAAGCTTGGTGAGGTGAAGTCTCTCACCCACCACCTCACACACAAGATCCAGGGTTAGGGGGAGGTACAGATGCAGGTTGAAAGGGCTCCATTGCAGGGCCAGCCCTCAAAGAGACCGAGGTCCATGGTGGAGGAGAAGCCACATAAATATCTCCCCTCCCCTCACCTACATCTCATGGGGACACTCAAAGGCATTTTAGGAAAAAATTAAAGTGCTGTAGTGCTTCACTCAGTGGGAAGTAAACATATGAGACTCATTATCCCAAGAGGTGGTGCAGGCTAAAAATACACGTTGGTTCATGGAGGGTTTCGATTAAAAGCAGGGATGATGGATTCAGAGAGTGTTATGAAGGAAAGCTAGGCAGCTAGGCGAGAAGGCAGGTCTGGAAGGAGGCGAGGTCACAGAGGGCATGGGACGCCTCCAATCCCGACCCCTCTGGGAGCATTTGGGAGGCAGCTCAGAGGAGGGATTTACAGGACTCTGGAGTCACAGAAGCCAAAATTGCAGCCCCAGCTCCAACACGTGTACACCCCGGGCAAGGCTTCCACCTCTCTGACCGCAGGCTCTTCTTCTGTGAAATGGGGAGAGCAGTAAGCCTCACCTTATGGTAGCAGTGTGACGATTAGATGAGCTAATGCATGCAACCTAGCATGCTTAGCAGTGAAGGTGTTTGTTCAGTGCCTGTCTCCCCACCGACACCGGGACGTGTCAGAGCCCCCTCTCTGCCCAGCTGGTGCCTGACACAGAGGAAACACTCAAAAAGTATTTGTTGAGCTACATGTCAGCTTCCTGCATGACCAAGCGTATCTATCTGGGTGCCGGATCAGCCCTTCTGCTTCCTCAGGGTGCTGCAGCCATCCTAGCAAAGTCATACCAGCCTGGAGAACCACCCAACCAGCTCTGAGGATGAGCCGCCAGCCAGCAGTCAGAGGAAGAGATGCAAAACCTCAAAGTCTAGACATATACACACTGCTATATTGGAAATAGGTCATCAAGGACCTACTGTGTAGCACAGGGAACTCTGCTCAATATTCTGTAATAACCTAAACGGGAAAAGAACTTGAAAAAGAATAGGTACATATGTGTATACAACTAAATCACTTTGCTGTACACCTGACAGCTGCCCGTCCCCTCCCCCCCCCCATCCCTCCTGGACGTTTGTCTCTGGACTTGGCTGCCTGACCCCTCTGGGGATGCAAATGCAATGCTTTTCTTACCAAAGAGTAGGAGGTGGAGAGTCTGGAGGAAAGGAAGAAGGGACACCAGGGGAGCAGGGCCAGATAAGAGAAAGGGGCGAATAAGAGAAAGGGATAGGAGACAGACAGACAGACAGAATGACGGACCCAGACGGAGAGACAGGAACAGAAAAAGGACCAGAGCATCCTTGAGAGAAAAAGGCTTAAGATACAGGGTGACTGACTGTCCCAGTTTTCCTGGGACCAAAAAGGCACACACTGGGTAGGTTCGGGATGGAGGATGAGGGAGGTGTCACCTCACCAAGGACCACAGACACCAAGAGGTGAAGCCTGAGGGAAGCAGGGCGTGGTAGAGAGAGAGAAGGTGATAGTCAGAAAGGGGCTGCAGGGGCCCCACCCCCCAGCCAGGCTGGGGTCCATCACTGGGCCGCCCTGGGGTGTTGCTTGGGGGAACGGGGCCCCAGTCCCACAGGCGAAACTCAAAGAATCGGACCTCCCTCTCTTTGAACAGGCGGGAAGGGGACACCTGTTGTTAGGGACGGAATGTTTGGGTCCCTCCAAATTCATCTGTTGGGACACGACCCCTCCTGTGGGGCCCTCAGGAGGCGATGAGGGTTACACGAGGTGAAGAGGGTGGAGCACTCACGGATGGGATGAGTGTCCCTGTAAGAGTCAGGAGAGAGTGTGCTTCTTCTCGCTGCCATGAGAGAACACAAGACGGCAGCCGGACCTCTGCCGGCTGCCGCCCTGCCCTGGCACTGCCAGCCTCTAGAACTGGCAGACATAAATTTCTGCTATTGATAAGCCACCCCGTCTATGGCATTTTTGTTATAGCAGCCTGGGTGAAGAGACCTGTCCCTCCCTAATGCCACCTCCCCTTTGAACAAAGGAAACCACAGACATTTCTCCCCACAGTCCCAGGGGAGCCTCCCACACCCGCCCCTGCCCTCCCCCATCTGGGTGTCTGTCTCACACCCCTTCCCGGGTGGTCCTGAAGCTTCCCAGCCTGAGTTTGCAGAACCCTAGCCCCCAGGTAGACTCAGAAAGGGAGATAGAATGAGGTAATCATCTCCCTGTGTGAACCTGTGTGACCCGAGGCAGGTGACTTGACCTCTCTGAGCTTTCGTTTCCCGTTGCACCAAGCGGACAGCAGAACTCATGCTACTGGGCACAGGCCACCATTTTAATCAGTCCTCACCACAATCCCAAGAAGAGAGTATTATTGTCATCCACATTGTGTAGTTGAGGAAACTGAGGCCCAGAGAGGCTAGGTGGTGTGCCGGTCACACAGCTCAAGCTTGGCAGAAGCAGAATCCAAACTCAGGTCCACCCGGATCTCAAGCTGTGGCTTTGAGTCCCAGCTCTGCAGGGCGAGATCCCCAGAGAGCTACTCCTTTCTAACCTCCGACAATGATTCTAAGTTCCAAGACACATCTGGACCCAAGGCTCTGGCTTTGGATTGTGGCCTCTGAGCCATCTCTTCCAAAATTGAGTCTTAATGAAGTCACTTGCTGAGCATCTGACCTCCGGTGCCCCCGCTGCTCCCCCAACTCAGGCTGCAGCGTCCATCTTCAGCTGGTTGAGCTGTCGCAAAATCCCCCAGCCTGAAATAGCTGCGGGTCTAGGTGCCGGGTGATTTCACCCCCGCCTCTTTTTTTCCCTTTGCTTTAAAATGTTAACCGTGAATGGATTTATTTCAAACCAAATCACCTTTCCCCGTTTCCCGGGGAAAGTGTGACAGTTTGCAAGGCCTGTAATTCTTTTCTCCCGAGTTAAGATTTGCTGGAGAGAAATGGATTCCCCACATCGCACAAAGAATGCAGGGGAGAGAGGAGGAGATATAAAAAAAGAAAAGGGAAGCATTTGTCGGATTTGGAGAGCGTGTGTGTGTGTGTGTGTGTGTGTGTGTGTGTGTTCCCTGCTGTCAGCCGATATTTCACAGAACTTTGTTTTCACTAGTTAGTACAATTAAAATCACAAGGAGAAGTCAGGTATAAATCAAAGTTCCTTTACATTTCACCAGAAAGATGTGCGTCTGACTCTCTACTCAGTGTGCACCAATAAAAGATATGTGGTCGCCTTTGGCGGGAAAGGCAAAAATAAGCAATTTAGGATCTTAAAAGATAAAAGATAATAAAAGTAATTAAGATAATTAACCACCCTGAAGAGAGAAGAATTTACTGCTGTAAATTTTGTATTTTGTTTCGCTTGGCAATATCACAGCTGCCACTCTGCTTAATATACAGCACATCAAGCATCTGAGAGTCTTTGGCTGTCAAAAAGCATATATAATAAAAATTTTTAAGAGAAGAGGAAGGAGGGGAGAAAGATGAGGGCTGCAATTACAATTTTTTTAAAAATCTGGTTACTTGAGTTTGGAGCCAGGTGCTTGGGCTTTCTTTGCGTCTTGCGGGTTTGGAAACGATGGGATTTTAGTCTCTCCACGTATGGTCTCTGCAGCCATGGGGGGATCCCATCTGCAGCACCCCACCACCACCCCTCAGTGGGAGGGGGCAGGCCTGTTCCTTTCCTTTGTACCCAAAGTCTCCAACTTAGATCAGCCCTTATTCTCTTTTTCCTGGGCTGTCTTGTTCCTACCATGCTCTCTCCATCAGCATCACAGAGGTTGCTCTAGCATCCCAATATGGGGTATCCCCAGGGCCCTCAGGTTTAAGGCCTAGTTCCTAGCCTTACAGTCAAGCTTCTTCCAAGATTGGGCCCCTGTCTCAGCCCTGGGTCCACTCATCCTTCTTGCAAATATTGGCACTGGACACTGTCAGGTCTTCCTAAGTGATGTGATGTTTCCCTCCCTTGGACACTTTTGCCACACAAGCCATCTGGCAGGGGTGCGTGGGAGCCTTTCAGTCTGGGTGTGTACACACACACACACAGACACAATCCACACCGTACAGCCTGGAATTTAAGTGGTGAGCAGAACAAGGTCACATTGAGTGAGCACACTTGACTTCTTGTGAAAAGTGTACATTGTGCACTAACAGTCCGGCCCCTGGTTTAATAAGAGATTCTCTCTCACCTCTTGAACCTTTATATCCAACCCTGATGCATGATGGGTACTTCTGATCCCTTTATCGAATGAATGAATGAGACGAGGAGAAGAGAGAGACCTGTGAACAAACAGATATCATGAGATAGCTCTACACCAGAGGCACAAGATGGAATCACAGGTATGAAAGTGCAGCAGGAACCCTCTGGAAGAATCCAGATGGCTCCCCGAGGAGGGTCTGACGCCCTGTCTCAGACACACCCCATCCTAGGTGTCCCTCTGGGCCTCCTAGTTCCTCCTCTCTGAGACCCACCAGCTGCCCTTCTGTCTGTGTCCCCACGGAGACACCTACCCGAGGATCCCACCCAGCACCATGTAAATCTGGACCCAGATGAGGCAGGAGCCTCAGATCTCTCAATAATTAGACTTCAAGTGGCCCCCATAACTCAGTAGCTAATTACCTCACTGGCTCTGTCAGCTCGGGCCTCCGAGGCAACCAGCCCATTTCTCTGGCAGGCTGGCCCATAAAAATCCCCGAAACACATGAATTTATTGTATTTATTTATTGGGATATGGAGAAATATACCTGGTACCCAGGGCTGTGGGATGTGGGAACATAATTTTGAAATGCAGATCGTTAAAATAACGGAGAATTATAAGAAAGAGTCAGCAGACTTCCACTGTCCCAGGGAGCAGAAAAGATGGCACTGGTGGTGAGTTACTGGACTGAATATACTAGAAACCACATGAAGGTGCCCTGAATAGAGGTTCTATAAGGCCCCTGATTTCCCCAGCAGGTTAATCCCACCACAGGGCCTTTGCACGTGCTGTTCCCTCTGCCTGCAACTCTGTTACTCTGAATGGCGAGGCCGTTCTTCTTATTGCTTACTTAGTCCTCAGTTCAAATGGCACCTCAAATGGAGGCCTTCCCTGATCACCGTTCCAATGCTGTGCCCACCCAGGCAGACTATTCTCTTACCTGCTTTAATTCTTCCCCAATTTTATCCCCTTCTGAAAATAATTTTACATCTTCTTGTGGCCGTGACTATTTTGCTTCCTCCCAGGAGAAAGTAAGTTCCTTGCACATCTCAGTCACCTCTGCATTCCCAATGCTGAGCCCAGGGCCAGGCACACAGTAGGTGCTCAGTATATATTTGTTGAGTGATTTAATGATCTGACCTTGCAGATAGGTGGAGGATGGGGGGCCCCAGCTTCTCCTTACCCGTCCTCCTTCTGCCTGCAGTGCCCTTCCCAATCCGTTTACAAGGATTATCTCATTTGATTTCACGGCAACCCAGTAAAGCGAAGGTCCATCTTAGCCCCACTTCACAGGTTGGGAAACTGAGGTTCCAGGAAGTTAAGCAATTGCCCTGTGGTTGCTCAGGGAGGGAGGGACAGTGATGGGAATGGAACCACCCCCTCTCCTGTCAGGGAGGGTGCAGAGCAGAGCTCAGATGGCCACAGCCTGCCGTGCTGCAGGGTCAGAGCCCTCTGAGGCTCCATCAACATGTACTGACTGGATGCCGTTCTCATGCCAAGCAGAGTAAGGCCCTGGAAATCATTTAGTCCATTCCCTCATAGTCCATATGGGGAAACTGAGGTTCAGGGACTTTCCTGAGGCCATTCCTGGTGTTTGGGGCAGAGTGAGGACGAACATCCAAGTGGGAGCAGGCAAGAAAGGAGGAATTTGGAGACCCCTCACCCTGGTTTGGGGTTCTGAGCTCTGCTCTTCTACTTAGGCTCTGAGAGACTCAGTCTTCTCATCTGAAGAGTGTGGAGGAGTTCCCTGGTGGCCTAGTGGCTAGGATTCCAGGCTTTCACTGCTGCACCCTGGATTCAATCCCTAGTAGGGGAACTGAGATCCTACAAGCCATGCAGCAAAGTGAAAAAAAAAGAGTGGGGAGAGTAATATCAACCCCAACGAAATCATGATGGGAGAGCATGTCTGGCACCCATGGCACATAGTAAGTGCTCAACAAATAATAAGGCACACATAGAGCACATTCCTCACGCCCAACCCCACACGTGGCACTTTTCAGGTGGCTTTTCAATTCTTCCTTACACCAGATGTGAGATGGGTGCCATCACCAGTTCAAGTTCACAGAGAGAAAAGCAAGCTCGGAAGCATTGGCCACTTGCCGGCAGTCCTCCAGCCAGCCAATGGCAGAGCCCGAATGTGAAGGCAGCTCCATCTGACCTCAGAACCTGAGCCCCCTGTCATTCTACCTGATTTCCTCATCTATAACATGGGAGAACCATGCCAGCAGTCACCTTGCGAACCATTGGTGTGTGCTGGGCAGAGAGTTGGGGCAGAGTGAGGGAGGGAGGGATGGATGGATAGATGGATGGATGGACAGAGAGTGGGCAGGTGAGCAGACGAGTGAAATGAAGACAAGGTAGATAGATGGATGAAGATGGTGGACAGAAGATGGGTGTGTAGATGGATGAATGGATGGATAGGTGGATGGATGGATGGATGAGTGGGTGGATGAGTGGGATGGGTGAGACAGTAGCTGGATCGATGAGGATTTAGATGTGAAGGTAGGTGGTTGGATGGATGGGTAGATGGATGGATAAATGGGATGGATGGATGGATGGAAGGATAGGTGTGCAGATGAGTAGGTAGATGTATTAGTAGACGGAAGGGTGGGTAGATGGATAGCTGGGTGAGTAGGAGGGTGGATAAGTGGATCAGTAAATGGGTGGGTGGGTAGGTGGAAGGAAGAAAGGAAGGAAGGGTAGGTGAACTCCAAAACACTCCCTGCACACCACAAGTGTTATTTCTCCCTCTGAAAGGCCATTCCTATCTGAATGGCACCTCTTCCTCTCCCATCCCTTGATCCCCACCACACACAATACAGTCAGGTTCTCAGCACTCCTGCAGGGGTCCCACCTATGCACGTCTCTCTTTCTCTCTCTCTCTCTCTCCCCCTCTCTTTCTCTCTCTGTCTCACACACGCACCCCCCCCCCAAAAAAAAAAAAAACAGCACAAAGGCACCTCCACAAATGCTCTGGGAACAAAAAGACCCAGGAGGTGGTCTCCTGGGCTTCTCATATTAGCATATCAATGCAGACCCCAGAGCAGAGGAACTTGGAGACTTGGATTTGGCAAAGCAAATTATTCATTCAATAGCAAGACCTCCCCCAAACCAGTCTACAAAGGGAGAAATTATATTCTGTTTCCCGTGCTTTGTGTCCAAAAAGTGTCTGCCCTGAGCTCCCCTTGCTGTCTGTTACTGTTCCTCCCCAGTGGGAGGAGAGCTCCAGCAGCTGCTCCCACCACCTCCCACCCAGGCCTAGGTGTCGGGATACCCCCACCTGGGAAAGCTCACTAGAATTTTCTCTGGAGTCACACACTTGAAACCACCTGTGGGGCTCTGGACTCCACATTCACCTCCCTGGGGCCTCATTTTCTAACCTGGACTCTGGGCTAAGGAGGTCTTCTTAGCAGGGTTGTCCAGTCAATGGCTATTTACCCAGAAACTACTGTGTGCCAAGTTCAAGGTTCCCAGAGGACATGGAGCAGGAATCCAGCGGAGGCTGCCATGAGGGTTGAAGCAAATGGCATGAGCAAAGCCCTCCTCATGGGGCCTGATGTGCCCCTACTCAGTGAGTAAGTCTTTACAATCAGGATGTAGCTAACATATACCTTACCCCAACCTGAATCAGGACCTGCCCGGACCTGCCTGGTGCCTCTGAGTGCTTCTCCTTGAAAATGCTGTGGTTTTTAGGGCAAACAAATCCGGTAGAAAAGGCTCCAGGGCTGTCCTGGGTCTTAGTTCTCACCTTCCCCCTCACTTGCTGTGTGACCTTGAGAGAATCACTCACCCTCTCTGAGCCACAATTACCCAACCAATAAATTCCTAGGTTGGTTTACTTCAGTAGTTCTCCTCCTTTACAAATAGACTCCATTCTTTCTTTCTTTCCTTCTTTCTTTCTTTTTTCTTTCTTTCTTTCTTTCTTTTCTTTCTTTCTGTTTCTTTCATTGATGGAACTAAATTTATACACTTTACCACTTATGAGCACTGCCAAGCCTGAAAGACAGCACCCTCAATATCCTTATTTTACAGGTCACAAAACTGAGGAGGCTAAGGAGGTGAAGGTCAATGGCTCACAGGCAGAGTCCACACTCAGACCCTGTCTCCCTGACACCAGGATCTGTACCCCTAACAGATTCCCTTTGTTACATGTATTCTGGGAAATATAAGTTTGTGGCAGCCTCTGTGTCCGCACAGCAACATCATCATTGTGTCTCAGTGTGTGGGGAGGGGGGTACATGTCGAGTCCCTCCACATAGGCATCTAGGACGACCCCAAATGAAAAGCATTTTAAGGCCAAAATACAGTGTGATTCCTCCCAGGAGAGTTGTCTTTTTAGAGCCCGTGTTTGGAGAATGTAACTTATGACACAAAGGATTAGCCGTTTACCAAGTGGTGACAAGAGCACGTGTTCTATGCATCCCAGTTGCACCTGCTTCCCTTGTTGGAACAATGGGCAGAGATATGGTGGGTCCAAGGAGGAAACTGGAAAGGAAACACACAACTCCAACTCTCCTCTCCACCCCTCCCTCCTGGAAGCCTGGCCCAGCACCCTCACCCTCTCCTAATCCATCAGCAGCCCTGTTTCAGTCCCCAGCTTGCAGGGGCACTTGGCCCCCAGAGGGGGGCTCAGCCATCGGTGACAGCCCCTCCCAGTTACTCTGGGAGAGTCACCTTTGAGTCCCATAGGAGCGAGGCAGGAGCAAAGAAAAATGGCCCCAGTCTTAAGAGCAAGATTCTGGTGCCCACACTGCCCTTATTTTACTCACTGATAGCCTTGAGCAAGCTGTCTTATCTGCTACAGGCCTCGGTCTCCTGATCTGCAAAATGGGTATAACAATAATGTCATTCAATAACCACCTTCCCTGCAACCCTGGCACCAAGTCACTTACCTTCTCAAGGCCTCAGTTTATTCACCTATAAAATGGGTCAATAATAACAAGCCTCACAGAGTTGCCTTGAGCCCTCAGGGCCGTGATGGATAGCAGAGGTCAGCAAACGTTTTCGGTAAAGGGCCAGATATTAAATATTTTTGGCTTTGCAGGCCAGATGGTCTCTGTTGCAACTACTTGACGCTGCCATTGTGGCATCAAAGCAGCCTGAGACAAAATGTGAGCGAATGGGCGTGGCTGTGTGCCAATAAAACTTTATTTCTGGACACTGAAATTTGAATTTCAGATAATTTTCATGTGTCACAGAATAGTATTCTTCTCTTGATTTTTTTTCAATGATTTAGAAATGTAAGAAATTCTTTTTAGCCCAAAACAGATGGGTGGTTTTCAGCCCCTGATATACATGTTGGTTACACCATACCTGGCACACAGGCCCTCGGTAAATGTTCATTTTCTCTATTTCCACTGAAATGTAAGTTTTAGGAAGAACTTTTGAGGTCATTTATCCAGTATTACTTTCACTTTCAGAAGCTCATCCATCAGACTTGGGAGAGAGAGAGAGCTGGCTGTTGGCTTTCTGAATATAAATCTTCTAAGATGGGGTACTTGATTTCATCCGCAAAAGCACTCTTCCATCTGTGGCCAGTCTATCCCAAAGTGACTTTACGATGAAATAAAAGTATGCCTTGAAATAAGCACATTTCGACGCTTATTTTACAATCCCTATGTCCTTAAATGCTCACAGCCTCCTAGGAGGGAGCTGCTATTATTCACTCCCATTTTTCAGATGAGAAAAGTGAGGCCAGAGCAGTGGAGTCATCCGGCTAAGGCTTGCACTGCTGTGGCTGGGCAGAGTCAGGGTTTGAACCCAGGCTGTCTGGACCCAATGACAAGGCTCCAGGATACTGACCAAGGTCTTTCTGCCTTCGCGAGGATGGCGGCACCACCAGCCATCAGCCCCCATCTCCCAACATCCCCCACAAAGAGACCCCACCTCACTGCTCCCTGCAGTTAGTTACACCCGTTCCCATGATTCAATGAAGCTGAGCTGTTTCCCGGCAAGAACATAATTCTTGCAGGGAAGCGAGGTTCTGATGTTGGGGGGGATGGGGTGGGTGAGGGAAGGGGGTGACAGGCAAGAAATCAGCACATAAGCAATTAAAAGACATAAGATTTTTAAAAATATATTGCTTCCTCTTCACAGGCGGGCTGCAGTTCCTGGTGGAGGGTCACACAGATGCCCGGTGCTATTCTGTCACAGGGATGCAGGAACAGATTCTGCTAATTGAACCCCCATGTAGCGCGGGATGCGGGGGGACCTCAGGAACGATCCATCTCCCCTGGCAGGCTCGTTCCGGGAGGCAGACGAGGGAGGCCTTGTCGAGTGCCTTCCAAGACGAATATCCCCGCAGCACGAGGAACTGCTAGCAGGAACACCCTCGTTTGTTTTGCGGGACTTCTTTTTTTTATAGGACTGACGTGGCAGTTTTTCCCCTGATTTTTCAAACGCTACACTTATTTACTGCTCTTTGTGCATCTTTAGAGAAATGTGACCCCACGTCTTTGTCTTCTTCACAGAGCGGATGGGAGAGGAAGATCAGAAAATGAAACTATCCCATTTTCTTTAAAAAAAGAAAAAAATCAAATTCTGTGTTTTATGTTCACATAGGATTTCAAAAAATTCTGACTGCACAAAAGGGCATAAAATTAAAAGGTCAAATTCCTTCTCCTTAGAAATATTCATTCATCCATCTGAGAAATATTTTTGAGCACCTACTATGTGCAATACTGAGCACCTACTATGTGCTGAGCTCTGGGACTATAGAACTGAACAGAACGGCAAAGTCCCTGCCCCAGTCCCTATCCTTGGAGCTAATTAATTTTAACTATTTATTGCATTATATTTCTGTAAAAAATATTTTTAAATATATGCTTTATATATTTCTAATGGATTGTAAATGAATATATATTTAAATATATATATACGTATATATGTATATTATTTTTTTAATGAGTTGGATCATACGTGGTACTATGTTCTACACCTTTGAGTGACTTCTTTAACAAAATATTTGGGGCATTATTTTTCATTTTAGCAAGTAAAAATCTGCCTATTTTTTTTTTTCTAAATAGCTGTGTGATACTACAAAGTGTACCTGTAGCAACATTTAGTTACTCCCCCATTAACGGACATGTCGGTTGCCTCCAGGTTTAGGCTATTGCAACCGGTGCTGCAGTGAACAAATTTTCTGTTTTCACAGATGTGGAAGGAACTCAGAGAGGACCTACGTGGTGGTCACTCATGTTGCCTGCCTTATATGTCTTGTTCTCCTCGAAAGCTCACGGTAGGACTACGCTTCCTTGTCCACTTAGAGATAGGTGTGGCATGGGACTGGCTTCAGTGTCATATGTCATATTTTTCCTCCATGGTAGCTTTGGGACTGAGATTCTCCCCTCTTTTTTCCTTCTGTCACTGTGGCCAACCACGCTCCTGAAAGTGACTGCTCTATCCACCAAGGTTCTAAGCTACAGATAATGGAAATGTGTAGCAGATTTCCCAGCCAACCTGCGATTGACATGTGCTGTGAGCCAGAAACAAAACACACTGTTTCCTACCATTGAGATCTAGGGATTATTTGTTACTGCAGCATAGCCCAGTTTATTCTGACAGATACAAGCTACTAAAATGCTTCCATTTTATAGATAGGGAAATGAAAGCTACATTTATTGCCTCTAATCACTGGGATTAAAATCTTTTGATGGCTCCCCACTACCTCCAGATTAAAACTCAAATTCCTTAGCATATTATTAACAAGCTTTGGTTACTTTATAACAATATACCAACCATTTCAGTATTATTACCACCAGATTTACCTAGTGCCCCAGCCATACCTAAGACTCATTATAACTATGGATTTCCCAACTTGGTTCATGCTGTTCCCTAGGCCAGGAGTGTCCCTTCCTGCCTTGGCCTCAGGATAAACTTCTACTCATCCTTCAATACCCAGCCAAAAGAAGTGCTCACCTGTCAAGCTTTGCCTAGTCCTCCCAGGCATCTGCATTTCCAATATCTTAAACAGCCTCCACGTGGGACTGTATTACACTCTTTCCCAGCTGCTTATTTATGTGACTGTTTTGCCCACCCCCAGACTGTGATCCACTCGAGAGCATGTAGTCTATCTTACTCATCTCTACCCAGTGCCTAGCACAGGGCCTGGCATATGGTGGGTGCTAAGCAAACGTTTTGCCAATGAATTAGTAAATGGATGAATGAATGAATGAATCCACAATCTTGACCTTCCAGCCCTGTCCATTACCACACTGGTCTCTCCTTCCGTAGTCCTTCTAGAATCTCATGGCTGAACAGCTAGTACGTAGTTGGAGGTCTCCCTGCTAACCCTCAGATAGAAATGGCTAGGACAATGATGGTAGACAGGAGTTTTCAGGATACCAGCATGATTCCTTTGAAGACATCATTAAGGTCTTCACAGTAAGATGATAAGGCAGTTTGGCCGTTCCTCAAAAAGTTAAACATGGAATCACCATGTGACCTAGCAATTCCACGCCTAGATATACAACCCAAAGAACTGAAAACAAGTTTTCATACACTTCTCATCCACACGTGTTTATAGCAGCATTATTCACAGTCACCAAAATGTGGAAACAACTCAGATGTCCATCAATGGATAAATGGGTTAAACAAAATGTGGTCTACCCATCCAATGGAATACTATGCAGCCGTAAAAAAGAATAAAGTGTCAACACATGCTACGATGTGGAGGAATCTGGAAAACAGTAGGTTAAGTGAAAGAAGCCAGACACAAAAGGGCATCTACTATACCATTCCATGTATATGAAATGTGCTAAATAAGAAAATCCAAAGAAGCAGAATGGAGATTAGTGGATGCTGGGATGGGGGTAGGGGGGTAGGTGGGATGGAGAGTGAACTTTTTTTTTTTTTTTTTTATTGGCCACATCGCATGGCTTGCAGGATCTTATTTCCCTGACCAGGGAGCGATCCCGGGCCTTGGCAGTGAAAGTGCCGAGTCCTAACCACTGGACCACCAGGGAACTTCCCGAGAGTGAACTGTCAATGGGTAATTTTGGAGCCATGGGAATGCTCTGAAACTGGAGAGATGGGGTGATTGCACAACATTGCGAATGTACTAAAAGTCACTGACGTGTTCACTTCAAAACAGTTAGTTCAATGCCATATGAATTTCACCTCAATTAAAAAAAATTTTTAATAAAATAAGCTAGGAGGCAGCTGGCACATTCCTTCCTGGCTTCCTTCTTGGAGGCAGGATGGTGGGTTGAAAGCTGGGGCGGGCGGACATCCTGAGCAAACGTGCCCAGGCACGAAGCAGCCTTGAGGTTAATCCCTTCAAGGGGGCAGAAGTGAAAGGCAGGGGGTCAGTGGGGTGCACATACTGGAGGAAGTGGAGGAGCGAGAGACAGCGACACAGAGACAGGAAGAAAGAGGGAGAAACCTGGAAGAGGGAGAGAGAAACAAAGCGACAAGGGAGAAACTCAGGGAGGGACGAACGGGGGGGGGGGGGGGGGGGGAGGGGTCTTGGATGAATTAAACAAGCCAGGAGGACCACAGAGCCCTGATTACTCCCTGCTGGGCAACATGTGACTAAGGAGCTGAGAAAAAATAAGCAGAAAATCAGTTTTTTTTCCTCCCAGTGACAAATCCATCCCACAAGCCAGATGGAGATTCAGCCACAGGCCTTTGTGTGGGGCCTGGGGAAGGAACGCCACCTCGCTGGCCCCCACTGGAGGGAGTGAGTACATTCCAAGGGGCTCTCTGGGATAATGGGAGGGCGGGCATCCTATGCGGTGTGGGCCTGGGGAGTCTTTCCTCCTCTGAGCTTTGTCTGCCTCATCTGTAATTACGGCAAATTGTGTTTTCCAAAAATGACTACAGCAACATTTTCAGAACTTGCCAAACAAGAAATACAGACTAATTCCCCTCCCTTGGAAAGTGGGCAGGTCTTGGCAACTGCGTGGACTTGAAAGAATGCAGCAGATGCTACCTGCCTTCTAAGATGAGGTGGGGAAAGGTCACGTGGACATTTGCCCTGGGAACCTGGCCGCCATGTTGTAAGGAAGCCCAGTCCACGTAGGGAGGACACGACCATGTGCAACGTTTCACCCAAGAGCCCCAGCTAAAGTCTCAGCCTACAGTCCCCAATCCAACATCAACCACAGGTGTGTGAGCGGACAAGCCTTCAGATTCTGAGCCACCCCAGCATGAAGCAGAGACCAGCTACTCGTGCTGAACTCTGCCCAACTCACAGATCCATGAACAAAATAAACATCATTGTTTGAAGCCACGATGTTTGGGATGGTCTGTTATACAGCAGCAGACCCCTGAAAGGAACAGCAGAGTGCCTGATGTATCGCGATGGCTCCCGAGATGTCTGCTGTGGACAGATGCGCAGGTCTCAAAGGGCTGCCACCTCCCCTACAAGGTAAAGGCTCCATCATTGTTATGGGCCGAATTGTGACCCCAATAAATTCATAGCATGTCCCCCCAAAATTCATATTCTAATCATGGTGAAATCCTAACCCCCAGTAGCTCAGATTGTGACTTTATTTGAAGATAGGATCTTTATAAAGGCAATGACATTAAAATAAAGTCGTGAGAGTGGAACCTAATCCAATATGCTGGTGTCCTTATAAGAAGAGGAGATTAGGACACAGACATTCTCAGAGGAAAGACCCTGTGAAGATAGTGGGAGAAGGTAACCATCTACACGTCAAGGAGAGAGTCCTCAGAAGACATCAACCCTGCCGACACCTTGATCTTGGATTTCCAGGCTCCTCAACTGTTAAAAAATAAAGTTCTGTTGTTTAAGCCATCCAGTCTGTGGTGCTTTGTTATGGCAGCCCTAGAAAACTAATATAATCAGTGAACCCACTTTACAGATGGGAAAACAAAGCTCTAGGAGTTAATGCCTCACCAGGCTGCCCAGCTAGCAAGCGATGGAGTGGACCTA
Source organism: Hippopotamus amphibius kiboko (assembly GCF_030028045.1). NCBI lineage: Eukaryota > Metazoa > Chordata > Mammalia > Artiodactyla > Hippopotamidae > Hippopotamus > Hippopotamus amphibius. The sequence continues at coordinate 6,534,239 of NC_080193.1, read as the reverse complement.
GATCCTTCCTACCCCTCGGTGGGGGGGTGACTCCATGTGCTAGGCCTGTATGTAGCTAGATAGAGTAAACCAGCAGTGATTACTCAGAAGCTCAAGCTGCACCCAGGGCAGACATTGCCAATCCATCCCAGCACTGTCTCCCCCAGCCCCAATATAGCCAGAGTCTCTTTCTCCAGCAGGGCAGTCCCATGGGGGGCAGGAATGGCCAGAGGAAGACAGACAGTCCTGGCACAGATCAGAGGGGCCTGCCTAAGCTGCCCTATTTGGGTAGCCCTTTGGGGGAGTTGGTCTGGCTCTGTACGGGTTATTAGAGTGCAAATATTACCCCAGGAGGCCCCTATGGTTAACTCACCAGCATTATGGTCACATGACATCTGTGAGATAAGCCAGGATCCTACACACAGACTTGTACGGCGGCAGAGCTGGGCCTACCAAGGGAAAAATTATCAGTAAATAACCCCAAGAGGAACCCTCCTCCCTGCATATATGCTTGCCATTGGATCAGGAAAGTTTAGCAAGACCCCAGCCTCTGAGTCTGAAGGACTCTCAGTCTGCCCCATTGAAATCACCCAGGGGATTAAAATAATTACCTGAGCCAACCCCACCTTCAAAGAGTCTCATGGGGTTGCCCTGGGGAGGCGCCTGGCATAGATTTTTCTTTAAAGCTCCGTGGAGATTTTCTGAGAGTCCAAGCACCCCAATATGAACCTCAGTGGGAATCTGGAGATGCAGAGGGAACCCTGGGTTCAAGGATTACCATAGGTCTTCTGTCACTTTCTCGATGGGGCAAGCTTGTCACTGCCACAGGACCTTTGCACAGGCTGTTCCTGCAGCGGCCTCCACACTCCACCCTTTGGAGGTTCCTAATCCTCCCTTGGGCCTCAGCTTCAACACCACCTTCTCCAGGCTGCCTCTCCCTAATTCTCCTGCCTTTTTTCCTCTTCTCTCTCACTGTTCCCTGTTCTTTTCCTTTAGATCTCCTTATAATATTTCCCAGTTTTGCACTCCTTGCTGTTTTCTTTGTTTACTGTGTCTCCCCACTAAACTGCGAACCCAGGAAGGCCGCAACTGAATCTGTGCTCTTCATCACTGGGCCCCAGTGCTAAGCATGTAGTAGGTTTTCAACAAATGTCAAAGAATTTAATAGCAAAAAGTCAATTCTCCTCCCTGAGCCTCACTTTACTGGGAGAATTCAAAGAGCTAATTTCTGTAGAGTCTTTAGAGAGTTCTCCCTCATGTTAACTAAATGAGCTGCTGCCAATCAGGTACTTAGCAAAAGGCCAGACCTAGAATAAGCTCTCATTATTGATGATGACTTACTATTATTCTCATGGTCACTGTTGTTGTTGTTTGCCCTGCCCTTAGGCACCTAATAAAAATGTGAACTATCGAGGTAATGTAGCCTTGGACTAGCCATGAGGATGGAAGGCATGGTTGTTGGAGGAGGCTTCTGTTTTGGTCTGATGTGGGAAATAAAGCATGGCTCAGAGAAGGGAATACACTGACCCAAGGTCACTCAGCAACTCTGAGGCAGCTCCAGGACCACAAGCCAGTGGTCACTTAGGCAGCTCTCTTCCCATCCCCATAATGGGTCTGGGAGCTCTGTCAAGGTCACAGAGGTCAGGCCCACCCCTACCCCCAGCCTCAGACCCCAAAGCCTGCATCATGGTGACGTGGGTGACCACTTGGTGGCACTGTGGAGTCGCCACCGGCTGGCAGCCAACCCAGGAACCCCAGTCCAGTATAGTTTAACCAGAAGACCTCAGAGGAGGCAAAACTGGGTCTGAAAGGGTGTTCTGTGTTGCTCTCATTCCATATGAAGAAACTGAGACCCAGAGAGGGGCAGGCGCTTTGCCAAAATCACACAGCTAGTCTGAGAAGGAAAAAAAAAAAATAGGTCTTTTATTGAACACCTACTATATACCAAGTTTGCAATTATCTCATCCAGTTCTCACACCCTCCCAATGATGTGAGAACTGTTCTCCCATTTTCCAGGTGAGGCGGCCAAGGCACAGAGAGCTTAAGTGGAACTACACGAGCAAGGAGGATAACATGAACAGCTGTGGATAATATTTACTGAGTGCCATACATAGTAAATGATGTCAGTGGAGCTGGCCAGTCCCACACCAAGGCCGAGGCTTGGACACCAGGATCAACCCATTTTAAAGAGATGGAAACTGAGGCTCAGAAAGAGGAAGGCATTTGCAGAGGTCACACAGCTGGGGAGTGTCTATTGCCAGGACTTGCTCTTCCTGCCCTCTCTCCCCAATACCCTGGTCTCAGGCAAATCCTGGACAGCATGACCTGACCTAAGCCAGACCTAGGCTTCCATGGATGTGGAAAAACCCAGCCCCTTCCCAAAACACAGAGCTGTCCGGACTTGGCTCCACAGCTGGCTGGGCTGGGCTGCAGTCAAAGGTCTGGTGACCACTGGAACTTGGAGTTATGTGGAGGGGTTCCTGCACCTCTCCATATGGCCCCTGGACCAGACAGGAGCTCAGGGATGCTGCTGCCTGAAGCAGAATGGTCTCCAGGACGCCCTGAAGGAAGAGGATGCTGGGGTGAGAACTACAGAGAAAAAGTCAGGGGAAGTTGATGAAGTAGAAAGAGCAGAGATGGCATAGAGGCAGTGCCAGAAAGACAGAGAGAGACAAATTCAAACAAAACAGAGAAGGAGCAGCAGAGTCAGAAAGACAGGAGCAAGGAAAGATGCATATCAAGACAGAGAGACAGACAGAAGCAGAGAGAGATGGAGAGAGACAGAGACAAGGGGAGATGGGAAATCTCAGAGATGGTTAAGGACAAAGGGACAGGGAGTCACAGAGACAGAGAGACGTGTTGGAGACGGAGACCTAGAGAGGGACAAGTACCGAGAGAAGGACCTCAGAGGGAATTCTCACGGGAGAGGGACCAGGAGATTGGGCAGGCAGAGAGAAGCCACCAAAAATGAGGGGCTGGAGGAGGCTGAGAAGAGAAGTAAAAAAAGATCAGAGAGAAGTAAAGAGGAAGGTGAGATTGTCAAGAGAGCAGAGGAGGGGAAGCCACCAGACAGATGGGGAAGATGGGAGGGAGGAAGACGAGAGAGTCAGAGGATGGAGGCCTGGGCAGGGCAGGCGCGGCTCTGTGGTCAGGGGTCCTCCCAGCCTGGAGACCCTACCTGGGCCCTGGACACTGGGCAGCCAGGGCCCTCTGTCCACCACCTGCCCCTGCACCCTGGAGCCTCCCCGGCAACAGGGGCCTGGGCCGGGCTCTGGAGGGCCCAGGCCAGGAGGACTGACTCCCTGGCATCTTCCATTGCCTCCCACTCAGCAGGCCCCAAGCACGTCATTTGCATAAAACAATATTCCTGTGGGGGATGCTAATGCGCCCTGCTATTTTTGCCTCTCTTGGATCGTGGTTTGCATACATTTGCATACCCTGGGAGAATTAAGCTGGGATCATGTAAATGAGCCCACCAGCTTGGGGGTGAGGGAGGCTCCTGGCTCCCTGCCTCCCAACAGGCTGTGCAGCCCCAGCCTCCCTCTGGGGCTGCCGTTGGGGAGACGGGTTGACGGGAAGTCTCAGCTGTATGCATCCCCATCCTGAGGCCACTGTCCACCCAGGTTTGGGGTCACCAGAGGGGCTTTCAAAAACCCAGATCTGAGCCTGTCACATCTTTCTTTAAAGCTTTCATGGCTTCTGAGGTCTTAGAATAAAGGCCCAAACCCCACTGGCACCACAGGGACGAGCCCCTGCCAGCTCCCCGTAACCCATACTACCCCTCCCTCTCTGGACACGTGGAGCTTGCTCCTCTCAGGGTTCACCCTCACCAGGCTTTTGCCCACCACAGGCCCTTTGCACATGCTGTTCCTGCTGGCTGCAATGTTTTCCCCTCCCCCTCTTCACTAACTTACATCTAATTCATCCTTCAGACTCCAGGTGGAGTACCACTTCCTCACGGAAGCCTTCCTGTCATCTCCAACCTCCTGAGCCTTATTTCCTCTTCTGCAAATTGGGAATGGCAGAAAATTTCTTCTTCAAAGGGTTGGGTGCGTCAGATGCTACCACTGTGTCTAACACATAGCAAGCCCTCAGTAAACCGACAGACACGCTGTTATTATTATTATCATTGCTGTTGTTGTTGTTATTGCTCTCTCTTGTTTGGGTCTCGAGACTCTCAGTCCAGCGCTCTTTGAGCTGACCCCGCCACCCCGCACCTCCCCAGAAGCTGGACGCTCCCACGCTGCCTCCTGCTGTGGTTGGTGTCCTGCAGCCCCACAGAGACAGAGGCTGAGAACACAGTTCATTCTCAGAGCTGCTGACCAACACTTGCCCCAGAATTGAAGTGTTTTCCTCCCAGAAAGTTCTATCCCTGATGTCAAGGGTTCCTCCTGTTCAACAAACCAACACTTGTTTAATTATTAGGAGATGTTCTGTGGCTGGGGCAGGGGTCAGCCTGGCTGGATTTGCACAGGGACCGGTGTGCCCCACGCGTGTGGGCATCTGTGGTTGGGAGATGGGCAGGGCCGGGCGTGGATGCCGGAGGAGGGCGGGAAGGCGCCGTCAGGCAGTGCTGCTCCAGCCTGCCGTGTCCCGGCTTTCCCAACAGACATCAAGATGTTGTGGAAGACGGAATTATCTTCTTTACTTAACGGTCTCTTTGGGGAGGAAACGCCTGCCGGCCCAGCCCACACAAGAGTATCTGCTTGTTTGGAGAGATCCCTGGGGCTGCCTCTTCCTGGAGGGGACCCGTCCTTGGTGAAGGATAAGTTTCCCACCTGGGAAAGTGAGTCCTGGTTCCACATAGCAGGAGCCCCAATCTATTGAGCTGAGGGAAAGCAGAGGGTCTTCCATGGAACTACAAGAGGAGTTTCAGCCTCACTTCATCTGCCAAGCCCCTCCAGGGGGATACGAATGCCAGCTCTGGAACGGACACACCCATCCCGCTTCTGCACTTGAATGCTGAATGCCGCTCAGAACAACCTCGGAGACTCAGTTTTCCCATCTGAGAAATGGGGACAGCACCCAGACTTACTTCATTCACAAGACTGTGGCAAAGGTTAAAACCATGCAAGCAGCTCTGCACATAATAAGTGCTCAATAAATGCATCTTCTTTATCATGACAATTTTCATTAAGTCTTAGGTTTCCCGCCGAGGTCATCACCATCTCCCCATGTGACTTTGGGCAAGTTCTTAGTTGCTCTGGGCCTCAGTTCCCCCATTTGAAAACCAAGAGGGTTGGTCCAAATGACCCCCCGGAACTCTTACTATTTTACCACTTCTGGTCCCAAGTTCTGTCTCTTGAATTCTATATTTCTCTGCAGCCACGACTGAAGTCACCCATTTCCCACAAACATCAGCCCAAAGAGTCAAAAGGTTAATTTGAAAATATAATTCTCAAAGGAGATAGACGCTCCATAAAAGCCCCGTCCCCACTCTGCCCAAGACCCCCCCTCAAAAAGGGCCCTCGACAGTAATAGCAGCCACACCGACACAGTACCTACTATGTGCCAGGCACTCTTCTACATACAGCCATGAGATACGACCAGAACCTCCATTTTAGAGATGAAGAAACCAGGAAACCGAGGCACAGAGAGGTTAGGCAACTTTCCCAGAATCACACAGCTCAAAAGTGGCCCAGCTGGGGTTTGAACCCAGGCCATCAGGTTCTCAACCCCAACGCCCCCTCAACAAATGATGGAATATCGGGCATGCAAGAGATCAACGGCCAGTGACATTTGGGTAACAGAGCCTTTGGGGTCGTAGACACTGCCCTGTTCTCTGCAGATGCTCCAGACTGGCCTCATGGGCTCATGTTAGGAGGCCTGCTTAGCCCAGGGGAGGCCGGACCACCTCCCTTCCAGCCTGTTAGTTTAAAGGAGATTCAATTATCTCAGCCCTGGTGCACACACGTGCTCTGATGAGCTGAAAAGGGAAAATGAGGAGCCTGCGTCACATCCTGTCAGAGATAATTAGAGGCAACATCACTTTTAAGAAAACAAGCCTGTGGCCAATTGTTCAAGATTGATTCAGTTGGTGGCCAGCACGGGCAACTGGTATGGGGACAGCAATCTGCCCTGATCACATCGCCCGCACTTGTCAGGGGCCATGGGCTGGCTTGGGTGGCTGGGGTGTGTGACTGCCAACCCCCAGCTGACATCCTCCCTGCCCCAGGGGTTCCTGAGAGCTGCTCTAATGAACATTTGAGGGGGTGGACGTGTGCGAGGGCCTGCTTGCCCTCTCAAGGCAGGACCAGGGCGGATTTCAGGTCTTGCCAGACTGTGGGCATGAGCTGGTGGCCTCAGGGAGGGGAAGATACGTAAGGGCCTTCAACTCACAGCAGCTCAGGCATTGCTTATTGAGCATCTCCCATGCACCATGAGGATACAGTGTATTCCAAGCAGAAAGGGCAGTGTGTGCAAAGGCCTTGAGGCAGGGTCAGGCTTGGCACACTTGAAGCCATACAGGAAGTTCATCCTGGCTGGAGTGAGGATGCTCGGGAGGAGATGGCAACAGATGAGGTCTTTTAAAAGTTGTGAAAGAGCCACTAACGTTTCTCAAGTATCTCCTCCGTGCCAGGCATTGGGCTCTATCTGCCTCACAAAGAAGGTTCTGAGATGAATCACAGAGCATAGATGAGGAGTCTGCATGTCAGAGAGGTGACGTCATTGCCAAGGTCCCATAGGTAATACATGGCAGAGCTGGACTCCTTTGCTAAAATGACTTGTCCCATGAGCCCAAACACACTTGACCCAAACTATAGCTTCCCAGCAGGTCAGAGCCTGGAGGTGACCTTGAAAGTTTAGTAACGGGAAGGCTGAACCTGGCAGGGGGCAAGCGAGGTGCCCACGGCCAAGCTGAGAATCTGCCATCCTTGCATTGGCCCCCACACGGGGGCCACGATAAAGCAGAAACTATCGTGGGGAACGCTTATGCCAGAGTCAACGCACTGGTTTTCTATGAGCTAACGAGAAATATCCTTTTGCTTGAAATTCACCACCCTAGAGCATTTCCAAACAGTTTTGGGTACACATACCCTCTGGGATGTCTTTTAAAAATCCATGGTTCAGAAAAAAAAAAAAAAAATCCATGGTTCGAAGTGACTTGAGTTTGTAATATGCTGCCTATTGTACCCAATTTGGAGAGTCACCATGTGTATTCATCATACGAAGGCTCTGATAAGTCTTGCTGCAAAGGAACCTGTTTCTATTTCCTTAGTCCAGCATTCCCCAAATTCATTTGAACATGCAGTCTTTACAAACATGACCAGAATTGGGATTTTCCAGGAGTGGTAATGGGAAATACTGCTCTTGGTAACTAAGAGAAGCTAAAAATAGTCCTTCTGACCTTGGAGAAAAAAATATGAATATTATTTGGTGGGTGGGTGAGATGATGAAGTGAGGGAGAAATATTTAAAGAACCAGGGGGCCATTTCCTGCAGAGAAATGAAGACCCAGAGCAGGGCATGGTAGCCATGGTGGCCGTCTTCAAATCCCCAGGAGGCTCTGAGGTGTTCTGGGTTGGGGAGAGGGCGGTGGGGGGGGGGGGGGAGGGGGCGGGGTGACCTCTCTAGTTCCAGAGAGCAGAGCTAGGACCAGTAAGTGATGTTAATGTAGGAAAGGAGTTTGAGATTTCACTGGAGACCAGCTGTCTTGGTAGGAAGTGAGTTCCCCATCACCAGAAGTGTGCAAGTAGAAAAAAGAAGACCGTTGACTTAGGACTGCTGAAGAACAAATTCCTTCTGTAATGTTGGCATTTCCAAGGCAAAGACACATTGACCCAGCCCCCGGCCATGCTATACTCCCCTCTTCTTTCAAGGCTGGGCAGAAAGAAACCAGGCATGTCACATCCATCTGACATTAGGAAAATTCTTATAAATAAAATAGTTCCTATAAAAGCTGTATGAGCTCTCTCCAGTCCATCTCATCTCGACAGTAATAAAACCAAGCCCGTAACTCCAGCGTTGCCTTGCCATCTACAAGAGGAAACGCTTATTTTAAGAAGTATAAAAAGAAAAGTAATTTACAGTCTATTAACATTTTAAAAAGTGTGCTAAGCAAGAAAGGGGGAATACATTACGGGCTCGATGAGGGATCCAGAGAGAAGCGGAAAGCGGAGTCATATAAATTTTCCTTGGTCTCCATTTTAACCTGGAGGACTGCAAACTCATCCTGAATCCTTTCCCCTTTCCTGGAGGAGAAGGCCTGATGGAGAAAGGGTGGCCAGGAAGAGTGCCGTGAGGTGGCTCCTTGAGGCAGTGCAGAAGGCATGACAGGGCGTGGATGAGGAAACCGGATCTAAGTTCCCATCCCAGCTGGGGTTCCCAGGGCTCCGCCAGCTGCCCACCTTCTGTGAGCCGCAGGCAAGTCGTCTAATCAATGGACGTAATAAATCCCAGGGTCCTGTTGTTTCATGTAAAAGTCTTAGCTTTCCAGCAGACTCCGGAAGGCTCGGTGACTGGCGAGGCACCTGGTGCGCCGTGGTCCTCACCTAGCTCCGTTGTCCCCTTGCCCAGTGGCAGGCCCTCCATCTGCGTTCCCAGGACGGAACTAGGTCCTGGGCCGGGAAGTGGAGGAGGGCGGGGATGGATTGCAGACTGCAAATCAAGGGAAATACATGGAAACAATTATAGGAGGATGCACTGGAAGGGAAAACAAACCGTTCCCTCCAAGGAACGCAGGCGCCGAGGACTAGCCAGAGGGAGGAACTGGGGGCTTGGGGGAGATGCCAGCGGCTGGGCAGTGGGAACAGGCAGGGGGCACCCTGAGAGGCAGAGACATTCCATGTGGTTGTCACTCAGGCCCTGAACCCTGACTCAGACCTTCACCTGCCATGACGTTCCGAATAAGGCCCTTCTCCTTCCAGAGCAAGCATCTCCCCCCCACCCCCCCCAAACACACACAGTATAACTTATATATACATGTAGACACAGGCCAACACAATCTCACACATGTGCACACACACACACAGAATATACAATCACACACACCTATGCCTTCCACACACACAGGCCATCACAACCACACACGCGTGCACAGGCACCCAGCCTAACTTACCTACACACACCCCAAAGCAATCACGCATGTGCTCACATGCACATCCACTTCTTGTGCACATGTGCCAGTGTAAGCACACATGCATACACGCCACGCCTCACACACATGTGCACGTCTGCACACTTGCCCACGTGCACGCACACATGCACATGTGTGCTTAGAGCACACACCCACGCTCACGCCTGCTCCCAGTCATCTGCATTGACACACTTGTGTGCACACACAGTCGACATACCCGTAACCTGCACACACAGACACTCACACAGTGATCTTCCCACACTCCTGGATGCCGGAACGCACACCCACGTGCCCCCCACACACACAGGGTCTCCCAGGAAAGCGTCCGTGGGCGGCAGCGTGGGGCACGGGGCTGCTGGACAGACGGCATCTCACATCCCGGCCGCTTCCCTGCCTGAGCCTGTGTTTGTGCAGCTGTTCCCTCTCCCCCAAGTGTGGGGAGGGGGCAGGAAGAGCCACATCAGGGAGGGAGCAGGCCACGGCTGGGCCAGCCCCAATCAAGAATTTCACACCCCCATGGGGACCAGGCCCCTCTGCAAACCCCACATCCAGCTGGGTGAAAACCCAAAGCTGGCTTTGTTTGCGGGCTGCTGGGGACAGCAGGGGCAACACTCCGGGACATACCCCCGCCCAGTTCAGAGAGCTGGGCTCCAAACTTGCCGTTGTAGGACTAGTCCAGGTTTGAGTCCCGTTTCCCCCAGCTGGGTGCCCCGCCAAGGGCCAGCAGGCACCAAACGGGCCTCAAAGAGCCCTCCTCCCATCGCCCTTTCCCAGGCCTTATCAGTGGGGTGGTGGGGAAGGAGGATGGGCCCCAGACACATTATCCACTGGCACACTGGGGTTCCCAGTGAGACTGAGCATGTCTGCTTTTAAGATTCGAATCTGGAGAGGCCTATTCTCAGAACCACACGCCAGCCCCCACTCCCATTTTTCCAGCCCAGCATCCTCAAAAATGCCACATGGTCTCACCTCTTGGCCTTGGCCCAAGCTGTGCCCCCCACCACCCATCTCAAACTCTTTTCCTCTTTTCTCAGCATGGACAACTCTTACTCATCACCTTTCAAGACCAGCACGATGCCTCCTCCTCCAGGAAGCCCTCTCTGACTCCCTGCTTTTCTTGCATCTTGCCCTGCTCGCACTGCACTGTCAAATTCTTGCTTCACTCATCCATGTCCTGGGCCATGAGATGCCGAGGGCAAAGACTGGGCTTCCATCACCATAGCAACCTTCAAACTGGCACAAGGCCTGGCACACAGTGGATATTTGTTGAAGGAAGAATGGAGAGACACGGTGAAGTTCTGCATCGGTGCCTCACATCCATGGGCCTCGTGCAATGAATTAGGTCCCTGATCTTAATTTAAGAGTTAAATAATACCACACGTATATTACAAAAGTTAGGTAAATTTCCCCTTCCCTCCTGTCATTACCTAGAAAGCTGCCAACTTCTAGATTGTAATTATGTACATGAGTAATGAAATTAGCATATCTACCAGCTCACTCCCTGCTCATTACATACCAGCAAGAGCCATGTGTTCTGATTCCAAATCACCCACCTCTGGAGGCTGACTAGGCTCTGGGCTCTGGAACAGCCCCTGGGGAGAGGCTGCAAGCCCACCCTACACACCCTCGACCTGGGGGCTTCAGGGAGCCCTTAGAGACCCTCCTGGTTGGAGATTTCATGTCAGATCAGCTATTAACGTCATCCAATGAGTGAATGGGAACCATTGGTTGAACCAGCCATGGCAGGGGCTGGGGCAGTGGGATGATGATGCTGGGAAGAGGACCTGAGTCCTGGGACCTCTGGACCAGCCTCCTCTCCCACCCGTGAAGTAGGTGCGGTGATATAGTCTGCTTTGTCAAGGATTGTGGGTAAACAGGATGTGCTCCTAAAAGCAGTGTCTGGCTGCAAACAGGCTTGGGTTCAAGATACGGCTTCACCACTCATCTGCTACATGACATCACTCTGAGCCTCAGTTTCGCCTTCTGTAGAATGGGTATGATAGGGCAAGGGGAAGGATCCAATGAAGTTCCATTGTGCCCATCATATACTAAACACTCAAGAAACGTAAAATATTGTGGGTGTCTCTGTCCAGATTGGCATTTACCCCCTAGCCTGAGGGATCTTACTCTCTGTGATGGACTAAATGTCTGTCCCCTGCACCCCCGCCAAATTCATCTATTGAAACCCTACCACCACCACTCCCCTCCTTGGGATGGTATTAGGAGGTGGTGGGGCCTTTGGCAGGTAATTAGGATTTATGAATCCTCATGATGGGATTACCATTTCTATAAGAGTCACCAGAGAGCTTGCTTCCTCTCCCAGCTCTGCCACATGAGGATACAGCAAAATGTGGGTAGTCTGCAACCCGGAAGAAGGCTCTCCCCAGAACTTGACCATGCTGGCACCCTGATCTTGAACTTCCCTGCTCCAGGACTGTGAGAAATAAATGTCTGTTTATAACCACCCAGTCTGTGGTATTTTTGTCATGGCAGCCTGAGCTGATGAAGGTACTCTCCCAGCAGGAATTCTCATCACGAAATGGGACCAAAATAAAACCCAGAAGTCAGCACTCGAGTTGGCCTTGCTTCACTTCAGGTCATCCCCAACTCCTGGATCCCCCTGGAATTCTACCAGAATGCCAAGTTCTGGACATTCTCCACCTGACGCCGTCCAAACTGCCTTCCATGTGGAGCTGAAGCCGTGACCAGGTGGATGGGTAAGGACTGGTCCAGCACACTCATGCATTCTAACCCTTACCCAGGGCTCACTGTGGGCAATGCAAGAGGCAATGGGGAGCCAGTGAGTGCTTGAGAGCAGGGGAGAGCTGGCAGCCAAGTCTGGCCCTGCAAACTGTAAAGTGCTTTGCAAATTGTAAATGTCAGGTTGCTCTGGGGACCTTTGTCCAGACTCCCCTGACCCCCCAGAGAAGGACTCAGAGCCTCAGCTGGTGCCATCCTTGCCCCCTGACTTTGCCTCCTCAATACTGCAGGGCTGGCTGGCTTCTGCCCAAGCCCGCCAGCTTCCCAAATTGGCTGGGCACCTTCGCAAGCATCACTGTTGCCCCTGGAGGGAACAAGATGCCCCTGGAGGACGGTGGCCCCTGGGAGGACCTCCTCCTAGCACTCACCATCTAGAGTTTTGCCATCCTGAGCTGAACTTCTGTGCCAAGTGACTCTGATTGGGTCAATACTCTACCCATTTCACAGATTAGAGATGAGTCAATCCCAGATTCATGGAGAGAGTCAATGAAACATCTGGCTAAGACCCACAAGGCTGGGCATCTTCAAAAGAAGAGGCTAATTTAAAAGAAAGAAATATTGCCCTTTGCAGCAACATGGATGGACCTAGAGATGATCATACGAAATGAGGTGAGTCAGACAGAGAAAGACAAATATCATATGATATCCCTTACATGTGGAATCTAAAAAAATTATTTTTATTTACAAAACAGAAACAAACTCACAAATGAGAACAAACTTATAGTTACCAAAGGGGAAGGGTGGACTTCCTAGGTGGCGCAGTGGTAAAGAATCCGCCTGTCAATGCAGGGGACACAGGTTCGAGCCCTGCCCTGGGAAGATTCCACATGCTACAGAGCAACTAAGCCTGTGCGCCACAACTATTGAGCCTGTGCTCCAGAGCCCGTGAGCCACAACTACTGAGCCCATGTGCCGCAACTATTGAAGCCCACACACCTAGGGCCTGTGCTGCACAAGAGAAGCCACTACAATGAGGAGCCTGTGCACCACAATGAAGAGTAGCCCCCACTTCTAGCAACGAGAGAAAGCCCGTGTGCAGCAACAAAAGGACCCAACGCAGCCAATAAATAAATTAAATAAATAAATAAATTTTTTAAAAAGGGGGAAGGGGGAGGAGGGATAAATTAGGAGTAGGGGATTAACAAATACACACTACTATATATAAAATAGATAAATAAGGATTTACTGTATAGCACAGGGAACTATATTCAGTATCTTGTAGTAACATATAATGGGAAAGAATCTGAAAAAGAATATATATATTCTTATTCTTTTATATATATATAAAAGAATCCTTATTCATATATGTGTACATGTATATATATACATGCATATACGTGTGTGTGTATACATATATATACACACACATATATATACATGAAACTAACACAGTATTGTAAATCCACTAGAGAGACCGCAATTTAAAAAAAAAAAAAAATACCATGATGGATGATGCCTTAGAGGGCCGGGATGGGGAGGGTGGGGGGGAGTTGAGGGAGGGAGGGAATATGGGGATATGTGTATAAATACAGCTGATTGACTTTGGTGTACCTCAAAAACTGGTACAAGAGTGTAAAGCATTATATTCCAATAAAATAAATAAATAAATAAATATAAAAAGAAAGAGAAAAAAAACAAAAGAGGCTGTGCATTACTCGTAATTTTTCAACCTCCCCCACACTCCATCCCACCCCCATAGCCTGGGCAGGACACACCCCATGTAGGTAGCTGACAACCCGCACACTTACAACATCCCCTGTGCCCTTTGCATATATTCCCTCATTGAATCCTTGCAAAGCACTGAGCACAGTGCCTGGCACACAGTAAGAGCAAAATAAAGGTTTACAGAATCGATGAATAAATGAATTCAACAAGAGCAGCAGAAAGCAAATCTCATGACTTCGGCCAAGTGCTGAGAGTCAGACAGACCCGGGATCAGATCCCTGCTCTGCGACTTATCAACTGTGTGACCTTGACCAAGTTACATCCCTCCCGGGAGACTTTAATCTTCCCATCCGTAAAGTGGGCATGGTGATACCTGCCCATCAGACTGGCATGAGAATTAAACGAAAGCTCAGCCTATAAAGTGCTCAGCACCAGGCCTGGGTCAGCCCAAAGCACAGACAGAAGTGTTTTGTCATTGCTATTGTTGTGGATGAGGTCGCTCTTTCCATCTTTCCCCTCAGCTTGCAGTCATGGGTCAGGAAATTAGAGCCCAGAGGTCACACATGCGTGGTCCGGAGGCCCCATCCGGCTCCCAGATGTGTTTGGTTTGGCTGACACGGCCCTTCGTCCATTTTTTTTCCTAATTGAATTAGTTGCCAACATTTCAAGATTGAGGGATTTCGCATAAAATACAGAATTTTTTTTTTGTTCCCTCTTGGAACTTCAGAAGTTTGGGCCACATCAGAATCACATTCACCCAAAGCCAAGGTCAGCTGAAGCTGAGAAGCATCTCCCCCCCGCAGATGTGGCATGAGCTGGCCAGTCTGCCCCAGTCCCCACCCCTCCATATTGCCTCACCCCTGGCCAGCTTCATTCATTTAGGTAATTCGCCTGCCCCTGGAGGATTTTGCATTTGGAAGCCCCGCTCGAGATTTTCTTTTCTGTGAGATGTACCGAGGAAGGTCCAAGTGACTGTTAACCAAGTGGAGTTCAACAACGAGAAGGAAAACATACACCTCACAAGTGATTCCGTGGGATTTTCCTCCAGCTTCACAGCCGAGGCCCGGAATGGAGTTCACACACACACCCCCCAAAAGCTCCATCACCCTGTGGAAGGTGAAAGCCACGCTCCTACCCAGGCCCACTTGAGGAGCCCACAGAGAGCCTCCTAAACGGCCCCAGCCCCTCCCAGCAGGAGGAGGTTGAGCAAAGAAAATAGCTCCCATCTGAGCCGGCCAGGCCACTCTAATTGGGATGCAGTAATTAGATGATGCCAGAGTGTACCCAGGGCTCAGCTTTCAGCCTGAGGTCCCACCGACAAACCATCCCATTTGGAAAGTTCGCCTGACATTCCTGAGCCGGGCCGCCTTGCCAAAGAAAACTCAAGCAAGGCTTGTCTTGGCGCTGACTCAACCCCCAGCCTCAGCAGGAAAACCAAAAACATTTACACAGCTGGGGCTGCGACGCCCGCTTCCCTCAAGAGTTTGTCAGGGCTCGGACAGCTCGGCCGACTCGGGGGGCACCTCTGAAGGGGCCTGTGTTCCCGAGCACAGCCAGGCATGGCCGGCCAGACAGAAAACACTGTGGCCATTCCCAGGAGGAGGGAGAGAAGGCGCTAGAAAATAAGGACTGGGCAAGGGACTAGGGGCTGGGGTTAGGGCCATCCTTGATCGCCGTGCCCTTTTCCAACCACATCTGCACCGGTCATCCTGGCCAGCCCGCCACCCCACCTGTGCACATTGGCTAATAAAATGATCCCAAGAAATGGCTAATGGAACACTGGGGGCCTGGGGCCCCCATGCTCACAGCTCTGAGCAACGGCCTCTTCACCACTCTCTCTTTGCACTCAGTTCCCCGTCTCTTTTCCTGGCTACCTTTCCATGGGGTTCTGCATGCCCTCCACATCCTCCCCGCAGCCAGACATCCTCGATGAGGCCTGTCTGGCCTCTCTGTTCTGATGACCAAGGACTTATAGTAAAGAGGTCCCGGAGGGTGTGGTTAAAAGCCAGAAGCCAAATGCATTGGTGAGCACCTCAGGGGTCGTCAAATTATCTACTAAGTCCCTTTGGAGTCCCTTTCCCTCTCTCTGTCCCCCTCACTCCCCCTCCCCCCAGCCCCAGCCCACATTCCAGGCCACCATCCTCTCATGCCTGGGGGCTGCGGCGGCCTCCCCTCTGGCCTCCCAGCCTCCACTCCTGCCCCTAGGGCCAAAGCCGGCACAAGCTTTTTTATTCTCTCAATCGTGAAACATAACTAACATACAGCAAAACACAAAAAGTACGGTTTTGCTCAATTTAATGATTAGTTATTTAGCAAACACCGATGTAAGCATCAGACAGAAAACAAAATCTTGGAAGTGCCTGTTTGCCCCTCCTCCATGCCTCTACCTCCCTTCGCGCCGTGAGATTTCATTACCCTCCTGTCTCTGATGACCATCACTTCCTTGGATCTTCTTTAGACCTGAGAACAACATGGGTTCGTGTTGTCTATTTCTGGATTTTATATAAATGGAAAAACAGTGTAATCATGTCAGTACTATTTTGTGTCTGGCTTCTTGCCTTCAACATTGTACAGTAAGATTCGTTCATGTTGTTGTCAGGAGCTATAGGTCATTCATTTTTCACTGCTGTATAATATTCCACACAGCAGCATTTCTTTACCTATTTTACTATTGATGGATTTGGGGCAATTTCCAGTTTGGGGCTATTTTAACACTATAAATAGTTTTATCTTCTGGTGCCCAAGTACGTGGCACACAGAAGTTTTACAGTCTGTGACCAAATACAAGATCAAGGAAAGCCGCATTATGTAAAACTAAAATTGCTTATTTCCTGCAGGACTCGTCAGAGAGTTTAATGTATTCATGTGTTGATATGTACTGTGACTCCCCAGAAGCACCACCTCTGTGCCAGGCCCAGATGATGCAAGGGTGAACAAACCTGCCTTCGTGAGTAAATGGGGTAGATGGAAAGCATTGGCTTTAGAATCTAGTCATGGTCGTTACCTCTTCCTGATTTGCTGTGCAGGTTTGGGTAAGTCCTTTACCCTCTCTGAGCTTCCATTTATTCATCTGCAAAGTACAAGTTGAGAACTTGTGATTCCCTAAGAGACTTCCCCCTCTGACACTAAAATATTCACTTACAATTGTTTTAATTGTTTTTCTTTTTTACAATTTTGTTTTAACAACTGTTCATTGTTTTCAGTGGCCAAACTCTGGGACTAGGGGACGTCTGACCTGAGCCTTGAGTATTTGGATGGGGGTGGGGGTGGGGGGCAGCATGACCATGTGAGTAGAATCTGGACCTCCTGGAACTAGTTTAGGGGGAAGTAAGGAGAACCGTGGGGCCCATATGGAGGGTTCATCTGTGGAATAGGAAAGAGAAATGATTTATACAAATCAAATCACCTCACTGACACCCCTCTTCCTATCCCTACTCCAGCATGGGAACCACCAGAGACAGGCAGAGACCTTAAAACCTAGAGGATGCATTCTCAACAAGGGTGAACTTTGCCCCTTGGGGAAAAAAAATCTTACAGATATGCATGCAGAATATGAACAGCTATCCAATATATCTGTGGTATTAAAATTTCATGGAGGGAAAAGGGACAAGTAGGGGAAAATGTCTAAAACGGTTTCTTATGGGGACAATAACTTGTAAAAAGTTGAGGACAGCTTGGACCAATTCAAATGCCCACAGGGGTCAGGCAGGAAACTTAGGAAGCAAAGTAAATGCTAGACGAGGCAATAAGGAGGAGTGGGGACTGTGGCAAACTGGCATGCCCACACTAAATGCATTGTTTCCTTTTTTTTTTTTTTCATTACTGTTCAGGCCAAATAAAGCACATCTGCGAGCTGCAGCAGCCCTGCCATCCACCAGTTTGCAACCCCAGATTTAAATAAAGAACCAGGGACTTCCTAGGTGGTGCAGTGGTTAAGAATCCACCTGCTAATGCAGGGGACATGGGTTCAATCCCTGCCCCAGGAAGATACCACGTGCTGTGGGGGAACTAAGCCTGCGCTCTAGAGCCCATGAGCCACAACGATTGAGCCTATGTGCCGCAACTACTGAAGCCCACGTGCCTAGAGCCCATGCTACGCAACAAGAGAGGCCGCCACAATGAGGAGCCCGTGCACCACAACGGAAAATAGCCTCTGCTCGCCACAACTAGAGGAAGCCCGTGTGCAGCAGTGAAGACCCAACACAGCCAATAAAATAAATAAGTAAATTTATTAAATAAATAAAGAGCCAGACCAGGCCCAGTTTCTGTGGCTGATACAAAGACAGTGCTCAATCTGCCTCCATGCCAACTGGCTGCCACCACGTGAGAGGTGCCTGCCACCCCAACACACACCATTCCAGCAGCTTCCTCCAGCTTCCTCCCCCAGACAGGACCCGAAGCCTTGTTCCACAGCATGCATGCATGCATATGATGGGGATTAATGCTGCATGATGCATAATTAATGATACTGAATAAATATGCAGATTGGCAATCACCGATTGACTGCTATGATCAGATTCCTGAACACTGGCTAATTGATAGGCTGCCAGTAATCACCATATTCAACACTGTTTTCTCCAGCACATGTGCAAACCAATCCTGGCAAGGGGGAGGCCCGTGGCCCCATCGGTTCTAAGAGACAAAGATCCTCTGTTGGAACCTTCTTCCGTTGTTCCAGTGCCTCCAAGGTGAGGTGCCCTTGGCCTCTAGCTCTTTACCATCAATCGCACCAGTGGTGTGCCAGGGTGGACCAGGTGCCGTATGATTGTCCAGGGAAGTGTCATTATTGCCATTTCACAGATATAGAAAGAACAGTTTGGAGAGGGTGTTTTGCTTAGGGTCCCACAGCTAATATATGGGGAAGCCAGGATTCCAACCCAGTCTGTTTATTTCAGCATGTCCGCTTTCTCCTTTTCCCAATAGTTTCTGACCTCCTGAAGGCTGATGGTTCAGTAGGAGAGAAAAGGGATTTACTCACCGATTCATCCAATATCTCTTGGGCACATCCCCTGTGCCAGGTGGCATCCCAGACATGGGACACAGTGGTGAACCAGATAGATGACATCCTACCCTTGAGAGGACCACGTTTTGGGACGGAGATTGTGTTTTGAGAGTCCCAAAGCGAGCATCTCTCCATATGCATCTCATGGCGGAGTTGGTAATGAAACAGGATTTTGAGGCATGGAAAGCATTTGGAAAGAAGGAGATCGTGGGAAAGCTAACTTCCAGGGCAAGGGCACTGGAAGATGTGTGGAGGTGGGAAAATAAAAGGTGTCATGTGAGAAGAGGCAGATGGGCATTCGGAGGGAGATGGTGAGAAGCTGGCAGTGGGAGGAGTAGGGAGCCTTGCGGTGAGATCCCGGAATGCCAGCGTGAGGGGAATGAGCTGGGATAACACTGGCTCCTCGGCCCTGCTGCACAGGAGTGTCCTTGGCGACTGCAGCGGGTCTTTGCTGACTGCTGTCCCTGTATGTACCTCCACCCACCCACAAGCCACGTGTTCACACTTAGGACACACTCACACGTTCTCCAGCGTTCACACTCACACATGGTTTTACGACTTCCAGAAGCATCGTCTGCCAGGGTCAGAAGCTGCACCAGGGCCCCGACCAAGTGCTAGTGTCACCATAACTCCAGGCAGCAAGGAGGAAGCCCTCCTGGCCCCAGAGCTCAGCATCGGGGTTCTGGACACGTGCAGCACGGACCTTCCTCTGCGTCTGCCACGGGCTCCCTGCCTGGCTGCTCAGTCCTCCCGGGAGGTAGATGGGCTCCTAGATAAGAGCTCAGCCCTCAGAGGCAGACCCAGGTTCTAGTCTGGCTCCACCGCTTCCTTGGGCAAGTTCCTCACCTGCCCGTGCCCTCAGTGTTTTCACCTCTAAAATAGAACTAAACAAAACCCACCTCAAGGGTCTGAGTCCAAATAAGATGATTCATATAAAAAGCACTGGGCGTTTGTCTACGGCAAAGCTCTCGATAAATATCAGCACTTATGCATTGCTAATCATTCTTATTTGTATTAATATTAGGATTTTGGAAGAGGGCTGCTATTTTGCATGTGTGGCTGGAGGTGTGGCAGGGAGCTGGGTAGGAATTGGAGGGGAAGGGGCCAGAGTAACCAGAAAACACAGAAGTTGGGGGCTATTTAGCAGTGTGACTAACCCCTCAGCTTCTCCCAAAGGCCACACCACGTCACCAAGGAGACGTTACCCCAGGCTTGTTCCTCTGGCTCAGCCGAGCCCCAGGGTCACACCTCCGCCCTTGTGAGAAAAGCTAAGAGCCTGCATACCCACTAAAATGAGCCTCGTTTTCTTCCAACAGGTTGCAAGGCAGAAATAAACAAGAGCCTCTGATGCCTCGGACGACTTCCTTGGGTTGTCCTTCAACTATGCAGAATAGGAAAGGGACAGAAGACGCGATTAAAGCAACGTATGAGTCGCCATAAATAATAAATCAATAACCATCGGTGATTCGCCCATCTCTCTTCAACCGAGTTTAAAACAAAAAATTAAATATAGAACAAAGGAAACTATAAAGGAAATACAAGAAGCAGCGGGAGAGAGATTTTCCTGCTGTTTCTTGCCTTAAAAAAAAAAAATCCCTCCAAGGGAATCAGTCTTGGCTGAGGGGGAGGGCTGGGTGGCTCTGTGGGGGGTCGTCATCCAGGCAAGCTGCCTGACTAAACACTCCCCCGCTGCGGAACCCCGGATTCCATGCTGCAGAATAAAGGAGGGAGCCCCCCAGAGCGGGGCCGAGGGCTGCGGTGGGGGGAGCTGAAGTCTGGGCGTATGGTACTGGACTCCAAGCTCTGCCACTGAGCTGCCAAGCTGAGCTGGGGCTTTGCTGCTCCTCCCGGCTCTCCAGCGGCAGAGGGGGTGGGGGGTACAAGGTCTACATCCTCCTGGGACTGTTGGGAGGAGGGAATGAGATAGAGCAGAAGGGTCTAGAATCTTGGAGATGAGTGAGCTCATTCAGGTCAAATGCCCTTCTGGCCTGAAAATGGTCCACCGTTTTTGTCCAAAGTAGGACCTGAGGTGGGGGTTTCCTCGGTGGGATGGGGTGTTTCTGGGTCATACCTGCTTCCATAACCTCCCACAATGCGCGTCAGCACCAGTGTTTACCTGCTGACCCACAAGGGGTTAACTGCCCAGCCTGCCTAGCTGTCTTCCTTCTACTGGTATTTTGTTGAGCACTTACTATATGTGTGCCAGGCAAGGCCTCTGTGGCCATCTGAGCTCTGAGGTTTTCTCTCCCATGAGATGCAGAGGAAGGTCGGGAGGTAGCAGGAAAGGAGGGGACCACTCAGGTGTTCAGCTTCTTTCTCAGTCACACCATTGGCCTGGGTAACCCCTCCCCTCCCATGGCTTCGGGGACCATCCATGGTCAACAGGTTCAAATCTCCAGTCCTGGATGCATAACAGCCCTCTGGTTTCTCCACGTGGCTGGTTGGACACCCCTTCTTGGCCACCATCTTTCCCCCTCTCTATATCCATGACCTTGACCATGTGACTTGCAGAGCCCTCCCCCTCTGACTCTGGGCTCAGCCACCTGCTTCAGCCAATAGGATGCTAGCAAACATGATGCAAACAGAGGCATGGAAAGCGCTTGTGTAATTGGGCTTTTTGCATCTCTGCCAAGGTCATGAGGACACACTCGGGCTAGCCTGCTGGAGGATGGGATATGTGGAGCTGAGCTTCTATCAGCTGGCAGCCAGCCCCCTCCAGAACTTTGCAGCATCTCAGATAAGATCAGTCTAGCCCAGTTCAGAGTACCTGAAAGCTGTGGACACACAAGCTGAGTAATTATTGATCACTAAATTCCATTGAACTTTAGTGGCTGTTTGTTACACAGCATTATTGTGGTCATAGATAACTGATACACTCACCAACTCCTCAGACATGACATGTGTCCATCTAAACTCAGAGCTCAGAGCTAGGATGCTTACTTGGGCCCCAACTGACCTCAGGCTCCCTCTCCCATCATCTCAATGCCCTTCTCATCCTCAGGATGATCTAAACTCATTTTCTTTGCCCCCAAACTGCCTTCTGGCCCCCATCTCATGGAACTCCCCCACCTTCCCCCCATCTGCCCGAGCCAGAGATCTGGACATTACTCTCAACTTCTCCTGCTATCCACCAACAACCAGAAATGCACCCCAGCCTGGCATGCCTCCCCAGATACATATTCTCACTTTACTCCCGCAAGCATCCTCCACTCCAGCACACAGAACTACTACTGCCTTCTCTGCAATCCCACCCTGCTTCATGACTCTGTGCTTTTGCATGTGCTGTTCCCACTGCCAAAGATGCCCTTCCCTGCCTCTTTCACATTGGTACTTTCTATAAAACTCCCTCGTAAACATTGTAAGTGCCACCTTCTCCAGAAAGTTGCAAGCTGCCACAAGGAAGAGGTGCAGCAGCCCAGAGGAGCCCCTATCTGTGAGCCAGAGAAAATTCACTCTTCCTCCTGGAACCGCTGGAAAGCTTGGTTTGGGACTTTGATCTTTGACTTCCACCAGCCTGCTGTGGGAAGTATTATACATGCATGGCCCTGGAGACACAAAGGACTGGTTTTAAATCCCAGCTCGCTCTCCCCCTGCCCCCTTCTCAGAGCCTCCAGGCACCAGAGTGGCTGGTGGAGTGTAGTAGCCAAGGACCGGTTAAGCCACGAAGGAGTACAAGGGCACGTGGGATCCTCCTCTGACCCTATTGTGCAGGGCAGGGAACTGAGGCTTCAAGAGGGTAAACGATTTGCCCAAGGAGTTGGAGGTGCCTCCCCAAGGGGCCTTCAGAGAGCAGAGAGGGAGCAGCCCAGACCCTCCCGCCACCACCCTCCCTTCCCCCAACTCCCTCTTCCAGGAGTCCCTTGCTGGCCTCCTCTTTCATTCTAGCAGTGCCCCTGACGACCTTGTCCCTGGGGCCAGCATTAGATTACAGATAAAGCTCCTCCAGGCAGGCGGGCGAGGCCCCTCCCCCACCCATGACCTCGGACAAGGGATGAAGGGGGGCTGGGCAAAAGGCAGAGACAAGGCTGCCAAACAGAGGGGGGAGATAAGAGCATAAAAGACAGCTGAGGTGGTGGGGCCAGAGTCAGGACCCGGGGACCATGGGGGTGGGGTGGGGGGGGGGAACCGGGAGTGGGGAGAGACCACGGGTTGGGCTAGTCACAGATGAGAAACCTGAAGCCCCTTATCCCCCCGACTCTTCGTCTCCAGTCCGAGCACAGACCTCCCCAGACTCCTGATCCAGTGCTCCTGCAAACGGCGAGAACAAGTCCCCTACCCACTGACCTCAGACAGAGCTCCCCTTCCCCTTATCCTCCCCACAACCTGGAGAGGCGGGCAACATGGGCCCAACTAGACCCATTTCACAGGTGGAGGAACTGAGGCCTCGAGTGTTGTACCCTCAGTCTCATTGAGAGCTGGGGGAGCGGGCGCTGGGATAAAACCCCCTGCTCTGATATCTCCAGGCCAAGGTGGACACACCCGTTATTGGACAAAGTTGGGAGAAGGCACAGCGGGAAGGCACTAAGGTTGGCTGGCCCCTCCCCCGTGCCAGGCACTGCATTACCAGGTGAGCCAGGCGGGTGTGGTCCCTACCCTTTCACGGCTTACAGCCAGAGGCGGAGACATGAGCACAAGCAGGACAGTGCGGTGGGCCCAGCAGGGATGGGGGCCTGGAGGGCGGGGCTCAGAGAAGCTCCTTTGCTGCACGTGTCCTGACAGCAGTTCTATGAGACAGACCACAGGGCAATGCTACACCCATTTCACAGATGAGGATGAGGCGCTCAGAGTTAGGATGCTTACTTGGGCCCCAACCGACCTCAGGCTCCCTCTCCCATCATCTCAATGCCCTTCTCATCCTCAGGACGGTCCTCGACCTGGATTCTCTTTGCTGGTCTCTGTGGGCGATGGCAGAGGCCTGGCTGGGCCACAGCACAACCCGAGCATCCACCAGTATCAGCTGCAGCCTTGAGAGCCTGAGATGGGCTCCCCAGTCGGGGCCAGAATCCAGCCCCCCAGGACGATGGGGGACTCTGGAGTCTTGGGAAGGTGTGTCGCTGTGGGGAGTGTGAGCTCACTGACACACACGTACACACGGGCATGCACTCACGTATGCAATCTTGTTGGCCTTGGAAGCAGCTAGTCTCTAGCTGCTAGATGTCAGGATCAGCACCAAAGTCAACAGAGAAATCAAACTTTTCTCGAAAGGACTTGCAACCCGTTCCTGTAGGGCTGGGACATCCTCCCATCTTGTGGGCTGTGCTAGAGGCCGAGTCCATGACAGAGTAACAGCCGCTCCCTTCTTCCCACCCAGTTTTCACCCCCCCCTCGGTGTTCCCCGGAGAAGCCTCGGAGACCTCAGCCTGGCAGGCTCTTTAACAGATCTGGAGACTGAGGGCTGGGCGGGGGCAGGACCTCACCAAGGTCACACGGCCTGGAAGCCAGTCAAACCCGGCACTGTCTGAGGCCAGGCCCAGGGACTGCAGTCACCTCCCTGCAGACATCTGGAAAATAATCTTGGGATCTTTTTTCCTCTTCTTTCCCCTTACTTGCTCCTCTCTCTCTGTTTATCTCTCTCCATTTTTTTTTCACTCCCCCATTTAATCTTCCACGTGCCCCTCCTCCTGTCTCTTTCTTCTCTCTCTCTTCCTGGCTCCCCTCTCCCTCCCTCTCTCTCTGCCTTACTTTCTCCATTTCTCCACTTTCCCTCCCCACTCTCCCTCCATCCTCCTCAATTCTCTCCCTGTCCTCCCTTTCTCTCCCCTTTCCTCTCCCTTGCACCCCCTACCCACACTCACCTTCAGAGGGTACCCTCTGCCTCTCTGTCCACCCCCGTCGGCATCAGCACTGCTCTACTCAATCCCTCTGCCCGATCCCCCAGCCCAAGCTCCACGGAGGGGCCTGGACGTCTCCCCGCCCCAACCCTCCCACCCCCAGACCACCAGACCTGTATCTGCAGCCACAAAGGAGCCCCCACCCCGCCTGAAAGAGCAGGTACCTGATAGAAGCCGGGCTGGGGCTGGGGCTGGGGCTGGGGGGACATGAGTCCTGATTAAAGAATGTGCTTCCCGGGGTGGCCTGGTTTGCATTACCTCCGGCCGGCTGGCTCCAGCCTGACAGCTGGACACACTTTTCCAGGGTGCAGGGAAGGGAGTTGGACCGCCTGTGTGCACACAAGCGTGGGCTCCATCCCGGACAGCCCCATAATGGCTTTCGCATGGAGAAGGAAACAAACTTCTCCAACCTCAAGCACCGATTTTCCTGTCAAGAGATTTTGGATTCCAAAAGAAAAAAAGAAAAAAAATTACAATCACAAAGAAAAGGGCTTTGCAGTTTGCACAAAAGGGCAGAGCCCTGTGAAGTCAGATTCTGAAATGGAACCAGAATCCGGAGACAATAGGGCAGGGACAAAGAAGGGGAGAGGGGCCAGAGCATCTACCCAGGCGGTGGCCGGGCCTGAGCAGAACAGAGTGGAAACGTCTGCTCGCCCTGCCCATCCCTTCAGGACCACCCCCACGTCCACCCCCTTCTACTTGTCCACCTCCTCCCCAGGTAGGAGAGCCCAACGGCATGAACCCAGATTCCAGCCTTTGCTCCTGGTTTGAATCCCAGCTCCTTTGCTGACAGCGGGGCTGAACCCACTGGGTCCCAGCTTCCTGTTCTGTGCAATGGATCCGTGGGCCTCCTTCCGGGGGCTGTTGGGAGAATTTGCTTGAGCTGAGACATGCACCCCGGTCAGCTGGTGGCCTGAATATCTCCCAGCTGGAGTGAGCTCTTCCTCCTGGGAGGAAAGCACCAGGCTGGATGGTGGAAAACCCAGGATCCGCCTTGGCTCTGGCTCTCATCTCTCTCCCTGCCAACCCCCATTCCTCAGTTTGCCCATCTGTAAAATGGGCAGGCAGGACCCTGAGCCCTTTCACATCCTCCTAGTTTCCTGACCTGCCCTAGAGCCTGGTCCACAGAGGGGCTCACAGGACATCCCCCGGCTGTTCCTTCTTGTTTCACGGCCTTTGCTCAGGCAGCTCCCCTCCCCTACCGCACCGGGAAGGCCCTTCCCCTCACCCACAGGCCCTAGGGGAGGTGACTCCTGCTAGAGGATGTCCTCTCGAACCTCAGTGGACCAGGGACCTCAGACTGCATGCGTGTATCCCTGACCATCCCCTTTATGACACCTATTATTTCTACAAAGAAATAGAAGTTTCTCCTGCCAGTGCCCACAACACCCAGCGGAACAGTAGCAGGTCTAATTATAAGAAATTAAATATGTATAGAGCACCAATCATGTGCCAGGCACTTTGGTTGCTATAGCAAATGGATGGGTAGTTGTGTGGATGGGTGGGTAGTTGGGTGGATGGATGAGTGGATGGACAGACGGATGGGTGGATGGGTGGATGGATGGATGGTGAGAAATGAAAGCATGTGCTTATGAGGCACTTATGTGAAGCCTGTGCCAAGCCCTCTACATGAATCAGCTTATGTGATTCTCACATCAACCGTTATCCCCATTCTACAGATGAGGAAGCCCAGGGAGGTTAGGTAACTTCCCCAAGGCTGCATGGCCAGTGTGGTGGAGTCAGGATTCAGTCTCTGGCATTCTGATTCCAGACAACTTGGGCTCCATCACTTAGCTAGACTGGGCCAATTTGAAGAGATCCTGAAGGTTGTCTGTAGTCCCGTCTGCCCCACCCCCACTGGACTGTGGGTCCCTGGGAGAGGGATGGGGCTGGTTCATCTCTGCAAAGAGCCGCCTGGATGCAGAACAGAGAAGCAGGGCAAGGCCAACGCGGGAAGTGGCCCAGATCCCGGGTGGGGCACTTTGGGCCATTTTGCAGGTGTGAGGAGTTGTGGAATCAGACCTGGCTTTGAATCCCTCCCTCTCTCGCACTCTACCCACACAAAGGGACTGATCACCAGCTGTATGACCTTGGGCAGGACACCGAATTCCTCTGAGCCTTGGTTTGCTCATCTGGGCAATGGGGATGATAAAATCTGCTCTGCAAATGAACACGCTCCTGTTACAAACCTGCACCCACCCAGCTCAGGGAGGGCAAGCCCCGGGGTTCCACCCCAGGCAATGTTGTGGGGGCAGCAGAGCCTCCACTGGGAAAGGACTCACGCCTCCTGGGCCCAGCTGGCTTCTGGCCTGGGTCCAGCCTGGCCGCAGCCGCCAGTCCTCCGGGCTTAATATCCTTGGCGGCAAGACTGGAATAAGCTGCCTTTCAAGAGGGGAACTTTATTTATACGCTGATGCCAGTCGCGCTCCTGCTATTAGAAATTTCATCGGCTCCTCTGATTTAGGGCTTGCCACGAGCTGCCAATCGCAGACGCCTCCCGGCCGAGCCCTGTGGCTCGGCCAGCCTTGTTCCGGCTCACAGCAGCAGAAATGAACATTATTTAATTTCCCGCCAGCGGGCAGTGAAAGCCGGGGCTCCCCCTCCCGAGCTCCCCCTCCCGCTAGACATATTTATTTAATCCTTTTTGGAAACAGTGTCTGGGGAGGGATGTGATGGGCAGTTCTGGGGACCCTCTTAATCCCCCCAGACTGGGCAGGCGGGCCTGGGGACTACTGAAGGGAGGGATCTCTTGGGAGGATTCTAGGGGTGCCCCAAGCTGGGGGCCCAGAGCAATTTGCCACCCCTTGACAAGGGTTTTTGTGTGGGAGGCGTCAGCCTCGTCAGCTTATTGTCGCCCTGCAATAAGCACTCCAGGGCCAGTTTAGCTGGGAGCAGATCCCACAGGAGATGGAGGAAATGGGACTGGAAAGGGACAAAGGGCCAAGTCAGGCTGCGTAAATGAGCAGGTTTCCACCGCGGGCACCTGCGGCTCCAGTGTGCAGGGGCCTCTGGAAAAGGCATAGAATACGCATCTCAGAGTCATCTCCCCAAGGGGCCAGGAAGGTGGGGTATTTGTACCCCACACCTATCTGCCTTCAGGTGAGGGCTGCTTCCCTTGAGGGAGGGGCGGTCCTTCCCCAATACTTGTCTCCTGCCCCACGTTCAGACCAAACATGTGCCTATAGCCATCCCATTAGCTGCAGGGGGGGTATGGTGGGGCACCGACCTCACAAGTCTGTTTATCCTCCTTGTCACCTGCCAACTCCTCCTCTCTTGTCAAAGGGCACCTCATCCAGGAAGCCCTCCCTGACCAGCCCAAGAAAGAGACCTTGCCCTTGTCATCAGATATTTCTTTCCTAACCTGTATCATAAGACAGGATCATCCACGTGTGTGTCTGTTGGTGGGTTTACTGTCCATCAACCCCAACTAGACTGGAAGCCTCCTGAAGCAGGAAGTCACGTTGAACTTGATCTCCCATACAGCCCTTGCCCAAAGTAGATGCACAACGAATGATTTCAGAATGGGTAGGGGATGCCTGACTCGTGCAGTATGCCAGGCACGAGGTCATTTACCCCAGCACTGGGCACCAGGCTTGGCTCTTTACATGTGACGACAGCTTCTTTAACACTCAGGCCAAGCTTTCTAGGAAGATATTGGTGCGCCCATTTGACAGATGGAAAGATGAATGCACAGAGAAGACACTGCATCAAACTCAGCTGCAAATTTGCATAATGCCCACATCTTGCTTCTTCTTCCCTGTAGCCCCAAAGTGTGGGTAGAAAAGTCTTCTGGACCTCATTGCACAACTGTGAGAGCTGAGGCCCTCTGGGGTGGAGGTGGGGGAGGACAGACGGGGTCCCTGCCCTCTGGAGCCTATAATATCAAGTGCTGGAGGGTATCAGTGGAGAAAAGTATCCAAAAGGAGTGAAACAATCAGGGAATGCTCCCTGGAAGAGGTGACTTTTTTCCTCTCTTATAAACAGTCAAACAAGAAAGAAAGTCAGTGCCTTGAGGTTTGGGGAAGCAAGAAATAAAAATATTTCATGATCCATTACTTCTGACAGCATGGCTCTTAGAAACTTTTATGCACAACATACTTCCAAATCAGGATTTTTAAAATATGTAATGTAACATGTAATGTTTTATATGTAATAATTTTTAATATGTAATGTTTCCAAATTGCCTAAGCTGAGAGATTAAATGCAGAAAAATTTAAAATAAAAGAGAAAGAGAACACAAGAAAAAATTTGTAACTATGTGAGGTGGTGGATATGGTAACTAAATTTATGGTGGTGATGGTTTTTGCTATATATACATACGGCAAATCATTACATCGTACGCTTTAAACTTATACAATATTATATGTCAATTATGTTTCAATAAAGCAGAAAAAAATAATAAGTAAAACCAAAATGAAAAAGAGAGAAAACCAAGGCAAAGAGGCAAAGTGGACTGGAGCACAGGTGGGGAGAGGCATAACATTGAGCTACTGATTTAGCACAGGGGCGATGTTGGAGCCTCTATCATGGGACATGGTGACAGCACTGGCCCGGGAGTGTTAATTGTCTGTGAGTTCTAATAGGTGTAATATTCTCGCATGTTACATGTGCATTAATTAAGTCACACTGCATTTAGCTCCAAATCATGCAGAAGGCTTGGGTGGTGTTTGCACAGGCATAAATATCCGTTCAGTTATCAAGTGGCTGGCATGCTTTTCTCTGTGCCTGCTGCAATCAGAGAAGGCATCTTGGGGGAAATGGGGAGCAGTGGAGCCAGCAGGGAGGGTGGGGGGTAAGGAAAGCCTCTCCATCCCACAGGATGGGAGGAAAGAGGAACTGAAGATAAGCTACAAATATAGTATAGCTAGTGAGTTCTGAAGTCGGTCAGATGCAGATTTGAACCCTGTGTTGTCACTGACTTGCTGTGTGACCTTGAGCAAGTGGCTTGGCCTCTCTGAGCCTCGGTTTCCTTATCCAGAAAACAGGATCATGGTAAGACCTCCTTACAGAGTGGTTGTGAGAAGTAGAAGAGGTGATGCATGGAAAGTGTTTAGCACACATTGCTTCACGATGTATGGGGGGTGATTCTAGCCTCCTTTTGTGATTAGATCTGAGACTCTCTACATTGGGGTCTGACCCAGGTGAATCCTCTGCCTTCAGGATGCTCCAGGCAGAGCTGAGATTGCAGGAGGCAAGAACAGCACCCAGCTCAGTGCAGTACTGAGCTTTCCATGTGGGAGGGTAGCGAGTAGCAGCAGCAGCTAACCGGGGGAGGAGGCTCAGGGTGGGAAGTGGGTAGAACTGTCCCAGGATGGGAGTACAGATGTGCCATCTCGTCCTCCTCCTCCTCCTACGGGATACGACTTTGGCTTCATCCCTCTCCTGTCCTGAGCTGCAGTCATCAAAATGGGACGATAATTTCAAACCACCCTGAGATGAGCTGATGGCATGAACGCTTATGGGAATAAGAAGGATGTTGCCATTGACAATGAAACAGGGCAAGGGATGGTCCCAGGGGTCCTCCCTGCCCCCACAGAGCCCTGCTGTGCAAGGAGCCTCAGCCCCGCCTGGAGCTCAGTGGGTCTCCCCCAGTATCCGTCAGACCTCTTGCTTTCCTCCCCTTCTGCAGATGGGAAAACTGAGGCCCCAGGAAGGGAAGTGACTTGCTCAAGGGCTCCTTGCCATTGGGTGGCAGCCTAGAGCCCAGGACCTTGACTCCTCACTCTGGACCTTCCCCTCCATCCCCCTCCAAATCCACAGGGAGACCCTCAGTCGGAGTAGCAGCCCACCCCACCTCGGGTGACCAGAGCCTACAGGCTGTTTGTCTGTTTTATACACTTGTGTCTCTGTGTTTTCGCTTTTTCTTTTCAAAAGGGCTCCGGATTCAGGAAAACCAACCCAACATGCATAATTTGGTAATTATTTCTTGCGTTCATCCTCAGGGCCGCGCCTGCATACAGATATTGGAATTTGCATAAAACAATCTTGCTACCAGTCCCACCGCTTCCCGGGAAGAAGACGCCCAGGAGGGGGAGGGGAGGTTCAGGTCGGTCCCACCTGTCCCTGTTCTGTCCTCCACCACGAAGGGAAATAAAGGGGAGGGGGCAGGGGCTCAGCCCTTGGTACCCGCACCCAGGGGAGACAGAGAGGCGGGACCTAGTGGGGCCTCCGTGGGCAAGAAAAACACCCCATAGCAGCCCGGAACCCTCCCGATTAGTATTCAGCAAGCATCTCGCTCAGAAAGGATTAATGGAGTCTGATGCTTAATATCCTAGAGAACAATTAATTTGCCCACAGTTTTGTCATGGTTGAAAGTCAAGTGCTGGAACAGATCGATGCTTGCACGGCGAGCTGGAGCCCAGGAACCTTTGGCAGGAGTGGAATTTTAATTTTCCCATCCTGGGCACCCCCTCCTCCCCATTCCCAGCACACCCACTTTCTAATAGTTCTACAAGCCACTCTCTGCGTGTACTGTGCGTGTCATCGTCACGACAAGAGTCCACTGGGAGCCTTCGAAGGCAAAATCCTCACCGACTTCCATTATGGGATTACAGTCAACCAGCCTCTCTTGGGGATCTGACCTGTTTTATTCCAATTGTCCTCTCCAGCCCCCTAGCCCCACCCCTCCCCTGGCAGGGCCCCAGATGTCTCGACATTGTCACCAGGACGCGCGTTCTGAAAGATGCTGGAGCGAGCTGGGACATGATGGGGTGTAGTGGGGATTTACTTATTTATTTGCTTGCCAGGGTTTCACCATTTGTTTACTCCGAGACTGGCTTGGCGAGGAAACGGCAGGGGTGGTGGTGGGCTTGGGATGCGGGAAATTGATAGGCTGGGAAGGAACGTGGGCTTTGTTTAAAAATCGCTTCCAGTCAAGCTGGATGGAGGAGGCGACGTGGGCAATTTGATCCTGGCCAGCAGTTTAGGGGTCCAGGTTGGGGGCTTCATGGGGGGACAGGGTGCCAGAGGGGAGCTTACGGGCCACTTCTTCTGACCCCTCATCTTCCAGTTGGGGAGACTGAGGCCCAGAGAGGCCAAACGGTTTGTCCACGTTCCCAGCACACAGCAAAGGACCAGAACCGACACCAGCTGAGCATTTAATGCCTCCCAGGGCTGCCACTGAAACCCCAAACCCAGCTCCTCCAAGTGTGCCCCAGGGCCAGCAGCAGCCTCCCCTGAAGGCTGTTAGAGATGCAGACTCTCAGGCCAGCTTTGTGGGCATCAGACCTGCGCCAGCCCATGTGTTTCATACATGCTCTGCGATCGTCGTCTTGAAATCCTTCTAACCAATTTTTGAGCAAGGAAGCCGCATCAGGGTGCACTGCGTCCTACCAATCAGAGCGCCAGGCCTGTCGAAGCAGGATCTGAATTTCAACCCGCTCTCCGAGTGATTCCTGGGAACCACCAAGTTTGATCGTGGCTGATGTAAAATCCCACGCAGCAGCCCCCAATTTGGAGGCCTGGCCAATGAATGCTATCACCCAAAAATCACAGTGGAGGCAACACGTGCCACCCACCCTATCTCCCCAGGAGGAGAGAGCCAGCCTCCATGGGCAAGTTTTCCTACCAGGCTGCGCTTCTGCCTATTCGGTGTGGACCACGTGCCAGGGTCCCCACTTCACATGACCTCCGAGGCAGGTGTTATAAGTGAACCCATTTTATAGGTGCAGATGCTGTGGCACGGGGAAGGGAAAGCAACACCTTTCTGGGGCTCCAGGCTGGGGGAGTCTGAGGAACCAGCTGGGAAACGGCTGAGTAGGGGGCGTTTTATCCTCCGGGGCCAGGGTCCAGGGCCCTTAGGCCAGACACGCTGTGGGAGGCAGGTGATCCAGTGGTCTGACCCCTCCGTACACATGAGGTGACTGAGGCCCAGAGAGGGTGAGTGACCTTCCCTGATCACACAGCCAGCCAGCTGGGACCTCCTGCTTGGCCCGAGGAAGCCAGCCCCAGGGTGATGAGTTCGGGGGACTGAGGAGCAGGCGTCCGTGTGATCTCCACCCTGGGAGAAGGATCCAGAAGGTTCCTGCACACCCACACCCCTGCACGAGTGCTTGCCCAGCCCCCTCCCGACCTTGGGCTGAACCCCACCGCAGGGTGCATCCCTCCCCTCCTCGCAGGGTCAGCCAAGGAGGCCCTCGGCGTCCAGGGTCACAGCTGGGGCCTGCTCCGTGGACACCAAACATCTGGCTGCCGACGTCCAGAACCACAGACAGGCTGTGGGGAGAGAGGCCCCCCGAGAACGCCTCTCCCCCAGGAGGCCCCAAGCCTGGATCTGCCCACACAGGCGAGAAGCAACATTGGAATGAACGCGGGAGAAGCGCGAGCCTGCTTCTCTGGGAGGCAGGGGGGGGCCGCCTCTGTTCCCACCTCTGCAGCCCGGGGACAAGAAGATTTCACTCACACACTCAGGTGACGCTGATACCTCCAGGCTCAGGGTAAGGGCTCAGTAAGCGGTCACTGCCAATGTCATTGTTTTTAACTAGAAGCACAGTCATCCAGCAGTATCCACCGGGCACCCGTTCCAGGACCTCCTAGAGGATACCAAGCTCTCCGGATGCTCAAGTCCCTTATATAGAATGGCATAGTGTTTGCATATAATCTACGTACATCCTCCCAGGTAGTTTAATCATCGCTAGATCACTTATAACCCCCAACACAATGTACATGCTATGAAGATCATTATAAAGACAATGTAAATGCTATGCAAATAGTTGGCTGCCCATGGCAAATTCAAGTTTTGCTTTTTGGAATTGTCTGGGATTTTTTTTCCCCCAAATACTTAGGATCCAAGGTGGGTTGAATCTGTAGGTGCGGAACTCGCAGATACAGAGAGCTGACTGTATTCACCCCAGTGTGTGCACTCTGAGCTCCACTTTTAGCACAGAGAATTCAAGGTCAAGGAGGGAGATGAAGCCACTAGGAGAGAGGCAGCACGTGTGGAAAATAAAAAAACAGGGGCCTGGGCTCAGCTGGGCTTTGGTTCAAATTCAGTCCCCACTTCTTGCAATCTTGTGTCCTCACGCAAATGACTCATGGGACTGAGCCTCTGCTTTCACATCTGTAAAATGGGAACAGCACCAGCATCACAAGGTTGCTTGATGATCACACAAGGCACCGGCTGTTGGAGTTTATGGTCAAGGTCTTCGTTATGACCAGATGTTTCTCATCACCGTTATTTTATTTAAATACCAGGCCCTAGGCAGACGGCTGGTCCTCCTAGGACCTGATATGACAGTGCCTTTGAGCTGGTTCTTGTCCTTGGCTAAGGCCCTTCCAATTTAGCCTAAACTTGGTTTTCTCCACTGCAGAATGGGGAGAATGCTTTGGCCAAGGTCAAGTGCCCCGGCCCTGGCATGCCCTCCCCAGAAATGTCAGAGGAGCCAGAGGCGGCCTCCTATCAAGGGCCACATTCCCCGAGGAAGGTCGGAGACAGGGTTGGGCGTGGCGGAGGAGGCCAGAGACACCATCCATCTCGCGGGCCTGCTCCACGTGCCGGCACGGTTATTAGCGCCGTGAAGATCCAATAATGCTGCTCATCCGTCTGGGAGCCGCATCATGTCCCAGCTGTCTCCTGCATCCCAGGAAGGGAAGAATTAGAGACGAGGCCTTTCTTTATGGCCCTAGGGATGGGGTGTTCTCGCTGAGGTTATCCAGGAAGAACACGGGGGTCAGGGGCGTGGGTTCAGATCCCGGCTTTGCCTCCTCCTTGCCGTGTGGCCTCACCTCTCTCGGCCTCAGTTTCCTCATCCGTAAAACGAGGGTCACACTCAGGATTGCTGGGTGCGATAGCTTGGATCATGCAGAGCACACGCAAGTGCTCCGGAAATAGGAGGTGTCAGCGTTATTACAGAATCAGCTGGCGTGTGAACCACTGCTTTAATCTCCAGACCCTTGACAACATTCTATCCACTGTACCTGGATTTATGAGTCCTTCAAAGACTCAGTGGTGTTTGGGGGAGCCCTGGGCTGAGCAGCTTGGGGCAGAGGGGAGAAAGGGCAAGAGTGTGGTCTCCAGACCTGGTCAGGCTCAGATTCGCATCCAAGCCCTGGCCCTCCCAGCTGTGTGAACTCAATCGAGCTCTCTGAGTCTCTTTCCCCATCCCTGAAATGCACAGAGCATCTCTACCTCAGAAAGGTTGCAGTACGTTCTCACCTTAACTTCATGGAAGAACCATCCCGGTATACAGTAGGGGCTGGATAAATGCTCTCTTTCAGCACTTCATGCTCGAGTCAGGCATTCTATCTGTATTAAAGGAATGGACCACCTTTTACTTGATAGGGAAAAATGTGCTTTACTCACAGACATCCAGTTTTAACTGTACCTATTTCACAGATGTTTCAGAGGGTGTCAAATGAGAGTAAAAAGCAGACAGGGACTCAGGAGTTCCAGGCTGGGGCACCCACACCTAGCGTGAATCTGTTCAGTGGTCTTGAGCAGGGTGCATCTTCCCTCTGAGTTCGCTTTCCAGGTTTGTAAGTTGAGGAGGTAAAGACGATTAACCGTGAGCATTTTTGTGGGAGAGGAAAGTCCTTTGACTCCTCCCCCCCTCCCCCACCACCACCACCTTCACTGTGGTTCGTAGGCATCCAGGAATGGCCAGCCACTGGGAATCCTCAGAAGAATGACATCAAGGGGTTTGGGGGTGCCTTTTGCAGCCCCTTGAAGCCAGCATAAATGAGACAGTGTCAGAATTTACTAGAACCAAGGACGGCTGTCACCCCGCACGAGTTCCCCTGGGCAGGTCCCACTGCCGCCTAACTCTTGGCCACAGTGTGGTAAGGACCCACCCCTGCAGTCCTTCAAGGGGGCAGCAAGGACTTCCAAAGCTATTTTTGGACTTAGATCCCCTCCCACCCCCAGGTCCTGTCTGAGGGTATCTGTGAGATGTGGTTTTAGGGAGGGAGCTTGCCATGCAGAGGCCCCCTGTCATGGAGGCTCAGAAAGACAGAGTGAGGGGTAGCTCACGCCTTGAAGGACGGCATGGCCACCCAGGCATGGGAGGGGATGAAGGAATCTGAAACCAGCCCGGGTGCCTGACCAGATCCAGATGAATGCCATTCCAGAAAGGACAGGTGCTCTGGGATTTCCGTCCTTAGAGAAGCACACCCTCCCTCACAATCACTCATGGTCAGACCTGGAAAAGCAAATAAGGTTTATCTCAAATGCCCATTTTGGTAATCGATTGATAATGGCTGCCAGGAACACTGGACTGAGCTAGTTTTTGAGGTAGGATGTCCAAACTCTCTGGTCTTCCAGAGATTGTCCCAGTTTACACCTGTTGTTCAGAAACCATAATTTTTAATCGTGCCCCCTTTCACTCTCTAAAGTGTCATGGTTTGCGTAGTAAATTATGTGATCACCCTATTTTGAGGCCATGTCCAGCTGAGTATAAATACTTCTGTGATCAATTAGCAATGTCTGCAAGGAGCACAGAACAGAGAATAAGGGCACCAATGGCATGTTCTCAGAGTCAGAGCCCACTCTGGGAAACATTCACACAGGTACATGTCCTTGTAGGTAGACACCAACCTGATTTCATATTTCTAGAAGATAGTCCTGGAGATAATGAATGGATGGATGGATTTGTGGATGCATGAGTGGATGGATAGGTGGGTGGTTGGGTGGGTGAGTAGTTAGAGAGATGAATAGATGGGTGCTCCAGTGGGATGGGTGGATATTGGAGGGAAAGTTGGGTGAGTGGATGAATGGGTAGATGGGTAGTCAGGAGGGTGGATGGATGGATAATTGGATGGATAAGTGATGGGTGCATGAAAAAATAAATAGGTGAATGAGTGAATGCTTAGAAAGGACATCAAAGAAACAGCTAAGTGAATGAATTAAAAAAACCCAGGGATTTTCTAGTGAGAGAGAAGTCCTTCATCTTCTCTCCAAATCTACCCAAACAATGTCTCTGGAGCCCTAGCACTTCTCTGGGAGGTTCCACGATGGCTGAAGCATGAATAAGCCTGGTGTCCCACCCAGCTTTTACATCATCCCATCCCCCATCCCACTGCCCAACAGGACATGAAGGTCTTGTCAGATTCATTGTGCCTGAGGACCTGTCACAGCCACTTAGAACCCAGTGGCCTGGGATAGAGAACCAACTAGAGTGGATTCTCCCAAGTACTTCAAAGGCAGAATGGGATGTTCTACAGAACCCGGAGCTGGGAACCCACTTGGGAAACAGGTTTCGAACACAAGCAGCCTGACCCTGGGGTCTGGAATTCAAACCACCCGCCCAAAAAAGTTTCACCAGAGTCTGATCAGTAATGTCCTGGTACAGCTGCTCATCCAACCACTGACTTATTTGTTCATCAGCCATTTGTCCACCTGTCCATCCCTCTGTCCCTCTATCCATTTGTCTGATATTTATTTGGTGCTTGCTACGTGCCAGGTACCATGCTTGGTTCTGGGTACCATAGAAATCCCATTTGGAGCTCCAAGGCACCAAGTCCTTAGGGTTTCATAGCCCAACGTGACAATTACAAAAAATGGGGAAGGGAGGCGCAGAGAGGAAGAGGGTGGGGTCTCTGGTTCTCCCACCCCCCACCTCCAGCATCCCTCTGCCCTCCAACCTGGGGTGGGAAGCGGGCAGCCCAGCTCACTTGGCTGATCAGGCCACGAACTTGGCCACTTACCTTTAGCATTTAGCACATTCACAGCTTTCAACCCAGTTCACACCAAGGTGTGAATGACTGAATACTCCCGCCCCCTGGGGTGTCGTCTATTGAAAGCGAAAGCTGCGGAACCCCAGGGTCTCTCTGGCAGAGCCCTTTCGGATTGCAGGCAGAGAAACCTAATTAAGGAAGAATTTGAGATGAGCTCTCAGTGGGGGTGGCATGATGGAGGGGTTCTGGGTGGAGGGGGTTTTGGAAAGCCCCATTCGCATAACAGCCTGGCTCAGGATGGGGAGAAAGAGCACTGAGGAGTCAGGAGTCTACTGTCCTGTGTTGGGCACAGATGTCTCAGCTTATGCTCCTGTGCACAGCACTCAACAGTTTGCACAGCATGGCTGGGCAGACACATCCCATTCTGCAGTGAGGGCACTGTCTCAAAGCCAAGTTCAGCAGCGCCCTCTTTCTATTGCCACTGATCCGTAGTGCATGCGCGAGGCCCCTTCTTCCCAGAAATGCACTCTGAGGTCCAGAGCCGGGAAGAGAGGAGGAGGAAGGAAAGAAGGAAGAAAGGGAGGGAGGGAAGGAGGAAGGAAGGGTTCTGAGAGCCCACCGTGCGTAGGGCTCTGTGCTGGCCACCGCCAGACATGACCTTCTTTACTCCTCACGACAGCTCTGGGGAGTTTTGACCATGAGGCTGTGAGGAGACCAGAGTCACTTGATCCAGGTATCATAGTGAGTCAGTGATGACCAGCCCAGGCCAGCGCATCCTCGTCTCCCACCTGGACAACCTCAGCAGCAGCATCTCTACTCTGCCTGCATCACCTCCCCACCATCCCGCCCCCAACCTCCACGGCACAGGCATCCACTCTCCACACAAGCCAGGATGGTGTCTCTGACGTCCTCATCCCCGGCCCTCCAGGGAGACCCACAGAGCCCACAGGGTCTGGGTCCTGCCCCCTCCTGTCCCAGGTGCAGTTTCCCTTCCCCTCATTCTCCTGCTCCAGTCACGTGGCTTCAGTCCTCCAAGGCACCACACTCCTTCCTGCCTCTGGGTCTTTCCACGTGCTGTTCCACCTTCCTGGAATGCTCTTTCCTCTTCATGCCACCCCACCCTGTTGCCTACTTAACTGCTTCTCAGCTGTCAGATTTCATCTTATACATCACTTCTTCCAGGGAGCCCACCATCATCCAAGTGTAGGAGCTGTCCATGGTTCGCAATGCCACAGCTTCTTAACCCACAGATTTCAGCACATCAGGAGGGGACACTACACTGCCTCCCTACCTCGGGGTTTTCTTGAAGCTGAGACACATTCTACACTGTTTCTCAGAAGGTCCCCAGTGGTGTTGTGCCCCTGTTGCCCAATGTGGTACCCAGATCAGTAATACACCCTTCCCTGGGATTTTCTTCCTTCTCCATCTCAGCCTCTGTTCCCTCACTTCTGCTTCCTGCAGTCACCTCCAAGTACATGTCCTCATCCCTAGGTCTGTGTCTCAGGTCCTGCTTTCATGGGGACCCAAGTTAGGACATTTGGCTCCTTGAAGGCAGAGCCCAGACACTTTGGGGTCACTACAGCATCCCCTGCCTAGGACCTGGCCAACAAGTGACCCTGGAGGGAAGGAAGGGAGAGATAGAGGGCACAGAAGGGGAAGGAAAAGGAGGGAGAGAGGTAGAGAGGAAGCGAGGCAGAGAAGAATACAGGTCTTAAACCTGGGCATGTCCTGCTTCTTATCCCAGACATGACACGTCATCCCGAGGTACAGCCAGTGTAGACAAAAGAAGCCCCTGTGTGGACACCCTCCCTCGTTCTGGCCCAGTCATCGTTCAACACTAGTCTGAGTCCCACTTCCCTTGCTCACTACCCTGGCACACACATGCAATGAATTATATCCTCAAGGGGCAGGGGGTGGGATGGGGTCCTGCCTGGGTATTAAAAAAAAAGCCCATGATAGAAAATTCCACCAGCCATTTTTTTCCCTTTTTGTCCCCATGAGCAGGTGCACAATGTAATGCCCCTGATTTTCAAGATCTGATGAAACTGTCACAGACACAACACAATCGCCATAACTCCTCCGCCTCAGGGAGGCCCCAAATATTATGGACCCGTGCATACCCTGAGGCGCAGTAGATAAGGGCATGTCAGGGTTTCTATTACTGGGCCCTGTTTGGGGGATCTGTTTATTTAAATTGGATGGGTTGGGTGCGCCAGGGAGCAATGGATGGGCTGGCAGCACGGGGGGCGGCTGGGGGAGGAAAATGTCGCCTTTGTGCTGCCACCTGTTGACGTCATGCGCGTCTGGAGTTCAGCGGGACGTGGCCCAGTGACTGACGGCAGATGGAACAGGCAAAGCAGCCGCAAGAAGCTGGAGGGAGAGGGAGTCACAGGAAAGATAGCGGGGGGTATGGGGTGTGGGAAATGTCACATCCACGCTGGTAGCGATTTTTGCGGGCAGTCACGATGAGGGGCCGAAAGGCGGTGGGGAAAGGAACCGACAGACTTCGAAAAGGCACCGTGCAAGGGGCCTTCCCTGGTGGCGCAGTGGTGAAGAATCCACCTGCCAATGCAGGGGACACGGGTTCAATCCCTGGTCTGGGAAGATCCCACATACCACGCAGCAACTAAGCCCGTGCGCCACAACTGCTGAGCCTGTGCACCACAACGAAGAGTAGCCCCCACTCGCCACAAGTAGAGAAAGCCCGTGCGCAGCAACGAAGGTCCAATGCAACCAAAAAATAAAGAAAGAAAGAAAAAGAAAGAAAGCAAGAAAGGAAGAAAGAAAAAGAAAATGTACCGTGTATAAAATAACTCCCTGCCGGGCATTTGGGGCCTGATACGTGTAAACTTGAACTGGATCTCACCAGCGCCTTCCCTTCCAAACTCTTGACCGCGGATGGTCTTTGAGACATGGTGTGATCAGACCTCACCTCTGACACATACCCATCTCACTCACTCTGCTCCAGCCATATGGTCACTCAAGCCCTTGAATATGCCAAGCTTTTGTACCACAGGCCCTTTGCACAGCCTAAACCATCTACCTGAAATGCCCTCCTCCAGCTGGCTCCCTCTCACCCTTCCAGGCTCAGTGTAAATCTCTCCTCTGATGACCATCCCTGACCATCCGTCCAAGGCTCCATCCCCACTGCCCGCCTCAGTGTGATCTCTTTCAAGCATCCTGTCTTTTGCCAGCAGAACATTTATCACCCTGGGTAATTATGTCCTTGAGTGTTTGTTTATTTGTTTACTCTCTGGAGAGGACGTATGTTGTTTTTGTCTTCCCACCCTCCCGCCTTTGGAGAAATCTCAGTCTCTCCTTGCGCATGGCTCTAGGCTGGCTGCAGTCACAGACTTAGCCCTCTCCCCTCAATGTGCTCGCTGGCCCCAGAAATGGGGGTGTGGTCCAGTTCTGGGCAATCACAACATCCTGTCCCCCAACAAGAAGGTCTGGTCCAGAGAGTGCACATGGGACCAAGAAAGGGCCCTCGGTGACCACAGAGCAGAGGCCGTGTGGCAGTTCTCAAACATGGTGGCAGATTCCTTGAGACTGCTTGCTGCCAACAAAAGGTGGAGTCAAGTTCTCCTCCCCTTGGACTTGGATGGCCTTTTGCAACTGCTGCAGTGAACAGAATATAGCGGGAGACGCTGCCTGGCCCCTAAGGCGAGGTTACAAAAGGTGACATAGCTTCCACCTGGCTCTCCCTCTCTCGGGACACTCGTCCCTGGAACCCGGCCACCACGTTGGGAGGAAGCCCAAGCCACAGGGAGAGGTCACATGCTTGGCGTCCCAGCCCCAGCTGAGCTCCCAGCCAAGAACCAGCAGGAACGGTCAGACGTGTGAGCAAAGGACACTTCAGATAGTTCCAGCACCCCGACTTTGGGCCACTAAAGGTTATGCCGAGTGGAGCAG
Source organism: Hippopotamus amphibius kiboko (assembly GCF_030028045.1). Classification (NCBI taxonomy): domain Eukaryota; kingdom Metazoa; phylum Chordata; class Mammalia; order Artiodactyla; family Hippopotamidae; genus Hippopotamus; species Hippopotamus amphibius. The sequence goes on along the minus strand of NC_080193.1, from coordinate 6,493,406 downwards.
AGACAAGCTGTCCCACGGAGCGCTGCCCAGATTGCAGATTTGTGCATAAAATAAATGGTGTTGCTTTAACATTCAGTTTTGGGGTGGCTCCTTGTGTAGCGATAGGAGAGGGGAATGGGGTGCGAAGCTGAGGGGATATAGTGTGAGGACTCTCGGAAGCCAGGTTTCAAACCCAGGCAGTGTGCTTTTTCTCAATAGCACAGCCTCCTCCTGAACAAAGGGTGCGTGGGCAGACCTCAGGGGTGAGGAGCTATCTCAGGCAGTGAGGAGAAGGAAAAGCATTTCTTATGACCTAAGCACTCCTTGCTGCATAGAAACAGTGAAAAGAGAAAGAATGGGGCATGGGGTGGGGGAGGCTTAGAAAACTCCTAGTCAACACCCAAGACCCCAACTAAAATATCCTTTCTCCTCTGATCTCACATAGGATATAGTAACTCATGTCTTGTGATTACTCTATGATAATAACAAATCTGGTATTAATGGAATGCCTACTCTGTGTCAGGGGGTGTTCTAAGAGTATTACACAAATTAAATAACTCTCATCCTCACATTGACCCGTGAGGCAGGTATTATTGTGATCTCCACTTTGCAGATGAGGAGATGAGACTCCAAAAGATGAAACGACTGGCCCACAGTCACCCAGTTAGTAAGGGGCACAACCAGGATTTGAGCCCTAAGAAATCAGTCCTTGCCACCTCGCCAGGCAGTCGGTACTTGGTGTGTTCCATGGGCCTCTGAGCTCATGGAGAAAGAGACTGGTCTCCCCTCCCATCCCTGGGGTCCACCCTCACTCCTGGGGGCTCTGGTCCCATTTGTCACACTTGCCCCTTCACCAGGCAGAGTCCTGGGGTGGAGGCATCCTGAGACGTGGGCGGCTCTGACAGTCTAAGGCACTCCTCAGACCCAGCAGGGCACGGCGGGGACCCAGAGCATCGGAGAGAGTCCACACTGGGGTCCGCAGGGCCCAGCCTCTCGGCGTGGGCATGCACAGAAACCAGGGGCAGACAAAGTTTCTTCCAAATGAGTGGGGAGGTTGAGGCAGAGACAGGAGGGGAGAGGAGACAAAAACACGGAAGGAGAGATGCCCGGGATGACATAGGATGGGGAGAGAGACAGAGATAGTGAGGAAGACACAGACGCAGAGGAAGAGAGACGTGTTAAGGGAGAGAGAGAGAGAGACAGAGGCAAGACAGAGAGGAAGAGATGGGAGTAGAAACCCACAGAGGGGAGAGAGAGAGGAGAGAGAAAGAGGAGGGGGAGAAGAGGTGAGAGAGAGGGAATGGCATGGAGGGGAGTGGATGGGGAGGGACACACATCACATGGGACAAAGGATGGTGAGAAGGAGACAGACACCAAGGCACAGAGACAAAGGAGGGAGACAAGGAGACCCAGGGATGGAAAAACAGGGGAACAGAGACCCTGAAGCTGAGAGAGACCGAGGAGAGGCCGGTGTGACTCAGAGGCAGGCGAGGACCTGCAGGATGCCTGGAGAGAGGGGAGGGGGCAAGAAGAGGCTGGCGGGGCAGGGAGAGCTTGTGGACACCCCCCCCCACCCCGTCCCTGTCTCCTGTCACCCTCGCTGCTGCTTCCTGCACAAACACCCGCTTTGTCGGCCAAACAAACCTGGGCGGAGTCTGAGTTGCATCCCTTTCGTCGCAGCTGTTGCCATGTGGAGAGACACCCCCATCTAGATAATCCCATATCCCCCTTCTTCCCCTCAGTTGGAGGGGGATGAAGGCAGGCAGGGGTGCAGAACACTGGCCTCCCCCAAGTCTGGAAAAATAAGTGTGCCTCTGCCTCTTTTTTTTTTTTTTATTCCCTTTCTTCCCCGCTCCTGTCACAGCCAACCGCATCACACGTTCCAGGCAATTTTTTTTATTTTTTTTAAAGAAAACAAGTCTTTCGAGACAGAGGTGACCCCGGCGGTGATAAGTGGGAAGGTTCACCTGGGAGAGTGTTATCAGCTCTCCATGGCTGCCCGGGCCTCAGATTTCTCATTTCGATGAGGAGGCCGCGGAAATTGGATGCAACCTGACCGTTCCTCCTCTGATGAGCTTCCTGGAGCCGGGCCTGCAAGGGCGACCCTGGGCCTCTCTCAGAGGTCGGGGGATGCGGGGAAGCGGGGCGAGCTGGAGGGGCCCTGGGGCTGGTGGGGAAGTGTTCTCCGGAGTGGCTTTCTCTTCTGGCTTGGCTTCCTCTCTTTCTGAGCTTTCTGCCTGGCCTGGCCTCCCTCCTCCCTGCTGTTTCAGCCGAGGGGAACTTCCTGGGTCGGGAGGAGATGCCCACGAGGGCAGCTTGGCAGCCAGAACAGTCCCCACCGTGGGTGCAGAGGGGACACCCCAACACACCTCCTCTTTCCTTCTTTCACCAGCCCAGCTGGGGATCGGCAAATCTGGGCCGTGAAGGACCCGACCGTAAATACTCTCAGCTTTGCCACCCACAGGGTCTCTGCCGCTGTTCTCAACCCCATCCTTGTAGCAGCCGTAGACAATATGTAAATGAATGTGTGACTGTGTCCCTAAAAAACTGTATTTACAAAAGCAGGCAGGGGGCCGGATTTGGCCGCTGGACCATAGTCTGCCAACCCCTGATCTAAGCTAAATCCTCGCTACTCAAAATGCAGTCTCTGGACCTACAACATGGGCATCCCCTCATTAGAATGGGGAAGCTCAGGCGTCACCCCAGACCCGCTGCATCAGAGAGGACATTTAATAAATTCCCCAGCAACATCTGAGAAGCACTGGTCTGCGTAGAGGGAAAACTTGCTCTCTTGCATTTGAGGACCCACGTCATGTGACAGGTGAGGAAACCGAGGCTCAAAGAGAGGTCAGTTGCCCAAGGACATGGGCCAAGGGAAGCAAAGTCAGGATTTGCACCCAAGTTCAAAGCCTACACTCTTGACTGCTAGGGATGAAAGGGACCCAGGTGTGGATTCTCCTGTCTGCCTGAGGGACTGTGCAGGGACCTTGGTGCTTGTCCTGCTCTCCATCTGCCAGCTGCTTCTCTGCTTGGAGAGGCCAGTCAGCCTGTTGTCCACTGGTCTGGTTTCCTGGAAGGCAGGGCCACCTGGGGAGGGACAATGGAGGGAGCATCTGGCCCAGAGCTCTCTGGCCAGGCACCATGGCCCCCACGCCTGTCCTGCCCTCTCTCCAGCCCCCACACTTTCCAGTTCTCTGTGCCTTTTCCCCTCTTCTCCAGCCTCAGGTCCCCTCTCTGAGAACGTACAGGTGCTCACTAACCCGGATGCTCAGAGAAAAACCGTGTGGTCAGAGCTGCTGACAAGGGACCCACTCTGTGTCACGCCATGTCCTCCCTCCAGCTGGATACAGGACCCTTGATCCATTACCAGACCTTCCTGAGCTCCCACGGTGTGCCAGGCTCTAGGCTGGAAATAGCCGTGAACAAGAGCTTCTGTCCACCCCCCAAGGAACAGAGAGCCTGGTGCGAGAGGCAGATGTGCGTGCGAGTGACCGTGATGGAGGGCTGAGAGGGGTCATTGCTAAATCCGAAGGCCAGGGACCTCAGACTGGCTGCTGGGAGGCTGACCCAACATCACAGACCCACTGTGAGCCAGGACCCACTGTGGTCAGTGTGACACTCTGGGAAAACATCAGCCTAGGAAGGGCCTGAACGAAAGACTACAGGTCTTGGCATTGGCCTGACACCCTGTGGTCTTGAATCTGGGCCCTGCCTCTGGACAACCCTGGGTTATATTAAGTGCTTCAATAAATAATACTGCCGCTATTGTCATTATTATTATTATGTACTATCATTGCTGTTGATAGTATTTTTCCGCCAGACTATTCACTTCAAGATAAGTAGACATTCCCACATTTCTGCTAATGCTGAGCAGCCCAGATTCCCTTATCCTAGAAGAGAAGACCAGATAAGAGAAATTACCTTTTCCCTATTTTATCTGTTAGGATTAAGACTGACTGAGAGAGAAGTCGAATAACAGTGGCTTCAACAAGATAGAAGGTTATTTCTCACTGACTTAACAGAAGTCCAGAGGGAGACTCCCAATATGGAACTTTTTCCTCACAGTCCAATATGGTTGCATGAGCGTCAGCCATCATGTCAACCTTCCAGCCAACAGGACGTTGGCAAGGAGGAAGAAGAGGCAAAGGGGTGCTGCCCACCCACTGTGTTTTTAAAAGGTTTCCTTGAAACTCTTTCCACATCACTCTGCTTGTATCTCACTGACCAAAATTTAGTCACAAGGGAGGTTGAGAAATACAGTCTTTATTTTGGAAGGCCATGCACCCAGACAAAAATTGCAAGTTCCATTAGTAAGAGGGAACAAACACATTCAACAAAGGTGACATAGTTTCTGCTTCCCTTGTTATTTGGTGGGGGTGTGGGGTGGGGGGGTGTGGTCTCTCAAAGCAGCCTGAAACCCACCTACTGCAGGATTATCTTTGGAGGCTTCCAGACCTGGTAAGAAGGAACATGTACATTCAGGTGGCATTTTGCAGCATGCCAGACACCCTGCCTTCCCTTCATCCTCGTCTTGTGAAGTAGAAAATGAGAAAGTCCAGGGTCAGAGGGGAGAGTCTCCCCAATGTCACCAAGCTGGCCAGGGACAGAGCTACGTTTTAGATTCTTGGAGGGCAACCTCCAATCACTTTCCAATAAAGCTCACCCTGAGCTGTTGAGAATATGTTGATTCCCTTTCTGTCTTGGCTCTGAGAGGCAGAGATGGAAAGAGAGATACATACAATAAAGAGAGACAGATAGCTGCATCTCTGTGTCTCTTTCCATCTCTGTCTGTCTGTCTCTCTCTCTTTCTCCTTTCCTCTTACCTACTTGAAAAACAATGCAGAACTTCAATTTACCAAAGCTCACCCTTCCCAAACAAGATGCTGCTGATAAGCCCTGGCACCCCTGCCTCCTCACTCCCCAAATAAGACCCCCCGCCCCACGGCATGTCTGCAGATCCCCTCCAGGGAATACATGTCATTGAAGAGGGAGCTGGGCCTAGGGCCAGGCTTCTGCTGGGCGGAGCCGGAGCTGGGTGTCTCTGGGCTTGGAGGAGCGTGTCTGCGCCTGCCCTGAGCTTCTGGTGCTGCATTGTCCCCCTCGCCCCCTCCCCCCACCCCGGCCATTAGATGTGGAGGCAGATGTGTTGAGGACTCCAGCCGGGGAGAGGGGCGGGTGGCCCCTGCAGACAGAGTTCACTGAACCCTGGCCATGGCCCGGCAGGTGTGCCCTGACAGTGTCACATCTCACTGGTGGGGAACTGGGGTTCAGGGGCTACCCTGCTTGAGCCACAGCCCCCCTGAGAGAAAGGGACAAAGACAGGATTCAAACTGGGTGGCTCCAGAGTTAAAGCCCATCACAGTGTCCCCACGGCCTCCGCCCAGCCCCAGCCCAGGGAGGGGCTTGGTCCTCAAATCCATAGTGACCTGAGGGCCCGGCAGAGGCCCAGGTGATCCAGACACAAGTCGTAGAAGGGAGGGGAGTTTTCATGCACGAATCCACACGTACACACACAGAGGCATGCACATGGACACACGCAAGCACAGACATGCACACAGGCAGGCACGTGGACACAACGAAGCATGCGCGTGCACGGACGCACACGCACACACATGCTCGCACACGCACACGTGTGCACACACCCCATGTTGGGAGCAGGGACACAGTCTCTCTGACCCCAGTATGGGGCAGGAGACAGTCTCCAGACGCTCCTTCCTATGGCCCCACACTGGAGACTCAGCCAAGGGTGGAGAAAGGGAAGAGCCCAGTACTGAGGTCTGTCCCCAAGATCTGAATCCCTGATCCAAACTCAATCCTTCAGGCCCCCATTTGCGGGTCTTTGGGAGTGTTTTGGAGCCATCCAGCTCATCATCCTCCTTAGACAACCTTCTCCCAAGTCCAGTCTGTGAGCTTGAATGCCCCCAGCGGCAGGGAGCTCATTACATTCCTGGGCACCCACCCCAGCGCCAGGCAGCTCATGACATGGGAAGGACCCTTGCTTGCCGGCCACGTGACATGAAGAGAACCCCTTTATTACTCTGCGTCTCAGTTTACAACCACAAATGGGGTCGCGGTACCCACCACCATCCTGGTCTCTGTCACCATGAGCTTAACTGCCATCAGGCCTGTACAGCTCTTCCCCAAGGAGGCGAGCACGTGAGAGGACTTATTCTGCACTGCAGCCAGCAGGCCCCTCCCCATCTGGGGCGCTGTGTTCCCCCTGCAGAGAGAGGAGAAGCAGGGGACCCGGGGGCCTCTGCCTGGAGGGAGAGCACCGTGTCCTGGGAGCCACCCTGTTTCCACCCATGAGGGTCTCCCTGCCTCACAAGCCCCAGGCAGACTCTCAAAGGTGAATGGTCACTGGGCAGGGGCCCCCAGGGCCTCGACCTCTCAGGGAGAGTTGGGATGGGTGCTCAGTGGGGCCTGACCTTGATGGGCCAGCTGCCAGCACCCATGAGCAAGGGCACCCAGGAATGTGGCAGAAAAGACTCTGGGCCAGGAACACAAGCATCGCTGTTGGCTCCTGTGTTATGGCCAGCAAGCCTCCACTCTGCTCTGGGACTCAGTTTCCCCAATTACCATCCAATGGAGAGGAGCACACCAACCCCAGCAGGCTGTTATGAGGGTCCAACCCACAAGTAGGTGCCTATCCCCAAAACAATAGGTATTCAACTGTGTGATTATTACTTTCAACCAAACTATTCTATAGACAGGAAAGCAGAGGCCCAGAGAGGGCAGGTCATTGGCACAAGGTCACACAGCCTGCAAGACCTAGCCCATGTCATCCTTCGCGACCCCTATTCAAGGAAAGGAAAGAACCTGCCCCATGGGCCTGGAGACCCCTGACACGGGAACAGCCCATTTCTGTCCTTCACCTACAGACGCCAAGCCCACTGGGCATTGAATTAACTCCTCCTTTTGCAAATGATCCCCGACAGAAAACTCCTCCAGAGACAGGGGAAAATATTTCCCCCAAACCTATTTACTTTTCAAATTTCAGTTGCCATAACAACTCAGCACAACTATTTATGTGAAATCTTCGCCTTCCAAGTCTTGTCGAGCACCACGCTCTGTGGAGAGTTCAGCTCAGTCCTTTCAATAACAACACATTTTTTCAATCAATTTGGGTCTGGGATTTTTTTTTCTCTATAAACACACATAAAGTATGTTGTGCAAAACTTTTAAAAGCTAACAGGGAAATGCCGCGTTTTATGGACCCATTCTTCTCTGATCGCCCCCAACAGATCCTTTCTGAAGCATGGTAGTGACAGGAAGAACAGGCCAGCTTGGGCTTTTTTTTTTTTTTTTAATGCCTTTGAATTGTTTCCACTCTTGGTCATCTGCGGAGCGCCTAGAGTCAGCAGGGATTCTGGTGAAGAGCCCTGAGCACCGGCTCCAGCTCAGGCTCTGCCACAAACGGGCTGCGTGTCCTTGGAAAAGTCAGCGCAGATCTCTGGCCTAGAAAGGGGCACATTTGGTCCAGCTGGGCCCCCGCCCAAAACCGGGGGTGGTGGGTCTCCCGGGCAGGAACCCTGTGCCCGAGGCATCCTGCGAACGTCCTGGGATCATGACAGCCGTGGGTTTGCGTTTTCCGAAACAATCCCAGCTTCAGATTTTCTGTTTCAGGCTCCTTGTGTGCCTTCCTGCAAGCTGTTCCCTCTGCCTGGAATTTCCCCTTTGTCAACCTGTCACGTTGACATGACGGGGCCCTCACTGGTTGGTGTGATGCTCTGCTGTTGCCGTCTTAAAATTCTTAAGTATTTTTGAACAAAAGGCCCAGCGTTTTCATTTTGCAACTGTCCCCTTGGATTCCATAGTGATTCTGGCTGGTCTCTATTCTAGTACACTGTGTGTATCAAATCATTTAATCCTGGACAATGCTTTAAAGCAGGCACTGTTATGATACCTGTTTTACAGATGAGGAAACTGAGTCTCAAGAGGTCAGAGGTCTAAGATTACCATCACAAACTGGTATGCATTAGGCGCCATTCCAAGCACTTTTTCTGTGTTACCTCATCTAATCCTTATAACAGCCCTGTGAGATGGGAACTATTATGATTCTCATTCTCCAGAGGCACAGAGAGGTTAGGTAACTTACTCAAGATCACCCAGCAAGCAAGTGGAGAAGCCATACTTTCCTCTGAGGTCCATTGGATCTCTTCCCTACATGCCAGCAGCAACTTCCTCAACAGGTCCTGGCCTCTGGGCTTACCCCTTCCTTCCCATCCTCAGCATAATAACCAGAGCCATCCATCTCCCTTAACCTGACCTTTCATCATGTTACTTTCTGGCTGCAAGTCCTCCCATGGCTCCCAGGGATCTCAAGAAACATCTAACCTCCTTAGCCTGACCATTGAGACCCTCAATAATATAACCTCTGCTGACCTCCACAGTCTCAATGTCCCCTGTGGCTCTTGTGCTCCCGTCCTCCAGATTATCTGCAGTTAGATCTCTGCACACATCAGGCTGCTTCTTGAATTATCAACTTAGGGACCACTGGTTCCCTACATAGAGTCTGACAAACAGGCACTCTAGAAAATTTTGCTAGATTGAAGTGACCTGTCCAGGTGGAGCCCATCAGGATAGAGCCCAGACCATATAGGGCCTCATCCTTGACGCTCCTTCCCCTTCACCCCCAGAGCCAGGATGCTAACTCCTCAGTATATCTCCAGTCCGGCTCCTTCTCTCTGTCCCCTGCCAGCCCTCCAGTGAGGGCACCATTATTGCTTATACGGGTGCCCCACCTTGTCCCCCACTTCTCTGCCTCCAGGCATTCCCCTTCCAGTCCATTCTCCAAACTCCAGCTGGAGAAACATTTTTAAAACGCAGATATAACCACTTCATTCTCTGCTTTACACCCAGCATTCTCAAAATGAAATCTAAAACACTAACGGGGCTGAGAGGCTTCCGTATCTGCCCCTGCTGACCATGTCTGCACACCCCCAACCACCCCAGGCCACACGCCACCCCTGCAGCCCTCTGGTTTCATGAGCCGTTCCTCCTGCCTGGCTGCCCCAACCCTACTTTCTCCTTTTTGCGTCAGCTGAACAGCTTTTCTTCTGGAAGTTTTCCCTAACCATTCCTCCTCCCCTCAAAGCAAAGTCAAGCTCCTCCTGGGCTCTTGCAGCCCCATCAAAACGTGTGTGTGTGTCACATTACTATAAGCACTGGTCTGTATGTCTGTCCCCTGTCCCCACATTGAAGGTGAGCTTCCTGAGAGCAGAGGTCATATTTTGTTCCTCAATGTACCTTCCATGCTTGGAGCATAGAATGTGCTCAATAAATAGATGGGTAGATGATGGGTGGGTAGATGGGTGGATGAATGGATGGATAGAATGGTGGATAGATGAATGGTGGATGGACGGATAGATGGATGGGATGGTAGATGGATGAGTGAATGGGTGTAACGGTGGATAGATGGATGGGTGGATGAATGGATAAATGGAATGATGGATGGATGGAAGGATGGATGGATGGATGGATGGAATGGTGAATAGACGGGTGGATGAATGTATGGATAGATGAAAGAAAACCCCAGAAACCACCTTGTAGCAGTTAATATTTAGATGGTAAGGTACTCAAAGTTCTGAGCACATAGCAGATCAGCTATAAATGTTTATTGAATTGATGGTTAAATGAATGTCCAAGGGCAGCTTGTCATCAACCCTCCATAAGCACCTGTTTTTCCTCTTGTTTATTCCATTCTCTCCCACCTCCATCCTCAATCTCCCAGCCTCCCATTGCAGCCTGCAGTTGTCATGTGACTCACAGTGACCAAGTTCCCCAAATCCATGCCTGCACATTAATTATTGAGTGAGATAATCCAAATTTACCTAATGAATTAATAATAGGCCATAGGGGTATTTTAATAATGAAATATTTGGAGTTGTGTTTTGCTAATTGCAGCAGGCTTCCATAATTATAGCACGACTGTGGAAATAAAATCAAAATCATTTAGGTGGTATGAAATGACACCCCAGGAGCACCGCCTCAAAGCTTCAATTGATAGACCCGCCAGGATCAGGAAGATCAGTTCGTCTCTGAGCCAACTGAGGCCTGGGGGTCAAGGCTTTTGCAGGATGATTGAGCTGGGGAGGCATTCCAGGAGAGACAAGGGAAGGAACATCACTGAAATATATCAGATGTTTGAGTCACAAAGCACTTTAAAGGCCAACAGAACAAGCAACTGCTTTTACAGATGAAAAGACCAAGTTTCAGAGAGGAACCCTGACTCACCAAGGCAGCCTCAAAACAGAGAGCCTGGACTGTGTCTCTGGACTCCTAGTCCAGTGCTCTCTTGGCCTTGGACCACACGCTGTCCTTCTTTTGCCGCGACACAGCCCTTGGTGGTGTGTCTGAGCCCTGGCCATGCCTCCTGTCTCAATCCCTGCAACTCCCCACATGTACAACCAAACCACGTAACGTACATGAACTTCAGCTTCACACTTCTCTGTCTTTGCCCGTGCCGTGCCCTCTGCCATATTCCTTTCCTCCCCCCACCGAACCTCTACATCTGCCTCGTGAAGTCCTCCCGACAGAGGTGGCCTCCCTTCCTCCTGCCCTCAAGGGCTCCTGCTGCATAGTGGTTGCTCGTCTGTCTCCTCTAAAAACACTGGGAGCTCCTTTAGGCCAAGGGCAAGTTCACTGTGTCTCCCTGGGATATTAACACAAGGGCCTAACAAAGAGTAAATGCACAGTATAGGTTCATTCAAGGCCAGATGGTGGACGGGGAGGGAGAAGAGTCAGGAAACAGGGAAATAAACAAGGAAAGTTGGTTCTGGAGTTGTTTCCAGGATGTGTTTAGCCAAGGCCACCAAAAGGACATTTGGGCTTAAAAGTGCTAGTTTAGGGATATCCTACTGGATATTCAAGCAGCAATAAAATTAGAGACATGAAAGCAAGAGAAATCTCTTCAGGAGGACAAAGAATGCTAATGATGGCAGTTTGGTATTCTCAACCACCCCCCTCCCCCTCAATCCCCCCTCCCCCGCACCCCCCCCCCCCCCCACACACACACAGTCAAGAAGCCTGGGCTATTGACACTGAGGTCCTTTGCTAAGATGTGTCCTCGAGAAGCCACTTGAACTTGCAGCAGACACTGCCCAAAGCAGGTCCCCCGGGCAGAGCTGACAGGCGGCAGCTGGGGCTGGAACCGGTGTGATTATGATCTGTTTCTTCAGATGTCGTGGTGCTGCCACCTCCGGTAACCATGGAGCCAAGTTTGAAGTGCAGGTGCCAGCCAGGTTTGGCCGTCTTTGTCATTTACGAGCCGACAGTCAGGTCTGGGGCTGGGGGCTAATGTGTAGGAGGAGTTTGGTAACATTAAAGCATCACCACCTCCCGCCCCCTTCCCCACTCCACTTCTAAGTAGGATCTATTGATTCAAGCTCTGAGCTTTACTCTGCGAGTCACCATAGCACCGCCATTAAAAACACAGGCTCTGGAGCCAGACTTTTAAGGTTCAAACTCTAGCACAGCCACTTACGAGCTATGTGACCTTGGGTGAGTCTCTTAGCCTCTCTGTCACTCAGGGTCACTGTGGGGATTAATGAGCTGATTTACCTAAGTGCTGGATTTAGGAGATGTCTCTGTTCTTACCTCCTCTGTTAAGAGCACCTTGATTTGCAACGCCCTCCCTGACACTCAATGTGGATTGGAAGATACTGGCCCCACCCACCAGTGCAGGGACTTGGGCACGTACCCCATAACCAGCCAATCAGCAGAGTCCATTCTTCTGGCTACAAGGATTGGTCAGGATCAAGTCCTTGACTCAAGCCCACCAATCAGAGCTAAGGAATCATCAAGGAATATTAGCTAATATGACTGTTCTGTAATTGTGACAAATGTTGACTCCCCAAGCTGAGTCTCCCTAGGCGGCGGGAGAGCCAAGGGAACTAAGAGGTTTGGCATCCTTGGGCAGAGGACACCAATGCCCTTCACCCCTCTTCTCCCCAGCAGGGCGGGGTTAGACGCCTTCTCTCCTGGCCTTCAAAGGCCCCTGCTAGGTCCTGTTCGAAGATGACGTCAAACGAGTGATTCCGAGCGTGGGCCTTGGGCCTGGCAGGCCTGGTTCAAATCCCAATCCCAACCCTCCCTTCCTATATGGGGGACCCTCACCTCTCACCCTTCAGTTTCTTCACCTGGAAAATGGAGATGACCAAGGAACCTGACCCTGGGAAGGTTCTGGGAAGTCAGGCGTGCCCAGGGCCTGGCACAAAGGAGGGTCTCGGGGAGAGGTGCCAGTCACTCACAACATGCCCGCCCTGCCTCCTCTTGCAACTGGCTGTTCCACGTCTGTCTGCTGCCAGGCTGGGCTCCTAAGTCAGGGCCAGTGTGGATGCTCACTGCACCCTCCGCATCCCGTGTGCGGCCAGGGATGGAGGGGGAGGGAGTGAATGAAGGAACAGAGGCGGGGAGGGGGGAAGGGAGGGAGGGAGAAAAAGGAAAAGCACATGCGTCTTTATGACACTGAAAGCCCAGCCGCTCCAGAATCAAAGAGCATCTAGAATGGGAGACAGAAGACCAGTTTAAAGCTCTTCACTCTGCAGAGATAGAGCCCAGAGAGAGGCAGTGATTTTCCCAGGGTCCCACAGCAGAGCCTGGCTGAATAGGCCCCAGCCAAAAGCGCCTCCCCAACCCCTGCAAGCAGCCTCCAGCTCCCCAGCACGTGCCTCCTTTTACCTCCAGCCCCCTCCGCCTCGCCTCTCCCCCCTCAGGCCAATCCCAACATGCAGTGCCTCTTCCTGTCTGGAGAAGACACCACCCCCAAGCCAGGTGCTCCCCTCAGGTGCCTCCTTCCCCAGACGGGCTGGGCCCTGGAAAATATCCTGGGGCCTCCAGGCCGGAAGGAGCAAGGTGACTCAGAGCCAGGTGGGGGGAAGTTCAGGGAGAAAGAGGCTGGGGGCGCTGGGGGAGAGAGTTCTTTGTGAGTCAGGCAAACAAGCTTCTCTCCAAATAATATCAAGAATCTCTTGGCCTGAACTCAAGTATGCAGGACACAAATGTTGGTTTCCTGTAGCTGAACTTGCAGAACTAAAGCCACACTAGCTAGGCTCTGATCTCACCTGCTGTGTAACTTGCATCGTGGGGTAACAGTGACACACAGCCTCTGGCTTCACTTCTCTTCCAGCTGCCTCACCTGGGGAGCCTCTGACTTCTCTAAGGTGGGGAGGGGCGGGTCACCAGTTCTTCCCAACCTGTTGCTTGTATCTGAGGTTCTGACTTTTGAAGTTACCTTCCCCCAAAGCATCATTCCCTCCTCCAGGTCATAAATGCAGAATACTTCCCCACCATGATGGCCTGATGAGGGGGGAAAGTGGGGTAGGGTTACAGGAAAGCTAGAGGAAAAGCTTTGGGTCTTGTTTCAAAGGAGCATCCCTTTCCTGCCTGTCCAGTGTGGGCTGTCCCAGAAGCACACCTCTGACAAGCACAGCAGTGCAAAGGATGTAAGAAGCAAGATTCTGCCATGGTCAACTGGGGCTCCATCCCACTGGGAACCTCTGGGAGGCCCATGGACCATGCCTGAGAGTGTCTCACCCAAGGAGGGAGAGAGCTGGGGTATTTACCTCCATCACCTGCAGGGTCTGCCATTGGCTGAGGGGTACTCCCCTGGTACATTAATCCCTGTCACTTCATCAGGGAAGGACTGGCATTTGGAAGATGTGGGGTGGGCCTGCATGGGGATGGCAAGAACCAAGGGGTAATGGGTGAGCGCCAGCATTATCTGCTACCCTCACACAGCTGCGAATAATAGCCCCTGGCCCGTCCACAGGGCTTTACCGTTTACACAGCACTCACCTGTAATTCCCTAGCATGACCTGCAGACGTTGGTACCACCGCCACATTACAGATAAGGGAGTGAGGCCTGGACCAGGGAAATGCCTCACTGATAAGAGGCCAAAAGGGGGCCACAGATCCAGGAAGCTGGCTTCTAAATCCAAGAGAACCAGCTCCGGAGTTAGCCCAGGCCCCGGGTCCAGATCCTGCTCTACCTCGTCTTGACTTCACTTTGCTGAGCAGTGGACTTCACCTCCCTTTAGCCTCTGTTTCATCATCTGTGAAGTGGGGACAAGATCAGCCCCCCTTGCAAAGCTGATGTGAAGATCTAACAAGGGGATGTGTGCAGAAGGCTTGTTGTGGACCGGACCCAGCACACAGTAGGTGCTCAGTAATCATTTCTCTCCAGGGCCTTTTTGGCCTCATTCTGCCTCCTGCCGAGTCACTGTGGGGCTGTGGGCCAGGCCACCACCACAGTTAATTCAGCAAACCCTTACAGAGCCCCTGAGGTTGCATTGCTCCCGTGCTGGTGCTTCTGTGAACGAGACAGGCCAGGACTCTGCCCTGGTGGGAGGCAGGCAGGTAAAGAGAGAATTCAGTACCATGTGGAGGGCTGCACCCCCCTCAGTGGGAGTCCAGGGACGGCCCAGGGGAGTTGCCCCGGGGAGGGTCAGGAAGCGTGGCCGGGGCTGGGGAGGAGTGAGCTCACAGCAGAAGCCAGGCAGCCGGGTCTGGAGGGAGGCTGGGGTGACAGCGGTGTGGCAGTCTGAAAGCTAGAGGTGGCAGGATCAGATTTTAAACCCCCTCTGCTGCTGCATGGATGCTGACCTAGGAGGGTCATCTCTTGGGTAAATCCAGACTCCCATGGATACCAAGATCCGCGGATGCTCGAGTTCCTTATATAAAACGGCGGTAGTATTTGCCTATAACGTACGTACATCCTAGTCATCTCTAGATTTCTTGTGATACCTAACACAATGTCAATGCTACGGAAATTATTGGAAAGACAATGTAAATGCTACATGAATAGTTGCCTTCGAACGGCAGATTCAAGTTTCGCTTTTTGGAACTTGCTGGGATTTTTTTTCCTGAATATTTTCCATCCTAGGTTGCTTGAACCTGCAGGTAGATGTGGAACCTGTGTACTAGTCAGGCATATTGTACGGGAAGTGAGTCATATCTCAGTAAAGCCGCTGAGGAAACAAAGTTTCCCTCCTCCTATCCCCTTGATGCTGGTACCACTCTGTTTTCCCAGAGGCAACCCTGTGACCTATTCTCTTCTGCTCCGTCCATTCCTTCTTTAGACTTTGGGTGTATCTGGGATAAAAGAAAATTGATGCTGCCGAAATAAAAGCAGTGAATCTCTCTCTCTCTCTCTGTGTGTCTCTCCGTCCGCCCCCCCCCACCGCCGCCAACATTTAACAAGTACCTACTATGTGCGACCATTCCAACATCCATCATCTCTTTCAAATGTCACCACCATTTCCTGAAGCCGTGATAGTCCCACTTGCCAGGTGAGGAGGGAGGTTGAGCAGAGATTTCCCTATTCTCAACATTTCATACAAACAGAATGATAGAATATGGGGTCTTTTGTGTCTGGTTTCTATCACTTAGCATCATGTTTTCAAGGATCGTTCGTGTTGTAGCATGTGTCAGTTCCTTTTCACAGCTGAATGATATTCCATTGTGTGGATAGACCCCCACTGGGGTTATCTATTTCTCTGCTGGTTGGCACGGGGGTTGTTTCTACCTTTTGGCTGTTGGGAATAGTGCTGCTATGAACATTCATTTGCAATTTTTCGTGCAGACATATGTTTTCATCTCTCTTGGGCGGATGCCTGGGAATGGAATTGCTGGATCATATGGTAACTCCAGGTGTCATGGTTTGAGGAACTGCTGGACTCTTTTCCTAAGCAGTTACACCTTTTTTTTATTCCCCAAACTTTCAAAGGTACCATTTCTGGAGCCAGGGGCTCACACAAATCATCTCACGGAATCCTCACCACATGCTGTGGAGGAAGGGAACACGACTTTTGCCCCATCTTCCAGATGAGGAAACTGAGATTCAGAGAGGTGGATCCACTGGCCCAGGTCACCCAGCCTGTGTCCAGGATTCCAGCCAACTGCCTGGCCTCTAACCAAGCCACCAAGGAGTAATGTTTTGAAGGCTGACATCAAAATTGGGGGCAGAAGTGACTCTAACACGGGGGGGACCCTCCCCCACGCCTGCCAGGTGATCCTGGAGAGCATTTACCCTGCGGCTCAGCCGGCTGAGAGGGAAAGCCCTCGGGGGCTGTAACTGAAGAGGCCAGTCTTGGGGCTCTGCTGGGGCCAGAGGAAAAGCACAAAGGGTTCTTTGTCCTGCCCCATTGTTCAGACTCCCAGCCGGCCTTGCTGCGCCCCTCGCCCCTCAAGGGACTCGCTGGGTCTGCAGAGCAGCTGGGCTGTCTCAAGTTCTCCAGGGGGCCCCCCAGGATGGGCATGAAGATTCATTAGGGGCTTGGGAAATGTTGGGGGATTAGTAGGTACTCAGTGTATGGGAAACCATCGCCCTAATTTTTTTCACGTGTCTTCTGTCCTTGATGTGAAGTCCCAGGACACATGCTAACACAGAAAATGAAACAGCCCCAAGGATGGGGATATTTGGCCACCCACCCTGAACCCACAGCCTGTCCATACCTCTTCTGTATCTTTCCAGAAAGTTGTCCTTGCTTGTAGACGAAAGCATGTGCATGTGTGTGCGTGTGTATGCTTTTTTTTTTTTTTCACATCCACCTCATTTTTTTCTGCTACACATTGCACCAGGAGATCATTTCATCCCAAGACCAGCATCTTCCTTCTTCTCAATGACTGTGGTAACTCCACCTACAGAAGTAGCATCCTTTGTTCAGTGAGTATGCATTTAAGTTTTCCTAATCTTTCTGCTACTCCAGGTGGCCTGAACGTCTTGCACACGGATCTTTGCACGCAAGTTGTGAGAACACCCTGTGAGTATGTGAGATGGGCCATTGTTTTGCTTCCCCGTGGGGTGGCCCCATCACACTGTCCCCAGCATGGCGTGGGAGCACCCGTGGGCCTGGCATCCCGCCAGCACAGGACAGCATCAATCGTTCTGTGCTCCTTTACTTTTTCCACATAAAAGAGCACACCCGTCATCAGAGTCCAGCTCAATGGATTTTCACAAAGTCAACAAACACCCCTTGTAACCAATGCCCAGATCAAGACCTAGAACATTCCCAGCCCCCATGCTCCTCCCAATATCACCCTGATCCTTGGTTAGCCCTTTTCACTCATTAAACTCCCCTTCCCCTAAGCAACCTGCTTCGTCCACACTGGCCATGCCCGTGTCACCCCAAGCATAAGCCAGAAAACTTAAAAACAAAAATGCATTTTTTTTAAGGAAAAATAAATCAATAAGAACAAAGGTCAGCCTAATCCAGTTCACAGCCCATTTTTGTATGGTCCACAGGCTTAAAATTATAACCATCGTTAACCATTTTTAAATGGTCGTAAAAAACTAACAGAAGAATAATTCGTGGCACATAAACATTTTATCAAATTCAAACTCCAGCGTCCATAAATAAAGTTTTATTGGAAGGCAGGCATGTCCTTCATGTAAGGATTGTCTCTGATCGCTTTCTGGTTACAACAGCTGAGTTGAGGAGCTGCTACAGAGACCCTGTGCTCGCAAGGCTGAAAATATTTGCTGTCTGGCCCTTTGCAGAAAATGTTTGCCAATGCATAACCAAAGCATCGTCCCTCATTAGGTAGGGAAGGAACCCAGACGCTGTCCCATTCAGGGGCTGTAGCTGCAACGGGATCCCAAGTCATCTGCCTCCAGGGCCCCTGGGTGGGGCTGTGGGAGCTGCAGCCGGAGCCCAGGTAGAAGATACTGCAGCCTGGAGGCAGGCAAGACAGCAAGGAGGGAGAAGAGAAAATGAACTTGAACAAGTCTGGGGGTTAACACCAGCAGTCACGAGTGGCTGAGGGATGTGCAGGAAGAAGGAGAGGAGGAGAGGAAGATACAGGAGCTATACTGGGGAAGCACTTACTAGCTCCATCACCCCAGGAATCATGTGAGCCTGTGCACGGTGCCAAGGGTCCAGAATGCATTTAACCAAGAGAAGGAATTAAGGGAGAAGAAACAATATTGCTGATTGCAGGAGGTGTGTATGAGGGGAGGGAAGACCCCGCATGACGGGCAGGGGTGGTTATTTGTGTTTGGCACCACAGGAGAAGCACCCAGGACATTTGAGAATCACCTGGCCCAGATGTCCATCCAGAGAGTTGCTGCATTCATATTGAGCAGTGGCAATGAGGGGTATTTCCAGAGGTTTCTCCTGGCTCTGGGAATGGAGAGGATGCACACAGGCTCCAGACTCACAAGCCTGCAGGAGAATCCTGGCCGCACCACTCAGGAACCCTGGCTGAGTCTCTTCACCCCTCACAGCCTCTGTTTTCCCTTCTGTGAAATGGGACCATAATCCTGACCTTGTAGAAATATCACGAAGATTAAAGGAGACATCTGTACGTGAGATGCCAGCCCAGAGGAGCCACGGCCCAAATGCCAGCTCCTTTGTGGACCTCTGAAAATCTCTCTAGATCGGCAGCCAGGAGTTCTACTACTTTGTTGATTTAGAGAACTTTCCCCCAGAGGGTGACTCTGCGGGAACAGAGAGAGGCATTCCAGGGTTGGGAAGACACCAGTTACAACTCTTTGAGTGATGCCACCTCCAACTCTTATTGTCATAAAGGAAGTTATTCAAACACGATCAATTAGGCAACCATATTAGCATATTTTTCATTGTAATACAGGCACAAAGAAGAGATTCCCAGACTGTTTATTGCTGTTCTGAGCTAATATTTGTTAAAGTGATTAATATGTTTTTCAAATATCTGTGACAGGCGTGGCAGGCGTTATTTATCTCCACCGGCTAAAGCCTGAAAGAGTGTGGGATGGGAGTCTTCAGAGGAGGGCACCAGGTAGGGGCCTCAGGGGGCCGCTGGGGACAGTGTCCGCCTCCCCTTTCCTGCTCAGGCCTCACCCCTTCCACTGTCCCCTGTCCATCCCCCCCGCCCAACCTCTCCTTGAACTTCCTCCTCTACTGACCATGCCCATCAGCATTCAAGGGCATCTCTCACTGTAACAGATAAGGACCCCGAATCCCTTCTCCACCAGCTCCTCTGACCTCCCCTCTCCTCCAGCTCTTTTGCCATCTTCCTTCCTCTCGCCAAAGTCAACTCTTCCAAAGAACCCCTCACCCTCCCTACCTCCTTTATTCACCTCCTAGTCCCTGCTTTTACAAAATCATTATGAAATATGAAAAGCATACAGAACCTTCTAGAACAGCACTGTCCGAAAGACCTTTTGCGATACTGGAAATGTTCTCTATCTGCACCGTCCATATGGGAGCCACTAGCCACATCTGGCTATCGAGCACTCGAAAGGTGGCTACTGCGACTAAGCAACATATTTTAGAGGAAATTTTAACTTTTATTTACTTTCAGTGAACTTAAACTGAAATTTGGCGAGAGACTACCACATGGAACCACTCAGCTCCAGAGAGTCACTTAAGGAAAGCTGCATACCCACCACCCATCAGCTTTATCAAACGTCTACATTTTGTCATATCTGCTTCCAATTTTTTTTTAAGTAATTAGATGTTATGGATCTGTTTCCCCTTTTTCCTCTACTGAGTTAATCAACTATCTTGAATATTTATTTCTCAGTATTGATCCTTTCCATTCATGTTTTTCTGTGTTTACTATATATGGATCCACCAAAATACATAGCAATAATTCTCACATTTTAATACTTTATCTACATGGTAACCTATTCTATGCATCATTCTGCAACTTGATTTTTTTGTTTTTCAAATTGGCACAGCACTGGTTCATTTTCACCAGTGTATCGTATGCCACTATAGAAGCATCCTTCTATTTCGCTCTCTTCTCGAGGAACATGTTACTGACAACACTGTGATGAACATCTTGGGACACAACCCTTTGGGCAACAGGCTAACATTTCTAGAGAATATTCACCAAGAAGCAATAGTTCGGTCAAGTTACAAAGCTTTAACTTGACTAGATGCTCCCAGATAGCTCTCCAAACTGCTTGTGCCAACTCACACTGCCACCAGCAGCAGAGGAGAGGCCCTGCTTCCCTGCAGGCTCGTTGACACTTGGTATTCTCAAGTTTTAAAATTTGTGTTCAGCAGATGGGTGGTATCTTATGGTACTTTGCATTTGTATTTCCTGATTACTGGTGAGGTTAAACATCTTTCATGACTGTCAGTCATTTGGGTGTTCTCTTTTGAGAACTGTCTGGTTGTACCCATTGCCTATTTTCCTACTGGGTGGTTGGTGTCAGTCTTGTTGATTTGCTAGAGCTCCTTACATATTATGGATTCAATCCTCTCTCAGTTACAGGTGCTCAGATACCTTTTTCTAGTTTTTGTCTTCTCTGTTAACTTATTTATGAAGACTTTATTGAAAAGAAGTTTTAATTTTAAGGTAGTCAAAGGTATCTGTCTTTTCTTTTAGGGTTTATGTTTTTGTGCTATGATTAAGAAATGTCCCCCTACCCCGGGTTTATAAAGACATTTTATATTTCCATCTGGAACTTAAAACTTTCATCCTTTTTGTGTTTCGATCTTTACTGCATCTTGAATTTATTTGTTTGTGTATGTGTATGCCATGTAGTTTGGAATCTACTGTAATATTATTTATATTAGTCTACATTATATCATGCAGTCTATACTGCATAATAAAGTTACGCAAAAAATTGATTGCTTAAAACAACACACAGTTATTATCCCAAAGTATCTGTGGGTCAGCAGTCTGGGCACAGCTTAGCAAGAGCCTCTGCTGAGAGTCTGTCCCGGTGCTATAGTTGAGGAGTCAGCTGGGGCTGAGTTCTCATCAGGGGCTTGACTGGGGAAGCATTCACTTTCAAACTCCTTGAGTTATTGGCAGAATTCATTTCTTTGCAGCTGTAGGATTCGTGGCAGCTTGTTTCTTCAAAGCCAGCAATGGAAAGAAAGAGAGAGGATGGGGGAGAGAGAGAGAGAAAGAAAGAGTTTAGGAGAAAGAAAGAGTTTAGGAGAAAGAAAGAGAGGGACTTGCAGCAAGACAGAGTCTTGTGTAAGGTGATCAAGGGAATGATACCCCATCCCCTTTGCCACATCCTGTTGGTTAGAAGTAAGTCACTGGTCCTGCCCACACACAAGAGGAGGGAGCTGCACAAAGGCCTGAAAATCAGGAGGTGGGATGATGGCGCCCCCTGAAAGATGGCCTGCATATTGTGCATCCTGACCATTGTTTTCCAGTATTCCTTTTTTTAAAAGACCTTATATTTTTGGAGCAATTTGGGTTCACAGCAAAACTTAGAGGAACGTACAGAGCTTTCTCGTATATACCCCCCACATATGCATAGCCTCCCCCCTTATCAACACCCCCCACCAGCGCGGGACATTTGTTGCAACTGATAAAACTGCATTGACACATCATCATCTACCATAGCCCACCGTTTACATTCTAGCTCACTCTTGCTGTGGTCCATTCGATTTGTTTGGACAAATGTAAAATGGTACGTATCCATCATCATGGTATCATAGAGAGCACTTCCCCTGCCCCGAAATCCTCTGTGCTCTGCCTGTTCATCCCTCCCTCCTCCGATTCCTGGCAACCACGGATCTTTTTACTGTCTCCGTAGTTTTGCTTTCTCTAGAATGTCACATAGTTGGAATCGTACAGTATGTAGCTTTTTCAGATTGGCTTCTTTCACTTAGTCATACGCATTTAAGTTTCCTCCATGTCTTTTCGTGGTTTGATAGCCCATTTCTTTTGAGCGCTGGATCGTATCCACGGCATTCTTTCATAGGTGGCCCAACCTCTTCCCTGCTCACTGGTGATGCTTCCTCCACCAGGTATGAAGTTTCCATAGGCCCAGAAGTCTGTTTCTGGGCTCTTTCATTATTGTTGTTGCTTTAGTAGGTTTCCTGCTCCTGCCATCCCTCTGAATGTGCTCTAGTTCCGGGTCACCAATGCCCACCTTGTTGTTGAATTGTATTGGGTCTTTCCAGACCTCACCCCACTAGACTCCTCAGAGGTACCACGGACATTTCTTTCCCTCCTGCATCCTTCTGCCCAGGCTTAAGGTGCCTTGTCGTGGGTCTTCTACGCCAACAGTCCCTCCTACCTGACATGGGGGTCCTGGAGTCACTCACCCTTTGTTTGCCATCTAGGTCATCTCATCTGCTCACGGAGCCAAATGCCATCTTCGGGCTGAGGGGCTCCGTCCCCATCCCAGTCCGGTGCTTCCTGGAACTCCACGTGTGTGCAGCCAGTGGTCTTTTAAACTCTACCTGGCAGATTCGTGGCCATCTCAGACAGCATACCTGCACAGGATTGGGGCTCGATTCTACCACCCCCAGACTTCTATGGCGGCCCAGTGGTTAAGACTCCATGCTTCCACTGCAGGGGGCACGGGTTTGATCCTTGGAAGGGGAACAAAGATCCTGCATGCCACGTGGCTTGGCAAAAAAAAAATATATATATATTAATTCCACTGCCCCCCACATAAGGCCCTCAGCCATCATCTTTCTCTAGCAAGAGATGTGTCCTCCATCCATCCTCTCCCACTGTCACCTCATCCTGGGTCTGAGCACCTTCCTCCACCTTCTCAGCTGCCCAAGCCACTGTCACCTCCCACGTGCGTACCTTCGGTAGCCTCTCAGCTTCCATGCCTGCCCTCTGCAGTCAATTCTTCACACAGCGGTCAGAGCAATATTTTCAAACACATAAATCATCTCCCATCATCCCCACACTTAAAATCCTTTCCAGCGCTTCCCACTGCTCTTGGAATGGGATCCAGATTCCTCAACGTGCCCTCAATCAATAGTGGGCTGTCACCTCCTCTCCAACCCCATCCATCACCACCCGCACCCCCCACTCTCATCCCCCCTCACCCCACCCCTGCTGGACCGTGGAGATGATCTGATTATTTCTCTAAGGGGGAGCCTTTGGGGGTGGTCCAAGTGGTCTGGGGGGAGAGGTGCCAAATTCCCCTCTGAGTGGCAGGACCTGGGCAAGGCCACAAGCCCCAAGGAGGTCATGCTAAGCGGCATTATTTACTTTAGCCCTCTCCAAAGTGTGTTTTGGTGGCGGGAGAGAGTTATGAATAAGCTCTTAATTCCAGGGAGGGCGTGGGTCAGCTCTCCGACAGCAGCATTTATTGACGTTCGTGTCTGCTCCTTTGCCCAGCGCCCCGAGTCTGAGGGGCCTGTCTCTGGCGGGGCTGGTGGCCCCAGCTCACCTGGACAGGGACGGGCCTACCTGTCAGCTCTCTGCAAACTGGCACCAGGGTCTCAGTTTTTCTACCAGGACTACCGGGGCCCCAGGGAGTAAGCATCTGGGCACACGGCCATGAGCAGAGACAGACCCACACCCCATGCCCGGAAGGGAGAGCCCAGAAACCAGCGCCACCCAAGGAACCAGGCGGGTGGGAGGTCGATGGGGCTGTTTGAAGACCTGTCACCTGGTCAGACTGTTTGTTTGTGTTTTCACTGGGCTGGCGGAATCCTTGGGGCGAAAGAGGGAGGAAGCCGGGCTGGCGGGCCCGCAGGCTGTGTGGCTTGAGGCCCGTAGGCTTCCCCCGCTGCGCCTCAGTTTCCCCATCTGTCTCACAGCCCTTCTGTTCTGTGGGCAGGGATGAAACCACAGTTTTTGGCATCCTGCAGTCTCACAGAGGACTGTGGCCCTTTTGAAGAGGAATATTTGAGAATGGAAATCAACAGTTCAGAGAGGGCGGTTTGTATCACATTCTCAAAATGATGACACTACAGCATTGGAGGACAGATGAGTGGTTACGTGGGGATGGGGAGAAGGTCAGGATGGGCCCAACCCTAAAGGGATCCCACGAAGGAGCTTCTCCCCGGGGATGGAGCAGCTCTGCACCTCGACTGTGGGGGTGGGCCTGGGTACCCGCATGTGACAGCAAGTTGCACAGAACTCCACACACACGTTCACGTACCATCAGGCCCTGTGGTCTAGTCAACCGCTTGTAGCAAGGTCAATTTCTTGATTTTGATTTCGTGCTCCAGCTCCGAAAGATGTCGTCACTGGGAGAGGCTGCGTGAAGGGTCTACAGGACTCTCTCTATCATTTTCACAACTTCTCATTTTGAAATTAAAAGTTTCAAGAAAAAGTTCAGAGGGGGTCATGGATGTGTCCAGAGCCACACAGCAAATTGAGAAAGAAACTAAAGTGAACACCCAGGTCCTGATAGGGTCTTACTGAGCTTCCCTAGAATGACAGGGTGGGGCAGGCATTCAGCAAAATGAAAACAGGTGAGTGGTAGTGACGGCAGCATGAGAGGGGAACTAGAGGACGTGGTGGTGGTAGCAGCCGTGACCACAGGAGCAGTAATGACGACGGCTCCTGTTTATTGAGGTCTGATGCCAGGCCAGGCATCTTGCTGGCAGCTTCACATATGTGACGCCCACGCCTCTCCATGGCCCTCCAAGGTCATGCCGGCCAGGCTGAAACTTGAACCCAGCAGCCAGCGTCAGCCCCTCGGGCCTGTCTACTCTCCGAGCGGGGTCCTGGCTGCCGCAAGGGACAATGGGAGGACCAAGGACCCTGTCTGGGGTCCTGAGCTGTCCAGGGGTTGCTTTGGCGGTGAGTGGTCCCACCCACCTCACCTTCACCCACAAGCCATCCTGCTGGAGGTCACAGGCCAGGACCAGGAGGTGTCCAAATAAATAAATGAGCCAGTAGCCACATGGTGCCACTGCTACGAGGCTGTGCTTGCAGGAGGAGTCACCAGCCGGGGAGCCCCAGGTCTTAGTCACCCATCTGCCACCGTGGGCTGGATACCTGAGATGAGCACATCCCTCGCTGGCCTCAGTATTCATCTCAGAAAATTCCGGAGAAGCTTCCCGCTTGGATCCCACATCGTCTCCAGGTGGGGCTGTTTCCAGCTCCCCAGACGGCCTGACCCATCCTCATTGGTGTGGCCCGGACGACCCTCTCCTACCGGGCGGGGCCCTGTATTAGTGTCTTGTAGCTGCTGCAACAAACAAACCGTGCAGCTTACAATAACAAAAATTCATTCTCTCGCAGTTCTGGAGGATGGAAATCTGAAATCAAGGGGTTGTCAGGGCAGCAATCCCACCGCAGACTCCAGGGAAGGATCCCTCCTGGCCTCTTCCAGCTGCTGGTGGCTCCAGGAGTTCCTTGGCTTGTGGCTGCATCGCTCTCTGATTGCTGCTTCCTTCTCCACGTGGCCTCCTCTTCTCTGTCTCTCCTCCAGTGACCTTTATAAGGACATTTGTCCTTGGATTTAGGGCTCACCCAGGTAATCCAGGATGATGGTCATCTCAAGATCCTTAATTTAATTGCATCTGCAAAGACTCCTCCAAATAAGGACACATTCACAGGATCCATAATTTAGGATGTGGACATATCTCTTGGGAGATATGTCTTTAACCCACTATAGATTCTTTGCATGTGTCAGAGCCTAGGAGAGACCACAAGACCCTCCTGCTTTGACGCCAGAGGCCTCCCCACCCTGACCTGGCCTCCACTTTCTGTGCCCCCCCCATGCCCTCAGCTCCAGCCACAGGGCCTTTGCACAGGCTATTTCCCCAGCCTGGGACTCTCCCTCCCCCACTTGTCACCAATTCCTGCCTGATCTCCTCGCTGCTCAGATACAGCTTCCTTGGAGATGTTCCTCCAAGCTCCCATGTTGGGCCAAACTCCAGCTACAAATCCTTACAAGACCCAGAACCTTTCCCTCATAGACTCATCACGGTTGTAATTTTAGCTTCACTTGTGGGATTCTTTGATTTGTGTCTGGCAGGTGGGCTGACGTTTCCATCAGATGCAAGAAGCCCAGTGCCTAGGGTCCCAACTATGTTTACAGGCCCATAAACATGCTCTCATTTCTTTTAAAATCAGCAGAAAAATATGAAGATAATCCAGCCTGGAAAACAACGCTGTCGGAAAATATACTTTTCCTGCTTGTCATAGGGGAAGGGGCCCATGAAGGTAGGTCATCCAGGGCCCACAAAAGTCATCCTGCAGCTCTGTGAGCAAGGCCCCTGCGTGCTCCCAGTCTTGGCACATCTCATGCATATAGTAGGTGCTCATTAAGTGTCCGAAGGGAGAAGGGAGCACGAGAGGGTCCCAACGCATCAGAGAGGGTGGGCTTGGAGACCTGGCTTGGAAGCTGCTGCATAACACAGGGAGATCAACTTGATGATGGGTGATGACTTAGAGGGCTGGGATAGGGAGGGTAGGAAGGAGTCACGGGAGGGAGGGAATATGGGGATATATGTATAGATGCAGCTGACTCATTTTATTGTACAACAAAAACTGGCACAACAGTGTAAAGCAATTATATTCCAATAAAGAGCTTAAAAAAAAAATCCTATCTTTGTCCTCACTTGCTCTTGGCCTGGGGCAGATCGCCTCCCTTCTCTGGACTGGTTTCTCATCTATAAAATGAGAATAACCACACTTACCCCCTCAATTCACTAGGCTCAAGAGAGACACACAGTCGCGTCAGAGCCTGGCGTGGTGGTTGGCTGCACGAGCCTGGGTCATCGCTGGGGTTTATCGAGTGTCAACAATGCACCCGGCGCCGTGTTCAGCTCTCACCACATCCTCTCCTGTGACGATGTTCTGTGTCTGCATTTTACAGATGAGAGACTGAGGCTCAGAAAAGGGACGTACCCACGAGCAGCCACTTAGCTGGACAGTGGTCACACATCCGGACACAGGTCACTCAGCCGGCGAGGGGACACTGAGTGAGATCCGGTGAGCACCGGGCTGGGATGTGGAGGAGGTCCAGTCTCACTGCAGGGAATGGGCTCCAGCAGCAGTGTGGAGAGCAAGACAGGCTTCCTGGGGGCCTGGTTGGCAGTGGGTCCCCTGGAAACCACAAAAGTCCAGGCCCCACTGATGAGGGGCAGTAGATGGGGGGGGGGGAGGGGCAGGATGAGTGTACTCACCCTCCTCAAAAAACATCCATTTTGAAATAAGTCTCTAGATCTCGACTTTTGCCACAGGCAGTGGTAACGTATAATATGGTCTACAGAAAAGCTGGGGAAACTTGAATTGGCTTTGGAGAAAGGAGAGGGGAAAACAGCTCTCCCCAGCAAAAAATAGCAGCGCACAGAAGGTCTAGTAGAGGCAGGTATGCGGTGCTTGGAAATGGAGAGGAGGCAAGGTTGATCTCTCCCCCAAATGCCCCCAAAGCCCTGATTCATTCTCTGCGTTGGGCTGCCCACACTGGAGGCAGAGGAGGCAGCGAGGAAACCAGGCAGTGTTACCACAAACCCAGACTCACCCCAGCTCTGCTCCTTACTTGCTGTGTGGCCTCAGGCAAGCCACTTCCCTCTCTGAGACTTGGGTTCTTCATCTATGAAGTGGGGTCAGTATCGGACCTCCCTTGATGTGTCACTGGGAAGAGTGGATGAGGCCCTAGATGGACACGTGTTCAGTCAGAGCCCCAGTGTATGCCAAGACATCAGTAAGAGGCTGGTTGTTTATCTGTTTTAATGAAAAGGCAAAGCTCTTTACCACCTATCACCCAGCACCAAGGAAATTAGATATCTTGGCCTATGCTAGGGATAGACATCTCAGAAAGGCTTCAGGAGGGTAATGTAGGAGTTTATAAAAAGGATCTCAAGTACTATGAGGAAAATAAAAAGAGACTGGAGTGACTCCAGCAGTGAGGACAGAAGGCACCTTAATTGGGGTGTCAGGAAGCCACATGGTGTCTCAGGCGCCCACTTGTACAGCTGCATTCAGCTGGGAGCTGGGCTGGGCTGGGCTGGGCTGGAAGTTCCCCCAAAAGCTCCACCTGCATGCCTGAGGCTTTGGCTGTTGGCTGGGGCATCTTGGTCCCCACTAGGTGGCATGTCTCTCCAGCAGGATAGCCTGGACTTCCTTCCACGGCAGCTCAGAGCAGCACAAGAATGAAAGTGGAAGCAGCTGGGCCTCTTGAGGCCCAAGCCAGAGTCCCTTCCACCACATTCTATTGGCTAAAGGGAGTCCCAGGGCTGAACCCAGGATCCGGGGCAGGCAAACAGACCCCACTTACTAATGTGCCGAGCAGCATATGTGGACAGGCAGGGAGGAATGTGTGGTGGCCATATTTGCCAAAGACTAGCCAGATGGGATGTGGATGGATGGGAGGACTAATGACAACGTCTAGGGGTTTGGCTGAGCCACTGGGAAGACGGTGGTACCGTGAATCGAGATCAGGAAGGTTGAGGGAGAAGCAGACTAATGGCAGGGAAGAGAATGGAGAGTTCTGCTTGGGCTCTGCTAATACTGAGCTTCCAGGTGGCCCCCTGGCCACCCACCTTAACAAACCAGGCTGCCTGTAGAAGGGGAGGGAGCTCCTTCTGTTAGTTCCTTCTGTGTGCAGTGATGCCGAGAGCTAGGGAAGATCAGCCCCATTCTAGAGATGAAAGAATCTGAGGTTCAGAGAGGTGAAGTATTTTGCCCACGGTCACCCAGCAATTTAGTCTCAGAGTTGGGATTTGAACCTTGGTTAAGAACTAGGAAGCATTTTATCTTACCCCTGTTGTTCCGCATGAACCCAAGGGGCCGGATGGGGAGAGCTGCCCTTCTGTTACAGATAAAAACAACGACGTAGTCTTTGTTGAGGTCTCGCCATGCACCAGGCATTGCTAAGTTGTCATCATACCAGCCAACCCTGTAGAGTAGGTACTCTTATTATCTGTGTTTTACAAAGGAGGGAACCGGGACTCAGCGAGGGGAAGTGACTAGCCCAAGGGCACACAACAGTCACGTCTCAGAGATAGAACTAGAACCAAGGCTTTGCCCGTTCCCAAAGCCAGACTTTCAAGTATTCACCTTGGCCTTCTACTGTCTTTGACAAAATCATACACTCTTTCTGGACACATAATAACATAGCCACCTGAAGGACATTGACCCAAGAATCTATGCCATTGAGTTAGCAAACCACAGTCTACCATGGGCCAAATTCAGCCTGCCACCTGTTTTTGAAAATAAAGTTTTGTTGGAACACTGCCACCCTCGTTCTGTTACATACTGTCTGTGACTCCTTTCTGTTCCAGGGGCAGAGTTGAGCAGTACAGAGACTGCAAAACCTAACATTTACTATCTGACCCTCCGCAGCTAAACGTTTGCTGGGTCCTGATCTAGAGTTAAGGGTGGTTGCATCCTGGCTTCTCGTTTTTGAAATTAGCAGAATGACGCCCAAAGGAGGGGACCCCCTCTGCTGAGGCCACACAGTGGCAGAGCAGAGATGACATCAGAGACCTCACGACTCAGCTCCTTACCCATTTACCCCAAGAAACAGTGCTAAGGGCCCGGGACAGGTGTGCGTTGGCGGGAAGGTGAGGGCAGCTAATGAAGACTCCTTTCCCGTTGAAGAAACCTCCCTTCTAGTCGAGGGGAAAAGCCCAGGCATCTTGGCTGCTCTGACTTCTCAATCCAGCTGGTTTTCAGGCAACCCTCCCACCCTGTGCCTTCCTCTCCAGCTCCAAGACTGCTTCCAAGGCTTCCGCACGTTCTAGAAAATGTAGCCCCTGATCTTCTAAGCAACCAGTGCCCTCCAGCCCCCAAGGGAGCTGCAACTCGGGAGACGATGAAAAGTCGATGCGAAACCCAATCTGAGGCTCTCAGGTGGGCCGCTCAGCGGAGGGAGGGCCTCTCTCGCCCCCCGATGGGCCGGCTCCCTTTTCCTCTCCCAGACGGGCGGCGCGTTCCCAGCACCAGCTGGATCCTCCCAGCCGAAAAGAAAAGTCCTTCAAACATTGCAGGGGTTCCGAAGACTTTTTTTTAAAGTAACCCCCCAAACAGTGGCTTTTCAAGCCACACACAGACTGAATCAAGCTCCATTTGTTTCCAGAAGGCCGAGGGGCAGCGGTTTGGAAAAAAGAACCTTCTCTGAAACTCACAGGGAGGCGAAGGCGGGGTCAGAGGGCACATTCCGATAGCTAAGATGCATTGACAAGGGCCCAGGCCCCCCTTGGCCCTGCCCGGAGACCTGAGGGAGGGGAGGGGCTGCTGCGGGGCTGACGGGGGTGGGGGGCTGGGGGTGGGGGGGGGGGGCACAGGGTGCCTCAGAAACGCTCCCCCCCGAGCCGGCCACAAAGAGTCGGAGGGCAACCCCTCCACTCTTGCCGGCTCCCCACCTCCTGCAGATTTGCCAAAAAAGAATCCCCAGGTCTGGAAAGAGCAGGGCAGGGGGCTTTAGCCATGAGAGTTTTTTCCTTAATGGTTGGTTGGGTGAGTTGAGTTTTGCCCCCAAATCTTCAACTAGGAGGGGACGTAATGAACCATAGTGACCGCTGGGAATTTTTCTTGACCATTTGCAAGAGGGGAGCAGGTGGGGACTGTGAGGTCTAGGCATGCGTCCCAGCTTGGCCATTGAGGGCTAGGTGACCTTGGACAGCTGTCTATACCTCTCTGAGCCTATTTTCCTCGGTGTCAACTGGGATTGGTCCCCTGGATTTGGACCATCCACTAAGATGGCGACAAAGGATGAGGACACGTGTGTGGTGACTGGCACACACAAAGCAGGTGCTCTGAAATGGGAAAGCTGGAGATGGGGGGACCAAGGCGCCAGGCCCAAGCAGGTGAGGCCCCAGTGGGGGCAGGGAAGGACCCAGACCCGTAAGGAAGGGTCAACCTTATACCATGGAATGGCTCAAATGGAAAGAAACTCAGCTGTTTGTCAAAATGCCCTTTCCAGGGGGAAACTGAGGCCTGGGGCACACATAGCACTTCGGTGAAGGAACCCCTGGCATCACCTAATATCCAACCCACAGTGTTCTGGACTCACCTTGTTCAGGTGGCGCTTTGGCCAAATGCCTTGGTCCAGCCCTTTAAAGGTGGGTCAGGAGCATCCTTCCACTATAGAAAGGGGGGCAGGTGCCCAAAAAATTAAGAAAAGGGGAAAGAAAGGTTGTCTTTCTCCCCACGGAGGGCAAGCATTCACATCCCATGTGTTCTGGCCTTGGCTGGGGCTCGTGGGAAGCGTGGGCAGTATCGTAGATGCAAGGTGAATTCACGGGGGTGCAACTGTGGGGTCACACAGAGAGGGGGCAGCCAGTGCAGCCTCGGCTCCTTGCCCTGCATAGGCAGCAAATCCCCACAAGCACCTCCCGGGTGTGCAGGGGGACAAGGGGACAGAACGTTGGGGAGAGGATGTGAGAAGCACCTCCTGTGTGTTGGGCCGTCTACCCACTTGGGGCGATGTCATCATCCTAATAAGCCTCCAGGCAGGCTGTTGATGCCACGCCTTCCAGACGCAGGCTCTCAAACACACTGTGATGGAGGCTACTTTCACCTTGATGAGCCTGCTTCCCCATCAGCCTGTCCCAGGGGGCCACTGATAGTGCCAACTCCGCCGGGCACAGCCCTGAGCGGGCAAAAGCAACTACAATCTTCTCCCCACCGTTTGGGAGACACCTGTGTCCAGGTCCCCTCCTGCTTCATGTAGAGCCAGGTGACCCAGGAGGTCCCCCAATTAGATGTTTTTAACTCATCGCTACTGAAAAATACTCCGGAAGCAAGCTCATGGGCTTGAGGGGAAAAATAGGACAGCAGCTCCCCCCGCCCCCGCCGCGACTTGAGACCCCACAGGACAAATGCACCATCTAGTTCCTCCATTAAAATTCTCAAGGTTGGAAATGATGGAAAGACCCCACAGAGGTCAGCCCTGGCCTGTATCATGGCATGTGTGTGACCTCTGCCCTTGCACAGCGGCCGGGGCCTAGGCTGGCTCACTCACCATGGGTCCCACACTCCAGGGCTTTTAGGGGGAGGCTGTACCACCAGCTGCCTGTCAGGGTCCTTGGACTCACTGCCCTTCCCCCTGACCCAACAAACTTGTGCTTCTGATCAAGCCAACCCACCTGCTCCTGGACCAATGCAATGGCCTCATTTCCTACCTGTGTGTCCATCATCCCACCTGGAAGCTCCTCCCACCAGGAGCTGGTGCTTCCCTGATGCTCTGGACCGCTCCTTCCTGGGCAGTTTCCCCACCAGCCACTTCTGGGCCTCTGTCAGTGGGGACTATCACAGTTCCACATGTTGGGCTGGTGAGAGGATCCCAGGCCAGGGCTGTGAAGTGGACCCTGCTCCTGGGTGGCTCTGGGGATCAGCACTGTGGAAAGGGCCCCCAGGAGATTCTAATGCTGGCAGAATACCCTGGGGAGTGTGGAGGTAACACCCTGAAAAACAGCCTCACATGCACATGCAAACGTACGGCAAAGCCCATCATAGCCTGGTCCACAACCCTTCATGGTTTGCAACATGCTTTCCCTTCCTTCATGAGAGCTCCCTGGCTCTTTCAAGCAGCCTCCCAAGGCAGGGAGGACAGGGCTTCTTATCCTTGCTCAACAGATGCAGATCCTGAGGTCAGAGAGGACCAGGACTTAGCTGGGAAGGGTGTAGGGCAAGAGGCAGAGGCAGCTGGTGGAAGCCCGGACTCAGGGGAGCAAATCCTGGATCCACTACAGATTAGCTGTGTGACATTCAGCAAGTGACTTAACCTCTCTGTACTTCATTTCCTCATCTGGCAAATGGGGACACTAACAAGTTCCTACCTCCTGGGGCTATTGTAAGGGTTAAATGATCAATAACCATAAAGCACTTAGGGCCTGGCACATGGCAAGCAGGACAACCACTGCCCATCATTATCACCAACATCACCATTATCACCATCACCATCATCACCACCATCATCACCATCATCATCACCACCATCACCATCATCAGCATCAGCAACACCATCACCATCACCATCATCACCATCATCATCATCATCACCATCATCACCATCACCACCACCATCAGCATCACCATCATCACCATTATCACCATCACCACCATCACCATCATCATCATCATCATCACCATCACCACCATCATCAGCATCACCAACATCACCATCATCATCATCATAACCATCACCACCGTCATCATCACCATCACCACCATCATCACCACCATCACCATCATCACCATCATCATCATCATAACCATCACCACCAACATCACCATCATCACCATCATCACCATCATCATCCCAGCCCCGCAGCCAACCAGCAATGGGACCTCGCCTAAATTCCTTTTCCGTTCTGGGCGTCAGTCTCTCCACAGTGATCCTCAGTGGTCTCTAACAGCTCTGTGTGTCCAGAGTTCCTGCTTGCAAACCCAAAGCACAGGCTGGAAAGGTGATATAAAGCAGGGCTCCCGGAATCCCACGGAAGTCCACCTCCTCTTTTCCCCATCTGCCAGGTGAGGAGTTGAGACAAGTAATGCCCTGAGAAGCACAGAGCCCAGTCCTTGCCCTGCGACCTTACCTGGGTCCCAGATTCTTCGTGGAGCTCTGCGGGAAACTGAGTTAACCAGCCTCAACGGCCCCTCTGTGGTGACCCAGCCCCAAGGCCAAGGTGGGGTGCGAAGGGTTAACCGCCCACAGGCCAGTGAAGGGAGCCCTGGGTGCTGCCTCTGGACCCCAGTTTCAACAGCCAGAGCCTGAGGAGAAGAGCCCTGTGTTTACATTGGCAGCTGGGCCAGACAATGGAAGAAATGGATGCTTGGCCGGACCTGAAAAGTCGGCTAATCCTGCAGCCGGGCCAGGCCGGCCTCCTTGCTGGGGTCCCTGCTCCACCACCCGCTGCCCCATTACCTAAGCCCCACACAGGGCATGACCGCATGGCCCGGGGTGAGGGGCACAGGCAGCCCAGACAGGGCAGCCATTGACGGGACCGTGCCCAGCCCGGCTCAGACACAGCCCTGTGCACTCGGAGGCGTGGGTGCCGGCATGGAGGACACCTGATGGGGCAGGGCAAACCCTGCGTTGCCCCCAGAGCTCCTGGGCAGGGAGGAAATGTGTTGTCATGGGGGGTGGTGAGGCACAGGGCGAGTTAGGAGCAGGGAGAGCTGCCCCTCCATCCCCTGAGCCCCTGGAAAGAGGGCTTTGCTGACGATCCCCTGAGAGACCAAGAGGCTGAGCCCATCCGGGAGCTTGTCCAGCTTTGGGGAGCATACAGGTAGCTACAGAGACAAAAGGACAGGTGACCTGGCTAATGAAGGATGGAGAGGAGGTGACCCCTCAAAGAGGAAGATCCTCCAGGTGGAGGGAACCAAGTGAGCAAAGGCATGACCGTGGGAGGCCTTACCTGGGGCATCACTGTTTTTGAGTGGGAGGGAGATAGAATGCGGGGAGATTTCCTCCAGGGCACTGGGGTCTAAGCAGCAGGCTCGGGGTCAGGCCTGCTGGGGATGAACCTCTGCTCCCACCCTCGCTGCCTGTGAGACTTCAGGCAAGCCAGTCAGTCTTGCCTCAGTTTTTGCATCTGTAAAATGGGCACAATCAGCAGGTGGCCGATGAGATGGACCGTTCCTCCCTCACAGTAGGCCCTCATGATCACGGGCCTCCCTCCTATGAAATTCTGGGTTTCCATTCCAGGCACTGTGTCAGAGTTGGGAAACCAGGCTCTAGTCCTGCCCCCTGGAGCCATGCCCGCGGCCTCTCCAGCCCTCAGTTTCTCATCTCTGAGATGAGATTTTTCCCTCGCCCCTTATCATCCTCACTGATCAGTGCGGGATGAGAAATCAGAAGATGCTTTGCCAGTAGATGAATTTCTATCATTACTGGGGCCCAAACTGGGCCTCTGGGTGGGAACCAGCCTGGGTTCAAGTCCTCACGGCAAGTAGCTTTGCCTCTCTGTGCCCCAGTTTTCTCATCTCTAAGATCAAGGCCACTGCAGCATCTGTCCCACCGGGTTGTGTTGCGGGTCAAATGAACGGGACAAGAACCACCTAAAGGGCTCCTCAGCCCAGAGACCACTGGGCCCCAACCTCGGATGGTCATTCAGTGATACTGATGCTGTTTGTCCAGGACCAGCACTTTGAAAACCATGGATCTTGTGCACGTAAAGGCCGAACATAATGCCGAGGCCATGGTACATTTCTCTCCAAATTATAGCTCAGGTCATGCTATCAAAAAATTAATAATAGTAACAATCACCCTCTTCCAGTTAGAATTCTGGCCTCTCAACCCTGGAATTTGACCCAAACCCTTGCACCCAGGGGTATCCCAGCCCCAGGCCCCCAGGTCAGCAGGGGCAGCCCCTGACCTTCCCAGGACTGCCCCCCTGCCACCAGCCAGCCCACTAGCACCCCAGCTCTGACCTCTCAGGCAAGAAGGAGGCAAAACAATTAGCTGCTGGGGAGATGTGAGCTGGTCTCAGGCCCCATCCCCTCCCACCTGCCTGCCCTCAACTCCCCCTCAACCCCCAACTCCCCCGCAGCCCAAAGACCTCTGAAAAGAAATTCCTTTTATCTCTCCTTCCCTTTGTCCTGCCCAGGGTGGGACTGTCATTGGAGTCATCTTCTATCTCCAGACAGGCTCAGAGCCCTCCCCTCCTTTCCCTAGGAAATGTGCCAACCAATTAGGAGAGTCAGACATTCATACTCCCCTCCAGGGCAAACACCAGCTTGCCGGCTGCACAAGACATCCTGGGCCACAGGTAGCAAACTCAGAAGGCTTCGGGCCAAACAAGGAGGGGCAAGGCATAAAGAGAACAGAATGCAAGACAGTAGGGCGTGGTGGTGACTGTGGCCAACTGTAGAGTACTGGCCCTGCCCTTAGGGGGCTATTGCCATGCAGGAATGTGCACCCGGAATGCCCACCTCTTCTTAGTTCTTTGAAAGAAGCTGGAAATTCAGATTCTTTTGTTAAAAAAGTAAGAGTCGCTGACCTTCCAAACCCTACATGGGCCAAATGAAAAATATCTGAGGATCAGATATGTGCAGAAAGGCCATAGTTCATGACCCTATTCCAGGCTAGTGTGTCCTGAAGACCAAGAATCCACAAAATGATCCTTGATTAAAGGGTCCTCTGGTCCCCTGGTGGATATTTCTGGGCAACAAGGCAGTCTTAATCTCCTCTGGGAGTCCCAATGTGCGTTAGCATATTAAAGGCTCTGAAAAGGTCTGCAGGAAATAGACCTGATTAACTTTGTGAAGCCCAGGAGAGCATCAGTTGCTCCACAGGGTCTGTCATGAGACACAGCCCCTCCTACAGCTGTGACTTCTGCAGTGTGCTTACCATTTCAAAGGTTGGCAGGCCCCTGGGGTCCATCTGAGCCCTGAGTTAGGAACCTTCTTTCATCTGCTGGCCCAACAATAGTCACGGAGATTGTGCTGGGCCAGGCATGATGTGAGCTCCAGGGACACTATGGTAACACGATAGGTGTACGTCCCTGCCCTGCCTCGTGGAGCCCACACCTAATGGTCCCTTTGTCCAGGTTTGTTCCCACCAGCAACCCCAGCCTTCCCATCACACAGCATTCATGCACATTATATACAGCCTTCATCAGCCAAAAGCAGGGACTGATGGAGAAGCCGCAAAGAACTGGTTCTAGCCCAGGCTGCTGTGGACACACTGTGACACATCAGGACAATAGTACAGACTGGGCACCTACTAAGTCCAGGCAGTGAGCTCAGTGCCGGGGTCAGCTGAGGGCTGGGGGTACTCTGCTCTACATTGGGCTGAAAAAGCCATGTTCCATGTGTCCCTCCTTCTCCTCCTTAGACCTGGAGGGCTAGCCTAGCCGTGTCCTTCCCATAGTCATGGTGGAAGCACAAGAACGTGAGTGGGAGCTGCAAGGCTTCTTGGGGCTCAGGCTTGAAACTAACATGCTGTTACTTCTGCTTCATTCTATTGACCAAAGCAAGTCACATGACCCCCTTCGTGGTGGGGTGGTGAGGGGGTGGGGATGAAATCCCACCAATAGTGGGAAGATAGAGCAAGGGAAAGAGGTGGTGGCTGAGATGA
Source organism: Hippopotamus amphibius kiboko (assembly GCF_030028045.1). Classification (NCBI taxonomy): domain Eukaryota; kingdom Metazoa; phylum Chordata; class Mammalia; order Artiodactyla; family Hippopotamidae; genus Hippopotamus; species Hippopotamus amphibius. Next base: position 6,456,790 of record NC_080193.1, on the reverse strand, counting down.
GGATGGTGGCCATGAGATGGAGAAAAGTAGATGAAGTCCATAGCCATTGAAGGGCAGAATCAGTAGGAATGTTGCTGAGGGATTGGATGTAAGGAGTAAGGAACAGGGTAGCATCAGGTTTGGCTTCTGAATTTCTCCCAGAGTGATGGGGGTAGATGGGGAAGACGGCAGGAGACAGGTGAGGCTAGTCGTGGGGGCTCACCCCAGCCTGCTCTGGCCCCCAGCTTCCTCGTCTGCACCATGAGAGGTCAGGGGAGCCCTCCAGCCAGCCCAGACCCCTCCTCACCCCCACCCCAGCCAGAGCCCAAGCTTCCCGCGCCCGCGCACGGTGACGATCAGACAGCGTTGCTGTGATATACGACCCCCATAGCTCACGGCCGGGCTGCGGCTGGGATGATGTGTTGTTACCATCCATCACCGCCTGACGGGCACCGAGCGCCAGAATTCGGCAGCTGCCCTTCACCAGGACACTTAATTATAAAGGCCTGAAATTTTCCCCTACCTGCCCGGGAAATAAAGGCTTTGTTTACCAACTGCAAGTTGGGAGGCTCCCAGGGGAGAGCCGATATATCAGAGGAGACTGGCAGAGGCAGTGCAAATCCTGAGAGCTGGTAGGGGGGCCGGAAGCTTCTGGGGAGCTGTCACCTCGACCCCCCCTGCCCCCCAGTCCTGCTCTCCGGTTCCTCAAGGGAATATTGGTCCCAGACATTCTATGTCATCTCACCTGTGCTGCGTGTGGATTTGCTCAAAGCCAACTCAGTGCAATGATCTGGGCCCCTCTTCTGGGCTTGCCAGCCTCTTCAAAAACCCTTGGTGTCTTGGGGGTAGGGAGAGGGTACAGCCAGACACCAAACACAACATTCAATGGCCCTGCTCACAAGGATGTGAGTTCATCTGGCCTGGTTCTCAAAGTGTGGTTCCCTGGCCAGAAGCCGCAGCCTCTGCATGCACATTGTCAGGCTTCATCCCTGACCTCATGAAGCCCCGATTCATTGGTGGGGGCTGATCCGGCAGTCTGTGTTTTCACAAGCTCTCCAGCGGATTCCGATACACAGCCAAGTTTGAGAACCATTGACTTGTTTACCCCCACCCTTCCTTTCTGCCTCTGGGCCATCAAGGCTCTAGAGAAGGGGGCTTGGCTTGCCCCGTATGACTCTGAAAGCAGGGACAGTGAGGACACTAGAGCCAGGCTTCCACACTCCCCAGGTGCCTGTGTGCAGCCCCAGGCTGCTGGTTGAGACTTTCTCTGTTTTCTCTTCTGTAAAACGGAGGTAAGGATGCTAGCCTTGTAACCTGTAGTCAGGGCTAAATGAGGAAAACCCCTGGTACCCAGGAGATGCTGGACAAAGGTGAGCCCTTCCCTGGATCTCCCTACATGCAGGCATGCCCAGTCCCTCCCACCTGCACAGAGGGGGCCTCCCCAGCATTCCTGGAGCCCACCAGCTGCAGGAAGGTGGTCAGTCTTCCAGGGGACAGCGTCTACAGCCCTAGCCTTCTTGTCTCGCAGCCCTCCACACACATGGGGTCTTTGCAGGCTTCTCTTCATGTCGGCACTGGAGCCAGGACTTGAATCTGGATCTTTCTGGCTCCCTGACCTCCGGGGCTCTTTCTATCAAAGAGTTGAAGCTGGAGAAGAACAGACCTCCTCCAGGGAGAAGGAAGGTGTTCCTGGTGCTGCCGGACCCTGGAACAGGTGCAATGTGAGAGGGATATAGGGGAAGGCTGAGTTTGGTCCTTGCCAGGTGATCAGCCCAAGAAATGTCTTCTTCCAGATCTGACCTCCTCAGATCTGACTTCATCAGGGAGCAGATCAGGGAGGGCTGTGCAAACTCCCAGGCCCAACCCAGCAGGGCTGAGCTATTTGCACTGACATGGACACCCCGCCCGCCCCTGGCACACAAACACACACACACACACACACACACACACACATGCACCCCCTCCTGGCTGTCCCGCACCTCATTCCAGGGGACTGTGGCGCCTGCCCAAGGGAAGGAGGTGGTTCGCGGTCGACAGACAGAGGGAGTTCATCAGTCCACAGGGGCTGCAGGCCCCTCCACAGCGCCATAAAGTGACACGTGGAGAAACTGAGTCATGGGGCCTGAAAGACGTCGAGCAAGTTGGGATGGGAAACACGCCAGGCCTGCAGCCACGGCCTCCTGGCCTCCAGGATGTGCTCCGCAGGCCCCTGGCTCTGTGTTTCTGAGAAGCCACTTCACTCCCCTAAGCCTTGGAGTCTCTGTCTGGAATATGAGAATAATGATATTCCCCCATTGGGTTGATCCAAACCAGAGCAGAATGAGGATGACCAACGAGGATGGATGCCAACCCTAATATTTGATGTGGGTCCCTCATCACATTTCAGGAATGTGGCTTGTTAGCCATCTACATGTCTCTCTGTTCTCCTTTAAAAGATTTTTTTTTTTTTTTGACCAAGCCACGTGGCTTGCGGGATCTTAGTTTTCCAACCAGGGATCAAACCCGGGCCACGGCAGTGAAAGCACTGAGTCCTGACCACTGGACCGCCAGGGAACTCCCTAAAAGAAATATTTAACTAGCTATTCCACTGTCTTTGGATTCCCCCAGAGGCAGGCCTTGAGATGAGTAGTTTATTGGTACGGGCTCCTTGTCGAGGAGCAGAAGAAAGAGTGAGAGAAGAAGGCAGCTGTAAAGGATGTGTTATCACAGGCAGGTACCACCAGGGACTCCATCCCACTGGGGAGTATTGGAGATTCTACTGACACACACCTCAGAGGTATCCCTCCTAAGAAGGGAGGGACCTGGGGTGTTGATACACCAGCTCCTATCTGGTAGTGGTTGAGGGCTTCCCGGGAGGGGAGGGTATTAACTCCTAGCTCCTTCTTGCCTGTCCCTTGAGAGGGCAAAGCAAACTCTGGTGGCCAGACGAAGAGCTTTAGGTGCTGGCCATTGGATGGGGCTGGTGTGCCCAGAAACAGTGCCAAGGCATACAGGTGGGGCCCCAACAATACAAGTCACACCCTCCTTCCTTCTCCACGTGGAGAAATGCTTTACCTAGTTCAAGACCCAGCTCAGAGTACAACTTCCTCTGGGAAACCTTCTCCAAATGCCCCAAGGAGAATTGGAATGCACCTTCTTGCAGCAACTTTATCTTGTCTCTACTGTGAGCATCGGTTTCATTCACTTGCCAGATGTTTCTCCAAAGGCAGCTGGGTGCCAGGCACTACTCGGGCTCCTGGTCACACGGCACTATAACCGTTCTTGACTTGCCTGTGAGCACTAGACCATGAGTTCTCCGTAGGCAGGGCTGGGTCAGACTCATGTCAGCATCCCCAGCGCCAAGCGCATAGTAAACGGTAAATGTTGGTTGATCTGAACTTCAAGGGAAAAGCAAATCTGGTGCTACATGAAAAGTGCTTGGCTTGGTGCAAAACCTGCTGAAAGAAAAGTTCTGAAGAAATAGTCATGAAAGTGTGGGTACAAGTGGCGTGAATCCCTCTGCAACACATCGCCACCCCGATCTGTCCCCGCCTCGCCCCAGGTGCTCCAAATGACAGAGCCTGCATCCCCTTGGGAGCCCCCAGCACAGGAGCATCTAAAATTAGACCTGCCCCTGCGGGCGCTTAAAATTAGAAGGACTTTGCATTCCAAGATGCCAACAGGTGCCGAGCAACAGTTCACAGACCAAAATAAACGGGTGGCACACTGGGACTTAAAATTAGATGAAGCCTCTGGGTTCAAACTGCTGTCGGCGTTGGGCAAGGTGTCTTCAGTAAAGGATTGAGAGGAGGTAGTCCAAACCTCAGCGTCTGAACTCAGGATTCGAATGGAATCCACATGTACTGAAAATCTACTCGGTGCCAAGCCTGTACCGACAACCTGGCTTGAATTTTGCCGCTGGGTATACACCGCGGTGCTGGCAAACAGCACTATCCTTACTATTATGCTATCTTGCAAATGACACCACAGAGCTTCATTCCAGGGACTTGTCCAAAGGCACCCAAGTGACAGAGCAGGGCTTGAGCCTCTGCTTCTCCCTGGCTGCTCCTGGCTCGTTTTAGGGAACCAGACCACCCTCACCCATTTCTAGGAGGATCCCCGCCTACCAACCCTATACCTCCCTAAGTAGCCTCTGTTTGGGTCATGTGACCTGCCCCTGGCCACTCTGATTGGGCAAAGCAATGGCATCCACTCTAGTGTGACCCACTCCTTGGCTGGTCAGAGACTTGTGGGGTCTGGCTGGGAAGGATGAACAGGGCCATTCAGGTGTCTCCTAGGAGAATGTGCAACGAGCAAGTTTCCTAAGAGGAAAGGATGGAATAGACCCGAGGAGGGAGAGGGATGGGGCAGAGAGCAACGCGGTCATACAACGACTTCGGCTGAGGTTAGGGACCAGTGAGACGTATCGCACTCGCCCTCAACTCATCCCTAGGAGTTTCACCCCCTTTTACAGATGAAAGTGATTGTGATTAGAGACATCACCAAGTGACCCCAGAGAGAGATAAAAACGAGATCTGGGCTCCAAAGTCCTCCAGCCTAAGTGTGCCCATTCACACGTGTGCGTGTGCGAGAGTGGGTGTGGGTGGGCACAAGGATGCGGTGTCATGCAGGAAGGAGGCCACAGGGAGGGCTGGGGACTCAGAGCAGGTGTGGCCCTCAACGCAGCTGCGGTGGGAGCCCCACCCCTCTGGGAACCTTTCCGCGTTTCTTCCGTTTTCCAATAACAGGGCCACCTGGGCTCAAGCGGAAATTGTTACTGACACCAAAACAGAAAGAGCTGTTTGCGGCCTGGGTGCCCTGGCCTGGCAGCTCTGCCCTCACCAGCTACTGGCCTGCCCTCTGGGCTACTGAAAAAAATAATCAGTTTTGGAAACAGCCCCCTCGACTCTCAAATCCTGGATCCTCCACAGGATGACCCTGAGCCAGCTCTAACCTCCTTGAACCTCAGTTTCTCCATCAATAATGCTGGAGAAATCATAGCTCCTTTTTTATAGACTGTTCCTAAGAAATAAACATGTGAAGTCATTGTTCAGTAATTGTCGGTTTCTTTGAATATCCTGAGATAAACTTTGTACGAGGGATCCAGGAACACTGGGTTCCAATTTTTCACTCAGCTACGGACATCCTGCATGACCTCTGGAGAGTCCCTTGTCCTCTCCAGACAATAGTTGTTCCCAGTTCTATAACAGAAGGGTAGCCCCAATTCAATCATTCATTTCTACTATATACTACCAGGTCCTGCACTCAACATGGTAGGTGCAGATGCGAATGAGACAAAGAAGGTCACTGTGGCATCTGGGAAGGCTTCCTGGAAGAAGAGGTGTCTGGCTGACTCCTTTCTTTCTTGGGAGGTTGCAAGAATCTAAAGAGAAAAGAGGTCCACCTCGAGGGTTCCTGTGATCTGCTTGTCAACTGGCTCACTGAATCCAGAACACACAAGTGTGTGCACATCTGCAGGGACCTGTGTAGACATGCAGGACACACACCCACCAGAAGACAGGGTTCGGCAGGCCCAGAGACGATGTCTCGGGGGAAAAGGATTAATTCGAGAGAAAACAGGAAGCAACTCCAAATGTTCAAGCCTCCCTCAGCAGCCCCATTCTTTTTCCACACTTTATGAAAATGAGATGGGACGACGGAGGGCGGGGAGGTGTGTAATGCTCTGGCTATTTCCTGACGTCCTTCCCAGTGCCCCAGAGGCCCGGATGGAGTGCGATTATCTCCTCCCCGGCTGGGAGGGAGCTAGTTCAGAGCCAAAATCACCAAGACATGGGGAAGAAGCATGAAGAATGATACAAACAAGCCAGGCTCGTGACTCCAGGCCAACAGGAACGGAGCCAACAGCTCTCCCCAGCCCCAGCCCCGATCCAAACGCTGGCTGGTTCCCCAGCTGTTGGCTGCAGAGGTGATGGGGGTCCAGCTTTGGGATCTGAGTCCTGCTTCTTGAGTGAGACTGATGGGGGAGCTGGTGTGGGAATCTGAGGTGAAACAGGAGACAGGTGCATTGAGAGTTCTCTCTCTCTCTTTTTTTCTTCTTTTGGGTGTCTCCAGCTCTGCCAAGTAAGAGTTTCAGAATCTACCTTTATACCTGTGTCTCAGCATCTCTCATTACCTCCGCCATCTCTGTCTCACTTCCTTGTCCGTGTGTGTGTGTGTGTGTGTGTGTGTGTGTGTGTCTCCAGCATCTATCTTTGGGAGTTAGAATCTCTTTCTCTCCCAAACAACTAGGAGGAAGCTGCAAGGATAGCTAGGAAATGCAACCCTACCAAAAATCTTGCTATGAAACACAAATTCAAATGAGACACCCTCTTCTACCACATTGACAAAAATAAAAAGACCAACAATACCCTTCATTTGGGATGTTACGTTGAGGGAAGAGCAAACAGGCACTCTCAAAAACTGTTGATGAGAGTAAAAACCGGTATTATTTTTTGGTGGGTCATTTGACAATATTTATAGAAATATGAAATGTACATGCCCACTGACCCAGCAATCAATGTGCACAAAGAGGTATAAGGATGCACTAGGCTACAAGAGCATTTTTTATGCACCATTGTTTGTAATCATAAAAAAATTAGAAATAATCTACAAATTATTTAGTGAGGATCAGTCAAATAAGCCAAGGTGTAGCCATGCTGTGGAAGTGGTAGAATATTACACAGATAGTAAAAAGAGTGAGCGCAAACTATGAGTCAGGACAGGGAAAGATGTCCATGAAATAAAGTAAATTACGTGATGTATTAGTTGGCATAGGTCAGGCTATGCTGCAATAACAAATATGCCCCAGAACTTCAGGGGCTTGATACAAAAAAGGTTCATTTCTTGCTCACACAAATTCTGATGCCATTTCAGTCCCTCTCCAGGGTAGCTGTCTTCCACACAGTGACTCAGGTATCCAGGCTGAGTCCACCATGGGGCTCTACTTTCTCAATACTGGGCCCATGGTTACTACAGCAGGAATGGACATAAAAGGTTCACACCTGCTCTAGCACACATCGCGCCTTGGCTATAAGTCACATGCTCTGCCTAAATGCAAGGAAATTGGGGGAGTACATAGATATCAGGTAAACAATAAATGGCTCAGTCAAATATAATGATCACATGTAAAGTACAGTCTCATGTGTGTGAAAAAGTTAACCCATGCTGGGGAGTGTGGGAATTAGATGAAAACACAAAAAGATCTGGAAGGACATATCAAGGTATTGAATGAATTGATCTCTTGAGAGGGGAATAGACTTGGAATTTAATGGGCTGGAGCATGATGCTCCCAGTTTTATTCCATAGTCACTCATATTGATTGATGCCAAAAACAGCAGAAAGCTGGAGAGGCAGAGAAATGGAGCCCTGGTGACCTCATTTGAGCATCTGGATCAATCCATTCCTGAAGCTGATCCCAATTACTGCAGCCAGTATTTTTTTATTCCTCACTCCCCTTGTTTTTGTTTTTTGTTTTTAATTTTTAAAATTTGCTTTAGCTTGTTTTCCTTAAGCCTCCTAGAGGATGGGTTTTTCATCTGGACTTAAACTCAGATCTGCTAGATTCCAATGCCCACTCTCTTAACCAACATATAAGTTACCCTGTCCTGGGCACTGGAGTCAGAAGGGACCTTAGGTATTATTTGATCCAAACCCTTTCATTTCACAAATGAGGAGATGGAGACCCCCCTGAGGTCACAGAGACGCCCACCTCACAGCCTGCATTGCTGTCTATATAGCACAGGGCTTCCCACAAAGCCCCCCACATATACCTGACCTTGGTCCCTTACATGCCTCTGAAGCCCTGCAGAAGTCAGAATCACTTCTGATTTTTAGCACTTGATGACTAAGGCCCACCCTGGTACCCTTGGCTGTGAACTATGTCCTGAGGAATTTGTTGCCAATAACAGTCCAAGTGCTGACACTCAAGACTGACTTAGTTCCTTTTTCTTTTCATTGAGTATGGATTCTAATGATGGCATCCTCCCTCCCTGGCCTTCCAGTGGATTTGTTCCAGTAGGAGTGAAAGGCAGAGAGTCGCTGCTGACCCGCTGCAGGAATTACAGGTGCCCCACAACCCAAATGTCCCGCCACTCAAGGCCTCCAAGCCTCAGGTCCCGCCCCTGTAAGATGGCAGTACCCATAGCACCTCCCTCACAGGGTGTTGTCAGAATTAGATGACATTTCACATGTGGTGGTGTGAATGCCACTGTGTAAATGCCAGTGGGCATCTTCCTCATCCTCACTATACAGGGCCCAGCCTGGTGGGCTAGTAAGCCTTTGGGATTGAGATTTAGGAGACGTGCTTGTCCATCCCTGCAGGGTCACTCATTCCTCTGAGCCTTAGTAAAGTCCCCTCCATGCTGAGCCTCAGTTTCCCCAATCACGAAGTAAGACCAAGATTCTCTAAGGACCTTCCTGTCCTAACAGCTGGACCTTCAGCTGGAGGAACAGCATTTAGCTGATTGCTCTAAGTCCCTGTACACCTGCTGGGTACCAGTCTGAACCAGGGTCCCTCCATCCATTAGCTCACCAGCCCTAGTGCGGTGGGTACTGTTGCTCCAATTTTCAGAGAAGGAAAGTGAGGCCAAAGAGACCCAGGAAGACTCATGTTGGCCATCCTGCCCCAAGGTTCCTTGACACATTCCTAAGCGAGCAAATTAGACTCTGTTTCAAGTTGCAGCAGGCTCTACAGGATGCGATCTGTTTCCTTGGAATGAGAGTCCCCCACTTCCCGGTGGGGAACCCCCAAGTCCAGAGATCTTGATTGCCTTGTCCAAAGCCATAGGTGAGGAGCACAGAACAGGAGTCCATGGCACCTGACTCCCAAGAAAGGATTCTTTCCCCCAGACCACGTCATTTCTTTAGGATTAAGAAAGCCCTTCTCAGCTCTCTCCAAACAACAAAGCCATCAGAGCTGTTTTCAGAGGCCAGGAAAACGTTGCAATTTTTGAGATCAGGGCCTCCATCCCCTCTGGGCCTCCAGCCGGACCCACGGCCACAGCCCGGAATGGAGAAGGGGGTGGGATTTTTTAAAGCAGCCCTTGATGCCCGAGAGACCTGAGTGTGAATTCTGTCTCAGCCACTTACAGTGACTTAGGGCAAGTCGCTGCCCCTCTCCAAGACTCAGTTTCCACACCCCATGGGGGGTGTGCTGCAGGCTAGGGGAGGTGAGGGTGACTCTTTGTGGGTAAGTGTGCACAGCACGGGCAGAGAGCTGAGCAGGCCTGAGGGCCAGAGCAGAACGGGGGTGAGGCCAGCGAGGTGCCCTGGGCACACATTTTAAGGAGGCGCCTAGTTCCAGGCCTGGTGGGGCCCCTTGTTGCCATCACCCCAACACCCCCGGATTAGCAGGTAGGAAAAATGAGCCGGGGCCTCCCGGCCTGGCCACCACCTCCCAGCATCCAAGCCCCTCCGTCCCCATCCAGCCTTGGGGGCCCCACCAGGCAGGAAGGAGTTAACTGGAAGCCCTTCCAAAGCAAACAGGGCTCAGAGCTGCAGCCAGCCCCGAACTCAAAACACATGGGGAGCCCACGCCCCTCCTCCCTCCCTCCCCTCCCCCAGGGCTGCCTCTGTGCAGCCTCCCTTCCCCTGCCCCTTCACCTCGGCCCCTGGCCATCAAGTCCTAGGGACGCCTCCTCCTCTGTTCCCCCTTCCCTTCCTCCACCTTTGTCATCCCCAGTCTGTTCCCGTTGAGGGTGGACGGCTACCAGCTAACCTGCTTTCTGTGCTTCCTGGACACTCTCAGCCTCTCCAGGTCCAGGCCCCCATCTGCCAGGGGGAGAACCTCCCCCCCCGCCCCCCTCCCCCCCCCCCAACGACTCTGAGTAGAAGCTTCTAGCTCTGTGGTCATCTTTGCAGCCTCCTTTGACTCTAAGAGTGGAAGTGCCTTGAAATGCACACATCGAAATATCCACGTCCCCTCCCCTCCCCTCCCCCCACCCCCCAGGGGAATCTGTGGCAGGAACTGGGCTGACAGCAGCTAAGACGCTAAGACGGGGTCTGCACCTCCTGGCTGGGCAACTGCAGCCCCTTCCTGGGACTGTGGTCTTTCTGGAAAGTGGAGTTGTGGATGCCTGGCCTTCCTCAGGGCCTCTGTGAGGATGGAGGGAGACCTGGGGTGGGTAGGGATGGCCTGCAGGGGTCTTAGCATCTTGGTGTCTCTATTTTCAAGGTTTTTTGCTCAGATGACACTTTCTAAGAGGAAGGAGACTCTAGCTCTTAGAATTCCTGTCTCTCTAAAACAACTGATAATTGATCTTTTAGTAACAGGGATCATATCAATATCTTTGATCCACACTTGCACCCCAGTCCCCAGCTGAGCCCTTCCTAATCATTATTTTATTTATCTACACGACAACTCTGAAAGGCAGGTAATACTCTCCCCATTTTACAGATGAGGAAACTGAGGTTCAGAGAAGTCTACAAATGTGCCCAATTGCATTTCTCTTTAAAGAAGAGAGAGAGGACACAAAAGCCCAGCTTTCTCTCTACCACCCTCATCATTTATTAGTTGCCAAAACCAAACAAACAAAAAATCCTTTTCTAGGGGCTAGAGAAGCTTCCAGTCTACACCAAGGAGGGGGTAATCCACAGGTACCTAAGTCAGCACTGACAGCTCACACAGGTAACCAGGGGGGTCAGACTCATTCACTTCCTTGTTCATCAAAGTGTTTTTAAACCGATCTGCGCCTGGGGTGCTTTATACTGGCCGTGCACAAGGCAGCATGTCACCCTCAGAGCCGCCAGCAAGGTAGACCCGACCTGCCCATTTTATAGAGGAGGAAGCTGAGACCTAGATCAGGGAAGGAACTTGCTTGAGGTCACAGGGTGGTTATCTGAATCCAGAAGGAGCCCTCAGTTCCCAGACTCTCAGGCTGGGATCCCATGATCCAGCAGAGGCTGTCACCGTCCATATCCCCCTGGAAAGGTTTGTTACAACACAGACTGCTGGGTCTGCCCTCAGAGTTCTCCGAGTCAGAAGGTCTAAGTGTACCCAAGACACTGCATTTCTAACACCTTCCCAGGAAAAGCTGATGCCGCTGGTCCAGGGACCCTGCTCTGAGAGTAAGTGACTAGAATGACAGCCTGCCAGGTATTTTGAGGAGTTCAAAAGGAAATGTTTGGGGTAGGGATGGTGGTACCCCTAAAATCATCCCACATAAGTCATTCCACATAGCCAGTGGCAAATGGGCCCTCCCATTTCTTAGCTGGGAAAACTGAGGTTCAGAGAGGGAACGTGCCAGGCCCAAGGTGACATGGCTGAGGTTGTGACTAGGCCCCCAGGAAAAAACAGCTACGTGATGGCCAGGCCCAGTGCGAAATGAAAACGCAGGTCTCCTTGTTTGAAAATGTATTAAGAATTTCAAGACAGCAACGGCACAGCATAAACCAAAGCATGCGCCCCTTCAGAGCACGGGGCTCTGGGCAAGAGCAGAGTCCGATGTCATGGACTGGCCCGTCGGCTGCCCCCTATACTGAGTCCCCAGCTAAGAGTCTGGAGACACAGTGGGGGTCACAGGAACGACCCCAGCTCCTGGCCGCAGCTGCCTTCCCAGAGAGCGGTCCACACCATCCGTCCACCAGGTGAAAAGACCCCAAGAGGTGGCCGCCTGGACTGGATTTCAGTTTGTTTTCTTTAGGTGGAGAGACACTGCAGGAAGCCGACCTGGAGGAAATCCAACCCCTAAAGAATTTGGCCTGCCCCAGCCAGGCTCCCAGGGGCCCCACAGGCCCCTCCCCTCCCACCCTCCCCCTAGTCTGCATCTTATTCTTGAGCATTTTAGAAAGCTTTGTGAGCCAGGGGGAAGGGCCAGCTGGGCAAAAAAGGGGAGAAAATTATTTTAAAAGTCACAGACCAAGGAGATGTAGCCCTGAGGAGTGGCTGAAGAATGGAGCGGTTTTTAGAGAAAGAAATGAGGGTTGAGCGATGCTTTGCTGAAATCCCCAGCGCGGCACAGTCTGGGTTGACATCATTCAAAGTCGTGGGGGGAGGGGGAAAGGAACAAGGGCCTCCCAGGGGAGGAGACCCTCCCTACTGCCTTCCTGGCCCCACCTGGTCCCCTAGCGGCCACCGGGTCTCCTCCTTTCCCCCCACCCCCAGGAGACACCTTTGTCCCCGACTCAGGTGACATGGAGAATCTTCTGGGCTAGGTATGGGCGGAGGACCTGAATGAAGCCACCCCATGGCAGATTTCTAGGGGAGGATGTGTAGCGCTCCCATCTTCTTTCCAGGGACTGTGAAGGGAGGGAACAAAAGCCAGCTGCAGGATAAGACCCCAGCAGCATCTCATTTGTGTCACCAGGCCACGTGTGCGTGTCTCTGATGCTTGTGTATTCACGACAACCGTCCACTGACCATGGTTATCTGCGGGAGGGTGGGAGAGAGGGCAATTTTTTTGTTTTTTGGCACTAAACCCTCCCCATAGCATAAATTTTTCTAAAAATATATGTTCTGGAACTTTCTGTTAAATTGTGAAAATAGAGTCCATTAACTGATGCATGGATAAACGGAATGTTTATTTATAAATGTATAATTGATTATACATTCATTCAATGGAATACTATTCAGCCATAAAAAGGAGCAACAAGCTGACCCGTCCTACAACATGGAGAAACCTCCAAAACATGATGCTGAGTGAAATACGCCGGAAGCAAAAGGCCACAACATATTGTATGATTCCATTGATATGAACTAACGAGAATAGGTAAATCCGTAGAGAGAGAAAGCAGACTGGTGGTTGCCAGGGGCTGGGTGGGGAGGGAGACTGTGGAGTTTAATCTCCGGTTTCGTGGGTACGGGGTTCATTTTCAGGGTGATAACAATGTTTTGGAACTAGCTAGGGGTGGCGGTTGTACAACACTGAATATACGAAATGCCACCGACGTGTTCACTTTAAAATGGTGAATTTTATGTTATGTGAATTTCACTTCGGCTTTAAAAAAAAAATTGAACATGAAAGCGGATCCTTGGTGCACCCCTTGAGGGGCTGCTTGGCGAGATCTGCTGAGGCTGGACAGAAAGTGGAACAGGAGGATGCTGGCAGCAGGCTCTTCGTAATAACTGCAAACCAGAATCTACCCAGATGCCCATCAGTAATGGATGGGGCACAGACTCTGGAAGATTCGCAGAATGGAAAACCCCCTGGCCGTGAAATGAACAAACTACCAATACCCACGACCGCAGGGGTGAATCTCAAAGGTTCAGTGTGAGCAAAAGAAAAAACCAAGGCATAAAGAACACACATGACTCTGCTCCAATGAAGTTCAAGAACAAGGAACCTTAGAAGTCAAGATATCGGTTACACCTACTGAAGGTGGGGAGCAGCTAGAAAGGGAGAAGAGTTCTCGTGGGTGGAGTGGTTTCCCTGCAGCCAGGCAACATGGCAAGAGCTCTCCGTGCGTTGAATCCTCAAATGTTTTTACACCCATTTCACAGATGAGGAAACTGGGGCTCAGAGGGGTGAAGTCTTGTGCTTGAGCTCAACAAGGAGCTAAGGAGCAGGTTGAGGTTTGAATGCAGTTGTGCTTGGTTCCAGGGACTTAAACACTGCAGGGACTTAAAGACTTATAACAGCTCTCAGACAGGCTTGGACCTTGCGCCTTTCTGAAGCCAAAGCCCCAGGCTCTTAACCCCACCTTCTAAGTTCAGGTGTATAAAATACTTAGCACACAGCAGGAGTTCAATCCGTGTTGGCTATTATTATCAATAACAGTGATAGAACTTCTATAGCGAGAGGTATAGGCAAAGGACAGGCCAGCCTCGTGATCAGTGGTGGCTTCAGCAGTGTACAAGCAGTCTAGGGACAGAGGCCCAGGAGCCGGCAGGCCAAGGTGCGTTCCACACACCGGAGCCCAGACCCCTGGCGCCTGTCTTCCCAGAGCCCGCAGAGTCTTTCTTCTGAGGTCTTCTTGACCAACCAGGCCAGCATGCACGGGCCACTCTGGGCCTGCGTCAGAAAGAGGTAGAGAGTGCATTTAGAGAGCCCTGCACGGAGCACCTGGGGGGCTGGGACCAGTGCAGTGTGTTCTGAGCTACTGCACCATGAAATATGCATTGAAAATATGTCTGGATCAATCAGAGGTCGGAGGTCAGGCTCCAGGGACAATGCGTATTCCCTGCATTTCCAGACGTCCCCAGCAATTTCACAAATGAGAATTGAGACTGCCTTGATTACCTCTCCTGGGGCAGATGGGAAAGGGCTGCGTGGTGTCCCCTTCCAAGGCCAGTTTCTCAGGCTGATGACAGAAATCTCAGCCTTGGCAGAGCTGGAGATTGCCTCAACGTCAGATACTCCAGTGCCCCTATTATACAGGTGGGGACACTGAGGCCCAGAGGGGGAAATGGACTTGCCCAAGGTCAAAGGGTGAGAACTGGAGGCAGAGTCAGGATGCGAGACCATGTTCCTTGACTCTCAGGCTAATTCTCTCTTGGCCAAAGTTCTCATTCTCCTACCTAGGGTCTTTGAGTCATTCATTTCACAAATACTCACTGAATAAAAACTATACACCAGGCTCCATGCTAGAAGCCAGGAAGAAGCCAGGCAGTGAGCAAGCCTAGGCGTGGCCCCTGTCTTTGGGGAGCTAACAGCCCGGGGTGATGGAGTTTCCAGCTGGTCCCCTCAGTAAGTTCACGCTCAGCTTTGGAAATTCAGTCACCTGAGCACTTCATAGATGTTTACTGGGCCCTTCCTGCACCCAGCACAGTCGCCAAACTGGGAAATGCAAAGATGAAGAAGGCACAGTGGAGGATTCTAGAAAATCCAATCCATTGGATACTGCCTGTACATCAATAATTATAAATTGAGGAAAATAAGCGATGGCTGTCAAAACAGAGCCAGTGCCCCTGAGCTTGGGGAGGTTAACCAGGGCTTCTTGGAAAACGTGGCCTTTGATGTGGGTCTTAAGACCACAAGAATTTAGGTAGGGAGGTGATGTGGGGGAGAAGGCATTCTAAGTGGGAGAACTGGTTGTAAGCGGAGGTGCAGATGTGGGACCATGAACATTCTGTTAAAGACACAGCAAATGGCCTCCCTGGTTGGAGCTTTGGAAAGAAGCTGGGGTAGTAACTTCGGCTCATGCCATAGGAGTTCAAAGCCACATGAGAAGGTTATTGTTTATTCTGTGATACAAGGGGAGAGCGGTTGAAATGTGGATTCCTCACCCCTACTCCAGACTTGTGAAGTCAAAATGCCTGTTGCCCCAAAGATAAAACATGGAGTTACCATGTGATACAGAAATTCTGCTCCTAGGTATGTACCCAAAAGAACTGAAAGTAGGGACTTGAGCAGATACTCATACACCATTGTTCACAGCAGAGCTATTCATGATAGCCAAAAAGGGGGAACAACCCAAGGGTCCATCCACCGATGAATGGATAAACGATATGTGGTCTATCCATGCAATGGAATATTATTCAGCCATAAAAAGGAGTAAAGAACTGATACAACGGGTAAACTTTGAAAACATGATGCTAAGTGAAAAAAGCCAGACCCAAAAGGCCACTTATTGCATAATTCCACATCTAGGAAATGTCGAAAATGGGCAAATCCGTCAGTGGTTGCCAGGGGTTGGGGTGGAGGCAGGGGACTGGGGATGCTGGTTAAAGGGCACAAGGTATCTTTGGGGGTGCATAAATAAAGCTGTCACAGGAAATGCCTGGGACTTAGAGCCCGGACATCTGCATTTTAACAAGCAGCCTAGGTGATCCTTTACAGATAATGGGCACCACTGAGGGTACAGGGCTAGGGGGACGACACGATGGAAGACGTGTTTCCAGAAGGTAGATTTGGCAAAAGGAAGAAAACCAAAGGGGCCCCTCAGAGCAACTGGATTGCCAGCACAAAGGAATCTGACCTGTGCACTCACAAAGTTGCTCTTTGGCCCGCTGTTAGGGAGATGGCTTCCAATGTCCTCATGGTCCACCCTGATTACCTAAGCCCCTGTGGAGGACCCCTGTATCCTTCGCTCTCCTGTCCAAGCCTCCACTTTCCACATTCTTCCTGCAAGCACTGGGGAAGCCCCTCTTTGCTACATGGCCACGGGGACGGGAACGCCCACAATCATCCCTGCTGGACGGGACATGTCATGTCAACCTCACCCAGAGGGTCTCACTTCAGCCACCCTCCTCTGGTTCAAACCTCCAGTCCTAGGTTCCCTCCACATCTGACATATCCACACTGCATTCTGGCTGATCCCTCCACTCCCCACCCCGGAATTCCGGGTCCTCCCTTCCTCTCTCTCCAGGGCTGGGTTGGCACACACCAGAGGCCTGGAGCCGCTCCTAAAATTGCAGGGCTGAGTCAGGTTGGGGCGACCCTGGGCACCCCACTTCTGGAGGCTGCCCTGCTCCTGCCTGACCATCCAAGCTAGGGCCTCTCTGCTAAGAAGGGATGATGGTCCCACCTGTACGGGTCAGGAAGCCCTCGTACGGCCCCATTGCCTCACTTCCCAGAAATCAGCCTTCCTGAGTTGTTCTAGAATGTGTTTGCAGGAAGGGTCCCACTTCGGATCACATCCTTACACAGGTACAGAAACGTATGATTTGCACATCACTCGTGACCTCACCGCTCTTGGGGTCAGTTTTCCTCATCTATAAAATGGTGGCAATCATAGTACCTACCTCGTAAAGCACTTAGTGCACACACAGAAGCTGTTCCAGTGGGGGCAGGGCGCAGTGCATACAATACAAATGGTAAATGAATATCAGAGTTTGGCAGGAGGGGAGGGGCTCTGGCGGTGGGGACATTCCATTTCTTCACCCAGTTCCTGGTTACAGGGATGTGTTTGGTGTGCCAACGTGTGCCAAGCTATATTTAAAGCGCGGGCACTTTTCTAAATGCACATTACAATTACACTCCAATAAGTCCGAAAAAAAAATACATTCGAATTTAGGAACCCATAGGTGCTACATTGAAAAAAAAAAAATAAAAGTAGAGCCAGGCCAGGGTAGGTGGACCAGACTGCAATTTTAAATAGGGTGGTGGAGAAGGTCTCCAGGATAAGGTGACATTCGAGCAAAGATGTGAGACAGGTGTGGGAACTAGCCTTTTGGTTACTTGGGGGAGAGGATTCCAGGCTACGGGCATGGCCAGTGCAGAGGCCAGCCGGCAGAAGGCAGTGAGGGGAAGCTGTTGATTTATTGATATCACGGTTTCTTCGTTTTCCTCTTTGCTTTCCACATCAATAGCATGAAAGAGCAGAAAGATCTGCCCCTGTTTTATAAGGAGGAAACTGAGGCCCAAAGAGGGGAGGGCCTTGCGGTGATGTCACCCAGCAACTGATTGGTAGAGACTGGACTTGGGGGCAGGTCTTCTTACTCCATTCCTTCCAGCTTGTCAGGTGGGCAGGGGCAACTAGCAGCACCGCCCCGCCCTCCCCAACCTCAGGGCACAGCAAAGGAGGGTGCCCCCCCCCCCCCGCCATCATCACCCCACCACCACCACCACCACCTGCCCCCAGGTGTTTTTCCTGGAGTCTTCAGGGAGGATGCCAGGTCTCCACCAGCCCCGCCCCCACTGCCGCAGGCCACGCCCCCATCCCCAGGCCATACACCCCGACCAGCCTGTGATCTCACTGCAGCTCTTGCCAAAGCAGCTGAAATCGTTCAGTTCTTGGCTCCGTTCTGTTGGGGAGGCTGGAGGTGGGGGCGGCGCTGGGGAAGGGGATGGGGAGAAACAAAGCCTTCCTCCTTAGAGACAGTCTGTTTTCCCAATGGCTTGTTGAAAATGTGAGGCTTTCATGCTTCAGGCTCAGAAGGGAAAGAGGGGAGACAGCTTGGCAGCAGAAACGTTACTCATGGACGCCTGCTTCCCGGGAAGGAGGCCGTGTGGTAGGACACGCACCCACTGTGCTCTGTGGGCAGGAGCAGTGCCAGCTGGGTGTCAGAAGGGACACAAACGTGTTGCATTCACAGCGCCACCTTGAACTTCCTGCAGGTGACTCGACCACTCCAAGCCTCAGTTTCCTCATCTGTAAAATGGACATGCAGTAGCTCCTTTGTGGTGGGATAACCGGGGCAGTTAGTGAAATCACTCAAGCTGTTAGCACAGAGCCAGAAACAAGCCTGTGCTCCGCATATGCAACTTATAGTGATGCTTTATGTACGTGAGGGTATCGTAGTTGCAGTGATGCTTTGAGTTTAGGATGATGCAAGCATCTCCCTTTCCAAATCAGCAGTTAGTCCCGGGGGGTTAAATAGCTTGTCCAAGGTCTCACAGCCACAGGACTGGCTACAGGACTTGGGGGAGTCAGTGCAAAACGAAATGCAGGGCTGCAGGTTCAAAAAGTATGAAGAATAGCAAGATGGCAACAGCGGAGCATTAAACCAAGGGTAAGGCCCTCCTGCATGTGGGGCTATACAGGTATGAATACACCAGCACGTGGAGACATTTGCATCCAAGATCAAGGTCTCAAAGACCTGGAGTTGAGCCCCAGAGTGGGTCCCCACCACAAGCACCTCTCTTCCTAACTCCTCTGCCCACGTCTTCTCTACCCACCCAGGGCACTCAAAAAGCCACTCGCTTGACTCTTTCCAGAGCCCATCTGCATGTGGGTGGCAGAACGCGGTTGCAGCTCACAGCTCCTGGACGCTGGCTGTGGCGAGGGTAAGCTGGGGCCCCCCAGCTCACGTGCAGCACATCACAGCCGCTCAACAGGTGCTCACGGCGATGACCGGGCTCGTGTCAACTCTGAGTCCTGGAGGGCTCTGTGGCATGCATTCCACGGGGCAGATGGGCCAAGGGAGGCCCAGGAGGGCTAGAGTCAAGTGAGAGAAGACTCGCGGCAGGGTCAGAGCTGCATCTGCCCTCCGCCATCCCTACACCTTAAGTCACCCACTGGCCCATCCTTCCTTCTCTCCATACGTTTCCAAGGTCAGGGACTTCATCCATCTTGCTCAGCATTTTAGCCTCCGTGCTGGGTAGAGAGCAAGCTATCAATAAGAGTTAGTTGGATGAATAAACAAAAGAATGAATGACTGAAAGAGCCACTGTGGCAACAGACTCTAGGGTGCCCCCCACCCCAAAATCCTCACCTTCTAATATTTATGCTCCCACATAGTCCCCTGCCCTGGGGTGTGAATGAGACCCATAACTTGCCTCTAACCCGTAAAATACGGTGAAGTGGGCGGGATGTGTATGATTACCTACACAAGGTTGTAGTGCCCATCTTGCTGGACTCTCCAGCTCACAGAGTGGCTTTGGAGAAGCAAACCGCCCTGGTGTAGGCTCCCTGTGTCGGGAGGCCCACGTGGCAAGGGACTGTGGATGGTGTCCAGGAGCTGAAGGTGGCCTCTGACCAAGAGCAAGGATGCCTTCAGTCTCACAACCAGGAGGAAATGAATTCTGCCCCCAGCCTGAGTGATCTTGGAGGCAAATCTCTCCCCGGTTGGTCCTCCGATGAGACCACAGCCAAAGACTGACACTGGTGGCAGCTTTCTGAGACCTTCTGCTGAGGATTCAACCAAGCCGTGTCAGGACTCTTGACTCACCAAAACCATGAAACACACAGAGGGGCTGGGACTTGCCTGGTGTCCCACAGCTGGGAAGGGGCAGAGCCAGGACTGGAACCAAGTCCTCTTGGCTCCAGAGTCTTATCGCTGAAATGCTACACCCAGGAGACTGCTACCTAATTTGTGGGGTCCAGTGCAAAATGAAAATGCAGGGTCCCTTGTTCAAAATTTGTGAATTTCAAGTCAGCAGCAGTAGAGCATTAAACTGAACACAAGGCCCTCTGTGACGGCACACGTCACATGCCCGTGAAGCGGGCCCTGGCTACACAGGTGATGTTAGCTGCCATTATTCTTATTACAATTTCCTCCTCCTCTGTGTTTGGAGTCTTCAAGTCAGGGAACAACGGAATAACTGAGTTCTGGAGTCTCAAGGATCTTGGAGATGCCAGAATTACAGAACAGTCCCCTTGCCCTCAAATCCTTGCTAGTTCAGGACCCAGAGGAACAGAAAGAATACAAAATACATTGGGGAATACAGAGTGTTGGCGCTGGAAAGGTCATTGAATCAACCCATTTTACAGATGTGGAAGTTAAGCCCCAGAAAATGGGAGTAGCTTTCCTGGTACCCAGGACGCCCAGATCTCCCTTCACTGCTGAAGACAATTCTGTGGGTCCCAGGCTCTTTCCATTCAGCTGGCAGGACCCCCCCATTCCTCTACCTCTGGCTCCCTAGGGTGACTCTTCATTCCTTCGTCCTCTTCGAGGGCCCTTCTTCCAAGCCAAGAGCCTTTCTTACCTCAGTGCCCCAGGAGAAGGGTACCAGCGGCTGCTTAACTCCAATGATGGCTTCTTTAGAAAGAACGGAAAGAGGAGAGGAGGTGGAGGCAAACATTGCCACTCTAAAGAGGCCCTCGTCAGCCTGTTATGAGTGAGGAGTTTGTTTTTTGTTAATATGTTTTCTGCATGGCGTGCTGCAAATAACAACATCTAGAGAGCAAATTGGTGGTGTATTTATTGCTGTTGGCTCTCCAGCAGCACTAAGCCAGTCATAACGGAGAGGCCGCTTGACGTACAGGCTCAATTCTGCCTGGTTAAAGAGATCAGGGCTCCGCTCGGGGGCTGGGTTTCATCAAGTCAGCGCGGGGAGCAACCCCAGAACACCCAAGCTAATAGCATAATAGGATTGAGCCTTCCGTGTGCTCCCCACATCCCTGCAGGATGCTCTGGGTAGGCGCTGGGCTCCAAGCTTCCAGTGCCCACCAGGCACCAACCCAGGCCCAGCAAGTGCTGTGTCTCCCCTGCCCAGCCAAGCTGTGCTCTCAGCTCTGCAAGATGCTGCCAGGTACCTGACTGGGGCTGCAGGAAGGCTTAGACTGGGGCTGTGACTTGCTCAGAATCCCCAGCTGAGTGAGGGATGTGAACCAAGTCCAGAGTCCTTCCTCTTCATTGCTACACCCAAAGCTGGCTACCTAATTGCAAGCTGAGGTGCAAAACGAAAATGCAGGGTCCCCGGTAAGTCACGCACCAGGACGATAGGGGTGCATCATTGAGCAGAATATTGGGCAGAGGAGACGCCAAGGGGGCCACCTGGGTTCAAATCCAGCACTGTCGTTCCTCGCTGGGTGGTCTTGGGCAAGTGGCTTAACCTCTCCCTCTATACCTCTATTTTTTCATCTATCAAATGAGTTTAATAATGAGTGCCTACCTCATAGGATTATTAAGAGGATTAAACTGAGTCAATACACAGCAAGCCCTTAAGACGGTCCCTGACCCATAGTAAGAACTACACAAGCACAGACCGTATCGTGTTTGGAAAGATCACAGGTCTGGAACCTGCAGCCTGGACTTTGCATTTTGAGTGAACTCAGGTGAGTCCCCTCAGCCCTAGATTCTTTATCTGTACACAAATGGGGGAACAGTTCACGCCTATGTTTGGGGGTCTGCAAGGGTTACCCTGGGTGGGGAATGTGAACGAGTTTTGGAAACAGCTCTGCACAGATGCTCTTATCTTGACTCAGTTTTGGAGTCTCTTGGAAGAGAGCATCCTACACTGCTGGCAAGAGTGTGAACAACCCCTTGGAAAACAATTCGGCGATATGGTAGCGAGGGGAAGACGCACATATCCGTGACCCAGCAGTGTCACTCCTAGAAATGAACCCAAGAAGTATCCTGGCCGCTGTGCTCTGCAGATGTACATACACGTGCTCAGAGCAACCCTGGGGAAGAGAGCTCCAAAACCCCGACTCAGAAAGAGAGCAGAGTTGTGGTTACCAGGGGTGGGCGTGGTGGTGGGGGGTGGATCAGAGGAAGGTATGAACTTCCAGCTGTAAGATAAATACGTACCAGGGAGGTAATGGAAAACAGGATGGCCGCCGTTACCACCGCTACGTGATAAGTAGGAACGTTGTTAAGAGAGCAGCTCCTAAGAGTTCTCATTATAAGAAGAATTTTTCTTTTTATTGTATTTATATGAGATGATGGATGTTGATGAAACCTGTGTGGTAATCACTCATGATAGGTGCAAATCAGACCATTGTGCTGTGCACCTTAACCTTATACAGTGATGGCTGTTGGCTGTTTCTCAATAAAAATTTTCAAAACAATAAAATTTTCTTTTAAAACAGTTTTACTAGAGTATAGCTGATTTACAATGCTGCGTTAGTTTCTGCTGTACAACAAAGTGAATATGCATACATATCTCCACTCTTTTTTTAGATTCATTTCCCATGTAGGTCATTACAGAGTATTGAGTAGAGTTCCCTGTGCTCTGCAGTAGGTTCTTACTAGTTATCTGTCTTATATATAGTAGTGTCTATGTGTCAGTCCCAGTCTCCCAATTTATCCCTTCCCTCCTTTGCCCTCTGGTAACCATATGTTTGTTTTCTCCATCTGTGACTCTGCTTCTGTTGTGTAAATAAGTTCATTTGTACATTTTTTTAGATTCCACATATAAGTGATATCGTAAATTATCAATTAAAAAAAAAAGACCGTGAAGTCAGAAACCAGGCCCCACTTTGACGCCCCTGGACAGGAGAACAGATGACTCAATTGTGGGATAGTGGGGCGGGGGGGGAGCTGCGCTGGAAATGAATGAGTCATATGAACTCCACAGAGTTCTTTTGTGGCCACAGAAGAGTCCTTTAGATCCCCAGATTGTCATGGGGATCATTCAAATCTACACAAAATTTCACAGAACTGTATACGCGAGGAGAGACCGCGCAGGTGAAAAAGTGGCAACCTCCGGGTAGGGCCCATCCCCTGCCAAGAGCACTGTACCAACGGCAGCTTCCTGGTTCTGATCGTTGTACCGAGTATGATGTGATCACTGGGGGGAAGCTGGAGGACAGGTACAGGGGACTCGCTGTTTTATTTTCCCGCTTCTTGTGAGTGCTCAACTGTTTCCAAATAAAACCTTAAAATGATTAATGAATGAATCACAGCACAGGCAACAGCATGAAGGACTCTCAAAAACAGAATGAGGGAAGAAGAAAGCCCTCAGATTCCATCTACGCTGAGTTTTAAAAGGGCCACCCCTACAAAATATTATTTCGGAATCTTACACATGTAGTAAGTCACTAGCTAAGCAAAGAGTCACACCTGAGCCAGAAGAGGGACTCGCCTGAGCAGCAGGTAGCGGATGTGAACGGGGACGGGTCCGCAGGCCCCGGCAACACAGGTAACATGCCATGTCTCAGGCTCTGTGGTGGGGAGGCTTGTTTGGCTTTTCTTTATATCATTGTAGCCTGGCGGTAGGCATTTTATTTTCTTTGCATTAAAATATCTCGGTAAGTATAAATTTTTAAAAAGAGTTTGATCACTGGGGTCAGGAAGGCCTGGGTCCAGGGCTAGCTTTGCCCCTCAGCAGCCCAAAGTGACCTTGGCCAAGTCACCTACCTCCTGGAGCCTCCTGACACCCCATAGTGTTCTGGGAAAGCTTAAAATCAGGTCTGCGTGTGATGGCCTAGCACTGCCCTGAAACACAGTAGGGCATCAGATGGCCACTCAAGTACAGCCCTGGCAACTCCAGTTTGATTCCAAAATCCCGGGTCTCCAAGGAGTCTTCCAGGTGGAGGCTGATGGGCAGGAAGACAGATATCCTAGGATATCTTTCCTGGGGAAACGCCCTCCTGGTGCTTCCGGTATCTGAGCCTCTCTTTTGCATAGGGACTCTGGGAAAGGTCTGCAGTGACCATGTCACCCAATTACAAGTTCACCTCTCCCAGCATAACCCCACCCAGGTCTCTGAAGTTTTATGCTGGGAGAGGGGAACTTGCCTGCTCTCTCCATACCACCCTTCCCCAGCTTGTCTCTTCTACCAAGGAAGAGGAGGCACCCTGAGTTATTTGGATTTGGAGGAGAGGCTGAGCCAGGGTTGCTAGTGGCCAGGATCCCTGGGACACTCTTCTCAATTCCCCTTCCTCGTGGAAGAGTCGGGACTTCGTCCTGCATGGAAACAGCCAAGCTACCTCATTTTCTCTCTCTTCTCTAATTCATCCACGTGGATTCAGATCTTGGCTTTCTCTCCTGTGGCTTCCTCCTTCTCAGCAAGCTACAGCAAGGCCAGCTTCAGCATGTGACTTGGTCAGGCACCTTAGACCCTACACACAGATCCTGTGGCCCAGCCTAGCTGGATCAAACCTCACTAACAACCATCTGAAATTCACCTTCCAATCTCCCTCTTCCCATCCATCTCTCCTTTACAGATGTTGTCATATTTATTGCATCCTACAATTTAATTCTACTCCCCAGAAGAACAGACTTGGTTCTGTATTGATTGAAAGCCCAAAAACTGACTAAGGCAAGCTCGACCACTGTTCACAGCTCTTCACCTGCTCTTACCACATGGTCAGAGGCTCAGTTATGAAACATTACTTCCATTTAGAATCATCCTCTGTCTTTTTTTTTCCCCTCCTGCTTCCATCTCTCTAAATATGTGTGAATAGAAAAATATAAATATATGTAAATATAATTCTGTGGCCGTTTGTGTTCAGGATTTAGAATTTCCTCCTAGAGGGAAAAGGCAGGAAGGGAAAGGCTTGTAAGCATAGGCTGTGCTTCATTAAGAAGTGTGTTCGGGGTGGCGATCACTTTTCTCTAACCTAGACGAGCTGGCTGGAAGCTGACCTCGGTACATCCTGAAATTTCATCAACTCCTTCTCTCCCCCAAAGAGACCCCTCCCCCAGCAAAACAGAGCCCCTTCCTTCCTGCCTCCCCAAGGACCTCCAGGGGTCACAGGGACTGCGTGAAATACGCTCCTCCGCTCCGATCCGTGGGGCTCGGGGCTTTCAGACGGCTTTAGATGGCTGGCAGTCCGCCCGGCGGCACGTGATGGGGCCCCAGGTCACGAACGGCAGTGCCGAGGGCTGAGGCTGAGCCACTGTCTGAATTGACGGAAAGGAATCCTTGTCCTGATTTCAGCAACACGCACACTCTACATCATTAACAAAACTGTTCTGAATACTAATACAGAGAGTATCAGTAAAAATGCTGACCATCATACCAGCTCTATTTGCTCACTGCCTCTGATAAAGCCGGGAACCATGACAGCTATTTATTGGGTGTTTACTAGATGCTAACATTATTTTATAAACATTTGACTACCCATTTCTCACAACTGTCCTATTGAAGGAGGGCGAACTATTCTCCTCATTTTACAAATGAGGAAACTGAGGCTCAGAGGAGGTGGGCTCCCTTGTCCAAGGGCACCCACTTGGTACAGGGTGGCGCCTGGCCTTGTACCTGGGGCGACACCTTTCTCTCTATTCCAAACACTCACCATAGCGTGGCAATGTCAAAATGATGTTTCTTCCTGAATTCAGCTCCCTAAGAAGGACTCCCCAGAGCTGGAGCCGGGGTAGGGGTTGGGGGGGGCCATGACCCAGGGTCTCCCACTTGCCCTCCCAGCCTCCGGCGTCCTCATAAAATTCCAAGATTCCCAATCAAGCTTCATCCCAGCAAAGCCCTATTACAAAGCCGTTGGCTGCCAAACCCCCAGCATGTGGGTCAGCCCAGCTCTTGTAATATCAGAACTATGGAAACTGACTCACAAAGTCTCCCCTCTGCAGCCCCCTCATCACTGCCTTGGGGGCTGGCAGGGCACCCCCAACGCCTGGCTCCGTGCAGACATTCGGGGCCGCCGTGCTGGTTTCAGTGCTGGGCGGGCCCGGCAGGAGGCAGAACCTTCTGGTGCTCTCGACTTAACCTCTTGGCCAGAGCCGACCCGTCTTCAGGGGGCTGGGCTGGGGGTGGAGGGCCGGTTCAGCCTGAGCGGCAAAGCCCCCTTCAGCTGGCGGGACATCAAAACCCACACAAAATGCTTCCATGTGGTGCCAGCCCTCGGCCTGTGTCCTTCACGTCGGATTAATCCCCGGGCTGCCCGGACAGACATGTCCTCACAGCTCTGCTTTCATGTTTGCCCACAATTTCAATGTCATCACACAAAATCAAGGCTAATTGTGAACAGACCTCCCCCACCCCCCGCCCCGCCTCCCCTCCCCCCTCCGCTTCCCTGTCCACATCTGGATCCCACAACGGCTCGGGGGCCTCGGAGACCTGCTTAGGCTGCGAACTCTTAGAATCTAACTTGATCCCCCTCCTTCCCTTCTTCAGCTTCCTAAATATAGATATTGGAAAGGTCTTTCCTTTCCTTTGCCATTGGCTTTGTCGTTTGCTGAGACGACCCTGTGAATTCTCCACCCTTCTCTCTAAGTGAACAGCCGAGCTCTGGCAAAGCCAAGGGAAACCCACCTTCAGCTCGACCAGGAAAATCACCCCCCTCTGTCACATCCCACTTCCCCGACCCCCGCTGCATTTTGCACACGTGGGAGCCCATTGTGATGTAGTAATACACTCCCCCCCACCCCTACCTGTGCCCATGTGGAGTGACATGTCGCCCACAGCAAAGGGGCATTTCCAGTTTGGCAGGAGCCCCCAGGCTGAGGGAAGGAATGTGGTGCAGAAGAAACAGAGGTGTTTGCCATCCTTGGGGAATCCCAGAGGAAGGCAATGTCTTTGATGTTTGCCGGTGACTTCTTTAGATGGAGATCTAGGGCGAAAGAATCTCCAGGTTCTGAGAGCAACTCAGAGGTGGGGAGAGAGGTGCCCCCCCAGGTACCCACAGCTCCATGGGGGGGAAGGTCCTTAAGGACAGAACGGGGGTGGGGTGTGCTTCCAAGCACTGGTAAGTGTCAACTGTGTGTGGCCAGGGCCCCCAGGCCATTCCAAAAAGGATGTCCACAGGTTGTAGTGAAATCTGTCCTCTCTACTCAAAAAATAATCATAGTCTCAGAGTCTGAAGGGGGCTCCGAGACCACTTACGTGCCCATTGTGCAGAGGAGAAAGCTGAGGCCCAGAGAGACGAGAAGGGCTTGCCCAAGGTTGGAGAGTAAGGTGGTCCTTCGAGCCCAGGAGGGTCTTTGCCTGATGTTACTTTAGGGAAAAGATGGCAATGAGCTGCACCGGTGGCTGGACAAGTCCAAGAGGAGACACAGAGAATCTGAGGTTTGCTCTGGGCTCAGCAAACACCGCTCAAGCAAGGGGCTGACTGCCCAAGGCTGGGTCTGCAGGCCCAGGCAACACATGTGCTAAGATTTAGCAGAAGAACAGGGCAACGGGACGGAAAGCGGGCTCCGGAACCAGATACTCTGGGCTCCACCCCACACGTCTGACACACTTGCCCACTGCGTGGCCGTGAGCAGTAACCTAACTTCTGTGGGACAGGGTACGTTTCCACCACTGCCCTCACAGCACCAGCCCCATCCTGCAAACCAAGTGTATAACTCAAATTCGCCCATTTAGCCCTCCTGCCATCCTGGGCTATCATCGTCCCATTTCCCAGATGCGGAAACTGAGGCTATGGTATACATAAGGACACACAAGAAGTCAGGATTCCAACGAAAAACCCCAAATGCAGCTTATTTCGTACAATAGTTTGTATCTCTAACTCCCCCGCCCCTCCCCGCTTCCCTCTTCCCACTGGTAACCACTAGTTTGTTCTCTATGTCTGTAAGTCTGCTTCTTTTTTGTTATATGCAGTAGTTTGTATTTTTTAATTCCACAATAACTATAAATGGAGTATAAGCTTTAAAAATTGAGTCACTATTGTACACCTGTAATTTATATAATATGGTATATCCACTCTACTTCAATAAAAACCATTGCTATAAATAAAAAAACCAAAGTGATTATGTAAATGAGTAAAAGACGATGTGAATCATTTAAGAAACCAATGGATTAATAAACAAGAGGATGCATGATTGGATGGATGGATGGATGGATGGACGGATGGATGCACGATGAATACACATTTGCCCTTCTCCCAGGCTCTAAGGCACATTTTGCTTTTTCCTCTTTGGGTGAAACTCGGTGCTGGTGCTGGAGACGTACTCCCACTTCATTTTCAAGGACCGCAGAAGGGAATTTAAACTCACACTCTCCCCTATCACCCACATCTGCCAAGAATAAGGCTGAAGCCACTCGGACAAATGAAATTCTGACAAAGCATGTCACAGGCTTGAAGCATCTGTCACTGAGGGGAAGAGACGCACATTTGAATGCGTTAGAAGTGCCCCAAGCTTACGAATGACAATCGTGCAGTTCCCTCCAACTGTCCCTCTGACCTTCTGCCAGCACCGAAGGGCTCTCTCCTGTAAACATCCCCCAAATAGTTTATCTTAATAAAAGCGCCTGTAACAGAGGCGGAGTTAATTTGAAATGGTTTCCTCGGCTGTTTGTCTTGTGGGCCAATTGCAGGGTGATGGCTGGAGTCAATACTGCCCGAGCCAGGCAGGGTCCTGCCAGACTCATGCCTGTGGCACAGGGCAGCACAACGCTATGTAACGAAGCTCTGAGGAGCCCAAGTGGGTGATTTCAGCCGGCGCTGGACTTGACCTCAGACACGGTCAAGGGCCACACTCCCACACTCTAACCTCTTTTCCCTAGGGCTCAACAGCCGAAGGCGGGCAACTAGATGACCACTTTACAGATGCAGAAACTGAGGCACAGAAAGAGGAAACAGGAGCCTGTGGTCACCTAGCAAGCTGTCTGGAGCCCCGGAAACTGTTTTTCTTTCCTAAACACGCATGCCATCGCCGGCTGGTGGCTCAGCCCTGCAGATGCAAAGTTCAATAAATTGCAGCAGGAACCCCCAGGGCTCCCTACACCCAGCGAGCAGAAAGAGTAGGGGCTTTGGGGATGGAAAGGTCTGGATTCAGATTCCATATTGGCTGACTCTTGGCTGGATCACTTGGAGAACGTTGCTTAACTGTTCTGAGTCTCAATAAGAAAAGTCATAATATTTCACAGGAAAGTTTTGAGGGTCAGACGGCTTTGCACGGGGATATGAAGCCCTCACGCAGTGCCTGCTGCAGAGGAGGCCTCACCAAGTGTAAATTCCCTCCCCTGATTCCTAATCCAGCGTCTTTTCACCCAAACCCCTCTGCCTCCCTGTTTTGTCCAGGCCTGAGCCTCCCGGCTGTCCGACCCCTAAACCTTGCACATGTGGCAAACGAGGAAAGCATTAGGCTTGCTGGCGATTGTCTGCACAGCCGTGTTTATGTTTGCAATAAAAGCAAGCAGGTGCTGGCAATTTAACTAATCAGGTACCATCCTGGCCCCAGACGCCCGCCGTCGCTCCTCACTGTGGGCTAATCTCTGCTTGGCCTTCCCCGAGCCTGCAATTAGCCTGGTCCCCCGGCCCTGCACATGGCTCGGATTACCGCCACAGGAAGGATGAACGGACAAACAGACAGACCCTCAGTGGTCCAAGACTGGTGGCGTAGAGCTGAGACCTTCTCAGACCCACCTCAACAGTGACATCCAAACAGGCCTCTTTCTCTGGATTCGTCTTTTGGGGTCAAGTCTGCTAAAAAGATGGGCTCTGTCCGGGGTTTGCAGGGGGAAGATGAGCAACTTCTAGAAGTTATACAGTCCCCAGGCCCTCAGACAAACCCCAGTCTGGGTGATGCTGCGCCCCAGAATTCAACTTGATCAACTTAGCCCTATAGAATCTGACAGAATGATCTCTAAACCCACAGCCCTCAGCACAGTACCAGGCACACTGTCCAGGAACAGAAGTTCATCGTCCTGCTTGCCCAACCCTGCATATATTCCCTGTGTGACCCCAGACATACCTCATCAGCCATTCTGGGCCTCAGTTTCCTCATCTGTCTAATGGGTAGATTAGACCAGAGGAGGATTTCTTAATCTCAGCACTACAGCCCTTTGGGGCCAGATGGTTCTTTGTGGGGGGCTGTCCTGTGCATGGTAGAACCTCTAGCAGCATACCTGGCCTCTACCCACATGATGCCAGTAGCTGCTCTTTCCAGTAGCAATAACCAAAAACGTCTCCAGACGTTGCCAAATGTCCCCTGGGTGGGGGGTGACATCCCCCAGTTAAGACCACTCCACCTCAGAATATCTGGGAGACTTGGACAGGGAGCGATGCCCTGCTTCCCTCCTCCAAGGGATGCAGCTAATCCGGAGTAGCTCTGGGCATCGGGGTTATATTTTTTTAAAGTTCCCACAGTGATTCTAATGATCGGGTAGGGTTGAGACCACTGGGCACTAAAAGAGCATAAGGAACACCCCCCCCCCCCCCACCTCCTGGGCAGAGTTCTCCTCTCAAAAGCTCAGCCCTGCCTTCCACAGCCGCCGAGTCCAGCCCCACCTCCCTCTCTGTGTTGCAGGCCTCTTGGGACCACCCAGAGCTACCCATCCCACCCCATGCGTGGCTCTTTTATGTTCCTTAGCGGACATTATTTAACCAACTCCGAGTTGACCAGAATCCAATAAAACGCAGGCCCTACAACACTTTCGCAGCTAATTGGTTTGACTGGTACATTGTAAATGTGTGAAGCAACTTCAGTGAGGGACAGCGGGGACCTCGTTAACCTTTCCATGGGACTCAGCTCGTTTGTGTGTCTCTCACAAGGTCCATCTTGCCCCTGGGAGAGTATTTCTCCTTGGCCATAAGGGAGACTCCAGAGCTCAAGGCTCCCCTCTCGGTACAGGGCGCCCCAGGAACACGGCCTCCTAGGCTCTGATCTTGTCCTCCTGAGATGAAGTCCCACAGGCCCTTCTGACCCGGCCCTGCCCTCCTCCCTCCTCCCTCTGCCCTCCTCACTGCTCCCCCTCCTGCGATCTTCCAGCTCCTCTGGGGTCCAGACCATTCCTTGGACAGTCAGCTTCTCTCCCTTCTTGTAACCTCACCCATGCTGTTCCCTTGGCTTAGAAATCTGTTCCCAGCACCTCTTCCAGCCTGATGCTCCTTCAGTGCTCGGAGCACAGCTCAAACACCACTTCCTTGGGAAAGCTGTCTCTGTCACCAGCTCCCTTAGCGTGAGAGATTTCCTGCAGAGGCTTGCCACCATCTGTAATTAGGGACGTTGGTCTGGGGAATTATTTGTCTCTCTAAATTCAACTAGGGGCCCCTGGAGGGCAGGTATAGGTCCGCCTGGTCAACCTGCCTTGGAGGAAGGTCGCTGTGCCAGGCCAGGGGCTGGGCACCCGAGCAGAGAGCCAGGGAGCTCCAGCCTCTGCGCTCAGGAACTCTCATCACACAGGAGGCGGATGAGTCCACCGTCAGCACCTGGGAGCATTGCAGCTGAACGCCCACTGTGTGTGCAGGCCCCAACCTGGCTGCTTCCTGCAAACATGTAGAAACAAACTCCATCGTGTCTACCAGCAGTGGATTCGCTCTAGGAGTCGAGATGCTGCAGTGTTGGGGGAGCTCATGTGACCATGAAAACTAGAGGGCGAACCCCCATGGGCTGGTGTGAGATGCTGGATGACCTGGGCCTGCTTCCACCTAAGGACCTGGAAGACAATTTGAAGAGTGAATCATAGGCAGTTCTCCTTTTGAAAATCAATCTTTTATTTTCTGCAAAAAGAATCCAGGCACATAGGTTTAAAAAAATCCGATGGCACTAAGAGGCTTTTTGGCCAAAAGTGTGATCCCTGCCCCAATCTGCTCTCTCCCCACGCTGCTCCCCGGCGACAGCTACTCTCAACAGTTTTCGCTCTTAACTCGGCATTTCTGAATATTGTGTGTATTACACATCTTGCTATTTCAATTTTAACTGTATAAAAATATTGTATATACTTTTTTTCTTTTTAAGGACAGGCTTCTCAGTCCAACAAACATTATGTTTGATGCCCTGCAACAATGCTTCCTCACTGTGTGGTCCTGGGCTGGTTTCTTGATCTCTCTGAGCGTCAGTTTCCTAGCTGTAAAATGGGGAGAAGAACGTCTAACTGCTTTGTTTGCCGGGGTTTAAAACGGGATGATCGTGTAAACCTGGCCTTCCAGGAGCATGTGAGAAATGGCAGCAGTAGTTCACGTTCAGGTCTCAGATCTCAGACTCGCCGTGGGGCCTGCTTCCTGCACTCACCCCTTAGAAAACTAGGGGCGTTTCTACATTGTCTGGCATGTAGAAGACTTGAAAATGACAGTTCCCTTTCCTGATGCTCTCAAAGTGCCAGAGAGGAGAGAGTGGCAGAAAGGCCTCCTCCCCAGACCCCAATTCCCTTGACAAATGTCTGCCTTTGACCTTGCCCTGAGCCTGCCGGGGTCCGGTTCAGAGGGCCCCTCCTCCAGGAAGATACCCATGATCTCCCGGCCTTCTTCTCCCTCCACAGCCTTGAGGACCCTCTAGCAAGTGCACTGACCACCCTTGTCAAATGCAAGTTCTCCCACCCAGATCTGCTTTCGCCCCAGCATCATGGACCCTTGAATACAGAGGCCTCCGCTATTCCCTCACACTTGGGTACCCACAACACAACAAGCACACAGTAAGGCGGCAGCTGAGGAGGAGAGTCCCATGTGGGGTCCACGGAGGGCCAAATGCCTCTTCTGATATAGCCACTCAGAACCCTGGCCACTTCTCTTTTCTATGTCTGCATTCCCTCCTTGGCCAGCCAAGCGTTTATTGAGCACCTACTATGTGCCAGACCCTCTCCTGGGGGCCGAGGACAAAGCAGTTATTTATTCATTCATCCAGATGCAAATATTTATTAAGCACCCACGATGTGCCGGGCAGCATGGTTGCAATGGTTGTGGTGCAGACAAGGTTCCTGTCCTCTCGAAGATGCCTTCAATCTATGAAAGCAGGTCATGTGCTAGCACCAGCCACAGAGTGGGAGCTCGGGATACAATTTGCTGAATTGAATAGAAAGTCCTGATTTCTACCTTGTGCAAATTATATCCACATGAAATGCAAGCTGGTCATGAGTTTTCATTGAGCACCAACTGGTACACAGTTCCCGGACCCGTGTGATCCATGAGCTAGGCACCCGCCTCCCCATTTTACAGGGAGGAAACTGAGGCTCAGAGATGCTGGATTATCTAAAGTGACCCAGGTAGAAATGCGACACAAAGTTAAGTCCCTCTGAGTCTAGGCTCCTCCCTGCACATCAGCTGTGACTCTTTTCTTTCTCTAGACTTTACTTTCTGTTTGGGGAAGTTGCTATCAGCTTCCTGGCTGCCCAGCGGAGTGAACCTCCTAGGTTCACTGGAGGATGGACTCTCGGGTGAAGAGGATTTGAGGTTTTCACCAGAAAAGGAAATCAGAGACTATGTATGACAAGGCAGCACCTAGGTCTCCCCACAACCACAGGAATCATCCTGGAAAAGGAAACCCGGCATGTGCAATGGAGGTACATTCAAATAGAACTGACTGGTCTGTGTGGAAGTGAGCACCCTGTCATAAGAGGTATCCAAGCACTTATCAAGGACAGCAGAGTGGAATTCCAGCAATATGAATTGAACTAACCAGAAACAACTACATTTATTAATTATAATAAATTATATTGGTCATATAATTATCTGTCATTTACAAACAGGGAAACTGAGGCTCGGAGAGGCCAAGTGCCTTAGCAAACAACCAAGCCCCCAGCCCTGCCTGTCCAGCTTTAAAACCATGCTCTAAACATTCTGTGTAACATGACCCATGAAGTCTCTAACCACCCTTAATGTTTGTGGTTACCTGCTTACTGTGGGGTGGGGTAAGGGAGACTCAAGTTCAAGGTGGGTTGAGTAGAGGGCATCTAAGAGGTCTATCTGGCTGGACCACGGGGCCTTTGAAGAACTGTGGCAGGAACTGGAAATCGTAGACCCTGAGGGGCCACAAACCACAGAAAAATATCCCTTCAACACAGGCCCTGCAGGTTTCCCCTGCTGCTAGCTGGGTTCCTGGGGAGGGACGCAGTGACCGCGCTCCCGGTCCATCTGGGAGGGGCCTCTTGGGGGCATTGGCCTCCCTGTTCAGCTGGCCTAACGTTTTCTATTTAAATGCAAATTTTGACTTTTCACTTGGCAGCTAGCAAAAGTTTTTTGCACTGGAATGAGGGTCACGATAATAATTTATCCACCGGCCTTTTTCTAACAATTATTATTTGTTCAAGGGAGAGGGAGGAGGCCCTGGCGAAGGGGGGAAGGGGCTCGGTGCCAGCACATGGGGTGGCCTGCAGGTGTCAGGGGCAGAGGCTGAAGCTCTATCCCTGGGGCACCAGAGGCAAGATGTAAGCAGAGGCAGCCCACCCTGGGGAACCCAAACCCTGAGGCATGGGAACTGGTGTTTACTCAGCCCTGAGCCCTGGGCTGAGGCCTGAATAGGCCTAAGGACTTCTTGATAAGCAAAGGCTGGTCTCAGGGAGCTCCCAGTCTGGTGACAGACCATTGCAATGCAAGTTCCCACAGACTTGGCACTGAGGCTGGGACCCATGTGAGGCTAATGAGCCAGCTGGAAGGTCTGGGAAGGCTTCCTGGAGGAGGTGACAGCTGTTCATAGTCTTAAACATGATGAGGGGTCAGCCAGGCCATTCTCATATTCTGCTGGGGAGAATGTCCATTGGTTATCATCTATGGGGGATAATTAGATAAAATCTATCAATATCATAAGTTGGCACTTTCTGATCTAAGAATTCATGCTAGACAGTTTCTCCCATATGCACATATAGATGTATAAGGTTATTCAATGAAGTGTTTAAGTAACAACAAAATGGTGTAAACAATCTAGATGCCCATCAGTAGGGGACTAGATACGTAGATGATGGTGCAGTCACCCCCATGGAATACTATGCAGCTGTATAAAATGAACACAGAAGCTCTTTACTTACATGGAAGCTCTCCAAGTTATGAGGAGTGAAGAAAGACACACTGTCTAGCAGATTTTGTGGAAAAGGCAACAGGTGGATAATCTTTTTAAGTGTTTGCTTACATTTGCATTAAATGTCTCTGAAAGGACTCACACGAATTGAACACAGGTTTGCCTGGGAGGGGGGACCTTGGAGGTGAGAGGACCGCAGTGGGAGGGAGCTTTTCAGCAGCTGCCTTCCTGTACCTTGACGAATTTTGATCCATCTGAATGTGATACTGATTCAAAGACAGAACGTTAAAAAACTGGGAGGCTGACCAGGCTGTCAGAAAGACAGCAAGAGTCCCAGGCAGAAAGGTAACAAATGCAAAGGCTGTGCTGGGTATCTGGGGTGACAGAGGACCTGAGGTGGCCCAGAAAGTAGCTGGGGAGGGTAGGGGTGAGGCAGGAGGGGGGAGGGGGAGGCAGGAGTGGGAGGGCAGGGGTGAGGCAGGAGAGGGAGGCGGGCTCACTGACAAGCCATACTGTGGAGTCTGTCCTTGTCCTGAAAACAAGAAAGGGCCACTGGAGGGTTTTACACACAGAAGGAACAGCCAGGTTTGCGGTTTGGAAAGCTCACTTTGGAGAGAAGATTTGGAGAGGGCAGGAAGGGGCAGGGAGGCCAGCGTGGAGACTGCTATAGTCAGGAACACCCTCATTGCATTTAAACCCTTGTCATACACACCCATTTTATAGATGAGGAAATTGAGGCAAGAGAAGGGAAGTGAGTTGCCCAAGGTTCCATATCCTGTCCAGGGCAAAGCCAGGATCAGAAACCAGCCTGTCCCACACCACAGCCCTTGGTCTTGCACCCAGAATCCACTAGGAGAAAGCACTTTGCTGGGAGGCAGCAATGACCTTGGCTCTGGGCATTTCTCTGTGGGTCCCTGAGCACCTCCCACCCTCATCTCTGGATGGAGAGAACTGTGCCTTTTTGGCTGATGTCACCAGGTTGTCGTGACCAGCAAAGGACCCATGGTGGGGAAAGGGCTTTTTAAACTGTAAAGCGCTGTGTCCTAGGGTCAGCCTCCTCCCTTTGGAATGTACCCTTCTTCAGTGATTTCAGAACAGGAGCCACATTGGGGAGGGTGTCGCAGCCACCCCAAGTCAGTAGCTCTCCCCAGCCCTCAACAAGACACCCCCTGGAGCTTCCAGACGATGCCCCTCTGGGTGCCCCAGCCAAGCCCACACCTGGCCCAGCAGAGGCTGAGGCCGGCACCTTCGGTCTTTGTTCAGGTTCCCAAGAAAGCAGCTCCTGAGACAAGAACTTGGGAGCCAGATTTTGTGGGAAGGGGGTCCCAGAAAAGAGTGACAAGGGAGCAGAGAGTGAGACAGGGATGGAGGGACAGCCAGGAAAAGGGGTGATGTTGGAGATCACTGTGTAGGCACCTGGGGCTCCGTCTCAGTGAGGACCTTCCAGGAACCACACGAAACATGCCTCAGGACGGTCCCTCCAAAGCATGGGAACCTGGGCCACTTGTCCGCCATCCCTATTTCCTACTGGTGGCAGCCCACAGTGCCAGGCCAGCAAGTCAGCGTTGCCGGGGCTCAGGGGAGGTGCCAGCAGCATGCCAGGAACTGTCCACACAGCTGTCCTGAAACCAGAGGTGGGGCAAGGCCATGTGACACCAGGCACACGTGACTCCGCCCTCCTGCTTCACTAGGCTGTCCCTCCTCCTGTTATAACCTTCCCTTGCACGCCCCATGGCACGCCTACCCCTGTTCTCCCCGTTTCCTGGACTCCAGTGGAAGGTGGGGAACAACCAGGAGAAATCACCCCTATGAAGGACAAACTTAAACCAATACCAGAAACAAGTATTCCCACGGTGGAAAGGCAATGAGCTAAAAGGCTAGTCCTCCCCCACAGTGGGGGTGGGGATTGGGGTGGGTCAATCAGGGTGGGCTCTGGCCCTTCACCACTAGCCTCCAGCTTTTATTCCTGCAGCCATAACCACAGCTACGTTCTCATATTTTGGGTCTCAGGTGAAAGGTTATGCAGAGGGACCTTTTGCATCAGTTAGCTACTGCTGCATAAAAAAACATCTCAAGGACTTCCCTGGCGGCGCGGTGGTTAAGAATCCACCTGCCAATGCAGGGGACACGGGTTCGAGCCTGGGCCGGGAAGATCCCACATGCCACGGAGCAACTAAGCCCGTGCACCACAACTACTGAGCCTGCGTTCTAGCCCACGCGCAGCAACGAAAACCCAACGCAGCCAACAAATTAATTAATTTAAAAAAAATCTCAAAATGCCATGGCTTCAAACAGCAGGCGTTTGTTTAGCTCACCAGTCTGCAGTTTGCACGGGCAGTTCTACTGATCTGGGCTGATCAATTGATCCCTGCATTTGAGGTCAGCTGGTGGGTCAGCTGGGTTCTGTCTGGTCTAGGTTGACCTCAACTGGGATATCTCGTCTCTGCTCCATCTGACTTTCATCTTCCAGCAGGAGAGCCTGGGCTCAATCTCAAGGTGGTGGCAGGGTTCCAAGAGAGGAAGCAGAAATGTGCAAGGTCCTTGGAGGCCTCGGGTTGGAGCTGGTCCTATATTGCTTATACCACATTCTACCGGCCAAAGCAAGTCCCAAGGCCAAGCCCAGATTCTAGGGGTAGGAAATGGACACCTCTCTTGATGCAGTGAGCTGCAAAGGTGCATTGCATGGGGGAATAGCTACAGGGAGCAGGGAGCTGGGAGAGGCTGGGCACACTTTTGCAATCAACCTTCCGCACCCCCTTCTCCACTCTATCTAGGGCAACACCCCCAAAGAGCATCACTTAACTATGTGGTTTCCTGTGCCACACTTATTCCAATGTGGCTCTCATCTTGTTTATTTAGTTGTTAATTTGTACTTGTCTGTGTCCTCCATGAGAATGTAAACCCCCGAGGGCCAAGTGCGGTGTGCGACACATAGTGGAAACTGGAAAAGCACTGCCTGGACCCCACTTCACCCAGTGCCCATACCTCTCCCCACCCTGGGATGAACAAAATAAGCCAGTTCTATGCAAGCTCAGGGTGGAGGAGGAGGTGCTGCACCAGCTCAGACATTATCTCTAGAAAGCAGGGGTACAGGGCTTAGCCCAGCCTGGACCACTCTGCCCAGAGCCCCCTGACCCCTGAGAGTGTAGCACATCCCCCCACATTCCTGGGGGCCCCTCTGAGGAGCCTGTGTCTTGCCTCATAATTGCATCTGAATGCAAACAGCTCTGCCGATATGAATATATTAAAATCCGCATCGTCAGCGATCACAGCAGAGGGGAGGGGAGAGGAAAGGACTGTGTGGAACCCAAAACACAAATGACTGTCTGGATGGTCACTCCACCCCAAGGAGGCTGGGGGCGGGCACCTCACTGTGTACCAGGAGGGTTTCTTGCTTAGCTCCCCGAAGACTCTCACCACTGGGGCTGAGCTCAACTTGGCTGTGAAGCTGGCCCCGAGAGGGCAGCGGGTCCAAAATGATGGAGGCAGTGTCTTTCAAAGGGGGTCACCTTCCAGGTGGGGCTGAATGGGGGGGTGGATAAAAGAAGGCAGGACAGTGAACCCCAATGGGCCACGACGTGGGGGGCTCTTGGTCACCAACTCAAACAACTAGTTCGTTCTTTTATCCATTCAGCATCCTCTAGGCACCCACTCAAACTTATCACTGTGTTAAGTCCTTCCTTAAAATGCATCCAAGGCCCCCCTGCAGCACCTCAGACCTGCAAAGTTTCTTTACCATTTGGCTCCTACTTCTCTTGCCTCACCAGTACCCCCCCCAACTCCACCCCCCATCTCCTGACAGCACAACACTTTATTCAGGCCTTAACCACTATTGCCTCCTCCAGGAAGTCCTCCCTGGCTGCCCCCTTGACAACCACCCACAACTCCTTCCCTTGCTCTGTATTTCTTCATAGTCCCTAACATCATCATTTAAATTAATTTACTTTTTCTTACCTCCATCTCCTCATTAAAAATTCCTGCCCCTCTTTTTCATAGCTGAGTCCCTCGTACCTGGCCTGGCACATGATAATAGGTGTTTGTTGAGTGACTGAATGAGCGATCAAGATGAGCAGTGGCTGTTACTTGTCATCACTGTCCAGCACATGCTGTTATCACAAGAGAGGGGGAAAGGATGAGATAACCCTGTGTTCCGAATCAGGAGGTCAGTGGATACAAGTCCTGGGATGAGGTCCAGGGACATCCCCCACTACAGAAGGGGAGGCCACCTGTAAGTCCATCTGGGGACACCGTGAGAGCCAGGTGGACACCATCCCTGCTCTCAGGGCCAGCGTGGGAGGCAGACGATGGTGGAGCAAACAAATATACGGTGTAGTAGGAAGTGGTGACACAGGCCAAGGAGGGAAGTAAAGCTGGAGAAGGGGTTAGACAGTGCTGTGGGCGCGGGCACTGTCCGGGAAGGAGGGGTTGTTTTGGCAGGAACCCAGATGGAGAGAGGGGCAGCCCTGTGGGGAGAGGAGGAACCAGTGTCCCAGGCAGAGGAGAGCCCACCCAAAGGGAACACAGTTGTCATGTTCGAGACACATCAAGAGTTTCGGGGAGCAGAATGGAGCCAACTGGGGGGATAGGCAGGAGATGCTATGACAGAGGCTGACTTATGATGGGGGCTTCATGGCGGAAGCCATTGGAAGGTGCAGAGCAGATCCCAGGGGGCCGGACCAAGAGGAAAAGCTGAAGGGGCCCCGGGGGGAAGCAGAGACCGCGGCAAAAGGGCCACGGCAGGTGCCAGATTAGAGGGGTGATGGAGGAGAGCTGGTGGGCTCGGGATTTTTTAAAGGCAGAGTTGTTGGGACTCGCTGAAGGACTGGGTGTGGGTTGGAGGGAAGGATGGGATTCCAGGGTGACCCCTGGGTGTGGGGCCTGAGTGTTGGGTATGGCACGTGGGGGACAAAACAGGCCTGACTGGTACACACCCGGTTTCCAGTCTGGGCAAGTAGGCTGGCCCGCAGGCAGGTCCCGGTCCCGGTCCCGTGAGCCTGTGTGGTCCACCCCCACATCACCATAACATCCCCGCCAAGTTGTCATCCGGCTTCCACGTACAGCCCTGCAGTGTTGGGGAGCTCACCACCCAGCCAGGGAGCGGGTTTCCTTGTCACGAACGTATCCTTTCTTAAACTCCTCTCTGCTTTCCTGAGCACCAGGCCCCCAACCTCGATCTAGCACAGCACCCTCTTGTAATTCTAGAATCCATGAAAGAAAACAAGAAAGGAAGAGAGGAAGGGAGGAAGGGGGCCTGGGCACAGGCCGGGGTCATTGCTTGCAAAATCTCACTTTCTCCTGTCTTAGTCTGCTCAGGCTGCCCTAACAAAATACCAAAGACCAGGCAGTGTAAACAACAGGATTTTATTTTCTTCCAGTTCTGGAGGCTGGAAGTCTGAAGTCACGGTGCCAGCATTGGGTTCTGGTGAGGGCTCTCTTCCTGGCTTGCAGACAGCTGCCTTCTCACTGTGTCCTCACATGGTGGAGGAAGGTGTGGCGGCCAGGGAGGGGGCAAGAGTGCTTTCTGGGGTCTTTTTTAAGGGCAATAACCCCATCAGGCCACAGCCCTGCCATCCTGACCTAATCACCACTCAAAGGCCCCAGACACCACCACACTTGAGCTTAGGGCTTCAGCATGAGAATTTAGGAGGGCGTGAGGGGACATAAACATTCACTACATAACATCCTGCCAGCAGCTCCAATACAACGACGTCACCACCCCCAGGGAGCGGGTTTCAAGTGACAGTCTAGGAGACAGTGGCTCAGAGAAGTGAACAGACTTACCCAAAGCCTCCAGGAGGCGCACGGAAGAATCAAGATTGAAACTCAGGTTGGGGCCTCACCTTTAGCCCAGTCTCAGCATCCCACACAGCCTCTGAACAGAACTGACTGGGAAGTTCCTCTGCCCAGCCTCCTGCATCCCAGCAGCCACAATGATGCCAAAACCCAGACCACTGGTGTGAAGATGGGGCTGGATGTTTCTCAGGCCCCTCTGCCTTGGGAGCACCTGGAAAAAAACAATTTGGGGTGTGTGGTCTCCCCAGAGTCAGCGGGGGCCACTGTGACCTTTTCTGACACCTGGCGCAACTCGGGCAAAATCCCTGGTTTGCTGATCTCTGTCCCAGCTGGAAGCTCCCTGCCTTAGGGATGCTGTCTGCCTTGTCCACGCCAAACCCTAGCACCCAGCACAGCCCTCGGCACACAGCTGATAATCAATTAACGCTTCGGTGCACGTCTGAATTGCAGGGTCAAATCATGACCTGGTCTGTCCCCTCCTCCCTGGTAAGGAGAAAAGATCATCAAGCTCCCCCTCTTTAAAAAATAATAAAAATCAACCAATCCATCCCGGGGTTTTGGTTGCAGGGGCCGAGAGATCGGGCGGGTATGCCAAATCGCGCCGGGACAGGGCGCCCACGTCAGCCCCACTGTGAGCCACTGATAAGAGGGGCTCGGCCGGCAAATCCAGACGGCTTGTCCATCAGCCTATTAAACACCATTCTTACAAGTTTTTTTTTCCTTCCCCCTTTTCATTAATACGCAGGGTGAATAGAACATTGAATAAAAATCAGCCCTTTCCGCACAATTGCAGGATTGAAAGGTAACTGTCAACAGAAGGATTTGGGTGACAAAGGGACCGGTTTCGGCGCTTAGCAAATGATTTTCGGCTTGTCATTTCAATGGGCTGTGTTTTTCAGAGATTGTGGGGTTGGGTTTTTCTTTTTTTTTCTTTTTTTCTTTTCTCTCTCTCTCTCTTTTTTTTTTTTTTTTTTTGAATAGCATTTATTACCATGCTTTAAAAAAATTTCTGTGTTCTCTTTGCAGCCGCCCTTCCTTCACAGATGCTGTGTTTTCCCCCTTCCCAGGTCTTCTGGATGCTACTTTCTCCAAAAATAAAATAAGATAAAATAAGACACACAACAGATCTGAGAGGCCTAGGAGGGCAGAAGACATTTCGTGGGGAGCAGATAGCTTGGACGCGCGGAACAGCACAGGGAGGAGGGCACCACTGGGGACTTCGATGCTGACCTGGGGCCGGGCCCAGACAGCTCTGGCCTCAGACCTCACTGTGGCCGCCTTTCTCTCTCAGGGTGGAGGTTAGTGACTCGCCCTTAGTCCTCTGTTGCTCTGGGGAGTCAGTGTCCAGCCACCCCCCCCCCTTGCTGACCAGACCACACCATTGTACTCAGAGCAGCTTACAAGGGCTTCACGGTGGTGAAGATAACGTGTCATGTGCCGTGGTCTGATGGCCGTCTAGCAAAGTTCTGCTATGACAACTCATCTCTAT
This sequence comes from Hippopotamus amphibius kiboko, assembly GCF_030028045.1. Lineage (NCBI taxonomy): Eukaryota > Metazoa > Chordata > Mammalia > Artiodactyla > Hippopotamidae > Hippopotamus > Hippopotamus amphibius. The sequence continues at coordinate 6,414,998 of NC_080193.1, read as the reverse complement.
CGACACTGTGACAACAGCTCCCCAATAGGGAAAAATACAGAGTGACAGGGCATATCACCAAAAGAACACACCTATCAGTTAGAATATCAAAATAGTGGCTCCCACACCTCCAAGTAAAAGTAAGCATCTGTTTAAAGAGCTCCTTTAAGAGGATGTGACCAGGAGTCTAGATGAAGCCTGAGGGGTCCGGCTGCAGCTGGGCAAGTCTGTTTCAATCCCTGGGCCTCTGTTTTTCTCACCTGTGAAATGGGCTAGTGGGACATAGTAGCAGCTCCAAACTTTTTTTTTTTTTTTTTTGTAACCCCAGAGCAAGAGATCATTAGCTATTAGGAAAATGCAAATTCAAACCACAATGAGACATCACCCCTCACCTATCAGAATGGCTAACATAAAAAATAGCAACAGCACCAAATGCTGGTATGGATGAAGAGAAACCGGGTGGTTCATATGTTGCTAATGGGAAAGTCAGATGGAGAAAACAAACTGGCAGTTTCTTCCAAAAGTAAAGACTCCACCATATAACCCAGCAGTTACTCCCCTGGGCACTGACCCCAGAAAAAAAGAAGACTCAAGTTCTCACAAACACCCATACATGAATGTTTATATCAGCTTCATTCCTAATCGCCCCAGACTGGAAACAACCCAGATGTCCTTCCACAAGTGAAAGAGTCAGCAAATTGTGGTATGTCTACACAATGGAATACCCCGCAGCAGTAATGAGGAGGGAACGATAGAGACACACAACCTGGATGAATCTCTAGAGGATTCTGTCGAGTCAAAAAAGCAAATCCCCAAACGTTACATCCTGTAGGATTGCTTCTCGATATCATGGTGAGGCTGGTAAAATTACAGAAATGGACGACAGATGAGTGGTTCCCAGGGGCTAAGGAGGAGGTGGGGGTGGGAGGGACGTGGGGGTGGCTATAAAGGGGCGACAGGAAGGAGCCTCGTAGTGACGGAAATGCTCTATATCCTGACTGTCAATGCCATCAGTATCCAAGTTGTGATGTAGCCCTAGAGCATTAGAGGAAAGTTGGGGGAAACTGGGTGAAGGGGACATGGCATCTCTCTGTATTACTTCACACTACCACATGTAAATCTCCAACAATCTCCAAATAAAAAGTTTAATTAAAAAATAAAGATTAAAAATCCCAGAGCCCACTTTACAAATAGAATGTTCTGCAGCCCAAGATGTATGTCAGGTGGACGTGGAGATGCTCTGGTGGTATCAGGGTCCTGGCCCACAGCCTCCGCTCTGTCTACTAGGGGTATCCACAGTTTGGAAACCCATCAGCTGTAGGACCTCCAGGGTGTCCCCAGCTCTGGAATCTGCAGGGCCTAGGCGGTGTCATTTATGGGCGTGCCAGCCTCAGGTTCCCATACCTCATGTTTGGGCTCCAGAAGGCTCTTTGTCCCTTTGGCTGGTGTGGCCCCTCACCCCTGGGCCCTGAAAGGGAGTGGAAAAGACATGTCAGGCCCAGGCAGGGCCCACAGTCTGGCCCTGGGGTGCTGGGCTCTGTCCCCATCCCTCCGTATGGCTGGGCTCCCTGCCACACCCCCGCCATGCACACATGGGTGAGCCCAGCCCTGCCCTTCTCCCACGCCTCCGGCCATAGAATCAGACCCTCTTCCCCACAATCCGGCCCCACTTCACGAGGGACCTGTGCTGAGCTGGCAGAGTGTGGGACCTCCCAGAACAGGGGACAAAAGGAGCACCCACCACACTGCGAGCCAGTGCTTGTCTCCTCCCTAGCTCCACGCAAGCTCACTGCGCAGCTGGGTAAGGGTGCGTCCCTTCTCTTAGGCCTCCTGCATCATTGTCTGCACCTGAGAACACCCTAAGTTGGGTCACCAATATTTATTGAGCACTGCTTCTGTGGGGGGGTGCACTGTTCCAGGTGCCATAAGGGCCCCATGAACTTGGCAGGCTCAGCTCACTCTCCAGTGGCAAGTTGGACGTGAAAGCAATAAACGCATAAAGGAAAACATTTCACAATAGACAAAGGTGATGGGGCAGGAGTGGTTGGCGGGATGTTCTCTGAGGCGGGGAGGTTTGAGCAGGAGACGGTCATGGCAAGGTCCAGGGGAAGGACTTTGCAGGGGCCAGGAGAGCATGTGCGAAGGCCCTGAGATCCAGGCTAGCTCAGCATGTTTGTGGAACAGAGACAAGGAGAGTGTCTCTGGGATGGAGGGGGTGAGGGCAGCATTGCAGAACCTGAGGGGTCTGGGGGCCAAGGGTAGGGAGGAGTCCAGTTTCCTTTCTCGGGGCAGCGGGGAGGCGTTGGAGGGGCTGAGCTCACGCTTTGAAAGGATTGCTGTCTGCAGTGGAAAGACTCTCAGAAAGTGTGGACAGGATGGGACCACCCAGGTGAGGCTGAGTAGATCCCACGAGTGTGTGAGATGTTCTTAACACACACAGCCTCTAGCCAGCCCACAACCAGCTTAGACTCGCCAGCCTGTCGATCCTGCCCTGCTGATGCCAATGGCCTGGACCCTCCGGATTTGCTGAGGACAGTCATAACAGCAGCCCCGCAGGGTATCCCCAGTGATCATGGCCCAGCCTCTGAGTAGAATTAGGGCTCATCTCTCTGCATTAGGGGCCCTCCCCTCAGTGAGGACCCAGACCCTCTGGAGACGCTGCCAGCTCCCAGAAGCGCCACCTCCGCCATCCCCCTACCCTTCCCCACCACGCTCTGCACCATACAGGCTGGCCCTATGGCGACAATCCTAGGTCATCTCTGAGACAGGCTGCGTTTTATTAGTACCAGAAAGTCAAGTGCTGTGATTCATGGGCCTCAGGAAAAACTGGCTCCGTGCCCCACGTGTATTGACAGGTAGAGTGGAATTACAGGCTGGTGAAGAGTTTGCCTATGGGTTTCTTGGAGGGGAAGTGAACTCTTTCTGCCAGCCTCTCCCCACCCTACTCCTCACACACCCCGTCTTCCAGGCAGAACCTCTGCCGCCCAGCCCTGGTCCCCATGCTGGGTGGCAGACACCCCCTTGCCTCCTGCTTCCTGCTGGCAAGCTTAGACTAGGGCTCCCAGCATGGTTCAGTCATGGTGACTAATGGTCAGACCTGGGATGCTGTGGGCCTGGGAACATCCCTAGGGTCCACTCTGAACCCCGGGACATCACTCATAATGATTAGGATGGTTATTGCCTGGCAGGTGCTTGATTAACACTGGAGGAGTGGATGGAAGGATGGATGGATGGATGGACGGATGGATGGATGGATGGATGGGAAGAAGAGAAGGAGGGGTGGAGGAGGGAGGAAGGAAGGGAGGACAGGTGGATGGATAAATGAATGAATAGATGATGGGATGGATGAGGATGGAGTCGAACATACCTGGATTTAAATTCTTATTCTTCCACAAACTTATCTGTATGATTTGTTCAAGTTACTTTCTGTCTTTGAGCCTCAGTTTCCTCAGCTGTAACCTGGAGGTGGTGATGCTTAGCTTGCTGTGAGTTCTAACAAAATCGCGCATATATAGGGACTGGTCCCTTTTTTCATCACACCATTCTCAGAGTCTCCTGGAGGTGGTTCATCTGACACATAGTAGGTCCTCAGGAAGCCCTGGGGAGGGGGGTTCACTTTTAGGCCTAAGGTCACCTGGCTTTCCTTGGGGGCTCTGAAAGCCCTTTCCTCAGTGGAATCAGTGGGATGTCAACTCACACTGAGGATGAGAGGACCCCGGGTGGGTCACAGCCCCTGCTCACCAGAGGGCAAGGCAGACACCTGCCCCAGCTTATCCTCCTCAGGAGTCCCCAGGCCTAAAGGGTCCCAGCCCAGCACACATCTCCTAGCGGGCATCCCCCCAGATGGGACCCAAGGAACAAAGAGAAGCAGCAGCCCTCTTCCTCCACACTCCACTCCAGGAATTTGAGAAGGGAGACGACAAGACCAGAAATAGGTCCGTCCATGCACTGACCTCTACAAGCTCCCAGCCACTCCTCCCACAGTGAAGGGGATATTTGGGAATCTGGGGAATTTTCCAAGAAACTTTCAAACCCACTCTGCTTGGGCAAAATGTAGGAAATTTCCCATGGCTGGATATCACCTGGAGAGGGGTCCTGCTTGGCTAAGATCACTCCAGTGGTCTTGTGAGTGGGCCTGGTGGAGGAAAAGAAAGGCATGGAATCATCGTTCTCAGCTCTTCACCTGCTCTTAGCATGCTGTCAGGGGCTCTGCTGGCGAGACCTGCCATGTACGAGGCTGAAGCTGCCCCGTCCCAAACTCACCAAAGTTTGCTCTACGAATGGTCCCAGCTCTTCCCATCCAACCCTTCCTTCCAGAAAAATGCAGCGAGAATTCTCTTCTCCCCACAGATGCATCTTCTAACAGGGGCCCCGGGAAAGGGCTCTCGGAATAATTGAATAATCCCAACAAGTGTGAACAGCAGTGAAGCAGGCATGTGGAGGAGGAACCCAAGGTGAAATTTATTTCTGTCAACTGGTGGTCTATTTCCCTGATACTATTTCCTTGTATACAGATAAGGAGTTATCTTAAATGACCATGTCTTTTTCAATTTGTACTTAACAGTCAATCCCATTTTCCTTATATGATACTATCGCTGCTGGATGAAAAATGCATTCAATAATCCCTAAGGATCTTCATATATCAATATCAAATGGTCTGAAATTGACCTGTTATAAAATCCAGTCCTTCAAGCTAGCAAGAGACTAAATCAAAAAGAAGCAAATTTTAGCACTCCCGGTGTTTTACGTAAGCTGACTGCTGCAGCATAGAAGCTCACATTTCCCAGGGCTTTAATGAGAACAAATTCTCAACATCCATTAAAAACCAAAAAACTACCTGAAAGAAGTATCTGGATTATTGATACAACTGCCTGATTAATGAAGCTTCTCAGACAGATTGGCCTGGCAGGAATACTTAGGAGCAGAGGGCAGTTAACAAGATCCATCCAACAAAAGTTCTTAGGAACCTGAGGTTTGTGGCCCAAGAATGTCGTGGACTCCACAGAGGACGAGCTTGGGCTCAGGAGAGAAGGCTCAGACACACACCTCACAAAATTGTCTGTTCAGGTGCATTGATCCCTTCTCAGCAGTAGATATGTGATAGGCATTCTTGCAAAGTTCCTCTGATGCCTGAGTAAAATGAGTCACTGTTCACAGCTCTTCACCTGCTCTTAGCAAGTCATCAGGAGCTCTGCTAGGGAGAGAAAGTTTCTTCCTGGCTTCTGAAGTCTCCCAGATTCACCTCATTAGTAGTTGAAATGAAATTTCTAAATTCTATCTTATAGAATCTTCCAAATAACCCTCTAACATTAGAGAAGGAGAAAATGAGGCTTGGGGCAGGAAAGGGGCTTGTTCAAGGCCACATACCTAGTGGCAGATCTAGGGTTCAAGCCCAGGTGCTCCTAACCCAGAGATTATACCCTTAACCACTGTACATTTTAGCCCAGTAGGTGTTTAATTCCTATTTGCCAGTTAGAGGAAGGGGAGGGAAGGAGAGAAGGAGCAGGATGGTGATACAGATGAGGCTACAAAGGGTCTGGGCTCTTAAGAGTCAGAGGAGGAAGGTGAGGTCCCTGTGATTGGGGCAATCAGGGCAGGCTTCCTGGGAGAGGTAGGGTAACCAATACTCAAAAGTGATACCCTTGCTACCAATTAGGCAGCATGTGGAATCTGCAGGGAACCAGGATGGAGAAGACATAGGTATTGTCTTCAAGGAGGATCAGGTCAGGACAAAGGTCACCACAAAGCGGGGAGATAACAATCTCCAATTTGGATCGTCCCTTCTATGAAAGGGGGGGAATGGGCAGAGGAATCCGACAACTGATTCAAATTCCAGCGGGATCAAGCCGGTGACCCTGGGCAAGTGACTTCACCTCTCTGAACCTCTCATGTCGGTATTTGGAAAGTGGGGCAGTAAAACCAACCCTGGTGGTTACAAGCACGAAAACCATGTTGAGAATTCCTGGCACGTCATAGACGCTCACAAAACACTGGCTTCTTTTCTACCTTGTGTGGAAAGTCAGCTCTTGAGGTCAGGGATGGTGTCTGTGTTGTTCAGGCTGGGTCCTCAGTGCCGGGCACAGGCAGTGCTCAGTGAATATTTGTCTAATGGATGGACAGATGGACATAGAGCAAACCAAGCTCTGGGCATCACAGGGAGGACTAAGTGTTCTGCAGCCTCATCCTCTGCCAGGGGAGACATCACCATGCTCTTTCAACCAGGAATGAAGAGGCAGGAGTCATTGCTCCCCAGCCCCAGACCCTCTCCCTGCTCCTTCGGGCCATCTCACCATAAAAGGGCCAGGACGCCATAAACCCCCACGTGGATCCCCAAAGCGTATGAGTGTATGTGTGGATATAGCCTGCCAACATTAAATCCGAGAAATTAAAAGAATAGCCGGATAGCAAATCTAAACACATCCCCAGCCAATGCTGGAGAGTTTGATGCTCCTGACTCCTATCAGGGGTGGGGTGGTGGGTGCAGTGGGGCTGCCCCCGCAAGAAACCTTCATGCAATAACTAGCCTCTGAGTACATAAGGAGTGCAGCCAACCTAGTAGCATCCCTATGTACCAAGCACTTGGTGAGCAATTTGTGGGCATCTGCTTACCCAGGCACCACAGCAACCCACCTGGACAAAGGCTGCTCTTCCTTACCACCGATGAAGGGAAACTGAGGCACGGGGGTTAAGGAGCTTTCTGAGGAGACATAGATGTAAGACGAGGTTGAGTCCGCATGCAGTCTGCCATCCAGCAAAACGGGCATCGGCTACAATTCGATGCTGGTGTATTATGGTGTATTCATGTATCCATCATGGATGCTTTGGTGGAGATGCATGTGAAGCTGCCAGAGCAAAAGCAAGGAAGCCATCCTGGAGGAGGTGGTATCTAAGGTCTAAGTCATATTCAACAGTAATGGCCACATTTACTGGAAGTTTCCCAGGAAATGGGTAAAATGATATTACTTTACCTGACAAAAGGTAAGATGATATTACTTTACCTGACAAAAGATCTTTGAGCCAAAGGACAGTCTCCTTTGAGCTCTTTCGCCTCTAACCGTAGCACCCTCCAAAAGCTTCCCATCAGACTCAGAATACAATCCAGACTCTGCTGTAGCCCATGTGTGCTCAGGCCCCTGACCATCCCATGCTCTCTGCCCTTCACCCACCCCACTCCAGCCACATGGCCTTCTGCCCATGCCTTGAATACTCTTAACTCTTACCTGCCCCAGGACCTTTGTACTTGCTGTTCTCCCTGCCTGGAATGGTTTTCCTCCACTTTTCATGTAACCAGCCTTCTCTCATCTTTGGACCTCAAACTAAAAGTCCTGTCCTCAGAGAGGACCAGCCCTCCAGGATAAAGTAGCTGCCCCCTCAATCTCCATCTAAGCCCCTTATTTTTTCCCTCGGGGACACTTGTAACTTCCAGATATTTTATTCATTTGTCTCTTGGTTTGTTTGATCCGTATCCCCCACTGGACTGTGGATTCCAGGGGGGCAGGGATTACACCTGTCTCAGCCAGGCGCTGTACCCCCAGTCACCATCATATAGTGTGTGCTCAGTAAGACTTGTCAAATGAATGAATGGATGAATGGACCCATGGCTTCCAAATTGGAAAGACTGGTATCAGGCAGAGGAATGAAACATCAGGCACCCCTTGCGTGGCTCTAAAAGACTGAGCCGGAAAAAATGAGGAGAGGTTGGGACTTCCCTGGTAGTCCAGTGGTTAAGATTCCATGCTTCCACTGCAGGGGGCACAGGTTCAAGCCCTGATCAGGGAACTGAGATCCCACATGCTGTGAGGTGTGGCCAAAAAAAAAAAATTAGGGGGGTAGACACAGGATCGTTACAAGGGTGACCTAGCCTATGGGACAGAGAGTCAGAGATGGCTTCCTGGGGACCTAGCCCAGCTTGGCCCAGATGCACGACCAGGAGTGTGCTTGGTCAAGGAAATAGCGGGCTCGGCGTCTTTCCTCCACACCATGTGTTTTTCAAAGTGGCCCCAGAAACACCTGCATCAGTATCTCTGGGAAGTGATACATGCATGTTTTAAACATAGATACCCAGGCCACCCTCCCCAGCCTGCTGAAGCAGAATCTCCAGGGCTGGGGCCTGGGCATCTGTACTCTCACCAACTATCATAGGAGATTCTGAGCACATCAGTTTGCGGAATGCTACATTTCTCAAAGTCAGCCAGAAATTCAGCGCCAAAGTAGGTCAAGAAGCAAGTAGCTTCCCACGGATCTGGTGTCCTGGCATCCCTCACTGCCAGGTCTCTCTACCCTTGAGCATCAGTGCCTCTCAGGACAGCCCTTCCTCCCTTGGGTCCGTAACTCCCCACTTCCTGAGATGACCCTGACAACCCCACCCTGTTTGGTTCAAACAGACTTGGGCTGCTCCCGGGTCTCCACACTGAGCCCCGGGAACTTGCTAGATCAGGGAGAAAGATCTGCAAACACGATGCAGACATCACTCATCCTGTTTGGTGGTGGGAGAGCTTTTCTTTTTTAAGAGGGGGAAAGAAGTCCCTGATGATTGACTGCGTTTTTGCATCTTCCAGCCATTTGTTGCCATGTGATATAGACATTTGCCTGTCAACAAAAACGCCGTCAGTTTTACAAACACACTTATTCCACTGGCTTCGCTGGGGGGAGTGTTTTGACTGGCTTCACTTGTTGAGTGTCTGTGCACTGCTCTGCCCCGACCAGCTGCAAGATAGACTCAGGCTGCCCCAAGTTTTCCCTTCCCAGCAAATCTCCATCCCTTCAGACCAGCAGAATCTGTCCAACACAGGTAGTGGGTCCATGAGAAAAGGGTGGGATTAGGAAACCAGGTCTGGAATTGTACTGATCATCTCTGAGCCTTGGACAAGTCACTTTCCTTCTCTAAGCCTCAGTTTCCTCCTCTGTAACATGGGACTGAGCCTCCAGCATCCATTGTGAAGATTAAATGAGATCATCGATGTAAAGGAGGTAGTGCTGTGTGGTAGCCAGCCTCCAAGAAGGCCCCCAAGAAGCCAAGGAGGCTTCTGCTCCTCATGACTGTGCATACTTCCTTCCCACACAGAATCAGAGCTAGCCTGTGTGACCAAGAGAACACGGTGGGCGTGATGATGCGTGACTTCTAGGCTAGGTCATAAAAGCCATCGTAGCTTTTTGGCTCGCTCCTTCTGAGGGAAGCCAACCACCATGTTGTAAGGGTGCTCAAGCATCCCTGAGGATAGACCCATGTGGCGACCAGAGGTACTGAAGCCCCTGACCACCAGTCAGCCATGCGTGAGCCACCTTGGAGTTAGACTTTCCAGTCCCAGTGGAGACTTCAGAGATGACAGGCCCAAACGTCTGACTGCAACAGCAGGAGAAATCCTGAGCCAGAACCACCTAACCCAGCAGCTCCCACATTCCTGATCCACAGAAACTATGAAAGATAATAAATAATTATTATGGTTTTAAGCTACTGAAACGTGGGGGTGATTTATCACACAGCAATAGGCAACTGATACACGCAGCAACTGGCATATATGTATATATATGTATATATACCTAAAGATAAATATTGCCAATATTTATTGCTTCCTGCATGCCAGACACACAGCTTGGTAATTTACATACACTTCCATCTCTCACCTCATCCTCGCCCCACGCCTGTGAGCTCGACTCCAGCACGGGGCTTGTTTTAGAGACGCGGCTCCGAGAGCTGGAACAGCTTGCCCAAGATCACACAGCCTGAAGGTGGCAGAGCCAAGATTTGAACCCAGGCCTGTCTGACTCTAGAACCAACTTCTTAGTCCAATTCTTCCTCATCTTCTCGCATTCCAGATAGCAATATGAGTTGTCATTAATGATCGCTCTTAGTGGCTTTGGGAGAGGTGTTTTCCCCCACCCCGTGGGAGGATGAAGAGAAAAAACAAATCATCTTTGAGCTCCCCGCCCCTCCCCCCAGTCCTCCATGGCAAGTGGGACCAATTCCAGACTCCCCTGTCCTCAGCACACAAAGTCGGGTGGCCGCAGGTGACCGTTTGGAGGAGGCACAGGGGTGGGTGGAAGACGCCCAGGGTCCCCCAGTAGGCACAGCCCAGCTTGCTGTCGGCACAGCCTGCCTGCCAGGGCTGCAGGGGTTAAAGAGAACCGCTGCTCGGCTGCAAGAAAAGCTCTCCAACGGTGTTAGAGCAGGGGGAAAAGGCAAAATGATTGTAAATTCCGCCAGGGGAATTCTGCCATGAATCCGGCTCACCTTTCGCAGACCCCCCCTGCCGCCCCCCGCCCCGCCTGAGAGGATAACTGACCTTTGGAGGAAAATAATGAAAAGAAGAAATTCCTTGGAGAAAATAATGTGTCCGGGCCCCAGTAATGAGATCGGCTCCTTTTATGTTGCCATGGCGACGGCAGTCATTTTATAATACAAAATACATGAATGGGTGCGGGCAGGGGCAGCCTCGCCAACTGAGGGGGGCCACTGGGCGGTGGGGAGGGGGTTGGCCTCTTCCAGGCTGTGGTCTGGGGGTCGGGCAATGGCTGGGGTCAGGGGCCACCGTGCCTCATTTCCCCGGAGAAGCAGGTCTGGCTCCGGGGGTCTTAGCCTGGGGCCTGGGGACTCAGAGAGGGGTTGGGGGCCTGTGGGGGCAGGGTGACATCAGCCTCCAGGACTGCGGGCAGTGGGGGTGGGTGGAGCCAAGGGTCTGGCCTATTAACAATATTGACAATAAGCCCTCTTTACTCTGAGTGTGTTTCTATAGGACAGGGTTTCTCTGTCCCTGCCTATGAGGGAGGGGACAGTAGCTCCATTGTACAGATCAGGAAACTGAGGCTCCGACAGGTGACGCAGCTTGTTCGAAGTGATGCAGTAGGGATTCCAGCCCAGATACGGCCAGGGCCACAGTTCAGGGTTGGCTCTGATGGGGGCACAAGGGAACTTTCCAAGGTGTTGGGGACGTGCTATATTTTGTCACGGGCAGTGTATGGATGTAAAAATGCATCAAGCTCTAGATTAAACTTTGTGCATTTGATACTTTGTAAGTTAAACCGTAATTTTTTAAACATGTTTATGGGGAGTGGGAGGGGCATGCACATCTAACACAACACGACGATGAAGTGTGGGGCCTCTACTGTCAGCGAGACTGAAACTCGGGCCCCAGCCACAGCCTCAGCCTCTTCCTCTGGGTCCCCCGTCCTTACCTGTAAAGTGATGCAATAATATGTCCACCTCCTGGGGGGTCAGAGGATGTTACACATGGGATGGACTTAGCGCACAACCTGGGAGACGGGAAAAGTCCGAAAGTGCTGCTAAGTGTCTCCACTCCACTGCTGTGCTTTCCATGTTATGACGGCGACCATGACAGGAAAAACAGGTGAGGTCAGGAGACTTCCAGAGAAAGAACAGGAAGAGAGGAGGAAAAGGGAAAGGGAGGGGTTAGGAAAGAGAAGGAAGGAGGAAGGAAAAAATGCAGGAAGGGGAAGAGGAGAAAGTTAGGTGAGAGGAGAAGAGGCAGTGGGGGAGAGGGTGCAGAGCTGGGAGTCTAGAAGAACTGGTCACTCTTGTGCTGTGTGGCCTTGGGAAAAGCACTGTCCCTCTCTGAGCTGTGGCTTCCCTCATCTGTAAAAGGATTATTGGGGAGGCTCAGGGTGCACACAGTAGCTGTGCAGGCTGCTGGAGGAGGAGGGAGAGAGAAGATGAAAGGCTAGGAGGCCGCCCCCCTCACAGTGTGTTTACCCTAGCCCTCCCCCCAGCCCCCACTGCCCCCCACCCCAACCCTGGCCACCGTCTGTCTATTCCTTGCCCTTGAAAGCCGGCTCCGAGCTCTGTCACCAGCCATGGGAACCAGAGGCCAATTCCAACAAGGACCCTCTGAGGGAAACACAGTGACAGCCCTTAAAATAACAGCCCCATCAGCTTTTTATAGGTCTGAGCCTGAGCGAGTGGTACAGGGACTAAGGACAGGGATCCTTGTCTGAGAAGAGATATTAGGAAAGGCAAGTGCAGTCTCTGCGGAGGACCTGAGGTGTGTTCTAGGGGGAAGGCCTGGAGGACAGCATCACACATCGCCCAGCAGGCTGGCCTGCAGCCGGGCCAAGCCATGGGGCAGCGCGCCCTGGGCTCTGACCTGGCCACTCACCTTCAAACAGAGCTGGGCTACCTCGGTGCATCCCTTTGTTTCTCTGGAAAATGGCCTTCACATCCAAGAGCCAAGAGCTTCCTGTGCCAGCTTCCCTGAGCACTGCACATCTGTTATTTTTACTAAGCCTCACAAAATGCGGTCATCCCCATTTTACAGATGAGAAAACCAAGGCTCAGAGAGATCAAGTGATGTGCCCTAGGTCACCCCGCCAGTGAGAGGCTTGACTGGGATTTGAGCTCACCTCTGCCTCACTCAGGAGCCCACAGTCCTGAGACTGTGATGTTCTGCCTCCCATGTGCCTCCTTGCGAGGAGAGGGCCAGTCTCGCACGCGGCACACAGTCCTGTCTGTACACAGCTCTGCGGTCTTTGTGTCCTTGTCCTTGAAATCCCCAGACTGGATGGGAGAGCCTAGGGTGAAATGGGGAGAAGTAAATGTTATATCAAGGATGTTAACATTGGGGCCAATTGAACGTTTCTGGGAGAAATTTCATCTTGCTGGTCAGTAATCCCTGAGAAAAATATCTTGGGGCAGAAAGGAAATGTCAGAACAAGCCTGCTAGCGAGAAGACAGAACAATCTTTTCATTCCTGTGTTCTATTACATGTTGCCACTGCAGGAGCTGGTTACGTTAAATATAAAAACTTATCCAGCCAAGATTTGCAGGACCCAGTTTCTGAGCCTGATCTTGCCACTTGCCGGGCAGTATGATCGTGGGCCTCACTTTCCCCTTCTGCAGATTGGGAATTAGGAGATCTTTGGGATTCCTTTCCATTCTAAGTGTCAACAGTCCCCATGACACCCCCATACAGCCAAGCTGGCCATGCTATTCCCATTGCACGGATGTGGAAACTGAGGCTGAGAGAAGGCAGAGGGTCAGCCCCAAGTCCCACAGGGCTTCAAACTGGATTCAGCCTTAGGGATCTTACCTGGAGAACAAAGCTTATTCCCCTGGTCTTTGGTCCCTGCCTGTGGGAGCCCTGTAACCCTGCAGGACAACGGGTCCCTTGTGGGTGTCTGGGTCCTCTAAACCTGGGGCTGGATGTGTCACAGAGACATCTGGGGGTCATCTGGCAGCCGCCTCAGCCTCTGGGTCTCTGAGACATCCTGGGGCGTCGTGCACATCTGGCCGGCTGGCGGGAGCCGCAGCAAACATCTGGGGGAGAGGAGGCAGGGGCGGAAGGAAGCTGATGCTCCCAAGGTCTGAGGGACCAAGTCCTGGCCCTGCTCCAGTGAGCCAGGTGAGCACTCTGGTTTCAGGTCTTGGCATGTGTGTATGGGTTAGTGCGAGTGTAAATGCATGCATGTGTCTGTGTACATGCATGTATTGTGTCTGTATGATTTTGTGTGTGTACAAGTGGGTGCATGTGTGTCCAGGAGCGCATGATGATGTCTTAGCGGGAAAGACTGGGCTCAAAAACCAGCTCCACTGCTTCCTGGCTGTGTGACTTCAGGCCAGTTGCTACACCTCTCTGAGCCTCTACATCTGAGATGCCGGGCAGCTGATATAAACAACTACCTCCTCCAGCTCGTGAGGTTTGCTGAGCTAATGCACAAAGACCGATGAACACCGGCCCACTGCAAAAGCTGCATAACTGGCCACGATTATTCCTCTTATTTTCCTGTCCTCTGTGTCTCCAGGGGTGCTGCGAAGTTCCCTGTAGCAGGGCCAGCCTGGTTGCTCGTGGGCCTGCCCGCCGCCCCCTCCCCGTAAATTCAAGAACTGCCTGCCACAAGAATGCCGTATTTCTATCATCCCCCAGACAGCGTCAGCCTTTTCAGAGCTGTTTCCCTTTGGCTCACAGCCAGCTTTCAGAGTTTTACGAAAATTCCCAAGACCTTTTGCCGTCTCGACTTGAGAAGACAGGGCTGCTGGGGCCGGGGAGAAAACGCGAGGCTACTGAAGGCAGGAAACAAGCCGCATTCCTGGTCCCAAGGAGGTATGGCTGGGCTGGGGGGAAGCTCCAAAAGGCCGGGACATTCTTCTCTGGGTTAAAAATATGCAGCACGTCAGCCGAGGCACAGGCCTCTGTGAACTAAATCCATTCCAGAAAGCAGCAAAGTTTCCAAGCAAAGCGTAGATGAAAGCAGCATCTATGCTTCAGCCTAAGAAGCAAAGGAGGTGGTTCGGCTCCAAACCCCCAGCTGGCCCGTGTCCACAGTATCGACACCCCAGGCAGCAGCATCCCTTCTACTGGGTCCTCGTATCCTCAGCCAGTCTCTCTGCAGCACGACACCCAGATCTGGGGTTCAAATCCCAACTCCACTCCTTCCTTGCTGTGTGTCCTCTGGAGAGTCGCTTTACCTCTCTGAGCCCCAGTTCCCGTTACCTTATCATTATTATTTTTTTAAAGCTCTTTTTTGGCCGCACTGCGTGCCTTATAGATCTCAGTTCCCTGACCAGGGATTGAACCCGTGCCCTTGGCAGTGAGAGTGTGGAGTCCTAACCATTGGACCATCAGGGAAGTCCCTCCCTTAGTTTTAAAATGGGACCAATAGATAACCAACAAGGACCTACCGTATAGCACAGGGAACTCTGCTCAATATTCTGTAATGACCTAAATGAGAAAAGAATTTGAAAAAGAATAGATACATGTATATGTATAACTGCATCTCTTTGCTGTACACCTGAAACTAATACATTGTAAATCAACTATAGTCCAATATAAAATAATTTTTTTTTAATGGGACCAAGAAGGCATGCCTCCAAGGATGAAGAGAGATGGCGTCTGTGAAGCTCGGCCAGCTCTGATTTCAGAGTCAGGCAGGGCCCACCTCTAGGGGACCTTTGCCTCTCCTGATGCACACGTGTTTGAGGGGCAGGGGATGCCCCCAGACCTGGGAGGCAGGAGGCCTGAGCTGTGTGGGCTGTGTGGCTTTGGGCAAACCACTGACCTTCTCTATGCCTCCCTCCATGAAATAAGTTTGAACAGGATCAGCAAGTCCCAAAGTGAGTTTTAAACATTGCAGTGGCCAAGACATGGTGGCAGGTGGCAAGTAGGAAAAACAAACAAACAAACAAACAAACAAAAACCTTTTATTTTTATTTTTTGGTAATTCTCAAATATTTATTTTAATACATCTTAAAAATATCACCACTTTTGTCCTGGGAAGTCATGGATCTTGTTGCTAAGGCTGAGGCTAACATCTTGTTTTATGTGACTTAATGTAAAGTTGATTTGCAGCATGACACTGGATAAACAATGGAGCAAAAAAAAATCAGGGTGGTCCAGGAAGGACCAAGGTTGGGGACACACTCCCCAGATAGTCCGCAGAGGAGTTCAGTTCAAATTCTGGCTGCTTCCTTTCCCAGCTTCAAACTCTGGAGCGAGTCACAGCGTCTCTGAGCCTCAGTTTTCCCCAGGCATGGGTGTGCCCCCGTGTGTACTGGGTGTGCCCCCATGTGTACTGGGTGTGTGCCTGAGAGCTCACAGGGCTGTGTGCTGTGGTGGGTACCACACACGCATGTACCCAAACATGTACCACACACATGTGTGAGCAGCAGGGGGTTACACGGTGGGTATGGAGGTCCTTGAACAATCTCTGATAAGGGTTTATGTGCATCACCCCTGAGAACGCCCATCACATGCAGAAGGAAATCTGAACTCTGCACCCAAGCCACAGGACCCACTCTGTCCTACCATCTCCCCTCCCCTCACGACCTGTGCCCTTGAGGTTCACTCTTCTGGAATATCCTGTCCCCCATCCCCGGATCTTCCCATGACCAGCTCCTTCTCATCCTTCACGACTTCAATACGGCCTTGTATGGGGGAGGGGTGTCTCCCTGACCCCTCCTCCATCTAACGATAACCCTTCCCCCACAGCCATCACAGAGCTTCACCACCACACCCCCGGTTATTCCCACCATGGCCCTTGCCCCCACGAATGATTTTGTTCTGTGTGCTTTGTTTGGGTTCATTGAAGAGTTTACCTCTTCCCTTAGACTGGACGTTCCAGGAGGCTTTCGTCTACCTTCCTCAGAGTTGGGAAGAGGCACGTGACCAGCTCAAAATACAGTCACTGGGCTGAACTGGATTGAGTGTGTGTGTGTGTGTGTGTGCGTGTGTGTTTAGGGCAGTCTGTGTGCTCACGTGTTGATGTCTATGTCCTGTGTCTGTCTCCATCTCGACCCAGAGATACCCGTGTATCTGAGAGAGTGAACGTGTGTATCAGAGAAAGATGTCCCGGAACCAAACCCACTGGTTGGAATCCGGGAGCTGCCTCCTTGTCCCCACCCTGTGCAGGTTTCTTGGCTCCGTCACTGTGTGCAGAACCCCCAGGTGCAGGGGAGAAAGACACCCACCATTGCAGGCCCCCAGTATCCTGGTGCAGCACCTCGTTTCACCTTCCCTGCTCCCTCCCAGGTGGGTCGCAGGAGTCACCCCCAACTTACAGAGGAGAACCCAGGGCTCACTAGGGGAAGCTGTGCCCCCAGGGCCCGACAGTGAGAGAGTGGGTGTCAGGATCCAAAACTAGGCCCTGGGGTCTGAGCTCCCGGGGTCCTACTGCCAAGGGGACAGGGTGAGGTCCAGGAAGAGAACGACCCTCGCTCCAGCCCCAACCCGGCACTTGGCAGCCCATCCGCTCTCATGACAACAGCGTCGACATAGAGACAGGAGCAGCAGCTGGTCCCTACCCCGATCCAGATGTAGGAGAGACAGTCTCTCCCAAAATACTCACCCTGTGAAGTCAGAAACCCTCCCACAGTAAACAGAACGCGCTGCTCGCCGCTGGGAAGGGGCTTGCTCATGACTCGGCCTGCGGTCCACCTGCCCCTCTGAGCTCATGAAGCCATTCACCTGCATAGAACCCATTACGCAGGTGGCTCTAAGCAGGGGACAGGAGCCGGAGGGAAGGGGACCAGGGAGAGGCAAGTTCTGATAGGACAGGGGCCTCGCGAAATGATTCTGAATCTCTGCCTGCTCAGCCTCTTTCCTTGCCAGCCCCGAGCCCTGCCTTCACCTCCGTGGAAGAATTTTCTAGATCCCCTCCCGTGTCTGGTCTGCCCCACTCCAGTTTATGCTGCCACATCTTAAGAAGTGATTTCATCTTCTCTAATCACTGATCTGATGGGAAACTGAGGCCCAGAGAAGGGATGTGACCTACCTAAAGCTAAACTGTGAATTTTTAGCAAAGTAGGGAGATGCTCAGGCCTTCTAAATCTCTGTCTCACTGAAGGTGGGGCAGGGGATCCAGGCTCTGCAGGGTCCAGGAGGAAGAGGGGCTTTAGAAGGACAAGGCCTCTGGGAGGCCAGCCCCACTTCAGACACAGGGGAAGATGATGGATGGGAGAGGAATGACAGGGATGCTGAGGGATCTCAGGGAATAAGTAGGCCCATCGGTCACTGTGGATGCCCAGCCTTCCTCCAGGAATCAAAAAGGACACCTCTAGGGTGGCAGAGTCAGGGCAGGCACCATGGGCTCTGTCCCCTCATCACCTAGATCCGTCCAGCTTCCCTCAGAGAGGCAAAAGCTTTGTCACCTTCAGGTAGACGTAGAGAGGGTCCAGACTCTCCAGGGTGGAGCATCTCCACGGGGAGGATTAAGGCATAACTAATGGGGCAGGATTCAAATCCAGACAGCCGAGCTGCAGAGCTTTGGGGTTTTTACTCCGCCCTGCACAGCCAGGAGGAAGGTCCCTGGCTGGTGCCAGAGGGAAAACACTGGAGCTCTGGTGGACTGGGTTCTTGCAAGCACCCACAGTAATGGGTTTCCACCCAAGTGACCCACCCAGACAGAAGACAGAAGCAGCTGCTGGGTCCAAAGAGCCTGGAAAGAGCCAAAAGTCGGTGGGCTCAGAGTGGGGCCCAGATCCAGCGTTGCTCCAGCAACCCCAGACAACAGCCTCATAAATAGGACAGGCCCAGGAGGAGGCAGGCGGGGAGGGGGCCCTCCTAGGCTGTGGATGGGGGGTGCCTGGCAGAACCTGACAGGTTTGAGGAGCCAGAAGTCAGTGTGAGGCCGGGAGTGAGGAAGCCTGAACACAAATGGGCTCAGAGCCATCAGGCTTGGGGCAATTCCATGGGAGGGGATCCTGGCCAGGGTCCAGCCCTCAGTACCAGACACCCAGAGCTGGGAGAGGCCATAAAAGTCCCCCTGTCAAACCCTTTCACTGGTGCCAGAAGCCATGTCAATGTTTTGTCTACAATCAGCTTGCATGCCTCCAGTGACAGGGAGCTCACTCCCCATTTCAGGTCCAGATAAATCTGTTGAATATTGAATTTCATCAGCTCCCACTCATCCATCCATCCCTTGGACCACACTGAACAACGGCTGAAAAATGCTCAGGTCTCAGATGAGGTAACATACAAGCGAAAGATCCTCGCTCAGTGTATAAGCCCACCTTCCCAGGCTGGGCTGGCTTAGGAAAGAATATTTATGCAGGGCAGCCAGTGGCAGTCAGAGAAATGATGCTTGGGTGTCGAGACCAAGGTAAGACCAGGAGAAAAAGCACAGAAGCAGGAGATGAGCTCAGAGGTCAGAATAATGGGAAAAGATAGAGCAAGGGGTGAGTGCATGGTCCAGGAGAAAGGCAGGGAGTGAAGTGGGGAGTCGTGGTGTCATTATTAAGGCCTGTGGGACCTTAGTAGAGGTGACCCTGAGGGCTTCACAGAGCCAGATTGGAAACCCTTGCAGGGTGGGTGAAAATGGCCCTCCGTCAGGGATGGTCAGGGATGTTTCTTACAGCAACCTCGCAGTTCCTCACGGCATCCTTGCAAGAGCAGATACCAACCCAGTCTGCAGAGGCTAGGAAGTATCGGAGGCAGATGTAGAACTTGAGTCTTCTCATTCCACAGCCACTCTTCCACCACATACCTTTAGAGGGCAGTGGAGGCAGGAAGAGGCTGGAGCTGCCTGGCCCTTTGGGGACCATATTTTAGGGCTGCAGAATAGGTGAGCTGAGGCCAGAATGTGAAAGGGAGGAGTTTGGACTTGCTCCTGCAGACGTGGGATGCCAATGGGGGCAGGTCTTAGAGAAGGTAGCAAAGAGCAGTGGAGAAGAGCAGTGGCTGAGGTTTGCTCAGCTCCTTACTTCCTCACTGTGTGACCTCAGACCAGTGACCCAACCACTCTGAGCCCCCGTTTCCTCATCTGTGACACAGCAATAATAAGAGTAGCTGCCTGTGGGATTGTTGTGGACGTGATGAGATGTAAGTGCTTGCACACAGTAAGTGCTCAATAAATAAATGTCGGTCACTCTTATCAGGACTTGAGAAGAGGCAGCTCTCCAGCCTCTTGTTCTACAGCTGGGTCCTCCACCGGGAGCCTCATCTCCGACCCTGGACAGCCCACCCTCTGCCATGGGCACAGGGGTCCAGGCAGGGAGGTATCAGGGATGCGGCTGCCTGGCACTGCACCCCATGAATCTCAAGCTAGCATCAGCAGGGCAAAGCGAACCAAATCCCTCTGGCCGTGACCTCCACAACCGTTCACCAATTCTCTTCTCAGGGACACGTTTTCCCAGTTCCCTGCCAACCGCCTGTCCTGCTGCCATTTCCTCAGTGTGAGGAGAGGAGCTGATAACTTACTAATTTTTTAATTTGTTCACGCCCAGGGCTGAAGAAAGATGGAAGCCCCAGAAATCATGGCTTGCTCTCATCCACCCATCCATCCACCCATCCATTCATCCATCCACCCATCCATCCATCCATACATCCATCCTTCCATCCATCTGTCTATCCATTGTTCCAGCCATCCTCCCATCTACTCAGCTTTCCATTCACCCCCCATCCACTTGTCTCTCACCCTTTCACCCACCCACCCATCCACCTACCCATCTACCCACCATCCACCCACCCCTCCTTTATTCAACCTGTGCTCACTGAGCACCTCCTCTGTGTGTCCTGCTACTGAAGGATCCATGGCTGAACAAGATAGACCAGGCTCTGCCCTCATGGAGTTCACAATCTGGCAGATATCAATCAAATAATCAAGTGAATCAGTGCATATCACCTGTAACCCTTTCCCTGCTCTGAATCCAAAGAGAGCCTGAGGAAACCCAAATCCCTGCCTCCTTCTAGACTGGGGAGAAAATATCATCACTGCCAAAAATGTAAAGTGTTACAGCCTTTTAGAAAAGCAGTTGTGCTACATCCCTGAAAATGTAAAAACTACCTTAGGGCCCAGCAAATCCCCGTCCTGGGAGTCAGTCCCACAGAAACCAATGCACAGCACTTGAGGCCATGGGCTCGAGAAAGTTTCCTGCAGCATCGTTTGTGGCAGCAAAAAATCAGAGAGACAAAACCCAACACATGCCCTTCAGTCAGGGAATGGTAAGGGCACGAGGGCGTGTCTGTGCCTCAGAATATTACACAGCCCTCAACAAGAGGAAGTAGCGCTGTACCAACCAGTTCCGGAGACGAGCAGGAGACTCCTGAGTGAGCGAGGTGGAGAAACGTGTTTGCAATACGGTCCTGTTGCTGTAAAAGGAAATCGATCGCAAAGCCTCACGTGTGTATTTACACGTGTCCGACTATGATGGTGGGAGCACTGGGGACAGGTATGACAGTTGTGGGGGGGGCAGGGGGGATTAAGACGAGGTTGTTAACTTGGGTGACCCAGTTGGGAGGAGGGGAGGAGGAAGCCAAGGAAAAAGAAAAAAGGAAATAAAACCGTCAGCACTAAAGAAACGCCTACGTGACAGGACATTTATGCAGGTATATGAAATTACACACGTGGGTAACGTAGAAATGAATTAAGCACAAAGATTGAAGAGAGGAAAAAACATAATCTGACGGTGCCCCCACTCCCAGCCTCCCCAGCCTCACCACCTGCAAGGTCATGGCTTCCTGACCTCCAGCCCTTCCTCGCGCTCTCCCCTCTGCTCGGGCTGCCCTTTCCTGCAACCACATCACATTGTGGCCTCTTTTTGAGGCTCCCTGAGAGATGCTTCTCGAGCCTTGTCAAGACCACCCTAGTGAGCGCCTGCTGTTGACCAGCCATGGGGTGGGCTTTGAGAGCGGACCCTCCGGCTTGGTCCCCACGCGGCCCTGGCTCTGCTTTTCTCTGCGCCACTGAGCCTTGTTCTCGCCAAGTGCCATCACCTCCATCCAAGACTGGCTCCCCGTCTAGATTCTCAGCCGCGTTTGATTCATTCCAGTTTACTGAGGAGGAAACTGAGGTTCCGAGTGTCAGGATAAGGTGCCCAGGATCACACAGATGGGGAGGCAGGATTTGAATCCAAGACCCTGACCCTTAGGCCCGGCCTCCTTCCTGCAGAGCCACTCTGGCTGCTCCTTGGAGAAGGAGGACAAGATGTGAACTTGGTTTAGGAGAAACTGTTTGAGCGTTGGTGTCGCCCATCTCAGGTGGTTCCTTGCTCAGACACATGGCTGGGAGTTGAAGCAGCCACCAAAGGCCCCAGATGCTGTCAGGAACCCTCCCTCGTGCTTCCCAGCTGGGAAACACCCTCCACCCCGCCCCCAGCCTGTGGCCATCACCCCCTGCTCACCTAATATTTACCTGCCTCATTAAACACCCTCTTCCCTGCACCCTTCTGGCCTCCCTGCCTCCCAAGCTGAAAAAGTGCAAACGTTGTGGCCTTCGGGGCAGGTCCATAAATCACCTGGGTTTGGCAGAAGCACTACTCTGTCGGTGTCACCTCTGGCTGGGAGGCAGAGGCCAGGCCCTGCCAGGTTTCAATCATCTGCTCCTGAGCTTGGGCTCTGCCGGGCAATTGACACCAGAAGTTTCCCAAGAGCTTGGAGACAGAGGTTGCCTCAACAAAACCTTGCCATTAGGAGCCTCAGCAAAATGGGCCGCCTCAGGAGCTGTAAGCCATTGCGGAACATCATCGTCTACCGAGATCTCCAAGTGGGTGAGTCGCAGCCCAGAGAGGGGGAGAGCCTTGCCTGAAGCCACACAGCAATCTAACCAAAGCAATCCCCAGTAACACAGAGATGGCCACTTCAACCACAAAAATCGTCACCACCATCATCATTGTCGTCACCATCATCACAGACACAGACCATCCTGGGGCCCTTGCTAGGCGCCCACAAGATGCTATTACATGATCTTCCTTAGAACCTAACACACTTGGGCTCTCTCCACATTTTTGCCTCCCCCAACTATTTATTCATCTTCTTTAAAAAATTACCTTGTTTTTTTTCAACCTTAGCCTCATCTGAATCAACAACATCCATGAAACCACTGCTAAGATGTGTCTATTAGATTTGTGTCCAATATATATTAAAACAGATACATAAATATGGAAAATAGAAACATCACTCATCTCCTGTCCTGCTTGCCGGTGAAATGCAGACCAACTTCTGGCAAATGCTGCATCCTTTTGTTTAATCTTCACGATGACCCTTCATGGGTGATAGACTCTGCCCATTTCACAGATGAGGCAAATTGAGGCTGGGAGGTTAAACAAGGGCTTGGTCAACCGGGCCAGGAGAGGCAGATCCAGGATTCAGATTAGGGCTTGTGTGAATCCAAGGGTCGGCTCAAAGCCCATCCCTCAGCTGCTTCTAGAAATCAAACATGCCAGGAGGCTTTTAAATCTACTCAGCAATCATGGATTATTAGAGGTGAAAGCAACCACCCCATCAGCCCTGCTCCCATCTTACAGATACAGAAACTGAGGCCCCGGTGGGCAGATCACCCATCCACAGGCAGGCCCCACCTTCTAGCCTCCTCCCTCCCTGCAACCCAGGGGCCTTCCCCAAGCTGTTTCTCCTCCCTGCACCTTGCCCGATGCCTACCTTTTGCTTCCTGTGCTATTTGTTATTCTTCCTGAGATATTTGTCATGTTCTGAGATATGACAGGGGGACAGAATTCCTGAAACAGCCATGTTACCCCTTTGGAGTCTTGCAGTCCCAACCTCTGCAAGGGGTGCCCTTCCTGCTAGGGTGCTCCTCACCCCAAACTCACCCACGGCCGCTCAACCTAAGTACCCCAGGTCTGCAAGCTCTCCTAACCACTCCCGCAAGGTGGGACGCCCTGCTCTTCTCTTTGGTCCCCGGCTTTCTCTTTATATTTTCACTTTACTGCCGTCCAGCACGATTTGGAATCAGGATTTGGTAGGTTGATCTGATTAATGTCTCCCCCTGAACAAGGAGCTCTCAGAGGGCAAGAGCCCCGTCTGCCCCGTGCCCTGCTGTTTGCCAGCTCCAGGCACCCTCGGGGCTGAATACATATTTTGTGCGTGAATGAATGTATGAATGTATTGCCTTGTGGACTAGGACCCTTGTAAGTCTTACTATACTCAGCACCCAACACAGTATATGGTGCATAGGAATTCCATGAGGGTCTGCAGAGAAAGTGGAAAGGAGAGAGGGAAGGAGGGGGTGTGGAGAAAGAGAAACAATGAACCCTCATATATAAAATAGACTGAAGCCCAGAGAGGGAAAGAGATTTGCCCAAGGTCACACAGCAAGGCAGCAACCAAGTCTCCAGGTATGAGTCTCTCAACACAGGCCCATCTGTCCGCCTGCTCTCCCACCTCCTGCGCACACACCAGGATGGCCTGCACCAGCCTTGAGCTGAAAGCTGGGGAGGCACCGTGGCCGGCAGCCGGCCAGAAGCCAGATAACGCAAGCCCGGGCCTCCCAACTCTCCCTGCCGAGAACCGCAAAGTCCCAGTCGGAAAGCGGTCGGGGAAATCAGCCCTCTTGTCACAGACAATTGAATTTCAACCAATTTATCTGTCAGGACGGCACTCACAGACCCAAATCCTGGAGCTTATGACTGTAGTCAAAACACACCCCCGACGCCCTCCCCGTGTGAATTATGGGCCAACGTCACAGGTGAGAGGCTCCCACTGACCTGCTTCCCTCTCTCTGCAGATCGGGACACTGCAGGCCATGGCCAAGAGGGTCTTAACTCACTGTGGACAATTCCTCCAGTGGCTGCAGGAGGGCTGGGCACGGGGGTGATGCCTGGCTGGCCCCTGCTCAGCCCAGGGCTCAGGCCCAGAGTGCCACCCCCCAACAGGTGCCATGGCCCCAGGACCCCTGACATCTAGACAGACAGAAGGGAGCTGGGGGCTGGGGGTGGATGCAGTCTGTCAGGAAATGAAGGCTGCCCAGGGCCCCTACAGACTCCTGGCTGGGGAGGGGCCGCAGCATCTGCCTTGGGAGCGGTGCATTTGAAAGGGGTTGTGGCGGGGCAACCAGGGTGTGGTTGAGGAGGTGAAGTAGCCAATGGTTTCTAAGTCTGCCTTTCTTCACTTCGTTCATTCATTCAGTCAGTCATTTATCTCGTCCCTCCCACCCACCCCCTGCCACCAAGGGATGCAACAAAGAATCAAACACTGGAGCCCAGCAGCTACTGGGCTCATCTCCCTGCTATCAGGCAACCTCGATCCTGCCACCTCACCTCTCTATGCCTCACCTTGCCTATCTGTGAAATGGGACAATAGGAGTTCCTGGAGTTGGTGGGGCCCTTTAATGAGCCGGTGAAGGTACTGTGTTTAGCACAAGGCCTGGCATGAAGCAGCTAGTGTCAGCAGTTATTATCATTAATCCTATACTTCAGTGCCAGAAAAACAGCACTGTCCTGAGAGCAAGAAATTCATTGCTAATCCCTTATTAAGTGTTTGAGTGGGTGAGTCATCACTGCACACCAGGCACTGGGGACTAATGGGGAGAGACAGGCAAATAAACAGGTGCCTGTAGGCATGCATAGAGGAGGGATATATTCATGGAGGACCTTCTTGAGGAGTGGACTCCCAGGCTGGGTTTTGCAGAGTGAGTAGGAGTTTTCCAGAGAGATGTAAAGGAAGGGCATTTGAGACAGTGGGAACAGCATGGTTAAAACCCTGGAGGCCTGAAAGGGAACTATAAATACTTCCAGTTGGCTGGAGTGCAGTGGAGTGCATACGGGCCCAGAGAAGAAGGAACTGATCAGGCCTAAAGAACAAAGCTGAGAAGCAACGACACCAGCCAGACTCAAGACTCCTGGCGATGCAGCCACTGGTTTTAACAGCCACCATTTCCTCAGCCCACCTGTGTGCCAGGGTCTTTATTGATGCTGCCTCCCTCAGCTACTCTGAGAGCTGGCTCTCATGTCATCCTTTGCACAGATGGGAACCCTGAGGCCCAGAGAGCTCAATATCTACCCAAAGCCACACAGCTAGGACGGGAACACAGTTCCCTGTATCATTTCACTCAGCCTCCTCCACACCTGCAGGCCTGGGCTGAGGCAGCATGTGTGGCATCAAATTGTACGTGCGTAAGAGTGTATACACATAGTAGAGGAGGGTGTGTGTGTGCAAATATATGTGTGTGCCCCCATGAGTGTGTGTGAGCAGCCTGCAGTGTGGACACGAGTGTAATGGTCCTGGTCCATGTGTGTGTACGTGTCAGTGTGCCTGCTGTACGTGCCTGCGGGTGTTTGTACAAACGTCACATGCACTGAGGATAGTGGTGCCCGGTCACACACGGGTGACTGGGTGCATCCCTGTATATGTGTGTGTAGGCGTGTGTCCACATGCGGGCATGACTGTGACGGGTACACATGTGTGTGCACCATAGCTGGTTCTGAGCACGAGCTCATGTTATGTGACCGTGCATCCCTCCACGTGTGTGCCCACATGTGAGCCCGCCTGTGGTATGTGCACATGTGTGTAGGCATGAACACTTGCTGTGGAGGGGACCTACACACGTGCACATCACCATCCCCGGGCAGCCTCGGCTGCAAGCCCCAGAGGCCAAAACACTGGGCCTCCCCTTTCCCGTCAATGCCTCTCAAGCAAAGGGCCGGACTCCATCAATACTAGGAGGACTGGAATATGTTCAGGTAGTGATTTTCATATAAAAAAACGACAGCCTCATCCATCAGGCCCAAGCCACGGTCATCACAGCCTCAGGATTAAACACACACGGTGGCTTGTTTCGGCATCAGTCACATGTGTTTGATTTGGGCCAGGCTGGCTGAGGGCATGTTATGTACGAGCAGCCCAGGCTGGTCACTCTCGTCACCGCCCATGTCCAGCTGGGGCAGGAGCCCTTCTCTGTAGGTCCCTGAGGGGCATGTGCTGGGGGGCTAGTGAAGCAGAGAACTGAGGGAGAGAGAAACTCGTGCTTATGCCCCAGTCCTGTTGCTCCCTGCTGTGTGTCCTTGGGCAGGGCATTTGACCTCTCTGAGCCTTAGTCTATGGGGATACTGGTCTCACTTCACTGGGATGTTATCAGATTAGATGAGATCACTCAGCAAGGGCCTGGCTCTGCACAGGGCACTGGGTAGGAGCGCAGACCATGTTCCCTGTTCTTGCTGTGGAAACCAGCTCAGATCTGGGGGGGGGGAGCCCCACCCTGGGGAGGGGAATTGCCTGGTCCAGCTCACTTTGTCTGAACCGATGCTGCATCCCTAGAAGCTCCAGGTTCATAAGAGTACTGCCTCCTAAGGCTTGTAAGTAAGATAATCCATGAAAAGCACTTGCCACACGCACAGTGCTCAGAGAATGCCCGGCTGCCATCATCACCACCATCACCACCATCACCACCATCATCACCACCACCATCACCATCATCACCATCATCACCACCAGCATCACCATCATCACCATCATCATCATCATCATCACCATCATCACCACCATCACCACCATCACCATCATCACCATCATCACCATCATCACCATCATCACCACCATCATCACCATCATCACCATCATCATCATCACCATCATCACCATCATCATCACCATCATCACCATCATCACCATCATCATCACCATCATCACCATCATCACCATCATCATCACCATCATCACCATCATTATCACCATCACCACCATCATAACCATCATCATCATCATCACCATCATCACCATCATCATCACCACCATCACCATCATCATCACCATCACCACCATCATAACCATCATCATCACCATCATCACCATCATCACCATCATCATCACCATCATCATCACCATCATCACCATCATCATCACCATCACCACCATCATAACCATCATCATCACCATCATTACCATCATCACCATCATCACCATCATCATATCTGTTGCTTATGGATGTAATTCCATGTGCTCTTCCTGTGAATTTAGTGCCAGGCTTTCCCAGCCTTTCCCCCTCTTCCCTCTGTCTCCCCCTCTCTCCCCATCTTGTTGGGGGTTTGCACCTTCTGGGGCCCCACTAGGCAAGAGGCAGAGCCTGGGGTCTCTTGGAGGCATTGGCCACAGTGGCATTCACACTCTCAGCTGCACCCAGAATGGGGACCCACAGAGGGCTGGAGGGGGACAGTGGAAAGAGGGTTCCTTCTGAACCAACCAAACAACACCCACCACCATGGGAAACTGGGAGACCGGAGTTCTCAGGCCCTGAGGGAAGCAAGAGGGCAGCTCCAGAGGCCACCCCACGTTCAGATTCCACCCTGCCCTCTCTGAGCCTCAGTTTCCTCATCTATAAAATGGGGCTGGCACTAGTACTCGGCCACAGCACTGGTTGTGAGTCACCCTGCATGTCTGTGCCCATCGGGATGGGGTAGTCAGCTGACCATCTGCCACAAGCACCCCACCTCCCAAGTCCACAGGGCCTCAAACTCCGACTCGGAGATTTGGACAGTGCCTCCCAGTGAGCTCAGAGCTCTGTCATGGAGACACGTGACCAGAGCTGAATGCAGAACGTGATTGGTTTTGCCTGGTACCCAAACCACACTGCCCATGGTGCCCTGCAAGTTCATTTATTTTTTTTAATGATGTAATTTTTTCCCAACAACCCAGTCTCCCTGCCTCGCAGCCTCTCTGCTTTAGAAGCTGCGCTTGGGTGAAGGTGAGCATGGGAAAGGCAACTGGGCGCTTGTAACTCCTCGGCCCCCTCTGGTTGATGATATTTGTAACATCAAGAGGCTCAGATGGCCAAAGCAGCTGGGGCTAGGCCTCCACCTCTTCTTGTCAAGCCCCCTGCCTCCCCAAGCCTCCACCTTCTCCCAGACCGGGGTCCTCAGGGAACTGCAGGTCACTGCTCCCCATCTCTCACCCACGGTAGGCCCCCCCACTCCCCTGCCCCCACACACTGAGCCCACATGTCTTCCCTCTCCAGCCTCTGTCTTTCCCTTTTGCTTTGGACCTGGAGCCTCAAGGCCGTTTTTACGAATGGTTTTGCTGCTCTTTCTCAAACTATCTCAACTGGGGTTGCCATGCCAAGACTCTGTTTCTCTCTGCTCTCTTCCTCTCCCCTCACCTCTGCATGTCATCGCTCCCTTCCTCTCACCCTTCCTCTCTCCCAGATTCCCAGCCAGGCCTCCCCAGATCCAAGACCTGCCCTATCCCAGACAGCCCTGAGTTCGAATCCCACCTCCTCCTCTTCCTGGGGATAGACCTTACTTAGGCAAATGACTTCATCTCTCTGGGCCTCCTTCCCTCTAAACTCAGGATATGAGAAGTCTCTACCTTTTCCAATTGTTGAGAGTATCTCATGAGAAAGTGCACATGAGCCACTGAGCCGTGCACCTGTGCACAGCAGTTGTGCGATACACATTTGTGGCTGTGGTCACGGTTGCTGGTTCTGCCTTTATTATTTTACTATTATTATTACTATTAGTCTCAGGCAAGAAAAAGCTGGGAAGATGGAACAGGGAAGGTAAAAGCCCTGAAGGGTAATGTAACAGGGCTCATATGGTAGATTTGGAGGAAGCGACCGTTGAGGCCTCTCAAAACTTGTCAGAATTATCAAAAGTTCGCAATGTGACGAGGAAAGATTGGTTTCCCCTGGGAAGCTGAGAAACATCCCCGTAAATCACCCCTGGCTAAATGGAGCCAGCAGAGTCGAGGATTCTTTCTCAGTTTCCACCAAGCAGCCTCCTAGGCCTCCCTTCTCAAAATAGCGCCCAGATTCCAGGGCTGGGAATCCTGAGGCCCAGCCAGCTCTGGAATGCAGGCGGTGGGGACCTGGGACCCCTCCTCACCTACTGCCTCAGACAGAAGGACCAGAGGTCTTGCGCACAGCCCCCCGGGGAGACCGATTTCCCTTCCATAGTCTGGCCCGTTCCCAGCAACCCGCCCCCCGTGGGCCCCACTTCTCTCCTGCTCAAGAACCTACCATGGCTGCCCGCTGCCTGCCAGCCACAGTCCAGCTCTTCATGCTGACATTCGAGGCCCTTCCCAGGGGCCTCCCTTTGCTTTTCCAGCTCATTTCCTCAAGCCTCCCCCCTCCCACCATCCACAAATCTCCTACTTTAGCCACGTCAGATTCTCCAGTCTTCCCCAAATGCCCTCCAGTCTTTACACCTCTAGGCCACCTGCAGGGGCTATTCTCTCTGCCTAGAATCCCATTCTTCCTGCTACCCTCTGGAGAACTCCTACTAATCCTTCAAGATCCACTCCAAATGGTGCCTTCTCAGTGAAACTGACCCAGAGTCAGCCCCCTTCCTCTGCATGAGCCCTCACCTAATTCACACACCTGTGGACACACACCTGTGGCATCACCCATGGAGACACAGGATGTCATAGCCTAAAGGGCTCTTAGGAGTCAGCCAGTCCTGTTCCTGCTTTTTAGCAGCAGAATCCTTCATTCAAACAAAATTTTTAAATGGAATTCCAAAGTATAAAACGGATAAGGAAAAGACTTTAAAAATAAGTAAATTAAAAATAAATAAAATGGATAAACACAGCTCGGCCCCAGTCAGAGTGGGATGAGAGACCACATTAGTTGGGACTCTTTGGGTAGTAAGTTACAGAAACGCAACTCAAAATTGCTGAAGCAAAAACAAGAAATGTATATGTGCATATAACTGAAAAGTCCCAAGACATCAGGTATGGCTGGATCCTGGAGCTGAAACGATAACATTGGGAATCTGTTTTGTATTTTAGTTCCACTTTCCTTTGCATTGGCTTCATTCTCAGACAGGTTTCTCCCCAGATCATGACCATGATGGCCCCCAAAGCTCCCATCCTCCTGGCTTGGCCACCCCAAAGGAAAAAGAATCTCATTGTGAAGTTCCAGCAAAGGTACCAGGAAAAAGATTCATTGGCTCTGATCGGCCACAGTTGAGTCATGTGGTTGCTCCAAACCAATCACTGTAGCCAGGTCAATTTGCTGATCTCACTGGCCAGCCCTGGGTCACTGGCCACCCTCTGGAGCCAGGAGTTGGTTAACCCCTTCAGAACTTTACATAAACTGATGACAAAGACGGAAGAGAGGTTGTCCAAGCTAAGATCAGGGTGCTAGCATTCCCCCAAAATAATGTGGACAGACTCTTCCAAAATGATACCCAATCTACTGAAACAGCATCCATTCTCATCCATCTGCCTTTCTTTTAGCCCCCAAGATATGTTCTGAAGCCCTAGGGCTTCTGA
Source organism: Hippopotamus amphibius kiboko (assembly GCF_030028045.1). Lineage (NCBI taxonomy): Eukaryota > Metazoa > Chordata > Mammalia > Artiodactyla > Hippopotamidae > Hippopotamus > Hippopotamus amphibius. The sequence goes on along the minus strand of NC_080193.1, from coordinate 6,384,642 downwards.
GGACGTGATTTGAATACGATGTAGCTAATATCATTTTGTAGAAAAAAAATTGAAGGCCCAGAGAGGGAAAGTTGCTCCCCAAATGTCACACAGCACTCTCCATCATCACATTCCCAATTCCTTAAAAGTGCCTATGCCTCCTTGATGAGTCTCCTCCCCACTGGGTCCATGGCATCTCCATTACTAGGTTTGGCTGAAAGGATTTGTCAGTTGTCTGCTTGCTTGTCTAACTAAATTAATGTTTTACATTTCTCCTCCAGTTTGCAAACTTTTTAAAAATTAATCCCATCATTTCAACAAGTGTAACAACTAAATTATCATCTTTACATGATTAAGGAGCCTGCCGCGTCTTCTCTTGGCAAACACTGCATGCACATAATTTTACTAAATGTAATAAACCAACCATAGAACTATTAATTTTGCCATGGTATTCATAACAATTAGAAACGCATGAACCTTAAAATGATAAAAACTGAATGGAATACTGAAATCACAGGAAATCCCCAATCCTCCCTCTGCAGGCTGAAGACGATGTCATGAGATGCAGATTAGGGTCGAGAGGCAGAAATTGAATGTCATTTGTCTCTTAGCTCCATTGCAACACACCCAGCATAAGATACGCTGCGGGGGAGCACCTGGCTAAATCAATGAAGCATTCCTCAAAATCTACACATCTATGAGGAACAAGGTATCAGGAAAAAGTCCCTGCCTTTTCAGAGCTTTAATAGTCTCTAGGAGTGCCCAGTTCTGGAATAGCTAACACATGGCATCACCTCACTTCCCATATCCATGGCAGACATTATTAACTGATCACAGCACTCTTCCCTGCCAAGTCTAGACAGCTTGGAAGGAATCTCAACGCAGCCCTCCAAGGCAGGCATTACCAATCAATGACAAGATGATCTTAATTTAGTCCAATCTGGCTAGTTTACAGGGAGAGAAACTGGGCTGCAGAGAGGGAAATGACTTGGCCAAAGTCAAATAGAGATTCAGGGTGGAGTCTAAGGTAGATGTTGGGATGCTGTGGCTTTATTGCTATGGACCCAGAGGCTGAGCCGTCACTGACAGACTGCTCCTTTTTCAACCTCCTAAAAAGAAAGCCTTCCCTACAGACCACTAGTGGGTCAGATATCTCATCATCTCCTCTCCTATTTCTCCTCCCACAATTTTATACATTTACACTAACCCTCTTCTTTCCTGCATTATTGGTGGAGTTTTCCTAGAGAACAATTTGGCAGTTTGTGTATCAAAATGTCCAAACATCAAATATCCTTTTGTTTGGAATTTCTAGAATTTATCCCCGAAACTTAAACAGACAAATGTCCCAAAAGCATGTTCATTATGGTATTGTTTTAAATGGAATAAAATTGGAAATAACCTATAATTTAAATTTTTATTTAAAAACTTTTAAAATGAAATATTTGTTAACACTAAAAATGATCTCAGTATGTTTTTAGTGAGAAATGCAGCTTTTCAAACAGCATATGTTGTCTGGTGTCATTTCTATAAAGAATGAACACCAACAGACATATACATATCCAGGGTTGCCATATACAGTTGCCCAGATTGTGCACTGGACAACTGCAGTCACTCAGAATACAGTATGAATGATGCCTGCTGGAGTTGGGCAATGCCACATCCCTGCATATAGTTTGAAAAATATGACAGGTTATTTACCAAAATGGTAATAGTGGTTATTAAGGAAGGGTGATTTTTTTTTTTAATCTTTGTTGTGGTTTTCTAGTATTTCTATAAAGAACATGGCTCACTTGTGTAAGATGTATAAAATAATAACACTTTCACAGCGCTTTCCTGCTTGTGATTCGCTTATGATGTATCCTAGCTTATTTCATCGCATAACCTGGCTTACTTTGGGGTCTGTGTGTGTGTGTGTGTGTGTGTGTTTATTTTGCAATATTAAATAAGCGTTGACGGAGGAGCCATGAGGCCCAGGCATTGTGCTGGGGATGCAGTCTCAGCCCTCTTGTGTTTCACATCTAATCGGAGGGGCAGACATCAAACAAATGCCTGCAGACCACTGTGGGCCAGAGCTGGGGGCGGCGGGGGGCGGGGCGGGGGAGGTAGGGCGCCCTACCCTGGTGTGCAGTGCCTGGGGCTTGGGGAGGCATCCTTGGGGGGGGTGCTCTGTAAGCTGCATTACGGGGCTGCCTCACCTCCCCACTAGACCAAGCACCTGAGGGCACACACTGTGCCTTGTCAACATTCTTAGACCACAGAACCCAGAAGCCCAGACAGCCTCCAACAGAGGCTGGGGCCAGCCAGCCTCTAACATGGGCCCGCAGGTGGCACACTGAGCCCGGGGCCTGGGACTCACCACGACGCTCCGTTTAATACCACAGAACTTTGCAGCCGGCAGACCTGGGTGTGAATCCAGACAGCAACTGAATCTGTTTCCTCATCTGTGAATTGGGGAGAATCATGGATTCCTAACTCCTGAGGATTCATTGAAGTAAGGCGGGCAGTGTGTCATGAATGCAGGGCTTGGAGGAACTGTTCCATCCATGGCAGCGTTTATTATTCATTGTTACTATTGTTACATCAGGGCCTAGGCTGATGAAAGGACCAGACACCAGCCCCGGCCTGCCCTTCGGGACAGGGCTGGAAGGGGATGAGAAGGAATGCTTTCCCAACCTGGCCATGGACAGAGGGCGGGGCAGTTGCTGGCAGGAGATGTGACCTAGATATTTTCAAGGTTCACCTCCCTTTGCTCCGCCTTCCTACCTGTCCAGTCTCCAAGCATTCAGCCCCAGACATTTTCCTCATAGGTGGCAGCTCACTTCCTCTGAGGAAATTGCTCTCTGTGCATCTGTGACCACCACCCTTCACGTAAAACTGCCGTGATCTGAAGAGGTCTAAAAATTGGCATTTCCCTCCCTTGCCCCAAATGCTTCTTTGTCAGCAAGAACCTCTCGTTTTCCTCCTCAGAATGTATCACAAGGCCAGTCCCAAATGAAAGGAGCTATACTCAGGGTCAGGAGTCCTGGCTTTCCACCCAGCTCTGCTGTAAGACCACAGGCAGGTCCTTCCACCCCTGGCCTCAGTTTCCCCAGCTGTAAATGGAAGGCTGGGTTTGATGTTTCTACAGGTCCTTCCGTCTCTGAGTCTGCCTTTCTGATACTGCACTGGTCTTGGCACCAGACAACCTCAGCATTGGATACCTCCCTCCTCCTAGCCTGGGAGATTTCCTTTTCAGGTCCCCGTGCCTTCGCACAGGCCACCACACCTTCCAAAGAATGCCTCCCCCAGGCAAGGTTTCCTCCGCTGTCCCCCAAAAAAGGTTGCACACACCGTTGCCTGAGAATCCCCCCCGAACAACTATATTCCCCCAGATGACGAGCCCCGCTTTCTCCCCAGCCTCTAGGACTGTCTCTGCACGGGTGGGCCCTGCCATATCCCCGGGATCTCCAGACCCCTGGGAACTACCGCGTGCCCAGGCAAGCCCCCCATGCCTTCCAAAGACTTGATTGACTGGCAGGCTGGAGTCATTCCATCCTTCCGTGGATGGATGCACCCAGTCCATGTGATGGGCTAAGGGGTGGTGGGTGCCAGGGGTGCAAAATCAGGTAAAGCCCAGCCCAGTCTCCAAGGAGCTCCCAGCCTGGGGCAGGAGGACAGGAAAGCAGCTCGTTTCAATGTATCGCGGCTTTCCAGGCAGAAAGGGCAGCGTGGACAGGTAGCGGTAACAAGAAAGAAGAGTGGGACATTGGAGGTAGTTTGGTCATGAGGGTGGGGGCTCGGACAGGTGAGGCATGGGGGCTGTGGAAGAGGGGAGGGGCTGGTGGGTGGGTGAGGCCCAGACCCCGTAGCTCCTGAGAAACTGGCAGAAGGATGCGAAACAGGGAGCAAGCTGCATTTTGGAGAGACGCCTCTGGCTGCCGTGTGGAAGCCACGCGGTGGGGGCGAGAATGGACCGGGGAGGCCCCTGCAGCTGTCACAGAGAGAGAAGATGGGGCTTCGGGGGGCTGGCGGCAGTGGAGGTGTGGGGACACAGATAGATTCAGGAGACACTCAGAAGGTACGTCCTCCAGGCCTTGGGGATAGTTGTTAGAGTCTGGGGGTAAGGGGGAGGAAGGAGTCCAGGGGGCCTCCAGGACCCTCTATTCATGAGACAGGCAGTGACCCCAGAGGAGGTAGAGGAGGGAAGCGGAGGGGACGGTGGGTTCAGTTTGGAACGTGTTGAACTCAAGACATCAACTGTCCACAGCTAAACACAGCAGATGCTCCAGAACAAACATGAAGAAGCTGACCATCACGTTGATCAGATGACTCAGGAGATGAAGGTCCGCAGAACGGACGTTCGCAGCAGGAAAGGGGAGACAGGGCTTACGTGCGGATTCTGGAATCCAGTGCATCTAAACCCCCAAGACTAGCCGGGATGCTCTATCTCAACCAGAGACCTCTGCTAACCAGGAGGCCGCATTCCGGACACAGGGCCTGGGAACCCGGAGACCCGGGCCTGCGCAGGGCTGCTTGTGTCATCTTGGGCGAGTCCCTTTAGCTCTCTGAGCCTCCTGGAGTCGCTATGAGGATCAGAAATAAAACAGTGTGTGTGAGAGAGGGCAAAAAGAAACTTTCTCAGGGGGAGAGTGGAAACTGCCAGGGCGAATCACGCTGGGTATCATTACCAGTTTTATCAATGATCCCCTAGGTGCCAAGGCCATGCCCACCCAGCCAGGGCTGCAGCCCAGCTGTCCCTGGTGCCCCAGCATCCTTGGCTCTGCTCCACAAAGAACCTTCTCAGCCTCCCCGATGACGATGCTTCCCAGAGATGCCTGAGCCTCCATTTCTGAGGAATTGGAGGGAAATCCACGCGAACAATGTAGTCAAAACAGTGTCGGCAGGCATCGGGCCGGCCGCAGTGAACGTTACCGGGGACTTAATCGTGCCCCTTATCTGGCACTTTGTTCTCAAAAGGGAGCTCTAGCCTCGCTGCGAACCCAATAAGTCTTTCAGTTTGACTCGAAACCCTGCATTTTTCCTCTTTAGAAAAATGTCACCGACATTCCTCTGTTTCATTACTCTTGGTCGCCGAGGCTCTGACCGCAGGGAAATTGCTAGCGGAGGGAGGGTGCCTGCGCCCGCTGCCACGGCTGGATCCGGCCCCAGCTGGCGGGCCTGCCCCTGCTAAATGTGGCCTTCTTCACCTTGACGGTGACCCCTCCTGGGCTGGCACCCACGCCGCCCAGTTCAGAGCCTGTAGATCCCAGAATCTGCTGTGCTCCCATCTCCCCATGGTTATCCTGGCCCAAGCCCCCCAGAATCCCCTGCCTTCAGGCCAGTGGACACCAGCTTCCTCCTCTGCCAGGTCCTGACCATGTCTTGCCAAACCTATCTGTCTCTCTCCATCTCTGCCTTTTATATCTCCATCTCCGCCTCTTTTTGCATTCATCTCTCCACTTGTGTGTTCAGCAAATATCCATTGAGCAGCTACTATTTGCCAGACACTTTTCCAGATATACAGTGAGTAAGAGAAGGTCCCTGTGCTCCTGAGACAGGCAGTAAACACAGAAGCAAATACATAAATGCAGTGGATTATGTTTTCCAAAGATGGCCACACAATCTCTCCTGTCTACTCAGGAGGTGAAGCCATTGTCCCCTTCTCCCTGAAACTGGGCAGGTCTTCATGATGGCCTGACCAACAGAGTAGGGCTAAAGTGTTGCTATGTTACTTCCAAGGCCGGGTCATAGCCACCTCCTGTACTTCCAGCAAGCTCTTTGGGGAGACTTCTCTTGGAGCACAGCCTCCACGCTACGAGGAAGCCCAAGCAGCTCACGGAGGCACCCGCGTGGAGGGGAAGAGAAGTCCCTGGACAATGGCCATCTGCCCAGCCATGGGAGTGAGCTATCTTGGATGTGAATCTTCCCGTCTGCAATCAAACTATTGCAGCTGACACCATGTAGAGCAGAGAGGAGTCGTTTCTGCTGAGTCCTACCTAACTGACAGATTCATGAGTCAAATAAATGGTTGCTGCTGTTTTATACCACTAAGTTATGGGGTAGTTTGTTACACAGCTACAGATAACTAGAACAGCCTATGAAATAATAAGGGATGGAGGGTAGTGATGAGTGCTAGAAAGAAAAATCAAGCCAAGTGAGGAGATGAGGAGAGTCAAGGTGAGATGCAGGGGGAGGTGAAGCATGACACAGCTGGGCCTCCCACCCAGCCCTGCCCAGTCCCAGTGGCCAGGATGTGTCCACCAGCCCCGTGGACATGCTGGGGACATGTCTGATAAGGAAGAAGGAGCCTTACAAACAGTCTCACTCCCAGAACGTGAATTCCAACCACAAGGCCCCCACCCTCTGCTTGCATACTTCCAGAGATGGAGAGATCACTCCCTAGCCAGGCAGCTCTGCTGGGACAGGCTGTGAGGATGGGCTTCCTTCCCCTGAGGGAGGCCTGCCTCCCTGCACTGCCCTCTGGGGACCTGTGAACACAAGACAGGGACAGGGGCTCCCATGACCACCTCTAGCTCCACCCACATCCATGGTGGTCCTTAGAGAAAAGGGCCAGCAGGCCCACACAGACACGATGGGTGCGTTTAGGAAGGGATCGAGTCACACTGAGGGAGGACATCCATCATTACACCAGGGTGGGGGTAACCGAGGATGTGCAGAATAGGGCTCCTGAGCCTCCATCACCACATCCCTGAAATTGTAGCAAAATCAGGCCCACATGGTCACAAGCTCTTTGGAGGGAACAGCCCACCAAGGGGGTCCTGACCTCCACCCCACCCCACTCCAAAATGTGAACAGCTCCTGAAATAAAGTTTTCGGAATCACAAATACCTGAGTTTGAGTCCCCTCTAAGTGACACACACTTACTGTGTGACCTCAGGCAAGTCACTGCCCCTCTCTGAGCAGTCAGTGTCACTGCTTGTATTTGTGGCCTCCAGCAGCTTTTCCAAACTTCCCTGGTTTGTGTGCCTCCGGCATGAATTCTGCCCTCGCCATCTTTCCTCTCCAGGGAGATCTACTTAGTATTTTTCTCTAAGTTGATCTCTTTCTTTTCCTGAAAAAACCTTATTTTTAAAGAAACTTCTAATAGCCACCTTAAATGGGAATCAACACTAGATGCCATAAATAAAAAAGAACCCTAAAAATGAAGAAAAAACAATGCCACTAGGTTAGAGACAAACACTGTTGCCCTCCCCGCCCACCAAGGCTTTTCAAAGAGGGATTAGCAAACCTTAGAAAGAAGTGTTAAAGACATGTTAGCACCCAGCTGGGACACTCCCTGGTGATAAGGGAAGGTTCCCGGTGTTAGTGGAAGGTTGAAGGAAGCCACTGTTTCACCACTGGCTTGGGAAGCAGCTGCATCCCTCCTGGCCCCGGGCAGGTGGTCCAGCCCTCAGGAAGTTCTGACATCCTGACCTGCAGTGACTGAGGCAGGGAGGAGGTGATCTAAGGGGTCCCGATAATGGCTTTTTGCCCAAGCCCCCCACTGAACAGTCAGGGCAGGAGAAGGAGGTCCCCAAAATGCAGAAATCAAGGATGGCTTCTTGGGGACATGGGAATGTGTCACCCTAGCGACCCTGCCGTGGGCCTCCCAGGCACTGTCCACCAGCCAGCATGGCTACAGCCCAGCCCCCAGAGAACATGTGGGCAGTGGAGGCTTTGGGGGAGGGGCAAGCCTCGGGGACCCAATGGGGCTGCCCCAACCTTTGCTGCCAGAACCCTACCCTCCACACACACACACACTGCGCCTTGGTTTTTCTAGCTCTTTCGTGAGCAGGTTGTGTGTCCTTCATTCTCCTTTGAGCCTCAGGTTTTTCCCCTCCATTTGCCTCCTGTACAGAACCAACTTATCCACCAGGCACAGTAGTTACAGAGCCTGGGGCCCACGATACTTTTAGGGGCTTTGAAAATGTTTTCATTACTTTTAAAATCCCAAGGGGGGAAAAAAGAACTTTCTGAAGATCACGTTTTAGTGTCTAAAATTAATATTTTCATCTTTATACCAACAGTCATAAAAGATAATTTTTAATATTTTTAATGGAGAAAGAGGCCCACAAAAGCCATAATGTGGCCTCTATAAAACGGGGAAGAAAAAAGCACCTGCATGAAAAGCCTTTGGCCCAAGACCTGGCCCCTGGTATGTATCTAACAAACCATTGTATTGTTCTTCTCATCGGTGTGGTTCTCAGAGGAATGAGCACTGGTTTAGAAGACAGGCTGCGGGAACTGTTCTGAGCTCTGTCCCCCTCTGTGTGACCTTTGGAAGCCGTCCCCTGGCTGGCCTCAGTGTCCCCAGCTGTTCAGTGAGGAGCCGGGCATCCTCTTCTGGCTCGTTCTCTGCCTTTCTGCCTGGGGAAGCAAGAAGCCCCACCCCACCTCCACTCCCGAGAGGCAGACCAGCTGGCAGCAGCGGGTCTCTTCAAAATCATCTCGTCCCCCCAGTCAGGTAAATATTACAGGTTCAGACAATAATCATGGCTTCTCTTTTGTGTTTATTTTGTTAATTCCCGGATGTTTGACTTGGCCGGGGCCCAGCTCCCAGTGTTTTCACTTGGCCATCTCTGATTCCCGCTCCGGCATCAGAGTTCCCTGTAGGGACGGGTCAAATGTCTTCCAGGGGGCTGCTGGGCACAGTCTGGGCCGGGGGAGGCTCCTGCTGGAGTGTGCAGAGCGGACACCACTGCTTCGCAAGCACTCACTCTGTGCCCGATGCTGTTCCAGGCCCTGGGACTCTGCTGCAAAGATCAGAGGCATCACTGGGGTGCGTCCTCTGCTTATGGGGCAGAGGGTAAGGCAGATACAGAGCAAGTAAAGCAGGGGGGTGGGGCTAGGTCACGGGAGGAAAGCCGGGGAAAGCAGGGTGACAGGGACAAGGAAATTCCTAAGAAGACAAGTTCAGAGGAGTCAGCAAAGGTCCCCACTAAAAGTAAGTGATGTTTAAACATCACTGATGCATAGATAGCTGTCAGCTAGGAGGAGAGGGAGGGAAGGGCACCCTAGGCAGGTGGAACAGAATGTGCAAATATTAAGGTGCTTTCCAACCCAATGAGGGAGGTTATCCCCATTCTCCAGGTGAGGAAACTGAGGCTCAGAGAGGTCACATAGCTGGTAATTAGCAGAGGCACCACTTGAACCCAGGGCTGCCTGGTTCCAAAGCTGGTTCATACCCACTAGGCTATGCTCTTCCCCTCCCCGCAACATCCTCCATCCTTCCAACATCCCCATCCTCCGCTGGCCTCACTGGAGGAAAAGGTCAGAACCCAGACCACCTACTGGGACTGGTTTCAGGGTCTCCAGAGAGGCTGTTGCCTCTGTGTAAAAGCAACTGCCCGTTTCTCAAGTGCCACCATTAAAGCCATGAGTCCTATTACCTATAAAATGTGACCCCCCCACCAAGGGGTCCAGTGGCCTAGTACTTTCCTCAGAGGGAACTCAGGTGGGAAAACTGAGGCACAGACAGCTGAAGGCTTTGCCAAGGTCACCCGGTGCCCGGGGAAAGAGATGCACAGCTCCAGGGCCTCGTCCCCTGAGCCCCAGCCCTGTTCGTAGGCAGGACACCTCCTCCCCAGCCCCTCAGCTCGGGTCCCCACCCCCTCCCTTCCCCCAGGACAATAGAGCCTTTCACAACTGGACAAAGGGAAAAAGTTTAAAAGGCGAGAAGTATGTTTCCACCAAGGCGAAGGAGGTGGGGGCGGTGGGGAGCGCAGGAGCCCGGCCTGGGGAGGAGCTGCAGCCGCCGCTGAGACAGACCGGTGTGTATTTATTCATGTCTGACACAACACAATTTGATTTTCCACATAAAAGATCAAATAATATTTCAGTTACAGTTAATTACACACCCCAAAAGCACATCAAAGCACAGTCCGCGTCCGCCCAGTCCTTGCTTCGCCGCGCCGCGTGTGCCCAGATTTCATGCCCAGCTTCGAGGCTTCTGCAGCACAGAAGCTCAGCGGTTCATGCCCACATGGGCCTTTGAGACTGGGCTGGAGGAGCCAAGGTGCCTTCTGGGCCCTCAGGCCCCTCGCTGGGCTCCCAGGACTGTCCTGTTCCCAATAGGTGCTTGGTCTCCCCACCAAAATAGTAGCCCTGGTGGCAGTGTTTCACCAGGGTCCACTCTCCCACAGAGCAGAAGCACCCCCAGTGACACCACCACTCCCCCTGCTGGCAAGGAAGGGAGCAAGGTGGGCACCATTATCCCCATTTGTTAGATGAGAAGACTGAGGCCCAGAAAGGTGAAGTGATTTGCCCAAGCTCACACAGACTGGAAATGGGGGGGCAGGGATTTTAGGTGATCTGGATGATTCCAAAAATCCTGCCCTTCCTCACAGATCACACCTTGCTGGAAAAGGGTCTCGGTCATTTTTATGTTGTCTGAAGTGAAACCTACAAATTACCTGTGAGATTGTTTCTGTGTTGTGTTTGTTGAATGAATAAATGACTGGATAAAGGACAAAGATTGAGAATGTGAAAAGGAAGGAAGGGAGGATGGGAGGAAGGGATAAAGGGAGGAAGGAAATGGTTTCACCTCAGTCATATCAACAGAGTCATCCTTTTCTCACAGAAGCTCTGCTGACTGACCAGCTACAGTGCAAATACCTTCAGGGGTGCAGGAGCAAGGCTGAAGTGGGGACACCACTGAAGTGTGACCTTGGGGGATCAGTGACTCTCCTGAGGCTTAGTTCACCTTGCAGTGCTTCTCAGAACACTCACTGTGCACATGGTGGGGAAAACCCTGGAAAGGCCAAGTCTGAGAATCACAGAGTCTTAGAATATCGAGGGTAATAGAATCTAAAACTCAGAAAAGCAGGAACTTCAAGAACAAAAAGAGACACCCAATTGGACCCCTTTCCAGAGCTGTCATAAGGCCCAGAGTGGGTGTGTGCTCTGCTCAAGATGACACAGCAGGCAAGGTTGGGCTTCTGGGCAGCACAGGTGCTGTCTGGGGTGGTGGTCAGTGTGCCCTGTTTCCAGAACCTGGACAGAGCTGCACCCTGCCAGAATGTCCCCTCAGAGTCTCCTGCCTTTAGAAAGGGCCTTTGAAATACCTGCGGAAGGCCTGTCACTGCCTGCTCCCCATGGTGAGAGCTCGCTGAGAGTAGTGCCTGGGGTATGCGGTGCAGAGGCCAGGTCTGGGAGTCCCAAGAGGAGGGAGGCCTAGATGTGCTCAGATGGCAGCTCTGCTACAGGGAGGGAAGACCCTCAAATGCAGCTCCTTCTGGCCCCACCCCCAGACCCTGAAAGAGCCCTGGGCCTGCAGCTGGAAGCAGGGTCTCCCTGGGCCAGCCACTTCCGCTCTGTGAGCCTGTTTCCCTTCTGCGGGCCCAGGACCGTGAGAGGCTCAGAGGACACAGCCTTGCTGGCGAAGCTTCCCAGCTGTGGGCACTGGGGGATGAGGGTGCAGAACGGCTGGCAGGGGCCAAGCAGCGGGCAGGGGCAGAGGGAGGGCAGGAACTGTTCTGGGCCCCCCTCCCCCGCACCCATGCGCCCAGGCTCAGACAGCAAACGACCATCCTGTCTGCCAGGCAAAGATGTTTCCTGTGCTGGCCGCAGCCAGGCTGAACCTGCCCGGTGCCCACCGCAAGTTTTTCCCAGAAGTCTCTGCTTTTCGGCCACCTTGGGGCCGAGCCCCGCACGCCCCTTCCCTGGCTCCCGCTGCACCCCTCAACCACTCCATCTCACCAGCCTCAGTTCCCTAGTGCCCAAACAAGAGTCAGAACACTCAAACCTCACAAGTCTGAGATAGTCAATAAATTAGATCAACCAGGTAAGGCTTGGCATGTGGTCAGTTCTTGCTTCATATCAGTGGCTTGACTGCAGGATACTTCTCCGATTTTCTGGCACACAGCGAGCCTCAGACAAAAGGGAGAATTAGAGCAATGGTGGAGGACGATGGCCCCACTGCTCTATTTACCCTCCCATCCTCAGCACTCAGCACGCTGTTCAGTGAACAATGGGTACCCTAGGGGTGTGTGCTGACCTCTTACCTTGTCACCATTTGTTTGTTTCCTTGTGGGCAGGGCTGTGTTTTATTTACCTTTGTGCCTTGCATATATGTAAATATTCACAAATATTTATTGAATGGATGGTGGATGGAAGGATGGACAGATGGGAGTGTAGATGAATAGGTAGTTGGAAAGAAGAAAGGGTGGATGCGTGAATGGATTGAAGGGATAAATAAAAAGAACCCAAAGGTGAAAAAAATACTCTTTGGCTGTAGGACTCAGGAGTCCTAGAGTCACGTTCGCCACCTCGACTTCATCTACTGTGTAGCCGTGGTCAGTGGGGTCACCCTCTCTGAGCCCGTTTCCTCATTTGTCAAATGAGCCTGGTAACTCTGCCCTGGCATCTCCCTGGGAGGTCTGGAAGATTCCTCATGAGGCTGGTGGACATTACTTCCTAAACTGTAAGGTGCTCTGTCCTGGGCAGGTGGTGGGGAGGCAGGCAGAGAGGATGAGCCCTGGGATGGCGCAGCCTGGCAGGTGATGGAGGCGCTGAGGGCTGACATCCTGGAGGGCTCCAATGCTGCGTGGCTGCCCTAATGGGCAGAAGCTCTTGCTCTAGTAAAATTTTATGGCCTCCGAGAGCAGGCAGAGAGCTGCCCGCAGCAACTCACGGGAAATTTATGGCTGGCCTCCTCCCTCCTGGCCCACCCTTCCTCAGCCCAACTCTCACCAAAACTCAGGTCCCACAGAGACCCGAGCCCTTCTGAGGGGCAAGGGAAGAGGGGCCAAATTAGGAGAGGCTAAAGTCTGGGTGGAGGTGAGCTGAAAGACCTGGATCTGAGAAGCATGAATTTGGCAAGATGGTGCAAAAGACCATCACGCTCTATATGTGGTTACAAAATTGCCTTTTACCTAAGGTCCTTTTGGGGAAAGCGGGAATGTGGTGGCCACGGCAGCCACAATTGTCCATTGTAGTCCCTGAACACAGCTTTTCCCTCTTACCACAGGGCCTTTGCACATGCTGTTTCCTCTGAGGGGTTGTTGAGGGGGGTGAGAACCTTCTCCCCAAACTATGATTTGCATAGTTAGCCAGCATGCACACGTAGAGCTGACACGTAGCCACGTGTGTTCACCATGCATACGTGAACGAGGGGGTTCCTGACGCCTGTGTCCTTGGCACACATGTGGGCATGTCTCATGTACAGGAAAATCAGGGGGCTGAGGGGTGGGGGCAGTGCATACATGTGCTGCAAGGGCTGGGTATGGCCCCAGGTGGGATGGGAAAGGGGACAGACCTCCTATTTCTGGGGGCTGACGGGTCTCCAGCACTGCATGGCCTATTTGTGCATTAGCCCTTTAATCCAACATCGGGGTACCTGTATTACCTACATTTCACAGAGGCAGAAACGGAGGCATCCAAGATTTAGCCAGGGAATTTGAACCCTGACCCTAAAGAGTCTGTAAGCATCGCCATCCAAAGCTGGGCTGGCTAGGGGAGAGTCTTGCGGGGGAGGGGGGTCCAGTCCCCCCACCCCCACCCCCAGCACGGTAAGTGCGGAGGGTGCACCGGAGCAAGCAGAAAGTGGGGGACCCCCGGGGACCAGGCGGACGATAGGGAGGGGAGCCGGGGAGAGAGAAGGACCAGCCACTAAGAGAGTCTGGGAGGGCGGCCCGCAGGGCTGTGGGGCGGACCCGAAGCCCCGGGCCTGCCCCACCGACCCTGCGCCGCGTTGGCTTCCGAGGGTGGCGCTCTGGTGGCGCGGGGCCGGCGCGCTCAGCACCCGTCAGGCTGATTTACGGGCGTTCCCCGCCCGCCGCGCGCCGGCAATCAGCCGCCGCCACCAGATCTATTATTGATGAACTTTCCGAGCCCCGCTAATTAACTGCGCGCACCCCCAGTGGGCGCGGCGGCGCAGGCGGCTGAAATACGGGCCTGGACGCTCCAGCCAATGTCATGGCGCAGCGCCCCCGCGATGGGTCCGAGGGCAGAGGGTGGACAGGGGGCCGCCCGGAGGAATCTCCGCGGGCTCAGACTCAGCCCTCCCTCCCCGGGGGGAGGCCCGCCAGGCTCAAGCCAGAACCCCCTGCAACCTGCTGGGTGACCTGGGGCCAGCCGCTTAATCTCTCTGATCCTCAGGCTCAGATCACCTACAACATGCAGCAGGGGACTGGACCTGAGAGCTCTTCAAATGGAAGGGGTATTATTATTTCTGTTAGTCATTTGGGGGGGTGGGGGGAGGGTACTGAAAGCACAGTAGTTAAAGTCACAACTTTGGAGCCACTCAGACCTGGGTTCAAATCCTGACTCTGCTGCTTCCCAGCTGTGTGACTTTGAGCAAGTTCCTTCCTTCTCTGAGTCTCAGTTTCTGCATCTGTAAAATGGGTGGCAGCTGTCCCTGCCTGTGGGTTGTTTGAAGGAGTTAAAAAGTTAGGGAGTGTGTGGCAGCTAATACACAGATGAGTAGACAGTAGGCTCTCAGTCATGCTGCCATGATCCCTTCCGTCTGTCCTTCTGAAAAACAGGCACATCTGGCCTCCTACCAATGACAGCCGCCCCAGGGCTCCCACCTCCCCCTGCTTCCTCTTGAAAACACCTGTGCAGACCCCCTTTCCGGCCTCATGGAATGAAAATTATGTAAAGAGGCCCACACTTCTCCCTCGCAGACAAAGATTGAAAAATAAAAATTCCAAACTGTCTCAGGAGGCAGCTGGAGGTTCAGGAAAGACCCCAGCCAAGACTCCTTCCCCCAGGGCTGAGGGCTGGTCCTCGGGGATCCCAGCTCATCCTCACAGCTGGTGGAGAGTCAGGCAGAAGTTCCGGGTAGGTATTCCCATTTGCCAGAGAGAAAACTGAGGCCCTGAGATCGGAGCCAGTGGCCCCCAGTCTGGCCCCCTAGACCCGGAGTTGCCCCCTGGAGTGTGATGTAAGGATGCCGAGGGGTCACAGGGGTGACTAAGAGGGACCGGAAATGTGCTTAGCTCCTTCCTGGGGACCAGAAAGCTCCTGTTCATCCGTGTGAGCAGGAAAGCAGATGCCACAGAGTGGTCTGGGGACTGTTCACAGACACCGAAACAAATGCCATTGAATGTCAGGGCAACACAAGCCTCATGGTTCTCTTCCAAGTCTCCTGATACAGCACAGAAAGTCCCACCTGGGGGCTGCTGGGTCTTAAACATCTAAGAGAGGGAGTTGTCAAGCTGGGCCCACAGGACAAACCACTATGGCCAGCTAGCCTGACATGCATGTGCCTTTCTAATTCAGTTAATTTATGGCAAGTTGTCAATTCAAAGTAGTGATAGAAAGTTTGGAATTGAAATGAAAAGGAAATCCCTTTAAATACATAGTAAGTAGGAAACAGTGCAGATGAGGTGCAGAGAAGGGCAGTACTGGGAAGGAGGGATGGCATTTGGGAAGTGTGTTTTTTCCCAGCTCAATAGATGGGTAGCTTTCAGGCCTCCCCTCTTGCAGGAGGGCACCCACACGGCCTGTTCACCAGCCATCAGCTAACATAGAGTAGCTACCTGCCACACGCCCGGTGCTGGGCTGGCTGCTTGGGATACTCTGCAAACAGACGTGGCCCTGCCCTCTGGAGCTTACGGTCCAGCAGGGAAACCAGTACATCGTATCCTCATGCATGGTGATGAATGTCCTGAGGACCCAGAGTTGTGCCAGAGAAAATCAAAGGATGGGTGGGGGATGGACAGGAAGGCTTGCCATACTTAAGTGAGACCCAAGGGATGAGAAGGTGAAGGCTATGTAGAGAGCAGAGGGCACAGCAGATGCAAAGGCCCTGAGGCAGGAAAAGGCCACCCTCCCCCCCCCCCCGCCCCCCGCCCCTTGGAAGAATTGAAGGGGGAAGCGGGGGTGGGGCAGTGGGAGATGAGGTAGGCAGGCCTTGAAGGTTCTGGGAAAGATGTGGGGGTTTGTTCTTGGTACAAGGGGAGACACTGGGTTGTTTTTGTTTTGTTTTTTTTAATTAGGAGAGTGGCTTGCTCCAATTTGAGTTTTAAGCAGACTCTCCCACCTCCAGCCACTGTTTGGACCATGGACGGAAGGGGTCACCATGGAGGAGGGGAGGTCAAGACGACTGGGCTGGTGAAAACAGGTGCAGGAAAGGGGTCAGATCTGAGGGTTATACTGGGGGGAGGAGCAGCGGGGCTGGGTGATTTGTGTGCCATTAACGGATATTCGCGAAGCACCTACTACGTGCCAGGCCCCAGGCTGGGCACCAGGAAAGCAGTGAACAACACTGAGAAGGGATCCTGTCCTTCTGGGGCTGACTGTCCGGGGGGAGTCCCACATCACACAATACACCCGACATCTATGAGGGTCACACACGTGCACCTGCACAAGCCCACTCTCGCCCTCTCCCAGCCCACGTGCACACACACACACACAGACACCTACATGCACACGCTTGGCCCCGATCACCTTTGCACACACGCGCACACGCACACGTTCCTCGGCTTCACTTATAAAAATAACCTCAGTGATTACACCTCACCGGGCTGACGTTGCCAGGGAATGACTGAGATCCCCTCGCTCCTGCTTTACCAGGTGATTCATTGAGAACGCACTTCGCCCTCGCCTCAGCCCCGCTGAACGCCGCAAGCACTAAGAATACTTTCTTTTATTGTAGCGAATGACATTGGAATTCATTTTCTACCCATTATGCGCCGAGACGGCGGAGACTGAGTGGTTATTACCTGCCCGCCATTATGTAACGTGACAGAAATCCGCCACGGCTCACTGCTGTCGGGTCCCTCTGGGGCCGCCCCACCTGCGGGTCTCCTAGGTAAGTGGCAACAGCACGGTTCTGTGAGCCAGGTCCCCGCGCGGCCACGGAATCGCCACGTGGCTTTGGGCCAGTTGCTTTGTTGCCCGGGGCCTCAGTTTCCTCATCTGCTCAGTGGGGGTGACAGGGATGAGCTGGATGAACTTTGAAGGACTTTTCAACCCTCCTGCATGTGATCTGGGGCGCAGATGAGGAGGTTGGGCTCCTCCTAAGTGTCCTCTCTTTAGGGGGTGAGGGTGTCTTTGTCGAGGTTTGAGAGAGTGAATCCTCCCCTATAAGACTCCCCTCAGACCCTGGGGGTTCCCTGGAGCCCCTCCAGCGCCCCTGGGAGGTATGGATGGGAGGAAGCAGAGAGGGTTTCCAGGCCGCCTCCCCTCCCCCAGACAGGGCAGCCCTGCTTGTCTGGTCTCTAGGGTCCTCGGAGATTTTGCTTGAACCACAGTGTCACAGCTAAACAGAAAAAAATCAGAATAACAACCAAGCCAGGCAGAATGGACGGAGAGGGGACAGCGGGAGAGGAACAAGTGTTTCTCCAAGGAAACTCAGTGGAGTCACAGCTGACGTTTTGATGCGTCAAGGATGAATTTCCTGGTTCCTGGAGAGAAATCAGTAGTTGTCTTCCTCCATCACACAGGCGTCACCCCCAAGAATACAGGCTCTGGCACTGCAGAAACTTGACAAGCAAGCTGGGGAGCTGCCTCCTTCCCCATCCCCGGGGATCAGAAGGCGGTCCAGCGCTGGGAGGGAAGGGTCAAAGGCAGCCACTTGAACCCTGGCTGGGAGGAGTCGGCGTCATCCCACGCACACTGGCTGAGCCCGGGACCTACCACCCCACGGCAGACCCAGGATTCCAGGAGCTGCTGGGCGATGCCCGCAGGGGTACCCCGGTGTCCCACCCGCAGGATTTCCTACAAAGGCCTGGTGATGGGACCCACAGGCAGTCAAGTTAAACCTGAGTTTGACAAGACACCGCTGCAATTTTGACTTTAGTATATTCAGATCCCAAGGTGGGAGAGAAATGTACAGAAAAAGAAAAGAATTAAAAAGGCAATGACAGGAAATTTTCCTCCTTGTTAACAACTTCTGGTGTGTCTGGTGGAGCTGATTTTACCCACAAGTGGAGAAAGCCCCCTTTCACCTAGGGTAGGTGAGGGGTCTCTCCCTTACCACCACCATCACCCACCTACAAAGCCTTCCCATCTCCCCTCCCCTTTATGCCTTGACATCCGAAAATCCTTTAACCAATATTGTTTGTTTTCAAAGCACTAGCAGTCATTAGCAGGTCTAACCCCACCCACTGCACATCCCTCCCACCCCAAGCATCTTCTCCGGTGGGTCCTGGAGGGCCCCTGAGGACATCAGGGGTCTTTGCCCCCATCCCAGCCTTTGGAGAAGCCGGGTTTGGCGGCAGACAGTGGCTGTGCAGACCAGGCTGTGGATCCTGAATGCTCCATCCAGATGGGGGTGGCCGAGCTCCTTCATACTCGGAGTCCAGAATTTCCACAGTGAAATAAGAGAAAATCTCCCGCTTTGTCATGGATTAAAATTCCAGATTTGACATCTTGGTCATGGCACTTTGCATTGACGGTCAAAGCATAACCCAGAGCCGGACGGCAAGAACCTGGGTCTTCTGGCGCTTGAAACCATATGTTCTCAAGGAGCTGTGATCTCTGAGTTCTGGAAGATGTGAGCTCTTCAAATTGGAGAAGTTCAAATCTAGGCGGTAGTAGACTCGAAGACCTTTCATCAAAAGGGTTGGAGGGCTGCTGCGTCGTCATCCTATATGTGATTTCATAGTTTCACCAAAAAGAATATGTTATTTCTTATATCAGATGTAATACACTTATTGAATAAATTTTAGAAAATACTTATAACTGTAAAGTCATGAAGGGAAACCACCTAAAACCAGCAAGCCTGGAAATCACCAAGCTTATCATTTTATTACCTTTAAACTTTTTCTCCATACACACATTATGCATATTTACACAAAATGGGATAACAGGGAGCATTTGAAAACAGTAAAATGATCTTCCCATGTTGTTAAGCATTCCACTCCTTCTTTCATCCTCCGACAAATTATTGAGCACCTACTGTATGCCAGGTACTGTCTTAGATCCTGGAAATACAACAGTTTAAAAACAAATGGATGAACTAAAACCTTTCCCCCATGGACCTGACATTCTTCTGCTACATTCTGTTAACCAATACCGCATGCAATACTGCTGTGGGGATGCAGCATTATTCATTTAACCAACCCTCTATGGTTGAGCAGTTAGCTTGCTTCTTCTCAATGTTTGCCGAGATGAACATGCTTTTATAGCTGAATCTTTATGAGCCCCTGTAATCATTAATTTCTTAAAGATGGAGCCCTAACTGTGGAAGGGCTGAGCAGAGAGATAAATAGATACATATTTATATACAATGCTTTGGATATCTACTTCCAAATTGCCCTCCAAAATAAATTGTATTACTGTGGACTTTCCCAAACAAACAAGAAGGGGACATGGTGGGACCGGGTGGAGAAAGTTAAGGAATTTCTTAGTCTTAAGAAGCAAAGTATGTGATTGTTCCCAAGATGTTGAAAGCATGGGTTAAAGGCCATTTTCTAGGAGACAGGAGACAGGGAGAGAAGTGAAGGATGAGGAAACCCCGTCACTGCAACAGAGACAATTTCCTTCTTGCAGACACCTTTGAAGATTCAAAGTCACTTGTGTGTTTCTAGAACACAACACCATGCTCTTCAAAAAAGTGGGAAGCTCAGAAGGACATGTGTGTGTGTGTGTATATATATGTATATATATATATATATATATATATATATATATATATCTTCCACATCATATATAGTTAGGGATACCAAGTCTCCGAAAGACAGAAATTATGTGAAAACAGATTTTCATCCCAATTTTTGAAACGGCTTTGACAGTTCCCTCTCGGACCTTCTGACCTATATCACATGGGATGCAGGCCTAGAGGCCCACCATCGCGGGACAGGGACAGGTCCTGGGGAAGACTTCCTTCCTGCGTGATACTGTTTTCTTCAAGGCAATGTGTTTTCAGAAGGACATTTGATAGGAGCCTCATACATGGGAAATTGGTATCGGTTGTCACAAAATAAAAGTAACCATAAAAATGAGCCCAGTAGCAACATGTGACTAAGTCCCAGCCAGCCGCCTCTGCCTGCCACCTCTCTGGACTGCAGCCTGGTCCCTCTTGGTTCAAAAGGAAGATAAGCAAGTGTCAGGGAAGTGTGAAAGCTACAGTGGCACCCAACTCAAATGCTTACCTCAACAGCCACGCAGGACCAAACAGGAATTTATAAAGGGAATATATTTCTCACTGGAGTTTGATGTTACTCATTGCCATGTCCAATGTGCCATTTAGTAGCCACCGTTGTCTCACCAGCAGCAATGTCCCTTGCCGTGAAATAAATACAGGCAGACCTCATTTATTGCACTTTGCAGATATCGCGGTGTTTTTTGTTTTTGTTTTTACAAATTGAAGGCTTGTGGCAACGCTGCGCAAGTGAGTCTATTGACATCATATTTCCAACAGTATTTGCTCACATCGTGTCTCTGTGTCACATTTTGGTAATTCTTGCAATATTTCAAACTTTTTCATGATCACTGTATTTGTTATGTGATTGGTGATCTTTGACGTGACGGTTGCAAAAGGATTAAGACTCACTGAAGGCTCAGGTGATAGTATTTTTTAGCAAAAAGGTATTTTTTAAATTAAGGTATGCACGTTGTTTTTTCAGACGTAATGCTATTGCACACTTAATAGACGATCGTATAGTGTACACGTAACTTTTACATGCTCTGGGAAACCAAAAGTTTCATGTGACTGACTTTACTGCAATATTTGCTTTTTTGCAATGGTCTGGAACCAAACCCCCAATATCTCCGAGGTCTGCTTGTGTGTGGATATCAGTGCTTCAGAGGGAGTTTCTTCTGTGTCTGCCCCCGTTCCAAGCACTTCACTTCTTTTAGCTTATTTAATTCCCCCAACAGTCCTCAAGGTGGGTACCATTGTTATCATCAACCCCATTTTGCAGATGATAAAACTGAGGCTCAGAGAGATTAGGTGACTTGCCTGAGGTTACACAGCGTGTGCAAAGCAGGAATGAGATTTGAACCCACCTTCCTTGCTCCTAGCTTTAGTTTTTCCATCTGGGAACCAGGATAACACCTGCCACACGTGCTTGAGTGGAAGGCCTCTGGGCTCTGAAGCCCTGAGAGGCGGGAAGAGCTCTCATCAGACCCATCAGGGAGGGGAAAGAGAGGCTGGCCTGGGAGGAGGGGTCGAGGCCAGCCTGGGAGGAGGGGTCGAGGCCGGCAGGGCTGGAGCATGGCTGACTGACTTTCTGGCTCTGAGTCACTCTCAAAGAGGAACACTGGGCCTGAGATGGGCCCAGCCGCACCTCATCAGAGTGAGAGCTCTGCCCCTGGGACCACCTGGCAGGGGCCACAGTCACCTGGATGCCCAGGTACAGGTGGTTAGGTACACCCCAGAGCTGTGGCCTTCCGTCTAATACAGGAGTTGCTCTTCCTTTTTGCTCCTGACAACTTTGCACCCTAGAGGTTTCACATAGCCCCTGAGCCCCGCTATCAACAGCAAAGGGGAGCATTGGGTCCACGAGAACAGACAGGGCTGATCAGGAGACCCAGGGTCCAATCCAGGGTCTGGCAACCTCAGGCTGTGCGACCTTCAGCAAGTCCTCTTAGACCCCGGTTTCCTCATCTGTGAAATGGGAACAACCCAGGGTCGATGAGCAGTAACACTGCTTGATGGCCTATTGGGTACCTCCTGCCTACGGGCCTGTGGTTGCATTTGATTTTATCGTCAGAAGAGCCCTGGGAGGTGGGGGTGTCCCACAGAGGGTGACTCAGTTACTCAAGGTCACACAGCTGGGAAATGGCAGAGTTAGGGGTCCCTCAGGACCCCAGTACCCATGCTCTTCGGGGGTGCTCTGAGTCAGGGCCCAGCTCATCCCCCAGCGAGGCAGGTCTGCTGCCTTTCTCCCTCCCAGCATCTGAAGATGCTTCCGGCCAGGCTGAGCAAGGTGCTGGGGAAGGAGGACTGCAGCTGGGCCCTCAGAACCCACTGAGGTTTTACAATAACCACAGCCCAGGGAGACATCTGGCGGCTCTGCCCCGGATCAAACTCACATCAACCCCGTGTGGAAAGGAGGACCATCCCCACTCCCCAGATGAGAAAACAGAGGCCCAGCGATCTTAAACAACTCACCCAAGGCCACTGTACTAAGTTTCCTGTTGCTGCTGCAACACATCATCACACACTAAGGCTGAAAAAAACACAAATGTATGACCTTACAGTTCTAGAGCTCAGCATTCCCAAATGCGTTTTATGAGGCTAAAATCAAGGTGTCGGCAGGGCTGTGTTTCTTCTGGACATTTTAGGAGAGAATTGGTTTCCTTACCTTGTCCAGCTTCGACAGGCCGCCTGCGTTCCTTGACTTGTGGCTCCTGCCTGCGTCTCCCAAGCCCACCCCTCTGACCTCTGCTGCTCTCATGGTGTCTCCTTCTCTGTCTGACCCTCCTGCCTTCCTCTTATAAGGACCCTCGTGACGACATTGGGCCCACCCAGATCACCCAGGGCAATCTCCCCATCGCAAGATCCTTAACTTCAAAGTCTCTTTTGCCATGTAAGGTAACATATTACAGTTTCCAGGGATTAAGACATGAACGTCTTGTGGAGGAGATTGGGGCCTTCTTCTGCCTTCCACGACCACACAGGAAGAAAGTACTCAAGCCAGTTTGAACCCAAGCCTAACTGGCTCCAAAGATTTTTTCCCCATTATTCCCAGACTCCAGAAGTCCCTTAAGAATGGTAGATAGCATTGTCAGATAAAATACAAAATAAATAAACTTTTTTAGTATAAGTATGTCCCCAGTATTGCATGGGATAAACTTATACTACATTTTACTTCTTGTTTATCTGAAATTCAAATTTCACGGGGCATCCTGTGTGTTTTTATTTGCTAAATCTGGCAACCCTAAAAGCCAAAAAATATCTCAGGAAGAAAAGAAGCCTCTGTATGGGAAGATCTGGGTCTAAGCCTTGGTTCCAGCCAGAGACTCCTCCATTTCCCTTCTCTGAGCCTCAATTTGTCCATCTGTAAAGTGGGGATGTAATGGTAAACCTCCCCCCCGCCCCCCCCCCCCACCACAAACAGATGGCATGGATAGCACAAAGGAGAAAGTGTTTGCACACTGTAGAGAGCTGTGCCCACCCGAGGCGCCTGCTCCACCACCAGCCCCCCACCAATCCACAGGGCAGGGATGGAAGAGGTTATTCCCGGGGCCCAGCCCAGATGGGGCTTAAACTCCAGTCAGACAGGAGCCAATTTCCCCAGCTTATTATCCCGAACCAAATTAGGAGCAGCCTGGGCTGCGCCACTCCTGGCTTAATTGGGGCTCACAGACGCCCCTGCCCCATGTCTTCTTTCTTTTCCTGCTCCCCTGTCCCCAGCCGGGCCGTGCCTTGAGGGAGCCAGAGGCTGCCAGGCCCTGCCACCTGGGCCCGTGCAGACGCCCCAGTGTAATCAATTAGAGCCAGGCCAGGCCGGGCGCATAATGGGGCACCGCTGGGCAGCTGGGCCCCTCATCGATCCCAGGCCCTGGTGACCCCCAGGGAGGCGAGGCAGCCAGGACAGCCCCGCAGATGGCGGTCTCCAGGGCCCTCTGCCCCCACCCCAACCCAGGGCTGGCCGGCGGATGGATGGAGAGGCCTCTGCTCCTGGTGGACCCCAGATGAGCCTGGAAGCTGGACTTCGGTGTTCGATCCCCGAAAAGCATCAGAAATATTCAGGAAATACTGCCCTGCTGGGGTCCAGGTTACCCCCCCCCCAACTGGAGCATCTTTCATCCCTCAAAACCACCCGGATGCCCCCTCTGGCCCCTAATCTGACCAGGCTGCCCCCCCGCCCCCCCACCCCCTGCCAGGGGAGCCACTGCAGAGGCTCTGAATGCAGCTGGACAGAGGCGGGCCCCCGGGCTTGCTCTGAACAATCTGCTCCTGGGGCCTCCGGGCTCCCTTCCCGTCACACAGGTTGGTCAGACTGGCAGGGGGCACGAGGGAGGGGGCCGGCAGGGGCCACAGGACTCCCACCTGGGGACCATCAGGCGGCCTGGGTGGGGCCTCTGCCTCAGTTGCCACCATGGATGCTGCCTGAGCCCCCGCCCAGCTCCCGTCGCCCCAGAAAGCAGGGATGGAAGCTTGGAAACTGGGGAGGCGTGTGGACACTCAGGGAGGTGGGGGTGGGGGGCCTCCTGCCTATGCGCGGGGTGGGGGTAAGGCTCTGGGGGATAGTGCGTGGGGGTTGGGGGCACACGGCCTGAGAGCAGGGACTTCTCCGGGTCTGGCGTACTCTGCTATCCCTCAGGAGGACGCACAGCAGGTGTTAAGAGCTATTTGCAGAGTGGGTGTCCTGTGGGGACTGCGTGGCTGCGCGTGTGTGAGCGGGGCTGTGAGGGAGGGAGAGTGTGTGTGTGTGTGTGTGTGTGTGTGTCCATGTGGGAGGGAGAGTGTGTGTGTGTGTGTGTGTGTGTGTCCATGTGGGAGGGAGAGTGTGTGTGTGTGTGTGTGTGTCCATGTGGGAGGGAGAGTGTGTGTGTGTGTGTGTGTGTGTGTGTCCATGTGGGAGGGAGAGTGTGTGTGTGTGTGTGTGTCCATGTGGGAGGGAGAGTGTGTGTGTGTGTGTGTGTGTGTCCATGTGGGAGGGAGAGTGAGTGTGTGTGTGTGTGTGTGTGTGTCCATGTGGGAGGGAGAGAGAGTGTGTGTGTGTGTGTGTGTCCATGTGGGAGGGAGAGTGTGTGTGTGTGTGTGTGTGTGTGTGTCCATGTGGGAGGGAGAGTGTGTGTGTGTGTGTGTGTCCATGTGGGAGGGAGAGTGTGTGTGTGTGTGTGTGTGTGTCCATGTGGGAGGGAGAGTGAGTGTGTGTGTGTGTGTGTGTGTCCATGTGGGAGGGAGAGAGTGTGTGTGTGTGTGTGTGTGTCCATGTGGGATTCTTTTCCTCCCTCCGGGAGCGTGTGTGTATCTAAGGAAAAACCTGAGGGCGTTGCTTCCCACCTGGGAGACTCCGGAGCACCCCGGCTGCCTGCTATGGGAGCTCCCCTGCCCAAGTGCAGGTGAAATACAAATGTGGAAAAACAAAGTGATGTAAAAAGAATGAAATAAAAATCACCTCTGCTGACACCACTTAGAAACGTGCCTAAGCGGAAGCGCTCACCTCCCAGCCCTGTGGGGCAGTGACTGACGAGAACCCAACTTATAGATGAGCAGCGTGAGGCTGGGAGAAGCTAGGGGTCAGGGCTGAGCTGCCCAGTGGAGGGGCCAGATAAAAGCCAGGCCTTGAGGAGAACGCTGCCTCGCAGATAGAAAGGAACAAGTTCCCTTTGGGGCTGAATTTTTTAAGTTTAAGTTAGGTGCCCAGCGCAACAATGTTTGTGGAATTAAATTGAACCTGATCCAAGAAACTCTAGCAGGCTTTAAGTCTCACACCTGCTACCAACTAACTGTGACCTTGGGCAAGTTCCTCACCCTCTCCGGTGTGTTTCCCCATCAGCACCCCTGCCTCGAACAGCTTAGATCTCAGGGAGGATCCATTCCATTCTCCTTCCTGATACAGGACACACCCCCCTCCCAATAACCAATGAGAGACCTGCCCAGCTGCTACTAACACGCCTCCTCAGATGAGGAGCTCATCCCCTCCAAAAGCACCAGGTTGCACTGTTGGCTCGTTGAGCCACACAGGAAGGGGGTATGGACTCAGAAGCCAGACTGCCTGGGTTCTAGACTTGACTCTCCTGCTGTGTTACTAACCTAGCAGTGCCTCGGTTCTCCCATCTGTAAGATGGGGATATTTTACTCACAGGGCTTTAGGTGACTACAGGAGAGCCACTCTGCCTTGGTAGCCTCTGCTAATGCTATTTGAGCTGCTGTGCATCTTTCCCGCCCTCACTCTTCCCAAAAGGAAGCTTTGGAAGCAGAGAAGGATGGTGCGGGATGAAGAGTGCCAGGCACAGAGCGAACATCATCGAAGCACTTGTTACTCTTACCAGTCATGACACCCTGCCCTGAGTTAGATGCATCCTCCTTGTCACTTCCACTTACCAGTCATCAAGCGGGAATGACCTCGCCCACTTGACAGATGAGGAAACTGAGGCCAAGGGGAGGAGGCTACTCGCCCAGGTCACCCCTCGGCATCCTGAGCCGCAGGGCTGCCGCCACCCTGGGGGCTGGTCCTGCACCGTGTCCGTCTGTCCTTGTCTGTTTGAGGCCGAGCTGGGGTGGGCTGGGAGGCCAGAGGGAAGGGGCGGAGGCCGAAGCCCCCCCGCCCAGCCAGGGGCACGGGGCCAGGCGAGCGGGCCGCAGTCCTGCCACCAGGCGCAGGCTGGCTAATTGCCGACGCGCGGCCGCTGCCCTGGACCGTGACACAGGCCCCTGACAGACGTGATTTATGAGGGCCCTCGGCAAAGCGGAACCCACTCAATTGCCTATTACCTCACTTAGCAGACACCTTGTCACCGCCCGAGAGCCGGGTGTTAAAAATACAAACCAGGCGGCCGGCAGGCCCTGCACGGGCCCTCCACCTGCTCCGAGCCAGATAACCGCCCCCCTCCCGGCCAGGCGGCCTGCAGACCTCCAGCCGGGCTGGGGCTCAGGAGAAGATGACGAGGCTGGAATCGAGATGTGGATGTCATCGGGCCTCAGCGTCTGGGCGGGGAGCAGGATGGCCAGGGAAGGCACAGAGCTTGAGTTCAGCGTCTGTGGGCCCGGCCCCCTCAAGGCGGGGACCGTGGCTCACCCAGACACCGGGTGTTGTTGTTGGGGACACAGAGGCCCTGAGTCAGATTCTCGTGGGGCCCCAGCCCAGGTTCCTCAGCCACACTAGGGTTTAGAACCAACGTTCAGAGGAGCCACACTTGAGGTTTTCAACTAGGTCATATATTCATTCAGCAAACATTCCAGCTGAGACAGAGGCAACGAGGCCTCTCCTAAAGGAGCTCACACTTTGAGCAGGAAGACATTGACTTCAATTAGAATAGGGGGCTCTGCGGGGACAGACAGGGACACCCACAGCAGAGGCATTGAAGCCATGATGTGGAGGAGGAGGAAGAGGAATGAGCCAGAAGGAGGGAGTCTCAGGTAGAAGGAACAGCACATACAAAGGCGTGGGGGCTAGAGAAAGTGCCAAGCTCAGCGCTCAGCCCTGGAGCAAATCAAAAGAAGAGGAGGCGGGCAAGAGAGGGCGGCCTTTTCTAAAACTTCCCACTTTATAAGGCAAAGCCAGGGAAGGATTCAGTCACGTGGGTCCTTCACGCCTTCACCCTCTTGGTCATTCAACAGTTTTGGCTTACCTATTCCCTGCCAGGCCTGGGGTAGGAGGTGGAGAGTGGGAAACAAACAAGGGAACACGTGAGATGGGTGAGGGAAGCCCGAGGGTCATGCGCAGAGCCAGTGGGGAAGGCATCAGAGAAGGCTGCCTGGAGGAGGGGGCTCCAAGCAATCTGCAAAACGCCTCCTTGTGTCCCTAAACTGAGCTCAGGTGTCAAGGGCAATATCAGTCCCAAAGTTCTCCCTGCTGTCAAGGGCAAGGAAAGTCCAGAATTCTCTGGTAAGCTGGACATGCACTCATTCATTCATTCTCCCAAGCGGAATGACAGGCAGAGGTAACTCAGTGCCGGCCCTGACCTCAGAGGCCACCAGTGCTACTGCAAGGGAGACAGGTGCGAATAAACAAATGCAAATCAGTGCCGAGGGTGACAGAAGGTGGACACCCAACGCTAGCTGGCCGCAGAATCACTTGGGAGCCTTGAAACAAACAGACTGCAAGGCCCCACCTTGCGTCACCCACTCTGCCTCTTGGGGTCAGGGCAGGGACTCTGGATCCCAGAAGCCTGCGGAGGTTGGAGAGGGCTCCGCCTGGCACCAGCCTGCCGACTGTCATTTCAGAACCCGCCATGCCAGGAGCACTGAGCCCCCGAGGGGCTAGGCTGATCAGGTGGCATCCAGGACAGGCTTCTGCTGACTTCAGGTCTTATTTTAGCCTCTGGTGTGTCCCCGGGAGGCCCGATGGGAGGAGGCTGGGTATTTTACAAGGGGGATTTGCACGGGTATTTTCAGTCCGGATGGAGGGTCACACTGGCCCTAGCCTGCCGGCCCTGCAAGAGGAGAAACCAGACACTGAAATCAAATACGACCCACCGCCCTTCACCTGCCCTGGAGAAGCTGGTCCCCCTGGGTCCTGGGCTGGGGGCTTCGCTGTGAGATATAGGCCAGAGGAGCCCTTGTGGGCTGTGTCAGACCCTTCAGCTGGTGGTTCCAAATAGCTGGCGACTCCTTGGTTACAAAAGAATGATGGGGCAGGTGTCATCATGCCCATTTCGTAGATACAGAAACTGAGGCTTGGAGAGGCCAAGGCCAGTGTCATAGGCCAACTCAACCCCAAGTCCTTGTGACAATGATCTAGATTTTTGCTTAAAAGGCAGCCCTAGTGCCTAAAAAACACCAGGCAAAGCCGGTGATTAATAACACTTGTGACAGCCAGTGCTTACATGGCTTTGTACTAAACACTGAATACATTTTATTACCACCTTGGTTTCATCCTCATGACCACCTACAAAGCAGGTACTAATAGGACGCACATTTGATAGATGGTATAAAGCCGCCACCCATCTTGGGAGTCAGGTGGAGGGTCTGTGGACCCAAGTTCCCAGTGACCCTTTCCCTCCTTAGACTACCTCCCCAAACCCTCCCAGCCCTAATGCCTGCTCTGACGGGCCCCCGAGGCAGAGGCCAGCAAGGTGGTTAATCCTCCAGGCTTGGTTCTACCTGTCAGGTGGCAGCCGGCAGTCTGGGGTTGACAGGCAAAACCAGAAACCTGGGTTCCATTTCCAGCCCTGCCCTGGCCTGGCTGTGGTTCCTTAGAAAAGTCTCTGGCCTTTCTGAGCCTCAGTTTCCCCTTCTGAGAAGTGGGCGCACGTCTTCCCACCCAGTCTACCTCCCAGCTGGAAGGTTGAGTCAAGCGAGCAGGAAAACGCTTCCCTGCTTGCAAACCAGGAGGCTGAGCCCAGAGGGGCTGAGAGATGCCCGAGGCCCCCCATCTGGGCGGGGACCAAATGGGCCCTTACACACCACACGCCACAGTCAGAGTGACAACCCAGGGGAGCCAAAGACCAGTGAGGGGCCAGCTGGCAGTGCCGAGGGGCAGTAGGCACAAGCGTTTCTGACCTCCGGGCTGGCTGTCCTCGGCAACAGAAGTGGGGAAAGCACGGGCGCTGGAGTTTCACCCAGGCTCCTGCTGACCAGCTGGGTGACCCTGAGCTCTCAACCTCCCTGAACTCTCTTTTCTCATCCTCAGAACGCGGACAATCATAGGAGGCTTGTCATAAGGACCCGGTGAGGCAAGAGATGCGGCGTTGCCTTTTCACAGGGCCTCCGCTATAACATGGGGAGGCACCAGAGACTCTGGGGGAGAGAAGGGACTTGCCCGAGAGCACAGCGAGTTCCCGCTGCCCCCACCCGGCCCACGGGTCTGAGGAGGGAGGGTCGGGGAACAAGGGGATTGGGGCAGGGCCCCCAGAAGCCCAGGCATTGGAAATGGCAGGACTGGCATTTGCAGGAATGGCCCAGAAGGGCACTCCGGGTGGAGGAAGCAGGCGAGGCAAAGGCCCGGAGGCTGGACAGCAGGGAGCATGCGTGGAGAACAGCAAGGTGTTTGGATGGCTGGAGCTAAGGATGCGTGAAGGTCTGCGGATAGGTGTGCGGAAGGTGGCTTTTCATCCGTGCGAGTGTGTGTGTGCGGGTGTGAGCGTGAGTGTATTTTCTCTGCCACGGTCCCCCATGAACGCGCTGGTATTCGCTGGCTCAGGTCCGCCTCTCCCGAGCCCCCTGCGGCCTCCTTGCTGCCCGTTTGCCAGTCTGCTCTCTCTCCCTCTCCCGGGGGCTCCATGGGTCACTGAAACCGAAACAAGCCCCTGCTCTGATCGTTAAACCAGATGCCCAGGCCCCATCCCGCCTGGGCCCCATCCCAGGTCAGAAGGAGCGATGGAGCTGCTGGCGAGGCCCCGCCCCGGCAGCATCGGACCGTGGGGGGCCTCGGTCCCCAGAGGGACAGGGCCAGACGAGGGGAAACCCAATCCCTGACACATGGAGATCATTTGCAGAAGGAACAAAACCCGTGACCAGCTCCAAACGGACGCAGAGGGGAGGGAAGCGGGGGACTGGCCGGGAAGCCCTGGGGCCAATGGGAGAGGGGCCGGGGCAAGCTCTGGGCCGGCCCCAGACCGGGCTCCAAAGCTGGGAGACCCAGGCAAGACTCCCACCCTCTCTGGGCCTCCGCATCCTCCTCTCTGATATGATGAGGGCTGAAAGAGACAGCTCACAGCCGACCCAACCCTGTGCCCAGCACACAGTCAGCCCTCAGCAAACGGAGCTGATATACAGAGAAAGCAACTGAGGCTCAGAGAGGTTGTGTGACTTGCCAAAGGGCACATCGCGAGTCAGCATAAGAGTGGGGCTAGAGTCTCTCAAAAGGCTCTGGGGAAATGATGCCTCCACAGGGAGGGGTCAAAGGCAGCGGCCACCACTTGCCAAAGTGGGCACAGAGTGGCCTTTGTCTCCCTGAGGGCATCTTCCTCTTCTACCCATTTCACTGGAGGCCAAAGGACCTGTGGCACGGCTCCCACCCGTTCTGTTTTGCTTTCAGTTCACACAATTCACCCATTTGGAGTGTAAACTCAAAGGGTTTTGGAATTTTATATAATTAAAGTTTTTCAATTGTGGTAAAATATATATAACATAAAGTTTGCCCCTTTCAACAATTTTAAGTGGACCGTTCGGTAGCATTAAGTACATTAATAGTGTCATAGTCTTGGGCAACCATCACCACTATTTCCAAAATTTTTTCATCACCCCACACAGAAATTCTGTACCCATCAAGGGGTGACCACCCCCCAGTCCCTCCTCCCTGCAGACCCTGTTAACGTCTACCTTCTGTCTCTATGAATGTGCCTGTGTACGTGGAATCGCACAATATTTGTCCTTTTGCGTCTGGCTTCTTTCACTTTGAGTTTTCAAGGTTCATCCACGTTGTAGCATGTGTCAGTATTTCATTCCTTTTTAAGACTGAATAGTATTCCATTGGATGGATAGACCGCATTTTGTTATTTTCATCTGTGATGGGCGCTTGGGCTGTTTCCACCTCTTGGCTGCCGTGCACACAGGTGAACAAGTGTCTGTTGGAGTCTCTGTTTATAAGTTCTTTGGGTGAGTACCTAGGAGTGGAATTGCTGGGTCACAGGGCGACTCTATGTTAGCTTTCGAGGACCCGCCGAACTGCCTGCGGCCCCCTGGCTTGGAGCCCAGCCCGTGCAAAGATGCAGGGACCAGGTCCCAGAGCCAGTCACTTCTCACCTGGACCTTCCCAGGAGACTCCTTGCCACCCCCGCCTCTGCCTCAGCTCCTCCAGCCTGGGGAGATCATCTCCAAATTCTCAGAACACGTGAATTAAAATCCTCAGGCATGGTGCCCTCCATGCAGCCCTCCTGACTCCAGGCTGGGTGGGGAGTCCCCCCAAGGTCCCACCTCTGCCTCCACCACCCACCACAGCACTTATCTGGTGCGCCGGGCTTTCTACTGACTCACCTGTCCACCTACTTTGTGGAGAGCTCCTCGGGGTTAGAGACCGTGTCTGATGTACGTCTCCTCGTGGTCCTGAATATGGGAGGTGCTCAATAAATAAGTGTATTTCATAGATGAAGAAACGGGGTTCAGGGCAGGGAATTAACCTGCCTGAGGACGCAGAATTGGGAGGCGAGGGTAACCTGAAACAGATTACCGTCTAATTCAAGAAGACGGTGGGTGTCAAATGCCTGGCACCTGATAGGTGTTCAAAACATATTAAGTGCCAGTTTCCTTCCTGCCGCTTGCCTAGGGGAGCCTAAACCACGCTGGATCCAGCCCAAGCCCTACCTTTAACTCGCTGTGTGACCTGGCGCAAGGCTGTTGTCCTCTCTGGGCCTCAGTTTCCCATCGATGATCTGGGGGCTAGAATTTGAGGCTTCTCCAGCCGCCACCACCCCCCACCTCCAAGCGGATTCCTAACAGCTCAGCTGGACCCGTCAGCCGGCCCCTCCTGCCCACAGGTAATTAGAGGAACGCAGTGGGGGTCGAGGGCAGGGGGAAGCCCCAGCAGGGGGCTCCTTCCTCTGAAAGGGGCCCCTCAACGCTGCCCGCCCAGCCCCTGCTGCGAGAACAAAAGGCCTTGCGGACGTTCAAAGCAAGGCACTGGGCGGGAGGCCAGCGTGGGCGGCCGCAGAGATGGCCACGGGGCTCGTGGCGGGGATGGCCGGCAACTGGAAGCTGTCCCCATCCATCAGTCAGCGGTGACAGCTCCCGGGGCCCTGCGGCCCCCTGCAGCCCAGCCAGCTGACCATCCCGGCTGCAGCGGGCCCTCCCTCCCCCGCCTGGTGGCTGCAGCCTGATGACCTGAATAATGGAGCCGCCTTGAGCGTCCAGCCACAGTGACAGACACGTCTCCGATCCAGACCTCTCACACTCTGCCACTGAGCGTTATTTTCTCGGCCATGGCTCCAGCCACCGATGTGCAGAGAGAGATGTGACATTGTGATGCAGCTGTGGAGCTTGGGGCAGTGTGGCCAGGGGCCAGGGAGTCCAGGAGATGACCAGAGCTTGCCCTTGCTTTGTGCAAACCCCCTGTGTGACCCTGGGCAAGTCTTGGTCCCTCTCTGGGCCTCAGTTCTCCCTTTTGTGTAATGAAGGTGTCACATCCCAGCTCCAGTGTGTGAATTCTGTGATGGTCAAGTGTCCGGGGAGACAAGTGAAGGCAGGGACAATGTGAGCCGGGTGACCTTGTTTCAAATCCCGCCTCTGCTTGCCCTTGATGTGTGACCCCAGGCAAATTACTCAGTGCCTCTGAGCTACCTTCTTCTCACCTGTAAAATGAAGACCATCCCCTCACTTCAAGAGATAACTGTGAAGATGAGGTCACAGCCATAAAGCACTCAGCCCAGGGCCTGGCATGAAACTGACAGACACAAACCATCAACTACATGACTAGTTAATTACTGTGTTGTGAATGCTGGGAAGGAAAAGAGTAAAGGGTCCAGGAAGGGTCCTGAGAGGCAGGGTTGGAAATGAGGCTGGAAGAACATTCTGGGCAGAGGGAACAGCTGGTACGAATGCTCAGAGTTAGGACCAAGCTGGAAGTGCGTTTGAGCAATCCGATGGAGGCTACTCTGGATGGAGGGGAGTAATGGAGGGAGGGGGACCAAGCAGTGCAGTGGGTCTGGGTTTGCTGGGTGGTCTTGGGGAAGCTGCTTGGCCTCTCTGGTCTTCATGGCTACGTGTGTCACATGAGCTGCATGCTGGGATCTGCTTCATGGAATATAAGGAGGAAAAGGAGGTGATGGGCTAAAGTGCTTGGAACGGCCCTGAATGAAATAAGCACTGAGGACCTGGGAGCTATTTTGTACCGTGGGCATCCTCGCCATTGTGCAGCACGTGGAGTAGTTTGACAGATATTATTGGCTTTCTGTCTCCAGGTGCTCATCTTTTAGAGGACACTGGAGGCCGGGGGAGTCGACGGGCACAAGAAAGTTCCTACAGCTTGGGTGGTAGGAGAAAAAAAAAAATTGGAAACAACCTAAATGTCCATCAGCAGGAGGCTGACTCAATGAGTAGTGACATATTCACACTGCGGACGAGTCTATCGCAGTGACAGTGTGTCAACTGGAGCGTCACGTATCAACAAGGATCAGTCTCAAACGAGGATGTTGAGCCAAAAAAGCAATCACGGAAAATACATATGGGATGCTTGCATTTACAGAAAGTTTTAAAACATGCCGAGCAGTGCCACAGACCATGTGTGGATACACACGTAGGTAGTGGAGATGAAGACCGGGCAGAAGGGGGATTGATAGAAACTAGTGCAGGAGGGCCGTTCTCCTGGGGGAACTGGCCACCCCAATGCTCCCTTTCAGTCTCCTCTGCTTGACTTTTATTATTATCTGACATATTATGTATTTTAACCTCTTTTATTTATCATTAGTGTTTCTTACTAGAATGTGAGCTCCATGACATCAGGGATCTCGGCCTGATTAGGTCTGTGCTGTGTCCCCAGTGCCTAGAATGGTGCCTGGAACATAGCAGGCTCTCAGTAAATATGTATTGAATAGGAAGGAGGGAGGCAGGGAAGGAGGGAGGGAAAGATGCTTGAGAGGGAGTAAATTAGCATTGCAGAGAGAAACACAAGGCCTTCCTTATACAAAAGAAAACACCAGAACACCAGGTGAAACCAGAGGGTGGCTTGAGAAAATGGAGAAAGACCACCCCCTCTATCACCTCTGCCCCTAAGGGTCCCCACTGCTCCACCCGCTGGCTCAGAGACCCCCACGCACCTGACACCCTCCCTGGAGCTGGGACGGGAGCCTATGCTTCAAGGGCAGCCCTTGCTCCCAGTCAATTGGGGTCCATGAGGCCACAGGGAGTCCGCTTGCCTGGTATAAACAAAGGTTCTCATCTCCGAGTCAGGGTAGCCCAAGAACTACAAACGCAGTGAGTCTGGGCCCAGAATCACTGTGTGCTTTACCATCATGATCTCCCCATGATGGTCTGAGGTCAAGGTCCCCCATCTGCCTTAAACCCACCAAGCCAGACACCCTCTGTCCCCAAGCCCAGGTCCTGTGGGTTCCCCCGCCCCAGTCATTTTTTCCAGGCATGTCCACTTTTATCCTTCCCTAGTGCCCTTCTCTCCCAGACGTGCAGCAGCCTCCCGGCTCATCTTCCTAAGACCACTCTAACCCCTCCCAGCCCTCTCCTCACAGCTGACCAGGCCCTCCCCTGGCCCTGCCTCCACGGCCCCCACAGCCCTCGGGACAGGACGGGACGTGGTCTTTGCCACAGCCAGAGGCCCTGCCTCCCGCTCCCCAGCGTCACCCCTGCAAACCCCACCCAAATTCTGCACCAGCTGCGTCCTCAGAGGTTTCCTGCCTCTTTGCCCACACGGTTCCCGTCACTCCCTTTCCCCTCCCCCACCCCCTTCCCAACTCCCAGCCACCAACTCCAGACGGTTCCTCCTTGTCCTGCAATAACTCAGCTTATATGCACCTCCCCACCACCACCACCACCACCAGGAAGCCTTCCTAGACTTCCCAGGCTAGGTGAGGTGCCTCCCTGGGACTCTCCCAGCACCCCGGGTTTCATGAGACAAAGCCTGTTACACCCAGAAGTGTGAGCTGCATGGGGATAGGAGCCATGTTCTGTTTATAACTGTATCCCCACCCCTGGGTCCAGGGCAGGCACTGGTTACATACCTGTTGAATGAATGAATGAACCAACCACACCTGTCACACCTAGATTTAAGCCAGGATCCTTTGGAAGGTCCAGACACAGATACTCAACGCCGTCTGAACTCAAGGCCTCCAGAGGTCTGCACAGCCCACACCCCTTCTTGCAGGGAATAAAAATGTAGGGAGTTTATCACCCGTTCCGAGCACCTGTCCAACCCCACCTGTAATTCCCCCGCCAAGAAACGTGAGCGTGAGATAGCTGATAAAACTGCATTCAAATTCCCCTCGGCCCAATTTCCCTACAGGAAAATGGTGGAACCCTACATCTCAATGGGCATGAAACATAGCCGGGGGTGGGTGGGAGCCGTGCCGCCGGGGGGAGCCAGGCAGCGGGGAGCCGCTGACCCATACATTGCCTGGAGCTGCTGCCCTAGAGCCGCAGCCCAGAGGAGGCTTCCTGAGCGGCTCCCATGGTGGGGAGAGGGGGACCCTCCCCCAAGCAGCCTGGAACGCTGTCCAGATGGGCCTGGAACACTTGTGGGGGAGGAATTACTAACCCTTTCAAGCCTTCCGTCCCCCCGAAGCACCTACTTTCATTAATCCCTTCAATAGCCCCAGGAGGAACGTGCGTTCGTCATGTCCCTGTCTCCAGATGGGGACACTGAGGCTCAGAGAGGTTCGGTGGTGTGCCCCGTGTCACACAGCCAATTAGGGCAGAAGAGGCAGACGGAGGCCAGGCCTGAGGATTTCAGCGGTATGGGGAGGGGATGTTTACGTAATAGCTTCTTCTTTTCCACGCTCTTTATATCCTTTCAACTTCCTGTCTTTGGCAGCTCCAACACACGTCCACCCCTCTTCACAACAAAGGGGCTGTTGACCTCACAAGATCTCAAAGCAGAGGCAAGAAACACCATCAGGGCCAGTTTCGTTCCATTGTGTTTCTTTCCATTGTGTTTCTTTCCATTGTGTGTATTTTGAAGACACCGTCTGCTGATGGCCACTGATAACGGTTTCCTATGTTCAGCAATATAAAGCTTACTTTTAAAAATCTCTTTATGTGTTTGAAGTGAGTGACTTAAAGAACATAGTATTGAGTGGTAATGAGTTCTCCCCCAAATCCACAGACACCACCTCTGCTTCTACCATGCCCGTGTGCTGTCATCGCCTCCTCCCTGGGGCAGAAGGTAGGGATTTTTGCCTACTTAGTTCATGGGTTTATCCCAAGTGGCCTAGAAGAGTGCTTGGCACAGAGTAGGTGCTCAATAAATATATGGGCCGTGAAGGCGGTGGTGACACAGGGGCGGGGTATTGAAAACTTGCAGAGCCAGCCCCTTTCTCTGCAATTCTAAAATCCTCCCATCCTGATATTCTATTATTTTCCAAGATTCAGTGGACCCTGATTCCAAGGCTTCTGGGGTTCTGGGAACTCAGGATCTTGGCGCTGTGGTTCTCTGATGCCATGGTTCTCTGTTCTTAAGGCCTCTGCAGCTCAGATGTGTACACGGTTGTTCTAAGACTCTAAGAATGTGGCTGTTGTTGTGTGATGCTATGAGGTAGCCAGGACCAAGCCTGCAGAATTAGGTCCTCTGTCTGATGCTGAGACAGCAAGGGGGAGGGGGGAGTAGGAGAGAGGAGGAGGGCGGGGAGGAGGAGGAGAAGGAGGAGCAGTGAGAAAGAGGAAGAGGAAGAGGAAAAAGGGGAGAGAGAAAGAGAGAGAGTGGGAAGACAGAGAGCAGACAATTGAGGGAAGAGAGAGAAAGAGCAGAGAGAAGGGAGTGGGGGAGACAGGAGAGAAAGAGAGATGGGAGATCTGGAGAAAGAGAGAGAGGCCCCCACCTCCACACACATCTGGCCCCTCATGAACCCACCCCCTTCCCCAGGGCAAGGGGACAGACCACCCTATGCCCACCCCTCCCACCGGCGGTGAGTCCTCCTTCTCCTCCCACAGGCGTGGTTCCTAGAAGACCGAGCCTTGTAGGAACGAGCTTGCTGAAGGAAGCGGCAGGGAAGCTGGACAAGCACACGGACTGGGGAGGGGGGATGTGCCCATTTTCCAAATGCAGGTGCTGATGCCAGCGCCTCTGAGAGAGATGTTGCCTACGCCCTTCCTCTGAGCCAGGCGTGCCTTAGGACCCACACAGACATCAGCTCCAGGGATCCTCACAGCAGCCGCGTAAGGTGGGTATGTCTGTTCCATTCTAAAGAACAGAGAAATGAGGTGCAGCAAGATTCTACATCTTAGCCAGGTCAGTAAACAGAGCTTACTAAAGATTGGATGAATGGATGGATGGGTGGGTGGATGTATGGATGGATGGATGGGTGGATGAATGGACAGATAGATGGGTGGTTGGATGAATGGAAGGATGGATGGATGGATGGATAGAAGGATGGATGGATGCATGGATGGATGGATGGATGGATGGATGGATGGATGGATGGATGGACAGGTAGATGGGTGGATGGATGAATGCGTGGATGGATGGAAGAATAGGTAGATGGATGAGTGGATGGGGGAGTGGGTGGATGGAGGGAAGGGAAGGAGAGAGCAAGGACTGTTTAATGGATGACTACAAGGCCAACAGCCTATCCTTGTGAAGGGTGCCTCTCCCCTCTTCCAGAATTTTCCATTCATCCACCACCTTCGTCATCCCCATTCTGTCCAAGACACATTCCTATAACATACTATCAAGATAATGACTGCAAGAAAGAACTGTAAGGAAATAAGAACAAAGCTTCAAATACTGGTGAGACCTGCCAGACAGGAGAAAACCAGCCCTGAGAACATAAAGAAGAATGAAGAGCTTGAGCAAAGGCCTGAAGTGGGAACCTAGTGGAGCTGAGCATGTGTAAGGAGCAGAACTGAGAGCCGTAGGGCTGCGGCCTTGCGAGTAAGAAAAAGAGGACATCACAGGGGGAGTTCCCATTGGGTTTTAAGCCATGGGTTTCAGATAGAAGACTGACCCGACCACTGACACGGTGCCCAGCTCACCATTGCCGGTGCTCTCGGTGCTCTTCTCACCAGTGGAGAAGGAGTAGGGGTGGGAACCAGAGAGGGTGTCACGGCAGGGAGGGGGCAGAGGATGGGCTCAGGCACATTTGCAGGTAGATTTGCCAGGTCTTGGAGATGGGTGGCCTGTGGAGAGTGGGACAGTGCAGGAAGCAAGGGTGATGCTCAGGCTTCTGGATTCCAGCTCTGAGATCATGGTGGGAAGATCATAGATTGAGCTGGAGAAGCCTGGTTGGGATTTTAGGTGGCATGTCAAGCGCTCTCCTGTTTATCCATCCACGGAGAAGCACCTACTAAGTGTCCGACCCCAATGGACTCACAAAGAAGGTACTAACTCCCCCACCTCCCGGCCACCCAGCACAGCATGTACCCGACCAGGTTCCCACCAGCTCACCAAATTCCCCAGGAGTGACAGGACCAAGTGTCCGGGGGTGTCAGATTCTTCCCCTCCTCCCCCCGAGACCAGCTGTCCCATGTCCACGGCGCCGGGCCTCCCAGGGAGCAGGCCGCCTCCTCGAGTGGCCCATACCCCTGGGTGCTAATCCCTCCCCCTCCTGCTCCTGGACGGGCACACAGGGGACTTATGCAATGGTGGCCCAGGTCACCCCCAGGGTCTGTGCCCTCACAACGGAGGGCACCAGCTATGGGACTTTGGGCGGGCCATGTTCCAGAAACTATCACCCCTAGAAGGTGTCATCTGTTGACTCCGTGCACACGGCACCTTCTGTGTGCCAGGCTCTGTGGGAACAGAAAGGACCCCTTCTGTTGGCCCCCCAACAACACCCTACCCAGCAGCAGATTAATCAATGGAGATTTCTAGGGCTAGGGCTTCTAGGGAAACTCAAGAGAAGATGTAGTTCATCACAGATCATAGACACCCTCTCCTCCATCTCACCTTCACACCACCCTTAGGACAGCCAGGGAGACATAGGGAAATTGAGGTCCGTGGAGCTGAAATGTCCTTCCCGGTTGCCTAGGTAACATACCAGCATCTTACGACTTCTAGCGAAGTGCCCATGTCTTGGCATCAGCTTTATTTGAACAAAAGAGAGGCAAGTGACCACGAAGCCTGGAGGCTTTTGGGCAGAGAGGAATGACTAGGAAATGGGATGTGCTCCAAGAGGTATCCGCAAGGACTCGAGGGTCTTTTGCCTCCTCTGACCCCACTTCTGGTCGTTCCAATTCTATCCCTTCTGAAAAGGTTCTGAGAGGTCCCCAGATCCCACATGGGAGCCAGGGTTGGAAAGATGAATCGGTCAGGGTTACACAAGGCTTTGCCTGTTTCTAAATTTAAACCTGCAATGTGAACCTTGGGACAGAGCAAAAACACTTGGGGGAAAAACTGGGGCCAAATGGAGAGCTTCAGACACCTCCCCAGGCCCTCTGAGTACAGCAGAGGGAGATAGTGCCCAGGTGGACCCAGAAAGAGGTTCCCAAACCCAGCCTTGCAGATAGCAGGAGAGTTACCAGCCCTTTGCAAGCCTGCCCTGGTCATGTGAGCTGCTCTCTGCTCTCTGGTTCCTGCCTGGAGGGCATTGTCCTGATTCCAAGATGGAAGGAAAGAGAGAGAAAAAGACCCTCTTTACCAGCCCTTGAGGCAAATACTAATGCTTTTTGCAGAAGGAGCAAGTTATCCTTCCTTACAGACACCTCCACACAAATTAAGGTATTAAGTTCATGAATACTGGTATGAAATGTTGAGAGCAAGCACAAAGTCATACCTTACAGACGTCTCTTGTCTACTAGGTTTGACCTACTCATTGTGAATGTGCATCTCACACGCAGTGCACACAAGTACATAGCACATGGGCATGCCATGTGTGTCTGCGTATGTGTGTACAGACACATGCCCACGTGGCACATGTGAACATGCAAGTGCCGTGTGTACAACATATGTGCTCACATAAGATTCCAGACCCAATTTACTGCACACATGCACACAGACACACACAGACACACAGACACACACACACTCCATCATCATCGTAGGTAACTCATATAGAGAGCTCCAGGTCAAATACCATTCTCCATAGTTGTGTATGTGTTACTCATTCAATTCTCACAGTAAGGCTAAGTACTGTTATCATCCCCATCTTACAGAGGACACAGCTGAGGCTCAGTGAGGGTAAGTGGCTTGCTAGAAGTCACACATCTGGCGATTAGCAGAGTTGGGATTTGAACCCAGGCAAGTCAGCAGCAGAATCCATGTTCATAACCACCATGGAGATACAAGGGCTCTTGCACATACATCAACACACACAGACATGCACTGAGCATGTTTCTCCAGCTCGTGGGATACACACACACACACACACACACAGAAATCAAATGTGTGAGAATAGGAGGGAGAAAGGCCCTCGAGTGTGTGGACCACAGGGCCTTTGCACCACATTCACTCATCCAGGAACCTGGAGGAGGAGGGAAATTTAAGAGTGAGGTGAGAAATGAGGGGCAGACAGTTTTAGAGTCAGGGGGAAAGATTGGGGGAATCACAAGGTCAAGGACAAATATTTGTGACCTTCCCCCACCCATAAGGCACTCCACCTTCTTGCCCACAGAGCCCCAGGCCCGCCCTGCCTAAACA
The DNA here is from genome assembly GCF_030028045.1 of Hippopotamus amphibius kiboko. NCBI lineage: Eukaryota > Metazoa > Chordata > Mammalia > Artiodactyla > Hippopotamidae > Hippopotamus > Hippopotamus amphibius. The sequence continues at coordinate 6,343,999 of NC_080193.1, read as the reverse complement.
AAGACTCCTGGGCAAGGTCCCCCTCTCTGAGATAGGACCATCTCTACCCCTTGGCACTGCCAGGGTACCACCCACTCCCACTAATGCACTGCAGGGAGCTCCAATGGCAGCTCTTTGAGCAGGGAGGTGGCTGGAGTCCTTGAAGTGGGGAGAGGGCCAGGAGGGGAAGTGGGAAAAGTCCTCTAGGAGGTGAGAACTTTGCCTGCGGAAGGCACAGGCTGAGGCCTCGGGTTGGACCTCCATGTCCTTGTCTATAAGCTGGAGAACATAGTAAAACATGGACCACACCATGCTTAGGAGAATAAAGTGAGCCAACGAGGCTTGGCGCAGTGCTGGGTTCTTGCATATATACACTATTAATCCTCATATTATTTTCATCACCTCCATCATCACCATAGTTTTCGTCACTATATTCCTTAGCACTTGAACGAAAGGAAGCCAGCCCTTGGAGGGAGAAACCAAAGGTACAGAGAGGGGAAGGGGCAAGGCAGAGGGGCGTGGACACTGATCGGCCCCACAGAAGAGTGCCCTCGGCCCCTGCACCTCCTGGGGCCTGCAGCAGGAATAAAGGCAGGAGCAGAAGCTAGGCAGCTGCAACGTTCTGGCAACATCCACACGCTGGTGTGAGGCTGCGATGTCTCAGATGGGGAAACAGGGGCATGAGCCTCACAGTCACTGCCCAGGATGCCAGAGCCAAGTAAACAAGGAGGCCGGCGAGTCTAGCATCTCCTGCTCCAGCCAGCTCCAAGGCCCTCTGCCCTGTTGCCTGCCTCTCCCACTCCCCCCATCCCCCCACCCCCGTTCCAACTCCAGGCAGTACCATTTTCTTCCTGCTACCCAGATGGTGCCTGTCTCTTTGTCTTGAGGGGTTTTCTCCCTTCCCTTTTCTTTTCTCTCAGCTTTCTTCCCCCCTCCCCCACCCCCAATTCGAAGGATGAAGGAGCAACTCCCTGGATGGCATGTGAAAACAAAAGTGGCTGCTGTCAGCCAGCCCTGTGGCGGCTGCGCCACCCAGAGCTGGGGGATATGGAAATGAGCTGGTAGGTATGCAAATGAGGCTCCTGGGTGATTTGCATGGAGGCAGCCTGGGTGGGGCCGAGGCGGAGCAGGTGGGAGAGGCTGCTGGGAAGCCCTCCTGGGGGCCCTTCCCCCAGGTACCAGGCTTCTCCAGGCCAGCCTCCCCCAGGGAAGGTCTCCCTCAATGCCCTGGCCTCTGCAGTGCAAGATACCTGGACAGCTGTTGGGGTTTAATCATTTCTATTTGTGTAAATAAAATTAAATTTCTGTTTGTTATCTCATGGTGCAAACACTCGGCTGGTTGGATTTTTTTTTAATCAAATTTGGAGTGTAAGTTTGAGATGACTTAAGATATTCCTGTGCGACAACTGAGTAAGAGAGATTACCATAGCAAGGTGCCACAGATGGAAAATGTCAAGGTGTCCCATCTGAGCCCTGGGCTAAGTCCCAAGAGCAGGCTTTGAAGTGCTTCAGGTAATGCCATGGTGCAGGATGAAGATGTCAGGGTTGCAAAGACTCTCCCCAGCAGTGCCAAGGTGGGATGGAGGAGAGGTGAGTAGAAGGCAAGATGGGGCAGAAGGATGGGTGGATAGGTGGATGGAAGAAGGAATGGAAAGGAAAGGAAAGGAAAGGAAAGGAAAGGAAAGGAAAGGAAAGGAAAGGAAAGGAAAGGAAAGGAAAGGAAAGGAAAGGAAAGGAAAGGAAAGGAAAGAAGGAAAGGAAAGGAAAGGAAAGGAAAGGAAAGGAAAGGAAAGGAAAGGAAAGGAAAGGAAAGGAAAGGAAAGGAGGGAGAGAGGAAAGGAAGAAGGATAATGAATGGATGGATGGGTGGGTGGATGGATGGAAGAATGAAACGATGGAAGGATGGGTGGGTGGAAGGAAAGAAGAAAAAGAGGGAAGAAGGAAGGGAAAAGGGACATGGAAAGTGTACAGTCATCTTGGGCTGTCATGACAAAATACTACAGACTGGGCAGCTTGAACAACAGAAGTGTATTTCCTCACAGTTCCGGAAGCTAGGATCTAGGATCAAGTTTCCAGCCAATTCAGTTTCTGGTGAGGCCCTCCTTCCTGACTTGTAGATACCTGCCCCCTCACTGTGTCCTCACAGGGCATTTCCTGTGTGCATACCTGGACAGAGAGATGGAGAGAGAGTTCTCTGGGGTCTTGTCTTATAAGGACACCAATCCTATTGAATCAGGGACCCATCTTTATGATCTCATTTAACCTTAATTACTTCCTTGGAGGCCCCATCTTCAAATACAGCCACACGGGGGCTTGGAGCTTCAATGTATGGATTTTGAGTGGATACAAACATCCAGTCCACAGGTAGATGGGCAGATGGATGAGTGGGTGGGGAAGCCTAACATCCTTCCCTTATTCCTCCATTTATCCAACAAGCCCCACTGAAGCATCTGCACTGGGGGTCAGACGGGATACTGGGGTTATAAAGGAGGCATGGTCCCCACTCTCATAAAGCTAGATAGCTGGACTCTCCCTCAGCAGAGGGTCTAGCGGAGAAGGGCCAGGCTTCAGGGTCAGACATGCTGCCATCAGGCTGCGAACTTTACCGTCTGAATGACCTTGTGCTGTGACAACTTGTGGTTCACAGTGTTCAGAGGACAGCACGGAGCCACCAACTCAGGAAGGTCACACTTCCTCCCCATGTCTGGTCGCCACTGCAGGCCCACCGCGTGGTCCTGGACACAATCCCTCTCTGGGCTTCTGTTTCCTCCTCTATTAAATGAGTAGCTGGACCATGTCTGGGTCTTTCCAGCTGCCCAGATTTCTCTTCCTCTTGCCATGTTCCCTTTACTTCTGGGGAACTCAGCAGAAAATCTAGAAACTTTATTAGCCCATTCTATAATGTAGCCCAGGATCATAATACCATGCTTATGTCACAGCTGTCAGCCAGCCCCAAATCTGGCCACCATCGTGGCAGCCATCATCAAACACGGCCACGATCACTGAAGGCACTTCCTCATCACCCGAGGTCCTTGTAGTAGGCTTGGAGGTCCTCTCTCTCTCCTCCACCTCCAGTGAGTGTCCATGAGCTCACAGCCTGCTCGCAGTGCTTCACACATAAAATGTGAACACAAACTCACCTGCCAGCACCGTAGGCAGAGGGTCCATCTATATCCTGGTTGTCACATTGCCAGGCCTCCAGTAACCCATCTGAAAATCGGTCCTCCCTAACTTTCTGCAAGGTGAGCCATCCGAGAGAGCAAGAGAGCACTGGACAGGGAGTCAGGCACCCTGAGAGACAGGCCCAGCTCTGCAGCAGGGCTGCACGTGATCCAGTGCTCTCTCTAACCCCAGCCTTGCAGCCCGGGCACACCACGCGAGAGCCTGGGGTTCATTTTCATCATCTGTTCAGGGCTACAGGTCTCTTGCAGACCCACTGAGGCAACATCAGACAAGTTCTAGATACTTACCCGGGGTAGGGTTAGAAACCCCTAGGCGGAGCAGTGCCTCATCTCTGACTCGGAGATGTCAGTCTTAATACCAAGAGTGTAAGACTCTGGGGCCTAAATTTCTGTCTTCTCTGCTAAATTCCTGTTTCATCTGAAACGATTTCTCAGGAGTTGGAGCAGAGAGAAGGGCAGTTTCTGGCGAACCTCCCAGTCCTCTCAGCCCCCATCAGCACCCCCTAGACCCCCAGAGGCCAGGTGGCACCCTGGCCCTTCTGCAATGGTTGAGGCAGGCGGTGCAGGCCCAGGAGGCACAGGGTGGTGAGGAAACAGGTGACAGCTCCTTTGTTAGGTCTGCGGTGGGCAGAGGAGGGAGGTGCAGTGACAGATCCCTCTTACTGCCTCAGGCCACGGGAGAGCGGGTCCAGGATGCAGCCGGAGAGAAGCTGCTCTGCCCACCCATGTTTCTGCCCCTCAAGATTTGGCCCCACCAGGATCCCCACCCTGAGAGACCCCAGACACTCATCACCAAGGTGATGAGGAGAGGGAGCGTGCCCAAGGGTCAGCAGAAGAAGAAATCAATAATAATCTCACTGTTATTATTATGTTAGATAATCTAATCATGACCAGGATGTAGTAAGGCTGACTCTGGATTCAGACAGCTCTGGGTTCAAACACAGTCCTGCTATTTAATAACCTTGATGGTTATTAAAAAACCTCAGTTTTTTTCATCTGTGAAATGGGTATAGAGATCATTCCCAGTAGAGAGATGTGTTGAGAAATTCCCATGAGCCTGGCAGCAGCCTGGAGAACACTGCTTCATTTGCCTTTCAGAGCAACCCAAGGAGGCTGGTTCCTACTTTAAGACAAGGGGCCTGAGTGGTGAGATATAACATGCCCAGGGCCACACAGAGCAAAGCTGGAATTCGAACTTGGGTCAGCCTGACTCTGAGCCCCAACTGGTCACCACAACATCCCCACTCATCCACCAAGCACCCGCCTGGGTCCCAAGCCAGAGCATATAGCACAGACCTTGGAGACAGAGATCCAGGAGTCCCAGAACTGGGCTCTACTGGGCGGCTCTGGGCAGGTTCCTCAGCATCTCTGGGCCTCTCCATCTCTTTCGTAAAACAGAAGAACTCAAAAGTTGTGCTTTGCAGGTTGGGTGCGGGAATTAGACAATTCACACGGAACTGCCCAGTTCACACTTGGCAAAGAGCTGGCTTTCCCTCCAGCTCCACATCTCTGCCCACAGGTCCACCTCCCTCCACCCACCATCCCAGCCCCCACTCCCTGGACCACTCCATCAGCCCACGGCAAAAGCCACTGTCAAAACAACAGAGCGCCATTCTCCCAGCAGCAGGTACCTCCTACCTACCGAGCGCTCATGATGTGTACAGCCCTCACCTCGCGTTAACCTGGGACGGCCTCCGGACAACAAATCTGCACCTTACAGACGAGGAGGAATAACCCCAGCCAGGTACACAGGACTCGCCACACAGCTGGCAATGTGAACCAGGCCTGCCACCCACACATGCCACGTGGCCTCCGTGACTGATGGCTCCTGGCATTTAAGTGACCCCTGCGCCAGACAGAGGAAAATGGGAACGGGCCCTTAGAGAAAGTTCCACTGAGAACCCATTTTCTGGCTTTGGAAACCGAGGCTTCGAGGTGCTCAAAGATGCTTGTTGAGCTCTGTTTCTGTGTCAGGTGCTGGGATCCGTGAGGCTGAAACACACGGCAGGAGCCTTATTTTCAAGGTCATGTGCAGGGGGAGCAGGGAGAGTCCAGCTGCTTTAGCCTCCAGCCAGGATGAACTAGGTTTGTGGGTGGCCAGAATCCAGCTGCTCCACGTCTCACCCCCTCCCCTGCCCAGGGGTGGACGGGCACACGTTTCCTCCTTTGTCTCTGTCTCTGCCCAACCCGTGCGCCATCAATCCCCCTGCCAGCCGTGGGACAGCCCAGCCACCTCCTGCCTCTGGACGTGCCCAGTGGAGACAGTTACACTTCTGGGTGTAATTACTGCCCAGCCGTCTCCACTGGGTTCTTCAAATGGATTTCCCGGTGATTTAAGGTCTTGTTCCTATTCTATCAATAAATGAAGTTCTCAGGCCCACGTTTTGATGGAAGCAGTCCTGAGCCTCTGGAAGGTGAAAAAAATCTCTCATCGCTAAAATGCAATGTCTCGTCGAACAGGATTCTGTGACTTACAGTTCTCTCCTCTTCACTGCACTTGAATATTAAATGTTGTATTAATAGCTCACTCTTAATTATCCATGAGTAATGTACTACGGCTCAGAAATTAATGAAGGGAAGGACCCAAACGAGAATATTTCCCACTCCTCTGGGTGCCGCAGGGCGGATGAGAGGGGGTAGATTTGCATATGATTTGCATGAGCTGTGGTGGATTTGGTGGTCCTGTCTGGGAGGGTGATAGGAAGACGTGGGCTCAAATGTGGGGGACTGTGCTGCGGACCTAGCCACTTTCCAGCACTTTCCAAAGAGAGAACTCGCTTCTCTCACTCCCACCTCTCAGCTTTTGCCCATATGCTCCCCCTGCAAGCAATGTCCAACCCACATACCTTGATCAGTAGAACAGAAACTATCACAATAGCTACTATTTAAGGACAATTCATCTCTCAGACACATATACAAATGGATTTATATACCTAACACGCATGTACAAATGCAAATATCCATGCGCGCGCGCGCGCACACACACACACACACATTTACTACCATTGAAAACAAGTTCAGAAGACAATCTGGCAGTTCCTCAAAAAGTTAAACCTAGATTTACCATATGACCCAGCAATTCCCCTCCTGGCCATCTACCCAAGGGAAATGAAAACACATGAACACAGACAAATGCACATGAGTGTTCATGGCAGCATTACTCACCATAGTCAAAAGGTGGGAACAATCTAAAGGTCCGTCAGCAAATGACTAGTAAACAAAATGTGGCGTGTGTTGCTACACTGTTCAGCCACAGAGAGGGATGACGTTCTGACACAAGCTACAACTTTGATGAACCAGGAGACCCCTACGCTCAGTGAAAGAAGCCAGTCACAGATCATCACGTTGTATGGGATCACTTATGTGAAATGTACAGAATAGGCAAATCTATAGAGACAAAGATTAGTGGTTGCCAGGGGCTGGGGGATGAAGGACTGGAGGGGGCAGTGATAGCGAGGGGTACAGGGTTTCTTTCTGAGGTGATGAAAATGTTCTAAAATTCATTGTGATAACAGCTGCCCGATGCTTGAATATACTAAAAACCATTGAGTGGAGCCCTTCAAATGGCTGGACTGTATGGTATGTGAATTATACCTCAATGAAGAAGTTACAATAAAAACACCCACATACGTATACCCTGTCCTATCTAGAACTTTGCATATGCTGTTCCCATCAGTAGAAACACCCTTCCCTGTCTCCCTTCCTCTGACCAATGGTGTCATCCCCTTGGAGGCTGAGAAGCAGAGCCTAGGGTGGGGCACATGGGGTCTGTAGAGACCTGTCGTGCAGGCCAGCTGCACCCCTGCTGGGCTGAGTGATCCCGGGCAAGTGACCTCGTGGCCCCAGGGGTCTGTTGAGTCTGAGCATGTGGGGCAAGTGCAAGCTGGTGAGAGGAAGGCACTTGGTCCAGGCTCTGGCCTCAACCAGGTGCCCAGTGAGCAGTGATCATCAGGCCTCCTCTTGCCATGACATTGAGGTCAGAGGGTCACTGGGAGGCTGAGCAAAGCAGGATATGGCCAGCTCAGCGCTGGGTGATGCCCAGAAATGGAGTTGACACCGGGGCCTTGCAGGGCAGGCAGGCCTTTGACCAGGCCAGGGAAGGGATGTGCTGCTCCCATCTCCCTGCAGTGGCAGCAGGCGGCCCCCCCACCTCCACAAGAGCAAGGGGCCCTTGGCCTGTGGCCCAGCTGAATCGCCCACCCACTGTGCACTCCCCCCACCCCACGGATGCCAGAGCAGTGGGGGCAGGGGAGGGTCCCTGCGCCAGGAGGCTGGATGTGCAGGGCCTCGGCAGACTGCCAGCCATGGCCCCACAGCAGCCAGCGACCTTTCAGAACGTGGATCCAGTCACGTCCCTCCCCTGCTTAAGCCCTCGGCTCACCTCTGACAGTGGCCCGCATGTCCTGGCCCTGCCAGGCCATCTGACCCTGTCTCCTCCCGCCCTTGCCCTCGTTTCGCCAAGCCAGCCTCCAGGCCTTCGCCCTTGCCCATCTCTCTGGGCTTCTCACCCCTCCCATCCCTCCTGCCCCAGCTCAGAGGTCACCTCCAAGAGAGATCATCTCTCCCCGCAATCTCTCTTCTCCACTGCACTCTGTCTTCAGCTCCTATCCCCCAATCACAAGCAGCAACTGTTCCATCCTTTGTCTGACAACCAGGATTCTGCAGCTGCCCTCAAGGAACAGGAGCTTCAGTAGAGCAGAGTCTGACTCTGGTTCAGCCCTGATCCCACAGGACCCAGTCCAGTTTCTGGCATACAGATGGCACCCACTAACGATCACCCTATGAATGTGCAAGGCGGGCAGCCTGGGTCCCAGCCCCGGGGCTGCTCCTGATTTGCTGGGAGACATTGAACAAGTCACACCTCCTTTCCAGATGACAGGCCGGGCCTTTTTGAAGCAAAGGAGTTCTCCTTTTTGATCAAAATTGTGGGTGGCCCCGCAATATCTAAAGCAGCCAGACACAGAGCTGTTTGGGCTCAGAGTGGGGGGTCTGGGACCCCAGGTGCCCAGTCTCTCCTTTGCCATCCTTCCCTGCAAAACTGTGGGGGCTCCTCGGACCCCAGGGACTAGTCACGTCCATTGGGGATCCCCACACTTGGAACATCCCAGTGCTGGGTTTATATCCACATGGACTTCAATCGACATGATATAAAACTAGCAGGGTACCAGATTGCACATCCAGGATGAGGCCAACCGTGTAAAGAGAAACATGGGGGACCGAATACACCCAATGCCAACCTCTATTATTCTGATGGTAGAAATATGGAGGGTGGCAGCTTCTGCTCCTTCATACTTTTATCATTTTTAAAATTTTCCACAATGAATAGTTCTTTGTTCATCAGAGATAAAAGATTATTTAAAGAAAAAACTCTAAAAACCATCTGAGAATGCAAGGCTAGATAATTTCTCAGGGTTCCTCCAGGTCCAGAAAAGGCAGTGAGGAGCTTGAACAGAAAAGGGCAGGAGGGACCCTGGTCTTTTCCGAAACAGATGAAATGCAGATGGGGAAATTTCAGGGGGTACAGCAGCCTGGTGGGGCAGACACCAACATAGCTCCTTTCTTACTTCTCACTCAAGGTCTGCAGAACCCTCCTCTCATCTTGATCACAGGCTTGTCGTTTCATTCATTCATTCATTCTCTCCCTTAACTCACATTCATTGAGCTCCTCCTGACCTTAATGTTGCCATCTGAGAAATGGGTATAGTCCTAGTACCCACTTCTATGGTTCATTGGGAGAACAAAAGGAAATGGATGCCAGGTACCCCGCACTGAAGAAACTCAAAATAAACTTGTTAATATGAAAAAGATGAAATAGAGACTCATAGCTTCACCATCGGGGACAAACCCAGACAATATTCTAGTTTGGTTCCTTCCAGATATGTTTTCTCTGCACAGATTTATAGAGATAGAAGTATAAAAGTGAAGTTTTACAACTGAGATCACATGATAGTTCTAGTTTGTAATCTGATTCTTTTTTTCATTAAACAGCCTGGACATTGTAACATCAATACATTCTCTTTGAAACCTGATTTCCATGGCTGAATTTTATTTCAGCATATACCAATACCCTAATGTATTCAAGCAATATTAGTAAAAATTAGTGAACAATAAGAAACAGTAAATAAACAGCAAATAAGCAACCATGGTTTCTTTTGTGTTGGTCTTTTAGTTTTTTCTACTTGTTCACTATAAACGATGCTGTGGTGGGCATTCTTGTTGATAAATCTTTGTCCACAAGAAAGAAACGTTTTAGGATTTCAAAGAAACGAATCCCCAAAGCTGAGACCATAAATAAGCTTCCCTGAGTGTTGTTGTCCTCATGATATGCCAATAGATAAGGCAACCAACACTTTAGGGGCATTTTTTAAGTGGCAAGTGTTATGTTGTGCTTTTGACCCAGTCTCCACAATAACCTGTGAGGGATGTACTCTTACCCCCATTTTCCAGATTAGGAAACTGAGGCCCACAAAATTATAATATCATCTGGCACTTATAAAGCCTTTTCATGTTTAGTTACTTTAATGGATATGCAAAATATTAGCTCACTGCTCCCCTGCCAGTTACATGTGATAAAGCCTATTTACCCACACTGTTACCCGTTGCCAACATTGAGTGTTATGATTTGTGTCAGTTAGCTATTGCTGCGTAACAAACCACCACAAAACTCAATGGCTTAAAACAGTAAGCATTTCTTATTGCTCCTGTGTCTAAGGTCAGTTAGGCAGTTCTGCCAGGCTCGTTTCTGCACAATTGGTTGGCTTTATTGGCTTTGACGGGGTGCTCTCATGTGTCTGGAGCTTGGCTCTGTGCCACATGCTCCCTCATCCTCCAGCAGGCTGGCCCAAGCTTATTCATAGGGTGGTTCCAAGAGAGCAAGCAGAAGCTGCAAGGCCTCTTGAGGCCTGGGGTCAGAACAGGCACAGCAACACATCTGCCACATTCTATTGGCCAAAACAGTCACATGACTGAGCATGATTCAGAGGGTGGGAAATAGACTCTATCTCTTGATGGGAAGAAATGCAAAGTTTATTGCAAAGGGGATAGAAACAGGGAGGGCCAAAGAACTGAGAACATTTTTGCAACCAATTTATTGTATATTTTTTTAATCGTTTAAGTTTTTTTTTTAATTTTTACCAATTTTGTAAATTTTTAAAAATTTTGCTTTAATGTGTATTTTTGGATCACCTACTACTGAGATCGCCCTTTTATCCTCTCATCTTCATCAGTTGATTCCTTGCACCCAAACATTAGTCTTCACATCCACCCTGGCCATGGTCCCCTTGGAAGTTCTGTTTGTGCCCCTTCTGGAAGCTGGCCATCAACCCCACACATCAACTCCTCCTTCCCATAATGAATAGCCCAGGAGCCCACAGGAGAGAGAACCATGCCCGCCCCCCACCCGCACTCCCCCCTGGGCAAGCCCCGTGATGACACCATCCATCACTGTCATCCTCGGTGGCTGGGCGCCCCAGGACCGGCCAAGGAGGGGAGGAAATGCTGCCCACAGCTCAGTGGAGCCCTTAATGATTACGTCAAGTGGCAAGCCATTTATTAGTCTCCTTAGCAGCCAAAAAAAATAAGACCTGAGAAGGCGGCAAGAACATTCGGGGACTGTGGTTTAAATTTTTATGATGGCGTCAAGCCTCAGACACTAAGGGGGATACAGGTCTTGTTGTGGGGGTGGCAGGCAAGAGTTCTGGGCTCTAAGCCTGTCTCTGCCCATAGAGTGTGGGCACGGAGAGGGCGTGTAGCCTGTCCATGATCACACAGCTCCCAGGCCAGCTCTGCATCTGTGCTAACAGCTCCCATGTTTTATAGTAAACTGCCTCAGACCCTTTCTGGAGTTTGGTAGGTAGAAATCAGCTGAGCGGACACAGGTGGGGAAAAATAGTGCTCTGGAATGGATGAGAATACCAGGGCTCTAGTCCCCGCCATGTCACTTCCTGCAGCCTCACTTTTTCTCGTCTGTGAAATGGGCTCGATCAGCGTCCGCTTTATGGATGTGTGGTCTCTGCAATCAGAAGGGCTCCACACCATCTTTCATATTTTGCTGCCGCCTTCTCGAAATTTGCAATAATTTATCTTTGAACATGTGTTTTGTAAGTGAAATCTACTGGGACAATGGAGGGTGAGGATAAGCAGAGGAGATAGGCAGAAAAAAGGGAAGGTTTTATATTTTAATACCTTATGAGGACGACTCCTGCTTTTTGAACAAGGAGCCCTGAATTTTATGTAGCCTGCAAATTACGTAGCCAGCCCTGGGCATGACAACCCCTCTTAGGCTTCACTTGGCACCTCCGAGGCTCCCAGCTCCAGGCAAGGCCTCCATCTCCCACATTCCTGCTGGGTTCCTCACCTCCATCGGGACCTGGGGATGTCGTTCCGGACGATGACCCCTCTTCCTCCTGCTGCATCCAGACGGGCACCAAGTCCTTCCCTGATGCCTCCTTCTCCTCCCTGCCACTGCCTCTGCTCCAGACCAGTCCCCCAGTATCGCCACCCTGGATAGTTTCCACCTGACCTTCCCCACTTCCACGCTCTCACCTCCTAGGCATGAGTCAAACCCCAGGATCACGTCCCTGGTCCCCCAGGCTTCCAAACGGGGCCGCCACCTCCCACTCTGGGCTGCAGACGTTCCCCACCAGCCGCTGGCTGGCAGTTCCCAAGTTCCTTGTGTCTTTTATTCCCCAGACTCATGTGTATTGAGCATCTACTGTGTACCAGGTCTCAGGGATCATCTAAGCACCCTGCATGGACTATCTCACTGTCATCTCATGATATAAGCAGCATGAATATCTTCAATTCACAGGGGAGGCAACGGAGGCACAGAGCAGTTCACTCACTGCTTCAGGTCAGACAGCACATGGCAGAGCCAAGACCTGACCCCACATATCAGCTCAAGCACCCACACCCTTAACCATCGTAGGACTTCTCCCCCATACCTTAGCATAAACCAAGCCTTTCTCTGGGAATGTCCTTCCTGAAGGACTTCACCTGCCCAAAATTATTTGTCAAGTTGGTGAGTGAGTGAGTAAATGATTTTGCCCCATGCTTGCTGTGTGCCTTTGGGTAAGTAGCTGCCCATTTCTGGGCTTCCATTTCCTCTCACATCCAAAGAGGGTGAGCTCAGACTCACTCACTGAGCCAAAGTGAAGCCTCAGATTCACTAGGATTGGCCGCAGCTGCTGGGAGGAAGCTAGACAGAAGTAGCTGCCCCCTGGGGCCAAGGTTATATCTGGGCCATGACTAAGCGTGCTCAGCCCTGCCCCATCTGCCTGTCCACGTCCGTCGCTGTGCAGAGGGGGTGGGGGGCCGTGTCCCTGAGCTCCAACCCCACATGACACCTCCTCCCGAGAGGGTAGAGCTGGGCAGCTCACGCCGCCTGCTTCTCCATTCAAGCATCCCACCGCACCACTGCAGCCCCTCCAGGGCTCACACCCTTCCTTCCTGGGCAGGAAGAGCCAGGAGGAGCCCTGGGCTGATCCCAGCTCCCCCTCAGCCATGACCTTGAGAAAATCCTCTGTGCAGCCGGCAAGCAGATAGCCATTGTCCCTCTAATCCTGCTACCCTGCTACCCAGGGCCAGGTCCTGAGCCCTGCACATTATCTCCTTGAACTTTCCCCACAACCCTGGGGGGTGTGTCCTCATATTAGATCCATATCACAGAGGGGGAAACTGAGACATGCAGAAGGGTTGGGACCACCCAGAGATCAGATAGAGGCTGTGGCTGGAACCACTGGACTTTCCCGCCCACCTTGTATGGGCACTGGGGGGCAGTGATGACCCAGGGCAGATGCAGCACCCACCACCCTCACGAGGCTTCTAGGAGCCAGTGCACTCATGCAAGTGACCCCTGTCACTCTTCGTCACCAAGGCAAAGGGCCTGCCTCAGACCCAGCGCCTTGCAGATGAAGACAAACGAGTGCCCATCTCCCTGTCTGCCCACCCATGACGAGCACCTGACTTCTTCCACCCTTCAAGGTCAAGCTGTGTGACCTTGGACAAGTCACTCTACCTCTCTGGGCTGCCCTTTTCTCCTTCAACAACAGGCCTTGAAGGTGCAGTCCACACATGGCTTCCCTGGGTGGAACCATCCACAGAGGTTGGTGGGTGAATCCCATTATCCAGATGTGGAAACTGAGGCTCAGAGAAAGGGACGCTACTGCCCAAGATCAGGAAGTGCATTAAGGGTATAGCAGTGGATGTGGGTGTCCACAGGGCATAGGTGCTTCCTGCCTTGAACTGAGGCCAGGGCCAGCCAGAAGGGAGGGACAGTAACCCTTTCCTGGCCGTGCTCCTCCCTCCCATAGTCCTCCCCCTCCCCCTCCTGAGGCCTCCAAACAAAGCTGCCTTTATCCAGACTGTAGCTGCATTCCTCAGTGACACATGAGGACAAAGGCGGGGGCCACCAGCAGCGACAGGAAAGCCCTACCGCCCCAAACCAGTTTGCAGCCTTCCCACGCCCTGCCCCCACCCGCAGGGCCTCCCCGGGGCCTCCAGCCCAGCCCAGGGGAGGTCTGGGAGGAAGCCTGTCCAGAGCCTCTGGCCTCAGCTGCCCCTTTGGGCCTGGGCTGTTGGCCCTGGTGAGGAGGCGGGCTCATGCAGCTGAGGCCTGGGTCCCTCCACAACTCTCCTCTCTGGGCCTCTGTTTCCTTGTCTGTAAAATGGGGTGGATGTCTGGGAGGGCTTAGTGAGATGATGTGTACAGGGAAGGTGATTATCGTTATTACTGATTTCCCATCTGCAGCCATTTCTGAGCTGGTTTCCGTCCACTCTCAGAGATTTACGCATGCCTTTCCCTTTCACTCCTCCCCTGCTTAACTCCCACAGGTGTTTCCCTAAACACTCCTCCTCCAGGCAGCCTGCCCTGACAGCCACCACCCTCAGCTGATTTAGGGGCCTCCTGTGGGCTCCCACATGCCCTGTGCTTCCCCATCACAGCCCCCAGTGCCCTGAATTATCATTATCTGCTGACCTACTCTCACCCCCACCAGACTCAGAGTCCCTTAAGGTCAAAACCATAGCTGTTTTGTTCCCTGCTGCATCCGCCAGAGCCTGGCATGGGCCTGGCCTAGCTCTGCCAGTGCTTATGAGGTAGATGAGTGTATGTGGTGGATGGATGGATGTTTGGATGGATAGATGTTTGGATGGATAGATAGATGGATAGGTAGATGAGTGGATGGGTGGATGGGTGGGTGGATGGGTGGATTCATAGGTAAGTGGATGGATGGGTAGATGGATGGATGGATAGATAGATGGGTAGATGAGTGGATGGATGGGTAGATGGAAGGATGGATGGATGAATAGAAAGATGAGTGGATGGGTGGGTGAGTGGATGGATGGGTGAAGTAACAGGTAAATGTGCAGAACCCTATTTCCTGGAAAGGAAGGAAGGTGGTCAAGTAGTAGGATGAGGACCCTGGGTGGGAAGGGAAGGGCAGGGCTGGTTGCCTCTCCAGCCCACCAGAGGGTTGTGGGGGGAGGTCTCTGAAGCCAGAGCTGGCCGCCTAATCCCACCCCATCTCCATTTTTGCCTCACCAGTGGCAGACGCTGAGGCTGCAGGGTTTCCATGAAAATAAGAAGTGCAACAATCTCTCCCCTTCCACCCCTCACCCTGGCCCAGCTCTCCCAAGAGAATGAGCTCCATTCTGACAGCCAGAGCCCTCCAAACAGATCTGCACAATTTGGGACCCAGACATAGCTAATGACCCACTCACCTCATTTCCACATTCCTTCCTAGATCATCTTCTATGTATCAGGCAAGATAGAAAGGTAGAACTGAGCCCACTTCCCACAGGAACTCACAACCTGGACATGCAGCTTGAGAACGGGCCTTTCAGATGATTCGGCCAGACCAGAGAGGGACAGATATTTGCCCAAGGTCACACAGCAGGGTACAACAAAGTGAGAATGAGGACCCAGGGTTCTATTCTCCTGACCGTGTGCTCCCTTCTCTACAGCACAGGTCCAGGTGGGGAGGGAGACCAGGTGACAGAGACCAAGAGAGATAGAGATGGAGTGGGGTGGGGGAGGGGAGCAAGGTGTTCTGAGCACCTACTGCATGTCAGGCTGCTGCCAAGCATTTCTTTCCCATCCAGGATGTTGGGACCCCCCTCAGACACCCTTGGAAGCTGGCTTTATCGCCCCCATTTAGCTGAAGCACTGGGGGAGGGGTGGACTGGGATTCACGCCCAAGTCTGCTGAGTTTCAGAGCCTGGTCTTTTAACAACCAAAGGATGCCCATGGATTCATTCACATAGAGAATAAAGGCACTGGGGCTGCAAGCACCTCGCTCATAGTAGGTGCTTAATACACAGTGGTTAAAGGAAGGGAGGAAGGAGAGAGGGAGAGACGGCTGCCCACGGCCTGCTCGCCGTGTAAGGTGGAGGGAAGGATCTCACATAGGACAAGTCCAGGGCTGCCTCGATGCCCGCATGGGGTGTCCTCCCTGGGCTCCCAGAGTGACCGTCTTTGAGTGTGAGCAGCCCCGCCTGGGCCACCGCGCCCAGCCAGCCCCAGCCCCAGCCCCAGGACAATCTTCAGCCTGGCTCCAGCTTGGATGGGCGGCTCTAGGGAGGCCGGTGGCCTTTCAGCTGGACATAAAGGCTGTGTCTAAAAACAAACAAACGACTTCCGGGGCAGAGGGCAGGGAAGCGGTTCCAGTGGGGTGTTTGGGCAACACGTCGGCCATTCAGTCAGACCCGCTGGGCTGTGAGGGAAACGGCAGAGAATCAATCACAGGCCATGTGTGTTTGCTAAAGGACGTGTGTGGCTGTGACAGCAGCAGGAGCCCCCGGGGAGGCCCCCCGGGGACACGTGTCCACCACCTGGGCTCCCACGCCTGCTCAGCCCTGGAGGCCATGGCCACTGAAATACACATTCCCAGGCCCTGGACCACAGCCCTGCAGCCAAATTGCCAGAGTTGGGGCCCAGGACTCTGCAGTCTCTTCGAGGGTCTCCCAGACATTTCTGGTGAGCAGCCAGGCTTGGGAACCCCAGTGCTGCCCACCCTGGGTCCACTGGCAGGAGTTAGGACCACCCAATCTCCAGTCGGGTTTGGGCCACTCTGTGGGGTCAGAAAGGAATGTCAGGGCCAAGGAGAAAGCCTTTGTGCTGGAGAAGCTGCCCCTCCCCACCCCCATCCAGAAGCCATAAGCACGTTGCCTGCACACGGGCTTCCATCTTGCAGAAGCATAGCTGCTGTCTTCACTCCAGGCAATCCCTCCTCCTGGACCTGCCCATCACAATCCTCTTCTGCAGCCCTGGCCCCCACCCCTGTCCAGAGCAACAAAGAGAAATGCACGGGACCAAGCCACCCACTGCACAGATGGGGAGATGGGCAGGGAAGGGAACACTGGCCCAGAGCCACCCAGAAAGTCTATGGCAGCCCTTAGGACCTGGGTCATGAATAGTTTTGTCCCGTCAAGGGCAGCTTAAAGCCTCAGACTCTCAAGGGCACCCATTTTATTCTAGTCTACACCCTGCCATTTATAGATGAGGACACCAAGACCCAGAAAGGTGAGGTAAGTTATCTGGGATCACATTAAGACCACACTTCAGGGTTTTTTTTAATTATTTTTTTATAAATTTATTTATTTATGTATTTATTGGCTGAGTTGGGTCTTCGTTGCTGCCCACGGGCTTTCCCTAGTTGCGGCGAGCAAGGGCTACTCTTTGTTGCAGTACAAGGGGTTCTCATTGTGGTGGCTTCTCTTTTTGAAGCACAGACTCTAGGCATGCCGGCTTCAGTAGTTGAGGCATGTGGGTTCAATAGTTGCGACTCATGGGCTCTAGAGCATAGGCTCCCTAGTTGTGGTGCATGAGCTTAGTTGCTCTGCGGCATGTGGAATCTTTGTGGACCAGGGTTCAAACCTGTGTCCCCTGCATTGGCGGGTGGATTCTTAACCACTGCACCACCAGGGAAGTCCCACAATTCAGGCCTTTTGACACAACCCTGACACTCTGGATGGTGCAGGGGGTGTTGGGGTTAGAGGTGAAGAAGAGTTGGTTAATCGAGAGTTAAGTCCTTCCTGTGCTTGGCCTTGCATCATACGTAAATTTAACTGAATTTAGTTCAATTTGGTTAAGGTCAACTTAACTAAACACATTGGCTGCACCCTCCCAAGGGGGGAGGTTTATAGAATGAGGGATTCCCCACCCCCCTGGCTTTGAGATGTGTCTTCCCCAAGCCAAGACCTCACCTCCCGTCCTACACGTCCCTCTGGGTATGAGCACTGACAGCTCTAGCTCCCTGTGACAGTCACAAACTTCTACTTCATCTGGAGTCTGACGGGAGAAATCGTGATCTGTCTCAACACAGGAGGAAAAGCTGGCTGCACTGGATTTATCAGGAGATGGCAGTTGGCTCTAACATGATGGCTTCCCAAGGAATTTTCAAGGGTGTTAGGACTATACATGATTTTCCCCTTACACACTTGTCCTCTGTATAAGATGCAATCCTATTGGCTCACCAGCAATTAGAAAAGAAGCAAGAGAACTGACATTTTTCAACTCTACCAACGGATAAGCTGCATGCATAGAAATGTACACATCATAAGTATGTAGCTCAACAAAGTTTCACCAAGCGGACATACCCAGATAACCAGCTCCCAGAAGTCTCCCCTTACACCCCCTCCTAGTCACTGTCCCCCAGGGGTAAGCACTATCCTGACTTACCTCATCATAGATTTACTCTCACCTATTTCTGTACTTTTTGTATAAGTGGAATCATATAGTATGTGCTCTTCTTTGTTGAGCTTCTTTTGCTCTGTGAGGTATCTGAGATCCAACCTGTATGTTATTCCATTGTGCAGCTATATCACAATGTATCCATTTTACTCTTGATGATGTATCAATTAGCTATTGCTGTGTAACAAAACATCCCAATGCTTAGTGCTTAAAACAACAGCTATTTATTTAGCACATGCTTCTGCTAGTTGATTTGGACTGGGATAAGCTGGATGGGTCTTCTGGGCTGGCTGAGCTGAGCTGGGCTGATCTCAGCTGGGCTTGCTCATGTGTCTGTCATCTGCAGCTGAGGCTAGCAGGTCTAGGAAGATGTCATCTGGGAAAGCTTATCTCTGCTCCACTGGTCTCTCATCCTCCAGCTGGATAGTCTGGACTTTTCACATGGTAACCACAGAGCAAGGAGAAGTGTGTAAGGTCTCTGCAAGTCTGGGTTTGGAACAAGCACACATCATTTCTGCCACCTTCTATTGGACACAGCAAATAATAAGACCAGCCAAGATTCAAGGGGAGAAGAAATAGACTCTGCCTTTTAATGAGATGGGCTGCGAAGAACTGAATCTGTTTTTGCAATCTACCAAGCCAGGCATTTGGTTATTTCCAGTTTTCAGCCAAGATAAATAATTCTGTTGTGAACTTTTTAGTGCATGTCTTCTGATGACCATGGGACTCATTTCTATTGGGGATGTTCCTAGGGGGTGGAGTGGCTGGGTTATCAAGAATGCTTTCACTCAGCCTCCATAACTATTTGTTAGGATGAACAGAAGTTGCTATGAGATTTATCTTAAGGAAATCCACCAAAGGGGCATGTGCACATTCTGAAGCCCCTCCCACCTCTAGCTCCTCCCATCTCCTTCATGCAAGAACTGCCCTGCCACTCTCTGTACTGGATTGAATAGTGTCCCCCTCCTCAAAATTCATGTCCGCCTGGAACCTCAGACTGCAACTCTATTTGCAGGAGTAACCAAGTTGAGATGAGGCTCTTATTTGGTGATCAGTGTCCTGAGAAGAGAAAGGAGGGGGGGATTTGGATACAGAGGCAGAGACACACTGGGGGAATGCCTGGTGATGAAGGAAGCAGAGATTGGAGAGATGAGTCTATAAGCCAAGGAACGGCAAGGTTGCCAGCAACCACCAGAAGCTAGAAAAAACAAGGAAGCATTCTCCCCTAGAGCCTTCAGAAGGAGCACAGCCCCCTGGGCACCCTGATTTTGAACTTCTAGCCTCCAGAACTATAAGAGAATAAATTTCTGTTGTTTTATGGCACTTTGCTATAGCAGCCTTGGGAAACCAATATACATACCTTCCTACCATCTTCTTCCTGCTCTGTCTTCTGGTCCAGAGCAGCAGCAAAGGACAAGTTCTCTTTTGCCCCTTGTACTTGACCTTTTCATGTTGCTTGGTCCCCAGGGTCACACATGTAAGCACGTTACTCAGAAGATTTATCCCAAAGCACGCACAGGGCGCGGGCCCCGTGCAAACACTTGCTGCTGGTTTACTGTGATTTACTCACAGATTACCCTCTGATGGGGCGGGGGGGGGGGGGAGCGGGGGGCAGCCGATGAGCCTCTCTCATATATCAAAAAGGAAATCCTGAAGACATCCCTATAAATGCAGCGGGGAGGAGAACCCGCCGATGCCATAAAGTTATGCGACGTGGTGGAGTCGGACGGGCCATCTGCTTCGCTCCCCGATCCAGATGCTCGCAGTGGAGTGGCTCGCTTCCGAGACGCCCTGCGAACCCCGGGCACCCCCTTCTCCCATCTTCTCTCTGTGCCATCAGAGGCAGGGCAGCCCACAGGCGGAGCACATCAGGGTATGGAGTGGATCTGAATGACAAAGCAGAGCATGTTCAAACCTGGGCTGTGCTACTGCTGTGCTGTGAGTTCTGGGCTCGTGCCACGCCTTCTCTGAGTTTCAGCCATGCTGTCAACAAAATGAGAGCGCTCCTCGAGTTCGCAGAGTTGAGGGGAAACTTGAATGAGAACGTGTCCTGCCTGGCTCAATACGTAGAACCCCACCCCCAACTCTTTACTGTCAGGTGGTATTACCTGGACTCCTGGTTGCAAGTGACAGAAACCCAACTCACAGTAGCTTAAGAAACAAGCAAATAAGAACACTAATTTGTTTTCTCACACATATCTGAAAAATTCCTGAAACTACAACCTCAGGTATGGCTGAATCCAGGGTCTCAACAATGCCAACAAGAAACTTCCTGTCTTCTTTTTTTTTTTTTTTCTTTATTTTCCACTTTTTTTGAGACTTTATTGACATATAACATGGTGTAAGTTGCTGCCTGTCTCTTTCAAGCCAACTTTCCTCTTGATTAACTTTGTTCTCAGTCAGGCTCTCCCCTTGGGGTAGTTAAGCAAACCCAGCAGAAGAGAGAAGTTCTCTCCAGTAGGCCCTGGACTGACATGAGAAAACTCTGGTTAGCAACAAGGATATATTAGGAGATGGGGAAAAATGCCCAGACTCATGTAACAGGATATTTGTGAGATATCCGCTACTGCTTTTTTCACCCTAATCAATCTTTGCATCCTCTCAAAATAAAATGGGCTCATCTACAGCCCCATGCCTTCTGCTTAGTAGACAAGGTCCCCATTGCCCTCCGTGGGGTCTTGTCTCATCTCCCTCTGCCCCCAGCCCAGTTGCTGCCCTTTCTTTCAGGATGGGCATAACCACTTTTGCCTGAACACTCTTTTACATTGTCTATTATATTCAGAATTTTGTGCCCTGGGTCCTTCAACACTTCAACTATTGAAGCTCAAAAGTCAGATTCTAGTGACTTGAGACAGACTTTTGAAATCAAAAAGGCACAAACTTAACTCTTTTTTTATTCTTCCTTGCTGTTACATCCATTCCAGGGCAGAAAATGCCCTGTGGCTGCCTGAAATGGAGGAAGGATGAGTGGGGAGCAACGGAGATATCCATGAAGGTATTGGGGCATCACCCTGACACCCTCAGAGCACAGTTCCCACACAGATCAGGGGCTCACCCTGAGCCAAACTCTCTGCCCACAGTTTCCTCTCACGGAGGAGACCCCACCCCACCTAGCTTATCTGGTCTCTCTGACCTCCAGTCAACAGAAATACCTCTTCCTCCATGATGCCCTCCTTGGTTTGCCGAAGTGAGAATGGTTCCTCTAATTCCTTCCTTCTCCATGCTTTAAGCAACTAGACATTCACAATTTAGTGTTCCAGCATGATAGTAATAAGCCATATGAGATCTGAATATATCTCACTTCTCCTAAAGACTCTGAACGACTTGCCAGCAAGGGCCTGTTTTATTCTCCTTCGTGTCCCTGACACCTGAAACCCAGTAGCCATGCTGCTCCCCTGAGACAGAGGGAGTGACTTCCTTCTTTACTCCCAGAGCCACTGAGTTTAAGAGAAAATCCTCAGGAAGCAATTTAAGGAAAGACTTTGAACCACCAGAAGCATGCAGAGATGCAGTTGCCTGCCTCATTAAGGGGTGAGCTCCCTGTCACTGGAGGCAGACAAGCAAAGGCAGATTGGCAGAGACACTTGAGAGACGATTCAAGTATCAGATGGTCAGTAGGTTACCTAGAGTCTGAGCAGGAGAATTGGACAGCTGAAGGAATGAATGAATGAATGAAGTGATCTTTCATGTGTCTTCCAATTCAAGATCTCTCATAAAATTCCGAGTCCTGCTGGTCCAGGAAATCTGTCTGTCCTGTTTCATCCACACTGCCAGAATGACAGAAGGCCAGGGCTCTGGGCTGAAGTGTGCAGCCCAAGGAACAGACAACACTCCTGGGGCCTCCTGACCCCAGGTCAAAGCCACCGAGAGGTGCTTACAAGGAGCAGCTCTCACCCCTGCAGGGAGAATTGAATCCATTTGCTGGGGATGACCCCATATTGGGCTCCATCTGGAATCCAGCAGGACTGGGGGTTTGGGGGGCAGCCCTGGGGGTCCCTCCAGGGCCCCCAAGGAGTTTAGCCCCAAAGGCTTCAGAGAGACTTCCCTGTGCTAGTTACTTTCCCCAGGAGTCAGTCCAGGGACGTGTTTGGAGGAGTGCTGGGTACACTGTAAGCGTTAAATAAATGTTTACTGGCATTACTTTTGTCACCCTTCACGGTGACTCCATGGCAAATGCTCATCCCCCTAACACCGACTGCCCTGCATAGCAATGAACAAGAGAGAGCCACGTACAGAGTTACAACAGACATCAACTTTGCCCGGCAGAGCTTCCGGTCTGGAGGGAGACCTACGTCACCCAGGAAAGGCACCAGCAGAAGAAATACTGCCTAGTCACATGTGCTACGTAGAAGAAGGTGCCTGTGGAGGGGGAGGGTCAGGAAGACACCCTCTGCCTAAGCCTCTCTGATTTCTCAGTCTGCCCTGGGGTGTACTTGCGGGGGGACGTTCTCCCAGGGGGACCCTTCATCCTGGTGGGTATCCAGAACCAGCCGGAAGCTGGCAGTTCCAGCCTATTCCAGAGCCCACGGGCTGGTGCTCCCTGCCCCCAGCCTGCTGCAGCCACCCTGGAGTAGGGGGGACTTGCTGAATTGGGAGAACTCAACCCCGGAGAGGTTCAGTTGCTGCAGGCTGGTCTCGGTGCTTCCTGGGTCTGTAGCCCAAGATGGAATTGCTCAGTCCTGGGTGCACCTGAGGGAGTGTCATGGCCCCTGGGTGTGTCTCGCTGTGCACACCAGCAGCTGGATTTTTTCCTCGTGTACCTGTGTGCATCCCACGTGACTGCCTCGGCGGACTGGGGCCCAGGGTTCCCTAAATCTCTCTCTATTCGCTGGTGCTCTGCGGAGCTCTCTGCACAATTGCTTGACTGTCATATTAACCCTGGTTTTGTAGAAGCCTTACAATGAGTGAGGGGCGAGCATCCGGAAGGGTTGATTGGAGGGCTGAGAAGGGCGGATCTCCTAAACCTGGCATGTTTGAGATCCCGAAGGAAACCCCATGGAGCAGGCCCAAAGTGGCAAATCTCTCACCTCCAAAGTTGGCTGGCTGTGTGCTCAACTGTGAGGGGAAAGGGCTAAGGGGACATGAATAAAATCCTAGCAAAAGGCTATCAATGACTTTGCCTAAACACGGTCCACTCAGGAATTCCATCATACAGTTTCGTTCTCCGGGGATGAAATCCTCACCTTTTTATAACATATGGGCTTACTGCTCAGTTTTCACACATTTGAACTTCATATCATGCACACACATCCATAACGTAAAATTGGGGCGTTGGAGGGAGCTGTGTCCTCAACACCGGGCCTCCCCAGGGCTTGCGCTAGGGCTGCCAAAAGTCCAGGGACCCTGGAGGCCTGGGAGGACCTGGAATTGGGACCAGGGCCCAGCCACCGGCCCCTAGAAAAGTCTCCTTGGGGAGAAGCCCACCAGATCTGGAGGCCTGAGTCCACCCCCGGCATCACAGGCCAGCCAACCTCTGCCCCCGTCTGCATCCAGCCCCAGGAGCAGGTGACAGGGTTGTCTGTCCCTCCGCGAGCCTCTAGAGGGACGAGGGAAGGAGTGGAATGTGTAAGGAGCCGTGCGTCTTCCTCAGGAGGCCAAGGGCACCCGGGATGTGGAAATTAAAAAGGGGGAGGGGATGCCCAGCATATTAACCTCCTTAATCTTTCATTTCTGACACAGATTGTGGTCCCTCATTTCAAAGAATTTCAAGCTAATGTCTGGAGGGCAGAAAAATCTATTTCCCAATATGCGGTTGCAGCTTTTTCACCAATCGACTGCCCTTCCTGGTACAATCAGCCGAGCATCGATTTTTTTTTTTTTCTTTCTTTCTTTTTTCTCTCTCTCTCTCTCTCTCTCTTTAAATCCTAAAGCATCATCCAAAAATCTATCAATACAAACAACATCTTTGGAGAAAATACCAGCAGTCCCAGGCTGCTTTTCCATTAACCCCAAAGCCGCTGGCCTGAGATGGTGGGGCCACTTCCGGGAGACCCAACCCTGGGGACATATTTGTGTCCCTCCTCAGAATGTTAGTCTCTCTGAGGATATGTGGATGTTGGAATCATTAGTGTTGCTGTGTTGGACCCTTTAGCGCTGGGGCTGCAAGAGACAATTTCCATGTGAATTAATTTGCATTAGATAAAATAAAAAATGCAGTTTATCAGTCAAAGGAGCCACGTCTTAAGTGCTCAAAAGCACATGTGGCTCGTGGCTACCATGTTGGATAGCAGAGGCCTAGAATATTCCTAGAAAGTTCTGCTTTAGAACAGGGCTCACACTTTTTCTCTAAAGAATCAGACATTTTTGACTTTGTGGACCATACGGGCTCTGTTGTAGTCACTCACTTCCTGCCGTAGCAGCACCAAAGCAGCCATGGACAATATGTACACAAATGGTCATGCCACGTTTCAATAAAACTTTATTTACAAAAACAGGCAGTGGCCCAGAGTTGGCCCACAGGACAGACTTTGCTGATTCCTGCTTTAGCAGCTTCTTCAGAAAACTTAAGGATCTCAGAAGGTTAGAAAAATTTGAAACACTAGAAAGGGGCATGTAGGAGCTGTCAGGGACTGGAAATATTTCTTACCTTGATTCAGGTGGTGGTTATTCAGGGGTAACAGGTAATATCTGTGCATTTTACTGTGCACAGATTGTCGCTCTCTTTTTAAAAATCTTTAGAATGTTAGACTGTCTTAGGGAGAAAGAATGCCTTGGAGATAGGAGGCAGGACTTGGAGGCGGAACCTCTGGGGGGAGGTTCAAGGCGGATGGGGGGGATTGGGCTGTGCACGGAGGCCTCTGGGACCCCAAGTCCCACTTTGGCCAGAGTGACTCCCATCTTCTGTATTTGCATATTGGGTTTCTGAGTAAGAAAGTGGCTGTGGAATGTCCAGCTCCTTTTCAAGAGTTTGGTAACTACTGCCTTTTGGTCCTGGAGTCAGAGTATTTTAGCTCAAAACAAACAGCAGAGTAGAGGGCTAAAAGCACAGACTCTGGAGCCAAAAGAAGGGTTTGAATCCCAGCTCCAGCTGTGTAACTTTGGGGTGGTCACTTCCCTTCTCTGTGCCTCAGTTTCCTCCTCTATAAAATGGGGTTAATGATAGGACCCGAACAGGTTGTTATGAGAATAAAATGCATTCATGCTTGAACAGCACTTTGAACTGTGCTAAGCATCTCATGTTGGCTAAAGAAAAAGGATGTTGGAGTTTGTCTAGGACCACCTCCTCATCCTCAAAGATTCCCTTAACAATCTTTACTGATGGAGATGCCAGGCCTTGAGAAAAGGGCATCCTAGCCAAGTCATAACAGTCAGTCATTCACTTAACAACTATTTATAGAATACCTGTTATGTGCCAGTTTGGCTCCCCAGGGCCACAGGGAAGAAGAGAAACACAGTCTGCCCTCATGGAGTCCCCATCTAGTTAGGGAGACAAGAAATAAACAAGTAGAGATCATTTCACCCGGAGATCAGTTCAGAGAAGAAAATAATCTGGGCAGATTGGGAATGCATGCGGTCAGGGAAGGCTTCCTGGAGGAGGTGATAATTACACAGATACCCAATGGAAGAGAAGGAGCCAGACATGCAGATCTATGTGAGGAGCATTCCACGCAGAGGGAAAAGCACGTGAGAACAGTCAGAGCCATCAGCAGGACTCTTTCCTATCTACTCAGCTGAAACCCTGCTTTGATCTGCAAATGAGCAGCTACCACTCACAGACAGCTACCATTCACAGACAGAGCTGGTAGTTACCCTCTGAGAGCTACAGTTGCAGGGGTCTGGGTTCAAATCCTGCTTCAATCACATCCCAGCTGAGTGATCTCACACATGGCCCCTCCTGGGCCAGGCCACAGTTTCCTCACTGGAAAATGGAGTGGCTCCTGCATCTGCCAGAGGCTTATAGTGAGGATCAGAGTGAGGGTGTAAAGGGCTTAGCACAGTGCCTGCCACGGAGTGAGTGCTCAGCCAACATGAGCCAAGACAGGAAATCCATCACCCCTGACGCTGGGCAAGACCTAATTATAGATGCCCAGACGTCACTTTTCAGCCCCTTGTGACTGAGGACTAGGCCCAAGGAAGCTCGGGCCACCCACCCAAGGGAGGTTCTCCCTGCGGTCATGTGGTCTCTGCCCACAGGCTGGCCCACTCCTGTTGACTCCCAGCTCTACAGGACCTGGACCACAAGAGGCAGCACCGGGGAGCTGAAGGGGCAAGGGACAAGGAGCCTGGCCAGAGGGGAGTGCCTCAGTTTCCCTGTCTGCTAAGTGGAACCGTCAGCGAGCCCGCCTCCCAGGGCTAAATGAGGATTCAGGGCTCTAGCACCACGGAGGGGCTCTGTCAGCCTCCACCGCCCACAACTATGCACACAAACGTGAATATCGTTGTCATCTGGCTAAATTTCCCTTTGAGGCTTTCTTTTCTTCAATTCAGCAAATAGATACAGAGCCTCTTGGTGTGTGTCTGGCTCTGGGTTAAGTGCTGGGTGGACAAAAAAACCCACGACATCCACCCAAGGGTTTATAGAGCCAATGAAGAGGGTCAGCAAGGTTGCGGGGGCATGTTTAACCTGCTCCAAGAACAAACTAGAGGTTCCGGAATTAACAAGCTTTTTCTTTATTCTTCTGCTGGTTTGTTTGTTTAGCCTCGTAGGAGCCAGGCCTTATCCATCAGGCCTCGGTATCTGAAATCTGCTGGGGAGGGAGGTGGAGGGTCCCCTTCCCCAGTCCTGAATGTGGAACCCTCTGCATTACCCTGGCCTCCAAGATGACCATATTCACCTCAAGATCTGAGTTCAAGTCCTGGGTCTGCCCCGACCCTCTGGGATACCGTGGGCAAGGCACGTAGCCATGCTGTGCCTGTTTTCTCACCTGTGACATAGGTGATGTACTAATAAAAATGCTCTGTCAGGGTTATTTAGGGGGTAATTGTGGGACTTGATGGTCTTATTACTGTCTGTCTAGGGGTTGATGGTGATTCCAGCTCCAACATCACCCTGGCTCAAGGAGGGGAAACACACCCCTACATAGTCCCCAGCTCCAACCCACTGGATGAATTTTGGGCAGAACTACCCCATTCTTGGGCCATTTTCAGGTCACACTGTGGAAATGAGGGTGCTGGGCTAAGTCAAGGTGAGCCCCAAGGAGTCTTGCTCTCTTTCCGTATCATAGAGTTGTTCCTGGGAAGTGGCTGACCAGGCTGGGACTACATTTCCCAGCATCCCTTGCATCTAGGTAGGATCATGTGACTAGCTCTGGCCAATAGACTGTGAGAGGAAGTGGTGTACATCACTTCAGGACTGATGTAGTTAACAAGTGGGTGTGTCTCCCCATCCTTTTTCCCCCATCTGCCAGCTGAATGGGGTGGACTCCAAGCCACATGTTGAAGATGGTAGAGCCACAAGATACAAAGAGCCTGGGTGCCTGAATCTCTGCACGGAGGACAGCCACCCAACCAGGAATGCCAGCATTGGGCTGTGACATTAGCGAGAAATCAACTTTTATTGTGTTCAATGATGGAGGCATCAATTTTATCTGTTACTGTGGGATGGAGGGGATATGGGGATATGTGTATAAATACAGCTGATTCACTTTGGTGTACCTCATAAGCTGGTACAAGAGTGTAAAGCAATTACATTCCAATAAAGGCTTAAAAAAAATTCTTATCTGTTACTGCAGCCAGCATTGCCTTAACTAATACATATACATTATATGTATATTTTTTGCAGTTGTATATGCATTGTCTGCTTTAATACTCAGCAAACGTCTGAACTTAATGTGTGCCAAGTCTGGGACAATCTGGGCTAAGTCCTTTGCACATACTTTCTTCTTTGTCTTAATCACAATTCTCTAAGGTGGACTCACGGGATTACTATTATTGCCACTTTACAGATGAGGAAACTGAGACTCAGAAACATTCAGAAGCCTGCCAGAGTCATCACTAATAAGTGGAAGTATCTGGATTAGAACCCAGAGTTTACCTGCTTGGTTAGTACACTCCTCAGCCCGCTCCCCCCCACCCCCCGACCAGAGAACCAGATAAGATAGGAATTACAAGCTCTGATTTACAAGTGAGGACACCGATGCTCACAGGAGGTCCATAACCTGGCCATGGTCACAGAACTAGTAGAAGCAGTGACTGGCTTAGAACCCAGAGTTGTCTGTCTCCCAACCTAGTGTGCTTGCCTCACCCACACTGCTGCCTTGGTTGCCCTCTCCAGTGGGCATTTAAGCCCTGACCCCATTTCCATTCACCAGCATTGCTGTGCCATGGCTGAAGGCAAACTTGGCATCCACGGAGCCTGTTATGATGCTAAATAAATTTTTCTCTTGGCAGCTTTGGCACTTATTAAGCACCTGGGAGGCTGTTAGTGCCTCATGCTGTCCAAAACATTCTCAATTACTGTCTAATGAAGATATCTTTCACTATAGAAAAAAAATAAGACAGATGAGAAGGGGAAATCTTCATGCATGCAACTTTCGGGTCCTTCATCATGTGTTTCCCCTAAGCCCATCACATCCCCTGGATCTCAGTCAGGGAAGAGGGTAAAGAAATGAAGATGGAGGGAAATAATCCCTGAAAGCAGCTTTGCTTTCCCCCAGCAATGCAACTTCCTGCACTTGATCTGGAGGTAAACTGGAATGAGTGAATGGTGAAGATCAACTTACATGGCTTCTGGTAACAGTAGTGTTGGTCATAGTGCAAAGTTGAAAACATCTGAAATGCCCACTGATGGGGCATAGGTTAAACTCTGGTGCATCCATGCAAGGGAGTCCTATGCAGCTATTAAAAGGAATGACCTGGAGTTCTTTGGGCTGATATGGAACAATCTCCAGAAAAAGCAAGATGCAGAACAATAAACTTCCTATGTTCCCATTTGGGTAAAAACAGAAGGACATTTGTTATCATTCCCAGCATTGATTGAGGGCTTAATATACCACATTTATTGCTTCACTTAACCATTGCAGGAATCCTTTGATGTAGGAACTCCTATCATCTGCAGATAGGGAATCATGATTTTGTGGCAAGCCAGATGGAATCAAATGCTAAACCTCCCCGGAGAGTACCAGACATGCCCTCAGCCATGGCACCCGGGATTCCCACAGATACAGCCATGCCAAAGATGAGCTCGCAATCCCAAATTATAAAACATATGAGAAAGCAAACCACCACAAAATTGGCTGGCAAGACCCAAAAGGAACAGATGGCAGTGTTTGCCTTTGAAGAGTAGTAATGAATGGATAAAGTGGAGCCAGGCTGTGGCTTTTCACTTAATACACCTCTAAGGCAGGTTGAGTTTCTTTTTTTTTTTTTTTTTAATAAATGTATGTATTTATTGGCTGTGTTGGGTCTTTGTTGCTGTGTGTGGGCTTTCCCTAGTTGCAGTGCATGGGCTTCTCATTGCAGTGGTGTCTCTTGTTGCAGAGCACAGGTTTCAGTAGTTGAGGCACATGTTGTGGCTTGCAGGCTCTAGAGCTCAGGCTCAGTAGTTGTAGCACACAGGCTTAGTTGCTCCATGGCGTGTGGAATCTTCCCGGGCCAGGGATCAAACCCGAGTTTCCTGCATTGGCAGGCAGATTCTTTTTTTTTTTTTTTTTTTTGGGGGGGGGTACACCAGGTTCAATCAACTGTTTTTATACACATATCCCCGTATTCCCTCCCTTCCTTGACGCCCCCCCCTTGAGTCCCCCCCACCCTCCCTGCCCCAGTCCTCTAAGGCATCTTCCATCCTCGAGTTGGACTCCCTTTGTTATACAACAACTTCCCACTGACTATTTTACAGTTGGTAGTATATATATGTCTGTGCTACTCTCTCGCTTCTTCTCAGTTTCCCCTTCACCCCCCGCCCCCTCCCATACCTCGAGTTCTCCAGTCCATTCTCTGTATCTGCTTCTTTGTTCTTGTCACTGAGTTCATCAGTACCATTTTTAGATTCCGTATATGTGAGTTAGCATACAATATTTGTCCTTCTCTTTCTGACTTACTTCACTATGTATGACAGATTGTAGTTCTATCCACCTCATTACATATAGCTCCATCTCATCCCTTTTTATAGCTGAGTAATATTCCATTGTATATATATGCCACATCTTCTGTATCCATTCATTTGTTGATGGGCATTTAGGTTGCTTCCATGTCCTGGCTATTGTAAAGAGTGCTGCAATAAACATTATGGTACAAGTTTCTTTTGGGATTATGGTTTTCTTTGGGTATATGTGGCAGGCAGATTCTTAACCACTGCACCACCAGGGAAGTCCCAGGTTGAGTTTCTTAAAGTAATGAGTTTATACTGCTTTACTCTTGCCATTTTAAAACAAGAGATACCTGTGTTGAACAGTAAGAAAGGAAGGAGTTCAGGAGAGTGATGGGGAAAGAGGCAGGGAGAACAGCTGGTTTTATAGCTCCAGCCCCCTGTGCAAGACTGCTCCCTGACTCTACCCTTGTTAGCTATGGTGTGCCCACTGGCTTTGGAGATGCTTCATAGAACAGGGCTAGGAACCTTTCTATTTGCCAATGATGTTTTTATACACAGTGATCAGCCACTTTATCTAAAATCTTTATCTAAAGTCTATGCCCCAAAATTGCCTCCAACAGAAGGGAGGCCCTACTTTAATTCTTCTAACACCAATCCATTACCAAGCTCCTTGTTTCTACCTCTTAAATATTCCTCAAGCCCCACCACCTTTCTGCATCCCCAATCCTTCCTCTGTCCAGAAACCATCTCAGGCCTTGCTCAGAACATGGTTCTCCCAGCTCTTCTGCTGATCCCACTGACCCATCCTCCAGACAGCAGCCCAAGAGGTTTTCCCAAGATACAAATCAGATTACCCCCCTGTTTGAATTGTTCCATCGGTTTCCCTCTTGATCAGAATGAACTACAAGTTCCTGGGTGACCTGGTCCCCCTGGCCAGTCCCATGTCATCATCTACTATGCCCTTTCTACCCACCTCTACTCATTCTGCTCCATTCACACTGGCCTCATGTCAGATCTGTGATGATATCACCTCAGGCCACATGCACAGAGGCACATTCACTGCCTAGTCACCTTTCCCTATAAGGAATCTCCTTTTCATCTTTTAGATCCGGCCTAAATGCCCTTGCCCTTGGGAGGCCTCCCTGTACCCACCTACAGGTGCTGTAGGTACCTGTGATAAATAGAATATAATGGCCTCCAAAGACATCTGTGTCCTAATCCCCAGAGCCTGGGCATATGTGGCCCTACCTGGCAATAGATTCTTTGCAGATGTGATTAAGATAGGGATCTTGAGAAGGGAAGGTAATCCTGGATTATCTGAATGGTTCAGTGTCATCACACAGGTCCTTAGAAGAAGGAGACAGGAGGGTCAGAATCAAAAAAGGTGATGTGATGACAGATAGAGGATGGGGCCATGAGCCAAGGAATGCAGGTAGCTTCTAAAGTAGAAAAGGCAAAGACATGGACTCTCTCCCTGGAACCTCTGGGAGAAATCATCTCTACTATTAAAAAACAAGACAACAGACCCAAAATGGAATCTCTGATGCTAAATCCCATATCAACAAATCTAGGTTAACTTAATTACAATTTCAGCTCTCCCGGAAATGGAACCTTAAACCAGTCAACCAGGGAATCACCTGATCAGCACTAGTTAGATAATCTGCCTGATAGACCCCCACCCCCTAAAGGAAGGTAACCTCGCAATAAGCAACCTGCTTTTTTTGTCCAGCACATCTTCTTTGTTGTTTCAAGCCATGAAGTTCATGATACTTTGTTACAGCAGCAACAGGAAACAAATACAGTGCCCCCCTATATTCCTCAGACCTGACCCTCCTCATATTCTCCAGGGACATCCAGCCGCCAGTCCCAGCATCACTTATCTGAGGGTTTTCCAGACCTGCAGAAGGCACACCAGAAGTGCTGGGAAACTAATGGGTCTGGGAGCTGGTGTATAAACACCCCAACTCCCTCTCCTCAAAGAGGGCACACCTCTGGGAGGGCTGTTCTATATGTTCTCCTGGGATTCCCCCATGTTGGAACTTCACCTGCACATATGGTAGCTGGTTCAACTCACACACCTTCTATGAGCTGAAGTCTTCCCCTCCCTGTCTCACCACCTCATTCCTCTTCAGGTGCTTTCTATAATCATCTCTCAAATCACCCAAACCAAGCCAAGTTCCTTCCTGCCCCATTTTCTCTGTCCTCACCCACCCTCTGCCCTCCCAGTCCCCATCACAACTGTAACCCCATGTCTACCCACTGGGAACGTCAGCCCCATGCAGCCAGGGCTGTGTCCCTCTGCTTTATCACGTATCACTGGAGCCTGGCACAGGGCCTCGAGTGCTGGGCACCCTGGATAAACGTTTGTCGAGGGGCTGAGTGAATCAATCAGCTTTTTAGATAAAGCAGAGCATCCTCTGGAAAGCACAAGGCACTCACACTGCCAACAGCCTCCTAACTAGTCCTTGGGGGCTGCTTTAATGGAGGCCAAGTTCCTGCTACAATTAGCGGCCTCCATTTGCATGCAAATAACAGAGGTGCCAAAATACTCCTGGGAGTTTGTTCTCCTAAGTGGATTAAATGTGCCCCCTGCAACCAGCACCTGCTAGTACAGACCAGGCTTCCTGATCTCTGTGGGTAGTACTAAGCCACCTGGGCAGGGTCACCAACTTCTGATGAGGGGCTCCCAGAAAGATCTCTCATCTTAGCCAAACTCCCTAGCCTGCCCTCCAGGGCTTTTCAAGGCTTCGTACCTGCTGAGCTTGCCCGCCTCAACTTGACTTGCATATTGCAACTTCGTCTCCCCATTCCAGCCTCACCAGACCAGTCAATGGTTCCTCTTTATCCTCTGCACCTTTGCACATGCTGATCCCTCTGCCTGGAACATCACTCCTCTCTTTCTGACCCTGGAAAATCTATGCTCAGTACCCAGCCAAAATGTCCCCTCCTCCAGGCAGTCCCTCTGTACTGAGTCTGTCTCTGATTCCAGTCTGTCATTCTGGGTCCCTCTCTCTCGTTGGCCTGGGAGGTTCTCGAGGGTGTGGCTCACGGTAGGCCAACATCCAGTACGGGGAAGTCCTTCAGAGTCTCACACCTTAAAGTCCTGAGCCTCAGTTTCTTCAACCAGAGAATGGGATCATCACATCAACCCCCCAGCACCATGGGGAGAAGGAAACAAACGAGGTACATGAAGCCCCCCATGGAAGAAGCACAGGGCAGGAGAAGCAACTGGCCACCCCTCACCCCAGCCTTGGAGGCCAAGCAGGGCCAGCCCCCACCTGGCGGGGAGTGAGGGTGACACCTGTGTGCAGCAGACTCCTGCTGGGAAAAAAGGCAGCAAGTACGAGTACAGACCATGTACTCCCCAGAGTCACCTTCCTCGCCTGTCCTCCCTGTGACCCTGTCCAGCCGTCCCTGCCAGGTTAACACTCACCGACCTCATACCACGCCGGTCAAGAGACCAAAAGGAGAACTTGTCCCCAGTCCGGGGCCAGCTGTCCTCACAGACACCACGAGGCTGGGCACAGGTGAAAGCTGAGCCCGAGAGTCGCTGAGGCTCCCGCCTCCTGCCCTCGGCCCGGCCAAGACCAACACAGAACCGGGCAGGGCACCCCCAGTTCCTGAGGGCCTCCTGGAGCCAGGAGCTTCCCAAACATCCCCTCGAATCCCCACACCAGCCTGGTGAGGTGTGGACCCTTAGCGTCCCCACTCTACAGGTGGGGAAACCGAGGCTGAGGGTCGAGTGATGTGCTCAAGCTTTCACTGCTAGCAGGTGGGGGAGTCAGGATGCGAACCCATGTCTGTAGGACCTCCCGACCCTCCCTGCTTCCTACCTCAGCAGTTTCTGCTGTTGGTGTTCTCAGCAGGGGGACACCCTCCCCCACCCCCACATTCACACTTTTGTTCTGTGTGTACAGTGAGGAGGCCTGGGAGAAATGGCAAATAGCAATGTGGGTTCTGGGACTTCCCTGGTGGTCCAGTGGTTGAGACTTCGCCTCCCAATGCAGGGGGTGCGGGTTCAATCCCTGGCCAGGGAGCTGGGATTCCACACGCCTCGCAGCCAAAAACCCAAAACATAAAACAGAAGCAATGTTATAACAAATTCAATAAAGACTTTAAAAATGGTCCACATCAAAAAAAATCTTTAAAAAATAAAAAAAGATGTAGGTTCTCACTCAAGGCCCCTGGGAGTCCTCTGTCTCTACCGAGGGTCCGAGGGCTTCTCCCCTCAGGACCCTAGCCAAGCCACCCCTATAACTCACAAACAGACAGGACTTGTGCCAGAAGGGTGATCCCCAGTTGACCCCACTGATGCCTGGGGAGGGTCAGGACAAGGCCCAAATCTCCCCTCCCACCCATGACCTGCATTTACTGAGGACCCACTTGTGGCCGCCTGGGGAGTGGCTTTCTATCACTTCTTTGCCTGTGTCCTTCATGATCCCACTTCCCACCTCCCAGGCTTTACACCCACACTTCCTCCCCCATCCTCTCAGCAAATACCCATTGATCCTCAGGACAGAACAGGGCAGAAGATGGACACAATCCCTGTTCTATTATCACGTGGAGGGGGCAGACAATACACAGGTAAGTGAACCAATCACTAAATGAGAACAGATTGCATGAGGCATGGGAGAAGTGAACTGGGTACTGTGTAGAGTGCAGCCCGTGGGGAAGTCAGGGAGGGCTGCCTGGAGGAGGAGGTCCCTGAGCTGAGAGCTCAGAAATGAGAAGGAGCTGCCGTGCAAAGTTCTAGGGAGAAGCATGGGTTAGAGGAACAGAGCGAGAGAAGGATCTGCCCAGCCCCCACCACAGAGAGGGGCTCCCTCAAGGTTATTCTTGATGTCTGCCTGGCCCTCCACCACGTGACCACTCCATCCTTCAGCTGCTGGTCTCATATTGCAAAGCCCTTCATAGTTTACAAGGCGTGTTCCTACTCAGGACCTCTTTAGCTCCGCACATCTGCCCTGAGGAGCATAGACAAGAAAACTGAGGCTCAGAGAGGAAAATGTCAGCCAAGGTCACACGGCCAGGTGTTCCCCTCCTAGTCCAAGACCCTGCCCCTCTCCACCTGCCTCTCCACCTTCTCCAGAGGACAGTGGCTAGAGGACCCTTGCCCACACCCTCCCCCCAAGCCCACCAGCCTCCCGGGAGGGGAGGCGGCTCCGCACCAGCCCATATATAACCCACTCCATGCGCCTTCTCTGCATTAATAAATGGGGAACCAAAGGGCCATAAATCCTGGGGCTGCCAATGTCCCCGGGACCAGCTCTTTCTCTGGCCACGCACTAGTACTTTTTACAACCCATTAATTAGTCCCTCTAATAAAGTTTGACAAAATGATAACTTGCCCATGAAAAGTGTTGTAATAAATACATTTTCCCTAACTTTCAGCCATTCGAGCATGGCCGCCTCATAAACCCTCCACCACGGTTCACCGCCTTATTGTCTCTCTATATTTCTCCATCACCCTGGAAGTTCAGGGGCTGGGGCCTTGGGGACCCCAGATAGGCCTGGGCCTGACTCCAGGTCCCTGGCATCTCTGGGGAGACAGTCCTGGGCAGCCCCTTCCCTGCTCCCAGACCTGCAGTGGCTCCCACAGCCCAGGACAACGGTCCCCAAACTCCAGTCCCACCTTCCTGAGTCCCGCTTCATCCACGGGGCACCTAAAGGAACAGTGTCTGGACATGATGTTTTCTTCAAATCGATTCCCTTAAATGAATTTATTTTGCAAGAAAACTTGACATCATCATGAGAGAAAACTGGAAAAGCAGAATGACAGGCCCTGAAGAGGAAATAAAGATAAATCCAATGAAAGGAAAGGATGTTGTGAAATCCCAGGCAACTAGTACTGCTGTTTGCCTCACATGCTGAACCAGGAACCTGCCTTATCTCTCTTTCATGTAAGGGGTGGGTGGGGGAGGGGAGCGGTCAGCCAGAGCTAGAGAGGAGCTGGTGACACACAGGCATCCAGTGGAGACGTTCTCCTCAGTGTAGACGGAGGGTCTGAAGGAGGATTTCAGGCAGAACCATCTTCTCCCTTGGAGAGCCTCTATGGTTGAACCCTGTACACAGCCTAAGAGAGGTTTCACAGCTGGGGTTGGGGAGGGGCCCATCTAGAATCCCCAGGTTCATCGCCAGCCCACCATGTTTCAGATCAGTAACATGAGACAGGGTTCGCCACGTTTTACAGAGAGTGCAGAGAGTAACCATTGTTCAGATGACAGCGTAAGAATCCCAAGGTGTGGCTGCGGGGTGCAGGCTGGAGGAGTATCAGACTTCACCCTCAATCCCCCAAAATCGTTTGTCCCTTCCCTCCCCCCCGAGAGGAGAATTTAGAACTTCTCCTAAACTTGCCATCAGATCAGCACTGACCACTGACCTGCCTGGGGTCCCCAGATTCCAGGCCCAGAATCTCTTAGACTTTCCCCACCCCCACACCACCCTGGTGGCAGGACTGTTTCACAATCCACCTCTGGGCACCCAGCAATTCTCACTCCTGTCACCTAAGGTGAGGATTTGGACATAGGGTTGTTATTCTCCAACTGCTCCAGCACCTGGCCCTGCGCGGAGGAGGCACCCAGTCTCAATGAGTGACTGAGGGAGAATCAGGACGTCTGGTGATGGGTCATCCCCATTTCACAGATAAGCAAAGGGAGGCTGAAGAGGAGGAACAACAGGCCCAGGACCCCAGCATGTTTGGAGCGGAGCAGAGACATTGGAGCTGCCCCACCTCTGCCCAGTGCTGCTTCTCCTATGGCCATAAAAACCACCAGGATGTTTTGACTTCAATCACTGCCCACATCTCGGGGCCCAGGCCCCCGCCCATCACAACGATGGCCTTGAGTCCCAAGAGCCATGCTAACAGCCGGCACCCGCCCAGGCCAGCTCCAGTGCCCCAGGTGGACACTGCCCATCAGTTACTGCTGAGCCTCTCAATAATCCTTCCCAGATGGGGTGACTCTGCTCGTTTAACAGGTAGACAAACTAAGGCTCCAAGAGGCAAATGCACAGGCCCAGCCCCAAGCACGCTGGTCCTCACCCCTAAAAGGTAGTCATTGGGGTTGGCCCTGTTCTGAGGCTGTGGCACAGAGAGCATGACTTATCTGCCACCCAGTGCCTAAAATGCCACCATTAATCTCACCCGTTTGGGATAAAGCAACGTATTGCCTGAAGGCCTCCTTGGCATAGCAGCAAGGGAGTCTAGTACTGTAGAAAGAGCATTGGATTACGAATTAAAAGACCCAGATTCTAGTGACAGTTTTTCTATTAACTCTGACCTCAGCTGAGCCTCTCCCACTGCCTACCCTGGCTTCAGTATTCCAGGAGTAAAAACAGGGTGGGGGGCGGGGGTTGGAGGAGAGCTTGTTTCCCACGGTGTAGAGGATGTGCCCTGAGAGATGATTTTGGGGGATGCGGGGGGGGGGGGGGGGGGACCCAGCATTGAGAATTACCTAATGGAAACATTGTCTCCGTTCTGATTACTCCCCTGATTTCTAACAAGAAGAAAGTCTCCGTTTGGTGTTGATGCCTCTTTAAAGCCTCCTCTTTGGCTACATCTCTTTTCAACAAAAACCCAGCAGGGCTCAGAGCCCTCTGCCTGGCTGGATTCTCAGAGAATTGCTCTGCTCTGTTTTTATTGCATTTTGGTTTAAGGGAGCTGTTTATTTAGGGCAAGTGAGACGCATCTTCCCATTTACTACAGAAGTATAAAATGTCCTTTGTAAATACAGTCCTTTGAGTTGAAAGAACGAGTTGACATAAAGAAAAGCACTGAATAAGTATGAGTGTTGGTGGAAGTGAAATTGGGGAGACTTGCAAAGTGGAAGGTGAGTGTGGATGTGGGGGAGACCCTGGCCCAGGGGCTCTATTTGGGGCACATGGGGGCAGCTGCTGCCTGGCCAGCTAGTCGTGAACAAGCCCTTGAGTCACAGTTTACAGAAGCCCTTCACAAGCATGGCTGTGGTTGGTGTCTCCCATGCCTAGTCACCCCACTTTACAGGGCCTTGCCCATGGCTACGTACTGTAAGCATCCCAGATGCCAGTCACATGCTGTGACGGGCATTTTGCAGGCATCATTGAACTGTGCCCTAACTCCTAGCCTGGGAGGGGAGCATAACATGAACCCCACCTGCCAGAGGAGGAAACTGAGGCTCAGAGGGGCTGGAGGACTTGCCCGAAGTCATCCTGCTGTGTATTAGTGTCCTGGGACTTGAAACAACAGACCTCATTCTCTCACTCTTCTGGAAGCCAGAAGTCTAAAATCAAGGTGTCAGCAGGGCCACAGGGTCTAGGGGGAATCTTTTTCTTGCCTCATCCAGCTTCTGGTGGCTCCAGGGCTCCTCGGCTTGTGGCTGCATCACCCCAGTCTCTGCTTCTGTCTTCCCGTGGCCTCCTCCTCTGTGTCACTTCTCCTTCTACTTCTGAGGACGCTTGTCATTGGATTTAGGATCCACCCTAATCCAAGTTGATCTCATCTAAAGATGCTTAACTTAATTACATCTATAAATACTCTTCTTCCAAATACTACCGTTCACTGATTCCAAGGACATCTTCTGGGGGGACCACCATTTGATCCTCTACAAGTGGGATCAGGATTGATACTTAGAATGAAGCCTCCTGGTTCCCTCCACTACACACACACACACACACACACACACACACACACACACACACACACACACACACCAGAGACCCCCTCCTCTGCCCATGCCATCACAGGCTGCCAATCCCGCCACCCTCGTGCCCAGGGACAGGGGCTCTGGGGGCAGCAGGGCCCTGCTCTCAGGCCAGCCTGGCCCTGCACAGGCCCATGTTCCCATTTAATTAGGACAGAAGACTGAATTCTGCTCAATGATACCAGCATCAACCCATCCACCTGCCTGGGGACCCATCTCTTTGAGGAAATTTATAGCCATAATTTAGCAGGGAAATTATGGTTACCGGCACCTGAGCTCTGAGACTCACCCGGGCACATTAAACCCACCCGCTGACGCCCCTCGATGCCAGAGCTGCCCTCACAGAGCCTGTAAAACAGGGCCTGGCAGGGAATGGGGGCCCTCGTGGGAGCCACTGAAGCCCCAGGACTGCGGCAGCCTCTGGAGTTGGGGACAGAAGCCAGGGTTTCCTTCCAGCCATTGTGGGTCCCAAGCCTGTCCCGGGTACCAGCAGGCTGGTGGAACCAAGGGGAGGGTGCATGGAGCAGCAGCAGCGACAGCATCTTGGAGATGGTTAGGGATGCAGGAACTCGGGACCCCCCCCGAAGGCAGGCCTGTGTGGGCACACTCATGTTTGAGAAGCACCAGCAGAAAGCACAGGTCAGAGCACAACCCACGCAAGCCTAAAGCACCCATGAATCCAGACACCCCCAGGGCCCCCACCCAGCTCACAGCCCCGGCCACACACGTGCCCCCTCCCCCTGCACGCAGAGACACACCGCACTCTGCTCCCAACCCGGCGCACACACGCCCCATTTCACACATGCCCATGCATGTGCCCTCCAGGCGGCCCACACACAGCACACACACGTACCTGTGCACAATCCACGTCCCCCGCCCGAATGTCTCCCTGATGATGGAATGTCAGGCAACTGGAGGACGACGGTCTGAACTTTCGTTCACATGCATTTGTTCATTCAGCAAATGTGTACTAGCCAATGACTAGGTGCCAGGCAAGTCGCGGGTGCCCGTGTGCAGAATTGGATGTGGAGACGAGGAAGGAGGAGTCCCTGGCCTTGCTTACGGTCCCGATGTGTCTGACTGATACAGTAACAGGTGGACATGCACAGTGATGGGGGCAGTGGAGGGGGAGGGGAGGGGAGGGGAGGGAGAGGGAGAGGGGATCAACCTGGCCTGTGGGGAGAACATGGACCAGAGGGACTTTCCAGAAAAAGACACTGGAGCTGGACCTCAGTGAATAAGTAGGAATGTCCTTGGCAGACAAAGTGAGGAAGAGCATCTCTGGCAGAGGGAACAGCAGGAGCGAAGGCCTGGAGGCATAAGTAATGGCTCAGTGTAGGCAAAGTTGCGGGGTGTGCGCCATGCCCTGATGGGAGTCGGCCTCCCATATAAGACTCGAGTCCTCCCATCCTCTCCACCCTCTGCCTGCACCCCAGCCAAGCTACCCCCGCCTCTCACTTGAACCCCAGCAGCATCCCCTACCTGAGCTCTTTGCTGGACGCCTCTTACACCCTCCAGACCCACTCACCTCGCTCACAGCGGCGTGCAGATCTCACATGCAGATCTGATCACATCACCCTCTGCATAAGCCCTGCCTTGGTGGCCCAATGCCCTCAGACTAAAGACCAAACTTTCCAGGCCCCTCAGGTTCTGGCCCGCTGTGGTATCCAGTTGCATCTGCTATGCTGTTTCCACCTTCCACAGAGGACACTTTGTATGTGCTGTTCCTTCTGCTTGAGAGGCCCTCTCCCAACCCCTTTCTAGAGTTATCAAACTCCTACTCATCCTGCAAAACACATGCTGCCAAAGGTCTCCTCATCCACGATACCTTCCCTGACCTTTCATCATAAGAAATGCTCAGGAAATTAGAAGTAATTAAGTCTTGGGGTCAGATCTTTAGTCGTTTTCCAGCAATTAAGACTCCAGGACAAGACAAGGGCAAGAATGGGCAAGAGATCTAAGGCTCAGATACATGCACGAGGTGACTCCAAAAGTTAGTGCAGTTTTTCTTTCTTTTTCTTTTTTCTTTTTTTTTCAATTAGGGATTCATGTGTCAGAGGTTAAGAAGCTCAAAACATTTTCAGTGATAACCTTTCTCAGTGCCATCAATA
This sequence comes from Hippopotamus amphibius kiboko, assembly GCF_030028045.1. Lineage (NCBI taxonomy): Eukaryota > Metazoa > Chordata > Mammalia > Artiodactyla > Hippopotamidae > Hippopotamus > Hippopotamus amphibius. The sequence continues at coordinate 6,303,395 of NC_080193.1, read as the reverse complement.
CTGCCATTCTGATTTGATTTTTTATTTCCTCAGACCTGAGCTTTTAAAAAGCTTAGGACAAAATAAAATCCTATTTCACAAAGATAAACATACAAAAGCCGCTGCCCTGCGGCGTTGACTAGATTGAAGACACAGGTAAATAATAGCAACAGCAATAATGATAACATAGGCTACAGTTTCCTTGATGGGGTGCTGTGGACAAGGCCTCTGACCACAAGAGAGGCTGCTCAAATCTTCATAAAACAACCTCAAACCACCAAGACAGGAGGCCACAAGCTGAACTGGGTTGTGGGGAGATTCCAAAGGCTGCTGAAAGGGGCAGTGGCAATCCAGGAGGTCTTCTTGGAGGAGGGCAACCTCTCCTCCCCTGCCTCAGTGACCTCCACTCTGTCCCATGACAACAGACAGACCTTCCGTCTGCTGGGATGGCGCCTGGGCCTGGGTTTCCTGGCTCCTGACCCACGTAAATAACCCTCTGCAGCTAGTTCCAGTCTCCCATGCTCAGTCAAGGCAAAGATGCACACAGAAGTGAAGTCCCAAATGAGGTTGTTTGGAATTCCCAACCAGTGCAATTAACGGATCCCAAACACTGTTAATTATGTTTCCCGTGGCCAGTGTACACAGAGGCTGATCGATCTGCCCTGGGCTGCCAATTATGGAGGCATCAAGGCTCCTGGTGGGGGGCTCTGAGCAAGGCTTCAAGCAGACCTACCAGCCTGCTCTCAGGGTGTGGCACCACCTGGCTCCAGCCAGACAGAGCTGGACACTCAGACCCAGAGAGCAGGAAGCTGTGAGGCTATGTCACTCGAGAGAGAGCAAATGTCCTGATTTCTGTGCATGAGCATTAGAGTGTGCATGTGAGATGTGTGTGTGCAGGACACGTGACTGCAGGTACACATGTGCAAGCATGCACAGGGGCATGACTGGAGGGATCTTTGAAGGTGTGAGTGTCTAAGTCTGTGCCTGAGGTTACAAGTCCCCATGAGTGTGGGTGCATGTAGGTGTGTGGACCAGGCTGAGTGTGGGAATGTGTGTGAAACAAGTGTGTGTGTGAGTATGGGGCCCAACCAGGAGCTCACAGACTACTGGGAGAGACAGTGTTCTTGGCATGTGCACAGAAAGCTTCACAAGAGAGGCACATGGAGTGATGAGCGTGTGTATCCTCTTTCTTAACTCTTCCCACTTAAAGAAAGCTCTTCCCATTTCCTTTATCTCCACAGCCCAGAGGAAAAGAACAAACTTTCCCCTAGAGAAACTAGCACAGAAAAGGGGGTGTTTTTAAAAACTACTTATTGGAAGAATGAATGGGCCTCAGAGATCCAATCCATGCCTAGCACTTTGGCCCCAAACTGCCAATCCCATGCTCGTGTCAGACATCACTAATCAAGCCCAGCATTCTTCGCCATGGAGCATTGATTTGGCTTCTCCATTCTCAAGTCAACGCCCCAGGCAGCCACCCCCAATCACAGAAGAAGAAATGAGCTTGAGTTGAACCCACCTATTTTGCAGAGGGGGAAAAGAAAGCAAAAGAAAGTCCCGTGAGAAGTCCACGTGGAGCAGCTGGTGCCCTGTGGCTGCCTGCTTCACCCAGCCTCTCCAGAAGCTCCTGAGAAGCCCTTGTCCAGCTAGGCAGGCAGGGGTGCCAGGGAGGAGCACAACTGGGCAGCTGGTGTGGGCTCCTCGCAGCACTGCCCTGCCCGTCCACGCCGTGATCGCCGCTCTGGCGACGTCCCTTCTGTTTTCCGTTGCCTGCTCCCCACAGCTGCTCTTTTGAAAGCCCTGCATGGGAAGCTGCTGATGTGTCTCTCTGTTCCCTTTTCAGACCATTGTTCTCTCATCGGCGCCAGCGTGTTCTTCTCTTGGCCGCTTAATTAACAGTATTATTAATGCCAAGGGGAAAGAGTCACCCAGATCCTTTCTCATAGCAACTCGTGCTTTTGAGTATGAGCTACATGCAGACAGGAAGTAGGGCTGATGCCAAGAGATGCCCCCCTCCCTGCCTCTGGGGCCCTTCACTTGGCGATGCCCAGCGGGACCACTTGGCCCCACCTCCCAGGGGCAGCCATCAAGGGTCAGGGAGGAGATGGTTTGCAGCAAATCCGTCTGGAGGTACCCATGCCTGGTTGATAAACTCTGCTTTGAGCAAGAGAAGCAAGTTAAATCTTTGGGGAGAGGGGTTAGGGCCCCATCCCTGGGAACCCAACAGTTGTGCCTTCTCTATGCAGAGGAGAAGCAGAAGTAGATGGAAAACATGCACAGCAGCTTGGGCCAATCCACCACTGCCTCTGTGCTCAGTTTCTTCTGTGTAAAAAGTGTTTCCAATGCACGTGGTCCTGGGCTAAGCCCTCTATGTGTGTCACCTACTCCTTGTTTCAGTAATCTACTGCTACATAACAGATCACTCCAAAACTCAGTGCCTTACAGCAACAATAATCATTTTGTTTGCTCGTGAACCTGTAGTTTGTGCAGGGCTCAACAGGTATAGCTCACCTCTGCTCAACACAGCATCAGCTGAGACAACTGAACTCTGGAGTAGAGGATCAACTTCCAGAAGGATTCACTCACGTGACTGGTAGGTCGGTCCTAGCTGTTGGCTGGCAGCTCAGCTGGTGGGTATCCCATTCCTCTCTGCAGGCTGTTTGGGCTTCCTCACAACATGGTGGCTGGGTTCTAAGGATAAACACCCTAAGAAAACCAGGCACAAATATCAATCCATGGCATTTTTATGGCCTAGCCTTGGAAATCCCAGCATCACCTCCACTGTACTCTATTGGCTGAGGCAATCACAAATGCCTACCCAGGTTCAAGGGCAGGGGACTTGGACTCACCTCTTGCTGATGGACTGGCGAGGTCCTCCAAGGGCATAAGGGATGGGAAACAGTATTGTGACCATCTTTGGAAAATACAGTCTGTCACGTCCTTCAAAACAGCTGTGAGGTAGGTAGGATTCTTATTCCCATTTTACATATGAGGGAAAATGAGGATGAGAGAAGTTAATTAATTTGCCAAAGTCACACAGCTGAGTGAGTGAACAAAGATTTGAACATGTGCAGCCTGACTTGAAAACTTAGGTTTTCAATCATCTTATTTTTCTTTTTAGCTGCAGAATGTTTCTTTTCAATAAAATCTTCTGGGGAAAGACCTGTGAAAGGGGAAGGGGGGAGGCAGTGAGGGGAGAGCCGTGATCACATTTGGTCTCTAGGAGGAGTCTTCTGGCCACCATATGGACGATGGATTTGGGGAAGGGGTGTGGCTGGACCGCAGAGGGTGTGGTCATCTCGGGGCTGCAGAGGATGGCAGCACCACCAGCCCTTGGTGCTCAGTGGAGGCAGGGACTCCGGTTAGAGGACAAAGTGGAGGGTCCCTCGTCCTTAGGAAACTCCAACAAGACAGCCCCGGGGATAGAGGAGCTGAGACGTGAGGATGAGCGGGTGAGTCACTGGAGCCCCACTGCAGGCTGCCAGCCGGGCTGACATCTGACGTCAGCCCAAGGCCTCTGTCGGCCAGATCGTCACTTCCCAGGATGCCTGGGGTGCTCCTTATGTGGTGGCTTTGACGTGAACACGTTTTAACTATAAAAAGAGAGGTTTAAAAATAGCCACCTTGTCACGAGGTATAGGGAAGAGAGACACCCCCTCCCCACCCACAGGAGTGAGGTGGAAAGTCACCATCGCGTGGCAGAGCCGTGCCCGTCACGGCTGCCCCCTCCTCACCACCCAGAGCTGCATTGAGGCAACTTTGTGATTTACTGAAGCCCCGAGCTCGGGAATCTTCCTGCTGCTTTAGGCAAATCATCCTGGGGATCAGTGATGTGATGTCTGCCAGCCTCTTTCTCTCCCCTCTCAGGGCTCAACAAGGCTGAGAAGAAATGCCTGCCATCATCAAGGGGTCAGCTGGTATCCAGAGGAGACTGGGGGTGGGGGTAGCACTCATAGCCTAGCTCTGGACACTGGTGCCTCTGGGTTCAAGTCCTCTCCCTCTCCCTTCCTTGCTGGGTGATCTTGCACAAGTGATTTGACCTCTCTGGGCTTTGGTTTTCACATCTGTAAAATGGGTCCCACAACACAGGGAGACCAGAGAGGCACTGGGGGTGGGGGGGTGTGGTGGGAGGGTAATGTGGAAGCATCTAGAAGGTTGGAGTTGGAATTCCCCCGCAGCCATCATGCAGGTCCCACGAGAGCTTACTTCCCATCAGGACACTCGGCAAAGAGCATGGCCCGTGGGGACAGCCTGAGCGCCTTCAAGCTACTTGATTAATGTTGCATTTAGTGCAATAAACAATACAATGACTCAACTCCTACAAACCCCACTCTGCGTGGGGTGGGCAGGTGGGACGGGCCTTCTAAGTCAACCCTGCTATTAATTAAGGCACTTAAGCACAGCTTTAGAAATCTATGTCACACCTTCTCAGCTGCTGAAAGGGTGTGTGTGTGGGGGCGGTGGAGAAGATGGTGTTTCGTGGTTCATTATGGCGCCTACAAAGAAGGCACAGCCAGCGATGGCCAAAGAAAGACTCTCCCCTTCTCCCCCACTGTCACTGCTTGTTCTCTTGGTCCCAATAAATCTGCATGACAAAATAATGACAACCTCGGTGGCATCCAATGCTTGGCTGGGTTTCCTCTTGGGTCTGGAGCTCAGCTGGCTGTTGGCTGATCTAGGCTCTTGGTTCCACATTCCTCTCAGCCTCCAGAAGACTAGCTCTGGCTTATTCTCATGGCAGCTGGGCAGGGGTCTGAGAAAGAGTAGAACCAGCATACCCTCTTTAAAACCCAGCCTGGACGTGGCATAGTCCCATTTTTAGCACTTTCTATTGGGTAACACAGGTCACACACCCAAACCCAGGTTCAAGAGGTGGGAATAGACTCCGCTTCTTGACGGAAGGAGATGCAAAGCCACATTATAAAGAGGCATTGATAGAGGAAGGGGCCGGGAGAAAGAATTGGGGTCTTTTTCAATCAATCTAACACCACCAGCCCTGCCCCCCCCCCCCCCCCGGTATGGAATTTATGTGTGCCATTTTGGAATAGCACAGGCATTCCGAGTCCACCATTTTCTAGTCATGTGACATCTGCTAAGTTGCCACCTCGCTAAGTTTCTTTTTCCCCATCTGCAAAATGGGGATAAAAATGGTATCTACCTCATAGGGTCCTCATGAGAACTAAAAGACAATGTATTTGCAGTGATGGCCACACAGTATGTGCTCAGTAAATCTCTGCTTCACCCTCATTCACACCACCCTCACAGACCAGTAACAAGAGGGTTGAAAACTTGACCTGAGTTTGAATTCTAGCTCTGCCACTTGCCAGCTGTGTAACCTGGGGTGAGTCCGTTGACCCCTATGCACCTCTATTTCCTTACCTGTAAAGTTGGGGTATTAATAAATACTACCTCCAAGGGCATGGTATGATGCAATAAAATAATTCCAACTAGAGGCTTAGTTCAGTAGCTGTTACAGGGAAACAGGAGTGATTATGATTATTAATATCTGTAAATAGGAATATTAATACTTATCTCAAAAAAAAAAAGAGAGAGAGAGAAATGAATACTTATCTCAGAGAGCGGCTCTGAGGAACAATGAGAGTAATGACCCATGGAGACAACTTGGAAGCCAGGAAAGGCTTGCATTTATCAACACTGCTTTAGTCTTATGAGATAGAAACACAAGCCCAATTAGCTCAAGCAAAGCAAAAGATGTTCTTGGCTCTTGACACCAAAAATTCCACGAGGAGGACAGAGGTGAGGCAGGCCCCTAGGATGCCAGCCTCACCTGGACATGTCCTTTTTCTTCATTTGCTTCTCTCTTTACTGGTCAGCTTCTTTCTCTCAGACCAACCTCTCCACAGAGCAGGGGACAGCTCACCTCTAAGGAGGAAAAGGAATTGCCTTCACCCAGACCAAGAGCAGAAATCCCAGGGAAGGCTCCGATTGGCCCAGTGTGGGTCACATGCCCATCTTTAGACCAATCACTGCAGTCAGAGGGTGGGATATTATGATTGGCAGCCCCCATCAAAAGCATGTGTTACGAAGAGGAGAGCATCTCCTCTTCGTAACACATGCCCACAAGGAAAAGAAAGTTGGATAAAACCAGAATACTTGGCTTTGGCTCTGCTTGATACTCCCCAGTTCTTCCTGCCCCATTTCACAGAGAGTCCCTTAAGTCTAAGCAAGGTCTAGAGACTCATTCAGGTCACACAACAGGAAAACAAAACCTCACTCCCGACACAATGTGATACTGTGTTTCCCAAAGGGAAGAGTCTCTCACCTCTGGGCAGCCCTGCTCAGCGCCTCGCCCAGCCTGGTTGAATTCCTCTGCATCTTGGTCCCTGTCCACGTGTCCCCGGCACATTCACAGGATAAGCAGTGGCATTCAGTTGCTCATGCCTGGACCAGTTGCCGTAGTCCAGTGCTGCCAGACATTCTGCTGAGTCTTGGATTTGTCAAACATCTCAGAAGCAACTGCCCACATATTTTAGGTCCAGCCAAGCCTGCCTGCCTTTGTCCAGCCTCATTTGCTGTATATTCCAAGAGAAATTGGATCCACATGGACCAAATTCCTCTACACTCATCTCACACGGGCAAGGGTTTGGCGCAAAAGAACTAAGGACTATGGAAAGGCTTGTTCTCCTTCCCTGGGGACCAGAGCACAGGCTCCAAAGCCAAAAGAATGTCAAGCTCCCAGCTGAAGGTGCAGTCAATGCCTTCAAAGTCTAAACTCATAGGGTCAGAGAAGGGCAAAGGCCACAGATGAGCGAAACCTGTTATCTCGGTGCCCTGGGCTGGCGGAAGGCTAGGGCACAGGCTCTCCCACCTGCTGCCTGGAAGCAGGAGGCATGGAGACCAGAGATCAGCACTCACTTGTTAGGCCAGCCTGGCACCCCACCCCCACTCTGCCATTCTTCAGCTAAGTGGCCTTGAGCAAGCCTCAGTTTCCTCTTCTGAAAAATGTGGATAAAAATGATGTCAGTCCCATAAGATAGTGCTTTAATAATAACAATGAAGTGAGGAATATAAAAGTCGATGTTAGTTGATAGTAGTGTTTATGCTATTACCCCACCATGACCACCACCATCCTCACCACCACCACCATCACCACCATCCTCACCACCAGCACCAGCACCACCATCACCACCATCCTCACCACCAGCACCAGCACCACCAGCCTCACCACCACCACCAGCACCACCATCCTCACCACCACCAGCACCACCACCATCCTCACCACCACCACCAGCACCACCATCCCCACCACCAGCACCATCACCACCATCCTTACCACCACCACCATCCTCACCACCATCACCACCATCCTCACCAGCACCAGCACCACCACCATCCTCACCACCACCAGCACCATCACCACCATCCTCACCGCCACCACCAGCACCACCATCCTCACCGCCACCACCAGCACCACCATCCTCACCGCCACCAGCACCACCACCATCCTCACCACCAGCACCAGCACCACCATCCTCACCACCACCACCAGCACCACCATCCTCACCACCAGCACCATCACCACCATCCTCACCACCACCACCAGCACCACCACCATCTCATCATGACCATCATTGTAAGCATATCATTACCATCATCAACGCCACCTTCATCACCATCAGCATTAGGCAAAGCCTACTTGTCAGGCCAGCCATGACATCTTCCTCGGCAAAGGCACCATCCTCCTCCAAGTCACTGTCATCTGTAGACTGCCTACCTGCCCCTGGTCTCACTCTCTCCAAACCCCTGCTCCTGCTCAAAGCCCTTCCCTGACTCCCATCACCCATAGCATAAATCCCAAGACCTTCTGTATGTGGCCCTGGGGCCCTTCCCCCTGGAGACCTTTTCCCCTTTTGTCACCCACACCCTACAGTCCTAGTCACATCAAATAGTACCCCTCTCTCCCAAGTATGCCGCACCTCCCCAGGCCTCCAGGTCTACACCCCAAGCGTTCCCTCCACCCAGAATGCTTCTCACTATTCCCTGGCAAGCTCCCACTGTCCTTTCTGAGATCCACTCAGATGGTTCCTTCTTAACCAAACTGCCACTAAATTCTAGCCGACAGCACTGCCTGCCGAAGGCTCTGGGCTTCCTTGTGGAAAAGGGAGGTGGGTAAGAGCTGGAGAGAGATGTTAAAGACACATTAGCACCCACAGGGGTCTTTCCCTGATGTCATGAAACTGGCAGGAAATAGCCGTCTCACTAGGGTATTCAAGATGGTACATCACATGTCCCACTGAGGGGAACGCACCCCGCCCTTCAAGACACACTGGCAAGTGTGACGTGCCCCACGGCTGCTTCATGCAGGACTCTATTTCCCCAACATCCTCCCTGAACAGAACCAATCCCCCACTTTTTGAAGGTTCGCCTTTTTTATGGCTGAAGTGACATCATTTATCCTTCTCCAAAGCAGACATTCCTAGTTTAAATCCTGACTCCGCCCTTTCCCGTCTATGTGAAGGACCTAGTTTCCTCAACTACACAAGGGTCGGTTGTAGCAAAGGGCCTTAGGAAACCCTTCCCATTCTGAGCAGGGAGACGCAGATTGTGAAGCTGGCAGATCTATTTTCCACCTGGCAGAGTTGCCCACCCTTAACATGAGAATAAGAGCTCTCCTGCCAGTTTGATGGAAGCAGCAGTGGAAGCAGCATGCTTTGACCTCGGTGTGGACCGTGGCCTCTGCCCTGTGCCCGGCTCTCGTGGAGACTGAACAGTGCTTTTTGAACACAGAGGCTGGCATGGGGGAAGGCTCTGCAAACACTAGCTGTACATGACTCACGGCTCTCATCACCTCTTCTCCAAGAGTGCCATTGCCTTGGGCAGGAGACGGGTAGGAGAGGTTGCCCAGGAAGGCTAGATGTCCGGCGGGGCCACACCCGATGCCCACTAGCTCCCCCGATGCTTCTTTAAAGCTGTAGCCTTCGTGACAGAGCATTTGGCTGGAACCTTAAAAAATAAATGATCTCAGAGAAAATGCAAGTGACTCAGGAAAATGAGCTGCAGATGGTGCCTGCCTCCCAAAAGAGTGCCTCCCTGGCCCTCTCCTGGGTCCTACATCAGCACCCCTCATGCCCCTCCATCCAACTGACCCACTGTGCCCCTTAGGAGGTGCCCCGGGGGGTGGGGAGCCAAGTAAGGAGGGCCCAGCTGCCTTTTTGAGCAGAAGAGAGGAGGGAGGGGGCAGAGTTGCCTGTCACCTACCTACTGACCATCCCGTGGTGTCAGGCCCTGCTCTGGAGACACCAGGACAATTTGGTCTGATTCCTCTGCCCCAGGAGGGAAGCAGAGACTCTAAAACCTCGGTGCCTCAGGGGCTTGCCCACCTCATGGGTTCATTTCCAAGCACCCTTTCCTCTCTCCTTCTGCTCTAGCCACACTGGCCTCCTTGCTGTCCTTGCAAACACCAAGTGCTTCCTGCCTCAAGGCCTTTGCACTTGCCAGTTCCTGGGCCTGGACAGCACTTTCAAATCTCACCTCTTCAAATGAACTTCTCTGATCACCCAGAGTAATTCCAACATATTATTCTTTATTAAAGCACACAGTTCATGTCCTTCATACCTGCTTTCACAACTAGTAACAATGTATTGGTTTGTGTTCATTTCCTACTTAGCAGAATCAGGTAAGTGTACTCATCAGTGTTTCTCTAGGACCTGGCACCATGCCTGGAACATGGAGATTCTCAAATATTTGCCAGAGGGAGGAGTGGATTGTTCCTTGCTTGGGGGCTTAAAGACACAAAGAAAAGGCCATTAGGGCAGGGTTCTGAAGAATGAGTAGGAGTTCAACAGGTGGAGGGGAAAGGGGTAAGGAGGCAGAAAGGGCAGGGAGATGGGAACATGCAGACCTGTGGCAGTGTTGCCTGGTGGTTCCCGGCCCACAGGGGAATGCCAAATGGCCTGGGCTTAAACCCAGTTCCCCCATTTACAATGACTTTGGGGGAGTCACTTCAGCTCTCTGAGCTCAGTTTCCTAACCTCTAAGATGATGGGGTTGGGGAGAATCTGGGGAGAAGATGTACAGGCTTGGCCCAGCGCTTACGCAGTCAGCTGGATAAGCAAAGTTGCTGGTATTTTCATGCAGGGAGGGACTCAGTGGGGGAACTTCTAGGCCTCAGGCCTGGGAAGAAAGAAAGGAGGGAATGAGGGAAAGAGGGAGGGAGGGAAGGAGGGAGGGAAGGAAGAAAGAAAGAAAGAAAGAAAGAAAGAAAGAAAGAAAGAAAGAAAGAAAGAAAGAAAGAAAGAAAGAAAGAAAGAAAGAAAGAAAGGAAAGAGAGAAAGAGAGAAAGGAAGGAAGGAGGGAGGAAGAAAGAAAGAATGAATCTGGCACATCTAGGCCATGAGGCAGGGCTGTCAGGGATCCTTCAGCTCCGTACAAAGAGCCAAGTTCCAAGGAGAAACCTTGGCTCAGGGCCTGGCCCAAGAATTGTCCGGGTGGGGGATGGGATTTGGAGTCATGTGACCCCTGAGGATCTCCTTTGGGGCCTCTGGCTCAATCCTCCATCTCTGCCTTCATGTCTCCTCCTCAAGGTTCTAGGCTTTGGCAGTTTTCCGCTGAAAACGTTCTAACTCCCAAGCCTTCTTGCAGGTCATGCCCTCTCCCTGGAATACCCTTTCTCTAGCTGTTGAAACTCTCAGTACATTTGAAGCCCATCTCCGATGACACCTCAGTCAGGTGCTGTCAGTAACGTCCCACCCTCTGGCCACTTTTCAAGGGGTGATCAGAGTTGTGGCCTCTGGTTGCAGGGTCTGGACAGAGTCAGGACTAGACAGTGTCTCCAGGCTTGGAAGAAGGGCCCTGTTCCCCAGATTGGGGATCAGGACTGGGATCAGGTCCATCTTGCCTGGCACGTAGTACACAGCCAGCGTAATGAATAAACAAGCAAGGGTTTGAACTGCGGGAGGCAGTTCTGATGACCTCTCATCCAATCACGAGGATGTTGTGGTCCAGGGAGGTCCTAGTTTGGCCATCCATGACCTCATCTGGGTCCCTGTCCCTCTTGGGGCCTCAGGTTCCCCATCTGTAAGGGAAGTAGTACCCCTGGAACAGGGCCAGCCTCACAAACATGTGACGTGTACAGTCCACACACCTCTTGCTCACCGGAGCCCCGCGTTCGCTTTAACGTTTTGCTGTCACCATCTTAAAATCCTTAATAGTTTCATCGGCAAACGTGTTTTAAGTAAAGTCCCATGGGACAAAGGCGCACACGTGCAGGTAGACGAGATACGTGTAATGTGCGTGTCCGCTGCTGTTTCTTTTTGGCCGGTACCCGTGTAGCTTTCATGATGCCCCGTGAGCACAGAACTCAGGTGAACACCCCCTACATATGGGAATTCAGTGAGAGGCAAAGCAAGTACAAGGTGAGAAGTTCCCATCTAAGATTGAATAAGTGGAGGTGCTGCCAGCCGGGAAAAACCTCCCTTTCCACCAGACCTACTTCAAATATGGAAAGAAGGCACTAAGAAACACAGATGGCCAAGGACCACCATGGTATCCTTCCCGATTCGTGTTTACTGATGCTGAAAATGATGGCAAAGGGAAGAGAGAGTAACCCGCAATTCCTCTTCCTTTCAGTAAGCCTCTCTCCAAAGAGAGAGTCTTGGTAGAATGTGTGTATATCAAGAAGTAAAATAAAAACAGTCGCATTCATTCTGAGCGGCGTTTCCACAGTTCTGGTTAAAACAAAGTACACATGCCGGTACCAACTACAAATACAAATTGTGTAATTTCGATGATTCTGCACATGAACTAAATGCTGTCATGTTTGTTCTTCGAACTGGCATTGCACAATCTAAAGATGAGTGGTGAAATTCAGGCTAATAATTTAAAAGTTTAATTTTTCTTCACTTAGACCCACATTAAATAGCAAATAAAAAACACCAGAAGTTGAGGGAGTCACCATGGAAGAAAAGGAGAAACTCTGTATGTAAGTGCCTTTTTTGTGGGGTTTTTTTTTCCTGCTTTTTGAACAAGGGGCCCACGTTTTTATTCTGCACTGAGCCCCCCAAATTATGTAGCCAACATATCCTGAATGGTTAAGAAGCCAGCCCAGCTGTGTCTGAGCCCATGGTCCACAGATCTTCGCCCTCCATCTCCATCCCAAGCTGGCCTGGCCACCCACTCCCCTCCCCGCTACAAGGGATCAGTTGTCATCAGGACAGGGCAGCTGGAGGTGAGGGTACTCTCAACCTGAGGTTCACCACCTGGCCCAGAAGTCAGCATTTCAGACTCCACAACCAGAAGATCAGGTCAGAGCATCCGGATGGGGACCTGGGCCTCTCTGGCTTTTATATGTCCCCCTGCCCTCGCTCCATGTGGTACAGCTGCTCACTGAGGAGGAAACCCTGCTCCAAACCCTAGAGACAAAAGCCACTTTGTTTCAAAGTTTGAGCTGCTACAGGCCTAAAGCATCCAGCTCAGTAATTTATTCCTCCTGGAAGCCCTTCAAAGGAATCGTTGAGCCCACTTTACAGCTGGGAAAACTGAGGCCCCAGAGATGGCCTGGTCTGCCTAAGGTCAGACGGCCAACAGGAGGTCCAACAGAACTCAAAGCCAGGCCCATCCAACACCCAAACGTGCACACAGCACTCCTCCAGCCCCAAGTGGCACCGGACTCTGGGGGCCACAGACCACTTGAGCCTCATCTTCAAACTGACCATGATCACAGTGTCCACTTTGAAGAAGCCCATCACTGTCGCGTCCTCAAGTCCACCCTTGACATGATATGGGGAAAAGATTCTAAGAAAACACAAGTGGTCAGTGTGCATACTGGCTTCTTCATCCGTAAACAAGGCATGATGACTCCACAGACCTCTAGGAACCTATAGACAAAGGTGTAGACATCACCCCACACACTCCAGTGTGACCTCCATGGGGCAGAGGTTTGCTCTGTTCCCTACTGTGTCCTCCAGACCTGAAGCAGTGTCTGGCACACAGCAGGTGCTCAATAAATACTTGCAGAAGAAATGAATGAGTGAGTGAATGAATGAATGATAGCAATAAAGGATCACGTTCTGTTATGTGCAATCCTGAAACCCAAAAGAGCTCTAAAAACAGAAAGTTCTTGTCAAAATCGCACGCCCTTTGGTCTTTTTTTCTGATGGTTTCTCCTCTTTGACTGCAGCCACCTGGGCGTGTCACTAAGCATGTGGTATAGGTCCTACCTTACCCAGATATCTAAGTTCTCCCAAATTCTAGATTTGGGAATCACAGCTGGCGCCAGAGGTTCCATGATGGTAGCTCAGTATCTATGTCAAAAATATTCAACCCCGCACATTATAACAGTTACAGGCAATAACCAGCCCCTGTGGACCCTCAGCCCCTTCCCATCCCCTCATCTCACAGATGGGTAAATCAAGTCTCCCAGAGGCAAGGTCTTCAAGGTCCTGCAGAGTTTGCGTGGCACAAGCAGCCTCATCAGCCCTTGTCAGCGGCTCTGCCCTCCCCCGCTCCTCCCCCTCTGCCTGGCCTTGGCGCCTCGGTGAGCCCTTTGTCCCTCGAGGGGCTCAGAACTCCTGAGGGTTCCTCCTTGGGACAAAGGCTGCTTGGGGTGGCTGGCGGGGCTCCGGAGGCACAGCCAGGAAGAATGTGCTCCCCTGGGTGAATGTGCTCCTGTGGGGTCAGGCTCCCCCAACATGGCAGGAGGGGAGGTGGTGGACCAAGGCCACAGCCACAGTGCCTGGTGACACTGACCCACCATCCCCGGGGCCCCTCAGCCCCCACTCCAGCCCCCATTCCAGCAGCCAGATCTGCAGGGCTCCAGTTCCAAGAGGAGGGAGTTCCCACCTCCCACCAGAGGGCAGGAGGGGAGCTGCCAGGAGCATCCTCCTGGCCCAGCCTTCAGCCCATACACAGCTGGAGCTGGAGCAAGGGGAGGCACAAAATCTGGAGCCTCTTCCTCCCAGACTCTCCTCCCAGCCAAAAGGGGTGGGAAATTTGACCAGGTCCTGGCCTGGGCAGGGAATAGAGCATTCGTCCAGTGATTACTGCATGCAGGGCACAGAGCAGGGCAGGCAGAGCAAAAAAGACATGACGCCTTAAACCTGAAAGACCCAAATTGGGCCTTTGCTCTGCCACTGGCAGGCTGTGTGCCCTTAAGTAAGTGGCTGCACCTCTCTGATCTTCATTTGTATTGCCTGTTAGCGGCTGGCCAATCCTAGCCCTATGCTTAGCATGATTGAATCCTCATGGCTCCAGGAGGGGGAGTTGCCCAGGTGACCTCGGCGAAGTGTCACCTCTCTGTGTCTCAGCTTCCTTCTCCGGAAAATGGCGCTCGTAATAGAGCCGCCCTCCTATGCTGTTATTATAATATAACTCATCAGTGGAAGTAAAATGCTTCGATCAAGCCCTTGCACATAGCATCACAGGAGTATCTGCTATTATTTTTCATTATCACTACCTCCCTTTTGCAAAGGGAGAAACCAAGGCACATAATGGTTAATTCTACCACCAAGAGCAGCTGACATGTACCAGATACTTGCTCAGAGCAGCCACCATGCAAAGCCCTCTTACTGCTTTGAATCCTTGCATCTCTATGGGATAGGTGCTAAAACTGGCCCCATTTTGCAGATGAGGAAACTGAGGTTCAGAGAGCAGCCGCCACCCAGAGATCAAGATTTAGAGCTGATGGGCCATTTGCCACCTAGCCCCTCCCTTCTCCCTGTCACGTCCCACATCATAGAATGAGGCTAACACCCCTATCTGGACAACTAAGGGGACAATGCCAGACCTGGGTTGCTGTTCCTGCTGGGTCTCCACCCTCCCTAGAAAAACCAGGTAGCCACAGGACCTTTCAGGGAAGGGTGAGGTTAAAGCCCTGTTTGCTCAAATCCCAATAAAAAGTACAAATAGAAGAAGACCCCCCTCCCCCACTGCCAGCCTACAAACTCAGAGCTGTGAGCTTCCCAAACGCAAATCCAGCCAGCCACCCACCTCCTGGGCGACCTCAGCCCACAGGCTCCAGGTCTCTGAGCTTCACTGTCCCCACCTGTAAACTAGGAAGGATGCCGAGACCGCCTCTCACGGCTGCCTGAGCATCGACTGTGCAGGGTGAGCACCTAGGCAGCGCCTGGAGTACAGCAGGCGATCAATAACCCTTGACTGGACAGATTCCAATAACAAGCAAGGGTGTTCCCCCAACTCCCGCTGGCATTCACCATTTTCAATTTTCCCTTCTTTCTTTTGTTCTCTCAGGGAAGCCCTGCTTTGGGAGGTTCTGAGGCAGGTGCTCATTTAAGCCCATTTTTCAAGTGGGAAGACTAAGGCCCAGAGAGGGGACCCTTGACCAGTTAGGGGGGAATTGAGCATAGGCTTCCTCGCACCATCTGTTCAAACCACATCTCATGCCCTGCTGGACCATGGCCTGCCAGCGGCTGCAGAGCAGCAGGCAGAGTTGCGGATGGGGAGTCAGGCAGAACTGGGTGAGAATCCCAGAAATTGGGGACAGGAAGCCTGGGCTTCCGGCGGATGGTCGGGAAGTCCCTGGGCACACGCTCAGTGAACAGCAGCCAGTGACAGCAGCGGCGCCGGCAGCACTCGCGATCCCCTCCCCATCCCTGCAAGCCCGGAACAGTACTGGAGCCCCAAACCATTGCCAGAGAAAGTGGAGCTCCCAGTTCAAGCAGGGAGCATCACAACCGTTCCCTGCAGCCTCCGGGGGTCCCCTTCCCTGCACCCCCAGACCCTGATGCTGTCCCTTTGGGCCTGGCAGCCTCTGTACACACAGATCTTTGTATCACTTCCCTCAGCGAAAGAAAGTGAGATGAATGACTGATAACCAGTGAGCTTCGAGAGGAGCCAGGGACACAGAGACCCTGGGACACGGGCCAGGCCCAGGTAATAAGGCAGAAAGTGGGATCAGAATCTAAACTCTGGGATCCCAAGAGAGAAGAGTGGGACAAAGAGGATGCTTATTTCAGTTATTGTCTTTAAATGCACCAGAGGAAGAGATTCAGAGGACGGAGACCAGTTTCTGAGAGCCCCTTGCTGTCCTGCCTCTCTACAAACTCTGGGCCCATCAGAACATTATCATCCTGGCCACCTCACTCTTCCTCCAACGTCTAAAGATATTCCCACCACAGGGCCTTTGCATGTGCTGTTCCTGCTGTCCAGATCTCTGCTTGGCTTGCTCCCCTGACTTTCTCAGTCCCTTCCCCCAGCCTTCTTCGGGGAGGCATTCCTAAGCAATCCCTTGTCACCCTCTATTTCCTTCCTCAAGTGTATTAGTCACATAAGAGGGTTCACTCGTGACCTGTTGTGGGTTTTGTGAGCACAGCCACGAGTGGCCCCAGAAGTATACATCAGCCAGAATCAGAGTCTGAACAATCAGCTCCCACGCCCAGACACAAGCCCCATTTTCCAGTCGTTAACCCAACAGCAGTCAAAGGCAAGCAGGGCTTCAAGCAAGAAAGAGGGAACCACCAATAGTCCCTTTTATTTGACCTGTAACTAGTGCAGCCCTACTGTGTGTGAGGCCCTGTGCTAGCTGCTGCAGATACCAAGGTGAACAAAACAAACTTCCTCCTGCGTGGAGCCACCCTGCCCTCCCGTTAACCTGAGGCCGGGTCTTAGAACAAGGCCCAGTTTAGTGGCAGGAGGCAGGGAGGCAGGGAGGCAGGGCATTTGGTTCTGGCTCTGCTGCTGACCTGCTGCATGACCTTGAACTGGACATTCTGAGCCTCCATTTCTTTGCATGTAAAATAGAGAGATTGAGCAACGTTTCTGGGAAGTCTGGGGCAGGATGGCACAGGAGGTGCCCAAATGCAGCCTTGAGCAATCCCCAGCCTCCTAGTGATGAAGTCACTCCTTTTGCAACTCTCTCCAAGCCTTTCCAGTGCGGCAAGGAGGACGTCTCTGCTCACTGCTACTCAGTCTCTAACATCTCTCTCAGACAAGTTGACCTCGTTTTCAAAAAAAAAAGTTAGAGAGAAGTTCTCAGGCCAGGGGCCCTCATCAGGCAGCAGTGACATTGTCTTGCTTTCAAGATGTTTATGTTAGAATTACGGTAAGACACTCTGATCTTTTCTTCTAGACTCCCTCTCTTGCCCGCTCTTCAGAGAGAGCTTACCAAAATTCGCATGAGAGCCCAGCTTACAATTTATCCATGTGGCAAAAGAGGGGCAACTAAATCAATAGAACAGAGGGTCCAAAAATACCCCCACACATACACGGTCAACTGATTTCCAGCAAGGGTGCTGAACAACCTAATGGAGGAATGGAAAATCTCTTCAACCAATGGTGCTGAGGTGACGGGATATTCTAGAAATAAAGAACTCTTACCTTTGCCTCATGCTATATGCAAACCTTAATCAAAATGTATCATAGAAAGCTCAACATGAAAGCTAAATGTAAAACCATAAAGCTACTAGAAGAAAGCAGGACCCCAGGGAAGACACAAAGGGCTCTTGCCATAAAAGAAAGTTGATAAAATGGACTTTGTGGAACTTGTGAAATTATAAAACTTTTGTACTTCAGAAGACACCACAAGAAAAACCACAGACTGGGAGAAAATATTTGCAACACACAGAGAAGGGGCTTGTATCCAAAAACAAAAAGAAAAGCAACTGAGTAAATAATTGGGCAAAGAATTTGAACAGACATTTCACCAAAAAAGATATACAGAGAGCAAACAAGCACATGAAAGTACACACAACATCATTAGGGAAATAAAAATTACAATCACAATGAGATATCACTACACACACTCTAGACTGGCTAAGTTAAAAAGATGGATAGTAGCAGGTGTTGGTAAGGGTGTTGGAAGGAACTGGAGCTCTCAGATGGTGCCAGTGGGAATGCAAAGTGGCACAACGACTTTGACAAATGGTTTCAGTTTCTTAAGAAGGAAAACATGCACCTCCTATATGACCCAGCCACAAATTTGTACACAAATCTTCAGTACTTTTATTCCTAGTAACCCAAAACTGAAACCACTGACAAGCATATCGACGGGTAAATAAACAGACTGTGGTATATCCATTTGATAAAATACTACTCAGCAATAAAAAAGGAATAAACTACTGACTCATGCAACTCTTGCAACTCAAAAGCATTACACAGGGTGAACGAAATAAGACCCCAAAGATTGCAGACTGTTTGATTCCATTTACAGGGCATTCGAGATTAAAGAACAGGCAAAACGGAGCAACAGTGATAGTAATCCAATCAGTTGTTGCTTTAGAGGTGGGTTGGTGACTGGAAAGGAGCAGGAGGGAACTTTCTGGGGAGTGTGTCGTAATGTGTAATCTTGATAGAGCTTTGGGTTACACAGGTGTAGACACATGTGAGAACACATCAAATTATACACTTAGGATCTGTGCCTTTCATTGCATGTAAATTATACCTCAGTCTTTTCTCTTTTTTTTTTTTTAATTTATTTTTGGCTGTGCTGCGTCTTCGTTGTGCACAGGCTTCTCATTGCAGTGGCTTCTCTTGTTGCAGAGCACAGGCTCTCGGCATGCAGGCTTGAATAGTTGAAGCACTTGGGCTCAGTAATCGCGGCACACAGGCTCAGTTGCTCCTCGGCATATGGGATCTTTCCAGACCAGGGATCGAAACCCATGTCCCCTGCACTGGCGGGAGGATTCTCAACCACTGCGCCACCAGAAGAAGTCCCTATACCTCAATTTTTTAAATGTGAAAATGGGGTAGTAGGGAACCCTGGGTTAAGTAAACAAACCAAAACCTCCTTCCAAGATGTAGCTGTAGCTGACAGTGTGACAGGTCCTCAAAAACTTAAATACAGAGTTTCTATGTGACCAGGTAGTTCTGCTCCTAGGAAGATACCAAAGAGAATTGAAAACATACATCCACACAAAAACTTGTATGTGAATGTTCGCAGCAGCCCTTCGTACAACAGCCAGAAAGTAAAAACCATCCTAATTACCGTCAGCTGGTGAATGGATAAACAAAACGCGGTATATCGTACAATGGAATACTATGTAGCCACAGAAAGCCAGGAACCTTGAAAACATTACGCTAAGTAAAAGTAGTCTGACCCGAAAGCCACATATTATATGACTCTATTTATATGAAATGTCCAGAAGAGGCAAAGCCATAGAGACAGGAAGTAAATTAGTGGTTGCCAGGGGCTCTCTAGGGTAATTGGGATTGACTGCATATGGGTCTGGGGCTTCTCTTTGGGGTGATAAGAACATTCCAGAATTGGACAGCAATGATGGTTGCGTGACATTGTGAATATACTGAAAGTGGCTGAATTATACAGATTAAAATCATTAAAATAGTGAATTTTGTGTTATGCAAATTTTTATCTCAACAAAAAATTTTTTCAAGGTTCCTGGGACACCTCATCAGACTATATTATAATTGCCATATTAGGGTCTTATCCTCATCCTATGATACTGTTATAACTGCAGAATTGGGTATTCGCTCCCAATCTCTTCCGGTCAAGTCAGCCCTGTCTGGGGACAAAAGCTTGGCACCTTCCACACCCTCTATCTCCTTTACAGCCCAATTGTGATTCCCCAGTGAGGTCCTTCCTACAAATCCCCTTGTCAGTTAGGGAAATCCATGTTTTACTCTGGTCTTGATCTTTTCTAAGATCCTGGCTAAGATGGTGTTTCTGTCAATATGGAAAGACCAACCTGCAAGACGCACCGGCCTGAAGCTGGAGTCCCACCCTGCCCTCCCCGGGGCCAACACACACCCCAGTGTTGCAGCTCCACCCGTATCTCAAGATCCCATTCCCCCCTCAACATGCCAGTCCGTGGTCCTTCTGGTTCATGAACCCTCTGAGACATGAATCCCTTCACTCACTCATCCATTCATTTCACACCAACCTGAAGGCTCCCAAATGCCCACCCCCGGTGGTCACCATTCTGTTACCTTTCTTCCCTTCCTTGGGTACTGAACACAATCACATACCACTGCCACTTTGAAAAGGAGACCTTTAAAGGTTGAAGAGATTTTTAAGCTCCTCCAAATTAAAGTGAGGATAGAGAGCATGTCCTTAAAACTTTACATTCTAACAAATATGCTCTCACATACACAGCTGACCCTTGGACAATGAGAGGGGTCGGGGTGCTGGCCTGCCCTCAGCCGAAAATCCACATAGAATTTATAGTCGGTTCTCCTTATATGTGGTTCTTCCATGTCTGAGGTTCTGCATGCATGGATTCAACCAGTTCCAACTGTGTAGTACTGTAGTATTTACTACTGAAAAAAGTCTGTGTATAAGTGGACCTGCGCACTTCAAATCCACATTGTTCATGGATCAACTGTACAGAGAAAACCTTAGGGACTTCCTTGGTGGTCCAGTGGCTAAGGCTCCATGCTTCTGATGCAGGGGGCCTGGGTTCAATTCCTGGTCAGGGAACTAGATCCCACATGCCGCAACTAAGAGTCCCCATGCCACAACTAAGAAGCCTGCATGCTGCAAGGAGGAATCCATATGGCACAACTAAGACCAGACACAGCCAAAATAAATAAATAATAAACACATATTTTTTAAAAAAAGAAAAAGAAAACTTTAGAAATTGAAGGGAAGAAATACCACACAATTAAGGTGAACTCCTGTTCATCCTTCAAAACCCTACCTGGGCATGACCTGCTGGAGGAAGCCTTCCCTAAGCCTCCTACATGGGGTTCATGGATCTCTCAGAGTGACATTCATCCCTCGTACCACCATGGGTTATTGGGCATATTCCCCTCACTGTTATCTGCCAATCTACTTGTCTGTCTCCTCCTCACCACACTTTCCCCTTTGTAGACTAAGGCTCTGCTATGACCTCAAGTCTGAGGCTGCAGGTGCCAGATTGAAGACGCTGCCCAGTGGGTGGCCCACAGGACAGCCGGAGCTTTTATAGGGCTTATGGGCTGGAGTACATAGTAACCTTCAAGCGAGATGTGATTTGCTCCCTTTTAGAGACAAAAAAATGGAGGCAGGTTATACCACTTGCCCATGGCCCACAGCTGTAAGCTGAGGAAGCAGCATCCAACTCAGGACAGCCCGCCTCCAAACGCTGTCAGCTGTGCCGTGAGCCGATCATGACGTGACGTGAACAGTGTCTGTAGAATACGTGGAGCCCTCCCAGGTGCTGCGTCCACACAAACCATCTCCTATAATGACTCCATGAGTTGCTCATCTCATAGACGAGGAAAAGGAGGAGCTGAGAACCGACAAAACTTGCAAGAGGTAACAAAGCTTACTGGAATCTGAATGCTGGGACCCAAAAGAAAAACCATCCCACAGCACAGCCACCTGAATGCTACCCCGCCGCCCAGCCCCTCGCTCCCTCCTGCACCAGTTGTTCTCAGCCCCAGGGGTCATGCCCCGCACAGGACACTGGGCAATGTTTGGAGACATTTGGGGTTGTCACAGGGAGGGGAGAGGAGAAGAGATGCTACTGGCATCTAGGGGGTAGAGACCAGGGATGCTACTAAACATCCTACGGTGCACAGGACAGCCACCCCTCCCCCACCACAAAGGATTATACAGCCCAAAAGTCAACAGCGCAAAGTAGAGAAATTCTGAGATGACCCAACTTAGAACAGCATCAATGCACACATGTGCACGTGCACAGGCACACACACACACACACACACACACACACACACACACACACACTACAGCATCCAGACCCCCATGGAATTTGAAGAGACCCATGGAAACAGGGGAGCGGGGGTAGAGAAAAAATGAAGCAAGCCCCGCCCACAAATGTACCACAGTCACCATTAACGTCATATTTATTGTTATTTAGCTGCTCAGGAAAACATATACAGGTATATACAATATGCATGAATACAGAAGACTGCACTTTACATATTTTTTTAAAAAAGAAAGAAAAAAATAACACTCAATTTCATGAGCTATTGTCACAGTCTTCCAACCAAGCATTTCAGAAATGAATTTCTTTGAAGAGTCAAAAAAGATTACAGGATTGCCTAACACACAGCAGAGTTAAGTTTTCATATTTTACATGTGCAATAACGTTTTCATATTCTTTCCCGAAGAGTTTTGCTATGCAGTACCGATTACCAGTGTTTGGAGTCTTGTGGGTTGGGTGTGTTTTTAATTTGCTTTTATTCTTTCCATTAAACCAAATTTAATGAAATAACATCCTTTCGCTTAAGGCTATTTTTAAAGCTGTTCCATTCTGGGGTCATGGGGAGCAAGAAAGTTTAAAACTTCACGGGTTTCCGAGGTTGCTAGGACCATGAGCAGATGGCCATGTGCTGATGGACTCAACGCAGGGAAAGTCAAAGACAGAAGTCAAGATACTTGGCTCCCCGGCCTTAAGCAATTCAGGAGAAATCATTCCTGTTTAAGAAATAAAAGGATGAAGCTCTCAAACAGCTGTACATTGTGGAATCAGAGGGGGCATGGAGTTTTGCTCAGGCTATGGGCTGCCTCTCCCGCAGCCGGTGGCAGCAGGGACTTTCCCTCCCCTTTTCTCTCCTTTGGTGGCAGAACCCGGGACTGAGGCAGCTCCCACTTTCTTCTTGCTGATCAGTTCACACCACCTGCATCTGCCTGCCCTCTGCAGGGGCCGGGGTCAACCCTGGTCAGACTGCCTGTGCAAGAACTTCGGACCATCAGACTCAGACCCGAGCCAGAAGGGCCGGCCCAGGGAAAGACAAGGCGGGTGGAATGGAAAGAGCCAGATTTTTCTGGATGCTCTTCTCCCTTTGCTGAAAAGTTCTTTGAAATAAACAATGTGGGTGTTGTATGGGGAGCCCAAAGCCTTCAGGTCACTTGCTAGAAAAAGCCAGGTCTGCAAACTCTGGGGACACGGGGCATGGGAGGGGGAGGATGGAGGGGGCACGCAAGGCTCAACACAGAGCACGTAGTAAGATGCTCGTTCACGGAAACTGAAAGCGAGTAGAAGAGTTACTGACTTGGGTGACATGATATCAGTCACTTCCTGTCTGGCCCACCTGGAAGCTGAGTGCCCCCCAACCACCCCCATGAGTCACACAAGCCCTTGGGAATCATCAACAGCACCCAAAGATGCCCACCCCTGGCAACTCTGGTCCTCCATGGACCGCCGCCCTGGGAGGACCAGGTGACAGGCCTCAGCTGGGTCCAGCAGCCTTGCTTGCCCGGCCGTTCCCTCACTTCCACTCAAAGAAGTTGTTCCTTCATGAGACGCATGAGACGTGGCTCTGGTTTCGCAACAGGCTGAGATTAAATCAAAAGGGGGAGGGGGTGGATTCCAGGGTTAAAAAAAGGCCCAAGAATCAAAGTCACTAGGTCCAGTCCCTTTCTCCCTGCTCTAGCCCTCAGGAGTCTGCAAACCCCTGCAAAGAATACACACAGGCTCGGGGGAGGGGGGCTTGGCAGGCAGAGCCTGGGGGCTCCCTCACTTAAAGAGCCCCTCGAAAAGTGCTGGCGAAAGCCTGGTCCCTCCCAAGGATGGGAGGCTGCCCAGGTTGGAGACGGAACAGGAGAAGTGGGAGAGATAAGCCAGTCCTGCTCCTTCTCCCCCGATGCCTGGCTGGGGACAGATGTCAGGAAAGGTCAGGGCTGAGAACTGACCCTTCAACTCCAGCACCCCAGACCCAGCCGGCCTGGCCGTAGCCGAGCCAGGAGCCTGCAGCCCCCAGAGCCTCTGGGTGCTGGACAGGCACCATCCCCACGCGGACCAGGGTTGCTCGGCACAGAGTGAAAATTCAGAGCCTGGGCGTTTGTGCAGAGGCCCAGAAAAGGAGAGAAAACACCACTGTCGAACATTCCGACTCCTTCCCACAGAGCAGGCTGGATACGTCATCACCTCCAACTGCAGTGAAAGGCAGCTTCCAGCAGAAGAGAAAACGGAGCTGAAGGCTGAGTGTGTGTTTGTAGGAACGAAAATATATATCTCTATTTTCTTAGGGAACAGACAAAACAAAATCCCAGGCGGAATACCTAAGGGGGGCATTAATTGTTTGGCTCCTGCCTGACTGATGACAGTTGGGTGTCAATATATAATATTGTGATGACAATTTGACTCTCACCCGGCAATATTCCAGAACTACTATTCTCCAGGATTTCCATTTTAATAAGCAGTGAACAAAGCAAAAAGGAAAAGAAAAAAAAAAAACAAACAGGCGGTGGGGAGGGAGGTGGGGAGGAACAACACTAAAAGAGAATAAAAAAGGAAAGCAACTCTTGTCTTATTATGAAATAACAATACTTGGACATACAGCAGCATGAAAATAAAACAAGGAAAGAGGTCATCTAAAAAACGTATGCCAAGGTTACAGAAAAATGGGAATTACCTAGCAGGAAAAAGGCTTCAGCAAAAGTTTGCTAACTGCAGAAGGGTTAACACTGGTAACATACGTGGCAGACAAGTTTCTTTTTTAAAAAAAATTTTTGAGGTTTTTTTTTTTTTCCCTTTAAATTAACCCTTTCCGGTCCATATGCCACTAAGCAGGTACCAACCTAGAAAAACAAATCATCCCCTCAGCAATAGTGGCCCTTTCAAATTAACAGAGCAGGGTAGAGGTGGGGTCAGGTGGAGCGGGGAGAGGACAGAGAAGGGGGAGGGAAGGGCCTGGTGGGAGACTGGGTATTTCTTGTTAATTCAAGTTAGGGCGGCCACGAATGTCCCGAATCTGTTGGAAATATCAGAATGCAGGGACCGCCAGGTGGGCACGGAGGCTCGGGCCTTGGCATCACCCACGTCATCGGTGCAGTGGACAGACAGGCACTGCAAGTGGCTGCCAGGCTGCGTTGCCGAGGCCTTGTTCACGGGGAGGTCGTGGGCTGCAGAGAAAGAAGGAAGAGAGGAGGTTAGCTGCGTGCTGGACTCTGCAGGAGGCCCTAATGGGGGTAGAGTGGCAGAGGCAGGAGAAGAGAGGCCATGTCCAGGTCCTCTTTTCATGCCTAAAGACGGTCTAAGGAGATCTAAAGATGTGTGGTTCGAATCCTCCTGCTGTTGCCTCTGACTTGGGCTGTGAGACCTTAGCCAAGGGAAGACCTCCTGTTGGGTCTTGTTTTTCCCCTCCCCCCTTGGGAAATAGGGGTGTTACGCAGGATAAACTCAGGGTTTTCCCATCTCTGATGGAACAGAGTTCCCAAAAGATTAACCAGACCTGAAGTAAGTTGGGAAGGCTTCCTGGAGGAGGCACATCCAAACTGAGCATTGAAGGATGCATAGGAGTTCATCAGATGTGATGAAACAGGGGAGGGGAGGTTGGTCCAGGTCTAGAATACAGACCATTCTCTTATCAGCCTCCAGACAGACATTTGCTAAGGGACTGCTGTGTTCTGGGAACTTCCTTACAGTGCCAAACTGCTCAGAGCAGTAGAGGCTAAGAGTGTGGACTCCCCAACCACAACAGTGCCCTTTGCCCCTCCCCAGCTGCTGCATGAAAGGACTTTAGGTGATAAGGGTGAGCGAGTCTATTGCTCTCCTACACCCTCAATAAAAATCCCCTTAATTTCCTTCTCATTCAGTCACACAGCACCAGAAACAGCACAGATGGTAGAATTGCTTGGATTAGACACAACTTGAGGGAAAAGAATTTGACAACCATTCACACCTTAGTATGAATTATATTAGAAGAGAACAAGGAATTGGGAGTCTTGAGGCAGGGAAGGAATGGAGCAGTCATTTCAGAGGACTTCTAATTTACTGCTGCCCAGTGACCAATAGTTCTGTTCTGAGGCCTATTAAATGATGATTATTCTCATTATTCCTTTTTCAGAGTCTGACTCTCAGAGAGGCAAGGTGACCTACCCAAGGTCACACAGCCAGGATGAGGCAGAGCTGGGTTTGAAGATAGGCTGATGGTGAACTTCTGACTCAGCAGAAGTGAGAAAAGCTGGAACTGGGGGTGGGGGCCCAGCTCCGGCCAAGGGAGCACACCCAGATACTGAACTCCACGACCGGCCCGCCCTCCTCAGCACACTGTGCAGGCCCAGCCAGGGCCCCATGCCAGGCAGGAGTCACCCCGCCCATCCCACCCTCTGGGATCAGGGGGAGGCTTCCCCCGAGAGCTGAGCCACGGCCTGCAGAGAAAATCCTCCCAGAGGGATGGGCCCAGGCAGCCAAGGCCAGGTGTGACTAACTGGGTTTGGGGTCCCCACCCTGGAGCCCCAGAGGCACCCAGCTTCGGGACCTGCATTCTTGGGAGGAGCTGGGACTGGGAGGGAAGATTCTCTTCTTTGCTTCTTCCTTCATTTAATGAACAAGCCTTCACTGAGTCCTTACTATATGCCAGGCGTGGTGTAAGCCTGCAGATTCCAGCAGGAAACAAGGCACTGTCTTCCTCTTCCTCCTGCATCTGACAGCGAGGCTGGGAGACAGTGTCATAGCACAGTCGTTTTGGAGTCACAGACTGCAGCTTGAATCCCAGACCCACTACTGTGTGGACGAGGTCTGACACTTTCCCTCTCTGAGCCTCAGTTCTATTCACTGGCAAAGTGGGGGTGATGCTGTCTCCCTCAGGGTCTTGTAACACATGTCCTGACATACATTGACATCCCCAGACAGGGCTGCTGGGACTGTCAAACGTGTCTGGGGTGGGGGAGGGGAGTCAGGAGGTGAGGGGTCCTTGCAACCATCTAGAAGCCTCCAAGTCTCGTCCCCTCAAGACTGGCCAGCTGGGCATGCTCCTGCCCATGAATCTGGACTCTTTGCCCATTTTGTGGACGGGAAAGCTGAGGTGCCGAGCCTGAGGTTCCAAAGTTTGTTAGAGGTGGTGAAGCTGGGACGCCGTGACCCCAGCAAAGGTATGGGTACCAAACTCAGGGTCCCCTTGCCCACAGCGGGCCCTGGATTCCAGCCACACTGATGCACTGCCCTCACACCTCTGCGCCTGAGCCCACGCTTGCCTTGCTCCCAGTGACACCCTGCTGCTTAATGCCTCCAAAAGGAAATTTGTTCCGAGCACTGCGAGATCTAGATTGGCGGAAGGAGTAGCATCTGCCAGAGAGAGAAAGAGAGAGAGAGAAATTCTGAAAGGGATTCCTTACTGCACTTTACACACATTATCTCCAGGAGCTGACACAGCAATGCTTGTGCCCATTTTACAGGAAGGAAACTGAGGCCCCTTGCCAAAGTCTGCAATAGCTAAAGAAAGACAAGACGCAGGCATGATCTCCTGACACCTGGTTCCCTTGCTCTGTGGCTTTAGCACCAGGAAGGTGGACACAGAAGGACCAGGACTCTCACGAGAGCTGGGTTTGCTCAGCGATGCTCCCAGACTTCTCCGAATGGCCAAATTTCCCAACAATGCTTTATTCCCAAGTTACAGACGACTCAAACGCATGCCTTGCGCCAAAACCACAGAGAGCTGCTCTTCTCACTTGGAGTGGATTTAATGAGGGCGTGGCAGGCACACAGTCGAACACTTCCATGTATTATCTAACTCCATCCCCCAGCAAGCCTGGCAGCTGGATGACCCTTCTCCCCACTTTAGAGAGGGCACATGGGGCTCAGAGAGGGCGAGGGGCTTGCCCGACGTCACAGAGCACAGGCACAGGATTCCCCAGCCTCTGCCTGGGACAAGCAACTGGGTCTGGTATCCACGGGGAATGTTTTTAGGAGAGAATATGACTCCAGTTCTTGACAATCCAAGCATGACCAAACTCATCCTCCCGCCGATTCATTCCAGCTGGTGGGACCCAACACTCCCTAGGACCGCGGCTCCCCTGGGCTGCCGAGTGGCTGCCGATAAATCAGTCCCACGGGAGCCGCCTCAAGTCAGGGCCTGCCCCGGCCCCGCTCCTTGGGGCAGCAGGCATGCCGGCCCCCACGCCAGGACCCAGAGATAAAACCACCCCCTCGCCCAGCTCCCAGGGTTGGGGGAGACCCTGGAATTACTCAGTGCCCGGCACTGGCAGACACCGCAGAACCTGATGGGTGTTGTCCTGTTTTCCACTGTTGGCTGTTGGCCTCCCCCATCAGACTGTGGCTGTGTGGGGAGGGGCAGGTTTGGCCTGATCAGCTCAGCTAGGGCCTACGCGTGGACTGTAAAGGGACCCTCAGCCCTGTTTGACAGAGGAGAAGACTGAGGCCCCAAGGGACAGGGAGCTGTCCAGGGGTCACCCGAGGCCAGGTCACCATCTGTGGGACTGGCCCTCTCCTTTTAGCCCAGGATTCCCTGCAGGTCAGGCCAAGATGGAATCCCAGACCCTCCAACCTGGGCAGCTGGCCCCCACCGACAGGGCCTCAGTTTCCTCATCTGTAACTTGGCGATGGTGATTCCCATGGGCGTGGCTCAAGGCAGCTGGCAGAGACCCTACAAAAGAGTTGATGACGCCCTGCCTGTGGGTGGTCAGTTCCTGAGGCGTGGAGGCTGGGGACAGCATCGATTCAAAATGTATAACCACGAGGTGCCTCACCCCGGGCAGCACAGGGGCTGAGAGGAGAGGCTTCCGGTTCACAGGACAGGATGGCGTGCCTGCCCAGCAAGGAAGGACCGCGGGGAGGTTTTTAAGGTCATCCCCCTATTGGCCACAACGGACCACCTGAGTCCCCACGCACAGGCGCAGGGCCTGGAGCTGGGATGCCCGGCTCTTCCTCCCCCCAAAGGCTCTCCCTGCCCTTTCTCCACGTGCACAAGCCCTGTCTGACCCATCCGGCCCCTTCCTAGAGCCGCCTCCCTGAACACTGCAGACTTGGCATCACACTATCCAGGTACCGGCTGCTTTCAGCTCACCCTGCCGCCAACATAAGACCATGTCGGATTTTGTCTTCAGCACCTCCCCATCCACAAAAGGGATGGTAAATCCTACGAAGGGAAGGAAAGAACCTTCAGCCAGTGCCCAAAAAGTGACCGTGTGAATAACAGATGGAACTCCACTCCTCCTATGGGTTCCACAAGGATCACGCCTGCCGTCTGTGGAGCACCGGACCTCCGTGCACATCAGCACTTCAGCTCTCTGAACCTCAGTCCTAGGAAATGGGGGAAACAATAGGACTGGCCATCATGCAGGCAGTGATGAGGATTAAGTGAAATGATCCATGTAAAGTGCTTAGCACTCAGCGCGCTCCCGCCAACGCCAGGAGGACGGCCCTGTGTGGCTGCCGACTGGCCGGCAGGGACCGGCCGGGCTGGGACGGCCGGCTGGAGTACGCAGGGAGACGGCTGAGTGACCCTTTGGCTGGCCACGACTGGGTGAAGGGAGAAGGGAAAAGATGTGCATGTGTTTACCCAATGGGACAGCTCGTTGTTCATTGCACTTCTGGAGGTGCCGCCCACGGAGGGGGCTGAGTTTTTCTTTTTTTGAAGTCAGCAAAACAGGCCTTGTCATTGCCTTGCTCTGCACTCAGTATCCCCCGAGAATGGGTTCCAGTTTGGGTGGGCCACGTGCTCGAGCATCCTGAGTTCCGGGAGTGGGGAGGTGGGGGGGATAGCTGCCACGCGCCACGGTAGCTGAAGTGATGCCTCAGTGGTACCCACAGCCACCGCTCTGTCCTTGAACCCTCAGAGAGGGAACTTCTGCCTGGTCCCCTCCTGTCCCTCTGTCCCCCAGAGGGGAGGCTAGATTATGGGGGTCAAGGGTGGGCTCCAAATAAAACCCAGGTCAGGAGCTCCCTGGGTGCTAATCCAGGGTGCGGCCTAAGCAAGGTGGTCACCTGGGCTATAGAATGGGAACCTACTTCACAGGCTTGGAGGAGGAGGAAGTGAGATGACAAGGGTGAAAACTTTAGCACATAATGCGCCCTCAGAAAAGGGTCGCTGCTCTGAGGATTATTATAGTTTCTATACGCTAACAGCCCAGGGCTTTGGAGGTAGGCAGAGCTAGGAATGCCGTGCGCCCACCCTGTGCCGTGGGGCAGTTTCGTGGTCTCCTTGGGTGCCGGGGGCCTGCCCCGCCCCCTGCCCACCAAGGCTCGGGGGCCCCTGGGGTGCAATCCCAGGCGGAGCAGGGGAAGTAGAATTCCGTGCGTATTTTTAACTCAGCGCTTATATAAGCAGCATGTGGGCCTCAGAACACAACAGCGAATGACTCTCGCCCGGCTCACCCTCGCCAGGTTCCGACAAAGGGAAATGGTTTTTGGTTTCTCCTTTATTTGGACCTGGCAGCGGGGAGACACGGGTGTCTGTGACAGCTGCCACTCAGGGCCACTGGGCCTGGAAGCAGAGGCAGGCAGGCCTGGAAGCCGCAGGGCTGAGCCACCTGTTCTCGGCACCTCTGTCCTACAGCCCGGCCGTCCCTTAGGGCCCCCAGACACATCCACGTACCCCCAGACGCTCCTAGCTCCTAATCCCCATCTCCAAGAAAGGCTGGGCCATTGCACCCCGGCTAGTGCTGGGCATCACTCTTCCCCAAGCATAGAGCCCGGCCCCAGGGAGGGAAGAGACTGCCTCCAACATTCATCCGCTTCTCTTCTGCTGCGTTGCCTCTACCCTGGTCCAGGCCCCCACTCCTGCCTGCAGCAACCACCCTGCTGCTCTCTCTGCTTCCGCGCTGGCCCACACACCTATCTTCCCCTGTGAGCTGGGTGAGAAACTCCGAAGCACCCACCGGAGCAGGCCCCTCTCCTGCGTACACCTTCCGTGGCTCCCCAGTGCCCCCAAGATAAAGTCTCCAGCTTCCCATGACCTGGCTTGCTTCCTTCCTGGGCCTCCAGCCTCACCTCTCAGCTATACCGTCTCTCGAAGAGAGACTCCCCACCTCCACCGCTGTGTTCCTGATGTTTCTTCTGCCTAGAACACCCTCCCCACCTCTGCTGACTCCTAGCATCTACCTGGCTGTCAGCCTCGTGGTGATGTTCCTCCAACGCCCCACACTTGCAGATGGCAGCCTCCCACCAGCCACCATATAGTAACGATGCCACCAGCGACCGCCTCACTGGTTACAAGGAAGCACTGACAAATCTTCCCTGGCAAAGGGGGAATCCTGAGTTCCGAGCCCCTTAGCAACAGGCCACCAAAGATGGAAAACATCACAGGGGTACTTTGGAGTCAGATGACCAAGGTCTGTATCTCGGTCCCTGGCACTTTTCCCAGCAGGTTGATCTTGGGCAAGTCACTTTCCCTCCCTGAGACTCAGCTTCTTTCTCTATGAAATAGGATAAGGTCGGCACCCAGGTCCTCGCCAAGTTCCATCAGGTTCTACCAGGTAACGGCCACGAGCAATCAGAGCAGGAGTAGAGAGTCTTAGTGGTTAGCAAAGTCCAAGGCTTTTTAATGCAGCACTAATGCCCATCTCCAAGAACCCGCCCCCAGTGGAACTGGCCCCCACACTCTAACTGGAATCCTTCTGCAGACCATCACAACCCTACGGAGGACCCCGCCTTGGCTGCCCGACCAAGTTTAGTCCCTGCATCATGTGCCCTCCTTCAGAGATGTCGACAGTCCGAGGGACTCACCGACTCTAGCCTCAGGGGCAGGAACAGCAACTCTAAGCCAGATGTCAGGCGGCACAAAGACAGTCTAGCCGGCCACCAGCCAAGCGGGAAGACAGCAAACCCCAATCCCCACCCCTCTCCTGCCCCACACTTGGCAGCTTTGGGATGTTCAGAAACCTGGACTCAAATCCTACCTCCTCCCGCCGAGTCTCAACTCTGCCCTTCACCAGTTCCATGACCTCGGACAAGCTCAAATTGCTGAGACTCGGTTTCCCCATCTGTACAAGGGGATAACATTCCCACCAGTCAAGGTCAGAGGAGCCTGGCCTGGATGGAGATCCTGAGGGCAGACACCCACGGGCTCCCCTCAGTTTCTCTGGGCCCTGGCACGCAGTAGGTACCTGATAAGGATTCATGAAATATGTGAATGAAGACTCACATTCTCATCCCAGCTCTTCACCTGCTTGCTGTGTGACCTTGGGCAAGTCACTCTCCCTCTCTGGGCCTATCTGGTCCTCTCAAAAATGAAGGTGGTGAGTGAATGTACAACCCCCCTGACTCTTTCTATCCCTTCGGGGTAATCAGATTTCACATTCAATGAAGGCAGGAGGCTGAGGCAGGCGCCCTCCCATAACAAGGGACACTAAGATACACTGACCTCAGCCTCCCTATGGGGCCCCAGCTGATCTCATTGGACCAACCCAACACCCAGGGAGAGAGGGCCCCACACTCCAGCCCTTCTTATAGGGGAGGAGACTGAGGTTCAGAGGGAACGTCACTGGCTCACAGTCATACAGCCGGCCTGCGGCAGAGCCAGGGTCTGTCTGATGCCAAAGTCACAGGAAAAAGTAAAATGTCCCAGACAAGCATCAGGTACACCCTCTCCCTCCTCCTCTCTCCAGCTCTCTCGTTTCCAACCCCCTCTTCTGCTCGCTCAGTCTCTTTCTCTTGTTCTCTCCCTCCCTTCCTCTTTCTCTTTTTCTCTCCCCCTGCCCCGTCCCGTATCAACACTCCCGCTTTGGGGGAAAGGGCCCTGAAGCGCACAGATGGGCTGAGAACACCCCGGGTGACACCACAGCCAAGGACAAAACACGAGGCCCCCATTCAGTGATTTCTCTGTGAACGCTGCCCGAGCGTTTCCACATCAGTCCCATCGGGTGGGGGCAGCATACGGCACGCATGGGGGCTCCTGAGGGGCCGGGAGGGCCCTCACCACCAACTGGGAGGCCCCACGAGGGTGAGGAACGGGCCTCGCTCCAGCCGCTGGGGCAGCTCCGTCTGGGGAGCGGCTCAGCCAGGCCCCTGGAAGCCTTCGGAAATTAATTGGAGTTGACTTGGCTGAGGGCAGCTGTCATTTAGATTGAGAACTGGCTGAGGGCTCCACTGAGGCGAAGCAGCAAGGGCATCCCTGGGATCAGGCTGCTGAGAGCTGGGGGCCGCACCGGGACGGGGGCGGGGGACTGATTTCCTGGGACCCTCCCCAGCCACAACGGAGGAGGCACCCGTGTGGCGTACAAGGGCCAGAGCCCAAGGATGGATGGGGCAGCCCCTTTCCCCGGCCTGAGTGCCTCCATCGGGCTCCTTCTCCCGGCGCCTGCGGCCATGTGGTCAGTGACCTGTGCCAGATGCAGCCCTGTGCACCCCCCAGGCCACTCCCAGCCTGCCTGCTGCCGGGACGTGACAGGCCGGGGGGCTGTGAGCCGCCCCTCAGCCTGCACCTTCCTTCTGACAGAGTGCACAGGGGTGTATCAGGGTGCTCGCGCAGGGGGAGCTCTGCACGGCATGTCCAGAGCACTGGGCTTCAGGATTGGCTTTGGGGATGTTAACTCCTCCCAGCCTCAGTTTTCTCATCCATGAAATGGGGCTAGAGACTGTATTATTCTCATAGGGCTGTTGGGAGAGTCCAGCGATAATACAAGCAAAGCACTTAACACACTGCCAGGCACCAAAGGTGCCCAAGAAATAGTAGCTGCTATTAGCATTTCTAGTACGCTTATTATACTGGAGATTCTCTCCAGCCCTGTCTCCAGCAGAGCCCTTCCCACTTTGTTTTCTCACCTTCTCGCCCACAATTCACCCCCATGACATTGGAACCAGTGCTGTGTGGCCCTGGGCAGGACACTATCCCTCTCTGAGCCCCCGTGTTTCACTGGGGGCAACTTAACACCACGGCCGACACCTCTCTGAGCTCCCCACTCTGCCTGGTGTGCAGTAAGCCATTCAATCATGATCTTTATAGAACAAGACAAATATATACACGTATTTCTATAGAATTATTGGGTTGGCCAAAAAGTTCGTTTGGGTTTTCCCCTACAACCTCAACGGGAAAACCCAAACGAACTTTTTGGCCAGCTCAACAGAACTGTGTTGTTTTCAGCCCATTGGAAGAAAAAACAGACTCAGTGACAAGTCTGAATTAAAAAAAAAAAATAAGTTTTTGAAGTGCTGATGCTTCTGGTGGAGGTTCTTGGGGGCATCTGCCCTGGTCACCCATCCTCTGGACTGTGGAAGTTTGTACTCTTCCTGTGGCAGGTTGGTGGGGAGGCAAGTGGCCTCTAGGCCCAGGTAACTTCCATAGCGCCGCTGTGTCCCGAGGAAGGGCTCTGCGTGGGCACTGGTCACGGGACAGTGATGCACTTTGGAGACAGAGGCTTGGGTTCAAACGCCAACCCTGTCACTGCCGGGCTGTGTGACCCACGATCAGCTGCTTTGACTCCCCGAGTCTCTATTTCCTCACCTAAAAAAATGAGTTTGGTTGTTGCTGCCTTGCAGAGAGGGGGAGGAAATGCCTGGTACCCAGGGATGCTCAATATCCAGTTACCATAATCATTTCCCCAAATCCAGGCCTGGGGCAGCCTGGAAGAAGGAGTCCTCTAGATGGTGATAACAGCATGACCATGGGCTAAGGCATCACAAGCAAATGCGTGCTCCAAGTTGTGTGCTGGGCGCTGGGTTCAGAGAGCCCCCAGCCTGGCGGAGAGATGTTCTGGTAACCACAGAACTGCAGAACAGAGACAATCTCTGTCAGAGCAAAGTGGGACCCAGGGGATGGGTGAGGATCTAGGGAGACTCTGTAGAGAAGAGGACGTGCTAGGGGGACTTAAGCATGAGTGTAAAGCTCTGCATCAAGAGAAGCGAGAGGGGTGCCCTAAACCCTGCTGTGACTATTTCAGAAGAGCAAGAGGCCAACCCTGACTTAGAGCCTGGGGGACCCAGAGGAAGAGGAGGCTGCAAAGCTCAAGCGGAGTGAGCCATGGAGGACTGGAAGCATTTTTGTTCCTGCAAAGGAGAGACAAGAAGGTTTTCGAGCAGGGGAGGGGCTTCGGGAATCTGTCAGAATTAATAAGAGGCTTGCACCTTATCCTTCCGGCCCTGGCATAGGACACCTGATTTAGAAACACACTTCCTCTTTAGGGACGAGGTCCCTTGCTCCCCAACTCTAAGCAAGTGGGGGGATCGGATTGCAGCCCCATGAGAACGATACTCTGAGAGAGCTCTGGTCCAGCTGGACCTGCCATTCCTCCCTGGCAGCTTCTGAGTCAGACACCTGTAACTCACGTCCCCAAGAAACCCAGCTCGGTCCTAATCCCAGCCCTGCCACGTCTCAGCTGGTGGCCCCCACAAAAGACTCCACCTCTCTGTGCCTCTACGTCCCCTCCTCACAGTGGACGTGATCATCATGCCCTGTGCTTTTACATCAGTGAACCCTCTCTGAGGATACAGGTGGGGAAATTGAGGCACAAAGGGGGCAGAATTGCATCCCAGGTCATCCACTGATGAGCAGAAGGGTTGAGGGCAAGTCACGATCTCTCTGCTTCTCAGCTTCCCCACTTGTGAAATGAGACTGTATACCAACTGGGCGGTGCTGCTGGGAGACTGACATTTGATAGAATTAACCAACAGACAAGAACTAGTTAGCACTTATCACGTGTTTGTTCTTTTAAACTCACTCCTTCCTCACCATAACTCTGGAGGGCAGCTTCTATTCTATTAGCCCCATTTCACAGATGAAGAGCCAGCCAGGGTCAGCACACTACTGCCCTCAGGGTATGTCCGGCCCACCATCTGTTTTTATAAATAAAGTTTTATTGAAACACAGCCATGCTCAAATGTTTACATTTTCTCTATGGCTGCTTTCTTATAAAAGTGGCAGAGCTGAGTCATTGTGACAGAGGTTGTATAACCCACAAACCTAAAATATTTACTATCAGGCCCTTTACAAAGAAAGTTTGCCAACTCCTGAACCTGGGGCTTAGAGAGAAGGTCCCGGCCCAGTGCTGGGATGGATGCCATGTCTACCAGAGCACTCAGGCCCTGCCTGCCTGGCCTGTCACCCTCCACTTTGCCCACTACTCTGTCCTTCCCCAAGTCGAGGTTGAGCTGAGGGGGGTCCTCAGGGGCTGTGAGTGCTGGGGGCTGCCTGATGTGGGCGACTCACCTTTCCTTGCAGAGCTCACCTTTCTCCTCTTTTGTTACATTTGTGGACATGTTTTAGAATGACTTTTTTTTTTTTAACAACAACCTCTCTCCCCTACAAGCAGCGTTTTACGATTTTATTAATTTTTAAGTAGGAAGGCAGAACGGTTTCCATTATAGCCAGAGAAGGAAGACCAGGGCCACGTGAACGGGGAGGACACTTCTGATTCCCTAAGGGTCACCACGCAAGTCCTCCCAGATCAGCGGTGTTGTCGACACACCAACATCTTTCTCGGGAGCATGTATGGAGCACCTACTGTGTGCCAAGCTGCTCCTTCCTACTAGCGTGAACTTGGATAATGCTGCTTGCAGAGGAGAGAGGTTGCTGTAAAAAAAAAAAAATCATTCTAACACGCGCCCACAAATGCAACAAAAGAGGAGCAAGGTGAGCTCTCCGAGGAAAGGCGAGTTGCCCGTATCATGGGCAGCCCCCAGCACTCACAGCCCCTGAGGATCCCCCCTCAGCTCAGCCTCGACTCGGGGAAGGACAGAGTAGTGGGCAAAGTGGAGGGTGACAGGCCGGGCGGGCAGGGCCTGAGTGCTCTGGTAGGCACGGCAACCGCCCTGGGGCTGGCCCAGGACCTTCTCACTGGCTGACCTCATTTACCCCCTCAACAGCCCCATGAGGACCAAGGTCACACAGCTAGAAAGTGGAGAGCTAGCATCTGAACCCAAGTCTGTGTGAGTCCAGAGTCTGTATCCTTTTAAGCAGCCCGTGGCATCTGCTTGGCCTGGGGAGGGAGACAGGTGGAGCAGTAGAAGCTGGCCTGGGCTTGGAAGAAGCTGGTTGGTCCCTCCCATCCAGACAACACGGACCAAAGTTCCTGGGACGCCCGGCCTGGCACACCCACCTCCCGAGGGTTCCAACAGGTCCAGCCTTGGGCTTTCTGGGTTCGAGGCGTGTCTGCCAAAAACAAACCCCAATGTGCTGTCTCTCCACGCCGGGCTCTCCTCCCCTACTCCAGGAAGCCAAGCACCAGCCCTGCCTGAAGCTGGCTGTGTGACTTCAGGTGCATCATTTGCCCTCTCTGGGCTGCCACTGTACATGTCAGGAGTCCCGGCTGCCAGGCCTGTGACTCTGTGACCTAAAGAAGCCACCCAAGTCGGTGTTCCCCACCCCAGATTATGCTATAGACGGATGGGAAATGTTAGCTAAGCTCTACCTTGGAGCGGCAGAGGGGACTGGCTCGGCCCTATGTGCTCCTGCTGGGCCTGCAACGCCCACAGTGTTTCTCTGGGGCTGAGCTGGGAAGGCGAGGGACACGGCATTCCTTCCAGGCAGGGAGTGTGAGAAGAGGCAGGCACGAGGGCGGGGGCCAGGTGACTAAGCCGACCCCAGTCTCGCCTCCTGTCACATTTTCCATGGACGAGACACATTTTGCAACACCCACACCCCACCTCTTGGAAGGATTTTCTGGATTTGGCCTATGTCTTAGGCATGGAGAAGCAGGATTAAGACTCAGTGCCTCTCCTCCCACGGCAGAGGTCACAGTTCCTTGTCTCTGTGATCTTCTGAGGAAAGCAGAACTGGATCCTAGGAAGACTGGGCTGGCTGGTGCTATACACTGGGGAAACTGAGGCCAGAGAGGGTTAAGTCAGGGGCAGGAGTGTGACCAAATCAGAGGATTCTGGCCTGCCTGCTGAAGCCAGCACTCAGCCCGCTCCTCATTCAGAAAGTTTCACAGTGGAGTTTGCAGTACGCTGTCACCAAGTGATGGCAAAACTACTCTCGCCAGCTCTCCCCTCTTCCTCAACCACTACTGTCACTTCTCCCTTCACCTAACAATTCCACGTTCTCCTTACTCAGGTAGGGCTCTCCAAGCCCCACAGTGGGCTCCAATGACCACCAGGCTGTGACCTCTGGTGCTAACCCTGACTTCTCATAATTGTCCTGCTCTGTGCTACTGCCTCTAGAATGTGAGCTCCATGAAATCAGTAGCCTTGTCTCTCCTATTCACCACGGTGGCCCTTGCACCTGGCACATAGTAGGCTCTCAACCAATATGTGCTGACTGCACCAGTTCCTGGGGGCAGGAACAAACCCTAAAGAATCATTAAAACAAGGAAGATTCAAACCACATCACCTGGGCCTCCAGAGACCTAAATAGGATCTAAGGCTTCCTGGGTGCCAATGAAGCAAGACTTTATTAGGAGGTTTGCACACTGCCCCTCCCCAAAATCCACTGAGAAGGGCCACCCCCTCCAGACCATCCAGAAATGGAGGAATTGCATCCACTTACTCTCCAGATCCCCAACCCAGCCAGCAGACTTCCTTCCAAGTCTGGAGGTTAGAATTCTCCCCTCTTATGTTAGATCTGGCTGGTGTGCGAGGAAGGCACAAGAAGCAGGTGCCTTTAATGGAGAGAAAAACTCGAAGGGTCAGCTGACAAATGCCAGCGATTTCCTCCTGCTGGAGAATGATGACCCAGGGAGTCCCGACCAACACCCCCACCCAGACACCCTTCCTGCCTACGGACCCTGAGCCTGGACTTGCTGGGATAACACCTCTGAGATGGACTTTAAGTTGACACCAGGCATGGGAATCAGTTAAATTACCCTCCAATGCTCTGACATTGTCTCTCTTTTTAGTTCTTTTCCAGGGAAAGGAACCACATCCCAGACACTATTCTCCAAGTTTCTTGTATATCACTGCACTGGGTCCTCTTGTTAACCTTTGGAGGGTGGAGCTGTTATTCCCTTTTTTTTTTTTTCAGTGTCTGCCCTGGGGTTTTTGTTTGGCTTGTTGTATGTACACGTTATTCCTTTTTAAAGGATGTTAGAAACAGGTTCAGAGAGGTTGGGTGACTTACTCAACATCACACAGCTAGGGAGTGACCAAGGCAGGATGAAGCCAAGACAGTTTCCGAAGGCTTTCTATTTTTTCCCCACACCAGAAAGGGAGGGAGAGGAAGGAAGGAAGGAAGAGAGAAGGCAAGAAAAGAGTAAAAAATGATTCTCACTCTCCTAAAGGCCATCACCTGGCCTTCCCTCTTGGTCCACCTACTCTGTGCCTGGAAACACCTGCCTGTTTCCTGGGGTGCCACGGGATGAGGAAATGCTGGCCTCCATGTCACGGCTTGATGGGGGCATCTGATCCAGACCAGGCCTTGCCCACTGCAGGGTCTGAGTTCTGGGGAACCAGGCCCCCTGGGGAGGCGAGCGGAACAGAAAGGAAAAGCGTTTATCGTCCTGTGCAGAGCTCACCCACCTGAGCAAAGCTCTTGCAGAGGTGGTTTCCAGCTGCCTGGGGGCAGGTGTCTGTTGCTAAGCAACAGGCTTTCACCCAACAGGCTATCCAGAGTTCATGGCACACTTGGGGTATAACAAGTTGATGATCTTAGGGGCCTTTACAAGTTCAGGGGCTCTAGGAGTCAAGAAGCAGGCCATCCAGTATAGTAGCCACTAGCCACATGTGATGTCTTAAATTTAAATAAAATTTAAACATCAATTCCTCATTCACAACTAACCACACTTCAAGTGTTTGACAGCCATCTGTGGCTAGCGGTTACCGTACTGGACAGTGCAGACATAGGACAACTCCATCATCGCAGAAGGTTCTACTGGACAGAGCTGGTCCAGAACTACAATCTACAAAGTCTCTCCCAATCTGCGTCAGCAGCTGCCGTGACTACTAGTTTTCTTACAAAAGGAAAGCCCTATTGTCTTTCAAATAGGGAGGTTCCATAGATGGAGTTACATTTTGGGCTGGAAGGAGGCACAAAGGTCATGTCTTCCAGGATTATCAACCACCTGGGACTCACACCAAAACGTATTTCCTCTCGAGTCCACAGCAAACTGTTCATCAGCCTTGGCTCTCCCTCCCACAGAACCCAGAGACAGCTTCAGAGTCTTTCTCAACACAATGCTCTAGGCAGCCAGAACTAATCCATCCAGTTTAGCACTTGACATTGAATCTGTCAATCTGACCTGGTCCAATCACAGAGAGGAGGAAAGTGAGGCCCAGTGAAATAAAGTGACTTCCCTGAGGTCAGACGATGGTTCAAGGTCAGGCTAGGATTAAAACTCACATCTCCTGCTTCCTGTTCTCCCCATCACATCTCCCCCATGAAAGCTCTGGATAGTCCAAGTTCATGATCCTCAAAAAAGAGGCCAGGAAATGCAGTGACTAAAGGCTAAGAAGAGTGATGGTAATATTAGCAATAATAATACCAATGAGGCCAGGTTATTGATCACCTGCTCTGTGGCTGACCCCAAGCCTCACTTCT
Organism: Hippopotamus amphibius kiboko; assembly: GCF_030028045.1. Lineage (NCBI taxonomy): Eukaryota > Metazoa > Chordata > Mammalia > Artiodactyla > Hippopotamidae > Hippopotamus > Hippopotamus amphibius. The sequence goes on along the minus strand of NC_080193.1, from coordinate 6,263,454 downwards.
AACCAGTACCTTCCATTATTCTCACGACAACCTATAATGTACACATCACGATCCCCGTTTTCCAGAAGATAAGTAAAGGGAGCTTGGAAGATCCATGGGGACCCACCCAAGGTCACATCATCACTAAGTGGCACTCATCCTCTGATATGGATAACTGGCATTCGGAGCACTCAGCACTGATTATGCACGACTCCACATTCCTCACTCCAACCCAAGACAATCTCTGGCCTCCTCTTACAGGACTCTCCCGCAAGTCCTCTCTGGCCAGCATGGAAGATGGATCCCACAGTCCCCAGCATTAATTCACAGAATGATCAAAACTGCCCCCATTTTACAGATGAGAAAAACTGAGGTTCGGAGAAGGAAGTTGTTTTGGCCAAAGTCCCACAGTTGGGAAGTGGTGTTGCTGGGATGTGAACGCTGGAGAGAGAACACTAAACTTTGGATTCCGTTTCTGGAAGTCGACTGCTGGGATCTTCCAGAGAGGTTGTGGGACAGGACATGTGTAGAGCCAGCTGCTGGAAAAGCCAAGCCCAATACTCCTGGCTGAGGCTCCTCAGATATAAAATATGGGGAAGGGGGCTGTGCATTTCCTCCTGCTCGGTCCTCCCCAGAACTCTCTACCTTGGGGAGAAATCACCACTGTGGGTTTAAGTCCTGGTGTCGGGGACAGTCGGGGGCAGCTCACACTCAGCCTCCAACGAGCCCAGCACCCAGCCCAGCAGGCACCAACTCAGTCTGTTCTCACCCCAGTGCTTCTCCGCTGCTCGGTACAGAAATTGCCCAAGACTAATTGTAAGTAACATTTAATTTTATCAGGGATAATTACATGAAATTAATTCAGCTTCTACCTGCAAGCACTTTGTTACCACTCGCTTTTCGAGGGAGCTGGGGTGAACACTGAGGACCACAGAAGCAACCAGGGGAGGGGAGAAGGGAGAGGCTGCTGAGATCGGGACTGAACAAGCAACAGACATCACAAGTAATCAAGTGAAGATAACGGCTAGCACTTAAGTGAGCACCAACTGTATGCTTGTGTGAAATGTTCCTCATATGATGTCACTTTAACTCAGGACAGTCCTGTAGGTGGGCATGTGAGACCACACCCCCCATGCCCCCCATTTATAGAAGAGGCCACTGGATCTCAAAGGAGCAGACATCTATGTGCCATCAAGGAGAGAGCTGGACTCTGGTTGAAGCCCTTCCCGGCCACTTCCTAGCAGTGTGATCTTGGACAAGCCAGCTTGGGCCTCGATTTCCTCATCTGTCAAATGGGAATAAGGACAGTAAACTGCGCCGGTGGTTTTGAAGAGTCAATAAGATAATGCAGGGACTTCCCTGGTGGTCCAGTGGGTAAGACTCCATGCTCCCAAGCAGGGGGCCAGCCTGGGTTCGATCCCTGGTTGGGGAACTAGATCCCCCATGCATGCTGCAACTAAGAAGTCTGCATGCCGCAACAAAGATCCTTCATGCCACTACTAAGACCCAGTGCAGCCTAAAGTAATTAATTAATTAATTAAATATTTTTTAAAAATATAAGATAGTGCTGATGACACACTTAACACAAGTGGCACTCAGAAAGTGCTCAACGGATGCTGGGGGCACTTTCACCCTCGTCATCCTCCAACAGCACTGGTGCAGGCTGGGGCCTTCTGCTTCCATGAGCCCCAGTTTGAGGCTGGGTTGGGGGAGGATCAGGAGAAGAATCTGAAGAAGGCCAAGCTCTCTCGGCCTCCCCAAGGAGGCCTCACACACAGAATCTCTGAGCCAAGAAGCACAAATGAGGCCCTGAACAGGCTGGGAAACCCAGCCTGCTTCTCCCCAGGCTCCAGCCCCCAACCCAACCCTCCAGGAGCCCATGTGGGGGCACAGGCTTCCCCAGGGCACCAAGAAGAAAAGGGGGCCCCTCTCCCACAGCTGCTATCGCTGCCAGCCTCCCTGAGGCCTGAGGGGGGATGGAGCCGCTCTGAAAGGCCGCCGGGCGCCGGGGGTTCATTCAGCTGTTTTCGGGTGGCTCCAATGAGTTCATTTTACCGCGGTGGAATATTAAACAGCTCCTGGGGAAACAGATGCTGGGCTTTGGCTTCACAGGGAGGGAGGAAGGGAGGCCACAGGCCAGCAAGGGGAGAATTCAAGTTCCGCTTCAGGCGGCTCCAAAGACCTTTCCAGGCTCGACTCAGCCTGAGTCGTTGTCACGGTGACCAGTGCCTGGGGACCAAGTGCACAGCATCATGTGGGAAGCCAGGCCGGCACCTTGAATGTTTCACTTCACTTAGGCCTCACAACCGTAGGAAACAGGAGCTCCACTATGCCCATTTCACAGACAAGAAAATTGAGGAACAGAGTAGCAAAATGACTCACTCAAGGCCAGACAACAAAAAAGGGCACTGATATTCGAACTCAGGTCCCGAAACATCACCTTGGTCCTTTTATCTACATAACTATCACTCACCACCCCCACGGTACCCTCTCACGGGTAGATACGGAGCAAATGGACCCCTGGACAGAGGTGCAGCTGCCAGGTGCTGTGCCTGCCCCGTGCTCAGATTTCCCTCCACTCTGCAGAGAACAATTCCACTTCCTATTATTCTAATAATAATCCCTGACATCTGAGCAGCTTTCTTGGAGGCTGCCAAACGCGTCTGGGTGTATCACTTCCTTGAAGCTTCAGAGCAGCTTCCCCATTCCAGACAGGGAAACTGAGGCCCAGCCAGCAGGGTAGACCACAAAGCCTCCGCCCAATTAAAGGCAAAGTGATGAACAAACCCTCCTCTGCTTCCCCTGCAGACTCCAGGTCCAGGTTTATCCCACTGCCTACGGAGGAAGTTGGCATTCTCTCCCCACCACCAGAGCACAGAGAGGTGAGGTGACTTGCCCAGAGCCACACAGCTGGGTTCCAAGATCAATCCCTCAAGCTGGGCAGAGCGCCCCACTCCCAACTCTCACTGGCTCCTTGCTATCCAAAGAGGTGCTGATCATAACATGGGGCTTCTTCCCTTTGGGACTTCATCAGAGCCTACATTTTTTCCCTCCATGATTAGGAATAAATAATAATGATAACAATTAACATGTATTAAGTTTACCAGGTACAATTCACCGATCATAAGGCTTAATGTGTATGAATGGGTGTAGCGCCCCACCGCATGGAACCCCGAGAGGCGGACACTGCCTTCATCCTCAAGTCACAGATGAGGAACTGAAGCTCGGGGACCAACACCATATGGTCTCGCCATTGCCCTTGGGCAACTTCATGGGTGATGGAGACCAGGTGGTCATGAGGCATGAGCTCTGTACTGTTTTTCTGTTTCCATGGACTGGCAGTGTCCCCGTGCTTAGGGGCAGCCTGGCCCAGTGGGCAGAAAGATGGGAGTTGCGGGGGTTGGGGGGCAGATCCGGCTACACCACCTGCCAGCCACACCCACAAGCAGGTCCTTTTCCTCTCTGCACCTCACCCTTCTCATCTGTAAAATGGATCAACAGAAGTAGCTGCTTCACAGTGGGGTGAGGATGCTATGGGCAACTCAGAGGAGGCACTGGCACAAGCTTGGCTCTCAAACTGGCCCCCCTGACCTTTCAATGGCTGCAGAGTGGTAAAGAGTCCAAGCCATCCTTGAGCCAGGCCTCTTCTCTTACTGGACTCTAGAGATTGGGGTTGAGGGTGGGGCAGCCTCTGGGAAATAGGAGTCGAAGGTTCAGAATAAGAATCGTTGGGCCCCAATCCTACCCCTATCAGCTGAGAGACAGTGTGTCACCATGTGTCTTGGGCCTCAGTTTCCCAGTCTGTGACGTAAGATGCCTCCTAGGATGCTGACGGGGTTAGAGCAGTGGATGGCGTCAGGCCTGCCCCACCAACCGCATCCAACTCGAGTCCAGTTTCCAGCACACCAGAGGTGCTCAGTACGTGCTCTTGGGACCACAAATCCAATTTGCATTCTTCTAAGGGCTGCTGCTGTGGCTGCCCTAGCCCTGCCCCTGCTCCCCTTCCCCGCAAAACCATGGGAGTAGTTTTCAGCCCAAAACCCTAAAAAAGAAGTCTCGGTGACAAAGTCCCCTGACTCGAGTGCAAAGAGTAGTAAGAAGCGCCCAGAAGCCACAGGCAGGGGCTGGGCTCCAAGGGGTTAAGCTCAGCTCTGATTTCTCCCGAATGGCAAAGACAGCAGCTGCCCCCCTGCTCCCCGCTGCCTGAGGCCTGACCTCTGACATTTCCACTCCCAGCCGCACTTGCATTTAAAAAAGGGAAGGAAAAAAATTTAACCCTCCACACAAACAGTTTGGTGAGAAATGGGGTTGGGGGGGGGTGGCAAGGAAGGAGGGGGTTGCTGCAGATTTCCTTTAACAGAGTTCAGTTCACCCAAAAAAACATTTTTTTAAAGAAAGACCTAGAAGGGAGGCAGAAGGGGGAACAGGAGAATGAAAAGGTGGCAGACAAGTTCTCCGGAATCAGCGGGCACCAATACATTTTCTGATTAATTAACCCTGAAAGGGGCCCCTCTCCCAGCCTTTCCTGGGGGGAGGTTCTGGCTGGCAGAGCCCCGTGTGCAGAGCGGGGCGGCCTCTCTGGGGGGGGATTCACTTAGAGGTCCCGGGGGAGCTCAATCCCCTCTCGAGGCTGCGCTGCAGTTAAAGCCAAGGATGATAAGGAAATTTATCAAATGAGATTTACACAGGGAAACCCTAATTAAGAGGTTAGTCTCCAGTTTAATTGCTTTCAAACCTAGGCAGGCAGGCCCAGGCAGATGGATTTTCAGTCTGACCTCATTAAAAAATAATAATAACCAAATAGAATACAGAGGAAAATCCGAAGTCCACAATGTGGCTAACAAGCAGAGGTGGGGAGAAAGGAGGATGAAGGGCCGGGGCCGGGCCTGACCCAGAATCCACTGGCTCGTGCCCCCTGGGCTGGCCGCAGACCCTGAGCTTGTGGTCCTCTTCTCTCCCCTCTTGAAATCGGGTGGTTCTGGGCTCCCCACTCCTTGAAGCCTTTTCTCCCCCAGCCCCTGTTCCCTCTGAAGCGGGCAGGCCGAACATAAATTGGAAGCATGCATCCCCCCCACCCCCACCCCCCAACCCCAGACGGACGCCACATACCAGACAAAACGACTACAGGCCTGGTCATCTGGGGTTAAGAATGGTTTTTGTTTTTGGCAGGGAATGTGGAGGAGCCCAAAGGAACTTGCCCAGCCGATTGTTCCAGGAATGAAAGGCAGAGAAGGAAAGGGGGGCGGGGGGAATGGCAGAGAGGGAGATGGGGAAAACACCTGGGGAACCACAGCCAGAGATGCTTCTCTGTTCCCCGGGGAATGGCATGCGAAGTTTTGCACTGGTCTTTAAAGCACAAGGAGGACCTGGACGTACCCCACTCTGGGCAGATAGGATTTTGCTCCTTATGTGTACCCTTTTCACTCTCCCCTAAAACCATAAATTAATGCTTGAGGCAGAGAATCAGAAGAGATTTCTTTCCAAAAGCAAAATCTAGAAAAAAAAATCTCCAGCAAACAAACTCGCTCACTGTCACACGGATCTGGGGGAGAAACCCAGGCAAGAAGCAAAGTCCCACAGGGTACCCGTCTCTTCTGTCCCGAGTCGTTGACCCAGGCCGATGACAAAGTACCAGGTCACAAAGTACCTGGTCACTCCTAGCCAGGCACAGATTTGAAGGTCGACTCATGGTGTGTCTCATAACTGCCCATGCAGAACACATCACCTTTCATATACAGTGCGATTAATATGCTTTATATATTATTAGCATCGCTGCTATGATTTTTCAAGAAGTTTCCTCACATTAGCAACGGACTGATTTTCCAAACCCTACTCAAGCAGAGACGCTGAGAAGTGGGCATGCAGAGCGAGGGTATTGAAAACTCTTCAGAAAATGCACGATTTTTATCTCAGAGCTGTTTGTCACAGACTTGCGTTCCAAAACATCTAGCCAGCCGTCTGGGGAATTTCTGCCAGCTGCAGTGGCCCCCATCACTACCATCCAGGCACCCAAGATCACCCTCCAATACCCTGCAGGCCGATTCCTCAGGGCCCACAGGGAAGGAGTGATGCTGTCAAGGGGCGCCCACCCCCTACTTTCTGCAGTGTACCACCTCTTCCCCTTGTATGTTCCCGATTCCTCCTGCCCAGGAGGTGGAAAGCGTCTTATTTACGTCAGGGTTTCGTGACCTCTATGATGTGCCAGACACTGGGCTGAATGCTTCTCGTTCTCTCCCCTGATCCTCACCAAGACCCTGTTTAACCCAAAAAACAGATGAGGAGACTGAGACCCAGGGCGGTGAAGGGACCCATGCAGGCGGAGGCAGGGCTGCTACGGCTGCAACACTGACTTCCTGCGATGTCCTCCTCCCCAAGGCCTGGGACGCGAAAGGCAGTTCCAATGGCCAGCGATCAGGGGACTAATGGAGGAAATTCCAGCCTCCTCTCACAGCCCACCAGGGTCAGCCGGGCCCTGATGTCTGTAACAAGCCTTGGGTGGGACGGGGCTGTGTCCTGGGCCCCCAGGTCTTGGGCAAGCACAGCCCATGGCAGGGAGGGGCTGGTGAGGACCTGTGTTGGGGATGGAGAGAGGGGGCAAGTGACATTGGGATGAGGAATTCCAATGCCTAAGGCGCCCTCCCTTTCCTACTCACCCCGCCAGAGAAGTGGACTGGGATGCTTGACGCTGGACCAGCCCCACCCCAGCTCCTCTGGAGGAAATCCCCACCACACCTGCTAGGTCTTAGGAGGGTTAGGGTAGCACTGGCCCCCAGCACTGGGACCAGACAAGGATGCACCCCAATGGCTGCCAGAGCCCCTTCCTTCATTCATCCAATCCCTGGGCACCCACTGGCCATGGAGTCAGTGCCAGGTGCCGGGGAAAAGTGCCACTTTGTCTTCTTTCTCAACTCATACAGCAGAGCTCCCTGCCATCCTGGCCAACGGGCCTGCCTCAGAACCCCTCTACTTACACTGGCCAATGTCCTGTGGATCATTAATGCAACTTGTCCTTTTTCTCTATGTATTTACTGGGAAATTCCCTCACTCAACAAGCACGGCGTCTGTTTTGTTCACAGCACCGATTCCAGCATGGTGCAGGGCGCAAAGAGGGTGATGATACACAAACAGATCCTCCCTGCTCACAGGGCAACTAGGAGACACCAGAATTGACCCACTTGACAGACAGGCAGACCGAGGCTCAGCAAGGTTGCACAGCCTTGCCCCAATCACACCAGGCCACCTCCTGGCCCCCAGGCCTAGGGCCCTGACTGCTGTCCCTTCACCCACAGGAGGTGAAGATTTGGATAGTCAGTGAGTGACAGGACTGGCAATTGTCAGGAGGGGGATGTGCAAGACTGGGAGTTGGGTTTTGGTTTTGGTTTTTGGGTGTTTTTTTTTTTTGCCAGTCTCTGTTTTTACTTTTTTTTGTTGTTGTTGAATTATAGTTGATTTACAATATTGTGTTAGTTCCAAGTGTGCAGCAAAGTCATTATTTCAAGCATCTGTTGGTAAGAAATCAGCTTCCCGGCTCATTCTTAGTGGTTCTGAGCACAGGCTCCCAAGTCAGACAGGCCCAGGTGTGAATCTGCCCTCTGCTCCCCACTTCCCAGCTGGGCGACTTCGGGCAGATCACTTTCCCTCTCTGAGCCCCAGTTTTCTCAACTATAAAATGGGGCTTGGTGTGACTGGTACTCAATGACTGCGGTCTGTTACAATTCCTTTGCAACTCAGAGAGTCAAGGAGGAAAGCAAAAGAAAAGCTTCCAGAAGGTGGACGCCAGGCCCGGGTCACCCAGAGGCTCAGTCCGGCTGGTCCTGTGCCTTCCTGTCCGATGACCTCTGTCGGGCCTGGAGAACAATGCCTGGGAAAAGAAGGAAACAGTCTCCCTGGGCTAGGACGTGAACCATGCCCTGCCCAGATCAGGGAGAGGACGGACATCCCCCATACCCCCCCAACTGTGGCAGGCCGAGTGCTCCCCTGGGGCCTGAGGGCCCTGTCCTTGGGGAGGGTGGGGACAGCCCCTGCCCTAACCTGTGGCCCGGGTGCTGTCAAACTATTGGAAGAGAGTTTCTGCCTCCTCAGAAGGGGCCAGGCAGGAAGGAAGAGACGGGAAACAGACATTTCTCAGCTACTCTGGGCTCAGATGCAACCACCACTAATCAAACATCTACTATGTGCCGTGAGGTCCCATCCCTCTTGCGCCCAGGGCCCTCCCCTGCACAGCCCCTCCCCCCCCATCATGCTTAGAATCAAACCCACCCTCCTGACTTGAGTATGATGACAAGCCCTGAGTGGTCCTACCCCTCCTGCCTGGACAGGCTCTCCCCCAATGCAGCCCCTCCCTGTTCCTGGAACTTGCCAGTTCAGTCCTGCCTCAAGGCTCCTGCTCTCCCCTTGCCTGGAACACCCTTCCTGCAGAGCTGGACCAGGCTGGCTCCAGGGTGTGAGAACCTATTGTTAAATATTCAGGAATTCTGCAAGCCAGCTGACAGCTAACATTACATCCTGACATGGGCCACGGTGGGAGTATTTACACCACAGGCATTGGCAAACTCTGTAAGCCGAACTTTCCCCATCCCCGGAGAGCCAGTTCTTGAATGGTTACCAGCACACCACTGGCTGACTCCTCGTCATTCAGGCCTCAGCTTAACCATCACCACCTCACAGGGGCCTCCCCGGAGGCCCCGTCTAGAACCTCTCATGCCCGTTCCCTTCTGATTCTCTGTTCCTGGCCCTGCTCACCCTGTGACATTCTTCCTGTTTATTGTTTGTCTGTTGGTCTGCCCCTCTCCTAGACTGTAAACTCCGTGAGGGCAGAAGCTTCTGTCTAACCGGTTCCCCACTGCATCTCGGCACCTAGAACAGCACTGCCACGTGGTAAGTGCTTGATCCGCGTTTGCTGAATGAGTAAGTATGCTGGGCGCTTTGCATCCAGACTTTACGACCACTCTTTCGGGATTATTTTGAACCTCACCTCAATCCCTCACTGTAGTTCAGAGATTCTCAGCCTTGGCACTTGGGGTATTTGGGGCTAGATAATTCTTTGTCGGGGAGGAGATGGGGTGAGGATGGCCCCTGGGCACCGCAGGGTGTTTAGCAGGATCCCTGGCCTCTACCCTGACGCCAGGAGCGCCCTCCTTCCCTGCGGCTGTGACGACCAGACACTGGCGAGCATCCCGGGGAGGTCACATCACCCTAGGGTAGGGACCACAGCCAGGGTCCTCAGGGGGCTGTGTTGCTCCCCCCAGGTTGCCGCGGAACACGCTGAGGCTGGGCGAGGTGCTGGGACGTGGCCGAGGGTCCCCTGTGGGAACACAGAATGCCTTCCCTCCAGCTGATTCCAAAGCCCTTTCACCCACCAACCTAGCCTGCTGCTCGCTGCCCCCAGGGCACAGGGCTCAGCAACCCTGAGACGGGCACAGGGACTCCCCCCGTGTTACGGGTCCTGTAACCTTGCGATTCCCCTGCTCAGGGTCACACAGCACACAAGTAGCAGAGCCAGGATGCGAACCCAAGCCTGTGTGACAGCTACGCCCTCTCACCCTCGCCGGGGGCAGAGACCTCGCTCACTCACTCCCAGGCGCATCTTGTCTTTCTCTCTCTGTCTCTCTCTGTCTCTCCTCTCTCGTGTTCTCTCCCTGTTCAGCCCGAGTCTGCCAGGTTCCCGAGGCCCCACCTGAGGTGCCAGACACGGGGGTCCAACTGCTTTATTGCCAGCACCCAGACTGTTTATGGCTGGCACAAGCTCCTGGCAAAGTGCTCAGAGGCTGGGGGCGGGCTCATTTCACAGATTCCTTCCACGAGAAGGCTGACCATTCCTCACATGTATCAGAAAACTGTTCCTTCAGAGCCCAGGGGAGCTGTCAGGGAAAAATATCGGAGCGTTGCCATCCTACCGCCAGGGACCCGGGCCTGACCGTGGCTGCCCACACCAGGCCAGGGCCAGCCCACCAAGGTCCGTGCACAATCTGCCTTCCCCCTGCAAGGACAGAGTCTGACAGCAAGGCCTCAGATGGCTGCTGCAGGAGCAGTGGGTTCCAGCCCGGCCCTGCCCTAGGCCAGATAACACATACTGAGCCCGCCCTCGGGTGCCAGGTCCTGTGCTAAGGGCCTGATGTACGTACAGCCTGGTGTGGCTCCACCTCCAGCCAGCACGACCCTGTAGCTGAGGACAAGTCACATGGCCTCTCTGCGATTCATTTCCTCACCCCTAAGATGGGACAAAAACTAACAGCAACACCATATTGTACTTCAAAGGGTCATATGATGCTATAAATGAAACATCGGGCATACAGTAGGGGGTTAATAAAAGCTGGTGCTGGCACAGCACTTCCTCAGTGTTAGGCAGTCTTCTAAGCATCTACTCATGTATATATTAACTCATGGAAGCCTCCCCACCCCATGAGGTACGAACTATTATCCTCTTTCCCTGATGAGTAAATGGAGGCACAGAGAGGTTAAACAGCCTACCCAAGGTCACACAGCTAGGAAGTAGAGTTGCTTGGGTGTGAACCCAAGTAATCTGGCACAAAAGCCTGTGCTCTTAACCACATCATTATAATCATCCTATTTAGTCTTCACAATGCTTCCATGAGATGAGCACAATTTTTTTTTCCTTTTTTCAATTTTATAGGAAACCAAGCTGGGAACACTGAAGAGGTGATGGTCGCATAGCTCAGAAGAGTCAAAGAGCCAGGCCTGACACCCGTCTGGCAGGATCCAGTGTGACTGTGGCTTCTCCAAGGTCAAGAACTCTCTCCTCTACATCCCATACCTCCTACAGCTCTGAAAGAGGAAGGGGAACAGTGGTGCTGTCGTCAGCAATATGTGTCATGCTGCCTCCTACAAAAGGTTTGGAAACTTCTGGTTTAAGAAGACCTGACCCTGGAGCCAGGCTCAGCAAAATCAGATCCTAGCACCCAGGTAAGGGGTCAAGAGGTAGTAAGGCAAGGTCAGGGCCGAAGTTCAGCTATAGTGCAATCCTTGTTGTGCAGCCGTGGTGTGTGACCTTGGCCAAGCTGCTTGCCCCCTCTGGGCCTTGGATCTCTCGGCTGGAAAATGTTGTGTAGAAGCGGTACAAAAATGAGAGAAGTTTTTTTCCCCATCCTAGAATTTTACCTGAACTTTCACCTTCGTGCTATTTCAATAGGGAGAATTACAAGCATGTTTTCCAGGATATCCATCTACCGTGACACTGCAGCTTCACCCTCCGTCCCGTCTGGACATCTAAGTTGCCAACGCAAGTCTACCCAGTATCTCCACATACACACACCCAGCAGGAAAAATTGGGTCAGCAGACAGTGGCCCACGGCAGCCAGCAAAATAAGCTCTCAAAGACTTTCCACAATGATGCCACCACAAAGTTATGCCAGATCGCACAAAGTAGGCCTTCTAAGAAGTTCTAAATTTCCACTCCTCCCCAAATGGCCACAGAGGCCCTAGCAGAGAGCTGACCCACAGAACTGCCCCTAGGTGGGTGCTCTGGGGCTAAAAGTATCCTCTTTCACAGCTGTCACATAAAGGGGAGCAGGCAGTGGGCACCTAGGGCTCCTCAGAAGCAATGAAAAAGCCATGGAGAAAGGGATGCACCAAGAGGATGATGGGAAATTCCCTGGGGCAAGAGAGGTAAGCCTCCTGCCCAGGGAAGGTGAGGGGGTGAGGGGCACTAAGCACATATAGTTCAGATTTCAAGACCAGTTTCTCTAGTTGTGGACACCATCAGACACCCCCAAACCCACCAGGAGAAGAAGGAAGAAAAAACACCCCATGTGGGCGAACCCAGCCCCTCTCCCTGTTCTCAGCCTTAACGTGGACAGGAAAGAGACAGAACCACCATTCCATCCTCTACAGGATCTTGAGCACAGAGTAGGGAGGGAAGGGGTCTACTGAAACTGGGACACCAGTTTTTGCAGGCTTAAAAACAGATCAATTTTACTCTAAAGTTTAAAATGAAACATGCTCCTGTTTGGGAAAAGAATTTCATGAGGAGGAAAATATAATATAAAAATACCCATTTAGGAAGAATGTGCTATTAATTCTTAGCACTCTATGCAGAAGGGAAAATTGCATTTTTATCTAAATGGTTTGTCTGCATAAGCCATTTACAATACTCTTTGCCTCTCTATAATAGGCCCTGCAACCATTAGTAGTGGGACGACCAGGCTGAGGGCCGAAATCGCCCTCAAACACATTTAATACATAACCCCTGAAAATCTATTCCAACAGGGACCTCAGCAAACAGGCCCAGCATTCCTTTTTTTTTTTTTTTTTTTTAAGGAAGAAATAAATATTGCTGAGGGGGTTGGGAGTAGTGTGCTGATAGAGGAGGAAGGGACAAGATGGTTGAAGTTAAAAGCGAGCGCTCAGGGTCCCTATAGCCAGCTTTAAAACTGCAACCGATATTTTGGTTGTATGACCACAACCATTTGACTGCCTGCGTGTGTATGGTTGTGTGTGTGTTGGTATCCACCCCCTGTCTCCCCACAAACACACACACACTCACTCACTCACGGGTTTCCACCAAACAAGCAAACAAGGGAAGGATGAAATTCAGGATATGAAAACAGACTATTTTTAAACGCTAAAGCAAACACACCAAGATAGCAATACTGCTATTTTCCCATTAAACTAAGTTTCTCTCAATTTGAAAAGTGAGAATAATCTAAACAATACTTCCAAACAAACTGCATGGAGCTTGGGTGTTGTGGCCTCCGACGGCTTTGACAACGGAAAAATCCCCTGTGGAGAAGCAGAAGCACAGGCGGGAATGGGGCCAGGCGGCTTTGCCACGTCCTGCCACGTGCCACCAAACGGGTCCCCCCCCCCCATCAAAGTAGCACACGTCTGGATGCCTAGTCGTCTCCAACTTCAAAATGCAATACTTTTCCTTTTTTCCAAAAAGTTAAAAAAAAAGTCTTCCTGCTCTTTGTCTCTTGGATCCCCAAAATAACTGCTTACTTAATACCAAATGTCGGGGAGGTAAATCAATTCGTTAAGGAAATGCAAGAGCTGTGATGGACACCGAACGCGGGGGCCCCTGTGATTTTGCTGCCATGAGCCAGAACGCCTCGGGCCGCTCTCTTCCGGCAAAGCTCGGTCCATAAATTCTTCCTTTCAAACCAGGAGCGCAGAGAAATGTCATAATTATAGCTGATACAGGTAACAGGTGTGCCCCTCTGTCCCTCTCATCCTCGCCACCGCCTTCCAGACAAGCTGCTGGAAGATTTAGTGGTCTAGCCAGGGGTGTCGTAATTACCGGAAACGACTCTGGTTTTAAGGGTTAGATAAAGACCCTCTCCAAATTTAAGGCCAGACACCAATGTCCATTAGACTTTAACGGTCCCACATAAAAAAAGAAATTGTATCCTCATCTCTCCAAATGCCTGTTTCCCCAGTGCTTCAAGTTCATTTCAGGCTGGCTCAGCGCCGAAAATACTTCTGTCCGGCCCTTGCTCCACAAAGGCAAGGGCTCAGTAGAAACTGATGTGCAAGGAATTAAGCAACTAGGGAGAGAAGGGGGGCTCAGGAAACCCATTTGCTCTACAATTGTTACGGCCAAAGTCTGTCTTTTAAACAATAATAATAAACGTGCAATTTTAACCCATCACCTAGAAGCAGAGAGACAGGAAAGCTGTGGGGATCCCAAGGAGAAAGAGTGGGGGGGGGTACCCCAAGATGCCCAGCTGAAGAGCTCACACCATCAAGAATGACACACGCTCCCCTTCTGAGACTCGGTGTTCGGAAAGGCCAAAGCTGCCTGCTGTTTTGCTCTGGTTTTCTTTTTCCCAGCTTTTGAGACTTACACATACTTTCTCTTCCTTCTTTGGAAGTCAAACCACGCGTTTCTCTAAAAGTTACACACACACACACACACACACACACACACACACACACACACACACAGACCCCAGCACCAGCGTTTGTCAAAGAGCATCATGGAAGGTGCCCCAAAGAGGTTTAAGATTCTTCACTCTTCTCCATGTCTGCGCTCAGCTACCAGTCAATTAAGAATTAATGCTCAAAAACTTTCCAGGGACCAAGACACCAGAAGGAAGCCAATGTTCTTTGGCCATCTCCAAGGCTCTGGGAGGCTGAGTTTGCTGGATGGGGCTTTTCCTCCCTGCTCCCAGACAAGTGATGGTCGGAGGGGCCTGGCCCTCCCTTTCTGTCCTGGGGAAGTGGTGGGAACCTCGACTAGGGGCCTTTATTCCATGACGGGCGAGCAGGCCCATTACTGCACTCGCACACACACTTCTAATCCCGGCAAAATGCTTCACACACACTGAGCACAAAATAAATGCTTATTAACTAAACTGACCCAAAATAGTGAAATGTACAAGTAAATTAATCATGCCTCTCCCGGAGGCCTAACAGGATTACAAATTCGGCAAAAATTGACCACACGGAGATCAATAAGCTTCTACTTAAAACTGAACGGGGCCAAAACTTTGTATGAGCTGCTTCTCGGGGAAAAAATAAATTTATTTTTTCGTTGTTTATTAAGACTTCTCAGGCCTGTGTGTGTGTGTATGTGCACGCTCACGTGTGCATGTGTGCTCAACAAGCAGAAACCAGCAAAAGACATCCAGAGCTTTATGCCCAGACAATTTAGAAATAGTCACGGCATAAGGATCGTGAAATTGCTCCTGTTTAAAAGAGCCAAATTTCGGTCCACAGCCTCCCTTCCCTCAAATACTAAACAACCACCAAAAGTTACATCGCAGGGGATGAAAATGGTCAATTTGTTTTGAGCCAGTTAGGCCTCACAACAGCAGCTTTAAGGCCCGCTGATGGGTAGACCGTGGGTCCCCCGAAGGGGAGAAAAGATGAAACTCTAATTCGTCCAGCTCCTTTCCACACTTGGCTTATCTCGAGTCAGGGAAATCTTCCTCTTGCTGAATTTGTCACTTACTTGCGTTCCCTTTTTGCCTACCATTCAGAAACAGGAAAAAAAAATACGTATAGTTTGCGGGGGAGGGCATCGCTTGCGTTTTAAGACAGTGGGCGCTGCCAGCAAGGTCTGTAACAGGTCTGTAAAGAGGCTCGGTGCTGGGAGGGAAGCATCAGTGGTCACTTTACGGGGTCACCAGGGGAAAGGTCACTCCTTTTTCCCACCCCCATCGTCCCTCTTTTACAGAAAGATCTGGGTGCGTCTGTGAAACTCGATGCTTCTGCAGCAGGCTTCGTGGGGCCCGCTCCTCCGCAGGAGAAGTTGGCCACAGCCACGTTACGAGGGTTCAACCCATCCAGGGCCCATCTGGGTCTTCATCCCCGCCCCCTGCCCTGTGTGTCTAGCTCAGCCACTAACTACACAGAAAGGGGCTCTGATTACTAACAGACCCACGATGTGGTCATCAGCCCCAGGCTGGGTCCCCCACATGTCTTTCCCCCACACATCTGCGATCACATGGAAGCCCCAGGCCCAGCGGCGAGACCTGAGCCAAGAACTTTCTGTCCTTTATGATGGCCGACACCAGCCCCCAAACAATTCCCCCCACCCAGCCTCGCCCAGGAGGTGCTATTATACATGCCTTCCACACTTATATTTTCCACTCCTAAACCCTGTGTCAGTAAATAACATTTCAACTGATAGGGACACAATTCTCCCCTCTCCATCCAATCCCTCAGTCACCGCCTCCCCAGCCCCACCAGCCCCCAGAGAAAATAAACTGCACCCCAATCTCTATCCAGTCTTCCTAACCGGGGCTGTTTCTCTCTTTGCCTTCCAGCTCATAGGAAAGGAGAGAGTGTCCACATCAGGACTCAGGCCCTTGAATTTCAAGGATTTTTCCAACAGCGCATGTGGTCCGGGTAGAACCTGCTTACTTCCCAGTGAATTCTCAACCAAGCCTGGCTTTCTCTGGGAGGCTGAGCTCTGGGGATTTCAAAGCAGGCTATGTTTTCTGCCGGCTCCCCCGGCCCCTCCTTGATCATAAGATGGTCCCTCAGAAGTGTTTTATTCCTGGTGGTCGTTGCCAATCACTCGACAATGCTTGTGTTCTCAGATCCAAGGGCGTCTGAAAACACTGCTTCACGGTAACTTTAAAGGGTCATATCTTTTTCACATCTCACCCTGCCCTGGATGACTGGATAAACAGGGGGCAGGGTGTGTGTGTGTGTGTGCGTGTCCTCTTATTGCAGAAGCTCCCAAATGCAACCAGGAACGCCACCACTGGGGCCCCCAAATTTGGGACAGACAGATTCCCCCAGTCACATCAGGCAAAGCCAGCTGTGTCAGAAAAGTCCAAGTCGACCCCACTCCAGTGAAAGTGCTGACCCGAGCTCTAAGAACAAATGAAACCTTCGTGCCCAAACACTTTTTAAATTATCATCAGCAATGAGAAGGGAAAACTCGTTTTAAGTCCACCAATTGCATCTCCGGGCCACTTAGTTCTCACAAGACAGGCTGCTGGAGGAGGGAGTAGGGTGGGGAAAGGCCCAGAAGGGTCTCAGCCCACAAGTTAGTCCCCATCTCCTCCGAAGGCACGACAATGTCATCTGTTTCTGAGTCACCATGGAGAGGGGTTTTCAGACGTGCAGGATGAAAACAAGAGCTGGTTCCTTCTAACTTTCCAAAGACCATCCATGTCAGTGGGCCCCAAAGACGCCTTCGCAGAAGGGTCTCCTTGTTTCCCTAAATCATTTTCCAACACACCTGATTCACATAAACCGAACATTAGCACAGGTAAGTCAGACCGAGACCCAGAAAATGAGAGCCTCCCTCCTAAGAATCGGAATCCCAGGGCCAACTGTGAAGAGTCCAAAATCTTCCAGAGACGTCAAAGACAGGAAGAAGACAGTCTTTGGGTCACACAGTCCATGCTACAGGGGAAAAGGCGTGAGCTGAGTTCGCTGGACCCCTGAGCTTTAATGATCAAAACGTAAAAACCTGCTTTCCCCCACCACGTGAGTTTGTGTTGGGATGTTTATTGGAGGTTCCCCCACCTTTGGAGAAGAGTCTATCCCATGTAAGATGTTCCTTCTGGGACATTCAGAAAGCCAATTTGTTATCGTGAATGCGCTAAGACCTCCAAACTGTTAAATTCAATTGCCGTTATGTTTAAAGGGCATTTGGGTCCTTACGATGATGTATAAATCTTGAAAGGATCTGCACATGACCGCTATAAAGTTCTCCCTCTGATCCCGCTTTGCGAGGAAGCGGAGGTGATGAAAACCTATGAGCTTTCTCAGCCAAGAAAGAAAATGAGAATTTGGGATGCTGGGGCTATGACGGACCGCCGGTAGTAGGTACCAGGGATGCCAGTCCAAAGCGGCCTTGTGGGGCCAAAACTTAAAGCTATCAGGGCCCAGAAAGAGCCCCTTGGATTTCACAATGCTAGGAAGCCTGTGGCAGCCTCTCCACCGCCCCCCATCCCGTGCCCTTTCTGGGCAAACACCATGTTGGGAGCAGACCCTCCACTTGCTTCCCGAACCTCAGAGGCCACTGATTAAAATGCAAGCCAGCAAACAAAGCAGGCCTCAGCATCCTACAATAATTACACCCCGTGAGAATGATGGCTCTCAAACGCCCCTCCTCGCTCCAGTATATTAAGCTTAACTCTGCTTTTCCATCCCGGTCACAAAATAAGTTGCGAGTTCTGGGCCCCTGAAGTGCACACCCACAGGTTAGCTTCTTATCCACACCCTAAAGTCACTGATGGCCCTGTGAGGCTGCATGTGGATGTGTGTTGTCGTGTCACTGGAACGTGGCAGAAAATGATCAGGGCCACCTCAGCACTGGGCAACCAATCCAGCAAAATGTGATGTGCCAGGGTCTCGGAACCAGCTCTTCCTTCCGGTCCCGTTCATGAGTTGGGGAGACCATCGGCTGAGCTGTTGTGCACCAGGACACAGAGGGTCCATGCAGGCAAAGCTGTGACTAATTCGAAAGCCCAGCGTCCTCTCCGCCAAGTCGTTGGTACCAAAAGATTACAATAAAGGAGAGGAATTTCCATAAATGAGAAGCAGCGTCTGCTTCCCACCACTGGGAGGGGGCGTGGGGGAAGGGGGGGTGGGCACTGATTCAAAGATTCTTCTCCCGGCTCGAGAGTGATGTTAGCTGAACTCAGCCAAAGAGACACCTCCACGAGCAAAACCCAGCGACGACGTGCGTCTGCTACCGAAATACTCCAGATCAAAGTCACCCCCAGCCTAGGCGGCCCGGGAGGCCGAGATTTCGTAATTAGGATCTTCAAAATCCTCCTCTATTTTTAGGACGTGCGCTCATTCAGTCCTTTACAGAATCAGAACCTGTCAGCTAAGGCCAAAAAGACTGAAGGTTCAGTTTCTCTCCCTGCCACCTCCCTCCACCCCAACTCTGCTTTCGGAAAGCAGATTAAGGATACGCTAAAGGAGTAGCTGGATGATTTGATGGAAATACACTTGGCCATGCATATGTATATGTGCGTATGCTGGGGTGGGGTGAGGGGCATGGTGGGGGTGGGGTGCTCCTTTCCGTGCTGAATTGCATGGGCCCTGCTCTCCTCCTGTGGGCTGCAGACAGACCCAGGCCAGACACTGTACCTCAGCCACACTCTTTCAAGCCAGCCCCCAGACCACTTCGCTGGGCTCCAAGGTGTACCAGAAGGCAAGGAAACGAAAATTTCCCCAGAATGTCTCTCTTCTCAATCATGCACTCATGTACGTATCAACATCCTCACCACTAGCAATCAAAACCCACACTCAAATCTGTCCACCCAAGACTCGCCGAGAAATAGACATCGTCCTAAAACAAACACATCGCTGGGCAAGTCAAAATCCTGACTTGAGTCAAAACGATGAAGCTGGGTTATTCCAGCCCCTCCAGACTCAGACCTGGGTGGAACAAGCAGGCAGGCAACGAGGGAAGGATATAAGGTGTACCCACTAGTTACAAGGGACGCCCCCCTCCATAGATTCAGGTCCCCTCTGGCACAGGAGGTTTGGTGTTTTATGTCGCAATGTGCTTGGGAGGCCTACTTGCCCTCACACACTCCCCGGACATTTGATCCTATTACATAAAGCTATAGCCTTTTAATCTCTAAAATTAACCAAACCGAGGTAAATACAGTATTCCTTACTAGAAGTATTTATCTCCTAAATGCTTTCGGCAAAGCAGATCACTCCCTGGGCAAAGAACGTGACCCAATGTTATCGCCACTCAAGTGGAAAGAAAGGTGATTTTGCTAAATCTTCCAGCATGGAGTGAGTTCAGGAGATCCTGTGAAGTCCCAAGGATAGACTCAAGTTTGCCCTTCCAGAGTGGGAAGAATTTCCCTCCTCTAATTTCACCTGGTCCTCCTGGACTGTTTATTAAAGATGTATATTTTATATCAGCAAAGAGTATCAAGTAACTTCTTGGCGAGGGCAGCAGTATTTTCAGGACCTATTAAGATTCTTTGTGGAAATTTAAATACCTCTGTCAGGCAAACAAAATCATATCAGGAATCATAGAATTTCATTGCTAGAAAGAGAAATTAGATTAACCAACACTCACTCCTTTCCTAGAAATCTCAATAAAATAGAAGTACATTTCAACACTCTCTTACTTCTGGTCTGAAGGGGCCTCACAAGAAATCTAAATGAATTTAGATTTCAATTAAGCAAGCTAAAGAAAGCTATCCTGAGAAAAGACCTTCAATCTACAAACATTATATAGATTTCTCTATATGAGAATATTTAAGTATATATTTCCTATTAGAAGGCAGAGGCTATTTAAAATCAAAACAGCCAGAAAAATCCAGTGGCAGAAACCATGACAAGTTCAACGCCAATAAGCTTCAGCCCCTTAGAAATCTTTGTCCTTTATTAATATTTAGTAGAAATGTATAATTGCAGATGTGTGCTAGGCTGGGGGTTTTATGTCGGGAGGCGGGCAAAAAAGACAGGTTTATTATAACCATGAAATATTAAACAAGCACCAAAGAAGAGCAGTAGTATGTCTTGGACTAGCCAGGGAGCAGGCAGGCCCAGAACGTCAGCTGCACAAAGGGGGCTCCTGTTTACATCACCCCCGATTAACACCTGCGAAGTTTTGGGTTACATCTTCCGGAGGCTGCAAAAGTCACATGAAGGCATGCAACCCATGCTGGGTGATTTCTCAGGGAAACAGGAGTGCAAGGCTCCTTGCCTTCCCAAAACCAGTTTGAGGGAGCCTTACAAATTCTCTCCCCTGGTGTAATGACTCAAAAACAGCACTAGGAGCCCTCCCCCTCTTCCTCCCAAGCCTACCCCATAGCTAAGGAAATTCAGTGTTCAAATCCTGCCTGACTAGTATTTCTCAGCACATCTTACTGTGTTCCGACTGGAACGCTGAGAGGAGCATGAAATTCCAAAAATTTCCCCCGAATCACTGTAAAAATATCATACTTCCAAAAAGGGCAGAATTGCATGCAAAGGGTATACGGAGACCTCTCCCATTTCAATGTGCGTTTCTAGACATCCGCGGATATCAAGATAGAGAACCACCAACAGAATGGAAGTTTGGCAAGGATAAACTTATCACGGAATACAGTTCATTCCAGTTTTGAAAATTGTAAGGGGCTGGAGGGCAGGGGCGGGGGGTACATACTTTTTTAGGCTTAATATCCTTTATCTACAAACTATCATTATTTCTCCTTCTCCCTCTGTTTTGAAATTCCTCCACAGCCACACAGCTATCACAAAGATAGGTGGATGATTTTGCAAACTAATTTCAAATTCATGTAATCCTCAGTGATTTAATGGATGTCTGAATAGGCCCAAACTCAGGCTTGTTTGTTGTTTGTTTGTTGTGGTTTTTTTTTTTTTTTTTGGTTTGTGTTTTTGTTTTTCCTTTGCACAACCTCACCCTTCCCCCACTCCAACTTTGTGCAAACAGAATCTCATGATGAGACGTAGAGTTTCATGATACAAAAGTTGTCTGGCAGGCTGATTAAGAAGTCAGAGGAAGCATAATTTGGAGAGGCTCACTTTTCTGGTTAAAAAAAAAATCTTATCACATGCGATTCTGGCCTAGACTTTGTGCAAAGTGTAACTTGCCAGTCGAGTTCCCTCCCCTCCGAAGGACACCTAAACCCCATAAGACAATCCGGGCACGTCCCTGTGGCTACACGGCTTATGCAGTTCTAAAGACTTATTCGTTCTCTCCAATCTGAGCACGATCATTTTGTTAAAGACCGACTCGTATTTTGTCATCGCAGCGAAGAATTTCAGAAACGGTGTTAATATTTAATCACATTAGTACTGGCATGTTTTACGGTGTGACAAAATAAAATATCATTACAAAAATGGGCTTTGCCTGAAAGGGGGGGCGGGCGGTGAAAGAAAGTGCCTGCTCGGGCTAGAACCTAGAAAAGGTATATTCAAAGCTGCTTCATGGCTGATGGGACCCTCGGCACGTGTTTACGGAAAAGCAGGACGTTTTCCTTTCAATTCTTTTTCCCTCAACTCTATTTCAAAATGGTACACTTCACGGTAATTTTCAGCCAGGGCACTCAGGGGCCGTCGAAGGCTCTGTGTACCTATTTATACAACATGTGCAGATGGAGCTACGGGGTGTTATCATAATGAAAAGTTTAATCATCCTTATTTACTACCAGTAAGGGAGCAAGAATCAGATGCAGATACCTTATAAAGCCTTAACTAGCAGCCCCAAGGCTGCAGAAGCTGCGAGTGACCTCAATTCGGGGCTTTATCTAGGAAACTGTCCTTCCCACATCACAGAGTGGAAAACAAAGGAGGTCAAGTGGGTGTCCCTGCTGAGGCTTCCAAGGCGGCCAGCCCCAAAGCCGGTCCCTAGAGGAAGTTTCCGGCTCCCATCTCCCGTGTGCAGGGGAGGGCTGCGTTTAGCGTGCAGGGGAAGTCAACCCCAAAGCGACTAGCATCTATTTCCCCAAAAATATTTTCCTTCGTCTGACTGTGATAATGAAACAAACAAAACAAAACATTTCTTTAATGACATTTCTTCACTCACAGTCTGCTTTTTTTTTTTCTGCAAAGGAAGATTAGTTGGACTGGGAAGGGAACAGTGCAACACCTTAAAAAAAATCTCATTAAAACAACCCAATTCCTTTGCACCTAAAGCCCTTCAAAAGACTTGCAGGCAAAGTGCTATACTGGTTTTTCTTTATTAATTCTCTAAATCGTTTTTTTTTTTTTTCTTTTTAACTCTTCTCACCCCATTTTGGCCAATGTGGTCTTAATTACTGGGGGCGGGCGGGGGGGGATGGGAGAAGAGGGAGGGGGATGGGCAGCTAGGCCAAGCCAGGTAGAAGTGACAGGGGCTGGGATTTGCGCTAACCAGCTATCGATCGCGGCAGGACGGAGATGTTGTGTACAAGAAAATACAAGAGCGGGGGGCAGAGCAAGCAGGATGCTGGGTCCAACTCCATTTTAAAAAGGAGGGAGGGGGAAAAGGGAGAAGCAGCGGAGGGTCCCAAACTAACCAATTTATGGCCTTGCCTGGGAGAAGCCTGGAGAATGCTGATGCTGGCCGCAGCTTCGGCTATGCATGCTAAACACCCAGCTTCAAATGAGAGAGCGGCGTCCCGGGCTGGGCAGGAGGCGAACAAAGAGAAAAGCAGCAAGGCCGCATTCATGAATTAGAAAACCCAAGCGGGAAAGCTGCCCCTGACGGGCGGTGAAAGCCCGGAGTTCTGAGCCACCCAACTCCTGCCGCACTTCCCCTCCCCCTCCTCCCGCCCCCATCCCCTTCTCCTGAACCTACCTTCACCTTAAACCCTGGGTCAAGAGATGGCAGGAGGCAGGATGTGGAGTAGGAAAACGAAGGCAGAGCAAAAGAACCCCAAGAGAAGACAAGGATCGGGGGATGTATTTTTTTACGACACAGTTAAATCGCCAGCTACTGACTCCACGGTAATATTCAGCCTGGTGAAACCAAGTGAGTGTTTAAAAGAAAAAGGTAGGAACTGGGGGGTGAGGGGATGGGTAGGAAATGATGTTACTTAAAAAGGCCCCGTTAAAAAATAAAATAGATATCTACCGCAGCCCAGTCATCTTTAGGTTTAAAAAAAAAAAAAACTATTATTACTTTAAAGGCAACGATGGTCCATTTACTAACCCCCACCCCACCCACCTTAAAGGCCTCCAGGCCCGGTGGGGAGGGAGTGCTTAGAATGCAAAGGAGAACTGGGACCGGACATCTGTCACCAAAGCCAGGCGAGATATTGACAAACGCGGGTCCTTTGTGTCTTAAGAATATATATCCATATCCCTGTACACAAATGATGCCCTGGCTGATTGGTCTGGTCTCTGCCAAGTAGATTCCACCCCAGCCCTGGCACCACCCCCCCCCACCAAATGTCAAGGAGGTGCACTCTGAAAAGGCTGCCTGCCTCCTACAACCCCGACAGGTCTCCAGTTTTTCAATGAAACTCTAATAGTGAAGAAGAGACAAAACAGCTATTCACTAGGAACAAATGTCAAATTAGGCGTTGCCTCAGAGTGATGCTGCAGACACCAGAACGGGTAACTTTTTTTCCCAAAGATGCTGGCACATGGAAGGGAATCTGAGCTGCAGGTTGGCTGACTAGGAAAAGGTGGGGAGGCATGAACACGACTTCCCAGGTGTCCTGCCAGGAATGGGTGGGGGTGGGGCGTGGCATGAAACTCCTGAAAAGTGGAACAAGCCTGAATGTGAGGAGGGGGTCTGAGTGTGAAAGGGAAGGGGCCTAGTGCTCTGGACACTCAGCAACTCACCTAAAACTTGAGGGGGTGGGGCTCAATAAGCCCCAAAGGGCTGTCACCTAAATTGCTACCATCCTGTGGAACTAGAATCTGCCTGGCAGCACCTGGGGGGAGGGAAGGGATCTGCCCACAGAGCCGTTGGTGTAACCAAAAGAAGGGTACCCAGCTCTGAGCTGGGCATTAGGAAGGCCCTGTGCCCTCCCGACCCCAAGCTCCCCTTTCATGGAGCCTTCAAGGCAGAAGCTAAAGCCTACAATGGGAATGGGGCGGGTATCCGCCAGGTGAGAAGGGAACCGGAAGGAGCGCGTATACCTTCTTTGCTGTGGGGATTCTGGGGTTTAGCCTTCTCCCAGGGCACCAGCGTCTTGTCGTCGTCTGTGCCGTCCACCAAAGACTTGTCAGCTGGCATGTACCAGGTGGCGCTGTGTTCTGCCATCAGCGAGTCCAGATCGATGGTGCTCATGGCGCTCTTGACCGCCTCGGAGCAGCAGCTGCCCAGCTCACTGTCGCCGTTCTGCGTGCCAGAGGCCCCCACACCACACTCACCCTTCTTGCCACCCTTGAGCCCCAGGGGCTGGTCCTCAGAGATGCTGAACTGCTGCCTCTGTAGCTGGATCTGTGCCTGGAGGATCTCCAGGGGGTGGATCTCGTCAGGTGGTGGTGCACCGCTGCTACTCGTCGGGGTCCTGACCTGCTCCAGGCCCGGAGTGCCGGGATGGCCTGTGCCCCCGCCATAGCTGTCAGGGGTGGAGGTAGAGGTAGACAAGATGCCCAGGCCAAGCGGGGGTGGGGGTGCCTTCGGTCCGTGTTCTCCGGCTCCCACCCCACGGGGAGGGAGTTTGGGCGAGCCTGTCACCAGGGGGCTCCTACTCGCTTTGGCCAGGGCTGGGGGGTTGTCGGAGCTAGATGACACCTCGTCCTCGTTGGCATAGCTCGTGCTCACCTCGTCCGAGGCAAACTCGCCCACGTGCGGGGAACTACCGTCCGACTTGGCCCCACCGTCCAGGGACGCCATGAGGTCTGGCTGGTCCCCCAGGAGCAACTCGGCCCCCTTCCCCCACGACGGCGACGTGAGCGCTTTCTCGTGAGGCGTAGGCGCCCCGCGCGCCTCGCCCGCGGAGTTTCCCCCGACGGCTGCGCCTGGTGCCTGCTGCTGCCCTGGGCTCACCCCAGGCGCGCCCCCGCTGTCCGGTGCTGCAGAGTACTTGTCGAAGAAAGTCCCGGGGCTCACGTGACCACTGTCCCTTTTTCTGCGACCCCGTCCCCGGCCGCCGCCCCCAGGGACCGGCTTGCCATCGTTCCCCGAAGTTGATTCTAAGGTGTAATTGGGGGAGAGGCTGGTGCCGTCCCCCTGGGCGGGCGGATTGGGCGGCCCAGAGGCTTTGGAGCCGCTGCTACTGGCCCCCGACGGGCCTCCAGGCCCTGGGGCCCCAGGAGCAGTCCCTCCCGGGAAGTAATCCGAGCCCGGGTTGCTGGCCACGGCCGCAGCGTCGGTCTCGTTCTGGCTCAGTTTCCTCTTGCCCTCGGGCGGGTTCTTCTTGTTGAAGGTCACGTTGAGGTTGGGGGCCCCGAGGCTGGCGATCATGTTCTGGCAGGCGGTGGAGAGTGCAGCCAGGCAACTCTGGCCGAACAGGTTGTCCTTGGAGCTGGGCTTGTTGAAGGAACCCAGCGAGAGCGCGCCCAGCTTACTGGCCGAGGTGCGCTGGCTGGGCTGGAAATCAGGCTGCGGCGGGTATGTGCCCCCGCCGCCGCCGCCGCCGCCCGTGCTGCCGCCACCCCCGCCCGCGCTCGGGGGCGAGTTCACGCCTGGGCCGCTGTGCGGCGTGGCCTGCCGGTTCGCCGCGCCGAACGGGAAGCCAGGCTGGCCCCCGAGCGCGGGCGCTGTGAAATCGGGCGGCTGGGGCCGGCGCTCGGAGGGAGCGCTGGGCAGCCCCACCCCAGCCCCGGGGGACTGCAGCTGGCCCAGGCCGGCCAGGCTGCCCCCGAACTGCAGGCCGGGGGAGGGCAGCGCGGGCACGTGGCCCTCTCCGGGCATCCTCAGCGGCTCCTGCAGAGAGCCCCGGAACAGCACCCCCGAGCCACCGGGAGGAGGGGGCGGCGCCAGTCCCGGGTCGTGCGGGCCGCAGTCAGCCGGCAGGCCTGAACCTCCCAGCCTGCGGGGCAGCAGGTCACCCGGCGGCGGGTGCGGACCTGGGAACCACGCACTCTCCTGCGCTAAGTGCTGAGCCTGCTGCTCGAACGTGCCCAGGCGCCCGGCGCCCGCGCCGCCGCTTTCGCGCTCAAAGTTCGGCTGGGCCAAGCCGCCCACCGGGCCGCTGTGCACCAGGCCTCCCTGGCCCACGTCCCCAGGGTGGCCTAGCTGGGCCAGGTTGGGCTGGCGCAGCCGCTGCTGCTGATTCCGCGACGCCATCTGCTTGATCATGAGGGCCGCGTTTTGGCGTTGCTGCTGCTGCTGCTGCTGTTGCTGCTGCTGCTGCTGCTGCTGCTGCAGGGACTGGTGGTCCGGGGCCGGATGCTGCAGGGGTGGCCCCGAAGGGAAGCTGTCGGGCACAGGCGGCGTGAACTCGCCGGGTAGGCCGGAATAGGCGGAGGGCGAGAGGTGGTTGTCCAGAGCGCCGTTGTGCATGCTGCCGTTCCACGAAGCGCAGCGATCCACTCCCGCGCTACCCGGAAAGTCAAAGCGCGGCCGCTTGGCCACATTCATGTAGGGGGGTGCATCGAAATGCTGCAGCCGCTGGTTGGGCGCCTGCTGCGGAGGAGGGTGCTGCATGTTGAATACAGGCTCAGAATAAGGGTGCATGCTCCGGTTCTCCAGCCGGTGGATGGGATACTCGAACTGCGCGTGTTGGCTGGGCAGCATGGGGCCCCCGTCCTGCAGGCCGCCGCTGGGCGTGCCCGCCTCGCCCTGCTGGGGACGCGGGAGCGCAGGCGGACAGGAATTCTGCCGGACCAGAAGCCCAGGAGGTGGCGGCGGAGGCTGCTGTTGCTGCTGCGGAGGCGGTGGCTGCTGCGGGGGCTGTTGCTGAGGGGGCGGCGGGGCCTGCTGGGGAGGCTGCATTAAGGGGTGCCTGGAGCCTACTCCAGGCTCCAGACCCACGGGCATCTTGCGGGTCCCCCCGAACCTCTCGAAGAACACGCCGTGCTGCTGCTGCTGCTGCTGTTGCTGCTGTTGCTGCTGCTGCTGGGCGTGCATCTTGGACAAGCCCACCATGCCTGCAGCTCTGGGCATGGCCGAGGCACCCGGGAAAGAGCCCCCGGGAACCTGACGACCCGCTGCATAATGAGGCAGCTGCCCCTCGGAATCAGAGGGGGAAAACATGTCGAAATGTCCCGAGGGCGGCTCGCCCGGGTAATTGTATTCCAGCGAGTCGACGGCTCCTTGGTTCGCCACCCTTCGGGGCTCCAGACTGTGGGAATCGGAGCCACTGGAGGCGGGCAGGCCATGGAAGGAGGCGGCTCGGTTAGGGCTCTGGTCCAGCGGCAAGCATGGGGCAGGCACGGCGTGGCCTGAGGCGCCCGAACTGTGGAAGTCCGGGAGGTTCCCAGGTCGCTGCGGGCCGAAGCTCTCCGGCCCCTGGCTCTCCGCCATGTGGTCATAGCCCTCGGCGAAGGGAGGCTGGCTGCCCAGGCCGCCGGCCGCGCCGCCGTAACCGAGCAGGCGACCCCCGTGCAGGCACGAGGCCCCAGGATCCGGCCCGCCAAAGTTGCCCCCGAAGTGGGGGTGATGCTGGTGGGGGTGGTGGCCTCCCGGGTGCCCGTGGTGCGGCTGTTGGCCTCCAAAAAATCCGTGCACCGGCTGCGCCTGCAGCCCCCCCGCGTGCAACTCCGAGTGGCCGCGCGCGTGAAAGCCGTAAGGCTCCATGCTCATGCCCAAGATCGGGGGTTCGCCCAGCCCGCTCATGGAAGGGTCCACGGGGCCAGGGGGTCCCCCCGCGTGGAAAGCCGGGGCCTTAAAGTGGGCGTTCATGCTCAGTCCGGCCTCGTTAAAGTTCCTCTCGCCCTGGCCAGCGTTCCTGCTGTTGATCTGGGGCTCGAATTGGTCCAGCCCAAACATACTTGGCGGGGGGGTGGAGGGATCAATAGGGCATGACAGCCGGCTCTCCGCGGCGCGCCTCCGGCCAGCTACTCGTTCCGGCCCTGGGTTGGGCGCTCTGGGACGCTCAGCACCGCGGGGGCGCAGCGCGCACCGCCACCTCGCCTGGCTTGTGAAGGCTGGGGGCTACCAGCTCCTCTCCCGAAGCTCTCGCTCTGCCCGACGCGGGCCTCTCACATCTTGCGGCGCCGCGGGGCCTCCAGGAGCCGTGTTGGGGGGCCCATGCCCCGGGCGGTTGGCACAGCCGTGGGTGGGTTTGCGGGGAGGGGACGGAGCTGCGGGTGACTGAAGACAAAAAGTTAAGTGGGGGAAAGGAGGCGGGAAGGAGGGAGGGAAAGCAGAGCAATCACCTTCTTAAGTCCAATCGGGTTGGGTGGGGATCCCCTGGACGCTGCTTGAAGCCTCCCGGAGTCCGTGGCGGAGCTGCTAAGGGGCCAGGCAGGGAGACCCTTCAAAGCTGTGGCTGGCGCCGGGGCACAGACCGAGCGGTCCCTCCCCCCTCCCCCCCGGAGTCCCCGCGATCCGCAGCCCGAGCCTCAGCCAAGCACAATCCGCTCGCACTGTCCCCGTCGGCCCGAGCAAGCGGCTACTGCTTCTTCAGCGGGTCGGAGGACTGGAGGCTCCGCTCGGCATCACCGGTGCCGGCCCCCGAGCCGAGAGCTCAGCGGGGCTGAGGAGCCGGCGGGCGCCCGGGACTGAAACCGAGGGTTGGTGGAAGGCGCGGTTCCCCTGTTCCGCGGCGGGTGCGCTGCACCCCGGCGCGCCGCTTCGCGGCCACGTCCGCCGCCTGCCGCTTCTGTCCTCCGCTCTTCTGTCTCTGAGTTCGCGGGGATCTCCGCGTCCCGTTCCAGGCGCGGGCGGGCAGCAAGACGAGGGGTTGCGTCGCTCCAAGGCTAGGGTTCCCTGCCTCGGCGCCGAGGTGCTTCGCAAGTCGCCCTCGGACCTGGGGAGGGGGGCGTACGCGGGTTGGGGGGCCACGCTGGGCTAGCAGGCTAAAGCGTTCCGGCTGCGCCCTCGGAGCCCGGAATAGGAGGGGGGCGGGGGCAGCTCTGGGGGGTCCGCGCACCCCTCTCCTGGCTGGCGGGGGGGCTCTGCGTGGGGCGTTCCGAGGGTCTCGGCTCCCCTCTCTGTGTCTGCCTCTCGCCCAGAGCCCGGAGAAGCAGCAACAAGTTTTGCATTTCAGCAATCAATTTCAGCCATTACATTTGCACCAATCAGCGCAGCCCGAGCTCCGGGCCCGGGGCGGGGCTCGCTCTTAAGGTGGTCCTGCGTGCTGACTGCTGAGGCCCCCGCCACGAACCCGCACTTTGCTAGCTCGGGGGTCCCCTTCACCGGTTAGCCTCGGGGTCCGGTGCCAGTGCGCTGCGGGCGCTCCCTGGCCTCCCCGCTCATCGGCTGGAGAGGGCGCAGGAGGAGAATGGCGGGAGCTTAGCTTTGTTCACGCCCCCCCTTCCCATTCACCATGGTTCCCAACTCCCCACCCCCAACTCAAGTGAGACCTGCGGGGTGGGTAGGGGGCGGGGAGGTGGGCGGTAAGCGGTGCGGGGCGCTCAGACAATGGGGTCGCCAGGCAAAGATCGTGGACTCACCGGGGAAAGTCGCTAAGTGTCGACTGCGCTTCAGCCCTGGAGCGAAACCTCGGCTCTCCACCGCTGTCTGATTACTTGTGGCACTCAAGTTAGCCGGCCCTCGGATTTTCCTGGAGGTGAAAGCAGACGGGGAACCCCGAAGTTCGGGATCTGCTCGAGAGACGCGGGCGCTTGCTCGCTCCTCCCTCACCAGGGCGCGCACAATTGTTCCCTATCTTCACTGTCTAGGGTTCCCGGTTCTCAGCGGCCAGCTTCCGCCGGGAGGAACCACAACCACTCGGCCACTTTATGGGGGGCAAATCATCGGATGAGCCCAGGGCCAGAGCGGCGAGGCCGTTAGGAGCCCCGAGAAGACCAGCGCGCAGAGGGCCGTACTGGCCGGCCGCAGCGGGAGCGGCGTAGTGCAGGCACCCTGGTCAAGGCTCAGGCCCTCTCCGGGCGCGAGGTTGGCCTCCTTAAGAGATCAATTAAACTGGAGAGGCCAAGGAACGGAATTGGGTTGTGATACTAAAATCAATAGGAGTAATTTAATATCTGCCCGGCTCTTTATGAAATATTTATCCCAATAATCTTAGTTAAAATGTTTAGATCTTCCTGGTCCCCACTGAGGCTGCAATGTATCTTGCAATTAGAAGTTGGAAGTTAGAGGTGATGGAGGGTAGAGGAAGTGTTTATTCTCTGTGCCTGCGTGTGTGTATTTTCCTCCCTAAAGCGTTTGTAAGGGAGGAAGGGGGAGAAGGCCTTTAATTTTCTTTGCCATAAAATAGCACAAGGCGGTTTTGCTAGCAGACCAGCTTTCTTAGGAGAAGGGGAGAAAAAAAAAGGAACTTTCTTTGAAGTGCCCCCGATATCGTTATTAAATCTAAATAAAATTAAGCATGGTGTATAAAAATGCCTTTTCCCCCCACAAAAGAAAGTGTTTATCGCCCAAGTCTGTCTAGCGTTTGCTAAATTGCGCATGAAATCTGAAATGAAATAAACGTTATAATAAAACCAACCCCTGAGCCCTTTTTATTTAAAAACCTCAGATTAAGCACTCCACCGTCGCAGGCGGGGAGTTAAAAAGTTACCACGACTAGCAAGCGTGGGGATTCATTGCTCCCCAGAGTTGCTTCTGGGAAGGCAGGCGCTGGGTGTTCCAGAACCCAAAATGCCAGGAAAATGGTCTCAATTTAGGGCAAGAGGAGGCAGGAAGCAGGGTCTTCAGGGACTTTGGAAGAAAATACCTCCCCCCCCCTCCAATAAGAATAAAATTAAAAGCAAACAATAAAAACCTGCAACTTTAAAACTCTGGAGAGCAGAAGCAAGCTCAGATCCAAGGCCCTTAGTGGGACCTCCCTGTTTTGGATGTCTACAGATATTTTTTCTTTTTGAAATTAAAAATGAAAATTACCCCCACCAAAAATGGGGTCCATAAATAAGCATCCGGGAAGAAGTATTTGTACAGGGCGGTGGAGTTTTAAAAGGATTTTTCTGCAGGATCAGGTTGTTGGTCTGTGATTAAATATTGATTTTGTGTAATTAGTTTTCATGTGAACTATCCTCTTGCTGATAGCTTAGAGGTTTCAGAACTAGAAAAGAAATGGAATTGGACATGGAAATTATTACTTAGCAAAGTGACAGGGAAGTGAGAGCCGGAGAAAAGACTGAGGCTTGGCTGATTTTGGCACAAAGAAATAAAGGGTCTGGATATGCCTCCAATGACACCCCCACCCCCACCTTGGGGCCCCAGGCCACAGCAAGGGAGACCCAGAGCCTCCTGGGCAGGAAGGGGACCAGCAGAAGGAATGGCTCCCAGAAGAAGGACCCTGAATGGGCAAAGTCCTGCAAAACCCATGACGTCTGGTCACATACCTGGTCCAGAGTGATGGGTTCCGGGTTCTGGGTGCCTCAGGAGGCACTGTGTGAGGACCTTATGCCTCTGTGTGTCTGGAGAGAATAGGGACAGCTGGGGCCTGTCTAGAGCCGTGGGTGGGCCCAGGCGGTGGGAAGAATGGCCCACAGACCTGCAGTCTGGGGAGACCCGGTTGGGGTGTGCTCTCGGCTGAGGCATGACTTCACAAGGGGCTGGGCGGGGGTCCCCTGAACACCTGGGCAGGTTTCCTGTGGAATAATCCTGTCGTTCCAGGGAGGGGGGTGTGGGAGTATTTTTCTGGGGCTGTTTCCAAGAGTTAAGTCTACAAGGTGTGTGAGTGTCTGAAAGCAGGGTGTGTTTGGGCCCCACGATGTTCCTGTGCAGGATGTGTGTCTAGGTCTCCTTTCCTTAACACTAATGAATGTTGTGCGGGTGTGTGGCATGTGTCTGCATTGGTGTCTTCACCAGTGTGCCGGTATAGGGCATCTGCGCGTGTTTGTGTCCAGGCCTGTGTGTGCCCACGTTCCTGTGCCTCTGGGTGTCTCCATGAACTTCCCTGTCTGCCCCCCAGCCCCATGCTTCTCTCTGTGGATGCCTCTGTGTTTATACCTGTGTATGAGCGCACGCAGCTGCCTCACACCTTGTGTGCCTGCATCTCTGCCCACGTGGGTCTGTTTTCCCTGCAAGTGTGAGAACCCGTGCCCATCTGTACCCGGGGACATGTTGGCTTGTGCGCCTCCGCGGTGTGGGCGCCCTGCGTGTGCCTGTGTGTGCACTGCGCCTGCCCAGGCCTGCAGCTTCTTTGGAACAGACACATTGCCCCCTAGCGCTCAGACGAATTCAAAGTCCCCAGCCACCGGCACAGAGCCCAGAGCAATGCGAGCAGCGGGGTCCAACCCTGGGGCCTTTCCCTCCTCTTCCCCTTCCTTCAACCTTTCCCTCGAGGGGCGCTGAATGTGCTGGCACCAGTCAGAAGTAGCCTCCCTAACGAGGAAAAGAGGAGACACAGCTGGACGGGGGCCCCAGAGCTAAAGAGGGATGCTCCCAGCTGGTGACAAGTGGAGAGCGGCCCGGAATGGCCCCAGGAGCTTCAGTCCCAAAGGGACCCTGACTAGTGAGCCCCCACTCCACACACAAAAAAAATAGAAAACTCAAAACAACCCACATTCAACACCCTTTCCCCAGTAGACACACAGCCTTCACCCTTGCCCATCAGGCCCCCACACTCTCACACACACACACACACACACACACACACACACACACACACTCACACACACCTCCATAGTGGACCGATCGGCACACTGGCTGCCAGCTATTGAAGTCTCCCTCTGTATGGGGCCTGGTGCTTTACATCCAGTGTCCCATTTCATTCTTGTAGCAACCCCTCAAGGTTGGGACGCTGAACCCATTTTACAGATGAGGAGATGGAGCCTCAGACTGGTCAAGTGGCTTTCCCAAAGTCAAAGAGAAGCAGAGCTGGGATTCCAAACCAACCTGCCGGACCCTGAGGCCTGGCTTTTAACCACTGCCTGCTCTACCTGAATGTGCTCGTTCAGGTAAATCGATTAGCACAATGCGGGGAACATGGTAAGTACCAAAATGTTAGCTATTTTATCACTGTTGCCATCACAACCATCATTAATATCACTGTGATTATGATTAGTACTATTCTCTGGGTATCTCTACCACACCAGTGTGAGAAATGAGCACACGCATGCACACACATACACTTTTATTCTCAGCCCTCTCCCCAGTAACTCCCATCCCCTTTAGAGCTTGGAAACTCACAGGAATCACAGCAGGCCTAGTCTCTCTCGCAGGCAGAGTCCCCCAGGAGGCCTGGAGGGGAACCTGCTTCCACTGACACCTCTGTCTCCTGACTCAGTGGCCAAAATGTGAGCTTTGGTCTTGCACACCCAGATTCAGATTTTGGCTTCACCACTTCTGATCTGTGTGACCTTGGACAAAACACCTTCCTCCACTGAGCCTCAGTTTCCCTGTTGGGAAGGGGACTCATAGCCAGTTCACATGGAGCATAAGGAATGGAGGCAACGTTTTATAAGATGCACAGAGCATGGCAGATGGCAGGCATTTGTTAGATGGTAGCCTCTTATTACCATTAGTATCATTATTATTTCTTCTGTGTTTGGATCCAGGGAGTTGGAAAGCAGAACAAGGATGCCAGAGAAATTGGGTTTATTTGACAAATCAGCCTTGCCTTACCAGCCAGTCTTTGAGAGAAAGGATGACTCTCTTAAGTGGTCACCTCAAACTCTCCCACCCCCGACTGTGCTGGTATAAATGGGTGCATGCGCAGCATCTGTCCAGGGAGCATCCAGGGCTGAAGCCTTTGGGGAAGGTCCAGCTGTGGCCAGGTTAGAGGATATAGTAGCTGGCTAGAGGTTGGAAGGGATGAGACCTTCTTGTAGCCACAGGCTGCCAGTTGCTAAGCAACAGCACCCCCTCCCTCTCTCTATGCATGATGCCTGATATCTTTTGGGGTCTCTTCTCCATTGAATAAATACATATTGAGTACCTACTGAATGTCAGGGTTCAGCCTAGGAACTCGGGGGGGAAAAGTGGAAGATCCAGTCCCAGCCCTCAAGCCAGATCAAAGAAAACCTTGTATTCTATGCAAAAGGGACTACACTACACACTATAAGGGAGAAAATAACTGTCCTAGGAGAGACAAATAATTGAGAAGAGTTCCCAGAGGTGGGTTTTGAAAGTGGAATAGGAGTTTAACAACACAACCAGGGTCAAAGGACTTCCCAAGCAGAGGAATCAGATTAGAAGGAGTGTGGGAAGTTTTAGGCAACACTTTGTTTAGAGTACGACAAGGGAAGGGCAGGGTCTGAAGCTCAAGAGGTCAGCAGGACCCAA
Organism: Hippopotamus amphibius kiboko; assembly: GCF_030028045.1. Taxonomy (NCBI): domain Eukaryota; kingdom Metazoa; phylum Chordata; class Mammalia; order Artiodactyla; family Hippopotamidae; genus Hippopotamus; species Hippopotamus amphibius. The sequence goes on along the minus strand of NC_080193.1, from coordinate 6,229,388 downwards.
GATCAGGAGGACCACAAAGGCAGATGGGGAATTTTGGGCATTGTTCTTCTGCGGAGCCAGCCATGCAAGGGTTTTAAGCAAAGCCAGTGACATAATCAGAGGTGAGTTTAAAAAGGACCTTGGAGACCTCAGCGTCTCCCTTTTCTTTGCCTTTCAAGGTGACCCCAGAAGCCATCTTCACTGGTCTCCCGGGAAACAAGGCCTGGGAGAGGGAAAGTCCCAAGTTTGTCCCCAAGCAGCCAGCACAGATCAAGGCGATACCCGCTGGCTCTCCCACCCCTGGGCTGTTTGTACGGACAGGGGTCTCCTCCTGCGTCAGCGAAGACACATGCTGCTTGCTGCTGTGTAGGACTTCCCACCCTCAGCTGGGAGAGGCCAAGGGGCATTTGCAAGAGAGACATCCCAAGTTCAAAGCTCAAATCTGCCATACCCTGAGCATGTGACCATGGGCAAGACCTGGACTGGAGCTCCATTTCCAGGATCTATAGTAATACCTGTGCCCCAGGGTGTCCAGAAGGCTAAAAGTGTGGGAAAGCACCCAGTCCACACTCTATAACATGTATTATATACAATAGATATTCTCACAGTATGTTATACATTCTATTATTATATAGCTACCTTGTGAGGTAGGTTCTGTTAGTTTTCCCATTTCACAAAGGAGGAAACTGAGACACAGAGAGGTGAAGGGGTTTGGCTCAGGCCATCCAGCAAGTGAGAGGCAGAGTGGGACTCACACCAGGCCTGCTATGACCCCACCATTGGCCTGCAAACCAGTCCACAATCTAAACAATTTGGGCCCAGTTCTGAATCCCAGAGTCAGGGGCTAGGGATGGGCGTGGGCAGGGCCTGAGAAACTCCCCCTCTTCTACCCCTGGGGATGCCCAGCCTGGGGAGGGGTACCCCCCTCTGCTCCTTCCTGCACCTCCCTGCTTCCCTGAGGCCCCTGGGGCCTGACACAGAGTTTCAATACAATGGAGCCACTGACCTTCCCCTTGAACAATAGCTGAACAAGAAGTGGCTGTATCCAAGCTCACCTGGCCGGGCAGGCCACCTGCACAGGAGAAAAGTTCTGGATTCCCAGGGAACCAGACACACAGGGGTCTGCTTCCAGCATCAAGCCCTCCCTGGCAATGCAGCCTTCCCTCAGGCACACTCCCTTGTCAGGATCTAGCTCAGAGTCACCATGGACATTCAAACTTCAGGGCAACAAACTGCTTAGCTGTGACCTGGAGGATCAGAAACGGGACCACTGCCTAGAAGTATGAATAGCAACCTTGGTAAGAGCTGCCGCTTATCTGAACACAGAAGCTCTCCTAGACCTCATTTAATCTTGAAATCATTCCCAGGAGGACAGAGCCGCCGTTATCCTTGGAACTTGCTGGAGGCCACAAAGCTTGTCCGTGGCAGGGCCCAGTCTCAAACCCAGGTCCACAGGATTCTGAGGTGATTCAGCGGCCCTCTGCATCTATGAGGATTTCTCTTCCCCAGACAGCATCCAGCTATGAGCTTCTATTTTCCATTCTCTAAGCGGAGTGCACTGAACCCAGGCCCCGGTCCCAAAATAACTCAAACCAGCCCCACGAGCTGGAACTGAGGCCCCCGGCAACTCCAGAGCCCAGTCCAGCCTCCCCTTGAAAAAGCTGCCATTCAGCAAAAAAAAAAAAACAGGCATTGTACATAAAGCATCACGCACCACCCAATTAGCCAGAAAATGGGAAAGTTCGGGAGGGTTTCATAATTATTCAACAAACCTATTTAGCATGACCCCCCCCCACCCCCACCTCTTCGTTTTCTCTCCCTGCAGCAATCAGCAATGCGGGTTCATTACCACCGAGCATCTCGCTGGCAAACCAGCTTCATAAACGGAACCAAACAAGCATACATGATGGGAAAATTTTGGACCAGCCAGTCATTAGCCAAAGCTTTTCAAGTCACGTCTCTGTTGCTCCCCCATCCCCACTCCTCCCATGCTGGGGAAGGCTGCTTCATGGTGGTGTCTCCATGGGGCTGGGAGAATCACCCCCAAGGCAAGGAAAAGGCCACCCAGGCTTGGTCCCGCAGCACCGGGGGCCGAGGACTTGCCTCCCGGGAGGGACCCCCTCTGCGTATCAGCAGCAGCCGCAGCTGCCAGGGTGGCCAGGTAGGTCCCCGTTTGCTCAGCGCTGTCCCATCCCTCTTTGCTTCCCATTACAGAGGGGCAGGCTGGTGTGGCTCCCAGCATCCTACAGATCTGAGATCTGTGACTTTAAACAGGTCATTCCCTTCCCTGTGCCTCAGTTTCCTCATCTGGATAAGGAGTGGTCAAAGGGCACTGGTGAGGATGGAGTAAATGCCACAGTCTCGCATTTCCCCTAGGAGGTGAGTGGAAGGGTTATAAGGACACAGAGGTGTCCTCTATAGGGCGCCCTGGAAGTGTGAACCCTCATGTAGGAAGTGTACCCCCCTTCCCCAGCGACTCACAACAAGGGGGAGGTGGTCTCTAGTTTCGAGGGCTCACCGTGTGCTGGGCTCCATGCTGAGTCCCCGCCATAGGTTATTTCCAATTCCCACAGCAACCCTACAACAGGGTCCTATGTGTGTGCCCATTTTGCAGAAAGGAATGGGGAGGGGAAGGAGTGTGGGGAGAGTGACTCCAAAACCAGAGCCTGCACCTGTTCACCCAAAGGGCCCTGGCAGGAGTCAAACAGAACTCCCCAGGGAAGGCCCAGGCTCCCCGCACCCCAACGCCCCACCCCTGGCACTCAGGCTGTGAACTGGACCCAGGACTGGTGGGCTTTGAATGCCCTTCCCACTCTGATGAGGAAATAGAGCCCAGAGAGAGTAAGTAATGTGCTTATTTGAGTCAGATCCTTGGAAAAGTTCACACATTATCACTGTTTGGCCTGTGACGTACGAACAGATCTTCCTCTGGACGTTATTTTGCATGTAATGGAGAGGACAGTACGACCTGGGCTGAATGGGGTCAGCCTCGAGCTCGGCTGCTTATAGTGACTTTCCCTCTCAGATCCTCAGTTTCCCCATCTGTCCAATGGGGAGAATGATAGTTCCGAGGGTTGTCAGGGAGGGGGACCCGGCACAGAACACTTAGCACATAGTTAACACTCAATAAACAGCAGTGCTACTGCATGGAGTGAGGCCCCCGCAGGGCGGGCCCGGCTCCCGCAGGGCGGCCCTGAGATGGATTGATGAGGTGCCTGTGTCACACATTTGCTCCCTCTCAGACCCTGGCTGTGAGGTCCCAAGGCTCCCAGCTTGCATCCAGGGACGCTGTGATGCCAACACGATGGCAGCTCTGAGGAGGGGCAGTGCTCCGGCGACCCCACCCTGGGTCCTCCGGGCCAGGCCCCAGCTGTGCGAGGCCCACCCTCCCCTGGCCGCCGCCTCCCCAGCTGAGGCCCAGCAGCCTCTGACATTTGCCACCGGGCCACCTGGTGGGCTCCAGGCGGGTTCCAGGCGCCAGCTGCCCCCTCCCCCCCACCACCTCTGGCTCAGATGAGCTCATCTGGGTTTGGTAACTTCCAAAGCAGCCAGGAATGTTTGCTCAAATGTTCCAGGCCCAGCGAGCAGAAGAGCAAAACGCTGTCCCCCGCCCCCCTCGAACATGCAGAAAGCAATCTGCTATAACTCAGACAGGCTGGCTTCACCAGGCCCAGGAGATAGATGCAGCATTTTGGAATCTATATCACCCAAAAGGAAAATGCCTCTTAAATCACAGGGAGCCAGGAGAGGACAGGGGCAGGAGGTGCAGGGACCCAGGGATGCTCCAAAGGCGGGACCGCGAGGGAGGGAACGCCCCCAGGCACCTGACCTCCTCCTGTCATTAGTCACGGCCACCCCTCCTTTGGGAGAGTCTCAGGTGGAGGGAGGGGGGCCTGGAGGTGCTTGCCCAGCGTGGACACTCACCAGGGGTGCATGGACCTGCAACGCACCTGCGAGCATGCGTACACACACACACACACACACACACACACACACACACTCACACGCTCAGGCACGGGCACCCTAATCCTATCCCTCCCCGGGTCCTGTTGAACTCTTCGGGCTCCATCCCTGCCCTGGTCCTGACCACTACCCTCCGCACCCGGACAACAGCCAGGATATAAATCTTATCAAATCCAGTCACACTTGTCCCTCCCCACCCCCAAACGCCACCTTCATCCTTAAAACATGCCAGTGGGTCCGATTGTTTGGAAATAAAGATCAAATTCCTCCCCACAGTCTGCGAGGCCCTCCATGCCCAGCCCTAGAGACCTCACTGTGCCCACCCCAGTCTCCCCAGTGGAGCCACACTGGCTCTTATTCTGCCCTACTTGCTTTCCCCCTTCACAAGACTTTGCAGGTTCTCTGCCCAAAGCTGGAGGGCTCCTTCCTGCCCGCGTACCCTTTGCCCAGGTAAGAAGGCACAGCCATCCCTCTGTTTGGCTGCCGCATCCTTCAGGAAGTCTTCCCAGCCGCTACGGCCAATCAGTCAACTTCGGGATGCTCTCCCAGCCTGAGGACCAGGTAGCGTGACACGCAGCAAGTAGCCTCACCTCTTGGGATCCTTTAATGCATCTCTGTCCACCTACTCGAGAGCGAATGCCAGGTGGGCAGGGGCTCTGCCTGTTTCTGGGTCCCTGCTGTTTGCTGGTACCATGTAGGTACTTCATACGCATTTGCTGAATGGAATGAATGGAGACACTGGGCCAGCCAGAGAAAGTGACAAGGTTAGGTCCAGAGCAGCATATATAAGACTTATCAGATCAAATCCAACAGGTGTGCCAGCCAAGAAAGGCCCCTGCATTCCACTTTTCCCTGTTCAGCCCCATTCCCTCTGGGGCCCTTTTCTCTGGTCTCACTGTTATTTTCCCTTCCAGGCCCAGTAAACTCCTATTCACCCTGCAAGGCCCCACTTAGTGCTTTTCAAACTGCAGATTGTGACCAATCCATAGATTAAAAATCATTTAAGGAGGGTGGTATATACAAGCAATGGAACATTAGCCGTAAAAAGAAGTGAAATTCTGGTACACGCTACAACATGGAAATACCTTGAAAAAGTTATGCTAAGTGAAATAAGCCAGACACAAAAGGACAAATATTGTGTGATTCCACTTACATGAGGTAATTAGAATCAGCAAACTTGTAGACAGAAAGTAGAACAGAGATTACCAGGGGCAGGACAATGAGGGCAATAGAGAGTTAGTGTTTAGTGGGGACAGTTTCTGTTTGAGATGAAAAAGTTCTAGAAATGGACAGTGGTAATAGTTGCACAACATTGTGAATGTTCTTAATGCCACTGAACTGCACACTTTAAAATGGTTAAAATAGTAAATTTTATGTTATGTATATTTTACCGCAATTAAAAAAAAAACCCTTAAGCTATCCAAGTAAGTACACAAATAATAATTATCTGGTGAAACTTTTGTTTCATATGTGTATTAGTATTTGTATAAAATATATTTCTGAAGTAGGGTCAAGGTCAACTAATTTTGAAAAACACTGCGTTCAGGGGTCACGGATCCTCAGAAGCCTGCCCTGACCTCAGGCAGAGTGACGTCCTGCCCTCTCTGTTCCCAGGCCCCTTTGTGCCGGCTCTCAGTGCTCGGCAAGCTTCCCCTTGTGGTCTAACCTCACTTGCATCTGTTAGTCACCAGAACTGGACCACAAGCTCATCAGCCCAGGGGCTGTGATCTCATTCCTCTCTGTGCCCTCTAAAGGTTAAGATCAGTGTCTGGCACATAGTAGGTTCTCAGCATTTTTTTTTTTTTAGAAACAATCAGGGTGTAGGTGAGTCCAGTGGTCCCAGCTTCAGATTCACCCTGATGTCAAGTCCCAGCTCTGCCACGGATACTCTGTGTGAGCTCAGGCAAGTCACTTCACCTCTCTGGGCCTCCATTTCCCATTAATAATAGTAATAATAGTACCTACTATATTTTATTGAGTACTTGCTACATGCCAGGCTAAGTGTTTTAGAAACATTGACTCATTCATTCAACAAATGCTTGAGCACCTATGACAGGCAGCCCTGGAGATTAAAAGGTGAGCAGGACAAGCAGGCCCTGGATCTTGATCTCAGTAAATCCTCCAAGTACCCATTATATAGACAAGAATACTGAGGTCAGGAAGTTTTGTCTAACACTGAGCCTGGCCTCTTTCCTGCCTCCCATCATCCTATGGGGGTCATGGGGTTGCAGCCCCAGGACTTGAGAAGAGTCAAGTTCATCCTCATCCCATAAAAGCTTCATGAGCCCTACTGTGCGCCCTGTGCTGGCTGGGGAGATAAACACAGGAATGGTCGCTGATGCCTGTGTGGGGGAAGCTTTGGGACTTCAGGAGCACAGAGGGGATGCTGGAGGGGAAAAGGGGTCAGGGTCAGGGCAGGCCTCCTGGGGGAGGTCACACCCAAGCAGAGTGCTGCAGGAGAAGCAGGGAAGGGCATTCCAGGCAGTGGAACAGCAATCCAACTGGGAGGATCCCCAGATAGCTCCCTGCTTCCTACTTGGAAGGCTAGATGGCAAGGCAGGTCCTTGCCCTAGTTTACATGTGTGTGTCCTGGACACACTGGCTGGCAGGGAGGCAGGAAGAGGCAGAGATGAGGTGAACAGAGGGATGGTGACAGCGTGGAGGAATGGTGGGAACTCAGCATTGCCGGAGGCAGGGCAGGAAGGCACCAGCCCCACCTGGCCCCAGGGAACCCGGAATCTGCATTCAGGACACCCCCTGGCTGAATGAAAGAGCAGGAGAGATCCCTTCCATGCCCATGACTTCCTCCCCTTGAGAGGGTCGGACAAAAGTCCTAACTCCACATCGAGACCACCCTTGAGCCAGACACCATGCAAATGGGGTTCTTGCAAGCCCTTGCATTTGGGAAAACTGAGGCCAAGAAATGGGAGGGGACAAGGTCAGGACTCCTGCAAAAGGCAGTTCATTTCAATAGACTTTAATTGAGCACGTACTGTGTGCTGGGCACAAGGAATACAATAAATCCAAACAGGCATGGTCCCAGCCTTCAAGGGGGCCACAGTCCAGAGGGAGATAGGTATTAATATAACAACAGGAAGAACAGCAGAGGATTATAGAGAGGTCAGGGCCCTGAAGGCTCTGGAGGGGAGCTAGACAATAAGAGCCCACAACGAAAGACACTGACTAAACCTGGGGCACAGGGTGAACAAATAGGAGTTAACCGAGTTAGAGAGAGACAGAGGCAGAGAGAGAGAGAGAGAAAGGGAAACAGTGCTCCAAGCAGAGAAAATGGCATGTGCAAAGGTCCTGAGGCAGGAAGCAGCATGCAAAGTTTGAGAAATGAGGACTATCAGAGAGGTCAGAGATGATGACAGAGTCCAGGCCTGCAGGACTCACTGACGAAAGGCAGCCTTTGAAGGTTAAGGGGCAGTGGTAGTCATTCATTCAACAAATCAATATGCATTTAGCATCTACTATGGGCCTCTCTTTGCCCAGCTCACTTTTAGGCTCTGGAGATACAACAGCAAATAAAATTGACAAGGCCCCAGCACTCACAGAGCTGACCCTCTCAAGATCAGATTTGTGATATCACATAAGCCTTTCTTTCCCCCCTTCCTTCCTTCCTTCCTTCCTTCCTTCCTTCCTTCCTTCTTTTCTTCCTTCCCTTTTCTTAACTTAAGCCATCCTTTCCCACCAATCTCAATGTTCTTCCTTATGTCATGTCACCATCTGGAGAAAGATCATATTTAAGCAGCTGAAGCAAGATGGGTAGTGACCCCATGTGTCCTAGACCTGCCATAACAGAGTACCACAAACTGGGTGGCTTCAAACAGCAGAAAGTTATTCTCTCACAGTTCTGGAGGAAAGAAGTCTGAAGTCCAGGTGTTGGCAGGGCTATGCTCTCTCTGAAGGGTCTAGGGGAGAATCCTTCCTTGCCTCTTCCAGCTTCTTGTTGGTCTTGGAAACCCTTGACATTCCTGGGCTTATAGACACATCACTTCAGTCTCTGCATCCATCTTCACGTGGCATTCTCCTTGTGTGTCTCTGTATTCAAATTTCCCCCTCCTTATAAGGACACCACTCATATTGGCTGTAGGGTCCAGCCTAATCTAGTATGACCACATTTTAACTTGATGACATCTGCAAAGACCCTATTTCCAAATAAGGTCACATTCACAAGCTCTGGATGGACATGAATTTGGGGGGTCACTATTCAAATCAGTACACTCTGGTTCTTTTAAATCAACTAGAATGGTTTCCAGCGACTCCAGCTTTTTGTCTGAGATAGATACACTGGATAAAACCCACGGATAAAAATTTCATGCAATTTTGTCCAGATTCATCACGTGCTATTCAATTAGGTGTTAAAAATATCTTTTGTCGAGTAATATCACAGAGCATCTCATTTCAGTTACAGCCAATCTATGTTTCATCTTACACAACTTTTGATAGCTTTGACCCCCAATTAACAAAATTAAAAAAAAACACACTAACTGCAGACTGGTTAGATTTGAGCACCCTACGCATTTATCATTTACTCAAAGCAGGAGAAAAGTTTGATCGTGACTCACCTCATTATGGGACACAGTTCCCAAAATATATAGTTAATAATTATTTCATAATTTGTTATTTTATACTTATAATCTTGTGTTATAGGAAATGTTTTGTAATATTTACTATAGCATGTATAATCCATTCCTGTTTTGATCAACTGTATGGCAATAATTACCAAAAAACTACAGCAATGCAAGACAGAAAAAAATACTGTAACCCTTGGAGTTGTATAGTCACAGAAAATGAGACAAATATTAAAACTTTTTAAAAAGTCTGTGTGGAGACTTCCCTGGTGGCGCAGTGGTTAAGAATCCACCTGCCAACGCAGGGGACACGGGTTCTATCCCTGGTCCAGGAAGATCCCACATGCTTCAGAGCAACTAAGCCTGTACGCCACAACTACTGAGCCTGCACACTGGAGCCCGCAAGCCACAACTACTGAGCCCACATGCCACAACTACTGAGACTGTGCACCTAGAGCCCATGCTCCTAACAAGAGAAGTCACTACAATGAGAAGCCCTCGCACCACAAGGAAGGGTAGTCCCTGCTCACCACAAGTAGAGAAAGCCCACATGCAGCAACGGAGACCCAATGCAGCCAATAAATAAATACATAAATAAACAAATAAATAAATAAATTTATTTAAAAAAATAAAAATCTATCAATCAATCAATCTGTGTGGAATAGTTTGGCCTGGAGAGGATGAGGGCTGGGTCTGGGTGGTGACAATTCTATCGCACATGGCATGGACTAAAAGAGCCAGCTGAGACCCCACTCTCCTTTCTGGGTCCTTTTCATGCTCTGGCCAAGACATGGCACAAGACTTTCAGGAATCACCAGCCATTCAGAAACCACTCCCCATCTGGGCAAGAACCAGATCTCCTGACCCCAGATTGTGAAATTCTTTAGATCCAGAAAATCAGGACCCCCTTCTCGCAACCCCCAGAAGGAGAAATGTCAGCACAATTCCTCTAACCAAAGACAACAACAGCCCAAGAAGTACTTGAAGTCCTGCAGAATCTAATTTTGACCTGGAGGCGACCAGAGCTCAGAAATTAGTTCCGCACACACATGGAGAAGCCAGGGTTGGAACAGTCAGAAGGGGCTGCTCTCCCCTGCACATCTCACTGCAGACATGTCTCCACTGCACCCTGGACATCTGGAGAAACGTGAATTCCCCAGGCGCAGACGTTTGGGTGTCTCCTGGTAGCTTGAGGCATATGTGAAGGCAGTTGACGAGCATGGTTCATCCTGCCCCATGGAAATATGTTTTCGTAACAGCAGACCCTTCCACTTGGTTTGACGGGCTCCCCCCAGACCTCTCTGGGGTCCTCATCGCTAAGACAGGTTCCTGACAGAACCCCACACTCACCCTGACCTTGGACCATTGGGGGAACCACATAGAGGGCTTGACACAAGCCCTGGGGAGCGGGGGACACAATGCAAACCCCTTTCCAAGGCCACTGCAGGGGGCATGTGGAAGACAAGCCTGGACTGCCAGAAAACCACAGGCCAGCCCCTGTACATGCAGCAAGCCTGGCATCCTCCCATGGCCTCTACTTTCTCATCTGTAAAATGGAGCTGCAAAAATCGTATCCTTTCAGAGTCACTGTGAGAGTCACTTTTTTAAAAATGGGGATGAAATTCCCATAACATGAAATTAACCATTTTAAAGAAAACATTTCAGTAGCAATTAGTATAGTCACATTGTTGTGCAACCGCCACTTCTATCAAGTTCCAAATGCTTTCATCACCTCAAAAGGAAATCCTGTATCCATACTACACTTCATTCCTTACCCACCTCCCACCCTTCCCCAGCCTCTGGCAATCACTAGTGTGCATTCTGTCTCTGTCTCTCTTCTGGACATTTCTTATCAATGGAATCATTCAATATATGACCAGGCTTCTTTCCCTTAGTGTGATATTTTTGAGGTCCATCCATGTCATAGCTTGGGTCAGTACTTCTTTCCTTTTCATGGCTGAATAATACTCCATTGCACAGATAGACCACTTTTGTATATTCGTTCCTCCACTGATGGACACTCGTATTATTTCTACCTTTTGGTTATTGTGAAGGGTGCTGCTATGAACACAGACGTACATAAAGTTGCTTCTTTTTGAAGCACCTTACTACATGCCAGGCATGGTACTGGGCTCTGGAAAAGCAACAGGGAATAAGCTGGACATGTATCTGCTCCCTTGAGCTCTTTGCAACTCAGCATGGGATGAGGTGTGTGAATTATAAAGTGGACTGCCTGCTGGACAGTTCCTCTCTTGGTTCTCCAGTGCCTGGCACATAGTAGGAGCTCGATAAATGTCAGTTGAATGAATGTGTGGATGGATGAACCAATGTCTTTGCCTTGTTCACTACTGAATCTCCAGTGCCTGGAACTGGGGCTACGTGCAGTAGATACTCAGCATACAATTGCTAAATGATTGGACCTGAAACTGGATGCCTGGTCCCACAGAGGCACTCAGGGCTTTGTGTTCAGAACTAAACACAAATTCCAGCTGTGCCATCCACATGTTGGGTGACCTTGGCCGAGTCCTTCGCCAGCTCCTCATCTAGAAATCAGGGATGAAGCTAGCACTCCTTTCCCAGGCGGCTGATGGATCACCAAGGCCGGGACACACCAGGGAATGGGGTTGTTAACCCCTGCAGGGTTAAGGCCCTGCTGTGTCACGTGGCCGGTTGCCCTTCTCATCCCGACAAAAGGCCTGGTTTAATCCAGTCACTGGTGTGGCGGCTGGAGCACAATGCAGTAGGTTTGTGGCCAGCGTCTGCCGATCAGGTTTCGAGTAATATCCCCTCCAGGCTGCCCAGCCCAGCAGACAAAGGCCTCTTTGTTGCAAATATATTTTTTAAATCCCTAAAGATATTAGCAGTGCAGGGGAGCTCACACTGCAAAAGGGTTCAGAAATTGTTTAAGGAACATGTTTCAAATTTGCGGGTGATTGTTTAAATGGAATCTGCCTGTGCTTTCTTATCAGGAACAAGATTAGCTCAGGGCAGACTTGGCCCTTGGAACGTGGGCTGGGAAGTCTCAATGGTGAAATAATCCTAACAGCCATCGTAACAACAAAGCCAGCTGTGATTTACGGAGCCCTGGACAGGTGCCAGCCCGCCTATGCATGTTACTTCCAATCCTCAGCACTTGGATTTAGACTGGTGCTACCATTCTGTGGATGTGAAAACTGAGGTTTAGGGATGTCTTGGCTCAAGGGACAGAACCAGGCTTGAACTGGGTCTATTGGATCTTCTAAACTGCTTCCTGTGTTCCATCTTCATGCTGTTAATGGTCACAGATGTAGAGTACATCCCACCTCTGAGCTTGGTCCCACTGGTCACCCAGGAGGACAGCTGATGGCCACTTGACCCCAGACACACCTTATTCCTTCAAGTTCAAATGGGAGCACCTCCCCCAAACCCCTCCTGCCTATTGGTGTCACCTCCTCTGAAGCAACTCCACTGTTTCAGACCATGCATACCCTTCGGTTTTTAATAAATGACAGTGACAGTGGTGGTCTAAAGCATGCAGATGCTTCTGTACCCCTCAGCATCTGGCGAGGCCTTGGGTGAAGTACTTGCACTTGGATCAGAAATACCAGCTCTACCTAGATTTTCACCTAGTGTGACTGAGGGCAAGTTAAAGGTGTATTCAGTTCCACTATGGTTAAACTTACAATTACGTTATGACTCAGCAATTCCACTCTTAGGTGGACACCCAAGAGAATTGAAAACAAGTGTTCCAACAAAACTTGGACATGAATGTTCATAGCAGCATTGTTCGTAACAGCCAAGAGGTGGAAGCAACCTAGGGCCCATCAACAGAAGAATGCATAAGCAAAGTGTGGTTCATTCATATAATGGAATATTACTCAGCAATGCAGTACTGATACAAGCTACAATAGGGATGAAGCTTGAAAACATTATGCTAAGTGAAAAAGCCAGACACAAAAGGTCACATGTTATATGATTCCGCTGATATGAAACGTTCAGAACAGGCAAATCCACAGAAACAGAAAGCAGATAAATGATGGGCTGGTGCTCTGAGGAGAGGAGGATGGGGAGTGACTGCTCATGGGTACAGGGTTCCCTTTGGGGATGATGAAGACATTTCAGAAATAAATAGAGGTGGTGTTTGTACACCATTGTGAATGTGCTAAATGCCACTGAATCATTCACTTCAAAATGGTTAAAATGGTGAATTTCATGTTCTATGAATTTTACCACAATTTTTTAAAAATTTATGTACTGTGCCTGTTTTCCTTACTTCCACACACTATTGTGAAGACCCAAGAAGATCATATATTTAAAGAGCTTGACACCAAGCAAATGGCAGCAGCTCTTTTATTTTACTTTAATTCTCAAAACCGCTCTTTGTTTCCCTTCACAGAGCAGGGAGCCAAGATTCAGGGGTGAGGTGGCTCGGCCAGCCTCACGGTTGGGCAGGGGCTGTGGCAGACCCTGAACCCCTGAACGCTATTCTGTCCAGATCTCAGCAGTGTCCACCCTGTCGTGGTTACATCTCTGGAAAAGAGGACACTCAAATTAAAAGCTGCCATCAACACCCCACTCTTTGCTGGGTGTGTTGCCCCACTGATTGATCTTTTCAGTGCAAAGTCAAACCAGGACTTGAGACCCTGGGCCCAGACTGGCCCGCGCTTCTGACTTTTCTCATCAGATCAGGGCTCTGTGCATCGCAAGCATCTGAGAAGACCCTCCATGTTTCTGTGCTGAGAGTTTACTCTGTGCCTGTGTCAGCTGGGGCCCAGCAGGAGCTGAGACTTGAGGGGGATGTGATGGGTTTCATAGGAGGCCATTCATAGGAGCGAGGGCCAGAGCACAGGCCTGCAGAGGAAGTGTGTGCATCAAGTACTTCACACACACAGGTGCATGCACACGCACTTGTGTACACATGCACACACACGCAAGCACACACGCATGCACACCCTAACCAGGAAGACTCAGGGGACAACACACTGAGGCCCCTCTCATTCTCTTAAAACTGGACAGGATCCTCTCACTCAGGCTACGGTCAGTACCTGGTGTGGACACGGGCCAGAATTAGACTTTACCCATGATACGCTTTGGACCAGTCCTCGCTTCTCAGAGCATCAGCCTCTCCCTCTTTATAAAAGAGGGTGAGTCTGGGTGACATCGAAAGCTCTCTCCAGCTTACAGGTCATTGCAACGCTGTCCCCTCTGCCTGGAATTCTGCTGCTATTCCTCTCCCCCAGCTGATGCCTCTCCGTCACCTGTTCCAGCTCACCTGGATGCCACCTCCTACTTGAAGGCCCCATATTACTCATCTCAGTACTTCCTCAGCAGATGCATCATATTCACGTGCTTCCCAGACGGTCCATGAGGATGAAGGGCCCGTCCACCTAGGTGGCTGCTGCAGCCCCAGCCCCAACCACAGCGCCTGGCAGCCTGGAATTTAATAGTAGATTCTGCAAGCATGTATTGACCTTCGATGGTGCACAAGATCCCCTGCTGGCTCAGCATGAACCTGTAGGCTTCTTGATAAGTTTAACAGAGATACCCATATGACCCAGCAATTCCACCCCTAGGAATATACCCAAAAGATTTGAAAACAGGTGTTCCAACAAAAATGTGTACATGAATGTTCATAGCAGCATTAATCACACTAGCCAAAACGTGGAAACAACCCAATGTCCATCCACAGATGAATGAATAAACATAATGTGGTCTATCCATCCGAGGGAATATTACGCAGCCATGAAAAGGGATGGAGTACTAATACATGCTACAACAAGGATGAACTTGAAGTTAGTGTAAGGGAAAGAAGGCAGTCACAAAGACCACATATTGTATGATTGCATTTATATGAAATGTCCAGAAGAGGCAAATCTATAGAAACAGAAAGTAGATTAGCGGTTTCCAGGAGCTGGGAGAAGGGGAGTAACATATAGGGTTAGTGGGTATGGTGGGTATAGGGTTTCCTTTTGATGTGAAGATATTCTGGAACTAGTTAGAAGGTGGGGGGGGGGGTTTGCACAGCATTGTAAATGTACTTAATGCCAGTGAATCATTCACTTTAAAATGGTTAAAATGATTCTTCTATGTTATGTATATTTTAACACACACACACACACACACACACTCACACACACCTGTATGTCTGTCCATTTTCAGGCAAGAGGTGACAGGAGGGACAAGAAAAGAGCATCAGAAGGTAAAGGTCCCAGCTGAGCTCTTTGCAACCTGCTGGGCACCCTTGGGCAGGTCAGTGCACCTCTCTGAGCATCTTTGTTCTCCTCTGTGCATCAGGCCTGTTGCCCTTGGCCCTGCAGACCTCACAGGGCTCAGAGCAAGCTCATGCAGGAAACCACGTTGTTGTAAAAAATCATATTATGATAATGAGAGCAAACAGGAATAGAACCCTTGGGCTCCACACTAACATTTCTCAAACTTCCCTCCTTTTTGCAAAGGGCCCTACTTCACTTTGTTCTCACAAAATCCCTGGAAGGAAGGCAGGCCAGGGCTGAGGGGCATTCTCCAAGCACAACCTGCCAGTGCATCCACCCTAGCTGGCTTTCCAGGGCACACCCCATGGGTGTACCGAGGGCAGCCTTCAGATGACTGCTTGTGCTGATAGGTGTCTGCCCATCTCATTGGCAATCTGTCTTGGCAAGTAAGGGCAAGGAGTAGCAGCAGGCACAACAGCCTCAGGCACCCAGCTGGCTCTGCATGTTCTTTCCCACCCCCGGGCCTTTGCATATGCTGTTCCCACTGCCTGAGCTCTCTTCCACAGTATTAGTTTCCTGTTGCTGCTCTAACAAATTACTACAAACTTAATGGCTTAAACCAATACAAATTTATTATTTCAGTTCTGGAGGTTAGAAGTCTTTCCACTTCTGGAGGTTAGAAGTCTTTCCACTTCTGGAGGTTAGGGTCTCCCTGGGCTAAACTTAAGGTGTTTCTTTCTGGAGGCTCTAGGAGAGATTCTGGTTTCCTGCCTTTTTGAGCTTCCAGAAGCTGCTGCATTCCTTAGCTCACGGCCTTCTTCCGTCTGTAAAACCAGCAGCATTGTACCTCTCTGAGCATTCTTGCACAGTAACATCTCCTCCAAACAAAGTTGAGAAAGATTCCCTGCTTTGAAGGGCTCATACGATTACATTGCCCCAGATAATCCAGGAGAATCCCCTCAACTGCAGATCCCAAATCTTAGTCCTGTCCGCAAAGACCCGTTTACCATGCAGGGAAACACAGCCACAGGTTATAGGGATTAGGATGTGGACGTCTTGGGAGGCTTATTCTGTCTGCCACAACCACCTGTTCTTATCTTAACTAACTACTACTTATTCAGTGATCCCAGGCATACATTTTGGGCACCTACAACGTCCCAGGCACCACACTGGGTACACAGCAGTGATTAGGACAAATGCAGCCTCTGCCGTCATGGACCTCCCAGACTGGCCGGTCTCAGCGTAGACAATCACCACCTCCAAGAAGACTTCCCTGACTGTCCCGACTTCTCCGTTGGGTTCTTCTGGCCCTCTGTGCCACCTCCACCTCACTGCCATCATCTTGTATGATGATGTCATACAAGTCACTGGCTCACTCCCTCAACTAGGTTCCTTAAGGACAGGGAGTGTGTCTCATTCACCTCAGTCTCACCAGGGCCCCCATCTAGCTCAGAGTGAACACTCAGGAAACATCAGTTGAATGGGTGAAGTTGAATTCCATCCCAGCTCCACTGCTTCCTGGCCACATGACCTTGGGAAATCCCTTTTCTTCTCTGAGCCCAGTGTCACCAGCTCTAAAGTGGGCATATTCAGCACCACCTGGCTTCAGAGGTTCTTGCAAGAATTAAACCATAGTCCACAATGCACAAAGTAGGTGTTTCACCAAATGGCAGTTCCTTTTTCTCTTTGACCTATTCCCTGGCGGCAGATTCTGAGTTGTGACCCTTTGGGGTTTGATTCCAGGCCTCAGAATTTCTCCATCAAAGAAGCATTCATCACTGTTCCAACTGTCCAAAAATCACAGTGTGGCTACAGGTGTCACTTCCTGAACACTACTCCCTCCTGTGGTTAGGAACCTACAGCTGTCTTGGCTGGATATTCAGCAAGAAAGCCACATTAAAGATGAGAACACATCTATTAGCACACAGTAGGTGCTTCCATCTGGGATCAGGCAGTGGTGAAAGTCTAGACTTTGGAGTCAGGTAGAACTGGATTCAAATCCCTCCTCTCCAGTAATCAGTACACTGACCTTGGACAAGTCCCTTCCACTTCTCTGAACTTGATTTTTCTCCAGCAAGATGGGGATAAGAAGAGGACCTGTATGTGAGGAAGAAATAAGATAAGGAATGGAAGCACCGGGCACACAGTAAGGACCAGATCATTGTGAGTATAATGGAGAGAAAAAACCCATCACCTCTGAGGAGCCAGCCAGAAGACAGGGCCCCTGGAAATTACACAAGGTCGGTCTCTGATTTCCTGTAACTTGGAGACTCCTACTCAACTCCTAACTTTGGAAAATATTCTTTTAGCGTTTGCAATTCTTGATCTGGGCCCAACACTGAAATTATTGCAGCCTTTTTTTTCTTCTTCTTCTCTTCTCCTTTTGACAGCTTGAGCAAAAGGAGCTGTTTTTGAATTTTAGAGGGGAAAAACACACACGCTCACGCACACACCCCAAACAGCATCATTTTGCAGGACAAAATGTCCCCTGTGCTCTGGAGCGGGCGGCCCCGGCCCCGTTCTGCTGGCCTCACAAACACTTACTGTCACTGGTGGTTATGTAAGCGCGGTTTGGGCCTGTGAGGTTAGACGTGGCCTTGGGTTTTAAAAGGAGGCAGAGGAGTTTGGGTGAGGAGACGTTTGGCTCAAAATAAGTCCAGGAACTCGATGCAGAACAAAAAAAAGAAGTCCCTAAGACTCTAATGGAGGGCATATTTAGACGTATAGTTCAGAGCATCAAGAACTCAGAAAAATCAAGCCAGAGTTTGGCCAGTGTGACTTTCTCAGCCCCATCATGCACGTGGGTGAGGCTCAGAGGCCAAGGGAATGAGGGGACAGGGAGAGGATAAAATGTGACCCCTTCAGGGGGATAAAGGGTAATGTGCAGACCCCATCACTCCTGGAAGGAAAATACCGATTCTTAATATTTTCAAAAACTGTTTGTGCTTTCGTGCACTGAGTTTCCACCCCTTCAGCTGGGGGCCCAGATTCAATGATTCCTTCTGTCCGGCGGGACCAAGGCAGGCAAACAAGATATTTGATCTGAAGAGAAGAAAGTAACAGATGTAGGGCCCCCAACTCCTCGGGATTTGCCCGAAACCTTTCCAGTTTTAAAACTAAAAGCTTCACATTCAAGAAAACCCCTCAGTCCAGGGTAGATGGGGGCAGTTGGTCACCCTACAAAAGAGAGTAATGATGACCATCATAGCCGTAATAGAGCACCTGCTAAGTGTCCCTTGTCATATTAGGGTTTATATAAATACTGTCACACTTCACCCCCCCCCCCCAGCTATATTTTCAGGTTGATTACACCCATTTTACAGACCAGGCAACTGAGACTCAGAGGGGGAAGTCAAACGGCAGGGGAGCAGAAGACCATCAGGGACCCCAATTCAGTAATTGGGGACCTGCATTTCCAATACACACTCCTAGTGGTTCTATGAGCAAGTAATTTCAACGGGCAGAACTCAGCCAAGCTCTGCTGGGAATGGCCTTGGAACTGAGCGTGAAAAGGCAAATTCAATGGGGATGGGCATTTGAGCTGACAGAATAGCATGAGGAAGGGCACAGAGTTGTGGAGGCTGGTGAATGTGTAGCTGAATACAATCCCCTCAAGGGACAGAGCAGGAGAGAAGGCTGCTGTTGACAAAGCCAGGTCTGGAGGGCTTGCACGCCAGGCTAAGGAATTTTTAATTTATCCTGAGGGCAGCTGGGGAGCCTTGAGAGGGTTTAAACACTAATGACAGGGTCAACTTTGTACTTTCGTAACCCACCCTCCCAAGTGGGTCCCCAACAAGGGTTCTTCTGCCCAGTGGCATTTGAGCCAATAGAACAAGACTGAGTTTGGTTCACAAGCAAAGTTTTATTCTTTTATCAAAGAATAGATAGACACGAGCTCAAGCTCTAGAGTCCAGGGTCTCGCCCACAGGCCGTGGGCGGGGCTTTATAGGGTCATTGGGGGAGGGGGCGGAGTCCTGCACAGCTCTGCTGCTCTTGGCTGCAGCTCACAGTGCCGGGTGCAGCAGCGTCTCTGCACACGGCCCGCTGCCGCCACCTTGAACTGAGAGCCGCGTGCCGCGCTTCTGCACACGGCCCGCCGAGCTGAGGCTTCGCCGCCGCCATGTTGAACCAGGAGCTCTGGTGTGACGTGCCGGGTGCCCGGCCTCAGGACGCGGCCCCCTGTGAGCGAGGGAGCCTAGACTCAGCACAGAGGAAAAGAAAGACAAAGGTACTGTATTTTGTTACCCAGACTCTATGTTTGTGTCCCAGGAACTGTTAGTGGGCTCTGCCGGTGCCAAACCCCTCGTCTGTCGGCCTTTTGTCCCGCTCCGCGTTCTCCACGGTTGCTGGGGGCACAGGTCCGCCTTCTGTCACCGCTTCCTGCGGAGCGCTGAGCGGACCTGTGCCCCTGGCCGCCTTGAGATGTGTTTGGCTGTCACCGGGCCTCGGCCCTGACCGTCCGTATCCCTGAGTGACCCGAGGTGGCTCAGACGTGTTACTGAGAGAGCCAGGCCCCCGGTCTGGGGTGTAGGGCGGCGCGTGCATCCCGGGCGCCTGCGTAAACATGTAAGATCCTCCGTGTCCCGAGCTCGAGGGAGGGCGGCCAGCTCGGCCTTGTTGGGCGGACGTCGCGGGGGGAGGCTTCGTTGCCTCTGTGACTTGGGCCTGGGCGGTCACTGCACGTCCCGCCAGCCTCTTCCCCTCCACGTGTGAACCACTCCCCGCGGCGTCTGGGGGAGGCTCACTCCCTAGGTCGCGGCGTCTGGAGTAGATCCATCGCGTCTGTGTTGTCCGTACAGTCGTGCTCCAGGGCCCCGTTCCTGTGGGTAGCGGGGTGGCAGGGTTTAGCGGGTGACAGGTTTTTATGGTAGCCACTGGGTTGTCTAAAAGCATAGCCTGGGCTTGAATCAACCTTCGGGGGTGGGCAATGCCGTTCTGTTCCCTTGGAATTACCAAAGCCGGAACCTGGTGTGGGGTCCATATAGCGACTGGCTGACCCAAGGTTCGCTTTCCAGCCTCCTTTAGCGGGGTTGTAGCAGCTGCTACAGCCCATAGGCAGAGAGGCCACCCCTTAGCGGTTTGATCCAATTGTTTAGAGAAAAAAGCACCCACTAGAGTAAGGGGTCCCAGTTTTTGAGCTAGTACCCCAAGGGTGATTCCCCGTCTCCCATGAATATAAAGGTCAAGGGGTTTAGCTAAATCCGGGAGTGTCAGGATGGGGCCTGAAGTACAGGAATTGCGTTTTTGACTCTTGAAAGGCCCCTTCGCATTCTGAATTCCATTCAAAAGGGTCGTCATCCTTTCCTTTCAACGTTTCATATAGAGGCCTGGGTATTAGATCATAGTTAGGGATTCAGATGCGGCAAAGCCCAGCCATCCCCAGGAAACCCCTAAGCTGTCTTCCAGTTCTGGGAGGGGCAAGACTGCAAATTACTTCTTTCCTTTCCTGGAGTAGGCTTCTCTGACCTTCTGTGAGAAGGAAGCCTAGGTAGGTCACCCCAGTTTGTGACATTTGAGCCTTTTGCTTGGACACCTTATATCCTTTATCAGCTAGGTGGCTCAGGGTGGTTACAGTATCTTATCAGAGGCCTCCTTGGTAGCGCTGGTGATCAGAATGTTGTCTATATGTTCTGTAGACAGAACTGTCTTCCCCAAAGATAGTGGGGAAATTTTTGAACCATTGGGGCAAGACTCTCCAGCAGTATTGTTGTTTGTTTTGTGTGTTTGGGTCCTGCCACTCAAAAGCAAAAAAAAAAAAAAGAAGCCTACACACTGCAACGAAGAGTAGCCCCCGCTCTCCACAACTAGAGAAAGACTGCACACAGCAACAAAGACACAATGCAGCCAATAAATTAAAAAATAAAATTAAAAAAAAAAAGGCAAAAAATGTCTTGTGACTCTGGGGCTAAAGGAATACAGACGAAGGCATCTTTTTTTTTTTTAAATTAATTATTTATTTATTGGCTGTGTTGGGTCTTTGTTGCTGCACACGAGCTTTCTCTAGTTGTGGTGAGCGGGCGCTACTCTTTGTTGTGGTGTGCCGGCTTCTCATTGCGGTGGCTTCTCTTGCTGCAGAGCATGGGCTCTAGGCATGTGGGCTTCAGTAGTTGTGGCACATGGGCTCAGTAGTTGTGGCGCACAGGCTAAATAGTTGTGATGCACGGGCTTAGTTGTTCCACGGCATGTGGGATCTTCTTGGAGCAGGGATCAAACCCGTGTGCCCTGCATTGGCAGGCGGATTCTTAACCACTGCGCCACCTAGGAAGTCCCAAGGCATCTTTTAAATCTAATATGCAACACCAGGTCTTGGTGGATGGTAGAGTGACTGGCAAGGCGTAGGGATCAGAGACCACTGGATTGTATCATTGGTGGCTTCATTGGCTGCCCTGAGGTCCTGTACCGTCCAGTATTCCACACTGGGTTTTTTTTTATTAATTAATTTATTATTTTGGCTGCATTTCAGTCTTTGTTGCTACGTGCGGGCATTCTATGAAGTTGCGGCAAGTGGGGGCTACTCTTTGTTGTGGTGCTCGGCCTGCGGAGCATGGGCTCTAGGCGCGAGTTCCTCAGTTGTTGTGGCATGCAGGCTCAGTAGCTGTGGCACACTGGCTTAGTTGATTCGTGGCATGTGGAATTTTCCTAGGCCAGGGATAGAACCCGTGTCTCCTGCATTGGCAGGCAGATTCTTTACCACTGTGCTACCAGGGAAGTCCCCCCACTGGGTTTTGTTTAGTTTTTCTGCCTTGACACATGGCATGTGGGATCTTAGTTCCCCAACCAGGGATCGAACCTGCACCCCCTGCAGTGAAAGCACAGAGTCTTAACCACTGCACCACCAAGGAAGTCCCCTCACTGGGTTTCTTTACAGGGAGAGTGGGGGCAAAGGCTGATTGGCCTGGTCTAATAAGGCCCTGGTCTAACAAGGTCTAATAAGGACAATTGCCCCTGTATGACGGGGCAATGCCCAACAAGGCCTCCTGGCACACAGAATACTATTTCCTATTGGCCGTGTACGTCCCGGATTTGATGGACAATCATGGGACTGGCTCCTGCAGCTCCTCCCACCTGTCCTTGAGCCCAGCCCTCAGGATTTACTCCAGGGAGGTCGACTTGCTCTGTCCAGAGAGGTTTGTCCTGAGTCATTAACATTGTCATCTGTGCCCACTGTCTTAGGGGATGCCAGTTTCCACTTTGCCTCCCAATAGGTGCACGGTAGCTCCCAATTTATGTAACATATCCCTCCCTAGCAGGGGTCTAGGGCATTTGGAGACAGATAGGGAGGAATGGAGAGTGTTCATCCAGTTTGCATTCTAATGGCTCTGTAAATGCTTGTTCTTGGGCCTTCCCTCATACCCCCATAATTTACAACTCTTGTGACTGAGTTTGCCTGATTTGGTGTTCAGAACCAAGGATGGGCCATGAAGGGAGGGAGCGAAGTACCCTCCCTTCATGGTCCACTGGATTACCATTCCCTTTTTGCCTGAAGTGGAAACAGAGCGGTGAAGTGACTGACGGAAGGTCACACAGCAACCCAAGGTCTCCAGACTTTGTTAAGACAACTGTTAAGGCCAGCAGTCCACCTTGTGGGCCCTGCAGGATGGGAGTTGTGCACGCTCCTTGGAAACAGCCTAGAGAAGCTGCCCATGAACTCTCAGAAGTTTAAGAAGTGTCTCTAAAATCTGCCCACCTGCACACCCTGTCTCAATATCCAGTCATTCTGCAGGTACATATTAAAAGGGGGAGAAGCCTCAAGAAATCTCTGGTCTAGAGTCAGGATTGAACAGGGCCTGGAAGCCCCCAGGACAAATTACTTCATGTGTGAGGCATGAAGAAAGGGCTGCAGCTCATGGAGCTGAGGTCCATGAAGCAGGGGATAGCACAGTGAACCATAGCCCAGGCACAATTCATTCAGACACACAGAGCTGTGGTTGCCTGGAGTGGGGGCTTCACCACGTGAGCGGGGGAGCAGGTAGCCCTGAGCAACCCCGCACAGCACAGCATGTTGCTGTCAGGTCGCTGTCCTTTACCTCTCTGTCTCCTCTCTAGGCTGTGAGCTCCAGGAAGGTGGGGGTCATGTCACCTGTGTCCTCAGCACCTAATGCAGGCCTGGCACACTGTGAGGCCTGACAAATAGTTGTCAGATCAATGGATGGCTGTCCAGTTGTCTTGCACACCCCCAGGCACGGGAGGCTCACTGCCACCAAGGTAGTCTGTCCCTTTGTTCAACAGCCCTGCTGGAAATGCTGTCCTTGATACCACCCACCTTCCCCAAATGGCAAAAAAACAGAGCAAGACCCAGGGAATCTCCCAATTTGAAATTCGTCCTTAATTTAAAAGGGACAAAAACAAATTACCCTTATGAAGATGTTCATTCTAGTGTTGTCTACCGTGGTGGAAATCTAGGAGCACTCTGAACACCTCACAGGTGGCAAAGATTGTATGTATATATTTGTGTATACATTGTATGGGTATTTGTATGTGAGTGTTTGTGCTTTAGTTACTCCTGAGATAACTATAATGGACAATTAAGCAACCATTAAAAATGTAAACCACAAAAGCATGTAGAAATGTAGGGAATTGTAATCTAACAGAAAGTTAGGAAAAGCAAAATGCACGCTATGCCTGCAGCCACATAAGCTAAGTGTGTGCAGACAGAATGGAGTGGGAATTTGCAAGGAAGGGAATAGCTGTGGGGTCAGAATGGCAGCACCTTGGGTTGTTATTAAAGTTTCTTTCCAGTTGTATCCCCTCATCCTACAGATACTATTATTCCCATTTTAGAGATGAGGAAACTGAGGCTCAGGGAAGTGAAGCCATTCACATGTGGTGGCTGCTGGGACAAACCAGGCAGCTGGTTTGTGATCCTACCTGCTGTCCCCACCTGGCCTGCAACTTCCGCAGCCCTCCTGGGAGCTGAAGACAAAACTCTTGCCTCCAGGGCCTTCTCTCCTCCTCCTCTACTGTTCCTGCACCCTCACTGTCCCCGCTAAGACTTGGTCTCAAGTCCCCCATCACAGACCAAGAGGGAGCAGTGGCCAGAGGAGCCTCTGCAACAGATAAAAATTGCCTTGAAAAATATCCACATGGCCACAGCCTGACTTTTGTGTGAGTCTCAGAACAAAGGCCCCTATACCCACCAGGGCAGCACTGCCAGTTGGGCAAACAGAGTGATGTGTCAGAGCCGCCTGGCATGACCATCTGCTCTTTAGAGCGCAATTAAATCTGACCCAGCAATTATGACTTTGCAGTAGGCATCAGCCTCATAACCACAGGGCATCCCCAGGCTTTAGGCTTCAGGCTCCACAGAGAATTCTAGAGTGTCACACGCTGGGTCAAAAGCCCCCTCTTTTAAGGCAAGTGGAAGAAGTAACTTGTGTGTATAAACAGAGCTGGCTGTGCCAGGCCAGGCTCTCATGTTAACTTATTTACCCTTCCTGAGAATTCATTAAGGTACATGTCTTTCTCCCTGTTTCACAGACAAGGAGCATGAAGGCTGTTTCTCTGGCCCTGAATAGGCCGCTGTCCGCCAGCCCAGGCAAGCAAACACCACTGTCTTCCCTCCCCTACCCCAGCCCCAAATTCTTTGCTTCTGAGTCACTCCTTCAGGACTTTTCTTTAGAGACAAGCCCCCTCTTCAGACATTCACTCAACATACATTTATTGAGAGTTGACTATATGCCAGAATCTGTGCCTGGAGGAAGGGAAGGTGTCATGAGCAAAAAAGACACAGCCCCTGCCCTTATGGAGCTTATAGACCAAAGAGAGAGGCAGCATTCAACAGTGCAGGAAGTTTTACAGTCTGAGCAACAACAAGGAGGGGTACAGGATGCCATGAGAATGTGGGGGCCACAGAGGGATTCCCCTAGGAAGTGCCACACGGGCTAAGAGCTGAAGGCAGGGGTAGGTAACAAAGCAAAGAAAGATGGGGAACAGTATTGCACACAGCAGAAACAGCATGTGCAAAGGCCCTGTGGTGAGACCCAAAAAGGTCAGCAAGACAGGAGCACAGACAGTGTCCAGGGAATAAGATGAATGTTAATTAACTCCTGACACCAGTGATTCCAGCTAACATTTGCCCTGTGGCTAACCCACATTGACTCTGAGCTTCTTGAACAAAATCTCTAAATCCTCCCAATGCTTCCATAGTGAGGGTATTTCCCCAAAACTGGTGGTTGACTGAGGGGGGTGTCACACTGTGCCTGGCTCTGTGTGAAGCACTTTGCACACATTATTTCAATGAGTCCTCTCTGTGATCTGTGACACGGGGAACTTTACTAACCCCATCGTACAGATGACCAAAGTGAGGCTCAGGCAGGGCATGTGACCATCCAAGGTCACAGAGCTCGGAAGCTGCAGAGCTGGGATCTGAAGCCAGGTGGGCTTGTCTCCAAGTCCAGGACAGTTTCCACAGTATCAGAGTTGCACCAGCTTCTAAATGTTGGTCAGCTGAAGCCAGCTCTGCCCGTGTGCAGACATGAGTGAGGGATTCGTGTTTGGTCCCGCATTTCTTTGCTGCTGTCGATTTATCTGCAGCTTCTGCAGATCCATGGGCTGGAAAACCTCCGCTGATGAACTAGGTGCTCTCTCAGTGGCAAGTACCATCTGCCTGTCAGTATCTCAGGACCTGGCCCCCCTCAGATGATCGCTTGATTCCTTCGACTCCCCCCAACCTTAGCAGGCATCTAGGCACACTCATTCTGGTTTCCCCCAAAAGCAGGCCCCAAGGCAAGGGTTTGGAGGCAAGCACTTTGCTTGGCAGGTGATCCAGCAAGTAGAATGGGGAGCAAGGAAGTAAGAGAGGGGGTAAAGCCTTCAAGGATGCATTCTGGAGTGGGTTTCCACCGTGGGCAACTAGGGCACACTCCTATTGGGACCTCTCGGAGAGTATGTTACCCTGGGTTGCCCAGGGATGAGAGAGTTGGGGTATTTATCCCCCAAAGCCCATCCTGCTGTGGCTGAAGGCTGTTTCTGGGATGGGTGTTTACTCTCCAGGACTTCTAGCCAGCCTGCCCCCTCACCCAGCCAGAGAGCACAGAAGCTGTCTGTGGATGACCTCCAGGGTGGGCCGGGAGACATGGTTGGGGCATCCATTACAGGAAGTTTGTCCATCCATCAAGTCTGGAAGGCAACAAACCTTTCCTGCGCCCCCATGAGCCTGCTGGTGCTAAGCTCTGAACAGAAACAACCTGGAAGAGTAGAACAAATAAGCATCTACTGTGCCTCAGCTGCAAACTTAAATCCATAGTGTTTTTAAAAACCATGTCACCAGATTGTGCGTCCTCTACTCACTGGCTGTGGAAACTAGGGCATGGAAATCACCCTTGAAACCTCGGTCTTTCCATCCACAAAATGGACGTGAAATCAGTGTTCACTTCAGAAAGTTGTTGAGAGGATTAAATGGCAAAGTTCTTAGAAATGGTGCCGGGCACGGAGTAAGCATTCCATAAAGGGTAGTGATTCCTGTATTTTTCTCTTCTTATCTCCATATGTCACAAATCTCAGACACCACATCCCAATTTTAGAGATATTAAAATTTGAGAGAGAAAAAAAAGAACTTTTTAGAATTGATAGAATACAGCATAATTGCTGTCGCCCAGACTGAGGCATCGAGGCTTGGGGCAGGGATATCACTTGCCTGTTTTTCCCCCTGTGTTCCCTGCTTCTTGCCCTGGGACAGAGTCCTCATCAGGTCATTCTGGTGTCAGGTTCAGGCAGCTTTTGCTGTTAATGCCATGTTGCAAGAGGAGACTCAGCCCTTTTTGAGCCAAGGATTAACTTATTTTACTGCCGTGTCAAAGAGAAGCAGAAGTCGGGAACAATTATGCTGATGGGCTGATGGGCTGACGGGAGCCCCACCCACCCAACACCCTCCTCCCAGACTCTGCCAAGATGACTCAGCCCAAATTATCCCCCTAATTGTCTCAACCTGTGTGGACTCCCAGCTGAGGCCCTCCTTCCCCCAAACCCGCATTACTGGATCCTGGAGGGCTGCAGGCAGGTGGAGAGATCCCCTCTCTCTGAAATGGACTGTGGACTTCCAGGCTCTTCTACCATTCCTCATAAACCCAGTTCCCACTTCCCTCTCCCTTCTGCCCACCCTTCTCTGCATGCACACCCTGTCGTTGGTGGCATTTGTGAAAGTTCCTGCTTGGGAAGGAGAACCTCTTTCTTTGAGCATCCCTGTTTCTCCACCCTTGGCCTTGCTTGTTGACCTGCCTGGGGAAGGAAAGGTATTGAATCTGAAGTCTTATGAGAAGAGGACCTATGTTGCTTTGACATCTGAATCCCACCCAGCAGAGTTCATGGCACAGAGAAGCTCTTCAAGACAAGTGGGTTGAATAAAAGAGAAGAAGAAGAAGAAAAAGAGAACCAAGGGAGAACTTTGGTCACGGAAGAGAAAAGGAAGGGGATGCTACAACTGAATCAAACTCCTGTAGTGAGAACAAGCAGATGGAAAAAATGGGTACAACAGCAAGAACAAGCAGACATGCAATGTTCCATGCAAATCAGGGATCAGTAGGATCTCACAGGGAGAGGGGAGAAATGCACTAAGCAGTAGATTTACACACTCAGGACTCAATAAAGGATGTTTTATTAGCTGAGAAAGTGCTCCTAGCATATCTGTTTTATGAAGGCAGGAGTCCCATGAATTGAATAGGTATTTAAAGACCCACTGAGAAGGTAGACTGAGGCTTACGGGACCCAGGCCCAGGCTGTGCCACCACAGGCTGGGAGATGCTGGGAGCCTGACATTTAATTGGCATATGCTCAGGAATGAACTGATTCCCTCAAGGACACTCATCTGTGAGCAGCTCAATATCATCGTCAGTCTAGACAGACCCTCCCCACCAATCTTTTCCCCTCTCTGCTACCATAGACATGGGCATTACATAGTTAATATACTTTCAACCTTCCAGAATGCTTGCGACCCCTTTATGGACATTACCTTGGGTAGGGTGGTTTTTAAATGAATGTAAGGATATCATCCTCTGTGGCTCATTTGCAGTTTTCTTTTCTCTGTCAATATAAATTTCCAAGGTTCATCCTTGCCTACTCCTTTTAGCTACTATATAATACTCCATTTTATGACCATCCCTTATTTTATCTGTCTATTCCCCAACCATGTAAGTTATTCCCAACCCTACCCTACCAGATACCTCATTTCCTTTTATGAAAATGAGGTGCCACAGATGTCTTCCAAGTTTCCATAAGCTGGCTGCCCAAAATGCAGACCTCAGCCGCAGGAAGTTCACAGTCCAGTTGGAAAAGTCATGATTTGTACATACGGATGAGGGACTTCACTACTCAGCTGAACTGGGTGCCAAGTATGTGTCTTAATTTTCATCTCTCTTGTTGGCCTCTCTCACCCTGGGGATGCTTTTGCAGAGTGCCTGGCACTCCTGAGTGAGGCCAGTGAGTGATCTGGCCCAGGGGGTGGGGGTGGCGGTGGAGAGGGGAGTGGGGTTCAGTTCCACTGGTTCCCTCGGGGGCCCTGCCTCGTCCATCAATAGCAGCCCGGGCTGGGTAGCTTCCTGCCCCAGACCAGCAGGACATACCTCAAATCACGCAGTGGGAATCCTCTCCCTGTTATTTATGTTGGCTGCAAAATCCAGGAAATCGCCACTGAATATATAGCCCAATGTCTCAGGATTAAATCCTTTTAGCATGAATCTCATTCCCGATTATTCCCCTGTGATCTAGACCATGGGGCCCGCCCAGTGGTGCATCCAGGTTTGTTGTTACAGGGAAAAAGAAAGAAACCAGAGCCCACGTCGGGGAAGCTCAGGATCAGATCTGTGGCCTGGTAGAAACAATGCCATATGCTTAATTGTACTCCAGTTACACAGAATGCTCCAGAATCACTGCTCTGCGGTGGAGAGACGGTAATGGCCATCGTTACATTTGGACAGCCCTGTTCGGTTATGCTGTGATCTTTGCATCTACCATGTGGTTCACTGAGAGTCACCAGCCTCAGACCATGCAGGGTTTGAGGCATGGAGGGCAGCACGAAATTGGCTCTCATGGAACTTCTAGTCCAGTGGGAAGAGACAAGCAGTACACACACAACACACGCCATGCAGGTAGTAATAAGTGCTATGAAGATAAAGCGCTATGACAGATGGGGGAGGACTGTTTCGTACAAGGTGGCCTGGGAAGGCTTTCTTGGAGGGGACACATTTGGGCATCAGAGTGGGGTAGAAGAGGGAATTGGGAGGGGCTCTGCTGGAAGTGTTCCAGGCAGTGGGGGCAGCCAGTGCAAAGGCCCTGAGGTGACTTGCCTAGTGTATTGGAGAATTGGCCAGCAGAAGGCCAGTGTGGATGGAGTAGAGCTTGGCAGAGGAGGAGCAGGAGCGGGTGGGGACAGAGAGGGGTCTCACTGGGTCAGTCTCAGTTACATGGGGGCACTTTGAGCAGAGGAGGGATGCAACCTGTTTGATACTTAAAAGAACCACTATGGCTTCTCTATAGGAGAAGAAAGGGCCAGTCTTGAGCAACAGTTCAGGTAGAGAAGAATGGTGGCTGGGCTGGGTTAGGGTCGTTGTGGTGGGCGTGCTGAGAAGGGTTGGATTCTGGAAGTGTGTTCAAGGAGCCCATAGGAACCAATGTGGAGATGTGGGGTGGGAGAGGCGCACTTGACCTAGTTGGGGCGGGGGATGTGTTGGAGGCGGGTGGGAGCGGGGAGCAGGATGGAGGCACATCTCCTGCTCAGCTGTGCCCCAGGCTCCCTCCACTGCAGCCTGTCAGTGGGCTTTGCTTTATCCACTTGGACAAGCATGCTGACTGCCACTAAATCCAGTGGGTTCAAGCCAGCAGGCTTGATCCCTGTTAAGGTGACCCCTGGGCTGCCTTTTACCTTCACAAACTCTACTCCTTGCGTGCGCTCCCTCTTACCAACGGGATTATCATGAGCAGTGATTGGAACCAGGACCCTAGGTCAACCTCGGTGTTTTCACAGACGCATAAAACCCATACAGATAATCCTTTGTGTTTGTACCCACTTCAAAGCCATAACCAAAGAAGAGGAGAGTCTTTCCATCTTTATTGAACAGACAAGGAAACTAAATTAGGAAGCTGCAGGATCTGCTGCCCAAGGCACCAGGGCAACTCCATAGAGCTGGGGGTTGTACTTAGGTGACGGGGAGACGGCCATCACCTGGCTTGGCCCTGCCCAGGTTGAGGGGTGAAGGATTGTGATGCTGGGATCCTGCTAGGGCCAGACACTGGCTCCCAATCCTGTTTTCTGTGTTCCCTGGTCCCCACCACCCAATCTGCAGACCTCATACTTGAGTCCGTCTTCATACACAGCTGTGATTATTTGAGGAGCTGCAGACTTCAAACATTTGAAAGCACTAAAGGATGCTAGGCTTCAATAATCAGGTACGAGGCATCTGGCCTCTTGTTCTTTCTGCCTGCAGAAGCTCCCGTGATGATTAAGGAAGAAAGCAATTCTGTCTTAGGACGTTCACGGTTCCAGTCCACTCCATTTTAGAATTTCTTAGATCTGATTCCTTATTTGTTCCATCTTGGAACGTTCAAGGTTTTCACTCCCTTAAAAAAATATCCTAGATCCAATTTCTACCCTACTCGAATTTCCTTGATCTAATTTCTAATCGAGTCCACCCCAGAACTTTGGAAAAGTACGTGGGAAACAGGTCTGGGTCACTTTCCCTACCATGGATATTTGCTTGTATCCAATTATTCCTTCAGTCAGTCTGTTCTGAGTGTCGACTGTGGGCCAGACACAGAGCTGGGAACTGAAGGCAAAAGCGAACTGGGCTGAGTGAGCCCTTTCCATGAGGATCTCACAGTGAGGGAAGCAAACACTCTGCTGAAGAAAGTGATGAGGCTATTGTGTGCTACATTCATGCAAAGTGAGCGAACAAGGGCCCTAAGGGTACTTGTGGTTCCGTAGTTCAAGTGCTCCTCAGAATCACCCACGGGAACTGATCAAAACTAGATCCCTAGGCCTGAGCCCTCAGAGGTTCTCATTCTGGGGTCTGGGGTAGGGCCCAAGTAGGGT
This sequence comes from Hippopotamus amphibius kiboko, assembly GCF_030028045.1. Classification (NCBI taxonomy): domain Eukaryota; kingdom Metazoa; phylum Chordata; class Mammalia; order Artiodactyla; family Hippopotamidae; genus Hippopotamus; species Hippopotamus amphibius. Next base: position 6,198,657 of record NC_080193.1, on the reverse strand, counting down.
GAGCAACTGTCCTGGTTTGCCCAGATCTGGTGGGGTTTTCCAGGAGACAGGACTTTCAGTGCTAAAACTAGGATAGTCCTGAGCAAACTGGGACAGTTTGTCTCCCTCAATCCAGGAGTCTGCATTTTTAACGTGCTCCTCCGGTGATTCCGATGCAAGTGGTTCCCAGGGACCTGGGCAGGTACAGAGAGGAGACCCTGAGTCCCAGTCTTCCCCAAGGTAGGTTTGGAAACATGGCTAGGCTGTGAAGTCCAGGGTGAGTTTGCAAGGGCAAGATTGGCTGGTGAGGGTGCGTAATCCCGGTAGATCGGGCAGGCAAGTCTCCTGGGTGTAGAAGCACACCTGAGGCTTAAGCCCCCAAATCTTCTGACCTAGATCTCTTTCAGCGCATCCCGTCCCCCAGAGTGGCAGGTTAGTGTGGGGAGAAATAAAAGTAAAAAAGGATTGATTAACCCAACTGTGTGGAGATGTCCAAGCTTGTCGATACTACTAGGCCAAATTTCCCGGCAGCCCCCAGCTGGGCACAGCTGAGCTACGGCTTCTGCAAGCTGCAGGATATTTGGAATCAAGGCTCAGCCTTGAAGAAGTATTAATGAAAATGTCACAGGCACTAAAGTCAAAGCAGATGCGAAGCTGGCTACATGGGCAGACATAGCTGATAAGAAACAGCCCAGGAGAGGACAAAACCTCCTGAGATTAAGTCAAGGGCAGACCGGAAAAAAAAAATGACATTGGGGTCCCCCATGGCAACTCAGAGGAATGCTGTCGCTCCTGTGGACAAGCTGACATTTTTGTGCTGCTGCGTTATATACTGACATCCCGACAGGGCAGCATGCGGGGGCCTCCACATCAGCAAATAAATATTACGTCTCCATCTTCAGCTAAGCAGAGCTGTGGTGCATTCCTATTACTTCATGTGGATTAACCATCTGGAAGTTGAATCAAGCCACAGAGTAAAGAATGGGATCCAATTTTGCATTCACCAAAATAAGCCGTACTAGTCTCAATTTATGGCAGATGGTTATGCAGTCTCAGCGGGCCAAAAAATCTCTTTGCAAAAGAATAAAGTTTATGCCAATTACTGTAATAGGAACCAGCACAACAACTGTGTGGGTTGACTAAGATCGCAGATATTGCTGTACAGCTCATAAACCGTGGGGGGCCGGGGGAGCGATGGGGACCCAGTTAATTCATTAAGATAACGTGCGAGAAATGAGGAGCAGAGTTAGTCATAAAACAGAAATATTTCCTCCCAAAGGGTGGGAGGGGAGCGAGGTGGGGTGGCTCTTACTAAGATGTGGCCTCGGCTGAGCTGCAGGCAGGGTCGGGGGAGTGGTTAACAGGTAATGGTCGAGAGAGACTGCCTGCTGCTCGGTGCTAAAGGTGTGGGAGGAGAGGGGTTAAATTTTGGGCTTCTTGGCTCCAGTCACTCAAAACAGATCTGTGGAGCGTGGATGACTCCATGGCAGACAGTGGGCAGGCCCTGAGCCTACAGTGGCGGGTGCCGCTAGCTTCCTGGTACCTGCCTTTATGGAGCTCCCGACTTGGCTGACATGGCAGCACCCAGTAGGGATGCTGGCCTAGTCAAGAGGTCAGGGGAGGCGTTTTGGAGGACAGGGCCCCTGGGCTGAGGGTGAAGGATAAGCAGGGGAGGGAACGGGGCTCCTGGCCTAGAAGGCACCGTAGGCTTTAGTCACAGAACCTGGAAAGAGGCAAACGTGGCTGGGAGCCTGGATGTGAGGGTGAGGATGGAGAGGGTGCCAGGCCAACACACAGCGAGGAGGTTAGTCTCTGTCTGTCCTGGAAGCAAAGATGGAATGACCTGACCCACCTGCTCTGGGAGAGAGGCCTTGGCTATAGGAAGTGCTGCCTCTTTTCAGCCGAGGACATCCTCTTGACCTATGGGAAGTGAGAGCTTCCGATTCCCCAGGATGGTGTCAGGGTGAACCTGTGAGCTGGAGCAGAGGAGGCCTGGGTGGAGAAGGGATGTGCTCCCTCCTTGATGAGTCGTCCCACCTGAGGAAAGCACTGCCAGGCCTTCCTGGCTAGTGCCTCCTCAGGCTGGAGAAAGAGAGAGGCAGTTAGTTTGGGGCACATGAGGCTACAAGACAAGGTTGTCTGTTTCCTATACAATGTGGCTTCAGCTTTTGTATTGTTTTTAAATGAAAGCTGCTGGCTTCAAGAATGATGACATTTGGGGCTAAAAATAAGGTGACCAACTGTCTTAGTTTGCCCAGGACTGTCTTGGTTTTAGCACCCAAAGTTTAGCCTCCCAGGAAACCCAGGATGGCTTGTCACCCTAGCTGATTAGTAGACCGACTCAGGGACAAATCCAGTTCTGGAGAGATTTTCATGCGTTACTTACACATTTGTGTCTCCTGGCCACATTCTATGTTGGTATTATTACCCCAGCCTTCACTGGCAGGACACTGAGGCTCAGGGGACTGAGATTTACTTGCTGGCCTGCTGCTCCGTAAGTGGACATGGCAGGCTTGGAATGCAGGCGGCAGATGCTAAAGCCCCCATGTCCAGCGTGGCCTCTCTGGGAGAGACAGCGGCAGTGACCATTAGTAAACCCAATGGCAGTGGTCAGGGCTGCCAACCTCCACATTCTCTGGTGGGCTGACACGGAAGGGACAGAGCTCTTTGCAAGCAGCAGTAATCCCACTGTTCCTCTCCTGGCCAGGCGATTCTTCCACGCTCACTCTCAGGCCTGAGCAAACACAGGGGCTGCATCTCAGCCCAGCGAGGGCAGTGAATTCCAGGGCAAGTGAGAGAAGCCCCTGCCTGAGGCCTGGCGCTCTCATGTGTGGGGAGCTCGCCAGCCTGAATGCAGGCACTGACCTCAATTGCACAAGTGGAAAATCTGAGCCTGCTGGGTTGGAAGGGGCCGGGAGGAATCCTGAAGTCTCCCCCCGACGGCTTTCTGGCACGCGCCTAGGAAGAGGAGTGAGCTCATGGGCCACCAGATGCCGAACCAAAAATCCTTATCCCCAGTGATAGAAGGCACGGCTGGGCATTCCCGTGTGGGAAGTGCGCTCTCAAGGTCTCGTGCGTTACAAAAAGCGTTCCAAATCAGTCTCTTGTAAAGTGAAATACTGAAGACAATTCTCGGAGGAAAAAACTGCCCACAAGTCTGCCATGCTAACAAAACAACCCTGGTGGCCCCCCTCCAGGTGGTCACAGGCCTCGAGATTTCCTGCAGCTGAAGAGTGACTGCAGTTCTGATTTCTCACCTCAACAGAACATTGTTTCTACATGCATCACAATCATCACTAAACTCTTCCCCCCAAGGAGTCTGAGGGGACTTACCTAGGAGTTGTGGACACAGGAGAACCACAAACCCTCACATTTCACAGCACTGTCACAAAATCCAAGTACGAGGGGTGGCAAGGAGGACTGGGTGGGTGGGGCTGGACTGATGCCAGGAAGCCTGCTTAAAGAGGCTGCCTCAAATGCAACATGGGAGTTTCCTGACACCAAGACTGAGGGGGAAATTCAACACTGTTTAGGAAGAAATGTTTTCTTGGCTCTGAGCTCTGGGAAGAATTGGTCATGGAAGTTTGCTCCTAAGTGGTGTTTAAGAACACAGAGTGTCCTCAGCAGAATTTTTATCATTATGGCCACTCCCCATGTCGGCCTCAGTATATGCCACAGGCATGGAGCCTTGCAGCTCTCAAACACAGGGAGACGGGGTGATGGGCAGTGGTTGTGCGTGACTCCAGAGTGGCCCCTGGATTATAACCCTGGCTCCACCACTTTCTGTAATAATAACTAGCAAAACGACACTTATCTGGGTCCAGTGTCCTCATCTGTAAAGGGGGTGATAACAGCACCTACCTCAGAGGGTAGTAGTGAAGATAAGTTGTGCTTAGAACAATGCCTAACATACGCTATTAAGCGTTGGCTGTTTGGGGGGGAAGAATCTAAAATAGAGATCAGCAAACTATGGCCCTGTGACTAAATCCAGCCCGCCACCTGCTTGTGTAAATAAAGTTTTATTGGAACACAACCACATCCATCCAATTACACAACATCTGAAGCAGCTTTCAAACTACAAAGGCAGAGTTGAGTAGCTGCAACAGAAACTGTATGGCCCACAAAACCCCAAATATTTACTGTATGGCCGTTTATAGGAAAAGTTTGCCACCCTCTGATCTGAATGAGCCAATGGCTGTTCTGGGCCTGATCCTAAGCCTTCCTCCAGCCTTACTTGGGAGAAGTCTCAGCCTACAGTGTCTCTCTGGGAATGACATTTTTGGAGTGATGGCTACAGAACACCGTGGATGGGAAGCACTCACAGCACCTCTCGACAGGCTGAGTTGTTTCAGGGCTTCCCGGGCCATGGGAAAGTGGAGGCGGCTCTGAGAGAACCCGCCATCAGTATTCCAGGCTGCAGGGAGCCGGCGTGCAACGGGATGCCCAGAGGTGAGGCTTTTGTTTAGCACATACATTAAGAAACACCGTAAGCCACTCCTCCATTCCACTTCATGAAGCTCCCTCAGTCTGGAGTGCAAGGCAATTCTGCTATCGACTGATTAGCAGGTGGTGTCAGAATATATAAGGGATCAATGAGGTGGAGGCATGTCACGGTGCTTTACTGCGTCTCAGAAATCCAAGGAGTAAACACATTCGACCCAAGGTTGAGTGTCACTGATGCAGGGTAACGCAGGGCTGCTTTTCTAGGCAAAGGCCTAACCTTACGGTGCTGTCAGGAGCCACGAGACAAGCTCAGGTTAACACGTTAGCAGCGGTATCTAGGGAGCCAGATTTTAATTGTGGAAAATTTATAGGGCATCTGTGATCTTTCCCATGAGAATAGCATTTTAGTTCAACAGCCACAGATGCTATTTTCTGGACAACAGACATACAGCGAAGTAAAATATGCCAATCGAGAGTTTAGCTAACCAGCATCATATTCATTGTATTTTATACATCAACATCTTTTGTTAGCACATCACAGCTCTACCCTTCAACTTCCGGTCGGTATTGGTTGGGAATCAGATGGCAAATAGCAGCAATTGTCTTCCTGAGCTTAGAGCCCTTCTATGGACAGCATTCATGCTGGGCAGCAGAGACCTGCTCAGGCCTTTTCACCCATCCAGCAGCCATGAGGTGGGTGAACATCACTGGCTCCACTTCACCAACAGCGGAATGAGGCTCTCACTGGTCACAGGCCTTGGCTGCACTGGTCTTACGGGCCTCACGGAGCCATGCAGGTGTTTAAGCAGGGGTGTGGCACCATCAGGGGCCTTCCAGAAAGTCACCTCTGGCAGAGTCTGATTAAGGCTTTCCATACTCTAGACCAGGACTTGGCAACTATGGCCTCACCAGCCAAACCCTGCCTGCTGCCTGTTTGTGTAAATAAAGTTTTATCGGAACAGACATGCTTATTTTACATATTGTCTATGGCCATTTTTGCATTGCAAGGGCAGAGTTGAATAGCTGTGACAGACCACATGGTCTACAAAGCCTAAAATATTTACTGTGTTTGCAGACCCCTGCCCTAGATGAGAGGACAGTTCATCAGAGCACACCTGGGGTCAGGATATTTAAGAGGAACATGGTTTCACAAGCATTTGGGGGCACTTTTAGGCCTCAGGGACCAGCCAGGATTTCTGGCTTGGGCAGCACAGCCAGTGACGCAGTTAACTGATGGGAGAAGGTAGTACATTTCGGAGAAGGAGGGAAGACTTAAGAGTTTGGTTTTAGACTCCTTCAGTTTGAAGAGTCTACCAAAGCTCCTGTAAATGTCTGGAAAGTGAGGACGAAACGCAGACCTGGAGCTCCCTCGTCTGTTCTCTCGACGTACTTTGTACTCTGAGCTACCAGAACTGCTACCTCCTGTTGCAGCTGGCTGTCAGGATTTGATTCTCTGAGGGCAGAAATTTGATCTTACTGATTTTTTGGTCATACTCCCCTCCAACCTCACGATTCAAAAGGGGCCTTGCACAGCACAGGCAGGAATGTGTTGTGGGCGAAGGGAGTAGTTTCAGACTCTAACTTTCCATAGGGAGAGGTGATTCTGGGATACAACTGTGTGACTCCTGCCCATGAGGAGTTCCCAAGCTCACTTCGGAAGCAAAATATACAGATGTATTAACCAAGGCGGCAGAGTATGTAAGAGCCAAGTGAGGGGTGTGGATTGCTAGAGGTCATTCCAGGTTGAGGAAGGCTGCATGGAGAGTGGCACCGGGCTTTGAAGAACGAACGGGCAGGAGTCTGATTACTTGGAGAGAAGGTGGTCTTCTTGATGATCTTCCAGGAGGAGGGGAGGAATTCTCTAAGCTCTTTCCCTGGCCTTTGAAGACAGGGCACACTGAACCCCAGCCATAGAAAGGCAACGGTGGGCAACTGGTGTTTTTAAAGGTTCCCCCTGTGATTCTAAGTGGAGCCAAGGTTGAGTACCCCTGGTTTATGCATACTGAATTTCTTCAAACCAGTAGCCCTAGCATAAACACTCAAAACTTTCTACTCTCCCTAATCCAATCTGGTTTAAGTACTGGTTTTGAAGGGATCGCTGTTGCTTAATATTTCCAAGTCAGAAAACATAAACCCAAGTGACACTGGCAGGGTTCCTAGGAAGCACGCCCTGTAGATGCTCCAGGATCTGCAGGATAATATTTAACCTGTCCCCCAGCACCTTCCCTCCCTGCAATCACATGAAGTCCCAAACTCTAAAGCTGACAGTGAGGGCAACTTGAAAAAAATCAAATTTTGGATCAACTGAACTCTACCTCCTAAGATTCAGTGGCTCTCAATAGTATCAGGTGTGAGGGTCTAACAACAGAACATTCTCCTTCCAAATGGTCAGAAACAGGGAATTCCATGCCGACCCCTTGTCAACTTGACTGCTGAGGGGAAATGGACAAAACAACTGTTAATAAATGTCTCTGACTTCCTCAGAGACAAGATCTGAGGGGAAGGTTGGGCTGTGAAACTTGACGGCTTAGCAAGTTGAAAAAGGGAGAGAAAAGTGAGCTATTTAAAAGCCAGGTGTTAGGTCCACAGTGATTTTTAGATCAACCAGGAGGCAGTTTGGTAAATGGATGGAACAGGAGGGGAGATATCACACTGAAGAGGACACACCATATGCTAGAGGATACAGTGCCTCAGCTGATCCTCAACACTACAGCTGGGCACCAGGGCCCCACTGACAGGCAAGGAGTCCAAGACTTGGTGAGAGGCCAGGAAGGGGGCTCCAAGGGTTCTACTGCCTAGCTGCCTTTGGCCTGGACTTTTGCTTTCTCATCTGTATGACATGGATGACATCTTAAGATCTCTCTCCACCAACTCTCTACTGTCGAATGACGGTTTATCAGACTGAACTGTCAGCTATCTGTTCACATGTTTGTTTCCACACTGGACTCCACACTGCTGCTCACTCTGGCACCTCCAGGAGACCTGCGTGCAGGGCGTAGAAGCGCTCACACTGCTGAATGCAAATATGACAGATGGTCCAGGTGAATGCAAACACTACCTCTGAAATAAAACAGTAAGAAAATCACCTCAGAAAGCAAACACAAGAACAAACACCCTGGAAACATAACATGTTAAACTCATCCACATTGCTAGCCACCTCTCTGAAGGTTGAACCGCCCTGGAATGTAAGTTGGCACCACGAGAAAATAGTGGTTACATGTCCAAAACTGGAAGACTGGAAGTTACCGAGTTCTAAAAGAGATGTTAAAACATGGCCCCAAACCAAAAAAGCCACCATCTTGAAATGAGCAGAACCTAATGGCAAAATCCTTATCGAGTACTTTAAAAAATACTACGGTTTTTCCATATTTTTCCCCTTTAAAAATAATTTTTAAAAAACCTCTGAGACTTATAATCCTGAGCTTTTAAAGACAAAATTAAGAAGTCAAATTTAACAACTTAATGTGGTGTACCTCAAGAACAGGGATTTGCAATAAAAAATAAAAAGCCAATAAAAACATTTTTCCCCCAAAGTGGTAGTGCTACAAATTAGAGAATTCTTGAAAAAACAGCAGAGAAGTGGTCCACAGTGTTCTGAACCAGAGGTGGCATCAGGGAAACAACCACTCAAGCACACAAGTGGCATTTTGTGATCAAATTTATTTTTTGTTTAAATTTCATTTACTTTGTTTTACTGTAATTTACACAAGAGACTGCCAAGTAAACTAGATATTTTATATTCACCACACATTCCCTCAAATCTCCACAGTTGTTAGAAAAACATTAAAATCCACGCGCCGGGCTCTCATTTCCTTGTGCGCCCAAGCTCCCAATGATGCTACAGACGCCAGCGAGAGTTAAGTTCAATAAAAGGAGAAGGCTAGACTCTTTATTTCACAAAATTAGCAGTAATCTTCCTGGCATCATTTTGCAGACAATGATTATGCTTTGACAAAACCGATCTCACAACAGTGCCCAGAGAGTAAACATCAGTCTTGATCCTGAGTACACAGAGGACATGTGCGACAGGGGTCTGCAGTTGAGGATTGCGACGTGGGAGTGTTCCTACACATCCTTGTCTAAATCACTGCGATCACTTCAGCAGGGACACAGGACGTGGGAAAACAAGGAGCAGGGAGGGCAGGACTGTCAGCAAATCAGATTACTAATATGACCACAGGGGCTGGTGTGCTGTAGGAGGGACGGGAGGTTAAAGAAGACGGTTTGTGACTTGAAGGCTTCAACAGTATCATTCTATTCAAGCTCCCAGGACTAACAGCAGAAAAACAGGATTTGGACAGAGAAAGATGATAGAAATCTTACCTAGCTATTGTTCCTTTCTTTAAAAAAAGGAAAAAAGAAAAAGGAAAAAAGGAGGCAGCAGTTTCTAACTGGCATTTTCAGGATGCTTATTCAGGATATGTTCCAATGACGTCCTACTTGAGAGCACATCCCAAAGAGTGGAACTGCGCTGGCCCTGGCAGTCCTCCTAACCGTGTGCAGACAAGCCTCATGCTGCCTCTGAACCTCCTCCTATCTCAAAGGCAGCATCTCCCCCTTGAAGTATATTTCAACATGAAAAGAGCAAAACGTCATCACTAACTATATTCTACCATGTAAGCTGTGAGGGATCTAGATCATTTGCATAGTTTCCAAGCTGTAATTTCAGAAAACAGTCATTTTAGAAGCAAGACTCCATGGAAGTGCTGTAGTTCCAATTTTTCTAAACAGCCTAATCCTATTAATTTCTTCATCAGTTTCTTTCTTTGCCTAACAGAAGCCTGAAAATTGTATAGTGTTTGTTATAAATCACACTGTCATTTCCATTTTTGCTAGACTTGATGTAGAAAAATACTTGAAATTTAAAATACAAAAATCCAATAAAAAATGGAATTTTTTTTAAAAGGATATTTTCCTTAGGGCAAACAAGTAAAAACTGACCTGTAACTCTACTACTTACTAATAGATATTATCCAATTTAGCTGTATGATAATGAAAATCCAGAAATAAATGATTATAAATACATTCAGAGTTACATTCCAGATTCCTTGGAATACCAAAAAATTTCTAATAAATTTTTCTGTTGGAGTCTGTTGATTATGGGACTAAAATTAAAATTTGTAAGAGACTGATTTAAAAGGACAGAAAAGTAATAAAAGGCTATATATATATATATACATGTATATATATATATATATATATATTGGTCCACAACCTGCCATTTATGAAACATACCAGCTAGTATTACATTGCAGTCAATTCGTCCATTAATGGTATTACTCTGATAATTATTAAAATCTGTTCCAGGTATATATATTGAAAATATTTTCTTTTGCATTCTTGCTGAAGATAGGTACAGTACTTTGGAGAAATTGTACTAATCCCTTCAGTATGTTTGTATGTACATATATACACAAGTGTGTGTACTTTGATCTGCAGCTCTACATGCGTTTTATATACAGCTACAGATAGACACACACAAACATATATACACACGTGGCTGGGACCCGTGCCTGTGGGCACATAACCACAAGCACACGTCTGGGAAACGTCAACACTGCTAGACATGGTCAGATTCTTCTTCACTCATCACTGGCTGCACTTGTTCCCCTTACTTGACCTTGATTACGTAACTGTAAGAAAAGTGAGAGACAGTGCAATGTGTTAAAATACAGAGACACACAAAAAATGTTAGACCGCAGCTTGTCACAAACATTCTCTATGAAAAAAATCCTCAGTGTAGCAAAACTTCTGGCAGACAATGCATCCCAATTACTGCATTTTCAATATTTAACCTCTTGATTCTGGTCTTACTAAGGGCATAATATTTTGTTTCATCAGAAGGAAAATAAATTAGAAGCAGAAATAAATCACAGAAACTCGGACGAACTTAACGAAAGTAATAATAAATTAAAAAAAAATTTTAAAAGAACACTAAATTTAAAAAAAAGGGCTTTGGAGAAATCCTGGCAGAACTCATCCATTCTTACTTGGTACTACTTTTCTTCAGGACTGAACATTTCATTTCTCCAGTGTTCAATAATTAAAGAGCAGGAAGCATGTGTCAGTGGGCAGCAGAGAAGCAGTGGGGTGAGAAGTGTGTTCTGTCTTGTCACCTTCCTCATTGAACATCATAGCTCAATATTAAAAAATGACAAGTGTACTGCCGATTTTTGTTTACTCATCCTGGTTTCAATTTGGGGGTAGATTCTGAGGCTTTTTTTTTTCTCCTCTAGGAAAATCTCTTATCTAGTCATTTGTGTGAAAGAAAGACCACAGAAATATTTCATATTGTAAATGAAAACCAGTATATTTACACATATTAAAGCTAAACGTAAAGATAATTGAAGAGTCAACATGAAGGAAGACTACCTGATATTCAGAAAAAATGTAAACTAAAATGAATTACTGAGATCAGTCCTATGGCATGGATGAAGGATCTTTGATTTAAAATGCTTTTACATATTTCCTTATTAACCACAAATGGTCCTAGGGAGAAATAGGTCAATTAATTGGCTATCGATGAAAAATCAGCTAGTTTCTGGGACAGTGCTGCATGATGAGTTAGGTGTACTTGGCAGCTGGATTCTAACCCATAACACTAAGAACTAACTTCGGATTACTAAATTCAACCTGTTTCACAGAAGAAATTCTTACAGAATAATAACTCACGTGTTCACTGTCAATGTCTGAAATATATCTCTTAAATTCTGAAAATTAAACCATATTTAACACGTTGTCTCCACTCAGCAAGTTAACTACCCGTTACCAAAAAGGTATTGGTTTTTAAACATTCTTTTTACCCAGGTCTTCACTTACACAGTTTGAATTGTCTCTGACCCTACAGGGGACTCATCTAGACATCAGCAGCCGACGTGCCTCGGACGGAACCCTTCTTACGCATCTAAACGTAAAATAAAATCATGAGCTGCTGAAATCACAGACTCTAAATTGGGTTAGTAAGCAAGGGGAGAAAAAGATCTAGAGAGATTGTGCAGTGACTGCTGCCTGTTTTACAAGCATTTCCACATTAAAAAAGAAGTTCTGAGGCCCTTCTAGTTATCGTGATCTAAAGAACACCTTGCAAAAGGCTTTTCTTACCATAGCACAAAAAAATGTATCTGTTCTCGACTCTAGAAAACAAAAGCCTGCAGACTGATGATGTGAAATTATCAAAGATAGCCAGGGTAAATGAACTGTTCACCAATCTAGTGTGAGAAAATGCCCTGATGGTCTGGTTCATCTTTTCATAGTCCCTAGACCAGACAGAGAAGCCATGAGGTATGGCCACCTCTAGCTTCTGAGACCAGTGTCCCTCAAAGGAGTTCTTTACAGGAAGTTTACTAAAAAGAGGGAGGATGAAAGGAAGAACAAGCAAGCACAGGGCACAGTGTATGAGAAACAACGAAGGACACAAGGATGCATCAGAAAGGACAGGCGTTCACAACAACGCCTACAGACAATTCAATCAGAAAATTAAGAATGGACAGAAAAGAAACATAATAAACACATTTCTGAAGCTCAACCTGCGCCCCCCCCCCCCCCCCGGCCCCCCACCAGTTGAGAACAGGCATAATCCCAGTACTTCTCTGCAGGATTGCGGGCAGGGGCACTCCTCCCATGCCAAACCTCTTGAGATGCCATGCCTTCTCTCCAGGGCCAAAACCCATTTGAAAGAGATCCAATTCTTAAAATATTTGCAAATTAAGAAGAGCATTATAACACATCAAGCTTCATCATCAGGTGTCAGGGAAACAGGACCTCAAGGAAAGGGGAAATCCCTCCGTGGTGAAGAGGACTGGAAACGTGAAGCCTCTTCGGGGGCAGGTGCTCCCCGGGCAGGCACTCTGGCCTGTGGGCACGATGCCGCCCTGACTGAGACGTTTACAAACCAGGTGTCAGGACTCGGAGCAGCAGCCAGGGCACGTGGCACAGAGTGCTCCCCAGCGACCGGGGCAACGTCACCTCAACAGGATTTAACACTAAGATGATCAGCACTTAACCCTGAAATCTGACTTGAAGTATCATTGAAATATTTAACAAAGAAACTGCCATGGATTCCAAACCCTGAACCAATGACAGCTTTCTACCAACTTTATGAGGGAATCTGTCAGTTTAAGCCATGTGGATACAATAATGATGCTTTCCAATAAACTGGGCTTCTGTGTAACTACTTATCTCACACCTTCTTTTCAAGTGCAATTCCCAACTCACGAGTAACAGGTGTGCATGGAGAAGCAGCTGAACCTGCACCTCTGCCACAGGTGGGAGCCCAAGTCACCGCCTTCTGTCAGGGTTCTCCTGCTGGTGCTGTGTTCAGGCACCTTGAGACTAAAAACTTGTGAGGGAAGTAAGCACTCCCCTGGGGGAAGAAGAGGCCTCAGCCAAGTTCTGCCTGAGGGGCCCAGAGCCCCAGCCAGGGAGGGCTCCACGCGTTCCCCTTCAGCCATCACCACTCTTCCTCGTGCTATGGACAGACCCTCAGCATAGAAATCAAAACCAAAAGAAAGCCTCCTTCCTGAGAGTTCAAACCAATAAAAATAAGTCCATTTTCTGTTTTTTCTTGGTGTTGGCAAATCGTTTTTTGGAGATGCCAAGGCTGCACCATAAGCCTAGTGAGAATGGGTGTATGATCCTGCTGCTTTCTTTTTAATACTCAGCTGACACCGGCTGCTCGGAGGCGCTGGAGGCAGAACGGGCAGCTATCTCTGCAGCCTGGAGCACCTGGAAGGAGCAACAGCAGGCCAGGCAGGAGGAAAGGGACTAAGACTGGGTGGTGGTGAGGGGTGCTTCTTAGAGAAAGGCATCTGGCTCTTGAGGACGGGAAGACAAAAGTGGGAGAGAGGCACTGGAAGGAATGTAGCAAGTACTCATGACTTACTTGTCTGTTTAAATATTTTGCCTGGGGTAAGCCTAAAAATAAGGGCATAAGGGATGGTCTTCCATGCTTGCCATTCTGTCACCCTACTCCAAGATCCAGAACTCAGAGCCATACTATTAGTATGAGAAACTGAGGTCAGAGAGGCCTCTATTGGCTGGCCTGCAAACCAACCCCCAATTTATTATGTTGTCACTATGGGAAAACATGTTCCAAATTTCAAAAACTGAACTTAAAAACTTCTGGAACAAAATCCATTCATAAGTTGGAGGCTGCTTAAAGTTTACTTTATGTATAAGATAAGGTTAAAACATTTTATTGCCTTATAAAGAAAATATGTCCTAGTCCTCTCAGAAGGTTTGTATAAAGCTAATTAGAAGCAGATTTGCTGTAATCACCAAAAGTAACCAATTTTAAACATAGATTCTTTACAATGCTATGTGCCAGACAAATAGATTTCCTTCTGCGCCAAAGAACCTGATTTGCTGCCATTCTCCTGCAATTAAATGGAGTTTCTGCCTCACACACAGGCGTTCGTCACATACTCCCGCCTGCGGGGCTTCCCAAACTGGGATGGCTGGCAGGACTATAGATGACCGCATGCAGCCGCGAGCCTACCCTGGAATTCCTCAATTCACTTCCCCTGTGGGGCCTTACTTTCAACTGAAAAGAAGCACAGCCCAGAGCAAAAGCAAAACCAGACGCATGCAAGAGTAAGTGGATTCTTGGGGGAGAACCCACTCTGGGAGAAGGGGGTGCTTGCGAGCTACAGGGCCGCCTCACTGGAGGCAGGGAGGAGCTGGGGTGGGCTTAACTTAGAGACATGGCACGCAGACCTCCAGCCCAAGGATCACCTGAATTTCTGCCTAAAGCTTGTAAGAAATAAGGAGTCACTGCTAGTTGTGGGATAGGAGGCGGCACTCTGGAATCAATGACAATACCATGAGCCTTTTATCTTGTCTGCAGAGAGGAAACTAGGACTTACTGTGCTAACATTAATAATTTACTGTGATGACAAAGGCAACTTGGCCTGGTAAAGTGAATGCCTAAAAGGACTGTGAACCAGGCATCACCACAGAGAACCAATGCATGAAAAAGAATACAAAACCACTGGACATTTTACAGGTAACAAATTCTAGATCAACAAAGTTCTAGTCTACTTTCATGAAAGATACTTAACAAAAGAGAAATCAGAATAAAAGGATATTAGTGCCTAAGAAACTGGATTTTGATGAGGATAGAGATTAAGAAATGGCTTTCAGCAACACTTTTCCTAATTGTAAGTCTACACTTACTAACCATAGACACAGTTTTATAAAGGGGAAATTAGAGAATTTCCACAGAACGGGAAGTCTTACTGTTTCTAGTTCTTTCTGAGTTTCATCTTCCATTCTCCTAATGTCTTCCATTGTCAGATCAATCCACTTGTCAATCCAACAAAAAAGCTGGCGATGGAAGTTTGTAAATATCCTTTTTTCTTGCTTTTAAAACAAAGAAGAAAAGCATTATAAGATGGCAAAACGGTAACATGAATAACATATTAACTTTATATGCCCCAATTAACCCATGAAATCTACATAGTCTTGATTTGAAAAGACCACTATTTCAATTTAGTGAAAATCTTAATTCCACCCTATTTAACATTTTATAAAACAAAATAAAAAGAAAAATCTCCCCATGAAATGTGAAACAATCCTCCTTGCAAAGGCAGAATGATTTAATCAGAAACTGAAAACAAATGCTGTGGGCGTGTTTTGAACCAACACAAACTCCTGCTGGACTGAGCTTATTTTTTCCTTTTTCTAATGTCAATGACCAAAGGTCAATTTGATTTCTTCTGCTATAAAACCATACATTGTCATTCTTAACCTCTCTGCAATTCAAAGAAATACTGTGAGGTAGAATACAACATATACTGAAAGAAGAGAGTCCTGGGTTCTTTAGAATAAGACGTTTTATTAAATTAAGAATTATTATGTAATCTCTATTAATTTTTCCACTCTAGTGTTACTAGGTACCTATATATATATATATATAAAATTATTGCCTTTAATAAATATAATCAGTGGCTTTAACTGCTGGATTATTTAAGTTTTACTACACTATCCCAAGAAGAGAGAAAAGTGCAACGAACAGTGAGTACTTTAGAACTTCTGGGCAATCTTTTTTTTCCATGAACAGAAGGGACTTCATCAATTACATGTGTAACTTCTATTTATCAGAACTTGGTTGTTAACCTATTATTATGATCCAAGAAGAAGAAAGGAAGCCACTATTTACAGAGTGCCTACTGTGGCCAACGGCACGCAGGCTCAAGAATAACGAAAGTTTCCAGCACTTTAAGATCCTTAAAAAAAAATGTTAGAGCAGTTATACTTTAAAAGTAGAAAAGTTATGGTGAAATTCAGATGCAACTAGTTGCAGGAAGTTCACAGATATAACAGGGGCTTCTATATAATGATAATGGAATGAATCATTCACCCTACAGGAAAATTAAATACTAAAGAAACTTCCCATATTCCTCACCCATTTACAACTATGTGTATCTAACAACTGCAATTCTCCCCTTTCTAGATCAAACTACTTGTGTTACTTTCAACTGAATAAAGAAGACATAAAAAAGAGGTAATTAGAATTTGGATCCTCAGAGTATGTCACCCTAGGTTTGGCCTAACTACTCAGTGAGTACATCCCACCAGAAAGTGCAAAGTACACAAAAAGTGTGTGTCAGGAAAGACCTGTGTGGAGGGGCTATCAGCCGAGCTGGGACAGAGGAGCCTCCACATCAAGGCCTAGCCTCTCCCTCCAGCCAGTGCTGGGACCCCAGGTCCCCTTGGGGACATGCTGGACGTGGAAAGGGCTCTCTACAGAAGAGCTGGGCAAACTATCAGGAAAGCACTTTGCACAAAAAACTGCTATGCTCTTTCCCAAAGAAAGCTCCTTAAAACCTCTGCTGGCATCCGTTTTTGCTGTTTGTAGGGAGAAAAAGGATGGCAGAGAGCAGTTATACTGGGACAATAATTTCACCTACACGAGAAGGAGAAAGTGGCCAAAGAAAAAACATCCCATTAATAGCTACCTCAAATCTTAACCGAAATTTAAGTCACCACATTTTGAACAGACTTTTTACCTTCTGAATGAAGTTTTCTACTTTGCTTTGCAGTCCCCACCACTTGAATTTGATGGTCACCAGCTTATAGGCACACATCTGAGGACAGTCAGGGTTGTTTGCCAGCTCCTTCTAGATGAGGAAAATTGAAAATGGGAAATTGTGACTTAAATATTTATGTCCTGATTAAAATTGACTGCTGTGTAACAACATCACAGATATACATGAAGAAAATTACAATCTCATGTGTGTTTAATTCAGGTATTTGGAAATTTGAAATCATTTTAGCAAAAGCAGCAGTATTCCCCTGCTACAAACCCTCCTTCCACAGACCAAGTTACTTCCTGGCTGTACAATTTAATCTGATGCAGTGCTCTGCCTCAAATTATACTATTCAGATTTCACATTAAACACCAAATTCTATTCACATCGTATCAATAGTGAGCCTTTAATATGTAAGGGTTCACATAATGCCATTATCAAACTCCCACCGTGGACATGGTGAGGTCGCATCCATTTTACTGCGCCTCAATAAAAAAACCATGAGGAAGTTTAGTTGTTTTCTTGTCTTCAAACACTGGCAAGTGGAGGGGCTCTGTTTATTAACGGAGGTATTTTTCAACCGAACAGGGGGACATTTAAAAGGATGTAGCAGCAAAACTATCATTATCAAGCACTCAAAGGCAAATCCCATACCTCCAGACTTTAATTTCCACAAATGATTAAACCCCACAGTTTAAATGTAGTCAGGGAATCAAATCAAGAGTTAGGGTAAAAAAGGCAAAATATTAAAAAAAAAAAAAAAAAAAGGCAAAGCAGAGAGGTGGGGGACTATCTGAACTGAAAAAACAAAATGTTTGCAATTTACTTCCATAAGAAAACATTACAAAAAAAATTAGAATTTGGATCCTCAAAACATTACCCTAGGTGCAGAGTATAAAAACTTACTCTGGATGTTTAGGTTCAGGAAAAAAAATTGGGTGGAGAGAGAGGAGGCAGAAAACAGAGAAGAGGGAAAAAACAAATATGGCAAAGTGCTAACAACTGTCAAATCTAGATGGAGGTGTGTACTGTTCTATTCTTTTGGTTTTTTGGCTGCTTTTGAAATTTTTCATTAGAAAAACTAGGTGTGGGGGGGGGGTTTGCAACCTACAGTACTGCTCATGATTTCTGTGAAACTTAGTGCAGGCTGCTGTCCTAGTAAGCACACTATACTAGTATGTTTACTTGGGGGAGAAGGGTGAGTTGGGGGTGAACCAGGAGCTCGCTGATCAATGTCTTCACCATGGACCTACTTAGCACCATGGTTCTCCCAAGGTGGTATGTGCAGGAGACCAATCTGCTCCCGAGCTGACCCAGGGCAAAGGCAGCCATCGACCTCCCTCCGGAGCTCCCAGTCTAGCAAGGAGGGCAGGTACGGTTCAAAGAATCCTCAGTGGCAGAGGCGGACTGCAGGCATGGTCTAGGGAAAGGGCCATCCAGTAAACGCTGAGCCCCAGTTCTGGTGTACTTTGAAGATGAAAGCTACATCTCAAGACTGCTGTAAAGACTAAGGAAGGTAAAGCATGCTCCGTACTTGGTGGCACTCAGAGGTTAATACACATTAGTTCTCTCTCTCCCCCTTATTCTTTCATAGAGTTGTATCTACCACCTTGAATTTGCAAAACAATTTTTAAATAAAGTTTCTCAAGAGTAGAAAGTTATGGGGACCCTTTTTATAAAACTAAATTATGGAGTAAAAAGATAAAGCAGCCTTTTATAAGGGTTCTTCCCTTCTTCACTACTGTTCTCAGCTTCACATAGCACTCAACACTACAGCGCTGGCGTCACACTGTGTGCCACTGTCACTTCTTGTCAGCTTCCATTCATGCACACACCCCACTTTCAGTAAGTTCACTGTGTGAGAGCAAATATTAGTTCCATTCAGCCACACGTACATAAATTTTTTAAATGATGAATTTCTAGGTCTTACTCTAAACCCTCAAGATTATTCTTCATTTATACAATCGTAGCAACCAGACCACATTTTCCCCCCAAACCCTCAATAACGTTCCAGTGTCAAGTGAATTCTATAAGATACAATATACAAAAAAATTCTATTTTGGTATTATTAATAGGACTCAAAGTTCTGTAGAGTCCTGCATGATTGATCAACTTTCCTTAGAAAATGTCTTCTGTAATAACATTTCATCTTCTGAATAATGACCCGGTACAAAGATTAAATCAATGAGGAAACACTACAAGTATTTAAATACAAACATTACATACAGCAAACTATCCTTCTGTAGGTGAGTTCTATGTCAACAGAGGGACTTGGCTAGCTTAGCTCTATTTTTCCAATTTCCTTTCCATGAAACAGAGTACCAATGTGAAAATTCAGCATGGATGTGTATGTGAGCACATGCGTGCGCACACACCCATACTTTTTGAACAAGTTTAATTCAGCAAGTATTTAGTGGGCACCATTTACAATCCAATCTGTGCTAGGTGTTATCAGAGGACACACATGTGGCTGGCAGAGAGGAGAGTAACTATGTATAAAAATAATGATGAAACCACTATCCTTGGTACCAACAATCTCTACCAGAAGGGACACCCTTCTGTTGTGAATGCTGTGGCCCTGGACTAAAAATCACATATTTGTAACGCCCTCTCCCATCCCTGACCTGTACACCCAGCACTTAAGCTGGGCTCTGGTATCTGTAAGAGCAGTTCACAGTCTTCCCCAGGATGTAGTGAGCTTCTCAGTGCCCAGCCTCGTTGAAATAATGACAAGGTTGGTCCTTTACAGGTCATTTTTTCAATAAGCAGTGAGCCAGTGTGGAGGTGCTTGCTAATGCAATGAGTGTCACTGATAACTTTTACATGAAATATGATTTGGGTGTATGTAAAATAAGGCACTTAAAACCGTGAGGTACAGCTGCCAAACAGGAATGCTACACTAGGAGTAAGGGGACTTGGGTTGCAGTTCCCATTATGCAAAGTAACTTCCTGCCTATGCAATGTGGGCAGGATCCTTTACCTCCCTGGGCATTTACTTCTCTGTCAGTAGAAGCAAAGGTTGGGCTCCACTAGAGTTTTCCATCCTCCACTGATGTGCCACTAAAAGCAGGGGTAAGGGAGTTGAGTGTGAGGGACAGGGTTGGCCCAGGGCTGTAGGGGGAAAGCTCAAGTTCCCAACATCCAATGGCTTGTCTTAAAACTTCCTATAATTTTATATTTTATTCTATAATATGCCTAGGCTTAAAATATCCCATTGCCCACCCACTCAGGCTGAAATTTCCTCTTGGCCAAGAACCTCTGATGCACCACTGATCAGTCCTAAGATACCTTCCGAATGGAACATTCCAGGGTGCTAGTAATTACGGGCTACTGAGAGCTTTATTCTCCAACTCCAAATCACTGGACACCTTGTGCTAACTGAAAACCCTGGGTGTTTCTAGAACACCAACTCTTCAGAATTCCCCCACCATTTTATAAAAACAGCAGGATGAAGCATGGTTCTAATTAAAGACTGAGCTAAATTTAATACAAACATGCCTATACCAAACTGGGGCTCCAAGAACAGAGCACACACATGTGACTTCAATAATTACCCAGGTTTGCTTCTCACATTCTTTCTAGTGACTTTGGCAGGCTGCTCAAACCAATTAAAGTACTACTGGTAATTTACAAAGTAACACTGGTCTATAAAATTTAGTTTAAAAACTATAAGTGAATGGACAAACAAGAACCAGTTCTCTGCGCTATCTTCTGTGGATCTAAAATGTATATTCAGTCTCAATTTGCTTTTTGTTTTCCATCGAATTTTCAATTATTAAAAAAGTTCGGGGAAGACTATGTAAACCAATTAAAAACATAAACAAGTGAACAAACAGCCCACTGCCTTTATTTCTTGGCCTAATTCTCCACAGTATCAACACCCTAGTGTGAGGCACAGAAGGTGACTTACAGAAACAGAATCTCAAAGATCCCCGGAAGAAAGATGAGGACATAGAAGCTACATATTTTCATCAGTTATCATTATTATTATGTATGTAATATTTAACGTCTCATCCAATTCTAAAAATGACTTATGCAATTTACATCTTAATCTGTGTTATGGCCTTAAAACTAGTGACTAAATTAAGAAAATAGTTTTAGAAGTCTCTGTACTTAATGATGACAGAGAAAATAGTGAACTTAACCACATGTGGTAAATGAAAGGTAAAAATCCTTCTAGCATAATCTTTCTGGGTGGGGCCAGACACCATGTAATTAAAAAGTCTTAAAGCTGCTCGTATCCTATACATACCATATACCCTTTAACCTGATAATTCCACTTTCAGAAGCATATCCCGGGACTTCCCTGGTAGCACAGTGGATAAAACTCCGTGCTCCCAATGCAGGGGGCCCGGGTTCCATCCCTGGTCAGGGAACTAGATCCCACATGCATGCCACAACTAAGAGTTCGCATGCCACAACTAAGGAGCCCACAAGCCACAACTAAGACCCAGAGCAACCAAATAAATAAAGAAATGTACCCCAATTAATCAGGTAAGAAAATAACAACACTGTAGATTTGTTTAGAACAGCAAAACCTTGTACTTACTAAACTCAACACCCACTGAAACAGAGTTGGTGAAATACCTCATAGGTCTTCCAAGCAATGGGCTACTATGTATACAGCCATTAAAAACCATCTTTTCAAAGCTTGTGAAGGAGAAAAAAAAAAGCATAATATGAATATAAATATCTATGTGTAGTATAAACAGTTAACAAAATAAACTGAATTAAATATAACAAATAGTGGTAATTAAATGGTGAGGCTACAATTGACTTTTATTTTCAAAACTTCATAAATATGTATCATTTTACAATCGAAAAAAAAAACTAACACCCTTGAAAAATAAGACTAAAAAAGTTTTTGCCTTCAGCTGAATATTTTAGGACAAAGATTTACTCTGTCCTAAATTATCTGGGTACTATTTTAACTCTTCACTCTTTTTTGATTGTAAACAATCGTTTTCCTAACTCTTTTCTTTTTGATGTTTCACAAATCAAAGCTAAACAAAATCAGGCTAAAAGCTGAATTAAGATCTTTAATATATAACTTCAGTTAAGTCCATATTTAATTTTTCCTAAACTTCTAAAGTAAAAACGAGGTATACATGTAGAGTTAAAATATTATCAACTCTTCAGAGTTATCAGAAATATTCTTGTGAAAAAATGTGTAACCTTTCAAAAAAATGTGAAAAAATCTCCATGGGACAAATATTTGTCCGCATCAGAGCACTGTTTTAGAATCCAGAGAACCCAAAGGAGTTTCAGCTTGTCTGCCCAGCTTTCCGGAGGCTTGCTGCAGAGCAGGGCAAAGTTTCCTCTTTGGCCTTAAAAACAATACAAATGTTTTCTGATTATTTCCTCTTCCATCAGTTGAAAAAAAATACCCCTTCCCCCAACTTCCTAGGAGGCTCAGTGGTAAAGAATCTGCCTGCCAATGCACGGGACACGGGTTCGAGCCCTGCCCTGGAAAGATTCTACACACCATGGAGCAACTAAGCCCGTGCGCCACAACTACTGAGCCTGTGCTCTAGAGCCCGTGAGCCACAACTACTGAGCCCATGTGCTGCAACTATTGAAGCCCATGCACCTAGGGCCTGTGCTCCACAACAAGAGAAGCCACTACAATGAGAAGCCTGCACACCACAATGAGGAGTAGCCCCCGCTCGCAGCAACTAGAGAAAGCCCGTGTGCAGCAATGAAGACCCAACGCAGCCAATTAAAAAAAAAACAAACCCAAAGCAAATAAAGCCAAAATCTGAATTCAGATCATTCACACCTAATTCCAATCCAGCCCAAACCTAACATTTCCTAACCTAATGTAGTAGTAAATAAAATTTTTTTGGCTAATGAAAATACAAGCTTTATACAGATTATAGCATGAAAATTTAAAACAATTGAAAATAAAAGGTAAAGAATGGTTGGTTACCAAAAGATAAGAATCAGAAATTCTATAAAAAATAAAGTCATGGGCTAACAGAAGAGCCCAAAATGATCACTCGTCTCTACACGATTTAAATTTCATCTGTAATACTAGCTAGTTATGAAATGTTTCCAAAATTGTATTTAAATAGTTTGTGTATTCACTGAATTCCTTACATTTCACGTTTCTAACTATAAATGAAACCCCTAAACTCAAATCATGTTTTTAATTTAAGGACACATATTAGGTTACTCTGAGGTATGTGGATGAGGCCTAAGGGAGAGTAATGTATACTGAAGCCACACAACGTAACTAAACAAAACGCAGCATGTTTAACTGGAATGGTGAGCAATCAGCCCTGCTCTCCACAAGAATCTGTGACAAATAAATTTATACAAATGTAAAAGAGGGGAAAAAAACACCCCCAAAGGCATTCTGGAAACTCATTTTCTAAAAATGTAGTCTTCTCACAGCTTCATCCTACATGTCAACTGCACATACACTTTTTCCTATTTAAAATGTGCTGGGATAAAGACAGAATAGGTATAAGCTACATTTAACCAGAGTTAATATTTTGCAAAGACACAGCAGTTTCTGTAAGCCTTATGTTCCCCTCATATTTTAATTTTTCAATTTTAGGCAGTCTGAATGCTCAGTTTCAGCTGCTGATTTCATAATGTTAAGTTTCCAACCCAGATTTCACTAAGAAAGTTAAAAATAAATGCACTGCTGGGGCTGTTGCCAGTGCACCCATCAGTAAATATCAACACAAGATTACAAGAATGTATGTGAAATATGCATACTGAAATTTCAAGCAAAGCCCAATTCTACAATTAACAGCCATTCCCTCAATTCGGTTTAGATTTTGGTAGCCATTTGAACAGACCAACACTGGACGTTATATTCTCTATAAGTACATGGCAAGTCCAACACAGATTTTTATTTGATTTAAGATAGTTAACTTGAATTCAGCGAATGCTTACTAAGTATCTACTATGAGCACATCCCTGTGCTTGGCACTGCACATATCGAGTCAGCCGGACACAGAGCCTATGGCTGAGAGTTCAGAGAGTGACAGGGGATGAGGAGGTGGGGGAAGAAGGAAGGGAGTGTGAACCCGTGAACTGCCACATCCGATGCAGGACACACCAAGTACCATGAGCAGGTCATCAACAAAGGACTGGCAAGGGTTCATAGGCAGGAGATTCCTACCTGGTTGGGCAAATGTGAACTTGAAGAAGTAAACGAGGAATCAAGTTCAAAAGATTAAACTAGTCATAGGTTAAACTAATTTCACAAAAATAGACAGTAAAGCTTACTGCCTGTGAGACAATGATCAGTCACATTTTCCATGTCTCCAAACTTAATATTTTTGTAGTAGCTCACACCCATTTTACTAATCAGAACTGTGACATGTGCTTCATGCTTGTGTCCAATTACTCCAGGAGTGACACCGACTACAAGTGAAATCACAAGTTCACCCTTCAAATGAAACTCATGAGGAAAATGTTATGTCCCTGACAGTGTCAGGAAGACAGTCTGCCAGAGGCCCATCCTGTCAAATCACTCCTCGAACCTGAGTGAGGCACCCCATCCGTCCACACCTAGTCCTTCCGCTCTGCACGAGAACAGAGGCATTCAGTACCCAAGATTAAGCTAGAACTAACTATGTACCGCTCCTGGGGGACTCAGCTTCTGGAAGATGCAGAACAGCTTTTTTGGTATCCTCTTAGGAGTTGCATAGTTAATACACACTAAGGGTAAAATGCCTAATTTTTTATACTGAATTAAAAACCTAGTTGCCAAACCAAGTACTAAAAAGAAAAAAAGAAACGTTGTAAGGTCTACTTTAGTATACGTAACCCACAATGTGGTCTAACTAAAAACTAATTATTAAGCCTCTTTATACCACCCACTGTGGGGTTTCAAATATGAGATTATAGGGAGGGAGCCTGTAATGCCTTCACATCCCTCCTGGACTCAGCCAGGTCTAGATGAAGACATAGGAGAGCCGCTCAGCCCTCCTCCTCCTCGGGCAAGCTCAGTAAGAGGCAGTGCTCATCAGCCTCTCAAGGACAACCTGGGCTGCTTTCCTGCCAGTCTCTACCCCAAAGAGATTTCCACAGCGGGGTTTCAAATTCTCCCTCATCCCCCACTTCCATTCTTCCCATCCCAGGCCAACAGAACCTTGTGGTATCTTTACTTTAGGTCATGGATGACCAAAACTGCTTTCTTTTCACAGGTGTGAGGGGAGAAGAGAAAGGAGTCTTGGTAGCACAGCAGGAAACAAATCAGCAACTCCATAACCCAGAGATGGCTGCCCTGCACTGGCCTGGAGAATCCAGAACGGCCTCCACGGTAAGTCCAAAAGGAACCTAAAGCATAACCACACAGGTGAATGGTAAGACAAACCGTGCTGCAAGGCCAAGCTCCAACTGCTGGGAGCTTTTGCACAGACTCGAATTCACTGACACAGAAGATAAACTGTATGTGTCTTTACGATTAGAAAGAGAATATTTATATAAAGATATATAAAAAGATAATATAAAAGCAACCACAATTTCTGCATCAACTTTTTTATTTGACCTGATCCCCTAATCCTCGATGTTCAGACACTGCCGAGTGTTTCAAGACATGTTGAGTACTATAAGGGCCAGATGCTTTGGCAAAGCCTCTTAAAAAGACCTTTACAGGCCTAATTATTAACTATCATATACATGTAGACATAGAAGCTTAAGTCTTCATGAAGCATCTGGATTAAATGAAGAGAAAAGTGAGACCTTGCGATAATCTTCAAAGGTGGTGTTTCAATTAGTTAAAATGACGACTCCTCACCCCATCAGAGGAGGCAAACTGGAAGGAGAAAGGAACCCACATGTAAATGGATAAACCATCAGTACTGATAGTCATACCAACACCACAACCCCTGAAACACAAAATGAACCAAAACATGGGCATGTGTACACACACACATGCATGGGTGGTGCTTCATAGAAGCAAGACATTTATACATTTACACACATGAGAAATGCCTTTTTTTGCCTTGAAGCAAAAATCTTTATCAGGTTATAAATCACTCTACTATTCCTATGCAGAGTCACTTAAGTGTTGATCCTAAATAACAAAATATAATTCCTGTGCTCAGATTTTAAAAATTCTTTTTTTAGAGGGAAAATGAATATGTATACAACTAAGGTCTGCATCTCTGGGTTTGTAGTTTAAAAAAAGAAAAAATAAAGGTACGTATCATACCATAAACTAAAAAAAAAGTCCATACTCTTAAATACAGAAAATATGAAAATCTAACCCTGGTAACCCCATGATCCCCTGCTAGCGAAAGCTCTCTAAACTGCGTGGCCTCTGCTTTATGGCTGACTCAAGTCCAGCACTCATTAAACACTCATTAAACACTCATGACCACGAGGCATAAAGACAGATGAAGCAGGAGGTGTCCGACAATCTGCAGACACCAGAGCCAAGGGAACCCCTGGATACTAGACAGAGAAAAGGAGTAACTGTGTCATAAGCAGGGGAGCATAGTCATTGACCTCATTAGTCCCAAGAGTCAACAGAGGCTTTTTATTTTCAAAGACAAAAGCATGACAACAATGACAAAAGCTACCATTTATTGTGCACTTTCTCAGCTGGGAACATAACATTCATTATTTAGTCCTCACACAAACCTTCTGAGGCAGTTACTAATATCATTCCCATTTTAGAGATGTAGAAACCGAGGTTCAGAGTTGGGGTTAAGTTGTGACAGATTCATGATGGGTTTTTAATGGGTCTCCCTCAGTGCCACTGTCACCTAACAGATTCCCTCACCACTGGAAACATGTAACTGGTATTAACGGAAACATTAACTGGTATCAAATTCTGGCAAATATCATGAATGAGAGAGCCACACAACTGCCATGATGCAGAAGGGCAAAAAGGTGCAGACTGGCGAGGCGGCGAGCTGGGGCCTCTGGATTAAGAGCCAGAATCTTCTATGTCTCCATGCCTTACACATCTCTGTGACTAGCACTGAATCAGGTGCTACAGAAATGGCAGACGTTTCTCCTATAACTATTATCCATGTTTCTCTGGCCAAGTTCCTCATCTATAAAATGAAGCAGTTGTATTTATCCCACAGGAAGGTTGTGTTGAGATTAAATACGACCTTGTATGGTGCCTGGCACCAAGAAAAAGTTTCTTTTCACTCAGCCATTCTGGTGCAGACAAGCAGTAAATACTGCAGTAGAAGGAAAATACCACTGTGGGATAAGTAAGGGAAAGTTTCAAAGATATCATGGGGTGTGCGCTCAGCTGTGACTACACTTTGGAACATGTGCTGGTGAGGTGAGTCTCTACTGAGGGGCACAGAGGACCTCTGCAGCAGCAGTGGAACCACCAGGCAGCTGGGACTGGAGCATCCTTCTCTACAATCCTGGGTGACTAGGTCCAGAACAGGGTTTCTTCTTCCCTATTCTCACATTTCAGAAGTATAGAAATCTTCCATTATCATCCTTTCCTGTTGCTCCCTTTTATGCCATGTAAATACGGCCTGCTGAACAGCTGTAGGAGATGCTGATAAGATCAAGTCAGTCCAGAGGTTCCCCATCACTAGTCAATCCTTCTTACTCTTTACTTTCTATCTCAGCAGTAAGCGATGGTTTAATTAGTTATCCTTGACTACCTGAGTTATTTCTGAGATCGTGGTAACTCACTGAAATTCAGTTAAACAGTAACCTAACTTGTGACAGTAGCTGCACGTACCATCATTTGGCTCAAGTTAACAACGGACAATGGGTAGAATGATAGCACTATTAGTCAGCACTCTCCCTGAGAAATAAGCTATTGTTTAACCCCCCACCACACACACAAAACGGGGCAAAAAATTTGCTATACTGCAACCTGAAAAATTGCAAAATTCACATTTCTAAAAACTAAATTTATTCTAGAATTGTAAGTATACATTAATGGACAATAAAAGACAAAGCAATGTTAGTTAAAAAGGTAAAAATTATAAATAAAAAGGCAGTGAAAATCATATTCCAAGTTCCCAAAGGTTGGAAATCAGGTAAAAGTCAGTGTCAAACTACCTTTGCTGCCTGTTATAAAACTGGTTAGAGGAGTTCCTACAGGAAAGATCTGCACCCAAACATAACTGCCCACCCATAACACAGCACAACTTTTCAAGTTCATACCTGAAAAACTGACAATTTGGAGAAAATTCAATATTTAATCCACCTCCAAGTCTCAATCGCATGACCCTCTATTTCCTGAAAAGTACCATCAGCTAAAGAGCTGATACCATTATTGGGGCCAGATGGCCTTTGAGAAGATACGGCAACCTTAGAAACAGCGACCCGTCCGCTCTAGCACAGCACTCCTTTAAGGCCACTGTTAAATCTCAGAGAAAGGCTTCTCCTCTAACTCACGATGAGTTCTAAAGTTCAGAGCGAGAAATCTTGAAAGGGGTAGGGAATAATTTTTTTAAATCCATTAGAGTAAATTTAAACACACATACTGAACTTGTTCTTTAATTTTTAAGTGACATATATCACTTTCTGGGTATTAAGTTAAAAGTCTCTGGTCATGGCCATTAAACTGGGAGAATCTTGAACTAAACTCTACCCAGAGAACAAATCTGAAAATAAGATAATTATGAATCATTTCTTATAGAAGAAAATCAGACTCATTCTTCATTTTAATTGATGTGCAAGACAGTCCAAAACAGTCCAACACCCACAGAGAACCACTCACTGGGTTCTTGTGGGGCTGTTACAGTAATCCCCTATCTGCAAGCAAAACTAGCACCTAGACATCATTTATCGATGACCTGTGACTGGCTTCAGCATAAACGGATTGGTTACCAAGTAAATCCCGTCCGTGGAAAATCTGCTCTGGGTATGTTTAGGTTTTCATGCTCCTCTTCTCCTGTCAAATTAGCTGTAATAACCCGCCATCAACACATTAAGCCTTCTCTAAGGGGCTGTCATTTAGTTTAGCGGATGTCTTTAAAATCCATTATATTTCTGTAACAATTTAAATTATTACCTTAACATTGCTTTTCTTACTTCCATGAATAAAGTAAGGATGTGCTCTTTATTAGGAAACAATCAAAATTGTTCTGTGGTTCCCTGCTTTCCAAAATATAATTATTAAAAGGCCAGGAACATGAGCCCGGGGAAGGGGAACTTGTTCAGTTTTTACTAAGACTAAATTTAAACTATCAACCTTCATTTAACATGGATTTTTGTACTGCTTCAAGTCTCAAAAGAGAACATTACAATCCCCAAAGACTAAATCACTTGTCTCTTGTAAGAGTTATCAGAATAGCATCAGGTCGAAAGTGACAGCCTGGCTCTGTTCTGTTTGTTAATGCAGCACAGACTTGCTGGCCAACTGCAACTGGCTGTGAGTCCTTATCACAAATAAAACTATTTTTGTGCCATTTCTATTTTTCACTTAAACGTCACCAGCTCTTCCAGACTCAGAACCTGTCAAGTGTTTTGTTGCCAAGACTCTGCCTGTCAGAAAGGTCAGCATCCAGTACCTTCCAGTTGGGTCCCAAAGGGCCTCTCTTGGTCTTGACTGACTGGAATAATGCTGGGTCTTCATCAGCTTTGTAGTCCTGCAAAGCAAAACAAAGTCAGAGGCAGAGAAGAAAACCAGAGAAAACTCTTTTAACCCTGCAAGAACAGCCCTTTGCAGCTACTAAACACATGACAGAAACCAACTGGGCTTACTGGGCTTTGCATAAACACAGGAAAATGCTTCTATATGACATTAAGTTCTCAGTTTGGTTCTCTTTGCTTTAAGCTTTTACCTTGAGGCAAAGCAGCTACATAATAAAAAGCAATAAAAGACCTGACTAAACAGTCCACTCTGACTGGTTGCTGGATAACTATCTCTAAGAACAAATCTTCCAACACTTTTTAACAGTTTCAGCATTTTGATATACATATAATCACACACAAGAAATAAAGCAGAAAAAGCTTTTGACAAAATTCAACATCCATTTATGATAAAAACTCTCCAGAAAATGGGCACAGAAGGAAATTACCTCAACATAATAAAAGCCATATATGAGAAACCAAAAGCCAACACTGTTCTAAATGGTGAAAAACTGAAAGCATTCCCTCTAAGAACAGGAACAAGACAAGGGTGCCCACTCTCACCACTGTTATTTAACATAGTTTTGGAAGTTTTAGCCACAGCAATCAGAGAAGAAAATGAAATAAAAGGAATCCAAATTGGAAAAGAAGAAGTAAAACTGTCACTCTTTGCAGATGACATATTATACACAGAAAACCCTAAAGACTCTACCAGAAAACTGCTAGCACTAATGATGAATTTAGTAAAGTAGCAGGATATAAAATTAATGTGCAGAAATCTCTTGCATTCCTATACACTAACAACGAAAAAGCAGAAAGAGAAATTAAGGAAACTCTCCCACTTACCACTGCAACAAAAAGAATAAAATACCTAGGAATAAACCTGCCTAAGGAGGCAAAAGACCTGTATGCAGAAAACTGCAAGACACTGATGAAAGAAATCAAAGACAATACAAACAGATGGAGAGACATACCATATTCTTGGACTGGAAGAATCAACACTGTGAAAATGACTATACTACCCAAAGCAATTTACAGATTCAATGCAATCCCTATCAAGTTACCAACGGCATCTTTCACAGAACTAGAACAAGAAATCTTACGATTTGTATGGAAATGCAAAAGACCCCGAACAGCCAAAGCAATATTGAGAAGGAAAGACGGAGTTGGTGGATTTAGGCTTCCTGACTTCAGGCTATACTACAAGGCTACAGTGATCAAGACAGTATGGTACTGGCACAAAAACAGAAAGGAAGATCAACGGAACAGAATAGAGAACTCAGAGGTAAACCCAAGCACATATGGGCACCTTATCTTTGACAAAGGAAGCAAGAATATACAACGGATAAAAGCCTCTTCAATAAGTGGTGCTGGGAACATTGGACAGCTACATGTAAAAGAGTGAAATTAGAACACTTCCTAACACCATACAAAAACAAACTCAAAATGGATTAAAGACCTAAATGTAAGGCCAGACACTATAAAACTCCTAGAGGAAAACATAGGCAGAACACTCTGTGACATACATCAAAGCAAGATCCTTTTTGACCCACCTCCTAGAATCATGGAAATAAAATCAAGAATAAACAAATGGGACCTCATGAAACTTAAAAGCTTTTGCACAGTGAAAGAAACCATAAACAAGACAAGAAGACAACCCACAGAATGGGAGAAAATACTTGCCAATGAAGCAGCGGAGGAAGGATTAATCTCCAAAATATACAAGCAGCTCATGCAGCTTAATACCAGAAAAGCAAATAACCCAATCCACAAATGGGCGGAAAGACCTAAATAGACATTTCTCCAAAGAAGACATACAGATGGCCAATAAACACATGAAAAGATGCTCAACGTCAACAATCATTAGAGAAATGCAAGTCAAAGCCACAATGAGGTATCACCTCACACCGGTCAGAATAGCCATCATCAAAAAATCTAGAAACAATACATGTTGGAGAGGGTGTGGAGAAAAGGGAACTCTCCTGCACTGTTGGTGGGAATGTAAGTTGGTACAGCCACTATGGAAAACAGTTTGGAGGTTCCTTAAAAAAACTACAAATAGAACTACCATATGATCCAGTAATCCCACTCCTGGGCATATACCCAGAGAAAACCATAATCCCAAAAGAAACATGTACCATAATGTTCATTGCAGCACTATTTACAATTGCCAGGACATGGAAGCAACCTAAATGCCCATCAACAGATGAATGGATAAAGAAGATGTGGCATATATATACAATGGAATATTACTCAGCCATAAAAAGGAATGAAATGGAGCTATATGTCAAGAGGTAGATAGACCCAGAGTCTGTCATACAGAATGAAGTAAGCCAGAAAGAAAAAAACAAATACTGTATGCTAACTCATATGTACAGAATCTAAAAAAAAAAAAAAAAATGGTACTGATGAACCCAGAGACAGGGCAAGAATAAGGATGCAGATGCAGAGAATAGACTTAAGGACACGGGATTGGGGGCGTGGGGGGCAAAGGGGAAGCTGGGACGAAGTGAGAGAGTAGCATAGACATATGTACACTACCAACTGTAAAATAGATAGCTACTGGGAAGTTGCTGTATAACAAAGGGAGATCAACTCAATGATGAGTGATGACTTAGAGGGCCAGGACAGGGAGGGTGGGAGGGAGTTGCGGGAGGGAGGGGATATGGGGATCTATGCATAAATACAGCTGATTCACTTTGGTGTACCTCAAAATCTGATACAAGAGTGTAAAGCAATTATTTTCCAATAAAGACCCTGGAAAAAAAAAAACACATAAGTCACAGGAAGAGAAAAACTGGAGCTGCTCGTCTTAACCATGAAAAGTTTTCATTTATTACTTTGAAAATAAACTTTTTTAAGCTGCTTAGAAAAAAAAAAGAAAGAAAAAAAGAAAGCAGACCCATACCAGTTTCGACAGTACCTATAGATGATGACACCAGACTCTAACGCCTGCTGGAGAGTGACTATCATGACTGGGAACACAGATCAGAACCACGGATTGTGTGGCACCCCCAGAGCTCTGCCAGGGCTGGGCCTGTGGTAGACACCTCAGTTAGAAGGCCAGCCACTCCAAAGCCTTGTCCGTGGAGAGCCATGGGTACAAAGACCTTAGGGACCACACTCACGTCAGCCCCACACTGCCGAGTGAGGTGACAGAGGGCTTTACGACTCAGTTATATCAAGCCATAGGAAACAGCCCTAAAATCTAGGTTTTATGCAAGGTTCTTGTGTGTGTAAATTCTGTTCCCCTTAATATCTTCTTTCTGATAGAATGGAAAACATGACAGGAGTAAATCTTTTTAATCCTATCTGCTTTACAAAAGTTCTTTTGTTGTTACACACATATATACATACAATCTACAGACAAATAAAAAATTACTTTTGAAGAGCTAACATCCAGATTTAAAAAAATGAAATGAGTTGTAAAAGAAATGAGTTGTAATAGTAACAGTGAACAGAGGTCAATTGAAAATATTACAAAAGGAGAGCCCCTTCCTTCTTGAGCAGAATTTCTAAACCAGGGGGCCTTCACAGCATTTGTGGAGGGACCACATACTTTGAGAGAAATGTCCAGACAAGTCAGTATGAAAAAAATCACTGTTTTAGAGATAAGGGCAGTGAAAGTACTGAACACAAGCCAAAGCATAATACAAACTTTCGAAATCAAAGAAAACATGCTGAGAAGCAGCCAATCAAGACAAAAGTTATTCAGTAAATGCGTATGACATATTAATATAACTTGTAAAAAGAAAGTTATAAATAAATTATGTGAGGAAGGAGAAAAGTAAGGTTCAGGTAGACAACAAAACTTTAAAGAAAGATAACTGGGCAAATATGCGACCTTGAACTCAAAGCCTGTCTAAACATTGTTTTTCTAAGAAGCTACAAAAAGGCCTCACAAAGGGCTAAGGCGATACACAGGAAACCTGGCTGGCCACACTGGGCCTCACTGCTAAGGTAGCAACTTGGCGTAGCCACAAGCACGAGGCCAGTGAGTGTCGTCCAGGAACAACAAACTGGGAGAAGCCGACTGCAAGGAGTCAGACAACTGGAGTTACTTGGTGTGTCTGGGCACATTAGCAGGAAGTTCAACTACTGTCAGCTAACATGAATTCTTAACTTCCAACTTAGAACCACACGCTAAAAATTAACAACTTCACTGCTGACTGAGAAAAGAATCAACTGCACAGGAGGTCTCAAGACCTGGATTCAGTGAGAAATCAGCTGTTCGGCTAACAAATATTCATGGAGTCCCATAACACATTTTCTTCTAGGTGAGAGGCTTGGAAACTCAAAGATAAGCTCAATTTCCTCCAATACTGAAAATATTTAACATTGTATCAAATAATCACTTCTGACATCATGTCCCTTGATTTAAGGTCTATCTACTGAACAGCCATGACAAAGAAGGTGCACTACACATGCACTGTGCAGTGAGCAGGAGGCTGAGAGGTGGTCCAAGGCGTCTAAGGACACAAGGAGAGCCAACACCTGGTTCTGGCTCCTAGAAAAGTCAGTCTAGCTGGGAGCAAAGCAAGAGAGACAAAGAAAAGGTAATCGAAACCCCAGGGACTACACGTTAACTGCCAACAGAGAATGGAGGGAAGAATTATAGTCAGAATTGAAACCGACCGCCACCAGCCAAGGAAATGTATTTTAAAAATGAGTTTTAACATTACATTTAAAAGCAGAAAAATCTTACTGCTGAAGTACACTGTGTTAAAAATTTTTATGATAAAATTTTAATTATCTATATAGTGCCCAGAGGCCTGGTCAGTGTTTAACATTTAACAGATCATCCCATTTGAGGGAAAAATACTTCCTTTTTCCTTTCTTCCTAACTGGGGTATGACCTTATTGTAGGCATGCTGCATTTACAGAATCGGAGATACTGTGGAGCGTGGCATGAGCTGAATAGTAAACACATTTCCAGAATCTAAGAGGCTGACAGTTACAGGATGCTCCATTATTTCATGTACCATTAAGAAGGAAGACACTAAGCCAATAAAACATGCCACAACTGGAAGACAAATCTGACTTTGACTATATTAAAATATGAGGGGAAAAACAGGGGCAGGGGTGGGGGGACTCTTAGAATGGACAAAACAGAGACTGCAGAAATATCTCTGAGGATTCTAAACTCACAAGCTCCAAGAGGAAGAAAAAACAAAATCCACAAAACAAAGTGCACACGAGCATCAGCAGGGCTGACAGTGTACAATAAGGGTAGTACATAAACCAAGGCAGAACTAATTTAAGAAAAGAGAGCTTGGTCTAAATTGTAATCAGCATAAATTATTTTCATGTAGAGGTAAACTAATTAAGGGGGTGACTCGCCCCAGGAGATGCGCCTAAGCATGACTATGGCACCACTGAATGTGCAAATGTAAGCAGATGGATTAGATGGACTTTCGGACAACACTCCTTTCTCCTTCCTAACCCCACCCAGCTCCATACCAGGGTGACAACTTAAGGGATTTTCAGTACCTATTTGACATAGATTAATTAACTGAAGAACATGGAATAACACTTTAAAAGTTCTCCACTCTGGATCTAATATACTGATCCTGAAAGTTTATTTTCGAGCCTTCGTTGTTAGTGCTAAGTGCTCACTAGATAGCTTTTCTGAACTGTGGGTTCACAACACTGCAGAGGTGAACTGCATCCTGAAGACCGCCCAAGCCGCCTCAATTCACAGATGAGGAAACCACAGTCTAACAAGGAGGTGGCGTGGCTCACCTCCCCGAGGACTTGAACACAAGCCTTCTTACCCTTTGTCCTGGGCTCATTCTAGTCCATCACACAGAAGGACAGCAGAAGGGTGTCCACAAAAGCCAGATAAGCAAAATACATTTCAAAAACACCAAGAAGCAGCAGCACCAGAGACACAAAAGTGGATTTTCCTATAAGGCATGAGTGTGTGCATATAAAATATTACATACACATATATACATTTATCTCCAAAGCTGTCTTCCCTCTCTGCTTTTTTTCTCTTAATACAAAGCAGCAAACATTAAAGATATACTGAAAATGTAACAAAATCCAATTATTAACAATAGCACCTTAACCTTGACAGATGAGGATAATGCATCTTGTCAAAACCTAGGAATTTTTTTGTGCTTTTTAATGTTAGTTTGAATACGTAAATGTTTAATCAGTTGAATTAAGTAGCAAGATATTAAAACGCAGAAAGCAAGTCTGGCTTTAACAACCTCAGTTTTGTATCTCTATAACAAACATTTAATTTTTTGAACACTATCTTTTTTGCTACAATCTTCTTGTTGGGTATCCAGTTTGGTCTTTCTGTATTTGAAAACCGGCCGATTTATATCCGTATCACAATGAACAAATATATTCCTTCATGTATGACAGTTTCAGCATACAGAATGCAACCTCAGCTACCAATTATAGCTGCAAATGAGCAATAGTGTGGAATGAGACAGCCTGCTGGCTTTGTTAGTATTCTGTCTCCTTTGGGATCCCGTGGGGAAAGGGGAGGCTCTGATGAAGAGAAGCCCTTGGCTCATGGTTTATTGTGCTTGCCACCAGCTGCAGACTTCTCATCTCATTAGCTCTTTTAGAATACTGTGGGTGAAGACAGCTGTAGCCTACTTGAGTCTTCAGCTCCTGGGTATTCTGAAGGCTGAATTTGCTATGCACTTTCTGTAATCCTTGGGAAAAAAAAAAAAAAAAAAAAAGCAAATTCACTAGGCCAAGGAAATGTATTTTTAAAATGAGTTTTAAAATAATGTTTAAAAGTAGAAAAATCTTATTGCTAAGGTGCATTGTGTTTAAAAATTTTTATGATCAAATTTTAATTGTATAATGCCCAGAGGCCTGGCTAGGATAAGGAAGGGCTTAGTAAAACCATCATTATCAAGTTAGGTGTAATGTCCCCAGACACTGCTTGCTCCACCAATGCTAGTGCCTGAGCAAAGAAAAACACAATGGTATCAGCATAAGGTAGATTTGGATTAGTGTTAATACAGCTCTATTTAATTGAAAACTCTTATTTAAGTAAAAAATAAGGCAAGTCAAGATACCCTTTGGAGAACAAATAAAATACAATATGGTAAATAAATGGATTACTGAGTCTACATGCTAGAGCCGCAGAATACATTCATTAAATTCTTATAAATAACTGTTTTCTGTCACTGGAATACAAAAGTTGCACTACCTCTTGGGTATATATCTGTTACTCACTACAGTTCTCAATAGAAACTCTCAAAAGAAACATTCATTTTGAAGACAAAGAATATTAGTTTTATGAATCTTTTAGCATAGTGGCTGTCCCCCAAAATGCAAGTAAAAAAACCTGTGCTGAGCCAACCCAAATGTCCTTGAGCCCAGAATGAACTCGTGATTATGAATGAGGAAGTGAGTAGGTGGTGGGGGCAAGCTGGTAGGAGTTTCTTAATAGCTTGTGGAAAAATCGAGATGAGCTCCAGACACCAGAAATTGCTTAAAGAACCATGTCTGGGTTACCACAGGTAAGACTACAGTAAACTAAGGAAAGGAAGAGTGCCCAATCCACATGCATTAGCAACTCCTTGACACCTGCCCTCCCCCATAAAGAGAAACAATTCTACAGGGTAATAAACAAAAACTTGAGAGAGATATTAGGATCCTGCAGCCTGCTGTAAAATGCTTTCCTTTAGCACAGGATGATTAATTAGGTGTCTATTCAAATAGCTCAAAGATAATCACTAAGTTTAAAATGCACAGGTATTGCTGCTCAACTTAGCGAAGCTCATTTCCTCTAATCACATCCTGAAAGAAAAGACCAGGATGGGGGAAAGAGCTGAATTAAATATGAAGATAAACAGCAAACATCATTTATTAGCACTGCCCTGCATTTTCCAGTATTGTGGCACTTAGGAAAAAGGAGTTCCCAGATGCTATCACTGTTGACCCCACTGCATAACTAACTGGAGCTGAGAAAGCTCAAGCCAGACTCCAAAGGGGAAGCCCATTAAAAAAAAACAAAAACCAAAAAAACCAGTTTGCATTTAATTTTGCAAGTAACAGAGGTGTAAAGAGAAATAACATTTACTAACTTGTTTAAGAAACTCATTTCAACAGTTATATCCAAATAAGCAGTTTTCTTTTCTATTTTTAATTACATCTCCCCAGTGACTCCTCACCCTTTCAGGTTCCCACAGAGTACCATTAATATAGTATAAGTAAATCTCATTAATTCAGGTCCTAGCACCTTGGAATTCATAATAATTCGGACAGGGGCTGGACTGAAGTTTATCTTTGCATGATCTATGAAAAAAAGATTTGCTACACGAATTAATAGAGTAACAAGATCTCAGGGGGGCTGTTTAAACAGTTCAGAAGTGTTTTAGAGCAATTCAGAAGCATTCATTTGCATATAATTATTATGCTAATTACAAATCATTCTTATCTATTCATTAAAGCAGATTCCCAAAGGACCACTAATTGTCAATAACTTGTTGGCCTAGTTTCTGTTACTGAATGTACCTCAGAGGAACAAAACTGCATTAAAAAATATTCTCTAATTCAGCCCTCTCATTAATCCTTACTGGCTTTCCACCAATGAATCCCTAAGCTGAATTTTTAAACAATTGCCCTGAGAACTGAGAAATGCAGTCAAACCTACACACCCAAACAGAACACTTTTTGTAATCTTTTCAATCTCATAGAGATCCTTCACGGAGA
The DNA here is from genome assembly GCF_030028045.1 of Hippopotamus amphibius kiboko. NCBI lineage: Eukaryota > Metazoa > Chordata > Mammalia > Artiodactyla > Hippopotamidae > Hippopotamus > Hippopotamus amphibius. The sequence continues at coordinate 6,160,993 of NC_080193.1, read as the reverse complement.
CCAGGGGTGGGCAAGCTTGGCGGACAGGGGAGGGGGACAGAGGCTGTCAACAGAGCTCTGTGCTGAAAGGTGGCCACAGCCTAGGGCACTGCTGGGCTAGAGCACAGCTACAATAATCGCCTCCATTCTTTCTCATCTTGTCCGAATCACAGCCAGAGCCTGCCAACACTGTCATGTGTATGAAGGCAGACCCCCCCCCCAAAGACTCTGGAAGCTTACAAATTGATAAAGAGAAAAAAAATCAAAATTTCAGCTATGAAAAGAAGTTACAACCAAAAGCCTGACGTGACAGACTCCATATCCTACAACGCAGCAGGGAAACCAAATAGTTGGGCTCCAGAAGGGGGGTTCCTGGAGAGCCCAGGGCTGGTGGTTCTCCCCAGCCCTCTCCTCAGGGGTCAGTAGGCTCCTTTTGGATAAGCCTGTGTTTCATGCACAAATATATATGTTACTGTTACATTATATTTATCATTATATGTTTATATATTATCGCATCTAAAAATGAAGATATTTTAAACTCTTAACACCAATGAAATGTTTCAACATACCAACAAGTCAGTTTTATTAAAGATGATTGTTAAATATTACATATTTTAAAATTAAATCGCATATGCCTAAAACAGAAATAATGTGTTTAGGAAAGTTTTGTTTAACATAAAATGCATTTACCTCCTTAAGTGACAGTAGATTACAGAATATATTACATCAAATTTCTTAAACTAAAATGGGAATGTCCTTTTGAAAATTCACAGGGTAAGCCCTCTCCAGTAAAGTGTCCCATTTTCATTCATGATCTGGGCTTCAGGCACAGCTGCATCTAAATCCCAGGACCCCACTAATTCCATCAGCACCAATTAAACAAACACTAAATAGGAAATAACTGCTGAAAAAAATTTAACTTTTTTTTTTTAATAGAGCAAAATCTGATAAACAGTATCATTCTTGCTACTATTTTTGGAAAACTTTCTTATATTCCAGGCACACACCTCCTAGTTAACCCTTACAACCTTGGAACAAAGTTACTTCTATAGCCACTTGGGGGTGAGGACAAAGTTCCTTGCCCAAGTTCACGGCGGCTGAGCAGAGGTGGGTCTCAGATGTTGCTCTGTGGACACCCAGCCACCACTGCAAAAATGTGATGTGATTTACACTTCATCACTTGATAAGACTCAAGTACCTAAAGGGATCTTTACTCCCTTCTGTCTAGAGAACCTCTCCTTGAGGGCTTACACTGCTGAAAAGGGCTTTTATAAGGAATACACTTTAAAAACTTGATTTGGAGCTGTTTATGCTAATTTCTTTTATAAATATCTGCCATTAGCTGCTCAAAAAAACCATTTTCTAACTCTTACCAGACAATTTTTCCCCACCTAGGAACTATTTCACACCTGACCACCTCCTGCTTTTTTTACTTTGGAATCATGGAAGAGATTAGAAATAAACACCAATAACAGGTTCTAGTGGAAAAAGTATTTTGTGCAACACAGGCTCGTACGTGCAGAGTTTTCAGAGAAATTTTAAAATTCTTGCTAAGATTTACCCAAGCATGAAATAAGCAACGTGTTCTTTTCCCACAAGAGGGCACTGCCATTCAATTATGCCTTCAAATACCCAGGACATTCTCTAAATCCACCACTGGATGCAAATTTAAGAGTTCCAAAGTACTTGACCATGTAAGGCAGCAGAATAAAGTAGGAAACATTTTCACATTTCTTTTTAATAAGAACCATGCTTAAAAAAAAAAAAAAAAAAAGGAACCATGCTTACATTTATTTATATCTTCTTTGAGAATGGAAAAAAAAAATTTTAAAAACCCTCTGTAACTCACTACAAAAAGAATCTTGACAATGGTTTGCTTCACAGCATAGCTAAGGGAGATGACAAGCCTTTGACAAGTGAAGTTTCTGAAGCAAAAGGAAAACCACTGCTACCTCAAAACCTGTACTTGAGTTATTCTGTTTTTTTCCAGAGTTCAAGGAGGCTACTACTATGGGTCAGGAGCTGGGTCACAGTTCTAACCTCTTTATTACGCACATACTTTAACAAAGAGCTTTTGGAGCACCTACACATACACCAGGGATAAGCTACACCGTTTTAAGATAGAAATGAGTGTTTAGGTTCATTCTAGTGGCAGAAAGAAGAGGTACTCTACTAGGTTAAGTGTCTACTCACGCCAAGGAGACCCAAAGCATTTGGCAACCACAGGCTCCTCATACTAGCTGGAGCCCAGCCACAGACTTCCAATAAACAAAAGCTCTTTTCACTGGCTAAAGAACGGGGTAGCCACAGCTCTGGGAGGCAGAAAGGCCTTCTTAGGAAGTGAGAGGCAACAGTTGGAACAAAAGTAATATCTAAGATGCAGGCGCTTTATGAAAGCTGTGAGCAAGAATGAACTGGAGTGACGGTCAGTGCTGACCATTCAGGGTTATCAGCTACCAACGGTTAATTCCAAAGTCTGTTAGGCTGACCCCAGAAGTGTCATTTTTGTAGCTCAAAAGCTGACAAATATTAACAATTTCATATGGTCTGAACAAATATTTAACTTCTTCCAGCCAAATTTCATCATGTTTCTAATTTTAAAGAAAAAAAAATTAATCTTATAAAGATTATTTAGAAAGCATATTTTATGATTCTTACATTTCTTTAAAATTGTGAAGTGTTTTCCTAAAGGCAGTGCAATAAAGTTTACGTTGCCAAGACTATCTACTCAAATGTGTAACATCTGGGCACTGCCTCACAGAATGCCTGATCAAAAGAAAAGATATGCCCAAATACTTCCTAGAGCACAAGAAACAAGCACTGCTTAAAAGTGTGACCAAAACTTACACGCCTAATTAAACCAAGTTTCATCAACTTTCCACAGCTGACATTTAGGAAAAAGTATGTTTAAAAAGAGCAATAACTTTAAAACAACACAGTCTCGTGGTTTAAAACAATTATAAAGTGCCAGATTGTTCAATACTCAAATAATGGAACGGTGTTCAAAGTGGAAACAGCCAAATGGTTGGGAAAGGCAAGTCTTACATGTTCATTTTCAAAGGCAACCAAGATTTCAGAAAATCAGATACAGCTTAGCATACTTCTGCTCTCAACTAAAATGGGACACTGCTCTGCCCACCAAAACATATTCACCAAACAAATGGGTCATACCCGGACACTAAATGGTCAGTGCTGCAAAGAACAAGCAAAAAGCACAAACTTTAAAAGCCAGTTCATTTTCCTAGATCCTAGAGATCACCATTACCATGGGACTCCTACAAGCTGCCTGGATAAGCCCAACAACCCCATTATTGTCTCTGGATATGCAATTAAATGGTGGGGGCTCTTCATTTAGTAAAGTACTAACCTCCAAATCTCCCATCCAGCCAGCCTTTGAACCTGGACTTTGCAAGCACCCTGGAACCCAGTGCCGGTCTCTTATCAATTGTGAGAAAAAAGCTCTCGTGGAGAGCACTCAACACCACCAGACTACACAATCGGAACTAACTCCAAGTCACTTAGAAACACTGTAACGTGTTAGCTGATTAAGACTCTTGTACTCTCTTCAGACAAATACAATTATTACTTTATCTGGAAAACTATTTACCATGCCAACACAGAGCAAATAGCAAGTTCCAATAAGTGTTTGCTAAATGAACATGAAAATATACGAGTAGTGTTCTCTATAAGTACCCACACCAAAAGACACCATTGGATCTCCAATCCTTTTATTCTATTGGATGTATGCAAATTTCCAAATGTGCCAGAGTTCAGCAGTTCCGGATGTAGGTAACCAAGGCCACCAGTGAAAACTGCCACCTCAGGGGGGTGAGAGAAGATGGACAGAAGAGCAGGCATTTGTTTGTTTTACATAAATTAAGAACGCTCTTAATCAACATAATGCAAAGGAAGAAACAACATACAGTGAGATGTTCTAGAAAAACTAAGTCAGCAGCCCTGCTTTTGAGTCCTGGCTCCCCTTCCACTGGTAATGTGGCTTGCGGAAAGTTACTGCACTTCCCTGAGCTCAAACTCCTAAACAGTAAAATTAACGACTGATGTGAATGTTTTGGACCATGGCCTCCAATTGAGATTCCTTCTACTTCCAAAATCCTGGAAGAAGAATGCCCCCTCTACAATGTTCACCACTAACAGTGTACTATAGCACTTCCCAAGAGTGAGCAGAAATCACCTAGAAAGCTGGACAGAGAGCCCGGAGCCCCTAAGGTTCTGACCTGGGAGGAGAAGAATCTGCATTTCTAACAAGCTGCCCCTGGGTAGACCTTGCTTGAAAGAAAAAGCATTCTGGCCAGAGTTCTAGCTACAGTTCTGAGAAGCCAGCTTAGGAGTTAGCCACAATGCTCCCCAGAGGGCCTCAGGGGCCCTGAAAAGAAGCCTGTAACCTCTAAAGAACATTCAGAGAACTGGACAATGGGCAGATCCAGCCACAACTGAGATCCACACACAACTGAGATCCACACACGTACAGAACGGCCTCCTGGCCGTGGTGGGGGGGTTGTCCAAAGGAGCCCAAACAGGTGGGCAAGCTAAGTAGGCTGGACTGGAGCAGAGGCGATTTCAGGCATCTCGAGGGAGAGTGACTTTATCAGCAGCCCTGGCCTCTCACCTTGGGAGTACCTGTGTCCCTTGGGGTAGCAAGGAAAAACTGTGACTAGCGAGTGGAGCCACACTTTGCTCCAGGAGCTCTTGCTGAAAAAGCGGCTCAGGAGAAGTGTTCTACTGGAAGGAGATAGCACAGAGCTGTCTGGAGTCCAAACAGCAGCGACGACCCAAGGACCAGAGCCCAGGGAGGGAGGTTTGGCTACTGGGGGCAGGCATCAGGGCTGAGGACATAGAGCTCTGAGCCCAGAGTGTGACACACCCCCTCCCCATCACTTCCCAGGGGGAACATTCACAAATGCGGAGAAAAAAAAAGGACTTGGGGTAAACACAACATGGCAACTATGGCAATTATACTCATGGACACATAAGGATAAGGACCTGGGAGTAACAAATGGGGCAGAGTGGGGTTAAACAGGACAGAAGAAGGAAGAGATTTGTATGAAATCTGAGCTTCATCTTAAGAGCACAAGCTTACTGGGTCACCCACAATGAAAGCGCCCCTCTGAGCTCTTTGAGGAAGTCTCCACTAAGGACCTATCAATCAGACCACACCTTACACGTCCTCTCTATGATCCTGAAACAATATGGCATGTGACTTTCTAGCTTGTGTCTCTTCCTTTTAGGAATACCATCTTCAGTGAAACAACACTAAGGTTACAAAGCTGGGCAACTCCTGGCTTTGAAATGCCTCATTTGGGAAAAATCTTTCACCTTTAATTAATACACTCCAAAAGGATAAAACAAGGGGGAAAAAATCATTCTCCCTTTAAACCTGCTGCGTTTTAATTTGGAATAGATCTGTATTTTTAAACTACATCTCCCAAACAACTTAATACTTTCATGCCATTAATATTTCCTTATTACTGACATCTAAAAAACAGATGTTAAGCTGTATCACTTTTAGACCTGTGAGCCTTAAAAATTTGAACATTTATTTCTATGAAAAAAATTGGAAATTATAAAAGTAAAGTCCCATAGCATGTACTTCAGAGGAGGCTAGACTATAGAGAAAGGCTGATACAATCCTTTCCTGGTTACACATAAATACCTAAAAATGTGGTTCCAATTTCTTTTTTTTTATTTAAACTGTGCTCATTTTCTTTCAAATTACTTCCAAAAATGAAGGTCTCTCTGATGTTAATCGTGTGTACACTTCGGCTTACACTTTAAAGACTCTTTGTCTCCTGGGAAGTGACTTTTGTATACAAATCATGGAAAGCTACTTAGACAAAGTGCTGGAGATGATTAAAAGGGGCCAGATTCAAGTTTATACCTTAAAAAACAAGCAGAAGCAGATGTCAACTGACTCATTTGTGTCTATTTTGGAAATGAGTTGAAGATATACATGTGCATTTCATCAGGACATTTAAAGAATTCTCAACTTTTTTATTGTGGTTATGTATAAACAACAACTTCAGAAATTAAAAATACTTTAAAACATATTCTGGTGTTTTATGCTGGACACCTTGACTCCTCCTTACAACCTGCGCTAACTTTTTAATCTGTCAGAAAGGCATGTGCTCATTCATAAAGGACAGTTTTTAGAATTGAAGGCATGTCACATGTACTTCATGATCTAAAATTAGTAAAGAAGGAGCTAAAGTAGCATTCGTCCATTTAATATTTGAATAATATTAACTTCATTTCCTCCAAACTGTCTCCCCATTGCCTCACTTTTTTTTTTTTTTTTTTACCACCACAGAGGAAAAAATCTTCAAATTCTCTTTGACCCATCAAACCTTTACTGAAAAGGTGTTGAGCATCTTGCTAGGTCCTAGAAACAGAGAGATGATCAGTACAGTCCAGGTCCCCAAGGGGCACCCAATCTACTGAGGAAGGCTGTTCAGGAGTGATATCTGGGTTATATCTGAAATGGGGGAGGGGATGGAGGACATGTGGGGGGAGGGGGGTATGTTCTGCTGGAACATGATGTGCTCAGTGGCTGCTGGAATTACAAGCAGAAGGAGTCTTCCTTCTAAAAGGATATATCATCTTAATACTTCACTCTAATGCCTCTTTCCATTAAAACAAGAAATCTGTTTTGCATGGTAGCCAAAAGAAATTACGTGGGGACATTAAGCAGAAATCTCCAACTGCTCAGTCTGTTTCATTAGGCAGTGATGTATCTTCTAGAAAATTAGAGAATGGTGGCTATACTAACAGTCCTAGGCAGACTTCCTAGAAGTCAAGGAAAAAACCAAATAACCCATAAATGTAAACGTATATATGATTTCTGTAGCAAATTACTCTGTGACTCTGTATCACACTGACAGTTTTTACAACTCCTTGCTCCTAGAACTATTTTGACAATGTCATCCTTTGATTATGTAACTATGTCAAAGCATCCACCCAAGTATTCAGTTACACTGTGGATCTAATCACATCCCTTCCATGCATGGTGGAGTACAATGTGTAAGCATGACCACAACCCAGCAGAGAGAGCTAAACGCTAGAAGTGGTCAACAGTTACTCTCAACTAAAATAATGTTCAGGGCTGTGTTTGTATTAAATCCAGCTGCAGTGACAGAAACCCCCCAGCAGGTGGAGTAAAAGGAGTCAAGCGTCACTTTCAACTTCCTGGTTTCTTAACTCTGAACCATTCACATTTGTCCTGATTTGGGACACCTGGCTACTTATCCTCCTCTCAAAATTACTGATTGACTGTTTTTATTTCTTTTAAAGCAAGTAATATGCAGGACAGAAATTCAGTCATTTAAGATGTTTTAATAAAAATTAGCTCATTCAAGAAAAACCACAGTTCATTAAAAACAAAATGAAAACCAAGGAATTAAGTCAGACTGAGACTAAGACCTCCAGGAGTTAAGGTGCCAGACTGAGTATGGAGAGATGACCACATCTTCAGGTCTCCCTACTGAAAATCCACCTTTTTGGACCATTCACAGTTACCAAGCTCCCAATTCTAGCATCACTTTAATCCTTAAAGAGCAAGTTTTAGGTACTAAAAATTGACCATGGTATGGCAGTCATAACCTCAGATGACCCTCCCCTGCAGTGAGCCATCATCTTGCGTAATCTCCTTGAGAACAGGTGGAACCTGTGACTTGCTTCTAACCAAGAGACTATGGCAAAGGTGATGGGCTGTCATTCCTTTGATTAGGTTACATTACATGGCCACTCCATTTGTGGTGATTTGTCATGCAGCAGTCAATACTGAGTAAGAGGACATCCTCCCAGTCCACAGGGTCTCTGTCAGATCCTGACTCTTCTACCCCATCCCCCCGCATCTAATCTAGGTGCCCCCGTTTGCCAAAGAATCATTGTCACCACTACTACGTGTTTCTTGACCATCTATACGTAAGCAAGCAAATACATGCATGTAGACATTATCTTTTTCCCTCCACATTATCTTGGAAAGGATTCCCTATCAGTACAGACTCATCCCTTCTGGTGACTGCACTGAACTCCACCATATGGGTAAAACCATGTTTTTCATCAGTTCCCCATCAATGGAGAAACATTTAAGACTTCACATTGTTTCCTTATAAAGATCCTATGTTTATACATTTGGTACTTCCCATTGATCAGGACCAATTCCTAGAAGTGGGATCTTCCTGGGGCAAAGGGCACATGCATTTGCAATTCTGCTACAGAGGCTGTGTGACGTACACGCCCACAGGGAATGTATGTGAGTGCCTGATTCCTCATCCCAGCCAACCCAGGTGTTACAGGTTAGTTTCTTCATTGCCCTCAAGCTCATCAGGTTCATTTGATACATATTCACAAGCAGCCACTCTGTGAAGAAGAGTCAGGTTCCTGAACACAGAACAAGACACAACAATGAAATGAATAAGAGCTGAAACCCAGCAGAGAGGAACACTGATGTGAAGGAAGGTGAAATCCCCCGGAGGCAGATCTGTAGGACACACAGGCTTTGGACAGAGGAAGGATCCCAGAAGGGAGGCCAGAAGAAGCAGTGCAACACACTCGGCTTGAGGAGAGGAAGACAGTGCTCAGGTGGCAGCTTGAAGAGGGACAAAGCAGGCAGGGCCTCTGCTCGGAAGGAATCAAGTCATGGAAAGAATACTGGATTGAGAGTTACAATTTCCACTTCAGGCATCAGCTCAACGACCTTGAGCAGTTTATCTGGCCTTAGTTTCCTCACTTGTACAACAGGACCTCCCTGTTTACACTGAAACCAAATTACCTGTAGCTGCAGAACTGTGTTCAAAGTAAATCTTATGGTGAAGACTAATGTAAGACATGCAGAGCTGGGAGAGGGGGCAGAGGGAAGTCTTCAGCCCCGTGCTCTAGGTGCTCCTCCTGACAACCAGAATTGTCAAGAACTGTAGGGTTCTGCAAAGCACAGTGTGAAAGCATGGAGGCCTAGGTAGCTAAGGTTCCCTTCAATTCATCATTCCAACCTTTCCCTCAGTGTTGGATAACACACCTGAATCTCTGCTTCTATTCCACTTGCCTGCAATTCACTCATTCACTCAACATGCATTTACTGAGGACCTATAGCCTAGGCACTGTTCTAGCAACTGGGGAGACAAGGGTTAAAATTAACAGTACAAAGATTCTTCCCTCTGGGGTTCAATTTCTATTTAGAAGGGAAAGAGAAAAACAAACAAATGTATAAAATGTCAGAGCAATGAGGATAAGAGGGACAACTGCAATGAGGTTGGGGGTGGACTGCTCCACCCATCAAAACGCTACTCATCCTCACATTATGACCCTTCCTCAGTCTTTTCAGACCTCTGTCCTCACAGGTCATTTGTTCTTTGCTCTGAAATCCTGATGCACGCACTCTGGCCCACGCATTTGCCTCCACCATTTATTAACTATTTCACTGTACTGGGTTTGCCTCACCCAGAGTGTAAGCCTCTTGAGGGTACTGCACCAATCTTGAGGCACTACTGGGGGCTGTGCCAGAAGCAGAGACTGAGTCCCGCGATCTGAGTAGACTGCTATGACAACAGTGCCATTTCAGAAATGCAAATGCGTTCTTAAAGCCTCCTTTGACACCATGGGCTATAATTCCCAAGGAACATAAAAGTGCAGAATCAAATGACCAAATTAATTCTACAGAAAACCAAACTGGATCTGGCAAGAAGTAATTAACGATGGCCAGGAGGTCCAGGTGTTTGGAACAGAAGCTACTCCTAGTGCACACATTAACTAGTGGAGGCCAAACAGATGGGGTGGAACCTGAAGGGAGAGTGTGGGGCAACTGTCTGTGCCAGCAGAGGGGACAGAGGAGGCTGTGCAGGAGGCAGAGCCCCAGCCCCACGACTCCCCCCAGCCCACCCACCTCAGCCTTCACAGCCCCCCAGGCAAGGCAGCTCAATGATCTGCTCCTCACCCCAGGCCCCAAACTGTCAAGGGCACCCCCACCTCCCATCACAGAGAGTTCCCCTCACCCCTTTCATAACAGAAAATATGCATGTTGAGGTTCTTTCCTTTACATGATATCATTTGTACTTGTAGTTTCCACAACTGAGAAAACATGCAGACAAAAAGCTACTGTGACACACATGTTCACAGCAGCACTATTTACAATCGCCAAAAGGTGGAAACAACCCAAACGTCCACCAACAGAAGAATGCATAAACAAAACATGGTATTCACACACTGGACTATTCTTCATCCATAAAAAAATGACATAATGACACATGCTACAGGGTGGATGAACCCTGAAAACATGCCAAAGTAAAAGAAGCCAGACATGGAAGGTCAGATATTCCTATGATTCCATCTACATGAAATATCCAAAACAGGTAAAGCCACAGAGGCAGAAAACATGTAGTGGAAGCCAAAGGTTGGGGGGAGGGAGCAGTGTGGAGTAATGGGTACAGGGTGTCCTTTTGGGGAGGTGAGAATGTTCTAGAACTAGATGGTGGTGATGGTTGCACAACACTGTGAATGTACTAAACGCCAATGAGTCACACATTTAAAAATGGTTAAAGTGGTAAATTTAATGTATATTTCATTACAATAAAAAAGGTATTGTGTATTCAGTAAACTAAAATAAACTACTATCTTACTAATCTTTAAAGTATAACTTGGAAAACAGGAGCTATGAACGCTGAAAAACAAAACCACACGTACATATGTGAACACTTATTCACTCCCCAAACAATGCTCAGTACACAGATTCTCAGAACTCCTGCTATGAATAATGACAAAAACAGCAAACATTTATTAAACTAGGCACTGCTCTAAGTGCTCACATTTAATCCTGTGAGATAATCAGCCCCATTTTACACAAGATGAAACAAGCAGAGAGGTTAAGTAACTGAATAGCCAGAAGGTAGCAGGACCTCAGAATTTGAATCTGAAGTCAATCTAGTTTCAGAGTGTATATTCTCAGTGACAGCGCCGTGGACTCACAATTGGGCTCTCATATGGGCCCAATCCATTTCCTCACTATCAATCCACCCCACACATCCTTCCAAAAAGACAACCACCTGTTGAGCCTCTGCACTGCGGTGCCATTCAGCCAGACCCCTGTAGCAGTGCTGCTGTCCTGCACCGGGGCCAGCAGCACCTTCCCTCCTCTCTGGAGGCGAGGCTGGGATGGAAGGAAGAGAATGAGCCTCTAGGGCTCTTGCACAATCGACCTGAACTGTTCTTTCCCCTTGCACTCTTGCCTGCAAACATCGACTGGGAGCCCATTTTAGCCTGAGGACGGGAACAAAGATTTACCCTTGTGCCCCCAGCAAAACCAAAGGTGCCCTGTGCTCTGCTGGAGAACAACACGGAATGCTAACCTCTGAGCCACAAGTCTGGACCATTTTGTTTGGCCAGCACAACTCTGTCACACACCCACAATACAATCTGAATGCCTTCACCCAATCCCAGTGGGCCACACTGCTGCTCCAGGCATCTTAGCTATCCTAATCTACCCAAATCTACCCATTAACTGACCCACTTCCAGTGATCTTTCACCCTATCACCACTCTTCAACACAGACGAACTCATGGCTGGAAGACACTAAATAGACATTTGAATATTGTTTTTAAAACAGAACATACATTCATTTCTAATGATAAAAAAGTCCAATATGACTTTAGAGGTGGAAATATCCCTAAAATTAAAATAACTTCAAATCACAGCACAACTAAAATTAAAGAATTTCTATGAAAGAGTCCCTTATCAGTGCTCACACTTCTTATCAGGGAGGGAGCCCCAAACAGAACAGGACCTGGCCTAGCAAGGGTCACCACTGGCAATCCCAACCCCAGTGATTTCTGAAAAAAGGTTGAACCTTTGTTTTTGAAAGCTTACTTTTCAATTTCAATGTCAAGACCAGACATTTATCATTTGGGTTATTTTTGTTCAGCTTACAACACAGCTCAAGTTCAGGGCATAAAAGCACCAAAATGAAATGGAAACAGATCCTAACTGATTTTACCATGATAAACCAAGTTGTACCACTCTTACTGCAAAGCTTTAGTTCTCTAGACTAGCAGAAAGAGGGTCAATAGTTATAGCAGCATGTAAAAAGTCCATAACTGTGCCCAACATACTGTAAGAACTGAGTTAACATTTACAAACCGGGGCAAAGTAATAACAAGGGTCTTAATTGAGGGGGGTGGGGGAGGGATTGCTGAGGAATAGGAGTCCTTACTTTTCCGGAAAAAAATTTTTTGAAATTAAGTCAAAAGTCTTTTAGGACAAATATTTACATTTATTAAGACTCAAAAGAGAAAGCCACGCAACTGTTTAACTGGGATATTCTACCATCAACCATTTCCCACAAATGACAACTTTCGTCCTGAGTTACTGAAAATTTGTATGCAAATTAATTTTTTAAATTTAATTTAAAAAGCACCATAAGAGATTACTACAAGCAACTATATGCCAACAAAATGGACAACCTGGATGAAATGGACAGATTCTTAGAAAGGTATAACCGTCCAAAACTGAATCAGGAAGAAACAGAAAATATGAACAGACCAATCACAAGTAATGAAATTGAAACTGTGATTAAAAATCTCCCAACAAACAAAAGTCCAGGACCAGATGGATTCACAGGTGAATTTTATCAAACATTTAGAAAAGAGCTAACACCCATCCTTCTCAAACTCTTCCAAAAAATTGCAGAGGAAGGAACACTCCCAAACTCATTTTATGAGGCCCCCATCACCCTGATACCAAAACCAGACAAAGATACTACGAAAAAAGAAAACTACAGACCAATATCACTGATGAATTTAGATGCAAAAATCCTCAACAAAATACTAGCCAACAGAATCCAACAACACATTCAAAGGATCATACACCATGATCAAGTGGGGTTTATCCCTGGAATGCAAGGATTCTTCAATATATGCAAATCAATCAATGTGATACACCATATTAACAAAGTGAAGGATAAAAACCACATGATCATCTCGATAGATGCAGAAAAAGCTTCTGACAAAATTCAACACCCATTTATGATAAAAACTCTCCAAAAGGTGGGCATAGAGGGAACCTACCTCAACATAATAAAGGCCATATATGACAAACCCACAGCAAACATCATTCTCAATGGTGAAAAACTGCAAGCATTCCCCCTAAGATCAGGAACAAGACAAGGATGTCCACTCTTGCCACTACTATGCAACATCGTTTTGGAAGTCCTTGCCACAGCAATCAGAGAAGAAAAAGAAATAAAAGGAATCCAAATTGGAAAAGAAGAAGTAAAACTGTCACTGTTCACAGATGACATGATATTATACATAGAAAATCCTACAGATGCCACCAGAAAACTACTTGAGCTAATCAATGAATTTGGTAAAGTTGCAGGATACAAAATTAACACACAGAAATCTCTTGCATTTCTATACACCAACAATGAAAGATCAGAAAGAGAAATTAAGGAAACAATCCCATTCACCATTGCAACAAAAAGAATAAAATACCTAGGAATAAACCTAACCAAGGAGGTAAAAGACCTGTACTCAGAAAACTATAAGACACTACTGAAAGAAATCAAAGAAGACAGAAACAGATGGAGAGACGTACCATGTTCTTGGATTGGAAGAATCAACATTGTGAAAATGACTATACTACCCAAAGCAATCTATAGATTCAGTGCAATCCCGATCAAATTACCAGTGGCATTTTTCACAGAAACAGAAGAAGAAATTTTATGATTTGTATGGAAACGCAAAAGACCCCGAATAGCCAAAACAATCTTGAGAAGGAAAGATGGAGTTGGTGGAATCAGGCTTCCTGACTTCAGGCTATACTACAAGGCTACAGTGATCAAGACAGTATGGTACTGGCACAAAAACAGAAATATAGATCAATGGAACAGGATAGAAAGCCCAGAGATAAACTATGGTCAACTAATCTATGACAAAGGAGGCAAGGATATCCAATGGAGAAAAGGCAGCCTCTTCAATAAGTGGTGCTGGGAAAACTGGACAGCTATGTGTAAAAGAATGAGATTAGAACACTCCTTAACACCATACACAAAAATAAACTCAAAATGGATTAAAGACCTAAATGTAAGGCCAGACACTGTAAAACTCCTAGAGGAAAACATAGGAAGAACACTCTTCGACGTAAATAACAGCAAGATCTTTTTTGATCCACCCCCTTGAGTAATGGAAATAAAAACAAAAATTAACAAATGGGACCTAATGAAACTTCAAAGCTTCTGCACAGCAAAAGAAATTATAAGCAAGACGAAAGGACAACCCTCAGAATGGGAGAAAATATTTGCAAACGAATCAACAGACAAAGGACTAATCTCCAAAATATGTAAACAGTTCATCCAGCTCAATATCAAAAAAACAAACAACCCAATCAAATGGACAAGAGACCTAAATAGGCATTGCTCCAAAGAAGATATATGGATGGCCAAGAGGCACATGAAAAGCTGCTCAACATCACTAATTATTAGAGAAAATGCAAATCAAAACAATGAGGTATCACCTCACACCGGTTAGAATGGGCATCATCAGAAAATCTACAAACAGTAAATGCTGGATAGGATGTGGAGAAAAGGGAACGCTCTTGCACTGTTGGTGGGAACGTAAATTGACACAGCCACTATGGAGAACAGTATGGAGGTTCCTTGCAAAACTAAAAATAGAACTACCATATGACCAAGCAATCCCACTGCTGGGCATATACCCAGAGAACACCATAATTCAAAAAGACACATGCACTCCAATGTTCACTGCAGCACTATTTACAATAGCCAGGACACGGAAGCAACCTAAATGTCCATCAACAGATGAATGGATAAAGAAGATGTGGTACATATATACAATGGAATATTACTCAGCTGCAAAAAGCAATGAAACTGGGACATTTTTAGAGACATGGATGAACTTGGAGACTGTCATACAGAGTGAAGTGAGTCAGAAAGGGAAAAACAAAATATTGTATATTAACACATATATGTGGACTATAGAAAAATGGTACAAATCAACTGGTTTGCAAGGCGGAAATAGAGACACAGATGTAGAGAATAAACATATGGACACCAAGTGGGGAAAGCAGGGAGGGCTGGGGGGGAATGAATTGGGAGATTGGGATACCAAATTGTACGCTCTAAATATATGCAGTTTATTGTATGTTAACTGTATCTCAATAAAAATTAAAAAAAAAAAAGTCTGAAGGACAAATATTTACATTTAGTAAGACTCAAAAGAGAAAGCTACGCAACTGTTAAACTGGGATATTCTATCAACCATTTCCCACAAATGACAACTTTCATCCTGAGTTACTGAAAATTTGTATGCAAATTAATTTTTTTGCTTTCTTAATCAGACTTTAAATGTATAAGAAAAAAATTGTATTTAAAGAAGCTCAAGGGAGAATTCTTTTGTAAAAATAATGTTATTTTTCCCCCCAATGAAAACAAACTCCTATGTATGTATCCTGGGTATACTGGAATTTCTCAAAGGGATCACTTGTGCAAAGGTGAAATCTGCACAAAAAACAAATCACCTTCTCTCATTCTCTGATCTCTTTTTGGACCCAGACCTAAATTCCAGACTTATTTCAGTGTAGAAAGGTAGGCCATACAAGAAAAAAATAATTTTTAGATGTAAGAGGCAACAAGTTAAAACATCATTGAGTTGCACATTGTACTTACTGCTGGTTCAACTTGACTTCGATCTGCAATATCTACGTGGACAATTTCAACAGTTTTCCATGTGTTCGGATCTAAACCGTGTACCTGTAAGTGACAAAGAGAAAGGAAACAAAGCAAATTGTTAAGCAAAACTACTACACTTGCATACATAATCTTTATCTTTAGTCTCTTGGAGTACATTGCGAGGAATAAAAAATCCAAATTGCTATTTCATTAAATTAGCTGTCTGAAGACTGGAGGGATCTTGAAATCTTTTATTCCTGTAACCCCAAATAATAAGTGGGAGTGGGGGAGGGATGGGAGAGAAGAAAGAGAATGCTGCCAAATTAACAGAAATCTGTCATCATTATCTTCTGGTAGCCCTTAGAGACGATTTACACACAAAAAATGTACCTGACCTATGTTTAACCCAAATGGTACATGACAAAGTCCTTGCAACCTCTAAGTCCTAGACAAACAGAAGGTGACATTATAATTAGATTTTAAGAAGCTGCATTGTATAGTCTAAAACTTCTGAATTTGATTATTCTAAAGCTATTCAGTTTCAGTAGGATGTCAATTCCTCTACACCGCATGTTATTCAATCATTTATTTCTGAAATTCCATCTATGAACCCATAAATAACTGTTTAAAAACTGCCAAAGATACACCCATTTGAAAGCTAAAAATGGCAAATTATACAGACCAAAGCATACCAAAATACCTCACTTAGACCCTAAATTTCAGCGCTACAGTGAAAAAAGCAATGTGAAAAGTCAAATGATCATCTCAAAGAAAAACTCAAGTCAAATACTACAAATTATAATTCTAAAGTTCCACTGATTGGCACCAATAACATTAAGGCATAGGAAGAACAGCATCTACCACAATTATCGTAAGCTTACTTTCCCAGAACAGCTTATCATAAGGTTCTTACACTGGAATGCCTACCAGAAAACAGACTAGTGGACCCCATTCCCAGAGATTCTGATTCAGTGGGTAGAAGTGGGGCCTGAACATCTACATTTTTAACAAGTTCCCAGATGCTGCTGCTGGTCCAGGAGCCACACTTTTGAGAACCACTGGGCCAGGGCATCAACCTATACCAGATGCCCTCCCAAATTCCCTACCGAAAGTTAATGACTACACTGTCTTAACTGACTTTTTTGGTAATTTACTTTAGGATAAATGTGCATCAGTTTGAAAAGTCAGGAGCTTGTCAACATTTTTGTAAGTTATTCCAAGTATCTTCTCCCTCCTGCCTTTTGGCCATTTCTCTGAAATCAATCCACATTCCAGCAAAATGGAATGAAGGTGAAAATTAAAGAATCAATTTTGCTATGCAGAGCAGCTCTGGCAAATACAGAGATGAAAAGGTGAAAAACAAATTTAATTAATGGCTAAAATTGGCTTAAGAATTATCTGTGAATTTTGTTTATATGTGCTCTCCCTATCCCAGATAAAGAGAGTTGCTGATAAAAACAGCAACCTCACCAAAGTCCACTCACACACCAAGGCAAGGGACTGACAGGGAAGGCCCACTTGTTTCTGGCCACATGCTTGCCTCACCGCAATCTGACACACACCCCGGTGGGCCGGGTGTTCATCTAAGGCAGGTGGCATTACTTTGGTGATGACAAAATGACTACAGTATTCCCATTTCAGGGCCTTCTACACTGAAAGCCCAGAGTCAGAACTTACATTTTCTAATGTTCCCAAGTCTGGTTTGTGCCATGTTTCAATTTTAATGAAGAAATCATCTTTCATATATTCATTCTGCAGAAAACACAACAGCAAAATGACAATGATCTTTCACCGGTTCTTGGGGCTCATGTCTGCAGGAGCTTTCCCCAGCACAAGCATCCAAGCTTTGACCCTACAGGACTGATCCTCAAGTGATGAAGAATCATTAGCTGCCTACTGTTACAGACTTGTCAGGCAAACCAATTGCTGCATGCTTTTAAATAATGTAAACAACTCTGCTTGTCATGCAGCACACAGGGCTAATATTAAAGAAGCTGTGAGGTTTGGTAAGTGAATCTGGCATTCAAAGGAAGTAGCAGAAGCAAAATAAAGTCAACAGGGAGATTCTGAGGCAAGGCTGGAAAGAGCTCCTCAAGAATGCAGCAGGCGGTGGAGTGTGAGCTGGTGCCAGGAGCACGGAGGAGGAGCCATGCAGCAGTGGGCAGTTTTAAGAAAAAAGCAAGAAATAGCTGAAAATAATTACTATGTCAAGCAAAGTTTAAAGATGAAGAGTATGTGATACAAAAATAGTTTTACTCACCGTTACAACTGAGGCATAACGAACAGGTAGGCAACAAAAGGGGAAAAATTTCAGAATGTTAATCAGAGCCAAAACAGTCTGCCACAATATTTAATGTTGCAAAGATTAAACTACCTGCCAACACAGAACATTTGGTTTATATCTGCAAAACACAATTTCTAAACATGTGACACTACAGGATACTTTAGATTCTGGAATCAATAATCTAACTTTAAAACAATGGTAAAAGGACAAATGTCACAAAAGCAAAACATCATTTATAAGGCTAACTTAGCAAATAGCAAACTGTCTCAGAAGTCTGTCTGTCATATTCCTCCTCTACTATGTGGCAATACAAGTAAAATACTGTTGCAACTACATCAAATGACACTTGTGCATGAGAGTGATTTTTCTATAAGGTTTCTGTATTCCCTTCATTTGCTTCCCGTGGAGCCTGCATGGTCAGCGAGAACCTCAAGGTGCCTGTCATCTGGCAATGAACCCGTGCTCCTCACTAAGGCCTGGGGGGGAGAGACCCAGCGCAGCCAATCCTCTGCCACAGCTCACGCAGCGATTCCCCGAGAACTCACAGAAGGCCTTGCGTGGTGTCACCCTTCTCTAAGGCGCAGGCACCGGAGTCCCTCTCCTCATAAGCTGCAGGGTAGAGGGGTGAAACGGTTTCTGGGAACCAGACTTACTTGTTCTACAGTAGGGGTATGCGTTCCAGGCTTTCTCGTGAAACACCAATGAGCCCTCAGGAGCAATCATCCTCACGAATGCAGGGACTTTGCTGTGAGGAGAGAAATACTGGATAGATTTTCAACAGCACCATTAATTCTTTGTTGGCTTCTATCAGACTGCTTCAAAGAGTACTCATGTATAAAATTAATGTAAAAACAAGAAAATGGTTAAGAATGTGTTTAACCATATAGAAGGTTGTCTTTTTATAAGTAGAAGCAATTCATTCTGATGGCTTTTGACCTATTCCCCTAATATGAGATCTAAGGGTTAACTGAAGCTATTCAACCTGCACATAATACAACACAGAAGTTCTCTTCTGCAGTTAGACTACACCACACTGTTTCTTACATAGTAAATAGTCACCAGAATAAGGTAATGATTCTAAATAAAAGTCTTTTAATACATTTTACAGAATAAGTTTAAAGAAAAATGATCATGTGAAGGATCCACGTAGAGAGTAAGACATTCGAACATATCCAAGTACGAACTTGTGTAGACTTGAAAAATGAATGTCAACTGCTACCTCAAGTATGGTCAGAGGAGATGGGTTAAATATGTAATAAATACACGATGTGCTTGTGCAAATTCCTGAGACAGTCAGGAAAGATCCCAACAGATAAACGGGCCAAGGATATCCACAGACAGAAAACACAACTGGTTAGCAAACATGGAAAATCAGTTTTATCAGTCTTCAAAGCAGTGCAAATGAAACGACCATTTTACTGATTGGTACCTATGGTACAGAAAGCAGTTTTACATGCACAGGTTTTCCAGACTGGATTCAAATCCCAACATCACCACTTGGAAGCTGTGTGACATGGGGCATATTACTTGGCTCTCTGAACTTCCTCCGTGTTGAATGGAGTTCATATTACCTACTCTGCAGGGTTATTGAGAGGATTCCTTCCATCAGATAGTATCTGTAATGTATTTATTAGCACATGGCGCAGTGCAATGAAAGCTCACTAAATGATGGTTATTGCTTTTTAATTATACGCTCACATGCAGCTCAGAACTTTTACATGCCTTTCTTCACTTTAATCTTCCAATAACACTATGAGTTAAGTATTAATTCATTATTTCATGTAACCAGCATTTAAGTGGCTAAATAACTGTATGCCAAAATGATATCCTCCAACTTGAAGCCCTACACACATTTTTTCCATCAGAGCTGTTTTCTGCACTTTCAAACACAACTTAATTTCCTAAACTAAGAGAAAGAACAAACTAAAGACACATGAGACCCAGAGAGGACTGCTAGTAGCCCTAGTAAGATCGAGCAGTTGACCAAAGATATTCCTATGAATTTTGGAGGCTAAGCAAGGTAGATGGAATGAACCCCACACCAGCCGGAGAGCTGCACAGCTACGGAAGAGTAGTATGGTGGACAGCCCTTTCCCTGCCTCCACAGTACACAAGAATGGTACAGTTTAGGAATTCCCTACGGTCTAACCCATCTGATTTAATACACATTTTAAAAAATACCGTAACTATTAAACACCTCGTTTACAGACAGATGAAATAAATGTATTCCAACAACAAAAACAAAAGGACAGGATGCATGAAAATATCACATTAAAAGTCAAGGAATCTCTAAGCAGTCCAAATTATTTCTTACATTGCTAAAAAACTGGAACCAAAATTCCTTTATATGTGGGAGAGGTCTAATCAGGGTATAATGTAATACATATGGGAAATTTTTAAAAATACAAGCTACAAGATTACCTGTCATCCAAGAGTATGACAAACAGATTATATCAATGGTTCACTTGGTCAACTTAGAAAAAGGCAGAAGAAAAATAGCTGTGTACCAGCTCAGAAATACTCCTAACTCTTCTCTCTATTCCTATAGTGCCCAATATTCTAAACACCTTAGTATCTGTCAAGTTTTAAAATTTGCTGACACAAACAAGAAAACTGGCAGTCAGTTTTTGAAGGCCAACACGAGCCCAACCTGCAACGAAGTTTTAGTTATTTCCTCATCTTGCTTCCAAATGCCTATTATCTTACTTCCAGCATGCTTTTTCTACCATGTGCATTTCAATTCATTTTGAATTTTCACTTAGTTAAAAACGACCCAACCTTTGAGCTAGTTTTGTTTCAAATTTACTGGCTTTTTACACTTAACATGAAAACATTAACATACAACTCTCCTCAATGAATCTGACTAAAATTAGGGAAAATGTATAAATACAGTAAATAAAACTGAATTTCAATTCTTTAAAGGAGAGGAATTTTCATTAATGGCAACTTTAATCTGTTCCTAACAAGGCAGGTCCAGTGTGCCATTTGTACACAACTGAAAGCATATACATCACTTTCTACCTCAGTTATCACTTAGGAAGTCACGTTAGTAACATGCAGGAAATTCTGTTTTGGAAGCTGAGTCTCAGAGCTAGATTTTCAAAACCAAACAAATTAAAAAGGACATTCCTCCTCTTATTCCCCCAAACTAGTGATAAAATGTTGTCCTCTCATAATAAACCAACATTCATGACAGTGCTTACCCCAAGGTCCAGATGTACAAAGGTTCTTTGCCAAAACACAGCCCTTCCCCCACCCCATCTCTGAATGCAAAATAAGAATATTTAACTTCAGGGTAAAATTCAACTGAAGTGTTTTATCAACTGTGTTATCAATACTAAGATCTAACCTCAATATACAATGGTTGTGAACCTGTCTGTTGTGTGGAAAGACAACTTTGTCATAGTCGCAGAAGAAAACAAAAGGCTTATGTGATTTAAAAGATACAAATGACCACAGTGTACACTGAACTCCTCCTGCTGTAGGAGCTGTCTTTTTAAAAAAATCCTGTTCCTAAGATAAATAACACCTTGGCGAGTCATTTCAAACTGCACTTTTCCCAATGAAATGTTTACATCTTCTTGTAGACAAAACGAACAAAACTGTTCAAAGTTCCATTTTTTTCCATCCTTCTCCATCCTATTGCAGATAAACATTAAAATGTAGAAAAACACAGGGAAGAATTTGAAGACGACATTAATTTGCCATAAAGTAAGTAATTTTTCATTTTATAATCAACTGAAATATACCTTAAATACATTGGACACCTCATTCATTCATCCACTCAAGTATTTACTGACTGTCCACTGTCCCAGGGACCATGTAAATAATGATGTACAAACAGGGACAAGTCTTACCCAGAGCTCACCTTCCAGGGAAGGAAGCAGAAAACAGGCCAGCAAACAACAAAAGGCAATGAGAATTACTTTTCCTGAAGTGCCATGAGTTTAAGGAACACAGCAGAGGGCAAGCGAGTACCGGGGGCAAGGGTGCTCAGAAAGGCCTCTCTGAGGACACTACAGTGGCGACCTAAGGTTGCAGAGGGCCAGCTACATGAAGAGACAGCGAACACCAGAGCAGGCAGAGGGACCAGCATGACCAAAGGTCCTAAGATAGCAAAAGATCTGGCCTGCTTGGGCCACTCGGAGGCCTCCAGCATGGCGAGACTGTAGTGAACAAAGAACAGAGAAACACAAGATGGGGTGGGCAGGGTGCAGACTTATCATACAGGGCCCATTTCACAGGCCTAAGAGTTCAGATTTTATTCTTTTTTTTTCTTATTATTTATTTATTTAATTGGCTGTGTTGCGTCCTTTTTGCTGTGCGCGGGCTTTCTTTTAGTTGCAGTGAGTGGGGGCTACTCTTCGTTGTGGTGCGCAGGCTCCTTATTGGCTGGCTTTGGCTTCTCTTGTTGCGGAGCACGGGCTCTAGGCGCATGGGCTTCAGTAGCTGCAGCACATGGGCTCAATAATTTTAGTTCACGGGCTCTAAAGCACAGGCTCAACTGTTGTGGTGCATGGGCTTAGTTGCTCCGCGGCATGTGGGATCTTCCTGGAGCAGGGATCAAACCCGTGTCCCCTGCATTGGCAGGCGGATTCTTAACCACTGCACCACCTAGGAAGCACCTGATTTTATTCTTTGTATGATGGGCAGGATACTGAAAGCTCTAAGGAGGGGAATGACACAACTTGATATGTTTTAATATCATGCTGGCTTTGCGTGGAAAATTAAATGAAGTGGGCAAGAATGAATGGCAGCAAAAGTTAACTGAAAATGGATTAAAGAGCTAAATGAAAGAGCTAAAATTATAAAATTCTTAGGAAAAAACACAAATTAAACTTCAAAATTAGAAGCTTTTTAAGCCTCGAAGGGTATCAGAAAATGAAAAGACAACTCACAAATGGGGGGAAAATACTGCAAATCATGTATCTGATGGGAGACTAGCATCCAGAATATACAAAGAGCTCCTACAACAACAAAAAGCCAACCCAATTTAAAAGTGGGTAAAAGATCTGAACAGGTATTTCTCCAAAGATCTACAAATGACCATTAAGCACATGAGGATGCTCAACATCATTAATCAGCAGGGAAATGCAAATCAAAACCACAATGAGATACCAGTTCATGCTCGTTAGTATGGTTGATATTAAAAAAAAAAATCCAAAAATAACAAGTGTTTACAGTGATGTGGAGAAGGTGGGGCCTTCACACACTGTTGGTGGGAATGTAAAACGGTGCAATCACTTTGGAAAACAGTCTGGCACTTCTTCAAAAAGTGAGGAGTTACCATATGCAATTCCAATTGTAGGTACACGTACGTGTGTATGTACATACCCAAGAGAAATGAAAGCATGTGTCCACAGAGAAACTTGTACACAAATGTTCACAGCAGCATTATTTGTAACAGTCAAAAGAATAAAAGGCAAGAGATGAATGAACAGAGAGTTCAGGAGATATGGAACTTGCATCAACGCAGTGGTGCTAGAGATGGAAGAAAGGGAGAGATATAAAGGGGGGAAATTAACAAAATGGCTTAAAATTCCCGATTTGTGGGAAACGAATAAAATAGCCAGACACAAATTGAATAACTTCTGGAAGGTATAACAAGACTCTAAAATTCAAGAGAATTATAAAAAACAAAAGGAGAAAGAAGTATTTTTCACATAACAAAAGGAAAGTAGGAATGAGAAATGAAATATACCATAAAGAAACAATATATTTTTTTGAAAATGTCTGACAGTCTTCTGAAATAGGATCACTCTTGATGTAGAAAACTTTGAACTATGCAAATCCTAAGACTCAGATATATATATACAAAGGAAAAATTATGTGCTGATGGCTAATTCTCGACTAAAGAATGAATTACTCTATCTGGCTGATATTTATCAATTTCTTACTTATACTTACTCAGTGATGCTTGTATCTCTGTGAAGCATCATATATAATCAACCTCTGTATTCTCAGATGACTTAAACTTCACATTTTTAAACATGAACACAACTTAAGTTCCTGGCAAATGACTCTTGTTGCTTACAAAAATGAGCTCTTAACTAAAACCACATGAAATTTTTAAACAATGATTTTCAATAAAACCACAGCTTCAACCTTTGGGGAACAAGGCCATTCTGGAGTTGGCAAGGCTTTATGAATTCTCCATCATCCAGGACTGACTGAAGTTGGCTGGATTATAATGCTTATGGGGAATAAAAAAAAAACAGTAAAGCTGATTTTCCCCTCCAAAAGGAAAAGAAAACAGTAACAAAAGGATTGGTCAGAGTGTCCCTATGAGGTTTCAGGAGAGCTGCAAGTTTTTCTCTGAAATACCATCTTAAAAGCTGCACCACATCTCCTTGCAGAGCTTCAAAATTCTTTACCCAATAAATTCTGTCTCCCCACCATCCACTATTAAGTTTATATTAAACAACCTAAGGAATCGTCCTCAAACTTTCGTGGCAGATGGGGTACACACAAATAGTTATGCAATAGAAATACCCGATTAGTTGTTAAATTGAGAAGTGACAAAAAGTGATGATGTTTAGGGAAGAAGGATCAATAAGAATGAAAGCAGTCAAGCAGTGCCTCTGCACAGGACAGATCTGAGCTGTGCCCAAGAAACCAAACAGGTTATGAGTGACCTGACAGAGGCTGAACAGGTCACTCCTGGAGGACAATGAAGAGATGGGCTTGCTTAGAGACAAGGGTTTTTACTTTGGACAGAGTTATACAATTGGAGATACATGGGTAATCTTGAACAAGTACCTTGTTAAGTTTAACTTTATTTTGGATAAAGACTCGAGACTTTAAAAACTTATAAGAAAATGGGATGTGGTGAAATCCATGGTCTTAGAAGAAGAATTTCTCTGTAAACTCTTTTGGAGCTCACTTTAGGAAATGGAAAACTTCCTCCCACTCAGCAGTAAAGCAGAGTGATAAACAGGAAAAGTTCCAGAGTCAAAATGCCTGCCTGGATTCATGGGCTATCTCTGCTACCAAAGAGCAGTGATGTATCAGCCAGCTACCGAGACCTTAGTTACTGGACCTTAGCTTCCTCACTGATGTGGCAGATGAATGCGCTCCCACCTAGAGCACTTACAGTGACCGGCACACAGGAAGTACTAGATCCTTTACTTAGAATCACAACGGGTGACCACTCACTATAAGTTATCAAAGGAAATGGAAAGAATCTCATTATTTCATAAGAGGACTATTACCTGAGAGTCAGGGAAACCAGAAATTTGAAATGTTCCTTGCGATGATCACTAAATTTTGTATTTATTTTATTTTTATGTAGGAAAAATATACTACTACTCAACCTCTACTGTAAGGCTGGCGGCCCTGGGAACTCCTTTTTTAATGTAGCATGTTATGGATGTATTAAATTTTGAATTTTTTAACACTTCCCCAAGATTGTTTCTCAATCTTCTGTTTGAGATTGTGTATCTTATTATGAAGTGTTTTTGCTGAAATGGGAAAGCATACTGACTAAAGAATTCAGAGACCTTGATAATACTGGGTAGAGCAGATCTCAGAATTCAAGTGTCCCAAATGTAAAATAAGGTGCTGGCAGCCTTAGCCAACCATCTTACTCGGCGTGGTCTGCCAAGTCTGCAAGCCTGTTGATGCTAGGAGTGACAGTGTGTACAGCACTGTAGGTTACCCAATGGAATAAATGCTGGCAAAGGGAACATGCATTTCTGGCCACAAATTTAACTTCCTCAGGGAGAGAGCTCTAAAACTCTCCCGGGACTGTGGGTATGTCTTCAGCATGCTGAACAGATGCCCCTGTAGGACACTGAAGTCTGATGGGGCTGTATCGCCAGCTCTGGGCCATGACTGTGGTCTTTCCTCCAAGACATGAAGGCCTCGGCACTTGCTGCTGAGTGACTCTTTACTCTTCTACAACACAGTCATCCTGTGGCTCCTATGCCATCAGTGTGACACTGATGACTTTGAGCGTGGACATTTGACTTCCCTTGCATGATCTCCCCCACAGGACCAGTGATAGTTGGTTCCTGTTTTGTCTTTATTAATGGACGGGTTTTTGATTGTTTTTCATTACCACCAGAGTGGCTGTTATCTGCTGCACTGTCTGAGCTCCATTACTGCCACCTTCTTTCCTTCTTCCCTTTCCTGTCTCATGCCTCTCCATGCTTCCATCCAGAACTGCCATCTCAGTGTGACAAGGTCAGCCTTCTATGAGCATCAAATAGTCCTCACCATCCAATTAGACCCCATCTCACCCTTCTCATGGGACACCTGTGCTCATCAGCGCAGGCCCTTGAGACTGCGACTCGTGACCAAAAGAGTATGGGATTAGAAATCAGAGAATCGGGCTTCCTAGGTGGCTCAGTGATTAAGAATCCACCTGCCAATGCAGGGGACACGGGTTCGATCCCTGCTCCAGGAAGATCCCACATGCCGCGGAGCAACTAAGCCCATGCGCCACAACAACTGAGCCTGCGCTTTAGAGCCTGTGAGCCACAACTATTGAGCCCGTGTGCTGCAACTACTGAAGCCCACGTGCCTAGAGCCCGTGCTCTGCAACGAGAAGCCATGGCAATGAGGAGCCCGCACACCACAACGAAGAGTAGCCCCCACTCACCGTAACTAAAAGAAAGCCCGCTCACAGCAAAAAAAAAAAAAGACCCAACACAGCCAATACAATAAATAAATTTATTAAAAAAAAAAAAAAAAAAAGAAATCAGAGAATCCAGGCTCAGTCTCCATTCTGCCACTTACTAGCTGTGTGACTTTGAGTAAATATGAAACTTAGCGTCTTCTTATGTACAATGTGTATACTGCCCATGTCTCAGGACTGCAATGAGGAGTAAATGAGTGCCATGAAAGGCTGAAACCAAAGGGTACTGTGCAATGATTTCAGCTCCTTCTAGTTATGAAGAAGGAGCCTCAGAAGCCTGACTGTGCTGGGAGGCTGGCCTCCAGAGCCAAGGTTTTCCTTTATTTAATAGACTAAAAGCCTGAAAGGAATTCTGAACCTCATCCCAGTAAGCTCTCCAGAATAATAATATCTCTTGCACTAACCATATTTATACAGCCCTCTTGAACTTAACAGATCCATTATGTGTGGCTGGAGTGTCACCTAAATCAGATGTTTCAAAAATAATATTCATCATTCTTTACTTTCTCATTAAACAAAAATACAAAAGAGTAAAATAAATTTAAATCACCCATAACTTCACCACCAAGGGAAAAACATTCTTAACATTTTTAACGAATCTCTTTCTAGGCATTTTTCTGATTAATTTTTAAAATTATATACAGCACATTACTTACATATAAATTTAGCAACTGCTCTTTTCCTTGTAATAATATATCAAACATTTCCTCAATATTCCAACCCTTAGTTTTCAAATGAAGGATATTTTGAATCTATTTCAAGTTTATATGAACATCATAGCACATCAAACTTTCTGGTTTATTTTAGATGCCCCAGAGAGTTGAATGTTTATAATAAAGAAAGTTTTTAATATGTTGGTAAAATTCAATTAATGAGTAAATGTAAAGTACTAAAAGGTGAGTAAACATAAGTAAATTCAATACTACAAATATTACACAGGTTATACCATCTGGAATGCTAAAATTCTCTCAAATGGCATTTTTAGATACACTTCAGGTGCTAGCAAAGTAATAGAAACCATGAATAACAGTTTCTATGGATAACTGATTAATCCAAGTTATTGTCTTCATTCAAACTTGCATTAGAAACAAAGAAATGCTGTGTTCTAAGAGAAAATAAAAGTAAAATTTAAGGTTCTACAAAGTGAGGACCCACTTTATATTCATGTGTCATTATAAATGAAGCAATAGCCTCAAACTGAGAAAATATGAAAAATACTAATCATCACGGCTTACCTACTACTTTAAAAAGCTCTATAAAACCCTGGCATTAATCATCATGAAGAGAAGAAAGCCAAGAGCAGAGCAGATCCCCTCCTCCTTTGATAAACTGGAGACACTACTGACAAAAAAGACTCTTAAAATCCATTACTGATCTTTCTCCCTTGGATAAATATTAGTATGCATTTTTTATTTTAAAATATTTATATCGAAGACAGAGATCAGACTGCCAAAGTTAGGAGAATGCACAAAAGAACTTCTGCAAACCAAGAAGATAAAAACAATGAACAAAGGATTCGAAGGGTCAAGTCACACAAGAAATTCAAATGGCCAATTAATATGAAAAGACATTTAACTTCACTAATAAAGAAATGCAAACTTAAACAAGAGGCTATTTTTGGTGTATCAAATTGGGAAATATTAAAAAGAAAAATATGGAAAACCAAATGCTCTCAAACTCTTGGAAGGCAATCTGGCAATAATATCAAAATTTTAAGAGAGCATGGACGTCCAGCAACCCTACTGTAACAAACTGCTCCTAGAGAAATAGTAACCTAAGGCATAAAGACTTGTGTACAGCCACCTCCCACAGAAATATGACCTGTAACAGACAAAAAGGGAAATACCTAAAACACCTAAATCAACTTGCCATTTAGAGAATGGTTAAGTAAACTATGCTTACATCCACACCAAGAAATTTTACTCAGCTTTAAAAAGAGTGGAAAGGGTATTAAATAATAACAACATGGAAGGATGCTCGTGATGTAGCACTGCATGAAAATTAATGCAAAGTGCATAACCACATGTATGGTATGATCCCATTCGCTGTGGAAAACAATAAATGATACAACTGATATATTTCTATGTTTTTTAAAAATTTATTTGAATAAGTATAGAAAGTGATCTGGAAGGATAAACTCAAAGCTGTTTCTAGTTTCTCTCTGGGGTTATGGGTATGTGATGACATGAGGTGGGGACTAAGTTTTTAATTTATAATCTTCTGTTTGAACTTTTTTATAAGCACACAGATCACTTTATAATTAAAAAATAACTAATAAAGGGGGAGGAATGCTCTCAAAAAATTAAATGCAACATATTATCACAATGAAAAGAAATTTTTTTTTGGTCACATTAAAATTCTTTAAAGCACCCCCGCACATCTATTAATGAGTTAGGTAGTTATGTGCTTAATAAGTAGACTGGAGAGTCAAAGCATGATTATTTAATATGATGACTAAGCACCAAATGTAAACACCCTGCTTACCTCTTCAGGTGATAAATTTTGTGTGTATACTGTCCCTTTTCTCCATCCTTTTCATAAGGTTCATTCTTTAAGACTTCAATTCCTTCTCCACCACCAGTCTCATTCTTACTGGCTTCTGCAACAGAGTAAAGCTGCCCAACCTGATACTGAAATATCAAAGAGTAGAGAATTTCAGTAAGTCAGCATAAGTGCAGAAACTTACTGTGCTAAAATCTTACTGTAGATACAGAAAAGCACATCCAAACCATTCAGCACATATGTTCTATATGAAAACATGACTGAAATGAGAAATTAATATTTAGAGAGACAAACACCAGATGATCATACAGTTTTAAGAAACTATAATATTTTGTAAGATTTCCATTATTTAAGAAAACTGTTGGTTACAAATATTCTGGTGCTTTAATATATACTATCCACTTATTAAGACAACATCTTAACACTTATTTCAGTTTTTGAATAATATACATTTTTATTTTCCAAAGCATTTTCATATCTATTATGCCTCATTTAACTTCACAAAATTCTAAAGAAGGTACAGCAGAATATAACTGTTACCTCGCCAAATAAGAAAGCTGAGCAATCAGAATACCATTCTCAATAATGAGGAGGGATATAATAAAAGCCTGCGAGTACAAAAAACCATTACAGTCTAAATTTTAGTAGACCTCTGGGGTCTTCTTTTCCTTGCTTATATATATGACATGCCTGATTTGGCCCTTGCCCACCTAAACAGAAACAGTATTGGGTATCCAGGGTCAGAACTGTTAATTGTGAAGTTCTCCAGTAAACAGAAACTGTTTTTAAAGTATTTATAAATATCCAAGTATTACCATAAAAGGCAAGAAATTGCTGGCAGTGATTTCTATTTCATTTTAAAGTGAATGAGAACTCTCAGTGGCCTGCACCAATATCTGTGAGTGGGCAGTATCGTACTATGCCAATCTGGAATTTCTAACGGTTCCAGCAAATGCAAAGTTCTTGTGCTCTAATTTGTTCTAGCAACTAAATCATGACATTATCTCCAATCTCTTCAAATTTGGCTAAATTTCTTCCTTTCAATGAAGACAGCCTGAAGAAACGTTTTTTTCTTTTTTAAGCATATTTTCAAAGAAAAGCTACCTATAAAAACTAATTCAAAACTAACACTTTATTTGAGGAATAAAAAACAGGGGTGGTTGTAAGCTCAGTAAATATTCATATCTAAAAAGTCCATGGGAATATGATGCTAACTTACAGGTTAATTTATACATATACACACACACTCAATTTGGAAAGTTTTCTTAAATGCATCAAAAATAAGTTTTCGTAGAGATTTTAGACGGACGAAAGGGCTATCTTTTTTCTTTTGGTTTTCACAATACACTACCAGGGTTAGTCTGGTAATGCTACAATACTTAAGTTCTTCAAAATATACTTTCAACACTGTCATATTTTAAAAATAGGATTAAAATATCTCTAAGTCAAAGGGTACATTTGATCTTGGTCAGGAACAGAGTTAACAAAAATTTACAAAGAAACAATATCCAAAAATATGTTATCAATGGACTGATATTTTGCCACATGCTACTAGGCTTTCATTCTTGTTTGTAAGAATAACTTAAATAAAGACAGGAGGCATGTTTAAGTCTGAATATAACAAAAAGCTGAGATTATTCTGGGTGACAATACCAAGACTCAGAAACATTTCAACGAGTTGATCCAACTAGCTGAAACCAAAAGAAAAAATTTAACAGAAACAATGTCTATTTCCACATTCTAATTCAAACAACTGTACAAGTAAAGAATAGGGGAGCCTGGCTTGTCTCGAGTGTTCTAATACACTTTCAGAAACCTCAGGCACTACTGAGATACCTGCAGCTGTGTTCAAGTCTACATGAAACAGTGCCAGACAGCTACTCGTTTTCAGTTCCTGCATTTTATTTTTTTTCTGTCTGCCTTCTGTCAGCTGTCACGTCTTAGGTTATCAGTTTGTTTTGTCCCTCTTCTAACTCACTGCTTCTAATCGAGTGTCAACTCTAGGAAAACCAGATAAGTGAGGAGTGCAAGCTGTACGCAAGTTACAGAAGGATCCAAAGGCCTTTTTGAGTTTTGCTACACTTATCTTGATTTCTCAGAAGCCATCTCTGCTTTTGTCCTCATTCCTGGGTATACTACAGATAGCAACAACTGCAGGACATGCAAGTGCTGAACAGGTGATGCATTTCTGTATCATGTGCAGGTCAAGAGACACAATGACCTCTCGAGGTCCTGTGCTGGTCAGACCGTGTAGGGAACACTGTTTTCAGCTGAGAGTAACAAACCACAGCACATGGAATGGCAAGATGAGCTGGTGGGGAAGTCTGGAGGTTACATTATATTAGGCCAAATGAATATGCTGAGAATGTTTAACCATGCATAGAGAAGATGGAACAAAAGGGCCAGGGGGAGGAGAGAGAACTGCCAAAAGATACCCTGAAGGGTCACTGTGTACAAGACAGAACAGGTTCACTTCTCTTTGTTCAAGTGGAAGGAACTGTAAACAGCAGGCAAACTTTATAGGAAAGCAGATTTTGGTTTAAAGTAATGACAAATGTTTAAAATACCCAACAGTAATGTAGGCTGCTTCTCCAAGCAGCAAGTGACTTAACCCTAAAGTGCCTACGTTGAGGCTGGAACCTCCTTTCTCTGGGATACTGTAGACAGAATTCCTGCACTGGACCGGAAGTTAATCTACATTCTTAGACCCTTCCGAAACAAGGCAGTGTTAACAGAAATTCATTTACAATTAATTACCTCTAACATATCGTAATCCGCTCTGTCACATAAACTGCAAAGTAAAGGTAAGTGAATACAATGAAAGTATGACTTTAGATTAGCATATCAAAATAAACTACGTAAGCAAGACTTACCTCCTGAACCGAACACGGCAAAACCACACGGCTAAAAAGACAGAAGGATAACAAACATGTTACACATGAAACACCTGGCTTTAAAACACAGATCTCCATGATTAAAAGAGCTTTCACTGTAAATCCAATGATAGCCTAGTACAAGATGTCACTTATGGAAGAGGGTCTTTGCAATGACTACAGCTCTAAATGAAGAGTTTTCAAACTGAGGAAATAAAATTACCCATTCCCAGCTTTCAGCAATCACCTGCATTTAGCATCCTCATTATTCCAGGACCCCAAAAACGCAGGTGTAGAGATCCTTGTGAGGAGTAAAGGAACAAGCGAAAACTCACCACTGAAAATTGCAGGGTACAGGATGTATTACTTGTCGTCTATCTGGTCAAGTTGCCCTCATGAAATTTTTAGTATGGTTTCATTCTCCACCTATACACTATGCATTTTGTTTTGATGATACTTTCTCACAGAATATGTGTCTTGAATCTCACGAATGAATGCCTCCAAAAACTGTTCCCCCACTACCCAGTTATTCCTCAATTTTATTGAGAAAAACAAGTAAAAAGGTCCTTTAGACTTGGTAAGGAAAAACTTTACCATGGAAAATATTTGAGCCTTATAAATATAATCCCTTCCAGGGTAGATTCAACATAAGATTGCCGTGTTTGATCTTGTCCAAGAGTTTGTTACTGTACATACAAGAGGACCAGTACAGAGGCATAATGCTCCTAAAGATGAACTCAAAAAAAGAATTCATTTACATTATATTAGGATATCGCATTTTATCTCCAGATTCTTATAGGGAAGTACCCTCACACTTATTTCCACCCTAAGCTCTGAAAACCAAGGCCTTCCCTGAATACCAAATGTCTCATGATAATAGCTGGTGTCCAAGGTAGCAACCTTTTTTTTTTTTTTTGGCCTAGTCATTCTCAGACTTTTCCCTCCTAACCATCAAGCTACCATAGCAGTGCCATTTAAAATCTTATTTTACCTCTTTCTACTATAAGGAGAGAAAAAATGTATCATGGCTTCACCTCAGTTTTCCTTTTACATAAAATTCCCAATAGTTTTCCTCATTCCAACTTCTCTGCAGCTGCACCTTTCACCTATTTCTCTCTCCTTGGTCTCCTCAAGCATCGATGCTTGAATGCTCACACCACCTTACTCTCCAACACGTCCCCTGTTACTCCCTCCTCCTTGAGTACTGGGGGTCACTCATCACTGTCTTTCTGATAATGGTCATCTAAAGACAATGAACATTCTCAAAGTCACAATGGTTACTAATTTTTATTCTCATCAAAAATAAACTTGTTATACAAAATTCTTCCATACCTAATCATTTTAGCTGTCTCCTCAGGGTACACACTAACTTGCTCGGTGTCTCAATAACAGAAAATAAACTGGGGCGGAGGAAGTACAGTGGGCAGGGGGAAGACTACCATATAGGACAGCAGCATATTTTGAGAGATATAAAGTTATATGTTGGGAGCATATTTTCAGCTCCTGGAATACAATGGTAAGAAGTCTATTAAATTTATTAGACAACAAAGAATCCCGGAAGGTTGTTCCAAAAGGTGAGGGACATAACTACAGCTAACCTGAAGGCTTCATCTGTAGGTGGTTAAAAACACTGAGAAGCAGGAGGGTGGGGAAAAGCCATCTTTTGGCAGGCAGGGCAAGGATTTAGAAAGAAAGGCCCAAACGAGGATGCTGGGCTGCAGAGGAAATGGGAGGAAGGAATAGAAAGGAAACAGTTAAAGACTTCCCTAAAGTTTCACTAAACCAAGAATCACTGCTGAGTAATTTTAACAACTACTCACTAGTAGGAAGATCCCTATTTTTATATAATAACAATTGCAGGGAAACTTACTTCACAAAATGAAAGTGACTAAGACATTGTGAATGAATGATGAGTCAAATAACTTCTCCAAGATTTGCTGAAGAAAGAGTAAAACAGGAAAGAGACAGGCTTTGATTTTGTATTATTATTCTAAAAGCAGTATTCAACTTTCAGAGCAATTCGAAATCTTTCAAACTTCTCTGAAAATCCTTATGAAAATAATTTTCAAGATTGAACTACCAACTAGTACTTTAAAACCAGGACTTTACACTAATGGCAGTTTCATCTATTGCTTAAGTAACAACTTGAAGGGAACTCCCCACCCTGAAAAAAATTATTTCTAACCTTTTATGTCAAAAATAGTTGGCCTTTTTTAAGACAACAAACATTTACCAAAGTATATTACAGTTTACCAATATCTTCACATAGGAATGACCTATTCATTGTTCCTGACCAAAAACAATTTCAGAAAGTTGACCTGTGAGTAGGAAGAATCATTTTTTTCATTAGACAACACTGAGCTCTTACAGTGTGCTAGATGAGATGCTGTGCTGGATACCAGGAATACTTAAAAACAGCCTCTGACCTCAAAAAGTCTAGGAGGGAAATGGGAATTCCCTGGTTGTCCTGTGGTTAGGACTCTGTGCTTTCACTGCCAAGGGCCCAGGTTCAATCCCTAATCAGGAAACTATGATACTGCAACCCATGTCTCAGCGAAAAAGAAAAAAGAAAAAGAGAAAGAAAAGAAAGAAATAAAGAAAAAGAATTAAAAAAAAGAAAAAAAGAAAGTGTAGGAGGAAAAAAGTCTAGGAGACATACATGAGACGTGAACATCAAGAAATGTAATTTATAACTCCTTCAGAAAAAATATTACACCTTGAGCATATTTCAACATTTGTTACCTTGGTACATTAAAATTTTTATAAAGACAGTAATGATTCACAAAAAGCACAGCATGTAAATTCCCAGTGAGAATTTCTTTCCATGATTTAGCCTGATACTACTCACATAACTGTCAAAGGGATCTACTGAACACTTAATTTACATTTTAGGAGGGAGGAAATAACTCTAATAAAAGGAAAATGACTAGATCTATGACCTAAAATCAGTTCTGCAACTCACTTGCTATGTGACTTGGCCCAAGTCAATTTCTTCCTGTCTTATTTCCTCCAGAAGTCTTAATACCTGCCACCTATAGGTTACAAAAATTTCAGAGTAATAAATGAGGTAACACTTGCATGATACATTGTACAAATGACTTGGAAGAAAAATTTTATAAATCCAAAGTTCAATACTATAAATAAGCTTTAACTGAAAATGTGTCTTTTCTCAGGATCCCTGTCACCGAATAAAGTTATAATTTTTCATTAACTTAACAAATATTTACTGAATACTTACTATGTGCCAGAGACTAGTCTAAGAGCTGAGAATGTAAGAATGAGCAAAACAGACAAATTCATGGAGTTCACATGCAATGAGAGAATACATCTAGTAGAACAGAAAAAACAACCATTGTGTTGCATATTAGTAGTGATAACTGCTACTGAGAACAATACAGCAGGGAAGGCAATCAAATCGTGGGGGCTGCAATCAGATCTTCAGGGAGGGATTCCCTAAGAAGGTGATATTTAAGCCAAGACCTGAAAGAAAGAGGTGAGTCAGATGAGGGAAGAGCTCTTCACGCAGAAGGAACAGCAAACAGGCTTTTTTTTCCTGGAGTAGTGAAGGAACAGCAAGACAACTTGTGAGCTTGGAATGGGCAAGGAAGGGGAGTAACTGAAATCAGAGCACAAAACAGTGTTAAGACCTCCCAGGCTATAGTAAAGGCGTTGGCTTTTATTCCCAGTGAGACAGAAGTCTGAAGGATTTTAAGCAGAAAAGCAACAGAAGTAACTTTTTTAAAGAAGTTTGAGGACTAACGCTAAAATTAAGCTGTCCGGAGTTGGCTAATTAAGCCAAAAACTTAGTGTAAAATGAAAAGAGCATTTGAAAAACCTAAGAAAGGGCCACACTCGAAATCCCTAGTTGCCCCAAGGATGCTGACAACACGCACCAGCTGTGACAGCTGAACATTCACTGCCAATCAGACTTCCTGTGATTTTCACAGTTCCTGCCGGTAGGAAATGCCATAACTTCTCAACAAAACCACTTCGCCGGTCTGATACACCTGGAAACCCTTCTATTTAACCAACCACACGTCAACGCCTCGCCTAAACCCCGGGAAGTCCATGGGGCCCAAAGTGTCACCCCATCTTAAAGATGTGGAAACTGAGACTCAGAGCAGAAAGATGGCTCTCC
This sequence comes from Hippopotamus amphibius kiboko, assembly GCF_030028045.1. Classification (NCBI taxonomy): domain Eukaryota; kingdom Metazoa; phylum Chordata; class Mammalia; order Artiodactyla; family Hippopotamidae; genus Hippopotamus; species Hippopotamus amphibius. Next base: position 6,124,891 of record NC_080193.1, on the reverse strand, counting down.
CGTGAAGGGAGAGCTTCACTGCCCAGCGAAGAGCCGGTTTTCCGCGACTCCCGACTCCAGCATGAACTTCAGGGCAGCTACGTCCCCCCTCGAGCACCGACACCAGGGCTGCATTTACCGGACAAGCCCACCTCCCGCGGGCTACGGGCAGGCTCCAACCCGGACGACAAATCACAGACCCACCGCGTCTCCCCCACCCTCGGGCTGCGTCTGGCTCCCACCCGCGAGCTGGGGATGGGCCCAGGCTCAGACTGGAGCGGGGGGTTGGGGGGAAGGCGGGTCCCAGCGGAAACTCCCGGCTGCGCCTTCCCGAGCCACGCGCTCCGGCCGGGACCCCGCTGCCGCCGCCGCCCCGGGGGCAGAGGGTGGCACCGTTACCACGACAACACAGGAGCGCGGTGGGGCCGGGGGCGCGCCGCGGAGGAGCCTCTGGCGGGCCGGGGGCGCGCGCCGGGGGGAGGGGGCGCGCGCAGGGAGCGGCCGGCCCGAGGCTCGCTCCTTCTTAGGAATATTCCGCCGCTTCTCAATCAAGGAATCTCTCACCACCGCCGTCCCGGAACCTCGCTCGCGCCCACCGATCCCACTCACAATTCTTTAATCAGCACCATCTTCCCGGAACCTCTTCACAGCTGCCGCTACCGCTACCGCTACCGCCGCCGCCACCGCCGCCGCCGCCGCCACCGCCGTCTCTCACGGCGCCTGCGCGGTTCCGCCCCCCTGACTGCCGAACCACCACGGCGCCTGCGCGTCCACACCCTTCCGCCGCGACTGGTTGCGTCAACGCGCGAGAGGAGCTGGCCCCGCCCCAGTTCCGCGCCCCACCCTGGGCGCGCGAGGCATCTACTGCGTCTGCGCAGGCTCCGCGCGCGCTCTCACGTCTCCTGCCGGCGGCTCCTCCCTCCAGTCAAGTTCTTTGGAGGCGGCTCTGCAGCCTACGTTCTCTGGTGAGTTTTCCAGTCAGTTCCCTGGCAGTCGTCTTCTGGTAACGAGAGCTAAACTCTCTCTCACTGCTTTCGAGAGGAGGCCCGGCTTGTTGACGGACACCTTACTTCCGAAGTCCATGTTAAAGACTCGAGACGGGTCGGAGAGGCGCTGGCCGGGTGGGCGGCTCGCGCGCAGGTTCCACGGACCCAGACTCGAGCCGCGAACAGGTGCGGCCGCGCGAGTTCCCAACGCCCGCCTCCCCCTGCCCCCGAGTCCAGAATCCCGCCGTGGCTGTGACGCGACCGCAGGGGCGTCCGACCAGCCCCCCGGGGGGCGTGGGGGAAGGGGATGCGCGCCCTTAGGACCCGGGAAGGGGGCCTGTTGTGGGGAGACGCTAGCGGGTCCCGGTGAAGGCCCCGCATGACCCGGGCTCCAGCCTGAAAGCCAGGAGGTGAGCTTAGGAGGAGGTGCAGCCCAAGGTCACCCGCTTGCTCTGTGCCAGGCTCAGGTCTAGGCCCTGGGGTACATCTGGAAGCAAAACAGACACAGCCCTTGCCCTCACTTGGAAACAAGTAAATGAGAGACGATATGGCTTTGCGGTAAACGATATTCCACGAATGGGATAACACAGGGTGGTGGAGGAGGTAGAGGAATCAAGCGAAGGAATCTCAGGAGGCCACGGCTGAGCCTGATATTATAAATAGCCCAGGCTGTGAGGGTGGGGGAGGCATCCCAATTAAAGGAAGATAGACAATGAGGCTGAAATACGCTTAGAGCAGTAGTTGAGGAGCAGGTGGAGGGCAGGTGTGGCTAGGACGTATTAACTGTGTGGTGGGGGGGTGGGGGGGAGGGAAATAAACTGGGACTAAATAGATCACTAGGCCATAGTAAAGAGTTTGCATTGTATTCTAGGAACCATGGGAAGCTGTTGAAATGTTATTAAAGAATAAAAAAAATCATTACCACATTTCTATATAAATCTATATGGAATACACCCAGTGGAGTTAGAGCTGCCTCCAAAAAAGGTAATAGTAGTGAAATATTTGCCTGAAGCTGGAAACTTCCTCCTAAGGCAGTCCCTGGGATTCACTTAAGTTTCTGTGATGTGTGAAGCACTATGCTTCTATTGTGATGGTGAGGATTCAGGGAAACACATGCTCTATACTTTCAGGGAACTTAGAAACTGGGAGCAGCTTCTGTTGATTGGGCATCTGTTATGTGCCAAGTACTGTGTTAAGTAATGGAGATGTTTTATCTCATTTCACCCTTAGAACAACATTATGAGATAGGTGTTTTAGGCATGCTTTAGAAAGGAAAACAAAAACTACAACAAAAAAGTTCAGAGAGCCAAGTTGAGTGACTTGTGCAAAAATCACTCAGCTAACTTGTTTACAGAACCAGGTTTCAAATCTAGGTTTCAGAAACTTCAAAATCTGGTCTTTCCAATACACTGAGTTTTTTCTAGATAAAAATAAATGAAAAGTTGAGGCATGTAGACAATGTTTAGGACCAATAATTTTTCTCAGTTATGGAAAGAAGGAGGTTATGGTCAAAACATAGAAGATACTTAAAGGTAAGACTAGACAATCTACAGATTTGAATACTATTCTGCTCAGCATGAGTGCTAGGAGGTTTTTTTTGTTTGTTTTTTGTTGTTTTTTTTAAGGTTCGAGGTACATTAATTGGCAAACTTATAAGTAGTCATTTTATGTTGTAGTTTCTCCCCAGATGTTATGCAGGCTGAATATCTAAATAGCTTTAAAAACGTAAATAAAATTGTGGTTGACACGCTTAATTAGTCATTAAGAAAAATTAGAACATTGCAGAGCATTTCTGTAACTTTTGAAGTCTTCCCACAAGTGTTCACTAATTCTAGTCTCTGCATAGCACAGGTGCTGCTCATAGTAACACTAATATGTTTGTATCAGAATAAATGAAGAGACAGTGTGCTGGGTGGAGCATAACTATGAGCTGGTATGCAGTATGGATGTTGTCTGCCTTTCCCATCTAAAGAGTCATAATAAAGCACTCAATTGAAAACCATGAGATAGATTAGGAAATTAACCAGTTTAGATGTATATATTGAGGAAAACAAAGCATACTAATTCAAAATTAACTAGAGTGATAGAAAACATGAAATCTGTATACAAGGATGCGTCAAAAATTATCCACATTCTGGCTGTAGAATTTATTTTAACTAACTTTTAAGAAAGACAAATACATCATTTTTTGACACAGTCTCCTTGCTTTTCAGTACACTTTGTCCATCTGTCAACAAGCTTTCATATTCCCTCATTAAAAAATGTATTAGGCTGAGCTGAGCTGCAAGCCACGAATGCACCATTATCTTCACTTCCTCATCAGAAGTGAATCTTCATCCTGGTAGGGCTGCTTTCAGGGGACCAGACAGGTGAAAGTCTGATGGAGCAAGATCAGGACCATAGAGAGGATGCTTTAACACCTCCAAACGAAGTGTTTGCAGAGTATCGACAGTGTGGGCAGAAGTGTGCGGACAGGCACACCCTCAGACCACAAAAAATGAATCACTGCATGCTGCTCTTCTTTCGTGCAAATCGCAGGTGGGGTGTCCATTTTTGCTCACACCACAGTTACAAATGAACGGATATAACACGTTCACACCTGCACAGCAATGAATGGGGAGACAAGCCTTGAACGGAAAGCGCTGATAAGACAGTGTGGCCAACAGAAGTTTTAATATAACTGGAGTGTGGATAATTTTTGACTCACCCTCGTAAATTCCTATACATTACATCTGCTTAAGAGATAAAAATGGCAGAATGTGGGAATATTGAAGAAGACTAGAGAGTTGGAAAGACGAAACATCGCCCCTAGATGAGAAAGAAATGTAAAGACTGTTACACATGAAAAAAATAAGCTAATGGATTGTGTGGCATTTTCTTGTTTTGAAACTAAAAATGTTGAATCTTGTGCATTTTTGCAAGTATGGGCACATGATGGGATATAACTTACTAGTAATTGTGTCTGGATGTAAAAAGATCCACCCTCTTTTTTAAGCCTAATGTCTATAGTTCCTTGTTCTCACTTTCATCCTTCAACAGAGGTAAATTTACGCACAAGATGTCCAGTTGAATTTAATTCTGCAAGCCACCAGTGTCATTACTTCTCTTGTATACAGTTCTGGAACAAAGACCTTGTTATAGTAAGAATGATGGTAGATTTTACTGAGGCAAACCAAAAGACTTCTGAACACAAGCAACGTTTGGAACATTCATGCACGAGTTGATAAAGTACAACTCTGGTCGAAGAAATTTGGATGGTCCTTCAAATATTGTAAGTGAATATGGCCTCTTCTCCCCCCACCCCCCAAAGAGACATTCTTAACCTGAGATCCAAAGGCCTTTTGGTGGGTACTCCGAGGGAATTTGTGACCACTGAAATTATATACATAATTTTATGTCTGTGTACATTTTTCCAGGGGAGACATCTATAGCTTTTATCTGCCTTGCTTTGCATTTTGCCATCCTATTTTCTCTATCTTTCCCCTTTCCAGAATTATCTTGAGATACTTTTATGAAAGCCAGAAATATTTCCAAGAATGCTTTAATATTGTCCAACATTAGGACATAGGTTATAATATTGTACTGCTGTGGGAGAGACAGGATTGGGCCTTGCAGTGAAAAGCCCTTGGCCGGAATCCTGGCCCTGCAACTAGCTGGCTGTGTACCTAGAATAAATTATTTAATCTCTCAGAGACACAGTTTATTCATCTATAAAAAAGGAGCTACTAATATTTATGATATAGATTTGTTGTGCGGAATAAAAGATATGAAGTGTATCTTACATATAACCTGATATGTATTAGGTGTTCAGTGAATAGGAATCATTTTAAAACTCACAGCTTTCAGAAAGCAGAACAGTAATTTAAATTAAGATATAATTGAGTTCCTCCCCTTTATCTTCATCCCTAGGGGTAACTACTATCATTAAGCACTATTCATCCTGATGCAGACTAGGAATGGCTCTGGATACACATACATTCATCTGTGTATTGACGTACAGTTGTAATTTATCCTTTCACCTGCAGTGTATAGTGTGGATTTCTGTTCGTCTCTGTTGCACCAACATTTCATATTGTCAGAGTGTTTCATTTTTACCACTTTATTGGTTTTATTTTATTTTATTTTATTTTATTTTAACTTTTTATTTTTTACAATAAACTGCATGTATTTAGAGTGTACAATTTGGTATCCCAGTCTCCCAATTCATCCCCGCCCCCAACCCTCCCCACTTTCCCCTTTGGTATCCATATGTTTGTTCTCTACATCTGTGTCTCTATTTCTGCCTTGCAAACCAGTTGATTTGTACCATTTTTCTATAGTCCACATATACGTGTTAATATACAATATTTGTTTTTCTCTTTCTGACTCACTTCACTCTGTATGACAGTCTCTAGGTCCATCCATGTCTCTAAAAATGTCCCAGTTTCATTGCTTTTTACAGCTGAGTAATATTCCATTGTATGTACATACCACATCTTCTTTATCCATTCATCTGTTGATGGACATTTACGTTGCTTCCATGTCCTGGCTATTGTAAATAGTGCTGCAGTGAACATTGGAGTGCATGTGTCTTTTTGAATTATGGTTTTCTCTGGGTATATGCCCAGTAGTGGGATTCCTGGGTCATAAGGTAGTTCTATTTTTAGTTTTGCAAGGAACCTCTGTACTGTTTTCCATAGTGGCTGTATCAATTTACATTCCCACCAGCAATGCAAGAGCGTTCCTTTTTCTCCACACCCTCTCCAGCATTTACTGTTTGTAGATTTTATGATGATGCCCATTCTCACTGGTGTGAGGTGACAACTCATTGTCGTTTTGATTTGCATTTCTCTAATAATTAGTGATGTTGATCAGCTTTTCATGTGCTTCTTGGCCATCCGTATGTCTTCTTTGGAGAAATGCCTATTTAGGTCTTCTGCCCATTTTTTTTTTGGGTTGTTTATTTTTTTGATATTGAGCTGGATGAACTGTTTATATATTTTGGAGATTAATCCTTTGCTGATTCATTTGCCAATATTTTTTCCCATTTTGAGGGTTGTCTTTTCGTCTTGCTTATAATTTCCTTTGCTGTGCAGAAGCTTTGAAGTTTCATTAGGTCCCACTTATTAATTTTTGTTTTTATTTCCATTATTCTAGGGGGTGGATCACAAAAGATCTTGCTGTTATTTCCGTCAAAGAGTGTTCTTCCTATGTTTTCCTCTAGAAGTTTTATAGTGTCTGGCCTTACATTTAGGTCTTTAATCCATTTTGAGTTTATTTTTGTGTATGGTGTTAGGAAGTGTTCTAATTTCATTCTTTTACAGGTAGCTGTCCAGTTTTCCCAGCACCACTTATTGAAGAGGCTGCCTTTTCTCCATTGGATATCCTTGCCTCCTTTGTCATAGATTAGTTGACCATAGTTTATCTCTGGGCTTTCTATCCTGTTCCATTGATCTGTATTTGTGTTTCTGTGCCAGTACCATACTGTCTTGATCACTGTAGCCTTGTAGTATAGCCTGAAGTCAGGAAGCCTGATTCCACCAACTCCATCTTTCCTTCTCAAGATTGTTTTGGCTATTCGGGGTCTTTTGCGTTTCCATACAAATCGTAAAATTTCTTGTTCTATTTCTGTGAAAAATGCCATTGGTAATTTGATCGGGATTGCACTGAATCTATAGATTGCTTTGGGTAGTATAGTCATTTTCACAATGTTGATTCTTCCAATCCAAGAACATGGTACGTCTCTCCATCTGTTTCTGTCTTCTTTGATTTCTTTCAGTAGTGTCTTATAGTTTTCTGAGTACAGGTCTTTTACCTCCTTGGTTAGGTTTATTCCTAGGTATTTTATTCTTTTTGTTGCAATGGTGAATGGGATTGTTTCCTTAATTTCTCTTTCTGATCTTTCATTGTTGGTGTGTAGAAATGCAAGAGATTTCTGTGTGTTAATTTTGTATCCTGCAACTTTACCAAATTCATTGATTAGCTCAAGTAGTTTTCTGGTGGCATCTGTAGGATTTTCTATGTATAATATCATGTCATCTGTGAACAGTGACAGTTTTACTTCTTCTTTTCCAATTTGGATTCCTTTTATTTCTTTTTCTTCTCTGATTGCTGTGGCAAGGACTTCCAAAACGATGTTGCGTAGTAGTGGCGAGAGTGGACATCCTTGTCTTGTTCCTGATCTTAGGGGGAATGCTTGCAGTTTTTCACCATTGAGAATGATGTTTGCTGTGGGTTTGTCATATATGGCCTTTATTATGTTGAGGTAGGTTCCCTCCTATGCCCACCTTCTGGAGAGTTTTTATCATAAATGGGTGTTGAATTTTGTCAGAAGCTTTTTCTGCATCTATCGAGATGATCATGTGGTTTTTATCCTTCACTTTGTTAATATGGTGTATCACATCGATTGATTTGCATATATTGAAGAATCCTTGCATTCCAGGGATAAACCCCACTTGATCATGGTGTATGATCCTTTGAATGTGTTGTTGGATTCTGTTGGCTAGTATTTTGTTGAGGATTTTTGCATCTAAATTCATCAGTGATATTGGTCTGTAGTTTTCTTTTTTTTGTAGTATCTTTGTCTGGTTTTGGTATCAGGGTGATGGGGGCCTCATAAAATGAGTTTGGGAGTGTTCCTTCCTCTGCAATTTTTTGGAAGAGTTTGAGAAGGATGGGTGTTAGCTCTTTTCTAAATGTTTGATAAAATTCACCTGTGAATCCATCTGGTCCTGGACTTTTGTTTGTTGGGAGATTTTTAATCACAGTTTCAATTTCATTACTTGTGATTGGTCTGTTCATATTTTCTGTTTCTTCCTGATTCAGTTTTGGACAGTTATACCTTTCTAAGAATCTGTCCATTTCATCCAGGTTGTCCATTTTGTTGGCATATAGTTGCTTGTAGTAATCTCTTATGGTGCTTTTTATTTCGGTGGTGTCTGTTGTAACTTCTCCTGTTTCATTTCTAATTTTATTGATTTGAGTCCTCTCCCTCTTTTTCTTGATGAGTCTTGCTAGAGGTTTATCAATTTTATTTATCTTCTCAAAGAACCAGCTTTTAGTTTTATTGATTTTTGCTATTGTTTTCTTTGTCTCTGTTTCATTTATTTCTGCTCTGATCTTTATGATTTCTCTCCGTCTACTAACTTGGGGTTTTGTTTGCTCTTCTTTCTCTAGTTTCTTTAGGTGTAAGGTTAGATTGCTTATTTGGGATGTTTCTTGTTTCTTGAGGTAGGATTGTATCACTATAAACTTCCCTCTTAGAACTGCTTTTGCTGCATCCCATAGGTTTTGGGTCGTTGTGTTTTCATTGTCATTTGTCTCTAGGTATTTTTTGATTTCCTCTTTGATTTCTTCAGTGATCTGTTGGTTATTTAGTAGCGTATTGTTTAGCCTCCATGTGTTTGTGTTTTTTACAGTTTTTTTCCTGTAATTGATTTCTAATCTCAGCATTGTGGTCAGAAAAGATGCTTGATATGATTTCAATTTTCTTGAATTTACCAAGGCTTGATTTATGACCCAAAATGTGATCTATCCTGGAGAATGTCCCATGTGCACTTGAGAAGAATGTGTAATCTGCTGTTTTTGGATGTAATGTCCTATAGATATCTATTAAATCCAGCCAATTTATTGTGTCATTTAAAGCTTGTGTTTCCTTATTAATTATCTGTGTGGATGATCTGTCCATTGGTGTAAGTGGGGTGTTAAAGTCCCCCACTATGATTGTGTTACTGTCGATTTCCTCTTTCATAGTTGTTAGTTTAGCATTTGCCTTATGTACTGAGGTGCTCCTATATTGGGTGCATATATATTTATAATTGTTATCTCTTCTTTTTGGATTGACCCCTCGATCTTTATGTAGTGTCCTTTCTTGTCTCTTGTAACATTTTTTATTTTAGCATCTATTTTATCTGATATGAGTATCGCTACTCCAGCTTTCTTTTGATTTCCATTTGCATGGAATATCTTTTTCCATCCCCTCACTTTCAGTCTGTATGTGTCCCTAGGTCTGAAGTGGGTCTCTTGTAGACAGCATATATATGGGTCTTGTGTTTGTATCCATTCAGCCAGTCTGTGTCTTTTGGTTGGAGCATTTAGTCCATTTACATTCAAGGTGATTATCTATATGTATGTTCCTAGTACCATTTTCTTAATGGTTTTGGGTTTGTTTCTGTAGGTCCTTTTCTTCTCTTATGTTTCCTGCTTAGAGAATTTCCTTTAGCATTTGTTGTAGGGCTGGTTTGGTGGTGCTGAATTCTCTTAGCTGTTGCTTGTCTGTAAAGCTTTTGATTTCTCCATTGAATCTGAATGAGATCCTTGCTGGATAGAGTATTCTTGGTTGTAAGTCCTTCCTTTTCATCACTTGAAATATATCATGCCACTCCCTTCTGGCTTGCAGAGTTGCTGCTGAGAAATCAGCTGTTTACCTGATGGGGGTTCCCTTGTATGTTATTTGTCGTTTTTCCCTTGTTGCTTTTAGTAACTTTTCTCTGTCTTTAATGTTTGTCAGTTTGACTACGATATGTCTTGGCATGTTTCTCCTTGGGTTTATCCTGCCTGGGACTCTCTGTGCTTCCTGGACTTGGGTAGCTATCTCCTTTCCCATGTTAGGGAAGTTTTCAACTATAATCTCTTCCAGTATTTTCTCAGGTCCTTTCTCTCTCTCTTCTCCTTCTGGGACCCCCATAATGCGAATGTTGGTGCGTTTAACATTGTCCCAGAGGTCTCTTAGGCTGTCTTCAGTTCTTTTCATTCTTTTTTCTTTATTCTTTTCTGCATCAGTGATTATCACCATTCTGTCTTCCAGGTCACTTATTCGTCCTTCTGTCTCAGTTAATCTGCTATTGGTTTCTTCAAGTGTATTTTTCATTTCAGTTATTGTGTTGCATATCTCTGTTTGTTTGTTCTTTAATTCTTCTAGGTCTTTGGTAAACTTTTCTTGCAACTTTTAGATCTTTGCATCCAATCTTTTTTCAAAGTCCTGGATCATCTTCACCGTCATTATTCTGAATTCTTTTTCCAGAAGAGTGCCTATCTCCTCTTCATTTAGTTGTTTTTCTGGTTTTTTATCTTGTCCCTTCATCTGGTACAAAGTCTTTTGCCTTTTCATTTTCTCTGTCTTTATGTGGCTGTGATTTTCAGTTCCACAGATGAAATAGTGCTGTTACTGCTTGATTCTGCTGTCTGCCCTCTTGTGGAGGAAGATGTCTAGGAGGCTCGTGGGTGTTTCCTGATGGGACTGGGGGTGGGTTGGGCTGGGTGGGTGGAGCTCAGTAAAACTTTAATCTGCTTGTCTACCAGTGGGTGAGGCTGTGTTCCCACCCTGGTGGTCATTTGGCCTGAGGCGAAACAGCCCTGGTGCTTACAGGCTCTTTGGTGGAGCTAATGCTGGACTCTGGAAGGGCTCATGCCAATGAGCACTTCTCAGAACCCCTGCTGCCAGTGCCCCCATCTGCTCGGCGAGCCACAGCTGCCCCCCACCTCTGCTGGCAACCCTTCAACACCAGCAGGTGGGTCTGGTTCAGTCTCCTATGGGGTCACTGCTCCTTCCCCCTGGGTCCTGGTGAGCACACTTTTTTGTGTGCCCTCCAAGAGTGGAGTCTCCGTTTCCCCTAGTCCTGTGGAGGTCCTGCAATCAAATCCTGCTGGCTTTCAAAGTCTGATTCTCTGGGGAATCCTCCCGTTGCTGGATCACCAGGTTGGGAAGCCTGATGTGGGGCTCAGAACCCTCAGGACTTCTGTGGTATAACTGTTCTCCAGCCTGTGAGTCACCCACCCAGCATTTATGGGATTTGGTTTTAACGTGATTGCACCCCTCCTACCTTCTCATTGTGGCCTCTCCTTTGTCTCTGGATGTGGGGTGGGTTTTTTTGGTGAGTTCCAGTGTCTTTCTGTGGATGGTTGTTCAGGAGTTAGTTGTAATTCTGGTGCTCTTGCAAGAGGGAGTGTGTGCACATCCTCCTACTCCGCCATTTTGATTCCATTGTTACATTTGGTCTTTAATCTATCCAGGCTTAGTTTTTGGGTATGGTGTGGGATGTTGGGATCCAGTGAGGTTTCTTTTACCCCCCAACGTGAATAACAAATAATCTTAGCATCATTTATTGAATCATTTAGTGTGAGGTGTTGGGACCCAGTCCCCCCCACCCCCAACATGAATAACAATCTTAACATCATTTATTAAAAGAATGTTTGTTATTGTTGAAGTGGATGTTTGACTTCCCCCATTTCATGCTTTATAGCAGAATGTGGCTTAACAGGATAACTAGTAATGTTGTGAGACTCAAATAGTACTTTACAGAGAGGGGCAAATGATACTTAAGACAGTAGCTTGAGAAGTTTTTTTATTTATTTCTGTAGAACCATGCTGGGTAGAATAACCTTCATAATCTTGTGAATGTTTTGTTCTGTAACTAGTTCAGATGAGGCAACAACCACTACTGTGCTCGAAGACAGTTTTTGTTGTGTGCAACATCTTTTAAAGGCTATTTGATGATCACCATATATATGCATGTGTGCTACCCTGCCCTGTGGATCATTTCTATTAATGCCAGCATGTTACAATGGAAAGAATATTGGCTTTGGAGCCAGAAAAACTCTGGCTCACCATTTATGATATCTGAATCCTATTTGTGATATAGTAATAATACATGACTTAAAGCATTTTATAAGGTTAAGTTGAAGTTTTTTTTTAAAGCATACACAGTAGGCACTATACAAAGATTGGTTTTCTGCTTATTCTCCTAGGCTCGATATCTGAAGAGATGTTCTTAATTACTCCCACTTCCTCTACTTTCTGACTAGGATTTTCTTTGTCAAGTTTTCTTATCTTTTTCTTTTCCATTTACATGTGTCCTGTCTAATCCATTTCACCTGCCTTAATCTCAAGATTGAACTATTGCCATAGTATATATATTGCAGTAGTATAGATGAGTGTTTCTTTTTTGTTTACATTTAAGAATTCATTGTAAAATACTTCTGACAGATGAAAAGGCTAAGAGACTAATATAGTAAATATCTGTGTGCCTACCAGCTAATAAATCATTGCCAGTAAAGTTGAAGCTCCTGTATATATCTATATGATTGCTTCACTCTCTCTTCTATTTCATGCCTCTGACCTGAGGATTCACCACTTTGAATTATTGTCAATTAAGCTATCAGTGTATTATTTCAAAAATAATACACTCTCTATTCAGAGGTGATAATGTAAAGTTTTAAAGTTTCACATTTTACATTTGGGTCTTCAATCTACCTGGACTTAGTTTTTGTGTATGGCATGGGGTGTTGGGATCCAGTGTCCCCCCCTCCCCCACATGGATAATAAATAATCTTAGCATCATTTATTGAACAGTCTTTCCTCTGACATATATTAAATTATTCTTCAGGCTCTATATATATGTGGCTTTTTAAAAAAGATCTTATTCTTGAAAAATGTTTTCTCCAGTTTTTGGACTATTTGGCCAAGTTTATTCATTGCGCTGTTCAAATCTAGCTCCTTAGTGATGTGTGTGTGTTTCATACAATTACTGAAAGAGATGTGTTAAAATTTCTCAGTATAGTGATTGATGTATCTTTTTCTTTTCTTGTAGTTCTTTTCATTTTTTTGCCCTATTAGGTGCATAAAAAGTAGAACTTTAGCATCTTTCAGGTGAATTGATACTCTTATTATATGTAATGTCCTTTTACTAATGTTTTTACCTTTTATCTGGTAATCATTTAGCTATACCAAGTTACTCTGGGTTAGTACTCTCCTGTGACACCTTTTTGTCTTTTTAAACTCGTTTATTATTACAAAAGCAATTTTGTCATATGCAGAGTTGGAACCATGTAATGAGTTCCCATGTGTCCATCACCTGTCTTCAACAGTTATCAATTTGGCCTTGTTTCATGCACTGTTCCTCCCCAGTTTATTTCTTCGGGGGGAATATTTTAAAGCAAATCCAAAACATGTAATTTCTCCTGTAAGTGTTATTGTTTCCTATCTCCTGATTTTCAGCCTTACTTTATGTATTAAGTGTGGCTCTTGTTAACAGATTGTATGTTTGTTTAACATTCCTTTTGGTTTTTTATAGTTCTGATATCTTGTCTTCTAATGTAATTGTCCATTTCATTCACTGTGAATTTATTTCTACAGTTTTAGGTTTGTCTCACTGTTTGTATTCGTGTTACTCTTCCTTGTCATCTTTTGGATTGAAGGGATTTTCTTACTCAGTTTTGCTCCTTTTCTCCATTTTTTTATCCGTTTTTTTTTTCTTAATTTGTATGCTTTTGTTTTTCAGTTATTCTAGCTTTTATAAAATACATGTAAAGTATAAAGGTAAGCAGTATTTTTACACTCCTCGTGAGTAATACAAGGACCTTAGAAAACTCTAACTTTGAACACGTTTGAACAATATACTAGATTTTATATCGGTCCCATTCTGTTTTTCTTTTAGAAATCAAACATTTTTGTATCAATTTTATACAATCAGTATTTTATCTAGATTAGCCCACATTTTGATCAGTATATCTGCTCATCATTCCTTTTCACATCTCAGCCCTTTCATCTTAAATAATTTTACTTTTGCCTGAAATTTGTCTTCTAAAATTTACCTTAATGAGGGTCTGTTAGTGGTAAATGTTGTTTCCTTGGTCTAAAAATGTCTGTATTTTGTCTTCATTCATAAAAAATACTTTGATATAGAATTCTAGCCTGAGATTTGTCTTTTCTTGGCATATTTAAGATACCATTGCCCTCTAGCTTTCATTGTTGAAGGAAAGAAATTAGTCACCTAATTCTTAGTCCTTTGTAGGTGATACATCTTTCCTCTCTAGCTTTTTAAGGAAAGTTTTTATTAAAATATAACATGCATACAGAAAAGTGCAAAAAAATCATAAATATATTGCTTGGTAGATTTTCAATAATAAAAACACATAACCACACCCAGAAATATAGAGCATTACCAGAACCACGCAGGTCTCCCCTTAGCCTTTCCAGTATTTATCATCTAAAGGTAATCACTCTCTCACCTTATATCATGATAGGTTAATTTTTTCTTATTTTGAACTTTTACATAAATGGAGTAATAGGCTTTCTTTGTGTCTGGCTGCTTTTGCTCAGCACTATGTGAAATTCTTCCACAACTGTTTGGTTCATTCTCATAGACTGTTCCATTAGAAATATACACCAGCCATTTTACTGTTACTAGTCGTTTGAGTGTTTACAGTTGTTGACTGTTAGTAATAATGACAGTAGTCTTTTAGTGACATTTATACTTGTTTCTAATATGTATATACTAAGTTGTGATATTGCTTGGAGTAGGAAACTGCCTAATAGTTTTCAAAAGCGGTTGTGTCTTTTTTTTTTTTTTTTAGTTTAGTTTATTGGCTGTGTTGGGTCTTCGCTGCTGTGCGTGGGCTTTCTCTAGTACTCTTAATTGCAGTGTGCGGGCTTCTCATTGCAGTGGCTTCTCTTGTGGAGCACGGGCTCTAGAGCACAGGCTCAGTAGTTGTGGCTCATGGGCTTAGTTGCTCCGCAGCATATGGGATCTTCCTGGACCAGAGATTGAACCCGTGTACCCTGCATTGGCAGGCAGATTCTTAACCACTGTGCTACCAGAGAAGCCCAGTTTTGTCATTTTATGCTCCCACCAGAAATATATAAGGGTTCTGATTGCTCCATAAACTCATCAGCTTTGGTGTTCTCAATCTTTTTAACTTTATCCATTGGAGTGGATGAATAATGTTATCTACCTTGTGGCTTTACTTTGAATATCTCTGATGGCTAATGTGCTTGTTGGCCATTCACATATCTTCATTTGTGAAGTGTCTGTTAAGATCTTTTACCAAGTTTTTAATTGACATATAACATATTAGTTTCAATGTGTAAAATAATGACTCGATATGTGTATATATTGCAAAACAATCACCACAATAATAAGTTTAGTTAACATCCATCACCATAGTTACAGATTTTTTTCTTCTGGTTAAAACGTTTAAGATTTACTCTTAGCAACTTTCAAATATGCAATACAATATTATTAACAATAGTCACTATGCTGTAAATTATATCCCTGTGACTTATTTATTTTATAACTGAAAGTTTGTATCTTTTGACCAACTTTACCCATTTGTGCAACCCTACCCCCCCCCCCCCCCCAGCCTCTGGCAATCACTAAACTGTTCTCTGTATTTATGAGCTTGGTTGGTTGGTTTGTTTAAGATTACACATATAAGTGAGATTATGCAGTATTTGGCTTTCTCTGCCTGACTTATTTTACTTAGCATAATTGCCTTCAAGGTCCATCCGTGTTGTCCCACATGGCCAGATTTCTTTCTTTTTATGGCAGAATAATATTCCATTTCATATATATCCATGTATATATGTATGTATATATATAAAAATTTCCTTTATCCATTCATCCATTGATGGACACTTAGGTTGCTTCCATGTCCTGGCTATTAGTCTAAACAATGCTGCAGTGAACATGGGGGTGCATATATCTTTTTGAATTAGTGTTTTCATTTTCTTCAGGTAAAGACTCAGAAGTGGAATGGATGGATGATATGGTAGTTCTACTTTTAGTTTTTTGAGGAACTTTTTTTTTTTTTTACTATTTTCCACAGTGGCTACACCAGTTTATATTCCCATCAACAGTGCACAAGAGTTCCCTTTCTTCACATCCTTGCCAACACTTGTTATTTCTTGTCTTTTTGATGATAGCCATTCTAACAGGTGTGAGGTGACCTCTCGTGCTTTTGGTTTCCATTTCTCTGGCGATTAGTCATACTGGGCACCTTTTTCATGGTCTGTTGGCCATCTGTATATCTTCTTTGGAAAAATATCTATTCAGATCCTTAATCCGCTTTTTTAACTGGATTGCTTCTGGGGGGTTTTTTGCTATTGAGTTATATGAGTTCTTTCTATTTTTTGGATATTAACCCCTTATCAGATGTATGATTTGCAGATATTTTTCTCCCGTTTAGTAGATTGCCTTTTCAATTTGTTGATGGTTTCCTTTGCTATGCAGAAGCTTTTAAATTCAATATAGTCCTCCTTATTTTTGCTATTGACACCTTTGCTTTTTGGTGTCAAATCCAAAAAAATCATTGCAAGACTCATGTCAAGGAGCTTACGGCCTGTACTTTTCTTCTAGGAGTTTTAAGGTTTCAGGTCTTATGTTCAAGTTTTAGTGCATTATTTTAACCATTTTTTAATTGAATTATTTTTTGTCTTGAATTGAGTTGTGTTTTTTAAAAATATATTCTGGCTATCGGTTCTTTGATATATGTATAATTTACTTAATGTATTGTTTACTAAATGGGGTCTTTTTAAGGAACAAAAGTTTTAAACTTTAAATTCGTTGTATCAGTTTTTAAAATCTTAGAGTTCATGCTTTTAGAGTCCTATCTCAAAAAATCTTTTGCTATACCAAAGTTGCAAAGATTATTCTCTTACATTTTCTTCTTAGAAGCTTTGGTCTTCTGTCCCTTTTGAAAAAATTTTTGTCTGTGATGTGAGGTAAGGGTTGACATTTATTTTTATACTGTGTCATATTCAGTTCCAGTCTCATCTATATGTTACCCAGTAATAGCTTTGATTATTAAAAGTATTTTGTAAGTCTTGAAATAAATCTTCCATCTTTGTTCTTTTTCAAAATTATTTTGGCCATCAATTTCTGTAGAGCTTACAAATTTCTGTGAAAACAAACCTGCTGGGCTTTTGAGAGGATTGATTAATCAATTTGGGGAACACTGACATCTTAACAATACAGTTACTCCTTGAACAATGCAAGGGTTTAGGGCCCTCTGCACAGTTGAAAATCCACATATAACTCATAGTTGGCCCTTCAGCTACATGGTTCCTTCAAGTGTGCAGTTCCTCTGTGTTTATGGTTCTGCATTCACAGATTCAGCCAAGCAGGTGATTGTATAGTAATGTAGTATTTACTGTTGGAAAAAATATACATGTAAGTGGACAGCAGAGTTCAAATCCATGTTGTTTAACTGTATTGAGGTTTCCAATCCATGAACATAGTTTATCTCCAGTGTTTTTAGGTCCTCTTTAATATCTCTCAGCAGTGGTTTATACTTTTCAGTGTAAAGGTCAGAAACATGTTTTATTAAATTTATCCCTAAGAATTTTATGTTTTGGAATGCTATCATTTTTTTTTTATTTCAGTTTCCAATTATTAATATGTACATACATATTATGGTTGTTATATCTTCCTGGTGAATTGAACCTGTTATCGTTATGAAATTTTCCTCTGTGTCTTTGGTAATATTTTTTATCTTGAAGTCTGCATTATCTGATGTTAATGTAGACATGCCATTCATTTCATTCATCCTGCTTTATTTTTTTATGGTTATGTCTTTTCTTCGATTTACTTTCTACCTATTTGTCTTTATAATTAAAGTGTATCCGTCACAGACAGCATCTAGCTGAGTCTTGCTTTTTTTTTAATCTATTTTGACAACATGTGCCTTTTGGCATGTTTAGTCCACTAACAATTAATGTAATTATTGTTATGGTTGTTGTTTATCTCCTTTATTTTTTGTTTTTTCTGGGTTTTTTTTTTTCTTTCTGGTTTTTAACTAGTCTCCTTTGTATTTTTAAAAGTGGTTACTCTAAGAATTAAAATATATAAACTTTTTGCATAATCTACTTAGAGTTAAGATTTATGTACCACAGCACATAAAATATAAGACTCTTTCAGCCATTTAGGTTCATTTACTCCATTTCTTTGTAAAGGTCTGTTTCCATCTGGTATCCTTTGCCTTCTGCCAATGGATCGTCTTTTAGTATTTCTTATAAGGCAGATCTGCTGATAATGAATTTTCTGAGTTTTCTTTTATCTAAAATTCTCTATTTCACCTTAACTCTTGAGATTTTTTACTGGATATAGAATTCTGGATTTATTATTTTTTATTCTTTTAGAACTTTAAAGATGTCAATCCATTGTTTCTTCTGGCCTTTCTTGTTTCTGATGAGAAGTAAGCAGACATTTTGAACCATTCATTATTCCTTGTGTGTAATGTGTTTTTTTCCTTTGGCTGCTTCAAGATTATTCTCATTAATTTTGACTCTCATCATTTTGATTATGGCTGTGCCTGAGCATATTTTCCTTTGCGTTTATTGGGTTTTGCTGAGCTTCTTTCAAGTATATATCTTGCATTTTCTTTCCTTCTAGGAATCCAGTTACATACATGTTATACCTTTTCATGTTGTCCCACAAGTTCCTGAGGCTCTGTTTTTCTTTTTTTTTCTCTCTAAATATTGTCTGTTTTCTACTGATGCCTCCTATCTTCATCTTCTGTTAGCTCATCCAGTGAAGTTTTTGTTTCAGGTATTGTAATTTGCAAATCTAAAATGTCTATTTAGTCTTTTTATATAGTTTCTACTTCTCTACTGAGTTGTCTTTTCATTCCTTAAAGCATATTCTCCTTGATGTCTTTGAAGGTAGTTGTCATAGTTGCTTTAAATTCCTTGTATGTAAATTTCAACCTATGTGGTTCTCAGGGTCAGTCTCCACTGAATGTCTCTGAGTATGGTTCACATTTTCCTGTTTCTGTTTATGTGGAATACATTTGGATTGCATCCTAGACGTTGTGAATGGTAATATTGTAAAGACTTCACATTCTATTATGTTCCTCCTAAGAGTATTGATTTTTTCTTTTTAAAAAATCAGACCATTAGGTTAGTGAACTGGAATTAGAAACTCATGTCTTCCACTGTGGGCAGCAGCTGAAATTTTTCTTTAGTTCTTTTAGCCTTTTAGGGCCACTTGGAGCCTGCTCTTCACATATGTGCTTCAAGGGTTAGCTAGAGATTTGGGCACTGTTTATAAACACTTATACTTGTGTTTTTCTCTCTCCTTTGTAGCATTTTCCTCCTTACCATTTGCCCTGAAATCTTTCCTCTGAGACAAAGTAAGACTGTACTTTTAATCCAAGCCTCTTGGCATGGCATGGATTGGGTCCTTCCCAAATGGAAAACTCAACCCAGTGCTCAAGCCTCCACTACAGAATCTTCCCACTTTTGATTGCTTTCCAGTGCTTTTAGGGGGTTGTTGGTTTTTTGTTTTGTTTTTGTCCAGAATTAATCGTTGTTATATGTGGAATTGTTATTCCGATAATAGTTACTCAGCCATGATTAGAACCAAAATCTCTGGGCTGTTAGTACTGCATGAGTTTTATAGATGTTCATCTGAGGACACCTGAGCCTTCATGAGTACCTATTTTAAGACATGAGTTACATGACGAGCAGAGGTAACATTAACCCAGGGTTTGGCTGTTAGATTTGGCAATAGTAACTGAACCAGGAACCCGGTATTAGAGTTATTTAGATCAGGTTGTTAGATCACGTCAAAGTATTCTTCCAAACTGTATGTAATGAGAATACTGCAAACTTATAGGGCCAGTAGTTTCAACAAGTTTTAAATTTCATATTCTTGTAGATCCCTTATAATAAGGCAAGAGCCTATTTCACATGGTCAGTAAATGTTAAATCACTCTGATAAACAGCTTCAGTCCTTGTAAATGATTCAAAAATAATATATAATTTAGAGTAGTGATGGATTAGAGTGTGCCCAAGGAAAAGAAAATTGCCTACGATATTAGTAAGTTCAAGACACATAACCATCTGTGACTTGATGGAGGGGGGTATAACATAAAGATGTATGATGCCATTTGTAAAACTAATTTCTCTTTCCATTTAATCTGTTGTTGTCTAAGAAAATGCAGCTAGTAATTAAGATACCATTTTGGTCTTGCTTGTAAATGCTGTTGCCTTCATTAAATTTCACACTTGCGAAAAGGAGCTATTAAGAGACAGCCTAAGGTAACACTTTTGAATAGCTAACTTTGTTAAAAATACGTTTTCCAAATTTCTTGCAATAAAATGTAATTGCATTTTCTGTTTCACTCATGTAGAATCTTCTCACATATCTATTAGAGATAAGACTTGGTGCTTGAGGGAATATTCTGTTAAACCCAAGTAGTACAGTGACTTCGGAGCTCTCCTTTCCTTGCCATTCATAAATAAAGTTTTCTGGTTTCTCTAATTTTTCTTACACTTCACCTCTTATAAGGTTTAGCAGTGGTGGGGGAGACATTCCAGAATATATACTGTTTTGAAATAGTGTCAGGTTTTAAAAGATTTGTCATTAAAGTGGTTAGGAAGCAAACAATAAACAATGATTGAGTTTGTATTGAAATACCAGAATACCTTGATCGCACACCTATATATTCTTCTTCCCCCAAAATAAAACAGGTTGGAGGAAGAAGAAAAGAAAGGGAAAAAAATCTACATAATGTTATATTGTTGATAATAATACAGTCGTTGCCAATGGAAACATGTTCTACCTTATAAAAATGGGTACATAGTAAAATTGTTGCTACTCTGTGTATGAACAGTGAACTTCTTGTATGACTTTTTTTTGTTTGTTTCATGTGGTCCGATTTTTTCCATTGGAATTCTAAGTCTTCAGTTCTATGACTGGTCTGTAGTGAGTATAGTACAATATAATAGATGAAAATGTTTTTACGTTAAACGTTAGTATAACCTTTAAGCATTCCTATATCAGCCTTATCGGAAGACAGATCTTAATTCAAATGTCTTTATTAGTATCTCTGTCATATTGGAGAAACAGTGAGTGCTTGTTTCCATTAAGTCCATTTCATGTTTTTGAAAAATGATAGTATTAACATGCTCACTTCTAAAGTTCTTTCTCCAGTTACTAATATGAGCATTCTTCTCTGTTGCATTAATTTTAACCTCAAAAGACCATCTTGAATAAAAGATGTCTAGTTTGATCTTTCAGGTTTATTTTGTGCTTTACTTCTTCCTAGGATTATTAATAGAATGTGCAGTTAGTGTGGATGAATTTTGTGATGTGAATACTTGCTACAGAGAACAAGACCAAAACCCTAAACCTGCTTTGAACTCAAATGTAAAATGCTTTTGAATCCAATTTTTGATCTAGTTTGAAATCAAATTACTAAATTGTACAGTTGAAAGTGTGTTTTTTTTAAGTTAATACACAAAAGTCTATACTGTGGGACTTCCTAGGTGGCACAGTGGTTAAGAATCTGCCTGCCAATGCAGGGGACACAGGTTCGATCCCTGCCCCAGAAAGATACCACATGGCGTGGAGCAACTAAGCCCGTGCGCCACAGTGAAGGGTAGCCCTGGGCTCCTCACAACTAGAGAAAGCCCAAGTGCAGCAACGAAGACCCAACTTAGCCAATTAAATAATTAATTTAAAAAAAAGTTTATAATGTATATACAGATATTGACTACCTAGAAGATTCACTGAGAGAGAAATTTACATTTTCAGTAGCAATAAAAAGAAATACCTAGGAATGAAGTTAATGCAAAAGTTTAAAAGGTATATGAAGATAACTTCAGGACATTCGTAAAACACGCAAATGTAGATTTGAACAAATTGAAAGATTCTATATTATTGAAAAGGATGCTTCAGTATCACAAAGATGTCAGTTTCTCCCCCTGTAAAAAACAGTATCCCAGTAAAAAACCAACAAGTTTTTTTCCCCCAGAATACAGAAAGATTAATTATAGAAAATTTATATGGAAAAATAAACAATCAGGAAATCCCTGAAGAAAAGCAGTGAGTTGTGTGTGGCTAGCCCCACCAAATATTGAAACTTACTGTAAAGCCTCTACAATTAAGTAGTGCAGTAACACCATAGACAAATCAATGGAACAGAATAGAAACTCCAAAAATACTTTCATGCTTATGGAGATTTGGTGTATGGATATCGCCATCTCAAATCACTAGGGAAAAGATAAATTTTATAATAGATAGTGTTGCGATCATTGGATAGCACTTTGGAAAAAGATAATATTGTATCTAAACCTCGCACTGTACACCAAAATACATTCAGATGGATCAGAGATGTATAGTTGACCCTTGAACAACATAGGTTTGGACTGTAGTTGGTTGAATCCACAGATGGGGAACTGCCAGTAGGGAGGGCCAACTGTAAAGTTGTATGCAGGTTTTCAACTGCAGGGAGGGTCAGCACCCTTAACCCCCACCCTCACCATGCTGCTCCTCCCCCCCTGCCCAACCTTCAAGCGTCAACTGTAATACTGTAATGTAAGAAATGAAACTGTACAAGAGCTAGAAGGAAAAAAAAATGGATGAATTCCTTTATAACTTGGTAGTGTTAAAAGCCTTTCAAACTCTGACTCAGTGACTAAATAAATAAAAATTAAAGAGCATTTGCATACCAAAAATACTATCAAATCAGTAGCAAACTGGGAAATAGTATTTGTAAACTCTGTAATAAGGGGCTTATCTCATTAATATACAAGGAGCTCTCAAAAAGTAAGAAGAGAGATCAGAAACCCAATAAAAGACTGGGCAAAAACTTGAACATTCAGTTCACAGGAAAGAATGTCAAATGGCACTTGAACATATTTAAAGATGCTCAAACCCACTTGTAATAAGTGAAGTTCAAATTAAAACCTCTATGATGTGATGCAATGAGGTACTATTGAGCAATAAAAAGGACAAACTGTTGATACCAAAATTATGCTCTGTGAAAGTTACCAGACATAAAGGCTACTGTGATTTCATTTATATGACATTCTGGAAAAGGCAAAACTGTAGGGACAGAAATGAGATCAGTGGCGGTCAGGGAGGTGTAGGGGTGATGGGATGGGACATGAGGCAACAGTTGAACGATGAAAATGTCCTATACTTTGGTTGTAGTGGTGTTACACGAATATATGTTTGTTACGCGAATACATGTTTGTCAAAACTCATCAGACTATAACCCAAAGAAGGTGAATGTCATTTTATGTAAATTATACCTCAATAAACCTGAATTTAAAAACAATCAAATAAAAACCACGCTATGGTGTTGTTTCTTACTAGCTTACCAAAAACATCTAAAAATTTTATTGTTGGAGACACTGTGCAGAAACAGGCGCTCTCATGCCTAACTGGTGGTAGTGCAAAATGGTGCAACCCTTCTGTAGGGGAATTGGTAATATCTAACAAAATCACATGTGCATTTATCCATTGGCCTGGTGGTTCCATTTCCAGGAGTCTCCTTTCTTGCTGCATAGGTCCTGTCTAGTAACTACTCTCCTTCTGATGGACATTAAGGTGTCTTTTTTTTCTTTTTAACTGTCCTTTGATATTACAGACGATGCTGTAAGACAAAACCATTTCACATGTGTGCAGTATATTTGTAGGATAAATTCCAGGAATTAGAATTGCTAGGTAAAAATAAAGGTACATGTTTAATTTTGAAGAGCATTAACAAATTGCTCTCAGTAGGGATCGTACCAGTTTACACTGTTAGCACTGTTGCATGAGAATGACTGTTTCCCCTCAGCCTTGCCAACAAAATTTGTTCCCAAGTCTTTGTATTTTTATCAAAATTATCATATTTCAGTTTTACCCTTTGGTTGGTTCTCTATTAAGTTGCTGATCTTATAAATATTAGAGATATTAAATCTTTTGTGATATGAATTACAAATATTTTCCCCACTTTGTAAGTTATGCTTTGACTTTGCTTTTGCTGGGGTGTTTTGTTTTTTTCTTTTCTATATAGAAGTTTCTTATGTTTATGATGTTAAATTTCTTTCATAGTTTGTGGATTTTTTTTTTTTTTTTCTGAGACCACAGGCTGTTTTTTTTTAGGAGGGGAAATTGGGTAATTAAATTTATTTCTAGTTTGCTTTATTTTTGTCTTTTAGTTTTATTGAATTATAGTTGACGTACAGCACTGTGTAAGTTTATAGCAGAATGATTTACATAGCGATGACCACAATAAGTCTAGCTAACTTCCATCATCTTATATAGATACCAAAAAAAGAAAAAAGAAAAACTGTTTTTTTTCCTTGTAATGAAAACTTTTAGGATCTTCTCTTTTAGCAACTTTCAAATATATTGTACAGTGATGTTAATTATATCATCATGTAATATATTATATCCCCAGTAGTTAGTTATATTATAACTGAAAGTTTGTACCTTTTGACCAGCTTCATTTAATACCCCTACCCCCTACCCTTCACTCCTGGTAACCACAAATCTGATCTCTTTTTCTATAAGTTTGGCCTTTTTATTATGGTTTTTGGGGGGTTTGTTTTGTTTTGTTTTTTAAAGTCCATATGTAAGTGAGATCATAGGGTATTTGTCTTTCTCTGACTTAGCTTAATTGCCCTTGAGGTCCATCCATGTTGCCATAAATGTCAGGATTTCCTTATATTTATGGCTGAATAATATTCCATTGTATCATTATATATCTATACCACATTTTCTTTATCCATCTGTAGATGGACACTTTGTTTCCATGTCTTGGCTATTGTAAATAATGCTGCAGTGAACATGGGGGTGCAGATGTCTCTTCGACATAGTGATTTCATTTCCTTTGGTTATATACCTAGAAGTGGAATTGGTAGATCACGTGGTAGTTCTAGTTTTAATTTTTTGAGAAATCTCTATACTGTTTTCCATAGTGGCTGCACCAGTTACATTCCCACCAGCAGTGCACAAGGGTTCCTTTTTCTTACATTCTCACCAGGACTTGCTATCCATCACTTATCTTTTTGATGATAGTCATTCTAACAGCCATGAAGTAATACCTCATTATGGTTTTGACTTGTATTCCTAATGATTAGTGATGTTGAGCACCTTTTCATGTACCTGTTGGCCCTTTGAACATCTTCTTTGGGAAAAATGTCTATTCACTTCCTTTGCTCCTGGCAGTCCAGTGGTTAGGACTCATTGCCCGGGTTCAGTCCCTGGTCAGGGATCTAATATCCTGCAGGCTACACTGCATGGCCAGAAAGAAAAAAGAAATCCTTTGCCCATTTAAAAAAATCAGATTGTTTTTCTGCTATTAAGTTGTATAAATTCTTTATGTATTTTGGATATTAACCCCTTATCAGATACATGGTTTGCAAATATTTTCTCCTGTTCCGTAGGTTGTCTTCATTGGCCTTCCTGTTGCCTGCTAGAACCACACTTACTGAGGCTTTTACTGTTTTGTATGGCTTATTTGTTTGTTTTTAAATACATATACACACACACACGCATATATATATTCCCCCTCAGAGTTTTTCTACCTTTATATTTCCAAATGAACTTTCAAGTTATCCTATCTAGTTGAATACAACAAAGCTCTCCAAAACAAAACTCAGTACTAACCAAAAGCTTATTTTTTAAATGAAACTTGTCTTAGATGTATAAACTAATATTGCGAGAACTTATATTTTCTTCCTAAATAGCACATAGCATATCATACACTTTGAATACTGGAATTTTGGGCTTTACATTTGAAGGATTAAAATACTCAAAATAACATTAAATAAAGCAGCAGTAGCTACAATACAATCGCTACTGTATCATTGTAATAGTGTCTCACAGCATCTATAAAAGCATTCACAATTATATTCACTAAGCTGCTTTTAGCAATTAGCAATGTCTCTGAGTATAACTGTTTACTTCTCTGACTAGCCTGCATGTGTTCTCATGAAGCAAAGTTTCTTGTCATAAACACCATTAAGTATTGGCATGATGCTGTGATATAACTTTTAATCTCCTACTCCTGTTGTCTCCCTCTATCCCTTATCATACGACTTACCTAGATCAAACTGCATCCAGTAAAACACAGACAGTTTATGGGTATTTTGAAAATCCAAAAGAATCAACTCAAAAAAACATAGAAACATAGCCAGATATAAGCAAATTTTTTAAAACTTAGTAGTTTTTTTCTATATACCAGAACTAACAGTTGAGAAAATATAATGGGAGAAAAGACCCATTTGCAATAGCAACAGAACTATAAACTATCTAGGAGTAATAAATTTAACAAGAAATATGCAGAGTTCTATTTAGAGAAAGTTATAGAATTTTAATAAAGAAAATGAACATTTGAATAGATGGAGAAACATACTTGAGTGGAAAAACAGTATTGCAATACTTTCCTAAATAATATTTATACTTAATGCAATTCCAACAAAAATGGAAGCAGAATTATTTGGAAGTTGAAGAGTTTATCTTAAGAATAAAACAGGATTTTTTAGTTTAATAAGTTTATTTTAAAGTTAAAGAAAATTTTGAAGAAGCATGAGAAGAGTTTCTCTATAAACATTAGAATGCACTATAGAGCTGCAGTACTTTTTTCTTTTTTAAAATTATTTACTTATTTATTGGCTGCGTTGGGTCTTCGTTGCTGCACATGGGCTTTCTCTAGTTGCGGCGAGCAGGGACTACTCTTCATTGTGGTGTGCAGGCTCCTCATTTTGGTGGCTTCTCTTGTTGTGGAGCACGGGCTCTAGGTGTGCAGGCTTCAGTAGTTGCGGCACATGAGCTTGATAGTTGTGGCTCATGGGCTCTAGAGCGCAGTCTCAATAGTTGCGGCACACGGGCTTAGTTGCTCCGCGGCATGTGCTATCTTCCTGGGGCAGGGATCAAACCTGTGTCCCCTCATTGGCAGACAAATTCTTAACCACTGCACCACCTAGGAAGTCCCAAGCTGCAGTACTTTAAATGGTGTGAATCTCTGGCAGAAACAGATTGGATTTTTTAAAAAAGAAGAAATCACTAAAGTACCAGAAGCAAATGTGGGTTTTTTTGCATCATTTTGTTACAGAAATTTTCAGACATTCAGAAAAGTTGGAAGAATTTTAAAGTGAACACTTATATACTCAGCATTTAGGTTTTTAGTGTTTTTGTTGTCACATACCTATCCATCTGTTCATCCTTCAATCAATCTAATTTTTTAAATTCATTTCAAAGTAAACTTCAGATATCAGTATTCCCCTGAATATTTCAGCATGTACAGTTGACCCTTGAATAACATGGGGGCTAGGGGTGCAGACCTTCCAGGTAGTCGAAAGTCCCATGTATAACTTTTATAGCTTGCCCTCCTTGGTTCCTTAGTCCCACATCTGCAGATTCAGCCAACCATGGATTGTGTAGTACTGTATTAACCATTGAGAGAAATCCACATATAAGCGGGCGTGCACACTTCAAACCTGTGTTGTTCAAGGGTCAACTGTATACTATTAACTAGAGTTCAAGAAAATTGGCTTGCACATTTATAATTTTGGAATAAGGTCTACCCTTGTAAGCATATCATAAAATTAAAAATTTTAAAGGGAAAAAATCAGCTATATTTATAAAGAAATGGAAGTTAATAAAATGCAATCAGATTACCAAAGATTAAGATTCAGAACATGGACAAAACCCAGTTTGGGCACAAGATGGGAGACCAAGCACCATCAAGTGTTGTTTGTAAGCGTATGAATGAATTCAGCTTTCTGAGAAGGAATTTGGTTGTGTGTGTGTATGTGTATATATAAATATAAAATATATAAAACCTTTGACCTAGTAATTTCAAATTT
The DNA here is from genome assembly GCF_030028045.1 of Hippopotamus amphibius kiboko. Classification (NCBI taxonomy): domain Eukaryota; kingdom Metazoa; phylum Chordata; class Mammalia; order Artiodactyla; family Hippopotamidae; genus Hippopotamus; species Hippopotamus amphibius. The sequence goes on along the minus strand of NC_080193.1, from coordinate 6,097,582 downwards.
ATTTCAAAGAAACAGATACACTAGTTTTTCTTAATAGTAGTTATAAGAGTGAAAAATTAGAAATCCAAATATAAAACAGGGAACTGATAAAGTTAATTATGGTCCTGTATACTGTAGGGTCTATGTATCCCTCAATAATGATAACAGTAAGCCATAGGAAAAAAATAGAAAATTGGCAGATGTAAATCCAGCCATATATAATTACATTAAATATGGAGTAAATATTCCAAGCTAAGACAAGGTTTGTCAAACTGCAAGATCCAAAATATGTGCTATCTACAAGAGGCTTTAAATTCAAAAACACAAATAGGTTGAATGCAAAAGGACAGAAAAAGATACACAATGCAAACAATCGTAAAAGAGCTGGAGGAGTTGTATTATTATCAAGCAAAATAGACTTTAGAATACTACTAGAAACGAAAGAATAACATTTCATGTTAGAAGAGCCAAAAATTCAGAAAGATTTAAAAATTATAAATACACCTAACAATAGAGCTCTGAAATATCTGAAGCAAAAACAGATAAAATTCAAAGGAAAAAGAGACAGTTCAGCAATTAGAGTTGGAGAGTTCAATACTCTTCTCTTAGTAATTGATAGAGAAACTAGACAGAAAGTCATCAAGAATGTAGAAAACTCGATCTAACTGCAGTAGATAGATCTCTCCAACCAGCAGTGGTAGAGCACACATTCTTACATAGTGCATGTGGACCACTATTGTTACCAAATTTTGTAAGATTGAAATTACTCAAATTATGTACACTTCAGTGCAAGAGAATTACATTTGAAATCAACAACAAATTATTTTCTTCAGCCACAACAGAATTAACAGTAGAAGGAAACTTGGAAAATCCCTGAATACTTGAATATTAATATATTTCTGCATGATCTGTGAGTCAAAGAGGAAATAAGGGATATTATAGAATACTTGAACTGAGTTAAAATGAATATACAACATTAAAAATGTATGGGTGCAACAAGAATAGTGCTTAGAAAGTTATCGCTTTAAACACATTAGTAAAGGAGAAAGATCCAAAAGTAATAACCTAAGCTTCTACCTGAAGTTAGGAGCAGAGGATTAAATAAAGCTTGTGTAAGGAAGGAAATAATTCCAAACAGAAGTCAATGAAATAGAAAACATAAAATCAAAAGAAAATCAATGAAACCAAGCAATAGTTCTTTGGAAAGATTTTAAATATTGTGTTTTGCTATGCTACCAAGAAAAAAGACACAAATTACCAGAATCGAGACTGGAAAGAGGGGACATGATTATAAGCCCACATGTTATGGAATGTTATGAACTTCTTTAAGTTCATAATAGACATTAGATAACTTAGATATCAAAAATGACACCTTAGATGAAATAGACAGTTTTTTAGGAAAACGCAAATTTCCAAAACTAAAGAAGAAAAAGTAACTCTGAAAATATATGTATATATATTTAATAAATTGAATTAGTATTTAAATATCTTCCAGCAAAGAAAAGCTCCAGTTCAGGTGACATTACTTCTGAATTCTGCCAAACACTTAATGAAGAATTAATACCAATTCTTCACAAACTTTTCCCCCAAAATAGAAGGGAATACTTCACAACTTACTCTTTGAGGCCACTGCTACCCTGATACCAAACCAGACATAACATTACAGAAAAAGAAAACTACAGACCAACATCTCAAATACAAATGCAAAAGTCCTCAACAAAATACTAGCAGACCAAATCTGCAATACATGTAAAGTATTAAACACCAAAAAACAGATTTATTGCAGGAATGCAAGGTTGTTTTTAACATTCAAAAATCAGTTATTGTATTACTCTACAGTAATAGAATAAAGGACAGTAACACATGATCACTTCAGTAGATGCAGAAAAGACTTCTAACAGAAGTCAACATGACTTGATGATAAAAATCACAACACACTAGGAGTAGAAGGGAACTTCCTCTGTGGTGAAGGGTATTTAAGAAAAACTATCATTGTACTTAATGAGAGAGAGACTGAATGGTTTCTCCCTAATATCATGAGCAAGACAAGAATGTCTGTTCTCCCCACTGCTAATCAATACTGTATTGGAGGCTGTAGCCAGGACAGTAAGAAAAGGAAATAAAAGGCATCCAGATTGGACACAAAGGAGAAAACTCTATTTGCAGATGTCATGGTCTCGCATAGAAAATCCTAAGGAATATACTGAAAAACTATTAGAACTAGTAATCAAGTTTGGTAAGATTAGAGGATACAAGAGCGGTATTCAAAAATCATTTGTATTTCTGTTCACTTGCAATGAACAAACCAAAAATGAAATTAAGAACATAATTCCATTTATAGTAGCATTGAAAAGAGTAAAATACTTAGGAATAAATTTAACCAAAAAAGTTCAGATCATATTCTGTTAGCCTGCTAGGAGTACGTATCAGAGTACCACAAACTGGGTGTATTAAACAACAAAATTTATTGTCTCATAGTTCTGGAGGCTAGAAATCCAAAATCAGGGTGTCAGCAGGGTTAATTCCTTCTCAGGGCTGCAAGGGAGAATAGATTCCATGCTGCTCTCCTAACTTGTGTTTTGGTAGTAACCTTTGGCTTTCCTGGCTTCTTCTGTATCACTCTGATCACATGGTGTTCTCTGCCTGAGTGTGTGTCTGTCTGTGTGTCCAAATTTTCTCTATTAATAAAGACACCAGTCATGCTGAATTAGTGTGCACTCTAATGATCTCAACTCAGATCTCCATTTCCAGATAAGATCATATTTCCAGGTACTGGGGGTTAGGACCTCAGCATCCTTTGCAGGAGGCACAATTCAACCCATAGCACGTATACTCTGAAAGCACAAAACATAGAAGTTGAGGAAGACCTAGATACAGTATATGGAAAGACATTCCATGTGTATGGGTCAGAAGACAGTATTTTTAAGACAGCAATACTCTGTAAGTTGATCTACAAATTTAGTCAGTCTTTATCAAACTCTCAACTGGCTTCTGTACAAAAATTGACAGGCTGATCCAAAATTCATATGGAAAGTCAAGGGACCCAAAATAGCCAAAACAATCTTGAAAAAGAACAAGTTGAGGAGACATATCCAGATTTCAAAACTTACTACAAAGCTACAGTAATCAAGCAGTGTATTACTGGCAAAAGCGTAGGCATGTTGACAGTGAGAGAGAGAGATTGGTTTCTTCCCCCAGTTCCTGTCACAGAGCTCCTAAAACCCTTGTAATTTTCTACATGATAAGAGCCTAGGAACATCTTTTGTTCTAATTTTGGTCTTTGACCCCAGTTCCTGACAAGGGGCTTCTGAAACTCTTGGTTAATAGGAGTGTCTTTTGTTCTAATGAGGCAACTCTGGGTGGGCTTCTGAATGAGAGCTGGTTGCCAGAGAGACTAAGCCATGATTAGAAGCGTGGAATTTTCAGGTCCATCCCCAATTCTCTTGAGAAGGGAGAAAGGCTGAAAATGGAGTTAACGCCTACATGAGGAAGCTCCCATGAAAACCCAATAGTATGGGGTTCAGAGAGCTTCCGGGCTGTAGAACACATCCATCCAGAAGGGTGATCCACCCAAACTCCACAGATACAGAAGCTCGTACACTTGGGACCCTCTCATACTTGGCCCTGTGTATCTCTTCATCTGTATTCTTTATCATGTTGTTTAATAAACTGGTAAACATGAGTGTTTCGCTGAGTTCTGGCAGACTTTAGCAAATTAATCGAACCTGAGGAGGGGATTGTTGGAACCTCCCATCTGTAGTCCGTCAGAAGTCCAGGTGATAACCTGAGCTTGAGACTGGTGTCTGAAGTTGGGGTGGGAGGTGCAGTCTCTTGAGACTGAGCCCTCACCTGTGGGATCTGATGCTATCTGAGGGTAGTGTCAGAATTGAATTAAATTGTAGAACACCCACGTGGTGTTGGAGATTTGCTTGTTGTGGAGGGAAAAACCCACCCTTTTGGTGACCAGAAGTATCAGAAGTGAAGTGTTCTATGTGAATAGTAAAGGAGACTCACAGGAGAGAAAAACAGTAGGGAAGAACTGGGTTTTTCCCTACATAGGAAGGAAAAAACTGAGGTTCTCCATTATGTATACCAATGGAATATAATTGAGAGTCCAGAAATAAACTCACACATGTATGGTCAACTGATTTTTGACAAGGTTGCCAAGACAAGGATGCAAAAGAATAGATTTGGACCCCCTGTATTATACAAAAATTAACTAAAAATGGATTAAAGACCTAAATATTAACTAAAACTATGAAACTCTTAGAGGAAAATGTAGACATGAAATCATTGTGATCTTGGATTAAACAATAGTTTCTCTGATATGGTACCAAAAGAAAAAACAAATATATTGAACTTCATCTAAATGAAAACTTAGGTGCTTCCAAAAACAGCATCAAGGGGAAACTACAGGCAGAACTTGTTTCATTGTGCTTTGCTTTGTTGAGCTTCACAGGAACTGTGTTTTTCAAAATTGGAGGTTTGTGGCAACCCTGTCAAGCAAGTCTGTCAGCACTATTTTTCCAGCCTCATTTGCTCACTTCTTGTCTCTGTCACATTTTGTAATGCTTGCAGTATTTCAAACTTCTTCATTATATTTGTTACGATGATCTGTGATCTTTGATGTTACTATTGCAAAAAGATTATGTATGACACGCTGAAGGCTTAGATGATTAGCATTTTTTAGCAATAAAGTATTTTTTTAATTAAGGTAGGAACATTGTTTTAATGATATAATGCTATTGCACACCTAACAGACTACAATATACTGTAAACACAACTTTCATATGCACTGGGAAACCAGAACATTTGTGTGACCCGCTTTCTTGCAACGTTTGCTTTATTTTGATGGTCTGGAACTGAACTTGCAATATCTGCAAGGTATGCCTGTATTTGTAAATCATATTGGAAAACAGGTTTCTATCTAGAATATTTAAAGCATTCCTACAACTCAATAATAAAAAGACAACCCACATAGAAAATGGGCAGAGGATCCCAACAGATACTTCTCCAAGGGATACACAAATGTTAATAAGCATGTGAGAAGATGCTCCCATCATCAGCCGTCAGGGAAATGCAAATGAAAACCACAATGAGACACCACTTCACACCCACCAGGATGGCCATAATCAAAGGACAGCTGGTGGTGAGGATATGGAGAAATTGGAAATCCCATGTACTGCTGTTGGGAATGTAAAACGGTGCAGCCACTCTGTTGCTTCATGTGAACTGTGGAAACTGGGCCACTGAATCCAGAGTGCTTCTCAAGTTAAGAAATTTAACATATCTTGGATGTTTCCTTAAATCATGCTGAATGTTCTAGTTGGCAAATTATTGTATGATATAATGCTCTTAGAAGGGAATTCTGAGCTTATTTGGAAAAGTCGGGAAATGTTTATCTGTTAACCATATTCTAATTCTGATGAATTAAAATGTTTATTTTCATGATATTATTTAAAGGTTCAGCTTAATTTTCAGAAAATGGGAAGTGGAGATACTATTCATTGACATGTTGCCCTTTAAAAAAACATTTTAATACAAGATTAGCAAAGATATTAGAGCTGTGGTAATTGGATGTCTTTCAGGGAAATAAACCATTAAAGTTTATGAGTCACATTAACAGAAAGCCCTCTCAGTTCCACTATTTCCCTTTTTTCAGTTCATTCTACAATAAACATAAAATCCTCTGCCTGGAGTTCAGAGCACAGCAAGGGACAGAGGAGAAAGCCAGAGCAGAAAATCCAGAAAGTACTAAATAGGAAATGTTCACTAACCTTTTGATCCTCAAGTTCATGACAGATGCTTAGGGCACTGCTGGGACCAGCAGAATTTGGCCGTGTTGAGACTTCCTTTTAGTGGCTTCGTAACTAGTCTGTGGTCTCAAGGATTCAGGGACTCCTCACATAATGTTTTCTGGAAGTCATCTCAAAGCCTTTTTAGTCATTTTGGAAAAAAAAAAAAGATGATGAAAACAAGTAGCAGCATCATTAAGGGCCTTCGTGTGGAAGGAGTAACTTGGGCAGCTGGAAGCCTCAGGAAGGAGCAGAGTGTGGGCCGCAGGCCAAGTCTCTGAGCACAGAGATTGGATGCCATTTGTCGCTAACATAGATTCAAAGGAAAGAGAGCCATTGCAGCAATATGGATGGACCTAGAGATGATCGCACTAAGCGAAGTAAGTCACAAAAAGAAAGACAAATACCGTATGATAACCCTTATACAACACAACTGAACATTTCAATGAAGCAGAAAAAGACGCATGTAGAGAATAGACTTGTGGTTGTCAAGGGAGAGGGGCTGGGGGGAGGAAAGGTTTGGGAGTTTGGGATTATCAGATGCAAACTATTCTATAAAGAATGGATAAAGAAGGTCCTATTGTACAGCACAGGGAACTGTATTCAATATCCTGTGATAGACCATAATGGAAAAGAATATGAAAAATAGTATATATGTGTGTAACTGAATCACTTTGCTGTACAGCAGAAATTAACACAACAGTGTAAATCAACTATACTTAAATTAAAACTTTTTTTTAAAGTGCCATCCTATGCTTGCTGCTGTGTACCATCCCTACTTGGAGGAGCCCTTGGGAGGAGGCTGTATGAATGATCACAGACAACAATCTACAGAATCCTCTAGTGTGTATAATTCACTTATTTTCTTCCTCTGCCCTCCTGATTACTTGACTCTTATTTTTGTTTTTATGGATTCTGTGCTTTTATTTACAGCTTCTCAAAACCTTTTTGGAAGTTGAAGAATATATATGTGTTATGTAAATATACGTTTTCATTACGTTTCAGTAGAGAATCGCATGTGGAAATATAGTCAACAAGGTTTCTTTTCACTTAATTTATGTGGAACCCAAACATCAAAGCGATTCACATAACCAAGCTGGTGCAAATGCCTTTCAGCGCTTACTTTGGATATTTTGAGCATGTTGGCTCTCTCCCGCATGGTATAACCTTGATTGTTCTCAATTATTGTTTCCATTTGATTGCTGTCAACTTCAGCTGGTCTACCTGACCGTGGCGCATCATCCCTCATGAAACTTCCAGTATGAAACTTGGCAAACCACTTTTGACACGATCAGTCACAGCACCTTCTCCATACACTACACAAATCTTTTTGTGTGTTTCAGTTGCGTTTTTACCTTTCTTGAAATAATAAAGCATAATATGATGAAAATGTTGCTTTTTTTTAATCCATCTTCAATATTAAAATGGCTACACAAAAATTCACCAATTTTGATGTCTTTGTTTAAATGCATGCTGATGTGACAGCTGTCACATACATTCTAGCAAAAGTATTTCGAATGAAGTTAAAGACAACTAAGTGCTACTAGAGACATCTTACAGAAAAAACAAATGAACCTTCTGGCCAACCCAATAAATATAATTGAAACTGCTGGTCTATTCCTCCCAGATTATATTGTCTCCTGTTATAATTCCCATGCATATCTGTAATAGATTAATTTTACTCATTGTTGATGGGATTTATCTGTGTTGGTGTGTGTAGCTCTAGTTCATCCTTTTTCGTTGCTCTCTATTTCATCGTTCTCTTCTTGATGGGTATTTAAGTTGGTTTTAACGTTTTGCTATAATACCACCATGATGGACCCTCCAATAGGTCTATTCTTTTACACATGTATGCATTCCTCTAGAATATGTATTTAGGAGCTCAGTTGCTGAGTCATAGAGTAGAAATATCTTTCATAGTTATCAAATTACTTTCTTAAATGTTTATGCAGTTCACAAACCAATTGTAGAATGTCTTTCAGTTTGAGTTTGCCTGATGTTTCCTCATGATTAGATTCAGGTTGTACGTCTTTGGCAGGAATATCACAGAGGTAATGCTGTGCCCCCAGTGAGGACCTTTCATATAAAATGGCACATGATTCCAAATTGTTCCATTGATGATGAGATTTATTTTGTTCACTCCATTAAAATGATGTCTGCCAGGCTTCTTTATGTAAAGTCACTCTTTTTCTGTTTGCAATTGGTAAATATTTTATGGAAAAGCATTTTTGAAACAATGTAAAACATTCCTGGCCTTATCACAGGAAAGGGGAATTTATTCAAAGGTGAGGTTGAGGATTAGGGGAGGTCTACATGGCTGGAATGCACAGGGCAGGAGAGAGTAACAGGGAGAGAGCTTTGGAGATCTTCAAAGGCTTCTCCTCAAGTCTTCAGCACCTTTGTGAGGCTGGGGATAGAACCACCATAATGAGCAGAAAGGACGATTTGTGGAGCTCAAAGGGATGGGAATACTGTAGTCCCCCCTTATCCACGGATTTGCTTTCTGTGGTTTCATTTACCCACAGTCAACCATAGTCTGAAACTATGAAATTGAAAATTCGAGAAATAATTCTTAAGTTTTAAATTGCCGTGCTGTTCTGAGTAGTATGATGAATCCACTCAGGACGTGAATCATCCCTTTGTCTGGCGTATCCACACTGTGTATGCTACTTGCCTGTTAGTCACTTAGTAGCCTCTCGGGTGTCAGATTGACTGTCACAGTATTGCAGTGCTTGTGTTCAGGTAACCCCTATTTTAGTAATGGCCCTATTGACTTTTAAATTATTGACAGGAGTCCTAGGAAAAAAACATTGTATATATAGGGTTCGGTACTAACCTTGGTTTCAGGCATCTGCTGGGGGTCTTGGACTGTATCCCCCTCAGATAAGGGAGGATTGCTGGAGTTCATGTTCCCAGCAGCCAGGATGGAGAAACCTCATAATACGTGGCATTGGATTGTTCTCAGAAGGTGACTCAGTGGTGGAGATGAATTTGCCTTGGACTACAGGCTGCTCTGATCCTAACGTAGGAACCAGCTCAAAAGCAACCTCCAAAGAGGGCTTTCAAACTGTTTCCAAGTAAGTTAACCACATCCCAAAACAAAGTGTAAAAAAGTTTAAAGTAATAGCCCTCCCCCCCAAAAAACCAGCACCCAACAACATAAATGTTTCAGCATCTAACCAATAATTAGGGGATGCAAAGTAGGAAAGTATGATCCTTAATGAGGATAAAATGCATTCAGAATTGACAAGAAATGGCACAGGTGGTGAAATTAAACAAGGACATTAAAAGAGTAATTACAAGCGTATGTCATAGGGACTTCCCTGGTGGCGCAGTGGTTAAGAATCCTCCTGCCAGTGCAGGGGACATGGGTTTGAGCCCTGGTCCAGGAAGATCCCACATGTTGCAGAGCAGCTAAGCCCGTGCGCCACAACTACTGAGCCTGTGCTCTAGAGCCTGTGAGCCACAACTATTGAGCTCACATGCCACAACTACTGAAGCCCACATGCCTAGAGTAGAAGCCACCACAATGAGAAGCTTGTGCACCACAACTAGAGAAAGCCTGTCTGCAGCAACGGAGACTCAATGCAGCCAAAAATAAAAATAAACTAATAAATCTTAAAAAAAAAAAAAACAGCAAGTGTATGCCACGTATCCCAGAAGGTAGAGGAGAGCATGAGCGTGATACAGAGTGACGTGGGAAATCTTTAAAAAAAGAAAAGAAATTCTATGGATGGAAACTCGTTTCTCATCAAACTTTCAGTTTGGAATCCTGGTTTCTTATTTTATTCAATGGATTATACATTGATACTAGTATTATTTATTTTGATATTCAAGTGGAGCCTGACTTGGCTAGTGGGAGCCCATTTAGGTTGTCATCTGTAAGCTTTTGACGTGTCACAATTTTTAATTTATTTTTATTATTATTTTTTGGCTGTGTCGGGTCTTAGTAGCAGCACGCAGGATCTTTTGTTGCAGTGCGTGGGCTTAGTTAACCCCTGGCATGTGGGATCTTAGTTCTCCGACCAGGAATTGAACTGACATCCCCTGCATTGCAAGATGGATTCTCAACCACTGGACCACCAGGGAGGTCCCTGTTCCAAACATTTTTTGAGAGCTTTTTAACTTTCAGGTGCAGAAGATGTTCCTTCCATGTTCCAACCCTGGAATCGGCCATTTTCCAAAGAGCCCTGTTTCCTTTCAATGATGAATGGTATTTAGAAGCCGACGTCTGAGTGTCTGATGTTTTCATTCCTATTGGGGTGTTGCTGCTGCCAGCCACCACCATCCCTAGTTGGAGGTAGGGAATATATCTATATATTTATCGATTGATCAACTGAAAGATTGTAAACAGTTTACACCAGTTCCTCCAATTCCAATCCAACACCATACAGGGTTCGTTCTAGTTTTCTTATATCTGTAACTCCTTCACCATCAGTGAGAAACCTGACTCCCATTATCCTTAATATATTTGTGTTTTTGATCAATCCCACTGCTGCCAGTGACCCAGGTGGATGCTCCCCTCACTCACTCAGGCCCCAGCACCCCAGCATCTCCTCCTGCAGCCTGTGTTCTGACACCCTGCATGGCCTTCCTCATCCTGTTGAGACTCTGCCATCCCCCTTGGGCCACCACGCTCCTCCTGTGTGGATACCTGCCTTGCTCAGAACCACTGCGGGGTTTTGTTCTGAATATTCTGGGAGGGAAAAGAGGAGAGAGAGAGCTTAAGATGCTTTTAGATGTACAGAAGTTAATTTCCTTTATGGTTTATGTTTTTTGTGTCTTATTTTAAGAAATCTTTTCTTAACTGAAATAATATTCTTCTATAAAGCTTATAAAAAGTTATTTTTCACATTTAAAGCTTTAATTCGCCTGGTATTGATTCTCATGGATGTAAGAATTAGGGATCCCAGGGTTGTTGTTGTTTTTTTTCTTTTGAAATAGGTTTTTGTTATGAAATGGGTCCAAGCAGTCTTTATTGGATAGTTCATATTTTGATATATAAGCTAGTATTGCCCTATGAACTATCCATGAAACTGATCTGCATTTTCACTTCTGTAAATACCAAGTTTCCATATATGCATGAGTCTAATTCTGAGCTTTGTTTCTTTAGTCTAGATGTTTATTCTAGTGCTAATCATTACCACTCTCTCTTATGTACCATAACTTTTCATTCAGCCAGGGTCCAGTCAGGAAAACAAACCACTCTAAGTATTTTAAGCAAGCACAAATTTAGTGTGGAGAATTGAGAATTGGGTGCTTACTAAAACAGCAGCGGAACTGGAAGAGTAAAGGTGCAGGAAGTGACTGACTGCCACCTCTCAGGTTCACCACTATAGGGAGTCAGGAAGGTACAGAAACCACAGAAAATCTCTGGAAATAATCAGTTGTTGGGACTTCCCTGGTGTACAGTGGTTAGGAATCCGCCTGCCAGTGTAGGAGACACGGGTTCGATCCCTGGTCCGGGAAGATCCCACATGCCACAGAGCAACTAAGCCCGTGTGCAGCAATAAAGACCCATCCACAGCCCCCCAAAATAATAATAATCAGTGGTCACCAATAATGACGATTTACAAAAAACACCTGAAGGATGCTGTAGAATCTCACATCTGCTAAAGTTTATCACACATCTGCCCATCCTTGACAAAGGAGCAAAAATATTCTGCTTTTCTTCTGCCCTCAGATTTTATGAGTGCCTTTTATTGGGAATCTAATGAGAAACCTGCTGGCAGCGTCCAGGGAAATGTAGCTCCTGGACATCCAGCCCTGTGAGTCAGAGAAGGGACGTGAGGGTATGAATCGCCCACAGGTGTTCTGGCCTAGATCCTTGTTACACTTAAAATATCTAGAACAATCCTCCCTTCACCATATACACACACCTTTTTGTTATCAGGACTACTCTGAGTCCTTTGCATTGCCGTATGAACTTTGAGGTGATCATGTTAAATGTTATGAAAAAGTGAGGGTTTTAACTGAACTTAACACCAGATTTTCAGACTAATTTTGGGATAATTGACTTTTTATGATATTTGGGCTTCCTGTCCATGAATATGATCCATCTTTCTTCTTAATGTCTTTAAAACTTTATGTCCTTCTACATGAAGGTCTTGTGTCTCATTATATTTAGTGATTAAACACACTCAGTAAAAATATGTGCTATTTAGGTGATGGGAGTATACATAGTTGTGAACAAAACAAAAAGTACCTATCAATGGGTCTTACAGCAAACTAATTGTTTAATATATTACCGTTTGATAGTAAGAACTGTGAAGAAAACGAAAGTTGGAGTAATGGGTATAGAATGTGATTGCAAATAAAATAATACAGTAATACAGGGACGGCCTCTGAGGGGTCAGCAAGCAGGAAGCTGAACGAGGGTGAGTGAGCAAGCCGTGTGGACGTCGGTGAGAGCAGCACGTGCAAAGGCCCTAAGGCACGAGCATGTTTGGCACATCCAAGCAGCAGCAAGAAGGCCTCTGTAGCTGGAATGAGCAGGGAGGACAGTGGTGGGGCGAGATCACGGGGGGCTTCACAGGCATTGGGAGGGCTTTGGTGCAAACATGTAAGGTGAGCTGATGTATGTTTTAAAACGGTTGCTGCGGCTGCCATATAGAGAACAGACTGAAGGGAAGAACGGTGAGAGAAAGGAGACCTGATGGGAGGCCGATCAGCAGGGGGCAGATGTGAGAGAGCCAACAGGTTTGCATTGAATTGTGTGAGGTGCGCGAAAGGAGGAAGGTGAGCATGGCTTCCCTGTATTTGTCCTGAACAGCTGGATAGAGTTGCCATTCTGCTGAGATGTAGGGGAAGAAGACTGGGGAGAAAAATTGGGTTGGTGGTTTTTTAAACTTTGTAGAAAAACACAAATTGTAATTCTGCAATATGGTGGGTTTTTACCAAGTGAACCTATCCAGCTGAGCAAGTCCCAGCCTTCCACCACAAAGTAAACAATATCCTATTACTTATTAATTTTATTATTTATTGGCTGTGTTGGGTCTTCATTGCTGCGCGTGAGCTTTCTCTAGTTGCGGTGAGCAGGGGCTACTCTGTCATTGCGGTGCACAGGCTTCTCATTGTGGTGGCTTCTCTTGTAGAGCACAGGCTCTAGGTGGGGTTCTGTATATGCATCAACATTTAGTGTGGTCAGTCTCTAATTTAGACATTCTAAACGTGAGAAGTGTTTTTTTATTGTGATTTTAATTTGCGGTCCGAGATGACTAACGATTCTGAGCACATTTTCATGTGCTTATTGATCATGTACATATCTTCCTTTGTGAAGTTTCTGTTCCGATCTTTCATCTTTATTGTTTGATATTTTATTGTTGGGTTGCAGGTGATATAGGTATTCATTCCAGATACAGGTGTTCTGAATGTCAGGTAAAGAAAGTTAGCATGAAAAATTATCGTGAATATTTTCTTCTAAGCTGTGGTTGACTTTTCATTTTCTTAGTGATATCTTTTGAAGAGCAAAAGGTTTCAGTTTTGATAGTTTACAAAACTATTATATTTTTCTTTTATGGTTAATGCTTTTTGTGTCTTGAGAAATCTTTGCCTCACTTATGATCAAAGAGGTATTTTCCTATGAATGAAGCTTTATCATCTCAGCTTGTATGTCTAGGTTTATGATTCATCTTGAATTACTTTTTGGGTGTGGTTTGAGATACTTATTGAGGTTTTATTTTTCTAAATGATATGTAGTGGTTTTAGTGCCATATGTTGAAAATACTGTTCTTTCCCCTGTTGAATTACCTTGGCACCCTTTATTGAAAATCAGTTGACCATATATGTCTGGGCTCTTTTCTCTATATGTTTCTGGACTCTCCTCCATCCGCTACTTGTTTATATGCCAAAACCACAGTCTTATTTACTGTAGCTTTAAAGTAAATTTTGAAGGCAACTTCTTTTTCAAGTTTGTTTCGACTCTTCTAGGTTGTTTGCATTTCCAAGTAAATTTTAAATTTAACTTTTCAGTTTCTAATAAAAAATCTGCTAAGACTTTTCCCTGTTAATATTTTCATTGCAATTGTGTTGGCTCTATAGATGAGTCTAGGGAGAATTAACATCTTAACAGTATTCAGTGTTCCATCCATCAACATAGTATTTCTCTCAATTTATGTCTTCTTTAATTTTTCCCAGCAGTTTTGTCATTTTCAATATAGAAATCTTACCTTTTGTTACCTAAGTATTTTTTTCATCATTTATTGAGGTATAATCTACCTATTATGAACTGTACCCATTCTGACTAAAGAAATCAGTGTTTTAATTTATATTTATTGACATAATGGTAAACAGAATGGGTTTTAATTTTGTTTTCCAGTGTTTACTGCTAGTATATAGAAATATAGTTGTATTTACATTTGGTTGTGATGTCACTTCTTAAAATTCTTTATTTTTGCCTCTTTTTTCTCTGTAATATTGGCTTAAAAGAGACCAGACCACTATACAAATAAATTTAAATTATATTAAAACAAAAATTCATATCCTCAGTCACACTGACTGTCTTTCAGCAGCTCAGTAGTGCCTGGTGGCAGCTGGATTGGACGGCACAGATCTTCATCATTGCAGGAAGTTGTGTCGAAAAGCACTGGAGTGATGGGGTGACCACACCTTGGGATTTACCTCATTGTTCACTCGCAATGTTGTATAACTCGTTTTAACAATCTCTGTATTTACAGTACCTTGGAAGTTACATACCTATATCTAACAGCTTAATTAAATGCAGATTACAGTTTCATTTCAAGTCTACCTCATATGTGATGCTGTGTCCTTTGTACTGCATTACATAGAACTAAGAATTGACCACTAGATTTTGCAGCATGGATATAGCTCCTGATCTTGTGTTGGGCACAAAAGCTTGATTTGAGGGGATGATTCAAGAGACAAGAGCAAGAGTGGAAGTGGTGATACTGAGTATAGAGCAGTCACTTTGTTCTGAGAGAAGCGGAGAAATGGTATGTTTGCAGGACAGGAATGTGGGACCACATTGGAGAGATTACAGGACATTAATGTGCTGATAGGAATGATTCACCTGTGAGAGAGGAAGAATCTGACAGTGTGGGAGAGAGGGAGAATTACTGACACGTTGTCCTTTAGCTGGCAGGTGAGAGCAGGTTTGGCAAGTGGAGGTGTCTGTTGGCCGTGGAGAGGGGCCCAGGTGGCTCCACCCACAGTGATGGGAGGATGGGCTGAGCGTTAGCAGTAGGAAGTGATGTGCGGATTCTCTTCTGATTGATTTTATTTTTTTACATCCTAGCATCCAAGATCATAGAGGCCGCTCAATGGGTGGCCTTAGACTTACATGTTCTTCCATTTCACATGTGTATCTTATTCCTTTGCTGTTGTTTCTGTCTTCGGTTTGCCTGGCTCTACAGCCTTCCTGCCTGCTCTCCTTCTGACTTGATTCTTTTATACCATATGTTCAAACACCCACAACTAAGGTCATTAAATCAACAGGGGAAAAAAATCCCGTTTAAGTTAACCCAAGTGGGAAGTAACTGAACATCGAAGTGGGGAGCAGCCTGCAACTTGGCTACTTCAGGGACTTTGTCTCCCTCAAGGTGCCTTTGCATCAGCTCTTTTCTCCTTTGTCCACTGCTGGCTTCCTCTGCTCACTCAAGTTTCGCACCTCTGCAACTCTGGCCTGCACGTGGCCATGCTGGCTACTGACCTCAGTTTACATCATTACGTTTTGGCTTTGGCTTCAGCTGCAGAGACCTGATCTAGACCTGGATTAAATTCACGAGAAAAGGAATTTTGTCACAGGGGCTTTTGCTAAGGTTCTGATCTCCCGCAGGATTGGTGGCCCTGCTCAGGCCTCGTCAGTTACAGCCGGGAGAGTAGAGTCCTTCCACATATAGAATTCCTCTGCCTCCATAAGCTGTCTCATCTCTCAGGCTGAGCCAGGGCAGTTCTTAGCAGGGGCAGTCAGTGTGGAGGCACAGTGATTGGCATTTTCATTCATCAGGCTGTTTGGACTGTTTGTAATACAAGAGAGAATGGCATCTAATTAAAGTGCATGGTTTATTTTATGGACTTTTTAACAATCTGTTTTAACTTTCTGCTTTTTTTTTCTTTTTTGGCTACATTCTATTTATCACAACAAACCCTCAGCAAATATTTGTAGAATGAATGACTTTTGAAATGTTAGATAAGAACTGCCTCTTTTTTCTTAACTACATTGCAATTTTATATTTGTATTTTGGGTTTAAAAAGAAAATGGCTACACTTCAGAAAGCTCTGTATATGAAAAAAAAAAAAAAAAAAAGACTTTTGGCAGAATGCTGCCAGGCAGATCAGAATTCAAACTCATTTACCTGTCCCAATTAACTAAAATGGCAGATTTTGAGCCCTGCTATTGGGATTTAAAGTTATTTTATAATTTTAGAACTTATTTAATAAAATATATTGAGATATTTATATATTTAAGAACATTGTTGTTCCCTTAAGCCCAAATGCACAATTGCTACAAATCTAATAAATATCTTCAGATTGGCTGCAAATTCACTTGGGAGGCAAAATGTTTCCTTAATGCCAACGTGTCCTTTTAATGTATTTGGGTCCAGATGTTTCAACCTCATTTGCTGAAGTGGATGCAGCATTAGTCTGTCAGTTCCCTGCTGTTGGCCTTTATTTAGTATTATTAGAGGCTGTAAGCACGAATACTCATTGGGAAAGTTGAAAAGGCTTTAAATTGAAAAAGGTACCAAGCTGTGGTCCTTGTCCAGAAATCCTGAGGTTGAAAACAACAAAACAAAGTGACCATAAATAAAGCATTAGGATACTAATATTAAAAAGCACCACAGTAGCTAAAAGCAGTCCTGGTGGTACCTGTCTTCCATAGTAGGTGTCAATCAGGGTCCCTAGCACAGAACCAGATCTTCACTGAGGGCCAGTCTCTCCTGCAGGGGAGCATCTAACAAAGCACATATTCCACAACTGGACATGCAAATTCTCAAACATTAACAGGTAACATAAATTGTATTTCCACACGATTGTGCTTAGAAATCTTTGCATGGCGCTGTGCTAACCTTGCGCCCTTAGATCTACTCTACAGATTATTGTACTAAAGTCAATTTCTACTTTAACAGTAATAGTGGGGTATAGTTCTTACACTGTTTCTTAAGAAATGGTAGAACTGCTTGAAATTTCTCTTACATTGACATACATGTTTCATTGTTCTTATAATAGGAGTGTAATAGATTTGCTTTTCGTCTAATTACAGCATAAACCGTAGAATTCAGCACTCCAGTTCTCAGTGTGGTGATGTGCTCTGTAGTTTAATGCTGATTGGTTTTCCGTATATGAATGTGTTTGTAGATGCCCCTTAGGGCCGGAGCTCTGGCCATTAGGAATACCATGTGTGTGTTCATCAGCAAAGACAAGCACCAATGACTAACACATAGATCCACTTTCAGACTATGTTTTCCTAGTTTTAAAAACACAAGGATTTAATGGCCAGTGTTTTATTTTGGATTTTTATGTCCAGGTTTATAAATGAAATGGGCCTATCATTTTCTTATACTATCTATTGATCTTAGAATTAAGAATATCTCCGAGTGATTTTTAAATCTTTTATTTTTATATTTTCTTAAACAATTTGAAAATACAGAGTATTGCTGGTCCCTGAAAGTTTGGTGAAATGTATGTAAAACCATCTGGGCCTGTATTTTTTAGAGTTGGATAAAGGGCAAGGAGTTATGATTACCATTTTAATTTTAAGATTTCCTTCTTGCACCAGAGCGTTTAATATTTTTTCTTAAAGTTTATATAATTTAATTTATTGTCATATAGTTGCTAGTAACATTTTTCAGTCATCTTCAATTCCTTATGCAATAGTTTGTATGTGTGAACAGGGAAGTGGTATGCTGCAGTGCTTTGCAGTTGAAGTCACTTGCTTCCCACTCCTGATTCGAATTACATGGCTCCCTTCCCCAGCTGTGGTACCACTCCTGCATCTGAGGTCCACCATTCCCTGCATTTGGGGGTTCCTCAACTACATATGTATGCCTAAAACACACTAGTGTTATTTTGCATTTTCACATATATTTGCATAAACATATTCATAGTATTTTCTTACTAATTTCTCCTACATCTTTAGCTGTACCCACTTTTCCTTTTCTCTTTCTGTCTCCAGTACACACATCCATGTGCACGTGCGCACACACACACACACAGACACACACACACACTCAACCTTCCCAGAAACTGGTGTATTTTTTCTTTTTGGCAAACTTCACCCTTCTCAATCTTCTGTACTACCCTTTTGTTTGTTTCTGTTTTTTAAAATTTATCTTTTTGGCTGTGTTGGGTCTTCGTTGCTGCACACTGGCTTTCTCTAGTTGCGGCCAGCGGGGGCTACTCTTTGTTGTCGGTGCACAGGCTCCTTATTGTGGTGGCCTCTCTTGTGGAGCACGGGCTCTAGGCGCGTGGGCTTCAGTAGTTGCAGCACACAGGCTCAGTAGTTGTGGCTCACCAGCTCTAGAGCACAGGCTCAATAGTTGTGGCGCACAGGCTTAGTTGCTCTGCAGCATGTGGTATCTTCCTGGGGCAGGGATCAAACCCGTGTCCCCTGCATTGGCAGGCGGATTCTTATCCACTGTGCCACCTAGGAAGTCTTATACTATCCTTTTTATTATTAATTTCTGACTCTCGTTATTCCCTCCCTTCTTTTCTCTGTGGGTTTGTTCTTTTGCTAACTTCCTGGATCAGTCACCTAGCTCAGTGGCGTTATTCTTTCCTAACAGGCCAGTAGGCACTTGTACCACAGCACTGGCTGTTGAGGATGGCATCCCTCCTCATTGGTTGGGGTTTAAACAGTTACGTGTTTAAAATTAACCTTGAAAATAAACATTTAGGGCTATAATTTTTTCTTTAAAATGCCGCTTTGAATCACACTAATTTTTATGAAATTTTAAATTAATTGTATTCTTAAGCTATTATATAATTTATATATTTCCTGAAAGTGGCATGTAAGCAGAAATGAAAATAAGTATATGTTTTACTTTATCAGGTGAAAATGAGATTGTAGTCTATCATGCAAACTTCTGGTCTTGAATAGAACAAATAAGAAAAACCTCCATCATTAATAAAAGTAAACCCCAGAAATTCCCAAGTGGCACTGGAGGCATCTTTCAGTTTAGATACATAGTATTTTCTCATTTCTATTATGAGCTCCTCCATGGTTCATATGCTATTTAGTGCATTTTAAAATACCTAAGTGATTGGCAGCATTATCCTATTATTGATGCCTAACTGAATTGTGTTCTCATTAGGTTGGTGACAATGACATTGATTGCTCAGTATTTGCTAGAGGCCGGAACATGGTCTGTTTTTCATAAAATATTGTGTGCTTATGAGAAATGTGGATTCACTATCATAAACCAGGTTCTCTCCACGTCATAAGCCTGTTTGCTGATTGTTTAAATCCACCATATATACTTTCTAAATGTTTGTCTGCTTGATCTATCAGTTACTAAGAGGAAAGGGTAACATCTCCCGTTATAATAGTGTAGTTTTCCAAACTTGTGGTTCTGTCCGTTTTTACTTTATGAATTTTGAAGCTATATTGTTAGCTGCACAGAAATTTAGAATTTTGCCTGCTTTTTTTTTTTTTTAACATTAGAAAATGGATCTTCTTTGTTTTTATTAGCACCTTTTACTTTAATATCTATTTTGCTGATCTTTTATTGTCAATCACTTGGGGCCATTATGCTTTGGTAGCTGGGTTTTTTCTTCTCAGCATATTTTTTTTTTACAAGAACATGTGGCATATTGATCGTGTCAGCCTCCTTTTTCATTATTTCATTTACTTACATTTTTAATGATTACTGATTATCACTGATTTTTTTTTAATTTATTTCATTTTTTTTCCCTCCTCCTTTTAAAAGGTTTTTGTCGCTGTTCCCTCTTTTTTTCTTTTAGATCAACAAAGTTTTTTAAAAATTTATTTCTGCTCCACTAACTTAGTTTGGTATAATCCTCTATGTCTATTTTTGTGTGTGTGATTATGCATATTTAACTTATTGTAAAAATCTGCTCTTCTCTTCTCAAATAACACTTTAACGTCCTTGTTTTACATATTATTGCCCAGTATTTTAATTTTCTATTGCTACCCAAATGAGACATTACTCTTTTTATACAGTCAATACTTGCTTTGATTTTTTTTTCACATTCACCTAATTCTTTGTTCATTATTTCTTCAGGCATCTCAGACTTTTACATGTAGGTTTGTTTTCCTTTCTGAAATACAGTTGACCTTTGAACAATGTGGGGGTTGGGGCCCCAAACCTTTGCACAGTAAAAATCTTCACATAACTTATAGTCTGTCCTCCTTATATGTGCTTCCTTACTGTTCTTCCATATCCGTGGTTCCACATCTGCAGATTCAACCAACTATGGATTGTGTAGTACTGTAGTATTTACTACTGAAAAAAATCCACATATACGTGGACCTGTGCAGTTGAAACTGTGTTGTTCAAGGGTCAGCTGTACTTCTGTTGGAATTTTCTTTTAGATACAGGGATCTAGTGGTAATGAACTCTGTCTACAACTGTAGGATTTTCTGTCCTCTGAAACAGAAGATGAGAAGCATTTAGCCATCTAAACAACCACCAACAACAGGTACCCGGGCTGCGGGGCTGGAGGGGCCACGTGCAGGTCAGTTCTGCTGTGTGCTTTCTCTGGGTCTGCTCCTGGCAAATGTGGGGCTACCGTGTATTTATAAGGGTAAACTCCAGACAGAAATACATGCTCATTAATGACACGTGACCACTCCGTGTATGGCAAAGAAACCTAGAAAATATGGAACATGCATAGAAAGCGATTCAGATACAGCACTTAAAACCAAGGGAACTCATGCTTTAATAGACACTGAAATCACAAAGGAAGGCCACGTGCCTCAGCAATCTCAATAAAAATAGGAAGTTCTTTTTACATGGTAAATTTCATAATATAAAAAGTTTAATGCCATCTGGAAACTGTAATTTACAAAAAAAGTCCACATAGGCCAAAGATGGCTAACACTGCATACAAGGGGCAGTATGAGTGCCGGGTGGGGAAGGTGTCTAAGGAGGGGCATGTGGCCACGTGTGTCCTTACACGGAACAGCTTTGAAGGATCTGGCACAAACCGAGGCGCAGCTCACAAAGCACATGTGCAGTTCTCCTGGGTAAAACAAAGCATGTGATGGAAATTATACAGTTTTCACGTTCTGCCTACTTACTAAAAACAAAC
Source organism: Hippopotamus amphibius kiboko (assembly GCF_030028045.1). Taxonomy (NCBI): domain Eukaryota; kingdom Metazoa; phylum Chordata; class Mammalia; order Artiodactyla; family Hippopotamidae; genus Hippopotamus; species Hippopotamus amphibius. The sequence continues at coordinate 6,076,577 of NC_080193.1, read as the reverse complement.
CAAGTTATCGTGTTATTCTTTTCCAGCCTGAACTGAAACTAAGAACGTGACAGTTCTCCTTGCGGTGGTGAGGGTGGCAGGACAGGCACTGTGCTGGGGACGTGCTGCAGTGACCGCCTGCTGGGATGCACCGGGACAGAGGAACACGACGAGGACAGCTTGCACAGCAGCACGTGGACCAGGGACTGCCTCAAACCAGTGGAGGTGAGAACATCTTCCTTTTACCACACACCAGTACCAAAACGCATCAGAATGTGAGCCCGAGGAGCTCATTTTGTCTTGGTATATGGACTTAGCTAAGATCAGTGATGTAGCTGAGTCGTTCACTGGTGAGACGTAAGACAGACTCTGCTACCTCGCTTTGCGGTCACACCACAGTTTCTAGGAGAGGGAGAGCTTATTGTTCATATGTGGTGTATTTGCATCTAATGGAGTAGAGTAGGGGCAGGGGTTCCAGTTTCCTGAGCTGAAAAAGAAATAACATCCAATGCTATCTGCATACAGTGAGGAAAAATATTTTTGTAAATTTCACCCACACCCATCGACTCCTTCCAAGTGGTGCAAAGAGCCGAGGACTATGCAGGGGTCATTCGCTTCTGTCCACATGGCTCAGGTTCCCACGCATTCCTGTCAGCTTTACGCACAGCCTGACACTCACTTTCCCTAGATTGTAGAAACAAGACATTATGCTAATTGTTTTCTGTCATGTATACTAGGAGTCAGCAAACTGTTTCTTAAAAGGCTAGATTAAATTTTAGGCTTTATGGACCAAGAGGTAAAATCAAGAATATTATGTAGGTACTTATTTATATAAATATTTTAAAATGTAAAATCCTTTCCTAGCTCATGGCTATAAAAATCCAAGGCTCTGATCAGATTTAGCCTGTGGGTCATCATTTGCCAACCCCTGATCTGTACAAAGAAATCTGCAAATTATACAATCTCACGTAACTTTTAAGTGCATACTTTTTTCAAGGTAGCCTGAAAAATTCACTTTGATTTTACATCCATTTCACTTGTATAGAAAACACCAAGACTGACAATAAACATAAAGAAGCGGTGACTCTACAGTGATTTTTAGATTGGTCCTATTATTTCATCATCTTTGCTTTCCTTTATATCTAGGACCAACCAAAAAAAATCATATATTCCATTTGGCGTTTCAACATGAAACCTACAACAACAAATGTACTTAGGACTGAAACCAGGTTAGGGTCCACGAGTCCTCCTCGCTGGCTTGGTAACCACGGGAAGCGGTCTGGGTGGTGGAGGGCGTGCACTAGAGGGAGGCAGCCTGGGCCTTGCCCTCGTCCTTAGGGATGGAGCACAGACCTGGGCCTTTCCTCCAGGGCTCCTTGGCACTTGGGAAAGAGGCTAAGAGTTGCTGAGAAAGGAACAGCCCAACTATCTACATGTGGATTCAGAAATTTACTTTGAGGTTTATTTCTTGTTATTGAGGACCTGCTTTTGCTATCTAAATGCACAGTGCTATAAACTTGGCTTTCATTTGCTACACTGGTACTTTTATTACCACTTATAAAAGACATAAAGACAACCTCATAGTTGCTTGCTTCTTTATAAAGTATTTTTCTTCCAGCATCGGGATCAGGGTTAGAATGGGACATCCTTACTTTTGCTTTTGTCAACATGGCTATTGGGTTAAACACAAAAAACTTCTATGACATAGCTCAGGAGAGTAAGACAAACTGAATATTATCTTTTCCGAGTACAGTGGGGAACAGGGCAAGTGGTCGGTGTATTTTTATAAAGTGAGATCCTACCCAAGGTTAAAAACTCTCCCTGGAGGCCTTGATGTTAGCGTCCCTCCTGTCAGCCCTGCCTGTCCACTTCCTGTGTGGCTGGTGTTCTGGGACAAGAGGCTGCCCACCTTTGTGTGATGGGCCCTCACAGTGAGGATGGCAGGATTTCAGTTTTAGAATTACGTAAAAGAGGCTTATGTAAATTCTCGAACTAAGTACTAACAGGATTTTCAGCACTTCTTTTCTTTATTAAAATAAGTTAATGGTTACCGCTACCTAGACTGTTCTTTTGTCTCGTCCCAGCTGGCAGCAATATCATGAACTGTGATAGCTGTAGGAAAAGTCCCTCTTTTTTTTCTATGACAACACTTTTAGGAATATCTCTTTGCCTGTTCAGCAGTAATTCAGATGTATGTCCCAGCAGAAACCCCCCCCCGCCCCGCTTCTGAGGCTGTGGACTTTAAAGTCTGTGTGGGGAGGGAATTTGTCCCTCAGACACAGCAGCAGGGATGGCAGGGCATTCTAAGGTGGGGGCAAAATGCAGCTCACAGATGGGAGACGCTAGGATTGTGGGAACCTGGTGGCAGATTTAAATAGGAGGAGTTTTAAAAGCCTAGAGTTGGGAAAAGATAACAAAATTAAGCAGATAATAAAGGGAATAGGAGCTGGAAGGCTAGATTGTGGTTAAGTCTAGTTAGCCATGGGATTTTTCTTTTGTGGGGGTGTGGTTTTCGGGGGTTTTGTTTTTTTTGTGGGTTTTTTTGCTTTTTTTTTTTTTTTTTTTTTTGCCTATAAGGAAACTGAATAATTTCAAACTCCCTCCCTCCAAACTTGATAATTACTTATTGATGACTATTCAAAATTTGACATTTTAAAAAACTTTTTGAGCTTTTAAAAATAATAGCTATAAATGCAAAGTACTATTGATAATAAAACCAAGTTGTTTATCCATGTACAAAAAAGGTCAGTAATGTTTTAAAAGCACAAAGTTGCATTTTTAAATCTCAATTGCATAGTTCTAAAATGCCTGGGTAAGAGTTACATAAATTTTTTTAAGAAAATTCAAGTTTGGTTGACAGAGGAGCCCCAGGGACACTTGTAGAGCTCCACAGAGCAGAGTTCAGGATGGAAGCGCTGTTTCGAAGTGAATTATTGCATTGTTACTCTGATGTTACAATATTATGAGGCCAAAATTGCTACAATTTAATTATAAATCATTGGCATTTTTAAAACCAGTATCCTGTTTTTGGCTACTATAATAACACTTTCATGTAGAATTCAACTTAGATTTTATATATCCCACACCCAACCAGCACCTGAAAGCCTTAAAAAAAACTCTATTTGTATTTCTGTGTATAAAAGGTACTGCATATATACCTCTTAGCAAAATATGTGCTCCCTTTCCTCTCCCCACCCTGGAACCATGACCATTTTTGTACAAAAATCCTGTTGAAGAATCACCTCAAAGATGAGAAGCAGGGAGTTCAAAGGTAAACATTTGGTGACGTGTGTAGAAAATTCCATGAGCCTCCTGTATCAACCCCACAGAAGTCCTGGCCTTTGGTGAATCTGGCCTAGAGTCCCAGGGGGGCCACCAGTGTGTGTGTGTGTGTGGCATCTGGGCATGGTGGCGCCTGTGCCCGGGGAGCACACCCACGGCTGGGATGGCTGCACGCAGGCAGGAGCAAGGCCGAGTGCAGAGAGCCGGGCTGCGGGCCTCCGTGCTCCGAGCCTCCGTGCTCCGAGTCAGTGTGGGTGGGTATAAAAGATGCTTTAGCATTTAGAGGAAGGAAAAAATCTTCCTGGGGACAGAAACTTGTAGCCGTTTCCAGAAGGCAGTCTCAAAGGGCATGTGGGAGCTGCGGCAGGAGGGCCGGTGGGCAGCGTGCTCAGCGAGGTGGTCTCTGTGTGCCAGTGTCCGTTGGGAGGAGCTTTTGGGGGCGTTTCGCCAGGTTGCTGCAAAGACAGCTCCTTAAGTTCCAGCTTGTCTGCTGCTTCCTCCTTCTTGTTGTGCCGAGGTGACAAGTTTAATAGACTGAGGACATCTCTCTTGGAAGTCATCGTTCCAGGGGTCCCCCGGAATATTTTCATTGGTCCCGTGGGATGCTGGGGTGTGCTCTGCCAGAACATCTTCAGGTTGTGGACAGCCTGCACCTTCTCGTCGATGGCCGCCATCTTCAGTTTGTCTATGTCGGGAGCATCCGCTGGACTTGAGCGAGCGGAGCCAGCTGAGGAGTAGGAGAGAGCTGGGGACGGTGCGCTTCCAGCAGGAGACTGGTGGCCTGAGCTCGGGGACATGTTCCTTGGTGATTTGGAAATGTGAGCACTATAAGGAGAGCTGGGATACTTCAGCTTAAAGAGAGGCTGGTCGGTCAGGGAAGTCTGGGAGTCGGAGCCGGGCGATGGCCGGCCACTGTGCTGGTTTGGGCTGTCTTTGATGGACGCCTCCGAGGTGGTGGGGCTGCTGTATCCTGAACTCACCTTGGGTAGGGAAGAGCTTCTGGCTGGGGGCTTTGGTTTGATAGTAACTGGCGATGACTGGCTCTTCTGGTGGGAGAGGGCAGGCCTGCTGAATGCACTTGTCTCCGATGCTCTGAAGACGGCCGTGCTGTTGGGCACAGACATGCCATCTTCAGGGTTAGTGCCCTTGTCCGGACCACCGCCCCTCTGAAGGCGCTCCACCGCAATGAGATGACTCTGTGTCTCCTCTAGAATCTTCTGGGCCAACTCTTGTGGATCAAGCTTTGGGTTGCTTTCTTCTTGGGATTTCACGGTACTATCTGTTTCTGTGCTAGACTGGTCTGATTCTCCTGTATCTGAACTTGCTAGTTTCCCAACCTTTTGGAAGGGTGAGTTTGGGCTGGGAATCAGAGTCATCTTGACTGGAGAGTGTGGAGTGCTGATGCTCCCCTTGGAGCTTCCCGACACTTTCACACCGCCAGCTGTCCCCATCTGGGGCTGTTTGTGACCTGGTGAGAAGCTAGTCTTTCTGTTTTCTTGGTAGGCCGCCAAAGGCTCAGTGCTGATGATGGAGAACCCTTCGTATTCTTCTTCATCTTTGCTGCCTGCAGGGTGCGCTGAGGGGGACAGCTGGCCCCGAGGCAGGGTGGATCGCTGTGGGTAGGTGTTCTTGGACCGGTCGCCGTCCTGCCGCGCTCGAGGACCCCCGCCTTCCGACCCGCCCTCAGGCTTGGAGACAAAGCTCATTGAGGAGGCGATGGAGCTCAGGCTGTACACAGAGATGGCGTCTGAGGCTACGCTCTCTGCACCGGTGGGAGAGAAAGGAGGGTGCTGGTAGCCCAAGGGCAGAGCGTTGGAGACAGACTGGGCTGAGGCCAGAGACTCCAGGGAGGATGAGCTGTCAAGGCTGAGGCGCTTGGGCAGCTCAGTGGAATCTGAGACAAAACATAAGCGCCCAGAGGACAGTTAGAATTCTGCATAGTTTTGATTTTTCTTTCATAGGCATCCTTATATGTATAGAAGCTAGCAAAGAATTATGCAAGTGTTACTTATACACAACTTGAATTCATCTTACAAGCCTGAAAAATACAGTCCTGTTGGAAAAAGTAAATCTTACACTGGGGACAAAAACACCCCAGGAGAGCCCACAGCCCTGCACGCGGCAAACCCCACCATGCGCCCACCTCCACTCTGCTCCCTATCTCACGGGACCCCATGGCGGCCTCCTGCACTGAATGGGGCAACCTGTGATGCCCCGTCCTAAACCCTCACCCACCATCCCTTCCATCTATGGCCCCATCACTCCACATCCCAGGAACCTCCTCGGAGTCACTTACACTCCTACCCGCACAGCCTCTCCGCTCACCTGCTCATAACTCCAATCAGGCTTTCATCCTCCCCAGTGCATGTAAAGGTCACCAGTGGCCACCCCCAAACCTGCTGTTCACTGCTCAGTTCTGCACAGTGGATCACACCCAGCCTTCCAGGCCCTCTCCTCATCTCTGTGACCTTTGACCCCAGGAGTGCCCACAGGACACAGTCCCCTTCTCCTTGGACCTGTGTGCACATTTATGTCTCCACAGTGGACTTCTCTAACCAGCTACCTATGAAGGTGTCCAACAGATATTTCAAAACAATGTGTCCAAGAGGGAACTCAGACCCGTTCCTTCTGCCACTTTCAAAAGGCAGCCCTGTCTGGCAGCTGTTCTAAAGAACAGGATGTCACCTCTGACCCTCTCTCTCTCTGAGCACAATCAGCAGGCCCTGTTGGCTGCCTTCAAGCCTTGGCCACCATCCCAGCCAGCATTTAGCATCACTCCGTCCCTTGAGAACGGCAGGCAGGCTCGCCCCAGGGTCTGAAAACCGCCTCGCGAGACCCGCCCTGGGCGCCACTGCTCCTTCCTGCCTCTGCTCCAATGCCACCCTCCCTTCCTAGTCCCTTAATCAGCACGTTTTCTGCAGAGCACGTGGCAGCACCTCGTCTAACAGTGCTACGTGTAAGTTCATCGTAAGTTGAGTTCCACGCGAGCAGGGAGTTTGTTATTTGAATATTCCCTAACACACAACAAATGTCCACTCACTTAATTCCTGCTCTTCCCAAACCGTAATCAGGGTCATGCCCGTGGCTCCTAGAGGCCCCTTGGGGCGGCACCACGCGGAGCTCTTACCAAAGAGTGCGAGCAGGGCCTGGAGCGCAAAGTGCATGGTCCGCCGATTGGCTTGTTTCCCCGTTTTCAGGATTACTTCCTCCTGGCCAACCTCGCAGAGATCAAAACCTAAAGAAACAAAGAATATAAACACGTGCTTCCTTAGGGAAGATTCCATCCTGAAGAGGATGAATTCTGTAGGGTGCCTCACCCAGTCCCAGCGGAACCCCTGCAGACCCCTCGGAAAGCGCCGCCTGGATCCCCCACCTGCATGTCATTCACGTGAACGTCCGTCATGTGAACTGACAAGGGCCGGCTCTGCGCGCCTCACACCTGCTCAGCGTTGCTCCCCCTTGCTGTGTGCAGGCCTCTGTCCCTTCGTGGGGCGCTGGCTGCTTTCCCGCCCTGAATGAACTGCGTTCTCCAGAGAGGAGGGTGGGAATTAACACATCACCTCCACTCTTTTACAGAAGAACAGTCCACTTAAAGAAGACTGTCCAGGAGAAACCCTGGCCACTCCATTTAAAGCTGGTGCAGGCGAAGGTGGAAGCTTCTCAAGGACAAGGACAGTTTCTCCACGCGTGGTGAGTGTCTGCCACAGTGTCTGAGATGAGCTCTCTCCGATGCTGCAGAATCTGCTCTTGGCTGAACCGCCCTGCAGGGAAGCCCTGCTCTGCTGGAGGCCAAGGGGCTGCTCCCGAGACACGACACGGAGCCGGCACAACAAAGGCCAGGAGGCTGCCTAACGAGCTGTTGCCACAGCAGCTCTGAGACACATGGGGGGCCAGCACGTCTCCCGGGAAGAGTGCAGGAGGAAGAAGCCAAACACAGACGCCACAGCCAGTGCTGTGTCCACAGGCGGGGCCACCAAGCAAGGAGATAGGGCCTAAGAGCCTCAGCACAGAACATCGCCACTCGCGGATCACAGAGCGCTGCTTGCAACAGTGCAGACACTCACTGCTGGCAGCCAGGGGGCGGCCCTGTGATCCCAGGCCTTCTGCTCCTTTGAGCTCACAGTGTTCCCACAGCAGGGACCCATGACACACTATGCACGATGGAGAGCACTCGCCAAAGGAAAATTCTCTTTTTTATTCTTGTAATTCTGATATTGGTTCGGACACTGTCACTCCTGTGGTAATTAGATTCAATAGAGCAGCCACTCAGCATTCTGGTTGCTCTGGGACATTTTCCTCTCTGAACTCAGAAATAAACAGTCCCTGAAAACAACGGGAAGGTCTTAGAGAACTCAGCACTTAGAAAACGAATATCTAATAATATAAATGTATCTTTTAGTTAGAAAACTCTACTTTATCAAAGTGATTTGAACTGGTTGCTCCAATAAAACTGAGTCCTCTAAATAAGCCACAGCCCTGTGATGGGTTGTGATGGTGCTGAGGGCTGGAGAGGGTATGCTTCTCCCCAATCTCAGTCCAAAGGATTTAAAGATTAGAAAAGTATGCACACCCATCTCACCCTTTGAGTATCAGTGGGATTCGGGAAGTACAGAGACATAGAAGAGCATCAACGAAAATCACCCCGGATCCCAACAGCAGAGAGAGCCAGTGACATACCTGGCAAAGGGGCCTCAGAAACCGCCTGTCCACAGGGGAGGAGGGCTGGCCCCGCCACACCCACTCCTGAGGGGGGCTGAGGCCCTGCGTGAGGATGAGAGCTTCTCTTTATACAGAAGGACCTTGACTTTGTTCTAGCCTCACCCTGCAGCTTGTCACAGAAGTGAAGAGACCCATCCTGGTGGACCTGGCCTTTCTCACCCTTGCTCCATTTTCTCCTGAGTACATTTAATTAGATATAAATTTACACCAGGAAGACATGTTTTAAGTCCACAGAAAACAAGCAAATAGTACAAATCATAAAGGACATTGAAGCTTTTACTCGCAGGGGATCTGGAGCCCCTGTGGGGCTGTGCCATATGTTGAGGTGGGCTGGGAAAGGTCATCTACAAATGGGCTAGAAAAGATGGCCCAATACTGAATATCCAGGCTTCCCAAGAGAATAACAGTTCCTTAAAAAGGAATCTCAGGGATGGCAATCAAGATGGCAGAGTAGGAGGACGTGCGCTCACTCCCTCTTGCAAGAGCACTGGAGTTACAACTAACTGCTGACCAACCATCCACAGAAAGACACTGGAACTCACCAAAAAAAAACCACCCCACATCCAGAGACAAAGGAGAAGCCACAATGAGACTGCAGGAGGGGCGCAGTCATGTTAAAATCAAATCCCGTAAATGCTGGGTGGGTGACTCACAAGCTGGAGAACAGTTATACCACAGAAGTCCTGAGGGTTCTGAGCCCCACATCAGGCTTCCCAACCTGGGGGTCCAGCAACGGGAGGAGGAATCCCCACAGAATCAGACTTTGAAAGCCAGCTGGATTTGACTGCAGGACCTCCACAGGACTGGGGAAAACAGAGACTCCACTCTTGGAGGGCACACAAAAAAGTGTGCTCACCAGGACCCAGGGGGAAGGAGCAGTGACCCCATAGGAGACTGAACCAGACCCACCTGCTGGTGTTGGAGGGTTGCCAGCAGAGGTGGGGGGCAGCTGTGGCTCACCGAGGAGACAGGGGCACTGGCAGCAGGGGTTCTGAGAAGTGCTCATTGGCCTGAGCCCTTCCAGAGTCCACCATTAGCCCCACCAAAGAGCCTGTAAGCACCAGGGCTGGGTTGCCTCAGGCCAAACAACCACAAGGGTGGGAACACAGCCCCACCCACTGACAGACAAGCAGATGAAAGTGTCACTGAGCTCCACCCACCAAATCGGATTAAAGTTTTACCGAGCTCCACCCACCCAGGCCAATCCAGCATCAGTCCCTCCCATCAGGAAGCACCCACAAGCCTCCCAGACAGCTTCCTCCACAAGAGGGCAGACAGCAGAATCAAGTAGTATCAGCAGTATTTCATCTGTGGAACTGAAAATCATGGCCACAGAAAGAGAAAATGAAAAGGCAAAAGACTTTGTACCAGATGAAGGGACAAGATAAAACACCAGAAAAACAACTAAATGAAGAGGAGATAGGCACTCTTCTGGAAAAAGAATTCAGAATAATGATGGTGAAGATGATCCAGGACTTTGAAAAAAGGTTGGATGCAAAGATCGAAAAGTTGCAAGAAAAGTTTACCAAAGACCTAGAAGAATTAAAGAACAAACAAACAGAGATATGCAACACAATAACTGAAATGAAAAATACACTTGAAGAAACCAATAGCAGATTAACTGAGGCAGAAGGACGAATAAGTGACCTGGAAGACAGAATGGTGATCATCACTGATGCAGAAAAGAATAAAGAAAAAAGAATGAAAAGAACTGAAGACAGCCTAAGAGACCTCTGGGACAATGTTAAACGCACCAACATTCGCATTATGGGGGTCCCAGAAGGAGAAGAGAGAGAGAAAGGACCTGAGAAAATACTGGAAGAGATTATAGTTGAAAACTTCCCTAACATGGGAAAGGAGATAGCTACCCAAGTCCAGGAAGCACAGAGAGTCCCAGGCAGGATAAACCCAAGGAGAAACATGCCAAGACATATCGTAGTCAAACTGACAAACATTAAAGACAGAGAAAAGTTACTAAAAGCAACAAGGGAAAAACGACAAATAACACAAGGGAACCCCCATCAGGTAAACAGCTGATTTCTCAGCAGAAACTCTGCAAGCCAGAAGGGAGTGGCATGATATATTTCAAGTGATGAAAGGGAAGACTTACAACCAAGTATACTCTACCCAGCAAGGATCTCATTCAGATTCGAGGGAGAAATCAAAAGCTTTACAGACAAGCAACAGCTAAGAGAGTTCAGCACCACCAAACCAGCCTTACAACAAATGCTAAAGGACCTTCTCTAAGTGGGAAACATAAGAGAAGAAAAGGACCTACAGAAACAAAAACAAAACCATTAAGAAAATGGTACTAGGAACATACATATCGATAATTACCTTGAATGTAAATGGACTAAATGCACCAACCAAAAGACACAGACTAGCTGAATGGATACAAACACAAGACCCATATATATGCTGTCTACAAGAGACCCACTTCAGACCTAGGGACACATACAGACTGAAAGTGAGGGGATGGAAAAAGATATTCCATGCAAATGGAAATCAAAAGAAAGCTGGAGTAGCGATACTCATATCAGATAAAATAGATGCTAAAATAAAAAATGTTACAAGAGACAAGAAAGGACACTACATAAAGATCGAGGGGTCAATCCAAGAAGAAGAGATAACAATTATAAATATATATGCACCCAATATAGGAGCACCTCAGTACATAAGGCAAATGCTAAACTAACAACTATGAAAGAGGAAATCGACAGTAACACAATCATAGTGGGGGACTTTAACACCCCACTTACACCAATGGACAGATCATCCACACAGATAATTAATAAGGAAACACAAGCTTTAAATGACACAATAAATTGGCTGGATTTAATAGATATCTATAGGACATTACATCCAAAAACAGCAGATTACACATTCTTCTCAAGTGCACATGGGACATTCTCCAGGATAGATCACATTTTGGGTCATAAATCAAGCCTTGGTAAATTCAAGAAAATTGAAATCGTATCAAGCATCTTTTCTGACCACAATGCTGAGATTAGAAATCAATTACAGGAAAAGAACTGTAAAAAACACAAACACAAACACATGGAGGCTAAACAATACGCTACTAAATAACCAACAGATCACTGAAGAAATCAAAGAGGAAATCAAAAAATACCTAGAGACAAATGACAATGAAAACACAACGACCCAAAACCTATGGGATGCAGCAAAGGCAGCTCTAAGAGGGAATTTTATAGCGATACAATCCTACCTCAAGAAACAAGAAACATCCCAAATAAACAATCTAACCTTACACCTAAAGAAACTAGAGAAAGAAGAGCAAACAAAACCCCAAGTTAGTAGACGGAGAGAAATCATAAAGATCAGAGCAGAAATAAATGAAATAGAGACAAAGAAAACAATAGCAAAAATCAATAAAACTAAAAGCTGGTTCTTTGAGAAGATAAATAAAGTTGATAAACCTCTAGCAAGACTCATCAAGAAAAAGAGGGAGAGGACTCAAATCAATAAAATTAGAAATGAGACAGAAGTTACAACGGACACCACAGAAATAAAAAGCACCATAAGAGATTACTACAAGCAAGTATATGCCAATAAAATGGATAACTTGAATGAAACGGACAGATTCTTAGAAAGCTATAACCGTCCAAAACTGAATCAGGAAGAAACAGAAAATATGAACAGACCAATCACAAGTAATGAAATTGAAACTGTGACTAAGAATCTCCCAACAAACAAAAGTCCAGGACCAGATGGATTCACAGGTGAATTTTATCAAACATTTAGAAAAGAGCTAACACCCATCCTTCTCAAACTCTTCCAAAAAATTGCAGAGGAAGGAACACTCCCAAACTCATTTTATGAGGCCCCCATCACCCTGATACCAAAACCAGACAAAGATACTACAAAAAAAAGAAAACTACAGACCAATATCACTGATGAATTTAGATGCAAAAATCCTCAACAAAATACTAGCCAACAGAATCCAACAACACATTCAAAGGATCATACACCATGATCAAGTGGGGTTTATCCCTGGAATGCAAGGATTCTTCAATATATGCAAATCAATCAATGTGATACACCATATTAACAAAGTGAAGGATAAAAACCACATGATCATCTCGATAGATGCAGAAAAAGCTTCTGACAAAATTCAACACCCATTTATGATAAAAACTCTCCAGAAGGTGGGCATAGAGGGAACCTACCTCAACATAATAAAGGCCATATATGACAAACCCACAGCAAACATCATTCTCAATGGTGAAAAACTGCAAGCATTCCCTCTAAGATCAGGAACAAGACAAGGATGTCCACTCTCGCCACTACTACGCAACATCGTTTTGGAAGTCCTTGCCACAGCAATCAGAGAAGAAAAAGAAATAAAAGGAACCCAAATTGGAAAAGAAGAAGTAAAACTGTCACTGTTCACAGATGACATGATACTATACATAGAAAATCCTACAGATGCCACCAGAAAACTACTTGAGCTAATCAATGAATTTGGTAAAGTTGCAGGATACAAAATTAACACACAGAAATCTCTTGCATTTCTATACACCAACAATGAAAGATCAGAAAGAGAAATTAAGGAAACAATCCCATTCACCATTGCAACAAAAAGAATAAAATACCTAGGAATAAACCTAACCAAGGAGGTAAAAGACCTGTACTCAGAAAACTATAAGACACTACTGAAAGAAATCAAAGAAGACAGAAACAGATGGAGAGACGTACCATGTTCTTGGAATGGAAGAATCAACATTGTGAAAATGACTATACTACCCAAAGCAATCTACAGATTCAGTGCAATCCCGATCAAATTACCAATGGCATTTTTCACAGAAATAGAACAAGAAATTTTACGATTTGTATGGAAACACAAAAGACCCAGAACAGCCAAAGCAATCTTGAGAAGGAAAGATGGAGTTGGTGGAATCAGGCTTCCTGAGTTCAGGCTATACTACAAGGCTACAGTGATCAAGACAGTATGGTACTGGCACAAAAACAGAAATACAGATCAATGGAACAGGATAGAAAGCCCAGAGATAAACTATGGTCAACTAATCTATGACAAAGGAGGCAAGGATCTCCAATGGAGAAAAGGCAGCCTCTTCAATAAGTGGTGCTGGGAAAACTGGACAGCTACCTGTAAAAGAATGAAATTAGAACACTTCCTAACACCATACACAAAAATAAACTCAAAATGGATAAAAGACCTAAATGTAAGGCCAAGCACTATAAAACTCCTAGAGGAAAACATAGGAAGAACACTCTTCGACATAAATAACAGCAAGATCTTTTTTGATCCACCCCCTAGAGTAATGGAAATAAAAACAAGAATAAACAAATGGGACCTAATGAAACTTCAAAGCTTCTGCACAGCAAAGGAAACTATAAGCAAGACAAAAAGACAACCCTCAAAATGGGAAAAAATAGTTGCAAATGAATCAGCAAAGGACTAATCTCCAAAATATATAAACAGTTTATCCAGCTCAATATGAAAAAAAACCAAACAACCCAATCAAAAAATGGGCAGAAGACCTAAATAGGCATTTCTCCAAAGAAGTCATACGGATGGCCAAGAGGCACATGAGAAGCTGCTCAACATCACTAATTATTAGAGAAATGCAAATCAAAACGACAATGAAGTATCATCTCACACCGGTTAGAATGGGCACCATCAGAAAATCTAGAAACAGTAAATGCTGGAGAGGGTGTAGAGAAAAAGGAATGCTCTTGCATTGCTGGTGGGAATGTAAATTGATACAGCCACTATGGAAAACAGTATGGAGGTTCCTTGCAAAACTAAAAATAGAACTATCATATGACCCAGGAATCCCACTGCTGGGCATATACCCAGAGAACACCATCATTCAAAAAGACACATGCACTCCAGTGTTCATTGCAGCACTATTTACAATAGCCAGGACATGGAAGCAACGTAAATGTCCATCAACAGATGAATGGATAAAGAAGATGTGGTACATACATACAATGGAATATTACTCAGCTGCAAAAAGCAATGAAACTGGGACATTTTTAGAGACATGGATGGACCTAGAGACTGTCATACAGAGTGAAGTGAGTCAGAAAAACAAATATCGTATATTAACACATATATGTGGACTATAGAAAAATGGTACAAATCAACTGGTTTGCAAGGCAGATATAGAGACACAGATGTAGAGAATAAACATATGGACACCAAGTGGGGAAAGCGGGGAGGGTTTGGGGGGGAATGAATTGGGAGATTGGGATACCAAATTGTACACTCTAAATATATGCAGTTTATTGTAAAAAATAAATAAAAAGTTAAAAAAAAGATATCAAAAAAAAAAAAAAGAAGTGATGGCAGCCTGGACTCTACTGTGACAGCAGAGGTGATCAGAAGTGGTCAGACTGGGAATGTGATGGGGTTTTTAAAAAAAAAAAAAAAAAAAAATCTCGGCCCTGCCATGTTTGATGGCTGGTCCCTGTAGCAGTGAATCCAGGCCACGTCAACCTCCAAAGATTACCCACTCCCTCAGGTTAAAAACCAAGGACCTTTCACTGGCCTCATGGCCCCAGGATCTGCCCCATCCTCTTCCTCATCCACCCCCGTGTCCCCTGCACCCCGCCCAGGCCTCAGGCTCACTGATGCTCTTCCCTCTGCCTGGATCTTTCACTCACAGGCTCTGGGCCTGCCAGGCTCCCTGCCCTCACCCCTCCAGCCCATCACTGTGACCTGATGCTTTTGTCTGTCACGGGGCTTCCTCACTTTCTGAGGTGCTCCCCTTAGATTAGGTCTTTCTATGTCCATCTTCCTCTCTAGTATTAGGTCCTTCTATATCCGTGTTCCTCTCTAAGAGGGCAAGACTTTTTATCCTTTCTTCACTGCTATATCTGCAGTACCTAGAACCCTGCCCGACACAGAACTGGTGTTTTTAAAAAAAAAAAAAAAGTGAGGCGTGAATGGCTTCCTGGAAGTCACACAGGCACTTACTGGGGCAGGAGGAGAGCCACCTAGCCTCTCAAGGTGTTTTATGAACAAATGCATCTGTGGTAAGAAAGTAGCAACATTGTTGGGAGCTGCCTCAGCTGTGTTACAATGTTGAAAAAGGCAGAGTGTTCTGGATTGAACAAGGATCCTGGAACATGCAGTTCTAGGTCCCCATAGTCAACCAAAGGTGGTTTCAAGTGTATTTTTTTTCTGCCAAGTTCCAGTCGCCAGAGACCAGTATTGAAATCATTATTTGATGGCTTCAGTTTCTTTTCTTTAATCATGGCCTGACTCCCAGCAATACTGAAATCCAGCGGATTCATCTTAACGCGATGACTACAAATGGAAATCATAATGTAGGGAAAATGGGACAAAGCCAAAGGCCATTTGGAAATTGTGCGAAAGCACTAGAGTCTTTGTGTTAGCTATTTTTAAGTAATAAACTAAGAAAACACTAAGACTCCTAACAGTCTACCAACTTTACCCAATACAACTAGGAGAAAAATAGATTTTTAAAAAATAGAATGAAAGAAGCCAACTAAGTCAAGGATGCTCTGTCCTACCTAGAGCCGCCAGGAACTCATGACACCCCGGGAGCCGCCACAGCTGGACGCTGATGGAGACCTGAATGGGGGCCGATGCGAAGTCCTGCTCCTTCTCGCCGGCCTGCAGCTGGACCAGCACCTGGTGGAGCTGAGTGGGGAGAGCGTCAGCGTCCGCTGCGTCCACCCATCCCCCCCCCCGGGATCTGTCCCCAAGTTTTTCTTGTGTCACCTGTTATTGTCATCACTAATGACCTTATACGTGGGTAGCATTTGAAATTCTTTTTATGGTGCCTCCATGCCTATTGTCCTGCTGTTCTCTCTCTGGGAGCTTGAGGGCTGGCCCACAGGCAGGGTTTCTGCTTCCAGCCTCTTCCCTCGGGCACTGGCCACGGGGCTCTGAGCACAGGAGGGGGCTCGGGGCCTAGAGAAGGGCTGGGTGTCCCGGACACACAACCTGCTGAGTGGGTGAACCCCACCCCGGGCCTTCTGTGGGTTCACTGTGTGTCGCTCCTGCCCCTGCTGTTCTGAGGGAACTTGAAAAGGTCAAATCAAGAGCACATGAAGGGTGGAGCAGGAAAGGGGAGCCAGAGTGGAGGGGGGCAGACTGCCTGAGCCAGCGGCACTGCCCCCGCCTGAGCGCGTACTGGTGAGACAGCAGTGCCAGGGGGACCGTGGGGTGGGCGGGTTGAGGGGCTCACCTGACGACAGTGCTACTTAGAGTGGTACTCACCATTCCAACCATATTTTTAACAGCCTTCGGCCAGCAGATTATAAGAGAAAGAGAGAGAAAGAGAGAGAAAGAAGAGAGTTTAGACTCAAGCACAGGTAGTTATGCAACACACGCTGATCACTGCTGTAGGAAGCACCACACCGGGCCCGCGGCTCTGACCCGGAGGGGAGAGGAGCGAGAGTCAGCAGGGACACACAGGAGGACGCACAGCCACGCCCAGGCCAAACGTGCTGGGGGCGGGGGGGCGGGGTGGGGGTGGGGGGTCAGGGCCGGGGTCGGCCAGACAGGCCACTCTGTAAGCAGAGTCTGAGGTTCCAGAGTGGTTCGGAAATGCCTGCCATCCCCAGCCACCCTGTGGAGCTCCCTGTGCTGCCACCAAAAGCAAGAAACTAGGCTATCGGCTCCTTAGATGCTCAGCCTTGCCCTGCAAATGTAACTCTAGTTTTTTCTTTCTGTAGAGCACAGGCTTGTAGCCCTGGGTTCAGGATGTTTAAATGTCTTCCTGATTCTATTCAACAAGCAGATCTAACACACTTATTACAAAATGAGCAGAAACTTTGTGAAGGGGCCAGATCCGTGAGCTACATTCCAAATCCAGGCTGGAAACCAGCCCAGGGAGGGGAGGCTCCAGGCACCGCTCAGATTTTCAGAGGTTAACCCGAGATGGAGCAGCTTCACTTCTTACACATAGAAACAGTTCTGCTAAAATGAAATCTGCTGATATCTAATAACAATGTGTACTACTTTTTCAAATTATTACACTCTGAGATGACCAGAGAAAACTGTTCTGTGCTCTTTAGACAGGGGTTGCTATACTGTCACCCAGGGGCTTGTTCTAGACCCTCACTGGCCAGTAGGAAGATCAGAAGCTCTTAGGCCAAGTTGAGGAGGGCCTGCATGATGCTAAGGGTTAGAATCCTTCCGTTTTCTGAATCAGATCTACATTCTCCTAAAAGAAAGCACTTTTTGAACACCTACTAAGCACTATATTTCATGAGAGTTGACTTTGTGTTCACCACTGTGCCTCAGTGGTGGTTTCGTTTCAGACAGGGGTCATACTCTGATCTGAGAATAAGCATTGGAACACCTGTAGCCATCCTGACAGGCTGGCCCTACACCTGCCGGCTTGGGGCTGGTGGCTGCACCTCTTGTCATTCGGCAGAAACAGTTGGTGGTTAGGGATGACAAGGTGCAGGAGGCCACAGAATGAAGAGTTTTCAAGAAATGTCCTGAGACCACAGGGGCTCCTTAAGCATCCCCTGAGGCCCTAACACTCTTGGGACTCAGCGCCCAGAGAGGACACTGCGAGAACTTGCTCCTCTCTGCCTGCACGTCTCAGGCCCTCGCCTTTTCCTTCTCATTACCTAGGCTGGAAAAAACAGACTGCGTCACATGCAGGTTCCTATCTGGGGCCAAATCATTGTCTCTCCAACTCAGCAGAGCCCTCAGGCCTGGGCTCAGCTGTCCTGGCTCGACTCACCCGGCTGATGAGCTGCTCGCCCGTCTCCGAGGCAGTGATGAGCTTGCAGAGGGCTTGGAGGGCAGGGTTAGGCAGACCTAAAGCAAGAAGCAGGCAGGCGTTATCCAGAGGGGCCTCCGCACCCACGGTCCTGTGCCTTCCGAGGGGAAAGCACCCCAATGCTCAGTTTTGGTGGCATTTTTAAAAGCTTGGGACAGCCACACGTGTGTGTCCATGTCTGACTTGTCTCTGAGAAGGACAGGTGGAGGCAGGGCCGGTCCTGACCCTGCTGTGTCCTCCAGGCATGTAGTCACATGCCAGGACCCTGACGTCACTCAGGCAGCATCACCCCCTCCAAGTGAAGCACAAAGGGCAGCCCTGAGCATCTGTACCCTGCGTCACCCTGGGGTCAGCCACATGGCTCTGTCAGATCCGAAGCTGCTGATTAAATGTTAATAGCAGCTACTGTTTGCCCAACATGACCTCATGTCACCCCAGGAAGGGGCAGAGGGTGTGTTGCCATCACAGGTGGAAACACCAGGTCGGGAGCACTCATTTCCCCCACGTCAGGAGGAGTCTGTGTCTGGGAATCCTTGGCAATTCTCAGGAGACCCTCGCTCCTCCCCACCTGAGACCCGGCAGGGGCCACGGCCAACCCCCACCCTGGGCGTGCTGTCAGCGGAGGCTCACCCAGCAGGGACTGGAGGGTACTGCTGCACTGCTGGAGCCGGTCGCCCGGGTCAGAGGTCGGGAAGAAGACAGCCGCAGGCAGGCCGCTGGCTGGGGGGTCCAGCCGGAAGCCCACAGCAGTGAGGAGGGCCTGCCAGCCCGGGATGCCGCCCACTTTGTTCTCCACGCTCTGCTGGGATGTGTACATGGCGTTGCGCTGCCCATTCTGAATGCGCTGCAGGGACTTCTCCACCTGCAGGGGAGGAGGGGAGGGGAAGGGAGGGGGGAGTGAGACACCGCTTTTGGCGGCGGGGGTGGGGGGGGGCTGGTTTCTCTCCAGGTGGCTTTGGGGAAACATAAAACCTGTGTGGGAAGCCGCAGGGCTGACAGCTGCCACCAGGGAGGGGCTGCTACAGTCAGAGCCAAGGGCTGGAGACTCAGAAGAGTGCTGTCCCCTCCCTAACCTGGCTTCGGGCTCTCCTCTATAGACACTCACGTGATCTGTCTGAAAGCTGATCTCCGGTCAAGGGCCTGCCCCAAACCCTGCAACGGTGGCTCCCCGGCCTTCAGGACCTCCCTCGCTGCCCGTGTGCCCCACACACACCAAGCAGAGCCCACCATGGGGCTTTAGTCTCCCAGGCCTCCAACTCCTTTGTCCTGTAGCACTGACATACGGAGCCTGTGTCCCCCTGCACCACGGGCCCCTTCCACCTTCCAGTGCCACCAGGTAACTGCCACCTTAGCTCCCAGGGAACGTCTACGGCATCTGCGACAGCTGCATGCCTGCCTTTGGCTGTTCTTCTAAGGGAAACCTCAGTCCGTCCTGAGATGTCACCTGCCCTGGGGCACACCTACCATCACGGGAGGGGAAGGAGAGTTCTCCAGGATGTCACTTGAGACTTTTCTTAGAGTAAAACCCTGGGCTGCTGGGGGCTGACATCACAGGCAGGAGGAAATGTGTGTTCCCGGGCAGGAAAGGCAGCCAGCCAGCTGGCAGTCCCTCGGGGTGCAAGGGCCCTGGAGACACTGCCCACTGGGTAGTTAGAAGGAGGGAAGGATTGGTCAACTTGACCCATGGCCCCTACACTCACCCCAGAAGACGAAGCCAAGAAAGAGAAAACCCTTAGATATACTTGAGGGCCCTCAAGGCTGAATGGGAGCTGAGAGGCCTGGCTCTTGTTCCACGGCCTGGCCTGGGAGGAGAAAGCAAACGGGCCACAGCAGGGAAGGAGTGCACCTCTGGGGGTGACAGGGACCTGAAAAGGGTCCTAGTGCGGAGCAATGTAAAGGCTCCATGCAGCTTCCAGGCACACGTTAAAATCAGTTGGGAAAGTCTCCCCCAAATTCTCAAAGCAGAAGGGTCCACCCAGTGGCAGGCAGCCTGGGCTTCCTTGCTTATGGCTGAAGAGCTGGTGGAGGTTTCAGGCTCCAGCATTCTCGTTCACACACAGATTTCTTTGGGGCCTGAAAAAACCTCCTTCAGGCAGACCTGAGCTTAAGAAATGTCTGTGACCGATCCCTCGCTGGAGCCTGTCCACAGCTGCTACCCAGGCCCATGGGCTGCATTCCCCTGGCCAAGAGGACATGCCCACCCGGAAGCTGGCCCCAGCCCACTGCCAGGACCCATGGAGAAGCCTTCGCCAGGTCCTCCCCCCGCCCGAGCTCAGGCAGAACTGTGTGTGCACCTCTGAGCTGCGAGGCGGCCACGGGCAGCTGTCGGCCTTCAGTCTGGAAAGAGTTCAGATGCGGCGTGGGCTATGTCCCCCACCCCCGCCCGCCCTGCGCTGCACGGGGCCCGGGCAGGGGCTGTGCTGGTCTTCCTGGCACAGAATTCTAAGAAAGCTAAGAATTCTAAATTATTTGAAACTGCCTTCCAGATTTAATTGCTTGGTAAGTGGAAGGATGGGACAAGTTTTCTGTCACCGTTTCCTGGCTTGATTTATAACCTTTCAATTGTGTAGACAACGACACGGGGGCTCCGACTGTGTCGTCTCCGGGGCCCCGCCAAGAACAGGGTCAGGCTTGGACCCTTCCAACTGAGTTTAGGGGAGGGCCAGTGTCCTCTAATTATAAGATAGCCGTTCTCAGCTACTGGGACCCTACTGTGTGCCAGCTACTCAGCTTTTCTCTAACCCTCATGACAATCTTGAGAAGGTAAAGTTTTATCCCCCCTTCCACCCGAGGAAGTTGAGGCTCAGACAGCAAGGTCACGTGCCTGAAGCCACATGGCGGAAGCAGCTGTGGTCAGGCCCCGCTCCAGGGCTCCTCTTGGCCGCCCCCCGCTCCAGGGTCTGGGCGAGGATGGCTGCGGCCATCGGTGTGACACCACACACTGTGCTCACCGCACAGGCATCTGGGGACAACCTCCCCTCCGCTTGCTCACGCCCCTGCTGCTGCGGGGACCCCCTCCAGCCTCGCCCTGCTCCTCGTGCTTCTCCGGCCCCCTCCCGCGAGGGCCCCGTGCCCCTTACCAGGTGCAGCAGCACGCGCAGGGCGTCCCGCGCGCGCTCCGGGTGCTGGAGGATCTCGGTGAGGGCCTGGCCGATGAGTGAGGAGGGGCTGTTGAGCTTCACGTCGCTCCCGATGAGCATGAACCCTGTGGGAGCACAGGAGGCCCCTGAGAGCCGCCCTCGCCCAGCCCAGCTGGTCTCCACAACTCACCTGTTCCAGAGAGCGGGGCCTGCCCGGGACAGCTGCTCCACAGGCTGGACCGGGACGGCTCACTCCCCAGGGCAGGCTGACCCTCTTTTGTCCCCCCACCCCTTTAAGAATCTATACCGTTTAATGGCTCAGTAAGTGGACGGGGCTCTTTTGCTGGGCGAGCTGCTCAGGAAAGTGCCTCTGCTTTCCTGCTGCGCAGTGAACGAGACAGAAAAAGGCTGCATGGCCCCCTGGCCCTTCCCTGGCTTGGCCACCATCCCAAGGAATGATCTGCCTTGTTTTCCCTGAAATTCATGTGTTGGTCTGGAAGCTGCCCGGGGATGCAGGAGTGGGTGTGTTTGACTCCTCAGGGCCACCAGATGAGGGGACAGGAGGCGGTATCCCCCAGTTGTAAGGCAAGCAAACAGAGCCTGGGCTGGGGAGGAGCCACACGGCCGCCTGGATCCTGTCCCCCTCCCTCCTGCCCCTGTGGCTGCTTCCCCAGCGCCCGCTTCCATAGGCAGGGCCTGGGGCTGGCACAGTGAAGCAGCCTCCACCGGCAACTGTGGGACCAACCTGCCCTGAGTAATGGAGGGGAAGGGTTTTCTAAGAATTAATGCACCAAGGCTGTTTACAAGGGTAACAGGGAAGCATCATTAAACACCGTTTCCCCCAGAACAGAGCTGGCTTTTCTATCATCTGTCACTGAAACTAAACAATGACAAAAATACCATGTCCATGAGCACACTGGGAAGACTGGGGGAGGGGAAGGGGCGAGTCCTGTCAGGAGTAAATGGCCAAGCATGGGCTGGGTCCCCATGAACCCTGCAGTAGATTCTGTGGGACCATGTGGGGCTGACAGCCCCTTCTGACTGCTGTGAGTGGATATAAACAGACATCATGTGCTGAGAACAATCGTGGAAACCGTGGGCATCACCTCTGATTTCCACATCTCTGGGCAGCAGAAGCAGTTTAGCCAATAGCCAGGCCCAAACACGCGGGGCCTGCCTGCCCCCGCCTTGCAGAGGGAGGGCCCGGCTGTGAGCTGAGGGCCGCCAGAGAGGAGGCCTGCTGGACCAACTGAATGTTTCTCTTCAGCCACACAAGGAAACAGGATGGATTCTCCTTTGTGTTTTGAATAATACCATAGCTGTGTTGTGTCTGTGAAGTAAACACGTTTCCACTCCTTAGCAACGTGGCTCATCCACCCAGCACTGGCCCTTGGCCACAGGCAACTCTGCTCTGCCCCGGCGTGGCCCCCGCAGGCTCCTGTTTGCTGGTCGCTAAGCCTGGGACACCATGGCCCTGCTTCAGAGCTCACCCACCTTTGGGAAGCGACACCAGCAACATCAGCTCATGTCAACTGGATTTATTTTGAGGGGAAGAGTAAGGTAGGTGAAAGCCATTTTTTCCCAATTTTGAAATATATAAATGAATGGTATTTTTTTTTTGCCATTAAAAAAATAAAACATAAATGTTTGAAAATAGTATTTGTGGTGGTCCTCTCTTCCTCAAGGTTTAAGACATTCTGCTTTACAGGTCATTGTCCTCTGCTCTAGAGGTCCTGGGGAGGTATAGGGGCCAATTCAGAGAGACCGTCACAAACTGAAGGATTGTGAAGCATGTCAGCAAAAATGGCCCGGCCGCACCAGAGGCCTGGGTCTGCGTCTGGACTCTGTCTCAGCCTGTCAGGGAAGGTCTCCTGCATGGGAGGGTCTACAGGGGGTTGCAGGTCATTGCACGGAGCCAAGTGGCAGACCAGCTGTTGAAGGGAATGTGCTCCCTCCACCGCCAGGCCCTCGTGCCCCTCACAGGACCCGGTGGCTGGCCCACTGGGCACACATGCCACCGGCCCAAGTACATGGACTGCCTCACACAAGACATTCAACGCATTCCTCAGACTGTCTTAAATGTGGACAGGGAGATGCCAGTACCACCACTGTCATCCCTTGGTACCACTGAGAACACTGAGCTTCAGAGAGGGTAAGGAACCAGTCTCAGGTCGCACAGCCTGACACAGAGCTGGACCAAACCCAGGTCCTCTGATGACCAAATCTCAGGTCTTTCTACTGCACTGACTGCTCTTTCCTATAGTCTGGGATTTCCCGTGAGGGCCATAAGACGGGTCACCCAGTTCACACGACATCAAGGAGGGGTTGACACTCACTCTCCGACGGCAAATGGCTCTGCTGCTCCCAGTTCAACAAACCACGTGGACACCACAGTGCTGAGAGACTGATGTGGCAGCAGGCCAGAGTCTCGGCCAGCGAGGCTCTCTCCCTGAGCCTCTCCCTGCTCTTTCCCCAGGGCCCCGCCATCCTCTCCCCCCACCCTGCCCGAGTGCCCCCCAGGCCCTCTGACAGGCATCCTACCTGCCCAGTTGGAGGGGTGCGAGAAGGCCTTGCTGCTCTGCACCACCTTCATGGCCTCGCCCAGAGCCGCACTGGCCTTCAGGCCATTCAGCAGGGATGAGTACAAGGCGTGCAGGAACATCTTGGAAGCGGCCACGGGCACAGGCCACAGAGACACGAGGACACACTGTGCACCAGCCGCCAGGAAGGCCCTCGTCAGTGCAATGACCCCGTCGGCTGTGACCTTGCTGTTGGACTCCTGGGAGGAGCCGAGGACCACCAGCTTTACGGACAGCCGCAGGTCCAGGACGTCGGCGGCCGTGAGCAGCAGCTCCTGCAGCGGCGGGCAGTCCGAGATGCTCTCGCCATCGCTGGTGTCGTCCTGCACCCGCAGGGACTCAGGGATTGTGTAGGGGTGGCCGAAGGAGCTCTTGCCACTGGCAGGGGTGCCGTCCACGCTGGGTGTAAGGACCAAGGCTGACAATTTCCAAGAGATGTGGGTAGCAAAGTGGACGCACTCGGCCTGAGTCAGGGCGCTCATGACTCGCTCTTTGGTGGCCACGCTGCCCACCAGAGGCTGGCAGCCCAGCAGCTCAGACACCATGTAGGCCTCCTCCTCAGCAGACGGCATGGGGCCCCACAGCCACCTGTCCATCACTGCTGGCGGGAGCCTGGGGTTGCCGACCACGGCTGCCATGGACATGGAGCTCGAGTAGGCGGGCGGGTTCTTCCTCAGGTGAGACTAGGAGGGGAGGAAAGCCAGCGGGCCACCCGTCAGGGCTCCTCTGGGGCACGTGGGCGCCAGCTCTCTGGCGGGGCTGCGTCCCCCAGTGTGGCTACACCTGTTCTGATAACCTCACTCACTCTACTTTTCAACACCTTTTTGAGACAGATTCATGTCTGAGAATCATACCTGCTGGTGACAAGCTCTTGAAAACAATCAGACCAGATAGATGGCAGGACAATCCCTTGCTGTTTGTCAGGCCCGGGCAGGGAGGGCATATGTGGGGAAGGTGTGCAGGGTCGCCTGCCCCACATCTCCTCCCACAGGCCCCTCTGTGAACCCCTCAATAAGGGGGAAGCCACTCCTGATGCTGCAGGGGCTTTGAGGGGTGACTGTTTAAGCTTGCAAAAAGTAAGTCACTCTCAGAGGAGATAGGGACAACTTAAGTCCTTTACAGACACTACTACTGAAAAGATCATAGTTCCCTCAAAAGGAAAACATCACTGAACTATAAAATCAGCATAAAAAAGCCCAGCAAAGTTCTGATTTTTCCCCACCGTTGCCTCTGATGTTTTGGGGGGAAACATCACGTATCAAATTATTTCAAAATAATTTTTTGGTGTTTCTGCCTGGTGATGCCTTAAACTGGGAAAGAGAAATGTCTGTCGGGTGCCTATTGGGATACGGGACTCTTCCATTCCTGGTTCATCCCTGACTCCCAGGTGCCCCGGCAGCAGGAGAGGTGAGTCAGTCCTCCTTGCCGGACGGCACACAGCTGGCTCAAGAATGGGATTCACAGTCAACCACGGACAATGAGGAAGACTTGGAGAAAATAATTTCTTTCACCTCGCACTGATTCTGTCCCACGAGAAATACAGTTCAGCAATAAAAATGGTCATAACTAAGATCTCCAAAACCTGTGAGGCAGAAACTGACCTGGCTGGAACCATGCCAATGACCAAGGTCAACGGAAGCTGAGGCAAGTCCTGTGGGGGCCGCCTGCGCCCAGGCCTGGGGCGGGAGGGTCAGGGCAGGAGGGAGCCCAGGTCTCAGGGTGAGTTTAGAGAAGGGAAGAGGGTTCAGGGCTGGCCCCGAAAGCCCTCTCGTCAGGTGGGCAGGGCCGGTGCGACTGAGGGGTGAGCCCTGACCTGCGGTGGCCCACTGTAACCCCCTCGCGTCCACAGAGTTCATCCCATTCTGATTTTTGATGAATGAGACTCAACTCCCCTGCCCCCTGAAAGCCACCCATTTGTTTTCGGTTCTTTGTTGGCCTGTGGGGTTCTTTTCCACCTGATGCTAATCGTACCCGTCTGCCCTCCCTGCCTGAGGCCCCTCCGCTGGGCAGCCTCGGTGCCCACCGAGCGGTCAGCTCAGCAGGGAAGTACAGCCTCAGGGGGCGACCTGCTTCCTCGGATGTGCGGCCCGGCCCCCAGCCTGACTCGGTGCTGGGAGTCGCTCCCAACCCTGGTGTCACAGCAAAGCAGCAGAGAGAGAAATGACATTCACGGTGGCCTCCTGGGGTAGCAAAGGGTTTGGAAGGCTGTCCCCCATGCCTTCAGACAGATCTGCTCTAAAGTCACCCCGCCAGCCACAGACTAGAGAGTCCACACCCTCTCTTGCGGTGGCCCAGCCCGGCCAGAGGGACAGCGCCCGAGCGAGCCTGACTTACCTTGCCCTGCGGGCCGAGGGAGCGGATGGAAGGGACGGCAATGAGGGCGAAGCGCTCGTACAGGTACTCGTTGGAGGAGCTTCCCTTCAGGAGGGCGAATGGGATGAGGTAGAGCTCCCCCTCCAGGACCAGGACCAGCTGCCGGTGCCGGCCCACGGGGCCACTAGAGTGCATCAGGCCCTGCGGGGTGAGCAGAGCCGCTGACGTGCCCGGCGGGGGGGGGGGGGGGGGCCAGGGAGGAGCAGCACCCCCACCCCAGGGGCTCTGCTCGGGGAGTGGGGGGATGGGTGGGGGTCCCGCCTGCCTCACAGGCCCCACCCGAGGAGGAGGATAGAGGAGCAGGGCTAGGAGGGAGACTGGGGTCACCCAGCACGAAGGGGGTGTCCCACAAAGACAAGGATCAGCCCAGGTCATCCAGATGTTTCTACAAGGGATTCACGCAAAGGGCAGCTGTCCAAAAAAGCGCCCTGTGCGTCATGGAGGGCCAGGGCAGGAGATGCTGCACTGGCACATGGACGCTACGAGCGGTGTAGGAAAGACCCTGCCACACAGGCAGGGAGGACTCAACCAGACTGGGACATGCTGTCCATCTGAATGGACAGGAGGCGAGAAAACCAGCGTGTAGACGGAAGCTTTGGGAACCATGAGGACATCCCCGGAGGAGACGGGTTCCAGATTCGGGGACCTTGCGTCACCTCAGGGCCTCTGTTCCTCCCCCAGGGAGAGGATGGCCCCGTGGCCCTGGGCTCTGCAGGGCTGTTCCCACTCACTCCCCTGGGGCTGGCAGAGAATCTGGTGCTGATAGGACCCCCATCACTCCTGGAAGGCTGGGGACCTGAGGGAGGGGTGCATGCAGACCCACAGCAGACAGACACCCCTCATGCTCCAACAGAATTGCTCATGGAGACTAAGGCCAGATGACTGCGGGTAAAACAAGTGGCAACAACTGTGAAAACTGGACTAGACACAGGCGGGGTGTGAATAAAGAGATGAAGAGGCTGCAGAAGCCTGAGGGGCACCAGGTACCGGGTGGCCCTGAGCCCTGGGGTGCTGGCTGGGGGGAGGGTCCCAGCCAGGTGCCTCCCCCCATCCCTCCGTCGCCCAAGCCGCCACGCTCTGGGGGCGCGAGTACCCACAGCCACACTGCTGTGGGTGCTGGGCTGAGGGTGCAGAGGGCGTTCAGCTAACCCAAAGGGACACGTGCCTGGCAAGACATTCCATCTGTACAAAACCCCTGTGGCTTTTTTTCCTTTTTTAAATTCTAGATGCATCTAAAGAAAGCAGAAGTAAAAATTATTAGGCCAACTTGTTTCTTTTTTGCTTTCAGAGCTATTTTCCAAGAAGACGTAAACATATCACGGTACAACCCATGAAGGAAGAAGTGGGGTACGCACAGGGACCACTCCAGGGTCGGCTCCTGGGACACACCGAGGCCCCTGCCTGGCCTGGCAGGGGGAGGCAGCTCTGGAAGGCCCTCTGGAGGGCAGGGCCGCTGGCTGCTGTGGTGCGCCCAGAGGACCTGGGGGCCACGCTGGAGTGGCTGGGCTGATGGTGCCCTGACCTCGGGGATGGGTCAGCAGCCGTGACAGTGACAACTGCTCGCTGCCCAGCCAGAGCTCTGCCAGCTGGCACGTGGGCAATGTGGGGGCTCAGGCCACCTGCCATGGGCAGAACTAGACCCATCCTCGCCTGACCTGGGGTCGCCAGGTATTGCTGGACGGGGTGGCAGCCCCATCCCTGCAGACCCTCCCTGGATTCCAGCTGCCAGGGCCCCAACCCCAGTGAGTCTCTGTCAGGTGTCATTCCACAGGCACAGCCTTCATGGGGACACAGCAATCTCAGACAAGTCCCCAGTCACAATAGCACCTGTCATATGAAGTGAAGGTGAATCGAGGGGTGCTAGGTCAGGTAAGAGGCTGGACACCGCTTAGAGAAAAGGTTCACGGGCAGAGTGTCTTTGAAGGGACCCTGCTAACTGCCCACAAGACTTGTCTGAGGCACAAGCCTAAAGACGGGTGATGTCATGTCCTGGGAGGAGCTTAGGTGTCTTCTCTGACAAGTGATTTCTGATCTCTACGTGGGCCCCACACCGGGCTGTGGCCTCTCCATCACTACGAGCGTCTAAGGTGGGCAACTGTGGACCACAGGGAAGCCACGTCAGCTCAGGACTCAGTCCCTGCTTGTGAGCTCACGATAACGCAGTGTACTCAGAAAATAAAATGTGCGCAAGAAACCACCACTGAGTGAGACCACAGAAGTGTAAACCGCCAGCCGCAGAGGGTGGGACACAACGCAGGGCCCCCTGACTGCTGCCCTGCAGTGTGAGGGCGGGGAGGCCCCACCTGGGCAGGCAAGGCCCACAGGGCACACGGAGAGCAAGGCTGCAGGGGGACTGGGGAGCCAGAGACGGTGGAGGCCCCGAGGCCGGGCAGGAGTGTGGCTCTCACAGGCCGTGGGGACCTGCATTCTCTGCTGAGGAAACTCCAAGAGGGCATTCGGAGACAGCCTGCACCGTGGAGTCGGGCTGCACATGGTAATTCAGACGAGGCGATGCACCCCGCCCGCGAGAAGGGACACGGCTTGCCAGGACTTGGTGAGGCGTGGCCTCAGCAGTGAGGAGAGGGAAACTCCTCCGACACTCTAGCCCAGGAGCTGGAGGGCCTTCCTCTGAACCGCGTACCTGAATTCGCAGGTCCGGGTCCTCCCAGCACAGTGCTTCGTGGTGGGTACCGCCTGGAACACGCAGCCCTGGACGAGGGCCCCAAATGGGATCCCTGTCTGGCAGAGGGGCAGCTCCAACGAAAAGGTGGCGGGGACACTGACTGAACTTGTTGGAGCAGGGGCCCTGGAAACTGCCCTCTGCATCCCGCCTCCAGGACACACACGCGTCACCCCGCACTGAAGGGCCCACCATAGTCCAATGGGAACGTAGCACAGAGAGCACGGGGATGTCTCTATCCAAGCTACACATCATCTGTTAGACAGAAACAGAGAGAGGATTCAAGGAAACGCTGCTCTGCGCCTCCAACTGTCAGCCTAGGTCAGGCATGCTGGCTTCTGCAGTCCTGGGTTGGAAGGATAACCGGGCTCAGCACCAACCTCACACCGGCCACAACCACAGGTCAGTAAGTGCCAGTGGGGACTCCAGCTCTCTGACTCCTGCAGTTTCTAGAAATGGGTCTTCTGAAGTAGAAAAGGCCAGGCCAGGTGCCCTAAAATCTGTCTACTCCCCCAGGAAGCATCCCTTCGCTCTCACCAGGGCCACGACCCCACCTGTGGCAGCAAACTCGGCTGGAGGGCTCCCAGTGCCAGGCTGGCCGGGCTGGAGGGGAGGCGGGCGGTGAGAGGACAAGGGGAAGCCCAGGCTTTGCAGAGGAGAGGGGGCTCCTTTTCGCAGGGGGCTCTGGGTGGCTGTTATCAGTTCCCACTCTCAGCTCCAGACACCCTGTCCACACCTGCTCTTCACACGCTGCTTCCTGCAGCCAGTTCTCCTGAGTGATGCATGCTGCCCTGCAGTGTGTGTGCGCGCGCGCTCACCGTGCCCTCCCGCCCACACTCCGGGGTGGCTTGGCTCTGGCCTGACCAGACCAGGGAACAGCACGCTCCTGGGGGGGGGGCGGGGGGTGAGGGGGGACCACGCATCGTCCATGTCCGTCCTTCCTTGGTTTCGCCCCCTCAGCCCAGGAGAATCACCCAGTCTCCTCGTACCTCACAGTTAGCCCTTCACCACAGGGAACAGTCTTTACACTAATCTCCCCTGGTTAACCTACCGTGTGCTTTCTAGCTCCTGACCAGGCCCAGACCCTCTGTTGAGCCGGGCTTGGAAGGCTGGAAAGCCTTGCCCAGTGACCAGGAAGGGAAGGCACATTCCGGGAGAGGCCTTCACCATGGGGTCTGGGCCTGCGTGCCGAGTCGGGAGCTCTAGGTGACCCGGAACTGTGAGGTGATGGGGTGTGTGATTCGGGGGCAGCTGGGAGGGATTCTGAGCAGGTTGACAAGACTCTCACCTCTCTGCCCCTCAGTTCCCAAACCCACAGGACGGTGCTGATGCCGTGACCTCATGGGCAGCATTTGGGGCTCTGGGAGGGCCCTCGGCACATGGGGGTCAAACGTGAATTCACAACTGCCCTCGGGTGCTTGAAATAAGTGAACCCCAGGTCCTATTTTTCATACTATTCTTTTCTGCTGGGCCTCGATCATTTTTCTAGTACAACTCATTCCATTTCCCTCCTGTGTTTGTAAACATGGCCAAAATATGTAAATGGCCTCTTTGGAGCATCTAGCTCCAACTGGAACCCAGGGACTAAAGGATCCACCATCACCACGGTCCTCATCTTCACATCTCCACCACCAGCATCCTCAGCTCTTCACTGAGTGTCCATCACACCTGACACCTGTGAAACTCCTCCGCCAAGCAGTTACCCTGAAGTCCACTTTCTGAGTTGGCAGTTCCCCCAGGCAACCTCCATGGGTCCCGAGTGTTTGCCTGGGTGGTGAATTCTGATTTGATCACCATTTTGGTCAGTGGAGATCTCCCACATACACTCACGGTGACCAGCATCAAACATGATGTTGCATGTGTCCTGACTTTGGCTTAAGCACTACATGCTCCGTGCACAGCACCAAGGTTCAGAGGAGTAGCCTGCAGCCTCCACATGTGGGGAGTTCCGTTTTCACGGAAGGACAGGAGGCCTCTCTGAGCCTCACAGCATCACAGGCCAGAGAATGAACATCCCTAATCACCATGGGGGAGGGAAAGAAAATTTCTGGGTCTGTGAACTTTCCAGCAGATTAGGTTCGTGATGAAGTGGACTTTACTGTGTACAACAAGGATTCCAGAAGCAAAGTACTGACTGCTGGGAATCTGGATACCCCAGAACCATTTACAGGGCTTAGGGTTTTTTCCTGACAATATTTTTGATTGAGTGAATTGATCAAACAGAACTTTTTAAGATAGAGAAAACTTTTATGTGATGCTTCTGAGAAATCTTGGTGTCATGGATGGCTGTATTGGTCTCAGTAAACATCATACCTGTTTGGGAAAAAACCCTGAAACCACAGCTAAAAGCTTCCAGGATTGTAGACACTGTATTCCAACCAGAAATGCAAAAGTCCAAATTCAACCCACTCAACTGTGCTCTCTGAACAACAACCAACCAACCACTGGTTTTCCTGGAAGATTCTGAGAAGGGGAGGGTGAGGAATCTGGCTGCAGGAGACGCATGACCAGTGGCCAACCAGAGCCAGGGGGCCCTGCCAGACACCCATGGTCCAGTCTCAGCCAAGTCAGCCCAGAGTCTGCTCATGTGCAGGGGCCTCTCTGTGGCCAAGCTGGTGAAAACAAGCCTGCACACCCTCAGTGGCAGGCATGCCTCAGCTCCCCCAAAACCTGCTGGGGTCAGGCTGAGACGGGGGTGGTTGAAAATCAGCTCGAATCAACCCACGAGGCCCTGATCCAGGTGAGAGCACCACTTGCCTGGCAGGAGCTCGCTGATTGGGCTGGTGCTCTCACCACCACTTCAGCAGTCCAAACAGTTTGCCTCCATTTTTCCTTCTCCTAATCAGTTGTGGAGACACTTGCTGTCCTTGGGTGGTGTTTGTCCTCATGTGAATGTTACTAGAGTCCCAGTCAGAAATCAGACAGCCTGGTGGTGCCCATCTCTCGGGTCCCATCCTCTGCTCCACACTCTGGAGTCGAGGTCGGGCTGCTCTGCAGACACGTGTTCCCAACGATCTCCAAAGCCTCTGATCTACTTACAAACCAGGCACCTGACCAGTCGGTCTCATCTCTCAGTGAGGATAAACAAAGTTATCACACTGCTTGATTTTACAAGAGTCCCCTTCCCCCAGAGCAGTCATCACAGTCACCACCCCACCAAAGCCAAGCTCTCCTCCTGGCCAAGCCCCTGGCCAAGCCAGACCCCCACCTTGAGTTCTCAGAGGAGAGGCCATGGGCCATCCCGGAGCTCTGGTGTCTAGGAAGTCAGTTACCAACCTAACCGATGCGAATGGCAAGTTTTAAGTCAGTTTCTGGGGTCCTGAACCAGACAATTCCACTCAGCCTGGAGGCTATTTTTGTGAAGAACAGAGGTGGACGAGGAGGACCTTTCCTTCTGAGCAGAGATGTTCACTCCACCCACCTGTCCTATCATCTTGGCTTTTATGACCGTAAACGTAGGCAACAGGGAATTTAAATAAATAAATAATTTTAAGGACAACAGAGACTATAGCTAGAACAAGCCCAGAGACCTGTTAAATCACATTTAAAGAGTGATTTGACCAAATCCTAGGGAATTTTTGACTCTAAATCTGGGTCCTTGATGCTAGCTGGCTTTGGACAGAACCCCATCTGCCAAGTGAGGGGTCATGTGGGACCTACGTGAATGAGCAGCTCTTCACGTGTAGCAGCCCTGTGGGCATGTGGTTCTGCATGTTCCTGTGGCAAGTCCAAGCTTGGGCGTGAGTCACTACCTTTCATTCTATGGTGATTAAGCACAAATGCCAGGGACACAGACAGGGTCCCCGTCCCTCTCACACTAGCACTTGCCACTTTTCTTTGGTGACATTCTCTCCTTTGGGTCTGAGACAGAAGTTGACTTAATGCTTGATGATGGCTCGTGTGCAGATGGACCAGGGCCTCCTCCACGGTAACTGGACACGCTCACGCCGTCCTGACAGCAAAGGACAGCGTGCTCTCAGGAAAGAGCCATGGCAGTGTTTCCCTTCAGCTAAATTAAATCAAGTCCTGGTGCAAGCCTGAGGTAAAATACTATTCTGTTCCCCTTTTCCTACCATCTGACCTAGTCCCTTAGCAACAGGACTGCGGCTAAACAAAGGCAGCTGTTCAAATAATTATAAGCCCCATGTGAAGAGGCTAATCGTTTTAGTCTTGAAGTGTCAGTGATTCACAATCTTGGACTTTCGGTTTTGATTTGTATTTTCACTGCAAATGTGGAGAAGGCCTGGCTCTGTCTGGCAGCGGACAGCGGCGGGAGCGGCGGACGGTGTCGTGTCGCCCTCTAGTGGCTTCCGGAGCAGGGCGGGATCTGGTGGATGATCCCGCCTCCGCCACCAGGCAGCCCGCGGAGGGGGAAGCATGAGCACCAGACCTGGCCGCCGCGCCCACCCCCACTGTCTCCTCTGTGCCCAGTGCGCACCCGGGTGCGCCCAGCACTCATCACTAAACACTTGTTGAATGAGTGGATGAAACGAAGGAAGGATCTCCTGCTTAGATCCCAGCAGTGAAGTGTTTTTACTGAACCGCAGTGGGTCCCATGAATCGGCCAAGGAAAAGCTCTAGCCCTGATCATTTATTTTAACTGCCTCTGATAGGTTTTACTCCACATCTCTTTTGAGGCAGCCTAACTCCTTCACTGTGTTCAGACTCCTCAGTCACAAAAGAGAACACTTTTAAATGCCAGGAACTAAATGTTTTCAAACTAAAGGACTCGCTTTAAGATGAGACTGCACCCCCGAGGGTCACCGCGGTTCACATGTGCAGCTCCCAAGCACAGAGGGCCAGCAGCCTCAGGACACGGGCACGCATGTCGGGGGGGGGGGGGGGGGGCAGGGTTTCCTTCCTTCGTCAATTGTATAAAGACATGACTTTGATCACTGTTCTAACGCGTTTTGGGCTCGAGTACATAAATCTTACCCCTCCCAGCACCCCTGGAGGAGCACGGATGTCCAGACAAGAGCAATCACTAATCTCATTGGCATGTTTTTATTCTTTAAGTCATAGGGGAAAGTCCTCAGAGAGAAAACCTGTCTAAAAAACACAGGGCAGAGTTTATAAACTCATGGGACCCCTTCAAGGATGACTGGTGGTTGTAGCAGCCTCTTTCCAGGGTGGAAACGCTGTGATGGATGGAGGGAGGGGCGGCTTCTTCCTGCCCCCAGCCTCTTCCCACTGCTCGCTACCCTGAGGATTTCTCTCCACCCTGAAGAGCCCCTTCCCTGGCCCAGTGGGTTGCCGTCAACCAGCGAAATAAACAACGCTCAGGTGTGGGTCCCCTGCGGCCACGTCGCTGGACTTGGGATCTACCCAGAAAAAAGCTGGGACCAGCATGGGGCTGGTTGGCCAGGGTCAGGGGCTTACAGACTCAGAGTTGCTCCAGAACAGGCCCAGCCCATTCCTTCTGCTTTGTAACCTCTCGGGAAGCTGCCAGCTACCATACAAGAGCGGCCCCAGGAAATCTATTAGCTGACTTCTGCCTTGGGTCCTCTGCTTTGTATTCAAACTACACCCCAAAACCAAATGCCGCTTTGGACCACGTACCATCTATAAACTTTACGGAGGGCCAACATGCACCAGGCCCCACGCCAGCTGCTGGGGACAGAGATGGCTCTGCTCAGCGGCACTGTCCTCAATTTCTAACGAGGACACAGGTACTCAAGGAGGGGTCGCAGCTTGGCCAAGGTCACGCAGTCAGGAAAAGGCGGTGCCAGATAGGAGTCCAGCCTTCCAGCTCTTCGACTCTGTGCTCCCTTCTATCCCCACTGTCCCCGAGTGAGGGAAGTCTAGAGGGCACCACCAGGCAGCCTCCTGAAAAATAACAGGCAAGCTGACACACATCCTGGGAAGGCTGGGCCAGGGGCTGCACTGGCATTTCCTGGGGGCGAAGGGATCACTGCCAAGGTGAGGACACCCTGAGGCTGCACCTCACCTCTGTCAGTCAGCTAAAGCAGAGGAGAGCTGCTGACAGGCCACTCCAACACCTGGGAGACAAATCTCCCACCTGGCTGTGGGGAGGCGCTAGGAGGGATGCACAGGCTGGCTCTCTGAGGGCCCATCAGTCCCCACCCTCCCCAGCTGAGAGCTGGGCCCCCCAGGAGGACAGCCTCCACTTGCTGCAGGTACCTGGCCTTTCCCAGGGGCCTGTTATGAACTGGATGTTTGTGTCCCCCAGATTCATATGCTGACACCTTAGCCCCCCAGTGTGATGGTAGCTGGGGGTGGGACCTGCTGGGGAAGCTACTAGAGTAGGCTTGTTCAGGCTTCAGAGGCAGAAGCAGGCCTCTGAGCGACCTGTGACCCTGCCTGGATTGTGCACCCGCTCACACACCTAACAACTGCTGCTAGCAAGTCAGTCCCTGGCCGGTCTCCCAGGGTCTAGAGAATCTTGTGACTTACATGATGAAACCAATAACATTGTTAAAGTAAATCCAGAGCTGCATTTCTGCACACAAACTGATATCATCAGTTTGCAGCCTGGAATTATAAGCAAGAGCCCCCAGAACTCCAATCTGAAGTCTCACCCGTGGGGTGGACGCACTGCCCGGGACCCTTCCCAATTGGGGCCCCAGAATGCTGTCACACAGGACCTCCCAGAGCTGCTTGGATCTGGAGGTAGGTATTTCCGCAATTCGGTGAGGTATAAACCTCTGTCTTTACTATTCTTTCTTAGTATACTGTAGCCTTTGTTAATTCCATAAACTCTCATTTAACTGAGTATAGAGTGGTTATTCTGCCACGAATCCTACGAAGCTTAAAACTGAAAGAAAGGCTTTTGGCAAAACAGGACCTTTGGGAGATAATTCAGTCTAGGTGAGGTCATGAGGGCAGGCCCTCCATGATGGGATTAGTGCCCTTAGAAGATGAAGAAGAGACCTGAGTGTGCTGCCTCTCTCTGTCTCTGTCTCTGTCTCTGTCTTTCTCATGCAAAAGTGGCTGTTTTCAAGCCAGGAAGAGGACTCCCACCAAGAAGCTGACAATGCCAGAACCCTGATCTGGGAATTCCAGCCTCCAGAACTGTGAGAAATAAATGTCAGTTGTTTAAGCCCCAGTCGGTAGCATTTTGTTACAGCAGCCAGAGCTGACTAATACACCGTGGTGTACAAAAACATCTGATGGGCTTGCCATTCAGACTCATGAGATCCCTGAGCCCTTCAGCAGCACCACCCCCCAACCCAGAGAGCCACATCTGGATTGAAAAGTGATGTGCAAAGACTAGGGCCATAGAAACCTGTCAGCAGCCGTGCGCAACCTTCTCGAGAAATCACAAGTGCAAAGGCTTCTCTGCCACTGGACCCTGTGGTGGAGTGAGTCCTGACAAGGGCAGAGGCCGAGGTTCTGTTCTCACTAGGAAGCAGCCCCTGGCTTGAAGCTGCTCAGTCGAGACCCTCAGATGAGTCACGGGCAGGGGAGCACTGACGTGGGCGCACCTCCCACGCTGACTGCTGAGGAGATGGAAGGATGCGTGCAGCCCTGCACCCCCAGGCCTCCCCAGGTCTGACAAGCAAGCTGGGAAGGAGCAGCGTCTCATTTGCACCTGGGGTTGCTGAGCCCGAACTAACCGGCTGGTAAGGACCCGGGCTAGGACCTGAACCTGGATCTGACCACTTGGAGCTCAGGGCCTTGTCTGCTAACCAGAGGCCCACCCAGAACATGCGTCCATTTGGGCTTCTGCATGCTGACTGAGAAGCTAGACAGAGAAGCTCTGAGTCTAGAAAACCTCCGCTGTTTCAGAAGCTTGTTTTGTGTCTGGGGGGCTTCGGGGCGCTGAGCAGGAAGTGATGCGTCCTGACGCCAAGAAACCCAGGCGGGGCACTTACCCCTTCCATGGGCGCCACAAGCAGGTCGTACAGAGCGCGGAGCGGCGGCCTGGCGAACGAGCTCTGCCTCCTGGGAAGAGAGGAGGTCCCGTCCTTGACGGGCGACGTGGCGTTGCCGACCAGGCTGGTCATGCTCTGGCAGCTCCTGGAGAGAGAGGGGCGGTGGTGACGCCGGGCACAGGCTCCACTGCTGTTCCTGGAGGAGGCAGCTGGGAGGCCGCCCAGCAGGACGCACCGGCCTCCCTCCCTCCGGCCTCGCCCCTCTCCCCCTCAGGTACCGTTCACGGCACAGTGAGCACTGACAGACACCACAGGGTGGACCAGCTGCACACAACAGCTTACATGGCTGTGGAGTTTTTCTACATAATAAAATGTCCCG
The DNA here is from genome assembly GCF_030028045.1 of Hippopotamus amphibius kiboko. NCBI lineage: Eukaryota > Metazoa > Chordata > Mammalia > Artiodactyla > Hippopotamidae > Hippopotamus > Hippopotamus amphibius. The sequence continues at coordinate 6,039,916 of NC_080193.1, read as the reverse complement.
AAGTGCTGTTCAAAGAATTTAATTATATCCTTGTGTGGAGCGACTGGGCAGGCAGACGTGAGGACCATGAGAATCAGGACAACCACCAAGCTGCTGGGAAGACGATGCCCCAAGACCAATTAATGTCCAGAGTGGGAGTCATGGACACAACGAGGACCCTGTTGGCTCCCACCTGGGCTCAGGTCAGCCTCCGGCCCCCGCCTGAGCCCCAGTGCAGCCCGAGGCCCTGCATGGGGCTGAGGGAGGAGGGCAGCTCAGGTGCAGCTGCAGGGTTTTGTTTTGCATTTTACTTTATGTCCCAGTGTTTCCAGGCACAATCGTATTAGTATGGATGGTACTTTCAACCCCAAGGACCCCACGTCTTACACTCTCAACACAGGACAAGAACACTCACAGAGTCGTTGATTGACTGAGAAAAATGTTTCCTGACCACTGGCTACCTGCGAGGCACCGATGCGGGCCCTGGGGACCAACAGGACAAATGGCACAGGTGAGCAGAAGAGATGGCGGGCAGGAGAACAAACCCATTTTCACTGCAAGGACCAGGCTGCCCCCACGAGTCTTTCCGAACCAGCCCCATGCTGGCCTTAGCACAGCCTCTAGTGACAGTCTCCACATGACTATTGGACAGTGGTATCTCAACCTTGATCCAGACAGTGTGCACAGTTTTGGAGTTTCTGTTACACACTCAAGGGCCTTAAGACAGAGACCAGGTCTCACACCAGATACACAGCTAAGTAAGTACTCTAGGTGGCTGGCAGTGACAGCTCCATGGTTGTTACCTAAGGAACAAGCAGAACGCGGCTTTCCCTCCTGGGCCAAGCCAGGACCCATGACCATCTAAAGAAATGATCTGAGAGGTTCGTTTGCGTTTTTGAGGCATGGCTTCTGTCCCCTGGCCTTCCCCCCACCCTTCGAGGTGTTCTCAGCAATGTCCCACTTCTAAATTCTAGGGTCCTGCCAAGCCAGGCTGTGAGCACCCTCAGCCTCTACCCTGCTCCTACAAAAGAAAGAGCAGGGGACTCGGAGGGCCTGAGAGCCTGCTCACGGCCGCTCCCCCATCACCCTCACTCAGAAAACATGTAATTACAAGTGACTGGGGCTGTGGCATGTCTTTGCCATCAGAGCCAGTGAAGCACAGATAACCCTGGAGTGACACACTCAGAGGCTCACTTAATTCCCTAGAAGACACAGCAAAGAGCATTGCTCCCCTGAAGGAGGGAGCAAACAAATTGCCCTCCAGAGGAGACATCTGGCATGACATGCAGCGTCTGTCACAGCACCGTGTGCTCCTACACACAGTCTGTGCGTGCTCACAGCCTGGGGAGCCTGAGCTGCCACCAGGACAGCACAGCGGGGCGGCAGCAGGACTTGGCACCCTGTCCCGCACACCCCTCACTTCACTCCCTAGACACATGTCTGCCTGGACTGTGGGCTTTTTACCCCACTTGAAGCACCTGAGTCTGATTAATCTGGCCACAGACATCCAGGGGAGTGCCAGGTTCCCAGACAACGCTGTGACCACAAGTCCTAATGGCAACTGTCGGGGCACTCCACAAACCCCAAGGTCCTAAACGAAACAGCCCCTCCTGGAGAAAGAGACCCAGCTCTGCATTGCGAGCTCCCTGGGTAAAAGGCAGGCAGCATAATCAAGCTGCACAGGGAAGGCAGGAGGGAGGTGGGGAGCTGTGCGGTGGACAGACCTGTGGGCACAAGTCCCAGCCTGGGGCAAGTCTCTCGCCCTTTTTGCTTCTGCAAAAGGGGGAAATGCTGAAGAGTGTCAGATCGGGGAGGACGGCTGCAAAGCATCCAGAACCTGAAAGGTGCTGGGAGTCTCAGCTGATGGGACAATGAGAGAGAAAGCCTGGGAAGGAGGGTGGAAGTGGTCTGCAGTGCTTTTTTATTGAACCCATGAAGCGCCAGAGGCATCTGAAGGGGCTCAACAATGCTAACCCACTCCACACGCATCAGTGCCTGCAATGTGCCAGGTGTGGAGGTCCAGAGGGCCCAACCCATGGGTCCCTGCACTGGGCTGTGGGGAAGGGAATGGCCCCAGCAAGGGTCTGGGGCACAAGACCTTGACCAGCTGCTGGTCAGGCAGAGCCGAGGGAGGGCTCTCTGGGAGAGGACCATTTGCTGTGGGTACAGGGGATGACCTGGAGTTAGCCTGCCTGTGAACAAGGAGGCAGGCCATCCCAAGCCCAGGGAACAATGCAGGGACAGGCACCAGTATTGGGACTAGAACACCGGGGTGCTTGGGGCAGAGTCTTGGAGGCAAGTGGATGGAGGGTAGGGCTGCAGGCTGGAGAGGTAGGGGGCAGCGGCTGGCCTTTGGAGGCCGACACACTCCCTTCAGCATGAGACTGAACAGGAAGCTCCTCCCCCAGGCCGATTCCTTGCAGGGATGCTCAGAGGAAGGCTCTGCGGTCTTCACCCCTCCATGAAGGCCTCCTGCTGGTCTCTAGGTCTGGGACCAGGCTGGGACTTGGTGCCCTCACTCCTGCCCAGTTCAGGTGGGAAGCCAGTCGACGTCCTCGGTCAGGGTTGGTAAACACACAGCTGGTCACAGCACCTGTTACTTGGCAGAGGTTTCCAGGGACACTCTCTCTGGGCATCTGTATGCTTCTGGGGGGCTGGGTGGCGGGTCTTGGGCTGGGACCCCCCGGGATCACGGTAGTGAGCAATGGTTTCCTCACCTCCACAGAGCTGCCTTGGACAGACTGCAATCATTGAGCTCTCTGTGTGTGCTGCTTCTGTTTCTACCACAACATCCACAGCGACCTACGATGGCTCTCACTGGGGTGCGCCTGCCCAGAGATCTGCACAAAGATGCCTCACATTTCAGAACAGCTAAGCGGTCCGCTCCTTCCCTGAGCCTGGGCAAGTTCATGGACAATGCAGCTGCCGCTGTGTGACTCTGCCAAGGCATGTCACTTTTCTGCTCCCCACTTTTCCTTGCTTGTAAAATTGAAGGAGGTAGACTGAATGCCTTGTAGGTCTCTTCTAGTTTTAAAAAAATTAAAAATCTACTCACTCTAGGAAGCCATCAAAATTGCGGTGGCTCTTTGAACCCCTCTGCTGACCGGCAGGACACAGCCACAGCCCCAGAGCCCTCTCTGAGCTTGCCCGTGTGGGCGGCAGGGCGTGAGCACAGCTCTCCAGCGCCGCGATCTGTCCGGAGAGTCAGCGCCACTGATGCACGCCCCTGTGGTCGGGACTCAGAGTCACAGCTGAGCAGCCGCGGCCCCCTGGGCTCTGAGCCCCCAGCTGGGGTTGACAGGTGTAAGCGGATGTGCTGGATGGTCCGCTCCCTGCTGTCCTCCTTCCTGGCAATGTCACCATGGCCCAGTGCATCCATCGCACTGTGGAAGCAGGGCCATGGGGTGGGGCCTCGGTGATTGCACTGCTCTGATTTCTGCAGGGCCTTTCAGCCTGGCTGACTTCTCTCAGCCTCAGCAATCTGGACTCAGATGAGAGGGTGGTGCTTTGACGGAGTGGAAACGCTTCCCCTGTGGCAACAGTGTGAGCTGCAGGAGGGGCTGTGCTCCCCATTCAGGCTCCTGCCAGGCCTGCCACACCCACATCACCCCCTGAGGACCCTAGGAGGCTGCTTCTCTAGGTTCAGAGAGGCCAAGAAACCTGTATGAGGCTGCTGGGCAGGGCAGGGTCAGACCTCTCAGCCAGGGGAGGGATCTTATTGTGTCCTCCCAGCCTTCAGGACACACTGAGCAAACTGCACCTGCCTCCGACCCCTGCCTTCCCCGCTGCTAGGTCCACAAAGGTGACCCTGACAGCAGCCAGCCTCTCCCAGGCTTTGTGGGAGCAGCAAGGAGGGCGGAGCTCCTGGGAGTCCCAGCTGCACCCCCAAGCAGGTCCAGCAGAGGGCGCCGGCTCGCTTTCCTCAAGGCCTCCATTTATTGCCAGGGATCCCATTGGGCTGACAGCCCAGCTCTCAGCAGAGATGATTTTCCCACAACACATCGTGGTCTTTATCAGCTCACTCCTCAGATGATGTTTATTAATCTACTTCTGGAGAAATATTCATTTTCTCTGCAGCTCTGTGTGGTAACGGGAAACGGAGAGGGACTGAATACGTGTCCAGGGAGAGGGGAGGCCGGCAGGCAAGGGGGGAGCCTCTTGGTCTGGTGATACGTGGAGCGCTCCTAGGCAGGGCAGAGGCATCAGGGGTAGTTTATGTCTCTGGGATGATGACAAATGCCAGGCAGCCTGGGTAGCACTTGCGGCTCATGAATCTCCCTGCGGGGATGAAGAGATCTAGTCCCCAGGCAGGGGGATTTATAACTGCGCGGGCCTGCAGGAGACCCTGTGCACTGGGACTTGCTGAGGCTCACATGCTGACGCAGCCCCACGCCGAGGCCGTGGCTGAGGCTGTGTCTGGGACAGGCGTGTGCCTGCTGGGTGGCCAGGGAGGCCGTGGGATCCCTGGGGGATGCATGCTTGGAAGTCTTGGTCCAAACTGCTGTACTCAGCACCAAGATAGTTGCCCTGGTTTCCCGTCAGGGCTCTGTTAAGGAGGGGAGTGAGGGGACATGCAGAGCCAGCGTGGTGGGTACCCCTATCCCAACACACACATCGGTTTCTCAGACTTTCACAAAGATGGAGAGCAAGGGGAGCAGTGGAAATGGAGGAGCAGGGGCTCAGCCCCACTCAGGCGAGACTAAGGGAGGGGCCCCACCCAGGCTGAAGACCCCAGAGATGGTGGAAGCCAGCCTGGCCCCGAGATCCCATCCAACCCACCTGTCTCTCGGCGCGGAGGGAGAAACCCAAACCTAAGCTTGGTGCATCCCAGCGATTCGCAAGGACTCCCCAGGGCTCCACATGCACTTCCACCCAGAGGCGGGACTGGGAACAGGCTTCCCTTGTCTGGGGAGGGGCAGGGACCCAGTGGAACAAGGGGAGCTGCGAGGAAAGGGGCGTTTCATGAAAGAGTGACGACTGAGGAGGAGCCAGCTTTGCTCTCCCAGGTGCCGAGGAGCAGGGCCGGCTGCCACGCAGGCTTCCCTCCTGGGCCTTGAAAGGTCATCTCCTTTCCCACCTTCCCATGTCCTCCCCTCTACTCTCAAGTCCCCAACAGGCACTCGGGTCCTTCCCATCCGATCGCCCAGACACAGGGCCACAGAGTGAGCTAAGCCAGGAACACTCACTGGGGGCATGTCTGGCCCTGACATCTTTAGGGCCACTGGAAGGAAGGGACAGGAGGGAACCATGGGACGGGGGCCTCTCCTGGGGTGGGCCAGGCTGGCTGACACGTGGCCATCACTGGAATTCTCCCACCAGACAGGTCTCATCTCGCACCCCTAGGCCTTCTACTGTCACAGATGAGTAAATGGAGACTCTAGGTTAAGCATCTTGCCTAAGGCCCAGGTTGGGGCAGAGCCCCACTCGCAATGCAGTCAGGCAACAGGAAGCTGGGGAGCCTGAGGCCCAGCGCTGTCACAGCCTCAGGCTCTGAACCCTTGTCTGGAGCGTCCCCTCCCCCAGGGTGGCAGACGCTGCCCTGAGCACTGAGCACGGCCTGCAGGCCATCTGCGCGCAGGATGCGCCCAGGTCAGGGTGTGCAGGGATGGGAGGAGGCCGCTCCCCACAGGGCTGAGCTTGTTCTAGGCGTGGCCACTTTGCTCAGGCACCCAGCTTCTCACCCTCCCTGAGGTCTTTATCACACGTTTTCACTTTCCAGTGGCCAGTTCAGGAGGCTTCTTGCCTGCTCACAGCGGCAGGGTCCCAGGCCTAGGGGGTGGGGGTCCTGCCTCTGCTCCTCGTGAGCCTTGCGAGCGCCCCACCTTTCTCAGGGGGACCTCCCGCCTCACAGCCAAGGAGCTCAGAGTGGTCCTAGCAGACGGAGCCGAGCTCCTGCTCCACGGGCATCTACTGCCTGTGAAACCATCCGGTGTCCTTTCTCTCCCCATCAGCCCTGACCTGGATGTTCCAAAATCCCCTCCGGGGCTCTGAACACTGAACTGCATCTTCTCAAGGACCAGGAGCTGGCTGGCCTGAGATTTGAACAAGTACCTGAGTTTTGAGGTACCAGTGGAAAGATTAATTGGCAAATCCATTATATCCAAGCAGCCAGAGATGCTTCAATTCAATTTTTTAAAAAAAGAACTCTGATAGCATTCAGTGACCCTCCGCCATGAACATCCTCACATGAAGGGTTGTCTCCTCGGGGAGATGACGGCTGTCAGATGCTGCATTTTAAGTACTTATTCAATAAGCTGTCGGCGCTTTCTGCCTGCTCACCTCCTTAATCACCAGCACCTGGCTCACTGGTCTGGTCCCTCCTCAGGAGGTGGGCTCAGCCAGAGACCCCTGCTCTTCCAGTGACGCCAACTCCTCTCAAGCCCAGGGATGAATCAGGGCTGCCCACGGCTTCTCTCCTCTTGCTCTAGGCTGTCCCAGGAGTGGGGGTCAAGGGCTGTGACACACGCACCAGCAAGCGGCCTGGGGCTGCCCTCCTGCAGGAACCACAGCCGCGGCCCACTCTGCTCTCTGCTGCCACGTGCCTGAGGCTCCTCAGCCAAGCCTGGGGAGGGTCACCCTGGAAAAACCTGATGCCCAGGCCAGCCTTGCACAGGCTCTGTCTGCTGACCCCATTCAGGGCCCGGGCTGGGCAGTCAGGGTGGGGAGGGGGGACGGGCTTATCACGTGCTCAGGGATGGAGAGAGGAGGACTCTGTGTGTGGTGGCCTGCCCAGCTGACGCTAACACAGAAATCCCCTTTCCAAAGGGTGCTGCACCCATGGGTGGTTTGTGGGTCCACGTCTGTCCCCCCACAAACCTGTGGAATCTCACTCACTCATTTATAAAGAACCCCCAGAGCTGTATTAGTCAATGTTGTCCAAAGACAGAAGGCTCCGCCTCAGGAGATGGTGAGCTCCCCCTCACTGGAGGAGTTCAAGCAAAGGCTGAGGGATCACCTGGCAGAAGCTTTAGATGGGGGGCGATCTGGGAGCTAGAGCACTGTCTTGGGAGATGCCCAGACATGGATCCTAATGCTGGCTCTGTCACAGAGCCGACGTGACCCGCCCATCAGGAAGGCACACATCCGGGCCCCATGAGGCGTGGGCATGCGTACCACACCGTGAAGCCCCTCTCTTCAGCCTCTTCTCTCCTGCCCAGTCAGGAAAGGTCGGTCCCACAGGGTGCTGATGCCTCCCTCTCTTCCTTCAGAACCCCCAGTCCCTGTCAGTGACTCTCTTGGGGGACCCCGACCAGATCAAGGAGTCTCACGTGCTGATTCACCCACCCCGTCTTCTTTCGGGGGCGGTGTGTAGCTGGAGTGCTGGTTGGAGGCTGCAGGGATGAGGGAGGGCTCTGGCCCCCTCTCTAGAATGGGGAGCCCTGACACTTCGTGGCCCTCTGCTTTGGCTCTAGCCACTGATGCCTGGGCGACAGGAAAGCCCCTTTCTATACCATATCACGCATACTGCCATAAAGCAGAAAAGTAAAGACCTCGCATACATGTTGCACCAGCAGTGGCAACATAAGTTAGAATATTTCTCTGGGATACGGGTCCTAATGGATCCTGGCTAGACACACCTGCAATGCCAAGGCACGGCCCTGGGACCCAGAACGCAGGTGTAGCCGAAAGCCTGTCCTGTTCCTCTTCCTCTTTTTTGCAGAAAATGTGATCTGCTGACTGCCCCCAGGTTCAGACACACACACACCCCCACCCACCCCCCACCACCCATACATATGCCCCAGTCTTTCAGCCCTCAGCATAACTTCCTAAGCATTCTGCAGGACAAGGAGTAGAGGCCGCTCTGGGGGCTGCTGCCCTGCCCAGGGGCCGGGGCGTTGTGGGGGGCGGGAGGTCCCCAGGGTCAGGTGCTAAACGAGAGAAGACTTCTAAATGTTTTTTCTCACTAGCAGTGCCTGCCCTGGGCTCAGCATGCAACTGTGTTTTCTGCCAAAGTGCATAGGCAAGAAGAAAAATAGTGGTTGTGGAAACCTCAAGAACAAAGACCAAGCTGTGCAGTGGGGGGAGAGAGGGAGAGACAGATGGAGAGAAAGAGATGGAGCGAGAGAGAGGGATGGAGAGAAAGGGATGGAGACAGAAAGAAGGAGAAAGAGAGGGAGGGAGGGGGGGAGAAAGAGGGAGGGAGTCAGGGCGCGAGGGAAGAGAGGGAGAAAGGGATGGAGACAGAGAGAGGGAGAGAAAGAGAGAATTCTAAGGCCAAGTCTCACTTGACTCGCATCTGCCGCAGCAGCTTCATCACCAAACCGTTAGTCCCGCAAACCACCTGGAACAAAAGGGCCAAGCAGCACGTGAATCACAGAGCTGTAGGGCCCTGCAGCGGGGAGCTGGTGCTGCTACGTATATGGCTTCTTCCACTTCACCTCCACGCACTCCAGAGACAAGCGCTCTGCAAGCCCCAGCAGTATCAGCAGTATGCAGAAAAGCCACGTCTCAGCCATCCCAGCCAGGGACAAACCAGCCCATCACCACCTGGTCACGAAGGGGCAGAGAGAAAGGCCTGCCTGGGACCCCACGCAGGGCAGGGCAGCACATAGGCCAGCAGGGCAGCTGGGAGGTGTGACCTGAAACACAGCTTTGCACCTGCTGGAGGGCAGGTCTCCACCCTCCCAGCTTGTGCAGGTCCCTCAGTTGCGAGGCTAGGCTGGAAGTTTGCAAGGGCTCACAGCATCCTAACTGACAGGAATACCTTTACCTCTGTGGGTCACTTGGAAGGATGGAGGCCAGAATCCCCTCTTCCTGGGCTTGTCAAAAAACAGCAGAGAGCACACAGCATGGCAACTGTCCTAGGCCTTTGGCTCCCTGCACTGAAGCTGAAAGAAGGCAGACTGTTCCCCCTCATCCGACCTGCCCTCAGAAGTCTCTAGAAGGTCACGGTTAGAAACGTGTGCAGAATCCACCTCTAACCCCTTTGTTTTCCTGAGGGCAGACCTCAGACTTTGAGCAGGTCAGGCCCTGATGAAGGAGCTGGGTGCAGAGCAGCTGGGCAGCGAGGCCCAGGCTCCCGTGCTGCGGGCCTGCTGCCCCCTCCTAGCCTCGGGGCTGGACCAGTCCTCAGCCTGCCACGGGCACAGACCACATTGTTTAAATGAACTAATCCAAGGTATTGTGCTCACTGGACCTACCTCAGAGCTGCTTGGAAAGACAACAAACTTTTTCCCAAAACAAGCAACTCTATGATCCAAAATTCACACCAACTTCCACCCAGGGATGATAAGCTGGGTCACCTGGTTAGACCTCTTTCTTGCCTTAGTGCCTGAGGCCCTGGAGGAGGGGGTCCTGACTGCCTCTGGCTCTTGCATGCACACAAAGAACATGAGGTGGGACAGGAAGGAAAAGGGCAGGTGAGGCCACAACCCAAGGTGGTCAACACCCACTGCATGGGTACACACAAATATCGTCCCTTCTGAAGCTTATCCACCCACGTTATCATAAGAATCCAAGTTTAGCACTGTCCTCTCCACTTTATTCAAAACAGCAGAAAGTCATCAGGCATATGTGCCTTCTGTGCATTAGGAAGCCTGCTGTGTGTTGTTCACACATTAGCTCCTTCAATTCCCACGTTAAGGGAACCCTGCAAAGTAGGAAGCTTGTTCCCACTTCAGCAACGAGGAAAGAGGCTGACAGTGGTGAAGTCGCCTGCCCAGGGTCCCACAGCTGGCATTCGGCGAGGCCAGCCCTGAGCCCTGAGCTCTCTGCACCCTAGTTTACAATCATGGATCACAGCACCTGGCAGAGACGGGAATCACCTGCCTCAGAGGCTGAGGAGTGGTGATGGAGGACGGAGCCAGGCCCAACCCCACGCCTCTTCGTGCTTGGTCCTGTTCCTCCATGAAATTAAAGTCACTAGGGACACGTGCAAAGGGGGCAGGGCCAAAGAGGAAACTGGGGGTGAACCAGTCTGAGGTTTTGGCCTCCTTTCAACCAAATCGCCAGTTTCTACAGCCCCTGCTCCTGGCTGCTGTCCCATTCGGCTCACTCCTGGGTAAGTAAACACACGTTTGTCACCCTGACAGCACAATAAAGAGAGGAAACCAGGGCCTGGACTAGGAGCAGACAGAGCACACAATGCCCCCCACAGAGGGCGGCCCGACAGAGGCTGCCTCCACCCAGAGCACAGTCACGCCCTCCTGTGTGGCCGGCTTAACCTGCTGCCCTTCAAAGGCAGGGGCCTCAGACAGTCTGGGATGTCTTTCTGGAAAGATCTCTCCAAATGTGACTCCCAAGTTGTTACCAGGCAACCAAATGACAGTGGGACAGGTGCCCCTCGACCCCAGCTGTCTGCCCGTTTATCTGGACACAGCTCGGCTATCACCCTGGATTGGCAATTTCAACCTTGACTCCTCTCGACACCGCTGAAGCCTATCTGGTCAGGTAACAGGGAGATGGGCCTGCGTCTGGATGGCCTCTCCCTCCAGCAGTGCCGGCATCTGTTCTCCCCGGCCTCCCTCAGTCTCAGGCCAGGAAGGTCAACACAGGGGCCCGGCCAGGAGTTACCTGCAAAAGCCGGCAAAGAAGTATGTGAAGCCACTCTATGTAGCTTCTGGCTGGTGTCTGGGAAATCGGCTCTGAGACCACAGGAAGAAGTGGGCGCCCGTCCCCTGGGCCTCCCATCCCAGCCAAGGTGGATTGTCACATCAAGCCTGCCACTACTTCCTCCCCTGACCTGGAGGGGGTGCTGTGACACCGCGGCCCTGGGGAGGAGGGGGCCCAGGAGCACAGCACTCGCTCCTGCAGACTCACATCCCGGCTAGAAGCCCAAGCAGCTGGAAGGGGTGACCGCTGAAAGCATGTCATCCACACCGCTGGGGCACCCTGCCCAGCACTGGCCTGAGAGGCAGGGCCACACATACCTGTTAAAGAGGTTGTTGCGACGAACCATCCGAAGAAAGCCAGTAGGGTCGGTGACCGAGTTGAGCCTGTTGTTCATCTCCTCAAACTGCTGGTCCATGATGTCTCCAGCTTCACTCTCTGTCTCGCTGCTGGCACAGGCCCTATGGGGAGACAGCAGAGAAAGGGCGCTGAGCGCTGCACGCCCTCTCTGAGGCCCTGCCAGTCCAGTGCCCAGCAGAGCCCGGTGCCTCCCGAGTCCCCTCCTGCTCCCCCTCTTCCCCTCCTGCTCCCCTGTTCCCCATCTGCTCCCCCTCTTCCCCTCCTGCTCCCCTGTCTCCCTCTTGCTCCCCTGTCCCCCTCCTGCTCCCCTTGTCTCCTCCTGCTCCCCTCGGCCCACCTCCCGCTCACTCATGTCCAGCGTTGCTCAGGACGCCCTCTACTGGCTGTGTCCCCTGCGAACCCCCGGCAGGAAGGGGCTGGGCCGGCTCCCAGGCTGCACTCCCTGCGTCCAGTGTGTACCCAACACAAACCAGGTGCTCAATTATGGTTTGCTGAACAAACGGCACCATGTGCTGTGTGTGTCCTGACAGCTGGCCAGGCACTCCGCCAGTGCAGAGTTTGGGTGACTGTGCTGTGTGGCAGGAGTTCCAGTCCATTCCAGACCAGAACCAGTAACTAAGTACCTACCTGTACCAGGCAGCATGCCAGGCAGGGGGACAAGCAGCCCCCAAAGGCATCTTTTCAGACGAGACAGACATGAATATGAGTGAATGCAATGCCAGGCAGAGGGGAACTGTTCGAACTGCAGGCTTGAGAAACGTTGCTGATAGGAGCCCATTTCCAAGCTCAGCATGAGGATGTTATAATTTTTGAATTAATAAATTCATATTTCCCCTATGACAGACTAAAAGAACATCTCACAATGGTTTTAAATAAATAGAAGTGCCCAGGAGTGCCCTGATTCATCCGTATGATTAAAATAGCAAAGGGCGTATTAAACATAAAGCTGTGCCCTGTAGCCCTACAAGGCTGAGACAGATGTGATGATGAAGGTGTCTGAGGGAGCACTGGCTCCCCCAGTCCTCATGTCCAGCGTCCCAGTCCAGCGAGGCTGCGGATCAGCAAGCACAGACCTCTGTGTGAAGCCCTGTCTTCCTTCAGCGTCCCGATTACCTCCAGACTTTGTGGAAATGCTGAGCGATGTCTGGCCCACAGACAACTCCCAGCCCACATGACAACTTAGTTTAAAGTCTCCTGCTGCCTAAGGAGCAGAGGGGAAGAGTAGAGAGTGACAGGGTACTGGAGGCAGAGGACAGACGCACAGACCAGCCACGCAAGCTGTTCACGTGCTGCAGAAGTAGGATCTGGAAAGGGACAGACTTCCTGCTACCCAGAGGGAAGAGGCTCGGTGCGTTGAGATTTAAGCTTAAGGTGAGTATGGCCTGCTTCAAATGGCCAGGCTGGTGAGCCCGTGGCATCAGGATTACAGGACAGAGAAGGGGAATGACCCCTTCACTAGGTTGTCATAGAGCCAAACGAGATGCAGCATGTGAAGCTGCTTAGTAAATCTGAAGGCTCTACGCGAACGTAACCCTGATGAGATGGTCCATTTTGTGTGTCAACTTGGGGTGCCCAGACATTTGGTCAAATGTTATTCTGGCTGTGGCTGTGAGGGTGTTTCTGGATGAGATTGACATTGGAATCTGTAGACTAAGGAAAGCAAACTGCCCTCCCTGTGTGGGTGGGCCCCATCCAATCCACTGAGAGCCTGAATAGAACAAGAAGAGGGAGTAAGAGAGGACTCCCCTGCCTGCCTGCCTGCCTGCCTGCCTGCCTTTGAGCTGGGATGTGGGTCTCCTCGCCCTTCAAATGTAGACAGATTGGAGCTTATACCACTGGCTCTCCTGAATCTCCAGCTCGCCAATGGCAGATCTGGGACTTCTCAGCCTTCACAACTGTTATGAGCCAATTCCTCACAATAAACTTCTGCATGCACACGCACGTGTGTGTGCACACGCATACATGTGCCCTATCAATTCTGTTTCTCTGGAGAACCTGGCATCAGGCATCAGAGTCCAACTCAGCCATGCTCCTTGCAGAAGGTCACACAAACGCCTGGTCACTGGGAGAGGATTTCAGGAGCTGGAGCCCCAGAGAAGTGTCGGGACTGGGGCAGGCTTCAGGGACGACAGAGAGGCATGATTTCCTGCCAGCTACTCCCCTTCGTCCCAGAACCACACCGATGGCTGGTAAAGGCATTAGCCTGCCTTTGTTCCCGGCCACACAATCTGGACACGTCTCTTCAAACCCAGCACAGTGCCGGGCATACAGCAGGTATGCAAAGAGGAACTGCTAAACGAGAACATTTTACAACATGCAAAGTACTTTTATATAGATTTAATCTTCTCTGTATAACAAATCCGTGAGGCAGTTTTCATGTCCACTTTATTTCAGAGGAGACTGAGGTCTGGAGAAGCAGAGGAGCTTGGCCAAGGAGCACCAAGTGGTGGAGTCAGGCCTGACTTCCGCCCCCTCCCCCCCCCGCCCCAAGGCTCTAAGTATCTCACACATTCCAAGTCTCTCTCTGCTGGGTTTTGACTAGGGGAGGGAGGGCATGAACACAGGAAACTTCCAAGCACCTAAACAAATCGCCATGGCTTCCATCCTGAGGGAGAGCAAGAACAAGGTTTTATTCCTCTCGCCACCCCACAGACGTCAGTCGACCAGGCGAACAGCTGAAGACTTAAAATGCTCCCTTGGGAGCTGAGGGCCCTTCACAGAGACCCTGGTAAATATCACTCAACAAGCTCTTCTGTCCAGGGACACATTTATCATCTGAACGCGACAGCCTGCTTGGAGCTGAGAAATCTGCTTGTCATTTGGTGCTTTGCAAAGGGGAGAAGAATCGGCTGGAACCGGTATCGGCCTTCATTATCTTGCAGCTCCACTTGTGCTGTCAGCTGCAGACTAAGCCCTCAGAATCTCAAGCTTAATGGGGCTGTTTCCTATTTCCTGACCCTTCAGAGTATTAACACTGAAGGGAAAAACAAACAGGCAATGTCACAGATAAAGGACTCTCCCATTTACAAAACAAGCCTCATCTATACAGCAGGGACCCCGAGTGCGTTGCCGTCAACAGTCGTCATACCACAATCCGAGCCCCCTCATTTCTCTGTGAGACTTTCTAGAGATGGCATATCAGCTAGTCTGATGCCATTCACTTCTATTCAGCAAGGATTACTGAGCGGGACCGACGTGCAAGAACCACAGAGGCCAAAGAGAAGAGAGTCACAGTACACCTGCCTTCAAGGCACATACCATCCAGCATGACTAGTGACCACTGGCTAAGGTGGGTTAAGAAGGAGGCAGGACGGTATCACCCTACAGCCAAGAGAGGGAGGACATAAGAGCTTTCTTGGAATTAGCTGCAGCTGAGAGGCAATCTGAAGGATACAACTTTGACAGGTAGGGACTGCGGTGGTGGCTGGGAATGGGGGATGGAATGGTATGACAAGGCGTGGGGATAAGATAGTGTGGGGGCTCTCTGGGGCCCAGGGAATAGCACAGGTTAACTGGAGCAGAGGGTAAGAGTGGCAGAGAGGAAGGAGAGAGTGGTGGAAGGCCTTGTACTTGGAAGGCAGTGGAGAGCTGCCAGTCCAGGTCTCTGAGTAGGGGGTGGTGGGCGCAGGGCTCTGTTTGAAAGACAGTCAACTGGCCCAGAGTGGAGAATGCCGATTACATGGGGAGGAGGGAGAAAGTCAGGGGGCTATTACTAGCACCCGCTCAGAAGCAGCCCTGAAGGCCCAGGGTCGAGCCCAATGGGGACCACTGGCCCCTCACACCTACGAGAAGGCCCACTCTCAGGACTTACTATTGTGTTAATACATCAGCGTGCCTTGGTTTCAACATGCCAGGTGAGGCAAGCTTTCCACAAGCCCTCAGGCTCTGAGATCTGGGTAGTGGCTCCCTCCTCTGCCCCAAGCTCCCATCCCATCTCCCTATAAACAGACAGGCCTGGTTGTAACCCCACCTTCCTGGTTCCTCCTCATTCTTCGCTCTCTGTTGTCGCCAACAGTGGTTCTGCTCGTCCTGTGGTTGGGCCAGCTATCTCATCAGTCTAGACGTGTGAACTAGGGTGGCAAGGCTGAGAGTGAGAAAGTGAGAACTAACAGAACAACTACTACCAAACAGAGAACTTACTTGCCTGAAACTCACTGAAGGGAAAGAGTAAAAGACAACTAGTAGTTAATTTATGGCAGATAGAGATACTGAAAGTAGAAGCTGGTCTTCGGTGGAAGAGGAATGGGTTCAGTTTGGACACACTGAACATGCAGACAGGATACAGTTGGTGATGCCAAGTATGCAGATACTGACTCAGTTATTTAGATGATCTTCCTTCCAGGAGGGCTGGAGACTATTAGAAATCCAAGTCTGGTGATGAGAAGAGAGGTTGGTACCAATTGTTTGATATCTCATTCATTTATTCACTCAAAGTTATTACGTACTTGTTATAAATATCCTGCTATACCACATTCTCGTTCTAGGTAAAATGGAGTAAGCACATCCCACCCTATCTTTCAGACTGAATACATCTATAAACTCTGGATGGACTGCATGGAACAGGATATCTAAGGAATGTGAAAAGTAAACAATATCAGGAAAATGGGGGAAGAAGACCAGAATTCAAAGTGCCACCAAATCAGTACTGAGCTTCACATTCTTTGTCCTTATGAAATCCACCAGACAGGTCTCTCTGAAGCCCCCAGATGCAGAAGCAGGCATCAGTGTGAACAGAGACCTCCAGAAGAAGCCCTCTATTTCTGGCTCAGAGGGACTAGTGAAAACCGCCTATTTTTCTTATTCTTTCACTTCTGTTCTCATGTTCCAGGCCACAAACAAATCCTGTCAGTTGACCTACTCTAAGATAATTGCTAATGGAAGTCATTCAGACAGAAGGGAAATGACATCAGAAGGAATTAGGAACATCAGGAAAGAAGGGAGAGTAACAAAAACATCAAATGTCTGAGTAAATATAATAGACTGTTCTTCTAACACTGTCTGCTGGAGTTTTAATGTAAGTAGATGTAGTATATAAGACAAATGCAAGATGGGAAGGGGTGGTGGTAAAGGTTGCCATATGGTGATAAGACTTTTACATTTCTCTTGAATTAATAAAGTATCAATAGCAAGTAAATTGCAGACTATAAAAAGTATATATATGTATAATCTCTAGAACAATTACTTTAAAAGCTATAAAAAGAGACAGTCAAAGACACAAGACATAAACTAACAGACTTCAAAAAAAAGTTCAAATAACCCAAAATAACGCAGGAAAGCGGAAACAAAGGAATGAAACACAGAGAATCAGACAGAAAACAAATATTAATATGACATACATAAATCCACATGTATTAATAATTATATTAAATGTAAATGGTCTAAATATAGAGATTGACAGAGTGGAATTTAAAAACACAATCTAATTAAATGCTTCTATAAGAAATTCTCTTCAAATATATAATATAGGAAGGTTTAAAGAAAAAGGATATAAAAAGATATACCACACAAATACTCTTCAAAACAAAGCTGGAATGGTTAGGTTAATAACAAAGTAGACTTCAAAGCAAAGAAAATTAGCAGGGATAAAGAGGGACATTACACAATGATAAAAGGGCTAATTCACCAGGAACATAAAATGCTTCTAAATGTGTATTCACCTATCAACACAGCTTCAAAATACATGATACAAAAACTGACAGAATGGAAAGAGAGGTGGATAAAATTGACAGAGTTTTCAATACTCCTTTCTCAGTTGCTGACAGAACTGGTAGACAGAAAATCAACAAGATACAGAAGAATTGAACAGTACCATCAACCAACTGAATATAATTGACATTTAGAGGAAACTCCACACAACAAAAGTATAATATATATTCTTCTCAAATGCAGAGAGAATATTCCCTAGGATAGGCCATGCCCTGGGCCACAAAACAAACCTTAACAAATTTTAAATAATTGAAATAATGCAAAATATGTCCTCTGCCCACCATGGAATTAGGTTTGAAAGTAAAAAAATAAAATAAAATTAATAGGAAAATCTCCAAACACTTGTAAACTAAACAACTAAACAACACGCTTCTAAATAATTGTCAAAGAAGAAGCCTTATGGGAAACTAGGAAAATAATCTGAACTGAACAAAACTTAAAACATAATATAAAACTTGTGGGACATAGATAAAGCCTTAGAGATAAATATATAACATTAAATACTTATATTAAAAGAGAAAGGGCTGAAATGACAAGAAGGTGGACATAGCAATACTCATATCAGACTCACATAGACTTTAAAGCAAAGGTCATAAAGAAAGATAAATGACAAACATATAATGACAAATCAATACAAGAAAGGGATATTACACTCATTAACATATATGAACCCAATATAGAAGCACCTAAATACATAAAACAAATGCTAACAGGTATAAAGGGAGAAATTGATGGGAACACAATAATAGTAGGAGACTTTAACACCTCACTGACATCAATGGACAGATCTTCCAGACAGAAAATCAATTAGACAACAGAGATCCTAAAAGACACAATAGAACCGTCAGACCTAATTGATATTTTCAGGACATTACATCCAAAAGCACAGAATATACATTCTTTTCAAGCACACATGGAACATTCTCTAGGACTGACCACATACTAGGGCACAAAACAAGTCTCATTAAGAGAACAGAAATTATTTCAAGCATCTTATTCAAGCATATTTATTCAACAGCATGAAACTAGCAATCAATCACAGAAAGAAAAACAAGAAAAAAACAATTACATGGAGACTAAACAACATGCTACTAAAAAAGCAATGGGCCAAAGATGAAATCAAAGAGGAAATTTTTCAAAATACCTTAAGACAATAAAAACACAACCATACAAAATATATGGGATGCAGTAAAAGCAGTCCCAAGAGGGACGTCCATAGCAGTACAGGCCTTCTTCAAAAAAATAAGAAAAATCTCAAACAACTTAACCTACCACCTAAAAGAATTATAAAAAGAACAGACAAAACCTAATGTCAACAGAAGAAAAGAAATAATAAAGATCAGAGAGGAAATAAATAAAATAGAGATAAAAATAACAATACAAAAGTCAATAAAAACCAAGATCTGGTTTTCTGAAAGGATAAACAAAATTGACAACTTCTGGGCAGGCTCACCAAGAAGAAAAAAGAGAGGACCCAAGTAAACAAAATAAGAAATGAAAAGGGATAAATAACCACAGAAATACAAAAAACCACAGAAATACAAAAAACCGTAAGAACAATTATATGAACAATTATATTCCAACAATTTGGACAATCTAAAAGAAATGGACAAGTTTCTAGAAACGTACAGTCCACCAAAGTGAATCAAGAAGAAATAGATAATATGAACTGACCAATTGCTAGAATTGAAATAGAATCTGTAATTTAAAACAAAATGACAACAACAAACAAACAAACAAAAACCCACAAACAACCTCCAGCAAACAAAAGTTCAGGACCAGATCGCTTCACTGGGGAATTCTGCCAAACATACAAAGAACTTATACCAATCCTTCTCAAACTCTTCCAAAAGACTGAAGAGGAGGGAACACTTCCAAAGTCATTCTATGAAGCCACAATCACTCTGATACTACAACCAGACAAAGACGCTACCAAAAAAGAAAATTACAGTCCAATATCTTTGATGAATACAGATGCAAAAATCCTCAATTAAATATTAGCAAACTGAATCCAACAACACATAAAAAGGATCATATGCCATGATCAAGTTGGATTTATTCCAAGGTCACGAGGATGGTTCAACATATGCAAATCAATGTGATAAACCATAATAACAAAAGAGAAGACAAAAACCACATGATCATCTCAATAGATGCAGAAAAAGCATTTGATAAAATGTTTCATCCATTCATGATAAGAACTCTCACCAAAGTGGGTACAGGGAATATATCTCAGCATAATAAAAGCTATTTATGACAAAACCAGAGCCAAAATAACACTCAGCAGTCAAAAGCTGAAAGCCTTCAGACAAGGATGCCCACTCTCATCACTTCTATTCAACATAGTATTTTGGAAGTCCTAGCTACAGCAACCAGAGAAAAAAAAGAAATAAAAAGTATCCAAATTGGAAAGGAAGAGGTAAAATTGTCATTATATGCAGATGACATGATACTCTAGATAGAAAACCCTAAAAACTCCACACAAAAACTATGAAAACTGATAAATGAATTCAGCAAGGTAGCAGGATACAAGATTAACATACAGAAATCTGTTGCATTTCTCTATACTAACAATGAAATATCAGAAAGAGAAAGTAAAAATAAAAATCCCTTTTAAAATCCCACTTTAAAAATCCCTTTTAAAATCCTGTAAAAAAAAAAAAAAAAAAAAAAAAACTTGAGAATGAACCTGACCAAGGAGGTAAAAGATTTATATGCCGAGAACTATAAAACATTGATAAAGGAAACTGAAGATGATTCAAAGAAATGGAAAGACAACCCATGATCTTGGACTGGAAGAATTAATATTGTTAAAATGGTCATACTATCCAAAGCAATTTAAGATTTAATGTGATCCCTACCAAATTATCCCATGACATTCTTCACAGAACTAAAACAAACAATCCTAAAATTTATATGGAACAACAAAAGACCCAGATTTGCCAACACAACCCATAGGAAAAAGAACAAAGCTGGAGGCATAACCCTCCCAGACTTCAGACAAACACTACAAAGCTACAGTAATCAAAACAGTGTGGTACTGGCACAAAAGCAGATATTTATTTCAATGGAACAGAAGAGAGAACACACTTACCATCAGTTAATCTTCGACAAAGGAGGTAAAAATATACAATGGCAAGAAGAGTTTCTTCAGCAAGTTGTGTTGGGAAAGCTGGACAGCCGCATGTAAATCAATGAAGTTAGAACTCTCCCTCACACCATGCACAAAAACAAACTCAAAGTGGCTTAAAGACTTAAACATAAGACATGACATCATAAAACTCCTAGATGAGAATATAAGCAAAACATTCTCTGATATAACTTGTAGCAATGTTTTCTTAGGTCAGTCTCCCAAGGCAAAAGAAATAAAAGCAAAAATAAACAAATGGGACCTAATAAAACATAAGCTTTTGCACAGGAAAGGAAACCACAAACAAAATGAAAAAGACTTGCAAATGATGTGACTGACAAGGGCTAAATTTCCAAAATATACAAACAGCT
Organism: Hippopotamus amphibius kiboko; assembly: GCF_030028045.1. NCBI lineage: Eukaryota > Metazoa > Chordata > Mammalia > Artiodactyla > Hippopotamidae > Hippopotamus > Hippopotamus amphibius. The sequence continues at coordinate 6,019,822 of NC_080193.1, read as the reverse complement.
TATACGGCTCAATAAAAAACAAACAAACAAAAACCCAATCAAAAAAAATGAGCAGAAGATCTAAATAGACATTTCTCCAAAGAAGACACACAGATGGCCAACAGGCACAAGAAAAGATACTCAACGTTGCTAATTATTAGAGAAACACAAATCAAAACTATGAGGAATCACCTTACACCAGTCAGAACAGCCATCATCAAAAAGTCTACAAATAATAAATCCGGAAAAGGATTTAGAGAAAAGGGAACCTTCCTACACTGTTGGTGTACATTGGTGCAGGCACTATGGAGAACAGTACAGAGGTTCCTTAAAAAACTAAAAATAGAGTTACCATATGATCCAGCAATCTCACTCCTGGGCATATATCCAGAAAAGACAAAAACTCTAATTCAAAAAGATACATGCACCTCAATGTTCATAGCAGCACTGTTTACAATAGCCAAGACATGGAAGTACCTAAATGTCCACTGACAGAGGAATGGATAAAGAAAATGTGGTGGTGTGTACACACACACACATACACGCAATGGAATGTTACTCAGCCATAAATAAGAATGATATAATGCCATTTGCAGCAACATGGATGGGCCTAGAGATTATCATACTAAGTAAAGTAATTCAGACAAAGAAAGACAAATATCATATGATATCACTTGTATGTGCAATCTGAAAAAATGATATAGGGACTTCCTTGGTGGTGCAGTGGTTGAGAATCTGCCTGCCAATGCAGGGGACACTGGTTCGATCCCTGGTCCGGGAAGATCCCACATGCTGTGGAGCAGCTAAGCCCATTCACAACAACTACTGAGCCTGTGCTCTAGAGCCCACAAACCACAACTACCAAGCCCACGTGCTGCATGTACTGAAGCCCGCGTGCCTAGAGCCTGTGCTCCACAACAAGAGAAGCCACCACAATGAGAAGCCTGAGAACCGCAAGGAAGAGTAGCTCCTGCTCGCCGCAACTAGAGAAAGCCCACACGTGCAGCAATGAAGACCCAAAACAGCCAAAAATAAATTAAAACAACAACAACAAATGACATAAATCAACTTATTTACAAAACAAACTGTCTCACAGACATAGAAAACAAACTTATGGTTACCAAAGGGGAAAGGGGGGACAGATAAATTAGGAGTTTCGTATTAAAAGATACACACTACTGTATATAAAATAAACAGCAAGGACCTACTGTATAGCATCAACTATATTCAATATCTTGTAATAACTATAATGGAAAAGAATCTGAAAAAGGATATACATATAACTGAATCACTTTGCTATACACCTGCAACTAACACAATATTGTAAATCAACTACACTTCAGTTAAAAAAGGAAAAAAGAAAGGGCTGATATTAATAATCTAAGCTTACACTTTAATAAACTAGAAAAAATAGAGCAAAATAAACCAAAACAAAGGAAGTAAAATAACAGAGCAGAAATCAGTGAAATTGAAAATAGTAAAAAAAAAATCTTTTTAAAAAAATAATAAAACAAAAAGTTGGTTCTCTGAAAAAAATTTTAAAAATCAATAAAATATCTATCCAGACAGACCAAGAAGAGAGGAGGCAAAACATATCAATATTGGGAATGAAAGAGGAAATGTAACTACTCATCTCACAGAAATTAAAGAGATAAAAAAGGAATACTACAAACAACTCTACACATATGGATTCAACAACTTAGATGAAATGAATCAATTACTCACAAACCACAAACTACTAAATCTCATCCAAAATGAAATAGATAACCTGAATAGTCCTGTAACTACTAAAGAATTATACTCATAGTTGAAAACCATCCAAACTAGAAATCTTCAGGTCCAGATGGTTTCAATGGCAAATTCTACCAAACAGTTAAAGAAGAAATAATACCAATTCTACACAATCTCTTCCAGGAACCTGAAGAAAGAACACTTCCCAACTTATTTTATAAGGCTTATATTACCCTGATAGCAAAAGCAGACAAAGATAACACGGAGGAAAAAAATCCTACAGACCAATATTTCACAGATCAAATGCAAACAGACATAATATATAAAAAGAATTATATACCACAGTCAGAGAGGGGTAGGGTTATTCCAGGAATGCAAAAATTGTTCAATATTTGAAAAATCAATCAATATAATCCACCACATTAACAGACTAAAGAAAAAGATATGTTTAAATCATTTGATGCAGAAAAGCATTTGATAAAATCTAACACCAATTCATCATGAAAACTTACAAACTAAGAATAAAAGAGAATGTCAGAAACCTGATTCAGACTAGCTACAACAAGCCTAGAGCTAATATCATCCTTAATGATAAAAGACTGAATGCTTACCTTGGGAACAAGCTAAGAATGTCAGCTTACATCATTCATATTCAACACAGTCCTGGCAGTCTTCGCCAGTACAAAAAGGCAACAGAAGGAAATAAAAGAATAAATAGATTGGAAAGGAAGAAAACAATCTATTTACAGAAGACATTATTGTCTATGTAGAAAAGGCCAAGAACTATCTATACAAAAAGACTCCTAAAACCTTTGCATTTCACAAGGTTGTGGGATACAATATCACAAAAAAGTCAACATTTCTATATACTAGCAACAAATAATTACAAAATGAAATTTTTAAATGGTCCCATTTATAATAGCTCCTAAAATAAAATACTTGGGTATAAATCTAACAAAACATGTATAGGATATGCATGCTGAAAAGTACAAAATGCTGATGAAAGAAATCAAAAAAGATTTAAATAAATGAAGAGACATACCATGTTCATGGATTTTAAGACTCAAAATAATAAAGACAGCAATTTTCCCCAAATTGTTCTATAAGTTTAACACAATTCCAACCAAAATGTCAAGCCATTTTTGTAGCTATAAAGAAGCTAATTCTAAAATTTATATAAAAAGGCAAATGAACCAGAGCAGGTAAAGCAATTCCAAAGCAGAAGAATAAAGTTGGAGGAATGACACCGCCAGATTTTAAGACTTGCTATAAAGCTACAGTAACAAAGATAGTGTGGTATTGGTAAAAGGATAGAAATATAGATCAACAAAACAGAATAGAGTCTAAAAACAGACCCATCTGAATATGGACAATTAACTTTACACAAAGGTGCAAAGACAGCTTAACAGAGGAAGTATTTTCAATAAATGGCTTGGGAACAACTGAAAATCCACGTGAGAAAAAAATGAACCTTGTAAAATGAACCTCAGACTAAACCTTCCACCTTATACAAAAACTAAGTCAAAATGAATCACAGATCTAAATATAACAATGTAAAACTATAAAACTCTTAGAAGAAAACATAGGGGGAAATTTTTGTGACCTGGGGTTAGTGACAGATTTCGTAGATTCATTTCAGCAAAAGCATGACCAGGAAGAAGAAATTGATTAAATTGATGTCATAAAAATTAAAAACTTTTGCTCTGTGAAATGCAGTGTTAAGAGAAGAAACAGACAAGCTATGGACTGAGAGAAATATTTGTAAACCACATATATGTCAAAGGACTTATATCTAGAATATATAAAGAACTTTCAAACTCAACAACAAGAAAACATACAGCTCAATTTGAAAAATGGGCAAAGACTTGAACTGTCAGTCACTTCACCAAAGAAAACATAAAGATGGCAAATAAGCACATGATGAAATGTTCAATGTCATTTCACCGTTAGAGAAATGCAAATTAAAATAAGATATTACTACACATCTATTCAAACAGCTCAAATTTTAAAATGCTGAAAATATCAGGTGCTGGTGAGACAGATCTACTGGAACCCTCCCATACTGCTGGTGGGGATGCAAAACAGTATAGTCATTCTAGAAAATACTTTTCAGTTTCTTATAAAATGAAATATATATTTACCATACAACCCAGCAATTCCACTCCTGAAGAAATGAATTTATTTACCTTATTTACCCTAAAGAAATGGAAACTTGTGTTATATAAAACCTGTCAATGAATATTTACAGCAGTTCCAGTCATAGCTGCCCCAAACTAGAACCAGCCCAAAGTTCCTTCAGCAAGTGAAAAGATAAGCAAACTGGGGTACATCCATACAATGGTTGCCAGGGGTTAGGGGTAGAGGGAGGTATAGGATATGACTATAAAAAGGTAGAGTTATTGGGTTACGGAACTTTTCTGTATCCTGATCATGGTTGTGGTCACACAAATCTATATATGTATTAAAATTCATAGAACTGACACTAGAAGAATGAAATTTACTGTGTGTCAGTTATTCATTTATTGCCCCTGTGCTCCAAATTTACCCTGCATTGCCTGCTCTGAGATAATGGATCACAGCCCTTTAAATATTTTTCCTTTGCCAGTGGGCACAGTTCTGAGCATAGTCAGTGGGCACAGTTCTGAGCATTGTCAGTAGGCAGCACTGGAAAGACAGGCAGGAGGAAGCGGTTCTGCCTTCCTGGTTCTGATGTACTTGTTCAGTGGGCTCCTGCTGGGCAGGTGCCTTCTCCAGCATCCAGTCCTCAGCGTGGGGGGTTTCTCCACAGCCCCAGTTTTGCAGTGCATGGCAGCCGGCAGGCTCCAGTGGCCATCAACCTCCCCTGGTAACCACCTCTTGGGTGGTTCTGTAGTGGACTGAGACACCTCCCTGTGAAGAGCTTCCCACAGCACCCTGGAGAGCATACTTCCAGCAAATTCTGAGGGTGGATTTCCAGCAAGTTCCACTGGTGTGGCATCACAGCAACTTCTCTGCCACTGAGTTATCGCAGTGCCTCTCTAACAAGTCCTCAGCCCTCGGTGGGGGTGAGGGAGTGGGCTGGGCTGGGCTGGGGCCCCTTCCTTCTCGGGTACTCAACTTCAGGGGTAGTGACTGCTCCTTACATCTGCTATTTCTGTATTTTTTAGAATACTTTTACTAGCCAACCCCTTTTCATTCTAATCTCTGTTAGAGTATCTACCTATCCCTGTTCAAATTACTGGGTGATTTCTTGTTCTTAGCTTTAATCCTGACTGATACATACTGCATGTTAATTAAAAAACATAAACTAAATCTTGCTATTACTACATCCTGAGAGGAATTCAAAAAAGCAAGATAAGCTCTGGCACCACTCATGCATCCATCTGGCCATGAGGCCAACCGACCCTCAAAACCGTTCACTGTGCAACCAGTGTGTGCCAGGCCTTTAGCTGGGGCTGGGATCACTCCAAATGAAGACAGCCTCTATCCCTGACCAGCTCAGAGAAGTGCTAGAGGGGCAAACTATTCTCTGCAACACAAAAAATAAATTATCACATAGAGTCGTGTATGTGTATAGAGATAGATTAAATGAAGTATCAGCGGGGTGGGGGGTGGGGCGGGGGGAGAGAAAGAATAAGAATGGGTAAACAGCCAGTGGTCGTACAGAGAGAGCCCCTGGAGCACTTGGATGCATGGCCTGGTTTTGGCCACTCTTCTGATGGCCAAACACTCTTCCCTCTCTCTCTCACCAACCCCCTCCCCTGCCCCCACCTGTTGATACTTCATTTAATTTATCTCTATACACATACATGACTCTATGTAATAATTTATTTTTTGTGTTGCAGAGAATAGTTTGCCCCTCTAGCACTTCTCTGAGCTTGTTGGGGATAGAGGCTGTCTTCATTTGGAGTGATCCCAGGGCCTGGCACACACTGGTTGCAGCTCTGCAGACAAAACTGGTGGTCACAGTTCAGCAAAGGGGAGACAAGAGGCCTGGAAGGAGAGGAAGGATGTGGGCCAGGTGGCAAAGTAAAGAAGAGGAGATGGGAGGCTGCCCAGCACTGGGAAGCTAGGGCTACACCAAACGCATTTCTCCCTGTTCTGCCCACGTTTCAGTCCTCTCGGCCCAGCTCTGGACCCTTGGCCTGCCTACCTGTCCTGCCCCCTGGGCCTGACACTATCGCCCCGCCTCTGTGGCTCTCCAGGCCTAAGGATTCTGGCTCAGACTTGCCTCCCTGGCCCTTTCTACTCCTGGACCCTCGAGGGAGGCAGAGTTCTCTGTTCTTGCTCCAGGCCCCTGACTTAGCACTTGCTCAGCAGCCAGAGTCCTGGCTGGACCTCACCCCAGGCCCCTGCATGGGGCTGGGTGGAAGGTTGAGGTTTAGATAATTTCTGTCATGGAGAACAGTGAAGGCAAATGTTAAATACCAGCTGGCCTAGGTGCAGGACGGTGGCATGGTCCTGGTGAGGGGCTGAGAGGGGAGCTGGAGAGGCCAGCAGGTATGCAGCAGCTTCTCCATGGTGCCCACCTGCCCTGCCAGCATCTGCTCCTGGGACCCTGTAAGAAGCCCAGCACCCCTTGCTCCAGGGAATATAAATCATGCTGTCACAGAGGCAGGCTCCAAAATGCTGTTCACATGCAGCTCTCCCCAGAGACGGAAACGGCCCATGAATCAAGCGCCACGGAGCTGTGCCAGAGCTGTCCTGTTCTCGGGGACGGGGCTTGGCAAGAGGCTCCAGAGAGGATTTTCATTTGCAAGCATGGCCTCCTGATCTCTCCAAGTACACGCTCTCTGTCATGCCTCTGACAGCTGTGACTGAAGCTCTACACAAGCACACTTTAATTTATGTCTCCGCATCCCTTTGCTAACTCATTCCTTCTTCATCCCCCCACCCCATCTCTATGCTTCTTTTACACTGATAACCAGTTACTTGCCGAAGACCAACCACTTGCAACCCTGAAGCTAGAACAATGCGTGAGGAGCCCCACCTTCAGTTTCTGGTGCACAGGTCGGCAGGGCAGTTCCTGTGCCACTAGTCCCATGCCTGATGGAATCAGCTCAAGGGCAGGAAATGCCCCTTCTTTCAAAGCAAAGACCTCTTTACAACTGAAAAAACTCGAGAAGGCAAGAGTTAGTTCATTTGCTGCTACTGTGCGTAATCATTTTGGGCTTCCTGATAACGAGGCCAGGTCTGACTGTGCCAGCACCTGTGTTACAGGAGTCCAGAGCTAGGTGGCAGAGAATGTCTTGGAGATATGAAAAGATGCACAGAGGACAGGTACCATGGGCATTTACTGGGCTTTGCACGGCCAGTCAGCCAACAGCTGAAAAGACCAGAAGCTGAAAATCCCAGCAGCCACTTAACAAGCATCTCAGAAACTAAAAATGTGACTTTGGGGACTCAAGATTTCTGAGGCCTTTGAAATTTTCCCACGTGAATTACTTGCTAGTCTCTGTCTTGTTTTCTCATAGTGATTATAAGTGAAACTTAAGATGAAAAGAGCCTGGGGCTTACTTTTAGGGACAGCAAGGAAAGGAAGAGCTAGGGAAGAAGCGTGCTACTCCGTGGTGTCTCATATAGAAGAACCAAAGAAACAGACATGCTGATGTGAGGCTTTAAAGCAGGAAAACAGGCTATAACTTGAGGATGGGAGGAAGTGATGGTGTAGTAGATGACTTTGGGGTATCTGCCCTGGTCATAACTATTCTACTTCTAGAAACTGCCGCCCTGATCCAAAGGGCCACAGGGGTGACTTCCTAGTGCCAAGTTTATACCTGACGATCCCCACTGCTGACTGGACCAGAGGTGGACATCTGCACTAAGCGGGCCAATCAGATTCGTTTCCCCAGAACTTGTGCATTGGAATTCAGGGAAAGCCGAGTGCGACTTCTCGTGGCTAGCTCTGCAGGCCGTGTGTGAGCACAGCAGCTGCTTAGGGTGGCCCTTTTCCCACTCTGGGACAAGGAGCAAGGAGCAAACTGGAGGGTCTGTAGCAGGAGGTGCACAAGGAAGTGGCTGAGCAGTGATGGGAACCAGGCTGCCCTGTGCAGCCAAGGGCTCCCTGCAGCTTTCATTTCCTTCTCTAAGCTTGCCCTTAGATTTCATGGGATTCCTCATCCTCACAACCTTATTATAAATCCCCCTTTTTGGTTTAAGTAAACTTTTGAGAGGATTGTTGTGGGGAGAGGAAAAGGAGGGTTGAGAGGTGTCCTTGGACACCTGTGTGGCCTTACTGCAGAGAGCTGGTGCCACAGCTGCCCAAGTTGCCCTGGCATCATTCCACATTGTGGGGCACATAGGCAATAGGCCAGTAAGAGTTCACTGGGTAGGGAGAGTGTGAGCTGCACACCAGAGAAAGATGTATCAGAATCACCCAAGAGGACAGGGGCAATGTGAAGGCTGTTCTCCGAAAACCCTTCCCAGTGAGGCCACTCATGTCATGTTCTAGACTTCACAACCATAGGGAATGTGGTACAACAAGCACAGAGTCTGAGGTTAAATCCACTCGTTCAAATCCACACTACTGGTGTGTGTCGTGTCGTTGTCCTCCCCGCCCCCCGCAGCATTCACTGTCAACACTGCCCAGGGGTATTGCTGTTTCTTATCAGGAAGTCAAAGTCACTGTCATCTACTCATCTCGTTGGAAATGCTTACATCAGGATGAACCTAGGTTTAATTCCTTGCTCCTCTACATCACTCTAGAAATTACTTTTCTTTATATCATCTCAAGATTGTAATCCTCACTAGTATCTAACAGTTATTATGTACAGAACGAATCTTCTGTTGGTCTGAAGAAAAATGATTACATTCACCTGCCAGGAATCTACACGCACACACAAAATCAGTAAGTTCTGATATGTGCTATGGTTGTTAAACTGACATTAAAAGTCCTCTTCTGAAATGCCTTCTTAAAATGATCATTTGAATTAAAAACAAAAAAGCCTCCTGCCTTTGGGATCCAGATCAGTTGTGCAGTTTTAACTCAGAAGCACTTTGCAAATGAATATCCTGAGTATCTCATGGCCTGGAATTATCTAGTCTGTACTTAAGGGGAGGAAGGTGGGTTTTTCTCTAGCTTTTCTTCCTTCAGTAAACACAGTGATCAAACAAATGAAAAGGTTTCACTTCCACTGGCTCAACAGGCTGTGTGCACGAGGATGGAAAGACTGTAATCGATTGGAAGGTCCCATTACTTGGTCTCTCATTTTTGAAATCTCTGCTGAGAAAGTGTTGGCAACGGAGAGCTCTCCTTAAGATGTGACTCCGGAATCCTCTCCACTGTCGATTTGGCTTTGTCACATCAATAAAGACCCATTCAGCTGACAAGGACACCGTGTGTTGTAGTGGAAAGAGCCAAAGCCCTGCACCAGGGAGACCCAGGCTTGACTCTCCTCCCCTGGTCACCACCTGTCACCCCAGGTAAGCAAGCCTTTCTTCTAAAGTGGGGGTAATGATGGGAGTGCTGACACAATGGAACCAGCAGGCAATGGACACTTTTCTTTTTCCAATTCTGTCAATACATGTGTGTGTTGCATGAGAAGGAGACACACATTCACATGTCCAGGTATACCCAGGAAAGAAAGTCATTCCGACCACACAGAATTGCTTTGAGCACTAAAAGAGAGAATAGATGAAGCCCTTTGTAAAAGGCAGACTGTACAGATAGAAGTTATCACTGTGTTGTTATTAAAAGCACTTAACAGAATTTTTAGCCATACCAATATGTGCTTTCCTTGGAGAAAACACCAAAAGCTAGGGAAAAAATAGTATTGTGGCAAACTTGTTTACTTTCTTTTACCTTTAGAAGTGAAATATACTTGAGGTTAAGTATTTAAACTGGTTTAAAAGGAAACCAAGTGAGGACGAAAAAGTCCCTCTTTCCCCCACCAAGTGAACACTGCTCCCGTTGTGTGACTAGGGAAGCCTGTAGGACAGCAGGATAGCCGTGTGTGTGCGCGCGCGCGCATGTGCGTAGGGAACAAAATGTCAGAAAGAGACCTGAGGGGCAGGTTCTCTGCCTCAGCTCCCCATGTGCGGAAGCTCACAGGAAATGGCTCTGAGAACCTGTCCCAGGACTCCTGGGTCCCCAGCGAGATCAGGGGTCAAAGATGGCCCAGAGAGAAGGGGGAAGGGAGACCCGTGAACAGATTCTGGTCGAGAGCTACCCACATACAGTGAGTCCCCACCGCATCCTCTTGGGCAAGGAGTAAAGGGAGCCTCTCTCACCTCGAGCCTGGTGGGAGTGTTTTCAGGGGGTACCACTCACAGAGCCTGAAAATACACACCTGAAGCTGGGAGAGAGACTGGAGGGAGAGGAGCCTGACCCTTGCTGGGGGTGGGGGCAGTCTCACTGTACCACCACCCTTGTGCCTGCTCAGCTTGGGAGGGACCAGCCTGCACTGCTAGAGTTTGCTGGGGTCAGGACCACCTGTGGTCCACAGTGAGGGGAAAGGGGGCATGATTCCTCTCAGGTTCTGTCCAACAAGGCACCCTGGAGAGGCCCGAGGAGGTGCTGCACCAGCCACCAAGGGCTGAGAAGGTGTCTTAAGGGAGCGTGCAGGAGAAAGATGGAGGACTACAGGTACATCCACACGGGTCCAGCAAGCTGCAGGGCACCTCCAAAGAGCCTTCAAAGGGCCCACAAAGAGCAAGATTCTGCTTTAACCATGTGTCAGACACAGCGTTCCCAAAGTCACCCGTCGAGCAGGAACAGCCTCCTTACCTGCCCACCCCTTGTGACAGTGGTGAGAACAGCGGAGGGAGGCGTGCCCCTCACCCTCAGCAGCCTTCCAGCCCGAGGAAGGCCTGGCGAGTATCTCCTTGGCCATAGTGGGGCCAACCCTGGCCGCTACAGATGACCACATTCAGGTTAGTGGCCAGTGGAGTCTACAGGGACTCCTAATTTACTTGATAACAGGAGTGTATCCTGGGCTTTCTTCTCTTCTGGCCCAGGAAACCATCTTGCCCTTAGCCATCCTTATCCTCTCCCTGGATTCTTTCCTAAAGTCAAGCTTTGGCTCAAAATTGAGGAGAGAACTGCCCTGCTCCTTTCCACTCATCAAGATGGGGCCTGGTACTCAGAGCCCACCTGTGTGACAAGCCTCCGGGGTGGCAGCCACTCTGCCTAGGCGGAAGATGTTTCCTGCCGGGAAAATCCACAAATGACTGGACTCCTGCTCTCTGAGCACTGAAGTGAGGGACCTGAAGTGTCAAAAACACACAGTCCTGGACAGAGTGCGCTCACTCTCCCAGCTATTCTGAGGACCTGCATGGTGCAAGATGCCAAGAGACCCCACAACGTGTAAGAGTCTGTGGCCTCAGGAACCCCTAGCCTGGGGGTGGGGAGCTGAAATGCAGACAGACGCGACTCTACCACAAGCCGGGAGCTCCAATGCAGGGGGACCAGGGACTGGGGCGGGGGAGTAGTCAAGGAAAACCCTTTCTGTCCCCTCAGAGGCAGTGCCACTTGAGACCAGTGGAGGAATGACCTAGGGCTGGGGCGGGTGGGGACGACAGCGTGGAGTATTTGGGGGGAGAACACAGCTAAAGTAAAAGGACAGAAATGACATTAAGGAAAAATGCATAACTGTTGTCAGACTCATCTTCCTAAGACCAGCACTCTGGTTCGGCATTAAGTGTGTGAGTGCCACAGATGCTGTCCCAGGAGACAGGGTGCAGACTCGAACTGTTCAAGGCCACGGTCATCTGGCGCATGTCTGCCTTTCAGGTCTCACCTCCCACCACTGCCTGAGACAAGCCTGCCCCGTCCAGACCAGGGAGCGCTCCGGTCATGCCCACACCGAGCAGTGTGCGGCCTCTCAGCTTTGCTGCAGCCATGTCCTCGGCCTGGACTCCCCTCCACACCAGCCCCGACTTGCCTCCACATGTGGAAGCCACATCTTTCTTTCAAAGCCAGATCAGAGGCCTGCTCCTCTAGAAGCGTCCCCTGAACACCTCTGTCCAAAAGTGAGCTCTCCATTCCCTGTGTACTTCTAGGTGGACAACTCCGAAGGTCCAGACAAATGGGGCTGGCAGCTGGCTCACCTTCACCATGCGCTGGATGGACAGGGTGAAGGTGGGGCCCTTTCTCACATGTCTCTGGCCCTCACAAGGCCTAGCACAGGGCAGAGCTCAGCACAGGCTGGGGGGCTGCATGGGGACCACCAAGAGTTCTGTGGGCTCCTCGCAGCACCTGAGAGGTGCATCTCAGCACCGGCACTGCACCACCAACACAGCAGAGAAATGCTTTACTGCAAAACCCCCAGCAGAAAGGTTAGCCTCAGTCCTCTCCCAGGAGAACCACACCAGTCACTGAAAAAGCAAACCGTACCTTTAAGTAAACAGCCCCTTCGCAGCAACTGTAAAGTGCCTTTCTTCCCTTTCCCTCCTTGAATCTTGAACTTTCTTTATGTGACATGACCAAAGAAAGGGGGAATTGCTATGGAAAGGATTATTTTAAAGCAGGGATGGATTTGGGGCCAGAATTCGAGAGCACCTGAGGACCCTGTGCCCTTGGAGGCTGATCCCAAATCTGGCACCTTCTATAATGGGGCGTGGCTACTCTTTTCCCACCCTGGTTGGGGACTGTCTAAGGGCTCACAGTGGCCCTGCTTCACTTCATCACAGAGCATGTAAGGGTGGTGAGGGCACTAGATGAGTGTGTGTGTGTGTAGCGTGCATGTCACTCTGTGAAGTGAGCATGTCACGTGAGAGCTGTACATGTGAGGGGTGTGTGGTGTGAGGGTAGGTGAAGCTGTGTGCAGACAAACATTGTGCCAGGGGAGTGGCTCTGGGCCCTTCCTCAGGCATCTGAAAAAAGGTACCAATTCTTATCCATAGAGCACCCCAATTCCCAGTCCAAAGGACAAGAGAGCTGGGACATGTTATTAGTAACAGTGGGAGGCAGTAACTGAGCCCCAGGCCCTGATGCTGAGAGGGAGACTCTGAGGAGTTCAGGCACCTGTCCAAGGCCCCATCAGGAATAAGCAGCAGAACTGGACCCAGGAGCCAAGGTGGTGCGAATTCAGGCCTGTGCCTTCCCATACCACCATCCCCGCCTCCACAGGCTGGAATCTAATCGGGGATTGTAAAGCCCAAAGTCCACACAGGTGGTTCCATTCCCCCAGCCCTCTCAGCAGCAGCCCCTCCCACATGCTATGTGTGCCTTTTAATTTCATTTGATCCCATGTTCTTGTGGAAAACACAGCTATTATAACTGAAAATGGTTTTTGAAGACCACCATGAGGTCCGTTTCCCTTGTCTACTAAGAGCCAAGAAGGTCTGTGGGAGGAACACCTGCATCCAAGACGAACATCCTATGTATCACCTAGGAGCATGTGCATGCGGAGGGATTGGCAGCAGGAAGGTGTGGTGTGGAGTGTGGGCATTCCTGTACCAGCTCTTAATGAGAGACCTGCCTGCATCAGTCTTTAAAGAGTTTTGTTTCCAACAACTGCACTAGCACAAATTAGATTAAAAACCTAAATGAGCCCTTTAACAAATGGAATAGAGATGAGGGTTTAGGATAATGAGAATATTATAGCAAAGCTCCTACTGTGTCTGCTTGTAACGGGAGCCCTGCATCTCGACCTGCATGCAACACTATGAGAAAGCCCCCTTAGAGCTGTGACAAATGCAACCAGCCCTGATATGTCATAATGAAAATGCATATTTCAATACAACGTGGTCCCCTTAAAGAGGAAAACTGAAAGGGCTGCATGGTAGTTTTATTTATAATCCTCTAAATCTAGGTAAACTGCATGCATTTGAAATTTCTATACAAAGAATGTCACCAAGAGCTACCAAACCTAGTCTATTTAATAGGTCTGGGTAATGAGACCAGTGGACAGAGAAGGTCAAGGCGTGGATAAACGCTGGGAAAAGGCCGTGGGAGGGGAGTTCTTTTTCATGTGGACCATAGTTCCTAAAAGCTCCTAAAATCACTTCTAAAGTCACTCTCTATTCCCTAGATCTTTTGTTAAGGCTGTTTAATAAAAACACAGAAATGAGTTGAAGGGGAATGTGACTCCTATGCTTCCAGAAGTAATGGTGAAAAGTCTTGGATTTCCCTGACTTCTGTGATGATTTCTGAATAGTCATAGTCATGTTTGTTATGGTTTAAACTGAACTTTGAGTGGAAACAGTTCCCTCTTCACTTGCAGTGTTTGTTTTCTGAGGAAAAAACACTGGTTTTCTGAAACAAGTCAAAGTGATACAGGATTTTCCTTTGTTAATCGAAGTATTTGACCTCGGGGGAAAGAACCTGTTTCCTCCCCCACCCCCCACCCCCCCACCCCCCCACCCCTCAGCAAAGCGTATTTCCTTCTCTCTCTAATTGGATTTTCTAAAAGCATCCGTTTCCCCTCCTCTATTCCAGATGCTTGCAATACAGCACTGTACAAAAAGCCGCTGGCTGGTGTCGTTCTTGTCTTTTTCTGCCACATTAACCCGGTAGGGGGTTTAACAGCTCAAGATTTTGAAAAGCTGTCGTCAAGTCGTGAAAGCCCCCAAATGCAACTTAAATGGTTATTAGCTGGTGGGAAACGTCCCCTGCATTCTAATACCTCCATTTAAATAACAATAATAAAGAAAATAATAACAATAAGAGTAAACTCCATGCGTTTGCAGCCACGATTATACCCTACCACCCACAGTCCACAGCTAATTCACAAAGGGCCTGGGGATGAGGGTGCAGCTTTGGCTGGCTGGACGCGCCTGATTTTGCGGCCAGCCAGCAGGGGTCGCCCAAGCCATCTAGCAGCTAACTAGAGCTTCCATGACACCGTGGATAATTCCTTTAAACAATCCAAGGCATAGACAAAAGCGCCAAGGGGGTTCCTTGCTCTATTAAAAGCCCTGAAACACATGTATTTGCCAAATGGAAAGGTGCAGAATTAATTGGAAAAGAGATGAAATTTGTATTCCTCAGCTCCCTTGGGAGTTTGTAATTAATAAATATTTGTAAAGCCTTTGATAAGTATGAAGTACCATATATGTGCTAAACAAAACAAGCTTTTGTGAGCATCAGAATGTACTTCTGGTACATTCCATGTTAGATCAAAAGACACAAAAGTTAAGAATAAAAGAAACAATAACAGTGCCATATAGTGACCCTTTATCACGTGCTAGGTATTTTCCCTATGTTATTGCTTTCGTCATGATGATCTACCAAGGTAGATATTATTATCATCTCCACTTCATAGGTTTTTGTCAAAAGCCCCTGAAAACTCTGTGAGATTGGTCACTTGCCCCGGGAAGCCCAACTGGTAAGTAGAAGAGCCCAGATTCAAACTGGGTTTTACATCCAACTCTTCCCAACTCCCAAACTGGTGTTCTTTCTACAGCCCTCTTGTATAGCCACCATAACAAAACGTATGAATTCCTTATGCCAGGAATTCTCTAAAGGAAACCTTATCACAGAGGAAAAAAAAAGGACTAGCCATTTTCAGAATAATTAATGAAGTAAAAATTATATATGTAATAGCAAACAAACAAAACAAAAAACAAAAAAACCACTCCAGAAAAAAAAAAAAAAAAAAAACTGAGTTGGCCATGAGGCTTCTAAAATAATGTCTCAAGTGTTTTTATTTCTTTATGTATATTCAATACTCTATAAAATGGCTACACATGTGAAAATTATAGTAAATATGTTCTGCAGTCTTAATTGCTAAAAGATTACAAAGTAACTAAACAAGAGGTGGCAGGTTGCCCTGCGGCTTTATTCATTTCTTTCAGGAGAGCAGCGAAATCATAAAGTCTTCTCCGACACAACAGGTTTCTATGGTTACGCGAGACGTAAATATATTATATGTCCTGTGTGACGTGAAAGGACCAGGCAGGCGCTCTGTGTGTGCAGCAGACCCCCAGAGGGAGAGCACTCATGTAGATGGCACTCCACAGCCAGCTAAATATTTGTTTCCAGGTTTACAACAGGGTAGGAGCAGAAATAAAAGCTGGTGGTGCTAGAGAGACTATCTACAGAGCTCGGTGAATGTATAGGCATGTTGGTTACAAAGAAACGCAAAAAATGAAATGGCTTCTGCTGTTCCTGGTTCAGGCGTGAGAACCAGGCCTTAGTGAACTGTGGGAGGCAGAGGCTTTATCCACCGTCCCTCCGGATCAGGGCGGCCTGTCTTCTCCCACTGGGCATCTGCACAGAATCTACATGGATCCAAATTATTGTGCTGGTGGTCTGCTTTTTTTTTTTTTTTTTTTTTTTTTTTTTCAAATCTTAAAGAAGCATAACTCGATAGCGGCTACTGAGAAACTAAATAGGAAAAGTCGTTTCCACTCAAGATAGGATAAGGTTGAGAACTGCCACCTCTGAATCCAGGATTTACTATGTGTATCATGAAAGTGACAAACTGTAATAATCTCCATCACAAAGACTCAGGATGGAATACTGGAAAATCCAAATTCAAAGACCAAGGATAATAACAGCTTAGATTTCTCCAGAGCTATTTTTATCGCATAAATTGTGAAGCAATGTTAAATGGAGAAATGCTGTTGCCCATTAAGCGGAATCCCTAAGACCCTGAACTATGGTCTCTCCCTGCTTAACCCTGAAGGTTTCACAGATCACCTGCTCTAGACGGCACATACTCCTGAGGCCCTGGAATCCAGGAAAGCAGTTACTGAGGCAGCCACGTTTCTTTTTTATTTTTCAGTGATGACAAAAGAAAAGGAAGGATGGACAAAAAATCCCTAGGAAAAAAGAGGCAAGCTCTTCTGGAGAGACAGTTTTTACCTAAAGAAAGTGCTCACTGGACTTCCTAGGTGGCGCAGTGGTAAAGAATCCGCCTGCCAATGCAGGGGACATGGGTTCGAGCCCTGCCCTGGGAAGATTCCACACGCCACGGAGCAACTAAGCCCATGCGCCACAACTATTGAGCCTGTGCTCTAGAGCCCGTGAGCCACAACTACTGAGCCCATGTGCCGCAACTATTGAAGCCCATGCGCCTAGGGCCCGTGCTCCGCAACAAGAGAAGCCACTACAATGAGGAGCCTGCGCAGCACAATGAAGAGTAGCCCCCGCTCTCAGCAACTAGAGAAAGCCTGTGTGTAGCAACAAAGACCCAGCACAGCCAATAAATAAAATAAAATAAGTAAATAAACTTACAAAAAAAAAAAAAAGAAAGTGCTCATTGGTACCTTTTGGAGAAAAAAGTGATGCCTCTTGGTGGACAGTTTTGCTTTTAAGGTTTTTTAGAATACATTAAACAATTCTTTTACATGTATATGTAACCTGATGCTTGTTAGCCAGAGGAAGGCTTATACAAACTCCTAGCACATTTACCCAGTTAAAGGGGATGATCTGAGTTAGGAAAACAGCACAGGGACCCCTTTAGGAGAAGAAGGGGACATGTATGCTGGGTATCTGGCCCTCTCAGAGAGAAAGTGAGGAGGCTGGTTTCCTCAGCCCTCTTCCAGGATCCAGAAACGTGGCCAAGGCAGGAATGGAGGAGGAATGATGAGATGGACTAAAGGGAAGGCTCTGGTGACCCCAGGATGGTCCCACATGTAGCAGACCACTTGCTGAAATGAGACCTCCTAATAAGTAGCTTGGATTGATTTGAAGACAAGGAAATATCAGGCTGAGGCTATGCTAAAGGTCCCTCCTGGGTTTTGGGCCATTCCAGCTGGCTTCCATCTCTGCCAAACACAACGTAAAACCAACACTTTCAGGCTGAAATATAGGGTTCCAAATGGGTTATTTGGATTTCATTTTAAAATCAGAGTTTGAGCCTGTCTTTGGCCCAAATAAAAGGAGGAGGAAGTCAGAAGCAAATCAAGGATATGATAAGGCTATTACAAAGGACAGAGAAGAGAGCAACAGTGTTCAGCTCGTCCGCTAGCCATCCGGACCCCTTTAAGTCATGTGATAACCCTGATAAGCAGGACACCCCACTGTGAGCTCCCCTCCAGCACACATCTGCTGCCATCACCAATCCCCCACTCATGTCACTCTGCACCCCTGGAATGTTCCACCCTCTCTTCAGACAACCCACATCTCTCCCCACCAATAAACCCTGCTTAATATTTACCTCCTCCATGAAGGGACTCCTACTGACTTAATCCCAATTGGCTTTAGACCCTTTCATCTAAATTTAGTATTCAAGGGTTTGATTACATAAAATCTAAGATCACTTCCAGCTCTAAAATGTTATCCATAGTTTAACAGAATAACTGAAAAACAGCCATAGTAAAGAGAGGGTCCCTGTCTTTGAGTCCAATGGGGTTCTGGAGCCATATCTCACAGCAGATCTGGGCTGGGCTCATATGACTGCATCAGTGTGTTTGCATAAGTTCAGCAAGTCTGACAGTGGGTATAAGCAATGATAAATCAATGTGCTTACCAGACAGCACTGAGGGAAAAGAGCAATGAAGAAAAGGTAATGTCTATTCTTTCATACATTCAACAAACATTTGCTGAGGCCCTTCACGTGGAGACAAAATAGGGAGTAATACAGACACTGTCTCTGCCTTTCTGATCAGAGGAGAGACACACAGTGGCTACACAACAACAGTACTGGGTAACAACTGAGCAGAGGGACACTCAAAGCTACACTCTGAGTCCTCAAGAAGCTATGGAATGATCAGTGAAGAGATAAGATAGATGCACACAGAGCAACTCTACACGTGTGAGACAAAATGGGATAGAAAGGAATGGTCTGTAAGTGCCAATGGTCTTTGGAAAACAGGAAAAAGAGGCATGGTGTTGTAGTCTTAGAGAAGGTAAGCCCCTTGAAGGACACCGATGATTCAGATGAGCGGAAAGAAAAGGAAAGGACAACAGACCTTTGCTGCGAGTCTACCATAGATTAGGGGCTGTGCTAGGAACTTTCTGGACACTCTCGTTTTAAGGCTCACAACAACTCTGTGAAGTAGAGATCGCAATCCCCATTTTACAGATGTGAAAAGTGAGTCTAAAGAATGTTAAACAACTTATCTAAAATGGCATAGTTAGTAACTGGTGAGGCCAAGATTTGACTCAGTTTAATGCTTTTCCAACTACCCATCTACCCTCTCTCTCTCCCTCCCTCCCATCATCATCATTTGCCCGTGCAAAGCCTACCTACCCAACACCCGTCTGTCACTTATCCCATCATCCCTGGACCCCACTCACATTCCTTTTCCCATTGGCAACTGTTCTAATGTGTTCACTGTATATCATTTTGCCTGAATTTCTTTCCCCAAATCTGGATATAGGTATCTTAATCATGTTAATAATATTGTATCATCTACTTCATCCTCTTTCTCATTTTTTCACTCTATTTTTAAGATCAATATGTCCATGCTGCACTTCTACGCTCTCCCAAAATTTCATTATGAAAGAATAAAGCATACAGAAAAGTTGAGAGAATTTTATAGTGAATATCCAAATACCTACTGCCTAGATTCTATCATCAACATTTTAGTAAAATTGCTTTATCACATATCTCTTCAACTATTTTTCTTTCCATTCATCAATTCATTTTGTATTCTGGATGCAATTCAAAATAAAATTACAGACTTCAAAGTTCCCCTCAATACTTCAGAAGGCATATTATTAGCTAGAGTACAATTATTTGTTTACAGTTTTAAATGTGAAATTTAGACACAGTAAAAAAAAATAAAAACAACGAAATGAACTACACAAATCTTCATTATGCATTCAGTGGGTTCTGACAAAGGCATGCACTTGTGTTCAAAAACCTGATCAAAATATAGAACACTACTTTCACCCTAGAAAGTTCCTTCATGATTCTTCCTAGTCAATCTTTGCCCTCTCCACCCCAAAGGCAGCTGCTGTTCTGATTTTTTTCCACCATAGGTTAATTAAGCCTGTTCCAGAACTTTATATAAATGGACTCATATAGTATATACTCTTCTGTATAAGGCTCCTTTCACTTAGCAGAGTATTTCTGAGATTCATCCATGCTGTTATTTGTACTCGTAGTTTGTTACTTTTTATTGCTAGGTACCATTCCATTGTATGACTAAGCACAGTTTGCTTAATCGTTCTCCTATTGATAGACACCAAAACTGTTTCTAGTTTGGGGATATTATGAATAAAGCTGCTAATCATATTCATGCAGAATTCTTTCTGTGAACATATATTTTCATTTCTCTTCGGTAAATACCTAGGAGTGAAATTGCTGGCCCATAGGGTAGGTATATGTTTAGTTTCATAAAAACCGTTAGAACTTTCTCCAAAGTGATTATATAATTATAGTCACTCCAATAATACATGAGCATTCCTGTTGCTCTACATCCTTGCCAGCAATTGTGTTGTCAGTCTTTTATATTTTATCCATTTTGGTGGGGATGCAGTGGTATCTTCTTGTGATTTAAACTACATTTCCTCGATGACTAATGATGTTAACAAAAATTTTTTTTGGATGTGCACATTGCCATTCACATAACTTTTTGTGTGTAAAATTGTGGGGGTTTTCTTACGTATTTAATAGAATTAATCAGTGAAACCATCCAGGCTTTAAGTGAGTTTGTTGTTGTCGTTAAACGATTTTTTATTGATTTAAGTTTCTCTAACAGATGTAGGGCTATTCACATTTTGTTTCATCTACTGTTGGTTTTCATAAAATGCATTTTTTAAGGAATTTTTCCATTTCATCTTAGTTGCTAAATTAATCGATATGAAGTTGCTCCTAATATTCTCTTATCCTTTTAGTGTCCATAAGATCTGCAGCAACAATGCTTCTTTCAGCTCTTACATGTTCTATCTCTTCTTAGCCAGTCTCACCAGAGGTTTCGGCGTTGTTTGCTCTTCTCAAAGAAGCAAATTTTAGTTTTGTGAATTTTTCTATATCATCTTTATTCTTTCTCTTTCACTGATTCTGCTTTTATCCTTGTTATTTCCTTCTTTCTACTGTGCTCTTCTTTTTCTAGCTTCTTCAGGTGTAAACTTAGGTCACTGATTTTACATCTTTCTCTTTTTCTAATATAAACATTTAAAGCTATACATTTCCCTCCATGTATGTTTAGCTACATATTATAAATTCTGATATATTTATTTTCATTATTATTTATTAGAAATATTTTTAAATTTCCTTTTTGTTTTCTTCTTTGACCTATAAATTATTTAGTGTTTAATTTCCAAATATTTGAGGTCAGAACACATACCCTACATAGCATTTCAATCATTTTTAATTTGCTGAGATTTGTTTTATGGTTTACCTTGTTGAATGTGCCATAGGCACTTGAAAAGAGTATGTAGACACAGACCTTGGAGGTACTGCAGGTTCAGTTCCCGACCACCACAGTAAAGCACACAGCTCAATAAAGTGACTCACATAAATGTTTTGGTTTCCCAGTGCATATAAAAGTTACGTTTACGCTATACTGTAGTCTATTAAGTGTGCAATAGCGTTATATCTAAACAATGTACATACCTTAGTTAAAAAATACTTTATTGCTAAAAAATACTAGCCATTGTCTGAGCCTTCAGTGAGTGGTAATCATTTTGCTGGTTGAGAGTCTGGCCGCGATGTTGATGGCTGCTGACTGATCAGGGTGGTGGTTACTGAAGGCTGGGATGGCCATGACAACTTCTTAAAATAAGACAATGCTTCAAAACAATTATAATAGTGACATCAAAGATCATCGATCACAGATTACCACAACAAATAATAATGGAAAAGTGTGAAATATTGCTGAGAATTACCAAAATGTGACATAGAGACACAAAATGATCAAATGCTGTTGGAAAAATGACGCCAATAGACTTGCTCAATGAGGAATTGCCACAAACCATCAATTTGAAAAAAATACAGTATCTGTGAAATGCAATAAAGCAAAATGCAATAAAATAAGGCATCTCTGTATTGTTCAGTTTGGGGATGCAGTGTTCTACAAATATAATTAGGTCAAGATGGTTGGTGTTTTTCTATCGTCTAGGTTTTTTTGCTTTTGTTTTTTTCTAATTGTTCTATCAATAAAAAGTGTTTAAATTGCCAAATACAATTGCAGAAATCTCTATTTCTCCCTTTAATTCTGCTAAATTTTGTTTCATGTAATTTGAAACTTTGTCACTATGATTATGATTACATTTATGATCTTTATGTATTTTGGGTCAATTGATCCTTTATCATTAAGAAATACCCCTCTTCACCTTTGGTAATACTCTGTCCTGAAGTCTATTTTACCTGACTGAAGGCACTTCATCCTTCTTATGCTTACTTTTTACATAGTATATCTTTTTACATGCATTTACTTTCAATCTACTCATAAACAGCAGATATTTCGGTTCTGCTTTTTTAAAAAATCCATTTTGACAATGTCTGTCCTTTAACTGGAGCATTTAATTCATTAATATTTAATGAAAGTACTAATATGTTGGGTTAAATCTAGCATTTTATAATTTTCTGTTTGTCCCCTGTGGGTTTTTTTTCTCACCTTTCCCACCTTAAGATTATCTGAATGTTTTCTAGAATTCTATTTTAATTTATATTGGATTTTCAGTCTGACATCATTTGTTGTATACAGCGGTTGTCTGGGGATTAGAACATATATCCTTAACTTTTCAAAGTATCACACAGTTCGTCCATTTAATACCACCTCCAACATTTACTGTATAGCTGTGATATGTATAGCAGCTATATTCATTATAAATACCATAGCAATCTGATTTTTTTGTTTGTTTTATATAGTCTTATGCACGTTTTAAAAATAAGGGAAAACTAGGTCTTGTTTTTACCCATTTATTTTCCATTTCTGACATTCTTCTTTCTTCCTGAAGATCCAAGTTTCCACCCAGCATTAAACTTTCAACTGGAAGAGCTTCTTTTAGCACTTCCTGTGGTATAGGTCTTCTGATCATCAATATTCAACTTTTTAAAAAAATCTGAAAACATTTATTTTGCCTTCATTCTTGAAATATTTCTTTTGCTGTTCTTAACATTCTGGATCAATGATTTCTTTCTTCAACATTTTAAAAAGTCATTCCAATGTCTTCTGCCCTCCATTCTTTTGGATGAGAAACCCACATCACTCGAATCGCTGTTCCCTTCTATGCAATGGGTTGACTTGCTCTAGCTGCTTTCAGAATTTCCTCTATCGTTTTTACAAAATTAAATATCTTATTTATTTTGCTTGGGGTTCTCTGAGATCCTTGAATTTAAATGTATGTCTTTCACCAAAATTCTTCCAGATATCTGTGAGGCTTTTTTTTTTCTCCCCAATTTTATCTCTCTTTTCTTAAGACTAGATAGTTTCTATTGCTCTATCTCCAAGTTCACTCTTTGCTTTGTCAACTCCAATCTGTTGCTAAGCCCATCCAGTGAATTTTAAATTTTAGGTATTGTATTTTTCAGTTGTAGAATTTCCATTGTATTCTTTTAAAAAGTTTCTCACTCTCTGCTAAATTATACTTCTGTATTTTAATTTATATATTTTGCTTTATATATGTATTTGAAGTATGCTTGATAATATATTTTTATATATTTTATATATTTAAATACAATGTTATTCTTATATTTTCATTCACTGTGACCATAGTTTATTTAACATTATAAATGCTTTGAAATCTTTGCTATTTCCAACATCTGAGTCAGCTCAGGGTTGACATCAGTTGACTATCTTTTCTCTTAAAACTGAGTTATATTTTCCTGGTTCTTTGCATGTCAAAACTTTTTTCACTGTATCCAGGGTGTTGTGAAAGCTATGTTGTGAATTCTCTTACATTCCTCTAAAGAGTGTTAATTTTATTTTTTTAAAAGCAGGCAATTCACTTGATTGGATTCAAATGAAATATTCTGTCTCTTCAGTGGCAGTTCAAACCTCAGTTCAGTTCTTCTATCTTTAGCTAGAATGTGTCCCATGCATTTGCAGTTCAGGGGTCAGCTAGAGATGGGGCAGAGTCTATACATAGGCTGTGGTTGCCCTGGGTACTGCCATCCTGTTCTTCAGACCAGAAGGGTGTTGTGTTTTACTGGAGTTCTAAATGCCAAATGTGGCTGCTGACTGTGGTCTGACCTTAGGCTAAAAGCCATAAAAATGGGAAACATCCTCTGTGCCATTCCTTTCTTCCATGTTATGACTCCTCTCCAGAATCTGTTTGCTTCTGTTCACTCTCAGTACCTTCAGGTACTTGTTATTTTTCTTCCCCACGATTTTAGTTGTTATTTGTGGGAGGAGCTTATTTCACCAAACTGGAAGTGGAACCACTTTAACTGCAGTATCCACTGCTGCACAGGATGCCCGCCCAGCATGCTCCCACCGCACCTCCTCCGCCCCCTACAGTGATCGACGCTTAGTTTAACTCCAACTCCCTATCGACACAAAGGACACCATCCAGGACCCTTTCTACCACCTGTCTCTGTGGTGGGAAGGTATCTGAATAGAGATGGCATCACATCCTGGATGTGAACCTGGTACATGACGAGGAGGGGACAAGACTAGCACAGCTGTGAGGAGGGTGAGTAAGAGCTGGAGGGGGGACCCACGCAAGAATGGGTCCCTGCAGCCTCCATCACGGTTCAGGAGGGATCTTGTGCCCGCAGAGAGTTTGTCGTCTTGGACTGCACAGAGCCTGGGGTTCAGGAATCTGGTTCGGTGTCCTTTTTTTCAGCACATGTTTGACAGGATATGAACCAGGAGAAATGGAGGTAAGAGGACTGACTTGGGCTTATTACTTTTCCTGTGGGCAAGGGAGGGGTACAGTAGTGACGGCCACTTTAAATTTAGTTTGCAAGGCTGCTCCTCAGAAGACTGGAGACAAAGGGGTGGAAGGAATGTACTAGAACTCCATGTCTGCGGGTTTGGTGTCTTGGGAGGCTCATGGTATCACTGACACACAAATCAGAGGGAAAAGGATGATTTCAGTCTTGGATAGAGTCTCTAAATAACCCCCCAGGCCCCTCCAACTTCAGACCTCTCTGATTCCATGTTTCCGAGTGTGGTTTTGTGATCATGTTATGTTCTGAAGCTCATTTGTGTTACTTCTATGCCTTCAACTTGATGGTAACCTTCTGAAAGCAGGAAGCAAGCTTTTTCTTCTTTAATATTCTATGGTATTTTAAACAGAGCTCAACACTTGAATTTTTATCACCTTTTAACAACTGCTAATCATCAAGACCCATATGCATTTGTTGGATCTTTAACTACATAAAATAACTGTATTATGGAGATGATAATCATTTCTGCACTTCCTGGCAGAAATCAGCACAAACTGGAATTGAATTCCAGTTCTACCACTTTCAAGTTGTATAACCACTGGCAGTTTCCCTCTCTGTGTCTCAGTTTCCTCAACTGTAAAATGGGTGAATAGCAGGCATTAAAATGTATGGCATTAAATGGCATACATAAAGCACCTAGCGCAATGCTGAAACAGAGGAGGGCTCAGAGATTAGTTACAGTGAGATAGTTTTCTTAGCATAGGTCTTCAATAACCCTTCACAATAATGCTTGTTCCAATATTTTATTGAGAGAAAGAGTCAAAAGTATTTCTAAAATCTCAACAGATTCCATTACAACTCAAAATATACAGTAATGGAGAATCAATGCCACCAAGATCAGGCTTGCAACACTGGACAGAAATATGAACACAAGGGGAATCATCTCTAATCTAATTCTGCCACCGATCAGCTGTAAGACAGTAAAAGGCACTTACCTTCTCTCACGTCAGTTTTGTGAACTGTAAAATGGAAATAATAATACCCGCTCTTATCTATTTTCTAGATTGTAATAAGGGTAAAATGAGACATGGAATAAAAAATTTCAGTGCTACAAAATATCATGTAAAATCAATATTTCATTGTTAAACAGGCCTAATTATACCCCCTCCCAAATAACTTCATATACTTTCAATACCAGCTCTATGTTCAGAATGAAGGTGGCAAAGTACTTTTACCACACCTATTGTCAAACACTATCATTGCCCTCAACAAGCAAGCGATGGACGTATCACAAGTAAATGGATGAGATTTTCTCTGGAAAGGTACCCGGGAAACTGGAACACTGCTCCAAGGAGGAGAATTAGGTCACGAGAAAAAGAGATAGGAGGGAGACTGTTCACCATTTTCTCTTTTGAAACCTAGAATTTCGTACCAAGTACTACTTATTCAAAAACTAAAATAAAAATGTAAATGGTGAATAGGAGATGCATTTAAGAGAGCTATCAAATGCATCAGTGCATCATTTTGATACATTATACACAGGAATGTGTGGCCTTCCCTAGTGCATCCAGAAACCAACAACGCCTCTGGTATTCCAGCCAGGCCACCCCCCTTGCACGGCATCTTGGCAGCAGCTGCTAAACCTCACGAGGCCAGCCAGGACAGGCTCTGACCACACTGGGTATTTCCTTTCAGTGATTATGGACACACGTTCTCTTCCCAAAGTGGCATATGCAAGGATAACTATACTTCCCACCAAAGAGATTCTTCCAAAGAAGGAAGTGAAAACCTGTGGATGCCGAAGAAAGTACTGGTTCCTCTGCCACAGTTCACAATCTACATACTCAGCCCTCCACTGACTTAGCATAGGCTCCGAGGTCACTGAGAATCTGTGGCCAAGGCGAGCTGACATTCCTTCCAGACTGCTCTGCCATATAACATTATTATTTTTCATAAAATGGTCGGGCCAACAAGGGTCAGGCATGCTAACTGTGATCATTTTTCATTTAAGAAAACACCCTATAAGGCCAAAATAATTTAAGAAAACATGTTTTCTATGGTTAAACTGAGGGCCAATGAGCTCCTCTGACAGCTGTGCTGCTGCAGTGTTTAAAGACAGCTCAAGCCTCACAGCCTCGTCTGCCCTTCAGAAAAAAGGAGACCATTTCTTCCTACTGTTTTCTTTATTTATTTTTACTGACACCATGACAAAAGTTTTCAATTTTAACTCTAATAGAGAATAGGGTAAAAAGAGCATTTGATACCATTTCACACTGCAGGCTGTTGCAGAGTCAGGCCCTGGCCCTGGATTTAACAGAAGGGATCTGGGTTTGGACTATGCACAACTAAAATTCTGCTTGTCCCCTGACTGTTTATCCCAGAAAGGTAATTTTCTGCCAACATAATCAAAGACACTACTAGGAAATGTACATATTTTATACTTGACTTATTCTTACAGCATTTGCTGGACCAAATCAGAATATTAATTTTCTGGTTTTCTCTAGACCTAGAAAGTGAGACTTCTCCCTTGTATGTACGATATTTCTTGGTTGAAGGCAGATGTTCAACATGACTTTTAACTGTCCAGCAGGTTTTTAAATGGTTGTCTTTTCCCCTAAAATAACAGGTCATGTAGAATGTTTAACCCAAGAGCCTCAGAAAGAACAGGGCAAAATGATCTTGAGTTCTCCTCGGACAATTTGGACCATGTGTCTTTCTCAAATGCAAACCTCCTACCCTGGCTGTGAAGTGACCCCACCCTCCACAGCCACAGAGCATCTGGTCCCTTAGCACCTCTCCAGCCTGTTTCTAGGGGTGTTTGGGTCAAAGTTCTCCCTGTACTTGATATTCCAACCGTGCTGCCCTTCTTGCTTCTCCTTGCGTGTGGCAGCTGTCCCATATCCCAAGCCTCAGCTTGTGCTGCACATTCCACCTGGGTTTCACAGTGCCTTGCTGGCCTGGCAAAAACTCATTGCATCTCTGATGCAGCTCAAGCAGCACCTCCTCCAGGAAGCCTTTCCTGACTAAGCCCTCAGGGAGGCACAAGTGGCTCCTGTGACCTCTGTTTGCCTCTCCCGCTTCTCTCATAAGTGACAGTGGCAACTAGATGAAGCCTTCTTATGTGCCCAGCTCTCTCCTACTGTTTTTCAGGCATTATCATTTTATTGTTACAAAAACTCCATAAGATTAAATCGCTTGCCAAAGATCACACAGCTATAAGCGGCAGAATCTGAACAGGGCATATTTGTTTATGGTCTCTCTCCTTTTAGACTGAGAGCTCCTTACTGGAGGAAATCTATTGGTTTCACCTCTGCAACCCAATATATAGCAGATGACCAGACACACAGTATACATTTGACAAATGTTTGCTGAATGAATGAATGTCTCAATAATTGGATTTCTCACAAATTAGAGTGATTGCATTATCTCTCATAATATAAAATACTGAAAATTCCAACTTCAAGGAAATAAAAGATTTGAAACTTTGGGGGCAGGTAAACAGTGTCCATCGTAAGATGAATGCTAGACCTTCACGAGACTTATCCGTGCTTTTGAGTATCTCTATTCATGACACCCACAAACCTACTGGCCTATGAATGCCTAAGGACAGGAAACGTGTCTCTTTTCTGAATTCTCAGGGCCAAGTATAGTAACTGGCATTATGGGGATACTAAGCAAATTGCTGCTGAATGAATAAATGGATGAAAATTTTCAAACTCTCTTTGAAAGGCTAAATTACCCAGAAAAACGCTTCTAAAATTGTTCACACTATATTAATTGCAAACCCTTCACAGCTGTTCTTTTAACTAGAGTTGCATCACAATAAGTGACATCTTATTTATTTATTCTTTGCTGCTTCTTTCTTTCCTTCCTTTTTTTTTTTTGCCGCGCCACATGGATTGCAAGCTCTTAGCTCCCCAACCAGGGATTGAACCCACATCCCCTGTACTGGAAGCACAGAGTCTTAACCACTGGACCACCAGAGAAGTCCTTCTTATCCCACTTTGACTTAAGAAGCTTCAGATTTATTCTGGAACCCAAATGCCCAAGCCATGAAGAAGTTAAGTAGATCAGTTTATTCACATACTATTAACTTAAATGTAGCTCATCTGAAAGCTTAGTGTTACACCGAAAATAATTTAGAACTTCATTGTTACAGCTCAAATTCCAGTTCTATAAATACCGTTACAAACCCCAGGCAATGCCCATCTGTCTCAAACATAGGAAAACTTCTATTACAATCAGAGACTTTGCAAGAGCCTTGGCAAATCTAACAAAAGCTTATCCATAGTAAATACTTGCCTCTTGAGAGACAAATGGCTCTGTTGGAAAGATCAGTAGATTGAACATGGAGGCCTGGGTTCAAGTTCCAACTTTACCCTTTAGCCTTGTGACCTCGGATAAGTCAGTCTTTGAGGCTCAACTTCTTTATCCCAAAAAAGAGGGATCTTAATAGTTGTCCTGCCTATCTCCAAGGGCTACTATAAAGATTAACTGAAGAATATACGTGAAGATGCCCGGTAGACGTTATATAAAGTCCCACCTATAGAACAGGTGGTATTATTATCATTAGACCTGATACCTCATTCCATTCTGGGCTTGAACACACTTCTCTCCTCTAGTCCCTGTGGATAAAGGGTTTAAACCTCTGAAGTCTCTATTTCTTTATAACTGTTTCTTTCTTTCAAATGAAGTCAAATATACAACAGATCCAAGTCTGTTTCAAGGTTGAGCTAAAATCACCAAAGCAATTATTTAGGGAGAGTTCAGGGAATTGTATGTAAGATTAAATGATCACTTTAATGTGTGAATGGAAACTAGGTAAATTTTCAAGGACTGCTGAATTATTTCTTTCATGATATGCCTTGATATGTACTCTTTTCATTTTAAGAAATACCTTGGGTAATGAAGAATTTATGTTTTGAAAATATTCTTTAAGCCAAAGGACTTTCATTTCTCAATGAGAAACTAATCTTCTTGCTTTCAAATTCACCTTAGTAAGATTGTTTAAATGTGTTAGATTGCACTGTGACAGAATATTTCTCTACTTTTTCATCTTGTATATTTTTCCACATTTCTCTTTCCTCCATTTTACTGCTGAGACCAATGAGACCGTAGAATACCCAGTACTTGGAGACTCAATGGAAGTTTCCAGAAGGGGAGGAGAAAAGTGTACCAAAATCTCCAAAGGGACAGCAAAAGTCTGGAAAGGTGGTGAATGGGTCATTTTCTGTCTTTTTCTAATCTTCAAACAAAATCATTTGAAAACGCAATTCTAGAGCCCCAGGAGGCATAGCACTCTTTGATTCTGAGAAACCCTTTCTGAGGCCCACACTTGAGTTCCAGTTCCACCATTCAACTAGCTGTGAACCCCCGACAATTCCTTGAATGGCTCTGAGTTTCTTTAGGCTTTCTGCTAGGTAAAATGGGACCACAGTTGTCCCCTCAGAGGATGTCACAAACATCTAGTAAGCATGTACACCTGTGTCTGGCACACGGCTATTGGCCATGGAGGCCATTTCTCTCTTTTTCCCCAAAGAAGCAAGCTGAGAAGTTCTAATAGGGAGTCACAGTTAAAACGTGAGCATTAACTTGTCATAACAGGGCACTCGGCAGGGCATCTTACGCATCTTGGGTTGTTGATTTTATTTAGTAGTGTAAGATGAAATCAAAGTTGTATGCATATACCGAAAACTTCTACCTGCCACGGGAAATTGAAACGACTCGTATTTTACAGAGCCTGGATTCTCTTGCCTTTTTGACTTATTTTCAAAGATAAGTTAGACAAATAGCTTTTTTTCCTCCTTGTAAATTTCTTCCACCTAGAATCCTCTATCTTTCTAAACTTAGCCATTTCCAACATTCAAAAACACTGTAATCCAAAGTCCTTACTCACTATAAACTCTGCTGAGTTTTTTTCTCCAGGACTTAAAAGTCAACACTGAACTAATATAGGAGGAAGCAGACAACAAGAAAAATAACAATAAAGCATTCGCTTATGCTTGATTGAAGGAAAGTTTGTACACACACACACTCCACCCGAGCTGCCCACCCCCCGCCCAACCACCACCGCCTTTTTTTTCCCTCCTCATTTCACTCTGGAATTAGCCCAGTTTGCTCCATCTGTGCCCTTCTTTGGAAATTTCTTTTTTCTTGTACATAGCCAGATCAATTCTAGCACTGATGGGAAACTTTCCTAGCTTCAGCATTAACATAACTATGAATTGACAGTGTTTCTATGGGAAAGAAAAAAAGGCAGGCCCATTTCATTCAGTCATTCAATAACTATTTCCTGAGAGCTGACCACGTGCCAGGTACTGTACTGATGGTAAATCAGACAGACCCAGTCCCTACACCCAGTCCCTACACTCAGTGAGAGAGACACACATTACCAAATGAACTCCACATAATAAATAACACTGTGATTAGGACAGCCAAGAATGAAACTCACAAGGTGCTAAGATAGAAGGAAACAGTGGAAACCCACAACACTAAAACTACCCAGACCCAACAAATAACTTTTTTGGAAACCCCAAAGAGATGTCTTAGTTCTCTACAGGGATGTGGCACCCAAGTCTGGTGTGGCTAGCTAAATGAAAGGAAATCAATGTTGTGCATCACTCGGTCTTTCCATTTAATCTTCTCAAGAAAGGCCATCTCCAACCTTGAGGTGATAATCAATATTTGACACATACAGTCTCAACCTCATCAGTCTAAATTAGTAAATGTATATATTAACTTATAGTGAGATTTGAAAGTTATCCCACAGCTCTATCCTTTCATGGATGGGAAGTGTTAATCCAACTTCTAGTTTTAGGTGGAAACATCCACTGTTGCTTGATCCACCTGTGAGGCTGGAGATCCTCACAGATCCACAGAAAACAAGCTGAAGCCCACATCAGCCATGGGCTCGCAGGAGGCCCTGGAGTGCAGGCAGGGAGGAGCGAGGGCAGGACAGCTACAGGCTGCCTAGGAGATGGGAAGGGACTCAGTCCCCCCTAAAAGCAGGAAGCTTTTATGAGGGCCGCCAGAAAATGAAGTGTCATTTGCTGATGTCTCTAATTAGCAGGGGGATGAGCAGCACACACAAGAATAAAGGAAAAGACAAGTTTACGATAATAACTTTGTCTCCATCAGACAGTATGTTTTTGGAGGTGACAGATCCTTAAATCAATTCTGCCTCTCCCTGCTTATTAGCAGCGACTCCTCACCGCATTAGCATAAGTCTATCAAAAGCCAGGAAAGAACATCTCGTTACTTTTGAAGCCTTAACGAGTTTAATGTGTTACTGAGACTCAGAGTTTTATGTGCTGTCCTAGGGGCCAAGTTTTGCAATGTGGATGTTAGTTTAAGGTCTGCACTAATTATCTGATCTGGGTAAGCCCATCTCTTTGAGTGCTGAGGATAATATTGTGCTTTCACAGTACTTCACAGGGGTAAAGTGGGAAGAAAAGGGCTAGAGCAACATGAGAAATAACTATGAAACATGTTCTCACTTGTACCATGCTTTGCTATGTTGATGATGCCATGCTGCCCTTACATTAAGGATGTTATACTGACCATGTGCTTAGGGAAGGAATCCTCCAGCCCCCAGCAGTTTGCACTCTCCCTCCTTTACTCATCCACTCATCCAGTGAACATTCACTGAGGGCTTCTTAGGTACCAGACACTGTTAGGAGCTGGGAGGGTAGAGATAAGACACGATCACTGTCAAGCCATTCAGGGACATCACCATTGGGACTGAGCCAACTTGTCCTGTTTAGTTCTAGTTACCCAATGAGTATACAACAGAGTGTTATGTACTATGTGCCCAGACTTTTCCAAATCCTGGCTGGAGTAGAGAAAAGGAGAAAGCATGGGTGGGTTGGTTCCCGACAGGTATCCCCTACTTTGTCCTCTCTCCTTAATACTTTCCCCCACTTTGGCTTCTACCCACCTGTGTAAGCAAATCCTGCCTTCAGTGTGTGCTTGAGACTTCCAAGAAAAAGCAATGCCCTGGGGGATAGAAATCCAGGGATCCCACATTGACAGAAGAAGACAGTAAATGCAAACTCAGGGGAATGTGCATGGTATGGAGGTGGCAGGGGACAAACCTGGCCCCTGTTGGAACAGAGGGTTGACTCCAGGAGCTGGAGTGGGACAAGCTGTATGGAACAATGGCGCCTGATGACCAAATCATCTCAGGGACTCCTCGGCCACCAGAATTCTCTGTGGGCTATGATGTGTGTGGGAGCAGTCGGACGACAGTGGAGCTTATGGAAAACTCCTCAGGCAAGCAGAGGGCCAGGAGAACTGAAGGAGGAAGAGGAGGCAGGAGGCAGGGAGCCAGGCTGGTCACCTGGACATATTCATATAATGAGCCTGGCCCAGAGCAGAAAAGAAGAAAGGGGATTCTAGAAGCAATTGGGTAAGATCAGAGTTTAATGACTGATAAAATAACCAGCAATAAAGAAAAGGGAAATTTAAGGACAAATGATTCAAAGGCCTTAAAACTAAGGAATTTGGGGGGAAAAGATGGAGACTTTAAAATAAATAGGAAAAAAGGTGAAGCAGGTTATGGTACTACCTGAGAAAAGGTATGACTTTGGATGTGCTGAGCTTGAGGTGATTTCCAGGGGACCTACGTGCATACAGGGGGAAGGTCAAGCCTAGAAATCCAGTGACACTGGGCTAGGCATGCACATCTGTGTCCATGAGAAAGACTACATTTCCAAGGGAAAGCCTGATAACCAAGTGTGAGAGAGGGATATGCTCACGGCTTCAGAGCAAGAGGAAGATAAGAGGCCGTCAGAGGAGACGGAGGAGTGCTTGCAGAGCCTCACCCACACCTGGGTGTGCGCTGTGTTGAGGAGGGAGAGAGAGAAGCAGACTCGTGGTCCACATCAGATGCTGAAGGGAACAGGAGCGGGAAGCCTGAGTGAACATCATCCCCGTCTCTCCCCGGTCTCCAGGGGCGGTGGGAGTGGGAGGCTGGGCTACTGTGCAGCACACAGGCACTGCTGGAGAGACTCCGTCCCATCAGTGTCCGGCTTGGTACGTGACTTGCTTTAGCCAACGGAACGTGAGTGAGCAGTGAGCAGAGCTTTAAATGTGCCTTGTTGTTTTGCTTGGCCTCTTGTGATCCTGACTTCTTCTCTGAGAAGAGTGTTGTTTGGTCACCACTGGTCACAGAAAGATGAGATATAGCGACCTAAGCCCAACAGGCTGCCTAAAGCAGAACCACCCCATTTGACCTGCAGACCCAGAGCAAGGAACACATGCTTGTGGTATAAGTCTCTGAAACTTTGAGGTGCTACATGGCATTACTAGAGGAAAAACCTCACCAGCACAGCGTGAGTTGTGGGTCTGACACAGCAAAATGTGCTCCTTTAAGGACAGCACCTCTTCAGGGCCTCCTTACCACCGTGTTCAAATCATAAAAGTTCAAATGGGATGAAAACAATACCTATTTTAGCCAGTTTGAAGAGGAACTTGGTGGCTATACCGAGGTTATTTTCCTAAAGCAAGATAAGTCAAGAGTTATATATTAAATGTCTTAAATATTGATTGTTAGATAAAGCTGCACAGAATCAATCAGAAAGAAAAGGCCAGGGAATTTCACTGGGGCAAAGGGCAGGATATACAAAGTCAGAGATATTGAGATTTGATTAGTTCAAAGAATTTTTAGAAAATTGGTTATGGCAACAGCCAGCCAAGGCTCATGTGGACCTGAGGCAGAAGCACTGACTGGATTGGTCAGCGGATCCATTCCACCCCTCCTCCCCCTGCCCTGTCCTAAAAGAAATGCCATTCCAACCTTTGGGACCATGAACAAAGGATATGGTACAACACTTCTTTTGAAGAAGTGTCTGGTGTCCAATAGTGCCTGTGCCAGGCTCCATGACACCTACCAGAGTGGCCCCTGCCCTGTGACCCAAGTGCAGAAGTGTCGGCCCTTGGCCCAAGGAAACCCAGGCCATTCACAGTTCCAGGCCTGGGGGCCCCCACACTTGCTCAATGACAGGCACAAACAGTTTTTCCCTGTACCACCAGCCTGCTTTTTGTCTTTAGGCTGATTCTACCATTCACCAGATTATCCCTCCCATGAATAATGGGAAAACTCATTTCTAGCAATTTCAAGAATTCTGCTTTGAAAAAGTACATGAGAACTACAAAAGGGGATTCAATTTAGGCTATTTCAGAGGTCATACAAAAAGACCAGCTACACTTATCCTTCTCGCTAAGCTGCTGACTTACACTAAGAAGCTTACCAGAACCTTCTGTACTCATTTTGTACTCAGCTTTTTGGAAGGAATCCAAATTTGGGGATCAGGGGCATAAGACCAGAGTCTACGGCGGGTTCCTCTCATTTCTGCAGCTGTGTCTCTTCAAGTGCTCTAATCCCTAACCTGGCATCATCTTTTTTCCCCCTCAAACAGATATAGCTGAGCCTGAGTGAGTCACCTCAGAGATAAGGCCTGCCCCTTGGAACTGAGCCGTGTCACAAGAACACTGGACTTAAGAGATTCGGCCAGGCAAACACACCCTATCAGAAAGGGAGCTCGACCTCAGATCTTACAAGAAAGAGGTGAGCCTCTAGAGGCAGTGGCTGAGCAGCTGTGACATAGAGACTACAATTCCTGCAGCAAAGGACAGGTGTCCTCTTACAACGGCCACTCATCACCTGAAGGCCTTGGCCCTTTCCTTCCTCCAGGCCCTTGCTGGGTGAGGAACTTCCTCTGCCTAGAATGACTTCTCTCCCTCACTCTTCAGGGCCCAGCTCAAATGTCACCTCCAGGAAACCTGAACCACTGCCCATGTCCCCAAGTAGGCAGATTGAGGAATGGCCTTCTTTTTTAGACATTTACCACAGCATTTCGCACATGGTGGATTATTAATTTACACATTTGTTGCATGTTCCACACTGAGCTACTGTAAGGCCAAGAATTCCTACCATTATTCATGTATATATTTCCAGGCTCAGGACCAGCTCTGGCACAGACTGACTACATGCTCATAAAATATTTTCAAAATGGCACTGCCCTAATTTAGAATGCAACTGGAAATTCTTTGTTTTAAGGGACAAAATAAATGTCCCAAAATATTATATCCACTGTTACTCCACAGAATTCTGAAAAAAAAATTTAGGGTAAAAAAAATATTTGATTTATAAAGTAAAACCCTACTAGTTTGGATTACTTGGGAAGTCAGACTTGATTAGCAATTTGCCAGAATTAGAAAATATTGTAAATATAGTTTTAAACTTTCAAAGGCCCACTGTAATTGAAAATAAGCCAACGATGTAGCAATGACCAGTTCTTGGGTATTTGCTTAAAAGGACAGATATAAATAATTTAAATCAGTCTATCAAGTATTCATTTATATCGATAAAATATGTCCCAGATGCAATCTTGCCTTTGCAACTCATCTGTTTAAAAAACCCTGTTTTTCTTCCCTCTTTTAGTGGAGATGGGGGGAAATCTCTTTGGGACTGAATTAATCATAATCTTTGGTTCATTGTTGATCCATGAACTGCCTATTTTCACGTATTTACTGAGTAATTTTTAATAATGTAATAAGTACTCACAAATCCACCAGTCAAAACAAAAACCGGAGAATAACTTACATCTAATCTTTTGTTACCTCCCACAGAGCCCATCCCCTACTTCCCAGACTGAGGCAAGTCCCATTCTGAATCCCATGGCCATCACTCCCTGACTGTCCTTTCCAGAAAAGTTTTATTGCATCTAGCTATAGTCCTAAAAGTATATTTTTTTAGTTGTTTTAACTTTATCAAAAGGATGTCATGGTATAAGTAGTATTTGGGGACCTACTTTTTCACTTAATATTATATTTCTAAGATTTGGCCACATCTGGAGGTTTGCTACGGCTCATCACTTTTGTCTGCTCCTAATATTCTGTTTGGGGACCAACTGCACCACCGTTTACTCATCCATTCTCTCACTGATGGCATATGGGTGTTTTCAGGATTTTGCTATTGTCTACAGTGAAGCTCTGAAGATTTTTGCTCATGTACAAGATCCTCTCTTGGCTATCACACGTAAGGTGTGTGTACCTGGGTCAAAGGGTAGGCAAATACTCAGCTCAGAAGGTGATGCCAAACCATCTTCCAATGCAGTCATGCCAATTTGCTTTCTCCTCGGCCACATAAGATACCCTGTGGGCCCACATCTCCTCCAGCACGTGAGACTGTTAGACTTGTTAACATTTGCCCCTTGTTATCAGGCGAGAACCAACTGGAGTCATCAGCATTTATGAATTGGTGCAATCTAAAGAGTGTTTTAAAATAAGAAAATGCATTTGATTATAAAAATAACTTTCACTGTAGACAATCAGGCAATATAGAAAAGCACCAAAAGAAAAACATCGTAACAGCTACAGTTTATCAAGGTTTCAAATCCATTTACAATGAAGGAATATTCATCCTATTCCCAGGGCAGTCTACAATCACAATTTATTTAAAACCCCTGAGGAAGCACACCTTTCAGACCAGACCTACCACTGAACGCGGCACTGCTAGTGTTCTAACCAGTCAGCTTAGCTTCCCCAAAGTACCACTGCACTGTCCCAGGTGCCCAGGAAGCAGCAAGACTCTGGCTAAATATCAGTATTAAAAGCTGAAGATGTGCTTTGAAATTTATAACCTCTCCCTTATGGGAGGTTCGTGTTCTGTACAGCGGTTTCAATCTACACCTCTTTTGATTTGGGAGGAAGGGACTGGAAGTTCTTATTAAACACTTAACAAAAGCAGTTCTTTTAAATCCATTTTCAGAAACTCCTTTGTAGAACTGTACTTCCTTTTAGCAGCAAGATGCCATTAAGGAGAGCAAAAATGGTCTGCAGAATAACAAGGATATCATGGCCAGACTGTGGGTAATTGAATGAAGGTGTTCTCCCAGGTGTGCAGACTCAATTTCTAGGGGCACACTGTATACTTTACATCCACGAGAAAAAGAGAATCAGTGAGCCAGCCCAGGATGAGAAGAGAGTTTGCTCACAGCACACCTTCTGGTGACTAAATTTCAAATTCACTGACGTCTCACTATGGGCCAGGCACTGTGTTTGAGAGTGAGAATTCAGAGAGAAAGACAGTGCACCTGCTCTCCATGGCATCACCATCTGCTTGGGAAGACACACAAACCTGCTGATTATGGAACAAGGAAGAATGAAATAAGTGCTATTGTTAGTGACCACAGAGAACAGCAAAGACCTGATTTTGACTTACAGGGATTGGGCAGACCTGATGGAAACAGTGCAAGATTTGAACAGGGCTCTAAAGGTGGATTAGACTTTCTACAGGAAAAGTAGAAGGACAGTTCTGAGAGAAGGGAGAAGTACTTCATTCATTCAGAGAATCAGTTGGCTGTTCACATTTAATAAACATCTACTATATTGCAGGACTGCCTGAGGGCCTGGGCATGAAGACATGGATGAATCCGACAGTGGAGTTTCTGAAAGGCCTTTCTGAGGAATTATCATTTAAGTAGGAACTTGAAGGATGAGAAGGAACCAGCCATACCAAGCGCAGAGGGCAGAACTATACAGAGAGAAGGAAGGACATGTGCAAAACTTTAAGGTGGGAAAGCCCTTGATATATCCTAGGGCAGTAAAAGGAGGCCAAGGCAGCCACAGGGAGATGCCAAGCTGAAGAAGGACTAGAGGTGTATTCAAGGGGCCGACAAAGGCCAGATCACATGGGCTTACAGGCCAAGGTGAGG
Source organism: Hippopotamus amphibius kiboko (assembly GCF_030028045.1). Lineage (NCBI taxonomy): Eukaryota > Metazoa > Chordata > Mammalia > Artiodactyla > Hippopotamidae > Hippopotamus > Hippopotamus amphibius. Next base: position 5,981,799 of record NC_080193.1, on the reverse strand, counting down.
AATGTGAGCTGGAGTCTGAAGACCATCAGAACCTTTGAATGGATAAAGTGCGATAGAGGGTGGGCGAGAAAGGAAACATAGTCCCAAATACATCTATGAAAGGTCACTCTGGCTGAAGGGGATTGGAAGGCCATGAGAGGGAGAGGGAGCAGAGAGGGCAGAGGCGAGGCAGCAGCAGTGGTTCAGGGAGAACTTTGACCCAAACACCCCTAGAAACAGGCTGGAGAGGTGGGAAGGGGCCAGATGCTGTGTGGCCATGGAGGGTGATGTCACCCCACAGCCAGGGGCAGGAGGTTTGTATTTGAGAAAGACACATGGTCCAAATTGTCCGAGGAGAACTCAAGATCTCTTAATGTGATGTATTAGAGTGACTGATTTGGGGGAGAAATAAAGAAACTCAAGAGTTGGGCTTTAGATACATTAGATTAGAGATGCCTGGAAGATACTTAGGCAGCATTGGTTACTGGGCAGCTGTACCTACAGATCCAGAGGTTAGCCATGCCTGAGCTAGAGTGGAGGGGGAGTCAGGGTACATTAAGAGAACAGAGGAAGGTGTGGTGGCTGGAGCATGGTGCTCACGAAGAGACAAGAACAGAAAAGAAGCCCAGATCACCCACCTACAACTAGATCGCGGTGCCAGGCTCCAAAATAAAATCCAAGGAGTCTGTAAATTGAAATTATTGCAAGGTTTCTTTTTTTCTCTTTGAATTACAGATTTGTTTATTCATGGCTATTTATTTCTGACTTTAAAAATAATATATATTCATTGTGAAAAAACTGAAAATAAGGAAAAGTACAAAGAATAAAATATCAAGCATCTATAATTCCATCATCCACCTATAATTATCACTAACACTATGGACCATTACCGTCTAAGGATTTTTTTCTTACTTTTCATATCAGTATTTTGTATATATTCCAAAATTTAAATTATACTATATACAATAATTCTAATCCTATTTTTTCACAAATACTTGGCTATGTGATTAAAAATTCTCCGTAAACATAATTTTAATTGCAACATAATACTATGCTAATATAAAATAATGACATTCAATAATTATGGACATTTCAGTTGTTTTTATTTTTCTATAATATATAGAACTATTATAAATATTCCTATGTATACATCTTTACTCCATTTCTAATATAAGAATTTTGGGGTCAAAGGGCCCATTTTTAAGATTTTTCATACTATTGGCACATTATTTTTAGAAAGGTTAAACCCATTTATATCCCTAGGGTATGAGACTGTTCGCTGCATTCACATATTAAAAATATTTACTAATTTTACAGATGAAACACAACTTATCTGCCATTGAAATGTTTTCTTGAAACTGTGAGGCAGAAACCAGTTTCACAAAAACTCCATTTTAGTAAATTCAAACCATGTCACTAAAATATTCAATTTTAACATCATAATCAAGAATCTGAGTTTAAGTTCACAAAAGATGAACAAATTTCTAATAAGACTAGTCCAAAGCAACAGGAAAGACCTCACTTCTGGCTGTTCAAACAGGAGATTGAAGCTACCAAGGGCAGCCCCCAAAACTCATGCTGAGCATCAAGTCACCCAACATCCTAGAGACCCCTGAAGACTCACCTCGACTTGTGAGCTTTCCGTACCAGGCAGAGGGGAAAAGATTAATGTGCGGAACAGAAGCAAGTTACACTGCTTCCTCTCTCCCGGCCACTGATGAAGAACTGAACTATATCCCAAAAGACTTTTTTTTTAATTCAAAGGCAACAGGAAGCAAACTTAGGCAACCTGCAGTATCATACAATAGAATTGCTAAAGCACAAGTGTTTGGAGTTAAACCACGGTGTCCAACAGGAGATGTGCTGGGAAGAGTCAAAGGGTAACCCCCCTCCTTCTCATGATGAATTTTAATCTAGGTATCTGAAAACTGAGATCAAGAGAAATCTGTATTTTCACACAGGCTGAGCCCTGCCAGTGGTTTGTGTGGACCGCAATGCCCTGGCTGTGGCCACCACGTGGCAGTAAGGAGGGTGCACACAGAAACCACCTCTGCACGGGCAGGGGTTTCAGATGACAGGTGTTGCACACCCGGGTGCCTTCATGATCTCATCACAGTTCAAGCTCTGGACTGTGGCCTTACAAGCTTGAAAACCTGATGTTGTTAATGTGCTCAAAGAGGCTTTGCATCTTGGGAGCTTACTTCCATTAACCAAGGTCGCAGATTTGTACAAACCAGAGTGCCAGTTTGTTATGTACATTTTATATCTGCAAGTAGATGTCATGAGAAACCAAATGATAATCAGAAAGCAGAGGCCTGAACAAGGGAAGGCAGGGGGACAGCCTTAGAGGTTTCCTCCTCCAAGGGTTACTACAGGCCTTGTGCATCCTGCCTGGGGTGGCCTTCATCTAATTTATTTCTCTTCATCCTTCTGAGCTCAGCTCAAACACCCCCTCCTCAAGGAAGCCTCCCCAACTCTCAGTACTGTATAGGTTTCCCCACCTCTGCTTATACATTTTCACTACAGCCTGCATTTTCATTTAAGTACTCACAACAGTTTTCATTAAAAGACTGTGTATGCTCTGTTGTTTACTTTCTTTCAGTTCCCTGCCTCATTCATCACTCTTCTCCCCATCTCTAGTGACACAGCATACAGTAGGCACTCAAATATTTGTGGAAGGGAGGGAAGACGGGAAGGATGAGAGCATAATGACTACAAGTCCACCTCGAGAACAGCCTTCCAATGGGACTTGCAGTCTCTCAGCCAAGGTTCTCTCTCCCTTCTCACAATGGCAGAAATGGGCACTGCTAAAGTCTGCTCTGCTTATGCTCCCTTTTTTTGTGTTTCTACTGCTAGCCAATCCTTCCCCTCTAACACTTGCTCTGGATATGCAATACCTTCGGTCAGGTTACATTTTAATCAGACTGGCCTAAGCGCCTTCCTGTCTGCAGAAGAGCTCTGTGTACCCCTGGTCTAATCTATTTTATGGTCATGTATAATTAAATCTCAGGGAGTAGCCTTACTTCTAAGTCCATGGGGTTCCCACACAGTGAAGCCCCTGTGATCACCACACCACTACCCAGTGTTATGGACAGGGATGTTCCAGGATACACAGCAGCCAAGGGAGGGACAGGATAACAGTGTGTGCATATGGCTGACGCCTGTTCATGCTTCACACAAACAGAAGTTAGAGATGACATTCTTACACGCTTCGGCTATTGTCTCAAGTATGATATTAATTTTGATAATTAAAAACAGAACAAGCACTGGCCCAGGAGTCTGGGTGAGATCTAGATTGTCTTGATCCCAGCTCTGACACTAACTCACTGTCAGCAAGTCCCATTTTGCTGCCAGCTTCTGTCGAATAAGGAGTTGGCCTAGATGACCCCCAGAGCCCCTTCCAGTCTTGACATTCCATTATTGAATGGTTATTTTTCATCTAAGAACTCGTTTCAGACTTCATGAACACCCAAAGATCAATCCAGCTGCTGGCAATGACCACCACACACTCAGGGAGTTTGAGTTAAGCATCTCTAAGGAAATCACAGCAACATCTTAGGATTTTCATGATTACAAATGAAATCATTCAAGAGAAAAGCAGATGTCCTTGGGTCCTGACACCAGCTCACAAAGCAGATTCTCTGACACGGATATTCTCAACATTTGTTAATCACAGGATGGAGGACTGAGACGCCTAAGAAATCTGACAACAACCCAGCTCTAAGGGACTCTCTTCTTTCCACCATTTTCCCAGAAGCAGGGTCCTTGTGGAAATTAGTTTCTATGTATAAAATAGCCAACCACAATAAAACATTTCCATGAGTATATAACTTTTGCAATATTTGCAAAAAAGCACTTTTCTTCCCTATCCTCAATACTGGGAGTTCAACTTCCTTCACCTCAGCCCCTCAACGCACAGATCCTGTCAGTGGTGATACATTCTTAAACAGGAGTTCAGCTATAGTACAAACTCATTATGAATCTGTTTATAACCAAAAAAGCATCTCAATTTTAATTAGCTAATATGCTAAACTCAAAGTCGTGTTTATGTTTAAACATTCTACAAACCCATCTTAGAAAACTGTATGTCTGATGAGGCCCTTACCTGCCCGAAAGGAAATCAGACATCCTGCTAAGGAGTTTGCACTCTAGAGACACGCATTTGTTTCTGCTGCAGCAACTGTGAATAGACTGAGCACAATGTGTAAATTCCAGAAGATTTCATCCATTAGCTCAAGTAGGATGTTTACAAAAGAAAAAATAAATGAAACCCCCCGAGATCACATCTGAAGCTGGGATTGGGAGCACTGCACTACTTGCCTTGAATAGTAAGACTCTACACCCAGGGCCTCCCGCACGCTGGCAATGTGCTGCTCTAGGGCTGAGCTGGTAGCTGTTGGAAGGGCTGCGCTGCTGCCAGCCTGGAAGTCACTGGAGTTTTCCACTGTGTTGTCTCCCAGGTAGTGTTCATGAAACTTCAGAATCCCTGAAACAAGACAGGCACAGCCAACATTATACACGACTGGGGTGGGGGAAGGGAAGGGGGAGGGTAGGGGACAGCAAGGTTGACACCATGTGACGTCTTTGACATGCATGCTGTCCTCCAAACCAGGTGAAGAAATCCTGAAATCCGAGGTCTTGAGACGGCTTTCAGAAGTCTGGTCAGTACGCCTTTTACAGCCTTCACCATCAGGTTTGGTGCTTGGAAACAGGGAATTCAAGACAGGGCTTTTGATTTTGATGATATATATTCAGAAGCTCCTGGAATGAAGACTAGTTCACGTCAGTTCACATATTTCAAAACAGATGCTTCTCAGAAGCACCAACCTGGGAAAATTTCCTTTCATGAATAGTGCGTGAGCATGCCAGGGTGTATTCTCCCCAGAAACTTAACTCCTGACAAAAAATATAGCTAGCCAAAAGGAAACTGTGTTACTCAAAGACTTTTCATTTCACAAAAGCAAATCAAAATAAATATGTAGCATAAAGGCCAGATAAAAGCATTTTAAATTTTTAAATAAGACCAAATGGTCAATGGTCATTAATGGCGTAAAGGAGCAAAAAATGATGGCTGTATGAAACTGAGGTAATCCACAGCGGTTTTCTGGCAATAAATACAGGACATATTCTCAAATGGTAATGAGGTGTGGCAGCCCTGGAAAATGCTGGTCCTCTCTGACTGGATGAAAGCTTCAGAGCCTCATTAAGCGCAAAGAGAAACAATAGGAGCCTCATTATAAAGGGCTCATTATTATAGGGATTCGGATGTACCACCTGTCAAATCATGTCCCCAAAACATAACAACCACCAAGAGCAAGAGCGCGATGCCTCTGTCATCAGCTGTGTCCTCTTGAGCATCAGGGCCCTCCAGGGGCTGGATTACACAGGGGACCACCCCACTGTGCCTCACGCCCACCAAGTCACCCTGAGCATCACAACTTAAAACCTTTAGCATAGAAAGGTCAGAGGCAAGAACGTTCTTTACGGAAAGACCTTAAAAAACATGGAATTAAGGGGAAAATTACAGAAAGTAATGCTGAGGCATAGAATGTATAGCTGTTCTCAGAATGTAATCAGAACCCAAGAAGCATCTCAGAGCTGTCATCCAGCCATCCTTTTTTTTTTTTTTTAAATCAAAGGGACAGAAACGCAATCAAGAAAATCTTGTCAGTCCTCCTTGGCAGTTGAACTTTTTGAAATTGGCTTACAGCTATTCAGGAAGCCCATTCTTCAAGATTCCCAGTTATAAGACCCACTTCCCAGTCAACAAACTCTAACTAGGTCTGCTGTGTCTCCAAAATGGTAAAACCATCAGCGCTTTATTACGCAAAAAATAAGGCCCTAACAGCTAATTAGTGGCTCTGTACTTAGTGAAACTGTTAAAGCCTGAACATTTAATCCCGATTTAATCAAAGCGGATTTTTACTTCTGAAACAGATTTACAAATGTACTGGTTAAAAATGGGTTTTGCTAAACTCAGAAATCTCGAGCATAAGACTTCATTTATATACTGTGATAGAGTTGCCATAATCATTTTAGTCTCTTTAACTGCACCATGACAAAGGTTCACAATTATTAAATCATATCTAGAAAGAACTCCTTAGGACTTAGTTATCCGTTTATTAGCTAATGAACAACAGCTGCCTAAAAATAGGGCTGCTGGTGAAATTAATCCTCCTGCTCTTAGTCTTCCTTGATAAATGCTTCCACATTCACCAGCAAGAAGCAGCGATTTCTTGGGGGAATGAGAAAGCTGGGCTGTCTTATTAATTGAATGTCCCACCACAGACTACCCACCGTGGCTGAGGTTTTGCTGAAAGCCGACATTAGCTCCTTGATCTGATCTATGGTAACGCACCTCTCCCACCTCTATTCATTAGACTTTCACAGGATAGTGTCTTTTTTTTTTTTTAATTTTTATTTATTTATTTATTATTTTTTGGGGGGTACACCAAGTTCAATCACCTGTTTTTATACACATATCCCTGAGGATAGTGTCTTAATTGCCCTGTTCCCACAGAAAGAGATCTTACCTGCCCCAGGAGCAAGCAGCCAGCTGTACAGGTAGCCCGCAGCCAGGGAATAGTAAAGCACTAGTCCCCTCTGGCCGTTAACCATCTCTAAGATCTGATCAATAGTGACTGGGGAGTAGGGGTCGGAGTCCTGCTGTCCTGTTTGTCGTTCTACCAGGAGATCCGCAAACGCCCTTGTCCGTCCTCTTTCGGCCACGGCCAGGGCTTCATCGTGATGCCCTAGGAGACAAAGAGATAGGCTGGGAGTCCACAGGGAGTGTGCTTATCAGAGAAGGCCATCAGGTACAAAGGCCCTAGGTGGGCAGAAACCCCACTGCCTCTGCACACCAACATGTGGCAGACTCTCAGACTCTTTCAAACTCAACCCCTCGCCTCAGGTGACGGGTGCAATAACCCGCTTCTCAAACCCCACATTTTCAGATTCCAAGCCACAGTAAGCCGCCACCACACACAAGAGAGCTGACTGTTCAGAGCTTTTGTCCTCAGCCCTGTCCTCTCTCCTTCCACATCCTGAGTTACTCCCTGGCCTTCTGGCTTCTGACCCCATTCACTTGGCTATTTCGACCCGATGCTCTGCACTCTGGTTACCCTCTCACTGCCCTGCTCAGCTTGGATTCTGATTTGGCCTTGGCAGATAAGCCCTCCAGGACAGGGCTCCTGACCATCTTTCCATTTCTCCTTGATGCACTCCCTCTCTGCGACACATTGTCCAGCCCTGTTTCCACATTTCCTGCCAAATTATACCTCTGTGCCCTCACACGTGCTGGTCCATCTCCTGGGTGTGCCTTTTCCCCATTCACTGAACACGAGGAATCCTGTCCTCCCTATCTCAAAGACTAAGTGAGGCCCGAAATGTGGAGATGCCTGGTAGGCATTATTCGAAGCACAGTATATGTAACAAATGACATTATAATCATTAGAGCTGAGACCTCATTCCATTCTGGGCTCCCACACACTTGCTTCTTGTCTTGTCTCGTTCCCATGGGCAGAGGGTTCAAACCTCCGAGGTCTCTAACTCTGAAATTGCTTCTCTCTTTCAAGCTTTTCCTCAGTCCTTCAATCCAACCTCTAATCTCACTTTGTCTAAGAAACTAGTCTGTAATCTAGTGTCTTGCTAGAACTAAGGTCCAAAGACAGAGCAGGCAGAGGCAGGAGATCAGATGCCGCAGCTCCGACGGCACTTCAAGGATGCCCCGCTTCCTGCAGTCTGAGTATCAGTAGAAAGCAGGGATTTATATGTGTGTATGCAAATGTCTTCTTTTACCCTATTAAGTTATTAGCTGGAACAGCAGGGATGATTTCTGTACACATTGGAAAACTGGCCCCAAAGTGCTAGACAGATTTAACACAGTGATTGCAATAGGTAATAGACTGTAACCCCAGGCAATGAGCACAGTTCACAGCTACATCTCTCAACGGGAAGTTTGAGTATTCACACACGTAAAGCAAAGGGCAGGTTATTGATGAGGCCTCACCATCCAACTCCAAAGACATTGTTAATTCCAGTGAATACCTCCTTAACCCAAGTTCTGGGTTGGGGAAAATGATCTGCAGAGATGGACAGGCCTGAGGAGAGGATGAGGACAGGGTAGCTGGAATAGGGTGATTGCAACAGCTAAGGCCCAGCTAAGGGGAGGTGGATGCTGTCCCAGTGCAACGCAGCCCAGAGGCCTGGGAGAGTGGTCACTGACTATGTCACAGCTTCAGGGGCAGACAGTACAAACATTTACTAGAGAGCAAAATTAAAAGATGTGTGGCAGTGAAATAGGGAAGAGGCCAAGTATATTCTCAGGTACCTGCCCCCAGGTACTAATTGGCAGAGCACCTGTTTCGAGCATCCCTGTCTCCAGGATTCCTTCTCTGGCTCCCGGGTCTGCCTACCAGCTTCTTTGCACCCACAGCAACTGAGTTCCTTTGACTCTAGCGCTAATCACACCCTACTGGACTCCCAACTTCTGTCTCCTGATAGGCTAAGAGCGTCTAGAAGTTGGAAACCGAGCCTTCTTGACTGGCACTCACACATAAAAATATTTGTTGGATGAATGAACGAATGTTCAACAGCTGGGTTGTGGCTGTGGCTTCAGTCTGCCGTGACAAAAAACCATATTTCATCACAGCACTGACTAAACGACTCAGACACAGGGGTGCACGCACACGAGGTGGGAACCCCCGCTGCTCTCACCGAGGCTTACGAGCACTCGCTGCAAGGCCTGGTAGGAGGACGTCTGCAGGTCGAAGAGGGAGAGCTTGTAGTCCGTGCTCAGCTGCGCCTCATGTCGGATAGTTTCAAACAAGGCCGATGCCCTATAAAGCTGCAAGAAAGGGAAAAGGACATCATCCATTTTCAAGAAACCACTGCCTAGCCATTCATGGACTAGAGACAATTTTTGCTCACATCTTGGTACAGGACAGAAAAATTGTTTTAAAAGGGTTCAAAGGATGAATCTTTATTTCTAGGTAGGTCTTTGTGGACCTGAAAAGGCATCAATTAGATCATACTCAGTAAATTACAGTTTGTGTAATCAATTTTTGACAGACAAGGGCATCTAAAAGATACAGGTTATAGACTTGTAGTCTGAAAGTTGTGTAAGAAAAAATCAGCTATGAACGCAATCAAGTGCTGATTTTAATTAAAACAAATGAGAAGCCTCTCCTCTTGTCATCAAGCAACTGTAATTCACCACCCCAACACCTCACGGTGCAGAAGGGCTAGAAGGGGAGCAAGTGAGGGGGAGGCAGGCTGGAGACCCTAGGCTGGGGGGAAACCCTGACAGCAGCCGTGAGCTTAGGAGGAGGAAGAGGGCTTCTTGCAGACGCTGCTCTGCACAGCAGTGCTCCAGGGAGCCACGTCCACTCACAGGGACACCCCAGGACAGGACACACTACGCTCCTAAGGAGACACTGTCTTGCCACTCTAAGGGGACCACAAGGTCAGTGGGACCACAAGGCTTTCCTCTGATATTTACATGGGGAAAGAGTATCAAATTTTAAACTCATGCAACACAGAATTCTAAGACTAAGGGACTTAGACTAGGGGAGAGGAATGTATTCCCAACCCTGCCACTAATTTGCTGGGTGACTTCTGGCAAGATTGAGAGCCTCAGTTTCTTCTCTATAAAGGAATGGTTATCACTCTACCTCACAGGGTTATTTAGGTATAAATTCAGTTAGTGAAAGTACTTAGAAAACTATAAATCACTATATCAATACAAACTAATTTTTGAAGCCAGAAAACTAGAGAATTAATTCTCTAAATTGTAAAATGCTGTAACATCCCAGGATGCTATGGTACAAGTCCAGGCACATCATGTCCTCACTTTCCATGAGCATCCGACAGGAGCCTGGATTCACCGATCCTTGGCCTCCTTTGCTAGAGCAGTGTCCTCCACAGTAAGTGCTGCCTAAGTGGTTTAGCGTGTGATTTCAGACGCCATCTCACAACTCCTCCAACCTGACAGAAGAACCCATAACTCCAGGGATCTTTCTAATTTCCAGAGCCAGCATGAGAACAAGATTCTCTTCAACTATTTGTATGTACGCAGAAACATGAACTCTGTGTGTGTGTGTGTGTGTGTGTGTGTGTGTGTGTGTGTGTGTGTGGGAGAGAGAGAGGGACAGAGGGAAGGAGAGGGAAGACAAGCATCTATTGATATAACTAGAAACCTACAAAGACAGTAAATCCAATAATTATGAATTCTTGGATTACTTACTTCTGTCATAAAATGTACATAATTTCATTTTAAGGTTTAATGAGGAACAGCAGCACATAATACAAGAATTCCAAAGAAACTGAGAAATCTATCACACAAGTGAGCACAAGTCTTTAGTATGGTTCAACACTTCTGGGCTGATTCAGGCTAGAAATCTTGTATGTCAACCCAAGACAGATCAACACTTCTGGCAAACATCATCATCACTACTAGGATAGTAATCCCAAGGTCTTCCATGCTTCTAGAAACAAAATCCACTCGGGACAGGGTTCTCCTGCTCACCTGATGCTGGGCCTCCTCCAGGTTCCCACTCGCCCAAAGGGAGAGGCCAAGACCATGGCGAATTTTGGCTTCATCTTCTCTTCGGCCCAGCTGCTCTGCTAACCTTAAACCTGAATTTAGATAGAGAAATTTTGAGCACACGTAGAAGACAGACAATTCCACCCTGCCAAGGAGTTCTGGAGGGTAATTCTGCTTCAGGTGTATATAAAGTGTTAGCAACACAGCTAGTTAAAATGCAGGACAAGAGCAGAATCAGCCAAGGCAGAGTAAGCATTCTTTTCAAATTCTGTGTTGGTAGCAACCTTTCCAGGTCACTCCAAGTTGCCCCAGCAAGAGCTCAGGTGATGGCTATCAGCAGGAGACAGGTTTGCAGGGCAGGCAGAAACACTGAAATGAATGGAACCTAACCAGCTGTCCTCCCAGCTATGAAATCCCTAGCTTTGCAAATGAAAACTGCTGGTCTATAAATTTATCCAACCCAATTCTCTGGCTGGCAGAAGTCTTTCTTAACAGTTCCAGAGTCAAGTACAGAGGCCCAGCTAATACTCTTTCCTGTCACATGTGCACAGCATCCAATCAGTGTTGATGGAGAGACACATTGGATGTCCTCCTAGAAGCAGAATGCTCACACCACCTGACCCTGCCTTCTGTTACTGATGCCACTGAGGCATTTCACATCCAATCTGCTTTTCCTTTAAGGCTGAGACTTTGATGTGCCTCAGCGGGGTTGCAGAACAAGTGCTTTTAAGAGTCGAAAGCGTTCAATGAGACTGTCCTCATTCTAACGGCCCTCAGACAGGCACCTGCAGTTTGGGTCACTTACCCACAGCAAGCTTCTGGATTTTAGGACACCAGCAACCTCCAGGGCTTTGTGGAGTCAAATCTGAAGGCAACCATTTATTGTGTTGGCCACTAAGCTGTTCCCAGCATCACTTTGCCCTCATTATCCTGCTCTCTGTACAAACGAGTTAGCTAGTGCCGAGACAGCAGGAAGGCTCCCACACTACAACTACACACACAAAGGAAGGACTTCCTCTTTCTAATCTAATTCAGGGTGAATGAGAGCCTGCCTCTGAGCGTGCTGGGCTCACACAATTTCAGACTTTTGAAAAGGAACTGAGTCAGTTGAGAGGCTAATAAATGTGATACTCAGGTTCAAGCTCATAAAATATCATGCATTTCAAAATGCACATAACTCAGAAAACGTAGAAATAGCATTCTAAGTTTAAATCATGTCACTGGGTAACAAAAACAATATGTACTTGAAAATTATTCACATTTTAAAATACTTCATGGAGTAGAAACAGAAATAAAAGGAATGGCTCTTGGGTGAAAACCAGGAGGAAACCTGTTGTTTTAACCTTCAACAAGCTAACCATATTCATTCTTCAATATAGCTCTCCCTCCTAGGTCTGGGCCTCTGGGTTGGAAGTAAAGGTCACTGAGGCACCTCCTTTAGAAGGTATGTTCTGTGCAAGCAGGGATTTGACTTTGCTTCCCGCTGGATCTCCAACATGTAGGACACTCCCTGGCCCTTAGAAGTTCAACAATGAAGAGCTAAAAGCCAACTGGACAGACATGGTATCTGCCCTGCCCCAGTGCCTACCTACTTCTGCCTTTTAGGAATCTGGCCCACCCATCCAGCCCTGCTGGAGCCTAGTTTGCCAGAAACTAGTTACATAACCCCAGGTAAGTCACTAAATTGCTCCAGGCTCCCTTTCTTCATTTACAAAAAGAGAAAAAGCTGGATGAGATCAGTGGTTTTAATCACAGGTAACCACACAAATCACCTGGAGAGCATACTCAGCTATAAAAAGGGATGAGATGGAGCTATATGTAATGAGGTGGATAGAACTACAATCTGTCATACAGAGTGAAGTAAGTCAGAAAGAGAAGGCCAAATATTGTATGCTAACTCACATATACGGAATCTAAAAATGGTACTGATGAACTCAGTGACAAGAACAAGGACGCAGATACAGAGAATGGACTGGAGAACTTGAGGTATGGGAGGGGGCGGGGGGTGAAGGGGAAACTGAGACGAAGCGAGAGAGTAACACAGACATATATATACTACCAACTGTAAAATAGATAGTCAGTGGGAAGTTGTTGTATAACAAAGGGAGTCCAACTCAAGGATGGAAGATGCCTTAGAGGACTGGGGCGGGGAGGGTGGGGGGGACTCGAGGTGGGGGGAGTCAAGGAAGGAAGGGAATACGGGGATATGTGTATACAAACAGATGACTGAACTTGGTGTACCCCCAAAAAAATAAAAAATAAATAAAAAAAAATAAAAAAAATAAAAAGCCTCTGGCCAGGCCCGCCTGTGAGGTTCTACTGCACATGGACAGGGTGATGCTAGTCCACATCCCCGTTCTGAAAGCCAACAGGGAGACAGAGTACCAAAGTGCTTTCCAACTGAACTGTTCCCTCGTTTCAAGAGGCTGCGGACCCAACTCAGCACTCACAAAGGGCCTTCCAGGTTCTGTAACAACTCATGCAGAGAGGCATCTGGTCGGGCACACGAGGCATACCAGACTCTCTGGTAGAGCACGTCCACGAAAAAGACACTGTGGAGATGCCACAATAAGAATTTAGATCTCTGCAAGATTTAAAATTACAACAATAAAAATAGAGTTTTCCATAAATATAGAATTATGTTACAATATCTCAGGCAAAGCAGCTGCTTCATAGAAATAATATTTCACGAAGTACCAAAGAACACAGTTGAAAGGTTGTCATACACTGGGTCTGAATTGAATAGTTTTCACATATTCAACTGAAAATCACCCCCAGTCTGTTAGAGTTTTACCACAGTCTAGTTTCAGGAAACCAAAAGCCAACTCTCACATTTAATGCATTGAGGCAGAGCTCCTATTGAGTGGGAGCCAAATAATGTCTGGGAAGTGGCTTCCAGCCTGTCAGTAACCTCTCAGCCTGCAGGCCAGAGCAAGCCCTGGTCTGGGCAGAGGACTACAGGGACCATGAGCCCCTGACCCATTCTCCACTTCGTGTGCTGCATCCCTCTCTCCTGGCTTCCAGCTGGGGCTCAGGAGTAATCGTGGACATGGGTTCCCCAGCATTGCTCTGCTCTTGGGAGGTTGAAACAACTACATATGGGGTCTTGTGTGGTTCCTGCGGTCAGGAAACCTGGGCTAAGCCCCACGCCACCACTGACTGACCGCATGGTCAGGATCAAGCCACCGTACTCTCTGAGCCTCAGGTCACTTAGCTGCCAATGGGAATAAAAAGATACACCTCTCAAGGTTACTATGAGAATTAAATCCAATTAGATAAATTATATACGCCAAAAATTTTGGAAGCTATATAAGTGAGAGTTTTTTACTTGAAATCAGCAACCATTTCCTTCTATTACTGAGCCAAGAACGCCATATCTGCTGTTTTTCCCTCCCAGGATGATAGGATGCCATGTGCCTGTGTGAGAGGAAGTGCTTTCCAGAGGAGGTTCCAAAGGGGTGGAGGGCAGACACACTGCTGTGGGGCTCCTGCCTGGCGAGGAAGGAAGCGACCAAGGCCTGACTGTGCGCAGGTAACTGCATGAAGCCTGCTGGAGAGGGAAGGGGGTGGGAGGAGGGGGCGAAAGAGACGGCAAGGAGGGATGCAGTCACTTTCCGGGCCTCCGTGAAACAAGCCCTCTGTGGTGCCAGCCCAGCACCATGGGTAACCAGCACTGGGAAACCTGGCTGATGGCCTGGGCAACCCTCAGGTGGGTGCTTCTGGATTAGACCCCGGCTGCCACATTGAAGTGGACTTCTACACAGCTTTGATACAGCTTAGATATTTTCCAGAGGGACGATGGGCTCGGAACAGCTGTGCATATTCCTCTGATTCAGGTCCTTAACTTGTACACGATTAGATCTAACTTCACCTTTTGGAGAATGTTTTTTCCACTCAGTAGAGGGCTCTGAAAAGCAAGGAGGATGTCAGCTCCTTGGACAGCTGGCAAGCAGAGCAAGACAAGCTGGGTTATGCGCCCTGGACAGTGGAAAGTCTTTGTACTACTAAGGAATGCCCGGGGGGGACACCATGGTTTTGGAGTTGAACTGATGATGTGGCCTCTGAGATCCTTACTCCAGGCATAGACGGCCATTCACACTGTGCACACTTCCTTCCGAGAGACTGTGAGCTCAGTCACAGAGTAGACTGAGAAGCTGCGATGGATCTTTTCACTTACCTTCCTGCAAGTACATGACTGCCTGGGAATAGTTCTGCAGAGCATGATGGGTCCTTCCGAGGCTACTATAAGACACCGTCTTGGCCACCAAGTCATTCATCTGTGCAGCAATGCTCAAGTGCTGTTCTTGATAGACCACGGCCCTCTCAAAGGTGCCCAGGGACTCATAGGTCAGGCCTAGGTTCCCATAGGCCCGGCCCTGGCACGTGGGGTTGTTGGTTTCCTCTGCTATCTGCAGATCCAGCTGGTGGTACTGCAGGGCTGTATCGTATTCCCCCATCTGCTGGTAAACGCCCCCCAGGCCACAGGCGGCATCACTTTCCAGAGCTCGGTCTTTCATCTCTCTAGCAATGTTCAGCTGGCGTTCAAGGCAGGAAATGGCTTGTTCGTAATTCCCTAATTGGCTGTGCAGACTTCCCAGCTCTCCATAGGCCTGGGCTTTATTAAAGGCCTCCCCGAGCTCATGGGCAACCACGAGCCTCTTTTCAAAGCACACAAGGGCTTGCTGCAAGCTCCCCATTGCCCTGTGGGGATGTAGACAGAAAAACAATGATATTATTTTGTGCAGGTGCAGACATGCTGAAGCCCCTGAGAAAATGAAAAGCATTTGTCACTGTCACTTACTATAGAAGCTCTTAACTCCTCTTCTAGCTAAAATCTATCATGTGCCCTTAGAGTGAGATGCAGGGGAATTTCATAATCTGGAAAGCAATTCAAAAGTCATCCCTTAGTGACCTACCCAAGAGCTTGAGATTCAATGGGATATACACCCCATAGGAAATATAAAATATATTAATAGGCACAATGATAGCAAGTGAACTGTTTGGTTCTTCAGGCCTCCCAATTTCCACTACCGCTTAGACTATGTTTTTGAAATCACTTTACAAAGGCTATAAATCTTTCACCCTGAGCTTCTCAGAGCAGTCTGTGGGTGATGATTTAGTCTGACCCTTGCCCTTCTTCCACTCCAGGAGCCCTAATCCCCTGCCTATCTGGAGAAGCTGTATATTCTGCAGACACAGACACCTTCTTGGGTTCCCCACGTTCAGAAGGAAAGCATCACTTTGGCCAACAGTGTGTCATTTTGTGCTGCTAAAGATGACACGATAAGAGTGAGAAGAGCACGGATTCTGGTGGCAGACCACACCAGTTGTGTAGGACACATGAATTCCTTTCCCTGTGCTTCAGTTTCTGGATGCTAATAAATCCCACATCCCATAGCAGATGATAATAAACGTAGACTAAAACAGGATTTCTATAAATATTAAGATATCTATGCAAGGTGCCTAGCATGATAGTATATGTTTATTCATTCTCACTATTATGAGGTGGTTTTCCCTAAAAGCAACAAAATGGGGTCCAAGTAATTGGTGGGTACAGATATTATATTAATGAACACATATAATGTGAGGGGCATTCAGAAAGATAAGTTAGATTGATTCATTCATCTTTCCCATTCCTATTATCTCTTTTATTCTGCTATTATGATGTAGTCAAAAGGCAGTGCATTTGGAGTCAGAGAGCCCTGGGTTTAACTCTCAGCTGTCCCTTTTAAGCTGTGTCATCTTGGACATAAACTCCAGGCCTTAGGTTCTTCCTCCATAACATAAGGGTAAAAATATCCCCTGCTAAATTCACAGAACTACTGGAAGAACCAAATGAGGTATGTATGGAAATGCTTTGTAGTCAATAAGCTGCCATGCAGACATTAAGTGACCATTACTGTCACAACTGCTCTTTGTGCAGGTTTATCAACCACATTTGTCCTCTGTCACTTTTACCTGTGTCCATTTCCCAGGCCCCGGTAAGCCTTGGCTTGGTCTTGCATGCGATTCAGACTCTGGGCAACAGATAAATACTGTTCATAGTACTTGATAGCCTCCTCATAGTCACCCAGGGCCTCATAGCAATCCCCCAGGTTGCCATAGGCCCGGCCCCTGTCGAGCACAGACTCATTTCCACTTAGCTGCTGCAGCATGGCCAGCTGCTGCTCGAAGTAGCCGATGGCTTCTTCCATCACATTCATGTTCATCTTTGTGATGCCCATGTTGCCATAGACCTGGGCTTCTAGACTCGGGTCCTTCAGCTTCTGCCCTAGATCCAGCTGCTCTTCATAACACTTGAATGCCATCGTGTATTTCCCAAGGGCCATGTAGACGGCTGCCAGGTGCCCATGAGCTCTGCACTCTCCCGGCAAGTCACTCAGCTCCTGATATACCTCCAGTTCCTGCGTGTGATAACCCAAAGCTTTGTCGTGTTTCTGGATCATCCGGTATGCAGTGCCCAGGGCTGCATATGCACTGGCCTCCAGTCTTCTGTCCTTTACATGATGAGCCAAGCCCAGCTGCTGCTCATAGAATTTTATTGCACCATTGATATCTTTTTTACAGATGAATATATCGCCCAGGTTCCCCAGGGCTCGAAATTTAGCCTGGGAATTATTCAGGGACTGGGCTAGGGACAGCAGGTACTTCTGACACTCTTCGGCTTTGCTGAAATTCAGCAGAGCCTTGAATGCTAAGCCCAAGTTGCAGTAAGCTTTTGCTTGGCTCAATTTGTCATGAAGGTCTTTGGCCAGGGCCAAATCCTGCTCATAGTACTTCACCGCCTCCTGGTAATTTCCAAGGCAGTAATGGGCGTAGCCGAGATTGTGGCAGACCTTCCCTTCTCCTTCCATGTCTTGAAGGTCAGGAGCAAGCCGGAGGTACTGTTCGTAATAGGGGGCGGCCTGGACGTACTCCCCTCGAGAGCAGTGGAAGTTGCCCAGGTTGCTGAGAGCCCGGGCCTCGCTCTGGATGTCACGCAGCTCCCGGGCAATGTTCAGGTGGTTCTGATAGTGCTGCAGGGCCCGGTCGTGGGCACCCAGGGCCTGGTAGGCCACGGCAAGGTTCCCGTGCGTGGATGCCTGCGAGGCACGGTCATTCACTTCCATGGAGATCTGCAGCTCCTGCCGGTGGTACTTGACCGCCTGGTCGTACATGCCCAGAGCATTGTAGGCATTGCCCATATTCCCATAGGCGCGGCCCTGGGCGGCGTAATCACTCAGCTCCTGGGCGATGCACAGGTGGGTCTTGTGGAGTTTCAGTGCAGTATCATAATCACCTTTCATCTGGTGTATGATTCCTGAGAATAAAAGAACAGAAAAGGGTTGGAATGACTGATTAGCGATTTAGACAAAATGTAATTTGCAACTCAATTAATACTGAAATAGCATCCAGATGAATTAAAGAATTCAAAATAACAGAAGGTAGAATTAAATATTTATCAGCTCTCCAGAGGGAGGATAGCTTTCTAAGCTTCAAAGCAACAGGGAAAAAAAAAAAAAAAACCACTGACAGATTTGGTTACAAAAATAATAAGTTTTATACTACAAATATATATATCTAAAATTAAAAGGCAAACACAATACTGGAAAATATATGAATTATACAAAAAAATTCAATAGCTATAGTGTGTAAAGATTTCACTTGTTTGATTTTTTAAAAAATCAAGACCCCAATTTACTGAAATAGGCAAAGAACAGTAAATGTGAGCAGACAACTCACATCCAAGGAGATACAAAGAGTAACCATGGGGGAAAATGTTAATTTCTTTTAATAATCAAAGAAATGCAAAAAGAAAGCAACCCTGAAGTACCATTTTACTTCTACTAAATTAGCAAACAAAAAATTTTAAAAATACCCTATACGGATGAGGTGGCCCCGAAGCTGGTAAACACATCAACTGCTGGACATAAACAGGAGCAGCCTCTGAAGGAGCAGCATGGCAAGAACCACACACAAGGTGCTGCTCAGACCCTGCAATCCTGCTCAGGGGAATGGCTTCTAAGGAAATCATCTGACAAAAGCAAAAGCTATACGCATAACAATCTTCACTGCAGCGTTATACATTAGTGGAAAATCAGAAACATCTTCAATGGCAAACACTGGGGGATTATATAAGAACATTTTGGTATATCAACTCAATAGGGGATTATGCAGTCATTAAAAAGATAATTATGAAGTCTATGCAGAAAAACAGGGGGAAAAGACTTCTTGCAATAATGTTAAGTGGAAAAAGCAGAAAATAATGCTGCGTGCTCCCTGTGACAATGACTTGGAAAATGAATGTGTGCACATGGACAAGACCTCGAGGGGATTATGCAAAAATAAAAAGAGTTGCCTTGTTAGGTGATGGGATTTGAATGATTTTTGTTCCAAAATTTCTTGTAATTCTGCTATCCAGCTTTTACAGTGAACACTAACAGCACTTCAAACAGCCCTCATAAACTATGCTATAGCTGCTAGGCTAAGCTGTTGTTTTTACAAGCAGTTCAAAATGAGATATATCATAAATATCATAAATATAAAGTAGTTCCAAGTGAGGGATATAATAAAAGTAACTAGGGAAGAGCCTTTAAGGACAGCCTGGTTCATTCAAGTTGGAGCTGGGGTGGGGAGGCACAGAAAAGGCATCTAGTATGCAAACAGGTTTCTCTTTGTCCTTGGTTTTGAACATGCTTTTCTATGTATCAAAATGTGAACTTTGCACTGGTGACCAAAACCTGCAGAAGTATAAGAACTCAAAAACACCAAGATGGGTTCTTTCTAAAATGCCTGAACTGAAAACAGAGGCATTGAGAAAGAAAGCTATCAAAAATCCAGCCTCTGTAATTTGCTTAGCTCTACGATACCTTTCATTCCTTCCTTCCTTCCTTCCTTCATTTACTTACACAATGACCCAGCAGATATTAAATGAATATTTGTTGTGTACTAAGCCTTGTGGTAGGCAGCACACAGGGAGAGAAATGAAGACACGTGTCTGGCCTCAGAAAGTACACAGGGTCATAAGGGAGACAGTCATGAAACAATGTCAACACACATAATAAAGCTGAAGTGAGTGGGGTGTGGGAGAGAAAGGAGCAGGGCCACTCCTCTGGTCCTGACGTCCTTTTCTGCCTGCCGCGGAGGTCTGCCCTGCCCCAGGAGTTGTGCCTATCTCTGGATCCAGCCATCTGTATGACATTAACTGGATTTAGGGTACTGGATAAATCATTTAGCCTCTTTGAGCTTTCTTTAGTTCATCTATAAATGCAGGAAAATAATAATCTTGATACCAACCTTAGAAAACAGTAGTGAGGGTCAAATGAAATGATGCATGTGCAAGTGCATTGTAAACTATAAAGTGAAATTCAAATATTAGTTACTGAAATTACTATATGCTTCCAGGGAAGGGAATTCTCAAGTTGGTAGAGATTAAACAAATTACGGTAATCCTTCTGTGTATTTTCTTGCATGAGTAAAATATTTCATAGTTTAAAATAAGCAAATCATGGTACTCTATATGATGGAATAACATGGTGCCATTAAAAATGGTGACGTAGAAGTTTATATATTGACATGTGAAAATTATAATACATTAAGGTGTTATATGGCACAAACAGTATACTTACTAAAAACATTATTAGGATATATGTATATACATATATGTTTACACTCATACATACAGCAGACTATATCAGTAGTAACCTTTGCGTGGTGAAATTTAGCTTATCTGTATTTTAAATGGTTTTTCTATGATGAATGCACAACCTTGATTTAAAAATTACTCAAATTTTTTTGAAACTCTGCTCCAATCAGAGAAATATTCCTGGGGATTGGGTCTGGTCCCTGTTCTGGGTTGGAGCTGTCACTGGCATCCCAGCTGGAAGGGTCAGTTTTTCAGAGCCTTTCTTGAGGTTAAAAACTCTAAGCTGCCAAAAGGCACGACCTTAGCATCACCTGAAACCCTTTTAGTGAATGAAACATTTCAGTTCTGAAGACCCAAATGTGGCCTGTATCCCTCAAATGCTTTTATCTAAAACTTGTATGTTTCAAATTTCCAGGTATCCTTAGAGGAAATGATCATTTATTCCCTCTCCTCTCTGCATGAGGAGAAATGAGCAGGAAAATACCTGCCCAGCCATGAGTGCACAGTCATAACCAGAGCCAGAACTGGGAGGGCAGCAGGAGTGCCCACACATCCCTCTGATCACTTTCCCCCCACAGCGATGCCTTTACATTGATTTTTTCCCACAGCTCTTGGATTTCACTGCAATGATTTTTAAGCCAGTATGATTGGTTGCTAAGACGGTGTTAAGAGGAAGTGAGCAGTGTGGGACTTTCAGAGAAGGCAACTGAGGAAGCTTAGGTTTTTTTGTATGTCCCCTACCACCAAAGAAACAGGTCACCTGGCTAGCACCCCATCCTCCCACTTGTACCGCATCGTATAGGAAGCTGGCTAAGTATCTGGAAGGCACACTATAATGGAAAAGGCACAGACTTTAAGTCAGGAATCCCGTTTTACAAGCCTGGCTCCCACCTCATTCAGCTGAGTATCTTTGAGACCTTAAGTTTCTGTCTCTGAGCCTTTGTTTTGTTTTTGTTTTTTTAATTGAAAATTTTTGGTGTTTTTTGTTTTCTTATAAATAAGGCCAGGTTATAATCATCTTAAAGAAATGGTATAAGAAACACAGTAGTGTATATCAATAAGCTTTGCTAACTATCGCATACTTCCTAAACATGGTATGAGCAGTGTTCAGAGAGTGAGAGTTCAAAGGAAGAAAAATTCCATTTCTCTTGCTCTCAGGGCCTCAAGAGTCTAGCTAGTTAATAGGGAGCAGTTGGGATGATAATGGCTACCCAGGGTTCAATGAGTTGTGAAAGAAACTGCCTGCTGGTTATGGCAAAATGATCTGACCCCCAGCCAGCTTGCCCACACACTCCCCTTCTCCCCCACCTTCCTCCTCGGCTGACAGTTCCAAGGGTCTATAAGGAAGCACAGGAAGATTCTCAAAACAAAGACTTCCAGACACAGGCAAGGGTAAAGGCGATGGGCCGGCTGAGGTGGGATTTTTTCTTCTGCCCTGTGTCTGCACTGTCCCAGCCGCTGCCAGCCTGGAGAATTCTGAACGGAACATTACACACTCTTGGCAGCCCTTCTCTTTGTTGAGGCAACATAAAAGCGGCCCTGAGAGCTGCCAGCAGAGTGACTGCACACGCTGAGGAGATAATCTGCAGATCCTCCTTCCCTTTCGAGACTACAGCTTGATTTTCCAGGGCCATCACTCAGATGAAGACTTACAGAGGGCCTGTCAGCAGGGGCGCGCTAGGTGACATCGTGCTGCAGGGAGGGGAATTAAAGGAAGATTAGTGGGGCAGAAGATCCTCACAAAGCCCAGTTCTCACAAGGCGTGTGGAGAAAGGACACATGCTTATGGATTTATACATCCCCACAGTAAGTCTCCACCTATGCATCAGGAATCCCTGCCATGGGAATAATGAGAGCTACTGCAAAAACTTGTTGTGAGGGCCAAGAAGTCATGCTTATGAGAATTTGGCACAAGTGCCTGGGACATAGTAAGTGCTCAATACATTTTGCCTCTACTGTTAACCATTACCAGCAAAGATCAAGGGAGGTGTGAACAGAACACGTCTAACAGAATTCTACCGAAACTAGAATAGTTAGCATTTTGGCAGTGAATTTTGAAAGCCATTTCTCTTGCAAATTCTCTAAAAGTAGGGCCTTGCATGTACTTCTACAAAGGATGTGGATGCATTCCTCTCATTTACTGAAAATATTATTATTCTGATTATTAATAGTGCACAATCCAAGTGGGGCTTTAAGAGCTCATCTATTCTTTCCCACTGCTTTCAAACAGGTTGAGTTCGGCTACATCCTAACCAAATCACCACCTATTTTCAGAGGAAATATCAAGATTTGGAAGCTGGAAGAGCTCTCCTAACTTTATAAATGACGTGACCCTGGCCCAGTGAGAGGAACTGAATTAGTGACAGAGCTGCGAGAGGGACTCTCGACCCACAGACCTTCAGCTGTACCAGTCCATCTGCTTTCAAGATAAGCAGAAAACATAAAAGAACTGTATTTAGTCTCACTAGGTGTGACACAGGACAGCAGCTGTACTTTAAAAACTTCTCATTTGCTAGAAATACATATGGAATTACTTACAGATGAAACAACATGGTGTCTACTATTTGCTTTAAAAATACTCCAGCAGAGGGGAAAAGTAAAGTATGTGTGTGTTTATGAAAATAGATGAAATAATATTAGCAAAATGTTGATAATTGGGGATTTTTGTCATATGGGGATTCATTAGACTATTTTCTCTCTGTGTGTATGTATGTGTTTGAAAATTCCCACAATACAAAGTTAAATCAAATAACTGAGATATGCAAAGAGGTCTGTAGCTCGTTTTGGATCAGGAAACCTCCTTATTCCTAAGTCCCTATGGATGTTTAAGTTCTCTTTTCGTCTTTGGGACCTCAGAAGAAAAAAGAAACCAGCTGTTCACCAGCCTCTACAGCTATACCAGCCTCCATACATATCCTTCTCCAGGTTGGGAGGAGGACATGTGTAGACAGAAAAACACAATGCTTTGTCCCACTGCCCTGATTAGTTTATCATCATGATATTTAGTTGCCTTTAATTTCAAACGATCTTAAAGATAGGTGATGCTTTGTCTATCAAAGAGGCAGAATGGGAAGGGATGGTAAAAACAGCTGAGAAAACCTGCTCCACAGAATATTCTGCAGCACTGCACATTCTCAGCTGCTTCTCCCAATCCTCCCCCTGCCCAGGGGAATGGGTCCCAGTTTCTCCTGGGGACCCATTATTCCAGCTGCAGACATCTCTAGGTTCCCTGGACCCCTTCTCTCCATCTCAAGTTTCCACGTAGAGTTCTCTACGTTGTACTTAAAATATCTCAAAGCTTGGGGTGGGGAGGAGGGGACAGATCCTTAGTAAACAAATGGCTACAATCAAAGGCAGAAGAGCATAGTGCTCTGTGTTATAAATGCAACCAACTGGATGTCTTAACTAACTGATTTTCAGGTAACTATTTACGTTCCCGGAGACAAGTCTCCATTATTTTTGCTAGTAGAAGACAGCAAAGGTATAGGTATTTTAAAATGTCAGATCATTCCAAAATTACCTATCATTTGATTTCAGCTACAAGCATTTTCCCGGTAGGTACGCTTTTCCTGAGAACCTGTGCCTGGCTCTCTACTTGATGATCTCATTCACTCCTCAAAACAATCTTGTGAGGTTGATATTGTGGTCTCCAAGACCCAGAAGTTCAAGAACTTACTCAGGCCCATATGGCTCTAAGCAGCAGGACTGATACTGGAACCTGGTTCTTCTGAATCAGGAGTCCATGCTATTTCACTTGCTCCCCTTCTGGAATGAAGCTGGCATGCTTTCCAGTGAAAGGTGGTCATGATTTTATATCCATTTTTTTCTTTCTTAACAGAAGTATTCTGTTGTGGCAAACCAACCCTCTGGCAGCTATGTAATAACAGACCGATGGTCTGGATAAATTTGTTTCTAGAGCAGAGAGGTATACATTAGAGACCAGAAAACCCTAAGAGACTCGGGAACGTAGGGGGAGGCGGCAGATGTAATCGTCTGTGTGGGCATCACCTCTGGAGAACTCTTGGGCCATCACGTGTCTCTTCTGCTCTCATTTATCTTAATTACATCTACTTTTTCTACCAAACCCACCAGGCTCTTCCTGTTCCTCCAAAGGATAAGTGAAGTTAAGAGCCTGTTATCTTCTTTTGTTTCAATGGCAATTTAGGATGTCTTTAGTGACATTGAGAGTACAGTGGCACTTCTGTCCCAGATCCCAACTACCCTTGCCTTCCGTCTCAGTCCTGAGGAGGTGGCTGTAATAAAGCCGAGGAAATCCTTGCACATGTCACCTCTCCCTCCCACAAACAAGTTTCACTGGAAACTACCTGTCCTATCACCCCCACCTGCAGCTTTACTGAGGTACAAATGACAAACAAAATTATATACATTTAAAGTGCACAATGTGACTTGATATACAGTGTGAAATGATTACCCCAACCAAGTTAATTAACACATTTATCACCTTTTTGTGGTGAGAATGCTTAAGACCTACTCTCTTACGATACAGGATTATTACCTGTGGTTGCCATGCTATACGTTAGATCCCTAGAACGTGTTCATCTTATGACCAAACAATAAAATGCAGTTGAAAGAGAAATAGACAGAGAGGCCCTAACTGTTCCATCCTAGGCCCTCAAGGCTTCCCTTAGGCTGAACACAGACAGAGGCAGCTCCTCCGTAGTCCCCTCCTGCCACCACCCAAAGGCCTGGACTGAGTGATGGTGACAAGAAGCCAGGCTGGAGCCACTGGAGCTCACAAATACTTCAATGCCTTCATACATGGCCCCACTTCCTACCTTCCCTCGGATAGTTAAAAATCGAGACTGCAGGTGAACAGCTCAGTAATTCCCTGGGCCTGTACGGCTGTAAATCCTGAAGCAGCGGGGAAGATTAATTGTGCCATGAAGTAGGGGAAGTAATAATTAAACCTATTAAAAAGGAGGTGGCTGCAGAGGGGGCTCTGGAGATGGATGATGAGGTAGGAAGTGTTAGGCACAGTCATCCCTAACGGCTGTGACCAGGCCACTGTGAGAGAACTTGGTGCGAAGCCCAGAGCAGAGTGAAAAATATGCTGGGCCTGCCTGGCCAAGCCCGGCCATTAGTCACTGTTTGGAAAAGGCAAAGTATGCCTGGTTTTCATTCTGGTTCACAATAAGAGGTGGGAGGCACCCTCATAAGTTAACAATGCAGAGAATGTTACAGGGAGTTAGTTTCTATATGAAACAAACATTTCTTTTGTTTCAAGCCCTGGGGAAGAATCACTGAAAGGCAAAGATAGCCACTTCTGCTCCTCCCCCTCCCTTGGCCACTTCTGCTCCTCCCCCTCCCTTGGCCGCTTCTGCTCCTCCCTTGAGCTGAGCCTCTAGAAACTGGACCAGTCCCACCTCCCTGGAGCACCTTCTGAGGGTTCCTCTGGCCTGTAGCATAAAGAGTAGGCCAATTAAAATGGCATTTACGAGCTTTCCGGATCCAGGTCCAGCCCAGCCATCCCTGCCCCGTGCCCCAGGTGCTGTGCCAGCCATGAGGCAGCCCACTCGCCCTGTTGCTCACTCCGACCCTGCCTTGGATGCCTGACTTTTTCATCCCGCTCACTCGGCTCAGCCTGCCTTTCTCCCCATTCTGAGATGGACGTTACTAATGTTCCCTGTTCTCTGGTTCTCTTCTACCTCCAGGTATCTATTTCCCTACTCATTAGAAGTTAGGCATGGCCAAGTGACTTGCTTTGCCCAATGAAATGTGAGTAGAAGTGATGTGTTACTCCCAGAGAGCGCAATGAAGGACTGGACTACCTCCCCTGCTGCACTGACTGTGGACGCTCCGTGTTCCAGATGGCACCGCTGGAGGAAGATGGAGCCACGGCAGGCCTGGATTAGTGAGCTGCCCCTGAGGGCTATGAACCAGTGGTAGGCTGTGCATGAATACAACCCTTTGTTGTTTGGGGCCACTAAGATTTGCGGGCTGTTGTTACCACACCAGATCCTAACACATCCTGATGGATGTGCCTTCCAATATCAAAACTCTATAAGTCTTGTCATAATCTACAATTTCAAACTGTCCTAAAAAGTCTGTGTGAGAAGAGAGATACCTATTAATAGGCATTTATTTCATGAGTGGTTTTGGGGTCATCCACACCTCTGGATGTTCTAAATTCTAGCCCTGGATCAAGTAAGACAACTAAAATCCATAAACTTCAATCAAATTACCTTCGACTCACAGAGAACAGCCTTCAGTGAATTGAGGTTTAATCTTAATGCCCTAAGGTTAGTTGATTTGGTTTTGATTCAAGTTTGATAG
Organism: Hippopotamus amphibius kiboko; assembly: GCF_030028045.1. Classification (NCBI taxonomy): domain Eukaryota; kingdom Metazoa; phylum Chordata; class Mammalia; order Artiodactyla; family Hippopotamidae; genus Hippopotamus; species Hippopotamus amphibius. The sequence goes on along the minus strand of NC_080193.1, from coordinate 5,955,358 downwards.
CAGAAAAAACACACTGAAATCTATTATAATCTTTGGTGTTAAAATTTTTTGATAGTATAAGTTTTGTTACCAAAATCCCTTATGTAAAACTACTCTCCAGAAATTTCTTTTAAAATTCAGTTTTCATTCCTCTGAGAAATTCTATGCTCCTATCTTTTAGATAATGAGGATTATGTGCTTCTCTTTTTGCTTTGGTCACCAGGAAGCTCTGACCTGAAAATGAAACTGTTTAACAACTATTTTATTAGCCTTTATGGGCTGCATGTTTAGGCTCTTTTCTTTAATCTTGGTTTCCTACTTTTGTGTGTATTTCCCTGATCGTGACTTTCTATTTCTAGTGTATTTGATAAGCTAACTAAACTCCTTTATGGAATGAAACAAGCTATAAACAAGCAAGCAATCAAAAACCCCCTTTGCATCTATTGTATGCTCAGACGACTTTGCCTCAGTCATCTGCCTACCTCCCTAAACTGTCACTTCTTGACTTTGCTGCAATTTGTTTCATTGGTTCTGTTCTACCAGCTTTAATAAGCAAGAAGTGCCAGTCACTTAGAGACAGTACTTTATGATGGAATGGCACTGTGACGAGAATTAGAAGTTCCCTATTCTTGGTTCCACCACTTCACTGTTTCATGCTCTTAGGAAAGCTACTAAGTTTTCATCTATCTCAGATGGCTACTTTGAGGATCAAATAAAACAGTGGATACCACGGTGTGATACTCCATTTTCTAGGGTATCAGTATTATTCCAAATTATTCCAAACAGCTCAATTACCATAGTGCTTGATATTACAAATAGCAAAAGCAAAATATGCCACTCCCTCTAACATTATTTTACTACAGAGTGTAATTCACTTTGCCTTAAGATGCCATCATATTTCTAAAGCGAGTACACCAAAGGGAACTGATACCAGATCATGTCATCTAAGGAGAGTGCAAAATCAAAGGCTCTGAGAATATTACATCCAAGCTCTGTATAGGATGAGAGAAATGGCGCCCATTGCCTTAAGGGTCTCAGTGTGTACATATGGAAGAGGAGCCCCCCCCCCCCCCCCCCCCCCCGCCCCACGGGCATCTGGAAGTGCAGAAGGGGAATTTGGGTTGTCAAAATATCTGGAGGCCCACATGGCAGGCTATGGGTGGAGCCAGGGGTACCAAACAGCCTGTACCATGTGGGTAAGTCCCGCACAATGAAGAACTATTGCATCCCCAAATGCCGAGAGACTATATTGAGAAACACTGGATGCTGAGGTGATTTTATTCCCTGGCACTAATTAATAATCTGAAAAAAAAACTTCACTTCTGTACTGTCATATAGTTGAAGTTGTTAAAATACATCATCAAAACTAATTAATTAGGAAGTCTTTTGGCTGGTATCCAATAATTTAAGCAAAAGACTAAGAAGCTAGAAACCCTAATTTTAACATCTGGTGTACTGACTGATCCCCTTCAGCAGTTTCTTACCTGTGAAATGTAACTCACTGAGAATATAAATTAAAAGACACCATATATGGGCTTCCTCCCAATTTCATTATGATAATTAACAAGGAAGTGGGGAAACTTTCCCTAAATAATAAAAATAGTAGTAGCACTAATAGTGACAATAACACACAAAATTCTCCTTTGTGCTCTCATTCAATACCATGACAAGAACCAATTATGTGACTCCCGAATATGTAATTCCAGCTCAGAGTTCTCTCCTAAACACTAGTCTCATTAATCTAGCTCCCTAATGGATACGCTTCAGAAAACCTAAGACTCACTGTTTCCAAAAATGCTCACTGAATTACTGAACAGAATTAAATCTAATGTTTTACGGCACTTGTCAGTTTTCAAAGTCTTCAGGCCTCCATTATCTTATCTGACTCCAGGACAAAGGCAGGGTAACTGGGCCTGCTTTTGAAGACACTCACAAAGGTGACATGGTCACTAAGTTATACAGCTAGGACCTGAGCTCAGGCCCACAGCCTCCCAGCCCAGCACTTTCCCCCTGGATTACTTTGCCCCTCTGAGAGTCTGAGGCAGCAACTGCTGCAAAATTCAACTGTGCAGTCTGCAGCAAGGCCAAAGCCCATCTCCTAAGGCCACATCATTCCGTCAGTCCAGAGAGGATGAGAGGATGGCATGGTCTGCCCAGACCAACAGGAGCCCTGGAAACGAACAGGGAAGGGGAGGAGGAGCAGAAGAGCTGGCCAAAAGGACAGCTCTTCAAAATGATTTCCCTTTGCAAATTCAATTGGAAAGACAGATGGAGTTTCCAGCAAGGCTGGAGAGCAAATTATGAAATTTGCTTTTTCAAGGCAATCGGGTCTGAAAAGCTTCATTTTAAAAATTCACACTGGATAGAAAACTCAAACTCTATGATTGTGTGAAGTGTTCTAGCTAGATTAAGCATAATGCTATCAAAACAAGTGATTCATATATTCTGCTCTTTTTTCTATTAGTACATGGGCTTTTGGTTAGGGCAATTTCAAAAACATGGAAAAGAGCAAAATGGGATTGAAACTGTGAATCCATTTACTGCTTTCAGTTTTTCTTTCCTTTCTGTTTAATTGAGAGGAATTTACTTAGGAAATTCCTGAGGCTGGCTCACTCATGCACATCACAAGATTTAACCGTGTGTTCCTCCTGTGAACAGCTTTAAATCTGAAACCCCATCTATCTCCTTTATTCAAGGTGTAGACTCACAGGATCAGAGAAGTCTGTAGAAATCACCTAGACTCGGGCTTCCCAAACCATCTGTTGGTTCTTGACACACCTCAACCCTGCTACTTTAGGAAGGGGTGGGTCCCTATCTGTCTACCCTGCCAGACCAGCCACCTGTCCATCTACACTTCTGTCTCTAGCCAATCACTTCTTCCATGTACATATAAATAAAGGAACCACCCAATCTCTCCCTCTATCACACACAGAAACACTAATGCAGAATACTACTACTGTCAAGACCCAGAGCAGACAACTTTCAGACTTTTGTGGCTTTCTTTTTGTCCTTTTCGTATGCTTATTTATACATTATTAAGATTCTGTAATAGATCAAAATTGAAAATAATCTCAAAAATATTTTTTTCAATTATAAAAATACTACATGTTAAAAAGTGTTTCTAGCAGACTACAAAGTTTGGTTCACTCAACACTCATTTTCACTTCCTCCCCCTCCCTTGCTGCTGCCTCTGGCTATGGAGCCGGAAAGCTAAATATTCACTTTCCCAGCCTCCTTCACAGTCAGGGTTGGTTCAGTTGACAAAAACAGAAGTCTGCTGGCATTTTAGAGAAAGTTTTTGCTTTTCTGATAAAAGGATACAGAAGAGCAGCTGGCTCAGCATCCCTTGCTTCTCCTGATTAGAACAAGTCACAATGCCTAGAGCTTTAGCAGCCACTATGTTACCATGAGGCATAAAAGACTAGCATGAAAATTATAGAGTAATAGGCTCTGTTATCCTTAACCTCTGAAACAACATCAGGTGCCTCAGACTTACTCTTTTATGAGAAAAATAAGCCCTTATTTGTTTAAGCCACTGTAAATCAGATTTCTTCTTTTTAGCCAAAGGATTGTTGTTACTATATTCAATGTAGAAAATATGAAACACAGAAAAACTCTTTATCTATCTATGTATCTATGTATCTATCTACAATATTTATCTGTCTACATACCTACCTAACTACCTATCTATCTCACTCCATGACTGTCTGAGATAATCATTGCTAACATTTTAGTATAGTTTCTGACAATCTGTTTTCGTGTTGGTGTAGATTGTTTTATTTATATTATTGAGATCACATTATATGTACCGATAGTTAAACATAATTAAAACAGGTTCTTAAAGGAAGATAATAATAAAATAATTTTGATGATGGATATCTGCCATTAGGTCTATGCTCTGAATTAGGTCATTCAATATGGGTTTAAAGGATACAGACAATCACTTCTCAAGTTTCTTGGTAATAAAAATAGTTATTATGTTGCCCTCTACAGCTTTGCTTTGTAGAATAAAAACGTTTTAAGTTCAGCAACTCTTCTGATGGTGTTTTAACAACGCAAAAATAAGCCATTCTTAGGAAGTGCTGGGACAGAACTACATCAGTTATAGCTTTTGGAGTATCATACTGGATAAGAGATTTCATTTGAAACGGGGGGGGGGGGGGGGGGGGGGTAAAGGATGTGCCGAAAGAAACAAATTTTCTGGTGTTGGTCAAGGAGCCAAAGAAGGGCAATTGACAGGTACACGGCAGGTTCAAACTTCTCCTGGCAACAGAAGCCACCTCACAATACACAAGTTAACTGAAATGCGGGAGCAAGATGAGAAAAAGACCCTCAAAGCCCTATACTAACATTTCCTAATTCCTGTCATCGTTCCTTGGTTCTTCTCTTCTATATTCTAACAGAGCTCACTCTCCATGTCACGGATTCAGCTTCCCACCACTCAGTTCTACTTTTATTTGCAGATTTTACATTCTTAGGTTCCCTGTGCTTCTTCCTTCTATCACTCTTCTTTTCCATCCTATCCTTTTTTCCATAAAAACCTGCTTTCTTCTTCTGGTTTTCTACTCCCATCTCATGTCTTTTTTCTCCTACTAAGGATGCCAAACTCATATAAACTTTTCTTCTAGTTCCTATGGTAAACAATATTTAAAGCTTACCTTCTGAGAATCAGTGTTGCCCCTCCTTTATTTTGTAGCAACTTTTCATTTATCTCTATTTTTTTCCTGTTTAACCTTCAAATGACGCAAGCTGTATTGAATATTTATTCATAAATAAAGTACAGAGTCTGTGGAGAGTGGGATTTGGCCCCATCTTCCATGAGCTTGGGCTCTAGCCAAATCCCAGTCTCAGATCTATCATTAGATGACAGAACGATGATGTATATAATGCCTCGCTTAATTTCCAGTGTATAATAATATTCATTTTAATAGTTAAAATTATTGAGGATTTACTATGTGCTAGGTACTATTTTAGACATTTTATGTGTCAATGTGATTTTCACACAAGCATATGATTTAAGTGCTATAGTTATCGTCACATTCCAGACAAATCACAGAGAGGTTAAGGGACTTGCCCAAGGGTCATACAACTAGGAAGTGGCAAGCTGGGTTTTGAACCCAGGCAGTCTGATTCTAGAGTTCAAGCTCTTAGCCAGTATATATTTGATAGCATTTAATGGCATCTGGGCAATAAACCAAGGCTTCTGTGAGCAAGATACAGATAGAGAAGGTGGGATCTGGGGAGGTACTACCCATGCCCGGTGACTTCTAAATCATCTCTAGATCGCTTACCTGAGGATTTCACTTCATCAGCTTAGGATGGAAGTGGTGGTGGGGGGTAACTCTTTAGGACAAAGTCCCATTGGTTCCCCAATACTGAAAAAATGGATTCTAAACTGGGTGGATTCTGAACAGCTTAACCAACCTCATCTTCCATGTCTCACCAGTCTGAACCCTCCACTCCAGCTAGTTCTCTTCTGTGCTCTTCAAAGGAGTAAACTGAATACACTGCATACCCTAGAGAAATAATAACAGTGGCAACTACGGTAACTGAGTGTTACACAGATCTCACCTCCAAAGAACTCACCATGCTCTCATCTCTCTCTTCCTTTTATCTTCATAGCATCACTCGGGGGGGATGCAAAGTTATTAATCATTCATCTTCCAGATGGAGAAACTGAAGTACAAAGAAGGGGAGCAACCTACCCAAAGTCAGACAGCTGGATACTGTTAGTATGTACCTGGTTCCTATCTCATCTCCTTAGGATCAGGTCCTGTGAGGCCTCCAGAGTGAAAAATAAGTTGATTTATTCATCTCTGTTGGCTCGGACATAATTTGCTCAAATGCCATTATCACTCGTTCAGCAAACATTTACCACAGTGCCACAGTGGGCACTGGGGACAAGAGATGACGAGCATGGGTCCTGCTCAGGATCTGGTAGGGGAGGCATGATCACAACGTGGGGTTACAGGTGTAGGAACGGAGGCACCGCAAACAATACACAAAGCCCCCAGTCACTAGGTGCTCGCTCGAATGACCACCAATGCCACCAAAGGCTCTGCTACGTGGGGGAGAAAGAGAATAAAGAACGCTTTTACACTTGAGAACTTTGGCAACAGAAAACAGTACAGATCAATACAGTGTAGGCTTTACAGCAAGAGGATTCATATTTCTCTTTATGATGTGCTTATCTGCAATAGTTCATAAAGGTCTGTTTGGAAAAAAAAAGGATTATCACCAATCATTAATAAAACAGGTTAATATGCTTAACAATGGTTTTTTAAAAAAAGATTAATGAAATTTATTCAGCACAAAAATATGTTCATAATTAATTCACAAATGCTTTAAACATACCCATCCATTAAATTACAAAACTGTTGCACAGCTCATTACAAAAAAAGTGGGTAAGAGACAAAAGGATAAGTTTTCTCTTATGAGGCATCTGCATAAATTAAGTGGAAAAAAAAAAAAAAAAGCCACACTGGAAGCTTAGAGACTGCACACACCCATCTACAATCCTTAGAGGAACTGAGGAAATGAAAATTAGAAAGCAGCAAAGTCACCACATTCTTTATCAGTGAAAGACACTGGACCCCGGAGGTAAAAAGCAACAGACGAAGCAAAAGAAAATACTTTGGTCCTAGAGAGAAGTGGAGAGAGAGAATGCGTTTGGCTCTCTGTCCTGGCAGGTGCGGAATGATTCAGTGCAGCACGGAGAGGTTCCTTCATTCAGTCTGAAGTAATGAACATCCCATCCTGATAACAGTTCCTAACTATGTTGGGGCCAGGGTTGCCAGTGAAGGACAAACATGGTTGCCCAAAATGGCCTTTCTTGAACACAATGAAATAATCTAATCATGAAATTCTTTAATTATTGGGCCAGACCCTGGACATACCATTCAGATTCATCAAAATCACAAATGTAACCATAGTTCGGCTTGCCGATGGAGAACTATGGGTTTTCAATGTTTTCTAGCCCATTTTGGGGCAGCATTTCCAGTTTCTCACGGTATTTGAGGTTAATCCATGTTCCATATTCCTCTTCAAGTCCTGCTCTCTACAACGGTTCACCTAAACACAGAATGACTCCAGGCTAAGTAGGTACAAAGACAATATTTCAACAGAAGCAAAGGCAATGCTCAAGGTCTGCTGGCCTGAAGAGTCACTCACTAGTTTACACTGTGTAAATTTAGATTGAAAAAGCAAAGGTTCTATGAGTTACCCTTCTAGTGGGAAAGGCTGCCATTATGTAAACACAGTGTCTTAGCAAAGTAACAAAAGTAATCAAAAGTAATTTTGTGTTTTCTGAACCTTGTTTTGGGAACAGCTATGTCCCATACGATGCTAAAAGATGTTGTGAGAAACGTGTCTTCCGTGGTCAACTGAGTGTGAAACACTGGGTTAATCAAAGTTAATACAGGACTTCTCAAAGCCTTTCATATGCTAATGTGCAGGATAAATTTTCTGGAGAGGGATCTAGTAACCCAAATTATTTTTTTACAGAAAGACAGCCTTATCTACATCTTCTGGAAGAGGGGTCCTATAGAACATAATCTGTGATCTTGCCAATTTTTAAAACAGGTGCCTAGAGCCCTCCACCACAAGAGAAGCCACCGCAATGAGAAGCCCACACGCCGCCATGAAGAGTAGCCCCGGTTCTCAGCAACAACAGAAAGCCTGCATGCAGCTACAAAGACCCAATGCAGCCAATAAATAAATAAATAAATTTATAAAAAAATAAAATAAAATATACATTGTCATCTCTTTAAAAAAAAAAACATTAGTTATCAACACAAGGAACCAGTGGGTCACCAGGCCTAGGAGACACAGGTAACTCTTCTCTAGGCTAGCTTGGGAAACACCCTCTGTCAAGGTTGAAATCACTGTTTTGCTAAAATTTTGATATATGAGAGTATTTACAGCTGAGGGTCTCTAACACATACTGCGTTATTTCACTGCATGCAAAGATACAGCCTAAAGAATTAGTGTTATACTTAGCCTGAGGTGGGCTTTTAGGTAGAAAGTTTTCTACTTTTAAAGTAGAAAATGGTAGCAATAAATCACCAACTTCCCCAACCCCTGCTCCCCCAACAACAACAAAGATGTTTCCTCGATGTTTCTTTAGATGCGTACTGTCCAATACAGTAGTCAATGGCTGCATGTGGCTACTGAGCACTTGAAACATGGCTAGTTCATATTGAGATGTGCTGTAATATAAAACACACCAGGATTTCAATTTTCATATTGATTAATGTCATTAATTTTCATATTGATTTTATGTTATAGTTATAGTATGTTTTATGTAGTGAGTTAAGCAAAGTATGTTAGTAGATTACCTTTAAAATGTGGCCACTAGAAAAATTTAAATTACATATGTGGCTCACATTATCTTTCTAGTGGAGAGTGCGGCCCTAGCTCATTTGTCATCCCTTCAAGATGGTGAGCTCCATGAAGCCAATGACCAAACCTTCTTCATTTCTGGACCCCCGGGACTTAGCTCAGTGTTTGGCTCACATCAGAGCCTCCAAAAGTCTGTTGAACTAACTTGAATTGCAGCTCCAGCAAACAGCTTATTTTCTCTGAACCTCACCTTGCTTACCTGAGAAACAGGATAAGATGAGGATTCAAAGAAATACTTATGTAAAGCAAACAGCCAATTTCTGTTGCCAAATGATGGAGCTGGATTCGAATTCTGGTACCTATTTTCAACACTTCTGTGGCTAATACTGAGACCCACTTCCATCTAAACACAAGATTTCAGTAAGTGGTGGTTGGAGGTGAAGGCCAGGCTGTGTGAGGAGTAAGAAAAGGAAACTTTGCAATCATCATAAAGACTGGAAAAGATGCCTATTCTGCCTTTAGACATTTAGCGAGATCTAGTTGGCCCTAGTCAATTTCTCTCTGCCTGAACACAGTGAGGTTATTGCATGTGACTGCATCAAGTGCACTGTATTTGATGATATTTATACCACCACTCCGGGACTCTTGGTGCCAGCAATCTAAAAGTCTACCCAGGCAACAAGTGAACCGAGCTAGGTGAGCTATTCCCAGTAGAGGTCCTGTCAACGGTGCCACACAGAGAGACATTTAGCCAGTCTGTAAACTAGTGGGTCTCAACCTTGGAGAACACGTTAGACTCTTAGGGGGAGCTTTTAAAAATCCCAGTGCCAAGCCAGGACCCCAGACCAATTAAATCAGACTCTCTAAGGTGGGGTTGCTAATGGTCTGAATGTTTCTAACCCCACAAAATTCCTGTGTTGAAATCCTAACACCCAAAGGTGAAGGTGTTAGGAGGTTGGGCCTTTGGGAGGTGATTAGGTCACGCAAGTGAAACCCTCATGAATGAAATTAGTGCCCTTGTAAAAGAAGCTCGAGAGAGATCCCTAGCCTCTTCTGCCTTGACCCAAAAGTGGGTCACCCAACCTCACCCAATCACGCTGACTCCCTCACTACCCCAGCCTCCAGAACTGTGAGCAATAAATTTCTGCCGTCTGTAAGCCACGCAGTCTGTGGGGTTCTCTTATAGCTGCCCAAACACACTGTGACAGTGGGCATCAGCACTTTGTGATGCTCCCCAGGCAATTCTAAAATCAGCCAAGGTTGAAGTCCACTGTGATCATCCCTTTTCCATCCTAGCATATTCTTAACCCTTAACACTTGGAAGAAAGCAGAGGCTCTGAGATCAGTGGACTATTTGGGCTCTAGCATTTCCTGGCTGTGTGATCTTGGGCCAGTTACTTATTATCTTCACGAGCTTCATCTTCCTCAACTGTGAAATGGAGCTAATAATACCTCCCTCATGGGGTGTGATGAGGATGAAGTGAATATGATCACCTGTGCAGAGTGACTGGCGTGCAATGGGAGCTTAAGGAACCACGGTTGCAATCACTGTCATTATTTCCTCACTTCAAGGAAAATGATTCCTGAGTGTGGTCAGGTCAGTATCACTTTTTCCTGTGCTCATGCTATGCTGGCAGGGCAAATGATGCACATAAAAGCACTTTGCAGACCAAGGCTTCTCAAACCTTAATGTGTGTAAGAATCACTGGGGACCCCTGTTAACATACAGGAGCTTATTTCCTAGGTCTGAGGTGGGGCTGGTGCATTTCTAATACGCTCCCAGGAGGTGAGACGCTCCTCATCCATGGGCCACACTTTGAGTACCTAGACTGTAAATGGTAAAGCTCTTCACCGAAGTAAAGAGTAACAGTACTTCCTTAACTTACTCTTGGTAAGTATCATCATATTACCTAGTCTCTTGAATCTTTAAATGTCTTTATTTTGAGAGACTTTATAGCAAGTTTAGCACCTATAAAGGAGCCAGTATAATTAGAGATCCTATATGAAAAACTTGAAGGTTTAAACTCATTTTCACCTTATAGTTCTATTCCCTCTGAATAATAAACACACATCTGAAAAACACACTTACCCTCCTTTTTCCCAAGAATTAAAGATACTTCTCCCTTTGTTTGCTCCTGAGGAAAATCAGAGGATCCATTACAACTTCCAAGGTGCTTTGGGCTTCTTCTACCACTTGGGGAAATAACAATAAACTCTTTGACGTTTCAGAAACTCCTTTAGCTTTTTCTTCATAATGATGGTGCTATTTCTCGATGTCAGTGGTTTCACTTGAGCATAATAATCTTAGTCCTGCATGTGCTCTCTCTGAATGATAATGGAATTTTTGTTTTATACATATGTATCCAGCTTTGCATACAAATATGTCCTCAAAAACTTGAGCATGAGAAACTTCTAGGTGAATCAAACCATATTTTAGATGCAGAAAAGCAGCTGGCTATTCAAGGTTTCTATGAAGGATAATTCTGAAAAGCATCTTTGAAAGTCTACTTTGTCTTTTGGAAAATCTGGATTTCCATTTTCCCACATGAATGGATTAAATCACCTCAATTAGTTATCACCTCTACAGTGGTTCCTCCAGCCCTGTGGATTCTGGGTTTTGGGGTTTTGTTTTTTGCTTGTTTTCTCTTGGTTTAGCCATGAATCTGTTGTGTGATCTCAGTTTAGCCAATAAATCTCCTTAGTCAATAAATCTCCCCAAACGTAAGTTTTTTTAATCAGTGAAAAATATTTACTTTCTTATAAAGTGAAGGAATTCAACTGAATAATATTTTATAAAAAGCGTTTCCAGTTCTAACATCCCATAATTCTAAGATCCTTTTAATGGTAGGATACACCGACATTCTGATTTTCTAACATGACTCTGACAACGTTTGGAAGTACCCCACTGACAGCTTTATTCAGGTCACAAGCCAAGCGCATCAAGGGCAAAGGATGCCTCAAACTCTTCACCAAATACAAATGCAGGAGACTATAGAATATACCAGTGGCTCTTGAAAATGTCTCCAAGTGCTTCTGGAAGTGAAGGAGACTGAAGAACTATAAGAGTTCACCAGTTTTTGCATCCAAACGTGGCATTTTGAAGTTGCAGAAGCAAAAGATCAGTTAAATTTCTTGATAATCAGACTTTTGATAAGAGTAAAAAGACCTTGTTCTCAATCCTGGCTCTGACCTTAACTGACTCTGTGATCTTCGTTGTTGTTTTTTTTTTTAATAGCTTTTACTTTGAAATAATTATACTTTTCCCATTCTGCATTGATATGATCATGTGACTTTTCTTCTCGAGCCTATTAATATGATACCAGGCTTAGACTGACTGATTTTCAAATACTAAGCCAGTTTTGCATTCTCTGTGTAAACTCCTCTTGTCATGGTGTATAATTCTTTTTATATGTTGCTGAATTCTAATGGCTGATATCTTGCTAAGAATTTTGCACCTGTATTCACTACCTATACATGTATACATATATACACGTATACATGAGTTAGGAAGTGTTCCCTCCTCTTCCACTTTCTGGAAGAGACTGCAGAATTCATGCTAATCCTTCTTTAAATATTTGGTAGAGTTCTCCAGTGAAACCAACTAGGCTTGGAAATTTCTTTGAGGGGAGGTTTTTAATGAAGAATTCCATTTCCTTAGTAGTTCAGGACTATTCAAATTATCTAGTACACACTGGGTAAGCTGTATTGGTTTGTACTTTTCAAGGAATTAGTCCATTTTATGTAAGTTGTCAAATTATGGGTGTGGAGTTGCTCATAGTATTTCCTTATCCTTTTGATAGTTGCAGGGTCTATAATGATATTCCCTGTTTTATTCCCAATAATAGTAATCTGTGTCTTCTATTTTTCTTTGTCGGAGTTCCTAAAGGTTTTCCAATTTTATTGATCTTTTCAAAGAACCAGCTCTTAGTTTTATTCATTTTCTCTATTGTTTTTTCTATTTTCACTTTCATTGATTTCTGCTCTTACATTTATTACTTCCTTCCTTTGGCTTGCTTTAGGTTTATTTTACCTTTCTTTTTCCAGTTTCTTCAGGAGGGGAGCTTAGATTATTGATTTGAGATTTTTCCTTTTGTCTAACAAATATTTAGTGCTATAAATTTCCCTCTCAGCACTACTTTAGTTGATTCCAACAAATTACGAAAAGCTGCATGTTCATTTTCATTCAGTTTAATGTATTTTTTAATTTTCCTTAAGACTTTCTCTTTAACCCATTTATCATTTAAAAGTGTGTTTGGTTTCCAAGTGTTTGAAGATTTTCTACTTATCTTTCTGTTTACTGATTTCTAGTTTGATGCCATTATGGTCAGAGAACATGCTGAGATTTGTTTTATGGCCCAGGATAAATATGGTCTGGTTGCTTTCAAGACTTTTTTCTTTGTCTTTAGTTTTCTGAAGTTTGACTAGGATGTGTCCTGGTGTAGATTTCTTTGGGTTTTTCCTATGGAGTTTGCTCAGCTTCTTGAATCTGTAGGTTTATATTTCTTGTCAGTTTCAAGAAATTTTCAGCCATTATTTCTTCATATTCATTTCTAGCCCTTCTCTCCTCTTTCCAAGACTCAAATGACACAAACATTGGATCTTTTGTTCTAGTTCCACATGTCTCCAAGGTTCTGTTCATTTTTTTTTTCCAGTCTATTTTCTTTCTGTTGCTCAGACTGAATGATTTCTATTGTTCTATCTTCAAGTTCATTGATTCTTTCCTTTGTCCTCTCCATTCTGCTATTGAGCCCATCTGTTGAGATTTTTATTTCCGTTATTGTATTTTTCAGTCCTAAATTTCCATTTGGTTCTTCTTTATACCTTCTATTTCTTTGCTGAGGCTTTTCATTTTTTCCGTTTGTTTCAAGAATGTTCATAATTGTTCACTGAAGCACTTTTGTGATGTTTGCTTTAAAAATCTTTGTTAGATAATCTAACATCTGTGCCATCATGATGTTAGTGTCTATTATCTTTTCTCAGTAAGTTTGAGATCTTCCTCAGTAAGTATGATGAGTGAGTTTCAACTGAAACCTGGTCTTTTTAGATATTATACGATTCTGGACCTTATTTTAATGTTGTGTTTTAGCAGGTCTCCTCTGATATCACTCTGATGGGTGAAGGGGCAGTACCACCTTATCACTGCCAGGTTGGGGGAGAAGCCCAGTTTTCTCCACTGAGCCTTCTAAGGGAACTGACTACCAGGAAGCTTATTACCTTGTCATTCTTTGGGCTCTGAGGTCCCTAGCTGGTACCTTCTTCTCTCTACCTTTCTGAGTGTCCTTATGTTTGTTTTATATATAATGTTCAGGATTTTTAGTTGTACTTGAGGGAATGGAGGAGGCATTTCTAGTTTGCAGGTTGGGATGGAAGTTCAGGCCTCTTCCTATATTACCCTGGCTGGGAGGGGTAGGGCCATCTCATTATTGCTCCCTTCATGGCCTCCACTGACACCATGGGAGGGGGTGGCCTTGTCTCTACTGAGAGAGGGTGAAAATCCTGACTCTCCAATTAGCCTTCAGAGAGGAGATAAGAGAGAGGTACCTCATTACCGCTGGGTGAAGGTAGAAGTCCAGGCTCATCATGCGTTCCCCACTGACATAGGGTAGGGGTATGGGGATAGTGGCCTCATTACTACTGACTGGTGATGAAATTCTTGACTCTCCACTATGTCTCTGCAGACCCCATCTCAAGAAGGAGAGGGAGGAGTGCATTGTTACTACCAGGTGGAAGTGGAGGTCTAGGTTCCCCACATGGTTTCTGCTGTTACAGAAACCTTCTCCTTCCACTGGGAGGTAGGGGAGACTAAAGTTTCATCTGGCAGGAATGAAAGTTCTGGCTTCTCACTTGGCCTTCTCTGGCACTCCCCCAGCAGGTGGGTTGAGATGCCTTGTTACAGCCTGGCAAGGGTAAAAGTTTAGGCTCTCTAGTCAGCCTTTCCTGGAGGGGGAGCGGCCTCAATTCTTTCTGTGGTGTTTGGCTGGAGTAGAGCAGACTGTCTAAAAGTTTTCTTTCTTGGGTTTTTGTTTGTTTGTTTGTTTGTTTGTTTGTTTGTTGTTTTAATTCGCTCATGGCATTTCCAGGTTGCTGGCTTCTCCAAATGCCCAATCTGGGATATCTGAAGCAAGAAGTAGACACAGGGAACTCACCATTATGTTGTTTCTTGGGTCCTGAGGTTCCCTAGCTCATCTGCTTTTTTTCTCTCTACCTTTCTGAGTCTTATGTTTGCTTTATATATAATATTTAGAGTTTTTAGTTGTACACAGAGGGAGAAATAGGGAAAGTATATCTATTCCATTCCCTTAAAAGCAGAAGTTGGTGATGCAATCTTGAGTGAGTCATCTCACCTTGCTAATAAGGAATTAATGTGTCAGTGCTTAACCAATGGAAAGCACTCAGTAAATGATGACTAAAGTAAATCAAATGAAACTGAAATGTCTTAAAATGAAGACATGTTTCATTCATGTTCTGGAATGAAGAGATATTAAGAGTGAATCAGGTCATGTTACTCTGTTTGTGTGTGTGTGTTTGATTTCCAAACAAAAAAACAACTAAAATCTCTTTAAAAACTTATTTAAAACTAAGATGATGCTTATTCACATTATAAAAGGATTCTTTACAAAATAAGTACAGAGGTTTATTAAATCCATTAATGAACTAGATTTCAAAAAAGTTTACCCTCCTAATGATTTATGCCTAGTTTTTGCTAAGCAGAGTTGTTGAGAAGTAAAACCCCAGGGCTAAGAGGAACTCTGGAAGCCAAGTGAAGGAGGAATCCGAGAAAGGGTGTCAGGGATAAAGAGAGGGAGGGGAGCTCAAGTAAACAAAGTACAAGGCGAGGTCGACAGATCTGACATTTAGAAGATCACTGAGACTTCAGCAAAAGAAATTTAAAGGAGTAGTAGGGGGGCTTCCCTGGTGGCGCAGTGGTGACACGATTTTCAAGCCCTGGTCTGGGAAGATCCCACATGCCACGGAGCAACTAAGCCCGTGTGCCACAATTACTAAGCCTGTGCTCTAAAGCCCACGGGCCACAACTAATGAGCCCACGCACCACAACTACTGAAGCCCGTGCACCTAAAGTCAGTGCTCTGCAACAAGAGAAGCCACCACAATGAGAAGCCTGAGCACTGCAATGAAGAGTAGCCCCCACTCTCTGCAACGACAGAAAGCCCGCACACAGCAACAAAGACCCAATGCAGTCAATAAATAAAAAATAAAATAAATTAATTTTAAAAATATATTAGAAAAAAAAAGAGTAGGGGAAGAAGCCAGATTTAGTGTGGTTGAGAAGTAAATGGGAGCTGAGGAAGGAAAACCTGAAAGGAAGAGGAATAAAGAGATGAAGCCAAGTTTGAAAGTGAAGGGGAGGGTGAAGGGGAAACTGAGACGAAGCGAGAGAGTAGCACAGACATATATATACTACCAACTGTAAAATAGTCAGTGGGAAGTTGTTGTATAACAAAGGGAGCCCAACTCGAGGAGGGAAGATGCCTTAGAGGACTGGGGCAGGGAGGGTGGGGGGGGACTCGAGGTGGGGGGGAGTCAAGGAAGGGAGGGAATACGGGGATATGTGTATAAAAACAGATGACTGAACCTGGTGTACCCCCCAAAAAATAAATAAATAAATAAATTAATTAATTAATTAATTAAAAAAAAAAGAAAGTGAAGGGGAGGAACTGCAGACATTTACATCCTGATACCACGATTGTAATTGTTACTATATTAGAGCCATTTCCAAAGAAAGACCAAGAAAGCTTAAAACAGAATGGACAAATGGAATAAATCCAAAGAAGAAATAATTCCAAAATTGATTACCCTTTTAACTACATCTAAGACTGATCTGAATATACTATAAAGTAGTACTTCTAAAACTATCTTGGTGAAGGGCCAGTTTGGGGATTCTTTGCTTTTTACCATCTACTACAAACCAATACTATTATTGAATGCAATAAAATATCACAGCAATGTCCAATTGCTATAAAGATTTCAAAACGCTTATCCTCGCTTTCTTTCCTTATCTTCTTGTGGACAGGGAATACATAGTTCATGGACTGGCACCTGCTCAGCTCAGAGCAGTGCTGCTCTCTAAGGCTGGACTCAGGCTGCAGAGACCTCAAATTCAAAATCTGACATCTCAACTGAGCTCCAGATGTCCAGGGAAATGTCTAACACGAGGGCATTCCATTTCTGTGCCCCTGCTTGTATTAATCAGGGTAGGCTAGGTTATGCTGTCACAAGGAACACTCCGGTCTCAGAGGTTTACCAGATGTGTTTCTTGCTCATTCTGCATGTCTAAGGTGAGTCAGCAGGAGGCTCTATTCTGCACACCCTCCACCCCAGTGGCTGCAGCAGGAAAACAGACACTGAAGAACTGCATGTGTGCTTTCCACGGCTTCACATTTTTGTTGGCTAGAAGTGCTAACACCTCCACGTCAAGGAAGCTGGGAAAACTTCAGCACACTGCTTTAACCATAAGCAACACAGAGGAAGGTCTGTTGAAGTTCTACTGGAAATCAACTGGTGGAGAACTAGTTCTCTCTTCCTCTCACTCCTCCAGTGTATTGGGCTAGGAGATTTGGAAAGGGACAGGTGACTCTTACTTAACCACTATGCTCTTGATTATTGCTGGCTTTTTGCCCATGACTGGCTACTGATGCTGCCTTTACACAGGCATCCAAATGCTCCCCTCATTTGTAAGGGTCTTATACAAATTCTCTGGAGCTCTGGCGGGAGCGCTACCCATTGTGCAATTCCCTGATGTGGGAACGCTCTCTTGGATCGCATCCACAGAGTTACACTCCAAAGCCTTGTGCTGCTAGGGTTTGCTCATCCAGAGGTAGCCCTCTTGGGAGGGATTCTGGAGAGCTGTCTCAAACGAACTTCTATACTCCTTGGTCTATGGGAAACAAGTGTGCGCTTGACTTGCCAAACACGGGAAAGCAGTTCTCCACTGCTGGCCCCTGTCTCCATCTTTCTCCTCTCCCTTTCAGGAAGGTACAGAGAACAGACCAGCAAGTTCACTATGTAGTCAGACGTGTCTGCAGAATATGACTCCCATCCCTGAAGGTACCTCAAGCACTATGAGTAGTTGTAGTGGAGGCCCCTTCTCAGTTTGGAGGCCCCTACTGTCCACTGGGAAGTTGTTTGAGCATTCTCACAATATGGCAGCTGATTTCCCCCAGAGTGAGTGGTCCAAGAGGGAGAGAGCCGAGTAGAAGTTGTATTCTTTTTACAACTTCCCCTCAAAAGTCACAGAGCATCACTTCTGTCATATTCTATTATTTAGAAGGGAGTTATTAAGTCTGGCCCACATTCAAGGGAAGGCAAATTAGGCTCTACCTTTTGAACGGAGAAGTGTCAATGAATTTGTGGACATATTTTAAACCACAACTCTCCTTAAACACTTTCCAACTAAGTCTGTGGAATGAACTATAGTATCAACCAGCCAGAGTCTGAATCAAACAAATGTCTTACACAGAAATCATTATAATCTCAAGTTATTGTCAAAAGCTGTCAGAACTTTGCTTTATAAATAAAGGGTAAAGGGATGTACTGCTAGACTCTTGGGAAATGAGATCCAAAAATCCTCAAATACTCCAATAAATCTCTTTCTGCCACAAATTTTTAAAAACACTGAACAAATGTTTATAAGTATTTGCACAAGGGAAGCTTTAATAACTAATAAGAGAGTTGAAAGTATGATATTCTGTATCTTTCCTCCTATCCAGTACCACCATCAAGATGCCTACTCTGGCGGAAGCCCATCTCTCCATCTGCATGGGTGATCAAAGAAGAAAGCAACCCAGAAAGCAACACACTGCTACTCAGAACTGTACTGATACTGATTTGGTCAAAGCAGCTCTGGCTTTAATAGCTTGGGAAAATCCCGAGACTTATCAAGGCCTAACAACTTGCCCAGAGATAACCCCACAAGCAGGATATGAGCGACTCTGTGCCCCTCTGACTCCGCAGCCTGAACTCTTAATCACTAGGCGGCACTGTCTCTTCTAAACACCAAAACATAACTCAATACGCAGGAAAGATCTGAGGTGGCTTCTATTCCATTAAAAGGAAATCAATATTGTTGAGCTGAACTCAAAGATACGAACAAAAATAGAGGATAGTTCAAATGAACAAAGAATGACAATGGCCACTACTTCTCAAAATAGAGATACTTAAAAGACAAACATGAGTCTGAATCATGGGGCTGCAATGTTTCCTGTCTGTTAACTTTGTCCTGAGTTTGGGGTGCGAAAGGGGTGCGGTGGAGTTGAGAGGACTGAGGGAGATGCAGTGTTAGCCTGCTACTAGAACAAGCACATTTCATGAATGCCTTCTGAGAGTCACATGCACATAATCCACAGACTCAAAAGGCCTGCTGCCAGGCCTTCAAGGAGCTCACAGCCTAGATGGGAGGACAGATATGGAAAGAAATAAGAACACCACACCGTGAAGCAAGAAACACCAGGAAACAAAACATGGTTCTATGAAATGAGCAACTGCCTCCAGTTCCCAGCCAGCCCCGTTTCTGTGGTACGTTCACAAATTGAGGAGATGCTAAGGAGAATAAATCCACAGTAACAAGGATGGGATGACCTTAATCACTGCTCTTGTTTCAATTAAAGCATTGTCATCAGGACTGCTTTTAGGAACCATGAGCACTAGACGAACAATTTTAAAATATGAAACTGTCAAAAATTAAAGGGCTTTCTGTTGTAGGAGGGAGATTAAGGCGAGTAAACCTGATATGAGGAAGGAAAATACAACAGAAATCTGTTTGCCCAGGCGTTAGAAGCACCAGGCTCTCACAATGCTTGGCCTCAAACCAGCTCTGTGATGTAAATCCCTCAACTCCTCTGAGCTGTGGTTTTGTTTTGCTTTGCTTTGTTTTCCTAACATTAGGAGACTGGATTATACAATCATGACAGTCCCTCTCTAGCTCTAAAATCTGGGACCCTAGTGTTCCAAGGAAAGCCCTTTCCCCTCTCAGGTGCCACCTCCCCTGCAGGGCTCTCTGGCTTCAGGCCTTGAGCCGAATCTCTTTTCTCTCCTCTCCTGACTTACCTCCTACACACAACCAGGATCACAGCACCACCTGTAACTTCCCAGATGACTTCTTAGGAGGATCTGCCACAGGTCAGCAGCTCCCATGCTATGGAGGGTGGTCCTTCCCAGCACAGGGGCCCAGGGGAAGCTTTCTCATAAGCTTGAATCTGGGTGTGGTCCTGGCTTCCTGGGTGATCCTGGACATGTGAAATTCCCATCACCAGGGCAAGAGGGTCTGCCCTGACTCTCTGCAGAGTTGTTAATGAGGACAAAATGAAGTGATTCATAAAGCACTGTACAAATACAGAGTATTACAGCGATGACCGTGACAACCGAATGCTCCGAATTCAGGGGCTCCTCCAGCCAGAAGTCTCGCCAGGACAGAGCTATGTGCTTTATCACTCCCTGAGAGGAAACTCGATGTAAAACAGACAGAGCCTTGAGGATGATGTACCTCTGAATCTCTCCCCAGAGCAGGTAGTGGCTCTAAAACTAATAAGGTCCCAGCGGATTCTTTCTCTAAAGAAGATTTTAATGTTACTGTGAACTGACAGTAATGCTGTCCACATCAATCCCATTCAGATCAGTCTCCGGAACACACCACATTAGAAACTCTAACTGTAGAACTTTCCTGTCACTTCCCACTTAGGTCAACATTCATGCCACCCACTGTCCCATGTAGAGTTCTAAGAAGTTAAGATCTCTCTCCTGTTAAAACTGACTTCTGGATTCCCCCAGAACAGTTTTATGGGACTGTGGGCATTTAATGTAGTTAAAGTACCGTACCATGGGCCTGGATTTTGCAAAAATGGCCAATTTCATGTAACCTTCTTCTTCTCAAGAAAGGCAAAGATTAACAAAATATATAACTAAGTATAATTAATTTTCTAACTCCTTTGGATATTTATTCATATAAATAAATTCATAAATCAGAAATAAATATTTTTTTCAGATCAGATTCTTGGGTCTTGAAATTTTACTTAGAAAATATGATTACTGTAGATATGTAAACTCTGGGTTAACCTGCACGGTCAGAGAATATAAAGCTGTATTTAATTTTTAAATGCAAAAGAAGGAGAAAAGGAGGAGGAGGAAGATAATATCAACAAACACCAAATACATTCACGCAAGCAAGAAGATGAAACTGACTCTGACAGGTCCAACAGCAAGTAAGTTATCGTGATGGAATTCAAACTCAAGTTTGGCTCACTCTGAAGTTCACTCTGCTTCATTCAGGTTTCTGCTCAAATGTCAGCCCCTCACAGAGGCTGTCCTTGACCTCACCACCTAAAATACCCCAGCTGGCACCCTGACTCCTTCCTTCCTCTCCATCCATTCGCTGTCCTTTTCTATTCACTTTCCCCAGCTTTATTTTCCTACATAATACTTATTTGTTTAAAAACATGTCTCCTGTACATGTAAGTTAAGCAGAGATTTTTTGGTTGTTTTCACTGCTTTATCTCCAGTGCCTAGAACAGTGCCGGAGACATGATGCTCACTAAATATTAAATAAAAACCAAAGAATAAAATATCCTAAGTGCATGTGTTTTTCATCACATCTCACTGGAGGGTATAATAAGAAAGCAGATATGCACATACAGACATACGTACACATTCTACTTCATAATTCTGTGCATGCTCTGGGTGGCATGGTCATAGAGTAAAGGTTCAAATTGGTTGTGGAGACAACTCATCAACCTCTTTACCAAGAGAGAAGAGCAGCTGTGTCCTAGAAGTTGGAGGATACCCTTACATTTGTAGCAGCACGTTCTTGTCCACACTATTTTTATGTCCTTTGTTACAAGAATTAGTATACAGGACTCTTTTTCATGAAAAGTCCAAAAATTTGGTAAGATGATTTTTATCTTATTTTTCCATACGAAGGACAATTTAATACCAAACAAACCTCCCAGATCCTTCATACAGTTAATCCCACAACCACTAAACTTATTCTGACTCATCAACAAAAGCCACATCAACATGGGAGCAAGGGATCCATTTATTACACCAAAACAGTCTCTTCAGAACTTCTGAAATAACTGCAATTTTTGGTCATTTAAATAATTTTGCATTTAACGTAGGCTCTATTTCCAGATCTTTCGGATAGTTCAAAGATATACTTAATAAAAATACATTTCAACAAGAAGGACTTAAGCAGATTATGAAGCTCCTGGGTCATCAACCCAGGAAGGTAAAACTGTAAAAAGGAAGTGATACCTCCAAGGGTACATCATTAGGGCACATACCTACTTTATTCAGGCAAAATGAATGTCCAATAAATGTTGATTCACCAATCATGTATACCTTTCACATAAGAGATACTCTGAGATCTAAATCACATACCTAATATTCAGCAGTGTGGCCTAGAATCGAGAGGTGAACCATGGGGGGAGAGAGCTATGCTCTTCTTCCTGATACCCATAAGCAGAACGCTGCTGCACAGACCCGTTTGGTATTTTTATAATTACCCAAATTCTCTTCTTTTGTCAGAATTCATTCTCAGTAACAGCTTGAGCAATGTAGCAATGGTGCTCTGAAATGACTTGTAAACCACAGACACAATTTTTTGGGCCAAGAATGTGGAATCCATTGCTGTCACATTCCATTATTTCTGGTGGAGCAATTCACTAACATTTTGGAATCTAGATCATAAATTATGCAGAGCCTCAGCAAAAGAGCTGAGGACACAAACTGCTGTAATAAAATTCCTGTTACTGGAGCCATAAAAACAGAACAAAAGAAAGGCAAAGAAGAAAAATCAGGGTTGGACTTTTCTGACATTTCTTATCCGCCATTGTTAATGGTTTCACGAAATGAAAATGTAACATTCAGGAAACCATCAGACAAGCCAAAAATGATATGATGAGCATACTGTCATTTATAAACACCACCACCACCATGAGGCTCCCCAGAATAAAGTGAGCTTTGTGAAGAAAGCTTGAATATTGATATAAATTAAAGTGCCTAAGTGTACAACAGAGCCATCTGTACATTTTTCATGATTCTCAAGAGGTGTGAAATGTCCTTCAATCATAGCACTCAGGCAGTGGTCGAATTTTCTGTTGAGATATATTATAAAATGTCAGAGGAAAAGAGCTCTGAATCACCATGTCACTTCTCCTCTCTGTGGAAACTGAGTTAATGGCAGAGCCAGAACTAAAACCCCATCTCTTGACTCCCAACCCACCGAGTTTCATCCTGCAGAATGATGCTTAAGCATGGTAGATGTTTAAAAATTATTTGATGGACAGGTAGATGAAAGAATGGGTGGATAGATAGGTAAATGGATAAATGAATGAAATTTAAAAAATCCTCTGTGGGTCAATGTTCATAATTAGAAAATGTCAGAGAAATACTTTAGAAATAAAATAAAGAACTGAAAAGCCAGTTGGATCATGCTTAGTGATCATTCCCAATGTGACTCTAAGAATTCTTTCTTTTCAAGTGTAACTTGAAAGGACTGGCATATGTACATATGTGTACATATGTATGTATGTATATGTGTGTATTCTCCAAAAGGAGTAATGACCATGAGAACAAACATAGGCAAACATGTTTCTTAAGCAGGACTGCTATTATTGGGCAATATTTAGTATGATTCCTTTCTTCAAGGTGTACCATAAAGGAGGGAGAAAAGAGCTGAACCAAGGTGAAGGGGGAAAGGTCCCAGCACAGAGATGGATGAAAAGTCAGGCATGTACTTTCTGAGCAGAGCACTGCTTCTGCAATTATTACAAACATATTTAGAAGAAAACAAAATGCTTTTCAAGATCACATAAAAGGTCTAAAATGTTAAAACTGGAAAAAGGGGCTCAGTACAAGTTAAAACCATATAAGGGAAGAAAGTTATTTTTTTTACAGGATAGGAGGAAACTTTTCTTCTAGCAAATCCCAGAGCACAAAAGAAACTAGCTCCAATCATCTGTCTAGGTTAGGGATCTTCAAATTTTCTATAAAGAACTGCTTTAAATTTTCCCAGAGCCTTGACATCACTCAGAGGAGGAGGGAAAAGGAGCACAGAAGGAAGAATGAAAACAGCCTCGTGGTGCCAGCAGTGCCCTAAGGTGCGGGCAGTCTCAGCACAATACCAGCCACCATTTCTGAACCTACTGTGTGCCAGGCACAGTGCAAAGTGCTTCACATACATCCCCTTATTTAATCCTCACGAGAACTCTACCCCCACTCTACCCTCACTCTGGAGGTTCTACTCTTAACTTCATGTTTCAGATGAAGAAATTGACGTCTGAAGAGCTTATGTAACTTTCCCAAAGCCACACAGTTCATAAATGGCAGAGCTATGATTCAAACTCAGTCTGGTCTGACACCAAGGCTCAGGTTTTTCTGGATCCTGGCCCCTCTGAGAATCCCAGAAAGCCATGCTTTACCAGGCTTAATAGATGGTTTGGAAATCTACCAGGTATACCTTCAAGTTCTTTCAAGACTATGATCTGAGATTGCTGGTCAGAGTTTCAAAAATCTGGGTTTACCATTACAAAACAACTGGCAGTTGTTGCCTTTCTTTGGTAAAAATCTTCTGGAAAGCCAAAAATTGCTGTGCTCTGGTCATTCCTTACCCAAGTCTGCATTTTAACATCTAGCTAATTGAGATGAGTGGAGACATCTGTAAACCGATTTTAAAAGAGACAAATTTCTTTGGAGCATAATAACAGCAGAACCATTTACTGAGTGCTTGCTGTGTGCTAAGCACTACTCATCAATTCATGCAGCATCAAAGATTAACAAGCAGAGCACTAAGCCCTGGGAATACAAACGCATCAGAGGGGGAGGCTGCAGCTTGCAGGAAGCCAACCACACAGAGAGGTGAGAAGTGTACTCCCTGCTGGGCACAGAGCACTGCAAGGGTACCAAAGAGCAACCACGTGGGTCCTGGAAGCCTCCTTAGAGGCAGGGTCTTCTCACAACACCTCAGGATGGAATCTGAGAGTCAGAAAGTTTAAATAATGCAAAGGGTCACAGCTCTGAGGTGGGCTGAGCTCAGGTTCACTTCACATCCGAGCCACAAGAAAATATGTTCCTTAAAGCTTCTGCCACAGGACTACCTTTATCTTACAGGGCAAACACTAAACAAAAAACCCACACTGACTTCTAGGTTCTCAGTAGAGTCATATTGACATGACTCTTATTTAATACCTAACACTTACCAAAGCATTTTCACGTTCACATTCACATTTTGAGCCTAATAACCGTCTTGTAAAGAACAAAGATATTATATGGTGCTCTTTTCAACATATGAGGAAATTGAGGCCCAGGAAGGGGAAGCAACTTGCAAAAAGTTAAGGTTCAGAGCTCAGTTTGGGGCCCCTGAATGTCTAACTCCCAGTCCAGCCAATCTCTGAGCCACAGAACATTAACTTATCATACCTGTTTGAGTTTCTCCGTTCTTGGTATCCAAAACTGCTTGCCTTACTCCAAAGACCAGTGAACAGTGTGGCAGTTAGAACCTGGGGTCAGTTCTCCTTAGTCAATATTTTAGTTTGGATGTTTTTTATGGGTCTCTTTCATTTGAAATGTTTCTTATCAGAAAAATATCAGGCAGGGATATCAGAGAGTTTGTCAGCAAGAGATGAAGAGATCAGAAATAGGAGTGATGTCACCAAGATGGCAAAGTAGCAAACCCCAGCCTCTGCCCCGCACAAAGATCAATAGAGAGCTATCCATGAACAAGAACAGCTCTGGAGGAGCTCTGGAGTCCACTTAAGAAATTTTAGCAACACACTGAACCAAAAAAGTGGAGAATAATCACACGAAAAGGGAAAGAAGAACAGCTTTGACTTGCCTGGATCATCCCATTCCCCAAGCCAGAACTGCTCAATACCAAGAGGAACCCTCCAGCTAGCAAGAGTTCCTTTTGTTAAGAAAGGAAGAGTGGAGTGAGCATCTAGCTTCCCCAGCACCACATGAAGGATCTGCTTCCGTTTCACCCCATCCAGAGACCAGCAAACCTGAGATGTACAGAGAAGACTAAGAACAAGGAAGAAAAGCAGGCACTACCAGTATGCACCATGCAGCAGGAGCATCCGTGCTTCCTAGTGACCTGCTCTGTAGACAACCCCAGTGCTTTTAGCACTGAAGAGACCAATGACCAGCACAGCTGCCACTGATCACCTGCAGATTTCACTGGCTTTCACCCCAAAGGTATTCGTGTTTGCTGATGCTAGCCACCTGAATGCCTCCCTACTTCGTCACCAGAGCCTGGGAACTGCATGGAAGTCAGCCCAGGCCTCTGCAGCTGTGCAAGTGCAAGAAGCCAGCCTAGATCCTTGCAGTTGACACCCACCACTCACACATGCTCAGGGCTAGCCCCTCCAGTCATCCACCTGCACACCCCCAACCCAACTCTCATCAGTGGCCTCTCCTGCTGCGCACACAATCAGGGGGAGACTGTGCAGCAATGGGAGAACATGCCAAATTGTAAATGGATTAAAGTTTCCAATCAAAAGGCATAGACTGGTTGAATGGAGGAAAAAACAAGACAAAGTCTGTGCTGCCTACAAGAGACTCACTTCAGCTTTAAGGACCCATATAGGCTCAAAGTGAAGGAATAAAAAAGATATTCCACGCAAATGGAAACTGAAAGACAGCATTGGTAGCTTATACCAGACAAAATAGAATTTAAGTGAAAAATGGTAATAAGAGACAAAGTAGATCATTATTTAATGATAAAAGGGTCACTTCATCAAGAGGATATAACAACTGTAAATATATATGCACCCAACATAGGAGCACCTAAATATATTTAGTACATACTAACAGATCTGAAGACAATGCAATAAAAGTAATGGACTTCAATACCCCACTGTCAACAATGGATAGGTCATCTAGACCAGAAATCAGTAAGGAAACACTGGACTTAAATAACACTTTAGATCAAACAAAATGATTAGCAGACATATACAGAACATTCCATCCAACTGCAGCAGAAAACACACTCTTTTCAAGCACACATTCTTCACAGGAGATCATATGTTAGGTCACAAAACAAGTCTCAGCAAATTTTAAAAGACTGAAATTATACCACAAATCTTTTCTGACCACAATTATGAAACTAGAAATCAATAACAGGAGGAAAACTAGAAAATACACAAATATGTAGAAATTAAAAAACATACTCCTGACCAACCAATTGGTCAAAGAAGAAATTAAAAGGGAAATCAAAAAGTATTTTGAAATAAATGAAGATGCAAACACAACATACCAAAACCTACAGAACATGGCAAAAATAGTCCTAAGGGGGAATTTTCTTAGTGTGATAAGCACCCACACTAAGAAAAAGAAAGATCTCAAATAAACAACCTAACTTTACACCTCAAGGAACTAGAAAAACAATAAACAAAGCCCAAAGTGAAGAAGGAAGGAGGTAGCAAAGATCAGAGTAAAAATAGAGAACAGAAAAACAACAGAAAAGATCAGTCAAACTAAGAGTTGATTTTCTGAAAATATAAAGAGAATTGACAAACTTTTAGCTAGATTCATCAAGGGGGAAAGAAGGTAGCAGACCTAGATAAATAAAACTGTAAATAAAAAGGAGACATTCCAACTGATATGACAGAAATACAAAGGATTTTAAATGGTTACTATGAACAAAAACTGTGAGACATTGATGAAATAAATAGAAGAAAACACAAATAAATAGAAAGATATCCCATGCTCATGGACTGGAAGAATTAATATTGTTAAAATGTCCAAACTACCCAAAGCCATCTATACAGTCAATGAAATCCCTATTAAAATTCAAATGGCATTTTTCACAGAAATAGTAAAAAGCAACCCTAAAATTCATATGGAAACACACACACATACACACACAAAAATAGCAAAGAAATTCTTAGAAAGAACAAAGCTGGAGGCACCACATGGTCTGATTTCAAACTATATTACAAAGCTATAGTAATCAAAAGAGAATGGTGCTGGCATAAAAACAGACATAGAGACCAACAGAAGAAAATCAAGAGCCCAGAATTAAACCCACACACATATGGTCAACTAATATTTGACAAGGAAACCAAGAAAATTCAATGGGGAAATAACGACAGTCTCTTAAATGGTGCTGGGAAAACTGGAAATCCGCATGCAGAATAAAACTAGACTACTATCTTACACTTTCACAACAAATTAAGTGGAAATGGATTAAGGATTTAAATATAAGATCTGAAACCATAAAACTCCTAGAGAAGACATAGAGAAAAATCTCCTTGACATCAGTCTTGGTAATGATTTCTTGGATATGACACCAAAAGCATAAACAAAAAAAGCAAAAGTCAACAAGTGGTACTACTTCAACCTAAAAAAAAAAAACGTTTACACACAGCAAAAGAAATAATCAACAAAATGAAAAGCCAACCTAAGGAATGAGAAAATATATCTGACAAGAGGTTAATATCCAAAATATGTAAGTAACTCATATAATTCAATAGCAAAGAAACAATCTGATTTAAAAATGAGCAAAAGGATTTGAATACACATTTTTCCAAAGATGACCATCAAATGGCCAACAAGTACATGAAAAGGTGTTCAACATCACTAATCCTCAGGTAAATGCAAATCAAAACCACAATTAGATATCATTTCACACCTTAGTTAGAATGGCTGTCATCAAAAAGACAGAGTGCTGGGGAAGATGTAGCAGCCTCTTCTCCGAGCCACCCCTTTGCCTCCAGACTTCTCTGGGGCCAGCAGCCGCCCGACCAGGGGCCCGGGGCCGCGGACTCAGTCGACTACCACGGGCTCTGTGTCAAACCAGCAGTCTGCAGGTGGCTGCACCAAGGCACCGGAGAAGGCGCAGGAGGACGTGGCCCGCACGGCAGAGGAGCCGCAGCTGCTGCATGGTGCCTGCATCTGTAAGTGGTTCAACGTGCACATGGGATTCGGTTTCCTGTCCATGACTGCCCATGCCGGCATCCCACTTGACCCCTCAGTGGATGTCTTTGTGCACCAGAGTAAGCTGCACATGGAGCGCTTCCAGAGCCTGAAGGAGGGTGAGGCCGTGGAGTTTACCTTTAAGAAGTCTGCCAAGGGCCTGGAATCTATCCAAGTCTCTGGCCCTGGTGGGGTGTTCTGTATTGGGAGTGAGAGGTGGCCCAAAAGAACGAACATGCAGAAACGCAGATCAAAGGGAGACAAGTGCTACAACTGTGGAGGTATAGAGCACCATGCCAAGGAATGCAAACTGCCACCCCAGCCCAAGAAGTGCCCTTTCTGCCAGAGCATCAACCATATGGTAGCCTCGTGTCCACTGAAGGCCCAGCAAGCTCCCAGCTCCCAAGGAAAGCCAGCCTACTTTCAGGAGGAGGAAGAAGAGATCCACAGCCCTGCTGTGCTCCCAGAGGCCCAGAATTGAGCTGCAGTGGGTGGGCGCTAGCCTTTTGTGATCAGAAAGTTTTGAGGAACAGGCATCAATCTGCAGAGTGGAGAAAGTGGGGACAGGGTGTGTGGGGGGGAGCTAGCACTGCCATATATCTCAGGCCAGGGTCCACAGCATCATCCCCTCTTCCCTCTTGGTGGGGGAAGGGGTGAGGCTAAGGAACTCCAATCATGCTCTATCCAAGTGCACATGAGGGCTTTGGGGGGCAACCCTCCCTGCATACTTAATCTGAGTCTTCACCCCTAGAATCTCCAGCTTTTAAAAGTGGCCTGGATAGGGAAGTTCTTTTACTCTCAAAGAAGGATATGGAATAATATTTCCCATGCCAGAATGAAAAGATTAAGCATGAGACCAGATTGATGGACCCAACCCACAAGCCACTGCATTCTGTGGGAAGAAATATCTCAGGGGTTAGGCAGGGTTTTCCACATCTTGTCTCCTCATAACCCCTTCTTGAGATAGAGTGCTGAGAACTGTCCCAAGCAGTGGGTTGTGATGATAGGCAAAAGGTGTGGTTAAGGGAACAGCTGCAGACTTGCTGCTTCTAAGCTCACTCCCACCCCACTCTGGGCCAATACAATTTTACTTATTTGCTCCCTTGGATGACTGTACCTTAGGTCCCACTTTCTCCAGGATGCCAATTGCACTAGCTGTGTGTGAATGACATATCTTGTGCATTTTAACTTTTTTTTCATAATATAAATATTATGATTTTGTATTTTTGTGTATTTTAACCTAAGGCCCTACATACATACAATGGAATGTTATTCAGCTATTAAAAAAAAGAAGGGAATCCTGCCATTGAGACAACATGGATGGACTGTGAGGGCATTATGCTAAGTGAAAAGTCATACAGAAAAAGACAAATACTATATAATCTCACTTACAGATGTAGTCTAAAAACCTGAGACTCATAGAAACAGTATATTGATGGCTACCAGTGGCTGAAGAGTGGGGGACATGGGGAGACATTGGTCAAAGGGTACATAACTTTAAATTATGAGTACGTTCAGGGGATTTAATGTATGGCATGATGACTAAAGTTAACAATACTATATTGTGTACTTGACACTTGCTATGAGAGTAGGGCTTTAATGATCTCATTACAACAACAAAATGGTAATTGTGTGAGGTGGAGGGTGTGTTAACTAACTTTACCTTATTGTGGTAAAGCATTTTGCATTATATATGTATATCAAATAATCATACTGTACATCTTAAACCTACACAATGTTGATCAGTTATATCTCAAGAAAGCTGGGGGGAAAAAAAAAGAGATGAAGAGATCAAATAACAATATGCACTGCTGGTCCCAGATAACCACCTTCAACTTTCAACAGATCAGAATATTCTGAAGGCTAAGAAATGCTATGTATTTCAGTAGTATTTTCACCTTTCTCTTAGCATCTCCCCACATGTGATATAAAACTATGATGATGCTAACGATGAAAACATTTCTGAGTGTTTATTATGTGTCAGGCATTGTTCTAAGGGCTTTACACGTATTAACTTACTCAGTTCTCACAACCATCTTGGGAGATTGGTGTTATAATTATGGCCATTTCAACAGATGAAGGAACTGAGGCAGAGAGCAACTAAGCACCTTGTCCAAGGTCACAAAGCCAGTAAGTGGCATAGCTGGCATCCCAAGCCAGGCCATCTGATTTCAGCAGTCAGGTTCTTTACAAGTATGACACATATAGGGTGACTCTATATCCTATATCGTCATTGTGCCTGGGACTGTCCCAGTGATCAATTTCACAGTCACCCTAAGTACACACACTGTAAAAGCCTGTAACATTGGCAGTGAAGGGGAGCCATTTGTGAGTGGGGCTTCTTAGTGATCAAAATGGAGAGAAATCAGTACTTGAGCTGAGAGGTTTCTATGTCACCAGGAGAAAGAAAAAGAACAGTCCAACAGGATTCTTATGCAGAACGCCACAGCCCTGAAGGACATAAAGGGAACAGGGGAAGATCACAAAAGTGTTCACTGACAGACTTAGCATATAGGTGCTTCTTACACCCTTTGTCACACACAAAGCAGTATGAGTTCTTCACTGATGACAAAGAGAATGTCTTTCTCCATCGGGCATTTACGAAGCACCAGGAGTTGTCAAAGCAGACATGCCAGCTTGCCGGATGGTGCCACGAACTGGAGAATACCATCTGTTTTGTTAAGGTTGACAGTCTGAAATTTCTGGTTAAGCTCCAGATCTCCTTGTTGTGAAGGGCTTGATAACTTTTAGTTCATTACCTTCTGCTTACCGAGTCACAGAGCATATTATATCTCCCTCCAGAGCCCTCCAACAGCTGGGCCATGTTATAAGGTGTCTTTGTCTTATTCAGTATTAAATAATGGATTTGATGGGGCCTTCCTTTTGAATCAGGGAAACTCAATTACAGAATTGCTGTTGTTTCAAGTAAGTGGCCAATTCTGACATTCTGGCTCAAGAACACAAATCTGTTACTTTTTTGCCACTTGGGGCTGTTCTGATGAGGGCTTGCTTTATAAGCACATTGGACACATAATAACAAAGCATTTACTTCACTTTTTAATTGTTCTTGGAAACATTCTAAATGGCACCAATGCAATTTTTACTTGAACATGAGTGTTTGCTTCCCAGAGAAACTTAACTCTTCAAAGGAGGGCAGAAAGGACCACTTTTTGTACTCTGTTGAAAACTGAGAGGCTGTATTCAGGGAGCTAACAAAGCTGTTTGAAAGTCAAGTGGGGACAGGCTGAGTCAGCAATACCAACTAAAGAGTCACATTCTGGCTTTAATCCAATTCAACAAATGCATTTTCTGCTGTGTCAGAGAGAGCCTGAGGGAAAATTTCTGGAACAACATGCTGAAAATGGTTCTCGATGAAAGCTACTTTTTGAAGGCACCATGAAATTACTAATTATGCTGAAGAGAGTTTTAAACACTTGAGCCTCTTGTGGATTTCATGCTGAGAAAGAGGGGTGAGTTCAGGTTGTGGTCTATGAGCAGCCACGCGTCTGCCTGCATCGGTCTGAAGGTATGCCTGTGTGTGCCAAGCATGAAGTGGGGATGAGTGAACAAGAGTGAAGAGAAGCTGTGGGTAAAAAAATGCTCATTTCCAGTTTTTTTCCAGTTACAATGTCAAACTGTCCTAGCCACTTAAAAATGCAAGAGCTTCAGCTCTTTCCTAAATAATTGTAGCCGCTCTCTACAGAGAGGCAGACAGCATGGCATAGTATAAAGAACACAGACTTTAGATCCAGAGAGCTCTGGACTCAAGCCCCACACACTTGCTGTGGGACCTCGGACAAGTTAACCTCTCTGTTCTTTAGGGTTTTTATTTCTAAATGGGAATAATAAGCCCAATCTTTCTGAATTTTTAAATGAAACAATGAAACTGCAGAAGAAGCTCCCCAAGTACAGCGTTAGCACACTGGAGGCATTCCAAAAGTGAAACGACTTTTATTATTATCGTGACTTTTATGCCACTTCAAAGGCATGTTGGAGAGATCACAAAGGCCTCTCAAATATTCTCTAAGGAAACTGTTATTTGAATACCTAAAGAGTGAAACTAGTATTAGTTTCCTAAGACTACATAATAAATGCAGAAGAGAATAAAGTGTTAAGTTTATGCACTTAAAAGAAGAGAGTGTGATCTCTTAGTGATTTTCTTGTCCAGAAGTAATAAATATCAGGGTTCTTCAAACCTGCACAAAAGGCCTCATTTTAGCTTTGCTTTGTAAACTTCTTGGATAAAGATCCAAAAAAGTTAATATATTATTTAGTTTGCCTGCTACTCAGACTGTCTCATTTAGCTATAGGGCAAAGAACCATGTAAACGAAAAAGAAATATCTGCTCAATTCGGTAGGTAACTGTAAGGAGTAAAATTAAAATAGTATCATAAAACCTAATCACCACCTGCTGTTTTAACTAGTTCTCAAGCTAATTATATATTTTGGTTCATTTAAAGGCCTTTAGGACTTATGTTCCAGCTTCTGAATACATCATCTTCCCATGGAAAAATTATAGAATTTCAGCTTTTTCAAGTAGTAGAGAGCTTTAGAGATCATTTACACCAATGGAAATGTAAAGGTCCAATACAAAATGTACAGAAACTGCCACTGTTCCCAGAATTAGTCTACCTGCGCTATGGGATCAGAAGCAGCAGGAATTATATACCTCGACTTAAAGAAAGTAGCAAGGCACAATGGATGAATATCATAGATATGAAAGCAGTAAGTACTTGAACTTCAGACTCCAGTTACTATTTCTTGGCATTTCCCACAGTGCTTGACTCTCCTTTGCCTACTCAAGATATGGTGTGGCCACTTATAGCCACTAGGTAATAAGGTCACAAAAAAGCTAAGATACATATCCTGCCCATTCTTGGCATTTATGATCTAGCTGGTAAATAATTATAATACTTAGTAAGTACTATATACAAAGTGTTAGGGAACACAGATGAACACAATTTCCTGGAAAAGCCTGAGAGGCTTAAGAGTAATGTGACATTTGATTGAAGTATGGACAAATAAGCAGGACTTCAAAGGATTGACAGAAGGAGAAAGATTACTCAGGGCAGAAAAAATGGCATGAGGAAAGCCATGGAGGAGTGACAGAGCACAGAGGTTTGCAGAACAGTGAGAATGAGGGGTGAGAGTGGCAGAAAACCGCAGTAGTGACATAAATTGGGGCCAGTTCCTTACAGAAGAGTTTTCTGACACCCTCACTTCAATTAAAATTACATCCGATGTGATAATTTCTGAAATCACTCAGTACTTTTCCTTTAAGCACTTAAAACGCCTTTTTGTCTACCACACAGCCACTGGCAATAGTTTTTGGCACATAATAGGTGCTCAATAAATACTTTTTGAATGTTCAGGGCTGTTGAAAAATATATATGCCAGGTGTAAATGGAAAACCTCCCTTCCTATATAGGAAAAACTTTTCCTTCCTAGGTAGGGAAAAACCCAGTTCTTCCCCACTGTGTCTCCCTCCTCTGGGACTCCTTTACTACTCACACAGAACACATCACTTCCAACACTTCTGGTCACCAAGTATGGTGGTGGTGAGGGGTGGGGGGTCCCCACAACAAGTGAGTCTCAGACACCAGCTGGGTGTCCTATAATTCAACTCAATTCTGACCCTGTCTACCTGGAGCTGGCATCAGATCCCACAGGTACAGGCTCAGTCTCACAAGACCACCCCATCCCGACTTCAGATGCCAGTCTCAAGCTCTGTGCTTCTGACCAACTGGCTATAGACAGGAGGTTCCCACAATCTCTTCCTCGGGTTTGATTAATTTGCTAGAGCAGCTCACATAATTCAGGGAAACACTTACTTACAAATACCAGTTCATTAAAGGACATGATAAAGGATATAGATGAACAGCCAGATGAAGAGATACGTAGGGCCAGGCTTGGGAGGGTCCTGAGTGCAGGAGCTTCTCCATAGGAGTCTCTGTGGAGTTGGGGTGCATCATGCTTCTGGTGTGGATGTGTTCCCCAACCTGAAAGCTCTTTGAACCCCCTACAATTGGGATTTTATAGGCTTCTTCATGTAAGCATGATCAATTATGAACTCCATTTCCAGCCCCTCTCCTATCTCTGGAGGATGGGGAGGGCAGGACTGAAAATTCCAAGCTTCTAATCATGGCTTGGTCTTTCTGCTCCCACCCAGAGTTGCCTTATTAGAACAAAAGATGCTCTCAGGGCTCTTATCACTTAGGAAATTACAAGGGTTTTAGGAGCTCTGTGCCAGGAGCTGGGGGCAGAGACCAATACACATATTTTCTATTGTCTCACACCAGGCCAAGGATTTTGGACTTCATTCTGAAGGTAATGGGGAACCACTGCAATGTTTTAAACACAGACATGATTGAGTACAGATAAGATTGAGCAGTTGGAGTTTTGAGAGGGTTACCTTGGAAGCAATATGGAAAATGAACTGAAGGAGAAGCTGGGAGACCAATACAGCGGGAGCTGTTGCAATGATCCAGGTGAGAGTTGATGGATGCCGAAAACACAGCCTGGCAGATACAAGAGAAACTTGTTTGCAGAGGTAGAATTCTCAGGACTTTTGACCAGTTAGATGTGGGCAACAAGGGAAGGAGGCAGGGGTCGCAGGATAACTTTGAGATTTCTAGGTAGGACACTGAGATTGTGTTGCCATTCTCAGAAATAGAGAATATACAACATGAAATCACAGACTTAGAGGCCTATTTGAGGCAGACAGAGCTGTCTAGGAGGAGAGACAGACAGACGTCTCAGATGGAAGTAAGGTCTGGGTTTGGGGAATTGGTGTATGGTGGTGAAAGCCACAGGCATGGATAGGATCAAGAAGGGCATACCACTCCAATTCTACTCTGCCTCCAGAGTGCAACGTGTTTTTAAAAGTAAACCTTTAATTAAAGTATAATATATAGTCAGAAAGGTATAACATTTTAAGCATACAATTCAACAAATTTTCAAAAGTGAGCACAGCCGTGTAACTACCACCGAGATCAAGAAATAGAACATTACCAGAATCCCTGCAGTGCATTTACCATCAAAGGCATTTACTGACAATATCATATTGGTGGCTTAGAAACTTGGAATCTTCACCTGCAATAATAAGCTGTCTTTAAATAAAACTCACCATGAAGAAGAACCACAGAGGTGATCTGAATGTCTATCTAAGAGATCCGGTTCTAATGTTCTACCTTTTTCTGCTGGTATTTTGATTTTCTCAAAAAATTAGTCAAAAGTAAATTTCTCCAGAGTCACCTCAAAACAGATGGATTTCTGAAGGAATGAACATAAGATTAAAAGCAGAGCCAAATGATTCCAGAAGAAAGATCCCCCCCGTCCAAAGCTCACTGCCATCACAAGGCATTGGTCCAACATGCAGTGTCCAGCACAGATGGCAGGATCCAGGGTCACATCTGCACCCACCATTGCTGGCAAAGCAAGTGGCTACACAGGAGCTGCTACAGATGGAAAGACTCAGGGATGGGCAGGTGTGGGAGGTGCCAGTGCCAGGTGTGGGTGGCAGGAGCCAATGACTAACATCATCGCGAGGCTCCCCTGCTCACTGCATGGTGCCAGGCAGCACTGCTCATAGAAAACAGCCACACAAGAAGGGCTGAAGGTAGAGTGAATGCCAAAGTGGCAATACCCCCC
Source organism: Hippopotamus amphibius kiboko (assembly GCF_030028045.1). Taxonomy (NCBI): domain Eukaryota; kingdom Metazoa; phylum Chordata; class Mammalia; order Artiodactyla; family Hippopotamidae; genus Hippopotamus; species Hippopotamus amphibius. The sequence goes on along the minus strand of NC_080193.1, from coordinate 5,919,466 downwards.
AGAAGGCAGTGCCCACCTAAGTCTGGGGAAAATGGAATTGTCTTCAGAAATAAACATTCCCCAAAGTGATCACTCAAGTGTTCCCTTCTGAAGTCCTAACAGAAGTGTTATCAATGCTCAGGACTGGGCTGCCTAATGGGAAATGCCCCCAGGGGGGCTTTTGACTCATAAACCTATTCAGTCTCACATGTTCATAATCATCTGTGTAAAGAAGAAAAAACCTTCAAGCACTAATTAGAAAGACAGAGCTGTTGTATTTTCCTCCCGATCACCTTATCTTCTTTATTCAGTTCTTGAAGACTCAGCTATTAAGAGAAATTAAGTAATTCATCAAGCCCATTTCAATTACCTGCTGCTGATAACATCAGATTACAATTAGCATCTACAAATGAACCAAGTGCCAACTGCCAAGCTGAAACATAAGCTAATTTACTGCTAGACTCTGCCTGCTGGAGACAGAACTCTGAGACCTGGCAGCAAGCATCCACTTCATTATTCCAACAACAGTTTTGCAGCCTCTCCTGCAACCATCCAAAGTATAGCTCTGACCAAGATTTACTGCCCCGTCTGCTGCTGCTCACATGTTTACAGACGCGCTGTATCTGTAAGCAAATCACAGCTCCTTTTAAATAGCAATGTCTAGACAAGCGGGGTGACAAATCTTGACCTAAAGGGGAGAATAAATATTATTAATATTTATTAGGTACTGATAGGTGTGGGGCACAGCACAGGATGTGCATGTCACAACCGTAATGAGGGTCTGAATCATTTTCTGAGTCCTCTGGTGCTTGATCAGAAAAATCTCCTGCTTTGGTTGATGCTCTCCATTTTTCATTTCTCCTTTCAAACAGGGAAAGCCCATTCTTGTTACTTTCCTTCAGACGTCTAGAAAAATCTGTTTCAGGCTCTGGGACACATTTTTTCCCCTTTTCATGACCCGAGCAGGAACTGCTTTGAAAGAAAAGCAGAGGTGTGTGGTTTGGCTTCCTATATATCGTGGACAGTATTAGACTCTGACAATCTGTGCAGTCTCATCTATGCTTCTCAAGCAGAAGAACTAACAGTTCAATAAATGTGTGGGGTTCAGAGGGGGCCTGTGGGCTATCCTAGAAGAAAGCATGCAGACAGGGTTTGGATCTTGCCTCTGTTGCTTATAAACTGTATGATTCTGGGCCAGTAACTTTACTTCTGTGCCTACCACATAGCTTCGTAGAGAGGATGAAATGAAATAACGTATGCACAGTATCTAGCTCAGTGCAAGTAATCAACAGAAAACAGACTCTCCAGCAAAAGAGGAGGAAGAGCTTTTCCATCCTGACGATGCCTGTACTTCTCTGAGAGCACTAGCTGTCTTGTACCTGGACACAAGTGGGGACCACTGCTGCAAGGTGGCCTACAGCCCTTCCAGTGGTGTTTCTTCTTTCGCATCTTCCTGTATATGGAGGGTGGGGGGTTGGTGCAGAAGAAACATCTTTAGCTTTTAGCCCTAGGCCAAGTAATCTCAGCATGGCTCCCACTGGAATCCACCATTCAAGTGGGAATGTTTCTTCATGGGAGGATCTGTGGACATGGAATTAGAGACCTGAAGTCTAGCCTCAACTATGCCTCTTACTCTATAACCCGGGGCAAGTTACAGACGTTCCTTAATGTCTGGATCCTCATCAGTGAAAAGGAATAATAACAATTTACCTCATAGCATACTTGTTTGCTGTTAGAAAGGCAAACAAGTACTATAAAACAAATATAATGGAACTACTTTGCTGTAGCAAGAACTTCTATGTGAGCTCTCATGGACCCTTCAACATCTTGAGTGGTCAATTTTGAACATGGTCTCATAAATCACATTGTGGATTTTCAAAGAAAAATACCCAATTAGTGTAAATTAAATACTACTACAATTATTATTAACATTTTACTTGTAACGCTAGACCTCTCTCCACCTAAAGAAAACCCAACATATAAAGATTGAAACGTGAAAAACAGGTAAAAGAGAGTGACTGCCACATTATAAAATTTTTTCCCTTACAAAAGAAATTTATTATAAGGTTTTTCAGAATACTGTGTTTTACATGTGTTCAGAGTATTACTGAATATTTAATTCATAAAATGTAATCAGGAATACTATATAATTAAGGTGCAACATGTGTTTATGTATACAACATGTGATACTGTTCCACCTTTCCTTGAGAATTCAATATTTTCTGATTTAGGTTGCCAGAATTTAATTTTTAAGTACAATTTTCATAAAAGTTACTTAGATGATATTTCTTAAATCCTAGAATTAGAACAGCTGAGAGTCACCATTTCTGGTGACTATCATTTTGCTGCACTGCAAATCAGAGGAATGATGTACACCCACCAGAACTGCTACCAAACTTTTACTTCAACACATGACTCCCAGGTTGGTTTGAAAACATGGAAAAAAAGAGGCTAAGCATCATTTTATGAGATCTTAATAAGTCTTTTATGCCACAGGTCTCTTAAAACTAAATGCATCAAGATTTTTTTAACCTACCGGGGCTGTGATTTTCTCATATGTAAAATTAATTAATACTCTCCACATAGGTTTGTGGAGATGATTAAATATGAAAATGAATATAAATATGTGACACAGACTTTGTCAATATATGCTTGTTAAATGAAAAACCATAAGCTCCATGGGGATGGGAACTATGTCAGTTTTATCCATAAAAGATAGCACGGTGCCTATCACATAACTAATGTTCAATAAATATTTGTTGAGCAAAAGAATGAATGATTACGTGAACAAATGAATTAATGAACACTAGTCCCACACTGCTGTATTTAAAAGAGATAACCAACAAGGACCTATTGTATAACAGCACAGGGAACTCTGCTAAATATTTTGTAATAACCTAAATGGGAAAAGAACTTGAAAAAGAATAGATACATGTATATGTATAACTGAATCACTTTGCTGTACACCTGAAAGTAACACAACATTGTTAATCAACTATATTACAATATAAACAAATAAAATAATTTAAAAAAACACTAGTCCCATTTCCCTTTCTTTCCCAAATAAGCTACTTGCTAGATGGCAGATGTCTTTTTAACTAAAAGGGTACAGATATTTTAAATTTTTGAATTATTTTCCATAAAGATATTGTTAAATATTTCACCCTAGGCCTTGGTGGGAAGCACTTTCCATCTCTCATGTTTGACCCAATACTAGAAACAGAACAGCTCTAACACTGTTGCACATGGAAAGTGGCTCCTAAAATGGGTTCACTTTTGTATGTATTCCAGGGGAATGGTGGCAAGCTAAGTGGTCATCTTCATCCAGAAAGAGAAAGAAAGGGGAGGGGAGGGGAGAGGAGGGAAGGGGAAGGAAGGAGGAAGGAAGGAAGGAAGGGAAAGAAAGGAAGGAAGGAAGGAAGGAAGGAAGGAAGGAAGGAAGGAAGGAAGGAAGGAAGAAAAAGAGAGAGAAAGAAAGAGAGAAAGAAAAAAGGAAAGAGAGGGAGACAGGGAGAGGGGGAGAGAGAGAGAGTGAGAGCGCGTGCAAGTGTACAAGACAGCAAGTAGGAAAGAAAGAAGGAGGGAGAGAGGAAGGGAAGGAAGGAAGGAAGGAAGGAAGGAAGGAAGGAAGGAAGGAAGGAAGGAAGGAAGGAAGGAAGGAAGAAAAAGAGAAAAAGAGAGAGAAAGAAAGAGAGAAAGAAAAAAGGAAAGAGAGGGAGACAGGGAGAGGGGGAGAGAGAGAGAGTGAGAGCGCGTGCAAGTGTACAAGACAGCAAGTAGGAAAGAAAGAAGGAGGGAGAGAGGAAGGGAAGGAAGGAAGGAAGGAAGGAAGGAAGGAAGGAAGGAGGGAAGGAGGGAGGGAGGAAGTAGCCATCCTTCTAATTATCTCCTTTCTCACTTTCCTAATTGCAGTTTACCTCAAAGGAAAATGAGAGGCATTTCTGCCTGCCTCCCCAGTGAATGAGAAGACCTGGGATGATCAGAGAGAGAGGACTTTAACTGATGCTTTACTCTAGTGACCTACTTTGCAGCCTAACTGAGATTTGACTCCAAACTGCCTAAAATAGAACCATAAAGAAGGCTACCCCCCCCAAAAAAAAAAAACCCAAGAAGAAGGCTACCAAAAAACCAGAGGCTACAGAAATACTGTCATGCAACTACAGTTGTTTTGAGCATAAAAGAAAAGATGGACATTTTCCAAGCCAAAATTTACATTAGCATTATTTTCACAAGTAAGACATACTTAGAAAACAACTAAGCTCTTCTTTGTTGTTCATAAGAAATCTAAAGAGTCTAAATCATTTCTACTTGTTTTATTTTAAAGCAACTAAAAGGTAGTAGTAAATATTAGTATATGCTGACCACCAAAGGACAAAGATTTCTTGTCACCTCTACCTTCTCTTTTTCTCAATCTCCATAAGCTCTATCCACTTCCCCCTCAGATGTGCACAGAAAGCTTCTAATATCAAAAAACCTTTTTAGTGACTCAAATCTCATTCTCCCTGGCTTCTTTAATGTAAGTGATATGCCCTCCACATCCTGAAGCTCTCTTCTCCCTGAACTCTACCTAGATCACCTCCACCCTCAGTGATCCTGACTCAGTCTCCCTGACTGGCTTTTCTCCCTTCTCTCATAGATGTCATTAGGATGATGCCATCTTTTTTTTTTTTAAATACATTTATTTATTTATTTATTTATTGGCTGTATTGGGTCTTTGTTGCTGCACATGGGCTTTCTCTAGTTGTGGCGAGTGGGGGCTACTCTTTGTTGTGGTGCGTGGGCTCCTCATTGCCGTGGCTTCTCTTGTTGCACAGCACAGGCTCTAGGTGCGTGGGCTTCAGTAGTTGCAGCACATGGGCTCAACAGTTATGGCTCACGGGCTCAATAGTTATGGCTCACGGGCTCTAAAGCGCAGGCTCAATAGTTGTGGCATACAGGCTTAGTTGCTCCATGGCATGTGGGATCTTCTTGGAGCAGGGATCGAACCCGTGTCCCCTGCATTGGCAGGCAGATTCTTAACCACTGCGCCATCTAGGAAGCCCAAGGATGATGCCATCTTAACACTTGTTTCCAGTTCTATTTGCTCATGTTACATTGAGAGAAACACATACTGGGCATGTACAATACAAACTTACCACATCTGATAAGGAACTAGTTTGGGGAAGTTCCTCTTCTCAGCTTTCTTGCTTCTTTCCAAAGAAACCACTAGTCTTCCAGTCACCAGGGCACAACATCTTGGCATTAGCTTTGACTCATTTAGTCTAACCACAGAAATACTTACTGAGTACTCACTATGTCTAAGGGGTTATACTCAGAGAGAGAGACACTATGGAGTAGAATATTGTTCATACTTCTATCAAGTTTTAATCCAGTGGAGGTAACTATGCAAGTACATAAATAACCATATTTTATGACTGAATAGAAATAGAATAAGAGAAATTTTAAAAGTGGACTCAGGACTCAGACAAGGTAAAGAAATTATCTTGTTTTCAAGAGAGGCTTCAAGAAATGAACAGTATTTGAGATAATCTTAAAAAGATGGGTAAGCTTTAGGCAAGCACGATAGGGACACAGAAGTTCTTCTAAGTGGAAGAAATAGCTTGAGAAAATATATTAAAGCAAGAAAGCATAGCCAGTGTGGCTAGATTAGGGACGATGAAAAAACACAGTTTTGGTAAAGTAAAGAATATGTATGGAGGAGTAGAATTAAAGAATGGAAATCATGATAGGCCCCACTTTAAGGTATAGTTTAGGAAGGTCAGTCTACTTTTGGTGCGTGAGATGGAGGAGATGTGGGAGGTGAAGAAACCCCAACTAGCTGGTTATTGCAACAGACTGGGCAACCAGGAATGAGCAAGGGAAGGAAAAAAACCTTAATGAGAATATTTACTTGACAACTGTTAGACTGAGTGTCAACTGAAAAAAAAAAATGGGATGGGGAAAGAAATCAATGATGGCTTTAGATTTCTAAGTCAAGATGGTATAAAAGACTGAATGATCTCCCCACCCCCCTCCCCATGTCTGCATTCTAATCCCAGGAACCTGTGAATGCTACTTTACATGACAAATGGGGACTCTGGCGGTGTGATTAAATTGTGGATCTTGAGATTATTCTAATTACTCAAGTGGTCTTGATGTAATCACATTAATTTTTTTTTCTTTTTTTTTAAAGAGGGATACAAGAGGAGTTGGGACAGAAGAGAAGGCAATATGATGACTCAGAAGCAGAGACTGGAGTGATGCACTCTGGAGTTGGAGTAAGAGGTCACAAGCCAAGGAATACAGGCAGCCATTAGAAGCTGACTGTCCCCTAGGGCCAAAAAACCAAGCCTGTTAACATTGACTTTAGCTTGGTGAAACTGATTTCAGACTCCTGATCTCCAGAACTATAAGAGAAAACATTTGTGTTATTTGAAGCCATTAAGTTTGTGGCAATCTGTTACAGCAGCAATAGAAAATTAATAGAGGTGACTAGAAGAATGGGGCTGTCATCAACAGAATAAGGAAAGTTAGGAGAAGCAGTTAATTTAGGAAAAAGTATTTCACGTTTGGACTCACAAACTTGGACAGATCAGCATGAAAATCAGATGAAGCATCCACCAGGCAGTTGAATATGCGACAATGATCTCGGGCAGGAGGACAAAGCTGGTGAATACAGATTTAGAAACAATGCACATTGAAGCAGTAGTTGAAGGTATGGTGGTAAAAATGATAAAGAGAGAGATACAAAGAAAGAACGGGAAAGAATCAAGGAACAAAAGACAAGAACTCCCACGTTTAACAACTGGCAATACAATGGAAAAGAGCCATTAAAAATAATGTAGGGAATCTGAATAATGACACAGAGGAAGCCTAAGAGGGAAGGTAGAATAAAAAAAGCAGGTGGCAGAGAAGCATATACATTATGATCCAAGTTTTTAAAAAAGGAACAATCTGCGCACACATGTATATATTAACATATATGATTACACTACTATGTGTTTATGTGCATAGTAAAAAGGTCTGGAAAGAGTCTAACCAAATTGTTAACAGTAGTTAACTCTGAAGAGTGGGATAGAGGAAGGTATGTAAGGGGATGCTTTTTCTACTTCATACACTTTCGTACCATAAGAATTTTTACCAAAGTAAGTACCATTTTTTTAACTTTTAAAATTGTTCATTTTTTTTAAAAAGAGGGATAAGAAAAGCCAATGAAGATGGTATAGAAAGAGCAGCCAGGAAGAAAATCAGCACAGTGCTTCACAGAAACTAAAGGAAGAGAGAATTTCAAGGAAAAGTTAGTAAAGCCTGCCAAATGTTGCATACTGATTAGGGAAATTTAGAACTGTCACAAGATCTCTCAGCTGAGCCATCAGATCACTGTTGATCTTTTTCAGGGGACAAAAGGTGCAAATCAAACTGCAATGGGTTAAACATGGATAGGAGGAGATCCACTTCCAGCAATGGAGGAATAGCCAGACTCACCCTCCTATAGATAACAACTATGAAGTCTGACAGGGCAGGAGGGCCGGCATGGAGGGGGCATGGGGCCAGTGTGGAGGAGACAGAGGGAAGAATTTACCTAAAAACACTGGCATGCAACCTAAAGCAATGAGAAACCATAGGGAGGTTGGAGCTTATTCTTTGCAGAAGGGAATGGCACTGGGTAAGTTTCCCATTTTTGAAATGCCAGAGGACAAATCCCATTAGTGCCATGTGCTGAGGCCAAAACTCAGGTAGAAACACACCGTCTTTCTGGCTTGATGAACTAAAGGAAAAATACCAGAGAGAGCCACAGTGGGGAGCCTTGAATTCTAAGTATAAATTCTACACAAATCTCTGTTTAACTCATGACATATGCATGTGCAAGGCCAAATCTAAGGAGCTCAGTTAAAGCTGAAAGACCTGAATAGAGATTTCAGCTGCCATCCACCACAGAGAAGACAGAATTTGGAGCTTGAATTAAGTTAACTGGTAAAACACCAACAACAAAAATCAATACTATTAAGAGAAATGTATCAGAATCCAGTCTCTACAAAGTATCACTGACAATGTTGAATACAATCCCATATCAAGGAGTATATTAAGATATGACTAACAACTTAAAACAAAAGGCAATCAATGCACAACTCTGTGACTACCCTACAAACCACTGAGTTACATATCTTAAACGGATAAATAGTGTGCTATGTGAATTATATCTCAATCAAGCTGTTAAAAAATAACAACATTAACTATAGGTAATTAATAGGGTCTAACTCTGAGATGACCCACATGGAATGAGCAGACAAGGTTTTATAAGCTTTTGTAATAACTAGGGCCAGCTATGTGAAGGAAAATATACATGTAATGAATAAACATGTAAATCTTAGCAGGAAAACTGAAATGTTAATTAAAAGAATCAAATGGAATCTCTAGAGCTAAAAATATAATATACACCTAAATTTTAAAATGCACTAATGCAGTAAAGAATTAACGTTGCCCAGAGAGGTCCAGCCTCTGCTCTTGGCTCTGGGAGATAACCTCTAAGCCCTCAGAATGCCCAGCCTAAGAGTCTTTGTTTACCTGAGGGCATTGGCCATGCCAGACAGTCGATGCTAACAATATGATTTACAGTGGGGGCTCTCAGCTCAAACTCCAGAGGGGCAGGAAACTAAGGTCACCCATGCAGGTGGTCAACCATATCTATGTGATCAAGATCCAACAAAAACTTCAGAAAAGAAAGCTCAAGGGAGTCTCTGTGCGTACTGTCACATATTGCTGCTTGGAGGAGTTAGCACCATCCATGACACAACTGGAAGCTTTGTGCTTACAACTCTCCTGGACTCTAGCTCATGTGCCTCTTCCCTTGGCTGATTTTAATCTGCATGCTTTCACTGTGATAAACAATAGACATGAGTATCATAACTTTCAGTGAATTCTGTGAGTCCTCTTAGTTACTGAATTTGAGGGTGGCCTTGGTGACCCCTGCTTGCTACTGATGTCAGAAGTGAGAGAAGTCTTGGGGAATCCCAAACTCTGCATCACTAGATGGGTTTAACAGAAGATTGGAGATGACAGAGGAGTTAGCGAACTTAAAGGAAGATTAACAGAAATTTTCAAACCTGAAGAATACAGAGAAAAAATTAAAAACATGAACAGAGCCTCAGCAATACATAGGACAAAATTAAAAGGCCTAAAGTAACGCAGAGACATAAACAGAGGAGAGAGGGAGTGAACAAAAATAAATATTTTTAAAATTATGGGTAAAAATTCCCTAAATTTGGGGAAAGATATATATCTTTTGATTCAAAAGCTCAAAGAATCATAGAAAGGAAAAAAATACAAAGAAAGCCACGTTTAGGCATATCATAAACCGCTGAAAACCAAATTTAGAAGAAATCTTGTGAACTGTCAAGAAAAAATAAGCATACACCATACAGATTACTAATTCCACTGACTTCTTATCAGAAATAACAGGGGCCAAAAAACATTGGAAAGACTATTTTAAACTGATGAAAGATTTAAAAAAAAAAAAATCTACCAACCTAGAATTCTGTATCTAGAAAAAATATCCTTTAAGAATGAAGATGAAATAAATATATTTTAAAGTAAACTAAATGAAGAGAATTCATCACTAGCAGACCTGCATTACAAGAAATGCTGCGTGAAGTTCTTTAGGCTGAAGGGAAATGTTACCAGATAGAAACTCATATCTTTAAGAGTAAATGCAAGTACCAGAAATAGATTAATAAGCAGATAAACAGAAAACATTATTTTTCCTTTTAATTATTTAAAATGATAATATAAAACAAAACAACTAACATTGTACTGTGGAGTTTAAAAAGAACAAAGGTATAGCAATAAATGTGACAACTACAGCATAAAGTAAAGGGAGTAGGGAGTAAATGGACCTACAAGGTCATAAGGTACTTACATTTTACAGGAAGTGGTACAATGGTAGCTCAAAGTAAACCATGAAAAGTTAATGTCATCCTTAGAGCAACCATTAAAAAGATGCAAAGACAGAGCTAAAAAGCAAATAGACAAGTTAAAATAAAATTTATATGACTAAATTAACCCATAGACAGCAGGAAAGGAAGAACAGAGAACAAATATAAATGGGACAAATGGAAAACCAACAGTAAAATAACAGACCTAAATCCAACAATACCAATAATTATATTAAATGTTAAATGATGAAATTCTCTAATTAAAAGGCCATAATTGTGAAAATCAATAAAGAAGCAAGACCTAGGTAGATGTTATCTGTAGTTAAGCTAATGATGCAGAGAAATAGAAAGTAAAGACAGAAAAAACATGGAAAATACAAAAAGTAAGCATAAAAAGGTAGGAGTGAGTATATTTGTATCAGACCAAGTGGTTCAAGAAAAAAAGGCATGATCAATGATAAAAAGGGACATTTCATAATGATAAAAGGGCCAAACTGTCAGAAAGACAAAAATGATCATAAATGAATATTTGCCCAATGAGAGCTTCAAAGTACACGAAGCCATGTTTCACAGAATTAAATGGAAAAAGACAAGTCCACACTAACAGCTGTAGATTTTAACAGCTTCCTTCTCAGCTACTAACAAAACATATAAATAAAAAAATCAAAAAAGACAAAGATGATCCGGACAACGCCGTCAACTGCCTTGACCTAGACAAAATCTACAGACACCTACCGCAATCCTACAAAGCATGTTCTCTGACCACAATGGAATTAAACCAGAATTTGATAACAAAAAAGTATCTAGGAAAATCCCACATGTTTTAAATTAAACAGCACTTCTAAACAACACAGGGGTTAAAGGGAAATCACAATTTTATAAAATATTTTAAACCCAATGAAGATAAAAACATAATACATCAAAAATTATGAGATGCAGCTAAAGCACTGTTTATAGGAAATTTTATACCTGTTAATGCTTGTATTAGAAATAAGCAAGGTCTAAAATCAATGACCTAAGTTTCAACCTTGAGAGGCTAGCAAGAGGACCCAAAGAAAGTGACAGGAATAAAATGATAAAAATGAGACCAGAAAAATGAAATTAATAGGTAAGCAATAGAAAAAAAAATAACAAAAGCAAAAGCTGGTTCTTTAAAAAGATCAAGAAAATTGATAAATCTCTAGCTAGAATGATACAGAAAAGGGGGACAGGAGGTGTACAGGGTCAAAACACAAACTGCCAATAACAGAAATGAAAGAGGGCATATCACTACCTATCCTACAAGCATTAAAAGGGAAATAAGGAAGTATTACAAATTTATGCCAATAAATTCAACAATTTAGATGAAATGAACAAAGTCTTTGGAAAATAAATACAACTCATCAAAATGACAGATTTCTGACACAAGATAATAGAGAAAATATGAATTGTCCAATAAGCACAGCCTTCTACACTCCAGGTTCCAAGCCCTCCAACCTATCCTATGTGCCACTGTCTGACTTGTCTTCCTTCTAGTCAGTGTTCTCACTCCTACATTTCAAAACCTTCAGGAATTCCTGTTCACTAGCAATTCCTTGCCTAGTTTTCATAATAATCTTCTACCATCCTCTAGCACATCCCTGAAGGCTAATCATGCCACCATCCCTCAGATACGCCAACCTATTGCATCAAATGCCTTCTTTCACATACCCCTTGCCATCAATGCCATACCATTTCTGGCCAAATCTCAGCTATCCTTCAAGGTCCACCTGGGTGTCATCTTCTCCAAGAAGCTTTCCAGACTATTCCCAGCCCTCAGGGCCTCCCTTCTGGAAATTTCACGGCAACACAACATCATTAACACTGCTTTGTAGGGAGGCCACTGTTGTCCTATGTATTAGTCTTATTTTCCTAACTAAATTATAAGCTCTTTGATGGCAAGGATTTTTTTTTTTTCAAACTTCTCTATCACTTAAGGCAATTACTGCAGTAACTAGCACATAGTAACGATTCAATAAATACTTGAAATCTGTTGAATGAATATATCACACCAAGAACTTATTTCTATAGTTATTATTAGACTCTCTAGATTCTCATTCTGATCTCAAGACCATCTTCAGCATCATCTCCAGGGATTTCCCAGACTCTTTCTAACAACCATATTCACAAAACACTTGGTTACAATACGCAGAGGTAGAGGGGAGGGAGAAGTAGTGCTAAAATTATATAAAGAGAAATAAGGTTTTGTTGGTCACATAAGAAAAGGGGACTGAGTTTTACACTGCATTGCCACTAATATCCGCTAAGAATACACTAACACCAATAAGGTCATTGTCTCCTTGTTCTCTCCTCACCCTGAGTCCCTGTGGACACAACAAACCATGGGCTCCAGGCGCAAGGATGAGTTCAGCTTATACTTCTGAACACGCGTTAGTTCATCTTATACTTCTGAACACGCGTTTCTTTCATTCATTAGGTACCCACATCTATCTGGGTACAGAGGAAAGGTAACAATATCGTCTAAAAAGTAGCCAGTTACTAATACTTGTTGCTTCTTACCATTCCATATAAATTCCCCCAAATTTATCAGTGTCTTAACTGTAAGCAAGTACTATCAAAACACAGACTACAAATCTACCTTATTTAAATTTTTCAAAAATTATTTTACATTTACACCATAACTATCAATATCATTTGTGAATACACATACATTGAGGGGTAGAAAATACATTTCCTTTGGGGTTAAAGTCACCACGTAAAGAAATCCCTCTAAACAAAAAACCTCTCAAATTCCCTTTCATTGATGACTTCCTAGCAGCTTCCCTTTCATTTAAACCAAACATAGCTTTGTCTCATTTCATCCCCCTCCTCTCTAATTAGATAAATCTGATTGCTCTTCTCTCTAGACAGATTAAAAGGTTGGGGTGTTTTGTTTTTCCAGTATTTCAGAGTTCTAATCCTCAGAGCACTGTGATGACAGAAAGGATCCTGTGAGTTAGAGCAGGCAGGCTCCAAGGAAATGTATCTGAAGGAAATATACAACACACACAATGAGGAGATTCTATTGAATACAAACACACAGATTCCTGTAAAAGACAGTGGGTTACTCCAGCTATTTTCAGCCCATGGCCCTGCCCCTGGGTCCTGCAAGCAATCCTGTTCTTACCCAGATTAGAGGATGCGCGTCCTTCTGCAGCCCGGTCCTTGAGATCCTCAGCGATGCCCAGCTGCTGCTCATGGTACTGTTTCGCCCTCTCCAAATCCTGCATGCACCTGGCAGCGTGGCCCAGGCCAGCGTAGGCCCGCATCTCAATGGCCTTCTCCATCAACTCCTGGGCCAGCTCCAGCACGTAGTTGTGGTAAGACATGGCCTTGTCAAAGTTCCTCCTGTAGTGGTAGGCACTGCCCAGATTGCTGTAGGCGCGGGCCTCCTCTCGCTTGTTGCCCAGGTCCTTGGCTATCTTCAGATGCTGCTCATGGCACTGCACAGCGTTCTCAAAGTCACCCATGGCAATATACACAGCTCCCATGTTGCCGAGTTCTCGGGCTTCAGAAAGCTCGTCTTTGGATTGCTTGGCGAGAAGAACACACTGTTTGTGACTGGCCAGTGCATTGGGGTAATCTCCAATGGCTGTGTACACATGGCCCAGACTGCTCAGGGCTGATGAGGCTGCCTGGAGAGAAAGGATAAGGCAGAGAAAAGAAGGCACATCAGAAAATGGCTCTGGTTTGTTTCACCAGATAAAACGTTACAGAGTTTCCCTGTAACCATCCAATCCTATTTCCAGCGGTGTTTCTATCAGCCCTCTGCAGACCTATGCAGTACTGAAAAAGAGCACATCCAAACAGCAAGTTCCTAACAAAAGACAATGGCAATTTAATCAGTAACGTTCAATACCGAATCTCACAGAAACAGGTTGTGTGCCATATAACCTTCACCTTAGTGTAAAGACTGGACATTTCTAATATTGTGATATTATATCTCTGTTAATAGCTATGAACCTCTGCAGTATAAGAAAATGTTGAAGAAAATCAAAATTAATTATTACATATAATATAGCACAGGAAATTCATAGCAGAAATCCATGCCTGGCTCTTTGCAACCTAGGCACTTCTCAATTCTTGTTTTCTCCCAAAGCAAATGGATACATTACTAGCAAGGGAAATGTTTAGAAGGATGATTGATAATTTTGTGACCCAGGACCCACTGAAGGGTCCTATTCTCTTATCTTTGTTCCCTCAATGTGACTTCATCAGTGCTCGTTACTGTGAAGGGCTTAGATTTGATGAGCCCCAGAGGAAAACAACAGGGGAGTTACAACTACATCTCTGAATAGGGTGGTCGCCACGGGGCCTCACCACCGCTTTTTAGGCTAACATTGCTCTTCGAGCTTTGCTTTTCTTGCCTAGAGGCTCTCTCTTCTGATCTCAGCCTCTGTGCAGAAAGATGCTCTCTTCCTAGTCCCCTCACACTGCTTGCCACTCAAGCAGTTCTTGTCTAAAGAAAAGAACATGAGCCCTTTTTGCCTTTTTAAAGGTTTTAATGAAGATGACTATATTGGCATAGTGAACCAAAGGGAAACAAAAATAACAAAGATGTTACAGTTTCTAGAATCTCACCAAATGCAGATAGTTTTAGATTTTCATCTTTAGTTTCTAACTCCTTTGCAGAGACATAACAGGGAAGTTACACCAAGCTTCTCTTGCCCTTCTTTTCATTCAGCAACTTGCCTATCCTTCCCTTCCTTCACACCGTGCCTACAGCTAGAGCCACGAACGAAGGGTGCACTCTGCCACAAGTAGGCAAGTGATCTTCACGAGGGTCTCCAGGCTAGGGAATAACAATGAAGGAAGGCCCTCCTACCTGAAGTAAAGGGTATTTCTTTATCAGACGTGTTCTATGTCGGTGCACTTCAGAACACTTTTATTCATATTTTATAGTTGTGAATGGTTTGTTACCCTATTTCTTTGCCTGTGAAATAGCAGTTTTGATCAAAATAACTGAGACTGACCATCTTTACAATGCTTGCAAATTGTGTATTTGCAAAAGGTTCCATATAGTTTTAAGTTGCTTTTATCATTTCACAGATGTTCCAACAAAACGACTGAGGAAAACAGAGAGGAAATAAACACTTAGAAATGCACTTTTTTTTTCTTTTTCTGAGTGGTAGAGAGCAGAAACAAATCCATGAAAATCACAATCCTGTAGCAATGTGATTCTGGCAGAAGCAGCAATGATGTCACCAAAGAGCGTGCCACTTGGACGTGTATCGGCCTCAGGTTCCTACTTTGTGAACCTCTTTGGGATCAGAGGTTAAGACTTCTTGTCAGCACATTGCACATGGGCCTTTCTACTGCTCACAACTCCCCTCCCCATGTCTGACAATCTCTTTTCCTCCTTTGCTGCAGGCCCAGGGACTCAGTCTCTTTCCTCTCCTGTAATTGGCCCTCCCCTCCTTACTCTCTGGCGTCCTTCTGTACCCAAGCCAGGCTAGAGAGCAGAACACAGTCCACAAAACCTCCCATCTACAAATCTTTGTTGCCCTCAAAGTAAAACACATGGCTCTTTCACTATGGAGCCAGTTAACTTAGAATCAGACACACACGGTTCAAAACTGCACTGCTGTTTACTACTCTGGGATCTTTAGAAACGTAACTTCTCTGAGTCTCTGTTTTCCAGACAGATGTTTCTGGGTCCCAGCAGTAAGCCAGGAACTGAGTGTTTTCAAACTTAGCCATGAGCCTCTGTCAAATGTGTAAACCATAAATAATTCACTAGTTAATTCCAAACAGTTGATCTGGTTGGAGGTAATGAGCCCTTGAACACTGCAGGGAATAGATTTATAAGGCCTGGGGCAGGCACAGCACCCCAGGCATCACTGTTCTTAGAAACTTGTGGTTTATGGCAACTCCCAATGACAGCCCAGGGATCTTCTGCTTCTGGTTCTTCATTTCTGTAAATGCCAGGGAGACAGAGGAGCTCATTTGCTGAAGCTCTCCAAACATAAGGAAAGGGAGTATTGGGGCATTTCCCCTCTAGGGTGTGAGGGAAGAAGTAAGGATTACTGCATTAGCTCTTCCCTGGCACCTTCCTGTGACAGGCAGCACTATCAGGCTGAGACTCTTCATGCAGATGTCCTAGAAACTGGCATCTCTAGAAAGGATGATATAGTTTATGAAGCACACATCATAGCCTCTGAAACTAGAAAGGCAGCTTGATGTAGTATAAAAATAGAAAAGGATTTCGTGTCAGAGGCTCTGGCTGTGTAACCCTGATAAGTCATTCCACTTCTTCACTACTTTACACATAAAAGTATTTTCTTTATATGTAAACTGTTCTGATAATGACAGCAAATGTACTTCTCAGGGTGAGGATGGGATCATATAAAGCAGTGCATGAGAGTGTCCTGAGTAAACCGTAAAGTTCTTTGTAAATGCGTCACTAAGGTGTGGATGGATGTTTTATGACTGCAAGCTGGCTGGGCTGAGCTCTGTTACCAAGCAGAAGCCAGTAACGGCACCGAAAACATCAGTCATTATGACCAAACATCTATATTCCTATCAGTTGCCACAGGAAATGAAGACCAGTGTTTCACAGCCGCTGGGCAAATAACATGTGATGATATTTACCAGCTAAGTGAATTACAAATTAATCACTTGTCTTTGTTCCTGTTCCTGTAGAATAAGCTTAGATCTGAAACATGGTTTCAGACTGTTAAGGAGAATCTGAAGACCCATTATCTGTGGAGAATCACAGGCCCCACCTCAAGCAGATGCTGCACTTGCCACTAAGGTTCACACCGCCTTTGTATATTAATCTCTTTGAGATTTTTGTGCTAGAAAAGCAGCAGCTGCTTCCCACAGTGGAAACACTGTGGAACATCTGTATTTGAATACCTAAATGCACACAAACAGTCATGCTAACAAACTCTCTGGTTGAAATAAGACAATACTTTTCCCTTTATACAAGATATAAATTACTTGTGTTCTTGCCAAAGCCTGATTTCCAGCTGCAGACTTAGCACACAGGAGTCATTACCCCTTGCTCTGTGACCCGAATATCTGCAGAAGAATTGCACCTGACAAGTCAGTTTCATGGGACCTGAATCTAGAGAAGGAAACTTGCTCATATTTTTTCAAACCACCTTTAAGGACTTGCAGTTTGAGACATAAAATAGAGAAAGTTTAGACTACCCAAATAACCACATTGATGATACTACCATCAAATTTTATTTTGAAGAATTAAACATGTTTTCCTTCATATCTAGCATGTTTTTCCCTTTATTGTATGTATTTTCATAGGGGTTATATTTTGTGGGGTGATTAAATGCACATATAGAAAATATGTGATAAAACTGCTTATTAACTAATTGCATGCAGTTTTAAGAAAAGGGGACATGCACCCACAGCTAGTACCAGAAATACAGTTTTTCATCTTCACTGTCCAAATCCACATGCACCTTGTATTCCCTGCCAGTTCAGTGCCCACGAACCCAAAGGTACTAGGTTAACCACCTGCAACCCAAGAGGCAGAGGGAAGTAGAAGAATAGGCACAGACTCTGGAATCAGGCATGCATGGGTTCAAAGGGCAAACTGTGTGATATTGCACGAGTTATGCAACATTGCTAAGCCTCAGTTTCCCTCATGTGTAAATGAGAATATTAATACCTCATAGTGCTCTGATGAGTACTCAATAAGATAGAACTTGTAAAGAGCCCATTTCAAGGCTCACAGAAGATGCTCAAAAATTTTAGATGTTCATTTCTCTTCCTACCCTAACCAAGACAACACTCACTTAGCTTTATTCATTTCAAAGATGTGGTTGAAGATTATCAGAAAATAGAACATGATGTTATTTGTCACCACAACTAAAAAGACAACACAAGAAGCTTGTTCCACCGATGGCAAGAAGGGTCATTATTTTCATATGCTAAAGCACATTACTCATAGTACTCTTCTGCAAATGCAGGCATAAGAAAATTCACCCTATACTCCGGGGCATTTTGGAATCATTGGTATATCCAACACACAATGTTGGTAAAAGCACTTTGAGTGGTCAAAGCTTACACAGATATGAGTGTTTTGGGGTCTGTTGGTTGGTTCACTTGTTCATTCATTCATGTACTCAAGAAAATTCTCTAGACTCAGAGTCAACTAATTTTCGACAAAGGAGCAATGGAGAAAGGACAGTCTTTTCAAAAAATGGTGCTGGAACAACTGGACATTCACATGCAAAGAAAGTGATTCTAGAAACAAACTTTATACCTTTCATACAAATTGACTCAAAATGGATCACAGACCTAAATGTAAAATGCAAAACTATACAACTCCTAGAAGATAAGAGAAATTCTAGGGGACCTGGGGTTTGGCAATGAATATTTATTCATTGATTGATTGATTGCTGCATTGGGTTTTCATTGCTGCCCGCGGGCTTTCTCTAGTTGTGGCAAGCAGGGGCTACTCTTCATTTCGGTGCATGGGCTTCTCTTGTTGCGGAGCATGGGCTCTAGGCACACAGGCTCCAGTAGTTGCAGCACACGGGCTCAGCAGCTGTGGCGCATGGGCTTAGTTGCTCCACGGCATGTGGGATCTTCCCGGACCAGGGCTCAAACCTGTGTCCCCTGCATTGGCAGGCAGATTCTTAACCACTGTGCCACCAGGGAAGCCCGGCAATGAATTTTCAGATAAAACACCAAAGGCATGACCCATGACAGAAAAATTGTTTAGCTGGACTTCATTAAAATTAATATCTGTGCTCTGCAAAGGATACCATTAAGAGAATGAAAAGAGAAGCTGCTGGCTGGGAGAAGATATTTGCAAAACACATATCTGACAAAGGACTTGAATCCGAAATATACAAACACAAAAAACAAAGAAACTTAAAACTCAACAAGAAAACAACCCAATTTAAAAATGGGCAGAAGACTTGAACAGATACCTCACCAAAGAAGATACAGTTGTCCCTCAGTATCTGCGAGGGACTGGTTCCAGGAATCCCCACGATATTGAAATCTGCGGATGCTCAAGTCCCTCTTGTAAAATGGCACGGTATTTGCACATAACCTATGCACATCCTCCTATATTCCTTAAATCATCTCTAGATGACTTACAATGACCAATGCAATGTACATACAATGTAAATAATTGCTAGTACATGGCAAATTCAAATTTTGCTTTTTGGAACTTTCTGGAATTTTTTTCAAATATTTTTGATCTGTGGTTTGTTGAATCTATGGATGCAGAACCATGAATATGGAGGGCTAACTGTATAGAGATGGCAAAGAAGCATATGAAAAGATGCTCCACATCATATGTCATCAGGGAATTGCAAGTTAAAACAACAAGGAGATACCACTACACAGCTATCAGAATGGTGAAAATCCAAGACAACTGACAATATCAAATCCTGGTGAAGATGTGGAGCAATAGGAACTCTCATTCACTGCTAATGGGAATGTAAAATGGGACAGCCACTTTGGAGGATGGGTAGTTTCCTACAAACATACTCATAGCATATGATCCAGTAATCATGCTCCTGAGTATTTACCTTAATGAAATGAATACTTATGGCCACACAAAAACCTGCACATGAATGTCTGTAACACCTTTACTCATAATTGTTCAAAACTGGAAGCAATCAAGATGTCTTTCAATAGGTGAAAGGATACATAAAATTTGGTACATCCTTCTAATGGAATATTATTCAGCACTAAAAGGAAAATGAGCTACCAAGCCACAAAGAGATATGAAGGAAACCTTAAATATACATTCTTTAATGAAAGAATCCAGTCTTAAAAGACTACACACTGTATTATCTCAACTACATGACACTCTGGGAAAGACACAAAGCAAAAAAATCAGTGGTTTCAGCAGGGGGAAAAGGATAGAGCACAGCGGAGTTTGGATACAGGGCATCATACCTTTGTCAAAACCCATAGGCTATACAACACCAATAGTGAACCCTAGTGTAAACTATGGACTTTAGTTAACAATAATATATCAATATTGGTTTGTCAATTGTAACAAATGTACCACACTAACAGAAGATGCTACTAAGAGGAGAAACTGAGTGGGAAAGAGAGAGGGAAGGGGGGAACTCTTTGTACTATCTGCTCAATTTTCTGTGAATCTAAAACTGCTTTAAAAATGAAGTCTTTTAGTTAAAAATTAATAAATAAATTGGAGTTTTCTTCATTGGGGGAGTGGGTAATTCTAGGCAATGGAAACAGCACAAGCAAAGGCATGAAGTATGACAAAGTGTGTAATGATTAGAGACCAAGAAGCCAGTTAGACCTGGGAGCGGGGATAGTAGCTGGAGGGGAGTCTGGAAAGGCGGGTTTGGATGAATTCTTTGTGTCCATCAATTTGTAAAATCTAATGCCTTTCCATGTATGTTGTTTCATTTCCTTATTATAACAACCCTTCCAAGTGTATGCTGTTATTATTAAATTCATTTGTGAGATAATGCTAGACTTGAGATAAAATGACATGCCTAAAAATACACCATTGATAGCATTGACAACAAAGCCAGGGTTCAGGTCCACAGACATCAGACTCTAGCTCTCGTGCTCATCTGACTACAAACAGTTTAGCCTCTATTGAAGAATTTAAAATCCACCCAGGGGGCAATAACAGCCACAGTTTAAGCAGGGGACTGACAGGATCAGAGTCATACCTTCATATATTTCTAAGAAGTAGCTGAAAAGCAGGGAGATCAGTAGTAAC
Source organism: Hippopotamus amphibius kiboko (assembly GCF_030028045.1). NCBI lineage: Eukaryota > Metazoa > Chordata > Mammalia > Artiodactyla > Hippopotamidae > Hippopotamus > Hippopotamus amphibius. The sequence continues at coordinate 5,898,871 of NC_080193.1, read as the reverse complement.
AACAACAAAATGCTTAACTAAAATAATGACTAATTAGAATATAATAAGATCAATTTTAAGCACTAATGATATTAGGGTAGGCTTTAGGGATATTCACAAATATGCTGACACCTCTCCTTTGAAGCAGGTAAGACTGCACATCCCTGCCTGCATGAAGTCAGGTGTGAGTGGCTATGTGACCTTTTTTGGCCAATCAATGTGATTATACCCATGTAAAGCTTTAAGAACCAGCGCTTGCTTCACTACGTTTTCTCTTCTCTTTGCTACACACTGTTCCGTCAGAATTGAACTTTGTGACAATCACAGCAATGCGGAACAGAGCCCTGGCTGACCTGTAATGAATACACAGTGGGCACAAGAAATAAACCACTATGATCTGGGAATTTACTATTATTGCAGCAAAACCTGGCCTAGCCTAACCAGTACAATACTGAGCATAAAGTAATAATTTTCATGCTCCAATCACTATAGTTATAGTTGACACTATCTAGTGGTTCAATTATTTGAATTACCATAGATTTCTGGATGATGAAATTTTAGTCATTTTTATAGAAAAACTAAATTTGAAGAGAATTAGGTACCAAAAAACAGAAACTTAGCTAATCTTTAAAAATCTGTATTAACCCTGACACAAGGATCTACCTGGTAGTAATTTACCCACATTGCAGACTTATTTAGGGAGAATCAACAGCCACCCGAATACAAACCTGTAGAAACAGAAGACTGAATCATGTTTTGTGGGGTCTATACACTCCTACAGTCTTAAATGACATTCACTCCCTATTTAGTGAGTGTACTATAGCCTTAGTCAGCAATTAAGCTGATAAAGTAATTCTGTATAAAAAGTTAAATGATGGTCACAAATGTCTAGAATTGCTTACTCAATAGTAACACAAAACCAACTGTACAAAAATAATTTTAAAAATGTATAATCTATATTGTTGAGGACATTGTCCATGATACCACCTGATGTCATCTTTATAAGGACCACTGGAAAAATTTCTTTCAGATTTCAATGCTTCTACCAAGCAGCTGCTATACTTTTATCTTGAGAAAAATGTGAATCTTATAAGTAGTCACGTTTACCTTTTTGTTTGAGTCACCAGGAGGCTTATGATTTCATACAGAGCCTCCTTTTAATAGCCGGATAGAATCCCATAATATGTACAAACTCTACCCTGGCTTCGGCATATGATATGATCCTAATTCTCTCATTACTCTGATTTCTTCCCTTTTATGTTTTGTTTCCCGCTCCTACAAATCCTTCTTGGATTACAATAGAGAAAAAACAAATCAGCAAAACACAAACAAAAACCAGTTAAATGTTAAGGCTCTTGGTAGGGAGAAAGCTTCCTGAAATGGGATCTCTAAGAATTGTGAACTCACAGCCACAGCCTGAAGAAGAGATCTAAATACCACATAAATAGGGAAAATTTTAATTACATGATCTTTAGTAGTCGTCAATCATTTCATGTTGTACATGTTCAATAACTGGCGTCGGGTTTAGGATAATCAGTCTAACCAGTTTGTCCCAATTCCTAAACTTAGAGTTGGAGGAATATTCTGCAGTTATTACTAAAAAGGTAAGAGACACCACAATGAGAAGCTGATGCACCGCGACAAAGAGTAGCCTCCGCTCGCCACAACTAGAGAAAGCCCATGTGCGGCAATGAAGATTAATGTAGCCAAATAAATAAATTAATTAATTTTTAAAAAAAGGTAAGAGAGTGATTTGTGTACATCTGAATTCTTTCTACCATATAGTTGTAATAGTTGGTTCAACTCTATTACTATGAGCTTAGAGAGCAGTTAGTGACAGTTTTACAGCTTCTCCATAGTAACCTGACAGCTTTTTCTAATACTGTGGGGTCAGAGGAGCTTTCACAATAATTATTTTTATCCAAATTATATTAGGGTTGAAAGAATAATACAATGCCAGAAAGATCTATTACCTAGACCTAAGAGTTGCTATCACAGGTGATAAATTATTTATAATGCCCAGCATTAACACAGCAATGTTTTCAAACCAAGAATTTGTAAATGTCCTTTGCAGATGCAAATTAACAGATTAATAAGGAAACAAGCTTTCTTGTATGAGAAGCTGGGATGACAGATTAGCTATTAAGAGCAATTTATAGGTCATAAGATATGAAAGTTGGCAAGAAACACTACCTCTGCTGGCTCTATAAATAGTAAAACTGCATTTAGTTTCCCAAAGGTATCCTGTTAGACATTTTAATTATACCATAAAAACTGCCAGAATTTATAACGAATTCATTTTTTTTTAAACTTGATGCTCCATGTAAACTTGATTCAATACAACAGGCATCTGTGCTATGTGCTGTAACTGCCAAGCTGCGGCCAATGCAAGAGCGTGTGCTACTTCCTCGTGAAGGACTTCAGATGATGAGGCTGATGCTAAACGTCAGAGGAAAGAAATGTTCCTCCCTAACACCTCCTCCAGGTTACTTAAGGATTCTCCTCCCTCCTTTACACCTTTAACACCTTCCACTGCAGCCACATGCTATCCCCCTCTAGAAAGATTTTTATAAAGAATTCCGCTCTACATAGCTCTTCGACCACAAGATGGTGACCAAGTAAAAGTCCTAGAGTCTGGTAGTCCTATTAGGAAGTTGAGTTTGATTTGGGATAAATTCTCTTATGCACTTGAAATAATCAGTTAAGATGATTTTGGGAAACTTATTTCCCACTCTCAGTTTCACCCTACATCTTCGTTTTTTATTTGGGGGAGTGATAGGCAGAAAATTTAGTCTCAAATTAGTTTTTTACAGCATAATTCACTCAAGTTTCTTATGCAATAATTTGACCTAAGTTAAGAGAGATATTCTACCATAGCACTGTTTTAGCCCAATCAAAACTATTCCATTCCACACTTGCCAGCCAACCTGAATTTTAGTGGACTATAAAACATCATTCTGTAGGGAGTTGGAATGTAGTCAATCACCCTTCAAAGACTGAATCATAAAATCTGGCTTTGGCTGAGCAGGATATAATGGAGAAATGTGGAGAGAAAGAAAGATGGAAAACACATATGTGTTCAAGTGCACATACAAGACATTTCTTGGAAGGAAGAAAACCCAAGAAAAGGACAGCTTATTTACAAGGACAGGCAGATAACAATTTAAACAAGAAATCTTTTAATTGGATGGAAAAGTGTCCTCAAGAATCTTGGAAAGATGTTAGGAAATTAAGAAACAACTGAGAACTTCTGCTACCATCCATGAAGGAGTATCATTATGGCCCTCCCACTAGAAAGAACAGGCCCTAATGCAGGCTGAGACCTGAAATTCATGGGTTCTAACTGTTAAGGAAAAAATGGCCCACAGTCTCAGCTCTCTGTACTTTCGCTCATTCTGGCAGATTCAACTTCTATCCCTGTTGGATGATTCCAAACTCAGATTTCAGAATAAGAGACAGAGGATTTTAGATCTGGAAGAGGCCTTATAGATCACCTAATTCATCGGTTTTCAAACTTTGTTTAAATCAAATTAAAAATACATGTGATTTACATGATTAAAAGTGTCATTTTTTAGGTTACTTAGACTAGGGTGCACCTTTCTCCCAGCACCCTTAGGAGAATCTATGGCACCCTGCAGGTTTGAAAAACCACTTACCAGTGTTACTTTTTTTTTTTTTTAAGAATTTTATTGAGATATAATTGACATACAATAAACTGCATATATTTAAAGTGTACAATTTGATTTTTTTTTTCTTATTAGTAACATGTACATGGCAATCCCAATCTCCCAATTCATCTCACTCCAACGTTACTTCTCAATGTCTTTAGATATAGAAACTAAGACTGAGAGATGTCAAGTACCCTGGCAGCAAGTCAACCTGCTAATGACCAGGCAGGACTAGAGACCAAATCTTCAGGCCCCCCAGCTGGTACCCTCCTCACTGTGCTTTGCCCACATTCCATCACACCATCTCACAGTCACCTCAAACTCAAGCCTTCATTGCCTTTCCTAAGTCTGTCTTGTGATTTCCATGATTAATGAAAGAAGCGAACATTATCACTATTTCTTCCAACAACTGGTTAAAAGCTCAGTGTTATTGACTTTTCCCTGCCTTTTGGCCCTCATATTCAGCAGCCACCCAAGACCAGCTTTACCAGACCTGTGAAATTATAATTACACTAGTTTTTATTTAATAATCTTCACTTTAATGCCAACTGTTTATATACCAGATCCACTTAGAATTAATTTCTGACAGTTTTATTTTAAATAATAAATATTATCTTTAAAGTTATGCGACAATGTTAACAGATAAGGTTTGTAATATATTTTAAATACATACTGCTCTTCTCTCTAAAATCCAAGACAGCTATTTAGTGACAAATTCAGTGGCAAACTTTAATAACTTTAGTCAAACTTTAGTAACTCTTCTAACAGCTACTAATTCTGTCTCCTGAATAATAATGAACTTAGCAATTTCAGGGTAACGCAGGGACTAGAACTGTCTAGATTTAAACAGGCCATCTTCCTGACTCTGTTCTTGTTTCCTTATCTATAAAGTGGAGGTAATGATATCTATCTCATGGGATTGTTATAAGCATACACTTAAAGAGCTTAGAATCGTGTCTGGCATATTACATGTATTCAATCACTGCTGGCTGTTATTATAGATGCTAAACACCAATAAAATTGAGTAAATCAAGTATTTTTAAAGTCATATATTTATATTCATTTAATGTTTTATACATTTACTTAAAATTTAAATGTATTAAATTAGTACCTGCCTTCCTCTCTCTCATTATATTAATTTAAAAACCTGAAAATGTCATTTCCCTTTTGTGACATTTGTCACTGTTCCTTTGGCACAGAAATTATTTGGGCATGCAATCACAAAAACATTCCTTTTTGGGAATCCTCAAAGAAAGAAGACATCACACCAAGATCTAAAAAAGGAACACTATAAGTAACTGAAGAAAAACGAAAATTTTAATTAAGATCTTAAATTACATTTTAAAATATTAGCTTATCATAAAAATATCCAAACTGCTAGGTTTGGGTTAAATATAGGTTTTACCGATTGATAAAATTTCTAATTCCAAGTATGACCAAATTCTTCATCTTGTTAGTTATTAATTTTGTTTTTCAGTGGTATGCTTGTTTTGGATAAAAGTGAATATCAGAAAATGTACTAAAGTATTAAAAGAAATATGTTCTAAAGCAAAAAAGTGATGATTCATATATTTTCTATTTAAAGCAATAAGAAAAGATGCAAGATATGGGTGAAGGGAAGAGGAACACAGCATGCGATAGGTCAGACTAGGCCTTCCTGAAGCCAAGAGTTGTCTTTCTCATCTGTGAAACTTCAGATCCAGCATAACACCTGGCACATAGCAGGCACTCAGCAAACACTTGAAGAACAAATCAAACTGACAGTCATGGGACTTTCAGTCTGCACAAGGATATAAAAGAAGAAAACTCCATCCTCCGCGGTAAGAATGCCAGAATGAATGTGCAGTACCAATACCTCAACCTCAACCTTTCTGTTTAAGCAAAATTCTGATGCACTAAAACTTTCCTACAGCTCTATGAATAGGAAGTCCATAGACAAAGGTGCTTCTAGGTTACCACCTTGGTGTCTGTATGCCCAGAACTCATGGTCCGTCATATCTGTCCTTGTTCTTCTATCTGCTGCTCCTCATCTAATCGGCTACATTCTTGCTCAGTCTTATGAAATCTCCCTTTTACCTTTACATTGGTCACTTGAGAAATGAAACGATTAAACAGGAGCCACTATTATTTTTATTATAATACTGTTTTTTACTAAGAATGATTATAATGGCACCCCCAATTAGAGTCTAGGGAATTTAATCTGGGAACCATTTAAATATTTCTTAGAAAAAAAAAATTATAATAATAAGTATGACTATTATTCATTGAGAGTCAGGCATACCACATTTCATCAAATCAAAGTTGCCATCGCTTTAAGAAGCACTTTACAATAAAGAGACCAAGATGTTACAATTAAGTAATGAGAGTGTGCTTTCTTATTGATTGTAAAATCATCCTAGAGATTATCATACTAAGAGAAGTAAGTCAGAAGGAGAAACACAAATACCATATGATATCACTTATATGTGGAATCTAAAATACAACACAAATGAACATATCTACAAAACAGAAACAGACTCACAGATATAGAGAACAGACCTGTGGTTGCCAAAGGGAGGAGGGGGAATGGAAGAATTGGGAGTTTGGGATTAGCAGATGCAAACTATTATATATAGGAAGAATAAACAACAAGGTCCTACCGTACAGCACAGGGAACTATATTCAATATCCTGTGATAAGCCATAATGCAAAAGAATATGAAAAAGAATATATACATGTATAACTGAGTCACTTTGCTGTAGAGTGGAAATTAACAACGTAAATTAACTATACCTCAATAAAACCTAAAAAAAATTTAAATCATCATGATTTCAAAGATACTAAAACATGAAAAAAATGTGCATTTTAGAGTCAATAAATGATGATGTATCAGATGCCTTTTTTACATCATCCCAAATCCTCACCAGACCTCTCAGAGGTAGGAATTTTTACCTTAATTTGCAGATGAGGAAACAGACATCATTAAACAACTGGTCCAAAGTCAAAATAACTAATAAATGACAAGAGTGGGATTTAAACCTAAGACTACCTAACTGCAAATCTGAGCATTTCCATCATACGGCACTTCCTCCTCCAGAAATCTCAGACAAAAAATAAGGAAAACAGCAAGAGCACTTGCTCTGAAAGGGACTAGTTATTATTGCTGTTCACAATTAGGTGCTTAGACCAGCTTAGTAGTAGGCAGGTGTTTCTAATTTGCAATATTTAATAAAAAATGGCTATTGTCAAATTGTATCACAAACTGGATACAGACTCAGAATTTTACTAGAACCAAAGGAAAGAAAACCTGCAACAATTTGGCTATATTGTTGTTTTCTGAGTAAAATAATGTTTTACTCTCTACCCCCTAGATATAAAAACTACCTTTGGATGTCTTCAAGTTTGCCAACCTACCTTTGAATCTCAAAAGAGATGTATTTTATTTGATTAATATTATTCTCAGGATTATATATAAATGCTTAGATATGAAGTGAAGAGTTTAGGAATGTGCCAAGTCTAGGACTGGTTAATGTGTCTGGCATGCCTGAAAAATCCCAGAAAGCTGCTCCCAAATGTCTGCAATTACAGACATTCAAAAGATGCGTTGTGATTCAGGTTTAAGTTTACTCCATTTAGGGATAGAGGTGGTTTTCAACAATGATATTGGGCTATGAATTCAGGCAGGACCGTTTAAATGTGCCTTAGTAATGCACGTGTGCTGGGAGCTCAACAGGAAGAGTTAGCCGAACTTTTCAAATGGCAGGGTCTATTTCCAGAAGGTTCCATTCAAAGTATTACGGTATTAAATAGAGCCTGCTGTAAGTCGTGTAGTTTAATGGAAACCTCAGAAGCCTCTTTCTAAAAATATTTGGGATTAGAAATGGATTGGTTTACCTTGCTCGTAGTAGATGGTGAAAGGGGAGGTGATGATTTGGTCACTGTTAAAGAGAAAAAGCAGTGGGAAGGAGAAGATGAAGTGGTGAGTGATGACATTTCTGCCAATCCCCCCTTCCAGATGGGGGTGGGATACAGCTTTTTCCTGCTCTGGCTTCTGCCCAAGAAAGTAGCAGCACATTTTCCCCACAATAAAGTACATGTTGTATCATATCTGATTACACCTACGGCTTATTTTACCTAATTTTATAGTTCAGAAGAAGAGGAAAGAGGGAGAAAATGAAGGAGAAAACATGAGGTTAAATAAAGTTTTGCTTCCCAAGTTCTAAGTAACTTAATTGGTAGTGACTTCATTCTGTGCTTACTTATGTGCCTGGAATCTAAGAAAACTAGATAGAGATGCTGAATAGAGGGAGTAATTAAGTGAGAGTAAGGGTTAAGATTAACCTCTTGTATATAGAAGAGATGCAAAATAAAGAATGGAAAGAAGTGACAAAATGCTAGTATTAAAACATTAATCTACCAGAAATAATTTTTCATAAATGAGAAAGTGCAACAATTTGAATTTAAAAGAAACACAAAGCCTTGATTTGCATTCAGTGAGTTGTCAGAAAGACAGAACTGATTTTTTAACCTAATTTTTAGTGTAATAAAATTAAACTCGCTGAACTGGTGATAAAAGGCAGAGGCCACTATCCTCTAGGCTCCAGTCAGGGAGTTGCCAGCCTTTTACAGCAGCATCCAGATGTGCCCAAGTGAGTTACATTTCCCCCTGGGATGCTTCTTCCAACATCTTCTCTCTAACAAGATAAATAGTGGTCCTCACACTTCTCATGGGTGCCATCGGAGCCAAAACCAGAGCAGTGCATTAAACGCGTGTTGGGTACTTGAGAGCAATGTGGTGATTAAGTCAGCTGGGGGCATCAAGGATGTGCTTCAGGGGGTTGGTAATAAGAGTCTGGGAGATATATTCATCACTGGATACTTAATAAAATCCTCCGCATAACAATGCCCGCTGGGAATTCTAAGTAACTCGAGCATACTGTGAATACCAGCTGCATTCAAAGGAGATTGGCCTCACCACAATGGCAGAATCTAGATCGGCATTGTAGGCACTTTACTTCCAGAGACATCAAGAAAATGAATGTTTTTCAAAACTAACAAAGCATAGTTAAAATTTATTTATTCACTCATTCATTCAACAAACACTTGAGAGCCTAATATGTCCTAGGCCCTGGGAAGATAAAGACAAATGAGATAAGGCATCTGCTGCACAGCTTGGCAGACTGACTGGGAAAAGTAGAAGCAATAGACTTTTGGATGACTAGGACAAAGAGAAACCCCCAAGTTTCTCAACTTCTGTCAGAAATCTCAGTAAAACAACAGTAAAAGAATAAAAAAAGCTGTAAGCCCATAAAAACAAAAAGATTGAGAAAGATGCCAGCAGATGAGAGATATCCACCAAATTCTGGAAGATGGAAAGAAGATGGATGATGGTAACTGATTTAGTAGGACAGAGAAAACAGAAACTAAACTGCCTGCAAGGAGGAGCGCCAAGTCCAGCTGCAGAAGGCTGGAAAGAAGCAGGAGTTGAGGCACGAAGGCTTCTAAGTTCAGGGGAAGGGATGCAGGGTTGAAACAGAGGATGGGATATAAACTTATATAAGAAGCAATTAGAGCCTAGATCTCCCCCAATCTGGCAAAAGATGGAAGCCTACTTTCTGCAGATGTTTAGAGGTGAAGATAGAAATGAAATGCTATACTAAAAAAATCAGAGGATCAGTAAAAATCTGCATTCTGAATGGGGAGATTCTCCTCACCCGGCACCCCTCTTCACATTACAAGCCCCTTTGCTCTGCTCAGTTTCTGCTAAGCTGGCAGCTACATGTATATCTTCTGGAAGCAGACTGGAAGTTTCTGGGGAAACTGGTCCAAAGAAAAGATGTGCACATACTTACATGAGGGGATTCCCCAAATGAAAAAAAAAATAATTCTGTCTTTTCAACCTACAGTGAAATCTCTCTGTGCATAAGACCCACCCAACCATACAGAGGCTCTCATCAGTTCTTAGTGCCTCACTCCTAATATAAGCAGCCAGCCAAAGATTACCAGACACCTGAGGAAATCTCTGACATGAAAGACAGTGACTGAAATGAACAAACAAACAAAGAATTTACAACGGAAGAGATACAATGAGGGGATGAAAAAAAAAACTTTCAAAAAAATATAGTCTTCAGGGACATAAAATAACATACTGCAACCATGAACACAAAGTGCCGCACAAAGGAAAATTCAGAGAGAAGCCTTCAAAATTTTAAATGACAGCAGAAAATAAGCATATGAAGTAGAACAAATTGAAGAAGAATGTTACATCACAAGAAGTAGGATTTGAAACAATAACAAAGAAATAGAAAAGAGGGAGCAGGACAGATAATCCAATCAGAGGATCAACCCAAGAAGCCTAACATCGGACTAATAAAGCTCTAGCTACGGAGAACAAAGACAAAGGATAGGAGTAAACTGTCCAAAAAAATTTTTTAAGAAAATTTCCCAGAAATTTTACACATGAGACCCAGACAGTGAAAAAGAAGAATAAATGCCCGCTATAAACAGGGATAAAGAAAAGATCCCAAAATATTCCAGAGAGAAAAATCTGCTAATAAACAAATAATTAGGAATCAGAGTAGCACTGGGCTTCTCAACAGCAACTGAAAGTAAAAGACAATGGATCAAACACTGTCAAAATTCTGGGAGAATATCATTCCAATCTAGAATTATATTCCTAGCCAAACTATCAGTCAAAGTTGAGGGCAGAATTAAAGAATTTTGAGACGCTTAAAGTCTCAAAAACTTTACCTATCATGCATCTTTTCTCAGGGAACTAATGAGGATGTGTGCCAGTAACATATGGGTATAAACCCAGGGGGAAAAAAAAAGATGCAATCTAGGAAACCAAGGCTACAAGACAGTAAAGAGGCAAAGGGAATTCTCAGAATCACAGGAGAGGTCTGCTGTGCAGGGGCCTACAGAACAAAGAGTGAAGTTTGGACCAGTACACAGAGGCCTGCAAGAAGGATTTCTCCAGAAGAAGGAAAAAAAAAAAAAAGGTATGGATTATTTGATATGTTTGGCACTCTAGAAAGGAGATTTCTAGTTCCGTTCGAAAGTCTTATGTTAGTGACTGGCACATAGAAAAGCAAGCAAAACCACAGCAACAACAAAAACTACAGTAGTGATTAATTCTGATTTTGCAACATGTAAAGATCACTGGGCAGTGTGAAGAACAGACTGTGGCGGGGCAGGACTGGAGGCAGGGGAGATAGGTTAGCAGCTGAGTGACAAAGTCTGGAAGCAGCAGCAGTAGTAGGGATCAAGGTGAGGCCAATTTAAGGGAGTGGAGAGCTGGACTGGTAACTTCTGATACAAGCTCAATCTGTAACCTTAACCACAGTCTTGCTGATGAAGAGCTAAGGCAAAAAGAGAATTCTGAAAGGAAGAAAAAAAGGGGAGCATCATCATAATCAGTTAATTAACTGGGTGGAGCACTAAGCATTGCTTTTCTCATTAAGACGGCTAAGTAATTTCAAGACGACTCAACAAATCTACTTACTACTAGAGCATTGTGCTGGCCCTTTACAAGCAACAGGGTTAGGAATGTATCATTATTCCCCATTTTACTGATGAGGCATGGAGAGGTGAAGTATTGCATCCATGGTCACCCAGCTGAAAAGTGTCAAAGGATTCAAACCCAAGCTAGCTGGCCCCACAACCTAGTCTCATAACGCTTCTAACAACTACTTAATATAATAATTATCACCTCCTGAGTACTCTGTGTCAGGCACTGGGCTAAACATTTTACATGTGTTAACACATTTAATCTTCAGAACAATCCTATGAGATAGATACTAGTATCATCCCCATTTCACAGGTGAGAGAGAAAGTGACCTGCCAAAGGGCATCTAATTAGTAAGTGCTAGGATTCAAGCCCAGTCATTCCAGGTTAAGAATGAGCTGTGCTATAGGGTGCTGCCTCTTGTACCACTGGATCATATCACCTTCTCTGAAGTTACCTTGATTCCTCTAAATCTCCTTCTTTCCCTAGATCCAGTCATGGGCAGTGATGGGCACATCTTATGGAGGTATGTATGTCTTATGTAGCACATGGTGGCCTGGTGGCCAGCAAACATGCTTTCTTTGGTTCACTCAGTGTTTTCTGCTTTTCTTTTAATTCGGAAACCTCATAACAATTCAGGTTTTCAACTTCCCTGCGGGGGTGTGGAACCAGATCTGACAACACCAACCCATACTGTCTCTTACACAGGAAAAACCACCTAACTGAATAGTGGCTGTCCCCATCAGACACGCAAGTATGCACTTTCAAGTTCTCCAAAGACCTCACCACTGCACACATCAAACACACTGCATTCATTTGCAGTACTGCCTGGTTCCCTTGGGCATCTGCCTTTTGAGACCCCTGTTCTGAGATCAGACCTTTCCCACTCTGAGCCTCTTTATCTCTCACCTGTATTGCTTTAACAGCCTCTTAACAGGTCGTCCAGCCTCTACCCCCTCCATCTACTACTCCATTAATTTCCCTAAAGCGAAGCTCTGATTATGCCATCCCTTTGCTTAAAAACCTTTGATGACTTTCCAATGCGTACTAATCCAACCCCTAAGCTTGGCAAGTAATGACTTTCACAATTGCTATTCCAACCTTCTTTCTCACTATTATCTCCCTCCTTACAACCCAGACGTCCTGGCATATTTGCTGTTCTCTAAACATCCACCTCATTTCCTGCTTCTAGGCCATGGTCCATATTTGTGTTAAATTTTTAATCAAGAAATATTTAAATGCAAGTTTATTTTTTCAAATTATGCTACAGGCTTCTTTAGAAATCCTGGTTTATAAAATCAAAGGAGAAATAAAGGATTATCAAGTAAATGGAGATGAAACAATTGAAAATATACAGTTCTTCAAAATCAATATTAGATAGATTAAAAAGCTTAAACCTAAAAAATAAAACACAAAAAACTAGATGATATAGGTGATTACTTAATCTCTGAATGGGAAGGACTTCCTAAGCCTAGATACAATAGAAATCCCAAAGAATAAAATCAAAAGATATGACTGAATAAAAAATTTAAATTTATGTCAAAAACATCATAAAGGAAATTAAATGGCAAAAAACTTTCTGAAAAAATATCTATCATAAAGAAGGGATGAAAGAACACACAATTTACCAACAGAATGTAAATATATATATATGAAGAATTCATCTTCATTAGTAATTAAGGGAACACAAAAGAAAAGATTCAACTTCAACTTTCAAAGAGCAAAGAATAAAAACATAATTTTAAAAAACTCACCATATTAGTGAAAATGGAGTAAGGAGAGTACTTTAGGGTACTGTTTTAGGAATATAAACTGGTGAAGGCTTTCTGAAAAGCAACCTGACAGAACAAATCGAAAGCCCTAAAAATGTTCTTTGACACAATAATTTTTCTTCTAGACTCAAGACCAGGAATTTTCGACCTCAGCACTATTGATATTTTGGGCTGGATAGTTCTTTGTTGTGGGGGGGCTGTCCTGTGCATTGTAGGATATTTAGCAGCATCTGGGACCTCTGCCCTCTAGATGCCAATAACAACTCTCTCCCACCCCCACCCTTTAGGAAGTATACACACCAAATGGACACAAGTGTTACTTTAGAAGGATAAGGGGGAGGGATAAAAGGTACATTCATTTTACCTGTAATATTTTTTAAATTTACCATGAGAATCTATGTGTATATTTATACACTTTTTATTTTTAAAAAATTTCAGAAATAAAATATACAAACATATTAACAGTAATTATCTCTACGTCATGAAACTGGATGACAATTGTTTCTGTATAATTTATCTATAAATACTGATTTAAAAATTTTTAAATAAAATTAACCTTATTTTTGAAGAAAAGAACAAAGACTGAAAAAGATATAAAAATGTTAATAGTGCTTTCAGTTGGGAAATGAGATGACATGCCATTTTTGTTTGCCTATTTGATCATTACTCTCTAAATTTTCTACAGCAGCATGAACTAGTTTACTATTCAAAAAAGCTTTGCTTTTTAAAAATCCTAGTCTTATTAATTCTGAATTAAAAAGAACGGTACCTAAAGAATAAATTAGGACCAAATGGGGTCAGAGATAGTGTTGGTATATAGCTGCTCTTTACAACGCAGTTCGAAATCCTAGCCTCCAAGATCAGACACCAGCGTTGGGAAAGAACTGTTTAGAACTGGATTTAGAATTGCAAGGCTAGGAAGATAGCTCCTCTGAGAGCTTAGGAACCATGGGAAGACAGTTAGGGCCCAGAATGGGAAACAAATGGGTGTGATGCAGTCTCGAACAGGCCATTTCCAACTAGCAACTGAGGAGCAACAGGAACACAGTGACTGGTTAGAAGCCTGGAAATGGCCTAATAGGAGAAAGATTGCAAACTCTGCTGAGATAAACAGCTGAAAATACATTCTCAGAGACCTGCTCTACTTGATTTACAAGTATAAAGTCATATTATGTGTTACTATGTAAATAACTTTGGGTCATTTTTATTTTTAAAAAGCACAATTATATTTCTTGGAAAATCTTTATCCTCTGGTTTATCTATTCATGAAGAAAAAATGGTACTCACTCAGCATCCACTATGTGCCAGGCAGCTGACACACGGTGGCTTACTTGCAACTCAAAACACACTAGGGCTGAATGGTGTTATCTCACTTCAAAGGTTGGAAAATTGAGGGTCAGTCAGGTCATTTAACCAAGAGCACACAGTGTGTAAAGTACAGGAGCAGCACTTGATCAATGTCAAAATTAATTCATTCAAACAACAAAAGCAATAGTTTTGAGCACCTATTATCTGCCAGCTAGGCCGGGGATGTGACAATGATCATGATAAACTCTGCTTTCATGAAGAGTGTGAGGCTAGTGTAGAGCACAGACTTCACACAAGAAATTACAGCACAGTGTCTGATGAAGACTTGGGGAAGTGTAGCAGATGAGGTGAAACTGAAGAACTCAACCTCGGGTAGAGACTAGTGGAGGCCTCCCAGAGAAACAGATTTAAAATGAAGCCTGGGCCAACAGGCATATGAAAAGGTGCTCACGTCGCTAACCATCAGGGAAACACAATTCAAAACCACAGTGAGATATCGCCCACACCTGCTAGAATGGTTTTTATCAAAATGACTGGAAACAACAAGTGTTGTCAAGGATATGGAGAAAAGGGAAAACTTTTTCATTGGTGTGTTGTTGGTGGAAATGTAATTTGGTGCAGCCAGTACGGAAAACAGTATAGAGATTTCTCAAAAAATTAAAAATAGAACTACCCTGTGATCCAGCAATTCTACTTCTGAGTATTTATCTGAAGAAAATTAAAATACTAACTCGAAAAGATACACACCCCCCCATGTTCACTGTAGCACATAGCCAAGACATGGCCTAAGTGTCCACTGATGGATGAATATATAGACATAGATATAGATACATATATAGACATAGACGTAGATACTCATATATATATTTCAGCCTTAAACAAGAATGAAATCTTACCATTTGGAACAACATGGATGGACCCTGAGGGGCATTATGCTAAGTGAAATAAGTCAGACACAGAAAGGCAAATATTGTATGATCTCACTTATACATGGAATCTAAAACAAAACAAAAACAAAACACATCCAAGCTCACAGATACAGAGAAGGGACTGGCAGTTGCCAGAAGCAGGGGTATGGGTAGGGATGGGGACAAAAACAGTGAAGGGGGGTCAAAAGGTACAAACTTCCAGTTATAATATGAATAAATCACAGGGATGTAATGTACAGCATGGTGACTATACTTAATAATAATGTATTGCATATTTGAAAGTTTGCTAAGAGTGATCTTAAAAGTTCACATCATAAGAAAAAAATTTTTCTATGTATGGTGACAGACCCCAACTAGACTTACTGTGATGATCATTTCACACTGTACACAAATATCAAATCATGTTGTACACGTGAAACTCACAAAATTGTCATATGTCAATTATACCTCAAATTTTAAAAGCGTAGGAAAAAAAGAAGCCTGAAAGATGTGTGAGACTTAGAAAGGTGAAGTGGGACAAAAAGCAAGAGGCAAAAGAGAGCATGAAACTTTCAAGATACTGAAAAAAAACTCAGTGTGGGTGAGTCATGCAATGTGACCAAGAGCAGTGAGAAAGAAGATGAGAGAGGACGGCAGGGACAACTAGGAGCACCCAATGGGCTGAAGTAAACAAGGCAGGGCTGTGGTCTGATTTGGGTTTCTGAAAGATGTGACTATAAAGAAGCAAAAAACTTGGGGAGGGGAGCCAGTGTGGACACAGAATTATCAGTTAAGCGGCTGTTCATCAAGTCCAGATGAGAGAGGCATGTAGCCAGAACAGGGGTGATGGCCCTGGGATTAGAGAGAAGCGAGCAGACACGGGGAATACTCAGCACACAGAATTGAACAGAATTGTATAGAGCTTCAGAGGCCAAATGAAATAACCTACTCTGAGTACTCATTATGTGCTCAACTCTTTACACATGTCGTCTCTAGACCATGACAATCCTATGAGGTAGTGTTTTCCTCACTTCACAGGAGAGGCAGGGGCTCAGAGAGGCTTCATAACTTGTCTTCAGTCTCATGGTTGTCAAGTGGCAGGACTGGGATTCAGACCTTAGTCTGACTTCACAGAGCCACAGCTCTTTTCAAAATATAATACTACATCTGAATAGATTCAGAAACTTTAAAATCCTGCTTTTATTCAGCAGTTTAAAAACATGAGAAACAAGGATAGGAAGAAGAATTTTCTTTGCATCATCATTCTGTACCTCAGATTTATAAAGCTATAAAGATGTCAAACTAGCAGGGACCTTGATCATCAGAGGACCACAGAGTTTTACAGCTGTCCTAGAGGGGCTTCCGAGGCGCCTGCATTGTCTAGCTCTTCCCTCCTTCCAACACAAGGGACACCAAGGCTTCCTGTGTCCTAATTTTGACTGGTTTTCTTCCTGTTTTTAATTTTTTGAAATTTTCATACAGAGAAAAGTATTAATATAATGAATACCTACAATTCAACTTTAACAAATCTTAACAGTTCTCCATATTTGCCTCAGGTTTTTTCCTTTTCTTTTTTATGAAAAATAAATATTACAGATGCAGTTTACCCCCTTCTTCCCTTTCCAGAGTAATAGTTATCCTGAGTCTGGTGTCTACCACTCCCATGCATATTTCATATTAGTACTGTGTATTCTTTTTTTTTTTTTTTTATTAGATTCTCTGCTGTAGTTTATGAACTGCTTGGGATTTTATCTATATATAGAGAAAAAGGATACAATTTTTTCAATTTCTTTTTTTAAAATTTTATTTATTTATTTATTATTTTTTGGGGGGTACACCAAGTTCAATCATCTGTTTTTATACACATATCCCCGTATACCCTCTCTCCCTCGACTCCCGCCCCCTTGAGTCCCCCCCATCCTTGCCATCCCAGTCCTCTAAGGCATCTTCCATCCTCGAGCTGAACTCCCTTTGTTATACAACAACTTCCCACTGGCTACCTATTTTACAGTTGGTAGTATATATATGTCTGTGCTACTCTACAATTGTTAGCATTTTTGCATGTTTTCAAATTTCATAGAAATAGTAACATATTGCACACATGATTCCGCAGATTTTATTTTCTACATGGATTTGCATTATTTGTATTTTTTCGTAAAAAACAACACGGTAAAGTGAGGTAAGCACGGGCTCGCTCTGGGAGAGCCAGGTAGGCACTGTGGCTTTTTCACTTAAGCCTTCAGGCAAGTTACTGAACTTTCCAGAGCTCCAGCTTCTTGATTTGTAAAATGGAAATAAAGAGCTACTTTGCAATGCTATTGGGAGGCATAAGATAATACCTATCTTTATGCCTGGCACCAAGCAAATATTCGATAAATGTTAGCCATTATTTGCCACAATAAAATAGTGTACACTCAATAAACTGGAGCTATTTTTATTGTAACCTGTAAAAGTGCTTTATATCTGTTCAAGAATCCTAAGTCTTGAATAGCTCGAAGGTCCCCAGTGCCTGACTGTGTTCATGTAACCAAAGTTGTGATAATTTCCAGGTCAAGTCTCTGTGAATTTTTATGTAGTCCCCTAACCAGCTGGGCTTGGCTTGTTTATTTTAATGGCAGAATTAAACTGCTAATTCTTTGATCTCTACCAAATGCCATTCTATGTGACTGTGATCAGGAGTATAACTTGCAGAAGTCTTTTAAAGCCTAATCCTGTCCCCCAGCCCCAGCCCTTCACCTCTCCCATGGACAAACCCATCCCGCTACAATTCTGTGTTATCCATAAACTTAATGAGCATTCATCTGTGTTTTCAATAAAGATGCTAAACATGGGCTCAGGACTGACACCAGCAGAAACACTTGGTGGTGCTTCTGTCATCTTGGCTTCACCTGTCACAAGAAGACTGATATTGTGTCTTCAAAAGCTCTTTCTGATTATGTTATTGCTCCATTTAAAAAGGAAAGAAACAGAAAAATGTTTATTCACTGCCTTATTTTTAATACCTCAGTCTGACTTTTCATACCTACCTCTGCTGGTTGAAACTTCACCCATTCTTCATGATTCTTCTCAACTACCAACTCCTTCACAAAATCCATCCTGACTTCCCCCTGCCCCAAAGGGGTAATTTCTCTCTTCTGATTCCAGAGCCTGGGCCTGTGGCACAGAGCTCAGCACGTAGTTAGCCCTACACAGCCCTGATTAAACCGCAAGCTTCTCCAGGGAAAGACATCCTACTCACTTCTCTCACAGGAGTCAGAAGAGCTTGTTAAGAAGGTACTGCCTGGAATTCAGTAACTATTAGGACTTGGTACACTGTGATGAGACACCAGCCAATATGCAAACCATAACCACCACTGAGTGCAGGCCAACCTGCTCATTCTGATGTCCACATGGATTCACTCTCTCTGTCTAACGGTTATTAGTAATAGCCAAAGTCAGCAACCTCTGCCATGCCTGGTCCTTTATATGCATTCATTCTATTCTCACATTAATCCTGCAAGAGGAATGGAATTGTCCCCATTTTCCAGACTGCAGTATAACTAGAAATCCAGGTCTTCTAACTCTGAAGCCCATGTTCTTCCCACTTCAAGCATCCAACATAACAAACACTAGCGTGATTCTCACGGCTCTGCAAAGTGGCTACCTGCCACACGCAACTGAGCTTGAGGCAAGGAACACAATGAATAAGTCAGTCAGGATGCCATCCGACACAGCCAAACAGTAAGTCATAAAAAACACAGTATTTCCCAAGATTCCCAAGTCTCTGGTCCTTCCATCCCCCAGAGAAAATCCCAATCCATTCAGGATATTATGATAAAAATTTATTAAACACTCATAAACGCTAGACACTACAGGGAACACTAGAAAAACACTGCTATGTATCTTCACTCTTATTCAAAGAAAATTAAGTGTCTAAATGATGAGGACTCCTGGTAGCAGTAAACACTACTTTATTACTTGCATTTTCCCCACCCTTCTCTTAAAACTGTGTATTATTTATTCTCTTGGATTTCAGATGAAAAGGCTGAAAACTAATATGTGTTCCAGTAAAATATGATCTTAGTGGAGAGCATACCACCAACTCACTATCAGCCTTATCTCTGTCATAAGGATCCTTATGAAATATTACCTATAGTGTTTTCATGTTTCTTTGCTCCTTTTTAGACTGAAACAGGGAATAAAAGGGCTTAAACCTTTTATACGAATACAGTGAAGACAAAAAGATGCTCTTTTATTTTCATGCTAGAATCACCATATGGGGTGAGGATGCCTCTATTCAACCTCATTTATTTCTCCACAGTAGATCTGGATATTCTTTCCTTACGAATATCCTCAAATTTCAAAGGCTCATTTTTTTCTCAGAACCTCTGTTCAAGGTGGTACAGCACAGTAATTAATACACGTGACAAGACCAAAAAAGATCATGTGTACCTTGAAGCCCAGACTAGAATTTACACCCGATGATAATTCTGCCCAGCTGCCCCACACTCCAGGGTCAAGTTGATATTAAATTTTAATAAAATGACACTTCCATCTAGCGGTTTCCTAAGGACTGAGGGAACTGAGATTAACACAGGAAAATATCGGACAGGTGAATGATTCACCTATTTAAATGAGAATTTTCAATGCTGAAGATGTTAAATGAATTACAGAATAAAACATTTGATGGGACAAATATATTCAAATTAAACATCTGAGAACACCTGAAATGAAAGTATGATTTCCTACATCAGGGAAGGAGCCCACATAAGCCCAAATCTTCTTCCTTTCCCCATGCATGAATTCCTTTAACAAGCCACAAAATCATTTATTTCACCATTAGAGATTAGGCTTAAATGTAAATAACCTCTTGGAAGAAGAAGCACATTGATTTTCATGAAATAACACTGATTTATGTCCACACCTACTCCCCACCCCACAACACACTGATTCGTGCTAAGGTTTAAGTATCTGATGAGTAGAAAAGGGTTACTATAGACTGTCTGCACAAACCTCTAAATAGCCAGGGGATGTCAAAAAAAAAGAGAGGGGAACATTAATAGAAATTTGGAAAGGAAGAGGTTAGAGTCCAAAGATCTGAAGCAAAACATTTAAAATTACACCTATGTCCCTTGGAAGCCAGCTTGCAAAATCTACTCCTGATTTTTCTAATTTTGCATCAGGTCAGCTGTGAGATACTCCACAGTAATTGCTAATTAAAATACAAAAGCCCATGATCACAGACTGGTAAGTGATGATAAATACATGCATCTACAAAAGATGGTTGAAACCTAAAAATTTTGGTTAATAAATGCTCTAGCCCCCTCAGATTTCTTTGTATAAAATACTGGCTCACTGTGGGCTCTGACTCAAGTTATGGTCACACAGCACCTCCAGATCTTTTGTTGGTTAATTCTTTGGAGAAGTAATAAAATGTGTCCATATTCTAATCATCTTTCAACGTTAATAACATTAGATGCTAATTACAGTGTTTGTGCTAGCCCAAGCAGCAGTTAAATGTCCAGAGCTAGTAAAGAGAACTTAGTCTATCATATTCCTCAGACGTTAGGCCATAAAGGAAAATTTAGCCAACTCTGCTAAAGCACAAATCTGGTAAACATGTCCCTTGCAGTAGATGAGCTCTGATTAGTATTTTCTCTGTTAAATCATTTGAGACTTGAGAGCTGCATTTTGGCTTAAATAGCACTAGGGCATCATAAAAAAGAGATGGGTCCTCTCACCAGGGGTTTGAAAAGTCACTGAATGTTGGCTACAGGGAAGCCAGAAAAACGAAAACTGACACATTTCTACCCTGGGAGCCACACTACATTCTAGTTGCCATCCTCATTAGTACTTTACTCAGCACTATTGCAAGAAACAGCCTCTCAGAAGTAATTTAAGTGCAACTGATTCACCTTATTACAGATAAATGGGGAGAAGTCTCTGGGCAGAGGAGGGAGAGGGGCAAAGGCAATAAAACTTGAAGGACAAAGAAAAGGGCTAACTCATTCTACATTTCAACACTGGATTAATATAAAATGTTCTTAGGAAGGCAAACATAGGACAATCCTCCAAATGTAAATGTTTCGACTGTCCGGGTTGGGATTATCTATTACTGGAAGTTATCTACAAATTGAATATATACCCTTAAGGAGAAAATTCTGAATGCAAATAACTAACAAGTCACTAAGCCCTTTGAAGAGGATGGCACTTGATTTTGTTGAGGCCAGGTAGCTGTAAAAGGGGCACAGTAAATGGACCGTCAATAAATAATTCTTTACTGCTGTGACACAGTACAATCACTATGGGTTAATTCATCCCAAAAAACATTGTAGCATTGCACCAGAAGAACACAAAAACACTGACCCCGAAACACTATCCTTGGCTGCATGGTACACTGAAAAGGGCAGAAGGCCACCTTTGGAATCAGATAGATGTGGAAATGAATCTTGGCTCTACTACTTAACATGTATGACCTCCAGTAAGTTATTCATCCTTCTGGGTCTCAATTAATCCAGGCTATAAAATGAGGTCAATAATACTGCCCTGGTAGATTCTTAATAATGTAAACCCCTGGCAGAGCACCTAGAACATAGTAGGTGTCCAGAAGAAAAACATTTTTCTAAACTCAGCATTAGAACCATCAATATCAACATCAAAGGGTGGGCTTCAGAGACACTGGAAGGCTGAAGGCAGAGACACAGTTCAGGGACACACAGGAATGTTCTCTATTTTCTCTCCAACAAAAATGAGTTGGCCTCGCTCACACTAAGCCTGGTGGAGGATCCAGGAGAGCACTATCTCTGTAAATACGTACTTAAATAAAGCACATGCACTGTACGTGTAAAGCTCTTCTGGCACAGTGATGAAACTCTCAAAATAAAAAGATGTGACTCATCAACTTGTAGACATTAACTATGTATAACTTTGTGTGTGTCAATCATGCCTTAATAAAGTGGTTTAAAATAAATACAAAAAATAAGATAGTTTTAAAAAAAAGAGGTTGTAGAGTAGGAGGTACGCAACCTAGCAGAACTTGACTTGCACAGGGATTGTTTTCAGAAGCTGTGCGCCCTGCAGGCAACAAGAACGCTATGCTGCACCTATGACTACTCTGCATAGCCACTTGCTCCCACGAGTCCTATACACATGACACGATAAAGCTAGAATTTGCAGTAGGTGTGTGGTTGTGTGTATGCGGAGTCTCTTCCCTCCATTCTGTAACCTGCCTAAAATGCTGCAAGGGGCTTAAATAAAGGACACGTGGACTTTCCTAGAAGCATCCACTGATATCCATAAATCCTAATTTCTTAGTAACTAAGGACAAAGTAACTTAGCATTAGTCAAGCCTAATAGTACCTTTCTGTGGTTCGCAGTATTTTGCTTCACCAGCCCTGGCCACAAAACTCCATACTACATTTGGTTCTTCGTCCACATAATAACGCGACTAAAACAAAGAAATAGCAGAGATGCTGGAACTGCCACACACTTCCTGGGTGGGTTGGTAAAAAGGGCACCACACTAGAGGAATCAGAAGAAGCAAGTTCAAGTCTCAGCTCTAGTTGAACTGGAACAGTTTCTAACGCTTTTGTGCCACAGCCAGAAAACAATGCAGTTCAAAGATTCTGGAAATCTAGGAAAAAAATAGCCACACACCCACATATGACCTTCATGACCTCCCCTAGTTTACCAGGCACAGCCACAGTCCACACTTACACAAAGGTAACTTGTCTTTTTTTTACATAAACTAATATTCTATGAATTCAAGTTACAACAATCCATGGTCTTCTAAAATATTAAAATATGGCATTTTAACCTCTAACCATATATATATTTCAAACCTTCAAAGATGCAAAAAGGCTGCAGTCAACACCTGGAACTGACTCGAAGACTTGACAGACCTAAAACCAATTTCTGCCCTGAGAAAAGGTCTGTCAGAAAATTATGTGCTTAGATTTGAGACTGAAGATACTTATCCTCTATATACTAGAGGGTCAATCTCCAATCATTCAGAAGAGCAATTGCTCACTAGAATCACCTGGGCCCTGCCAAGGAAAATTACGTGCTTTGTAGCCACTGACTCAAAACAGATCAGCTGAATTAAAAGGTTTCTCAGACACACAGCCTTGTTAAACAGACTTAGCATACACCAAGAGACCACGGTTCTCATAGTTTCGTATCTTCACACCAAGAGATCTAGAAGTTGGCCACTACTAAACTGGCTGAGAGCCTTCTCTGTACTTCAGTCCCCTTAGCTATAAAAAAGGAGACTAGATCATATGGTCTGCGTGGTACCTTCTAACACTGCAATCCAGTACCTCACTCATTCATGACAGCTACTGCTGTGCTACCATTTCCCACACTGCAAAAGGAAGGTAGAGTTTCCAGTGATGGATCACAGTCATTGGGTTTTACTGTGAAAAATAATGCCTCCCCTGCCCTCTTGCTTCTTTGTTTCCTAATTTGGCAATTAACTGTCTTCCCCACAATAGTGGCCTCACTCTGAAATTTATCTCTAAGGAAATAAAAGCAAGACCATCCCAAGCTGACAAATCTCTAAAGTGATTTTAAAGCACGCACACCTGTGTGTGAGGATATGTTTGTAAGCACAGGTATGTTGGGGTTGGGTCAGAAGACTAGGATCCTAGTGACCATATGCAAAATGAGAATAAAACCATCTTTTCTACTTATCTTAGGGATACTCTAAGAATCAAATGAAAGACATATGGGAAAAGATTTGTTAGGTATAGTGCAAACATGAGGCATGTTTTTATTAACTTTTTTTTTTACTCTTATACACAACAAGTACCTTGAAATCAGACAGAAAAAAGCCAGACTTGCACAGAGTAGAGTCACTAAATTTTAACTGGCTAAAAACTTAAATAGCAGAAAAGACTGTGAATGAAAAGCATTATATGACTCAATAGACATTTTCTGTCTAGCCCTGTGGGCTAGGCATCACAAGCCTGGGTCACTCCTGCATCCTCAGCAGCCCGGCACAGCAACGGAGACAGAGAGAGGCACTCAACGTTTGCAGAATGAAGGAGTCGCTGAAGAGCTCAGAGTGCAGTCTGGAGACCTGGCATGCAACAAGCGCAGTAACTATCACAACTGATCAGAAAGAAGTTCACATGGTCCAGGCCTGAAGGCAGGAGTGATCAGTCAAGCTGGACTGGGTTCACTAAGTGGGGCGGGGGGGTGGAGAGGAAGTCAGAACAGCTTCAGGAGAGGAGGTGAGCTTGGACTGAGCATTCAGTGTACAGACTCACTCATGAGTCTAACTCTCCTTTAGCCACAGGTGTTTGGAGTGATACAGGTGGTAACACATGAGTTGCTTGTTGTGAAGTGGGGTACAGTAAGGAATAGATTGTGTTTATGTCATCTTTGCTATGTGTAATCCTACTGTGCTGAATTTATGGGCCTTACATGGCCTCGTTTACAAAGTTAAAACAACAACAACACGGCAAGAGGTAGTCACTGAGGATGAAAGGATATTGGCAGCTTCCACCAAGGTTACCGATAACAGTTATCGGTAACAGTTGTTACCAATCCTGAGGTCCACTAAAGATGTTAATGACTGCAAATATTATTTTCAAGGATAAACTCCATGTGACGAAAACTCAAGTTTGGAGAAAATATTACATACTCTCAGATACACGCAAGAGATTTGCCATAATCAGTTCTAGCTTATTCATTAGGTGTCATTAAATAGTCCAGGTCAGAGAACTCACGGCTCCTAACAGTTGTGTTAATGACTACACAAGCTATACATCACCCTAAAGCTGTGGTCCCAAGAATCACTCTAGACTACAGGAAAGATGGAGGGGCAGTAATTAACAACCCCAATTATATTACTTCCTGACTGCAAGGCTAAGGAATTATTTCAATGGCAAGTTTGACTGCAACCTACATAAACTGGTCAGGAAAACAGTCTACAGTTTTGCACCATTAAAATTGAGTGTAACTTGCCAGAAAAAGCTACAAATGACCTAACAATAAATTAAGACATGAATATAAAATGAGTTTTACCACATACCTATTTATATCAGTTCAGCCAAGTCATGTTTAATTTATGGATTCCATTCAATAAAAAAGGAATTGATGAAGGAAAGTGCTAATTGTATATAATCTCCCAACATGATCAGATTTCTTTCTCAACAGCAACATCAAGGTGAATAGTCTGAATAAAGGTGAAACAGGCTCAACATCATTAGTGACAGGACTATGCATCTTTAAAGTGCTTATAACAATTTAGTTTCAGAATAGACATGTAGGTACAGGAAACAAAATATAAAGCATCAGTTCTAAAAACACTTTTTGGTCTCAGGACCCCTTTGTACTCTTAACAAGTACAACACTAAAGAGAGTTTTGTGTGTGTGAATTTTACATTTCAATATTATATGAGAGATTAAACATGAAAAAATTTAAATATTTATTAACCATAGAAAGTATAAACCCATTACAGGTTTAATATAAATAACACATTTTTATAAAAACTAACTAGATCCTCAACCACAACAACAACAAAATAATGAAAAGTGGCATCACTGTATTTTTAAAAATCTTTAATGTATGCTTAATAGAAGACAGCTGGACTTTCATATTTATTTCTGTATTTAATCTGTTGCAATATGTTGTTTGGATTGAATAAAATCTAGCCTCACACAGATATGTAACTGGAAAAGGGAAAATTGCAGATATTATTCTTTAATACTACACCAAAACTTGATAAGTGATATTTTTTATAGGTTAGCTACAATGTGGAACCTGAGACTATACCAACAAGCTTTTCGTACTCTGTTCTGTTTAAATACATTGGTCTATCTTGCACTTTGAATGGATCTTTTACCAACTCATGACTTTATACCACCAGGCACTGGTTATTTGAAAATACTGTTCACTCAGTCTTCAGATCTTCCAAATGTTGACACATTTCATTATACAATATCAAAAACCACCAATCTCATCAGAAAAATCTGTAAGTATTGGGAAGTTGTTAAGCCCATACTTACAGTGGCGAATACAAGTTTTCCAAAATTCTAACTTTTCCTTGAAGCCTTGAATTGGCAACAAATATTGTTTTCCTTGAAGCAATAGGCTCATTCCGGTTTTTTTTTCACTCATTCATTTTTGACAAAAATCTCTCCATATATTCAAGTCGGGAGGGATGACCACAGTTTTTTGTCAGTTATTCTTTTAAGTGAAAAATGTGTTCCATGAAAAAAAAAAAACAGCCACTCAGCCCACAAATCAAATAACTGCAAAAGTGCTTTTCTCTGAGATAGCCACAGTAGTTTGGTTCGTAAGCAGCAGAGTTGACTTAAACATACCACCTATTTGGTCATACAGAATATTAAAAAGACATGCACTTCAAGAGTTGTAATTCAATAAAATTAATGTTTTTTATTGTTTCACTGAGGATATTCTTAAGTGAAACTGGCTTTTTTTTTTCCCCTTTTAACTGCAAGTTTATGACAGGGAAGGCTGTAATGACTTCTAGTAGTTAGGTGCTACAGCCCAGATTCATACTAAGATGCCAGCAGTTTTTCCACCATTGCTTTTGCACCACTGGTCCAAAAAACACCAGAGTGATTAAAAAAAAAAAAAACCTGACAAATAACATCTTAATTAATATAAAAATAATTTTGACCTCATGAAGGTCAATAGATTTCAGGGATCCAGGGAGGTCCACCTACCAAACTTGGAAAATTGCTGGTGTATAGGAAAGACAGCTCTGAAGGCAAAAGGATTAAAGTTCTCTCTGAGACTTATTAGCTGTGTGCTCTTGGGCACATAACTTACCTGGCTTTAGTTTGCTCACTTAACAAGAAGAAGATTAAAAAAAAAACCCTCATTTTATAGACCTGCTGTGACGATCACATGAGATGTGAAACAAGTAGCAAACTACTCAGTAGGTGTTTCCAAAATGTTCTTTTTAACTCTCTTTCCCCTACATGAAATGGAGATTAGCCTATTTTCGAATATATGCAACAGCTCAGAGAGGGTAAATGATTGAGGATCAGAGGAACTAAAATAGATGGAAAAATTATGAGAATGACGCATAAATAACAGATCAATCTAATACTGTTATGAAACTGAGAGATTTTTAAATGCCTTGGACAAATGTTTATATTTTCTGTTAGTAAACATCTGTGAACTGCCTCAACTTCAAGCGACGGTACTCACCCTGAATCAGTTATTAATGCTTCAGACACTACTGACACCTTCCCCAACACTCTCAAGAAAATCTTTTAAGAATTCATTTTTTTCTTTGTTTTCTGCTACACACAAGCTTACACTCAATATAATCTCTATGACTTTATAGTTTTCCTACCCCAGCTGCTGGATCCCATCTGGTGTCCTTTATCTAGGACACCTGTTTCAGGAATGAGACAATTAAGGTGATGAACCATTTCCTTGTAGAAAATAAAAATTTCCCATTTCCTTAGGAATATTAGTAGGAGAGAGAAAATGTTTAATAAAGCACAATTACACATCTAATTACCAGATGTCAAGTATTTAACTAGAACAGATATTCTAATTGCTGTATCTTGTTTTGCTCCACTGAGACACTGTATTAGTTATCTATTGCTGTGTAACAAAATTACCACAGACTTAGTAGCTTAAAAATAACAACATTCATTATTTTGCCATTCTTTTGAGTCAGGAGTCCCAGGCACTGCTTAGTTAGGTCTTCTGCAAGGCTGTAAACAGGGTGCTGACCAGGCCTGGGTTCTCATTTGGAGGCTCAGGTAGGGAAGAATCTGCTTCCCCTCCCCTCATGTGGCTGTAGGGAGTGGAGACTGCCTTCAGCTCCTCAAGCCACCTGCAGTTCTTTGTCACATGGAGTTCTCCAACATGGCTATTTGCTTCCACATAGCCAGCAAGGAAGAGACTCCAGCAAGACAGATGCTACAATCTTGTATAACATAACCACGCACACATGATCATATGTATTCTGGCACCATTGCCAAATTCTATCGGTTAGAAGCAAGTCACAGGTCTCGCCCACACTCAAGGGGAGGGGACTCCCACAAGGGCATGACTATCAGGAAACAAGGGTCGCGGAGATCATGGGGACCATCTTAAGAGTGTGTTTACCATAGACAGGTTGGAGCATACAACATGGCTAGTGGGGAATAAGAAGTCAGGAAGTGCCAAGATTAGGGTGAGAAGAACTAATGAGTTTGATTGTTATGGAAAAGGAGGGGTTCAGGCTTATTACATATAAATTTACATCCACAGAGATGCAACAAATCCAGACGAGCTGAAATAATACTCATATACAAGAAGGTCTGAGTTTGTGAGTTGGATACCACTGTAAGAGTAACAGGCACTCACAATAAGCTGGTGACAATGGTGTGGCTCTGGGAAAGTGTCAGCTGGAGCAGGATCTCAGCAAGCAGCTGGAATATGGAAGGAAGAATCCAGGTTCGAGGAGGATCACTGATAAGACAGACTCAGTGTCTGGGCTCTAGCTGAGGAGGCAAAAGCATGAAGCAAGCTCTAGGTCTGGGAATTGGAGAGCTAAGTAAGAAACCAAACAAGGGCCCAGTCACAAGGACCGAGTGAACAAGAATACAGTGAGGGTGCAGTTACAGAGCTCAGGGAGCTGGGGAGCATCTGGGCGTACCACAGTTTAGGGCAGCAAGACTAATTCTAGATCCCATTGGCATAACCCAAAGCTACCCTAGCTCCAGAGGCTGACTTAAGGACCGACTAGAGGCTGAAGTTTAAGGTACCGGTGTTGCGAGTTGAGCAAGAGAAGACAGCAACTGGCTTTGATGATTCCCCATCACTTAGGACACTGGGTGGGGTCTAAACCCATAGAATAGTATGAATGCCACCATAATCTCAGTCTGCCCATCTAAGTTGACACTCCTTAGATTGAAACTTCTGGACTGGCCTGCCATGCTGAGAACGTGCATGCCTCTGAGACTCATCCTCTGTTCACCCTGCCTGGAGAGCCCTATCCCCTCCATCTCCATCTTGAGAATTCCTACTTGCCTTTCAGGACCTAGTTCAAATGTTGCTTTCGCTGTGAAATGTGCCCACTGTCCAGGCCACTCTTGCAGCACTTACCAGGTTTGATTCTTTACTTGGTGTATCTTTACCCTACAAGGCTATGGGTACAGAGGGAAAAGGCTACATCTAACCATTCAACTTTGTATCCTTCCCACCTGGAATAGTGGTGGGGATCCCTTGGTTACTCAGTAAAAATTACTGAAACAACAAATCCAGGAAGCAATTAAATCAGGCTTTATTGTGTTCCCCACCCTCACTGACACCCCCTCATCCCCTTGCTACACACCCACTTCTTGCAATATTGATGGGAGCTGTGTATATGTCTGGGTTCACATAACTGCTGCTCTTTAATGAGCATTAATGCAGTTGAAGCCTGACACAGAGGGCTGAAAAAACAGCACTAAATCTTTTATGGACAAACTGCAAATCTGCATGCAGTCAGACATTTCCCTTGTTGACCCTGAGCTCTGATCACCAGATGTGAGAGGTAAAACAGAACACAACACCCACATGTTTTCAAAAGAGAGTAAATCCCAAGTGTAGTTCACGGCTGCCACTGTGGGTAACCCAGAAAGTCCACATGACCTGAAGGTGATTCTAAGTCCCTCTCCCTCTGCTGACAAGAAAAACATAAGTGTTGGCACTTGGTATCTTTAGTGTCTGAAGCTACAGTAAAAGTATTTCCTCTTCAAAATTCATTCTGCATGTGAGAATGGCTTCCTTCTGCCCTTGCATGTGACTAATGACTAAACCTAATGTACAAGCACAAAGCTGGATCACAGACACAGCCATGACTATTTCTAAGGCCAGCTGTTGAATTCAGCACTAAATGATGTTCAGAAGCTGTCTACCTTCTACTGAGCAACAGAGAAAAGGGTTATTCATCATCGTCAGACATGCACAACAGTATCAGTCAATTATTTTCTGTGGTGAAAGACTTTCAGTTAAAATGAATCCTTCAAATCTGATTGTTAATGCTCAAGATGACCCTAACAGGGAGTGGCTGGAAACAAGGCCTCAGCTCATTTGCATGATCCCTTTTAGGCCTCTTAATACAGACATTAAACCCTGGAAATGGGAACAAATTATGCATACACCTTATCATCTTATTTTAAAATATGCATAGATCCATGTTTTAAAATGGCCCTTTGGCCTATGACAATGAAAGAATGCAATTTATAATGAGGGACAAGCATTAGATATGCTGAGAAAAAAAGGACTAATTTGCTTAATATGTCCTTAGAGTTGGCCTTGTGGAGAGAATGTGCCCAGGAACTGGATGGCCCTTCTGTCAAGATACCCTCAGCACAACACTGAACACAGCAGGTGAATCCTACGCAGAGCATCAGCCAGAGCCAGCGTCTCAGGTACCATCGTGGCTTGTCTGCTTGCTTTTCAGTCCTTCCTCCCATTGCACAAATATTCACTGAAAGCTTACTCAATGCTATTACTACAATAGACTCCTTCCTCCAAGAGTAGAATTTATATAGTAGCATAAGTAAGAAATTAAAGACATAAAAAAGGAAGTTTTAAACCACATTAGGTGAAGCCAACAAAGTCCCTTTGGAAAGCATACTTGGCTTACTTCTCCAAAAAAAGAAATTGAAATTGCAAAAATATTTACTTCCACTGTTCATTGTTAAAAGTTTAAGGAAAGCTATTAAAATGATTCTGGCTTTTATAATCCATTTCCATGAGTTTCAAACATCTGTGCATTAGAACTTAATTATTTGAACTGGATTTGATCTGTTTTTACATCTCCACAGTCGGCCACAGCAGTGGAACTTCCTGAATGATTACAGCTTGAACTTCCCAGAGAGATTTCTTTGAAAAGGTCTCACTGTTAAATGACAAGAGGTATTTTATAGAAAACAAATACAATTAAACAAGTGGCTAAGTTCAAGATTTGATGTGTACATATCTATGTGAATAAACATTTTACCACTATAAATGGCAAAAAATGAAAAATGAAAAGAAATGGCTTTCTAAATTAATGCAGTAAAGTGTACAAGAATGTTGCAAAAGTTAACATTATGAAGATATAAAAATTCAGCAAAATCCTGATATTAAACCCCTTTTACGTGGCCTTTGGCTTTTGGAAGGCAAATCCCATCAGACTAACCAATGTTTATACAGATATTTATAGTTTATAAAACACTGTACATGTTTTTTCTTGTAATCCTCTATAGTAATGGTTCTTAACCAGGGTGATATTCCACCACCCCCGCCCCCCCTTTCCAGGGCACATCTGGCAATGTCTGGAAATATGTTTGGTTGTCACAACTGGAGTAGGGGTGGGCAGAGGTCAACGGTGCTGCTAAACATCCTACGAGGCACAGGAAAGCCTCCCACCACTGAGAATTATCCAGCCCCATATGTCAATGCAGAGATGGAGAAATCCTGCTCTAAGCAGTGCCTTTTGAGCTTTAAAGTGTATCTGTATCACCTGAAGTCATGTCAAAATGCAGTGTCTAGGGCAGGGCCTGAGATTCTGCATTTCTCTCTGCTCCCACGTGATGCTGACATGGCTGATCCGTGGAGTACCAAGGTTCTGTAGTATCCAATGTGCCTACCTGATGCAGCCCTTCTCAAGAACCTGTTCTCAAAGTCCATAGTGAGTGCGCTACATGACTCCAGCCTTCCAGCTGTGGTTCTTATACCTCAGTGGACCCCAGAACCCAGCTGAGCAGTCAGATGACCTAGGAATTTATTATCAGGCTTCAGGGACTCTAGAGAGTTGCTGCTGAAAACCAGGAGCTAGCAATCAATTCTGGGAGCCAGACACTAAGGCAGAGCTAGGTTTCAGGATGGCTTTGCACCTGGTCCATGTGCACAGAGAAACAGAAGGTTCTGAACTAGGGAGGGAAGGAAGGAGGAGAAGAAGAAGAAGGGAGGGCAGGAGGGAGGGAATGCCTGATGAGAGGCAAATATAATAGTGACCTCACCCTGGTTCCAGTTCCTCCTGAGGCTCCAGCTGAACTCCCTGCCCCAGAATGCATTAGAATCCTCTACATCCTGTGATTGCTTTCCTTTTTTTGCTTGAAGTAATTTAAAGAGGTTTCTTCACTTAAAACAACTGATTCCTGACTAAAGAGTGTTCACAATGACTGTCCTCAACCCTGTAGTGTTAACTACGGCTCAGAGGTTAACAAACTTACCCAGTGTGAGTAAGAACCAGTAAATGGTAAAGCACAAATTCTTTGCCTCCAACCCCCCAGCTCTTTAAACTACACAGTCTGCCCTTTACTGATCTCATAATAAAATGCACAACTATGCCACATCTCACAGAAAAACAAGAGTGACTCAAATTTTCATTCCATGATCCTAAGTTACTCATTCCTGCTCCCACCTGGGGAAATGTCTCCAATCAACTTTTCAAATCAAGGTAAATTAACTTTTATGCCATGGATGGACAATAACACACATATGAAGGAAAAGCATAACAATCATCTGAGGAAGGGTAAAATTGCATCATTCAAAATAACATGCAATTTATTTACTCAGGTAATTGACGTAAAATAAATAGCATATATTTGAAGTATAACTTGACAAGCTCTGACATCAATACCTGTGAAAGCATCACCACCGACAACGTAGCAAACATATCCCACGATCCCGGAAAGTTTCCTCCTGCCCCTTGGTAATCCCTACTCTCTTGCTCCTCCTCACTTGCCCCCATTCCCAGGCAACTACTGATTTGCTTTCTATGCCTGAAGATTAGTCTGTATTTTCTAGAGTTTTATATAAGTGAAATCATACAGGGGGAGGTTCTTTCATTCAATGTAATTATAGAGGTCCACCCATGGTGTTGCATGTATATATAGCTTGTTCCTTTTTATCAGTGAGAAGCATTCTATTGTTTGGATATAACCACAATTTCTTTATGCAGTCACGTGTTAATGAACATTAGCTTTGTTTCCAGTTTTGTCCTTTTTTTTTGGCTATTACAGATAAAGCTGCTATTAACATTCATGTACAACACTTTGTGTGAACATGTGCTTTTCTTTTCTCTAGAGGAAATACCTCAGAGTTAAATGGTTGGTCATATGGTAGGTATGCGTTTAACTTTTTAGGAAACTGCCAACTGTTTTTGAAAATGATGGTACAATTTTAAATTCTCAGCAGCAGAATTTAAGTTCTAAGCAGAATACAAGTTCCAGTTCTTCCACATCCTCACCAAAACTTGCCATAGTCAGTCTTTTTAATTTTAGCCATTCTAATAGTTATGTAGAGTTTTAATGTGCATTTCCCTAAAAACTATTAATGCTGAACATCCTTTCATGTTGTTCAGGCTATTCATTGCCATTATTTGATCAAGTGTCTGTCTAACTCTTGCCAGTTTTTAAATTGTTGTTTGTTTCTTTTTATTCTCTTAACAGTGTCTTTCAAAGAGCAGAAGTTTTTATTTTGATGAAGTCCAGTTTATCAATTCTATTTCTTCAGTAAATACAGGACTATCAAAGTCATGTATTTATTAAGTGAGCTTTGGTAGTTTTTATCTTTTAAGAAATTTGTCCACTCCATCTAAGTTGTCAGAGTTATTGGGATAAGCTGGCATAAATCATAATATCCCCTTACTAACTTTCTAATATTTGTAGTGATATTGCCCTTTCATTCCTGAATCTAGTAATTTGCATTTTTTTCCCCTAATTAGTCTGGCTACAGTATCAATTTTATTGATTTTCGCATAGTACCAGCCTTGAAGTTTATTGATTTTCTATATTTTTTTCTTCTATTTCATTGATTTCTGATCTTTATTATTTCCTTTCTTCTGCTTACTTTCAGTTTAATTTGCTCTTCTTTTTCTAGTTTCTTAAGATGAAAGCTGAAGTCATTGATTTGAGTCCCTTCCCCTTTTAATAATATACCCACTAATGCTATGAATGTCCTCCAAAAGTGCTGCTTTAGCAGCATCCTATAAACTTTGATATGTTGTTTTCATTTATTTCAAAGTACTTGTAATTTCCACTTTGAATCCTCTCTCTCTCTTTTTTTTTTTTTTGATGCGTGTCAGAAAGGATAAATGACTGACCCAGGGACATGGAGTGAAGAAGCAGAGCAGCTGTAATTTGAATGCAAATCTACCAAATTCCAAAGCCCATGTTCTTAATCACTATGTAGTTACCCAACATGGCAAGCCTTTTCATGCCTCTGTATCTTCACATGTGGGCTATTTCTGCTGTAACACTATTCCTTTACCTAACTTCTACTTCGCTTTCAAACTCACTTCAGTCACTATCTATCTAGGAATAACAGTGAAATAAAATTTTTTTGAAATAAACAAACAGAATGAATGCTAATATTTGTTGAAGAGTACTAAATTTCATATAATACACATATTTATTCCTTATAACAACCCTGTACGATCAATAGTATAATTCCAACCTTAATTCTGAAGAAATGTCCAAGGTCATATACTGGTAAGTGGATAAGTGGTGAAGGTGAGACTTAAACCATCCTGTAGCCCCAAATACTACTGGAAAGTTTGGGAAGGCCTAGGAGCAGGTGCCTAACCTAAGACATGCATCAGAACTCCCTAAAGCTTTTCAAAAATACACATGCTCAAACCAGTTGCATTTTTATACATTAATAATGAGCAATCCAAAAAGGAAATCAAGAAATAAGTCCATTTAAAATAACATCAAAAAGAATAAAAATAACTTTTAAAATAGTAAATATAAATTGAATAAATTTAATCAAGGAACAAAAGACATATATGTTGAAAAATTTTAAATATACTAAAGGAAATTAAAGGAGACATAAACAAATGGAATGACATCCCACGTTCATGGGTTGGAAGACATAATATTGTTACGATGACAATACCACCCAAAATGATCTGCAGATTCAATGCAATTCCTATCAAAACCCCAATGGCACTTCTTTGCAGAAAGGGAAAAATTCACCCCAGAATTCATATGGAATCTCAAGGGACCCTAAATAGCAAAAATAATCTTGAAAAAGAACAAAGTTGGATGATGCACACTTCCTAATTTCAAAACTTACTAGAAAGATACAATAATCAAAATATTGTGGCACTGGCATAAAGATAGATATATAGAACAACAGAACAGAGAGCCCCAAAATAAATCCTCACATGCATGGTCAATTGATTTTTCATCCGAGTGCCAAAACCATTCAGTGGGAGAAATGACAGTCTTCTCAACAAATAGTGCTGGGAAACTGGATATCTATATGCAAAAATGATTTAGACCCTTACATTACACCATATACAAAAATTCACTCAAAATGGATCAAAGACCTACATGTAGGAACTAAAACTATAAAACTCTTAGAAGAAAACGTAGGGGGAAATCTTCATGACCCTGAATTTGGCAGCAGTTTCTTAAGTATAACACCAAAAGCACAAGCAATAAAAGAAAAAATAGAGAAGTTGAACTTCCTCAAAATTTAAAACTTTTGTGCAAAGAACACTATCAAGAGAGTGCAGAGACAATGCCCAGAATGTGAGAAAATATTTGCAAGTCATATACCTGATGACGGATTGATATCAGAAGATATAAACAACTCCTATAATTAACTTGACAACAAAAAATAAAGAACACAATTCAAAAATAGCTAAAGGACTTGAAAAGACGTTTCTTCAGAGAAAACATACAAATGGTCAACAAGCACATGAAAAGATGCTCAACACCACTAGCCATTATGGAAGTGCAAATCAAAACCATGATGAGATACCACTTCACACACAGTAGGATGCTATTACATGTAAGAAAGAAAAGAAGGGAGGGAGGGAGGAAGGAAGGAGAGAAGGAAATAAGTATTGGTAAAGATGTGATGAAATTAGGACGCTTGTGTACTGCTGGTGGGAATGTAAATAGTGCAGTAGCCATGGAAACCAGTCTGGCAGTTCTTCAAAAATTAAACACAGAATTACCACGTGATCCAGTAATTCCACTTCTAGGTATATACCCAAAAGAGTTGAAAGCAGGGACTTGAACAGATATTTGTATAGCCATGTTCACAGCAGCATTATTTACAACAGCCAAAAGGCAGACACAACCCAAGTGTTCATCACAGATGAATGGATAAACAAAGTGTGGTATACACATACAATGAAAAATTATTCAGATTTTAAAAGGATGGAAATTCTGATACATGCTACTGCATGAATGAATCTTGACAACAGTATGCTATGTGAAATAAGCTAGACACAAAAGGACAAATATTATATGATTCCCTTATAAGAGATACCTAGAGGAGCCAAACTCATTAGAGAAAGAAAGTATAATAATGGTCTCTAGGGGCTGGAGATGTGGTGGAGAAGGGACTGGGGAGTTAGTGTTTTAAGGGTACAGAGTTTAAGTTCGGAAGATAAAAAAGTTCTCAAGAAGTTTGGTAGTGATGGTTGCACAACAATGAAGATAAACTTAATGCCACTGAACTGTACACTTAAAAATGGTTAAATTGGTAAATTTTATGTTACGTCTTACCACAATAAAAAATAAATTTTAAAAAGTACCCAGGCTCAGACTACACCCCAGATCTGAGGACAGTCACTCTAAGAGTGTGAAGATCCCCTCTACTGGTAGGAACCATTTCAAAAATTTTATTTAAATCAATAAATGGAATATAAATATTTTCCAGAGGGTTTAAAAGTAAAAACAACCCCCAATAAGATAATAAAGTTAGCTTCAAAGAAAAAGATAGCTAATCTTGTAATTCTTGAATAGAATATCTACTGCCTTTAAAAATCACAAAGAAACAAATAAGTTCTCCATTTGGCTTTAAAATACAAGCCAAAAAAATTAAGTCACGGTAACTAAAATAAGGGAGGAACCAAGTGGATCAAGAAGATTAACTTTTAACAGCTATCATAATGAACTACTATCAACTGTTCCCAGCAAAGGCAAACTCCAACACTATTCAATTCAACCTGGTAGCACTATTCTAAAATAGACGTATAAAATATGGAACCAACTAGCTTATTTAAATACTCCAGAGTCAACTAATTTCACTATTTTTGTTTTCTCCTAACGATTTATCTGTGATTGTATAATTAAAGTCAAGCAGTCCTCAGAACAATGTTACAGGTTAGCAGGGTGGTTAGGTAATATGCAGGTCCCTAGGGGCTGCTCATCATAAAAGTTTATTCCCCACCAACACCTTCAGTTCTACAACCATGTGAATCAGGAGTTAAGACTGATCATCCAGGGTGGACAGCAATAACTCTGAAGCCTCATTCTGAGCTCTCTGGGTTAGACACAGCATAATATCTCAAAAATGTCCTCTTCTGCCAGATGTAGATGACAGCGTTTTCCCTTCTCAATGAGAGGATTTTGAAAATTACAGTTCCATAAAACATTCTGGAATGCCTAAATTCTTCTTCTAAAAAATCTAAAGGAAAAATTCTATTCCTAACGACTGCCTCGTGATGTGGTGATAAAAAGGATGCACACATACAATGTGTCTGGGCTCCAGATGGAATATTCAAATAGTGGGACCCTGCTCTCCAGCCTGGTCACCAGCTGACAGACACCAGTTGCTAAGCAAAGAATGGAAAAAGCCATTGTGGCAGTAGCCTGCATCCTGCAACAGCACATTCTGACTGGCATCACTTGTACTGTGAAAGGTAAAAGAACTTGACAAAGAAAAATGCAGGCTCTTTTTCTACTTGCAATGGTCACATCAGCCCAAGTGGCAGTATGATGTACAAGAGTCAAAGAGTGAAAGCAAATATCCATAGCCTTGGAAAGGCCCCTTCTAGCTAAGCTGAGACAAAATTTCGTGTGGATAGGCAGCAGTACGCATAGAGCTCTGTTGGCTATAAAAGGCATATTGATCCTGCTGAAGCGTTCTGCAGGTTATTAAATCTAACTCAAGGGATCCAGACAAGACTTATTACAATCCATTCACAGGTGACTGCAACAGAAGACTGCACCTTCACATCAGGGGAAGCTGTCTTTTCATTGCCCAGAAAAGAAAGCAACCCTCTTATTCTCAAGTGATACCTGGACACCACAGGAGATTCTTCAGAGGAGATCCTTCCACAGCGTTTCCTTCACATGCCATGACAGATTCATCCAGAAGCTTTTATTGTATTACAGAAAGAGGCTAGGAGGGGTTCAGAGAAAACAGGATATTTTCCCTTAGAAGTATACCCTAGAGTATGCCATCTGGGAATGGTCTGAACATTAAGTCAAGTGTGAGTTGAATCAAAATTTTTTCTTTATGGGCAGAAGAAGCTTCCCATAACTGTAAACTAGTGAGCTCTCATTCATTCCAATCCCACGATTCTAATCCTCCTTAGCCAAGAGGAATGACCTAATGGGAAGTCTAACTGCATTATGCAATTCTTTGTGTGAGTTTTAGGCAAAAATGTTTAAGTAAGAGAGACCTGTGCCTACACGGGAAGTGTATACTGGTAAAAAAGTATCAAGTATTTTACAGGTGTGAATTACAATAAATATTAACATTGGCGATCCTTCTATTTGCACGTATTTAGGTATATTCTAAAGTTAATATCTCTGTTAATATTTCTTTCAACAACCTATTCATGCCACAAATGCTGTCTACAGACTAGCACATACATTACTGCACTAGAGACAGAGGCAGGAGGGTGAGGGACAGGGAGGGGAATGAGCAGATGAATTAAACCTGGTCTCTGCACTTGAGGAACCAACAGTCTATAGAAGGAGATAGATATATTAAATAAATGGCTACATAATATAAGTGCTTTAATATAGGAGCTAAGGAAACTCAAAGAGAAAATCACAACATCTGAGTCTGGGTTTTGAACACAAGACAGGAGAATGAGCCTAGAGTCCTATTTCTAAATTTTAATTCCAAATCCC
This sequence comes from Hippopotamus amphibius kiboko, assembly GCF_030028045.1. Classification (NCBI taxonomy): domain Eukaryota; kingdom Metazoa; phylum Chordata; class Mammalia; order Artiodactyla; family Hippopotamidae; genus Hippopotamus; species Hippopotamus amphibius. Next base: position 5,859,930 of record NC_080193.1, on the reverse strand, counting down.
TGCAGAGGTCAAAATGCACAGTTTGTATCTAACTCTTCTGACTCCTCCTAGAATCACAAGATAAACCCAATGCAAGAGGGGCTGATGACTGCAGATCACAGCTGGGAACAGCTCCGAGTTCTGTTTGTTTTACAAGTCCTATGGGGGGGCATGGAATGTTAGCAGTTTACACTTGGCTGATGGGGAGAGGCTGTGCAAGAGCCACCAGGAACTCAGCCCTAACAGACCAGGCCTGCCGTGAGGAAAGTCCATGAAAATAAATGTCTGGAAGGCAGATATTTGTTGTTCCAAGGATTCAAAGAAGTCAACCAACAAGTCATTTACCCCTCTAATCACACATTAATTCTAGTCTTGATAATAGCAAAGAAACAATGGAAATGATTTATTTGTATGAAACAAAGTATCAATAATTGGCTTGAAAACTTAAGGGACCTTTTCTTTCTGATTGGATACAAGGCTTAAATACTTATTCTGGACTTACACACCTAGGGGCTACAGTAGTTCATGATGTCTGAGAAAGCATCCAGCAGAGAACTGGGGCCGTGGATTATTTTTTAAAGTATTAACCTATAACCATGTAGGTCAGGTATTGTTCTTCTTATTTCAGACAAGACAATGATGGAGAATGCCAACCCACAAATCCTTTTTAAGGGAAACTGCTGCTTCATCCCAGCCCCTGCTGAGAGCCACAGCTGGCCATGTTGAGTACCACAGTATTTAACCACCCCGTCATAGCTGATTGAATCAGGTGTGGGGATCTGACTGAAAGACAGCCAATCAGTTGGATGACCGATGACCTGTTTTGTGGTCTGGAATGAAAAAAAGAGCACCAATAAGATCAATCCACTGTCAGGAAATTAAACTAATACATATTAAGAGAATTAGACAGTGAAACTAAAGTGAGAGAACGCATAAAAAGAGAAGCCTCATGAGGCAGCCTTGGGGGCATGGGTGCTCATGGCAAGGCCAAATGATGACAGATTTTAAAAGAGAAACAAAGATCTAGGGAGAAGACAGACAGACATTAACTGACCCACTGGATAGAGAAAGCTGGTGGTCCTAACTGCAGTTTCCATTCCAGGGTAAAGGTATCCTCACAATAAATTCCCTTTCACTTAATGTGTTTCTCATAAATTTCTGCTTCTTAAAACCAAAAGAACTGGAGTAAAATCTTCATTTTATAAATACAGAAACTGAGACAATGTAATTAAAACATTGGTTGAGTGGTAGAGCTAGGACTGATTCCCGTATGTGACTCAAGACAGAAAAGCAGTATAAATAGATTAAATAATTTAACTAATATCTTTTGCAAATTTATGGTTCTTTCCTCCTTTTACTTAGGGTTCCTTTGATGACATTACAGTGTTTATTTAGTTCTTCAACTTTTACATTTTAATTTTGATTTGTATTTCCTTTATCATTTTATATTTATTATAATACAGTATTATTGGAGCACTTAAATTCTGGATTTTTTTCAGTGATAATTTTGGAGAAAATTAAGTACACTGGTAGAAAGAAGAGTTGAAAGTGCTCCTCATCAATTTATATTTGAATTTTAGACAATTTTTCTAATACTTTACTACTTTTAAATTACAACATATACATCACAATTATGCTCAGATTACAATTAATTTAATTTTCCTTCATTATAAGGAGATTTCTCTACACCTCACAAAATACACACATTTTTATTAATGCATTATTTATACTCTTCTAAAATACTGCCATGTTATTTAATACATGAGTATTTGTTCATTATACAACTAGTAAAATAGTGGAAAATAACAACAACAACAACAAAAACCTAGGGGTTAATTCCCTTGTTGAACATATGTATTCCAAGTATCATTTAGACATTAAAAATTCACCAGCAATACATCACACCACTCACAGCCATGCATGTTTATTTGTTACAAGAGCACAAGGAGCCATAACTAATGTGCATTCTTACAGCCTAATACATCACTGCCTAAATGACAATGGAAGAATTTGCTAAAATTGTTAGGGAAAGGGGAATTCACTAGGATCTCAAACTCCATTTTCTATTATGTTAGCCTCATCTTCTAACCTACAGACTATACAGAATTAGAGGCTGAGATCCCTTGAAGTGTTTATTCATACATAGTGAAACAAGGGGGTGAATAGAACCCTTGAACTCTAAGAGACATGCTAAGAAAACACCAAAAATATATAATTTACCTCTAAATTAGAACTACAATGCTGAATTGTTCCTGTGGGGTTGTGAACTCACATGTAATAAGCCCTTAAAATACATTCACTGATAGACAATCAGCCAATGATTATCTCCAACTTGAGTCATGATCTTTTACATTATCTCCAAGGAACGGGCTCTTATGTATTACAAGTGCTTCCTCTCAGAGGCTTCACAGTATTATGAAGTTTAGCCATACAATATTAGAAAAGGAAAGACTGTTTGAAGTGTTTAATCTAGCCCACTCATAGGGCAGATGGGAAATCAAAGCCCAAAGAGATAAAACAACTTTCCCAGAGTCAAAGCTACTACCAGTCCCCATATTACTTTCTCTTCATCCAGACTTTACTACTCTCCTCCAGTTATTCTCATTATATCTTCATTGGTTTTTTGATTGTTTGGGGTTTTTTTCCCCCATTCTAAAACAGGCAAGACGAAGAGAACAGGGAAGGAAGTAACATTTGTCTTAGCATTTGATGCTAGGTTGGTCTTCACTCAACTCTGAAAAGGAAAGATGCTTCACCTCAGCTGAAACTCCACAGTAATCACTGGCAAAGTTAGTTGGTCTCTAAATCTCAAATTTCTCCTTTCCGTTAACAAGTCCTAATATTCAAGGTGAAACACTGATCTAAGTGAGAGTCTAAAGTAAGATAAGAGTAGTGTTTAAATATGGGCTTTCAAACTTATAAAGGAAGACTAGCCCTAACAGATATGAAAACATACTAAAAGTCTCTAGGATAAAACAATGTGGTATCTGAACAGACAGAATGAACAGCGGAACAGAGTACAAAGTCCAGAACAAATGCAAGCACATAAGGAAACAGAGTATGATAATGGTAGCATCTCAAGACCGTGAGGCAGAGATGGACTTTTTAATAAATGTTGATGGGGAAAACTGAGTAGCCTTGGGAAAATGATAAAATGATATCCATGCCTCAGACCATAGACAAGAATAAACTCAAAACTGATCATAGATAAAAATAATGTAAAAACTGTAACCATATCATTATTCTACTGTTACCTTGGTTAAGTCTGGAACTCCATTTCCTAGATTCCTGTTCCTTATGTGGCTTAGGTTAGAGGAGGCCAAAAGAGGAACTTGTGAGAAATTTGAGAGGTGGAAGTGAGCAGCAGCTACTACTCTCTGAGAGTCTTCTGGTCTAATATGATGGTGAACAGACAGACAGGCGCCTGGTATGTTCCAGCTTACCTTTCTCCTCTGCTCCATACCCAGGTTTTCTTCCTAACTGCTGGTCTTGCTGACCAACAGCAGTCCCAGCTACTTCCTCCCAGACCTGGCAGTAGACAGAGGCAACAGCTTCCCCAGAGACCCCTCCATGAACACCCCCTGCACAATTCAACATCAGTAGCCAGACACGCTCAGCTTCTTAGATTCCTCCACAAGTTCCAACTTGTCCACTGATGCCAGTGCTTCAGGAGGACAGAGCAGTGACTTTTCCACTTATCCTGCAAACCCCTTTCTTGACCTTCATGTCCTTAGTTAATCCCACATTTGTGTAGTTCTAATCCCAGTGTTAAACCCCTATCCCCTGACACTCATCGTGGATTTGTTTGCATGACAGATAATAACTATCAGTCTCGGAAGTGGAATTTCAAAGTAATAGAATGAAAGGGAATCTAGAATTAGTTCTCTGATCTAACTATACTCAAAGGCATTAGTGACCTTTTTTGCCAGTTTTAAATGGGATACTGAGTGTATGGCATATAGAGGCAAAATAGATTATAAAAGTATTATGTAGAGCCACCTGAAGTCAAGTGCCAATAAAGAGCAAGACTTTGGGTGACCAAGAAGCTGCTGCCATGGTAGACATTAGTGGAAATAGAGTGTAAAGACTGTTGATTTGGTTGCCTCTAAGAATGGTAGAGAACTTGAAGGAAGAGAATTATGAGCTTAGCACTTTAAATTTCCAACCCAAGGTCAGGGTAAGGAACCAGAAAGCTTCTATGACTGTCCTGAAAGAAGTCCTTACTTTCTAAAGCCAGGTTTAAGATTTCTGAAAACTAATTACAACATAGACTGAGAAGGAATGGGACCCTGAAAAAAACAATGAAGACATATGGGCATATTCTGATGAAACTGAGGACCTCGAATTCCAAGGGTTAGTCTTCCCTTGCCTGATAACCTATAATGAACAGCCTCTCCTGAAGCAATTGCCTTGAAGAATTCCATCACCTCTCATTCTCTCTAGATTAGGGTTTCTCAGTCACGGCACTTTTGAAATTTGTTGGGTAGGAATGTCCTATGCACTGTGGGATGCTTAGCAGCATGCCTGGCTTCTATCCACTAGATTCCAGTATCCCACGCCCCCAGTTGTGACAACCAAAAATGTCTCCACACATGGCCAAATGTCCCCTTGGAGCAAAACTGCCTCCGATTGGAAACACCTGTTCTAGGCCAGTAACTAGTCTCAAGTTCTGGCAGCTCCAAGGGGTCAGGTACAAAAGTGTGACATGTGAGGAGGTAGCAAACACCAGTAGAACTACAAGGTTATACAATTCGTATCAACAGAAACCTAAGGACAATATGTAAGAATTGATCTTTATGGTGTTAAGAAGAAAGGAATACAATGCAGGACAAATTTATTCATGGAAGTTCACTGAGCTCAAGCAACTGGGAATGGGTCTAACAATCTGGACGACTGACTAAAACATGGAACTTTCATCTCTCGTTCCTTTTTCCCCTTTTTATCCTGACTTCTGGATCAAGCAAGCAGTTTTTAGAATTTTATTTAATCTCTTCTGTTGGCTTATTAATTTATTTCTTTCTCTTTTCCTCTTCCCTTCTCCACCTCTCCTCTCCCCTCCCCACCCCCTTTCTCTCTGCTCTCAAAGCCCTCTTTGACTGGGATTCTACCACAAATTTAAGCCCAGGTGCCCTCCAGCATTCACTGTATGTAATGATTTTACTCTTCTCCTATGCATCCTAGAATAGCGTTAACTACATTTCATCCTTAGGAGAATTGCGACAACAGTCACTCAAATAATTTTATGTGTTCTGATACTGAGATGAGGAACTCCAGTTGAGAAAGACTGCTAGGGTTTACAGTATACGTCTTTAACTTATCACAGTCCACCTTTAAATATTACACGGCTTCATGTATAATGTGAGAACTTTACAAGGGTAAACTTTCATTCCCCCCCTCTTGTCCTTTGAGCTATTATATAAGACATTTTACTTCAACATGTTATAAGCCCCACAATACATTGCTATTATTTTTGCTTTACACAATTATCTTTTAAGTAAATGAAAAAATGAGGGGAAAAGTCATTTCTACTTATCTGCATATTTGCATGTTAAGCTCTCTTCTTTCCTTTGTGTAGATTCAAGTTTCTCTCTGGTATTATTTTCCTTCCACCTGAAAAACTTCCTTTAACACTTCTCTAGTACAAGTCTGCTGGCAACAATTTTTCTCAGCTTTTGTTTGTCTGAAGATGTCTTTATTTCATCTTCATTTTTGAAGCATTATTGCTACATATAGAATTCTAGGGTGACTTTTTTTCTTTTAACACTTCAAAGGTGTCGTTCTATTTTTTTTTTTTTTTTGGCTTGTATTGTTTCTTATGAGAAGTCAGCAACCATTCTCATCTTTGTTCCTCTGATGCAATGTCTTTCTTCTCTGGCTGCTCTTCAGACATTCTCTTTATTATTTGCTTTCAGCAGCCTGATTATGGTGTGCTTTGGTGTGGTTTACTTTACGTTTATCCTGTATGGATGGGGTTCACTGAGCTTCTTGGTATAATTTTCATACTATTAGGAAGTTCCTTGGTCATTATTTCTACAATATTTGTATGCCCTATTCTGGGAATTCAATTACACATATGATAGACCACTTGACATGTCCAATGGACCACTGAGGCTCTATTCATTTTCCTTGGCCTTTTTTCCTTTTCTTCAGTTTGGATGGATTCTATTGTTCCATCTTTAGTTTTTCGGATTTGTTTTATCTTTTCTTCAGCTGTGTCTAATCTGTTACTAAGTCCACCCAGTAATTTTTCATTCTCAGGATTGTATTTTTCCAGTTTAGAAGTTTCATTTGGTTCTTTCTGATGGCTTACAATTCTCTATTATATCAAATGTTTTCTTTTAAATCCTTGAAAATATTTATAACACCTGTTTTAAAGTACTTTGTTAATTCCACCATCTGCATCACAACTGATGTGCAGATCAGTTTATTTTGAGGCTTCTTTTTAAGTTTGTTAGTTGAAATAATATGTCTGGATATATACATATCCTTGTTATGATTTCTGCTTTAAAATGACTTTTTACATTAATAAACCAATTACTGGTGCTGACTGGGTTAGATAAGTTTCAACTTTACTTACCATCTATGACAAATAGCCTGTAAAAGGCAGAAGTAATAAGAAGCAGATTCATTTTAGATAATAACATGCTAAAATTGAGCGGACATCAGATTGAGCAACCACGCCCTAACTCAATGTTTCTCAAACTGTGGTCTATACATCAGTCCTGATCTGCAAGCTGTATGTTACTGGTCTGCACTGACACATGTACAGAAATTGAGAGTAAGTATTTAGAAACGTTTTTACCAATTTGTTAGAGGAATTTTATGCCTATTTAATGTAATAATTTAAAAATTGGGGCTTGTATCTTTTTAAAAATTTTTATTTCATTTTTTTCTGTTTTGTTTTTGTTTTAGGAGGGTTGTGTTTTACAAACGTGTCAATTTGTGATAGGGTAGAAATTTAAGACTGATCCTTAGCCACGGAAGTTTGAAACGTACTGCCCTAATACAGTGCGAGCTTTTTTGCTCCTATCATGACTACAGACTACAGAGCTAGGTAAGGAAAGATCTGAGTCACCAGGGAAATTCTTAGAGTTTTGGGCCTGAGTTATAGGGAATGGGGAACAGATATCCCCTGTACACCCAGCTCACTGCTTTAGTGACCTCACAAGCTATGTGGGGTGGGAGGGGGGGCAGATAAAGTGAGAGCATCCTCTGGCACAGAAAAGACAAGCAAGCTAAGATAAAGGTGAACAGGAATAGGGAGGTGGGTGGTGAGACAAGGACAGAGGAGTAAATGTAAAATAGCTTTTCCCCCAAATCCTCTGAACCGAGGTAGTTCATTCAATTCATTCAACAAATGTTTACTGAGCAGCTATTATGTGACAAGCACTGCTAGAGGTGCTGGAGATATAGAATGTACAACATAAATGGAAAGTTTTGCTCTCATGGAGCTTATATTCTAGAGGTGAGATTTCAGAGATGTTAAAATGTGAAATATATAAGCAACAAACAGGGCAATAAATTAGTGCTAAGTTCTGAGAGGAAAGGAAAGCACGGCAGGTAGATAGGCAGGATCTGGGTAGGTTTGAGTAAAAACCTGGAGGAGGTGAAAAGAGTGAGCTAAGTGGACACCTGGGAGAGGAGCAAAGGGAAAGCACAGAGACAAGATGGAGACCAGCCCCTGCTTTACCAGGCGGAATGCTTTCACAGGGACCATGTGGGTTCCACTCAGAGAAATCTCTTCCAACCACTGCATCTACAGTTACCCTTCACCTCCTTTCAACTATAGGAGAAAGCTTTTACTGACAAACAGCTTATTTTGATTTTTCTAATCATAAGGTAGGCAAAGAGTGACTTAGCCATGGAAAGCAAACAACCTCATGTAAACACACCACTACACCTAAATCAGTGAACAGATACATAAGTGCTACTGAATGACTTAACTGACTGCAAGATTGTCCTCTTGCTAGTAGGGTATAAAGAAGGCAAATGAAAATCTGAAAAAGCCTCAAAAGAGAAACCTAAAGCTCCACATTTTCTTTTCCCCAAGTATTAAACACATGCTCTGAATTCTCAACACCTCTGCTTCCAGGGTCTCTTGATACATTATTCAATGTTTTTAATTCATGACAAATTACATCTAAATTTCCTTGCTCGTGTTCATTTATGGGACATTTTTATCTTGTCATCTTTTTTCATGTACCGTGCAAGCAAGAAGAGAACATCCAGCACAACATACCCTTCAGAAACAAGCTAATGGCACAATTTGGTGTCAATTTCACAGCTCAGTGAAGTGAAAGTGATCTAGCTGGCTGTCCACATACACCTAGGAGGAGGTCTGCTGAGAGTGCCCGGCCTTGATGTTGCTTGTGTCGTGCCTACAAGCAAGATAAGTTCAAGTGGAGACATAATGCATTAAAAGAGAAAGCAGTTATCATTCAGATGCCCTTAAAGCTTACTAGAACAGAATGCAGAGAGAGAAAGCCAGCCAGAGCCTTCATTGTTCTGCTGTGGAGGGTTGGGTCATGCTTTCATTCACAAATGACAGGGAGCAGTAGCTTCCCTTTGGGGTTTTGATCACATTTAGAAGCAGAAATTTTCTTTAACAGAAGCATGAGCACTGAATAACTATTTTAGCAGTTTTCCATGCTTCATGATGGGAAAAAATCATAGACTTCCATCTATATTTAGTACAAAACCAAAATGCAGTAGAAAGTTTATGTAGCTCCCAATATTAACAGCAATACCAACACCATTTTTTTGCGAGTGGTAATGACTCCATTTCATCCTTTGTCCACTTCTGCAAAGTAAAAGGGTACAATTAATGACTTTCCTTGTTTTATAGATAAGGAAGCTGAATCCGAGGTGACAGTTAATAAGTGTAAAAAAGTCAAAACCTAAACTCTGGTTTTTAGAGGGTAATTAGACTAGATAGTCTCTAAGGCTCTTTAACATTCTGTGACTCTATAAGGAGCTAATCTTGCCACTCTTCATATATTATATTGCTACTTACCTGTTTCATGTGACAGTATTTTATATCCCACACAGACCTTAGCATAGCTGCATGTGGTAATGATCACAGTGACCAAGTACTTGGTGTTTTATGTGTATACATTATCTCACTGAATCCTCACACTAACCCAATGAGATAGGAACTATCCCCATTTTCAAATGAGAAAACTAAGGCTCACAGAAGTTAAGCCAATTACAGTCTAGTAAGTGGCGGAGTTCTGCTTTCACCTCAGGTCTTGGACTTTGAAACTCCTGTTATTCCCATTGTGCTATGTGGCCTCTTGAAAAAGTGACAAGTAGGAGGAAGACCAAATATAGCAAACTAGTAAAAGTATAAGACAAGAACAAAAGGTAGGGATGCACTTTCCTTCAATGAAAACCATTTTTAAACTGCTGTGCATACCTGCCAGCAGCTGGCTAGGAAGAAGATGCACTTCTTGAAAGTAAACAGCATGAAAGCACAGACAGAAGCAGTGAGAAACTCCACCAGAGCCCTGGATGAGGACAAGATCTGGCCGGCCTGGGCAGCCATGCCAAATAAGACAGGGAAACAATTAAGAGCATCAAGATAGCAAGCACTCTTTCTAAGATACTACTTTCCCCTCAAATGTAAATAAGGTGATGCAGATGCAAAGTGCCTGCTAGGGCCGCCAGAGACAACACTCAATAAATAGTGTCTCTAGTGACAACACCCACGGAGGAAAACAGATTGTACAGCTTGTATATCTGGGCTCCTCAATCATGGAAAATTGAGGGAGTCACACTGCCGGCCAGTTCTTCAATGTGAATTTTCTCATCGTGTGGGTGTGTGAGGCACTGGGATAAGGCACATAATGAGAATCACATGTGACTGTGCCTGAGTGAAGCTCAGAGTTGCTTACCAGGCAGTTCAAGGCAGTTCAAGAATCACGAGTGGCTGCCTCTGCACTGCTCAAGGCACTGGACTGGGCACCTGAGGGCGGGCGAGAGAACAAGCACCCGTCAGCCTTCAGGCTGCCCACACCATGAGATAGAGACAGAAACATTATTTCAATACCATGAGACAAGAGCTACCCATGACAGATGACATTTTAGCATTCTCTGAGCACACAGAGCGGGTGCAAACCCAGACCTGGGGAAGAGAAACAGGGAAGGCTTGCTGGGGGAGGTGATATCTGACCTAAGTCTTATAAAATGAGAATGCTTTACCTTGACAAAGAAGGCAGAGAAAGACCTTTTCAATAAAAGGAACAAAGAAGCACAGGTCAAGGGAAGGCCAAAAATTGTATGATATATGTGGAGAGCTAACAGCAGTTCCGCCTTCTAGAAGTAATGGAAGGGGATGAAGCTGCAGAGAAGGCAGAGCCCAGTCTTGAATGATTTTGACTATCATAAGTCACTGAAGATTTAAGATTTAAGACACATGATCAGCTTTGCATTTTAAATATCTTCTCCTCTAGAAGCAGCTAGTATAATGCTTCTTCTTTACAAATGAATTTGTGAGTTGTTAAGAAATAATATCCTTGTACAATAAACATTCTAAGAGAACTAAGTCACACTGTTTGTTGCTTACTTGTAGCAGGGCCTGAGCGCCAGTCAGTATCAGTAAGTGGCCTATGATAAATGACCCATTCAACTCTGCAGTAAGGCTGGGGACAGAGAGGGGTCTGAAGTGTCCCTAATGGAAACAGCATGTGTTCTTGTATTTGTATTCACTGAACACACCACATGTGGTGCCCACACATGGCTGAAAACTCCAGGAAACCTTAGAGCCCCCATCTATCTCCCTGACAGTTCTCACTATAGCCAGCCTGGAAACCAGGGGCCAGGCTGGGGGTTGAATTTACTTTAATCTCTACTACTTTCTCAGGCTCTTATATGCCATGGAAAAATGAGAGTTAACTCCAGAGGCACTCTTTAATTAAGGAGAACATTAGAATTTAAAACAGAACATAGTTCTCAACACTCAACCATCAAAATATTGCGAGGATAACCAAAACATACCCTACTGTACACACTACCCAAATAAATAGGGTTGTTTGTTTTTAGTTCAATAGTTAGTAAAAAGAAGGAAAGACTTGGAATATGATCCCACTTTTCTGGTTGCAGCTCTGTCCTTCACAGTACAGACCCAATGAAGCCACACTAGAGTTTGCTCTCCACTGATGTTTACTTGGTGCCACTAATGCTTACCTGGGGAGAGAGAAAGGATCCTATCTGAAGTGCCCTATAAATCTACAGGGGCTTTTAATCCATGGCACCAAGAATAAAAATCCACACTCTGATTTCAAATCAAAATTTTCTTGCAGGTTTGTTTTCTGTTTCCATGAGGGCTTAATAAGTCACTAGTCTAGCTTCTCTAACTTTTCCACATAATAAGACAAACTAAAACTTAAAGCAGTATGGGGTATTCAGCAAAGGGAAAAAAATGCAGAACTACAAAAACTGTTTCCTTTTATACCAGCTTCACCATGTGAGTAAACATCCTTCCAATCATAAATAATGCACATGTTAATTAGTAACAGGTAGGACTCAGAAATAACATTAATTCTTTAATCCCCCAAATTCATCAATTTGCACTGCTATATAATTCTTTATATAGCCTGATAATTTATTCCCAGAAGAAAAACACAATAAGATGACAAACTAAGTACCATAACTTGCGAAAGCAGAATAACACAGAGACTGAGAGTAAAGTTTTTGAAATGAGACAAACCCAGGTTTCAAATCCCAAGTCCGCCACTTGGGAGCTCTAACCCTGAGTTTTCTCATTTGTAAAATGAGGACAAGAACAGTATCTGCCCCACTGGGTAGCTGTGAGGATTAAATAAGTGAATATATAGAACATTTTTACTTCAATATCTGGCACACAGAAAATCCTCAATATATGTAAGATCTAATTATCTTTATCATCGTTACTTCTCGAATGGTAGCAAGATCATCCCTGCAGATCTCAGAAGCAGGTAGAACAAAATCTCCCACAGGTAAGTTTTTTAAAATACAGCTTTAAAATTAATTTTGAATTATATAAGCAGTACATGAAGACATTCTCCTTTGTCAGAGCTAATTTAAGTGAATTCCTACTTGGAGTCAGAGAGCTGAATGAGATAATGTCTTGCAGTCTCTAGTAGCTCTAGGAACTGATGAATTTCCCAAGGACAAGGGCAAAGGGCAGCACCTCCACCAGGACTTGTAATGCGACTGGGACTCAGCCAAGCTTCACGTCCCCTGTGGCAGGGCTGCATGCCCTCCATGGCCGCCTTGAGCTCTCACTGAGACGGGCAGGCCCTTAATGGTAAACACATTGTCCAGCAAAATGAGAGGATGGATGTGTTTCCAGCTCAGGAAACTTAATAAAAATTCTTTATCTATTTTATTGAAAACTCAGTTCTGAGACATTACCTCAGAGGTCAGGCTGAAGACCAGCCACTCACTTGCTATTTCATGTTGAGACCAATTCACTGTGCCTCCGAGCAACATCTGTGAGGTTTCACTCCTCTTGTTGTGATTAAAATGAGGACTCTCAGCCACTTTAATATAACATTTCAATTAACGCTCAACTAAGAAGTTAATTCTACACATAAGAGAGGTGTCTAATGTAAGTAACTGACAAATCAATGTCCTAGAAGATAGTTGTGCAGATTCATAAACCATTTTCAATATTTCAAAAGCCTCTAGGAAACTGTAAACTGCCATCTAAAATGTCACGTTCCCTTGCTGTGCCTGGAACACCATCAGCATAGTCACAATATTACTCACACTGATCACTTCAGTGTGAGGTTTTTCCTTATAATGTCCTAGAGGACATAAACAGAAAAGACTCTTCAGGCATTCTTTGGTTTATTTATCCTTTTATTTCAAAATTCAATTCAACCAATCCTTATATTTCAAAATTCAGAGCTCCACTCAAGATTTCAAGTTTAGTTTTCTTATTATTCTCTCTATATCAACACTTTTTAAAAATTCTTTTTTGTTTTTCTTTGTTTTCTGTACAGTTTTAGAGAGACTATTACAATGTTAATTTAAATTCACTTAAATGCATTAAATTATATTTATAAATGTAATATATTCAGTTCTCTTCTTAAGTTCTCTAGTTACCTGACTGACAAACAAGCCCTTTCAAAGAGTATATAGGTAATTCTTATAAATAAATGTTCAAATATGATCATTCTTGGGCTCTCTAAAACATTCCAATATAGTTTATAAACTTAGAGTTCTAACTCGATATCATAAGTCTAATCAATTACTCAAATATATTAGGAACACAAGGCAGACCGATTGATCTAACATGCCAAATTCTCTTAAACTTTAAAGTACATATTGCCTAGCACAAAAATATTAATATTTGCGTTTGAATCACCTCTATATTTCAATATATAATTCTGAAAAGACGCTTACACAGTAAGGAAATGATTATGCCATGGTAAACAAAACTGAGAGTTATCTTTGGAAGCAGTTTTGGGGGTTAAGTTAGCTGGGCGAGGTTGCATAGCAACTGAGAGACTGGCTGGGATGCAAGTTTACAGACGCAGATATCAGGGAATTATTCTTATAACCTAATGGGCAGTGGGCCCCTTTTTTCAGTTGGCATATAACAGGTTACAGAAGCTAAAGAGGGAGGCAGTCATCTACCCTGGGGCCCAGGGCTTGAGTTATACCATTATCTAATTTTCAAGTCACCATCTAGGTGGCTGTGCCCTTGACAGGAAAATGGACTCTGAGTATCACAAGACAACATCTGACTCAATAGTCACAGCTTTTAAGAAACATGACCATGACAGATTTTGACTGGCATTAATTTTAAAATGAGAGAGTGAAACTCATTATTATTCAATATTGAGTTTGTTTGAAAGTCCAACTTTTAAAATATGGGGGACTAGAAGGAGTCACAAATGGAAAGCATATAAGACTCTTTAGTAAGGAGAAGCTTGGAAGCTACTGGTTTAGAAAAAAGGCTGGCAAAATCCCACCCACCAGCATATTTTTGCAAGTAAAGTTTTACTAGAACACAGCCATACTCATTCATTTACTCTCTATGGCTGTTTTCATGTCACAATAGCACTGCAATGGTCTGGCAAAAAACAAAACAAAACAAAACAAAACACCCTAAAGTATTTACCATTTGGCCCTTTACCAAAAAAGTTAGCCAACACCAAGTTTAGAGGAATAGAGGAACAGCCGCAGAACTGGAAATGAGAGAGCTGGACTCCATACCTAACTCTGATACTATTGGAGAAACAAAAATACAATATGTATGAATTACTAACAAAATGTGATTCACAAATATATGGTAGCAAATGATTAGTAATTGATTGAGCAATCTTAACCAATTTATTTAACCTGTTTTGAGCTGTGTTTCACAGCCTAATGTAAGGAATGGTAATATTTATCCTAACCAATGATAAGAAAACATGAGAAAATACTGACTTTGAAACACTAAAAGCGCTATGAGATAGGGTAGTCCCATTCCATTATCCATTAAAAAAGTATCCTGAGAGGGGATATATGTATATGTATAGCTGATTCACTCTGCTCTATAGCAGAAACTAACACAACATTGTAAAGCAACTATTCTCCAATAAAAACTAATTAAAAAAATAAAGTTAAAAAAAAAGATATGCTTAGCTTCTTGAAAAGTACTTAAAGCTGAGTTCAACTGGCTTTTCTTTTTTGTGTATTTAATAATGTATAAAATATACTAATGTATAAAATATCCTTAGTACTTGAAAGCTTTTAAAATAAATTTTTAGATTAAAAAAAGCATCCAGAATCTGAATCAATCAATCTTCTCTCTCTCTCTCTCTATTCCACAGTATTCCACATTCCATGTGATTAAAAGCAAAACAAACACATACCAAGACCATGAGCATTTATCCTAGACCCCCAACACAACTGGTTATTAGCCATGTCAGCTAGTTGTTCTTCACTCAGCTACTAATTTTTTTTTTTCAGAAGAGGAAATTAAACTGCATTATACACAGTGAGGAACAATTCATAAATAGCCACAAAATGATTCAGTATCAAAATTTGTGCGCATGAGAGGGCTATGTGTAACATGCTACATCTCTCTTTCCAGAACAACCCTGGGCCAATATGGAATAATTTCATTTCTATATTTTGCTCCAACTCATTTGACAGGGCAATTCCAACAGATTTTCAACAACTCCTGTGCCATTATCCAGGAGTAGTGACAGTCATTGGGTAACATCAGCTACAACTCCCTACATAAACAGAGCTCCAATATTCACTGTGAAAAATGAGATGATGAAGTCTCCAGTCATCATTTTTAACCTGCCACACCTGTTATTCTGTAGTTCAACTACTGAAAAATGTACTGAGTTGAAAAAGGCTGTAAGATCAAGAAAGGAGGGGCAGAGGCGGATGATGTCACATATTTCTACAAAACTAAAACCAGATAGTTAAGCTGTAACTGCCATGATTAAGCCCATAAATGCAAATGGTGTTGTCTCATATTCCTAGCAGCATGTATCTAGGTGAAGAAACTGAAACCAGAGAGAAGCTATTCATTTGCAATAAGTTGGATGCTCAGATCTTTTTTTTCTCATTTCATACTGCCAGGCTCATCTTCATTAGCACTGCTGAAGTCTTTAAAGATGTGGACATTAGGGGAAAGACCCAGGTTTGTGTTCAAAGGTCATAAAAGACCTGGCACCATCCTCTGGCAGAACCTGACTGACTGTGGGGTCAGATGTGATGGTAGTTAACTCACCTGGTAAGCCTAGATCAACGTTCTGCCCCCCTGCCTCTACCCCAACAGGAGTTATTAGTCACATGGTTCAGCTACTGGTCTTAGAAACACGTTGACTGATTCATCACCAGCTCTAGCAAGCCAAAGAACAGCATAATGTGGGCATAAAGATACCCAAACATACACCTTTCCTGTTAAATGCTGAGACAGGAATTGAGTACGCCAGTGCTCACTCACTCAACAGCTACAGTTCGTTGTTTTCTGAAAAAGTCACGCCACTTTAAAGACACCTATAAAAAATTTACATAGATATTTCAGAAAATGGACTGGAAAACAAAATACTGAAAGAAAATTATAAGTACTCTTGAGAGAGAGTATATATTTCCACTTCTAGGAAATTTTCTAAATACAGTAAAGAAAAAGCCACCACATGAAATAACATATCAATATAATCAAATGATTATTTAAAGGAATACACTTCAATATGGTAAATGAAACAATTGTTTAGACTTCCAAACAATTTTAAGTAAATTTATGTTTTGCATGTCTAAAACTCAGAGAAATAGTCATAGTATGGCATTTTCTGGCACTTATTTTCATTACAGATTGAATCTTCAAGAGAGATTTTATTCACATTCCAAAAAACTAAACCTGCAAATTACCTAAATCACCAGTAAGTAACAAAAGAATGTCATTGCAATGCAATGACTAATTGCTCTCTAACATCATATTGTATGTTATATATTTATTTGTTCACTATCTCTCACATGTGAATAAAAGCTCCATGGGCAGGAACTTTGCTATCTTAGTCACCACTGTGACTTCAGTACCTAGTATACAGTACCTGGCACACAGTAGGTATCCAATACATACTTACTGTATGAACAAGCAAATGAATAAAGAGGACCTTAACCATGTGTGGTAGTAGGGATAGAGATAACACTGATTTTTAAAATATGTAGGAGCTAAAAGAGCAATTCCTGGTATCTAACTAGACAGCAGTTGAAGGAGAAGAGGCCTGATTTTCTGTTTGAATGACCAGGAAAAAAGAGGATGTCATTAAGTAACAACAGGAATTCATGGAGAAAATGAGTTTTGAGAGGAAAGTAATGAGTCCAGGTTTAGATAAGCTTAGTTTGGGGCACCTTAACACATATGTCCAGTGAGCCAGTGAATACAAGGAAAAGAAAGGGTAAGGTTGGAAATATAGTTGGGTAATAGTTATAATCATGAAAATATATGGGATCATACAAAGAGAGAACGTAGAGAAGAACACAGTGAAAAATAATCTTGAAGAACATCAGCATTTGGTGAGTGGGAAAAGCCCAGGAAAGTGAAGAAATAACCAATAAGTACTAAAAGAATCAGAAAAGTCAAGGAAGAAGAACATTTCGAAAAGAGTGCTTATTCAGGAATACTGAACATGCATAAAAGGTTTGGTAAGACAAGAGGCTAAACAGTATCCTGAGATTTGATAAAATGGAAGTCAATTGGGAACCACTGAAAGAAGATTGAGTATATAAGGGAAATAAAAGATATACTAGAATGGCTGAAGAGTGACTGAAGCCTAGTGTGGCCCCCCTTCCATTAAAACACACAGAAATGTCAGATATAATAACATATTAATGTCCCCCAGATGCCAGAAACAAAGGAAACACAAAACCAAAATATCAAGTATGGGAGCAAATACAGTGGTGGCTCAGGGGCCATCTGATGAGGAATAATATCAAATGGGTTGGAGGAAACCTGGTCTTAGGGTCACCAAAGGCAGAGAATGAGAACTGATACTCCTGTATAAAGCAAGGACTCTGCAAAGGGCTTCTCCCTTTGATGAGAAGGGGACTAAAAACCTATCCTTGGAAGACATAAGGAACCTAGTCATCTGTCTTCTATATAGAAACACTGTATCAACCAAGAAATTAAAGCCCCAGACCCATGGAATACACAGCTGGGGAGTCTGAATTTAAATCTCACAAATTGTATAGAATCTCAAAACAAGAAATCAACGTTAAAAATAAGTCCTAGACCAGGGAAACCCCTGAGTTTCTTCAGCAGAGGCAAATGCAAAGCCAGTCTATAGGAATGATTGCAGAAGAGTAACTGCAATCACTCCCAATAAAGATGATCTTGCAATTTGAGAAAAACATGGATCACACAAGAAAGCCATTTACCAAGAGGGAGTCACAAGATGCAATAAATGGAGAATGAGCACCCCTGAGAAGTGACATAACATAACTGTAGTTGTCATGAGTGCTAACACCAAATATCTCCAGCCCTTTGCCTCCAGGGCATGTAAGATTGCACCTCTTGACCAACTTGTAGGTAACGTGTCATTTTCAGCATGAGACCCTGTTTTCACTCTGATATGACAACTGGTGGCGCTCAAGGTGGTAGCTGATCTCTCGGTCTGGGTCTCTGAGTGACTGTAATGAGCAGAGACTCTCTAATGATCTGCAAAGAACATACAGCATAAACAAAACATGCACCTTAGTTGTCCTACACCACTGAGATTTTTTGGTTGGTTGTTACTGTAGGATAACCTAACCTGTACTGTCTGAAATGAAAATAATTTAGGAAAGCTAATAAAATAAATATTTTAACATGATCAAAGAGATTTTTTTTTAAAGGAAGAGTGACTAAAAAAATCAGGAAGCGTCAGTACCAAGTGTAGATTATGTTTTCGAGACTTGTGTCTCACCTTGGTGGTAAAGAAACAGCATAGCAGCCAAAAAGGAACACAAGATCAGGGGAATTTTTTTCTAAGATAGGAGAGACCTGAAGATATTCATAAGGCTAATGGTGAAGAGAAAGAGGTTAACATAAGAGATAAAGACAGAAAGGAAGAACTATATATCGTTTATTCACCTCACCTAAGCTCTTTAAGCAAATCTTACAGGAAGTCTTAGTTGATTTTTACCACCATTGTCCTCACAGAAATCCTACTTCTTTTCTTTATACCAATTAAAAACCTTTGAAGAAGACAGCCCCCAAATTTTCCCCATAGAATAAAATAATTACCCTCTATAGTTTTATTTTAGTCCTCCCATTTTCTACCTTCCTTAGCAGAAACCAACACACTATAAATTAACACACCTTAGTTGGAATTAGTTGGTGCCCTAAAGTGGTGGATGTTACTTAGCAATACCCTTGTAATCGATCTCTCTGACAGAACTCTCGACTTTTGGTGCATAATTTGCACCAAATGTGAACAGAGGCTGAAAATGTGAACAAAGGCTTACTGTGCACAGGTCTAACAATGCAATTTCATGTTATAAGGGAAGTTCTGGTTCTATGATTACCTAACCTATTAGATAGGATCTTCAAAGATATATTTTCAGCCTTTTATATATGTTCTTTAGCCTTAATCTTTTCCTTCATTTACCAGGAGACGTCAAAGAAAGTCAAACTAAGGATAAAGATATACTATTTTGGGCAGGGCCAACAATTTTCCATCTTTATCTCAATTGTATTAGTTTATGAGACCTACATATCTTTTTGTTAATATTAGCATTTTATACTTAAATTTCTCACTCATTTTTATAAAATAAGGGCAATATGCAATAAAACATACAAATAATTACACAAACTCACTCACAACAAAGCTGGCAATAGCAGAAGTCATTTGCAACATCTAAAACTGGCAAGTGACCTGAACTCTAGAGCACAGGAAAAATGCCTGCAAGGCAGCAGGACAGCAACCCCAACACCAGCAATAACAACAACAACAACAACAAAATGTCTAGCAATTTATAGAAGAGGGAACTTAAAGGCAAACAAAAACCTAAGCAGATGCTCAAATTCATTAGTAATAAAAGAAATGCAAATTAAAACAATGAGGAAGCATGATACACATTTTAGACCAACAAAAATTAGAATGTTGAAGAACACCAAGTGCTGATGGAGATGTAGGACATAGGAATACACCTGTAGAGATAAAGACTGATACAGCTACTCCAGGGAAGAATCCAGCAGTTTTGGGTTAAATGTACATAAATATGTATACTCTACTACTTCACACTTCCACCGCTGAGTATATATTCCCAAGAAATTCACATCAGGTCCAGAAGGGAACAACTCCAAAGGTGATCTCTGAAGCACTGCTATGGTGGTGGGAAGCTGAAGACATTCTGGTGCCCATTACTGGGGGGCTCAATTGGTAAAACGTGGTAGATGCGCACATATCACAGACAGGCAATAGCTCTTTAGAAGCAATTTATTATTGCTGTAATTGTT
Source organism: Hippopotamus amphibius kiboko (assembly GCF_030028045.1). Lineage (NCBI taxonomy): Eukaryota > Metazoa > Chordata > Mammalia > Artiodactyla > Hippopotamidae > Hippopotamus > Hippopotamus amphibius. The sequence goes on along the minus strand of NC_080193.1, from coordinate 5,840,018 downwards.
GTAATTTTTCTGTTTACCTGTCCTTTTCTCTGGACTGTGAGCTCTTCAAAGGCAGGGACTGAATCTTGCTCATCTTTGTACTGAAGTCATCATATACTGTTCCTAGCCTATAATAGGTGTTCATTAAATATTTAATGAATGAATAAAAATGGATTTAATAAAACTTTTAAGGTGCAAAAACAAACAGCATATACAATGTCTAAGAATACAATTTTCACTTCTACATAAAACAACAATTTGACAGTAACTGCAATAATGGTGGCAATTTAACATTTTAGGTTTGGTTTTTTTTTTTTCCAGTTTGGACTTACAGTACCACAGATAAAGTAATTGATGTTAGTTAGAAATACTTAGGTATATCACAAAACTATGAGAAATGGCTCTATCTCTAAGATGTAAGACAAATGCTAGAAAAATCTAGCACAGACTGTTGCAGATATCCTCAGATCAAATCACATTTCTAAGAAAAAATGTGTTGCATGTTCAATGGATGGAGCATCAAATATGAAAAGACAGCTCAATGGGTTTGCATCATGGTTTTTTTAAAAACAGAATCAGCTAGCCACCTTTATGTATGATGTCTAGAATCCACTAAGAGCAGCTATAATGGAAATGTCAGATGAAACTACTTCACTATTTGCCTTTAAAAGTGTTGTGCTGCATTTTAAAGACACTTAGATATCTGCCATCAAAAACTGTCGTGACAGGGTCACATGATTTCTCTCAGAGGAAATCACAAGGAGAGGGGAAAAGGGCAGAAGGAGACACCCGTTTTGTAGTAGAGGCAGAAAGTCAGTTTTCCGCCCCAAACCCTCTTACTCCAGAGGTTTTCTGCTAATCACAACAAATCAACTGTCAATGCATTTATTAGAAAAATGTCTTCCCACAATTCCGGTATTTTCAGGTAATGCTCTGTTCTCTTGCATGAATGCTTCAGAGAAAAGACAGAACAGATGTGGAAGACATAATAATTTATTAGGAATTAGCAGAGCTTGTGCTTTGTTCAGGGCAATCACATGTCCAGAGCATAATCTCATGGGACATAAACATACTTCTAAATAATTCTATTTTTATGAAGCAGGAGTGGAAGAAGTAGAAAACGTAGTTGTGATTTTGTACTACAACACTTTGCATTAAAGGGGACAAATTTTAGACTAACTCTCAAGGACACTACTGTATTCATTTTTTTTAGCTAATGAAACAGAAGTATATTTTACCTGTCTGGAAAAGAATGGGATTAAAAGTTTTTCTTTTATATCTTTTTGATAGAAATATGACAGCAGAAAGGAATTGCAACTGCTAAAAAATAAAATCTCTATTTCTTGGGGGCAAAAACTAAAATTATCATTATAGTCCTAAATCTCTAACTTAAATTTCTATTATTTTTTGAAAGACCAAAATGGAATTCATTTTTAACATAATGAATTTGGGAAATAAAAGGTGAAATTATCAAAATCCAGAAACCAAATAAACAAGCTTTGCAAAACAAAACAACAACAAAATCAGTCACTGGAAAAACAGTATCCACCAAATGACTCTGTTCTTTCTGCAACTTGTTTGGCATGATTTGGTATCCTGTAAATATGTGCTTAAAGAATGACAGGCCAGACTCAGGACCACTCTAGACTCAGGGCTCACTGTCAAGCTGCACCAGAGGGCTGCCTGTCCTTTCATGTGACACTGGTGGTAATTATAGAAGAGCCTAGCACACTAAGATGAGCACCTACTCCTGTTGCAGGAGCATCATTCCTATTTCCTCCTATTCCCCTTCTCATCCTTGGTACTGAGAAGGATATTGTCACCACATTCATGGAACAACATCATAATATGACTCAAATATGACTCTCATTTCCTTATACAGGGACTCTATAGAGGGGGTCCTTCTGCTCCGCTTGTGCCTCTGCTCCCTTGACTGGCCCACTTGGGATAGAGGTGGTAAAAATCTGTACCTTTCTTCCTAGCCTCAGGAATACCACCTTTATCTAGAGGCTTGACTTCTCCCAAGGACAATTAGCTCATTCAACAAATAATTATTGAGTATCTACTATGCATGAAGCAGTATTTTAGATGCCTAGGGATACAACAGAGAACAAAATACATAAAAAATTCTGTCATCGTGGAACAACATTCTAGTAGGAGGAAACAGATAATAAAATTAAATAATGCAATCATATAGTCAGTACAGTAGAACACATTATGTGCTATGGAGAAAAGTCGACCAAGTTAGAGAGTAGGGAATACCTGCTTTGGACAGGATAATCTGAGCAGGCCTCAATAAGGAGGTGCAGCATGCCTGGAGCAGGGCAGGGAGAACTAAGAGAGAAGGTTAGAGAGGAACAGGAGAGCAGGCCTTAAAGGGTCTTGGAGGCCACGCTAAGAATCCTGGCTTTTTTCCATGTGAGATGCGAACCTATTTCAATGGTTTTGAGTATCAAAGAAGCACACTCTGTCTCACTATTTCAGTTGGATCCTTCTGATGGATGTTAGTAGGTGTTCCATATAAAAAATTCAAATAAATTTGTCATCCTGCCTACTTAATTAACTCTAATTAATCCCTTTATGATTAACAAAGTACGTTAGCACATTTAAAGCTCTGAGAGCTCCTGCAGAAAGACTCCTACTAAGCTTACTTTTTTAAAGATTTTTTTATATAAATTTATTTATTTATTTATTTTATTTATTGGCTCCATTGGGTCTTCGTTGCTGCACAAGGGCTTTCTCTAGTTGCTGCGAGCGGGGGCTACTCTTCGTTGCAGTGCGCAGGCTCCTCATTGTAGCGGCTTCTCTTGTTGTGGAGCATGGGCCCTAGGCGCGTGGGCTTCAACAGTTGCAGCACATGGGCTCAGTAGTTGCGACTCACGGGCTCTAGAGCACAGGCTCAATAGTTGTGGCGCACGGGCTTAGTTGCTCCGTGGCATGTGGAATCTTCCCAGGGCAGGGTTCGAACCCATGTCCCCTGCATTGGCAGGCAGATTCTTTACCACTGCGCCACCTACGAAGTCCTAAGCTTACTTTTTAAGCTTGGATATCACACATCTACTATGCCCATAGAATCCTCTGATTATTCAAACATCTTACAGAATACATTTCAGAATACAGGAAACACTGGGCTAGATTATCTTTAAGGTCCTCTGAGATCTAATATTCTAAGATTTTGTAATCAGAAACATTTTAATAGAAGTCTCCTAACTAAACTGATATTACACAGGGTCAACAAAATTGGTTATGAAAGACAGATGAAATAACTTCAGGCTTTAGATGTCTATCCTTCTTCTCTCTCTTGCTACAGTGAAATAATAACAAAGAGAAGGGAATCATAAATACTCGGAAGCAAAATCAGGGCTCAAATCGCCCTCAACATACCGTGATACTAGGCAAAATCAGAGTTAAAGTCATCAGTTCAAGCAGAGACCCCCTCAGTGGCTCTTGTTTGTCACATAAGAGTAGTTTTACAGCTTGAACTATTACAACTAACACAACCCTGCAACCATCTGTATCTGACCCAAGTGTTTATCTCAGCTACTGACTTTGTAAATTAGACTTTATGCAAACGATAGTTCTGAGCCACTAAACTAGAAAAATAGTTTTCCACACTGCAGCAAGGCTAAAGTTACATTTTTCAAAGAAATATATTTATTATGCAGTTTATTTCTTTGATCTTCTCTTATTCACATCAAAGTATCTCAAGTATCTTGTATGTCCACACGTCAGTCACTAAAACTTAATATACACTAACTGCCTATTTCCATAGCTTCATCTCTGAAACAATTAACTATGTATTTTATATACATATAAAATCAGTCTTAATGAAGAGACCTAGACTGACAGATCTAGGCATAAGATTTCTATTTGCTAAGGATCCCAAGAAGTCATGTATTATACACAGATAACTCAGTTAGGCTCTAATGCTGGGACTGGCCAAATATTAGCCTAAGGGGTCTAACTTTTCTCTCCTAAGGGCAAGCAAAGATGACAAATATGTTATTCCACAAGCCCCAACTGGCAATAAAGACCTGAGAATGACTACCAGAAGTCAACCCTTCATAAGATCACAAGAGGTACAATATGGTTGACAAGTGAGCATGTTAGGTGCAGGGTGGGAGTCAAGTTACAGAACCTAAATGAGGGGTGAGAGGCAACGGTGGGTCAGTAACTAGGACTGGCAAAGATAAGGAAGAGGAAGGCAGGCAAGCAGAGAAGGTGGTCTGGAAGAATTCCAGAATAAGAGTTAAGACATGCAAAATGATTTCTAAGGAAGCTGCAGGATAGGTTTTCATGGCGAAGCTTTACGTTGGGTGTTGAATAAGATGAATAAGAGATAAATGAGACAGCTTCTGGCATCAAGAGACAAACAATAATAATAATGGCTAACATTTATTACATCCTTACTAGGTGCAATGCATGATGTTAATGTGTTATGTGCACTAAACTCTTTAATAGTCTCATGAAGTATTTTCTGTTTTTATCCCCATTCTACAGATGACTAAACAAAGGTTTAGAGAGGGGTTGAGCAGCTAACTCGAATTTTTTAAAGATAATAAGACTCTACTCATACAACTCAATAGCAAAGAAAACCAAACAATCTAATTCAAAAATGGGCAGAAATGTCTATTCAGATAGACATTGTTCCAAAGAAGACACACAGATGGCCAACAGGTACATGAAAAGATGCCCAACATCTCTAATCATCAGCGAAATACAAGTCAAAACCTCAGTGATATATCACCTCACACCTGTTAGAATACCTATTATCAAAAAGACAAGAAACAAGAAGTGTTAGTGAGGATGTGGAGAAAAGGGAACCCTTGTGCACTATCGGTGGGAATGTAAGTTGATACAGCCACTGTGGAAAACAGCATGGAGGGTCCTCAAAACATTAAAAATAGACCTTATGATCCAGCAATTCCACTTCTGGATATTTATCCAAAGAAAATGAAAACACTAATTCAAAAAGATATATGCACCACCATGTTTACTGCAGCATTATTTACAACAGTCAAGACATGGAAGCAACCTGAGTATTATCAATGGATGAATGGGTAAAGAATATGTGGTACACACACACACACACACACACACACACACACACACACACTAGAATATTATTCTGCCATTAAAAAGGAATGAAATCTTGCTATTTACTACAACACAGACATTGAGGGCATTATTGAGTTGAGGGCATTATGCTAAGTGAAGTAAGTCAGAAAAAAAGATAAGCAAATACCATATTATCTCACTTACATGTGGAATCTAAAAAAAAGAAGCCAAACCAAAAGAAACAAACAAACATCCAAGCTCACAGATAACAGAGAACAGATAGTGGTTGCTGCGGGGGGTGGACAAATGGTACAAACTTCCAGTTATACAGTAAATAAGTCATAAGGATATAATGTACAGCATAGCAATTATAGTTAATAATACCGTATTGAATATTCAAAAATTGCTGAGAAAATAAGCCTTAAACGTTATCATTACAAGAAAAAAATCTGTAACTATGTATGGTGACTAGACTTACTGTGGTGATCGTTTCTCAGCATACAAAGATAGGGACTTCCCCGGTGGTACAGTGGTTAAGAATCTACCTGCCAATGCAGGGGACACGGGTTCGATCCCTGGTCTGGGAAGGTTCCACATGCTGCAGAGCAACTAAGCCCGTGTACCACAACGATTGAGCCTGCACTCTAGAGCCCACAAGCCACAACTACTGAGCCTGAGTGCCACAACTACTGCAGCCTGTGCTCTGCAACAAGAGAAGCCACCACAATGAGAAGGCCATGCACTGCAACAATGAGTAGCCCCCACTCACCACAACTAGAGAAAGACCGCCTTCAGCAACAAAGACCCAACGCAGCCAAGAAATTAATTTTTAAAAACATAGAGATATCAAATTATCATGTTGTACACCTGAAGCTAATATGTCAATTATACCTCAATAAAATTTTTTAACATTATAAAACTCTATTACATTTGTGCTTTGCACATTACATTACATACAATAGTCCAAAAGAAGCATCTCATGCCTAGTGACACAAAAATGAATAGCAACTGAAAAAATCAGCAATATGTATATTACTTTTTCTTCAACAAAAAACATTTGATTCTGAACAGGGACAATTTCACAACATACAGATGCAGTCTGCCTTTTATTTCAGATAATCATTCGACTTTCCTATATCTACGCTATTCAATAGGTTCCTGTGTCAATTCTGATATACATGTGAAACAAAATAGACAAAAGAACGCAGTGCTGTATATTCTTAATGGGGTGATGTTGACAGATCAGTGAAGCTGGGGTACATAATGTTCTTTCATTACATTTTCTTTGGAGTCTACCTGGCAAGAGATGACATTGACGCAGCATTTAGGGAAGACTGACCAGAGAGGATGAGACTTGATCTAAGGTTTGACCTCAGGACAAAGAGAGTAGGAGGAGAGTCAGGCTGGAGGATAGGCTTCACACAGAGTAGTAGTAAATGACAGTGGAAAGGCAGGTAGGATCTGGACCATGAAGGGTGGGAGCTAAGGAGTTTAGACTTTGATTTGTGGGCTATGGTGAGTCCCTGGTGGATTTGATACAGGGGAATGTTATGTTTAGATTTGCACTTTGAAATTCTGCTCTGAAGTCTTTGGGAGAATGGGTCAAAAGGAGGGAGAAGGGAGGGAGAAAGACCAATTCAGAGACTGTTGTCCTTCCATCACTTGCGGAACAGCACAGAACATAAACTAAGGGAAAGATAATGAGGATCCCCATGATGGTCTCCTGGAAAGGAGAAGACAGGATATTTAAAAGAGATAGATATATAGAGATCTCATTTATCACACATGTGTGATATATATGAACACACGCGCATGCTTGTGTGCACGTGTGTGTGTGTGTGAACTTAGGGCCTGAAGACTGCCTTGGCTGTGGAGAATGTGAGAGGCTAGCACGACTGCCGGGTTCCTGCACTAGGCATCAGGGAAGGCAGGAGAATCAGAGAGACCACATGGGAGGGAGAGGAGCTGAAGAGCTTGGGTTGAGGCCTGATGCGCTGAAGGTGTCTGTAACACACACTGGTAGAGTTCTACGGAATGAAGCCTGAAATATGGGTTTGAAGTTTATGAGCGAGGTCTATGATGAAGATGTGATTGTAGTGATTTCTGAGTGATTCCTCATTTTCCCTCACAGATAACAGTACTGAATATCAGGTTAAACCATATAAGAATACCAGTATTCTATTTTTTATATACAAAAAGGGTAATTTCAGTAAGATAATCTACTTCATCCATGAGCTGTTTGGAAATATGACAACATGTGAATATACAGTATTTGTAAAATAGAACCTGCAATAGATGTTTCACAAATAGCCTGGAAGAAATAAAGCAATTAACACACATTTAGGTATCCTGTGCCCACTGTTTTTTTAAATGTGATTTTGAGAAATTATTATTATTAGCAACTTGCACAAAACATAACTAATGGAACTGTAAGACTGATGGATTGCTCAACTGTAATTCAAGCCAATGTGTTTTGTAGGGTCATGCATACCATGTATCCATCCTCTGATTTTTCTGCTTATGTGAAGAACCAGTAACTATGTATAGCTTTTCAAATGGCTTATCAGTTCTCACTAATTTATTCCCTCCCAATCAGTCTTTGTGGAAGGAAGAAATGAGAAAAGGTGGGTACCAGATCACCTGCTGAAATGCTTCCTCAAAGAAGGCACCTCAGTTTCCACATACATAAAGCAAAGATGACATTCCGTACTTTTGCGGCTTAATATAAGGATTAGAAGAGATACTGCATGTACCCCATGGGACACAGGAAAGGCTTAGTAAATGGTAGCTGTTGTTATTATTTCACAGACTTGCCGAACCACCAACAGTACTACTCAAAAATCACCTCCTACGCCAGGTTGCTGATGAGTGACCTATACCAACTTACTTATACACCTAAAATTCTTGGGACAAGACAAATATTAAAAAGAGTAATGTTGAAAAAGTCAAAGTCATTTGGCCAAGATAACAAAGTAAATGAGACACAGACTCAGAAAAACCATGCATCATAAATATCTTAGGGTAGAAAATGTCCTTTAAAAGCACCCAGTTGGACTGAGAAAGCCCAAATATTTCAGGGGCAACAATAAAAGGGTTCTTCTTGTAGGTTTTTGTACAGATTAAGCGGAAAAAAATATGAAAGTGCCGGATAAACTGATTCTATTCACCTTTTGTCCTGTTCTTCCTTCTGAAGACATGGACAGTAAGTTAACAGAAATCATATTGAGAACAATACATATTAAGGAATTTGTAACCTATGTGTATTATTTCAGATAATTAAGCCACCACACTGGTAGAGTGATTGCATTGATAGTCCCAGTTCTTTACTCCTTTCACTGAGGATGTGGTAACCACTCAAGGCTTGGTCAAGTTCACCTGCTTAGGCCAACAAAATGTGCAAATGTGACTCAAGCAGAAGCTTGACGAGAACTCGTTCCTCTGCCTTCATCATAAGAGCATCCTCACAGACGTAGAAAACAAACGTATGGACACTAAGGGGGGAAAGAGAGGGTGGGATGAATTGGGAGATTGGGATTGACATATATACACTAATATGTATAAAACAGATAACTAATGACAACCTGCTCTATAGCACAGGGAACTCCAATGTACAGTAGAAACTAACACAACTTTGTAAAACAACTATACCCCAATAAATAAATTCATTAATTAATTTAAAAAAAAAGAACATGCCCAGGGTGACCCTCTGGAGGATGAGACACATGGAACAGAGTCTGCCCTACATGGTTGTCCCAGGGGATGTCTCAGATATGAGACAGAGGTGGGGCAACATCAGGGAAGCTGCCTAGCCAGCGTTCAGCTGACTTCAGCTGATTGCATACATATAAGTTAGCCCTGCTGAGCCTAGCTCTGATCAGAGACATGTAATCAAAATATAAATGTGTATTGTTTTAAACCACTGATGTTTTGTGGTTGTTTTGTTATAAGGCATTACTGTAGCAACAGAAACCTGATATACATGATTATTAAGCATGTGAAAATTGTTTACTCACTAACTATATAAAAGCCCAGACTCCACCAGAATGACTACATGACAGCATCTCAACTATGACATGAGTTGTGTGTGTCTGAATGAGGGTTGGGGAAATCATTTTTCTTCAGGGGTTTGTAAACTCATTTTAATAAAGAGTTGGATCAAACATGGGACCTTTCCTATCATACTACTTTTAAATTCAAAATCAGAAGGCATCAAGGATACTAAGCTGCTGAGATTATATCCACTTGAAAAAATGATCTTGTTTAATAGCTGACTTCCTAAGTGCATGTAGGGGAGCAGCAGGGTACTGTACTAAACTCTGGGCTAAATGCCTACAGTATCTTTCCTATTTTCAATTTCTGTGATCTCTCATGCTATTCCTTGATAGAACCCAGCTGCCTAACTATACAGAAACACTAGTTTCCACTGAGAAGAAAAAGCAGCGGGATTTCTATTCCTATTACCTGGAAGGTCTTCTCCAGTATTCAAGAGTCTAATCTTCACATATCTATCTAGAAGAGACTTTATCAGCTGGGACTCCACTGTTGATAACAGCCACACAGGACACTAAAAGAGCCGGGTGCCAAGGCAAGTCACACTTAGCAAACAGAAATAAGGCAAGCCAAAATATCTGTTTCTAAAATTTGGTGGGAGGAGGACCCAAGTTATTGCTTTCTTGTGATCGTTTACCTATGTCCAATTCCTTCTGTAACCAAGAGAAATAAAGTAGAACAAGAAGAAAAAATCAATGTCTGAGAGTCATAACACTGAATATGCTAAGATAAAGTATTTTGAGTTCTTCAGAGAAGATCTCATAGTAATGAAACTAGTACTAATAATTCTATTGTTCAATCACCACACAGGAATTAAACCTGCAGAACCTAATCAGAAGTGGGCACTGCCTAGAGATAATAAATTCAATAACACGAATTAGAGTTTTTCTAAATTCAAATGTCTTTGCTTAAGATTTCAGTAACTGTTTTTGAATCTCTCTAAAATGATTTATTTCCCACATTTCTAAGTAATAGCACAGGACAGAGATCACGTCCTTTGAGACGAGAGCTGGTCAGCCGCAGTGAAATCCTTTTACTGACGTTTCTAAAGTTTAATATCAGATATTTTATCTTATTTAAACCTAAAGGGTATGTTGAAGCCTAGTATGCCACTAAGAATGACCTAACGGTTCTTTTTCAGTCACTCAGACTGGAGATGCATACTCTGTACACTCAAGAGATTAAAAGCAAATGGATTATATGAACCAGATTAATGGAGTAGATGAATCTGCAGCCCTAGTGGAGAGTTTACTTAAGATGAAAGCTTTGGATGTAGAATCAACTTTTTAGCTCTACCCAAGGTTCTCACTCGAATGGCCTCCATGACAGTATTAGTACTGAAATCCTCCAGCTCATTCTTTCCAAGGCTGCTAGAAACAAGAATATTGCAGAAAAACCCGATCCAGATTACTGCCTGCAGTGGATGCAGGAAAGAAGTGCTACAAGTTCAACAGCAGAGACAGGGTGGGGCATATACCAACAGAAGTCCTTTTAAAACACTGATTCATGAGGTTAGGGAAAAATCTTTTCATCCAGGTCACTGAAACACATCTTAGAAGGCAGACTGACTTCAAAACTCATCTAAGTTAATGATATATGTGGGAACGAAAGCCAATTGCCACGGTAATGCATATTTAGTAGCAAGAACCACTGAACCAGAGCAGGCTCTGTGACATACTAGTTTGAAAATACCTGATTCTATGAGAGAATCAGTTTTCCTTTCAAGTTGTAATGAGAATTCCAGATCTTCTACAAATATGCATTTAATGGGAAATGCAATGATCCTCACCATACCTTCATGTCTATTTCTCCTTTATAAATTACTTTTTTCCCCTTTACAAATTAATGAAGAGTTAGTTTTTTCTTGTTGGTGGTGGTGTTCCTTATCTAGACATCTAGTTTCTTAGATGTCAGCTCTTACATACCCTTCAACTTAATCAGTCTTTTTGAGAAAAGCAGTAATATTTCTTCTTCAGTCAAAGTTATTTAATTTCTATTTCTCTATTTTGGTAAAAAAGAGTAACACATTTATTATGACAATTTATTTTTTCTGATCCATTTTCTATTACTTAAAAAAAAATACCTTTTACACATGATCATGAAGAAAAGACACTCTATCTTTAATAAAACGCCTAATTCAGGTCTCAACGTGCTGGCCAGTGAATGTTTGAAAACTGCCAACACCCAGCGGCCTTCTGGCAGCACTGGGCCTTCTAAAAGCTGTTCTCTGGCAATAGTCTTTCACGCAAGCACTAATTTTATTATAGCTAGTTTATGATTTTCCCTCATTTCCCTGCTATTTTTAAATGTAGGGTTGTAACAGGAGGCGACTAGAGGCCCAGGAGATGAAGGAACCATTACACACTGTTGGGCCTCTGTGGTATCAGTGGCCTTTGGAAGCTGAGGATTCAAATGTAATGTCAAAGAGTATTTGAATACAGGGTCCCTCATGGGAACTCTGCCCAACGAGAAACACATTGCTTTGCTCTCTGCATTTTCCTTTTAATTTCTGCTTTTAAGACCTTGTGGTCTCTCAACACTCTTTCCAGTTTTGTTCTTTAAAGCTATTTTTGTACGTTGCTCTTTCTAGCCAGACCTATTTAGCTACATTTAATAACACTGTCTTGGGGGATGAGTTTTTGACATTTTGCATAATGTCCCAATAGTGATTTCTGTAACACAATAAAACAACACATGATGTAAACAAGACCTTGCATGAAGAAATACCAAATTTACTTCATGTAACTACATGTAACTTTGGGATGCAAGCTTTCAGAAAGACCAGCTCTGAATTTATGCTAATCAGAAAAAAAAAAAAGTCTGAGATAGAGTGATTTTAAAGGATAATTTATCAGGAAAAAGAAAGACATTTATGAAGTGGTAGGGGGAGAACCATGAGCCTTTCTTAGAAACATACTTTTAATAACTGAGATAAGTAGAGCTCTCACACAGGAAAATGACAATTAAATGCTGCCGATCCAACCTGCACTATCCCAATCAATTTCTATAATAAAAAAAAGGGAAAAAAGCCTAAAATACAGCCCAAGCTGCACATTTATAAATACCAAAGCACCCTGACTTTCAGTTGAAAGAAAACACATGTGGAAGAGTAGGGACCAATCGATGATAAGAACACTGAGTTGGGAGTCAGAGAGGCTGCAGACTAGATCCAAATCTACTTCTAATCAGCCCCACAGACAACCCATGCACCTTGGTTCTCATTTATAAAATGAGAAGAGTGCTATATGTGATCTTCCTAAGTCCTTTCCACCTCTAAAATTCCTTGTATCTAGAATTCTAACATGTCCCCAGGCCTGGATACAAATGAATCACTGATTTATTTCCTGTTGCTTACCTTAACTGTTTTCATTTATTATTCCTTTAATTCTTGTGGAAAAAACCAAAAGGCAAAAGACAAAAAGAGACATGCTGGGGAAGCATCCGAATCCTAAAACTGCATTAAGAAAAGAGCAAACATTGGAAATGCTACTCTTCAGGGTTACATTTATTCCAAAACAAAATAGAGAGAGATGATTTTGAAACAAAATAGAGTGACATAGGAAAAGTCATAAGCACACAGAAGTATGGCTCTGGCAGTACTATTAAATAGTAAAAAATCTCTGGATCAGAAATTGCCTAATAAATGTGCTTTTGTATGGAGAAGCTTAAAGCCCAAAGCAACACTAGAATTCTTTTTCAGACTGTCATCAAGTACTGATTATGCTCTGTCATTAAAAACAAAACAAAATGAAACACTTTAAAGTAGCTTTTATATGTACAGAGGTCAAACATTAAGCAGAATTTATTCCCTATTAATGTCCTTCTCTATTTACCTATTTCCATTACCTGTTTCACGTCTGCTAACATAAAAACTAAAAGGCAAATGGATATGCAACCCAGATGCTACCTTATACATCCTTGTACAGCATGAGAAAGCAGGTGATCAAGCGATGTTGCCATAAAGTCACTGTCAATGGCTCCTCTGTGGGAGCCATAAACCAGATCAAACTCTAGCCAATCAGCTCCATCCATTCTACAGTGTATCCTCTGAACTTACAAATAAGTTTATCCTTTGTAAGAGAAGCTGTCAACTTGACTGATAAATAAGGTTAAGATTATTCAAACATTCTAAAAGTAAATTACACAAGTCCAAAACAATATTCTTTGGTTTAGCACCCTTTGACTGTATGTGATTCCGTAGTCATAAATACCTTATTCTTCTCTGGCATAACCTCTGAATTGAGCTATTGTAGTTAATAAATACTCCTCTATACCATGATAGATGGGCATAATCTGGTAATGTTCTTTATGAATTACCCATTCCAGATTGGGGAAAAAAATCATTTTATGTGTAGTATTTAACAAAAGGGGAAAAAAGAGTCTTAAACGTGGGTGTATTAAATAGCACAGATAGGGCTTCATGGATGTGCCTGCAATTTGACAATATTATCACAACTTCAAAATATAAGCTCTTTTCTCATAATGTGAAGTCCATCAGAGCACTATCATCACTCAATCAGGTCAAGGTTGAGTTGATTTTATAGAATGCTGGTTAGACATGGTTTATGACCTCAGTAAGTGAGTAGAAGACACAAATACTATATTACCAGTGATGCAGTATAAAACTCAATGGACTAGAAGTTGGGAGTCCCTGATATGAGAACAGCTATTAATGCGCTGTGTGTCCTTGGTTAGGTCTCTCTGTCTCAGGGCCCTCGATATCTCAGCTATAAAATGAGGACAAGTCACTCTTTAAAATTCTTGTTTGATCCAAAAGTTGTGATTCTAAATAAATAAACATTAGGAATCTAAATATTCATTAGTAAAAAATGCATAATAAACTACTTACAGTCATGACAGACTAGTTTGTAGCAGAAGAATTCATTTGCCAAGAACTGGATAAAAAAATGGATTAAAACAAAAATCTATTTAAAGGCACTAGAGTGGTATCAAGGCATTCAAGATTTGAGACCAAAATCCTGGACAAAAGGAGACTCATTGAGGTGAGCCTGACATTCTCTGGAGAAAATTTCCAATTTGAAAGAGTCATGGGCAAAAGGTTGAGAGGTCAAAGTGGTCACTATGAAGCACAAAAATGTAGCAGAGTTTTCAGCAATCACATGGGACTAGGGAGATAAAACCTACAGTTAAGGACTACCAAGGAAGTCAGGATATGGCCAATATTACAGAAAAGAGAGCCCAAGAGTCTGAGCCATCTTTATGCTTAAGATAGTAACTATTTTATAACTACTACACATCCAGAGGAAGAGAAGTAAAAAGTAATTACAATAAACCATGTTAATGGCATTCCCACAGTACTGGTAAGATAAAAATTGAAGTTCAGAGCCCACAGCAGCTGGGGCGTGGTAAATACCTCAGGCTTACAATTGGGACTGTAGAAGAACTAAAGTCTAAGAGTAAAATGGAACTAGAAATTGATCTAATTAAACCCCAGCTCGGAGATATCTCATTCTTGACTAGACTAAAATGATCTACTCCTGCTCTAAATACTGACAAGATATTAAGAAAAATTCTACCTAGAGGAACATAACAACACTGAGATCTCAATATTTTCATACACAATGATGAGCAGTCAATAAAAAGCAGAACCAGGCACAATAAAAATAGGACCAAGAGAAAAAAATAGAAAAAGAGAAACAAATCCACAAATTATTAGACATGGAATTTAAAATAATTGTGATTTATATGCTCAAGAAAAAAATAAGATGAAGAATTTCAAGAGAACTGGAATCTATGAAAATTAAACTGATATTCTAGAAAAATAAAATAACTGAAATTACAAATGTAATATATAGGCTTAATAGCCAGTCAGACACAGCTAAAGAGAAAATATTTTTGATCATGAATATAGCACAGTAAAAAATATCTAGGCTGAAACACATAGAGACAAAAATTTCCCAAAGATGAAAAATATAGTATAAAGTATGAGACAAATGAAACTTTATGAAAAGGTAAATGTTATGTGCAATTGGACTCCTAACAGGAGGACAGAAAAAAAATGGGGTGGAAGCAATATTTGAAGAGATGATAGCTGAGAATGTTCCAACACTGATGAAAGCATCAAGCCACAAATTTAAGAAGCCCTGCGAACTTGATGCAGGATAAATATAAAGCAAACCATGTCTAGGCAATTTCAGAGTAAAAGTGCTAAAAACCAAAGACAAAAAGAAAATGTGAGAAGAGAGAGAAAAGAAGACATCTTCAAAGGCTCAACAGTAACACTGAGACAGACTTTTCTGGAATTGGAAATAATGGAAATAACTAAAATGAATAGTGTATATATTCTTATAACAGAATACTATATAGAAAGAGACTATATAACACTATTGCTATAGGCATCAACAATAATTAATCTAGCAAACATTACATTCAGCAAAAGAAGCCAAGCACAAACAATATATTTTATGAATCCATTTGTATAAAGTTCAAAAATAAGAAAAACTAACCTACACTATTATAAGTCAGAACAGTGGTTATCCTCTGGAAGTGGTTAATACTGGAAGGACACAAGAACCAGACTACTGGGTTGCTGGTAACATTCTACTTCCTCATTTGGGCAGAGGTTAGATAGGTATGTTCACTTTGTGAAAATTCATTTAAAAAAATGATTTGTGTACTTTTCTGTGTGCATGCTATACTTCAATACAAGTTTACTTAAACAATACACACATTAATGTATAACAGCAGTCCTTGAATTGCAAATTCATTTCACAAAAGATTCATACACAACTTTCCTCCTTTTACTCACCGCTCCTTAATATATATTCAAACTACCCCATTCTCTGGGTTCAAAAGACTCTCAGGAATGAGATAATCTGTAAAATAGTAGCTTTGAGGTTTCCCTGGTAGCACAGTGGTTAAGAATCCGCCTGTCAATGCAGCGGACACCGGTTCAATCCCTGGTTCGGGAAGATCCCACATGCCACAGAGCAACTAAGCCCGTGCTCCACAACTACTGAGCCTGCGCTCTAGAGCCCATGAGCCACAACCAATGATCCCACATGCCACAACTACTGAAGCCTACATGCCTAGAGCCCATGCTCCACAACAAGAGAGGCCACTGCAATGAAAAGCCTGCACACCACAACAAAGAGTAGCCCCCACTCCCTGCTAGAGTGTAGAGAAAGCCTGCATGCAGTTACAAAGGCTCAACACAGCCGATAAATTAAAAATAAAGAAATAAAATAAATAAATAAATAAATAAATAACAGGAGCTTCAGCTTATAGTTCATCTACAGATTATGAAGTGACTAAGGTATTAATGGCCAGGCTGGGAACTTGATTGCAAAAGACATCTATTTCCATGAGGAACCAATTTTAAAGATAAGCAAAACAAATTTAAGAGAAGGAAAGAATTGTTTAAGAGTAACAAAAGAGACGGGGAAAAGAGAAGGGGGTGGGGAATGGACTGCAGGGAAAGATGCTAGTAAGGAGCATTAGGAAATGAGTAATTTGATAAGGCGGTTCAATAAAATAAATACAGTATCTTAAACTTCACAGTAAGGGGTCCATTTGTGATAGATTTGAACATTTATCAGTCACTAGAAGAACAAGAACTTTAAAACAAAATAGACTATTTAAGCTGCACTACATAAGTTTTATAAGAAATTGTACATTTCCAAAGGACCTTTCAGAAAATCCATCAATCTGGTATAAAAGCTTTAGCAAAGCCGTTTCCCACCTCATGCATATTTCACTTGGAACAAGGAGAGGGCCCTTAAAGTAAATTCCCACCACCACCGTGAGTTTGCCTAAAAGAATAAAATCAGTACGTGGTTTGTGATACAGACTGTTAATAAAGCAATCTCATTGATTTGGCAGTTCTTTTTTTCCTAATCATTTTCTTACAGGATCCATATGCAGTAAAAGTGGCTTTATAACTGAACAAAGCTAGGAACCAGAAACCTAATACAGGCTTTACAGGTATTGAATATTCTTGCATTCCAGTAATTTGGTAAAGGAAACTCTTTATCACACTCTGCTAAACCTTAGGAAAGAGCCACTGATAGAAATATTCATACTTGACCTTATAAATGTTCTTACATGAAAATGCTCTTTTCTTCCCCTCCTTTATGAAGAGAAAGCATTCCAACTGCTTTTATGGGAAGAGTAAGGGTATTCTGCAGTAGAGCAAAACAATAGGTTTTTAACCTATTGTTGGAGAAGAGGAAGCTTAAAAAATTTTTTTCAAACTATGTTGTGTACTACTCCACTCTCTTATGATACTGAGATGGTAAAAACATCTAATCAGTAGATGGAGTATAAGGTGGGAGCTGGTAGGTTTGGTTTAGAAAGGTTGGCCAAGTGATTCTGATCCCCTAGTTGAAGCAGCACTGGACTACAGCAAGCAAAAAAGTTGATATACAGCAAGTGACAGGTTTTAGAGGACGGTTTTACAGATGGCTAAGAGATCAACAAAACAGGAAGTATCACCACTGCTTTTAGTATAGGGATACTTCAAATGTATCAACATGCAAATCTTGGTTGGCCTAAACCACTGGGATCAAGTAATAAAGTATCAAAGGAAAAATAAGTACCTCACTGATTTGGATTCAGGAGACAGATGGATATGAATCAGTAATAAGATTTGATTAGATAAACAGAGTTATAATACCACATAGTAACTAGAACTTCTCTAACAGTTTTCATGGCTAGAGGAGGAGGATAAAGATGAGGACGGTTGCAGCGATTCCTGCAGCTTACCAAGTGACCGCAGGCTTTATGCTAAACACTGTGCTAAACATTTTATTGCGTATTATCCCTATTTTAGGGATTAGGAGACTGAAGCTTAAAGAAATGTAACTTACTCAAGGTCACATAACCAGATAAGTGTCAGAGTGAGTACTCAACCAAAGTGTATTTGATCTTGGTCACATTCTGCTCATAAATTCCAATCAGCATAGTCAATCCTCTGTATGCCTAACATTTCTGAAGAATTTGGGGATGTTTATTGTCTTCAGGATTTATTCATCCTATAATATTTTAACCTCTTGGTTTGCCTAGTAAAACGTAGTATAAGATAGTGAAAAGTAAAAACTTAGGCTTAACAATTACCATAAATTCTAAATAGAATCAGTTTGACTAATTAGTGAAGTGTTATCAGAGACTAAAATGGTAAAAAAAAATTTAGAAGATTCTTAGCACTCTCAATCTCTATCTTCCAGGAAAGGCCCAAAGACATGCTGTAACATACCTCCAGAAACCAGTAGACACCTGGCTAGAGAGTCTGCAGAAGAATGTGGATTAAGGGATAAAAATGATAAGCAATTCAATGGCGATTTCTTTGGGATGGGATTTCTCTGTAGAAAAGGAGAACTTTGAGATTCATGTTTTTTATGGTAATTAGAGAAAAGTGTTTTTATTCAGGAGGAATAAAAGACTCTGATTACTGCTTTGAAAACCAACTTTTTTTTTCCCCAATACTGAAATAAAATTTAAAATAAGAAAGGATTCCTAATTTGGATCATCTGTAGCAGTGGATGGGAAGGGCATTGTACTTACAATCTATTTGCATCAGATTTTAATTGTTCTAATCCACAATAACATAAAATTAAACAAATCTCAGTGATGTCCTTACAAAATTAAAATGGACTGTAGGAAATTATGGGTTTTGTTTTGGAAATTATCTTTTTAAAAACTGGACACACAGGATAAATTTCATTTCAGCAAGGATTAATGATTTGTACCAAAATTCTATTCCAAGTAGCTAGCAAAACGTATGTCATGCTGTCTTCCAAAGCCATGATTCTAACACTTATTAGCTGTGTGGCCTAAAGAAAAAGCACCCATACTCTTTAAGCCTTCATTTTATCATCTATAAAACAGAAATAATATCACTAATTTGCTTCAGTTTCTGAAGTTTCCATGGTCCCTAGAATAGATAAATCCAAAGTTAAAAATCAAGGAAGTGCAAGTTAATCCAGCAGGTATTCTGTTAGGACAGCTTGCCACCATCAAACTGGAATGACGGCGAGTGACAGCGTCTCAGCATTACACGTTGTCATCAGCACCTTCAGGAACAATAGCACTCAAACTCCTCTCAGTCTCCAATATGTCAGATTCTATCTGTCTCTGAGTCCTTTAACTGTGACTCTTTATGCTCGTATCTCTCAGCTCTTGGTTCAGTTCACAGTCCCTCACATGGGGCGCACACGCATAATCAAGCAAAAGGCTTTTGGTACAGCCCAGGAAGCCTGCCTCTCTGGGAAACTACTGAACTACATCAAATGATGCAAATACCCATTCCAGAAATCCAAAAACACGCTCTGGGGTTTTGTGACAATGACATAATGTATAAGAAAATAAGAAATGTATTTGCAAATGGTAAGTATTAATCACATACATATAATAATTAATTAGTTATCACTGATAATCATGATTTCAAATGACTAGGATGCTGTTAACATTCTACAAGTTGTATCATCATAGAGAAAACACTTGACAAATTTAGGATCTTTAGAAGTGCCACATAATGACAAAAAAAAAAAAAAAAAAAACAATAACCCTATTCCTAAACATAACAACTTTAAGTAATTCACTGTTCATCTTGGGACAAGTCACTTCATTTCTATAGGATTCCTACTCCTTAAGGTAAAAAGAATAGATCTGGTGATTTTTTATTATATTGCATAAAGTTCTTTTTCCATGGGGCCTATATCTTACTCCCTGCCCCAACCTATCACCTTTTTTCAAGGAAGAGGTTGCTCCCCACAGACAGTGCTATAAGAAAAGGCCACTGGCCATGCAATCAAGGTGAGCACTTCCACCTTCACTGAGGCAGAGATGATGAGATTGCCACTCCCTCCTTTTGCTCAGACCATCCAAACTGCCCTAGAAGGCTAATGTGCAATTCATCCGTTTCTGACATTTAGTTGAAACCGGTTTCACCCACGTAAGAATATTTTGCTGTGATGGTATTCCAGCACACGTTGTGCATGTATAGCCAGGAAGGAAAGGGGAGTTGCGGTCTGACTTTGTTTTCTTGGCATTGGGGATAGTGGGGCAGAGGCAGGGGCATCCAGTGAAATTTATTCCACATGGGTCAGCTCCTACCAAGACGTCTGATCACTGGAATTACTGCTCATCCCTCTTTCACCACTATATCCTCTTTGTTTTTTCTAACATTTTATGGTAAAAAATTACAAAGACACAGAAAACTTGAAAGAATTACGCAACGAATAGCTATATATTCACATTAAGATTCTGCAATTACTGATACAGAGAATGGACTGGAGGACACGGGTTGGGGGGCGGGGGGCGAAGGGGAAGCTGGGACGAAGTGAAAGAGTAGCATAGACATATATACACTACCAACTGTAAAATAGATAGCTGGTGGGAAGTTGCTGTATAACAAAGGGAGATCAACTCGATGATGGGTGATGCCTTAGAGGGCTGGGACGCGGAGGTGGGGGGGGGGTCGCGGGAGGGAGGGGATATGGGGATATATGTATAAATACAGCTGATTCACTTTGGTGTACCTCATAAGCTGGTACAAGAGTGCAAAGCAATTATATTCCAATAAAAAGCTTAAAAAAAAAAGATTCTGCAATTACTAACATTTAATAATATGCCTTTGCTAAATGTGCTTTATCACACATCTTTTCATCACTCCATTTTTGGATACAATTTAAAGTAATTTTCAGACATTAGTATACTTTCCCCCAATACTACAGCATGTATGTCACTAACTAGAGTTCAACATTTACTTTTCTATTAAAAATTTCTACAGTGAAATGTATAACTTTTAAGTGCTACCATTTGATGAGTTCTGACAAATGCATGCACCCAGGCAACCCAAACATATATATAGAGAGAAAACATTCCCATCACCCTAGGTCCATTCACAGCCCTTTCCAGTCAATCCTGCTCTAACTTCTGCTCCCAAAGGCAACCACTGATCGATTTTCACCACAGATTAGTTTTGCTGTCCTAAAACTTGTTACTAATGGAATCATAAAGCATCTTCTCTTTTGTGTTTGACTTCTTTCACACAATCTTATGTTTTTGAGATTCATTCATTTTGCTGCATGTATTTTACAATTATACAGTAGATTATATATCCATTCTTCCACTGAAGAACACCTGGGCTGTTCTCAGATTTTTCTATTATGAATAAAAATGCTGTAAATATTCATACACAAGTCATTTTGTGGACTTATGTTTTCAATTCTCTGAGGTAAATACCTAGGAGTGGACTTGATGGACCACAGGGCCAGTGTATGTTTCCATTCTAAAGAAACTGCAAGACGTTTTTCTTAAGTGGTCATACTGTTTCACATTTCCAAGAACAACATATGAGAATGAAACATATACATCCATGTATGCCACACACCCTGTAATTTAATGTTATAATTTTGCTTTAAACAGACATATACATAGTAAAGCAATAGAGTCATCCCTTGGTATCTGCAGGGGATTGGTTCCAGGACCCCTGTAGATAACAAAATCTGCAGATGCTCAAGTCCCTTATATAAAATATGAATTGATCCAGGTTGGCTGAATATGTGGATGTGGAACCCACACAGATAAGGAGGGTGGACCATACGAGGAAAAAAAGTAAAAGTAGTCTTTTATGCTTATCAACATATGTGTTATTTCTGGAGCTATTCCTCTTTTCCTGAAGATCTGAGCTTCCATTTGATATCATTTTTCTATCAGCCTGAAAATCTTCCCTTAGCATTTCTTATAGTACAGATCTGTTGATAATTTTCTCACTTTTCACTTATCTGAAAATGCACTTTGCTTTCATTCTTAAAACTTATTTTTGCTGGTTATGGAATTCTAGGTAGACAGTATTTTGGGTTTGTTTTTTTTTCTTTCAGCATTTTGAAAATTCTGTTCCACTGTCTTCTCCATTTCATTACTTCTCATAAGAAATCAGCCATCATTTGTACCGTTGCTCCTTCTCTTTCTAACATGTCATTTATCCTCGTTACTTTCAAGATTTTCCCTTTATAACTGGTTTACAGCAGCTTGACTATAAAGTGCATAAGCATGGCTTCCTTTGTATTTATTTTGCTTGAGGTTAGCTGGATTTTTAGAATCTGCAAATTTATTTAAATTTAGGGAGATTTTAGCCACTGTTTCTACAAATATTTTTTCCATTATTTTATTCATCTTGTCTTTCTGCAACACATTTAATAATATATATTGTCCCACAAGACACTGACACTGAGGCTCAGTTAATTCTTTTCAATCTATTTTCTCTGATTTTCAGATTAGGCAATTTCTACTGACCTATCTTCAAGTTCATGCCTCTTTCTCTGTCATCTCTAATATTCTCTAATTTCTGCCACTTTTGGTCACTCTCTAGTACCTTCACATAGTTGTTTGTTTTACAGTTTGCTTAGAGTTTATAATTGTTATGTGTGGCTGAGCTGATATAAGCTACTTTGCCATTATTAGAAACTGAAACTTCCTTCTTTCCCTGTGTATCTACAAGGAATATAGATGATTCTACTATAATTAGCAAGTACTCTGGAAAAAAGAAGGTTTTCTATGATTTACACTGATGCACTTTTTGTCTTCTGGTTAATTTAAAGATTAGAGCCACAAGAGACTCTAAAAACACTATTCAATAGAACTTTCTGAGATAACACATCTTCTTCTGTGTTGTCCAATACGTAACCACTTGACACAGAGACTACTGGGCACTTAAAATGTGGTTATTGTGTTTGAGGAACTGATTTTTTTTTTTTACTTTATTTAATTCTAATTAATTTAAAATAGCCACATGTGGCTAATGGCTACTGCATTGGGCAAAATTACTGTATAAAGATAATCTGATCTGGTCTTTCTGTTTACAGATGGTGAGCCAGCAACTAAGAGTTTCCAGAAGAGGTCTGCCCATGATAAATGGCTGCTAGTGGCAAAACCAGGATTCTAATTTAGATCTCTCAATTCCTACTCTGAAGCTCCTGCTACTCTGTAGAGGAAAAGAATGCAAAAGAGGCTGGAATAGGATAACCAAAAATAAAATAGGTGAGTGATGATAAATTAGAACTTGAAAAAATATAGCTGGAAAAAAATGGAACAGCTGAGGGCAGAATGATTTACAAACATATCATACATTACACATATATACATACATATTCACTAGGTGTGCTCATTTATTTTGAGGTAATAACTGTTTTGTCAGTAGGAGAAAAAGAGTTTTTTATAACTCATTACAGGCCCCAAAGGTCTGACTCAGATGATATACACAAAGTACAAACAGCACAATCAAGAATTTGATGTCCTATCTCCTTTCTTCACAAAGTGTCCACTTTCCAAGTCCTACAGATCTCAGTGATTTGCAGAGTTACAGCTTAACACTCTTATTTGTTTCTCAAAAGCCTGTAAGATACACACCACTAGAAAGGTTGCCAAGCATTCCCCTCCTGAACTTAATACTCCCTATGAGGATACGGCTCTCTGCTAAAATGGAATGCTTTTTACCCTTTAACCCACTCTCCTGTACTACTGGAAGTAAAATAATTACCTCACTACATTCTTTCTCTCTGTCCTGTCTCTCTCACACACACATCCCACAAACCTTTGTGTAGATCTCATACTAGCACTACTAATATACTAATATACATGGTGTAGAAAATGTCTGCAAAAACGTCCAAGAAAAACAGCATTGTTTTCAGAGAAAGTGCTGTGGTCAGGGTGATGTCATAAAAAATCATCTAATTAATTTCCTGTAGCCACATCCTGAAGGAAATCCAGAAGGCTCAATTTTCTCACAAAGTCAAGTAATCTTTTTGGGGGGACACTAACTGTTCTTGTGAATCTGCAGGTGTCATAAATTGATAACAACTATTATTTATCTTTAATCTTCAAAATAACAAGGAGTGAAATTTCATTTTAAAAGATCTTTAATGTGGAAGGCATTATGAAAATATAAAAAGTATCCTTATTAAATGTGAATTTTAGATTTTAGTTACTGACAGCAAAGAAAAGAAAAAATGAGTAAACTTATTTGGTATTTACTACTGGACTTCATATGGCTTCCTCTCCAGGTCTGATTAAAACCAAGACCACCGTTCACAAGAGCCAAGGAGATGAGAGCACTCTTTACCTACTATACACTCTCAGTGTTCTTCCCACCAATACTGGGCTGAAACACTGCAGGAGACTTGCCAGATCTGAGCTCCTTGAGGGCAAGTAAAACAGCATATTTAGCTGTATACCCAAAGGCATTATAGCACCTGGCACCCAGTAAGCACGTGTTAAATGAATGAATGAATGAGATTACTGACATAAATAAGCTATTCTCCTTTCCCTCCAGAAGCTGCCAGTTAAAAATGGGGAGACGGAATCAACATTGTGAAAATGACTATCCTACCCAAAGCAATTTACAGATTCAACACAATCCCTATTAAATTACCAATGGCATTTTTCACAGGACAAGAACAAGAAATTTTACTATTTGTATGGAAACGCAAAAGACCCCAAATAGCCAAAGCAATCTTGAGAAGGAAAGATGGAGCTGGAGGAATCAGGCTCCCTGACTTCAGACTGTACTACAAGGCTACAGTGATCAAGACAGTATGGTACTGGCACAAAAACAGAAATACAGATCAATGGAACAGAATACAGAGCCCAGAGATAAACCCATGCACATATGGGCAGCTTATCTTTGACAAAGGAGGCAAGAATATACAATGGAGAAAAGAAAGCCTCTTCAATAAGTGGTGCTGGGAAAATTGGACAGCAACATGTAAAAGAATGAAATTAGAACACTTCCTAACACCATACACAAAAATAAACTCCAAATGGATTAAAGACCTACATGTAAGGCCAGAACACTCTATGACATAAACCAAAGCAAGATTCTTTTTGACTCACCTCCTAGAATAATGGAAATAAAATCAAAAATAAGTAAATGGGACCTAATGAAACTTAAAAGTTTTTGCACAGCAAAAGAAACCATAAACAAGACAAGAAGACAACCCTCAGAATGGGAGAAAATATTTGCCAATGAAGCAACTGACAAAGGATTAATCTCCAAAATGCACAAGCAGCTCACGCAGCTCAACATCAAAAAAGCAAACAACCCAATCCAAAAATGGGCAGAAGACCTAAACAGACATTTCTCCAAAAAAGACATGCAGATGGCTAACAAACACATGAAAGATGCCCAACATCACCAATCATTAGAGAAATGCAAGTCAAAGCCACAATGAGGTATCACCTCACACTGGTCAGAATGGCCATCATTAAAAAATCTACAAACAATAAATGCTAGAGATGGTGCGGAGAAAGGGGAACCCTCCTGCACTGCTGGTGGGAATGTACATTGGTACAGCCACTATGGAGAACAGTATGGAGGTTCCTTAAAAAACTAAAAATAGAACTACCATATGATCCAGCAATCCTACTCTTGGGCATATACCCTGAGAAAACCATAATCCAAAAAGGAACATGTACCACAATGTTCATTGCAGCACTATTTACAACAGCCAGGACATGGAAGCAACCTAAATGCCCATCAACAGATGAATGGATAAAGAAGATGTGGCACATATATACAATGGAATATTACTCAGCCATAAAAAGGAATGAAATTGAGTTATTTGTAGTGAGGTCAATGGACCTAGAGTCTGTCATACAGAGCGAAGTAAGCCAGAGAAAGAAAAACAAATACCGTATGCTAAGGTATATATATGGAATCTAAAAAAATGGTACTGATGAACCCAATGGCAGGGCAAGAATAAAGATGCAGATGCAGAGAATGCACTTGAGGACACAGGGCAGGGGGGGAAGGGAGGGGGGGAAGCTGAGATGAAGTGAGAGAGTAGCACTGACATATATACACTAAATGTAAAATAGATAACTAGTGGGAAGCTGCTTCATAACACAGGGAAATCAACTCGATGATTGGTGATGACTTAGAGGAGTGAGATA
The DNA here is from genome assembly GCF_030028045.1 of Hippopotamus amphibius kiboko. Lineage (NCBI taxonomy): Eukaryota > Metazoa > Chordata > Mammalia > Artiodactyla > Hippopotamidae > Hippopotamus > Hippopotamus amphibius. Next base: position 5,814,020 of record NC_080193.1, on the reverse strand, counting down.
GGGAGGGTGGGAAGGCGTCATGGAAGGGAGGGAATATGGGTATATATGTATAAATACAGCTGATTCACTTTGTTGTACAGCAGAAACTGGCACAACAGTGTAAAGCAATTACACTCCAATAAAGAGCTTAAAAAAATAAAAAAATAAAATAAAAATGGGGAGAAGACCGCCATTACAAACAAATAATAAGCACCATAACTAAGGTATCACTAAGGGCTATGGTTTGCCAAACAATTTGAAAAAAATCCAAAGATTAATATGAAGTGCTTCTGGCTTTATAATAGCCTTTGTGGTGAGCAATTTGGGAAAATCTTTTCATTTAAAATATGTATAGCGAGAAAAAAATGGCGGCGAAGTAGAGAGACGTGGAGTGCATCCCTCTCCACAGATGCATTGGGAATGCACGGAAGGACACAGTCATTCCCACAGAGAACCAGCTGAACACCAGCAGACGGCCTCGGACACCGGAAAGGGCTGCGGAGAACCTGACATAGCCGGTAGGGAGGCATCTACGAGGGCTCAAAGAGGGTGAAGCGGCGGAGCTGTGGCAGACGGGAGGGAGTGAGAAACATACGGAGGGTCCGCAGCGCAGCTCAGCGTTCCCGGACCGAGACATCAATCCGCGGCTGAACGGAGGGTCCAGGAGCGGGAGCGTGGGAACCGGAGAGCTGGTTCAGGGGGAGAAACATTGTTGCCGGTAGGGTGACGGACCGAGAGGACAGGAGGGAGGAGGTCCGCGGAGAGGAGTGCCGACCCTGAGAGCTGCCCGGCCATGATGGCGGCTGGAGGCTGCAGGCTCCCGGGCGGGGGGGAGGAGCCGCGCGCATAGCCTCTCTCTCTCTTTCTGCGCCTCTGCAACAGGCAGCGGAGAGACGCCCTGAGGGGCCACATAAGGCACTCAGGGATAACAAGCACCCTCAGGCGCTCGGGCGGGGCTAGATTAAAACTCCTTGCAACGCCAGCAGCAGGGAGGCTGCCGAGAGAAAAAAAAAAAAAAAAAAAACCAGCATCAAAAAGAAAAAACCCCGAGAGAGGCCCAACTCTAAGACTTTCTGTGTACGCCTGAGCCACCAGCGCCCTCTGCAACAGGCACCTCCAAGCCTGACTGAAGCAACAGTGCGCCACTGCTCACTCCCTCCCAGGAGAAGGAGCCACTATTGCACCCTCTCCCTCCCCACACACCGAGGTTTACAGACGAACAATAAAGGAACCTCTGCTGGTCACAGAATAACGCAAAAAAAAAAAAACCCAAGGCAAGGAAAAGGACACTTACAGCTGAGACGCTAAGGAAACAGAAATAGTAGTATCAATACCTATTGAACTGGTCCATTCGGGGATCAGTTCTGGATTTTTTTTTTTTTTTTTTCCTTTCTCTCTTTTTTTTTTTTTTGATTTATTAAATACGATCTTAGCCCTAAGGGATCTACAAGTTTTACAACATAATTTTATAAGGATATTTTTTACTCTTTTTTTTTTTTTTTTTTTTTTTTTTTGCCTTTTAAAATACTTCTATATCTAGCTAAGTTTTTGGTAGTACGGACAAAATATCTTTCATACTTTCCTTTCATCCCTTTCTTTTATACACTTCTATTCCTTTCTTTTTCTTTGCATATTTCCAACCACATTACGCTCTTCTGTTCCCCTTTCTTCCAGCCATTTTAAGTGTATTTTATCTTAACATACTTATAAGCAACAATATTGGTCTGCTCAGACTCCTTGCTCTATTCTCCAGATGATGCACTGCCTTGGTATTAATATTAGGCTTTTGTCTTTATCTTAGTTCTTAGTACAGTTGTCTAATTACATTCTGAGAATCTCCATTCTCTCTGGTGGTACTCCAGCTCATTTCTATATTTGATCCTAGCTTACAAAATCTCCCTGGATTGATGTTTGTATGTGTAGGGTGTTATTTGTTGTTTGTTTGCTTTTGCTTTTGTCTCTGATTTGTTCTATTTCAGTTGTCAATTTCTGCTGGGTTTCTCTCTGAATATCTGATAGCACACTGGGGTTCTGTCAGGTCTTTCTAGAGCCTTATGTCCTAACGGATTCAATAATTGTGTGTCTTATACATGTATGTGTTTCCTAGACTGAATATTCGTCTAATCCAATACTTGGACATTAGTCTGAGGCTTGGACAGTCTTCTATAAACACCTCTATCACCAGGACAAGCAACCCCAAAAGCTTGGACAACCATGAGGAAACAAAGAAACACCATGCAGGCAAAGGAGCAGGAAAAAAACCCACAAGACCAAATAAATGAGGAGGAAATAGGAAAAATGCCTGAAAAAGAATTTAGAGTAATGATAGTAAAAATGATACAAAATCTCGATAACAAATTAGAGAAAGTACAAGAAACAGTTCATAAGAACTCAGAAAAACAAACAGCAATGGATAACAAAATAACTGAAATTAAAAATACTCTAGATGCTCTAACCAGCAGAATGACTGAGGCAGAAGAACGAATAAGTGAGTTGGAAGATAGAATGGAAGAAATAAACGCCACAGAGCAGGAAAAAGATAAAAAAATAAAAAGACTAGAAGACAGCCTCAGAGACCTCAGTGATAACCTTAAACGTACCAACATTTGAATTATAGGCATCCCAGAAGAAGAAGAAAACAAGAAAGGGTCTGTGAAAATATTTGAAGAGGTTCTAGTGGAAAACTTCCCCAACATGGGAAAGGAAATAATGAACCAAGTCCAAGAAGCACAGAGAGTCCCATACAGAATAAACCCAAGGAGAAATACACCAAGACACATATTAATCAAACTAACGACAATTCAACACAAAGAAAAAATATTAAAAGCAGCAAGAGAAAAGCAACAAACAACATATAAGGGAAAACCCATCAGGATAACAGCTGACCTTTCTACAGAAACTCTGCAGGCCAGAAGGGAATGGCAGGATATACTGAAAGTCCTGAAAGAGAGAAACCTACAGCCAAGAATACTTTACCCAGCAAGAATCTCATTCAGATTTGAGGGAGAAATCAAAAGCTTTCCAGACAAGCAAAAGTTAAGAGAATTCAGCACCACCAAACCAGCCTTACAACAAGTGCTAAAGGAACTTCTCTAAGTAGGAAACACAAGAAAAGGAAAACACCTACAAATACAAACCCAAAACAATTAAGAAAATGGTAATTGGAACACACATGTCAATAATCACTTTAAATGTAAATGGATTAAATGCTCCAACCAAAAGACACAGACTGGCTGAATGGATACAAAAACAAGACCCTTCTATATGCTGCCTACAAGAAACCCACTTCAGACCAAGGGATACATATAGACTGAAAGTGAAGGGATGGAAAAAGATATTCCATGCAAATGGAAGTCAAAAGAAAGCTGGAGTAGCAATACTCATATCAGACAAATTAGACTTGAAAGTAAAGACTATTAAAAGAGACAAGGAAGGACACTACATAATGATCAAGGGATCCATTCAAGAAGAACACATCACAATGGTAAATATCTATGCCCCCAATACAGGAGCACCTCAATACATAAGGCAAATGCTAACAGCTATAAAAGGGGACATCGACAGTAACACAATTATAGTGGGAGACTTGAACACCCCACTTACATCAATGGACAGATCATCCAAACAGAAAATAAATAAAGACACACAAGCTTTAAATGACACATTAGACCATCTCGACTTAATTGATATTTATAGGACATTCCATCCAAAAACGACAGACTACACTTTCTTCTCAAGTGCACACGGAACATTTTCCAGGATAGATCACATCTTGGGTCACAAATCAAACCTCAGCAAATTCAAGAAAATTGAAATCATATCAAGCATCTTCTCAGACCACAACGCCATGAGACTAGATATCAATTACAGGAAAAAAACTGCAAAAAATACAAACACATGGAGGCTAAACAATTCACTCTTAAACAACCAAGGAATCACTACAGAAATCAAAGAGGAAATCAAAAAGTATCTAGAAACAAATGACAACAAAAACACAACAACCCAAAACCTATGGGACGCAGCAAAAGCAGTTCTAAGAGGGAAGTTTATAGCAATACAGTCCTACCTTAAGAAACAAGAAAATGATCGAATAAACAACCTAACCTTACACCTCAAACAACTAGAGAAAGAAGAACAAAGAAACCCCAAAGTGAGCAGAAGGAAAGAAATCGTAAAGATCAGAGCAGAAATAAATGAAAAAGAAAGGAAAGAAACCATAAGAAAAATAAATAAAACTAAAAGCTGGTTCTTTGAGAAGATTAACAAAATTGATAAACCATTAGCCAGACTCATCAAGAAAAAAAGGGAGAAGATGCAAATCAACAGAATTAGAAATGAAAAAGGAGAAGTCACAACGGACACCTCAGAAATACAAAACATCATGAGAGACTACTACAAGCAACTATATGCCAATCAATTGGATAACCTGGAAGAAATGGATACATTCTTAGAAAAATACAATCTTCCAAGACTGAACCAGGAAGAAATAGAAACCATGAACAGACCAATCACAAGTACAGAAATTGAGGCAGTGATTAAAAATCTCCCAACACATAAAATATGTATAATACCTGTCAACCCAGAGATCCCACTTGTTACGCACTACTCTCATACTAAATGTATACAAAGAGACTTGTAAAAGGTCTGTTTTTCTGCAACCATGTTTGTAAAAGGAAAAAAAAAACCTCCCTGAACATTCCATCAGCAGATGAATGGCACATTGATAATACCTATCACTACACAGAAGTTCAAAGAATGTGGTTGATCGGTATGTGCTAACATGAAAAGAGGTTCAAGACTATTAAGTGAAGAAACATTTGGAAAACAATATCATATTCCCACCTATGAAAAACAAAACCATAACAGAAAATGGGCTACAGCCATACTGTCTAATACAAACACAGTAATTTAAACTTTCTAGTAACACAAAAAATGTAAAAGAAAAGTGAAATTAGTAACATTTTATTTAACTGAATGTATCCAAAATTTTATCACTATATTGTCATCAATATACAAACTTAGTAATGAAATATTTTACATTCTTTTTTTCATTCTAAATCTTCAAAGTCCAGTGTGTATTTTACATTTATGTCATATCTCAACTAAAACTACACACATTTTGGGAATTCCTTGGTGGCACAGTGGTTAAGAATCTGCCTGCCAATGCAGGGGACATGAGTTTGATCCCTGGTCCAGGAAGATCCCACATGTGGAGCAACTAAGCCCATGCACCACAACTACTGAGCCTGTGCTCTAGAGCTCATGTGCCACAGCTACCAAAGTCTGCGCACCTAGAGCCTGTGCTCCGCACAACAAGAGAAGCCACCACAATGAGAAGCCCATGCACCGCAATGAAGAGTAGTCCCCACTCACCACAACTAGAGAAAGCCTGCACGCAGCAACAAAGACCCAACGCAGAAAATAAACAAATTATTTAATGATAGAAAAAAACTACACACATTTTAAATGCTCAACAGCCAAATGTAGCAGTGGCTACCAAAGTGGACAGTTTAGGTCTACAAGGATACACTTCAAACTGGTAACAGCGGTCACTTTTGGAAAGGATTGTGTTTTAATCTTTCACATCAATAACTAACTAATATATTACGTATGTAACGGTAAAAACACAACAATAAAAATCCAAGCAGTATGGGAATATAGATGGCTGAGCAAATATACCTATTCCAAGGGCTACTGAATATCTAGGCAGAGAAGGGGGGGACCAGGGAAAAACGAAATTTAACAATATCATTTACAGTAACACACCCATGTGTGCGCATGCACACATGTATGCACACACACACTTAACCTAAGGATAAAACTAAAGAAAGATATACAATAGTTCTACATTAAAAACTATACAACACTGCTGGAAGAGATTTTACAAAGCCTAATAAATGGAGAACTATACCATGTTCAGGACTATAAAATTCAAATATATTTATAGATTCAATGCTATCTCAACCAAAATTCCAGCAGGATGTCTGAGTGAAGGGAGGGGGAACTATAAGCTAATTCTAAGATATATATATGCTTTATATATTTACATTTTTATATATTTGCATATATATGAACATAAAGTACCTGGAATAGCCAAAACAATTTTGGAAAAAAAAAAGCTATAAAAATTTCTAGTCATTAAAAAGCTACAGTAAATAAGCAATATGCTATTGTCATAAAGACAGACAAATAGATGAACAGCACACATCACCTTGTTTCTGACAAAAGTGGCACACAGTGCAATCTTGTGAATATGTGGTGCTGGGTCAACAGGGTATTCACATGGGGGTTAAACCGAACTTTGTTACCTGCCCCAAACCAAACACAAAAGTAAATTCCAGGTGGCAGCAGAGCTAAATGCAAAAGGTAAAACAATACTTCACCAACATTTGTATGATATTGGGTAGAAAAGACAGAAACTAAGAAAGAGAGCTTTAGTCAGCAGAGACAATTCAAACAAACCTGGATAAGAAAAATATTGCTGAGGAGTCAAAGATAAGGTCTTCTATGCAGAGGGACCATAATAAGTAAAGATCAGAGGGTAAAGTATAAGGCACATTTAACAAAGTATGGTAAGTAGATGTGTGTGAACAGATTATAAGGTGTTTGACACACAGAGTAGTTGAAGAAAAGTAATAGGAAAAGGTTATGAAGGGGTTTGGACTTTATCTTAAAGGCAACAAAAAGCTGTCAAAGGCTTTTAAGCAGGAAAATTACATGATCGAAACTAAAGTTTAGAAGGGTAACTCAGAGCTCTGTAGGTGACAGACTGGATAAGGAAGAAACTAGAATCAGGGCAGTGTTAAAACAGATTTCACAAATTAGAATATTTACATACTCCAGTGTGACAAGAAGTATGCAAAGCTCCTAACAAACAGCACTTTTTCTAAGAGTGTCCAGTTTACTTGAATATCTGAGAGAAAACAATTTTACACTACAATAAACACTGATGTTATACAGGCAATACGCAACACTCACATGAATCATTTAAATGATGATGACAATGCTAACAACAATGATGCTTTTCTGAATCCTTATTATGTCTCAGGCATTGTTTAAAGCAAGCCCTTTATATGAACTAACTTACTTAATTCTCACAACAATAAGCAAGTAGGTACTATTAAAATAACTTCTATCTAACTACAATAGTTATTTACTCAGACATTCTGTGTTTCTATATATCTTTTTCTTTTTACTTTTTGTTTATTTTTTATTAAGGCTTAACAATGCCTTATACTGCTGATGATAAAACTTGGTACAACTACTTTGGAAAACCGGTAAAAATTTAATAAATCTAAACATATGTATGACCAAACATTTAACAGATATAAGTGCTGATGTTTTCCAAAAGACATATATGTTTATAGCAGCTTTTTCATAACAGCCAAAAATTGGAAACAACTCACATGTCCACCACACTTGGAAGAGTTATGTAATTTTCAGGGTCACAGTAATAAGAAGCCAAGCCAAAGTTCAAGCTCAAGTTTGTCTAATATCTAAGTCCACACTCGCAGCCACTACACAATACTTGAAAGAAATTATATCCTTATGGCAGTAGCTTCAGGTTATGCTCATAGATCCAGGTAGGAGACACCCTCTCTTCTTTGCTTAGAGGACAGTGTCTGTTAAGAAGTATAGAAAGTTCTGAGAAGAGACTACTGCAACAGTCCAGACAAAAGATGACATGGCAGAAGGAAGGAGCCAGAAAAGAGACTTCTTTTACAGAAAGAAGAGAACCTAGTAACAAATCAAACGTGTGAGTGAGGTGCAGAAGTAGGCACAGACTGAGGGCCAAATCAAGCATATAAAATTGAAGATGGGTGTCCAGGAGGCATTTGGATAAAGAAATACAAAGCTCAGGAGAGAAATCAGACTGATAAAAAACTTTAGAGTCATCAGCACATGTGCATATCAGATTCCCTGAATAGAGAATAACATCTCTAAAACTATAATTTATGCACTCTTCTGACAATATTCACTCACAGGAAGGTCTCTGTGGCCATCTGAAATTAATTTTGAAACTGTTAAAGCAGACAGAAGGTTATAACGTTAGAATGAAAAATCCTGCGGCAAAGGTATCACCTCCCCTATTAAGTACCTGAGAGTAACTGTACAAAAGAAAAACATTGCTTTTTAAGGTAAGTGGATGAAGTGGGTTCAGGCTGCTATCTTGCTACTTGGGAAAACCTTAAAATGTAAGATAGCAAAGATGTAAGAGGCAGAAAGATGCACTTGGTTTTCTCACCAGTCAGTGTGTTCATAGTGATTAATTTTTGCTTCAAAAGGCAGCTTCCCATATTTTATTTCAATATCAAAATAACGCAAAAGGAAAACCAAGATACAATTTGAGGTCACAGATACAATGTGAGAATAGAATAATCATTAAAAAGTACATCTGAACTTTTTACACTCAAGGGGTATGATTGCTTTGGGGGAGAGTTCTCAAAGTCCTAACCAGTGCAATAATTAAGAGGAAAAAAAGTAGGGGTATAAGGAAAGAAATGCACAAAATTATCATCTGCACAAAGTCTGCGCTACAAGAAAATCCAAGGGAATCAACAAAAAATCATGAGCTATAATGACCGAATTTTCACATGGTCAATTACAAAATGTGCAAAGTAACCACCTTTCCTATATGCCATCAGTAACTAGTTTTTAGAAAAGACACAACGGAAAAAATATCCCATTTCCAACAACATATATTAAATATCTAGGGGAAAGTCTCCCCAAAAGTGTAGATAAGTGAGGGGCATAAAACAGTAAATGAAAGAACAGACCAGGCTCTTAAATAGAAGATCAACTATTGAAATGACATCATTTTATCTGTAATTAACATGTAAATTTAATACATTTCCAGTAAATACCACAATGGGAGAGTCTCCAAAATTTGGCAAAATGATTTTAAAATTCATTTGTGGGGAGAGGGAGAGACAAGAATATCCTAGACATTAAAAATAATAATAATATGGGACTTGCAGATGTAAAATATATTATAGAGCAACAATAATTAAAACTATACATTAAGACACAAATTGCCCAACAGCTCAGTAGAATGATACAGCAATGCTCAGAATCAGATCAATATAAAATAACCAATATCGCAATAGAAAAAAATAGTTTGAGTATTAAAGATCTTTATAAAAGAAATAGTCAACCCAATAGTGATCAAAGAAATACAAAGTAAAACAAGATACCATTTTTTAAATATCAAATTGACTTTTCAGTTTTAACAGTAATGCCTAGTGTTAGCTAATGCAAGGAAATGAAAGCTTTTATACACTGCTCGTAAAACTGAAAACAGGTTCAACCTTTCTGAGAGCAATTTAGCAATAAATATCAGAGCCTTAATATGTTTTTTTCTAAGCAAGCCCACTTCTAATACTTTAACCAAAGGAAATGATTAAAGATATGCTCAAAGATTTATCTACAAAGATGTTTTTCCAGATTTTATAATACCAAAAATTCTGAAGCAAACTAAATGTACAACAGGAGGGGGGTAGATTAAATAAATTATAATAAAGCCAAAAGACCTTCAGTAGAACATTTAATAAAATGACATGTTTAAAATTAAGTGGAAAATATTAATGAAAAAAACAAGTTATAAAACAGTATATAATAGGATTTCAATTCTTGTTTGAATACATATGAACAATTACAATTGCATATATGACCCAAAGATTATACTCAAAATATTAACAGGATGGTAAGCTTACAGTTGGTTATTTTCTTGTGTTTCTTATGTAATTAGATAAAATTAATAAATATCACCTCAAAAAAAAAAAAACAAACCAAGAATCTGTGACTATATATATAACATATATAATAGGATGGTGGGAAAAAATCTGTTCTTTGCTAAAGGAATGAACTATCTTATCACTCAGCAAAACATAACTGATCTGCTGACCAGGTTTTAGAACCCCACATACCAATTTCTACACCTCATCACTCAGGGGACAGCTTGAGTTCTACCTGCCCCACAAAGCTTCCTCAGGTCTATACCAGTCTCTGCCTCCTCTGGAACTCCAGAATCTTGGCAGTGATAAGTGTTCTCCTTTTTAATACCTATCACAACCCTATGCCCCTAATTAAAAGTCTTTCTAGCCTATCCAGTAATTGGGCTAATATATACATCTCAAAGGTTAGAAAAATAGGGTATAAATTCAGCTCGACATATTTATAGCTATCTGTCCATACACTAAATGGCCCTATCTGTTTTAGTTCTTAAACCTGGCTCTCACTTCTTAATGCCATCAGTGTATCTGCCTCTAGAAATCTGAGCCCTCTTTTCATTCTCTTAACATCAAGAAATCAGATCATCTGGCTTATAAGAATTGTTTGTAAACTAAGAGTAAATAGGCAAAAAGTGTTTAGGCAACTAATAAAATTACCAGAAGTTCACAGCCCTCCATAGATTTCAAAGGCTTTTTTCTGACACCCATGGATGACAGAGACCTTGTAGAAGTTTCAGCCTTCCCAAGGGGAGATTCCAACACGCCACTAAAGTAATGGCTTTTTTGTGTCCCATTCCTTTCTAGTGCTTGACTGTGTTCTAGAGACATGACGATGCTGGGTCATTTAAATAATATAATTAAACTCCCTAATGTCCTACAGTGAAATTCTGAGATGGAAATGTAACTAAACATATTTCCCAACACACAAATTAATTTATAAATTTATTGTTGCCTCTGCTATTAACCTTCTCTTTCTTATTTATAATATTATATTATTACTACCATTTATGGAATTCCAGGTATCATGCTAGGTACTTTACGTATATTATTTATAATCCTATCACAACTGTGTATGGAATAAACAGAATCATCATTTTCTGAATAAGAAGTAAGAGGCAAAGAGAAGTTAAGTAAAAACTTCCCCAAGATCCCTGAGCCAGGAAGAACTGAAACAGGGATTCAAACCTGGGTCTGTCTCCTGCCAAACCTCACCCTCTTTCCACTCTGCAGGCACCATCACGCTGCATCAACTGGATATCAAGTCTCTGAGAATACTACATTTCATTTATCTAGAAAAGACTAGGATTTATTTCTCTTACGATTCATGTCTCTCAATGAGACTTAACATGCTTCTACCACCGGAGTTAAAAATCCACCAAAGAAACAATGTGAAAGATTCACAGCAATAATACTCCATCTCAGATAAAGCATAATGCATGCTTCTTTAATTTAATGAATACATCATGATATAGCCTTTTTACTAATTTTGCATATATCCACAGTACATTTGAAGAGAATAAGAACAATGTATCTGACCAAGCTGTTAGATCCTGAGGTCAGAGACGGAGTCTCATTTATCTCTATACCCCCAAGCCCTGTATGTGATAGATGTTCAACACCTCATTGTTGATGAAAGTTAGAAGCAATGATTATCAACTTCTGAAAGTAATATTTTAAAATACCTAAAACATTTTGAGCTACAAAAAAAGATCCCGTGTTTCAAAAAAACTGGTTTTGGTCTGCAGGTAAACTTCCTACCTCTCGATCCTTGAGTTTCATGGCAAGTACCAACTGATGCCTGTGGTTAGTGAGAGCCTCCCGGTAATTTCCTTTGGAGAAGAATGCAGAGCCCAGATTCCCATGAGCTCGGCATTCTCCTGTCTGGTCACCTGAATTGGGTTTAAAAAAAAGATAAAATTTATCTAAGTTACAGCATTATGAATAATATATAATGGCCATCATAATTCAAGAGCCACAGATTTACTAGCTAAGATTCCACTTGCGTTCTTTTCTTTTCCTAAAAGACTCTATGTGAGAAGTTATGGTCCTAGAAGTTAAATCTCTGGACAACTGTTATTGATGTTATAATATACAACTACAATCAGAGACATAAGTGTTCTGGAAATGAGAGGTCATTGCTTTGGTTCTGAACAACCATCAGCCCACTGGTTCAGTCATTTGACTCCAAACCTACCATAATATGTTCCTTCTTTACAAGTATGCTGATGGTAGACTCACCATATCTCTTCTCTTACTGCAATCATGCAAGTCCTTGAATAATCACTGTGATGATTACCATAAACCACATTTTTTTTTTAATGAGGAAATGGCAGCACAGAGAGGTTAGGCAATTTGCCGAAGGTCACACAGCTAGTAGGTGGCAGAGCCAGGATTCTAAACTTAGCAGTCTGGCTCCATAGTCCATACTCTTAACCACTGAATTGCACTGTCTCCTCCAGCAAAATGATGGTGCAATCTAAATAATGTAGGCAAAAATGTAAATTAAGGTGAAAGACTCACCCACAAATACTATCATTTGAGATATTAAATCTGTGAGCCCATATCTCTGAGGAGGCAATGAATATGTTAATCCGTATCTTTTTGACCTTTGAGGAGCCCTGATACCTTGATACCTTAAATGTTAAATGAAAAGCCCTGAAGACCTGAGTACTCTAAAACAGAGAATGTTCTAGAGGTACAAGCACTTTTCATTGTACATGTTATTTCCATTCATGTCAGGTTAATCAGGTTTCTTCATTTCCTTTCTGTACTGAAATAAAGGAGAAAAGCATCTCTACCTAAGGTCTTGGCTACATCCAAGTCCTGCTGCATGTATCCAGTGCTCTTCTCTGTGTTTCCGAGAGACCAGTAAGCACTGCTCAGTGCAGAGAAAACGGAACCTCTCAGTTTGAGGCTGCAGGTGCCAATCTTCAGAGCGGCTTCTAAGACAACCACAGAGGCCCCATGATGGCCAGCTGTCAGGAGTTCCTGCCCAACCACAGACACGACCACAAAGGGACTCTTGTCCAGTTTCATTTTCTGAAGCTGTTGATAAGTGGGCTCGAGGGAGTCTGAAGAAAAACAAAATAAAATAAGAGAATGTAGGATTATACACAGAACAACCTTTTCTAATATGCTCTAGAAACAAATGCTTACCATACCTTTTTATGGCCCGTTTCAGGCACAAACCCTTCACTCTTTTGATCCAGCACCACCCTCACTGTCCCCTCATTCATACGACTGGATAACACCAATGTCAGTCCAGTAAGTTCCTTACTTCACTTTTGCACACATACACCACACTCGTCCTCTCTTCTGGTCTTTCTTTGATCAGGACCCACCACTTTTCCTGAATGGCTTTCCCTTCTCTGAGCCGCTGCCCTCTCAAATATCACAGGCACATCACTCAAGTCCCATCTCTACTGTACACAGGCAGACCTCAGAGAGGCTGTGGGTCTGCTTTCCAGACCATTGCAATAGAGTAAACATCGCAATAAAGCAAGTCACATGAAAATTTTGGTTTCCATGCATATCAATGTTATGTTTACACTATACTGTAGTTTATTAAATGTGCAACAGCTTTATTTTTAATTAATTAAAAAATACTTTATCGCTGAAAAATGCTAACCATCATCTGAGACTTCGGTGAGTCATAATCTTTTGCAATAGCAACATCAGAAATCACTGATTAGAGATCACCAGAACAAATACAATTATAACGAAAAAGTTTGAAATATTGTGAGAATCACCAAAGTGAAGAGACACGAAGTGAACAAATGCTGTTGGGAAAATGGCACCAACAGACTCACTCAACGCAGGGTTGCCACAAACCTTACGTTTGTTTAAAACACACACACACACACACACACACACAATATCTGCAAAGCACAATAAAGTGAAACGCAGTAATATGAGGTATGCCTGTACTATTCCCAGGTTTTCCAGCCCACATTAATCTTTGTATCTAAAGTTGTGCTGCGTTTTTATAGTTAGTATGGCAGTTCGGCCCTTAACATTTTTAGAGCTGTTCCATGTGTGTTAATTTTAAAAATACTTTCCCAGCTAAATCTGAAGACCACTATAGGATTGTTTAATACTTTATTATAACGCCATAGCAACTGGTACAACGTGGGCATTAAATTTAAAAACTTGTCATTTCCACATAGGTAAAAGTTCCTAACACATCTGGCATTCAATGAATTTTTGTTAAACCCGAATCTGAATGACTGATTAATAAACTCTGTCCACCTTTTTCCCTAGAAGATATAAAAGTAGCTTTCCCAACAAAATAATTGTCATCCTTACTGGCAATCCAGTGTCCATTGCCATTTCTGAGACCAGTCTGACCACATAAAAAGTACTATCAATTTTTGTTGTGATGACAAATGAAACCGTAAAGAAATCATCTGAGTTTACTAAGGTAAGATGAAAGACAAAATTAATGTTTATTCCATTTTATTTTCATGTGGTGGAAAGGACACAGATTAAGAGATTCTTTCCATCTGAAGCTAGGTTTCAAAATGGATGACCTCTAAGCTCCTTCTTCCTCTTCTTTCTTTTTTTTTTTTTTAAAAGACAATTGCAGAGCTAATGACTATAACCCTACAATGAGGTAGCACTTATAACACTTTCGCTGTTAGCTTTCCTGAAAAACTGTTTCACATTAGTTGTTCCAATGTGCCTATGTAAAAAAACTATTAAAAGGTTGGTCTCTTTAAATTGTGAATCTCTCAGCCAACAGTACTGCATTAAAATGTAATTTTTACAATTTATGACTTCAAATCTCCACTCACCACTAAGGAGCTCTCGCCTGAATCAACATTACCACGGAAACCTCGAAACCTACTGGTGCCTAAAGCATTTTTTCCCTTCAATCAGATCACTAAACAGAGAACAAAGAACATTTTTACACCTGTCAAGATGCAAGCAGTGCACAGTACCAGTAAACACTTGCCAACCAATAGGGTTAAACACAGGCACAAGAACCCAGGAATTGCTGGAACAGGAAAGAACAATGCCACACTGAAATAACCATGAGCAGAATTTGGGTGGCACCGCTGGTGGATTTGGCAGCCTGCGATGATCACATTAGCATCATACTGGCCAATTAGCAGAAGCAAAAATAACAGAATTTTACAGCTGAAAAGACATTGAAATGAAGAAACTGAGTATTTAAGTGATTCACTCAAGGTCAGAGAGCTTGGGACAGAAGCAAGACAAGAACCCACTGCAAGGCTCTAGGCCCAGGTGTTCAGATACCATGGCAAGCAAAATTCTTAGTTGTTCACACAAGAAATCAATTCCAGCTGATTTTAAGCAGAAAAGAAATGCACTGAGTGACTACTGGGAAGGGTGAAAAACCAGGCCTCCAGACCCACAGTCAAGATCATGTCATAAAAGCTTACTGGTGAAGGCAACATCACCACTGCAACTAAACACAGGACACTGCAGCTAGCAATGCTGCCTCCACTACTAAATGCCACCCTTGGAAAATGGATGTCACTATCGCCACCTGCCACCATGGGAACAGATTCTGTATATCCTTTCTTCTTTGAGCCTTTAGCTCCTCATTAAAAGGTGGAGTCCCAGCTTTCAAAGGAGGATGGGAAAAATAGGATCTGATGTTTTCAACTTTTATAGTGGAAGGCAAGGAGGCAGAAGTGTAAGACAGGGAATTCCCAAAACACAGGAAGAGTGTTTAGACACAGACGGCACAAAATGAGTGATGACCAGCAAAGATTCTACTTTCAGCTGGTGATTTTTTTAACCACAGCAACCATGGCTAAGTTCAAAAAAGAGTCATCTAATACAGCCTCTAAAACTACACAACAGTAGAAAGAAGAGGGAACACTGTCCGAATCAGAGGACCAAGGGAAATACCTGGAAGATTTTCAAAAGAAGAGGAAATCTTCACTTGTACAAATTTTTACTGAATAAAAATGAAATGGAAGGATTAAGAGGTAAGAGATCAAATTCCCATTGGTAGTATATAGGGAAGAGACTATACATATATAAAAAGATAAATTACAATGCCAGCTCAAATACAGTATATGCTATCAAAGTTTGGTAAAAGGAGTGATTATCAAGGGTGATCAGAAACCTTCATAAAAACAGAACCTGACTTCTTGAAGAAAGTATAGGACTTAGACAAGTCTTTGTACTTTCTTCTGTGAGCAGAGGGTATTTTAGGCAGGTCTGTCCTAAACAAAGGTGCCAGGAGAAGACAGGTACATGGAATGAAAAGGAATGATGAACAGGCCAGCCTGAATGGTCCATAGAATATTTATGGAGAAGGAAGCTGATGTGGAATAATGGAGAAAATACTGAGCTAACGATAAAGAAACCTGGATTTCAAAGCCACATAACCTCGGTTTCCTCCCTTTGTCAAATGTATCACAATTATGATCGTGGTGATGGTTACATAAATCTATACACATTATAGATATGTATATGTCAATATTAAATACATATGTGTATGTACATGTAAATGTACCTATGCTTGCATCTATGCATGTGCAAAGATACATACACAGAAAGTCCATTTCACTTCACTTTATGTAAATTAAAATAAATTTCACGTCAAACTTCTCTGCTCTGGGCTGTAATTATGCCTCATTGGTCCATACTCACTAATCAGAAAGTCCGATTAGCAGTTGTACATTCATTTGATAAATGAAAGTGGCAGGATAAGTTTTTTTTTTAATGTATAAAAACTGAATGGGCTAGATTACATGATCTATAAGATTCTTCCCAACTCTACTATTCTATGATTCTAATTCCTACTCTACAGTAAACTTAGGCTGTTAGCAAAAGGACTAATTGTGTGATTTTCTCAGGCTAGATGGAACAGAGTTTTGGCAGCCTGTAGATATAAAGATGTTTTTCCTTATAGAAGTTATGCATAATATATAAAATATCCAATGTCAAAACAACTTCAAAACTGTAAAGGCACTTTGCAACAATCATTGAACACCTGTTATGTGCTTTCAAAATGTAAAGGCTTTAAGAATTTAAGATAAAGTCACATTTCTTGACACTTGGAAAGCTTGTAAGAATGTAGTAGAGGCTAATAATAAATAAATAATCACACTCAGCGAAAAGATATACTATATTTATTTCATCAGTTCTGCATGCTTATTCACATATTAACATTTCTGAATTTGAGATTTAATGTCCATGAACTCAATGGTGCCTCACAATGGTTGGTTATTTCTATGTCTAAATGGGGCTAAAAGAATTCTTTCAGTTTATATAAAATAAAAAGTTAGGTGATAAGAAAGAGCTGTGTCATCATTTAATTATTTTCTTTTTTTCTTAGTAATATATAAAATAATGATACACTTTCAATCCAGATTTCTTAGCATTGGTAGGATGTGCTATGAGACTCAGGAGAAAGGAGCTAACCCTACTCAGGTAGGTCTGGGAATGCTTTCCGGAGGTAATGACATCTGAAGAGAAATTGGAGCTGTGAGAAACCCATGTTTTCTAGGAACTGCAGGTAGTTTTAGCTGGGACCATCTTGGTGATGAGAATAGAAGAGAGGCAAGATCATTTATACTAAGGAAGTTGGCCTTTATCCTGTAGGCAATGGAGAAAATGCAAAATTATGAATAAGAGAATGACAGATGACACATTTTAGAAAGTTCATTCTGGAAGGGAAGCAAAGCATGGACTGGTTTGGAAGAAACAAAAGCCAAGGAAAATCAGTTAGAGGAAATGTTCTACATTTGCAATGACAAAACAGATAGAGAACAAGGGATAAATTTCAGACTTATTTAGAATTTTAAAATTTACAGAATTTGAGGAATAAATGCATTAACAGGCACAATGCCTTATTCCAAAGTAATGACACTCTACTGTCTCCTATGAATCCGCTCCAAGGTAACTAAAATTTTTCACAGCTTTCAATCTGTCTCAGGTACTATGAAGACATTCTGGAGCCTTCCAAGTTGTCCTTATAACATTTCATTAGCATACATGACTAAAAAGGCTTCAATTTTCCTAAATACTTGGTGATACCACTACCAACTGGATAGAATATAATACTGACCCGCAAATTCAGAACACTAGGAGAAACAATTCTGGAATGAATCTCCAAAACAGGGATCCAAAGAGAGAAAAGCAACTACTGACAAGGTAAGAAGGTAAGCAAAGTATAATGAGAGGATGAGAGTAAAGTACTGCCTTAAAAAACAAAATTTAGAGGTAAGCGTCACAATATTTACTTAATTTTAATTTTCATCTTTTGTTAAGCTAATTCCTTATAGAGGAAACTGAATTGAAAAACCACTGGGCTTGTTACAAAATGACAAATATTGTATGATTCCACTTATATGGGGTACCTTGGTAGTTGCCAGGAGCTGGGGTAGGGGTTGGGGGTGGCAGTGAGGAATTATTGTTTAATGGGTACAAACTGTCAATTTGGGAAGATGGAAAAGTTCTGGAGATAGATGGCAGTGACGGGTATACAAAACTGTTAATATACTTAATACCACTGAATCGCATAACTGAAAATGGTCAATTTTATATTATGTACATTTTACAACTGAAAAAAAAAAGCTTTTGGTTCATACTAAAAGGAAAATTTAACCCTCCTCAAAAAAAAAAAAAAAAAAAAGAAAATATTTTAGTTCTTTGTCTAAGCCACTTCATATTTTTCTGGGTTCATTTGTGAATTTATTTATATCCTACTTCATTCCAAAAGGATTCAAAGGCCTTCTATAGAAATAAGGTGGAAAACACAGAAGTCAGAGTGAGTGGAAAGTAAATTAAGGAAAACTCAGCCTAGAGACAGTAAGCCTTGGCACACTTCCTAAAGGTGGCCAGCACACTAGCCTCTAACACTTCACAGAGGACAAAACAAAAGAATAAAGGATCACTTTAGATAATTCCTAGGCCCTTTACATAAAAATACACCAACATTCAAGAGAAACGCAGTTTTTCCAGGCACCGAGTGCTCAGCAAGAGGACCATGTGTGCTATGCTGGTGTTTGTTCTACACCCACAACACAAACACAAGAGCAAGCTTACCACTGCTGTTACTTCTCTCCACAGAGAGAAAAAGGGCATCACACTGCAGGTGAAGCTGTCCTAAACGGGCCTGCCTTTACCAGCCTCTACATGCCAAGGCCTGATTCTAAAAATAATATCAGGAGTTACTTATTATCATGCCCCTTTTACAGACAAGAGCTAAGGTGCAAAGAAAGGAAGCAACCTTGCTCAGTCAACAGGATAGCAAATGGCAGTGCTGGAATTAGAGTCCAATCTTTTGGGGAAAAAGTCAGGTGGTTTTTTGGTTTTTGTTTGTTTGTTTGTTTTTAACATAACATTTCAGAAACAGGTCAACTGTGAAAAGTGACTACCACCTAAAAGAGAATCAGAGGAAAAGAGTTACCAAGGGTGAACAATCAGGTAAATAAAAGGTGAGCCTCAATTTGATTCTGAGAGAAAAGCTTATCATTCAAGCCATTTTCACCAGTACTTCACAAAATCAGCTTCCCGGATCCTCCGGAGCTGGTAGAAACACCACGACAGGTGACAGCCCATAAATGTGATAGTTTTTAGACTACCAAATTAACAAGAAGAGAGAAAATATACACAAGAGAACCCTCAGCAAGAATCAGCCCTGGCGTCTTTAGAGGAACAAATCAAGGTAAACTCAATCTCACTTTGTAATTATATTATTAAATCTGTGGTTGGCAGTAGCATTATGCCACACCATCCAAATTTGCATAAACATTTATAAGATACAATGAACTGAAACTGCTGAAAGACTATTTAAAAAGGAGAAATGGAAAGTAGTAAAAGGATAATTTGAGAGTCATGAAAAAAGTCTCATTTTATATTAATACTTATTTGTATATTTTCATAAAAGATTTAAGGGAAATACATTACATATAATGTAAATATATCTACAGGAGAAGCAGATTATCTGACATCTGGTTGGTGAGCATGAATGAAACCACAAAAATAAAGTAAAAAAGACTTAATGCAGTTAACAATATAGGCAACAACAATATTTTAAAAAGCAAGTAAGTTTCAATGTGGATTAATATAGGTATTTGGGAACAAGAGTATATTACTATAGATTAGCCCTATCTTTAAAAAAGGAATTCCTGAAACTTTCCCAAAAGGCCAAACCACAGTAATGCTGTACAAATCGTGGGAGCTTTGTTTGCTTAGGGAAGCACCTGGGACGAAGGAGTTTCCCTATTGCACTTCAGAATTTCAAAACGAAAACAAATGACACAACAGATCAGACCTACATGTAAAGTGTCCTGGACTGCACAGCTATGCAACAATGGCAGAAACTGAGAACACTGCAGGAGCCTAAAATAAACAGTGGGTAAAAAATAGGCAGCAAATGATGATAGATTTTGTGAATTATAACCATATGACAAAAAGAGAGGTCATTAATGATGCACAGAACAACACTGTGCAAAGCAACAGTCTTTCTATAAAATGTTGATAAGAAAAGCCCACCTGAATAGATACAGTGGTAAAGGCAATGCCAAAAATAAATGAGGTAAGTTAAATTGCTTTAGGGAAAAAGAAGAAAATACTGAAGTGCTCCAGGCACCCGTAAGATGCAGCTTTCTCCATGGTCCCCCTTAGGTCACTCAGCATAAGATGGGAAAGAACATAGCACATAAAACCCTAAGGGTGACAGCAGCACTGAGCTATTTCTTGCAGTGCAGAGATCTTCTTACATTTATCTAAACAAATTGCTTCAAAGGCAAAATGGTAAGTATGATTCTGCTGATCTCAACACATTCACTCCAATATTCTAAGGCAGCAGCAGAAACACCTCAGAATAAAGAAGGGATATCTTCATGAACTAAATAAAAAATGCTCCACGTAAATTACTTGCAGAGGGATATAGGGAGAAAATGAGAAAATACTAGAAAAACAGAAAGGAGAGACAGATTGGGTTTTCTTTTGCTGTCCATTCCCCCTCCCCCCAAGTCCTGGGGCTCTAAAGTGCATCTGCTCTAAGTCAGAGTTTATTAACAGCAGGTCCCCCAGTGGGAGAAGCCATTAGGTTCCTGCAGTAAAGACTCAGCTTTGTATGGGGTTATAAAATCTCACGAAGAAAGGTTTCCTTACCACTTTTTTTCTAAAACATGAAATCTTCGCTTTCAGGAAAGTATTTTCTATAGCTATGAATTGCTCAGAGACCATATGAGTACCACTTAGTTCATCAGACATTTACCTAGCACATATTTTGAGTCAAGTACCATAGTAGCCAGTATATTAAAATTACCTAATGCTGCAAACATTTTCAAAACTAAATAAATTACCTATCGATACTGCCATCAAAATTTTTACGTTCATTCAAAAATGTACTATTTCAGAGACAAAAACAGAGTTCTGCTTGACATAACCTAATTAGTATGGAACATCATTAGCTATCTACTATTTGCCATCAACCTGCCTCAGTGTCTCCACCACTCTGCAAAGATGACAATGATGTACATTTTCAGCCCAATCTTCCCAAGAACTCCTTCCTCAGAAATCAATGTTTCTCAAAGGGAAGCCGATCTGATTTGAGCCTTAGAATTCCTCCAACCTCCACAGTACTATTTTCAATCTACTGTCATCCCAGAACACCAATTTGTATAAAACAGAAGTAGTATAGGAGAAAACCGTGTATCTACCTGTTTCTCTCTTTCCTTTTAATTCAGCATAATCTTTTAATGCTCCTCTGAAAAATGTTAGATATAGCCTACAGTTAGATCCATATTTCCTCTTATGAAATGTCTAATGTCTTCTCTTATTTATTTCTAGATGGCATATTGGTCCAACTGAGCAGATCAATTCACTAGCAGAGGTGTTTTGGTTTAGAGGTACAGAATCTTAGAACTACAAAAAACATACGGATTCCTTACATAACCCTAAAATTCAGAGAAGTTGATTTATTTACCCAGTCATATAGTTAGTTAACGAAAAATTCAAAAATATAATTTAGGTCCACAAACTTCCAGGCCAATGGCCTTACCACCATCCTACTGTGCCTCACTAATGTCAGCTATTGACAGTGATTCTTGTCTTTCTTTGTGTAAAATATCCAATCTTAGCTAATTTGATAAGCTATCAGTTATCAATGCCTGAGTCTAAAGTCTTCAGAGGCTAGAAATGTTCTAATTTAAACTAGTGTTGGACCAAATACTTTCATCATATTTACCTCTCATGGGAGATTTCATGGCTGCTTCTACCATCCCCACTAGAAGCTGGAGACTCTTGGGGTCCTGAGCCAGCCCAGATGCAAAGGCTGCCAGGGCATCGGCATGGCGTCCAAGGTACTGGAGGGCAACACCCTGTCGGAAGTATGCCTGGAAATAAAGAGAAGATAATGCATGTTTTACTTATATACCATACTCCACCTAGGCTGATGAGGATTATTGATTAGAACAACAGGTCGGCAGAACTAAAATTGAGGTGGTCCTGGTCCAAAAACCTAGTAAGGAGTTTATAATCAAATCTGATCTCTTTGAACATCATAAAATGTAAGCATACTTCTTTCAAGCAAATTATATTTAAAACTTTCATTCTAGAACACATTAATTTTATCACATTCTTTGGTATTTATTCACATAGTACTTTTACTGTTTTTTGATAAATTTTAAAATCTTTTATCCCAACTTTATAGCATAAGCTCCTCAAGGGCAAGGATTTGGAGATTTCTTTACACCTCACCAAAGTATCTGGTATAGCGCAAGACAAATGAGAGATACTTAAATTCCACTTATTTTATATTTTTTCCTCATTAAAGAGATAAATAAATATGCGATTAGTATTAAGATAACTGTAATAAGTAATAATAATAAGTAACACAACATGGCTAAATTTAATGTGATGTTTCAGACAGAATATTTTAAAACTGTTATTAAAAATACATGTGCTTTGTTTAGAAACAAAATAAGATTGTTGTCCTTTGTACTGTTTAATTGGACTGGTTTAAAAACTAGTATTATCAACTGTGAACATAAGAAAACATTCCTCCTAACAGCTAACTGCAGAAAGGGCCAGAAAATTAACAAAATATTTAAACTTCAGAATGATCTTAAGAATGTGTATTTTGCTTTCGAACACAAAAACAAGTAAATGATCAAAGTGTTACAAGTATAAAACCAGCAAAGGACCTTGCATCTGATTAAATAACACATAAAATTGACATATTATTAATGCATTCATTGCTTATATGACAACATCTGCTTCTAAAATACTGGCCTCCTATGTAACTCGAATACTTTTACAACACTCTATGTTTGTAACACAAATGTAACTTTTTCAGTCCAATACACTTTGCAATTGTAACAAACTGTATTCACGGGATCTACATGAAGTTTCAAACAACTCCTAAAACCACTACTTAGTAAATTTAATACATATTTTATAATTTTATATTATACACATACACCCAGAGTGAGATAGAACACCTTTCATGTTTACGAAACATATTTACTTATTTCATTTTTATAACTATGCTTTGAGGTAATTTAAGATAGCCAATACTATTCAGTGTTTCTATTAAGAAACAATCCATAAACAGAATGAATACTCAAATTATTATGGGCTATTCAGACTTCTATGAGTTTAAACTACTAGCAGCTGTTAAAACTCAGGCTCCAATAAAAGACAATAACCTGTAAATGCACTTTCATTACTAATTCATAACATCACTTCCTTTCACTGGCCTCAGCCACTTTTTAATCTTTAATCTGTTTATACACATTTTTCACTACCCTTTTCATTTCACAATTTAAGTGATTTCTATAATCCAAGAGGCAACATGTACTAACTATCCATTTAAAAATAACTATAGTTTACATAATTCTAGAAATGCTATATTAAAGCTAAACTAAAAAAATTTATGTGTGTGTATACACACCAAATATCTGTAAACTATTACTTATGGAGAGAGACAAAATGTGTCGGTAGTTAATGATTTCAGGTATATATTTTAACAAACACAAAAATCTATTGTGGTAATCATTTCACAATATATGTAAGTCAAATCATTATGCTGTACACCTTAAACTAATACAGCGCTGTAAGTCAATTAAATCTCAATAAAACTGAAGAAAAAACAAAAAAAATTAATTAGTCTCAATGAATTTTGATGTAGCAAAGCGTTACCATTCACTACTTCTGCCAAATGAAATCACTGCAAAGTATGATGTACCTACTCCTTAGTAGGTGGGCAAAGATCAGTGTTAACGGCAATGTCAAATACACAGAGGAGTTACAGAAGAGCATGCATGTTTTCTTTTCTTAGGACACTCAGACAGTAGATGAGAAAAGGTATGACTGGATCATGCTGCCCACAGTCTCGGCTTCCTTTCTTCAGAAGATTTTGAAAAGAGGTACAGGTGAACAGGCTCAAAGGTTTCCCTCTGTCCTCCCTTATGTCCTTCCAGAATTCCCAAGCCAACTTTATCAGATTTTCTCATTTAAAAGCTTAGAGTTGCATCTTTGTCAAGATAGCATGAGTCAAGCTCTAACAAATCCCTGCATTTAATTTACAAAGTGGGGCTTTCCCAACTTACTCCCATGCAATATTAATTGTATGTATGAATAGCTGTTAAATAAGAATTAGTTATCTATACTTCTGTGAGAGATATGCCACTGGAGTTCAAGTTGATGATGATAAAATCTAGATTATGGGTTACTGTGACAGAATGTAAAGAATTCAGCACAGTGCCTGACACAGAGTAAATATTTAACAAAGTGAGCTATTTTGATTATTAGTTAATGAGAAAATAATCATAATAACGCACAATTACAGACTAACAGAATATACGGAGAGTCCAAAAAATATTTTAAATATTTTATTATTCAATATAATATTATTCAATTCCTATCACTGCTTTATTCATTCCTCCCCCTTGCTCCATATGAGACTGTTGGCAACTGGTAAATTCACTGCTATAAGGCTCCCAGACAAAATCTGAACCACCTGACTAAAAGAGCTTGGCAATAACAGATCTTGGGAGATGTAGAAGCTACCCAGAGGATTCTCTGCCAGCCTCTTCCAAAGCAAAGGTCAAGAAGCACTGAGTTTCACAGCTGTTTACTATAACTTCAAGAAAAGTGATGTGACCTAATTTTTCTCTTACTATCCCAGGTTTCATAGGAAGCAGTGTCATCTGCGAAACGGGCAAATTTGGGTCACTTAGGATTGAGCAGAGGCAGTATATGTGCAGCACACCAAGGGAAGGTGGGGGCCTATGAAGAAACATTGAACACTTGCTGCCCATCCAACCTCAGATAATACACCCCCTGCCTCAGCACCCCTCACGCATATACCCACATTCTGGTCACTGGTTATGTAGCAGACGGAGAGGGGAAGGCAATGTGGACTGACTATTGAAAGCACCCATACCCTGAGAACAATGGTTTTAACCTGAAGCTTTAGCCCAGAAGAAAGCCTTATAGGGAGCCAGTTAATACACTGGACTAAAGGGGGGAATGCCTAAATTTTAAAGTGTTGCAGAGTCACTTAGATATTTTTTGTTGTTCACCACAAAGAAACTTCAGTGATTATTCCACACATACTACTTAAATAATCTCACAAATAACAGAAATACAAACAGGTTACAAGTGCAAGTTTTCATTCTTTTCATCCTGCCTTCAATTAACATTCTCTAAAAATCTACAATATCAGGCACTGTGATGTGTACCATAGGGCTTGTACCCTCAAGGTGCTCACAGTCTAGAGGGGAAGAATATAAAAAGTTATAAACATCTTGACTGCTACCTACAGTAATTGTTGACTAATAGTAAGGGTTTGTAACATTTTAGCAGTAATAAATATGTAACTAATAACCAAAGTATTCATGCCCTCATTAAAGTTGTTAGTATTTGGTCTTTAATAAGTGGACATTCTTCTCATCTCAGAGAGTTTGCTAGAGACTAAATGTTTGTGTCCCTCCAAAATTAATATGTGTGATGGTATTTGGAGGTATGGCTTTTGGGAGGTGACTAGGTAATGAGAGTGGAGCCCTCATGAGTGGGATTAGTGTCCTTATAAAAGTGACCCCAGAGAGCTCCCTCTTCCCTTCTACCATATGAGAACAGGCACAGCAAGAAGACAGCCATCTATTAACCAGGAAGTGGCCAGACACCAAATCTGCCATCACCCTGATCTTGGACTTCCCAGCCTCCAGAACTGTGAAAAATAAATCTTATTTAAGCCACCCAGTCTATGGTATTTTGTTATTGCAGTCCAAACAGACTAAGACAGGGTTAAAGTGAAAACACTCAAAGACTAAACATGTGAAACAGAAAGCTATTCACCCTTCAAGTACCCCTGGAAGCAACGAAGGACCTTTAAGTCTTTTCTTTCAACATTCTATTACTGGTTCACAGTTCTAAATCATCACTGAACCCAATAATAACCTAAACTTCCCACTCTCCCATGGCTCAAATGAGAAATGAGGTAAACTCCTAGGCTGATAGATGCACATATATATTCATAACATAAAATATAGAACAAATGTATATAATATGTAATGATACATAAAGTTAAGTGTTTACTTCTATGTACAATACAATCTATTACCTAGTTCAAGTGCTCCCAAATTTTCTGCCTTCAATTTAATCTGTACTATTTTTTTTGGTATAATTGCTTTACAATGTTGTTAGTTCTACTGTACAACAAAGTGAATCAGCTACATGTATATCCCTTCCCTCTTGAACCTCCCTCCCACCCACCCCCATAATCTGTACTTTTAAATATTATATTTTAATGTTCCTAACCTGTCTTTCACTGTTTGAATTTGAGCTTTTTTACATCTTCTGAAGAATAAATATCTCTAACTATAACATGGTGGTATACCTGCTAGCCAGTCATACCACTTGCTACCACATCATCACCATCTTTGTCAACAATGTTTGTAAATTACATAACTATTTTACTGACTTTTCCCTTATTATTTTATTTAAAAATGAGCAGAGACTGGGAAAACAGAAATACTGATTCCATAGTCCCAATTAAAAAAAAAAAGCAGCAGCATTAATCTGTAATTTAACCACAGTTGGGTCAAAAATGAAAATGATTACAAGGTGCCAAAAGCAGAAAAGCTTTAACATCACTGTATGTACACAGAAAAACTAACTATGCTCGGTTTTGATGGAAAAGAATAACATTAGAGAACATATATTAAAAAATGATTCTTGAAAGGCATGATTTGAGATTTTATTTTTCAGTTCTCTAGGAATTAATGCTCCCTACTCACTGAACATGTCAATCTCTTGTTTAATATTTGTATACTTGATATTTCACATATTTGACTTCCATATACTTTTTTAGGAATACATTATACAGGAAAATAAAAGACCGCTTGTATTACTTAAAACATATCCACCATGCAAGCAAAATGTAAATAAACACATATTATCCACTATAAAATTTAGTACATATTACAAATTATACATTGTGTTACATTAAAATATGACATATAAAAATGAAGGGAGAGGATCCATATCCTCATAAGTTTCCTCTGTTTTACATCAAATAGGCACCTGTATGGATAAGCACAAATTACTTTTGTAATGTATTTTGTTATATATGTTCATTTAGAAAAAGGGAGAAATTAATAGAACTTTCTACAATGATGGAACTGTTGTCTCTACTGTCTAATAACATTAGCCTTTGGCCAGCCACATGTGGCCACTCAGCACTTGAAATGTGGCTAGTGTGACTAAGAAATTAAATTTTAAATTTCCTTTCATTTTAATTACTTTAAATAGCCATAACTGGCTAGTAGCTACTGTATTGGACAGTGCAGCTCTAGAGCTTGGTCCTCCTATAACAACAAACCTCCAAACACAAAGTGAAGGGGTATATACTAAACAAATAAAAATAACTACTACAAAAGCTTTGAACTGAAGCTATGTGACTTACTCCTCGGGTAGCTGTTACAGAATAGAAAGGACTCATAAGGCTGACATTAGAATCCTATCCCAGTTGCTTTTCAGCTGTGTGCCTTTAGTCAAGGCGCTTCACTTCACCCAAGTTCATATTCCACTTTCACTCACAGAGAGGATGGTAACGATGACCTCAAAGCACAGTAATGATGACTGCTAACTGGTATCACATGTGATATACAAAACAAAGAGTGGGTACTTTTTTAAAAATTGAAGAGAGTGAATTTCTCACTATTCACTCTCAATTTGGCATTTGCTATTTAATCAGGTGGCTCATCTGCTTTACCAGCTTGCAGAAAAGAAATTACTTATGGTAAAGTAGGTAAGAGACTGACAAAAATTAGGCACAAAAGTTAATGATCTTAATGATCACCTTCAGTCATTAAGGGAATAGTTAACTTATGTTTGGCATATTCCATTTCGAAAGCCTGTAAAGTAGGTAATATATTTAAGGGAAATTTTAAAATCAGAATTGCTTTTAAAAATGTTTACACTTTTGGCAGTTGATTGGGTAGGCTTCAATTATCTAGTAAACTTGTTATTTGGGAAAAACATCATATGCAAGTTAAATAAATTCCTTTGGCCTAGGTAGAAAAAAAGAAAGAGGTGGCAAAAAAATAGATGAGCAAAAACCTATCTGTAGAAACATGAAAAAGTCCTTCCCCTCAGAGACTTCATCCTGATACACTGATTATTAGAATTACTTCAAGGTGTTCTGAGGCCCAAGCCTGACGCCTATTTTAGAATGAACAAGAGCCCAGTCTTACCATATCAGTCTTGCCACTATAAATTATCATAACTTTTAGTGCATAGATGTTTATTTTCCAAAACCCTTCCTAGCTATCATTTGCGGAACCACTACTCTGTGCCCCACACTGTGCTAGTTCTTTTCCATAGTTTATCACTACGCTCACAATGTTCTGCAAGAAGTTATGACAACCATTGCACCAAAGAGGTGGTTATGAAACTTGCCCCTGCTGCCAAAAACTCTTTCCACTATTCCACACTATCTCTTTGATAAAAAAAAAATTAATGGTGTGCAATTAACCTCTAAATCAAGCTTTTTGTTTGGGAATTCTTATACTTGCAAAATGCAACCTATGGAAGCAGAAATGAAGGAAAATCAGAAATGACACAGAAAATGTATGAACATGAATATTTAATCTCTAATCCATTACTAACCGTTGATTGTAGAACAATTTTTAATGAATTGAATGAAAGGAAAATTCATTTCATTAACCTTTCATATAAATGTACTATTATTGAACCAAACAGGCCACTGTACTTGCAACTCAGTTCGATGTTAATTAGATTACAGGCATGGGGCTTTAAATCAAAGAGAAACAAAAGGAGCCATCAGTAAGCTTCTCAGCCAAGGCTTGTTTGTTTCCTGGCTAAAGTGGATTTTTACCTGCAATAAAATTTGCTATGCTTCTTTTATTTTCTGACATTTTCAAGTGGGTTTTCTTTTGCTCCTCTTTGTTGACACTTTATATCAAAAATAAAAATAAAACCTTGAGAATCAGCAAAGAATGCTGGGAGTAATCATTCCTATCTCTCCAGAAAACTATGCTTCTATTTTTTACCAGTCTGTCTTATTGTATGCTGAAACTACATTCAAGAGATTGAAGGCTATTTTAGAAAACACCACTATTTCGTTTGCAACCCAGAGTCAGAGGCCCAAATGGCCTAAACATAATGTTCTAACCAAATCTGCAGCTGTGAATTATTTTTCTCTTCAACATGGCTTTTGGTACATTCAATATCAATTTCTAAAAGAAACCTGCTCTCAATCTTTTTCATATCAAATCAGCTATTTCTCCTAAAATTAATTTTAAACTAATTATATCAAAAGTGTTAAAGTAACAAGTTTATGGGAAAATCATATTCTGAAAAGAAACCAGAAATCTGATAAGCAGTTAAAGATGAAATGACCACCAGGAGTTAAATAACCAAGTAGGTGTTGTTTACTAGCACTGGAGGAATTCCCAATGTTAAAGTTTATGTCAGATTATAAAATGCGTTCCATCACCTGGAGTTTCACTTTTAAGCTTTAAAAGTAAACAGTGAAAGAAGTTTGAAGTCCCCTAGAGAAATGGTTCTGAAAAGCCTTTACTCTATGGGTGTGGCAAAGGAGGAGTATAAATTTGTGCCAAGAAAACCAGGGAATTTCCTGAACATTCTCCAAGAAATCATCTGGCTTCGGCAGGAGTTCTGTGCCCCTACCCTGCCAATCCTCCCTCTACCCCAGAATACAGAGCGTGTGTGCCTTCAGACATATTGAGTGGTCCTGGGGAAAGTGGTAAAAGCAGAAGCAAAATGGAAAAAAAAATAATAATAATGGTGAGCAGAGAGAATTAGGAAAAACACTGACACCAACAATGTGGGAATTAAAGGATTCACTAACTACTGAAAAAAGCACTTGGTTTCTCACCTACCATAATGGAGCTATATCCAAACCATGCCAGATTAATAGAAATCCACTTCCACCAGAAAGCAGTCCATTAAAAATTATTGCCATAAGCGCTATATATTAGGATACAGCAGTTCTACATAAGGCTTCCTTGAGTAGATGAAATCCCACCATGAATGGCTCACTCCCTGATCTTTCTGATCTGAAAGGTGACAGTGGATGGTTGATTACTCTTGCTTTTCTCATCAAATTATAACTCAAATGGGAGTCCGTAGCATTACACCACAGAGAAGGTCAACGCCATACAATAATATATCATATCTGCAAAAACATCAAATCTGTTTGAAGTATCTGGGAGAGAATATTTTTAATTAATAAACTTTGTTTTTAGAGCAGTTCCAGATTCACAGCAAAAATGAGTAAAAAGTACAGGGAGCTCCCATACAACAACTGTTCTGACACATGTGTAACTTCCTATACCACAGTACTTTTTTATAATGGAGAATTATTTTTATATGAAAATCATGGAAGAAAATAAAAGAGTTCACACAATTTTAAAAAATATAAATAAATACTCATCTCCATTCCATCTATAGCCCCAGTCCTTGGAATAGTCCCTCTCTTCTGACTCTTTAGGTATTTGGGAAAGCAAAATTTCAGAAGTGCTACCTAAATCACTGATAGCCTCTACCTCTGTCAATTGCTAACTCACATGAAGAGTCTCCAGAGAGAGAAGAATCACGATGGCGGAGTAGGAGGACATGCGCTCACTCCCTCTTGCAAGAGCATCAGGATTACAACTAACTGCTGAACAGTCATCGACAGAAAGACACTGTAACTCACCAAAAAAAAACCACTCCACATCCAGAGACAAAGGAGAAGCTGCAATGAGATGGTAGGAAGGGCGCAATCCTGTTAAAATCAAATCCCATAAATGCTGGGTGGGTGACTCACAAGCTGGAGAACAGTTATACCACAGAAATCCTGAGGGTTCTGAGCCCCACATCAGGCTTCTTAATCTGGTGGTCCAGCAACGGGAGGAGGAAACCCCAGAGAATCAGACTTTGAAAGCCAGCTGGATTTGATTGCAGGACCTCCACAGGACTGGGGGAAACAGAGACTCCACTCTTGGAGGGCACACAAAAAAGTGCTCACCAGGACCCAGGGGGAAGGAGCAGTGACCCCATAGGAGACTGAACCAGACCTACCTGCTGGTGTTGGAGGGTTGCCTGCAGAGGTGGGGGGCAGCTGTGGCTCACCGAGGAGACAGGGGCACTGGCAGCAGGGGTTCTGAGAAGTGCTCATTGGCCTGAGCCCTTCCAGAGTCCACCATTAGCCCCACCAAAGAGCCTGTAAGCACCAGGGCTGGGTTGCCTCAGGCCAAACAACCACCAGGGTGGGAACACAGCCCCACCCACTGACAGACAAGCAGATAAAAGTGTCACTGAGCTCCACCCACCAAATCAGATTAAAATTTTACTGAGCTCCACCCACCCAGCCCAACCCACCATCAGAACCTCCCATCAGGAAGCACCCACGAGCCTCCTAGACAGCTTCCTCCACAAGAGGGCAGACAACAGAATCAAGCAGTATCAGCACCATTTCATCTTGTGGAACTGAAAATCACGGCCACATAAAGACAGAGAAAATGAAAAGGCAAAAGACTTTGTACCAGATGAAGGGACAAGATAAAACACCAGAAAAACAACTAAATGAAGAGGAGATAGGCACTCTTCTGGAAAAAGAATTCAGAATAATGATGGTGAAGATGATCCAGGACTTTCAAAAAAGGTTGGATGCAAAGATCAAAAAGTTGCAAGAAAAGTTTACCAAAGACCTAGAAGAATTAAAGAACAAACAAACAGATATGCAACACAATAACTGAAATGAAAAATACACTGGAAGGAACCAATAGCAGATTAACTGAGACAGAAGGACGAATAAGTGACCTGGAAGACAGAATGGTGATAATCACTGATGCAGAAAAGAATAAAGAAAAAAGAATGAAAAGAACTGAAGACAGCCTAAGAGACCACTGGGACAATGTTAAATGCACCAACATTAGCATTACAGGGGTCCCAGAAGGAGAAGGGAGAGAGAAAGGACCTGAGAAAATACTGGAAGAAGGAGAAGGGAGAGAGAAAGGACCTGAGAAAATACTGGAAGAGATTATAGTTGAAAACTTCCCTAACATGGGAAAGGAAATAGCTACCCAAGTCCAGGAAGTGCAGAGAGTCCCAGGCAGGATAAACCCAAGGAGAAACATGCCAAGACATAGAGTAGTCAAACTGACAAAAATTAAAGACAGAGAAATGTTATTAAAAGCAACAAGGGGAAAATGACAAATAACATACAAGAGAACTCCCATCAGGTTAACAGCTGATTTCTCAGCAGAAACTCTACAAGCAGAAGGCAGTGGCATGATATATTTCAAGTGATGACTGAGAAGAACCTACAACCAAGAATAATCTACCCAGCAAGGATCTCATTCAGATTCGAGGGAGAAATCAAAAGCTTTACAGACAAGCAACAGCTAAGAGAGTTCAGCACCACCAAACCAGCCTTACAACAAATGCTAAAGGACCTTCTCTAAGTGGGAAACATAAGAGAAGAAAAGGACCTACAGAAACAAAAACAAAACCATTGAGAAAATGGTACTAGGAACATACATATCGATAATTACCTTGAATGTAAATGGACTAAATGCACCAACCAAAAGACACAGACTGGCTGAATGGATACAAAAACAAGACCCATATATATGCTGTCTACAAGAGACCCACTTCAGACCTAGGGACACATACAGACTGAAAGTGAGGGGATGGAAAAAGATATTCCATGCAAATGGAAATCAAAAGAAAGCTGGAGTAGCGATACTCATATCAGATAAAATAGATGCTAAAATAAAAAATGTTACAAGAGACAAGAAAGGACACTACATAAAGATCGAGGGGTCAATCCAAGAAGAAGAGATAACAATTATAAATATATATGCACCCAATATAGGAGCACCTCAGTACATAAGGCAAATGCTAAACTAACAACTATGAAAGAGGAAATCGACAGTAACACAATCATAGTGGGGGACTTTAACAACCCACTTACACCAATGGACAGATCTTCCACACAGATAATTAATAAGGAAACACAAGCTTTAAATGACACAATAAGTCAGCTGGATTTAATAGATATCTATAGGACATTACATCCAAAAACAGCAGATTACACATTCTTCTCAAGTGCACATGGGACATTCTCCAGGATAGATCACATTTTGGGTCATAAATCAAGCCTTGGTAAATTCAAGAAAACTGAAATCGTATCAAGCATCTTTTCTGACCACAATGCTATGAGATTAGAAATCAATTACAGGAAAAAAACTGTAAAAAACACAAACACATGGAGGCTAAACAATATGCTACTAAATAACCAACAGATCACTGAAGAAATCAAAGAGGAAATCAAAAAATACCTAGAGACATATGACAATGAAAACACAATGATCCAAAACCTATGGGATGCAGCAAAGGCAGCACTAAGAGGGAATTTTATAGCAATACAATCCTACCTCAAGAAACAAGAAACATCCCAAATAAACAATCTAACCTTACACCTAAAGAAACTAGAGAAAGAAGAGCAAACAAAACCCCAAGTTAGTAGACGGAGAGAAATCATAAAGATCAGAGCAGAAATAAATGAAATAGAGACAAAGAAAACAATAGCAAAAATCAATAAAACTAAAAGCTGGTTCTTTGAGAAGATAAATAAAATTGATAAACCTCTAGTAAGACTCATCAAGAAAAAGAGGGAGAGGACTCAAATCAATAAAATTAGAAATGAAACAGGAGAAGTTACAACGGACACCGCAGAAATAAAAAGCACCATAAGAGATTACTACAAGCAACTATATGTCAATAAAATGGACAACCTGGATGAAATGGACAGATTATTAGAAAAGTATAACCTTCCAAGACTGAATCAGGAAGATATAGAAAATATGAACACACCAATCACGAGTAATGAAATTGAAACTGTGATTAAAAATCTCCCAACAAACAAAAGTCCAGGACCAGATGGATTCACAGGTGAATTTTATCAAACATTTAGAAAAGAGCTAACACCCATCCTTCTCAAACTCTTCCAAAAAATTGCAGAGGAAGGAACACTCCCAAACTCATTTTATGAGGCCACCATCACCCTGATACCAAAACCAGACAAAGATACTACAAAAAAAGAAAACTACAGACCAATATCACTGATGAATTTAGATGCAAAAATCCTCAACAAAATACTAGCCAACAGAATCCAACAACACATTCAAAGGATCATACACCATGATCAAGTGGGGTTTATCCCTGGAATGCAAGGATTCTTCAATATATGCAAATCAATCAATGTGATACACCACATTAACAAACTGAAGGATAAAAACCACATGATCATCTCAATAGATGCAGAAAAAGCTTCTGACAAAATTCAACACCCATTTATGATAAA
Source organism: Hippopotamus amphibius kiboko (assembly GCF_030028045.1). Lineage (NCBI taxonomy): Eukaryota > Metazoa > Chordata > Mammalia > Artiodactyla > Hippopotamidae > Hippopotamus > Hippopotamus amphibius. Next base: position 5,779,469 of record NC_080193.1, on the reverse strand, counting down.
AACTCTCCAGAAGGTGGGCATAGAGGGAACCTACCTCAACATAATAAAGGCCATATATGACAAACCCACAGCAAACATCATTCTCAATGGTGAAAAACTGCAAGCATTCCCCCTAAGATCAGGAACAAGACAAGGATGTCCACTCTCGCCACTACTACGCAACATCGTTTTGGAAGTCCTTGCCACAGCAATCAGAGAAGAAAAAGAAATAAAAGGAATCCAAATTGGAAAAGAAGAAGTAAAACTGTCACTGTTCACAGATGACATGATACTATACATAGAAAATCCTACAGATGCCACCAGAAAACTACTTGAGCTAATCAATGAATTTGGTAAAGTTGCAGGATACAAAATTAACACACAGAAATCTCTTGCATTTCTATACACCAACAATGAAAGATCAGAAAGAGAAATTAAGGAAACAATCCCATTCACCATTGCAACAAAAAGAATAAAATACCTAGGAATAAACCTAACCAAGGAGGTAAAAGACCTGTACTCAGAAAACTATAAGACACTACTGAAAGAAATCAAAGACACAAACAGATGGAGGGACATATCATGTTCTTAGATTGGAAGAATCAACATTGTGAAAATGACTATACTACCCAAAGCAATTTACAGATTCAATGCAATCCCCATCAAATTACCAATGGCATTTTTCACAGAAATAGAACAAGAAATTTTACAATTTGTATGGAAATGCAAAAGACCCTGAATAGCCAAAGCAATCTTGAGAAGGAAAGATGGAGTTGGGGGAATCAGGCTTCCTGACTTCAGGCTATACTATAAGGCTACAGTGATCAAGACAGTATGGTACTGGCACAAAAACAGAAATACAGATCAATGGAACAGGATAGAAAGCCCAGAGATAAACTATGGTCAACTAATCTATGACAAAGGAGGCAAGGATATCCAATGGAGAAAAGGCAGCCTCTTCAATAAGTGGTGCTGGGAAAACTGGACAGCTACCTGTAAAAGAATGAAATTAGAACACTTCCTAACACCATACACAAAAATAAACTCAAAATGGATAAAAGACCTAAATGTAAGGCCAAGCACTATAAAACTCCTAGAGGAAAACATAGGAAGAACACTCTTCGACATAAATAACAGCAAGATCTTTTTTGATCCACCCCCTAGAGTAATGGAAATAAAAACAAGAAAAAACAAATGGGACCTAACGAAACTTCAAAGCTTCTGCACAGCAAAGGAAACTGTAAGCAAGACAAAAAGACAACCCTCAGAATGGGAAAAAATATTGGCAAATGAATCAACAGACAAAGGATTAATCTCCAAAATATATAAACAGTTCATCCGGCTCAATATCAAAAAAATAAACAACCCAATCAAAAAATGGGCAGAAGACCTAAATAGGCATTTCTCCAAAGAAGACATATGGATGGCCAAGAGGCACATGAGAAGCTGCTCAACATCACTAATTATTAGAGAAATGCAAATCAAAACGACAATGAGGTATCACCACACACCGGTGAGAATGGGCATCATCAGAAAATCTACAAACAGTAAATGCTGGAGAGGGTGTAGAGAAAAAGGAATGCTCTTGCATTGCTGGTGGGAATGTAAATTGATACAGCCACTATGGAGAACAGTATGGAGGTTCCTTGCAAAACTAAAAATAGAACTACCATATGACCCAGCAACCCCACTACTGGGCATATACCCAGAGAACACCATAATTCAAAAAGACACATGCACTCCAGTGTTCATTGCAGCACTATTTACAATAGCCAGGACATGGAAGCAACCTAAATGTCCATCAACAGATGAATGGATAAAGAAGATGTGGTACATACATACAATGGAATATTACTCAGCTGTAAAAAGCAATGAAACTGGGACATTTCTGGAGACATGGATGGACCTAGAGACTGTCATACAGAGTGAAGTGAGTCAGAAAGAGAAAAACAAATATTGTATATTAACACATATATGTGGACTATAGAAAAATGCTACAAATCAACCGGTTTGCAAGGCAGAAATAGAGACACAGATGTAGAGAACAAACATATGAACACCAAAGGGGAAAGTGGGGAGGGTTGAGGGGGCAACGAATTGGGAGACTGGGATACCAAATTGTACACTCTAAATATATGCAGTTTATTGTAAAAAATAAACAAATAAAAAGTTAAAAATAAATAAATAAATAAAAAAGAATCTCCAGAAAAGAATATTTAAGGGGAGAGGGACATGACAGGGTACATAAGCAAGTGGTAAGAGCAAGTATGTAAGCGCAAAAGACTTACACAAATATTTTACACATGCTTTTCTAAACAATAAACTTCACAGTCTTCCTCTTTCCCCTTCCTCTATTAGGTAATCTTTCTACTTTGGCACACGTGTGTTAAGGTGCCACCTATCAAAATGAAAAATAAGAGAAAAGAAAATGTCTGCCCCTCAATACCTACCAGCACAAAAACATAACAATACAATTTTTAACTTTTCAAAAGAGAAGGGGTTCCATTTCTAGGCAAGGCAGAATAAGCTTCCAATCTTTCCCACTGAATACAATCACATCCTGGAAATACTTCATGGAAGAGCTCTCTGAACAGTAAATGGTAGCAGATGAATTGAGGAAGGAGACCAGAATTCAAAATAGTACCAAATCAGTAATGGGTTTCCTGTTGTTTTCTTTATTCTTCCCATCTGGTAGAGTAAACGTTTGAACCCATTTTGGATTCAAAGGCAGCTCAAAATGAGGAGGTACTTATTGGTGCAAACAGAAAGCTCTGCAAGAAAAGTCCTCTTCTTCTGGTCACAGAAGCAAGAAAGAGAACTCCCAAGGGTCAGAAAGAGCGGAGAAATGCCATTTTTAAAATACTCTTTCCATTCTTTCCCAGTCCATACCCCAGGCAAACCAACAGTGCCAGGGATAGCAACAGCAGTGGCTGCTGGGCAGGCATATAAAATTCTGAGGAAGAGGACCCTGATCACAGAAGCTGTGGTCCCCAGAGTTCAGGATGAATCCCAGTGCTTTTTTTTTCTCTCTCTCTCTCAGCCCTCTTCACTACTTGATGCCTCATAAAGACAGAATTATAGGATATGCAAAGCAGAGCAGGCAAACTAAAGCCCTAGTTTTGGCTAAAGGATGGGAAAGGAGGGGGCCAGCCAGAGAGCTGGAAAGTGTTGGGGAATTTTTAAAAAGACAAGGGAGGTAGCTTATGAGAGATCCCAGAAAGAAGTATTTGGATCTGACCTTAAATAGCATACCAAGGCTTTGATAACTAAACTACAGAATAGATTACCACCTAGTTCTCACACTGGTCATTGGGTGGTGCATACAAAAGAAAGGTTCCAATAGAACGACAAAAACTCTGAAACTTAACTGACTTTAGAACAAAAGTCCACAAAATATGGGCTGAAACTTATAGCCTGCACCTAACCAGGTAAATTGTTTATTGAAACAAACAACCTATATTCTTCTTAAAGTGTAAACAAGATGCAATGAATAATACCAAAGTATTCAGGATACAAGCAAACTTCCTTGGCCTATGAAACACCAAAAAAAAAAAAAAAAAAAAACTCTACTCACAAGGAAATAAACAGATGCCAACTCTGAAATGACAAAGAAATTAAAATGATCAGACAACTCTTATATCCATGCTGCAAGAAGGGCAAATAGTCTTGTGAAAAATGGAAAGACAGACATTCCCAGCAAAGAAATAAAAGATATAAAGAAAAACCAAATAAAAAATTTTAAACATAAAAATACAATAACTAAAGTGAAATATTTAGGAATGGGCTCTATAGCAGAACTTTGATTACAGAGGAAAGAATCAGTGTATTTAAAAATAGACCAAAAGAAATTACCCAATCCAAACAAGACAGAGAAAAATAATTGAAAACCAAAAACATTCAGAGCTTCAGGGATATGCTGGGCAACAACAAAAGCTTTAATATTCATGTCACTGGTATCCTGGAGGAGAAGAAAAGGAATGTGCAGCAGGGAAAAAACTTGAAGAAATGATTGAAAATTTCCCACATTTTGTGAAAGACAGAAACCTACAGATTCAAAGTCTGCAAACCCAAATAGGATTAAACCAAAGAAATCAATGCCTAGAAGCATCATAATCAAAATACGGAAAACTAAAAACAAAGAAAAACATCTTGAAAGCAGTCCGAGAAAAAAATGCCACATTATTTGCACGGAAATAACATTTCAAATCACTGAGATTTCTCATCAGAAACCACTGAGGCCAAAAAGCAGCGGAAAGACTTTTTTTTTTTTAAGTTCTTTGTTGGAGTATAATTGCTTTACACTGTTGTGTCAGTTTCTGCGGTACAACAAAGTGAATCAGCTGTATTTATACTTATATCCGCATATCCCCTCCCTCCAGCTACTCCTCCCCACCTTCCCTATCTCACCCTTCTAAGTCATCACCAATCATCAAGTTGATCTCCCTGTGTTACACAGCAGCTTCCCACTAGCTATCTATTTTACATTTGGTATTCTCATTTCGTCCCAGCTTCCCCTTGAGCCGTGCCCCCTCCCCCCCGCCCCCCACATGTCCTCAAGTCTGTTCTCTACATCTGCATCTTTATTCTTGGGAAACATTTTTTAAAGGGCTGAAAGAAATGTAAACCTGGAATTCTATAATACTTCAGGAAAACATCCTTTGAGGATGATGCTGAAATACAAAGAACTATGAAAACTTAAGAGATAAAAAACAAAGAACCCAATAAAAAATGGGCAACAGATTTGAACAGACACTTCAACAGAGAGGATATTCAGATGGCAGATAAGCACATAAAAAGATGTTCAACGTCATTAGCCATCAACGAACATCAGTCAAGAAAATGCAAAGTAAACTATTACATACCTTTTTGAATAGCAAACAAACAAACAAAAAAACAATGACAATACCAAGTGTTGGTGAAGATACAGAGCAACTAGAACTCTCATACACTGCTGCTGTAATGCAAATGTCTGGAAAATAGTGTTTCAGTTTCTTATAAAGTAAAATACAGATTTACTATATAATCCAGCAATCCTACTTCTAGGTGTTTATCCTAGAGAAATAACAGATGTTCACACAAAACCTGTACATGAATGCTTACTGCTGCTCTATTCATAGTTTCCCCAAACTGGGAACAATCCAAATGTCCTTCAATGGATGAACAGATAACTCTTTTATTTTTCAGGTCTGATTTTTACTACTAGCATTTCGCCCATGTGACAACTACTCCAAACAGGGTCAAGTACAACCCAAATAAAGTCAAGAGATAAATCTATTATTAAGATCAATTCAGGGTTGTGAGTCATGTGGATAATTTAAAAATTTTTAAAGTGTCTTTAAAAGTAAAATGCTGCTTTGGGCATCCTCTATGCACAAACTGACACAGACAATACACACTGCAAACCCAAACAAAAAGAATACATAAAAATGAAATGTGCTTTGTATAAAACAAGCAACAAAACTACTGTGCAAGTAAAGAGTTATTTATACAAATATTATACTTACATAATTATTTAAAGTAAAGCCAAAAATATGAAGTTATGAGATTAAATATAAAAAATGGATAGCAATATGTACAGTTAATCTCATTATTCACAGATTCTATATTTGTGAATTCAACAACTTCCTAAAATTTATTTGTAACCCTAAAATCAATACTCCTGGTGCTTTCATGTTCATTCAAGGACAAGTGCAGAGCAGAGAAAATTTGAATCACCCAATCCACATACGCCTAAATCAAGCTGACACTTTGTCTTATTTCAGCTGTCATAAGTAAACAAGTATCTTTTTCATTGGTGATGTCACTGTTTTAAATGGCCTCCAAGTGTAGTGCTAGAGTGTTCCTAAGTACAAATCTGTTATGTTCCTTACAGAGAAAATACATGTGTTAGATAAGCTTTGTTCAGGAATAATTCACAGTGCTGCTGGCCATGAGTTCAATGTCAATGAATCAACTATATATATATATATTTTTTTTTTTAAATAAAAAAAATTTATTTATTTATTTATTTTTATTGGCTGTGTTGGGTCTTTTTTGCTGTGCCCGAGCTTTCTTTGGTTGCAGTGAGTGGGGGGCTACTCTTCTTTGTGGTGCACAGGTTTCTCATTGCCGTGGCTTCTCTTGTTGCAGAGCACGGGCTCTAGGCACGTGGGCTTCAGCAGTTGCAGCACATGGGCTCAATAGTTGTGGCTCACGGGCTCTAAAGCACAGGCTCAATAGTTGTGGTGCACCGGCTGAGTTGCTCAGCGGCATGTAGGACCTTCCTGGAGCAGGGATCGAACCCGTGACCCCTGCATTGGCAGGCGGATTCTTAACCACTGCGCCACCTAGGAAGCCCCTCAACAATATATATTAACTCAGGTATATTTAAACAGAAGCACACATAAAACAAGGTTATGTGTTGATCAGTTGACAAAAATGTTGTGACCAGATTCTTGCAGGAACCTAACCCTTTATTTCCCCTAAGAGCAATGGTTCAGTATTTGCTAACTCAGTATTTCCTCAACTCATACAATAACCTTGAATAACCAGAACTGACTGTTGCATTCTAATTAGAGGAAAAAGAATCCATTTCTGCCTTGGCTGTGACATCCAGTGAAGTGGCAAATGTGCAAATGCTGTACTATTCATTGCCTCTCCTGGAGCTCTAAGTCAGGAAGCAGAGAAAGAGGGGATACCTACACCTATAAGTAGAGGCACAATTGCTGACAATAACCATAATAGCTACTATTCATTAAGTGCCTCCTAATTTACCAACACTCTTCCAGGTGCTTTACATTCATTCACTCATTCTTTAAACAAATATTTGCAACAATTAGCCCTGTGCTAGGCACTGTGCCAATGAAACCTAAGGGAGAGAAGACAGACCCTGTCTCCGCACTTCTAAAACTCATACCTAGTGCAAGAGTAAACAAATACGCAGTGAAAAAATAAAATAAGTTGTTAAAGTACAATAAAGAAACAAAACATGTATAGTAATAAAGAATAACTGATGAGGGAGACATACCTTATTTTAAAACACACCCAGAAATGGTACCATTTAAGCTGAGAGTTACAGATGGTAAGAGGCCAACCAAGGAAAGAGCACTGCAGGGAGGGGAGCAAAGTCCTGAGACTAGAAAGAGTGAGGTATGCTCATGGAATTCAAAGAGGCTCACCTCCGTGGGAAAGAATGGCATGAGATGGTTCCCATAACGACTCTGGAAAGTAGGCACTATCATCCCTATTTTTAAAATGAAGAATTTGAGGAGTTCAGAGAAGTAAAGAAACTTGCTGAAGTTGCACAGCTAGTGGGCAAAAATTTAATCAGGATGGATTGATGCCAAAATCCATGCTCTTTCATTTACATCATGCTGCCTCCCACTTTCTTCCTGCTACCCTATGACTCACCCCCAAAGATTCTCCTATCTAACGTAGATATTTTATATACCTTAAAGAAAAATAACTAAGTCACAGAAACATAATAAATAGGACTTGATGTCAACAAGTGCAGTTGATATATGCTGTTTCTCTGTGTACATGCTGGGACCTTATGCACTTCTAAATAGTTACACATGTTCAGTAATTACATTATTATCCTCATTACATGTCTGTAACCCCTTGATGCTAGTGCTTTCTCTCAATCATGAGCTAATCTAGCTTTCCCCTATGAGATGTGAAAAGAAAATGGCTTTTATTTTTATAGATGAAAAAACTAAGGTAAAGAGAGGTTAAAGTTCACAATGTCTTCCTCTTAGCACATCACAGTTACCCTAAACAGGCAGCTCTGTTTTGCACATAGTATTTACAGAGATTTAATCCTGAAAGGGTCTATGCCAGGGATTCAGGTTTCTCATTTTCTTTCTTTGTTTTTGTTTTCTTAGATAGTTATTTATGTGACTGTCCTCCTAACTAAATGGACCAATCTGGGCATAAACCATTTTCTCATTTTCTCTGCTTATAGAAAGAAATGGTTTATTTCAGCACTGCAGATAACATCTTGAGGTCTCAGGAGGATGACAAATTGAAACAGTCTCTTTCTTGCCTAACATTTCTTACCCAAGAGTCAAGTGATGATGTTAAGGAACAAATTTCCCTTCTCCTGACGATTTGCACTTATTTTCTTAATAGCCCTGCTAAGATTCAACAAATTTCAGTTTGCTTAGAGCCTACTTAGTGCCTGCCAACAAACACAGGATGCTTTCATTCATCAGTGTAATAGACCTATTGGTGAGGCATTCCTATGAAATTATGGCAGCAATTCCAAAAAAGAAACAGCAGAAATGGGGTAAATGAGTTACCTTTCAAAAGAGCCATCAGAACAGCATAGCAGTTCTTACATAAATAGAAACTTAATAAATTATTCTGATTGAGAAATATTCAGAAATTTTATTGAGGTATAATATCAATGTGCTAAAAATTACCTGTTGGCGTGGGATTATCTGTATTTTACAAAACCATGTGAAAACAAGCACAATTGACTACAACTGCTTAACTCTATTAATAAATCTACATCTTGGTAGTCATGCACAAAGAGTAACATTCACAGGCAACTGATGCCTCGTTTGGCTAAATAGTTCCAGATTAATGCTGTTCTTCGACCTGTTAGCTTCTTTGCACGTAATTCTGGTGTGCTATTTGACAGGTACCTTTGGTGCAGTGATGATGTGATTCTGCACCTCTTCTAAAGATCACAAATTGCTAACATTGTACCCTCTATCATTTAAGCTCTCTTTCTATAAAACTTTTAAATTGAAACATTATTTTCTAGTATTATTTGTTGACAAGTTGTAAAATGCAGAATCAAAATGATTTCATATTTTTAATTAAATTCATATTTGGCATTTTTCTGTAACTTTCACTTTTTATCAATAACATGTTCTCTAACTACCATGCATCATGTATTCAGTGCTACAGAGGTATAAAAGAAGAGATAATTAATCTCAGCTTTCAGAAAGCATATAATAATAATAATAATAATAATTGGGAAGGTACATAAAAGCTGCACACTAAATAAAGAATAATTTCAAAGCAACATATGAACAAGTGCATATAAAACTGAATATGGATCTTCCCCAACTTACAGACGAACTGTTTTCTAAAAGTTAATTTTCAACCAGTTGTTGAGAATGTTTTAAGCATTTTTCCATTAAGAAAAAATTATCATGTAAAGGTTAGTTATATTAGCCAGCCAGTTCACAATGACCCACTTCATACAAAATGCCACTGGATTACAAGATTAGCAATATTACGGAAAGGAAAATAAATGGAACTGATATTCATTAGTATGTGACAAGCACTTTCACACAAGTAATGTTATTTAGTCTTAATAATCCTGCAAGGTAGGTTATTCTGTCTTCCTTTAGAGATAAGGACCTTGAGGCTGATAAAGGTTAAGTAACTTGCCCAAGGGAATAGCTTGTAAATGACAGAACAGATTCAAACCCAAACTGTCTGGCTCTGAAGCCAGGACTTCATTCCTGCAACATGCATATTCCCTTTAAAACAGCATTTATAAGGGAACCCTTTTTCCACGTTCCAAATGTGGAATGTCAGAAATATGTTTCACAACTCAAAAGCTCCTGAAGTGCAGAAGCAATGATTTTTTCATCTTTGAATCTCCAGTGTGGGGTTTGACACAGAGTAGGTACCCAATGATTACTGAATGAATGAACAAATTAAAAAATTAACAGAAAATGAGTTCTTCAAAAGCAGGGGTCATTTTTTATTCATATCTAAATACATATAGCCTACCACAGACATATATAATCTACCCACCGATAAAAATTTATTAGTAAAAAATTCCATCCCGCTAGCACCCCTTCTCTCATTCTGCTTTTCTTAAATTTGCAATCCTGACCGCTTCCAAATTCATTCCTTGAACTCAATGTCTTCCAAATCTCAGTTCTCTCTTCCTTCCTTTCCTTAGACACTGAAATCCAGAAGACTAAATCCATATTTACATCTTTTATGGGCTCAACAAGCTCCTTAGCCAGGACAGATATGAATTTAACCTAGTAAGCTCTACCCATAATGCTCTTGGATCTCTGAGTCTGAAAAAGATGCACTGCCCTTTGGGGAGAAATTATCCAAACCAGTATCAATGAAGTGGATTTATCTTGTCCAGAGGAAATGCAAATGAACTTAGCTGCATCAAGTTTCTGAAACTACACTTCTTAAGCAAATTAAGAAACCCATTTCAAGTTGTTTGAAAGGAATGTTGGCTGACACTTGGAAATGAGTCTTCTACAGAGAAGCAGCTCTGATTCTATAGCTTATCATTTTATATGGTCCTAGAGATGAATATTCAGATCCCACATCAGTTTTTAATGAAATGGATAGAATCCCAAAAGCTTAAAACTAGGTTCTACTTCATAATCTGTCATTCTCTCTACCTTCTTTCAGGATACATTAATTTTTAATAAGTTCTTTTAACTAGTTCTAAGATACATTTTTAACCACTACAAGTTCAAAAATGATGCACAAAGCCCCTAATTTAATTGATATCTTATGTAAAAAATCCTTATTAATTATAAAATTGTGACTATAATTAAATAAAAATATAGAAGTGATAGAAATACAGGTTATGAATTTCTCACATTAAAAGTCCTTGAAAAAAAAGACAAATCATCTTCTTAAGCTCCCAGAGAGTACATTTAATATCCTATACCAATCACATTGATTATTTTCAAAATTATCCTGAATATTATTAATGGCAAATGTTAAACTACCAAATATCCTGTACTATTGGTAAGTTCTCTCTGAAGACATGGCTCAGCAATTTCAGTATATTCAATTTGTGAAACAAGAGAACCGGAAGTACTTTCAAGAGAGTACAACAACAAAATCTTCATTCCCTTTAGCACAACTGGCTCAAAGCAATGAAATAGAAATACTGTACTTGTTTTTAATACTTTATATCCACATTTAAATGCCTAATTAATCCTAATAATTAAAAGCAGCCACTAACCACTTTCTTTGCAAGATCTCTTTTTTATTTCCATAAACTCTGGAATTTAATGGAAATCACTGTGTCATTATGGCCAAGGTAATAAATGCCTATTGGTCAATAAGCTCTGAACCTTAACAGGCAGTTAACTAATTCGGTCAGAAATAAGACTAATCGCTGTAATGGCCTCTAATTTCACTGCAAGAGTCCAGCCTTATGAACTATAGATGGTTTTCATGAGCTCTTCCTACAGCAGAGAACAGCAATTTAAATGTAAAAAACATGCATTTGAAATTCAAGTGCTTACACTGATTTCATTCACCAGTGAGACCACAGATCAGAAGAGGTCCTTCCAGAAAAAATATTTAAGTGCAATAAGTAGAGCCAATGCAAACAAAAATAAAATGATTTTAAATTACAAGAGGTCAATTTAGTGTATTTGAAAATCATTCAAATTTTCTTTTGCTTATTTTGAACAATCTGAATAATTTTTTTAAACTGGAAAAAGTAACAACTGTACAAACACATTGTAATAAAAACAAAAAGGGAGGCTTAGAAAGGTGATCTCTTCCTGCTATCTCAATCATCCTCCCCTGAGAGTAAAGGCTTCTAGATTTCAACATAAATAGATATAACTTAGCATACAGATATCAGTATACTTGAAATAAAATAGTTTGGAGACATCAGTATCCACTCAAAACCTGATCCTTTGTCTCACACTGCAACAGCAGAGAAAGCATTTCAATCCATGAAGTAAGAATGTCCCTTTGTCCTACACCATGGGGGTGACTTCCATGTGAAAATGAAGTAGGGTATGTTGATTGTTCTGCTAGTATTCAATTCTGACCTGATTATTTTGTGCCTCTATCCACATTTCTGTAGTAGCTACACTAACACTTAACAGGAAAATCTCTTAAATTACACATTTGGGCTCCTTATTCCTATGACATTTAATTTAAAAAGAATGTACATGCCAAATGTTAAAAAATCCTTATTCATCACTTACTTTGTCAATTATGGTGAAAGAAGTTAAAGTTCTCTGGCCTAATTCCATAACAAATTTCTGACAAACCTAAAGAAAACAAATCACTATACTTTCTAGCCTCTAGTTCAATCATAACCATATTTCCTGCAAAACATTTAGACTTGAATAATCTTCCTGATAGTACAGTAATTAAGACCATAATAATATATGGTAGTGAACTAGAACACTAGACAGGTAGTAAAGAAACCTTGGGCTGGTACTAGCCTTGTAACTTACCAGTTATATGAATTTCAATTACTTTCCCTCTCCCAGCCTCGATTCCATCATTTCTAAAGTGAGGGGTTGGGTTAAATGATCTCTTAAGGTCCTTTAGAACTGTGTAACATCCTAAAATCCTGTTCTATGAAATGTGATCTTCTTTAAGTATTTACAGAGTGGCTAACTGCTGAAGCATCCTAAATTTCTCCTTAACACTTCCACATTCACTATCATTTGGAATCTTGTGATTATCATACTTGGTTTCACTTCAATGTCTCCTTTTTCAAACATTTTTTTGCTAAAAACAAAACCTAACATAAGAGTCCTGGATGAGATATCTGCTACCATCATCCCTGCCCCAAACCAGGGCAAGCTTTCCCTTTTAACAAAAACATTTGCAATTGGCAAGAAGGGTGTGAGCCAGTCTATTTCTTTCCATGTGTTAACGAACCACCTATTGCCAAATGGAACTCTTGCCTTAATTCCAGACCAATAAACACCAATTTTCTGATGATGTAAAATGACAAAGTACTAATTAGAAGGAATCTAATATGAAGTCACAATCCTCATTAATTGGAAGTTATTAGAGTAATTATTAACAAGTTACATTATGATTAGACTAAAGAAAATGTCAAAATTGATTTATGCATTCAAGAGTCTCTAATAAACAGGGTCTATAGTCAAGGTCCTCTATAAAATGATCGGAGTAGAGAAAATAACATTTTACAGGTTTAATGAATGCTCTGAAAATATCACATTTTTTATTGTTCAGATGTCTTTTTCCAGGATTAAATACAGCCTGAACTATTGAATTAAACTAGATGACCAGGAAGAGAAAATACTTTAAAGTCTCCAAAGAGTACAACCTGTAGCATATTCAAGAGGCTAAAACAATCCTAATGATGACTAATGCCTTGAGAATCCCAAGAAGCATCTAACTCTAAGGTCAAAAGAGTACTGCCTTTGTTCAACTCCTTAATTAAGATGAATTGAAGATAAACACAAACAAAAATTGTGGGCTTTTGGAGACCAATACATCAAAACAATAGAGGAAGAAAAAGAAAAAAAAAGCTGCTCAATTAATTGCAAAGTCATAACAACATGAGTAAATTTCATGTTTCTTTTGGAATTTGTCAAACTTCCTGATTCTTTCCTTATGGTTTTTTGCAATTTTGAACTAGCTCAGATTATATCATAAACACGTTTTAACGTCAGTGAATTTTGATATGTATTTGTACTCTGAACATACTTTAAAACTCTGTAATAAAAAATTACTGATCCAGGGAATTCCCTAGTGGTCCAGTGGTTAGGATGCCACACTTCCACTGCAATGGGCACGGGTTCAATCCCTGGACGGGGAACTAAGATCCCGCAAGCCCCGTAGTGCAGCCAAAAAAAAAAAAAAGCTACTGATCTTTGGTTTATAAAAGCTAAAACTGTTTTTTGCGTTACATTCCCTAATTGCTACATGTGGTCCAGGTTAGAGAACTATGTTCTCAGAGCATAATAAGCATGCTAATGTGATGGTGAAATAAAAAGTTAATACTACTAAAAAATTATTTTACAGTTAATTTCATAATTTAAGCTCAAATTTTTATGCTAATATATTTATCACATTACTAATCAAATAAAAACATTTCTCAACTAAAAGGTAGAATAAATAAATTTTAAATATTTCTTTCAAAGAAATTTAAACTACATTTATCTTATTTGGTTGGGTTTTTTTTTTTTTTGCCTTACAAGCTTGTGGGATCTTAGTTCCCTGACCAGGGACTGAACCTAGGGACTTGGCAGTGAAAGTTCGGAGTCCTAACCACTGAACCGCCAGGGTATTCCCTACATTTATCTTATTTTAAAGATCTATATTATTCTACTTAAAGAATATATGTCCATTATAGAAAATTTAGGAAAAACAAAAAGCACAACAAAAATTTAACTCATCCTTTAATCCCATCACCCAGAGATCGGCACTTTCATTTTAGCTTATATATTACCAATATTTTTCTATACAAACATACACTATTTTACAAAATTTGGAATTTCTTTAACTTTTCATTTTGGTTTAAAATAGTCTTTTAGGGACTTCCTTGGTGGCTCAATGGTTAAGAATCCGCTTGCCAATGCAGGGGACACAGGTTCAATCCCTGGTCCGGGAAGATCCCACGTGCAGTGGAACAGCTAAGCCCCTGCGCCACAACTACTGAGCCTGCGCTCTAGAGCCCGCGAGCCACAACTACTAAGCCCGAGTACCTAGAGACCATGCTCCACAACAAGAGAAGCCACTGCAATGAGAAGCCCATGCAACACAATGAAGAGTAGCCCCTGCTCATCACAACTAGAGAAAGCCCACACACAGCAATGAAGACTCAACGCAGCCAAAAATAAATAAATAAATATTTTTAAAAATAAAATAAAATAGTCATTTAATTATATAAACTTCACAGATAAAAATGGACAAAGCAAGATGAAGTTAATTTATAAGACATGATTATGATTTTATATATATGATACATGCAAAAAAGTGTGTGTAAAATTACATATACATCCATATATATGTAAAATCATTCGTTAAGAATATATCTTTCGTACAGTTCCAGTCAATTTTATATATGGCTGAAGTCATAGCATAATTTTATCAGATAAATGTATCCATGCAGTATGTCTAATTTGTAGAGCAAACTGTTGATCATATTATAACTATATAATGGAAACTAACCAGATAAGAGAAATTAGAATAGCTTAAAGTACAAAGTATTTTTCAAATGCATGATAGAAATTAACATACATTATCAGACCTAAACTATGAATTTTATTAGACCGATGAGAGGAAATTCCAAACACCTTTTAATTCACATCAGCTTCTGCTACTAGAGAATCAGGCTATTCTAACCAGAAAAAAAAAGTTAAGCAAAAGAAATATTTCCTCTGTGACAACTTCTAATTGCTGACAGAAGGGAACATACACACACATGTAAACATAATGAAAAAGTACACCACCTTATGAGTGATGCATACTAAATTTACGGATTTACTTAATGGTAAGAACTAGCTCCAAAATATATAATCCACAAAGTTGTTTAAATACAGATAAAATAAAATACAATAGAAAATCCTGGATGGGAAAATCAGGTGTGCCTTTAAATGTTTCTGATATAGAGGAGTAACATTGTCCTAGGTCTAATTCAAGAATTCCAAAGGAGTACTTTTATGGAGCACAGGTAAGTCCTTTATGTGAGATTTGTAAAATGTGGTACTGGAGATGAATATAATTTAATTTGGAACATGTGCAACCATCTATAAACATCTATTGGAGCCCGTCTGTTTGCAGCAACATTTTCACTGAGTTATGTATTCTGCACACCACTACAGCTGCTCTATAGCTTTCAAATGCTGATATAAAACTAGCTTTTACCGATTTAAAAAATTACATGAACAGTCAAAACTTGGATTAACCCAGTGTTCTGGTATTTTTAACTTCCTTGGGAGCCTACAGAAAGAACAAAGAAAAGAATTCTTTATTTCAACATTAAATACATGCTATTGCTTGTACATGAACATAACCACATATGTATATATCCCCGATTACCCTTTAACAGTATTATAAAATTCAATAGGAACAAATAGCATTTACTATTTTAAAACAGTCTTAGTCATTCTACTAGTCATTTGGCATCTACTCTATGCCTATGATAAAGTGTGCTAACCATATGTATACCAATCCTGTGATCACAGGTCCAGAAATCTAGTGTGGTGTCTTGCAACACAACTCAGAAATTAGACTACATTTAAAACAAGTGCCTTCCAGCTGTCTTGAAGAAGAGGCATTGACCAGAGAGAATAATGAAACATGCAATGCACTACCTGAAGCAACATTACCAAGAAAAGAACAGCAAACTCAACCATGCTTCCTTTAAAATAATCTCAACTCAAAATTTCTTCAGCTTTCCTTCCTGATTAAAAAAAAAATGAGATATTAAGGTCTGAAATAGGCTTAAGAATTAACATACAACAAATATTTTGTTGCTAGTATTAAATCATGATACCACCTGGCAAACCAAAGAACCTGAAAGCATTAAGGAAATTTTAGGACTGAGTCTCTAACACGCTAAAAGATTTGGAATGTTTAAAGAAAATATAACTGAATAAATCCATTCTTCTAATTGGTATTATTAGTGATGAGAATTATTACAATTAACAACCACACAGGCACCCCATTTATACCCCATTCTCAAAGTTATTTTATAATCATCCTAATTCTATAATCTGCATGAAATAAGATATAGCCCACTGGGATAGGGAAGTTTCCCAAAGGAGTGAGAAAATAAGTCTCTCTGACTTTAATTAGGAGGAAAACAGGAGGGTTTTTTTTCTCTCCTTTCATCTCCAAAGGAGCTAGAAAGGCCCCAGCTTCAAGTGAAACCAGAGGTTAAATTCTTTTATGAATAAGGAGTGGAAGTGGAAGGAGAAGAACATGCGGATACCTTTACATATATGACACCTGACATAAATCAATGCTCTCAACCACCCTAAACCATAAGAATTACTAATTCATTTTTTTCCACTGAGGGAGAGGAGCCTCCGAGAGGCTGAGCAGCTGCCCCCATGTCACATAACACTCAAGCAATTGAGTTGGGATTCAAACTCAGATCTAACTTCAAAGGCCCTGCTCTTTCCATGGAAGTATGCTGCTACCCTGACTGAAGTTTTATTCAGCACAGTTTACTCATAATACCTTTCTCTATCAAAATAAATAACTTTAACCAGCTGGTCTTAATATCACAGGAACTGAAATAAACAAAAACAAAAACAAAACAAAAACAACAGCCACAAAAATTTGGAACCACAAAGGAATGTCATATTACAGCCAATGAAGTGCCGGTTAACAGAACTTTCAAAGCTAGACCCCTGGAAAAAAAACTCACAGGAAAGGAAAAAAAAAAAACTGCTGCCAAAATGCTAATAATAATCCCCTAAAGATCCTTACACAGCACGTGGGACTATTGAGTCCTCAAGCCCAGAAGCATCTCCTTTCCTAGCCCTCTTGCCCTCCCATTTCTCTCAGCCTCACTCTTCTCAGAGAGCTAAGGTCACTGAATTAGCTGAGGTGCCTGCAGTGACCTTTTATGGGTCTGCCTGCCTGGGTTTGCTCACAGAGCCCAAGGCAAAAGCAACTTTGAGAGCTGGCAAAGAAACTCATTTTTAGTTGTTTTTATTTTTAAGAGAAAACATCATCACAAAAACATTAATGCTCCGGGTACATAAACAAGAAAAATGAAGCTCACTCTTTTTTTTTTTTTTTTCCAAAGACTTTTACTGCATAAATATCAGAATTTAAAACCCAGAAAGGCATATTACATTGGTTTTTCAAATATAACAATGAATTATAAAATTACAGTGCTTGCAGGAATCTTAAATAGTTACACAGACCATCATCTTCACTTCAAACAAAATTTATTGAAGCATTTTAAATAACTGGGAATTCATTCAATGTTAAAACTGTCTCTCAGAAAAAAAGTCAGCATTCACAGGCAAGAAATTATTTCATATAACCAATGTGAAACATTCATTTTCCCATATAAACTTGTGACTTCTTATTAAACTTTCAGGGTGGGGGTGGGTGGAAGGGATGGTTTGTGTGAAAGAAAGGAAAACAAACATTAAACATCAGGCACTACCCTAGATGCTTTTCATATATGGTATCATTTAATCTCTACAACAATCTGTGAAACAGGTACTATTAGCCCATTTTACTAGCAGATATTGAAGTTCAGAAGGGCAAACAAAATGCCCAAGGCCAGAAGGTAATAGGTGGCAGATCTGGGACATTAACTTAGGTTTGCCTAACGATCCTCCTGTCAGTTCATAATTCATCATCCTTTATGCCAGAGGTTACCAATCTCATCAAAGTGGTTGTGCATTGCTTTCACTCTAATGTGTCAGACTGGATCAGGGACAGCAACTTGAATAGCTGGGGATGAAGACACGTGCTGGCCAACAGCTCTTATTTGAAACACTGGGTCTATTTTATGATCACTGGAAATTTCTAAAAGCCAGGAGGGCCACACCAGCTCTAAACTCTCAACAGACTTTGAGAACAAGAGATCCAAGCTGGCTGAGAATGGGCCACAGATTATGGGGGAAAGATCCAAAAGCTACCACCTGTTCGGGCAGGTAGCTGACAATAGCCCTTGCAAGTGACAAGGAGTGGGACTTTTGGACATAAATAACCATGAAAACTTTTAACAGCCATCCTTGGTATATACGTCACAGATCACCAATCTCTGTAACACACAGGACTTTTTACATACAGATAATACAGATAATATAGAGAAAGGGGAGCATGCAAGAATAGGTAAAAATAAGATGCTCACTCCGTTGTTCCAGGAGATGGGGTAGTTGCTGCAGAAGAGTGCTGGACAAGCACACTGCATACAGCACAGCAACAAACAAAGCAACTTAAATCAAAAGAAAAAAAACACAAAAATAAAAACAAAAAAATTAAAAGTCAAAAAACAAGCAAGTAAAAAATTCAAATAATATTCAGTGAAGTGATCAGGGTAGAAACAAACTAAAGATTTTAAAGGAAAAGCTCCTGAAAATCACTTTTCTCAGTACATGCTCCTTCTGCTTACCACTCTTCTCCATTTACAGTGCACTCCATTCGATTTCATATTTCATCCCTAGAATTTCGTTAACAGAGTCTCACCACAGGTAGCTTGAGAAGCAATAATCAATATATTACTCAGCAACAATATACATGCATAAAACACCTAATGCCCCAGATTAACAAATTTACTCCTAATCCATTTAGGGCAGATGAGGCCCACTGAGAAGGGCAGCAGGAAGAACAGCACCTATGCAATCTCACACATTTTGAGAGAGACTTAAAAATGGGGTTTTGACATCTCCCCTCAGAACTATCAGACTGGCATCAACCAATCAAAACCAAAAGCAGGCTTTGCCATTTGAGTCTGAAGCAAGCAGGAAAGAGCCAGGCACATGCCTTTCCAGGACTCCAAGTCAGTCCAGAACCTGTACCTAGTGCTTGAGGTCTGTGATAGGAGAAGATTCACCCTGGGGTAAAATCTATAGAGGAAAACAACCATTACTCTCTGAGATACTAGAAACAACTGTAGAACTCATAGATGTGGTCTCAGGTTGTCAAAAAAAAACGTGAAAGCAGTAAACGAATCTCTAAGCCCTTCCCCATATGCACAGTGGCCTCAAGTCCTCTCAGCTGCCTTCCGTCCTTGAAAGGTGGAATGTAGCTGAAGGGTCAAGGGAAAGAAATGATATATTCAGCACTCACTGGGGCTCCCAGAGGGTACTAGGTGTGGGCCTATCCTCGCAGGCCTCCAGATGTTACCTGAGCCCAAGATAGAGCACAGAGATTTCCTAAAGCCCTTGGAATCAGCTCTCACCTGAGAGGAAGTGAGGCTTCCCTGAAGCCTAGTGGAACTAGAATAACTTCTCCATATTTGAATCAGAACAGATAGACCTCCACAGGCAGTAGATATACCCAGTTGTTTGGGAGCTGACTTCCAAACATGTGGAGCTTTCGTTTATGATCGAATGCTACTTAAGAGTTATAGACTACTTCTAACCAATCGATGGCTTCTGATCCCACACTCCCTGCTCAAGTGAACACAGAGAAACGAAATGTCAGGCTCTTTAAACATGCCAACTGGAAATTAAAGTGAAGCGCTGAAGGAGAAGTGACAGCTCAGTGCTTCTAGTATAAATTCCCTGGTGTTCAGTCTTAAAAGAATTGTCCCAGTCCTTTCCTGTTTGACATTTCCTCCCTCACTCAAACTAAAGTGGGGCCTGTGCATAATCACTGATGAACTAAATGCCCACACAACCACCTCAAGTGACACACACAGTGCTCTGACACAAAAAACAAAATCAATAATCTGCTGCTCTATGTCACATGGAAATCCTGATTGCTGTCAGCAGACAGGAGGAGGAGGCTTGCAGGTTGCAGTAGAGACAGTTAGAGCCCTTGGAAAAGCAGAGCATAAAGTAATGAAACCTCCCCAAGTTCATCAGTTACACACACACACACACACACACACGCGTGCACGTGAAATGAAAAGGCCACGTAGCCAGAGGTCATATTTTTCCAGTCTGCTAAATTAAAGTGACTGAAAAGCTTTATAATTACATAGAAACAGATGAAATTGTTATCCTAACTAAATTGTAAATGCACTTTAAATGTCATAAGTTTTGATGCAATTTAATATTTTAAATGGACAGTGCTCAGTATAGTCACTGATTTTATACCAAGCAATTGGGGAACTAGGCCATGTCCATTACCAAGACTGAACAAAAGCTCATCCAACTGCCTAAGTAGTAAAAAAGGATACTCCAGAGAAAGCAAAGAACAAACCCTCTCTGACTGGAGTTACCGAAAAGAGCACTGGAAAGGAGCCAAGAGGCCTAAATTCCAGTCTCATCTCTACCATTTACTTATTCTAACCTTAGGCAGTTCACAACCTCTCTCTGGGCCTCAGTTTCCTTGTCTGTGAAACAGAAAAATAATCCCTGACATACTCATGTCATAAGTTACTGCGAGGGTAAAATAAGATCAAATAAGTAAAAATGTTCTGTAAACAGATACAAATGTAAACAATCATTATAATTTATGCTATCATGTATTTGGGGTGAAATATGAAAACAAATCATTAAAGTAGCCCTGAATAAATTTGAATTAACTTGCCACTAACTTGGTAAAAAAATAAGTGGATGAATGACACATTCTCAGTGTATTACTATTAACCCCCCCAGAGTGCTCAACACTTCTAAAAAATTAACTCAACATTATGTTACAATGAAGATGAGACAATAGTCTTCATGTACAAAACACAGACAATCCCTGTCTAGTATGTACCTAGGAGGGTGAAAGAGTAAATAAATGTACTGCTTTTCATATCTAACTCATTAGCAGAGAGTAACATAAGCACTGAAGAGAAACAGACCCATTATCTCTCACCTTTCTTTGTCCCTACCTACACACACTGTATATAAAATAGCAACTAAAGAAGACTATGAGTCCTACTAAGGTGGCAAGTTTAAACATTAACTGCATTGCAGATAAAGTACAATTTTCTCATAGCTGTATTAACTTATTTTCCTATTATACATTCTGTGTATCTAGCAGATTTACTAGCAATTTTAGGGCTCAAATGTATTGGGTGTATGATTAATGTTGTTAAGAAAATCTGGATCTTTATTTCAGTTTCTAGTCTTTTTAAAGTACTAGTAGTTCTTAGTTATCTGTTCATCAAAAAAAAAAAGGGGGGGGTGGTTTTCCCATGCTTAATGTGTTTTGCTCAAACATTCCAAAAATTTGCTTTGGGGTTAATCACAAGAATGGAAAGTTTTAGCTTTGATGGAATATTTTTTGAGGTCTGGATTAGGTTAAACTAGAAGATATTTCACACTTTGAGCTGTACAGGACTCCATGGATGGAACTGTATTTCTACAATCATTCTCTCTTGTTATCACAGGCTCCACCAGACTGCTAAGGCGATCCCAGACAGAGAGACAGACACACACACACGCAAACACACACACGAATCTCTGAGTTAGTGGGAAGCCATCACAACAATGCAATCAGAAACAAAGAGGGCTAGAGTTAATGCACTGATAGTGGAAAAACAGAAAATGATTCAAGGAGTATTTAGGAGACCCCCTTGCTCAATTTTAAATCTTAATGCACCACTCTATACACATATAGAAAACAGATAATTTTGTATAGTAAATAAAGGTTGAGAATTACCATTAAAATCCTCAAGAAACATTTCTCCAGACCTGTCAGGAAAGGACTGGCAACACTGCACAAAGAGAGTGTCTTCTAACCACCTGTGTTCTGCAAACAAAAGAGCTCACTCTCATAACAAACAGATCTCCATTTTATATGTGTAGAGAAAGGATTGTTTAGTCCACTTAAAAAGAAAAATACTACCAAAACAGAAAAGAGAACATAATGTCTTAATATAGTCTTCCATCGTTTCAGCCTTGGGCTCGCTTGATCTGAAGAATTCCATATATGCTTTGAGAGGTGAAAAGCCTTTGTGAATAATTGAAGACAAAATAATGAAACCCTAGAATGTCAGAGACATAATATAGTTTTGTAGAATTCATCATGGAGCTTTTAAATTCCCAAATACTACATGCTGAATAATTTATTCCTGTGTCAATATGGGGCCAGCAGATGTTCATTCAGAGCCAATATTAACCCTCCTCAGGCTGAAAAGCAGGAAAACAGGCTCTGTCTGAGATGGAAGGAGGCACTTAGTTTAAGTGAGATTATCTTGGTATTTATAAGAAAATTAAAGCAGCTTTGGAAGTCAAGAAAAAACACACTACTTAGTCGGCAATCTTTTATCAAAGTCTGCTTATAAAGATAAGGAGGTGAATTTCATGAAAAAGCACAAATGGTTGATACAGGGGGAGCTGATAACACTGCTGTCTCCTTTCAAAAGGGTCCCTGGGGACTTTCCACTGATTCTATCTAAGACTATCTTTTAGTGGCTTATTGATATTTACCTCCCTCTTTGGATCACTAATTCTTGATGATATTTTGAACTCTCTACTGTGTTTTAGTTTCTGGGTATTCTCCCCTCTATGGCCCACCTCTAATTCTGTTCACTTTAATTAAAAAGAAAATAAGGCACAGGGAAACTGAAAAATTAAGCAACAATAAAGTTTAAAGTTTCACCAACGGTCTATTAAACTTCAATACTGGAAACCAGTGCCTTAGATTTCATTCATTCATTCACTCATTCAACAGCTAGTTGCTGAGTACCATCTCTGTACAAAATATGATGTGAGGGCTGAAAAAAGATGTTTAACCAAATAGTCTAAAGATTTCTTATTAAACAGGGGAATATACATGTACATGTCTAGATATCTGCAGAGGCTTCCAGTCAATATGATGAAAATGGTGTATTAGGACTCTGTAGAAAGAGACAGTTCCTGATCCGAAAACACACAATGGGTAGAATATATGTAAATAATGTGAGGGTGCATGTCTGAGCTCATATCCAAGGAAGGGAAATCCTTCAACTGCTAGAAACAAAGAGGAAATAAAGATAGAGTGATGAGCAGGTGGTGAAGCCAATAAAGCTCTCAGGGAAAGTAATGGAATCAGTCACTGGAGGGGCGCCCTGATGCCACCTCATCGAGAGGTGCCCAGGCTGCAGCTTCATGCACGATGCTTGGGGGACATGAAATACCTGAATAAAATCGAGAATCACCAAGGTCTACACATGAAATAGAGACTAGGAAAAAACTCTACCTACCGCCCAGAATGGTGATGTAGATGTGACCATCTGCACCACAAGAGTTAGGCATAATTCAACAGACTAAAAGAAACTTTAAAACGACTATGTTTAAAATGCTAAAGGAGATAAAGACAGGAAGAAAAGTAATAAGGTTTAAAAAAAAGTACAGTACAGAAAATGATCAGGCAGATTTGAAAAAGAATCAAATAAAAACTCTAGAAATAAAAGAGGAGGGATACCTCATTTAGGGGGTGTAGGACCTCAACATGTGGTCTGAACAATACACAGCTGATAATTAGAGACTAGGAATATCAACTCAAGGAAATCACCAAAAATTCGGGACAGATAAGGAAATAAATAAAGGAAAAAGAAGTTGAGATAAAGAAGACAGAATAAGATAGTTCAAAATACATCTAATAAGGATTCCAGAAGAGAACGGAGAGAAAAATGAAAGAAAGACATAATTGAAGAATAATATCTAGAATAGACTTTATTTTACAAATGAGAAAATCACTGCCCAGAATTGTCTTCAATCATACAGCTTGTTAGAGGAAAAGCTGGCAGCACACAGATCACTAGCTGATCACCCATCATCAAACATCTTTCCAAATGAAGAACCCCATTAAAAAAAAATACATCAGCCTGAAATTCCCTTTAGTTATTATACTATTTGATTATTTAAGCATATGTGACATAATGCTAAAATCCTTGTATGTGACTACAATTGATTTTCAAAACAATCCTACTATTATTTTCATTTTACAGATAAGAAAACTGAGGCTCAAAGAGAAGTAACTTGCCCAAAGTCATACAAGTGGTGAATGGCAGAGCCAGGATTCAAACAAATGTGTGTCTGATTCCAAAAGGCATATTCCTTTTTTTTACCTGAAGTATAGTTGATTTATAATGTTGGTTAGTTTCTGTTGTACAGTGAAGTAATTCAGTTGTGTGTGTGTGTATTCTTACATACACATAAATTATTTTTATGTTCTTTTCCATTATGGTTTATCACAGGATATTGAACATAGTTCCCTGTGCTATATAGTAGGACCTTATTGTTTATCTGTTTTATATATAGTATTTTGTATCTGCTCATCCCAAACTCCTAATTTATCCCTCCCCCACACCCTTTCCCCTTTGGTAACCATACATTTGTTTTCTGTGTCTGTGAGTCTATTGCTATTTTGTAAGTTCATTTGTATCATATTTTAGATTCCACATATAAGTTATATCATATGGTATTTTTCTCTTTCTGACTTACTTCACTTATTATGATAATCTCTAGGTCCATCCATGTTGCTGCAAGTGGCATTATTTCATTCTTTTTTATGGCTGAGTAATATTCCATTATTTATACATATATGTGGATTATATATATATATATATATCTCTATCTATCTCACATCTTCTTTATCCATTCATCTGCTGATGGACATTTAGGTTGCTTCCATGTCTTGGGTACTGTAAATAGTACTGCTATGAACATTGGGATGCATATATCCAAAAGGCATACTCTTAAATCACTATATAACAATGTTTCTACAGTGATATAGCTCTAAAATAATAAGGCATCCCTAAAATTTACATTCAAAGATCAATTTAATTATATCACAGTCTCACTGTACACTTGGATCTTTAAAAAATACAGTCAGCCGTCTATATCCACAGATTTTGTATCTGCAAATTCAACCAACCACAAGTGGAAAATATATATATTTTTTAATTCCAGAAAGTTCCAAAAAGCAAAATTTGAATTTGTCATGCACAGGCAACTATTTACATAGCATTTCCACTGTATTTAGTAATATAAGTAATCTAGAGATGATTTAAAGTATATGGGAGGATATGGGTAAGTTACATGCAAATACTATGCCATTTCATACAAAGGACTTGAGCATCTTCAGATTTTGCTAATCTGTGAGGGGTCCCGGAACCAATCCCCCCAAAGATACCAAGGGACAACTGTACTATGAATCAATTTAATATATTGTGTTTTGCTTTATATGTTGACAACTACAGGAAGCCTTAAGGATTTTATTTTTTGGAATACTCACAAACTATTTCAATCTGCTATTTTTAAAATTTAAATTAATGACTATATTAAAATCAGACAGAACAAAAACCTATCCTAAAATTCATATGGAAATCTCAAGGAACCCCAAATAATCAAAAAAATTTTGAAAAAGAACAAAGTTAAAAGACTCATACCTCCTGATTTCAAAACTTACTACAAAGCTACAGCAATCAAAACAGTGTCAAACTGGCATAAAGACAAACAACAACCAGTGGAATAGAATACAAAGCCCAGAAATAAACCTTCACATTTATGGTCAATTGATTTTCAACAAGGGTGTCAAAATCATTCATAAGAAAAGAACAGTCTTTTCAACAAATTGTGCTGGGAAAACTGGATATCCACATTGAAAAGAATGAAGCTGGATCCTTATACTATATACAAAAATTAACTCAAAATGGATCAAAAACCTAAACATAAGAGCTAAAAGTATAAAATTCTCAAAAGAAAACATAAGGGAAGAGATTCACAACACTGGATCTGACAATGTTTTCTTGGATATGACACTAAAAACACAGGCAACAAAAGAAAAAAAAAATAGACAAATTGGACTTCATCAAAACCAGACACTTTTCTGTAATAAAGGACACTATCAAGAGAATGAAAAGACAACTCACAGAATGGGAGAAAATATTTGCAAATCATATATCTAATAAGGAATTTATATGTATAAAATGGGCCAAGGAGTTGAACAGACGTTTCCCCAGAGAAGATATATAAGTGACCAACAAGCACATGAGAAGATGTTCAGTGTCATTAATTATTAGGAAAATCAAAATCTCAATGAGATATCACTTTATTCATTAGGATGGCTATTATCAAAAAATGGCAAGAAAAAAAACAGATGTTGGCAAAGATGTGGAGAAATTGGAACTCTGGTGCATTGCAAGTGGGAATATAAAATGGTGTAGCCACTGTGGAAAACAGCTTCGCAGTTCCTCAAAAAGTTAAACCTAGAATTCCCATATGATCAACCAATTCCACTTCCAAGTATATACCCCCAAAAACTGGAAATCAGGGACTCAAGCAGATACTTGTATGTCAATATTCAGAGCAGCACTATTCACAGTATCCAACAGATAGAAACAACCACGTGTCCATCAACAGGTGAATGGTTAAACAAAATGTAGCATATACATATAATGGAATATTATTCAATCACACAGAGGAACAAAATTCTGATATATGCAAATCATAGCTGAACCATGAAAATATGCTGAATGAAATAAGCCAGACACAAAAGAACAAATAATTTATGACTTCACTTAAATGATGTACCTGGAATAGGCAAATTCATAAAGACAGAAAATAGAATACGGGTACTGGGGGTAACCTAGGAGAAATGGGAGGTTAGTATTTAGTGGGTACTAAGTTTCTGTTTGGGGTGATGGAAAAGTTCTGGAACTGGAGACTGGTGCTGTTTGCACAACTGTGAATGTACTTAATGCCACTGAGTTGTATACTTAAAAACAGTTAAAATGATAAATTGTATATGTATATTTTACCACAACAAATAAACAAAGAGAAATGGCATGTAACTCACAGTATGCCTCCTCCTCATGTTATTGATATATACTAACATACCTTAAACATCTTTAAGAATAAAGAGTAAATACTCCTTTACTATCACAAATATGGGTATAAGTATTTAAAAGTACTTAATCTCAAAATAAGACACAGTTGAAGAAAATAATAATTATTGCTCATATTTATTGAGCTTACAATGTGCTAGCCACCATTCTTTGAACTTCACAACAATGCATACAATAGCACATGGTACCTTATTACCCTGACTTTACAGATAAGAAAAGGGAGAGCCAAGAGGTTAAAACCTATTTGCCATTATACAGAAAAATATTTTAAAAAATAAACTGGAGTTATTTTCTTTACAAAAGTATATCCCCCTCTTTGGAAAAGGAATTATCACTGAAAGCTTTATTTTAATAGAAATTTCATCCAACATAAATTAAAAATTCTTAATTGATTTTGCACATAATTTATGCAACCATCTCTATTGCATCATGAAAGGTATAGCCACACAACATTTTTTTTTAAAAGGGGGGGAATGAGGAAGGAAACTAATATTTGTCAAGCATCAAATCGTGTGCCAGACACTGCACTAAGCATTTTACATATCTTATCTCATTTAATCCTCTCAACAACTTGTGAGGTAGGAATTACTATTCCCATTTTACAGGTAAGGAAACAAAAATATAGTAATCCAAAATACTCCTAATCACTACTTTCAAATTCTGATAAGTATTTTATTCAAGTAGGAGCCAATTAATTCCACGTCCCTAGGGAGTCAAAAGCTATCTCAGATACCTGAAGGAGCCAATATGACAGCTGCCCCCAGCATGCTGCATGACTGAGTATTCAAAAGCCCAACAGATCTCACACCCAAACACAGTGTGCAAGGGCAGAAGATCAGCCTCCTATACTACTGAGTCAAGAAGAACGGATTGTGTGGCCTTCTGCTCCAGCACCAGCCCGACAGCTGAAAAGACAGCCAAATATGGATGGCTCTGAGCCACATTAAGGGGGCTCACACTGCCCTCCCCTACTTGGGTATAAAGAGTAGAATCTAAGGCACCTTCTGCTGCTTTGGAACATGAAAACTTTTGAATGTCAAAAATGTACAGCAAAAACTATACGATAAATTTTTAGTAAATACTTTGGAAATGATTATATTCAACTTTTCCCTCTGGACTAACTTCATCTTATTAACACTTAAATATTCTCAGTTCTCTTTAAAAAACAAAAAACAAAGAACGCTTAGCTCTATTTTATCTCCCACCCCAGCTACCATTCTCTTCCCTATTCTTCAAAGCCAGTCTTTTGAACACCTTTGTTTCTGTTTCAATTGCCATGGATATCTTCACCTTTGACCCACTCCTCCATACACTCCTATCTGGCTACTCTGTACTCCAAGCCCACTAAGCTGCTCCTGTCAAAGTCACTCACACCTACACCATGGGGGATTTGAAGGTGCCCAGAGAAATCCCTAAGGGCTCTTAAGGGCAGAGTTTGAAAGTATATTACTATACTTGGGTCTGGTTACATATTTTGTGGGCCAGTATAAAGTGAAAATGCGGGACCCCTTGTTTAAAAGCAGGAAAAAGAGCTCCCCCCGACCCCCACCCCACCGTAGTCTCTCTATATACAAGTTATGATGTTTATTTGCTACTTAATATTGTACTCCCTAGGGCGTGAGGAAGTTTGTAGGACAATGAAGATTCTCACAGGCATCCAGCAACACCCACGACTGGGTGTGTAGAGTATACACCAAATTCCATTCCTCCTATGCCCATACCCAAGGCCCTGTCAAGGGTGCAGAGTGGCAGGGCAGGGGCGGGGAAGTGGAAGCTGAGAATTTGTCACAGGGAAGTGGTTAACAAGTCGGAAAAGGCTAGATGGTAGAAGCTCCATGCCCCCAGCACAGACACCAGTGTCCCATTTGACTTCACTCACAAAATACAATTTCAAAGATACAACTATGCAGAATGTCAAGATGATGACCACACCACATTAAATTCCAAGCACAGGACCCCCTTCTGAGCATGAGATTTTATGTAACTACACTGATTGCAAATCCCGGTGTTGGCTATACCACACAATAATCATAATAATACCGTCTTACTTCTGCATAAAACATCATAGTCTACAAATAGTTCCAATTTAATTTTTTATCCCACAATAAACCTAAAAGTAGAGACGGATAGGTATCCTCATTTTACAGATGAAAAAGTGACTCAGAAAGGTGAAATACATTGCCCAAGGCAGGGAAGAGCAGGTGTTAAACCCACCTCCTAACTCCAAGTCCAGGATTCTTTCCAGTGTAACATGCTTCCTAAGCAAAGGGCAGATGGGAAGGGACTAGAACAGTGACCATTTCTGTACATGAGCCACTGGTTTTGTCATTAGGTGGAAAGTATTGCTGCCAAACTTCTGTCAATTCCAGTCAGATTTTTTAAAACTTTATCTTTTACGTTCTAGAGTTCAATGGCTTTATATAAATATGCAGTCTAAAAAAAGAAAACGTAAAAGCAACAGGTGTAAAGTTAGATTTTTTCCCAATGTACCCCATGCAATATGCAACTTGAGAGCAAACTAATCTGAGATGTAATATACTTTCACTATAGGAGAGCCGATTCCTTGATTTTGTTGGGAGAAGGTTCATCAAAATGCCAAGAGTAACAACAAAGATGATGGGGAAGTACGCACCTAGGAGATACCAGTATCAAGGAGGGAGCTGGCTTCTTCAATTCCTTATCCACATCCCACAGTTTATATAATTCAATCTTTCCAGAGAGTAAAATTATTGCTAAACTTCCTCATGTTAACATAAAGTATAATATTTTATATTGAGACTTGAACTCTCAATTCATTTGTTTCCTAATTCAGTTACTCAAAATTCTCCCCTGAAAGCAAGAAGAGAGCATTTTTTGTGGTTGAACTAATACGCATTTGTTACAACCATTCGCAGTGTGGACCCTTCACACTAGCTGATCACCCAGAAAACATCCAAGGAAAAAGAAGTGCAATTGAATGTTAGATCCAAATAGCACAATCTCTCAGCTCACTGGAGCAGAATCTCTCTCTAATACACTGGTCACAGGCTATATTACTAGCTCTTTTTATCCTGTCTCTAGGTAGAAAAGCTATAATTTAAACTGGCAGCATTACTTGTCATGAAGTCTGTGGGTTTACAATTTCTAAATGTCAGTTTGAACTTCTGACTAGTTCCTAAGAGCACTACTGTTTGTTTCTAAATGAGGCAACTTGTCAGCTCTGCATACATAAAAGCAGTTAATCAGCAATTTGCAGTGCAACACAAGAGGGATCAGCTGGTATGCTAATACTGAGCCCACAAAGCACCTCCAATTAAGAAAGAAAGCCTTGTCCTAAGCCAATAATATCCTCATATATCACAAAAGTCATTCTCCTACTCAGCAGATGAAACATTTCATGCCAAGGAACTTCTTATTTTGAAGTAATTGTCTGCCTCCAGCCTGATGTACGCATGTTCCCACTGGCCTATAATGGAGGATCTGCAGGCAGTGAGTGAGTAAGGACCACTGTGATTCCTAATCCTCCTCACTTGTGGCTTCTCTTCAGTTCTCAGTGAGTTTTTATTCCTGACTCCCTCCCTTTTACTATTCTGCTGTCCCCTTTTGCATGTGGCCTTCACATCTCCTGTCTTCAGCTCTCTAAGTAAAAAGGGATGGGATCTTACTTGATAATTACCCTGGTATCCCTAACCTTTTAGAAAATTACTGAACTATATAACAAAATCAATTTCAAAGAGAGCCATAATGATGACTCTAAAAATCAGATTATTTCATTAATAAGAACACCCCGCTTCAAGGGTAAAAACACTGGCATAATTTTAACTACTAATAGGTTTGAGCCTATGGACTGAATTCTAGAATATGGATTGAAATGACTAAAATTAAATAGTAAGTAAAGGAAATAAATCTAAAAGACTTCTTAAAATCTCTTCCATTATCCCTAGCAGCTATCTTAGGTGTTATATCAGGATAATATCAGGGGGAAAAATGGTTTGTTTGACTGTAGTCATGTACCACATCCATTTAAATAACCTTTGTGTAGCTCTCACCTCAGATTTTTAATTGATCAGGCAAATGTGGTTTAGTGATTGGGCCAAGGAAAAGAGCTGACTGGCCAGAACCCAATAATCCATTTTTCCTCATACGAGACACAGTTTACTGGAGTTTGAGAATAAGTGTTTCTATGTATGCTACAATTTTTCAGAGTGGCTAAGACTTTGGAGAGGGAAATTCTTTCTGCATCCAGTGCCATTCAAGTGCCTATCAAGTAACAGGTATGGGCAGATCCCAAGAAACAGAACTTGGCTCATGGTAGGCCCATGTGCCGCCTGCCACCTGTAAGCAGATGCACGTTGGTAATCAGAGAAGCTCTGTTTATGAATCATGATAGGCTAGCCTACTGGGCACCATTCAGCACAGAGGGAAATTCTGTGACACTGGGGTGGCCTCTTACTAATATCAGGCTTCAATGTCTCTTTATGAAACCATTTAGCCTGGGGGTATGAGGCTGGCAAGGCCAAGGCAACGAGCTCTGATCTGCGTGTGCTCAGGCTGATCCTATTCCGAGCAATACACAGGATATTATACTGTGCACCTTGAGACCATCTACTTTACACCCTCTCTCCCTCCATTTACAGAAATGAAAAGTAAGGCCCAGAAGTCATTTGCCCAAGATAACACAGAGATAACAGAGTAACGTCTGATTCTAAAACATCTGATTCTAAAACATCTGATGCCTAGTTCAAAACTTTCACTTCTCTTCTTCCCTCCCTCCCTGCCTTTTTCTTCTCCTCCTCCCTCTCTCACTCCCTCTTCCTCTTCCTCCCTCCTCTCCCTGTCATCATCATCTCGAAGCAGCCAATATCTTCAAACAAAATCTTAACCAGAAGTCCAATATACAAAACAGACTAAAAAGGGCCTGCTTAGATGCAAACAGAGAAGGGGAGAGAGAGGGTATGTGCAAGAATCCTACTTGCTTAAATGAGCCTGCAGCCTCCTCTGGGATCCTGGGCAAAACCCTGTGAATAATGTGCCTGAGATCATTCAAACTTCTTCCTTAGTAGCTTGCAATAAAGCTAGTTTCAAACACTAATTAGGACTGTATTATTTTTACATAAAATTAACATTTTCTGAAACACTGGTAAAATATACATTGGGATGGCCGTTTAAAAGGTTATTTTCTTGTGTTTGTTTTTTTAAAGACATCGACATTAAATATGAAACTGAGAAACTAACTTTCAACACCATCAGCACACACAACGATCTGATGTGATAGATTTATTTAGGTGATATTTAAAATCAGGAAATAAGGTCATGAGATGGTTGATAGTAATGAAACATAAGTGTCTTTCCTGAAAGCGACCAGGAAAAAGGCACATGAACCTGAAAACAGGGAAGCAAGCTTTGGGAAACTTTGACAGAAGACATACATGAGATTACCACATGTAAACACAAGACATACCTTTTATTCCCTTGAGTGACTCCTTTCCTAAGTGCTAATGGGCTCAGGGCCTCTGTTTAGAGGCTGTTTCTGCAAATGCTAGAACACTAACCTCTTTCTCTTTGGTGAAGTCCGCTCTCATAAACAAGAAAAAAGAAATGAAATCTATGTGTTGATATTGACACATGTACACATGCATATTTGTCTGTGTATTACTTCTAATCACTTTTCCCTTTAACTCGAATTTATACTCATTAGAAATCCTGCCAGACATTACTGAGTAATACAATGTAAAAATAGTACCGAAATCAGATTCCATGGACATTTAAAATTAAATACCTTTCATCAGGATTAAGAATTTTAAAAAACTATGTGTTAAAAGGTATTAGCATTAAAAGTCATTCTCTATACGCGGCTTAAAAACAATAATACAAAATATGGCACATATCATTTATTTATTAAACACCAATTTGCACATGATTAAGTGCTAAATAATATATAAAACTGAACCCAAAAGGAAAGGCATGTGCCCCAATTCAAGCAGCTGTTGATTCAGGAACTTCTTTCCTCTTTCTTTACATGTATGTATGTTGAAAATACCACTCTCAACATATCTTTCCTGATCATTATCTTCTGTTACTTTCTTCTGTCACTTACTAACTGCATTTAACTGTGTAAAGAAACTATGCCAAATTTCAACCAAGAAGTCTGTTAATAAGGAAACTCATGGGAAAATACACAGTTCTAAGATTTCTTATAGCCCATTTGACATTCTGCCTACAAAGGCAAATGAAATCTAAACACAATGTATCTTCCTCTCAATGAGTTTTTCTCTTAAAATATTCACTCCTAATTTCCTCTCTCCTCTCTCAATCACCCATTCTTTTAACATTTTCTTACTTAGTGAGTTCTACCCACTGGAATACAAAGATGAATTAGTCATGATCCTGGTCCCTGTCTTCTCAGGAGGTCACAGTCTGTTAGGAAAGACAGAAATGCATGCAGACAATCACAACAGAAAGTAGTAAGTACTCAACAGAGGTCTATCTATTAAACGTTGCTTTGGTAATGCAAAGGAGGGAGTAGTTAACTTAGGAAATAAGAGGTTTCTCAGAGGTGGCATTTGGATGGATTTAACAAAGGAGCTGATGCTTCACTGGGGAAAGGATAACTCAGGCAGAGGGAAGAGCTTGTGGAAAAGCACAGAGACCAGAAAGCCAATGACACAGTCAAGGAGCAATTTTACACAGTAAAACAGGGGAAGATGGGAAGAGACCAGTTATGGCAGGAGTGAACAAGGAGAGTTACACTGGGATAAGATTATAATAAAGTCTTCTTTATTTTCCAAACCAAAGACTTTAGTCTTTATCTGTTCCCCTTTTGTTTTCATAGTGCTAAATAAACAGCAGAAAAGCAGAAGAGCACAATCCATTGGTTTTAGACAAAGGCACAAAGGCAATGCAGTGGAGAAAAGAGCCTTTCAACGAAGGGTGCTGGAACAACTGAATATATGTATGCCAAAAAAAAAAAAAAAGAATGTGGATCCATACCTTACACTATATACAATAATTAAAAATCAACAACAGACTGAAATATAACATCTAAAACTAAAAAACATCTAGAGGAAAACATAGGAGAAATCTTAATGCCTTGGGTACTCCCAAAGATTTCTTACATATGACACCAAAAGCACAATCTATAAAACAAAGAAAAAATTTTAAATGCATTCATCAAAATTAAAAACTGCTGCCCCTCGGAAGACAATTAGGAGAATAAAAAGATGAGACAGAGAGAAAATCTTCACAAAGCACACAAGTGATAAAGGAATTATGTTCAGGGCAAGAAGAGCTCTCAAAATTCAACAATAAGAAAACAAACAACCCAGGAGACTTCCCTGATGGCGCAGTGGTTAAGAATCCACCTGCCAATGCAGGGGACGGGGGTTTGAGCCCTGGTCCAGGAAGATCCCAAATGCTGTGAAGCAGCTAAGCCCGTGCACCACAACTACTGAGCCTGTGCTGTAGAGCCCATGAGCCACAACTACTGAAGCTCGTGAACCTAGAGCCCGTGCTCCACAAGAGATGCCACCACAATGCGAAGCCCGCGCACCACAATGAAGAGTAGCCCCCACTTGCCGCAATTAGAGAAAGCCCATGGGCAGCAACAAAGACCCAATGCAGCCAAAAAATAAAAATAAATGAATAAATTTTTAAAAAAAAGAAAAAAAAAAAACAGACAATCCAATGGGAAAAAAAGGTAAAAGATTTAGACACCTGACCAAATAAGATATATGAATGGCAAATAAGCACATGAAAAGATGTTCAACATCATTAGTCATTACAGAAATTCAAATTAAAACCATAACAAGACACTACTCCACATCTACTAAAATGACTAAAATTAAAAATATTGACATACATATCAAGTACTGGCAAGGATGTGGAGAAAACAGAATTCTCGTAAACTGACAGTGAGAATGTAAAATGATACAACCATTTTTTAAAACAGTTTGGCAGTTCCTTTAAAAGTTAAAAATACACCTACCATATGATTCAGCCATTCCACGTCTAGATATTTACCCAAGAGGAAATAACATATATAACCATACAACAATTTATATACAAATTCTTATAGCAATCTTATGTATAACAGCCAGAAACTGGAAACAATCCAAATTCACATTAACATGTGAATAAACAAATACATTGTGGTATATCCATACAATGGACTACTACTCCACAATAAAAAGTAATGAACTACTGACATAGCAGTAACATGGATAAAATTCAAAATAATTATGCATAATTATGCTGAGTCACAAAAGCTAAACACAAAAGAGTACCTACTATATGATTCTATTTATATAAAAATACAGAAAATGCAAAGTAATTTATAGAAAGGATACTGGTTGTTGCCTGGGGAAGGCGTTGCTAGGACGAACTACCAAGGGCACACATAAGGGAACTTTTAGGTGTGGTATGTTCACTATCTTGGCTACGATGATGGTTTCATGGACATATAGCCATGTCAATCCTATCAAATTGTACACTTTATATATGTGTAGTTTATTGAATGTCAATACATCCGTAGAGCTGTTTTTAAAAATCATTGAGCATATTCAATTATTAACAATCATTTCATTTCTATCCTGTTTTCGTCCCTCTCTTTGCAAGAGAACTGAATACGTGAGACAGTGCAACAAAGGCACTATACTATTTAAGGTTTGCGTTTTCTGGCAGTTTTCCATATTTGTGACAAAGTCACATATGATAAGGTGAATAAAGTGGACAAGGATAGAATACACAAGTTGGTAGAGATCAAACTTTTTAGGCACCTCCATAAGAAATCTGGTATCTATAAAGTAGCTGCGTTTCCTTATTTTGTTTTCCTTTAAACTATCCAAACAATTTATTTGGTTCCTTATTTTTCCCATGACTGCAAAAAAATTAATGATACACAGTCGTCTTATTTTTTAAGTTTTTGAGTATAATGATGGAAAACTATAAAGAATGTTTCCAACCCATCATAATAGGATGCTGCTATATTACTGTGAAACCACACTTGAATGTGTATACTACAATATGTAAATGCTCTGTCTAGTAAGATGAGTGTTTAAACTGATAGAACAGTGGGTGGTGCTGAAAGAATGTGCAAAAACATTTAAAAGAGTGGGAAAAACATTTTTAACAACACCCATTTCAAGAGTTTATAAAAATATACCAACAAAATAAATACCCTCCAATACTTTGGCTTTCTCCCCTAATTGCCCAGGAAAAAAAAAAAAAGTTCTATAAAAGATAACTATTACAAACAATTCTAGAAGGGAAAGAAATCCAACAGTGCAGAATGAAGTCATATCCTGGCTAAGGTGCATATACTTGAAGTTACTTTCTCAAACTGCCATGGTAAGCCAGTGTACTTTAGATCTGAATCAAGGACTCAAAACGATGTCTGGCTTTTCAAAGAGTCACTACTTAGCGTATCAACTGCTTTTTGTCTGTCCTAAACCACTTCTGAGAAAAACAAAAACAAAAAAACATCTAGCTCTTCTCTTAAAAGTTTAGATTTGAAAAGCTAATAATAGAGTAGTATTATCTGCTAAAAAATGAACCAAGGTGACTGGCAAGATATCTGGCCCCATTATCAGGGCCGGGATATTAGTTCTCAGGGGTAACTTTCTCTGAGTGGACAGTGCAAGAGAGACTCGCCAGGCTACAGAACTCTCATATCGTGAACACAAAAGGGCTACTACTACACATACAAGGGCAGCAGACTGAAGCTCTTGTTTATAAATTTATTAGACAATTTGGGTTTTGTTGTTGTTTTGTTTGTTTTTACCACAGAACTGTCTCATTCGAGGGATAAAGTTTCACAGCACTGTATGGGACTCCGATGGCTCACAAATAAAACTGGGCTTCTAAACCTCAGAAAGATAGGTTAGGACTTCCCTGGTGGCACAGTGGTTAAGAATCCATCTGCCAATGCAGGGCACACAGGTTCAATGCCTGGTCCGGGAAGATCCCACATGCCAAGGAGCAACTAAGCCTGTGCACCACAACTACTGAGCCTGCACTCTAGAGCCCATGTGCCACAACTACTGAAGCCCGCACGCCTAGAGCCCGAGCTCCTCAGCCTGGGCACCACAACGAAGAGCAGCCCCCACTCTCCGCAACTAGAGAAAGCCCACGCGCAGCAACAAAGACCCAATGCAGCCAAAAATAAATTAATTTTTTAAAAAAAAGGAAAGAAAGTTAGGTTATAGGAAGATCCAAGTTGTATAATGAAGATATGTCAACTACAGAAATATTTGAAAAAGGTTATTATCCACTGTGTGATCAGTTGTAACACGTACTGTAATTAGATTAGCAACAAATCACTCAAAAGATCGACTACTAAAATAGAAAGAACCCTTTCTTCACACAGTCCACATATACACCCGCTTTTCAAAGATTCATGCTTCATCTTTCATCAGCTTAAAAAAAAAATGTCAACCAGACCAACTAGCACGTATCCTTTTCTTGGGTGTAATAAAGATTTACAGAAATAAACAAAATCTACAGAACATGCTGATTTTGGCTTTTAGAATTTATACGGAACTCCTTCTTAAAGTATTTATAAGGCACAGTGAAAATTATTTGTAAAAAGTTTAAAGGATAGATGCTAAAATATATATATGCATCTAAGATTAATAGGAATATACAGTAAGCATGACAAGAAATCACAGACATGCTTCTTTCACATTAAAGCTGAATTCTATTTGTAAATCAAAATGTATCCTTTTTGTGCTGATTATTCTGTCTTTCCCCTCCACTTACCCATACCTGCCCTTGTCTGCTCCCTCAGCACCAGGAGGCCAACCTCTACAGAAAACTCTGGCTCCCTCACCCCCTGGCTTTGGGCTGGGCTCAGCCAATGGGAGGCATTGGCAAGAGATCAGAATGCAATAGAAGAGAGGTATCCCGATCCCTCTCCCAAGACCCCTCAGCTCTCTCACTCTGCTTCATTGCAGTTGTTTCAGTGGCTTCATCCCTCTGTAGCTACAGCTTCTACTTCATAGCTCTTCTTCAACAATAGCAGCTCTCATCAGGCTTAAATGACACTGTTCCTTCCTTTTCTACTTCAGGACTAGGGGAGGTGGTGACAGCTTCCCAGGGGTGCTGATCCCAGATATCTCACTATCACTTTCCAGTTTCCTTAACCCTGCCCAAACCTCTGTAAATAGTGCCCTCATTAAATTCTCTTCAGTCAAATCCTGACTTTCTACATACTGCATGTCTTTAAAGCAAGAGAGTCCTGTTTTGAGGGATAAATGAACATTTTACATAAAGACTATGCTACATCTTGGCCAATCTCAAATCCCCCATTTATCTGAACCTTCATTGTGATACAAGTGACTGTACACACCAATCTGCATTATCACATTTACAATTATCAATATATATTTATCCAAAGGTTTCCTGGGAAAAAATCAAATATCTCAGAAGATAATCATCTATGGTTCCTTGGCAATTAAATAATTTGACAGAAAACATATAATACGTAAAACTTTGAGATGTTGAATTCAAGGAGCATTCAAATTAGTACCACTATATGAGTGCTGCATCTAATAAGGGACTGTTTACAGAAGAAAAACTCAGATACATAAGGAACTCAGCTTTTCAGGGCCCTACTCATTCCACCTCACATCCTCATTTCTTCTTCACCAAAACCAAAAGAAAATACAATGGATGTTTCCAAAATCCATAGTATCTTCTAAGACAGTTATTAATTCTACTTCTGTCTGGTGACAATAAGTACAGAGTATCCAGAGCACTGAAAAGTAAAAGGCACTCAGCTGGGCTTTTTTGGCTTTAGATTAACTAGTGTTAAATATTATATCTACATATTGATAGCTCCAGGTACCTTCAAAATACAAGCTATACCCAATATGTTAGCCCAAGCAAACCTATTATTTGTAGGTTTCTGTTGTAATTAGATAATGTATTCTAAAATAACTTAAATTAATTTTAATTATTAAAATTAATAATGTAAGGGTGTGCTTACATTACTCTTTACCTACATTAGTAGAGATAATTGAGAGATGAATGCAATATACTGATTAATCTTCAAATTAGATCCAGAACATATCAAGTCTAGCCCCATTCTACAGAAAAATAAATTTATATTATGACATGGAAGTGATTCAATTAAGAATTTAAACAAACAAACAAAAAAGAATTTAAACAAACTACCAGTCAATATTTGAATGTTCTTTATCTAATGATTTTAAAAGTCACAGCATGTCATAGCTAAAAGGAGCCTTGGAGACCATCAGTTAAACTCCTATTTTACAGATGAGGAACTTAATGCCCAAGGTTTAACTAACTAATTCAATATTACTAGCTAGTTGGTCTGAACCCTATCAGGACTAGATCTTGGGGACAAAAAGATGTATGGCTGTAAAAAGTATGACTTCTTGAAGCAGAGTGCTTAAATTAGGGGAAGAAATTATGCTTATCAGCT
Source organism: Hippopotamus amphibius kiboko (assembly GCF_030028045.1). Taxonomy (NCBI): domain Eukaryota; kingdom Metazoa; phylum Chordata; class Mammalia; order Artiodactyla; family Hippopotamidae; genus Hippopotamus; species Hippopotamus amphibius. The sequence goes on along the minus strand of NC_080193.1, from coordinate 5,739,945 downwards.
AAGATTGCTGTATTCTGAATTGCCAGTGTAACTTTCTATACTGATCAAGCCAGCCTGGGGAATTTATGTGCTTTTCTAATAATTTTAAGAGAACCATGATCACCTTAAAGGATGTCTAGAGTCCAGAAGAAGGTTGAAGGTAGAAGGATGTCTTAGAGTCCAGAATCTTGATGATGAACAAAAATTTAGACCCCCCCTGCACCCCTGGCATTGTTCCTTATCTCTGAGAACAGAGAGAACGGTTTGGCTTAGACCCAAAATGGGAAATATATCATCAACATCATTAAACACTGGTCAACATTCTTCACTGAGAATCTCTGTTTCCTAAATTGTAACTCTGTGTGTGTGTGTGTGTGTGTGTGTGTGTGTGAGAGAGAGAGAGAGAGTGGGTGTGTGTGTTGGGGGGGGGTAGGTTAAAAGAGAAGATAAGCAGAGAAGCAGGCTGTCACAGAGAAGAGATAAAAAAGGGGAAAGCAGGGGAGAAAGCAGAGAAAGACAGAAAGGCAGAGATACACAGAGAAGGTAAAACAAAAACAGTGAGAAACAGAAGCAGAGAGAGAGAGAGAGACAGAGTTGGAGAGACACACAGATACATAGATCAAGAAAGACAGAAAGAGAAAAGGAGGAGAGCAAGATAGTGAAGCCATACTGTAAACCCTTATTACAACACTGTCCTTGGCCCGGAAGCTTTAGCACCTCCTGAAAATTGAAGGCAGGAACTCAGATCTTGCCCCAGATCCACTAAATCAAAGCCTGTATTTTTAAGACTATCCCCAGGTAATTCAGGCACTGTGAGAGTTAACTCTGTTTACTCAAGGTCATTTTAACTGTCATTAAAGCAGTCAAATGGTTGACACTATGTACAAAGTTACAAGGTTCTATCACTTTGAAACCTAGGATAAACTTCAATCTCAGGCCAGGCAGCCTGCATGCAGACATGTAGATTCAACCTACCCACACTTGCTACCAGTTTGTAGGCGTTTTTGTTTTTGTTTTTTTATAGTAGGTTCATGTCTGAGAAGTTAATAATACAACCCTTTGTTTCCATAGAAATTTTCTTTCAAGTGTTCAGAAAACAGGAAACCTTCAAGACTGACAAATGACAGATTTAACCAGATACCTGTAAACTGATCATTCACAGTTGGAAAATTTCTGGGCAGCCAATACTAAAAACATCTAATTTTCTTTTTTAAAAAATTTAAGATGTAGCACCCATCCCACGATGACACATATATTTAAGATATTCTGCACTTCAGATATAGAGTAAATATATAGTAATTTCACTACAGGATGTTTTTATTAAACAGCCATGCACATAATTACAGGATTTTCAGTGCAAAATTACTGCTGCTTTGAAACTCTAGCATTTCACTCACCCACATGGCAATGTTTTTCTTTCCCTACAGTTCCAGTCATGTTCCCTGAACCCTCTGCCAGCTGCTACTCTCTCTCCCCACCTCCCTATTGTTCACAGCTTATCCTATTTATCATTTTTTAAAAGGGAAGAAAATAAGTATTAGACACTGACGTTTATTTTTTCCAAGATTATGCTCTTTGTTCTATGCACTGAGTAGAAACAATATCTGTTCCTAACAGAAGGGCCAAGATAGGAACTCCTGGATGCTGACAGTCACCTTTTCCTTCTCTTTCACTTTCCCTTCTCCGTCTCAATCAGTGACCCCCTCACCCTGCCAACATGTCAACATGTAGCTAGTAAACATCTAAAGCGGGAAAGCAGCAAGATTGTGCTTATAGGGGAGCAAACACTTAAGTCAGGAGAACACAGCAACAGACCACACACTGACTGATCAAACGACCTTGTACAAGACATTTCCAAACCTAGGAATGTCTCCATCAGTAAAATGTGGGCTAGCGAAGTCCTTTCCAGAACAGTCTGTTTCTAGCTGAAGTTTGCATTTAGCCGAACCCCTCTTTCCTTCTAATACATAGCAAAGGACTGAGCAGTAAAGAATACCACAAGAGCAAGGTAGAAGAACCAAAAGAGCAAGTGAAAGAGTGAATACGAGAACACTGAACATTGGTGAGCTCACCACTAAAGATAACTTTATACTTTGGAAGTATCTTTACATTATTCACTGAATCCTCTCATTTATTCAAATAACAAATATTTATCCAAAAAGATGAACAAATCAAGAGGATCCCAAATGCTCAGGCCGCCTTACTTACACAGTAACACTTAGCACCCTAGGGCATTATAGGGCTATGGACTGAATCCTTTCATCAGAGAAGAGAAGATAAAGAATATTAAAGCCCATATATTCCAATCACATCTTCAAACATACCACCTTAGTACCTGCACTCACTGGAGCAAGGACTGATGAACGAAGATTTATCATCTAGAGTAATGTGCTTTGTTATTTTTTTAAAAAAGCTTGTTTTATAAGTAATTTTGAAGAACATAAACAGTAACTAAAGAAATAAAACTATTACCAAGTAAATATTCTAAGTTTACAGAATGATTCAACCAAAACTAAATGACAGCAATCCTCTGCCTAAATCTATAAGCAATATAGGTAAAAGAATAAAAATTGGTCAAAATAGGTTCTTGAAAAAAAATGCAACTATTCTAATACCAGAGAAGTAAAAGGGGTTACGAGTCTTATCTTCCTGTAAGAATACTAAAGTATACATAAAAACCACAAAATAAATGTTAAAGATGCTGTTTGTTTTGTTTCATTTTCTGAAACCAAACATGGAGGAACACAGACATTTTTCAAAAGAAACATTTGGAAATGTCCATCATTTGAAACATCCTGCCTCCTTTCTTCGCTTTGAATTCCATCTAGGTTATTTTCAGCTTATTGCTTTGATCAGATTTAGCTGTAATTATATTTAGTCATAGACATCTGATCTATAAACAGAATCTACTAAAGGAATTATTATAACTTCCAAGAAATTGGCAAATAGCAGCTCCATTTGATGTGATTCTAGAAAAGCTTTATCCTGAAAAGAAAATGCAGTAAATTTACCTACATAGAAGGTGTTTGCTTTCAAAATTAAAATCTTTCAAGAGTATAGTTACACATCTACATTTCAAAGAAAGAATTACCATTTAACAGTGTCCTACACAAATATGGATTAATTACTCAATAGTCACTCTCATTTTGAGGAAGTAAACAGTAAAAAAAATTGTTTTTCTTTTCATACATATCATGCAAATAATATCTATAGATTGAATGCTAGCCACTAAGTAAAATAAAGAGCAAGGCTCCTCAGGATCCTTGCCCTGAAAGAATATGAACTCCATTGTTGATGACACAGTAAGTAAAATGTTTCACTAGGAAGCAACATGAATAGTGCAACAAATACTTAAACAGTTGTGCTCCAATCATTGATTTGGTTGTGGTTCTGTCATTTACTAGATGTTTGGCCTTAAGTTCACTTATCTTCTCTGAGTCTCAGGTTCTTCCTTGGAAAACAGAGACAAAGATTCAAGCATTGAATAAGATAATGTAGGTGAATACATTCTACTAACTATAAGCTGATGTACAAATATTATTAAGTTGTATATTAAAAAGAGTAATAAGCCATTAAAAAGAAACCATGGCCTAGAAAGTTGGAGTTAGGTGTAGTTATTTCAGTTTTAGATATCTGGTGTGAACTTTATTACTAATAAAGCTAATAGTCACTATTTATTAAGTCCTAACTCTGTGACAGGCACTATGCTAAAGGACTTTATATACATTAACTTATTTAATTCTTCCAACAACCATATGAAATACGTGGTATTGCCCCATTTTACAAATGAGGCAACTGAGGGTTAGGCAGACAGGACAACTTTACTGCGGATTAGTAAAAAGGGAAACAAGGATTTCAATTCAAGTCTGACTCTACAGACTATGCTGCTAATCACTATACTATTCTGACTTTGGGGGAAAAAAAGGTTTCAGAGGAAGTTACTACCTTCTATAATGACTAGAGTATTAAGAATGATGTTTTAGGCTTGGTTAAAAAAAAATTAAACAAAGGAGGAAACAGGAAGGGAGAGGAGGGGAAGAGGAGGGAGAAAAACACTTTTACTAATAATTCTTGCTTTTTAATACTCTGACTTGTAAGTCAGAGAAAGTGAGTCAGAATAAAAAGGACTGGCTCATGATCTTAGTTTCCCAGACTAGCACAAGCCATTCTCTCCCTTTTTTGGTGCCAATAATAATAACAACTAACATTTACTGAGCGCTTAGTATGTGCCAGGAACTGTTCTAAGAGCTTTATGTGTATTATCTTATTCAATCCTCACAAATCCATAAATATTATCTTCATTTTATGGATGAGTAAACTAGAACATAAGGAGATTAAATAACTTGGCTCAAATTCTGCCTCCAGGCAAGATGGAGTAACAGGGACAAGACTTATTTACCTAATTACTTAACTAAAAAACTGGGGAGAAATATACCACAAATAACAGTTTTCAGATGTTGGACAAGAGGCAGTAAAGGACAATGATCCCTGAGAGAGGATGAAGAAAGAGGTAAACCCTATGAGTGCCCAAGGTAACTGCATAGAGAGTTTTAAGCTGCAGCTCTGAGAAGGGGAACCCAAGAAAAGCCCAGAAATCTCCCTTAGTTGAGAAGACAGAGTGGGGAGCTCAAGGAGGCTATGATGGGTAGAATTCACAGGGCAGAATACTGGAAAGAAGACAGCTACACTGAGAGCAAACTGCAGAGATCTTCAGAGGGCAGCCCCACCCCAAGCCTTAATTCGAGAACTGAGTAGTGCATCCATGTGAGAAAATTATCCAAGGCTGGGGGAAGAATCACCAGAAAGTAGATGAAACAGTCTTAGAATTCACACAGGGCTGGGAGTAGCCTTCTCACAAGCCAGAATGAAAAAGTCTCACAATACATAGGACATGAAGTATTCTAAAAGGCAATGCCTCAATAGTGGGGCAAAATCTGCCTAGACCAAAGGCTGCTCTGTCCCACCTAACAAATGTTAAAAGCAAACCTCAAAAAGATCAAACCATTTCCAAATAATTTAATACCAACAAAGCTCCACAACAAAGTTAAAAAATATTCTGTAAATGCAAGAATACCTAGCACTGAATAAAGTAAAATTCACCATGTCTGACATCCAGTCAAAAATTATCAGGCAAGAGTGTAAGCAGGAAAATACAATCTAAAATGAGGAGAATAATTCAATAGAAACCAAACCAGGAATGACACAGATAAGTAGACAAGGATATTAAAAGAGTTATTATAACAATATTCTATATGTTCAAGAAAATAGAGGAAAACACGGTCATGTTAAGTAGAGACCTGGAAGATATATTTTTTATGACACACATCAGAGGTCTAGAGATAAAACCATAATGTCTCAAATTTGAAAATGCAGAGAATGTGACTAACATCAAATTAGAAAGTAAAGATTAATAAATCTGAAGATACACCAACTGAAACAACTAAAATGAAACAGTGGTTCAACAGAACATAAGTGAACTATGTACAACTTCAAGCAGCCTAATGTATGTGTAATGGGAGTCTCTGAAGGAGAAGAGAAAGAGGAAAGGGCAGAAAAAAAAAAAACTTCTTATTTAAGGAAATAATAACTGAAATATGCCCAGGTTTAATAAAAGCTATTATTTTTAAAATAAAAACTACAAGGCACATCATAATTAATTTTCTTAAACACATTAATAAAGAAAAAAATTTTTAAAGCATCCAGAGAAAATAAAGATTTTATACAGGAACAAAGCTAAGAATAACAGCAGACTTCTCACTGGAAATAGTACAAGAGAGACAAGTGAAGCAACATCTTCATTACCTACGAAAGAAATCTCTAGACTTAGTAAAAATATCTTTCAAATAGTAGAGCAAAAAACAAACATTTTCAGACTTATAAAAGCTGAAATGGAGTAATGAGGTGGACAGACCTAGAGTCTGTCATACAGAGTGAAGTCAGAAAGAGAAAAACAAATATTGTATGCTAACTCATATACACGGAATCTAAAAATGGTACTGATTAACTCAGTGACAAGACAAGAATAAGGACGCAGATGCAGAGAATGGACTGGAGAACTCGAGGTTTAGGGGGGCAGGGGGTGAAGGGGAAGCTGAAATGAAGTGAGAGAGTAGCATAGACATATATATACTACCAACTGTAAAATAGATAGCCAGTGGGAAGTTGCTGTATAACAAAGGGAGTTCAACTCGAGGATGGATGATGCCTTAGAGGACTGGGATGGGGAGAGTGGGGGGGAGTTGAAGGAGGGAGGGAATACGGGGATATGTGTATAAAAACGGATGATTGAACTTGGTGTACCCCCTGAAAAAATAATAAATAAATAAAATGGAAAAAAAAAAGCTGAAATGGAAAACAGTATGGTGGTTCCTGAAAAAATTAAAGATAGAATTACCATAGCATCTAGCAATTCCACTCCTGGGTATATACCCAAAAAAAACTGAAAGCAGGGACTCAGATATTTGTACATCAATGTTCATAGCAGCATTATTCACAATAGCCAAAAGGTAAAAGCAACCCAAGTTTCCACCAACAGATGAATGGATAAACAAAATATGATAAAGTCAAACAATGGAATATTATTTGCCATAAAAAGAAACTCTGATAACACAAATACACAGGTTCATGCTACAACAAAAGATAAACCTTGAGGACATTCTGCTAAGTGAAATAAACCTGTCACAAAAAGACAAATACAGTATAATTCTACTTATATGAGGTACCTAGAGTAGTCAAATATATAGAGACAAAGTAGAATGGTAGTTGGTAAGGAATGGGGGAGGGACAGGAATGAAGAGTTGTTTAATGGCTACAGAGTTTCAGTTTTGCAAGATGAAAAAAGTGCTGGAGACTGGTTGCATGACAATGTGACTGCACTTAACATTACAGAACTGTACACTTAAAAATGGTTAATTTTATGTGTATTTCTACCACAATAAAAATAAATAAAATAAAAAGTTTTTTTAAGCTGAAAGAATTCAGCAGTTGACCTGCACTACAAAAAACAAAAAAAAGCTAAAGGAAAGACTGATAAAAGCAAGGAAGACAAGTCACATATCAGAGGCCACTTAACAAGATATGACAGTTAAAAGTGTAATGTGGGATCCTGGATTATCTCCTAGAGCAGAGCAACGACATTAGGGAAAAACTGGTAAAATTTGTATGGGCTGTAGTTTAGTTAATAATATTGTATCTGTGTTAATTTATTAGTTTTGATAATTATACTATGCCTATTCAAAATGTTAACATTAAAGAAAGCTATAGGAAGGGTATACAGGAACTCTCTGTTCTGTTTTTGCAACTTTTCTGTAAGTCTAAAATTATTTTAAAATAAAAAAATTTTTTTAAAGAAGAAAGTATTGTTAGCATACCACTTCCAACAAGAGTTAAAATTTCCCCTGTTAATATAGGTGAATAAAGTCCCAAGTGGGCACATTTTAGATCTAACTCAGAGGAGAGAGAGGAAATTTTGTTTTGTCTGCTTATTTTAAACAGGAATATAGAGGACATTAAGATCATCAAACACTGCAGGACAGCATAAAAATCATGGTCTATATATAACAATTAAAAATGCCTCTTTACCAAAGTTATGATACATGTGACAGTAAAACAAAATCCAAAATTAATCGAACAAATGTGGGGATCTAGATACATGAGAAATGTAAGAGGAGCCAAGAGAATGGAAGAGGCTTAAAAGGATTGGTTTGTGTAATTCTGGGTGCTATATGAAATCCAATCACTTATAATCAATCCCTTATGCTAAAGAATAATTTATTGGTTAAATTTCCATAAGAAGATGCATGTTTTCCCCCTACTGTTCCTGTCCATGAGATCCATGTGTTTAATTCTCAACCTTCTCACCCACTTCAGTCTGGAGAGGCAGTTTTATGGAGTAGAAACAGCATGAAGCTGAAACTAGCATTTACTGCTCAACTGCTCCTTGCCAGGTGCTGTTCTAAGTACTCTACACATGGGTTATCTGATAACCCCTTTAACCGCACAGCAAGCCTAAGCAAAGTGTACTATTATCCCCATTTTTACAAATGAGGGCTCCAGCCCTGGCTTTTCTGCTACACCACTGAGAAAGTTTACTTGAATCACAACTTCTCTGGGCCCCGCCGAGATCAACATCTGTTAAATGTCATTGCTGGCAGTTGTTTCACGCCTGCCTTACCTCTCCTACCCTGAATTCCTACAAGGTGGGACAGTACTCACCTTGAATTTTAGACATATACATGCACAAGGTTTGCAGTTGCTGAAAGAGAGAATGTTAGGTGAGAAGGCTGAACTAACCAGAAAAATGAACCACTAGAGTTTCCTACAGCTCTGCCATCACATTCTTCAAAGAAAAAGCATCAGAAGAAGGAACAGACTAGGGATGAGGAATTTGGGATCTGGTCCCAACTCCACCACTGATTGGCTATGTGGTCTTAGGCAACTCACAAACCTCTCTCTGAGATTCCAAACCAATGCAATAGAAATGATAATATCTGACCTTTCTGATTTAGCATACTGTTGTGAGGAATGAATGAACCTACCTTAGAGGCTTATTGTAAACCTAAAAGAGAGAAAATATGTAAAGCTCCTGGCACGAGATCAGTGCCCAATGATATCAGTTTCCTCCCTTCCAACACGAGGATTCAAGGATGGAGCTGCCTTATTAGTAGATGGTGCCTTTGTGTCTGCTGCATTTTAGTAACCTGGCATTTTCACTCTGACGATATTTTTTTGTGGTATCCTACAAATGTTGGTATAGAGGGTGATTCATCACGTAAACTAAAATCACTGCTTGCAAGTAAATGCAAACTGCAAATTACACAGAGAACAGAGGTTTAAAAATGTACTTAAAAATAATAAAAACTCAAGTGAAGTCACTTAATTCAATATTTTATTGGAAATTGGGCCACCTCCAATCCTCTTAAGGGTACCACAGTTTGGTAACCAGATGTTAATACTGTTCTTCTGCCAAAGAAAACTGCAAGATTTAAGGACTATTTTTTCTTTTAAAAATTATATTTATATTTCAAAACATATATTTCTCTGATACCTTAACAGATTAGATTAAAAACTAAGCATCCCTTCAATGCTCATGCTACTCTAAGATATATTTGATGTGTACTGGCAGGAGGCACTGGAAGAGAAAAGGTCTATTCACTATTTGGCTAAAGAATAAAATGGATACCAGTAGACTGCCAGCCTGACATTCAGATTTACCACTGAAAGGTAAGAGCTGTAGAAGCAGCCTGGACCCAAGAAGAACTTAATTATTCTATTGTAACTAGCAACATAAGCCTTATTAAGGAATGGGCACAGTGGTCATGAAGTAACATGACTGCTGGTACAATCCAAGCTATCAAAAGGAATAAACTATCAGCCAAACCAACCAAATGTCAGATTAAAGTAAATTCTCTGCAATTTCCCTCAAAATACAAATATGAGTATCCTAATCCACAGTATCAGAGTAGCAATTATGACAACTATAGCAAGGCATTTCATTACTCTCTGCTAGACTTGGCAAGAGCTCTGAGCTGCTTTCATCATCAGTTGAGCACTCCCTGAACCCCAAGGCTGTTTCTGACATAAATGAGGCATAGCAAATAAGATATTCACCTTGCGCCATATTCAAAGTATAGATAACAGAGTAGATTTGATTCTTTGACAGGATTATCTATGGACCTGACCTTTGGTAACTGTTCCTATATTTATCAGCTATCCAAACAAGTAAATGAGCAAATGAATAGCAGAGCCAGAATACATGATGTTAGATCAAACCCGTATCACTGTGCAAATACCTCCAACTTAAAATCTTAATTATTGGGGCTTCCCTGGTGGCTCAGTGGTTGAGAATCCACCTGCCAATGCAGGGGACATAGGTTCGAGCCCTGGTCCGGGAAGATCCCACATGCCGCCGAGTAACTAAGCCCATGTGCTGCAACTACTGAGCCCACGTGCTGCAACTACTGAAGCCCTCGCACCTAGAGCCTGTGCTCCGCAACAAGAGAAGCTACTGCAATAAGAAGCCCTCACACCACAATGAAGAGAAGCCCCTGTTCTCTGCAACTACAGAAAGCCCGCACACAGCAACGAAGACACAACGCAGCCAATAAATAAAAAATTAATTTAAAAAATAATTATGTTATAAAAATTTTTTTAAATCTTAATTATCGAAGGAATATGAGAGCTAAACTATACCAACTAGATACACAAATGGCTATAGCAAATGGTTATATTTATATCAGATAAAGTAGACTTCAAAACAAAGAGATAAAGAGGACATTTCATAACTACAAAAGGGCAAATTCATCAGAAAGACATTAATGCATCATCATAAATGTGTATGCACCAAATTAACAGAACTTCAAAATGCAGGAAACTATCTATTCTTTCTGCCACTAGTTCATCGCCCACTTTCTTGAATTCTCGCCACCAAAACTTCGCTAAGCAAAATCAGTGATTTTCATCCTTCAGGAAGTCCAATGAGTTCTACTCTCAAAAAAGATCCAGAATTCAACCACTACTTACCACTCTATCACTACCACCTTGGTCCAAGCCTCCCAATCGGTCTCATGGCCCTTAAGCCCGTATAGCCTATTCTCCACATAGCAACTAGGATGATCCTTTTGAGCACTAGTCTGAACATGTCATTACTTTGCTTGAAACGCTCTGATTTCCTTCCATTGGAGTAAAACCCTAACCCCTTATCATGGCCTTCAAACCTTACATGATCTGCCCTCCCCTCAACAACCTCTTTGACCTCCTCTTCTACCGTTATGACATTCATTCCCTCCGGCCAAACTGTTCTCCTTCCTATTCTGTGAGTCCAGCAAGCACATTTCCTACCGTGCTTGTCTTTACCCTTGATAGTCCCCCTGCTTGGACTACTCTTTTTTTATTCCCAGAAACCACACGGCTTTTCCCCTTATTTCTTCCAGGTCTTTGCTCAAACACCATTTCTTAAGAAATGCCTTTCTATTCCACTCAAGATAAAATTGCATCCCATCCCAATGTATTTATGTATTGCTTCTCTCCAGAATACGAACTCTGTGAAAGCAAGGACTTTGTTTTGTTCAGTGCTGAATCCCCACTGCCAAAATCAGTATCACGCATATAGCACATGTGCATTAAATATCTGGTGACCACATGAATATATTCTCTCAGTTAAATGGGTATCTTCAATACTTTTCTCCCGTTTTACCCTCATCCCATTAGTCTCTAAGTTCTTTCAAATCTGCGTCCATTACACTTTTTCACATACCTCCATTTTCATTACCATCCCCCATCATATATCTTCTGCAACAGGTTTACCAGTGCTCTTTCTGCATCTAATCTCGTCTAATGCACCTCATAAGTGGAAAGATTATGGACTTTAAAAATTAGACAGGTATAGTCAGTGGGAAGTTGTTGTATAACAAAGGGAGTCCAACTCGAGGATGGAAGATGCCTTAGAGGACTGGGGAGGGGAGGGTGGGGGGGACTCGAGGAGGGGAGAGTCAAGGAAGGGAGGGAATACGGGGATATGTGTATAAAAACAGATGATTGAACTTGGTGTACCCCCCCAAAAAAAAAAAAATTAGACAGGTATAGACTTTCCTTCAGCAGTCAATTACCAGCCATGTGACCTTGAACAAATCATTTGAAATTTTCAGGGTTTCAGTTTGCTCATTTATAAATGGAGATAATAAAACCTACTTTAAAATTTTTTTACCAACTTTAATTTTTTAAACACTGTTAGGTTCACAGCAAGATTGCGCAGAAGGTATAGAAAGTTCCCACATACTCCCTGCATACATAATACCTACTTTTCAGAAGTATTATAAGGAGTAAATAAGAATATAAAGCATGCACCATTAGTAGCAATGTATATAGCAATGTATACAGCAATCAACTATTTCGAGGTTTTTTTTTCCTTTCCAAACTCTGATCATGTATTCCCTGGCTCAAAACCTTAACTGGCTTACCACTATATACAGATAAATCAAATTCTTCAGTCTGGTATCCAAAGACTTCCATAACTTGGCTCCAACCTAGTTTTCCAACTTTTATCTTTTACTAAACACCACCACCATCCACTAGCCCCCATGCAAATTTTACTCCACTCACAACTCTACTTGCTATTTATGATCACATTCAGTATTTTCCTACATCTATTCTTTGCCCAACCTCTGCCAAAAATACTTTTCTCCTCCAGCGTATGTCTGCCAAAATCTCACGATCGTTCTAATCGCAGCCCAAATCCCATTTTTTATAAGAAGACATCCACAGTTTTACCAGTTGGCATTTATTTCTCTTTCTCCTATACTTTCATGTTATTTTGTTCATGCCTCTTTTCCTACTCTCTCCTGATGAGCAGGGAAAACATTTTATTCAGCAGTCTGCACAGTGCCGTGCAATACTCGGCATTCAGAAAAACTGTTGAAGTGAATTGAACATACTGACTACAAAATCACAAGCTACTCAACGTTAGAAGAGAAAACTAAAGATCCATCCCTAGAATATCTATCTTTGAATGAGTACTGAGTCAGATATAAGTATTCTTTCTATACTATGACTCCATGAAGTATTCTACTTTGAGAACTTTTTTTTTTTTAATGCCTTGGAATGAGAATGAAGAAGGGAGGAAGTATGGAGGAGAACACTAAATATTTAAGAGGTATAGAATCTTAAGAATTGTGTAACTCCTCAGAAGCATGAAGTTAAATGTTTTTATTTAGCTTCATGCACTGCATCCCTGACATATGCTGCTCAACCCAGAAAGTTAGAGAGTTAGAATAAGCAACTAAAATCAACTTGTCCTAAACTGTCCCTGACCATCTCTCTCTGAAGAGCTCTTTTCCCATCTCTAAGTTCCCAGAGCAGTTATATTCACACTAATCATCTAATAATCATATCCTGCATTTTGTTACTATTACTGTATTTCCTTGAGCCATTTTTAAATTTTTCATCATTTAACTTTATTTCTCGTATTCTCAACTAGATGATCAATTCCACTGAGGTAGAGTTCATATCTTGCACTTTTACAGCCTGTTCTGCTACAACACATTTCCACAACAACACTTAGCTCATGTCAATAGAGCATGGAAGTTGTACTGGTTTGTATGTGATTTCTTCTTAGGCAAGAAAAGCTGGAATAGTAGAATAAAATTATAACCTTCAGAAGGAAAAGTAAAATGGCTTCAACAAGTCTGCTACACAGACAAGGCCCTTTGCTCTACCTAAGGAAAATGAAAAGTGATTGTCTGTACACAGGCTAAAAGAGGCATAATTTCTGGTTCTCATCTCAGGGCAAGTCTTACTTCCTTCTCTGCTCCTTAATGGCAACCCCACTGGCTCAGGGCTCTGCTTTCAAATGCATTATCTCACATATCTGCAAGTCAGCATTTTTTACTCTTTTTTTAGTGCATTTTTAATATCTATGGCAACTTTCACCCATGCTGAGCTACCTGCCTGGGCTGTCCAAGCTATTGGTTTGTTTTTTTTTTCTTTTTTGGTCCCATAGTTCGAAGTTGCATACATTTGAGTAGTCTACATCTAGTCCTATTTTCCCCATAATCCCTATTATTTATATATAGAAATACACATACACACACACACAATCATGTTACAGTAAAATGCATGATTATCCAAAGTCATTAGCACATTACCTTGAATATAACACTTAAAGGTTATTGCATTTAATTCTGAAAACAACTAGCAAAAACACTGTATTCTGCCATTGTTCACATGATCTTAAATCTAAAATCCATTTTCTGGAACTTCCAAACCCCTCAGGCCCACAAGGAGTCCTTCCCTGCTAAGGTGTCTGTTCATCACACCAAAATCACTACTTAACTTCTGCTAATACAAGATTCAACTTACTGTTATGAAAAGATTTAACCTGCAACACCATCACTATGACTCTCAAACCCCAATTAGAGATGTGACCTTTCTGCCTGGTGATGCTAAACTTCTGGACACAATGAATGCAAAGGCAGAGACAAACAGGCTCAGTTTTCTATTCACTTCCACAGCTGCTTGGGCTACTGCCCAATCTCCATAATGAGGGTAGTCTCTTGCTTTGTTTTTACGAAACCAACAGCATGTAGAACACACAGCATTTCAACAGTGCAGCCTTCGGGATATTATATTGTCCCCAGTTGCTTGATATTTTGTCTCTCTCCTCCTCAGAATAGTCAGCAACACTCTGGAACTGTAACAGTAACTAAGACTCCTACTGAACCAACTTAAATGATCTACTTATTGTCAACAAGATGAATAACCAACCTATCATTTTAAGCGAAGGCCTCCACACTTTGATCTTTGGGACCTGAGTTTCAATTAAAAAACTTGGAGTTCAGAAGCATATTTTACTATAACCCCAATCAGGCCTGATGATGCTCCTTTAACCCAGTTTTGAGATGTGCACATGTGTGTGCATTTCTTCATGGATACAGCAACATGATTTGTTTTTAACACACATAAATATCTTCCATACATAGAGAGAGAGGAAATCAATCTTCCCTCCTTCCTTTCTCACTCCTTTCTTCTTTCTTCTTGAGGGAGGCGGGTGTGGTGTCAGAAAACATTTTCCTTTATAAAACAGCAACAATCCCAATGTTCATTGTTATTGTGTATTTATATAAACCCTGTGTAAACAACCCCCATGTCCTTGTAGGGCTATTTCATCCCTGACATATGCTGCTCAACCAAATTATTTACATTACAAAATATATTCAAACAAAAGCAACATTTTTAAACACCATGCAACCAAAGCCTAACCACCATTTGGATATGAACTGTAGCTTATCTTTCATAAAAGCAGACAAAATCAGAAAAGGCACTGATAAATTTCATATTTCTTAGAAGCTGAAAAGTATTCACAACTATGGCTAATACAGACAAACAAGAAACCACTTTCAAGTTATGTTCTTAAGCCCTAAATCCTAGAATTCTAAAATATCAACTTGAAGGTACTTTAAAGATCAGATATTCCAACCACTTCATTTTCACATGAGAAAATTAAATCTCATAGTGAGGAAGTGACCAGTATAAAGTCACAATGCTAGAATCCCAGTTCCACTGATGCTTGAGTGCCATAATGCCTCCTCTCACAGTTTAAAACAATGATTTTAAAACAGATTTTGAAATAAACTGAAGCACTGGTAAAATATTATTGATAGAAACCTTCTGTAGGCTTCTGAAATATATATGCTAATTTAGCAACTGTACTTAGTTAACGCTCTATTTTCTTCTTATAAATTGCTCCATATTTGTTAACATCAAGATGACATTCCCCTGCAACTCCAAACAATTTTGGCAGCCTTTTCCATCTACGAGGATGTGCTCAGAAAATATATGCTACATTAAATATTTAATGAAGTAGAATCACTAGCGAGGCAAATTTATTGGGAAAACAACAAATTAATAGTAACACTTAGTAAGCACTTAAGTACCAGGCACTATAATAAGTGCTTTACATTTATTACCTAACTTAAGCTTTACCAACCCTAGGAGGTGGGCATTATTAATATCACCATTTTACAGATGAAGAAACTGAAGCAGTGATAAAATAGCCAGGACTGACTATCAACTAGTAAACTGGAGAACAGATGTTCTAGCTTCTGAGCCCATACTCTTAACTACTATACTACGAGCCCTCTCTAAAAGGAAATCACACATTTCAAAAGAAAACAGATTTTTTTTGATCAGCTGAAAGTTGAAAGATTAACTAGACTATATTACTTCATAGAATGATAAAATTTATTTCACTTTAAACACTAAGAAACTAATACTCAGAAAGGTTAAATAATCTGTCCAAGGTCACACACCTGTTTGGTGGTAAAACCTATCTGTCATTACAGTCTAATATTATTCCTCATTGCCCTCCTCTGCTAATAGACAAGCTAGAGAAGGTACTATGTAAAGTAGCAATACTAGGTATCAGATAAATAGTCTAAAAGGAAAACCTAACTATGGGGAAGTAGAATTTCTAAAGAGTGACACATTAAAGAAAAAGTATGTGTGTAATTTGGTGATTACATGTTTCGCAAACAGGCAGAAGAGATTTCACTAGTTCAAAGAAAGCTAAAGGTTACATTCTCCCTTAGAAAATAAGAGATATTTTGCTAATATTGATTGTCCCTAACTAAACATGGCCCAAACTGAGGCCTGATAGTAAAAGCAGTCCACTGCCTGGCTGTTCCCACTTGGCCACATAGCTCAACTTGTAGGGCTGTAATTCTGAGTTAGCAGTTTGTGGATGCAAGTGTTAAACAAAGCCTATAGCAGCTGCCCCGATCATTTCCTCACCCCCCCCCCCTTTTTTAATGAAGCCACAAATTCAGTGGAGTCTGGAGATTAAAATTCTAATCATTTTCCCTTTACCCTTTAACATCAGTGCTCCCAAGGGAAACTTTACTTCCAAGCATTACTATTCTAGGCCCCTGAATCAATAGCCCACAGCTCTAAAAGACAAGAATGCCAAGTAAATGCTGTTCTCTCTCTCCCTCCCCATCCCAATTAAAGAAAATGAAATCTATAAGGCTGTGGAAGAGCCTCCAATAGACATACTATCATAATAAAAACCACTTAGAACATCTCAAATCAGACTAAACAAAATGCTGTATTCTACTTGCACAAAGCAGCTATGCAATAATCCAGCTGACTATGTTTAGGAAGAATACTTCTCAAAAGAGAGCATCTAAATCTGATTGCCTTTTTGTCCCTGCTCCCCATCCATACCCACCAAAGACTCACCTTGTTCCTGTACACAGAATTAGATCTACCAGTACTCAGCTGGGTCTCTGCATTATTGATACCCACTTTGCACAAAGGATGTTGGCTGGGCAGCAAACCGATTCAATATTAAGAATAAAAATAATTTTAAATTTCAGCTTAATGACTATTTACTGACTATCTGTAACATACCAAACATTGAGTTATATGCTGGGAACAAAGTAAAGAAAAAATATCCAGTCCCTGGTTCCAATAATCTTACTGTCTAGTAAGGCAAAGACACAAGTAAGCAAACAAAAATCTAACAAAAATCCCTCACAGTTCTGTAACCCTTTATAACTTTATAAAAATTTCTATAAAACTTTTGCATCCTTTATAGCTCACTGACCCCCACAACAGTCCTGAGGTAGGTAAGACAGTCCTAACTACTCCTGTTAACAGATGAAAGCACAAATTCAGAGTACAAAATTGCTATCAATAAAAGGCAAGAAGAATAACACACTACAAAGCTAGTGCCAAAGAAAGAGTATATTTAATGAAACCACAAATACTCTGTTGCATCGAGATTATATGAGAGAGCCCAGTCTGACAGTGAACAGCTCCAATAGCAAAACAGCACTGAAAGAGTGACGATGTAAGTACGAGGGTGAGTCAAAAATAATACACACTCTGGCTGTAGAGTTCATTTTAATTAACTTTTAGAAGAGACAAATACATCATTTTTTGACATAATCTCCTTGCTTTTGTCAACAAGCTTTCCTATTCCCTCATTAAAAAATGTTTTAGGCTGAGCTGCGAGCCACAAATGCACCACTGTCTTCACTTCTTCATCAGAAGTGAATCTTTGTCCTTGTAGGGCTGCTTTCAGGGGACCAAACAGGTGAAAGTCCAATGGAGCAAGATCAGGACTATAAGGAGGATGCTTTAACACCTCTAAACGAAATGTTTGCAGAGTGTCGACAGTGTGGGCAGAATTGTGGACGTGCACACCCTCAGACCACAAAAATCGAATCACTGCACGCTGCTCTTCTTTCGTGCAAATCCCAAGTGGGGCATCCATTTTTGCTCACACCACAGTTACAAATGAACTGATGTAACACGTTCACATCTGCACAGCAGTGACTGGGGAGACAGTAGCCTTGAATGGAAAGCACTGATAAGACAGTGCAGCCAACAGAAGTTTTAATATAACTGGAGTGGGGATAATTTTTGACTCACTTCTCATAGGTTACCAACCAAGGATGCTTTTACAGGCACCATGACCACGTGATACTCTAATTCTAACTCTACTGAACTGCTACTGATTTGTTTAGTGCTGTCTTGAGATTTTATTTCCTTCAACTGTGTCACCAAAATGCCATTAAAAAAAAGGTGCTACAAATATAAAAAGCTGAGAAACACTAACTTAAGAACACATAGGGGATAAGTGGTGGTATAAAACCAAGTTTTTGAGCTCTCATTCAGTGCTCTTGACACTATAAAATACAGCCTCTCAGACCGTACCAAGGAAGTTCAGGTCACACAAATTTCCCTTTGGAAAAGACTCCTTTAATAATCCAGATGGATTTCGGTCCAGGATCCCTGCATACATCCCAAGTCTCAGGTAGCCTCAAAATTAATCCCTAGGATCCCACACATCCTCAGAATTTGTAAACCAGGCCTTACCATCTTCTTTTTAATTGAAGCATAGCTGATTTACAATATTGTGTTAATTTCTGCTGTATAGCAAAGTGACTCAGTTAAACATATATACATGTTTGTTTGTTTTTTAAATAATTTTATTTATTTATTTATTGGCTGTGTTGGGTCTTCCTTGCTGTACACGGGCTTTCTCTAGTTGCAGCGAGCAGGGGCTGCTCTTCATTGTGGTGCACGGGCTCCTCACTGCTGGGGCTTCTCTTGCTGTGGAGCACAGGCTCTAGGCACGTGGGCTTCATTAATTGTAGCACACAGCCTAGATAGTTGTGGCTCACGGTATCTAGAGTGCAGGCTCAATAGCTGTGACGCATGGGTTTAGTTGCTCCATGGCATGTGGGATCTTCCTGGAGCAGGGACTGAACCCATGCGCCCTGCATTGGCAGGCAGATTCTTAACCACTGCGCCACCTAGGAAGTCCTATACATGCTTTTTTATATTCTTTTCCATTATGGTTTATCCCAGGAGACTGGATATAGTTCCCTGTGCTATACAGTAGGATATTGCTGTTTACCCATTCTAAATGTAACAGTTTGCATCTACTAACCCCAAACTTCCAGTCCATCCCTCCCCCCTCCCCTTCCCCCTTAGCAACCACAAGTCTGTTCTCTATGTCTGTGAGCCTGTGTCTGTTTTGTAGATAGGTTCATTGGTGCCATATTTTAGATTCCACATATAAGTGACATCATATGGTATTTGTCCTTCTCTTTCTGACTTATTTCACTTAGTATGATAACCTCTAGTTGTACCCATGTTGCTGCAATTGGCATTATTTCATTCTTTTTTATGGCTGAGTAGTATTCCATTGTGTATATGTACCACATCTGTATCCATTCCTCTGTCAATGGACATTAAGGTTGTTTCCTTGTCTTGGCTATTGTGAATAGTGCTACTATGAACACAGGGGTGCGTGTACCTTTTTTTAATTATAGTTCTGTCCAAATATATCAGGCCTTAACATCTTAAAGGCTGGACACCCTGAGAGCCCTGTTCAGACACAGCTGCCCCAAGACTAAACGGCTCCGGAAACATGGGTATTGTCAGATGCAGTGTAAACCTTGTCAGGCCAGAACACTGGCCCCCAACCCATTCCAAACCAAAGAGGATCTGGTAAGTACCTAACATGGTCACCCTGAGAACTATGGAGTTCACTGGTTACAGTGGCCCCACATGAGTGCTCAGAAGAGATGGTGAGAGGGGGCAAAGAGAGAGAAAATTCGGGGGAGGGGGAAGGAAAATGTGGGAACAAGAACTATAAGTGTGGTCATACATAAGAGACGGACATTACGAATGTGCTCCCCCTTCAGCTTCTCATAGTGTGAACCCCTGGCTATGCTGAGGGTGGTTCCAGTGTGTAAAGCATTACTTTTCCCTAAACATCATGGCCCATAAACACAAGCCAAGTGTATCCAGGGCTCAACCAAAGAAATGTTGCTTTGTTCTAATACTGGAGGAAAAATCAGCTGTATTAAACTTACTAATTTCTAACATGGGATTTTTAAGGAGATTTTTTCAAGGTAATTTTGATTATTCCATTTTTCACTTTAGGTACTGAATTCTCAGGCAAACATGACTTCCCTACCACCTGAGTATTTCCAGCTTTTTACCATTATTTCTTGTTCTAATTTCCAGTTTATTATTTCTATATCCTTCTTCCTATTCCAATCCAGAAGAGTAAGACTGCAATAGCTGGTTCAAAGAGAATGTGATTTTTTTTAAGCTTAAATATGGACTAAAGAAACCAAAACAGTTTTTATTATTTCTAACTTTAGTGATCTGGCAATGAAAATTCATTGCATTGCTGATGATCCTAATATACGATGCACTTCAACTCTACCAGACTTTTTCATTTTCCAGCCAACTGTCTCCTGTCAGCCTTTGTTTGAAATTTCTTAACTCCTGGGGATTTCTGCCAAACTCTTAATACCATGAACTCTGTATTATCTCTGTAAAATTTAAATCCCAGCCTGGCTTCCCCAGCCACCCAGCTCATTTCTGAGCTCTTTCCACTACAATTTGTGTATAATCTGAGAATAGAAACTAATTTTATTATCACTGTGAAACATAATTAGGAAGGTAAATTTCTCATGATCACTCAAGTTGATAAATTTATCTCAAATACTATCAGTTACAAGGTGAGAAGTTTTTTTTTCTTGATGTTTTGTATTATCAAAGTCACTATACTTAAGTCTTGAAGGCACTCAAGTCGCTTGTCTTGTCTCACTTGGCCCCATACCAATAGTCATCCTCATCCAGTACAAAAGGAGAAGCTACAAGATATTCCTCCACCATAGCCACTTTTGAAGACAACCTTCTGTTATAATAGTAGAAGCACACGCATTGTAGAAATTAGAAAACACAGATGAGCAAAATATTTCTAAATAAACATTTCATAGCTCCACCGTTCAGAGATCAGCCCTTCTAACACCTTGATCTATATCCTGTTAGATCTCCCCTTGCCCCATATACACATATTCATATACACTTTCACCAAAATAACATTATATTCTACACATTCTTCTGCATTCTGCATTTTAAAGCCTTTGCCTTTCCATTTCAATAAGTTTTCATGTTATCTAACACCCAAACCCAATTCAGATATCCCAGATGACCCCAGCTGGTTTGTCTAAATTAGTATCAAACTAGAATCATCATCAACAAATTTCTACTTGAAGCTATCTCTTCCAAACCTGGTATGACCTGCCTTCTTCCCTATGCAAATCTGCACAGCTCAAGTCCTTCTGTTCAATATCTCAAAAACTGCTCCTCCTCTAAGGCCCTTACATGTATAGTTGTATGCAGTAATAACAGTAGCAGCAGCAGCAGTAGCAACAATACCACCACCTTGTACTTGGAAACATTTCCCCATCATACACATAAAATGATTAATGCAAAGCAAAATCTTTGAGATAGTAAGCAACTCATTCTCAACCTGAAAAAAAAAAAAAAACCTTCAAGTTAGAGGCCATATTATCCACACTTATCAAGATCTAAATGAATTTGTGACTTAATACATAAATATTGGCTAAAATACTCAGGACAGACCAGATGGTAACAGCAGTAGTGCCAACTCCTCAGGCCACTTACTAATATATTTTAGTATTACTCTTTCAGCCTTCTATATTCTAAACAAGTGTGTGTACATAAGAAATGCAACAAGATCCAATTTAATTTCTTCAATTCTTAGACTCTGAAACATTTTTAAAAATGCAAATACATACTCATCAAACACTGAAAAGGCATAAGTTTTATTCTTATTTTAAATTAATGTTTCAGCTTCTTTAATTCTCATTTATATTTGGGTTGAGAAAGAAGACAGGAGTAGTAAGGGCAGGAAAAGAGGGGATCAGGGAGGTATAAGAAAGGTAACACAGGATACTTTACAATCTAAAAATGAAGCAGAGGGACTTCTTAGGTGGCACAGTGGTTAAAAATCCACCTGCCAATGCAGGGGATCTGGGTTCCATACCTGCTCCAGGAAAATCCCATGTGCCGCAGAGCAACTAAGCCCATGTGCCACAACTATGAAGCCTGTGCTCTAGAGCCCATGAGCCACACTATTCAGCCTGTGTGCCACAACTACTGAAGCCCATGCACCTCGAGCCTATACTCTGCAATAAGAGAAGCCACCAGAATGAGGAGCTTGTGCACTGCAACGAAAATAGCCCCCGCTCGCCACAACTAGAGAAAGCCCATGTGCAGCAATGAAGACCCAACACAGCCAATAAATAAATAAATAATTTTTTTTTAAAAAAGGAAGAAAAAGCAGAAAGAAACACTGCTAGAGGGCCAGAAAGAAAGGGAAACAAAGGGAAAATTCAAAGGCATATTATAGCCAGTCAGGGAACCAATGATAGAGAAGCAAATATATAATGGCTGAACTGGCCTTTCCATTAGAGGTACCTCCTTTGATTAGCATTAACAGGGTTACTGCTCACTAATTAATTATCCAAGACCAAAATAAAAATAAAAACCGAAGCTTTTAAACGTGCTTAAAAGAAATCCAGAGGGGCGGAGTCAAGATGGCAGCGTGGGAAGACGCGGAGATCATGTCTCTTCACAAATAGAACAGTTACCAGAGGCCAGCAGGGGACCTGAGGCACAAGCAGACTGCAGGAACCCCGCAACAACCAGGTAGGCCCTGGGAGAAGTCAGGGGGGCGGGGAAGGGGAAGCCTGACCGGATGGGCGCCCCGGGGGGTGGGGGGGTGGCTGGGGGAGGGGAGAGGTTCCTGTCTGGAGAGACTGCTGGGGGCTGGGGAGATCGGGGAAACCACGATTGGGTTTCTCCCAGCCAGGAGGCCTACTGAGCTCCCCAGCTTGGGGGGCCTGCTGGGCTCCCCAGCCAGGTCCTCCACCCTCCAAGGCCCTCTCTGGGCTGCCTGGGTCCTGGGGGTGTGGGAAGGAGGGAGGAGGGGCGGGGAGGTGGAGAGGCAGGCAGGAGGGGATGGGAGCTTTGAGATTAGGGGCCCGGAGGGAGGCTGGAGGGCATTTCGCCTGCTCTCTTGGCCAGGGATGCCAACTGGGCTCCCGGACCTGGTCCTTCATTCTCTGGGTCCCCTCCAGCTGCTTAGAATCTAGGAGAGTGGGGGGCGGGGGAGAGGAAGAGAGGCAGATAGGGACCCTAACAGCCTGGGAGATCTGGGGAAGTGCGGCAGGTGTTACCCTAGCCCAGTTGGCCCTGGGAAGCCTGTTTGGCGTCAGAGTCTGGTCTCTTGCCTTTCAATGCCCCTGCAGCTGTAAGGGTTCTAGGGGAATAGGAGAGAGGAGGTGGGAAAAAAGAGAACCCAAGGGGGAGGGACCCTCCAAGAACGGAGGACTAGGGGAGGTGCTTGCATCTCTCCCACCAACTTGGGCCCAGGGAGCCCGCTGGGTACCTTGACCTGGTCCTTTGCTCCCAGGACCAGAGGAATTTCTGGGCCCTTCTACCTCATTGGACCTAAGCCCCATTCCCCACCACCCCCAGGGCCTTCTCTAAGGGTAGGCTCTACCCATTGCCTAACTCCCCCCCCCCACCCTTGTCTAAGCCCCACCCCCACAGCCAAGGCCTTTTCTGGCTTTTTTCTTTTTTCTCTTTATTTTTCCTTTTCCTTTTTTTTTTTCTACCCACCCCCTCACTTAGGATATTGCAGTTGTTTTACGATTCAGTTGTTGTTCCATCATTTTTTTTTAAATTTTTTCTAACACATCTGTTAGTTTCCTACTATTGTATTTTTTAGCTTGCTATTGTTCTCCTGTTCTCCTATCTTTTTTTCTTTCTTTCTTTTCGTTTTCCCTGCTCCACACAGCTTGTGGGATCTTGATACACAAGCCCAGTGTCAGGCCTGCATTCCTGAGGTGGGAGGTCTGAGGCCAAAACATTGGACCAACAGGGAAACCCACTTCCCAGGAAAAATCCTTTACCGTGAGGTCTCCCAGAGGTTCTCAACTTAACACCAAGACCCAGCAGGAACACAATCCCACCCATCCAAAGTGGGGGGAAAATGAGATGAGAAAAAAATATGCCACAGATGAAGGAACGAGGTAAAAATATACAAGACCAAATAAATGAAGAGGAAATAGGAAAATTGCCTGAAAAAGAATTCAGAGTTATGATAATAAAGATGATCCAAAATCTACAAGAAACAGTTAAAAAGGAATCAGAAGAACTAAAGAGCAAACAGTACTAGATAACAAAATAACCGAAATTAAAAATACTCTAGATGGTATAAACAGCAGAATAACTGAGGCAGAAGAACGAATAAGTGAGTTAGAAGATAGAATGGGAGAAATAACTGCCACAGAACATGAAAAATAAAAAAGAATAAAAAGAATGGAAGACAGGCTCAGAGACCTTGGTGATAACATTAAGCACAGCAACATTCGAATCATAGGCATCCCAGAAGAAGAAGAAAACAAGAAAGGGTCTGAAAAAATATTTGAAGAGGTTACAGTGGAAAACTTCCCCAGCATGGGAAAGGAAATAATGAAGTCCAAGAAGCACAGAGAGTCCCATACAGAATAAACCCAAGGAGAAATACACCAAGGCACATATTAATCAAACTAATGACAATTAAACACGAAGAAAAAATATTAAAAGCAGCAAGAGAAAAGCAGCAAATAACATAAAGGGAAAACCCATTAGGATAACAGCTGATCTTTCTACAGAAACTCTGCAGGCCAGAAGGGAGTGGCAGGATATATTGGAAGTCCTGAGAGAGAAAAACCTACAGCCAAGAAACTCTACCCAGCAAGAATCTCATTCAGATTTGAGGGAGAAATCAAAAGCTTTCCAGACAAGCAAAAGTTAAGAGACTTCAGCACCACCAAACCAGCCTTACAACAATTGCTAAAGGAACTTTTCTAAGCAGGAAACACAAGAGGAGGAAAAGACCTACAAAAACAAAACAATTAAGAAAATGGTAATAGGAACATACATGTCAGTAATCACCTTAAATGTAAATGGATTAAATGCTCCAACCAAAAGACACAGACTGGTGGAATGCATACAAAAACAAGACCCTTATATATGCTGTCTACAAGAAACCCACTTCAGACCAAGGGACACATATAGACTGAAAGTAAGGGGATAGAAAAAGATATTCCATGCAAATGGAAGCCAAAAGAAAGCTGTAGTAGCAATACTCATATCACACAAATTAGACTTTAAAATAAAGACTATTACAAGAGACAGGGAAGGACACTACATAATGATCAAGGGATCCATCCAAGAAGAAGATATAACAATTGTAAATATCTACGCACCCAACATAGGAGCACCCCAATACATAAGGCAAATGCTAACAGCTATAAAAGGAGACATCAACAGTAACACAATAATAGTAGGAGACTTTAACACCCCACATACATCAATGGACAGATCATCCAAACAGAAAATAAATGACAAGCTTTAAATGACACATTAGACCATCTCAACTTAATTGATATTTATAGGACATTCCATCCAAAAATGACAGAATACACTTTCTTCTCAAGTGCACATGGAACATTCTCCAAGCCAGATCACATCTTGGGTCACAAATCAAGCCTCAGTAAATTCAAAAAAATTGAAATCATATCAAGCACTTTCTCGGATCACAATGCCATGAGACTAGATATCAATTACAGGAAAAAATCAGTAAAAAATACAACCACATGGAGACTACACAATACACTATTAAACAACCAAGAAATCACTAAAGAAATCAAAGAGAAAATCAAAAAATACCTACAAACAAATGACAATGAAAACACAATGACCCAAAACTTACGGGATGCAGCAAAAGCAGTCCTAAGAGGGAAGTTTATAGCAATACAGTCCTACCTCAAGAAACAAGAAAAATATCAAATAAACAACCTAACCTCACACCTAAAACAACTAAAGAACAAAAAAAACCCCAAAGTGAGCAGAAGGAAAGAAATCATAAAGATCAGAGCAGAAATAAATGAAAAAGAAATAAAGGAAACAATAGCAAAGATCAATAAAACTAAAAGCTGGTTCTTTGAGAAGATAAACAAAATGGATAAACCATTAGCCAAACTTATCAGGAAAAAAAGGGAGAAGATGCAAATCAACAGAATTAGAAATGAAAAAGGAGAAGTAACAACGGACACCACAGAAATACAAAAGATCATGAAAGACTACTACAAGCAACTCTATGCCAATAAACTGGATAACCTGGAAGAAATGGATAAATTCTTAGAAAAGTACAATCCTCCAAGACTGAACCAGGAAGAAATAGAACATATGAACAGACCAATCACAAGTATAGAAATGGAGACTGTGATTAAAAATCTCCCAACAAACAAAAGCCCAGGGCCAGATGGCTTCACAGGCGAATTCTATCAAACATTTAGAGAAGAGCTAACACCCATCCTTCTCAAACTCTTCCAAATTATAGCAGAGGGAGGAACACTCCCAAACTCATTCTACGAGGCCACCATCACCCTGATACCAAAACCAGAAAAAGATGTCACAAAAAAAGAAAATGACAGGCCAATATCCCTGATGAATATAGATGCAAAACTCCTCAACAAAATACAAGCTAACAGAATCCAACAGCACATTAAAAAGATCATACACCATGATCAAGTGGGCTTTATCTCTGGAATGCAAGGATTCTTCAATATATGCAAATCAATCAATGTGATACACCATATTAACAAATTGAAAGATAAAATCCATACGATAATCTCAATAGACGCAGAAAAAGCTTTTGACAAAATTCACCATTCATTTATGATAAAAACTCTCCAGAAAATGGGCATAGAAGGAAATTACCTCAACATAATAAAAGCCATATATGACAAACCAAGAGCCAACATCGTCCTAAATGGTGACAAACTGAAAGCATTCCCTCTAAGGTCAGGAACAAGACAGGGGTGTCCACTCTCACCATTATGATTCAACATAGTTTTGGAAGTGTTAGCCACAGCAATCAGGGAAGAAAATGAAATAAAAGGAATCCAAATTGGAAAAGAAGAAGTAAAATTGTCACTCTTCACAGATGGCATGCTATTATACATAGAAAACCCTAAAGATGCTACCAGAAAACTGCTAGCACTGATCGATGAATTTAGTAAAGTAGCAGGATACAAAATTAATGCACAGACGTCTCTTGCATTCCTATACACTAACAATGGAAGAGCAGACAGAGAAATTAAGGAAACTCTTCCATTTATCACTGCAACAAAAAGAATAAAATACCTAGGAATAAATCTGCCTGAGGAGGCAAAAGACCTGTATGCAGAAAACTATAAGACACTGATGAAAGAAATCAAAGACGATACAAACAGATGGAGGGACATACCATGTTCTTGGATTGGAAGAATCAACATTGTGAAAATGACTATCTTACCCAAAGCAATTTACAGATTCAACGCAATCCCTATCAAATTACCAACGGCATTTTTCACAGAACTAGAACAAGAAATCTTACAATTTGTATGGAAATGCAAAAGACCCTGAATAGCCAAAGCAATCTTGAGAAGGGAAGATGGAGTTGGTGGAATTAGGCTTCCTGACTTCAAACTATACTAGAAGGCCACAGTGATCAACACAGTATGGTACTGGTACAAAAACAGAAAGGAAGATCAATGGAACAGAATAGAGAACTCAGAGGTAAACCCAAGCACATATGGGCAGCTTATCTTTGACAAAGTAGGCACAAATATACAATGGAAAAAAGACAGCCTTTTCAATAAGTGGTGTTGGGAAAATTGGACAGCTATATGTAAAAGAATGAAATTAGAACACTTCCTAACACCATACACAAAAATAAACTCCAAATGGATTAAAGACCTACATGTTAAGGCCAGACACTATAAAACTCCTAGAGGAAAACACAGGCAGAACACTCTATGACATACATCAAAGCAAGATCCTTTTTGACCCACCTCCTAGAATCATGGAAATAAAATCAAGAATAAACAAATGGGACCTCATGAAACTTAAAAGCTTTTACACAGTGAAAGACTCCATAAACAAGACAAGAAGACAACCCTCAGAATGTGAGAAAATACTTGCCAACAAAGCAACGGACAAAGGATTAATCTCCAAAATATACAAGTAGCTCATACAGCTTAATACCAAAAAAGCAAATAACCCAATCCACAAATGAGCAGAAGACCTAAATATACATTTCTCCAAAGAAGACATACAGATGGCCAACAAACACATGAAAAGATGCTCAACATCACTAATTATTAGAGAAATGCAGGTCAAAGCCACAATGAGGTATCACCTCACACTGGTCAGAATGGCCATCATCAAAAAATCTAGCTTTTGCACAGCGAAAGAAACCATAAACAAGACTAAAAGGCAACCCTCAGAATGGGAAAAAATAATTGCCTATGAAACAATGGACAAAGGATTAACCTCCAAAATATACAAGCAGCTCATGAAGCTTAATACCAAAAAAGCAAATAACCCAATCCACAAATGGGCAGAAGACCTAAACAGACATTTCTCCAAAGAAGACATACAGATGGCCAACAAACACATGAAAAGATGCTCAACATCACTCATCATCAGAGAAATGCAAGTCAAAGCCACAATGAGATATCACCTCACACCGATCAGAATGGCCATCATCACAAAATCTGGAAACAACAAATGTTGGAGAGGGTGTGGAGAAAAGGGAACTCTCCTGCACTGTTGGTGGGAATGTAAGTTGGTACAGCCACTATGGAAAACAGTTTGGAGGTTCCTTCAAAAACTACAAATAGAACTACCATATGATCCAGTAATCCCACTCCTGGGCATATACCCAAAGAAAACCATAATCCCAAAAGAAACATGTACCAGAATGTTTATTGCAGCACTCTTTACAATAGCCAGGACATGGAAGCAACCAAAATGCCCATCAACAAATGAATGGATAAAGAAGATGTGGCATATATACACAATGGAATATTACTCAGCTATAAAAAGGGATGAGATGGAGCTATATGTAATGAGGTGGATAGAACTACAATCTGTCATACAGAGTGAAGTAAGTCAGAAAGAGAAGGACAAATATTGTATGCTAACTCACATATACGGAATCTAAAAATGGTACTGATGAACTCAGTGACAAGAACAAGGATGCAGATACAGAGAATGGACTGGAGAACTCGAGGTATGGGAGGGGGCGGGGGGTGAAGGGGAAACTGAGACGAAGCAAGACAGTAGCACAGACATATATATACTACCAACTGTAAAATAGATAGTCAGTGGGAAGTTGTATAACAAAGGGAGTCCAACTCGAGGATGGAAGATGCCTTAGAGGACTGGGGCGGGGAGGGTGGGGGGGACTCAAAGTGGGGGAGTCAAGGAAGGGAGGGAATACGGGGATATGTGTATAAAAACAGATGATTGAACTTGGTGTACCCCAAAAAAAATAATAAAAAAAAAAAAAAAAGAAGGAAAAAAAAAAAATCTAGAGACAATAAATGTTGGAGAGGGTGTGGAAAAAAGGGAACTCTCCTGCACTGTTGGTGGGAATGTAAGCTGGAACAGCCACTATGGAAAACAGTTTGGAGGTTCCTTAAAAACCTAAAAATAGAACTACTATATGACCCAGTAATCCCACTACTGGGCATATACCCAGAGAAAACCATGATCTGAAAAGAAACAAGTAGCATAATGTTCAATGCAGCACTATTTACAATAGCCAGGACATGGAAACAACCTAGATGCCCATCAACAGATGAATGAATAAAGAAGATGTGGCACATATATACAATGGAATATTACTCAGCCATAAAAAGGAATGAAACTGAACTATATGTCATGAGGTGGATAGACCTAGAGTCTGTCATACAGAGTGAAGTAAGCCAGAAAGAGAAAAACAAATACTGTATGCTAACACATATATTTGGAATCTGAAGAAATGGTACTGATGAAACCAGTGACAGGCAAGAGTAGATACAGAAGTATAGAGAATGGACTTGAGGACACGGGGCTGGGGTGAGGGGCAAAGGGGAAGTTGGGACGAGATGAGAGAGTAGCATAGACATATTTACACTACCAGCTGTAAAATAGATAGCTAGTGGGAAGTTGCTGTATAACAAAAAGAGATCAGCTTCATGGGAGATGCCTTGGAGGGCCAGGACGGGGAGGGTGGGGGGGAGTCGCAGTAGGGAGGGGATATGGGGATATGTGTATAGATGCAGCTGATTCACTTTGGTGTACCTCAGAGACGGGTACAAGAGTGTAAAGCAAATATATTCCAATAAAGAGTAAAATAAAATAAAAAAATAAAATAAAATAAAATAAAATAAAATAAAATAAATTCAGAGAAGTCAGATACTCCTTCATTCATTCCCAAGTGTTTGTTGAAAGCACTATGCTGAGCAATAAACATGCACATGTCACACAGCCCTGGTGTCAAGATAACTATTCTCAAATTAATGTTGTCTCTATACTAGCATATCAATAGAATTTTTAAATCATAAAATGTTCTTAAGAGAAACAAGAAAAGGAGTGGGGCGGGGGAGAGAGAGGTGGAAGGGGAAGAGGAAGGGAAGCAAGAACAGGAAGAAGAGGATGACAAACCACCACCGACAACAACTTACCACTTGACCCAGATCAAATAATATTCTCAACGGATTAAAGTCTCCTAATGAGAGCAAAGTTATCCATTATCAAATTAAACCATTAGACTCACAGCAGAACATAGACATAATCAACTAATTTAGAGATCCATGATGCCAAAGCTAAATATCAACTTGATGGAGATGATCTGTGCTTTTAATTCACAGCTGCTACATTTCAGACACAGGATTTTTTGACCCCCCCCCCTTTTTTTTTTTTTGGATAAAAGCCAGGATCTCTCACCTATCTGCTTACTGGTCAAGTTCCCCTCCCCTGAGTCCAAATTTAAAGTCTGATTTCAGTACTAATCACACTTAAATATGGGCTCCCAAAGAGTACATCTATCTATAAATGCTGGTGCACTAGAGACTGAAGTTTTCTGTTTAACCCTGGAAAGGGTAGGAGGAGCAAACACAATACCACCACTTTATGCAAGCTTGTCAGAGGAAGCACTGGCATGGTAGGTTTAGGGGAACATCTGTTGCCAGTAGCAGCAGTAGACAAATGAAGGAGAAAAATAAGTTCCTGGTATCTGCACTGAATAATGCCTAATGCGGTGACAGGAAACACAGGGCTCACAAACACTGTCATTTTTAAAGCATAGAAAATCAGTTCCTTAAAAATCCTGTGGTGGCACATGCAAAAATAAGAGCTATTAATACTTTCCTTTACCTGAAATTACCCCAGAGTGTTAGTTAAGTAACTGACTCTCTAATTCATTCTGATCATCACATGTTGTTAGTTTGTTGATCTTTGATAAGGTGTTGAAAGCTCTGCTTTCTGGGCTTCAATGCCTTAGAAGTTTTGGCACTACTTCTTTGTAGGCCTGTCTGTAATTTTTTTTTCTTCACCTTAATGCACACAACTAAAGGAATTGTGCACCACACCTGTGTCAGATCCAGGTTCAAATCCCAGATCACTACTTACTAATTTCGCAGTCATCAGCAAATTACTGACCCAGTCTTAGATTCAGTCTCTTTCCCTGTAAAACGTCATTCTAAAACCCTCCTAAAGTATTGTTAGGATGTGAAGGAGGCAATAATATCAGCACAGTGCCTAACTCAACAGGAGGCTCACGGTAAATGGTAACTATTATTAGCATTAGCATTGACAACTTTTCTCCAGTTTGTCTATGCCTTTGTTTTACTTCCGTCCACAAAAGTGGAAAAGAATTTCAAAAGTTTTATTGCCAATGATGCTCTTACAACCAAGATTTTCAGATTTTCTTTTTTATTATAAGTCTAATTATTCTGTGGTCACAGACTTGTAAGAGGCCTACACAAATTCTACACAATCTCTTGAGTCTCCAGAAGGCAATTTAACCTATGGAAGTAGTCAATCCCAAGCATTACAGATATTGTGCTTTTATATCTTTTAACTGTACATCAATGTTTGTTAAGCAAACCAAGAGACATACACAAAAGTTTACCAACAGGCTCTTGCTAAAATTACTGGACCTAACACATAATACAATCACTGCTCTTTGCTACCACCAGTCACCTATTGTTACTGGGGCTAGATCCCCAGTATGACTACTACAAAGCTGACACATGGAAGAAAACTGGCCCAAAACATTTTGTTTTAGCCACAGACTATTAAGTTATGAACAAAGCTGTTACGTTCCTACAATATTAGAGCCACTAAGGTCTAAAAGCAGACATGGAAATAAATGGGCAGATGGATTCCACGATTCAACTCATTAAGTAGACAACTGCCCTGATCCCTTGTTAAACATGATTTGGGGTCTAAAGTCAAAGCCTGGCTAACATTTGTTCATGTTACCTCCTGTTTTAGGCCCCTTGTACAGATACTATGCTAAGTCAGCAGGCTCTACGAAGGCCCCTTTTGCCTCTCCTCCAGCTACCATACCCAAGTGCTTTGGGAGAAGCATTAAATTAGGGTCTCTTTGACTCCCAACATACCTGGCAGCCAATCAAAGCTGTCTCTCGACTGTAAATAGCATCCTATCTCACAAAGGCCCCATTTCTTCTGCTTCACATATAACAAGGGTGTGAGAGGCTACAGGAGAGCCTTAGACAGGTTTTGCTTGGCTTCTTGCCATCAGAGGTAAACAGCTTTATGTGGTTCAAAGCAGTGACGGGTCTCATTTTGTCATGAAAACAATCTCTGCAGCCATTCACACACAGTAAGTCTGAGGAGGTCAGCCAGAGCTGCGGAGACAGACGTACTTTTTTAAGTAAAGAAACATCTGCCCAAAAACCTGAAGTAATAAGCTTCCATCTTCATGTGACTGTGGCTTGGCTTTTGATCTCTTTACTTCTAAAATGACAGGCTCCAGAAGCAAAGGACACAAAACCACTAACAAAAAGACATTCTGAATATTAATAAGATGGGGAAAAAACTTGAATATAAGCTTTGTTTTTAAAGACATTCACACAATGATGTTGGCAGATGTGAACACTGTTCTGCACACACTTGTTATCTCTCCAAGGCACTGGCCTGCCTGTAGCCCATCCTGTGCTCTCCTCTGCTGCTTCTCACTCACAGCCTGCATGCCAGCACCCAACTTCAGATTCCTCCCTCTCTCAGTCATTCTATCACCTCGCTCCCACTCACCCTGGATTTCCTTTCTCACTATCTTCTCAGGTGTCCCTATATGACTTCTTACTAGGAGCATTAACAATGGCATTCTCATTAGCTGCCGAAACCCTAATGTTTGTCTTATGAGAATTACCTAGGAGGCAGAGCTTTAAGGAAGATAAGGTCTGGGGGAGAGGATGCCACCAGCACGGGGCAGACAGCATCAGACAGCAGCGGCAGCCTCTGGTTCAGAGTCATTCAGGGCCAGGAATGACCAATGACTGAGGGAAGCAGGGCTTGATCAAATATTTTATTTTCTAATGCCTCCTCAGATGCATGGTGAGTTTTTTCTGTTTGCCCATTACTTTACCATTTAATCACTAAAGTCTCCTGTTAAGATAGGAGACTTTGGTGACGGCTCTAAACTCTGTACAATTAATGAAGAATTCTATTTTCACACAGTTTTCTTGAAGAAGGCTCTATACTTGGTATTCAGTCTGCAAGACTGTTGATTCTGCTAAGAGGATCATATGTCAGTTTCTTCTACAAAATTCAACATGCACGTTTCTTAATGATTTTGACTTAGTGTTTTCAAGATTTAAAAATAAAAACATCCTCACAAACCTAATAACAAGTTCTAAGTCTTTCTCAAGACCTGGAATATGATTATATAAAACAAATTAAAGTCAATGGTAAAATGTTATTTCTTTCTATTGATCAACAAATATTATTGAGTAAACCAAAATGGGCAAGCCAATGCCTTAGGCTCCTTGGAAGACAAGAGAGTGGTCAATTACAGAGCCTGCCTTTAAGGAGAAGCATTTGTAAAACATGAGTATATAAATAGCTACAGCAGAAAGTAGAAAGTACCATAAGAGGATAAAGCACTCTGGGAGTTCAGAAAAGGAAGAGATCAATTTCAGTTAAGGGACTCATGGAAAAGATAGTGGTAGTGGGACAGTTCAGACAAGAGGTTATTTCACCATGTATTAACATACCAATTTCTGTGAACTTCTCTGGGTAGCCAAATCTCCTGTGGAACTTACAGGTATTACGTCTGTTGTCAGTAGTCCTGTCTATAACATTTCTCCAAGTTACCTCTTCCATTTATTGAAATGAAAATACAAGAAAAAAAAATAAGGCTTTAAACTCTTAAATTACAATGAAATTGGTAAAGAGACTGGAATACAAGCATAATTCACTCGGCTAAGCCTCATGCCCTTTGTATTTGATAGCAATAATCCCATAGCAACTAGAAAACACACTTATCTTATTAACGAGACTGGCATTATTTTAATTAGGTATCTCCACATGCACCAACTGTTAGAAATCAGACTGTTTTGAAACAGTTGTTAATGACTTAACACGGCAAACGTTTTCCTGAATTTCAGGGGGAAATCTATGACTGAGACAGATGGGGAAGAGCCTGTCCCTGCTGTGTAGCAGAGGAACAGCCTTGTGGGCCTAGAAATGCATTTTCCACTGGGATTCAGCGAAACAATCCTAGAGACACCCAGAAAGACAATTAGAAACTTTGGTAACATCTGCTACATTGAAAGTTCAAAACTGGCACTAGCAAACATCTAATAACGAAGAAATGCTTCATCTCAGAAACAAGTCTCTAAATGTCAGTCTCACAACATCTAATATGAACAATCAGGAGTCCAAGGTCTAAGCCCAGTCTTCTGGTTAACCCAGGTGAGTGTGCTCTCTACCTCTACTAGACCCTTCCCTCAGACAAGAAACAGGACTCATAATGGAGTTCTAGTCTATGCTTCACAAACTGTTGGAAATGAGGTTGTTTTCAGTTTATTATTAATTCATGGAAATGCTTTAAAGCTTTGAAAAGGCTGTTAACAAATTATAGAAATATTTATAGGGCCCTCTGAGGAGGTACATACCCTAGAAATTCTATGTTAAAGAAAGAGGTATGTATTAATATGTGGCCTGCCTGAAGCAAGATGGAAATGTGTTAAAAAGCAACAACTAAAAAGGAATATATTTTATGTTTCAGCAGCTAGATAAGTACTATCCTTCGTGGTACCTGATAGGTGAGTCTCTACCTGTCTATTGAAAGCAAATACGTCAAAAAATGGCATACTAAATTCCTTAACTCTAACTTATTTTCTGGCCTAAGTAGGGAGAAAAGTAACAGAGTTCTCTTCCAACCAGTCTAATCTTTTCCTAGACCTGGGACAAAGATACATTTGCAGAAAGGAAGAGGGAGGAAAGCAAACACAAGCATAATAATGCTTATTTGCAAGGTGTATGGTACTCTGTAGCTGGTATATCTCCTAGGGAGTGATGAATGAAGGTTTTCTGCCTGGCATGCCAAGGCTCCCTGGGCTCCAAGGTTTGGGAATATGAAAGAATTGTTATGTATGTACTCTCACACACACAGACACACACACACACACAGTGTTTTTGTTTTGTTTTGTTGGTTTTTTTAGCTCTTTATTGGAAAGTAATTGCTTTACGCAGAGTGGTTTATACAAGGTTTTGCTGTTTGGACAAGACAGAAGGCCTGTTGAATATAAGGCTGAAGGTGAAGGTAGGTATGGCTTATAACCCATTTCACTGCTTCAGTGATTAAATTTTTCAGAGCTCTAATCTTATTTTACAAGAAAGAAAAAACTTACAGTTGTTATCAGGTACAATAACATTTTTAGTCTAGGTATTTGTGTGGTACAATATACATTGTGATTTGCACACAAAATGAATACAAGGACTGACTCACCCTGGTGACAAATGTCTTATCTCCTCTGTTTTTCTAGTTCCCACAAAGCCAATCATTTCTATTGGTCCTTAATGACCAAAGGGCCAGTCTATTCGATCTGACACATTGCCAAGTACACAAGGAAGTGAAGGCAACAGAATCAACATCCTCTCTAAGGGATGTGAGCTGGATAGAGAAGTTAAGGCCATTAGGGTGTCAATTAACTCTTAAAATGACAAGTAGAGGTACAGCTGATTCTGTTTAGTAGTACTATTCCAGAAAAGACGTCTGCGAATTCTTAGTAATCTCACTTATATTTTAATAATTTCCCTTATAATTTGGTTACATTATGGAAGAATCACTGTAAACTCAGCTATAATTTGTTTTTCCTGTTTTGTAAACACATTTTTATAGGGTAGACTTATAATAAGATCCTAGGAAGCAGACTTCCTAAAAGTTGCAAAGCACGGGAGAAAATAAAAATAAATAAAGTTTCTAAAACATTTCCACTGCATGTGGCAAACATACAACTTTCCAGTTCCACTGAATTGTTTTAATTCCTCAGGAGAAACAAGGAGATTGGATTAGGTGTCTTCTAAGGTCCCTTTCACCTAGAAGATTCCATGATTCTCAAAAGTAATGTTTCATTTCATAATACACACAATCAGCAAACACTTTGAGGAAGTGTTTTTAAAGGCTCATTTTTAAAGCCAGTACTTTTCTGCATCTGCTCTGCAATGACTATAGGCCATCAACACGTGTTGGAAATTAACCTGCAATTAAAATGAGCTTTTCAAGCGAATCCTGAACTATCACCTCAAACTCTTGAAAAAGGAGGCAAACAAAGAGAACTGCTGCTCATGTAGAGCAGAAGGTACAGTTACTAGTCACTTAAGAACCAGGCAACAGAGTATTTCTTACAGAGAATTTCTTCAGATCATGTTTCATTATTCATTAAACTTGGAGCCGAATCCTTTCTGAGCTACCGCAGAGTAAAAGAATCAGTTCCAAGCTTCCAGCTGCAATTTATGACTCTTATCCTTGCTTCCTTGTCTGCCCTGCAATGTTATACAATATCTGCCTTCAAGATGTGGGAGTTTCACTCCACCCTTCTCCTGCTGTGAAAAATTGGTGATAATCATGGGAAGAAAAATAACAATTGTTAAATAATATGGTTCTAAAAACTAAAAGAGTTCACTCTCATAATCATGCCTATTGTCTACTGACTCCTATATTATTAAAGAGCTGAGAAGAGTGCATCTTTCACAATCAAAGAAGTCCAGTGTAGAGGTCAACGAATTCAACCTCCTACTGGATACCTAAATTCTATCAAGAGCAGCCCCACAGCACATAGTGAGCAGCTCCACTAACAGAAAGCTCACTG
Organism: Hippopotamus amphibius kiboko; assembly: GCF_030028045.1. Classification (NCBI taxonomy): domain Eukaryota; kingdom Metazoa; phylum Chordata; class Mammalia; order Artiodactyla; family Hippopotamidae; genus Hippopotamus; species Hippopotamus amphibius. Next base: position 5,702,866 of record NC_080193.1, on the reverse strand, counting down.
CTTCCAGACAGAGAGCATCATATCTTGAGACCATTCAATCTGAAAGTTCTCCTTTGCATTAAACAAATAAGCCAAGACATGGCTCTGTCGTTTCCACCAACTAGTCTTTGCACTATTTTTCTAAAATATAATTCATATACCATAAAATTTACCCCTTGCATACCTTTAAAGCAATGCGGAACATGGCTAATTCCTCTTCCACATGATAATCCTTCAAATACTTGAGGACAATATTATATGTCCCTTCCTACTACTAAAGATATCCACTTCCTTTTATCATTCTTCATCTGAAATTGTTGAAAAGCCACCCTGTCATCCACTGTCATGGCTAAATGGGCACGCTACAATTTATCTTCTTCATCTTAAGTTACATCTGCCTTATCATAAATACAAGGGTGAGTCAAAAATTATCTGCACTCTGGCTGTAGAATTTATCTTAACTTTTAGAAAAGACAAATACATCATTTTCCGACACAATCTCCTTGCTTTTCAATATACTTTGTCCATCAACAAGCTTTTGTATTCCCTCATTTAAAAATGTTTTAGGCTGAGCTGCGAGCCACAAATGCACCGCTGTCTTCATTTCTTCATCAGAAGTGAATTTTTGTCCTCGTAGGGCTGCTTTCACAGAACCAAATAGGTGAAGGTGCAATGGAGCAAGATCAGGACTATAGGGAGGATGCTTTAATACCTCAAAATGAAGTAATCCACGACAGGTTTCAAAAAGTTTGTGTGAGATGGGTTCCGAAAAAACTCACGCAAGAGCATAAACAGAAGTGTTTGGATATCTGCAAACAAAATTTGGACTGATACTCTAAGGAAAGTGAACGTTTCTTAAAAAGAATCATTACTGGTGATGAGACATGGATTCATCACTACGAGCCTGAGAGTAAACGGCAGAGAATGGAATGGAAACATCCTCAATCGCCAACCAAGAAAAAGTTCAAAAGTCAACCATCAGGGACTTCCCTGGTAGCACAGTGGTTAAGAATCGCCTGCCAATGCCAGGGACACAGGTTCGACCCCTGGTCTGGGAAGATGTCACATGCTTCAGAGCAACTAAGCCCATGGGCCACAACTACTGAGCCTGAGCTCTAAAGCCCGAGAGCCACAACTGTTGAACCCACGTGCCACAACTACTGAAGCCCGTGTGCCTAGAACCTGTGCTCTGCAACAAGAGAAGCCACCGCACTGAGAAGCTCCCACACTGAGAAGCCCACACATCGCAAGAAAGGGTAGTCCCCGCTCTTCGCAGCTAGAGAAAGCCATCGCACAGCAACGAAGACCTATTGCAGCCTACAAATAAATAAATGTATTTTTTTTAAAAGCCAACCATCAGCTAGAAAATTGATGCTTACAGTTTCCTGGGATTCTCAAGGGCCAGTATTGGAACATTATCAGGGAAAAGGTTCAACAATCAACAGTGCTCGTTATAGTGGGATGCTTACTGAAGAGCTGAAGCCTAAACTTCGGATTAAATGCAGAGGACTGCTATCCAAGGGTGTTGTGATCTTGCATGACAATGTACGTCCACACACTTCTGCCCACACTGTCAACACTCTGCAAAAACTTCCTTCTGAGGTGTTAAAGCATCCTCCCGACAGTCGTGATCTTGCTCCATTGGACTTTCACCTGTTTGGTCCCCTGAAAGCAGCCCTACGAGGACAAAGATTCACTTCTGATGAAAAAGTGAAGACAGTGGTGCATTTGTGGCTCGCAGCTCAGCCTAAAACATTTTTAAATGAGGGAATAGGAAAGCTTGTTGACAGATGGACAAAGCGTATTGATGGACAAAGTGTACTGAAAAGCAAGGAGACTATGTTGGAAAATGATGTATCTGTCTTTTCTAAAAGTTAATTAAGATAAATTCTACAGCCAGAGTATGGATACTGTCTGACTCACCCTCATATGCTAAATAATGAATAAAAATAAACTATGGAAATCTAGAAAACATTTCATTGTGAGAAGGAACATGGATTGACTGTATTACTCTCACAAAGAAGAGGCAATTGTGACTTCTAAGCCCAGACCTTAGTAATTAACAGATGAGGTCTGGGATCCAGAGAGAAAGAGGTCATTGAAAGAGAGAGAGCAGCCTAGTAGGTTGGGAGAAGCCCATGAGAGGCTAAAGCAGAATGAGGTTAACAAAACTGGTATTTAGTGAGATACGAACAAGGAAGCATTTTAAGTGAAGAATTTAGGATACATTTGTAAGATAAAAAGATAAAATGCCTAGAAATAGAAAAAACTGTAATTAAGTGAACTAGCAAATTGAATATATAGGGTAGAATTCTTTCTTTTTCAATCATTTCAAAAGAATATAATTCTACCTTTAATGATGTAAACTTCATTACACAACTTTTTCATTAACAATTCTCCTCACTTTGAATGGAATTAAAACAAAACACAAAGACAACCCAAACAACTGTTTCTAAAACAGTAATTTGGGTATGCTATGGATAAGACTTCATTTTTACTCAATTCCTTTATTTTCAAGTTTGTTTTTTTTTAAAGTGATGAACTAAATTCTCTTGTCTACACGTAATTTTTTTTAATAAATTTACTTATTTATTTATTTATTTTTATTGGCTGTGTTGGGTCTTTTTTTTTTTTGCTGTGCGCGGGCTTTCTTTAGTTGCCGTGAGTGGGGGCTACTCTACGTTGTGATACGCGGGCTCCTCATTGCCATGGCTTCTCTTGTTGCAGAGCACAGGCTCTAGGCACATGGGCTTCAGTAGTTGCAGCACATGGGCTCAATAGTTGTGGCTCACGGGCTCTAAAACGCAGGCTAAATAGTTGTGGCACACAGGCTTAGTTGCTCCGTGGCACGTGGGATCTTCGTGGAGCAGGGATCGAACCCGTGTCCCTTGCACTGGCAGGCGGATTCTTAACCACTGTGCCACCTAGGAAGTCCCCAGGTAAATTTCTAATACTTAAAGAAAACCTGTTCAGTACACTTTTTTTTTTAACAGATTCAGCAAAACTCCAGATCAAACTCTTCTGATTTTAGATAAAAGTATTACATTTTTATGATGTTTTGTCACCCTTGAAAATTTCTCTCAAGTCCAGCTGCAGGGTCAATGACAGCCACACTTGTAGCTAGCTATATGGAGCCAGGAAAAGCAACTGCAGAGTTATTCAACTCTTAACAGAAGGCATTCCCACTACAGTTCAACCATGTTTATCATATTTAGTAATCTAAAAGCAACCTTCTTCCAAGAGTCCATTACAAAAACATAGTTTTGGGAAAGATTTTTGGTTCAAAATTCACTCTTATCCATCTACAGAACCACAAAAAGTGGTTCTGCAAAAAAATAAATAAATAAATAAATAAACAGAAAGTGTCCTTCCAGCAAGGGTTCATCAGAAAGCAGCGCTTGTAAGATAGCACCATGTACCTTGACAAGTAAATGAGAACCACAACCTTTTCAAAAAGGCACAGGAGTAAAAGATGCCTGCAAGAAAGCACTACATTCACAAGAATGGTCATAATGTCAGTTTAATGGCCTTCGCTGTTGATGATCTTCACGCTGATGGCTCCAAAGGCAATGAGAATAGTGCCTTAAAAAAGGAATAGCTCCAACCACTATAGGAACTACAACTACTACAGCTAGAGCTAGGTAGCAGCATAGAAGCTGAAACAAATGAAACACCTGAATCATTTAAGTTTTCCTCACAAGAGATATGAGAAACAATCAAAACCAAAGTTGCCAGTCTGAGATCTGGCAAACAGAATCGTAACACACAAGTCTCCAGAATCCTGCTTCCCAAACATTCTAGACCCTGTTGGAGTTTCCTAAAATAAAGACCCCATATCAATATTATTTCAAAATAATCAAGTATTTTAAAGCATAACTTCAAAGTGATAAGAATAGTACAATCACATAAATAATGAGAAGAGAGGCCAAGTTCTACAAGCAGGTTGACAAGTCACTGACCCTTATAACATGTTCAGCTGGAGAGGGAAGCTAGGACTTCAAAAGTTCCCCAAATACATGCCCTGATAAAGGACGCAAAATCTGTCTTTCAGACATCTGAAGACGTATCACATAGAAGATGAATAAGGCTGTGCCAGATGGTCAGATTCAACATCTTAGTCCAGTTTCGTTACCCCTTGATTAGAACTATTCATGCCTCAGTAGTTAGCAGGTCTTCCTGCCACCCTTTCTCCACAGCTGCTTATTTCCAGTTCATTTTGCACCATGCAGCCATAAGGAGACAGAGAAAAAAGGTGATCATGGTTCTCTGCCAAGTTTGGAAAACATTTCTTGTATGTTCACTGGCTCCTAAACAAAACCAAAACTCCTTATATCTTGGCATATACAATATGACCCAATCTCTCTTACCTGCCTTTCTTCCTAATAACTTTCCACCAAACTTATGAAGATCCCGCCAAAGTGATCTTCTCCACCTACCAGGTTTGCCAGGTGTTTCCACAGTTCTGTGCCAGAATACCTGTCCCCATCCTTCCTCCACCTGACGAAATTTTACTCCATTTTTAGTGCCAACTCTGCTCTCAGAGTTAAAGTTTCTTACTCCACTGCTCTTCTGTTCATTTCACTGTTTTAGCACGTACTGTATTTTTGTATAATACTTTCTCTGTATTTAAGAATGGTGATGCTTGGTGACAAAATGGGCAGGGAATAGGGCAGGTGGGCTGCAAGCAGATAGGAATGCAAAACAGTTGCAGGCAAACTTTCTCCATTTAAAATATTTTATCTAAACCCTTGGTTGTCAGCTCTTTAAAAAAATCATTTCACTTGCTGCATTGTTTAGATCACCAACACCTGGGAGCACATTCAGGTGGCTTCTATAAAGAATTTGGGCACCAACATGCTTAATGACTCCTTTAAGATCAGCCTATTTCTAGGCATCTGACATATTATTGAAAAACAATGTGAATTGGAATTTACTTTCATGAAATACTGAGAGATAAAAGCTTAAATGCTACAATGAACTCTGGTACTTATAATGATACCAGAAGCAGCCTGGAAGGCAGCCACAGGGGTTAAAAGAGAATCAATTTTGTTATAGGAAATGTATTTTAAATGTATAATGCAGGAGGAATGCTTTATACTTCAAAATACCTTGTCAAATTTATTTAGAATCCTAAAGAAACAAATTTTTTGAAATTTTCAATTAAGATTGAGGGTTCCAAAAAACTTGGCAACTTTTCCCCACCATTCCCATGAGCTGTTGTCTATCCCTCTTACAATAATACAGCAGAATAAAAGAAGAAGGACTATTTGATTTGGGCTGTTCAAAAGCAAAGCACAATGACAGCAAAATGACATAAAAACGAACAGAGAGGTTTGTAGGCGATATTATGAACAATGAGGAGAAAGATAAACTATTAATTCAAACTCAGAAACAATTGTCTAATTCACTATGAAACCTAGAAACATGTCAAAGCTTAGATGATCCTAAATATTCCTATTTTCACCTATTTCTGTCTGTCAATCATTAATATGTCACATCATCATCTAATTTTGTTTGCTGTGCAGCACATCTGAATGGTACCTTAATTGCTCTTCCACCTAAAACGAGTGCACAAGAGAAAAAAGGCTACACTCTGGCTTGATCTCTTGTGGTTGCAATTCACACCAGAAAATGACCTTTCAGAAACAAACACCCTGCACAGATGCAGCACAGCTCTCTAGAGAACAACAGTAAATCTGAAGTTGATCCGACTGTAACTGGGGAGTGCCTGCAGGAAGGAATACTTGAAACATCTGGGATGCTAACTGCAACCCTCTAAAATAATGTAAGGTGATGGAGAATGTGAGGACAGCCCAATGTGTTATGTTCTTAGGAGCTAGTTCTTATCAGACTAAGATATCTGAGATACTGAGAAGTCCATTCCAAGTTGAAAACTGCAGTAAAGTTGGCTTATGGTGGGTAAAGCATTCTCCCTGAAGACAAACACCCAGAGGCATGTGCTTCAGAGATGCAAGCGCAATGTAGACAATCAGGATGAAACAGGAACAAGTGTCTCAAAAGCCAAGGCTGTCTGTCCAAACATTTATATTAGTGGGTGGGAAGGGGGAAGAATTGGAGAGAGAAGGATGCGCAAGACAGGGATGTAAGCCAGTCCCTGAGGGAAGGAAAGTGAATATGCAATGATCTAAGCACCAAAAGTGGAGCAAAGTTCTATTTGTCCAGTAAATTCATAACCTGTATAGTTCAATTTCCAATTTTGTATAGAAATGTCAAGAAATATTTTCCTTTGAAATAAATGGAGTAACAAGCAATAATCAATACAATATTTACAACTTTTAAAAACATGTAATCAGGTTGGACAGACTTGATCAATTTACTTTTAATATTTTAATTGCATAATTTGTTGAATTATGGCAAAACCAATGATCTAAAACTGCATTCTAGTAAAATATCTGAGACAGGGTCTCAGAGTCTAATTCACAGGCTTAATTAAAATTGGCCTAATATGAGCACTGCCAGATGGATTGAAAAGCGGCTCTGAGATCACATAGGAAAATGATAAAGGAAAATATGTCAAATGGGAGGAGGGACTGTTGCATGTGCCAGGGTTAGTAGTGGGTCTGAGTTTAATTAACACATTCCTTAAACGACAAGAGAAAAATAAGATAATATCAGATAAATGAAATTCCCTTGAGGTAAATAAGAGAAATTTTAAATGAAGAAACAATTATAGAAAAGTGGAGACTATTCTTTCGAGGCATGCAGATAAGCAATTATAATTTTTATAAGAAAAAATATATGGTACAGATTTAAGGGGAAAAATCTATCATTTTACTGAATCAGAATTGAAACATATGTTCAATGTGACTCTAGAACTAAGGTGAAATCACATTTGGAAATTAATAAGAAGCAATTTAAATACGTTTGCTTATAATAGACCATAGTGACCAAAAAGTAAACATAATTTGAAACCCTTTTACAGAAATAATAATAATGTATTGCTTTACAGTTTCTCAAGTGCTTTCACATATATTATCCTGTGAGATCCTCATAACAGCCCACTGAGACAGGCAAGGTTCCTTATCCAATTTTACAGATAAGAAGCCTGAGGCTCTGAATGGGTATAAAATATGCCTACGATCATACAGCTGGGACACAGAAGAAATGCCAGCAAACCTCAATTTGCTGATTTCTATTCCAATGAAAGGAAAGGGATCACAACACTGGAAGAAAAGCTTATGCTACTAGAGTCATAAATCTTCCTTTAGCACTTTATCAGGCACTTCAGCCTCTAAACTGGGCAAAATCCAAATAATGCTGTAACTTATTAAAAGGGCCAAAATAATTTTTAAAAAATATTTCAACACCAAATGCAAATATTTTCTACATTTTGCAAACTTCAAAAAAGTTTAAGAATGTTAGAGTTCCCACATTTCAAGATTAAAATTTGAATTTTCCTACATATCTACCTGTGAAAGAAGACTCCATAAAAACTGCCTGATTTTTCTTTATGCAAGTATACAGAACTCAAAAAAATACACTGGAGAAGCCAATATCAATGGTTATAAAGAATATATTCACCTCTGGTTCCACTGATTTTAGTGTATTAGATCACAATATTCTATGGATTGATTAGTTGTTTTTCTTCTGCACTTTGAAAGATTTCCTCTTAGCAAAAATATTTATTAATTGAGAGGATACTAGAGGAAAATATCATACTAGTACAGTCACAATTTCTTATAGAATTCTGAACAGTCTCACAGGTGCTGCCCCTCCATGTATCAATCTGAAGTGATAGAATTACTTGAACATCATGTGGTCATTACATACTGAATACAATTCCCCCCCAACCTCCACACCCAAAGAACTCTTCCTTTCCTGGAGACAAACCAGAGGAAGATTTGTCAGGCTGTAAAAGGGAACTTCTTGTTGTTGTTGTTGTTGTTATACTCCTAGAATATTCTTTTCTTATGTCCACCAATCTTACTGCTTCAATAAAACACAAGTTAGGGTGAGCTCCAGAATGGCCTGGCTCAGTTTCGTAACTCCACGGTTTTAGGTTACCACTACCAAGGCTCACAAGCCATTTGGGAAAGCACAGCACACAACACTGAAACAAAAGAGATAGTAACATGCTCTGCAAACGAGCTGGGAACATTTGAACCATACAGGAAGACTGCAATGAAAGGAAAGATTGAGAATTCCTATGATAAAACTTCATTACCTTCATTCAATCAACAAATATTCACTGAGTACCTTCTCTCTATATAAAGAACACATTCATAGAAAATGGCACATCCATAGCACAGGCATAATATTAATAACTTTCCATAAAGGAATTTTTCAAAGGAGTTTCTTTTAACGTAGTCATTTTTTTCCCCAGTTTGGAAAAAATTCAGAAAAAGACATTTACTTGCACAGTGCCAATGAGGACTACCTTATGTTGACATGGACCTTAGGGGAAAAAATGAAATCACTGTGTCCTATGCTGAAAAGAAATTCTAAAAAGGCAGACAACATATGGCTGACTTAGATGACTCAGGAATTCACAAGATTTAGATCCTGTCTACCTACCAAACACTGTGGTAGACATGTTCACATAGTTCTATTACCAAGGCATATGCACATGCATTTTCATTACATCAGTAAGTTACAATACCCCAAGTCAAGCTTCCTGACAGAAAAATGGCATAACATTTGATTACTAATCTACATATCAGGCCAAGCTATGGAAACCCTGGTAGCCCTGAGCCTAAAACCTCAAGCTCTCTCACTACATAGATGCGGACAGTTGGTATGAGTCTTAAGCCAGGAATTACTGTGGCTTTGAAAATATTAGCTATCTTTTGCTCTCAGTGGTACTATGCCATGGTTTCTCTAAAATATGATCAACTTCTTACAGTACTCCCAACACACTAAAATACAGACATCTTTACACAGACCTTTTGTCTGACCGTAACTAAGAAAACTCAGTTTTAAAAACAGCACACAGGCCTAATCTACAATGGAGGCAATCTCTCAAGACTTGAGCAAAGAAGAATTAAAAGGGAAAACCTTGAGAAGACAGTAATTGGGCCATTGGAGTCTCTTCTCACTAATTATCCCAGAGTGGCCATTAGCTATGTAACCAAGGAGGAAAGTGTGTCAGACTTCAGCGAAGCTGTGTCTTCAGCATCTTATGGAATGCACCCTAAAGCCACTGTGTAATTAACTGCCAGGAAAATGCTGAGCGAGTAGAATAAAGAAGCTATAACAAATCAAATATACTGCACAGTTCAACCCCCAATGACAGCAGTTGAATTGCTTAGAACTTCAAAATACTCATCAGCATACATTTCCTTTTCAGAATCTCCAGAAAACAGATTTTTGGTTGAGTGAAGAAGCAAAAATACCTGCTACAAAAGAGGCTTAAAATTATAGAAATCTTTAGCAATATGGCTCACTTTATCTAGCTGCCCTTCATAATGTTAGAGGAACACAGCTATCAGCAGTGCTCAAAGCATGGGCCACGAGGAACCTGTAGGGCTTTTCCAAATATCTAAGAGCATGATATACATGATACACTGTGGTCAAACACAGAGAGAACAGACAAAAAACAAACAAAAAACCCCCAAAACAAACAAAAGAATAAACAAAAAAGGTCTCTTGAATTTACTGGGGGTACTCTCCATTAAGATTTTTTCGTACATCCATCTATTCAGCAAATATTCAACAAATAGTTAGTACAACATCTATTCAACAAATATTTATTGAGCACCTAAGTGCCTAGAGCTAACAATCAACTCCAATTCCACTTGAGCATTGAAATTTCAAGGATCAAATAACTAAGCACAGACTGAAACACGCCCATTTGTTTTGTTTTGATTTGGGAACACAGGAATGAGAGAAGGAAGGCTGTATGTTCTGTGATCAATGAAAACTCATAAAGAAGGTTATCTTCCAAACCTGGCAGGGCAGAATCACAGAGAACATAAAATCAGAGTCTTGAACCCTACCCAACATTTCCTGAGACAGACTCTAGGAGCAGAGTCCAGAAACAGATAGTTTTTAAGACTCCTATGCCTAGATAATTATAATGACCAGCCAGGTTTAGGAATCACCACTGAATACTTTGTCTCTCTTAAGAATCTAAATAACCCCTACTACACATGGAATCATAACCAAGAATTCTATAGAACTATCTGAAGCTGTAATTTCTCATTGTATCACCATTTCCTTCTTTCAAACTCATTACTTGAAAAACAAGAATATCATTGTTTTAAAATACTTTTTCCAGGACTTCCCTGGTAGTGTAGTGGGTAAGACCTCGTGCTCCCAATGCAGGGGGCCCAAGTTCGATCCCTGGTTGTGAAACTAGATCCCACATTCACGCTGCAACTAAAAGTTCGAATGCTGCAACTGAGTCCACATGCCGCAACTAAAAAAAAGATCACACATGCTGCAAAGAAGATCCTGCGTACAGCAACTAAGACCTGGTGCAGCCTAAATAAATAAACAAAATAAATATTTTTTTAAAAATACTTTCCCATATCTACTTGTTGAAATTCTACCCATTGTCCATGACAAATTAAAATGCAAATTCTTCCTATTAGCCTTCTCTGATCCCTCAGCAGGAATTGTTTCCTCCCCTGTGTTCCACAGCACTTTATAACATGTTTCTTATCTTCTGGCTGTATTACAATAGGTTGCTTACGTTGGTCACCGTAACAAGTTCATCTCTTAACAGATGGAACCTCATCTACTGAATCTCTATCTATTCTAGCATCTAATTCCTTGCTCAATGCAGATGTTCCATACATATTTGTTTAACTGAACTGATAAACTAGAAGAGAACTTGTCTTTTCTTTCTGTCTGAGGACATTATTAAGAAACACTACCAGGGGCTTCCTCGGTGGCACAGTGGTTAAGAATCTGCCTGTCAATGCAGGGGACCTGGGATGGATCCCTGCTCTAGGAAGATCCCACATGCTGCGGAGCAACGAAGCCTATGCACCACAACTATTTAGCCTGCTCTTTAGAGCCTGTGAGCCACAACTGTTGAGCCCATGTGCTGCAACTACTGAAGCCCATGTGCCTAGAGCCCTTGCTCCACAATAAGAGAAGCTATGGCAATGAGGAGCCCGCGCACCACAACAAAGAATAGCCCCTGCTCGCCACAACTAGAGAAAGCCCTGGTGCAGCAATGAGGACCCAACACAGCCGATTAATTAATTAATTAATTTTTAAAAAAAGAAGGAAAGAAACACTACCGATTCAGGATTCTTGTTGAAAACATGACATTAAAAAGCAAATCAACAATCTAAATAAGAAAACCACCACCTTCTAGTCATGGTATATCAGCATTCAGAATTCTGGTTAAACCAGAGCACTCAATTATAAGGAAATTGACCATGACAAAGAAATTGTTTATTTTACTTTAAATACAATCTCGAAGTTATACTCTAAATGTAAGATTGTACAGTTTCTCTCTGTGTCACTTCTTTCAAGTATTAGAAATATCCAGATAGCTTAGAATGCAATTTTCCCAACTGCAGCTTTAAATGAGACTAACTCAATGTATTTTTAAGAAAAAGAGCTACAGATGATTATAAGTAAAAGGAAATGTCCCTAAATCCCTATTACAGGATATTAATTTAAGATTTATAGGTTGTTAAGTAACCAAGTTACCAGTTTTATCATAAAAGGCTGATTTATTTCGTATTAGGCAAGTTTGATTGTAAAAAGTTACATCTTTGATTCTTTGGCAGCTGCTACTGGTGTTTGTACAGCCCTTGTCATCACCCCAGATGACTGCTGATTGACAGGACTAATAGATTTTGTTTTAATTGTAAAAGAAGACAGATGAAAGCTTTTGGCCAGATGACTAACTGCTCATCTTGAGTAATCAACATGCCTATTTCTCCCCTTCCACATTAAATATCTATTTTTAATTCACTATTAACTAATCACGGGCTGCAGTTTAAGAAAAAAAAGTAAGAGTATAATACAGAAGTTCAAGTTATCTCTGAAAAAATAGGTTTCTTTTTCTAACTTTGATACCGATTAGAAATTACTAAATACAAACACCAAGTGAAAGTTATGTACTTTCCTGGTAGTTTCTCTTCTCTGCAGTTGCAGTAATTCTCAAAATTACACTTAAAAATATAGAGAGATTGAGAGGGAGAGCACGCACATGCCTTTGAACTTCTTTTTCTCCCTAAGCACTTGAAAGAAAGCAACTTTACTTCTGTTTTTGTAATTACAAAACCAAGAAACTTAACATTTATAACACAATTTTAGCTGAGATACACCTGGAAAAGAAAGTAGACGTCTTCCTTCTTTTTGCTATATTTTATATTAATCGATATATATTCAAATTTATAATGCCACATTTTATCCAAAAACTATGTATCATATTTATGACTGACCTAATAAAAAAATTCTTTACCACTAAAATGGTGTAAGTACAGAGAAACCTTACTCTGCTACAGACTTGTGTGTGACCTGCAGAGGCTAATACTATTACTAACCAATAACCCAGATGTTCAGGGAAGAGCCACAACATTTCTGGTTTACCTGACAAAGCAATCTATAAAGATACTCTATGGCCTCAAATTTTGCTCCCATGTATTTTCAAAGCATTTTTTACTTTCTTCTTCTTTTTGTCCTACATCTACTAACTACTGAAAGGGAATTGGCATATCCTATCCTGTTCCATCCTTACATGCACACATCCAAAAGCATGCTTAATGTACATTGTCTTCCAAATTTAATAAAACTTCAACCTTAGAAAACGAATCTGTCTCAATCTAGGAAAATATAAGTAACAGAGCGAGATCTTTAAAAAGAATTGTTTCGATTCTACTTTACAAGGTAATTTTCTGGCTTTTAGAAGAAAATTACAAATAAGTATAACATCAAAAGAAATAGGTGCAAAAAAAACCTGTATTGTATTTCCCTGTTGACTAATGAGGTTGGAATGTTTTTGTCCATCTATGCTAGCAATAATTATTCATTTATGGCTAATTATCTACTTAAAGAAGAAATACACAAGAAATGATGAAATTATATAATTGTTTAAGGCATTTATCAAAATGCCTACAGTTGCTACTTCAAATCAAGAAGAGTTATAATAAATGCCTAGTCAAGGAAAAAAAGAGCGAGAAATGTCCAATATAAGCTTTAAGCAGATTTGATGGGGATGTTATGGCTTTAAGTTGTATTTCTCTATAAAAATTCCAATGATTACTTTTAAGAGGAAAGGAGTAAATGAACATAAGTATCTGTTAAGTCAGCAAAGCAGAAAATGTTATACTCAACACTACAATAGTAATAATGCAATGCTCAAAAACATGAAGAGCAAGCTACCTCTCACTTTATACTTGAATGATGTCCCTGCTAAATGACTTTGATGAGCAATAAGGGGTTCTTATTTGGTTTATATATAGATATAAATGGGCAAATGTATGGATGGGTTTCAGAGGTTAGTGGCCAAAAGCCTTTTTTGGAATCACATAACTCATACCACAAACACTGATCCTCACATCTTTTCACTTGTGCTTTAATACCTTAAATATATCTAAATTCTATGTAGTCTGCACCTTTTGCCATTCAATAATATTAAATAAGTTAAATTTTATTCAGTCCTCAATAAGAAGTTTAAAAACTTTTTAAAACTCAGAGAGAAAGCCCTTATTCCATAAACACTAAAAGTCTAATTTTTATTTTAAAAATCAATTATGTATTTTTTAAAGTGTATTGATAACATTATTAACAATTACTATCAATGGATAATACAAATTGCCATTTTCTTATTTCCAGTCACCTACTTCTTCACTCAAATTACTGAAAACATAGTTCAGTATTTTTCATGAAGAAATACAGATATTACAAACCATGCACCTAGTAAGAAAAAGATTCCAGATTAATAGTCAAGAACTTAAAAACCACTGTCGGTCCTCAACATTCCTAAAGATCTCTGGATCATTCTAACTCCCCAAATTTGCAAAAGATACTATAGCATATACCTTACTCCACAAAATCCACTAAAATATGACTGAAATTTTCAGGTGACCCTTTTAAGACCCTTGATGGTTCTATAAATAATGGACTAAAGTAATTTACGATGCCATTAAAATAAATCCTGGCATGCAAATAAACTCTAAAGTCCATTAACTTACATCATTACAGAAGCTACATTAACCTTACCTGTCTGTACAAAACCAGAGTAGTGCTTCCACGGGCTGATGATGGCCACCACATAGCACATAGGCCATCATGATAAAGAGAAGGACGGCAGCGGATATTGTACAGCAGGGAGAAGTCAGATTACACTAGCAGTAATCCAGACGTGGGTATATTTATAAACTGGTTGAATACAAGGTTGCTGGGTAACCAGCTATACCCACTCATTAGCTAAGCAACTCGTAGGCCACTGCGTGCTTTAGCAAGATCACAAATTTCTATATCACTCTTTGGGGTCACCAGAACAATTTAAATCTTAAATGTTAACACATTTGGAAATGCCAGGTGCTTTGGCATATGTATGTATAATTAACCTTATGAAATAACTTGAAAAAATACCTAATAAAATAACTGCTCATAAAAAGATGCAATAGTATGGAAATGCAAAAGACCCCGAATAGCCAAAGCAATCTTGAGAAGGAAAAATGGAGTTGGTGGAATCAGGCTTCCTGACTTCAAACTATACTACAAGGCCATAGTGATCAAGACAGTATGGTACTGGCACAAAAACAGAAAGGAAGATCAATGGAACAGAATAGAGAACTCAGAAGTAAGCCCAAACACATATGGGCACCTTATCTTTGACAAAGGAGGCACGAGTATACAATGGAAAAAAGACAGCCTCTTCAATAAGTGGTGCTGGGAAAATTGGACAGCTACAGGTAAAAGAATGAAATTAGAACACTTTCTAACACCATACACAAAAATAAACTCCAAATGGATTAAAGACCTACATGTAAGGCCAGACACTATCAAACTCCTGGAGGAAAACATAGGCAGAACACTCTATGACATCCATCAAAGCAAGATCCTTTTTGACCCACCTCCTAGAATCATGGAAATAAAATCAAGAATAAACAAATGGGATCTCATGAAACTTAAAAGCTTTTGCACAGCAAAAGAAACCATAAACAAGACTAGAAGGCAACCCTCAGAATGGGAAAAAATAGTTGCCTACGAAACAATGGACAAAGGATTAACCTCCAAAATATACAAGCAGCTCATACAGCTTAATACCAAAAAAGCAAATAACCCAATCCACAAATGGGCGGAAGACCTAAACAGACATTTCTCCAAAGAAGACATACAGATGGCCAACAAACACATGAAAAGATGCTCAACATCACTCATCATCAGAGAAATGCAAGTCAAAGCCACAATGAGGTATCACCTCACACCAGTCAGAATGGCCATCATCACAAAATCTGGAAACAACAAATGTTGGAGAGGGTGTGGAGAAAAGGGAACTCTCCTGCACTGTTGGTGGGAATGTAAGTTGGTACAGCCACTATGGAAAACAGTTTGGAGGTTCCTTCAAAAACTACAAATAGAACTACCATATGATCCAGTAATCCCACTCCTGGGCATATACCCAAAGAAAACCATAATCCCAAAAGAAACATGTACCAGAATGTTTATTGCAGCACTATTTACAAAAGCCAGGACATGGAAGCAACCGAAATGCCCATCAACAAATGAATGGATAAAGAAGATGTGGCATATATATACAATGGAATATTACTCAGCTATAAAAAGGGATGAGATGGAGCTATATGTAATGAGGTGGATAGACCTAGAGTCTGTCATACAGAGTGAAGTAAGTCAGAAGGAGAAGACAAATATTGTGTGCTAACTCACATATATGGAATCTAAAAATGGTACTGATGAACTCAGTGACAAGACAAGAACAAGGACGCAGATGCAGAGAACGGACTGGAGAACTCGAGGTTTGGGGGGGCGAAGGGGAAGCTGAGATGAAGTGAGAGAGTAGCACAGACATATATATACTACCAACTGTAAAATAGATAGCCAGTGGGAAGTTGCTGTATAACAAAGGGAGTTCAACTCGAGGATGGATGATGCCTTAGAGGACTGGGACGGGGAGGGTGGGGGAGAGTCGAGGGAGGGAGGGAAAACGGGGGGAAAAAAAAGATGCAATAAAAGGTTGTCCTTTCACAAGGAAATTAGGCTCTAAGTAATTACTTGCACCTCACACTTTACATTTCCACAATAAACAAATAAATAAGTAAATAAACAAATGTGTCTTACTGTTCAACATCTTCCTGCCTTTTCCTATGGTGATGGCCTGCATGAAACAAAACCCTCTCACCTCCCTCAAGTGTATGAAACCTTCTCTATTTCCCTCACAGTCCTTTCTCAGTGAATCCATGATCCATAGTACATACTTCTGTTAGAATACTCAGAACACTGTATTATAACTGAATATTAATATATGCCTCCCAACTACACCTTGGCAAGGATCATACCTTTCTAAGGCTGTTTTGAAGTATGATCTCTTTACCCAAGCCATACTATAAGTCTGATAACAATTTCCTTTTAATATAGTCCCAGGTAAAAGCATCTCATACCTAAATGTGTTTGTCTCTTAGCTGTTTCTAGTAAAGTTCTTTCTTACCACTTGGCTTTGATGGGAGGTGATTTCTCACCTCTGGGTTTTACCATACCAAACCATAACCACATTTAGTCAAACATTTAGATCTTTGCTAATTTCCAGTTAGCCCCTATCCATATGTTCCCCTTTCACAAACCTCCTGGATTAGCTCAGTAAGGAATGGCTGCTGGCAGCTGTATGCCGTTCAATTTTGCTACCACTAAAGCATGTGAGTATTTCATTGTTTAGGCGTTGTAGAGACTCTTAGCAAACATTTACTCTGGGTTCTTGGATTAGAAGAACATTTGTGGTAGGCAAAAGGTAAATAATAAACCACAATGCTACTCAACCAGTGACCTAAAAGCCTTTTGACATCTGACTCTATTGCTTACTAAATCATTGCACATATAAACAAAGATTCAACCCTTTGTTTCTACTACCAATTATATTTCTAAAACATAGTTCTTCAGTTATTTGGTTTATTTAAAATAAGCTAAAGTAAGGCACAATAGTTCAGTGGCTTGCAAACTAACAAAAAGTATCAGAATATGAATTCATCTATTACTGACTGACTACATACAGCTGGATGTGTCATAATATAAGCTGTCAGATCTCTGGTTTCCTCCAATATAAGTCTATTATACAAATTTCAACTATAATGGAGCAATACCCATGCATCTTCAGTTCTGTGTGTCAGAGACAAAAAACAAAATTCAATATATTCAATACCTAGTACTGCCAAGCACTATGTTGGGCACACGGGAGAAGACAAATAAGAGCCATCACTGTTCTTTAGGGGTTTAAGATCTAGTGGGAGAAACCGATATAAATAAGCAATAAGCAATGAACAATTCGCTCTTGAAGATACGACTGAAGACAGCTCATCAGGCCCTTCCAGATAAGTTGTATGGCTGATATATTGTGTGTAACAAACACATGTTGAACAAATGAACTAATGAAACAATCAAACTGTAATAATTGCTCTAATAAGGATAAAACAGTAAAAAGGGGGGGAGGGGAGGGTGATTAATTTCAACTTACTGGGTCTCAGAGAACCTCTTGAAGAGGAAGGCTTGAGTAAGGCCTTAAAGAATGAGTTCCATTTGGGCAGAGCCCAACGATATCTCCCCGGTCTTGCTTTCCCCTGGGGTCCATTCACTCTGATAGTGGCTGTCACCATCTTACTGGCACCAAGAGGTGTGTTGCTTCCCTTATCAAATTTCAAAAGGCACTTGGTAAACATTTGTTCAATGAAAGACCCAACTAGTGGAAGTAGAGGAAAACAACAAAACCTTCCTTTAATTCTTTTCAGTTACAGCTGATGACATTTTCAGAAAGACTCAAAATGCCAAGATTAAGAAATCTAAGCAGAGAATATCATTAATTATTTAATTAATTCAATAAAAAGTCTGACTTACACAGTCAACTTTCTAAATCTATCTTCATATAGTTAGGTGGTTTGCCCAAGGAGTTGTATCAGGTCATTCTAATTCCCAAAATAGCTACATTCTAACCCCAAAGATTCTCTGCAACTTCCCAAATTTCTTACTTTCTACTTCCTAAGGCTGCTTTGATGTTAAGGGACCACTTGGTGATGCACCATGCAAGAGCTAATTGGAATATTTTGACAAGGCTTAGGGCACACTCCTACTAGATTCTTGTTCTTATCTAAGCTACCTGGCAAGGCTAAGGTGCACAGAGTCAATGACTCTCCCTGACATTCCCTTAACCAAGTTCAGCAATGGCCTTTCATCCCATTATAGCTCCAAAAGAATGATAGCACTCCATCAAAAAAAGTAACCAAACAACTGAACAATTCATACCTTCATTCATGACTTAAAGACAGTATTACATTTCACACTATCACAGGCAGCATCACACTTAGAGATTCTTTTCCTACTACCTCAAACTTATTGGTCCTTAAAAAGTCAGGAAAGGAAAATGTTTTCCCAATTGTGAAATTCACCAAGGGAACTACACCCTCTTATCCAACTTTATATTGTCAAAATTTTTAGTCCTTTAAAATAATAAAGTGAAACCCTCATAATGTTTTCCAGGAAAAACAGTAGGGAAGTATTTTAAGCACTATAATAAATTAAATGTGAGAAAAATAGTTTGGCACTTGGCAATATGTTCATATCTCTGGGGAAATGTTAAATCCAGGAACTTGATAAGTGGATTTTACTACGTCACATTTTACACTTTCTAACTTTTACAAGATAAGTTTTCTTTTTACCTTCCTGCCGCTATCAGTATTTTTTTTCTCACATTCTCTATCCCTATAGTCTTCTCACTTCGATTACTTCTCTTGCCTTCTTTCTTCTATTTCCTTCTAATTAATTTCAGCCATAAGAAAGAAAGAGTATTTCCATACTGACTATGTGTAGGAATTCTTACATCGAATCCAAAACAAAAGATATGTTAAGAAAGAAGTTCCCAACACATATATTTTCATGTTATTAAAAAAGAGGTCAGGGACTTCTCTGGTGGCCCAGTGGTTAAGAATCCCCATGCCAAAGCAGGGGACACAGGTTTGATCCCTGGTCCAGGAAGATCCCACATGCCACAGAGAACTAAGCCCATGTGCCACAACTACTGAGCCTGCGCTCTAGAGCACGTGAGCCCCAACTATTGAGCCCATGTGTCACAACTATTGAGGCCGTGTGCCACAACTACTGAAGCCTGCACACCTAGAGCCCATGCTCTAGGTGCACAGAGAAGCCACCAGAGTGAGTAGCCCCCACTCACGGCAACTAGAGAAAGCCCACCTGTAGCAACAAAGACCCAACACAGCCAATAAATAAATAAATAAATAAATAAATAAATAAATAAATAAATTTATTTTTTTAAAAAGAGGTCATATTTGGGAAATATTTGGTTGAATAAAAGTAAAGAAGTCTCTCTTCTCCCCTCCATTCTTATTCGTTTAATTATAGGACTACTCAGAACCCTCACAATATGCCAAAAGAGATACTGTGTACATGTCTTTTAAATTTATTTAACCATAGAATTTTTTCATGTTCAGTGAATCCAGTGGAATGTACTTTAAGAACAGTTTTCCTAACAGTATGGAGGTTCCTTGAAAAACTAAAAACGGAACTACCATATGACCCAGCAATCCCACTACTGGGCATATACCCTGAGAAAACCATAATCCCAAAAGAAGCATGTCCCATAATGTTCATTGCAGCACTATTTACAATAGCCAGGACATGGAAGCAACCTAAATGCCCATCAACAGATGAATGGATAAAGAAGATGTGGCACATATATATACAGCGGAATATTACTCAGCCATAAAAAGGAATGAAATTGAGTTATATGTAGTGAGGTGGATGGACCTAAAGACTGTCATACAGAGCAAAGTAAGCCAGAAAGAGAAAAACAAATACCGTATGCTTACTCACTGATGAACCCAGTGACAGGGCAAGAATAAAGATGCAGATGTAGAGAATGGACTTGAGGACATGGGGTGGGGGGTGGGGGGCAAAGGGGAAGCTGGGACGAAGTGAGAGAGTAGCATTGACATATATACACTACCAAATGTAAAACAGAAAGCTAGTGGGAAGCTGCTGCACAACACAGGGAAGTCAACTTGATGATGGGTGATGACTTAGAGGGCTGGGATAGGGAAGGTGGGAAGGAGTCACGGGAGGGAGGGGATGTGGAGATATATGTATAAATACAGCTGATTCACTTTGTTGTACAGCAAAAACTGGCACAACAGTGTAAATCAATTATATTCCAATAAAGAGCTTAAAAAATTAAAAAAACAAAAAAAAGCTTTAAAAAAATGGATTTCCTAAATTAAAAAAAAATTAAGGAAAAAATTTAATACAGGTATAATACATTCAAAAGGTGTGTATATTAAAGTTTCAGGAAAAAAAAGAGGACTTTATGCCACAAGGCAAAAAGGGGTTGGGGGGGAGGTAGCTCGCATTTTATTAAGAATCCAACTGTGAAAACTAATCTAACTAGGAGTGAATATGTAGGAAATGTGTTAATCTTCCAAAACTATTTAAGAGGAAATCAAGCTATGAACAATAATATGACAACATGGAAGTAATAAATGAAATAGGAATGGAGAACTCCTTTAAAATTAGTTTACTTTAGTTACTTTTAAAAGTCACTGTAATAAAAATGAAAGGATAAGCAGTGAGAAAGTCTATACTACAGAAAATACATGGTGGTTACTAACCTAGACAACAATTTCCACACATAGTTCAATGCTTAGCTCATATCACCTCCTCTTCCTTCTCCTGCTTTTCAGTGTTCCCACAACATCCTATACGTGGTACTATTGTTATCATATTGTATTGAAATAATTTATTTTCTCATCTGACTTCCTGTCTAGACTGTAAGCTCCTTGAGAATGGGGACCATATTATACCTGAATCTAACACTTCATAAATTATTAGAGTGCTTATAGTTAGTAAATTAATTGGTTCTCTCAAATTCAGTAATTACTAAGTTACTTAGCAAACATTCATAAGGATTAACTGTATACCCAAAATGTTGGAATAAGGGAATCACTATTAAGCATTACTCATTTTTTCTCCTCATGATATAAATAGCCAGCACCTGGCACATACTAGGCCCTCAATAAGTGCATATTGAAATAATCATTCAATCAATTAACCCAAGTTTGATTAGAAGTTTAGGCCTTAGTAGAGGGGGCAGGATACATCAGGATCTAAGAACAACTCTTTAATCACTCATGAGTTTTGCATCTCAGAACTATCTCTGCCTGATCCTACCTAAAAGCTGCTGTACTCAAGCCTGGCTTCTGATGCAGCTGGCAATAGGAGAGACAGAAATTTCAGCACTAAGGCACCATTCTCATCACTGCAACCAAATGAAATTCCTACACAAGGTAAAGAAATAGGTGCTAATTGAAAAACTGAGAATTTTTAAAGCCACCCTAACAGCTCTGAAGACTGAAATCACTTTTTTTTTTTGTAGACAATCACAGTCTAACAATAAGTTAACTTCCCTTACTTAGCACCTTTGTCACCTATGTAGACACATGTCCATCATTTCCTTTTCAATATTTTTTCCAATTAACTATATTCTAGTGTAAACCCATTCTTCCCACTCCAATTTTCTCCCTGTCTTAACTACATACAAGTTATCTTTCCCAGATGGTATAATTAAATACTTAAAAAAGTAGTCAGAATTCTGTCTTCACAAAAATGCCCAGAGATACAGCACTTCTTTTAAGCTACAGCAATTACCCATCAGCCTAGAGGCCATCTAAATTTTAAAATCTTCAGGGAATAACATGACAGGAGAACACTCCAAGTATGAGTTAAAGACTCTTTTCACCATCCAGACTATGACTTCTTTGGAAGCTTATTCTCCTAGTAGAGATGTACTATTCTTTCACAATTTGCTTAGGATGGACGTATAAGTTCTCTCCAACAAGGGCTCTGGAATATGATTTTTTTAAAGACTGCATTTAACAGTAATTCAAACAGAAATGTGAATTAAAGCAGTAATTTCAGATATAGTGAAAAGTTGTAATGTCCATTCAAAGTAACAAGGGCACACAGCATTAATCTTCTAAAAAAGATTCAAATGCTATGAGTAGAGCAATTCTATTTCTTGGTAGGAACAAATTAAGATGATTTCCCTTACAGAAATTGCCATAATTACAAGTAATTATCTTGTACTCTCTAAACTTACCACTATAGCACATTCTGCAAATATCATTCCCTTCAAATACTTTATTTGGAAATACAGGAGAGATTGTTGCTTTGTGAATTGTGCTACAGACCTCAAACTGATCCTTTAACAGTTCTACGTAATATGTGTAGTAAAGAGATGACATTCTGAAGTTGGAAAGGCTTGAAATTCCAAATTTATGATATTCCTATCATTAGGTAACTAATACTACCCAAAGGATTACAAATAAAATGAGAATGGCAAACATTCAAAGATAAACTTGAGTCAAATATGGACTTATGCGTGAAACAATGAGGAGAATCATTCTGATGTGCATACGGCAATCACGAAAAACATGTAAACAGCTGCTGTAGTATTTATAAAAACCCTTGCAGAGCCAAATAAAATCCCATCATTTACAACCTACTCAGCTTTTCATTTCTCTTTAGTAAGAAATTGTGAGAAAAACCAGTTACTCACCGAGCATTAAGAGGAGAGTAAGCATGTGAAAACCTAATTCACCATCTTTGGGGCCGATTACTGTCTGGATTTCAGCTGACGCTTGAAGTCTATTCTCCAACCAAACTGGGATTCCTTACCTTGTTGTAAAAACATGCTCAGAGCTTGGCTTTCTCTCCATTATTCTTGCTGCCTGGATGGTCTCCTCGTCTCCATCCGGTAAGCCCACCAAGTCTAACTGAAACGCCACCCCACCATGCAAACTCTCTTGGTAGACTAATTCTTACCCCTTCCCCTTCTTCCACCAATTCAGCTGTGCCCTCTCCTTTAAGTCACTCTCTCTGGTGATACTTAACATATGCCACCTCACATTTTAGGCAGTGTACACTTGTCTTATCCTCCCTTCTAGAGGAAATGTATTTTATTCATATTTGCATCTCCAGTAGTTTTAATAAATGTTTACTAATTTGATCATTTAAAAGAAATTTGATTTTTAATATTATTATTGAAATAGCCTCTAAAAGGGCTACAGAGTCCATTAAGAAATCATATATATTTTTAATATGTAAATTTCTCATTCTTTTTTTTTTAATTTATTTATTTTTGGCTGCTTTGGTACTGCTGCTGCACATGGGCTTTCTCTAGTTGTGGCGAGTAGAGGCTACTTTGTTGTGGTGTGAGGGTTTCTCATTGCTGTGGCTTCTCTTGCTGCAGAGCACAGGCTCTAGGCACATGGGTTTCAGTAGTTGTGGCACACAGGCTCAGTAGTTGTGGCTCACAGGCTCTCAAGCACAGGCTCAGTAGTTGTGGCACACAGGCTTAGTTGCTCTGCAGCATGTGGGATCTTCCCAGACCAGGGATCAAACCCATGTCTCCTGCATTGGCAGGCAGATTCTTAACCACTGTGTCACCAGGGAAGCCCCATGAAATCACATATTTTGTAAACTTTGAACAAATATCTGGTTCTATTTAATCAAAAATTGTACATTTTTATATTAGTGTTAAAATACATCCATGGTGATATCATAACCTCTGTGCCTATCTTCCCTAGTTTATTTGGTCAGTATAAGTGTTAATTATATTTGCATATGTAATTACACATAATCAATAACCTATAATTTAAGCTCCTTCCTTTAGTTGATACTTCTTAAAGTTAGAATTTTTAATTTAAATTTTAAAGAAAAAAAGAAATCTACTCATTTTCTCCACATTTTTATCCTATTTTAATCAACTTCTAAAGGTCAGCAGTATATTCTATAGACTTATAATAATTTAAAAATTAGCTTTAGGGATTTTACATTCTCATTCATTCTTAATCCGGAATGATGGAGTACAACAATATATTATGAATTCACTTTTAAAAATTAAGTCAGAGAGTTCTGTTCAAATTAATACCGATAATTTACCCACAGTTAGTTATACTAGAAACAACGGTTCCATATAATAGCCCAGTTCTTCTAAATTGTTTGTTTCATGATCACTATAAATGGGATAGCATTTATATTGTTCATTAAAATTTCTTAAGAACCATAGCTATCATCACATATAATCAGAACAGTGACACGTACATTCTGATAGATTTATCATCAGTGAGGTCTCTTTCACATTAGTGTAAACCTACGTAAACTGCTTACTTTTCAGATAAATTATTCTCTCTTTATTGATAGTGGTCATTAATTTTTCTTCCCTTACTCCTGGTCCTTCTGTGTCACCTACTCTCACCTAGAGCTGATCTTATCTTAAAATTACAAAGTACATGCAATTTGTGGTCAATATCCTTCTCCCTATTTCCACTTTCAGCTATCTTTTTCTCCTGTCCTCACAAAAGCTACCCCTTTAATGCTACTTCCTTCCTACTCAGGGTCACCATCAAAGTGACCCCATCCTCCACCTCAAACCAGGCCTCTCAGTGACCAGGGACCTGAGGCTTCATGAATCCCTCCCTACCAGGCATATCAAGAGGTATAAGGATCCCATTTCGGAATGTCTTGCTGGATGACAGAGCAGTAAAGTTAACAGAGAGCAAACAAATGCTACTGTCATATCTGCATTTTACTACAGATTTTTAAAGCATTGGCACAAAAGAATTTTAGGAAAAGAGGTCACAGAAAAGGTGTCTGAAAACAAATAGATTTCTTCTTGTTTTCAAAATATATCATCTAAAAAACGTTTTTTTTCCCCCAAAACAAGCCCACCATAGATTCTGAATTCCTAGAGAAGAGGTAGAAGCAGTACAGCCCAGTAGATACGGCCCTCTTCTTAGAGTACCCAGGTCTACGACCAGCATCTGAATAGCTACATGATTCTGAGGGAGCCATCTTACCCTACTGGTATTCTACTTCCTAATCTGTAAAATTAAATGCTCCTTAAGGTTCCTTTCATTTCTAAAAAATGTTTCAGTCTCAGTATTATAAATGCTGACTAGCAACAGCCTAGGCTAAAACAAAAAGGATTGTTTAAAATTAATAATATTTATGTCACTAAAGAGATAATGTTTTAGTTAATTAATATGTAACTAATTAATATTTAAATAAACCCCACATTCCTTGGTCATTTCTTCTCACAGGCAATCACATATACTCCCTAAAATATACAAAAATACCCTTCACATAAACTACTAATACTAGTTCCCTCTGCAATAGTTTATTATTATGTATATATCTGAACAAGTTATTGAAAATAAATGCCAAGCCAGATACTAAAGCTAAGTCAGGAAAGGGAAAACTAGAGTGGTATCTATCAAATCATTCAAAATGTTTTCAGTCTCTGTGACCAAGCATCCTCAAATGTATCTAACTTTCAGTAATCAATAGCCTGATAAATATCTCACTTATCAAAAGGTCACTTATTAACCACCTTAAACATCTAAAACACAGCCTAAAACCAGAAAGTATTTAAAAACAAAAAACCCACAAAAAACCTCTAAGTAGTCAAAATAGAAAGTCACAGTTCATACTCTAAAGTTCATATACTCATAAGAGAAATCCTCATTCAGAGTCCACTTACTTTCATCTCAGTCACAAGGTAAGGTTCAGTTAGCTGCGTTTCTCATCCACCACAGACAGGAAACAAATACATAAAACAATTGCAAGAGGTAGGCACACGACAGCAGCATTACTTTGGGCAACATGGAGAGAAAGGTAAAAACCACACAAAGAAGTCATAAAAGTATTTTAAAAGAAACAAGAAAAGCAATCTGGGGTCATTCAGCATAGGAACAAATAATTTTACATTCCTTAAAGGCTCCTATAGTAGTGCTGCATTATGCCAAAGCAGAATAGTTCATGTTTGTGATAATAATCCTGAGTAATCAGGGGAAGCTTAGTACCTTCTGTTTAAGAAGACAGAAAATGTGTTACATATTTTAGAAAATCTCACATTAAAAAATGGCTGAAATTTAATAAGGGCTAGCAGTTAATGAATTAAGTTTGAGTTAACAAGAAATTCACAAGAACACCACACCTAAATTATTAGTGAAGTGATTTTCCATGAAAATCATGGTAACTACAAAATATTAAAATTCATAATTAAGCTCTCAAACACATTTTTAGTCTTAATTTCAATATTTATGACCACCATTCCCAACCCCCCAAATACTAATTGAACCAAAGTAAATTTCTAGTTTTGTAGGTAAAAGATGGTGAAATATCAGCAGTTTCACATGGTTCAACATAATATATATACCAAAATTATTATCAATAAAGTGGTTTGCATTTATCTTTTATTTCTCCAGACCACCCTCGGTTGGAAAAAAACTAATTATTAAGTAATAAAGACCTGAAGTCCACTAAAATGATCATAGGTCCACCATTACTCACTATGACATTTTCTTTCTACTCCCCCAAAACATAATAATCTTATTTATTTACGCCTGAGAATCTCAACTCTACAAACACACTTCCAAAAATACCTGACAGATCTGGGTTTAAGCATTTCAGCTTTTCACAGATAACCACAATTTAACATAATCCTGAAAATGAGTGTGTACATTTCTGTTATACTCCTTTATAAATATTTAAAATATAAAATATGCTTAACAATTAACTGTCAGAGTAATGAGGTAATGAATCAGATAAATATAATGGACATTCAAGGTTTTTAGTTATATAAAACAAGTAGGCCTTCAGTCTGTTTTCAGATTCAAATATTGTATTTTGTTTTTCCTTATAACAAGGAATACCCACATTGGACAAGTCAAATTAAGGAATCACTTATCAATTTAAAGAAAAACCAATTTCTAATCTATTGATAATAAATGTTGTTATGCCAGTATAGGATATAAGTTATCCCAGAATGTACAACAAAGTATCCTTGTAGGTTTCTTCCTTCTCTACTCCCACTACTATCTTTCTAGGTTCAAGTCTATGTATACTGTGTGTTTAGGAGAGTATGTTATCGAAACACAATGAATTCCCACAATGACCTCCTGGCTCCCAACTCCACTTTGTCCCTATTCCAAATGGTAACTGCTCTGTAACTCAGAACTACTTCAAAATCTGTGTTTCCACAAGCCTCAGTCTCCCAACTTGATGTAAATCCAAAATACTACCTCCCACAAAGTAAATAATTCTGGAAATACAAGTGCATTCATGAATGGACATTGACTTACATAAGCAGACATAAGCTACAGAAATTTCAGTTCTTTGATAGTCCAAAATGAGACACCTACCAGCAGAAAGCTTATATGCAGCTCTGACAACTGACATCAAGTTTATTTCAGGTACTTTTTCCAGAAATGCTAAATTTATTACACAGAAGGTGTAAGCCAAAGGATACAATTTTATGTTTTTCCTTATAGGCTAAAAGAATAGGATACTCAAAATAACAAAGATAGAACACTCTAACAGAATAAATAAAGTGTGCTGAAGAAGGAATATAGTTAAAGGGCTCAATCATGTGAGAATACTCCTCTCAGCTACAAAAATCTAAAAGGGGGGACTAACAAGAAAATTCAGGACAAAACCTTCATACATATCCTAAAAATGTCAGTTAAATGATATAATTTTTATAGCTTTCAATAAAACTACATGGTTATAGCACATCAATAAAAGCAAAGTCTTAAAGCTGAGACATACATTGTTATTAATGATATAATGAATTCACTGTGGAAGCTAAAGCTGACAAGGTCAGCAGGGATTTCAGGTTTTCTCTTGCTTCCGCTGTGTTTTCCACAGCATGTCATCACTGTGATTGACTAGCAAAATGAAGGTGGCTGCTGGCGCCTTTTCTTGAAGTTGGTCCAATTAAACTCTGTAGCCTTTTACACTGGCAATGTTTACTGGCTAGCTCCTGAACAGTAAAGGTGCCAAATCAGATTTCCTCGTCACTGACTTCCTTCACTTCTTATCAAGTCTATCAACTATTCCCAGCTTCTCAAATGTCCCTGGAACTAGTTCTCTATAGATGACCATTCCCTACCAGTTTTACAAAATCAAAAATATTTCAGGCTGAAGGGAATACAGATTTACTCCAGTGGTTTACAACCATGGCACTGGTATCTTATGAGCCAGTTGTGAGATATATCACAACTGTAACTTTTTCCTCCGTTTTTCCAATTCAGGTAAAGTTCATATAACATAAAATTAACCATTTTCAAGTGTACAATTCAGTTGGATATAGCACATACACAATGTTGTGCAGCTATCACCTCATAACTGGGACTTTATTTTTAATAGATGCAGAGTTAAGATTATCCCTTTGAATTACCGTGACTCATAGTCAATATGGTGTTCTGAGGGGGTAAGAAATAGAGATAAACTTGCAAGTTAGGCATTTCCAATAACTGGCAAGTCAGAGAACCTTGCCAGCTGGTTGAAGATCACTGACCATCACATTCCATAAATGCACTGCATTTTTTCAAATATTCACTCTCTCAGTTCCTACTCCGTTCCTATGCCCTCAACCTTATACTGACAGAGGCAGACATACTGACAGTTACAGCACAGAACTACAACTATGGCTCATACAAGTATGGTCAAAGGAGGGTGTGGCCAACTATGCCCAGCAATTACATAGAAAGATTCACTAAGGGGAGAAGATTGAGTGAGTTCTTACAGTATGACCAGTGACAAAAGTAAGCGAGTTAAGAAGAGTTAATGAGAAGATATTCTAGGTAAAGGCAGAAGTATGTACAAATGCACAGAAGCCTGGTAAGCTGTGTCCAGCTAGATTACAGGGTACCATCATACTAACAGAAAAAGTGCAGTAAGCACATTTTATGTGCCAGACTCTCCTTGCACGCATTTTACATTTTATCTTCAAAGTCACACTAAGAGCTAGGTGGCCACTCACATTAAATGGATGAGACACCTGAAGTACAGAGAGGCTGAATAACCTGCCTATGCAGCTACTAAGAGGCTGTACCCAGGCAGTCTAGCTTCAGAGCCCATCCTCTTCATCACTATACTATGTAACCTACACTACATTCTTCTTTTTTCTTCTCCTCTTTAATAAAATTAATCACTTAAGGCAAGGTATTTTATGACGGAAACTAAGTACACCACAGCACACTGAAGGTGAACAAATGACTAGCATGAACAATGAGAGGGCACCACTAAGAACCCCTCGTGTCCCCTGAACAAACAAGAGAAGAGTGGCAAACCATACTGAAAGAGCACAGCTTAACTTATTTCCTATTCTTTAGATTAAAAAATACACAAAAACAGAAGTCCTCATATTTCCCCATAACCCAGTCATTTTCTTGCACACTCCCTAGCCCAAGATGTGCTCACCCCACTTTGGAGACCTCTACTAGACAACGGAGAGACATGGCAGAGTTTTAAGAAGGTGAATAATACATGTGTTTCTTTAAACAATTACTTTAGAAGGAATAAAAGGGGGAAATTAGAGGAAAAAAGAGACAAGGAAAAGAAAAATCATTAGAATGCCATTTGTAATAGATCCAGCAAGTGACAATGAGGCGCTAAACTATGACAGTGGGGAGTTGGATATGAAAGATTAAATGACATGCCCAAGCACACAAGTCATGGCAACTGACAGAACCAAAACCCGGGTCTCTAGGTTGCACTGATTTGGGAATGGTGTATAGATGGAACTGCAGAAAGACCTTTATCATGAAATTTCTAAGACTTCTCTTTAAAACTACTTTTGTCCCCAGTGCTTATTTTTAAGTCTAATTTTATGCTATACGCAAACTCTTGTCCAAAATGAGTAATATACTAGTATCAACTAGCACAGCATTTAGGCAGGTAACTAATCCAGAAACAAAATACTTTATCATAGAAAAAGTTCAGGGATGTGAAATACAGTCTTTTGTTAAAGTAATAAGCTATTCCGAGACACAAATTTACAAGATGCAATCCTTATAAGTGAGCTTTGAAATAAGCTTTTTAAATGAAGCTCTATCAGAGAAGTCATTTAAGAAGCCAGATTCACATTATATTAATGTGACAAGTATAACAAGATAAACACATCATATGATTCTCAAATGACATAATTAATGTAGCTTATGTGACATATTCCTATTAATGATCTTTTATTATGTGTGAACAGTAAAATAACATTAGATAAGCAATGAAAAAATCCAATCAGCAGCAGCCTTGCAGAAGGTTTTGACTGCAGTCTTATTTACACAGTGTTATCTGATACTAATCCTGGGATTTTAAAGAGCAAAAATCACTTCAGAATTGTAAACAAACATGTTCCTATGAGATGAGCATTTTAATTACTATCATTTCTACAAATACAAAGTAAAAATAATGTGCTGCATGGTAGCGTCTTAACGTGAAAACAGGGGAAAGTATATTTTGCCAGGCCAATAAGGTTATGTTAATAAAAGGATCATGACACTGGATCCAGAGCCTGGTAGTGTGTCTTAACAACGCCTGCCATGGAGCCTGTGTGGAAAGTGTAGTTGTCCCCTCCCTGATGTTGTCTACAAAAGATTAGAAGTGAGTGCCAAAATATTCTGGTTTTCTTTAATAATCCACTACAGTCTAATACCTATGAAGTCAAGTGAAATATTCTGAACCTTTTTACATTTAAAGATCATACCACCCTAAAATAAACACAAGTTTTACAAAGCAATAGTTCTTATTTACTTTTACATCAAATAAATATTTACTGAGCAACTAGATTATCCCTGGCACCAAAAAAGAGGTATGAAGTATGGTTCCTGAATTCAAGGTACGTAAAGCATAATTGAGAGGCTAAGATAAAAAAAGGTTATCATCAGTAAAGGACAATCAGCCTAAAAGGGCACAGATTCTAAATGTTCCAGGAATTCAGAGGCAGATAAAATCACTGTTGCTTCAAGAAGGGGAGGGGAGAAGAGCATCTTGGTGGTATTATCCAGAAATGAGGGAGCAAAGCTACGGCTAAATAAGCTCCTCACTGGTCCTGAGGATGGAACATGATTAATCATGTTCTGTTGGTTTCTTTGTGAAAAAGGTAGCAAACCCTAATTGAATACTCCAGAGCCCACCTCTTGAATTTTAGTATTCAGTTAAACCCAGCAAATAAGCAGAAGAAAGAAGAGTAAAGAGCTCCCTTTCAATCATGTACCCCTGCTGCATGCTCAGTTAGAAACAAAGAGACCTAGAACCTATGGTCATTCTCTTACAGTGAGCCCAGAATTTACAAAAGCCAGTACTGGTAGCGGCTGATAGGGCAAGTTAACAACCAATCCTAGCCATGAAGCCCAGCTATAGCAAATGCTGCTTTGAGGCAGCATTTTACAGATGATCTTCTTAGCTTTGTTAAAATCACATCAATGTAATATCACTTTTCATCTGTGGTGTAAATGGTTTTTATGAAACAGTTTGATAAAACACATGGCATGTGACTGTACCACTACAAATGTGTTAGCAGACCCAGCCAGAAACCACTGCAATGATCTGATCATTGAATCTGAACCTGATCTGAATTTGAATGTGAGTATTCTTGCAAGAGTAAAAAAAATAAACCTAATCTTTGTAAAGACTTATTGGTGCCCTACAGGAGTTGAATATTCTTCCAAGGAAGCTTCCGTTTACAATGTAGAAGCAAGAATTGTTCTCAAGCCACCAACAAGTAATCACACAGTATTTGATGGCTCAGCTTATTTTTTAATCTTCCATGAGCTCTGCAGAACTATATCTGGATCCTTATAACATGATGATTTGGGATTATGAATGCAGTGAATAAACACAACCTTCTGGTATAGCAATTTAAGCATCACAGAGTGAGTAAATACTGCAGAGTGAATCCTAACACTTGAAACAGAATCTTCCAGAGTCCAGAAATCCACCTGACTGCCAAGAATAATACTTCCGTGGTTCAAGCAATACCAGTACCCAGAGGGGTTTCCACAGACATAATCACATGAGTTACTGCATATTGGGTAAAATAGAAAAAACAGACATTTATGAATGTATAGTTTGCAGACATCTTAAAAGTACTCATAAATATGCAATTTACAAATATAGAAGAAATTGGGGGGAGGGCTTTAGGAACACACAGCATCTGTTTAAATTGCTTAATTATATGGTTTCTTCTATGGGTTTTCCTCATCCTAACTCTGATTTTTATGGGTGGTGAGGGGGAGATGCATGGATCTCTAAACTAAAATACATGAAACCAATCTTACTGAAAGAAGCTCTATGATGAGAACTAATATAAGAGATTCTGACTTCAGAATGAGGTAGAAAAGACTTCGTTTCAGATAGCAAATTAGATATCAAAGAAAACCTTTCAATTCACCAGGCTGTACTGAAGCAGTGTTTGTTAGATTTTCTGGCAATAAAACAAATCACAATATCTTCTCATGCATTTCACACATGATTTCTATTTCAGCTCTGATGTAAAACATGGTATCACACATCATGCCACAAAGAAAGAGTCAGTTTAGCTAGTTCAAGTAAAACACCATGCAGCTGCTAATAGAGACAGGTCATGGCTGGGGAGGGGCACAGCACATTCAGTTCGCTATGTTTTTCCTTCAAAAGAATGTCAATAAAAACCACGGCCAAATGAGGTATTTGAGACGGGGGGAGGGGGGAAGTCCTGCTATGCAGTGAACCACTGGGTTCACCTAACAGCGCCAGTCAGACAAGTTAGCAAAAGGGAGCCCTAGGCAAAGCTACAGCCGCCAACTTGAAGTATGCCGTCTTTCTCTCTGAACGTCCTGGGGTACCGACCAGTCCCACATTTAGAAACGTTATTTCTGGGACCAATAGCAATTTATTTTGATAGAACCACTGGATTTTTTTTTTTCTTGAGTTCTCAACAAAGGAGCCATATTAGGAAATAATCTCACAAAAAGCAAAGTGCCCCCTCCCCCTCTTCCCCACGATCGATGCACACACGCCTGTGCACGCTGCCACGCACAGACACACACCCGTGACAATGGCCGGCGAGTGCACTCGCGCGAGCCCACGCGGCCGCCCGGGAGCCCCGCGGGCAGAAGGCCCTGCCGGCCCGGCCCCAGGCGCTCAGACTGGAGGCCCCGCGGCCCCCACTGCCCAGGAACCAGCTGCTGGGCTGTTGTGCTGGGGATGTTCGCCCCCCAGCGGGGCCCTGGGGAAGCGGCTGCCAGCGGCTCAGAGCCTGTTAACCCCTTGGGGAAGTAGGTACTACAACACCCACCTGCGAGGACACTGGAATGTGCTGGGACTACAACCCCAAACGGCTCCCCGTAGACGAGGCGCCACGGAGTCCTTAGACCCTGGCAGCTCCTGGCTGGCTCCTGCAAAGCTAATCGTGTCGCTGGCTCCACCGGGCTTCTAAGGCAAAAGGATGTTTCTGAGCTGTCACCCCAGAGAATCCGGGCATACCAAGATGGAAAAACTTAAGAGCGCAGTAGACGCAGATCAGACTTGGTAACTCGTCCCTAAGGGACTGCGTTAAGTCCCTAAAGAGGCAGAGCTACTTGGACCTGCCCGTCCAGCAAACTACAGAAGGGATGAAGGGACCCGAGGGCAACCGCCCCCTGTCACCCCTCCCGAGGTCGGGCATCAGGGCCCCGTCCCCACTCCGGACACTTACCTTCTTCCGGGGCTGCCATTTCATCATATTTGTACAGCCGATACGTGGAACATCAAGATGCTGGCTGGGGGCTGGGGGCAGATGCAGGGCAGCGACGACTGCAAGTCATGCTGCCTCCCTCCCACCCCCTAATTCTTTCCCATATTCACTGCGAAGGGAAAGAGCCCAGGAGAATCCAGTCTTTTCGCCTTCAGTTCAATGAAAAGTATCCCCAAACCACAAATATACTTCCCACGGGGCTAGGAAGTCCCAGCAGCAACCAGCGTACTCCTGCCAGAGCGGAGCATTTTCCCCTCAGGCCAGCGCCTGCAAAAGGAGCCTGCGGCAGGGGGTCTCCAAGCCGGCTGCTGAGACCCTCGCTCAGAGAAGAGACGGAGAACGCAAGCTGCTGCAGAAACCCAGCCGGGCTCCTGCCATCCAAACCCCTTTTGGCGAATTCTCCTCTTCTCAAAAAAAGATTAGACAAGCAATCAAACCCTCACGCGCAGCCTGGAGCAATTCCCGAAATTCTGGGTGTATTTCTCGTTTGTAAAATTTAGCAAAGAAAATTCCAAAAATCTGTAATCAGAGCTTCTTTACGCTGTTTTCTCTTCCTTCTTGGATAACTTGGGGAAAGGATCTGCCCTTCCCGAAATGCCTACCTTCCCTGAACACTGTAAATAGGAAAACTTGGTTTGTGTGTTTAGATTTTTTTTTTTTAATTCCCAAGAACCTTAGTGGGGAAAGGCTGGAAGGAAATCCTGCAAGAACCCAACTCCACAGCTCAGTCTGCACTAATGACTTCCTTCCCTTCGGTGCTAGCACAGCCTGCCCAGCCCCAGCCACACAGAGCAAATGGCTTCTGGGTCTTAGTGCCACGACATCTGCTCCAAAGCAAAAGGGTAAAGCATACAGTTTCAGAGGCACCTAACAGCTCCTAAGGAATCAGAGCCAGAAGAGACCTACAGAATCAGGAAACCACTTCAAAAGATCTACATTTGTGAGTTCTATAGAGAGAAAAAAGGAATAGAAAAGGTTTCTAGACCAAAAGGCTATATAATCTAAAAGTGTGACTTAAAGGAAAAAGATTTAAGGTATCTGACAAGATAAAAATTTTAATCAAGAATAGACTCTGCTTCTCTAAATTTAGCACTAATTTTATTATTATAAAAAATATTGCTGTTGAGGTTGTTTCATTCAGCTTCTGTAAAATGGTTCCATCCTATTTAAGGAGACATATCTCCAAATACAAAATACAATGTAATTCTACTATTTGTCATCCAACATGTCTAGTAATTCTTATCTCACCATGAGGCTACTTTGACAGCTGGGGAATTAATGGGTAGTATAAGCTACTAGAATACTAGCTGATAAACATAATAGCAACGGAAGTACCATCACTCCATTGTTCCAACAATATTTGACTTATGAATCTCAAAGTTCTAGAATGCATTGGCAGGACTGGCTGATGTGGATGATTACAAGCAGATTGGACACTAACTATATATATCAGATATATTGTAAATGTCATTAAAATACCCATAACAGTTAACTAAAACAAATTACTTTTGAGATTTTTTTCTAAGCCTAAGAGTCTGAAATTCAATGGTGAAATCATTATCTTTTACAAAATAATAATATCAACAATTATAGCTGAAGGAATAAGTACTAGTTCTTAAGCCACAATATGCATCATAGCTACACACCAAACTTACTTCTCTGCTTAATAAAACTATTAAGTGTCTGACTTAAGCACCTATTATTTGCCAGCTCCTGTTCCAGACATTAGAAATATGAGTAAGAGGCTATCCCTGCTCTTGAAATTACATACTGCAGTCAGCAGTCACAAATAACACCAATACTCTGTATATGTTCTAACATATCCAAATATTTTGCACAGCTTAACTTGGATGTCCTACTAACATGGAATTTCAATAAATTCCAAATCAAATTCATCAGTCTACCCCCAAATCAGTTTTTCTTCCCAACTTTCCTGTATCTCTCCATAGCGCTGTTATTCTTCGAGGACACAAACTAAAACCTTAATTAATACCATTCCTATGTCTAATCTATTACCAAGTCCTTTCACTTATTTCTTAGACATTGCTTTCAAATTCCTACTGCTGATGTCTGAGGCCAGAGCCTCACAAAACAAACATACTAGGGTGTGTCAAAAATTATCCACACTCTGGCTGTAGAATTTATTTTAATTAACGCTTAGAAAAGACAAATACATCATTTTTTGACATAATCTCCCTGCTTTTCAACACACTTTGTCCATCTCTCAACAAGCTTTCGTATTCCCTCATTAAAAAATGTTTTAGGCTGAGCTGCGAGCCACAAATGCACTGCTGTCTTCATTTCTTCATCAGAAGTGAATCTTTGTCCTTGTAGGGCTGCTCTCAGGGGACCAAACAGGTGAAAGTCTGATGGAGCAAGATCAGGACTATAGAGAGGATGCTTTAACATCTCAAAACAAAGTTTCTGCAGAGTGTTGACAGTGTGGGCAGAAGTGTGTGAACATGCATTGTCATGCAAAATCACAACCCCCTTGGATAGCAGTCTTCTGTGTTTAATCTGAAGTCTAGGCTTCAGCTCTTCAATAAGCATCTCTATCCATTCATATGCACTTCTTTGTGACAAAACGTTTTCTCCATACTGCGTACAAAGTCTTCGATAAGTAAAGGCACCAAGTACACCCTCAGACCACAAAAAATGAATCACCGCATGCTGCTCTTCTTTCGTGCAGATCACAAGTGGGGCATCCATTTTTGCTCACACTGCAGTTACAAATGAACTGCATTCACACCTGCACAGCAGTGACTGGGGAGACAGTAGCCTTGAATGGAAAGCACTGATAAGACAGTGGGGCCAACAGAAGTTTTAATACAACTGGAGTGCGCATAATTTTTGACTCACCCTAATATATTAAAGTCCCAACTAGTGCAAAACATCATGTAGGATAGAAAGATATAAAACTAAATCCCTAAGCTAGAGGAAGTTACAAAGAAGTTAGGGCAGAGCTGAAGACATGTAAGAAGGCAACCAGACATTGCCTCGGTCAGTTAAACAAATGAATTATGTGGTCAGTTGTGTTCCAGGAGATAGAAGGAGAAACCATTGTAAAGAGGGATGGTCAAGGAAGGTGTCACAAAAGAATCTGAAGTAGAAATTCAGAGGAAATACAACTCATTCTAGAGCCGAAAGCCAAGGTCCTTACCACAGACACTAATGTTCTTCAGGATCTGGACCCATCTACCTCTCAGAACTCATCTCTTACCCCTCTCGCACTTCTTTCTCAGCCCCTGCCATTCTGGCCACCTCACTGTCCCTTGAATATATCAAGAATATATGTGTTGCACCCTCTGCCTGAATCACTCTTCCTCCAGATGCCATCTTGGATCCCTCCCTCAGTTCCTTCAGTTCAAATATCATATTAGAAAGGCTGTCTCTCATCATCCCTTCTAAAATAGTAGCACCATGACCCACACACTGTTACCTTCTATCTTCCTTACCCTGCTACATTTACTTTGTAGCCCTTATGACATATATTTTATTTATTTAATGTCTTACATTCCCAAGAATATCAATTCCAAGGGAGCAGGGTCTTTGTTATAATATCAACACCCAGTGAACAGTGCCTGATAAAAAAAGCAATCAATAAATAGTTGTTAAATGAAATAATGAAAGAAAAAGAAAAGGGAGAATAGTGTGAGCAAAGGAGGCAAGATTACATAAGATGTATTCAAGATACAAAATATATTGACCTGACTAAAATATAAGGCTTAAGAATGAGAATGTTAGAGGCAGAAACTTTGTCTTGTTCAGTTTTGTAATCCTCAGAGCCCAGCATAGTGCCTGGCACAGCAGAGGTGCTCAATATTTATGGTATAAAAGGACGAAGGGAGGGTAGAGATTGAAAAATGAATGAGTAGAAATTCCATTCCATTCCATATAAAGTAAAAGATACTTTGGCAAGGTATGTTGGAACCAAATGGTAGGGAACACTGTAAAGCAAAGAAATTTGGATGTTATCCTGTAGGATGCAGGGCATTAAAGGTATTAACAGTAGTCAAGAGGCATGATTGAAGCAGCATTTTGAAGTAGTCTAATATAACAAAATATTAACCATGACTTTAAGAGGCTGTTTTGTATATAAACCTTTGGATTTTCAAATTATGTACATAATTAAAATGCTTATAATGACCATTTGACAGATATGAGAGATATCAAAACTGCAATTCATAGGAGTTAATTGACCCCTTCAATGTCACGCAGCAAATCAATGGTAATGGAAGGACTAGAATCCAGGGCTTATAAACCTACGTTTGAGTGATGGGGGCAGGAACCTATTTGCTTAGGGATCAAGATAAAAGTTTCCATTTTTTACTCTGCCTTTGACTTGCTGTGCAACAAAAATTTTCAGAAGGGCAAAGCAGGTGACATGAACAAATGAAACACAGTCAGGTGTAAAGTAAAAGGGAATTGTAAGGATTGTAAATCTGGAGAAAGATAAATCATGTAAAAGAGGGAGTTGCTACATTAAGGCTAGTCAGTTGATGTCATACAAGAATATCAGTCCAACGGTGCCAGATCCTCTAAATTTTCATAAGAAGCTAAAAATTTCCTGATTTTAACTATTTGCTCAAAAGTTTGAAAGCCTCCTAACAGGCCAAACGAAACATACCTGTAGGTCTAAATTCAGTCTGCAACTCATAATTTGTGACTGTTGAGTTAACTACTCAAGGCTTCACTTTCCCATATGTAAATTAAGAGACCTACATGGTTCCTAATCTCTGGGGTGGTTTTCTGAGGGCATCTGTAAATTCATATGCATACCACGCATGGTCTGTGTATTGAAGAGCAATCTCCCATGCTCAGATGTTATTGGACTTAATAAAAGACAAAGTTATTTAAACTGGGGGAGAGGGAGTCTGAGAATAGTGGACTGTAACAGGAAAGGAGACAGAGAAAACATATTTATGTGTATATAGAAAGACATAATCTAAAACTTCAAATACAAGGTTTTAAACTGGTTTTCAATTTTTTAGGTATATTTCCTTTGGGTCACTTATTTGTATGGCATTTCTTCCCCTGCTGACTGGTGAGTGTTTCAGCTTTCATTTAGTAGGTACCACTCGAAAGAGGACCATTACTTAGAAGCCTGTAAATAGGAATACTACCTTAAATCATCTTGTTTTTTCCTTTGTGCCTTTATTTATTTATTTTGCTTAATCCAAATTGACTTGGTAATTATATCTGAAATATTTATAGAATTACTATTATACCAGTATACTTTCTCTCTTAGAAATTACTTATATAGAGCTCCCAAGCTAACACAGCTCAAAATGTTGTAATTTAGCTTATTGTTTCAAAGATCCAATGTCAAACAGTAAGAACACAATTTCTCAGATATGCAGCTACTAAAAGGCATTTGTATCACTCCATTCTTTAACATAGCACTTTGCAAATCACTTCCCTAAAAGCAGATACTGTAAGAGAGTCTATTAAAGTAGCATTTTCCTCAATAACTACTTGTCTATTCAAATGTGAACAAAAGCAAGAAAGAGGAAATGAATGGAGAAAACACACCTTTTTTCACTGTTGTGAATTTCTTCAAGATTTCCTAAGGAGTGATATGTCTGACATTGATCACAGGGTAAATGCCTGGAAAAGCTAGTCTCGTACTTATTTACATTTATTATGTTTTAGAATATTAAACTCAATATGAAGAAGTATTTGGAAAATACATTAATTTTCCCAAAGACCTCTAAATTATTTTCAAGTATCTAAAGAGATGTTAGGAAAGTAAAGGGACAAAGGCAGAAGTATATTTGAGACCAAAAAATTTGGCCTCATTAGTGGTATTTCACACAATTGGGTGCTTTCAGAATATTAAAGGCCTTGCTTTGCTAAAAAACCAAAAACTAAAATAAACTGTTATAGTAAAACTTCTGCCTCACAGCCAAGCAGATGTAGGACCATGCTCCCCTTCCTTGGGAAGTAAACTGCTCTACAACATCCAGGGAGAATCACCTCTAACTTTACCCACCTCACTTCCTTCTACTATATCAGACAATAGGAGAGAGGCTGAAGCCCAAGCCTGTAAATTCAACACATATTGACTGAGTACTCATTCTATACAAGGGACTGTACTAGGTACTGTGAGAGGAGAAA
Source organism: Hippopotamus amphibius kiboko (assembly GCF_030028045.1). NCBI lineage: Eukaryota > Metazoa > Chordata > Mammalia > Artiodactyla > Hippopotamidae > Hippopotamus > Hippopotamus amphibius. Next base: position 5,663,049 of record NC_080193.1, on the reverse strand, counting down.
AAGTAAATCAGATGATTTTTGCCCTTGAAGACAGAGCAGTCTGGTGGAGGTTGAAGGAGAAGACAGGTACACACAACTAATAAAAATAACAATAACAATAGCGGCTAACCCTACTCATCCTGCCATTCATCTGACTTTAAGAGCCCAAATTCTTAGCTCAAGCTAAGTGCTAAAAGAATGAAATAATTAATGACATATTCTCTCATTAAGACTATGGGAGCCTAAAGAGTAATTAATTCTGACTATGGTAACTGAGAAAGGTTTTACAGGAGAGGTGGCACAGTATCCTCTCAACAAGCAGAGAGAAGATCTGGGGAGGAATGTGCCAGACTGAAGGAAAAGAGCAAGAGCCAAAACACTGAGGTATGAAAACACATGGGCCACATTAGCAAGTCATCTCACAGATCTGAAACATACAACACAAGGCAAGGCGTAGTGGACTTAAGGTTAGAGGGCTGTGAACGCCGTTACCTTAACAATAACTATCATTTGTTGAGTATGCACTAAGCATTGAAGTTTTTTACATCTATTTTTTTTATTCATTGATTCGTCCTCACACCTTATGAGAAGGAACTATCATTATGCCCATTATACAGAAGAGGAAATTAAGGCTATAGGGTTAAGTAAATTCCCATGGCTAGAAGAAAGGAATTTGGAGTAAGATAGACTCCAAAGCCTTGTTATTAAATCCTGACTTAGAATACAATGATGAGCAGCACAGGGTTTTAATCAAGGCATTATTAGCAAATCTATTTGAGTTTTATGCTAACTCTGGAAATACTGTGAAGGATAGAAAGAATATGAGAACAATAAAGATAGGAAGGCCAAATAAGTTTCTGTTGCAACAGATCAATAAGGAATGAAGAGGTCTTGAATCAGCGCAGCAGAAACAGAAAAAGGCCCTTCTTGAGAGACACTTCACAAGTAAAACAGATCCTAAGAGCTTGTTACATGAAAGACAGAGAGAGAATGGTTTAGAGATGATCCCCAAATTTTGCATCATCTTTTAGAAAAACACATAACCCACTACGGTATGGGTCACAGAAAGAACAGGTAGATACTAAATCCAGTTTGAGACTTAGAGGTCTGAGGTAGTGGTAAGAGATAACACAGGAATGTAAAGTAGGTAGGTGGAGGTATTGTCTGGAGTTAAGGATATAAATCTATGTCTACAGCTACAGCTATAAAGAGATTTGTGGGTCATTCGCATAATGATGACATAAAACTCCGGTGAAAAAAGAAAAAATACAACATAATTCACTGTTCAGTTGGGATGAGTGGGAGAGCTACCTGGTTTCCTGAGGCAGCAATTTTTATTTGGCCAATAATGCCTGGTTCAAACCTTAGATCCACCATATACTAGCTGTGTGACCTCGGGTTGCTTCATTTTTCTGTTTCTCAGTTCCAACTCTGTAAAATGGAGATAACAAAAGCAACTACCTAAGTATGGTTGTTGGGAGTATTAAACTATATATGTAATTATACACATATATATCCTGTATATAATGTTTAGCATTGTTACTGTTATTGTTTTACTATGCTAACCCTAATTTTTTTCTCTTTCTTCATCATAGCATGGATTTTGTGTTGATTACATATTAAGGGCCACAAGCTGCCAGAACTAATTTTCATGTGTTTCAATGGTAAAATCATTTTCTAATGGGACTTCTGCTTCTGTTCATGACAGAGCAAATGGGACCAGGCTTACTCTCCTGGCATAACTAGAAAACTGGATAAAATACAGGAAAAACACTGTTTTCGTACTGTTTCAGACAACAATATGCACACAGCACTATGAATCTTGAGAGAAGCAAAACAAATGAGGTAACCCCTATGATTACCCTGGATTTCTGCCTGGGGACACTTTCCAGACCACAGAGCAGGAAGGGGATCCCAAGCAGAGCACAATGGTCTTCAGGAAACAAAGATCAGAGTTTGAGGAAGCCAGTTAAGCTGGAACATTCAGGGTAGAGAAATGGAGAAGATGAACTCTAAGAGGACTACATGGACAAGGTGCTCCAGAAGTCAACACAGGGTCTTCTTGAGTTTTGGCTGAATACAAAGTTGCCTAATGTAGGGTAAAACTCCAGGAGGATAAGCGAAGGGAAGCTGTAAACTGAACAACTGTCAGAACTCTCTAGGGCTGTAAGTCTTTCAAGTTCCAACAGCCAGAGTGGAGGGAATACCTGGGACATTCAGTAGAGACCTCAGAAATGTCATTTCTTAATAAAAGAGGTCAACTAGACTAAAGTATACTGTAAACTCACCCTACCAAAGCTTAAAAACGAATCTTGAGGGACTTCCCTGGTGGTGCGGTGGTTAAGAATCCACCTGCCAATGCAGGAGACACAGGTTCAACCCCTCATCCAGGAATATCCCACATGCCGCAGAGCAAGTAAGCCCGTGTGCCACAACTACTGAGTCTGTGCTCTAGAGCCCATCAGCCACAACTACTGAAGCTCGAGTGCCTAGAGCCCCTGCTCTGCAACAACAGAAGCCACTGCAATAAGCCCGCACACCGCAAGAAAGAGTAGCTCACGCTCACTGCAAATAGAGAAAGTCTGCGCGCAGCAATCAACACCCAACGCTACCAATAAATTAATTTTTAAAAAAATCCAAATCTTGAAAAAGCACATTTAATCTACAGGTAACTTAACTATCTGGCAGAACAAAGTTCAATACTCTTTGAAAGAAGACAACAAAATCTAGCACTCAGTTAAAAAGTTCAGCATTCAATCATTTTCCATGAAGCTTATTAGAGGACATGGGTACTAGCCTGGAAATACTTCATTATCTCTTTGGTAAACAATTAATCTTCTATCTTAAGAATACTATGACTATGTTACAATTTTCTTATATAGATGAGATCAATGGACTATAATATTTTGGGCTACAATCTTGTTACTTCTCTCTACCAGGTAGCCATAGCTATAGAGCATGTGTAATTTTGCTGTTATGTAATTTATCAATCTGGGAGAAATTTCAGCATATGTTATCTTTAGTTAAAATTTGTAGAATTTATCTGGAGCAAATTCAGTGGTCAGATATTTGGGGCAGAATATACAGCTCTGGGTTTATTAACCTTCTTAAAGGAATCCTGAATGTGCAGGGGTAGTAATTACATGTGTTTTAATATGTTAAGTTTTACTTAATAAAGATGCTAGAACTGGAGGCTTATTTACTTGTATGTTTTTAACCAAAAGAGGCTATATTTCTCTGGCTATGGTTAAAAGGAACACAGGGAAAGTAGATCTCTTTTCAATCCAATTGGCAGGAAACAGGTTTTTAGAAAAGAAAGCCAGTAGAAAAAAAATATTATTCTTGAGGTCCATTTGGAGGCACTCTACTGACTCGTTGCTTAGCTCTGTAATTATGAATTTATAAGCAATCAAATGGATCACACTCACAAAATGGACACCTGTTTATGGTAGCTGCTGAATGCCTGGTATCTGAACTCTCATCCTCTGTTTGGGGGGAATTTCCCATTATCTGAGTCTTGGTGGAATGTAGGAAATATCTCTCATGACAGTAACCAAAGAGGTCAGATAATTACTTGATATCTACCACCTGACAGCTGGGATGAACCCATAATACCTCTGGCAACATTTTTTGCCAGAAGTTTGAATGTGAAGCAAGCGACTCAAAGAATAGTGACAGAGAGAATTTACTGTGGCAGGACCCGCAGCAACATCTGGCTATTATGAGCATCAGTACCATGGAGCTCATCATGATATACAACATCCAGCTCCAGCAGTGGTGGTTCCAGCTCTGGCATCCAGGATACAGCAGGTACTGTGGGCCCATTATGGCTGAAATCCAGGTACCTTTTGATTAGAACAGTTACAGTTGTTTTCTGTTACTTGAAACTAAAAACTGTGGCTGACTCACACAGACACATTTGATTTTGTTTATATTGGGACACAAGTTTCTCTTGCATGAACATATACGCATGAGCAGCTATGTATGTACACTGGAGAGCTTGAAGGCACAGTCTTCTGCCCGTAATTATTCCCTCAGATCTCTGCTAGTCCCAAGACTCTAAATACCATCTCTTAATTGATGACATCCATATTTATACCTCAAATTCCTACCTCTCTGAGCTCCAGACTTGTATAAATAACTGCCTATTCAACATCTTCACTAAGACGTCTCAGGCATCTCAACAAAACTCTTGATTTTCCCCCCAAGAATCTGGTCATTCTTCAGTCTTATTTTAGCTCAATTAATGGCATCTCTATTCCTGCAGAAGCTCAGCCAAAAACTTTGAACACTTACCTCAGATTCCGCTCCTTTCCTCACCCTCAACATCTAATCCATTAGCAAGTCCTCAGCTCTCTACCTACAAATTCTAATTCATATCCTGCCACTTCACATCACCTCTACCTCAGTTGTCATTAATATCAACTAGACTACTACAGCAGCTTCACGCTGCTTCCTATGATCCAGTCTCTCTGTGTAGCCAGAATGATCTTTAATAATGTGAATCAGATCACGCAGTTCCTCTGTTTGAAACACACTTAAGGCTTCCCTTTGTGCAAAGAATAAAAATGCAAAGCCTTTACCATGTCCTACAGGCCCTACATCATCTAGCCTCTACCTTTCACCCTCACCTCTTACTGTACTTTTCCTTAACTGTGCTGTGGCCAGACCTGCCTTCTTTGGTTTTCTTCATGACCTTGGTTCTTGCAGTTAGTCTGCCTGGAAATCTCTTCCTCCAGAATAGGTATTCCTCCTCAATACTGAAGTCTCTTTTCAAATAGCAAGTCCTTAGGGAGTCCTCCTGAACAAAATCAACTACCCTCCCCAAATTCACTACACATTCTCTTTGTTTTCTTGAAGCCACATATTACAATTTGAAATTGCATTATTTATTCATTTGATCACTATGTCACCCAACAGAATGAAAGGTCTAGGGAGTGGTATCTGTATCGTTCACCACTGTAAGTCCAGTACTTAGAACAGATTCCAGCACATATTAAGTACTCATTAGATATTCATTCAATGAATCAGTGAATTTAATGTTGGTTATATGATAAGATTAAATACATAGAATTTCCTTTTGTAATAAAATCTTCAGCATGGCATTTATTCTTTTACCAAAGGATTTTTGTAAATACCTCCAGTTCTGAAAGATATACTCTCCCAAGTAACACCAGAAGGGGCTTTTCCCCTTAAATAAGTACTACACCCTGGCCTAAGTCTGAAGATGCATAATTGAAAAAAATATAATCTTCTGAAAAATAAGCAATAATTATTCTGAAAAATAATTATTGTCCAATAATGTTTTTTATTGTAAGAACTCCAGTACTATCGCTATTTCCATTTGTATTAAAGAGACTCTTACATTAACCCACAAATGGGTGGATAAAATGATCTTCAAGATAGTTTAATAAATAAATTAAAAACACTTTGAAAACCTTAGATGAAGTACCAATCACTTGTCAAAAGTACAATCTCATTTGTCAAAACATGAAAATGAGAAAAGAGAAGACACAGAAATAACAGACTCAGAGCTGCCAAACTGACAGGCTGTCTTAAGTGAGATAGTCAAAACATTCATATGCTAATTTTTTAAGTGCTGTCTATCTGGCCATCCATATAAAAACAAGAGAGGGCTTTTTCTTCCTATTTCAAAAGTATATGAATGGGTCAGATAATGAACACTCTGATTACCAAATTAAGCAACAGCAATTAAGATCATAAAGAATTTTCTGCTTATTCTGAATGTACATATAAGACAAAAACCAACTTGCATGTAAGGTAATTCAGAAAATCCAACCCCCACAGAAACACTCTTATCAGTTATACCATCTAAGACAATTACTGACAGTCTTCTGCACGTAGAATACAGTGCAAAAGATGACTTTTCATGCTAGTAGCTGTGGTTAGCTATTTACTGAAAATGGCAAAAGTTGAATAGCAAATAACTACCAAAATAGGGTTAAAGATTTAACCAAAATGTACAAATACTATTTTAAATTATTTTCCTTGTTCATTTACTATCTTAAAGGGTTTCCATGTTCACATTTCTACTAGGTATTCCTCCCTCCCTCTTGCAACACGAGTAATTCTAAACAAAAGAGCATCTCTTTGAAATGTTCCGTTCATTGGGTTGATGAATCTATCATTAAATCAACACTTTCGTGTATCATCCCACTTCCTGGAATGTGGAATCCAATGCAGCAATGTTACTGAAGTTTTGCTCAAATATGCTTTGGTAAGAATGTTGGTGTTTCCAGACCTGGATTCAGATGTTCTGCTGCTAAAAAAGAAAGTGACACACACTGTATGATTCCATTTATGTGAAATGTCCACAACAGGCAAATCTGTAGAGATGGAATGTCTACTCATAAGTGGTTGCCAGAGTCTGGGTGGTAGGAGAACAGAAGAGAGGCTACTAATGGGTACAGTTTCTTTGAGAGACGAAAATGATTTGGAATAGGATAGTGGTTGCACAACTTAGTACATAAATGAAAAACCACTGAATTGTGCTCTTTAAAAGGGTAAATTTTATGGTATGTGAAAATATCAGAATAGAGCTTTTAAAAAAAAAAGTGATCAGCTTTCCCCAATTCACAGAAAAATTAAGTTAATATATAATTCTCTCTACTTAAAATTTTTTCTCTTATAAATTTTTTTAAAGTATTTTTATTGAGATACAGTTAATAGACAATAAACAGCATATATTTAGAGTGTACAATTTGGTATCCCAATCTCCCAATTCATTCCCCCCCAACCCTCCCCGCTTTCCCCACTTGGTGGCCATGTGTTTGTTCTCTACACCTGTGTCTCTATTTCTGCCTTGCATTTCCTCTTTCACAGTTAGCATTTGCCTTATGTATGGAGGTGCTCCTATATTGGGTGCATATATATTTATAATTGGTATCTCCTCTTCTTGGATGGATCCCATGATCTTTAAGTAATGTCCTTTCGTGTCTCTTGCAACATTTTTTATTTTAAAGTCTATTTTATCTGATATGAGTATTGCTACTCCAGCTTTCTTTTGATTTTCATTTGCATGGAATATCTTTTTCCATCCCCTCCCTTTCAGTCTGTATGTGTCCCTAGGTCTGACGTGGGTCTCTTGTAGAAGGCATATATATGGGTTTTGTTTTTGTATCCATTCAGCCAGTCTGTCTTTTGGTTGCGGCATTTAGTCCATTTACATTCAAGGTGATTATCGATATGTATATTCCTAGTACCATTTTCTTAATTGTTTTGTTTTTGTTTCTGTAGGTCCTTTTCTTCTCTTATGTTTCCTGCTTAGAGAAGTTCCTTTAGCATTTGTTGGAGGGCTGGTTTGGTGGTGCTGAATTCTCTTAGCTGTTGCTTGTCTGTAAAGCTTTTGATGTCTCCATCGAATCTGAATGAGATCCTTGCTGGGTAGAGGTTGTAGGTTCTTCCCTTTCATCACTTGAAATATATCATGCCACTCCCTTCTGGCTTGCAGTTTCTGCTGAGAAATCAGCTGTTACCCTTATGGGGGTTCCCTTGTATGTTATTTGTCGTTTTTCCCTTGTTGCTTTTAATAACATTTCTCTGTCTTTAATTTTTGTCAATTTGATTATTATGTGTCTTGGCATGTTTCTCCTTAGGTTTATCCTGCCTGGGACTCTCCGCGCTTCCTGGACTTGGGTAGCTATTTCCTTTCCCATGTTAGGGAAGTTTTCAACTACAATCTCTTCCAATGTTTTCTCGGGTCCTTTCTCTCTCTCTCTTCTCCTTCTGGGACCCCTATAATGCGAATGTTGGTGCGTTTAACATTGTCCCAGAGGTCTCTCAGGCTATCTTCAGTTCTTTTCATTCTTTTTTCCTTAATCTTTTCCGCATCAGTGATTTTCACCATTCTGTCTTCCAGGTCACTTATTTGCCCTTCTGCCTCAGTTAATCTGCTATTGGTTCCTTCCAGTGTATTTTTCATTTCAGTTATTGTGTTGCATATCTCTGTTTGTTTGTTTTTTAATTCTTCTAGGTCTTTGGTAAACTTTTCGATCTTTGCATCCAGTCTTTTTTCAAAGTCCTGGATCGTCTTCACCATCATTATTCTGAATTCTTTTTCCAGGAAGAGTGCCTATCTCCTCTTCATTTAGTTGTTTTTCAGGGGTTTTATCCTGTCCCTTCATCTGGTACAAAGTCCTCTGCTTTTTCATTTTCTCTATCTTTCTGTGGCTGTGGTTTTCAGTTCCACAAGACGAAATACTGCTGATACTGCTTGATACTGCTGTCTGCCCTCTTGTGGAGGAAACTACCTAGGAGGCTCTTGCATGCTTCCTGATGGGAGGGACTGATGGTGGGTAGGGCTGGGTGGGCGGAGCTCAGTAACACTTTAATCTGCTTGTCTGCTAATGGGTGGGGCTGTGTTCACTCCTTGTTGGTTGTTTGGCCTGAGGCTACTTAGCACTGGAGCTTACAGGCTCTTTGGTGAGGCAAATGGTGGACTCTGGGAGGGCTCACGCCAATGAGCACGTCCCAGAACCCCTGCTACCAGTGTCCCTGTCTCTTGCTGGTGAGCCACAGCTGCCCCCCACCTCTGCAGGCAACCCTCCAACACCAGCAGGTAGGTCTGGTTCAGTCTCCTATGGGGTCACTGCTCCTTCCCCCTGGGTCCTGGTGAGCATACTTTTTTGTGTGCCCTCCAAGAGTGGAGTCTCTGTTTCCCCCAGTCCTTTGGAGGTCCTGCAATCAAATCCAGCTGGCTTTCAAAGTCTGATTCTCTGGAGATTCCTCCTCCCATTGCTGGACTCCCAGGTTGAGAAGCCTAACATGGGGCTCAGAACCCTCACTTTAGTGGGTGCACTTCTGCAGTATAACTGTTCTCCAGCTTGTGAGTCACCCACCCAGCATTTATGGGACTTGATTTTAACGCGATTGCGCCCCTCCTACCGTCTCACTGTGGCTTCTCCTTTGTCTCTGGATGTGGGGTGTCTTTCTTGGTGAGTTCCAGTGTCTGTCGATGATTGTTCAGCATTTAGTTGTAATTCCGATGCTCTTGCAAGAGGGAGGGAGTGCACATCCTCCTACTCCGCCATCTTAATCCTGTCCTCTCATACATTTTTAAATCTTTGGCATGAGCTTTTACTCGTCTTCTAGCACCAGACAACAAAAATTAAAAATAAGCAAACTAATGTCAGCATGAAAAGTTGATAAAGCAGATCAACAACATTTTTGGTTGAACTGGTTATTTTATTCATGGACATGTGCTGATGATATCAATTTATTGTAAGTATGTACCACAAAACCATTTTCTATAATAATCGTCTATAAAGCACTTGAAAGATACAATAAAATGTCAGTATTTCATAGCATCCTACTAAGAACACCATGGCTCTATATGGTGTCTTGTTTAGACACATTAGAGACAATGAAACAGAAGAAAGCTAATAAGGCCAAATTAAGATGAAACTAATCTTTATCTTTATAACAACATATGCTAGCCTAATATGGTTCATCTATAACTACAAACTCTTAAAAAAAAAAAATACGTGTGCACAAACCTTTTTCAACTGCCCCCAAAAAATAGGTGGAAATGTTATTTCTTATAATTCTCACCAAATTTAGCACCACCACTTTAAAGATAAAATTTTTAAATTCCAATCCTAAAACACAGTGACTATTGTGTCAGAATCAGTTCCTACTTAAGAAAAAGAAATCTTAAAAAAACAAAAAACAAAAACCTCTGCTTCCTGAAACAGTCAGACCTTAATGACAAGTAACAGTCACAATTTTCATATCTACTGAGTGGAATGCTACTTATTTTATTGAACTCCCATTTTTTTCTGTATCTCAGCCAACTTATTTGGACTTTTTGGGTGTAAAATATGTTTCCTGTAAATATTTTTGTCTTAATTTTATATAAGACCCTGTTTAAAAGTTTTACCTCCAAAAGCTTAGAGTACAATTTGAAATAATAATAAAATGCATTTAAATGGATAAGAAACCTAGGTCTGAGGACTGAGAGACAGAGAAAGGAAGGATGAAAGGAAAGAAGGGAGGCAGAGAGGGAAAGAAGAAAGAAAGGGGGGAGGGAGGAAAGAAAGGTAACAAATTCATCCAAAAAGAAATACAAAACCTAGTAGATTTTAGCTTGAAGGTAGTATGGACTTCATTCAAACTTATATCTAAAAACCACTCTGAAATGCATGAGACAATTTGAAAAATTTCAGATGTGTCTAAGCCTGTTCTTCAATAATTTTCTCAATAATCTCCCCAGAAATAGAAGTTCTAATACAAACCAGGATTTGGTAAAGACAGAAACATCAAAAGATATGTTCCTAAACAAGAGGCTTAATCTTTTTTAAAAGTCAGTTTCTGAAAGGTAGTAGTGAAATATCTACCCAAATAATAACAGTGTAGTCTTGTTTTGTCAGATCATTAATGTACCATGCATCCCAGTAAAAGATAATTGAACACAACATCCACAGCTCAAAAGATCTCCTACCTGTAGAGGGGGTGTGTGGGTGTGTGTGTGTGTGTGTGCGCACGCGCGTGTGTTTTCACACAGGCGTTGGGAGTGGTAAGTGGTTTAGTTTGGGAGTTTTTATATTCCTACTCTGAAGATCTTAATCTTTTTTTCTAATAGAAAGCTTAAAGAAGGTGGGTGGAACCTGACACAAACTGCCTTGCCCTCCAACTTTTCTCTCAAGTGCCACCTGCTTCCCTCTTTCAGGTCAGGTCAACCCACCCACACTCCAAGATCAGTTTCTGCTTTTTGCACAAAGTATATATTAGCAAGCTCTTTTCTTTCTTGTTACTGCTGTTGTTCCATATTAATGATGCAATTATCTTGTATTTATCCCGAATCTCCTAAATTGAGTCCTGATGTCTTGGTATCTACTCCTTATCCAAGTTTTTTATTTCTTGTCTCTGAATACCCAGAAATCTGAACCAAAGCCTGGCTCTTGCCCTCAAGAACAACTTGATACCTGACCTATATACCATCTGACTCTGATTTTTTGTATGCATCTCCTATTCTGGATTGTCCTCTGCTCTCAAACAGCCCAGACTTGGTTGTAACAGTTTCAAGGCTGTCCTTTCAGGAAATGTTACTTGTCCTGTGGAGGAAGAATACAGAGGTAGAGGAACACGTTCATTGAGGGAAAGGGTTAAATATCAACAAATTTTATGTTATGTATGTTTTACCACAATAAAAAAAAAATTGAAAATAAAACAAATCACAGAAGTGAACCTCAGAATATATAGGAAAATAATACCTCTTTGATGAGACCCTAAAAGGAGATACAACTAGGATTATCAGGATAAAAGCTGAATAAATGAAAGAAGCCAGGTCAGAGTTGAAGTATATTAACATGAAGGTTTTAGAATTAGGATGTTTGAGTCCAGAGATAAAGTCATGGGTAAAGGTTGATTATGGTGAGATACTTTTTTAACGTTATAATTATAAAGTTAAAATATATTATGGTAAAATGTGAACAGACAGAAGAGTATAAAATAAAAATTTTAACCCATCCTCCCCATCACTGCCTGAACTCTTCTATGCACATGCAAACATTTGTTTCAACTCACATGAGATAATACTTTACATATGGACATGCATCTTGCTTTTCCACCCTAAAGAATATCTGACATTTCATGAGCTACCTGCACTAATTTAAAATGGCTACATTAGGGATTTCCCTGGTGGTCCAGTGGTTAAGACTCCACACTTCCAATGCAGGGGGTGCGAGTTCCATCCCCGGTCAGGGAACTAAGATCCCACATGCCAGGTGGTGCAGCCAAAAAAATAAATAAACTGGCTACATTATGTTCAAAATACAATGATCTAATTGACCCATTGGTAGGATCTGTTTATCTATGGTCTGCCTCTTCAGGAGTATGTGCCAGGAACAAGCATGGTAGTTCCTCACTGTGGCCTCCTTGCCTATTGTCATTATTTCATTTTCTATAGTTACCTTCCAATTGCCTAAAACTTTGTTAAAAGTAGGATCTCAAGTAACCATACTCCAGTAAACATTAATTAAATTAAAAAAGTAGGATTGTGGGAAGACATTCGGGAACCTTTTTGATGTGGGCCGAGCGATGAGATTCTTGAGCAGTGGAGGAGCTGAGGGTGCGGGGCGTGGAGACTAATATCACCCTGTTTGGTCCTGAGGGATGGCTGGTTAGCCAAAGACGGGTAAGATTCCTCAGAGGAGGAACAACCTAAGACAGGCACAGCCGCAGAGGGGCCAACAGGGGTGGTGCATAGAACCTTCCTTATATCACTGTGTTTGGCCCTGGAGGATGACTGGTTAGCCAGAGACGGGTAAGATTCCTCAAGGGAGGAACAACCTAAGACAGGCACAGTCGCAGAGGGGCCAACACGGGTGGGGCACAGACCCCCAATATCTGAGAGAGGTCTCCTGCCCCCAGGGCTGTTTTGCTCTCCACCCCCAGCTCAAATCCACACCTGCTCCACTCGGACCCAGGAAGTAAACAAAGATAATTGCCTCAATCATGTGAGGCCTTTGACTGTTTATGAGTGTAACCTGAGAATGTTAGCCCACGAACTCAATAAAAGCAGCCTGGGATGAGTCAGCGGGGCTCTTGATCCGAGAGGTCTTGAGCCCCCCGGTCCCACTTTTCTCTTCAGTCTGTGTCTGTGTCTTCTTCAAGCTTGCGGCACCCGTCACTCATCTCGAGTCGCCGAGCTGGTCTCGGCATAGGATCTCTGTCATTTAAACTTTATATCTCCAGTACCTGTAACAGTGCCTAGTATATAGTAATACTAAATACTTGCTTTGTTGAATGAATGAATGAATGAATGACCACTGACTTATCCAAAGAAAAATGGTTAATAAGTAGCAGAAATGGCATTATAATTCTCAATCTAGCTCTCTCTTTCGATTGGATCATATGGTTCTACTGAATCTATCTTTAAAACCAATAAGCAAAACACCCTACTACCTATAATATCAAATCCAATTTTTCCCTTAGTTTTTGAGGTCCTCAGTAATCTGGGACTATCCTCTTTCACCAACTCTATCCTCCTGACTCTAAAATCAGGTCACCCGACTCCGTAAACAGTGGTTTCTTCTCTGTCTTTTCCACCAGTAATGCTTACCCCTACCCAGGTCATGGCTTAATCTGTTGTCCCATTCTGGAACCCCTCCCTTCTCATGTCCTGCCACCCCAATCACAGCTATCATTCACCATGCAGATTGTTTCAACACCTTCTCTTCTCTAAATTCATGTTTTAATTATACTTCATGTGTATACTTTGGTATTAGTTGTTCTCTGATTGTAGCATATTTGTCAGTATTTACTCTCCTACTATATTTGAAAGGAGGGACTATAGTTTAACAATAATATAATAGCTACAATTTATTGAGTGACTGTGATAAACTGTATTCTCTGTTCAAAATACTCACTGCTCTAATCTACCTGGCCCATCTAAAAAGAATCCCTTCCTTTGAGATGAGTACACTTCTTGCTCCAGTGATGCTAGGCTTGGCCACATTAGTAGCTTTGGCCAATAGAATATGAGTAGAAGTGGCATATGCCACATCTGAATAGAATTTTAAGTGCTATCACATGATTCCATCATGCCTCTTTTTCTTCTGTCATGAAACTGGCATGTCTCAGATATGGGGCTGAGTCCAGTCTAGGTTCTGGAAGAAAAAGTGGAGCATGCCTACAACTGACCTGCAACCAATGTGAATAAGCAACTCACACTGAGTAAGAACTAAACCTTTGTACCTGTAAGCCACTGACATTTGGAGATTATTACCCCAGCAAAATATAGCATAATAGCAATAATATTCCTCCTCCTGCTGCTGCTTTCCACACCCCTACCTTTCTACACAATATTCTACACAATAACATTAACAACAACGACAACATCAGAAGTTCCAAGTAGTTACTTGGAGAGTCCCATGGCTTTCTCTACTCCTAGTCAAAGTGAAGCTGAGGGCTTCCAAGAAAATTAATCATTGAGAGTACCTGTAGTAAGAGACTCCCATTCCCCATCTGGATAATCCTACCAGTTGTTCAGGCACATAAGAACACAGACCAATGGGCCCCACTAGGCCCAAGAATTTACATCTCTCACAAATTTCTAGATGCTGCTGCTGCTGCTACTGCTCTAGGGACTACACTCTAAGAACTACTAGGTTAAGCAACGAAGAGTCGATCTGCCCCAATAATTTGAGAGAACTAGCAGAAAGGGGGCAACAGTGGAATAGCTTAAACTCCCATCATTTGGCATGGCAAAGATGCAAGAATTTCCAAAATTCAGATATCATAGAAGGTGGCTTGGGATATCTTGCTGGTACCCTAACCAAGAGGACTGCCTGGAGACAAGCGGATTCCAGTAGCAGGAGGCTTTAGATTGTATCACTAGAGGTGGACACTGAGAAAGGCTGGAAGACACAGAACTGGAACTCAGCCTCTCATATTAAGAAACTGCAATGGAGAAGTTCCTAAAGGGTCCTTCAAAATATTCATACACATGCTTCCATACAGAACTAGCATTTGAACACCTGCCAACGGTGACCAGAGAAAGTGCAACAATCAACAGTGAGTGAGATACAACTGCATGAGTAAAGTGAGAGACATTAAACTCCTTCCATTTCCTTCCTTCTAATATACTGGAAGAGCTGGAGACCCAGAAGAGATAGGGAAAAAAAATTTCATGATGAAGCCTGAGCCACTGGCTCTGGAGAAAAGGGACGGGAAGAACTTCAAACTGGAAATACTACTGGAGTTTTAAATTAGAAGTTTTTAAACACCCCAAAGTACACAGAAAATTATGGAACGGGGAATCTGCCCAGAAAGAGGGATTTGACAGAACATGGTTGAAGGAAGTGATCACAGGAAAATAAAGCCAAGTCATGTTTGTAGCCCCATAAGATGGTTAAGGGAGCCAGATGCTAATTTACCATATCAGCACCTTTGTTTTCCTGATTACGTGCATATCTTTTACAATCTCTTGATGATGCTTACTTTTCAATTTTCTTTAGAAAAGATTTTTCCCATCTATGAAAAAGACTAAATTAGTGTATGATAAGATTTTACTGGTCTTCATTTGCTCACTTCAAAAGGGAAAAAATTTCTCAGGCTTGTATCTTCCTTAGAATTTAAAATGAAATATCCTCTTTCTCTTTCAGCATCAGGACTTGTACTTCATCTCTACTTTGTCTGCTGTCTCTAAGTTTCCCCTGTTATCACTTCATTTTCAACACTGTAAGAGATGATACTTACCCAGTGATCCCTCCTAGAGTTCTATACCCACCTAACTAAACTATAGCATTCTTCACTGCTTTAATATCCTCTTTCAGAACAGAAGGAAGCAATACCACTTGGAAGCCATTTATATTAAGCCAAATTTCAACTCACAAAAGAAGTTGAAATGACCTGATATTGTGGTCTTTTATAGACTTCATACCAGATGCTTTCTGTTTTATAGACTCCCCCAAATTTCTTACTGCTATTCTGCGCCTCTGTGTCCAATGATCATATATAATCAGCAGAACCATAAAACATCATAGATTTACATTTCTGGTTACTGACTTAGGTTTACAAACTTTGGTTTCTCTCATCTGGAGAAAAATTTTTCTTCAGCTGTCTTATTGAAACACAATCATGAACTCTACATGTAGGAAAATTACAAGTACACAATAGGTCAGATATAAATAATGAGAAGAAAACCAGAAGCTAACTTTTAATTTTTAAAAATATATATCTAAATTCTAGAAATGGTCAATTACCCAAGTTTACAATAGGCACAGAATAAGTCTTATCTTCGGATGATTATATTAGCCA
This sequence comes from Hippopotamus amphibius kiboko, assembly GCF_030028045.1. Lineage (NCBI taxonomy): Eukaryota > Metazoa > Chordata > Mammalia > Artiodactyla > Hippopotamidae > Hippopotamus > Hippopotamus amphibius. The sequence goes on along the minus strand of NC_080193.1, from coordinate 5,647,290 downwards.
GGGTTAGATTTAGCTGCAGGTACTAGATAACTCAAAATAACAGTGGCTTACCTAAGAGAGAAGTTTTTCTCCTATACAAACAAAGTCTAGAGATCAGAAGTTCAAGGCTGATACATTATATCCACTATCATCAAGAATCCATTCCCCACAACTAAGATCCAAAGCAGCCAAATAAATAATTCATGGAGGAAAAAAAAAAAGGATCCATTCCCCTATCTTGCCTCCCCTCCCATCTTTAATACATGGCTTTCAGTACAGTTCAAATAGCTACTTAAGCATCAGCCATCATTCCAGCTAGCAGGAAGCAGAAAGATAGGAAGAAAAGCACATCTCTCCCTATAAAGATTCCTAGAAATTGTACTAGACACTTCTGATTATATCTCACTGGCCAGAATTTAGTTTTATGAATTCATCCTAGCTATGAGGTTGGGTAGTCTTTATTCTGGGTGGCCAATGGTCCAGTTAATAACTGTAAAGTTTGTTGCTACGGGGAAAAAAAAAAAAAAAAAAGTGAATACTGGGGAAGAGCTAGCAATTTCTGCCTCAGTGATGCTCACATTTTGTTGTTTCTGAGCACCAGAACTTAAATTGAGACCTCAGGCAAGTCAATTTACATTTTTTCAATCAAAGTCTCCCAACTCTTGGCATAAAGAACATCAACTAGAAAAATGTAAAGCATACACACTTTCAGTTATAATATCAATAAGGATCTAATGTACCTCATGGTGATTATAGTTAATAATATTGTATTATATAATTGAAGGTTGCTAAGAGAGTAAATCTTAAATGTTCTCATCACAAGAAAAAAAATGGTAGTCATGTGACCTATGATGGTAATCATTTTGCAGTATATGTGTTTACACAATGTTACATGTCAATTATACTTCAATAAAGCTGGGGAGAGAAAAGAAAGAAAAATGCCAGAAAATACAGGGCTATATTGAGAATGCCAAGAGATTCTTAACTCAGAGGCATTTTCCCAAGGATTTTAAATAGCATTTGAGCAATGGAAGGAAGGAAATAAAACAATCCTGATTTGATGCTCTCTGTTTCTTCTTTCCCTTGGGATCTTTGCTCTGTGTTGCAGGTACAGGCCTCAAAAAATTCCACTGTAAAGTATCAATGGTATATAAAAGATGGCATACCAAACAAAAGTAATAAATCTAAAGAAATCATACAGAGTACCAAGAATGTGAAATGTGATCTGGCACTAAGACTAGCAAAGAGCAGCACAGTGTGTGATTAATCCTGCATGGCCACATTTACATCTCTAATTTGCTCATATAAATGCATTAAGCCAGATGGTTTTAGAGACTAGCACTCTGCATATACTCGTGGGTCAGCACCCACATCTTCTGTACTTTATGGGTGCCCGGGCTTTGGCAGAACCCACCCCTCACCCTTCACTAGTTTTCTAGTATAACCCCTTTATTCTTACTTTTCCCCATTTCCCATAATCAGCATTCTCACATCCACTATCCACCTATGACAACATCTGCTGTAACCTTGCTAAGTAATATATTAGGAGGACATGAAGAGGCAACTATAACTTAGAACACATTAGGAAGACAATTTTGAAAATGGGCATTTTATTTTATTTGTGAAAAATTAACACCCCCTACCAAAACTGAGAGTTACATACTTTACTAGTATAAATCCTATTCCATCTTTTAAAGAAAATCCACACTAATAACTGATATTCTCGAAAATTCAGTAAAAATTACAAAACCAAGGCTCTTATTTGTTAAATTTTAATACTGATTTTCCATTTTTATAATAACTCTATACTTATTGATCTGTTGGCATCTAGCTCCAACCAGACACATTATGTGAGCCTATTCAGTAAGGCAGCTGTGATAGCAATTTTTTCCTAGACTAACAATATACTGTTGAATATGGTCATTTTCTTCTCTCAAGTGCCATCAATTAATGGATCCTCAATTAATCTTCAGTATGGAATTGTCATTTTAGGAACTATACATAACAAGCAGATATAAAGATGCGCCTTAAGCATTCACAAGCTTAGAATTTTTGTTATATCCTAAAATGAAAGAAATCTGAAAGAGCTCAGAGAAGACCTGTTTATTTTAGAGAAATAAGGTACAAAGTAAGAATGCTATGAAAATATGATGGTGTGTCCAAAAGGAAAATGTCCTCAAAGATGTAAGCATGACTAGAGGGGCAACAGACACAATCCTCTCCAAGAACCTGAATCCCCATGGCAAATCTGCAGCTGCTCTACAAATGGTGGGAGCAGTTAAGGCGGGGGTGGGTTTCTTCAGGTTCACAATGCAACTAGGAGAGGCCCAGGGTGCAAACCCAAGACCGACAGTATCTACCTATTTGAGTCATGGCAAAAGCTGTTTGAAATCAGCGATCTCAGGGGAAATATAAACAGTAAAGACACAACTATCTAAATCTCTGTCTATGGGTCCTGTCTCCTCTAATTTTGGATTATCATTTCTTTCTTCCTCTACTTCTTTTATACATATAAGAGTTTACCTCTTATCTATGTTGAGGGTCACAATTACAGGATTGTCTCTCATTTGGTTTTGAGAGCAAAGGGATAAAAATCATTAAGAAATCTATCATTTCCTTGCAAGTCAAAGCCACCATAAAGTATCACCTCACACTGGTCAGAATGGACATCATCAAAAAATCTAGAAACAATACATGTTGGAGAGGGTGTGGAGAAAAGGGAACTCTCCTGCACTGCTGGTGGGAATGTAAGTTGGTACAGCCACTATGGAAAACAGTTTGGAGGTTCCTTAAAAAACTAAAAATAGAACTACCATATGATCCAGTAATCTCACTACTGGGCATATACCCAGAGAAAACCATAATCCAAAAAGAAACATGTACCATAATGTTCACTGCAGCATTATTTACAATAGCCAGGACATGAAAGCAACCTAAATGCCCATCAACAGATGAATGGATAAAGATGTGGCACATATATACAATGGAATATTACTCAGCCATAAAAAGGAATGAAATTGAGTTATTTGTAGTGAGGTGGATGGACCTAGAGTCTGTCATACAGAGTGAAGTAAGCCAGAAAGAGAAAAACAAATACTGTATGCTAACTCATATATACGGAATCTTAAAAAAAAAAAAAAATGGTATTGATGAACCCAGTGACAGGGCAAGAATAAGGATGCAGATGCAGAGAATGGACTGGAGGACACAGGGTTGGGGGGCGGGGGGCGAAGGGGAAGCTGGGATGAAGTGAGAGAGTAGCATAGACATATATACACTACCAACTGTAAAATAGCTAGTGGGAAGTTACTGTATAACAAAGGGAGATCAACTCGATGACGGGTGATGCCTTAGAGGGCCAGGACAGGCAGGGTGGGAGGGAGTCGCGGGAGGGAGGGGATATGGGGATATATGTATAAATACAGCTGATTCACTTTGGTGTACCTCAAAAGCCGGTACAAAAGAATAAAGCAATTATATTCCAATAAAGAGCTTTAAAAAGAAAAAAAAGAAATCATTTCTTGTTAGAATTCATCCTTCTTGGTACAATCAAAGTACTCAATTATGATTTTCTAGAACATGCAATTATTCTGTCTCTAGTTATAACTAAATTAACAACCTCAATTTAGGTACCCTACTTATCCTTCTTTCCCTGAGAACTGCACCTCATCAATAGGATTGAGAGTCTGAAGTTGTGTTTGTTCTGCATGAATCTGCCGCCTGGCTATAGGAAGCTGGACCAGGGCTAGCCATCTGACCAAGTTAGGGCTTCAAACTACCTTGTAGAAATCTGGAATCAATACTCAATTCTATCATCTACTATCCTATTAGTCTGGACTATTCTCCTGTGAATTCAGGACCTAAAGCTGCCATTGTGGGTGAGACATGCTTGGTACCTATATGCCAAAACAGAGAAAGGTGGTCTTCAGAAAAATACAGAGAAGCACGAACAGCTGCAGATAGAGAAGGAGTGATTAGAGATTGGCAAACTAAATAATAGCTCCCAAAGACATCCAGGGCCTAATTCATGGAATTTGTGAAAATTCTGTTACAAGGCAAAAAGTACTTTGCAGATGTGATTAGTCAAGGATCTTTAGCTGGGGAAAGTATCCTGGTTTATCCAGGTAGGCCCTAAATATAATTACAAGTGCCCTTATAAGAAAGAGGCAGAGGGAGATTTTACTACAGAAGAAGAAGGCCATGTGACAACTGAAGAAAGATGTCATGCTGCTTTGAGGATGGTATCTGGATAATCAGAGAACTGGTTTTTGTTATGGGAAAAACTTACACACTAGCAATGAAAAAGGTTTGAGCAGGCAGAGAACAGTATAAGAGAAGTGGGTACCTAGAGAAGGTTAGATGCAAAACCTAGATATGATATGAGCAGATTTTCCCCACATTTCAGCCTAAGGCCTACAGATTTACAGGATCAACAGAGATACCAAAATGTGCTTCAAAAATCAAACCTATTTTATTTTTATTTATAAATTTATTTATAAAATAAATTATTTATTTATTTATTTATTTATTTATTTTATTAGCTGCGTTGGGTCTCCGTTGCTGCACACAGGCTTTCTCTAGTTGCTGCGAGCAGGGGCTACTCTTCATTGTGGTGTGGAGGCTCCTAATGGCAGTGGCTTCTCTTGTTGCGGACCATGGGCTCTAGGAGCGCGGGCTTCAATAGTTGAAGCACATCGTCTCAATAGTTGCGGCTCATGGGCTCTAGAGCATGGGCTCTAGAGCACAGGCTCAGTAACTGTGGCACAAGGGCTTAGTTGCTCTGCGGCATGTGGGATCTTCCTGGAGCAGGGCTTGAACCTGTGTCCCTTGCATTGGCAGGTGGATTCTTAACCACTGAGCAACCTAGGAAGTTCCCAAACCTATTTTAAAAGCTCAGTACAGAAATTATACTATATCAACATGAATCACTAAATTCAGTAGAATGAGAGAAGCAGTTTTCCATTTTCAACAATGAGAAACAATCCTTTCATCTTTTAAAGCTTGGAAAGTTGTACTTCTGTGAATAATTATTAGTCTGTCAGTGTTATTTTCCTCTTTAATGGTATGTATGAATAGCTCTTTTTCCAAAAAGTGTTATCTTTCCTCCCAGTACCTTTATGGGACAGGTCTTTGTAGTGCTGAAATTCCTAGTACTCAATCTTCGGTTCACATGAAAAGACAAGATGTCATTAGAAACTGTTTGATTAGTGATGCAGAAAAACAAAATCCTAACACAACAGAAACCTAATCCAGGTTGAAATGCTATAGCTAAAAATCATGGGAAATAACGATACACTTACCTAGAAAGGAGTCTCTGACAAAAGAAAAGACCTGGGGGAGAAAATAATGCTTAACATAAATTGGGACGATATTGTATCATTTTTTTGAAGAAAAAGCAGAATTCCTGAACAATAGATAACTAAAGTGCTCATTTATCTCTTGGAAACAGCAGGGAGCATGGAAGGTCAGAACAGGAGAGCAATCACCCAAACAGGATTATTTGTGAACTCTAAATGCTTGCCACTAATTCCAAATTATCTAGTAATACTGTGAAATGATCAAATAGGTTAATAAAGGATTTAAATTAATCTTCCTGGGTTTAAGATTTTCCTCTAATACACTGAACCCTGGAATCAGTGAAGTATGATTTCTGTGTTCTGAGAAAGAACACTGGGAACATTAACATAACATATATTCCTATCTCTTGCCAGGCCAGTCTCAGATACACCCCTTTTGCTAGGGTAAAAACTTAATGCTTCGTGTTCTGACCTTTACTAGGATCTACCTTTTAAAGAAAGGTCCATTTGAAGTCGGAGAACATCTCTGAGTCTCTGCAAGGCAGTGACTATGCTCAAAGCATCTTTGAATCTTCAGCGCTTAATAACTGATGTATGGTTGGTTGATAAATGAATGACACAAGTTAATATCTAAAACCTTTCTTCAAATATTCTGCTTTTCCTATATAGCTAAAGTCTCAGATACAATACCATACTCTAACCAACTAAGAAACATTTATATCTACCACTTCTTTATTAATTTTCATCAAATATCATATCTACCATTCATGTTCCAAATCTCCACCCTGGATTATTTCCTTCTTGATGTCCCTATCACTCTTTTTTCTTTTTTAAGTACAATGACATATCTTAGGTTAAATGGCTGCTATTCTCTTCATATAGAATAATGGTAAAGACTGACTTGTATAGTTTATTCTTTCACCAGTGGGGGTTATGAACCTCAAGCAGTGAAGAAATAATTCTTACAGGGGATGGGAGGTAAAAAGGAGAGAACAGAAAAACTGCATTCTATTACTTGTCTTGGGTGGTTGATTCACAGGTGTTTACTTGGTGATAAATTATACATCTTGTTTTGTATACTTTCTGTTTGTAGACTATTACATCTTAACAAAAAGAAAATTTGTGTGTGTATCCCCAAATATTATAAAAAGAGAAACTGCAACCACAAAATAAGAACAGGTTACTTAAAACACACACACATACATAAACACACACACACACACACATTACAGAGAACCAAAAAGAACTCTTAGAAATTAAATATAATAAAAATTAAGGACTCACTAGGAGGACAGTAATATGATAAAACCTAAGGGAGTCTCTCCATAAGTATAATGAAAAGGAAAAAATTTGGAAAAGAGAGAAAAGAAAAGGGAAAAAATTACCAGTCCAGGAGTGCCAATATCTGTATAACAAACATTCCAGCAAAGGAAAGCAAAGAAAACAGGGAGAGGAAATCATCAAAGAAATGATTCAAGAAAATTCCAAAGGATATTAATTTGGGGGCTGAAAAAGCCCACCAAATACCAATGCAACGGATGAAAATACACTCACATCAAGGCATCACATCAGAAATTTCAGAACACTTGATATCTTTTTTTTTTTTTTTCGGTTATTAAATATACTTTTTTTTAAATTTTTTTTGGGGGGTACACCAGGTTCAATCATCTGTTTTTATACACATATCCCCGTATTCCCTCCCTTCCTTGACTCCCCCCCCCTTCGAGTCCCCCCCACCCTCCCGGCCCCAGTCCTCTAAGGCATCTTCCATCCTCGAGTTGGACTCCCTTTCTTATACAACAACTTCCCACTGACTATTTTACAGCTGGTAGTATATATACGTCTGTGCTACTGTCTCGCTTCATCTCAGTTTCCCCTTCACCCCCCGCCCCCTCCCATACCTCGAGTTCTCCAGTCCATTCTCTGTATCTGCATCCTTGTTCTTGTCACTGAGTTCATCAGTACCATTTTTAGATTCCGTATATGTGAGTTAGCATACAATATTTGTCCTTCTCTTTCTGACTTACTTCACTCTGTATGACAGATTGTAGTTCTATCCACCTCATTACATATAGCTCCATCTCATCCCTTTTTATAGCTGAGTAATATTCCATTGTGTATATACGCCACATCTTCTGTATCCATTCATTTGTTGATGGGCATTTCGGTTGCTTCCATGTCCTGGCTATTGTAAAGAGTGCTGCAATAAACATTATGGTACAAATTTCTTTTGGGATTATGGTTTTCTTTGGGTATATGCCCAGAAGTGGGATTACTGGATCATATGGTAGTTCTATTTGTAGTTTTTTAAGGAACCTCCAAATTGTTTTCCATAGTGGCTGTAGGGACTGTAAGTTGGTACTTGATATCTTATAAGCTTCAAGAGAAAGAAAGATATTAAAGCGTAGTGAAGAAAGGATTTGGAATCAGAATGGCTTCAGACTTCTCAACAGAAACACCCCATTTAAGCTAGTTTGGGTGAGTTTCTAATCCTTGCAAAAAAATGGTAAAAGAGCCTTAGCTAAAACATTGCTAATCTCATTGTGCTTTGGGAAAGCATAACTCAAAAAATAAAAAGAGAAAGTGACCCATAATTATTCCTCTAAATATGAAAGATTTCTTTACAATATAATGAAATAAAAATAAAAAGATGGAACTTCCCTGGTGGTCCAGTGGCTAAGACTCCACGCTTCCAATGTAGGTGGCCCAAGTCTGATCCCTGGTCAGGGGATCAGATCCCACATGCCTCAACTAAGAGTTCACATGCTGCAACTAAAGACCTCGCATGCTGCAACTAAAGATTCTGCATGCCACAACTAAAACAAACAAACAAAAAAACCCACATGCTGTGACTAAGACTGGCACAGCCAAATAAATAATTTTTTTTAATGAAAAGGAATACAGGCAGAAAGTACTAAAATCAATTCGCTTAATAAATGTCAAAAATATTCTTATTATGTACTGAATTCATATATTGAAGTCCTAACTCCTAGCACCTCAGAATGTGACTATATTTAGAGACAGAATCTTTAAAGAGGTAATTAAGGTAAAATGAGGTCAGATGGGTGGGCGCTAATACAATATGACTCGTGTTCTTATAAGAGGAGATCAGGACACAGATACCAGACACCCACGGAGGAAAGTCAATGTGAAGATAGAAGGAGAAGACCTCCATTTACAAGCCAAGGAGAGAGAGATCTCAGAAGAAATCAATCCCACTGACACCTTGATCTTGGATTTCTACCCTCCAGAACAGTAAGAAAATAAACTTCTGTTGTTGAAGCCATTCATTCTGTGATACTTGGTTATGGCAGCCCTGGCTAGCTAATACTCCTAGTATTCTGCTAAAATAATTACTACTAGTTAAACACGGTTGATTAAACACAAGCATTTAGGTCTTGTCTCTTCTAAAATTCCACTAAAATGACATTAAAAGGATTTTATAAATAGTATAAACTCATAATGGAAATAAAAGATCAGAAGATGAAGCAAAAACAGCAAAGTTTTAAAAGCTAGAAAGCAGATGGACAAGTGGTAACTGACTTGGCAGAACCAAAACTTAAGCCACTGAGAAAAGCGATTTATATTGCAGAATTTCTATCAGGCTCAGGAAGTGGCAGAACCATGTACCTCTGGAAGCTGATATGAAGACAGGCCAGAAAGCAAAAGATAGGTTGAAAGTCTGTTTAAGAAGCAGTTACATTTCCAGATGACTGCTCCTCTCTCTTCTGGCAGAAGCCTGGATAAAGGAAAACAGAGATCTCTGGGCTGGGAGATAACAGGCATGGTTGAAGGGTTCCGTACTGAAAATATGTGGCTGAATTACAGGCTTACAAGTTTGGCTCTCAGAACACTGACAGGCAGCCAAACAGAAATCCTCAGACAGAAAAATGGAAGAGCTGGTGCTAGAGAATATGACTACACATAAGAAGGGGAAAAAAGACCCAAAGGAATTCTATCCAGCCAGATGACCATGTGATGAAAAGCACAGTCAGTCTCACCCTTGCTTAGAGAACTTCCATTAAGTTTTATTGTATCTCAGTCTTAAATCTAAGCAGAAAAATACAGAAGGTAGACATATTTGAGAAAAACATATAAAAAGCAGACACCAAAACAAACAGAAAAAAGTAACTTGGGGAAATTAAAGAATATGTACATAGATAAAATTTTCAAACAGGTGTCATTAATACCCCCAAATATAATAAGAGAAAATATGTATTGAATGAAACAAGAACAGGATGTACTAAAAAAGAACATTCAGGAGAAAAAAGACATATATACAATATGAATTGACCCTGAAAACATTATGCTAAGTGAAAGATACAAGAAATAAAAAATCACATATTATATGATTCCACTGTCCAGAACAGGCAAATTCATAGAAGCAGAAAGTAGATTAATGGTTGCCTGGGGTTGGGAAGTAAGGGGAATAGAGAATGACTCATAGGTAGGGGTTTCTTTTGGAATAATGAAAACGTCCTGAAATTAGAAAGTGACAATGCTTGCACAACCTAGTGAGTAAACTAAAAAACCACTGCATTAAACATTTTTTAAATGGTGGATTTTATGGTGGTATGTCAATTATATTTCAATTTTTTAAAAAGGGAATTTTTGAAATTAAAAGTATGATAACAGAAATTAAATACTCAATATAAGATTTGAAAGGTAAGGTAGAGGAGATGTCCCAGAGAGTACAGCAAAATGAAAAAATAATTAAATTAGGAGGAAAAAAGGGTAAGAAAATTAAATGGCAGGCCCATGAGGTTTAAAATCCCAGTAACAGAAATTCTAGTAAGAGAGAACAGAAAAAAGTAGAAAGAGGTAAACTGTCAAACTACATGCCTGTAAGTTATGTAGAAATTTACCTGAACACAGAGACCAAAACAGATCCACATTAAGGTATTTTGTTGTAAAACCTCAGAATGCTGGGGATAAAGAAAAAAATCTTATAAGCTTCTAAGGAGAGACAGGGAAAAAACCCAGCTTTCATACAAAGAATCAGGAATAAGAATAGTACTGGACTGCACAGTTGCAACAATGAAAACTAGACAGCAAAGAATTAATTCCTTAAGAATTCTGAGGGAAAATAATTTCTAAACTAGAATTAAATTAATTGTGAGAGTAAAATATATCTCTTGTGCTCCCTTTCTTAGGAGGGACTAAAGAGCATGCTCTACTAAAATGAGAATAAACCAAAAAAGATGAAAGATGTGGGATCCAGGGGAAAGAAGATCCAAAAAGGTAAGAAGCAAATAGATTCCCCAAATGATGATAAAGGGAAATCCTTTGACAATAGCTATGCAGCAGAGATAAAATAAGAATGGGAGGAGAGAGCAGGAGAGAGGAGCCTAAATTGCAAAGTAAAATACTATTTTGGGGGATTGGCTCTTATACATGTGAAGAATCAAGCTTAGTTAATCAATCCATCAATAAAGGTTTATTCTTATTTATATTCCAAGTGATAACACAAATGCTATATTTAAGGAGATACCACTCAGACACTGAATGAACTAATAAATTATGAATTAATGCTATAATGTACCTTAAATAAATTGTTTCCATGTTTCTAAATGCCCACTTAATGGAAATTTGGACCTACACACTGAAGTATGAATGGGGAGTCACTAACCCAAGAACCACAGTGTGCAGGATAGGTTGCCAAGCCTGTCCACTCCTGTCAAATATAGTACCCCCTTCCAAGTAAAAGGCATAAACTAGTTTTTTCCTGCAGTAGTTGCAACAAATTCTGCTTTGAATGAAATCAGTTCCTCTTTTGCCTCATTATAATCCATCTTTCTACACAAAAGCCAGAGTACTTGTTTAATTTGTATGATTATTTAAATATTTGATATACCAAGAGCTATACTGACGATTACATTTTAGTTATAAAGCAATCCAAGACCAGAACATTACCAATAATTTGCATCTACCTCCACCACTTCACCTACCTCCCTCCACTTCCCTCCTGCCTGAGGAAATGTCTTACTGCTATATTTATCATCTCCTTGCCTTTTTTGACATAGTTTTATCACATTATGCCTGAACAAAATGTTATTTCGTTTTGCTCATTTATTAGCTTTATCAATGATGCATATAATTGCATTTCATTCATTTTCCCTAATGTATAATATTATAATGTGTGAATATGCACAATTTATCCTTTATCCTGTCAGTGGACACTTGGGTAGTTTTCAGTATTTTTGCTATCGTAAACAGTGTTCTAATGCATAGCTCCTAGTACACGTGTATGAGTTTCTCTGCCTAGGAGTTGTAAAGTATAAAGTTTAAAGTTCAACTTTCAAAATATTGCCAAACTGTTTTCAAAATCAGCTATATCAGTTAACATTCTCACTGGCAAGGTATGACAGTTCCTAGTGATAATCCTCCCCTGCGGAGCTGTGTTAAATGGCACTTCTGTAAATCTAGTAGGTGAGCACAGTATCTCACTGTGGTCTTAATTTGCATTTCCCTTGATTGTAAGGAGGTGGTACAATGTTGAAAAGCAGTTTGACAGTTTCTTATAAAATTGAAATATACTAAACCATATGATTCAGCAATTACCCTTTTAAGTTATTTGCTCAAGAAAAATGAAGACATCTTTATAAAAAGACTTGTTTGTATATAAATGTTCACAGCAACTTTATTCATTATAATCAGAAAGCTGGAAACAACCCAAATGTCCATTGACCGGTCAGTAAATAAACTGTGGTACAGTCAAACCATTACATACTATACAGCAATAAAAATAAATGAATTTGCTAATGTCTGAAACACAGATGATTGCGCAGTACAGACATTATGCTGAGTGAAAGGAGACAGATACAAACCAGTATATTAGTATGATTCCATTGATACGAAGTTCTGGGACAAGCACAACTAATCTATGATAATAGAAATCAGATCAGTGGTCGCTAGAATGGAAGAGAGACTGACTGCAAAGGTGCAAGAGGGCACTTGTTGCAGTGAGGGAAATGTTTGATACCTCGGTAGGGGTAGTAGTTACAAGAGTGTACACATTTGTCAAAACTCATCTGTGTATTTTACCACATGTAAATGTACCTTGAACTTACCAAAGACAAAGCAAAACATAAATCAATCATGTCATTCCGCAGCTCCAAATCCAACGTGGCTGCCCAGTAGCTCTTAGAATAAAACCCAAACTCCTTGCCATGATCCACAAGGCACTGAATGAATTAGCCTTATACCCTCCAAACCTTGCCTATCATTCAATCCCTCATTACTACACTCCAGTCACACTGGCCTTCTTAGTATTTTTTAGAAATTCCCAAATTTCTTTTAAAAAATAAAATAAAAGGTAAAAAAGTGAAGGAGGAAGAATCTAGAAACAGTAACCAATGATAGTGTGTGAACTTTATTTGGATTCTAATTCAAACAAAATGTAAGAGAAAGTCATTTACAGCATTTGTGTTAGATTGATTTCATCAATAATCTCGATGAATGGCTTTCCTGAATTCACTCGACTTTTGTCCTGAATCTTTGTAGTCCCCTCCCACTCTGACTTGCTTTGACCAATGGGGTGGTAGCAAAGGTGAGGCAAGCAGAGGCTTGAAAAGCACTCATTCATTCTCCCCTGCTCTCTTGCACATTTGGGCTTTGCTCTTACTTCTCTGCTTTCACCATGAAAACATGCCCAAGATCGCTTACTGGAAGAGAAAAACATGTGGAGCAGAATCAAGCTGGTCCAGTCAAGGCCCTATCTATCTAAAAAAGCCCAACCAAGATCAAAAAAATCACCTACATCACCCACAGCTTAATCACAGATACATAAGTGAATCCCTCCAAGCCCAGCTTAGCGCAATGGAAACACCCCACTGATCCACAGACTTTATGTTTGCTCTTGTAACCTCTGAGGTTTTGTGGTTGTTTGGTATACTGCATAATTGTCACAAGAGAAAACTGATAAAGCATTTTCAGACAACTGGAAGTTCAACACTGACTAGATATTTGATGATATTAAGGAACCACTGTTAATTTTTTTCTAGTTATAAGAATAATATTCTGGCCATAAATTCTGTTTAAAAGAGTCCTTATATTCTGTTTAAAAGAGTCCTTATATTCTGTTTAAAAGAGTCCTTATATTTTAGACACTAAAATATTCTCAGATAAAATAATAAGATGTCTAGAAAATAATATGATGTCAAAATAACATGAGGGCAGGGTGGGATGGGAAGGCCTATCTTGCTCAATTCTGATTTCCCAGCCTCTGGAACACATCTGGCTCACTGTAGGTGCTCAAAGAATAAAGAAAGAAATCAAACCACAGCTGACTGAACAAAGTTTCAAACACACAAGTCAAGGCAATGAATATAGACAAGGGAAAAGAAACACCTCTCAGGTATCCTCACAGAACTACAACCAAAAGGGGTACTCAATGCAGAGTAGTAAGTTGACCCCATCAAATTGTCTGTCTTGAAAACATACAAACAGTAAATGGAATGAGGAGAGCCACTTTGGCTTAGGTGGTTAACTACTAGCAGGCTGGTTTCTCCATAACAACCCTTGCATTTCTACTGTTTGCATCAGGGGTGAGTACAATCCCATTAGGGTGACTTTCAGTGCTATGCACATATATTCTCACAATAAATTCTCATTCAAAAAGTAGTAAGTATTTCTTTTCTTTGGGACCATAAAGACATATCTAATCACAAGACAATGACAAATCTGACCTTAATATGATCTTACACTTGTCACTGCTGTTGCACCTAAGAGAATTTCCATTCTAGTGAGCTGCTCTGATTTACTCATTTGGAATAAAACCTCTAATGACTTAAGTATTAGAGCTGATGAATCATAGTTAATTAATAAACATTGTCAAAGGACAGATGATAATCAGAACCTCAAAGCTTAACATGAGAAGTGTGTAAATTCTGACACTAACCTCAAAATAACCATCTTTGTTCTCTCTCCCTATTCTCCCCACCCCTATATCCAACACCCCAGTTTCTTCATCTTTGCCATTCTGCCATCCATTCTCAATTTATTTCTTCCATTCCCTTTCTTTTTTCCTCCACACCCATTTCAATCCCTTGTCTTATCCCGTTTCTTCCCTTCCCCTCCAAGCTTCCATTTAAATGAACTCATTCACATTTTTAAAATATTTATTAAATAATATATAAGAAATATAAATAAAACTATAAAAAGATATCATTTTTACCTATCAGACTGAGCATCTCCTTCCTGAGGGAGAGAAAAAGGCAAGCAGCAAGCTCACATTACAGATGATGAGGCAAAGCCAAATGGGGGTTATCAATATGCAGATTTTACAAGTCTCCAGATGTGAACTGTCAGTCACAATGATTACCACAGCAGTCTCACAAAGGCTGTATATGAGAAACAAGAGTGCTGCTACAAGTATTCATTCTAAAAGCATTTGTTTAATGAGTTGGAGAAATTTTTTGCAAACATATCCAACAATTTTCTTTCTCTTGTTTTTCAGATACTTGTTTCTCTTGTAACTAAGCTATACATAGATCCTAAGGTTTTATGCCAGCAATCTTGCCATAAAACTAAAGTTTTATACTTGTGACCTCACCATCAACTTCCCAGCAATAATATCAGGTCACAGACTCTACAGAAAGACAGAAATATACACTCAATAGGAATCTTGATATGTTCAGAAAATTAATTAGTATTTGGCATGCTGTTTAAAAAGCCTTTCATTCTGGTTCTGTCAAATGCAGTCTGGCACATTTCTTCAGCATACTAACAATCTGATGATTGGTAAACCAATGTTTTATTTAGGTCCTTTCTACAGTTCTTCAGTGTTGCATTTGCATACATACATAAGAGCCAAGTCAAAAGCTGAGGTTCTAGAAGAGGAAAGGGAATTTCATTTATAGATTAGCATTCTTTTAATGCTTTTTTATGCTTTTAAGACTGTTTCCTATCAAATGAGACAAGAGTAAGAAAGCAAACCAAGAACCAGAAAATGCAGTTAAGTGTTCACAGCTGCAACAAAGAGAAGTTGCCTTGCAAATTTTCTTAGTGTATTTTCAAAATCACTAATTTAAAAGAATAATCTCCCCTGACTACATGTCAGATCCTATTTTTTTAAAGGGCTTTACACACCAAAGAGACAGGCTGATCATCCTCATTCTATAAATGGGTAAAATGAGTATTATTAAGGTTAGATGGTTTCTCCAAGGTCACACAGCCAGCAAACAGAAAAGAAGGGATGCAAATTCAGGTCTGTTTCTAAAATCCTATACCCTTAACCACTATGCTACTCTTATTTTATTCTTTGTTATATATTGTATTACATCTATAAAATTTACTCAATATAAAAATCTAGCTATATCAAGACAGGCACTTTTACAAGAATGAAATGTTTCTTTCTAACTTTTATTTCTGTCACTTATATGACAGGTGACATGCCACAGAAATTTTGGTTCTTCATTAATAATTTCCAGAGAAAATCAGTTATAATCTACATTTGAGAATAACCCTGGGCTTATTGCTCAGATAGTCCCCCATTTTGAGAGATGCCTATAATAGAGAAACCATTGCTAATAATTAAACATATGGGAATACAAAACAAAAAAGAGAACATGAGTAAATTAAGAAAAAAAGCACTTTATGATTATAGAACATACATAAAAGCCTGTACTTTAATACAGAAAACACCAAGTCTGGACACTTGGTTATAATTTACAATAATCCAAATCTATCTAGATTCTGATTAGCAAAATGCAGACATGCGCATGTGACAGACAGTGATTGCAAAGCCCAACAAAGCTACAGAATGAAACCAGGTGAAAAGATGTGAATAGGATATTTGTTCTATTTTGAAGAAGGGCAAGATTTTCTAACTGCTGGGGTAAAATGACTGAATTCAAATGTTGAGACGGAATTTGGATTAATTTCTTGGTGCTGTTCTCCTTCATTCCCCTTGGAAGAAAGATCATGTCACTCAACAGTGATACTTCTAGCCAATTAAAGGGTGGGTTTGGGCTCCACCTCCAAGCTGGAAAGATTTTAGCTGCAATACAGGATCCACAATAAGGATGAAGTAAGGAAGAGGAGGTAAAATGAGCTCTGTCACACAGGCAGTCAGTCTCATGGGAAGGAAAGAGCCAAAGAATTAACATTTCTGAACTTGACAAGCGAACGTCACAGTCACAGAGACTATATGCACCAGCAATAGTATTCTGTTCTGTCCCTTATTACATCAGGTTTTAGGAACTATTTCTAAGTGTGCTTCATGTCAATCAATGATTTTCCTTCTCCCATATGAAGCAAAAACTTTTGTAGATTTTGAGCCTAATCATTGCTTGTCCTCATTCTCCCCATTTTGCTCAGATCACAGAGCTAGTAATTGGCTGTCTTATTTACAATACCATACATAGCAGGCACTCAAAACAAACTGACCGCTTTCATCTATTCAGCAAGCAAGCATTTTTTAAAATAATGTATTGAGTGAAATTCACATAACATAAAATTAACCATTTAAAGTGAACAATTCAGTGGCATTTAGTACATTAACAGTGCTGTGCAATCCCACCACTTTTCTAAAACATTTCCATCACTCCAAAACACTTCCATCACTGCAAAGTAAAACTCCATCCCCATTAAGCAGTTTCTCCCCATTTTCCCTTCTCCTTCAGCCCCTGGAAAGCATCAATCTGTATTCTGTCTCTATGGATTTATCTAGTCTAGACATTTCACATAAGTAGAATCACGCAATATGTGACATTTTTTGTCTAGCTTTTTCCACTTAGCATATGCTTTTAAGGTTCATCCATGTTGTAGTATGTATCAGATATTCACTTCTCTTTATGGTTGAATAATATTTCATTGTATGAATGTACCACAATTTGTTTATTCACTCATTGATAGACATTTCTACCTATTGGCTAATATGAACAGTGCTGCTATGAATATGTGTGTACCTGTATTTATTTGAGTACTTGTTTTAAATTCTTTTGGGTATATATATACCTAAGAATGAAACTGCAAGATCATATGGTAATTCTATATTTAACTTTTGGAAAAACTGCCAAACTGTTTTCCACAGTCAAGCAAGCATTTCTGAGCACCAACTATATACTAAAGTCCCCGATCTCATGAAGTTTACATTCTAGTGAGAAAAAAATAAACAAGTTAATCACTAATTTTACTATATATGTAAATATATACACATGTAAGTATCATGTCAGATGGTGCTAAGTGATATGAAAAGATTAAGCAGCGCCTATGCCTACAGAGAGTTATGGGAGGGTACTATTTTATATTGGGTGGTCAAGAAAAGCCTCTCTGATGTAAACAACATGAAAATGAGATCATCAAGTATTTTTAAAATACCTCAATAGTCAGTGAAACATTTATTTTTTAAGAAACATTATTTCTGATATTACATTTTTCCAAAGTAATACTTTCATCTTTTTGGCTTGAATGATGTTCCCTTTGTGATTTTTTCTGAATGTTAATTCAGACTAGTAACTTTATATAAAGATTCTTGCTATTTATTTTGTACACAACAAAATAAAACCCACCTGGTGAATTTTGTTGATCACCAATATGCCCTGTGGCAACAAACCTACATTTCTGATATCACAGTTACAGGTAAATCATCAAATAAAATGTTGTGGGATGTCAAAACTCTATAGTAACTCCAAACCATTAATTTTCCAAAAGAATGTAACTAGCAAATTATGAATAACTCAAAGTATTAAATCCCAAATGTGGGGAAAATACACTTGGCTAAGGGTTAGGAAGTTCTACTTCCTGCTTTACTACCTTGGGTAAGTCAGTTAACTTTTCTGTATCTCAATTTTCAGAAAGTGCAGTGGGGGTGGGGGGAAAAGAAATGATGTCTAAGATCCCTCCCAGTCTAAAGTTTAAGAAATACATTTTTTTTGTTTTGAGTGGTGGAAACAGTAGCCAAATACACATGATTAGATGTGTATTTTTTTTTATTTTTTGGGGGGTACACCAAGTTCAATCATCTGTTTTTATACACGTATCCCCGTATTCCCTCCCTTCCTTGACTCCCCCACCTCGAGTCCCCCCCCACCCTCCCCGCCCCAGTCCTCTAAGGCATCTTCCATCCTCATACATCTGGAAGCCTCTTAGAGGCAAACACAGCTGTACCTTGGCTGTCTTTTAGTCAATTTAGTTGAGTGAAAAAATTGCTATCCACATCTGACCTAGAAAATAGCCCCAGTTTAAACAGATGAATTGAGAAATCAGAAGTTTACAATCCAAAACAAGGATCACCATCCAAATTGCTGAGGAATTCTAGGATCAACATAATATATACTGAAGGGTAGTAATATACAGAAAGAATTATAAGTTTTCAGCACAATATCATAAACCTACCTTTTGAACGCCTAGTATATGTCTGGTATAGTTATACAAAATATATATAATATATATCATATACATGAATATGAACATATATAGAAATACATATCTAATATGGATAAGCATCCTCACTCCTATTTTAAACATAAGAAACTAAGACTCAAATCAAGTAAATGTTAAAGATCACACAGATAGACATAGTAAAAGTGGGATTCTATTCTAGATAGGACTGAATGACTCAAAGTCTACTATCAAAGTGAAAGATCTTAATAATATGACTAAAGATACCATTCTTCACTTAAGTTAATATATTTATTTATGTAAATAAACCCAGGAAGTAAACAAACCCAAAATCCTAGCTAAAATCAAATCAACTTTATCTAAAAGTTGCCTCTGTTATTTCTACATTCTAAATTCAAAACAACTTTACCAACTATTTAATTGACTTTTCTTTTTTCACAGACAACATATCTTTTAGAACAAAATTCTCCATAACATATTTTCTTTTCTTTTTTTTTTTTTTTTTTTTTTTTAAACCTCAGATTGGAACTTGAACCAACAGGCCGGGACTCAAACCCACTGTCCTTTTTTTTTAAGTAATTAATTTTTATTAAGATTTTTAATTTATTTATTTATTTATTTATTTAGCTGTATTGGGTTTTTATTGCTGCACACAGGCTTTCTTCAAGTTGCAGCGAGCGGGCTCAGTAGTTGTGGCTCGCAGGCTCTAGAGCACAGGTTTCATAGTTGTCGCACATGGACTTAGTTGCTCCGTGGCATGTGCGATTTTCCTGGGCCAGGCATCAAACCCATGTCCCCTGCATTGGCAGGCGTATTCTTAAAAACTGTGCCACCAGGGAAGTCCCATAATATATTTTCTACTTACACTGTCTCCCCAGGTGGTTAGATTCAGTCCTATCATCTATATGCTATGACTCCCAAATTTTATCTTAAGCCTTAACCTCTCCACTGAGGAGCAGATTCTTAGATCCAATGACATCCGAAATGTTTCAAGTTAGATGTTTCAGAGCATCTCAACTTGAACAGAGACAAGACATAATTTTATACTTTCCTTGCCATATCTGTTCCTCTTCTAATCTTCCTATTACAATAAATAGCACCTCTAACCAACTGATCACCCAAGGCTAAAACTTAGAACTTTCATCCTTGGTTCCTAACTTTCCCTCCTCCTCCCCCTATGCATCCTATTATGTATCCCTATCAGCTCTACAACCAAAATATATTTAGAATCTGTCCTCTTTTTTCTTACTAATAGCACGTTTTAAGTTGTTTTTTTTTATTTTTATTGGGGTATAATTGATTTACAATGTTGTGTTAGTTTCAGGTGTACAGTGACGTGAATCTGTTATACATATATCCACTCTTTTTTAGTAATTTTTCTTGGCCATACCACACAGCGTGTGGGATATTAATTCCCTGACCAGGGATCAAACCTGTGCCCCTTGCAGTGGAAGCATGGAGTCTTAGTCACTGAACTGCCAAGGAAGTCCCTAGAATCTCTTTGTCTCTTCTTCTCTACTGCTGCTTCCCTAGTTTAAGTCACCACCATCACTCACTCAAAAATTATGCAAGAATCACCTCCTACCTGTTCTCCCTTTCTGACCCCCTATAATCCACACAGTAGCCACAGTGATTTTTCCAAATCACTGATCAGATGATGGCACTTCCAGGCTTAAAACTCTTCAGTAGCTTTCCACTGCACTGCAATCAAATCCAAACATCTCGCCAAGTCCTACTACAAAGCCTCAGGACCTGGTCTCTTACAACATTCCCTGACATCATTTCCTATCACAACTCTTCACTCTCTGTACTCCAGCATGCTGCTCTTTCTGTACCTCAAGCATACCAGGTTCATTTCTGTCTCAAGGTCTTTGTATCTGTGGTTTTTCCCTATCAGGAAACTTTGTCCTCAAAATTGTTTTTTTTAAAGAAATATGATTCAGTCATTTTTAAAAATTTATTTATTTATTTATTTATTCATTCATTCATTCATTCATTCATTTCCTTATTGGCTGTGTTGGGTCTTTGTTTCTGGGCACGGGCTTTTCTCAAGTTGAGACGAGCAGTGGCTACTCTTTGTTGTGATGTGTGGGTTTCTCATTGCGGTGGCTTTTCTTGTTGCAGAGCACAGGACTCTAGGCGCATGGACTTCAACAGCTGAAGCATGTGGGCTCAGTAGTTGTGGCTTGTGGGCTCTAGAGCACAGGCTCAGTAGTTGTGGCACACAGGCTTAGTTGCTCTGGGGCCAGGGATCAAACCTGTGTCCTCTGTGCTGGCAAGTGGATTCTTAACCACTGCGCCACCAGGGAAGTCCCCAAATCTTTACGTAGCTAACTTCATTTTGTTATTCAGGTTTCAGTTTAAATGTTACCTCTGCAGTGAAACCAAATCACTACCTCATCAAATAATTTATTTCTTTAGAGCATTATCACTATCTAGGATTATTTTTCTAGTGTATTTATCACCAGCTTCCTCCCACAAAAACATAAGTTCTTTGAGAGCAGAAATCTGGTTTGTTTTGTATATTGTTGTATCCCAAGTACCTCAAAAACAATCCCTATTGCATAGGAGACACAATAAATATTTAATAAATAAATGAACAATATTGATACTACAGACATAGTATCAATATTTTTTACAAGTCAAAATTACTACTACTACCCTTACCAACTTGAAGGTAGAATCTATGTCTAATTCATCTTTCCATCTCCAGAGAACTTACACAGCACCTTGTATTATTGTAGGTGCTCAAAAAAATGATTAAAATCAATGAGGGAGAGACTTCCTAGGTGGTGCAGTGGTTAAGAATCCACCTGCCAACGCAGCGGACACGAGGTTTGATCCTTGCCCCAGGAAGATACCACATGCCGCACTACAACCAAGCCCATGAGCCACAACTATTGAGCTCATGTGCCTCAACTGCTGAAGCCCATGCACCTAGAGCCAGTGCTCCACAACAAGAGAAGCCACCACAATGAGGAGCCCACGCACCATAATGAAGAGTAGCCCCCACTAGCTGCAACTAGAGAAAGCCTGTGTGCAGCAATGAAGACCCAACACAGCCAATAAATAAATAAATAAATTTATTTTAAAAAAATAATGAAGGAAACTTTGTTGTAAAGTGTTTAATATATACTTAATTATATACTTATACTTAATTATATATACTTATATTGATATTCATTGAACATTTAGTATGTCCCAGGCCTTGTTCTAAATGCTTTACATTTTATTTCATTTGATACACCTAACAACTCTGTGAGATAAGAAATATCATTATTCACATTTTACAGATGTAGGATCTAAACAAAAAGAGGTTAAGTAGCTTGCCCAATGTAACACAACTACTAAGTAGCAGAGCTGAAATCTGAACCTAGACATTCCTTCTCAAGACAAGTATTAGTATCAGCTAATTGAAGATTCTTAGTTCTGTTTGAACTCATGACTTTTCAGAAAATTTGAGGCTCTTCTAAATTTAAGTAAGCCGAAAGTTCATTTAGGTCATAGCTGTGACATAATCATTACTTGATATTAGAACAGAGTAACCTTCCAGAATAGTTTTCTCTGCTGAGAGATCAAGAGCAATGCCAGAAGGACCTTTGAGCAATGAAAGAACTATACAGCATAAACTTAATTCATAACCACTGGAGGGAGAAATTGGGTTTATAGTTTATTATTAAGTGTATGATCCAATATGAAATTCAACAGGATATTGAAGTGTAAAAAATTCTTAAATGTTTGGCTAATATACAAAAAGTAACATGAAATATACTACTTCACAACAGGATTGATGATTAGTTAATATGAGGTTATGTGTTTTCATAATATATTATTCAACTCTGTAAAGACTGATAAGCAATATCCTTTTGTCCTTGCTCTTCAAAAGCTCTGCTATAGTCATTACCCATCACCCCCAAAGTTTTATTAAAAGTTTTATGATTCCAGCACTTCAGAATATCAAACTTTTTTATAAAAACAGACTAACCCCATAGTTCGTCATTTTTAATACTTGGAGCTCTTCTGATCCTTCCTTGGAAGTCTAAGGGGTAGAAAACCTCAATAGTGTTCCCTATACACATGCCTCACGCCTGACTCTACAATTATTCTCTTAGCCTGCTCCTCTACCAAAGATTTCTCCCATGGATATTAAACTCATGATAGAAAAGAAAAGAAAACCCTCCATAACTCCAACCCCAAAAGAACCTCAAGTGACAAAATTATATAGATTTGTACTGAAAGAATTCAATGAAAGTATATAATAAGAAGAGTAAGTAAGCAAAAGGTAAAGAGAAAAGAAGAGCAGACAAACCTCACAACTATTCTCAGAAATCTGAAGACTCTTCTGGGTTATTTTAGAATCCTCAAACATGATTTATGTGTCTGATCTGTCTCCTCAGCTTGACACTAAGTACACCAAAGAGCATAGCATCTGTAAATCTCCCTAATAAAAATATCTGTAAACTGCTCCCCCAGAATGCTCCTCAAAGTCCAGTATATTTTTACTGTCCTGTCAGTTTTCTGCCATGATATTATGACAGGGTTATTTCATTTTAAAGGTTACCATTCCTTCAAATGCCAGGTATCAGCTATTACAGGAGCAAATAATGGAGTAGTATTTCTGTAATCTACATAGAGTCAACACTTTTTAAAAGGCTGTGAGTGAACGAAATGATCCAACAATTGTAAAACCTAGTCTGATGAGAAAATTAGAAAAAACTACCAAATCTTAGGAAAAATAAAATCTTTCCATTGTCAAATTAGTATCACATCATGACTGAATCATGTCATTTCATGACACTTCATTTTTACTTATATGGAAGTCAATATCCTACATATATTATAAAATAATCTGAAAACCAGAATAATCTACAACAGTGACCTTTATATTGCCCTTATTTAATTTTAACATTAAAATACAAACTGCTATCTTAACATGATGTAACTGCTTAATTCCTAATTAACTTTGCTTCCACCCTTTCTTTTCCCATGTCTTTTCTCATTTGGTCAGCTTTAAATATACTCATGCTAACTCTCTATGTCTCACGAGCATGATTAAAAATTTTTTACACAACATTGGTATGGGAAATGATTGATAACAATCTTATTTTTTTCAAACTGATTCCTTGCTGGGTCTGTTGGGTGGTAAAAATATTAAAAGTGATTTAAAAGCTAGATTTTCTGAAATCCTACTTTTTCAGGTGAATATCAAAAAAGAAAGAAAATGAGCATGCAGTCATTTTACCTTTAAAGTGAGAAGTCCACACTGTGAAAATAGAGAAAAATATATTCAAAGAGACTGACAAACTGCTCTAGCCATTTCCTGCACAGAAATAACATTTGTGATTATAACTGTTAAAATTATAGAAAACAACTCCCTGTTCAAAAACCATGAAAATATGGCTCCAAAATCACAAGTGTTATTATTTTTAAAAAGTAAAGGTTTTAAGAGAAAAATCATGTGATTAATAAATGTAAGTAGCAAGCTGCTCCTCTGGAAGACAGCTGTGGTAAGACATACACAATACTAGCCCATCCTGCCAGAAAAGGACAAGGAGTAATAAAGACTAGTGTAAAAGAAAATTGATTAAATTGCTTTAAAAGAGGGGTTGATGCTTTTGAAACTCTTTAGTATGGAATTTTCTTCCAATGGGATATTGCACAAATGTCTTTGTCTCGTTTAAACTGTACTAAAATTACAAATACACACTCATACTGAGGAAAATTGCTTTTACTTATCAGGTTGAAAGAAACAAGGAAGCCTTGGAAAAACAGATTATTTCCAAGGAAGAAAAGTAAAGCAGGAAAGTGAAGGTATAATAAAAGGACTATAATCAGAGATATGGGAGGAAGACAAACTGCATTAATTAATTTTCTTTAAGAAATGAGACTAGCTGCACACTGAGATGAATTGTCTCATTTGCCAAGTGTCCCAAGTGGCAAAGTCAAACAAATAACTCTGTAATTCTTCATTAGTATTTCATCAAGTTTAACCATTTGCAGACTGCCAACGAGGGGTAGGGGAGATCCTTCAAATCTTATGAGAATTACAACTAATCAACTTTTTACGTGTATTTTTCAATATCTTCCTTTGTTGAAATAACCAAGTACCAAATGGAAATGGTATAAAAACAGAGCAAAACCAAGGAAGGTGAACAACAGGAAGGGTATACTCTTCATGCGAGGCCATGCTGGACAGAGTAAAGCCTTTCAAGTCCCTCAGAACTGGGTTTAGATTCTCACTCTTCCGCTACCTAGTTAAATGACATGTCATTTATTTAATCTCTCAAGTTCAATTTTCACAAATGTACAAAATGAAGGATATATCACCATTGTAGGAATGTTGTGAGATAAAAGACAGTTGTGATTTAAATATCATATACATAAAGCACCTAGCTCTTTCCTCAGTAATTCCTCTAAAAAAAGTACACAAGGCAGGCAAATATTTAAACACTGAGATATACTGTTAAATGATCAAATTTTTGAGTATACTGTGTGATCTTCTGAAGCCAAATGACTCTCACTCAACCTTTAATGGAGAAATTTAGTCTTCAATTTTTATGTATTGATACTTTCATACAGAGGTAAACTTATGGAAAGATGTGTTGTAAATTTCTTTTTCCTTTAGACACAGATTTTTTTCCCTCAGCCCCACTAAAAGATAGTTTTAAATCAAAGCCTAGCTTTTAATAGCACATGGGGCATTTCTTCCAAAATGAAAATAGCTTTATCATCTTTATCATTATAAAATTAACAAATTATCCTAATTTTTTAAAACTGGATATTACAAAAATATCATGGAGAATAAATTTTTGAAGTCATTTGAAATCCTACCACCTAGAGATAATAGTGATTAAGATTTTGACCAATAAATAAACGTACACACACACCCCCCCATCTTAGACTTCTTTCTCTGTATAAATATATATATAGGTTTTAATAAAAACTAAGAGAGTAACACCCTTTGAATAGGTTTCAGATTTTGTGTGTGTGTGTGTGTGTGATTTTAGTGCCTCAACCAGGGATCAAACCCAGGTCCCCTGCAGTGGAAGGTGAAGTCATAACCACTGGACCGCCAGGGAATTCTCTGGATGTCTTTTATTAACTGTACAAAATTTATTAACTGTAGAAAACCACTAAAATAAAATAAATTTCCACAATCCCAACACCTTAAATCACATTTTTTATTTTTGCCACGTCCATTTCAAAACTGCTTGCCCATATAAATATGTAATTGACATAATTATAATCATAAAAGATACAATTTTATATTCTTTCTTAATCCATTGTAAGCATATTCTATGTTGCTGCTTGAAAAAACTTAAAATACAACAAATGAGATACTCTGTCATAAGAATTAATATCAAAGTATCCTTCCTGATTGTGATTTATAAAGCCAATTCCTCATTCTTGGAAATGACTCGTTTTAATAACAAACATACCTAGCTTTATTTTTAAGGTTTTAAAACTTTGTTGCTATGGAGATTAAACGCAACGGAACGTGAAAACTCTTGGTAAACCTGAATTATATGAACGTAACACATCTTTATTATCAATGGAACACAGTATGTTCTGAATGAACATTTCAAGTATATATGCTGTCTCTCAATATTCTTAGGAATGACTTTTCTAGGACTTTTTTACTCCATGGCAAACAAGACTCCTCCTCTATTCTACAACTAGATCAGGTCATGTTATTAAAAAAATACATTTTAATGTATTTCTGGGTTTTCAAGCAAGTAAGGGAAAGCTCTAAGGGGGAGAAAGGAAGAAGGAGCTGAAATAGAATAGGGGACACAGAAGTACTAAACTTGGATGAATGGAACGAGGATCTCCCGCCTCAAAATTTAGCCCAGACTCTTGAATGATGTTAAACCGGTCCCAAATCTACAAAATTCTTGTCTTCGAACAGACATAAATGCAAATTCTCCCTGTAGTAAACAATCCCCAATTTAGGACCTGAGGATTCTCACAGAATAAGTTCAAACATGCACTAAGAATTTATTTTTAAAAATCACTAAACCATTCAAGGAAATAAGCCACCATGAGTGAGAATAAAAACAACACGACAGATTTAAACTTCCAAGTGTACTGCTTTTTCTAAAAGAAACCTACATTTTATCACTACGTTAAAAGATACTTACCTTTCCACAAGGTCAGAATTCAAATGTTTTATTTCTGTGTCCTATGATACAACCATAACTATCAAGGATGTGAAGAACATATTCCTCCAAAATCTCACCCTGAAAGCAATGAAATCTCACCCTGAAATTTCACCCTTCATAAATTGAAGCCTGATTTTTAAAATAGCCATAAAATTAAAAATAAAAACAAAACAAAGTCATTCATCTCTATCTGTTTGTTCTTAACTGCCAGGAATCAAGGGAAATAACACCGCATTTTTTTTTTTTTTTTTGAGTAATTCAGTCTACATTACAGTATGGTTAGTAAAGAAAGGCTAAGTTACACCACAGCAACACAACCTCCAAATCACTGAGGCTTTAAGTAAGAAGGTTTTTTTCCTGCCCTCCCTCCATGTCCACTGCTCTGCTCTTTGCAGTCCTCACACAGGAATACAAGCTGCAGGAGCTTCTATGGTGTAGAACAAAGATCACGAGACAGAAGAGAACATGACATATGGCAAATTGTGAGCTGATCCCTTGACATTTACTTGGTCAGAGCAAGTCATATGACCATGCCTAAATTCAAAGGGTAGGGAAGTACCAGCCTACCACGTGCCTAGAATGAGGAGAACCAGAAATACTGAACAACACTAAGGGATACCACATACAGTTATTTCAACTCTTCAAATAGCACCACCATTAGCAATATAAACAAAAAAGTGCTGAACTGAATGCAACTGAAAGTTTATGTAATAATTCCACTGCTAGATTTCAATGGAGAACCACAAGATGGTCTCAGAGAAGTGTGGGTTTGACAACAGCATCAGACATTCACTGTTTCAAGATACTAGGCTCCCTTATCAATTGAGTAAATGGAGCAGTTATCTGGGGTTCTACTCTTCCAAATAATTTACCCCTCTAACTTAATGTTTCTCTAATCAGAGAAGAAAATGGTTGACATACCACAATAGACTGAAGTCAAATAAAAATCACCATTATATACAGTGCACTTAAAAGAAATTCCTCTGATATCACTAGCAATGCCTTTTTGCCTAAAACGTAAGTCAATCATGCAGTAGTTTAAGCTACTTTTAGTCAAGGAGGTTTTTTTTTTTAATTAACTTATTTATTTTATTGGCTGTGATGGGTCTTTTTTTGCTATGCGCAGGCTTTCTTTTTTAGTTGCGGTGAGTGGGGGCTACTCTTTGTTGTGGTGTGCGGGCTCCTCATTGCCATGGCTTCTCTTGTTGCAGAGCACAGGCTCTAGGCACATGGGCTTTAGTAGTTGCAGCACATGGGCTCAATA
Organism: Hippopotamus amphibius kiboko; assembly: GCF_030028045.1. NCBI lineage: Eukaryota > Metazoa > Chordata > Mammalia > Artiodactyla > Hippopotamidae > Hippopotamus > Hippopotamus amphibius. The sequence continues at coordinate 5,619,244 of NC_080193.1, read as the reverse complement.
GTTGTGGTTCATGGGCTCTAAAGCGCAGGCTCAATAGTTGTGGCACACGGGCTTAGTTCCTCCGCAGCATGTGGGATCCTCCTGGAGCAGGGATCGAACCTGTGTCCCCTGCATTGGCAGGTGGATTCTCAACCACTGTGCCACCTAGGAAGCCCCAAGAAGGTTTTTGTTTGTTTGTTTGTTTTGTTTTGTTTTTGTTTTTGATTTATTTATTTATTTTATTGGCTGTGTTGGGTCTTTTTTGCTGTGCACGGGCTTTCTTTTTAGTTGCGGTGAGTAGGGGCTGCTCTTCGTTGTGGTGCGTGGGCTTCTCATTGCCGTGGCTTCTCTTGTTGTGGAGCACGGGCTCTAGGCACGTGGGCTTCAGTAGTTGCAGCACATGGGCTCAATAGTTGTGACTCATGGGCTTAGTTGCTCCGTGGCATGTGGGATCTTCCTGGAGCAGGGATCGAACCCATGTTCCCTGCACTGGCAGGCGGATTCTTAACCACCGCACCACCTAGGAAGTCCCCAAGAAGGTTTTTTTAAAGGCATGTGCAATAAAACTGTCAAGCTTTTAAACTTAGGAATAATCTACAAAATCCTTAGCCTTGTCATTTCTTCCTGCCCCTTTGCTTCTCTCCCTCTTATCTCTTTGCCTCTATTTTTCTCCTTATTGAAGGTAAGTGATAAAAGATATTTTTAAGAGTTTCTCTTAAGGACAGCACTGTCTTGGTTTAAGAAAATATCCTAACATGTAGATGCTTTGACGAGGGTAGAGTCAAGATACCCAAACTGCTGCTCGTAAGAAGTTAATAGGTGGCTTCTAGTTAAAGATAACAGATTAAATATAAGTAGTTAGCACGTGCGCGCGCGCACGCACACACACACACACACACACACACACACACAAAAGACTGTAAAACTAAAATGAGATTGTTTGTCATAAATCTACAAGGAAAAAAAAAACCTGAAACAGAAAGAAAAAAAGCAACAAAATTTTGGAAGCTGTGAAGTCAATGAACTAGTCATAACAGACTAAGCAGATTCAAGAAAGTTAAGCCAACAGTAGAGAAAGCTAAAAAATAACCTGTTGACAACAATGAATCACCGAAAGGCTTGGGAAGTAACAGCACCAGGTACTTCTGGGGGGAAAAAAATGCGGTGATTTAAAAATAGAAGGACTGGGGAATTCCCTGGGGGTCCAGTGGTTAGGACTCCATGCTTTGGCGGCCAAGGGCCTGGGTTCGATTCCTGGTTGGGAAACTAAGATCCCACAAGCTGCACAGTGTGGCCAAAAATAAAAAAAGGACTGGCTGAAAATCTGTTTAAGAAGCCCCTAGAATACAGACTATGGTCTCTAAATATCATGTCCCCAAAAAGGAACAGAATTCCCCAGGGAAATGGCTGATTCCAGGTCTGAGGCAGAAAGTGCACAAAATGTGCCCAAAACGTCCTGTCATTCCAAAAAGTAAGAAAGCTTTCAAAGATCATTAGAATCATGTCAAAGGACTGAGAAGCCAACTTGAAGAGGCTTCAAGGCCCAGAGGTTGGTCATTAACAAGGATAATAACGGCAACAGACTGACACATATCAAGTCCATTTAAAGACCTACATGTAAGGCCAGACACTATAAAACTCCTAGAGGAAAATATAGGCAGAACACTCTATGATATACACCATAACATGTTAATGACACCATAAGGATACAATCAGCAAAGTCCAGACTGAAAAACTATATGACAATTGACTGTTTCTTCAAAAAGTATTTGCAAGGGGAAGGGAAAACTTCAAGAGAGCAAGAGAGCCAGAGAGTGACTGAGAGCAAGGGCATATACAAGAGAAAAAGTGAGAGTGAGAGAGAAACTAAGATACTTAACAGCAATCTGTGGGTATTAATTTAGACCATGAGTCAAACAAACATGCTATGGGGTGGAAACAGGAACCATTACTGAAACAATGAGGAAAATCTGAACACTGACTAAACTGTGAAGAGAAATGACTGTTTATTATATTTAGGTGTGATGATGGTATTGTGATTATGTTCTGTTTTTTAAAAATGTCTTTTTCCTTTACAGATACATATAGAAATATTTATGAATTAAATAGTGATGTCTAGGACTGCTTCAAAATAACAGATAAAAAAACGACTGGACAAGAATTAGTAACCATACATGCGAACTGTTCTCTTTTCTTGTATATGCTTGAAAATTTCATAATGAAAAGTTTAAAAAGCAGTTAGATACGCCCCCAGATACTTATTTTCAAACTATGTCATAACTGCTCCCCCTATTCCAGCAGAAAATGGTACACATTGATCCTCTGGAGAGGTTAAAACACTGGATCTCTGATATGAAGGACACCAGGAACAGTTAAGTACAGGAGATTGCATGAAATGAGAATTACTTGAAAGTTGACTTGGTGAATGTTGAGATTCTTCTCTAACCTCCTTCTCCTACTTGACTTCAAAAGCATTAAAAGTCAGAAAAATGCCCCTTGGGCCAGAAATTGAAATAGCCTTCACTACAGAACCTCACAAGCCCAAGAGACCTAAAGAGACTGACATCAGGAGTTCCTCCCAGGGAAACAACCCAGCCACTAATCCTGTGGTGATGACTTGGAAGAAACAAACTGAGGGAGAAAATTTCAAAATTACCTTTGAGAGATGAGAAAATACTGCATTTATAAAACAAGAATGGATGCTTAAAAAAAGAGAGACTAATCACAGAACAAAGGTCTTATAAAAAAAATAAGATAGAAATGAAAAAACTGACCAGAAGGCCTGGATGATAAAATTGAAAAAAATACTGCAGAAAACAGACTAAGGAACAAGAGAGATGGAAAATGAGAGAGAAAAACATCAGAATATTAGCTAATGAGATTTGACATCTGAATTAAAGTAGTTCAAAAAAAAGAGAAAAGAGAAAACCCTAAAAATGAATTTGTTAACAAAATCATTCAAGGAAATGTCCCAGAATTAAAATACACAGGTTTTTAGATTGGGAGTTACCCATCAAGTGTCCTGCACAGTTGATGAAAACAAATCCTCCCTAGACAACACTGAAGATTCCATAAGCTTCCAGAGTTAAGAAAGCTTCCATGTGAATGATCAAGATTTTAAATTGTATCAGGATTCTCAACATCAAAAAGAGATGACAATGGATGAATCAATTTCTTCAAAATTCAGAGAGGAAAATAATTCCCAACCTAGAATACCATAACCAGTCAAACCGTTCATCTCCAGTAAGAGTAAAATAAAGACATTTTTCAGCAATGCATGCAAACTTTCAGTTATAAGATGAACAAGGTCTGAGAAGCTAATGTAAAACATAATGACTATAGTCAATAACACTGTATTATATAATTAAAATTTGCTAAGAGAGTAGAACTTAAGTGTTCTCACCAAAAAATAAATAAATAAACATGTGAGGTGATGGATATGTTAATTAACTAGGTGGGGAAAATCCTTTCACAATCTATACATGTGTCAAATCACTGCCGTATACACTTTAAATATCTTACAACTTTATTTTTCAATTATATCTTGATAAAGCTGAATAATAATAATATACCTTAATTCTAACACCTTTCCAAACAATACAAATAGTATATGCATTGAATAAATATTTGTTCAATTGATGTGCTAATGTATAAACCCTTTGGAGAGCCTATGAAAGTTAGAGAAGTCTTCAGGAAGGAATCATCACCACCTAAACCTAAAAGACTACCATGAGCTGTCTGACACGTGCAGCATGTGTCTGATATCCACTCACACATTCTGCTGTTAGAATTCTACTGTCAGTGTGTTTAAGGTCATTTGTTTTAATCATTATGTGCATACGGCTTTATCAAGCTTGCTCACAAAGAAGGAAGAATTCAAAGCTGATGTCAGATACGTGTAATAACCTTTCAAAAATATTTTTCCTATAGAAAGATCCATTATTACAGAGAAAATGATTACCAAATGGTAACAAGAGAAGTAGTCTAATATAGCTCAATTTATGCTTAATATTCAGATTAGTTTTATCTTTTGAATAACATAAAATCTTGCCACGATACAACTAATTACATTAAAGTCTACAATATTCAGAAACCTCAACATTTATAATAGACAATTCTTTACCACAGTAATCCCATAATTTTCATTAGCAGTAAAAATTTCTATTTGTTAGCAGTAACAATCTTCTGCATTATTCCTGATAAGGTGAGTTTCATAAAGCTGTACAAAGACTAAAACAAAGATTTAATTAACAATTTGACAAAATGAGACACGAGGAAGAGAGACTAGAACAGATCACCTGAGGCACTACACTCTGTGGTCAATACTCTATTATACTTGCCTTTAATTTGCTTGCAAATGTGAAAAACAGGGTATCTTATCTGACTACATTTCAGAGGCCAGAGGAACATTTCTCACTAGCATGAAATCTGAACATTTTGGAAAGTATTCTTCAGTCTATTTCTAGAGCTTTTGCAAAAACTCATAAAATAAACATTTGTGCAGCACTTACTACACACCAAGCATTGTATTAGGCACTAGATATACCAAAAAGAAGGGGGAAATGCACCTAAAACCTTACCTCACACCATACATAAAAGTTAACCCAAAGCTGATCACAGGCCAGATGTAAAAGCTAAAACTATAAAACACCTAGGAAAAAATTAGGAGAAAATAGTCACAATCTTTGAGTACACAAGATTTCCTAGACATAACATAAAAAGCATGAATCATAAAAGAAATACATGATGAACTTGGTTTTACCAAAATTTAAAACTTATGTTCTTTGAAAGATGCCATTAAAAAAAATCAAAAGGCAGGACTTCTCTGGTGGTCCAGTGGTTAAGACTTCACCTTCCAATGCAGAAGGTGCCAGTTCAATCCTAGTGAGGGAGCTAAGATCCCCCATACCTCATGGCCAAAAAACCAAAACATAAAACCAAAGCAATATTGTAACAAATTTAATAAAGACTTTAAAAATGGTCCACATCAAAAATGACTGTACTACCCAAAGCAATTTACAGATTCAATGCAATTCCGATCAAATTACCAATGGCATTTTTCACAGAACTAGAACAAGAAATCTTACAATTTGTATGGAAACGCAAAAGACCCCGAATAGCCAAAGCAATCTTGAGAAGGAAAAATGGAGTTGGTGGAATCAGGCTTCCTGACTTCAAACTATACTACAAGGCCATAGTGATCAAGACAGTATGGTACTGGCACAAAAATAGAAAGGAAGATCAATGGAACAGGATAGAGAACTCAGAGGTAAACCCAAACACATATGGGCACCTTATCTTTGACAAAGGAGGCACGAGTATACAATGGAAAAAAGACAGCCTCTTCAATAAGTGGTGCTGGGAAAATTGGACAGCTACAGGTAAAAGAATGAAATTAGAACACTTCCTAACACCATACACAAAAATAAACTCCAAATGGATTAAAGACCTACATGTAAGGCCAGACACGTTAAAACTCCTAGAGGAAAACATAGGCAGAACACTCTATGACATCCATCAAAGCAAGATCCTTTTTGACCCACCTCCTAGAATCATGGAAATAAAATCAAGAATAAACAAATGGGATCTCATGAAACTTAAAAGCTTTTGCACAGCAAAAGAAACCATAAACAAGACTAGAAGGCAACCCTCAGAATGGGAAAAAATAGTTGCCTACGAAACAATGGACAAAGGATTAACCTCCAAAATATACAAGCAGCTCATACAGCTTAATACCAAAAAAGCAAATAACCCAATCCACAAATGGGCGGAAGACCTAAACAGACATTTCTCCAAAGAAGACATACAGATGGCCAACAAACACATGAAAAGATGCTCAACATCACTCATCATCAGAGAAATGCAAGTCAAAGCCACAATGAGGTATCACCTCACACCAGTCAGAATGGCCATCATCACAAAATCTGGAAACAACAAATGTTGGAGAGGGTGTGGAGAAAAGGGAACTCTCCTGCACTGTTGGTGGGAATGTAAGTTGGTACAGCCACTATGGAAAACAGTTTGGAGGTTCCTTCAAAAACTACAAATAGAACTACCATATGATCCAGTAATCCCACTCCTGGGCATATACCCAAAGAAAACCATAATCCCAAAAGAAACTTGTACCATAATGTCTATTGCAGCACTCTTTACAATAGCCAGGACATGGAAGCAACCGAAATACCCATTAACAAATGAATGGATACAGAAGATGTGGCATATATATACAATGGAATATTACTCAGCTATAAAAAGGGATGAGATGGAGCTATATGTAATGAGGTGGATAGAACTACAGTCTGTCATACAGAGTGAAGTAAGTCAGAAAGAGAAAGACAAATATTGTATGCTAACTCACATAAACAGAATCTAAAAATGGTATTGATGAACTCAGTGACAAGAACAAGGACGCAGATACAGAGAATGGACTGGAGAACTCGAGGTATGGGAGGGGGCGGGGGGTGAAGGGGAAGCTGAGACGAAGCGAGACAGTAGCACAGACATATATATACTACCAACTGTAAAATAGATAGTCAGTGGGAAGTTGTATAACAAAGGGAGCCCAACTCAAGGATGGAAGATGCCTTAGAGGACTGGGGTGGGGAGGGTGGGGGGGACTCGAGGGGGGGAGTCAAGGAAGGGAGGGAATACGGGGATATGTGTATAAAAACAGATGATTGAACCTGGTGTACCCCCAAAAAAATAAAAATAAAAAAATAAATAAATAAAAACAGATGATTGAACTTGGTGTACCCCCCAAAAAATAATTTTTAAAAAAAATGGTCCACATCAAAAAAAAAATTAAAAAAAAAAAAAAAAGGCAAGCCACAGACTAGAAGAAAGTATTCTCATGCATATGCCTAATGAAGGACTTGCATTTAGCATAAATTTTTGAGACCTCAATAATAAGAAGGAAGCAACCCAATTAAAAATTGGGCAAAGAATTTGAACAGGTATTTTACAAAAATAGATATACTAATGGCCAGTAACCACAGAAAAAGATACATAACATTACAAATTCATCACAGAAATGGAAGTTTAAAACCACTATAAGATACCAATACACATTCAAAAGAATGATAAAATGAAAAAGAATGGCAGTGGGTCAAAGGAGAAATCATGAGGAAAATTAGAAAATATCTTGAGACAAACAAAAATGAAAATACAACGTACCAAAACTAACAGGATGTAGTGAAAGCAATACTAAGAGGGAAGTTTAGGTTGGTAAATAAATTTAAAAAAGAAGAAAGATTTCAAATAAACAAACTAATTTACATCTCAAGGAACTAGAAAAAGAAAAAACTAAACCCAAAGAAGAAAGGAAATAATAAAGATTAGAGCAGAAATAAATGAAACAGAAAAGAAAAACAATAGAGAAATTCAAAACAACTAAGAGTTGGGTTTTTGAAAATATCAACAAAACTGAAAAACCTTTAGACAGACTAAGAAAAAAAGACTCAAATAACAAAAAATCAGAAATAAGACAGGAGACACTACACCTGATGCAACAGAAATAAAAAGATTATAAGAGACTACTATGAACAGTTATATGTCAACAAATTGGATAACCTAGAAAAATGGACACATTCCTAGAAACATACAACCTACTAAGACTGAATCACAAAGAAATAAAAAATCTGATCAGAACCATAACTAGTAAGGAGATTGAATTGGCAATCAAAAACCTACCAACAAAAAAAGCTTCACTAAAGAATTCCAACAAGCATAAAGAAGAGCTAACAGCCATCCTCCTCCAACTCTTCTCAAAAATTGAAGACAGTGCTTCCAAATGCATTTTATGCATCACCCTAACACCAAAGCCAGACAAAGATACTAAAAGAAAATAAAACTACAGACCAATTGATGCAAAAGTACTCAACAAAATACTAGCAAACTAAATTCAACAGCATATTTAAAGAATTATACACCATGACCAAGAGGGAATTATCCCTGGAATACAAGGTTGGTTCATCATGTAAAATCATTCAATATAATAAAACACATTAACAGAATGTAGGACAAAAACCATATGATCATTTCAAGTGATACAGAAAAAACACTTGACAAAAGTCAACATCTTTTCATGATAAAAACACTCAACAAACTAGGAACAGAAGGAAACTACTTCAACATAAGGAAACCTATATGTGAAAAGCCCAGGGCTTCCTTGGTAGCGCAGTAGTTGAGAATCCGCCTGCCAATGCAGGGGACATGGGTTCGATCCCTGCTCCAGGAAGATCCCACATGCCGCAGAGCAACTAAGCCCGTGTGCCATAACTATTGAGCCTGCACTTTAGAGTCCGTGAGCCACAACTATTGAGCCCATGTGCTGCAACTACTGAAGCCCACGCCCCTAGAGCCCATGCTCCGCAAGAGAAGCTACGGCAATGAGGAGTCTACGCACCACAATGAAGAGCACCCACTCACCGCAACTAAAAAGAAAGCCCGGGCACAGCAAAAAAAAAGACCTAACACAGCCAATAAATAAATTTATAGAAAAAGAAAAGAAAAGCCCACAACTAACATCATATTCAATGGTGAAAAATTAAAAGTTTTCCCTTAAGATCAAAAACAAGGCAAGTTTGCCCACTCTCACCACTCTATTCAACACGGAACTTTAGGTCCTAGATAGAGCAAAGAGTCAAGAAAATGGAAAGGAAGAAGTAAAATTATCTCTGTTCAGAGATGACATAATCTTATACGTAGACAACCCTAAAGATTCCATAAACAAACAAATTTTAGAGCTAATAAATGAATTCAGCAAAGTTTCAGGATACAAAATCAACATGTAAAAATCAACTAACAATGAGGAATCTGAGAATGAACTTAAGAAAACAAGCCCATTTACCAAAGTAAATTTAATCAAGGAGGCAAAAGATCTATACAATGAAATCTACAAAACATTGCTGAAAGAAATGTAAGATGACACAAATAAATGGAAAGACATCATATGTTCATGGATTGGAAGACCTAATATAGTTTAAATGTCCATACTACCCAGAGCAATCTGCAGATTCCATGCAATCCCTATCAAAATCCCAACAGCATCCTTTGCAGAAACAGAAAAAAAAAAAATCCTAAAATTCCTATGGAATCTTAAGGGACCACTAACTGCCAAAATAATCTTGAAAAAGAACAAAAGAGGCCCCACAAGTCCTGATTTCAAAACATATTGCAAAGCTACAGTAATCAAAACAGTGAGGTAAAGCATAAGAACAAACACATAGACAAATGAACTAGAATAGAGAGGAATAAAACCCTCATGAATATAACCAAATGATCTTTGACAAAGGTGTCAAGACCAGAAAATTGGGAAAAAACAATCTCTTCAACAAACAGTGGTGGGAAAACTGTATATTCACATGCAAAAGAATGAAGCTGGACACTTACCCTACACCACATACAAAAATAACTCAAAATGGATTAAAGACCTAAATGTAAGACCTAGAATTATAAAACCTCAAGAAGAAAACACAGGAGGAAGTTTTATGACATTAGATTTGGTAGTGATTTCTTGGATATGACACCAAAAGCATAGGCAACAAAAACAAAAACAGACAAATGGGACTATATCAAACTTAAAACTTCCTCCCACCAAAGAAAACAGAGTAAAATGGCAACCTACAGACTTGGAGAAAATAATGGAAAATCATATATCTGATAAGGAGTTAATGTTTACAACATATAAAGAACTCTTACAACTCAACAACAAAAAAAGACCAAGTAACCTGATTTTTAAAATGGACAAAGGCCCTGAGTAGACATTTCTCCAAAAAAGATATATAAATAGCCAACAAGTATATGAAAAGATGTTCAACATCACTAATCATCAAGGAAACGCAAATCAAAACTACAATGAGATATCACCTCACACCTGTTAGGATGGCCACTAACAAAAAAGAAAAAACAAGTCTTGGTAAAGATGATGGGAAACTGGAATCCTTGTGCACTAATAGTGGGAATGTAAAATGGTATAGCTACTATGGAAAACAATATGGCAATTCCTCAAAAAACTAAAAATAGAATCATCATATGATCTAGCAATCCAACTTCTGGGTATACATCCAAAAGAATGGAAAGCATGATCTTGAAGGGATATTTACACTCATGTTCACTGCGGCATTATTTACAACAGTCAAAAGATGGAAGCAGCACAAATAAATGTTCATCAACAGATGGCTGGACAAAGAAAGTGTGGGATATATACACAATGGAATATTATTCAGTCATAAAAAAAGAAGGAAATCCTACCACTTGCAACAACATTGATGGACCCTGTGGATATTACGCTAAGTGAAATAAGTCAGATATCCACATATACACACATACACATACACACACACACACATATATATACACACTTATATACATACATCTCTACAGTAGAATATTGTTCAGCTTCTAAAAAGAAGGAAATCTTGTCACATGCTACAACATGGATAAACCTTGAAGACACCCTGATGAGTGAAATAAGCCAGTCACAAAAGGCCAAATGAGTCCACTTACATGAGATATTTAGAGTAGTCAAAATCATCGAAAGTAGAATAGTGGTTGACAGGGCTGGGGGAGAGGAAATGGAGAGTTGTTTGATGGGTATTTACCTAAGAGAAATGAAAGCATTATATTTACACAAAGACCTTCATAGCACCTTCAGTCATAATAGCCAAAAATTAGACACAGTCCAAATATCCATCAACAAGTAAATGGATAAACTCATTGTGATCTATTCAAATAATGGAATACTACTCAGTAATAAAAAAAATACTACTCAGAACCAATTATTGATATGTGCAACAACTTATATTAAACCTTAAAAACATTATACTGAGTAAAAGAAGATGAATACAAAAGAATTCATGCATTCTATATGATTCCTTTTACATGAAATTCAAGAAGAGTTAAAACTAATCCATAGGCACTTCCCTGGTGGTGTAGTAGTTAAGAATCCTCCTTCCAATCAGGGGGCATGGGTTCAATCCCCACTCTGGGAAGATCCCACATGCCAAGGAGCAACTAAGCCCATGTGCCACAACTACTGAAGCCCATGGGCGGAGGCCATGCCCCGCAACAAGAGAAGCCACCTCAATGAGAAGTCTGTCCACCACAACAAAGAGTAGCCCCTGCTCGCCGTCACTAGAGAAAAACTTGCATGCAGCAACGAAGACCCAACACAGCCAATTAATTAATTAATTAAAAAATAATAATCCATGGTGACATCAGATTAGTGGTTGCCTAGGGCCAGAGGTACTACCCATGGGGATGATTACAAAGGAGTGCAAGGAAACTTTCTGGATGATAGGAATGTCTTACATCTTGATTGAGGTGGTAGTTTCATGGGTATATGCATTTGTCAAAATTCATTAAACTTATGCTTAAAATAGGTACATTTTATTGCATGTAAATTATACCTCAACAGAGTTGATTTCTTAAAAAATTGACTATAGGCTAGGCCAAAAAAGCAAATCTCAATAAATTTCAAAGGACTTTAGTCATATAAAGTATTTCTCTAACAATGATAAAATTAAACTAGAAATCAAGAACAAAAAGATAATCAGAATATGTTTGGAAATTAAGCAATAAACTCTTAAAAAATTAACAAGAGGAAAAAATGACAAAGAATGGTAGGAAAATATTTTCCAATAAATGATAATTAAAGTACTACATATCAGGACTTCTCTGGAGGTTCAACGATTAAGAATCCATGCTTCTACTGCAGGAGGCCTGGGTTTGATCCCTGGTCAGGGAACTAAGATCCCACAATGCCACACAGTACAGCGCAAAAAAAAAAAAAATTATTATTCAATACATATCAAAACTTGTGGGCTCACAGGAAAATATATAGCCTTAAATGCAAAGAAAAAGACTGGATCAATAATCTAAGTATCCTTCTCAAGAAGCTAAAGTGCGTACACACACACACACACACACACACACACACACACACACAGAGCAAATTAAGCTCAAGGAAAGTAGAAAGAATGAAATAATAAAGATTAAAAACAACTTATAAAAACAACTTATAGTAAATTCAATAGAGATAATCAATAAAAGAAAACGTTGATTCTTTAAAAAGACTAATTTATAAACTCTTCAAAAGACTGACCAACACATACAGAAAGGCAGCTCAGATAATAAACACAATGAATAAAAAAGGAAGCAATCACTACAGGTCCTTCATTATTACAAAAATAATTCTCCCTAAATTGATCTAATACAGATACAATGCAATCCCAATTCAAAAATCCCACATACGTAGTAATGACAAGCTGATTTTAAAACGTATACTGAAATGCAAAGAATAACTAAGATAACTTTGAAGAAGTAGAATAAAGAAAAGCACTTACTCTGCTGGATATCAAGACATAATATAAACCAAGAATAATTAAGGTAGTATAGTTTTAAAGCAAGCACAGATAAAAAGACCAATAAAACAATACAGAGAATCCAGAAACAGACCCATATATATGGACAGTGCATTTATGACAATGGTATCACTGCAGAACAGTGGAGAAAGGATGGACTTTTCACTAAACGGTGTTGGGTCAATTAATATTCACACTGGGAAGAAAAAATAAAATTTTAACCCTACCTCTTTCACACAAAAATCAACTCGAGTGAACTGTAGATCTAAATATAAAAGGTAAAATAATAAAGCTTTAAGAATATAACATAGGAGAATATGTTCATGACCTTGAATGGGTAAAGATTTCTTATGCAAGATACAAAAGCACTACCATAAGGGAAAAGAACAGTACATTGGACTACATTAAAATTAAGAACCTTTGTTTATCAAAAGACACTATTAGGAGAATGCAAAGGCAAACTACAGAGTGGAAGAAAACATATGCAATATATAAATTCTTGACCAAGAATTTGTATCTCGAATGCATACAGCGTATTTCTACAAATTGGTAAGAAAAAGACCAAAAGCAAAACAAACAAAAAAAAAAAACCCAAACCAAACCAAAACAAACAAACAAGAAAACTCAGCAAAAGACTTCAATAGGCACTTCATAAATTAGGATATTCCAATGGACAGTAAAAAAAAAGAAAACTCAATTTCATTAATCATAAAGGGAATGTAAATTAATGAGATACCACTCTATACTCTCCAGGATGGTTAAAATTAAATAGATTGAAAATACCAACCACCAACAAGGATGTGGAAAAACTGGAAGTCTCATAAACTGCTGGCAGGCATTCAAATTAGTACAAACTATTTGGGATTACCCATAAAGTTAAACACACACTTACCCTATGACCCAGTAACTACCCAACAGAAATGCATATACATGTACATTCAAGAATCACCCAAGAGGGACTTTCCTGGTGGCACAGTGGTTAAGAATCCACCTGCCAATGCAGGGGACACGGGTTCAGTCCCTGCTAGGGGAAGATTCCACATGCTGCAGAGCAACCAAACCTGTGCACCACAACTACTGAGCCCATGTGCTGCAACTACTGAAGCCCATGCGTTCTAGGGCCCATGCTCCACAACACGAGAAGCCACCACAATGAGAAGCCCGAGCACCGCAACTAAGAGTAGCAGTAGCCCCAACTCACAACTAGAGAAATTCTGCGTGCATCAACGAAGACCCAACACAGCTATAAATAAATTAATAAATAAGTAAATATTTTTAAAAGAAAAGAATTACCCAAGAATGATCATAGTATCATTATTCATAACAACTAAGACCTGGAAACAATAAAAATATCCAACAACAGGATATAAAAGTAAACTGCTGTATATTCAGCAATGAAAGTGAACGAACTACTATTACATGTAACATAAGTAAGTCTTGCAAACATGTTGTGAAGCTAAAAGAGCCAAAACACACAGAAAGCTACCAATACATATTGTTGGATTCCATTTAAAGAAAAGTCAATATCTATTCTGTCAGATATTAGAATAGCGGTTACCTTCAGAGAAGAATGGGGGGTAAGGATTGGGAGGGAGCAAAAGGATGTGCTTCTAAAAATGTTGGTAATACTCCATTTCTTCAGTCTGAGTGGTGGTTGTATGAGTATGTTCATTCTTGATTCACAATCATGATTTCACACTTTTCCGTATGTATATTATATGAAAACAAAACGAAGTTTTGTAAAGTTAATGTGGGTCAGAACAAGAGCAGTGGCAGTGAGAATGGACAGGAGAAGATGGGATTTTTTTTAAATTGCAGATGCTATATCTGATATAATAAGGGATACAAAATAAGTATAAGAACAGGACATTACTTCAAATAGCTTTTATTTCACACTCTTATGTAGAAAGAAGCTTCACAATTTGAATCTCAGAATGTCTGTACTATAGATCTGATAAAAGTCAGTTTGAAATATATAATATTCCTATTCTACTTAATAAGATCTCCTCCAAGAACAACATTTATATACATTTGAAGAAATCCTATTTGTTGATCCAAATTTTTAAAAAATGAATTAGAACCTTACTGAGCAGTTCTTTCCCAAGTAAATTTTGAAACTTCATGTTTTCACAATAATGCAAACAGATGAGCCAGGAGTCTTTTTTTATGCTACTCTTTTGTTTTTTTACATAATTTATGCAATGTTGAAAACATATTTTCTAAAAATCATCACTTACCTAGTCACTTTTTTATAACTACTCTCTTTTGATGCAATGAATTTTTTAACTGCCATTAAGTTTTGGGTTCTACAGTGTGTTCTGATGCTTTAACTTAAAAAGCTGATTGGTACTAAAAGCTTTCTCTAGTATCTATAAAAGCATTATGTTTTTTCATCAAATCTTTTAAGACTTACATAATTAATACAGTATTCTCATACATATTTCCCAAATGGAACAGAACAGCATTACTATCTTTGGTGATGGTCTATAACTAAGCCTTGAAAATTATCTGACAACAACTAGTTAAGAGGTAATTGTTGTTCCTACACTGGAGCACCAAAATCTGTCTAACATAGCCTAACCCCCCATTATCCCTGCATCTGAAAGAGTTGCAGCTTGGAAAATGTTCATCTACTGACATCAATATCACTAAATATTACTTAATGACCGGCAACACATAGAATTCTGCAAACCCCTTTCTAAATCATAAAGGAAAATGTAAAGGTAGCACCCAAAAGTCCTTCTACAGAGCTTTCCATAAGATTCTGACAATTAGGCTATCGATGCAAAAATCTTGGATAATGCAGATCTTCTCCAATTTTTATAAAAATCAGAGGAAAGGGATTGATTCTTCAAACCAAAGATAAAAGCAAGCATATCCCAGCTTGGGTTACATATTTTGCTAATAAAAATTGATCATATAATACTACAATACCCATAAAGGTCCATGGCTGGCTTTGGGCAGCATTTTTATTTTTGCATTTTCTAATTTACATTGGATGTTTGTATTCTTTCATATTGCATCACACATTGCCTAACGGAAGGTAGCAGGCGCTAAACAGTTCGTTGAGTTTTTCTGCTAAAAAGCATGAGATTTGGACCCTGACCTCTAACTACCTCACCAGACATCTTTTTCACTCATTCTTTGTGCTCCAAACACACCGATAATTTCAGATTCTTCCCCCGCTCCTCCCACCTCCTCTGCTTTCCTCAGAATTCAGATGAAGCATGTCTCCAAGGAATTCCGGACTAGGTCAGGTCTTCCTGTTGTTTGCTCTCATTTTGCATTGTACTCCTTCACACCATTAATCACAATTGTAATTAAGTAATTATCCCGGGATTGATTAGTTTAATATCTGGCTCTCCCTGGGGATGTAAGTGCCATGAGTTTTCACTACTTTATCCCCAGTGCCTTTAACAAGCAGAATCAAAATGAGTATTTGTTGATAAATAAATGAGTTTGAACCCTAGCTGTAAAGCTTACTAGGTAAATTTGAAAAGGTCACTTAATATCATTAAGCTTCAGTTTTTGTATCTATGAAATGAGTTGTTGGCATTTATGATGAACTCTAAACTTTAAAATGCTGTACAAAAATGTTAATTTATTATTATTCTTAGCAAGGATATTCCACTATATTATAGCTAAAGTTGTTTAGCTATATCTTAATAACCTTACCTAAGGTCTCCAAAAAGTCTTACAGATTATCAAGATGCTAATAAATAATGGAACTATCTGACAAAAATTAATAAGTGGTCATTAGTTCCAGTCAGTAGTAGCCTGTGACAGATTCCAAGCACTGACCTAATGATCACCAGTTTCATAATAATTGTCCATCTCACATGAAAGCTGGCAGGCCCACTGTAATTCATACCTCGGAAAGAAGCATTTCCTATGGAGTCACCCTCAGACGAACAAATATACCAGTTAAAGTGTGGATCAATAGTGGAAAGATGAGCTTTTCCAATTCACTCACAACTATGCTTGAGTCAATAGACTCATGTAAATCAATAATTTTTTATACTTGCTACACTTACAGATTTGATCTTTAATATAAACCTGTAATAAAACAACACACATTTCTTCTCCTGTGTTCTACAGTGAATATGGTAAACGAAAAACACTATTTTCCCTTTCACCTGTGTAATAAATACAAAACAAATTGTCCATTAACCTCTTTCAGGTATCTCTGGTAACTGTCTTCACGAAAAGACTTTAAAAAATATACGTAGGGCCTCCTAGGTGGCGCAGTGGTTAAGAATCCGCCCGCCAATGCAGGGGAACACAGGTTTGATCCCTGCTCCAGGAAGATCCCACATGCCGCGGAGCAACGAAGCCCATGCACCACAAGTACTGAGCCCGCGAGCCACAACTATTGAGCCCATGTGCTGCAAATACTGAAGCCCACGCGCCTAGAGCCCATGCTCCACAACAAGAGAAGCCACAGCAATGAGGAGCCCATGCACCACAAGGAATAGTAGCCCCCACTCACCACAACTAAAAGAAAGCTCGCACACAGCAAAAAAGACCCAACACAGCCAATAAAATATTTATAAAATATATATATATGTAAACAATTAAAAGCTAGATACACAAGGGGCAATTACTAATCATATGTAATTTTACATCTTGGGTTATGTACTTCTCCTAGGTATTCCTATAGTATCTTATATGTGTGTGTATGTATATATGTATACATGTGTATATATGTATACATATAAGTATGTATAAATATTCACCTCATATAGACATACACACATATACATACACATAGTATAACGTACAATACATACACACAGACATATATACACATACATAAAATCTCAACCCTTGCTCTATTATAATTATGTAGTATTTATCTGTATCTTCTAGAAAGTGACCTCTTTGAAGGCATGGTCAATGTCTTTTAAATCTATATTATGCTCAGCACCTAGTACAGTGTTTCAACATAATAAATACTCAGTGAATGTCTGCTAAATGGATTTTACACTTTCTATCATAATAGTTTTCTGACACTTGATTCACAGTCAGCCTCTGCGGCTGTCTATTCCCCGCTCTGAAGGAAGACATGCTTTTAACAAAAAAAATACTTTCCTGATATAACGTCTGTTGCTTTCTTCAAGAAAATCCAGTGGAAGAGGGAAGGATGATGCAAAGGTGAAATAAAATTGTCTATGAACTGATAATTTATGAATTTTTAATATTGGTTCATTATACTACTCTATCTACTTTTGTATATGTTGAAAATTTCCATTATGAAACTTTTTTAACTGAAAAAAAGTAATTTTCTATATGAATTTTGCATACCATGCTTCTTCGAATATTTTCACCTGAAAATTTCTTCTTTAATACTCATACTCAGGCCAACACAGTAAGTAGTGGTTACTAACCAGCCCACACTTTGAATTTCTGATGCAAAGTCAGAAAGGTATTAGTTCTCGCTTTTTACCTACAGTAGATATGCTGATACAGAATGAAAAGAGCCCATGAAAGTTAATGTGTCAAGTAATAACTTCAGCTACCTATTTAATCCTACCCATTGCTTCTTTGGTTCAAATTTTAGGAGCAGAGAGAGAGCCCAGATAAGCCAGGACAAGCTTTCTAAAAACAAACAAACAAACAAATTATTTGAAATGGAAGGGTATATTGACTTTTTCTAATCCAAAAGGTAGCATTTTCTTTTAAAAACAAAAATTTAACTCTCATTAAAAATAAGATTTCCAAAAACATGTTAATGGCATGAGAGAATCTCATACTATAAAAAGTAAAAATAGTCAAGAAAATGTTAATTTCAAAGGGTTTCCAAATTTTATAAAAATAAAAATATACATCCACTTCTACACACACACACATATGTTCATGTATTTATGTATGTATACACACACAGAAAAAATCTAGATAGAAATATATCAAGTATTAACAGAATTGTTATACATATATAAAATATGTATAATAATATACTTTTATTTTATTATTTATGTTTACTATATGTTCTAATGCCCTATAATGGGCAAATATTGCTTTTTGTCTTCCAGTTTTATTGAGATGTAACTGACATACAGCACTATATTAGTTTAAGGTGTACAGCATAATGATTTTGTTAGGGGAACCACTGACCAAAACCGCCCACCCTGGCCAAGCCCAACAGTAACTACTTGCATGAGTTATCTTAAAGCAGGAGATCCTCATAAGGAACACAGAACTAACAAGCTACCACCAACTGCAAGAATTCGGGAAAGATCAAAAGTACAGAGGAGACGCCAGTCCGTATGTCCTACCATCTCCCAGAATCCTTCTCACTGGAATCCATCTTGGCTGAGCGATATGCGTGCCACCAGGAAGGACCCTGAGTCAGAACGATTGGGCAGAGACAACCTGCAAACTAACCCTATTACCATAAAACCTGAGACTGCGAGCCACATGGCAAAGCAGTTCTCCTGGGTTCCCTTACCCTGCTGCTCTCCCAGGTACCCCTTCCCAATAAAGTCTCTTGCTTTGTCAGCACGTGTGTCTCCTTAAACAATTCATTTCTGAGTGTTAGACAAGAGCCCACTCTCGGGCCCTGGAAGGGGTCCCCCCTCCTGCAACAAGGTGACTTATATAGAACATGAAATGATTACCACAATAAGTTTACATATATTAAGTGATCATCCATCATCTCATACAGATGCAAAAGAAACAGAAAAAAGAATATGTTTTTCCTTGTAATGAGATTTACTCTCAACTTTCACATACAACATACAGCAGTGTTAACTGTATTTATCATGTTGTACATTATATCCCTAGTACTTGTTTATCTTATAACTGGAAGTTTGTACCTCTGACTACCTTCATGCAATTCCCCCTCCCCCCACCCTTTTATTTTTATGTAATTTTAAAATCATACTGTCTGTTTATGAGGGGGTCTTTGTATATAATATAAAATAGTTTAAGATTAAGATGGCATATATTCAAGCTTAAGAAAAACAACACTGGACTTTTACTTAGGATACTATGAATAAAATAACTGGGTACTTCAACATTTTTTGTATCTCCATGTGTTTATAACCAACCTTATAGGTTGTAAATTCCTAATAGAAATCAATTGCATTATTTATTTGACATAGCCATTACTGATGTATCCATATACTATTAGAGCATAATGTCTCAAATAACAGTAAGGAGAATAATTAAAACACAACAATTATATACTTTCTGATATATTAATAAGTGGAACAATGATTAGCAGTATGAATCTCTCAGATAACCCTGTTCTACCAGGAAAAAGAACAATTTGGCAAGTTAGCTGAATCAATTAATCATTTCCATCTGCTGCAAACCATGCACACTAAAATACTCTCCCAGCTTTACTTAATGGAGAAAATGGAACTTTCATTTGGTGTTCATATCGTATCAGTAGAAAGAACATGCTGAATAAGGCCTTCCGAATGGACTACTTTGAGAGCCAACAAAAGGCCGGAAGCTGAAGAATTAAGAAGAGAAAATCTTACAGGGAGTATTCGTATTTGGCAGCTACTGGTGATTTGATCAGGCTCGGGACAGAACATTCTTGTTTTACTTTTCTGTATTTTCATAAAAATGATTTTTCCATTCCAACACTTACATATGCCTGTGCACGGCAGTGAGAATAGCATTCACTGACTCTCAATACATATGGTATGCATTCAATGACATCATTCACTACTACATTTGCCAAGTTGAACCTCTCCTATAGACCACCAAAACACAGCTTCACAGTCCCTGTGGGGCTAAGCAAGCAGTTCCAAAGCAACAGGTCGGTCCTGCAGAATGGAGAGGTTATTAATGTTTCATCCCATATATTCCATACCCTCCCTATCCCCTAATAAATAAAAACCTTTGTAATCTTGTAATGTATTCAGCTTTTATTAACTCTTTCACTGTTGTTTTGCATACTGAAGTGAATACACACTTGATGGCTCTTATTACTACAGTACTCCGGCAGGTGCTGTTTACTGTCTTTTTATGCAAGAGATTACAGAGTGAGTTTTATTATGAAGATAGATGAAAATTACTATGTGAGTTGTAAATCATAATTTTTGTAACTGATATTTTTAATTAATGATTATGAAATAAAAATCAAAGCAGTTTTTCTATCAAAGAAAAACTTCCAATAATATTCTTATTTTTCTAATGTAAACATCCCACAAAATTTTTTTTAAAGATTATATAATGGATTCATGATCTTTCAAGACGGTTAAAAACCTCAATAATTTTCAAAGAGGTATTAAAGGCCTTGCTTAATTATTTTTCAAACTAGTGAAAAAATTAGAGGAAAAAGCAACATTACTCACATAAAATTTTTTCCAATGGTATATGATATATAACCACACCTGTCAGTATAGGAAAACTAAAGTAAAAAGATATTGCTGAAAGATTTCAGGTGGGGTCTTGCTTCACAGCATGCTGGTTACTGAGGTAGTTTAGCAAACGCAGAGCTCTTAACACAACTGTTCAGGGTTTTAAGGCAAATGGCAAGACACCTAATCTTTAGGCAATGCAAGCGAGTAGAGCACTCTTTTGAAAGGCGTTAATTTTGTAAATTACGAAACATCAGCTATTACGTAACAACTTTATTACATTTTCTGAAAAAAATGGATAGTAACATATTTCCATTTACAAGAAAATTTCAGTGAATTCATGTGATTTGCAAAAGAGATAATTTTATATCCATGTTTCAATGTAAATAGTACACTGCTATGGCAATGCTATGAATTTTCTGAGGCATGAGCATTCTTACTAGATATTATGGTGCTTCTTAAGAATTAAGTAAGCATTTCAAAACCAAAATCTATTTAGAAATGTATGACCCAGGAATGATTCTGAAAAGTCAATGATTAAATTGTAAAATACATGCCATGCTCCAGGATAATAGTTTTCATATGTTATCAATAATACCACAACTTACTACTCAAGAGCAAGCAGATAATACTCACTACAACCTATTTTATAGTTGAGGAACCTGGGCTCAAAGACAATAAATATCTTGCCCAGGGTTGCAGAGTTAGTAAGAGGCAGAGGCTAGGTTTTCAAACCAAGTGTTACTGACTCTAAAACCTCCCAGCTTTCCACTATATGAAACTGACCACATTTAAAGAGACTTACTATAAAAGTATAAAGCTCAAATTCTCTAAGGACTAGTTAGCAGAGAAGATTGGGACTAGAACTATAGTTTCCATAATATGAAAGTTAACAGGATAAAAACAGAAATTTTCCAGCAATCTTTGACAGACAAAAGTAAAGATAAATCTATTAACCAAGATCAAAGATACATTCTAACTATTTGGTTGAAATATATGTAACTCAAAACACTAAGCAAACTACTCCCCAACCCCCAATATTTACTGGACTCCTTGATATATTCCATTTCTAAAATTCTGTCATTCTACTTGTTGTCCAGTGTGTGAGGAAAAAAGTCTGCTAAAACCAAGAGTTAAAACTTTCTTCCCAGAGGTAAAAATTGATGGGTTCTAAACATTAAAACAATCTAGTCTAAATAAATGACTAAAGAGTTTCTTCCAATCAGTATCTGCCCAACATAAAACAGCGCATCATTAAAGATGTGGTATACCCAACAAAATTATCAATCTAAAGAGAAAAAGAAGAGTTCCACAAAAGATATTCAAGTACTCACCCTCCCCTCTACCTCAAAAAGGAATATAGACAGAGAACTAGAGGCAGAGCCTAGGAGAGACAGAATCATACCCAGCGAACTTCCAGTCGGGTCCAGCATACAAGCCAATGACAAGACTATCTTTGTGGTAAGGAAACTATTGTAAGCTTCTAAGCTACAGAATGTCTCAGTCATCAGACTTCCCAACAGCCAGGTTAACCAAAAGTCCCATGATTCATCCTAACTGAAAACATTTCATAATGACATTTGAATTTCTTAAAAACACTTGTTAAATACTTATTAAAGCAACATATTGACTACTGTAATCAGGACTGTAGGAAGAAAATGAGTTCAACTCTTTACTTCCTCAGCATTTCGTCAAAATTTACTAATACTTTAAATGTGAATTCATTCAAAGTGACTACTGAGCAATTTTTCTCTTTTCTGAAATTTTCATAAAGAGCATTTTTCAAACATTACTAAGCATCTATGATATATCTATTACAAATATTAGATATATTATGTCCAGCAATTTTGAGAAGAAATCTTCAAATATTCCCGTCATTGGCTTTTTCTGGCTTCAGCATGGAAATTTCAGATTCATGAAGATGAAGACTGTTATAGGGTTTCAGCTGCAAGGGCTTCAGAAAACTGAGATGTTAACTGGTTTATTTATAATAACAGACACCTGTTCTAAGACTACAGATGACAAATTTAATTTTTAAGAATTAGTATATGTCATTAAATAAGTATAAACACATACACACAAATAAACTAAACTTATGTTGAAGTAGCATGTCTGGCAGAATTCATCTATCAATTAGGAAGGAAGAAGTTCGCTAAATATTCAAGAATAACGTGCTTTATTCATTAGAGTCTTCTAGGCCTCATTCAGCCTCTAAAAAATAAAAATGGTGGAAAAATTGAAGACAATACTATAGTCCGTAGAAAAGATTTAGTTCCTCTTGTCCTAACTGTGTTAAGTAACTGGCTGGGCATCTTGGCCAAAGCACTTAATTTCTCTGGACCTCAATCTCATTATGTATAAAATAAAGAAAAGCTACTTCAGCTACCCTCTAAAGTCCTAGGATGGTATTCTTGTTTTTAAAGACATTTTTAACACCCTTGTTTATCTAGTTTTTTGAGCAATAGCAAATCAAAAATAGTCAATTACACAGAGAAGAGGGAAGTGTAACAAGAGGCAAATCATTCATAATGGCATAAGTGGCAGCTGACAAAGGAGGAGGTGAGTAATATATTTTAACAATCAGACCGAGGAACCCTCACAATAATCTGAGTCTGTTAGGAATAGAAGAAAACAGTTGTTCTAGCTATAGATTATTCAAGGGTCTTATTTGTAATCTGGCACTTCAATTTTGCTCTGGTCATTTTACTGAACTAGATGATTAAGAAAAACAGACAAGACAGAAATAAAATTTATCACTTTCAAGTATTGTCAGACAAGCAAAAGTTAAGAGAACTCAGCACCACCAAACCAGCCTTACAACAATTGCTAAAGGAACTTTAAGCAGGAAACACAAGAGGAGGAAAAGACCTACAAAAACAAACCCAAAACAATTAAGAAAATGGTAACAGGAACATACATGTCAATAATCACCTTAAATGTAAATGGATTAAATGCTCCAACCAAAAGACACAGACTGGTTGAATGCATACAAAAGCAAGACCCTTACATATGCCATCTACAAGAAACCCACTTCAGACCAAGGGACACATATAGACTGAAAGTAAGGGGATGGAAAAAGATATTCCATGCAAATGGAAGTCAAAAGAAAGCTGGAGTAGCAATACTCATATAAGACAAATTGGACTTTAAAGGAAAGACTATTACAAGAGACAAGGAAGGACACTACATAATGATCAAGGGATCCATCCAAGAACAAGATACAACAATTGTAAATATCCACGCACGCAACATAGGAGCACCTCAATACATAAGGAAAATGCTAACAGCCATAAAAGGGGAAATCAACAGTAACACAATAATAGTAGGAGACTTTAACACCCCACTTACATCAATGGATAGATCATCCAAACAGAAAATAAATAAGGACACTCAAGCTTTAAATGACATATTAGACCATCTCAACTTAATTGATATTTATAGGACATTCCATCCAAAAACTACCAAATGCACTTTCTTCTCAGGTGCACATGGAACACTCTCCAGGACAGATCACATCTTGGGTCACAAATCAAGCCTCAGTAAATTCAAGAAAACTGAAATCATATCAAGCATTTTCTCTGACCACAATGCCATGAGACTAGATATCAGCTACCTGAAAAAAACTGTAAAAAATACAAACACATGGAGACTAAACAAAACACTATCAAACAACCAAGAAATCACTGAAGAAATCAAAGAGAAAATCAAAAAATACCTAGAAACAAATGACAATGAAAATACAACAACCCAAAACCTATGGGATGCAGCAAAAGCAGTTCTAAGAGGAAAGTTTATAGCAATACAGTCCCCACCTCAAGAAACAAGAAAAATATCAAATAAACAACCTAACCTCACACCTAAAACAACTAGAGAAAGAAGAACAAAAAAACCCCAAAGTGAGCAGAAGGAAAGAAATCATAAAGATCAGAGCAGAAATAAATGAAAAAGAAATAAAGGAAACAATAGCAAAGATCAATGAAATTAAAAGCTGCTTCTTTCAGAGGATAAACAAAATGGATAAACCATTAGCCAGACTTATCAGGAAAAACAAGGAGAAGATGCAAATCAACAGAATTAGAAATGAAAAAGGAGAAGTAACAACGGACACCACAGAAATACAAAAGATCATGAGAGACTACTACAAACAACTATATGCCAACAAACTGGATAACCTGGAAGAAACGGATAAATTCTTAGAAAAGTACAATCCTCCAAGACTGAACCAGGAAGAAATAGAACATATGAACAGACCAATCACAAATACGTAAATGGAGACTGTGATTAAAAATCTCCCAACAAACAAAAAGCCCAGGGCCAGATGGATTCACAGGTGAATTCTATCAAACATTTAGAGAAGAGCTAACACCTATCCTCCTCAAACTCTCCAAAATATAGCAGAAGGAGGAACACTCCCAAACTCATTCTATGAGGCCACCATCACCCTGATACCAAAACCAGGCAATGATGTCACAAAAAAAGAAAATGACAGGCCAATATCCCTGATGAATATAGATGCAAAACTCCTCAACAAAATACGAGCTGGCAGAATCCAACAGCACATTAAAAAGATCATACACCATCATCAAGTGGGCTTTATCCCTGGAATGCAAGGATTCTTCAATATATGCAAATCAATCAATGTGATACATCATATTAACAAATTGAAGGATAAAAACTATGATCATCTCAAGAGATGCAGAAAAAGCTTTTCACAAAATTCAACATCCATTTATGATAAAAACTCTCCAGAAAATGGGCATAGAAGGAAATTACCTCAACATAATAAAAGCCATATATGACAAACCAACAGCCAACCTCGTTCTAAATGGTGACAAACTGAAAGCATCCCCTCTAAGAACGGGAACAAGACAAGGGTGCCCACTCTCACCATTATGATTCAACATAGTTTTGGAAGTTTTAGCCACAGCAATCAGAGAAGAAAATGAAATAAAAGGAATCCAAATTGGAAAAGAAGAAGTAAAACTGTCACTCTTTGCAGATGACATGATATTATACATAGAAAACCCTAAAGACGCTACCAGAAAACTGCTAGCACTGATCGATGAATTTAGTAAAGTAGCAGGATACAAAATGAATGCACAGACATCTTTTGCATTCCTATACACTAACAACGGAAGAGCAGACAGAGAAATTAAGGAAACTCTCCCATTTACCATTGCAACAAAAAGAATAAAATACCTAGGAATAAACCTGCCTAAGGAGGCAAAAGACCTGTATGCAGAAAACTATAAGACACTGATGAAAGAAATCAAAGATGATACAAACAGATGGAGGGACATACCATGTTCTTAGATTGGAAGAATCAATATTGTGAAAATGACTATCCTACCCAAAGCAATTTACAGATTCAATGCAATCCTTATTAAATTACCAATGGCATTTTTCACAGAACTAGAACAAGAAATCTTACGATTTGTATGGAAATGTGCAGGGTTGGCGGGGAATGAATTGGGAGATTGGGATACCAAATTGTACACTCTAAATATATGCGGTTTATTGTTTGTTAACTGTATTATCAAAAAAAGTTCTTTAAAAAAAAGAAAAACATGTACCATAATGTTCATTGCAGCACTATTTACAATAGCCAGGACATGGAAGCAACCGAAATGCCCATCAATAGACGAATGGATAAAGAAGATGTGGCACATATATACAATGGAATATTACTCAGCCATAAAAAGGAATGAAATTGAACTATATGTAATGAGATGGCTAGACCTAGAGACTGTCATCATACAGAGTGAAGTAAGCCAGAAAGAGAAACTTAAATACCGTCTGCTAACTCATATATATGGAATCTACACAAATGGTACTGATGAACCCAGTGACAGGGCAAGAATAAAGATGCAGATGTAGAGAATGGACTTGAGGACATGGGGTTGGCGGGGAGGGGGACGAAGGGGAAGCTGGGATGAAGTCAGAGAGTAGCATAGACATAGATACACTACCAAATGTAAAATAGATGGCTAGTGGGAAGTTGCTGTATAACACAGGTAGGTCAACTCGATGATGGGTGATGCCTTAGAAGGCCGGGACGGGGAGGGTGGGGGGGAGTCGCAGGAGGGAGGGGATATGGGGATATATGTATAAATACAGCTGATTCACTTTGGTGTACCTCAAAATATACAAAGCAATTATATTCCAATAAAGAGCTTAAAAAATAAAAAATAAAAACAATAAAAACACAAATATTTGCAAGCTTATGTTCTACTTAGAAAAAATTAAAGAGAAAGTGTGTCCTTTGAGTATATCTGTAATTTAGACACCACTTTGCAGTTATAATAACCCTGCTAGGCAATAAGACAAATTGGTTTACACAAGAACCAATTTCTAGAGTTCTAAATGGATGCATGTGGGAAAAAATACCAGTTTGGGGGTCATATGATCTGGGTTTGAGACCTAATTCTACCCAAAAGCAGCACATGAAAGACAGAAGACAAGTTATAGCCTTTTCAAGCTCAGCTCTTAATTGGAAAATGAAAAGATAATGATAATACTTATCCTCACAAAACTGAAAGGATCAAACAAATTGAAATATTTGAAAGTGTTCTGCAATTATATAAAAGCCTTTCAGAAACTAGTGTCTCATACACATCTTATAAATCTCCATCTCCAAGGTTTGGAGTAATTCATATCAAAACCTCACCTTCTTACAGAGAATAACTGGAGATCAACTGCATAGATATGAATAAACTATAAAAGTTAGTGTAAAATAAAAGTAAAATGTTAGTGTCTTTCTCTGACCAACACTGCTCTGACTCACTCATAAACAAAATCAGAGAGATTATCCAGTTAGGTCAAACTACTGATTTCAGGTATGATGGAGTAGTTTGTGCAGACCAATTCTCCCATCAAAAATACTCCAAAATATATAAATAATATATATTTTTAAACTATCTGTTTAAAGGCATCAGAGAGAACTGATAAAGCAACTAGCATTAGAGAAGCCAAGATTCAGAGAGAAGAAAGGAAATGAGGTGAGCTGATATTCTACTGCCTCTCTTTCCCTGCAGGCATTGCTAAGTCTGGGCAAAGGTCAAGAGGCTGAGAATCCATCCAGGCTTTCCTCTCCAGAAGGAAGGTTGCTTCTGGAAAACATAGAAGCATGCAGAGCTTCTGCTTGTCTCCTGGGACTAGTGAAATAAAATTAGAAACTTGAGGGGCCAAGATCCCAGAGAGAAGAAAGAGGTAGAGAACTAAGACTGACACAGAGCCAGCTTTCTCCTTAAGACATCTGCTAAATAGTGCAGGACAAGAGTCTAAGCAGAAAGGCTTCAAAAAGTAGGAAAAAGTGTTCAGCAGTTTCAGAACGCTGAAGAGACAAGAATTAGAGCTCACAACCCATGGGGCAACAAGCCCTGGTGAACACACAGAGCTCTTCATAGAAAGTTCTAGAAGGCTAGCCTTGACTCAATACCTCATTGGATTAAGGTGATCAGCCCCACTCTATGTGCCTACCAGAGGAAAGAAAGAACCTCTCCAGAAGAAAACATTCTCTGATGACTCACCAATTTTTATACAGTGGCCACCTTTCTATCAAAATTTACCAGATATGCCAAGAAAGACAAGGCAGACACCCAAGAGAAAAAACAAAGAGAATCACAGGCAATTCAGAAAGTAGAGTTAAAAAATAAGAACTTTTAAAGTACCATAATTAATATGCTTAAGAAAATGAAGAAAGAGATGGTCAATATTGAGAAAAAGATTGAGAACTTCAGCAGAGATTTAAAATATTAAAAATATAAAATGGAAACAGAACTGAAAAACTACTAAAATTAGAATTTAATAGATGAGTTTAACAGTAGATTACTGATGAATTAGAAAGTCAGCCAACAGAAAATAAATTGAAACAGAACAAGAAAAAAAGTACTAAAAAAAGAATGAAGTATTAATACATGCTATGATACAGATGAGCCTAAAAAACAATCTAAGAGAAAGAAGCCAGGCACAAAAGACCAACATTGTATGATTCTATTTATATGAAATGTCCAGAATAGGCAAAACCACAGAGACAGAAAGTAGATTAGTAGTTGCCAGAGCACCGGAGGTTGACGGAGGTAGGGAAAATAGAGTGACTGTTAATGCGTATAGGATTTCTTTTTGGAATGATAAAAATGTTCTGGATTTAGATAGTGGTGATTCATGCATAACCATACAAATACACAAAAATCACTGTTTTTTTTTTCTTTTTCTTTTTTTATTTATTTATTATTTTTTTGGGGGGTACACCAAGTTCAATCATCTGTTTTTATACACATATCCCCGTATTCCCTCCCTTCCTTGACTCCCCACCTCCTCGAGTTCCCCCCACCCTCCCCGCCCCAGTCCTCTAAGGCATCTTCCATCCTCGAGTTGGATTCCCTTTGTTATACAACAACTTCCCACTGACTATCTATTTTACAGTTGGTAGTATATATATGTCTGTGCTACTCTCTCGCTTCGTCTCAGTTTCCCCTTCACCCCCCGCCCCCTCCCATACCTCGAGTTCTCCAGTCCATTCTCTGTATCTGCATCCTTGTTCTTGTCACTGAGTTCATCAGTACCATTTTTAGATTCCGTATATGTGAGTTAGCATACAATATTTGTCCTTCTCTTTCTGACTTACTTCACTCTGTATGACGGATTGTAGTTCTATCCACCTCATTACATATAGTTCCATCTCATCCCTTTCTATAGCTGAGTAATATTCCATTGTATATATATGCCACATCTTCTGTATCCATTCATTTGTTGATGGGCATTTCGGTTGCTTCCATGTCCTGGCTATTGTAAAGAGTGCTGCAATAAACATTCTGGTACATGTTTCTTTTGGGATTATGGTTTTCTTTGGGTATATGCCCAGGAGTGGGATTACTGGATCATATGGTAGTTCTATTTGTAGTTTTTTAAGGAACCTCCAAATTGTTTTCCATAGTGGCTGTACCAACTTACATTCCCACCAACAGTGCAGGAGAGTTCCCTTTTCTCCACACCCTCTCCAACATTTGTTGTTTCCAGATTTTGTGATAATGGCCATTCTGATCAGTGTGAGGTGATACCTCATTGTGGCTTTGACTTGCATTTCTCTGATGATGAGTGATGTTGAGCATCTTTTCATGTGTTTGTTGGCCACCTGTATGTCTTCTTTGGAGAATCACTGATTTTTAAAAGGATATAATGGCATGTGAATTATATCTTAAGAAACTGTCACTGAAAAAAATGGAACACAACTCAATATATGACTTACAAGAAACACACTCTGAATAAAAAATACAGAAAGATCAAGAGAACAAGGATAGAAAAAGATATAACATGTAAACGCAAACCAAAAGGTTGATATAGCTGAGTATGAGATTTTTAACAGTAATATCATTCAAGATAAAGAGACATTTCATAGTAATAATTTTAAAAGTTAATCCATCGAGAAGATATCACAATTCTAAATCTATATATACCCATACAATAAATTGGGTTATTATTCAGCAAATATATATATACCTCTACATTTCACTGAAGGTATTCTCTCCACTTTCTTTAATGTTAGGTTTGGCCAGGTTACTTGCATCAGCCAATGGACTGTCAGTGAGCACGACATACGCAGAGGCCTTAAATGTATCTGCACATTTTGGACTGAGTTTTGTGCTCATTGATCTACTATAAAAGAGAATGACCCAGATAGCGTTACCCCATTAGCAGGAGCTGCAAAACAATACCACATGAGGTAGAAATAAATTCAATCTGCAGCCTGAAACAAACTACCCAGTCAACCACAGACCCAAGAGCAAAAATAGATGTTTATTGTTATACGCCACAGAGATTGCTGAGGTTGTTGCTATGCAGCAAAAAACAACCAATATAACGCAATACTATATCAAAATATACAATACAAAAAAATGACAAAACTAAAAGGGGAAAGTAGACAAATCCACAATTACTGTGGAAAACTTTATACACCTCTTTTAATGGCTGACAGAGCAAGCAGACAGAAAATCTACAAGAACACAGAGGAACTGCCTATCCAGCTAGGTTTATTATAACAAATAGGTATAATATCTCCTTGGTTAATAATAAAACTGGAATCATTTGAACAGAAAAGACTGCAGCAGAAGGTATTACCTGATAAAAAAGCCTAAAACTGAAGTGTAAGTCCTATGTACAGCTGACTTTTAGACTGAAGTTTAGCTTTCAAAAATGTGACCTTCAATGCCTCCTTCACAGGTTAGAGAGAAAGTTATGCACGATGCTTAGGCATGTAAAATACTAAGTATCACCTCATTTTTCTGCTTCCCTTCAAAGCTATACTTCCTCAAAAATATAGTCCCCCAACTTGGTTAAGCCCCAACTTTCTCAAACCCCTCTCCCCCTTCACTCTTCCTCTCACGCGAATATAGTACCTGGCAGCATCTTTCCACTGAAACCACTTACGAAAGCCAACAATACCTCTCTGTTGCCAAATGCAATGGTCACTTCTCTGAAATCATCTTATTCAACCTCTCACTTGCCTTTGACACATCTGGCAGTCACCCTTTATCGAAATGATAGTCCTTCTCAGCTCTAATGAATGACATTACGCTCTCCTCCTTTTGCTCCTATTGCACTGGCAGCTTCCACTCAGTCTCCTTTGCTGGCTCTTCAGTTCAATCTCTAAATGCAGGTGTTACGCAGGATTCAGTACCAGGCCCTATTCTCTTACTTAAACTACACATGATCCATAATGCTCTCATCCTATCCCCTGGCTTTAAACACAATTTATATGATTCCTATCTCCAGCCCTGACCTCTTCTTTGATCTCCAGATTCAAATATCTAACTGCCTATTTGATATTTCCCTTGAGTTTATTAGAAATATCTCAAACTTAGCATGTCCTAAACAGAACACTTGATTTCATCCCTCTCCTTCCCAAGTCTGTTCCTCCACAACAGTTAATGAGGACAGAAACCTCAAATCCATCTCTGCCTTCTTTTCCGTTTTTTTTAAATAAATTTATTTGTTTGTTTGTTTTTGGCTGCGTTGGGTCTTCTTTGCTGCGCATGGGCTTTTTCTAGTTGTGGCGAGCGGGGCGAATCTTCATTGCGGTGCATGGGCTTCTCATTGCGGTGGCTTCTCTTGTTGCAGGACATGGGTTCTAGGCGCGCGGGCTTCGGTAGTTTCGGCACACAGGCTCAGTACTTGTGGCACACAGGCTTAGTTGCTCCTCGGCATGTGGTATCTTCCCGGACCAGGGCTTGAACCCTGGTTTGGCAGGTGAATGCTTAACCACTGTGCCACCCGGGAAGTCCCTGCCTTCTTTTCTTTATACCACATTTCATTAGCAAGTCCAGTCAATGCTATCTTCAAAATTTATCTCCTATACCTACACTTTCCATCTTCAATGCTACTATCAAAGTCCAAGCTATCAACACATTTCACTTAGACACTACAGTAGTTTTTCATCTCCTCATTTCCAATTCTGGCCCCCTTATAATCTATTCTCCTCCCAGCTTCCAGAATGACTTTTTAAAAATGCAAATCAGGTCATGCCACTTCCCTAATTAAATCTATCAAATGTCTTCCTACTGATCTTAAAATAAAGCTTCTACATGGTCTGGCCCCTGCCCAATTTCATCCCCTACCACTCTGCCCCTGAAGCACTATACTACAACGTGCAGCCCCTCTGTCAGTGCAGAGAACAAATAGAATTTTTCTTACCTCAAAGCATTTGTAGGGCTTCCCTGGTGGCACAGTGATTAAGAATCCACCTGCCAATGCAGGGGACACGGGTTCAAGCCCTGGGCCAGGAAGATCTCACATGCCGCGGAGCAACTAAGCCTGTGTGCCACAACTACTGAGTCCACATGTCACAACTACTGAAGCCCGCACACCTAGAGCTCATGCTCTGCAACAAGAGAAGCCACCGCAACGAGAAGCCTGCACACTGTAACAAAGTGTAGCCCCCAATTTCCACAATTAGAGAAAGCCTGTGCAGCAGCAACAAAGACGCAGCACAGCCAATAAATAAACAAATAAATTTATATTTAAAAAAAAAAAGGATTTGTGCTACAGATTCTTCACAAAGCTGGATGCTTCTTAGTTTCCAGGTCTCATGTTAAAAGTCATCTTCTCAGAAATGTCTTTCCTAACCAACCTATCTGCACTAGGTCTCTCCTGTTATTCTCTAATACTCCATGTATTTACCTCTTACCACTGATTACAACTTATTTTATTTATTATCTACCTTCTCAACTAGTATATAAATATTAAAAGTCTGTAATCACAGATTCTAACTCTATTTTTTCACTGTTGCATCACCAAAGAATGTCAAAAATAAATCAGGTATAATGTGAAGCTGATAAGTGCCATTAAAAAGGGCCTAAAGACATAATCCCATTTACCAATACATCAAAAGGAATAAAATACATATTAATAAATCTACCTAAGGAGGTAAAAGACCTGTACTCCGTACACTACAAGACCCTGATAAAAGAAATCGAAGATGACACAAACAAATGGAAAGATATACTGTGTTCCTGGACTGGAAGAATCAATAGTGTCAAAATGACTATACTACCCAAGCCAATCTGCAGATTCAATGCAAACTAACAATGGTACTTTTCACAGAAATAGAACAAAGAAATTTTTTAAATTTGTATGGAAACACAAAAACCCCAAAAAGCCAAAGTAATTTGGAGCTGGAGGAATCAGGCGCCCTGACTTCAGACTATACTACAAAACTACTATAATCAAAACAGTATGGTACTGGCACAAAAACATAAATATAGATTAATGGAACAGGATAGAAAGCCCAGAAATAAACCCATGCACATATGGCCAATTAATCTACAAAAAAGGAAGTAAGAATACACAGTGGAGAAAAGACAGTCTCTTCAGTAAGTGGTGCTGGCAAAACTGGACAGCTACATGTAAAAGGATGAAATTAGAACATTCTCTAACACAATACACAAAAATAAACTCAAAATGAATTAAAGACCTAAATATAAGAATGGATACTATAAAACTCCTAGAGGAAAACAGAGACAGAACTTTCTTTGACATAAATCTCCGCAATACCTTTTTGGATCTGTCTCCTAGAGTAATGGAAACAAAACCAAAAATGAAAAAATGGGATCTAATTAAACTTAAAAGCTTTTGCATAGGGACGTCCCTGGTGGTCCAGTGGCTAAGACTCCATGCTCCTAATGCAGGGGGCCTGGGTTCGATCCCTGGTCAGGGAACTAGATCCCATATGCATGTTGCAACTAAGAGTTCGCATGCCACAACTAAGCAGCCCGTCTGCCGCAACTAAGACCCGATACAATCAAATAAATAAATAAAATATTTAAAAAAAAAAAAAAAAAAGCTTTTGCATAGTAAAGGAAACCATAAACAAAACAGACAACCTACAGAATAGGAGAAGATATTTGCAAGTGGTGCAACTGACAAGGGATTAACCTCCAAAATATACAAAGAGCTCATACAGCTCACTATCAAAAAAACAAACAACCCAATCAAAAAATGGGCAGAAAATCTAAAAAGACATTTCTCCAAAAACATACAGATGACCAAAAGTCACATGAAAAGATGCTCATCACTAATGACTAGAGAAATGCAAATCAAAACTACAATGAGGTATTACCTCACACCAGTCAGAATGGCCAACATCAAAAAGTCTACAAATAATAAATGCTGGAGAGAGTGTGACGAGAAAGGAACCCTCCTACACTGTTGATGTGAAAATAAATTGGTACAGCCACTATGGAGAACAGTATAGAGGTTCCTTAAAAAACTAAAAATAGAGCTACCATATCATTCTGCAATCCAACTCCTGGGCATATATCCAGAGATAAA
Source organism: Hippopotamus amphibius kiboko (assembly GCF_030028045.1). Lineage (NCBI taxonomy): Eukaryota > Metazoa > Chordata > Mammalia > Artiodactyla > Hippopotamidae > Hippopotamus > Hippopotamus amphibius. The sequence continues at coordinate 5,584,764 of NC_080193.1, read as the reverse complement.
CATAATTCGAAAATATACATGCACCCCAATGTTCACAGCAGCACTATTTACAACAGCCAGGACATGGAAGCAACCTAAATGCCCATCAACAGATGAATGGATAAAGAAGATGTGGCACATATATACAATGCAATATTACTCAGCCAGAAGACCTCAGAGTTGAATCTTGAAATGAAGTTGAGTTATCTGTAGTGAGGTGGATGGACCTAGAGTCTGTCATACAGAGCGAAGTAAGCCAGAAAGAGAAAAACAAATACCGTCTACTAACTCATATATATGGAACCTAAAAAAAAGGTACTGATGAACCCAGTGACAGGGCAAGAATAAAGATGCAGATGTAGAAAACGGACTTGAGGACATGTGGTAGGGGGTGAAGGGGAAGCTGGGACGAAGTAAGAGAGTAGCATTGACATTTATACACTACCAAATGTAAAAGAGCTAGTGGGAAGCTGCTGCATAACACAAGGAGATCAACTCGATGAAGGGTAATGACTGGGATAGAGAGGATGGAAAAGAGTCACCGGAGGGAGGGGATATAGGGATATATATGTAAATACAGCTGATTCACTTCATTGTACAGCAGAAACTGGCACAACAGTGTAAAGCAATTATACTCCAATAAAGAGCTTAAAAAAATAAAAATTAAAAAAAATAAAGATTACATGTAGATGTACTACATTTAGATGTAAATTCAAATTTTTGCTTGTATAAGGATTACATATAAAATTAAAATTTGGCAATATATGTGAGAGAATATGAAACAAAAATAAAAACAAAACCCAGGATATCTGTGTGTTTACTGTTATTAATAGAAATTTTTCAGTAAAAAGGGTGTGAGCCCATTTGAAAAGAAAACTTGCTCCAGTTCTGTTCTCTCAGGCTCTTGAAGGGAAGTCAGGGGTGGTGGGGGCGAGGAAAGAAGGTCAGTATCTGAGAGCCTTCAGCTCAGCACTTCACATATGTTGTCTCATTTAGCCTTGAAATAGCACAATCAGCTGTATCACAACACCCATTTTATAAACAAGGGCACAGACCCTCAGAAAGATCAGGGGATATATTCATGGTCACATAGCTAGCAGAGAAAATAGTAGAGCCATGGTTCAACGTCAAGCCTATTGTTAAAATCACCACATTCTTTTAGGAAAACCTAAAGGAAGCAAGAAAAAAGGGCAACCAGCCTGAATATGATCCAAGGCAAGTCCTGGATGAAGCCTTTGCAATGGATCCTCCATAACCTTCCTGCAAGCCCTCCATCTAATTTAGGCTTTATCCAAAAGGCAGAAACAACACTCTCTTAAGGCAGTACTGTCCAAACTGATACAGAAACCTCTTGGAAAAGAGGCAGTGATGGCGAAGAAACCCAAAACTTTAAAAAAATATATGGTGTATCTTCCTGTAGTATCAATTTTGCTCACTTTAAAGTAACCAGAATCATCTGTCATTAAAACAAATACCAATATGTTATGAAGTAAAATACAAAATTCACATGAATCATTAGGTTTAAAAAAAAATTCACCCAGTCACAGCAGCCAACTCTGGCCAAACCTCCCAAGAAGTAATAAACTCTGTCTTTAGAGATACTTTTATAGAAAAATTTAAGAAACATTTAGGCAATTTATCCTACATTAAGATAATTTAGGTAAAGTGAGGAAAAAAGAACAATGGTTTTTAATTTTTTATTATTTTCTCATCAAAAAAATCAAAAATTTAAAAGGTTGGCTGATAAATACAGCAAATTGAAAATCTAAGGAACAACATAAAATAAAAGTATAAGTTTTTCAGCCAAACAAAATCACAAAGAATTGGACAAGTTGCCTTTAAGTGAAAGCCACTACACACAAATTACACAGAAGATCATATTAATAATTATCTAACAAGGAATGAGGTAATCATGATCTTGCCCCTCCATTTTTCATTTGTTTCAGTTCCTTATAATTTACCAAAGCCCGAAGTCTGTTGAGATTCAGGAGAAAGAGAATTAACTAGCCAAACATTATTTATATGACAGTCTCCCTGTGCCTTCTGGAAACCACTATCAATAAAAACTCTTAAGACTGCCATACTATGTGGCAGGGAACTATGGAGACTAATCATAACTTATTATACAACAACCTAGATTAAGATAAATCAAGCTTTCTAGCTTCATTAGTAAGTCGCTTTCCTAAAGGATCTGCATTAGGAAAATAAAAAGCTACTGATGCCATTATTTAATATTTTTTGTCCTCTCCTATCAATCTATGCAGTCATTGCTGAGCACATGTTTTCACAATTCAAAATGCACCACAACAGTGGCAGCTGTGAAGGTGAGAGCCTCAAGCTTAATAATAGCTGACCTTTCATACAAAATTTTTCTGTTTTAGTAAATTCTCTTCTTCCTTTTCAAAAAAATAAATAATTCCCTTAAGCTTCCTCTTCACCACCAAAATGTGCTCCTCTACTCAAAAAGCTTTCCCCATACATATATAAAATGGAATACTACTCAGCTGTAAAAAGGAATGAAATTGGGACATTTGTAGAGACATAGATGGACTTAGAGACTGTCATACAGAGTGAAGTCAGAAAACTAATATTGTATATTAATGCATATATGCAGAATCTAGAAAAATGATATAGATCAACTGGTTTGCAAGGCACAAAGAGAGACACAGATGAAGAGAACAACATATAGACACCAAGTGGGGAAAGTGGGGGGGGGGGGGATGAACTGGGAGAATGGGATTGCCATATATACATTACTAATAAGAAAAAAAATATCAAATTGTACACTTTAAATATATGCAGTTTATTGTATGTCAATTATATCTCAATAAAAGTTCTTAAAAAAAAAAAGCTCTCCCCTACCACCTGCCACAATGTCTGAAACCCCACACTACCAGTGAAGTTACTTCTTTGATGAAAGCATGATTTTCAGAAAGACCATTTTAGTAAGAAAGCATATAATTGGTGAGACCTTCTAAAGATCAAGAATAACTTTTCAAATTATTGACAAGTTATTATCTTTTAACGTTGATCACTTACTACGTACTAGCACTGAGCTAAATGTTACACTCATTTTCAAAATTTAACACTCATAAGAAACCTATGAGATAAACACTATTTCCATTTTAGAGAAGTGAAAATTGAGGCTCAGAGAGTTTATTTGTTCAAAGTCACATCTATAAATAGTAAAACAGTGAACTGAACCCAGATCTGCCTGACTCTAGGACCCAAATAGCTAAAATCTTAAAAAGTAGGGCCTAAAGAAATTCAACAGAGGGACTTCCCTGGTGGCACAGTGGTTAAGAATCCGCCTACCAATTCAGGGGACACAGGTTCCATCCCTGGTCTGGGAAGATCCCACATGCCGCAGGGCTACTAAGCACATGCCCACAACTACTGAGCCTGAGCTCTAGAGCCCAAGAGCCACAACTACTGAGCCTGCCTGCTGCAACTACTGAAGCCTGTGAACCTAGAGCCTGTGCTCTGCAACAAGAGAAGCCACCTAAATGAGAAGCCCCAGCACCACAACAAAGAGTAGTCCCCACTCGCGGCAATTAGAGAAAGCCTGCATGCAGCAACAAAGACCCAATGCAGCCAAAAAATTTTTTTAATTAAAAAAAAAAAAGATATTCAACAGAAAACAAGTGTATTTATGGTAATTACAATAATAGCAGCAGCAATACTAATGACTTTTGTAAAGTGCTTAATAAATTCCAAACAACTTTACATTATCTCATATTGTCCCTCCTTTTCCTTCTTTTTCTCCACTTTTCCTCTGCCTTCTTAAAATATACATAGAGGCAAAATAGTGCTCAGTAGGAAAACGTGGAAGCAGAAAGAGTATGAAAAAATAGATTCTGAATAATTCACAATTTCATAGATATTTACCCTTATTTAAAACTATTTTTAATAGAATCTCTTTGAATTTTTTAAGTCCTTTTCAAAGGGTGATGAATGAACATGAGTAAGTAATTTACCCTCAAAAAACTAATAGTAGCTAGTAAATATATGCAAAATGTTACCCTCACTAGAAATCAAAGAAATGCAAATTGAAAAGAAACCATTCTTTACCTCACAAAAATATGAAGTTTTTTTTTTAATTATAACCTCCAGCATTGGCAAAGGCATGGTGAAATAAGCACTCTCATATGCTGCTGATGAAAATATAAATTAGCATAACCTTTTAGGAGGACAATTTGGAATTACATATTGTTGGCCACAAAAATCATAACACTCTTGAACCATGTAATTCTAATTCTGGGAATTTATACTAAGTAACAATCATAGGCAAAGATTCATGCAAGTATTATTTTAATGTGGAAAAGCTGGAAGCAGTCTTCAGGTCCCCAAATTGAAAAACAGTTAAATAAATCATAATAAAATTATAATATCTGCATATAATGAAACAGTAATTATTCTAAGTCACATTTTCCAAAAATTTCTATAGCCATGAAAAAGTGCTCAGGACATATCAGATGGAAAAAATGTTTATTGAACTTAATGCTGGGTGTTAATTTTAATTTCAATTATTGAAGACAATTTAATGTATCTTTAAAACGATCTACAACTAAAATGTGCTGTATTAAAAAAATCTTTTAATCCAAAGTTTTGTTTCTACTAGTTATTCTCTAGTACAAATCTTTCAGGCAGAAACACATTCACATCTTTTTTAATGGATGATTAAAATTAGGATCACTCTGGAGAATGGGGAAAAATATTTAAGCTTAGACAACAGAATGCATTTTTTCTTTTATAAATAATTTTGTTTGTTTAAATAGTCTGATTATCTATATTGCATGAGGTTTCCAATAGAGAGGACATAAATAATACAAGTGGAGTCTGTGCAGGTGCTAGGAATATAACAAAGAATTCACTCTCGTATTCTGAGTATTAATTAAAGCTTCAAAGGAACATGAAAATAAGCCTGAAAACCAACAAAACACATACTTAAGAAGAATTAATTGACCTATTAAAAACCTAAAAATACTTTTATTTAATAACTTCATAATACGGTACCTACAAATATTTGTATGGCTCTTTAGATTGAAATAAGTCCAATTTAGTAAACACCTACTGACAATCGACTATGCTCCACCTCCTGTAAGAATTCATCACAAAAATGAGACACCATACCATTTTTACACTTGAGACTAGAATTATAATGGACAAGTCAAAACACAATTACAGAACATTTTTTGACTTCCTGTATTAACACTATTAATAAAGTTGTGTTTATGCTTATATCTTTAAGTATGGGACGTGCACTGTGGAACGGGACACGTGCATTCACATACTAGCTTTGCCATACAACTCAGGAAAATAAGAACCTCTCTAAGCTTCAATACCCTTGATATGAAAAACTAGTAGAGATGATAACTACCTAGCATTAAGGTTGAAATAAAATATCTCATTTGATACATGGTAAGTGTTCAATATATGTTAGATATAATTATTCTAACAGTATCTTCCGCAGCTTTAAATTTTTCTTTCCACAATAAAAATGCAGGTTCCACTTCCAGTAATGGTACAGTAGCTTATATTTACCCTCTCAAAATAAACATTATAAACTATGAACAAATTATACAAAACAACTATTAAAAGGAAGATAACAACTGAAATCAGACAGAAGATGGAAAGGAGACAGCCCTTGAAATAAGAGAACTGCAGTTAAAGAATTGTTTGTATCCAGCTTTTCATCTGAGAACACTCCCAGTCCACACAGTGCAGGGCAGCTAGAACTCAAAGAGAAAGCTACTCTTAATGGCCTGAGGAGTTAGAGGATGGAGTTGTCTCTTAGCTCCAAATTCACCCTTCAACACCTGTTCTGCAATAATGAACGGAATCCTCCTTTATAGTCAACATACTGAGCTTTCTCAGTAGAGGGCACTAGAGGACCATCACAAAAGGAACGAGCTCTGATTTTTTTCCAGGTTGGGGCACAGTGGTGTCAGTAAGGACATCTGGTAGCACTCCGCCCCCAGCCAAGTGCTAAGAACATGCAGTCCCCTAGCAAATTCACAGCCCTCAGCTCAGCCTAGTGATTACCTTCCTGCACCCCTCTCAACACAGATACTGCATGCCCCAAGTCTCCTGCACACACTGGTGCCTCAACTCCCTCTGCTTGCTCTGTCCCCTGGAGGTTTGTTTCCTACAACCTGAATGTCACATCCTTACCTATGTGCACACCACATACTCTAGGTCTTCTGCATGCACTGGTGCCCCCACTTCCTCTGGATTCCCAGCTAATTGGTCACCAGAGTGAGGCAACCAGTGTAAGTGTAAGGCTTGCCTGTGCCCAAGAGTTGCTTCATGCTTGCGTAGAAACTACAGACCAGTTCTGGCCCAGGCAAACCGGAAAATTCTCTGCCATGCCACGGGCTACAACTACACCTTCTCTAATAAGGTCTTGCAGCCTTAGGGAAGGGACACCCTTCCAGGTTTGTCCATTCTTGGATATTCTTCCTAAACTTTAGGATACTCTAGAGAGTTCTTTTAAATCTTATAGACACACTTTTATCATAGCTTAATAATTCTTTATACTAAACTTCTCTGTTTAAATTACTGCCTCCTGACTGGAACCAAAATGATACAGAATTATTGCAGGGTGTGATGCCAGGAAATAGACTCCTAAAGATGAGATTCTGGGATTGTTCTGTTTGGGCCCTGGGGTTTGAGGTAAATATGAGCTCCTTGCCAGTGGAAAACGGGATGTTAATAACAGTGGATGTTAATAACAGTGGTCTCGTAGCTAATCAAAACATCACCTGTGGTTGTTTGTAATGAAGTGCCAACTAAAGCAAGTGCCTAGGTGACTCAAGTGGCTATATACTTCACAAATTATGATGACTATAAGAACTGTATTATGGGATGAATTCTTTTGATTGCATTTCAGTGCTAACAAAGAGAGAAATGACAAATTCAAGTCTATTGACTCTCAGACCAAGTCATGGTCTGAGATTCATAGAGCTTCCATGACAGCCCTAAAAGAATCTTTTATTTCATGTATACACAGGGAAGATATTGCTAAAAATCAACACAAAATTTAATTATATGGGTTGCTGAATTACAATAACAGTTTAATTCATAGTCTCACCAAATTTCTCATGTAAAATTTAGGACAACGATTGAGAAAGAATGGGATACTGAAACTTGAAATAGGAAAGATTTCATATAAGAAACAGTGAAGCCAGAAGACAATGGAATATCTTTAAATGCTGAAAGAAAAATCTAGAATTCTATATCCAGTGAAATCATTCTTCAAAAATTAAAACAAAATAAGCTTATTTTCAGAAAAATGAAAACTGAGAGAATTTATTGTCTACAAGCCTTCACTATGAAAATTCTAAAAGAGGTTTTTCAAACTGGAAGTAATTGATACCAAATGAAAACTGACATCTTTGTGAAAGAATGAGGAGCACAGGAAGTGATATATTTGTGAGTAAATACGAGTACAAAAAAATATATCTTATCTTCTCTTAATTTCTTAAAGGACACATGACTGTTTACAATAGCTTTTTTTTTTAATCTTTAGATTTTTATTTTGAATTAATTTTAGACTTAAAGAAATGTTGCAGGACTTCTCAGGTGGCACAGTGGTTAAGAATCTGCCTGCCAGTGCAGGGGACACTGGTTTGATCCCTGGTCTGGGAAGATCCCACATGCCTCAGAGCAACTAAGCCCATGCGCTGCAACAAGAGAAGCCACCGCAATGAAAGGCCCACGCACCGCAATGAAGAGTAGCCCCCACTCTCCGCAACTAGTGAAAGACCACGCACAGCAACAAAGACCCAATGCAGCCAATAAATAAATTTAAAAATATTTGAAAAAAGGAAATGTTGCAAAAAATAGTACTGAGATTTCCTGTCTATCCTTTATTCAGACCCCCATAAACATTTTATATAACTGTAGTATAATTATCAAAATCAGGAAATTAACCTTGGTGCAATATTATTAAGTAAATGATAGACCATTTTCTGTTCCAGGATTCAATCTAGGACCCCACTTTGCATATAACTATAATGTCTCCTTAAGTCTCCTCCAATCAACACGTAACTGTTTAAAGCAAAAATTAAAACACTAGGGACTTCCTAGGTCACTCAGTGGTTAAGAATCCTCCTGTCAATGCAGGGCACACAGGTTCAATCCAGGAAGATCCCACATGCCACGGAGCAACTGAGCCTGTGAGCAACAACTACTGAGCCCATGTGCCGCAACTATTGAAGCCTGCATGCCTAAAGCCCGTGCTCTGCAACAAGAGAAGCCATCGCAATGAGCCCATGCACCACAATGAAGAGTAGCCCCCGCTTGCCACAACTAGAGAAAGTCCGTGTACAACAATGAAGACCCAACACAGCCAATAAAATTAATTAATTAATTTTTTAAAAAAACTCCCTACTAACAAAACTCCAGGATCAGATGGTTTCACAGGCAAATTCTACCAGACACACAAAGAAGAACTTATACTGATTCTTCTCAGCCTCTTCCAGAAGACTGAAGAGTAAGGAATACTTCCAAAGACATTCTCTGATGCCACCATCACCCTGATATCAAAACCAGATAGGGGGGCTTCCCTGGTGGCCCAGTGGTTAAGAATCCGCCTGCCAATGCAGGGGACATGGGTTCAAGCCCTGGCCCGGGAAGATCCCACATGCCGTGAAGCAACTAAGCCCAAGCGCCACAACTACTGAGCACACATGCCACAACTACTTAAGCCCATGGGCCTAGAGTCTGTGCTCCACAGCAAGAGAAACCACTGCAATGAGAAGCCTGCGCACCGCAACTAAGAGCAGCCTCCACTCTCCGCAACTAGAGAAAGCCCGCACAGCAGCAACAAAGACCCAACACAGCCAATAAATTAATTAATTTAAAAAAAAACTAAACACTATATGGTGGAGTTTATAGTGTATGGTGCAATATATATGACAAGAATATCACAAAGGATAGGGAGGTGATAAACAGAACTACACTGTTGCAAGGTTCTTACCTTTTACATGAATTGGTACCAGCAGATCTCAAGGACGCATACTGATATTCCTAGAGTAGCATATTAAAAACTGCAAAGAAGTTAGCTAAAAAAGTCAGTATGGGAATTGAAATGAAATATTTAAAGCTCATATATCATAATTCTGTAATATTTAACATGATGCAGAAATATTTTGATCCACATTATGTTAGTGATTTTGCAAATCTATCAGTCTATTTCCAAAGGAAACAAATTTCATTTGCTTTCCAATCTCTGTAATACCAATTATGATTTGATTTTTTTGTTTCATTTTTCAAACAGACCACTTTAAAGAGAATAGTTTGAACACATCTAAATTATGCATGGAAATTAAACTGAAATAACTAAGCAAGGAAACACAAATAAAAATACCAATAACATGAAACCAACACAAAATGGTGGAAATTTGAATTTTTTTTTTTTTTGGGGGGGGGGGCACACGGGCTTAGTTGCTCCGCGGCATGTAGGATCTTCCTGGAGCTGGGATCGAACCCGTGACCTCTGCATTGGCAGGCTGATTCTTAACCACTGCGCCACCTAGGAAGCCCGGAAATTTGAATTTTTAAAAAATCTCAGTAAAAGAACATAGCTATTTTCTTAACATCATAAGACAGATGTATGTGTTTATAAATATCTCAACCTAAAAACCAGCATCATCTTTAATGAGGAAACTTTAGAAGTATTCCCACCAAAGTCAGGAAAAAGCCAAAAACATCCACTATTACCATGACTACTTAGCATTGTTCTAAAAGTAACAGTTCATGCAGCTAGATAAGAAAATGAAAGTTTAAAATTTGGTAAGTTAAAGTTATATTTGCAAATAATATGGTTGCATTCCTAGAAAAACTTTTTAAAAAGGCAAAACTAATATTAAAAAATGACCTTCAAATATATAAGCAACAACTATTTTAGAAGATATAAAGGAAGAAATTATTCCACTTACAGGAACAACAAAAAAAGATGACTGACCTAAGAATCAAGTTACCAAGAAAAGCACAAGATCTACATGATAAAATTCTTTAAAACTACTGAGAAACACTGACTAAATGTAATGACCTATCCTATCTTGGTTAGAAAGACAATGCTATAAAGGCATCAATTCTTTGATATACAATTTAATTGTTTTCTAAATGCAATGCAGGCCCAAAAATCAGCAATAAAAAATTTAAATTAGACACCTTGATCTTAAAGTAAACAAAACACAAACATGCAAGTAAAACTGGAAAGATATTTTTAAAAAGAAGTAATGAAGGGACTTCCCCGGTGTTCGAGTGGTAAAGAATCTGTCTCCCAATGCAGGGGACATGGATTCAATCCCTGGTCAGAGAACTAAGATCCCATATGCCTTGGGGCAATTAAACCTGCACACCACAACTACTGAGCCCGTATGCTACAAACTACAGAGCCCACATGCTCTGGAGCCCATGCATGACAACTATAGTACCCATGTGCTCTGGAGCCCAGGTGCCACAATTAGAGAGAGAAAATCCTCATGCCACAACTAGAGAGAAGCCAGAGGGCCACAGCAAAGAGCCTGCATGCCATAACAAAAGATCCCTCATGCTACAATGAAGATCCCATGTGCCACAACTAAGACTCGATGCAGCCAAAATAAGAAGAAAAAAAAAGTAATGAGGACTACTAACCCAACTCAGATATTGAACCACAGTTGTATATTTTACATTATACTACTAAAATAATTACAAGCATGGTTATGATATAATAGACACATTAAAGAAAAATAAGAGAGACTCCAGAGACAACCCAAGTATATATGAAAATTTAGAAGATGATAAAAATGAAATTGTGTATCAGTGGGGAAAAGATGAAGGGGTTGGCCACCTTGGAAATCACACCAAAATAAATTGCAGGTTGATCAAAAAATTAAACATAAAAATGAGCGTTTTTAAAATCTTAGAAAAGTCCTTTCAAAGAATGGTTGAAAGACCCAGAAAGATAAAAGACTGACAGATCAAAACACATAAAAATTGAAATTGTATGCACAGTTAAAAAAAACACAGCATAAAGTCAAAAGACAAATAACAATCTAAGGTAAATATAAAAATTACAAGTAACTATACTCATTTTAGCACCAAATATAATAGCAAAAGCTTGAAGATATCCCATCACTGGAGGACTGTTAAATTATGATACATCCATTTCTTCAATATAAAGCAGCTGATAGACTAATGTAGTTCTCTATAAACAGAGATGGAAATTTTTTTAAAATACAAAAAGGAAAAAGCATGGGACAGAAAAATGTACATAGTATGCTATGCAGTGTGTGTGTAGATGTATATAATTTTAATATAGACAGGTATACTTTTATATGCATAGGCTATCTGTAGTAGTACAAAGAAGAAACTGATAATGAGTGTTGCTTCAGAGAACCAGTTCTAGAGAGGGAAACTAGATTGCTAAAGGTTGGGATGGGGCAACAAGGAGATAAATTTATGTTTCTATAAATTCCTGTCAGTACCTTTCATATTTGGAACTATATGAATATTTTACATAATCAAAACAGTTACTATTTTAAAGGACTTGGGTAAGAATTTTTAATAGAGATTAAGAATTTGATATCCATAAATTCAGTTGTGCCTCTCCTTGCAGGAAGTTTTCTAAATGAGATCCTATGTAAACTCAAGATATCATAGTAGTACTTTACCATCAATCTGCATAAAACATTGTTAGGATGTCCAATATTTATGAATAAATGCCCTTTGTACTATGAAATCTAATACTCTAATACTGTTTTCATCCTTGACTTATTTAACTAGATCAAATAAGAAACAAACTTTGCAAGAGCCAGAACCCAGAGTCTTCATTTTTAAACAATGTTTAACTAGTTTCAGAGCTTAGAATTCAACCTGCAGTGACATTTATAGACATAAAGAATCACAGAATTCTGCAACTGAACAAGACTTCAGATCTTAGGTCCTTCTAATATGCCTTCATTTTACAGTGGAAGAAATGGATATTTGAATACTTTGACTATGTCTAAAGAAGCATACAAGTCAGTGGCAAAATGAGATTGAATCTTGCCAGATCCAGTCTTCATTATATAGGTTATGCTAAATCATTCCATTCCCAGTACCATTACCACAAAACAAGGGGAGACTAGTTAAAAGGCAACAAGAAAAGATCAGACCATCTTCACAGAATTTTACTCAGAATGAATCTTTGATTACACAAAAAAAATCATAATAGGGCTATTTTAAGTTATTCCAAAGGACAACCTTAGGTGTATTCAGTAGTCATTCACTTAAAATAGATTGGATATTCTACATTTCTATCTGCCAACTGAAGCCATGACCTGCTAATATAGAATGCTATGGCTGCCTAAACTGCTGGTGAAATGTGGGAAGATCTGGCCACCTATGTTACCTAAGTAGAGATAAAATGGTAGAACTGATATCACAACCTGCATTTCACCAATGTTAAAACATTGATACAATAATGTTGGGAAATTCCAGTTAAAAAACAATTATTTGAAGACTTGACCAAGGCTGGAGCATCTACTTCCAAGGTAACTCACTCATATGCCTCACAAATTGATGCTGGTTGTTGACAGGAGGTCTCAGTTCTTCCCCATTTGGGCCTTTCCATAGCTTCTTGGGTGTCCTCACAATGTGGTGGCTGGCTTCAACCAGAGCAAAGATCCAAGAATGGGCAAGGTGCACGCTACAGTGTCTTTCATGATAGCCTTAGAAGTCACAAGCCTTCATTTGCACAATATCCTATTGATTATGAAGGTCAGCCACAGTAGTGGGAAGGAACTACATAACAATGTGAATGAATACCAGCAGGAAAGTCATTGCGGATCATCTTGGAGGCTGACTACCAGACGCTGTTTTACCTACAATATGTTTAGATGTGAATTGATTTTTATTTATTCTGCTTTGTATACACAAGACAGTCCCCAACTTATGATGGTTCAACTTACAACTTTTTGACTTTACATTGGTGCAAAAAGTAATATGCATTCAGGAGAAAACATACCTCCAATTTTGAATTTTGATCTTTTCCCAGGCTAGCAATATACAATATGATATTCTCTCATGATGCTAAGTAGCTGTGGCAGCAAGCCACAGCTCCCAGTCAGCCATATGATCACAAGAGTAAACAACCAATGCACTTACAACCATTCTGTACCCATACAACCATTCTGTTTTTCACTTTCAATGTAGTATTCAATAAGTTACATGAGACATTCAACACTTTATTATAAAATACGCTCTGTGTTAGATGATTCTGCCTAACCTGTAGGCTAATTTAAGTGTTCTGAACACATTTCAGGTAGACTAGGCTAAGCTAGTTTTTTTTGTGTGTTTTGTTTTGTTTTGTTTTGTCTTTTCTCTGTACTGCATTCTATGTGATTTCTTCAAGTCTATCTTCCAATTCATTAATTCTCTTTTTAGCTATATCTAATTTGCTGTTTAACCAAGCCATTGAGGTTCATTCCAACAACATTTTTCACTTCTGGGCATTCTATCTGGTTCTGTTTCAAATCTTCCTGGTTATCTTTGATAATCTCTTGTTGCTTGCTCATTTTTGTGAGCCCATCTCATTTCTTCAAATATTTTATTCATAGTTACTCAATATTCTATACCTGATCCTTCCAATATCTTAAGTCCATGGGGGCCTAAATACATTGTCTTGTTTTTTCAACCAATTCCTTAACAATGTTGTTTCCTTATATGATGGGTGATCTTTGATTGTGATCTTCATATGTGGTTGATCTTATCTAAGAGAATCCTAGGGGACAAATTAAGAATGTTTTCCTTCAGAGAAAATTTATATTTTCTTCTGCCAAGAACCATGGGGCTCTATCAATCTCACTTTAGCTCCCTTCTATGGTCCTTGGCTTAAAGCTGGAATCTCATATTCAGCTTTCTCACCCTGTTATCAGCCCGAGGCTTACACTCCCAACTGCTGTAATGATATGGGCATTTACCTCCACACACCTTTCATGTGTGCTTATCTTTTACTGTTCCTGTTTTAGCTCACATTTTTAGTTGGGATTTTGCTGTTGCTGTTGTCATCATATTTCTGTTTTTCTTTGCATCTGAGGGGTGTTATAAAATTTCCCTCAATTTCTGCAAACCCAATAATGCATTATCCAATGGTTTACAGTGAAAGGTCCCTTTAACTTAAGTTGTCTTCCAGAAGTGAAAGTCTCCAAGGCTTTTTCTTATGCACTCATCTTTTACTCAATAAATAATTCCAGAGAAACTATCATGAACTCATTTCAATATTCATCTTAAGTAATTCATCATTTAGAGTTCATCTGTATGATAGTAAGATGTAAACTATTACCATGAAACCAAAAATCTTGAGGTATTTTAATCATATAGTACTGCATTAATGTGGACCTCATTAACGTGGACATTAATATGTAATGAGGATACAGCATGTCAGAAATACTGCAAAGTTGGAAAAACAGAATTTCCTGAATTTTAGTTTCTTTATTACCAAGTACATAGTGTCCCCAAGAAGAGGTGCTATGTAGAGGGCCTGCTCGAAACTGACTGCTTGAAATGGTTTACATGAGTTAATCATGCCCTTAGAAATCTTTACCTTATCCACATGCTTAGAAATACATTCTCCACAAAGACCAATTAATATACCCCTAATCCAAAGCACTGGTTAAAATTTCATTAAATAGTTTGACTTAGCCAAATTTGCATAATTTGATCAGTTCAAATAACACTAAAAGCCTCAGCCTCTAATGTATCCAAAAGTATGCCAGCTGCAGTAAACTTAGTTTTTGTTTTCTTGTTTAAATACCTTAGTTTTTAAAGTTCAATCTTTCCAAATATTATATCTAAAACCCATAACACTCACCCCATACCCAATTATCAAGTCTGTTAATTCTGCCTCCTGAATTTGCCTGTAACTCTCCATCCCAATTCCACTGCCCCAGTCTAAGGCACTATTTATCATTTCTCTTCTGGGTAGGTGCAACAACATTCTACTTCCCCACTTCTAGTCTTGCCTCAAATTTTGGTATCTGCATCATGTCCTGGAACCAGTCCCCTGCACATACCAAGAGACAGCCGTATATGAAATATTCAGATTGGTTAATTCATAGAAACAGAATGCAGATTGGTGATTGACAGGGGCTATGGGGAGACAGAAGTGGGGAGCAACTGTTTAATAGGTTAGAGTTGTCTTTTGAGGTGAAAATGTTTTGGAACAACTAGATAGAGGTAATGGATGAATAATATTTCAAATGTACTAAATCCCACTGAATTGTTCACTTTAAAATTGTTAATTTTATATAGTGTCAATTTCACCTCCATTTTTTAAATGTAAAATATTTGAAATAAATAATTTTTTTAACAAAACCTAAGGCTGAACTCAAATTAATGTCAAAGAACCTACAAGATGCCACTTCAAAGAGTACTCCACAAATTTAAAAGTCTATTCAGACTTAATCATTATATCTGACAATTTGGTTTTACTTGAATTTTTAAGGAAGTAACCATTAATGTAATAGTTGTTACATTCAAATGACATTAACATAATGCTTTATAGACAATTGTTATATTTTTGTCTGAGATAGTTTTCCACACTTTTTCCACCCCAACAATCTGAACATCTGAATAATACTACACAATGCATAAAGAACAGTGATTTGCTGCAAAAGAGATTTTCAAATGGCTAGTCATATCTACCTAACAAGGAATATGAGAATATCTCAAAGAAAATTTGAGAACATGTAGAAATTTCAAAATATACCATCTCATTCTGATCTCTCTCTCCCCATACACATCTCACCTTGCCCCAACTCTGCTACCAATCTTGAGAACTACTGCTCTACAAATCACATATACTCCAATGCAAAAAAACTAAAGTAGAAACAAATGTGTTTAGGTACTATTTGGGGATGAAGGTACAGGGAGGGAAGTGATCAAAAGCCTTCATCAGACTCTCAAAGAAGAACATGACTCCCCATCAAAGATGAGGATCTCTGCTATATTCAGTGAGGCTCATCCATATACAGAACAATACCCTAGGCTGACAACTTAATAATCCACAGCAGAGAACAACTATTTCTCACTTCAGCTGGAAAGACAAGAGAAATAACATACCTGAGTAATACCTGGCTATGCTCTGTCTCCAGAAAAAGAAAATTTAGAACAATTTTAATCTACCAAAGTTTCCATGCAAAATTAAATTTCTCCAAAATGTACCAAAGAAGGTACTTTATGATACTTGGCAGGAATATTAAAAAATTAATAAGACAGTGTGCCTGGAGTAGTAAGTCCTAAAAGTGCTTTAACACTATCAAAAGGGATTCCTTGATTACATATTTGATACACTCTTAAAACACACATATATTCACATAATCCATCTTTGAAAGAATTGGATGTGATCCAAGAGTTCCCAAATGAAAGACAACTATAATGGAATCTGCACATCCCAGCCAACTTCTGGAAATGCCATAAGAATATAAAAATCTCTCTTTACTAACTGCTTACTAATTTCAAATGTTGTTTTGAGATTACATCTCACAAATCATGACTGAGAATGACTGATTCAGCGTTGGAAAAATATATTTACCATTAAAGATGGAAAAAGTTCAGAAGTGCTGAAATAATTTTAAAAGGAGATGACAAAATTTCTCCTGCTATATAATGATTAGTTAATATAATTGGGATAATAATTTTGGATTTTCCCTTCTTGGCAAATTTCTCCCTCTGTACTCCATTATGGCTTCAGTCAAGAGGGTGGGACAAATACTACTTTGGAAAAGAAAGGGCTATGAAATAAAGGACCTTCCAAACATTAGGAAGACAAAGAGAAAGCCCACCCCTTCCTCTCCTAGTATGTAAACAAAAGAAAAATCAAAAGTCATGGGAAGCTTTTGCCTAGCTCCCCACATTAAACCCTAAGAGAAGACCATCATGCAGGATGGTCCTGGGCTAATACGTTCTGGTAGGAGGAACAACAGAGCCTTAGCAGAGGAAAGCAGCCAGTAAATAAGCTAGAGGCAATACTCCTGACTTCCCATGGCCTACATACAGAGAGAAGATCCAAAAGTTCCATAAGCTCCAGAAACATCACTCCCAAAGGACAGAAAAACCATCTCAGCAGTCAAATCAGTCCAGGACAAGATTGGAGAAACTACCCACAGTAGATACCAGTGAAGACCAACAACCGGTACACAATTCCAAGATAACTCTTTACCACCATCACAAAATCATGTAAAGACCGCACCCCATAGCACTTAAACAGCATGCTGAGGCACAGCAGGCATAAGAGGATGAAAGACTATCTAAAAGACTGAGCATATACCTAAGAGAAGCTGAATTACCTAATGAAACAGATGTTAACTGGCAAGTTTAAGCTAATACTTTGCCCTCTCCTTGCCTATCACTACCTGACTAAGATGCTTATGAGAAAGATTAGAGCCATCACAAAAAATAAAGAAGCTATATTTTCTTTGAGCATTTGAATATAGGATGAGAAATTTTCAACCCTGCTGCACCAACAACACTTACTGATTTAGTTTTTTCTCTTTTATTTTCCTCTGTTTCCATTTCATAAAAACAAATCAAGATTCAAAAATCTATCATAAATATCCTCAGATAAGACACTACATCCATGAAACAGGACAGGGTGTTTTAAAAAGGGCAGAGGGGTGGGGAAGGAAGTTCTCAGCAATTAAAAATAGGATAGCAGAAACAAAAAGCTCAATGAAAGGATTGGAAGATAAAACAGAAAATATTCTACAAAGCAGAGAAAAAATACAAAATCACAGAAGTAAAAAAGACAAGAAAACTAGAGAGCCACTCTAGGAAATCCAATATCTCTAAAAGAGAAGTGCCAGAAAGAGAATTTTTAAAAAATATTAAATGGGTCTAAATCAACAATAAAGAAAATTGATGACATGAGTTTCCACACTAAAAGAGGTCATCGAAGACTCAGTACAGTATTCTTAAAATAAAATACATCATCAAGAAATTTCATAAAACTATGAATTAAAAAAATGAATAAAAAGAAAACTTCCATATGGAAAAACAGGTTTAATACAAGGATAAGAATTCAGAATGTTTTCTGATTAAGAAAGCCTGGTAGGAGGGCAACTCAGGCAAAAGACAATCAAAATCTGACAGAAAACTACTTCTAACCTAGTATTCTACAATCAGTCAAAATACCAACTGTAAGACAGAAGAAAAACGTATTTTACAGACTTATATTGTCTCAAATAATTTACCACCTATCCACTCTTTCTTAGGAAGCTACTGAAGAAAGTACATGACCAAAACAAGGAAATGAATGAAGAACGAAGAAGATATGGGATTGGGAACCAGGATTCAATACAAGCTACAGGCAAAGGGAACTTTCAGACTGATGAGGAAGGGAGACTCCAAGATGACAACAATGCCTGCAGGGAAAGAACAAGTTCTAACTGAAACCAGTCAGAAGAGATGTCCTCCAGAAGACGAACAAAAGTCATTAAGAAGGTGACTGGGCTTCCCTGGTGGTGCAGTGGGTAAGAATCCGCCTGCCAATACAGGGGACATGAGTTTGAGCCCTGCTCCAGGAAGATCCCACATGCCACGGAGCAACTAAGCCCGTGTGCCACAACCACTGAAGCTGGAGTGCCTAGAGCCCGTGCTCCGCAACAAGAGAAGCCACTACAATAAGCAGCTCGGGCACCGTGACAGAGTAGCCTCCACTCTCCATGACTACAGAAAGCCCGCGCACAGCAATGAAGACGCAATGCAGCCAATAAATAAAAAGATTAATTAATTAAAAAAAAAAAGTGACTGAACATTCAGTGTGCCTGAAGTGCAATGAGAGCAGATTTAGAGAACTAGGGAATATTTGGGAATGAGCTAGTGATAAACAGAAAAACTTGGGGGAATAATTATTAACACAAGAGAAAACACAGTTTTACAAGAAAAAAACGTAATCACAGTATACCACATGATTCAGCTGTGAATGGCTTTTTCCGAGTAACACTAACATAAACAATTCTAACCTACACAAATTTATGATATAATTATATGGGGAGAATGGGAGTACAAGAAGTGTGTGTATGTGCCAGAAAGGGAGAAAAGAGTTAAATCCTCATCTTTCATTTCAGGAAGACAATAGATAATACTTTAAAATTAAGTAACAGCAAAAGTGGTGATGGTTGTGCAACAGTATGAGTGTATTTAATGTCACTGAACTGTACACTTAAAAATGGCTAAAATGGTAAATTTTATGTTATATATATTTACCACAATAAAAAAAGGAAAAAAAGGTAAAAACAAAAGCATATGGGAGGGGGACAACCCTGGTGGCACAGTGGTTAAGAATCCACCTGCCAATGCATGAGACATGGGTTTAATTTAAGCCCTGGTCAGGGAAGATCCCACATGCTGTGGAGCAACTAAGTCTGTGCGCCATAACTACTAAGGCTGCGCTCTACAGCCCTCAAGCCACAACTGCTGAAGCCCGTGTGTCACAACTACTGAAGCACGTGTGCCTAGAGCCCGAGTTCCACAATGAGAAGTCACCGCAATGAGAAGCCTGTGCACTACAACGAAGAGTAGCCCCCACTTCCCGCAGCTAGAGAAAGCCCACGCACAGCAACAAAGACCCGATGTAGCCAATAAATAAGTGAATGAATAAATAGATAAATAAGTTTTTTTTAAAAAAGCATATGGGAGGTAAATTACAAAATAAACTGCTAGAAGAGGTACTTTGTTGCCTCTAAAGAGCACAGGAAGCTAGATGGTTGAGAGAAGGTAAGGAGAGGCAAGGCACTGCAGGAGAGTATAGGAATTCCTTGAGCCTTTAAAAAGACTTATATGGATAACTCTGATGAAAACGAAAGCTAAATTTTAAAAACTAATCAGGAAATTTTACAGCTGGCATTTTTTTTTCTGTCTGCATGGATAAGATTTAGACTACGGTTTTCATTTGCTCTTTAGTTAAAGTATAACACACAAAATGATGATATTCATGAACATTTGCGGAAAGCATATATCCTGAATAGGTCTATGCTCCCAAGAATATGTTTATGCCTACTACTCAAAGCAAAGTTGTATAAGCCTACATGTAATTTGGGGCAGTAGCCAAATTAAGCAAAATACAATTGTGCAGAGTACATCTCTGGCACCATCTCTTCTACCTGTCTGAAATTTCGATTTCATAACTGAAGCCCTGGATATTTATTCTAATTGAGAGAAACAATCTGGATAAATGAATTTAACATGAAATTATGTAAATTCTCCCTTAGCAATTTAGATATCACAAAATCAAAGTATATAATAATTCAGAAAAGATATATTCTTTTTAAGAACATGTTTAAAAATTAAGGATTAATTTCCTGTGTTTTCAAATCAAGACTCAGCCACAGTTGTTTAGTTAAAAATGCATTGCAACTTATCCATGGCAAATAATTTAGACTGCGATAGCCAAGTATTGGCAAGAACATGGAGCAAAAAGGACTATCAAAATTAATCCTGCTGGTGCCAGGGTACATTGGAATAAAACTTTGAAAAGCAATTTTGCATTATGTAATAAAGGTGAAGATGTATATCCTCTGCAACCAGCAACTTAACTCCAACAGAAACTCTTTCATAAAGAATTGTTCAAAACAACATTCAGAATGTTTATGGAGCATTGTTCATCACAGCAAAAACTTGTAAAAACAAACAATGAAATTACATAAACAGATTGTAGTATGCTGATAGTAATGGAATTTTATAAAGAAGTGAAAATGAACAAGCTATGGCTACATTCATCGAAATGGATAAATATTAATATATGACACTGACCTAAAGAAGGAAGTCACAGAAGAATAATTACAAGATTGCTCCATTTATTAAAAATCTCAAAAACAAGCAAAACTAGGTAACATATTGTTTAGGGATCTACATATAAATAATGGCAAAATTATAAAGAAAAGTAAGAGGATGATTTATTATAAAAACCAGAAGTGCTTACATTATTAGGAGAGTGAGATGTGCAGAGAAGAGCACATAGGTGGCATCTAAGGTATTGGTAATGTTCTATTTCTTTTGGGGATGGTTAGAGAGCTGTTCACTTTATGATTAATCTTTAAAGTTATACATATTTTAAGTTTAGTTATGTAATATTTTACATAGTTATATTTTATGTAGTTATATATGTTTTATGTATAGTTATGTAATATTTCACAAAAAGTAAAGAAAAATTAATTCTATAGAGAGGCATTAAAACATTAGGAATAGATAAGTGTATTGCAATTCATGTGAACTTACTGTAAATGATAATTTTTCATTAATTATTTCCTTTTACCTGTTAGCACTTAAATACACTGTGGTTCGTAGTGTGAAATGTACCTAAACGTAACAGAATTTTACATTCCTATATTACTCGTTTCTTTTTAACTTTAATTAAATACTGATTCAGTTCAGCAACTACTGAGAACCTATTATGCACCAGGCATGGATTAAGCACTGGCGGTACCATGAGGGAGAAGTCTCAGTCCACTGCACTGTGCTCAAATGGCATGGAGACACAACACAGAAACAGATAAATATTTTAATTAATATCTATTTTTTCCTGATGATTAAAGCATTATTTTCTCAGTATTCAAAACTTCTAAACTCTAGGAAAGTAAAAATGAGGTAATAAAATGAACCTATTATTCCCATACAAAAATATAACCACTCAACATTTTGTATATATTGTTGTAGCAGTCACTGTGAATTAATCCTTTTCACCATTAGATTCTATCACCCTTGCCAATGCCTGGGCCTGAAACCCAATTCTAGGCTGTGAGAAATAAGGCTGGGAACTTTCAGGCAAGATTTTCACACTGCTAAAGGAGTGATAGGAAAAGAGAGCTCCTCTTCACCCTCTGGAGATTGTTGTGTCTGGAACTGTTGTGGGCAACTTGCCACTAGCTTGATGACGAGGCCAACACAGCACATTTCCTCATGTGGACGAACTGAAATTTATAGACAATCTACCTAATGTAGGACTTTTGGGTTGTTTTCAGTTTTTCATTATTTTTAAGTAATGCTGTGATGGACATCTTTTTTGAAAAAGACTTTGCCTGTACTTTATATTCTTTCTTTAAAAAAAATTATATATATGAGGGGGAGAGAGGCAAACATAATTCCAACATATTGTGTGATAAAGACAGCCATAAGAATACATACAGGGTAACAAGCAAACACAGAGGAGGGGCACTCTGTCCAAACTGGAGATCATTTTTGACTTGTTATTTCTTCTCTACCAAATAACAGGTAATTATATAGGCTGAAAGGATAACCGCAGCTTCCCTATTTTTCTCATTATAGTGCTGTTACTTTTAATGTGATTCTTTTCCAAATCTTAAGTTACCATGCCACCTTTTAATTTTTTCCTCAGTGAATATTTTCACTTTTTTTCCAGTTTTATTGAGACATAATTGACATACAATATTGTATAAGTTTAAGGTATACAACAAATGATTTTATATGTGTATACACTGCAAAATGATTACCACAATATGTTTAGTTAACATCCATCATTTCACGTAGTTACAGTTTTTTTTCCTTGTGATGATAACTTTGAAGAGCTCTGTTCCCAGCATTGGGGCTTAAAATGTCTTAATATTTACCACAACATTAAGGGGCAATGAGGAAAAGATCCCAGAAAACAGAGGGAAAAAATAATTGTTTCTTAGTGCCACCAAGAAGATACAGTAGAATAAAAAAAGTTCCATGCTAAGCACATAGCAGCCTTAAAAATACACACAGATTATGTCTCACAGAGGATAAGTAAACTGAACTAAATGATCCAAGATGTTGAAAATGCTTTCATAGTTCTTTCAAGGAAGACCAGGTTGGTAACAACACTATAAAAACAGTCTAACGGCTGCTACTGTGTGTTACTTAATGAGGACTAAGGTGAGACACCATCTAATCACTTTTTAATATCAAAGTAAATGTAAATGTGCAAGTAAGAAAAGATTGAAACCGATGAAATGGTATATGCCGAATTTCAGGATAACCCATCATGACTAGAGAAGCAGTGAATCCAAAAAAATCCATTAAAAAGTTTTACGTCTGAAAAATTGGAATGCAACTTTTTCACAAATTAAAGACAGATTGTAAAGAGAGGGTTAGAGTTGGAAAGTTCCCTGCTCATCAAATTAAAAACAAGAGTTCTATTCATAAAAATAAAAAAATAAAAAAATTTATAACAAACAAAAAAAAACTTATGTGGCTGAGTCACATTCTTTGTTCTAAAGCTTTTATGCAACTAGAGGTGAGCATTCTACATTAAGAAAAATGACCAGTATAACAGGGGCTCCTAGAGCATATGAGTACATTCAGGTGATATGTAAGTAGCCATTTAAGATACCATAAGAAAGGAGAAAACACACCCTCAATACTGGAAGGAAAGAGTGTGTTCACATCACCAACAGCTGGACTTGATTAAAAAGAAATACCAGGTTAGGCTCTGGTGGTTCTCCCATAGTTACATGACGACACAAATGAGAAATGTTACATTTCTCACAGCCTGTTGCCTAGTGATTTCAGTGCCTGCTTCTTTATCCACCCTCATAATGCAACCACTTCTTCTCCCTTTCTTCCTCTATAGCATTTCAGTTTTCTCATTTTACAAAATCATTATTTAAAAGGGCATAATGAGAAAATAGCCCAAGTATAAATAAAAAATCAATTTCACTTATAATCTGTGATTCATTTTCACTTTCACAAGCATGATAAAATACAAACTGAAGCTTCCTCATCAATAATTAAGTAAAAGTTACAAATGTGTACAAAAATACTTTAAATAGATTAAATTGTACTTGTACAGTACAATTACTGCTTTCTAAGGACTGAAAGTTAAAATGGTGGATAGGAAGCAGATAACAAATGTAACACAAGTTTCTTCCTTAAAATTAGTTGTGCAATACAGCAGAAGGTTAATGTAGAATGTAGTACTATGGAAACAACACAGTTTTATTGAACTGTGAACTAAAGAGTTACATTAAATACCCACAATTCTTTGTGAAAATCTCTTTGTTTTTTTACTTGTCAGCATCTTCATTTTACAGCTGCCTCCTTCAGTGTGGACCTTGTCTTGCAGAAAAGTTCAGGAACTTAAAACATTAATATCCAGAAGTTTAAAAATCACAGCATTAATAACTTAGATGGGAATAAAACAGTCACAGCATTCTTGACTACAGCTGAACAAAAAATAAATCTAAAGACTGGAGATCACTATTTATATAATATAAGGATTAAAATATCTCTTCTGACTCGGCAAAAGCATCTATAGTTGAGAAATTCCTTTAAGCCAAAAAAGCAGATGGGTTAATAGTAGATTTGAGGTATCATTTACCAAAAGGTTAAAATCCCAAGAAAAACGTTTCCCAATCACTTATTCTTTTCTCTTAACAATAAAAGTAAACACCATTCTTTTTCTTCTGAGATAAATGCTTAACCTGATGCAAAAAGGATAATTTCCAGTAATATTCCATTTCTTCCTCTCACTTAATCAATGAGATTCCTTTTATTCCTCATCCATAGTCCAACATAATGACAGAAGTAGCTCCTGCCTCTCCTGGTGCTCACTCCTGGTGATCTTTCAAAGTATTCCTCATTTCAAATGCACATCAAAACTACAATGAGGTATCACCTCACACCGGTCTGAATGGCCATCATCAGAAAATCTACAAACAGTAAATGCTGGAGAGGGTGTGGAGAAAAGGGAACCCTCCTGCACTGTTGGTGGGAATGTAAGCTGATACAGCCACTATGGAGAACAGTATGGAGGTTCCTTGCAAAACTAAAAATAGAGTTACCATATGACCCAGCAATCCCATTCCTGGGCATATACCCGGAGAAAACCTTAATTCAAAAAGATACATGCACCCCAATGTTTACTGCAGCACTATTTACAACAGCAAGGACATGGAAGCAACCTAAATGTCCATCAACAGATGAATGGATAAAAAAGATGTGGTACATATATACAATGGAATATTACTCAGCTGTAAAAAGCAATGAAACTGGGACATTTGTAGAGACATGGATGGACCTAGAGGCTGTCATACAGAGTGAAGCGAGTCAGAAAGAGAAAAACAAATATCGTATATTAACACATATATGCAGAATATAGAAAAATGGTACAAATCAACCAGTTTGCAAGGCAGAAATAGAGACACAAATGTAGAGAACAAACATATGGACACCAAGTGGGGAGGGTTGGGGGGGATGAATTGGGAGCTTGGGATACCAAGTTGTACACTCTAAATATATGCAGTTTATTGTATGTTAACTGTATCTCAATAAAAGTTCTAAAAAATAAATAAATAAAAATAAAATGGATTAAAAAAAAACCTACAATGAGGTATCACCTTACACCAGTCAAAATGGCCATCATCAAAAAACCTACAAACAATAGAAGCTGGAGAGGGTGTGTAAAAAGGGAACACTCCTGCACTGTTGGTGGGAATGTAAACTGGTACAGGCACTATGGAGAAGAGTTTGGAGGTTCCTTAAAAAACTAAAAACAGAACTACCATATGACACAGCAATCCCATTCCTGGGCATATACCCAGAGAAAACCATAATTCAAAAAGATACATGCAACCCAATGTTTATTGCAGCACTATTTACAATAGCCAGGACATGGAAGCAATCTAAATGTCCATCAACAGAGGAATAAAGAAGATGTGGTACATGTATACAATGGACTATTAGCCATAAAAAAGAACAAAATAATGCCATCTGCAGCAATATGGATGGACCTAGAGATTGTCATATTGAGAGAAGTATGTCAGACACAGAAAGACAAATATCATATGATATCACATATGTGGAATCTGGGGGAAAAAAAACAGTACAAATGAACTTATTTACAAAACAGAAGTAGAGTCATGGATGTAGAAAACAAACTTATGGTTACTAGGGGATAAGGGGCTGAAGGGGAGGGATAAATTGAGAGATTGGGATTGACATATATACATTACTATATATAAAATAGATAGCTAATAAGAACCTGCTGTATAGCACAGGGAACTCTACTCAGTACTCTGTAATGGACTATATGGGAGAAGAATCTTAAAAAAAAAAAAAAGGGGGATATATGTATATCTATAATTGATTCACTTTGCTGTACACCTGAAACTAACACAACATTGTAAATCAATTATACCTCAATAAAAATTAAACAAAGTATTCCTCATTTCAAGGCAGCTCCAGCTTCTCTCCAGGAGCCTTATCTCTTCCAGTTAACAAGATGAGCTCTCTAGCATCTCTGCTTCCTTTGCTCAACCAAGCTAGGTCTGGGACAATGCCAACCTGTCTCCCTTTTT
The DNA here is from genome assembly GCF_030028045.1 of Hippopotamus amphibius kiboko. NCBI lineage: Eukaryota > Metazoa > Chordata > Mammalia > Artiodactyla > Hippopotamidae > Hippopotamus > Hippopotamus amphibius. The sequence goes on along the minus strand of NC_080193.1, from coordinate 5,558,476 downwards.
TAAAATGTCTTGAATCTAAATCAGCACTGTTCAACAGAACTTTATGCTATAATGAGAATGTATCTGAGCTAATAATATGGTAGATATTAGACACAAGTGGCTATTTTAACACTTGAAATGTAGCTAGTGTAATAGAGGAATCAACTTTTTATATTTTATTTAACTAACTTGAATTTTTTCTTTTTTATTAATATATAATTGACATACAATATTATATTAGTCTCAGGTGTACAACATAGTGATTTGATATTTATAAACGTTACAAATTGATCACCACAATAAGTCTAGTTACCATCTGTCACCACCCAAAGTTACTGCAATATTACTGACTATATTCCCTATGTTGTACATTGCACCCCCATGACAATTATTTTGTAACTGGAAGTTTGTACCTCTTGATTCTTTGCCCAACACTGCAGGCCCCTCCCCTCTGGTAACCACTAGTTTGTTCTCTGTATCTATAAGTCTGTTTCTGCTTTGTTTTCTTTGTTCATTTGTTCTCTTTTTTAGATTCCACATATAAGTGAAATCATAGCATCCATCTTTCTCTAACTTACTTCACTTAGCATAATACTCTCAAGGCCCATTCATGTTGTCCCACATGGCAAGATTTCATTCTTTTTATGACTGAGTAATATTCCATTGCATATACATACCACATTATACCACATCTTCCTTCTTTCTTTCTTTGTTTCTTTTTCTTTCTTTCTTGGCTGCATTGGGTCTTTGTTGCTGCGTGAGCTTTCCCCAGTTGTGGCTAGTGGGGGCTACTCTTTGTTGCAGTACACGGGCTTCTCATTGCAGTGGCTTCTCTTGCTGTGGAGCACGGGCTTCTAGGAGCTCCGGCTTCAGTAGTTGTGCCACAAGGCCTCAGCAGTTGTGGCTCACAGGCTCTAGAGAGCAGACTCAGTAGTTGTGGTGCGCAGGCTTAGTTGCTCCGCAGCATGTGGGATCCTCCTGGACCAGGGCTTGAACCCATGTTCCCGGCGTTGGCAGGCGGATTCTTAACCACTGCACCACCAGGGAAGTCCCTATACCACATCTTTATTCATTCATCAATCGATGGACACTCAGTTGCTTCCATATCTTGCTTATTGTCAATTATGTTGCAATCAACATATCATTTTCAATCCCCAGAGAAAGTTACACCAGATTCCTGCGTCTTTGGCATACACCCTAAATGAGTCAATGAATCTCCTTCTCACAGGACCCAGGCACTTTACAAGCTGCTGCCTTGCTGCTAGAACTCAGAGCAAGTGGGTTTATGCGTGAGCCCTTCAAGAACGAAGTCTCAGTTTCCCACAGCCCTCCAGTTCTCCTGGATGCAAACCCCACTGGTTTTCAAAGCCAGATGTTATGGGGACTTGTCTTCCCAGTGCAGGACCCCTAGGCTAGGGAGCCCAATATGGGCTCAGATCCCTTGCTCCACAGAGGGCAACTCTATGGTTGTGATATCCCTCCTGCTTATAGGTCATCATACCAGTGATGTAGGTTCTGACTAGACCACGTCTCTACCCTTTCTACCCTTCTCAATGTGGCCTTTTCTTTATATCTTTGGTTGTAGAAAATCTGTTCTGCAGAGATAGTTGTTCTATATGTAATTGTAGTTTTGGGGTACCCATGGGAGGAAGTGAGCTCAGGATCTCCCTACTCTGCCATCTTGATCCAGACCTAATTAAATTGAATTGAATTTTAAATAGGTACATATGACTAGTACCCTACCATATTACACAGTACAGAGCTAGAACAAGAGTGTTTTTCTCCCTACTAGAAATGACTTACTCTATCCTGCAAATGACAGAGAGCTACAAAAAGATTGAGTTTACATTTTAGAAAGCTTTTTCTGGCTGCTTTATGGGAGTATGATTTTAGGGGTTGGGAACAGAAAGCAAATGATGAAGGTCTGAAAGGCACTCATTGGATGTGGCAACTATGAGATCACTGCTAATTTTAGACTGAGAGGTTACAGTAGAGTAGCGCGGCTGTAAACCTCACTGGAAAGAGACACTGCAAATACAAACCATTCTTTCAAGAGGTCTGGCTCTGGAGGAAGAAAGGAAGTGGAGAAAAAAACATCATGAAGAATCCATCATGTGCTAGAATTTGAAAGAAGGAACTTCACATTGATTACTCCATTTAACTTTACTTAATTCTCAAAACAAATTTGTAGTAAACCTCACCTCCATTTATAAAAAGCCTCAGAGGGGCTAAGTCTTGCCTAGGGACAGACTGGTACGCTTAGGTCTTTTTCAGGCCAACATTCATTCTCTTAAAGGTCTATGTAGATTTGACAAGAGAAATGCAGGATTGAAGCAGGATCTATGGAAACATTAAACATTAAAGATATGAGAGTGACAGAGTAATTGATGGAGCAAGCTCTGTAGAAGACAGGCAGAAACAGAATTCAGAGTTTAGGCAAGACATATTAACCTTGGATGAGAAGAGGAAAATGACTTCCTCTAAGATGGAAAGATAGAAATCAAGTGAGTGTGTGGGACTTCCCTGGTGGTGCAGTGGTTAAGAATCTGCCTGCCACGGCAGGGGACACCAGGTTTGAGCCCTGGTCTGGGAAGATCCCACATGCCGCAGAGCAACTAAGCCTGTGCGCCACAACTACTGAAGCCCACGCACCTAGAGCAACAAGAGAAGCCACCACGATGAGAAGCCCACACACCACAACGAAGAGTAGCCCCTGCTCACCGCAACTAGAGAAAGCCTGTGTGCAGCAACGAAGACCCAATGAAGGCAAAAATTTAAAAAAAAGAAAAGAAAAAGAAATCAAGTGAGTGTGAATGTGTATATGTTTATAGTACAAGGGCTTAGGAAACAAAAATAGATGAAAATAAAACCTGATGATCTCTATTTTCCATGTGAAGCAGAAGGCAAGACCTTGTGTGAGAAGATGAGAATAAAAGTTTAAAGATGATGGTTTGACCTAGCCATGATGGGAAGAAAGAGAGGAATGGATCTGAGACCAGAAAAGGTAGTTCTTTTATCATCAGTCTTTTGATCTTTTTTTTTTAACTGAAGTATAGTTCATAGACAATACTATGTTTGTTTCAGGTGTACAGAAAAGTGATTCAGTTATACATATATTTTTTCCTGATTCTTTTCCACTATAGGTTATTATAAGATATTGAATATAGTTCCCTGTGCTGTAAATCCTTGTTGTTCATCTTACATATAGTAGTGTGTATCTGTTAATCCCATACTCTTAATTTATCCCTCCCCACTCTTTCCCCTTTGGTAAACGTAAGTTTGTTTTCTATGTCTGTGAGTCTGCTTCTTTTCTAAATAAATTCATTTGTTTGATTTTTTAGATTCCATACATAAGTGATATCATATCAGTCCTTTGATCTTTATGTTTAGCTAATAATATTGGGTACCTGACACATTAAAAAGTATATGTAAAAGAAACCATAAACAAGACAAGAAGACAACCCTCAAAATGGGAGAAAATATTTGCCAACAAAGGAACTGACAAAGGATTAATCTCCAAAATATACAAGCAGCTCATGCAGCTCAATACCAAAAAAGCAAATAACCCAATTCAAAAATGAGTGGAAGACCTAAATAGACATTTGTCCAAAGAAGACATACAGATGGCTAATAAACACATGAAAAAATGCTCAACATCACTAATTATTAGAGAAATGCAAGTCAAAGCCACAATGAGATGTCACCTGATACCAGTCAGAATGGCCATCATCAAAAAATCTTCAAACAATAAATGCTGGAGAGGGTGTAGAGAAAAGGGAACCCTCCTGCACTGTTGGTGGGAATGTACACTGGTACAGCCACTATGGAGAACAGTATGGAGGGTCCTTGCAAAACTAAAAACAGAACTGCCATATGACCCAGCAATCCTACTCCTGAGAAAACCATAATCCAAAAAGAAACATGTACCATAATGTTCATTGCAGCACTATCTACAAAAGCCAGGATATGGAAGCAACCTAAATGCCCATCAACAGACGAATGGATAAAGAAGATGTGGCACATATATACAATGCAATATTACTCAGCCATAAAAAGAAGCTGAGTTATTTGTAGTGAGGTGGATGGACCTAGAGTATGTCATACAGAGCGAAGTAAGCCAGACAGAGAAACACAAATACCGTGTGCTAACTCATATATAGGGAATCTAAAAAAATAGTACTGATGAACCCAGTGACAGGGCAAGAATAAAGATGCAGATGTAGAGAATGGACTTGAGGACATGGTGAGGGGCAGGGGGGCGGGCACGAAGAGGAAGCTGGGATGAAGTGAGAGAGTAGCACTGACGTATATATATGCTACCAAATGTAAAATAGATAGCTAGTGGGAAGCTGCTGCATAACACAAGGAGGTCAACTCGATGACGGGTGATGACTTAGAGGGCTGGGATAGGGAGGGTGGGAGGGAGTCGCAGGAGGGAGGGAATATGGGGATATATGTATAAATACAGCTGATTCACTTTGTGGTACAGCAGAAACTGACATAACAGTGTAAAGCAATTATATTCCAATAAAGAGCTTTAAAAAAAAAAGCATAAGTAGAAAGTTCTTAAACTAATGTTTTCTTATGTGAGATCAAAATTCCTTTGACACATATAATTTTCAGCTATACTTTCCAAATTTTTATTGCAGTAAAATAATTTAACATAAAATTTACAATAGCTATATTTTTTCATAAATAATAGAAAGGTATAAGGTAATATCTTTCATGAGTTCACCTTGTGAACTCATCACAAATTAGGGAAATTAAATGTGTTTGATAATTTTACAGTTAATGCTAAAATCATGCATTTGCACCACAATTTGAATTTTTTATAAAGAACTTTCAGATCTATTATCTTAAATTCTGAACTGTAAAAGAACCCTCCTAATGTAAATAAACATTTAAAGATGAATACTTTTAAAATTTCTAACTAGGAGTGATTTTCCCTAAAGTAGAAAAAATATACTTATAAAAACATGATGTTACTAAGAGTAAAATATAATTTAAAGTACGTATAAAGCTGTAAACTTCAGTAAGGAAGCATTACACTTTCTGTCATTACTAACTTTAGATGTCAGTTAAGCTTGGGAGTTCCCTGGTCTAGTGGCTAGGATTCAGTGCTTTCACTGCTGTGGCCCAGGTTCAATTCCTGGTAGGGGAACTGAGATCCCACAAGCTGTGTAGCACAACCAAAAAGAGGAAGAAAAAAAAAAAAGTCGCATAAGCTTGGCTATGATAAAAACAAAGTTTAAAATTTTAAAACATCATAAATAATTCCTGGCTTCCATTTAGGATGCAGAATGCTGAAAACATTACAAGGAAGAAACTGGATAATCTAAACAAATATAACTTTTCTAGAAACCATTAGAAAGCTAAGGTTGTAGGATAACCAACTACCCTGAAATCTAAAGAAAGACAGATACCTCCAAGGAGAAATAGGAGGTGAGCACTTGCTTACCTGGAGCAAATATCAGGTGCTATACACCTGGTAGAAAAAAATTGGCTAAAATTGTTTAAAAATTGCTAATAGTGTGTGGGCTAGTGTCAGAGTGTAGAACGCCTGGGAGTCACAGAACAAGGCGAATTTGCACCCACTCAGGTTCTTCTCTAGAGACCTTACCTGGTGCTGGGGAGAAAATGGCGGGCGGGGGGGGGGGAGCAATGTGAGAAACCAGAGAAGGCCTCCCTTGTGGTGCAGGCCCAGGGGATGGAAGCAGCAGCTGCTCCAAGGAAAGCCTGAAGCCCCATCCAAATCCTTCTCCCCTACAGAACAAAAGCCATAAGCTGATTGAAGCTGGGAGAGGGAATCAGAAGACCTGAGGTAGGGGAAAAGATAGGAAAATGTTCTAGGTCCAGACTATTTCCTACCTCTGAGGGGACCTGGCTCATGAACACTAAGAAGGCCCAACACAGTAACTGCCTAAGGCTGAAGCTGAACCAGGACAGGAGAAAACACCCCCTCCCTGGCCCCCAATACCAAGTTAAGAGGCAATGAGTAACAAATAGTGACAGATCTACTGGGAAGCTGAGGGTGGATCAGACTTTGAGAAAAAGTCTGGTAAACCAGCTCCCCAGCTGAGCACAAGCTAACACTAGAAGAATTTGAAGCCTGTGGTAGACCAAGGATAGTAACAGCAACAACAAAATGCAAAAACTCAGCTGAGCTTCTGACTAACCTGACACAACTCCTACAACAAAGGCCAAGCAAAAGAAATGGCATGACCCTTTCCAGGGATAAATACTATTGACTTCAGTGTCTGCTGTTCTATACAACATGTCTGCTTTCAGCCAAAACATATAAGATTTACAAAGAAGCAAGAAAAGATAACACACTGTCAAGAGACAACGCAATTGGGATTTTCTAGGTGGCGCAGTGGTTAAGAATCCGACTGCCAATGCAGGGGACACGGGTTCGATCACTGCTCCAGGAAGATCCCACATGCCAAGAAGCAACTAAACCCATGCGCCACAACTATTGAGCCTGCACTCTAGAACCCATGAGCCACAACTACTGAGCCTTTGTGCCACAAGTACTGAAGCCCACGCACCTAGAGCCCATGCTCTGCAACAAGAGAAGCCGCTGCAATGAGGAGCCTGCACACCACAATGAAGAGTTGCCCCCTCGCTCACCGCAACTAGAGAAAGCCCATGTATAGCAACGAAGACCCAACACAGCCAGTAAATAAATAAATAAATGGGGGGGGGGGGAAGGCAACACAATCAACAGAATCCACTCAGAGAGTAAACTAATACATAGGGATTTTTTTTTTCTCTGTACTTTTTTTTTTAAGCTCTTCATTGGAATGTAATTGCTTTACACTGTTGTGTCAGTTTTTGCTGTACCACAAAGTGAATCAGCTGTATTTATACATATATCCCCATATTCCCTCCCTCCTGCGACTCCCTCCTACCCTCCCTATCCCAGCCCTCTAAGTCATCAACCATCATCAAGTTGACCTCCCTGTGTTACGCAGCAGCTTCCCACCAGCTATCTATTTTACATTTGGTAGCACATATATGTCAATGCTACTCTCTCACTTCTTCCCAGCTTCCCCTTTGCCCCCCTCGCCCCTCCCCCCATCCTCAAGTCCATTCTCTACATCTGCATCTTTATTCTTGCCCTGTCACTGGGTTCATCAGTACCATTTTTTTTAGATTTACACAGGAAATTTAATAACGTGTTTTTTGTTTGTTTTTATTTATTTATTTAATTGGCTGTGTTGGGTCTTTTTTTTTGCTGTGCGCGGGCTTTCTTTGGTTGCAGTGAGTAGGGGCTCCTCCGCCTTGTGGTGCGCACTCTCCTCATTGCTGTGGCTTCTCTTGTTGCGGAGCATGGGCTCTAGGCACGTGGGCTTCAGTAGTTACAGCACATGGGCTCATTAGTTGTGGCGCACGGGCTTCATTGTTCCGTGGCATGTGGTATCTTCCTGGAGCAGGGATCGAACCCATGTCCCCTGCATTGGCAGGCAGATTCTTAACCACTGCGCCACCTAGGAAGCCCCAGGAAATTTAAATTACTGTGATTAACTAGTGGAAGGGGCCTTTCTCAAAATGACAATAGTTGAAATGGAAAAGGCATAGCTTATGTCTGTCTCCCCAACTTGATTCTTAGTTCCTCCAAGGAAGGAGCTAAGTTCATTTCTCTTTGCTTCCCTAGCATCAAGTACAAATACCAGCAGATCCGACATTAGCCCAATAGTACAAAAAAATGAAATACTTTCTTGAACTTGAAGACCCTCAACCACCAGTAGCAGACAAGGCACTAGATCATACTCCATTCTATCCCAGGGCTATAGAAAAAGCTTCCATTTTGGATGGACTTTTGCACCTTTATTCCTTTACAAATTGACTAGGAATACCTAAACCCAGGGTTTGCATGCCGCTCCTGGGGCTCTTGAAAACCTATTCATTTATGTTTTGAAACTGCCTTTTGGTTAGTTATTCTCCTCCGAAGACTTAGAACCTTAAGTAAAAGATTTTTTTAAGTAATACCTCAAAAATAATTTATGAGATATATTTATATAATGTAGCTCATGTTTTCAGATCTTAGAGGAAAAAAAAAATGCATCTTTCACTGAGCATCATCCTTAACTTGCATATATACTAGACTCAAGCCTTCTTAGCTCTCATTTCTCTCTTACCACTTGTGGAAAATAAAGTAGCACTGGGATACTCTGCAAAGAGTCCCTCCAATTCGTACCTCAGGCATTCCTAAGTCCTAAAAGATAAAACTACCAGTTCCCCATCTTCCAACCTCTACTTTATCTAAATAACCTTGTTGTACATTCTTAGTGACACTTTCCCTGAAAGGGACTATAGTACTTAAATCCAGTTTTATGAAATCTATGGGGCTTTCAGTAACTTTCGCAATTATCACTTTTTGAATTATAAAAATAACAAAGATCTTGAAAAGATTCCTATAACTTCCTATTTGATTTCACGGGCATCTTCCAATTTCTAAGTCTGCCAGGAGGCCTCAGTAATCTTCTCCATGGAAGATTTAGAACAAATTTGCAAGAACTCCCAATATTTCAAACAATGATGTAAAATATTTGCTTATGCAATGAATGAGCAGGATTGATGAACTTTTGCAAAACAATTACAGAAATTGTGATTTTTTTTAATTTTTCAGTTAAAGGACACTTATTGAACGCAATCAGCAACTTCCACACCCACTTAAACTAAACCCACTACTTCCAGGAATGATAGTCACAAAGCATCTTTTGATATCATATACACTTCATGTATCTTGATCATGCTCAATGACGGCTGACCCAATAATGAGTTAAATTACAGCCTCTAAGATGCCACACTCTCGTCTATTTCTTCATTGCTCATCACTCCTCCTCAACCTCCTTTTTGCTTGTTGTTTGCCTTCTCCCCAAACTCTGAATGGTAGAACACCTCCAGACTCAGTCCTTAGACATCTTTTCTTTTCTATCTCCCCTCTGTTATTCCATTCAGTATCATCGTTTTAAATACAAATTGATATCTCTGGCTTATATCTCTCTCTAAAATCCCAGGCTCATATATTTAACTGCCTACTCAACTTTTCACATGGATGTTTTTTAGCTATCTCACACTCATCATGTCCAAAACTGAGCTCCTGATCTTCCCAATCCAACTCCAACCATAACCTCCTGCATTTCAGTTGATAGCAGGTCTAACCTTCTGGTTACTCAGGCAAAATGCCTTGGAATCACCCTTGACTTCCTCCAAATTGTCAGAAAATACTGTTGGCACTACTTCAAAATATATCCAGAATCTGACTACTTCTCACTACCTCCACACTTCCACCCTCATTTCTTGAACAGATTACTTCAGGGGCTTCCTAACGGGTCTCTTACTCCTATACCCCACAGTCCAGTCTCGACACAGTAGCCAGAGTAATCCTCTTAAATGGTAAATTAGATGAGTACTTCTCCGCTCACATTTCATTTAAAAAAGCTAGAGTTCTTATAATGGCCTACAGTGACCTACATGATCTGGTCGCCCTAATGCCCCATTAATTTCCTCTCTGCTCATTCCTCTCCAGCCATATGAAATTCCTTCTTCAGATGCACCAGGGACCTTCCTGCCTAAGGGACTTTGCTTTAGACGTTCCCTCTGCTTAGAGCGCTCTTTCTCCAGATAACTTCATGGTTAACTTCCTCACTTCCTTAAACTCTTTGCTCAAATATTATTTTTGCATAAAACCTATGCTCACTCTCACCAGCACTGCCTTTACTTTGCTTTTTTCCCCTAGAGCATTTATTACTTTCTAATGTACCTTTTACTGATTTTTATTATTGTTTAATTCTCTCTTGTGCCATTAGAAAGCTCCATCTCAGTTGATGACAATTTTTTCTTTTGGTTCACAGAGTTATTTCAAGTTTCTACATCACTATACAGCATAAAATAGATACCCAATTCATATCTGTTGAATGAAAGAACCAAAACACATAAGCCAGTGGCCTGTTAGTGACTCAGGAATGATAAAATATCACAACTACTAAGAGCCATGAGGCCCTATTCTTTTTGTTCAATCTAGCCTAACAAATAGATTATAAACCTACTAGCCTTGCAAACAATGACAAGTCTTGCAAATTATGGCTTCACATTGTTCCTAAAACCATAAAAACATGAATTTAATCCAAAAGGGACCTTATCTCACTGTAGATTTTTGGTCTATATGTATTGAGAGCAAACTCGTTTTACAGGTAAAACCAAGTTTAGAAGAATTACAACTTTAGAAAGTATAATTAAAGTTCAAAGCTTCAAAGTGACTCTGAATTTGTGAAATGGTCCATAAAAAAGAAAAAAGAAAAAAACAGACAAACAAACAGGGAATTCCCTGGCAGTCCAGTGGTTAGGACTCAGTGCTCTCACTGCCAGGGCCCAGGTTTGATCCCTAATTGGGGAACCAAGATCCCTCAAGCCACAGGGCATGGCCAAAAAAACAAAAACAAACAAACCAAGATGACCCTTAATAGGTAAAAGTATTATTCACAAAAAGTATACAATTTTAAGCAAGATTCACAGAGAGCTCTACTGTCTACAAACTGTTTTCAGAAAAAAACCTTATTTGATCCTTACATCGATCCTGAGAGATGTGTTATCACCAACCCCACCTCACTGATGGGTAACCAGGGTTAAAAGAAGTTAAAAGAATTTCCCAAGGAGACTTAGCTAATAAATGGATTCCTAGATTCAATTCCAGGTCCATACATCTTTTTTAAAATTTTGAAATAATCACTGATTCACAGGAAGTTGCAAAAATAGTACAGAGGACTCATGTGCCCTTAACCAGGTTCCCTCCAATGGTTACATCTTATATAAGTATAGCATGATTATCAAATCCATGAATGTACTTTCTAATATAGTACTTGGGAATGATAATGGATCACAAATGATATGACTCAAAGATTTTTTTAACTCAAGTGAAAATAATTTACATAAATAAACTAAGAGGTAATTTCTCGGTATATACTATTTTGCTCTGACAATTATAGGAGTATTACATTCCATTCTGGGTATTTATACTTAATAACATGAACAATACAACAGAATGGGATTTGAAGATATGATTAATGGTAAAGGAAGGCAGAGTTCATTTGATTTCATTTATATGATTTTTTATTATGATGCTATCGACCAGTTATAAAGACCTCTTTGCTCTGGCTAGTCCACAAAAACTCCTCTTGTATCTCACTAATAGCCATCCTTCAATTTCAAACCTGGTAGATTTCTTTTTCCTCCTCCCTATCACCCTCATGACAGTATTGTTTACAATTAACTGCTTAATTCTTATGGAAACTTTCTCCTTCATTGGCTTTTAGGACATTGCACTCCCTTGACTTTCCTTTTTTGTTGTCTATAATCTATTAACTTTTATCAAAAACCTCAAACCCCTTTCTTAGAGTACATGTAAGTCCCATTTGGGACACAACAGTTTTCCCAGGTCAAAAATCTCATTGGCCATTGTCTGGGTAACTTAGCACAACCATCTACTCTTCTAAGACTCCTCTATATTTCTCTGAAACCCCTTCCTTGTATCGATCCAGGTTAGACTGTGCTAGTGAAAGGAATGCACGTGAGATATGGAAACAGTAGAAGTCATTACCCTTTGGAGTGGATGGAGGCAGATGTTAGATTCATAGTAGCTTTGGGGCGAGTACTTGAGAATCACCTGCTTTATTGCTGCAGCCCAAGACACATGACAGAAGCATTCCCAAAGATGCTTGATGATTGCAGCAATTTCCTAATCAGCTTTTGAGAACTCTGGAGGTCTTCAGTGTCTACTTCTCTGACCTTCCTGCAGAAGCTTCCCTGACTTTCCAAAGTAACTTCCCTGACATTCACTCCCCCAGCTCTTCCAATATTCATGTAAGTCCTAATTCCCAGATTAAAACTCTTATTCCTAAGATAAATGCCTTTATTTGCCTTATCGATCCCAAACTTAACAACCATAAGGATATAGATTAGGTATAGATATACAGATATTTATATATCTATCCGTATGTAGATAGATACAGATACATAAAATTCTACTTTTTTGTGTGTATATTTATATACAGACATAAATATAAAAAGAGAGATTTATACATCCATCAAATATCCATCAAATATCCATCAAGAATACAAAACCACTTAGTAATAACAGTTGCCTTTGGAGAGAGAAACTGGATATCTAGAGGAAAGAAATGAAAGGAAAACATTTTTTACTGTATACCCTTTTGTACCTTCTTGAATTTCATACCGTAAGCATGCATCACCTATTCAAAAATGAAGTAATTATTTAAAAGTTACAAACCCACAAAATTATTGTTTTATGCCCCTCCTAAGGGCCCCACGGACCCAGAGGTTTTCTCTGTCTGTGGTCATTTACTAGTTTTACTGTTCAAAGCTCTGAGCTAGAAGGAGTAGTAGAGCAGGGAGAGGACGAATGATTTCTCAGAAATGAGGTTCTGTGCTCATAGGAAAAAGATCAGCTATAGAGCTATTGGTCAAAGTTTCTCAAGCTTGGAAGAAGAAATTTTCTTCCGTTCACTGGTATATTTAACAACCACCCTTGAAAGATACAAAGACAAAAACAAGAAGTCCCCAGTGCTTTAATTAAGGCACAAAGTGCTGGAAGATGTGATGAGAGACATCTATGCTGTACCTAAAACTTTCAAGACAATATGAGTTTTAGAGACCATTTAGGCTTCAGCATTATTGTTTAATTATTAAGAGCTAATCTTCTCTCTCATCCCCAAGGAGAATTATAGCTTTTTTGACCTTATTATGAGATTGATAATTTCAACATTTAATAAACCCTGAAAGTAGGAGACTAGTCAAGTATAATTTGGGAATTTCAGTAAATTGAAGATTTTAATCAGGGATTACATAAATTACCACAGTTTACTAGATCTTTTAATCGAAAATACACATTCTGGGGAATCTAATAAAATGAAGCATTAGAATATTTTCCCCTAACTTTCAGTATCAAAGTCATTACCAACTGGTAGTATCTCTCTCCCAGAGAATTCAGGGTTTCTAAATGGCTTTTGAAAGAGAACAGGGGTTTTTTAAAGTTCTTTCTCAATTCTTGTAAATCACAATGGGGGAAAAAATGTTCCTTACACTTATCTGTCAACGAGCCCCAAAGGACTAAATTAATCATTGTAGTGAGAAGTCTTATTCTAGAGTTTAAAGTATTTTTAAAAGGGTTTTCTCATGTTCTGGATTTCAGAAAACAAAGAGAACCAAAAACAATCTAAGTAACACAAAGCTGTGTAGTTTTTAGTACAGATGATAGTGAGGGTGTAATTATCGTAACTGTAGGCAGATGAAAGTGCAGACAATCAAACTATCACTGAAGACTATATTTCTACACCTAAACAACAGAACAGTACCTGATGTCACTGATCTATTTAAGCTACCCGACTTGACAGCATGGAGTAAACTATTCATGTGCTGATTCTACATGTATTGGTGTAAGGGTAGAATACCACAGGAGGAAGAGTAGGGGTTTCACACCTTCATATCTCCATAGAGAATGTAGAATGCCTTTTATACAGGCAGTCCACATTTTTAAAGTTAATACTAAACATTAAAATCAAGCCTCACGCCTATTTTGAAATTAGTTAAAATGCTAGTTCTCATCAACTCCATGTAATTTCCAAAAATTAGTAATCAATGAAACAATGTGCCAAACCACCTTCAGAAAATACTGTCTAACCTTTCAGCATCCATATCTTTGTCGCAGAGGATTAAAACCAGTTCTAAGTGTCCACTGGTGCTTTCAGAAAGCTATGAAACCAGTGTTCCCAGCAGGATTTCCTAAAATTGCACTGATATAATGCATTGTGTAAAACAACTCCCAAACACTCTCTACAGCAGAAGACCTTTGTTAATGGCATCTTTCTATTTCTGCAATAAGTATCTTTATTTAAAATATCTCAACTTTACACAAATCCAGTATTCATTTACAGTATTTGTTGAGCATTTACTAAGTACCAGTCACTATGGACCGGGAGCATGTAAGTAAACAAGACAAAGTTCCCACCCTCAAGAAATTCACAGTATAGGGATCCAGAGAAGGCTAACAGTCAGTTATAATAGTGTTACCAGTACTTAGAATAGAGATAAGCATAGAGTATTACGGGAACACACAGAGGGACCCCCAAGAAGAATCTATAAATGCCCAAATGCTCCACAATTAAAAATCTTTTAAATTTCCATACTTCATAAAACAATGTTGCTGATTTTTAATATAAAAAACTCTTAGTGATAAATGGGATGCAGGGGTAAAGTATTTAAAATAATATTCTTTTTGATGACTGCCAACTCTTATTTTGTTACGATGAATGACCCTAATTCTCTGAAGTAGGACTCTTTAATTATATAATTAAACATGAAGCCCTCTAAGATCTGGGGGAAAAAATGCCATTTAAGTTGAAAATCACTGAAGCAGCAAGCCACTGTTAGAACTTTATCTTATCCCTTAGTACTTTAGGGTAGAAACAAAGCTTGAAACTCCCTGCCAAAATAAATTTAAAGTAAGATTCAATTTATTAGAATTCCAATCTATTCATAACTTTTAGAGAAAATCTGTAATATAGCATAGGATAGTATAATATAGTATAAAGTGAGGTACCCCTGTGTGTATAACAATCCCTAAACATCATTACACTTCAACTACTGAAATAGATAGGATCCTCTCTTTAGGAAGGAAAAACTCTTAACCACAAGATAACACAATACTATGGGAAAATGAAAATAAAAGTATCTGTTGCAGCCTTCACTATCTGATCAATAAGAAGGGAAGTCTCTGCATGTTAAATCAAGTCACTAATCACTAACAGATCTGCACTGCTGTTTAGCTTGCCTAAGCATACAATCTTCTTGGTATACTACTGCCTCCTGGGGGTTATAGTACATTACTACTTTTCTGAGAAAACTGGCATAAACAGAAAACACAGATATTATTTTCTACTAAAAACGCAATACAAAAGGTCCATGTCAAATAACAAGTAGGCCTTTACTAAATAATCTGTTTTTAACTGTCATATTTATTTCTGTCTGAATAATTGGGAACAAAGTACATAATAAAACTTAATTATAGAAAGTGGTTGTTGATATGATTAAGAACATCACGGCTTATACAGCACTTTGCATTTTCAAACCACTTAGCCAACATTAAACAATTAATCTTTAGAACATTCTTGAGGTCAGTATCACCACCATCTTTTTGCAGAAAAGTAAACAGCAAGGTTAAGTGAAGTATTAGAAATTGAAGAACTAGACAGTACTCTAATCAGCAAAGTGCCACAGAATAGTGTAATGTAAAATATAAAGCACTAATACATTAATTCATCTCTAGTACCTCATGACCTATCTCTAGGAGAAATTAGTTACTCTTTTAACTGTAGCCCCATAACATTTTACAGATCCCTCTATTATAAGACTTAACACTTTTGTACTATGGTTACTGAATTGGCAGCCTCTGTAACTAAACTCTGTACCTCCGCAGGACTCTGCACAGTGTCTAGCACAGAGCAAGACACAGCAATGAACCATTCAGGCATTTTCCAAGTATTAAGCACTTGCTACAAGTCAGAGGCTATTCTGGACACAGGCTGTGAAAAAGAAAGCCAAGTTCCCTACTCTAATGGAACATACAATCTCGGAGGCAAAGGCAGATGGCCCAAAATAAAAAAATAAAAAAACCAGAAACAAAAACTATCAGTTAGTAAGAAGAGCTACAGAGAAAAAAAAAATAGGGCAATGTGACTACAGATGGCTATGTAGCTACATTAGACTAGGCAGTGATATTCAAGTTGGTATCTGAATGTAAAAAATAACCAGCCATAACTATATGAGGAAAAGACAATTCCAGGTGGCAAATGCCAAAGTGGGCAAGAAATGGAAATATTCAAGGAATAGGTGGAAAAAAAAAAAAAAAAGAGCATGGTTAGAGCAGTGGACCAATGAGTGAGTGATAAAATATGAAATCAGAGAGGTGGGTAGGGGCCAGATCAGGACTTTCTTGGGCCATAATAAGAATTTTATTCTGAGTGAAATGGGAAATTCTTTAAGGCCCCGTCATATGTACTTGTCAATTTGAACTGCTGCATTTGTATAGTTGGTAGCACTAAAGGAAAACTAATTCTGAGAAAGGAAAATTACTACGCTACGGTTAGGGAACCTTTTTTTTATTTATTTAATTTATTTATTGGCTGCATTGGGTCTTCGTTGCTGCACACAGGCTTTCTCTAGCTGCTACGAGTGGGGGCTACTCTTCGTTGTGGTGTGCGGGCTCCTCATTGTAGTGGCTTCTCTTGTTGTGGAGCATGGGCCCTAGGCACGTGCAGGAGCCTTTATGTTTTAATAAATTACTTTTTAGTGAAAAGTTATTTTATAATTAAATCTTCAGACTAAAGGATAAAACGGCAGTGTCTACTAACATTTTAACAGAAGTTAGAATAATGAGATTTTGACAGTCATTATTGGAAGAAATTGAAGAGCTCCTGCATAAACCACTGTACATTATAGATGACTATACTAGGATCTCATGCTAATCACATTAATTTTGCAAAGCCTAAGATATCTCCAAATAGCTCATGATGAGTGCCAGGCAGACATCTGGAGAGGAGGTTCCTAAGTGAAAGTATGGAAGTGTCATTAAACATAATAAATCTCTTCCTCCTACCAGAGAAACCAGAATGAAAAAGGTAACATCCATTATAAGGGAGAACACTTCTCACCATATTAGCTGAACAAATTACAGTCTGAGAATAGCCTAATAGACAACAACAAACTTCTCTTTTATTTTTATATTTTATCAGGAACTTTCACATAAAGCAATTTATTTAGTTAAGTCACAATCTCTCCAGATGTTTTCTTCTTCTGTAAAAGAGATAAAAATGCCTACCATAATGACCTCATAAGGTTGAAACAAGGAAAAAAATGAAATAATAAATGTAAACACAATTTGAAAGTTGTAAACACTTCTACACATATATAAAGTGTTTAAAGATAAGTCAAAAAATGTAACAGTTGTAACCAAGAAATAGTCAACATAGTGCTATGTATGCAATTAATATTTATGAAATATTTGTCAAATAATTTATAGAGCTCCTGAATACAAAGAGACAGCAAAATTTCCTCTATCCATTTGGTGTAAAGAAAATGAATTCTCTTAAATCTGCTAATGGTGAGGTCAGAGTTAAAAGAAAATCAAAACACAAATCTACAGACTGCGTATACTAAGAACCAAAGGGGAAGGATTATAGGTACAGAACAGTGAGTCTTTAGAAAAATATACTATGTGTAAGTAACTTTCCAAAAGTACTTTCTTACTGAATTGGTGATTTGGTGAACTGAAAAACTATCAATGAAATGCTTTCTCAATGAAAATTACAAAGGCACAAGCACAGGCAAGAGTCTATACAGGGCAAATTAACACTAAAATCAAGAACAAAACTACCTCTCTGTGACATTATATAGTTACATGAATCCTGTATCTCTTTCTTTAAAAGGTAACTTGTATTAAATTTGAGAATATAATCAAGAAAGCCATATAAAGTCATTCATTTCCATCTCTGAATTGTATGAGTTAGCCTATAATTGCCAGTACAAATCAAATGTAAGAGGGTTTTATTATTATCTAGTAGGCAGGCAAGGCATTCTCAAATTCTGAACCTCTGGTAGTGAACCCTTTACAACCACCTTTTAAATTCCTTCCCCTTTTGAAAGGAATGTTTTGTTTATGACATTATTTGCTAAGCTTCTACAATCAGTTTGGCAGAATGGCTCATAAACCTGTACCAAAGTCGATCTGATTTTAATGGGATCCACAAAATCAATCACAGTAATTCTGTCCATGAAGAGTCCAGATAAAGGGGAGGAAGGGATCCTAGTTCCATGTCAATTAAAAAAAAGACTATAGTTTGAAATTTTAACATGGTTATAAGTACCATGGGGTATAAAGGTCCTACTTCAATTAAATACTGACCCAAAGATCAAAAGTCACTTACTCTACAGGTGTCTTTAGAACTAAAGCAACAAGCTGTCCTTCAGAATACAACAAGGTGGCAATTATCCAACTAACTTCAAATCTGTCAGTCAATAAGAAAAGTATCATCAGTTATGATACTTCCATTCTTCCTTTCAACAGATATTTATTGAAGGCCTACTCTTCCTTTCAACAGATATTTATTGAAGGCCTACAATGTGCCAAGAACTGATTATTTTGATCACCCAATAGGGCCTACAACAGCCATAGAACCTTCATACAAAAATACTGGTATAGTTAAACCTTCTTAGCCTTTTTAAAAATAGTTTATGTTCAGAAACATTTACTTCAATAAATGCATTAACTAAATATAATAAAATTGATGTGGAGTATGTGAAAGTATATGTAGGGAACAGAACCAGGGAGACAATTAACATTCTTTCCTCTTCTAATAACAAGATTAGGTAATATGCACTGAATAGTTATCATTATACTTGAGAATTTTTAATCTCTTCCAAAAATGCACATATACCAACCCAACCCATTAAACTACTGAAAGTCAGAATAGTCTTAACTATAAATAAACACAAGAGGGCACACAAGTCTGGAAAATTCATAAAACCAAAGGCAAGTCGCATTTTGCTCAACCATCTGCAGCTCTTAGTTATGTGGATTTACAAGTTTCTTCGTGCACGTACTAGAGGCCAATTGCAATGAAAATATTTCCCTTTTCCAATTTCCTTTCCAGAAGGCAAATCACTGCTTATCTTGATGACACAAGTTCCTTATTCAAATAGATTTTAAACTTACATTTAATATTTTATCATTATGAAAAATTATGACTTTTAATCAGAAGTATATGCCACCTTTTAACCTAACTTCTCCTTGGAAAACCTACTATTTAGAAGCTACCCAGCTCTTAAAATGCCTATTTTCAAATAACTTAAAGCTTCTCCATTTAATGATTAGAATCATAATAAACAATTACAGGAAACAGACCTCCAACTTTTAGAAATTGATGCAAATCTATACCATACTAATATCATACTAATAATTTAATGCTTGAGTAGTTAATATTGTCTATAACATTCTATTCCAAAATTGGTTGCAAATCGATCCCAAATAGACTATGATTTCATTAGTTCACTCCCTCATAAAATAATAAGCTATCATCTGAGAAGTTTCTGGATATGAAGCAATCAAACTAAGATTACAGAGCCTATGGACAGGAACATAATCCAAAATACCTGCAGAGCACATCCTGCCTACCCTAAGATTCACAGCAGAATATATTCTAAACACACACACACACACACACACACACACACACAGTTCTAGGTATGTAACTCTATTCAGCTTTATATAGTCCTAATGCAGGCTGTGACACATGAAATTAATCTGAATGCCAGTAGTTTCATATGATGTCTATCTCCTACACAGAAGAGGCACCTTAATATTATTTATCCCATCCATATTATTAAGTGAAGCAAACAGAAAAGAGAGATGAACTGGCTGCTACGATCAAGAAGTAAAGCAAAAAGTCCAGAGCAGCGGCAGTGAGCTACAGGTTAGGTACCATGAGTAAAGACTGACAATCCAGAACAAAGGATAAGGAATACATTATTTAAGTGATCAAAAGCCAGGACACAAACCAAAGGAATAATAATCAGGAACCCAAGACTTGTCAGAATCCAGACAATTAAATAAGTTACTTGTAATGCGAGCAGGTAGTACAGACCTGATACTACAGTTTATCTATCTGAACCAGACTCCTAATATACTTGCCAGGTATTTGATCCTGGACCAGAAAGGAAAGGGCATCTAATTAAAATATTACTGCAGTATCACTGAAATTTGAATAGGGTCTGTGGATTGAATGGCAGTACTGTGTTAATGTTAATGTCTTGATTTTAAGGGTTGTACTGTGGTTATATAGCAGGGTGTTTTCAACAGATACTGAAGGATTTAGAGGCAATGGGATATCATGTCCACAATTCACTCTCAAACGGTTCAGAAAATAACAATAATAATTAGAGGTAAAGAGAGAATTATAAGCCAAGTATGGTAAAATGTTAACAATTGGGGGACCTAGATGAAGGATATACAGTTCTTTGAACTAATATCACAACTTTTCTGCATGTTTCACACTATTTCAAAATTAAAAATATAAAACCATATAAGTAAATAAAATTTACAGATGTTTTGATAATGGAGTGTAGTATGTTTTAAAAGAAATACCTAGGGGATTTCCCTGACAGTCCAGTGGTTAAGACTCTGCACTTCCAATGTGGGGGACGCAGGTTCAATCCCTGGTCAGGGAACTAGGATCCCACACGCTGTGCGGCGCAGCCAAGGGGAAAAAAAAATATCTAAACTAATAAACACATGAGATTATTTCAAAATAAAAGGTAAGAAAACAAAATAAATAAAATACTTTGACAACAGAGTATACTACACCTCAAAAAGTATCTATGCTAATAAACACATGAAACAATTCTAATTCCAATTCTTAAAAGCCTCACGGGACATCAATAAACAGGAAAAAATATTTCCCTCAAATTAATGAGACTATACTCCTTCCAGAGAATTCAAATGAAGGTAATAATGTACACATTCTAGAAAGCAATCTGCAGGTAAAATATTTTTTACCTTTTAAAATATAATAAATGTAAAAATAATGCTTTTAGTAGCCTTCTTCACAACTGAAACAGTATAATCTCCTGTAAGGAAAAAAAAAAATCACTAAATTTAATCAATGACTAGCTTAATTCAATGACTTCCAATGCTGCCTATAGTAATACAAATATAAAAAAATTCTAATTTTGGTAGTAGTAATACTTCGATTTGCAAAGAT
This sequence comes from Hippopotamus amphibius kiboko, assembly GCF_030028045.1. Lineage (NCBI taxonomy): Eukaryota > Metazoa > Chordata > Mammalia > Artiodactyla > Hippopotamidae > Hippopotamus > Hippopotamus amphibius. The sequence goes on along the minus strand of NC_080193.1, from coordinate 5,537,663 downwards.
TCATTTTTTAACACACATTGGTCATCTGCCAATCTTATCATTTAAAAAATTTTTTTGGGAAAACACTTCTTTGCCATTATTTCTGGAGTTACTTTCGTAACTTCTCATCTGAAATACTCCCTTGAGACTACTGAAAAACACTTCTATGAAACGACTATGGGAACCCCTAGGATAGTTTTCTCTTTTCATTAACATAAAAAATGCTACCAACCCTTTATTACAGAACAAGACAAATAGAAATCTTCAGCAGTTGAGTGTCCTAATACATTTTGAACAATATCACCCACAAAGCATACATCTACAGTTTAATCAACTGTCAAGTATAAATGACAACAAAACTTTCACTTTATTTAAAACAATGCATTCACATTCCTTAGTGATAAATTCGTATCATCTGGGAGCTGGAAGTGAAACTTGCTACTTATCGTATGTTTACTGCTTGGTCATTAGAATATTCCTGAAATGAATTAGGACAAACAAACCTGAAACTTTAATAACTGAGCTCCTATTTCCTGAATTTCCTTTAGAGCAAGACTTCCCTTCTTGCCAGACTTCCTGAATCATTTCCTAAGGATAAAGCAACCATCTTAAAGTACTTGGTTCTAACCCACAAAAGCCTGGTTTCCAAGGAGATGCTGTGGACTCTGAATTACTTCAGGCTCACATTTATGAGAAAAATTCCTCTCAGTAAAAAACTGTGATTTTCATCTCAAATCAACAACAGTAAAATAAAAACTTAATGTATAAATAAGTAAACAATGACCAATAAGCTTAAAACTCACTTCAGCAATAAATATAAAAAGCTACCAATCAAATGGCGGCAACTAGAAAATATACTTTTTTCATCTTTGTAGTTTTTTCTGGAATAACAAAGGAACAAAGACTACTTTGTGTCTTCTTAGATGCACCCAAGAAAATACAGAAACCCTCAACCACTTTTACCTCATCTCTTACTACAGATTTTTATCTTCTTAAATTAAAAATTAAAAATATTAAATTGGCATATTCATAATATGGGATATTATATAGCTGTTAAAATGATTAGGTTTACAAATTAATTGATAAAAATAAACACATTACAAATCTAACATTTAAAAAGTATGTAGGTATATGTGTGTGAGCATATGTGCATTTGTGCATAGAGTTGTACCTGTATCACAAAATATCTGAAAAAACATTCAAATTGAATAAAAACAGTTAACTCTAGGACTGGAATGGGGGATGAGGACTGGAATAAGAGGAATATAATTTTTATTGTCTGAGAGTTTTCCAAAAGTAATTTTGAGTTACTTTTGTAATAAAAAAATTATGTGTGTGAATATACAATTTATAGATTAACCCAAAACACCTGAAACACAGCTTCAAATGCATACAAATAATAAGCCTGTCATAAAATCATGTGTTTTAAGACATATGAATTTAGGCCTGCAGCACAGCTCTCCTTCTCTCTGCCTACCCTGCTTCCTCCCCTCCCTTCCATAGGGTTTCTCCTGGGCCACTCCCTAATAAACACCTTGCACGCAGGAAAAAAAAAAAAAAAAAGACACAAAATAATGTCCTCTATTACTAACAAGAAACCATTTATTCCCAAAGATAAATTGGTAATAACATTTGTATTTGTAATCAATAATATTAAAAAAAGTAACAGCTGAATGTGATGGATTTCACTTGTAAAATATAGAGTCCACTTAAATTTAAGGGAAGTGTCATATTCTTGCATATGAAAAATCCCATTTCCTGATTATCATTCCAACTGTCTACCAAAAACTTCTGAAAAAGTAAAGTCTCACCACCTTAAAAGCAAGAATAAAATTATGCAAAGAAATTATATAAGGAAGACGGTCAACTTCATTGTAAATATTTATTGTGAATTTAATACTTGACTCATAACTTTGATTTTAATGTCATGAGACAGAATGCACAGATGTTAAGAAAACTGGAGTTAGGTACATAGAGTTTTGAATTCTGATTTTTTTCCTTACTCTCTCACCCTGGGCAAACTACTTAAATCTCTCTGAGCCTCACCTTACCTATGAAATAAAGACAGCACCACTATAACAGATGACTGTTATAAGGATCAGTGATAGCCTTACAGTTATGACAGTGAGTTTTTAGAAAGCTTATCCTGAGTCCCTCAATTTCTTTCCATTCACCACCAGAACTCTAGTCCAAGTTAGCATCATCATTGGTCTGCCTGCTTCTGCTTTCACCCTCCTACTTTCCCTCTCTCTCACAGTGGTTTTTTGTATATTTTTCCATAAAGAAAATTATGAAGAAGCACTTCCAAAATGACAGAGTAAGGACCTCCAAAAATCTGCTTGTCCATAAAAGCAGTGAGAACACTAGCAAAACTTTTCAAAATCAGCTTTCTCAGAATTCTGGAAATTAACCAATGACTTGCAGCAGTCCAAGAAGTGTTTCTTCAAAAGAAACAGCTGATGCATAACACAGGGAGATCAACTCGATGCTTGGTGATGACCTAGAGTGGTGAAATAGGGAGGAGAGGAGGGAGGCTCAAGAAGGAGGGGATATGGGGATATATGTGTAAATACAGCTGATTTGCTTTGTTGTACAGCAGAAACTGCACATCACTGTAATACAATTATACTCCAATAAAGATCTGGCGGAAAAAAAAAGGAAAAACGAAACAGCTGAATCTCAAAGAACAACAAGTTTGTGGGGTTTTATCCTACACTATTTTTATCTCCTTCTCTCAGCTCTGTGGTAGATGTGAAAACCAAGCCGCCTCTCAAGCAAAATACTTGTGAAAACCAGAAGCTTAGGAGCCAATGGTGGGGGTAATAATGGTTTGGAGCTTTCCAAAGCACTGTATCCCCAGAAAATCACCACTATCTGACTTGTCTGGCAGCTTCTTAAGAAATCTCCAGTCATAGGACTTTATTTGACCTTACTTAGAGATGGCTCAGTGCAAACAGCCTTCCCCTCAGGGAGTGTGCCAAACAAAATCAATGGCAATTGCTTAACATCACAGATGCCTGAAGCAGCAATACAAGTTGGGTAAACAAGAGGCTAAAGAAAAAACTTAAAAAGAAAAACCTGGAGAATCAGATGTTCAGAGAAGGCTTTGAAAAACTCCAAAATATTCTTAGGAATCTATGAATGTGCACAGCTCTGTGCATGCCCAAGAAGGACCTGAAAATGTCTTAATCTCTCACCTCTGGTTGAACTTGAGGTTTTTACACAAGCAGGAAGTGAAGGCTAAGACAGAGGTGCAAGTTGCCAGAATATTGAAAGTATGCCCCAACACAGAGAACTCTTCAACAAAGGCTGGGAGAATTATTGATTCAGCATTTAAGGAGTCTCTGTCCAATCAATAGCTCACCACCAAGCTAACCAAGCAGAAACTTCAGTGGCTACACATGACAAAGAGCATAGTCTTAAAAAATTAGTCCAGGAAAGTCACTAATTCACAAAAGGCAAGAACAGCAACAATAAACCCAGGGCAGGGGTGACAAGGAATCTGATTTTTTTCAAAGTTGCTACAATATATTACTTAAAATGTCCACTTTTCAACAAAAAATTAACAGATACACAAAGAAACAGTATGGCCCATACACTGCAAAAAAAAAAAAAAAAGCAGGCAACAGAATCTGTCCCTGAGGAAACCCAGATGTTGGACCTAGAAGACAAAGACTTTAAGTCAGCCATTATAAAAATGCTCAATGTACTAAAGAAAACCATGTCTAAGGAATTAAAGAGAAAAAAAAAGAATTAAAGGAAAGCCTGAGCACAATGTCTCACTAGAGAATATCAATAAAGAGGTAGAAATTGTTTGTTTTAAAAGACAATGGCATAAAGCAATAATTATAAAACCATGCTGAAGGGCTTATAATATATAAAGATGTAATGTGTATGACAATAATAGCACAAAGGAAGGAGAACGGAATGAAGCTATATCACAGCAAAGTTTTGTATACTTTTGAAACAATATAAATTCAAACTATACTGTTTTAAATAAAAATGTTAATTATAATGACTAGGGCAACCACTGATAAAATAACTAAAAATATATACAGTTAAAAAAAACAAACAAGGGAATGTAAATGGTACACTAGAAAGTATTTAACATAAAAAAAGGAAGTAATGCAGGAAGAGAAGAACAGAAAAAGACATACAGAAAACAAATATGAAAGACACATAGAAAAAGTCATATAGAAAATGTGTAACAAAAAGGCAGGTGTAAATCCTACCTTATCAGCAGTTCCATTAAATATAAATAGATTAGACACTACAATCAAAGGAGAGGGACTGGCAGAATAGGTTTTTGTTTTTGTTTTTGTTTTAAACAAAACCATGATGTAACTATATGCTGTCTACAAAACACTAACTTTAGTTTCAAAAACACAAAAAGGTTGAAAGGAAAAGTATGGAACAAAGATATACCACGCAAGCAGTAACCAAAACAGAAATACTGTGGCTATATTAACATCAGACAAAATAGATTTTAAGGCAAAAATTGTTACTACAAACAAAGGATATTTTGTAGTATCAAACAACAGAGCCCCCAAAATACATGAAGCAAAACTGGTAGAACTGAGGACTTCCCTGGTAGTGCAGTACTTAAGAATTTGCCTGCCAATGCCAGGGACACAGGTTCAAGCTCTGGTCCAGGAAGATCCCACATGCCGTGGAGCAACTAAGCCCGTGTGCCACAACTACTGAGCCTGCTGTCTCACAACTACTGAAGCCCGCATGCCTAGAGCCCAAGCTCTGCAACAAGAGAAGCCACCACAATGAGAAGCCCATACACTGCAACAAAGAGTAGCCCCTGCTCACCACAACTAGAGAAAGCCCACTTGCAGCAACAAAGACCCAATGCATCCAAAAACAATTTTAAAAATTAAAAAAAAAAAAAACTGGTAGACTTGAAGGGAGAAATAGACATTTCAACAATAATAGTTAGGGACTTCAATACATATTCCAGTTCCAATAATGAATAGGACCATCATCCATCATATTAACAAGAAAATAGAAGACTTGACCAACACTATAAACTAACCAGACCTACTGGACACAAACACCCCCACTCAACACAGCAGAATACATATTTTTCTTAAATGCAGATGGAACATTCTTGAGAAAAGATGATATGTTAAGCCATAAAGCAAGCCTCAATAAATTTAAAATGATTGATATAACACAAAGTATGTTCTCCAACCACAATGGGATGAAACTTGAAATAAATAACAGAAGAAATTTTGGAAAGTCACAAATATGTAGAAATTAAACATACTCATAACCTTTAACTAGACTGACCATAAATTAAATACTTTATCCATCTAGTTAAAATCTTCCGATCACATCCCATCATTCTTTGAATAAAACACTACAGCCCTACAATGACTTAAAAGGCCAAGGCCCTACAAGACCTGGCTCCTGGCCACCTCAGCAACTTCATCTCCTACCATCTCCTCTTCACTCATTTACTGTGCTCCACTGACCTTCGTGCTATTTTCTTCAACCAGCCAAGTTCAAATCAGCTGTTTACTCTGCCTAGAATGCACTTTGCCCAGATCTTCATATTTAGTTCTTTCAGGTCTCATCTGAATGTCATCTCCTTCCATAAACTCTCCCATAATTCTGTCATTCTCTTTTCTCAGTACTCTTTCCCTTAAGTCTGTTTTAAATTGTCTTCTGAGCACTTGTCACTTTCAAACATTTTTATATGTATTTTTTACTTTATTTTCTGCTTCTCCCCATTAGAATGTTCTTTGTAATAGCCATGTTCTTGGCTGAATTACTGAGGTTTAGAACAGTGCACAGCACATAGAAATGCTCAATAAATAATTTTATTTCTTGCTAAAGAAATGAATTGAAATTATAAAAGGCACATATGCCCCAAAAGTGTATAATGAATGCATACTATTATCTATAAAAATGCAGCTAAAAACATTTTTTGGTGCATTTCTGTTATTAATCTCTAAGGCATTTAAAACACTTCATTTTACTTGTAATGACAAGTAAAAGGCAAATAAATTGCAATCCCAGACCCTGGTTTATACCACAGGAAACTAAAATTGAAAAGTCTGCTCAACATAATATGGACATATCAGTGTTAAAACTTGAAAGAGAATTCTGACCTCTAAAGATTCCTTAATTAATGAACTCCTTTGTCCAGGGGAGTAGTATAGTATACTGATTAAGAAAAAATTCTTTAGAATCAGACAGACCTGGGTTAAAGTCTAACTTCTGGTTACGAGCTGGATGTCCTGGACAAGTCATTTAACCTCTCATTGAGTATAAACATTTGCTTTTGCAAAGTTGGTATAATAATGTGTACTTCATAAGCTTATTTTGAATATAAAATTGATATCACAAATGAAAGGATTTCAGACAACCCTTTGGTAAGTAAGCATTCAATAAGAGCTACTATATGTTGTTACTATAATTAAGGTAAACCAAAAGGAAACATGAGGCCACGATATTTTTTAACATTTTTTTATTACTTATAACTCTGTCAGGTATAATACCTGGCAAGTAAGCTATAATACTCTGTCATCAAGTATTATACCTGATGATAGCATTCTGTCATCAGGTATAATCAATGAATGAGAATATGAGAAGGGAGAGGAGGTATTTATGCTATGCTTTAAAATTAATCGGAAATTCCCACTGTGAAACTTTTCCTTATATAGTGTTATACCACACGAAAACTATCATTCCTTTGGGTTTTCCTTCCCACAGTACCCTTGAAGAATATAACTATTTCTGTAACTCATAAGTCACACTACAGTGATAGTAACTACTTCACAACTAGCTTGTCTGAAAAGATGTGATTCCAGAAAATTCCAAAACAGAAAGATAAAGGGTAAGAAATCAAACGAAAGCAAATACAACTAAAGAGGGATGTGATATTTTAGGAATGAAGGTATATAAATATGTACCATACTGTACATATGACCTGACAAAGAATACGAAGGTAAATTATAAGGATGGGCGCAGATTCTTCCCCTTCTGTATATGACCTCTTACTATGGCTCTGGGCTTGGCCATGTGACTTGCTTTGGCCAATAGGAAAATAGCAAAATACAAAGTGCTTGTGTGCTGGTGCTTTCACTTTTTTGGGGTTTTTGGAATCCTACAACTGTCATGTGAAGAAGTTCATGAAGATCTGCTGGGTGATAAAAGATACATGGCCCAGTTGCTGCTGTCCCCCTAGCCAAATGTGAGTGAGACTGTCTTAGATGATCTACCCACCAAACCCCTAGTTGGCCTTGAACACATGAACAAGCCCAGTGGAAATTAGCTGGGTTGGCCCAGACAAGAAGAGCCATCCAGCTGACTTACAGAATCCCAAGCTAAATAAACAAAATATAGCACACATATGAAAAAGCAACAGGATCTGGTAAGTTATTCAAAAGAGAACATATGTCCTATATATACAGTGAAAAATAATTCTTCCTCTTCCCTCTGTAACACATACATTTTAATGGAACATTTCATCTATGTGGCATCACACTTTTTAAAAAATGATCATCAGAAACTGGGAGGATTCAGAAGATTACTGAGATTATTATAAGGAGAAGAAAAATGCTCAAAACAGAACTGGGTAGTTTGACTAAAAACTATATGTGTACAAATACAGAACAAGTACATCACGGTGAAGATGCTCATCACTGTCATCATTTACAGCCATCAGGTATTAAATAACCCGTATATGAAAGACTGTGTGCTAAATGCTTAACATTATCTTATTTAATCCTCACTACAACCCTTCAAAGTTTGTGATGTTAACCCAGTTTACAATGGGAAAACTGAGGCTTATCAAGGTAAAGCAACATATAAGGAGAAAAAACCCAGGTCTAACCAAAGAACCAGCAGCCTTTGCTTCACATGTTATAATATAGATGAATTTCAGTTACCACAGTTAAATAAAATCAGTTCCCTAATAATGCAGTTCAGATGTCAGTTACCATGGTATATTCACTGTGAGTAAATGCATAAGGTACAAACACCACTGTTAGCCCTTTAGTACACAATTGTTATGTAATAAAAAGACAGGCATCATGATTAGTGACAAATATCATTTGTTTCAAAGCCTGTCAGTGATTGGTCACTGCACACCCGTTATTCAGCTCATACACGAACAGCAAAGAGGTAGTTGTGTTGCCTTCTTATCTCCCAGTGATAAACCCATGTAGATATTTTATAAAATGAATTTTTGAAAGAGAGAACTGCCCAACAAAGATAAGTATAGCAAAAAAATAAAAAGTGACAACACTGAAGGTAAAATTCAAATCAAATATAAGGGGAGATATAGGAGAAATAGCTGACTGTGGGAATGTTGACACACCCACCGTTCAAGGGACTCAGTTAGAAGAACTTAGTGACAATAAACTTAAGGACATACATGAAGAAAGTAGTTCTGACAAAAAGGCTGAAAATGTTCCAGAGAAAGTGATGCTGGTAAAATTATTGCAATTATAGGAATTCTCAGAGATATCTGACAAAACTGAAAGCACAAAGATTAAAACATTAGAAGCTGATCCAAATTAGAAAGGAATATAACAGTTTGCCAAGGCATATTGTCACTGGCATTTGCTCATCCTGTACTGTAAATTACATGATTAGAAGGCAGTAAACACTGTTCAAATAACTCTGGATAAGTTTTTTATAGAAAAATAAAAAATATAGTTTTAATATTTCCCACTCCTCATATATTTATAATCTACAATAAGAGAGTCTTTAATATTTTGACAAAAACTTGTAAAGGTCACAGAACAATCAAAATTGCTGCAATGATCATACTCAAGATTTTTCAGCTTGCACAATCGTTTCTATGGTACTATGCTACCATGCAAAGCAAGGAGCACCTGTATAATGCTATTTCCATTATACCATGCTATCTCACTAAACGTACAAATGGTTTTAATGTGGGAGATTTGAAAGAAACGTTAGATTCCTCCCAGAACTGATTAAAAAGTAGACTAAAACTATTGAGGTCTTCAGCTAATGATAAAAAAGAACTTCTTAAAAAAATAAAATAAAATATAAAAAATATTTTTAAGAAGGAAAAGAAAAACTTCTCAACATCAAGGTGATAAGTTTATGGTCTGTGACATCTGCATCCTAAGAAGTCTTCAAGAAAAAAAGCAAAATTATGTCTCCTAATTTTTTCATTGATTTAAACATTGATTTTTTTTTTAAAGTGTGCAGCAATGTTAGGGCTATAAAATAAGTAAACAACAAACTTTCAAGTGATTTTCAAGCTAGTTTAAGACTCAAGATACACGCAAGTGACATGTACAACAATACAATGTTACACATTATAAATAATCAATTAAGTGAAGTTAGCAATACACAATTAATGATAGATTCACAGAATTTCAATGTACCTTCCAGGAAAAAGTAAGAGTTGACAGCCATAAAAGAATAAAATAATGCCATTTGCAGCAACATGGCTGGACCTAGAGATTACCATGTTAAGTGAAGTAAGTCTGAGAAAGACATATATCATAATGATATCACTTATATGTGGAATCTAAAAAAATGATACAAATGAACTTATTTACACAAGAGAAACAGACTCACAGACATAGAAAAACATGGTTCCCAAAGGAGATAGTGGGGTGGGGGGATGGGGGGGAGGGGGATCTATGGGATAAATTAGGAGTTTGGGATTAACATATACACACTACTATATAAAAAAAGGTAAATAACAAGGATTTACTGTATAGCACAGGGAACTATACTCAGTATCTTGTAGTAACCTATAATGGAAAAGAATCTGAAAAATAATATACAAATATATATATACATATGTGTCTGTATATATATAGCTGAATCACTTTTCTGTACACTTGAAACTAACACAACGTTGTAAATTAACTATACTCGAATTTTTTTAAAAAGTAAGAGTTGACCTGGACCTATCCTATGTAGCCCAATAACAGTGGGAACAGGGAAGAAAACTCCAAGCACAGAGCTTGGCATAAATAAGAAGTAAGAAGAAAGGGGCTTCCCTGGCGGTCCAGTGGTTAAGAATACACCTGCCAGTGCAGGGGACATGGGTTCGAGCCCTGGGCCAGGAAGATTCCATATGCCGTGGAGCAACTAAGCCCATGTGCCACAACTACTGTGCCTATGCTCTAGCGCCCACAAGCCACAACTACTGAGCCCATGTGCTGCAACTACTGAAGTCCACGCACCTAGAGCCCGTGCTCCACAAGAGTAGCCCCCGCTTGCCACAACTAGAGAAAGCCTGCACACAGCAACAAAGACCCAATACAGCCAAAAATAAAATAAATTTATTAAAAAAAAAAAAAGTAAGAAGAAAAGGGAAACGACTGGACTAACAAGAGCAGGTTTGTCAGCAGAGTAGCAAGAAATAAATGGGGAAATGTGATCATTTGTGCAGAGTCTTGAATAACAGGACAATTGGCAATATGGAATACAGAAAGTTTTTGATGAGAAAACTTATCATAAAAGGTTATCACAACAAAATAAGAATGAAACTATATGAACCTGGACTATAATACTGACTATGGAAATAAACTGTATAAGATATAAATGAAATATATTTAAGAAAAAATGCAGAAGGGTTATTGACCAATTCAATAGAAAGAATGAAAAAGGAAAAAGAGATAAATAACCTAAATGTATGAGACCCAGTACCTAAGAACAATGACCCCAATGAGAGAATTCAAAATATCGAGAAAGCCACCTTGTCCAAAGAAGCAAGATGAGTTTGTTGGGGGGATCTACTGCCCATGAGAAATCTTAGATCACAGAAAAGATGTCATTTCTGCTTCCAGTAATGACTGAGCATGATCCTAGTGGACCCACTCCCACATAGAAGGCAACTATAAAATCTAGACATAATACAAAAAGAAGCTACCTGAAAGCACTGGAGAGTAATGAGAAGCAGGCAGATTCTGGAGGAAGAAAGCTGTGAACAGTTTCCATTTTCAGGGTGCAGAGATGAGGTGCTAAATGCAAGTCAGCAAGGCAACAGGAGTGCTGCCTTTCTAGCCTGTGGAATCAGAATACTAAAGCACAGGAAATCATAGTCTTTGGCCAAGGAGGAAGGGGATCCCAGAAAGAAAGGAATCGGAAAAGGGATACACAAATTGTCTTCCACCATCTCTGGGTAACCCTTGAGTTAACACATATGAAACAAATTCAAAGCAGTTCAACTAAAGATAAAATATCTGTACTGAATCTGGAGCTTCAACTCAAGAAATAAAGTACGCAGTTCTATTCTACCCAAGATAATTACTGGCCAAACAATATCAACAACCACTGAAAACAATGGAAAACTTTCTCAAGAAAAAAAGTCAATTCAAAAAGTATTCAAATAAACCAATAAAGAGCAGGAAAAGAGTAACAAAGGAACAAAAACAGAGAAGACAAAGAAATAAAATGGTAGAGGTAAAATCAACAGCATTGATAATCATGTTAAATGTTAATGGACAAAGATCCAATTAAGAGACAGAGGCTGCCAAAACTGATTTAAAAAGCAAGACACAATTATATGCTGTCCAAAAGAGATGAATTTTAAATGTAAAGGCCCAGAGAGGTTGAAAATGTATGGATAGAAAAAGATACATAATGCAAAGAATAAGCAGAAAACAGCTAGAGTGGCTATATTAATATCAGCCGAAACAGATTTCAGGCCAAAATTTAGTACCAGAGATAAAGAGGAACCCTGCATAATGATAATAGGATCAATTCATCGAGAAGACATAATAATAATAAAAGTGTATGTGTTAATAATAGAGCTTCAAAAAACATGAAGCAAAAGTTGACAATATTAAAGGGGAAAATCGCCAATTCCAAAATCTTAATTGGAGATTTTAACTTCTTTATTCCAGCAATTGATGGAATAACTAGACAAAAATAAGTCAGCAAAGACAAAGAAGACATGAACAACACTATCAACCATTTTGACCAAGTTGATAACCGTAGAACTATACCTCACAACTGCAAAACACCCATTCTTTTCAATTGCTCATAGTTGGTTCACCAAGATAAATCATATGCTGGCCATGAAACAAGCCTCAGTAAATTGAAAGCAGTAATATCATACCAAGTATATTCTTTAACCACAGTGGAACTAGGTTAGATATCAATAATAACTTAAAAAAAAAACCCAAATATTAGGAAATTAAGTAACAAACTTTATTAAATAACTCATGGATCAAAGAAGTAATCATAAGAAAAATTAGAAAATATTCTTAACTGAATGATAATGAAAACATAACATGTCAAAATTTGTGGAATACAGCAAAAGCAGTGATTGGAGACAACATTTTAGCTTTACATGATTATATTTTAAAAGAAGAAAGATTTAAAATCAATGACCTAACCTCCCATCTTAGGAAATGAGAAGGAGAGCAAACTAAATGTAAAATAATTAGAAAGAAGAAAATAATAACAGAAATTGATTAAAGAGAAAATGTACAATACTGAAAATCAATAAACCTAATAACTGATTGTCTAGAAATAAAATTGATAAACATCTAGGCAGACTAATGTGACAAAAGAGAGAAGATACAAATTAACAATAGCAAGAATGAAAGAAAGGACATCATTATAGATCCTACAGAAATGAAAAGGATAATAAAGGAATGTTATTAACAACTTCATGCCAGTAAATCTGCAACCTATATTAAATGTAAAAATTAATTGAAAGAAACAAAATACCAAAACTAATCTAAGAATTAGAAAACTTGAATGGCCTCATACCAATCAAAGAAACTGAATTTATAATTAAAATCTTTCCAAAAAGAAAAGTTCAAGTAAAGATAACTTGACTGGTCAATTCTACCAAATACTTAAGGACAAAACAATGTCAATTCTACATAAATTTTTTTCAGAAAACACAAAAAGAGGGAACACTTCACAACTCATTGCATGAGGCTGGTATCACTCTGACACCAAAACCAGCAAAGACATTATGAGAAAAGAAAACATAGACCACTATCCCTCATAAACATAGATGCAAAAATTCTTAACAAAATTATAGCAAATTAAATTTGAAAATATATAGAAATGATAATACATAATGGCTAAGTGGTATTTATCCATGAATGCAAGGCTGAATTTTTTGTTTTTGAATTTAATTTACCATATTAACACACTAAATGAGGAAAAAATATTATAATTTCAATAGATGAAGAAAAAAATTTAACAAAATTCAACACTCAATTATAATAGGAATTGAAGGGAATATCCTCCACCTGATTAAGGGCATCATCATCAATAATAAAAAGCTCACTAATTTGGCACTAAGATCAGGAATGAGTAAAGGAAGTTTGCTCTCACCATTTCTATTCATAATTGTACTGGATATCCTAACCAGTACAATGCAGCAAGAAAAAGAAATAAAAGGCATATGCAAAAATAAAAAAAAATAAAAAAAAGGAAGACATGATCATGTACAGAAAAAAATCCTAAGGGATCTGTAAAAAGTCCTGCTAGAACTTAAAAGAAAATTCAACAGGGTCACATAACACAAAGTACAAAAATAAATTTTTTTTCTACAGACTTGCAATTAAAAATTAGAAAATGAAAATTTTTAAACTCATTTATAACAGCATCAAAAAACAAAAGACTGGGACGTCCCTGGTGGCACAGTGGATAAGAATCCACCTGCCAATGCAGGGGACATGGGTTCGATTCATGGTCCAGGACGATCCCACATGCCATGGAGCAACTAAGCCCGTGTGCCACAACTACTGAGCCCACATGCTACAACTACTGAAGCCCACTCGCCTAGAGCCCGTGCTCTGCAACAAGAAAAGCCACCACACTGGGAAGCCTGCACACCACAACAAAGAGTAGCCTCCGCTCGCCAAAACTAGAGAAAGCCCATGCACAGCAATGAAGACTCAATGCAGCCACAAAAAAAAAAAAAAAAAAAAAAAAACCAAAACAAAAAAACCAAAAAACCATAATACTTAGGAATACATTTAATAAAAGATGAGAACACTGATGCTACAAAAAGTTGCAAAGGGAAATACAAGAAAAACTAAATACATGGAGAGATACACCATATTCATGGTCTAGAATGTTAAGATACCAATTCTCTCCAAATTATTCTAAAAATTCAATGCAGTCTCCTAGCAGATTTTTTGAAGAAATTGATAAGTTGATTCTACACTTATATAAAAATGCAAAGACAGAGAATAGCAAAAACAACCTAGAAAAAGAAGAATAAAGTTAGAAAACTCACAGTATCGATGCTGAAACATAATAAAACTACAGTAATCAAAACAGTATGGTTTTGATAAAGACAGATAATAAATCAATGGAACAAAATATAGAGTCCAGTAAATACCCCCATACTTTTATGGTCAAAGAGTTTGTGACAAAGGTGCCAAAGATAATTCAATGAGGAAAGGATAGTCTTTTCAACAAATGTTGCTGGAACATAGTTATCTATACGGAAAATAAATAAACCTTGACCCTTACTTCACACAATACCCCAAAATTTACTCAAAATGAATCACAGACTTAAAGGCAAAACTATAAAAATTCTAGAAGATAAAAAAAACTTTAAAACTTTGAGTATGAAATATTTCTTAAACAGGACACAGAAAGAATGAACATATACAGGTAACAACTAAGAGGCAGTTGGAGATAAGGTATCATAACGGGCTCTCATAGTGCTCTTGTTCATACTTCTTTTGCAACCCATATAACATCAAAATCATTCTTTCATTTTGACTAAATGTGAATAAAAAACTCTCCATCCAACTCCTGGAGCCCTTGGATCTTGACATAAAAACTTAACTTTTACAGAGAAAGAGAGAAATTGGAAGGTATGTTTTCCCACATCAAACTAGACAACAATGACATTTCAGAGAAAGATTTCAGAAAGAATCATAATGAAAAAGTCAGAAAAGTCAAAACCAAAAGGAAATGATGAAAATTTACCAGGTATATCTTTATGACAAGAGAGCATAAGTGAACTTTCTTTTATATGATGAGTATATTCCTAGAAAAGTAAGTATAAAAGCAAGCTTTTATAAAATGAAACTTTTTATTCAGTAGTAATTTCTTTATAAATTAATTTTATTATGAATCATATTATACAGAAAGACCCTTTCATGATTTCAATAACAAACCCTAATTTATAGTTTATATAATTCTAAATATTCCTAAGTTAGGTTATTTAAAGCCAAATATAGAGTTTAAATCTTAATGCAAATTGTAAACATACAATAAATTTACTTATCATAAGGGAAAAAAAATCAGGGACTAAAACTTGAGAGAAAATACCCATAAAGTTGATTTTTCATCTATAATCATACAAGTGCACCTTTTCAGCCATTTTCTGTGTAAAAATCACAAGAGGTTGACAAGAGAAAGTGGAAATGACATAGAAAAAAGAAAAAAAGTTTATAGCTATTCACAAATATAATAAGGACACAAGATAAGTGGACCCCAATAAGGAAGCAGTGTAGATACTTGATCCAAAATGTAACCTCTCTATATTTATCAGTCTCATTAAATCAATCACAGGCAGAAAGGAAGGAAGGAAGGAAGGAAGGAAGGGAGGGAGGGAGGGAGGGAGGGAGGGAGGGAGGGAGGGAGGGAGGGAGGGAGGGAGGAAGGAAGGAAGGAAGGAAGGAAGGAAGGAAGGAAGGAAGGAAGGAAGGAAGGAGAAGACACAGGCCAAGGCTTGCCAGAATAACTTACTAATTGGAACATTTAATAAAAATGCATAAGCATAGCTATTACACACCAAACACTAAGTATGTACAAGTAACAAATTACCTCTAACTCTTAAATAACCTTACAAGATGGGTATTATCCCATTTATCTTAACCCCAGAGAGGTTAAGAGATTTATCCAAAGCCATATCATCATCAATAGAAGAGAACGAATTTGAGCCTAGGTCTGTCCTTTGAAAACAGCAATTTAACTCCCAAATGGTGTCATACAACAATTTTTTAAAACAGATTGTGTCTCGTTTACAATGATTATAGTTATAAAAGAAATTCTTTAGGGAATTACAGGATACTAAACAATTCATAAAGTAGCAGCAATACTAGAAATTCCACTGAATGAGGCCAAAAATACCTACCAGAATTAAAGTAGAAAGCAATATGACTACAACATATTATTAATAAGACAGTTAAGAATCTTTCTTAAATTTCTAGGAAATTTCCATTAACCTTTGTTAACCCAACAGAAAGCCAAGAATAGGATGAAATAGCTTCGTAGTTCAATAAAAAAAATCTCAAACACTTCAGTCACATCTTAAGAAATCATTTCCAAAATAAACTATGGGTTAGGAGGTAAATAGGCACAATGAAAATAAAGCATACATGAAACAAAGATAACAACTCAAGCCTTAAACTATTCAGGGGAATATAGATAATTACAATGATTTATTAGAGGAAAAAAAAGTCTCTCTGATTAAATACCATTCTGAAAACAAGCAGTCATTGACAGGGAATAAAATTATTTTAAATTGAAGGAAAGAAACATGATCATAATACTCCATCTAAAACATCTATGCAAAAACGAGATGTCCAAAACCTATATAGATAACTAGAATGCATCCTATCAAGAAACTGAGTGAAAAAAAAATTTATATCTCAAATATACAGGAAAAGAATTAAACTTAGACATGGAAAGCATACTTCCAAAGCATAAAAAAAGGAAGCCATTCACTAGCATACCAACTCAATGAAGCCATTCCACATCTTGCTGAAGTACAGACTATTAAAATATAATAACTGCACTCAGTCAATAAAGTGTTACATTAAAATAAAAAATCAGCACAAAAGATTCTGTGAAAGTAAATGAAATTTCTACCTTTGGCCATTTGGGATTGAGAAGTCGAGCTTTGATTGCATCATCCAGTGCCTTGTCATACTGCTGGATTTTCATATAGGCTGCAGATCTATTGCTGTATAAGATGCAGTTCTGAGGGTCAACAGCCAGAGCTTCATTGTACAGAACAATAGCTGTGTGGAAATCTCCATCATGACAGGCCTGATTACTCTGACGAACTTTCTCAACAAATTCAGCTTTGCTCAGCACTGGTCCATCAGGACTTCTCCGGCCAACAGTCTTAGCACCAAAGAGAGGAATCTACAAACAAAGAAACTTTGTGAAACCAAGTTCAGATAATCCAGAGAGGTTCCTTGCCTGAATTTCAAGAGAACATGGACATTCTTCAAAGTCTGCTTTGTATTATAGTTAACTTTTGTGCCCTAAAAGACAACAGACTTTCCAAGAAGCAGCCAACATAGTATCTTAAATACATATCTATCAATATACATGTATGTGTGTTCAAATATATATAGTTATAAACATACATTTTATATATGTATACATTTTTGATTGAGACAATGAATGAATAAATGCAAAAAAGTACTCAGGATTTTCCTTGGCAATTTAAAGATACAATAAGAAAAAAACCAAAATACAAACCAATGCAGACAATATGATCTCAATTATGTTAAGATGGTTGCACTTAAGAAATTAATGAAAGGAACAAGAGCTAAATATTAACTATGCTAAATTATCTTTGGATTATAAGATTATAAGTTATTTTCTTAAAATTTTCTCTTATCCAAATGTTATTTAGGCAGTAAGCACATATAAGTTTTAAATTTTTAAAAAATAAACTTTTTAAAAATAAATGTTCATGTACCAATGAATCTTTTTAGATTGGCTAAATTTGGTAACTATAACTTTGCAACTACCATGGAATTTCAAAGACAAACAGCTTTTGGAGATAACCAAAAAGAAAAAAAAAAAAAGAAGAAGAAGAAATTCGCTGTGAATTGTATCTGGGCAATTTAAGACCTGTCTTTGACGTTGATTTTTCCAAATCACTAAGTTTTCTATGACTTTATAGCAGTGACCTTAAAACAAAAGGGAGTGAATGAGTCAAGTGTTATTCATTTTTAAAAGAGGAAAATTATAAACTGCATTAGAATCCCAAGGATAGAAACTTAAGACAGCAGTATCAAGAGACATAGTTTGCAATTTAAAGCAGTCTAGCCCTAAGTGAAATTACAGCAAAAAGTATAATTTCTTTCCCCATGTCTTACCTTTAAGACTCAGTCCAGTCCCTCCATTCAAATGTGGACAGGTCTAATACGTAACACATCAACATGTACAAAAGTAATAGATTCCTCACAGAGGTATTTGCACTAAAAAAGAACAGACTTCACAGAGAGGAGGAAGAAGACAAAGCTAATCTCTCACACAGGCAACCAGATGTTTTCCTCTGCTTATAGGGATATCATATCCTAGATTTCCAGGACAATTTTAAATATCCTATAAGTTGCAAATATCAGTGCCCAAGTTATATCCCTCAACTACTTCATATCAGAAGTGACCAATAATGTACTCTGGTTAAGGTTTTTGTTTTTGTTTTTTATTTTTAATTATGATCATATTGCTTGAAAGTGAATGGACTAAGGAATACTTACCAAACAACCAGGATTTTCCTAAACAGCCCTGATTTTTAATTATTTCATCCACATCATCAAACTAATGTGGAAGACATTGACAATGTATAAGACTGATTTCATTTTGGAAAATAAATACAGTCATCATGACTGTACTTAAAGGTAGTACTAGCCATAAGTTATAGAAACAAATTCTACATTTGAAAATTCAGGGGTACAACATAAAAATAGCAGTAACAGCCTTTAAAAGTAAAATCATTAGGTTCCTACAAAGCCTAAAAGTGAAAAAGACACAATTCTACTAATTACAGCATTCCCTGCTTTTTAGGGTAATTTGGTTCAATGCCAAAATAGATAAGAATCAAATTAAAAAAAGAAAGAGTCTGCATTCTATTACCTCCATATACAGTAATACAAAGTAACATTTTTCCAAAACATGTTCCAAGGAACCCCTAGGTCCTCAGGAGACTGGGATGAACAAAGTTAAATTTCTTTTTTAATGGAAGACCTCTAAGAGCTTTTATTTTGTACACTGTGAATCTGAGAGAGGAGATTATGAGATGAAAGTACCTTTTTGGTGGAGTGCCTAGGTGGACCAGAAAATGCTTGAAACACTGATGTAAAACTATTAAATAAGGTCTATGAGAGCAAAGAAAAACACCATGGAAAAGTCAGTGCTAGTGCAGAAAGATTGTAAACACTAGAGGAGAACTCAAACACCATCATCATTACCAACTGCCCACAAATTTAACAGAAAAGGCACTCTAGTAAGTGTCCACAGGAGCATCTAATTTGTCAAAATATGCCTGTATCTACTCAGCTCATTACAATGTGGTCCTTAGGAAGCTAAGAAATAGCCATTTTTGTGTAGTTTTTTAAAAGGGATATAATTTGCCTAGTCCTTCTCTATCTTATCTGCAACTGATAAACTTGGCAATATAGAGAGATAAAAAAAGACTGGTCTGTATTTATCAGATTATATATATAGTACTTGGAATAAAGCAGCCATATTAAATTCACAGACTACTAGGGTGAATATATAATACTACTTAAGGAGACAAAGAAAAATAAAATTTTGAAATGCAACCAGTAATAAATAAATAAATAAAAAGATATCACAAACAAAACTAGACCAACACACATCATAGTCAAACCACTAAAAATCAATAACAAAGAGAAAATGTTAAAGCAAACAGGAGAAAAAAAGACACATTACCTTCAAAGAGGCTACAAACCGTGAACTCAACAGAAATGATGGAAGCTGAATTAGAAGCTAGCCTAAAATTCTACACCCAGAGAAAATACTATTCAAAAATGAAGTGGAAACAGGAATGATCATACATTACTGGTGGAATTTTAAATGGTTCAGCCATTGTGGAAAACAGTTTGGCAGGTCTTCAGAGTTGAACATAAAGTTACCATATGACCCAGAAATTACACTCCTGCGTATCTACTCAAATGAACTGAAAATGTATAACCACACAACATGTACACAAATGTTCATAGCAGAATTATTTATAATAGCCAAAAAGTATAATAACACAAATATCCATCAACTGATGAGTGAATCAACAAAATGTGGCACAGCCACACAATGGAACCAAAAAAAAGGAACAAAACACTAATACACATGAGAATATGGATGAACCTTTAAAACACTACGTTAAGTGAAAGAAGCTAGAAACAATTGGCCCCATACCGTATGATTCCATTTATATTAAATGTCCATAGTACGCAAATCCATGGAGACAGAAAGCAAATTAGTGGTTGCCAAGGGCCAGAGATAGGGGGAAATAGATTAGATAGTGGTGATGGCTGTGAATATACTAAAATCTACTAACTTGTACAATTTTAAACAGTGAAGTTAATGGTGTGTTAATTTTTAAATGTAAAATAAATATTTTTTCAAACACAAACTGATGCAATTCATCAACATCAGGCCCACACCAAAAGCAATACTAAAAGAAATACTGAAGGAAAACAATTTTAGACAGAAACATGGAAACGTAGAAAGGAATGAATAATATTGGTAAAGGCAAACATATGAATAAATATAAGTGAACATCAGCTATACAAAACAGTAACTGTCATGTGAAGTTTAATATATATATAACAAAATATATCTACAGATAAAAGATATATGTAGTTGTAGATATAGGAAATAAGTGGGGCTAAAGTTCTCTAAGATAAAAATTAATTAAAAAATTAAAGTAAAAAATAAAAAAGTTCTCTCAGAAAGTGTTTCTCAAATCTTAATGTACATAAAAATCAACCGAAAGATCTTCTTAAACTGCAGATTCTGATTCACTAGGTTTATAATGAGGCCTGAAATTTTGCCTAACAAGCTCCTGATGATACTGGCACTGCTGGCCTATAAGCAACACTTTGAGTTTCAAGGTTCTAGCAGAATCAGGTAAGTTATGAAATTTGTAATTCTATAACCATAATTGATAGGCATTTTATGAGAGGTGAACCAGTGAATAAAAACCACTAAATGACCTTATTCCTGTTAAAATACCCATTCTTGTAAAGGTAAAATCATGACTCCCATACAAATATAAGATGACACACATCAAAGATTTTATTTAACTCATTAACTAATGAGTAAGCCAGTAAATATTACAACCATTTCAGAGATGAATTAAACATACAGGCAATCAGAAATGTCAAAATGAATTTCTAAACAGATGCTGATTAAATCAAATTTATATTTTTACGGCAAGATAAGTTTAAACATAAAATTTTTCTCTGCTCCTCTCTGCCTCCTCCCTCCCCTTTAGTGAGGATTGCGCATCTACACTATCCAGACCTTCTTAGAAGATAACCTTCCTTCTTAATCTTATAAGGGGTCTCAATGACCCATGACCCACTACTCACTTTGAGTCTGTTTATTTGTAGCACCCCTTTCTTCTAATTCATGGTAGGCTCCTTTTGATCATATTTATTTCAATAAAAAATAGTTATCTTTCCCTGATTTTAGCATACTTCACTTTGGGAGTGTCATGGGTGACCCAAGACACACGACTTACTTTGTAAGTGCAGATCTGGATTGTGTAAACTGTCAACACATTTGACATATAACCCTTTGTCTCAAAAACTTATATAACTGTGCTTTGACCTCCAACACGCAAAATAGTCCTCAGAGTTGCTTTGTGAAAGACTGTCTCCCATGTTATAATCCTCAGGTTGGCTCCAATAAAAATTTTCCATTTCTTTCTAAGACTACCGATTATTTCGTGGACAATGCAAACTGACCTTCAAGGAGGAGGAAAGTGAAATCAATCATCCCTCCACCTGGAGAGAATAATCTGCATATCTAGGCACAAAAATACTTTGCATTGCTATTAGTTATCTACAATGTACAGGGCTAGAGAGTAGTTCAAAGACAACGAAAGGTGCAAAAAGACAATGAAAGGTGCAAATTTCACAGGATCAGACAACCCACAAGGGCACACTCCGTTCCTAACAACGTAGTTTTCCACTGAAGATAACCAGTAATCTTTTTCCAAGTCCATTTCAAGTCTTTCACAATTTTTCCTGACAGTCCCAAAGTACAGTACACTAGAATCAGAGAAAAGGAACTATGTAAATATGATCAAAAGAAGCCTGCCATGAAATAGTTAGAAGGAAGAGGTGTTACAAATAAACATACTCAATCCAGCAGGAATCTAGAAATGTATAATTAATAAAAATATAATTCTCCATGTACTCAGCATCATTCAAAGGAGAGTGAAACCTAGGTCAAAGGACACAAGCACAGGATTCTGAACTTTACAGTCAACAATATTCACAAAACCTACACTTTAATACAGTGTAAGAGCTGGGATTGGCAGGAGTGATCCTTGATCACCTGACAAGTGTTCTCTGAGGTATAAACAGGATTGTAGTCTAACCCTTTCTCTCACCTCCTTCTTTTTAAAGTTAATTCTTAGAATTTGAAAGAACTTTTAGAAGATCTAAATCAGAGCTTAGGAAACTTCAGCATGTGAGTTAAAGCAACCTGCTACCTGTTTTTGGAAATAAAATTTTATTCGACCATAGCCACACCCAATTGTTTATATGTTGTCTATGGCTGCTTTTGTACTACAATGGCAGTTTAGTAGTTGCAACAGAGACTGTACAGCCTATAAAGCCTAAAATATGTACTACCTAGCCCTGTATAGAAAAAGTTTGCCAACCTCTGATCTAAATCAATCACTGACAATACTTTCTTGACCCCCTTTTTCAGATCTCTTAACTGTATACTTTCAGACAACTAATTGAGAAAATACAAAGAAATAGCAAAGGCTACTCTTACTGCCTTTAAATACATATATATTTTATGAATCAAAACAGTATCTATACATATTTGAAAAAAAACCAGAGGCATGGATGTAAACAAGTTATTTTATTTACTCAGTCTACAGATAATTCTTGGTATACATGTGAATTGAAACATGACCTTCCTTGGAATCCACATAACAGCAGGAAGCAGTGATCTGGTAGAAGTTTCCTTGCTGCAGAGAATAAAAGTTTATGCTGGTTAACCAATTCTGCTATCTGTTATAAGAAATAATGTCTTGATAGCAACTATTCTATTGTTTTTGCCAAACATCTTTCAAAATGTGATAGGCTTATACGAGCATACTTTGGTAACATTGCCAGTTCAGTTTCAGACCCCTGCAATAAATCAAATATCACAAGAAAGCGAGTCACATGAATTTTTCAGTTTCCCAGTGCATTTAAAAATCATGTTTACACTAAGCTGCAGTCTGTTAAGTGTGCAATAGGATTATGTTTAAAAAAAGTATACATACCTTAATTTAAAAATACGTTATTGTGGGACTCCTCTGGTGACACAGTGGTTAACAATCTACCTGCCAATGCAGGGGACACAGGTTTGATCCCTGGTCTGGGACGATCCCACATGCTGTGGAGCAACTAAGCCCATGCACCACAACTACTGAGCCCACATGCCACAACTACTGAAGCCCACACACCTGGAGCCTGTGCTCCACAACACGAAAAGCCACTGTAATGAGAAGCCCACGCACGGCAACAAAGAGTAGCCCCTGTTCGCCACAACTAGAGAAATCCCACATGTAGCAACAAACCCCCACAACACAGTCAATAAATAAATAAATTTATATTTTTTTAAATATGTTTTCGGGTCCTCCACCTTCCAAGGCTCCTCCAGGCCGTTGGTCCTAGAAGTACAGGAGAGAAGCGGTAGAGGGAAAAGGAGAGAGGCCGAAGCGGGGAGGGACCATCTGGGATCAGAGGATCAGGGGAACAACAGAAGGCATTTCCGCTGCCCACTGGCCCGAGAAGACTGCTGGGGTCCCAGGCCTGGTCTCCAACTCTCCAGGGTCCCTTCCCAGATGCACTGGTCCTGGGGACATTGCAGCATGGCAGGGGACGAGGAAGAGAGGCAGACCAGTGCTGGAACGTTCCAGGAGCAGAGGACCAGGGGAGGTGCAGAGGACCTTTCCCTGCCCACTTGGACCCAGCAGGCCTTCTGGGCTCCCGAGTCTGGTCCCTCGTCTCTCCGGCTAAGTGGCTCATACAGGTGTGGGAGTGAGGGAGGAGAGGAGAAGAGGAAGAGAGGCAGACAGCAGTGGGGGGTATACCTTGCAGGACCGGAGGATCAGGGAGACACTGCGGGAAATCTCCCTACCCACTTGGCACCGGGAGGCCTGTTGCACCCCCAGGCCTGGTCTTTGGTCCTGCAGGGGCCCCTCTAGGTCTCACTGGTCATAGGGGTGTAGAAGGAAAACAGGAGAGAAGAGCAAAGGCAGGTAGGGGAGGGGCCTTCTGGGATTGGAGAATCAAGGGAGGCAGAGAAGGTATTTCCCCTGCCCACTAGCCCTGGGAAGCCTACTAGGCTCACGGACCTGGTCTTTCACACTCCAGGGCCCCTTCCAGCAGCTTGGGACCTAGGAGAGTGGGGGGTGGGGGAGAGGAAGAGAGGCAGACAGGGACCCTACGAGACTGGGAGATCTGGGGAAGTGCCACAGGCATTATCCTAGCCCAGTTGGCCCTGGGAAGCCTGTTGGGCATCAGAGTCTGGTCTCCTGCCTTCCAGTGCCCCCTCCAGCTGTGAGAGTCCTAGGGGAATAGAAGAGAGGTGGTGAGGAAGAAGAGAACCCAAGGGGGAGCAACCCGCTAACATTGGAGGACTAGGGGAGGTGCCTAGCATTTCTCCCACCAACTCGGGCCAGGGGAGCCCACTGGGTACCTCGACCTGGTCCTTTGCCGCCAGGACCAGAGGCATTCCTGGGCCCCTCTGCCTCATTGGGCCTAAGCCCCATTCCCCACCACCCCAGGGCCTTTTCTAAGCATAGGCCCTGACCAATGCCTAACCTCCACCCCCACCCCCCCACATGCCTTGTCTAAGCCCCGCCTCCACAGCCAAGGCCTTTTCTGGCTTTTTTTTCTTTTTTCTTCCCACCTCCTCACTTCGGCTATTGCAGTGGTTTTACCTTCCAGTTGTTGCTCCTTCTTTTTTTTTTTTTTTTTTTTTTTTTTTCATTTTCCTGCTCCACATGGCTTGTGGCATCTTGATTCACAAACCCAGGGTCAGACCTGAGCTCCTGAGATAGGAGCTCTGAGTCCAGAACATTGGACTAACAGGGAAACCCAGATCCCAGGGAATATTCATCAGAGTGAGGTCTCCCAGAGGTTCTCACCTCAACACCAAGACCCAGCTATACTCAACAGCCTACAAACTCCAGTGCTTGAAACCTCAGGCCAAACACCCAGTGGGACAGGAACACAATCCCACCCATCCAAAGTGGGTGAATATGAGACAACAAAATATGTTTTATTTTGAAAGAACAAGATGAAGGAACGAGGTAAAAATACATAAGATCAAATAAATGAAGAGGAAATAGGAAAATTTCCTGAAAAAGAATTCAGAGTAATGATAGTAAAGATGATCCAAAATCTCTATAACTAATAGAGAAAATATAAGAAACAGTTAATAAGGACTCAGAAGAACTAAAGAGCAAACAAAAAGAAAGAGATAACAAAATAACTGAAATTAAAAATACTATAGATGCTATAAACAGCAGAATAACTGAGGCAGAAGAACGAATAAGTGAGTTGGAAGATAGAATGGGGGAAATAACTCCCACAGAGCAGGAAAAAGAAAAAAAAAATAAAAAGAATGGAAGAAACCTTAGTGACAACATTAAGCACACCAACATTCAAATCATAGGCATCCCAGAAGAAGAAAAAAAGAACACGTCTGAGAAAATATTTGAAGAGGTTATAGTGGAAAACTTCCCCAACATGGGAAAGGAAATAATGAACCAAGTCCAAGAAGCACAGAGTCTCATACAGAATAAACCCAAGGAGAAATACACCAAGGCACATATTAATCAAACTAACGACAATTAAACACAAAGAAAAAATATTAAAAGCAGCAAGAGAAAAGCAACAAATAACATATAAGGGAAAACCTATAAGGATAACAGCTGACCTTTCTACAGAAACTCTGCAGGCCAGAAGGGAATGGCAGGATATACTGAAAGTCCTGAAAGAGAGAAACCTACAGCCAAGAATACTCTACCCAGCAAGAATCTCATTCAGATTTGAGGGAGAAATCAAAAGCTTTCCAGACAAGCAAAAGTTAAAAGAATTCAGCACCACCAAACCAGCCTTACAACAATTGCTAAAGGAACTTTTCTAAGCAGGAAACACAAGAGGAGGAAAAGACCTACAAAAACAAACCCAAAACAATTAAGAAAATGGTAACAGGAACATACATGTCAATAATCACCTTAAATGTAAATGGATTAAATGCTCCAACCAAAAGACACAGACTGGTTGAATGCATACAAAAGCAAGACCCTTACATATGCCGTCTACAAGAAACCCACTTCAGACCAAGGGACACATATAGGCTGAAAGTAAGGGGATGGAAAAAGATATTCCATGCAAATGGAAGTCAAAAGAAAGCTGGAGTAGCAATACTCATATAAGACAAATTGGACTTTAAAGGAAAGACTATTACAAGAGACAAGGAAGGACACTACATAATGATCAAGGGATCCATCCAAGAACAAGATACAACAATTGTAAATATCCACGCACGCAACATAGGAGCACCTCAATACATAAGGAAAATGCTAACAGCCATAAAAGGGGAAATCAACAGTAACACAATAATAGTAGGAGACTTTAACACCCCACTTACATCAATGGATAGATCATCCAAACAGAAAATAAATAAGGACACTCAAGCTTTAAATGACATATTAGACCATCTCAACTTAATTGATATTTATAGGACATTCCATCCAAAAACTACCAAATGCACTTTCTTCTCAGGTGCACATGGAACACTCTCCAGGACAGATCACATCTTGGGTCACAAATCAAGCCTCAGTAAATTCAAGAAAACTGAAATCATATCAAGCATTTTCTCTGACCACAATGCCATGAGACTAGATATCAGCTACCTGAAAAAAACTGTAAAAAATACAAACACATGGAGACTAAACAAAACACTATCAAACAACCAAGAAATCACTGAAGAAATCAAAGAAAAAATCAAAAAATACCTAGAAACAAATGACAATGAAAATACAACAACCCAAAACCTATGGGATGCAGCAAAAGCAGTTCTAAGAGGAAAGTTTATAGCAATACAGTCCCCACCTCAAGAAACAAGAAAAATATCAAATAAACAACCTAACCTCACACCTAAAACAACTAGAGAAAGAAGAACAAAAAAACCCCAAAGTGAGCAGAAGGAAAGAAATCATAAAGATCAGAGCAGAAATAAATGAAAAAGAAATAAAGGAAACAATAGCAAAGATCAATGAAATTAAAAGCTGCTTCTTTCAGAGGATAAACAAAATGGATAAACCATTAGCCAGACTTATCAGGAAAAACAAGGAGAAGATGCAAATCAACAGAATTAGAAATGAAAAAGGAGAAGTAACAACGGACACCACAGAAATACAAAAGATCATGAGAGACTACTACAAACAACTATATGCCAACAAACTGGATAACCTGGAAGAAACGGATAAATTCTTAGAAAAGTACAATCCTCCAAGACTGAACCAGGAAGAAATAGAACATATGAACAGACCAATCACAAGTACGTAAATGGAGACTGTGATTAAAAATCTCCCAACAAACAAAAAGCCCAGGGCCAGATGGATTCACAGGTGAATTCTATCAAACATTTAGAGAAGAGCTAACACCTATCCTTCTCAAACTCTTCCAAAATATAGCAGAAGGAGGAATACGCCCAAACTCATTCTATGAGGCCACTATCACCCTGATACCAAAACCAGGCAATGATGTCACAAAAAAAGAAAATGACAGGCCAATATCCCTGATGAATATAGATGCAAAACTCCTCAACAAAATACGAGCTGGCAGAATCCAACAGCACATTAAAAAGATCATACACCATCATCAAGTGGGCTTTACCCCTGGAATGCAAGGATTCTTCAATATATGCAAATCAATCAATGTGATACATCATATAACAAATTGAAGGATAAAAACTATGAACATCTCAAGAGATGCAGAAAAAGCTTTTCACAAAATTCAACATCCATTTACGATAAAAACTCTCCAGAAAATGGGCATAGAAGGAAATTACCTCAACATAATAAAAGCCATATATGACAAACCAACAGCCAACATCGTTCTAAATGGTGACAAACTGAAAGCATCCCCTCTAAGAACGGGAACAAGACAAGGGTGCCCACTCTCACCATTATGATTCAACATAGTTTTGGAAGTTTTAGCCACAGCAATCAGAGAAGAAAATGAAATAAAAGGAATCCAAATTGGAAAAGAAGAAGTAAAACTGTCACTCTTTGCAGATGACATGATATTATACATAGAAAACCCTAAAGATGCTACCAGAAAACTGCTAGCACTGATCGATGAATTTAGTAAAGTAGCAGGATACAAAATTAATGCACAGACGTCTCTTGCATTCCTATACACTAGCAACAAAAGAGCAGAAAGAGAAATTAAGGAAACTCTCCCATTTACCATTGCAACAAAAAGAATAAAATACCTAGGAATAAACCTGCCTAAGGAGGCAAAAGACCTGTATGCAGAAAACTATAAGACACTGATGAAAGAAGTCAAAGACAATACAAACAGATGGAGGGACATACCATGTTCTTGGATTGGAAGAATCAATATTGTGAAAATGACTGTCCTACCCAAAGCAATTTACAGATTCAATGCAATTCCTATCAAATTATCAATGACAATTTTCACAGAACTAGAACAAGAAATCTTATGATTTGTATGAAAACACAAAAGACCCCGAATAGCCAAAGCAATCTTGAGAAGGAAAGATGGAGTTGGTGGAATTAGGCTTCCTGACTTCAAACTATACTACAAGGCCACAGTGATCAACACAGTATGGTACTGGTACAAAAACAGAAAGGAAGATCAATGGAAAAGAATAGAGAACCCACAGGTAAACCCACACACATATGGGCAGCTTATCTTTGACAAAGGAGGCAAGAATATACAATGGAAAAAAGACTGCCTCTTCAATAAGTGGTGCTGGGAAAATTGGACAGCTACGTGTAAAAGAATGAAATTAGAACAATTCCTAACACCATACACAAAAATAAACTCAAAATGAATTAAAGACCTAAATGCAAGGCCAGACACTATAAAACTCCTAGAGGAAAACATAGGCAGAACACTCTGTGACATACATCAAAGCAAGATCCTTTTTGACCCACTTCCTAGAATTGTGGAAATAAAATCAAGAATAAACAAATGGGACTTAATGAAACTTAAAAGCTTTTGCACAGTGAAAGAAACCATAAACAAGACAAGAAGACAACCCTCAGAATGGGAGAAAATACTTGTCAACAAAGCACCGGACAAAGGATTAATCTCCAAAATATACAAGCAGCTCATGCAGCTTAATACCAAAAAAGCAAATAACCCAATCCACAAGTGGGCAGAAGATCTAAATAGAGATTTCTCCAAAGAAGACATGCAGATGGCTAACAAACACATGAAAAGATGCTCAGCATCAGTAATCATTAGAGAAATGCAAGTCAAAGCCACAATGAGGTATCACCTCACTCCTGTCAGAATGGCCATCATCAAAAAATCTAGAAACAATACATGTTGGAGAGGGTGTGGAGAAAAGGGAACTCTCCTGCACTGTTGGTGGGAATGTAAGCTGGAACAGCCACTATGGAAAACAGTTTGGAGGTTCCTTAAGAAACTAAAAATGGAACTACCATGTGACCTAGTAATCCCACTACTGGGCATATACCCAGAGAAAACCATAATCCCAAAAGAAACATGTACCATAATGTTCATTGCAGCACTATTTACAATAGCCAGGACATGGAAGCAACCTAAATGCCCATCAACAGATGAATGGATAAAGAAGGTATGGCCCATATACAGAATGGAATATTACTCAGCCATAAAAAAGGAATGAAATTGAACTATATGTAATGAGATGGATAGACCTAGAGACTGTCATACAGAGTGAAGTAAGCCAGAAAGAGAAAAACAAATACCGTCTGCTAACTCATATACATGGAATCTAAAAAAATGGTACTGATGAACCCAGTGACAGGGCAAGAATAAAGATGCAGATGTAGAGAATGGACTTGAGGACACAGGGCTGGCAGGGGCGGCATAGGGAAAGCTGGGACGAAGTCAGAGAGTAGCATAGACATAGATACACTACCAAATGTAAAATAGATAGCTAGTTGGAAGTTGCTGTATAACACAGGGAGGTCAACTCGATAATGGGTGACGCTTTAGAGGGCCAGGACAGGGAGGGTGGGGGGGAGTTGCGGGAGGGAGGGGATATGCGGATATGTGTATAAATACAGCTGATTCACTGTGGTGTACCTCAAAAGCTGGTACAAGAGTGTAAAGCAATTTTATTCCAATAAAGAGCTTAAAAATAATAATAATAAAAATATATATATTATTGCTAAAAATGGTAACCACTGTCTGAGTCTTCAGTGAGTGGTAATCTTTTTGCTGGTGGAGGGTCTGGCCTCAGAGTTGATGGCTGCTGACTGATCAGGGTGGTGGTTGCTGAAGGCTGGGGTGGCTGTGGCAATTTCTGAAAATAAGACAACAGTGAAGTCTGCCTCATCGATTGACTCTTCCTTTCATGAACGATTTCTCTGTAGCACATAGTGCTGTTTCACAGCATTTTACCCACAGTAGAACTGTCAAAATTGGAGTCAATCCTCCCAAACCCCGCCACTGCTTTATCAACTAAGTTTATGTAATATTCTAAATCCTTTATCTTCAATTTCAACAATCTTACAGCTTCTTCACCAGGAGTAGATTCCATCTCAAGAAACCACTTCCTTCACTCATTTATAAGAAGCATTCCTCATATGTTAAAGTTTTATCATGAGATTGCAACAATCCAGTCACACCTTCAGGGTCCACTTCTAATTCTAGTTCTCCTGCTGTTTCCACAACATCTGCAGTTACTTTCCCCATGGAAGTCTTGAACCCCTGTAAAGTCGTCCATAAGGGTTGGAAGCAACTTCTTCCAAACTTCTTTTAATGTTGATATTTTGACCTCTTCCCATGAATCATGAATGTTCTTAATGGCATCCAGAATGGTGAATCCTTTCCAGATGTTTTCAATTCACTTTGCCCACATCAATCATTAGAATCACCATCTATGGTGACTATAGCCTTACGAAATGTATTTCTTAGATAATAAGACCTGAAAGTCGAAATTACTCCTTGATCCATGGGCTGCAAAATGAGGTTGTGTTAGCAGGCATGAAAACAACACTAATCTCATTGTACATCTCTAACAGAGTTCTTGGGTGAAGAGGTGCGTTGTCAATGAGCAGTAATATTTTGAAAGGAAACATTTTTTCTTAGCAGTAGGTCTCAACAGTGGGCTTAAAATATTCAGTAAACTGTGTTGTCAACGGATGTGCTGTCATCCAGGCAGAGTCAATTTAGCATAATTCCCAAGAGCCCTAGGATTTCTTGAATAGTAAATATCATTGGCTTCAACTTAAAGTCACTAGCTGATTAGCCTCTAATAAGAGTCAGCCGGTCCTTTGAAGCTTTAAAGTCAGGCACTGACTTCTCTCTAGTTATGAAGTCCTAGATGGCATCTTCTCCCAATAGAAGGCTATTTCATCTACGTTGAAAATCTGTTGTTTAGTGTAGCCACATTTATTAATTATCTTAGCTAGATCTTCTGGATAACTTGCTGAAGCTTCTACATCAGCACTGCTGCTTCACCTTGCACTTTTATGTTATGGAGATGGCTTTTTTCCTTAAACCTCATGAACCAACCTCTACTAGCTTCACACTTTTCTTCTGCAGCTTCCTCACCTCTGTTAGCCTTCACAGAAGTAAAGAGAGTTAGGTCCTTGCTCTGGATTAGGCTTTGGCATAAGGGAATGTTGTGGTTGGTTGGATCGTCTACCCAGACTGTTCAAACTTTCTCCATATCAGTAATAAGGCTGTTTCGCTTTGTGTGTATTCACTGGAGTAGCACTTTTAATATCCTTCAAGAACTTTTCCCTTTCATTCATAACTTAGGTAAGTGGCCAAGTTTTTAGTCTATCTCAGCTTTTGACATATCTTCCTCACTAAGCTTAATCATTTCTAGCTTTCAATTTAAAGTGAAAGATTTGCAACTCTTCCTTTCATTTGACCACTTGGAGGCAACTGTAGAGTATATTCATTGGCCTAATTTCAATACTGTGGTGTCTCACGAAATAGGGAGGCTCAAGGAGACAGAGAGAGATAGGAGAATGACCAATCAGTGGAGCAGTCAGGACACACACAACACTTACCAATCAAGTTTGACATCTTATGTGGGCGCAATTCGTGGTGTTCCAAAACAACCACAATACTAACATCAAAGATCACTGAACACAGATCACCATAATAAATATAATAATAATGAAAATTTTTGACATATTGTGATAATTACCAAAATGTGACAAAGAGATACGAAGTGAGCAAATGCTGCTGGAAAAAAATGCCACCAATAAACTTGCTCAATGCAGAATCACCAGAAACCTTTAATTTAAAAAAAAAAAAGAAAATGTAATATCTGCAAAGTGCAATAAAGTGAAGCACAGTAAAATGAGGTACAAACTGCTCATACTTTAGCCAATGACAAAACTGCCAATATTTATATTAAGAGTAGATATGCTTTAGATAGCTCATGATTTTGAAATGTATAAGCAACATGGCTGTCTTACTTCTAGTAGAAATAAAATTCAAAATGGCCCCCACGTTCAGGAATTATTGGATGCAATACTTTTACCTGCCACTTTAGCTATTATTAAGATTCCTGGGCATTCTGAACTTTACTCTCTGAAATTTAATGGAAATCACCTTGCTGACATTTCCACAAGGAATGCTGCCCTTATAGGAACCAAAAATAGCCAAACCTCTGTCATGGTCAAAAGGGATATTTCTCCAAATGACAACTTAGAAAAACTGGCTAGAGAAGCCCAACAATTGGCCTCAGAAAAAGAAAAACAAGATTGGAAACAACAATTGTTGATAAAAAGAGAAAGATCTGGTTTGGACCAAGTAACAACCAAGTCCTATTCCCAGTCCTCACCACTGTACATGCAGTAAACCACTGGTCTACTGACAAAATGATAGCCTTCATGAATCAATACTGGTGAGAAAACATTAACAAGGCCACAAAAAATGTCTATCTCACTTGCCCCATTTATCTGAAGTACAACCCAGGGAAGCCTGTTTGTACTTCTCTCACACATTTTAAATTGCCTAATGGACCATCTGAGGTCTGGCAAATGGATTTCATATAACTTCCTCTGTCTCATGGATATATATATGTTTTAGTCATGGTCTGTAGGTTATCACACTGGACTGAAGGCTCCCCTTGCAGAAAGGCTACTGCCTCCTTTGCGGCTAAAAAGTCCTTTTGGAAAAAAATTATCCCTACCTAGGGAACACCTCTGAACTTCATAGTGATTCAGATACCCATTTAATGGCCAGGTACTTCAACAAGTCTGTGCCAGTTTTATAATACTTTCACTGTGCTTACCATCCTCAACCCTCTGCTTTAGTCAAATACACTAAGGGCATTATTAAGACTCAACTGGAAAAATCTGTAGAAGCTCTCCAAATACCTTGGCCAAAAGCATTGCCACTGGTCCTTTTAAATTTTAGGTCCACCCCTTTTGGAATTCATAAACTCTCACCCTTTGAGATAGTCACAGGATGCCTAAGGCATTTGGCTCCTGGTTCTTTTGATGCACAACTGATAAAAGGAGAGATACTTCAATATTGCAAAGGTCTAACTGCTTCTATTAAAAATAACCATGCTTTGGTAGAGCAATCTTTTCATAGTGCACTTTCAGGAGACAAAGTACTTAAGGATCACACCTTGAGATCTGAAGATCTCATCTACTGGAAAAGACACATCCAGTAGAGCTCTCTTCAACCTCACTGGAAAGGCCCCTATCAGGTACTGCTAATCAATCCTTGTACCACCAAACTTCAAGGAACAGACTCCTAGATTCAAGTAACACACCTAAAGAAAGCACCAAACCCCAACTGGACCTGCACATCATCTGCTGACCTGAAAGTAAAGATTTCCTAGAACTGAAGCAGATGACATCTGATGAGACAGCTTTGCCAAGATATCCGGACCAGGCCTGTTGGAACTTTGCAATCAGACCTTTGATGATGACATAGCACTTCAAATGATCTCCAGTGTCTACGATCTTGATAACATGGATTTTGTTAACATGGATTTTACAATGGTGAGTCAAAAATTATCCACACTCTGGCTGTAGAATTTATTGTAATTAATTTTTAGAAAAGACAAATACATCATTTTTGACACAATCTCCTTGCATTACAATACACTTTGTCCATCTGTCAACAAGCTATCATATTCCTTCATTAAAAAATGTTTTAGGCTGAGCTGTGAGCCACGAATGTACCGCTGTCTTCACTTCATCAGAAGTGAATCTGCCTGCTTCTTGATGGCTAACACTTGTGCAACCATCCTCGAACTTCTCTAGCCATTCATACACACTTCTTCACAAGAAAACACTTTCTCCATACTGCGTGCAAAATCTTCAATAAATAACAACACCAGGTACACCCTCAGACCACAAAAAACGAATCACTGCAGGCTGCTCTTCTTTTGTGAAAATCACAAGTGTGGCATCCATTTTTGCTCTCACCACAGTTACAAATGAACTGATGTAACACGTTCACAGCTGCACAGCAGTGACTGGGGAGACAATAGCTGAACGAAAAGTGCTGATAAGACAGTGCGGCCAACAGAAGTTTTAATATAACCGGAGTGCGAATATTTTTTGTCTCACCATCATAGATAAAAAATACCTGAGAGTTCTCCCTCCTAGCCCTCCTTGTTACTCAAATATGATGTTATTAAGTTTCCAATATGTGCATCTTCCCTCCAACATGAGATACTACATCCAGGAAAGGTCCTTCCTGGCACTGAGGGACAAAAAGCCACTGAAACTAGAAAACCTGACTCTTGATAAAAGATGCTTTCAGAAAAAGATCTTGATCAAAGGAGGAAATGTTAAAAATTCATAAACAGAAACGTCAGTCAAATAGAGTTGGGAGACCAGAAAGGGAAGCTCCCACACCCTGTAATGAGAGCAGAGCCCAATAGGAAGAAGAAAGGCTCCGCTTCTTTCCTGGCAAGGACACAACCAATGAAAAGCCATGGACTCCTTTACTATAGTCCTCCTAACTTTCTCTCTAAAAAGCATTCTCCTTCCCTTGCTGTGCGTGCTCATCATGGTTGCCCATCCTAAACTGCAATTCTCTGCTGATCACAAATAAACCGGTCTTTGCTAGAGAAACATCTGGCAGTCAGTTTGTTTTAGGGCAACAATAGTATTAACAACAACAAAAACCAAAACAACAACAAAAACATATCTAGCATTTATTTAGCACTTACTAGGTGCCTGGAACTGTTTTAAATAGTATATATGTATCAATTCATTTAATCCTGACAACAACCCTGTGAAATAGGCAACGGTAGCATTCCCACTTTATGGATGGGACAATAAGGTACAGATCTCACGCTTTTGACCACTACATATGCTACAATGCCATTATACACAACTCTCTAAATTTAAGGCAGCCTCTGAAATGCAACACTTAAACATAACTTGCTTACGTGCTTTTTAAAGTTCATATCTGGATTTGCAGCTATACGGGAAATAATTTTCTCACATATGGAGTGATTTTTTAAGACTCTCTGTTGAGAATATCTGACCTGACAACACACACAGGACAAAATGGGTAGAAAATTAGGCAATGAAATAATCTTCTTCATTGCAAAATAAAACTACTACCTTCACTACTGTCCCATTCAGAAATAAAAAGTAAGGTAATTCATGGTAGGTATACACAATTTATAAATTATTGTTTCTATAGCTCAAAAATATCTTGGGATGAGAATATAAAATTTAAAAGAGTCCATTATCCTTAATAGTAAATACATGTCTTACATACAAACTTTGCATAAGTGGAAATCTAATAAAAGTAACTTTTACTTTCTGCAGCATTATTAAACATAATATGTGTTTTTAGTGTCATGACTTTTAAAAGCCAATGTTAAAATACTGCTGCATCTAAAGTCATTATGAACAGGACTTCCCTGGTGGCACAGTGGTTTTAAGGATCTGCCTGCCAATGCAAGGCACATGGGTTTGAGCTCTGGTCTGGTAGGATCCCACGTGCTACGGAGCAACAAGGCCCATGCGCCACAACTGAGCCTGTGCACCACAACTACTAAAGCCTATGCACCTAGAGCCCATGCTCCTCAACAAGAGAAGCCCACACACTACAACAAAGAGTAGCCCCAACTCACCACAACTAGAGAAAGCCCAAGCGCAGCAACGAAGACCGAATGCAGCCAAAAATCAATTTTTTAAAATGTTTAAAAAATGTCACTATGAACAAAAAGTGATAAAATACACAAGAAGAAACAAAAATTTTTTTTAAACGTTTGAGCCAAATTGATACAAATTCACTTTCACAACTCCCTCTGTAAAATCCATCAAAATGCTATGACAATGGTGGGGAACCAATTATATTTTGAAAAAATTTTAACTAGTAAATACGTGAACTAATTCTAACTCTTCCAACTTCTACTAGAAACAAATAGGTACTCTAAAGTAGAAGAGTAAATGTATTTCTCAGTAACTGCTAATTTGTTTACAACTTACCTCACAAAGGATAGAAATGTAAAATCCTTCTCTAAATAGCTTTGGATTCACAAATAGACATGACTTAAAACACAGCAGTGTAGGGAATTCCCTGACAGTCCAGTGGTTATGACTTAGCGCTTTCACTGGCAGGATCTGGGTTCAATCCCTGGTTGAGGAACTGAGATCCCACAAGCTGCACAGTGAGGCCAAAAAAAAAAAAAGGGCAGTGTAAAACTGTTTCTAGACATTCAACTATTTCAACTCTTTCCTTCAAGAATAAGGAATAAGCTCAAAAATTGATATTTATTAAGTAAATACCTACATTATACTCTCACAGGAAATTTGAATGAAGAATATGCAAATGAAGAATACATTTCTGGAAACCATTTTTTTTTAACAACCAAATACTTCTTTCAGGAAACTAAAATTATACATTTATTTCATAAACCTGACCTTGGGCTGAAATTCTGAATCAATAAATGACTTACAGTATTAATTATGCTTTGTTTTTAGTTAACAACTTTTAATTTGCGTTATAAAGACTGATTCCCTTCATCAATAAACAAGGAAGATACAAGCAATAATTTTATTTTATACTTTCTTTTATTTCAGACATGCATATGAAATTAGAATCATTACTATCTTAAAAATCATTATTTTTATACAGCCTCATTTGTTTAATACTTCTCTTCATTATCTGGTTTAATTCCCATTATTCATTCAAGAAACATTTATGTCAGATACTATATTAAGAATTAGTTTAATAACAGTTTTATAACTTTAAATACTTAAAAATAAACTGCTTAGATTGTAGTTACTTTTATCTTTTGATTGATAAAAAGTTGCAAGATAGTAAAATGAAAGAATAAACTTGTTATCAAGTACTCATTCCTTTGCTCTGTTGTCATTATAGAGATGCAAATTCCAGAACACTGTGCCAACATAAACCTGAAACCCCACAATAAAAACTAGATTTTAACAAAACATCCACAGGGGCTTCCTAAGTGGCGCAGTGGTTGGGAATACGCCTGCCAATGCAGGGGACACGGGTTCGATCCCTGCTCCAGGAAGATCCCACATGCCACGGAGCAACTAAGCCCATGAGCCACAGCTGTTGAGCCCATGTGCCGCAACTACTGAAGCCCACACGCCTAGAGCCCATGCTCCGCAACAGGAGAAGCCACGGTAATGGGGACCCCGTGCACCACAACAAAGAGTAGCCCCCACTTGCTGCAACTAGAGAAAGCCCGCGTGCAGCAACGACGACCCAACACAGACAATAAATATAAATAAAATAAAAATAAAATAAATTTAAAAAAAAATCCACAGGAATTCCTATATTGCTGTCCTGCAATAAGTCTAACATTCAGTTGCAAAAGATAGTTAT
The DNA here is from genome assembly GCF_030028045.1 of Hippopotamus amphibius kiboko. NCBI lineage: Eukaryota > Metazoa > Chordata > Mammalia > Artiodactyla > Hippopotamidae > Hippopotamus > Hippopotamus amphibius. The sequence continues at coordinate 5,499,681 of NC_080193.1, read as the reverse complement.
AACTGATGACTATTTGCTTAATGATCATTCAAATCAAAGGTAGTCTAGTGCAATGGTTAAGAACATAGACTCCAGAGCCAAACTACTAAATCAGAATCCAGGGCATCTCAGCTTCCTAACTGTGGAGCTTGAGCAAGTTACTACTTAGTAACCTCACTGTGTCTCAGTTTCCTCATCTGTAAAACAGCGATAACAATAGTAACTACTTCCTAAGATAGTTTTGAGGATTAAATGAGTTAATTTATGTGAAGCACTCAGAACACTGCCTAATACACAATAAGCACAATATGTTAGTGACGATAATCTGAAACCAACAGACCTTATACTTAAGGAAGGAACACTGCCTACACAAAGTACTCTATAATTTACACAGTTCTTCCAAATATACCTAAAGAGAATTTTATTTTTTTATGAAATATATTTGGAATTTATGACCAATTTCCTGAATAATTTTTATAAATGATTTTCATAAATCTTTGTGGAGATTAAGCAGCAATGAATTTAACAAGAGCATTATTTGACAGTGGAGCAATGTTCAAAAATCCTGTTTCTACATAAGCTAAAACCATAAGGATCCAAGACAGCACTCTACACAAAAACATAACACACAAAACAAAAGTATTTGTGGAAGTGTTTTTAGTAACCTCTCAGGAAGCTGTGCAATCCCCTGTAAGATACTTTTCCAAGGACAAGGAAGTATACACAGGGCCAAATGTCCAATAAAGGTGCCTGAATTTCAAAATCATGTTAGTAGCATGCAGATTCCTGAGAGGGGAATGAGAATGACCAATGAATTCCAAAATAAAAGGTACTGTTTCAACCTAAGTGCTTGGCCTTATTAAATATATACTCTTCAGTACCAAACTGTACTAACAAAATTTCAGGAAACTAAGCTCTTAGTAAAGGGAGGTCACAGGGTAAGTCTCACGGAGTTAATGGCTTCCTCTGCCCTACAATTTGGCATAATAATCTCATAAGCACATGAAGACTAAGATGCTTGCATTAAAAATGCTGTCACTTATAGACCTGTGTTTTCTGATAAGATTTTCATTGTTTTTGCTCTTACATTTAGGTCTTCAATTTATTCTGAGTTAATTTTTGTGTATGGTGTGAGGTAGGGGTCCAAATTCATCCTTTTGCACATGGATATCCAGTTGTCTGTTGTCTAACAACATTCACTGAAAAGACCATTCTTTCCCCCACTGAATGGCCTTCACATCATTGTTGAGCAGCAGTTGACCATGATTGTGAGGATTTACTTCTGGACTCTCAATTCCACTGACCTATGTTATTCTTATGCTAATACCACACTGTCTTGATTACTGTTGCTTTACAGTAGATTTTGAAATTGGGAAGTGTGAGATCTCTAAGTTTGTTCTCTTTCAAGATTGCCTTGGCTATTCTGGGTACCCTGCATTCCCATATGGATTTTAGGATAAGCTTGTCAATTTCTGAAAAAAACACAGATGGGATTTTGATAGGAATTGCACTTAACCTGTACATCATTTGGGGGAGCACTGTTATATTAACACTGTTAAGTCTTCTGGTCCATGAATCAGGATGTCAAGATTAGACAGACTTATTATTTTAAAACTACATTCCTTAAACTGCCCAGTCCAACTGCTAAAATAAAATCACCAAGAAAAATACCTTCAGCCCCAAAGAACTGAATCCATTCCAGCTTTACTTGCTACAGAGTTCAATCACAAAAGAAAGAAGTCACACAGAGATCCCAATAATAATTTTTAGAATGTTGGTCCTTTAAATCTAATAATTACCCTCTTCTCTCCTCTCATCTCCACTTGCATCTACTTTCTGTTTATTTGGTTGACTCTTTTCCAATATGTCTTTTCTTTTAACCTATTCTTAATTTCTCCTCCTCATCTTCAAAAACTATTTTTTCTCATGTCTATAATCTAAAAATGAGCACCAATGGCTTTCTATATGCGTGATTTGGTAACATATAAGTATCAAGGTTTCTGATTTTCCTTTTATGATGACTGACAGAGGGAAATAATAATCATAGTGAGTTTCATCTTCAACAAAGTGATATTCCTTATGCAATTCTGGAAGTGCAGAGAATACTGATAAGAAAATTTTCCTGCCTTTTTCTGAACTAAGTCCACAGTAAGTTGAAACACTACTATGGCAAGTTTTGAACTTCTACTATGGCAAACTTAGCCAGTGATAGCATAGAAATGGCAAATATATAATCATGAAAAGGGAAACCATATACAATAAGATGCCTTCCCATATTTAACAGTCACATTTAAAATTTTTTTCACTCTTGCAAAACCACAACACAGAGTCAGGTTTGTTGTGTTACTTAGACCACCTGCTATTTCTTAGCAATCCGTTCTTTATCCACAACATAGTACCATATCCTCATAACAAATCATTATTTGTCAACTAGAATCTCAACAACTCACAATTCAGATTACTGCAATTTAACTTCACACTATTAATTATTAAATAATGCATGTTCTCCAGACGGAAATTTCCTCTCCGAGAGGTAATACAGCCATGAGATGAAAAGGGGTTTGGGGTAGTGATCACAGTAAAGGCAATGAGAGCCATATTATGACACCTGCTTCCCCCCTTTTACTGTTCTACTCTCTAGTTACAGTTACTGCTTTTTCAACCTCTAAATACGATTTTTGATCTCTAGTAAAACGGACTAGTCTCTGATCTCTAGTTAAAGAATGGAAAGATATTATCACTGCTTTCCATTTCTCAACAGCAAGAAAATATTAATGATAAAACAAGCCTTATATTGCAACATTAAGTAGACATTACCAATCTAGCCAAAAATATTTAACTTGGATCCACCACATCTTTTTATACAGCTTCTAGTCTACAGGAAATAAACAACAAGATAAATGATACCACATGGAAGCTACCAGACAAATCCAGAAGATAGCTGCAGGACAACTTGTTTGGTCTCCCCAGTGAGTCAGAGTCATGAAAAAAGGGACCATACTAGATTAAAAGAGACTTAAGTGACATTAATTAAGGCATGATCCTGGATTAGATACTGATTTTGATATAACAGCTTTAAAGAACATTTTCAGATAGGCAAAATTTTTAATATTGTCTGATAATTTAACAAGAGGAAAATTCACTTAAATGGAAAGTTGGGTGGGGGGGAGTCACTGTCTGAAAAAAAGGTTTCAAACCAGTATCTATATATGTTCACCATATAATCCAGCAATCCCACTCCTAAATACTTACAAAATATATATGTCTGTCTGTCTATCTTACAAAACACACAAAGACTTATATGTGAATGTTCATAGTAGTTCTATTCACAATCACTAAAAACCAAAAAAAAAAAAAATGTTCATCAACTAGTGACTGGATAGCAAATAGCAGGACACGTACATTGGAGCAGTACTCAGCCATAAAAAGGAAAAGTCTTCTATTACTTTTACTGACTGTGATGATGATTATACAACTATACATATTTGTCAGAACTCATAAAACTATACACTTAAAGTTGACAAATTTTATATAAATTATACCTAAAGATGATTTTGAATATAATTAAAATTAAAGACATTGTGTGCACTTTTATTTTAGTTAAAATACCTATATACATTTGTGTGAATCTGTGCAAACATTATTATATAGAAAGCTGTACAAGGACTTCCCTGGTGGCAGAGTGGTTAAGAATCCACCTGCCAAAGCTGGGGAAACGGGTTCAATCCCTGGTCTGGGAAGATCCCACATGCCGAAGAGCAACTAAGCCTGTGTGCTACAACTACTGAGCCCAAGTGCCACAACTACTGAAGCCCACACACCTAGAGCCTGTGCTCCACAACAAGAGAAGCCACCGAACTGAGAAGCCCGTGCACCGCAACGAAGAGTAGACCCCATTCGCCACAACTAGGGAAAGCCCGTGCACAGCAACAAATACATAACACAGCCAATAAATAAATAGATAGATAAAAAGAAAGATGTACAGAAAAAATTCCAGATAGTTATGTATAAAGGTATTAATAGTAGTAATCACTGTATTGGTAATGTAATGGGGGGGATTTTTTGCTTGTTTTATGTTTTCCAATTTTATACAATGCACACATGCAGCTTTTGTAACAATAAAAGGTTTTTCTTTTTAAATAAAGCCACTTTCATTTAAAAATTTCTTATAGAAATATCTGTGAGTTATCAATCTGTGGATCTCTGGGTTATCAATTTAATTATAACTACGATTTTGAAGGTAAGTTTATATTGTTTAAATAATATTTACAGTATAAACAAGTATTTTCTTTGGTTCATAGCGAATACACATTCAATGAACATGATATGTTACAAGCATCATATTTGCATTATATTGTTGTCTCTGGTTTCCTCCTGCACAAAATACCAATCTGCTACTGAAGAGACACCAAAATAAAATTAAATACTATTAATTTTCAATTTAAACATCAGGCTTTGTCTCTTAACAGTTTTTTAAAAATAGCAATCATTCAAAAGAAGCAAGAATTGTAACCAACAAAGAAAAAAATACTGCTTCTGTTTTTAGGAGAAACAAGTAGTAATTATTAATAGGTAATAAAAACTAATTAATAAGAACTATGGGGTAAAGCAAACAGCTTGCAGTTACAAGTTTATTATTTTTAATAATACATACAAACACATTGTCAAATATCAACCTATATTTAGCAGCCTTTCATAATACAACTGTGTGGTGTGAGAGATTTTCTTTCACTGTTCCTCAAGTACTCACAAGGATTTCTTGGGTCACAGAAAAGTGACAGGGACAGGAAGAGGCTTGAGGTTTTTGTTTGCGGTTTTTTCTTTGTGGGTTTTTTTTTTTCCTTTGTGGTTTTAGCTTTATTTTGGGGGGTTTGGGGTTTGTTTCTTTTGGGGGGAGAGGGGTTTTGTTTTTTTGGTTTGGCAGTTTTGTTTGCTTTGGAGCGGGTTTTTAAATAGAGTTAATTAGCAAAAGATAAACAACAAGTACCAAATCCCTACCACACTCAAGGCATTGTTCTAAATATCTACCTACATTCTCTTTTACTTAACAATTCTTTGAGACGGATATTACTGTTCCATTATACACATGAGAACACTGGATATATAACAGTTAAGATTTGTCAAAAACTCAAACTAATAAGTTAGCAAAGCCAAAACTTAGACATACGAACCTAGATTTGCATCCATACTTGATCTTTCAAAGACCATTCTTCCTCACTACTTTCAAGGAAAGATCTGAAACAGAAAACTGGAACAGACTACAACTAAATGATGAAGTTAAAGGATATATCCAGAACTCAATTGTATTTCTTCTATATACTAACAATGAACTAGTGATGAACAATGATGTGAAATGAAATGTTAAGAACAGTACCATGTACAACAGCATCTAACAGAATAAAATAAATACTTAGGAATAAATTTTGGAAGAAGTCTAAGACTTGGGCCTGAAAACTACAAAACATCATTGAAAGGACAGATTAAACACAATCTCTATAAAAATCCTAGCTACTCTTGGGCAGAAATTGATAAGCTGATCCTAAAATCCATATGTAAGGGACCCAGAAAAGTCCAAACAGTTTTGAAAAAGAACAAAGTTATAGGACTAACACTTAATTTCAAAACCCATTACAAACCTATCACAAAACAACTGTAACCAAATAGTGTTGTACTAGCATAAGGGTAGACAACAGAATAAGACTGAGAATCCAGAAATAAAACCTAACACATAGTCAGCTGATTTTCAATAAGGGTGCAAAGACCACTCAATGGGATAAGAATAGTCTTTTCAAAATATAGTGCTGGGACAACAGGATCAGCATATGCAAAAGAATGAATCTGGACCACTGCCTTACACCATACGCAAAAATTAACTCAAAATAGATTGACAACCTAAATATAAGGACTGAAAACATAAAACTCTTAGAAGAAAGCATAGGGGTAAACCTTCATGACCTTGAATTTGGCAATGTATTCTTAGATATGACACCAAAAGCATGAGCAACAAAAGAAAAAATAGATAATTTGGATTTCATCACAATTAAAACTTTTTTTGCAACAAAGCACATTGTCAAAAAAAAGTGAAAAAGCAACCTACACAATGGGAGAAAACACTTGCAAATCATATATCTGATTTGATATCCAAAATATTTTTAAAATGCCTACAACTCAATAATAAAAAGACAACCCAACTAAAAACTGGACCCCCCCCCCCCGCCCCCGAAAGGGACAAAGGATTTGAACAGAAATTTCTCGAAAGATACACAAATGGCCAGTAAGCACACAAAAAAATATATGCCCAACATCATTAGTCGTCAAGGAAATGCAAATCAAAATTACAATGAGATTTAACACCTACTAGGATGGCTAAATTAAGAGAAACTATAACAAGTACTGACAAGATTGTAAAACTCTCGTACACTGCTGATGGGAATGCAAAATGATGCAATGCCCTAGGAAATAGTTTTTCAACTATTCTAAAAGTTAAAATAGAATTACCATATAACCCAGCAATTGGGATATGCCCAAGAGAAAAGAAAACATATGTCCACACTAAAACTTGTACACAAATGTTCATAGCAGCATTATTCATTATAACCAAAAAGTAACGGGGGAAAACCCATGTTTATCAACACATGAAAAGATAAATGTATATCTGTTCAATTAAATATTATTCAGCAATAAACAAATGATACATGTACAACATGGATAAATCTCAAAAACACTGTCCTAAGTGAAAGAAGCCAGTCACAAAAGACTATATATTGTAAAATTAATTACATCTCAACAGCGTTGAGTTTTTCTCGAAGACACTTAAAAAAAAGGTCATGGGGATGTTATGTACAACATGGTGACTATAGTTAATAACACTCTACTGTATATTTGATAGTTGTTAAAAGAGTAGATCTTAAAAGTTCTCATCACAAGAAAAAAATGTGTAATTATGTATGGTAATGGATTTTAACTAGACTTATTGTGGTGATTACTTTGCTATATATATAAATAGCAAGTCATGTTGTACACCTGACACTAATATGTTACATGTCAATTACATTGAAATCTCAATTAAAATAATGAATTTTTAAAAAGACATCTGCATGAACTACAAAAATGAAACACCGAGAGAAAAAAAGCACCTAATTTTCAATTTTTATTTTTCAGATGCAATCTCAATCCCTAAAATTTTGTCTTCCTATACATTCATATTTTGTCCACGAACACACGAACAACAGCAGACTCAAACAATTCTACTTTAGCATTGACTCTGAACTAAACATAAATCTCAGTTTCAAAATATCACATAAAGATTACAAATATTCAGAAGTTTAAGCAAATTGCCAACTTTTTTGAATAAACAGTAATTTAGATTTGCTTTAATGAAAATGTAAACATTTACCTGCCTCAAAAGAACAAAATCCTATAAGCCTAATGTTCCCAAATGATGAAGAGAAAGAAATATGCAATTTTTTTATTCATAACTTAGTTTCAGAATTAATTTTAACCTAAATAGGATATACACAGCTGATGGTTTATACTAAGCAATGTATACCCTGCTTTTGCCTAAAACATACTGAAAACAAGGCATTTATAAACAGTCGCAAAAGCTAAGTTGGGACCTGAGAAAAATCACATCATACAGTAAATCTGACAGAAATAATAACTTCAAAAAGCTCCTGAGAATACCTCAAGAACTCCTATTTTGGAAACTCCCTATGTCATCTAGTCTTTCTACAAATATTTAATGATCATCTACCATGTGCCAAGCACTGCGCCTGATACCAGGATGCCATGGTGAGCAATGAGCAAATCAGGTCCCTGCTCGCAGGAAGTTTACACTAAAATAGTGCTCATCAAATGTGCCTGATCATAACTTAGGAGCTTGTTAAAAATTCAAAATCTGCTTCCCTGCCTTGGAGAGTCTGAGTCCGTGGGCCTGGGGTGAGTTGTGACGCCTGTATTTTTAACAAGCGCTACAGATTATCCCTATGCCCTGGCTGTTTGGGGGCCCCAATGCCCGGGGGCATCCCATCCTATCCAGCTGGAGCCACACCTCAAGTTCATTTCAATCAGCTTCCTCCACCTGGACCGATAAATACCCCAAACACAGCACCACGCTGAGGTGAATGTAAAGCATTCCAAAATCACTCTGTGCTGAGACGCCGAAAAACTTGCTGCCTTCCGAGGACGGACAGCTCACTCCCTTAGATTCCAGCTGGGGCTGTCTGCACCTGAGCTTCCCGAGCTGTGCCGACACAGCGCAGCTGCGCCGACCTGTCTCCCAGCCGCTGCGGTCTACCTCTCCCGTGGGCCCAGGTCACGGGCAGCCACCGGTCCGCGGCGGGGGAGGCAAGGGCTTGGCACCGCGCGCATTAGGCGCCGACTGTATACCCCTCACCTCGTCCTCGCGCGCGCACATACACACTCCCGCGGAAACTGAGGCGAGCAAGCACCAGACCGTGTCCCGCCGCCAAGCGGCGCGAGGCAGGGCTCGAACCCGGACGGTGGGGCGGGATCCGCCTCGCGGGCGCTCGTCAGCCGCTGAGGCCCGGCCCGGCTCGCACCGACAGAGTTTCACAAAGAAAGTCTCCCGGCCCGCGCCCCTCACGCACTTACCGGAGCCGGCGCCGGCGGTGATTCGGGATCCCGCCGCCTACGGCTCCGTGCCGGGGTAGACCCCGAAGTGGGCTCGGGCGCCGGCGGCGGCGACTGCTCCATCCCCGCGGGGCCCTGGCCGCGTCCGCCTCGAGCTAACGGTCCGGCCAGCTAGGCGTGCGCGCCGGCCCCGCGCGCCATGTTCCCGCCGTGCCGCGCGCTGCCGCGGCGACCCACACCGCTCCCCCCCGCCCCCCCACCAACCGCGCACGCGCGCACTCGCCGCGCACGCTCCCCGCGCGCCCCGCCTCGCGCCCTCCGGAGCCGGCCGCTGTTCCCAGCGTTGCGGCCACCCCCTCTACACCCGTCCCGCTCGGCGGGAGAGCTCGCTGTTCTGGGCTGGGCGCCGCCGCCTGCCGCACTGCGAACGACGCCAGACCAGAGCCCTCGGCCCCTCCTTGGCACTGCCCCTTTTGCTTCACCTGCTTGGGCTTGAGGAGATGGTCAGGGCCAAGAAGCCCCGGGGGAAGGACGCAGCTAAGGTGATGAGATCCCCATCGCGGAGGTGTGTAAGCACGTGCGCGAGCCTAAGTAGCACAGTTGATGTCCACATCCCTGGAAAGCCAGACTCAATGGAGAACCATGAGTTCGAGTCCCGCATCTCCACTTACCGTTGCCTAATTAAGGTCAGGTCTCCAGGAGCCTATTTCTCCTTAACCGGGAAGGTCCAACAATTAAGGCAAATTGGGAGGACTTGAAGTAATCCAGATAAAATGTCAACACCTGGCACTTACCAAATGGTAATCCGGTGACTTTTTAAGTAATTTTGTTTTATGGTCAAAAACCAAGGGCTCGTGGGATGAATTGGGAGATTGGAATTACCGTATATACATTACTATTAAGAAAAAAATTATCGGGCTTCCTAGGTGGCGCAGTGGTTAAGAATCTGCCTGCCAATGCAGAGGTCACAGGTTCGATCCCTGCTCCAGGAAGATCCCACATGCCGGGGAGCAACTAAGCCCGTGTGCCACAAAAAAAAATAAAATAAAATAAAGAAAAAAATTATCAAGTTGTACACTTTAAATATAAGCAGCTTATTGTATGTCCGTTATATCTCAATATAACTTCTTAAAAAAACAAAACCAAAAAACCAAGGGCTCTTGAAAAGGGAAATTTCTATTCAAGGCTTCCCTCCACTTCTTGCAAACTGGGAAACCTTGAAGAAGTCATTTGACAGACCCAGAGAGCCTTGATCTCAATCTGCAAAGGGAGGATTGGAAGTAATACCTTATGGGGTTGAGGTGAGCTTTCCGATGAGGCGCACACATCTCTGAGCACAATGCCTGGCACACACCAAGCTCTCCAAGCTTCAGTGGTATAATTCCAGCCCTATCCTTCCAAGACTCCTAAAAGTTTAATGACGGGGGCTCTAATCCCAGACCCTGTGGTATAATTAGCTAGAAGGAGGTTCGCTCAACCTTGGGGCTGGAGGGACTCTTAGTTCCCATATCCTCACTTTCCATTCTCTGCCCCAAACCTCTCTGAAAACCCTAAAGTTGGCACAAAAACAACAGCAGAGAATGTTTTCCCTAGTTTAAAAAAAAAAAGTGTCCAAGGGTCTCTTGGAGTTTGTAAATGGTTAAATTTATTAGTCTGGCCTTTTCCAGACACAAGTGACCAAAAATTTAAAAAAAAAAATTTTTTTAATTTAAAAAATTCAACCTGGAGGAAAACAATTAAGGGAATAATTGCAAAGTCCTGGGTTGTACTTACTTAAGGCATAGCTGGATCCAGGTGCTCAAACATTAACCTCAGTCTTTCTTTAATCTCTCTCAGCTCTGCTTCCCTCTGTGATGACTTCATTCTCATGCAGTTTTCTCCACATAGTGTCCTGGGCAGCTCCTAGCTCACACCTACCACGGTAGGGTGAATAATGGCCTCCAAAGATGTTCTTATCCTAATTCCCAGAACTTATGAATATGTAACTTTATGTATTCACAGCAGGAGCTATTTCCCAGTAGTCCCAGTCAGTCTTGGGTTTTCTTCCATTGGACCCATGTGGGTCACGTGCACCTACCTGCCTGAGCCAATCACAGCAAGACTGGCCAGATCTTACTACATGCAGGCCCTCTAGGAAGGGAGTGGGGTCGGCCCTGCCAGAAGGACGTGGGGAGGGGCCAGTAGGAGGAGGGATTCCCCTCCCCCAGAAAAATAGGGTTGCAATTTCCTCAAGAGGCATCAGGTTCAGGACTGACACAAATTAAGAGCTGTCTATTGCACCATCATCAAGGCACAGCAGGTCCACCACAGAGCAACGTGTCTGTCCGTCAAAAGGGAGTGGCAGTTACTTAAGTCACTGGGTAATGCCCCTCCACCTCTGCTCCCACCACCCACCCCAGGCCTGGCATTTCCCAAATCTGCTTTGTCAAAGGCATCTCAGTTATCCAACCCACCTTGCGTGAACCCCAAAAAGCTAAACAGATGATGTTACTTCCCTGCTCAAGAACTTTCTATGGTTCCCTCCCACCTTTAATGATAGAAGCCAACATTGACAGATCCCTTACCAGGCACTGTAAATGCAACTTCCACCACTGAATCCTCAGAAATGCCATATTAAGACGGTACTCTTCTTGCACCCATTTTACAGGAAATAAAAGCTCAGCAATTGGAAGTAACTTGTCCAAAGGCAAAGGTCAGAAGTGCAGAGCTCAGACTGCCACAATATAGCTCCTACTACTCATGTTGCCATCCCAGCTCCATTTGCTGGTTTCAAAGTACTGTGCCTACCTCCAGCTGGGTGGTCAGTGGGAGGAACTCTACCAGGGGAGGAGACTCTAGGGACCCTTCGGCTTCTATTGGGGGGGGGGGACGACTGACACTTTGGTACCATCTCCCCCTCCCCCTATGACTTCATGGGATAGGGAAAAATAATTCCCTGGAAAGAAAAATGGGAGTATGAGGCTACAAAGAGGCAATGGATGCTGGGTGTCCCCAGATCAGCAGCTGATGTCTCTCCAATAGTGAGTACATTAGTTTCCTCTGGCTGCTGTAACAAATTACCACAAATTGGGCAGCTAAAAAAACCACACATTTATTCCTTTAAGTTTTGTAGAACTCTGAAATCAATTTCACTTGGCTAAAGTCAAGGTGTAAAGGAAAAGGACTGGTTGGAGGCTCTGAGGGGAGAATCCATGTCCTTGCTTTTCGTCAGCTTCTGGTGACTGCCTGTAGTCCTTGCCTTGTGGCTTCTTCCTCTGTTTTCAAAGAGCACCATTCCGTCTCTTCTGAATGACTCTTCCTGTGTTCCTCTTAAAAGGAACATTGCGATGACACTGGGCCCACCTTGATAAAACAGGATAATCTTCCCATCTCAAGATCCTTCACTTAATCATATTTGCAAAGTCTCTTTTGCCGTGTAAAGTTACATATTCATAAATTCTAGGGATTAGGATAAGAACATCTTTGGAGGCCATTATTCATCCTACCATGATAGGTATAATCAAAGAGAGCTAATACAAAGTCCTCTGCAAACAGAGAAGGGCTGGCTGACAACCCCAAGAGGAAAAGGTGCCCTAAGAAACCACAGCCTTCACATTAAATATTCAAATGAGCTAAAACCCATCTAACTTGGCAATCTCAGCCTCATTCCTTTAAATATGCAAACCACCTAAATCCCCATCCAGCCCTCAGCAACAGGCCAGCCAAGCCCCAGAATGCTTGCACACCCTTCTAATTTCCATTGCCCACCACCACCCTCATTGCCCGGGGCGACAGCTGTGTGCCCCTCACCCTCCCCTAGCTGGCTCACAAGTGGCAACTGAACCAAGGCACTCAACTCACGGCATGGTCAGCAAGCTATAATGTGGTCAGAAAGAGGCAAGAGGAGCCTGCCATTAGAACTGCCTGGGCTCCTGATGGCTCCCAGGCCCAGCCCTCTCTAAGGCTGAAGCAAATCCCCTTTTCCATCATGTAATATGAATAGGCCTCTGTTCCCTGTCACCAAGATGTCCCAACTTCCACAGATCATGGGTTTGTACCCATTCACCATGATTGAACACACTGACATTCAAGATTTAGACATCAGTCTCACATGAGTTTTGTCAGTGTGAGTCAACATCCCTGAGTCTGATCGAATAAGGGACAGAGGAGATGAGGAACATGAATTTGAGTCAGAAAGCCCTGGGTTGGGTCCCAGCTTTGCCACTTCCTAGCTGTGTGACATTGGGCAAGTGGCCTTACTCCTTTAGCCTGGATTCCTCACCTATAACATGAGGGTGATCACAGGACTTAGCCCATAGAATCACTAGACAAAACCAACCTAGGGAAGCACTTTACATAGGACCTCTTTGGTCATCATTGGGTCAACATGCCTACATGCCTTATATACGTTTCCAAAATCCAAACAGCTCTGAAACTAGAGGGTCCTCCATAACTCATGTGGCAAAAAAAAGATGGACCTTAAGTGACATGAAGCTACTGTTTTCTCTTTCTCTTCTTACTGTGAATATTTGCTGAAGTATTAAAGTGTTTGGTTATAGGACTCACCTGGGTATTACACATAACAGTCGATGTTCCTGGTCCTCTTCCTAAAATCAGGAAATTTCTGAATTTCACAACTTATCTGGCTCTCTGGTTTCAGGGACAATAAGGGTGAGAATGGGACTCTAAAACTGGCCCATGGGAGAATTTCCTGGCAGTTCAGTTGTTAGGACTCCCAAGCATCCATTGCAGGGGGCACGAATTCGATCCCTGGTTGGGGAACTAAGATCCTGAAAGCCACACGGCCAATAAAAATAAAAAGTAAAACTTTTTTAATTAAAAAAATGAAAAAGGGCTTCCTAGGTGGCGCAGTGGTTGAGAATCCGCCTGCCAATGCAGGGGACACGGGTTCGATCCCTGCTCCAGGAAGATCCCAAAAAAAAAAAAGAGAAAGAAAGAAAAAAGTGAAAAAAACTGGCCCATGGTATACGCTTCAAGGTACTGACCATCTTGTAAGGACTCTGGCTGGCCAATCTCAACAAACCCTACCTCGACTCACTGTGCCCCTTCCCCTGCAACTTTCTAAGGGGCCTTTACAATTTGTATGCAGCTCACCCAGGGATACATCTTAAGAAAGCTGCCTGGTTACAGCCAAGATAGAAGCACCAGAGGAAAGGTACACAACTTCAAATACTCACACACTAAAGGAGTGTAACTAAGAGCTGATCAACAAGCAGAAGCAAAATGCCCAGGTTCCATTACATTTTGAATTGTGTATTTATGATTGTGGAAAAGTAACTGTTCTGCTAATGAAAATATAAACTATACAAAACAGATTTAAAGAACATGGCAGCAGGGTTCAAGAAGGTACATTTCTTTTGTGGTCTACCGGTGTTCATGAGACAGCAGCGCATACAGCCAGGCGCTTTGTGGGGTCAGCATCCTCTGCTTCCCCTTCGAGAAGCCGCTTTCGACTTGTGGAAGGCTGCAAGTAAAAGAAAGGGGAGAGATGTTCAAAGAAAACCTCTGGCTTCATTATGATTTATCAAAGTTTCCCAATATACTTCCAGTAAACTTGGAGCATTTCATGTGAAACTTCTAGGACCAAGAATCCCAGTTGTCCTCATTGACTCTGGATCCCCACCACACCCCTCCCAGACTCAGACATGCTTATCAGACTGACATTTCTCTCCCTTGAGGCCTCCAACCACTCAGTGATGTCTATTCAAAGTAAGCAACATAACCAGCCTTCTCTTGGGTGTCTTCTCCTAAATTATGAAATGTAAAGAGACCACTTCCAGGGAGCCTTGTCTTACTCTTTTGCGGGAAGACTATCTTTTTTGTGCCTTTGTTTTCCCATTTATAAAACTGCAAGGGAGCAGTTTACCAAAAGAAGGCAGGATAGGAATGAACAGATACAGATACTTACAAAGAACTTTAGAGGAATAAGATTATAATCAGAAATCATCGGACTTCCTAGGTGGCGCAGTGGGTAAGAATCTGCCTGCCAATGCAGGGGACATGGGTTCAAGCCCTGCCCCAAGAAGATACCACATGCTGCACAGCAACTAAGCCCGTGCACCACAACTGTTGAGCCTGCACTCTAGAGCCCATGAGCCACAACTACTGAGCCCATGTGCCGCAACTACTGAAGCCCATGTGCCTAGAGCCCGTGCTCTGCAACAGAAAGGCCACCACAATGAGAAGCCCACACACCACAACAAAGAATAGGCCCCGCTTGCTGCAACTAGAGAAAGCCCGCGTGCAGCAACAAAGACCCAACACAGCCAATAAAATAAATAAATTTATAAAAAAAAAAAAGAAATCATCAACAACACTCCCCCAAATTTTGGAATTTTCAACAAATTTAAATCTGAGCCTCTAACAAGTCTTCCAATCTTGCCTTACAGGAGACTTCTTGAGTGACAACCCCTAGCTGTGCTTCTCTAATGCGTTAAACATACTCTTCATTATTAAATCTTCTAAAGGTACCAGAGCAGATCAAGCTAAAACAAAGTATCTACTACATTATTCCTTACAAAAAAATGTTAAGCAATCGCTGCTAAAGAGACTATTCAAAGTCCTCATCCTCCCTTCATCGGCTCTTTAAACTTAGCCTACATTTAATGACCACCAACCAGAATACCTGGGCAGGAACCTGGGGCAGAGCCATCGACTTATCTTCTTCAAAAAGCAAATTCTTAAATTTTCTCTTCATTTCCTCATCCTGTGAAGAAGTGAAAAACATAAGTAGGCTGTGAATGAGGGAAAGAAAGCTCCTGAAGGGCAGGGCTAGGATGCCCCCAGAAACAGGAAGTGGGCTAAGATGGGGGGGGGGGGGCGCGGGGAGAAGAAGAGGGAAAAGCCTAATTAGCACTCAGCAGTCAGTCAACACCCTCTGAACTAAACCCATAAGCCTACGAGCTCTGGGTGGGTCAGAGAGAACCACAGAGCTTAGTAGTCAAAGACTTTCAGAACCAGCATCCCAGATCCCAAGAGATGGCAATCAGGATGTCAGAGGCTGGGGCTGGCTCCACGCTGCTCCCCAGATCTTTCCAGGAGGTCCCTCCTCCTACTGCCAATAATGAGGCCAGTTATTGGGGCCACCCTAACAAAGCAACCCTGCACCCTAGGCAAATTCACCCAGCAAGCACTGCACAAGTTGCCAGAAGGACTTCAAGCCCACAACATCCCAGAGCTCATGAGAAAAAAAAGTGAACAAGCATTTCCTGCTGCTGGAAGGGGAAATGAGGGGTGGGGCAAGATACCCAGAAAACTCCTGCCCACCTGCATGCATGCTCACTTCTGTAGGGCTCAAGAGTTTGTATCTGGGATCCCTGAGAGGTGACAGCCCTCCCTACCTTCAGAAAGGTGAAACACCCATGACTAGAACTGTGGGCTATGGGGCCAGCTGAAAGCTGAGCTAGCCACTCACAAGCAGCACATGCAGAATACAGACCCAGAGCAGCCCAATTCCAAATTCCCATGTACTTGCCCATCCAACCCCCGATCCACTCCTCCCACTATGCCAAGTACACCATGGTGGGTGGGGAGAAAGGACCTAGAAGTGAAGGCCTTCAACATTCAGCAATTTGATAGATGCAGAAATATTAGTGCTCGAGGATGAATTCACCTGTTCTGCATCTAATAGCTAGAATCACCTGCTTCCATCATTGTTTATTGCATCACTCAGTGAGCTCCCCACTGCCCAAGCGCCAAGTTCATCCGGATTCCACTCCACACTCTCCTGTAGGATCTCACTTCTCAGGCAAGGCCACTCTCAAAGGTCCATCCCTTATTTCCTCCTACACCTGTTTACAGCCTCCGCTGGGAATGCCCTCTGTGCCTTCCTGTTCACCCACCTCATCCACCTTCCTCATTCACTCAGTGAACAAACAGTTCTTGAGGACCCTTAGATGCCAGGCACTGTAATAAGCACAGGGGCCTCCGTATTAGAGGGACCCAATCAATGTTGAAAATGCTATTCGCCCGTTGTTATGGCAACTGAATTGTGATTGTTATGACTGAACAGTGTGAGTTATGACTCATATGCTGAAGCCCAACCCCCAGTATTGTGACTGTATTTGGAGAGAGGGCCTTTAAACAGATAATTAAAATGAGGCTCTTAACTTAAATATAAGACGACATTATAAAACCCCTAGAAGGGAATATAGGCAAAACATTCTCTGACATAAATCATACCAATTTTTTCTTAGGTCAGTCTCCCAAGGCAAATAGAAATAAAAGCAAAAATAAACAAATACGACCTTTTCACAAGTTTTTGTACAGCAAAGGAAACCACAAACAAAACTAAAGGACAACCTACAGCTCATACAGCTCAATAATAAAAAAACAAACAACCCAATTAAAAAATGGGCAGAAGACCTAAATAGACATTTCTCCAAAGAAGACATATAGATGGCCAACAGGCACATGAAAAGATGCTCAACATCACTAATTATTAGAGAAATGCAAATCAAAATTATAATGAGGTACCACCTCACACTGGTCAGAATGTCCATCATTAAAAATCCTACAAATAAGAAAAGCTGGAAAGTGTTTGGAGAAAAGGAAACCCTCCTACACTATTGGTGAGAATATATATTGGTGCAGCCACTATGGAAAACAGCATGCAGGCTCCTCAGAAAACTAAAAACAGAGCTACCATATGAGCGAGCAATCCTACTCCTGGGCATATATCTGGACAAAACTATAATTCAAAAAGATACATGCACCCCTATGTTCATGGCAGCACTATTCATAATCGCCAAGACATGGAAGCAACCTAAATGTCCACCGACAGGTGAATGGATAAAGAAGATGTGGTACATAAAACATAATGGAATACTACTCAGCCATAAAAAAGAATGAAATAATGTCATTTGCAGGAACATGGATGGTTGGAACCAGAGATCATCATACTAAGGGAAGTAAGTCAGAAAGAGAAAGACAAATACCATATGATAGGAAGTTGCTGTATAACAAAGGGAGTTCAACTCGAGGATGGAAGATGCCTTAGAGGACTGGGACAGGGGCGGGGGGGGGGGAGAGTCGAGGGAGGGAGCGAATACGGGGATATGTGTATAAAAACAGATGATTGAACTTGGTGTACCCCCCCCCAAAAAAAAATACCATATGATAGCACTTATATGTGGAATCCAAAATATGACACAAATGAACTTATCTACAAAACAGAAACAGACTCACAGATATAAAGAACAGACTTGTGGTTGCCAAGGGGGAGTGGGGTTGGGAGAGGGATGGATTGGGAGTTTGGGATTAGCAGATGCAAAGTATTATATAGAGGACAAGCAACAAGGTCCTACTGTAGAGCACAGGGAACTATAGTCAATATCCTGTGATAAACCATAACGGAAAATATAAAAAAGAATATATATGTATAACTGAGTCACTTCGCTGCACAGCAGAAATTAACACATCGTAAACCAACTATACTTCAATAAAATAAATTTTCTGTTTAAATTGGGCCCTAATCCATTATGTCTGGTGTCCTCATAAGAAGAGAAAAAGACACCAGGGATGTGAGCACACAGAAAAAAGACCAAGTGAGGACACAGAGAGAAGGCAGCCACCTGTAGGGCAAGGAAAGAGGACTCAGGAGAAACCAAACCTGCTGGCAACTTGAAATTGGACTTCAAGCCTCCAGAATTGTGAGAAAATAAATTTCTATTGTTTAAGCCACCCAGTCAATGATATTCTGTTATGGCACCCCAAGCAAACTAATACAGCTATGTCATCTCCAGGCCACCTGCCCTTAGACCCTCTCCACACCGTGTGAACCAGTGGATACTGGAAGTCCCATGGGCAGTGGCCCTGTCTCATCCTAGGGATCCCCCATACTCTGCACCTACCCCCATTACTGCATGTATCCCATTGCTCTGTAGTCAGGGTCAGCCTCCATCCCTACTGTATATCCACAGTGCCTAACAGTGCTTGACACATGAGCTCCTTACCTGTCCTCTGAAAGAATGAAAGAATGAATGAATGAATGAATGAATGAATACATGAAGAGATGAAACCATGCAGCCAAACAGAACTGACCACAAGCCTATTTAGGCTTGCATTTAAAACAAGTCACCAGTTGGGAATTCCCTGGAGGTCCTGTGGTTAGGACTCCATGCTTTCACTGCCGGGGCCCAGGTTCAATCCCAGGTGGGGGAACTAAGATCCCACAAGCCATGCAGCGTGGCTAAAAGTAAAAATAAAAACAAGTCATCAATAAGCAATAATCTGAAAAAGGAGTTCATTTTTAGGTAGAATATGTACCTGTAAATACCCTTCCCTTGAGATTGTAGACATACAATCTATTCAAAAATACTACATGGTGGGACTTCCCTGGTGGCACAGTGGTTGAGAATCCACCTGCCAACGCAGGGGACATGGGTTCAATCCCTTGTCCGGAAAGATCCCACATGCCATGGAGCAACTAAGCCCCTGAGTCACAACTACTGAGCCCACACACTTAGAGCCCGTGGTCCACAACGAGAAGCCTCTGCAATGAGAAGCCAGCACACCGCAACAAAGAGTAGCCCCAGCTCACCACAACTAGAAAAAGCCCGCAGCAACAAAGACCCTACGCAGCCAAAACAAAATTATTTATTTATTTATTTTTAAAAAAGTACTACATTGTAATATGCTTCCAAGTTAAGCAGGAAGGAATTCTCTACTTCAAGAAGTGAACATGAAGTCAAACGTAGATATACGGGATGCTCCCAAAACTGGACACTGCTAATGACAAAAAAGAGATCAGAACTCACATTCCAAATACTCAGTCCAGTGCCAGACCCACAAAACCATTTAGTTTCTTCAAAATTTATTTTCCAAAAATAAAACCTAAACTGTCAGCAGGTGATTTATGTGGACAATTGGCATCCTTGTGCTCACTGAATGTTCACTCCATGTTTTGCTGCAAAAATAAAATGTGGATAAAAGAGTATTCAAGTGAGTCCCCTGTGGCAGCATTGAACTTCACCTCTTCCTTGGTTGTTAACAATTTTGAGAAAAAAAGTACAAGAGAAATAGGCTATGCTTGTTTGTACATTCCAGGCAGATGTAAACCCTGTTCCCAGGCCTAACTGGCAAGCTCTGTTTTTTTCAAGACTAACACAGCTCCTCCACCTCCATATCTGGCCCCCAAGAGTTTCCCTATTAAGGCACACAAAAAGAGCCAAGAGGAATGTTTTTCTTTTTCATCAAAATTAAGTCCCCACATGCAAAGGCACCCTTTGTTTCCAGATTCCTTTTCTCCAGGGTCCTGGAGTTTCAAATCTGTGTGGTCTATTAAGTGCTAAATCATCTGACAGATTTTTTTCTGCTGTTTCCAGGGCAACATCCCAAACACATATATCTACTTTTTTTTTTTCTTGTAAGGATTTCTTGTTCTCAACCTGAGCTGGCCTGAGCAGAAGTATTAGGTGTGGAGGGTTGGAAGGCAGAAAGAATGAGGACAGTCTTCTCAGAGTCCCAGAAGCACAGTGCTGAGACTAGATAGCCCAAGGAGTTCCTGGGCTAGAAATTCCCAGAGTATCTGAGCCTCCAGCTCAAGCAACCTGGTTAAGTCCCCCACCCCCACAGGAAACAGAGACCAAATGAAAGTTAACAGAAAGGGGTATGGCTGGCTGTGCTGAAAGGAACTCCACTTAAAAGAAGACCTGGCATCCATCAGAAAGCCTGCCCAAGGCTGTAGTGAATTCTAAAACCAAAGACTAGCCCAGCAAAGCTACAAAGGACTTCCAACTCTGGCAGCTCAAATGAGGTCAGCGCATAATCTAATGGCAGCCACAACCGCCAGCAGGGACACAGAGGTAATGCAGACTTGAAAGGCACAGGTGACAGTCTGCTAACAGCATGCTTACTCACCACCACCAAGAAGGAGAACCCCTCATGCCCAATCACTTGAGCTTATGAAATAGCCAGACTCTCCCCCTAGGAGGCTGTTCCCCTCCTCCCACCTCTGCTTCCCTGATCTAAGGTTGAAGATGGCTGGAATGCAGACCATCCTACCTGTCTGGGGTAAGGGGTTTGAGAGAAGAGAAGGACACAGCTGGGGCTGAAGGTTCAGAGCTAGAACAACCTCTCAAAGGAACACAACCAAACACAACTGAACTGCAGACTCAGGGAAGCCAAGAGGAAGCAAGACAGGCCATAAAGTGAGCTTGTCCATCCACGTCAAGTTGTAAAGGTTGCACACAAACACAAGACACACCCACACCCACACCCATAGACATACATACACACATCCACACACCTAAAGCTCAATCTTTAAAAATTGCATTAAACAGACCCAACAAACAAATGCATGTTTTCATTCTCTTCCCCATCTCACAGGCACAGTTCAGGGCTGCCCAGGTATTTCAGGCTGGCAGGCAGTGCCCCATACACACCTGAAGCCATGGGTGTCTTAAAGCTTCTTCTGTCGTAAAACGCGCCTTTGGATCCACTATCAACAACTTCCTGACGAGGTCCAGAGCTAAAGCCATAAGATAATTTGGCAAATCACAGTGAGAAGGATAAAAACATTGTCAGCAAAATGAGAGTGTGCCAGAATCACAGGCCAACATCCAGAAAGAGGAGAGAGGGGGTGAGGTCATGATGATCAGCAGGCACGGTGGGCAGGGCCCCTAACCCTCCCCACTCTCTGTATTGGTCCGAATGCTCTAGAACACCAGGAATGACCACGATGCTCCGCATCGCTCCCTGCTCGGACATCACAACCTCTTGGCTCTCCGTTCCTGCTCTCCTTGATGGATTCAACTTCAAACTAATTAAAGCTGAACTCCCCCCAGTTCTAAAACACTCAGGATGTTCAGCCAACTCTCTCCAAGACCCACGGAGTGATGGCGAAGAGTTCCTCAGCCAGCTAGAGCTCACTCCTTGGAATCACAGGCTTGGCAGAAATAAAGCTTGACAGAGGGCAACAAGTGGAGGCTGGCTGTATATCGCAACAATATTATTCCTCAGACTCTCCCACACTTAACACAGTTATCTGTGTTACCTTGTATGATGTTTAGTTTTAGTTTTCTACTTTTTTTTTGAGAATTACAAAGTTACCCTTTTAAATTCTAAAACGCAAAGTAACTAATTACATTTAGCTCTTGCCCTGCTTACTAATTCAAAGGAGACCTTTTAACTAAAAAGTACCCATTATTTTGCATGCTTAAATAGCTAACCAGGCACAGTGAGTATATTACACTTAATCCTCACAAAAACCCCTTACAGTAGGAGTTTATTGTGCCTCATTTTATACATAAATGAAATGGAGACCCAGAGAGGTTAAGTAACTTGCCTAAGGTCACACAGCTAGGAAGCAGCAGACCTGGGACACGAGCCTACATCAGCCTGGCTCTGGAGCCCAAGTTCCTAATAACTTCCTTTGCCTCTCAAATGGTGCAAAACTAACAACAGAAAATAAGAACAGGATTGACAGAAGAAAACATCATGGAATTCAAAAAGAAACTCCCACCACAGCACACACACATTGTAGCAAACCACAAATTCTTAACCCTTTCGTATCATACCCTTCTCTGAGACCTCTGCCCAGACTTCGGGAATGAAGTTGTATTTTCCACTGGTGATCTGATCCTTCAGTGACACTTGAGTCTTATGCTCAGAGAAAGGTGGATACCCACTAAGGCTTAATATTGGTAAAGAGAGAAAGGAAAAGAAATCAAGTGGCATTCTCAGTGGCATTCGGACATATCGATTTATTTTTCAGCATAATGAAAAATTAGGTGTTGCTTTAAATCAATGGTCAAAACAGTGACCTAAATTAAACACAAGCTCTCCACCTGGACACATTTCTGATCTCACCTAAATACCTCCAACCAGAGTCTCTTCTGATTTCACCTAAATACCTCCAACCAGAGTCTGAAGTGATGAGAACTTTTTCTTACCAAATGAAAAGAATAACTCCTAAACTCCAGCAGTCCACAGCACGGTTATATCCAGCAGTCCCAAAGGAATTAAGAACCTCAGGCGCCAGGTAAGTGGGGGTACCACATAAGGTTCTCATCAGAGAGGTCTCCCCCAAAATCTTGGACTGCCCAAAATCAGTAATCTAAAGTAAGGACAAAAGGGAATCACTTTTAACGATGTCACAAAATAAAGAGTAACAGTCTGCCAGTCCCAAAAGACATGCAGGTTAGAACAGTTCCTGTCCTATGGTTCATACTGCTGTTAATCTGGAATCTACACATTCCTGTCTTTGTAAGGTAATTTAAACTCTGCAAGTTATTTAATTTTGCTTAAATGAAAATTCCTGAGCTAAGGAAATTCATGGCCCATGCTTTCTCCCAACTCAGATCTGTGTTCTCTGTAACCTTACAAAACACTTATAACCCTAACAGACACTCTAGAATTCTTATTAGTTATTCCCGGTTCTTCGTAGACCCCAGTTTCTCAACCTTGACTGCAAACTGGAATACCTGAAGAGCCCGAGAAAAATACTTACACCTGGGTGCCACCTGCAGCAATTCTGAGGTGTAGCCTTGGTGTCATGACTTTTTTTTTTTAATCAACAGGGGATTCTAAAATGAAGCCAGGCTTGGGAAGTACTGTTTTAGACAGAGGAAGACAGGGAATGTGTTTCTCCCATCTAGACCCCTCCTTCCTCCCCTTGAAGATGAAAGTGGTCTGTACACAGTGGAGCTCAATAAATGCTCATTAGCATCTGGATTGAAGCAATACCATCTGATCTCTAAAAGAACTGCTAAGAGTGGAAAGGTCAAGTTCTCTACCTTTTTATGCCCCCACTTTTTACTTGATGAATTTAAAAACAGTTTCTAAACAGAAATCTACTGGAATGGTCACATACAGAATATACAGTTCTTACCTTTATAAGACAGTCCTCTTTTTGAGATGCAAGTAGAACATTCTCTGGCTTTAAGTCCCGATGTATAATGCCATTTTCGTGAAGGTACTAATAGAAAGAGAGGCATGACACTCAGATTTGTGGAGTAGGTGTGTGAGTAGACACACACACACACACACCTTATAGTTGGATGAAACGGTAAGCCATGTTACAACCATATCCCCCCAAATCACAGAAAACCACTGGATAAATGGACTAGTGTTTACAAATTTGTTTGCAGGAAAACCTCTAAAAAGTAGAAAAAATGAAAAAGGCAACTTATGACAGTAGACATTTTACTTCACTCTTCAAGATAATAACTATCCCTTCACACTGGCAGAAACACCATGTGTCAATTTCAATAATAAAAATGTAAATGGTGATATAAATATAATGAGACCATCTTAAACTTTAAAAATTCCACCAAAATAGGGTATTTGATTATTCCATCCCTAAGAATATTTTTAAAGAAA
Organism: Hippopotamus amphibius kiboko; assembly: GCF_030028045.1. Lineage (NCBI taxonomy): Eukaryota > Metazoa > Chordata > Mammalia > Artiodactyla > Hippopotamidae > Hippopotamus > Hippopotamus amphibius. Next base: position 5,475,789 of record NC_080193.1, on the reverse strand, counting down.
CTCTGTAAAGTACACATATGTAAATTATCTGTTTGAACACCCAGAGTTAACAAATTCCTTGATGCAAAGATTAGTCTTTGAAAACTCTATGGCTGAAATAGAATGGTGATATTTCTTTGTGTATTCATTTTTATATATTAAGTCATATTTGTTTAGAAAAAAAAATTTCCCACGTATGCTGATCTCCACTCAGTTTATCTTAATATTTTGTATAAGGTTGGGAAAAAACCACTGAGAGAGTAAAGCACTGGTTAGGTGTTTATGGCTTCAGTTTTCTCTGGATATCCCTCTGGCCTCGAGCAAAAATCCTCCAAAACATTTCTACTGGGAAAGGGACCTGGTGAAGCCACCAGGATGGGCACTCACGTAGACCAGCCCCAGGAAAATCTTCCTCAACCCTCACTCAATGCAAGGGCTGCTCCCAATCACTGTGTTTCTTGCACACAGTAGGTTTTCAAGGGAAGAGACCTTGGCAGGGAACTGCCACAACCAAGTCTGGGTTGAGAAAGGGGGATGTTCTCTGAAGCATGGAGGGTGCCATGAGCTGTTCCCCCACCAAACACTTGCCCCAATATTGCTGAGAAGGCAGCACACCTGCCTACTGCAGTTAAGAGGATGCTACCTATGCAGGAAACCCCTAGCACTGTGCCACAGGGGAGTGACCTGTCCTCTACCTGCCCAGCAGAGGTAAGGGGGATTTCTGCAAGGATCAGGCAGCAATAGAGATCCCTGCACCTCCAAGCTAAAGAGAAGCCAAGTGGGACTGTATGTTTATTTCTTTAACTTCCTTTTTTTTACTCTCTTAAGCTTCACAGCAAGAGCTTTCTCATCTGAGTCAAAGGGGTGGGATATTTTTGCCAAGAACAGAACAACCCACACACAGACTCTGCTCTCTGGGTTTTTTTAATCCCCAGTCCCTCATTTTCTGCCTAACTTGGAGAGTAATTCACCTAAAAGAAAGTAGGTTGTCAAAAATAGCAAGGGCTACTCTTACCTGCACAGCCAGGAGCATTTGGTAAAAATAGAGTTTGCATGTAGCTTCCTTCAGGCGCTTATTCCCCGCGACCCTATCAAACAGCTCTCCTCCTTCCATCCTGAAACATACAGGCAAAGCAGGGGGTTCATTCCTGGAAGGAAATTCACTTGGAGAGAAGATAATAACACAAACAAAACAAACTCATTAAGACAAGCAAAGTTTTTATTCACTGGTGACTTCCATTTGTAAAGGCAGTGAGGTAATAACCCTCCTCCACAATAAAGATGTGCAGTTCAGAAACTAAGTAACAAGGAAAGATGAAGGAAGAGTGAGGTGGGCATTGGAGACACTTGGGGAGCTTTTAAAAAATAGAATGCAGGAGTTTGCATTTTTATTGTGCAGCTCAGGTGGTCCTAAGACTGGCATAGAGGAGAAAGCAGGAGCCTACAATCTGACAACCCGGGTCTGAACCCCAGCTCCACCACCTCCCAGCTGTGGGACTCTGGGTGAGTTACACAACCTCTCTGAGCTGGTTTCTACCTCCTCAAAAAATGGGGATAAAATCCCAGCTACCTTGATGGCTGTTGCAAAAATTTAGAGACAACTGATGTAGATAACGCCCCTGGCACAGTGGAGATGATTGACAAGATTATTGAATCCCTCTGCAATTCAGTTCCCATTTCTGTAAAGTGGAGCTAAGAACAGTTAACTCACCAGGAATTTGTAAATTACCTGGATGAAAGTTAGGAAGGTTAAATGAGTCAATCCCTGTGAAGTGGTTAGAGCTGGACTTGGCTCATAGTAAGTGCTTAATTAGTATCAGCTACTGTTATTGTATTATTATTATTATTATTACTATTACTATTATTATTAAACTGTTTTAACTAGATCTGGACAGATAACAATCTATTTCACAGCAACGGATATTCCCTTAAGCAATACAAGGGCCATCCAGTCTCTCCCAGTGCTATGACTGGGGCTGCCGTTTACTCTATAATCTTAATGGTCAACCAGTATAGCCACTGTTGGCCGCTCAGGAGTTAAAGCCTGGCCTGTCTGCCATGACAGCCGCTCCCAGAAACACTGCACGTTTATGCCGAACGAACATCAAAACAGGCCTCTTCCAGGAATGAGACAGGACATTATTTTAATCACACCAAATAAACCTGTAAGAAAACCAGCACCTGAAAGATACTCAGGTGTCACCAGGCAGCCTGGTACTGTGAGCTTGAGCAAAAAGGGCCACCCAGGCCAGTTATTTCAGAGTAATAACACGCACCTGTGTTTAAGCACCTAGTGTGCCAAGTGCTCTGCTGGAGGCCTTCTGGTCCTCAGAGCATTTGATGCTTATGACTCTGCACATGGGGGTATCATTATTGCCCCCATTCAACACAAGGGAGCATGAGACTCAGAGAGGTGAAGTAGACCAACCCATGGGCAGAGAGCTAATCACCAGCAGAGCGGAATTCAAACCCAGGCCTCAAATCCACATGCCTCTGGAAACACTAGAGGGATTTTAAAATTGATATTAACCCCAAATGCACACTTTGTGGGACCCCCACCACTTACGTACATTGAGGGTCCCCAGGATGAGAAATACAAGCCAGCATAGACTCTTCGGTGACTTATAAGCATTTAAATGGAAGCCAAAAAAAAGTTTACTACTCACAATTCCAAAACAATATAATAATCTTCGGCATCAAAAAAGTCTTTAATCTTGATGATACAAGGCTAAAAGGGGAAAAGAGAAAAAGTAGTGAGAAGCTCCCCAAGAGGAAAACCACAAGAGCAGAACTCGGGACAACCACCCAAGGAGTCAAGGAGGCCAAGACCAGACATCTGGCCCCCTGCCTTGGCACACTCTGAAGTCCACGCAAGGGAGGAGGCAGAACACAATGTAGCTGGCTCCTCAGTGAGAACATACAAGAAACTCTCCACCCCACCAAGCTGGCAAGAGAGCAATTCATGCTTCACATGCAAGGCTGGTGCCAAGGAAGGCAGGCCAGTCTCTTCCCAGCCTTCCTCCTCACTGTCCCAGAGCACAGGGACTCACAGACACCTAAGGAACCTGGGAGCCTGGCAGGTAGCATGAGCAAAGGAAGCAGGCCAGGTGGGGAACCCAGCCATGCTGCCAGACAGTAGGGCTATTCAGCTCCAGGCAACTGGCACCACAGGGGACCCCATGCGACAAGATCCTCCATTTTCCGTGGGAAGAGGGAAATTCTAGTTTCACATGAACTCTACAGCACATCTGTGGGGTGGAGGAGAGACACACACACACCTGTGCCTAATAGTTTGTGACCTCTGATCAATGCTGGGTGCATTTGCCAAAGAACAAGGGAGAACAGTATTGTACAGTTTAAAATGCATATTTAACAGCATGATTTTATGCTGAGAACACACCTATTTAAAAAAAAAAGAAAAAGAAAGAAAACACCTTTTTTTTAAAAAAACTTTTTTTTTAAGGTTTTTTCTATGTGGAACATTTTTTAAAGTTTTTATTGAATTTGTTACAATACTGCTTCTGTTTTCTGTTTCAGTTTTTTGGCCGCAAGGCATGTGGGATCTTAGCTCCTCCACCAGGGATTGAACCCTCACCCCCTGCACTGGAACACAAAGTCCCAACCACTGAACTGCCAGGGAAGTCCCACACCTATTGTTTTTATTTTATTATTTTTTTTAATAAACTTATTTATTTATTTCTTTACTTATTGGCTGTGTTGGGCCTTCGTTGCTGCACACGGACTTTCTCTAATTGCTACGAGCAGGGGCTACTCTTCATCGTGGTGCACAGGCTCCTCATTGCAGTGGCTTCTCTTGTTGTGGAGCACGGGCTCTAGGCATGTGGGCTTCCATGGTTGTGGGTCACGGACTCTAGAGCACAGGCTCAATAGTTGTGGCACACAGGATTAGTTGCTCCACAGCATGTGGGATCTTCCTAGAGCACGGCTCGAACCTGTGTCCCCTGCATTGGCAGGCGGATTCTTAACCACCACGCCACCTAGGAAGTCCCCCTATTGTTTTTATAGTACAAAGGACAGACAGTAAAGCTAGTGGTTGGGATAAAAAAAAAAAAAACAATGTGGTGGGTACCTATCAGGGATATACACTCCCACCTAGCAGAGAAAAGGATTGTGGTTATGTCAGAATTAAAGGAAGGAGAGCTAAAAGATTTTTAGATTTTAGATTAAAAGAGTAGCTAAACCTGCCAGAGTGATCTTCCTACAAACCAAATTTCATCACTTCTATCGCTCTGATTAAAATCCTCCAAGTGGCACCTCCCCATGATGAACTCTTAGACAGTGGTGCATGAATGCCCCACCACGTACCCAGCATGATGGATCGTGGAAACACAATGCCAAGTGGAAAAGGCAAGTCTTGAAAGACTTCAAAGGGTATGAGGTAGATTCAGTCGTATGGTCAAGTTTTCGTTCTTAAATTAATGGTGAGTTCAAAGGTGTTCATTTTATTGGTTTGCTTTATAATTTATACTTACTATTTTACATATACACTGCTATGTATAACATAGATAACTAATGAGAACCTACTATATAGCACAGGGAACTCTACTCAATGCTCTATGGTGAACTAAATGGAAAGGAAATCTAAAAAAGAGTGGATATATGTATACATATAACTGATTCACTTTGCTGCACAGCAGAAACTAACATAATATTGTAGAGCAGCTCTAGTCCAGTAAAACATAACTTCTAAAAAATTCTTTAAAAAAAAAATGTGAAAGAGTTTTTAAATGCAGGGAGGGAGATTAGGAAAGAGGTAAAGGTGATGTTTATAAACCTTTTAGCACTATCTGACTCTAGATATATACATGTGATATCTTGATAAAATGAAAGGAAAAGCAGAAGAAAAGACACACACATGGAAAAGGAACAGGAGATGAAAGGAAGGAATGGAAACATCTTGGTCTGCTTGGCTTCATCACTGCCAGTGCCAGTGCCCTTCTGGGAATCGGTGGGGCCAGGAGCTGACAGAGCAGGAAGAGTACCCACTAGACGGAGCCAGCACGGGCTGCCTCCAGTCCCCACTATCGCCAGGGCCATGGGCTGCAGCTGTCACTGAAGCTGAAAGTGTCTCTCAGAAACCAGAGGCCACCAACCCAGATCCTCCAGGTCCTACAGGGCAAAGGGTAAGGAATTACAGGTCCCTGCTATTCCCCAAGTGTGTTCCCTCTGCTGAAAGCTTTAGGAGCACATCTCATTCAAGTCTCACACTGACCTCTGAGGTAAGTATCCCAGTCTCCACTGTACAGATGAGGGAACAGAGGCTATGTAAAATGAAATCACCTGCTCAGAGCAAGGATGGGAACCCAGGTCCGTCTCCCCCCTAGACTAAAGCCATATAAGAGGAGGGATGGCCAAGTCCATCTGTGCTCATTGCCCGGGGCCAAGAAAACAAGCTGGGACAACAAACATTTGACAATTGACAAATCAACGCCTGACTCCAAAGGCCAGGGTCTACTGTACTCTACAAGGCTCTACTCATTGTCCCCAAACATCAAAATGCACTCATGAGCCCATCTTTAATTCCCAAGGGCTTCTAAGTACCCATGTAAATTACCAACAAATATCTCCAAGGATCCTTTTTAGGGTTTTAAATTCCTCTCCTCTGCAGCAGACACTGGATTTGTATTAATGTTATATTTGGGGATCTTCTGACATCAGAGAAAATTCTCTGAGGATTCTAAGTGTTTATCTTCAGTGGATGTTTAAAGCAACCCCCCCACCCCCCCATCCCCCAGAAAATTAGAGGGCTCCTCTAATGAGATTCCAGATCCCATGGAAAAAGGAGGCAAATGCAGGGAAGAGGAAGAAGTTGCAAGGGCATTGGAAGAAAGCCAAGCAGAAAGGCCGGCCACTCACATTCTCATGGGTTTTCAGATCCACCACGAGTTCTAAAGGAACCTACTGAATTATTGTGTCCATGTGATGTTCTTAGTTTCTATTTGTTGTTAGGAGGGTCTGAGCAGGTCAAAGAAGGGAGAAGAAACCTTTCATTGTTTGGAGTTAAAGAACCAGAATCAAATAATCTTTAGCTGGACAGACTGGAGGTTTTATTTCAAGTTTACCTCCAGTGCCTACCTAGCTCAGGACTGCATGGGGGCCCATGAATTAATGACGAAACAGAAAGAATAAAAAGGAAGGTGGGATCAGTCCCACTAGTCCAACTTTCTCGTCTCATATCTTTAGACTCCTTCCACTGAGATAAGGTCATCACTGCACAAAAAAGACAGTAACTATTTACACTCAGTGAGGCCACAGGCACCATTTAATCATCCAGTATACTGTCATAATTACTGGATACTCTTGGATTTATTTGATTTATTCCAGCTGAGGAGAATGGAAATCAGCACCATCAAAAGGTATTAGAGGTGTTAAAATTTCAGGTATAATTAAACAAAATTTACCAAATAAGCATTGTTTCCACAAACATAATCAGTTGATCAAGCACCCATAAGATATTATATTTAGGAGATTTACTGTCTTTTGGTCCAGAACTAACTCAGGAAATATCACACAATTATTTAATCATAAAATCTTTATAAAGTATTGTCCTTTCAAAATTTCAGGGTAAATCTCTTCCCAGCTAAATGACAGTTCGACACATGCATGCACTCACACACATGCACACACACACGATTAAGGAATCCAGGTTAACACTAGCTTTATTATACTGAAGTGCTTTGCACTCTCCCCACACTTTGCAATAAATGAATTTAAGTATGGGTGATTTTTTTATAGCAGTACTTACATGATTTAGTTTCTTCAAAATTTCTATTTCTGTTTCAACATTGAGCACCGGATCCTTTGATAAATAAAATAACATTAGAGTTTACTAGTAATAATAATAATCAATACTCAGAAAATATTTACAGTTCAACTTAGTTGAATGAAGGCTGCCTGAGTTCCAAACCCAGCACTATTCATACAGAGAAATTAAGGCATAGAGGTGGATGAATTACACAACTTACCTAAAATCACCCTGCAAAATCCTTGGCAAATAGTAAGCATTCAATAAATGACCAGAGACCTACATGTAAGGCCAGACACTATCAAACTCCTAGAGGAAAACATAGGCAGAACACTCTATGACATCCATCAAAGCAACATCCTTGTTGACCCACCTCCTAGAATCATGGAAATAAAATCAAGAATAAACAAATGGGACCTAATGAAACTTAAAAGCTTTTGCACAGCAAAAGAAACCATAAACAAGACTAAAAGGCAACCCTCAGAATGAGAAAAAATAATTGCCTATGAAACAACGGACAAAGGATTAATCTCCAAAATATACAAGCAGCTCATACAGCTTAATACCAAAAAAGCAAATAACCCAATCCACAAATGGGCAGAAGACCTAAATAGACATTTCTCCAAAGAAGACATACAGATGGCCAACAAACACATGAAAAGATGCTCAACATCACTCATCATCAGAGAAATGCAAGTCAAAGCCACAATGAGGTATCACCTCACACCAATCAGAATGGCCATCATCACAAAATCTGGAAACAATAAATGTTGGAGAGGGTGTGGAGAAAAGGGAACTCTCCTGCACTGTTGGTGGGGATGTAAGTTGGTACAGCCACTATGGAAAACAATTTGGAGGTTCCTTCAAAAACTACAAATAGAACTACCATATGATCCAGTAATCCCACTCCTGGGCATATACCCAAAGAAAACCATAATCCCAAAAGAAACCTGTACCAGAATGTTTATTGCAGCACTCTTTACAATAGCCAGGACATGGAAGCAACCGAAATGCCCATCAACAAATGAATGGATACAGAAGATGTGGCATATATATACAATGGAATATTACTCAGCTATAAAAAGGGATGAGATGGAGCTATGTAATGAGGTGGATAGAACTACAATCTGTCATACAGAGTGAAGTAAGTCAGAAAGAGAAGGACAAATATTGTATGCTAACTCACATATACGGAATGTAAAAATGGTACTGATGAACTCAGTGACAAGAACAAGGACTCAGATACAGAGAATGGACTGGAGAACTCGAGGTATGCGAGGGGGTGGGGGGTGAAGGGGAAACTGAGACGAAGCGAGAGAGTAGCACAGACATATATATATTACCAACTGTAAAATAGTCAGTGGGAAGTTGTTGTATAACAAAGGGAGTCCAACTCGAGGATGGAAGATGCCTTAGAGGACTGGGGCGGGGAGGGTGGAGGGGACTCAAGGAGGGGGAGTCAAGGAAGGGAGGGAATACGGGGATATGTGTATAAAAACAGATGATTGAACCTGGTGTACCCCCAAAAAAATAAAAAAAATTAAAAAATAATAATAATAAATGACCAGGCTCTATGCCAAGCTCTTTATTTAAAAGGATCATTTCGCGTAAGACTCATAATCCAAGTGAACTGCATTCTAGAAGTATCCCCGTTCTACAGATGGAACAACTGAGGTTCTCAGAGAAAGGAAGCCACTTGTTGCACTTCCCACAGCCAGAAACAAGTATGTTTCCACTGTCCTCACACTGACCTGGTAAGCTCTGCTTGTCTCATCAACTGTGGAATTGTTTACATTCATAAAAATGATACAACAAACAAAAACCACAGACAAGAAGATATTCAACTAAACTGTGTAAAGAAAATGTCAAGTCACATTTCTAATAATAGTGCAGACCCAGGTTCCAATCTCAAGTGCAAGCTGAGATATTTACTGAGACTAATGAGAGGCTTCAGGATAGCAAAATTGCTCTCCGTTACAATTCCAAAAGGATGACTCAAGTTACTCAACCTCATGAGCTACACCCTCCACAAGCAAAGAGGATATAGAATTACATATTTATGTAAAATGGGCTTCGGGGAAGAAACCCAGATGTTTAATTTTGAAAGCCTGCCTCTTCCTGTAAGCCAGTAAACTCATTACCAAATCCGGGTGTACTCTGATGATAGAGAGGTCTAAAGAGTCCGATAGGATTTGAAAGATGAAATTAAGAAGTAAAATTGTGCTCCAAGTCATTAAGAATCTGGTAGGTTATTTTCTTCCCCCCAAAATGGGAAACAAATCCAGAATCACAGGGGAAAGAGCTATAACAATGTGAAAACTGAAAGGAAATTCCTCTTGCTAAGTGAGAATGGCATTGTCTAGGGAGGAAAAAAAATTGATCTTTAAAGAATGTTAAAGTATAATAGCCAGAAACAGCTGGCCACAAAGGAAAACGTGATTAGAGGCCACATTTTACATTACATTTTTTGGGTCACGTGTTGAAAGACAAATACACTTGGCCACTTCAGCAACGCGTAAGTGTGTATTACAGAAAATGTAATAAAATGAATGGTTACCATATAAAGAGGCCATTAAAATAATTTAATTAAGATTTTTAAAAATCTATAAACATGAAGGTATTCACTGCCACGGTATCAGGAAGGGCAAAGAATCAGAAATTATCTAAATGACCTAAATTACCTAAATGATCAACCAGAGAAACGGTTGAATAAATTATGATAAAATTGGTGAAATAGGGCTTCCCTGGTGGCGCAGTGGTTAAGAATCTGCCTGCCAATGCAGGGGACATGGGTTTGATCCCTAGTCCAGGAAGATCCCATATGCCGTGGAGCAACTAAGCCTGTGTGCCACAACTACTGAGCCCATGCTCCGCAACTATTGAAGCCTGCATGCCTAGAGCCCATGCCGCAGCGAAGAGTAGCCCCTGCTCACCACAACTAGAGAAAGCCTACGCACGGCAACAAAGACCCAACGCAGCCACAAATAAAATAAATATATAATAAAAGAAATTTTTTAAAACATTGGTGAAACAGAGACTCTATCATCAAAAAGGATATATTAGGGAAAAATCTGTGCATTAATGCTTATGTGAAAAAGCAAAATACAAAATTGTATACACAATATGATCTCAACCATCTAGAAACATGAATTCATATGAACAAAGACTAGAAGGAAAGGGAAAACTGAAAACAGCTGTGGGGTTATAGTCACGGGGATATGGCTGAAATTTTTTTTTTCCTGATTTCCTTTCATTTATTGTAAAAACAGTCTTGTAACAACTTGGAAGGAAAAAAAAAAGCAAAAACAAGTTCCTCTATGTGTACTATTATGTACAATCAAATATTGTGGGAACCAAATTATCTATAAGCAAGTGTTATCAGTTGAATAAAAAATTTTCAATGTTCTTTGATACAAATTCTGAGCAGGAAATCCTTCCTGACATTGAAAATCACCATTCTAAAATTATTTAGGGAAGGTAAGAAGTATTAAGAACGAACAAACAGCCACCAACATGGGTACTTACTGCCTCTCTCTCAGAGCCAATAGCAAACTTCCTTTTGCTGATGATCTTTATGGCTACTTTCTTACACGTCTTCCTCTCGAAAGCTAGCTTCACCTCACCACAGGCACCGCTACAGGGAAAAATGCAGACAGTGATTGATTGCCAAAATGTTTTTAATTCTGAGACCCTCTACTCCTGAACTGGCCTCAACTAGTCCATTGTCTCTGTTTTCAGAAACCTCACTAGTGTAAATTGTCAAGGGCATTAAGTGATTAGGGACCATCCAGCAACACTGAGTCAGCCCCAAATGCCACTTTTTGAGCCGAGTGATACAGACTTAAGTCTTACTGTCACCCCAGATTGTGAAATCCTCAGACAGGCACTAAGAAGAAATCGGAGAGAAATGACTTCTCCCAGAGGTCAGAGAAAGACCAAATACAACCAAGTCCTAGTTTAAAATGAGAGCCTGAAACAAGTAACAGTAAACAGCATCTACAAATGAATTACTTTCACTGATCCATTTCTCTTTCTTTCTTATTCTCTATCTTCAAAGGAAGGGCACAATCAGTTGATGCCAAGAATTGCACCCTAAATAAAATCACAATACGTAAGAAACCAAAAGTGCACCATGAAACTGCTTGCAGCAAGCTCTTGAAGATTCGCAATTAACTGGGATGCTAAAATGGAGGAGGACTGCTATCCAGGATGCCACCCAGTACAGGTAATCAAGCATCAGTCACTCATTACCTGCCAGAAGTAGACTTTTCTAACCACTGTGGGCTTGGGGATGGGGTGGGGGGTTGCCAAGACATCTCTTTTATTATGTATTGTGTACATACACAACATGAAATTTGCCACTGTAATCATTTTAAAGTGTATAATTCAGTGGCATTAATTGTACCAGAACCTTTTCATTAGCACAAATGGAAACCCCAAACCCATTAAGAGTTCACTCTCCATTTTCCCTGCCCCCAGCCACTAGCAGCCTCTAATCTGTTTTCTGTCTCTATGGATTTGCCTGCTCAGAATATCTCTCCCATCAGTGGAATCATATGCTATGTGGCCTTTTATGTCTGACTTCTCCCACTTAGAATGTTTTGAAGGTTCATCCATGCTGTAGCAGGTAACAGTATTTCATTCCTTTTTATAGTTAAATAACAGCCCGTTTTATGAATAAATCACATTTTGTTTATCCATTCTTTAGTTAATGGACACAAGTTGCTTCCACCTTTTCGCTATTGTGAATAGAGCTGCAGTGAACATTCACGCACAAGTTTTTGTTGAACATCTGTTTTCAATTTGCGGGGTATATACCTACAAGGGGAACTGCTGGGTCATATGGTAATTCTATGTTTAACTTTTTGAGAAAACATCAAACTGTTTCCCACAGTGGCTGCACCATTTTATATTCCTGACCGCAGTGCATAAGGGTTCTAATTTCTCCACATCCTCACAAACACTTGTCATTTTTCCATTTCTTTATTATGGTCATCCTAGTGGGTGTGAAGCAGCATCTCACTGTGGTTTTGATTTGCACTTCCCTAATGACTAATGATGCTGAGTATCTTCTCAAGTGGTTTTTGGCCATTACTATATCTCCTTTGGAGAAATGTCTATTTAAATTCTTTGCCCATTTTTATTTTACTTATTTACTTTATTTATTTATTGGCTGCTTTGGATCTTCGTTGCCGCACACAGGCTTTCTCTAGTTGTGGTGAGTGAGGGCTACTCTTCATTGTGGTGCGCGGGCTCCTCATTGCTGTGGCTTCTCTTGTTGCAGAGCACAGGCTCTAGGCACATGGACTTCAGTACTTGCGACACATGGGCTCAACAGTTGTGGCTCATGGGCTCCAGAGCGCACGCTCAATAGTTGTGGCACACAGGCTTAGTTGCTCCACAGCATGTGGGGTCTTCCCAGAGCAGGGCTCAAACACGTGTCCCTTGCATGGCAGGTGGATTCCTAACCACTGCGCCACCTAGGAAGTCCCTCTTTGTCCATTTTTAAATTGGGTTATCTTTTTGTTGTTGAGTTGTAAGAGTTCTTTATTCTGGATACTAGATTCTTATCAGATATAATTTGCAATATTTTCTCTCACTTTATGGGATGTGTTTCACTCTCTTGATAGTGTATTTTGATGCCCAAAAGTTTTAAATTTGACGAAGTCTAATTTTTCTATATTTTCTTTCATTGCTTGCACTTTTGGTGCCATTTAAGAAGCCACTGCCAAATCTAAGGTCATGAAGAGCTGTCTCTATGCTTTCTTCTTACAGTTGTATATAGTTTTACCTCTTACATTTAGTTTTTTGTTTCATTTTGAGTTAATTTTCGTATATGGCATGAGATAAAGTTCCATATAACTCTAATTTCTTAAAATCTGCTCAAAACACTTTCTAATTCCCCTACTGCTGGTAACAGTCACCTTCTGTCTGAGAAATCTTTCCTGAGCCTAGTGGAGTATCTGTAATAGTACAACACCCACTCCCAGGACCATGGGGTAGACATAACAAAAAAAAAAAATCGAGCCAACCAGGGTTTTCTTTGGAATCAAATGCTGATGTTGGGAGAGAAACAGTTCTCTATGTTGTAGTCTCTAAAAGAAAGAAAATATGAATGTGGGGCTCCTGGAAGCCATTTTTCCTGCCACACAAAGAAAGCAATTCTACAGGAGGTCAGCAAAGAGTAACTGAATCAAGAGGTGGAGAGAAAGCCCTGGCAACACTGCAGGGGCCCTTAGATCTAGCCACATAAAGCCAAACAGATAATCAGAACTCGAGTGAAATAAAGCCTGAAAGGTCTCCTGGTCCAGGCATGCCAGAAGTCAGCTGTGTCCCTGTATTTCCAAGTTACAAGAGCCAGTAAATTTCTTTTGTTACCTGGCTCATTTGAGTACATTTTTGTCTCTTGCTAAAAGTTAGAGAATTTGTGTTGAATCCTCCCTTAGAAAAAATAAGAGTCCCACACATTTCTTAAGGGTGGGCACAAATTTGGCTATGAGCTTTCAAGCAGCCAATGCCAAATATACAAACACAATGAGTTACCGAATTTAATGTCCATAAACTAAAATATCTCCCACAGATGGTCATAAAGAGCACACTGTGCTTGATTCTTTCCGGCAGGAATATGGGTGAGTATTACCTTCTCTTATTTTCTTTCATGTTTCCAAAAATATTAATAAATAGAAAGTTCATAGGGGGTTGGGGAGGGTTGGGGGGTGAAGGACATTGGGTCCCATGGTAAAGGTATCCTGAACACCTTCGCTAAGGAAGTGGTTCTCAAAGTAAGGTCAGGAAGCCCCCAAAGGATCCCAAGACCTTTGACAGTGTCCACAAAGTCAATACTAGTTTGTGAATAACACTGACATTATTTGCCTTTTTCTTTTTCATTATCTCATGAGTGTGCAGAGTTTTCCAGAGGCTACATAGCATGCAGTATCACAAAAAACAAGTGAAAAAGCAAATATCAGGCTCTAGCCATCTTCTAGTAAGCCAGGTACGAAAGAGAACTGCAAAAATGTGAAAATCTCCTCTCTCTCACTAATCTTTTTTTTTTTAATATTTATGAGACAATTGGATATTTGAATACTTATTGATATTTAATAATATTAAAGAATTACTACTCTTAACATACAATAATGGTATTGCAGTTATTGCTTTTTTTTTAAGTCCTTATTTTTTAAAATTTATTTATTCATTTATTAGCTGCATTGGGTCTTCATTGCTGCACATGGGCTTTCTCTAGTTGCAGCGAGCGGGGGCCGCTCCTGGCTGTGGTGCACGGGCCTCTCACTGTGGTGGCTTCTCGTGCTGTGGCTTGCAGGCTCCAGAGTGCAGGCTCAGTAGTTGTGGCGCACGGGCTTAGTTGCTCCGAGGCATGTGGGATCTTCCTGGACCAGGGCTTGAACCTATGTCCCCTGCATTGGCAGACGGACTCCCAATCACTGTGCCACCAGGGAAGGCCATCACTAATTTTTTTTTAAATAATTATTTTTCATTAAAAAATATTATTCGTTTTTTTTGTTATTTATCTTAACACAAAAGACTATTTTTTAACAAATTAATAAATATTATTAACATGTCTCTCCATTTTAATTTCTAATACAGTAAATTTCAATAGACTTAAGTCGAATGAACAAAAGCTCTTTGGGGTCTTCAGTAATTTTTAAAAGTGTAAGGGATCCTGAGACCAAAAATTTTTGAGAACTTTGCCCTATTCAATGGTCAGCTTCATTTCACTTCCCAAGATGTCACAATTCTAAAGAGGGAAGAAATGCAGTAAATGTTTCCTTATGGAAGGTAATAAAAATGTTCTAAAACTAACTGTGGTAAAGGTTTCACAGCTCTGTGAATATACTAAAACCAACTGAATTGTATACTTTTAAATGGGTGAATTGTATGGTATGCAAGTTATAACTCAATAAAACTGCTTTTAAAACATTATCACCAATACAATTTATAAAGAAACACTGTTCCACTGGTCACTATCAAATAAGTCAACAACATACCTATCACAAATAGGTACCCTACAAATGTAATGAATACACAATGAATGCCATAAAACCAGGAACAAAACACTAACCAATGATGTATGTTTAGAAAGAAATTAAGTGCACATTCCATAAGAAAAAAAAAAGATTACCTTCCAAGAGTTTTTGACATGATGTATTCATCTCTTAATTCCTTAGGATAAATTGACTGATCATCTACAGTCAGATCAAAAAATACAAAAACTAAGGAAAAAAATGGCAGAAATAGGTCTCATTAATTCATTTCATAAAGAGAAGATAAATGGTCCTATAATTTAGTACACATACGGAATATAAGACAATCGTTCTTAATTCCATTTAACATCTAACCCCAAAGAAATCATTTAGCTAGGCTAACACATGTCACGAAACCCTTGAAAAATGATGGTGGACAGGTTTCACTCCACAATGGAAACACACAGCAACATTCTCACTATAATGCAGGAAACTCCTACATAAGTGCTATTCTTATTCCTTGACCTCAGAACAGTTATCAACTGCACAGGCCCAGAACCAAAAAGGCAATTAGTTTGAATCTAGAAAATATGTTCTAGGCAAGTAAATATCCCAGTAAAAATCAGGCCAGAGGTCACCATACTAGTATTATCTTCTCCCAGCCATTTCTACCTTTACCTAGCTGGTATTTTATAATAGACACCATCTTGAACTTACTTGTAAACTTAAATAAATAACACTTCCCCTCCCCCCCCCGCCAAATTCCCTTTATTTCTTCATTATTTGGCTTGTATTTCAGAAAAAGAAAACCCAAAAAACTGATCATTTCATAATTTAACCATCCATTGGGCCAAACCTGCAATCAGTTATCAAACATTCCAATTTTACAAAGTGGTAAATTTGCAACTGCCTGTAATACCTACAAAGAGTGAAATCTGTTAAGACCCTTGAGTTTCTCAGATTTCAGGTGATGGGTCTTGACCTCCCTGGAGTAACCTAGAGATCCAGTCTGTGGCACAAATTTGAACTACCTCAGCATACATTAATCCAGGCTGGTCCCCAAGAGGCAGACACCTGCCTAATGAATGAGACCTGCTGGCCACCTAGGATACAGTCGCTCCTCCCTGCTTGTTGATCTCTGCTTGTTGACATGATATGATATGAACCTGGATGCTACAGTGACACCTGAGAATCAGGGGATTTGAGGGGCTCTGGAGATGTATTTGCCCAAGCGTCGAGGTCTACTTCCGAGGCTGCAAGCTCAGTTGCCTACACAAGCCAGGAAGGTCATGCACACAGGTAAGGCTGCGGTGTAAGACATGGAGCAGTGGGGAGTTGAACAAGAAAATATCACCCATCTAAAGGAGGCAGCCTCTACTTATCACCTGCAAATCCTCAAATTAGGGGATTATAGTCTCAAGTGTGGCCAGATATTCCAATCTTGTCAAAGACACCTGGATTTTCATATTAAAGCACAAATACCAACAAAGCCTAATAAAACGTCAATAGGCTGAACAGTCTGCAGAGTACCACTTTGATCTACTTCAATTACGGCCAGCTTCAGACCACATAACACCTTTGTTCAAATAAGAAAAGGTGCCCTTCAGATAGAACAATTAGAAAAAGAGGGTGTACCACTTGTCAAGCGAAGGACAGGCCACACTTCAGTGCTCAGCTGCCCCCTCAACCAGGTGCTTTCAAACAGTAAAAGCCTATCCAGCTGCCCTGACTATAATTATCAGGCAGGAAATAAAATAGTCGGAAAACAGGGAAAACTAAGGCAATCATAAAATGTACTACAGGATGCCCAGGACAGCCATAATTCCAAGATGCCAGTCTGAGGACTGGCTGCATGAGAATCACCTGGGCAGGAATTTTAAACCCCTGGAACTACTGCATCAGGATCTGTGGGACAGTGTGGCATGTGGGATCTTAGTTCCCCGACCAGGGATGGGACCCGTGCCCCCTGTACTGGAAGCACACAGTCTTAACCACTAGACTGCCAGGGAAGTCCCGGGAATCTATATTTTTTTAAGGTGTTACCCACACAAACACATAGTATTCAGAGTCTCTCAACTCTCAGATAGTTCTGGAAATTTTTGAAAATTGCTCGTTTTAGATGTGATATTCATGAAGTTTCAGGATGGCGATGATAAACATCTCCACGTTCAGAGGATAACCGTGTCCTATTTACGGAGGTGGAAGGTGTAAATGGAGACTGTTACAGAAAAACCCGTAGCCTAATGCTGGCTATATATAATAGTTCAATAAATAGATGCAGAAATTAATGACTGAAAGGAATGAAGAAAGCAAAGTATAAGGAAGGGAGAGAAAAAGTGGGGGAGGGAGAGGAACTAATGGCCTAAAATATCAACTCATAGACAGCTAAGACTCACATGATACAACTGAATCAATCAATGAATGATAACTAAGCGATATGATAATTTAAAGCACATGGCTTTAAACAAAACTAATCAAACCAATTAAACCTTAGAAAATCTGTCTTGATAGATAGAACCTTTCGTTATTAAAAAATGCAACTAGGATTGAGCTGAATCTTGAATGCTAACCAACTTACTTTACCTAAACCATACTCTGCAAAGGACACAATGTCATTTTTCCTTTTATACAGGAGGAAAAAATTCCAACAATCAGAAGATAATAATGTTACCTTTATTACTCCATACTGAAAGTGCAATTTCAGAATTGTTATTCAAAGGAAGGCGTCTTCCTTTCCCTACAAGCTCTCTATTTACAAAGGTTCCATTCCCACTGTGATCTTCTATGTATGCGATGTAAGAGTTTTTAGGACCCATTTCCTAAAATAGAGAACATTTATTTCAAAGTTTTAACGGTGGGGCATTACAGTGGGGATATAGCTAAGAGTGATGTCTAGATGACCAGTTCTCCCAAATATATGGATATCTGCCACCTACTCTGAAGATCCGAAAGTGCTTCTTGCTGTAAGTCCGGTATTTATCGGTTCTTCTCAGCAGGGGCTCATCAAAGCAGTATTCACAGCTTCTATCCCTCCCAAACCAGTAGCTGTCATTAATACATTCTGTAACACAAAAGCACACACCAGAGGGCTGTTGAAGTTCACGTATCAAACACCTTGAAAAATTGCTCATAAATCTGCTTGTAGGAAAACAGCCTAAGAAGGCAATCAAAATTATAGATGTGTCCATCAAGATTTTATAAGATTAAAAATGAGATGGGAGAAAAAAACAAAAAATTTTCAACCAAATTTAACCAATTATGGTTTATACATAGCCATGAAATGCTAAGCAGTCATTAAAATTCTCAAGTAATTTTTAATGACTTGGAAAAATACTTATGATATAATAATAACTTCCTCCTTATTACCCTCCTGAGGCTCTCCATCATGCTTAGTATGAAATCTACACTCCGCATGGCAGGCTAGACGCTCAGGATCTGGCCCCCGCATCCCGCCCAGCTTCACCTTGTACTCCCCCCCTTGATCGCTACACTCAGCTCCACTGGCCTCCTTCCATGGCCCCAAATATGCTGGGCTCAACCTCCATCCTTGTGGCCTTTGAATTCTTCATTCCCAGCTATTTGAAGGGCCATCTTGCCTTTTGTGTCTGCAAATTATCATCTTCCGCTCAGCTTTCTGGAAAAGCACACTCTCAGCTCACCACCCACCCACCATAATGAAGATACCCTATTTTGTTTCCCTCTAGGTACAGACCATAACTGAAAATTATCTTGAGTATTTGTATATTGTCTCCTGGCATAGCCCTGTTAGAACAAACTCCAGAAGGGCAGCCTTGAGTCTCTTGTTTAAGAGGACAGCTCCAGCACCAAGGACAACGCATACGGTAGACAAGCAAAATGTTCATGGAAAGACAGACTAGGGAAAATATTAGCAACTTACACCACAATCAAAGGACTAGCTTCTCTAATATCTGTAAAGTTGCTACAAAGCAATAAGAAAAAGACAAACGATCGAGTAGAAAATGGGTAAAGGATATGAAGAGACAATTTATAAGACAGAAATACAAATGGCCCAAACATATGAAAAGATAGCCAAGCTAACTCAATACAATTCTGAAAACCATAAATACCTTAAGATTCCATGTTTCAACTTTCAGACTGACAAAAGTCAAAAAGTTTCATACTATACTGTGTTGGCAAGAGGTATGAAGAAGCGGGTACTCACACATTTCTGATAAGAATGTAATTTATACATCGTCTAGGGAGGATGATTTGACAAGGTCAAAATTTCCTACGCAAGCACGTCATACCCATGGAGACGGCTATAATTTTTTTAAAAGGAAAATAATGTGTTGGCAGGGATGCAAAGAAATAGGAACCCTCATAAGTTGCTGGCGGGAATGTAAAATGGTACACCTCTGTGGAAAAGTTTGTGGTTCTTCAAAAAGTTAAACACAGAACTGCCTTACGACTCAGCAATTCCACGAAGTATATACCCCAAAGAACTGAAAACAGGTACCCAAACAAATCTTTGTACACGAGTGCTCATACCAGCACTATTCACAATAGGCAAATGATGGAAACAAACCAAATGTCCTACAATGGACGAATAGATAAACAAATTGTGATATTTATATGTAATGGAATATTTTCATCCATAAAAAGGAATAAATGCTATAACTCTTCATTGTGGCATGTGTAGTTATGGCATGTGGACTTCTTAATTGCAGCATGCATGTGGGATCTAGTTCCCTGACCAGGGATTGAACCCAGGCCTCCTGCACTGCTTGGAGTCTTACCCACTGGACCACCAGGGAAGTCCCTAGCATTTTTTTTATTGTAAAAGCTTATCAACAACTTTAATGTCCATTAGTAAGAGTCTAGTTCAATAAATTTATCTACAAAAAGAAATGAAGATCTTTACATTCTGATAGAAGAATGTATGATACATTGTTAAACATTAAAAAAACAGGTTACAGTCAGTATGTTGTAAGTTACAATTAGTATAAATAATAAAGGGGAAAAAAGAACACATAGATACTTAATTGCTTATAAGTGCACCAAATATTTCTGGAAGGCTACATAAGAAATCAGCAATCTTGGAAAGTAGCTGGGGGAAGCAGAGAAATTGGATGAAGGTCTTTCACCTCTTTTGAATTTTGCACCTAATGCAAACGTAACCTCTTCAAAAAGTTAAATTACATTAATTGCTTAAAGTGTTTACAGTCTGGTAGGGAGACAAACATGGAAGCAACAACAGTATAGCAGGTAGACTCTCCAAGGGAAGCACAGATGCAAGGCCTTGGCAATTCTGCCTGGGGTTATCAAGGAGGCTTCATAGGGGAGGGGAGACAGGAAAGATAGACTGAACAGCCCTTTTGGAAGGCAACATGGCAGTATCCATTACTAGGTAAAGCCATGCCTATTCTGTGACCCAGCAACTAGACACAGGCTCTACCCCAGACAGACATTTGTCCAAATGACCAAAGAGACAACAAGGACATTCAATGCAGTCTTGCTTGCAGGAATAAAAACTGGAAACAGCCTAAGCATCTATTAACAGGGGAAGGAATAAATGGACCATGTTATTTCTACTAGAAATCAGGGGCTTCTGGGACAGTTGAGAAAGAAAGGCATTAGGACACCAACAGAAGGAGAGTTCACTAGGACACCAACAGTTCAGCGATGGCGGACAGAAAGTGGAATGGGAGGCTGCCCATGGAAGAGTCTGCTCTGATCTTGGCTCATTAGAAGAGCCCTCAGGCAGATGCGTGGAGTAGGGCAGGTACCACAAGGTAGGAGGCAAGGGGACCAAAAGTCTCAATGAGGCAATTAGGGGTAAGAACCCCAGGAAGGATGGGCCCCTCCTCCTAGTAGTGAAGAATGGGGCACAGGTGAGATGGCAAGTGGGGAGAAGAACATCACAAACAGACAATCTCTGTTCTTACCACTTCTATTCTTTGTATTAGAGGTTCAAGCCAGGACAATGAAGGAAGGAAGGGAGGAAGGGACGGGGCGGGGGGACCCATTTTGGAAAGGAAGAAGCAGATGTATCTAATTCTATTCATGAATGATATAATCTTATATGTAAAAAATCCTGAAGAACCCACTAAAAAAGATTAGACTGAATAAACAAGTTCAACAACATTACAGGATACAAGATCAATATTCAAAAACCACTTGTATTTCTATACACTAGCAACAGACAAATCTAAAATGAAATAAAGAAAATAATTCCATTTACAATAGCATAAAAAGAATAAAATACTTGGGAATAAATTCAACAAAAGAAGTGCAAATCTTATACCCTAAAAACTACAAAATATTGTTGGAAAAAATTTGAAAGAACTACGTAAACATTCATGGATTGGAAGACTTAATGTTGTTAAGATGGCAAAACTCCCAAACTACACAAAATTGCTATCAAAATCCCAGATGCCTTCTTTGCAGAAATTAACAACCTCAAACTAAAATTCCTATGAAAAAGCAAGGACCCAGAATAGCAAAACAATCTTGAAAATGAAGTACAAAGGGCTTACTTACATTTTGCAGTTTCAAAACTTACTACAAATCTATCATAATCAAGACAGTGTGGTACTAGTGAAAGGTTAGACATACAGATCAATGGAGAAAAATAAATCATATTTACAGTCAACTGATTTTCAACAAGGAGCCAACACAATTCATTGGGGAAAAAAAATAGTCTTTTCAACAAATGGTGCTAGGACAAGTGGAGATTTACATGTAAAATAATCTAGCTGAAATTTACCTCACACCATATGCAAAAAGCAACTAAAAGAGAATCAAAGAGTAATTGCAGGAACTAAAACTATAAGACTCCATGAAGAAAAAACAGTGATAAAGCTTTGTAACCTTGGGTCAAGCAATGCTTTCTTAGATATAACACCAAAGAACAAGAAACAAAAGAAAAAAATAGAAAAATGGGACATAATTAAAATTAAAAATGCCTGTGCATCAAAGAACATCATCTAGAAAGTGAAAAAAAAAAGTTAATGGGAGAAAATATTTGCAAAATATATATCTGATAAGGGATTTATATCTACCATATAAAAAAGAACACTTACAACTCAATAATAAGACACATAATCCAATTTAAAAATGAGCAAAGGATCTGAATAGACATTTCTCCAAATACATAAAAATGACCAATAAACACATGAAAAGATGTTTAACATCATGAGAGCCATCAGGGAAACGTAAAACAAAATCACAGTGAGGTACCACGTCACTCTTACTGTGATGACAAAAATCCAAAGACAGATATTAAGTGGTGGCGAAACGTGGAGAAATTAGAACCCTCATACCTTACTAGTGGAAATACGGAATAGTGCAGCTGCTGTGGAAAACAGTTTGGTAGTTTCTTAAAAAGTTAAACATGTTATCTGGCAATTCCACTCCTAGGCACTAAATATCCCCAAAAAAGTGAAAACAGAGATTCAAACAGATACTTGTCACAAATATTCACAGCAGCATTATTAAAAATAGCCAAGATGCATGATGCCTTAGAGGACTGGGACAGGGAGAGTGGGGGGGAGTCGAGGGAGGGAGGGGATACGGGCATATGTGTATAAAAACAGATGATTGAACTTGGTGTACCTCAAAATAAATAAATAAATAAATAAATAAATAAATAAATAAATAAATAAATAAATAAATAAATAAATAAATAAATAAAATGAAGAAAAAAAATAAAAATAAAAAATAAAAATAGCCAAAAGGCAGAAACAAGCCAAATGTTCATCAACAGAAGGGATAAAGAAAATATGGTCTATTCACACATTATTATTCTGATATATTATTCAGACATAAAAAGAACAAAGTTCGGATACATGAAACAACATGAATGAACCTGGAAAATATTATGCTAAGTGAAAGAAGCCAGACACAAGAGCACAAATGTTATGATTTCACTTATATGAAATATCTAGAATAGGTAAATTCAAAGACACAGAAAATAGGTTAGAAACAACCAGAAGAACTCAATGAGGGAAGGATAATCTCTTCAATAAATGGTGCTGGAAAAACTGAAAAACCACACGCAGAAGAATGAAATCGGACCCCTATCTTACACCACTCACAAAAATTAACTTAAAATAGATTAAAGATTGGAAAACTTAATACAGCTAAGATGGGAATATTACCCAAATTCATCTACAGACTTAATCTCAGCTGCCTTCTCTGCAGGAAGTGACAAGCTTATCCTAAAATTCCTATGGAAATGTAAAGAACCATAGCAGTCAAAACAATCTTGAGGAAAAAACTTTGGAAACAGTCATCTTCTGCAATATATAAGTGGATCAAATTGTACCCTAACCCTTACCCCCCTTTCAGCTTTATTGAGACATATATAACTGACATATATAACATTGTATAAATTTAAGGTGTACAAATTTGATACACTTATATATTGCAAAACGATCACCACCACAGCCTTAGCTAACACCTCCATCACATCACGTAATTACCATTTGTTTTCTCCTAGTTTTATGCTTTCACTTCTTCTGTTTAAGTCTTTAATCTATTTCAAGTGACATAAAAGGAAAGGGTGAGTGAAAAGGTACAAAATGGCACATCAGTCATTCATTTCTTTATATTATTAGTTTCTATGCCATTAATGTCAAGTTCAATTTTTTTTTAATGAAGAGGTCATTTTAATTCGAGACAGAGGAAAAATGCTACTGAAAACATACCAAGAGCAAAGCCTTACTGTTGGAACCAGGTGTTAGAAAGGATAAGTATATTTAAACAGCAAGGTTGGCTATTTTGAGATAAAAACAAGTAACAGGGAGTCAACAAACAATCTTCCCCATTCTGAAACTGTAAAATCGATGCTCCGAAACTGCCGCGCCACAGCAGGAGATAAGCAGTGAAGTTTCCGTGATTAGATGACAAATGTTTCCAACTGTGCATGAACCAACATTTTTCTAGGGAACAGATCCACAACCCTCTTCAGATGGACAACAGATGGCGGATGCCCAATTAATATTTGCTGGAAGAATAAATGAAGGGGATCTACAGCAAGTAAGAGCCAGTGCACTACCCAAAACGGCTTTCTTGGTTGTATCTTTCACCATCTTCAAACTCCAGAATCATTCCAGGAGTGTCTTGAGCTATCTGTTGCAACCACTTTCTGTAACTGTTTTTCTGAACAAAATATTACACTACATAACAAAGGGTCTTACCAAGATTAGAGAATCCATCTTGAAGGGCCCATAATCGAGCCCAAGGGGCGGGGACAGGCTCCTCGGGTTCTTGGTCCTCGGGAATAGAATAGAGTTCCTGCGTGGACACTGTGTCTAAGGAGCTCAGTGTGCCCGAGCTGGAGTGAGAGGACTGGCTGGACGTGGGCACCGTGCTGGTGGAGGAGCTGGATGTGCCCTGGGACTGTGAAGAGGAGCCGTGTGGCTGCAAGGAGGGACCCTGGGACTGCAAGATGCCGCCTTGGGACTGCGGGGAGGCACTGCCATGGGGCTGCTGACATTCCACATCCGTCTCCCGAGACATCACCACCTCAAAAATAAGTGTCCAACAATAAGGTGAATTTCAAGGAACAAGACTTCAAGGTCAAGAGTGAAGGATGGGTATATTATAACAGCAAAAAAAAAAAAAAAAAGATCCAGGAGAAGCATGCTCTGCAAAAGTTAAAAGTCTAACAGTCTAGACCTATCATTCCTCTGGGCTGAGCTTTTCATCAGACCATTTTCACCTGATAAGTTTTTTGTGTGACAGCCACAAGCCACATGGGAAAGAAACAAAGAAATTATTTGAAGGCTGTAAATAAATAAAAAGCAATGAAACTGAATTGTGGAAGGGGAGACACTCATAGCAGCTTACATTCATCCAATTTTTCAAGATGAGAAATGGAACCTAAACTGTGTGCATTAATACCATCGACACTACACTTAAACTTCATATACATTTTTGAAAAGGAAAGGAGGGGAGAGGTCTGGTGGCTTGGCTTAGATGACGGGCAAAGAGAAACTCTACAGAAATTCACTGCATCACCCCAAGGGTGGCTATTTTATACATAAAATGTCACTGATGCCCCCTCTCCCCCAAGCCAGCTCCTGGAGGGTAGCACCCAAGTTTATTCTAGATTCCTTGACTCCAAACTAAGAGCTGGGCCACTGAATGAGGCAAAACACAAAGACTGCTCTAAACAACTCCACCACCTAGCCCTTTGTGATGCTAGTTAACTATAGGGCTCATCTTTTCAGCATCCTGAATGTCCTCCCAGCCCAACAGAAGTCTGAAGAAACCACTCGGAGATACAGAAGACAGAGGTTCCCACCCTTGTTTTAGAATTAATCTGACAGACGAACTCCAATAACAGAACCTACAGTAAAGTCAGAGTAACTTTCAATCCCTAACTCTAAACCCCTACTCTGATTTAAAAAAGAAAAAGAAAAAAAAAGTGCTTTCTCTCCAGAATCCCACACTCAGGCTACCCCTCAAGGAGAATATGGTAAACATGACTCACACTGATTATTGCATTTACACGGCTTTCCAGATGTCAAGGTCCTGATGGGTTTTTCTGAAAGCACACCGGGGAGGTGCTGTCAAGAGCTGATTCCGCCACTTCAGGACCTGCTGCTCTATTACCACCTCAGCCAGGCTGCGTCTTCCAGCAGCTTTCTGAGCAAGACTTCTCTGCCCTGAAAACTGGCAAAAGACAGTGTGTCAAGAGGTAGCTGCTATCATCGCTCATGATAAAAAGGGTCCACCGGACCAGGACTACACTGGCCTCCACCATGAGGAAAAAGTATAGTGAAGAGGTTATAAACAAACAGATCTGGAGTCGAGTCAGATGTCTAAGTCAACTCTTTGCACGAACTTTAGGGAGATCACAACCTCTCAACCCAAAAATGTAGACAGCGCTTGAGAATCAAATGAGGTGACATATCAACACTCCTCCCCCCACCCCTCAGTAATGCTTGATAATTGGGAGTTCCAGGCCCAAAGAATCTGAAAGCAGGAAAAGGCCTTACAAGTGCAACACCATTTTTTCTTTTTCAAATAGAGAAACTGAGTCCCAAGGAAAACTGGTACCCTCCTACCCTCCCCTCGCCACCCCATCCCCCACACCTCCTTACGGACACTCGCAGAGCGTTCTGCTACACAAGTCAGTGTGCTTCCAGTTCCTGCAGCGCCTAGCAGCTAAGAATGGGTTCCCAACAGGCATTTCTCAGACTGAACCTAAATATGGAAATAATTACTAACACCTACAGAACTCTCGCCAGAGCAACTTCGCTCTGATTTTGAAGAGGACAACTTTGTTTTTTCTTATTCTTTACGTCTGGGCCAGTTTCAGCTTGTAAGTTACAAGGGAAGTGAACTTCACCTCGAAGTGTATCTACAAAGGAAGAGTCGCCCACGCATTCCTCTCCCCTCTTCCCAAGCTCACACTCAGTACAAAACGGAAGCTCGGGAAATTCAGCGCGCAAGAAGATCCTGAGGACAGGATTCGAACCCCTAAATACCCCAGAGAAGCTCCCCACTATGACTCACCGCGTGAGCCCACCTGGAACCGCACACTCAGAAGAGCCGCAGTCAGCCGAGAGGCGCTAAACACGCGGCTACAAACTCCACCCTCAACCAATCAAAACACCCCGCCTCCCCTCTCGGACCAATGAGAAACAGCGGATGTGGCGGTCCACATAGCCTCAATGCTTTCTGGGAGTTGTAGTTTAACACTCAGAGCGGGACTCAGAATCCAGGTTTCCCCTGAGCGATCCCGCCCCCCCCGCCCCGCGGCCAATCAGCAGCTCTAGTCTGGTCCGCCACTCTCTCCCCCACAGGTGACCGCGGGGAGGCAGGCCGCCTGCCAGATGTGGGGCGGAAGGAGCGGGGCCTTGCTCCGCTTGTCGGGGTTATGGCCGATAGAGGTGCTCGGAAGGAGACCGCTAAACTGCAGTGCTGCGTCGCTGGCTGGAAGCAGCTCCCCCCGGTGCTGGAACTGCGGCGGCCTAGGGGGCCCCTTGCAGGGGGACCGGTTCTACTGCCCTCAGTGCCGCGCGCTGCAGCCCCCTGACCCCACTCGAGACTACTTCAGCCTCTTGAACTGGTACGGGAGGTGTTTTCGGGAAACGCGTCCGGGCGTGCGAGAGGGGAGGGCGGGTCAGGGTCGGCAGGGGAGAAGGCGAGACCGGTTACGTAGGTGGGCGGAGCCCTAGGGGACCGGGCTGGGGGTGGGGCCTGGGAGGATGTGGCTGGGATGTTTCGCGAGAGGAGATCCAGGGGCTGGCCTGAGCTGCGACGCTTTGAGGGGATGGAGACGTGAGTGGGCGTGGACTGGTGGGGCGGGGAGTGTGATTAGGGGAATTTGAGGTTTGGAGGCTGCACTGGGGGGAAACTTGAAGGGCGGTGTCTGAGAGAAGGCGAAGTTGAGAGGCGGGGCCTGAGGGAAAAGTACTCGCTAAGGCCCATGGAGGATGGAGACTTGACGAATAGGTTCAGAACGTTTAAAGTTGGGTTGAGACTTTTAAGGAAAATAGTATTGATGTGTTATCCAAAATAAGAGAGTAAGAAAAGCACGGAAAAACTGAATGCTGTAGGCAGAGTCTAAGGGAAAACTGAGAATTGGAGGGTCTGAGAAATAGGTATTTTTCCTGTGTACCTCCGAAGATCCAGGAGCTTGGAGAGGTGGTGAAGTTTGGGCGAAGCTAAACTAATGAGATAGAGGAGGCTCTGGGAGTAGAAAGCAAAGGGGATTCGATTAAAATAAAGTGAGAGGCAGAGATGAAGGGACCTGGGCCTTAGAAAAATAAAGTGGGATTCAGGAATGCCTTTTCCCCTAAACTCTGGGCTCTGGCCCCACCAGTCACTGAGCACTTACGAAGGGCTGCAGTAACAGTACCCTTTAAGTTGTTCAAGCATGCCAGTGTTGTTCCCACTTCAAGGCCTTTGCACAGTCCCTGTGCCTGAATGACTCTTTCCTCTGATGTTTGATTACCCCTCATCATCATTCAGGTCTCAGCTCAAATGTCATCTCTGTCCACCACATCTACCATTCTCTGACCCTATCCTGGTTTCCTTTGCAGTACCTACCACTTTTTGAAATAGCACTGTCTCCATGTTCATTGTGTCATCCCCCATGAGAACTGGAACCAAGCCCATAGTATACAAATCTAAAAATATTTGATGCATGAATTTCATCTCCTGATTTCCTTCCAGCAAACGCTCCTTCACAGTTGACACTGCAAAGCTCCAGCATAGGTACCAGCAACTACAGCGTCTTGTCCACCCAGATTTCTTCACCCAGAGGTCTCAGGTAGCCTATGGGCCACCCCTAATCATACCCAAACATGTGTGCACCCTGGGTGGGTGGAAGTGGCCTTATGGTTATATGATTATCAGGGACAGAACTGGACAACGAGCTTCACCCTGGGGCAGCCTGACCCCAGCCAGCCAGACCCTGGACCCGTCCTACACTCAGAGCTTTTACCTGACTTCCCAGCACAGTTAGAACCCAACACCTGAAAATAAAACCGGCTTATCCCATACTAATTCTACTTTGGCCACTTCCTTATGTGCCTGCCCATCAGTATTTTATGAAATAGTTTGTGAATGTAAGATGGCTGATTTGCCTGGTGATATGACTTTCTTCATTTCCACTTACAGACTGAAAAGGACTTCTCAGAGAAGCATTCGACCCTCATCAATGATGCCTATAAGACCCTTCTGGCCCCCCTGAGCAGGGGACTATACCTTGTAAGGTGATTTTCCCAGCCTCTTTCGTGACAGCCTGGTCCCATTGCTCTGGGGGACAGCTGCTCCCCTGTATTCAACAGCAGAGTGCTTGAGATCTGAGCTAGTCTAGAGACCCAATGCTAATCCACCTCAGCAATACTACGTGAGGATAGTTTTCTTTAAGTATCTCTGTAAATCTTAGTTGCCCAATTGACTTCTTTTTTTTTTTTTTTACCATTTTCTGTAAATTTCAAGAATTAGGTGGTGCTGGCTTTTAGTGAAGAGTAATTTTTTGGGTTTTTTTTTGGGGGGGGGCGGAATGAGCACCTTAGAATTTTAGGGTTTAATAGATTCTTTACAAATATCTAATTCAGCCTCCCAAGTGGAAGAATGACTTCCCCAGGGCCACATAGTTCCAGGTAGCAGGGAGTGATCTCATCACAGCCCTCCTGTCTCAGTGCAACTTTCCCACACCCCACCCTCACACTTTCATTATTGGGACAGTTCAAGTTTTTCCTGTGAGTGGCCTTCCCTTCTGAAGGCTGACAAGGATTTATGGTAAGTAGGATTTATGACTCTGGCCATAGTTTCTTGAATTAAACTTATTTTCCCTGCTTTGTGCCCTAATAGCTAAAGCTCCGCGGAGTAGAGATTCCCGAAGGGACAGATTGTGAAATGGACAGTCAATTCCTCATGGAAATAATGGAAATCAATGAAAAACTTGCAGAAGCTCAAGGTGAAACTGCCATGAAAGAGATTGAATCTATTGTCAGAGGTAAAAGATAAGATAGTACTGAATGCATTTTATTGCTATTTTGAGTACATGGAAGGGTTAAGTGAAAAATGGATGTAAAGAGTACATATTGACCTTCATAATGATTCGGGGGATTTTTTTTTTTCTTGATTATACTGAAACCCGTTTTGTCTAGAGGTGAGACTTGCAAAATCCCTAATTCTCTGGAAGGCAGGCTTGAACCAAGAATGTAATAGTATTTTGCAGATTGCAGTGCTCCTTCCCACCCATGACATCATTTGGGTAATAATGTTATCTCTGACAAGAAACATAGACCTCAGAACTTCATGGGAATGCACAAGGTCACACAACAAATATAGCAGAGCGAAGATTGAAACCTTGATCTTATGATCCCATGTTGCTTTACTTTCCACTTTATTCCATAGTGTATTCGTCAGGGTTCTCCAAAGAAACAGAATCAATAGTGTATGTGTAGGGAGAGAGAGAGAGAGAGAGAAATTTATTTTAAGGAATGGCTCATGTGATTGTGGGAGCTAGTAAGTCCAAAATACATAGGATAGACTGGTCCATCTCTACCTTCAATCTGATATATTCGTACAGTCTGTCACATGTGTGATCTTTTTGAAACCCAGATCTAATCATATCACCCCTGGCCTTGCTTGAAAACTTTAACCGGCTCCCCACCACTCTCAGGTCAAAGAGACCTGCATGGCTTGGCCTCTGCTTCCTCCCGTTTGCTCCTTCCACTCTAGCCACACAGGTTGCTTCCAGTTCTTCGTCTGTACCTTGCACCTTCCTACCCAGTGCATTTGCACGTGCTGTTGCTTCTGCCTGAACCCCTCTTCTCCTCCACCCCCATCTATTTAACTCTTCCTTCTTCAGATCAGGGAGCAATCATCACTTCCTCAGAGAATCCGCAGAGGACTGGCTATACCTTTCGGCTCTGGGTACCCCTCCTTTTGTAGGACTAATCACATTTGTAACCTTACTGTTCTATGTGAGATTATTGGACCAATATCAGCCTCCCCTATTAGACCAGAAGTTCTACAGAGGTAGAAATTGTGTCTGCTTCCCTCACATCCTCAGCACATGAAACAGTACTTGGAGTATAACGGGGACTCAGTAAATATTTATCAAGTGAGCAAATAAATAACAAAGTTAAAAGCAGTAAAATAGAAGTTGTGGTGGGGGAACTGTCAGCTACGGGTGTATCAGCAGCATTAGGGCTGAGTGGTGTTGGGAAAAGAGAAACTCAGGACTTTCAGTCAGAAGGCCCAGCTGCACGGCTTTGGAAGGCAGAGGCTCATGAATTTCTGCGTGAGGTGGACTTGGGTTCAGTTCCAACACTGTCACTGACTTTTTGTGTGAGCTTCAGCAAAGTGACTTCACCCCTCTGAGCTTCAGTTTCCTCATCTATAAAATAGAGACAATGTTAATACCAGTTGTTGCAAGGATTAAATAATTAAAGTATGTAAGACATGTGACACAGTGTCTGGCCTATGCTAGGTGCCCAGTCAATGGTGGGAATTATTCTAGCTCTGTAGTTAATGTCTGGTTTTGATCAGGTCACTGACCTTCATTTAGAGTAATTCCTAAATTTCCTCTTTTACCTGCTAAGGCCCAAGTAAAGTGAACATTCAAGGGCATGAACTAGATAGTTTTGAGGTCAGGACTTCAGAGCCTCCAGACTCCTAATCCAGTGTTCTTCCTGAAAATCAAGTTTCTAACCACTGGACTAGGAGTCAGGTGACTTGGAATCTGTTCTTAGCTCCACTCACCAACCACATGACCATATACATTCTCCCAGTACCTGTCATTGCCTGCCATGGGCATATAATGTATTTGAAAGTGCTTTGAACACAGGCACCCTGTAAATGATTGATCTTGTTTGTATCTGGAAAATGCACTTATCATGAGATTTCCTAATGAGGAAACAATAAAAATGTGAGATAGCTGCTCCTTTACTTGATCTGGCATCTTCTCTCTTAAGGTACAATATGACCTAGATGTT
The DNA here is from genome assembly GCF_030028045.1 of Hippopotamus amphibius kiboko. Lineage (NCBI taxonomy): Eukaryota > Metazoa > Chordata > Mammalia > Artiodactyla > Hippopotamidae > Hippopotamus > Hippopotamus amphibius. The sequence goes on along the minus strand of NC_080193.1, from coordinate 5,444,629 downwards.
TCATTTTCCTGAGAGGCTGCATAATTTGCTAATGGTTGCCTGAAACACTCTGTAATGCCCTGCTGATAGGCAAGCCCAGCTTGTTAATTTTCTCCTAGCTGAAAACTGAAAGACTCAGAGTGCTTGGTGGAGATAAGCAAGGCATTTCCTTGTCCTTTTTTTTTTTTTTTTTTTTTTTTTTAATGCTTCTGTAGCCATTTTATGAGCTTTGATGATTGCCCCTCAGACCTTTCATGGATAGAAAAACAGTGTAACTAGGGTCAGCCAGAGCTGCACTGAATAGGAGCTGCTGTCATGGAGCATGTAGAGACAGAGGTTATGAGGCCTTACCCTTGAATCCAAGCTCCCTGCTGTGTTCTGTTCACAACAACAAGGTAACAAAGGGTTGTCTTCATATTATGAATCTAGTTAAATAGAAAAATTAAGATAACGTTTTTCTTTTTCAGCTAAACAGAAAGAATTGACTGACAATGTGAGCAGAGCTTTTGAAAGAGGTACTCCCTTCATTTCTTGACTTTCTTAAATATGGAAAGAAGTTGTAAGCACTGAGGTATAACCATCCATTCAATAAGTAGCTATTATATACCCATCCTGTGACAGGTACATGGGGAGCTATAAAATATAGAGGAGTCTACATTTCTGCCTTCAAGGATTCACAGTCTTGCTAGAGAAACAAGGTGTGTGCCAAAACCAGTGATATGCCCATTGAAGATTAGATGAGAGAAAATGCTCCCATTCCCCTTTAGCAAGCAGGAGAGGATAAGGTGAGGGATGTGGGCTGAAGCCACCACAGGCAGACCCTGAGGGCAAGGCTGCACAGTCAACAAAAGCTGCAAAGCCCACACACCCCTTTCTTCTGCAGAGCCCAGGAGAAGAAGCCCATGGCTGAGCTGGGCCCATATTGCAAATAGGGAGTGATCATTCCTGTCCCCGCTGCTGCTGGCTCTCAGGCTGAAGAGACTAAGTCTATTTCTAGCTATTTTTAAGCAAAAACAGCCTTTTTCTCCATCCCTGACTTGTGCCACCCCTTCAATAAGAGAATAATAGCCCTTTGGCTTAGGGGTCATTTGATTGCAGGAAGGAGAGAGCAACTCATACTAGCCCAGATAAAAGGAGGTTATTCTAAGGAATCAGGGCTACCTCTCAGAATCCAAACTCCCTGAGGTGAGTATAGTACTGTGTGATAAGAGCTTTTCTAGAACAGGACCTGGGAACCAGAAAGCAACCTGGAACCAAGACTGCGGTCCTGGTTCCAGGCTACTTTCTGGCAGTCCACTCCATCCTTCTCCCCCAGCTGTATACCAGTTCCTTATTGGTGTTCAGTGCTCTAAACTGGCCTCCCCCACTGAGTGACTCCACAGTCCTCCTTGGTCTATTTTCTCCTAAGAACAGGGCCTTTTACCATCTGACTAGAATCTCCTAGACCCAGTCTAGATTCCTGGGAGGAGGAGGGTTGATTGGCCCAGCTTGAGTCAGGTGTCCACTCCAGTCCAATCCCTGAGGGCCATGGAGATAAGCTTGCACAGCATACCGCCTACTTTGCAGGGACTGTAGGAGTTTATTCTGAGAAGCAGGCAGAAGGTGGGGGTTCTCTAAAAAGATGGGGAGGAATATAGATCAACAGCAGAAAAGACAGGAACCTGGCCCAACATATCTGCCTGAAATCCATGTCCCCGACTTGATGGTTAAGGTAGTCAGGCTTATGTTCCACCAGGGTCTACCCACTGTTCCTGTTATATCTTTGTAGACTTACTTTTTAACTATAAAATACGTCTTAAAGAGTGAATAGTAGGTAAGTACACTTGGAAGAATAATAACAGGACAAATACCCATGTCCCCACCACCCAGGTTAAGAAATAGAAAAAAGGTGCTCAACATCACTAATTGTTAGGGAAATGAAAATCAAAACCACAGTGAGATACCACCTCACACCTATAAAGATGGGTGCTATAGAAGAAAAAGGAAGGAAGGGAAAGGAAGGAAGGAAAGAAAGGGGGAAGGGAGGGAAGAAGGAAGAGAAAGGAAGGAAGGAAGAAAGAGAAAGAAAACAGCAAATGTGGGCGAGGATGTGGAGCAGTTGGGACCCTTGTGCACTGTTGGTGGGAATATAAAATAGTGCACCACTGTGGAAAACAGTATGGCAGTTTCCTCAAAAAATTAAAAATGGAATTACTGTATAATCAATCCAGCAATTCCACTTCTGGGTGTACGCCTAAAGAATTGACAGCAGTTGGGAGGGAATACGGGAATATGTGTATAAAAACAGATGATTGAACTTGGTGTACCCCCCCAAAAAAAATAATAAATAAATAAAATTTAAAAAAAAAAACAGATGATTGAACTTGATGTACCCCCGGAAAAAAAAAAAAAAAAAAAAGAATTGACAGCAGTAACTCGGAGAGATGCACTGTGACAGAGAAACAAAACCAGATACTAGTTAACATGGTAAGGACAGATTTGAATCAGTAATAATAACTGTGGCAATAGGGAAAAGAGTCCAGCATGAACTGAATTCAATTTCAATCTGTACAGAAGTAACTGGGCATTGTAAAGGGTGAATGAGGGAGTAGGGAACAGGGTACGCAGGGACTCAGAGTCAGGTAAGTGAAATATTAGAAAAAGCAGGAAGGAGGATTTGGTCCCATGAAACCCATCTGGGTTGGCTAATTGGCCCTTATGGAAGTTAGGCTTCCTCCCTCCCACAGAGCCTGGGAGACAGGGGCCCTATCTTCAGGTGTTGACTGGAACAAACAGCAAGAAAGAGACAGAAGAGACAGTCTTTCCTCTGAGCAACTCAGTCGTCTTCTGTTTATGAAGGACTAGCTGAGCCATCTGTTGAGATCAGATAGAGGATATTTGGGGGATGACATGAGCAATTGCACATTTAATGAGGAGCATCTCTATGGAAACAGAAAGAAAAACAAAGAATAATGGCTGGAGCCGACTATAACCCCAGTTTCTGAGCCCAGAGGGCAGCCACTTGAGAAGAGGCTGACCGCTTAAGCATCTTTGGTGGCAGCATGAGGACAGCAGCGGCAACCTGTTGCATCTCCTGGTTTGCAGTTTGAATGTTTGCAGTGACGGCAGAGACATCAGCATCACAGTCATGGGTATTCCCCAGAGCACAGCATGGCAGGTGCGAGAGTTCTGGCGGGCTTTCTGAGTGGCTTGGGTACCAGCAGCTCCAGGCACAAAGGTTGCCCAGGTGTGATTTGTAGTGATGAGTTCTTTAATATTTCTATCAAGTCCTCCAGCTTCAGCTTGCAGGACTTTTCCAGATCCTGGAGATAAGGGGCAGCTATAAGGCAGCCTGAGTCCCACTGAGGCTTTGGGTGGTGGGGTCTTAGTTCTTAGTGACAGTAAGTCAGGAGGGAGGGAGGAACATTGGAAACATCAGTTTGGAGAGTTGCATCCAGATATGGAAGGAAACTAGAGGAACTGAGGATTTGATGAGGGCCAACAAAATGTGTAAGGATCCAGTTCAGTTTTCAGGTAGATAATAAAACCTCAAAGACAGTGACCAAGATGGGATTCTGATAACCCACAGGGCTGTGCTTTTCTTTTCCACTGAAACAAAATTTCTCTCCACAGTCACCCCCTTTTTCAATCAAAGATAAAGTAACATTGTTCTTGTTTACAACATAAATTTAGTTTCATTAAGTTTGGCCTGATTATTTACTTAAGTGCAGCACAAGTGGTAATTGACCGTAAAGGCCTTTTTAAGTTTTCTTAATGAAACTTTTTAGTGGCATAACTGGTTTTATTGCACTTTGCAGATACTGTATTTTTTACAAATTGAAGGTTTGTGACAATCCTGTGTTGTCAGATGATGGTTAGCTTGTTTTAGCAATAAGATATTTTTCAATTAAGGATATACGTTGTTTATTTAGACACAAGGCTGTTGTGCATTTAATAGACGACGGAATAGCGTCAGCGTAACTTTTACATGCACGGAGAACTGAAAAATTCGTGTGACTCGCTTGATTTCCAACATTCGCTTTGTTGCAGTGGTCTGGAACCCAATCCCCAATATCTCTGAGGTCCGGCTATATGGGGAACCTCAGCTTGGACTTGCAAAGCCTCTCAGTGCTAGGAAGTCAAGCCAAGATATCTCCATCAGAATTCTTCACCCACAGTATCTATAGATTCAGGTGAATTCCTCTCTTCCCAGTGTCCCCCAAATATCCTAAGATTCGTGGGCCTGTGAGGACTTGCCCTTGATCACCTATAAGACTGAGAACTCTGTAAACCAGATACCAGGCCAGTTTTTGCAACAGAGCTTTGAAAACATTGTCTCTATAAAGTCAACCTTAGTTCCTTAAAATTGATGACTTTATACATCATTTTCAAATATGACATTTTTAATATGTTAGTTTTAATTATGCCTTTTTACAAAGAGGACAGATTCTTACTGAACCTATGCGAATAACTATTTTGCCATGAAAATAAGAATACTCAAGAACAGTTTCTAACTTTTTGAGGGATCAAGCAGGGAGAAACAAGATGTTTTAATTTTGTTTACAAAAGTATATCATTTACTAGATTGTTAATGAGTCATAGATAGCTTAAGAGAAGAGGGAAGGGAATTCCTCATATCTAGAAAATAGAACATTTAGAAGCCAGCAATATTTCAAAGAAAAAAATATAAAAAGTTATACTCAACCTTGTCAGTTTACTCAATCCTATGTGATTAATTTTGTTCTGCTTGATCTTGAGTTAGCAGTTTTATGAACCCATCAGCTTTTTCATTAGCATCTTGGAAATCCTAACTTAACCCACTGGTTTGAGCTCAGTAATGTAAGCAATGCCATCAGAAGCCTGTACCACAGAGTACGTGGCACAGTACATTTCGTTGAACCCAAGTCCTCTGGCCTAGAGCTGGTTGCAAGAGCTTTTAGGAAAGCATCAGAATAAGGGAACAACTATCTGTGGATAGTAAAAGACTTAAAATGGCCACAAAGATCTGATGAGAGATCATTATAAAAATAACACAATTGAAAAGGAAATCTGTTGTTTCTGTGCCATATCACACTTTAAAATAATAACTGGGCTGATAACAGCTTACCAGGATATTCCACGGATAATGAGGACATTGACAAATTTTAAAGAACTGTATACAATTTCTGAAATAATAACATTTAATGCATATGCAAATAACCTAGGGAAGGTTAAACAGCTTTTCTTTGACACTGCTTCCATTGTAATTTAATATATCAAATAAACCTACTTAGTTGAACATCTCTCTTTTTAGAAGGTGAGAAAACAAATCCTTTGAGTCATTCCAGGGGCCCTCTCAGGAACTTCAAAAGGTTTGAATATTTAAAAAGGATCATAGACCATTGTGAACCAACACTTAGTTATCAAACCGAAGTAATAATAAAAGATTTCAAAGGGAAATACGAGGTAATGTGGGAAAAATAAATAACAAACCTTAGCTCTTTTAACAATGAGGAGAGTCGGTTCTGTCACATAATTGAGGATATGATAAAGACAACATGAAGCACAGGAAATTATTTTGATAAGACACAGAATATGTTTCCTGGGCAGATTACTCAGAAGTTAAAGAAAAACCTTTTACAGTCTTTTATTAACAGCAGACCAGTAATCCAAGAAACTCTGTCATTTTAAAAGAGAGAAAACCAAACTCTGGTTTTATATCAGTACACTATTGATATTAAAGTTCATTTTTTAAAAAACACTTTATATATAAATCCACTTAATCTTAGCCAGCTTTGACCTTACAACGTTGAGTTCCTTTTCCACAAACCTTCTGCAACTTTCTACCTCCATTCAGGTTTTGTCTTACTCTTTCCCTCTTTCATGGTCTACTTTAGAATGAGATTACTTTCCTTTTTAATCTTAACAAAAACACATTTACATTCTTTACATATTTTTTATGTAAAAACACATGCTACTTTTCTCCCATTTCTACTTCTGTGTGTAAAGTTGTTTTTCTTCACTCTTATTGTTTCCAGTAGTTTTCTTTTCATATACCAATTATAAATTTTTTTAAAATCATTCTTTTTTTTTAATTAATTAATTAATTTATTGGCTGTGTTGGATCGTCTTTGCTGCACACGGGCTTTCTCTAGTTGCGGCCAGCGGGGGCTACTCTTCTTTGCCATGCGCGGGCCATGGCTTCTCTTGCTGCAGTGCACAGGCTCTAGGCGTGTGGACTTCAGTAGTTGCAGCACGTGGACTCAATAGTTGTGGCTCATGGGCTCTAAGGCGAAGGCTCAATAGTTATGGCCCATGGGCTTAGCTGCTCCAAGGCATGTGTGATCTTCCTGGATCAGGGATCCAACTTGTGTTCCCTGCATTGGCAGCCGGATTCTCAACCACTACGCCACCTAGGAAGCCCCAGTATAAATTTTAACCATTAGTAACGTATTTTATAGAGAAAACTAGGAGGTAGAAATTGTGAGCTGTCTATTATATACCAGTACTCTGTAGCAGGTTAGCAAGTTTTATGAATATACCACTTCATAATCTCTAGAGGCATATGCTTTTTATAATACAATTTTTTTTCCTGTGGCAAAGGAACATGTTTAAAAATAGACCCAAATATCTTTATCCTCTTTGTACCGTATTAAAATAAGCTGAAAGTATATAAAGTTATGCTTAATACTAAATGTTTCAGCACTTTGTCTTATTTAGAAATTATTTAGATATTTAATGAATATCTATTATTTAACTTAGAATTAGCCCAAAGACTTTGGAAATGATTTTTAGACCATATGTAAGACACAATTATCATTGAAATGAAGTTTGTCAGAACGATTTGATTTAATATGGTTTATCATTTTTATTATCTTAAACATCTAGTAAATGTCAGCTTATTTGACTAATAAATGTAAGTAGAATAAAAAGGTATGCTTACATTATATTTAATGTTAACAACTCTGAAGACATACCCATTTTATTAAACCAAGAACATCAAACTAGTCTTATTTATCAAAGACTTACCCAAATTACATGAAATTGAAAGACACTTGAGTTGGTTCTTATATTTCTGGAAATTTTAGAAAGATTCAGTTTATGTAAGCACTCATTTCTCTCTAAGCAAATTAATATACAATTCCTTTAAGGGATTTTATGCATTAATTTGGTAATACCATCCAAAAGTAGGGAAATATATGTTTACATATATATATGAATAGATGCATAAATATACAAATAGAAGCAAATAGATCTCACAGTTTTCATTAAAAAATTTTAGCCATAAGTCAGACACAAATACAATAATATAAAACTCACTTTATGTGAGCTGATGGATATTAACTAAACTTTTTGTGGTAATCATTTTGCAATATGTACATATATCAAATCATCATTATACACCTAAAACTAATACAACGTTATGTCAATTATATCTCAATAAAACTGGGAAATTAAAGAAAAAATTTTTAACTCTATAGCTTATATGGGTAGTTCTCATCTTTGCCCTATTTTTTATATTTATCCAAATTGAGTTTCTGACAGATGGAGCAAGTTTTAAAGGTTGCCTGCTCAGTGTGAGTTGTGGAGGTTTTTTTAAAGGGTTTTTTTTTGGTTTGGTTGTTTTTTTGGTTTTGGTTTTTTTGTCCTGATATATAATCTTATATAGGCTGTAGACTAAATGTCTGTTTCTAATTAGCTTTTTTTTTCTTTTAAGCTTCAGGTGTTTGCTTTTGAGGTACCTGAGTCCCTTGCGAGCCCCTGATGGGGACAGGAGGCCCAAAGGTCTAGTGTCTGTAGGGAGCTGGGGGACAGGAGTGGGCAAGGAAAGGTCTGGTAGGATGGACAGAGGGGCTGAGGAAGTTGGGGCTTGAGGAGGGGACATAACAAAGGATGCAAGGGAGCGGAAAGGAAGAGGAGGGAGGAGGAGGGGAGAGGTCTTAAAGGAGCCAGTATGGGGAATCTTAAGTTTCCCAAAGAAGCCAGTGAAGTTCCCATTTTTCCTAAGTACAGGTAGACCATGGAAATAGTGCAGGTTTGGTTCCAGACCACCACAAGAAAGTGAATATTGCAATAAAACAAAGTCACGTGAATTTTTTATTTCTGTGCATATCAAAGTTATATTTACACTATATTGTAATCTATTGTGTGCAATAGCATTATGTCTAATAAAGCCAATTAATTAAAAAATATTTTATTGCTAAAAAAATGCTAACCATCATCTGAGCCTTCAGTGAGTCATAATATTTTAGCAATGGCAACATCAAAGATCGCTGCTCACAGATCACCAGAGCAAATATAATAATAATGAAAAAGTTTGAAAAATTAAGAGAATTACCAAAGTGTGACACAGAGATGCAAAGTGAGCCAATGCTATTGGGAAAATGTTATAGATAGGCTTGCTCAACACAGGGTTGCCACAAACCCTCAATTTGTAAAAAACACAGTATCTGCAAAGCATAATAAAGCAAGGTCTGTCTGTAAAGTCACAGCAGCAAGAAAAGAAGTGAACAGAGCACCATGGTCACCTGCAGTGAGCAGGAGTTCAAGAAAGGGGTTTCGGGGATTTCCCTGGTGGCACAGTGGTTAAGAATCTGCCTGCCAATGCAGGGAACACAGGTTCGATCCCTGGGCCGGGAAGATCCCACATGCCTCAGAGCAACTGAGCCAAAGTGCTGTAACTACTGAAGCTCACATACCTAGAGCCCCTGCTCCACAGCAAGAGAAGCCACACCACTGAGGAGCTTGCACACCGCAATGAAGAGTAGCCCCCACTCTCCACAGCTTGCGAAAGCCAGAGCACAGCCATGAAGACCCAACACAGCCAAAATAAATAAATAAAAATTTAAAGAAAAAAAAGAAAGGGGTTTTGGAGGACTGAGAAGTTCCCATGGGAGGAGCAGGGTCAAATAGAACAAAGAGGCCTCTCAAGGAGCCAGGAAAAAGAAAATGCCCAGCCCAGGACTCAATCCCCACTTGAAAAGAGGAGCCGGGAAGAATTCCAGCCCAGGGGTACCTTTCAAAAGAAGCCTGGGACTCTGTCCTTCCAAGAGGATACTCAGATATGTGAGAATACAAATCTGTCCTCACTGTGCTTCAATGGAGGTGTGTCTGCAGAATTGGATCAGGAGTCAGACTCACCCAGGTTGCCAAACAAGCTGGTGGGCTGTAGAGGAGACCAAGGTCTCTACGCTCACTGAAAAGTCCAATCATCACACGTCTGAAGGCCTGATGGTGTTTCCAGTGCAGATCTGAGTCATGGCACTGGATAACTGTCAGAGCTAAACAAAGCCAGATGTTAGTTTAAGTGCCAAGGACAGGTTCTAATCACTAATAACCATTGCAATAGGGAAATAGTCCAGCATGAACTGAACTCATCTTCGATGGGCATTTTAAGGGGAGAATGAGGGAGTAGGGAGGGGGCGCACAGGGTCAAGGAAGTGAAAAATTACAAAAAGTGGGAAGCAGGAGTAGGACCATGTGAAACCCATCTGGGTTTGCTAACTGGCAGTTCTTGAAGTTAGGTTCCTACCCTCCCACAGACCCTGGGAGACAGGGGCCCTAGCTTAATGTATTAAACTGTGCTAAATTCTTTTGGCAGCCCTGTGTTCTCAGGCAGGCATTTTAAGGTGGTGCTGGGCTCATCCTAGGGATGCCACCTTTGAGCTGTAAGAAACTATGTTAATGTTTGTTCAAGTCTCTATAGGCCAAGGTTGAGGTTTAGTCAAGAATAGGGCTCACAGGAGCCTGGCTAGAGTTTGATCAAGGGGAGAATTTTTATGAGCATCAGTGTTCATAGAATTTTTCACAATAGCTAACAGGTAAAAGCAACCTAACTGTCCTGATGAGTGGATAAACAAAATGTGGTCTATCCATGCAAGGGAATATTATACAGCCTTTAAAAGGAAATTCTGCCACATGCTACAATTTGAGTAGTCAGATTCATAGAGACAGAAAGTAGAATGGTGGTGGCCAGGGACCGAAAGGAGCAGGGAATAGCCAGCTGTTGTTTCATAGGTAGAGTTCCAGTTTTGTGAATGTACTTAACATCACTGAGCTCTCCACTTAAAAATGGTTACAGTGGTAAATTTTATGTCATGTGTATTTTATTAGGATTAAAAGTATATTTATAAATACAAGAAAGTCAATCAAATGAAATAAAGAAGTAGAACATGACCATTGCCTTCCAAGCCCCCAGTAGGCCCTCTGCAGTTGAATCTTACTTCTTCAGCAGCAGAAGTAGCAACTCTTTTCCTGAGTTTTGTACAAATCATTCCCTTGCCTTTCTTAGTAGTTTTAACTGTATGTGAATATAACAGTGTATTATTTCATTTTGCACAGATCTGAGTCAAGGTTTCTCAACCTTGGCACTACCAACATTTTGGGCCAGATAATTCTTTGTCATGGGGGACTGTCCTGTACACTGTAGGCTGTGGGCAGCACCTCTGGCCTCTACCCAGTAGATGTCACTGCCACCTCCCCAGGGTGACAAGCAAAAACGTCTCCAGACAGTGCCAAACATCCCCATAGGCACGAAATCACCCCCAGTCAAGAACCACTGGTCTAAGGACATCTTGCCAGAACCTGTGAGCCTTCTGGGGGCAGCTCTGTACCGCAGCACCTGGCACAGAGGAAGCACTAGGTGCTATCCTCATCGGGGTTAGACTACCATGTATGATAGGGGAAAACTCTTAAATGCAACTTAGTTATTGGGTGTTGTCCTGAAGAAGCAGCAGCTTCTCATTTAAAGTTTGAATCCTGTGAACAAGCATACTTTTGCTCCCTTTGGTTAAGTGCTTTGTGCCCTGAACAGTCCAGATGTTCTTTTCTCTCTCAAATCTGTTGAGTAATTGATCAGCCTTCCAGAGCCCAGGGCTCAGCTTTGATCCAGCTGCCTTGGATAATGGAGTGATTTTATTCTTGCTTGAAATGAAGCCTTGCATTAATGTCTGTCTTTATTTCAGATGATTTTGAAAAAGCCAAGGAACTTTTAACAAAGATGAGATACTTTTCAAACGTTGAAGAAAAGATTAAGATAAAGAAGATTCCCCTCTAATGGTTGCTAACTTTAAAGTTTTGAAAATAAAGTTCTTATCTATTTCCTTTCTGACCTCCGCTGATTGAGAATAGAGGTGCTTCCACCACTTTGACGATCTGAAATAAACCAGTGGCTCAAGCATTAGTGGACGGCAAAGCTTATCATGTCAGTGAAAGCACAGCCCAGCCAGGGTTTGAGTGGTTGGTTCTTCATGGGTTACTTGATATACCATGCCCCTTACCTAGGCCAGTGGATGATGAGGTGGAAATAGGGCCAACTTGAGGCCTTAGATGGGAGGGGACTTTTTCTGCAAAGGGCCAGTAGTAAATATATATTTTAGACTTTGTGGGCCATAACCACCTCTATTGCAACTACTCAACTCTGCCATTGTAGCACATTATTTACTAAACAAACAGTGGATAGATTTGACATGGGTTTGCCACCCTCTGCTCTAGAGCCACATCTTCTTTACAATGGCATGACCTTCACAAATATAGTCTTTTTTTATATATTTATTTATTTATTATTTATTTACTTTGGCTGCATCGGGTCTTAGTGGCAGCATGCATACAGGATCTAGTTCTCTGACCAGAGATCAAACCTGGGCCCCCTGCGTTGGGAGCGCAGAGTCTTACCCACTGGACCACCAGGGAAGTCCCTAGTAAGTCTCGTTAATGTATGCTCCAAGGAATTCTGTTTGAGAACCATGCAAAGCTGCCTAAGGGTCTCTTTGGTCTACACTTTAATATGTAAGTGCATTTTATCTACATGAAGTATAGATAATATTACCAAGAATTAGCCTGGTATTAAACAGTAACCACATTTTCAGCTCCACCTTGATGGAGTGGAGCATTTTTAATTTTTCATGGACAGCTGCTCTCTTGTCACCCAAAGCAGCTTCCCTTCCCCTTTCGGATCTTTGGAAATTCAGCTTAAGTTCTTGATTCATTTCCAGAAGGAAAAAAAAAAATTTTAAGTCTTGGATCAAGGAAGATTAAAATAGAAAATTCTGATTAAAAATTCTGAGAAACAGCATTCAAACTCTTAGAATTGCTTGTTTATATGTGAAAAAATTCAGGGTTCTGAACCAAAGTTTAAATACTCCTCCTAGAGCTTTGCATTCTCCCTTGTCATTGTCTAAGAATTTGTATCTTGTGAATCCTGATCCAGTTATACTCAGCTAACATTTCAGGGTTTATGGGTCTTCTGAAGGCAAATGGACCACAGCAGCTGTCTGGGTTAATGGTTCTTGGGGATATCAGTACACTCTCCAGCCCCCTCACAGTTTACAAGGAGAGCAATTACTTGTTTGAACACACACAGGGAGTCCTTTAAGTAAATAATTACAAAGCAAGCAAATGTCCTGATTAGATTGCGTGCTTCTGCAAAGAAGGAGGAAATGAAAGGAGTGTTTGAAATATGCCTGTAGACAATCTTCCATCCTTCAGAACAAAGATCAAGACCAAAACAATCTGACCACAAAGAAATCAGATAAACAAATTTGCTTCAAGCAAGATCTTTGGAGGAACTTCAAAGAAACTTTCCCTTACCTGTTGCCATCAGCTGGAAAGGTCACTGGACCTCCCAGCAAATCATTTCCTTTTCCTTGGCCCCACTGCAGCCCCAGCCAAGGATCAAACCCGTGTCTGCTGCATTGGAAGCGCAGAGTCTTTACCACTGGACTGCCAGGGATGTCCCGGGCAAACCATTTCTGATTGGGGAAATAGATAAAAAAGAATATTTCTGAGATATGGCTTCCAAGTCAATGGGATTACTATTTTTCCCCTTTCTTCCAAATTCTTTCCCTTTTAGTCTAAACTCCAAGTTTAGCTGGACTTCTAAATCCAGTAACTCTTTCAAGTGTTCCCTGACAAAGCCCTATGGGAGGGATGGTTCTAGACCTCTGAAAGGTTAGCAGCCCTATTTGGGTTAAAGTTTCTGACCCAGTGAAGGAAATTAAGCACCCACCTCCCAACCCCACGTCAGAACAAATCGGAGGTTTTGGCTGATTTGTGACTGTCTGCCCTAGTGTCAGATGGGCCTGGTGTTATGGATTGAGTGTGTACCCCCAGAATTCATATGTTGAAGCCCTAACCTCCAGTGTGGCTGTATCTGGAGATGGTGCCTCTAGGGAAGTGATTAAGGGTAAATGAGGTTGTAAAGGTGAAGCCCTGGGATATACAGTGGAGAAAAGGCAGCCTCTTCAATAAGTAGTGCTGGGAAAATTGGTCAGCTACATGTAAAAGAATGAAATTAGAACACTCTTTAACACCATACACAAAAATAAACTCAAAATGGATTAAAGACCTAAATGTAAGGCCAGACACTATAAAACTCCTAGAGGAAAACATAGGAAGAACACTATTCAACATAAATAACAGCAAGATCTCTTTTGATCCACCTCCTAGAGTAATGGAAATAAAAACAAAAATAAGTGGGACCTAATGAAACTTCAGAGCTTCTGCATAGCAAAGGAAACTATGAACAACATGAAAAGACAACCCTCAGAATGGGAGAAAATATTTGCAAATGAATCAACAGACAAAGGATTAATCTCCAAAATATATAAACAGTTCATCCAGCTCAATATCAAAAAAACAAACAACCCAATCAAAAAATGGGCAGAAGACCTAAATAGGCATTTCTCCAAAGAAGACATACGGATGGCCAAAAGGCACATGAAAAGCTGCTCAACATCACTAATTATTAGAGAAATGCAAATCAAAACTACAATGAGGTATCACCTCACACCGGTGAGAATGGGCATCATCAGAAACTCTACAAACAGTAAATGCTGGAGAGGGTGTGGAGAAAAGGGAACGCTCTTGCACTGCTGATGGGAATGTAAATTGTTACAGCCACTATGGAGAACAGCATGGAGGGTCCTTAAAAAACTAAAAATAGAACTACCATATGACCCAGCAATCCCACTGCTGGGCATATACCCAGAGAACACCATAATTCAAAAAGACACACGCTCTCCAATGTTCATTGCAGCACTATTTACAATAGCCAGGACATGGAAGCAACCTAAATGTCCATCAACAGACGAATGGATAAAAAAAGATGTGGTACAGGGCTTCCTAGGCGGCGCAGTGGTTAAGAATCCACCTGCCAATGCAGGAGACACAGGTTCGAGCCCTGCTCCAGGAAGATCCCACATACCGCGGAGCAACTAAGCCCGTGTGCCACAACTATTGAGCCTGTGCTCTAGAGCCTGTGAGCCACAACTGTTGAGCCCATGTGCTGCAATTACTGAAGCCCACGCGCCTAGAGCCCGTGCTCCGCAATAAGAAAAGCCACGGCAATGAGGAGCCCACGCAACACAACAAAGAGTAGCCCCCACTCACCGCAACTGAAGAAAGCCCGCGCACAGCGCAAAAGACCCAACACAGCCAATTAAATAAATAAATAAATAAATAAATTTAAAATAAATAAAGTGAAAGGAGTTTAAAAAAAAAGATGTGGTACATATATACAATGGAATATTACTCAGCTGTAAAAAGCAAATGAAACTGGGACATTTTAGAGACATGGATGGACCTAGAGACTGTCATGCAGAGTGAAGTGAGTCAGAAAGAGAAAAACAAATATTGTTTATTAACACACATATGTGGAATATAGAAAAATGGTATAAATCAACTGGTTTGCAAGGCAGAAATAGAGATACAGATGTAGAGAATAAACATATGGACACCAAGTGGGGAAAGCGAGCGGGGTTGGGGGGGAATTAATTGGGAGATTGGGATACCAAATAGCACACTCTAAATATATGCAGTTTATTGTAAAAAATAAAAAATTTTTAAAAATTAAAAATTAAAAAAATTAAAAATAAAAATAAAAGTAAAATAAATAACCTATAATGGAAAAGAATCTGAAAAAGAATGTGTGTGTACACATACACATACACACACTGACTCACTTTGCTGTACATTTGAAAGTAACACATTGTGAATTAACTATAATTCAATTAAAAATAAATTTTTAAAAAGAAAAAAAAAGGTGAAACCCTGATTTGATAGGATTAGTGACCTTATAAGAAAAGACACCAGAGAGCTCCCTTGCTCAGTCTTCCCACACTCATGCACCAGGGAAAGGCCCTGTGAGAAAGCCAGGGAGACGCCTACCATCTACAAACCACCAGGACATTCCCTGCCAGATAGTGAAAAGGACACTGATGGCCCTTTGATCTTGGACTTCCATCCTCCAGACCACGAGAAAATTAATTTCTGTTGTTTAAGACACCCAGTCTGTGATATTTTGTTACGGCAGCCTGAGCGGACTGATACACCTGGTTTTGAATTCCAGCTCTGCCACTAATTTGCTGTGAGTCCACAATTGTGCTCAGCTTCACTTCCTCATCTTTAAAATGGTGATAATAAACCTAGTACCACACTCACAGTGTTGTGAAGATTAAATGGGATAAATTATTTATGTAAATTGTGTAGCACAGTGTGTGGCACATAAGCACTCGTGTGATTTTTTTTTAAATAAATTTATTTATTTATTTATTTATTGGCTGTGTTGAGTCTTTGTTGCTGTACATGCGCTTTCTCTAGTTGCGATGAGTGGGAGCTACTCTTTGTTGTGGTGCGCAGGCTCCTCATTGCCGTGGCTTCTCTTGTTGCGGAGCACAGGCTTTAGGTGCATGGGCTTCAGTAGTTGTGGCTCATGGGTGCAGTAGTTGTGGCTCATGGGCTCTAGAGCTCAGGCTCAATAGTTGTGGTGCATGGGCTTAGCTGCTCCGCAACATGTGAACTCTTTCTGGAGCAGGGATCAAACCCATGTCCCCTGCATTGGCAGGTGGATTCTTAACCACTGTGCCACCTAGGAAGTACAAGTGTGATTTTTTAATGACTACTTTTGTTTTTATTTTGGCAACAGAGTCATGCCTTTCACTGCAGAGTAAACTCTATCCTTCCAACAAAGTTTCAAGCACCTACTTTGTGTAAGGGAATGCTGTAACCTGAGAGAGTAGCACAGAACAGTGAGATGCTTCCTGTCTATTTGGGGAGAGGACTTTTACACCAGTAACCAAAACAATGATAAAAGTTCCCATTTGCTGCACAGTGACTGTGTGCCAGGCAGTACTTTGCATGATTCCATCAAATTAAACCCAATTCTGCCCATTTTACAGATGAAGAAACAAGCTCCCAGAAGGTAAGAGAGTCAAGAGCAGGGATTCAAACCCAGCTCTATCTGCAAAACCTGTGCTCTTAGGGAGCCTGAACCAGCCAAGATTAAGTACCAGCTGAGGGGACTAGACGATCTTTACAAGAGGGGCCATTTACCAGGGCCTGCTCTGTGCCAAGCCAAAGCAGGATTTGATTCAAGTTTCCAAAGTCTACATACACAGCTTCACTGGGCACAGGGAAAGATCACTCCCAGGTGTGGTAACCAGGGAAGAAATCTTCAGGAAAGAGGGGAAGTGGGATCCAGACAAGCAGAGAGAAGCTGGGTCACGTGTCCCCAAGACCACCCCCAGGTTCAATGACTCAAGGGAAGAACCCACAGGACTTGATGTATAGTCATGGCTATGAGTTATTACAGCAAAAGGTTACAGGCTAAATCAGCAAAGAGGAAAGGCACATGAGGTGAAGTCTGACGGAAGCCAGGCACAAGCTTCCGAGGTCCTCTCCCAGTGGAGTCACAGAGAACACACTTAAGTCCCCAGCAACATGTTGTGACACCACGTGTGAAAATGCGGTCTGCAAAGGAAGCTTGCTAGAGACTCAGTACCCCGGAGTTTTTCTAGGGTGCTGGTCAGATAAGCACTCTTTGTCTCGCATGTGCCAAAATTCCAGACTCCCAGAAAGAAAACAGGTATTCAGCATAAACTGCATTGTACAATTTAGGCAGAGTGAGCCACTCTTATCAGTTCTGGAAGTAGGGAAACCCTCCCCAAATCCAAGTTCCCAGTCACCAGCCAAGGGCCAACCTTGTAAACAGGACTTTCTAAGGATGTACAGTCTCGGGGCTGCTGGGTTAACTCTTTTCTGCCCAGAAGCCAAGGGGAGATCCTGTCACAGTCGAGGGAATTATATAACAAGTAATCTATAATCAGAAAGGAAAGCACCTGCGTTTTCCTGTCTCTGTGGCCGCCACCAGGCAAAGAGAAAGATCCTGCTGAGTGGACAAAGCAGTCATGCCACCTAGTGTGCTCAGTGGCAAGTGACAAACAGCTGTAGCAGACTCAGACCTAAAGCTTTGTTTTGACAAAGAATTCCTTTGGTTCTGTCACTTTTGATAACATGTTGGATACATCAGATGTGGCCAGATGAAAAAATGAAGACACCATACTTCCCTTTCTAGGGGTTGTTGTCGGGAGGCAAGAGAGACTCCGCAGAGTTCAGAGGGGTGAAGGCAGGAAACACACACAGGTGACAGTGGTGGAAGTGGCTGCTATCAGAGAGGAGTGAGATCTTTGAAGAATTGGGAGCACACACCCCATCTCAAAGCTGTGGGGGAGGCGGGGAGACGCTACTCTGGTAGTTGCTGTTGTGGGGAGATTCAGAAGCTGTATTGATGATCTCTGGATTGTTCCAAGAGAAGATGGAACTGGGATTTTAACAGGAAATTTCCCTGAGGCTGCCCATGGAAACACTAAGCAAGAAAGAGCTAAGTCAGCTGGGGAAAGGAGAGAGGTGAGAAAGGCTTTGTAGAGGAAGTGATGTGAGAGCAGTAGGCTAAAAAATGAGACAGTTCACCTGGTGGACCAAGAAAGGAAGAAGTTAGGTTACAAATTATATTTGTGATACTGCACGTTTCAGAGAATGAGACAGAACTGGGTTTCCCATCTGGTAGTTCCTCCTACTCACTGTGTGACCTTGAGCAGTTAAGTTCTCTAGGTTTCATTTTTTTCATCTGTAATACATGGATAACCATGGCAGTAACCTCGATCATGATGAAGTACAGATATGACATCAGGAATGAAGAGGATGTAAAATAATGCACACAAAGTGCTCAGCACAGGGCCTGGCACTGCACTCAGTAAGTATTACTGGAAACCATAGAATGAGATGGGAGCAGAGAGGAGGGGACCCTAACCTTGACCAGGGGTTAGGAGTAGAATCATGGAGGCTTCCTGGAGGTGGCACCCAGTGAGCTAAATCTTAAAAGATTAGAAGGTGTTTGCATTTTCAGGTAGGTTAGCAGGAGAAATGGCATGCATGCGAGTGAAGAAGAATCTTACTGCGATGGGGTGAAGGTGAGAGTGGAGGATGGAGATGCTATTGAGGAGGAGGTGGCCAAATCAAGAGGAGCAGTGTAGACACTGGAGGAAAGGAGACCCATCTGGGGACTTCGGTAGTGTTGAGAGCTGATGGATCCTGAACAAAGGCAGCATTGTGGTGAGGGAACAGTAAGTGGACAGATTCAAGAGCTTTCTAAGACATGGGAACAATAGGACTTGGCAGCTCATTGACTGTGGTGAGGGCTGAGTTAAGGGACTGCAAGTGTCTGGTGTGAGCTCTGGGGGCATGGAGAGGCCTTGACCCAGGAAGAGGGGCTGCATCATGGGGTGGGGTCTGAGGAGGGGCTGAGCTCCATGTGGACAAGCTGTGTTTGTGTCCTTGGAACTTCCTGTAGAGGTTCCATAGGCAATTGGAGGATGACTTGCAGCTGAGGAAGACTGCCTGGGCAGGAGACACAGATCTTGTGGATGGGCATTTAATAAGTAGGTTACATTCCCCTTCTCACTGAATCCTCAACGGGCCCTTTCAGGCAGGAACTACCATCCCATTTCATGGATGGAGAAACTAAGGCTTGAAAGTAGCTCTTCCAAGTTCACATGGTAATAGTTTGGGGGAAAATCAAACTCGGGTGCCTAACTTCAGAAAATATGCTGCTGGTACACAGTGTAGGTTTGGGAAGATGAAAAAGTTCTGAAGGTGGATGGTGGTGATGGTTGCACAACAACACAAATGTGTTTAATGCCACTGAATTGTGCGCTTGAAATTGCACACTTAAAAGGGGTCAAAATGGTAAATTTTATGTTATGTATATTTTACCACAATAAAAAAAAAGGAAAATGTGGTCCTGACCACCGATTATGTTGCAAGTGTTGGCTGAGGAGTCATCATTTCTCTCTATGCTGTTTTTACAATGTTTGCTTTTATCATTATGATAATATTTTCTATTTTGTCTGGCTTCCTTAGTTTCAAATTCTCAGAGGAGAGGAAACCTCACTGTAACACCTATGTATCTCTATTAGGTATACATATACATATTAGAAAAAAATAGCACATACCAGTAACAGGCAAGGTGGTTTGTAACACACACTGACCTAAACCAACTCGGTCATGCATAACTATAGGGTTCCTTTCAGGAGGTGTCAGAAACCACCAAGACTATGAGGGAGGTGAGGCTGGCTACTCCCCCACTACTTTTCTACTGGGTTTGTTTTTTTTTAAAGTTGCATTGAGATATATATACCATGAAGCTCACTCACGCAAAGTGTACAATTCAATTTGGTTTTCGGCCTATTTACAGAACTGTGCAACCATCACCAGGATCTAATTGTAGAACATTTTTGTCATCTCAGAAAGAAATCTTGTACCTTCCCCTTCCCACTTCCCCTTCCCCTCCCCACCTCCTGCCCTGGGCAAACAATAATCTATAAATTTGCCTAGTCTGAACATTTCATATAAATGGATAAATGGTCTTTTGTGACTGACTCCTTTTGCTTAGCATAAATTTACATGCTTTTGACATAGACACAGATATAGAGAACAAACATATGGACACCAAGTGGGGAAAGCGGGGAGGGTGGGGGGGGGGATAAATTGGGAGATTGGGATACCAAATTGTACACTCTAAATATATGCAGTTTATTGTAAAAAATAAAAAATTGAAAAAAATTGACGTGCTTTTGTGTGGACATATATTTTTATTTTTCTTGGGTACATGCCTAGGAGTGGAATTTCAGGTCATATGGTAACCCTGTGTTGAGTTCTTCTATTGAAGAACTGTCAGACTGTTTTCCATAGTGGTTGTACCATTTACAATCTCACCAGCAGCGTATGAAGGCTCCAACTTCTCCACACTCTTGTAAACACTTGTTACTGTCTGTCTTTTTAACCTTAGCCATCCTAGTATGTATAAAGTAGTATCTCATTGTTGTCTTGATTTGCATTTCTGACTAATGATGTTGAACATATTTTCATGTACTTGTTAGCCATTTGTAAATCTTTTTTGAGGAAATGTCAATTCACATCCTTTCCCATTTTAAAACTGGTTTGTCTTTTTATTGTTGAGTTGCAAGAATCTTCTTTTATATATTCTAGATACAAGTCCCTTATTGGATGTATGATTTGCAAATCTTTTCTCCCATTTTGTGAGCCATCTTTTCACTTTCTTGATAATATCCTTTGAACCACAGTTTGTTTTTTTTTTTAATTTTGATGAAGCCCAAATTATAAATCTTCTCTTATCCTTTTGGTGTCATATCTAAGAAGCCATTACCTAACCCAAGCTCACAAATATTTACTTCTAAATGTTTTCCTCCATTATGAGTTAACTTTTATGTATGATGTGAAGCAGGGATCCAACCTCACTCTTACAAGCGACTAATTGTCCCAATATCATCTGTTGACAGTCCATTCCCCCACCCCACCCCATTGAATTGTCTTGGCACCCTTGTTAAAAATTAATTGATCATAAATGTAGTATATTTCTGCCTTCTGAATTCTATTCCGTAGATCCATATGTTTATCCTTAAGCCAGTACCCCACTGTTTTGAAATTGGAAAGTGTGTTGAGACGCTTGAGCCGGTGTATTGAATTAAGAATATGCAGATTATGACCTACTGAATAATGGGGCACAAACCACCCACACGGGGTCCCAAGGTAGTGCCCTCAGCATCTGAGCTCCCCCTTTGGGGAAGTGAAACCCACAGGGTGATTTTGATTGAAGGCGAAGTTTCAATATACCCACACAAAGGAAGTAAAGTCACAAGAATATTTACTTGTAGATCCCAGAAAGGGGGTTGGTTTACAGTGAGCTGGGGGAAGAGCAGTCCTCAGGTCAGGAGTGAGCAGGAGATAGAGAACAGGGTTGGAAGCACCTATTACTTATAGGGTAGTTGAGGCGGAGGTGACTAACTTTTTACAGGCTGAACTCTGAAGTGATTATTTCAAGAGATGCCCTGGGAAAAGCAAAGTGGGAACTTAACAGTGGGGACGCTAAAGTCAAGTCCTTATCTAGAAGTTCAGACTCTGGGTGTGAGCAGGGTTATCACATTGTAAAATGCCTGGGCAGCAACTCAGAGCTCTATGTGTTTTTCTCATCACAGAACAGAGGTTGAGTTCACCAACTTTGTTCTTCTTTTTTAAGATTGTTTGGCTTTCTGGGTCCCTTGCTATCCTGACACCAGTGCAGCACTGCAGTGTAATTCTGACACTCACCACCTACAGTTAGCATCAGACTCCACAAGTTTAAAGGCACAGGATTAGGTCACACAAGACTTCTTTTATTTCAGATGCCAGCGTCAAGTGAGGTCCCCAGGTCACCTATACTTATGATTGACTAGCTACAAATGCAGGAGGTTCCTGTGACCCCTCTTAGGTTCAACAATCCACTAGAATGATTCACAAAATTGAGGAAAAAGTTGTTTATGATTACAGTTGCATTGTAAAGGATACATATGAAGAGACACATAGTATAAGGTATGGGAGGGTCCTGAGTGCAGAGTTTCCATGCCTTCTTCCAGTGGGTTCAGGGTGCTTCACCCTCCCAGTGTATCCATGTGTTTACCAATCAGAAAGCTCGAACGAACTTGGGCATCCAGAGTTTTTACTGGGGTTTTATTGTGTAAATATCATTGATTAAATCATTGGGCAGTGTGGTTGGATTCAATCTTCAGTCTCCCTCTCCCTGGAGGCTGGGCTGGGTCAAAGCCCCAATCCTCTAATCACATGCTTGGTCTTTTTGGTGACCAGCCCCCACCTGGAGTCATCTCATTCACTAGCATAAACTCAGGAGTGATCCAAGGAGCTCACGAATAACACACACACCTATCACTCAAGAAATTCCGAGGATTTAAAACCTCCCTCCAGGAACCAGAGACAAAGGCCAAATTCTTTATTATACAACACTTGCATTTCTGTTTGAATTTTATAATCAGTTTGTCAATATCTGCACATAAAAAGTCAAAAGTTTTGTAAGGATTGCATTGAATCTGTAGATCAATGTGGGGAGTATTCAATATTAAAACAACAATATTAAGTCTTCTGATCCATGAACATGGGCAGGTTTTTCATTTATTTAGATCATCTTTAATTTCTTTCAACCATGTTTTGTAATTTCAATGTAAAAGTCATGTACTTATTTTGTTATAGTTTTATTCTTTCTGATGCTCTTGTAAATGGAATGATTTTCTTAATTTCATTTTCAGATTATTTGTTGCTAGTGTATAGAAATACGATTGATGTTTTAATTTTTAAAGTTAAGTATTGTTCTATTTTAAAATAGGAACAGATATCTTAGTTAATGATTTTAGTGCTTTTTCAACTATAGGCAGATGTAAGAGTTTGTGTTCGTAAAATTTTCTCCTGAAAATATCTAACTATCTGCAGACCTGTTCTGCCAGATTTCCCAGAGCAGAGTGCCTCATTCCTGATCTCTGCCCTGAACTCCTTTCAGGGTGTATGGAAAGTCAGTTACTGCAGTGGCTAATGACCTAATTCTTATAAAGTCTGATGGTGAGTGACATCCTTTAGTTAGTAACTGATTTAGGCATCAAGGTAATACTGGCTTCATATAATGCACTGGGAAATTTTCCCTCCTATTCTATTTGCTGGAAGAGTTTGTAAAGGATTGGTGTTAATTTTTCTTTAAATATTCAGTAGATTTCCCTGGTGAAGCCATGTGGACCTGGTCTCTTCTTTCTAGGAAGATTGTTAATTACTAATTCAGTCTCTTATTACAGGTCTCTTGAAAATTTCTATTTCTTCTCAAATCATTTTTTGTTAATTTGTCTTTCTATGAATTTATCCATTTCATATAAATTACCTAATTTGGTGGCATTCATTTGTTTATGGTTTTCCCTTATAATTCCCTCTTTCATTCCTAATTTTAGTAATTTGAATCTTTGCTTTCTGTTCGTTGATCAGACTAGCTAAAGGTTTGTTAGTTTGTCAATTGTTAGTCTTTTCAAAGAATCGACTTTTAGTTTCACTGATTTCTATTATTTTCTACTCTTTATTTCATTTATTTCTGTTCTAATCTTTATTATTTCCTCCTTTCTGCTTGCTTTGTATTTAGTTTACTCTTCCTTTTCTGGTTTCTTAAGGTGGAAGTTTAGGTTATTGATTTGAGATCTTTCTTCTTTTCTAAAATGGGTGTTTATAGCTAAATTTCCCTCTAGGCATTGCTTTTACTGAATCCCATGTCTTGATATATTGTATTTTTGTTTGCATTCATCTCAAAGTATTTCCCAATTTCCCCCAGGATTTTTTTTTTTCATCCTTTGGGTCTACTAGGTGTTTTGTTTTGTTTTGTTTGTTTGTTTGTTTTCTACTAGGTTTTAATGAAAGTAAGTTTCACACAGAATTCTTCCTCCAGTAAGGACATTTAGCAATCAGGGTAAGTACAACTTATTCTAGAATCTCCAAGTTCTGGCTCTGTTCCTCTTTGTTTCTCCAAAATTCCTTACACAAAAGGTTCATCTGAGGCAAATGAAAAAGTATTCCAGTGGCAGGCTATGACCAAGAACTCTCCCCACCAATATGAGGCACAGGGCTAGTTAAGAATCAAACCTAGGATGCTATCTTGAGTACAAGAGAGTGAAGGGCTCACTAGATTTTTACACCATATTAATGCCAGGTTGAAGACACCCCTGTAGTAATTCTAATTAGTCCACATATCTTAAATACCATTCATCTTATCAATGAAAAACTCATTTCAACATTGAGTTCAGAGAAGCAAAAGACAGCTGAAGCACTTGTAAGAGTTGCCTCATTAGCAACACCTGAACAAGCAGGTTTCACTCCGTCCTTGACAACCAATGTCGTTGTCCTTTTTTTAAGCAGGAGCATTAATTCCTTAGGGATTGCGATGGTTAATTTTATGTGTCAACTTGACGAGGCTAAGGGATGCCCCAATAGCTGGTAAAACATTATTCTTGGGTGTGCCTCTGAGGATGTTTCTGGACGATATTAGAATTTGAATCAGGGACCTGAGTAATGAAGATGGCTCTTCCATGTGGGTGGGCACCCTCCAATCCACTGGGGGCTCTAATAGAACAAAAAGGAGGAGGAAGGGCAAACTGGCTGTCTCTGCTCCAGCTGAGACACCCATCTTCTGCTTTGGATGTTGGTGCTCCTGGTGCTCAGGCGTTCACACTCAGATAAGGACTTGCACCCTGACTGGCAGGCCTTCAGACTCAGACTGAATTACATCACTGCCTTTCTGGTTCTCTAATTGCAGATGGCAGATGGTGGGACTTCCTGACTTCCATAACCAAGTAAGTCAGTTCCTATAATAGATCTCCTCTTATATTTATCTCTATATATCCTGTAGTTTTGGTTTTTCTGCAGAACCCTGACTAATGCAAGGATAGTCCCTTGAATATGCATTTTGGGGATCCTTGGCAGGAAAAAAAAAAGTTTCTGTTTGCTTGTGGAAAGTGGTGATGATATTCCTGGCTTTGGAATCAGTCACATCTTTCCAGAACCATCATTACTTAACTGTGAGACCTTGAGTTTGTTCCTTCACCTCTCTGAATCTTAGCCTCTTATTTTGCAAGGTGGTGATTTTTTTTTTTTAAGATTTTTTTTGATGTGGACCAATTTTTTTTTTAATTTTTATTTTATTGGCTGTGTTGGGTCTTTTTTGCTGTGTGCAGGCCTTCTTTTAGTTGCGGTGAGTGGGGGCTACTCTTCGTTGTGGTGCATAGGCGCCTCATTGCCGTGGCTTCTCCCGTTGCAGAACACGGGCTCTAGGCACATGGCACGGGCTCTAGGCGCATGGGCTGCAGTAGTTGCAGCACATGGGCTCAAGAGTTGTGGCTCACGGGCTCTAAAGTGCAGGCTCAATAGCTGTGGCACACGGGCTTAGTTGCTCCGCGGCATGTGGGATCTTCCTGGTG
Organism: Hippopotamus amphibius kiboko; assembly: GCF_030028045.1. Lineage (NCBI taxonomy): Eukaryota > Metazoa > Chordata > Mammalia > Artiodactyla > Hippopotamidae > Hippopotamus > Hippopotamus amphibius. The sequence goes on along the minus strand of NC_080193.1, from coordinate 5,419,568 downwards.
CAGGGATCGAACCCGTATCCCCTGCATTGGCAGGTGAATTCTGAACCACTGCGCCACCTAGGAAGCCCAATGTGGGCCGTTTTTAAAGTCTTTATTGAATTTGTTACAGTATTGCTTCTGTCTTATGTTTTGGTTTTTTGGCTGCGAGGCATGTGGGATCTTAGCTCCCAACCAGGTATTGAACCCGCCCCTCCTGCATTGGAAGGTGAAGTCTTAAGCGCTGGACCACCAGGGAAGTCCCCAAAGTGATGATATTCACACCGTAGTACAGAGGTGTGGTGGAGCTGACAAGAAGTAGTGCCTCAGCATAGTGCCTGGTACACAGTAAGTGCTCAGTAAATGCTTGCTGATGGTGTTGTCTGCTTCTTTCAGCTTCTTGTTTTTAACCACATGTCCTAGTCCATCCGGTCCTACATAACAAATATCATAGACTGGGTGGTGTATTAACAACAGAAATTTATTCTCCCCATTCTGGAGGCTGGGAAGTCTGAGATCGAGACACCAGCAGATTCAGTGTCTAGTTCATAGATGGCCATTTTTCTCACATGAGGGAAGGGGCAGGGGAACTTCCTGGGGTCTCTTTATAGGGCATTTGTGAGAGCTTCACCCTTATGACCTAATCACTTCCCAGAGGCCCCATCTCCTAATACTATCACATTGAGCGGGGGTCAGGATTTCAACACATGAATTTGGGGGCACATAAACATTCAGTCCATTGCACCTCATCATATTGAACATGTTTATTTCAAAAACATTTTCCCTTAATGGCCTAATAAGTAGTACATATTCATTGGAAAAGAATAAAATCTTACACCTAGAAAGTGTAAGTTCTGGTAACCCCACCCCTCACAAGTCATTGCCATTAAGAGTTTGGTTTGGTGTCTGTTCTTCCAGAGAGGATGAAGCCTAATATTTTTGTATTAACATCCTGACGAGGTTGTTTCTTGCTAAGCCCTTGTAACTAATGACTATTAATTATGTAGGGACTTCCTAAGTGGTGCAGTGGTTAAGAATCCACCTGCCAAGGCAGGGGACACGGGTTCGAGCCCTGCTCCAGGAAGATCCTACATGCCAAGAAGCAACTAAGCCCATGCGCCACAACTACTGAGCCTGTGCTCTAGAGCCCATGAGCCACAACTATTGAGCCCATGTGCCGCAACTACTGAAGCCCACGCGTCTAGAGCCTGTGCTCCGCAACAAGAGAAGCCACCGCAATGAGGAGCCCACATACCACAATGAAGAGCAACCCCTGCTCGCTGCCACTAGAGAAAGCCTGTGTGCAGCAATGAAGACCCAATGCAGCCTATAAATAAATACATACATACATACATACATAAATTTAAAAAATAATTTTAAAAAATTATGTAGACAAATTACCCTCTCTAAGTTTAGTTTTACCATCTTTATATGGAGTCATATGAGTATCTGTCCAGCTGTGATAGTGCAGAGCTCTTACGTGTGTATGGGACACCAGCACACAGGCACATGAGTGTGCACATACACACAAATAAGTAAAAAGACTGGAAGGATATTTATAACAATCGTGCTTCCTGTGGGGTGGTATTATGGTGATTTTTATTTGCTTTTCTAACCTTTTACCACCACTTCCACTAATTTTTTACTAAGGACCTGTGTTAGCTTTAAAACCAGAAAACATTTTTTTAAATGAAAAGATAAATAAGATTAGCCATCAGGAAAAAGAAGTTAAGAGGGGATTGTCTAAGTGTATGTCTCTGACCCACCAATCCCATGAGGGGTGAGCTGGAAGTCACCTAGAGGAGGCAGGCCTGGACTGTCACTGAGAAGAAGAGATGCTCTCAGTGGCCACTATTAAGTTCCATAGCTGCTCTCGCTATGCTAGTGTGGAAGACAATGCACAACAATCCTGTCTTTTGCTTCCAGGGATCCAAAGCTCCATGTAGTCTCCCTCAGACACGTTATAGTGAGGCTTTCACTGATTCCCCCAAAGCTCTTTTTCCAGGAAATTCAGTGAGATGGAGCAAAGCCTAGAAATTTAAGGCAGGATCTAGGCTCTCAGACCTGGGACTGAACACTGGCTCCATCACGTATCGCTAAGTGAATTGGGAACCATAACCTGCCTCAATTTCCTTATCTGTAAAATGGGGGCATAAAAGCATCTAATTTAGAGTTATTATGAGGAATACTTGACTTTATCTAGGGAAAGAGCACCTGCAAATAGGAAGTACCTAACAAATTATTCATTCAACACACTGTCTGAGAAGGGACATGCAACTTGGTATAGAATTGTGAATTAAAGGCTAAAAGAATGAATTTGGATATGCATGCAAGAAATATAATTAGGTGGAAAAGAAGTTTCAGAATAATCTGTAGAGTAGGACTCCCTTTTATAAATGCATATTTGTATGTATACATGTATACAACACCATCTGGAAGGGTTTTGTTGGTTTTTTTTTCCAGGTGAGGAATGAGTTGGCCATTTGTAGACGTGACCCAGGAGAATATCTTTTATATCCATTTGATGTAAGTAGGGTGTTACATTAGGGAGGCAAAACTGGATTGTAAATGCCACTAAGAAAACTTAAACTGAATCCATTATATTACAGTAGGCAAAGGTGTTCATTAATTTTTTTCTCAGACTACCACAAGGGAAATGGTGATGGAGAAAAATGGAGAGAAATTTGGAGGCATTTCACAAGCCTATAGGACTTGCTAACTGATTAAATATGGGAGGTGAACAAAAAAGAGGCATCAATGATGATGCTTAGGATTTTGGTTAGAAAGAGAAAAGCATTTTCTGACAGCTGAAACTGGCCTGGTACTGTCAGGTGAACCCTGGTGTTTCCTGTTAAGCAATTTCACAGAACATCAACATCAAACAAGGACTGAGATGTGACTTCCATGGATCAAGATAAAAGCAAGACCCCTTTGTAATCCTGTCTGAACACAGACAAAAATGTGAACCCTGTCCAAACCACAAAAATGACCAAACATCTCCCATCCTGGCTAATGCAAGGACTATTGCCTCTTTACCAGTTATAGGTTTAGCCTCCCTTCATCCCTCCCACTTTCTAGAAAAGATTAGCTAAGATAACCATAGAATTATCTCTGCTTCCTGACAATATTAAGTCCAGAGCAAAGCCCTGCTTCCTTGACCTTCTCCCAAATCCCTCCAACGACACACCCAAATCCTATGGGAAGCTTTTTCTTATACCCTCTTAGTAAGATACTCCCTCACTACTGTAAGTCAATAAATCCACCTTTGGTCAATTACAGGTGTGTTCTTGGTGGTCTTTGGCTGAAGGGCGTTGACTTTGGTATAAGCAACTCAGACTAGATAATGTGCTATTTCCTGAGATGGGAAAAAATGTTGTAATCAGTGGTTACAGTGATCAATTCTGCTAGCCCTTTGTCAAACTTTTGTCTTTGGACGCCCCAGATAGAGGCTGAACTTGCCAGTCCCTCTCACAAGAGCTCTGAGGTTATCCTCTGATCCTCCATGCTGTTCCCTCTAAGGTATCACCAACTTTATTTACACTAAAACACAGAAGGAATTAGTAACTGATTTTTTTTTTTTTTTAGTAACTGATTTTTAATGTGTTATGTGCCAAGCATGTTCTAAGGGCTCTAGATGTTTTAATTCATTGGCTTTTCCCATCAATCTTATGAACACAGGTACTACTGTGAGAAAACTGAGGTGCAGAAGTTCCATAACCTGCTGAGTGAGGATTCGAACCTAGGTCATGTTGTAGGTTGGCCAGGGCCACCCTCCAGCCTCCGGAGCCTCGGTGAGGCAGCCATCTTGTTTGTAGTCCTCAAGGACTTCAACTCCCGGCAGCCCTCGCGGTAGCTGTTCTCCACACACAACAAATCCCGGCATGCCCCGGGCGACCTAGGGTGGAGGGTTCTAGAAGGCGTGACGTGGGGCCGGGAGCGGGCTTAGAGGCGGGCGCCTCTTGGCAGTCGCTGTGGCCGCTGCTGCCGGGCCTGGGGACGCGGGCGGCCGGGGCCGCGGCCGCAGCCTCCTCGTCTCCCCGGCCATGGCTGCGCTGGGCCGGCCCTTCAGCGGCCTCCCCCTGAGCGGCAGCTCGGACTTCCTGCAGCCGCCGCCGGCCTTCCCCGGCCGGGCCTTCCCGCCGGGGGCGGACGGCGCCGAACTGGCCCCGCGGTCGGGACCCCGCGCCTCCCCGAGCAGCCCGGGCGGGAGCGCGGCGCGCGGACGGTGAGGAGGCAGGCGGGCGGGCAGGCAGGGGCTGGTTGACCTTCCCGGCGACCCTCGGCGGGGGCTTCTCAGCCCCAGGTTGCAGATGAGGAGGCTGAGCCCCACAGTCGGTTACCGTAAGTCGCCTGAGGTCGCACAGCGCGGGGGTCCGTTTCGGACCTCGGCCCGTCTGCGCCCCGGGAAGGGAGGAGACGATCCGAGCTCGCCCAGGGCGTGTGGGGATGGGAGCCGGGCCGGCCCGGGCCTGGAGCTGCCCTGGAGCTGCTCTGGAGCTGCTCTGGGCGCTCACTCGCCTCGCTCCCTCCAGACAGCGGCGCGGCCGCCGCTGCTGGTAACTTTCAGCGCCTCTCGGACACCGAGTTTCCTCATTCGCAACTTAGGACAGAAATGGGTCCTCCTAGTGGGATCATAAAATAAAGTGCTTAGCACGGTGCCTGCCGCGATATGTTTTCTCTACAGTGCCCCCCCCCCCCCATTTATCTCCCGCGATCTTGATTACATGAGAAGTTTAGATTTCAGTCTCTGATTCTGTCAGAACCACCCAGTGTTTATACCTGACTGACCTTGTGACCTGTATATCCATCCCACTCGGCAGGAGAGGGGACGACTGGTGGGAATGGGGTGGGCAAGATTACCGGAGCCGGAAAGTGGATGCTGAATGCTCCACCTCAGTAAATTTCCCAGCTGACTGATTTTTGTTTGTTTGTTTCAACAGTGTTTCAGTTCACTGGAGAAAGAAACACAAGCGAGAGGAGGAGGAGGATGAGTAAGTTTCATGTGCTTTTTATTCACTTAATGGTCACTTAATTTAACCTATTTTGTATCCATAACTGTTTTTAAGTGAAAAGGTGAAACATTAGCTGTCTCTGAAAGGAGGCCCAAGAAACTGGTAACAGGGGGTACCTTTTAGAGAAGGGAGCTGGGCAGGTCAGAGGGAAACTTGTCACTGTATAAGCGATTGTAATATTTGAACTTTGAGCCATGTGAATATTATTACATGCACAAAATAAAAGAATCCGCAGAAGGCTACATATTGAAAAATCTTACGCACCTCGCTCCCAGTTCTCCCCTTAGGTTACCCATGTTGCCTGTTTCCTATTTCTCCTAAGGAAGATAAAGTAAAAATTTACACGTTTATAACTGCATGTATGTATTGTGTTTGTAGTAAGATACCCGTTCACACTGCAACACACTTTTCATCTTATTCTCTTGTAGCTTGTTGCATATGGGCACATAGAGTTGTACCTAACTTCTTTTTCAACAGTTCAATGGAATTTTTTTGTAAGGCTAGGTATAGATAATTAACCAGTCTCCTAGTGATGGATTTCTGAGTTAATTCTCATCTTTGTTATTACTAACAAATAGTTTGCAAGCAGGTAAATGGATTCCTAGATGGTAAATTGCTGGATCTTAAAGTGTATGCATTTTGAATTTTGAACAAGAGTTGTTGCCAATTTATACTCCTTTTGACAGTAGGAATGCCTTTTTCTCCATCTTCTCATCAGAACTGTATTTTCAAACTTTTTGATCACCACTTAACTGATAGATTAAAAAATTGCATCTCATAGGCAGGCAGTCTAATTAAAAAAAAAAAAAAATGAGTAAAAGACTTCCCCAAAGTGGATATCCAAATGACCAACCAAATGAAAAGATGTTCAACCTCATCAGTCTTTAGGGCAATAGGGAAATAGATATTAAAGGCACAATGAGATACTACTCCACCACCAGATATTGGCGGCTTCTGTAGCACCAGGAACTCTCAAGCGGTGGATGAGAATGTAAATTGCTACAACACTTTGGGAAACAGTTTCACATTATGGAATGAGTTGAAGGCATGCATACCCATTTATCAAGCAGTTCTCGCGATATATTACATGTGCTCAGTCAGGAGACATGTACAAGAAAGTTCATAGCATCCTTGTTCATGATAGCTCAAAATTGGAATGTCCCTCAGCAGTACAATGGATAAAGTAAATTTTTTGCTGAGTTCAATTCAGCAAAAAAGAAAAAAAAATGAACCACATCTATCAACTTCTATGTGTTTTATAATGATAGTATGAGCAAAAGAAACATCACAGGAATGTACATGTATACACAATGAGTCCTTGTATATAAAGTTCAAAACCAGGCAAAACTAAAAACTGTTAAGATTGCATATCTACATACATGATAATGTATTTTTTAAAAAATGAAGTAATTACCATAAAAGACAGTATTTGCCTACAGGGAGGAGAGAATAGAGTACCATTTTGGGATTCTGGCAGCAATCTATATCTTGAATATTACTTTCAAGAAATTTTGTTTCATAATTATTAAATTGTATGTACTTTCATGAGTATAGGCAGTTTATAATTAAATTAGATCATTTTTAATTTGTATTTTGTAAATTATAGGTTATGTTGAACATCTTTTCCTTTAAGCCATTTGTGTTTCATTTTGTGTGAATTTTTCATGTTTCTGCAAATGTTTTTGTTGGCTTATTGGTCTTTTTATTGTTAATCTATAAGAAATTTTATTAAGGAAGTCAGCTTGTTATGTATGTTGTGTTTTTCCCAAATTTGTTGTTTGTCTTTCAACTTTGTGTATGATTTTTTTTTTTTTTTTTGCCAGCAGAAACTTTTAATTTTCTCACCTGGTTGATACATAGACTAATGAGACAGTAGATTTGAAAGTTGCCTTAGTTTAAAAAACCTCTGGGACTTCTCTGGCGGTGCAGTGGTTAAGACTTGTGCTTCCATTGCAGGAGGCGTGGGTTCCATCCCGAATGCTGCAGCAAAAAAATTTAAATAAAATAAAATACCTCTGGAGCAGACAATACTTATGTTGTTTATAGCCTTGGGATTGCTGTGGAGACACAGGGATCTCTCTGCTTTTTATCTTTTGGGGTTCCCCATAAGAGAGTATCGAATAAAGGGTTCCAGTGTCATAAATAAAAAGTTTGAAGTGTAAAAACAATTGGCTTTAAAAGTTAACCATCTTGGGACTTCCCTGGTGGCGCAGTGGTTAAGAATCTGCCTGCCAATGCACGGGACATGGGTTCGAGCCCTGGTCAGGAAGATCCCACATGCCACAGAGCAACTAAGCCCATGCCCCACAACCACTGAGCCTGCGCTCTAGAGCCTATGAACCATAACTACTTAGCCTGTGTATCTAGAGCCTGTGCTCTGCAACAAGAGGAGCCACCGCAGTGAGAAGCCTGCACACCGCAATGAAGAGTAGCCCCTGGTCTCTGCAACTAGAGAAAGCCCACGTGCAGCAACGAAGACCCAATGCAGCCAAATAAATTTATTTAAAAAAAAAAGAAGTTAACCATCTTTAATTTACAGATGGAGAGATTGAGGGCCTGGGAGAATAAGGGACTAGACAGTTGGATGTGGAATGCCCAGAAGTGTACTGCTCACCTGCAATTTCCATAGCTCTTTTATTTGGTTTTTAAGTCAGATTTTATCATTGGCAACAAATACTTTCAGCTGACAGGCAACTTTGTACATTTTCTTTTTCTTTGCTTTTTTTTTTTTTAATTATTTTTGAACGAACTGGGTCTTCATTGCTTCACGTGGCTTTCTCTAGGTGTGGCGAGTGGAGGCTGCTCTTCCTTGCAGCGTGCTGACTTCTCACTACCTCAGTGTGGTGGCTTCTTTTGTTGCAGAGGACGGGCTCTAGGCCCTCAGGCTTCAGTAGTTGCAGCACATGGGCTCAGTAGTTGTGGCTTGAGGGCTTAGTGGCATGTGGGATATTCCCGGCCCAGGGATGGAACGCATGTCCCCTGCATTGGCAGGCAGATTCTTAACCACTGCACCACCAGGGAAGTCCCATAGCTCTTATCAGAACTTTAAAGTCTTTTATGTCCCATTTTCTTTGGATCTTAACCGTCATTGATCTCTGGTTATTTGCAGAGTGGACCTAGAGGCATGAAATAATTTAGCCAAAATTACGTTGGAAATCAGAACCCAGCTCTGATACGCAGTTGCATTTAATAGTTGAATTGTTAGATTATGAGTTAAAACTAATTATAAACTAAACATATTTTTTAATAATTGATTCCAGTTAAAAATCTAGGTTCAAGAGAGCATTATTACTTGTCAGATTTTATATTGCCAGAGACTTGAATGTTGATTTTCATAGTCCTGACATGAAATAGTAATTTCTTTCTATAAAATACATGCTGCTTCCTTTGAGTTGTTTAGAATCAGAAGCTGTGGTAGCCATTAATGACTTTTTGGTTGCAGAGCTGTGTTCTGGTCTTGAGATTGTGCTTGGTGATGCCCAGGCAATAATGTGCTTTTGGTCTAAATCCTCCAATAGAGCAGGGCTTTTTGTCTATTTAACTTGCTTCAGGACTGCTCTCAGCTAAACACTGGACATGTCATAGTGCTTGCAAATACTAGTTTGTGGTAAGAGCTTGAACAGTTGAACTTCCCTAACAAGGCAGGAGGTTTTAGTGAAAATGTATAGAGGTAGGATTCAGGGTCTGTCTCTGGGATCTGGTACCCAAAATATCAGTACAGCTCACCTTACGAGGGGGCACTTTAGTTTTCTAGGTCCTAGTTTCCACGTATGCAAAACAAAGAAATTAGATTTGATGAACTCTTAAGGTCTCAATAAAATACAAAATTTTCTAGAAAGTGAAGATAGTTTATATTGCAAGGTGGGAGAAAAGTGCATCCCATTGTTAGGCAGGGACCCATAGAGCAAATGACAACCTCTGCCATTCTTGGAGAGAACCAAGAAATCAGCAGTGTCATCTGCACTTGTAGTACTTGCTGCAGACCTGATGAAGCATATATATTTGCCCTAGGAAATATAGAATGCCTGCAGACCACCTCCTCATATGCCCAGTGTAATGGAGTAGCAGCAGGATGAAAAAATATGGCTGGCACGGAATTGCTACTGTGTGATTTTTGGTTTCTTTACTTCCCACTTGACCTTTCCAGAGCTGAACAAGTAAGAATGACTTTAAGTTCCCACATCAAACACTTCCAATCTGGAAAGGCAAAATCTTACAGATGCAACCTAATTTGACAAATTTCGGTAAGGGAAGCATCTCAGGGAGGCTGTGAGAATGATAGAAAAGAGGGACTTCCCTGGTGGTCCAGTGGGAAAGAATCTGCCTTCTAATGCAGGGTACACGGGTTCAATCCCTGGTCGGGGAACTAAGATCCCGTATGCCACCAGGCAACTAAGCATGCAGACCACAACTGCTGAGACCGTGTGCCTCAACTAGAGAGAGAAAACCTGCCACCCTACAACTAGAGAGAAACCCTTGTGCCACAACTAAGACCCAAAAAAAAAAAAAAAAGACAAAAGAAAATGCGTGATTTTCCATCTTGTAATCACAACTGTCAAAAATTAGAGTTTTTTCATAGAAGCATTTGATTAGAGATGGGGATGATACACATTTCATTTATATTAGTCAGGATTTTCATTGATTTTTTTTTATTATTATTATTTTTTTTATTTTTTCAGTTGTCCAGTAAGAAAGAAAAGGCTAACTGAAGCAGGGCTCTGTGCTGGTCCTAATGACTGGATTCTTTGTGCACATCAGGATATAGAGGGTCATGGAGTAAATCCGTGCACTAGTGGCCTCTCTGCACCTGGCATGTTAGATGTTATTTGTGAAGAGATGGATCAGACAACGGGAGAACCACAGTGTGAAGTTGCTCGAAGGAGGCTTCAGGAAATTGAGGACAGGTAAATGGGCAGCATATCTAGCTGGCTTGTTCTTGTTCCTTTGTAACATCTTTACTCTTTCAAGTTAGTCGAATTTATCATTTGGTGATTCTTTGATCCTCAACCTATCAAGACTATAAAAATCAGGAAGCTCAAAGTATACACTTTAAATGTTAAAGTAAGCTCTTCCCATAGAACTGTACTAAATATCTTCACGTACTCTCTCTGGGTATTAATTTTTTTGTTTATGAGGGTTTCTAGGGACACAGTCTTCAAATTAGATGCATCTAATGTAAAACTTTTTTGTGAAATGTTGAACAACTCTTTCTCTCAGATATAGTCTCATTTTACTTGATCTTTTGCTGTAGCACTTGTTGCATTTATCCTTTTTTTTTAGATTTTGTTGAATTAATAGAATATATAATAGCTTACCTAATTTTTCTTTCTTCACTCCTGCCTTTAGAATAATTGATGAAGATGAAGAAGTTGAAGCTGAAAGAAATGTTAACCATCTCCCCAGCCTTGTCCTTTCTGATACCATGAAAACAGGTTTGAAGAAGGAATTTGACGAAGTCTTTACAAAGAAAATGATTGAGTCCATGTAAGTTTTGGTTTCTGGTTTCCACTTAGTTTTGATCTTGGAGGGAAAACCCAGTGTGTCTAGACATTTCCTGATCACCAACCAAGTGAAAGCACGGTAGATTTTGTATTTAACCTGAGTTGGAGGCCTTTTCTTAGTTCATTGGGGTGAGCAAAACGTTTTGCAAGCAGGAGTTGGATGTATGCAGGAGTGGCTGCCTTGCGTACTTAAGCCCTGGGTTGTTTTGAAGTCCTGAATATTTGGAGATAGGAGGATTGACAAGAAAGAACCCATTCTCTCAGAGTCCCGTTGTGGGATGTAGGAACCACATTTCAAAACTACCTGTTTCCCTGGCTCTCTCAGTTATCTAGGACCACCATTAAGACCTAGGAAACAAATGAAAAGTCTTCCAGCAGTCAAAAAAGTTATCACAGAGGCCACCATCCAGAGCTCATACCCTTATCTCATAGTGTGTAGCCCCTCAGGCCTTTAGCTCTAGGAGTTGTTTTGCTCTTAATTTAGACCCAGTTTGATGAACTCAGTTATCTGGTTTCCTCAATCATAAGAGTAGAAACACACAAACAGCAGAACAGACAAACTCATAGTAGTGAGTAGTGACAGTACAGTGTGAGGACAAGAGAGGGAACTGGAAAGTAAACATAAGAACCTAAAAAGCAAAGCAAGCAGCCTGGGGCCCATTAACATAAGAACTAATGATAGCCCTGTAATTCTTGTAATCCTTGAGTTTAGAAGATCTCAGGTGGTCATTACTCACTGTGAAAAATGTAGTTGTCTCTCAGTATCCATGGGGGACTGGTTCCAGGACCCCCTGCGGATACTAAACTCCAAGGATGCTCGATTTCCTTATGTAAAATGGTCTGAATCAAAAACCCACAGATACAGAGGCCCAACTGTAGTAGGCAAGTTATAAAGTGCCATTTAGGTGTTGTCTAAAAAAGACTTTAGACAGACTTGGTACTCAGTGAGGATAAGTGTCAGATATCTGAAAAATTCTTTTAGGATACCAGTCCCACTGATGCCAGGTAAATGAGGCATTATTGTCTTCAGACACAGTGGGTTCCACTGCTGCTCACAAGGGTTTTGCGTTAGTCTCCTAGCTTGAGTTTATAATTAACTACCCAGCCCTGAGGATGGGTAAATAGTTTAGCTAAGAGTGAGCAGGTCACATTGCCCTCCAGCCTAAAACATAGCACTTTCTGCTCTTGGTAGTTTTCAGGAAACTAGCCTTTGGGGGATGTTCTTCATTGTTTGTGTTTTATTTTGCCTTACTTGCCCTTGGGTCCCAGAAAGCATCACACCATCACTAGATGGAGCGGGCTGGGGGTGGTAGGCCCAGACAGTGGCTTACTGCAGGAAGCATTATACTTCATAGCTGTACTAAGCAAAAGGCATACTGAGATATTTTTAGTGTGTTTGGCCTGCGTTTCTTTTTCATTTATAATGGTTTAGTACAAGATAGTAGTAGCTCACATCTGCTAATATTAACCACAATTTAAGAAAAAACTGTAATATTAAATCAAGGGCTTGTGTTTCTCATGTTGAATGTTTGTATTCTAATCACAGCATCAGTACAACTGATGTTTGTTAAGTTGGTTTGCTTAAAAATGCATGCAGAACTCTAATATTTTAGGTACTTGAGTGGCCTTTCTAAAGATCAGTTTGGATTGTCATATATCTCCTATTTTGATCCCATCAGTTTTTAGGTATTAGGTAGCAAACATTCGTTTTTCAGTGTATGTCTTTTATTTTCATGTTGTAAAATTATTGATAAAAATCTGTATTTTGTGTCTTAGGAGCCGTCCTTCCATGGAGCTTGTGCTCTGGAAACCTCTGCCTGAACTCCTTTCTGATAAGCCAAAGCCGTCATCTAATGCTAAGAACTACACAGGAGAGAGCCAAACTAAGCATGCAGCTGCTGGCACTGCCTTCCCTCAAAGAACTGAACTGTTCTTGGAACCTCGGCAAACAGGGTTGCCTATTTACAATAGTTTGGAGACAGCTGCTTGCACAGAAGAAGAGATGGAACTCTAGGAATCAGTTTCTACACTAAAGTTGTCAAATTTTAGAAGGCTTATGTTTTCAGTCATGAGCCTGCTTGTACAATATAGGGACTTGAAAGTTTTGAAACGGGTGTAATATCTCCACCTGTGATTTGGGGTGGGACTCTCATTTTTGGTAGCCATTTCTTGAATTCAACTTTATTTCTGAGGAAACTTGGTCTCAAGGGAAAAGCATTTTTCTAGGGGGCTTATTACAGGAATAAGGAGTGCATTCTGCAAAGTCAAGTATAGAAGCTATGTGTGTAAGCGTGACTTTTAAGTTATCTGTCACATTGTCTAAATCGTTCAGATACTTGGAGAATATTCAGACACTTGAGTTGAAAAAGATGCATTAAGAAAGAAGGGTGCTCCTGCTGCTACACGTGTACCCTGACAGTTGAGGGACAGCTTCATCTGTAGATATGAGCTCTGTTTACAGTGGTGACTATATATGATTGGGGGGAAGGAGGAAGAATGCAGTAGCTTAAGCCTGTTGCTGGGGAATTTAACACAGGCTCTGAAACTTGTATATTAGTTGTCAATTCAGTGTAGCTGTATTGATTAAATAGCCGGTAGCCTTGTGGCTCCCCTCTGGCTCTGAAAATGAAATGAAAAATACAAAGAGAAGGTTTTTCCTTTGAGACTTTTTTTTACCTTGTGCTACTGTTGCTCCTTCATTTCCCTTGCATAATTGATAGGCCCAGCCATTCAATAATGTTTACAGCTTAATTAATGTTGAGTGATAGTTTAAAAGATTGTGAGGTAACCCATGTGCGAATTGGCTCTAGGAGAAGCATCCCTTAGGTAATCCTGAGGAAGTGCTTTATCAGCTAAGCCCGGCATATAACTTCTGTAGTTAAGAAAAGGTTGTACCTGTATTAGCAAGTTGAGTTTTTTAATGTTAATTTAGAAAACAGTGACTGAATAATTAACTGAGCACGTTTGGGCAAGTGACATTGAGATTTACTGAAATAGCCAGTGTGCCTGGTGCTTCAACTATTGTGCAGTAAGCCTAAAAGTTAGTAGAGAATAGCTTCCTGCTAGCAGGAAATCTTCATCTTGAGGACCTTACCCAGGCTCAGGGTGTCCTCTGAGGGTAACCAGGATTGAAGTTTTTTATTTCTCAGGAAGAGCTCTTCTGTGTGGCAAGGACTCAGTAGTACAAAGTAAAATGACAGTTCCTTTAGTGCTACAGAATATCCACTATAACTTACTAAGTGAGTGTTATAGTAGCCCTTTTATCAGACAACAGGAGACCACCCCAGTTCTTTTTGTTTTGTTTTCTGGGTTTCTTTTGCTTTTGTAGGAATTAGATACCTTGTGTAGAAAAAATGGTTTATGCCAAGTAGAGGTGACTTTAGGAGGCAGCTCCCAGGCCATTTTGAAACCCATGCCGATGTCCCTCTCCTTGTTACAGATGGCATAGAAGTCACAAGTCTGTTAAGTGGGCTGTGTCTTCTCCTGCCTGTTGTTCCTGCTTTCTCTATTTCTGTCTGGATAGTCAGGAAAAGATTTAATGTTTAATATTTAAACAAAATATTTAATGTCTACACAGTAAAATTATTCAAACTTCAAACCAGTATTGAAACCAGTTGGAAACCAGCTAATAGTTTCTTAATCTCAGATTTAGAGATGAATGTAAACTGTATTCTGTTGAAATGTGCAAGTGTTTGATTCATGCCGTTTAAAAAACTCCTGCCTCTAGGTCATTATTTAATGGGACCAACTTATAAAGTTTGTAGCCTTAAATCTCCATGCTAAAAAGTTTGTTCTGCTACAGCTCAAACACATGAAGTGACTGCCTGGAATTTGGAGTTAGTCCCAGTGTTCAGGTGAAGGAGAGGTGACAGTTTTCCCAGGAAGGACCCAAACACACTCACACTGCCTTCTATAAGGATTGTTGGGCAGCCCTGGGATCCAGGTCTATACAGTGAACAGGAGGAAGGAGCTCTGAACAAGGCTGTGATACCACAGGTATATATAGGAGAGGACTAATACAATTCTGTTAATTAAAATCCAAGCAGAACTTGTTTCAGGAGTCATTTTATCTGACATGATCATTATTTCTGCAGGAAACATGGCTGTTCAGTGCTCCTTTTTAAACTTTATCTTGCATATGTTTGTACAAAAATTGTCTTTTTCATCCTTGTGGTGCTTACTCATCTGAGCCGTCTTCACAGTCCCCATGCCTCTGCTTTGTTTTTCTTTTGTAGAGTGAGGCTTTTGCTTTTGCCTTAAGGTTTCCCTAGGAAATGAACAGGTCTTTTCATTTTGTACAGCTTTTGCAGCATGGATCAAACATTGGCTTACTGTGCTAATGTGTGAAGAGAAAAAATTATCTAAAGCAGGTGAGCTTTAATGAACAAATGTGTGTTTTCTCTGAGTTTGATTAGGGTGTGTGTGGTTTTGTTTTGTTTTTTTTAATTAATATGAAGAAAATCCAGTTCTCACAAATATTAATTAAATAAAAATTGCTACTCAGTCTTGAAAAGGTGCAAATGTAAAAATCAAAAAAGTAAGTAGAGTGGAAGCTAGAACCATGAGAAAAATGTTTACCATCAGGTTCATTAATTATTTTGAATCTGGAACTTGGTTTTGTTTTTTAATAGTGATAAGAAATGTGGAGTACTGGGAAAGTTCTGAAAGATGCTGTTTTACTTTAAAATGAGAATCTGGTGTTTCTGTATTTTATTGTTTTCAATAAAACTTCTTAAGTGTTTTGGACTTCTTGAGATATTGTATTCCTGCACTTCAGTAAGTGAAATCAAGTTTGGGACCTTTGAAAACAGAACAGGAAAATTTCTTCATGTTCAGTTATTTGGTCATTCCTTTCTTGAGCTGACAGGTCACTGGGTGGCAGTATTGCCTGCATATTTACAACCATTTGGTAAATGTGGATCCCTGATTTGTGGGCAGGCAGGGTTTGAGTTGCAGTTACAGAAAACTCAGGATATTGTTTTGTTTTTTACCAAAATTTGGAAATAATAGCTAAAAGTTATCTATTTTTATAGATTTGGAAACTAAGCCTAAGTAAAGAGTGACAATTTAGTATAATAATCCAATTCACCAGGTCCAGGATTCTTCCTACTTGATCAGTGTTTTTTCACTCTTTTCACAGCAATACCTAACGTGTTTAGATTTCATTGAAATAATCCACAATACAGTGTGGTTCAGGCAGTGTAACTCTAAACTTCTTGAGGGAATATATTTTTGTATGTATCAGTCTGGTTCACATATTCTACTGGTGGCATTTGAGAGATGAGCTACATGCAGTTAGAATATGGCGTCAGGCTACAGCTCCAGCAAGACAGGATGTTCTCTTTCAACAACTAGTTAGTGGGTAAACAAGCCAGTCTTCCTGTTCCTTAATTAACTTTACAAATCAGGGTAAAGATTTAATCTTAGAAGATTAGAATTTGACTGATGCCATAAAATATTCCTGGAGTAGGCAGTACTAATTACCTCTGCCTGCAGTTCTGTCCCTACTTTGCCTGCTCCAGTAGCACACCTAGTAGAAAAGGAGGGAAGCACACATTGGTGTTGCAAGGTCCAGGGGAATGGTGAGCAGGTATCTGTCACCTGCTTCTTTGAATTATGGCCAACCTTCTGCATTTAGTAGAAATCTTGCTTTGGTTTTGCAAGGAAAGATTTGATTTTTATTTCTAACCATCCAATTTAGTGTTTCAATGTGAAGATATCCTTGAATATCAGGTGTTTTCTCAAATATGAGCACAGTGTTTAGTAATTTTCACCCATTTGTGCAGGAAATGAAAACTCGAATAATCTACGCAGGTTGTGTCTTGTGTGTTTTTCCTGTTGTACAGCTGTCTCTTTCATGTGATGTCATTGAATGTAAATTACTTGAGCCCCAATCTTCAGATGCTTGTTTTATAACGGTGAAAGCTAAAATGTATCTGCAATTACATCTCCCTGTACAATCTCTAAATATATTCTCAGCACTTAAGTTTTCAGTTCTAGAAAATCAGGTGATCAGGTTAATTGTGGGGGGCAGCTGGAGGCTTGTTCTTACATTTACATTAAACTCAAGAGATTAAGCAAGTTTGTGTTCCCATGCACTAGGGTTGTGTTCTGGCTTCAGTGACCAGGCTGTCTTGCCTGCAGGTATGCTTGTGGAGATGCCCCGTCACATCAAAGGCATTCCCTCGTACTAGGCTGGAAGCATAGCCTGCTTTGCCTTGCTGCTTGGGATTCTTTGAATCCCACTTCATTTGGTCTCCTCATTCACTCTGACCTCCCCAGAGGCAGTCAGTAAATATTGGCATAGAATGCTGGCATGGGTAAAATAATTTCTAAAAATTAGGGAACTCCTTTAATATCTTGTAAGTGGATTCCCAAGGAAAAGGTGCACCTTGGATGAGGAGGTTATCAAGTCTGTAGTTTGTGGGTTGTATTGTCTCTAGGATGTTTCTTGAATAGGTTCATTCTTTTGTGAAACATGTTCTAGAGTGTGTATAATTCTGTAAGAGATTAAAACCCTTCAAAGTGGATTAGCAGATAATAGCTTGTGAGTGCTTGGGATGGTGCCTGGCATATTTACTAAGTGCTTATAATGCATCATGTCTTTGAATCCTCTAGCAGCCATTAAGATACTATTATGCCCCTTTAGAGATGAGGAAATAAGTGGTATTTTATGCCCAGGGTTGCCCAACTAACAACTAGTGGCAGAGCTGAACACAGGGAGTTTGAGCCTAAAAAATGCTCTTAATCTAATAGCACAAGAATATTGGTATTTAATGGCATGTCCTTGTCTAACAAAAGATGTTACAGCAGAACAGTTGTTAAATGTTCTAACTCTGCCATTTACGACCTGTAATATTGGTCAGTTAGGCTGAAGAAACTGTCTCAAATATAGTAACTGCTCAAAGTGTATGTCCAGTTCCTGGGCAACCAGGAACTGAAGCAGGTGGTAATTAAGGGGGGAAAAGCCTTCCAGTCACTTTAAAAAGTGTCATGCTCACTGAAGTTGGATAAATTACTACCATGGCAAGCAGGAAACCCAGAGAGAATAACAATAAGACTTGAGGTTCAAGAAGGAATCAAAGAACAGAGACACTTGCATTGTACTTTTTAATTGCACAGGTAGTTTTAAATAAATGGAGAAAGCACCTTCCAGAAGTTACACTAGCAGGGAAAGATTCCATCAAGCATTTACATAGTAAATTTCTACTTTACAAAAGATTCTTGATCTTTACTTGAACTGTACATGAGGGAAAAGGAGCCCCCTCAGGTAGGTGTTCTCTCTGCTTGCAGAAGCAAACTAAAGGACCTAAAATCGGAGGCAAGCCTGGGATGCCGAGAAGGGGAAAG
Organism: Hippopotamus amphibius kiboko; assembly: GCF_030028045.1. NCBI lineage: Eukaryota > Metazoa > Chordata > Mammalia > Artiodactyla > Hippopotamidae > Hippopotamus > Hippopotamus amphibius. Next base: position 5,401,729 of record NC_080193.1, on the reverse strand, counting down.
AGAAATGATAAACGGCCATTCATTACTTCCACGTCTAAGACACTTTTCCAGTGACCCTTATCTAAGTACTTTAGGGCAAACCACTGCCTTTAAAGGTAAAGGTACAATGTCAGAATCTGTAATTCTGGATTACAGTAATATATCTGTGTACCTTGGACCGCTGAATGTCAAAAGACAATACTTGGGGTGACCTATGAAGTTTGAAAAGATACCTCAGAGGAATTCTCTAGGACCATACACCCTCTACTTTGGCTTTTTGAAGCACAGGCTTCTGTGCTGTCCTCCAGGCAGTGTAATAGTCAACAAAAGGACATCAGTACTGGATCACTCCTTAGACACTAATCAGCTGGGGAAAGAGTTCACTGGCAAAAGTGTCCTCCCAAGAATGGTCTACACCAAGCAGAGAGGACATGTCACTCAAGGGAGAAGGGGAACCCTCATAGCTACAGTCACTGTAAGCATCCAGTAGGCAGGAAGATGGCTTTAGGCAGTGGCTGGTTGAAAGCAGATCTGACATACCCAGCTCTGGAATGAAGTCATCTTCTACAAGTTCTTCCTTCACTGAGACAGTGAATTCAGGGTGATCTTTCTCTGAGGGACTGGAAGGTGCTTCCTCAATTTTCACTACCACATTGGCTTGACTCTCTGTCTCAGAGGGTATCTCTAAGACTTGGGGCTTTGTATATACGTGGTCAAAACGAATCAGTTCATTAATGGCTTCCAGCTTGGCTGATGACGTCCCCAGGGATGGAGAAGGGGAGGCTGGTAAGGAACTAGGTCCTTCTGGGTCGACTTCTGGGAGCTGCTCCAGGCTGGTAGACTCAGGAGAAGGACACTTGAAGAACATGACTGGGTCCAAGTTGAACAGAATTCCCAACAGGATATCAGACTGTAAAAGGAAAAATTAAATGGAGTTCAACTATTAGAACGCACTGAGAATCTACCTTAGGCTAAGTTCCACAATGTAAATGAATCATTAGGCTACAGGACGACCTTCAGGACCCACAAGACCCATTTATCTACACTTTACTCCACCTCCTAAACCACCTGGAAACAGGAAGGTAGTCAACCAAAACTAACTTTTCTGCCCTCATCTGTCTGGTTAGGGATGTAGGGCACCACACAGATGGAATTAAGTAGTTATACAGCTCTTCAGTAAATCTGAATAAGCCCTACCTCAGAGTCTGAAGAGTCAATACTGTCAGAATCCATGGGGAGATGTTCTGGAGGGGTGACAACTGGGCCTGCACCTGCTGCAGAGGTGCACGTAGTCTGAGTGCTGCGGACTCAGCAGACCCGGCCACCGGCCCCGCTCCATTTCCCTGGGAGGAAAGACCAAAGTGAATGAACAGCTCCAACAGCTGAGAGTCTCCAGGGAAGTACTTGCCAGGCAGCTGTAATTCTTGACTTTCAAGAAAGCTAGAAAACTATTCTTTAGAGCTGAAATCGTTCCCTTAAGCCTTTGTTATTTCCATCTTCTTGAGCCCTCCTCAAGAAGAGATAAGAAAAGAGAGGTAAGACTACATTGTGATTTTCTGTACAATGAAACATTTTTCTTCTCCAAGCAAAGATTCAGGCAGGATTGCTGATATTCTTAATATCTTAATCATATTCTCAATAAAAATAACATTCCTAGTAATAAAGTTCTACAGTGAATTATGCCCAGAATCTTTTTGGATAGTAATTTTTTTTTTCTTTTGGTCACACCATGCAGCTTGCAGGATCTTAATTCCCTGACCAGGGATTGAACCCAGGTCCTTGGCACTGAAAGTGTGGGGCCTAACCACTGGACCACCAGGGAATTCCTGATAGTAATTTTTTTAAAAAGTTTGTCCTAAACATTACCTTCACAGAATAAAATTGCCCTACTGTCAAACTTAGACCACTTAAGTGTTATTACTAAATTTGCCAGGATTCATAAATTAGAACCTACACATCACCCTTCTATCAGAAAGGAGTCACTATCACGATGAATCTCTTCTCATTCATATACATCAAAGAACTACTATAACTTTGGTAGCATTCAAAGTCAGGTTTGACTAGCTCTCTTATCCTGGTTTTCCTTAATGCTGGCATGGTAGATACATCTTCTTGGCTATGGCTATTTGTTAGTACGTGCTCTTAGAAAATCATGTAACTTATTTTAATTACTAGGACTTAGTACTATTCACTACACTCTTAAAAAATGAATAAATATCATTAAAGAAAGAGGTCATGTCACTTAAAACCAGTTCTCACATACAGCACCAAATAAAGGACATGATTTACCTTGGTCTCTGCCTCCTCTTCAGTCACTAGGGCATCCATCCCTAAGCGCTGTCTTAACTCCTGGTTCTCAACTACGAGGCCATGAGTTTTCTCTCGTAGAAGCTGATTTTCTAGCAAAAGTTTTTGGTTCTGAAAGAAAGTTTAGAAGAGGCTATTAAAACATCTAATTCTTTCACTTAAGAATTCAGCTGATAAGGTTTCACTACAATAGGTTTCCTTTCCTTCTGGATCTTTTGGAAAACTCTATGCTTATGAAGTCATTCACAGTAGGTATTAGAAGGCAAGGTCATAATTACAAAAAATAAGCTACGTATGAAGTGCCATCTCATAGGGTCACACATAACACAACACCCCCAACTACTAATAGCTGTCGCTTTAATTTAGATATGATGATCTGAAAAATCCTATCTCAAACTGGCAAGTGATAATAAAAGTGGTAGTTGTGGACTGTAAAATCAATATGTTAAAAAAAAAAAAACACCACAAATAATCCTTATGTATTCAAGATGTGTAACTGGCAACAATTTTAAGTTTAGGTAACAAGTGGACCCTAGAAGAAGGGAACCGTTAGTGGACTTTTGGCTAAGCCACGAAAGGTCTCAAGTTTTAGCAATGATTTCCTATCTGCTTTTACTAATTTTTCAGTACTAACTTGAAACGTTGTCATTCACCAACTTTGAGATAGATCTAGGGTCTCGAGTTTAAGCAATGATTTCCTATCTGCTTTTACTAATTTTTCAGTACTAACTTGAAACGTTGTCATTCACCAACTTTGAGATAGATCTAGCACCAAATGCCAGAGAATCAATCACTTCTGTTCTCATCAAGTTTCACCACTTAACCAAATACTTATCTACCCTAACTTAGATTAGTTCAGCTTTTAATTATATGTCCAACTGTATTCTAAAGGAGATGAAACAACCATTCACTAAGGAAAGCTATACAATGGATAAAAGATAAGAATTTGGCCTTAAGTATTTTTACCTCTTCTTCCAAATCTACCACTTGTTGCTCCAGCTCACTCATTCGAGCTTTCTTTCGGTCTCTGGCAGTCTGAGCTGCCACTCTGTTTTTCAGTTTCCTGAGAACAGAAAGAGACATACCACACTGAGTCATTTCAAACCTTATTTATATCTTTATTTGAAAACTTGTCCAGCTGGTGCTTTCACTTTAATTTACAGTATATAAAGTAGACTAATGGTAAAATAAACTTCAGACTCCTCTCAATAAACCAAAACCAAAACCAAAAAAAAAAAAAAAAATCTGCCTTCTGCGGATCTAGCTTGAAGACCTACTTTATTCTCCCCCATATTGCGTCATCCACCTCCTCTCAACCCTGGCTACAGCACAGAGGTTGGACATAAATATTATTCATCTTGCATCATAAGATATTTCCTCCTCCCCTTTCTACTCCCCCGTTGCTTCCTGTCTCCAATTCCCTCGAACAGGATCCAACCTGGGCTGATTAAATCTAGCGAAGGCTGCAATCGCGCTGGGACAGAAACCCTCCCTCCCCCTAAATCCAACTCAGAAGGACAGGCTGATGGGACTTTCGCCCTAGTGCTGAGAGCCTAGGTCCGTGTCTGCTCCAGGAAGAACTTCATAAGTCACAAAAAGGACAATGATCATAAAAGAACTAACATTTAAGGAGTGCTAAATACTAGGCATTTCTCAATCTCCCCGGCGTCCTCATGAAATAGATACCATCTTAAGGATGCAGAGACTGAGTATGACTAGCGAGCCTTACAGCGCTCCCAAGCCCCTTCAAACGGTGGCATTTCAGCTCCGTGCGCCTCCAAGAAAAGGAGGTTAACCAATCGGCTCCGTATCACAGCCCAACTTCAGAGAAGCTGACCACGGGTTTGTGGTCACAGAGCTAGAGGGCCTGGAACCCAGGTGCCCGCATACCCAGCTCTGGTCCTCTCTAATGAGATAGAAAAAAAGGGAATAATAAAAAAAAAAGGCCTGCACAGTCCTGTAGTCCACCAAGCGCGGTGGATCGGCTAGTCCAGGCTTCCTGCCCCGCCCCGCGCCACGCTGGCACCAGACCGGCCAGGCCACCCACGCCTGAGCGCTGCAAGTGGTCAGCGCGGCCCCGGGCCCGTGTCCTGCCTCCAGATTCCGTCCCAGACCCCAGGCCCTCGCCCTCCGGCTCCGTGCCCCGATCCTCGCCCACCTCCGCAGCGCCTTCTCCTCGGGGCTCAGGTGGGTGAGGCGCTGTCGCTTGCGCGCCTGGGGTGGCCCCCCGCTCGCCGCCTCCGGGCTGGCCCCTCGCTGGCCCGGCACCATGATCGGCAGAGCCCGGCCGGCCGGGGCTCCGGCGGCGGCGGCGGCGGCGGCGGGCTGGCCGGACAGAAGCAGTACTTTGGGGGCCCCGGCGGCCGGGCTCTGCGCGGGTGCCACCACCACCATGGCCGGAGCGTGTCTACGCAACTGCGCGCCGCCGCCGGCCAGGAGGCCGGCCCCTCCGTGCGGACCCCGTCGCGCCCAGCCTTTCTACGATCGTGGCCCTCCTCGATTGGCTATCGCCGCGTGACGCAGGCCTATCTAGGCGCCCATTGGTCCGGCGGATCCGGAGTGGGGCGGAGCCAGGGCGTCCAGCGTGGCGGCCGCCATCCTGGGCAGGGGGCGTGTTTCGCGCGGGTGACCGGTAGAAGTCGCTCGGCTGCTGGGCGGCGGCGGCGGGGCCCCGGAGGGCCGGGATGTGGGGAGCCCGAGCTCGTGAGGAGGGGTCTGGAGCCAGATGCTGTTTCCTCAGTAAATGGAATTTCCCCCTAGGCTGACGCAGAGTTTAATGCCAAACCGAGAAATTTCTAGACTGAAGAGTTTGTTCCGAGACTAACAGATTTTTACCCGTTCCTGACAGAATAGTATCTTGTGCACCACTTGGGGCCTGGAGCGGACCGGAAAATCGAAAGAACAGTGCGAATCGGTCCTTGGGTTAGAAAAAAGGCTGCAAAGAAATTCCGCGAAAAAAGTCTGTAGGAAATCAGATCGCGCATTTTAAAAATAGGTTTAACTCATAGTGAAGGTTTAATAAACCATAAGTGGTGTTCCCTCCGAGTGGCGGGAATACCTGTAATTTCGTTTTTCTTTGCACCTCTAAACTTTCTGCTATGAGCGTACATTATTTATTTTTTTAATGAAAAGAAAAAATTGCACGTATCAAACGAGGGGAGGTTCAAGGCTCTTGCCCGCCTGCTGCAGCGCAAAGCGGGCGGGGGGCGGGGGTAGGGGAAGTTGTTGGTACTTGTGAAAGAGAGGCCGCCGAACGGTAGCTAGGGACCAGTTTAGACACGGGAATGTTAATATGGAGAAACCCGAGGAAACACCCCACACAGGCATTTTCACTTTTTTGAAGCAAATTACAAAATGTTAAGTTGCTTGGAATTACAAAACAATGTTTTCTTTAATAAGTAGTTACTGCTTCCTCTATGCTCAGCACCGTTCTAGATTCTAGGGATGCACAGATGACTAAATCTCGTAGCTGGTGGTGAAGACATGCAAAAAGTGAAAAGATGGAGTGCTTCCAGGTAATTCTTCGGTGTTACTCAGTCTGGTTAGCTCTTCAGTTATATTTTGGTGGGGAGGAAACAGGATGGGAAGAAGGAATGAATGAAAGCAGTTCAGTCTTTCGACATACAGGCCCTTTCAAGGGCACAGTTTCAGTCATTCCCAGGACTGGACTGTGAGTCTCTTGGTATTTTCTTCCTTCAAATTGGCAGAATGAAATCAGTGACTTTATTTAAACTGAGTTGCCCCAGCTCAGGGCATCCTAAACACCGGCTGCTTCTGTGGACTGGAAAAGAGATGGGGGCTGATCAGAGAACAGGACAAAGCATCTTGCTTCCCTTTTACCTCTTATCAACCTTGAGCTAGCTGGGTCCTGAAGTGCATGCAGGGGTGGGAGACTCACTCCTGGCCCTGGGATCTTTGGGGAGAATTCTTTGGAATGCCTTCTGGGTGAGACCTACATGTTCCTGTTAAAGGACCTTGGAAAGCTGTGAGAGGTTCTGAGAAAAGTCGTGTAATTGTCATGCAGCCCTTTATTTAAGTTCAATATTTGTGAATGCCAAAAGAATGTCTGGCACTGTGTAAGAAATCTCAGGGAAACTAGAAGAAATTTTTTTTTCCAATTTATTTATTTTTAATTTTTTATTGTTTATTGTTTACAATAAATTGCATGTATTTAGAGTGTACAATTTGGTATCCCAATCTCCCAATTCATTCCACCCCCAACCCTCCGGGCTTTCCCCACTTGGTCTCCATATGTTTGTTCTCTACATCTGTGTCTCTATTTCTGCCTTGCAAACCGGTTGATTTGTACCATTTTTCTATGAAACTGGAAGAAATTTAAATCATTTAGATGTAAAAAGAAAATCCATGAGGCCTCTATTAGTCCAGCATGGTGTAAATGAGTAACCATATGGAGAAAATATAAGATGCTGGGACAGAGGAGAAAAAACTGATGGATTGCATTTTATTCTTGGTTAATGGGGTAGAAATGGAATGTTGAACTGACTCCCGCAGCTTTGTTTTCAAGGCTTTCATCTTTTTGATAAATACATTAAATCATATTCAGAAACAGTAATTGGACCCAGTGCAGATTGCTGTCCGTGGAATCATGAACACTCGTGTGCAAACCTTTGAACTGTTTTATGTCCTATCTGTAAGATTACTCTGATAATTCTTGCATCAGAAGCCATTAATATTTTAAAACAGTTACTATGCACTTGTGATAAGAGCTGTAAAATATATAAAATACAAAGTTCTTAGTCTTTGTGAAATGCAGGAAACAGTAGAACATTGTCCAAATAAATGTCCATGTAAAAGAACTACACCAAACCCAGTAGCAATCTGAAACTAAAATTCAAGAACTACTCTAAATAATACGGTAGCCACTGACCACAGGTGGCTGTTGATTCTTTCTCCCACCTGTCTTCTTCACAGTCTCCATTCTAGCACTCTTCACTCAAGCTTAATCTTCCCAAGGTGCACTGCCTGAGGTAGAAAAATCTCTGGGGCTCCAAACAAATAGACCAGTCAAGCTATTGGTGATGAGATTGAAACAGGAAATGACCCTCATCACTGAGTATCAAATGCCTTCCCAACTCCATTGGTTCTAATTCTTTGTTTTCAACAAAATTGGTGGAAGACAAAATTGAGTTGTTAGCTGAGACTTCAATACAGTAGCATTTAATGATAGATCATTATGTGACTTGGCTTCTAACTCTAAAGATGTTCAAACAATTGGAGGATATTGTTATAACAAAATGCCTTCCTTCCCCATCCATTTAGTTATACAAACAATGTTTGGGGGCACTTTTTTTAACTTAAAAAAAGGAATAAAATTAGTACTGAATCCTGCCTCCCTCTAACAATAAGTACTGTTAATCCACTGATACATGATACAGAGGTACATTTCCAATATCATTTTACTCTGTTTAATAATTATTTATCAAAATTTGGAATATGTTTTATTTTATTTATTTTTGGCTACACTGGGTCTTCATTTCTGCACACGGGCTTTCTCTAGTTGTGGTGAGTGGGGTCTACTCTTCGTTGTGGTGCACGGGCTTCTCATTGCAGTGGCTTCTCTTGTTGCAGAGCACGGGCTTTAGGTGCTCAGGCTTCAGTAGTTGCAGCACATGGGCTCAGTAGTTGTGGCACATAGGCTTAGTTGCTCTGCAGCATGTGTTATCTTCCCGGCCCAGGGATGGAACCCATGTCCCCTGCATTGGCAGGTGCATTCTTAACCACTGCGCCACCAGGGAAGTCCTGGAATATATGTTGTTTTGATAAACTTTGTAAAATTTGTACTGATTTTTAATGTTATGATAGCTCCACGCAGAATAAATTTTTATGGTTTGAAGAAAGCTTTGGAATATTTAAATGTGTATGTTTTTATGCAAGGTAGCCTACTGGGTAATCTTCAGTAATAGACTTTTAAGCATAAAACTATATTATACTGAGATAAAAGTCTGTAAGGAAAGTAGAATGGAAATATAACTTAAAAGAGAAAGAGAAATAAGGTAAGTTTTCTGGTTCTTAATACAAGAGCTTGTTGGTGTTTTTTAACTTTTGATTTTGATATAATTTCAAACTTAAGATGCAAGAATTGTACAGAGTTCCTACAGACTCTTCACCCAGACTTTTTAAAAAAATTAGTTTATTTTTTTAAATAAATCTTGGTATTTTATTTTTTTATTTTTTTAATTAATTAATTTTATTGGCTGTGTTGGGTCTTTCTTGCTGCATGCAGGCTTTCTCCAGTTGCAGCGAGCAGGGACTATTCTTTGTTGTGGTGCGTGGGCTTCTCATTGTAGTGGCTTCTATTGTTTCGGAGCATGGGCTCTAGGTACATGGACTTCAGTAGTTGTGGCTTGAGGGCTTAGTTGCTCCTCAGCATGTGGGATCTTCCTGGACCAGGGATCAAACTCGTGTCCCCTGCTTTGGCAAGCAGATTCTTAACCACTGTGCCGCAGGGAGGTCCCTTCACCCAGACTTTTTACTAAGACTCAATTAACTTTTTACTCTACCTTATCAGTCTCTCTCTGTATGTGTGTGTGTGTGTGAGTATCTCATATATATATATATTCACAATTTTTTTCTGAATAATTTATGAATAAGTTGCAGTTATGATGCCCCATTAGTACTAAATACTTCAGCATGTGTTTCCTAAAACTAAGGCATATTCTCCTCATAGTGGCAATGCAACCATCAAAATCAGAAAATTAGCATATATAGAGATACAATATCACTATCTAATCTGCAAACTCCGGCTAAATTTCTCTGATTCTTCTAATAATGTCTTTTAAGAGAGCCCTCCTACACTGTTAGTGGGAATTTAAATTGGTATAGCCAGTATGTAGAACAGTATGGAGGTTTCTTAAAAAACTAAGAATAGAGCTACCATATGATCCTGCAATCCAACTCCTGAACATATATCCAGAAAAGATAAACTCTAATTCAAAAAGATATATGCACCCAGTGTTCATAGCAGCACTATCTACAATAGTCAAGACATGGAAACAACCTAAATGTCTATATATATATATAATTTATATATTATATATATAATGGAATATTAGCCATAAAAAAGAATGAAATATTGCCATTTACAGCAATATGGATGGACCTAGAGAATATTATATTAAGTGAAGTAAGTTAAAGACCAATATTATATACTATCACTTATATGCAGAATCTAAAAAATAATACAAATGAATTTATTTACAAAACAGAAACAGACTCACACACATAGAAAACAAACTGATGGTTACCAAAGAGGAAGGGCAGGGAGGGATAAATTAGGAGTATGGGATTAACAGATGCACACAACCATATATAAAATAGACAGCGAGGATTTACTGTATAGTATAGGGAGCTATATTTAATATCTTGTAATAACTTATAATGGAAAAGAATCTGAAAAAAACATACATATGTATAACTGAATCACTTTGCTGTATACCTGAAACTAACACAATGTTCTAAATCAACTATAGTTCAATATAAATAAATAAATAAATAAATAAATAAATAAATAAATACTGTCCTTTAAAGTCCAGGATCTGGTCCAAGGCCAAGCATTGCATATGGTGACTATCATGTTTTTTTTGTGTGTCCTTCAATTGGGAACAGTTCCTTGGTCCTTTCATGTCTTTTCTGACATTGACATTTTAGAAACTTACGGGTCAATTACTTTGTAGAATGTCCTTCAGTGTGAGTTTGTCTGATGTAACCTCATGATTTATGTGTTTTGGGCAGGAATACCAGAGTGATGCTGTGTTCTTCTCAGTGCATCATATCAGGAGGCATAAGATGTGAATTTGTCCCATAACCAGTGATATTAACCTTTACCAATTGGTTAAGATGCTGTCTCCTGAAGTTAATTAGTAGGTATTGTACTTATTAATAGTACCTATTTTGTAGAAAGATATTTTAAAAGATCTTCCTATCCTGTTCCTCATTAGATTTTTCACTCACAGTTCTAGGATCCATTGATGATTCTTGCTTAATTAATTGTTACCATAGTGATTTCCAAATAGTGATTTCCTAATTCTATCATTCCTTCTGCATTTATTTCTTGGAGTTCTACTGTGAGGTAGAACTTTGCCTTCTTATTTATTTAGTTATTCATATCAGTCTCAACTCACAGAGTCCTATTTTACTCAATGGGTTTTAAAACATCTATTACTATAGTATTTATTTTGATTCTCAAACTGTCTCAGACTTGACCAATGGGAGCCCCTAAATTATTTTTAAAATATGCATAACATAAAATTTACCAGTAACCATTTTTAGGCATACAATTCAGTGGCATTATGTACATTCACATTGTTGTACAACCAACACCACTGTCCATCTCCAGAACTTTCTCATCCCAAACAGAAACTGTACCCATTAAACAATAACTCTCCATTCCCCCATCCTCCCAGCCTCTAGTTACCTCTGTTCTACTTTCTGTCTCTATGAATTTGCCTATTCTAGGTACCTTGTGTAAGTGGAATCATTCAGTACTTGTCCTTCTGTGTCTGATTTATTTCACTTAATAGCTTCAAGGTTATCCATGTTGCAGTTTGTATGAGAGCCTCTTCCTGACATGTGTCCTTTCTGACATGTCCCAATCATTCTTTGACCACGTACTTATTTTCTAGTAGAACAAGATATTCCAGACTCATCTATTCTTTCCCAGGCCCAGCCCTTGTATGGGCCATTTCTCTAAGGAGCTCTGGCTCCTTTTCATGGAGAATATGAGGGTGAGTCAAAATTATCTGCACTCTGGCTACAGAATTTATTTTAATTAAATTTTAGGAAAGACAATACATCGTTTTTTGACATAATCTCCTTATTTTCAATATACTTTGTCTACCTGTCAACAGGCTTTTGTATTCCCTCATTAAAAAATGTTTTTAGACTGACTGCAGCCGCGAATGCACCACTGTCTTCACTTCTTTTACAGAAGTGTATCTTTATCCTCATAGGGCTGCTTTTGGGGACCAAACAGGTGAAAGTCCAACGGAACAAGATCAGGACTATAGGGAGGATGGTTTAACACCTCAAATGAAGTAATCCATGACAGACTTAGGTTTCAAAAAGTTTGTGCAAGATGGGTACTGAAACAATTCATGGAAGAGCATAAACAGAAGCGTTTGGATATCTGCAAACAAAATTTGGACCGATATTCTAAGGAAGGTGAAAGTTTCTTAAAGAGAATCACTACTGGTGATGAGACATGGATTCATCACTACAAGCCTGAGAGTAAACAACAGAGTATGGAATGGAAACATCCTCAATTGCCGACCAAGAAAAAGTTCTAAAGTCAACCATCAGCTGACAAATTGATGCTTACAGTTTTCTGGGATTCTCAAGGGCCAGTACTGGAACATTATCAGGAAAAAAGTTCAACAATCAATAGTGCTTGTTACAGTGAGATGCTTATTGAAGAGCTGAAGCCAAAACTTTGGATTAAATGCAGAGGACTGCTATCCAAGGGTGTTGTAATCTTGCATGACAACGCACGTCTGCACACTTCTGCCACACTGTCGACACTCTGCAAAAACTTCCTTTTGAGGACTTTCACCTGTTTGGTCCCCTGAAAGCAGCCCTAAGAGGACAAAGATTCACTTCTGTTGAAGTGAAGACAGCAGTGCATTTGTGACTCTCGGCTCAGCCTGAAACATTTTTTAGTGAGGGAATACAAAAGCCTGTTGACAGATGGACAAAGTGTATTGAAAAGCAAGGAGATTATACCGAAAGATGATGTATTTGTCTTTTCTAAAAGTTAATTAAAATAAATTCTACAGCCAGAGTGCAGATAATTTTTTTGTTGTTGTTTTGTTTTGTTTTGTTTTTTTAAAAGAAAATAAACAGCATATATTTAGAGTGTACAATTTGGTATCCCAATCTCCCAATTTATCCCCCCCAACCCTCCCCACTTTCCCCACTTGGTGTCCATGTGTTTGTTCTCTACATCTGTGTCTCTATTTCTGCCTTGCATTTCCTCTTTCACAGTTGTTAGCATTTGCCTTATGTATTGAGGTGCTCCTATATTGGGTGCATATATATTTATAATTGTTATCTCCTCTTCTTGGATTGATCCCTCGATCTTTATGTAGTGTCCTTTCTTGTCTCTTGCAACATTTTTTATTTTAAAGTCTATTTTATCTGATGTGATTATTGCTACTCCAGCTTTCTTTTGATTTTCATTTGCATGGAATATATTTTCTATCCCCTCATTTTCAGTCTGTATGTGTCCCTAGGTCTGAAGTGGGTCTCTTGTGGACAGCATATATATGGGTCTTGTTTTTGTATCCATTCAACCAGTCTGTGTCTTTTGGTTGGTGCATTTAGTCCATTTACATTCAAGGTAATTTTTGATATGTATGTTCCTATTACCATTTTCTTAATTGTTTTGTTTATGTTTCTGTAGGTCCTTTTCTTCTCTTATGTTTCCCGCTTAGAGAAGTTCCTTTAGCATTTGTTGTAGGGCTGGTTTGGTGGTGCTGAATTCTCTTAGCTGTTGCTTGTCTGTAAAGCTTTTGATTTCTCTGTCGAATCTGAATGAGATCCTTGCTGAGTAGAGTATTCTTGGTTGTAGGTTCTTCCCTTTCATCACTTGAAATATATCATGCCACTCCCTTCTGGCTTGCAGAGTTTCTGCTGAGAAATCAGCTGTTACCCTTATGGGAGTTCCCTTGTATATTATTTGTCGTTTTTCCCTTGTTGCTTTTAATAACATTTCTCTGTCTTTAATTTTTGTCAGTTTGACTACTCTATGTCTTGGCGTGTTTCTCCTTGGGTTTATCTTGCCTGGGACTCTTTTGCGCTTCCTGGACTTGGGTAACTATTTCCTTTCCCATGTTAGGGAAATTCTCAACTAGAATCTCTTCCAATATTTTCTCGGGTCCTTTCTCTCTCTCTTCTCCTTCTGGGACCCCTTTAATGCGAATGTTGGCGCGTTTAACATTGTCCCAGAGGTCTCTTAGGCTATCTTCAGTTCTTTTCATTATTTTTTCCTTATTCTTTTCCACATCAGTGATTTTCACCATTCTGTCTTCCAGGTCACTTATTCGCCCTCCTGCCTCAGCTAATCTGCTGTTCATTCCTTCTAGTGTATTTTTCATTTCAGTTATTGTGTTGCATATCTCTGTTTATTTGCTCTTTAATTCTTCTAGGTTTTTGGTAAACTTTTCGATCTTTGCATCCAGTCTTTTTTCAAAGTCCTGGATCATCTTCACCATCATTATTCTGAATTCTTTTTCTGTAAGGGTGCCTATCTCCTCTTCATTTAGTTGTTTTTCTAGGGTTTTATCCTGTCCCTTCATCTGGTACAAAGTCCTCTGCTTTTTCATTTTCTCTGTTTTTCTGTGGCTGTGGTTTTCAGTTCCACAAGACGAAATACTGCTGATACTGCTTGATACTGCTGTCAGCCAGAGTGCAGATAATTTTTGACTCACCTTCATACTTAGTGACAAAGATCTGGGCACTATGTGTGCTCACTGCTACTGTGGGTGTCATAGCTGCTAGATTTTCTCAGTGGATAGAACTAGGAAATGATATTTGTGTATATTTATATATATACATATATATACATACCCACATATATAAATATATATACACACATATATATGTGTGTGTGTGCATGTGTACATACCCACATATATATAAAGATATAGAAATAGGTGTTTGTAATCTATACCTATTTTTATATTGATCTATCTTATGTATTAAAAACTCATAAATGCACATCAATAACTCTAACTCCAGTTCAACACCAAAGAGTTTATTCTAACCATCCCTGTTTTCATGATTTTAACTCTATTCTCTGACAATAAGGAAGCAGATGCCCATTAAATTCTCATGTATACAAATGTATGTAATTAATCTATTGGCAATGGCTGGTTGAATCCTTGGCCCCAGAATATGCCACCCCCCACCCTCAGCCAGCTATTCTTGGCCAAATCCTTGACTCATATTTCTAAATACGTGATGAGGAATAGCAAATAACTGTGGTATTTCAGTTCCACTGAGCACAGCTAGAAGAAAGATACAAAAGTTTTACTTTAAAATGTCAGTACTCCCAGTTGCATTAGAAATGACATCCATTCCAATTAAGCTTATCATGAGAAATTTTAGATGTCACATTTACAATGTGGGGGTTATCTAGTTTTACTGAATTATTTTAAGGACCATGTGAACAAAAAAGTTTTAAGACCATTGTAGCAGAAGAATAGAACCAAACCATTTGGAGAGAGACACAGAAGACAAGAGTGAGAGTGAGCCAGTGAGACCAGTGAGAGAAACAGAATAACAATCATTCCAAAAAATATGAGAAAAGAGGAAAACACAAGAAACATGGGAAGGAGAAAACATGAAATAACATGGTAAGAGTAAGTCCAAATATATAAGTAATCAAAAATAAATATGAATGTGTTATAGTCCCTTCATAAAAGAAGGAGGCTCTGGTTTAAGTGAAACATCCAAATTCCAGCTATATGCTGTTTACAGGAAATACACGTAAAACAAAACAGCGTAAGAATGGAAAATGGCATACCAGGCAAATGTTTACAGAAAACAAGCATATGGAGCAACACGTGTGTCAGACAAAACAGAATTTAAGACAAAAGCATTTAAAAAGCACAAAGAAGAGTTTTTCATGTTGATTAAAGGCACAAGTTATGAGTCATGCATTTTATAACATAGTAGCATAATTTTGAAATGTATAAAAGAAAAACTGAAAATAAATGGAGAAAATGACAGATCCACAATCACGGTGGGAGATAAATACACCTCTCTCAGAATCAACCTATAGAGCAGACAGGAAAGATGTGAATAGCACAATTAACGAACTTGATCTCGCAGAGAACTTTCCTCTCCACCAAGAACATGTGAAACATTCACAACATTTGATGCCATTTTACTCTTGCAGAGTGAGATTAACCATTGTGTTTTAGGGTTTTGAAATGGAATTGTTTCCAAGTTTTGGCTCTTATGAGTAAAGCTGCTGTGAGCATTTGTGTGAGAATCTTTGGGTGAAAGAAATCTTTGTATTTTCATTTCTGTTGGGTAAATACCTAGTGGTAAAACTGTGGGATCACGAGGTAGGTGTATGTTTAACATTTTTAGAAAGTGCCAGCTTTCCAAAGTGGTTTTATCACTTGACATTTCCGCCAGCAACGCGAGGCTTTCTTAGACTCCTATAACAGATTATTATTTAACTCTTTGTTACCCAACTTTTCATTTGTTTACGTTGTTATGCTTTCTCCAATTGGATTTCAGAAAGCTCATTAGAAACAGAAGCATGTGTTATACTTCTTTGTGTTTAGTATAGTGCTGAGTACACATTAGACGTTCAATAAATATAGTTTTAAATGATTCAACCGTTAGGTTATCTGCAATATGCTCTAAAAGACAGGACATCTTTTAAATTTTTCTGGCAGACTGCTACATAATACCGTTTTCTTGAAAGCAGAATTCAGCACAAGGTTGGTCTACCTCGGACTCATTACTAAAGCCTGGAGTGTGCTCATTTTAAGGTAGTAAGGCTATATTTTTAGTTACTTACACGGCATCTATTCTATTTTTATTCTTTATTAAAAAATAATTTTGTGCAGGGTGCGTAGCTGAAAACACTCAGCTTCTCAATTCCCTTGAAACTATGAGTAGATGTGGAATAAAGTTCAGGCCATTGTATAAGTGGAAGTTGTAGGCAGAGAGGATTCCAGGAAAGCTTGTTAAATGGAGAAGACTTTACTGGGATGCCTTTCACCTTTTGGCTGTTGCCTTTTTCTCCCAGGCAATGCTTCTTCTTGCCTGGAAAGCTGATGAAAGTTTGAAAGATTGAGACAGTTTAGCAGCCATCTTGCAAGCATGAGGAAGGAAGCCACAAGCTAAGGATGTCAGAGGGGAAAGACAGAAGGAGTCTGGTTTCCTGATGGCATCATAGAATGGCCATCTAGGCCTGACCTAGCTCTAGATTGCCCACTTCCAGATCCCTAGTTACATGACAAATAGCAATATCATAGTGGCTGGATTTTTATTACATGCCACACAACACAATCCTCACTTTTACAGGCACTTACTTACCACACTACCCTAAGTTAGATTTTCCAGATACCGTCTTTGTTTTTCTCATGAACAGGCTACTAGTACTGCTGAGGAACAAGCATGCTTAAGTATGGCAACAGGAAGTAGGTGGATGCCAGGGACATTATTTTTATCAGTGGCACTTTTTTCTGACACCAGGAAAAGAGATGAGTCATTTAGCATTATAGCATCACTATTTTGTGGCTGGAAAAATTGAGGTTCAAAAGGACAAAATAATCATCTTAAAGTTGTAGATTACTTTTCCAGTGTATCTGTCTGTCCCATACTTCAGTCCTACCATTTTCCTGAAATGTCCTTTTCCTCTCTCTGTTTCAACCGTAATTTCTCAACCTCAGCATTATTGACACTTGGGGCTGGACAATTCTTTGTTGTGGAGTGGGGAGCTGTCCTATGCATTGTAATATTTTACTAGCGTCCCAGGTCTCTACTCACTAGATGCCAGTAGCACCCCCAACTCTTCCCAGTTATGACAACCAAAATTGTCTCTGGACATTGTCAAATATCCCTGGGAGCCAAGACCTCCCCCATTGGAGATCCACTGCTCTAAACTGGTGTCAGACATTAGCCCACTGTGCACCCACACAGACTTCCAGCAACACACCTGTGATACTTGGCAGTACAATCCACCTGCCTGGATCTCCATATTAGACTGTAAGCTCCCTGAAGGCAAGGACTGCATCTGACTGACCTTTGTAATCCCCCTGCTCATTGACTACATAGATTTTAAAATAGTCCAGGAGAAGAATGGGAATAGATTTCAGGAATCCTGGCTCCTTGATGCCATGATTTTGACACTCACTGTTAAAGACTCCTATGTCCCATGCCTTTGCTTGGTGTCACATTTTATAGGCTCCCATGCTGTAGTCAGGAGGCAGATTCTAGCAGGAAAGCACTACATTGCTTATTGTTCTAAACAGCAATTAAATGGAAAAGGGAAGCAAAAATTCTAAGGCAACTTTTTATATTCTCACAAGGAGAAATGAAAAACTCTTAAATGATAGGGGAAAGAGCAAAGGTCTATGTATACTACTTTTGTTTCTGTAATGGAGTCAAAATTGCATCTTAGTCTTGCAGAAAGTGCTATGTATACCCCATACCCAGTTCCAATTTCTCCTGATGTTGTCCTTTTACATGACCGTGGTACATTTGCCACAACTAAGAAACTGACCTGGATGCACAGGTATTCGTTACCCTCAAGAGATGGTTGAAGTCGTTTGGTTTGCTAGGACTAGTGATTCTAGTGCTTTTAATTTCATGATGGTATTTTTAAAGGCGGACGTGTTTGAACCGTTTAAGTAATGTTGAAATGCCAAATGTGTAGGCAGGAAATCCTCTGGTGATATTGGCCGATGTTTCCTCCAATCCTGTGGCTGCCCAACCCCTTTCTGCAGAAGAGTTGCAACACTTCTTCACGTTCATTTGTGTGTATTAGGGTTCTAAGAAATTCAATACTCCTTTGGCTTCTGCAAAATGCTGCAGTTCATTTGCTTGGTAAATTAAACAGAGCCTAAAAGGGCACAGCAACAAAAGGAAAAGGTTTGTTTGAAAAGTGAAAAGATACTACACAACTCTCTTTCGCACTTGGCGTTGACCCAGAGCAGTAAATGGTTCAACATTTGGTTTTGTCTCTTTAAAGAAAGCACAAACTCTGCATCCTTGGTACCTTTATTGACCCCAAGTTTCAAAGGCGGCAAAAGAAGTGAATTTCATCTTACTTGAAGAAAATTTAAGTGCTGCAGGCCTCCTTAATTAGTACTAAGAGAATAAATATCAGTTCACAGGTTTTGAATTTTCTTTTAATAAACTTTTTTTTTTAGGTGTAATTTTAGATTGATAGAAAAGTTGCAAGGCTGGTACAGAGAATTCCTATATGCCACCAACACCTAACCTAGTTCTAGTTTCCCCTAATGTCATCAGCCTACACTACCATTGGTACATTTGTCAAAACTCAGAAACTAACACTGAGACAGTGCTATTAACTAAACTCTAGAGTTTATTTGGATTTAAACAGTTTCCCTCCTAACATTTGTTTTCTGTCCCAGGATCCTGCCTTGGTTTTGATTACTTAGCTTTGGTATGGGACATCTATTTTTGCAAAATGTTTCATGACTAATTTCAGTAAATGATATTTATTTGAAGTGCTGGATTTACTCAAGCTCAGTCTTCCTAGACTCATAGGTACCCTGAGGCTCTAACTCCAAAATAACAGCAACTGACTCCCTCCCCCTTTGGTGAGGTGGCTTTACCTTTAGGAGATGCTGTGAGTTTTTCCATGACCTGACTCGCAGGAGACTAGATTTCCTGAGAATGGTCCAGGGACTCTCAACATTAAAAGACAAAAAAAATCCTCTCTTTTATTTATAGCTGAATTTGTACATCTGATATTCCTGTGGGGGAAAGACAGCAAGCTGTACATTTTCTGTTCCCTCATAAACTTTTTTCCTTTTTTCATGAAAACATCCAGGACTTATCTGGTTCCAAGAGTCATCTGGGTAAAATATAGACCAAATTCTGGTGTGTTGAATAAAAGATAAGGGAAGAGAAAAGCTTTGGGAGCAAAGGAGTAGAATTATGATTGCTTCCCAGAATGTTGGGATAGAGACCATCTATCTTCCATTTCCAAACCCTGTAAGAACAGTCCTTACAACCTGGGGGCTGGGAGCCTGGGCTTGTGACATAGACAAATGGACACCGGACAGGTTTTTGACTCTAACACATACGAGTTAGGTAATCTTGGACAAGTTATTTACTCTCTCTCAGCTTCAGTTTCCCTGTCAGGAAAATGAGAATCAAGTGTTGACCAAGATAATATATTAAACATGGTTCGTGGCGCAGAGAAAGTCCACAATGCATGTTAAGTATCATTGTTACCAAGGGCCGTCCACCTTAATGCCAAGCGCCATTCCCACACTCTTTCTAGTTTCCCATTAATCTCATCCTTTCTTCCATCTTTTGACATTTGGTAGCCAGGAAGTTTGACACGTCCCAAAAGGCTAAGTAGAATAGTGGTGGGTCCAAATGTTTAAAATATGTCAATGTATAAAATCTGATCACGTGTCACAAGCAGGGAGAGCGTCCATGAGCAGGAGATGTGTGACAGCAATGGACACCAGGTGAGTTTCCCCCAGCTGCCCCCTCCCCCAACCAGAGAACAAAATGCCCACTTGACCCCTGGGTGGGCAGGACATGGCCACAGGCTGCTGCTGGCTCTGTCATTGTGACCTAGGACAACATTCCCAGCAAAGGGCTGCAAACATTTCCCGGGTACACAGACCCCTGACTTCTGGTGAGTTCCAGGGCAGGGTCTGGATGATGCCATACCTGGGGGTAGGGGGCTTGTGCAAGTTGCTCTGCACAGAACAGATGAACGAGCCTGCAGGATCTGGGAAAGACGAGGTTGGATCTCCAGTTTTAAAAAGGAAGCTTGTTGTTTCCTACTAAACACAATCATTTTCCGTTTAGAAACGAGTCGTATTTTCCAGCCTAGAGTTCTGGAATTCTAGAGTTTATTACAGTCCTTAGGACCCACAACGTGTTTCCAAAAAGCCCTTGTCATGGTCTGTGCCTGCCCGGAATCCAGAGGTGTGGGACCTACCGCTAAACTTGAGCAGGACGGTGGGGGTTAGTGCTTGGCCCTGCTGGGTGATCTGGAATAAACCATGAACCTCTTCAAGAGCTTTTTTTTTTTTTCATTGTTGTTGTTTGTTTTACTAGAAAAGACAGGAGTGTGCATGAAAACAACCTAGCAGAGGGCCCGGAACACAGGAAGGAGTTTCTTGTATTCAGTCCCAGGCTCCAGAGCAAAGGCAGCCCATCCCAGCCTGAGCCGCTTCACTTCACCTGGGAGGCCCTGCCTTGGTATCTGAAGGAGGATGACAGGAGCAGAGCCAACCCCCTATGTGAACTCCCCCTGTCCACAAAGAGCCTCCATGGCTCCAGGGAATAGAGTACAGGTGACCAGAGTGCCCACCCAGCCAGCCTCAGACCCCCATCCAGGGCAGCTCTGTCCAGGGACAGGTGCGGCCAGTGGCAAATGAAGGCAGATTTCTGACATCCCAAAGATATATACTGGGGGACAGAGGTCCTTTAGTTTCACCTTCCAGGTGACCAGGTGACTTTACAACTTGAAGGGCCTATGAGTCTGACTTTTTCTTACCTTCTGGAACAGAGAAAGGGGTAGATAAGATAGCTGCCCTGGGTATAGCTTTGGGTGGGAATAAACATTTCTCAATTGAGGTGTTTCATCAGTCTTGAAAAATCAGACTTGTTCAGACTTGCAGGAAGTGGATTGCCTAAGTGTCAATTTAAAAAATTTGAGGGGAAAATTGAAAACAGTCTTCTAAAGGGACTCCCCTAATCTTGATCAGCAAATGTCCCTCACTGCTCCAAGGACCAGCACAAGAGGGGGGAGAACAGTTTGTACTGACTTGAGGTTCTCCTGAATATTTCCACCTTCGCCTGTGTTCAACCATTTGCATTCAATGATTTTTTAAAAAATTTGTGAGGGGCTTCCTAGGTGGCGCAGTGGTTAAGAATCCGCCTGCCAATGCAGAGGTCACGGGTTTGATCCCAGCTCCAGGAAGATCCCACATGCTGCGGAGCAACTAAGCCCGTGTGCCAAAAGAAAAAAAAAAAAAAAAATGGAAAACAAAAATTTGTGGGTCCATGTGCAATAAACTGTTATTTCCAGCATCATGATCAGAACCACAGCCAGAAAACCTTGATTTCGGGTCAGTCATTCATCCTGAACACTGTGCTACCTTTATCTTCTCTCGGGGAGCAGGATCTAGAAGAGGAGAGAGACAATAACTAATCCGAATGTAGTATAACTGTAACCAGCCCTTAGGAGTGGTACTGAGGAGCAAGAGCCTAACTGCGCAGGGCCATTAGGGAAGGCTTCATAGAGGAGGCAATGTTAGTGAGAACCTTGAAGAATGAGTAGGAGTTTGCATAGGATTTAGCTTTATTTTTTTCCCTGCCCCTTCTCCCTGCTAGAGAAACTAGATGCCACCTGGCCCCTGAGCTAGAATCTCAAGAAAGCAGTAGTAGTTCCCCCAGAGCTAAGAAAGACCTGAAACTAACACAACATATATATATATATATATATTCAACATGTTGACACCTGCTACAATACTGTTCCTGAGACTAAGTGGATAAGAAGATCCTTCTGGATTTCTGTGTGCTTATTTCAACTCTCCTGGGACATACTTTGTCCCTTTCCTACCATCATCCTTAGCCTCCTTCAATATTTCCTTGATATTTTTTTTTAACCAACAATTTTTCTTTAAAAATGGAGGCAGGAGTGAGAGAGAGAGGTTGAGAGAGAGAGGATTCCCTCTTGTCCCCTCCACCTTCCCTTGTTTGGCTTTAAATTCTGCACAGTCACTCTCTCCCTGGTTCCTTGCTTTGCTTCTCTCCTCAAAGGAGGTAGAAGGAACTTCAGGGTAACTGAGCTCTGGCGATGTTCTCCCAAGTCCCAGGGAGTGGTCATCTCTTGGGGTTAGGAGCCAGGTGGGAACCTGAGGTTCTGGGACCTGAGGCTGTGCCCCACCCCTGCAGCTCTCCTCACTTTGCACAAAGAGGTAGCTGACCTTTTCCATTTCATCTTGTTTCTTCTCTGCACCCCACTTGGCTTGGCAACCATGAATCAACCCTGTTTCCTCCTTGGCATTTCTTTTGCGTGTCCTGCTGAAATTAAAAAACTCCAAAGGAAGAGGCCCGTAGACCTTGAAGAATTCAGTTTACCTTCTGGCCTTGGCTGCTGGCTCAACTGGTCCCACCTGCTCTCCTGGGAGAGTGGGCAGCTGATGAAATGTGAAGGCCCTGAAACCTCCCTTCCAGTAAGTTCTCTTGTTTGCATATCCTGGTTCAAAAACAGGAACCGCTGGTTGGAAATCAGTCAGGGAGGTAAAGTTACTGAATGAGTGGATTTGCTTCGAGCTGTAGGCAATGGCCTTCCTGAGAAAGGCAGAATCTGCACGTCTCTTTCACAGATTAAAATCTCCCTTGTTTGTTTACTCTCTACTTCTAAAAGTTCTTGGAACAATTTTCCAGGAAGTAGCCAGGTAATGGGAAATCAGGGTAACAAAAAACAGTAAGCCTTGTTTGTGTCCTCCTTACTCCCTTTATTTCCAAAGAAACCAGCAGGAGGATGTGTGAAATAAGTCAGCATTAGGAACATTAGCTAATGAGCACAGGATGTGAGCCAGGCACTGTACAGAGCCCTTGGCATCTTCTCTTTCTTTTATTTCTGCAAGGTAGGAATTGGCTCCATTTCTCAGCGGAAGAAGATGAGGCTCTGAGAGGTTAAGCCCAAGGTCATGTGTTAGAACTGGGATTCAAACCTAGATCCCTGTGACTTCGGAGGTTGTCCAGTTTCCTGGAGGTTGCACAGGCACAGAGAAGGACCCAGGCCTGGCCTACTGCTTTTAGGACAAGACACTTTTGAGACGCCCCACCCCCCACCCCCGCCCACCTTCAGTGATTTGCATTGTATTAGATAGAAACTGAAAATCCAAGTCAAGGTGTCTGAAACCAGCAAAAGAATGTTCCTTTCAGTCCCTGTTCCCCTCCACAGTTGGGGAGGTATAGACTGGGTGACATTTACTGTGCAAACAGCAGACTGGGAGCCAGGCAGAGACCACACCTAGCTGAGTAAATAGCACCTGTGGGGCCAGGCAGAGCATGCAAGGTCCCTGGTGAGGCCTCGCTTTGAGAGGCAAACAGGAGAAGGGGCCTGGGAGCTGGGAGCTGGGAGCCTGGAACGCTGGTTCTGGTGCTGCCATTTGTACTTCTCTGTTCCTCATCTGGAAGTGGGGGAAATCAACTCAATGACGTCGGAATCTGGCTGCAGGGATTAGTTTGCCTTGGCCAGTGTTGCCTGGTGGGTAGGCCTGCAGAAGGTAGAATCCAGCTCCCTGGGTTCAAGTATGAGCTTCACCACTTACAGACTCTGTGACCCTAGACAAGTCCTTTTTTAGTAGGACCCACCTCACAGGTTTATCAAGAAATCAGAGTCAGAATGCCCAATAGAATTCTAGAATATTCCATCCTGGCCACAAGAATTCTTTCCTTTGGCTTGTTGTTGTTGTTGTTGTTGTTGTTGTTGGGGAAATTGAGATTCAATTCAAGCAAAAGTTAACAAACAAAAAAAGTTAACCTCTTAGAGTTAAAGCTTGGTTCAGTGTTGGTATCTAGGAAACACGAGTGATTCCCTAATTCTGCAAATATTCAATGAATTCCTGGCACCTGCAGGGCTCTTTACTAGCTCTGTGGATGTTTCAAAGATATTAACACACGGAACTTTTCTCAAAGAACCCACTGTCCAGGAGGAGAAGCTCACACATGGCTACGACACAGGAGTAACAGCAGCATGCAGAGAGTAAGGAATCTGCTCGAATGCTTCCGAAACTTCTCCAGGGGCCCAGAGACAGCAAGACTCATGGGAGAATGTGGGCTTTGTGGTCACGCATAGCGGGATAACCTTGGACAATTTACATAACTTCTCTGAATGATTTTCTCCTCTTGTGACGGTTAGTTTTATGAGTCAACTTGGCTAAGCTATAATACCCAGTCAGTCTGTTAAACACTAATTTAGGTGTTGCTGTGAAGATATTTTGTGGATGTGATTAACGTCTGCAATCAGGCACAGGGGATCATTTGAGTGGGCATCATCCAGTCAGGGACGGGTCTTAGGAGCAAATCTGAAGTTTCTCTGAAGAAGAAATTCCTTCTCAGGTAGCATTGGCTTCTGCTGCAAATTTCCAGCCTGCCAGTGTACTCTGCACATTTCAAAATTGCCAGCCCCACAACCATATAAGCCAGTTCATATATTTATATATGAATGTTTATATACACACATGTGTATATCTCATCCCTCCTCCTGGTCCCGCTTCTCAGGTAGGAGGCAAGCAGACGTGCTACCTCACTTTCTCTTCCCTGACCACCCCGCCCCAGGATTCACTACCTCCTGCTCCTCTTTGTTTTCCCACATCTAGTCGTAAAACCAGAGAACTTGGACCTGGAGGGCCCCTAAGAGCTGTGTAGTCCACCTTCATTTACATATGGATGAAGATATTCAGACGGAGAAGATCCGTGATTTGTCCCAGGTCCGGTGACTAGCACTGAAGCCTTCCCTGCAGGGTGGGGACCAGGATGAAACGAGAGGCACTTGCCTCAAGTGCAAAATTCAAGACAGTGCCCCCAAATTCAGTAATCAAGATAAAGAATATTTTTGACACAATATCTTTAAAAATCTAAATTGCTGCATAAAAATCCGTGATGAGCAAAGTATCCCATTTCTTGTTATTATTTCTGTAATAGAGCAGCGCAGTGCGCAGCCCTTAGCACTGGCCATTGCCGCAGGAGGTTATCCCGCACCCCGTTGCTAGGCAGTGGTTACTGGGAGACCATTAATGCGGGAAGCTTAGAGCAGCATTAGAGGTCCCGCTCAGCCATTGGTCCACGCCACAATGGGCCCCTCCCCCAAGCCAGCAACTGTCAAAGGGTGACTGTTAGAGGTCCTGCTCAGCCATTGGTGGGCACTGCAGTGGGTCCCTCCCCCAAGCGAGCAACCGTCAAGGAGGGACCGTTAGAGCGGCATTGAGCTAACGGTGGGCAGAGTGGTGGTCCTCAGGTGGAGAGTGAGGTAAGAGGCAGATCCCAGCCTTTTTCCCCAGGGCCCTCCAACTCACCTACCTCAGCCCCTGGTAAGCTGGGGGGCCCAGGGAACAGGCTGGGGATGAGTCCTGTAGGGCTCCAGCGCCCTTGCCTAGACCACCCACTGGCTGGGCCCAGGCCCTGAGGCAGAGGTGACTCTCTCCGCCATCCCTGCCTCTGCGGCCTAACGGCGGTGGCAGTTTGCGTGGGACACAGTCTGGGGCACTTGGCCCCCACTGGGTGGCCTGAGGAGCCTGAGGACCAGTTGGGTCCTGGGCGCCTGGCTCCCTCAGCAATGACAGCTGGGCAGGGTCTGGGGACCTGGCCCTGAGGGAGCCACCAGCTGAGATCTGCCTCTTCAGCCAGGCCTGGGCACTGGCGGGAGGACCCAGGCTGGGTGCTGGACGCCTGCTCCGGGGCAGGTAACCATCCCCCTCCCCGCCCAGGGAACCCTTTGTCTTGAGCCAGGCCTGAACCTCGGAGGTTGAGAGTTATGCCTTGGGACCTTGCCCTTTCTTGTCAAAACAGTTTTGTTTGGTGGAGATTTCTTTTTTTTTTTTTTTTTTTGAGATTATTTTTACTCCATTGAGTATTCTTTTATTTGGTTTTTATTTACTTATTTATTTATGTTGGCTGTGTTGGGTCTGTTGCTGCAGGCAGGCTTTCTCTAATTGTGGGGAGTGGGATCTACTCTTCATTGTGGTGTGTGGGCTTCTCATTGCGGTGGCTTCTCTTGTGGAGCACGGGCTCTAGGTGTGCGGGCTTCAGTAGTTGTGGCACATGGGCTCAATAGTTGTGGCTCAGGGGCTCTAGAGCACAGGCTCAGTAGTTGTGGCGCATGGGCTTAGTTACTCCGTGACATGTGGGATCTTCCCGGACCAGGGATCGAACCAGTGTCCTCTGCATTGGCAGGTGGATTCTTAACCACCGCACCACCAGGGAAGCCTCTGTTTGGTGGAGATTTACAAGAACACTGTTAACCTGACTACCACCGAACCTCAAGAACAAAGGATCTGACACTAAGAAGTTTGCAACAGCTAACCATGCCCCTCCCTCACCATTCCTATAAGAGGGCTTTGCTGAAAGCTTTTGAGTTTTCAGGGTTTTTCAGGCACGAGCCACCCATCTCCTTGCATGGCCCTGTAATATAACTTTCTCTGTTCAACTCCAATGTTTTGGTATTGTTTGGCTTCACTGTGTGTTAGGCACATGGACTTGCGTTTCAGTAACATTTCTTTTTAAAAATTTTTATTTTATATTGAAATATCACTGATTAACAATGTTTTTTTAGTGTGAGGTGTACAGCAAAGTGATTCAGTTATACGAGTATATTCTTTTTCAAATTCTTTTCCCAGTTAGGTTATTACAGAATATTGAGCAGAGTTCCCTGTGCTGTACGGTAGGTCCTTGTTGGTTACCTGTTTTAAATATACGAAGGTGTACGGGTCAATCCCTAACTCCCAATCTATCCCTCCCCCCACCTTTCCCTCTGGTAACCATAAGTTTGTTCTCTAAGTCTGTGAGTCTGTTTCAGATCAGTGTTGTTGGTTTTTCCTTGTGCTGCAGGCTCTGATGAGGTTGGCATCGCACCATTGCCATGTGTCCACTGAGGTCTTTGTATTACATGCAGTGTCATGTGCTCCCTGTGGTGTTGTCATTATCACACATGTGCTTTCCTCTGGCCACTGAGACTGCACAGTGGTGACCAAGGGACTGAGGGGTTTCAGTCCCTTAAATCGGAATAGTCCTAGCAAACCAGGATAGTTGGTCACCTAGCAGAGAAAGAAGCAGGGACCAGATCACATGCACTTTTGCACCCCTGAACCAGTTGATTGCACTCAGTAATTTTTATTGACTGAGTTTCCCCTTTTTGGCAGAGCGCTTGGCAAGCACTCAGCACATCCCTGATCAGTTGCATACCTGAGGTACAGAAAGGAAAATCAAACTTGGCCAGGACCCACTGGCTAATCCGTGGTGCTCCACTGCCCGGCCTGCCTGCCTCCCAAGTGTCTGGCCTGCTGCTGCTCACCCATGGCCGTCGCCTGAGATTCCTGAGATATGGGTCTACCTAATATAACCTGTAAAGGCTTAATTGCCTAAAAGCTGCCCAAGAGGCTGGTGCTCCTTTTTTTTTTTCCTCAAACAAGCACTGGATTTGGAAACTCTACACCTAAACACAATGGTCCTTTTTCTTCTAGGATCATACACTGTGCCTTCAGCTAACAGACCTGGTGTGAGGTTTGGCCACTCAAGATGGCTGTTCTCTTGCTCTGTGTCCATCCCCTGCTCGACCAGTCCCTGCTTCACTCACAGGACCACCCAGTCCTCTTCATTATAGGGCTTCATTAGTACCTGGTTATTGATGAGCTCACCTGATGTCAATTCCCCCTATAAAGGGCAGCCTCCTTCTCCTCAGAGTAGCGAAGATTACTTCCATGTCCTGCCTGCCGTCTGCTGTATCCAGTTGGGGTGTCGCTCCAGGACCCTTTGTGTAAGATCCCCAGGTCAATAAGCCATTGATGTCTCTGGGCTCTTTCTTCAGTCTCAAGGCTGGGCAACTACAAGCTTTGCAGACCTGGGGGTTCAGCCCAACACCTGGGAACATTCCAGGCAGGCTGCTAACTAGGCTAGCTCTTTTACCTGAGTCAAGAGTCAAGACTGACTGCTTTGGGCCTGAGTTTCCTTAATTACCAAATGAAAGCTGTAAACTCGGTGTTCTGGGAGATAGCAGGATGTATGCCTCTGACCATCAGTTTCCTCATCTATGAAATTGGCATCATGATACCTTTTAAGAAAATTGTGAGGAGGAAATGAGATAATGTATGGAAACCGCCTTGCACAGTCCCTTGTGGGAGGTCCTTTATTTTGTCTTCCTTCTTTCTAGTTTTGCTGCATCTAAAATGCAGTGATTCTATGATTCCACTTTTACAATCAGTAGCACGGTTCATTTATTTCACTGCAAAATGTCTTATTGTTCACCTACTGTGTGCCAAGCATCATCTTAGATACTAGGTGCTAAGCACATGATGGTGGGTAAGTATCTGGTTAGAAAACATCAAAATTATCCAGAAATCCCCTGCAAAGAAAGACTAAGCAAAAAGACCAATGGCAGGTGGTCACAATTCTCCTGAGCAGCTGCTATTCTTATATTTAAAACACCTGCTGCTGTTTCCAGGATGCTAACATTTACTTTCGTCTTTATGTCAATGCCTTTTGTACAGAGAGCCAGCTGTGGGGCTTTTCTCTTTCAACATTGCCCCTGAATTATGCTTTGTTGATAAGAAAATAAACACCACTTGCCAAGATAGCACCAGAGCAGCGTTCAAGACTGGTTGGAGCAGGAGCCTTCTGCTCAAGATGAAGAGTAGGCTTCCTTTTGCTGGTGTTAGGAATGTTGTCCTCCTTCTTCATCATCTGGCTTAATTTTACTTTACCTAGTGCTGCCTCTGCCCTGCTGCTTTCCCTTCCTTGGAGCCCTTTTTAATAATCCCTCTCTATTTGTGGGATTTGACCAGACAGTTGAGGATTGATGAGCCATAAGAAGTAAAGGTTAGAGAGCAGATGAGTGGTTGCCAGGTGCTGGGGATGGGGAAGAACTGGAGGGTGAGTGCCTGTTAGGGGTAGGGTCTCCTTTGGAGGGGTGATGAAACTGTTTTAGAACTTGGTAGAGGTGGTGGTTTCACAATATTGTGAAGGTACTAAATGCCATTGAACTGCACACTTTAAAATGATTACTTTTATGTTATGTGAATTTCACCTCAATCAAAAACAAAACAAAATGTTATGAAGCCAGTTACAAAAGAATATGATCTGTATGAATCAATTTATCTGAGGTTCGGGAATAGGCTTGTCTCAGGTGATAGAAGTCAGAAAAGGGGTAGCAGTGAGGAGTGGAAAAGGTATGGTTTGAAAGAGGCACAAGTGAACTTTCTGGAGTGATAGAAATTGTCTGCATCCTGTTTTGGGCAATTGTTACAGAGTATATACAATTGTCCAAAAGTACTGAATTGTACATTAAGATCTGTGCATTTTATTGGTGTTAATTATACCTCATTAAAAAAATTTTTTTTTAATTTTTAATTTAAAAAAAAAAAAAAAAAAGGAAGGCGGGGAATTCCCTGGCAGTCCAGTGGTTAGGACTCCACACTTTCAATGCCGAGGGCCCAGGTTCAATCCCTGGTCAGTGAACTAAGATCCTGCAAGCTGTGTGATGTGACCAAAAAAAAAAAAAAAAAAAGGCAGAGGCCCCAGCAATGTTTGATTTGACAAGTTTCCCTGGAGTCGATTCATCCATTTTTTTAAATTAAATTTTATTGGAGTATAGCTGATTTACAATGTAGTGTTACTTTCTGCTGTACAGCAAAGTGAATCTGTTATACATATACATATATTCACTCTTTTTAAAATTCTGTTCCCATATAGGTCATTACAGAGTATAGACTAGAGTTCCCTGTGCTATGCAGTAGGAAGTCACCCATTTTTAAAGGTGTTGCCCCAAAGAACTGTTTGCTGGTACTTCATTGGTTGTTTTATGAATACAGTTCTTGGAGGGGAGGAGATTGCATTATTACTCACTTGTGGGCATGTGGCTTTTGTACTCACATAATTTCATTTTGAAGAACTTTGTGTGTTTGAGCTAACAGAGCCTGGTCTTGAGCATGACAGTGGGTTTAGCCCCCTCTAGGGAGGGGCTTTGAAAAAGTGGTGACTTCAGGACTTCCCTGGTGGTCCAGTGGTTAAGACTCTGTGCTCCCAGTGCAGGGGGCACAGGTTCCATCCCTGGGCAACTAAGATCCTGCGTGCTGCACGGCCAAAAAATTTAAACAAAAAAAAGAAATAGTGGTCACCAGATTTGCTTTGCAGTCAGATGCTCTGGGTTTGACCCTGTTTCAGCAGTTTGACTTTTTTTTTTTGATTGTGCTGGGTCTTGGTTGTGGCATGTGGGCTCCTTATTAGTTGTGGCATGTGAACTCTTAGTTGCAGCATGCATGTGGAATCTAGTTCCCTTGCCAAGGACTGAACCCAGGGCCCTGCATTGGGAGCACGGAATCTTATCCACTGCGCCACAAGGGAAGTCCCAGCAGTTTGACTCCTGTCTCATCTATCTGCCTCAGCTGCTTGGTAGTTGTGTGATTTGGGCAAGTTGCTTAACCTCTCAAGGCATGACTTCCTCCTGGGGTAAAAGCAAGGATGATAACATCCCTCTCCACCTACCCCCTTCCAGCAGCACTGTGGTGAGGACTGAGCCAGCTGATTCCAGAGTCCGGCACAGAGAAGGGTATCAGAAAGCATGGTTGTGTGAGTAGGATTGTCAGCAAAATGTAGGGCATCCAGTAACATGTGAATTTCAAATAAAGAACAAATAATTTTTAGTATATCATTGTTATGTACCAAATGTTGTGTTTGCCCCGCCACCCCCAAATTCACACATTGAAGCCGTAACCTGTATTTGGAAGAAGTAATTAAGGTTAAATGAGGTCAGATGGATGGGGCCCTGATCCAACAAGATTAGTGTCCTTATAAGAAGAGACACCAGAATGCTGCTGTCTCTTTTCTCCCCACCCTGTAAAGACACAGTAAGAAGGCTGCCACCCACAAGCCAGGAAGAGAACTCTTACTAGAAAATGAATTAGCCACAACCTTGATCTTGGACTCCTAACCTCCAGAACTGTGAGAAAATCATTTTTGTTTTTTAAGCCCCCACATCTATGGCATTTCGTTATGGCAGCCCAAGCTGACCAATACAAAGCATGTACCAAATATTGTACTGTTTACCTGAAATTTACATTTAACTGATCATCCCGTATTTTCACTTGCTAAATCTGGCAAACCTATGTTTGAGGCATTATAGAAAGGCTTGTCATCATTAAGGGATAAAATGAAATGAAATCTGGAGAAAAGTAAACAGATTCATTCCCTGAAAACCTCACCTGTGGAGCTAAATTTAGACTCTAGGAAAACTGAGTCTCAGAGACCTTAGATTTGGGGACCCTGGCATGGCAGGGGATGGAGATAAGACTCTGAACTAAGAACAAAGGGATTAATGGAAAGTCTGTATAACAAATGCTTAGGCTTCCAGGCCTCTCTCTCTCTCCTAGTCCCAGACAGTTTATCCCACAACAGGAGCTCAGAGGTTCTTCTCTGGAAAAATTGAATTGTCCCAGATGAATGACTCACATGCCCTGTCATTTTGGGAGCCCTCGAACAAAAAAGATGGGCTTTCCCTTGATCACATTGCAGGGAAAACCAAATGATTAACAAGCCCCTCCCACAAATACAGAAACTTGAATTTTCTAGTTTCTCCATTCTTAACTTTGAATTGATGGCCGAGGATCCTTAGACATTTGAGGAAATTCTTCAATATGAAAGTCTGAGAGCAAAACAAAAAGAAAAAGGAACCTGAGAAAACAGAAACAATGCATGGGGATGAGAAAACAAAACAACGATAATAAGTAACCCCAAACCTATAGTCATTATCGTCAAAGAGGTGGGGAAAATATTGCACCCATCACACCAGAACAGGATACTATGAAAAAGGAACAAAATATTCACACTAATATGTATAAAATAGATAAACAACAAAGACCTACATATAGCACAGGGAACTATATTCAATATCTTATAATAACCTATAATGGAAAAGAATCTGAAAAAAATATATATATAACTGAATCTATACACCTGAAATTAACATAACATTGTAAATCAATTATACTTCAATTTTTTAGAAAGGAACAAAATTTAAAAAGAGCTCTTAGGGGCAGAGTCAAGATGGTGGCGTGGGAAGATGCGGAGATCACATCTCCCCACAAATAGATAGATAGCCAGAGGCCAGCGAGGCAGGGTGGGGTGGGGCGGGGCGCTGCGGGGTAGGGCGGGGTGGGGCAGGGGGGCCCCACGGGAACCCTGGAGCAACTGGGTAGGACCTGGGGGAAGTCAGGGGGGTGGGGAAGGGAAAGCCAGATGGGACTGGCGCCCCAGGTGGGTGGCTGGGTGAGGGAGGAGGTTCCCGCCTGGAGAGACCTTGGGGGTCTGGGGAGATCCAAAACCGCAACTGGGTTTCTCCCACCAGGGAGGGAGACCTGCTGAGCTCCCTGGCTTCAGGGCCTGCTGGGGACCCCTGTGGGGTCCTCCACTTTCCAAGGCCCCCTATGGGGTCCTCCACCCTCCAAGGCCCCCTCTGGGCTGCCTGGGTCCTGGGGGTGTGGGAAGGAGGGAGGAGGGGTGAGGAGATAGAGAGGTGGACTGGTGGGGGTGGGGGCTTTGAGATCAGGGGACAGGGAGGCAAGAGGGCGTTTCCCCTGCCCTCTTGGCGAGAGAGGCCGAGTGGGCTCCCAGGCCTGGTCCTTCACTCTCTGGGCCCCCCTCCGGCATGAAGGTTGTGGGGGCGTGGGGGGGAGGGGGA
Organism: Hippopotamus amphibius kiboko; assembly: GCF_030028045.1. Lineage (NCBI taxonomy): Eukaryota > Metazoa > Chordata > Mammalia > Artiodactyla > Hippopotamidae > Hippopotamus > Hippopotamus amphibius. Next base: position 5,369,286 of record NC_080193.1, on the reverse strand, counting down.
CAGGGGAGGGAGAGAGGCAGACAGTGGGGTTGAAAAGGGATCTCTCCAGGTCAGAAGAAGAGGGGGAATGCCGCTGGGTATTTCTTCTGGGTGGGTCCTCCACCTTCTAAGGACCCTCTGGGCCATTGGTCCTAGGAGTACAGGAGGGAAGTAGTGGGGGGAAAAGAAGAGAGGCGGAAGGGTGGAGGGACCCTTTGGGATCAGAGGACTGGGGGAGGAACGGAAGACATTTCCGCTGCCCACTGGCCTGGGAAGCCTGCTGGGCTCCCAGGCCTGGTCTCCAGCTCTCCAGGGTCCCTTCCCAGATGCGTTGGTCCCAGGGATGTTGGAGCATGGCAGGGGAAGAGGAAGAGAGGCAGACTGGTGGTGGGACGTTCCTGGAGCAGAGGACCAGGGGAGGTGCAGAGGACCTTTCTCCTGCCCACTTGGGCCCAGCAGGCCTGCTGGGCTCCCGAGTCTGGTCCTTCGGACTCTCCAGCTGAGTGGGTCGTACAGGTGTGGGAAGGAGAGAGAGGAGAAGAGGAAGAGAGGCAGACTGGTGGTGGGGACCTTGCGGGACTGGAGAATCAGGGGGGACGCTGTGGGAAATCTTCCCTACCCTCTTGGCACCACAAGGCCTGTTGCGCCCCCAGGCCTGCTTTTCGGTCCTCCAGGGGCCCCTCTAGGTCTCACTGGTCCTGGGGGTGTAGAAGGAAAGCAGGGAAAAATAGGAGAGGAGGGCAGGGGAGGGGGCCCTCTGGATTGGAGGATCAAGGGAGGCAGGGAAGGTATATCCCCTGCCCATTAGCCCTGGGAAGCCTGCTAGGCTCACGGACCTAGACTTTCATACTCCGGGGCACCCTCCAGCTGCTTGGGACCTAGGAGAGTGGGGCGGGGGGAAGAGAAGGAGAGGCAGACAGGGACCCTACAAAACTGGGAGATCTGGGGATGTGCCAGGGCATTACCCTAGCCCATTTGGCCCTGGGAAGCCTGTTGGGCATCAGAGTCTGGTCTCCTGCCTTCCAGTGTCCCTTGCAGCTGTGAGGATCCTAGGGGAATAGGAGGGAGGGGGTGAGGAAGTAGAGAACCCAAGGGGGAGCAACCCTCCGAGACTGGAGGACTAGGGGAGGTGCCTAGCATTTCTCCCACCAACTTGGGCCAGGGGAGCCCACTGGGTACCTCGACCTGGTCCTTTGCTCCCAGGACCAGAGGCATCCCTGGGCCCCTCTGCCTCATTGGGCCTAAGCCCCATTCCCCACCACCCCCAGGGCCTTTCCTAAGTGTAGGCCCTGCCCATTGCCTAACCCCCACCCCCCAACCTTGTCTAAGCCCCACACCCACAGCCCATGCCTTTTCTGGCTTTTTTTTTCTTTTTCTTTTTTAATTTATTCCCACCTCCTCACTTAGGCTATTGCAGTTCTTTTACGCTCCAGTTGTTGCTCCAATTTTTTTAATTTTTTCATTTTCCTGCTCCACATGGCTTGTGGTATCTTGATTCACAAACCCAGGGTCAGGCTGAGCTCCTGAGGTGGGAGCTCTGGGTCCAGAACATTGGACTAACACGGAAACCCAGATCCCAGGGAATATTCATCAGAGTGAGGTCTCCCAGAGGTTCTCACTTCAACACCAAGACCCAGCTATACTCAACAGCCTACAAACTCCAGTGCTTGAAACCTCAGGCCAAACACCCAGTGGGACAGGAACACAATCCCACCCATCCAAAGTGGGGGAATATGAGACAACAAAACAATATGTCACAGATGAAGGAACAAGCTAAAAATACACAAGACCAAATAAATGAAGAGGAAATAGAAAAATTGCCTGAAAAAGAATTCAAAGTAATGATAGTAAAGATGACCCAAAATCTCAATAACTAATAGAAAAAATATAAGAAACAGTTAATAAGGACTCAGAAGAACTAAAGAGCAAACAAACAGTAATAGATAAAATAACTGAAATTAAAAATACTCTATATGGTATAAACAACAGAATAACTGAGACAGAATAACAAATAAGTGAGTTGGAAGATAGAATGGGGGAAATAATTTCCCACAGAGCAGGAAAAAGAAAAAAATAAATAAAAAGAATGGAAGACAGTCTCAGAGACCTTGCTGACAATGTTAAACACACCAACATTCAAATCATAGGCATCCCAGAAGAAGAAACAAAAAGGATCTGAGAAAGTATTTGAAGAGGATATAGTGGAAAACTTCCCCAACATGGGAAAGGAAATAAGCAATCAAGTCCAAGAAGTGCAGAGAGTCCCATGCAGAATAAACCCAAGGAGAAATACACCAAGGCACATATTAATCAAACTAATGACAATTAAACATGAAGAAAAAATATTAAAAGCAGCAAGAGAAAAGCAACAAATAAAGTATAAGGGAAAACCTATAAGGATAACAACTGATCTTCCTGCAGAAACTCTGCAGGCCAGAAGGGAGTGGCAGGATATACTGAAAGTCCTGAAAGAGAGAAACCTACAGCCAAGAATACTCTACCCAGCAAGAATCTCATTCAGATTTGAGGGAGAAATCAAAAGCTTTCCAGACAAGCAAAAGTTAAGAGAATTCAGTACCATACAAGCAGCCTTACAACAATTGCTAAAGGAACTTTTCTAAGCAGGAAACACAAGAGAAGGAAAAGACCTACAAAAACAAACCCAAAACAATTAAGAAAATGGTAATAGGAACATACATGTCAATAATCACCTTAAATGTAAATGGATTAAATGCTCCAACCAAAAGACACAGACTGGTTGAATGGATACAAAAACAAGACCGTTACATATGCTGTCTACAAGAAATCCACTTCAGACCAAGGGACACATATAGACTGAAAGTAAGGGGATGGAAAAAGATATTCCATGCAAATGGAAGTCAAAAGAAAGCTGGAGTAGCAATACTCATATCAGACAAATTAGACTTTAAAGGAAAGAATATTACAAGCGACAAGGAAGGACACTCCATAATGATCAAGGGATCCATCCAAGAAGAACATATAACAATTGTAAATATCTATGCACCCAACATAGGAGCACCTCAATACATAAGGAAAATGCTAACAGCCATAAAAGGGGAAATCAACAGTAACAATAATAGTAGGACACTTTAACACCCCACTTACATCAATGGACAGATCATCCAAACAGAAAATAAATGACACTCAAGCTTTAAATGACACATTAGACCATCTCGACTTAATTGATATTTATAGGACATTCCATCCAAAAACTGCCAAATGCACTTTCTTCTCAAGTGCACATGGAACATTCTTCAGGACAGATCACATCTTGGGTCACAAATCAAGCCTCAGTAAAATCAAAAAAATTGAAATCATATCAAGCATTTTCTCTGACCACAACGCCATAAGACTAGGTATCAGCTATGTGAAAAAAACTGTAAAAAATACAAACACATGGAGACTAAACAATATGCCATTAAACAACCAAGAAATCACTGAAGAAATTGAAAAGGAAATTAAAAAATACCTAGAAACAAATGACAATGAAAATACAACAACCCAAAACCTATGGGATGCAGCAAAAGCAGTTCTAAGAGGGAAGTATATAGCAATACAGTCCCTACCTCAAGAAACAAGAAAAATATCAAATAAACAACTTAACCTTACACCTAAAACAATTAGAGAAAGAAGAACAAAAAAACCCCAAAGTGAGCAGAAGGAAAGAAATCATAAAGATCAGAGCAGAAATAAATGAAAAAGAAATGAAGGAAACAATAGCAAAGATCAATGAAATTAAAAGCTGGTTCTTTGAGAAGATAAACAAAATGGATAAACCATTAGCCAGACTTATCAGGAAAAACAGGGAGAAGATGCAAATCAACAGAATTAGAAATGAAAAAGGAGAAATAACAGCTGACAGCACAGAAATACAAAAGATCATGAGAGACTACTACAAACAACTTTATGCCAACAAACTGGATAACCTGGAAGAAATGGGTAAATTCTTAGAAGAAGAAATAGAACATATGAACAGACCAATCACAAGTACGTAAATGGAGACTGTGATTAAAAATCTCCCAACAAACAAAAAGCCCAGGGCCAGATGGCTTCACAGGCGAATTCTATCAAACATTTAGAGAAGAGCTAACACCTATCCTTCTCAAACTCTCCCAAAATATAGCAGAAGGAGGAACACGCCCAAACTCATTCTACGAGGCCACCATCACCCTGATACCAAAACCAGGCAAAGATGTCACAAAAAGAGAAAATGACAGGCCAATATCCCTGATGAATATAGATGCAAAAATTCTCAACAAAATACTAGCTAACAGAATCCAACAGCACATTAAAAAGATCATACACCATCATCAAGTGGGCTTTATCCCTGGAATGCAAGGATTCTTCAATATACACAAATCAATCAATGTGATACATCATATAACAAATTGAAGGATAAAAACCATATGAACATCTCAAGAGATGCAGAAAAAACTTTTCACAAAATTCTACATCCATTTATGATAAAAACTCTCCAGAAAATGGGCATAGAAGGAAATTACCTCAACATAATAAAAGCCATATATGACAAACCAACAGCCAACATCGTTCTAAATGGTGACAAACTGAAAGCATCCCCTCTAAGAACGGGAACAAGACAAGGGTGCCCACTCTCACCATTATGATTCAACATAGTTTTGGAAGTTTTAGCCACAGCAATCAGAGAAGAAAATGAAATAAAAGGAATCCAAATTGGAAAAGAAGAAGTAAAATTGTCACACTTTGCAGATGACATGATATTATACATAGAAAACCCTAAAGATGCTACCAGAAAACTGCTAGCACTAATCACTGAATTTAGTAAAGTAGCAGGATACAAAATTAATGCACAGACGTCTCTTGCATTCCTATACACTAACAATGAAAGAGCAGAAAGAGAAATTAAGGAAACTCTCCCATTTACCACTGCAACAAAAAGAATAAAATACCTAGGAATAAACCTGCCTAAGGAGGCAAAAGACCTGTATGCAGAAAACAATAAGACACTGATGAAAGACATCAAAGACAATACAAATGGGTGGAGGGACATACCATGTTCTTGGATTGGAAGAAACAATATTGTGAAAATGACTATCCTACCCAAAGCAATTTACAGATTCAATGCAATCCCTAGCAAATTACCAATGGCATCTTTCACAGAACTAGAACAAGAAATCTTATGATTTGTATGGAAACACAAAGGACCCTGAATAGCCAAAGCAATCTTGAGAAGGAAAGATGGAGTTGGTGGAATTAGGCTTCCTGACTTCAAACTATACTACAAGGCCACAGTGATCAACACAGTATGGTACTGGCACAAAAATAGAAAGGTAGATCAATGGAACAGAATAGAGAATCCACAGGTAAACCCACACACATATGGGCACCTTATCTTTGACAAAGGAGGCAAGAATATACAATGGAAATAAAAACAGCCTCTTCAATAAGTGGTGCTGGGAAAATTGGACAGCTACATGTAAAAGAATGAAATTAGAACACTTCCTAACACCATACACAAATATAAACTCAAAATGGATTAAAGACCTAAATATAAGGCCAGACACTATAAAACTCCTAGATGAAAACATAGGCAGAACACTCTAAGACATACATCAAAGCAAGATTCTTTTTGACCCACCTCCTAGAATAATGGAAATAAAATCTAGAATAAATGGGACCTAATAAAACTTAAAAGCTTTTGCACAGAGAAAGAAACCATAAACAAGACAAGAAGACAACCCTCAGAATGGGAGAAAACACTTGCCAGCAACACAACTGACAAAGTATTAATCTCCAAAATATATAAGCAGCTCATGCAGCTTAATACCAAAAAAGCAAATAACCCAACCCAAAAATGGGAGGAAGACCTAAATAGACATTTCTCCAAAGAAGACATACAGATGGCTAACAAACACATGAAAAATGCTCACCATCACTAATCATTAGAGAAATGCAAGTCAAAGCCACAATGAGGTATCACCTCACACTGGTCAGAATAGCCATCATCAAAAAATCTAGAAACAATAAATGTTGGCGAGGGTGTGGAGAATAGGGAACTCTCCTTCACTATTGGTGGGAATGTAAGCTGGAACAGCCACTATGGAAAATAGTATGGAGGTTCCTTAAAAAACTAAAAATAGAACTACCATATGACCCAGTAATCCCACTACTGGGCATATACCCAGAGAAAACCATAATCCCAAAAGAAACATGTACCATAATGTTCATTGCAGCACTATTTACAATAGCCAGGACATGGAAGCAACCTAAATGCCCATCAACAGAGGAATGGATAAAGAAGGTGTGGCACATATATACAGTGGAATATTACTCAGCCATATAAAGGAATGAAATTGAAATATATGTAATGATAGACCTAGAGACTGTCATACAGAGTGAAGTAAGCCAGAAAGAGAAAAACAAATACCATATGCTAACTCATATATATGGAATCTGAAGAAATCGTATTGATGAACACAGTGACAGGGCAAGAGTGGAGATGCAGATGTAGAGAATGGACTTGAGGACATGGGGCTGGGGTGGGGGGGTGGAGGGTGAAGGGGAAGCTGGGATGAAGTGAGAGAGTAGCATAGGCATAGATACACAACCAAATGTAAAATAGCTAGTGGGAAGTTGCTGTATAACAAGGGGAGATAAAGTCAAAGATGGGTGATGCTTTAGAGGGCCAGGACAGGGCGGGTGGGAGGGAGTCGGGGGAAGGAGGGGACATGGGGATATATGTATAAATACAGCTGATTCACTTTGGTGTACCTCAAAAACTGCTTTACACAAGAGTGTAAAGCAATTATATCCAATAAAGAGCTTAAAATAAATAAATAAATAAATAAATAAATAAATAAATAAATAAATAAATATAAAAAAAGCTCTTGATATGAAGTATGATAGCTAAAATTAAAAAACAGGGGACTCCTAGGTGTCACAGTGGTTAAGAATCCACCTGCCATTGCAGGGGACACAGGTTCAATCTCTGCTCCAGGAAGATCCCACATGCTGTGGAGCAACTAGGCCTGTGTGCGACAGTTATTGAGCCTGCGCTCTATAGCCCATGAGCCACAACTACTGAGCCTGTGTGCGGCAACTACTGAAGTCCATGTAGAGCCTGTGTTCCACGACAAGAGAAGCCACCTCAATGAGGAGCCCGTGCACCACAATGAAGAGTAGCCCCTGCTTGCCACAAATATAGAAAGCCTGTGTACAGCAACGAAGACCCAATGCAGCCAATAAATAAATAAGTAAATAAATAAAATTATTAACAAAAAAATAAAAATAAAATACAAAACAAAAAACAACCCCAGAATGTTTGTAAGGTAGAGACAAAGAAATGCCCTGGGAGTAGGAGAGAAAAACATAGTCCCTATTGGTGGCTCAATCCAGGAGGTCCAATATCCAACTGATAGAAGTTCCAATAAGAAAGAATAGAGAAAATGGAAGTGAGGAAATTACTGAAGTAATAAAAAAATTTCCCCAAAAGTAGAGGACATGAATCTTTATCTTTCAAAGGGTTTTCTGACTACCCAGCACAGAGAATGCAAAGAGCCAGAGGAAGGCATTTTTACATTCAGAACACCATGGATAAAGAGAGGGTAGTAAATTTCCAGAAAGAAAAACAATCATATACAATAGATTGGGAATCATAATGGATAGAATTTGTCAACAGCAACATTCAGACCTTGAAGTCACAGGCAATGTCTTAAAAATTTTGAGGAAAATTATTTTCAACTTTGATTTCTCAATCTAGCCAAACCCACTAATTAAGTGTCAGCATGGAATAAAGAATTTCTTCAAACATTCCAGGACTCGAAAATTGCATCTTGAGGGAATTCGCTGATGGTCCAGTGGTTAGGACTCAGTGCTTTCACTGCCGTGGGCCCAGGTCCATCCCTGGTCAGGGAACGGAAATCTTGCAAGCTGCGTGATGCAGCCAAAAAAAAAAAGTATCTTGCCATAGATTGGGAGAAAATGTTTTCAAATCCTATACCTGATAAGGGACTTGTATTTAGAATATATAAACTATTATAATTTAATAATAAAAAAGATAAGCCATTAAAAATGGAATAAGGATCTAAGTAGACATTTCTCAAAGAAGATATACAGATGGCTAACAAGCACATGAAAAGATGTTCAACATCAGTAGTCATTTAGAGAAATGCAAATCAAAAGCACAATGAAATATCACTTTACACCAGATAGAGTGGCTTATAATTAAAAAGACAGAAAATAACAAGTGTTTGATGAGAAGGTGGAGAAATTGGAATCAACTCTTACCCGCTGCTGATAGGAATGTCAAATGGTGAAGCTACTTTGGAAAGCATCTGCCAGTTCTTCAAAACGTGAAGCAGAGTTACCCTATGACCCAGCAATTCCACTCCTAGGTATGTACCCAAAAGAAATGAAAACATGTTTATACAAAAACTTGTACACAAATTTTCATAGCAGCATATTCATAAGAGCCAAAAAGTAGAGGCAACTTACATCCATCAACTGATGAGTGGATAAATAGAATGTAGTTTATCCATACAATGGAATAATATTTGGCAATAAAGAGTTGAAAGCAGGTACTCAAGATACTTGTACACCATGTTCATAGCAGCATTATCCACAAATTGCCAAAAGGTGAGAGCAACCCACGTGTCCATCGATGGATAAATGATACCCACAATGGAAAAGGAAGGAAATTCTGACACATGCTCCAACATGGATGAACCTGGAGGATGTTATGACAAATGAAATAAGCTGGTCACAAAAAGACAAATACTGTATGATTCTACTGACATGAAGCACCGAAGAGTAACCAAATTCATAGAGAAAGAACAATGATTGCCAGGGGCTGGGGGAAGGGCGAATAGGGAGATGTTTATTGGGTATAGAGTTTGTTTTGCAAGATGAAAAAAGTTTTGGAGGTTGGATGCGCAACACAATGTGAATGTACTTAACACTACAGAACTGTAACACTTAAAAACGCTTAAGATGGTGAATTTTATTATGCATATTTTACCATAATTAAAGTTTTTAAATAAGTAAAGTGCTGATACATGCTGCAATGTGGATGAATCTTGAAAACTTCATGCTGAGTGAAATCTGCCAGTCAAAGAACCACATGTGTGATTCCATTTATGCAAAATGTCCATAACAGGAAAATCCATAGGGACAGAAGGTAGATTCATGGTTGCCCAGGGCTGGAGGGGTAGAGTAGAGTGTGAGGGGTTGGGGGGTAAAAGCTAAAGGGTATGGGGGTCTTCCTAGGTGGCGCAGTGGTTGGGAATCTGCCTGCCGGTGCAGAGGTCACGGGTTCGATCCCAGCTCCAGGAAGATCCCACGTGCTGCGGAGCAACTAAGCCCGTGTGCCAAAAAAAAAAAAAAAAAAGCTAAAGGGTATGGAGTTTGTTTTGGGGTGGTGATGATTGTGGTAATGGTTTCACAACTGTGTGAATATACTGAAAACCACTGAATTTCACACTTTAAATGGATCAATTATACAGTATGCAAATTATATGTAAATTAAACTGTAAAAATGTCCATTGCATATGTTTAGAATACTAAAGGCCAGATGTGCTTCAGGAAAATAAGAAAGTGTTCAAGAAAGAGGAAGGCACAAGATCCAGAAAATAAGGACTCCCACACAGGAGCAGGTGAAGAGAATCTGAGGAGGAAGTTTGTATCACAGACTAAGAAAGCAAACAGTCTACATTGGAGGAGGAAGGCTCTAGATAGGAAAAAAAAATCCACTGAAGCATTTGGTTAAAAAAAAAGGAACAGTTATATAGAGAAGTAAGAAAATGAAAAAAGCAAGGTAGTTATTAAGTACAGAAAAAACAATAAGTTACGAAAGAAAGGAAATTTAATCATCATAGATTATGTCTCAGCTGTGAATAATAACATAATTGTAATAACACATGGCTAATAAAAATGGTGACATAAAAATATATTAGAAGAATGAGGGCAGTGGTGGTGATTGTAAAAAGAGAATGAATTTCTTACCTGGAAGTCAGTTAAGGAAGTCAACATAGAACAATGTAAGGTTATCATTTACAGAAATGGAGATAAACCCATGACATAACATGAAGTAATGGCAAAGAAGCTGTCTCTGAGGGGCAAGACTGGGGAGAAGGGAGGGGTAGGGTAGGCAACCTGGATTTTGTTGTAAGCCTTTTAAATTTGCCTTAATTAAAAATGAAACAAGTTATATGCACATGTTACTTAAAATAAAATATAGTTTAAAAAGAGAAACCTGGAATTAGAATGATCCAACTGCATGCCTATTGAACTCTTTTGCATGCTTATTTCCTATTCAGGAAAATGGGTTTACTTTTAGGGCTCAGAGCAGGGAGACGGAGGAGGGAGGGGGAATGGGAGAATTGGAGGTGAGTTGCCCCACGAAGGGATATTCTCCACTACCACTAGCTGCGTCTAATTCCTGGGGCCAGCTTCTTTTCTTGCTGCCCTTTGCCATCTGATGTTACAGATTCCAGGTACCATACAGTCCTCCCCACACCGCACCCCACCCAGAATGTTCTTGCCCTTCAATCCCTATGTCTGTGGGAATCTTGCCAGCACTGCTTCCCAAACCCGCTGGCCCGGCTGGCTTGCTCTCAGATGCCCGTCTTGGCCTCCTAGCTGAACCTTGCGCAACACCTACTTTCCTAAACATGACACTTGGGACTTTCCCTGCTTCTCCCCATTTCGAGCTCAGACTCTAACTGCTCCATACACCCCACAGCTGCAAATCAACGGCACCCATCTCCTGAAGTACTGGCCCAGGGAGAAGTCAGGATCCACCTGCATAACCTGGAGGGAAAGTCACCCTGAAAGAATCACCACAGCTCTCGGTAGTCTCAGACTCCTCACTGGTAACTTGGGAGAGATTGTTCGTGTTGTGCAGATTCAAGGTGCACAGCAATTCGAACTGTGACTGCCACAGAGTGGCCCTAAGGAAATTATTAGTCAAAGAAACATGGAAGGAGAATTTCTAGCAATGCCAAGAAACAGCAGCAGACTGTTGGCCTGGGGAACACATGGGCAGTGGGATACAGCCAAGACGTCTGGAAGAAAGGCCAAGCTGAGTGAGGGTCTCAGATTTTAACAGTTCTTAGGAAAAAACAAAACAAAATAAGGTCTGTGTGCATAACTGGATGGTCTTCTACAGCCATCCCTGGGGCTCTGTTGCCTTTTGGCCACACCCAGAGACTCTCCATCTTTAAGTGCAAAACAAAAGCCTATATTCATCCAGGATTCCTCTTCCCTGTCCCCCTTCCTTCCATTTCAGAATATCCCCAGTCCTGGTCAGGTCTGAACTTTCTCATCAACCTCTCAGTTGTGCCTTGACCTGCAACCCGATAAAAGACTTCATGCTTTACTTTCTTTGGAACCATCTCCCCATATCTTTCTATTGATATCTTCCTGATACTCCAACTATTTAATAACTGAGTCAATATTTCCTTTGGGAAATTCCTACTGATTCTGAACTTCCTTGACTTTACGATTCTTTTATCCACATCTTTTCATTTCACTATTAAAAAAAAAAAGCCTCTAAATATGGTGTTCATGACTATATTTAACTTTCTCAGGTACTGTAGCTTGTTTATTTCAAGGGCCGCTGCCTGGTGGGCTGGGAATCTTTAAACCACATTGAGGTATTTGATTGGGATCTGTTTTTCATGAGAAGCCAGTTCGGTACTGATCCCAGGTTTTCTAATAGGTCAGTTTTACCAAGGAAGAGTATTTGCTAAGGAATGACCATCTATTATCATCTCCCAAAGTTAAGAAAGGCATGATCTCAGAATAGAGGATGGTCCTTTAAATTTAGAAGATTAAACTTTTTGAAAAATGCCCCATGTTGTGCATATTTTTCTCATTTCTCTACTCTTTTTGTGGTTTGGCCACAAGGAACAAAGAGGCCAAGGTGGAGGGCGGTGACACCGCAAAGAACTGCACCGCCATCTAGTGGCCATTTGTTGTCACTGCATGTGCAGGTGATATCTTTCCACAGCTCCCACAACTCCCTGCCCCCCAGGGTTTCTGGCATGAGAATCAACCTTGGTCAATTTTGTGGAATTTCTGAAATTCATTTTACAAATGTTCCTACAAGCTTAGACTTAAAATTATTGCCTCAGAATAAATCTGAAAATTGAGTTTCCAGCCATTAAATGGTGATTCTGAGCACCGTTACCCAAGTGAGACAGGCCTGGGTGAGAGTTTGCAGTCTGGGTGACTTTGGGCCAGTTACCAGAACTCTCTGACCCTCAGTTTCCTCTCGAACAATGGAGATAACAGTGGACAGGATTGTTCTGAAGACAAAGGAAAGTGTGCATGTCGTGTATTTGCCACTGTTTCTGACAAGTAAACTTGCTATTAATTTGTTCAGTGCTTATAGAAAGACTGCATAGCCCAGGTGGGGGCACAAATCCACCCAAGAGGCTCAAGTATCGTAAAAGGCTCACTATGAGGAGCCCAAGCACTGCCTCAGAAATCCTTCACTTCCTCTCAATAATGTTTTATTGTTGTTGGCTCTTTATTGTCTTTTTTTTTTAATTTAATTTTTATTTTATATTGGATTATAGTTGATTTACAATGTATTAGTTTCAGGTGTACAGCAAAGTGATTCAGTTATACATATACATATATCCATTCTTTTCCAGATTCTTTTCCCATATAGGTTATTACAGAAATATTGAGTAGAGTTCCCTATGCTCTGCAGTAGGTTCCTGTTTATCTGTTTTATATATAGTAGTGCATATGTTAATTGTTTGTCTTTGTTAAGAGATCATGTACAACTTTTTAATATTGATTTCTAGATATTTTAATTTTGATGCCATTATACACAGTGCTTTTTTACATTTCATTTTATAATTGTTGCTTGTGTGTAGAAATACATCTTTTATATCAACTTTCTATCTAGCAAAATTGCTAAATTAACTTCTTTATTTTAACAGTTTATGTTTAGACTCATTTGGGCTTTCTACATGCACAATCATGGGACTATTGAATACTGGTAGCTTTACTTCTGTCTGTCCCTACTTTATGCCTTAATTATTGCTTCCTGGATAGAGTAAAGGATTGTGGTAAATATTTGTGATGAAAGCAGATAACTTGATCTCCTTCCACATCTCAGAAAGAGAGCTTTCAAAGTTACCATTAAGTATATTTGCTAAAGTTTTCCAGTGGGTCAGATTTAATGGGATGTCATCTGCTTTCTAGACCTTTCTAAACGATGACTCCTATAGATAAGAGCTGAGATAATATACTTCCAACTCTTAACAGTGGTTCTCTCAGGATGGGGGTTTGGGAGAGGTTGTATGACATTACTTGCTAAGATATAAATTACTTTAGCATCAGAATAATTTACCATGAACCTAGGTTTCTTTTGTCATCAGAAAAAATAAAGCCAAAGAACAGTTTAATTAAACCAGTGTAACATAACAAACATCAAATAGTAAAATAGGTCATTCTCAGACGAAGCTTTGTGAAGATATGTCCAAGTACATATTTTTCACTAATCCTTTCCCATCATCACATCCTCAGACTCTGCTTAGACTATTTCTTTCTAATTCACACTGAACTGCAGCATGTAGGGAGATTTGGTCTCTGGGGTGGATGTTGTTGGTGCCCTGCCCACTGGTACACCCACTTCCCAGCTGCTCTGGGTGTTGGCTGCTAAAAGCTCATGGCTCCATCCTTCTCTGGACGATCCTCTTAGCTAATGGGAGCTGCCCTGCCAGGAGATGCCTGGGAGGTTACACACACGACTGGGGTGGCCCATGGCCAATGACTGACTAACAGGGTGGGGTATAAAGCCTGGCACCCTGGCCTCAAGGCGGGACAGACTCTGCAGTGTTATAAATACCTCCAGCTCCCTGTGGGATCAGGCTGTGGTTAGAGCTCTCCTGAAGCGCGCATTTGCTCTGCTTCCTCCCTGGCTCTGTTCTGCTTCTTTCACTTCCTTACAGGTTCCTCCCTAGGGTCCTTCTTCAATAAATCACTTGCACTAGAATCCCCACCTGCCCCAGGCTCTGCTTCCAGGGAACCCAACCTAAGCGTTTCAGAGTGGGCTCCCTCTATCCAGCGCCCACCTGAGCTGTCTGTGATTTGGGGAGAGAGGTGCAGAGTTAGGCAGCCAGGGAAGAGCTCGGGATGATGTTGTGGTTGGAGCAGAGGGTCCCCGGGAGGGGTAGCCATAGAGCACTAGGAGGAAACAAGTCTGAGAGGAAAAGTAGGGTCTGATGCTAAGTCTGTCTGACTGTAAAGCCTGGATTTGTGACTATAACCTTGGACTACTCTTCACTCTCTGCCCATACTTTCTAAAAACCATAAAATGTGTCTCCTTCATCAATGCAGCTTCCAAAGTGTTGGCTGCAAGTTCAGCACCCAAGAGGGCAGCTGCTCTGAGAGGCCTCCCCTGCGGCTTCTGACCTGGCCCACTTTGACCCAGGTTGCCAGGCCAGCAGGTCGGCAGGAAAGGGATGGTGTTGGGACAACAGACTCTTTGCATGGAAAAAAACAAGAATCGGCTCCCTCTGTCCCATCAGACCGTAAATGTTTCAGATGCATCAAAGCTCCAAATGTGAAACGTGAAACCTTACAATTTTAGAAGAAATTTTAACAAACATATTTGGAACATCAGAGTGGAGAAGGGTCTCTTAAATAAGATGCAAAAAGTGCAAATCATTAAGGACAAGATTGTTAAATTTGTATCAAAATTAAAAGCATCTGTGTGACAAATCGCATTGTAAAGGGAAAAGTGATGGTGTTTCTGACTTACTACATGCTTTGCATTCACAGGGCTTCTGCTTGGAGAGGTGTCTCATCCTTCAAGCTATTTCCTCCTCTTTAGTCTGTGACTGCCCATAACTATGTGAGACTATGAGCTAGGCCAGACCCCCGCCAGGTTCAAGGGCTGGGGAGACAGATGACTTGGACCAGCTGCCAAAGAGCTGCATGAAGGAGATAGTGAGATGGAAGGTACCCCCAGCCCTGGATGTGAACCCTTAGTCCTCAGAGATGCACCTGAAATCCAGTGGTCTCAGCTTTCCTAGTGGGAGGAGGAATGTTACCCACCAGAGGGTTCTAGACCCCTGGTGGGGGGGACGTTTGTCTCCTTTTATGCTGGGAGAGGGACCTACGTCAGCCACTATGCCATGAGCTTGATGTCTCTCAGTTCAAAATTCCTCATAAAGTCAAAATGCCCCAGTCACTGGTCAGCTCTGCATTTTATTTCTCACTGCCCCGTTAGGTCGACTTTAGGTTTCAAT
This sequence comes from Hippopotamus amphibius kiboko, assembly GCF_030028045.1. Taxonomy (NCBI): domain Eukaryota; kingdom Metazoa; phylum Chordata; class Mammalia; order Artiodactyla; family Hippopotamidae; genus Hippopotamus; species Hippopotamus amphibius. Next base: position 5,354,041 of record NC_080193.1, on the reverse strand, counting down.
GCAGCAGGACTGGCCTGGGCTACCACAGACTATAGGTATTTAAAAGTTGAATTGAAATTTTCAGTTACAGTAAAAGGAAGCTATCAAGCTCTCAGTTCTTTGGGGTTGTTTTGTGCCTTTAAACCTGCCCTTGGAGCACCTGAGCACTCAGCTTAAGCTCTCTGCTTTCCATAGATCCCCTATTCAAATTTACCAGCCTTCAAGAAAAGGAGGTGACATCTGAAGGCGAGTTACTATGGTGACAACTTCACACCACTCTCTGTATGTTTGTTGCTAACTCTGATCATGATACATATTTTTAAAAATAATTTTTTAAGAACAGTTTGAGATATACCAAGAAAAGTGGCAAAGACAGTGCAGAGTCCCCACACACCCTGCACCCAGCTTTCTCCTTTATTAACATCTTACATCAATATGGTACATTTGTTACAATGAGTGAACCAACAGCAATACGTTATTATTAACTAAAATCCATACTTTATTCAAATTTCTTTAGTTTTTACCTAATGTCCTGCTCCAGGATTCCACCCAGAAGACCACATTATATTGTCATCATGGCTCCTTAGGCTCCTTTTGGCTGTTTCTCAGACTTTCCTTGTTTTTGATGACCTTGACAGTTTTGAGGAGTCCTGGTCAGGACTCCTCAAAATTTTATGATGATATAATTTTCTGATGATTAGACTAGAGTTATGAGTTTTGGGGAGGAAGACTCCAGAGGTAAAGTGCCATTCTCATCACATTGGTCCAGGGCACACACTTCCAACATGAGTCTTCACTGTGGATGTTGGCCTTGGTCACCCGGCTGAGGTGGTGTATGTCAGCTTCTCCACATTTTTCAGTGTGGAGAAGGGAATAACAGCTATTGAGGGTCAAGTATGTGTTGGGGCTGTTTTGTTTTTACCTCATTTAGTCATTAAAGCAACTCTGGGAAATACTGTTGCCTCACTTGCAGTAGGATGGCCAAGCCTAGCTGCCTGGGGGCTCAGGGCAAGCTGGCATCTGGGGCTGAGGGCTTATGGGGTGGGAAGAGGGTTCTTCCAAGATTTACATAACAGGGAACTCCACAAACACAGGAAGGGGGAGGGATCCCCCCTCCACACTGGGTGGAAGGGGAGAAGAGCCCAGGACATTGAAGACATGAGTTTGAACTTCAGACTTGGTTCTACATGCATCGTGTGGGTAGGATTTTGAGAAGTCCTTCAGTCTAAAAATCTAATACATCATATGGCATCATGAAGACGCGTCACTCAGCTCTGCTGCAGGGAGCATCACTGACTGGCCGGCTGCCCAGGTGCTGCCCTCTGGGTGCAGCCTGCATTCACACCAATGCCTCCCAGCCAGTGACAGCAAGTTGGGCTACTGGTGCACATCCATTCCTAGGAGACACAGATGCCTAAAACAGGCAGCTTTGGCTCCAAGACTCCCCGTTGGCCTGGCTGAAACTTTATTAGAACTGCATGGTCATCTGAGACTTTTCTCACCCAGCCCTCCTTTCACAGGTGTGAGACCTGCATTGAGGTCTAAAGACTCTCCTTCTCTGGCCCTTTCCCCTTTATTGTCCACAGCTGTTTCTCACATAAATCTCTCCCATGTCTAATCCTGTCTCGCCATCCGCTTCTTGGAAAACGTGACTGATGCATCTGTACTTTGGGGACTTTTTTGCAGTAGAAGCAGGCAGTGTCCAGGACGTGGAAATCCCATCCATTTACTCAATTTCACCAGAGAAATTGACAGTCACCACCACCAGGTAAGCAAAATTTTCAGAACCTGGTGAACAAATCTAGACATGGTTGAGATGGCATGTTGAAAGCAACAAAGATTAAACGAAAATGTGAGCTGCAACTGGCTAGAGCCTAATAATAAATTGTTTGCCCAATATAAAAAGAGGCTGTGGATAAGGCAGAAAAATTCATGCCACTCCTGCAAAAAAGCTGCAAGTCAATGAGAACCATAGATAGTTTCCTGAGGGTCTTACAGCACTAGCTTTGCCCAAGTCCATCAGAGTCAAGGACCAAGTAAAAAGCAAGATGCAAAAATATGTCAATTGGATGTCATCAGAACTGAAAGCTTGTGTGTCAAATGGCTTAATTTCCAAAATTTGCAAATAGCTCATATAACTCAATATCAAAAAAACAAACCCAATCAAAAAATGGGCAGAAGACCTAAATGGGCATTTCTCCAAAGAAGACATACAGATGGCCAACAGGCACATGAAAAGATGCTCAATATTACTAATTACTAGAGAAATGCAAATCAAAACTACAATGAGGTGTCACCTCACACTGGTCAGAATGGCCATTATCAAAAATAATAAATGCTGGAAAGGGTTTGGAGAAAAGGCAACCCTTCTACACTGTTGGTGGAAATGTAAGTTGGTGTAGCCACTATGGACCACAGTATGGAGGCTCCTTAAAAAACTAAAAACAGAGCTACCATGTAACCCAGCAATTCCACTCCTGGGCATATATCTGGAAAAGATGAAAACTCTTGCACCCCAATGTTCACAGCAGCACTATTTACACTAGCCAAGACATGGAAGCAACCTAAATGTCCATCGACAGATGAATGGATAAAGAAGATGTGGTATAGGGAATTCCCTAGTGGTCCAGTGATTATGACTCCATGTTTCCATTGGTGGAGGGGGTGGGATAGGTTTGATCCCTGTTCAGGGAACTAAGATTCCACAAGCTGTGAGGTGCAGCCAAAGTTTAAAAAAAATTTTTTTAAATCTTTAAAAAAAAAAAAAAAAAAGATGTGGTGTGGAATACTACTCAGCCATGAAAAAGAACAAAATAATGCCGTTTGCAGCAATATGAATGGACCTAGAAATCATCATACCAAGTAAAGTACATCAGACAAAGACAAGTATCATATGATATCACTTATTTGTGGAATCTTAAAGAATAACACGAATATATTTTCAAAACAGAAACAGACTCATAGACATAGAAAACAAACTTATTGTTACCAAAGGGGAAGGGGAGGGGAGGGATAAATTAGGAGTTTGCAATTAACAGATACACACTACTGTGTATATATAAAATAGATAAACAACAAGGGCCTATTGTATAGCACAAGGAACTATACTTAATATCTTATAATAAACTATATGGGAAAAGAATCTGAAAAAGAATGTCATATATATATGACCTCTGGGCACCTATGGACCATTGAGTGGTGAACAGGAGGGTTCACTCCCCTTGCTAGTGTAAGACCTTTCAGAGCTCTAGTCTCCTCTGTCATATATATATATATATATATAAAACAAATGACTTCACTTTTCTGAGCCATGGTTTTCTCAGGAATAAAATGGTTTGGTGATGACACCTGTCTCATATATAACTGAATCACTTTGCTGTACACCTGAAACTAACACAACATTCTACAACAACTATGCTCCAATAATGGGGCGGGGGCGGTCTCTGTTGGCATCTAGGAACCACAATACAAGCACTTGGCTACCCAAATCTGGGCTTTCTGTTACATGAGAAGAATAAGGTTCCCATTTGGTTAAGCCACTGTAAGCTGGGTTTTCTGTTATATGGAGCCAAACCAATTCCTAGTTTATTCAAGGCCTGAGAAACAGGATATGTTAAGCTGGAGAGCTACAAGCGGTTCAGGGGACTGGGGAAAGGGGCTGTAGAGATGATGAGGCTGGAGACGTGTGCAGGGACCAGATCAAAAAGGGCCTTTGAAGTCTTGCCTAGGGATTTGGGCTTTATCTTGGAGGCTTTTGTTCCTTAAACCTCTATAGTGTATAAATGGACTTTTTTTTAAAAAAGGGAAATACTTCTTCCTAACCCTCTCCTTGCCATAGTATTCACTGAAAGTGCTTTTATTATAATGTAGAAACCTAACATTAGGTATAAACTCCTTAAGGAACTATAAAACCACATTTGTAAATAAAAATAACAGTTGTCAACAATCTAACGAGACAGATGATGTTGTTTTGCTGAAACTATTATCGCTCAAAACAAGGAAGTGATGCTGACTGCGATGGCTCAGTTCTTTGAGTGTGAACTGCTTATAGGACAATGGGTCAGGCTGATGCTATTTTCCCATGACTTTTCTCTGAGTATCGATCCCACCTGGTCTTTGTAATGTGCGCTCTGAAGTCAGGCTGCCCGAAGTAGACTTGAGCTCCTACCACTTACCAGCTGTGTGCCTTGGGCAAATGACTTCACTTCTCTGAACAATGGTTGTCTCAGGAGTAAAATGGTGTGGTGATGACACCTATCTCATAGGGATAACAAAATGAAATAATTTGTGTTAGATGCTTAGAACAGTGCTTGTATTAGTGACAGCAGAAGTGCTAGGAGGCGGGAGAAGAGGGGGAGGGAAAGGAGGAGGAGACGGGGGCTCTGAAACCTTCCACTGTTGACCCTGCTGGGATATCACCAGCCTTCCCTTGATGCAAGCATAAATTTTAAGCATTGAGTCCAACTCTGTTCTTTCCTTACTGTTCTCTCCATGACAATTAAAGCAGTGCTGTCTCTTCTCCACGATGATCAAACACAAACAAAAACTTGAGCATTGCATTGCGCATTAACTCTGTTCACCTAAATTTCTGCCTCTCTGACTTTTGGCCACCTATGGACCAGTGAGTGGTGAACTGGAGGGTTCACTCTCCTTGCTAGTGTTAAACCTTTCAGAGCTCTAGTCCCCTCTGTCATGGCAACCAGCAATATTCAAAACGGGGGCCACTTTGCTATTATGCTGGCTTTTGCGGGGAGGTGATGTGGAGCAAAGCGCCAGCCAACATAAAATGAACATGTAGCATAAAATAGTAATAAACTTTGTTACAAGACACTGAGGTTTGGGGGATGTTTGTTACTGCAGCGTGATCTAACCTATCCTGTCTAATCCAGGCACTGAATTTGAGCAGCAATGCTGTAATGTAAAGAGGTCACCTGGATGATCCAGAATATGTTCATATTAAGTTGTTTATATTATTAAAACAGAACATTAAAATGATCATAAACATAATAATATTGTGGTTATGTAAGAAAATGTGCTTACCCTTAGGAGATGTATTTTGTAGTGTTTAGGAGTGAAATGTTTTCAGACCTGCAACTTACTTTCAAATCGTTCAGCAAAAGTGGAACAGAAAGATAGGGCAGAAGGTTAATAATTTGCAATTCTAAATGACATCTATATAGACTGTTCTTGCCATTTTTCTGTGGATTTGAGATTTAGAAAGAAAATTACCACAGACAGCTCAGGGAGCCCCAAGAATACATCGTTAGCTCTTGGTTTGAGAAGCAGCTCTTATTACTGGAGGGCACTGAAGTATTTTCAGTATAGTAGGGACAGGATCAGATTTTTAGTCCAAAAGATCAGCCTGGCAGCAGCAGGAGAATAACCTGCACCAGGTTTTGGCTGTGTTGTAGGCAAGATTGGCAGTGGGATGTGGAGGAGGCTGTGGATTTGGAACACCTTCAGGAAGGAGAGTGGACAAGTATTGGAGACAGCTCGTAAGTAGTAAGTGGGGGCACAGTTGCCTTCTCCAAAGTTCAAATTAATTAATTACAATTAAGAAAAGTTGAAAATTCATTTCCTCAGCCACACTTACATCTCGAGCACTCAGTAGTCATACCTGGCTGCTGGCATAGGATTGGACAGTGCAAACAGAGCACATTTCTATTATCACAGATGTTCTCTTGAGATGTGCTGGTCTATACATTTCCCACTTCATCATACAGGTTTCCCTGCCCACTCTCAAATGAATCAGACGTTGTTCCCTGTTCTCTAGGCGCTCACAGACAACGAAAGGATTTTAATACAATGTAGGACTGTGTTGAGATACAGTGGAAGGATGTGGAGAGCTTTCTGTGGGACTTCGGAGGAGGAAGCAAGTATTTCTGGGAGAAAATAGCATTAGTGGAATCTTGCTGATGCCAGGAAGGTGAGGAGCAGAGTGTGGGGAGGCATGGGAGCCTGATGGAGCAGGATCTTTGCTGGCTTGCAGGAGAGAAAGATTGTGGGTGGCCTCTTGACTCTCTGTCAGCCCTTCCCAAATTGATCTATAGCTTCAATATAATCCCAGTCAAAATCCCAGCAGGTGCATGTGTGTGTAAATTGGTAAACTGATTGTAAAATTTATATGGAAAGGCAAAGGACCTAGAATAACCAAGGTAATATCAAAGAAGAACAAAGCTAGAAGGCCTACACTACTGTATACTGAGACTTTGTAAAAAGCTGCAACCAATTAGACAATTTGCTACTGGTGCCAGGTGGGCGAACAGTCCAACAGATGGAATGCAGAATCCAGAAACAGACCCTCACATAGATCATCACCAGATTTATAACAAAGGTGACACTGCAGGGCCGTGGAGAAAGGATGGTCATTTCAATAAATGATCCGGGTGAACTTTGTTTCTGTATGGAAGAAAATGAACCTTCACTCATACTTCGCACCACGCACAAAAATTAATTAGGGATAATCATGGATTTCAACTTGAATCAAATCAAACAACTAGGAAAAAATATAGAAGAATATTTCATGACCTTGGGATAGGCAAAGGTTTCTTAAATAAGACACAAAAAGCACTGTTAATTTAAAAGACTGATAAAACTGGATATCATCAAAATTATGGACTTTCATTCAGCAAAAGACAACACTGAGGACTTCCCTGAGGGTCCAGTGGTTAAGACTCTGTGCTTTGACTACAGGCCGTATGGGTTTGATCCCTGGTTGAACTAAGATCCCACGTGCTGCACAGTGTGCCCCCCACCCCCCAAAAAAAGACAATTCCGGGAGTGGGAAGGTAAGACACAGAGATGAAGATATTTATCACAGACATATACTGCAAAAGATTCATGTCCAGAATCCATAAAGAGCTCTTACAAATGAATAAGAAATGACAGACAACCCAATTTTTGTATGGGGTAAAATACACATAACATAAAACTTGCCATTGTAAATTTAAAGTGTGCAGTTCAGTGGTGTTAAGGACATCTGCAATGCTGTACAACCATCATCTCTGTCTAATTCCAGAACTTTTCCATCACCTCAAATAGAAACTGTGTACCCATTAAGCAGCCACTCCCTATTCCCCCCTCACTCATCCTCTGGTAACCACTAATCTGCTGTCTCTATGGATTTGCCTTTGCTGGATATTGCATACAGATGGAATTATACAATATGTGGCCTTTGGGGTCTGGCTTCTTTCACTTGGAGTAACGTTTTCAAGGTTTATCCAGGTTGTGCTTCATTCCTTTCCCAGCTGAATAATATTCTGTTGTAGGGATGCACTACATTTGGTTTATCCTTCATCAGGTGATGGACAATTGGGTGGTTTCCACATTTTGATTGTTGTTAATAGAGTTGCTATAAACATATGCGTACAGGGGGGGGAGTCGAGGGAGGGAGGGAATATGGGGATATGTGTATAAAAACAGATGATTGAACTTGGTGTACCCCCCCCAAAAAAAACACATGTGTGTACACATTTTTGTGGACATATGTTTTCAGTTCTTTTGGGATATAACTAAGAGTTGAATTGCTGGGTCATATGGTGATTCTATGTTTAACTTTTTGAGGAACTGCCAAACTGTTTTCCACAGGAGCTATGCCATTAGACATTCCCACCAGCAGTTTGTGAGGGTTCCAAATTCTCTTCATATTTATTATTATTATTATTTTGTTTTAATGAGTGTAAAATGGTACCTCATGTGGTTTTGATTTTCATTTCTCTATTGACTAATGATGTCGAACATCATCTTTTCACATGCTTGTTGGCTGTTAATATATCTTCTTTGAAGAAATGTCTACTCAAGTCCTTTAGGCTCATTTTTAAATGGGGTTGTTTGTATTTTTGTTGTTGAGTTGTAGGAATTCTTTATATACTCTGGATACTAGACTCATATGTAATTTGCACCTCACCTTCTGTGGGTAAACAATCCAATTTTTTAAATGGGCAAAAGAATTGCACAGACATTTCACAGAAAAGAATATTGAAAATGACCAATAAACTCATGAAAAGTTGCTCAACATCTTCATGAGAGAAATGTAAATTGCAGCCACGAAGGGATAGCACAGTATACTTACCAGAATGACTGAAATGGCTTACCAAAATGGCTGATATACCAAGTGTTGGTGAGGAACAATGGAATCCTCTCATTCTGTTGGTGGGAATATGTATTGATACCACTTTAAAAAAGTATTTGCAGTAGTTACTAAACCTAAACATATGTATATTCCATGACCCAGCAAGTCCACTCCTGGACACAGACCCAACAGAAGTGAGTGTTATGTCTAACAAAGGACATGTTCAAGAATGTTCTCTGCAGCTTTATTCATAATGGCCTCAAGCTGGAAACAACCCAAATAGCCATCAACATAAGATTTCACTAGTATGAAGTTCAGAAACAGACAAAATTAATCCACGATGATGGAAATCAGAATAGTGGTTACCTGGGAATTCCCTGGTTGTCCAGTGGTTAGGGCTTGGCGCTTTCTCTGCCGGGGCTGGAGTCAATCCCTGATTGGGGAACTAAGATCCTGCAAGCCGCAAGATGCGGTCAAAAAAAAGGTTACCCTTAGGTGGGTACTGACTATTGAGGGCCACATGCTTGGGTGCTGGAAATGCTTCATATCTTTTTTTAAAATGGAAGTATAGTTGATTTGTGGAAATGTTTCATGTCTTGATCTGGATGGATGTCCCACAAGTGTGATACATGTATCCTGGCAGCTTATCAGAAATGCTTTTCCTCACCACTTCAGTGGAAGTAGTATATTGCCTCCCTGCATCCTGATACTGTGGCCCTGCCTTATTTTTCTTCATAGTAATTATGAATACTCAACTGTCTTAGTCAGCTCGGGCTGCCATAGCACAATACCACAGATGGGGTGACCTAAACAACAGACGTTTATTTTGCTCATAGTTCTGAAGGCTGAGAAGATGGAGATTGAAGGTTCTGGCTGATTTGGTTTCTGGGGAGAGTCCTCTTCCTGGCTGCCTTCCTGCTGTGTGCTCACATGAACTCTTTGTGCATGAGAGGGCAGAGAAAGCAAACAAGTCCTCTCTGGGGGGTCTTATCTTATGAGAACACTAATCCTACTGGATCAGGGCCCCATCCTTATGACCTCATTTAATTAAAAGAAAAAAATTTTTTTAATTTATTTTTTGGCTGCATTAGGTCTTCATTTGTGTGTGCAGGCTTTCTCTAGTTGTGGAGAGCGGGGGTTATCCTTCATGGTGGTGCTCTGGCTTCTCATTGTGGTGGCTTTTCTTGTTGTGGAGCATGGGCTCTAGGTGTGCAGGCTTCAATAGTTATGGCACACACGCTCAGTAGCTGTGGTTCGTGGAATCTAGAGCGCAGGCTCAGAAGTTGTGGCAGATGGGCTTAGTTGCTCCACAGCATGTGGGGTCTTCCTGGACTAGGATTGAACTCGTGTCCCCTGCACTGGCAGGTGGATTCTTAACCAATCCACCAACAGGGAAGTCCTGACTTCGTTTAATCTTAATTAGTTCCTTATAGGCCCTCTTTCCAAAGAAAGTCACATTGGGGCTTAGGACTTTAAGATTAGGATTTGGGGTGGGGGGACACAAACATTCAGTCCATAACCATAACCAACAAGCCATGTGTTTGGTTTTTTTTTTTTTTAAGATTTATTTTATTATTTATTTCTTTATTCTCAGCTGCATTGGGTCTTTGTTGTTGCACACAGGCTTTCTCTAGCTGCGGTGAGTGGGGGCTAGTCTTCGTTGCTGTGCACAGGCTTCTCATTGTGGTGGCTTCTGTTGCTGCAGAGCATGGGCTGTAGGCACACAGGCTTCAGTAGTTGCGGCTCAATAGTTGCGGCTTGCAGGCTCTAGAGCACAGGCTCAGTAGTTGTGGCACACAGGCTTAGTTGCTCTGAGGCATGTGGGATCTTCCCAGCCCAGGGATTGAACCCGTGTCCCCTGCATTGGCAGGTGAATTCTTAACCACTGCGTCCCCAGGGAAGCCCACCATGTGTTTGGTTATTGACCTGTTTGCCACCCATCTTTCCCAATTAGAATCTAGCCTCCCTGAGGGCAGGGACTCCATTAGGGTCACTTTGGTATCCCCAGAACCAATAACGGTGCCTGGTATAGAGGAAGAGCTCCATGGGTGTTTGTTGAGTGAATGAAAGAAGGAAGACAGGGTGGTGGTCACAGCAGCCTAATGTGAGTAAGCTCATTGGCAGGCACATAGCACAATAGGTAGTAAGGCCACCATCATTGTCACTAACCCTTGGGGTACATCACCCAAAGTTTCTGCCTTCAAATAATTTGCATTCTAAAAGAAGAAAAAATTTATGTGAATTTGTGTCTTATAGCATGTACTATATTGGGTCATTGGTTCTTTTTTTTTAAATTTTTTATTTTATGTTGGATTATAGTTGATTAACAACGTTGTATTAGTTTTAGGTGTACAAAAAAAGTGACTCAGTTATACATATACATGTATCTAGTCTTTTTCAAATTCTTTTCCCATTTAGGTTATTATAGAGTATTGAACAGAGTTCCCTGTGCTATACAGGGGTCATTGGTTCTTTTGAGAAAATTATTTCTTAGATTATGACTTTGTGGTAAGTGTCCAGAATACAGGAGTCCCAGTTTAGGACTTGTTCTAATCCTGGCTTCACTATTAAGTTGCCATTTGTCCTGATGATTCCCTTTCCCTCTGTAGACCTTGCCTTCCTCAACTTCCTCTCTAATCCAATAGGATTAGTGTCCTTATTAGAACTTGAAATGAAGGGTTTTCATTGAATTAAAATCTCTAATGGCAATTTTTTGCAGCTGGAAAGTGTTACAATCCCCGTAGTGTGCTGTTCTTGTTTCTAGCACTAGGGGGCGAGCGGGACATTGGAACGCATTCTGCTTTTACAACTCTTGCTGTTAGATGGTTGCTGTTAGGTGTTGATGCAAAAAGATGGTTGCTCTCTGCTTTGGTTCCCCCACCTCTTCTGAAACCTTAAGCCCACAGACCCGAATCTCATACCGGGCTGGCTGGAGCCTCAGACTTTCATCAAAGGGAACAGGGCTGAATTGCCCATGAATCTTGAATCCATAACTTTTCTATCTGTCATGGATCACACGTGTGGTTGGAGGGAAGTCATGTGGGTGATAAATGGCCTGTGAATGACAAATGGACAACCAGAAGGAGGAACACTGGAGTGCAGACTGAGATTTTGTTTGGAAGAGAAAACAGTTTAGCAACACTATCTTTCTGTGATGTCCCGATGAGACCAGCATGTGACGGGAAAATCGACTGAGGCCATGCATAGAGGAGAATAGGCACAGCCTGAATGCAAGGAGAGCATGTGCTCAACTTTGTCCTTGACCTTCAGAACGTTGCTTGGAATTTTCACATTCAGGTACAGAAGTAGCTACATTTAGGCATAAGGATCAGGTTCCTCTAAGGAAATTTGGAATTAACTAAGGACTTCATTCCTGAAAGATATCTCCATTGTATGATGTAGCCACCATCCATTTAAAAATGCGTGCAAGTAAATGTATCCTGTTAGTATTATTGGACTAGAAGTCAGAAGACTTGGGTTCTGTTCCTGGCCTCACCCTTTACAAACTAAGTGACTAAACATCTAGGAACCTCGGTTCCCCTACCTATAAAATGGGATAATTATACCTGCTTTACCTATCTCAGGTTATGAAGGTCAAATGAGATCACATACCTGAAAGTACCTTGCAAAGGTGAATGCACATACGACTCCAAGGGAACATGGTGCGGATTTTTGTGGGGACCCTTTGGGGATATATTTATCGTCTTTTTTTTTTTTTGCTCTTCTTTCTATTTTAAAAAATTGTTAGACAATTGTAAAGGTTACTTTCCACTTACAGTTATTACAAAATATTGACTAGATTCCTCATGTTGTACAATACATCCTTATAACCTATCTTACACCTGACAGTCTGTGCCTCCCACTCCCCCACCCTCTCCCCACCTTCCACCCTCCCCACTTCCCTCTCCCCACTAGTAACCACTAATTTGTTCTCTATATCTGTGAGTCTGCTTCTTTTTTGTTATATTCACTAGTTTGTTGTATTTTTTAGGTTCCACATAAAAGTGATATCATACAGTATTTGTCTTTCTCTGTCCAACTTCTTTCACTTATCATAATGCCCTTCAGAGGGCGGGCCTGTTTCCGGGTGGCGCGTGGGCTGGAGGCCGAGCGTTTCCTCTGCAGCCGCCAACATGGAGAGTTTGTACCGAGTTCCATCCTTAGTGCTCGAATGCCCCAACCTGAAGCTGAAGAAGCCGCGCTGGGTGCACATGCCGTCGGCCATGACGGTGTATGCTCTGGTGGTAGTGTCTTACTTCCTCATCACCGGCGGAATCATTTATGATGTTGTTGTTGAACCTCCAAGTGTCGGCTCCATGACTGATGAACACGGGCATCAGAGACCAGTAGCTTTCTTGGCGTACAGAGTAAATGGACAGTATGTTATGGAAGGACTCGCATCCAGCTTCCTGTTTACAATGGGAGGTTTAGGTTTCATAATCCTGGACCGATCCAATGCACCCAACATTCCCAAACTCAATAGATTTCTCCTTCTATTCATTGGATTCGTCTGTGTCCTACTGAGTTTTTTCATGGCTAGAGTATTCATGAGGATGAAATTGCCGGGCTATCTGATGGGTTAGAGTGCCTTTTGAGAAGAAATCGGTGGATACTGAATTTGCTCCTGTTAATGAAATTTTAAAGGCTGTACTCTGATATGAAATATGGAAAAGGATGAAAAGCAGCAGAAAAGAAACATCTGGTGAAAACATAAGAAGCGTATTATAGGTTGGACTAGAATGTCATCTTGGTATCAAAGAGACAAGCTTATCAGTATTTTTCCTGCTGGCCTATACTGGTGTACCAACGATATTAAGTGGCATTTTCTTCTTCGTTTTTTCATTTCTTAAAGAAAATATACTTCATTTCTACAACTACAATATTGAATAAAGTGATTATTTTTTTTACAAACCCCTTAACATTTTTGGAGATGGCATTTCTGACCTTCAGAAATTCATTTAAAATCAGGAAGCGAGATCCCATAAGCTGAGAACTCTGGACAGCTGATCAGCTTTACCTGTGGTGCTTTGCCTTTAAGCAGAGTGTGTGAGAGTACATCATTTCAGATATGTATGTAAGACTGTCTCCTGAACAATAGGATATATGAAAGGAGCAGAAACATAATGCCCTTCAAGTCCATCCATGTCACCACAAACGGCAAAATTTCGTTCTTTTTAATGGTGAAATATTCCACTACATACATGTAGCACATCATCTTTAGCCATTCATCTGTTGATGGACTCTTAGGTCATATTCATCATTGTGGACTCCATCAAGGAACTCCAGATTTCTGAGCTCTCATGCATTGCTGGCAGAAACATAAATTAGAGCAACTCTCTAGAGGTCTGTTGGGCAACATGAATCAAAAGCCTTAAAAATATGCATGTTGCACACCCACTAGATTAAGATGTGTTGAAATGAAAAAGGCATACAATACCAAATGTGGAGCAATTGGAACTCTCGCATGCTGCTGGCAGGAGTGATGACTGGGACAACACTTCGGAAAACTGTTTACTGAAGCTGGCAGTATACACACATTTTATGATCCAATAGTTCCACTCCTAGGTATTCACTCAACAGAAATGTGTACATGTGTGCACTGAAAGACATAGACCAGAGTGTTCACAGCAACGCTCTTTGTAATAGCAGCAAACACTGAAAACTGCCCCAAAGCCCATCAACAGTAGAACAGATAAATAAACTGGGGTGTATTTACATGATGGGATTCTATTCAGCAGTGCAAATGAAAGAACTAAAATTACTTACTGCAATAGGAGGAATCTTATAAATGTCACGTTGAATTAAAAGTGCCAACTCAAAAGACTATATGCCATGTAATTCCATTTATATTAAGTTCAAAAACAGGCAAAACTCATTTGTGGTGATTAAAGTCAGTGTACTGGTTACTCTTAGGGAGAAGATAGGTATTAAGAAGGCTTCTGGGTGGGGCAGGCTAATGTTTTGTTTCTTGATCTGCAAGTAGGTTAACATTTGATAAAATAATGTGCATGTCCCTGACCCAGAAACTTTAAAGAGTTAAAATTTTAAAATATTTATTAAGCAAATATTGGTGATAACTAGCTCAGAGTCAACCGTGTGTCACTTTGCTATAGTGTCTTTAAAAAAAATAATACAGTAAAAAAAAAAAATTCACTACAGGTTTCTTTTTATTAGAATTTACTCAGTATACCTTTTCCCATCCTTTTGCTTTTTTGGTGATTTTTTTGTGGGGGGTGGGGAGCAGAAGACATGTGGAATCTTAGCTCCTGGACCAGGGATTGAACAAATGTCCGCTGAGGCGGAAGCTCGGAGTTTTAACCACTGGACCACCAGGGAACTGTTAGTGAATTTTTATTGAGATAAAATATACATAACATAAAACTTACCATTTTAACCATTTTCAAGTGCATAATTCAGTGGCATTAAGCATATTCACAATGCTATACAACTATCATCACTGTCCATTTCCAGAGAATTCTCATCATCCCAAACAAAAATTCTGAACACATTAAATAATAACTCCCCCAGTCCCCTGTAACCACTATCATACTTTCTGTCTCTGGGAATTTGCCTATTCTAGATACATTATACAAGTGAAATAAAATAATATTTGTCCTTTTGTGTCTGGCTTATTTCACTTAACATGATGTTTTCAAGTTCATCCATGTAGCATGTATCAGAGTCTGCTTCCTTTTTAAGGCTGAATAACATTCTATTGTATGTACTCACTACATTTTGTTTATCCATTGATTTATTGGACATTTGGGTTGTTTCCACCTTTTCATTATTGTGAATAACTGCTATGAATGTTGGAGTTCAAATCCCTGCTTTGAATTCTTTTGGGTATATACCTAGAAATGGAATTGCTGGATTATTTGGTAATCTATATTTAACTTCTTGAGGAACTGCCAAACTGTTTTCCATTGCAGCTGTACTGTTTTCCATTCCACCAGCAATGCAGAGTGTTCCAATTTCTCTGCATCTTTGCCAACACTTGTTACTTTCTGTTTTTGTTTTTTAAATCATGGCCATCCTAGTGGCTGTGAAGTAGTATCTCACTGTGGTTTTAATTTGCATTTCCCTGATGGCTAATGACATTGAAAATTGTTTCATGAGCTTATTGGCCATTTATCTCCTTTGGTATCACCTCTTTTAAAAGTATATAATATTTGACGTGCCAAAATATATAAAGGATGATACAATAAACACCTGTGTTTGCACCACATGATTCAAGAGAGAAAACATCCCCCAAACTACAGGATTCCCTCTGCGCCCCTTCCGATTCACTTTTCCCCCACATGAACCCTATTCCATGCCTGATGTCTATTATTCCCATGTATTTATAATTATATTACATTTATATGTATGCCCTACCAAAGGTAGTATTGTTTTGCATGTTTGTACAGCTTATTTAAATGAAATCATGCAATGCATCTTCACCTTTTTATTTAGCATTTATGAATCAACCAAGTTGAGACATGTAGCTTAGTCCATTCACTTCCCCTGCTCTATGCTGTTTCATGGTGAATGAACCACATCTATCCATTCTTCTGTTAATAGTCATTTTCTCCCCAATTTTTTGCTATTACAAACAATACTCTTTGAACATTTTGACTCACCTCCTTGTGTACATGAGCAAGATTTTTTGCAGATATATGCATGTAGGCATGTATTTGAGACATGGTTGAGGGCAACACATCTTTTGCTTTACCAGATACTATGAACTTACTCTCCAAACCCACTGAGCCAACTTACACGCTCCCAGCAGTGTGAGTTCCCGTGGTTCCACATCATTACCAACACTTGGTGTTGTCAGCCTTTTTAACTTTTGCCAACTGACGGCCATGAAACGGATCTTGTGGTTTTAATTTGCGTCTCCTTTTTCTTCAGGGAGTTTCTTCACACATTTCTTGGCTATTCACAGTGCCTATTCTGTGCCTTGCCTGGTTGTGTTGTGCCCACTTTTCTATTTGATGCTTATCTTTATCCTATTTGTTTGTAGATGCTCTTCAGGTCTTCCTGATACTGATCTTTTGTTGATAACATGTTGCAAAATTCTTCCCATCTGTGATTCGTGTTTTCCCTTTTTAATGATGTCTTTTGTTGAACTGAAGATTTAAAGTTTAATTTGTCTGTCTTTCCCTTTATGGTGTAACTTAAGATATTTTTTCCTACTCCAAGGTCAAAACAATATTTGCCTTTTGAAGTTTTGCTTTGTAAGTGGAGCAATTTCATCTTCTTGGAATTGATTTTTGGGAATGTTGTGATGCCGGGATTCCCTCCCCTCTTCTTATCTATTTGGATAACAAGTTGTCTGTTCACCAGCTGTTCAATAATCAATGACGATTGGCTAATGTTATTCCCCTACTTAAAACCCTTCTGTGGCTCTCCATGCCATGAGAGGCCCCGGTTTCCTTGTTTCAGTCTGCAAGGCCTTGCACATACTTCCCCCCTCACTTCTCACTATTCTGTGCTCCAGCCACATGGACCAGGCTCTCTATTACTTCGGGCCTTCACTGGTTTTGTTCTTACTTCCTGGCATGTCCATACTCTTCCGGTCTCAGTTAATACTAGTTGTAGTGGGTTGAATGGTGCCCCTTCCCTGCCCGCCCCCCCCCCCCCCCCCCGCCCCACAAGATACATCCACACAGAATCTGTAAGTATGATCTTATTTGGAAAAAGTATTTGCAAATGTAATTAAGTTAAAGATCTCAAGATGAGATCATCCTGGATTACTTGGTAGACCCGAAATCTAATGACAAGTCCTCATAAGAGACAGAAGACGAAAAGAGAGAGAGAGGCCATGTGAAGATGGAGGCAGAGTTGGAGTGAAGCAGCCACAAGCCAAGGAACTTGAGCAGAAACCAGAAACTGGGAGAGCCAAGGAAGGATCCTCCCTGAGAGTCTTTGGAGGGAGCATAGTGCTGGGGACACATTGATTTCAGACTTCTGGCCCCCAGAACTGTGAGAGGCTACATTTCTGTTGTGGTAAGCCCCCAAGTTTGTGGGAATTTGTCCCAGAAGCCCTGGGAGACTCATACGGGTGGGTAGCTGGAGTGGGGGGGCAGAGAAGCTGATGGATGAGGAGCCCAGACTGGAGGGCTGGAGAAAATGAGGTGGGAGATGGGATGCAGTTTGTCCACACTCCCAGCCAGGAGGCAAGTCCACTCCCCCATGTCTAGGAAGAGGGACAGCGGCCATGGAGAGGGTGTCAGTGACAGGACCACAATGGAAGGACCCTTGGCTCCCAGTGGCCCCAATGAAATGAATGAATCCAATCCAGACCCCTTGAGATACCTCATCTACAGAGGAGAGAGGCAGGAGGGACCCCAGGGAGGGCCAGGGAGCACCAGGCAGTGGGGGAGTGGACACTTCAGCTGCTGCAGTGGGCTGGAGAATGGCAGACGAGTCTCAAAGAGAGGCTAAGGGCTAACCAGCAAGCGGCTAACAGCAGGATGGGTAAGGTCCAGGGGGCAGCAGTGCAGAGGTGGATGCCCGCAGGCTAAAGGACAACTCCAGGACGGGGCAGTGGGAGGCTCCTGTGTCTTTGAGCTTCTTTGATCCCTGGGCCACTTTGGCGGAGACAGAGCCTTGGGCACCAACAGGGTCATGTCTGTTTAAACAAAATTAAACACTGGAGGTAAATCATTAACTCACTGAAGAAACAAACAGGAGTGTTGGCCACTCCAGCATGAGAATGTGAGAGCCGCCTGGACGTTAAGAGTTCCCACTTATCAGGACAGGCTGCCACTCAAGGTTCCCACAGGCTTGTGTGAGCATTTGTTGAGCACCTTCTCCACAAAGGAGTCACAATGCAGGTGCTGTGTGGACAGAGGCACCATGGACAGTCAGATTCTGCCCTCAGCTCAGAGCTGGGGGCAGCAGAGCTCACAGCCATCATGGGCATCCACATGCCATCACCGTGCCCTCCATGAACCATCATGATCTCATCTAATCCTCACACTGACCCTCTGAGGTAGGGTGAGGATTGTCCACATTTCACAGACCAGGAAACCCAAGCCCAGAGAGGGAGACAACTTGGCCCAGTCACACAGGTTGTCAGTGGTGGGGAGCTGGCTTTAGCAAAAAGAGGAATGAATTAAGGTTCAGGATGTGTTTAGGACCCTAAGGACAGTAAGCATAGCTGGGCCTCTTAAAAGGCAGGGGCTAGGACCAGCAAAGCCATCAGGAGGCCAGGAGGCCACTGTCCCCTTCTCTCTCTTTTTTTCTGGGATTCCATAGTCTACCAGCTCTCTTTCTAACTGAACATTAAGTTTATTCCTCCCTCTATTTAGGGGTTAAGAGCAAGGGTGATGGCATCAGATCCGGGTCCAGTCCTGGCCTCACCATTTATTACCTCTGTACACACCACCACTAAGTGGGGATGCTGTGCTTCCCATGGAGAGATCAAAGGCGATAACATGTGCAAAGCTCTTGGCACAAAGCCTGGCACATAATAAATGCTCAATAAACAGGAGTTGCTGTTATCATTTTCACATGGTGGAAAACAACCTCCCCAGCCCTCCTGGCTCCAGCACTGCCCATTAGCCCACTAGCACCTGGTCCTGACTTCTTCAGCCAGAGAACAAAGTATTGCAAGGGAGGGTGCTTTTGTTCAAATACAGTCTTGAGTGTGGATTAGTTTTAAGAAAAGTGGAGATGAGAAGCTGAGCAGACTAGTCAAAAGGTTTCTATTACAGAAATTTCATTTGCGAGGTCTTGTGGTCAGAAAACTGGTTGGCCAACCTTTCCAGATCCCTCCATCATGAACACTTTGGATGCGGAGGGAGGGCAGTCAGACTGAGGGAGTAGCAGGATGAAGGCTTACAGGTGGTTGCTGACCTATAGGCTGTGGAAGGTGAGGAAAAGGTAGGAAGGATGGTTTGAATATCAGGACTTTATTTTGGCATAGACTGAAGGGCCATTCATTCATTTAGCAAATATTTATCACGTGCCAATTGTATGTAAGGCATTTTGGCAGGGATTACGACCTAAGTGAAAGGCGTAGTTGTCCTCAAGGAGTTTAGTGGTCCAGTAGGAGGAAACAGACACACAAATGGACACATCTTGTTAATGTGATTGAAACTCTAAAAGGGTTCTGCTTAAAGTACCAGGAGAACAGGGGAGAAACACCTGTCCATTCAGGGGTAGGGGGCCAGGGAAGGGGAAGTTGGACTATGGCATCTAGTTTTGTTTTGTTGGTTTTGCCTGCCCAAGCATCCATTCCCCCTCCAGTCATCAGCAAGTCTCAGTCCATGTAGTTGGAAGGGACCGACACTCGTCTCCAACCCCAGAAAAGAGCACCTTGAGCCAGGCCTAGTCAATCGGCATAGTCCACCCCCAGGCCATGCTGACTGGTTCACTGAGGTGTACGTACACCAGCTCTGGCCAATGAGGGTCAACCTATGACCTGGGTTGGAACCGAGGGTAAAGAAGCTCTGCCTTCACTAGGAGAGTTGGCAACATGGATGATGTGAGCCTGGGAAAGAGGGGCTACTGAGTAGAAACCGAGAAAAATGACGTCATAGAAGAAAGCAAAGCTGAGAGCTGGAGAGAGAAGGCGCTTGACAACATCCTTTGAGACCCTGGACCCAGCTGTGTCTGAAGTCAAAATTATCTCTGGACCTTGAGGTGATGTGAATCATTAAATCCACCCCTCACCCCCACCCCCTTTTTCTTTTTTGCTTAAGGCAGTTTGAGTTGGATTTCTGTTATATGAGAAAGGATTATGTTTAATCTGTCTCTCATCCCAGACTTGCAATTTTTTCCTTTATTCAAACAATTCTGAATAACAGTTTCTTCTGTACATTTCTTCTGTGTGTGTGTGTATGTGTGTGTGTGTATATATTTGTTTTACAAAAATGGAATATCTAACCATAAGATTCCTCCATCTCTTGCCCCTGCCTTTCCCCATTGAGTTATTCATCTTGAATCCCTTGCTTTCCTTTCATTGCTGATATTCACATTGTTCTAAGTCATCAAAGGTTACTTGTTTTGACTGGTATATTTCATCACATGGGTATATCAGAGTTTATTCATTTCATTCTTATGTTGATGGGCATTTGGGCTATCTCCCAAGTTTTTGCTCCTATGTCATATTATACAATAGCCTATAGGTTATTTTCAAGGTCCCAGATTTCATTTCATCCAAAATGAAATTCAGTGGGATCATGGGTGGTATTTTATTATTAAAACTAATTAACTAACTAAATAAAAGTGGGCCATATATGGACCAATAATGTGTCCAATAATGTGTGTGCCAAGACTAATTTAATTCTATATACCTGAGGACCAGAAAGAAAAATAAATTGGGAAAATACTGTGTATGCTGTAATGCACCCTGTATTTTGTACGTAACAATATGTCTTGGAACTCTTGATGTATCAGCATCTATAACACATCCTATATAATTTTTAACTGTTACAGAATATTCTGTTAATGGGCATATCGTAATTTAAGTGTTTGAAAGTTTTTATCATGGAAAATTTCAAACATATTCAAGAGAACAGCAAAATAGAGTTCCATGTATCCAACACCCTGCTTCAGTAATTATCCTCATCTGGCCAGTCTTGTTTCACCTCTACCTCAGTCCCACTCCCTCCCCCAATGCATTATTTTGAAGCAAACTTTGGCTATTTTATCATTTGTCCATAACTCACCCTCTGTTGGTGAACACAGGTTGTTTGCACTCTTTGGCTTCTATGAACAGTGCTACAACGAACATCCTTATAAATAAATCTTTACAGCAAGTGTAAGGGAATCTGTAGAATAAGTTTACACTAGTGGGCTTGTTTGATCCAGAGGGCAAGTGAATTTTAAATTCTGATAGATTTTGCCAGATTGTCTCCTAAACAGGTTGCCCCAGTTCCCACTCTGCATCATCAATTCTTTGGCATATTTTACACTTCTTTCTCATGATTGTTTCATTTGAGGTTGCTGTTTCTTGATTTTTCTCTTCTTCCTTCTAAGATGCCCAGAGCTAGGAAAAAGTATAAAATGTAGAAGTAAGGCCACTCATAAAGCTGTCAGCTCCTTGGGATCTGAGGGCTGTGGCTTCCAGCTGACCAGGGCGGGAAAAGGTGGCACTGCTGCCAGTCAGTGCCCCAAACACACAAACAAATAAAGCAAAAGTGCTGGATTTCTCTCTTCCACATCACTTCTGTACCCAGTGCTTAATTCTTTAATTGTTGCCAGACAGCACTTGTATGTAAATGAGAAGATGTAGGAGGTTGGGGAAAGCTGTACTCTACAATTTGTATCCATCTATTAGCTTGTTGTGGGTTCTAGGTCTTGATTTTCTTATCTGTTAAACAAATAACAATTATATGATCTCCAAGGTGCCTTTCAGCAGTAAAATGGGAGGCCTCTATGAATTCCATGTCACATTTTGGAGATTACAGTTTTGTTGTTTTGTGTGTAGTGAGTTATTTCCTCCAAGTGTTCTGAAATTGAAATGACAAGGAACTCTAGCCTGAGTATGTACTCATTCATCCATCCATTCATCCACTCGGTTAATATGTTGAATACTTTATTTTAGATCTTTTGCTTTGGAATTCTTTTTCATTTTTCTCGATGTGCAAAAATTAGGGGAGTGATAGATACTAGTGATCTCAAGGTGAAACTGACTCAATTGCTTTTAGCAAAATGTGGGTTTCTGGATCTACCTCAATCTCAGAGTTTCTTTGGTTTTATGGGGGTGTGTGTGTGTATACTTCCTATTGCTGCTGCAGTTGTCATTGAACTCGTCCCCTTTTTTACTGTTGTATTTTTCATGAGTCTTTTGTCATAGGGGTGGATCCAGGACCTCAAAGAATGCAGCCAGCACCCTTCTTCTTCTTGCTTGTCTTATCTCAGCTTGTTTCTGCTTTTCTTTCTTCTCCTACAGTAGCAGCATTTTCTATGTGGTTGGGGAAAATGGCCACAAATACCTTAAATTTACATAATCCATAGAGTTTGAGATAGCATGGGAGAAGACAGACCTTCTCTCCCTCAGTTTCCCAAAAGATCAAATTTTAGGGAAAACTCTGATTGGCCCTGCTTTGGTCACATGACTATCTCTGAACAAATCACTATAGCTAGAGAAGTAGAGCACTCTTATTGGCCATTCTGGGTCACATGCCCACCTAAGTTGGGGAGTTGAGTCCTGTGATTAACAGCCCCAGAGAGATGGCATGGGCCAGGAAGGGGTGGATACCTACAGGAAGAGATGCCGAGTCAACAGTTCCTGTTCATTATCACCTCTCTGCAAGCTGATGGGGCTTTCCACCCAGGGTGATTGGAGTGTGCATTTCTGCATTCTCACCCAAACTCCCTCTTTTCTCTTATTAACTCACCTCTGTGCTAAGCCACCTCCTCATATACAATTGGGGAAAAGCAAGTGATTGGATTTTACTTTCTTCTAATGTTCTCACTCAATCCCTTTTTACCTTCAAATAGAGGTATAATCAGTGTTAAAGCCACCTGACTCATCTATCTTTCAAAGCTCCAATGACCCCCTTATCTACTGTCAGCCTTTCTTGGTCAAGTAGGCACATGATTACATTTCCACTTCAATTAAATATTGCATCCTGAAGATAGGTTCCTCTTGCAGTCAAAGGTGCAGCCCACATGTACTGCTATCTCCTTTATATAGTGCAGCATTTACACATCTCAGATATTGGAGTTTCTTCTTCTTCCTCTATTTTAACAGCCTAGAAGTGACAGTTTCATGATTTGGTCCAATCAGCACTTGCTTTGTCACTCTTCTCTTCTGTGTCTTTTGGGCCCCAAATATATTTATTTTTGGACCTGTAAGTATATTTATTTGGCCCCACACAGCAATATAAATATTTTAACTCTATTGTAAACATTTTAAAACCAGGAGACATTACAAATATATTTGGATTTTTGCTTCTTTTGAATAACTCAGAAGATCTGTGAATCCTGGGTCCACGTTCCCCACAGCAACAATGCTCAGGAGTGGCCCTCTGGACCGGCCACGCATTCCCAGGCCACCCCTCCCAAGGGTGTTCCCGCCTGAGGTCCATCTGCCATTTACCTTCGTACTTGCTGGTTATTTTTGCTTACACCTGGCCCACCTCACTCCGTCACATTCCCTGCCTGGCCCCTGGAGCATTGTTTCTCTCCTGGTTGGGTGGCCATTGCAAATCAGGGACAGGTTGTAGCAGGGTTTAAACCACTGATGAATCGGGCCCAGATTGGCCTTCCGCCTCAAGGCTCAAAGTAGATGTAGATTGATGGTGTACTTCAAAGGCGGAAGAGACACTTCTAAGAGTTTTGAAAGAACTGCCACTACTTGTCTGTGTAACATCTATTGTACCTTTCAAGAGAATTATATGATCTTTAAATACAATAAATTAAAGTTTCCAGAAATAGATATAAATACTGTGGAAGAATGCTAGCATGTCTTAAATTTGAATCGCCTTAAAGAAACAAGATGAGATTCAAACTCTTAAAATTATTTTGTAAAATAAAGTGGACTTTAGTGTAATCTTTTATGACCTCTCTAATTGTCCCACAGAGTCATCAATGTTTGCAGAAGGATGGAAGGGGAGAAGAAAGGAAGGAAGGAAAAAGGAAGGAAACTGCTTGAATATAGGGATTGGCCAATCCATTTTTGTTTTTTTTAAGATTTGTTTGATGTGGACCATTTTTAAAGTCTTTATTGAATTTGTGACAATATTGCTTCTGTTTTATGTTTTGGTTTTTTGGCCATGAGCCATGTGGGATCTTAGCTCCCTGACCAGGTTCAAATCCACACCCCCCCCCCCCCCCCATTGGAAGACAAAGTCTTAACCACTGGACCACCAGGGAAGTCCCATGGCCAATCCATTTTTAAAATTTTAGTTTTTAACTGTAAATAAGTAGAGGAAGAAGTTGCAAAAATAGTACAGAGAGGTCCTGTGTTCCTGTTACCTAGATTCCCCCAATGCTAGCACGTTCCATAACTGTAGGCCAATCCCATTTCATATTCTGGTGGCACGTAGTAGGTGTTCAATAAAGTTTATTGAGGGGACTTCCCTGGCGGTCCAGTGGTGAAGACTTTGCCTTCCAATGCAGGGGGTGCAGGTTTGATCCCTGATTGGGGAACCAAGATCCCACATGCCTTGGGGCCCAAAAACCAAAATGTAAAACAGAAGCAATATAGCAACAAATTCAATAAAGACTTTAAAAACATAAAAAAATTAAGTTTATTGAATGAATATGTTTGCATATGGAAAATGAATGTTATCATCTGTTAATTTAGCTGGTTGGTTGCTTTATTTTATTTTATTACCCTTGGATAAGTAATATAAGTGCAGGGAACAAATTCAATACATACAAAGGGTATTCCCTGCCTCCCAGTCACCCAGATGCCTCCAGAGGCAACGATTTATTCATTTCTTATAGCTCCTTCCCCACACAGTTTGTATTTGCAAGTTCATAGTTCACATATCTGTGGTGGTCCAGTGATTAAGACTCTGTGCTCCCACTCTTCCACTGCAGGGGACACAGTTTCAATCCCTGGTCCCTAGTCGTTGAACTAAGATCTGGCATGTTGTGGCGCAGGGTTGGGGGGGTGGGGAGACAGTATGGCTGTGAATATCCATGTCTGTTTTAATTGAAGCAGATAACAGTCTCTCTCTCTTTCTTTTTTAAAATTTTATTGGAGTATAGTTGATTTACAATGTTGTGTCAATGTCTTCTGTACAGCAATGTGACTCAGTTATACATACATACATATATATATTCTTTTCTATTATGATCTGTCACAGGATATTGAATATAGTTCCTTGTGCTATACAGTAGGACCTTGTTGTTTATCCATCCCACGTATAATAGTCTGTCTCTGCTAATGCCAAACTCCTGTTCCTTCTCTTCCCTATACCCCTCCCCCCCCCGCCCCCCCGGCCCCGGCAACTGCAAGTCTGTTCTCTATAACAGATACAGTCTCTTTAGGTACTAAAGTATATGTTTTATGGATCTGAAATCCCCAAACTTCACTATTTGGTCATGTAAATAGAACTTTGATGACAGAAAATTTCCTGAAGCTTTGTGTGGTTTCTGGCCTAAGTCAGTGAGATTTGCTGAAGGTCTGACAGCTTTAACTGATGCTGATGCACCTGTTCTCCGTTATTTTCAACTGAGCTGTGTCTGAAAAGTAGAGAAAGGAACAAGATAAGTTATACTCGGGATGATTAGGGATGTGCCTTGAAGAATAGTGAATGTGCCTTGCTTCTCTCCACTCCTATCACTTGATCCAGCTCATTGATCTAGCCCTTGCTCCTGGCCTATGTGTTTTCCCTCTTATTTGAAGTTATTTTCTATCTTCCCTTACTGCCCAGCAGATTTTGGTGAAATTTCATTACTCAGTAAACACCTTCATTTCTAAACAACTTCTCACTGCTGAGAGATGAATCATGCTGCCTTTGTGTTGCTGACCTGTGTCTTATTAACCATACCTTTCTTAAAGCAGATTTAAAAAAATCTAAACCAGTCTCTTTTTTGACCCTTGACTGGGTTTTCATCATAGTCCCTGAGGAAAGGACTGTTGCTCTTCTGCACATTCAGAATTTATTTTGGTCCCATAAAGCCCAGTGCTCCTAAACAGCTGTTAACAAGCTGTCCCAAATGTCTGCACAATGAGAGGGATACACAATAATGAGCTTATCACTCATTCATTTAGTCATTAATTCATGCAACAAATATTTATATTGAGTGCCGACTATGAGCCAGGCAACCTCAGCCTAAGTCAGTGAACAAGACAAGATCCTTGCCATTATAGAGTTTGTTCTCTGGCATGTGTGTTTACAGGGCGTGGAGGAGAGATAAAAATAAATAAGCAAATTATTTAGTATGTTAGGAGGTGGTAAATGCCACGGTGGTAGGGGCAGTGGGCAGGCCAAAGGAGTTTGGGAGTTGGGGAACAGGGGGCACATTGCTGTTTTAAACAGAGTAACAGGGTAGGCCTTGCTGAGGGTATGAGATTTGAACTAAGACTTAAAAGAACACAATATCCTTACACAGTATCCTGTGTGTTATGTGTATGTTGCATGAAAAAAAAAACCATTAATGACTTTGTGTTTAACAACTGTATTGAGATATAATGCACATACCATTAAATTCATCCTTTTAAAGTGTACAATTCAGTAGTTTTTAGTATATTTACAGAGTTGTGCAACCATCACCATTATCCAGTTCTGGAACATTTTCTTCACCCCCAAAAGAAACCCAGTAGCAGTCACTACCCATTCCTGCCTCCCCCCAGTCCCTGGCAATCACTAATCCACTTTGTCTCTGTAGATTTGCCTACTCTGGACATTTCATATAAGTGGAATCATGTACTGTATGGTCTTTTGTGACTGGCTTCTTTCACTCAGCATGTTTTCAAGGTTCATTCATGTTGTAGCATCCCTCTGTACTTCATTCCTTGAAGAATAATATGGCATTGTATGGATATACCACATTTGTTTATCCATTCATCAATTGATGGTGACCTTGAATTTTAAATATTGCAGAGTGTCATGGATGGGCTGTAGTGATGGACCTCCCAGTTAAGGACTGGACTGTGCCATGAAGAGGGAGCCCACTGTCAGGACTGATGTTGCCCAGTCTGGTCAGCACTGGTTAGGCTTGGTTTTGGGGAAACTAAAAAGTCACCTGCATTTCCAGGTGCCTCCCTCCTGAGCAGTAGCTCTGGGTGGTCCAAATGAGGCAACGCAGACCTGTGGGTTTTTTTCAAGTGTACTTTCTATTCCATATTTTGAAAATATTTTTTCTACTTTAAATTGTAACCTTGGTAAATTGTTTACCCAAGACAATTCTCAATGAGTTTTCTTTTTAATATTTTGGGTGTGGTAGCAAGTAGAAGCAGATCATCCTAACCAAATATTTGCAAATATCTGAACAAAGCCATTCTGGTCAGACAGGGAGGACTCCACGGAGGAAGTGGGAATTGAATTTGGATTTCCAAGGGATGTTCGATTCTCAGAGAGGAATAGATGAGGAAGGAAAAGAGAATTCAAAGTTTATCTTCTGGGTGACTGGAATCCCTGGCCCTGGAGCACGCGTCTTAAGTACGTTAATTCGGCAGCTATTCTCTGCGCATAAAAGGTGATGGCGTTGGAGGACTCCTGCACAGGAGGGAATCAAAGCTTCGGAAATTCTATCGAGGCGGATGTTTCAGTTACAGCCTCTGGGGCTGCAGAAAGATTATCTCCATCAAAGTCCAAATGACTTAATGGCTTCCTCACCCCCACCCACCTCTTACACACACACAGTTGAGAGTAACTGTCTAAAGTGACACCAGTGCAAGAACCGGACACGCCCCAGCATGGCCCAGCGGCACACCGCCCCAGACCGTTCCCGTTCGACCCTGGAGGTGGCGGTGGGGGTGGGGGGAACCGGCTGCGGTGGCTCCACTCCTGGGAACTGCGGATTGGGGCGGGGGAGCCGGGAAGGACAAGACTCTAACTCCTGCACGGGACCAGGAGGCGTGGGGCCTCCAGATAGGACGCACATCGGCCCGGAGCAGGATGCGATGCCCACTCCCGCCGAACTTCAGCAACCGAGAGGAGAAATGTCTGCCGCCGGGGGCGGAGCGCGGCGGGGGCGGAGCTCGACCGAAGGGGTGGGGCTAGAGTGTGGGGGCGGAGCGAGAACGAGAGGGCGGAGCGAGACGGTGGACGGTGGGCGGAGCGACAGCAAGGGGTGGGGCGCAGACGGGGGCGGGCCCGGCCACCCGGCTCCGCCCCCGCCGCAGGCGCGCCCGCCCCGCCTTCCCGCTCCCCCCCGGCTGCAGCGGCGGTCGAGTGCTGAGAGGGAGGGGAGAGCGGGTCACGACGTTGCCGGGGCGGGGATAACC
Source organism: Hippopotamus amphibius kiboko (assembly GCF_030028045.1). NCBI lineage: Eukaryota > Metazoa > Chordata > Mammalia > Artiodactyla > Hippopotamidae > Hippopotamus > Hippopotamus amphibius. The sequence continues at coordinate 5,326,148 of NC_080193.1, read as the reverse complement.
CCTCACGTGGAGCAGATGAAAGGGCCGCGGCGCGACGCCCGGGGGAGCCGAGTCGAGCCTGCGACCCACAAAGCCGCCGCCGTCGCCGCTATGGGGCTGTGAGGCGTCCGCCCGCGCTCGGTCCTCCGCCGGCCCGCGACTATGCCTGGCCGCGCCCGCCCTCCGCGCCCTCCCGCCTCAGGACCATGAGGCCGCGCTCGGGCGGGCGCCCAGGGGCCCCGGGCCGCCGCCGCCGCCGCCTCCGCCGCCGCCCCCGCGGCCCCCGCGGCCGCCGCCTGCCGCCGCCGCCGCCGCTGCCGCTGCTGCTTGGGCTGTTGCTGGCGGCCGCGGGGCCCGGCGCGGCGCGGGCCAAGGAGACGGCGTTCGTGGAGGTGGTGCTGTTCGAGTCGAGCCCGAGCGGCGACTACACCACCTACACCACCGGCCTCACGGGCCGCTTCTCGCGGGCTGGGGCCACGCTCAGCGCGGAGGGCGAGATTGTGCAGGTAGCTGCCCGCCGCCCGGGCCCCGCGCCGCCACCGCCACAAGATGGCTCCGGGGGCTGCGCCCGTCGACCCCGCCGCGGGCTGGCGGGCGGGCGGGCGGGCGGGAGGGGCGGCGAGGAGGCGGGCGGCATCCCTCCCTGGCGGGCGGGCGGGACGCGGCCTCCAGGGCGCCGCCGCGGGGGGCGAGCGCACGTGGGGGGCTCGGCCTTCTGAAGGTCGGGGGAGCGGGAGGGGGACCCCGGGTCCGGGCACGCACGCTGGGGCAGCCCCCTCGAGCCGTTGGGGCATTCGGTTTGCCTCAGGTGGAAGTCCGGGGAACTACCTGTTGAATGCCAACTTCGGAAAGATAAGTGATGAAGGATGGGGTGGCTTGTTCCAGGTCGCAGGCTGTGCTTCCCACCCGTGCATGTTCTTCTGGGGAGTAGCCAGGCTTGTCTGAGGGGCTGCACAACATCAGGTTCTCCCCTGGAATCTGCCGTCAGCCTCACCTGGGCGCGGTGACCCTCCTGCGGGACTCTGGACAAGCAGCGGCAGGAGGAGAGCAGCGGGAGCTGGCCGAGGAGTTGGGATCGCGGGTGCCCTGGAGTGGCCGAAGCAGGCAGCCCTCGCTGCGTGCCTCAGATTACAGAGGGTGGGAGGGAGGCAGCCTGCCCGCTCCTCGGCCAAGGACTTCTGAAGAGGGCCTGCAGATCCGGAGACAGGGTCGCTCACTGACGGGGCCTCCACCTTGCTCCAGATGAAAGAGGTGTGCATTCCAAAAGGAGCTGGCTAGGGAGAGCTAGCTTTAAGCTGACCCCGGTCTTTCGAGGAGGAACTCTGAGCCCAAGCCTCTGCAGATGGTGAACTGGGTAGATGCCCGCCTGCTTCCTTGGCTATGATTTTATCAACTTGTTAATAGACAGCCAGCGCACCAACTGCGGTTAATATGCGTGCTTGGGATGGGGGCGATTTGAAACGGTTGGCTTGTCTTTGAACCTTTTGGGGGTGAGGGGATGGCTGCAGGGCTCTCAGCTTTGGGCCTTCTGCGGTTTACTCCTGGATGAGTTATGAAGGAAGAGAGGGGGACCGAATGGAGTAACTGCAAGCAGCCTTGCCTTTCCTTTCCTCTCCCCTGGTGCAGACTCAAAGCCCTTCATGGTTAGTACAGGGAGCATTGCAGCTTGGCCCTTAGAGGTGTGTCCTTACATCCCCATCTGAAACTTCTGCAGGATAAATAGAAGGGGAAACACTTGTTTGAGTTCTGTGACTACATGTATGTTAAAGGCTTTTGGACTTTTTTTTTTTTTTTTGATGATGATGTTATAATTGTGATCTTTATAAGATTTAGAGACCATGATCTGCTGAAGATTGCTATACATTTCAGTCGCAACCTTCAAGCACAGTTTGAATCTTAAAGCTTACTCCTTGTTTCTCTTTCAGGCTTTCACTGTGGCCTGATGCCTGTAGAAAATGTTTGATTTACAGCCTCCTAAGAGAAAAGATGTTTTAACGTGGCACTTCACTTTTTGAAGGAGACGTTTGAAGTTTGCGATTTTTATCTGCAGTGTTTTAATTTGTACTCTTTCTCCCTGGTAGTTTGTCTGGCGAGCTATCCATTATGAGTAGTGCTGTGCTTTGGAGATAATCTTGGGTTCGCCATTTAATACAAAATTAGCAGTTTAAACACACCATTTGTAACTATTTTATCCTTGTGAGTGGAGAGATAATGTGTGAATTTGGCAGAAGGAATCTATTCTCTTTTGAAACTTTTTGAAGTACTTATCTAATTCCTTTGTAGTCCATTAGCCTTGCCAAAAAAAAAAAAAAAGTCAACAATTGCTAAGTAAAGAAAAATGACTTAAATGGTATTTAATAAGTTTACCTGTTAAGCAATCACTAATAGGTATCCTTAATTCCCTTATAACTGCAGCAATGCTGGTGAGTTTATCTGAGCTGTCTGAATAGTCATTTCTTGGTGTTCTCACTCTATATCTTTGATAACTTTATTGTGAGGCCTACTTGCCGAACCTCTGCATGTGTACAGAAGGAGCTCGGTGTGGCTTCCTGGGCTGTGTGTGTACAGAGGCTGGCATGCTTTTATTAGTTCTTCAAATACGCCTGAGTGAAAGAACTAGTATGGCCCCTGTCAGCCCCGAAGAAGGTTTTTGTAAGGAAAGCTGATGTTTTAGGACTGCTGAGAGGGAATGTCACATTGTGGGTGAGAAATGAGAATGTACAAGAAACAAATTGATGTTCAGCTTCAGATTAATCAGGTTTTCTAAGTGCCCTTGTTGAACTTTTCAGGCCTCCTTTTATTTACTGTCTTGAAAAAACTGCATAATTTGCTATTTAATATTTTATGGTCTTCAAAGCAAAGTTCATTTTCCTTTAACTAAACCTAAATAGTAGCACATAGAGCATTGCTTTTGTTGTTTCCCATGGGATTCCCATGGGATTCTGCAGCACTGTTGTTCATGCTTTAGGGGAGAAAAGAACCTGTTTGGGAGACTCTCTCCTTTAAGAATTCTAAGATAGGAAATTGGTTTGTATCACTGATTTTTTTCCCTTCCCTGTTGTATGCAGTGAAAGTATGTGTGTGTATGTTTATAGAGTAGATACCTTATCATAGTCTGGTTTGCCCAGATACTCCTAATTAGAGTACCTGTTCATTCATCTGCATGGGTTGGCGTAGAGGGAGGCCTGGTTAAGAAGGGTGTGTGTGTGTGTGTGGTGGTGGGGCTGGGGGTGCAAGGGAGAGAGAAATTCAAACATTGGGATTAGTAACCAGGAGTCTTGGTTCTCTCCTTGTGCATTTTAGGCTTAAATATTGAATATCTTTCCCAAGGTCATCAGTGTGCTCTGGAAGAAGACAGATCTCTCTCTCTCTCTTTTTCCATCTTCATCTGTGAAAGTTGTGAAAACAATGTGTGGCTATTCATTACTTTTATTATCTTATGTATTCATGCAGCATTAAAGCCCATTTGCTTGTAAGTGTCAAGCATACAGTCCAAATGCTGGAGGAAATAATTACACTTTCCTGTAGTTCTGAAGTGTGAAAAGTTAAAGGACTCTTAGATATATTGACACATTTCATCTTTGAACCAATTTGTTGCTATTATTGAGATCCTTATCTGAAACTTTCAGACTTGACTGTTCAACTCAGATGGTTAGTGATGTTAAATAAAGGCCCAATTAAACACTGGCTAGTGGTATGTGGATTGGTTAAGCAAACAAAGAAAATTTGCAAGCTGTAGGTGAAAGATTGTTTTAAGTGGAAATGCATTTTTTTTCCTTGAAGTCAAATATTTAGAAACGTTTGAGAAATTCATTTGTAGAAGAAATCTGAGTGGTAGATTTTGTGTAACTTTAAAATCGGCCTTTCTGGATCCTGGGTTAAGTGTTGAGTTGTCTTGAAAGCAGAGCTTGCTGAGAACATTTAAGAACTAAGCCAGTGCCTTTAGCCATGGGTGGGAGGAGAGCCGAGTGGTGGGTTAGAAAGACTGAGTAAGGTCCTTAAATAGCCAGTGTTAACTAAGGGTATCAGAGAGAATAATTTTAGGAAACTAATTCCTCTTCCTTGTTTCCCTGTCAGTGTGTTTCTGCAGTTTAGCATTTGATCAAACACTTTCTTTTCATCTCCATTTTAAGATAACTTAACAGACCTGCCTCTTAAAAATTGACTTGGCCTGATAGAACAATTGCGTGCTGACAGCTGACCTGGATTTGCACAAAAAGGGATTGCTGACTGTCTTGTCAGAAGGGCCTTCATAGGTTAAAACCAAGCATTTGATTTGGGGGAAAACATTAGGCTGTGTTTTGTGACCTTGTGTATCTGTCTTGTTCCCTGAGATGCTGTAGGGGTTACTAATACAGCTCTGAATGGAGATGAAGGTGGGAGTGGGAGGTAAGTGTGGGGTCCATAGACTAGAGAGGGTGATGATGGCTTCCATTTAGGAGCATTGATTTCATGCAGGGCACTGTGCCAAGCACAGTGTTTGCTTATCTAATCTTTAACATGGAATCAACAACTGTTGTTTACCCATTTTACAGATGAGGAAACTGAGGCTGAGAAAGGCAATTTGACTTCTCCAACATGGCACATCTAGTGAATGGTAAAACCTGGGTTTCAACCCAGGTCTTTCTGGCCCCTTTCTTCCTATTATCACCAGATAAATAGGACTTGGCTGGTTAGGTCCTGACATTAATTCAGGTCTAATTTTTAACAGTCTAGCATAGGGGTTCTTAACCCGAGGGACACAGAGTTGAAGAGAAGGCCTGTGAACCCTTGAAATTATACACACAATCCCGTGTATGTGCACTTTTATTTTCCTGAGGAGGTATATAATTTGGCCCCTTGGTGGGTTCTGTGATGCCCCTCCTCTCCAAGAGGAGAAAGAGAAGCATTCACCTAGTACCCGTTATCAGGTAGCCCATCACTGAGGATTTGAGTGGTGTGATGTGGGGCTCAGGGTGGCAAGAGTTGTAGAGAAGTCTACAGGTTTATGTGTCTCCATCCAGCATGTTCATTTGATAGATTTGTACCAAAGCCCTGTTCTGTACCAGATACTGTACTGCTGTTGTCTTCTGGAGTTCCCAGTCCCTTATAGAGCCAGACGTGTGTGTCGGTAAATAATTCTTCCCAACTGGGTTTCCCCTACACAATAGAGCCCTTAGTCCTGAAGGCATCCATTGTCTCTAAGGGATTAAGTTCTCTCCTCTGCATCTATCTGATAGCAGTTAAATCCATCATCCTCTGCAGAAGTGAGAGGATAGTCACTCCAAGAATATTCTGCACTTTATATTGAATCGCTATGTTGTGTACCTGGAACTAACATAATGTTGTAGGTCAGTTATACTTCAATTAAAAAAAAAAGAATGCATTTAGATCGTGAAAGGCAGGAAGGTGAGGCTCTTAATGCAGGGTGTGGGAACGTGGAGTGCAGATGTGTGCCTTTTTCGTTTCACTGGAAAATGAAATGGAGCTTCCATCAATGTTGAAATGCCTAAAGAGCAACTCTATACATCTTCCCTGTGGACCTGGGCACAGGGCTCTTTGTTTTTGTTCATCCTTGGGTCCCCAGTGCCTGCTGCTTATCAGATACTCGCTATTTAGTGAATGAATGATGGATTCAGAGTAGACACCAGGCAGGCAGTGGGTCTTAATGGGCTTGGATTAATTGATGAGAACAACTTCGTTTGCTTTGGCTAATACATTCTGGGATTAGCTTTCCTTTTTGGTTGCTCTTTCCAGAAACTTGCTTGATTAGATGGAAAGAATGGTTCTGGTGGACCCACTGGTATTATAATGCCAGGTTGTATGAAAGTGACCTGTGTGCACATGTTCAGGGGCAGAGTACCTGGCATTATAAAGGTCTGAAGACATGCTTTTCTTGATAAAACACTGATTATTGGAAAAGCAATAATGTGGACAACTGTTACGGGGTGGACAGGCACATGGAGAATAGTTCATGGCCAAGCCCTAGTGTCCCTGGGAATAACTAAAGGTTTGGTATTCAGAATCACCGTTAACCTGAATATATGTCATGTGAAAACTTTGCTTCTTGATGTGTTTCCCACGTCTGGAGAATGCAGATTTGCAGTTCATGACAAAAATGACATTTAAATACATCTTAATAATCTGAAGAACCAGACTTAGCCCTTTAATGTGTTGGATAAGGAGACTAATGTCCCAAGAAGTGAAGGGCCAGGGCCACGTGGGGAGGTAGAGATGACCCTGCAGAACTGTTCAGGTCTCCTGACTCCCAGGCTTGGACCTTTATGTCATCCTTGGCTGTACCTGGGCCAAGTGTGCCAGGGAGACTGATACAGAGGCGTGCTTTAAGGTCAGGTGTATAGTTGGGGAAAGCCAGGCCTCTTAAATCTGCACGTTGGATTTAAGTGGTTGCTTTTCTCCTTTAATTTAGATTTTGAGTAGCTCAGCCTTCCTCTGTCAGAACTTTTAAAAATAGGTAGTAATGATCACATACTTCCTGCGTGCCAGGCCCTAGGCACAGTGCTGTGCTTACACTTTAAGAGACGAGGTAAATGGGATCCCGCAGGTTTTCAGATGAAGAAAGTAAGCTCAGAGAGGTAGAGTCACATATGGAAGTCACTGAGCAGGGTTGTTAGCAAGGGTCAGATTCAAACTTAGCTCTGTGTGATTCTCAGCCATTTCTGTTTTTACCAGACTGCTTCACTTGGCACTTTCTTCTGCTTGGGATGAGATTATGGCAACTGATGGTGGAATTTAGAGTTGGTAACCCAGACTGATGGACCAAGAAATGAGTCTGTAACTTCAACTGAGAAAACCCTCTGCCCTTAGAGATTTCTTACCCACCCTTCCTTCCTTCCTTCCTTCCTTCCTTCCTTCCTCCCTCCCTCCCTCCCTCCCTCCCTCCCTCCCTCCCTCCCTCCCTCCCTTCCTTCCTTCCTTCCTTCCTTCCTTCTTTCCTTCCCGTTTTCTCTTCTTTTTTTAATCACACAGTCTCATTCCACCTTGTTTTTTCCATGAGGAGCCATTCTGCCAAGGTTGAAGAGGGACCAGTGACTTGAGTATGCGACTGTTGCTTGATGGCACGTCCGTTGTTTTTTGGCTTTGGGAAAGTTGGAATGGCTGTGGCGCTCTGGCATTTAAAGGGATTTCTGATGTGAGACACACCTCCTTCCTGTGGCCGGCACTTTAGAGCCATTTCGGAGCCTGCATGGCTTTCTCCAAAGAGGCCCCATCCTGTGTCCATTGCCTGTGTCCTTTACACAGTCTGCATGTTCCCTGTGATTTGAAATTTGATTTAAAAGATTGTAAGAACCTAAAGCCGTGGCTTCTCCCTGTTCATTCCATCCTCCTGGCTGTTAAACCTTCCTGTGGGTTTGCATTCCCGCAGTGGACAGGCATTCACTGCTGCCTTCTGTCCCCCGACCCTGTGCGGGGCGAGGCAGCAGGTGGGGACGAGTGAGACACTGGCCCTGCCTGCAGGCAGCTGAGTGGAGGGGGCCGACAGCGTGCTAACCACAGGTCCTCCCTGGTGGGACATACCTGTGGGATACTGAGGGTACTCCCAGGTGCTACGTGTAGGCCTGGGCAGCTCATTCTGAAGAAACACGTCTGTAATGACACAGGATGTGGATTTGGGCCTTCTGGCCCTTTCCGACTCATTTTTTTAACCTACCTTTGGGGTTAAAGCTGATAACCCCTTTGTGGAGACGTGCCTTTATACCTGTCAAACAGGATGGGGAGGCCATAAAGAGTAGAGGTTCTTTGTTCCATTTGCAGCTTGAATGAGATGTTTTAAAATCTGACTTTTAGCGGCTCTGTTGACTCATGATAGTGTGAAGAGAATGAGGTCAGCTGGCCTATTGTGGTTCAAGGGAGAGCGTTTTATTTTCATTACCCTTTAGATGTGTTGTAAGACTTGATATTAACCCCCTTCTTTCCCCAGCAGCCAGTGTCATATAGTTGTTTAGAAACTCATTGTGTAGAGTTGACTTGGTGAAAACAGGCTGATGATTCTAGAAGTTTCACAGGGAATTTATGTTGGAATGGGGGCTTCTGGTCTCCTGGTGCAGAAGCTGCTGCATTTTAAAATTAAGAGATTAGGGGTGGTGCTCGATTAGATGTGTGTATGGGAAACCATTCAGTGCTGTAAGAATTTAATTAAAACTTGATTTTCTACTTAAACTGAGTATGCTAACTTGTCAGCAGACATTTATTGAGTTCCTACTTGAATACAGCCTAGGGAAGAAGTAGCTTTTATGCACCCACAATGCAGTTTGTGATGTACAGATGTCATTTTCATGATTTCTCCCATACAAATTTGGGCAGTTGAATTAGCTGCACTTAACAGAGGAAACCAGGGCTGAGGGTGTAAGTAAGCTTCTCAAGGCCATAGAGCTGGGACTGAACTTGGGTTACTTGAAGACAAAGCTCACTGACCCACTTGCTTAAGGACGTGGGTGTATTTTGATACGATTTGGGCAAAAATGTTAGAATAGATTCATTTTACATTACCTCTCGTCAGGGCCAAAATTTTCCTTTAGAAAAAAATGATCTGTAACTTGTTTTTTAATTATAAAAATAATACGTTTATTGTAGAATACTTGGAAAATATAGAAAGGTATGAAAAAGAAAATCAATCCCTCTGCCTACACGTAACCTCTGTTAACCTTTTTTGTTTTGGTGTATCTTTCTTTTTTTCCTATGAACTTAGAGGGATTTTTAAGAACATTGGAAAAAGTTTTACATAGTGTTTATAACCCTTCGTGTACTTTGAGTATTTTTCTTATACTAATAAATACTCTGAAACATTTTTAGTGTCTTGTTTTTCATTATTATAAGTCATGCTGTGAGGAACATCATTTTTCTACCTCTTGATTGTCTTCACACAATCAAATTCTAGAATTGGGACCACTGGGTCGAGAGGTATGAACATTTTTCATGCTCCTGTTGTGTTGCCAGTCGCTCTGCAGAAGAGTGGTTCTAGTTTATACTCCCCATCCAGCTCAGCACACGTGTTTCCATGCACCCCGACTCCCAATGGGTAGTATCTATTTCTTAAAAAAAAAAAACCCAAAACCAAAAAAACACGTCAAAAACCAACTTCATAAAAGTTATATCCTATCACTTAGGAAATGGTGAGGATCTGAGTTATGACTGACGTCTTCATTGAAGGGATGGTACCTGGGTCCCTCCGTTGTAGGTGTATTGAGCACGATCCAGGAGCAGCTGCCCTAGTGCTCTGGGCAGGGACCCAGCGGCTGGCCAGGCAGATGGCCGTGCTCCGAGGCCTAGAGGAGACTTCATGGGAGGGACCACTGCACTGTCGGCACAACAGACTGTGGCCCAGGAGGGTGCTGCTGCACTTGATGTTTTCTGCCCTGTCTCTTTCTCTGTCCTCTCATTCAGAGTGACGCCGTGGTGTGTGACGGGCAGAGATGCATGAGAGCCAAGCACTAGATCATCAGGGTGCCTTTAAACAGCAGGCCTGTGGGCTGAAAATGGCTTCCTGTTATTTTGTTTGATCCCTGTTAAAAATCTAGAAATTTTATATAAAAATCCGGAGCTTTGGCTGTTCCTGAAAAATGAAAAGACCTGGCAATGTCAGGTCCACATTCCCACTTGGCAACAGCCTGCCCCAGTGGAACAGCAGCTGACCTTTTCAGATGAGACACAGGCCCCAGTTTACAAGCTTCTGTTGCATTGCAGCGGCTTGCAGGGCTCACTGGTAACGATCCGGTGTCTACCAGCGCCTGGGCCCTGTGGGCACTGGTGTTGACCCGCCTTTCTATCACTGGAAGTTCTGGAGCTGAAGTATTTTAAGTTGCGCTTGGCAGGTCTCTGTTCTCTCCTTCCACCTGACATGCAGATGGCCGTTAGTGGCTTTTTGACACCTCACTGGACTGTGTGAGCCTCAAGTTCTGCTACTGGGGAGGGCCACACCGGCCCTGGGGTGACCAGAGTGCAATGTGTGCTTCTGTTTTCTAGAGCCATTTGGCCTGCACCTTCATTACCATCTTTGTCCCTTCTCCCTTTTCTCTCCTTGGTTTCTTTTGTCTGCGAGAGTTCCTGTTTGAGTTGGAGGGCACCCTGGAATGCCGTGGGTCTGCTCTCCTTTTACAGTGAGGGCGCTGTGGGCAGGGGGCCTCGAGCCTTGGGTCACCAGGGGAGCTGGGGTTAGAACTCAGGTCTTGGCGTTCCCAGGTGCTGGTCTTTCTAGAGCAGCATCCCGCTCTGACGCTCGGGTTCCAGCAAGTCTTCCTTGTGCTTTAGGGCCCCCTGTGAACTTTCACCCTTATTACCTTGTTTCATCCTCCCAGCTAGGAGTGCCTTCCCTGGATTCTGCCCAGAAGGCTGTCTGCTATTCAGGTTGTCCCAGTTGCCAAGGCTTGTCCCACACTTGACGTAGAATGCTTTTCTTTGTACCTAATTGTATGCTTTTACTTAAAGCATTTTACATTGTGTGTTCAGCACCTTTATGCGATTTTTGGAACCATCGCAGGGTACCCAGAGACTTGGCATCTTTTCAGAAAGTGCCTCAGTCTTGGAATAGGTGGCAAGCAGGCAGCTAATGGCATGTAAAGAATGTTGCGAGCTTGACTTGCAAAGCCATTTCAAAGTTTAAATCAGGGTAGCTTGTGGCCAAGTAAGGGGAAATGGTGAATTTGCTGTTTCCTTGCTGACCTTTCCTCTTCATGCCAGGTGCTGCCCAAGCATCTCCCTGCCTTACTGTCTCTCTCCTCCCAGCAGTTCTCCCCCTCCCCACCAGATTCATCTTTCCAAAGTAACCTCTCATCTTGTCATTCCCTTGATCAAAATCTCCCAGTGCCATCCCATTGCTTACTAGTGACCAGAGCACAGAGACGGCCTGGGCCTCAGGCCTGGGTCCTGTGTGTTCCCGCCCTTATTTCCTGAGTGGGTCCTGGGCTTTCCTCCCTCTCTGCCCTTGGTTTCAGATTGCACTTCTGCGGGAATACATTTCTACGCTTCACGTTCTTGACCCCCACCTTTGCCTCCAACTCTCCTATCCTCTCTCCCAACACTTTCGCCTGTGGTCAAACTTCCAGCCCTTCCCATCAAGGATTTCTAAATTCTATTGGTGGGTTCTTTTGACTGAAACACTCCATTCTTCACTTCTTAGCTGGTCTTCAATACGTTATTCTTTTATTAATATTTTCTTTTCCCCACAAAATCATAGCTCCCAGCAGATAGGGCTTGTGTCTCCCTCATCCCCCTGTTGCCCTGCAATAAAACTCTTATTTATTGTTGAAATTCGTCTAGATCATGATACTTTGGGATAGGGTAGTGATGGAGATGTTAGTGTGGCCAGAAAAAGACTTGCTTTTTGAGGGAGAGCTTCCTGAGAGTGTAGAAACAATTCACAAGACATAGGTGTGTCCTAGGGCTATTCCACATAGTTGGGATGGACCAGACTCAAAATAATTTCACCTTGCCGCTGTTCAAAAGGAGGTGGGGTAAGGACTCAGCACCATCTGACTCCTCCCAGGCTGGCGTGTGGCTCCCTGGGTGCAGTGTTCAGAGCATGCTGGAGAAGAGACATCTCAGCCTGACTGTAGGCTTTTAGCAGGTATGTTTTATTTAAATATGAACAATATTTTGGTGTCACTTAGAAAACTGGCATATTGGGGAATAGTAAAAGTTATTTGTAGCTCCAGAATGACCCATCCTTACTTAAATTTGTACCATATTCTTTCCTTGATCCCCCTCCCTCTAGCCTTGAAAGTTCTGGCTGAGCCTGTGTGTAGGTGCTGGATGGGAAGCAGTTTTAAAGGACTGCACTAGTATTTCTAAAGAGACCAGGAGACTGCAAGTGGAAGAAATTTAGATTTCAGTTTAATGAATGTGATTTTCTACTCTTTAAGGGACCTACTATAAGCATTTGGGAATTATTAAGTTATTGCTCCGTTATGTACATGTTGGCATGTTGAAATTTTTTTGGTTATTGTTGCTGTTTTTTGTGGAACAGTGGCTATTATTTGGGTGCTGGGACCTTCAAGAATATTCCAGAGTCTACCCATGATGTGTTATATTTCACTTGTACTAGAGGGTTGTCACGCCTTTTCACGGCATGTCCGCTCGGAAGTGTTCCGGTGCCCATCAGTAAATGCCACCCTCACCCCGGGAGTTAAATGAACAGCTAATGTGTAGTTTTGAAACTTAGGTGTTATTAGGTTTAAATCCTTAGGACACATATAAACTTGCTTGGCATTAAATGTGCCGTATGGGTGATTCAAGTTCCAGTGGCAGTGGTAATTTTTGCATTTCCTGACTCTTGTGTTTAAATTTGCAGTCTCAACATTGCATCACCATAGGTTTTCACATTTAATGAATATTTATGTTGAGCCGAGTTCTATACGAATGCGGTGGTTTCTGACTTGATTACAGCTTGCTGTGTGCTGTGGCCAGGAGTGCCCTACAGACAACAGAGCTGGCACACGTCTCAGCATGCCAGGCCCTGGCGGATGTGGTTAGGGACCACAGTGACTGGTGCTCTGGTTGCCATGCCAACCTTGTTTTTGGAAGGGGGAGGCTCTGAAACAGCAATGGGATGGGGGTAGAATGGTTTTGAATATTCCAAGTGAAATTGTTTCCTATATGTGCTCCTACAAGAAGATGTAGAAAACTCTAGAATTCTTACTACGTGCTCAGATAACATTAATCTTCTTAATAATTAGTTTTCTTAATTTACTTAGGCAAGGCTGTTTTAATTGTCCTCTTGCAAACTTGTCAGACTTCACATATGAATGTCTTCCCTGCTTGCTGCAGGGTAAATAGGGAATCTTTTGTGTCTTAATATTTACAAACCCCTTCCTCCCAGCTCCTGCCAACATCCCTTGCCCTTTGATAACTCTAATCCAGTGATGGCTAATTGGGGGAGGGGAAGGGGAAGAAGAAGAGGGGAATGGTTGGGGGACTCCCCTTCCCCAGCTCCTTATCCTCATTCCTCCTTAATCCCCGTTTTAAGAAGGCTTATCCTGTCCCCTCCCTGGTCGTGTATATTCAGCAGAGACTATGGTGGCAGGTGCCATCACCCATAAGTGGGATCTTAGGATGCTCAGCTCTCCAGGTTTGGCATTCAGAGCTGGGACAGGAAGAGGAATGATGTGCCCCCGGCATCCAGCACTGGAATACTGTCTGCCCCTTTGGAAATGGTGTCCCACATAATCAGTTCTGTGGTGCCTGGTGTTGTGCAGTGAAAGGTCCAGAAGGGAACTGATCAGGCCTGGTAAGCCAGATGGGAGCCCCAGATGGCACGGTGGGATGGGATGCTCAGGCACCATCCTCTGTCCCAGCACCTCTCTGTGGAAGGAGACCCAAGCCTCTGGAGGCTGGGCTTGTGCAGCTTCATCACTCAGGCAGTCCCGTGTTGTAGAGGGCCTGCCCTCAAGGCTCATCTCATAGAAAAGCAAGCCCCCCACCCCTTGAATGGAAACTTACTATTTCAGAAGGGGATGCTGACCACACATTTAATCGTTGCTTGCTGACTTGGAGTCACCTGTGTGACTCTCCAGTAGATCATCTCATCTTCAGGGCAGGGCTGGTGTCTCAACCTTTTGACATTTCCCCACTCCGACACAAAGGGTTCCTTTGTGTGAAATAGGAAGAGCTGTCCCTTCCTCAAGATACCTGGCTTGTTTGCCCTAATGTGGATCTAGGATGACTCCAGAAGTGGACACCGCCCCTAGAGTTGTGCAGGCACAAGGCACCTGTCTGCAAGTCCTTCCCTCCTCCCTAGTGCTTCTCTCTCAGCAACGGTGATTTGCCACTCCTGATTTCTGTCGTCCATTCCTAGAACACCAGGGAACCACGTTTGCCAGAATTGAGTGTAGCGTTAGGAAACAAGTAAGGCGTTTAGTACGTGGATTCTTGACATCTGCTTTGGCTGCTTTTTTGCTTGGTGCTGACTGGAGTGGGGTCCTCGGGCCTTGGGTGCATTACGATGAAATGGATAGGCCTTTTGTGGAGCAGAAATGGCACCACCATTTTATGGGAGAAGACACACGTCTTCCTAGTACCAACTTAAAAATTAATTTTCAGTCTATAACCTGGTTTGGGTGTAAGTTCTCTTTAGTTCTGTGTTACAACCTTGAGCCAACTGTATTTGAGAGGAGTTGGGACAGCACTTCCATGTCATGGGACATTGGTGTGGCTATTAAAAGCAGGAGTCTGCACCTTTGCTATATGGACACTGAAGGTTTTTCGGGTTCCTTAAACTGTTGTAAATTTTGCAGAACAGAGTGGTTCTGGATTTCCTTTGCTGATGGGAGAGGTAGCAGAGCACTGAGTCTGGAGCCAGACTGCCTTGGCTTGGACCCGACTCTGCCAGTTACCTGTTGTGGGAAGGTGACTTTGCCTCTCTGGGTCTCAGTTTCTTCATTTGCGCAGTAGAGGTGAGTCACAGCTTGTGCTTGGTGTCTAGTGACGATAAGGACACTGTCGTGCATAGTGACGTCACGTCCTTCACAGATGCTCACACGTGTGGTGTAGTTCTCAAAGGGCTGAAAAATGTTTATTCTAAAGTCGTAGTTTATCAAGGTTAAAGAATTCAAAGATGCTAGTCGTTGACAAGAGAAATGATCATATCGTAGGTATCATTTTCCAACATACTCAGTGCCTGACCACTTGCACCTGTGTCCTTTCTCCCCTGGGAGTGCTCTGCGAGGGGCTGAGGTGTTCACACCTTGCTGATCCTTCTTTCAGCTCTGTGTCCTGGCGGCAGTGGGGGCAGGCTTTGCTGCAGCTCCATCTTATCCCTGCACTTTACAGCTAGATCACCATCCAAGCTCCGAGCTCTGTCACTTGGGCTCATGTACACAGACACACACACACACACACACACACACGCACATGTGAACTGCAAGCTCAGTGCATAGGAGGCTGGGTTTCTAGGCCAGCCCGCCTGTTGTCCCTGAGGCCACTTGGCCTGCACACAGGCATGACTGCTCTGAAGGGAGGCAGAGTGGTGGCTTGCTTCTTTGGATCTGGCCAGGGCACGTGGAATGTTGTGATGTGCTAAGGCTCTGCTCTGGGGGCCTAATTATGTGGGACCTGTGGCAGGCACAAGTGACTTCAACGCTTGGTTTGATCCGGTGTGCAATTATGCCAAAGCAAATACTTTATTAATCTTACCCCCCCCAAGTTAGACACATGGACTTTTTCTAAAAATGGGAATGATAGGAGTGCATTGTGGGGTTTTTTTTAAACTCCCCCCACCCCCTCTGCCAAGACTGGGCAGTGCATTCCTCTCCTTGAATGGAGATGGTAGTTTCCATCTCTGTCTACCCCCTTCTCGCATATTCCTGAGACTGGGTGACGGAAAGATGCCCCTTTCTCTTCTGTGCAGGTGTGTTTTCTCCTTGCTTTCTCCAAGAGGTTACTGCTTCTTGCTACTTCAGGGCCAAAGAATCTTGCTCCTGAAAGGATCTGCCGTCTTGATGGAACTTTCCTAAGTGGGGACTCTTCTGGTTTCTTTAGGATCCTGATCCTGAATGTGTGTAGGAAAACTGCTGGGTGACTTCCTGCAGTGACCTTGAATGTGTCTGGCGAGGGTCAGCTGTAATTTCTCCTGAGGCACGTGAGCGAGGTCAAGACATGAAGAGCTTCCACTCGGCACCCTCAGAGTGTCTTAGGTGAAGGGCCCACTCACAGGACAGGTAGAATGCATCTGGTATTGAGAAGTGAGGTCACTCTTACCCAGTACACATTGAGAAAAAAAAAAAAGCCTCTAAATAAGCAAGCAACCTAACCTCACCTTGAAAACAATTCTGGGCCAGCCTCCTCCTTTCTCTTCACTCAGCCTCTGAGGGGACCCGGTGGGATTTACCAGCTTTGAAGTCCTAAGGTGCTATTTTAATACTTTTCTTTTACACTGCAGGTTTCGGGACCGATTTAACTAGATTCTGGAGGGAGCTCACTTTACAGCATTCTTAAGAGCTCGGACAATCTTGAAAGAGTTAAACTCTAATTAGCTCATTCCTAAGGTATTTAATGCCCTTATTAAAACTCAACTGCTCGTTTGCTTTTTTCTTTAGTGAATCAGATTTCTCGAGGAGCTGAGCCCTTGCTCCTCAGATCACAGGCTCACATGTTGAAGCTGGCAGTGCTAGAGGCTAGTTCCTATCTGTGTGACAGCATTTTTAATTTAACAGGACCGCCTTTGATGTTCCCAAATATTTATAGGCAGCTTTAGATCATTTCAGTGTGTGCTTTCTTTTTCTTTTCTTCTCTCTCTCTCTTTTTTTTTTCTCCAAACTGGAGCAAGAGTTCTTCCTCATGCAGCAGCCTTCCTTTTATCCTGTTAGTTTATTTTTGTTTCCTTTGCAGCTTTGGTGAAGGCTCTTTGGCTGCATTCACACACAGGATTGACCCTTCCTTTTGCTTCTTTGGTAAAGGCCACCTCTCTGTATCATCTGCCTGCTTGAGACTGCTTAAGGCGCTTCACTTCGTCCCTTGACTTTCTAGAGGCTGAGGCTTTTTTCTCATTTGGCTCAGGAATCTGCTCTCTGGCTGACCTGAAAGCTTTCAGATCCACGCAGAGACCTGGGCAATGTGTGTGGAGGTGTCTCTTTATGGGTGACCAGGCTGTGCTGTCCTACTCTGCCTGTGCGTCTTGTCCGGGCCTCAGCAAGTTATGATTTATGATGTAACTTTGGCAGAGACTGTTGTAGCTGGGGCAGGAAATACAGATAGACAGAACTCTGTCCTGATCTTTGCAGGCTTGCTCCATTTGGCTTTGCTGGACTTCCTGGCTGAAAGTAATAGAGAATCATCGACTTCAGGCTCAGGAATGGGAAAAACAGACCTGCGATGTCGATTTGTTAAACCATTAAGGAAAAGGAAAAGGAAACTTTGTACCAATCAAATCAAATGACAGGACAGAGGACAGTGGTTTCTCCAGCCTGGACTTGGGGTAAACATTCTGCTTGTGAAACAACCCAAGTTATTCCCTCTCGGCTGCTGTCACTTACCTGGGCCTGGAACCTTTCGTGGCTGCTTCCATCGCTGCTGGCTCTGCCTCCTCCTGCATGGAAGGCTTTTGGGGCTGAAGGTCACAGAGGTGGTTGGTGAAATATCTGAATGAATGAATACCATGGTAGACACTGTTGTTAGGGCTTTACACTGTTGGTGCCACTAGACCCTCAGGATGATTCTGAGCGATAAGAAGTTCCATCCCTGTGTTTCTAGATGAGGACACCGAGGTGCAGGGAGGTTTAACACAGAGAAGCTGGCCTGGAGTGCAGGACTGTGTTCCCAGCCTCACCGTAAGGTAGTTTGAGGCAGGTAAATCTGATGGCGGTCTGCTGACCACTTATAGCTAAAAGTCTTTTTCATCTAACATCAGCTGCAAGTTGCATTCTTGAGAGTTCAGAGCTGATCAGACTCTTGCCGTGGAAGCGGCACAGTGGTGGAGAGCACAGCCCTGGAGTCAGACCAGTGTTTGCATTCGAGCTCTGCCACTGCCAGCTCTGTGCCTTTAGCCAGGTGACCCAACCTCCCTGAACTACTGTTTCCTCATCTCGAACATGGAACAGTATAGCTTGTACCTCCAAAGGATGGTGAGGATTAAATGAGATAAAATATGTAAGGCATCCAGTAAGTGCTTAATACATGTTAGCAACCGTGGCTTTGCTCCTGTAGGATCATCACCCTCAAGGAATTCACTGTCCTGCCAGAAAGACAGGTAAAGCAGGTGACTGTGATGGCTGCAGCAGAGATGTGCTGGTGCTTAGCAGAGGCCCAGGACATAGCCACTGGCTTGGGTGTCTATCTCCTTTCATTCAGCAGATGTGGATGGAGTGCTTGCCCTGTGCTAGGCCAGGCCTTTGAGTTACATTCCCCTCCCCCTCCCGAAATTTCCCTTTCCCTTGGGGGAATTTGAGTTAAAATGTTAATTACCACCTGGAGAAAGATTTCCTGAAGTCATTTTCACATGAAATCCCAAGGTGCCAAATGGGCATTTGACAGTTTATCTCTTATGGCTTTGTGTTATCCTTCAACTGTTATTTTAACCTTATCTAATTTCCCCCTAATTTTCCCGGTCTCTCATACATGAGAACTGTACCTTCCTCGAGAATGTACAAGCGCCTTGCCGAGGGAGCAGGTGGTCATCCTTTTGTTCCTTACGGTGCCCAGATGGTGTCCGTGCCTTCTCATGGTCTGGTTCCATGGGGATTTGTTGATAAGATTTTGCTTTGATTTGGTTTTCCAACCCAGCACCATATTCAGATTTGATTACTGGCACTGTAGCTTTTTTCTCTGCTTAGTTTCATTGTCTCTGTCATTGGCTGTCTGGAAACATAAGTCCCTTTCTTCACCTCCCCACCCCTTTGCAAGCTGCAGGGATGGTTATGAAGGAGAACTTTTAACTACCCACTGTGTGCGTGGTCCAGAGTGGCTGGTTCATAACTGTCATTTGTTGAGTTGATTGATAACATATTTAACCAAATATGTTAAATATTTTTAACAAGCAATACAATTGAACAAAAGATACAGATGAAAGGCAGTTGCTATTGTCTTCTGTATACTTTTAAGAACCCAAATAAACCTTTTTTCCAAAATAAATTTAAGGTTATTTCTGTGCCTTTCTTGTGGAGTTAGCGAGCTTTCAGTGGGAGGTGGGTGTTTTTTAAATACACTGTTGGGTCTGAAGCTAAAATGATGCTCTAACTACTTGTGGACCATGAACATAATGTTAATTTTTTACTTGGCTCTGTTTGAAGGTACGACCAGGGTGGGTCATTCCATTCAGCATTGGTACCTAGGCTTTCTTTAAATAGCATGCTTAACTTCACATTAAAGAAGCTTATATTCAGCTAAATCAACAACTGATTGATTTTGGAGGAGGGTTCGGAAGAAGGGTGAGTGAGAGAGAGAAGGCAGCATGCATCTGAAACTTGCTGCAGGTCAGCTCGGTAGTGTCCTTGAGAATTGAGCAAAGCCGATTTCTTTCCAAAGAACCTCCAACAACCTCTATGCTTACTTACCTTCTCTTGGGCATCTTGGTGGCGTTGTT
This sequence comes from Hippopotamus amphibius kiboko, assembly GCF_030028045.1. Lineage (NCBI taxonomy): Eukaryota > Metazoa > Chordata > Mammalia > Artiodactyla > Hippopotamidae > Hippopotamus > Hippopotamus amphibius. The sequence goes on along the minus strand of NC_080193.1, from coordinate 5,307,160 downwards.
TTGTCCTTGGTCTCCAGTACACTCCAGCCATGGATAAGGATAAGGCAGTAGTATTTGGAAGCACATCTCCAAGCAGTGTTGGGTAGCGTGCAAGGCTGTTTTGGAGGGGAGAAGTGGGCGTCACTAGCAAATCTGGACAGAAAGAAATCCAGGAGGGTTGAATTAGTCCCCCTGGAGCCTGAATGGGGCGATGTTTGTGTTTTCTAATGATACTTGTGGACCATCCACTTGCCCCGTGTCCTGTGGGGCATATCTGCCCCACTCTGGGTGTCAAAACTAGGAGCAAAAGCCATTCCGCATCGCACCCCTTCCTCCTGCTCAGCTGGATTGTTGATTGCACGGTCAGACATAGTGTGGTTTTGCTCAGGGAAGGAAAGGCCTGCATTGATAGTACAGTGACAGGACCGGTGCTTGCAGTTTGGGTGTTTGTAATTGGGGATTAGAGCCGTCTGGGCAGGGAGCAAAGATGAAGGTAATGGTTGAGTAGAGACCTGGGTTTCCCAGGCCAGGCCTCATGTCTCAGTTGGGCCTTTTAGGCACACTTGCCTGAAGAAGCTTTTTTGGTTTTGAACTACTTTCCAAAACTGCGAAGTCCTTCCTGGTCTTAAGTCTTCATGGAAACTTGCCCTTTGGGGATGGGCAGCACCTAGGAGCCAACAGCCTCTAAGTGTCGACTGTCCTGGGGGCTTCCTGTTGTCCTTGTGTGCTGCCCTGCTGTGGACTCTATCTCTAGACCAGGATGGTTTTCACTTGTCCTGATTTTCTCAGGAAATAATCAAACTAAAACTGCTGTTACTGGTATAGGATGATTATGCAAATCTGGTCCATATGCTTATGTTCCTGGAAATGTTCAGCAAAAAGAAGAAAGTGCCTTCCTCTGGCTCATGTACTTTTCTCATGTAGGCAATGAATTTGATGAAGTCTGGTTTGTGCCCGTGGCCTCGGTTTCTCTGCTAGACTTTGGGCCTGAAAGGTAGTAAGAAGAAAAGTGAGGTAACGCAGTGCTGTCTTCTGTGGATTGGAGCAGCCCCAGTCTCTTCACCACAGTCTGCCCTGTTCCTGTGCGCTTGGCCACGGTGGTGGAGCCTCGGGTGTTTAAAGGTGTGACTGGTTGTGCCTAGTGCCCTCTTTCCTGGAGCGGTTTGGTAGATGTGGGCTTAACATTTTCTGGATAGTGTTCACAGAATCACTCCTGGCCTCCTTTTTAGTATCTGGGGGTGGGCAGGGGAGGGCTTATGGGCCAGTGGGAAAGCCAGAATGTGTCCCCGAGTTGGCGACATGGCTGGACTGAGTACCACATGCCTGGGGCTGCGGGAAAGTGCCTAGAATTGCTGAGAAGTTCCTGGGGGCGGGCCTCCAGCTGGGTTCTTAAAGAAGGCTGCCCTTTGGATCTCAGCCCTGCCAGCCTATGGGTGGGTGGGTGGGGGGCATTCCTTGCTGAGACCCAGGCTGGGTTGGCATCCCATGGGGCTTTTCCTCGCTTGTGGGGGTAACAAGTAGACCAGGACGCTGCCTGGCGTGGAACGTGCTCGTGGCAGAATGAGGCGTGGCTAGGAGACAGGACGCCTGATCTGCTCCCCAGTCTGTCACATAAGTGGGACCCGAGGGGAGCCAGCCTCCCTGTGCCTCAGCCTTCCCATCTGTAAACTGGGAGTGGGGGCTGGGTGAGATGCCTGGAGGCTTAGATCTGTGTTGCCGGGGGTGGGGCAGGAGCAGGAAGGGGGAGAATCACCCAAACTAGAGAACCAGGGAGGGAAGTGAGCTTCAGAGGGCGAGTAGGGGATAGACAGGAGGGGCTTCCAATGCCAGGAAGGATGTTTAAGTTTTTGTAGAGACTGATGGGTCCCACAGCCACATGCGGTAGGTGAGGTCTATGTGCATGGCGGGATTTTTGATAACACAACCTCCCCCTGGCCTGTGTTCCCCAGCAGCATGGTTTGTAATCACACCAGCCCATCAGCCCAGGGAGGCTCAGTCAGGGGCTGTGCTCTCCTCTCCCAAGAACAGCCTGGAATGTAAGGGAGTAAGTGACATTCGAGTGAAAACTTTGAATTCACTTTATTAAAGATAAATAAATTACATGCCAACTTTGGCCTTTAACTGTTATTACTAACAAATTGCTCTCCACCCATACTCTCAACCATTCATGACACCCTGGGGAAATTTGCTGCTGTGGCCCTTTTTTCTGAGAGTTTTAAAAAATATATCATGTGTGCATGGAAACTTTGGGGCAGAGACGATTCATCAGCTGCCTTTCAAGTTCTGCCCATAACCCATCAGTTGGGGCTCCATCTGTTGACAGTCCTGGGTTTCAGAAGAGAGATTTCGAGGTCCGTTAGGATTAGGCAATAGAGGGACAGGCTGGTTTGGACATTTTTCTGGTTATTGACAGGCCTTACTGTGGCTTCTCCCAAATGAATGAGGAATATATTTTTCTAAATCCAGCCACTGAGCCAAATGAGCTACACTAGGATAAACTCTGTTTGTTTACAAATTATGTAAGAGAAGGGCCTGGCCATTAAATTCTTCTGGGCCAGAATTCCTCCCCCTCTTGAAAGTTGTAATCAAACTAAACAAACACTTTCCACAGGAACTAACTCCCTCCTGAGAAACAGAAGCAGATGCTCCTGGGAGGCCTTTGGTGACTTTGGAATGTTTAAAGTAGAAATATGTAACCAAGGTGAAGTTGTTCCAGAAACATCACTTGCTCTAGCCAGGACCAAAGCACATGTAAGCTTTTTAATTTACGGCAAGAGGTGCAGAATGATCTGGGCCAGTCCAGGCGGAATTTTCTCTAGAATGTTTAATTTTGTTTTCATCTTTCCTTGCTTCTCATAGCTTCAGCTCTTTGTGACCTTTATTCCTTTACGCTTAAGTAACTTTTTTTTTTTTTTAAGCTTGATCCTTATCTCTTAGCTATGCTGGATTACATCTGGGGATCAGGGAGTCCTCCTCCTAATCAAAGCACTCAATTCTTGCCTCTCTGTCCCTAGGAGAGATGTCAGGTGCGGAGCAAACACTCCAGGGGAGGGAGACTGAGGCTGCCTTGCCTTTGTTGTTGTCCCAGTAAGATGTGCTTTTGGGGATAGACACAGACCATCCAGGCTCAGGGACACAGTTTCCCAGCTTTTGCTGATTTGGGTCTTTACCAGGCGGCTTGATCTACTTTGGTTTGCAAATGTGAATTTTTAGGGCCTCGGGCACACCTGTATTAAAATAGAGGTACACTTTGTAAAGCCAAATGCAGATTTCTCTGGATTATGACCCAAGATGAGCTTTCCTCAAGGCACCTTCTGAAGGACACCAGTCCTACAGAATGCTCTGGGAAGGGTTCCTTGGTGAACTAACTTTGAGAATGCAATTTATCATCATTCTCTCTTGGAGATTTAGATAGCACTGTAGTAATGGCTCTGAGAAATGCTGCCAAAAAGGAATTTAAATGAACCCTATTCAAGTTGGCATTTCACAAATATCCTTGATCCCAGCACTCCTTTTTCTCAAAGGCCCCAAGGTGCTGGGGAAATTCCACACCCAACTAGCTGGTGTTAGGTTGGTTTAGGGGCCGCACTTGTCCAGCTGGTGTCCTGTTGGATTATGAGCATGGAAGCCCAAGACTGTGTTGATTTCCAGCTTCCCACCAGGCCCTGGGATAGAGTCATCCCCACCAAGAGCGGCCGGAATGCCTTTCAGCTGTAACGGGACCTTTTCTCCCATTTGGGCTTATTAGCAGGATTGTGGTCTTCTCTGTATTTGGGTGATGGATGGGGTAGGGGTCAGAGTAGGAAAGAACCAAGAAACAGCGCCTCTGTTTGAAGAATTTAATTTCTACTAGGATGGAAGATTCATGAAAGAGTTAAAACAGAAATACCTTCCAAGCGGATAGGAAATGATACCGAAGCAAGACTAGCAGAAGCAAGCCTAGCGCGGGGTCCAAGCAGCCTGTCCTCTGGGCGTTTGTCAGGGGCGGGAAGGCGGCGTGTGTTGCAGTTGAGCAAGCTATGGGGAGATAAGATAGAGGAGTGCCCTGGCAGCTAGGACGTCCTAAATGACTTGTTAGACTCGGCCCTGTGTTTAGCACACGTTCACGTGGAACAATCCCTCAGACTCCCCCACGGTTGGCGTGTTAGAGTTGGGTGAAATGCAGCTCTGAGAGCTCTGGAAGGAGAGCTCTCTCTGGCCAATCTGCTGGATTTGGGGTTGGCCACCTTCCCCAACTCTGACTCTTAAGCTGTGAGTATGGCTGCCGGGTTTTGGGGGCCAGCTGCCTTGGAGGCACTGGGCCGAGTTGAATGGATGTGCATTTTTCAGGTTTGTCTACCTTGGTTAATGCACAGAAAGATTAAATATGCTCTTCTGGCTCTATTGCCTGTAGGAAGAATGTGATATGAGCAGGGCTGAGATGCTCCCCCTGTGAAGTGCTAAGAGAAAACTCCAGTTGAGTTTAAATTCTTTTCCAACAGTGTGTCACATTTCATAGAATGTTGACTTAGGGCTTTTTTTTTTAACTTTTTAAAGTCGGGTTGACCTACCTCATGGATATTGTCAGCAGCTAAGCTCGCTCCCTAGCCTTGGGCATCCAGCCCTTTGCCTCAGTGGCTTTTGGTGAGGCCTCAGGCTCTGCTACTGCACTAAGGGTGGGGCTCAGCCCCTCCAGCTCTCCCCCTGAACACACACGCCCCTTAAGGAAGCATCCTCTTCTGGCGGGGTGCTGATTGTCAGAAAGTTCCTCCTTATACTGAACCATGCTTGTGTGCCTTGGTTCTGGTTCTGCTTTCTAGAGTATATTAGTGTCCTAGGGCTGCCAGAACAAATCACCACAGACTAGGTGGCTAAACAACAGAAATTAGTTTTCTCACAGTTCTGGAGGCTACAAATCCAAGATCAAGGTGGTGGCAGGACTGATTTTTTTCAGAGGCCTTTTCTCTGGCTTGTAGACGGCTGGCTGACTGTCTTCTTCCCATGTCTTCATATGGTCTTCCCTCTGTAACTGTCTGTGTCCAAATTTCCTCCTCTTAAAATAACAGTCATAATGGGTTAGAACTCATCTTTAATTTAGTCGCCTCTTTAAAGACCCTCTCTCCAAATAGTCACACTGAGGTTCTAGGGGTTTGACCTTCAATATAGAGATTTTGGGAGACACAATGCAACCCATAACATACAGTCACTGAGACACGATGGACCTTCAGATCTTTGAAGGCAGTTATCCTGTCACCCCCTACTCACAAAGCACTGATGAAACCAATAACATTTGTTTTTTCCTTGCTGGGCACCCTGGTTCTTTCCATTCTTCTTCACATGAGATGGTTTTGAGGTCCTTGACCATCTTGGAGTTTTCTAGACGTGCTTTCAGTTAAGAAGAGACAAAGTCACGTTCTTTGGACTGCTTGCTGTTTTCTAGATGGAATTCATCCTAATATCTGCTCGAGCAAATGGTTTTGATGATTTTTTTGAAAAATTTAAAAGGCTAAAAATGGACCTGATTTTCAGTGGCAACTTTAATATATTCATCTTTAATTTTGCCTGAATAGGTCTGAGCATTGCCACATGCACACACACACACACACACACACAGAAATGCAGCCACCCTGCCCGCCATGAGAGCAGTGCTAACCATAAGTCTTCTTCTGACTCAGGCATTGATGTTTAGAGTTAAGTGCTCAGCGTCCAGGTTTATTCACCACTCTTGTCCTTCCTTATACTTCAGTTTTAGGAAAGCCAGTGGGGCTAGTCATTTCAGAAGAACAAATAAATGTAGAGATGTGTTTATTCTTTTGAAGTGTAATTGCTGTCTGGAGAGTCTAGAAGTAAATCAGTTACTTGAATATAATTCCTTTTAGGTGTTATATATACTCTTGTGCCACATTCTAGTGTAATTAGATTTAAAATTACAAGGTATCCTATTCACTTTTGGAGATTGTTTTGCTTCTTCTTGCCCACATCTCCTCCACCAGCAATTGTGTCAAGAGGCTTATCTGTCCAATAAAGATGGAAAGAAAAAAACAAGGCTTATCTGTTTTGTTCTTTGTATTTTCAGCACTTGGCAGAGCGAAGTTTAAAAAAAAGTTTGTTGAATGACTAAACGAAGCCTCTGAATCATCTTGTGCTTATTTAATCGGGAGTGTGTCTCAGAGGCCTAAATGTGGCAGAAATGGCAGCTTGGGGTTTCAGGGGTTATTCTGGCCGCTTCCCCTTTTGCTGTTGCGTTGTGGATCTTTCCACGAAGAGACCCTTGCACCATTCACTTTTCTGCTAAGGTAAAACCTGATGGGTAGTTCTGACTTTCTCCCTCCACGTAGTCTCTTCAGATGGAGTGTGACACGTTTGGAGTTCCTTCCTTTCTTTGAAGATGCTTTGACTGCACCATCCAGGGTTTCCAGATTGTAGCTCTGAGATGCCCAGAGCCCTGGCCCCACACAGCTGTTAGGCCCCCTCTCTTCTGGAGGCGCGACAACATTAAAAACACCAACTATTTATAGCATACTTTTCAGTGTCAGGAAGTTACAGGATGCTCTTGCCAGTGGGATGGGGCAAATACCCACCTGCCCTCCACTCCATGACTGCCCAGAGGCTTACAGCCAGGTGGCAGGAGCTGAGCCCCACCTGAGTGCTGCCAGGGCCTCCTGGGGCTGAGGCCTGCTGGGATGCTGTGGGGTCTGGAGCCCAAGTCCTTGGAGATGGTTTGGTTGGGGGTAGAAAGACAAAAGATGCCGAGGTATGTGGACTCTTGAGAGAAGCGCACGCTGCTCTGACTGCCAGTCCCCAGGTAGCTGTGTCTTCGGTGGTCTGTGCAGAGGAACTTGTTCGGTTAGATCACTGGTGCGTAGGAGAGGGTGCAGTGCATTGTCTGTGTAATCTTCCCTGGAAGGATCCTTCAGATTTCAACATGGGAACTGAAGATGCTGACTCTGGATTAAGTCGATAGAATCTCTGGAGGGTGAAGAATCTGGAGAGAAGTGAAAGCGCTCAAGAAGTCCTGATAGGGTCTCAGGTCTTCATCTTCCCTCACCTGCCCCTTTGGAAAGCTTTCCAGGATGCCCTTGAGAGTCAAGGGGAAGGGGCAGCCTCCCCCAGGGCCCCGCTTCGAGCGCTTAGAAAGGGCTCAGCTGCTAGGATGCTGCGGAGGGCGAGCCCTCCCCCAGCCTCCAGTCCTGAAAGGGCTGGACTTTGCGGGGCAGGTTTCGTGGTGCTGGCGTTTGAGCCCTTCAGCCCCTCGCGTGGCTCAGGGAGGGACCGTGAGAGGGAGGCCTGTTCTGTTAGCTGGAGTTTCCACTGAAGCGCTTGCTGCCGGAGCCTCTGAACCTCTAGTAGGAGGGGATTTATCACCGGCCGTTTGGAGGCCGTTTGGAGGAACCTGGGCAGCCTGGCTGCAGGGGGTGAGGCGTCGAGCCTGGGTGCCGGCTGAGCGGGCAGGCCTGGCTCCCCTCCCCGCGACCCCACCAGGCCCCCACGGCCCTCTCAGGGTTAACTGCTCTGCTTTGGAAGCAGCTGGCCAGTTTACACTCCTCCCCGGGCTGTACAAAAATACTTCCTTTGAAGTGTGCGGAGAAGGGGTGAAGGGTAAAACCTGGTGGAGAACCGAACCTGGAGCGGGTCCTGTGTGCACGTCTCTCCCAGGGCCTTTGCAGTGACCCACCGGGTGGTTGGGTCGCAGCTGGCTTCCTCTGCGTGCATGCCTGCGTGCGTGTGTGTGTGTGTGTGTGTGTGTGTGTGTGTGTGTGTGTGTATGTGTGTGTTTAAAGTCTCTGCGAAAGGAGTGTTTCTCCACAAGAGAGATGGTTAGACTGCAGCTCCTGGCACGGGCAGGAATCCCTTTGACCACACAGCTCCCTGGGGCTGCTCCAGTGGGGGTGGCAGGGGTGGCATCCTGGTTCGTGGGAAGCCCTGGTGTTTTCACTTGGTCCTCAAGCAGCGAGCCCGGCTCCTTGCCTGCCCCTGCTGGGGTAGGACAGCTGCCACGGATCCCGCCTCTGATTCAGATCAGAGCAGCACAGCCCAGAAGACCCATGGGCTCAGAGCGGGAAGTTCTGGTTCTGACACTTGGGACTACTTGCTGAGACCCAGCACGATGCTCCGACTCCCCTTAACCTTGGGGTCCCGGTCGGTAAAGTGGGGCTGCCAACTCCTGCCACTGGGATGTTGTAAGGATCTGTGGAAATAAAGGGTTGGGGGCACCCTGAGAAAGTGCAAGACGCTTCTCCAGTGCAGGGCCTGCTGTTGAGTAGAAATGGCATTTAGGAAGAAAGGGCCGAAGAGAAGAATGCCAGAGCAGAAATGAGACGGAACAAAGCTTGAATGTCTTCTTAATCCTTGAGTATTTGCAGCTGAGGAGGGGTCGGGGGCGAGATGGGAGGAGAGGCAGCTGTTATATTCTAGAGAAGAATGCCAACCTGTTTCTCCCCACAGATGGGGCCACACAAGTTCTTTTTGAACTGGGGTTTGCAGTCCTTTGCTGGGAGATGCCCTTATCATATGAAATCCTCATCATATGGATTTCTTGTTTCTCATGACACTACTTGTTGTCTCTCTTAGACAGGGAGTGAGGGCCACAGATTTAAAATATCACAGGGCTAACATTTATCACTGACTTGTGCCAGGCGTGACGTTCAGCACCCAACAAAGATGATTTCATTTATTCCTCATAACAACCCTGTGCTGTTAAATGCACTTGTCCCCATTTTATAGATGAGGAAACTGAGGCTTAAAGAAGTGAAATGATTTACCCAAGGTCTTACTACCTACTGATACACATATGGAAATACTGACCCAGTCAAGCTGATTTTAGGTCCTTTACTCATATCTCTAAGTAAGTGATGAAGGATGAAATTTAATTCAGTGCCCCAAGCCTGGTCAGAAACTGTTTTTAGGGAGAGAAGCACAACATTGAACCCTGTTCCTTCTGACGGTTATGTTCATCTGTTGATTCTTTCTGATCAGTTGTATGCGAATAAACATAAATGCTTTTTCCCCTTGTGGTTTCTGAAAAGGAACTTTTCTAATTTCTAATTCTCTGTATTGTCTTTATAACATAAACACTGTTTTCTCTCTCATTGGGAGGGAGGTCCCTGTAATCATGGCTTTCTGACAGATGAAGGTCTTGGTATTGAGGACTGATAGGTAGTCTGTACTGCTAGGAATCTTAGCTGTAGGCTTTTGGTCTTTCCCCAGCCTGGATCCAGACTTGGCACTTACTTCAAGGGACTTGAGATCCCATCCTTGACCTTCCTCAGAGAGGGGAGCAAGCTGGGAAAGCTTGAGTGATTTGCCCCCAGTTGCACTTGGGGCCAGATCCAGGGCCAGACCAGCAGGCCACTGGCCACACGCTTCTTCTTTTCACCTGAATTTCAAACAGAAGAGTAGATGAAAGGAATAGAAATGACAAGTCAGAGGAGTAGGGGGGCTGTCATTTGCAAACAGTTTCTTTTGATCTTTTCCCCTTTGTTTAAACAAACACACCCACCCAAAAAGCTACACTGGTAGCCTGAGCACATGGTTCTCTCTGGTTCACTGAGGGACAGTCATTTCTCTTTTGGTAGGAACCCCCCCAACCCCTGGCCGCCAGTGGTCTGTTTCACTGAGAGCCCCACATCCCCTATTCAGTTCTGCTGCTCAGACTGCCAGATGTCGTGTTCCTCTTCACAAATCTTTAAGAGCTTTTTTACTCTTTATAGGATGGAGTCTAAACCTAATACTCTAAAGCCCTTGGCATTTTGCTCCCCATCTGTCTTTGCAGTTTGATACCCTACTGCAGAACCACTCGCCTCCTCCAAAGAGGCTTTGGCCTTTTTTTGCCTCTTTGCTCACATTTTGCCTGTCTTTCACGGCTGCCACCTCCAGGAAGCTCTCCTGGACCATTGCAGCACCCAATCATTTCTGCTGCCTCTGAACTTGAAACAACCTGGTCTGGTCACTTGTTTGACGCTTCATAGTATGTTATTTTTTACTGTTTAATTTGTGGGTGTGTCTTTCTCCACACTAGACTGCAGGCCTACTGAGGTCCGAGGCAGGCCTTCTGAACTGCTCTGTATCACACCAGCACTCCACTTGGGCTAGGTTGGATGCTATGAAAGGATCTGGGACTGTAACCTTTTTTTAAAAATATATATTTATGTATTTATTTTATTTTTTGTCTGCGTCAGGTCTTAGTTGCAGCATGTGGCTCTTTGTTGTGGTCTGCAAGCTTCTCTCTAGTTGTGGCCTACAGGCTTATTTGCCCCACGGCTTGTGGGATCTTAGTTCCGTGACCAGGGATCCAACCAGTGTCTCCTGCATTGCAAGACAGATTCTTAATCACTGGACTACCAGGGAAGTCCCTGGGACTGTAATCTTAACATTTTTCTGTTAATAGGAATGAAAGAGTTGATAAATGAGTTTCCAAAATAAAATAAAATAATTAACAGAGATTTTTATGCCAGAGAGATCTTGAGAGTTTGCTATGCCAGAATCAATATGCTTAAAAAAATTTTTTTTAAATTTATTTGGTTGTGCCGGGTCTTAGTTGCGACAGGCGGCTCCTTAGTTGCAGCAGGCAGCCTCCTTAGTTGTGGCTCTAGGGCTCCTTAGTTGCAGTATGCAGGCTCCTTAGTTGTGGCATGCGAACTCTCAGTTGTGGCACGCATGTGGGATCTAGTTCCCTGAGCAGGGATTCAACCAGGGGCCCATGCATTGGGAGCGTAGAGTCTTATCCAGTGTGCTCTTAACTCAGGAGTTCTTGAATGAGTTGGGGAGTTTGTGTACATTTTTTAGTATGTGTGATTTTAGTGGGAAATGGTCTATTGTGGGGATTTTGGACCTAGACCCCTTCAGGATGAGAGCTAACAAATATATGTGGCTTTTATCTGCTATTGATGTTTTGCTCCCCAGTTGGTTGCCCTTTTATTTTTGGGCTTTTACTTCAGTGTTCTGATAACTTCTCCCCCGAACTCATTTCTTGGATCTCTTCTCACGCTGTTATAGTTATATTCTTCTCTTAAAAATATCCCTAATCTTTTTTCTCAGTTGGGCGGCATGGGGGATCTTAGTTCCCTGACCGGGGATGGAACCCGCGCCCCCTGCAGTGGAAGCGTGGGGTCTTAATCACTGGACTGCCAGGGAAGTCCCCCTAATCTTTTTAGCTATTATGATACTGTGTTTTGTTTCCTTGACCCTTTCCGCAGTTTGTGGCTGTGCCCTCGACTCTGAGGGGTGCAGGTAGGTCAGTGGTCTTCACTGGAGTTTTTAGTTTGACCTCCCAAAGGTGGATCCACCTGTATGGGAAGGATTTATTTTCCCTCCTCCGCCCCTTCCCAGTTCTTTCCTCTGCCTTCTGGCCTGCGTGTATGAAATTCTGGCCTTGAACACACCTAACAGTCCTGGACCCTGTCTGTTTCTGAGTTAACTCTTTTGTGCCCGGTCTGTGTGTGGCTCGTTCAGCTGCAGTGGCGGGTAGAATCATGTGTGCGTCCCCTCATACCTTTTGCTTCTTGGCATTTTCCCCATTTCTTATTCCCCATTTAAGCATGTGGTAGAAGCTGTGGTGGCGACACAGGGTCATCATCAATAGCCCTCCATTTACAAAATGTGGGGAGCAGCTGGGAGAGGTTAGGCAGCTTACCCAAGGCCGCAGGGCCAGTAAGGAGCAGAATCAGCCTTGTGAGGCAACCCGGAGAGGTGCCGTGCCCCACGATGGCCCCGTGTGGTGGTGTTGCCAGGCCAGTGACTGGTTGGGTACCTGCAGCCCTTTGAGGGAGGGAGTTGCCCAAATGTCAGCAAGCTTGGAGTGCCTACTCCAAGGACCGATTCTGATCTGGTTTCTATAGGTAACAGATTTTGAGGGTGGGTTTGGTATTTCCTCCAGGTCCGCCTGTGTTTGTGGGTGTTTTTCTGGAGAGATTGGTTCTACATTATTCATCTTTCTGTTAAAGAGGGCTGAGATCCGTAGACCAGCCCGGGACAGGGGTGCCACTCATGCCCCTCCCCCGCAGGGATTGCCCTGGGGAAGCTGGCCCTGCGGGTCTCCTGTGCGCTGGTCGCGGCAGGGACTGCCCCGGGGCACAGCTGGAAAGTCTGTGATCCACCCTCCCCCCAACCAGTGTCAAACTGCTGTTTTCTTTTCTAAAATAAAGGTCTGTGAGGAATAACCTTTTAAAATAGCAAAGAGTTAGAGGTGAGTTTCTTTCTCAAGTTCTTATTGTAGAAAATATTACACGTATTCACAAGTAGACAGAAGGTGTCCTGTACACATTGTACCTCCTCTGTCACCCCCCACTCAGTGACCATCGCCTGCTTTAGAAGTTGTCAACTCCTGGCCCCTGTGGTTTCACCTGCACCCCCACCTCTCATGGTCTTTTGAAGCAAAGCCAGCCATATCATCGTTTAATCTGTAAACATTTGTAAATCTGTAAATGTCTCTAAAAAAGTGTTTTTTAAAAGTGCTATTCCCTCAAGAGGTTAACGGCTTAAGTTAGTGGTGTCCCCCCCACCCCCCGAAGGGGACAGTGCGCCTCCCCCCACTTGCTAAGCCATTGAGTGTGCTCTCGGTCCTGGCGCTGGCAGCCCAGTCTGGGGGCTGGGTCCTGGCCGGGCGGTCCCAGCGTGGACGGCAGGTCCCCGCGTGGGCGCGCGATGGTATCGGCTTGGCCCGGGGCGGGAACCTCAAGATCAAAGGGCGCCGCGCACTCGGCGCTTCAAAGCAGCGGGAGCAGCCGGGATTGATGCAGAGAATGGGAGCGCTCTGCTGATGTAATCGTAGCCTGTGAGACAGGTTCTTTCTTTCTTTCTTTTTTTTTTTTTTTAAACAAAGACACCCCTTGTTTGTTTAGAGAGGTGAAGCGTGTGCCACGGAGGGCACGCGGCATCTGGAGGGCTCCAAGCCGAGCTGGGGTGGTGGTGGTGGTGGGCTGGTAGGGCAGGAATGCCCCAAGCGGCAAGGGGCGGGAGTTTTCTTAGATGGACTTGAAGATTTTTCCGTAGAAGACAAACTGTTTCTGTTAAGAGCAGCTGATTTCTGTTCCTTGCTTAGCTAAGGTGGTCGGGTTTGTTCCCAAGTGACCCTCCTGAGATTTTGAAAGCAGCGTCCTCTGGTGGGCGAGTAAGGCTTTGAAACACACCTGATGAACCAGGTGGGTGACAAACCGGAAGTAGGCAGGGGGTCATTCCTGCTAATCTGTCCCTTCCCCAGTGGGTGTGAGAGGCTTGCCTGAGGTTAGTGAGCAGGGCTTTCTTTTTTTTGGGGGGGTGTCCCCCAACATTATGGCAGAATGCCAGGATCTTCACCACCCCCAGCCTGAATATTCTCCAAGCCTTTATAAGAATCACAGACAGATGGCTGATCTTCTGGGTGTACCTAGCTTAAGCTGGTGTGTCCGCCTTTAGCCGTTTGTTCAGTACACACATTGGCGAAACCCTGTGCCATGCATACCTCCATGAGTGAAATCATAGCCATGCTCCATTGTCTTACAGGCAAATAACTGCACAGACAAAGCAGTCCTCCAAATTGAGCCAGCTTGCTGGACGTTGAGCTCCTTCCCAAGATCATTCCCACATCAGTGGTCAGTATCAGTGGGGTATGAGGCGCCCAGTCAGGCTAAGTCACGGTGACTAATGTCCACCTCGGCATCTTATGGGCACTTCAACCAAACCAGCACGTGTAAAACCAGATTTCTCTTCTCTCCCCAAATCCATTTATCTTGAGTTCTTGCCTGTAACTCAAGCTCAAATCCTGCTGTCTTTCTAGACGGTCTTCTCTATTCTGGCCCCAAAGATGCCTCTGTCATGCATGCTGAATTATCTGCAACCTCCTTGACAGCAAGACTGGGAGGTTTTTACCCTTTTTTAAACTATAAATCAGATTTCCCCCATCTTCTACAAAAGCGCCCCCCCACCCCAATATTTTATCATGAAAAATTTCAGACATAGAGGAAAAATAAAAAGAATTTTGTAGTGAGCACCCATGTACCCATTATCTATATTCTACCATGAACATTTTACTGTACTTGCTATGTCACGTATGTCTATCTGTTCATGTGATGTGTCTTTAATATTTGAAACCTGAATACATGTTTATGGTAGGTGCTCATATGTTTTAATGGATGTGACAGGGTTTTGTGGGTTTCTCTTTTTATTCTGTTTTTACAACTTTTAGATCCAGATATCTGTCTCTCCTTTTCTCTCTCAAGTTGGAGCGGCCCTAAGGATCTTGCTTCTTTATTTAGACACCTAAGGGAGAACCCAGAAGCTTGCAGTGGCCAGAGGACTACCTGGGGCATGGAGTCTGCCTTGGAGACCTGTTGTGTTTGAATAACTTGCCCCCTCGTGCTTCCTGGAGTGGAGCCCCTTGCTCTTCCTTGGTCTCGTCCCTCCCTTTGCTACCTGGGGGTTGCCGGACTCAGAGAGTGTAGGTTTTTGTACAACTAGCAGGCTACTGTAGAGCGTACAGTTAGCCAGATGGGTGGAACTTCTGGTAGGTTTTAAAGAAACTGGTTTTAAAGATCTCTAGTTTTCAGGGTATTGTGTTTTTTTATTTTTATTTTTTTAAGTAAGTAAAACAAGTCATGTTTCTTGAAATATCAGTATGAACATGTGCTTTGGAGGGGAAATCTCATTGGAATTGGCAAAGTCAGCTTATTGTATGACCCTTTCAGTTGAAAGGCTTTAGCTCTCACTTGTAAATCTGCTCAAAGGATCCTGGAAGCCTAAGATATTTTGACTTATATGTAAAAACTTACATGTAAAAAGCTTTGCAAAGTTCAGATGAACCACAGTTTGTTGCACTTAAACTGGCTTCCCTTGAGCTTTCCTTTTTCTTCACTTTGCTTGACTTTGCATCTCCTTCAAGCCAATGGATTGTGGATGTGTGCAGAGTCTTCCAGAGTAGAACCACTTTCTTTCACTGTTATAAGCAGGAAATGGACCAGGTCTACAAGCTTACCTGATTCTTTCTCTTCATAAGATGGTTAAGCTCTTCCCTTTGTGTGTGACAAGCATATTTTCATTCCAGCCTGTGGTTTCCTTGCTTAAGGGGTTGGGCTTAGAGAGGCTTCACTTTTAAGTGTGTGTGTATGTGTGTGTGTGTGTGTGTTTGTGTGTTCAGAGGAACGACCTGACTTTGCCATTGTCTCCATGGTGCCTTCAAGGTGCCGAGAGGTCTGTGACGTTGGTTGTGTTGTGAATCTCCTGTGTGCCTTTTACTCCAGGGTTGTACCTATTTAATTTTGCTGTAACAGTAGATGGCAACTATGCAGCCTTTTAATAATGACCACCACCTCCAGTTTGATTCTATTTGGAGACCTTTTTTTGTTTGGTCTAGATCCATGATCCAGCGATACTTGTGATTTGATTGTCTCCCTAACCCCTGTCTTGGTCTGTGTTTAATTTTTGCTGAACTCTTTTACTTTGAAGTTTTTAAGCACAGAAAAGTTGAATGAATAGTTGAGTGTGGCAAAATCTTAACAGTAACTCAGTTTATACTCTAACGTGTGTGTGTGTGTGTGTGCGCGTGCGCATATTTTTGTTTTGGCTAGACCATTTGAAAGATGCCACTACGACAACTTTTTACCCCTCAGTACTCCAGCATACATCGAGCTAAGATTAAGGACATGCTCCTAATCACTGTGTCATCATCACATTTGAAATTTCTCTGTTTCAGACATGTCTATAATAGCTGGCTTTAAAAAATCCAGGGTCCATTCAGGCTTCTCTTGTATTCAACTTTTAAGTAGTTATACTGTGTAAATGCACAGATTCTATAACGCTAGTGGGAAAGCAAAATAAAAGGAAAAGCTTCTTCCACAACCCTACTATCACAGTAAACCAACCCAATTTCGCTTTTCCATCTTCTTATATTTTTTAGAAATGAAGCTCTAGACAAAGCTTTTAGTTCACTTTTATCACCAGCCATGAGATAATTGGAGGTATCGTGGAATGTAAAAGAGAAAAAGAAAAGAAAACTGACCAAGACTCTTGTGTTGTTTCACCACATAACCCAAAATTGTGGTCTTTGAAAATTCTTGCTGAGAGGCTGGTAGTTTTATTAAGAATACCAGGAAGCTGGTGGCCTTTGAGTAATGTATGAATCAGGAGGGAAGAAATCAACTCTTCCTTTGGTTGGTTCAGAGGCTGGCTTTTTTGATGACTGTTACAGTGTCTGCACGAACTGCAGAACTCCTTTTTCCAAGGTAGCTTCTCTACCCCAGCACTGTTGGCATTTTGAACTGGATCATTACTTGTGGTGGAGGCTGCCCGTGCATTAGACGATGTTGAGCTGCATCTGAGGCCTCCACCCACTAGATGCCAGTGACAAGCTTCCCTCTCAGTTATGACAACTAGAAATGTCTCTAGATATGGCTGGGTGGGGGTGGGGTGCAAAACTGCCCGTAGTTAAGAACCATTGTTCTAGAAACTCTTTAGGGTTAATTATCGAGTTGACTATGCTACTGATGAATTTCTGTGGAGGAACATTTCCTATTACAATGAGAATTAAACTATGTTAAACCCTATCCCTGTCTGAGAACCCAGAAATTTCTAGATGTCACTGGCCAAGGGACCGAAATCAGTTGGCAGATGACAACAGGGTGTGTGCCTTTTGTGATTTTTACACTTTAGCAGGAACTTGTTACCTGATACTCTTGGGACCTGTGGATGGTTGGATGATTGAAAAAGGTCAGTTCATTTGAAGCCAGAAATAATTTTAAAAGTTTAAAATTATATTTTAATTAAAGTCTGTGAGCAGACATACAAACCCAGGCTTTTGTGAATGGGACCACTGATTTGTATTCCTTAGGGTCTTACTTTAGCCTTCCTCTTGATCTAGCACTTAAAATTCACAGTTCTGGGCATTTTTTTTCAAGTGAATGGAAAACTTACAAACACTTGCAAAGCTATCAGGAGCCTTCTAGAAATTTGCCTTTTCCTCCCCCTTTTTGTCTAGTCTTCAGATTTGCACTTAGTTCTCAGCCATCTTTAAAGTTATTTGTCTTCATTTAATCTTTCTTTCCAAATTATTTGACTTAGTTTTCCTAGGATAAAACTCAGCTTTTGGCATCATTTAAGATTTGGTTTAGTTATATAAACTTAGATAGAGTTAGCATAAACAGATCTACAAACACGTACAGCCTGGCTGGTGGGAGCAGTGGTGTGTGTTGGTCCTGGTGATGGTTTCTTGGCCAGGCATCTGCAGTGGGAGCAGGTACCAGCCAGTGGCATATTGGGCAGGTCTGTCAATAGCCTCTGCTCTATTCTGAAGTAGCAGAAAGGTTCCAGACAAAGGCAGTGCGCTTTCTAAGTGTGGGCCTCCTCAGGAGTTGGAAGATCTGGGGGCAAGATCTGACTTAGAAGCCCCAGGCTTCTGGTTGCTCATCTGTCAGGTAGGAGTGATAGTAATGCTTGTCTTAACTACCAAGCAGACTATCCTGCAGGTTCCACGCAGGTCACCTAACGGACCTTAGGACGTGCCTTTGCAAATGTGCCATGGGCCTCTGGGGTGTTATTCATTAGACAGCTCTTGCTGAGTCTGAGAATGAATTGCTCTTTGGAGGAGGTGTTGGCTGCTTCTTGTTCTTTGACCAGAGGCCACTCGAACCCTCACACTGAGACCTTTGGTCAGAATAGGAAACAGAAGCAACTTTGCTCAGTGCGTGTTCATACCCATCCCTGAGGAGATCGCTCTGGTTCTGGGCTCCTACCATGCTGATGGCAAAGCCACATGGCATGGCTGGGTCTTTGTCATAGGTCCTGCTTGAGTGGAGATTATTGGCTTCTGCGTGATGAGCCCAGAGAGCAGGTGGGAGGACGGGGGCTCGGCTAGAGTGTCGGAAGCTGGCAGGGCTCTCATCACGGTCCTTCACCCATGCTTTGACTCACATGCAAAGTGAGTGACTTATAGAGACTGCACCACCTTGGAGGAAAAGAAGTCGTTGTTTCAGGGCAACATTCCAGGGTCTTCTGGACAGTAAGAAATTTTATTTATTTTTGCCAGGATGCCACTTTCATTCTTTTATCATCAGGCTAACCAACGTTGGAGGTGTCAGCAGTCTTGTGTTGTTGAATGAATGGTTAGATAAATCTTGCACTTATGTTCAGACCTTGAAGGACCTTTTGTTGTGGAGCCTCATCAATTAGAGAAACTGAGCCCATCCAATTGCTCTTTTTGTAACCTTCCTCCTCCTCCCACCAAGGGAAGCTAGAATCTTCCCAGTAAGTGAAGACGTTACTTTGTGAGTACATTTGTAACTTGAAGAATAGTGAAATTGTGTTAGCATTAGGGAAACCCTGGAATTATTAATGCAAATTGTTATTAGTGCAGCACAAATTCTGCCCTGAAGCTAGCACTAATCTTTTGACATGGAAATTGACAAAAGGGAAACCGATCCAGGAGGCTACTATCCAGGAAAAGACACGGATCCAACATCGGACTGAGGAACCTACGTCCCAGTGTAGTCATTCTACAAACAGAGGGACCCCTTCTGTCTGGTTCTCTGGGGCTGGACGTGTAGTGAATGTATGATCTAGAAACAACTAAGCTTTGGTCACATGGCAAAATAGAGGGGAGGCTCCCGTAGTCAGAGAAGGCATCATAGGACACACCGAGCTTGGTGACGCATCACTGTGGAAAGCCTGGGAGACCCGAACTTGGTGAGAAGTGCAGGCCATTGGCCACACACGGGGCCAACTTGGAACGGAGGCTGTGGAAGGGACGGGGTGGTACCTGTAGCCGAGGCTCAGGTGATGACCTTGCCCTTCTCAAGCGCGGAGAAAACCAGTTTAGTCATGCACATGCTCATCCCTGGAGCGCCTATTTGAAATCAAGGATGAGACCCTAGAACAGGCAGTCCTGCCTGGGGCAGTGAGGGGTGGAGGAGCTAATGCTTATCTTAGATGGGGAGAGGCCTGGCCCTCTCCTGGGCTTGGTTTTCTCACCTATGGAATGAGGGCTGCCAATCAGAAGTCTCACCTGATTTGAATCAAAACAAAACAAAACAAAAAAAACACGCACAACTTAACATTGCTGAGTAAGAATGTAACCACTTGCCTCCTGGATCTTTGATCAGTGATCCGAGTGAGTGGAGAGGACCTGGCTTTCCCTGGCTCCTGCTGCCTTTGGAGTGAATGCAAAACCAGGCCCCTGCTGTCTTGTACAGAAGCTCAGGCAGTGTGAGAGTGCAGTAGCCACGCAGCAACACAGGATCATTTTGTGCAGGTACTCGTCGTCTGTCCCCAGGCCAGTCTGCCCGGCAGTGACTCGAGCTGAGAGGCAAGGCTGAGCAGAGAAGTGGTTTCTGCAACTAGAGCCCTGAAAGCTGGTGCAAGGCTGATCCCTTTCCACCTCCGTCCTTGTCTTGGGTGTTGCAGGCTGTAGTTGGCTCCGCTTAAGAACCCTCCCGGAGGAGGTTCACCCGGTATCCGCTTTCTCTTTACCAGCAGTGAATCTTCAGTATGCATCCTTTCTGAGATGTGCTGTTCCCTCTCACCCATCTTTGCCAAGTACCCTGCCTCTCCCTCCCTCTGCCTGAAAGACAGAAAGCAAAACTTCTAATTATATGGAAACAAAGACTGCCGAGGTTTATTAGAATGAAGTGTTGTGGGAGTGTGTGTATGTGTGTTCCACATATAATAACAGCCAAATCTTCCAAAGTACATCATCTGACATTTTAGAATACAGACTTTCTTCTCATGGCAAAGCTGTATTTTAATAGCTTGTGGTTTTAAAAATATCACCTAAACTCAAGAACAAATGCATTCTTCTCAATTACACCCCAATTCTACCATGATCTTCCCTTTCTTCTCCTTAATGTCTCTAGAAATTATTGGAATCTACTTATAAAAACCAGGGGGTTGTACATTACAGTTGTTCCAGAAGGACTCAGTTCAAGTCTGAGCACATGGTAATCACAAGGAGTGTTAGGTGTTATCCTGGTTTTCTTTTTTTAAGGAACATTCCTGAACTTGAATGAAGCCGTCAGTGTTCCTGACGAGCCACGGGCCCATGAAGCAGATGCTGGAGTCCTCTGGTGGGCATCATAACTGTTCAGGAGTTAATGTTACCCCTGCCGTGTTTAAACATCAACCAGAGGGCTTCCTCTGCTGTTATCTGTTATCAACAATTACTGGGAACATTTTCTGGCAGTCGAGCTTTGTTTTTCCTCCGAGGAGATGCTAGGACAGGATGAGAATAGACATTAGGCCTCAACAAAGGAAGATTCTTGATTATATCCAGAGAAACACTGGCTTTGTGGGTACATAGAGTTTACCTTCTTGACATTTTGTAACCTCCTGTCAACACCTCTTGCCCCCTCCCCCAACACACACACACACACACACACACACACACACACACACACACACACACAGAGTTATCTGGATTCGGGGGAAGACAGCTGGAGGAATTATTTTATTGTATCACAACGAATGGTACCTCTTTTCCTATTACGGATACTCAAAATTGCTTCGAGGAGACAGATTGATGAATTGATGGTGAGGTACAATTAAACACAGTCGAGCACTCTGCTGAGGTATTCATGCTCTGAGGCCACTCATACTGGGGGGACACGTAAAGGGGGTACTGCTCTACTGCAGATGTGTTCATTTGGTTACTAACAAAAGGCTGGGTGACCCAGAAACTTCAACCCGGAGGAGAACAAAAGTACTTTCAAACTCACAAATGGGAAGATGTTGGAGGCTCCTATTCTGAATAGCCCATCTGGAGTGCTTTCTTTGCCACCTAGCTGCTTTGGAGCTGTGGCGTCTAATAGCTTCTCAGCCCAGAGGGCCCCATAAAATTTTCGCCTGTTTCTATATAGAGTGCTTTGGAGTGGCCATTTCTCTCTGCCTCTTATTTACTCTCAAATACCCTCTGGAAAAAGAGCTGATGAGGTGCATTGAGAGTTGGCATCAAAGGCTATTCATTGATCGCCTGTGCTCGGTGCTCCTTTGGCCTTTAATTAAAAAAAATTTTTTTTCTGAAGGCATACCTCCTATAATTCAAGCAAACATTAAAGTCTAATCAGTGAAAAATTATATAGGTTAAGAAAGGAGAAGCCTTCCCACCCTACTCTTCCTCCTGTAGTTGCCGCCGTGAGCAGCTGGGTGCCTAGTTTTTCTTTTTGGGAGTTATCTGTGTGCCCTGTTCCTAGACTTGCTGACCCAGGGCTTCTCTGAATGGAGCAGAGGCACTGGGGCAACATAACCAAGCCTCGGTGTGGCGTGCAGTGCGGGTCGGGTGAAATAGGACACACTCGCAGGCATTTGTAGGGCAGCGGCGCTTACCTTAAGCCCCTGGGTTTCACGTCTCTTCTGTACGCTTCAGATGTTGCCCCACTTTCTGGGCATGGCTGTCACGATTCTTCATTCTTGGGTGTGGTTGTCTTAACAGGGCACTTCCAGAATGGGACTTCTGAATATCTCCATTCCTTTGACCTTGGAATCGAGCACACAGACCCTGTCCCTGTCACCCGTCCTTTGCCCTGAGAGGCACCGCTGCGGGAGCCCTGCAGAGGCAGCCCACCTCAGTCTTGCAGGTGATAAAGCCCCGTTGTTTTCAGGTCTCCAGTCACTCGGCCCCGACCTTGGCATTGCTCCTCTGTGCCCTGCTGGTGCCCTTGGTTCATCTGTGTTCTTTCCAGGTTATTCACTTGCCGTACATTCACCAGGCTCCGCTCCCTGAGGGCAAGGCTGCTGTCTTTGCACCTCGGAGGCTGGCCCGTCCACTGTTGAGCCCCATGTGGGAGAGGTGCCCACCCCGACACCCCGACACATCTGTCCAGCTGCCCTGGGTCAGCCCGCTGCCTCCTCCAAGGTTTGTTGGATTCCAACCTCCGGTGGCTGCAGAAAATGATTTTCTGCAGCTCCTTCACTATGGTTTATAAGAGAATCCATTTTCCTAAACTGGATATGGGGCCCCTTCCACCAGCAGCAAAGCATCCCCTGAGGGTCTCCAAAGAGGCTCCCCACCTGAATTGCCAACCACCTCACCAACCCCGGGAGTCTGGGGAGGCATCAAGAAGTGCTGCTTGTACTTTTTGGCCTTCCCTACAGTGCACTGATCCCTGCCAGGCCTTTCCCGGTTCCCTCCTTGACGTGGGAGACTCCAGGGGTGCAGACTGAAGGCCCAGTCGAGGTGCTTTAGGAAGCTGGGCCCTTGCTTCTCCAGCATAAGTTTCTCTGCATCTGTCAGGCTCTCCAAATGCTGTTTTGGTTCACCCAGCGCCTTGACTGCTGACCTCCACTCCCTCACTGGCCTTCTGCTCCCAGACTCATGTGAAGGTCTTTCAGTCATAGGTCCCTGATGGCGCTCCAGTGTCATTCTCCTTATCCACTGGATGAAAGTCCTGACCTGACCCAGCCATGACCCAGACTCGGACCCCAGGTGGCCTTTCTGGTTTGGTTAACCTCCCATCTCTACCTGTGCAACCTGGGTTTTGTGGCTGTCATGCCCACCCTCCAGGCCGCTCCTGTGCAGTCTCCCACCTTGAGAATGAGCTGTCCCCAAGACCAGGAGTCCGTCAGCAGCAGACCCCGACACCTTGCAGGTCCCAGTGCCTCGGCACCTCTTGGGTTCCCAGGGCCCTGGCAGAGCAGCAGGCTTGGTGCCTGGGAGCATGGCCCTCAGTCCCTGGGCCCAGGAAGTGCCCTGCATGGCTGCTGGGTCGTGGGTGGCTCACTTCTGCTCGGTGTGGCCTTGCTCCTCTCCCATTCCTCCTCCCCTTGGCTCTAGGAGATTGTAATTTCTAACGTAACTTTTTCAGGTTGGCTTTCTGTGCTGCTTTTTACCATGGCTTTCATGGAGCCGAGCCAGCAGGCAGAAGCTGCCCCTTGAGGGCCTCTGAAAGCGGAGCTGACGTACGGACTCCAGGACTCCATGAGTCGGCTGCACGAGGTGGAAGTCCTGCACTCTCTAAGGAGTCTTGGGCTGTACCTGGAGGGGAGGAAGCCAGCTGGGGGTTAAAAACACTCCTGGGCCGTGTGGGGTAGGGTCACAGAGGACATGAGGGGCCATTCCAAAGGCAGGGCTGATAGTCTCGCACCTTATTCGTCTGAGCTGCTACTACACACGGGTTAGGATTTTTTTTTTTTTTTTTCATTATGAAGATGAGTCTCTACCTTTTAAACTGTTAGTTGTCGTGGCCTGGCTGGTGCTGTTAATATACAACTGAGACCGAAGGCCATAAATTTGAAGATGATGAGCTGTTGCCAACAAACTTTTCTCTTATAATAAAAAAAAATTTTTTTAAAGAAACCCTCCCCCCATGCCAGACTTGCTTGTCTGAGACTTGTCTCTGTAGGTATCCTGGAGGCTTCCACGGAAGCTGGTCTAGGGTGCTAGGGAGACGAGGGACGAGACAGCGTGGGTCAGTCTGAGTTGGGACTGGCCTGTGCTTGCCTCCTGGTGCACGTGCTGTGTCAGGGCCGGTCTAGACTTACTATTCACCCGTCAACATACTGACCCCCTTTTCAAGTTTCATTGTTCTATTGTTTTGACTATAACAGTGACACTTGTTACAAAACTGGTTTCTGTGATCTAGAACAGTGTTCTCAAACTTTTGTGTGCATCAAAATCATCTGGCCCCACCTCTAGAGAGCCTGATTCAGTGGCCCTGGGGTGGGGCCCGAGAATCTGCATTTCTAACAAGTTTCCAGATGCTGCTGCTGCTGATCTGGCAGCCACCCTTTGAGAACCACTGATCTAGAAAGTACAAGGAAATGAGCACCGTCTTCAATCTTACCACTCAGAACTGTTAACATTTGAGATATAGTGAATATATACTTATGTATGTGGACAGGTTTTTAAAAGCAAAGATGGTTCTGTGCTATACATATTATTGCTTTAAAAAAAAAAAAACCCAAACTTTTAATTTTAGAATAGTTTTAGACTCACAGATAAGCTGCAAAGATAGAGAGTTCCCATATACCCTGTACCCAGTTTCTCTTATCGTTAATAACTTACATTATTGTGGTACATTTGTCACAACTAAGGAACCAACACTGGTACATTACTGTTAACTAAACTCTACACTATTTTTGCTTTTAAGGAAAATATTACTTTTAATGTTTTTTCATAATAAGATTCAAATATCAGAACAGCATAGTAACAGAAGTAAAAGACCTCTTTACTCCTCCCATCTCATTACCTATATATTTCAGAGTATTTTTCTGTGCACTTGTATAACCATGTAATCACGCACACACACGTCTTATTTTTGGACATGCGTTCTTCATTTAATGTGTCTTGAAAGTTTTTCTATATCAGTATATGTAGATCTGTCCCATTGTGTTTTGATGGATAGCACACATTGTTTGGTACCCTTTTAAAACTTCATCTTATCAGTTTCCAGATTTTAAATCTAGGAGATGAAAGGTGAAGTGTGGCACACCTCCCTTTTATCTTGCATTGGAGGTTAGATGTTATTTGCCCGCCTCTGTGGAGTACTTAGCATGTTGCAGGCACTGCCAAGCCTTTAGCACACATTATCTAACACACTTATCAAAACAACCTTACAAAACAGGTATCATTATTATCCTCATTAACAGACGAGGAAACTGAGGGTCAGGAAGGTTAAGCGAGCAAAACCCTTTGATGACTTTCTAGCTGAAGCAGGCTCTGTGGCGTTTTGAGTGCCGTGAGCCACTCAGCTTAGTGTGACCATGGCCTGTTTGTTCGGCTTTCCTGTGTGCCACACCCAGTGCTAGAATATGAAGGTGAAGGATGTCCTTAAGGCACGCGGGCTAGTTGGGAAGACATGCAGATAAACAAATAATTACAGGCTAAGAATTACAATGGAGGTTTTAAGTTACTGGTGGGGTTTTGACGCTTTAAAAAAAAAATCCACTGGAGGAGGGGACGTGTGCCTGGAACTGTTCAGTGCAGAGGTACAGCGGGAGGTGTAGCATTAGACTTGGCAATCAGACCTGAGTTTGAATTCTAGTGTTACTTTTCAGCTAAGCGACCCTAGGTAAGGCACTTAACCTCTCTGAGTTTTTGTTATGAGTATCTTAAAAAATACTTCGTATGGTTGTTGTAAATTTAAATACATACATAGTAGGAGCTAGCTGTTATTACACTTAATAAATACATGAATATAAAGTATTCTGTCTATTTATTTGGCTTTTAATAAGTATAAATGTGTAACCTCTGCCACGTCCATTACTGAGTGGAAACTTACATTTAAAAGTCCTTGGAAAGTTCCAGACAGAAATAAGTAAGGAACCAAATCCCACAGTCTTCTTTTATCTCTTGAGGCCAAATCCTGAAGGCCTCCTAGGACCCCCCATGCCCACATCTTTGCCTTCTCTTGATGGGCCCCACTCTTGGCGCTTACCCCTCACTCCCATGTGCATTCTGTTCTGCTTGTGCCTCCTCTCCTCTGTGTAACTGCAGCCTCTTCAGAGGACAGGGTCTCTGCCTTTCATTCTTGTGTCCCCTCCAGTTAAATGGAAACATGCTGGACATCAGTTGCAGAACCAGGTGCTGTAGGAGGGGAGGTGCAAGCTCTCCTTGCCAAGATGGTCAAGCTTAAACAGGATGGTCTTGGAAGAGTTTTTTCATCTCTCCCAGCCATCCTTTCTCCCTGGGTTTTTCAGACATTGGCCTTTTATACCCAAACTTCAGTTTGTTTGTGTTTTTTAAAATAAATTTATTTATTTATTTACTGTGTTGGGTCTTCGTTGCTGCACAAGGGCTTTGTCTAGTTGTGATGAGTGGGGGCTCCTCATTGCCATGGCTTCTGTTGTTGTGGAGCATGGGCTCCAGTAGTTGCAGTACACGGGCTCAATAGTTGTGGCTCACGGGCTCTAAAGCACAGGCTCAATTTTTGTCGTGCACAGGCTTAGTTGCTCCGTGGCATGTGGAATCTTCCTGGAGCAGGGATCGAACCCATGTCCCCTGCCTTGGCAAGCAGATTCTTAACCACTGCGCCACCTAGGAAGTCCCCAAACTTCAGTTTTTAACATGGATGGGTCGCTGAAAATTTTGTTCAGCAAGGTTTTTAATGAACCATATCTTGTTATATGAGTAGTCTGTGTTATGAGTTAAATTAATCCTCGACTCTTTCACTGGGAGGAGAGATTTATGTTGGTACCCCCGCCCCTTAGAAAAGCAGACCAAAACCTCAGCAGACCTGCGTCTTGTGTAGCCAGGACAATTCTGACCAGGCTGCCACATGTTAGACATAATGCCGTTTGCCCTTTTCCTTTCCTACTTATGCTTGGAGTAGAGAACCTTCTGGTGAAGATTCTGGACTGGCAAAACTGGAATAATGTTGTAAAGGAATTTTGGTTGAAAATGAAGCTGAGTTGAAGGAAAGACTAGCTTCTTTGCTCTGTAATGGCTTGGAGAAGTTTCTAAGTTTGTCCTGGGGGGTTAGTGGTTAAAACATATTCCATGTCAACCTGAACTGTCTAAATAGGAGTAATCTTGAGAAGAAATAAGGCCGTGTTATTTTTTTTCCTCCTTTCCCTGGAAAATCGGCTGAACCCCACATGTTGGTTGGAAAGTGGGCTTGACTTGAGTATGTGAAAATCCACTCTCCTAGATCCAAAAAGCAGGTTTCCCATTTCTGACAGGGAAGTAACAGAGAGCCACACTAGGTTTCTGCCAGTTTTTGTTTTTGTTTTGTTTTTAAGGAGTTTGCTTCCCCTAAGAGAACCAGCTATTCAGAAAACTTAATCACAGGTTCTTCTTCCATTCAGACTTAATCTGGTCATTCAGAGGCCCTTGCCCTCCCGTTCACAGGCTGCCGGCACCTGACCTGGGGCCACAGAGGTCTTCCTCCGGGCCTTCGGAAGGCTGAGAGGGCAGGAGCAAAATCGATTCTTTGGGCTAGGGGGTTGGGTTCAGTCTCTTAAACTTAATCTCCAGTTGTGAACTGTAAGGGAGACCAGCCATCAGAGACCAGCTCCCCTTTATCATTTACCACTGCAGCCAGAAGCTTCCAATGGCTTCAGACAAAAAAAGTTATGAAGATGACCCAATGTAACAGAAATGTATTGAACTGAAGTTGTTCATTTTATGGACAGTTGTTCCTTTTCAGGCACTTGAATCACTCTCATGAATTCCTTTTTTCTTTTTTTCCCTCCTCTTTTTCTGTCTTCAGTTCTCTAACATGTTCAGTGACAGTGGAAGGGCCTCGAGAAGTCTTTCTTCATGTAAATAAGTGCCTACATCTCTCCTCATACTTCTCTTTTTTTTTTTTAAATTTTTATTGGAGTATAGTTGATTTACAATGTTGTGTTAGTTTCTGCTGTACAGCAAAGTGACTCAGTGATTATACATGTGCATATATCCACTCTTTTTTAGATTCTTTTCACATATAGGTTGTTACAGAGTACTGTGCTTCTCTCTTTTCTTGACACTAAAAGACAAAACAAAACAAAAAACCCACCGGAGTAGAAGTAGGGTTCTTAGAAACCCTGTGTTGGTGGCAGCACTGGCAGCTGAGGAGAAAAGTGATAAGGCCCTGGGTGCTGATTAGGGTAGCAATAAAATGTGTCTGCAGGACTGCAAATTTATTTTCGTTGATTTGAATTGAGTTTTTTTTCATTTTTATTTTTATAATTTCATGTTTACTCTTTTCCATTTGGCTGAAGACAAAATGCAGATTAAAGTCTTGGCCTGTTGAAAGAGCCATTTAAATTTTATTTGATTTTTGTTCTTACAGCACGTTTTATAGCCGTAAAACATGATGAAGACAGAGCCACTGATAAAAACAGATTGCACAAGTCTGTGACTTCTGAGTGTTTACCCTGGAAGAAATCACCCATGCCGTGCCATTTTAGCTTTACCCTTTAACGTGGGGTATGGTTCTGTGATTGAGTTTCAGGGCTGAACCCTTTGTGCGTGTGCATCTAGCCCCACGAAACTCTCACCTGTTTCAGGAAATCATTTTGAGCAAAATGATACCTTTTGAGGGCCTGAGCACTTTCTCAGCAGAGCCATGTGGTACAGGCAGGGGGAGCAGGGGGAGGACGTGCAGATGTGTCCACTTGCCTGGGGGCCTGACTTCTGCGATAACCCACTAAAACCAACAGACAGACTGTTCTTTAGAAGCACTTTGTTTCAGAACTTTCATATAGCATATCAAGCCATTTAGTAGCAGCTGGAAATGAAGACCAAGCTTTCATCCCTTCTCCTTGTCCCTAGACCCTTATGGTTGTCGCACAAGAGTGAAAAGAACTTCAGCCTGGGAATTGGGAGACCTTGCCTCCAGGTGAGCTCCAGGGGAGTGTCCCGAGGTCTGTCTTCATTCCGAGTGAAGGAACGGGACTTGATTCTCTATCGGTCTCTTTCCCGAGTCCTGTGTGATTTCTGAGCACCAGTGCTGCATCTGGGGTTGGAGAGCTCAAATGACACAGGAACTATTTGAGATGTTCACCTAGGGGCTGCAAAGCCTGTCGACTTTTGTGCCTTTTACCTGGAAGAATGAGGGCAGCTTCTACCCAAATTAAAGGGCGCCCTCAGATTCCCCTGGGGAATCTGTGGATTACCTAGATTAGATTCTGTGGACAAGTGGTAGGTGTGCTCTTCTTTGTGGCTGGTGTTGCTGGTGTTGGGAGGAAGGCATTTTGGACCAAGAACTCAGAGATTTTTCTACCAGGAGATGATCACATATGTACTGAGACGGTGCTCAAAGGTGGCACCTGCCATTTTATCACTAATGGCTGTGTTTCTCTTTCTATAGCTGTGGGTTTTATCTGGCCGTCTCTCAGGTACGCTGACAGCTTTGACTAGTGCTTAAAAAGGCAAGTTCAGGAAATGCTGTTTTCTGTATTTCTTCTTTCCCTACTTTCCTCCTTGTTGAGCAACACAAAACTGCCAGGTTTTATGTTCCACTGGGCAGCTGCTGCTGTTCTGATGTTTTTCTCTCCCTTTCTTCCTCCTCCTCCTCCTCCTGTGCCCCCTCCCCTGGAGACTCCCCCTCCCCCATCAGAGCTCTGCTCCGAGGGGAGCTGTACCTTTGTGGTTCTTCTGCAGCTGCCGGACTTTGATGGGGACATGCTTGCTGCCTCTACACTTGCTTCCCGTAGCAACCGGCTCTTTGAAGATGACCTCTTGCTGTTTGCCTGTTGTCTCTTGTGTTGGATTATAGATGAGAGATTTACCAGGCTGGGGGTAGGGGCCTGCTGTTAGCACATTTCTTTTAGGGTTCCCAGCGTCCCTCAGCCTGAGCTTTCTCTTTCCAGAATATGAGGTTTGGGGGGAGGGTGTGGAGGGGATATTTGTGCTGAATCAGACACAGTTTTGAGTGTGAAGTTTGCCCTACTTGTGAGATAATTTGGAAATAGATGCTGCAGTGATTCCTTACTGAAGCGATTTGGGGTACTTTTCATTTTTATTGTAATGTGATTAACACTTGTAGGAGGGGGAGGGCACTATTTGGCCCCCCCACTCCCTGCAAGTGTCTGTGTGTTGGCAGTAAACTTGCTTCCCGATATAATCTGAGCTCTGGGAATTGCCAAAGCACCTAAATCTCCACATATTTGAACACCTGTGTTTTCCCTCAATGCATCAAGTTTTCTCTTTCTTTGAAGTGGCAGAATCCCCTCACATGTGGCCCCTGTCTTGCTTGGATAGCCCCTGATATGCTGTGCGAAACTAGTGTGTGGATTTCTTTTCGGCTCTGTGCACTTGCCTTGGACAGAATGAGGGTGTTGTGGAACAGCAAGGGTTCCAAAAGAACCCTGGATTAAAACAAAAACTAGCCTTTATTTTTTTTAACCTATTCAAGTGGCAATGGCTAAAATAAAAGTCACGCCCATTTTAGTAAAAAGGCACAAGAAAATAGACATTTTTATGCACTGCTGGTAGAAGGGTTGTTTGTAACAGCACATGTATCAAGAGCCTTAAAAATATTCATACTCCTTGACTCAGCAGTTTTCTTTCTAAGAATTTATCCTAAAAATAAAACAAAGGCAGTTGTGCATATTAGGAGTTTTGTGCGAGGATATTCACTAATACATTATTTGTGATAAAAATTGCCAGCAGTGAGAATATCGAACTGTCAGGGGCTGGCTAAGTGATAGTACTTTTGTTCATATAGTAGAGTGCTTTGCAGACATTAAAATTGCTTGAGAGTATTTAATGTCAAGGGAAAATGCTCACAAGTGGAAAAAAGCACACAGAATATAATAATGTAGTATAGGGACTTCCCTGGCAGGCCAGTGGTTAGGGCTCCAAGCTTCCACTGCAGGGAGCACGGGTTCGATCCCTGGTCGGGGAACTAAGATCCCACATGCTGTGCAGTGTAGCCAAAATTAAAATGTAGTATATCGTGTTATCCTAATTTTGTTTAATTAAAAAATAAGAAAAATTGTGCGGCATGCATAGAAAAAGACTGTAATGAAATACTACCTCTCAGTTTTTCCTCCAGTAATGAGATTTGTTAGAGGTGTGTTAATTTTCTTCATATTGCAAGTTTTTCAATGATCAGATAATTATTTTCAAAAGCTGAGAAATTTAAAAAATTGATTCCACATCAATTAACCCCCAAAGTACATTGATAATATTCTCATTTAAAGCTAAGTATTTTTTAAAGAGGTGAACCAAGATAATGCGTCTGTTCTTTTTTTGTCATTAGAATGTGCTTGTGGGTTTGTTTGTTTGTTTGTTGTTGTTGTTTTTTTAACGCCACCATCGTTCTTTGTGTGAGAGGAATGGCTTTGCAGCTTTAAGAAGCTGTGGTTTTATCCAAAAGAGAGTTCTATCCCTTAGAAGGAATTCAATAAAATAATATATCATCTTTTGTAATCATGCAATGATGCCTGACTTCAAAGTGACTTACTAGTTTATGGGCATTGGTGTTTGGACTGGTTTTTTCGGCAAAGTCCAGGTGGACTGTCCGTTTGTTAAAGATGGAGGAATGTTAGTGGGCTTTGGGAGCCCTGTTTGTTAGTGGTTGAAATCACTAGTTAAGGACCCTACCTTTATTTGAAAATGTGTGTAATCTGGGGGAAGAATGATAAGTATTAGCAGGTGCTGATTCTATGAGCAGGTTGTCTTGGGGCATCAGGGTGGTGGGAGAGGGTTTTGGGGACTGGAGGGTGGGTTTCATTTGTGTTTGGCAGTAGCAGATGATGGCGGCTGAAGGCAGGGAGGTTTGTACTGTCTATGAAGGTGAACTTGACTTGAGGTTGGTTGAGTTACTCATCATAGCTATGCCAAGAACCTTATGCTTCTTTAACCCTCACTATCACCAATTACTTGGGAAACTAATAAAACTGGGAGGGAGGAAAATACAGCAGTCATTTCTTGGGAAGGCATTGAGAGGCACACCTAGAAGGCTGGAGTATGGGTAAAGCTAGCTTCTGTTGGGTTCATCTTGTGGGAGGGACTAGCGAAGTTAGGGTTGGCTCTCCTGAGAGGGTTCAGTTTTTTAACACTCTCTTCTATTTTGAATCCTTTAAATTGGCACATGTGGAATCCACAGGTGTCTAGGTGGAATTTTCTTTCAACTGGTATCCGGCTATTAACCACAGATCACCGAATAATGTTATATTGTATGGACACTACATTGTGCTTATCCATTTATCAGTTGGTGATCATTCGGGTTGTTTCCATGCTTTGGTTATTATAAACAGTGCTGCTGTGAACATTCATGTACAAGTCTCTGTGTGGACGTGTTTTTATTTCTCTTGGGTGTAAACCTACAAGTGGAATTGCTAGGTCATATGGTAACTCTATGTTTCATGTTTTCAGGAACCACCAGACTATTTTCCAAGTGGTTGCACCATTTTACATTCTTTTTTTTCTTTTTTAATCTTTATGGAGTATAATTGCTTTACAGTATTGTGTTAGTTTCTGCTGTACAACAAAGTGAATCAGCTATATGTATATGTGTATCCCCATATCCCCTCCCTCTTGAGCCTCCCTCCCAACCTCCCTGTCCCACCCCTTTAGGTCTTCACGAAGCATCAGGCTGATCTCCCTCCATTTTACATTCTTATCAGCAGTGCATGAGGGTTCCCATTTCTTCTCGCTTGTTATTGTCTGAGTGGTTTTTTTTTTTTTTTTTATAGTCATCTTAACAGGTGTGAAGTAGTACCTTGTGTTCTGATTGCATTTCCCTGGGGCTAATGATGTTAAGCATCTTTCCATGTGCTCATTGGTCATTTGTATATCTTATTTGGAAAAATGTCTACTCAGATCCTGTGTCTGTTTAAATTGGGTAATTCTTTTTTTTTAATTGTAAGAGCCCTTAATGCTCATAAAGTATTAAGGAGTACAAAGAGATTTTCTTTGTGTGGGTTATAGCTGCTGATATTTGCCAGATGAGAAATTAAAACAGAAACTTTAAAAATATTCAGTTCTAAAATATACTTTAGAATAATAACAAACCCATTACATGTTAACATAACTAACATTTTTTACGAAACAGTATTATGTTTTGGAAAATATAGTGAAGAGTGGTCGCGTTTTGTATTTTTATCTTTTTAATATCTGGCTTAATAGAAGATAGTTGGATTCTCACATCTACTTCTGTGCCCAGTCTGTTTCCGTATGCTTTGGTTGAAGTATATGAAGAAAATCAGGCCAACTACAGATGTGTAGTTGGAAAAGGGAGAAGTATTTTATTAGTTTCTTAAGATAATTGTGGATATCTTTGATACTATATCAAAACTCAGCAAGAGGTAGTTTCTTGAAGGTTAGTTGTAATGTGGAGCCTGATACCATATTGATGAACCCTTCATGCTCTGTTATCCTGAAATCCGTTGGTCTTGCTTGCATTTTGAATGGGTCTGTTACTAACGAATGATTTGTATTATAATGCACTGGTCGTTTAGAAAATACTGATTCACTGAGTCAGGCAGCTCTTTCAAATGCTGACTCATTTCATTATACAGTATTAAAAAAATCACATTTAATATCCTTATCCTTCTCAAAAGGAAAGTCTTTAAGTCGTATTGGGATTCTGTCAAGCTCATGGTGGTAGATACAAGTTTTCCAAAATTCTAATTTTGCGTGGAAGCTCAAATTTTATCCTTGGCAACAAATATTGTCAGTTGTTTTCCCTGAAGTGGCAGGCTCACTTCATTCATTTGTGAGAAAATGTCTGCCCTATCGCTATCTGTATAACCATACTGTGTCAGCTATTCTTTTGAGTAAAAATGGTGTCCCATAAAAAAGCGGCCAGCTCAGCTTGCAAGTCACAAGGGCACAAGTACTTTACCACAAGGCAACCATGTGCTTTGGTATGCAGCAGAAGTGCTCTACGTACACTTCCTATTTTGTCACACAGAATATTAAAAAGTATATACTCAGGAGTTGAGAGCTAATAAAATAAAAAATAATAAAATTTAAAAAGTTTTCATTCATCAGTGTTCTTCATCAGTATTGTTTCATCAACATAACTTAAGGAAACTCCTCTTTCTGATTTCAAGTATACAGTAATCAGGAGTGCAGTCTGGCACCACTGCCTTGATTCATGCAACAGTTTTTTTCTCACTATTGCATTTACACCATCAGTGCAAATGTCAGCACAATGTAAAAGGCAGTCGATGTCTTAGTATTATTACGCAAATGGGTTTGCCCTCGCGGATTCTCTGAAAAGGTTTAAGGGCCACCTCCACCAGGAACTTATAGAGTGGACTTTGAGAACCCATGGGCTAGATGGCATTTGATGGAAACTGGGATGAAATTGTTTTGAAGGCACTTGCCTCTCTGGTATCTCAGATGTTAGCACACACCTGCATGATGATAGTGACAGTGTTAGTGTTAGAGTGTGTGTGTGTGTGTGTGTTATACACCTTGTAGTTGGACATTCTTCCCAGTCTTCAGCAATATTCAGAATCACAAAGCCATTACCCCCGAGGCTCCTTTGAAAATTAAATGCCTTTCCATTTTCTTTTTTTTTCTTCCAAGAAAAGGACCCTCTTCATCACCCACCTTTGCCAGATGTGATGTTTCCTTATTTCATGTTTTGAGTTTGAGAAAGCAAGGGCCCTTTAGGGCCTTCCTCCATGTGTCTGTTTCTCAGGACACTCCTTACTCCGAAAACCCTAGATGGGTGTCTAGCTCAAGCCCAGGCCGGTGGCTGGCAATGACCCCATCCTTGCCATGTAAATTCTCACTGAATGGCATGAGACTCAAATTTAGCAGTTCACAAAATTGTAAGGTGAGCCCCGTTTCCCAGCCAATTATGACTCGATCTAAAGCCATAGCTGGGCCATTAATGTATTCGGGGCCTTGTCCTCTTTTATATCTTGCCAAACTCGGAGAGTCTACTGTATAGCTACTGGCAACAGGCCTCTGCCAAAACAGTCTATGAATGTATCATCTCACACCTCATTTTTCCTGTTTCTCCTATGATGGCACTTTGCCTGTGTTTCTCTCCCACATCTTTCTGCCCACTTGAAAAAAATTATTCATTTAACTTATTCCTGCATTGTGATACAGACTTTTGGCTTCTGTAGTTACTTATTATGAAAGAAATGCTGGGCTTCCCTGGTGGTGCAGTGGTTAAGACTCCGCCTGCCAGTGCAGGGGACATGAATTCGATCCCTGCTCCAGGAAGATCCCATATGCCACGGAGCAACATAGCCCGTGCGCCACAACAACGGAGCCTGTGCGCAGGAGCCCACAAGCCACAACTGTTGAGCCCACGAGCCACAACTACTGACCCTGTGTGCCACAACTACTGAAGCCCGCGTGCACCCAGAGCCTGTGCTCCACAACAAGAGAAGCCACCGCAATGAGCACTGCAATGAAGAGTAGCCCCTGTTCTCTGCAACTATAGAAGGCCCACGTGCAGCAACAAGGCCAATAAATAAACTATAAAAAAAAAGAATGAAAATGCTAATTTCTTATAGGACCCTTTCTTTCTCAACCACCAGTTTTCCAAGAACCTTCTTATGGGTTGAATTATGTCCCCTCCAAATTCATGTGCTGAAGTTTTAACCCCCAGTACCTCAGAATGTGACCATTTTTTGGAAATGGAGCCTTTACAGAGGTAATCAAGTTAAAATGAGAACATTAGGGTGGCTCCTGATCAAATATGACTGGTGTCCTTATAAAATGGGGAAGTCTGGACACAGACAGGAACACAAGGAGAACACCATGTGAAGATGGGAAGCAGTGATGGGGTGATGAGTCTACAGACCACGGAACACCATAGATTCTAGCAGCCCCCCGCAGATGCCAAGGGTTAGGCGGGAAAGAGATTCTCCCCAAGCCCTCAGACACCTCGATCTCTGACTTCTGGCCTGTGAGACAGTACATTGGTGTTGAAACCACCCGGTCTGTGGCATTTGTTAGGATGGCCCTAGGACACTGATCCTGGCTTCTAGGCTGACTGCTCTTTCTTGTGGCCCCATGGTTCTGTTATTCACCTTGGATCTTTGTTCCACAGGTCACACCAAGAATGGTCTTCCAGGGCGACCTGTGCCGCCCCTGTGTGAGGGTCCTGCTCAGAGCAATGCTCCCTTAGTGCTTACACTGATGAGGAATGCAAGGTTGAGGATGGCGTCTTCTGGAAGGATGGAGAGAGACATTATTAGACCCGGAGACAGGCAGCTCCACGCATCTGCCTCCATCCCTTCCCTGGCACTGACGAGAGATGTTGAAATCTGCCTGGCCTCCTCTTGCTCCCCTTTCCTACGGAGCAAGGCGTGTTGAGCCAGAATGGGTATATTTGGCTTTATTTTCTCCAAGTGCTTTCTCCCTGGGACCCTCCTGCCGGTTCCCAGCTGACCGCCTGTTTGCACCGCACTGCAAGGAGAGGTGGCCAAGAAAAGCGAGCTGCTGGAATGCTCAGGGCCCCGAAACATTACTCTTCGTGGTAGTTTGATTCTTGCCAGGATGTCCTTGTAAAACTTTTATGAAGATGTTGTTGTACTTGCATCGGAGGTTGAAAATTGCTGTTAACTTTGCTAAGTCCCGTGTCCCCCAGGAATGTGGGCCGCTGAGGAAATGCCTCCGGCCCTCCCTTCTGGATGGGTGCTCCGCTGCGGCAGCTGCCTGCGCAGAAAGTTGAGCTGGATGGATGGATTAAGGGACATCAGCTAGGCCTTTGTTTAAAAATATTTAAAATATGTTTGAACCTCCCTTTATCAACAAAGAACTGTTCCTTTCAGCAGAGAGAAGTTTTTCATTTCCATGTTTTTTTGCAATTTTGTTTGGTCCTTTTGTATATTCGTGACTTTGGGAAAGTGTTCCCATTCACATTTTGAAAGCCGAGTACAAAAGGCACTGCATAATGTTCTATTTTGCTTAAGGGAAAAGAGCAGTTTACTTCTATTAAGAACATAATGTTTATGAAGATAATCTTCTCTGGCTTGAGTTAATTTTTTCTGGTGCTTAGCTTTGACAATTAAAAAAAAATGTTTGAGAATGTATGTATTTAAAACTTCTCTGGAATTAGGAGTTAATGGAGGTATATCAGTAATGAGAACGAGCTTTGCAAGTTACAAAGAAATAAAAATAAAAGAGGTTCCTATGTCAGGGTCTGTGCTGCTCTTAGAACCAGGAGTATTAACCTGCTCAGAGTCCTTGACAATAAGGTATTTTGAGTTAAATGTCAGAATAAAGTATTTTCTTAAAATAAGATCCAGGTTTTTCCTTGCCTGCCTCTGTGATGATCACAGTTTTGTGTATCAGGTTTCTGCTTAACTTCAGATCTTCTCTGCACATTTGCCCAGAGTTATTAGAAACCTGAGCTCCTTCTCTACATACATGCAGGAAGCGCCAGTGTGTTGCACAACTCCAGAGGCCCCATTCATCTGAGTAGATGAGACCAGGATGTGAAGGGTGCTGGCTGGAGCCAGCCATGTGCAGCCCTGTGTGCAGGTGCCCACAGGAAAGGCATGGCAGGTGGGGGTCCCTGCTTTGGGGGTCATTTATTACATAATTACTTTTAGAAACAGACCTTGGGCATAACCCCTGGTATTCTGTTACCCTTGATGAACCAAATCATTCATCTCAAGAAATATTTGGCCAACCCTGGCTTATGGCTTTTGCCCTCCAGCCACTAGCTTAGCCACAGCTTGACAGGGGTGAGGCCACAGGCTGTGAAAGATCAATCTGGAGAATTATCACTTGTCTCTTAAGGTTGCTCTAAAATTGCTTGCGGGTCAGCCCTGAAGTTTAGGAGAAGAATGTACTTGCCTTTCTCTTTTTTATACCTTTCTCCTACAAGTATTCCTTCATGTCCTTCAGTTGATTCTGGAGATTGGAATCCGAGTGAAGAAGATGAAGGGGGCTTCAGGTAAACATTCTGGAATATTTCAAAAGTTTCAGGGTTTTGGATTGAGGTTAGGGATGTACTGCCCACGACTGGGCTTTCACTATGTCCTGAAAGGAATGCTGTCCAGTCAGTCACGTGTCAGCTGTTAATCAGACATTTAACAAATGGCTCATGCAGCTATTAGATTGAATCCTTTGAACTTGCCGTTTTTGTAAGTCAGAAACGGTTGAATATTGGTGACTTCCCATGGTCGTGCCCGGAGTTCTCTGGAGAGGCTCAGAAGAGCAGGGAGCTGGGACCCACGTGCCTGGTATTGGGCTGGGCTTCTGGGCAGGTCACCACCCCCATCGTTCTGCAGTTCACTGTTCTGAAAACAGGCATGATGTGGCACCTCGTCATGGTTTTTTTTGTTTGTTTAATATTTATTTATTTGGCTGCATCAGGTCGTAGTTGTGGCATGTGGGATCTTTCATTGTGGCACGTGAACTCTTAGTTGTGGCATGTGGGATCTTTCACTGTGGCACGTGAACTCTTAGTTGTGGCATGTGGGATCTTTCACTGTGGCACGTGAACTCTTAGTTGTGGCATGTGGGATCTTTCACTGTGGCACATGAACTCTTAGTTGTGGCATGTGGGATCTTTCATTGTGGCACGTGAACCCTTAGTTGTGGCATGTGGGATCTAGTTCCCTGACCAGGGATTGAACCCGGGTCCCTGCATTGGGAGTGCAGAGTCTTAGCCACTGGACCACCACAGCAGTTCCAACCGTGGAATTGTTTTAAAGATTTAGTATGTTCAGCTCTGTAAAGCACCTAGAGGAGGGCTCCGCACACGGCTTGCTCTGTGTGCTCTTGTTATTGGATGTAGTCATTCTTATAACACCTTCACAGTTCCTCCCGTATTTGTGTGCCACGGTCATTTATTTAATATTTCTCTTTAAGGTGACTATAATTCTAAAAACTGAAATAACTTATTTTGTTGATTCTTAGATGCTTTGTTTTCTTGTATCTTTTCGTCTCTGACATGGGAATGTCTTAAAATCCATGGTGTGTCCTCATTTACTTTTTTCCTTGCCACTCAAAGATGTTTGGTTGATAGTGTCTTAGCTTTGGTGAAAAAGGAGATTTTTATCAAGAATTTGTGCTAGTTATCTCTTCTAATTCATGGTAAAATGAACATATGTATATTGTTTTTAAAAGTCCGCCTGTACACCACCTAGACTCCTCTGTGGATTCACTTAAGGACTTCCTGCACAGAAAGGACTTCCTGCACTGAACATGGCTTGGAAACCATCAATAAGCCATCCTTCCATTTGCCCCACTGACCGCCTGCCGAGGTCCTGTTGGCTGGACAGGATGGGGTGCAAAAGGTTCTCTACATCCCTAGGACAGGAAGAGCATGTTGGCCCACCTGGCTGATGGGTGGCAGCCCTGTCCACTGTTGGAGCATATCAAGTACCAAAGAGATGATCAGATATAGGGATGTCCAGCTTGGCCAGTAATGCCTTCAAGTAGGGCCTGTGTTCTCTGCAGGCTGCTTTCTGGGATGGAAGTGGGCTGGTAAAGTGATGTGCGAGGCTTACCCTGCAATACAAGTGACTGGACAGGAGTGTAGTACAGATGGGGGGTGGTGGGCGGCCAGGAATGGTTCCTGCTAATACCTGTAGATATTCCTGTTAGATGGAAGTATCTGATGTGTAATTTAGATTTTCTGAGCAGTTTTTGATTTCTCTTTCCTTGATTTTTTTTTTTTTTTTAAGTGGAATCTTCTTGCATTAGATGAAACCCCAAGCTTCTTAGAAACAAAGGGACCTTCTGGCTCTTCTTTCCTTCCCTTCTCTGGGGCTGGTGTTTTTTTCATGACTGAGCATGTAGCATGGAGAGTTTGGGGAAGCTGGTTTTGCCTTTTCTCCTCCAGGAAGAGAGGCATGTCTACAAAGCCCAAAGGGTCTGTCTTTCAGTCCTTTGAAGTCACCCGCTCTGACAGAGACAGTTTCCCTACTAGCTTCTTGAACCTTGAGCTGAGCAAAAAATTACTTAATTGCCCAAAGCAGTATGTGAGGTGTGTGTGGAGGGCTTCACGCATTCCTGCTTTAACTTTATCTGCCAGAGAACCGAGAACTGAGGGAGACATTCCTGCTTCTCAGACCTCTGGGCATCGCAGGCCTCCTGTAGTGGGGCGGGGGTGGGGGGGGGTTGTGTCTCCATCCCTTCAGGCCTGGGGGATAAGTAGTCCCAGAGGGCTTTGGAATCAGGCTGGGTCACTTCTGGAGGAAAAATAGGGCCTAATAGCCATGGCTGCTTTTCCCTCCAAAATGTCTTTAGTCCTAGGGGGTCTCAGCAGCTGAGTAGGGTCCAGGGGCACCAGGAGTTCCGAGTGGCACTTCTCCCTCCCAGCGCATCTTGATTTGTTAAGAAGGAAGATTTGAATGAGGTCTAGAAAGGTCACCTGCATATTGGACAGACCACAAGGCTGTTTGTTCAAGGCCGCCTGCGTTTGGAAGAGAATTGTTGAGCAGTGTAGAGCTGTGTGCAGTGTCTGGTTTAGGACAATTTTGGTTTATTTCAGCATTATGGTTTGGAGCCAGGACAATGCTTTCCACATTCCGTCTTTGTCGAGGGGCTTTGCAGTTCTGAGATTCTGTCTGGTGACACCAGTTACAAGATAAGACTCAGTCTCAGAATTCCAAGCCGAGGATTCTCATCTGGAGCCCCTCGAGCATGGGATCCTTGGTCTGACTCTTCACTGTGTCACTCGCGGCACCTGTCACAGTGCATGACACCCAGAGGGTGCTCAGTAGATTTACTGAACGAGTTTCTAAACTTAGAAATTGCTTTCTGATAGGATGAAATTGCTCACTCTTTCTGAGACCTTGTCCACGGCACTGCACCTGGCGAGATCGTATATGTCCTCCCCGAGATTGCACCGCGTTTACAGGTGGGAACCAATGTTTGTTCTTGGTCTGGGTGTACGGAGAACTTTGGGATTGGGGGTGGGGAGTGGAGAAGGATGCTTTGAAAAGCAAGTGACTCTTCTGTCCCATTGTTAATAAGAGCTGAGGTTACAAGTCATTGGAGTGAGTTTTGTCTTTGCCAAAACCAGTTGAACAACTATTTGAGTGCCTACTAGGCAGGCAATAAATCAGTAATTGATTGATTTGGAGATGGATAAAAGTTGGTTTTACTTTTGTCTCCCTCAAATCCAGAAAATGACTAAAAAGTCATTTATTTTTCCTGTTGGAGAAAGAGTATGACCCAGGGACTCCGGGGCCTAGTCGGTGGAGGGGGATCAAAGTGGTTGGTTTGATCGTGGGTCCAGCCACCTCCATGTCTCTTTGAATGTGTCCCCTCCTGAATGCAGGCTTCTCCTCATCGCACAGAGGCAGTAATCTCTGTCCCACACACCTACAGCGAAGGAGCGGATATGACCTGCATTAAGGGTTGTAATGACCGTGTACCACGAAGTGGTTGCCACTCACAGGGAGAGGTGATGAAAGAGTGGCTCCTGTGGGGCACAAGACTCCAGGAGCCTCTGGAGTCTTGTGATGGGCTGCATTTGGTCCTCCTCCCTCTGTGGGTACCGACTCATCCAGTTTCCTTCATCTGGCCCATTTCCCAGTTTGGCTTCTCTCTTAGCTCTAGGTAAACAAGTTACTGTGTTCAAAACTGAATGACTTGCATCTGGTACATTTTGTCCTCGCATCTTATAGCAAGGACTAAATGGTACCCTGGGAGCTTGGCAGAGTGAGCACTGGCTTCATCAGCAGAGAAGAACGCATTCTCGTGGGAAGGCAAAGCCCTGGAGGAGAGTGCCCTTCCTGGTCCGGAATTTCTCACCCATCACAAGTGCTCGTGAAAGTTACCTTTTGGTACTCACTCTCCCATCCTTCCCAAGGGAAACTGAGTAGCTTCTCAAGTATGTCTTACAACTACAGGGGTGAGAATCCCAGTTTTGTTGAAAAACTGGACCTCAGAAATATGAAAATACAAGCTGGTCTTTTTGGAGGACGAAGGAGGCTTAGTTTACACAAGCCTCTGGCCCAGCAGCTCTGTGGCTCCCACATGGGAAGTGACCCGTTAGCTGTGGAACCAGGCAGCTGGAGAGACACTTTGCCTTCGGACTGCCACACCCCCTGGCTGGTGCCGCCTTCCCTTCTCCTAGGGGAGCAGTGCAGTTCATGATGGAGGTAAACCTCTGGCCCGAGGGGACCTCTGATAAATAAGACTGTGCTTTTCTGTGGATAAGAGGGTATCTGTGCACCAGGGTGCATGCTCGCATCTAGAAATAATAGCATCTTATTACCATATGCAAGTACGATTTTTATAAATTGAAAAATTTACAAATAGTCTGTTTCATACCGTTCTTCCCACTACTTCTTGGGATCATTGAGTTATGATTTCTGTCATGTAGTCAGTTTCAGATAGGAAGTAGGAAGCCTAATTCGAATTATCTTCCTTGTCTACACTTGACCTGTTTTCTTTGGCCTTGGCAGGTAATTTTCAAAGTGTTCTCAGAAGTTCACCTTCATCAGAATCACGTTAAAATCCCTAAGTCTGTGTCCCAGCCCCAGAGATTCTGATTGGGGTTGTGTGTGTGGCTGGACTTTGCATTTTTTTTGTTTGTTTGTTTACAGTTCTTTCTTTAAGGTTAGAATTTACATGGAGTGACATGTACAAATCTTAAGTATACTACCCTGTGGGTTTTGACAAATGTGCTCCCTTATGTAACTCAACCTTTATCTTTTCTGTCAAGGTAAAGAACAACTTGACCATCAGCGCAGAAGGTCCTCTTGTGCCCCTTCCCAATCAGCCCCCACTGGACTATGCATCTAGCAGTGCCTCAGGGCTTCTTGTTAACAGTGGCGGAGGCCAGAGAGCCACTGTAATTAATTAACAACAGCACAGCGTTGGAAGTTTGATCTAGCAGGAAGGGTTGGGGATTGGAGTTACCATCTGAATTCAAGGGTCTTGAATTCTGTAGATCTTGGATCCTATTGATAGGGACTATATTTTAAAAAAGACATTTTGGCAACTTGCTTAGGAGTTGCAGGCAACCTCTAGGCCTGCCTTGCTTCTCCCTTCTGAAATCAGGGTATTTTCAGTTCCAGATGTGGAGTCTACATTGGTTGCTTGGACTTTCAACTCCTCTGGGCTGTTTTGACAAAATATCACAACTGGGTAGCTTATAAACAACCAAAATTTATCTTTCACCGTCCTGGAGGCTGGAAGTCTGAGATCTGGGTGCCAGCATGGTTGAGTGAGGGCCCTCTCCTGGGTTGCAGACTTCTCATTGTACCCACACGTGGCAGAAGAGGCCAGGGAGCTCCGTGGAGCCTCTTTAATAAGGCACTGATCCCATACGTGACTTAAGCACCTCCCCGAGGCCCCACCTACTTAAAACCATCACCTTTGGGGTTAGGATTGCAACATAGGAATTCTGCGGGGACACAAGCATTCCGACCATAGCAGAGACCATTGCCTGCCAGGTGCTTGCGGGCTCCAGTCCCTTCTTAGCGTGGTCCCCTGCAATTCCATGGTTAGGGTTTCCCAGCTACTGGCTCTTCTGCGGCTGTTCCCAGTCATCTTAAGTGTAGAAGACCCAGTGCCATTCTTGGCTTCTTCTTGGTGACTCACTTGAGTGCATCAGTTCCCTTTCCTTTATGATGCTGCCATTTATTTTTCATAATATCAAGGTTTGTCATTTGATCCAGAGCCAGTGATTGATGACGCCCTCCCCTCTCCATGGGGAGAGAATATACACGCAATAGTTAAGCTTAGAAGAGTCCAAACAAAGTAGGCATTCAGAAGTGGGACCAGTAATAGTGAGCGGAAGGGTTCTGGAAAGATCAAGCAGAGGCAGTGGGGCTAGAGCTGGACCATGGAAGAAGGACGGAGCCAAGGAATGAGGCATAAGGACCTCCAAGTGACTTAGGTGAGTTTATGGTGACATCTTGCTTTTAGGTAGCATCTGGTACTCTTAGGTGCTCATTATTTTTTCTTTTCCTTTCTAACAGCTCTGTGAGTTAGATGGGGCAGGTAGTTAAATCCTGTATGTTGTTGAGAAATTGAGGTCCAGAGAGAAAAAGTGATTTGCCCAAGACTACCCAGTGAGATCACTGGCAGCCTGAGCTCTGCTCCTTGCTATTTCAAATTTCCTATGTCAACTGACCTTCCACTGGTCTCTGACCCCCAGAACACCTTCATTGCTGGTTTCCTGTGGTGTTTGGTTTTATTCTGCACTGCATGGTGCTGCCAAAACAGAATCTTCCTAAAACATTTCCCCTGTAACCTGTAGCGTCAAACACATTTCCTTATCTTCTAGATTTGAGCCAGTCCAGACTTTGATACTTTGAAGATAACTTGAGGAGGACAGGGTAAGAGTATGTTTGGACTTCTTTTTCCCTTTCTTTCTTGAGATTGTAGGGAAGTATTAGATTTCAGAGTCTGAAGCTAACATAGCAGTCACTAGCCAGATGTGGCTCCTTAAATTTGAATTAATTAAAATTAAGTAAAACTTAAAGTCCAGTTCCCCAGTTCGAGCAGTCACACATGGCTTATGGCTCCTGCAATGTCAGTGCAGAAACAGAACTTCCCCATCAGTGGAAAAGGTGCTGTTGGAGGACCCTGGTTTACAGACACAGGCTCCACTGAGTGACTTCCTATGACCTCTGACCTTACAAGGAAGGCTCGGAGTGCAGCGGGTGTGATGAAGCTGTCTGTGGCACTGATGTGTTCAGGCCATGTTCTAGCAGTCTCTGGTTCAGCTCCCGAAAAGCCACAGTTGCTTGTTTTTCACAGAGAGGGAAGACCTCTGACTTGAGTTGTACTAACTCTGGTACCAGTGCTGCTGTGGTTGGGCAGCATCCCACGATAGACTCTAGAACCAGTGTCCGTCGGCTCAGTGTAACTGCAGGTTCCACATCCATGGATTCAACCAACCGCAGATGGAAAACGTTCAGTTGGAAAACAAAATTCCAGAAAGTTCCAGAAAGCAAAACTTGAATTTGCCTCATGCTGGCGACCATTTAGCATTTACACTGTATTTACAACTATTTACATTGTATTGAGTATTATAAGTAATCTAGAGATGATGTAAAGTATACCGGAGGAAGTGTGTAGGTTGTATGAAAATACTTCACCATTTAAAGCAGGGAGGGTTGGGGGGGGGATGAATTGGGAGATTGGGATACCAAATTGTACACTCTAAATATATGCAGTTTATTGTAAAAAATAAAAAAATAAAAAGTTAAAAAAAATTTTAAAATTAAAA
This sequence comes from Hippopotamus amphibius kiboko, assembly GCF_030028045.1. Lineage (NCBI taxonomy): Eukaryota > Metazoa > Chordata > Mammalia > Artiodactyla > Hippopotamidae > Hippopotamus > Hippopotamus amphibius. The sequence continues at coordinate 5,262,752 of NC_080193.1, read as the reverse complement.
AAAAATGAAAGAAAGAAAATACTGCACCATTTCGTATAAGGGACTTGAGCATCCTCAGATTTTGGTACCCGCAGGGGTCCTGGAACCAGTCACATGTGGAGACTAAGGGACAACTGTATTACCGTTTGTCCCATGTTTATATGTGGCCCTACTACATGTGCTGTTAGTGGTGCATATTTAAACGATTGTGTGTACGTGGATGAGCACACATGTGTGAAGACGTATGCCTGTGTTGGGAGAGGTACAGTGGGCAGAACAGCTGTAGCGGGAAAAGCTCCTGTGCAGAGGAACAAACTGCCATGTTGCTGCCCCCACCTTTAAGAATGTTCTTTGTTGCTGGTCTCTGACTGGAATTTGGTTTGTACATACTTTGGGTTTGCGAGAATAAAAACCTGAATGCAGAGTTACAGGTAAGGGACTGCTGTTAGTTCAAGTGCATCGAGGTGAGTCGTTTTATGCACAGTGGCTTATATGGGGAGCATCCTTTTGGAAGAGCGAGGCAAAGAGGGCTCCTGTGTATCCCAGCATGTACACTGCCTCTGACAGGATGGTAAGACATCCCAAGGGACCCACTCTAGGTTTTAGTCTTTATTCTATCAAGATTAGGGTTTACAGAGCGTGAAGAGCCAAATCCATACTAGCTGTCTAAGAAAGACATTGTCTCGTATTGGTTTTCATGGCCCTGTTCTGAGTTAGACCTGAATCAGAAGAGGAAAGTTTTCTTCTTTTCTTCCCCCAGGTGGTCATGTGTTTATGAATTATAGCCCATTTACATAACTGAGTGTTGGCACTGGGATGCTTGTGACATTTGGTTGGGTTGGGGAGCTCCATGGTAGAGTTGCTGACTCTCTTTTTAGAATGTTGTCTTTGTTTTTGCCCTGAATTCAGCAATTTCCTTTGGGGAAAAAAAAAACCCGAAACATTTAATTGAGTATTTATATACCATAAACTAACCATTTAAAGATACAGTGTAGGGGGTTTTGATAGATGTATACACCTGTGAACCAACGTTTTCATCACCCCTGAAAGCTTCTTGTCCCTTGGCAGTCCATCCCTTTCTCTGCCCCAGCCCCAGACAATCCGTGGTCTGTTTTCTGTCACTATAGATAAGCTTCTACTTTCTAGAATTTTGTATTAATGGAAACATGCATTATGTACCTTTTGAGGGTGGGGGAGGAAGTCTGGGTTATTTTATTCAAGGTGTTGATTTTGAGGTTCATCTGTGTTGGAGCACACATCAGTGTTTCATTGCTTTTCTGGCCGGTAGTATTCCGTTGTGTGGATACCCCAGATTTTATTCATTTACTTTATGATGGACGTTGGGTTGTTTCCACTTTTTGGCTTTTACAAACAAAGCTGCTATGACTATTTAAGGACAAGATTTGGGTGGGCAAATGTTTGCATTTCACTCTTGTGTAAATACCTAGGAATAGAATGGCTGGGTCACCTGGTAGGTGTATGTTTTACTTTATAAGAAACTGCCAAACTTTTCCAGAGTGACTGAGCCACTTCTGCATTCCCGAAAGCAGTGCACAAGAGTTCCCCTTGCTCCATATCGTCACCAACCCTTCGTATTACCCGTCTTTCAATTTCAGTCATTCTAGTGGGTATGTAGTGGTATCTCGTGTTTATTTTGCATTTCCCTGGTGACTGATGATATTAAGCATCTTTTCGTGTGCTTATTTGCCATCCCTATTTCTCCTTTGTGAAGTCTTTATTCAAAATCCTTTACCTGTTTTTAACTGGAGTGTTTGTGTTTCTATTATTGAGTTTTAAGAGTTCTTTATATGTTCTGGATAATAGTCCCCAGTCTTCTTTTGAGTCTTACAGTAATTTTACTGTCTTTATAGTAAGGCAAGGCCCAACTTTCATTTTAGTATTTAAAACTGAACTCCTTCCAAAACAAACCTATTCTGTCATTCTTCCTCATCTCAGGTAATAGCATTTCTATCCTTGGAGTCATTCTTGACTCCTGTCTTTCTCCCCCACCCACATCCAATCCATCAACAATTTCTGCTGCTACCTTCAAATTATATTCAGAATCCAACCACTTTCACCACCTCTACCCTGTTCTCACCCACCCTCATTTATCCTCTGGATTCTTGCAGGAGCCTCCTAACTGGTCTCCCTTCATCTACCCTCCCACTTCCTGCCGCCTCCCCCCACCCCATCTTTTCCCAAATGTAGCAGCCAGAGCCATCCTGTTAAAACCTAAGTCTGATGCTCTTGCTGTTCTGCTGAGAATTCCCCACTGACTTATGAGGGCTTGTAAAGCCCTCGATGGTTTGGCCTGCTGTTCCCTGTCCCCTTTCTCCTGCCGCACTCCATCCCCCTTGCTCACTGGATTCTTCAAACATTCCAGACCTGCCGCAGGCTTTTTGCACTTGCTGTTGTTCCCTCTGTCTGGAATAATTTTCTTCCTCCAGGCGTGACTCTCTTCCTTACCTCCCTTTAAGTCTTTGTTTAAATATCACCTTCCGCTCAGTGTATATGTTTAACTTTAGATCATTTCCCTTTTCCCTGCTAGTTCCAAACACCAAATAGGAAAAGAAAATTAAAGATGTTATTATGCTCAAAAACAAGATAAACATATCTATAAAAAAACAAACAAACAAACACAAAGCAAAGATTGATGCTGAAGCCACAGTCCCACTCCACTGTGAGTCTGGAAGTAGGTGGTGGAGCTGGGAGCTCCAGTCTGCTGGGGCAGAGGAAACTGAAAGTAGCCCATGAGCCAGACTCATTGCTGAAAAACAGGGTCTGGGCTGGGCTGCTCTAGCTATGGAAGGAGGCTAAAAACATCCAAGACAATTACTGCTCAGGGTAAAGTCTAGGGCAGCGGGAAGAAACAAGCTTACAGCCCACTCATGGGCCAGTATCACCTGGAGGCATGACTGAAGTTTACCCTTGTCACTATGTGAGGGTTCCTGGTCTGTCAACAGGAGACCTGGTCTAGGCTTGCGGATCCTGGAGGAGGGGTGGTGCAGAGAAGACCTCCCCACCCCCACTCTATCTCACCCCACTCCTCCTCCTCCCCACCAGCTCTGACCTTATGAATTTGCAAACCAAAATTCCAGAACATCCAAACTATTAAAGATAGCCAACAAAATCAACAGTGAGAGATTAATTTGTTCAGAATTAAGTGAAAAAGAGACCAATCTGATACCAACTATAAAATGCATGTTTAGAATTATCAGAGATGAAAGAAATTACAGCTATATGAAAATATGAAACACAACAGGCAGAAAGGAAACATTAATAGGTGGATATGAACAAAAACATGCAAATGTTGGAAATAAAAAAATAAGCATCAAAATTGAAATCTTAATGAATGAAGCTCCACACTGGACAAAGATGCAGATAGGATTAGAGAACTGGAAAATATGCAGAATGCAGAAGAGGAGGAGTAAAAATGTTTTGACAGAGTCGTTGGGTCATGTGGAGGGCAGACCTAACCTTGATCTGATAGACCTTCTAGAGGAGATGGGGCCGTGGCAGACAAGCACTATTCAGAGAGGCAAAGGCCGAGAATTTTCTAGAAGTAAAATAAGACATGGGTTTTCAGATTAAAAACACACACGGTGCTTTGTTTAACAAGGTGAATTAAAATAAACTCACAAGTCCACCCCTAGACACGTTGCGGTGACATAGCCCAACACAGGGATAAAGCAAAACTCTCCCAAACTACCAAATGAGAGAAGACAGGTGATCTACAAAGGAGTGGCAGTTTTAAGGTAGTCTTTTCTCTATCCACGTTCTACTTCATCGCAAGCCTTGATCCTAAATGCTAAGCAGTTGGTTGTCGTTTATGTCCTTCAGCAGCCACAGATTTAGTCCCATTGAGGAGTAAGGGGACCTGTGTTCGAGTGGCCACCCTCTGCTGCACACTATATCCAAAGATGTACAAGCTGGGGTGTTTCTTGCCATGTTTTATAGACGCAGAATCTCGAGGCCCAGAGGGGCTAAATGGCAATGACATGTTCTAGGCCATGGCTGTAGGCGATTGAGTTGATGCTGTGATCCAGAGTCCGTGCTCTGTCCGTCCACCTCTCCTCAGGGTGGGAAACCAGCTAAGCAGATGTCCTGGGTGATCTGGAGTTAGTTCTCCAGGCTAAGGTGTAAGTTAAAGTTCTCCTGCTGGACTCTGTTGGGGCAGGTGATCTCTCTCACCAGGGTTGCAAGAGGTCCTCCAGCTTCTGGCTGTGGGTCAGCTGCATCCTGGTGAAGGAGATGGGAAGACTGGCTGGGTATCCTCCTGTGCCAACAGACAGCTCAATTCCTGGTGTATTCCCTGGTCCTTTGGCCACCTCCTGGTTGTTTTTTTGTTTTTTTTGTTTTAAATGACCCATTTCCTTTATTAACATGTTGCTGGACCAAGTTGGTACACTTGCGATTTGCTGTTGTGTGTTACTTTTTTCTTCAGGGTAGGAAATTGATATAGCTTAGTAGTTTTCTTCCTGCCAAGGTACTTTTTGATACCCTGTTGAATTTCAGACGTTTAATTTTTTTACATGTTTCCCCTTCATTTAGACAAGGACCTAAGAGCTTTGTGGAGGTAGGAATTCAGTTTTTGCCAGTCAGGGCTTGGAGAAAAATATCTGAAAGTAGACAGGAGATAAACTAGGAAGATCACTGATTTATGGAGTGGGTAGAGTGTGCTTGAGATGGGGGTGCTACAGGTAGATTTCTTATTTAATAAAGTCATCCGGTTTATGCTTTCTTAAGAAATCAAGGGATTGAGATGTGAAACAATATATCACATACTTGGGTGTTTATGAACAAGCCCAAGAAAGAGTATTCCCCTCTCCTTTCCTGCCAAACGTGACCACCATCTTGAATTTGGTGTTTTTACTTCCATTGATACATCTATGTTAAATGGGTCCAGTGTTCGGCTGAATTATCATGGACGCCTGCATGTTCCTAGATTTGGACCTTTGGTTTGTGGAGGCAGGGGTCATGAAGCTCAGTTTGTCCTTCTTAACTGGGAACCTGTTTGTGTCTACTCTTGCTGCCTTCCGCCCACCCCCCAGCCCCGACCGGATCACTTACCATGGTAGAGTCTCTTGTTATCTACATCCCTGCCAACGCTTCTCTTTTTCTCATTGTTTGTCTGTTTGTTTAAACTCAAGGTCAATCAAATAACTAAGAAGATATCAGGACAGGAACCATTCTTAGCACTTGGATTGGATAAAACATGTTACTTTCTTTTCAGCACCAAAATGGTAATGGGCATATATTTCATGTCTACTGTGGCAGGGTGGTAAAGGCTACCTGGATTTAAATCCCAGCTCTGCCACTGATTTGGGTGTGACTTTGAGCAAATTACTGAACCTCTCTGTCTTGGTTTCCTCATCTCTGAAACGAGAATACTAAGGATACCTACCTCAAGGTCGTTAGGATCAAATGAGTTAACACCCATAAAACTGGAAACGCAGTGCCCAGAGCAGGGCAAGCACACAGTATGTGTTAGCGGCTATTATAGTCACCGCTCTGGAAGTCTAAGGTGTGCTGTCTCTAATCTTCACAACACCCTTATAATGTTGGTTCACCCAACTGGATAGAGACCCTTGAAGACAGGGACCCACATCAAATGTAGTTTTTTTGTATCAATTTTACACACACACAGCATGGCCTTGCCTTCACTTTGAAACACTGTAAATACAGGTTTCTTTGTACATGAACTCAGAGTCCATCTGGTCTCATTAGTTGGTAACCTTGAAATTAAACTCTGCAAAAACCTGTCCTAGAGTCTGACACCCAGGAACAGAGTTGTTGACGACTCCAGGAGCTTGTCCACTCTCCCTTCCCCAGTCTGGCAGTCACTCTCCTAGGACCTTAGAAGGTTGGGGCGTGGGGGTGTGACATGAAGCAAAGGGTTTCAATTAAAACCCAGAAGTCCAGAGGGCCTTTTTAATCATCTGGCATCAAATGCTGGGTGCTGTGCTGAACATTCAAAGTGCCGTGTTGCTGATGAGTGGAGTGTGGGGAGAGGCATTAACAGGGTTGGCTGGGCAGGGCAGACCTAGCCTGGGTTATGACCTCCCTGGTCCATTCTGAGCGAGAACTCTAATTGCAGACATGATAAAGCATAGGTGGCGTAATGAGGTGAAGAATGGGCAGGAAGCTGTCCTAGCTTGTGCTGATAATGCCTGAGACCTAGTGGTGTCTCCAGGGAGCCCAAAGCACAGCTCAGACATTATCTCATTAATCCTCCCAAAACCCCCATGGGGTAGGCAGGTGGCAGGCATTCCCCTTGCTCTCAGGATCAGAGAGAATGGGGCCCTTATGCGTCTCACCCAGGGTCGTCCAGGGTGGCAAAGCGCAGCATATAATTTATTGCTTTTAACACTGTGGTTGCCTCTCCGCCCTATCCCCCCCGCCCCTGTTATTAACAGACTACACAGGACTGTTTTAATCAGGCGATCTTCATCAAGTGTTCCTTCCTGAAGCGCTCTGGCTTGGAAAATCACCAGTGCAATTACAGAGAAGCAGGGATGGAATGGGGTGACTCTGTAGCCTGTGGGTGTAACTAGCGAGTCCTCAAGGAACCCAAGGTGCCCTTCCCCTCCTCGCGGGCTTTTGCCCTATTCTGGCTCTATCACTGATATCCTGCTTTCCTGCATTCTTTTTTTTTTCTTTTTTCTTTTGGCTGCATTGGGTCTTCACTGTTGTGCGCGGGCTTTCTCTAGTTGTGGTGAGCAGGGGGCTACTCTTCATTGCAGTATATGGGCTTCTCATTGTGGTGGCTTCTCTTGTTGTGGACTTCAATAGTTGTGGCTCATGGGCTCTAGAGCGCAGGCTCAGTAGTTGTGGCGCACGAGCTTAGTTGCTCCAAGGCATGTGGGATCTTCCCAGACTAGGGGTTGAACCCCTGTCCCCTGCATTGGCAGGTGGATTCTCAACCACTGCGCCACCAGGGAAGTCCCTCCTGCATTCTTGCGATAGGTTTCTTGCTTGGGTCCATGGTCTCGGGCATGGTGAGTGGGGGTAGTTCTACTTCCACTCTACGCCACTGTTACTGATCCTCCTTGTTGTCACCCTTTTCATGGTGACACTGCCCTGGCTGGAGCCCTTTCCCTCTTAGGCACTGTGCCCTCATGCACTCGCCTCACCCCCAACCTTGGAATCCTAATTTACCAAGTGCATTGGCTTGTGCCACCTGACTCAGGTGATCGAGACGCTGTCCCTGGTTTACGCACGAAGAAACTGGACCTTGGGGCTGTGTTCTTTTCAGCATGCCACACCGTTGCTCATAATTAGAGTCTTGCCCTACTATTTTTTTTAAATCTTTTTAAACTTGCCCTTTATTTGCATTAACTCTTTCATGACAGTTTTGTTGAGATATAATTCACACACCATGCAATTCACTCATGTATGGAGTGTACAGTTTAATGGTTCTTAGTATGTTCACAGAGTTTTAGACCATCATCACAATCAATTTTAGAACATTTAAATCAAATCAAAAAAGAAACCCCGTACCTTTTAGCTCCTACTTCCCTATCCTTTCATTCCTCAACCCTCCAGCTTTATGCAACCACTAATTATTTTCTGTCTTTATAGATTTCCCTGTGCTGGACTTTCATATGAATAGAGCAATAGAAGATGTGGACTGAGTTGACTGGCTTCTTTCACTCAGCTTAATATTTTCTAGGTTCATCCATGTTGTAGCATGTACCAATATTCTGTCCCTTTGTGTAGCCAAGTGATACTCCTTTGTCTGGGTATACCACGTTTTGTTTACCCATTCACACATTGATGGACATTTGGGTTATTTCCACTTTTTTGGCTATTATGAATAATGTTACCATAAATTTTCAGGTACAAGTTTTTGTGTGTGGGGTTGAGGGGAGGGAGTGTATTTTCTAGCAGATAGTGAAAGGATTTTTAGCTTTTTGTTTTGAGTGTTTTTGTCCATCTGTTTTCTGTGTGTCAAAGGAAGGAACCAAAATCATGGTATAAAAGGAAGGAATCAAAATCATGGTATAAAAGTATTTCTATGATCAGGTGGCCTCTGGCGCAAGCACGACGTGTCAGGATGATCGGAGCTAAACTGCTGTCACCATCGATTAGGATAGTGTTTATTGTTGATTCCGCACTGTGTGCTGGTTTATCATACTTTCCTCTCGTGTTTTCCTTGCGGAGCCCTTGCAGGCATCCTGTGCGGATTGGCCAGCGCTTGGCCATCTGGAACCCACAGAGCGCTCTCTCCAGGGTGCCCTCAGCTGCTGGACCATTCCGTGGTGGCATGTTGCTGTGGGGAGGAGCACTACGTGTTTGTAGATGCGGTCTATTATTTTTAAACTGTGTTATACACAGAGCTGATTTATAGGGAAAAGCCCTGGTGAGCTTCAAATTTCCGTCACCTGTTGTGTTAGCAAATACACAAACATTTTAGATCTTTTTTTTTCTTTTCAAATTACTGCTCAAACAGCAATGGGTTTTAATTACCTTTTCTTGTCCAGTGTCTGGCACAGGGTCAGTGCTCAGCAAATGTTGGTTTGGATGAATACTAGAATCAAAAAAGGAAAGTCTCCAGCTACTTACTCTCTAAACCCATCAACTTTTAAAATTCTTTGTTTCCTTGTGGTTTTCACCCACCTGCAGATGGTATTTTTAAATAGGTGTTGTTTTGCACATACGCTTTTCTTAAAATTTTGTACTTGGTACTCTTTATACCATGTTATCTTTATCATTATTCTCTTATGATTATATAATATTCCATACATTATGTACATTGTTTTGTTTAATTATATAGTCTTTGGAAAGACATTTTTTTTTGCTTCCTACATTTTCATAGTTTGGAGGAGGACTGCTTGAAGATTTTATCATGTAAAGTTACTACTTGGTTTTATTTATTTATTTATTTTTGCTTTTGACTTAGTTTTAGGTTACTTCCTCAGGATCTGCTCTAAAAATGGAATTATGGGGGAAAGAAAGTCATAGGATCTTGGGTTTGTTGCACATCTCTAGACAGATTTTCCCCAAATTGAGCCGATTTGCAGCGCAGCCAGCCAAGTGTATCCGCATACACCCAGCAGCCCTCCCGCATGGGGCTGGCATTGATTTACGCTGGTGATTTTACTGTGCGTTTATCAGCAACAAGGTTGATGGTCTTTCTGTTTTCTTACTATAAACTATTTATACATATCCCATAACTGTCGTTTCATTCCTTTCTGTTACTGATCATATGGAGAAGTTTTTAGAGTATAGTGTTCTTTCTGCCTCCTTTATCGCCGTCTAGCTTGTTCATTGTCCTAAAGGACTTCCCTTAACTCGAGTTGCCTCAGTGATTCTCAGAATAACCTCGGGACGGCCAGACTGAGCTCTTTACATGGCTGTCCCCTCTTCCCAACAATTTATTAAGTGAGTCCTGTCTGCATCCCTGTGTTATCTTGGTTTGCATCAGAAGATCTTATAAAAAGTTAAATGTATTTTTGGAATTTCTTTTCCACTTGTTTTATTTCTCTAGTTTCAGACTGGCATCATGTAGCTTTATTGGTTTTGTGGTTTTATAGTATTCTTTTTAAATCTGGAAGAATGGAAAGCCCACTTTATCCTTTCCCCTCCGATATATTTCTTCTTCATTTAATAACTCTTTGGTGTGTAAAAGCACCAAATCCTTCCCTTTTTATAGTAAGAACAATCAGGTGTCCTTTATGATGTCACGTTGTAATTTAAAATAAAACTATGTCCATGAATTTCTATGTAGGGCTCAGTACTTGTCATCTGGTAGCCGTGTGAGTCACTTTGAGTTATTTAAAGAATAGATTTAGAATTAAATTTTGCTTAACATTTTCAGATGGTTTCCTATCAGCTATTGGATTTTTTTTTTTTTAATGAAATTTAACCTATGAAACATCTCCTTACCTACTTGGAATTGGAAGTTCTAAGTGAAGATTTGTAAAGTCAGACATGTGATATACACAGGGCCGTATTGAAGTTTCAAAATGATTATCTGACAAAATACAGTTCCAGGGGATGGGAGATATTCAGGTGAGAAGGTAGGTTTGAAATACTTGCTGCTTTGCCCAGGTTCCGACAGGCAGCTTTTCAGTTGTTCTTTTGGTACCAAGAACAAGAGGAACCAAACAGGGTAGAGGCTGTTCTTGGCTTTTCTCTAAAAAGTGACGCCAACTGTGGAAGACAGTGTTCGGAAAACCAGAACCCTCAGCAAAGAAATGCCAGTTTTAATCTTCAGGCAGTTCCCATTTGGAAGTTTCCAACAAATAGCAACAGCCAGCTGCTTTTCTGTGTCTAGGGTACTTTCCGTTCCCATTGCTATGACAACAAGGGAGAGAAAACTGTGTTCGGATACCTGTAGATTCTATATCCAGAAAAAGGTTCAGGATATTTGCTCAAAGAGCAAAAGCGTGTTTCTGTTTCTTTGTACATAGAAGAGAAAAAATAATCCTTGTGATTCAAGAGAAAAATGGGTGGAGCTGTCCTTTTCCATGCTTTCACATAAATTATAAGTCTTGATTCTAGCCACCACACCTTTTAAGAAAAGGTCCAGGGCTGTTGTTTCATGTGAAACTCTGTACCACAGTGACACCCTACCCTGGTCGATGGCGGCAAAAGGACAAAAGGAAGGAAGTTTCCCTTTTAAATCCCCAGGAATTTTTTGATGAGATAATATTACAGACTGAAATGTCTCTCCTCCTATTCGTTCTGTGTTTGGCTCCAGTGTAACAGTAACCCACTTAGAAGCAGGCGGCCCTTTTGAAGTTATTTTAAACTTCCAGCAGAGTGTGGAGATATTGTAACCTTGGATAAGAGCACCACCAGCCCTGGTTTCAGTTTTGCCCTTTCAGACGTGTGGAAAGTGCCCCAGTATATCTCAAGGATTTTGTACTGAAAGCTTCTTAAAGAGCTGGTCTTGGTTTCAAAGCTTGGCTTGATGTCTCGTGCCCAAGGGAGCATAGTTCTATTTCTCCAGATATTTAACCTTGTTTGACATAGTCTTTTGGCTTTGAAGTTCCCGTCGAGTCTTTGTGCATTAACAAAGCAGTGAAACCATGATAGCCAAACTCATCGGGCTCCAAGAAATTTGAAGAAGGTCCATCTTCATATTTCAGCATAAAACCAGATGCTCGATACCTGGCACTGACGGTGGCCAGGACTCTGCCCTGGTTATTGTGAGCCATTTTGCCCAAGCAGCTCCTTGTTTGGACGTGCTAGTTGGATGTTCAGCACTACTTCTAGAGGTTATAGGATCTCTCTGTGTCGGGGAGAAAACGGGGGCTTAGAACAACCACCCTGGTTGTTGTGTCTGCCATCTCTGCAACCCCCAAATCCACATCACACTGTGGTGCCACCTGGAAGTTATTTTGGGTTGTGGGGGTGGTGAGGGCTGCTGGTTCTTTCTGCACCATTCTCCCTGAGTCATCCCTGTGCTGTGCCCCAGCCATTGCCAGCCCAGGGCCTGGGGGCTCCCGAGAGCCGTCCCAGACAGTCCTCCTCCGAGTCCACGGTCCTGTGCAGGTTGCCTGTTGGGGTCTCTCTTTGGCCTGATGCAATGCTTCCCTGCAGGACCCAGAGAATCTGCTGGAACACCTGGAAGAAGTGACTTCTGTCCAGCAGTGCCTACAAAGATCTTAACCAAAATAGAGCACGTATACGGTTTATAGAAGGGAAAGACTACTTCATGGCTTTTAATAAAAAGAGCGTTCCTCTTTGCCATCCTTGATTGCTATTCTCAGAGGCAACTATTTTCAGTTATTTAGTGGTTTCTTCTGTTCACCTCTGGGAATATTTCTAAATTTGTCAATAATTTCTAAATAACATGCTTTTACTGCCTCATATTTTTAGCCCATTTATACATTTTTCGACTTCCTACTATGGAAGATGGCGATTTTGTTCTCTAACCCACCTCATCCCTTCCCCTGTCCCGCTTTCCCAGCTCCCCACTTCCACACACACATTTCCCATCTCCGCATTTTCCCAGTGTAGTTGTATAGTTGTATCACAGTTAATGTTTAGATCAGGATTTACGTTATTATGGCTGTCACTGTTCCCAGCCAGGCCACATGCCATACCCTGCGTATGGTTTACAATTCTGGTGTGACGTTTTAGGGTTTTTTTTCTGGAGTTAATAATTGTCCCCCTGCCCCATTACTTTAGTTTACTATATGATTATCACATTTCATTCTCCTGTTCAGAACTGTAACAGTCTTCTCAGTACGGCCACTCCCATTAGGTGATGACTCAGGTTGTTGTTGTTTGTTTGCTTATTTTGGGAGCTGTCCTGCAGCCCTCATCCTTGGGGCCCCGTCTGGGCTGGTCGCCCGGCGGGCTGGTGGCATAGCTGTCATCCTGGGATTTCCCTCTATTTTTCTTCTCTGTTGGATTCCCTGTGCCCTGGATCCCACGCCTGCCTCTTCCTCAGTTTATCCCCTTGTTTTCTTGGAGTTGACAGCAGCTTCTGAGATCAAAGGGCCAGAAAACGTGAGGTTTTGCTTTTTTAGGCGAGGAATCCTGTTCCTCTTCCCTCTCCACCGCCCTTATAAAGCACTGTCGTGGGCCTTCCTGAGTGAAGGGCAGCCGGCACTGTGTTCTCTGCACGTAGAGCGGTAGCTGCCTCTGCAAGCCTGGCTGCTGTAACCAAGAAGGAGCCTTTGCTCCTGTGCCATTGCTAGTAAATCTTGAGATTGCCAGTAAAGTCCTGGGAATGTGTTTGGTGGCTTGGGAATCAGTGACTGTAAGAGCTGGATCTTTTAAAGTTCTGGCAGCAATTTGTTGAAATCCTGGCCTCTTTGTCATGGTCCCTCACTTAGCTGAACAGAGACTCAAATGACTTCCCCAAACAGAGCGGAGGCACGGCAGCAGGCCCACCTCCAGGCTAAGGGCTGTTTACCCAGCGGTCGTTTATTGAGCACCTATTGGGCACAAGGCTCTGGGTGGGGTGAAAGGGGACCTCTGAGGAAGACTCCTTCTAGAAGCAGGTGCCCATCCCAGAGGAGAGGCTAAAGGACTGTGCTGAGCACCATATAAAGCATTTGTGAACGTAGAGGTGGAAGCAGCTAGCTGTACTGGTGCATTCAAGAAAGCTCCATGGAAGGGCTGACATCTAAACTGGTCTTGAAGGACAGAGGATTCTAGGCAAAAGCATGAAGGGCAAGAAAACATGACACATCTAGGGAAGGTGACGAAGGAGAGGGCTTTCCCACTGATTGAGGGTCTACCATGCAACCATGATTATGTATTTTATCTCATTGAATCCTCACAGCACCCTGTTGAAGCAGATGCTACTGTCCCCATTTCATAGATGAGAAAATAGAGGTTTATAGAAATCAAGTCATCTGCCCAAGGAGATGTGCCTCATAAGAGGCAGATTTCAAAACATGGTTGCATGATTCCAAAGTTCTCATCCTCTCCATCCCCCAAACACCCCTCGGAACAAAATCAGGAGTCAGACAGCCAGAGGCACTGCTTCTTAGTGTCAAACCTCGTGATAGAGGACTAACTGGGAACTTGCCTTCAACTGACTTAAGCAAGGATGTTGACATCCCAAAGTTACTCTTGAGAGCACAAGACCAAAGTTATAACTCAGGACGTGTCTTCTGTTAAATCCTCACACTTTAGCGTAGCTTGTTAGTTATTGGCAGACCCGCCCCAGGAGTTTTGCTTATCTTCTCATTTCAGGACCTTTCCCCTCCTTCAGTATTCTCTGTCCAGTGAGTTTTTGTCACGTTCCATTCTAGGTTTCTGAGTCTACTTGGTTTTTTCTTTATGTTTTCATTAGTAGTTCTTTCTGATGACAACTCTGAATTCTTATACACAATTTAGCCTTTTTTTTTCCCTTCCAGTGTTTGTTTGATGTACAGCACTATATAAGTTTAAGGTGTAGAGCATAATGGTTTGACTTACATACATCATGAAATGATTATCACAAGAAGTTTAGTGACCATCCATCATCTCATCTAGATACATTAAAGAGAGAAAAAATATATTTTTTCCTTGTAATGAGAACTCTTAGGATTTACTGTCTTAATGACTTTTGTATATAACATGCAGCAGTGTTAATTGTCTTTTTCATGTTGTACATTACATCCCTAGTACTTATTTATCTAATGTCTGGAAGTTTGTACCTTTTGACCGCTGTCATCCAATTCTCCCACCCCCCTCCCCAATTCAGCCGTTCTTAATCTTCTTAAATATGAAGGCAAAAACTTCTTAAATTTCAAACATCTGATCAGGTAAACCCCGCACACCCAAACATTTAAAAAAAAATAAACTCAGAAATGCCTATAATTTTTATATGCCTATGTGACGCATTAAGTTCAAAGTTAACATGCTTGAACATCCTTCACTGAAATCTGCTAAGATTAATTTTGCACACACAGGTCTTACGTGTAGTCACTGCCTGTACGTCACTGGCTGGTGGCAGCATGTACGAATTCACAAGCCTGGTTTGTATGTGACAGCTGTCTGGAGCAATAGTGTGACAGCGATGTCTCACTGAATCGTCACAATATATGTTTCAGGTGTTGGAGGTTTGGAGGTCCTCATTCTCTATAGATGATTGTGATCCGGAAAAGAAGTTTAGGATCTTTTTAAGCTAAAGGATACTATTTCTCAGTAAATAGTAGAAAGATTTGATTGGGACCTCATCTTGAAAAATGAAACTGAAAACAAGTTTGTATTTGAATTTAACAAGTTAAATTATAATTGCATCTTTCTTATGGTTTCCGAAAACACAACAAATCGCATGTGGGCAGTGTTGGGATATTTTCAGCAAAACCGTGTGAGCGTATGGATGTGACGTTTCTCTTACGTTTCACTCCAGCAGCAGGATCATCCAAAGTCATTTTTCCAAAAATGTTAGAGAACTCCTTCTTTTCCCGAAGTTCTGTCTTAATGCTTTGATCGTTCTCTGTGGAAGCCCCGCCATGTGGATGTCTTCTTTAATGCTTAACTAGGTTGTTTGCCATTGGCTTTGAGTGGATCCTGCTGTTGACTGATATGACTTTCGTGGACTCTGTTATATTCGCATCCTTTGCTGATTTGTGGTTCTAGCTTGCCATTTATTGACATGGTCCAGTCACTCTTATCTTCTGACAGTCCAATTAGCAAGAGGTTGCTGTAAGGATTAAACAAGATAAAATACGTAAAGAGAGTAATATACTTGATGCTCACTTGACGAGAAAGCCCTCTCCCTCACTTTCCCCAGACTTGGCATATTCATTTGCATTTTATGCCTTTGCCTAGAATATTCCATCCTTTGACACAGCTCAGTTTATGAGTGAATACGTCCATGCTATAGCTTCCCTGTAAAACATTCTGCTGAGCTCATAGCTTGGAGCCCATGGGAAAAGAGAACCCCAGGGAATGAATGTTTGGAGACCTGGGGTGGCAGCATTTCTGGAAGCCGATGCTGTCCTCAGGGGCAAGCTGAAAGAGACCTAAATTGTATAATATTTGGCAGGTGGGTCAAAGAGGCCAGTTACACTTGAGACATAGCTGAGATTGAATTCACAGGCCCAGTAGTTTGGGCCTCTGGAAATATAAACTCAAATAAGGAACTCCAGAGTGGAGCCAGGAAGGGGCGGAGATGGTGAGGTCAGTTTTGGATGCTCTGAGATGTGATTTTGGTGGCCCTTTACCCTCCCTGGGAAAATAAACCACCCACGCCAACCGATTACACCCACCGGCACTTGAGAAAAAATTCCTTTTGGTTTTTAAGTCCTTGATCCCTGTTCCGAAGTCATCACCCTTGATAGGGCTGACACTGTGAGCTGCTCACGGTCACCCCAGTGACAGTGGATGGTTTGAAAAGGAGTCTTGGGGGAGAGTGGGAAGGCGTGGCTGCTGAAGAGGGGGAGGACCCTTCATGGGGTGCAGCCCAGGGCGCCAGGGGGACCTCAACTTATGTGAGGTTCACACAGTTGGGATTTCCTTGCACTTGGGATGCCCTCTTGCTGTGCCTCCTGTGGCCGCGTGTCCTGCTCCACAGCTCGAGCCTCAGACTGCCCTGCTAAGGGCCTCAGCTTCTCTTCCTATTCCTGCTGTTCTGGGTTCCCAGTCCTGCCCTCCTCCTGCCGCCCACCCTCCCCGGCTCCCCTTCTCTCCAGCCACCCCCCACCACAGCCTTTGCTCTTTGCTTCATGGGTGTCAGCGTTTGGCAGGGTCACATCGACTTTAGGTTTGTTTCTTCTCACACGTGTACCTGTGCTCTCCCTACCTTATCATTTCTCAGAGCGTGTCCTGTGAAACAGTGTGAGCATATTAAACACAAAATGGTCTGATCATCAGAGGGTAGGAAATGCTGGTTTTAGCAAAAGTTAAAACTCCTTTAAGTTTTTTACACCTTAGGCCTCTTCAGGCCTTAATTTCCAAATGTAGATCCTGAATCCCTATACCATTTTCCTCAGCATCACTTGCTTGTGCAGGAACTGTTTTTCATCATGCAGGGCTAGTGTTCTGCAGGACCCGGTTCCCGCAGGGCCCCAGTGGCCGGCTTGGGCTCTGGGAGGCTGGAAACCACATCGTCCTACCCAGTGGATGCCCATGTTGGCTGAGGACAGTTATTTCTGAGTAAACTCTTAAGGCATT
The DNA here is from genome assembly GCF_030028045.1 of Hippopotamus amphibius kiboko. Taxonomy (NCBI): domain Eukaryota; kingdom Metazoa; phylum Chordata; class Mammalia; order Artiodactyla; family Hippopotamidae; genus Hippopotamus; species Hippopotamus amphibius. The sequence continues at coordinate 5,246,201 of NC_080193.1, read as the reverse complement.
TTTAAAAAAACTTTTTTGTTGTGGCAAAACTGATATAAAATTTACAATTTAAGCCATTTAAAAGTATATAATTCAGAGGCATTTAGTACATTCACAGTGTTCACTCATTACTCTCATCTGATGCCAGGGCATTTTTATCACCGTATAAGGACCCCTGTACCCATTCAGCAGTCACTCCCATTTGCCCCTCCCCCAGCCCAGCATTCGCTAACCTGCTGCTTTCCATTTCTGTGGATTTTCTTGCCTCTTCTGGATATTTCATATCAATGGAATTATACAATCTATGGCCTTTCTTGTCCGGCTTCTTTCTTTAGGAAAGTTTTAATACAGATACAAAGTCTTTGAGCTGCATGATTGCTCTGCTTTCCCAGGGAGCTCGTTATCACCGGCCAAACCCAATACAGGTGTAAGTAACAAAAAGCATCTTTCCCTCTGGAAACCTCCAAGTTATATGGCCAGGTTGAAAATATCATGGAATTCTGTAGCAAAGGGTCAGTAGTGGGGCTGCCATTGACTTGACTTGACCTGGGATGTCAGGAAGCTGACCCAAGCCCGGCTGGGAGCCACTTCCTAGAGGATCAGAAGTACCTGGCTGTTGGCACGATTGGCTTATCGCCCTTGCCTGTCCTCTCTCTTGCTGGAGGTCTGCATTTGAAGCTGTTCATCATTTAATAACCATCGGACATCCTACAGTGGGCTGAGTTCTTCAGGAGCAGCTGGAGAGAAGCCATGCTGTCCACTGCACTGTAGGACCCTCCTTGGTCCTTTGGGCAAACTCTTCAAGCCTGAGGGCTCGTGCAAAAATTAGACGTCACAGGCCTCCCTGTCTCAGGTGCTGCAATTCCCAGGGCAGGGTTATCCCTTGCCCGCTATGAAGACCCTGCCGCCCCTTGTGCTCCCGGTACTCACCCTTCCTTGTGGTTCCATTGAAATGCCGAGGATCTCTGCCCTCTGGGCTGCCCCCTCCCCTCCTCCGCTCACTCATCCTCTCCAGTCCAGGGCCATCACTGCCAGAAAGGTGCCACCTGTCTGCCTCAAATCACTGTTCTCTGGGTGCCACTCTTCCGAAGAACCTGTGGTGCTCTCCTGGTGTCCACATGCCTTCCTGGTTCTCGAGCCTGTCTCCTTCTTGGTTTCAACCGTGTGGCCCTCCATATGGCTCAGGCAGCCTCTCCTCTCCCCCTGAATCCCTCAGCCCCTCTTCCCCAGGCGTGGACGGCCACCTGCCCTCTTTCCCCTGGACATGTCCAGCTCTCCCTTTGAAACTAAGCTCAAGGCTCAGCTGCCGCTCTGGACGCCTGCACCAAACTCATGTTACACTCCCACACCACCCAGTTCAGAGCCAGCAGGCAGCCTTTCTTTACAAAGATTTTACCACTTAGTCTTTTCTCCCTAGTCAGGTGACCAGCTCTCAGAGCAAGGGACAGTAAAGTTAAGCAAGTGGAATTGGAAGGTACTAGAGTGTGAATTTGAGGGCCAGGCCACCTCTAGGGTGGCCACTTGCTGGCTGTGTTGTCTTGGAAAAGCTATTTACCTTGAACTTCTTATCCATAAAATGAGTGGGGCTTAAGGAGGGTGTATTAGTTTCCTATTTGCTGCTATAACAAGTTACTACAAACTTAGTGGCTTAAAGCAACACAAACTTATTCTCTTATAGTTCTGGAGGTCAGAAGTCAAAAATGGGCTGGCAGGGCTACATTCCTTATGGAGGGTCTGGAGAGAATCCTTTTCCTTGTCTTTTCCAGCTTCTGGAGGCTGCCGCCTGCATTCCTTGGCTCATGGCTCCTCCTGCATCTTCAAAGCACAACACTCCGACCTCTGCTTCCCTGGTCACATCTCCTCTGTTCCCACCATTCCCTTTTTCCTTATTTAAGGACCCTTGTGATTACACTGGGCTCACCCAGGTAATCCAGGATGTCAAACTTAATCACATCTATAAAGTTTCTTGTGCCTTGTAACGTATTCACAGGTTCTGGGGATTAGGACATAGATGTCTCGTGGGCTGTTATTCTGGCTAACACAGTAGATTCTTTAGTCTCTTGTATCTCTAACATGCCATGAATCTAAAGACATATTTTTCCCAGTTATTTAAAGAGCTTAGCAGCATGCTAGATTCCTTAACATCTTGGTAAGTTAGGTTTATCCAGAAGGACTTTGTCTTCTCAGATGCTTATTAGGGATTCTAGGGTCTGATAGGACTCGATACTAGAACTGTGAGTGTAAACTGTAGTATCATTCTTTGTTCAGGCTTCCACTGACTGCACTTTTACTAGTAAAATAAATTTTTTAAAATTTATTTATTAGCTGCGTTGGGTCCTCGTTGCTGCGTGAGGGCTTTTCTCTAGTTGAGGTGAGCGGGGGCTACTGTTTGTTGTGCTGCATAGGCTTCTCATTGCAGTGGTTTCTCTTGTTGTGGAGCACGGGCTCTAGACTAGTGGGCTTCAGTAGTTATGGCACGTGGGCTCAATAGTTGTGGCCCGCGGGCTCTGGAGCACAGACTCAGTAGTTGTGGCTCACAGGCTTAGTTGCTCCGCGGCATGTGGCATCTTCCTGGACCAGGGCTCGAACCCGTGTCCCCTGCATTGGCAGGCAGTTCTTCACCACTGCACCATCAGGGAAGCCCACTAGTAAAAATTTGACGATGCTCTTCTACCTAGCTTTGATTTCATGTTTCGCAAATTTTGAAAAAAACCTCAAAGAAATTCATCTGTTTCCCAGTGGCCAGGGGTAGCCTTTAAACAGCCTGTTAATTATACCACTGATTCTGCCGTATGTCTAGTGGTCTCTCCATAAATTCCTAGATGTGTTTCCAGGTCCTCTCGCATCAGTTGAAGTAGATGTGTTGTTAAGGTCTGGCAGCCAAATAGTCTTGGATGCTAACCTAGCTTGTCTCCTCTGTAACTGCCACTGGACGTTATGGTATATCACAGCGATCTAGACCTGCATTTATATGAGAGTTACGCTATTTCTCTTTTCCTACATCCCATTGGGTGGTGTCCACCTTGGGTGACCACTACTTACGAAGCAGTGAGAAAGCATCTATAAAGTCTATTTGTAGTGTTTATAGTGTGTTCTCCCCAGGGCTCAGCTCATTGTGCTGAAATAGGATCTCCGCATGGGTTGAAAAATGTATCCCCCTCATATAATTTTAAATTTGAAGTTGCTTTTGACGTGGAGCCTGAGATGTGCACAGCGGGGGTCAAGCAGAAATGCAGCCTGCCTACTGAAGTTTTCTTTCTATTCGTTTCCTAGATGCACCCACTGGGCCTGTGTAATAACAATGACGAAGAGGACTTGTATGAGTATGGCTGGGTAGGAGTGGTGAAGCTGGAACAGCCCGAACTGGACCCGAAACCATGTCTCACTGTCCTCGGCAAGGTAAGCACCAGGCCCTCCGAATCGCTCCCATCCTGATTGGTGTTCTCTGCGCCCTCATCTCTCCAGTTCCTCAAATAGCCGGTTCCAGAGAAGAGCCTTGCTGCCACAGCGCTCTTTCTTGGCTAAAGTCATGTCTTGGAGCAGCCCCTTCCCCCATGGTGCCCAGAAGCTTGGACTCTGGTGGCAGCTGTCAGCCTCAGAACGGGCTCCACCCTTGTCTGCTGTGTGGCCTTGGGCAGGTCCCTTCCCCTCAAGGAATCTCAGTTTCTTATCTGTGAACTGGGTTAAGAGAAATTCACAATCCCTACCTTACACCCTTGGGGCCAGATATTTCAGAATTCTGAGATTTGGGGCATTTAGAAAGGTATTAGGATACACATGTTTTGTGTTAAGAAACCGCCCCCCCCCAGGGGCTTCCTAGGTAGCACAGTGGTTAAGAATCCGCCTACCAATGCAGCGGACACAGGTTTGATCCCTGCTCCGGGAAGATCCCACGTGCCACGGAGCAACTAAGCCCATGCACCACAACTGTTGAGCCTGGGATTTAGAGCCCGTGAGCCACAGCTATTGAGCCCATGTGCTGCAACTACTGAAGCCCATGCGCCTAGAGCCCATGCTCCGCAACAAGAGAAGCCACAGCAATGAGGAGCCCGCGCAACACAACAAAGAGTAGCCCCCACTCACCGCAGTTAAAGAAAGCCCGCGCACAGCAAAAAAGACCCAACATAGCCAATAAAATACATAAAAATAAATAAATAGGTTAAAAAAATTAAAAAAAAAAAAAATGAAACCCCCTGGGAGATGTGGGGCCATCCTCAGGAACCAAACACATGCATATTTGTGTAGCATACGGCATGGATATTCACATTAAGTGGGACGACTAAAATCTAAACAGCCCCGTGTTAGTTCAGGGCAGCCATGCCTCCAAATGAGTTCAGGGCCATTAAGTTTTGCTGCCAAGTACGTTGTGGAAACACTTTGGGGCTGTAGAGCTTTTTTGGTTTCAGAATGGCAGACAGCAATTATGGTCCTGTATTAGAACTTACCTCATAGGATGGTTAGGAGGTGAGATGAGATACAAACGTCTAGCAGAGCAAGCTCTCCAGAAATGTTTGTGGCCATTGGCTGTCGTTATTCTGTTTAGAAGTACTAAAAACAAAAAACAAACAAAAAAACCCCACAAAACATTTTTAGCCATGAGAGTCAGCATTACCTCTGGCTGCAGTGTAAGATAAAAGATAGAAATACATTTATTTTGGAAAACCATCTGTCAGTGCTATTAAAATGTGACAGATAACAGCCTGTTTTACACTGGATCATTTTATTAAAGGGAAAGATTTGGAGAAAGTTATTAGGATTTGGGTTAGAGGAAAGGTAGTATGTCCTAAGGGCAGTGTTAGTGCTTGCCTATTTTTTGTATTCTCAGAAGCTGCTGTTCTAGGTGTCAGGGGGAGACAGCGGGGGGTGGGGGGGAGGGAATCAGTTCTGTTTCTGACCTCTTGAGGAGACTCAGGCCAGAGAAGAGGTGGTTTTGATGTAGGGAGACTTTCCCACCGTCGAAGATGTCCTAGCCGATGTCTCCTGAAACACTTTTAGCCCAGGAGACCCTCATGGGTCTAATATGTGATGTTTCTGTCCCACTTGTCTTCTGAGTCGCTTCCGACCAGTTGTCAAGTTCCCCTGCCCTTTTATAGAAGAAGAAGAAGAAGAAGAAAAAAAAAGAAAAAACACAGGGACTGTTATCTGTTTGGTTTACAATTCCTGAAGCTGAATCAACATGTTTTAGGTGGCCCAGGCCCTGACACTTCATTGTCTAAAAAGTTAGCCAGAGCTGCCTAATGATGCTCAGAGAGCAGTGATCCTCCTTGAGAATACGGTAGTGTTTTCCTAGGAGAAGTGCCAGCCACATCCAAAGGTTAGGAACAGTGCTTTCCTTGTAGGTAGGACTCTCCTAATAGAATATTTTCTCCTGTACTTAGGCTGCTGCTACGCAGGGCTCAGCGGCTCAGCTGAGTTTGCTCTGCCCCAGTCCAGTGGGTCTCCACCTCCACGTCTGTCATGTCTATAAATGGGTTGGAACAGGCTCCCCCGGGACACCCCATGGTCTCCTAGGGCCTAGTGGTGTTGAAGTCACTCAGAGAACCCAACTGCTCCTCCTCCACCTGGAACAACCGTGTAGCGGTTTGAGGAGTTTTGTATGATTTGGCCTGCCGGCCTGTGAAGCCAGGGGGAATAAAAACCCTCGCCATGTATTGAATCATTAAGCATTTCTTGGGTTTATTCATTCACCAAGTATTTGTTGAATGCAGGGGCCCAGGCACTAAGCGCGGGGTTCTACTTGCTTGCAGGCAGCAGCCCCCCGCCACCGCTGTCCCCACCACCATGTTTCTGTTTGGAGAGGCTGTGTGGTGACCAGGCAGTGTTTACATGTGGTTAGTTATTGAAATTTGGCTTAACACCTGAATAAAGTCATTAGCCAAACCGCTCGGGCCAGACAAAGCAGGACAGTTTCGTATTTGTTTTAAACCTGGATTGGTACAAGAGGTGCAGTGACTCAAGCATCTCTCTCTCTCTCCTTCCTCTCTCTCCCTCCCTCTCTTCTGCTCTCTCGCCTTCTTCTTGAGTGTAGTTGTTTCCAGCTTCAGTTTTATTTACTTTGCTAATTGTGCTTGCTTTCTTTCTGAGCCCCCAAGTGCAGTGGCAAGAGGCTAGGGTGGGAGAGCAAAGTGGTCCTCATGGACAGCCCACTCACCTGCAGACACACAGTGTGCTTTTCTACCCTTTCATTGCCCTTAGTGGCGAAGGCAAGAAGGAGGTTGGCAGCGGAGAGAAGCACAAAAGGAAGAAGCTACAGCCAAGTCCCCATGGTGGTGGGGAAGGGACTCCTCCTCCATGTAGATGTTGAGACTTGTTGAAAACCATAGAAGGGAGGGCTCTCTCAGGCATTTGGAGGAGCTTGTGGAAGAAGAGGGAGGGCCAGACACAGACCCCTCTCCCTCCCCCATCACCTACCCCCATCACCCACCCGCCCACAGAAAGTGCCACGGGGCGAAACGTTGAAATAACAGAGGAATGTCCTAAACTAAAAAAACGTAAATGCCTCTCTAGGAGTTCAAATAAAGTTTCATTTTAAAAGCAAAAAGACGTATACTCATCACCTCGGTTTATTACTGAGTGCTTTTGAACTCCTCAAAAAAGGAACACTGTAAACTCATGAGAGAAGAATGATTTATGATCCAATCCTTATCATCTTTCTGATTCTGGAGGGGGCAGGGCAAACAGTCGGATCAGCTAGGGGGGCAGAGTTGGGGTGGGGGTGAGCCCCCCAGAACACAGCAGGCCAGGGCACCAGGCCAGGCTCCAGGCAAATCCCTTCCGCTTTCTGGGCCTTTCTCTTCCACTTCGTGTGAAGAGGCTGTTCTGGGCTCCTTGCTCATCTAATATTTTGAACTTCTGTATCATATGAAAAATCTTCCCTTGATATTCTAGTTTTCGGGGATTTCTAGTTGCAGCATTGAAACACAGGCTCTGTTACCTGCAACAGTTTAAGTCCTCAGAAATTAAAAGAGAATAAAATAGACATTACTGAGCAGTTTGCTATTGAAAGTAAGGGTCTTAAATCACCCCCAAAGTGCAGAAGTCTGTGTTTATGCCCCAGGCATTTTAACCCTTCAATTCAAACAGTGTTTATTATGTAAGCATCTTACGGGATTGTTAAGACATTGGAAGGTCAACTTCAATAGTGGTTCTTACGACCCTTCCACCTCATGGAGAGCCTCGTGGCGGGAACACACAAGACGTGCTGAAATCTAATACAGCCTGCCTGGCCCAGATTCACCAAACGTGGAAGCAGAACAAGCCTCCCTCTCCCATGCCCCAGGCTGGAGTGGACTCTTAGGGACTGCTGCCCTTGTCACTGTCGTGGGGGTTCTGCGAGGGGCCCTGAACACAGAGCCTGGCCCTCGATGGACACCCGAGTGTAAGAGCAGCACTCAGGTGGTGGGTCCTCGCCGAGTGCCAAGAGCTTTCCGTGCCGTGTCTCCTCTCATTGTCAGGGCAACTCTGAGACCATGTGTAGATTCCCATCTTACCACAAGGAGATCTCGTCGTAACCTCAGATCAGAGGGCTCCCAAGTAGCTGAGCCGAGATCTGAGATCAGGACTGTCCCGCTGCCTCATCAGTGCTGGTTTCTTCCTCTTGCCTCCCTTAGTCTTTGCCGGTTTTCCTACATAAAAGTCAGATGCATTTCAGTAGTCACTGGCTAGGTGAGCACTGTTGCTTGCATTGAATGGAAACCCCGCTTGAGTTGTGGGGAATCTGCTCTTGAGGCTCCTGGATGTCGTCAGGGAGCCCGTGATGGAGGCGTTGCTGCTCTTCTGGGACCGCTGGCCGCAGGGCTCAGTGCCAGAGGCCCCGCCCCAGGTCTTCTGGACGTCTGTGTTATTCCCTCCTCTCTCCACCTCCTTGGTGGGGGACAGTGCCCCAGTATCCCTTGGCCTGATGCTCTTGGTTCCAAGTCTAGAGGATTCCAGAAAAGGGATTTAGTGGCCCATCTTGGATCAGGTGCTCACCTTTAGTCTGTTCAGCTGTGATCTGGGGCTGGGAACATGCTGGAAATGCCCAGCTGTGTGTGGGGCATGGGTGGAAGATGTGCCTTCCAGAAGGAAGCTGGTGGGGGCAGTGCTGGGCTACCGTCCCCAGGCAGCCCCCTCAGTCACCCAGTCACGTGTGCACTCACAAGCCACTGGGGGATGGCCTCAGTTTATCCCGGGTCGGTCAGAGAGGTGCCAGTTGGAAGGGCCCACTCTGGTTTGTGCGCTGGGAAGAGTTGGGTCCTCTTGCCCTGAACTGAGGGCCAGTCCCTGACACAGATGGTGGTGGTTGTGAGGGAGGAGGAGCACGTCCCCAGGGCTGGGGGGTTCAGGGCTGTGAGACAGGGGCAGGAGATGGGTGAGTAACCTCCAAGAACAGGGCGGGAAGAATGGGAGCAAGTTCCTGAGGCGGGCTTGAAAGTTGCTGGGGCAGGAAGAGGCTTTCGGATGAAGTTTCATCATCCCCCCCCGGGAAGCTGGGAGCCACTGAAGGTTGGGGGGTGTTCGTTTGCCCGTGGTGTCCAGGCTGCTGGAGGGGAGGGTCAGGTTACTCTGCTGGTGGGTGTTTCCGGAACTAAATGGGACCGGATGGCAAATCTTTTGAACGCTTTGGTGAGGCTCTAGCCAGTGACGTTGCTGAGGATACTCATATTCGCTCTTCATCTGGCCTCTTTTGTTTCCACCTGTAGCAGCAGCCTGGCCAAGCGCGCAGCAGGTGGAAACTGCTGCGCCGCAGTCCCGGCTCTTCTGATGAGCAGGGGAAACCCATCAACCCACATCCAGCCCTCAGAGTGTCTCGGTAACTTCTTCAAAGAGAACAAAGACCTTAGTGACCAAAGTGACCACACGGCAGAAAACAGAATCGAAGGAATTTAATTTTTTCAGGATGGTTGGGAGGAGAGGGAACATGTAATGGTTAAGACTTGAGTTTAGTCATCAGACTAACCTGAATTGAAACCCCAGTTCCATCCTTTTAATCCATGTGACCTGGGATGGCCCCTGAACCCCTCTGCCCGTTTCCACCTCTGAAGACGGGGACCTCGACGCACCTCAGGGAGAGCATATGCGTTGGGTTCACACACGTAGCAGCTCTTGGTGCCCATCCTCTCTGCCTCCCTCCTTCCCTCCCTCCCTTATTATCTTTCAGTTTCTTTCAGCACTCACAGTGCTGTTACTTAAGTAGTCAAATCCTTAGAGACAGAAAGTAGAGTGGTGGTTGCCAGGGCTGTGGGGAGGAGAGAATGAGGAATTAGTGTTTAACGGGGCCAGAGTTTCAGGAGGAGGTGGAGAAGCTCTGGAGATGGGTGGTGGAGGGGGCCGGGGGCTCATCCTTCTGCGTGCCCTTCTCATTCAGTTTGGTCACAGATGGGTGTTTCCTGCAATGCAGGGTGCCCTGGCCCTTAGGCCAAGCCCAGCCTAGCGCAGCTGAGAATGAGATTCCCCACTCCATCTCAAGAGTGATGGTGGGACTGAAATCTTAGGGTCTGACTTGACTGGAACAGTGTCTCGGAGCATCTGCCCCCATCATAGGCCTTGGCCTCTTCCAGGCAGGGAAGTGAGTGTGATATTTGCCACATACCTGAGCTCAGGGCACTGTGACTACACACAGCTCATTGTCATGGTATCCCTGGGAGCACCTGTGCTTGGGACACTTTACCTGTGTCACACCTTCCCAGAGCATGTTACTTGAGGCCTCTTATTGCAGCAGTTCTCAACTGGGGGTGTACACAACACACACACACACACACACACACACACACACACACACACACCCGCCCCAGGGGACATTTGGCAATATCTGGAGACATTTTTGGTTTTCAGACAAAAATACCCAGGTGGGGGTGGGGCTGCAGTTGGCATCAGGTGGGTGGAGACCAGGGTGTGCTGCCCAACACCCCACAAGCACAGGCCAGCCCCCTACGACAAAGAACACTCTGGCCCCAAATGTCAGCAGTGTCACTGTTGAGAAACCCTGTCTCTCTGTGACACGTTTTCTCTCCCCAAGAAGAGCTTAAATTCCACTTCTTCCTTCGTCCTTTGCGTCTCCGCCCTGCTGGCCTCCAGTACAGAGACAGGTTCACGGTGTCCTGTGGTGTGTTCGTCAAAGTGCATGACCAGTGTTAGAGCACATTTGTGTTTCCACGTGAGGAGCGCAGGGAGCAGAATTTGCACCTTTGCCGCGTGGCTTCACGATCAGGGCTCCCTGCACTCCTCTGTGCTCCTCACTTTCGGCCTGTTAACCTCTCTTTGCCTTCATTTCTCCATATTGCCCTCCATAAGGATAGCTGTGACGATTAAAAAAATGGTGTATGTTGAGTTCTTGGAGTGTGTGAATACTCAGCAAACATCAGTTTCCTCCCCTCTCTAAACATACTCCTGAGGTGAGGTGGGTTTATGGTTGGAGAGGAAGTTTGGAAGGCTCTTCAGATTTATTTTGAGGAGCACTTGGGTAAATACCTCCCATATTTGGTTAAAAAGGAAAGCAGGAAAGGAACTCAGTAAAAGAAATAAGATCAGGAGGAAAAGATTGGCATGATATGAATGGAAAAAGGAAAAACTTGGGGTATACCGCTTTTCTTCTAAGGTCATGTGTCTGATTTGAAAGTCACAAACTTTTAATCTGATGCTTTTCTTCTACGCCTAAATCATCCAGGAACCTCTTGGTTAAAAGGCTATATTAAGCACAAGACTTTTTTTTTTCTTAAACTAGGTCTGAGACATTTTCAGCTATAAAAGGCTAACTGAAGCCATTACTTGAAATCCTCTGAAAGGCTTAAGGGAGTTTTGAAGATAGAGCGAGTGAATAGAACAGAGGATGTTTCTGCCGACCCAAGGAGTGCAGGCGGATGGCCACTCCCCCAGACTGGGGGAAGCCTGGCTCACAGCAATCCTTCTGGCCATTGTCCGCTCTGATTGAACCAGGTTCTCAATAGAGCAAGGGCCACAGTGAGGCTGTCCTAGGAAACTAGGACTGGTGTGACAGGCCAGCAGAAAAGGCCATCAAAAATAGCCGATGACCTTGTTGACTTTTGAGAGCCCATTTTGAATAATAAGTGAAGTTAAAACCTAACGTGTTAAGTCATGATAGTATGTATAGTACCCGTTCCAAGTCTGGTGGCCTGAATCTCTCATACTTAGAGATAAGCCCCCAAGCCCCATCTGCTCTCTGTTCTCAGAGAGAGGGGCCTTGCACACACCTGGCCGTGTGCATGAATTAACCTAAATAAGCAGCAGCGGGCTGCCCTTCGAGTTTCTGGCCACATCCAGGGGCGTTTCAGATTTGGGGGGCTTGACAGTGACTGCATGTAACTGGTTTATGATCTACATGGAGAACCTGCACCCCAGGTTTGACCAGCTCACATTCTAGGGCACTTGAGCTGCACCTGTGCAAGAGGGCACCTGGGTGCCCAGTCTGGGTGGAGAGTTCCACCGGGTGCAGACATGGAGGAATGGGGTGCTGGCCAAATCTTGTCGGCTAACGTTGATCGCAAGACCTCAGACTGAAGACAAAAACCATTTCTTTGCCTCATTCTGTCTTTCATGTTTGTTCCCCTTACAGAAAGCACCACATTTTATTTGGTAAAAGGTAGCATTCAGCTTTGGTGATCTTATTTTCCAAATCAGACCTCAGGCTATATGTTCTAATACTTTCTGTGCTGTTTTAAGTTCGAGGCAGTCTAAACAGTTGGGATACTGAAATCCTTTAAATTCTGCATCATTTTTGCTGGTTGTAAAAGTAATGAGTATCAACACATTCCAGTAGTTCTAAGCACTGCTGGATACAATGTTCTTCCGGTCAGCCTGAAGAATTTGGGCTGTTTCTTGGGATGTATAACGCCCTTGGCCTTCACTGTTACACCTTACTGGGTTGCTGATGTTCACAAATGTATCAACTCTTAAATGAACCTCAGAGAAAAGAATGTGGAACATGCAAGGAACTTTTGTTACCTTGGCTTGATCTTAATCAAATTTTAAAGGTTTAGCTTCAAAAGCTTTCTTTGTCAAAAGCTTTCCTTGTCATCTATTTGTAAACATAGTAGATTGGTTTTTTAAGTGAGTTATTTTCTTAGTGTTTTTCCTTTTTTTTTTTTTTTTAGCGTTTCAGTGGATAGAATCTTAACATTTTTTATAACTCCTAATTTTAAAGGTATACCCAAAATTTATAGCATTAACTTATTTTACTGTTTCTGTAACTAACAAATTTTCTGGTCCGTTTATCTTTTTTTTTTTCTAAGCTTGTAATCAATATAATAATTTTACACCATTCTTATATTCCTAGTGCCAAGAACAGTGCCTAGTACAGATGGCAGGCACTCAGTAGATATCTGTTGCATGAAACAATTAATTATGGAGAATTTTAAAATAGAAGGAAAAAACCAAACTTTAATTTTACTCCTTTAACACAAGTAGTGTCAATCTTGGTTTATTCCCATCCAGTCTTCCAGGGAACCCAAGTCTGATTTTTAATGTAATTATTATGAAGGTATAAACATCTCTCCTGCCTTTTCAAACTTAATAGCATATGCTAATCATTTTACCAGTTTGCTATTATTTTCATGACCTATCTTTTTATTGGCTGCACAACATGACAATAGAACATAGCATGATGTAGTTGACCATTCCCCCGAGTTCAGTAATTAAGTTGCTTCTATTTTAGTTTTAATCCTTACAAAGAAACCAAACTGAAAGCTTTCTTTACATAAGATGGGCTTTTTTTTTTCTTTAAATTATTCTTTCATGGTAATATTCCAGGAGGAGATTATAGATCAAAGGATATGAACATTTTTTAATGACTCGATGCAGACAGTTACAAATTTCTTTTTACGAAAGTTTCCTCAGTTTACCTTGCCACTAGTGAAGTAAGAGTGGACCATTTTCCACAGAAACAATGCTAACATTGACCATTATCATTAATATGTTTCTTTGCTAATTCGAAAGATAAAAATAGTACTTCATTGTTTTCATTTGCCTTTCTTTGATTATTAGTAAGTATTAAGTGCCAAGCATTTTTCCATCTACTAATTAAATTTCTTCTCGTGGATTTTCTATTCTGGTCCCTTGCTCATTTATGGGTGGATCTTAATGTAGATTTTTTTTTATAGCAGTGTATTAATTCCTTGTCATTTGAAATATTTTTAAACTGGCCCTTTTATTTACTGATTTTTTGTTTGTTTGTTTTAGTTTTCTTGGCATGCAGAAGTTTAAAATTTTTACATAGTCATCACCCCTTCATGATTTTTTCTATTGCTTTTAAACTTATTTTCTTCCCTCCCTTGCAAGCTTAGAATCATATTTGCCTTTTCTACTTTTTCTGTGATCACTGATTTTCTTTTAATATATTACATGTCTAAATCACTCAAAATTTATTTTGATATGTAATATCAGGGAGTGGCTGAGTCGCTTTCTCAAAGTTGTCATTTCCTTCATTTTATATACCTTCTTCTTTTAAAAAATAATATATTCTATTCCACTGAATTCTACAGCAGAATCATATCCTGTATTATCTACTGTCAAATTCTGCATCCCTTTTTGGGCCAGTACCACACTGTTTCAATTTTTGTTGTTTTAGAACTTATTCCCAGAGTTAAGTGAAATAGGCTTGCAAACACATTTAAAAGAATTAATCCATCAGTAAATCAACAAAGCAAATGCCTGTTTGTGCTATTCTTTAGACCAGGGAATCCTAATTAATCCCCATCCTCTCCCACTTAGTGAGTATGTCATAGCCCTGCCCCATCTCTGTGAGCATGGGGAGCTGCTTTCAGAATCTGTTCATTATTGTAATTGCCATATTCAAGTTTCACTCCATTCCAGCTTAGATGATTGGACTCTATACAGAAATAGAACAGAAATGACTGATCAGATTGTTCCCACAGAAAGGCTTCTTTTTTTCTAAGTGTACAGTGGTTTTTAGTATATTCATAGAATTGTGCAACCACCACCCACAATCAACTTTAGTATTTTCATGTTCTTTATATATTACAGATACAAGTCCCTTATCAGACGTCTGAACATTTTCATCAACCCAAAAAGAAACCCCTTACCATTGAGCCATCATCTCCCTTCCATCCTGGACATTCCACATAAATGGAATCATGCAGAATGTGGTCTTTTGTATCAGTTTCTTTTTGCTTACCATGACGTTTTCAAGGTTCACCCATGTTGCAGCAAGCATCAGTGCATCATTTCTTTTTATTGCCAAATAATAGTTCATTGTGTGTTTATTGCTTGTTCATTTATCAGTTGGTGGACACTGAAATTGTTTCCATTTTTTGTTTCATAAGAATGATATGTGAACATTTGTGTACATGATTTTGTGTAGATATAGGTTTTCATATCTCTTGGGTAAATAACTGAGAGTGGAATTGCTGGGTCATATGGTAACTGTTTAACCTTTGAGGAACTGCCAGACTGTTTTCCAAAGTGGCCACACATTCTACGTTATCACCAGCACTGCATGATTTCTGCACATCCTAGCCAACACGTGTTATTATCTGTCTTTTTGATTACAGCCATCCTAGTTGGGTATGAAGTGGTATCTCATTGTGGTTTTGATGTGCATTTCCCTGATGGCTAGTGATGTTGAGCATCTTTTCCATGTGCTTATTGAAGGTTTGTACATCTTCTTTGGAGAAATATCTATTCAGATCCTTTGCCCACCTTTTAATTGGTAATTTATCTCTTTATTATTGAGTTGTAAGAGTTCTTTATGTATCCTAGATACATGTCCCTTATCAGATGATTTGCAAATATTTTCTTCTGTTGTGTGAGGTTTCTTTCACTTTGTTGATAGTGTCCTTTGAAGCACAAAAGTTTAAATTTCAGCAATGTCCAGTTGATCTATTTTCTTTTGGTTTTGTGCCTAAGAAACCATTGGAAAGCTCATTTCTTTTTTTTAATTTTATTGAAGTATAGTTGATTTACAGTGTTGTATTAATTTCTGTTGTACAGCAAAGTGATTGATTTATACAAATATATATTCTTTTTCATATTCTTTTCATTATGGTTTATCACAGAATGGAAAGCTCATTCTTTCACTGAGACCCACCAGTCATCCTTACTGTGGTATTTTACATGGTCATGTATTTAAGGCCCTTCTGGAATTCATAATAAGGAATTTATTCTCTTTCCCTCCAGAAGCTTAAAGCTAACAGAGGGTCAGGAGGCACTGGTCTCTCTTCATCACCAGTCCTTGTCTTGAGCTGCCCTCCAGATCTCTTGATTTCCCCAGGATCATCTAAGCCACCACAGTTTCCATGTATCCTATGGCCAGAGGGAGGCTGGTTGAGCACAGAGCATGGAGTGGCTGGGACTCCTTCAGTTCTAGCTCAGTAGCTGAATGGCTGGGTTAAATATATGGAAAGGCAGCAGAGCTACTGCTGAGCCTGCTCCTTTTTTTAGCTAATGATGGTTCTGGAAGAGACTGGCCTGCCACTTCCTAGAATCCCAGCAAATTCTATGGATGAAAAGAGTCTCAGGTCAAGCAAGCGTGAAGCCACTGCACCACCGGCCCCTCTGCCACGTGTGCCCGTCTGTCAGCTCCCGCTTCTGCCGAGTGCTTTCTGAAGCACACACTCAGATGAATGCGGATACTCCTGCTGACCAGACTTAGGGACCCTATTTCTTTTGGGCTTAAGGTTATATTCTGTCAGGTTTGAGAAGGGAAGACAAGACAGTTTATCAAAATAAAGGCAAAAGAAGAGCCAATTTTGAAATGCTACATAAAGGACGTAGGCGAGTGACAGCTGTCAGTAGGCGCCCACCTCCGCCGTGCTTTTAGTGCCTTTGAAAAGACAATAACTCAAAGGTCCCATTTTAGAACACTCAAGATCTTGAAATGTTTCCAAAAATAATTTTTCTCTCAAAGGTTTGCCGATGAGCACCAGACTGTGAAAATAATTCCTCTAACTGATGGCTGTGCCCTTGTTCTCAGAAGAGGGTGTAGGTGTCTTCAAGGTTGAGGGTCATTGGCCAGGATGCTGTGCTCCTAAGAGCAGCACCAACAGGCCGTTCAGGGACCTTCCATTGAGCTCTAGCCATGACCCACAGCCTGTCTGGAAGGCCTGACTTCAGGCCACTCAACCTTGGTGAGTGTGTGCTTCAGAAAGCGCCCGGCAGAAATGGGAGCTGATAGATGGGCGCACATGGCAGAGGGGCCGCTGGTGCAGTGGCTTCACGCTTGCTCGACCTGAGACTTTTTCCAAGTTCTTTCTCATGAGGCCAGAAGCACTGAGAAAAGAAAAAAAAATATTTGCCGTTAGTTGTGTCATTTATAGCATCTACAATTCATCTAAGACCCTGCAAATACTGTTTGTTGTTTAAGCACCCCATTTTTCCTGTTATAGAGTCTTCAGTTCCTCTGCTCATATTACAGAGCAGCTGGCTTTTATATCATGAGTATATTAAGATAGATAGACAGACAGACAGACAGATAGATGACTGGATGCACTTGACTACCACACAGAATGTTTACTTGACATGGAAATGGCCTCTTCCCTAAAGGTCAAAATAGAATCAGTTTGTTTTGCAAAAGGATTACCTGTAAAATTGCTTTTAGCTATCCACTCTGCTCTGCAAACCAACCCCCCTCCCCAAAAAAGACAAACGCAGTATACACCCATCTCTTAAGCGTTGTATTATGTTAAGAAGGTGGTATTATATAAAGCTGCATCTTTACCCAGGCCCCCACCCTCTTTATCGCTCTGTACTATTGTCATCTCTGCTTAGGTTGGGCTCTCTTCTGTGAATGAGAGAAACTAAGAAAATTGCCTGTTTTAGGCAATGCAGGTGTGTTTCAGAGACTTAGAGTTAAGAAGTCAAGTAAATATTTTGGCAGCCCAACAAAGGTAAGAAAGGGAGAATGCACCTAATGGGCTTTTCAAATTACAGGCCTGTCCAAACACTGCCTTCCTCAAGAGCTGCTGGTCAGGGCCAAAGCCTGCCCTGCTTGGTGGTGGCAACAAGGCCCAGCCGAGAAGTGGGCTCGCTTCTCTCACTGGCCCTGGCCCTGTGCCCAGTAGGACGCTGTTGGACTTTGATCAGTCCGACCCGAGTGAAAAGATATTCATCAGTAAGGGCGAGATCTTTCCTCCTTCACAGATTCTAATCACATCGCTTCCTCTTCCTTGCTCAAAAAAATCCCAGATAGCTTTTTCTCCCCTTTTAAACTGGAACACTGAAGAGACGGGACATAGCATCTCAGGTAACTTTTTCAGCGTAACTTCATCCATCTCAAGGGTTAGGAGGCGGACAGCTATGAAAGAGTCCCAGAAGCCGCATGCCTCAGAGGGGCTGGGATCTGGGTATCTGGGTGCACCCCAAGGTCGTCAGTCTAGGTGGCTTCTGGGTCTCGTGGTTTAAGAGCAGAGCCATCCCAGGAGGTTGCTCCGACCTGCTAGTGCTGTGTCTCCTCCATTCAAGCTGCGCTTTGTGTCTCTTCTAACAGAACGGCAGACATAAAAGCTGCCTCTCTTCCTTGCCCTCCCCCAGGGGCTTCCACGGGATCACCTTGGCAGGGCCTCATCCGAGGATGGCAGGGGGAGGGGGAGGGTGGTGGCTGCACCAGCGGCCCCTTTGATCACCTCCCTCCCGGTTCCCGTCCCTGCTGCCAGCAGGCCAGCCAAAGGCCCGGCTCTACGGATCTGATGAGGTGCTGAATAGGACCCGAGGGGCAGTGACGGGAGGGAGAAGAAAGCCTTGGGAATGAAAAGGAAACCCCGTGAACCTGCCTGGCTTCACTGGCCAGATTTTCCTACCAGGGAGCCGCTCAGTTCCTGCCAGCCGCGGCTGCCTGCCCCTCACCCCGACCCCTCCCGCCCCTGCTTTTCAGACCCAGTATGTGTTTTGTGTTTGAATCATGGCTGCTCTCCCTGGTTCTCAGGCTGGGAACCCACTGCGCCTGTTTCCATGGTCACTGGGAAGCGCTCAGCACCCTGTGCTTCAAAGGGAACCTTTCCCCTCAGGCAGCCACACAATAAGCGTCTCCTCAGAGCCAGGCCTCTGACCCTCCTTTCCAGGAGGAAAACCTTGCCTCTGCTGCTGAGTGAGGCTGTGCACGCCTGTCTCGCCTGCCCCTGGTAGAGTTGGATGGGATGTAGAGATTACGGGTTGGTGAGAATTTGGGAGCCTTTCTGAAACTGAAGGAAAGAACAACGCCTAAGCCTCTTATAACTGGTAAAGAGGTGGCCTTGTTTGGGGTAGGAGAGGGGAAGGAAGAGGAGGCTTGGATTGAGAGAGGCCGTGGGACCAGCAGGCCATGTGGGACTGTCTCAGCTAGACCCGTGTCTTTGGGGTGAGCGGCGAATGGAATCAAGGCAGGTGGCACTGGCTTCTGGTCCCCAGAGCCAGGGTGAGGGTGGTGTCTGCTCACTCCTCCAGGACCACAGATGGAGGCACACACACCCCCACCCCGCCCACCTCCAGGTCTGACTTGGTCTTTGCTTGTTTGTTGAATAGTGCAGAGGAGCAGAGCGTCACACATTGTGTGGAGAGACAGAGTCAGTGTTAACGATCTGGGAGGGCTGCCAGACAGTGATGCCGGAAGTAAAAGGCGAAGAGATAGCTCACCTTTCAGATGTCAAGCCTGCCCCCCTCTCTTGGAGCCCAAGATGTTAATTTCTGCTTTGGGCTTACTGAACTAGAGCATGTGTGGGAAATTGGATGTTTCCCCAGCTGTTAATTTGCTACCTATCTTTACCTTTTGTAATATTTTGACCATACCTCCTCTTTTTCTCTTGCTCATTTGTCCTTTCTATAAAAACTCTCTTTCCTTTTTACAAAACTATCTGAAATGGTACCTCTCATTTGCAATTTCAGATGATGAGGAAGGACACACAAGGATGGCACAAGTTCTCTGTATTCAGAAATGTCATCATTTCCATATCCTGTTTGGTGGGCAGAGTACATGCTCCAAATTGTATTCTTACTAGTGGGAGTTGGAGACCTTGAGCTGTTCAGAGACTAGTCCGTGGCCGTGGGGTCCGAGGATAGCCGATCACCCGAGTACACGCTCCTGGAGGAGATGGCTTCCCTCATTTCAGGTTCTCAGCCAACACCCTTGAAATTCTTTATCTACCTCAACATGCAGAAATTAATGATGGTGTGATTTACTTTGGCCTTTTGAGGTGTCAGGCACATGTCTGAAAGAAACTAGGAAGGAGAGGTTAGGGTTCTTGATTCACTTGAACCTTTTGGGTTTTCTGTCTTTCCTTTCTCCCCAGTGTCAGGCCTAACTTGGGCATAGCACATCAAGGCTGAGTGAATTAGCACTGTTTTCTTTCTGTGTGTTCTCAGGACAGAACTAAATGGAACGGGCATGGAATGGCAGGTAGAGAGTGCGTTGGCAATGGCTCTTGACTTTAATTTAGCAGTTCTTCAGGAGAATGTTATTGGTTTTTCACCAGTTATGCCAATGACTATCCTTGTTGGCAGCTGTAATAGAAGGATTAGGAACGTTGGATGTCTCTCACCACTCGAAACTGATTCTCCAATTCAGTTCTGTTGTTTGTCCAAGTTCCATGGCTGTGATAGTCTAGGGAGCTAATTAATCTTTTTTGTTACCAAGAAGGTTTATTCAGTTATTGGGCCAGGGTTTGTCATATAAGGTGCAGATGTGTACAGGATGTTAAATTTACCTGAGGTCTCAGAAATACAGCTTCCCACACACTCCTTTGCCCTGGTTGCCCTGGTCCCATGATCTTCAGCAGGCAGCTTTGGTGTGTCCACAGGGCTCCAGCCACCCTCTGGGCACCACAAGGCCATTGTGGGGAGAGAATCAGGACGGACTCCCTCAGGTCTTTGCTTGTACATCACTTTCTCTAAAAAGTCTTTCTGGACCCATAGTGTGTTAGCAAGGAAGTGTTTCACAGAAGAGGTGAAACTGAACTTTCAAGAATGGATGCGTTTGGGGTAGAAAGTGGTGTGGGAGGAAACTCCAGGAGTGGGTCCGGCAGGAGTAGCAATAGCCCTTGGTGTGTCCCAGGGCGGGTCAGGAAGAGTGACTTAACTGGGCCACATGGTTTGAATAGACAGGAGATCCTCTTGGTAGGGAAGGCATTCCCAAGGAGTGTGTCAAGAGGTGTGCAAAAGAGGAGCACACAGTGGAAGGGAGGGGCGCTTGGTCCCAGCAGAGGGAACCAGGATGTGTTTAGACCTAGAAATAGATTCCCAGTTTGGACATTTCTGTGATGATGCTGTAATTGATGTTCTGTGGCAATTTAAGTAAAAGAGAGGCATAAAACTGAATGTATCAGAGGCCTTAAAATGTAAAATCCAAGAGAATTTTTACATGACAGAACTAAAGTGGTACTTGGTAGAACCTGCCCGGCCAACATAAAACACAAACAGGGCTCTAATTTCCCTCCCCTGTGGCGCTAATTCTTTTTACCCTGAATCCTTCCTCTCTCTCTCTCTCTCTCTCTCTCTCTCTCTCTGTCTCTAAATTGTGGTTCAGTATACATGTGTGTGTGTGTGTGTGTGTGTGTATGAACCATAAAGTTACCATTTTAAGCATTTTCAAGTGTACAATTCTGTGGCATTAAGTGCATTCACATTTTGGGCAACCATCACCACCATCCATCTCCAGAGCTTTCTCATTTTCTACAGTTGAAACTCCATCCTCATTAAACATTTAACTCCCCATTCATCCCTCTCCCCCGCCCCTGGCAGCCTCCATCCTACTTTCTGTCTCTATGAATTTGACTACTCCAGGTGCCTCATGTAAGTTGAACCAAGTAATATTTGTCCTTTTAACGTCTTCAGGGTTCATCCATGTTGTAACATGTATCAGAATTCTTTCCCTTTTATGGTTGAATAATATTCCGTCGCGTGTATACACCACATTTGTTTGTGCATTCATCCCTCGATGGACATTTGAGTTGTTTCCCTCTTTTGGGTATTGTGAATAATGTTACTATGAACACGGATATGCAAATGTCTCTTCGAGACCCTACTCTTGATTCCTTTCAGTATATACTGAGAAATGGAATTGCTGCATCATATGGTAATTCTGTGCCAAATTCTTTGAGGAATCACCATATCATTCTCTACAACAGTTGCATCATTTTGCATTCCCACAGTAATGTACAAGGGTTCAATTTCTCTATATCCAATCAACTCTTCTTGTTTTCTGTTTTGTTTTGTATTAACAAAGTACATGTATAAGTCATCTTAAAGGGTGCGAGGTGGTTTTTCATTGTGATTTTGACTTACATTTTTCATTTTTTCTTTTTTTTTTAATTTTTTAAAATTAATTAATTTATTTTATTGGCTGTGTTGGGTCTTTTTTGCTATGCGCAGGCTTTCTTTTTTTTTTTTTTTTTTTTTTAGTTGTGGTGAGTGGGGGCTACTCTTCGTTGTGGTGCACGGGCTCCTCATTGCCGTGGCTTCTCTTGTTGCGGAGCACGGGCTCTAGGCGCGTGGGTTTCAGTAGCTGCAGCACATGGGCTGAATAGTTGTGGCTCACGGGCTCTAAAGCGCAGGCTCAGTAGTTGTGGCACACGGGCTTAGTTGCTCTGTGGCATGTGGGATCTTCCTGGAGAAGGGATCGAACCCATGTCCCCTGCGTTGTCAGGCGGATTCTTAACCACTGCGCCACCTAGGAAGCCCTTGACTTACATTTTTCTAATGATAAGTGATGTTGAGTATCTTTTCATGTGCTTATCAGTTATTTGTATACCTGCTTTGGAGAAGGACTATTCAAGTCCTTTGCCCATTTTTTAAATTGAGTTGAAATCCAGATTCTCTGGTTTGTTTGTTTTTTTCCTTTTGAGGCCTGCACTTTTGGCATCTCTTCTCTCTCTTTTGCACTTGCTCCTGGATTCATCATTGGCCAACAGTGTCTTACACACAGTTACACAAGCGTACCTTGCTCCTCAGTCTCGGCTTACGACGTACTGTTGTCCTGAGAATTCCAGAAAGGAAGAGAAATTTTGCTTCCTGGGCCAGGCTCTCGGGGACTCGATACGCTGGAAGATGTGCTGTTGTAGATACAAAGAACGATAAGGAACTGCACAGAAGGCTCCAAGGCTGTTCCTAGGCTGGCCACAGGGGTCCAGCAAGCGGGCTACACTATTCTGTGGTCACCCTCTTGCAAGTGGGGAGCTCCTGTCCGCCTCCGTGGCCAGCTGCCACCAGCCCCACGGTGTGAATGGCGAGGAAGTGGGGGCTGGCGGCTGGCCGGGCTCCAGGATGCAGCCTTTGCTGGCGGAGAACCAAGACGGAGGGGGAAAACACTCTTGTGTACGAGAGAAATAGTGCCAGTTCCAAAACCTATCATTCCCAAGTTAAAAAAAAAAAAAGAAAGAAAAAAGATTTTTCAACCAAACTGTGCTTTTATCTTTGGATTCTGAATGGGAGATTGTTCACAGAGCTAAGCGGGCTGCAGAAGCCAGGCCAGTTAAAACAATATGCAGGCAGCTCTCCTCCAAGTAACCAGAAACTGTTGGCTCAAAGGAGCCAGAACCGAGGAACCAACCTGCTGAGAGACGTTTTCCAAGTAACTCCAAGCAACAGCCTGAATGTAAATTCTCCTGCTGGGGAATGGCACTTTGGCAAATGAAGACCCTAATTAGAGATGGAAGGGTTTCTATTTTGTTTTTCTTTAATCCTTACCCCGGGGCCTTTGCAGGGCCGCCATGTCTCTGCTTGTGTGCAAAGAAATTTCCAGCTTCTCTTTGTAACAAGATCCTCTTTTGGGAAAGAAGCAACAAGCTGACAATGTGGGCCCACCGCAGCTGGGGGACCCCGCCACCAGCCTAACCCAAAACAAAGAGCTCGGTCTGAGCCAAGAGCTGGGTCACCTGGATTGGCTGGTCATTTGAAGCTGTTGGCCAAGTTGGATCCCAGGGTGCCCCCCCCCGCCCCATGAGATGCTCAAATCCATGCTTAGACTGCAAGTGAAGTTTTCTTAAGTCCCGAAGGAGAACAGTGTGAACAAGATGCAGAGCAGTGAGGGGGAACTGCAGCTCTGAGGTGCCAAGGTCAAGGTCAAACTGGCACGGGGTGGCGGGACCCTCTTATGTCTTCAGCCTTGCACACGGATCTTTGCTCTTTGAGCTTGGCCATGAAGCGGAGAGGCTCTGTTCCTTTGAGATTGATCACCTCTTAGCTCTCGATTTTCCGGAAGTATCGCGTGTGTCGAGGATCTACATACACCAGTTTTGTTTTGTCGTGAGTGCATCATCAACTTGTCCCTCGGGGCCTGGAACAGATGATCTCGCTCATTTTTACTCTTTTGTCCTAAAAACACAAATGAGCAGTATTCTCTGGGCCCAAAGTATCAGGCTGTTGGCAAATGACAGAATCAGTTGTAGACAATTCTAGATAATTACCGTGAGCGTGAGTGACGTGCCTTTCCCTAGCTGACCTTTGAGGCCACCCACTGTCCTTCACGTTGGTAAATGTGGGAGGCGCGTGAGAGCTTTGTGTGCCTGAGCATTTTATGCATGATTGAGGGCTGTTCCCTTATTTGTCATTAAGTTCACTGGATGCATGGGCCTGAGTGACTTTAAAAGTCCGTAAGGGGAAATTACACATTTTGGAGTCAAATACATGAAGCACGCTCGTTCTGAGCTGCTGTTCCATGCTGAACCCTTGGCCTCGCTCTGTCCAGACGGAGTCTCCTCTGATGTTCGCAGCTCCGGGAGCCAGTCAATACCCTCCTTTAAGATGAATACACTGAGTCTCGGGGAGGAGACTTACCCGAAGCCACCTCCTGGCTCTGTACAGGCCCCAAGGTAACTTCAGACCTGCTCTTTCTGGGCCACCCCAGCTCCTCTTTGCCCATGAGTTCTGTCCTTTGAATGAGAAGTTGAGCCTACAGACGGCGGTTCTTCCACTTGTGCATGTGTAACAGGGCAGACAGACAGATTCCTGACCAACAGTCCACACCCCCCACTGGGGAGGAGCCCAGCGCTGCCACCCGCTCCCAGGTGTCACGTGCCAGAGGGACGTGTCCGCTGCATCTGTTTCCCACGAGCCGTCAGCTTGCTCGGAGTGTCTGAGATGAGGTTTCAGGGAACCCCAGGACGTCTCTCTTCCTGCACTGTGCCTGTGGTTAGGCTGCTGCAGCTCGTCTGCTGCCTGGCAAGATGATGCCTGTGGAGAGCATCCTGTGAGTGCCAGCAACTGGCCCTGTTCTGACCTCACATTCGTGCTTTACTTTTCAGTGGGGCTTGTAGAAACCACGTAAAGTCATTGGGAAACAGGTAGATCCAGAAATGAAAAGGCAACTAAGTTCTTAGAGGCCACGTTGATCCTTTTAAAAAGATAAGACAAAAGAAAACCTTCCCACCATGCCCTTGATTTATCCTGTTGCTCGTTGGGGAGTGTGGTGCTTAAGTGACAGTGTGGTAGCAACTTGACCCCTGCTGTTATAGGAAATCTTGGCCACATTACACACTCACAGCTAATTTAAAGCTGTATCAGACTGAAAGGAGGGTATAAAATCATCTGCATGTGAACTTGTACCTAATGAACAGCTTAAACTGTTTCCTGCTAAACTTGTGACGACAGTGGGCTTGGAAAGGGACTCACGTATCAGGAACCGAATTCTATTACAGATTTTTGATCGCTGGTATAGCTATAAGCACGATGACACGGAGAGAACTGAACAACGGTGGATTTACAGATGGCAATGTTGCTTTACTCCACTAGCATGAGGAACTGGGTGGGGTGGGCCTGGCTGGGAGTGGGCACCATTCTCTAACATAAGCAACCACAGGCATGTCAGAATATTGGTGGTGGTCTTTCCCAGAACAGACCAGCGTTGTTAATAACGTTAAAGTATCTCCATGCTGAGGAGGAAAAACAAAACAAAACAAACAGTGCAAAAGTCTTCACAGTCTTATTATTTTTCCCTATATATCTTTCCCCTGTATTTTTCCTCTTGCCCGGGTCATTTCCACGTTGCCAGAAAGTCACAGAGACCTATGAGGGCTGAGACAGCTCTGAGGATCCTCGCCAAAATCTTGCTCCTAGGAAGAGTTGAGAAATGTCACTCTAATTACCAGTGTTGTTTTTCTTCCTTTGTGTCCGCTGCCTTTAAAAAAAAATTTTTTTTAACAAGGTAGCTAATAGTCGTGGCATCTTTGATGTCACTCAGTCATCTGAAGTCATTTGTTAATGCCCTGCATGCCCTCAGCCATTTCCCCCAGGAGCAGTAGCCCCGTGGGCTACTTGAGTTGCTGGGCAGGCGTGGGTAATGTGATTTCTCATGTCTGTGGGATCCCTGAGCCAGGGCAGCTCGGCAGCACGCTGCATAGAAGCTGGGGTGGGGACAAGAGCTTGCAACCCCCTCATTTGACCAGAAGCAAAGATGCCCCACGCTCCCAGCAGTGGTGAAAGGATGCAACAAGCTTGACTCTAAGCAGCTCCCTTTTGTAGCTCAGTGTAGAAGAACCGACTACATCTTTGGATTTCATTTCTCTGTTCATTAAGTACCTCCTATATCCCAGGTCTTCTGCTAAACGCTTCTGATACGGTGGTGACTCAGATAGACAAGTGCCCTGTCCACAGGGGGGCTCACAGGCAGTGAGGGGGTGCAGAGAACACCAGCAAGTACACAGGCTCAGTGCAGCCTGTGATGTGCATCGCAAGACCAATAAGCAGGAGTGGGAGGGTGAGTGGGGTGTCTCTCCACATAGGCTGCCTTGAGCTGAGAGCCCAGGGTCAAGGTTCCTGGAAAAAAAGAGGGAAACGTTCCCACACCCCTCACCACGTCACAGTGCGCCTGCCTCCCACACCTACCCTCCCCAGCACCTGCTCTTCAGCACATCTGCCGCGTGAGGCCTGCGCTCTTGATTCCTGTGATTCCTGTCACTTTCTAACCATCAAACAGCACTTCACTACCATATATGTCCCGTCTGCCGAGGAATAAAATGAGAGCGCTCAAGTCTTGCAGAAAGTTAACAGCGTATTTTAGGTATCTTATTAAATATCATCTACTTGACTATTTGGTGACAACTGCTTTCAAATCCTCTAAAAGTTATATAATGTGCT
Source organism: Hippopotamus amphibius kiboko (assembly GCF_030028045.1). NCBI lineage: Eukaryota > Metazoa > Chordata > Mammalia > Artiodactyla > Hippopotamidae > Hippopotamus > Hippopotamus amphibius. Next base: position 5,220,233 of record NC_080193.1, on the reverse strand, counting down.
TTGTGATATAAAAGGATGTACCTGTACGCAAAATCTTTATTCTAGTAATTGCCTAAAACTTACTGTGTGGGTTTTTTGTTTTTTTTTTTTTTTTTAATGCTTAGCTGTAGCCTAAGAAACCCAAAGTTTAATCAAAACTTAGTTGGGTTTGGGTGTATTGCTTTGGGTTAATATCCTTCCTTCCAAACTTCTTTCCCTCTCCCAATGGCTTTAAGAAGGGAAGGAAGGAAAGGGGAAAATAACAACCCAACACTGATTAAAATGCAAACTGGCTTGGCTGAGGAGAGCTGTGTCTTCTACTCTGAATTAAATAATATTGCAAGAGGTCAGCTCATCATCCCTAGATGATGTCTGTGGTCCTGGCAAAGTCCGAGGTCACAGTTCACACACAGCTTCCTGGTGCGTTGACCTTGCATTCACATGAAAATCTAGAGACCAGACCACCCAAGTGTCCTCTCAGCCCATGATAAGTGCATTTGGGAAGGTGAAGCAGTATCTTACCACCTAAGGAAGATGCAAGTGTGTGGACAGGTTGCAATGAGCGGGAGAACTTTCTCTTTAGAAAAAAGTGAATGGGAAGCAAGGCTTTGCCAGGGCAAGGGGTGGGAGCTCTAGCAAATAAAAGGTTGTACTAGAACCCACTTCCTTTGTTTGATCTACTAAGTAAAGTCTTGCTAGCATTGAATAATTACAGTAGGAAAAGGCTGAATGAGGCCATCCTTTCACTTGTTCAATGAAGGTTAATTTAAGGGACTTAAATTCAAGGGTTAATTTAATGAGACCTGAGACAAAGCTTGAATTTAGGGATTTTTGCAAATTACCTGTTAGAGGCAGTGGAAACAGAAGTGTATTTGTTCCTTAATATGTGAGTGACCTCTTAGTATTTAAGTGATTACTGATTAACCAAGGAGTTTCGAATGAGACTTTTCGTATTCGGATTTAAAGGACTTGCCCCGGCTGAGTGGGAGCTGGCTTATGTTGGGGTGGGCGGGGGGCTGCCGTACCTCAGAGCAACGGTGACTTGAGCTGGAGAAACGTCCCTCCCCTCCCGGATGACGCTTCCCCATGTCCTAGGGAGTGTGTGCAGGGGTGCACAAAGCCACCACTGCAACTCATTTTCATCATCCAGGAGACTTGAAGTGGGAGAGAAACATAACGCCTGCCTAGCACGAAAAGTGGCCTGGTCCCTGTATTCTAGATAAACTGAGACAGCAGTGCTTTGCTCTCACAAATGGTCTTTGGGGGCAGAGCTGGTAGGTGGCTCGGCTCAGGAGCCTAATTGTTTATTTCCTTTCCTGAAGTGGGGTGTTTTCCAGGCTGAAATCCATGGGTTCGTTGAAGGCCAAAGATGTGAGGCACTGGCCACTCAGGGTGCACCTGCACAGCGTTTTAAGTATAAATTAGGTGTCAACACTTCTGTTGGAAGATTTTAATATAAAAATCTGCATTTCTACCTGCTCTTGAAAAATGAGAAAGTCTGGCAGTCCTGGGGCCCCATCCCTGCTGACCAGGGTAGCCTGAGCTGTGTGGGCACTGCCCCCGTCAGACGGATGTGCCCTGTCCAGTCTGCCACGGTCCCCACCACTCGGCTGCTTTCCTCTCACTGCGGTAGCATATCCACTGCCGTCAGCCTCCTACCTGGCCCTGTGAGCAGCTAGTTTATGATCTCCATTGTGTGATCTTTAAACTGCTAGGGAAACACCATCAAGGTTGTCTGTGGAAGGTTTAGTGAACCAAGTGTGTACACAGACCAATATTTTCTGATGGTCAAACAATAAGTATGAAGAAGAATCCAAGATGGGTTGGATTTGCTGCACTCTTTATGCCTCTGGTTTGTGGCGAGCACTGTAAGACCAATATAGGGTGACCACGTCATCTGACATCCACGCTAGGACACTCTTGAGGATGAAGGTGATGCTGTCACTATTCATTATGGTGGGAAAACAAGTGTGAATCACGGCTGTCCTGGGCATGCTGGGGACAGGACATGTGACCTTGCTAGGCCTGTATGACATGAAAACAGGAAGTTCACATTCCATCCACCAGGGTGAGTGAAGTAAAGGTTCATAAGAGGGGCTCACACGGAGGCCACCGTGATATAGAGATGGTTCTGGAAAAAATGGGCAAGGCTTTGCAGAGAAAGGAGGCTTTGGGGTAGGTCCTTGAGCATGAGGAGAGCTTTGGGAGGTAGAGAAGGATCCAGGAGAGCCATTAAGGTAAAAGGAATAGCCTAAGCAAGAAGGTGTTTGTGTGTCCTAACTTTTCAGCATTGGGACGACAGTATGGCAGGAGCACACAGTACTTAGAGGTGGACAGTGGGAGAGGGTTTCTGGATTCACGCGATGGTGGTTCCATTAATCTGAGACAAGGGGACCTCCCTGGTGGTCCAGTGGTTAAGAATCCGCCTTCCAGTGCAGGGGAGTTTGATCCCTGGTCAGGGAACTAAGATCTCACATGCAAGGGTGCCACAGCTACTGAGTCCACACACTCTGGACCCTGAGTGCCACAGCAAGGACCGCGTACCGCAACTAAGACCCAATGCAGCCAAAAATAAATAAACGAACAAATAAATAAATATATTTTTTAAAAAAATCTGAGACAAGTAATGTAGGTTTGAGAGAAACTTGGTGGCTGATTTTGGCTGTATTGAATAGGAGCCCTGGAATTCAAGAAAGGGGCAGGGGCTGGAGGTTGGGAAGTCATTGGGGTGAATGTGTGTTCAATCCAAGAGTCTGAATGAGCTTGTCCAGGAAGAGAAAAGGGGGCCAGTACAGGATTTCAAGGAAAACTTGGAATAAGGGATGAGAAGAGGGGCAAGCCAATAAAAGAGATCGAGGAGGAGTTGAGGAGAGAGGTATGTAAGGAGGAGATTAGTGTCTGGAAATTTCCAGAGGCAAACAGGCAGTGAGTGGGACGATATAAGAGTCCTCAAAGGGAACCTGAACGTGTGAGAGAGGGGAGAGGCTGGCCTATGAGCACAGAGCAATGTTAACGGCTGTGGCCCAGCACAGAGGACAGCCCAGGTGAGGGAGAGCAACCTTGCCATGGACTCAGTTAACAGAGGTGTATCCATAACATACACCTGCATTTTTGCAGGGTTTTGCTGCATAACAAACTACCTGAAACCTAGCATCTTAAAAAACAGCAGTTGTTTTCATGCGGTCATAATTCCATTGGTCAGCTGAGCAATTCTGGTCTGGGCCAGCTTGGCTGATCCCTGTGGTCTGCTGATCGCAAGGTTCTCTGGGACCTTGCTTGGAACAGTGGTACCACCTCGGCCCACGCTCTCATCATCCAGGCGGCTGGCCCAGGCTTCTTCACATGGTTGTCTCAGGGTTCCCAGCAGCAGAAGAGGGCAAGCCCAATGCACACGCACTTACCAAGCCTCTGCAGGTACCATATGTGCTAATGAACCACTGGCCAAAGCAAGTAACTTGACCAAGCTCAAGTTCAAGGGCTGTAGAAATAAACTCCACCCCTTGATGGGAGGAGCCACAAAGCATTGTGGCCATATTTTTCCCTATCTACCTTGACAGGTGTGAATTTCTTGTAACTGTTGGCCAGAGGAGCTATTTGATGCTTTGGGTCAACCGTTTAACTCTCAATTGAGCCAGGAAGAATTGAAGATCACAGAGAGCAATTTAAACTCTGAAGAGTCATCTAACTATGGAGGAGATTGTTTCAGTTCTGCTGCAAATGAAAGCTGAAGGTGGTGCAGCCGAAAACAATGCCACTTGTATTCGTGACAGCAAGCTGAAGCAATTACTAAAGACGTTGACATACCTCATTCAAAACTCAAACCTGAGTTCCTTTCTCTCAAAGCAGCATTGTCTGATTTGCAGCAATCAACACTCCTTAGCACCGTGACTCATTTAAGACTAGGTCATAGCTGCCATAAACTGGTGCCTTCAGTGTCCCAAACAGTGCCAAATAAAGCCCATGAACTGTCTGATCCCCTGAACGACCTTACAGAATCCTATCATGGGCCCATTTCTACAGACGAGGCACCTGAGGATCAGACAGAAGTGACGCGCCCATGGATATCTGTTTAGGAAGTAATGGAGTCGGGAATTTTTAAGATTCCCTCAGGCACTGGACTTCCAGGACTGTGGGCAGCAGGAGCAAGTGCACTGGGACACACACTGCCTTCCCCGCCTCCAGTCCTGGCCATCGTCACGCTGATGTGGTCTTTCTCCGCCGCATACTGACCTGGGAGTTCCCGTGGGCTCCCTGCTGCTGGTCCAGCTTTCCCATTCACCCGGATTCACTGAGCGTGGATGTGTTTCAGAATGCTGGGACGCTTTTACATACCAGAAGGAGGTCTTATCTTGCTCAGTCTGGATAATTTTTAAAACCAGCTTTAGAATTTTCCTATATTAACTAGAATTAACAGCATTCACATGACGAAAGCTATTTGTGTCTTAAAGATTTTGCTTTTAAGCAAGAGCAATAATGGGAAAAGAATGTTTGTGGATTCTCCCCCCACCCCTAATTTTTTAAAGTTCTTTATTGAAGTATAATAGACATAATAAACAGTACGTATTTAAAGTGTGCAATTTGATAAGTTTGGACCTACACACATATGTCCGTGAAACCTTGGCCACAATCAAGATAATGAACTTTCCATCGCTCCAAAAAAGTTCCCTCATGCCCCCTTGAAGCCCTTCCCTCCCCCTTCTCTCTGTCCATTGCCAATCCCCAACCATTATCTGCTTTCTCCTCTATAGATTAGACTTTATATGAAAGAAATCATATAATATGTACTCTTTAACCTGGCTTCTTTCACTCAGCATAACTTCTGTGAGGTTCATCCATGTTGACTGTATCAGCAGTTTATTCCTTTTTAAATTTTAAATGAGAAAAGGGAACACTGCTTTTTTTTTTTTTTTAACTCTGAACTTGGCCCAGGCTATTGAAGTTACCTACAAAATTGTACATTAACCAACTAATGCCAGTGATGAGTTAATCTATAACTTCATCTGTTAGCTGTTAACGTGACCCCCAAATCTAACCTCCTCTTGACTGTCAGACCCTGATCCTGGGCACCCTTTCTCTCGGGGCTAAAACTGAAGTCGGGCTGTGGGGCTTGGGGAACCCAGTACTTGTGAGTCTTCGTTGGTCCCTGCCCATCGACGTATCTGAATGTACCACACCTTCATGCTCTCGTGATGGTGGGGTTCTGGGTTTTGTAATGGTGTGACCAGCAGAAGAGAGGGGCTGGGTGCTCTGTGAAAAGCTTGGGCTTCAGTCAATTCTCTTTTATTTATAAACCCGAGCTATGCAAATGCCCAATAGAAACAAACTCAGTATATGGGCGGAAATTAGGAGACTTCTGTATTATTTCAAAAGTACAAACTTCAGGATTTTTTTTAATAGTGAACTCAATTGGTATATTTGAAATTATTTTACACTTCTTTTTCAAGACTCTATCTCCTTTTAAGGCTAACCTACACCTGTCTGCTAGCGCGTTCATTACAGCCAACCTTCTTCCTTTCACAAATCAGTTTTTAAAAAAATCTTTCCTTAAATGCTTGGTTTCAGATCTCTTAGTATAGGAATGTTCTAGTAAACAATTGCTTAAAATAATATGCAAAATACTTATGATCTTACTAATAGGTGCTGGTTAAATATATCTTCCAGTTATTTTTGGAAAACTAACATTGGGTTCCCCTAAGTTTTAAGTTTCTCCAAAAAGGAAGACTTGGACATGACAAAACATAATGGACTGTAAAGAAGTGGGGGGCAGGGCTGACAGGATGCAGTCGACTCTGAGTTGAACGCCCTCCCCGGCTGCCAGCTGCTCTGACCTCGGGAAGTCACCGCATCCTTTGCAAACCTGGGACGTGGGACTAGGTGCTCTTTAATCCCATTCCAGGACTGAGAGGCACTTAATTGATTCAGATGGACCATAGTCGAGGTCAGTGTTGCCTAAGAGGCCCCCTTTGTCCCTCTGCATGAGGCCTGCAGTGACTTTTCAGCTGGGCCACGTTGGCGCCTGGGGCCTGGGGAAGCAGGCTCTTCTGGAGTTGGCTCCCGGGTCCTTCCAAATGTCCAGCCTCCTGCAGGGTGTGCAGTGTGAACTGTTTAGCCTCAGAATGATGCCAGCCAGTCCCCCCGCCTGTCTGATAGCTGGGTGCCTCTTGAACCAGCCTTGGCATATTCTACAATTGTCTGCTTGCTTGGGGGGGTGGGTTTCATGGCACTTGTTTCAGCTCTCTCCACTTACCACAGACCAGACTGCCAAACTCCCAGATCCTGAAACAAAGCGTAAGCACCTGGATCGTGACCCAGCTCTTTTCCTGTTCTTCTTTTGAGACTTCCCCAACAGGAAAGGCTCTGGGTAATTGATAGAGATTATCCCTGATTCCCTTCATGTAACCTTCTTACTCTTTCCTTTTCCTGGGATTAAGCTGTTCCTTTGCAAGAAGTCCTTTTCTTAATGACACAGTCATCGACCTATTATTGACCAAAGGAAGTGATCCAACCCAACTCCACCTTTCTGTGGTTCATAGTCTCTTTAGTCTCTTTCATGATAATGACTTTCAAAGTCATTAGCTGGTTTTTTCAATTTTCGGCACAGTTAAAGGCTATCAAACTGTACTTTAAAATTAATCTGCTTTCTTGAAGCAGTAGTGCCTGTATATTTGTTGTTGGATATGAGTGTTCATACTGAAGAGATGTTTTAACACTTGCTGAGTGAGGGTTCCGAGGCGGGTGTGCCGCACACAGGATGATGAGGTGAGGTCTGACGCAAAGTGCAGACTCGTGAGCCCTGTCAGCAGGCACCTTTCTCCCCCACTTCCCTCCGCCATACCCCGCCCCCACCACCTTCCTTCATTCAAGGAGTATTTCTTGCTGTGCACGCAGGGACCCTAGCGTGACTACTGGAGCTCCAAGTTAAGAGGGACTAAATCTTTTAGGACTGGGCCTGTTCAGCATACGATTGTACTATCATGGTAGGCATTCAAGAAATATGTGTTAAATTAATAACTCCTGGGGAGGACAGTCATTTAGAATTACATGTTTGCCTGTAAGCACATAGTGAGCAGACTGAGACTTGTGTGGGGGTCAGGGAACCCTTTCCAGAGAAAATAAAATTTCAGTTAGTGATCCAAAAATGTCAGTAAACCCTACAGGCTTTTTGGACGCCATGTGCCAGAAACTAACCTGTGGGCGTGCTGCCTGCTACTGAGAGAAAGAGAGTCGGTGAGGTAGTAGTCAGTGTTTACATGATGGCCTTGGGAGCGGAGTGTAATGCGTAATCACCACCCAGCCAAGCATCGCCTCTGCCCTTCGTGGGACTTGATGTGTTCGCAGGGTCTGCAGCCTCAGCCAGCACTTCGTGTGTCCATCTCCTGGGCAGCCTTCCCTTCCTCTTCATTTGGGCAGCTTGGTCTCCATGAAGCCCTTCCCGATCTCGCAAGGCCATAGCACACGCCACCCCCATCCAAGCTCATCTAGTCCAGACCTGTTTGGAGCATCCCTCAGTCCCACACAGTTGGGCTCTTGATCCATTTGTTTCCCATGTTGGTCCAGTTCCATCTCTCTAAGTCAGGAGACTGCAAGCTCTGCACAGGTGAGCACTCATCCCCGACTGCTCTACAGCCCAGGTGGTGAGGCAGGATGGGACTGTGAACCCAGGAACAGGAAGTACCATTGCTGCAACCCTGACACTGGATAGGGATGCCCAAGAGCATCTTTTTCCTCCAGCTCAGGTCCGTTCTCAGCCTGAGGAAGGCCAGCTTGGTGCCTATTCAGCTTTTCTCCTTCCCCTTCCATCATCACCACCATTGTGGTGACTGTTTGTTGAGCGCCAGGACTGAAACGCATTCAGAAAAAATAAGACTATACTTTCAATGTGGCCTTCAGCTTGTTGGCCTGTAGAAATGGGATCATAAGGCTTGTTCTGTGAGTTAGACACTAAAATATGGCCTTTCTGGGTTTAACTCACCTTATGTTTTATAGCCTAACCCGTGATCTCAGCTGCTGCAGCCAGTATCCCCTCTCCACACCCAGAGTCCCTGTCACCAGAATTGCTCCTAACGACAAAGCTGTCATTACTTATTGCAGAGAAGTGGATATTAGGTGGGCAGTTGGCATCCAAGTTCTGTGACTTGGTTAACTCAATACAGAGTGTGTTTGAAGGCTTCATTCAAGAAAATATGTGTTGCATTGGTTCAACAGCAATGGATATAACTCCTCTGAGTGAAACAGCCTCTGACAAAACAGACGTGAGCTTTCAAAGCAGCTAACCTTGTACAAAAGTAGAACTTTCCACCCTGCTACCCCTCCTTATGTTGACTGTATGAGCTGTATAACATTCATAAAGGGTGTTTTAAAGATGGAGGGAGTCCGCGGGGCTTCCCTGGTGGTGTAGTGGTTAAGACTCTGCGTTTCCAATGCAGGGGGCATGGGTTCCATCCCTGGTTGGGGAACAAAGATCCCACGTGCTGAGCAGCGTGGCCAGAAAAAAAAAAGAAAAAAGAAAAAAAAGATGGAGGGAGTCCAGATGGGTTAGGATAAGAGCTATCTGAAATTTCCTTGTAGGGTTGGGAAATATAGTACTTACATAAGCTATTAATGGACTACCTGAGTTTCAGCATTCATGTTTATACTTGTGCACACATCTCTATCATGCTTGATGTTTGGAAACCCCTAGGATAACATGAGGATTTTTGTAGTCTGGGATTATGGAAAGAGGCTGATGTCAAATTGTCAGCTCTCTACTACTCCATGGCTGTGTGATGTAACCTCTGAGCCTCCAGCTGTAAAGTGGGAATCGGTACCACCTCGCCTGCAGACGTGCTGTGCAGATGCTGTGCTATTTGAAAGCACTGATTGCCTTGCCCCGTACATAATAGGTACTTTCCTTACTTTTCTCTCTTGGAGTCTGATGCTTTGGGGCAGTAATGTCCCAAGACCAGGCAAGGGAGGCCCTGCTTCTAAAGCTTCTGGCCACGTGCTGACGAGTCCAAGAGGAAGCCTGCTTCTAAATCATTTCCGGGATCCCCAGATTGCCCCAAGATGACCCTGTGCTGGCTTCTAGGACCTTACAGACCTCTTCTCCAGGACCCTCCTCCTGGGAGCAGACTACCCTTGCAGCATTCCCCTCTTCCCAAGGAGGGTGGACAGACCTTGGCCTCAAGGCTGGGGTGTCCACTCGCATGTGTGCAAGCCAAGGATCAGCTTTCTCCACACTGACACATTCTGACAAGGAGCTCCAATGAGTTAGAGAAATCTCAATTGGAACCTGACCTCTCAGGTCTTTATGAAGGTGTATCTGTCAAGACAGAGGGTAGCATAGATTTTATTTAATGATTAACTTTTTCCCAAGCCCCACAAATATTAGGAGCAAGCCCACTTCGAGCACACAGAAATGCTTTCATCCAGAGTCTCTTCCTCTTAATGAAAATAAGAAAATCACATAATCAAAATAATCCTGGGTTGTTTTTTTGTTTGTTTTTCCCAGTTTGCCACCTGATTCAGGAGTTCTCTACCATGTTCCTTTGCCTCATCATAAGTTTTGCCTGGGATCCTGCTTAGGTAGCTTCTGGACCTATGTGAGTCTAATCAAAGGAGAGGCCCCGGAAGGTGCATCTCACAGGCATCCCAAAAGCTTCGTGCAGTTTGGGACTCAGTGGTACTCAGCCCTACCTGAATTTTAAAACTAACTGGGAAACTTTGAGAAAAATCCTGCCACAGGAGCTCCATTCCACATAGATGAGATAGGCATCTCCAGGGGCAGGGCCCAGGCATGCGGATTTTTAAAACTCCACATTGGGCCAAGATTGAGAAGCAAGCCCTCCCAGCTTGCTCCCAAAGCCAGGAGCTCAGTCCTCAGCCTCAAACAGAGCCTGGCCTCCACTCTCCTGGTGGAAGGGAGGCTGTAGGGTCTTCAGACTTGCAGGCACTGTTGTTCCTTGTTAATAAGCCCGATTCCGCCACCTAATTAACACTTGTTTATATTAAACAAGAGTTAGCTGCCCATATGCAGAGGAGGGGGTGGTCCTTTTTGAAGTTTCTAGTTGCTGACTTTATAAGATTTGGCCTGAAGTGGGACTTCTGGAAACTCAACCCGAGACAGCAGCTAAGAAGTTCTTCCAGAAGTTTCTCTCGCAGGCATAGATATCTCACGAACCAACCCAACTGGCGACGTTTTTCCGTAACACCCCTTGACCCAGCAGTGGCTACAGGGCGGAAGGTGTGGACAGCTTCCTGGGTTTTGGTGCGCCTCGTCAGGTGTTAAAACAAAGAGGATCATTGTGTTTCTTGGAACTGGTCTACATGTCTACGTTTAAGATTAAGATCTAGGGAAACGCATTTCCGTCTGAGCCTCAGTAGGTTCTGACTGAACGGCACCAACCTGGTGATGGCGCCGCGACACGGCCGCGGCCTCCAGCCTCTTCTGCCGGTTCCTTTAATTAGGAGAAGTTAAGTGGGGCTGCTACATATTTTGAGAATAAATAACACTATTTAAACTTAGGCAGCCTTAACCACTAACCTAACCGCTGCGTTCTCGCTGCTACATGCCCCCTGAATAGATCAGCATAATCTTAACGGGGACTTAAAACGCATCACCTGCGTTCCGGAGCTCAGAACCAGCAGCCGCCAGGAGCCTTTGGAGGCTTAATGACTTTAATTATGGCGAGAAATACCTCCTCCGGGTGGGAGGGGCGCGGCCGGCGGGCCCGGGTCAGAGGAGGCCGGATGGGAGCCCGCCCCCGAAGGCGGCCCCGCTGGGTGGGGGGAGGGGCTGGGGTGCGGGGAAGCCGAGGGGGAGGGACGCGGGGGGGCGGGGCCCGCGGGGCCTCGGCGCTCGGAGCCGTGTTTGTGGCTTCGGCGCTTTGATCTCCGGCCAGGGAAACCTGGAAGGTCAGGCCGGGCTGCAGCCAAGCCCCGGAGCCGGAGCCGGGAGCCGGTGGAGCGGGCCGGGCCGCGCCGCCCGCCCGCTCGCCCGCACTCCCCATCCGCCTCCTCCCGCCCAGGAAAATGAGCCCGCCTGGCGGTCCGGCACCCCCACCTCCCTACCCGCCCCCCCAACTTCCACTCTGCGGGGGCTGTTTTGTGTTGGTCCCCTTTAGGCAGTGGATTAGGGGCTCCGAGTCGTGACACTAAACTAGCGGAATGCCCTGTACGTTTGGTTTGCTAATATCATATTTGTTGTACACATTGTAAAAGAACTCAGATTATTTTTTAAGCTATGTGACCCCCTATCTTCTCACCCCCTCCCCTACAGATTCCCCCAGAGCGGCAGGTGATTCCCTGCAGGTTAGGGTGTTAGGGTCGTTTTTCTGGCCACTTCTTCTGACGCCCACCCCCTTTTTGGCACCAGGATTTTCTCACCAGTTACCCATGTGCGCCGGTGTGTGACCTCATTTCCTATGGAATGAAAGGTTTCTGCAGGAAAACAGGGCGCTTGGTGAGACGGGCCTTGCAGGCCCCCTTGCCTGGCAAGAGTGTCCCCTGTAGTGCAGTGACTCGTGCTTCAGGGCACAGCAGCCAACCGGAACGCTCAAGAGCCCGGTGCCTGGGTGGTCACTACTCAGTGAAGAACACCGGGGAGGAGGAAAGGAAAAAGTGAGGAGGGCAGCTTTAAAATCCACTCAGGGGCCTCCAGAGGGAGGGGTGTAAAGGGACCCGGCGAGCTCTGGCTTGTTTACACTGGGTGGGAGCAGCCAGGAGAGACTGGTGGGCGTCAGGTGGGGTGTCTCTGGGTCTGGCTGGTGGGTCTCTGTGTGTTGACAGGCCCTTGCGCCTCCCCGGCCACAGGAGCAGGCCCTGTGTCCCTGGCAGGGAGGTGCCTGAGGCTCAGGCCTCAAATGGCTGTGCCTCACAAGCCCCTGCTTTTGGTCTCTCCTTGCCCCACCTGAGGCCACCATTGAGTCTGGAGTTTGGAATATGCCTCCAGTTCCCCGGATCTCCACAGCAGGTGGGGAGGGCAGGCCAGTGTCCCCACACTGTCCCTTGTGTGGTGCAGGCCCTCTTTTTTCCATCCATCTTTCAGGCTGGAGAAAAGTCAGTTCCCCTAACTGATTACGGGAGGAAACTGAAAATCCACATCTCCTGCCATTTGTCCCTGTGGATATGTCCGAAGGTGGTCGTTTGGTCAGCTTTCCTTTGGGGGGAGTTTTCAGGGAGGCTGGCATTCCTCCCGAGAGTAGAAGGGGCAGACTCTGCAAGTGCACACGCTTGTTTTCTGAGAACTCTGACATCAGAGATGTGCTCACAAGAGGCCTGAGGCCCCATGAAGATCCACAGCAAGGCAGAGCCACTTTCAGCAACTGGGGTCGAGGTTGCCCAGAGAGAGTAATTCCTGCATTAGAACTGACCACCAATAAACGACCCATCAGCAAGCGCTACAGCAGAAGATGTCATGTGGTTAGTAAGAACCAAATCCCGAACATCTGCAGTGCGGAGAATCTTGAGTTCCAAGAAGATCTGGTAAAGAATGGACCTTCCACAATTCAAGAGTCGAAGGAAACAGGAGAGCAGGTGGCCTGGAGCAAGCTACAGCCTGCACTTGGCATAGCAGGGCCTAGGGTGTTTGATGCTAACCCCAAGGGTAAACTGCTCATCCTTTTTAGGTTAATCAACAGACATTTCTTAGCCATTTACCCTGTGCCAGGTTCTTTGCTGGATTCTGGGAATTGAGCAGGAAAGAAGTCTGAGGGCTTGGCTGCCATCTAGTGAGGGAGGCACTCTAAGTAAACAGTTACAGTGTGATGTCACAAGAGCTGCACCGGTTGGGCTCAGAGGCAGGAGGCAGGCCAGGCAGTGCGGAGGGAGTAACACCTAAGGCAGTGAGAGTTAGAGGAGGAAAGGCTGGCTGTGGTCAGAGCCAGTGTGTTTCCCCAGCAGGTGGGCAGGGAACGGATAAAGGGTCCACCTAGTCAGGCTCTGGGGCTGGAGTATTGAGTTTGCTATAAGCCGGGGGAGTCGCGTCTTATTCTAAGAGCAGCACAGAGTCATTCGGGGAGAGTGGGGCTGGTCAGGTCTGTGATTTATTGAACAGAGAAGTCCCTCTTATGCTGCGTGGAGACCGTACCAGGGGCAGGCAGGTGGGCTAAGGAACCCCCAGAGGGGAGTGTTGTTGTGGCTCACGTGGGAAATCTGGTGTCCTGTACAGTGGCAACAGTGGGGATGGAAAAACAATGGGTGGTTTTGGAAGATGGAATCAACAAAACTTGGTAAGCAGTTGGGTGTAGGGGTGAGGGCAAAGAATAGTGGTTTAGCTTGGCCCCTGAGGGGCTCAGGAGGGAGCCCTGGTTGTAGGAAGGTGAGGACTGCATGAAGGGTAGGCCCATGCACCTACATCACCCTGAGCCAGAAGAGTAAGCTCTGTCCCAGGAACAGCTGCAGAAGGAGCTTGGGGACCCTGCTGACGCAGAAAGCTGGTACCAGGTCGTGGGAACTAAGCCCTGGGACTCTGGTGCCATTTTGGATTCTCCACCATCATGGTTTCTGCCACCGTGGGTCATACTGCTGTATCAGTGTGTCAGAGGAGGGCTGCAAGTAAACACTCTACTGGGTAAGAAAGGAAGACACCTCAGCACTCTCCCCCTGCTCCCTGCTAAGCAAGATCTCGTCTCCCCAGGACAGCAGCAAGCGTGTGGAGACAGACACTTCTAGAAGGTCCTGGCGTGTGTCTTCCTTGAGGTGCTTGGCATACAGCTAGCCCTCTTAAGTAGCTGTGAAATTGAACTGTATACAGTTCACCCTTTTTTTTTTTTGAAAGTATAAAAAATTGAATTTATTAGCCATAAAATACATTCAACTCCAAAGATTGAAATCAATTTTATGAAGATTTTTCAATTAACAATATCATATTGAACAAAAATATTTTTCAGACAAATATCGATGAAAAATAATAGAGACAAAGTAGGCAAATCGTATACAATTGATCCTTGAACAACACAGATTTGAACCGTGCGGGCCCACTTATACCTGGGTTTTTTTCAGTAGTAAATACTACAGTGCTACACAGCCCAGTTGGTTGAATCTGTGAATGCAGAACCGCAGATACAGAGGAGCCTTGGAGACAGAGGAAGCAAGTATACAGAAGGAGACTGAGTTACACGTGGATTTTCCTTCAGCTGCGCAGAGGGTCAGCACCCTAACCCCCGCGTTGTTCAAGGGTCAGCTATCACTGAATATTTTCATACCAGGAAGCATCTCATCTAAACTGGTGTGTGTATTCCTTAGTAATCATTTTCCAGATCAGAACATAAATCTCTGACCCATCCCTCACCCTCCTACTGTGAGTTAGAGCAAGGGAGCGGTTGGGGGTGAGACTCCTGTCACTGAGTGTGCTATGTGCACAGAACCTTGGGTCTCATAACTTCTCCCATGGAAAGGAGGGTAGGGAGTGGGCAGGAGTTGCCACAGAAAGTGTCCTGTGTTGAAAAACTCGGGGATGCCAAGTAGCTAAGGGCCTTATAGCACATGCAGCATTTCTCAAAGGACACTGGCCAGGGTAGCCTCTCATCCCGATACCTACTACAGGGATGTGGGATAAATGGCTCCAGGTTGGTAATTTCTTACTCACTGGCCCTCGAAACAAAACGCTCAGACCTTTCCTGATGACTCCCCCGGCCTCTTCAGAGAGGCCTGTGCCAGCACTGCTGGCAGAACAGACGCTCCGGGAGGATAGGGACGGCCACCATTCTGCTCCCTGCGTGTGTCCTGCAGGCCTAGCCCACATAGTAACTGGTTAATTTATACCGTTGAACAAATAAAGTAATAAATGGCGCCACAAATAGAATCAAACTCTGCTGCCGCCTACTAGGTTAATTTGCTGAGTGTGGGCCGCGCCCGGGGCAGTCTCCTCTTTTAGGCTTTACAGGCCACAGACACCAGCCAGAGAAGTACCTCCCGGTTCCATTAGACCCTGAGGCAGATTAGCCCAGCTCCCAGCCGTGGCATTTACACAAGAGATGTTAGTGCCATTTGACTCCGCAGGACCACGTGTAGTGATTTAAAGGATAGATGCCACCAGAATGTGAGTACAAAAATATAGATCCAGCACTGTTCTTGATAGAGAAAATGCAGAAATCCCCTAAATGGCTGTCAGAGGAGCAGTCTTAAGCTCCATGTAATGGAAGAATATATGTAGCTGGTAAGATCACTGCATATAATATTGTTGAGTGAACTGTTAAGGGGGAAAAGAGCAGAATTGAGAACAGTATATACATCCAATTTATTTTTAAGTGTATTTTGGTATGTGAGTATATATAAACGTAAGCATTTTATTCCTGCTAATACATGAGTTTTAAAAAAACATGGAAGGATATAAAACACACCATTAGGTTATGAAGCTGGGATATAGGGAGGTGATAGGTAGGTTATTTTTTGCTATCAATTTCTGAATTATTTTAAAATTTTCATGTCAAGCACATATTACTTTTATTAATAGCAAAAATACTAAAGATGGTCACACTTGCAGGAAAAATGCATCCTAGAAAGTGATAAGCAGCAGAGGAGAACTCTTGACAGGTATTAGAACTCAGAGAGGAATAAGAGCCGCTTTTGACTAAAGAGAAGCACTTACCAGTCTTATGTGGGAGGCTTTGCATGTGACCTTGACCTTGAAGAATCAGTAGGCTAGGTAAGATCAACCCATCATAGTTCACTCTGGATGTCTTTGTGCATGGGAAGGGCCACGCAGAGGGTTACTCCCGGACTGCCTGCCTCCTCCTAGCCAGCACACCAGTGGGCCACTGTATCCAGAAGTTAAACCTGTTGACAGATTTGTCTTTGATTGTGTCATCCTATCTTGTCATTACTGCAGATAAATTAAGAGTTGAGTGGGTTTATAAGGAGGGGCATTAAAATCCTATGTGGATTGTATTACGATTCTTAATAATCCTCCTATTCTTTGGCCCAGGGCCTCCGTCCTAAGAAAACTGGAAATGTAAGCCAAGATTCATTCAATGTGGCATTAATTATAAGAATAAAAAAAAAATGGAATAGCCCAAATATCAAAAAGATATGAGTGAGTAGAGTATCTGAAAGGATCTATCACAGCCTTAAATGTATTAACAAAAAATTTTAAATGATTTGTTGGAAGCTTAGGATAAGTACAAAAAGACCAGAATGAAAAATTAGATTCAATAGAGGCGAAAAAGGAAAAAAGTCTGCTTGAAGCCCCCGTATGTCTGAACTTCCTGTAAGACTTTGAAGACACAAGTCTTCACATCAGCGCTAACAGTCCAGCTTCCTGGGTTATCCTCTGGTCAGGTGTTTGGGACAAAGGAGGTTTTTGGCCATCTTTTGTGTTATTCCTGATTAAGGTTGTATTCTGTCGAAAGTTTTCTTAAAATAAAGATTAGGCACTGGGGACGCCACATCCAGTGCTTGATGAAGAAACAGATAACAGGGGGAAACAGAGTCTATTCCCAGGGGCTCTGCGGAGTAGCTGTGGGGTAGGACCAAGCCCCAAACCAAGTCTGGGTGTAACTGCACACACACCAGAGAGAGTGCCTGGTCCATTCCTGATTGGAATTCCTGAATTACATTGAAACCCAAGCAGACTCTAGGCTGTAGGTTTTCTCACCCACAAGGTGGTAATGGGACTTATCAGAATGCCCCCTATGCATCTGGAAATTCGAGACCCAAACGTGTGTGTGTACTTTTTTTCTGGGGTGGGGGGCCTGCACCACCAGGGATTGAACCCTAGCCCCCTGCATTGACAGTGCGGAGTCTCAATGCTGGACCAGCAGCGAAGTCCCAAGACTCAAACATATTGATAGAAGCACTTCCTTAGGGGAAAACCACATCCATGTTCAGGGAGCAGTAACCCAAGAGTACAGTCCCAGGCAGGCTTGCTTTCAATTAGAATAAACATTTATTGAATAACCATAGGAGTCTCACATTGCAATAAGTGCCAGCCATGTAAGATCCTGTCTTCTAGAGCTTGACCTTTCGTACTTTGCAAGATGTAAGTCTGCAGATGTTTGCACTTTTGTTACTTGTCTCAGTGACTGTGGACATTGTCTAGCCTCGGGTCTCCCAGCCCTGAAAAGGTAAATAAGGGACGATGACAACCTTTTATTCCACATTCTGCTGTGGGGCTTGTGGTCACCTGCTGGCTGGTGCCAACCTGCCCTGGCCTGATGGAAGCAGCAGCGGTGATGAAGGGTGGGAAATACCTGTGTAAGTGGGGCGAAGGGAAGGGCTTGCAGAGGTCAGTAAGCGAGGCATTCGGCAGCTTCTAGGAGGCCTTGCCAGGACATCCCACCTGCTCTCTGCTGCTCACACCCTTCTCCCACTCTTCTTCCCAATCCAGTCTGTGCACAGTTCAAGGGTAACTGTCCTCTCCAACTGAAGCCCAGTGACCAGTGACCTGCATCTAGCAGTGTCCACCAGGCTGCATCTTACCCAGTCTTTCATTGCAACAGCCTTATTTCGAGAAATTTGGACATTGGGTGTGTGACTTTATAGAGTTTTGACATAACATTCAAGCCCAAGTTTGATTAGAGAGAACGGTAGAAGATCTAACATATGAAGATGCGTTCATGGATGCCTCATCAATTTTTAAACTGAAAATGCAGGGCAAGGGGCAGTAACCAAGTAGTGTTCTGTGTGTTTTCATTTGCTTTGGGAATAGCATGA
Organism: Hippopotamus amphibius kiboko; assembly: GCF_030028045.1. Lineage (NCBI taxonomy): Eukaryota > Metazoa > Chordata > Mammalia > Artiodactyla > Hippopotamidae > Hippopotamus > Hippopotamus amphibius. The sequence goes on along the minus strand of NC_080193.1, from coordinate 5,202,623 downwards.
TCAATGTGTCATTTTCTAAGTGTGGATTATTCAAGGCCTGTGTTAATTCCAAGCCTGCTCCTGACAGGCGCATCCCCAATGTAATCCTGACTTGCCTGCTGTCCAGTCCTGTGTGTGGGAAACACAACCTTACGTTAACAGCAGTTTACGTTAAACATAATTTTTAAAGTAAGCTAACTGTGAGAATTATCATTTTCTCAAACAAAATATTAGTACTTTGGACTCTGTACATTAACCTGGTTGTGTATAAAGTCGAGCTATAAACAGGATTTAAGCACCTTATTCTTGACCTGCTCTTTTCACTAGAGAAACCAGGAGATTGGCTCTCCCTCCGAGGTTTTGTTTAAAATGTCTTTTAAAATGTGCCTGGCCCACGGGGGTCATGCCCGCCTCCAGATCCCCGAGACTTCCGCCTCTTTGTGGAGCGGAGGCTGGAGGCGGGAGCAGGCAGCAGCCAAGGCTCGCGCTGCCCGGGGTCCTGCAGCCTCTCATCCCGATGCGGCCAGGCTCTCCAGGTGCAGCCCATTGAAGTTCCCGAAGCAAGACGGAGCTGCCCGCACGGTCCCCGCAGGTGCTGTGTGATGTGCTCGAGCGGGGAACGAAAGCCAAATAAAGGAACGAGAGGTCCTGCTTATTTCCTCCTTTGTGGTGCTGTCCCTCAGGGCCCCTCTGCATCCCTGAATTTGTGGACAAGGCTGGGCTACCCGGCGAGCAGAAGACCGGCACACACTTGCTGTTAACTCTGGGGCCCCTGAAGGCCTGTTGACCTCAAGCAAAGGGGTCTGTGCCCCTAAAGAGCTTTATGGGGGAGAGTGACACCACCTGGCCCCAAACTTTCTCACTGGGCCATCATGTCCTCTCACTAGAGGCAGGTGACAGCCGTTGCAGTTCTTTCTGCATCGCTCTGGACCGTCCCTTGCCTCCACGAGGGAACTGGAAGGGACCCTAGTCCTCATGACACAGGCTCCCTTCTCCTTTTACAGGTGGGGAAACTGAGGCCGGGGCTGAAAGAGACTCGGCCACTCGCCCACCATTGGTAGCTTGTCTGGCAGGGCCGGGGGTCCCTCTCTGATGCAGCGCGCTGGCGGGAAAACAGGGTGGGACGGGCCAGCAGCAGAGCAGACTAAGTGCATCGAATCTCAGTTGAACAGGAAAGGGTCCTCAGCAGAACAAGGACAGCTTCTGTAGCACATCACTCAGGTGCCTGAGCTTGTTCAGTTGCGGAGGACTTTGCTGCATCCCTGACGATTCACTGTCCTACTTACTGAGTACCGAGTCCAGGGAGCTGTCTTGTCCTAGAAGCTGTGGGGTAAGACTGCCCTCTGGTGGCTGGTGGAGCCATTGCTCTGGCGCTATTCCGGTCTAAGGCTCAGTGTTGCTTTCCTGTGCTGCGTCCATGTAGAGTGATTATTTCTGTGGAAGCGATTCAGATTTTATTCTTTCTCAAGCACTCTGGCCCATAGAGACTTTCTTGACCTCTGAGTACTAGCCAGCATTTGCCCATCTTATAGGAGGTTTGGTCTTTGTTTTGGTTCCCCCTGCCCCCTTTAGAGGTGTCTTGCTTCCCTAACAAGATTCAGGTTCCTAAAAGCAAGGATTATGTCTTCTTCTTCCTCAGCTTTTACCCTGTTGTCCCCTTAGCTGGACATGAAATTAGAAGGTTCACTGGGGTGGAAAGGAATCCTTTCCTCCGAAAAAGAATCCCACCCCTTCTCATTTGTTCCTCAAACATTCTAATCTCATCTCTGATCAGTAGTTCCCCGAGTAGTTGAATCATCAGAATCCCTCAGAAAACTTTCAGAACTCAGTTTCCTGGGCCTTCCTCCAGCCCTGCTGAATCAGTCTCTGTGGTTTGAGCCAGGAAATCTGCTTTACAAACTTCCCAAGTGGTTTTTGATGTACAGCCAGGTTTGGCAGCCAACTGCTCTAAATCCCCGTTTACAATGATTTCTCGTAGCTTTTTCCCCTGACAGCATCTCCAAAGGTCTTCAGCTTATGTCAGTTATTAAAATTGACTGTTGTGAGATTCCTTCAGAAATATTCAGTACGTTCTTCTAACTGCAGTGCTGGATGATGTGGGGAGGAAGCAGGACCACAAGAAAAGGACCAAAGACATTTGCTTTAGTTGCCAATGGCCCTGTGTTCATAGTGGAAAATATTAAAACCAATACCTTTATGCTGACTGGGCAGGGTAGGTTGTTGATTTGTAGTTTGATTTTAAGGTTTAGGCTGGATAGGGAGACAAAAGTTAATTGAGCACCCAGTTATTTATTTTCACCATTTCTAACTCATCTGGTTCTCAGCATGACTGTACAAGGTACTATGCCCACCCACCCCCTGTTTTTTTCTTACAAATGGGAAGTTGAAGCTAAGGAAAGTTAGTAACTCACCCAGTCACATAAGTTGGTGACTGTCAGATTCTGCATTCAAATACAGGTCTGATTTCCAAGGCCAGCTTTGGAAAGGTAAGGACGAGGGTGCCAACCTGCTCTTTTTCGCTCTGCCAGGCCAAGCGAGCTGTGCAGCGGGGAGCCACTGCTGTCATCTTCGATGTGTCTGAAAACCCAGAAGCTATTGACCAGGTAAGCTCCTTGGCCCAGGCCAACACTGTAGTGTTCCTGAGAGAAGGACCTCCTTTTTTAGCCTGGCTTCTCATGGCCGTGTTGCCCTTGTCTTCGGGGCCCTCGTGCTTGTCCGCCCCCATTAGTTCTCCATGTTTGCACATCATACTCCAAGGCAAGTGTATTAAGAGGAGTTAAGAGCCAGGAAGTTGGGGGCTGGGAGACATTTTCAAAGACCCTTCTGGGGTCCCGATCCATCCTAAAAACAGGCATCATCCCCAGCCTCGTCCTTCTGGACCTCCACACCTAAGATGCTTGAGGAGTTTGAGGATTTCCCAAAGGGTATTTTGGGTTCTTTTCCTTCAGTCTTTCTTTCTCTCTTCTGCTTCTTAAAGTCATTATGGTGTCTAACCAGGACCTCCTCTCATTCCTTAGCTAAACCAGGGCTCAGAAGACCCACTCAAGAGGCCGGTGGTGTACGTGAAGGGTGCAGACGCCATCAAGCTGATGAACATCGTCAACAAGCAGAAAGTGGCCCGAGCCAGGATCCAGCACCGCCCTCCTCGAGTGAGCCTCCACCGGCGGCCACGCTGCCACCTGCCTGCTGCCGCCTGTGCCTAAATCCTCCTTGGGCTTCGGCCTTTTGCTCCCGCCTTCTCTCCGTCTAAAATGCTGATGTGCCCCAGGTTCCTGCAGGTTTAGATCAGATGTAAGGCTGGAGGCCAGGGAAAAATTTCACCCGGTTCCTCTAGAGGGGATTTGAAAAGTCCTTCCAGAGATAGATGATTTGTGACCGGATGTCTCTTCCCCCCGGTGTCCCCTCTGGGTAACTTCCTGTCCTTTTTCTCTTCTGTCCCATCTCCCTGTGAAAGGCTAACTGAGGAGGATTGAAGGGAAGGACACCCCACACTCAGCTTCTTGTATCTCCCTCCTTCCGTCTGGCCTAGACTAGAGGATAAGGCCTGTGCTTCCTTCTTCCTGTGGGGTAAATGCGTTACTGAAACCCCCTAACCTGTATTTGATTCTGGAAAAGTAAGCTTGCAACTGGGATTGGAGATCACGACTTCCAGGTGGTTAGTGAATAGCCTCATTTTTTAGGCTTCTCTTAGGTGTGTTAAAGGGACAGTGCTGGCATCTTCTGCCTAACCTCAGGCTGAAGATTCTAGGAAGCTGGACCAGGTGCCCCATAGATGGTTTATTTCCTCCCCACAAATACTGGAATATTCACATCGAGGATGACTCTTTTGCACACACAAAATACCCAAATACCCATAGCATTCAATCAGCAAAACTCCACTCCTGTTGGCTAAACACAGGTCCTAGCTGAGGCAGCTTTAAGGTTTTAGGAGGCAGAGTGCCATGAGGAAAAGGTAAGAACTAAAACCAGAGGGAGTCTGCAGAAGAACTGACTTGCTGGCTGCTTTTTAAAGGAAAAAAGAGCGCTTTGGTAAATATGACTCACTGTAGTGGAAGCTGATATTTGTGGAAGCAGCACACAACTTTCTGAGTTGTTGTAAACCATTAATTATATGGTTAGTAATCACTGTTCCCTCAAAACATGACACTCACTCCTTTGTCCCATAAATGTGATATTTGTGTTTATTTGGAAGGGCCTCTCCTACCGGGTACAGCGCACTTTATTCCGTAGGGAGCAAGGCTCTACGAACAGAGTTCTCTTGGCTGTTAGGAGGCCTGGCTGAAACCGCTGCAGGCCTCCCCCCGCCACACTGCAGGGCACTACCTGGGCCTGGGTAGCACACTGTGCATATGTTAGCAGAACCCCAAGTGTGTCCTACAAAGGAGGGGAAATGCAGCCCAGTGTCCCCGTCCTTCTCCCAGCCAGGGCCGACCCAGCCCTTGTGCCGATCCCCAGGCTGAAGAGAGCTGTGACTCACTGTGTCTGTGTTCTGTTCCAGCAACCCACTGAATACTTTGATATGGGGATTTTCCTGGCTTTCTTTGTTGTGGTCTCCTTGGTCTGCCTCATTCTTCTCGTCAAAATCAAGCTGAAGCAGCGACGCAGTCAGGTAATGCCTCAGAGCGGCCCGTGAACGTTCATCCCTGCTGCCCCGTTGCTGGTGCAAACCTGATCCTAAAACCTGCAGCCCGTTCCCAGTGGCCTAAACCCGACAAAGATGGAGAAAAACCAGAGCAAAGCTCATGGCATTTTGTTGTCTGTATTCCAAAACGGCCGCTCCTACAAAGGCCTTGGCCCCTGGGGCCATTTCCAGCAGGGGTTTTTTGCAAAGAAATGTTTAAATGTTAACACGAGCCCTAGAGCCTTGCTCCTCAAATATGATCTGGGGACCAGCAGCATCAGCGTCACCTGGGAGCTTGGTAGAAGTGCAGAACCTCAGGCCCTGCCCCAGACCTGCTGCATCCGAATGTGTGTCTACCAAGCCCTCCAGGCAATCTTCAATAAACAGGGTAGCCTGTCTAGTGTCCTAGCTGGCACAGTGCTGCGTGCCTGTTAGGAAGGAAGAATTTGGGGGTAGAGGGCAATGGGAAGATACTCAGGAGTCTAGACTTTCAGGGGTGTAGCAATGTGATGTCCCCGAGCACCGAGTTCTCTCAAGGGTTAGGTGGCCATCACTGACAGAGCAGCAGCTGGTGTCTGTCGAGTGCGTCCAGTTTGCCAAGTGCCGGGCACCCCCACGCATGGACTCATGTACCCTCAGGATGTTCTTCAGTGAAGGGAGGACCCCTTAGCACACAGCAGAGTTGGCCAAATAAAGTAGACCTCTGCTGGTACTGCTGCTTGGGCTGATGTTGTGGACACTCAGGAGTCTAGAAGATCTGTGCCCTTGTGCTGTGGCCTCTGAATATTTAGTGATTTCTCAGAAGTCTCTCCTGGCCTGATGGAGACTAATGTTTGGCTGACCATGACCCTGGGGGTGACTACTGCTGTTAAAATGTCCCGGACCCTAACATGGACCACATTCTGCCATGCAGAATTCCATGAACAGGCTGGCTGTGCAGGCCCTGGAGAAGATGGAAACCAGGAAGTTCAACTCCAAGAGCAAGGGGCGCCGGGAGGGGAGTTGCGGGGCCCTGGACACCCTCAGCAGCAGCTCCACGTCCGACTGTGCCATCTGCCTGGAGAAGTACATTGACGGAGAGGTAACAGCAGAGGCGAGACCCGTCTTGGGTGGGGATGAGGTGGACAGGCCCTCAGAGGTGCACAGGGCCTGGAAGGACAGTGGCCTGAGGGCTTTTCCCACAGCTTTGTGGCAGGAGGGCTGAGCCACCTAGGTTTCCAGGGGACGTCCTGAGACCTTTGAACTGCTGTTCCCCCCAGAAGGGGGTGGCCACACACAAGACACTCTCTCCCCAGCACCCGGCTGAACATAGGTGGTTTTGGAAGTTGATCAAAAATATATAATGGGCCAAAAAAATGTCTAGTTTTAAGAACATTTACACTTAATTTTAGAATTGCTCTTCTGAAAACTGTGGGACTTGACTTGATACAAACCTCTCCTACGAAGCTGGAACAGTCACGTTTTTACTTATAAAGAGGCAAGGGATGCGATGTCCCCTTTTTCCTTCTAGCTTTTTTCTGAAAATTTCAAACTTTCAGAAAAGTTGCAGGAATCACACAATGAATGCTGCCTCTTTCACCTAGAGTCACCCGCTGTTAACATTTTACCACATTTTCCTCATCTCCTTCTGGACAGAGGCACATGCATACACACACATTTGGGGACGCGGGAAGCAAACCACTTGAGAATTAGTTGCAGGCATTTGATGCCCCTTTGATGAAGGCATCCTGCCGCCGTGTAGAGTGTTGGAGGAAAAAAGAGGTTTTGCAGAGGCCTTCAGATAAATAGTCTCGCATGGTCTCCACCTGCAGACGGCCTGCTTTCTCATCTGGGCCCAGGAGGGTTCTACCTTAGTGATCTTGGGCAAGTGACTACTCTCTTTGCCTCTGCTTGTGACATGGGCCTAAGACTGACCTGTACTCCAGGTGATCACGGAGGTTACATGAGAAAATCCAGATAGACCTCTTTTTTTTTTCTCTAGTGGCGAGTGGGGGCTACTCTTTGTTGCAGGGCAGGGCTTCTCAGTGCGGTGGCTTCTCTTGTTGCAGAGCCCGGGCTCTAGGGCGCGTGGGCTTCAGTAGTTGTGGCTCACAGGCTCTAGCACACAGGCTCAGTAGTTGTGGCGCACGGGCTTAGTTGCTCGGTGGCATGTGGGATCTTCCTAGACCAGGGATTGAACCCGTGTTCCCTGCATTGGCAGGTAGATTCTTAACCACTGTGCCACCAGGGAAGTCCCCAGATAGGACTCTTGCCATGATCAGGCACAGCCTTAGGTGTTAGTTTGAATGTTACTTCATTAAGCTGGTCAGATCATGGAAAATCAAAGTAAAATTAGCAAGTGTGGCGGGTGTTCGTGGCTCAGGAACTTTAGAGGTGATTCTGCCTGCCTTAGAACCCCATCGCCTCCTCTCCATGTCGGGTGCTTTGTTTTAAACCATGTACCCCCAGGTGAGTGCTAAGGGTGCAGTGAAGGGGCGCACAGAAGAACTTTGCCCCTTGGCTGTCCCACCTGTCAGTCATGAGTCTGGGCATCTTCCTTTTTACCTTGCCCCATCTTGGAATCCAGATGCAGCCACCATCCCAGAAATGCAAAAGGTTTGGGGGTGTATCTAGCCATCCCTCCATGCCCCCAGGCTGACCATTTGTACTAGCACACAGCTCTGGCAGTCCTGTGTGTGCAGCATGGGTGTGAGTGCCCTCCTTACAAGAAAGGAGCCTGCTTCCTCCCTCAACACCAAAGGAGCTGGCTGAAGGGCCGTGTGCTTCTCCCTAGAAACTGTGTGTGGGCCCCAACTCCAGTGCACAGAGCCCACTTGTAGCTAGAGATGGGGAGGGGCAGCCTCCAGGCACCGCCACGGTGAACTGGGCTCCTTGGTCCACTCTGGGCTCCATGGGAAGAAGCACGTGCCAGGCTGAAGACAGGATCACCCTCTGCCTGTGCCCTCCCTTCAGGCTATGTGTCCTCTCTTCCTTCCCAGGAACTGCGGGTCATCCCCTGTACTCACCGCTTTCACAGGAAGTGCGTGGACCCCTGGCTGCTGCAGCACCACACCTGCCCCCACTGTCGACACAACATCATAGGTAATTCTCTGCTGCCTCTGTTGTTGCTGGAGAGTCACTGTCTTTACTGAGTACCTAGCAGGAGCAGGACATGCTGCAGGCTGGTGAGCAAGCAAACCACCACAGCATTGCCGCCTGGACTTGGAGGCGTGAGGGCTTGGGGTTTGGAGGCCTTAGAAAAATCACCCTGAGTTTGGGTTCTGGCTTTGGCATGAACTGGCTTCCTGACCTTGGGTATGGGGCATCTCCAGGCCTTGGGCCCACAGTCTCCACAGCAGGATGACAGTGGTGATGCTTGCTGTGCCTGGTACCTTGGGGCTGTGATGCTGTTGCCGCGTCCACGAGGTGGTAGATGAGGGGCGGGAAGGCGGGGTGCCCTCCACGTAGCTGTTTTCCCAAGAGGGAGAACGCCTTTCCTCTCGGTGTCCCTCTTGCTCTTTCGAGCCTTATGCCGTGCAGAGCAGCTGGGAGGTGGGAGATGGACCCTGACAGGAGTGACCACCTTTCCGGTGGAGAAGCAGGAAGCCTCTGCCCACGTGGTCGGGTTTGGTGGCAGCTTAGAATGGGCCAGGGTCGTGAGACTGGGCACCTCGGCCAGGGTCGTGAGTCTGTGCCCGCTCCTCGAGCCCTGGGTCGCAGCGTGGTCGCCCCGCTGACCTGTTTCCTCCGCCTCTCCCCAGAACAAAAGGGAAACCCGAGCGCCGTGTGCGTGGAGACCGGCAGCCTGGCGCGAGGCCGGCAGCAGAGGGTGATCTTGCCGGTGCACTACCCGGGCCGCGTGCACAGGGCCAGCGCCATCCCCGCCTACCCCACGAGGACGAGCATGGACGCCCACGGGAACCCCGTCACGCTGCTGACCGTGGACCGGCGCGGCGAGCAGGGCCTCTTCCCGCCGCAGACCCCCGCTTACCTCCGCGGCTACCCGCCCCTCCCCCTGGACCACAGCCTGGCCCCTCACCGCTGCGGCCTGGAGCACCGGCCTTACTCGCCGGCCGCCCCCTTCCGCAGGCCCAAGTTCGCTGGCCGCAGCTTCTCCAAGGCAGCTTGCTTCTCCCAGTACGAGGCCATGTACCAGCACTACTACTTCCGGGGCCTCAGCTACCCCGAGCAGGAGGGGCAGCCGCCGCCCCGCCTCGCCCCCGCGGGCCCGGCGCGGGCCTTCCCCCCGGGCGGCGGCGGCCTGTTCTTCGCCCCCGCGGCGCACGTGGCCCCGGCGTCGCACCTGGAGAGCGGCAGCGCGTCCAGCTTCAGCTGCTACCACGGCCACCGCTCGGTGTGCAGCGGCTACCTGGCCGACGGCCCGGGCAGCGACAGCAGCAGCAGCGGCGGCAGCTCGGGCCAGTGCCGCTGCTCGTCCAGCGACTCGGTGGTGGACTGCACGGAGGTCAGCAACCAGGGCGTGTACGGGAGCTGCTCCACCTTCCGCAGCTCGCTCAGCAGCGACTATGACCCCTTCGTCTACCGCAGCCGCAGCCCCTGTCGCGCCGTTGATGTGGAGGGCTCGGGCCGGGGGCCGGTCCTGCGCCTCGAGGGCTCCCCGCCCCCCGAGGAGCTCCCGGCGGTGCGCGGCCCAGGTGCGGGGCGGGGGGAGCCCTGGCCCGGGCCCGCCTCTCCCTCGGGGGACCAGCTGTCCACCTGCAGCCTGGAGATGAACTACAGCAGCAGCTCCTCCCTGGAGCCCCGGGGGCCCAACAGCTCTACCTCAGACGGGGGGCTCGAGGCCTCTCCCGGGGCCGCCCTGGACCTCAGGAGGACCTGGAAGGGGGCCCGGGAGGGGCCGTCGTGTGCCTGCTGCTGTGAACCGCAGTCCCCTGCGCCGGAGCCCAGCGCGGGGGCGGCCGGGGGCGACCCCTTGTTCCTGGGCCCCCCGCCCTGTGAGGGCTGCGGCCCCCCGGGTGGGGAGTCGCAGCCGGGAAGCTCTCAGGGCCCGTATGGCCTTCACCCGGACCATTTGCCCCGGACAGATGGGGTGAAGTACGAGGGCCTGCCCTGCTGCTTCTATGAAGAGAAGCAGGTGGCCCGCGGGGGCGGGGGCGGGGGCGGCGGCTGCTACACCGAGGACTTCTCCGTGCGCGTGCAGTACGCGCTGGCCCAGGAGCCTCCGCCCAGCTGCCACCCTGGGGCCCGGGACCTGAGCCAGCGCATCCCCATCATTCCGGAGGATGTGGGCTGTGACTTGGGCTTGCCCTCTGACTGCCAAGGGACCTGTGACCTTAGCCCCTGGGGTGGGCCGCTGCCAGGTCCGGATGCCCTGTGGCCCCGCAGGGGCCTGGGAGCAGCCCAGGAAGAAGAGCGGGTTCTGTGCTGCCCGGCCAGGGCACTGCTGCCACCTCCCTGCCCTCCAGAGGATGGGGGGGCCCCTGAGGCCAGCCCCAGTGCCCCCCAGGACACTCAGGAGTCCAGCACCACAGCTGCCGAGGCTGCAGGTGAGAGCAGGTGGTGACACTAGGCCAGAATCTGGGTCTTCTCTCCCCACTGTCACTTTCTGAGTGACTTTCCTGGTGCCCTTGGCTTTAAAACCATCTGTACCTTATGATTTCCAAGTGTTACTCCCCAACCCAGCTCTTCCTCTGACCTCCAGACCTGCTGGGCCTTCTGCTTCCGTGATCTCACCCCCAGATGCCGCAGAAGCATCCCACCCGATCCTGCCACAGCAGTGTCTTGAGTTCCTCCCTCTGCGCCCCCTTCTCCAAGTCTCCCCACCCCGATGCGCAGGCCAAAAGCCCAGGCCCCATCCCTGAGCCTGCCCTGTCCCTCACGCTCCAGGGTCCTGGGCTTTTCAGGCTGTCTGTGAGAAGCACAAGTGCTGGTTTTCCCTGATCCAGAAGATTGAATCTCCAGGAAAATGAAACTTAGAAAAAGACATGCAAAATTCAAATCCAGATTTTTTATTATTAGATTCAGCAGACATCACCAAATTGCAATAAAGTTTCCAAACATTTTGTCTTAGTAGTGAACAGTGTGCAGTCTAGCACCTTTGGGTAGCACTGGGACAATTCCATCTCCAAAGTAAACCCCACGTGGATCTGCTCTGCTCCCCACCTGCTGTCCGCAGCCTGCCCGTTTCCTGTCTCCAGGGCAAGGGCAGTAGTCTTCTGACTGGTCTTACCTTCTGCCCCACGTGGGCTCCAGAGTCTTCTTTTTTAAAACACAGGTCTCTGTCTTTATACAAGAAAAGACTTCACTGACTTGCCAGTACCTTCCGAATTTTAGAAATGTAAACCCCTCGCCCAGGTCTGTATGATCAGGCTCTGCTGACCCTTCGGACCTCCTCTTGCTTCCCTCCTTGTTCACGACACCAGCCGCCTGTGCCCCCGTCCTGTTCTTCCAACGTGCCAGGCGCGTTCCAGCCTCCAGGCCTCTCTGCCGCTCCTCTCTTGCAGATCTCGGCTTAAGTGCCTCCCGCCAGCCCCCTCTGAGCTTACTCTCATACCCTCTGTTGACTTCCCACATTTTCACAATCTGAAAATACTTTGTTGTGAGGCCTGGGAGCTCTGCGATGGGGGTCTTCCCGGTGCCTGCAACAGAGCCCAAGGCACATCTTTTGTACGTGGTGTTTTCATGCTGCCTAAGGGTTTCCAGAAGGCTCTGCACAGCCCGATGAGGGACGCTGGCTCTCTAGAAGGCTCCGGGGCCCTCAGAAAGGCGGCTCCGCTTCAGCCCTTTACCATGTACGCAGTCCGTCCAGGATCGAGAGCTGTCACTTCCCGAGAGCCCGCCACAGGCTGGGATGGGCCTCCAGGTCCCTTTCCTGGTCCCTGCGTGTGGCGCCCAAAGCCTGCGGGGCTGGCTTCCTCCCCTGACCGTTGTTCTCTCTCTCCCAGGACTGAGATCTCGCCCGGTGGAGAGTGGCGGCCCCGGAGCCTGAGCTCAGAAGGAACTCTTCCGTGGAAATGGGAACTGTATGGAGACTCCAAACTCTGACTTCCTACAGAAAGAAAAAAAAAATTTTTTTTAGCTTTGACAAACACAAAAGTGGTAATAGAGCCCTCCTTCTCAACCCAAAATGTGAGCCACCTGTGGCAACCCCCTACCCCCATTAACAAACCAACAGACAAAAAATTCTCGGAGTCTTTAGCCTCTTTTGATAACATGTTACTCTTCTGTTTTGTAAAGTGTGCGTGCTTGGGGTTCCGAGGTGTGTGGGATTGACTTCTCTGCTTTGTTTTTTAAGATATTATATGTAAATGTAAAAAGTTATTTAAATATATATTTTAAAGAACCCTAACCGCCAACTTTTGCTGAAAAAAAAAAAATCACTGCTGCATTAATTGAACCACATCATGTGTAGATACTGTTGTCTCCCTGGAGGGAGCTCAGGCCTTTGAAAAGCTCAGGGCTACACCTGCCTTAGAAAATGAACCAGAAACTTGAAGTAAAGCTAGTTGATATGGGTACAAACTCTGAGGAACAATGCAATGCTGCCTCTTTCTTTCTCGTGGCAAATCCCAACGTACAAAATGTCAGGCCTTCTCGGAAGCCATGCCTCTCCAGCCTGCGCCTTCTGGCAGCTGATGGAAACAGCTCGGGGTCGGGCGGAAGGTCTGCAGCACTGGGGAGCTGGGACGAGTCATGGCTACGTAAGCCCCAAGGGGACAGGGACGATTCTGCCCAATGTCCTCAACCTGTCCCCTCCGGTCATCGTCCTAAGTAGACGGACAGAGTTCACAGTCCTGATTCTTGGGCTTCCTGCCACTGGCTTCAGAGACGGCTAGATGGGGTGTGTGGGGACAGACACCCAGGAGGAATGTACGTGGTTTTGCAGCCTTGGTGTCTGACCCAGCTCGGGGAGAGGAGGGATGAGGGGCGCCCCGGAGCGGACTTGTACGGATGCGTCCCTGTGGGCGTGGCCACCCCCCCTCACCCACCCCCCCCCCACCCCGCTACTCAGGCCTTGGGCTGCCTTCCTGGGTGCGCGTGGCCGGGACCGCACAGGGTCTGAGCTCCCTTTGAATGATACGTTTCCCATCCCATCGCTTCAGGGTTGTTCAGCCTTCTGCCTCGTGGCTGAAATTGCTCATCTCGCCTGCCAATGTCTACTGTCCTTTCTACCTAATGCACTATTATGTATTGATTCTCCATGAGACAGAGAGAAAGAGACTATCAGATAGTTTAGACCCAAAGGGTAGGTTTTATGTATTGTTCCAGCCTTTTGTCCTGTGTCGTTTGTTGTTTTCAGAGGGAGGGAGAGTTTAAAAACCCAAACCATTTTTTAAAAGTTGTTTCCATTTTAAAAGGGAGAATCTATTTAAAGCTATTTCAGATCAGGGATCGCTATCCTTTGTGTCCAATGTATTTCTTGTTCTTAAAAAAAATTTTTTTTAGAAGAAACTAATCACATTAGCCCTTGTATTTGCTAACTCTTCCGGTCACTTCTACTTATTCATTTATTCAGCAGCTGTTTGTTGTCATCTGAAATGCTCATTTGCTGAATAGGAACCTTGAATCCTGGCCCCCTGTAGGGGGGGAAGCAAAGACCCACCCCAGGTTGCCAGGGGACGGTGATGGCTCTTCTCCAGTCAGGCCGGGGGGAGGTCAGCCCAGGGTCCACACCAGAACGTTTTGTGTGAGAATCTTACTGAATCCCTATTTCTTAAAAACCCCAGCCTGGGATGAGGAAATGTGTGTCCTTCCAGCCAGGATACGTCAGAAAGAAATTCCAGCCTTGAACAGTTGAGCCATTTGCCATTAAGGAACTCACTGTGGTGAGATTTGCCCTCCAGCCTCTGAGGTGCAGTCCCTCAGGGGCTGAGCCCCACCCCCAGCCCCGCCTGTGCCCAGCGCACCTGTTGGCGAGGGCGTCCGAAGCGCCTGAGCCCGTGACATGTGATCTGGGCTGCCTTTATTGCTCAGGCCAGGAGCAGCAGCTGCTGAGGACAGCAGCGTGCATCTTGTGGTTTTAGGGAAAGGGTGGGGGCCATGGCTTCTAACACGAACTACAAAAAGCAGCGTCTCATCGTTGAGATGTTGTCTGTTTGTTTGTGGTTTTGTGTTTTTTTTTTTGGGGTGCATATTATCTTCCTTGTCTGAAATCGTACCCCCAAAGTGGCTTGCTTTAGCCCTGGCTGGAAAAACCACTCCTCAACAGCCTTAAGCAATAAAGAGACGAGGAGAGCATGTGGCTTCAACTGGGGCATCCAATTTTCATTGGAAACAGCAGTAACTGCAGAGGGCCAAAGAAACACATTTTATTTTCATGGTTTATAGGGTGGTAGAAACAGAAAAATGAAATGTTCAGATTTTACATTTCAGCCATTGTCTTAAATGTGTGTTGGGTCACCAGAATATGGTGCCCAACTATATTGCCTCACCATTCAAATCAAAAGAAATGTCTTCTTCAAAGTCGTAAGACTCCAACAATGATGACAAGTACCTTTTTTTGGTGGCCTCTCAGTGGCACGTGGGGGTTATATAGCCGTGGCAACTGGGAGCATCACATCTTCCATTGAGAGCCAACCCCACCCCCACCCTCCACCCTCCACCCCCCACCCCCGTTGCGCACGCGCGCGCACACACACACACACACACACGCACGCACGCACGCACGCACGCACGCACGCACGCAGGAATGTGACCATTGGGCATGGTCCTGCGGCCCAGCCTCGGGTACAGGACAGCCATGTAGACTGAAGAGTGCTAGAACCAGTTAAAAATGGGAGTTTGGGAGTTCTGTTTCACCAGGTACCTCTTTGTAGTAGACACAACCCCAGGATGCTGGCCTTAACTCTCCATCTCTTTGCCTCTCCCTAACCCTAATCCTAACCCACACCATTTTGTAAGTTCCCTCTGCTGTCCCACGGCCCACACCCTCCCTTACGTGCTGCTAGTTCCTACTCAAAGCTCATGCAGGACTAATGCTTTTAAAATGAGGTCTAAAAAATAATTACTAATCAAGAGTATTATTTTTTAAACAGAACTGCCTTTTTCTATTCTTTATATAAACTATTGTGTTGGTCTAACAAGGCACTATTTTAAATTTTTTTTTTAATTTCTCCCATAGCACTTAAAAGATATTTTGTAAAGACTTTGCTGTAAAGATTTTGTAATAAAGTGGTCTAAGGGCTCCTTCTCCAACATTACCATTAAAAAAAATGTTTTAAAGGCTAGAAAACAACTTATGTATATTCTGTATATGTATAGCAGCACATTTCATTTATGGAAATATGTTCTCAGAATATTTATTTACTAATATATTTATCTTAAGCCATGTCTTATGTTGAGAGTGTGACATTGTTGGAATAATCATTGAAAATGACTAACATGAGGCCCTGTAAATACATGATAATTGCACACAGATTTTACATATTTGCCGACCAAAAACAATTTAAAACAAGTTGTAGTCTTCTATGGTTTTGTAACAAACTGTACAAATGACTGTAAAAAAAAATACAATTTTATCAAGTACGTGTTGTATGTTGTCATTTCTCTATGTGGTAAAGGTGTACAGATTCCACAAAGGAGAGGTCTGCGTGAAGCAGTGCCTAATAACGTCAGCTCGCTCATGGGAGCATCTGTGTAATTGCCTCTCCTGTTAACACATAGGTCAAGTTATTGGGGATCCAGGTGGTATCCTGGGCAAGCGTTCGAAAGAGAGCGTTTGAGACTATGTCCCTGGGGTGGCAGCCAGTTTTCTGCTTAGCCCCATGAGGGGAAGGAATGGTGGTCCATCCCAGCAGTTCACTTTTTGAAAATAGGGACTGTGGGCTAGATATAACCGTCGACTCAATCTGCCAGGCCTTTTCCTACCTGGAAGACTGAGGTCCTCCAACCCCTCTTTAAGGAAAAGGGACTTGTAGGGAAAAAAGCTTAAGCATCCAGCCTGGAAATGACCAAATCATGAAGGTCGAAAGGGGCCCTGAGTCTAAAGTGAATCTCATACCCATCTGTCTTGTTTCCTGGGGAGGGTAATCACTGATTTGTAAAGTGCTCTGAGATCGTGTGGAAGGTGCAAAGTGGTGTTTATTTCTCAGGTATCTAGCAGAGAATATCCTAATCCCTTGAGCTCTTGTTCCTATCTCTCACTCTTTAACTTGGGCCATTTCTTGGGCACAGGCTCCTCGTGGACCTCTGGCCGCTTCCTGCCCGGCAGCGGGTCCTTCTGAGCACCTTCAGGGGTGGCAGCTTGGCTGCACAGAGCCTCCCAGAGCTTTTGTTTGATGGCCCTGCCCAGCTCCAGGCTGTACCTCTTGGGGGTCCCTGAAGGATTCCACAGCATCGGCTCCACCACTGCGTGGTACAGAGCCCGGTAGCCCTCTGTGGGGAGGCCGTGGATGGTTAACGCGTCCTCCGACAACTGCTGTCTCTTCCTGGTCTCAGGAAGCGAGGCTCGGCCCTTCCAGGACGCTGTCCCAATGACCCGGGGTAGCACTTGGGTGGCAGCCACATGTTCAGCATATCTGCTCTCAAGATCTTGGCAGACTGTTACTTTTTTCTCCTTTGAACTTTCTTTACTCTAGCCAGGAAGAAAGCAGAGAAGTCAAAGCTAAAACCTGAGAAGGGAGCTCAGGATAATTATCTGGGATTTGTGTCCCCGAGTCTTGGTTACAGCCACAACCAACATTTGTCTAGCATGTTCTAGTTTACCGAATTCCTTCAGGGATGCCACTTTGAGCATTTCCCCACTACCCTGTAAGGTCAGCAGGAGACAGCTTTAAAGGCAAGGACATTGGAATGGGTTTGCCCGAGGCCACGCAGCCAGAAGGTGGACCACAGCTGTCACTTACTGAGTGCCACACAGGACCCTAAGCATCTACTCTGTGTCAGCCTCTGCTCAAAAGCCCTTTCCATGTATTAACTAATTTCATCCTCATGAAACCCTATGAAGGAAGGGCTGTTACTCCCTCTCTTGCAGATGACAAAAACCAAGATAGAAAGAGACTAAGCCCACGGTCCCCCTCAATTACTGTCAGAGCTGGGATTTGAATCCTGACTGCCTAGCTCCAGGGTGCATTCTGAGCTCTGCTGGCCACCATGGACTAACGGAATTGGACTCAGATCAGGCCTCTGGATGCCAAGTTCTCCACGTGGAAGTTCATGGCCAGGTCTGTGGCTCAGCCCTGGGTTCAAGCGTGTGTGTCTGAGCCTTTCCCATCCTCATTTTCCCTTCATGTCAAGTTCCTTTTGACTCCTCTTCTGAAAGTCACTTTATCTTCCTCTGGAACTGGGCAGAGGATAAATACACATGACTCCAGATTTGTACTCTCTTCATCATATCACGCCTCCCACCCCCATCCTCACCCCCAACAATACTGTCTTTACGATTTCCTTCTCTTGGTATGAAGAAAGGCTTACCTTTCCCTCTCCCCACCCCATCACATTTTCTCCACCACGAGCCATCACCTACCCCATTGATGCCTCCTGCAGGCCTCCTGCACGTGGGTGAGCCTGGCTGCTGCCCCACTGGCTGCTCGCTCTTAGAACTGATGGAGTTTCTAATCCCGCCCCTCCAGGTGGCTTTCATTGCTGGATCATCCTTGGGCTTTAATCTCTTTGAGGGTTTTGCGTCTGCAAACTTGCGTGATACTGGGCAGCATTTCTCCTTCAGTTGTCGCCTGAGCACCAGTTTAACCAGGGAGAAGGAACTGGCAATTAATGGGTTCTTTACAACTTCCCAAGAAGTGGTGGTACCTGGTACGGAGACATTAATGTTCTGCTTTGCACACGTTCTGGTTGTCCAGACATTAGTGAGAGCTGGCGAGTCCACATAGCAGTCCTGAAACCTGGTGTTCAGTAAGATAGACTGTCGGAGTCCATAGGCAGGAATGCTGGGGTTTCGTCTCACATAGATGGGATGCTAGAATTATAAGGGGGAGAAAAGGAATAAAAAAGACCAATACTCAAGCAGAGCCTGGAAAGTCTACTTTGGAGGTAAAGTATCAACATCTTTTTGTAGACCATTCCTTCCACACAGCTCTTAGAAATCTTTCTACACATCCTCTATCCTGCTCACCAGAGCCTTTTGTACCAGGTAGGGAAGCAGTAGAACTTCACAAGGTCACAGTGATGGTCAGGCTCTCAAAGAACATAGCATGTTTGGGCTGGAAGCGGAGGGAGGGTCCAGGAGCATTTATAAGGAATTAAAGACAATTTCTGTCTCCTGGAAAGCTAAGGGAAATCATGGCAGGAAAGGAATGGGAGACCGGATCATTCAAGCTTCCTATAGGAGCTGTAGCCACTCCTCAACTACTCTGCAACCCAGAAATGACAGCAGGTAAAATCCTGCCAAGGCCTGAAACCACTTTCTAACCAGGCTTACATGAACCAAGAAAAGCTGCTAAGCAGGGAAATAGACCCCGGGGTCTATAAAGGCGAAAGCACAATGTAAATGATGCTGGCCTCCATTTCCCAGGACCAGCCAAGAACAAGAAAACAATTTGGATAGATTAGAATCACACACTTAAAGAGACCCAGCTTTCTAAGAAATGTCATCTATAATAAAATAAAATCACCTTACCATATTTCGGTTGCCTTAAATTTTATTTTAGCTAGCTTAGTAGGGGGAAGAAATATGTATTTTCTTTTCCCTTTTTCTTTTTTGTTTTTTTGTTTTGTTTTGTTTTGTTTTAATATTTCTATCACCTGTCTTTCTCTGCCTCAGTCATGTGTGGGCAAATTGCTCTTTGTTTAGATTTTGGGTCTCATGCAGGCAGTTTTGAACTATTATCTCTAGTATTTGTGATGTCACTTTGGTTTGTGATGTGGGTGTGGGTGTTACATCATCAGATTTTTCTAGTTAAATTATGTTGGAAGAAGTTCTATTTTCTTGTGCTTACAGCCTCAGGAACTTCTCAAGCCCTCATTTCCCCGAAAATGACTCAGGTGAATTTTGAAGGTCCTGACATTCTTAAGAAGCATGCTTTGCACACAACAGTCAAATATGCAGACCAGATTTGTGGATACAGGTAGTGAGGTGCACCCTTACATGTGCGAAAAGGCCCTTCTCCATGCATATAAAGAAGGTACTGTTAAGTTCTCAGAATAGTTGCCAAGGTTAGGGACCAGAAATGAAAGAACACGTTCCTGCAGCCCTGGGCACCTCTGCCTGCATGTATCTCCCCAGGAGACTACATGGTTTCTGGAATGTGGTTTTATTTTACATCCCATGGCAAATGCAGTAATTAGAGCTGTTAGCGGTGTCAAGGGCTTGAAACAAGAACAAAGACGCCTCTTCCTGGGAACTCTTAGGCAATGCCTAGCTCCTTATCAGGTGCCTGCCCTCTTGGTAGTTTTGATTTTTCATGTACAGAGTGCCAAAGGAGGCTCCCTCCCCAGGGGGAGGAGAGCGAAATGGTAGAAAAACAGAGTATGAGCCTGGCAGGAGTTCCTGGAATCATATGTGTTGCCTGTTTGATTTTTTTGTCCCTGGAGTGAATCAAAGTCACAGGCAGACTGCACTGCAGGCCGCCGTGGAACCACCTCCAGGCCACCAGCATCTGGACCCACAGATGCTTGAGAGGACAATGGGGCCCATTCAGTGGTGAACCCTGGACTCACCTCCAGAGAGGTGGGTCAGTTTTAGAGCAGGGCTCTGGAAAGGGTTTGTCTTTGGGAAGGGTTTGCGAACGTCTGGAGACTAGGCAGGCCGGCATCCTTTCAAAGCCGGTGAACCCCAGAGAAGTGCCACCAGGCTCTGGGGCTACAGTCTGCCTTTACTCCACATGGCAGGGCCAGAAGGGCAAGAAAGGCACATGGAGCTGCTCTTCTATTTCCCTTCTCTCCTCCTCCATCTTGCGGTTGGCTTTCCCACACCACCTCTTTCCAGACACTCAAATGTATTTACTTTCCTAGGCCTTTGACTCAAGGAGCACTTAGAATCTCCTTCTAGCACAGAGCTGTTCACACAGATGGCAGCTGGTATAGACTTCAAATTCTACATTCTCTCCCTTCCGTGTAACTCCCTTCAATTGGCCCTGCCCCAGTAGTAACTCTCACGTTCCTTAGAAATAACTCAGGGTAATTTGACTTGTGCTATTTCTCCTATTTCAGTAAAATCTGTGTTGATTGAATGCTCACAGTAGTCCAAACATGGTTCTAGACATTTTACCAACATCATCTCACCAAATGCTACCAACAGCCTTCTGCATGAATTCGGGTGCTGCTGCCATCTCTACTTCATAGATGAAGAAACTGAAGGTCCAGTTGCTCAAGGACCGTGACCAGGCCCCAAAGCTAGTAACCAACAAAGGCTGGACTCAACCCAACCCGGGTCTACACCACCCTTGCTCTTATCCACTCAGATACACTGTGATGCTCTGCCTTGAATCTGGTTGGCCCATCCACATACCACATCTAGACACAGACCACATCAAGTGCTGTTGATGGATCCCAGATCATCTCTCAATGGGCAAGTGAATTCACATCTCTGGGCCTTACTTTCCTCCTCTGTGAAATGGGGCTAGTAGGAGTGCCTACCCCAGGATCACTATGATGAGGAAATGGGATAACGCATGTGAAGCACTTGGCATGGCTCCTGGCACAAAGTGTTCAATAAATAAAGTTCTTATTAATGTTTTTTGTTTGTTTGTTTTGGTTTTTTGGCTGTGCTGTGCAGCATGTGTGATCTTAGTTCCCTGACCAGGGATTGAACTCGAGCTCCCTGTAGTGGAAGCATGGATTCTTAACCACTGGACCACCAGGGAATTCCCTAATGTTATTATTATTTTTTAACATATTTATTTATTTATTTGCTGCATTGGGTCTTCGTTGATGCACCCAGGCTTTGTCTAGTTGCGGTGAGTGGGGGCTACTCTTCATTGTGGTGCACGGGCTCCCTGTGGTGGCTTCTCTTGTTGCAGAGCACAGGCTTTAAGTGCATGGGTTTCAGTAGTTGCGGCATATGGACTCAGTTGTGGCACACAGGCTTAGTTGCTCCGCAGCATATGGGATCTTTCTGGAGCAGGGATCGAACCCATGTCCCCTGCATTGGCAGGCGGATTCTTAACCACTGCACCACCTAGGAAGTCCCAGTTCCTAATGTTGTTAATATTATGGCCCATTCACTCATCTGACCCTTTCTTGAACCCCTGTTGCTTATGGTCTGAGTGATTTAACCCAACATTTTATATGAACTTCAACCCAGGTCCTTCATGTGTACCCATCTGGTTCATGAGGCCAAGCAATGAGCCTCTTTTTTTTTTTAATTGAAGTATAATTTTTCAGATTGTTCTCCATTATACGTTATTACAAGATATTGAATATAGTTCCCTGTGCCACACAGTAAATTCTTGTCATCAAGAAATGAGCCTCTTGAATTGGGGGACAATTCTGATCTGACTTGTGTATCCTGACATTTCTTTTCCCACGATCCACCTTCACTAAACATTTGTCAGATTTATCGACCTTACGGAGGTGATGTATCTACAGGAGCTGCATTTCCCCCAGGTTTTAGAAGTTGTCCCTAATATCCCTGCTTTGCTGGATGGAAAGGGAAGCGGGTACCTGAGGATACACTAAAGAAAGCAGTTTTTTAACAGAGGTTGCTCTGTTGAAGCTTGTTCAGAAGTATAAAGTCAGAATGGAAAGACTCTATTTGGTCCAGGGTCCTGAAACTATGGCAAGAGTTTCCACTGTTGGTGCCAACAGTCGATCCAGAGAACTTGGGGTTGAGGCCATAGGGCTTCCGTGTTGCAGAAAGGCCTGTTCCTTGGTTTGATTTGCCAATGAACCTTTTTTACTCTGCTGAGCTCAGTCTAAATAACCTTTATTTTCCACCCATCCTTTGGAGCTGTTTTTCCTGACATATCTAAACCACCGCTTCTATTTGGAAACACATCTGCCGGGCTCTGATGCTTAGCCAGGCACTCCTCACTGTATTTTTAGCTCCAATAATCTTTCTTCTTTCTTTTTCTCCTTCACTACCACTCTTCTTCTCTTTAATTTCGCTTAGCTCCTATTCTCTTTCCGGAGGGTCAGTGAATAAAGAGGAAATTGAGCCAATGTATATGAATTCTCATCTTTCTCCTTCATGCCCCACTCCCAAATTCCAGTGGAATTTAGTTGTTTTTAATTTCCTCAGAAGATGTTTTCATTTTAACACCCAAGCAAGGAAACTTCCACACCCATATGGGAACACATCTGAGGTTCGTGATGTAGAAGTTTTAGGAAAGAAGAGAAAAACTTTGGATGAGAGAATTTGAAAAGATTCCTAAATCATGATGCAAACCCAGAGGACCAGTGATTTAGACCACATGTGCTGAATACACACCTATCATGGGCCAAGTATGCGGAATGAGGGTGGGTGCCCTGCCCATGCCGCCGCGCCTTCTCATCTGGCTCTGAGTTCTCAGACGTGGCCACCTGGATGCCCCACAGACACCTCTAACTCATTATGTTCAAAACTAAATTCTTCTTCTCCCTTCACCCCCATCAGAACAAACTACTACTTCTCTTGAATTTTCCATCACTAGTTGCCTGACCCAGAATCTGCGAGACAAGATCAGTAATAGTACTGTGCTGAGACAAGCCTGAGGCTAAAGGAAAATCAGAAATCTAAATCCCATTTCTATTTAAAATGTTGAGATTCTGTTCATCATTAATTTTTGGCATTCATTTAGAGTTTTTAAAGATATTGCATTAAAACACTGTCCATTAAATATATTTAATGTATTTTAAAATTGATTATTTATCTTGATTACTGAGTTTTGAGGGGGCCCCATAAGTCTTGTGCCTGAGGCCAATGCCTCACTCACCTCACCCCAATCCCAGCCCTGGACCACTCAGTGAGCATTGGTTGCTAGAACCCCATAAAGACAGGAAGGCAATTCATCATGGTGATGAGGAGTGTGGTCCTGAAGTCCCACTGCCTGGGGTCAAAGCCCAGGCTCCACCATTAGGCGACCTTTGAGCAAGCCATTTAACCTCTCTGTATGAGGGGGCTGGTAAGGGTGCCTACCTCATAGGGCTACCATCATATGCGAAATGTAATGACAAACACTGCACCCCGCCGAGAGCTTAAAGCATCAAATCCTCAGTACACATTTGCTATTCTTGTCATTATAGTCAGAATCCTTATCCAGTGCTCTCTCTACAGCATGACTACCCTCTGAGCAGAAATCATCACAGCTGGAGATTCAAACTCCAGGATTGCCCAAACTCCATCAGCTGAGATTTCTTGGCTTCTTGGCAAATCCTGCTGCCCTCAGGAGGAATCCAAGGGCCTGACTGCAGAGCCAGCAGACAGACAGACACCAACATCTTCCTGGTGGCCCAGGGGCTACAGCCAATGCCCTCACTCTTTCCATGAAATGAAGCTGCGTAAGGACTGAGGCATGTGAAGCATTGAAATGAATATTTCAGGCAGCTCCTTGCCAGGGCCAGGGACCACATAACTGAGCAAAGACCTTGAACCATTACATGCCCTGACCTAGACCTGATTGGCTGTATTTTTAGCCTCTGTGTGCTGTTTCCATCACCTGTGCTGGGCTTTACGCTGGAAAAGAGGGGAGGGAGGCCTGGGGACAGTTAGATGTTTCTTATGGCAGCCAGTGGGGGGAGGGGCTTGCACACTATTTTTGAGCTCTGTCCTACAAGCCAGCTTTCAGGGGCCTGCAACATTTCTGGAGTGTGTGTAGTTAATGACACAGGCCCCAGAGCTTAGAAGGACCCCAGGCTTGGTTTAAAGCTCTGTTGTTGCCATCTTGAAATTCTTAATAATTTTGACCAAGGGACCCCACATTTTCATTTCTCACGGTAGCCCATTCTGGTTACACAAGGCCAAGAGAGCACAGTAAAGGAAGGGGCTGGTACCCAGCCTGCGGGGGGCCTTTCTGCAGGGCAGTAAAGACAGATGGGAGCTACTGCCATGAGGCATAAACCCCCAGACTTGGCCAAAAAAACCTGATTTCAACTCCCCCCCATTTCCTCCTCTGAAACTAGCCTGAGATGTGAAAGATTGCATAAACTGTAGAGCTGTGTTCTGCTTTGCTAAAACATTTCCCCAGCACTCTATTTAAAATGGTCCAAAGAGCATCCTCTGTCAATATCATTATTTTCTTGTCTTTGTAGCATTTTTTTGCTCTCTGAAGTTCACATTATTTTCCTGTTGGTCCACTGGCCTCTCCCCTCCCTGTGAGTGTCAGTTCTGGGAGTATAAGTTCTTGTCTTGTTGGTGCTCTTGACAGGCTCCTCACTGAATATTTGTTGAATGGAGGAAGGATTACCTTTACTGAGTACTTGCTTTGTGCTGATGCTTTTGCCCTTAATGGTGCTGAAGAGAGAGTGTAAGCAAGAGTGGGAGACACCAGGTGGAATGTGGAGGGTGTGTCCCCCGGGACCTGTTGGGAGGGGGCGTCCCCCTGCTTCAATAAGGAGCCCACAGGTTTCTCGACCTCGGGAATGACACAGGGAAAACAATGACTGAACAAGATTACTCTTGCCGCGGCGCTGGGTCGTGTGGGTGGAGAGGGACGGGGCCGAGAAGCTTCGTGGGAGGTAGCTGCGCCTTTGGGGCCCAGCTCGGGAGCGGCTGGGATGGGGGGATGGTTGAGGGCGAGGTGGCAGGTCTTGGGACCGGGAGAGGGGACGGATCGGGATGGCTAGGGGGCGCAGGGGCCGGAGTACCTAAGGCGGCCCGGGGACAGCCCAGCCCCGCTCAGGGCGCGGCGAGTAGGCACAGGAGGGTGGAGGTTGCCGCCGCCGCGCCGGGCGCAGGCCCGCACTTGCAAGTCTGGGACCAGGGACTTAAAAGCGCCCGGCGCACCGCCCGGACCTGCCCCGCGGGGCGTCACCGCGGCGCTTTAGGTGGGAGCCGAAGGAAAATCTCTGCCTGGGGGAGTGCGGGGGAGGAGAGAGGCCCATCACAGACCCCGGGGGCGGGCGGGGAAGACCTTGTGGGGGAGTGAGGAGCAAAGGGCCGGCAACGTGGGGACCGAGAGTTTAAGCGAGCCACGCGCTCTCTGCGCTCCGGGATCGCAGCGTCTAAGAAAGCACCATTGCCCCCATCCACTTCTGGACTTTCTCGGTGTTGGGCGCTTTACTTGCGTCTATCTAATCTAATCTAATTTAATCTAACCTAACCTAACCTAATCTAACCTAATCTACTCTTGTGAAGGCCTTTTATTATTCTTATTTTGTAGATGGCAAAGACCAAGAAACTTGCCCCAGTTGACAAAAGATGTGCCATAAGATTTGGAACTGGGGCTCAGTATACTGCCTTTTTTGTGGCTGCAAAAATTGGGATAGTGAAAGGAACTTAACAGTTTCTAAGCTCCTACTGTGTATGTGTAAAAGTTTCCACGCATTGTCTCATTTAGTATAACCGCTTTGGGAGCCATTGCTATCCACGTCCCCATTTAACTGATAAGGAAATTGAAGTAGGAGAGCTATCTATTTTTTCCTTTAAATCTGCCCAAGATCTTACAGGTGATCAAGTGGGATATGAACCCGGACGGGCTGACTCCAAAGCACCCTTTTTTTAAACCGCTGCGATGAGCCAAGCAGGGAAAAGCGGTTTGCAAGCTACTGTTCTGATTATTACGGCTGCGGTTGAGCCCGCGTGTGGGTCACGACCCGAGTGAGGGTGGAGCAGGGGTCACTGGGCTCCCGGCCCGGTCCAGCCGGGTCAAATCTCCGCCTGGGGACTCAGAACCGGTGCCTCGGGCCCCGCCCCTCACCTGCCGGTCCCGCCCCTAGAGCCTGCCAAGAAAGTGCTCCGCGGGTGGGCGGGCCCAGGTGAAGTGTGACGTGGGCGGGGCCTTGCGCGTGAATGGCAGGCGCGGGCGGGACCGGGCGGGCGTGCGCAGTCGGCTCCGCCCCTCGGGCCTCGCCGCGGAGCCCGGCGGGCCCCGGGCGGCCGGGGCGGTGGCGGAGCTGGGGAGGGCGGGCCGGGGCGGGGCGGCCGGGAGGCCGGGGCGGGGCCACGCTCGAGCTCAGCGTCCCGCTCCCATGGCCGCCCCCGGCTCCCTGCGCTGCCCCCTCTCCCCCGGGCCGCGCCCCGGGGCCCCGCACTGACGGCCCATGGCGCCGCCCGCCGCCCGCCTCGCCCTGCTCTCCGCCGCCGCGCTCACGCTGGCCGCCCGGCCCGCGCCCAGCCCCGGCCTCGGCCCCGGTCCCGGTGAGTGAGAGACCCCCCCCCCCCGCTCCGCCGCCCGTTCTACGCGGAGCCCGCCCGGGGGCCCGACTCCCTCGGCCCTGCCTTCTGGGACGCCTCCTCCAGCCCCTCAGCGACGCCCCTCAGGCCGGGCGGCCCCCCGCCTCAGGACCCGGGACTCCCCCGCGCGCCTGAGCGACGCCCTCGGCCGGCGCGCTCGCTGCCTCAGCGCCTCCCAGACCCTCTCGCCGGGCGCCTGAGCGACGCCTCCCGGGCCGGGACGTCTCCTCGGTCTCGAGACCCGACACCCCCAGCTCGAGTCCCTCAGCGACGCCCTCCCCCCCCCCGCCGGGACCACTCCCACACCCGCCTCAGGACGCCGCCCTCTCCCCGAGCCCCGCGGCGACACCCCGGGCCGGGATCCTCTCCGCAAGCCCCGCAGCGGTGCCGCGGCGCCCCCGGCGCCCCCCGCCCCCCACGCCCGCGGACCCCGCGCCTCGGCGCTCGGGAGTTGGTGCGGAGGCGCGGAGAGCGGGCACCCGGCCCCTCTGCCCGCCCCGGCTGCGCCCGCTTGCCCGGCACTGCAGGGTCTGAGCGCGGCTCCGGAATAGTCGAGTTGACCTGCCCGCCCTGCTAGAGGTACACCTGGGTCCGGAGACGACCGGCTCTACCCGGCCGGAACGTCCCCTCCTTCTCCCGGGCCGCTTTGAACTTCCCCGTGACGCTGGTGCAGGGCCATCATGGAGAGAGGAAGAAAGGAAAGGGTGATGGGAAAGCTCTCCCCTACAGAGCTTAGGGTGCTTATCCTGAGAGTGCAACGCAGAGTCCTTTTTCCCGGGTAACCCCACGCTTTAAACAGGGTCACCCGCTCCCCGGGCCAAGGTCAAGGCCAGGTCTTCCTCAAGTGGGCCCCTAGACCACGCTGGAAACTGGGACTTTGCTTAGCTTGCCCGCACACCGTTCCTTGCAGCGGAACTCCCCAAGTTGAAGAGTAGGCAAGAGGGCGTTGTCTGGCCCAGGTACATTTGTCTGCAGGTTGTTCAGGTGTTAAGAATTCAGTATTAGCGGAAGGGATGGGAAAAGTGCATTACGGGTTTGCTGAAGTATGAAAACCAGCCTCTGGGTTCTCCACCCAAAGCTGCAGGCTGTAATGTTGAAGAGATGAGATTTTGCTGCTGAAAGAAAACTCCGAATTGCTTTGTTTAGTTACCAGCTTGGATTTGTGATAAGGATAGGATTTAGTGTTGTCACTTACTGTGTGACTTTGGATTGTGCCTTCAGCTCTCTGCACCTCAGTTTCCTCATCTGTGAAGGAGGGATGATGATAGCTCCCTTGCAGGCTGTAGTGAAGATTCAATGATGTACTGCAGGTTACATACCCATACATAGCAGGCAGTCACTAAACATATTTAATAATTCTTTTTATAGTGCTTCGCAGTTTGCCAAGTGCTGGACACCTCCTTTGCCCTGGGAATGCTGTGAGCTTCCAGTCTGCTTAATCCCTATAAAAGGCGAGGCTTGGCTTTAGAGTGGTAGAAGGGGGCTCTCCCCGTGCTGTAAACCTTATGCTCAGGAAGTGGTTAGAGTGATCATTGGCCTTTTAAGGGGACATCTACAAAAACTTCTGCAGAAGTTTGATCACTTCTACTGTTTGCCCTGTGTGAGGAATGAAGGAGGGACTTTCTGAGAGCCAGGATATGTCAACATAACTGTAACCTAGTAACCCCTTAGCGCCACTTTGCCATCTGTGTGGTCAAGATTTAGTCCTCTACAGAGAGAGAGAGGTATGGGTGGAAATAAACTGGTTCCTCTCCTGGAAAGGGAAGAGTAATAGCTCTGAAAAGTGTTCAGTGAGCCAGATCTGTGCTTATGCTTGTTGGAGGGTGGCACCCTCTCCTCAGGCACCTTTGCTTTGCTAGGAAGGGTCAAATGCAGCCGCTCTTATGTAGTTTGAACCTCAAACCTTGGTGTATGCTTTATTGGAGAGTCTGGGGTAGGGACAGATAAATAACCGTTGCAAAATGATTTATGATAAGTGGCCCATGTTCCCAATTCAGTGAGCCTCACCGGCTTTTTTTCCTACCATTCTGTTACATCAGTGCCTTTGTGACTTTTCCTCTCTAGTTCCAGAAACAGTTTTAGGGAGATACCACATGGTCTTTAGCATCACATCCTGTCCAGAACCTACCCACTAGTTTTTAAAAATCCTTTCCAATAAAAAAACACGTTTTACTCTGAGGATATGCCAAACTTGCCATTTCATATTTTTGATACTGTAATTTTCTCTAAAATTTTGTGGATGGAAAAAATTATTTCAATACTTACATTCTGCATAATTTTATAATATTTAAATTACTGGTGGTTTGCATTTTTGAATGCTGACTTTATAAAAACAGTTAGCTCATTCCCTATCAGTTCTACTTCTAATTACAGTGTGTAGCCAACCCCAAATGACCTCCATTCTCTTCATTCTTTGAGATTCTATCCCTTCCTTCACAACTGATGAGGAGGAAGTTAGAGGTTAGTGGTGGAATCGAGACTCCCTTTTCAAGGAGGAAGGCAGCCAGGGCAGTGGGCTGATGGGCTCTCTGAAGTGAACTCCCGTCTGGAATTTACTGACACGCAGGGGACAGCCGAGAGGTAGGAAGAGCAGAGAAGGCTGGGTGGACTTCAGCTCTGAGTTTTCCGCCGAAGGCAAATACCTGCTTGGGTGTTTTACCACATTTAGGGGATGTCAGGTGTGCGTCAGCAGAGTGTCTCAACTCTAGTTAGTTACGTGTGCTGTGAACAGCCCTTTATGCTCATCCTCCTGCAGCTCCTCACCTAGAATTTGTCCCATTAGACAGCAGTGTTTCTTGCCATAAAACCTGAGTTCAGTTAGCAGTAAGAGCTTCATACTGTACAGAGCCCTGTCCCTCTTTGGGACCCCATTAATGTTACTAGAATTACCTGTATACAACCCAGGGGCTGAGAGGAGTGTAGGGGGCCAACGTGCATACCAGTTACTTTTATGCTTAGAGTATTTTAAGAAACGGAAAACTGTCAAAACTGACCTGGCATCAAAGAACTCTGATCTTTTTGTGAAAATTTTTGGCCCCTGGACAAAGCTATTTAAATGTTTGAGATATGCAGTGAGACCTTTTATAAATCTTAGAGCAAAAAGAAGTTTAGTTTAGGCTCACTGCTAATAAACAGCAAGTCGGTACACTTAATATAGATATTGATGTGCTTACTTACGATTTAGCGTATTTGGATCAAAAGCAATAAATGATGAAGGTAGAATATATTACTTTGAATTGCTTCACAGTATATGGATTAGAAATTTTTGGTGATGGGTGATATAGCATGTTTAGTTTAGAATTTTTGAGCCTGTAATGCCATCTGAGGCTGTAGGTCAGGTGACAGCAAACATTTTTTTGTAAAGGGCTAGACAGTGAATAATTTGAGCTTTGTGGTCCATGTACTGTCTGTTGCAATTACTCAACTCTGGCTTTGTAGGGCAAAAGCAGCCATAGACAAAATGTGAATGAATGGATGTGGCTATCTTCCAATAAAACTTACATGGACATCGATATTTGAATTTCATGGAATTGTTATATGTCACAAAATATTGCTCTTTTGGTTGTTTTCAACCGTTTAAAAGTTTAAAAAACATTTTTTAGCTCACGGGCCATACAAAACCAGGCACTGGGCCAGAGTTGGCCTGGAGGCTGGACTTGACTAAGGCCTGCTCTAGGTCCGTGTGTATTGATTTTTTACAGTGTTCACTGGTATGGAAAGGTGACAAGGAGGCTTGATATTGCTGAATGAATGAACTTTTTACCTTTTACTATTAACTAACTTTAAGAGACATGGGAGAAATGGTTAAAAAGGTAAATTTTATGTTATGTATATTTTACCACAATTGAAAAAAAACATATCGAGGGAGGGAAATTTCATGCACATACATTTGGATCTTTAATAAGACTTTAAAAAATACTTTAAAAAGAAATTCAGTATGGTTCAGTGTGCACTACATAAAGAAAATAGAGCCTGCCTCAGAACCAGCCCATGGTTTGTTCAGCTATGCAGATGTTGCTTGGATCAAACTGTTGAGAGATTTGTTTCTCAGAGGAAAGCCCAGGCAGCAGGTGGCACCAACCCTGAGACATTAAAAAAAAAAAAAAAAAGAAGAAGAAAACAAACTTCTATCACTTTCCTAAACAGTTGTTTTATTTCCATGGTTCTATTGTCATTTTTAAAGTGGTCTTTAAAAAACAACAGTGTGCTTAGCATGGCTGATTATTTTGTTTTAATTAAAACATTTTTGAAAAAAACAAAATGAAACACTCACACATACCAAGTTGATTGTGCCTGTACTGTGGAACAGTTAATGCAAAACACTTGGGAGAGGCCGTAAGTTTGGATCTGTAGTTTTTGTCTGAGTTTTTGCCTCCTGCATAAGGACTGCAGAGGGGAAGTGAATGTGTTTCTTACCAAATTACCTGTGCAGGTTTTGAGGTGAGGTCTCCTCAAGCCCCCTGTTGTCACCTGGCTGGTTAGTTTCTGTCTGGCTCACAGTGAATGGGTGAGAACAGTGACTGACATTCTCCTACATTCATTTTGACCTTGAGAATCCAGCTGAAACCCAGAAGCATTAGTCTAGGAGAGGAGCCAGAGGTCACTCTGTTTTTTCCCCTCTCTGTTGTCTTCAGTGTCTTCCTCTCAGGATGGCAGTGCTTCTTTCCCAGACCTCACTTCTGGGATATTATCCTGGATTCGGATTGAACAGGGAAAGGAAAGAGGCCTTTGCAGAAACATCAGAAGGGTGTCTATACTCCTCAAAAATAGCCACTCCACAGAAACCTTTCTCCTTCTCTAAGGAAATCTCCTCCCACCCCCCTTTTAATCTTCTTTCTAGGTAAACACCTCCCTCGCCTGAACTTGCACCAGTTTGGGGAGGATTGAGGTTGGGGTCTAGGAAGTACTTTACAGAGGAAAGATTTTAAGCCACCTCACAGGCAAGGCTGCCTCTCCCTCCTGCAGTTATAAGAGGGTACTTAATAACAGTACCCTCTCGGGGCTGCCTCTCTGCTGGGCCCAGCTTCTAGTTTCTCTTGCCACTGATTTAATCCCTGGCAAGTAGCCAAAGCATTAAACTTTTATTGTTCAATTTACCACGAGGGTGGGGCCCTGCTTCTAGTGGGCTGAGGAGGCTTCCAAACCCGGGTGTCACACCACATTAGCAACTTCAGACTTTGAGGGCTGGATTTCTTTCAGTTTGGTTAGATTCTTAGTTAGAACCAGAGCAGTATACTCACACTCAAAGTCTGAAAGCTAGGAAATAATAAAAACAGCATAGCCAGCTTTTTTTTTTTTTTTTTCCCACCACATATTTATATATAAAGTTTAAAGGGACTAAATACATTGCAGTTTGTCCCAGATATCCAAAAAAAACTTTTTAAAAGGTGATTCAAAACGGTTGTGGCATTGACTTATAGGACTGACTCTACCCAGTTTCTTTATATCTTATGGCTGTCCATATTCCTTGGTGTCCTAAAGTTGGATGAAAACATGGCGACCAAGTAGTTCTCTTCTGGAACAGTAGGGATTGTTAACCAATGTCATCACAGTATGTAAATTACTTGCTGCTGTTCAATCTATAAAAATACATCTTCAAAGAAAACTATTGGGC
The DNA here is from genome assembly GCF_030028045.1 of Hippopotamus amphibius kiboko. Classification (NCBI taxonomy): domain Eukaryota; kingdom Metazoa; phylum Chordata; class Mammalia; order Artiodactyla; family Hippopotamidae; genus Hippopotamus; species Hippopotamus amphibius. Next base: position 5,171,264 of record NC_080193.1, on the reverse strand, counting down.
TGGTAAAAATATTTTTAATAATGACCACAGAAGCCATATTTGTTTTTCTTTGATGTTCTTCTGAAGACTTCTTCTGGTTTTAATCAGATTGTTCCCACATAAAATACAGTGGAAATCTACAATAATAAAATCCCTATTCCTATGTCTATGGGGAAATAAACAGGATGGGGACTGTCCTTTTAAGGGGCTTTCCCCTTCCTTTTCCCCAGACTCAAAGCCTCTATTACTGGTGGGTGTTTTGGCATCAGTTAAGGGCCTTCAATCCTTCCCTCCCTCCATGTTTTGCTCTTTCATTAAAGTGTTTCTGTTGTCTAATTATATCCTTTCAATCAAATTAGAGACTGCAGCATCTGGTGAGGGCCCTAACTGCTGCCATCTGCACCTCGTGTATACAGGCCTTTTCAGCTGAGAATCACTCAACTTCCAAATGGCAGGAAGAGATTTGGAAAAAGTTTAGTTGGAAGGGAGGTTAACTTAAAAGGAACGTCTTCAAAGGCTGGGTGCGACGCTCTGCTTGCTGTGATGTGTGCACCACCATGCAGAGCTTCATCGGCTTGGCTCACCAGAGAGTCTTCTCTAGTGCTTCTGGCAGATGAAGGGTTTCTGATTGTCTCAGCTGAAATGACTAGTCCTCTCATCCTTGTTATGGGCTTGAGGGGGCCTCGGGGTGAGCTGGAAATTTCTCCCTTGAGAGGCATCTTTTGTTGTATGACCGCTGGTTAATGGATATGACACTTTCTGTTTATTTGACCATTTCTTCTAATTCAGTGGTTTCAACTAGAGGAGATTTTTGCCCCCAAGGGACACTTGGCAATATCTGGAGACATTTTTGCTTGTCACAACTCACGGTGCGGTGGGGAGGGGTATGCTACTGGCATGTGGCAGGTAGAGGCCAGAGATGCTGCTAAGCACCCTGGAATGCACAAGACAGCGCCCCCCCACCCCCGAATTTCCAACCTGAAACCTCAGTAGTGCTGAGGTTGAGAAACCGTGTCCTAATTATATTATTCTTTTATCCTTCTCTTCACTGTGGCCTCAGAGTAGGCAACTCTGATCAACATCTTTTTTCACTCTTAAGAAAATAGATCCTTCATTATCCAGATCTAAACTGCTTAAGCATTTCTGTGAACAGTGTTTCAGAAATCTTAATGGAGTAAAGAGGTCTGTGGGTCACCGTATGTTTCCACTTTCTCTAGAGCCAGATTAAATACAGGACACTCAATTAAATTTGAATTTCAGATAAACAGTAATATTTTGTGTTAGTCTTCTCATGCAATATTTGGGAGTACTTATCTTAAAAAATCATTCATTGTTTATCTGAAATGCAAATTTAACTGGGCATTCTGTACCTTCATTTGTTAAATCTGGCAACCCTACTCTAGGTCCATGAAACATTGCATGAAACTTTAAACTTTTGACTAGCAAATCAGTCTTTTGGCCACCATCTGCCCTTATTGTTCTGGGTGACTAGAGGTGACAGCAGTGCCTGTTCTTGCTTGTAAGTCAGCGCTACACTGAGACTTTCCTTCTGCCTCAAGCTGTCTCCATGGCCAGAACTTCTGAAACTTGTCACTTGAGTCCTGTTTTTATCTTGAGACCAACTAACAAACACTTATCAAATGCCTACTGTATGCCCAGCATCTCTGACTAGGACTCGTCCTTGTGCCAGTTCACAGAGGACAACAACTTTGTTGCTTTGGGTTTTACTATAAAGATGTGCTCTGGAGATACGCTGTCCACCTGGCAGTCAGCTAGCTCCCCTTTCAAGGACTGTTGTGTTATTTGCCCATCCCATGTCAACCAATGGAAGCTGAATAGCCCAGAGCCTGGCTTCCATGGAGCACTGGCTGCCCTCCAGGACTCCATTATTGGGGAACTTTCTCGCCATCTGAAATTAAAAATAGGGCACAGGCAATACCGATGAAACTTATTCAGAAGCTAGATTATACCTGTTTATTTTATCTCCTTTGTAGTCTGACTGAGAGCTTCAGACAGTGTGAAATAGTGTTGCTCAAGTGATGGTGAGGCAAGGTGTAGATCTGATGGTGAGCCAGGTGTCTCCTGTTAAAAGCAAACTCAGAATATAAATGTGCATTTATTACAAAGGGGGTTGCTTATTCCGTATTACCAGTAGCTCTACCGTGGATTTCATTTAAATAGCAGACTCCCCTGGTTTAAATAGCAAGCATTTCATTTTCAAATACTTGATTTATATAAACTTTCCTGGACCTTCTCCCAGGCCACTGCTAGGTAGGGCATGGTAGCCAGCCTGGAGGCACAAATTGGTGAGGAAACCAGGGCACTCTGAATACGTCTGTCATGAGTTTTTCCCCCAGCCCTCCATACACCTGCTCCCCTCATTCAACAAACATTTGCCAGGCATGTTCTGGGTGGTCTGTAGTTGCTGAGAATGCAAAGATGAGTGAAGAAACTTTTGGGCTAGTGGAAGCAGGGCCAGGTACTTCTAGAGCAATTACAGTTCAAGGTGATCAAGTCTTAGCATAGCTGGGGCAGCAGGCGCTGTGGGACTTGTTTTAGAGCCCCTGGTTTCCATAGGAGTATAATGCTATCTCCTCTAGACCCTGAGCTTTCAAATAGTTCTCCATCTTTTGTCTTGCTTTTTGTTTCCTTTAGAGTTGACTTATAATACACTAAGTTGTCCATCAGAGAACTGGATTTTGAGCTTTAAAACGTCTTACTATGCTTCCCATTTCCTTGTGTGAAATTTTATTTCAAGATTGAAGAGGATATTTATAAATAAATATCTAAGGTAGATCCATTTATACTCAAATATTACACCAAGAGAGGCACCATCACCCCCCGTGATAGAATATGTTCTGTCGATATTGGCAGTAAAATCCATGGTTAATTAATGAAACATTTTCCTTAGAGTTCTGCTGAGCTAGTGACTTCTGAGTGAGTCCATGCTTTCACTGAGGCTTGGCCTAATCTCTCTGTATACGTTACTGGATGTTGATAGGTTAATGGTCATTCTTTCTTAAAAACGATCTCCTGGGCTTCAATTTGATGAGTGTACTTGTTTATAATATCCCAAATGAATGTAAGTTCCTCAAGCGCTACTGCATGTTCATGGTGACTCTTCCTGGCAACAGCACCTGTCCTTCACAGTGCCAGCCACAGCATGCTTCCCAGTGGGTCCTGCCTGGGTAGGGGTGGAGCATGTTCAAGATGAGAGCCAGATTGAAAGAGGGATACCCCAGCAGCACTGCATTCTGGACCTGCTCTGCCTCAAAAATTATCTATTTTTCCAATTTTTATATAACAAATAATAAGGACCCCTCTCTGAAGTGTTTTCATGGGTCTTCTGAGTTTAAACCTCTGGTCCATTGCTTACGATAGGTTCAGTTTTTCTCGAAACACTCTTTTAATTCAGTATTTTCTCTGTTAATAGAGTTGAATAAGCTGGAGATTCAAATAGAAGACCTCAGGTCTTCTTCCAAAAGTATGAATTCTTTAGTTAAAATAACGTCGAGAGTATGGCCCTTTCTTCTGTTACTGGTTGTAAGGACACTGTTCCCATGAATGAAAAGGAAGGTCTAAAAGATATTTTAATGGAAAAGCTACTGATAAATAATTACAGTGATTATTTTCATGGTAATTCTACATTGGGCAAAAGTGCAAAAGTACTTTGTCTTCTGGTCACTTGAACTGTGAATATGTACCACGTAGTCCAAGAACATGGTAGGTGAATATCTGTCTTGATTTTAGATGACTGAATTTATGGCTGGTTGAGTTTGTTTATAGTTCTTGAAAAGAAACTAAGGTAGATTAATTGTAAAATAACATGTTAGTAAATATTTTCAAGATGTCCTTTCAAAAAGTTTTACTATGGGGGAATTTAGAACATATACAGAAATATAATATGGGGATATATGTATAAATACAGCTGATTCACTTTGGTGTACCTCAAAAGCTAGTACAAGAGTAAAGCAATTATATTCCAATAAAGAGCTTAAAAAAAAAAGCATATTTGTACTTCTAATAAAAAGAAAAAAAAAATGTATATATTAATGTAAGGAGGGCTTCCTAGGTGGCGCAGTGGTTGAGAATCCACCTGCCAATGCAGGGGACACGGGTTCGATCCCTGCTCCAGGAAGATCCCACATGCCGTAGAGCAACTAAGCCTGTGCGCCACAACTATTCAGCCTGCGCTTTAGAGCCCATGAGCCACAACTATTGAGCCCATGTGCCACAACTACTGAAGCCCACGCACCTAGAACCCGTGCTCCGCAACAAGAGAAGCCACGGCAATGAGGAACCCCCACTCACCGCAACCAAAGAAAGCCCGCACACAGCAAAAAAAGACCCAACACAGCCAATTAAATAAATAAATAAATAAATGGATTTTTAAAAAATGCTAAAAAAATTAAAAAAATAAATGTAAGGAAGTCGTGTATCCGTCTCCCAGCTTCCACCATCATGAACCAAGGCCAATATTATTTCATCTGTACCTCTTTCATCCCCCCAACTAGATTATTTTGTAACAAATCTCAGATATATCATCTCATCTGTAAATATTTAAGTATGTATCCCTAAAGGATGAGAACTCTTTTCAAAAACATAGTAACAGTACCACTACCATCATCACAACTGAAAACAATAATTTCTTAATATAGTCAAATATCCAGTCAGTAATCAGTTTTCAAATAATCCCTGGTTGTCTCGTTGGTGTTTTTTTACAGTTCAAGCCAAGACCTAAGTGAGGTACATTTAGGTGATGTGACTCTTAAGTCTCTATTAACCTAGAGGTTTCTCTTCTTTTTCTTTTTTCCTTGAAATCTATTTGCTGAAGATGTAGTTTTTTCTGAGCAAAAAGAGTGCTTACATGCCTCTTCAGAGGGAGGGCCCACATGGGAGATGAGTTATTTTTTTCTGTAGAATTCTCACTTCCATTAGAGAAACAGGTAGAATTAGAGAATTTTTAGCCTGGGAGAGGTTTTTAGCTGTCAGTGCTTTCCTGTCACATTATCTCAGACTTTTGAGCCTCAGTTCTATTTTGTTAGATTCTTAAAATTAGAGTTTAGAGTGAAAGGACTTTGAGACCACCTGGCTCAAATCCCCTCCTTTCACTAGTGAAGAAACAGAGGCCCAAATCCAGGTGATTTCTTTAAACCCTGCAGTGTCAGCTACCGGTCTGGTGTCATTTCCTCTTTCTTCCAGTGATTCTCAGTATGTACCATGTGTATAGAAGGCCTCTTCCTCCTGCCCTCTCTCTAGGTAATTTAGGTGATCTAGACCTGATCACCTGCCTCTGTGTAATCTTTGCCCTTGGGGAGCCATCAGCATTAAAGACTCAGAGTGTCTTCTCACAGGCTCATTTGTGTTGGGGTGGGAAAGTCTGGGAACCACTGCCTTCCCAGGGCCACATGCCTCCTTACCACAGGGTTCCACATAACTGAAATAAGCATAGTGCTTTTGAGTGTCTGAGGGCAAAAGGTGATTTTGTCAGGGACCATAGGCTTTGAAGACCTACCCACGAGTTCCCACCGAACACCAGTCTGTACTGGAAACCCAGCAGAGCAGCAGGTGTGCTGTGCAAACATCTGACAACACTCTCGTGTTGCCCTCTAAATATTGAGCTTTTTCCACCTAAGTCTTGTATTTCTATAATCTACTCACCTACCAAATTTTATAGATATCTTTAAAAGAACAGAAGATATTCCCACTGGAAAATGTTTCCTACCTTCTTATTTTAAGATGCCATAATTCAATTTAATGCTTATTGATTCATGTTGATTTCAAACTAGGCTAAAACCAGCCAGATTTTTCCAACATAGGATCAATAGAGATGCTAAGTGGTCCTACATGGAACAGAAACTCAGCTTTGATGGAGTAAAAACAGTGACTCTCACAAACATCATATAGTAGAGATCTAATTAGTAATTAGCTACCAGAAAACTAGGAAAATTCAAGACAATATGAGAAAACCCTCAGTAGTGTGGTTTCAGGCAAACAGTGTAGTTAGGAATGACCTAGTCATGGAGTTTCATTGAGAACTTATTCTTTATATATATATATATATATATATTTATTTATTTATTTAATTTTTTTTGGCTGCTTTGGGTCTTTGTTGCTGCGCACGGGCTTTCCCTAGTTGCAGCAAGAGGGGGCTACTCTTCGTTGCAGTGCATGGGCTTCTCATTGCGGTGGCTTCTTTTGTTGCGGAGCACGGGCTCTAGGTGCACAAGCTTCAGTAGTTGTGGTGCATGGGCTTAGTTTCTCCATGGCATGTGAGATCTTCCCAGACCATGGATCGAACCTGTGTCCCCTGCATTGGCATACAGATTCTTAACCACTGTGCCACCAGGGAAGCCCAAGAGAACTTTAACTTTATTAAATGTTATCTAGGAATAGAATGTCTTTGGCTTTCCTACCACCATCTCAAGTTTTAATTATTTTAAAATACCTCATTATAGTTTTAAACATGAATTTTAAAAATGCAGTGCATGTGCAACCTGTCAGGAGTTAAACTGCCTGCTTCTCTTAACCTGGCATTTCCCTCACTTATAGTAAGTACAGATATTGAATTATGTGATTTCAGTAGCGTATATAAGCAAAGATGTGTATCATTACACTTACAGTTGAAATTTTGATTAAGAAAAACATATACCTTTTTTTCCTTACCTTTTATCCACGGAATGCTGGGATTCAACATAGAGTTCAAACCATATATATTTTTCCTATCCTGATGGTAGCCTCATAGCTGCCCATTAAATCACTAGGTAGACAGACTTTGGGAATTGTATTGTGGGAAATGTATCAGGATGCAAGTATGTGAGAGCCTGTGGAATTTGAGGGATAAATATCAAAGTTTTGAATATGTATGTCATCAAGCCAATTGGTCTTTTCTTTATACCAACCCTTCCAAATTCCATGCATACTAAACAGTAATAGTTTTATGAGAGAAAACTCGGGCTCGCTTTTATTACCAGTGAGGAGTATTGACCTTTCACCTAGACATGGTCTTTGCCCTCAGATCTTCCTACCATGGGGATGACCTCCAGGCCTTCATGCAGCAGCAGGTCCTGCAGAAAACAGAAAGTCATTTGCTCAGAGATTCTCACCCAAGATTTGTATACCCTAATGTGATTCCACTTATCTCAAGAGAATTTCAATGACATTAGCATCTCCAATTTTAAAAAATAAATGCCGTATGCCATACTTGGGAGGATTTTGGTAGTGAAGAAAAAGATAAGGAATATCCAACTTAGGTAGAATTAATCCCGAGTGCTTTGATGCCAGCCTTGGAAGTTTTTATTAAGGAGTTTTTGGCTGTATTTACTAAGTTTTTGTCAGGCTTGTGTCTAACTTAATGGCTATTTTCATTCAAACCCCAGAAAATAATTTGGAGTTTTCTAATGGAGAGGAAGGTCCGACGGAGATGAATGGAATGGGTTCCAGCAAGAAGACAGGGAGGAAATAAACCAGTGCTTTTCCCAGCTTATTATTCCTTCCTTCTCAAAACACCTTCTCCCTTAACTTCCGAAATCCACATGCTTCCTTTTCTCCCACCTGCCAGGCTGCGCTTTCTCAGGCATCACTGCTGGGCCTTTCTCTTTCCAGGCCTGAAATGTTGCAGGGCCGCAAGGGCTTGGCCCCCAGATGTCTTCTCTCTCCACGCAGGTGCCATTACCTCCACATTCTGGATCTGGCCTTGGCTTCTTTCCTCAATTCTAGGCTCATCTAGCCATCTGCTTACTCTGTGTCTCCATCCAATTTTCCTGTCCAAAACCAAAGCCTGATTCCACCCCAAAATACTCTGTGCCTCTTGGGTCCTCCCCGTCGTAGTCTGTGGCAGTGCCGCTCATCCAGCTGCTCAGGCTCACCTCCTCGGTGTTGTACCCGACTCTTCTTTCTCTGGGACCATGGATTCAAACCCCCAGCAAATACTTTTGGTTCTACCTTCAAAATACATCCAGAATCTGGCCACTTCTTCCTGTCCTCCAGCTACCAGCCTGGCCCAGGCCATCCTTCTTTCCAGCTCATCCTTCTGCAGTAGCCACCAGACAGCTGAGTGCTTGGCTCTCTCCCCACAGTTCTTCCTCCACCCAGCAGCTAGAGCATGTCATTTCTCTGCTCAGAGCCCTCCACTGGCTTCCTGTCACTCTTAGAACAAAAGCTAAAATTTAATTTATACAACCCTCAAGACTTTGCCCGTCCTGGCCTCACCTGCCTCCTCCTCCTCCTCCTCTTCATTTCCCACCCACGCTTCCCCAAGCACTCGCCCTACCTGGTCAGGTCAGAGGAGCTGCCTCACAGTTCCCCAAACTTCACCCAGCACATTGCTGCTTATGGGGGTTTGCACTTGCCATGCCCTCTGCCGGGAACGCCCTTCCTGCATCATTTACGCTGTTTGCTTCCTCCCCTCGTCCACATCTCTGCACAAAGGTCGCCTCCTCTCCAGGCCTTTCCTGACCCACCTCCTCTAAAAGAGAACCCCCACTGTTCCATCTCCACCCCTAACTCCATCTTCCCTTGTAGCGCTTCTCACTGGCTAATGTTAATTTTGATTGGTGTATTATGAGCGTGAAGCCCTGTTAGCGTGTGAGCTCTGGGAACACAGAGTGTTCACCACTGCAGTCCCAGTACTGTGAACAGTGCCAGACACATAGTAAGTGTTAAGTAAATATTTGCTGAAGGAATTAATGAATAATATCCTAGACGTTAGATTTACCACCTTTGCTCTTTCTCTTTCACTGAATGAATAAATATTGCAACCAGCCGTGTGATATTTTATTTTTTCTTGGTTTAAGCCACTCCTTGTCCAGCCAAAGCTTAGGTCAGTTTCATAGTGGTAGGAAACAAGGGAGGCAGGGTCCTCATCACCTCGTATACACCCCAGTATTCTGATTAAATCACGAGGCACACACAGGTTTAATCCAGAATGTTCAAGTTTGTTTGTTTTTTTCCTTCCACAATTGACATGCACTGGCCAAGTCTGTTTAAAAAAATAATTGTCAAATCTGGTAACACTGCCTCAGTTTCCCTAGTGTAGCTAAGAACAGACTGGGTCTGGGAGGAATAGACTAAAGCAAATAGGCTTGCTCTTACCCATCCCCTCTCTTAGATACTGACGCTTGTGGGGATGGCTGCCACATCCTTTGTGTTGCAAATCAAGCCATCTGCGTCTCTGGGGACTCTGACCCCCTGCCCTGCAGGTTGCTGTCTACTGCTAAAGCTTCCCATTGGTCGGCCTGCTTTTCTGGCTCCCGAGCCACTTGTCAACCACTTTATAGGAGAAAAAGATGTATTAACACATAGCAGTTAAGATTCTAGCAACTGGCAAAGATTGGCTTGATGTTCTTAGAATCATCACCTGGGCAGCTTTCTAGAAATATAAGTTCCTAGGTCCCACTCTAACTTTGGGACTGGGTAGGGCTCTAATGTGACACACACACACACACACGGTCTCTCTCTCCCTCTTTCTGTCTCTCTAGCAGATCATATATATTCCTAGCAATAAAATAAGTGCTATGAAGCAAGCAAATGAAGGGCAGAAAGACAGGAGTGGAGATGCTGGGGAAGGGTTTTCTAAGGAGGTAATGTTTAGTCTGTGATGGGAAGTATTAGAGGAAGAACATTTCGGGCAGGAAATAGTGTGGTGTGTTTACAGAATTAAAAGCAGACGAGTGTGGCTGGAGCACAGCATGTGACAAGGGGAAGAGCTCGGCCCGGTGGAGGGAGGGCCTGGGGCCACATCGCGGGGAGTTTGGCAGGCAAGGATGAATGAAGGCTTTGGGTTTTGTTCCCAGTGCTCATGTTTTCCTGGGGACTTTGAGCCCTGTGTCTCCACAGTGTTGTGGGAGCACAAAAGTCGAAGCTGTCAGACTCAAATGTGTTGTCCTCTGATGGTGAACGGGAAGAAGGTGGCGGCACCCAAGATGGAGGGGAGAGGAGGGTTTCAGGGAACATATTTGAAGAAAGTCAACAGGACTTGCTGATGAGCGGAAAGCGGGTGAGGGAGAACATGGGGAAGGCAAGGATGATGCCAAGGGGTTCTATCGGGGGCGGTATAGGATGTGATCAAGTGCCCCAGGTGCCTCATTTGTGAAATGGGAGTATTAAGGGACTTCCCCACTGGGTTGGTGGTGAGTTGGTGTACAGCACTTAGAACAGAGCTTGGCACATGATGGAAGACTACGTAAACATCCGCAGTGGTGCGGACAGCGGTAATTCGTCCAAGGTCGCACAGCTGGTTTGCAGCAGGTCCAGGACGAGAGGCCAGGGCTTAGCCTCTTGGTTCAGTGTATTTTCTGCCACACTGAGCTGCCTCCTTCAGATACCTTTGAACTTTTTGATTTATGCAGACTCTTGGTGGAGGGCTCAGTTGTCTTGGAACATGATGAGTTGTGCTTCTTGTAGCATGTAAATGTCACAGCAGGCACGATAAAGTGCTAGGGTGTCCTGTACAGCCTGGGAGTCCAGGTTATTCTGGTTGTCCATAAAACCAGGCTGTTCCAGACAAAACACAGGGCCCAGATAGAGAGAGGAAGGAGATACAGGAAGAGAGATGGTCTGCGGGTAGAATTCAAATAGTAAAAGGAATATCTTTCAGAATATAGATGTGCTTGTGTTGTGTACATGCTTAGGCCAGAGGAGGCACATGCACTGCGGCGGAGCCGGCAGTGAGAGTCCTTCATACCGGAAGTCATGGGTCAGCACATACCAGGAGAGGGAAAGAAAGAAAGCCAAGAATGTTGGTGTAACTCCCCCAGATTGTCAGGTTCCTAGTGGATACATCTTACAGAAGTGTTTGAAGTGCTTCTATCTGTCAGTTTCAACTAAGCTAATTTAAAAAAATTGCTCTTTGTACTGTGCCTTTCTCCTGAACCTCTGTGAATTTAATGCATGCAACATGTGGGGAGAAATCCTCTCAGCCGAAGCTCCCATCCCCCCCCCCCACCCGCTACGTCTGAGAGGCAGATTTTAGAAGCACATTGTTGCACCTGTAAGAATCTTATCATTCTGTTAGACGGACCTCAGACCATGTTGAATGTGTCCTGTAGGGAGGAATTTCAGGAAGAGGTGAGAGAAGATGCCACCTCAGCCCCTGCTCCCTCCTGTTGCCTGTCTGTTTTGTGGCACCTCTATCTCAAACAACGAGGGGAGGACTGTTCTTCATTAGCAGGGAATGTGAGTCATTCCCAGACTCGTGTGATTGGGATTCCAAAGCGTTGCTGTATCCGATGGTCTTATTAAATCCAAGTGTCAGTGCAGCCTTTCAGGCTGTAGGGGAGAGCTCAGTTACAGCTGGTAACCTGGTTCTAGTTACCACACAGAGATGCTGGCAAGAGCAGTGACCCACTCCGAGCACCCAGAGTTCCTCACGGATGGCTCTTACCAGCTCTTCCCAGATTTGGGGGTTTCCCGGTTCACTTCATAGACTTCAGTACATTTCAGCTCCCTGTTTATATCCGAATGGGGATCTGTATACTTTAGGGGAAAATGTCCTGGTATCTGTAGAGAAGCAAGTGCCAAGATGAGCCTAGCATTTGGAGGGTACCTCGTTTCAGATTTCCTCAGCCCTACCAATGTTAAATCCACTGTGTCCAGGATCTAGCAAGACACATTTCTAGCTTTATCCAAACAAAACAAATAAAACATCAAGCAGAGAGGGAGGAAGCTATAGATGTTGCCAGAAAATTAGTTTGCTCTGTCTTTTCTTTCTCCTAGAATGTTTCACAGCCAACGGTGCAGATTATAGGGGAACACAGAACTGGACAGCACTGCAAGGCGGGAAGCCATGTCTGTTCTGGAACGAGACTTTCCAGCATCCATACAACACTCTGAAATACCCCAACGGGGAGGGGGGCCTGGGTGAGCATAACTACTGCAGGTAAGATGGGGCTGCACAGTACTTAAAAAAAAAATCTCTAGTCTCCTTTTCGCATTTCTTCCAGCCTTGCTCACAACAGGGAAAGCTTCTTTGTCTTCTTTTGGCCAGCTCACAAGGCCTTTCATGCTACTATTTTAAAAACCTTTCTCCCCAAACTACACCACACAGTCTACCACTCTTTTCAACTTGGGTTGCACTGATACTGGTTTTCAGAGCTCTGCTTTCCTGTCCAATCACTTCCATGTCTCTTTGGGAGGGTTTTCTTAGTTGGTCCTACCACCGGAAGACAGTGCACAGACAGCACAGGCTCTTAGGCTGCTGTGAATGTCACAGGCAAGCACAGCACCATCTGTGGCCCAAACCTCCCCCTGCTTCTGAGCAAAAGAAGCTGCCCTGCGTTGTCCCACCTCCTGCCAGCCCAGGACCACCTTGCTCTGGGAGTGGCTACAGCCATCAGATTTGTGCTGTTTCCTTCTTTTTAACAGATGATGGTGTTCCGTTGCTCTTTTACCTTCTGTCTGACTCTCGCAGGGGCTGAGATCCATGGTGCTTCAAGCGTGTACTTGTGATTGTCTGGGGGAATGACCCATAGTTTTGATCAGATTCTCAAGAGTTGTCAATGATCCAGAAGAAGCTGAGAATCATTGGTCAGTAGGGATCAGCGCACCCTTGGTTATCGCTGCGTTTTAGCTATTTATACCCAGGATCCTGGTAACGTGACTCATGGGTCAGCCATGTGTTGATTTAATTATTATTAGGACAGGTGCAAAGGCAGCCTCTTGAGCCACTGGGACAGGGAAAAATGATCGCCGAGCTACTCTTTGAGCTACACACTGTGCCCCCAGTTCTACCAGAATATTGGAATCTGAACCAGGGCACTGCTGACCCAGCTGAGACAACATATTTATACCTGCATTGCGTGGGCTGCAGTGTTTACCTACTGCCCTCTCCGGGTACCTTTGCTAACACCCTAGGACCCTTGTGCTTATCTTAAAGTCTCGAGGCCTGTAGTCCATGTTATCTTTATCCCTGTGCCTTCAGCTCTTTGCTTCACTTTGCTTCTAATGTGTACCAACTGGCCAGTCCCTCTTTGTTGCTGTTGCACTATTTCTTAACTTGTTATTTGATTGTTGTATTTTATATGTTACTTTAAAAAATTTTTTTTATTTTATTTGTTTATCGGCTGTGTTGGGTCTTCGTTGCTGCACATGGGCTTTCTCTAGTTGCAGTGAGTGGGGTCTGCTCTTCATTGTGGTGCGCAGGCTTCTCAGTGCGGTGGCTTCTCTTGTTGCAGAGCATGGGTTCTAGGCGTGTGGGCTTAAATAGTTGCGGCACACGGGCTCAATAGTTGAGGCTCACGGGCTCTAGAGTGCAGGCTCAGTAGTTGTGGTGCACGGGCTTAGGTGCTCCGCAGCATGTGGGATCTTCCCAGAGTAGGGCTCAAACCCATGTCCCCTGCATTGGCAGGCAGATTCTCAACCACTGAGCCACCAGGAAAGTCCTATATGTTACATTTTAATATTTGTTTGTTGTAAAAGTATTAAAAGTTTTCCCCTCCCCCAAATTCTCAAACGTTAAAGATATATGTTGTTTAAATAAGGTCCCCATTTTACCTCTCTCCTCCCAAATCCTCTCCAACAAGGCCTACTTTCCAGCAGTAACAATTTGTATACATGCTACTTCACATTTTGCTATCTTTTGTATTTTATCATTAATATTACACATGCTCATTAAAGAATTCGTGTGTTTTATTTTCAAAATTATACATGTTCATTAAATTTTTTTCTTGAATAATTAAAAAAAATGAATCCCACTCCACTTTCTGGCTTATTTCCTTCCCCTAGTTTTCCTATTCATGAGAATAGTTGGCTTGGGTTGGAAAGAATATTTAGGAAGAGAAACCAGTGTTTGTTTTTTTGTTTTTACATAGTTACTTGTCTTATTGTTCTAAAGTGTCTCTTGTTATTAAGCTGTTGGTTTATTCTATTCTATCATTATATTATATTATTGTTATTCTATTATATTATTCGGTTGCCTTCTAGCAAGCAAGCCTTCTCAGACATGCTCCTGACTTTAAGGTAAATTTTAAATTTCCAGTGAAGTTTAATTTATATGAAAAAAATTTTTTCATATAGATTAGCACCAAGTCCTACCACTAGGCTCCCAGAAATGCACCAGTAAATATCCATTAAGGAAACACTGAGGGGATAAGGGAACACCTTCTCCTGAGCCCTGGGCTGGCTGCAGTCTTCTCCTTTGATTTGATGGAAGGTACCAGACCCAAACTAACAGTTTATCCTTCGAAAAAAGGGATACTGAAATTGTCTTATCACATCAGAGAGCTGGGGCCTTTTGTTTTAGCACTGCAGCAGAGTCAAAGGTGAATTTGCTTGTTCTTTGTTAATCTATTCCGATGCTTTTCAGAATGGTTTTGACATTGATAACAAGCAGTTGTTTAAGAAAGTCTTCACCAAATACTACATCAAAGCCAAACACTGAATAGAGGGAGGAAAATGACAGTGAAACACTGTTTAAAGAAAGGCTTTGTACAAGTTCTGCAACTTTGATTTCTCAGCTGACATCCAACACCATGTTTGTCTTATGCGATCTTTCCAGACCCATCCCAGTTAAGATGTCTGCGAGATGGCGCTCCTCTGGGCTCCGCCGTATCTGGATTGGGGGGTGGGGGGAGGCGGAGAGGCCAGGACAGCAGGGTTGGCGCTGGCACCTGCCTTTGGGCACAAAAATATAAAAGGACCCTTTGTGCTTCGGGGCGGCTTATCTTCTGGGCCACACAATAGGCTGATCCCTCCCAGGCCTGATAGGGGCTGCTCCAAAGCTCTGCTGCAGGGTCTTTATGCCCATTTCCGGCCTAACCGGAGTGTCAGGTTTCCAGTGTTCTGAGTCCAAATAAAGGGAGCTTGAAAAGCAGCAAAGAGAGGCGAGGTTTTTCTGTGTGTCCAGTAAGCCCTGCCATCTTTTGCTCTGTTTAAGCAGCACTGCCCCTGATTGTCGTGGCATCTCTGAGTTGAAAAGACCTTAAAGGCATTTATTCCAAGCCACTCATTTGGAAATGTGGGATAAGTCTTTTGCAATTATTGTTGAGATATCAGAAGTTGGTACCAGGATTACAGAACTGTATGTTCTGACTGAAACTCTTTGGCATGGTTTTCTTCAGAATTCTCTGAGAAATTAGTATTTTGACGTGGAAATAGGACCCATTCTATCAAATGTGAGTTGACCGGCCTGATCTTGGTGGAAGCTTGACCAGTGGAGTCTGCATGATGTGAATTTTATTTTATTGTTTGAAATTTACACAGTGTCCATTGTAGAAGAAATGAGAAAATAAAGAGAATCGGCAAAGAAGAAAATTAAAATTACCAACAGTCCCATCATCCAGTGATAAATACTTTCAAGGGTCTGGTGTGTATCCTTCCCTAAATATGTCTTTTCAAAAATGGGAGTGTTGTTATCCATCACGTTTTAGAACTGCCTTCTAAAAAAACCTAACAAGACGTTGTGAATATCTTTCCATATTAATAAATGTCTCTACACCACATTTTTACCACTGCCTTGCATTCCCTTATATGGACATATTTGTCTAACCAACCCTTAATTGTTGTTTCTAATAACTTTTTTGCATTGTGAAAATGCTGTGGTGAACACCTTTGTAAGTAAAGATTTTCTTAGAATATAGCGTTGAAGGAGAAATTGCCAAGTAAAGGGGGTTTGCGTATCTCCAGGGCCTTTGACTCTAATCACCAAGTTGCCATCCTGACCGTTTGCTCCATTCACGTTCTTATCCATGGTTTTGTGAGCACCTGTGCTCTCCCAGCCGTGGAATCGCTGTGTTCACAGTTAAGGCGCCAGTGCTGTTTGGCATCATCTGTCCAGTGGTCAGTTATCCCAGTTACGCTGCAGTGAATTTGTGTAAACATATTTCACCTTTGCTCACTCCCTCAAACTCTGAAGTATGTCAGAGTGGATAGCTTTGTTCTTGTAGTATTACCACCTTTTTCTTCTTAAGAGGTGGCACTAAGATACATATAAATTAGTAGAAACAACACAGAAGCTGAAGCTTTTTTCTTTTTTCTTTTTTTTGTTTTGGTTTTGGTGAAGGGGGTTTGATAAAACTGAAAAGCAATGAGCCAGCTGACTTAAAACAATGGAAGTGTTGCTGGGTGTGTCCTTTTCTCTCCACAGAAACCCAGACAGTGATGTGAGCCCCTGGTGCTACGTGGCAGAGCACGAGGATGGCGTCTACTGGAAGTACTGTGACATCCCCACCTGCCAGAGTAAGGCTCTAACGCGGCGGCGGCAGCAGGTGTTGGCAGGTTCTGGGCCCTGAGTGCTAGACGTGTGGGGTGGAGGCCACTGCCAGGGGTCAGGTAGTACAGGCAGGTGGATTTCCTGAAGCAGGTGAAAGGAGAAGGCCACCTGGGCTGAGGATTTTCACTTCTCTGTGGAGGCTTCTCAGAAGCAGGACCCTCAGGTTCTCTCAGGACCCCATTTCCCTGACGGATGAGCCCAACCAGAATTCCTGCTTCTGCTCGGTTTCCTCACGCTCATTCTTTTCATGGGTAGAGATAGCACCAGCTCAGTAGCAGTCCAGAAAAAAACAAAACAAAGCAAACAAAACCTTGCACTTTGGGGAATTAACTTTTTAGAATGAATGAGGAGCCCTTTGTAGACAGTAAAACTAAGTTATGACTCTTAGTGTTTAATTTGATGTGCTATGTCCCCTGAAAAATGATGTTCAGTAAATATCTAATTAGATACCCTCCAAAGCCAATGTGATAGTCCCTTTCCTCACATTAGCATAAACATGTTCTATTATTACTTTATGATAACTCACAACTTGTCACTCTCTACTCCTGGAAAACCCACCTTCTCCAGCCTTTTAGCACAAGACCTGTTTTCTAACTGGTTCATTCACTCATTCCCGTATTCAGTGTTTATTATATGTAAGGTACAAAAGCAGAAAGGTACCCTGACCCTCAGGGAATATATGATGTGGCAGGGGATCTTAGATACTTCAGGGAGTTCCCTGGTTGCCTAGTGGTTAGGACTCTGGGCTTTCACTGCCGTGGACCAGGTTTGATCCCTGGTCAGGGAACTGAGATCCCACAAGCTGCGCGGTGCGGCCAAAAAAATAGAAAGAAAGATACCTTAAAACAAAGTGGAAAATGTTGTGGGAAGATTTAAAGTACAGAAAACAAAACTAAACATGGTACTGTGAGGTGTTTACTAATTCAGTGTTTATAATATCTTTTAAAATATGCCAAAGGAATAGGGTTTCTCAGTTCCTAGAGCTGAAGAAAAGGACAGCTCATTCATAATCATCCTACCTGGGTTGTTTTTGGGTTTTTTTCCCTTGTGATTTAAACCTACCTCTCGCCCCGCCTCCTCTCCCACTCCTCAGGTCAGGAGGCTGTGTGTGGAGAGGGCGTGGAGAGGTCCACGTGGGACCTACAACCCTCTTCCTCACGCCCACCATGGCGGTCTGAATTCTGCTGCCTTGAGGGGACCAGTGCTCACCTTTCATAAACTAAATTTCCACATGTCACCACTATCTGGCAGTCACGCCCTCACTTTGCTAACCTTCCAACCTGATATACCTTGATATACCTTGATTCAGTCCCCCAAATTGAGAAAACAGTAAAGACCAGAAGAATAGGCTTTTGCCCAGGCTGCTTAATCAAATTTTTAAAATGAAAGCATCTCATTTGGCTCCAGTTATGTAAAGGAGGAAGGGGCAGGGGGAGAGGAAAGCAGATTTTCCTCGGTCCATGTGTTCTACACAAAGGTAGTCTTTTAGTGCCAGCCTGTGTCATTCTCTCAGGAGTGGCGAAGAGGGGATTTCAATCCAGGTGCTTTTATTTGGAAAGATAATTCTCAACTTGCATTTATAAAATATAATTTGGGCCAATGGGAGTTGACTCATGTGGTCACTGAGACTAAGTTCCAGACTAGAGAATTATAGCAAAACAGTATGAACCACCTAGTTCCCCTCTGATTTGTAATATTTGTCAGATGTGCCTCACTGTTCCAAAAAAGAAAAATTAAATATCATTTTTCTTAAGGCCCTTTGGTAACCCTCTTAAAGTTTCTGAAGCTGGCCTTGAAATGGTCAGGGTAGGGAGACATACAGAAGTTGGGAACGAGAACTGGGGAGCCCCTGGTTTTGGGATGGGGGAGGAGGGAGCAAGTGTCTGGCTTTGGTGCTTTGGAAAACCTTTCTGTTCACCCTGTGGGCACCAGGGCTTCCCAGCAAGCGGAGCCTCAGACCTTGAGTCTGGAAGGACATTGTGCTTCTCATGTGTCAGACTAACATAGTTGAGAAAAACTCCTGTGCTGTTTGTAGCAAGAGACCTTGGTAATTGCCTGGTGGACTCAACTGAGATCCAGCCTGCCTATTTTAGGCCAGTTTTGCCCTATTTCTGGACGTGGAGTCATCATTTTCATGAATAATAGTAACCCTCTGTGTGAAGCCCGCTATTCATGATCAGCATTGAACTTGTCATACAGGAAAAGGCCTGTGACATGATCAGATTCCTGGAAAGTTCATATCTGAATATAACAGACCCAGCAGGAGCCAGGGGGAATGAATGTTTAGGGACAAAGCCGAGCATGGTTGAATGGTGGGCCATTGTGTGAAGACCGGAATCTCTGTTACATAGGGAGCTAAAATGAGCAGGGAGGCAGAGACAAGTCTGAGTCAGAAGGGGGCAAAGAGAGATTTGAACTGTGCTCTTGACCTATGGAGCACAGATCAGAACTTACTGTTAAAAGGAGAACAACTCCGAGGTAATTGGATTTGCTCTTCAAACCGCTTCTGCCAGTGTGTTTCTCAGAAACCCTGTTCTTTTTTTTTTAAATTTTTTTTAAATTTATTTTTTAAGCTCTTTATGGGAATATAATTGCTTTACACTCTTGTACCAGCTTTTGAGGTACACCAAAGTGAATCAGCTGTATTTATACATATATCCCCATATCCCCTCCCTCCCGCAACAACCTTCCGAGAAACTCTGTTCTTATTGCAGAGAGAGGAAATACAGGTTTTTGAAAGGAAATTTCAACATCAAGTTTACCACCCCTCTATGTCCCGCCTTCTAAATCTCTAAGTCCTGTCGGTTTGGCTACTGAGGGGGAAATCATTTGGCTTAATGTCCACCCCTTGCATATCTGTCTGTTGTAAATAATCATCGTCACCAGTCCAATTCCTGTTTATTTTACTGCTTTTGAGGGACATGCTGTGTAATAAATACTTGACATGGCTTTTGCTTTGTTCTCTTTTACCTCTAGATTCTTGTAAAGGTTTTGTATGGTTTTTTGAAAGTAAGTAGTCTAGTTGAGGGGGAGCAGAAACTGCAAATGGCACTTAAAGGCAAATATAATTTTCTTCACATGCCTGATTAGGGCCTGAGGCCACACGTGTGAGAAATTTATCATGTTGGCTCCAAGAGCTATTTTTGGCTTGCTGTTAAATATTCACCTGATTCCTACAAACTCAACTATAAAAATTCATCTTTGAAACAGGGAAATTTGAATACAGGCTGAATATTACATTATATTAATAAGTCACTGTTAATTTTCTTAGGTACAATAATGGCATGGTGGTTTACATATATAGAGAGTCCTTTTAAATTACAGACACATACTGAAATACTTGTGGCTGAAGTTATATTATAGCTGGGATTTGTTTTTAAAGTAATCTAGCCTTCCAAAGAGTGAGCAGGTGGAGGGGAGGGAAGTAGAAGAAACGAGAATGGTTTTTTAAAAAGTGGCCATTTGTCTTGCTGGGTAAGGGCTTCATATTTTTTCCTACTTTTGTGTGTGTTTGAAAGTTCCAATTATAAACATAATCTTTGTAATATTAAAAATTTTTGTATTAAAAAAATTTAAAGTGAACGTGTAAACACATTCAAAGTGTTTGGATTCAAATGTGTAACATGACTAAGCTAAGTTATAGTACTTTTTATTTTTTGTAGTACTTTTTATTTTATTTTATTTTTTTATTTTTTGTACTTTTTAAACATAGCTCACAGGTATTTGAGTTACTTATTAAGGTTAGTTCTTAAAGTGTTAGTTATTAAACTTATTAAAACTATTATTCAAAGTTATGAAAACTATTAGTTATTAGAGTTAGTTATTTAAAATTAGTTATTAGAGTTTAAAATCACAAGGACTTTAGAAGTTATTAGCTGTGACAAATGACATTATTTAAGCTCTAACCACGTGCCAGACCTTGTACAAAGTAGGGGACACAGGGTGGCATGGTCTGCAGCCTGTGGGGAGCCCCTGGGCTAGGACTGAAGGCTGACGCATAAACAGATCAGCGTATGTGCGATACTCTGTAATAAGCGAGATGAAAGAAAGGATGGGAGCGCTGCAGAAGGGCATCTGCCCTGGCATGGTGGGCTGCAGGGCTGCTCTTTGTTAGAGGGCTTCTGGAAGAAGTGGGGTCTTAGTGCAGGGCTTCTCCCACTTTAAGATACGTACCATCACCGGGGATCTTATTAAAGTGCAGATTCTGGTTCAGTACCTGTGAGACAGACCTGGGACTCTGCATTTCTAACAGGCCCTGGATGCTGGCACTGCAGGACCACACTTTAAGCAGGCAGGTTCTAGACGTTAGGGCTGGGCAGAGGGAACAGTTTGCATGCGTTTGCACACACACAAACACACACACGCACGCATGCACACACGTGCGTGAATTCCCAAGCAAAATCAGTGTTGCTGAGACGCCAGTTTTAAGAAAAAAGGGCAGGAGATGAGGTCCAAGACAAATTAGATGGGGCCAGATAATGGTCTGGTTACAGAACTTGACCTAGGAAGATGGTGATGAGGCTGAGGGAGTGCGGAGGGTCAGAAGGAAACATTTCTCCATAACTTCTTAAGCCTCTGTATTAGGGATTTGAGGCGAGGTTTCTCCCTCCTAATCCATGAGAAGTTCTCTATTGATGGCATCATTCTCCCAGACCAGCCTGAAGAGGATGCCAGCAATAGCATCTCTGCCATATGGGACCTTTGGTCAGTCTCAGCCAGTGACCTCACTGGCTTAAGTTCCTTTTAATTAAGTGACACCCTGACTTTGTTAGAATAGATTTGTCGTTCCTTACAAAAATGCAACTCAAAAAACAGGAGTTGAAAGCTTCCAATTGTGATCCCTAGTAACAGGTTTTCAAGTTCAGACTTTGAGTTTTAAAGTTCAGACTTTGAGTAAAAAGCCAAGGGCACTTTGGCAGTGGTGGTTAAAGCAGTCTCTCAACTATAGAAAATGTTTTGTTTCTGTCAGCACTTTCTGCATTTTAGTGTCAGCACTGATTTTTAAACGTTTTAGCTTTTATTTCGGTTATTATTGAGTACCTAGTGTGTACAAAGCACTCATATTCACATTATCTTATTAACCTTTTCAACAATTCTGTGAAGCAGGTGGTATGTCCCCTTGCCCCGACCCCCGTTGGTCAGTTGAGAAAAAGAAGCTGGAGTGGTTAAGTGATTTGATGAGGATTTACCCTCTGAGCCAAATAGGATTTGAATCTAGGACTCCTAAATGGCAAGACCAGTGCCCTTTCTGTCCAGTACTTGAGAACAGTCCCATTTCCTTTATTTCCTTAAAAGCAGGGGCCTTGGGATGGATCCAGGCTACTGTTGAGGTCATTCTTGAGAATTTTTCTTTGTGGATTGTTTGGGAATTAGAGTTTGAAATTCTGATAGTATGCTGAATTATTAGGATTGCTTTTTTGACATTGTGGAAACCAAAGGATTAACTCAGTGGCGACAGAGGGTCTGCAGTTCAAGCTGTTAGCTCCAAGTCCCTTTCCCTTCTTCTTTGAGCTTGGGAAATCCCAAGCCCCAAGAGTGAGCAGGCTGCGATGGCATCCAGGAAGCATTTGTTGCAGGCAGAGCTGCTCCAGAGACTGTTGGGCCTGGCTCCGCGGGTGTTCCCGGCCCAGCTGTTCTCAGCTGGGAAGGGGCTCCCCAGAAGTGGACCCTGCATCAGCAGCCTCGTCCAGGCCTCAGGGTCTCTCCCAATGCCGTGTTTCCATTGCATGGGCTGCACTTCACCTTGAAAAAGACACATCTCAGCACATCACTAACACTTTACAGCTAAAATGAAACCTCAAACTTCAGCTGATCGCCAAAGAAAAAGTGAACATTAATAATATAAATTATGCTGACTCACTTTTACCTTTTCTCTCTTTCCACCTCAATTATTTAATTTTTTTGTCTAATTGAACTCTTTTAGACTACCCAAGTTACCTTTGTCAGAATCCTGTTCTGATTGTTTATTCTGCATTGTGAGCAGTTTTGTTTTCCCAACTGAACTAAGCTATTAAAGTATCGGCGCAGAGGTAGCTCTGGAATCTCTGTGAAGGAGAGACTTAAAGTGGAGGGAGACTTGAGGGTTTCTCTGAAAACTGTGTTTGCTCAGCCAGCCCCCTCATTTTACTTGGACTGTATGTTTATTTATGGAGGGGTGCTGATGGAATTTATGGAGGCTTTCCCCTCTCAAGCCATATATTTTAACAATCTTCCACAACATCTAGCACAGCGGAGGCTGTAACAGGTGCTCACCAAATATTCTTGCTGTTGTGATATCATGTCTCTCCCA
Organism: Hippopotamus amphibius kiboko; assembly: GCF_030028045.1. Lineage (NCBI taxonomy): Eukaryota > Metazoa > Chordata > Mammalia > Artiodactyla > Hippopotamidae > Hippopotamus > Hippopotamus amphibius. Next base: position 5,148,789 of record NC_080193.1, on the reverse strand, counting down.
ACAAGAGAGACAACACAATCTGGTGGAAAGAATGTGGCCTCTAGAATCACACCGGCTTAGGTTGGAATCATTACTCGCTTAGTAGCTCACGGCAAAATGACTCTCCTCTGAGCCTTGGTTTCCATGTCGCTACCTCCCAGCGTTATTTTGAAGATCAGATAAGTAAAATACACGTGACTCTGAGTCCAGGACCTAGCAGAGGCTAGGCATCAGAGTAACAGCTTGGCTTGTGGTGGCCTGTGCTTTCTCCAAGACGTAGACCAGCATTGGCATGTTCCTGTCATCTAATTCCTAAACAGGTTATTCCTAACCTGCATTTTATTTCTGCCTGTTCCTGGTTTATTCGAATGGCCGAGGGGCCCCAGGCTGTGCCTCAGCTGCTCGCTCAGAGGCCGTTCCCCTGGGGCCTGATGTGACACTGCATTCGTTCCGACAGTGCAGTTTTCTGGTTTCAGATCTGGCATATATTTGATTACTCATTGTTTTGGCAGCGGATATTATTTAACTTTTCACTAAAAAATACAGACTTTCTGAACCCAATGGACAGTTTCCTCAGTGACAGTTAGTTATATATATTGCATTTCTAAAATGTTCTAAAGCACAGTTGTGTAAAGTGTACTAATAACTTTAAAAGGGAAAATCATTCAGATCAATGAGGACTATTTTACTGAAAATCTTTACACCAGCACTTGCCTGTAAGGAATGTATATTCCTTATGTATAAACATAAGAAATAGTCCCTCCCTGGTGGTGCAGTGGTTAAGAATCTGCCTGGAGCCCTGATCCAGGAAGGTCCCACATGCCTCGGAGCAACTAAGCCCATGAGCCACAACTACTGTGCCCATGTGCCACAACTACTGAAGCCTGCGCACCTAGAGCCTGTTCTCTGCAACAAGAAAAGCTACCACAATGAGAAGCCTGCGCACCTGCTCACCGCAACTAGAGGAAGCCCGTGTGCAGCAATGAAGACCTAACACAGCCAATAAATAAATGAATGAATAAATATTTTTTTAAAAAAAGAAAAGGAATAGTCCATACCCTCAATCTTATGTTGTAATTAGGAATCTGAGTTATAAACACAGGAGAAAATTGGATACCAGCCCACCAATTGTATAAATAGGATTGAATTATGAGGTAGAGAGCTGTGAGTTTTTGAAGATGAGAGGGCTCTGTGAGGGTTGGTGAGCTGGAGACATGATTATGGGGAAAGGCAGGTGGGGCTGGGTGGGTCAGGACACAGCAGATCAGGGAACAGCCGGACAGAGACTTGGAGGAAGGACACAGGATTGCCGTGCACGTTGGTGGGAGCCAAGCTGCCTGAGGAAAGGAGTGAACAGAGACAAACTGGGTCAGAACCTTGAAAGCCAGGGCTGATTAGGTGGGGGCTGACACCCTGAAAGCCCTCCATAAGGAAGATGAGCCCAGTGTCCCTTAGAGGATGGATTTGGGGAGGAGAGGATTGGTGTAGCTTTCTAAACACAGGGGTGTGGGCCTGGGCTGTGGTGGCAGCAGTGAGATCGTGCAGGAAGGGGGTTAATCCAAGATGTGTTTAGGAAGAAGTCAGAACTTGATGATAAGTGGAATATAGAAAGGATGAAACAGCAGGAAGAGTAAAAGATGCATCTGTGGTTCTTCGTCTGGGATATTTGTGGTGTCCCAGAAAAAATGTTCAAGTCAACAGACTGAGCTCTTCTTCCCAGAGACACAGCTGTATCATTCCTTTTGAACTTGGACTGACCTTTTGTTGAGTAAGGTGTTTCAGTTGTCTGTTACTGCATTACAAGCTACCCCAAACCCTAGTGACTTAACAACATGTCATTTCTCCCGACTCTGCAGTTGGCTGAGCTTCAGTTCGGCTGTGCTCCTGCTTCTCTCATCTGGGCTCAGTCAGGTGGCTGCATCCACCTAGGGGCTCTGCTGGGGCTGGGGCATCCAAGACGGCTTCAGGCCTTAACCTGGGCAACCTCTCTTTCCAGCAGCATACTTAGACCTCTTATAGGGTGGCCGGCTTCCAAGAGAAGCTGCCAGTCCTCTTAAGGAGTGAACTCAAAAGTCCACCATAGTCTGTTAATCAAAGCAAGTCACAGGTTCAGTCCCGATTCAAGAGGAGAGGAAATTGATTCCAAGTTTAAAGTGGGGAGTCACACACATGTATGGGGAGGGGAGAAATGATTAGACCCTCCTTTGGAGACTCTACCCGCATTATATCACCAGAAATTAAGTTTCAACGAAGGAACTCCAAGTTTCAAAGAAGGAACTCCTGCCTGAGGAGAATGGTCTCTGTGATACAGCAGGGACATATGGGGGTCAGGATCCTTAGGGACTCTTACTATCTTCCCCTAAAGGTAAAATTTCATAGGAGAAGAAAAAGCTGTCTTATTTATTTGGGTGAGTTGACATGAGACTCAGAGGCATAAGTAGGGCTGCTTGAAGAATCATAATGACTGAAAACGAGCGCTGATTTTTAGAAATAAAATTATAGAGGTAGAGGGACTTCCCTGGTAGTCCAGTGGTTAAGACTCCGTGACTCCATGCTTCCACTGCAGGGGGCACAGGTTCAATCCCTGGTCAGGGAACTAAGACCCTGCAATGCCGCATGGCATGACCAAAAAAAAAAAAAAAAAAATTATAGCAGTGGAACGGGGCCATATTATGATAGGACTTGGACCATGCTGGCAGCTGTCAGGTTTGGAACGGAAGTGGTTGGTGGACAGGATGGGGTACAGTGTGCTCATGGTCATGGGCTGAGAGTGTGGACTAATCCACGCTTAATCTGTTGATGCTCTGAAGGAAGTATCTGAAATGACGGGTCCTCTGATAGGACACCGGTAGTATCAGCTCACCAATACTTAGTCCTTATTCCCGTGGAAGGAAGGGAGAGTTCAGCTACTGAGGCACCAGTGTGGTATCCCTGAGGCAGAAGACAGTCTCTGCCACACAAGGTTAAATGACATTTACAATAAGCAGTCGCCACCCCTGCTGTAGCAAGAAACGAATTGCTCGTTCTTGAGAACTTTCCTACCAAGAATTTCATAGAAGCAGGTATACTTCTATCATTTTGATGTTTTTCCTACTGTTTCCAGACAGTGTACTTTGAAATCAGAATCCCTTCTTATCCATGTTCATATAGTCCTCCTGGTGCTCGTCACACACTAGTGATCAGAAATGAGATGTAATTTCCCCCATCCCTGCCCGCAGGACCTGAGGGGGATCTTACTGTAAGTTGAAGGGAGTTTTGCCCTAACTCATGGATTGTGCAAGAATGAACTGCTGTTGGGTCTGACGGGTTGTATATGGGTTGTGGTGTGGTGTATCTGAAGGCTACTGAATGCAACTTACAGTGCTTCATAAAAATCATTATTCTTTTAGTATAAAAAGAAAATAAAATAAGCACTCGCTGCATGGTTTCTGAAGAACCAGATTTTTATTTGTAAGAAAAAGGAAAAGGAGTTCTGCCGAGCCAGGGAAGAGTTTTCTAAAACGGAAGACAAGAACTTTGCTTCTGGCTTCTTAAACAGATATCTTAGATTTGGTCAGAGCACTAGAATAGAAAACACAGTAACGAGTCAGGACTTCTTCTTATGCAGATTGCCATCTGAAGATTTTTATTCAGATTGAGCTTTTACAATAAAGGGCGTGCTTTCTGTCTTTGTCAGGAATTGTTTGATTTCGAGGAACAGAACTCACTCCAGCTAACTTGACCAAAAGAGATCTATAAGGCCATTGGGAGTATATCACAGAACCCAGTCCCTGTGTCCCAAGAACCTGGGAAGGAAGTACCCTCTCTCTCAGTCCATTCTTCTTCTTCTTTGTGGACCAGCAGAATCCGCTCACTCATCCACTTGCGTAGCCCAAACGTGGCTAGGTTGCCTTAATCCCTACTTGACTGAACCCCACACGTCCAGTGCCTGTAATTCACTTACTGGAATGCTGGTTCCAGCTTCCTGGGAGTGAGGATCTGGTGGCCTCAGTGGGAGTCAGCTGTGGCCAGAGGATGGGTGGGGTTCTTTGGCCTCTCCCCACCCAGCAGCAGTTATGGTAGCAGGTCCTCTGAGACGGTGGTTCTCAGAAAAGGGCTGTTGGCCACAGAGGCCCCCATGGAGGTATGTTTCGCACCTTCACAGTGAGGCCACAGTTATATTGAAATGTAATGGCTGCTCAGGAAGCCTGCCTGGTTGCTTCTCAACAGTTCCTTGTGGTAGGAAATGAACAGCAGTTCCTGGATTGATCTGAATAGTGAACCATCTTCCCACAGCCACCTCTAAAATTTTTATCTTTGTTAAGAACCCTGAACATCTGAAGAGGTTGTTGGTAATTAACTGTCATGTTTTTAAAGCATCAAGTATGATAAACAAGGGGTCCATTTATATTTTAAGATGATTTTTAAAAATTGAAAGTGTTGAAGCCTCTTTGGTAAGAAAAAAAAGGCATGACCAAGCCACAGGACTTTAAAGTGGTCTTGAAAGTAAAAAGGAATTTGAGAACAAATATCCTTTTTCAAATTGACTTTTCCTCCCTGCTTCTGGGAAGAGCTGAGGGTGGGACACAGTCTGGAAATCCACTCAGTTGACCAGTCATGCTTTTGGAGACAACAATGACGTGTCTTCTCCAGCGAGACTTGGAGCCACACTTTCCAGTGCGAGTCAGAGGCAGTGGCAGCCCTCAGAGTCCGGCCTTGTGGTACACAGAGCGCTGAGGGACTTTGCAGATTCCGTCTTTAATCTCGAAAGATCACTTTCATTTGGCTCCCAGACTGGCCCCATAAGGAAAGGGGGGCCTGGGACACCAAGAAAAAAACCATGGAGTGAGAATCTGCCACTCTAGAGCTGACCTCTACTCTCCAGTTAGTTCCATCTTGTGTATCCCCACGCGAGGCCCTTAACCTTGCTGAACTGGGGCTTCTTCTTGGTCACCTAGGAAGCACATCACTTGTCCCACCTTCCTGAAAGGGCCCTTAGTTTTATGTGAAATGCTTGCGTGGCAGTGCACTGTATCTAGCCAGATGTAAGAGGTTAATATTTTAATATCTGGAATTAAACCCAACTTTCCGAGGTGGCTACCTTTGATTTTATCTTTTAATTCAATGCTATTTTACTCTTCTGTTAACCGAGCAGGTTATTCTTGTTTGTGTGGTAAATGATGAAAGCCTTGTTGTATATAATGATAACAAACACTGTTTATTCAGCACATACTATATTGCCAGGCCTTGTGGTGTTTACTTTATTTACACTGTCTAATTTTAATTCTCACAAGAACTGCTTGAGGCTCGTATTGTTCCCTGTTCCACTGTGGACGAACCTGAGCTTAGAAAGGCTGTGGTGGAGGGGCCAGAGTTCAGCCTGGGGTCCATCTGTCTCGAAAGCCCATGTTTGTGATTGCTGCAAAATGCTGGTTGCTTCTGGACAGCTGATGGTAGCACCAGTGCCCTTCAGAACATTGCCAGGAACTGAGGAAGTGAGCAAGCAAAAAAAACAAGCCTCGAGCGACGATATGGATGGCCGAAGGTGGGACGTCTAAAGGCCTTCCCTCTTTCAGAAACTACTCTCATTTTCAGTTCTAATAAGCTCGATAGTTTTGTTCTAAGCCTAAGAAGTAGCGAATTAAGACGAGGATAAGCAAAGACCACAGGCACCAACAGCAGCAAGTAGACGCAAAGACTCCTTCCAGTTCTGATGTTCTGAGGGTTCAGCAGCCCCAGCAGTAAGCACAGAGACAGATTAACTATTAAAGTCACATGTAAGAACACAGAAAGCACACCAGTCTGGTGACGTACAGCAGGTGACCTCAAGCCACCAAGAAAAACTTAAAAGTACGTAAGTTAAACTAAGTTTTAAAAAAATTAGCTAATGCATTTTAGGAAAGTTTCCTCCAAAATGGTAAAGATAGAATTTTAAGTTTTAAAGTTAACCTTCAGTGGAGAATTTGGTTATCTGGAATGGTGTTTCTAGATAGTCAAAGAGGACAGTGAGGAGTCAAAAGCAGTGGGTACTCATTCTAAGTGGCCGTTGTGATGCAGATCAGCTCTGTCTTTCACTCTACTCTGTTCTCAACTCCTTGCCGCCTAAGAGGTACCTTTACCCACTCACTCCATGAGTTCAGCTGGCTACATGGGACACATTTGTTCATTCAGCACACAGTTTTAGAGCACCTGCTGTATGACTAAGACCATGCCAGGCCCTGGGAATACAACCGAGTGCAGAAGATACAGTCCTACCCTTAGGTTGTTCATGGCTAATTGGGGAGAGAGACACATAAACAGGTGTTTAGGACCCAGCTTAGCATAGGCTGCTGTAGGACTACACAGCAGGGGCATAAACCTGTTTTGTGGGATGGGAGGATGATGGGAGGCCCATGGGGCTTCCAAGGGGAATGATGCTCAGGCTGCAATCTTAAGCAGGGAAGAGTATTCTAAGCAGAAGGAACAGCTTGTATGAAAGTCCAGAGGCCAAACAGCAGTGTGCAGGTGGGAAACTTGCAGATGTACTATAATTTATCTTGGCTTTCATATAGAATGTGAGCTGAGAGATAGAGAGGGGGGTCATGCTGAGGGGGGTGGGGTAGGGGAGCAGCACAGATCAGCCAGGGCCTGCGTACCACGTGAGAGAATTTGGACTTTATCCTCAAGGGCAACCTAGGCGCTCTGAGGGTTTTAGGCAGGGCCCCTGCATACCTCTGTAGCTCCTGCTGCTTCTCCCTGTTTTACTAGTCATACTCACTTCTTTGTGTTCCTGCGAAGGCCAAGGTCATTCTTGCCTTAGGCCTTTGCCCTTGGCCTTCTTCTGTCTGGAATGTACTGTAAAGATTACTCTGGTTGCAGTGTACTAACTAGAGTAGGGTGAGCCTAGGAGCAGGGAAATGGAATAGGAGGTCGATGGTATAGTCTGAGTGGGAGGGGACGGTGGCTCAAGCCAGGGAAATGGCAGCCTGGATAGAGATGTGGACAGGTGTCTGCAATATTTTAGGAGGTAGAATTGACAGTGTCTGGCAAGCAATTGACTTGGGTGGCAAGGATGATACCTAAGGCCATTGGTGTTCAAACAGGTGGAGCCGTAGTGTGGTGTGGTCTGATTTCCAGCGATCTACCTCCCGGTGTGTTTTGGGACCTCACTGCCCCACTAGAACATGAGCTACTTGGATTTGCTCACCGAATTGTTGTGAATAAAGCTTATAGGTTCCAGCTGCATCAGTGCAAACCACGACCTTGTTTATGTCTAATCTTAACATTTATGATTATGTGCCTTGGGCTGTCTGTAAACAAATAGATAATAACATGCTTATTTGTGAGCATAATGGAATAAAGGAGAGAAATCAGAGTAAATGACCAAGATGATCATGATCAAGTAGCTCTTATTCAAACCGTTAAGCGCGTGGCTCGGATTTCCGTGTGTAAGATCCCTTTAACCAGCTTGGCTTGTTTATGTGATATGCCCCCAACTAGAGATGCTTAACTCCCTGCATTTGTTTGAACTCTAAAATCCAGCCATTCCCAGGCCAGACCCTCACTGAACACTGTGGACTCCTACTGCCTAGAGTTTTTCTGTTTACATTTGCTACTATAGAGATTTGGTTTGTTTCCGAAAGATGCTTTTTAACATTTGTGTGGTGAGCCACATTTGTTATATTTGAACCATGTGTGACGCAAGGGAGAAGAGGGGGAAGGGTGATTCTTTGGGTTAACTTCTTTCCAAGTTAAAATGAGCTGGTTAGATGTAGCTGGTGGCAGAAATGAAAAAGTGTGTGTGTGTGTGTATAGGTATGTGTGTATATATATATATATATAGATGTGTATATATATATACACAGACACTTATACCTATATACATATATATTTACATGTATATTTTTATATGCCAAAAACTAGTTTGGATATAAAGCTTACTAAACTGGACCAGGCTGTTTTCCAGTCTTAAACATAAAGGAAAAGTGCTTTCTGAGATCTATGTGTCTCACTTTGGAATTGGATAATGTATAACTCTTGACTGACCTAGAAGTGCTTCTAGGACCAGGCCTCATTCATGTCTTATTATATCTGCAGTTATGTAAACTGTGAGGAGCCAAACAGAGAAAGTAAGGAAAGGGCTTCATCTGATGGTGGAGTGATTCATAAATTAATAGCACAGATGGCAAACTAAGGAGCAGAGAGGTTGATTTGTCCGTGGCTCACAATAAGTTCATTCCTTCATTCAGTGAACGTATATTTAGTGTGTCTTATATAGGTGTGTTAGATGTCTATTGCTGTATGACAAATTACTCTAAAATTTAATGACTTAAAATAGCACAATGCCTCAGAGCAACCAAGCCTGTGCGCCACAACTACTGAGCCCATGTGCCACAACTACTGAAGCCTGCTCACCTAGAGCCCGTGCTCCACAACAAGAGAAGCCACAGCAATGAGAAGCCCACATACCGCAACAAAGAGTAACGCCTGCTCCCCACAACTAGAGAAAGCTCGCGCACAGCAATGAAGACCCAACATAGCCAATAAATAAATAAATAAAATTTATAAACAAAAACAAAAAAACAGCACACATTTATTATCTCACACTTTCTGTGGGTCAGGAAATCTGGACATGGCTTAGCTGGGTCCCTCTGCTTCAAGGTCTCTCATGAGGCGGCAGTCAGGGTGTCTGCCAAGGCTAGGGTCTCCTCTGGAGGTTCCACTGGGGAAGGATCTACTTCAAGCATGCATCATTGTCAGTGGGGTTCAGTCTTTGTAGAAACTGGAAGTCTCGGTTCCTTGCCACATGACCTCTCTGACGTGATATCTTCCTTTATCAAAGTATGTGAGCCTTTGAGGAGGCGACAGAGAGAGTCTACTAGCAAGACCGAAGTCACAGTCTCTTGTAACCCAACCACAGAAGTGGCACCCCATCAACTTTGCCACGTTCTGTTGAACAAAAGCAAGTCACTTGTCCAACCCACGTTCAGGGGGAGGGGGGTCACACAAAGGCATGAACACCAGGAGGTGGGGGTCACGGAGGGCCATCTTTGAAAGCTCTCTACCACAGCTGGTACATATATTTAGGTTTCTTTATTGTCAGTCGCAGCTTTTTCTACTAGAACAGACCTTCTGAGTGTGTGGTTGTGAAACACTAATGTGTTCACTATGGTAAACAGAATAATCCCCTTCCCCAAAATGTCTGTGTTGTAACCCCCAGAATCTTTACGTATGTTACCTTATATGGCACATGTGATTAAGTTAAGACTTTTGAGATTGGGGGGGGGGGGGCGGGGGAGGGGGGCAGTTATCCTGAATTACCCAGGTGGGCCAGTAATCACACAGGTCCTTGCCACAGAGACACAGGAGGATGAGGGTCAGAGAAGGTGACATGGTGACGGAAGCAGAGCGGGGCAAGCAGAGGTTGGGATGGGGCAGCCACAAGCCAAGGAGTAGGGGCAGCTTCTAGGAGACGGAAAAGGCAAGGAACAGGTTGTCCCCTCGAGCCTGCAAAGGAACACAGCTCTGCTGACATCTTGATTTTAGCCCTGTAAGACCTATTTAGTGTTTCTGACTTCCTGAATTATGAGACAGTGAATTTATGCTACTTTAGGCCACTAGATTTGTGGTCATGTATTCCAGCGGCAATAGAAAACTAATACATTCACCAAAGGACCTGTTAAAACCATCTTGTGGGGCTTTTTAAGGGACAAGGGGAGACATGAGGCCTAGGATGTTGGGCTTCCGAGGGTTTTTTTTGTTTTTTTGGTTTTTTTTTTGCTGTCCAGTGTCTCTGAAACATAATTTACGTACCGTAGCTTCTCTGTTTTTAGAAAGTTATTCCTAGCTCTCATCAGTACTAAATTCTATCAATATTGAACAGGGAAAACATTTCTTAGGGTTAGTTATATGGGCCTCACATACTTGTCAAAAGAAAACAAAAATATAGCAGTTAGCGGAGGACACTAAGGCTTGCATTTTTAAAGCTTGTTGCTTGTTACTCATTTGCACCTTAGGAGTGGAAATGTTGGCTGAGATGAGAGTACCTGGCACAACATGCTTTTCCGCTTTTCCTTCTCGGTGTTTCACAGCCAGATGTTGTAAAGTTCTTTTGTTTTTCTTTTTTCTCCAGTGCCTGGAAACCTTGGCTGCTATAAGGATCATGGAAACCCACCTCCTCTAACTGGTGCCAGTAAAACGTCTAACAAGCTTACCATACAAACCTGCATCAGTTTTTGTCGGAGTCAAAGGTTCAAGGTAAGAGTTCTGTGGCTGTGTACCTATAGAAAAAGATAAATGTAAGTGCATTCTGCTAAGGTACCTTTAAAACATATGTAAAATTTTAAAAAACAGCCTGTGAAGCTGTACAACTATACTTTCTGCTGAGGAGAAGTTGGAGGAAGAGTGAGGCTTGGAATTCAGGAGCGTGAGGCAGCACTCTGTCCAAAGACTGAGAAAAAAGGGGAGGGAAAACCCCAAAGTCTACATCCCAGTTTGACCTCCAGCAGAGTTGCATGTTTCCTTGAGCAGACATCTCTGGCTCTATGGGGGATCTGGGAAGAAGCCAAGATAGTGGTTACTTCCTTGATACATTAAGGGGCCCTTGCCTGGACACCAGTCCAAAATATTTTCTTTCCTTCTTACCCATTCTCCTATTGAAACTCATTCATTGGCCATTAAGATTCAATAATGCTATTGTTTGTTACATCAAAAAAAAAATTCCCTTCCTTCCTTCCTTCCTTCCTTCCTTCCCTCCCTCCCTCCCTCCCTCCCTTCCTTAATAATTCACTCAAAAGATCATTAATCCAGCCCGAGCAAGGAGAGTAGATTGGCAGGGTTCAGGGCCTGTGTGAGGCAGGTGGCTGAGCAAGGCAGTTGGCCCAATGTAAACAAGCGATTGGTTGCTGCAACCAGGTTGAGCATATACATAACTATGTTGGGAATAATGGAGCCAGGTTTCTCACTGTTAGAGAAAGGGGGCCAGGGAAAACTGGAGTGAAGCCTATAGTGTTGGACAGGGATTGAAGTTATTAGTATAGCACATAGTTTCTGAACTATATAGAGAGAGAAATAGAAATAAATTTAAGTATAAAAGTGTGTGTGTCTGTATGTATATATGTGTACATTTCCTAGCTCTGTCCACTGAGAGGGCCTGGGAACAGTGACACACTGGTAGTAAAGGGTACACTTAGCGCTCATATGTTGATTTATAAATACTGTTCTCCATTAAAAAGAACTAGGGCTCCTTGGAGAAAATTGCTGATTCTATAGAAATCACAAGATGTTTTTTGTGTTTTTTTTTTTTTTGAGAAAGCACAAGATGATTCTGAAACATCTTGTACAAGAAAGTAAGTAATGTGAGGGACTTGTCAAAAGGACACAGGAAACAGCTTGGAGGGGCTCCCACTGGCCAAGTCTAACATAATTTGAGCTTCAAAACAAATGATAAGAGTAATAACTATACTCCTTTAAATAAAATAAGAATCTGCAAATTTAAGCTCATATGAAAAAATAAGTGAATAAATAAATGAGGAAAAGAAAAGCATTTCCTTACAAGAGAATGGCAACTAATAAATGTAGAAGAAATGATGAAATTAGAAAGTTCACCATTTGGCCACTATCATAGTAATGATTGATTCAGAGAACAAATATCAAGGTATGTAAATATTCCACATCCTCATGGATGGTGAGTAAAAGTTTTACTAGTGAGTGAAAGTTGCATGAGGAACAGAATATTTGTATAGCCTCAGAGATCTGTCCACAAAATACTGCCATAAAGGGAAAACAAGTAATTCTACAGTGGAGAAAACTGGCGTACACTGCCGTAGGCAGGTGATCAAAGTTAGTATCACCGGTGATGGGCCCACCAGATACTGTGTCCCACCTGACCTGTCAAGAGCATAACACAACTTTGGTGATATTTCTGCCAAAAATGCATAATATGAATCTAAGCATCAAACACTAAGTAAATCTGAAATGAGGGACATTCTATAAAATAGCCTTTATTCTTCAAAACTGTTAGGATCACAAAGGTCAAGGAAGGACTGACAACTATTCCAGATGGAAGGAGACTGAAGAGACCCAACAGCTGAGTACATCTGTGATGCTGGGTTGGATCCTCTTCTACAAAGGTTACAGTGCAGGCAGTTGCCAACTTGAATGTAGGTCTCTAGGCGAGAGGGACAGGGCAGTTCTTTGTATTATTCTTGCAATTTTTTTGTACGTTTGGAATTATTTCAAAATGAAAATACAGCATAAGCATTTGAGAAAACACAGCACCCATTAATGAGAAGAGTCATAAGCAAACTAGGAAGAGAAGGGAACTCCCTGAACTTGATTATGAGCATCTACCAAAAACCTTAAAGCTGAATTCATATTCAATGGTGAAAGGTTCAGTGTTTTACATGTACGATCAGAAACAAACAGTGATGGCCTCTGCCACCTCTTCTGTTCAGCATTGTGCTGGAGGGCCTTGCCAATAAAATAAGGAAAAATAAATGAATAAAAGGCACGTAGGTTAGGAAGGAAGAAGTAAAATTTTCCTTATTTTTGGGCAAGATGATCATGTATGTAGACGTAAGGAATCTGTGAAAAAGCTATTAGAACTAATAAGTAAATTTAGTGGCGTTGCAGGTTATAAGGTCATATACAAAAATTAGTTGCATTTCTATATACTAGAATTGAATAATTAAATATAAATTTTTAATTTAAAAAATTGTTAATTTTAAAAATAATTTTTAATTAAAGTTTTATTTTAAAAATTAAAACAAAAGTTTAAATTCCATTTACAGTAGCATAAATAACAGAAATAAATTTAACAAAAGATTTTGAAGACCTGTACACTGAATACTACATAACATTGCAAGGGAAAATTAAAGAAGACATAAATGAATGGAGACGGAGACATTGTTCATAGATTGGAAGGCTCAATACTGTTGAAATGTCAGTTTTTCCCAAATTGATCTATAGATTCAATACAATCCTAATAAAAATAATAGTAGGTTTTTAAAATATTTATTTATTTATTTATTGGCTGAGTTGGGTTTTCATTGCTGTACTCGGGCTTTCTCTAGTTGTGGCGAGCAGGGGCTACTCTTCGTTGCAGTGCACAGGCTTCTTATTGCAGTGGCTTCTCTTATTGTGGAGCACGGACGGGCTCTAGGTGCTCGAGCTTCAGTAGTTGTGGCACATGGGCTCAGTAGTTGTAGCTCATGGGCTTAGTTGCTCCAAGGCATGTGGGATCTTCCCAGACCAGGGCTCGAACCTGTGTCCCCTGTATTGGCAGGCGAATTGTTAACCACTGTGCGCCACTAGGAAAGTCCCTATAGCAGATTTTTTTTAATCGACAAGCTGATCCTAGACTTTACATGGAAAGGCAAAGAACTTAGAATAGCCAAAATAATTTTTAAAGGGATCATCCTAGGAGGATTTGCCCTGCCTGACCTCAAGACTTTCTGTAAAGCTACAGTAATCAAGACAGTGGTATTGGCATATGAATAGTACATGGATCAAGAGTCAGCAACAGCACGTGGGCCAAATCCTACCACCCACCTGTTTCTGTAAAAAAAGTTTTATTGACACACAGCCACACCCATTCCCCTATATATTGTCCAGGCCTGCTTTCATGCTGCAGCAGCAAAGTTGAGTTGTTGAGAAGAGACCATATGACCCACAAAGCTGAAAATATTTACTGTATGACCTTTTATAGAAGGAGTTTTCCAACCTCTGCTATAGATCAATGGAACTAGAGAGGGAGTCCAGAAATAGACCTGCACTTAGATGAACAATTGATTTTCAACAGAGATGCCAAGGTAGTTCAGTGGGAGAGAGGATAGTCTTTCAACAAATGGTTCTGGAGAAAAACTGGAGCTCTGTATGAAAAAAATGAACCCCTGTCTTTACATCACATCATAACTTTAAATTATGCTACTGAAAAAAATAGCTATAGTACTGGCATAAAGATGGACATGTAAGCCAATGGAATTGAATTTAGAGTCCAGAGATAAACGGATACATTTATTTAAGGCCAAATGATATTTGACAAGGGTACCATGTCATTCAATGGGGAAAGAATAGTCTTTTCAACAAACAGTGCTGGGACAACTGGATATCCACGTGGAAAAGAATGCATTTGGACCCCTACCTCATATTATATATGAAAATTAATTAAAAATGGATCACAGACCTACATGTGATAGGTAAAACTATAAAACTTTAGGAAGAAGTATGGGTATAAATATACATGGCCTTGGATTAGGCAATGTTTTTTTAGTTATGATACCAAAAACACAAACTATCAAATAAAAAACAGATAAATTGGACTTCATCAAAATTTAAAACATCTGTGTATCTGGGACACTATTAAGAAAGTGAAAAAGCAACTCACAGAATAGAGAAAATATTTGAAAAACATACATCTGAATAAAGATCTGATGCCCAGAATATGTAAAGAACTCTTACAATGTGATAATAAAAAGACAACAACCCAATTGAAAAATGAGCAAAGGATTTGAATAGACATCTCTCCATAGAAGATGTACAAATGGCCAATAAGCACGTGAAAAGATTCTCAATATTACTAGTCTATAGGGAAATGCAAATCAAAACCAATGAGATACCACTTCATACAATAAATAATCTAGGATGGCTGTAATTTTTTTTTAAAGGACAAAGCAAGTGTTAGTGAAATTGTAGAGAAATTGCAACCCAGAAATCCCATTTCTAGGTATTTACCCTAGAGAAAAGAAAACTTACGTTCACACAAAAATCTACACAAGTGTTTATAGCAGCTCTATTTTATAATCATGAAAAACTAAAAACAACCCAATGGATTAACAAATTGTGGTACATTCATACAACAGACTCAGCAAATTATAAATACATGCATCAATTCAGATGACCCTCAGAGACGTTATGCTGAGTGAAAGAAGCCAGTCTCAAAACGTAACATACTATATGATCCCATGTACAGTATATGATGTCTTAGTCCATTCTGGCTGCTGTAACAAAATGCTTGGTTTAAACCAGGCATTCATTTCTCATGGTTGTGAAGGCTGAGAAGTCCAGGATCAAGGCTTTGGCAGATTTGGTGTCTAGTCATGGCTTGTTTCCTGGTTTATAGATGGCCATCTTCTCACTGTGTCCTCACGTGGCAGAAGGGGCAAGGGTATCATTTATAAAGGCTCTAATCCCATTCATGAGAGCAAGCCCTCATGAATCACTTCCCAAAGGTTCTACCACTGGGGACTCCCATGGTGGCTTAGTGGTTAAGAATTCACCTGCCAATGCACGGGACCCCTGGGCCAGGAAGATCCCACATACTGAGGAGCAAAATAGCACCATGCACCACAACTACTGCATGCTGCAACTACTGAAGCCCTTGCACCTAGAGCCCGTGCTCCACAACAAGAGAAGCCACTGCACTGAGAAGCCCGTGCACTGCAACGCAGAATAGCTCCTGCTCACCACAACTAGAAAGAAAAGCCCATGCACAGGAACGAAGACCAAAAAAAAAAAAAAGGTCCTACCACTAAGTACCATCACATTGGGAATTAGCTTTCAACATATAAATGGGGTGGGGGGGGGGTGGACACACGGGCATATGACATTCTTGAAAAGATAAAACTCTAGTATGGAAAACTAGTGGTTGCCAGAGGTTATAGAGGGAGAACTATTATTAAAGCAATAGCACAGGGAAGGTTCCTGGGGTGACGCACCTGCTTTGTGTCCTGACTGTAGTGGTGGGTGTACAAATCTATACATGGGTTAAAATTCAGAGGACTGTGCACCATATAAACAGTTGTACTGTATGGTAATATAAAAGATAAAAATGTTAAATGGGGCTTACAGTAAGTTCACTGTGAGGACTAACTTTAAAGCACTTACCATCTGGCATATAGTAAACATTCAATAAAATGTTTAGCTGTTATTATTATTAATGTTTCAAGTTAATGGAATTCCTCCCCCCATCCCCCCACCTTTAACTTACTTAAATACAGTAGAAATGCAAACATACTGAGGGATGCTCACTGAAGGGGAAGCACCGTGATGGTGCGTAGTTACTGGTCAGCATGTAATGAAGTGTGTGGTTGTGGGTGGGGCGAGGCAGAGGTCCCAGGGGAAGGTGGGCTGAGAAGACGAGGTGGTTGCTTGCTGGGAGCTGACCCTGCCAAGGCTCCTTCAGGCCACCTGACACCTCTGACCGACGCTTACCAAGTGCTGCTTCCCTGTTGTGGCAGTTTGCTGGGATGGAGTCAAGCTATGCTTGCTTCTGTGGAAACAATCCTGATTACTGGAAGTACGGGGAGGCAGCCAGTACCGAGTGCAACAGTGTCTGCTTCGGGGATCACTCCCAGCCCTGTGGGGGCGATGGCAGGATCATCGTCTTTGACAGTGAGTATGCCCCGTGCCCAGCACTGTCCAAGGCATGGGAACCC
This sequence comes from Hippopotamus amphibius kiboko, assembly GCF_030028045.1. Taxonomy (NCBI): domain Eukaryota; kingdom Metazoa; phylum Chordata; class Mammalia; order Artiodactyla; family Hippopotamidae; genus Hippopotamus; species Hippopotamus amphibius. The sequence goes on along the minus strand of NC_080193.1, from coordinate 5,132,416 downwards.
TGGGCCAGGGGAACCATCCAGACCACCCTTCGTCCCTCCCCGTTATTCGTTCATTCACTAGGCAATATTGCCAAGTGCATATGGCCTGACCTACTGCAGGCTAGGCAGGCATTGACCAGACCCTGGGGATACAGCACTGAATCAGAAGACTCTAGAAGGAAGGACAGACCTTTAACAAGTAATTAATTACAGTTGTGCCATGTGCTTTGAAGAGATGCGGCCGATTGTGAGATGCTTAGATAACCTAGAAAAGGTAATGGAGACACTGACGTAATGGTTCAGTATCAGCTTTAAGGTCCTCTTGTTTAAGTTGTCTTCCCAGGCCTGGTACTGAGTGTACCCTGACCTGCCACACTTGTGAGATGCTGGCCAGGGGCAGAGTGTACGAATGGGGTGTGGCCTGGGGCCTCGACCTCTCTAACCACTAGGCAAGCTGATCCCTGTAATCCACCCATGTCTGCACAGTGGTAGAGAGACTTTGTGAGAGCCATCATAGCAGTGCAACACCAGATTTTAAGATGGCAGAAAGGAGATAGTCACAAATGAGGCAGACAAAGGGAGAGGCTTGAGCTTACTGAGATACACTGTAGAGTCTACAGTGTCTTTGTTAGTCACGCACGAGGCTAGAGTAGATGTTGACATCTCGACTAGGCCAAGTGGCTCAGTTTTAAGCCGGAATGTCATGTGACACGTCAGTGTCCTGTGGCTGCTGCCATAGCAACTTATCACCAACTGGGTGGCTTCAAACAGCAGAAATTTCTTCTCTCGTAGTTTCGGAGGCTAGAAGTCCAAAGTAAAGGTGTTGTCAAGGCCGTGTTCCCTCTGAAGGCTCCAGGGAAGAATCTTCCTTTGCCCCTTCCTACTTTCCGATCGCTGCTGGCGGTCTTCAGCGTTCCTTCACTTGTAGCCGCATCACTCCAGTCTCTGCCTCCTTCACGTGGCCGTCTTCCCTCTGCGTGTCTGTGCCTCTGTGTCTCCTTACGAGGACACTAGTCATTGGATTAGGCCTACCCTAATCTAGTACGACTTCAGTAACTTGATAACATCTGTAAAGACCCTGTTTTTGAATAAGGTCACAGTCACAGACACCAGCATTAGAATTTAAACATACCTTTTTGGAGGACACGATTCAGCTACTACTTGTGATGACTGTAAAACCAAGCCTGAGTTCGTCACGGATGCTTTCGCAGGTTACAGCTTAGACGCTGTCAAAAGTATGCTTTTCTGTGGGGGAGGACGGGAAGGATTGGCGAGCAGAGGTCACGTGGTTACTTCTTGGTCTTTTTAGTTGTGTGCTGTTGGAGACTGCCAGTGGCTTCCTGTATATCCTGTTATGCTCAGTGTTAGTACATCTGATAAAGGCTGAACCTTAGCTAATGTTTAAGGGAGAATAGTTGCCAAATATTGCGCTGCACATCCATCTAGCCTTTCATCTCCAGAGGTCATTGTTATAAAATCCTCTGTCTCAACACCCCAACCCAGGAGAGTATGTTGGCTGAGCTTACAAAGTGCCTGGTATACTCTTTTTTTTTTAATATTTATTTTATTTATTATTTTTATTTGTTGATTTATTTTTGGCTGCCTCAGGTCTTGGTTGTGGCACATGGGCTCTTCATTGCAGGCTCTCTTGTTGTGGCGTGCAGGTTTTCTCTCTCTAGTTGTGGCACGCAGGCTCCAGGGCACGTGGGCCCTGTAGTTGTGGCACATGGGTTCCCGAGTGCGTGGGCTCTGTAGTTTGCGGCACGCAGGCTCTCTAGTTGAGGTATGTGAGCTCAGTAGTTGTGGCGTGCAGACTTAGTTGCCCCTCAGCATGTGGGATGTTAGTTTCCTGAGATTCTCATCCCCTGCATTGGAAGGCGAATTCTTTACCGCTGGACCACCAGGGAAGTCCCTGCCTGGTATACTGTTAAGTGCAAAAGGGAGATAAACACTGAGTCCGTAGTCTGTAAGGCTTCATAAGAACGGTCATGTTGGGCCCTCCTGGCAGCCATCTGAGGAGGGCACTGTTGTCATCCCTCTCAGTGTGCAGAAGAGAGTCCCAGCATGTGGAGAGCTTAAATAGCCTGCTGGGGCTCACGCTACCACCAAGCCGTGGACCTGTAGTAAACAGCAGCAGAGTGTGTGGGCTCGCTACCTACTATTCTACTTTAAACAGAATATAGTGTTAATTTTTTTAATGGAAAATAAGTGTTGGTGAGAACATGGAGAAGTTGAAACCCTGTACGTGGCTGGTATAAACGTTAATGATACAGCTTCTTTGGAACAGTCTGGCAGTTCCTCAAAACGTGAAACAGAATTACCTTATGACCCAGTAATTCCACTCCTAGGTATGGACCTAAGAGAGCTGGAAACATATTTACACAAAAACTTGACACGAGTGTTCAGGACAGCGTTATTTGTAATAGCCGAGAAGCAGCAACAGCCCAAGTGTGCATCAGGGGATGAATGGGTGAACCAAATGTGGTCCATCCATACAAGGGAATGTTGTTTAGCCCCCAAAAGAAACGAAGTGCTGCCACCTGCCACAAGACGATGAACCTTGAAGACATGATGCTCAGGGACAGAAACCAGACACACTGGGCTGCATATTTTATGATTCCGTTTTTAAGAAATGTCCAGAATAGGCAAATCCGTACAGACAGAAACCAGATTAAAGGTTGCCAAGGGCTGGGGAGAGGGGAGGAATCAGAAGTGACTGCTCAGGAGGTACTGGTTTTCTTTTTGGGGTGATGAAAATCTTCTGGAATTAGATAGTAGTGGCGGTTGCACAACATTGTGACTATAGTAAATACCACTGAATTGTACACTTTCAAATGGTTAAAATGGTAAATTTCATATCAATAAAAATAAGTATAGTTTTTAATAAAATACCCTTTCATTCATTTAGCACATTTTTATTGGGTATCTGCAGTATGGCAGATAAATTATGTTTTATTTCACATAGTGCCTGTACTGGAAGTGCAAAATGGAAATAATTTGGTTTAAAGTCAGTCACCTTCGTGCCAGGTATCATCTTTGATACTAGAATATTTCTAGGAGATAGTACTGAGCCTCATACAAAAGTGCCCTAAGACAAATTAATTATGATGAAAAAAATTCCTCTCTATCGAGTGCTTGTTGCTTCATGCTAGACTTGATGCTGGGGCATTTGTTTATTTTTATTTATTTTGTTGTTGTTGTTGCTCTTTATTTGGTTATTTAATCCTTGCAACAGCCCAGTCGATAAGGAGACTGTGGATCAAAAGATTAAATAAACTTGTCCACGCTAGTAAGTGCCAGAGCCAGGATTCAGACTCAGGTTTGCCACATTTATTTTTCTATTTTCAGCAACTAAAATCCCTTTTATTAACAATAACAAAATAGGTCATAATAACAGACCCAGTTTAACACTTTAAAAGTATGTGAACAAAGTTTGCGCCATCTCTCTGATCACAATCAAGCTGGCCGCTTCTGTGGGCCTCCAGAAGCTGCCCCTCTGGCTTCCGTGCCCTCGAGGACTAGCAACAGTGGCACCGAGAGGCCGCCTCCTCCAGCCTTCAGAGGCCCTGATGTGTGCTGACCAGCAGGGCCCCTGACAGCAGCCAACTCATAATTCACACCCCACAGCTTTGTAAAGAAAGGTACAGAATGCAGCACTGTGGAAACAGTCTGTACGGGAGTAAAGTAGTTTACAGAGTTTATGTACCTCCTCATGGAGATCCTAGTGATCCACTGGATGAGGCTGAGCGTTTCGCAGATGGTGAGTGCGGACTGTCCCGTAACTGGGAGGGCAGAGGTGCCCCTCTAAAGAGATTGGAGGAGTTAGAGATGTGAGAAAGGGGCCAGGTTGCAGTGTCTGCGTTCCCAGAACAACAGCCTCGGGAGAGACGGGCAGAAGCCGTCTGCTCAGTCCTTGTTGCCACATCAAGAGATTTGTCACAGGCTCTGTGGCTGGTTTTCCAGCAGGCTCTCGTGAGCCTAGGGAGGTTGCTGAGGTAGGTTGTGTTCTGTGTGTAAATGCAGCGCTGATGGAGGCTTCAGAGCCTCTGCTGCCCCCAAAATTTAAGGTATTGAATTAAGAGAACTAAATTGAAGGTCAGATAGGCGGGTGTCAGCAGTGGGTCACAGGGACTGCCCAGGCTGGCCTCTTGACCTCCCTCAGCTTCTAGGCACTGAGGGAAGAAGTGAGTCGTAGTGGTTGGGTCTTACATGGTAACATTAGTGGAGCACTTACATTTACAGGGCACTGCGCTGTCCTCTTCCCATGCATTCTCTCCCTTAATTCTCATAATACTGTGAAGCAGGTACTGTTATCCTTATTTGCCCCACAAGAAATCTGAGGCTTATAAAAGTTTAGTAACTTGCCCAAAGCCCCACAGATAGAGATCCTGCCCTCATGGAACTTATATTTTGGTGGGAAGAGAGGAGATTAATGGTAAAAAAGATTGAGGGCCTAAGGACAGATAGGATCTGACAGCTGGAACTATATTAGTAACTGTATTTCATAGATTTCAAGATGCCATCAGTTGTGAGATGCAACATTATTTTATATGCCACTGAGGGAAAAAAGTGCCTCCAATTAAACAATGACATACATTGACTGAAAGACACATCCCAGGTTGTGTGTCAGGCCAATGTCCCCTTCAAAAAATAAGATTTTGAATATATAACTGTTTCAAGTTTCCTTATTATCTGCACTGCGTTTCCTTTTTTTCCTGACTTATCACTGAACTTTAATAATCCATCATGGATGTCATGTGTTTATTCTCAAAATTGCTGAACTGGATGTGCTGTCAGCACGGCACACAGCTGGGAATTGAAGGTTCTGAGTTTAATGTCTGCCTTTGCTGTTAAAATGTCAGTTTAACCTGATAATCAGTTTTCATTTCAAATAGTAATAGTAAAATAGCTAACACGTAACTGAGCTTGTACTGTATGCCAGATCTCATACTAAACAGTTTACATGTATCAACTCACTTTAATTCTTGTAACCTCGTGAGGGAGAAAGTATTATTAATTTCATTTTGTAGAAGAGAAAACTGAAGTATACAGAAGATAAGTATCTCGCTCAAATTCATGGTTAGTACATGGTGAAGTCAAGATTAGAACCCAGGAATCTTTTTTAAATTTAGGTTTATTTAGGTGAAATTACATACAGTAAAATCACCCTTTTAGTAGCATAGTCCAGTAAGATTTCACAAATATACATGCAGTCAAGATACAGGACATTTTTGTCACCTTGGAAAGTTCTCTCCTGCCCCTTTGTGTTCACCAGCCGCAGCCCTCAGCTGCCACTGATCCCGTGTTCCATCTGTATGGTTTTGTGTTTTGAATAAAGTCATGTAAGTGGAATCACACAGTTAAACATTTGTGTCTGGCTTCTTTCACTTAGAATACTTTTGAGATTCACCCGTGTTTGTTTCAGTATTTCCTTTTTATTGCTAAGAAGCATTCCTTTGTGCAAGTGTATCACAACTCATCCATCATTTACCAATCGATAAACGTGGGTCTGTGATAAAGATACTGTACAGCTGCTATACACATACATGTACAGGTATTTGACGAGCATGTGTTTGCATTTCTCTTGGGTGAGTACCTAGGAATTCCAGCATTTCTGAGCTGTACATTAAGTGCGTATTCAGTATTTATAAGATACCATCAGCTGTTTCCCCAAGTGGTTGTACTGTTTTGTACTCTGACCAACAATATACGAGACTTCCAATTGCTCCACATCCTCACCTGTGCTTTTGTATTGCCTGTTTTTTAATGTTAACCATTCTATCAGGTGTGTCATGTTAACTCATGGTTTTACTTTGCATTTCCGTAATTTGTAATGATGTTGAACATCTTTTTATGTTCTTATTTGCCATCTGGTATCATAATCTTTTTTTTTTTTTTTTTAAACACAATGCAAGAGCCAGGATTTTAATCTGGGTTTCATTATATATTGGTATCATATTCTTTTGGCCTAAAGAAGTTCCTTTAGCAGTTTTCTCTAATGCTGGTCTACTGTCAGTGGCTTCTCTCGGCTTTTGTTTGAGAAAGCATTATTTCACCTTCATTTTTTTTTGGTCGTGCATGTGGGACCTTAGTTCCTCAACCAGGAATTGAACCCAGGCCCCAAAAGTGAAAGCTTCAAGTCCTAACCATTGGACTGACAGGGAATTCCCTTTGCTTTTTTTTTTTTTTAAGATTTATTTTATTTTTTGTTTTTTTGGCTGCATTGGGTCTTTGTTGCTGCGCACAGGCTTTCTCTAGTTGTGGTGAGCAGGGATTACTCTTCCGTTGTGGTGCGTGGGTTTCTTATTGCCGTGGCTTCTCTTGTTGTGGAGCGCGGGCTCTAGGCATGCAGGCTTCAGTAGTTGCGGTGCATGGGCTCAGTAGTTGTGGCTCGCCATCTCTAGAGTGCAGGCTCAGTAGTTGTGGTGCACAGGCTTAGTTGCTCCACAGCATGTGGGATCTTCCCAGCCCAGGGATCAAACCCGTGTCCCCTGCATTGGCAAGCAGATTCTTAACCACTGCACCACCAGAGAAGCCCCTGCTTTTTAAATTTTTGTTTTATTTGCTTGGAGATTGCTGAGAATCTTAAATAACCTTTCATCAACTTTAGAGCATTCTTAGCCATTATCTCTTCAACTATTTCTTCTATCATATTCTCTTTTTCTTCTCTTTTTGGGACTCCAATTATGTATCGTTAGACCATTAGATAATTTCCCTCTAGCTGTTGGAGGCTCTGTTCTACTTTTTTTCGTTTGTTTTTTTCTCTGTGTTTCATTTTGGATAATTTCTACTGACCTATTTTCTTTTCTGTTTTTAAAAAAATTATTTATTATTTTTAGCTGTGTTGGGTCTTCGTTGCTGCCCACAAACTTTCTCTAATTGTGGCGAATGGGGGCTACTCTTCATTGCAGTATGTGGGCTTCTCAATTGCGGTAGCTTCTTTTGTTGCGGAGCACATTGGCTTCAGTAGTTGCAGTATGTGGGCTCAGTAGTTGTAGGTCACTAGCTCTAGAGTGCAGGCTCAGTAGTTGTAGCGCACGGGCTTAGTTGCTCCGAGGCGTGTTGGATCTTCCTGGAGCAGGGTTCGAGCCCGTGTCCCCTGCATTGGCAGGTGGATTCTTAACCGCTGCACCACCAGGGAAGTCCCTACTGACCTATTTTCAAATGTGTTGATTCTTTCCTCAGCTGTATGTAATCTGTTTCTAAGCCCATCAAAGGAATTCTTCATCTCTAATATTATTTTATTTCTAGCATTTACATCCAACTGTCTTTTATAGTTTCCATATTTCTGCTGAAATTTCCAATCTGTTCAAGTGTGTTGTCCATCTTTCCCCCTAGATATTTTCTTCCTTGTAGTTCTGATGTCTAGGTCATTATTGACCTGGTTCTGTGGACTGTTTTATCTCCCTTTTTAAAAATTGAGATATAATTGAGATATAACACTGTATTTTTAGGTATACAACATAATCACTCGATATGTATATATATCGTGACATGATTAGCAGATGTATTGTCTCTTGACAATGTCTTTTATTTTCCTTTCTTTCTTGCTTGCTTTAATGTTTTGTGTGTTGTAATATTGTATTGAATACTATACACTATGTGTAGAAGGAGAGAAGAGGCTGAGGAAGTGTATTTACATCTGGAAGTGGGCAGGCCTGCCCGCTGTGGGGATTGAGCCTTTCTATCTATCAGTGCTCGAGCCGGGTTTGGGTTTCCCTGTTTCTGTCTTCACCTGCAGTGCACATCGGGCTTCACATTCCTCTGGCGATGGCTGCTGTTACCTGGTGCTCAGTGTGGAGCCTGGGCTACCAGTGGGGTTATTTCATTGTTCCCGTTCCACCCTCAGCTTTGAGCAGTTCCTCCATGCCCATGACCTTTCCCCTCCGTCAATGGTTGACTTCTGCTACTTGTTACTTGGTGCTGTGCTCATGGTGCAGTCAGGGATTCTTGGTTCTCCTGCCCCATCCTCCATCTTAGACACGTCATGTTGCTGGGCTTCAGGGGCAGGGCCTTTCCAGCATCCCCGAATACCCCTCTCCCAGCAGCCGAGCACTGCCTTGTATCTGTAGGGGATTCCAGGAAGAAGAGGGTCTCCTGCTCCTCCGTTGGGTAGCAGACCTCTGCTTTGCATTGGTGCAGGATCCTGGGTCTCAAGGCAACCAGGGGCTGATGGCTTTTGCCTCTGCTCTTTGCGCAGAAGCAATGAGTCTTTGACAGGAACAAGAGAGTCTCCTGCTCCCTCCCCAGGGACAGACAGATTTGCTTCTATGCTGGACCTGGGAGCAGCAGGGTTTACTGCCCCTCTCCTTGCAGCTTAAGGCCTTTGCTTCCTTTGAGAGAAGGGTCCTGGAAGAGGGCAGGGTTTCAGGCCTGTCCCCCAGCAGTGCCCCATCACCTCCTGCTCACTGGTGCCACCAATGGGGACCCTTTGGTCTCCTGCCCTGCCCTGGTCATTCTTGTGGGCACTGGGTGGAGGCCTACACAGTACTGCTTGCAGGTGAGTGCAGACTCCTGTTGTGTCCAGGCCCCCATCATCCTGGACTGAGAGGCTAGCTCACATTCAGCCTTTAGAAATGTGTTAAAATTTTAGCTGCTTTCTTCTTACTTGCTTTCATGGCAGCCCCGTCTTCCTCTTGTTCTCTGTTAACGATGAAGCACTTTGTGTGGCCTGACTCTCCTCAGAGAGGCTTCTTACTTTTTAGAATTAAATTGCCTTAGTTGTCTTGAGACCTCAGCTTTCCGATGGGTTGAAGAAAAGTTCTGAGCTTTTTCTCGTTGTTAGAGTGGAAGCACCCTGGTATGCTTTCTGCATCCTAACGGGAAGCAGAGCTCCCTGAAAGCCGGCCTTTTAAATCCCAGCCCTACCCTCTCTCTCCAGGACTTTCATTTCCAGGATCTTATCTGCACTTCAGCACATACGATACAGTGAAGTGGTGGTATCCCCTTCCTAGAACCTGCCCCTCAGAACCAGGAGTCCATAGACATCAAATGTGCTGCTGCATAGTGATCAGTGAGTTTCCTGTCTGCAGAAGGTCATTTCTTGTGCCAGTTTCCCACTTGAAAAACAAGTGTGGCGCCACATTTGAGCCTAATCTCCCTAAGGTACCCAGGATGCTCTCGGCTTTTTATGACCTCATCTCACTGACCGCCCCCAGCAGAGAGGTCTTGTGTTTTCATGTGCTTTGTTTCAGCTATCCTCGCACATTCATGTGATACGGGAGCAAGTGGGTGGTGGTCCCTCCACCCTCAAAGCTGAGAGATGCAAGAGGCCTGGATGTGAAGTGTGGCCCCTGGGATCACATGACCCAGCTGATCCCGAACCCAGACTCTCTGATGCAAGCCCATCCCCCGCCTGGACCACACCACTGTGCTGTGTGGTAACTTTAAGGTCTCCTGGGCAAAAAAAAAAAAAAGGCTCCAGTCATTTGTTCAGGGTTTAAGCGATTCATTCTGTGATTCAATCCTGAAACATAAGACAGTCTGGTTTTGCAGACAACAAACAACATCCCAAACTGGATCCTGTCAGCTAGGAAGTTTTGTTTGTTACAGGTTGGAAAGCGAGCCCTGTGGCTGAGCCCCTGGCTGAGGGCTGGTGTCCTTTTGTCTCCTGCAGCTCTGGTCGGCGCCTGCGGTGGGAATTACTCGGCCAGGACTTCTGTGGTCTATTCCCCGGACTTTCCCGATGCGTACGCAACAGGGAGGGTCTGCTACTGGACCATCCGGGTCCCGGGAGCCTCCCACATCCACTTCAGCTTCACCTTGTTTGACATCCGGGATTCCGCAGACATGGTGGAGCTGCTGGACGGCTACACCCACCGCGTCCTGGTCCGTTTCAACGGGAGGAATCGCCCACCGTCATCCTTTAACATCTCTCTGGACTTTGTCATTTTGTATTTCTTCTCTGATCGCATCAATCAGGCCCAGGGATTTGCTGTCTTATACCAAGGTAAGACCCCGGCCTCCTCAGGCTCCCCTCACACCCCATTGTGCTGTGCAGACCTCGGGCAATTTTTGTTGGGAGGACTACATGTCAGGACCTGCCCACTCAACTTGCAGGTCTTCCCACCCCCCGTTTTATAACTTGAACATGCTTCACGATACAGAAACGAGGTGCCACCTGTGAGTTCTGCTATTTTAGTTGTTGTCATGACAGTTTTCACAGGAGGGTTAAAAGAATAACTGAAAGAAAGAGCTGAGTTGGGTGGAATCGGACGGTTCCGAAGAGGCCACTTGGTCCATCCTCCTGCCTCTGAACATCCCAGCCAATCCCCAAAGCCTGGCTTACCATCTTCAGACCCTCCTAACATGGAGCTGCACTCCTGCCCCTGTAATGTGGACACACGTGTGCTAGGCACAGCTCCTTGCCCACACGTGAGAACACAGCAGGTGTCCATGACCTGGCAGTCTCTGTCCTGGACGTCAAGGGCCTCGAGAAGAGTTCAGTCAGTGTGAGGCTACAGGAAAGAGGAGGAGGTCTCCCCGTGGGTGGGGCAGGCTGGAGAAACTGGTAGGATTGGGGCAGACAGATAGGAAGGAAGAGGGCCTTCCAGGCAGAGGGACCAGAGCTGCAGAGGCACAAGGTAAGGAAAACCCTAAAGCGTGTTCAGGTGTCCACGCAGAGACCCGTCAGATGGCTCCTTCAGAGCCAAGGCTGGTAGGTTCTGCTGTGAGGCCAGTGGGGCCAGTGAAGAGAATTGGCCCCCACACTGAACCAGAGAAAACTGCCTTCTCTTCATAACTAGTGGCTCCTCTTCATTGTCTCCACCAGCTCTCCCCCAGCTAATTCCTTTTGATCTTCCAGCCGTCAAGGAAGACCCACCACAGGAGAGGCCCACTGCCAACCAGACGCTGGCTGAGGTGATCACGGAGCAGGCCAACCTCAGCGTCAGCGCTGCCCGGTCCTCCAAAGTCCTCTACGTCATCACCACCAGCCCCAGCCACCCATCCCAGACCGTGCCAGGTAGCAGTTCCCGGGCACCATCAAAGGGGTGGGAGCCACAGAGCTTGGAGGCAGCACCCTTGGCGGTTACAGAAATAGAGTGCTGTTGGGTTTTTCTCTTTCTGAGGCAGGTTTGGGCTCCTGGCCTTGGAAGGACATTTTCTCTTCAGCTTGATTCCTTAGTCCTTAGGTAAAAGTGCTCACCACCAAGATCCAACATGGGTGCCTTTAGTACATGGTTGTTAATCAGCTAATCCAGTGTTTTCTACGGCCCTAAGTCGTAGCTCGCCAAGTGCATCAGCAGTTGCCCGAGCTCTGTGTATTCAGTCATTCAGAAGATACGTAAGTGCTTTAATGCTGCCAGGCTCTGTTGTAGGCACTGGACTGTACGATGAACCACACAAAATCCCTGCCCTCCTGTGGCTTATAAGTGGAAGGAGAAAAACAAGAAACAAAATGAAAAGTCAGTGACCAGAGCTGTGAAGGCAGGTCCTGCAGGAGACAGGTAGAGAGGGGGTAGTGATCTTGTGGTTCAGGCTGGCTAACTTGGTCGCGTACAGACTGTCATGCTCTCTTTTCTGCCGAGGAAGTTGGAGCCTTTATGAGGTGGTAGAGCTGCAGATACCATTCGTGATTCCCTGGACTAGAGGTTTTCCCCTGCAGGACCCACAATAGGAAGTCGGGGAGGAGAACCCCTCCCTGTGTATCCTATTGGTTGTGTATCTGTAGGATTTCACAGGTCACACATCCCATTCCTCAGATAAGGAAACAGGCTAGCGAGTTTATGTAATTCATCTGCGGTTGCACAGTGGTTCCAGTAGCAGAGACAGAATGTGCACTACCCCTTTCAACTCCGAGTTGAGTGTGCTTTGGACCACACTGCCTGCCTGTCTCCAAGAGAGAGTCTAGAACAAGGCGAGGTGCTCTGAAGGCCTGGGGCTCCCGGCCAGCCCAGCTCGAGCTGCGTTCCGTGGCTGCCCCTGCGTGCAGGGAACTCCTCTGCCAGGCCTGCCTCTCTGAGCTGCCAGGGCTCACTCAGGGCCACACACAGACCTCCTTCTGAAAAGCGAGCTCACACACACAGTCCAGTCATCCCTGTCTTTTGCACTTGCAGGATGGACAGTGTATGGCCTGGCAACGCTCCTCATCCTCACAGTCACAGCCATCATAGCAAAGATGCTTCTGCACATCACCTTCAAGTGAGTACGAGCGCCACCCGACTCCGGGAGCGGAAGGCTCAGAGCTCCTTTCCTACTGCGCTTCAGTTGTCTGAGAGCACTTGTAACATCAGAACATAACTCCAAAGCCCTCAGTGCTGGGCATCGTGAGGCCATAGACATTCCTCATTCTCTGCAGAGTGAAATGTACAACTGGACAAATCTCACTATGGTTTGAGGGATTGTGTTTGCTACTGGGTCTAAAGGATACGATTTCAAGGAGAATTGAAACAGTCTGGGCATAAAACAGGACAATTTCCATTTTTTGGCTTGTGCTGGCCCCTTGAAGAGATCTTTACGTAAGAGCAGAGATTCCTAGGCCAATACCAGGCATATTTCCTGATGCCTTCTAGAAGCTGTGAGACATTCTTAGGAAGAGAATTCCAACATTCTATTAACTATTGCTTAATAATTACTTAAGCTTTTAAAAGCTTCATCCTTCAATTGTGACCAATTTGGAAAAAAATATTTTTTCCCTTACTTCCGCTGTCCAGGCTTAACTGTTCTGCCTTCCAGGAAAGGGGTAATTGTTCGTGCTCTGATGTTTATGTACGTACAGAGCGGGGTGCTAATTTTCCTCACCCTCTGCTCTCTCCCCTGTGGTTCCTGTTCCAGACTCTCTCCATTTCTTTATTTTTACCCCAGTTTTACTGAGATGTAATTGACATAAAGGCTCTCTCCATTTCAAGGCCTTCCTGATTATTGGTGTCCTGTAAAAGCTACCTTTTCCCTGACCTTCTGCCACAGACGTTGTTGTACATTAAATGCTGGCTCCTCCATTGCACTGTAAAGGTTGCCCTTGGCCACTTTGGCAGCCCCCATAGGCCTCTCCTCCCTGCACTTTACACTTTTCAGTGGAAACAATGTCCTTATTATTGTTTTCTGAGCTTCTGTATATGTGTTTCTCTTTTTTTTTTTAAGTCACAGTTCACACGTTCTGGGGGAGCCTCTCAGGCACAGTCCCATCTGCATGTCCCCCCACAGCAGGGAGAGAGCAGGATGCTCTCTATAGGGCCCAGCACCATACCCCACGCTGAGGCCCCGGAGCTCATGTCCGACTCCTATCTGACATCAAGTCCCTCTGCAGCTTCCCTGCCAAGCAGCCCTGGGGTCTGGCATGGGGGTGGGGCAGGTGTGGGCAGAAAGGCAGGACCACTCCAAGCAGAGCAGGTTTGCCTTCATCCTATTTAGCTAGGTGAAATTCCAGATTAGTGTCATTTGAAATAGTTCTTCTGCTTAAAAAGAAAGAAGAATTTTGAAAACTCGTAATCTCTCAGGCCAGCCCTTTCCAGATTGGAATAACCCTGCCAGCTGGGTTTTTCGTTCCACTGAGCTGGAACCTGCCCCACTGCACTGCCACCCCACAGGGCCGGGTCCCCCGCACCGCAGTCCCTCAGGTCTCTAAAGGCAGCTGTGAGGTTTCCCAAGGCCTCGCCTCAGCAAATGGCCCGTTTTATAGGTATAGGTGTCTCATGAGGTGGTAGGTTGTTTTGGACACTTTGTTCCATTCTATTTGAAAAATTAAGTTATTTTTGTTTGACAGATCCCATCGAGTTCCTGCCTCGGGGGACCTTAGGGACTGTCATCAACCAGGGACGTCGGGGGAAATCTGGAGCATTTTTTATCAGCCTTCCACTTCAATTTCCATCTTTAAGAAGAAGCTCAAGGGTCAGAGTCAACAAGATGACCGTAATCCTCTTGTGAGTGACTAAAAGCTCCCCTCTCCGTGCCCAGGACACGAGATCCCTCTGAGCTCGAGGACCCTGGGGACCACCTCTCCCGTGGTTTCCTTTGACCGACCCTTCCCTGCCTCTCCCTCGGCCTCTTTTGGGGCACCAGCCACAGGGGCAGCATAGCCTGGATTCGACCTGCTTCATCACTGCACTTAGGAGAGAGAGTGAAAGTCCCAGCGTCGTGCTTCCTGCATCTCTCTCTCTCTCTCTCTCTGATCTAGGAGCGGGGGGTCGGGACAGTGGGGTGAGATGATAGGGGTGGGTGTGTCCAGCACTGGGCTCAGGTACGTTCTAGACAACTGTCAGGTATTGGTTAGGTAGCGCTTCTTCTCAGTTTTGTCCACACGCAGATTGCTTTTCCTGGTCTTTATGGTTTGAAACAGGCCAGGCAGAGAGAGTTCTGAGGCTCTCCCGGGGGTTGGCCTGGTCCTGTACTCTGGGCATTAGCTCCCCAAAGTGTGACGGAGGCCTGTGCTCCATGCTAACTCTGGGGCTTTGCTCTCTGGTTGAGGACGGGCTGCCTCCAGCCTGGGAGGCCCTGTCACGTCAAACCTGACACCTCCACACTCGGGCTTCTTCCTGTGGCTTCTTTCTGCAGCCTGTTGACCAGCAGACAAGTTTGAGGGGTGGTCATAGGAAACATCCATTGGTTTCTTCATGCAGCAGACCCTCCCGAAAGCTTTTCGAGGCGCTCAGTAGATCCTTGCTGGGCTGGGTTTGGTGGCCTCGCCCCCGAGCAGCTCGTGGTGCCGTGGAGCCTGAACCAGGCCCTATCTCGAGATTCCTAAGCTGACTCTCAGTTCAGAACAGGGGGTGTAAACATGGTTGAGCATCCAGGAAGCATAGTGTGACACAGGGTGCCAGCAGTCTCTCCTTTTACATGTCCCTCATTTTAAAAGAGGATGAAAAATTCCCCACGGCCTGTGCTCTCTGCAGCCTCCGTGCCCCTGCTTGTGGGGACAGGGTGGGCTCTGGAATGGCTCAGTGGGGAAGGAGAGGGCTCTTGTCCCTGGTCCCACAACCCTGCCGCCAGACGGGAAGGGGAGCCGCAGAGAGCAGCATGCAGGGTGGGGAGGGAGGGCGTGGGGACCGGAGCCCCTCGGAGGAAAGGCCTCCACGGACTGAGAGCTGCACGGCCATGGGCAGCTGGAGTCAGTGCCATCCCGTCCAGAAGCCCTGCCGTCCGAGAGCAGCCTTGGCCACAGCAGCCGGGAGAGCACCTGGGCCTCCGAAGGCAGGGCCTGGCTTCTGTCAGAGCGCGGCTCTCCGGCAGGCACTCAGGCCATGGGCCTCGGTGTGCCTCTGGCCTCACAGGTTCCTTGTTTGGGGCACTTCGACCCCATCCCCGAGCCCCTGAGCTACTGCCCACTGAGGCCTTCCCTAGGGGTCTGCCACGCTGGCAGCCATTTGCACCCCGTTCCCAGAAAGAGGGTGCATGGGGCCAGCTGGGAGGTGACACCGGCAACCAGGAGAGACACTGGGAGCTGGCAGGGAGAGGGGTGTTCAGAGGGGAAAGTGTGTGTCCACAGGAGGGCCAACGTGCTGTCCCAGTCACTGGGTAAGGCTTTGATCTGAAAAGGGCGGTGACCCCCTGGAGCAGCTGTCTGCCGGCCCCGGTATCTGGAGACAGGCCTGCTGCATGCAAGGACCACTGGAATATACTGACGTGTGCAGTCTCCCCTCCAAGATATTCCTGGCCTTCATGGAATCTCCTCTCAAACACAAGTGTCAGGTGTGTGTGGTCGCAGAGGGCCCTGTGCTGTGAATAAGTCCATGAGCAGCACAGAGGGAATGTGGAATCCTGCCTGGGAGGGCGCCACCCGGCCAGGGGCAGTTGCTCACAGCCGTGGGCTCCCTCTGATCACTGGCCTTGGTGCGTCCTGTGGGCTCGCCTGCCCTCTTCACACTTCGTGACTTCAGGTCACAGTGTGTCTGAGCAGCTGGCACAGCCCTTTCTCAGAGATCCCAGAAGAGCTGTGACCCCAGTGCTGTCCTTCCTGCCACCCTGGGCACAGCCCAGCACTTCAGGATGCACTTACCGTCCCAGGAGCAGCCCCGGAAAACCCACA
Organism: Hippopotamus amphibius kiboko; assembly: GCF_030028045.1. Taxonomy (NCBI): domain Eukaryota; kingdom Metazoa; phylum Chordata; class Mammalia; order Artiodactyla; family Hippopotamidae; genus Hippopotamus; species Hippopotamus amphibius. The sequence goes on along the minus strand of NC_080193.1, from coordinate 5,116,476 downwards.
CCGGCCTCAGGACGGGGTGGGTGGTGGGGGGAGCAGAAAGGGCCATAAATTGTCCCAGGCCCACCTCCATAAATGTGACCCGGCCACGACCTTGGCTGGAACCTGTCAGCCACACCCCTCCAGAGGGACCCCCGTGGCTGAGTAAACACCCGAGACAAAAATTGTCCCAGAAGAGGGGAGGTGCACACCTGGGAGCACCAAAGGAGGAAGCACTTGGTCTGCTAAGAAACCACTTTAGAGGCCAGAAAGTGGGGGTTGGAGGAGACTAGAAAGGGTGGCCCTGAGAAAAGGGTGAGGCCTCCCCTTTCTGGGTGTGAGCGAGGTAACCAGGTTGCCGTAACTTCTGAAGTGTGGGCTGTGGCTCAAGACGCCAGTCAGCCAGGAACCCGCAAAGATCAAAGCTCTCGCAAGCACAGCTGTCCAGGCCCTTAGGCCAAACCCGTGGGGCTGCGCGCCTGGACACGGCCCCACCCGCACGGCCCATTGTCAGCCCCAGGCAGGAGTGGCCGACCTGCTCCGTGTCCGGCCAGGTCGTCCTGACACCAGCGGGGCATGCAGCCCATCACCAAGGCCCCGTGCGTCCTGGCACTTCCTCTTCCCGAGCACTTACAGAGGGACGGCCTCCAAGGTCCCGTCGCCTTGTGTGACGATCACCCCAGGCCTCCCGCAAAGCCAGGCGGGCCCCCACTCTGTAGCCCAGTCACCTGCTGCCCTCTTGGGTTTCCAGTCTCCTCCTTGCTGTTTGATGTCTGCTTTTGCTACCACCTTGGGAATGTTTAACCTTTTGATTGTTTCCTCTGGTGTCTTTGTTTACCTTCCTCACTGTTCTACCTCCTGGCCAGGGCTCTCAGCTTAGCTGCCCTGGCACGGGGTGTTTTCCAGACCTTCCAGCCGCAGCTGCCTTCCCTCAGGCTGGCTGGCTCGGGGGACAGGGCCTCACCCTCTGGCTGCAGACCCCAGGGGGCCCATCTCCCTGGTTCCTGTCTTGCCAAGTTGAACATACTCAACAAGGCAGCAGTGGGGTGTGGAGGAAAGTCTGAGGTCAATCTGCTGCTTCAGAGAGGACGCGCTGTCAGGAGCACATGGTTGGGAGGCTGCCGCCTCGGGGTCCACACAGCGCTAGGACCCGCCCACATCGACTCACCTTCCCGCAGGAATCCTGACTTTGGATGACAAGGCTTTATGTGTAAATATGCTCTTAATATGCAACTTTGAGAATAAAATAGAAACATCATGTATTTTAAAATATAAGATGAAGTGTGACGCACTGTATACAATTTAATATATATTTTTAGGATTTTGTTATTTAAGAAAATGGAATGTAATGGTACTTAACTTTTACAAAAGAGAGAAAAATGTTATTTTTACCGTCTGGAGGAAATAAATATTCTCATTGTTGTAGAAACCGTGATGGGCCGTAGGTCGTCATGTTTACGGGGAGGCTTCCAGTCCCTGGGGCCAGGAAGGTGTCGTGCTGGGAGACCTGGGCTCTCCGCTTCGATATTCCCGTCAGCGTCTCCCAGTCGCTCAGCTCTCGTCACACCTCTGACCCACAGCCGATCTCCGGCTGGTGAGGTCTGACGAGTCGGGATTCCAAATGCACACAGTGCACAGTGGACACAGGGTGGCCACAGGCACGGGCACAGGGCTCTGCTCTCAGAAAGCCTGGGTCCGAAGTGGCCTCGGTTCGGTCGGTCCACCCCCACCTCCTGTGAGATGTACAGCACCTCCGGCTGAGAAGGTCGAGGAGGCAGCGGGCTGCATGACTTTTCGTCCGCGTGGGTTTCCCTGCCTTTCAGAACAGCCGGCGCTTCCCCTCCCTTTCCCTCCGGCCGCTTCCTTTTCAATAACATGGAAGAAGCTCCGGTGAGCGTTGCCCTCTCCTGTGAGGTGCCGTGCACCTTGCAGCCCTTTTAGCGGGTCCTGAGGAAGCTGAGGCCCAGAAAGGAGCAGTAACTGAGAGCACGCCCGAGTCAGCCTGCAGGACTCAGCTCCCACCGTTGGTTCGCTGTGGGGCCAGGGGTGTAAAACAGGGAGGCTCTGAAGGTTTCAGTGGAGGAGCAATGTCCGATTCCTAGTCGAGAGGGACTTCCTGCTTGCATTCGGAAAACAGGTGAGAGTAAGACCAAGGGCGAAGAGGCCAGTGGGGAGATGCCAAGGGCCTGGTGAGGCCCCAGACCAGTGCCGTGAAGGGAGGGGAGGGCCTGAGAGAGGCAGCTGGCCACCTCCACAGGCCAGGGGCCCGGCTCACCCCCCAACCCCACTGCTTACCACGTCACCTTGGGCAAGTGGGTCCCCCAGGGTCCTGTTTGCTCACCTGTCAGGTGAGGGTAATTACAGTACTCACGTCATGGAGTTGCAATGAGTATTACCTGTGGTATGTTTTCAGTAAGTGGTAGCTGTTCCTTGTTATTCTAGAGTGGAGCTGGGGGTGCAGACCAAGGGAGTGTCTAGGGTGATGCCCAAGTATCCTGACTTAGGTGCTGAGGGGAGAGAGGCCAGTCTTTGTGATAAAGGACATAAAAGGCGCCAGATTAGAGAGAAAACATGCTGAGTTCTGTTCGGGTGGAGTCGAGTGAGGTCCCGCAGGACACGGAGGCAGTGCTGTCAGGCCCTTGACAGGCAGCCTGAGACCCAGGGCGGGTCAGGCCTGGGCACCGCAGCCCAAGGAAACAGGGGCGCAGATGACATCCCCTGGGGTGTGTCTGGGGCCACCCAGGAGGCTGCTGAGGGCAGTGTCACAGACACAGGCAGATGAGGGGGAGCCTGGGCAGGACCGGGTTGGGGGGCTGGCTGGTGGGGCAGGAGAGGGGGTAGCCCTGGAAACCAGCCTGCCTGATACAGGCACACAGCCACTGCTGGTTCCGTGAGCCCCAGGTCCAAATTCTCAGGGGGCGATTTGCCGGGCAAGGTCTCCCTGCTTCCGCCAGTTATGGCGAGGAGAAAGGGGGCACGTTACCACCACGTTAGACACAGACGTGTTCTTAAGAGCAGTGCCTGGACCACCTGACTCAGAATCCCTGGTGTGCTTGTTCAAAATACAGGTTCCTGGACCCCACGCCAGACCTACCAGAATCCCCGGGAAGCTTCTCAGTGATGCTGTCACTCACTGAAGTGTGACAACCCTCTTACCTTGAGACGTTTGGTTGGTAATCACCTTCTCTGAACCGAATTGTCCACTTGTAGGCAGTGGCCTTAAGTTCCACTGGCTGCTTCCTCCGCCATCCACAATGTATCGGTTATTCAACTTTGAAGGCTGTGTCACTGCAGAGATTCATCTCGGGACAGAGTGGGGCAGGGGAGGAGAGCTGCACAGCCCAGCAGCCATTGCAGACACTTCTCTGGAAGGTGCTGCCTTGACGCGAGGTTTGTGTCCTCTCCCCTCCTGACCTCAGCCTGCACCCAGGCAGCCAGCCCTAACCTGCTGTGGCCATTGAAACATGATGGCACCTCAAAGGCCAGTTTCCTTCGAGTGTTTATCTTTGAGCTCTCCTCTCTCTCCCAGAAGCTCTTTCCTTCCCTGAAGGAAAATATTTTTAATGGCTGGTAGAAAACAAATGGGGCGGCCTCGCTGGTGAACTTAGAGACGGATCCGCCTGCAGTAGAAAAATAAATACATGCAGCCAGAATGCACACAACTGTCCTGCCTAAAGCAGGGCCAGGAAGAGCCCCCCAAACCCATCTGAGTGGACTCTGGAGACTGCTGACCTTGACCTCATCTCCTTGTTCCCAACTCCGAACCTGTGAGATGGGACACTAAAACCCGTCCACCCGGGAGACAGCACCAGGACAGCATCAGCCTCATCTCTGTCAGGAAACCAAGGCCCTTCTTCCTGCAGAGATGACAGGGCTGGACAAGGGTGACCTTGTCGCCAAGCTTGGGGGGGTCACGTGATCATCCCCTCTCCCCACTGGGCTGTGCGTGCCTGAAACTGCAGACAGTCTCTGGGACGCAGAGAACTGGGAAGCTTTTGTTCCTCTGTGGCGGGGTCAGGTCCCCGTGGGGGATTGTTTTTGCTTGGCTGAAAGGGACACTTTGGGGATAGAATGTTTCAACCTCAAGAAGCAGCAACATTTGCTTGTAGCCGGAAGTCTCCCTTCCTGGTCTCCAGCTGTTGTCTGGAGCCACCAGATCCCTGGTGAATGGGACTACCCCCGGCAACTGGGGGCGGGCAGCACCAGGCTGGACTGGCCGTGGACCAGCCTGTGTCCGGGAGGCCTGTCTCCGGGACAGCCCGGTGGCAGGGACTCCTCCGGCCCTCTCAGTGCTGGTCACTGGGCTCTGGAATGATCCTGCCCACTGTGGATGACTGGGCCGGGGAACCAGGCTCCACAGAGGAGCATTTTACGGGGAAAACAGATCCACGCTGGAGGTCCAGAGTAACTCCTCAGGAAAAAATGGGAGGATCTGAAACAGCCAAGGATCTTGTGACAGAGAAGCTTCAGATCTCTTAGTTCCCTCTCAGGAACGGTCCCCATTGTCCCTGTTCAAAGGAAGCCACTGAACTTCTAAAAATTTAATTGGGAGCCTGCTGCTTTGCACACTGATCGTGTGAATATGTCTAACAAACTCACCTTAGTTGCTGGTACCAAAGATAAAGTCGGATCAAGAACACTCTGGGGGTCTTCCCTGGTGGCGCAGTGGTTAAGAATCTGCCTGCCAATGCAGGGGACACAGGTTCGAGCCCTGGTCTGGGAAGATCCCACATGCTGCAAAGCAACTAAGCCCGTGTGCCACAACTACGGAGCCTGCACTCTAGAGCCCGCAAGCCACAACTGTTGAGCCCACGTGCCACAACGGCTGAAGCCCACGCATCTAGAGCCTGTGCTCCACAGCAAGAGAAGCCACCGCAATGAGGAGTCTGTGCACCTCAACAGAGTAGCCCCCGCTCTCAGCAACTAGAGAAAGCCCACATGCAGCAACGAAGACCCAACACCGCCAATAAATAAATAATAAATAAATAAATTAAAAAAAAAAAAGAACACTCAGTGGGAATTCAAACCTCATATTAGCCAAATATGGGGCAGCTCTTTATGGGCCCCAGGTGAGCTGAGGAAAGAGCTTCCAAATGTGCAAGGATGCCGTTGGTGATAATAGTAGCAGCTACCATTTCTGCAGTACCTGTGTGTGCCAGGCACTGTGCTCAGCCCTCGAAGTCGTCCCCGGGCCAACCTAACTTGGGGACTGAGGCTCAGAGAAGCAGCCCGGCCAGTGATGGGCAAAACCAGGACTGATCCTGCGTCTGCTGGCTCCAAAGCCAGGGCTCCGGGTTCCTCTTGCTCTGCAAACCCTTCCCACTTGGGCAGGGGTGTGGGCTCTGAGGGAGGCCCTGCAGCCCTCAAATATCTCCCCCAGATATCATCCCTGTTGCCTCCAGACAGCCCAGGGAAAGTACAGATCAATTTGCCTGGAGTGAGGAAGGCATCGAACCGACACTTTCCCTGTTTGAGAACACAGCCTCCTTTGGGAATCAGACAAATGTCATGAAGCCTGTCCCGAAAAGATCTCACCTGCAAAAAAAACTACATACAAATTCTGGAGATTCAGAGACACACACCCCCCCGCACCCCACACCGAAACCCTTCCATGGACTTCAGGTTCAGAATGTCTCCATTAAGCCAAAAGCAATGGTACCTGAAAGTTAAAACTAGACCAAAAGAGTAATAATAATCATGATAATAGTAACCGTGGATTCATTTTTTTTTTTATTTTTTTTTTGGCACACAGGCTTAGTTGCTCCGTGGCATGTGGGATCTTCCTGGAGCAGGGATCGAACCTGTGTCCCCTGCATTGGCAGGCGGATTCTTAACCACTGCGCCACCTAGGAAGCCCCCGTGGATTCATTTTACTGATCACTTATTCAGTGTCAGGTACCCACACCAGGAGTTGGCAAACTTTTTCTGCAAAGGGCTAAATAAAAAATCGACTTTACCTTTTGTGGGTTCTAAGGTCTCTGTTCTCTGTCACAACCTCTCGACTCTGCCTGCACTGGCAGCATCCACTGGAAGCACAGCCCATCCCCAGGGACCCCCAAGGACGCCCCCCATCCCCCGCCAGCACTGCAAGTCCTCAAGCTTTCAGGTGACTCCATGAGGGGGTGGGGATTGGCAGTGGAGGCAGGCATCGAGACCCACCCCTAAACAGCCACAGACAGTATATAAACAAATGGCAGGTTGTGTGCCAGTAAAACTTCATTTATGGACACTGAAACCTGGATCTTACATAACTTTCACATGTCACCAAATATTCTTCCTCTTTTGACTCTTCCCCCAACAATTAAAATATGTAAATACCATTCTTAGCTCGCTAGACATAGGAAAACAGGCGGCGAGCCCAAAGGCCAGCCCCTGCGCCATGCCAGCCGCTTCTCATACCTCCTGTTGAGTGCTCACAACAGATGGGTTAGGCCTTGTCATTATCCCCATTTGTCAGATGAGGACATTGAGGCTCAGAGAGGTTAAATAGCTCACTGAAGATGCACAGGAGTCGGGACTTGAGCCCGCCTCCAAGCCTGTTTGCTTTCCTGAGAGACAAGCCTGGTGAGTTTAAATTGTGGAGAAAGGGAAGGAAAAGGTGCTGGTGGGGCAGAAAGGGGGACCCTAATGCACGGCTGCACTTAGCCCTGGGAGCGTGAGGGAGGGTGGGGTGGGGGAGACTCTTCACTTGAATGAGACGCACTGCAGGGGAGGCCGCAGTGCCATGGTTTCCTCCAGAGACAGAGGCCCCAGATCTAGGACAGCTAGTGGCCCTCACATTGTTTTGCGTCTCCCAGGTTCTCTTAATTATAACCAATTTGCCACCCTCAGCAATTTTTTGTTCTCCTTTGCTAATACCCTTGAGTTGAAACCGTGAGCCAGACTCCCAGCCAAATGTTGAGCTAAAATCACTTCCCTTTCCCACGAAGGGAGACCCAGTCTCTTAGAGACTGGCCTTCCCACTCCGCGAGGCGGGCAGGGCGGCCTTTTTGCCTGAGGCCTTGCTTGGCTGGGATCTGCCATCAAATCTCTTAGCAAAGGGTCTTAGCGAAGAATCTGTATCACTTTCTCCGACTCCCTGCCTCCCCTGCTGACTCTCGGGGCAGGAGACTGACGGCACAGGTGGCCTTTCTCTTTGGTTCTCTTTGCCTTTCCTCCGTTCCCACTGAGTCATTTGCAACTTGCGCCCAAGGCTTGGGAACCCTCTAACCCAGAAACACACCCCGGGCCGTACCTCTGTCTTGTTTGGGGTGACAGGACTGGAAGCTGGGGCTGAGGGAAGCAGCCCCTGCTGAGGGGTGGGGGAAGGAGGTGGGCTGGCCGTCACACCTGTGTAGGTAACCTGAGCCAAGCCACCTGGCTTCACTGAGGAAGCCCTGATTCCTCATCAGAAGAGCATTAAGACCATGACCTCTGGACTTGTGGGGATCAGGTCCAGTGTGGACTCTGCCATCACTAGCTCCCAGACCTCGGGCGAGTTACTTTACCTTTCTAACCTCAGTTGACATCTATAAAATAGGTCTAACAGTAGTTTCTCATAGAGTTGTTGTGAAGATTAAATAACATAAAAGTAAAGGGTTTAGTGCTGGCACCGGTGCTGTAATGATTTTCACCTGTAAACTAAGGGTGGTGACACGAACCACCCAGGTCTGGAGAGGGCCAGCGTGTCGGGGGCCTGGTCCATAGTCCCGAACGGGAGCCAGATCACACGGTTCTGCAGCCAGACCTGCCGGCAACCACCAAGAGCACGAGAACCTCAGATGCGCCCTGCCTTTAGGTCTGAAACCCTTTGTTTATGTTTATCAAATTCCAAGCACACAATGCACAAAGTAAGGGCAGTTCGTGCCTTAGAAAATAATTCCTGACTTGGTCCATCCAAGTAACTAATTTCCCCCAATATGTTCCATATGTGGCCCTATTTTATAAAAATATCTACTGACCATCATCTTCTCAGCAACATTATCTATTGGGTGAAAATACCCTTCTCTGCTGGCCTCCTGCCTGCAGGGGATTTCTTTATCTGTTGCTTTAGGTCAGGAACAAATGCAGAATTTGGATGTCCTTTTATTTCTCTCCTGGCCCCAGGTGGGCAAACAGGAAGGCTAAACCCAGCTCCCCTTCCCGCACAGCCCTGACCCTGCTCGGCCTTGCTCACCGGCGCCGCCTAGTGGTAATATCGTAGAGCTGCGGCAGAACGTCAGCCCTGAACGGCGCGCGGCCTCCACTGCTCTGGGCCCTAACCCTGGTGACTAACACAGGACACTCTCTCTCACCACGACACCTAGGAGCTCTCGGATTCTCACACTGTCTGCCCAGAAGGCGAGTCCTCTGCGCCCTGACCCCACGGGACCCAACAACAAGAAGATCTTTATTTAAAAGCATCTTTTATTTCTGCTTACAAAAAGAGCACATCCCATCAGCAGGTAAGTGAGCAGATGAGTTATTCTACTTCCATACTATGAAATTCTAAGTCACCATTCAACACACTTTATTTGATGTATTTATATGTAGTTTGAATCTTTTATATTCTTGAATTACATGTGCAATTTTTTTTCGGGGTGGGGGAAGCATATTGATTTTTTTTTTTTTAATGGAAAGTGTAAAAAACAAAGAGCAACATTTGCCTCTCACTGGCACACTACTCAGAAGAAAGCACTTCTTTCTCCTGTTAAAGAGTCCAATGCTGGGGTGTGTGTTTCCAGGACAGAAAGCCCTGAGAAGCAGCACTTCTCCTGCTTGGGGAATTCACCTGGGGTCCCAAGGCCAGGCTGAAGCTGCTGGCCTGCCCCACCCCAACCTGAGCCACCCCCAGAGGCACCTGCTCCTGTAGGGAGCCTCCCAAAAGCTTCTCCATGGGGCCAGAAGAACAGCCCACAAACCAAAAGGTCCTTCTCTTTGTTAACTACAAAATAAACAACTCCAGCCCCCCTGGGCTACTTGCAGTACAAATGTTTATGCCTTTGGAAAGAGAAAAAAGAAAGACTCTCTTGCAAGTTCTCCCGAGGAGATGGGCGCCAAGTTTGTAGTTAACCCTCAGCAATCGGGGGTGTCTGATCTTCCGCCAGCGGGTCTGCAGCAGGTTGAGGGGGGTGGCTGATGTGGGCTTCTACTATAACTTTTCTTTTGATGGGCTTTTGAGGCCTTGGAATGCTCTCTGGAAAGGACGCCGGCTACATCTTTAAAACTCTGAATTAGGCACTAGGAACTCACCCCGAGAACGTGCCCAACACCACAGCACCCACTCCAGGTGAAGGGTTGTGAGCAGCTACAGCATTCAAACCACTTGTGGCAAGACCCCGATGATGTATACAGAGCCGAGGGGAGCAAGGCCCACTCACCACGGGGCTGACATTTGCTGAAGAGCAGATACTTTGTCATGTCAATGGTGGACACTGATTAAATGCCCGAGGACCAGCCTCCCGGCTGAACTGGACACATTTCATATTATTTCATTTGATCCTCCCAACCACCCAGTAGGGTGGGTATGGTTATAGTCATGTTTCACAGATGAGGAAACTGAGTCTCAGAGAAAGAAAGTCTGCTTTATTTTTTTTTTAGTCTCATTTAATCCCAACTGGTTAGGTCTTCTTTAGATGAAAGGCATCCCTTGCCCAAGGTCATCAACCTGCGAGTGGTGACAGAGCTGGGACTGAAACCCAGGGCTTTGTAACTTCAAAATCACCTCCGGCCATCCCTGTCCATTTATGTTCACTAACACAAATGACAGTTATCACCTTTCAGACTTCCAGAAGCAATGCCGAACTCAAAGGAGCTACCTGTGGCAGCTGAGTGCACAGACGAGCTCGCCCCTTGAAGGTACCCAGAGGGAGTGAGAGGGGCAGCTGTCCACGCCCAGGTCCTGAAGCCCATCATGAGAGGCTGGAGATCTCAAAGGATCAGCCTCCTCCCTCTTTCTAATGGGGAAACTGAGGCCCAGAAGGCAGAATTCATGCCTCCAAGTTGCCACTATGACTTTGCCTCCACAGTCTGTGCCCTTTCCATGGCTGCACAGAGCTTCCTGAAAAAAACTGAAGCTGGTGGCAAGCACCAGACTGGGAAGATGGGGAGAAAGCTGATCTTCCAGCATGTTCCCTGGGCCCTTGGTCTAGGTGGAGGGCATACCCAGTTGCTAAGGGTGTTTCTTCCCTTATGCAAAGTCGGCCACGGACTGCTTCCATCTTTAGCTCCAGCATCTTGTGGATTCAAGGCACCTTTAGTGTCACAGACAGGCAGGGTAGGCAATGTGGGCAGTGTGGCAGAGGGTCTCCAGGAGATTTTAGGGGCAGGACCCAGGAGTGTACTCCTTCATTGTACTTCCTCCCACATCCCATTGGCCGTAACCAGTCACATGGGCTGGGCTGGATACAAGGACTTCTGGGAAATGTAGTCCTGTGAGAGAGGCAGTGTGGGAAATGAAACTGGTGAACTCACGGCACTGTCTCTGCCACAACTATTCAAAATCTCACAGTTGTGTCAGGGCCTGAAATGCCTCAAGATCTGAGGAAGGTCCAGTGTCAGGGCTGCTCAGCACGTAGGAGGAGCAACAGAGAAGTGGGCTGGCCCAGCATGAGAAACACCAGGGGAAAAAAGTAGAAGGCAGAGAGGGTACTGATTTGCAACCAAGCCCCATGTGGCTCACGTCCCTGACATCAATCCAGCCATGGCAGGAGAGGGACAGGATGGTGCCAGAGAAAGAGGCAGAATCTTCCAGATGAATGTTAAGGGAAACCCAATAGCCCTGAAGATGTCCAGAGGAGGCCACACCAGCCAAGAGTCCTGGCCGGCTTTCCAGAAAAGAAGAGGATGTGAGGGAGAGCTGGAAAATGAAAATAAAGAACAGAAGAGAAAAGCAAACACAGGGCCCTGGGGAGTTCTAAGACAACAGGGACTGGTGCCAGCAGGGCCCGCTTCACACGAAGGCTACCTCTGTGGTGACAGAGACCCTAGGTTCAGAAGGGCCCCGTGCTCGGCTCTGCTGTCACCATCTTGAAATTCCTAATAATTTTCAAAGAAGAGGCCCCGCATTTTCATTGTGCATTGGGACCCACAAATTATGTAGCCAGCCCTATGTCCAGCATAATGACCCTGCCTCCACGGCAGGAGTGCTGCCAACAGAGGCTGCTTTCCAGCCTGATGGAACAGCGAGGCAACAGGACATCGATCTGGAGGAAGACTGGTGGGGGCGGTCAGCTCAGGTGTGTCTTGTTCCTTAATGTTCTCAGGTATAACCATTTAGGAGGGACTGGTTTCAGTTTCCACTTGCTCAAGGAGCCAGATTGGGAGGAAACAGGTGCTTGCCGGTGAGAAATTTTTTTTAAAAAATTGGGAATGATGAGCTCTGTAAGAGATGTGATATTGAGCATGACAGATAATAGGTGAAGTCCAGGGACCCAAATGGGAACGTGAGGACATTGGATTAAAGCGAGAGGGAGGGGCGTCAGACTAGGAGACTTGAGGTTCATTCTAACCTTGGGAGTCTCTACCTTCATAGACAAAGAGACATTCAAGGAGGTCTCCTTGTATGTTTTTTTAAAACTAGCCCTGATGTTGGAGACATTACAAAAGCAGGAAATAGGTTAACTCGTCCAAAATGGAAATGGCTGTGGATGGTATTGGTGGGGTTCCTCTTCAAGTCAAAGAGGGATTCAGACACAGCTGGCAAACTGATGGGACCAGCCCTCCATTGCATTACCTAGAACAGGCCACAGCCTAAGGGAAGAAGGAAGCTAGTACAGTGAGCTCAACCTAGACACAAAGCATGGTTCCAAAGAAGAGGGGTGATTAATAACTGCGTCCTGCTATCATTTGTTGAGTAGATGCAGTGCCAGGCACTGGGCTACACATGTGTATGAGTTATACTCTGCTCTGTAACATACCCCATAATTTAGCAGCTTAAAGCAATGAAAATGTGTTATCAACAGTTTCTCTGGGTCAGGATTTAGGAGCAGTTTAGCTGAGTGGTTTTGGTTTAGGGTATCCCACAAGCTTATAATCAAGATATCAGCCAGGGAGGCCCTCATCTGAAGGCTTGTCTGGGGCTGGAGAATCCATGTGCAGGATGGTGTATTCATGCAGCTGGTAAGTCAGTGCTGGCACCTCCAGTTCCCTGCCTCTTAAACCTCTGCGTGGGGCTGCTTAAGCATCCCCAAGACATGGTAGCTGACAACTGGAGTACCTGATGCAAGAGAGAAGAGATGGAAGCCTCAATGTCTTTTATGATATAGCCTCAGAAACCACACTCAGTCATTTCTGCAATGTCCTGTTGGTACTGAGGTCAGACCTGTTCAGTGTGGGAGGCAACTACACGAGGGTGTGAATACCACGAGGCGAGGATCATTGGTGGCCCCCGTGGGGGCTGCCTACTACAGCATGTTGCTTGCATTATCTCATTCAATCATGACAAGAGAGTTGGTAATAATATTTTCCCCTACTCAGAGGAAGAAAGTTTGTTCAGTATCACAGAACAGATAAATAGTAGAACTGGGATTTGAACTCAGCTATCCCTTGGATATGTCTGAGCTCCGTGGTGAGCAGGGATGATGTAAGTGAGGACTGACAGAAATGTTCAAAACCCTGTTAGATGCTGAACTCCAAGCAGCAAGATGTTGCATTTCTCTCCTTTGGAGAGTCCCAAGTGGGAGAGGCATCTTCTTCCCAATTCTCCCGCAGGCCGTGGGGAGTTTTGGCCCTGGGAGGGCACCAGTGAGTAGGAGGTAGAGAAAGGAGCTGCATTTCTCTAATCCCTTCTCACTTCTCCCCAAGAGGAGAGGCTTCTACTTTGAATGAGTCTGATTCCAGAAGAGTGACTGAGTAATGTTTACTAGTGGTCAGCGTCCCTGTTAGAATATCCTTCATGTACACACACACATAGTGCACACATGCACACACATACTCTCTCTCTCCACACACACACACCACATGCATGCACACAACCACACATGCACAAGTGTGTACACACACATGCCCAAACTGTCATACAAATGTGCTCATCATGCAAGTGCACATGCGACACACATACATGCGCACAAGCCACACACTCTTCTCTTAGGGTTTCTGCCTCTGATTGACCAGATGGTTCATTTTTTCCATAAATATTTACTGAGCACTTATGCCTGGCATGGTGCTGGGTACAAAGGATACACTGGCATTAAAAGTAGGTGTGCTAAGCTAATGCAATAAGACAAAAAGAAATTAAAGGTATACTGAGTGGGAAGGAAGAAATAAAGCTGTCTTTGTTCACAGATGACATGGCTATCCATGTAGAAAAGCTGAAAGAATCAATAAAAATCTCCCAGAACTAATTAGTGATTATAGCAAGGTTGCAGGGTACAGGATTAATATACAAAAGTTAATTACTTTCCTATAAACCAGCAATAAACAAGTGGAATTTGAAATTAGAAAAATAATACTGTTTACACAAGCACCCCCCCAAAATGGAATACTTAGGTATAAATCTAACAAAATATGTACAAAATCCATACGAAGAAAACTGGAAAACTCTGATGAAAGATATCAAAGAATAACTGAATGCAGAGATATTCCATGTTCATGGATAGAAAGACTCACTATTGTCAAGATGTCAGTTCTTCCTAACTTGATCTTTAAATCCATATGCAATACCAATCAAAAGCTCAACAAGTTTTTGTTTTTTGTTTTTGGATATTGACAAACTGACTCTAAAGTCTACATGGAAAGGCAAAAGAACCAAAGTAGCCAACACAACATTGAAAGAGAAGAACAAAGTTGGAGGACTAACACTACCTGATGTCAAAACTTACTGTAAAGCTACTATACTCAAGACAGTGTGGTATTGGTGAAAGAACAGACAATCAGTGGAACAGAATAGAGAGCCTGGAAAAAGACCCCCATAAATATGGTCAACTGATTTTTAACAAAGAAACAAAAGCAATATAATGGAACAAAGATAGTCTTTTCAGCAAATGGTGCTGGAAAAACGGGTCATCCACATGCAAAAAAAAAAAAAAAATCTAGACACAAACCTTACACCTTGCACAAAAATTAACTTGAAATGAATCACTGAAATAAATGTAAAATGCAAAACTATAAAGCTCCTAGAAGATAATCTAGGAGAAGATATAGATAACCTTGTATATGGAGATGACTTTTTTAGATATAACACCAAAGGCATGCTCCATGAAAGAAATTGTCAATGAGCTGGACTTCATTAAAACTGAAAACTTCTGCTCTGCAAAGACAATATCAAGAGAATGAGAGGACAAGTGACACGCTGGGAGAAAATATTTGCAAAAAACACATCTGACAAAGACTGTTATCCAAAATATACAAAGAACTCTTAAAACAACAAGATAATAAATAACCTGATTTTTAAAATGGGCCTAAGACCTTACCATACATCTCTCCAAAAAGGATATACAGATGGCAAATAGCATGTGAAAAGGCGCTCCAAATCATATGTCATCATCGAAATGCAAATTAAAAACAATTAGATACCACTGCACACCTATTAGAATGCACCAAATCTGGGACACTGACAACACCAAATGCTGGTGAGGAGCAACAGGAACACTCATTCATTGCTGGTGGGAATGCAAAACACCACAGCCACTTTGGAAGACAGTTTGGTGGTTTCTTACATAACTAAACATACTCTTACTATATCATCCTGCAGGCATGCTCCTTGGTATTTACCAAAAAGAACTGAAAACATGTCCACATAAAAAACCTGCACTTGGATGATTATGGCAGCTTTATTCATAATTGCCAAAACTTGGAAGCAACCAAAATGTCCTCCAGGAGGCGAATTCATAAATAAACTGTACTACTACTACATCCAGATGATGGACTATTATTCAGCACTAAAAAGAAATGAGCCGTCAAGCCATGAGAAGATGTGGAGGAAACTTAAAGGTGTTTCACTAAGTGGAAGAAGCCAATCTGAAAAGGCTACATACTGTGCGATGACAACTCTAAGATATCTGGAAAAGGCAAAACTATGGAGACAGCAAAAAGATCGGTGGTTGCCAGAGGTTAGTGGGAAGGGAGGGGTGAGTAGTCAGAACACAGAGGATGGTGAAAATACTGTGTATGATACTTTGATGGTGGATACATGTCATAATACATTTGCCCAAACACATAGAACGTACACCAAGAGTGAACTGTAGTGTGAACTGTGGACTTCAGGTGATAATGACATAACAGTGGAGGTTCATCAGCTGTGACAATTGTCCCACAACCATCTGGCTTGCTTCAGGCAGGTCCCAATTTTCTTACCTCATCTGGGACCCCCGGGGGTCCCCCTGTGTTCTCTCAGTGAAACAGCACACAGCAAGCCACAAACGCCAGAGTGGACGGAAGAAGGGACACCCCAGAGGAAGCCATCCCTGGTCACAATATATTTTATCACCTGTACAACCACATAAAGCCTTCTGTGGCTTGCTCAGGATCAATGGCCACAATCATTTAATGGCAAAGGGAGACTTGTCACTCGGTGACATCAAAGGTCCCTAGGCCCAGTGCAGGCTTCTCTGAGAATGTCCCAGAACCAAGTTGTATATTATTTTCCTGTTTGTCAGTGTCCTAGTGTGTTTATTTCACTGGGCGACCTGGCGGGAAGCAGGATTTGGGCATCCTTGGACCTCCCATCTGGACACCAGCCCTGAGGACCACAATCCCAACATGACTTCAACCACAGGCTTTTGGCACCAGTGGGCACCCTGGGCACCCAGCAGAAGACAAAGGTAGCGGGTAGTAACAGGCAGAGCAAGCACTGGTAGGTGGGCCGTGCATGCATGTGAGAGAGCCTGGGGGCCCTAGGATAGCACGTTGAGACTTTGCAGGAGGCTGGTCACCCCATCTGTGGACCAGGCCTGCCTAATTTACCTCTGGTTACAGATGCCTTCCAATATGCCAGGACCAAGTAATTTAAGTCACAATCTGGAATATCTGCCTGTCAGAGCTGGAGGTCGTGCTCTGTCCCAGTGCAGGCACCCCCTATAGCAACCTCGGCAGGTGGCCCTCTACCCTGCATGCACCTGCCTGTGGCAGGAAGCTCATGCCTCTGCAGGCAGCTGCTCTTGCACTTGGCAGGTGTGACTCTTACCTGTCCAGTCTTACCTGGACTCTTATTGGCTCAGAAACATGGGCCTTGTCCTGACCTTTCTCTCAATCCCATCCACTGCCCTTTATCCCTCTGCCACTGCCGAGGCCAAGCCATAAGCACCCCTTGCTGGGTGACAACAGTAGTGTCCTCGGTGGTCTTCCCCCTCCTGTGCATTCTCCACCCTCCCACAGTGGGGCCCTCCTGAGCCCAGGGCTGACCAGCTCCTTCCATAGCCGGACACCAGCCCTAGGAACCTTAGTGCCCCCAGGATAAGGGGGCTTCCAGGGCTTTTATGACCTGTCCTCAACTGCCCTCTCTGACCTCACTGATGATGGTGATGGTGATGGTGATCGGAGGAGGAAGAGGAGGAAGAGGAGGAAGGAGGAGGAGGAGAGGAAGAAGATGATGGTGATGACTGCCAACACTTGCACAGCACCTACCAAGCTCCGGACACGGTTTAAATGCCCTAAACTGCCCTGCTGACACCTTGGTTTTGGCTCAGTGAGACCCATTTCCAACGTCTGACCTTTAGAATGGTGAGAGAATGAATCTGTGTTGTTTGAAGCCACCAAGTTTGTGGTAATTTGTTACAGCAGTCAGAGAAAACTAATACATCCTCTTAGAAATTTAAACTGAGAACTTAAAAAATATATTAATTTGTTTCAAAATAACAATAAGTATATTTCTTGTTAGCATAAAAATATTTTTATTTTAAAGTAACTATATTTTAAAAAACATTGTGAGAAGATGGCTTTTTAAAAAATATTTTTGTAAATCTGTTTATGTCTGACTCCACAGATGAGAGCTCCTGCATTCCGTCTGTTGTGATGTATTGTTTTCATTGAAAATATGAAGAAAATTCAGCCTCATACAGATAGGAAGGTGGAAAAAAAAGAGAAGCATTTCAATGGCTTCTTCAGACAACAATGGCTATTCTTCTTTGATATAAACTAAAACGCAAAATTGGCAGTTTCTCAAAGGTTAGTTGCAGTGTGGAATCTGAAACCATATCAATGGTCTTTGTTATGACGGCCTTTGAATGATTCTGGCCTTGATTCCCCTTTGCTGCCCAGAGGAGCTGGCAGTCCCCTTGCTGGGGAGGGGGCGGGGGGGCAGGAAGGTGCTGAAGGTAACTTAGCCCTAGTAGGAACTGGGCCAGGGAAAGGACAGAGGTGACAATGGGGTGGGGGTGGCAGAGCAGTTCATGACAGTGGCATTGGACACAACCTTTAGAGGCTGCCAGTGACAAGCTGCCACTGCCCCATCCCCTCCCCATAGCCAGTTACAACTCAAACAAAACTAACCATAAGACCTAAACCTTCATGCATGTTGGAATTAAAATAGCTTCTTTCTAAATCGTCTGCCATCTTTTAGCCAGATTCTGGCCAAGTTTGTCAAAGCCCATCTCTGCTAATCACTCTGGTCCTTGGGTATCCAGCCTGCTGGGAGTTAAGACAAGCTGAGTGTGAGCACAGGTCCTGCTATGCACCAGGCCCATGGCCCTCGGTGTCTTCCTCTGTACAGCAGGCATCTTAATACCTGTCCACCAGGGTTGTGAGGAGGTGAGGCTCATGAGGCGTTTCAGCCAGCGCCTGGCAAGTGCAAGCTCAAGTTTGCTGTTATTATTGCAGGAAGGCAAGCGGCCTTCCAGGTGCCTCCAGCTGGCTCCTGCAGCCCAGATCGTTCAGCAAGTGCCCAGGGCTTGGCAAGGTCGGCTGAACTGTCCACTCTCCCCGCAACTCCATAACTTGGGGTTTCTCTGGAAGCCTCAGGGCTGGGGATGGAGGTGTCAACGCAAATAATCAACAAACAATCTATAATAGAAATAGAAGAGTTTGATTTGAGTCAAACTGAGGACTGTCGCCAGGAAGACAGCCTCTCAGATAACTCTGAGAAACTGCTCTGTAGAAGCATGGTTTTCAGCATAGTTTTATGTCTTGTCAGAACAGAGAACATCAAACAAGTCAGGGATACATTCCTTCAAGTGTAAAACAAAAACAAGCATGTATACAGCAAGTCAGTATGGGCTTGGCACCAGGGAAGGAAGGCTTGGCACCAGAGGAGTGCCAGCACTGGCATCCCAGGAAGGGAGACATTTAATCTTTATTTTTAACATGATCATTCTTTACTTCTGTTCAAAGTGCCCTTTTCTTTAATCAAAGCAGATGGACAATGTATGTTTAATAGGCCACAAACAGGCTGTACTAGTTAGCATAAAATTCAAGTTAACGCATGTGTAAGCCAGAATGACTTCCCCAGATCTCAATACGTGAACATTTCTTTTACCAGAGGAATACAAGGAAATGTCTCAAACACAAGCAACGTCTCCATTTCCCCTTCCTGCAGAGCCCAGAGCCCCTGCGGCTGCTTCCAGAAGGATGGCACCTGGGAGGCCAAGGGGGAGGAGGGGAGCAGGTCAAGGAGGCAGCACACTCGTCCCACAGACTTGAAGCTTGCAGTGGACGCTCAGAAGGGGACTGTCCAGATCCCTCTTCCAACCAGGGCACCCATCCCACAGCAGCCCAGAGCTTGTCCCAGCAGCCTGCCCCAGGAAGCGGGAGCACGTGGCTGGATGTCCTCCTTTTTCTTCCTTGGGGGACCTGGTCCGCCTTTGGGGCTCACTTTGCACAAGTCTGAAGGGCCACCCCAGCAGCAGAGTCCCGGTGGCTGGGGCAGCTCCCCCTGCCAGGCCTGCCTTCCTGAGAACAAGCTCCAATAACCTACTCAAAGTTCTGGGGTCTCCAAGCTGCCCTCAGGGAGTCCGCCAAGGGGGCTGGGGCCTGTGGGTGGTCCAGGTGAGCCCCTCACCCTCCTAGTCTCAGGACCTCCCCCAAAGGACTGTAGGAGCCTCTGGCTGGGGAGGGGAGGTGCATCCAGTGGCACATGTCATACCCCCCGCCCCTCCCCCGCTTAGCAGAACCCTCCCACCACCACCTGACTCAGAGGCTGAGCAGTGCCTGGAGTGGCCTGGAGCCCACCCATCTCCCCCACCCCAGCCCTTTCACACCAGGACAATTCACCGTCGGATAGTAACAGAGCAATGGGAAAGGGAAAGAGAATATAAAAGAAGAAAAGTCCAGAAATGACTTCCAAGCTGCTGGAGTCTATAGGAACAGCCAGAATTTGCCCCAGAAAGGAGTGTCTTTTATTAGGAAAATAGCTTGTGACCTTTTGCTTGCGAGAGGCTCTGGGAAGTTTCTGTAACCCTTGTATACAGAGCAGCTGTATACAAGGGTTACAGAAACTTGCTGAAATTCCATTTCAGATATGAATTGGGTCCCTTGAAGGGAAGAAGTGACAGGCAGAAAATGAAGTCAGCTTGACTCCCATAACCAGGAATTCGAGGGGTTGATGTTTTCCGATGGAGCTGGACCCAGGGAGATGTTGTCACAGGGGCCGCTATGTGTCGCTGCACCCCTCTTGACTCTGCCTGCTTGGTGCAGGCACTCCCCACTTGCAAACAGGCTGGCAGAATGCACTGCTGGGATTGTCCCAGCCTGGGGGCATGTGATCTCTGGGCGAGTGGGCATTGCTTTGTGATTGACAGCCCCATCACCAGAAGCAGCAAGGTAGTGGTTCCCCCAAGGAAAGGACACTGATAAGCAAAACTTCCACTCCCCTGAGTCCCTGGGGGAACATGTCAGGGTGGAGAGGAAGGGGCCAACCCAGCAATACAGAGGCAAGTGGATGCTGATGGAGATGCAACCAGAGAGAGTCTCCCTGTGATCAGAGAGCAGGGAAGTCCCCTTGAAACCTCACATGTGTTGCGAGGGAAAGGGGAGGGATGGAGAGAGAGATGAGGATGGGGCCCCCTGCCTTTTCTGCAGACTTCAGGGACAATAGGCAGAGTGCTGATTTCTTCTATTCAGCCTTTGCATCTTAAGGGGAACAGAACCCTAACCTTCCCTGATGGTGGAACTCCACCCTCAGCTGCGGACTGCAGGAGGGGGTCTCTGAGGCATGGTGGTTTTGCTCCAAGGGGCAGTTCTGCCCCTGGCACAGGAAGGTGGACAGGAGAACCAGGGCAGCCCCATGGAATTCCACTGAATTAGAGAGGGGAGGTCAGAGGGAGAGAGTCCCAGAGATGGGTCAGACTATAGACACCTTCCCCCCGCCCCCGCCCCAGAGAGAATAGCCCAGACAGACTTGGTTGTCTCCTGCTCAGAGTCCAATTCTTACCAGCCGTTAAGTCCTCAACGTCCCCCTCCTCCCTCACCCCTGACCCTCTTCCACCCCTTTGGGCAGCTGTCTGGCTCCCTGTAGGTTTGTGGTAACCAGCCTTCATGATGGCCCCCATGATTCTCACCTGATGGTATTCACACCCTTGTGCAGTCCCCTCCTGCAATGAGCAGAGCTGACCCGTGCATCCAATGGGATAGCATGGAAATGGTGGCGTGTGGTTTCCAAGGGTTGGCCATAAAGACGTTGCAGCGCCTGCCTTCCTCTCTTGGATCACTTGCTCTGGGGAAAGCCAGCCACCATGTTGTAAGGACACTGAAGCAGCCCCATGAGAGGCCTGTGTGATAAGGAGCTGAGGCCTCCAGCCAAGAGCCATGTGGGGATCCATCTTGGAAATGGGTCTTTCAGCTTCAGTCAAGTCTTCAGGTGATGGTACCCCCAGCCAGCATCTTGACCTCAGTCTCAAGAGTGACCTGAGCCAGAACTGCCCAGCTAAGCTGTTCCTGAATTCTTGACCCAGAGGTACTGTGTGAATTAATCAATGTGAATTAATCAATGTGTATTGATGTCTTAGGTTCATTTGTTATGCAGCAACAGATAACTAATACAGAGTTCCTCAGAATTTAGAGGATCTAGGTGTGGAGGAAACAGGTTCTGCGGCAGCCTTTGTTGGTGGCTGGATTCTTCAGCCCTCAGATCCTTGGGCTGTGGCCTCTTGGCTCTACCAGGAACCAAAAAGATCTGCACCCAGCTCTGCAGAGTGACTGAGGGTGCAGCTCGGCCACCTTCCTCAATGGGTAGAAAAGTGTGTGTGTGTGTGTGTGTGTGTGTGTGTGTGTGTGTGTGTGTGTGTGTGTGTGTGTGTTTGAGTGATGAGGGGTCGCTAGGACTACTGTAAAAAAATACCATAGACTAGGTGGTTTAAACAACAGAAATGTTTTTTATCTCACAGTTCTGAAGGCTGAAAGTCCAAGATCAGGATGCTGGCAGGTTTGATTTCTCCTGAGGCCCCTATCCTTGGCTTGCAGATGGCCACCCTCTTGCTGCCTCTTCACATAGTTGTCCCCGTGTGCATGTGCATCCCTGGTATCTCTTTACGTATCCAAATTTCCTCTTCTTATAAGGACTCCAGTCATATCAGATTTGGGTCCCCCCCAATGGCCTTGTTTTAACTTACCTCTTTAAAGAACTTATGTCCAAATGTGGTTACTTCTTGAGATATTGGGGATTAGGACATCAACATACGAATTTGGGAGCGAATTCACCCTATACAGGTACTGAGAGCTTAGTTTTTGTCTGAGCCAAGGAGCTGTAGGCAGTGGGGAGGAGCATAAAAGAACTGGGTGTGGGAACAGGACCCATGATCAGAGGAGGAGAGTGAGGCTCAGGGTAGGCTGCCTGCCATAGAGGTCTTTCTAGGAAATAGAGGAACCAGTACCCAAACATACAGTGTCTGTACCCCACCTGAGTGGGCACAGAATCCAGTGGGGGTCTCTCTGTGGCCAGAGCTTCATTGGTAGGCCCAGTCTCCACATCAAGGCCTAAGGCCTTCAGGAGGGTAGAAATTGGAACTTGGCTACCAGCCCAGCCCAGCAGAGGGGACCTGTGAAGGAGGTAGCCAGGGAGGCAGCCATGAGGGTCACAATGCAGACAGGCCCAGGGCCAAGATGACATTGAACCTGTACCTCCCTTCTGGACCTCTCCTTTTCAGAGCCAAGTGTTTGCCCACAGACCCTGGGCAGACTATTTCTGTACAGCCTCAGCCTTAGCTATGACTGAGAAATATTCCTGCAGTTTCTGCAACAGCCCCTTCCTTTCTCTTTACCGTCTGGACCGGCTCAGGATTTCTCCACATTCTTTTCAACTTAATTGACATTTATACAACTTCCCATCCCAAGACAGCAGAATGCACATTCTTCTCAAATGCACATGGAACGTTTAGCAAGACAGACCATATTCTGGGCTATAAAACAGACCTCAGTGAATTTTAGAGGATTGGAGTGAGCTTCTGCCTTAAACTAAAAGGGAAGAAGAAAAAGGAGGAGAGCAGGAGGAGGAGATGGGGGGGTGGTGGAGGAGGAGGAGGAGATTAGTGAGACCCAAACTAAGCAGAAAAAAGGCATAAAAATCAACATGGAGATCAAACAAATGGAAAACAGAAAAATAATAGAGAAAATCACCGGAAAAAAAACAAAACAAAACAGGCTCTCTGAGAGCAATAAAATTGGTTAACCTCTAGCCAGATTGCCCAATAAAGAAAGAAAGGAGACACATTACAGAAGTGACATCACTATAGATTCTATAGATATTTAAAAAACAAAAAGGAATATTTTGAACCACTTTGTGCCCAAAATTTTGGCAATTTAGATGAAATAGACAAATTCCTTGAAAAGACATGATTTACCAATGATCATTCAAGAACCAAGAAGTACCCCAAATACCTCTTTATCTATTAAAGACTTTGAATTTATAGTTAAAAACCTTCCTACAAACAAAACTTGAAGGCTAAACAGCTTCACTGGGCCTGCAAATCCTCCCAACATTTAAGGAAGAAATAATACCAATTCTATACAAACTTTCAGAAAGTTGAACAGAAAGAAATATGTCCCAATTCATTCTATGAGGCCATAAATTCAGCTGATACCAAAACCAGACAATAGTATTTTGAGAATAGAAAAATTACAATATCACTCATGAACATAGAAACAAAAATTCTTACCAAAATGTTGGCCACTTGAATCAAATAATATATAGCAAACTCTCTTGTTTTTGTCTTTCTGGGGATGTCTTTATTTCACCTTCAGCTTTAAAAGATAATTTTTCCTGAATATAAGATTCTTGGCTGACTTACATTTTTCTGTTCAGCACTTTGTCTCCATTGTTTCTGATGAGAAGGCAGCTACTAGTCTTATTGAAGTTCCTCTTGTATGTAATGACATACTTTTCTTTAGCTTCTTTTAAGAATTTCTTTTTGTCCTTGAACTTTTTTTTTTTATGATGATGTGTTTGGGTGTGGAGCTGTTTGCATTTTTCCTATTTGGTGTTTGTTAAGCTTCTTAGATATGTAGATTATTGTTTTCATCAAATTTAAGGAGTTTTCAGTCATTATTTCTTCAAATAGTTTTTCTTCTCCCCTTTCTCTCGCCTCTCCTCTGCTGCTCCCATTATACATGTGTTGGTGCACATAATGGTATATCACATTTCTCTAAGTCTCTGTTTATTTTTCTGCATTCTTTTCTCTTTTCATTGTTCAGATTGTATAGTCTCTGTCAGTCCATCCTAGAGTTTGCTGATTCTTTCTGAGCTGAAATGTGAGGTGGGGAGAGGGAATATGCCATATCTCAAATGCCACAGACTCTTGCTGTTCTGAGATTTACTAGATTTTCTTGTATAAATGTTTCTTTGTTTGTTGTATGCCCTTAGGGCAATTTCCAGAGACTTTAAATGTGTGGTTTTTTTTTTTTTTTTTACAAATAGTTTTTATCAATCATAGTTATTTCTCTGGGGAGAGGGGCCACAGAGCTCTTCACACCACTATTCCAGAAGCCATCTCTGAATATATGATATATAAGAGAGTAATACATCACAACCAACTGCAATTTCTCTAAAGAATGCAAAGTTGCTTTAACATTGGAAAATCCATCAGTGTGATTCACATATTAGCAGACTTAAAAATGAAAACTATAAGAGTATCTCAATAAATGCAGAAAAACATGCATTCCTGTTCAAAACTTTAAGAAACCAGAAATAGAAGGGAAATTCCTTACCTAATAAAGGACATCTACAAAGAAAAGAAAAAAAAAAAACACCCACCACCAAACCCCTAGAGCTAACACCTTAATGAGGGAAGACTGAATGCTTTCCCCTAAGATCATGAACAAGACAGGCCTGTCTACTCTCACCACTTCTATTCGGCATTGTACTGGAGGTTTTAGCCAATATAATTTGGCAAGAAAAAGAAATAAAAGGCATCTGTATTTGAGAGAAAGGGAAAAAACTGCCTTTATTTGCAAATAACATTTATGTCTATGTTGAAAATCTGATGGAATTTACAAAAAAGCTACAAGAACAAATAAGTGAATATAATAAAGATGCAAGATACGAGATCAACATACAAAAATCAATAGTATTATTAGCAACAAGCAATTGGAAATTTAAAAAAATTTAAGTCTTTACAATAGCATAATAATATGAAATGCTTGGAGAATAATACAACAGAAAGTGTGAAACATACAGAACATTGTTGCAAGAACTTTTAAAAATTTTTTATTGCAGTATAGTTGACTTACAATGTTGTGTTATTGTGAAAAAAATTTTAAAGTCTAAGTGGAAAGCTATGCTGTGTTCATGGTTGGAAAGACTTAATATTGTCGAGACGTCAATTCTCCCTAAATCAATCTACAGTTTCAACATAATCCTGGTTGAAATCCCAGCAGGACTTTTGGTAAACATTGACAAGCTGATTCTAAAACTTATATGGTATACACTACCAATGAGAAAAAAAAATCAAATTGTACACTTTATATTTTTTTATAAATTTATTTATTTTATTTATTTATTGGCTGCATTGGGTCTTTGTTGCTGCACACAGGCTTTCTCTAGTTGCTGCGAGTGGGGGCTACTCTTCATTGTGGTGTGCAGGCTCCTCATTGTAGTGGCTTCTCTTGTTGTGGAGCACAAGCCCTAGGCGCATGGGCTTCAGTAGTTGTGGCACATGGGCTCAGTAGTTGTGGCTCATGGGCTGTAGAGCACAGGCTCAATGGTTGTGGCGCACAGGTTTAGTTTCTCCGTGGCATGTGGAATCTTCCCAGAGCAGGGCTCGAACCCATGTCCCCTGCATTGGCAGGCAGATTCTTAACCACTGTGCCACCTAGGAAGTCCGTACACTTTAAATATATGCAGTTTATTGTATGTCAACTGTATCTCGATAAAAGTTCTTAAAAAAAAAAAGAAATGGACACTTGGAAAAAATAAAATAAAGTAAAAGTTATGTGGAAATGCAAAGGACTTCGAATAGTCCTTTAAACAACTTTACAAAAGAAGAACAAAGTTGGAGGACTTAAATCCATGACTTCAAGGCTTATTATAAAGCTACGGCAAAGAAGACAATGTGGCATAGGTATAAAAATAGACAAGTAGTTTAATAGAACAGCGAACAAAGAGTCCAGAAATAGATTCATATATGTATATGGTCAACTGACTTTCAATAAAAGTGCAAAGGCAACTTCATAGAGAAAGGGCAGTATTTTCAACAAATGGTGCTGAAACAATAATAGTGTCCCCCCATCCCCAAGATATGTCCACATCGTAATTCCTGGAACCTGTGAATGTTACCTTATTTGGGAAAATAGTCTTTGTAGGTATAATTACGTTAAGGATCTTGAAATGAGAAGAGCATCCTGGATCATCTGGGTAGGCCCTAAATCCAATGATAAGTATTTTCATAAGAAACACGCAGAGGAGAGACGTACAAGGAAAAGGTGGTATGAAGTCAGAGGCAGAGATGGGAGTGATGTGACCAGGGAATGCCAGACAGCCACCAGAAGCTACCAGATATGAGGAAGGGATTTTCTCATAGAGGTCCCCAAGGGAGCATGGCCCTGCCAGCACCTTGCCTTCAGACTTCTGGCCTTCAGAACTATTAGAGAATAAACTGTGTTGTTTTAAGCCACCAAGTATGTGGTAATTTGTTATAGCATCCTCAAGAAACTAATGTAGACATCCATATGCAACTTTTTTAAAAAAAGAACTTTGATCCATGCCTTGCGCTATATATAAAAATTAACTGAAAAATAGAGCATAGGGACTTCCCTGGTGGCACAGTGGTTAAGGATCCGTGCTCCCAATGCAGGGGGCCTGGGTGTGATACCTGGTCAGGAAACTAGATCCCACATGCGTGCCACAACTAAGAATTCATGTCATAACTAAGGAGCCCACATGCTGCCTCTAAGGAGCCCACCTGCCACAACTAAGCCCTGGTGCAGCCAAATAAATAAATTAAATAAATAAATATTTAAAAAAAAACCCACTCCATATAAAAAAAAAAAAAGATCATAAACCTAATGTAAAACCTAAAGCTATAAAAATTCTAGAAGAAAAGATAGGAAAAGAAAATCTTTGTAACCTTAGGTTAGGCGAAGATTTTTTAATTTATATGCTCCTGCATATCCAACACCAAACCTGAGCTTGGGCTCTGAGTGGGCACTCAGCATATGTGTGTGGGGGACAGTGAGGCCACTCCCTGAACGGGGCCCAGGATGCTTGGGCCACAGAGCCAGCATTGAATCTCCTGAGGATTCAAGTCGGCCACGTTCCACCCAGCAGGAAAAATTCAGAGCTGACATTAATTCAGACCCCACATACATGATTCTTACTGAGTAAGACATGGAGACAATCTCGCCCTTTGTCGGAACTGTGGGAGTCTTACTTGCGCGTAGAGAGAAGCCAGTCTGAAATCAGTTGCTTTTTGAAACGATCAACTCAAGAAATTAAGGATTCTGTCAGCATGCCCTGAATTTCTGAGCCCAGCAATTAATTCCTTCTAGATTAAAGGATTGTTGTGTTTCTAATACATTATTATGCGGAGTGGGCTTGCTGTGAATTTTAAAACTTTAGCTAGAATCCTCATTAACTGGGACCTTTTATCTGTGTGCAACTTCTAGAAGAGGCCAATGGCTAGAAAGTGAGCTGACACATCCAAAAAGAAAAAAAAGCATCCCAGGGGGCGTCCTGATGCACATTCAGCCCAGGCAGCTGTCCTCTCTCCTACTGGTAACAGGGCCATTTCCTCAGAAGGCGCCAGGCCCAGGCTGGACCTTGTACATCACCCCACGAATCCTCTCCCTCCCTGTCAAGTGACACAGTTGTTATCTCCAGGTTCCAAGTGAGGAGACTGTGACTGGTGAAGGGAGGTGAGGACCCCTGCTCAGACCCATGATGGCCCAAGTCTGTCTAACCTCCAGGCCCCATGCCCCATCCCACTTTCCACTGCATCCCCTATCCCTGGACAATGAAGATCACTGTGCAGAGGATGACCCCAAGGCCTTTTGAATCCACCATCCATCCAAGAACCATTCCATCTCAGAGTGGTACCCAGGTCCACTTACCTGCTGGGAGTGAGGCTCCACTGGGCCCTGGGGAGCCGGGAGGGGGCCATAGAAACGCAGCCGTGTGTGAGGCAGAGGGTGAACCAGAGGCCAGGGGCTCCAGCCCATGTCTGGGAACCTCAGGGTTCTCTCCAGCAGGGTCCAGCCTGGCTGCACTTATGGTAGAACCTGAACTCAGATGCAACCCTTGAGGGGAGATTTCCAGGACCCTGGTCAGATGCTGGCTGAGCCACGCCACATAGCCTGGGTCCCCCCAGTATTTTGGTCAGTCCTCCTTTTTTAGTTCACACGGGTTCCTATATATAGCCTGTGTGCACCTAGCCATTTCCTCACCCCACCCCAGCTCTGGAGAGGCCGGGAAAAAATGCCTGTCCCCCTCCTTCCCCCGCAGTCCAGTGCGGGTCCCTAGAATCCTGGGGTCTACTCCTAGAAACTTTAGAAACTCAAAAGGGAGTGGATCAGGAGGTCCAGCCCCCCCCAAGAAAAACGCTGCCTTCCAGCTCCCCAGACGAGAAGTTGGGAGGTAGGCCACGGTCTGAGGGCCTCCTTCCTCCCAATCCACAGTGCCCACCTGGGGCAGAGGGGCTGCTCAGCACCTCCTCCCAAGGTGGCTGGAGCTCGCACAAAGCCACTCGCAATACTCTTCTCGTGAAACGTAAAATCTAAAGGAAATTCTGATACATGCTGCAACATGGGTGAACCTTGATCAAAGGACATTATGCTGTGAAAGTAGGCAGTCACAAAAAGACAAACACTGTATGATTCCACTTACATGAGGTCCCTAAAGCAGCCAAATTCATAGAGATAGAAAGTAGAATGGTGGTTGCCAGGGGCAGGAGGGGAGGACGGATGGGGAGTGTGAGTTTAACGGGGACCGGTTTTCAGTTTTGCAAGATGAAAAGAGTTCTGAAGATGGGTGGTGGTGACGGTTGCACAACAATGTGAATGTACCTATTGCCACTGAACTATACACTTAAAAATGGTTAAAATGGTAAATTTAAATGATGTATATTTCACCGCAAATTTTTTTAAGTTAAAAAAAAAATCTAAAATTTCCCTCCATCAAGCATGCTGCTATTCCCATTCTCCCACTGAATCCTGCCAGCAACATGTGGAGGTAACGTCTACTATTGTCCTCATTTAATAGGTCAGAAAACCAAGACGAGAGAGGTGACATGAGCGGCCTGAGGTCACCCAGCAAGTAAGTGCAGGGCCAGGGCCCCCCCCCAGGGCCAGACTGCAGGACCTGCTGTCTCCCACCTGGGGCCCTGGCTACAAATGGAGCCGTTCCTCCCTGACCACTGGCCAGAGCTCTGATCCGATTCCCCTGGCCAGGGGCGGTGAACAGGATCCAGATGGTGGTTCCCCCACTGCCCAGGATGGGGCTGAATTGGAAACCCCTCTGCCAAGGTTTCCAAATGCATCCCAGACTTCTGTCCTGGAAGTGCCTGGTGCCCTCCTGCTGGGGTGGTGCGGGACAGAGAGGCAGCTGAGCCTGGCCACGGGCCTGGACAGTGACTCTTGGTGGGGGCAGGGAGTTGGCACCAGCCCTAGGTACCACCACAGGCCCTGGAACGCCCAGTTTCCTCAGACCCTGAGACTCATCTTATCCCCACCTGCATTCATGCCCTGGGGCTGCTGTAACAGAGTACCACAAATGGGCGGGGTGTGTGTGGGGGGGTGTAAACAACACACTTACTGTGTCACACCTGGGAGGCCGGGAACCTGAAGTTTAGGGCTCAGACTTTGGTTGGGGGTGTGGTCAGGAGGGAGAATCTGTGGCCTCAGGCGTTCCCTGGCTTGTAGGTGGCCTTCTCCCTGTATTTTTGCGTCATTTTCCCTCCCTCTGTCTCTGTGTCCAAATTTCCCCTTCCATAAGGAGACGGCCATACTGGATGAGGACCCACCCCAATGACCTCATCTTAACTCGATCATCGGCAAAGACTCTATTTCTAAATAATGTCACATTCCAAGGGGTCGGGACATCAACATCTTCTAGGGGGACACCACCCAACCCATTACTCTGTCCCACGACTCTGTTGCTCCTCTCAGCCTCACTGGAGGCCAGTGGGGTAAGTTCTGAGGGTCAGGGACGTTTGCAAAGTGAAAGGGTGTTTCACATACGCTAAGGTTTTGTGAGTTTTTAACCATCATTGCATGTACTGAATGCTCTCTGGGTGCCAGGCACTGGGCATCCACGCTCCCCCATCCTCAGCTGCAGGGCAGCTGTCACCATCCCACTGTACAGGTGGGTGACACAGCCCTCAGGTGAAGGAATGAAGCTCAGATCATTGTAGTTGGAGTCAGAGGCAATGCCTGGGAATTCAGGCAGGAGAGGAGGTGTGTGGGGGAGGTTATTTCTACCTCCTAGAAATCTTCGAATCTGGTGACTTCTCTCCATCCCCACGTGCCCCTCTGTATCCGTGTCCTGGGGCTGCTGTAACAAATGACCACAAACTTGGTGGCTTAAAACAAGAGACGTTTATTCTCTCACACTTCTGGAGGCTGGAAGGCAAGATGTCAGCAGGGCTCCCTCTGAAGCCTCTAGAGGGGGTCCTTCCCTGCCACATGCAGCTCCTGGTGGCTCCAGGCATTCCTTGTCTCACTGCTGCATCCCTCTTTGATCACTGTCTCTGTCTCCATGTGGCCTCTTCTCTGTCTCTCCTCCAGGGTCCTTTATAAGGATATTCATTTGTCCTTGGATTTAGGGCTCGCCCAGGTAATCCAGGATGATGTCATCTCAAAATCGTTAATTTAATTACACCTGCAAAGACTCTTTTTCCAAATAAGGACACATTCATGGCTTCCAGGATGTGGACATATGTTTTGGGGGTCACTGTTCAACCCCTTCTTATAGTTCCAGCTGCCATCCTCTGAGCTGGGCCACTGCAACGACCCTGACTCCCAGCCTCCAGCACCTGTGGCCAGAGGAATCTTTCAGAAGCAGAGACCAGACCCCAGTCCCTCCCAGCTTAAAGCCTCACAGGCTCCCAGAGCCTCAGGGAGCTCCCTCGGCCTGGACCTGCTGACCTCTTAGGCCTCCTGTCTCCTTGCTCCCTTCCCCCCACCCCGTTCCCACCACACTGAGCTGCCCCTGGTTCCTTCAGGGGTCCCTGGTGCTGTTATCGCCCCTCCCTCTGCCTGGTACTCCTCCCCTGGGCTTCACCTGGATGACATTTGCTCGTCTACCAAGTCTCAGTTTAGAGAGACTCTCCTGCTCCCACCTCGACAGGTGAGTCAGAGGCCTGAGTTCCCACCGTCTGTCCCCGTCATGAGTCGTCCCAGTGGGTTATAACGGGGGTTCACCCGTCTTTGCTCTCCGGACTGCGAGCTCGGCCGGAGCAGGGCCCACATCACCCACATCCATCTCTCTCACCGCAGAACGGCTCCCCGCCTGCTGCAGGGCACAGCTGGTGTCCTGTGCAATGTGTCTGGAGGGCCATGAGGGTCAGACATGGCTGGACCTTTCCTCCCACCTCCCAGGCCTGCTCATCTTCCTTCCTCAGAGTCTAGGGAAACAGTTTTTTCCCACCTTTAAAATATTAAGTTCTGTTTGAATGTATGTATGTGTGTTTTCTATGTAATAGCTTTATTGAGATATAATTTACATACTGTACAATACTCCCAAAGTGTACACGTTTTTAGTTTTTAGTAAATATATATATATATTTAGAATTGTGCAATCATCACTACAATCAATTTAGAACATTTTCATTATTCCAAAAAGAAATCCTATACATATGAGCAGTCATGACCAATTTCCCTCCAACTGCACCCCCTCCCCACCAGCCCCAGCCTCAGACAACCACTAATGTGCTCGCTATCTCCATGGAGTTCCCTATTCTGGACATTTCCTATCAATGGAATCTTATAGTGCGTGGCTTTTTGGGTCTGGCTTCCTTCACTGAGCATAATGTTTTCGAGATTCACCCACGTTGTAGTGTGTGTCAGCACTGCATTCCTTTTAATGGCCTGAATACTATTCCATTAATGGATAGACCACTGTTTATCCATTCATCAGCGGATGGACATTTGAGTAGTTTCCACTTTGGGGCTATGATGAGTAGTGATGCTGTGAACCATTGTGTGCCAGCTTTTGTGTGGATGTATGTTTTCGTTTCTCTTGGGTCTATACCTGAGTGGTGAATGTGTTCTTCTTAATGAAAAACAATTAACATTTTAAATTACAAACACGAAACATGAGAGATTGCCAAAGCGACAAATTAGAAACAAGAAAATACAGACACACTCATAATCCCCACAAAAACAAAGTATCTGGTGTCCAGCCCTGGAAATATCTTGTTTACTTATACGGATAGTGAATGGATGGCCATGTACGTGGAAACTGTGACAACTCCTGGTCCTTGCGTTCAGCTTCCTTTGATCCCTCGTGGGACTATTGATTAAGAACCATTCAGCGCAGATTAGAAATGGAACCAGCTTTAACTTCAAAGCACAAACAGCTAAGAGTTTAGCTAACAGCTAAGAAAAAAGGAGGATTTTCAGCTGTCTGGAGGTGGGGGAAAGATTTTCAATGGGGCTGGAACTTCTCTTTCTTTGGCAAAAAAGAAAACAAAAAAAAAGCACTAAAAAGAAGGGAAACCCAAACCCCAAACAAAAATCTAGGGAGTCATTACATCAAGGTGGATGGATTACAAGTGATTTAAATTTCTTTTTGAAAAAAACTTAATGATATTATATTATTATAATGTTTTACCACTAAAAAGATTCTAAGAAGCTTTGAGGGATTACTGATGAAAAAGAATGATTTTATAAAACCCAGCAATTCTTAAGGAGAGTACAGCCAAAAGGCCTTTTCTGTTCTTTTATAGTTTCTTCCAAGGCTCACTGAGACAGAGGTCGAGTGAGCAGACAGCCACAGACCTGAGGGGAGCTGTGAACATCTCAACTCCAAGAATGAAAGTTGCCTGTGAGCACATAGGAAAAAAACAGGTAAGAAAAGGCATTAAAGGTGTCTCTCTTTAAAATGATTGTAGGGGGAAAAAATGGAAGTTCTTAACCATTCATGACAGGTAAGGAAGACTGAACCGTCATGTTTGCTTTCTTAAATATCTTGTGGAAAAGCTTTTCCCAAACTATATGTTTGGTATTACAAAAATAATTCTTATAAGCATCCCTTCTTGAACAGTGATTAGTAATTCTAGTATCTATGCTCAAGTGTTTTAAAGAGTCCCACTTATTCTAAAAAGTATTATTAAATAGAAACAGGTACTTGTCTACTCAGAAGCACAGTCTGGAGACAGCTGGATGCCTCGTACAGAAGCTGCTGTTTCTATTCCTTCACCCAGGGCGGACATTGCTAAGTGATCACAGCATTCTTTCCCACCAATCTAAAGACTGTCTCTGTATCCCTATCTACTCTTCTCAAAAGGTAGCTTCTAGGAGTGGATCAGAGTATGGGGGTAAAAAAAAAAAAAGAAAAAAAATTTCATTTCTGTACAGGTGCAAGCCCAAGATGCCACCTAGTGGTAGAGATTCCTAATTGCAGGCAGAGTACAACTAAAACTAGCACCAGTCCTAGAAAGAACTGGATCCCTGGGCCAGCAAAGCCAGCCACAGTGACAGTAAATAAACTATTCAGTCTAGTCTTGAGTAAATACAGTAGCCCTCCTAGAGAAGAGTTTTGGATTTCAACATGGGTTTTCCTTGCTTTAGCCCGAGAGATTGGCCAATAGAAGCATGTCAGGTAACAATTAGTAGCAGCTAAGGGCCTTTAGAAAACCACAGATTCTTCCCCAATATTCTCTTTGCCAAACACTGAGTCTTCTGTTTTTCAGGTCCCTAGGGTGCCCAGATTTCTCATTCCGCAACCTGCACACACTATGCCTCAGATTCATGTGGGTACTTTCTCCTGAGCAGAATGTGCCAGGCCCTGCGTAAGGAGCTCATCTGAATGCCCCTCTTAGCAAACTACCCTGAGACAGGTGCTGCTATCCTCATCTTCCAGACAAACACACCAAGGCTCAGAGAGGGGAAGCAACTTGGCCAAGGTCACACAGTGAGGAAGATACAGGCAAGATTGAAACCTCCTCCTGGCCAAGCTGGGGCTACAGACCCCACAATGTCAGCCCCTTCCCGACAGCAGGCTGTCCTTCCTGCTGGGGGAGTCCAAGCAGGTCAGCTGTGCTCCTGGGAACGTCCCACCCGGGCAGGGCACAAGCAGCCTGGATGGGCCAACGGGCCCTGTCAGCAGGGACTGGGCACAGTGCAGTGTGCCAGGGCTGATTCTGGACCTGGACTGTCCCGACCACCTGCTCCAGGGTTCTGCAGTCAGATGTTGAGTCGCACTCTGCTGTCACTAGCTGTGCAGTTTATCAGCCTCCCTGGCCTCCCTTTCCTGGGGAGAACACCTCTGCATGGGTGGCTGTGATAACGCATGCCATCTGCAAGCACACAGATAAAGGCTCGGGGGCTAACTCAGTAGGAGGCAGGTCACTGCGGCCCACCACCGCCGCCCCCTCCCCCATGCCTGCCCCCTGCCGGTCTCCACCATCCTGTCCTCTTGCAGTCTCTCTGCCCTCTCCACCTCGCTGTCTGCCTGTGTGGCTACTCTGAGCCCCTCTCTGTCCATGTCAGGCCCGAGCTCCTCCCTGCTGACAGCAGGGCTCAGTCTCTCTCTGTCTCTCTGTGTTTATCTCTGTCTCTAACATTCTTTCTTTCTCTCTTATCCTCCCTCTCACTCTCACCCTCCTCTTCTCTGCCTCTGTCTTCCCTCCCCCTCTCTTCCTCTTCCTCCCCCCCGGGATCAGGGGAGGACACAGCCAACTTCAGCTTCTCATGGCTCCGGCCTGCAGACGTGGGGGGCAGCCCCGGCTCTCCGCCAGACCCTTCCCTCTGGCCAGGGCCCCCACCTCCCCATCACCTCTCTGAGCAGCCTCCACTCAGGTGTGTCACGAGTAACCGAAAGCCCTGGGCCAGGCCTGCTGAGGACAAGAGCACAGGGTCCTTCCCAGGAGGGCAGGGAGGGGGTCACCTCCCAGGACGCAGCTGGTTCAGAGGCACAGCTCCTGCCAGCCCTGGCCTTTGTGGATCCTCTGCCTGCCCAGAGGTGGAGGTTCGTGTTGAAACCTCACCCCAGTACCCAGGGGCCCTCCCAGGCTGCAGGCAAGAGCAGCTTCCAGAGCTGAAAATTGTAAGAGCTGCCATTTCATATGTGCTCATGCATGGCTCACACACACACGAATTTAAGTCTTAGGGCAGAGGGTGACTTATGTATACTTTTTGGTATTAATTTTTTTCAAACCATGCAAAAGGATTCACAGTGAAAACAAAACCCTTCAGTCCCTCAGTTCACCTTCCTAAAGGCATCCAGTTAGCAGTTTCTTGTGAATTCTTCTAGAGAAAGTAAGTGTATGACCTGAGTACTTACAGGTAGATATTCCTGCAATTCCCCGCTGAATGGCAGCATCCTTTACACACAGCTGTACTTACTCTTTTCACTTAACAACTGATCTTAGAAGTTTGATAATCTACCTCATCTTTATATGTATATAAGTATATATATAAGCTGCATCTTGTTATGTATATGTATATACAGTTCACATGCCACAAAACTCATTCTTTAGCATGAACAATTCAGCGGTTTTTAGTATATTCAGAGCTGTAAAACCGTCACCACTAATTTTAGAACATGTTCATCTCCCTAAAAAGAAACCCCATACCCACTAGCAGTCACTCCCCATCCCTTGCCCCCAGCGCCTGGCAACCGCTGATCTACTTTTTGTCTCTAGGGATGTGCCTATTCTAGACGTTTCATATAAATACAACATGTAGTCTTTTGTGTCTGGCTTCTTTCACTCAGCATGATGTTTTCAAGGTTCATCTTTGCTGGAGCATGTATCAGGACTGTGTTCCTTTTAATGGCTGACTAGTATTCCACTGGATGTGTATGCCACCTTTTGCTTATCTTGTTGTTCTTTTTACTGGCAATACAGCATTCCACTGATGGGTGTACCTGAATACACTAGTCTCCTAGTGGGCGTTTAGGTTGTTTCCAGTCTTTTGATACTACATATAGTACTGCAGTTAATTTCCTTCTGTTCTTTGCAAATATACATGTAAGAAACTTCCTCACTGTGGAATTACTAGGTCAAGGGAATACACATTTTACCTTTTATTACATATTACCGACTGTGCTCCAAAGAGGGCGTGTATGAAGTAACTTTTTTCCCCACACCCTTGCCAACTCATATCATCAAAAAATTTTAAGTCCTTACCATCAGTTTTGGAAGGTGCTGTCTTGTGGTTTTCATCTGCAATTTTTTTCTTTTGAGTGAAGTTGAATGCCTTTTCATTCTGAGTTATCTGCTCATAACTTTTGTCTATTTCTCTATTGTGTCATTGATTGATGTTATTGATTGGTAAGAGCTCTTTATATATGGAGGAAATTAGTCTTTTTTTTCTGATTGATATGTTGCAAGTTTTTTCCACAGTTAATCATATTGTTCCTTTTCAATGCAGAAATTTTTATGTATCCAATGTATTGTTTTTTGGCTTCTGGAGTATGTAGCTTTCCCTGTACTCTTAGAAAGATTACAGAAAGGGCCCAGGATCTATTTATGATCCATCAGGTGAACCAGACAAATCAACAGATGGCTTCCACATAGAATGCTGTGAGTGAGGAAGCCCAGCAGACATGTGACCCAGTCTCAGAGTGTGGGACACCTTCTTAGAGGCAGGGAGGGGGTGAGGTCTGAACTGAGACAGAAGGGGGAGTGGGCATTGGCAGGCAGCGGGGATGGGATGGGAGAGCCCTGAGGTCCAGCCAGAGAGCACAGGGTCAGCTGGGAGAACGGAGACTCTCTTTGGTGTCTCAGGGTCTGGGGCACAGGGAGGATGAGCAGGCTAGGCCGCATTCTGTTCCTGGCCTGAGGGCAGCAAGGACACTGAAGGTTTCCCTCACAGGGAAATGCCTCCATTCACCTTTGGGAAGACGCCGAAAGACTAGAAGGCTCAGAGAGGAGGTGAGAGGCCACCAAGGAGACTGAGGCCACATCCCATGCGGGGGATGGGGAGGCTGGAAGGGACAGACCTGAGGAGTGGGCAGATGGAGAGGATCCAGGCTTGGCCCCGCAGGGTTGGCCAGGAGGGCAGGGCAGAGAGAGCCTGGAGTCCAGGTGCTCCATTGGTGCCCATCCCCCATATGCTGTCCATCCACTTGTGACTCTCCAGGCCAAGCCACAGGCTAGAAATCCAACTCTTCTGGGTTCAGTGGCTCCATCTGCCTAACAGGGCTGCCCAGGCACAATTTATACTAGCACAGGCAGCCCAGAGCCCGTTGGTCAGCTGATGCCAGGCATGGGCAGCAGATAGAAGAAGGACCAGCTCCTGACTCTTAGGGGTGTGGGGGTGCGGGTCTGAGGGAGGCAGAGCCTGTGGGTGCAGAGGATGGTGCTGGGCTGGCACCCTGTCCTACCCCCTCTGCCCGTTCCCCACAGGAGCTGAGACCAACAACCTAGAGTCCTCTTCCCCAAGTGCTCTTCTCTCTGTGTTTGTCTGTCTCTTTTTCTATCTCTCCGTCTTTCCATCTGCCCCTCTCTACCTCTCTCTGGCTGACATCTCTCCCTCTATCTCCAGCTTGCTGTCTCTCTTCTCTCTTTCTAAGTATCTCTCTATATCTTTATCTTTCTCTGGCTCTTTCTCTCTTCCTCTCCTCTTCCTCCTCAGAATCACTTCCTCAGAGTGGAACCCATTCATCCTGGGGGTGTCAGGTGGGGCAGGCCCACATGCTCCTGCCCCAGCAGGCACCTCCTGGGATTGGCAGGGCTGGTAGGCAGCTCCAGGGTCTCTACTCTGAGTGGCTTCTCTTGTCTGTCCTTTGCACCTGCCAGAACCATCTAAACCACAGCAACTTATGGCTGCCACTCCAGATGCATCCAGCAGGGGGTGGATTTCACCTCACTGTGGCTGGGAGATGGACGCGTTCCCACACAGAAGACCCTCTCACTTGGCAGACCTTGTTCCTAGACCGGTGGTCACCAAGAATCCCCCTTACTAGCCTAGAGGTTCCACTACCTGTGATTTAGGGTTTAAATGAGAGTGCCTGTTAACTGCACCCCAACATTTAACAACATTCACCATATCAGTCATTAACACTCTAGCATAAAGGAGCAAATCTCTACACCCACCTCCCCACCCCACCCCACCCCCCAGCTAGGTGGATGTTGCCTAAGGAGACCTCATTGGTCTGTTTTTGCAGGAGGAGAGATGTGGGGAAAGAAGCAGAGCAGGGGACCCCCAAAGAAGGGAGGTAGGGCAGAGCTGGGGGGCAGAAAGGAGGGGATTTGGGAGGAAGAAACCAGAGGAAGGGAAGTGGGACAAACAGTGTTAATGAGCAGGCCTCTTATCTGTGCATTTCTTCACAGTCAATAAAGCACATCACAGGAAAGTCCCCAAGTCTTGTATCCCTCCCTCCGCCTGTTTCCAGAGTGGGGCACTGAGGCCTGGAAAGAAGGGACTTACTGTAGATCACGCAGACATGCAGGTCTCCTAACTTCAAATACAGGTGCCCCGCCTGCCACTCTGTCATCCTCCTCCCACCCCCAAAGGTGCCAGTCTCTCCCCCTGAGGATTCCGAGGAGGGCAGGAAGGCCTTCCCGGGGACCTAATTTATGATTTTCTGACAGCTTCCTTCCTCCCATCACTCCCTTCCAGCCCCAGTCCCAGCTCCATGGGAAGGAATGAACTGGGTGAGAAGGGCAGCTCCATGGAGCATAAATAACTTGGCTGGGCAGCTGCAGGCTCTCCAGGTCCCCCAGCATCCCCGCCCTGGCCCAGCGAGGGGCTGCAGGGCCAGGCCTCCAGATCAAAGGCACAGAAAGCGGGCATTGTTCCCTAACCTGGAAGGCCAGCCCTCCGGCCCTGCCCTTTGTCTGAGCAGAGGCTTCGAAGGCTGCTGGTGCTGCCTGGGCCCCTGGGGGCTGCTGCCATGGGCTCTGGGTACCCCAGCCCTCTTGGGCTACTCCCTTCCCTACAGAATAGGCATGATATGGGTACAGGTCAGCTGGGGCACCTGGGCTCACATGAGCTGGTGTGCGAACAGGGCTGATTTTGTGGGCACTCCCAGCCAGGGAGGTTGTCCTTGGGACACAGGCAGAGGGAAGAGGCCCTTAGCACAGACCTCAGGGGCAGTTCACAGGGAAGGGAGGCTGTGACCCAGGTTTGTTTGCTGTTAGAAGAACAGCATTTCCTGTTTGGACTAGGCCGGCTGGACGTGTCAGTGAATCCACACCAGAGGGCTGTGTTTCCCTGACCCCATGGACTGCTCCGGGGTGGGGGTGGGGGGTGTCTGAGTCCGTGTCTTTGTGTGGACCACACGCTCATGTGTGTTTGCGTGTGCACACGTGTGCATGTGCTCCCTCTCACCTCCTCAGCTCCCCAACGAGAATCTAAATCTGAACTGGATTCTCTTTTTGCCCATAGAAACCCCACTGTGGGCTGGGCCAGAGGGCGGCAATGTGGCCTGATGGGTAAGGGAGAGGCCGGCACCCATCACTCACCAGCCATGGGCCCCGCACCTGGGGATAATCAGGCGGCCTCCCGGGGGTGGGAGAAGAGGGCAGGCGACAATGCGAGCAAAATGCTTAGCACAGCGCCTGGCACACGGTCAGCGCTCAGACCGGCCCGGAAGCCGCTGTTGTTACTGGCGGCTGTGGTCTGGTCTTGGCAGCGGAGAAGATCAGGCCCCCAGGGAGGAGGTCCCGCCCACAGGGACCTTGAGCCAGCGGGCCCCTCTCCTCCCCATCTCAGCAAACACTGAAACCTCAAATGACCAAACCCAGGTCCCCACAGCATTTCCTGCCCTTCCTGCTCAGGGAGGAAAGAGGACCAGAAAATAGGCTGACATTCACCAGGAGAGCCCCAGGGGGCCTCAAAAGGGGGCTTCATACTGTGCCCCAGGACCACCACCCAGAGACCCAAAGTCTTAAAAACTGCCTTTTTTTCATTTGTTTTACTGAAACATAGTTGATTTACAATGTCGTGTTAGTTTCTGGTGTGCAGCAAAGTGATTCAGTTATATATATATTCAGTTTTTCTGGTTATTTTCCATTATAGGTTATTGCAAGATATTGAATATAGTTCCCTGTGCTGTACAGTAGGACCTTGTTGTTTATCTATTTTATATAAAGTAGTGTGTATCTGTTAATCCCAAACTCCTAATTTAGCCCTCCCCTCCCTTCCCCTTTGGTAACTGTAGCTTTGTTTTCTATAACTGTGAGTCTGTTTCTGTTTTGTAAATAAGTTCATCTGTATCATATGCTTAGATTCTACATATAAGTGATATCATAAGATAATTGTCTTTCTCTGTCTGACTTACTTCACTTAGTGTGATCATTTCTAGGTCCACCCATGTTGCTGCAAATGGCAATATTTCACTTTTTTAAAGGCTGAATAATATTCCATTGTATATATGTACCACAACTTCTTTATCCATTCATCTGTCAACGGACACTTAGGTTGCTTCCATGTCTTAAAACTGCCTTGTTTTTTCAGGCAAGGAAATGAGGCTCAGAGAGGGGAGGTGACTTGTCCCAGGTCACACAGTGCCCAGTGGCTGCTCTGGAATTGACACCTAGGCCTATGGGGTACAGAGTCTGTGTGGTAACCACCAGGCTGCACTGCCATGGGGTCTAGATGTAGTTTTAAATAAATACCCTGGACCAAGGGACCTCAGCCTCAGCAAGGACAGGACCCCCTCAATGTCAAAATGTTGATCACAGCTTTTCCTTGGGGTGTCCAATGCTGGAGAAATTCGCAGTGGCCAGGAGCTCCCACTAGTTTGGTGATAAAGGAACATGTACCCCATTCATCACAGGAGCATCTCGGACATGTTGCAAAGAGATGTGACAGTGCCTCCTCATTCTGTGGCCCTCCCAGGCCTTCCCAGGGCACGAGCCACTGCCCAGCACTTCCCCTTCCTAAAGAGCTGCATGCCCCTCAAAGTGCCGTTTGGGGTGTTGGGTTTTGATCAGAGCCACCTGACCAGGCCTCAGATGGGCCTGGGACCCTCTCATGAGATGGCCCCTTGAGAATGACAAGTTATCTAGGGGATTAAGTCACTGATCTAGTTGTGTCAAAACCAAGAGCTAATCAGAGAGGTGCAAAGCTGCTTTTCTTGGAGGGGTCAGACAGATGGCACATAGAGGTGCCCAGAAATCACAGATGGAAGGGAGCAAGGCAACTCCCCTAGGGGACAAATTTGGCACCATGATGATGTCGTTGGAGGATGTGGGGAGCCCTTGGGGGACCACATGAAGCAGGGGACAGTGGGGCCAGCGCATATCTCATTCCTGCCCACACCCCATAAGGAACGTGCAACTGTCCTCCTTACAAAGAGAAAATGAGGCTCAGAGAGGGGCAGGCCTTGCCCAAGCTAACACGGGCAGAGGGGGCAGAGGCAGGGTTTGAATCCAGCTCTCACCGCCTGCCCCGTCAGGGGACGGAGGTCAGCTCACCTCCACCAGCGCACCCTCCCCACTGTGACTCAGCTCGGGGCCCAGTGCTGCCCAGCCCCCGTGAGTCTAGGAGAGGCAGTCCCAGGAATCAGAGGTCGGGGCCAGCATGCCCTTCTTACTGGAGTGTTTCTGGGCAAGCCACAGCAGGATCCTGTAGGACAGGCCCCTGGTGCACCCCCAAGCTGGTAGGGGCTTCACCACCCTGTGACTGCCTGCTGCCCGTTGGTCCCGGCAGGAGGGGGTGGTCAGAGACTGTGCTGGAGTTTGGGAAGGTTCTAGGTGCCCTCTGATGAGAACTGTGGTCCCTCCCCATAAACACACACTCCTGTCACAGACACATACATCACTCGCACACAGGCATCATACATTTCACACACGTCCATCACACCTGCACACACATGTATCACACACACATACCATACTTGCATACACTTTGGTGGGATTCACAGCCCTCTGACCAGAAGCTCATCTGTGTATCCCAGATGAAGTAACTCCACTCTATGCCAATCTGTTCCTTGTCACTGTTGGGGAAACCCAGGCCCAGGACAACTGCTGTCCGCACTCATCCTTAATTGTGCTAAAGAGCTGATACCCCCCTGAAGTCAGGAGACTGGATATGAATCCAAGCGCTTCCAACCACTGATGGAGTGCTTTAGGCAGATAACATCTCCTCTCTGCCTCAGTTTCTCCGTCTGTAAAATGGAGGTAAGAGTGGACGCTGACTTTATGGGGTCAGCCCAGGTCTTCTCCCGGGGAACTACCAGTGCCTGGGCCTTCTTTTTTCTCTCTGTAAAACGGGGATAATTGTGCCCACCTCACCCAGAGTGGTTTGAAGATTAAAGCGAGCAAGGATGTGAAGCGGCCGTGAGGTGCCCTGTACACAGTGGCGCTCGCTGCTCAGGAAGCCTTTGTTGCATGGATGGACAGGGAACTGGATCCCTCAAAAATGTCCGGAGGGGATGAGGCCCCCCCCCCCCCCATTATTAGCCCAGGCTTGGCGGGTTTGGGTTCTGGCTGCTTCCCCTAGTTTGTAACACGTGGGAGGGCATCTTGAGACTGGCACCCCGCCCCCAAAAGGGCCACGCGGCGCAGGGTGCCAGGCTCAGGTGGGCACCTGGCGGGCTTCCTGGCTGGGGCGCCCGGCCCCCCGGGGCTCCTTCCGGGTTGGCAGCAGCGGCGCGAGGGGCGGGGGGCCGCGCGGAGGGGCCGGGCGAGGCCGGGAACGCGCGCCCCCGCCCCGCGCCCGCCTCCCGCCCGCCCTCCCGCCGCTACGCTGGGAACCGGGATCCGCGCGCCCGGGGCGGCTGGCGGCGCTGGCGGGCTGGGACGCCAGGCTGGGGGCGACGGCGAGGGGCCGCTCGCGGAGGGCTCCGGGCACAGCATGGGCGGCCCGCGGGTCTGGGCTCTGCTTTGCTTCGGACTCCTGCTCCCGGGAGGCAGCGCCGCGTGGAGCGTCGGGGGAGCCCCGTTCTCTGCACGCAGGTAAGAGCTGCCCCCCACCCCCGCACCACCTCTGTACCCTGCCAGCCCGGGGTTGAGGACCGGGACTCCGGGCACCACCCCCCCCAACCTCCGTGCAAGCCCGGGACTGGGAGAGGGACCCAGTTCCCCACCTCATTGCCAGCGCGGGTGGGGGCAGGGACCCTGGGCCTCCCCGCTATCTGGTGGAAGCTCCGGGCCATGCGGGGGTCCCCTACTTCACGTATCCTGAACTGGCAAGCCCCCCTACAGCCTTCTCCACCCCCCACCAATAAAACCCCAGAGCCCCAGGGGAGGCGGAAGGGGCACGAGGGAGGAAACCCCCAAGACTTCTCCCACCCTCTCCCGAGGGCCCCCTCCCTGCACATAGGAGAAGCCCAGGACACCCTCTAGCTGACGCTTGGGGGACCCGCCTCCCTTTACTCCGCTCCTGGCTTTTTTTAGTATCCCAGCTATTTATTTCCCTCGAAGGAAGAAGACTGAGGTGGAGTTTCACAGACCCAGGGTCAGTGTCAGCCCCCAGGGACCTGGCATTTTGGACGGAGCTGGGAGGGAGTGCTCTGTCTTCCTGTCAGCTCTCTCAGCAGCAGGGATCATTATGTCTGGTGGTGTTTGTGGAGCATCTCCCAGTACCAGCGAGGGGGCCCCTTACATGCCGTGTTCAAAGATTGAATGAGGTAGGGAACACTTGTCTCCATTTAGCAGATGAGCAAATTGAGGCCCCAGAGAATTAACATAATCTTCTAGGCTCGTTGACCATTAATAGAAGAACTGGGATTCAAATCTGTGTCTTTCTTGCCTTGGTGACACGGTTTGAACCTGCCCAGGCCCCTGTTCTGACTGTAGCCCCTGCCCCGCCCCTGCTGTGGTCCCCTCTCAAGGGCCAGTCGCCGCTGTTGTCTGAGGCAGACAATACAGAGTAGCCAGGCCTCTCCAGGCCTTTTCATCCCATTCAAAGGCCTGCCCGGCCCCCACCCCCTACGGCCTCAATTCTTTAATTCTTTTCAGGAGTTCCCTTCTCCTAGTGGTCAGGGGCCAGCGTGCCCCCGCTGGGCTACCAAGAGCAGGTGACGTGGCCAGGGCTGGAGGGCAGAGGTGGCCGTGGCGTCAGAAGCCAGAGGAACAGTTGTCTGAGACAGGGACTGTT
The DNA here is from genome assembly GCF_030028045.1 of Hippopotamus amphibius kiboko. Lineage (NCBI taxonomy): Eukaryota > Metazoa > Chordata > Mammalia > Artiodactyla > Hippopotamidae > Hippopotamus > Hippopotamus amphibius. The sequence continues at coordinate 5,073,033 of NC_080193.1, read as the reverse complement.
GGCTGGCTGACGTCACAGCCACAGCGGTGTATGCTGACCTGGGCTGGCACTTTACCTGCACCCATCCCCTCCTATTCTTCCCGGCTGCCAGGGGAGGCACACACTTTTATGATCCTCATTTCATAGAGGATGGAGCTGAGGCTTAGGGCAAGGATGTGAACCTAACCAAGACTCTGGACTCGACATTCCCAATGTCAGGCTCAGGATGGTGGTTGCGAGGGCATAAGACCTGGACTGCCCTTCAGCCAGTCCACTGCCTCCCAGCCTGGGCTCCTGGCCCCCCAGGACTTGCTGTGTGGGAGCAAGATGGTGGCTGTGGGCAGGAATCTGATGGTCACTGGGGACTGTCACCCCATCTGGTCGTAGAAGGCTCACAGTGGCTTGAGCGTCGCAAAAGCCCTGTAGGCAATGCTTTTGCTCCCATTTTACAGATAAGAAAACTGAGGCCTAGAGAGGCAAAGGCATCTCAATCTAAGTCAATCAGTTTCCAGATCCAGTGTACCTGTCACCCCAGCAGCTCTCCTGGAGGAGGGAGAGCGGTTGTCAGCTTGGTGAGCTGGGAAAGGTTTGCAGATTGTGGTTAGGGGCTCTGGGCCTCAGAGTGAGCAGTGTTTTCTTCACAGCTCTGTCACCCACTCAGTGTGTGACCTCGGGCAGGTCTCTTCAGGGCCCCGGGTCTCAGTTCCCCTCTCAGTTTCCTCACTGTTCTCCTCTTCCCTTCCCTCATTCCCTGCTCATAGGCCTGTTCTGAGGACAGTCCTCTATGGGAGGGCCCAGTGCGGGGCCTGATGTACAGTGGTTCCCGCTATCACCAGTGTTAAGTGGGGGAAGGGACCCCTAGCCAGAGGAATCTGGTTCTCAGCTGCCAGGACCTCCCTTTGTGGCCCCTCCCAGCATCACTGGAGACGGCCTGGGGATGTCACACCCCGTCAGCCCTCCCTCCACCCCCAGCCCGGCACCCCAGGCGCCCCTTGGCAGCGGAGGGACCAGAGGCAGAAAAGAGGCTTTGTGCCTGGGGAGGGGGAGGCCCGGGAAGGCATCCAAGGGGCCGCCCTCAGGCTCAAGAATGTGGCAAGACTTTGAGACCCCCAGAACCAGGGTGCCCAGGGCTGTGCAGAGCTGCCTTGGCTTGCCCTTGCCCCTGCCTGCACCCCTGTCCCTTCTGGGGCTGCTTCCTGCCTCTCTGAGGGCCCTTCCGGCCTTTAATGACCCGTCTCAGTGTCTCAATGCTGTGACCCTAGAGTTGAAGCCATCACCGGTGTCCTGGCCCAGGCCTCTGCCCTGCAGTACTGGCTTCCTTTGGGCGAATCCAAGAATCAAGGAGAGTGGAGAATTTTCTTCCCCACCCCCTCCCCTGGGAGCTCAGATCCCAGCGCGACACCCACAGGGGTGACCTGGGTAGGTGACTTCTCTTGGGGTCTCAGTTTCCCCTCTGTAAAATGCAGAGTCTGACAATCCCTATATCAAAGTCAACAGGAAGACCTTGTGCAGAAGGTACAGTGCTGGTGTCCCTCAGGGAAGCCCCTGGACCACAGCTGCCTGGTGTGGGCCGCATGTCACAGTACAAAAACAAGAACTACCAATAGCCATCAGCACTGTGCTAAGGGCTTTGCGTGAAACCTCCCCTGCTGGAGGAGAGTCTGCTGTTCCCATTTGCAGATGGACAAAGTGAGGACCAGAGCGGGTCAGGGCCTTGTCCAAGGTCACCAAGTTAGGAAGCAGCAGAGCCAGGACTGGAGCTTCACTTCCAGTGTGGGGTTCTGGCTCTGTTCACCCCACCCCCACCCCGTGGGTCTTCTTTCTTTCCTCTCTTTTTCATAAGGGCCCTTGGCCCCCAGCCCACTTGGCTGCCTTCTGCAATTAGCCCCTATCACTGTTCCGGATCACAGCCCTGAGCCCCGTGGAGACAAAGTCCCCTGGGCCCCTCATGGCAGGGGGTGGAGGGCAGATGGGGGGGCCCTAGTGGGGGTGGCCGGTGCCAGGCCAAGCTGGTCTGGCCTGTTTTCTTTCCTCCCGGCAGCCTCTGGGGGCCCAGGAGGTGCTGAGTGGGCAGAAGTGGCAGGCTGAGGAGAGAGCTGCCGCCTCCTCCCAGCCCCTGCCGTTGCCCCATCCAACAGGAGGTCATCCAGCCGCATCGGGTTCTTGGGCGGCTTATCACCAACAGCAGCCTAGAAAAGAAGCGCCCAAGGGCAGCAAGGTGGAGGCAGGGCTTCCAGGGACCACACCCATCTCTGGGAACCTGGGTCGTGGCTCCTCTGCCCAGGCCCACTGTCTATCCTCAGTCATTCAGTCATTCAGCAAACCTCCCAGAGGATGAATAGGAGTTTGCCAGAGCAGGGAGAGGGCTTTGCAGGCAGAGGGAATCTCGTGTGCACAGATCTGAGGTGGGGAGAAGGCGCGCACGGGGTGAGGGCAGGAAGGAGGAAGAGTAGCAGCACAAGTGTGGAGGACCCAGTGGTCAGGGCTTGCAGGGCGACGGGCAGCGTGGTGGGCTGTGGACTCCAGGCCAGGGTGGGTGGGCGGGGGGGCCGGGCTGGGACCCTGCGGAGGAGCTCCGGCTTATCCTGGCAGCAGCAGGGCTGGGTCTTCAAGGCCAGGGAAAGGCGGGGGTAATTATTGGTGACCTCCCAGCTGGAGGGCACGAGGGGCTGACCTTGAACCCCACCTAGCCTGAGTGTCCCCTCCTGTCTAAAATGTCTGCTAGCCGGCCACCAGCTCTGTGTCTCCTAAGCAGGGGATTCAAGCAAACTCCAGCTGGTGGAAAATCAACCAGGGAACCAGGCAGCAACTCACATGGGGAAGATTTTAACGAAGGAAGAAGAAAAAAATTATTTTCTCTAGCTCGCCCATGGTCAAAAGGAGGGCAGCTAGGGCAATTGTGGGCAGTCGCAGGCCTGCCTCCCCCAGTCCAGTCCAGGGGCCGGGTGTGGGCTGGGGGTGCACACGCGTGTGTGAGGGTGCACGGCCCTGTGTCTGCAGGTGTGGGCCTGAGTGCAGGCAGGACGGTCATTTCTGTGGTTCCGTGCACTGCTGAATTGACCTTAGTCTGACTGTGTGCTTGAGAGTGTGTGTGTGTGTGTGTGTGTGTGTGTGTGTGTGTGAGAGTCTACACGGGCCCGGAGTCTTCGTTCTGTGCCCAGATCCCCGCTCCTGTGTCTGATGCTTCTGACCGTCCTCTGCCCAGGTTGCTCCCTCCCTCCCTCCTTCCTCCACTCACAGGGCCAGTCCGGGGCACATCACACAGGCTCCGGGAGCCCTGAGTCCCCCTGAACTTGTACCCCAAGTTTTATGCATTTTTCGGTGGAGGAGTGAGAACTCACGTCAGTCTCCCAAAGGGGCTTATGTCCCCCCTAAACAAGATCCCAGCGGGTTTAAAACCACAGCTCTGGGGACCCAGAGGCTCTAAAGGGTGAGGGCCTTTTTGAAATGCATCTTTTTAAACATAAAATCCCCACCTGCTCATTTCTAGCCCCAGAAACATTTCCAGCCTGAGTCAAGAGCACAGGCTCTGGGGTTAGATGGACCTGAGCTCCAGCCTTGACTGTGTCATTCATCGTGGGTGCCCGGGGCATGTCCCAGACCCCAGAGGCTCAGTCTTCCCATCTGTAAAGTGGTGCTTATAATGGGGTGTGTGGAAGGCCCTGGGCACAGCTCCCAGCATGGGAAATGGAGGCCGCTGTGCGCGCAGGGGACAGAGTAGCTGAAACACTCCTCCTCGCCCTGAGAGGCGGCATTTGATGTAGGCATGTGATTTTTCCTCACTTTATACACACGTAGCTTTATGTGTACATACATGTACAGATAGTCATTTGGCTTTCTCTTTGTTTCACGTGTTAATAGAAATGTAGTCATTCTCTTGGTCTGCACATACTTTTCCCCCCTTAAGCAGGCACATGGAGACCTCGGGCTCTGTCACAGCATCTGGTTCTCTGTGTCTAGGGGTCCGGACTAGGCTGTTCCAGTTTTGTGCCGTTCCTGCTGGTGCTGTAACAAGTGCCTGGCACCGCTGCTGCGGGGTCCCTGGCTGAGGGCTCTGTGAACTCCTGCCCCGTCACTGGGCTGTTCAGACCCATCCTTCTCTGGCTTTCCCACCTGCATGCCTTTGGCCAGGCCGTCTCCTCCTCCTGGACTGATTCCGGTGTGACACAGAATGGTGAAGGGACTTCCCAGGAGCCCCGTAGCGAGTCTGTCAACTGGTCCCCGCCAAAGACGTTCTCCTTCAGGTGGGCCGGGTGGGAGTGGGGCCACCGCTGCGAGGCTGGGTTTCCGTGGTGGCGGGCATCTCCATGATGGCCGGGACATTCCAGGTGCTCACCGGCCCTCAGCCCTGCACGGGGTCACGGGCCTGCGTGTTTTGCCGGGGCTGGGAAAGGAGTGACCGTTTCAGGTGACCCTTCTCAGCTTGAGCCCCCACCCCACCAGACTTTCCTTTGTGGCCTGGACACCGGGGTCAGCAGGTTCCCAGGCTGAGACCTTCACAGAGCCACAGACCGTGGCTCAGGAGATGGGGAGGAGACGGCAGCCGAGGCCTCTGGGATGGAGGCGGGGGCCAGGCTGAGCCATCCACATTCCTGGGTTCAAATCCAGATCCGCTGTGCATCAGCTCTGTAATATGAACAGTTGTCTTCCCCTCCCTGAAGCTCAGTTTACCTCTCTGTTAAATGGGGGAGGACGCTTTCCTGGTTCACTGTGGGAAGATGACGTAAATACCTTTAGCTTACAGTAGGTGCTCAGTATGGGCAGTGCAAAATGATTATTCTTCGGCATTTAAAGAAGTCATTCCTCCACGCTTGGGATGTCGATTGTGCATCCTGGCTGTCACACAGAGGGGACCCGAGGGTAAGTGAGGTGGGGCCTCTCTATCACGTGCCTTGGGGAGGGAGGGGGCAGACATGAATCACCGGCTTATGTCAGCATGACAGGGCTACAGAGCGCTGCAGATCCCGGGGGTGGCGGTGGGAGAGGACAAGGGGCGAGGTGACAGCACAGGGGCTTTGAAGGTAGGAGGTGCCAGGAAGAGAACTGGGGAAAGGGTGCTCCAGGCAGCAGACCCAGTACGAGCAAAGGCCTGGAGGTGAGGGACCCACGGCAGGCGTGGGCTCAGGAGACACGGAGGGCTGAGGGTGGGGGTCGGCAAGGGACGTGGCTGGGTTTCCATTGTCTGACCCTCCCTCTGGGGAGAGAGCAAGGGGCAAGACAGAAGGGCCACTGCCCTTGTCCAGGCGGGAGGCGGGAGGCCGTGGCGGCCTGGGCGGGTCAGGGCTGGAGAGATGCTGAGGAGGAGGAGCCCCGGTGAAGACGCCCTGCTCCCATCTGGCCCCCTGCAGCTCATTCCCCAAGACCCCCGGCACAGCCACCCGCTCCAGGGCTCTGGAATTCACTCCTCAGTCACGGCAGCACAGAGACTCCCACTAGGACCCACAGGACTCGGGGAGCTCAGGGGTCTCCCTGCCTGGAGACTCAGAGCTCCCAGAGAGAACACGGGCTGCACGCGGCACCTGAGCTTCCTCTCTGCCGGTCTGTTTCAGGAACTGGTGCTCATACGTGGTGACCCGCACCATCTCGTGCCACGTGCAGAATGGCACCTACCTGCAGCGCGTGCTGCAGAATTGCCCCTGGCCCATGAGCTGCCCTGGGAACAGGTGAGCGAGACCATGTGGAGCAGGAGCTGCTGGCGTTCTGGTGGGGACGTGGCCTGGTCGAAGGGCTGGTGCTGGGGCTGCATCGGCAGTGCAGGGGACCCTGAGGATGGGTGGACAAAGGAACCATCGCCCACTCCCAGCACCTCCCCTTGGCTCTTGGGCCACCCTGGAGGGCTTCCTGGGGCAGGGATTCCACCATTCACCCACACGCCTTCTCTCAGTGAGCTCCCACCACGGGGGACAGGCCAGCCCCGCTTGCAGGGGCTTCCTGTCCAGTGGGTTTCTAGTCCTCCCAGTTGGGGGGTGGGGAGGAAATGGAAGGGCTGAAGCCCAGAACACATGAGGAGAGAGGCTCCAGAGGGGCCTGGAGGTGGCAGAGGACCCTGGAGACTCTGAGCTTGTCCCCACAGACAGTGGGAGAGGTGGCAGGAGGCCCTGTCTGAGCCTGGACCCCTGGACGCTCTTTCAGCTACAGAACCGTGGTGAGACCCACATACAAGGTGATGTACAAGATGGTGACAGCCCGCGAGTGGAGGTGCTGCCCTGGGCACTCGGGGCCGAGCTGCGAGGAAGGTAGGACTGCCCCAGGCGCAGGCCAGGTGCCTCCCCTCGGGTGCACGGGAGGGAGCCGTGAACTGTTGCGGGGTCGGTAGGTGCTGAAAGGCGCAGCGCCATGCACACCGGGGCCGCTGCATAGAGCTGCCGGCCGGACACAGTCTGGCCACGGTGGGTGTCTGCTGTCCCACAAGTGTTGACCACCTGCCTCTTGGTACACTGTCAGGACCCCTGGAGGAATTTCATACATGCTGTGCAGCTCACGTCTTAAGTCTCATATCCCAAGCCTTTCCTCCAAACTTGAGGACATTTCCATGGGAGGCAGTTAACGGTGCCAGGAAGCAAAGCACCATTTAGGGCAGAGGGTCAGCAAGGTCAGGATGGTTACACCCATCCTGCAGGCGAGGTAACCAAGGCTCGGCATGTGTGATGGGCACGCAGCTCCTAAGAGGCAGGATTCGTACCCAGGTCCGCCTGGCTTCCCCCAGGCCCTCAGGGTTGGAAGGATTCAGCTGGGCACCCTGTGTGTAGAGTGTGTCCCGGTCAGAGAGGCACCTCTCTCTCTCCCCCTTCTCTGCGTGCAGCTCTGTGGTTTGGGGCCGAGCACCCAGCAGGGGCACAGAGGAGGCAGCACGCCCTTCCCCGGGGCCTGGCCACACAGCTACCGGGAGCACTGTCTTCTTGAGGGCACCTGCCTCTGCTGAGCAGTCCATACCGCATCCACCCTCACTGCCTGGCTGAACCCAGTGAGCGGAAGATTTGGAGGCACCAAGGGCTGTGTTCCCAAGAATGGCCGTAAAGAGGATGGACTGGCCTAAAGCCAGCTGGAGAACCAGGCCCATAGGCCCCTCGATGGAAGCAGGCATTCGGGGCCCCCAAGTAGCACATTAATGTGAATAGGAGTCAAAAGATGCATTCTGATTCCAGAAACACCAACGTGTGAAGCATGGCCTCTGAATCAAGGGAATGTGATGGTTATAGTGCCATTCATAGGTGCTTCTTGAGAGATTTACACACCTCATCTCCCTGGGACCCCACAGCAGCCCCAGTTCACAGATGGGGCGATGGAGGCCCACAGAGGTGAAGTCACACAGTGTGGGGGCAGACTCACCACAGAGTGGGGCAGGAGAGCCCCAAACACAGCAGGGGAGGAGCGGGGCGGCCAGAGGGAGGGGGGAACCGGGGTCTGGTGCAGAGAGGCAGCCACCAAGGCAGGTGTGGGAGGCTGGGAGGGGCAGACGGGGAGGGGAGGGAGGGGACCAGGAACAGCGCCCTCCCCTGCCTGCTGGGAGGAAGGAGGGAGGCAGGAAGGCTCCAGGGGCAGGAGGCGCTGCTGCCAAGGAGGCCACAGAGGAGCTGGTGGTGAGGAGGGGGCGAGTCCCCAGGGTGTGGGGGCCCCCTGGGTGCAAACCACCTGCCCAGACACAGGCCACTCTGTCCCTGGCTCCCTTCCCAAGGGCAGACCTTCCCAGGCTTGTGGGGCCATCGTGGAGCAGGTGGAGGCGAAGGACAGGTGGGGGCGGCGCCCATGGCCTTGAGTCCAGCAGCTGGAGGCTGTGCGTCCAGGGCCCGACGAAGGGCTGGGGCTCTGCCGTGAGCGGGGTGGGGGTGCGAGACAAGGACTGGGGCTGGGCCAACCCTGACGCCTCCTCGGCAGGGCCTTGGGGTTCCAGGCTGGGGACCGGGGCTTCATGGGCCAGGCCAGCTCTGCCGCAGACCAGCTGTGTGGCCTTGGGCCAGGGACTCCCTGTGCAGTGCAAGTCGTTGTCCACGGGCATTGGCCCAGTGGTGGGGGAGGCTGCAGTTCAGGCGGCATTTGTCTCAAGCCCACCCAGAGGGAGGGGTGCCTTCTCTAAAGGGCACCAGGCTGCTTTGTGCTCTTGCAACACCTGGGGCTCTCCTGCGCTGAGCCTGTGTCCTCACCTGTGAAATGGGCGGGATCACACAGTCTGCCTCCTAGGGATGGTGCAGGGATGAAATGAAGCAGGTGGGGGGCAGCCCATGGGGGGCAGCACATGATGCCCAGGGGGACAGGAAGGGCCTCTCCCCACCCACAGGCTCGGAGCTGAGTAAAGCAACGACCAGGCCTAGATATTCTAGAAAACTGCCCTGCCGGGGCCCTGGGAATGGGGGCAGAGAAGCATGAGGACATGACTGCCCCACGCCAGGCCCTGCCCTTCCTATGACAGCCAGCTGCAGACAGGGCCCCCCGGCTGCTTCCCCCTGCTGGTGACTGCCCTCGCCGTCCGTCCCGGGCATGACGTGACCTGAGGCCAGAGAGCTGCGTCACCAGGGTCAGCAGGACCCCGAGTGAGCCGAAGAGAGAAAGGAGGCACATATCGTCCCAGAATCCAGCCTTGGGTCATCTGTGCTCTGCTGTGTGACCTGGGGCAAGTCACTTCCCCTCTCTGAACCCCGCCTCTATCTGAAAGTCGCCTCAGACTGAGAAGTGCCCATTTCATACCTTGTTATGAGGACCAGAGACATGCCTCCAACATAGCTGCTTAACCAATGTCTTCCTCTCCCCCTCGGCCCTCTGTGCTGGGGAGTCTGCCCTGCTTCTCAGCTCTGAGACCCCATTTCTCAGTCAGCTACTCAGCAAACAGGCCTCTAGTCTCTAGACTTATGTTCGTGAGGCCAGCAGACTCCATGGCTTCTAGGCCTGGTTTTCCGTGTTCACTCCGTGATGATGGTCCCTGATATTCTTGACAACTGTGGGGAAGGGGCTAGAACGGGCCCTTTTTTATAGATGGAGACATTGAGGCTCAGAGAGGTGAGGGGGCTGTCCTGGGGTCACTTAGCATGTGAGAGCTGGGACTTGGACTAGCCAGACCACGCGTCCATCTGTTGGCCTGGGGGCCGGATGGCAGGGAGGGAGACTGGCTGAGGCTCTCAGCTGGCTCCCTGCTCCCACCAGAAACAACGGGCGAGAAACGGCCAAGGCCGGAATGCATCACCTGAGTTGGTCCTGACCCCCTGGGTGGCCTGGGCTATTGGGCTCTGCTGAGGGTAGGGCTGTAGTGGTCACCCTGCCTCTGGGGGCTCCCTGCAGACCAGTCTCTCACCCATCAGACCCACTGTCCAGATGATGAACGCGAGGCTCAGAGAGGGCATGGGTCTCACACAAGGTCACACAGCAAGTAAGCATCAATGGCTGGAATTCTCCCAAGGGCTCTGACATGAGGTCTGCAATGTCCCCCTGCCTCAGACCCTCCTGCGGTCATAACGACGAGGGGAGGAAAGCTGCCACCATCCTCTGTGCTGGGCACCGTGATTTGTACTCACCTGCAGGGTGCCGTCATGTCACAGTACAGAAGGTCCAGATGTGGAAGCTGAGGCTGGCAGAGAGGAGTGCCTTGCTCAGGGTCACAGCTGGATTCAAAACCCTTCCGTCTGACTGGAGCCGGGGTCTTTCCTCTGCAGCAGCGCCGGCCGAGGACGTCGTGGGGCGCGTGTTCAGACGCTTGGGAGTGACGGAAGCCAGCCTCGGCCCCAGCCCCTCCCTGATAGAAAGATAGAGAATCAGGGGCTCCGTCACCTTCCCCTCCCCATGGGCTCCCCCAGAGCCGAGCAGCCTCCACTTGCCCACTCACTATCCCCATCTGTCCTCCACACCTGTCCCTTCCCCAGCCGTGGACCCCACAACCTTTGTCTCCCGCGGTGGGGAACAACACGGGAAGAGGTTTGCCCAAGGTCACACTTAGCTTAAGAGCAGACAGAGGTTCCAGCACCGCACTTCCTGGGCCCCTCAGCCTCTCCATGTCTGGGGCTGGGCTCTTCCCGAACACCGTTTTCATGCTCTCACCAGATGCCAGGTGCCGTGCCAAGCCTGTGCCTTACTCTGCGGATTCAGAATCCCGCAGGTTAAATGTTGTTGGAATATGCCCAAGTCTGCCACTCGTCCACTCCGCTCCTGCCTGGGAAGCTCAGGGGCCCCCACCTCTGTCTTCCGCCAGTGTATCTTTCACCCCTGGCTGGGAGGCTCCCCCTCTGCCCTCCCAGCTGCCCCACAGAGGTGCCCCACCCTCGCCCTCACACCATTTTACCCGGGGCCCACACTGGCCTTCTCTTCCACCCCAGAGCCTGGGCAGTGGCGGTCCTCTCTGCCTGTGACCTTCTCGGTGCTCCCGCCTGTCTCCGGGGGCCCCCACCCTTCCATCCCTAACCCTGGCTCTCCAGCTCCTGGCACGGGTCTGGTGTTACGTGGGTGCGTGGGAAATGAGTGGGAACCTCATTTCACCCACAGAAGGACCAGGATACACACAGACCAAGGCTTCCCAGAGGGCTGCTGGAGGGTTCTTGGAGCTCCCAGCCCCAGCCCTGACCCCGAACCCTGGCTCAGGCCAACAGTAGCAAATATTTACATTTGCAAAGTAAATTCCCAGGAGGCGAGCTGGGCTGGGGCTGGGGAGGCTGCGCCCTTGTGGTCTGTGGTCACTGGACCCAGCAACCCTGGGGGGAGGGTTATGGAGGAAGAAGCCCCTCGGAGAGAAAGTCAGAACTGGAGCCCAGGGACACCCCCAACTTTTCATACCCCCATTCCCAGTTGAGGTTGGGATTTAAACCCCGTGCCCTGCCTCCTCTTCCCCCACGCTGGTCCTGCCGTGTGGACGGGCAGCAGCCTCTCCTCTCTGGGCCTCAGTGTTCTCGTGAGGATCTTTTGAGAAGGAGCACGAGACAGTGGGCAGGGGGAAGGGCAGCTGCTTAGGGGGGCACAGGGCTAGAAACTGCAGATGGCACTGGCCTTGTGGAGGTCAAGTTGGGGTGATAAGAGTGTGGGGGGGGGAGGGGGCTTTGGTGGGTTCCCTGGTCTGTCCAGGAAGGCTTTCTGGAGGAGGTGACATGGGAGCAGCAGCTGTGGGGATGGGGATGGGGAGGCAGTGTGTGTGTGTATGTGTAGGGCTGGCTGGGACCTCCCAGATGGTGGGAAGTGGCCCATCGTCAGGGTCCCAGAGCAGAGCCAGGGTTTGTGGTCCTGGGACTAGCCAGGAGCTCCTTCGAGGGTGAGGTTGGGGCTGGGGAGGGGCCCTTCAGGGTGGACCATCCGGCTGGGGCGAGGAGGAGGCTCTCAGCCCGCTGGAGCACTCTCCAGGGGGCCGGTGAGAGGGATGCCACATGTTTGTCCTACAGGAGACCTCCCTCAGCCCTAGGCTTTTTCCCTAGCGGAATTTTGTGTGGTATAGGGCCATTTACAACCTGGTTCATCCCTTAAAGTATTTCTGTCCAGCTATTAGAATTTGGGGCAGTTTGGGGAGTCGTTTTTTGTGAATCCTGAATCCAGAGCCAATATTTTCTGGTCTTCTTGACAGTTTTTGTTATTTAAACTTTCTTTCTGTGTGTTTTGTTTTTGTTTTTGTTTTTAATTTTAACTCAGAATTTCTTTGAGCCGGTTATGTCTGCACTGCTGTCTAGGCCATGTTTTCATTAGTTTTTCTAGTTCTCTCTGGCTCCCAGTGAAATATCCCAAAGCAAGTGCGTTGAAAAAGAATTTCCAACCACGTGTTCACAGATTAATAACTCGGGGACACCCTAGCGTGACATTAGAACCCTTATGTTCATTTTCAAGACAGTTGTGTCTGCCGTCCACAGTATTTTGCCTTTTATTTTGTTTGCTTGCTTTAATTTCATTTTCAGCCAGTGATTCATGCATTCCTCAACAAGAGGTTTAGTGAAGCCACTGAGGGCCTACTGCGTGCTGGGCACCTTCCCCGGCCACACGCGAGATGGACGAGGTCCCTGCCTGGTGGGGCTCACGTTCCAGCCAAGGGGGGGTGGTAGAAGATCAGACTGGGAAACTGGCAAGCAGATGACATGTTAGAGGGTGGAAAGTGCCATGGAAAAAAGGGAAGACGATAGCAGGGTGGTGGGGAGGGCCCGCAGGGCAGACACTCTGCCAAACTTCATCCCAGAGAAAACCCAAACTTCCGTGGGTTGGAGGGACAGCCGCTTCTTTTGCTTGTCTTCCTGAAAAGAGTCATCCGGTGACCTTTTACATCTTCACCTGGGAGCAAAGAGGATGAAGAGGGCTTGCTGAGGCCATTCTTCTCAGGAGCCAGCATTCTTGACAGGCGCCAGGCCTCCTTGCCCCTGCCCAGGAGCCAACTTGGGAGCCAACTCGCAGTGCCACGTGGCCCAGGAGAGAGGAGGCCAGGCCCTGGAGTTAGACTAACCCAGGTTCCAATCCAGGCTCCAGCCTTCAGCTGGGCGACCAGTCTCTTTACCTCTCTGCCTTGTTTTCCCCCCAGAGGGAAATATTCACATTCACTCATCCATTTATCCGAGCATGGAGGGTGGGGGGCAGGGGAGTGGTAATACCAAGCTGCTCTGTGCCTCAGTGTCCCCATCTGTAAAGCGGAGGGGATACTAGCACCCCTCACAGGGCCTCATGAGGACAGTGAGTTAAGACTGTTTATGAGACATGCTTAGGACGTGCCGGGCCCAGCACAAGTGCTGCACAAGCATTAGCTGTTCTTATTATTACCTACCGTGTAGGATCGAGCTGGGCTCAGCACCAGGCATGCCTCACAGGGTATCACGGCCCCCTCACTGCCCCCCTGCATTGCCGTTGTTCTGCCCACAGAGTCCCCAGCCTCTGCCCCAGTTGTGGGCTGCCAACCCCCCTTCCTCCATCCCAGGTGAGATGTACCCCCTGCGAGGGGGCAATCCCCGGCCCCCGGGGAGGGTATGCTGGGGATGTGGGCCCAGCCTGAGCAAAGGCCGCGTGGTGGGACCCTGAGAGGGCCTGGCAGCCACCGCGCTGGGGGCCGGCCAGAGGGACCCGTCTGGTTTGAATTCCCGGCGCCTCTCACTCCCTGCACCAACCCGCAGCCTGGCTCTGAGCTGCCAGGCCCGTGCCTTATTTGGGGCTTGTCTCCCCCCAGGCGACACTTTGCGGCCTTAAAAGGCAGGCCCGGGGGTTGGGGGAATGGGGGCCAGTTGCCACTGCTGGCTGCAGAGCCCCTCCAGCTGCTCCTCCCGCCCCTGGCTTGGCCAGCACAACCCTCCAGCTGTGGAGAAAACCAGGCCCCCAAAGCCAGACCAGCCAGGATGGCCTGCTGCTCACAGAGGTGGCAGCAGGGGTGGGCTCCTGGAATGGGCCTACTATGCCCTCCCAGGCAGCCAGCCTCCCTCTGGTTTTCATTTAAAACCAGAGCTGGATCCACTTCAGTGTCTTCTTAAGAAGTGCGGCAGGGAGAGGGTGGATGGCGATGTTGCTGTGTTTATTGAGCGCCTACTGCATGCCAGGCCCTGTGTGTGCTCAGTGGGCCCTTTGCACGCATGGCCATCCTCAGGCCTCACACCAGCCTGGTGTAGAGGCCTTATGATCCCATTTTGCAGATGGGAAAATAGGTCCAGGGAGGACAAGTCACACAGGTCCGCAAGTGGCAGGGGCTGGGACCCAACCTTGCCTCTGTTGGCTCTAAGCTCTTAACCCATGCAGCTTGCTGGGGTTGTTGCAGAAGCCCCCAGCCTCACCCGTGGCCCCCACCCACTGCCAGCCCCTCTCCCCAGCCCCACCAGGTTGACAGCCTTGTCCCAGCTCAGCCTAGTTCATGCTGTGTGACCCAGGTAAACTGCCACACCTCTCTGGGCCTCTGTCTCGCTCTGCACTAAGGGGAGTAGGGATACCTACTGTGACTACAGTGGCAGGCAGGCGGGGTGGGGGTGGGAGGGCAGAACAAAATGTCACGGCCAGCAGGGATCTCACCCTCACTGTCCCTCAGTTGCAGGCTCCTCTGGCTTCGTGGAGCCCAGGTGGTCGGGCAGTGCCGTGCGGCGGATGGCACTTCGGCCCACAGCTCTCTCAGGTGGGTCCTGGGGCGGCTGCTTGGGGTCCCCCTGGGCTAGGGGAGGCTGGAGGGGCTGGTGGTGACTGTCCTAAAAGCCAGCTGGGCCCAGCAGTCGAGGGTCAGGGATAGCACCCTGCCCTTGTCCACCACAGGCTGGAAAGAAAACTGGGAGGGGGAGGAGGAGGAAGGCCCCCCAGGGGGAGTCTGCCCTGGACCCAGGCACCAGAAACCCAGGACCCCCAGAGTCTTGTAGACACCGGTCCGGGCCCCCAGTTTCCTTTTTTTATTGAAAAGACATTTTTCTGAGCGTCTGCCGGGTGTGAGGCACTGTGCCAGGAGCTTTCCATCATCAACTTGTTTAAACCTCACCCCAGGAAGGCATCATTGTCGCCACTTTAAAGAGGAGGAGGCTGAGGGTCAAAAAGGGGGCACGCCCTGCCCGGGGCCCCACAGCCAGGAAGGGGCAGCACGGGGCCTCGACCCCAGGCTTTGAGTGTGCCTTTTACACACTCACTGCACCCTTGCTCTGAGCTCAGCGTCCCCAGGTGTGAACGAGGTGACACTTGTCCTGACACGCAGGATCTGGTGAGGACCTGAGAGATGAGCTTGTAGCGTGCTCAGTGGCTGCCTGGCACTGTTATGAATAACGTCGGGGTATCGCTTAGGAAGCCGGGGAGCTGGGCAGTGGTTCTGGAGGAAGGGTCAGAGGGTGGCACCTCTGAGGCCAGCCCAGTCTGGACTGTGATGTGTCGGTCCCCAAAGCCACCAAGGCCAGCCCTGCCCAGGTGGAAGCAGCAGGCTCCCCCCGCCCCCCGCCCCCGCCCCGGCTTCTGGGAAAGGAGTCGTTTTGGATGAGGAGTCGGGTCCCTGGTCCTGCTCTGGGAGAAGCAGTCCCCTTGGAGGCTCCAGAGCCAAAGGACACTCGCAGGATGTGGCCCACCCTGGACAGTGGCTGTGACTCTGTAGTCCCTTCCCTGCGATGGGCTATCTTGTGGGTTGGGGTCATCAAGTATCTGCCCCCTCCCTCCATCCCCCCGCCAGGGGCTGAGCGGCTCCAAGAGGCACCTAGGAGCCCCGGCCCAGCCTGCTTCCTCCCTGCAGGTTGTCTCAACTGCAGCAAAGTGTCGGAGCTGACGGAGCGGCTGAAGGTGCTGGAGGCCAAGGTGGGTGAGCAGCTTCCAGGCCAGGCAGGCACCACCCTCCCATCCAGCTTCCTCAGCTTACCCTCCAGTGCCCACCCCGGGAAGCCCGCTCACAGTCAAACAGCCTGGCCTGCTCTCCCTGCGGGAGGCCCTTGAAGCTCCCCTATCCCCATCCCCCCCGGAGTTCGTGGCTGCGTCCCCTCATTGCCCTGTCACCTTCATCCTTTATTCCCACCCCCCCATAATGCTATCTTCCCAGGTCCAAAAAGCAAAAGCATCTATTGCGTGTCTCAAATTATCTCAAGATAAAAAGGTTTTAACCATTAAATAGTAAGACATTCTAAATTTAAAAACATGAAAAACTCAGAACCATGAAAAACCTACCAGAAAACCATTGGCCTCTGTCGCCTGTGCCCCCAGAGAGAGTGACTGCCAACGTTTAGGCATCTTTTCTTGCAGATTTTCTAAACACACGCGGAGGCATTTACACTAACCTGCATCTCCAGTCCGTCCTCTGGGAATTTATCTTAAGGAGATTAGATGCAAAAATGTTCATCCAAGGGACTTCCTGGGTGGCTCAGTGGTTAAGAATCCGTCTGCCAGTGCAGGGGACACGGGTTCAGTCGCTGGTCTGGGAAGATCCCACATGCCTCGGAGAAACTGAGCCCGTGCAGAAAAAAAAAAAAAAGGTCATCCAAGTGTTAACTATTAAGAGGGAAATTGGAAAACCAAACAACAGAAGGGGTGGTTGTGTGATGAGCAAGCGTGGCTCAGTGGAGTACTAGACAGCCAGTAACAACGCCACCCTTTTCTAACACGAGAGGATGCCCCTGATGTATCTATCAAGTGGAAAAACCAAGCTTCTACACAACATGGGTTAGAACCCCCGTAATGAGGTATGCGTGCCCCAGGAGCTCCACCCTGCTCCCCAAGCTCCCTCCCAGAGGAAGCTGGCATGAGGGGCAGCTCAGCTCAGATCTGGGGGGTGGGTCTCAGTTCCGGGTCAGCCTCTCTTTGGGCAGGCCCACACGTCTCCCCCCCAACCCAGTCAGCGGGCATTTCTGGCCTCTCTTAATCCTCAGTCAGTGGCTCAGGGACACTGCCGACCTTTCGGACTCTCCCCTGCACTGGCTCCGAGAGTGATTTTGTACACACCTTGGAGACTGTTTCATGTCAGACCCTCCCAAATTTCCCTTCGGATTTAGTAAAAATCCTTCTAGCCTGTGTGCTTTAACAGACCAAGAGAAATTTCATATCATGTATGCGTATAAATGTACATATTCCCATGCAGGTAAGCACAGGAAAGAAAGGCATGGCCCAGCAAACACGGGGACATTCACAGACTCAGTGTGGGTGGCCGTGATGGTGTGTGATGACTTTTCTACAGCGAATGTGATGAATTGTGCAGCTTGAAAACCACAGTCACTTCTGATGACGTTCGGGGCCCCTGTGAGCCCGGGCCTCCACCGCAGGCTGGGTTCTGCTGGTCCCATGGCCTCCTGCCCCCCGCCCCACGGGGGCCCTGAGCTGGCCTGTCCCTGGTGAGACCCTGGTACCCACTCCATCAGCATCATCCTCTTTCTCCACAGGTGGCGGTGCTGACAGTCACCGAGCGGGCAGTGCCCCCGACCCCGGCCGCCCCTGAGGACCCCGCCCCGCTCTGGGGCTACCCAGCTGCCCAAGGCAGCCCTGGGGATGGAGGCCTCCAAGGTGAGTGGGTCAGTGGGAGACATGCTCCCGTGTGGGAATGAGTTGGGTCCAGCCCCCTCCCTGCTGCTGACTCCCAGCTTGACCCCCTTGTGGGCCTTCGTCTTCCCAGCTCCCCAGTGGGCCTGAGGGGATGGTCTGCAGGGGCCCCTGAGCACTGGAGTCCTGGGAGGCCCAGCAGCCGGTGGAGCAGGGGCAGGAACTCTGGATGAGCCACTGACCCCGCCTACCCCTCTACCCCAGGGCTACCAGGAACCAGAGAGAACGTGAGGGCCCCTCTGCTCCCCCGAGATGGTAGGTGCTGGTGGGGAGGCGGGGCCGGGGGCCGGCCAAGCTCAAGGCCGAGGCTGCGGAGCTGATGAACTTTCTCCCCCAGATCGAGTTGGTGCCCGGGGGCTTCCTGGGCCCACTGGTCCCAAGGGAGACCCTGGCAGCCGGGGCCCGATGGGGATGAGAGGCCCACCAGGTGAGCGCCCACCGCACTGCCCACTCCAGCTCCCCTGGCCAGTCCCCTGCGGGGGGCCCAGGTTGGGGCCTTCCTTCCCTGACCCAGACGTACAGAGATGGCCCGGGCCCCTTCTGCTCGCTCGTCTCTTGACTTACAATCCCTCCAAGGTGCCCCCGCACTCCTGGGCTCCCTGAAAACCTCTTTTGCCTTCACTCAGCCCATACTCCCTGGCCTCCTATTCACAGCAGGCTCGAAGCTGGGCCCTGGCGTGGGTCAGACCAGACGCTGCCTTCCTGGAGCTCCCAGACCAGGGAGGCTGGGGAGGGTGGTCCTAGGCAGGGGAGAAACAGCAGTGCCCACCCCAGGGTTCTTATGACCAGGGTTCTTATGGGGGACGTTGCAGCTATGGGAGCCCCAAGGAAGAAAGCCCAGACCCAGCCTGGATGGGGTGGCAGATGGGGAGGGCTTCCCAGTGGGAGCGACACCTTCGGTGAGGCCTCAGGATGACCTGCAGTGCAGGCAGTGCCAAAGGAGGACTGATAGATGGAGCAGCTCATGCAAAAGCCTGGAAGGGAGAGGAGAAAACATTATGGAAATCAGCGTCTGCTAAGCACCTAGTGTGTACCAAGTGTCACTGTCCTGAAGCTCCAGGGAAGGGCTGGGTTCATCCCGCACCCCCCCCCCCACACCCCCATAGACGGTCAGGGATTCAGAGCCGGGAGCCGCCCTGACCTGTGGCTTCTGGAGCCGTCTCGTACCCACTGCCCCTGGCTGCCTCGTCCCACCCTCCTTGCAGCCACCCTAGGCCTCCTTGCTTCCTGCACACCCACCAAACCTCCTGGTTCCATTGCAGGTCTGCAGGGCCCCCCTGGGAGCCCTGGCCAGCCTGGAGCTGTGGGCACCCCTGGAGAGAGGGGACCTCCAGGCCCCCCAGGGCCTCCTGGCCCCCCTGGCCCCCCAGCCCCGGTTGGACCACCCTATGCCCGGATCTCCCAGCATGGTGAGTCCCTTGAGGTTACAGCAGATCCAGCTGGTGGTGGGGTGAGGCTGGTGTGACCACCTACCAAGCACCTTCTGTATACCAGACTTGCCCTTGGGCCACATGTCACCTCATCCTCTGATGGGCGCTATTGTCCTCTGTTCACTGATGAACAAAACTAGGGGCCAGAGGAGGGAGGTCACACAGCCAGGGCACAGGGGGCTGGCTTCAGAGCCACGAGGCCTCCAGGGCCTGTGCTGGGAACCACCGGCATCAGGCCCTCCCACCAAGCCTGGAGCTGGCCAGGATCCAGCCCTCAGGGCGCCGAGAAGCTCAAGGCCTGGCAGCAGGATGTGAGCCCTGAAACTCCCAAGGCCACAGCCCTGCCCCTGTGCTCAGAGAGGCCCGGCCCTCTCCATCCAGCTGGGCCCTGACGTACATCCTTCACCTTCTCTGAAGCCTGAGCTGCACGCGTGCTGCCAGAGGTCAGCACCTGGAGTGCCAGGTTCAGCCCCATCTGCGTCATACCTTTGGTGTGTGACCAGGCACCATGCATTCATTCTCCCAGTCATTCTCTCTCTCTGAGGGACTTCCTTGGGGGTCCAGTGGTTAAGACTCTGCGCTTCCAATGCAGGGGGTACAGATTCAATCCCTGGTTGGGGAACAAGATCCCATATATCACGAGGTGCAGCCAAAAAAAAATAACCAACAAAACATCTTCCCTCTCTGAGCCATCTGTATGACACCAATGCACAGAAGCTTGGCACAAAGTAGGTGTCAAAAATGGTAGCTTTTATTATTGTTCCCATTAGGCATGTGACAGTACAGGTTCAGCAGGGTAGAGTCTTGCAGGATGTCACCGGCTAGACTCTGGCAGTGTCTCCCTGCCTCTGCGTGGCCAACAGTCTCCCCACCCCCCACCCTTGGAGCAGGTGCCCAGTGGCCCCAGCCACGCTGCAAGCTATCCCACAGGGCAGTCAGAGCTGGCTTGGCAGAAGTGGCAGGTTAAAACTGTCCCAGGACTTCCCTGGCAGTCCAGTGGTTAAGACTTTGCCTTCCAATGCAGGGGGTGCGAGTTCAATCTCTGGTCAGAGAGCCAAGATCCCACATGCCTGGAGGCCAAAAAACCAAAACAAAACAGAAGCAATATTGTAACAAATTCAATAAAGACTTAAAAAAAAAAAAAAAACCTGACTGCCTCGCTGGACCCCACCCAGCCCAGCCCTGCTCACTCATCATCTTTCCTCCCCCAGGGGACCCATTTCTGTCTAATACCTTCACCGAGACCAGCAGCCACTGGCCCCAGGGACCAGCTGGGCCCCCAGGTCCCTCAGGGCCCATGGGTAAGTTGAGTGCAGGTCTGAGGTAAGGGGCAGTGTTGAGGGATGGCAGGGCTGGCTGTTAGGAGGGAGCAGATAGTGACTTCCTGGCATTATACTGTTTCGGACCTGAGGACATTGCGTCTTTTTCCAGGTCCTCCTGGACCTCCTGGTCCCATGGGCATCCCTGGGAGTCCTGGACATATGGTGAGTGTTTCTCCAAGTACCCCCACTCTTCTGTCCATCCATCCACCCTCCGACACCCAACCCACCCATCCACCCACCCACTCAACCTCCCATCCATCCATCATCCATTCATCCATCCTTGCATTCACTCATTCAAGCATTTATGGAGCACTTAATGTACAAACTACTTTCTGTAAATCTTCTTATTCAATCCATGTAACAAGAAGCAAGTATTGTTATCACCTAAGGCAAGAAAGGTAGAGATTCTTGTCCTAGGGCTGTGGCCAGCACACGGCAGCTTCCAAATCAGTGCCAGGATGGTCTGACTCCAGGGCTATAGCTCTGAACACTGAGCTGTATGAACTTCCTGCTGTGTGCTGGGCGTTGGGTGTGTGGTGAAGGGCCCAGAGGCCCAGGCCAAGCTGGGGCGCCCTTCCCTACCCCTCTGCCCCCTAAGTCCCTGCCCACTGTACCCTGCCCCAGCAAAAGGCTGAGGTCCTGTCTTGTTGCTCAGGGACCCCCAGGCCCCACTGGACCCAAAGGAATCTCCGGCCACCCAGGAGAGAAAGGCGAGAGAGTGAGTATTGAGGTGGCCCCGGGTGGAGGATTCTAGGGAGTCCTGGGCGCCCTGGGTCAGACCCTCTGACAGCTCACTCCCTTCTTCTCCTCCCTCCTACAGGGACTGCGTGGGGAGCCCGGCCCCCAGGGCTCCACGGGGCAGCGGGTAAGTGATGCTGCCCACTCTGCAGCGCCTCCTCCAGGGTCCCCCAGGCCCAGACCCCTGTTATGGCTCCATCCCCTGTGGCCAGACCCCCTGACCCTCACTGTCTGGTCCAGAGCAAACTCCATCTCCTTTCTCGCCCCTGTCTCAGGGTCCCATCAGCCTCTTAGGATCAGGCCACCTCCATCTCCCTCACTCTGGCTCTGTGTCTCTGTATCTCTTTCTCTTTCTCTGTCTTTAGTCTGTGTCTCCATCTCTCTGACTCTGTATTTCTCTTTTTCTCCATCTCTCCAACTGTGATTGTAGATTTGTCTATGTCTCCCTCTAGTTTGGTCAATTTTTGCTTCATGGTTTTTGAAGCTTCGTTATTAGGTGCATACTCATTCAAGATTTTAATGTCTTCTTGGTCCTTTTATCTTTATGAAATGAATGTCTTTCTCCCTGGTAATGCTTCTTGTCTTGAATTCTATTTTGTTTGATATTAAAATAGCCACACCAGCTTTCTTATGCTAGGTGTTTGGGTGGTATATCTTTTCCAGTCCTTTTACTCTCAACCTGTTTGTCTTTCTATTTACAGTTCATCTTGCAAAAAAGACACATAGTTGGGACTTCCAAGGTGGTCCAGTGGTTAGGAATCCACACTTCCTCTGCAGGGGGCACAGGTTCAGTCCCTGATCAGGGAACTAAGATCCCACATGCTGCATGGTGCGGCCAAAACAAAACAAACAAACAAACAAAAAGACACATACTTGACTCTTGCTTTTTTTTTTAAACAGTCTGACTATTGAGTTCATTTACTTTTTTTTTTTTTTTTTTTGCTGTGCCCCATAGCTTGGAGGATCTTAGCTCCCCAACCAGAGATTGAACCTGTGCCCTCTGCAGTGAAAGCTCAGAGTCCTAACCACTAGACTACCAAGGAATTCCCCATTTACATTTAATGATATATATTATTATTTATATGATTCTGTTTAAGTCAACTATCTGGCTATTTGTGTTCTATTTACTGCAATCTCTCCTTTATTTCTTTTTTCCCCCTTCTTTTCCTGCCTTTTTTTTTTTTTTAATTATTGATCTATTTGGCTGGGTTGGGTCTTTGTTGCTGCACGCAGGGGTTTTCTCTAGTTGTGGCGAGCGGGGGCTACTCTTCTTGCGGTGCACAGGCTTCTCATTGCAGTGGCTTTTCTTGTTGCTAGCACAGGCTCCAGCCGCTCGGGCTTCAGTAGTTGCGGCACACAGGCTCTAGAGCTCAGGCTCAGAAGTTGTGGCGTGTGGGCTTAGTTGCTCTGCGGCACGTGGGATCTTCCCAGACCAGGGCTTGAACCCGTGTCCCCTGCATTGGCATGTGGATTCTTAACCACTGTACCACCAGGGAAGTCCCATGCCTTCTTTTTTTTTATTTTAGATTTTTATTTTTTTTATTTTTTTTTTTTTTTTTGGGCACACGGGCTTAGTGGCATGTGGGATCTTCCTGGAGCAGGGATCGAACCCATGTCCTCTGCATTGGCAGGCGGATTCTTAACCACTGTACCACCAGGGAAGTCCCATGCCTTCTTTTTTTTTATTTTAGATTTTTAAAAAGTTTGTATTGGTGTATAGTTGATTTACAATGTTGTATTAGTTTCAGGTGTACAGCAAAGTGAATCAGTTATACATATACATATATCTGCTCTTTTTTAGATTCTTTTCCCATATAGGTCATTACTGAGTACTGAGTACAGTTCCCTGTCCTATACAGTAGGTCCTTATTAGTTATCTATTTTATATACAGTAGTGTGTATATGTCAACCCCAGTCTTACAATTTATCCCTTTTCCCCCCTTTCCTCCTTGGTAACCATAGGTTTGTTTTCTACATCTGTGACTCTATTTCTGCTTTATAAATAAGTTCATTTGTACCTTTTTTTTTTGATTCCCTGCCTTGTTTTATAATAAGTTTTTATTTTTTATTTTTATTTTTTTAAATTTATTTTTGGCTGCGTTGGATCTTTGTTGCTGCATGCGGGCTTTCTCTAGTTGAGGTGAGTGGGGGCTATTCTTTGTTATGGTGCGCAGGCTTCTCAGTGTGGTGGCTTCTCTTGTTGCTGAGCATGGGCTCTAGGCTTCAGTAGCGCAGCACGTGGGCTTCAGTAGTTGTGGCACGAGGGTTCTAGAGCACAGGCTCAGTAGTTGTGGTGCATGGGCTTAGTTGCTCCACAACATGTGGGATCTTCCTGGAGCAGGGATTGAACCCATGTCCCCTGCATTGGCAGGTGGATTCTTAACCACTGAGCCACCAGGAAAGTCCCCCTGCCTTCTTCTGGATTGAGAATTGCTTACAATTCTGTGTTATCTCTACTAATGACTTTTTCGCTATACCTCTATGTGTTATCTTTTTCATGGTTGCTCTAAGAATGACAATATGCATCCTTTTACTTTAATTATTATTATACCTCTTCATCTATAAGTAAGACCGTTACAACTGTATAATTCACCCCCTTCTTTCCTTGTGCTATTGCCGTCATATATTTGACTTCTGTATTTGTTATAAATCCTCAACACAGTGTTGTTATTGCTTTAAACAATTGACTTAAAGATGTTTAAAAAACAAAGAAAAATAGTCTTTTACATCTAATGATGTATTTGTCATTTTTAATATTCTTTGTGCCTTCTTGTAGATCCAGCTTTTCATACAGTATCATCTCTTCAGCCTAAAGAACATCCTTTAGTCTTTCTTGTAATGTTGGTCTGCTGGCAACAAATCCTCACCGCTCTTGTTTGTCTAGATCTGTCTTTAACCTTAACTTCTGAAAGATATTTTCACTGGATATAAAATGATAGGTTGGCAGTTTTCTCCCCCTTTATTACTTTAAAGATGTTGTTCCGTGGTCTTCTGGCTTACATAGACAATTACAATTTCTCATGAGACACTGACTGTCATCTTTATTGTCTTTCCCCTATATATAATATGTCTTCTTTTCTTTGGCATTTAAGATTTTCTCTTTACCCTTGGTTTTCACCAGATTGATCATGATGTAGTTGGGTGTGATTTTCTTTGTGTTTACTCTGCTTTGCGTTGGCTGAGATTCCTGGATCTGTAAGGTTGCTGGGTTTTGTTTTTGATTGGTTGTTTTGCTTAAGGAATAAAATTCTTTTTTACAGTATTTTTTGAGCTCACAGCAGAATTGTCTAGAAAGTACAGAGAATTCCCACATACTCCCTGTCCCCACATGTGGGTAGCCTCCCGGCCGTCGACATCTCACAGCATAGTGGTGCATTTGGTACAGTTGATGAACCCACATTGTCATGTCACCCAAAGTCATAGTTTACATTAGGATTCTTTCTTGGTGTTGTACATGCTATGGGTGTTAACACACATATAGTGGCATGTATACACCATCATAGAATCATATAGAATATTTCACTGCCCTAAAAATCCTGTGTCCTGTGTATTCATCCCTCCCTCCCCTCTAACCCCTGACAACCACTAATCTTTTTTTCTTTTCTTTTTTTAATTTATTTATCTATTTATTTGCTGCGTTGGGTCTTCGTTGCTGCATGCAGGCTTTCTCTAGTTGCAGAGAGCAGGGGCTACTCTTCGTTACGGTGCTCTGGCTTCTCCTTGAGGTGGCTTCTCTTGTTGTGGAGCACAGGCACTAGGCGCGTGGGCTTCAGTAATTGTGGCATGTGGGCTCATCATTAGTTGTGGCTTGCGGGCTCTAGAGCACAGGCTCAGTAGTTGTGGTGCATGGGCTTAGTTGCTCCGTGCCATGTGGGATCTTCCCGGACCAGGGATCAAACCTGTGTCCCCTGCATTGGCAGGTGGATTCTTAACCACTGCGCCACCAGGGAAATCCCAAGAGTATGTTTAATTTGGGGGGGTTTTGGTTTTTTATTTTGGGGGTTTTTTTAAGTATGTTTCGTTTTATAAGAAACTTTTTTGTAAGTTTCTGTAAGAAACACACCATGTCTGTATGTGCAGGCAGGCATGTGTGGTGAGAACACTTGAAATTGACTCAGTAAATTTCAGTTATACCATACAGAATTAACTGTGGTCACAGTACTATGTATTAGATCCTTCGATTAGAACTTAATCATCTTATAAGTGAAAGTTTATACCCTTTTACCAACCTTTCTCCACTTCCTCCCTCCCCCCTACCCAGTACCTGGCAACCACTGTTCTACTCTGTTTCTCTGAGTTCAACTTTTTTTTTGGGATTTCACATATAAGTGATACCATGCAGTATTTGTCTTATTTCACTTTGCATAATGCCCTCCAGATTCATCCATGTGTTCACAAATGGCAGGATTTCCTTTTTTTTAGACAATAATATTCCATTGTGTGTATGTGTGTGTGTGTGTGTGTGTGTGTATACATACCCCACTTGTCACTTTTTCTTTATCCGTTTATCCATCAGTGGACACAGGTCATTTCCATATCTTGGCTATCGTGAATAATGCTGCAATAAACTTACCTCTTCAAGACAGTGATTTCCTTTCCTTTGGACAGATTCCCCAGAAGTGGGATTGCTAGATCATATATATGGTAGTTCTATTTTTAATTTCTTGAGGAACTTCCATACTGTTTTCCGTAATGGCTTTCCCACCAGTTTACATTCCTACCAGCAGTGTACAAAGGTTCCCCCTTTTCCACATTCTCACCAGCGTATGTTATCTCTTGTCTTTTTGATAACAGACACCCTAAGATGTGTGAAGTGATAGCTCAAGTTGTGGTTTTGATTTGCATTTTCCTGATGACTAGTGATGTTGAGCATCTTTTCACATACCTATTGGCCATTTTTATGTCTTCTTTGCAAAAATGTCTATTCAGATCCTTTTCCCATTTTTTAAAAATTTATTTATTTATTTATTTATTGGCTGTGTTGGGTCTTCCTTGCTGCGTGCAGGCTTTCTCTAGTTGCAGCGAGCGGGCACTACTCTTTGTTGCGGTGCACGGGCTGCTCATTGCAGTGGCTTCTCTTGTTGCAGAGCACAGGCTTCAGTAGTTGTGGCATGTGGGCTCAATAGTTGTGGCTCTCTGGCTCTAGAGCACAGGCTCAGTAGTTATGGCGCATGGGCTCAGTAGCTCCACAGCATGTGGGATCTTCCCTGACCAGGGCTTGAACCCATGGTTAAGATCTCCCTGCATTGGCAGGCAGATTCTTAACCATTGTGCCACCAGGGAAGCCCTCCCATTTTTTTTTTTTAAATTGGCTTATTTGGGGGTTTTGCTATTGAGTTGTATAAGTTCCTTATATATTTTGGATATTAACTCCTTATTGGATATGCAGTTTGCAAATATTTTCTCCAATTTCATAGGTTGTCTTTTCTTTTTTGTTGATGGTTTCCTTTGCTGTGCAAAAACGTTTTAAATTGGGTTGTTTTCTTATTGTTGAATTTTAAGAGTTCTTTGTATATTTTGGATAATAGTCCTTTATCAGGTGTATCCTTTGCAAATATTTTCTCCAAGTCTGTAACTTGTCTTCTAATTCTCTTCACATTGCCTTTTGCAGAGCGGAAGTTTTAAATTTTTTAAAAATAAATAAATTTATTTATTTATTTATTTATTGGCTGCATTGGGTCTTCATTGCGGTGCGTGGGCTTCTCATTGTGGTGGCTTTTCTTGTTTTGGAGCACGGGCTCTAGGCGTGAGCTTATTTTCTCCGCAGCATGTGGGATCTTCCCAGACCAGGGACTGAACCCGTGCCCCCTACATTGGCAGGTGGATTCTTAACCACTGCGCCACCAGGGAAGTCCCAGAAGTTTTTAATTTTAGTGAAATCCAGCTTATCAATGATTTCTTTCATGGGTTGTGCTTTCGGTGTTTTATCTAAAAAGTCGTCATCAAACCTAAGCTCATCTAGGTTTTCTCCTATGCTATCTTCTAGGAGTTTTATAGTTTTGCATTTTACATTTAGGTCTGTGATACATTTTTTTTAAGAACTTTTATTGAGATACAGTTAACAGACAATAAACAGCATATATTTAGAGTATACGATTTGGTGTCCCAATCTCCCAATTCATTCCCCCCCAACCCTCCCTGCTTTCCCCACTTGGTGTCCATGTGTTTGTTCTCTACACCTGTGTCTCTATTTCTGCCTTGCATTTCCTCTTTCATAGTTGTTAGCATTTGCCTTATGTGTTGAGGGGCTCCTATATTGGGTGCATATATATTTATAATTGTTATCTCCTCTTCTTGGATTGATCCCTTGATCTTTATGTAATGTCCTTTCTTGTCTCTTGTAACATTTTTTATTTTAAAGTCTATTTTATCTGATATGAGTATTGCTACTCCAGCTTTCTTTTGATTTTCATTTGCATGGAATATCTTTTTCCATCCCCTCCCTTTCAGTCTGTATGTGTCCCTAGGTCTGAAGTGGGTCTCTTGTAGACAGCATATATATGGGTCTTGTTTTTGTATCCATTCTGTAGCCAGTCTGTGTCTTCTGGTTGGTGCATTTAGTCCATTTACATTCAAGGTAATTCTCAATATGTATGTTCCTATTACCATTTTCTTAATTGTTTTGTTTATGTTTTTGTAGGTCCTTTTCTTCTCTTATGTTTAGCGCTTAGAGAAGTTCCTTTAGCATTTGTTGTAGGGCTGGTTTGGTGGTGCTGAATTCTCTTAGCTGTTGCTTGTCTGTAAAGCTTTTGATTTCTCCATTGAATCTGAATGAGATCCTTGCTGGGTAGGGTATTCTTGGTTGTAGGTTCTTCCCTTTCATCACTTGAAATATATCATGCCACTCCCTTCTGGCTTGCAGAGTTTCTGCTGAGAAATCAGCTGTTAACCTTATGGGGGTTCCCTTGTATGTTATTTGTTGTTTTTCCCTCGTTGCTTTTAATAACATTTCTCTGTCTTTAATTTTTGTCAACTTGACTAATATATGTCTTGGCATGTTTCTCCTTGGGTTTATCCTGCCTGGGACTCTCTGCACTTCCTGGACTTGGGTAGCTATTTCCTTTCCCATGTTAGGGAAGTTTTCAACTATAATCTCTTCCAGTATTTTCTCAGGTCCTTTCTCTCTCTCTTCTTCTTCTGGGACCCCTATAATGCGAATGTTGGTGCGTTTAACATTGTCCCAGAGGTCTCTTAGGCTGTCTTCAGTTCTTTTCATTCTTTTTTCTTTATTCTTTTCTGCATCAGTGATGATCACCATTCTGTCTTCCAGGTCACCTATTCGCCCTTCTGCCTCCGTTAATCTGCTATTGGTTCCTTCTAGTGTATTTTTCATTTCAGTTATTGTGTTGCATATCTCTGTTTGTTTGCTCTTTAATTCTTCTAGGTCTCTGGTAAACTTTTCGATCTTTGCATCCAGTCTTTTTTCAAAGTCCTGGATCATCTTCACTATCATTATTCTGAATTCTTTTTCTGGAAGGGTGCCTATCTCCTCTTCATTTAGTTGTTTTTCTGGGGCTTTATCCTGTCCCTTCATCTGGTACAGAGTCCTCTGCTTTTTCATTTCCTCTATCTTTCTGTGGCTGTGGTTTTCAGTTCCACAAGACGAAATACTGCTGATACTGCTGTCTGCCCTCTTGTCCTGTGATACATTTTGAGTTAATTTTTGTGAAGGGTATGATGTCTAGATTCGTGTTTTTGCATGTAGATGTCCAGTCATCCCAGCATCATTTATGGAAAAGACTGTCTTTGCTCCATTGTATTGCCTTTGCTCCTTTGTCAAAGACCAGTCAACTATATTTATGTGGGTCTATTTCTGGGCTCTCTATTCTGTTCCTTTACCCTATTTGACTGTTCTCTAGCCAGCACCACCCTTTCTTGACTACTGTGGTTTTATAGTAAGGTTCCCTCTAAGCACTGCTTTCACTGTCTCCCACAAATTTTGCTAAGTTGCATTTTTATTATCTTGTAGTTCAAAGTATTTTAAAATTTCTCTTGAGGTTTATTGTTTGGCCCAAGTCTGTTGTTTAATCTCCAAGTGTTGGGGGAGTTTCCAGTTATCTTTTTGTTATGGATTTCTATTTTAATTCCATTGCGGTCTAAGAGCATATATGGTATGATTTTTGTTCTTTTTGATTTGTTGAGATATATTTTATGGGCCAGAGTGTGGTGTATCTTGGTGAATGTTCCATGTGAGCTTGAGAAGAATGTGTAACCTGCTATTGCTGGATGAAGTGATCTACAGATGTCAGTTTTATCTGGTTGATTAATGGCATTGTTGATTTCAACCATGTCCTTACTGATCTTCTGCCTGCTGGATCTGTCTATTTCTTTTTCTTTTTCTTTTTTTGGCTGTATTGAGTCTTTGTTGCTAGGTGCGGGCTTTCTTTAGTTGAGGCAAGCAGGGGCTGCTCTTCGCTGCAGCGTGCAGGCTTATTGCGGTGGCTTCTCTTGTTGCAGAGCACGGGCTCTAGACACTTGGGCTTCAGTAGTTGCAGTGCACAGGCTCAGTAGTTGTGGCACATGGGCTTAGTTGCTCTGCAGCATGTGGGATCTTCCCAGACCAGGGCTCAAACCCATGTCCCCTGCATTGGCAGATGGATTCTTAACCACTGCGCCACCAGGGAAGCCCTGGATCTGTCCATTTGTGACAGAGGATATTAAAGTTTCCTGTTCTAATAGTGGATTGATCCATTTCTCCTTGCAGTTCTATCAGTTTTGGCCTCACATATTTTGATGCTCTGTTGTAAGGTGCATACACATTAAGGATTGTTATGCCTTCATGGAGTGCTGACCCCTCCATCTGTGATAACTTTCCTTACTCTGAAGTCTGCTCTGTCTGAAATTAATATAGCTACTCCCACTTTCTTTTTATTAGTGCTAGCTTGGTATTCAATATATCTTTTTCCACCCCTTGGCTTTAACTGTGTCTTTTATTTAAAGTGGGTTTCTTGCAGACAACATATAGTTGGGTCTTGTTTTTTAATCCAGTCTGACCATCCCTGTCTTTTAATTGGCGTATTTAGACCACTGACATTTAAAGTGATTATTGATGTAATTGGATCAATATCTATCATATTTGTTACTGTTTTCTATTTGTTGCCCTTGTTCTTTGTTTCTATTTTTGTCTTCCATACTTTTTCTGCCTTTTGTGGTTTTAAGTGATCATTTTCTCTCCTTTCTTAACATATCAATTATACTTCCTCTTTTACTTTTTCTAGTAGTTTCCCCAGAGTTTGCAATATATATTTACAACTAATCCAAGTCTGTTTTCAAATAACACTATACTGCTTCATGGTTAGTGCAAGTACCTTATAATAACAAAATATTCCCAATTGCTCCCCCTGTATTCCTGTATCATTGCTCATTCATTTTACTCATATATATGCATATATAAATATATATGTGTTTATATGTGTATATGTACATATACATATGTACGTATGTAATCAATACATTGTATTATTATTTTCAACAAACTGTTATCTATTAAATCGATTAAAAATAAGAAAACATAAGAGTTTATATTTTACCTTCACTTATTCTCTGATGCTCTTCCTTTATTTAGATCCAAGTTTCTGACTTATTTAATTTCCTTCTCTGTAAAGAATTTCTTTTAACATTTCAGGCAAGGCAGATCTACTGGCAAAAAATTCCCTCAATTTTTATTTGTTTTAGAAAGTCTTTTTTTCCCCTTCATTTCTGGAGGATAATTTCACAGGGTACAGAATTCTAGGTTATTGTCTCAACATTTAAAATGTTTCATTCCACTGTCTTCTTGCTTGAACAGTTTCTGAGGAGAAGCTGGGTGTAATTCTTTGCACATCTAGGTAGGGTATTTTTTCCTCTGGCTTTTTTCAAGGTTCTTCTT
Source organism: Hippopotamus amphibius kiboko (assembly GCF_030028045.1). Lineage (NCBI taxonomy): Eukaryota > Metazoa > Chordata > Mammalia > Artiodactyla > Hippopotamidae > Hippopotamus > Hippopotamus amphibius. The sequence continues at coordinate 5,042,800 of NC_080193.1, read as the reverse complement.
CATCTTTGATTTTCTGAAGTTTGAATATGCTATGCGTGGGTGTGGTTTTGGGGTTTGGCGGGGGAATTTATCCTTGTTGGTGTTCTCTGAGTTTCCTGGGTCTGTGATTTGGTGTCTGACATTAATTTTGGGAAATTCTCTATCATTGTGCTTCAGATACTACTTCTGCCCCTTTTGTTCTTTCTTCTGGTCTTCCTGTTACATTCGTGTTGTGCCAATCATCTCACAGTTCTTGGATATTCTATTCTGCCTTTTTCAGTTTTCTTCTCTGTATTTTTCAGTTTTGGAAGTTTCTATTGTCATATTCTCACACTCAGAGATTCAAAAAAAAAAGGGAATTCCTTGGCTGTCCAGTGGCTAGGGCTCAGTGCTTTCACTGCTGTCACACAGTGCAGCACATCCAAAAAAAAAAAAATGACAGCCACAGAGATTCTTTCCTTAGTCACGTCTAGTCTACTAATGAACCCTTCAAAGGCATTCTTCATTCTTACAATATTTTTTATCTCTAGCATTTCTTTTTCCTTTAAATATACATGCAATATTTTTAACATGAAAAATCTAAATAATAATATTAAACCTTAGGCCCATGTGTCCAACACCAAGCTTAAGAAATAGAACCTGATCGGTCCTGTGAAGCCCCCCAGGTGCTCCTCCCCTGTCACTTCTTCTTTCCCTTAAAGATACATTTAAGAGAACATGAAATCTTGGCCAGCAAACTGAAGAACTTGTGACTACAGATAGTGTTTTCATGATTTTTTTCCTGTTCTAGATAGAACTTCAGGGAGGGGGTGATCTGGGAGATAAACGGCTGAAATTCTGTTGGATTTGTGTTTCTGGGCCGTGGCTTTTGATACCAGCAAGAAGGGCATTTGCTGGGATCGAAGAATTTCTTAAGAGGCCTGGGAAGAATGTGATTGCCCTGAGATAACTGACCTTATAAAGAGGTCCTTCAGCTTATTTCTAGCATTTCTCTTTGACTCTTAGAATTTCCATCTCTCTGCTTATGTTAGCCATCTGTTCTTAAATGTTGTCTGTTTTTTCCATGAAAGCCCTTAGCATATTACTCATAGGGTTTGTTTGTTTGTTTTAAAACCTGTCTGATGATTCCAACATCTGTGGCCTGACTCTGGTTCTAATATTTGTTTAGTCTCTTAACACTGTGTTTTTTGCCTTTTACTATGCCTTGTAGTTTTTTTTGGAAGGGTAGATACGATGTAGTGGGTGAAAGGAACTGCAGTAAGTAGGCCTTTATAATGCAGTGGTGAGGTGTTAGGGGAAGGAAGTGTTCTGTGTTGTATGATTGGGTCTCAGGGATTTGGAGAGTCTGTGCCCCTGGACTGTGAACTTTACCGTGCTTCTCAATTTTGCTTTGATTTTTCCCCCGTAAGTGGATCAAGATGGCCAGAGGGGGCTGGAGTTAGGATATTTCCCTTCCTCCATGTCAAAGGCTAAAATTGGTTACAGTTGAGTATTTCCCTTCCCCGACGTCAATTAGGCACTGATAAGACCCCAGCGGGTTAGGCTCTGGTAAAGCAGTTTCTCCTGTGGGCAGGCCTTGTTAAAAAGAACAAAATGCTCTGGGGTATTTCAAGATGGTTCCTCTCCCCTCTCCCCCTGACAAAAGCACAAGGGGGTTTTTCTCCAGCGTTCACTGTGAGGACCAGCTAGAGCTCCTGGAGGTAAAACTCATGAAAGTGGGCTTCCCCCTGCTCCGACCCCCACCCCCCTACCCCTCCTGCCCCAGCCCAGAGACTGGGTTCTCCTGGAATTTTTAACCCGCACAGTTGTCCACACTGAGGCTCCAGCATCTCATCAATTACATTTAGGTTTCACTACCCCGGCACTGGTTCCCAGGGAGGCTTCTGCTCTAGGAAATTGTGATCCGCCTGTCTGTCTGTGCAGTTTGGGGGGCAGCGGTTTGCCCTGTGACCTCACGGTTTGAGCTTTTGATGGCTCAAAGGAGAGTTGTTGATTTTTCAGTTTGTTCAGGTTTTACTTGTTGTTAGGACAGAATGGCCACTTATAAGCTCCTTATACGCCGGACCAGAAACCAGAAAGCTGTTTTGTTTTGATTTTCAATCACATTTGGGAAAAAACTGGTTGATATATCTTCACATTTTTTTTCTGTTTCTGCGCTCTCTTCTCTCCTCTGGGACTCCAGTTACACTTAATTGAGGCCCCCATGAGTCACTGAGGCTCTGTTAATTTTTTTAAAAACCTTTCTTCTCTTCGTGCTCCAGTTAGAGTTGTTGCATTGACCTGTCGTCAAGTTCATTGATTCTTTCTTCCGTTATGGCCCAGCTTCAGCTAATCCCAGCTAATGAATTTTTTATTTCAGGTGTTATCATTTTCACTTCCAGGATTTCCATTTGATTCCTTTTTCATACTTTTCACATCCCTGCTGAAATTCCCCATCTTGTCACCCATTATATCAATTCCATTAGGTTCTTTAACATAGTTGTCACAGATATTTTACACCCCGTGTCTGCTAATTCCAACATCTGGGTTGGCTGTGGATCTGTTTCTACCGACCGATTTTTCTCTTGCATATAGGTCACATTTTTCTGTTTCTTCACACGTCTAATAATTTTGTATTGCATACTGGACAGTATAATAGCATGAGGACAGTCTTCCTCTGAAGAGTGTTAATTTTCGCTCTATGGAGCAGCTCAGGCTCAGCTTTGTGACTTTAGGATAGGCCGTTCATGGACCATCCAAGGATTACAGTGGAATATCTATACACATTTTGCTCCCCTACTGTGACTCCCTGCTTTCCAGTATTTTCCCTCAATTTCCTCCTTCTTTGGCAGTCTCAATCCCAACCTCTGACTCTTCAGGTCAATAAGACTAACGCTTCCTGCTTGAGCTGTTTGCCAGGCAGAGGGGGCTGGGATGAGCCCTCAGAAGAAAAGCTGTAAATATGTGGATGTTACCCAGTATGGTTCCCTTCTTTCTAAGGTCAGAGATCCTTCAGTTACTGGCTGCTCTTTATCACCTTCCATTGCCTTCAAACAGTTGTTTTTTTGCGTTATCTCATGTTAGTCCAAGCGAGCTACTCCCCGTCTCTCTGTCTCATCTTTGCTCAGCCTCTCTCACTGTTCCTACCTCTCTCTCTCCTTGCAGGGAGAACCTGGCCCCAAAGGAGACCCTGGTGAGAAGAGCCACTGGGTAAGCTTTAGCCCAGCACTGACCTCCCGCTGCCCGCTCCCCCCCACTACCCTGGACACTCAGGAGGTTATGAGGGGGTGGGGGCACTCCGTCCGAATCCCCTTTGCAACCTGGTCTCCCAAAGGGAAGATTTGCCAGTTCTCAGCCCCAACCCCCTCCCCCATCCTGTCTCTCCCCAGTGGGCAGGGCCAGCCTTATCAGCAGACCCTATATTCTCTGTCTCTGTCTTTGTCCCTGTCTCTGCCTTCCCTCTGCGGCCTTTCCAGGCCAGGGTGACCCTGCCAGTTCCTCCTGGGCTATTTGGGCCGACCCAGGCCAGACTGCATCCCTTGCCTCCATAGCCCATGCCCAACAAGGGCTTAGGCTTTGCTCCCCTGTCTGCAAAAGAAAGGGAAGCATGGAAACAATGTCCACACAGAAGAGAGGGACGGGAGGCCTTAGCAAAGCTGTGAAGCACAGGAAGGGAGGTGTAGAAACACTAAGGCACACAGGAGCCCTTTGGTAAAAGGGACAGGGCACCAGGCACCACCATACACACAGGAATCTGTGAATCATAGGAAGGGAAGCCTGGAAACCATCGTGTACACATTGTACATGGAAAATGAGGTCAGGGGACCTAGAGCCACTGTACCCAAAAGATGTATAATTAACATGAGGTCCTAGACACCATCACATGCATAGGAGACCCATGAGGAGTGGGAGGAGAGGCCTAGAAACTGCCATACGCACGAGAGAACCATGAAAACTGAGATGAGGGGATCTAGAAACCACTGTACACAAAGGAAGCCCTTGAAGACTGGAAAGGGAGACCTAGAAACTGTCACATACACAGGAGACATAGAACAAATGGGAAAAGGGACCTAGAAACCACAGGTGGGATCCTAGAAACCTTCATAATCATGAAAGAGAGTTGCAGTGAATGCATTTCAGGGCCTAGAAATCACCCACCCAGGAGACATGGGTGGAGGACCAAAAGCCCCACGATGCAGGGACCTGGAAACCATCACTGACATAGGAGACATTTGGAAAAATAGATGGGATGGGGACAGACAGAAGAGGCAACTGGGGAGTTCTTTTGGAGGCTAGTATTGTGCCTCCCTCCCCCACCCCCTCCTCCCTGGTGCAGTCTGGCTGGGATGCCCTGCTTCCTGGCAGGCACTAGTTAATGAAGACATGGGAAGCACCCAGCGCCTGCCCTGCCCTCTCTGCTCCTGACTGTGGGGTCAGTGATGGATACAGCCGTGGGAGCCCCCAACCCTGCACGAGCCCTCCCCCATGTCTTTCCATGACTTCTGGGGTCCTGCTACCTCTCTGGCAAGCCTCTCCCAGCCCCTCGCTGCCACGCCACTCCCTTGTGCACCCTCCACCCCCTAGTGGTTCCAGAGCCTCTTAAGCATACTGCCAGCTTGGGCATGAGCTGGGCTGGGGGGTCAGCTAGACCCATGTGATCCCAGCCCTCTGCCTCCCCTTGGCCCCTTCACTGGCTTCTCCCAGAGACCCTTGGTTTGGAAACATATTTTTCACCCAGCCCAGGGGAGGTGGGAGAGGTGGGGTGAAGGCTGAATTAGGCTGGGCAGCCCCATCTCTATATGGGGGTCCCAACAGGAGAACAGATGCCTGAACTCTCCCAGAACAGGCCTCAAACTCAGGACCACCTGTGGGAGGGCACCCCCCTCCCCCCCCAAGAGGTAGCAGGGCCCCTGCCCATCCACCTGCACTTCTGCCTCTGCTTGCTGCCTGCCTGGGAGGGGACCCGCTGGGCTGGGGGCTGCATGAGGCTTTGGGGCCTGGGGGACAAGCTCTGTTGGGGGCAGGTGGGGATGAGGTCCTTGTGGGGCTCCTATATACATTCTGCCTGCTAATCCCCAGTAAGTGAAGCTTTTGGAACCACTGACCTGGCTGTGGCTCAGCAGTGACACCCAGTGGTCATGAGGATGCACTTCATGCACTGCCTGGGAGTGACTGGGCTGAGCCGGCCCATCTAGACCAAAGGTCGTACCCCTTATTCGGACAAGAAAAAATGAGGCCCAACTCCACAGAGTGAATTGTTGGCAGAGCTGTAACTGAAGCCCAGGCTTTTCAGCTCCCAGGACTGGGGGAACCAGCTAACTTTCCCCAAGCACCTCTTTGGTGGGTACCAGGCTGGGCACTGTGGGCATAGATGTGATTTGGACACAGTCCCCACCCTCAGGGTGGTCACAGGGGGTGGGGGGAAACAGACCAGTAACCAGCAGTGATAGGACAGTGGGAGCTTAGCTGAGATGGGGGTGGCGGTATCATCTTCTTGGACAAGGAAACCCAGGCTGAGGCCTGGCAAAGGGTATTCAGACAGAGGAGAGGAAACATCATGTGCAAAGGCCCTGGGGCAAGAGTGAGCCTGGGGTGTTCGAGGAGCTTCAAATACTTGGAGTGATAGAGTGTGACAGGCAAGGAGTGAGACAGAGGTCAAAGAGGCTTTTAGGACTTAAGCGGCTATGCTGAGGAATTTGAAGTTAGTTGTAGGGGCAATGGGGAGTCATTGAAATATTTATAAGCAGGGGAGTGATGTGGTCAGATATTTGTTTGTGAAAGGTCCCTCTGATTGCCATGTGGAGAACAGATGGGAGAAGGAAGCAATGTGGGAACAGAAAGAGACTAGACAGGAGGCTGTCCTGGTCGTCCTGGCAAGAGGCTGTGGGGGCCGGAACTGGGAGGGGGACAGGATAGACCGATGTCAGTGGAGCTGAGAGACACTTGGGTGCTAGTCTGGCGGGGCGGGGTGGGGGGGAACAGAGAAAAGTTAAAGGAGACACTTACAATAGTGAAAGAGAGAAGAGAGCTAGAAGAAGCTGGCCCGCTGAATTTTCTCCGTGGAAAACAGGGAACATCCGTGTGACAGCTGAGTGGGGGTGTCCAGCAGGCCCCGAACACTCAGGCCAGGTGCGGAAGGCACGGGGGTGTCTTTAGTGCAAAAAGCAGGCCACCCGCACAGAATTCATTTTTTTTTGCATTTTTCCCCCAGATTTTTACATTGAAATATATAGAAAAGTTGGTACAATGACTATCCTTGTACCTTTCTTCTAGACTGACCAATTATTAGTATTTTGCCACGTTTGTTCTTTCCCTATTTATATATCTACAGATCTTTTTTTTTCTACTCCATTTGAAAGTAAATTGTAGACCTCCTCCACGTCTCCCCTAATACATCAGTGTGTGTCTTAAAAGAATATGGACATTCTCCCAAAGAGCCACAGTACCACTGTCACACATAAGAAAGCTGACAATAATTCAGTGAAATGATGCTACTTAATGTACAGCTTATATATAAATTTTACTGGTCATGCCCAAAATGCCTTTTGTAGCTGGTTTAAAAAAAAAAATCCAAGATCTGATCAAGAGTCATATGTTGCATTTGGTTGTCATGTCTCTAGGTTCTTTTAATTTAGAACAGGCCCCCTGCCCTTTTCTTCTTTCTCTTGACTTTGTCTTTTTGTGACTGTCCCACCATCTAGATTTGTCTGGTTGTCCCCTTGTGATGAGATGCAGGTTACATACCCTTGGGAGGTGCACTAACTGGGGACGTGTTGTCCTCTTATTGCATCTTATCAGGAGGCTCATGACGTCAGCTTGTCCCTCTGTCCATGCTGCAGTGGCTTCATGTAATTTTTGAAGGTCATACATTTTTAGATGGATGTAATACTTGAAGAGGGATTACTTTAGTGTGACCTGTTGACCCCCAGGCTCAATGGCTAGTCAGTGGCCCGATCCACGTGATGTGGACAGGACAGCCAGATCATAAGGGACAGTCCCAGCACAGCCACAGCAGGCTCACTCAGAACAGACATGTTGGGAGAACTCTTGTTTGTTAGGTGTTTTTGTGGGAACAGCTACCTTGAAGGTAGTAATTGTACCAAGATGTGTATTATACCTTATCCCTTTAATCTGTACTGAGCAAAGCACTCTGAGAGAGACTCCCAGATGTGTCAGGGCTGGAATAGTTCTATTGCTGTCCTGGTACTCTGTCAGAATTAAGAGGTAGATAGGAATTACTCTGGGCTAGGGAAGCGGAAGGAGTGAGGGCGTGTGGAGTTTTGGCAAGACCCTGGACCCTATGCTGGAGAGGGAAAGGACAGACAGACAGACATTGGGAAGAAGTGAAGGTGAGGGCCAGCTGGCGGTCCTGCCAGAGCCCTGGGCAGCACTGGCACCGCTTGAGACAGGAGACCCCAGAGCAGGGAGGCCTAGGGGAGGGGTCTGAGGGCTGCTGCCGCATCCCCGGGCCTGGGTGCCAGAGACTTAGCTGAGAAGAGAGGCCCTGGAAGAGGCTCAGCTGAGAAGCGGGGCCAAGGGCTGGGTTCTGGGATGTGCCACATGTGGACCTGGAGTAGTTAGGGCCCCGGGAGGGATGGGCCCAAAAAGGCTAGGAAGGGGGCACCTGGGCCTGAACTTCAGCTTTGCCAGCATTTTAAGCCTGGTTTCCCAACAGCGATGCCACACAAACATTTACTGATTTTACTCTCATTTACGTTTGGACATGAGTGGGAAGGATATTGGTAAGTAGCCTGATCCCACTAATGGAGCTAACTAGGGTGAGACAAATACAGTATTTAAGGAAACATTGAGTCCGTTTAAAGAATATTAAGTAAACAAGAGTACAAGTGGCCCAGGGATGTGGCAGGAATCATGTAGATGATGTGAAAACAACTGGTTTCAGGCAACAGAGATGGAGGAGGGGCTGGGGCTCTGTGGCAGGTTCCGTGGCAGGCTCTGGGACAGCAGCGCTGCCCCTGCAGACTGGCCCCCTCCGCCCCCAGTGCAGCAGGATGTGCAGGGGTGTGGGGAGCGAGCAGCCAGCTGGGTGGGATCCTACTGAGGGGGTTGCTTCCGCCTGCCTTGTCCCCCTCCCACCCTCTCCTGGTCTTGTCCCAGCTATCCGTGGGCCCCGGGCTGTGGCAGGTGGTGCGGGGCTGCAGGTGCATGTCCAGGGCGGGGCATGGGCCTCCAACAAGCTTTGCAGGGCCGCCTCCCCTGCCCCCTTCACGGCTGCATCTGTCTCTTTCCTCCACAGGGGGAGGGGTTGCACCAGCTACGCGAGGCTTTGAAGATTTTAGCTGAGAGGGTTTTAATCTTGGAAACAATGATTGGGCTCTATGGTGAGTAGAGACAGACAGACGGACAGACAGCCCAGCCCCCGCCTGCCAGCCTTCCCCAGGCCCTCCAGGGTGGAGCTGCCTGGACCCGGTCAAGAGGCTGGAGAAGGTACCTGCCCTTCTCCAGGTGGGGACCTGAAAGGTCAACACCACCCATCCCTCAATAACTGGTCCCTTGTCCACAGGTGAAGGGCTCTGTGGTCAGACCTGGGGCTCCAGACGTTGTGTGTAATGTGGTTTCCAGGCCTGCAGGGGAACAAGAGGTGACAGATTTCGAGTCTGAAAGGAATTATGGGCAATGGAGCCAAACTCCAGAGCTGCAGGGGATTGTGGGTAACAGAGCCAGACTGCAACAGTGCAGGGGATTGTGGGTAATAACGTCAGAGCCCAGGCCCCCAGGAGGATTATGGGTAATGGATCCAGACCCCAGTCAGGTCTCAGCTCTAGAGAAATTGTGGGGAACAGAGCCAGTCTGCCGGCCCACAGGACAACAGGTCATGGGGCTAGACTCCAGAAGTGCAGGGGACTGCAGGGGACAGAGCCAGGCTCGGGTCCCAGAGGACTCTGGGTAATGTACCATCCACCAGTTCTGACCCCAGAGGCTCTCACTGGGCCAGGCCGTCCTGGCCCCAGGGTCCCCCATTAGTGGCCTGAGAGACCCTCTCCCAGGCATTCATCCACCAGTTCTCCACCATCTGGTCATTTAAGGAGCCAAGTGAGCTCCGTCCCTTAGAAGGAAAGACCAAGGTCCCAACAGAGACTCACGTTCAGGCACCAGCCCCATCCCCCACCCTCAGCACCCAGCCCAGCCCAGCCCAGCCCCTGGAGGCCGGACTCGCACCGTCTGCTCTTCTCGATCTCCCATCAGGCTCTTAGCTTACAGAGCTTCCTGCAGCAGCAGGCTCAGCTGGAGCTCCTGGCCAGACGGGTCACCCTGCTGGAAGCCATCATCTGGCCAGGTAATGACAGGGCGGGCAGGCAGGGGCAGCCCCTGCCAGGAAGGGCCTGGGAAGGGCCTGGGGACACAGAAGGCACCTCCCGGTGCTGGATCCAGACTAGCAGATACCCACTCTTCCGCCCTTCCATCCAGCCAGCAGATGGTGTGTGGCACAGAGAAGGTTCTGGTAACTAGTTCTTGAGTGAATGAGCACCTGCTCTGTGCCAGGAACCTCGCTGGCACAGGCTCCACCAGATAAGACAGTCCTGCTCTCATGGAGCTTAGGGTGCTGGGGGGGAGCCCTGGAACTGGGCATTAAACCCAGGGTGAGGAATACCACAGTGGAGTGATGTGGCCATGAAAGCACAGAAGTGCTCCTGATGCAGGCTGGGGGGTGGCGGAGGGCATCTCGGGAGGACTTCCTGGAAGAGGAGGCATCTAAGTGGAGACCTGAAAGGCAAGGATCAGAGGCAAGTGAACAGGCAGAGGAACAGCCTGGACAAAGCCAAGAGGCCAGAGAGAATCTAGAGGGATTGTTCCATGAGGATGCTGAGGGGTGAGAACTGAATCTAGAAGATCCGGCAGGGCCCCATTTGAGAAGGTCCTCGAAGGTAGGTCGGGGAGGCATGGAAGGAGGTTAGACACCACCTGGCTGTCACAGTGGGACTAAGGGGGTCTCTCTACGTTAAACTAGAGCCCGAGGCTTGCACTGGAGAGAGGCGGGATTTGGCTGCCCTCGGGTCTGAGCCCCATTCCTCACCTACCTTTGAAGAGGTGCCAACAGCTACCCTTCTCCCAGCTGCCCCACCACACAGCCCGATCCTAGAGCACCAGTGTACACAGCCTCAGACACCATGTCCAACTTCCCGTCTATTTTACAGATGGGGAAACTGAGGCCCCCAGCGACAAGGAGAACCAAGGTTAGAGCCTCCTTCATTTGGCAAAACTGTAGGGCACACATACTGCACGCCGGGTCTGAGGCAGCTCTCCGGATACCTGCCTTCAGGGGCTGCCCGTCGGGTGGTGGGGGATCCTCAGCGTCTATAGAGACGAGGGCCATGGGGTACAGGAGCACCAAAGGATGTGTGTGAGGAGAAGCCTTCCCAGCAGACAGGACACTTACATTAGTCATGGAAGGTCCCTACCAGCGTGCCAAGAGGAGGAAGTGGGAGGGCAGCCTGGAGGTGGGAAGGTGTCTGCTTTCAAAGCTGCTCTCACCGTGCCGCACAGCTTCCCCAGCTTCTAAAAACTCAGACCATCTCCCAGACCTCCCCCCCTCTCCCAGAGGAAGGACCAAGGACCAAATCCCAGGCTCTCAGCTCCTTGTCAGGTGTCCCCTGCCTCCCCTCTCGGGAGGACTGGGACAGGAGCCAGTAGGGACACATTGTGGCTTTGAGTCTTTGCCCTGACCCCCTCTGCTGGCTCTGTCTCCGGCAGCCCAGGGAGGAAGTGCCAGGCACCTGGCAGTGTGGCCAGGAGGAGGGGAGCAGAGGAGGTGGAACCTTCCCCGTTGGCCCACCATACACAGCAAGTGCTAACGAAAGACCCAGATGGGGCTCATGTTAGCTGTCACACATCCGGGCCACCTGGGCCGGGGAATTTACATCCATCATCTCCAATCCTTGCAACAAGCTTTCTAGGTGGGCAATACTGTGCCCACTTCACAGATGAAGAAACACAGGTTCAGAAGGCTCGTGTGATTTCTCCCATGGACATAGGGATAGTAGTGGTGAGGCCAGGGGTCCGCCCTAGGTCAGGCCTCTAAAGCTCTTTGGGCTCCATCAGCAAAGGTTCACTGATCCCTCTGCTCTGCTAGGCACTGAGTGCAGCCCAGGGAAAACCAGGGCCCTGCATTTGATCATGGCAGAACAGCACCTCATGACCGACTCACAGTGACCAGACCTGCAGGAGACCTGGGTCGAAAACACACCAACCTCATGACCATAATAATCCAACATTTGCTGTGAAAACCACTTTCCACTCTTGGTCACGCAGAATATTTTGCAAGGGTGTGACAGCAGAAGTGTCATGCCCACATTCCAGATGAGGCTTAAAGGTTCTGGGACTTGCCCGAGACCACACAACTGGGACATAGTCGGGCTGGACTTGGCCCAAGCTGATGCTGGAACCTGAGCTTTGAGCTGCCCTCCTCCTGTTTTAGGGCATGAAATGCTCCTTGACTGTGACTTAGATACTTATCTGCCCAAGGGCCCCAAATCTCAGCCCGTAGGTGCATGGGACACAGGGTCAGGGCGCTAGATAGTTATGATTATGAGGGTATAGCCTCCTCCTGGGCAGTGCCTTCAGTGAGAAGCTGGTGCTCACCAGAGTCAAAGTGTCTGTCCTGTGAACAGGGTTTCGAAGGCTCAGCCAAGTCCTCCATCCTGGGGCTCTCCCCACCAGAAAAACAGCACATCCTTCCGAGCTGTCTAACCCCTCATTTAACTTTGAGAGGGACTGAGGTGATAGTTACATAATGCTTCCTGGAGGAGGTAGGTCCTGATCTGGGTTTTGAAGAATGTATAGGAGTTTTCCAGGTAGGGAGAATGCCAATTATTCGGTTTTATTCTTGGGGGCCAGCTTATTTGCAGCTGGGGCATATCTCACCATAGCCAAATTGAAGCTAACTTCAATAATTACTGAAGTTGGCTAGGGCCTCTGTGTCTGGAACTGTCTCCCTGGTTTTTTGGGGTTTTTTTGTGTGTGTTTATTTGGCTGTGTTGGGTCTTTGTTGCTGCACGCGGGCTTTCTCCCTAGTTGTGGCCAGCGGGGGCTACTCTTCGTTGTGGTGCTTGGGCTTCTCATTGCAGTGGCTTCTCTTGTTGCAGAGTATGGGTTCTAGGCCTGGGGGCTTCAGTAGTTGCAGCACTTGGGCTCAGTAGTTGCAGCACACATGCCCTAGAGTGCATAGGCTTCAGTAGTTGCAGCACGTGGGTTCAGTAGTCGTGGCTCAAAGGCTCTAGAGAATAAGCTCAGTAGTTGTGGAGCGTGGGCTTACTTGCTCTGAGGCATGTGGGATCTTCCTGGCCCAGGGATCGAACCCGTGTCCCCTGCATTGTCAGGCGGATTTTTAACCACTGCGTCATCAGGGAAGTCCGTCCCCCTGGTTTTAGAGATGAGACAACTGAGGCCATGACAGAGGTCCAAAGCCACACAGAAGGTCAGTGGCGGAGCCTGGCCTTCCTAAACCCTTCCCCACTACAGGTGGCCTAACTCGAGGAGAGAGGAAGAGTGAGGCTGATGCCTGGCCTTAGTTTAACTAGCTATGAAATGGGAATGATTCAGGGCACACCTCCACCCCAAGATATGTTAATGAAAAAAAGAGCTATACTGTTCATGGAGCATCCACCTTGTGCTAAGCATTTCAGAAACATGGTGGGTTCATTAATCCCCACTTGACAGAGAAAATCAAATAGAGGCCCTGAGTGTTCTAGTTGGGTCAGGGGCTAATAACTCCTGGGGGAAGGAACACTAACCAGCTTTGCAGACTCCCTTCTTTCCCACACTTCTGCCTCTCGGACTCCAGGTCAGAGGGCCCCACCCCCCCACCCCCAGAGGGCCAAGGGGAGGTGGGCACCTCACACAGACGTCACTAACCCAGGCTCTTTCCTTCCCTCCGGCAGAACCAGAGGGGTCGGGGTCAGACCCTGCCGGCGCGGGAACCCCCAACCTCCTGCGGGGCAAGAGGGGAGGACACACCGCCAACTACCGGATCGTGGCCCCCAGAAGCCGAAACGAGAGAGACTGAGGGTGGTGGCGGCCCCTCGGGGAGGGCCAGGCCAGGCTTCCCTTCCCAGCCTCGGCTTGGCTAGCTGCCTCCAGGGTCCGCCCATCTGTATTTATTCATATCCTCAGGGTCCCTTCTGCTACCTAGGCCTTTGGGGTGGGCAGGTCTTGGTCCTGGCACCCCGTGTGCATCTGCCTCCTATGAGGCTGAGCAGGGACTAGGGCCTGAGGGGGAGGCATGGCCCAGGTGAGAGGTGAGGCCTTGCTCAGGGCCCTGGGCCTCAGTTTCCCTCTGTGAAATGGGGTGATGCAGGCCTGCAGGGAGTGGGGGAGGGATGACAGGTTTGGAGCGTCTCTCTTCTAATCAGGCCATCCAGGCCCCAAGCAACGAGGGAGTCAGAAGCTGGAGCTCTGCCCGTCCCTCAGCACACACAGGGATGAGGAGGGCGGGCAGTCTCGCCTCCCCTCTCCCCAGCCAAACCTGGGGGCCCACCTGTGCCCCTCCTCCCCTTGTTTTCTGGTGCTGCATTCCTGACCCTGAGGTCAAGCTGCCTGATCTGACTGGACATTCAGGGCTTCTTGTCTCAGTTCTGACCCTTGAACCCTCAGTCCCTCCCATGGCCCAGGAGGAGGGAGCATGAAGAGGGAGGGGCCACCTGCTCCCACAACCACTTGTGTCAGACACCAGGAGGTAGATGTGTATCAGCCAATAAAGGCCCCCAGCCCGACTGCTCACCGGCCTGGTCTCAGTGTGAGCTTAGGTGAGGGGCAGCCGGGCAGGGCCAGCAGCCTCTCCTCTCCTCAGTGGCCTTCACTGCCCACCTGTAAAGCATGCCTGTGAGGCCAGAGCTCATGGGGGCCAGGGCTCCCCTGGCCATCACCTGGGCAGCTGGGGAACGGGGTAAGTGAGCAGAGCGGAGGCGCAGGCCATCCCCACCCCCTGGCCAGGTGTCCAGCAAGAGCTACCAGACCTCGCGGCAGCTTCCCTTCTCTGAACCTGTTTCCTCACCTGTAAAATGAGACTGATGGTGTGGTCCTCAGGTTTCCCAGGCTGTTTGTGGCCTTTGGCGGGTGACCAACAGCAGGGTCAGTCTCAGCAGGCCCTCTACTCTGGCCCTGGCCTGGGGTACAGCCCCACAGGCGACCAGAACTCAGGCTGCTCTGGGACCTGCAGCTGCCTGTACGGGCCCTCAAAGTCCAGCTTCGGGGCTCCTCTGCCTTGCCGCTCCCCCGGCCCCTCCGTAAGTCACACCCATGCCCCGCCCTCTGCCCTCTTGGCTCTGGCTGTACTTCCCCTCCCTGGGAGGGGGCAAGGACTGAGAGGGGCCAGGAGGGAGGAGCAGCTTCTTCAAAGTTGAGGAAGCTTCTCCCCCGTGGCACCCCCACGTTGCTTCCTGCCCCCAGGGAGTGCACAGCCACCAGCCTCAGAGCCTGCCCTGGGCCAGGCCTGAGGAGACTGACTGACTTGGCCCCTATGCAGTAGGGACATCATGGGCGGGCGGGGCTGTGGGCAGCGAAGGGATGCTATTCCTGAAGAATCAGGGAAGGCTTCCTGGAGGAAGGCTCCATGTAGGCCAAGACCTGAGGATGAGTAGAAATTAGCTGGGAAACATGATAAATGCTCCTTGGCAGAGGGTCCAGCCCAACAAAGGCCCGGAGGTGGAAACTTGATGACACTACATCTCTGGACATCAGGGAGCTGCTCTCCTGCAGTCGGCTGTTCGTTCCCTGCTCATTCATTCATTCATCCCCTGGATGCCGACGTAGAAGACTCAGACACAACCGCTACCTCCAAGGAGGTCCAGGTTGAAAAGTGAACTGGTTTTTATTCTAAATGATACCAGGGCAGGGTACTGGGGGGCCATCCCTGAACCCACCCTGGCTCTCAGCAGACAGGGCTGGGCTCTGACTTCCCTACCACAGGCCGGGCCTCTTCTCATCTGAGGGCCTGCCTGTGCTAGGGGGGCCCAGGACCCTCAGGGTGGGCGGGCCCACCCCTCCCCTGAGTCACCAGCGCCTCAGTGCCCATCTCCCCGCCAACCAACAGTGACACAGCACCCTCCACACGGCCCGTGGCTGCCAGGGCCACCACCGCCTGCTCCGTGGGGAAGCCCATGCGCTCCAGTTGCTGCAGCCTGTGGGATGGGGGAACAGGGAGGGAATGTCAGCACCACCTCCAGCCCCCACACCAGGGGACCTCACCCCTACCTTCCCCTCCTTACCGCAGAGAGGAGACAGAGAACTTAGGCAGCCAGAGTGGGCTCTCGGGACCCTGGGCTGGCCCCTCAAGGAGAGAGGCCTGGATCCCCTCCTGCAGCAGCTGCTCGTCCAGGGCTGCCCACAGCGGGGTCCCCGGGGGGAAGCTGGGCCCAGACCAGGTCAGTCCCGCCTCTGAGGAGCCCTCCCAAGGCGGCTGCACAGGCCCCAGGCCTGGTTGGAGCCGGGCTGAGCTTTCTCTGAGGGGCCAGAGGCTAGGGGAGGCCATGTAAGGAGGTCCAGGGGTGGGGGGCCTGGAGGGGAAGAAGCAGAAGAAGGCCTGACTGCCAGCCACCCGCATGGCTTCCACCACCGGGCCTGTGTCCTCGGCAGCACCCTCACCTCACTCCAGCACGATGGATGACAGGCAGCTCAGTGGGGCCGCCTGGGCTGGGAAGGAGCCGGAGTGGCCAGCAGCCCGCCAGGGCCCTGCACAGGATGCCCTCCTGCAGCACCTGCAGCCGCCGCTCAGAGACCTCCAGCCACCGGAAGGCCCCAGCCGCGTCTGTCTGCCCAGGGCAGGGCGGCCGGTCAAGGAAAACCACATCTAGCCAGGGGTGAGCCCACGCCGCACGCCAGGCCCTGAGCCAAGTGTGTGACAGGCATTCCCTCCTGTCCCGTCACTGTGGCCCTGCCAGGGAGGTGTCATCACCCTCGTCAGCAGCAGAGGCTCAGAAAGGAAAAGGGACCTGCCCGAAGCTACCCAGCCAACAAGAAGCAGAGCTGGGTGTGTCTCCCCCGCAAAGCTGCCTCAGCCCCATTCAGCCACGCCCTGCCCGCTGCCCCCTGAGCCCTGTGTGCCTGCTCAGGCCTGTGACGCCAGGCCCTCCCCTGGGTCCTGCCCCAGCCAGGGCGACATGCTCCCCTCTCCAGGATTTAGCCGGGTGTCCCCAGTCCTAAACAACTCTGGGGTCATCCTGCGCCCTCCGTTCCCTCCAACTGCACTGTTGTCCCCAACAGGCATTAAGCATCTTTGGAGCAAAAGCCTGTGTTGAACACCCCGCACCACCGGCTGCAGGTCGTCCCCCCTTTTGGTGCCAGGAGAGCCGCAGGCTCACGCCCACCTTGGTCCTTACACCCTCGCACTGTCCGCCAGACCTGTGCTCTCCTTTTCCACGTCTCATCACCTGAACCCTCATCCTGCACGGTCTCGACATAGATGCCACCTCCACTGGGATGTCCAGATGAAGTGCCTCTTCGGGCCCCTCCGCTTCCAAACGCTCCTTTGAATTGTAATTGGCACCTCTACGTGGCCACGAGCCGCCAGCCCCCAGTCCCGAGCCAGGCGAGAGGACTCAGAGATGCTCCTGGGACGTGTGTGATGTGGGGGCCTGACCCCTTGTAGCAGTTCCTTCTCAGGCACCCCTGGGGGCCCAGCCACAGAACCCACATGTCCACACAAGCCATGGACCCAGGCAAAGGATACAGGCCAGGCCAGCCAGGAGGCCACAGAAGAGCTGCAGGAAGGGTGGCTCGGAGCTGAGCAGTGGCGTCAGGGCGAGCAGCAGCCACGGCAGGAGCCACGGTGGCCGTGCCCCGTGGGGCCGTCTAGGGTGGTAACCCTGCCCCGCCAGCATGGCCAGGTGAACAGGCATGTATCCGCAGCCCCCGGCTGCGCTGGACACCCCAAGGCCTGCCAGCAGCACAGCCAGCAGCCCGGAGGCCAGGGCGAGCAGCGTGGAGGCATGCAGGAACCGCAGCGTACCCAGGTGGCACTCCTGCTGCCAGCCCAGCGTGGGCAGGAGCAGCAGGCTCAGCAGCAGGCCGGGGAGGGCTGTGTGGCCCAGGGCATGTGTCAACAGCCGGTGCGCTGGCAGAGAGAAGGGGCTTATGTGCCAGGTTATATGGCCCTAACCCTCAAGGGCGGCCCAGGTGTGCCAAGTGGGGAATCACCCCCCACCAGGGCTCCCCACTCAGCCAGCCTCCCCTCGCCAGGAGCCAAAGTCTGCCCACTGCCAGCACTTTAATCACTGGTGGGGGGACCAAGAGCTCCCAAACACTGTGACTGACCCCCTGGTGCTTTAAGTACAATAAACCAGACCCAACACTTGGTCTTCTTAAGAACAACCAACCATGCATAAGTTACTTCACTTCTGTGAGCATCATTTAGGTTCCTCAAATGTAAATGAAAGCTGTCGTTCTTGGGAAACAGGTGCTCAGCTGGGGTCACTCCCTGAACCCCTAGCACCTCCTCCCCGTTCTTGGGCTTAGCTAAAACTATTAATTTTAAGGGAAAGTCACCATTAAGGGGAGCCATCTAAAACAGAATTCCTACTCACAGGCTCCCACCCTTCGCTGGCCC
This sequence comes from Hippopotamus amphibius kiboko, assembly GCF_030028045.1. Lineage (NCBI taxonomy): Eukaryota > Metazoa > Chordata > Mammalia > Artiodactyla > Hippopotamidae > Hippopotamus > Hippopotamus amphibius. Next base: position 5,025,282 of record NC_080193.1, on the reverse strand, counting down.
CTCTGCCTGGGTCCTCAGCCCTCCCTTCTTGGCTGTGGTTGAGCTGGGCACGCTCCCGTCCAAGGCTGACCGTCCCTGGGGTCCTGGGTCCTATCCTTCCCTGACCACTGCAGGAGGCACGCTCCTCCTGCCAATTGGTCGCAGGCCCTACAGCAAGTCTCCTGCCTCCTCCAAGGCCCATGTGGCCAGCCCTCACCCTGCCAAGGGTCCAGCAGCAGCTCTGGGGCCAGGACGAGGCTGGGGCCGGCCCCCAGCAGCCACAGGCCGCTCATTAGCAGCATCAGGAGAGAGGAAGCGAGAGGCAGTGACCGGGTCAGTAGGCCAGGGGGGCCTCTGGCATGCATAGCTTGGCTGAAGGTGGTCAAAGGTGGTCTTGGGGCTGTGTGCTAGGGGTAAAGGAAAACAATAACAACAGTTATCATTGCAGCTTTTATCTGACTTCCTCTCAGCTACCATAGCAACAGCATCATTTTACAGAAGTAGAAACCAAGGCTGAAGAGGCCAGTGCAGCAACTTGGCCGTAGAGGAACTCAGAGCCATCGCACCTGTCTATGTCTGAGGATGGGAAGAAGCCAAGCCAAAAGGTCCCTGAGCCCTGACGGGCCCTGAAAAGGAGCCTGGAGTGGGAAGCACGGGGAATGGGAAGTTGAACTGGGGCCCTGGACTCCCAATTTTTTTTTGGGGGGGGGGATTTGTGCAGCCCCCCCAGTGCAAATTAAGGGCCACCTGCAGCTTTTCTCTGCCTCCCTCTTCCTTCTGGCTACAGACCAGCCACCTTCCTCCCTCCTCCCCTCCACTGACTTAGAGCTCCAGGTGGCCTCAGCTGCCCTTGATGGAGGGGGCGAGGCCAGCCAAAGAGCAGGCAGATTAGGGAGGGGGTGGAGCAGAAGGGTTGGAGGAGGGGCAGCAGGAGTCTCACACCTGGAGTGCACACAGTGATACTGGACAGAGACGTCCCCTTCCTCGAGCCCTGACCACAGCCCCTCTGGCCCTACCCTCCCTTTCACAGAAAGGTTTCAGCATCCACTACACTTCTTCCTGTGTATCCCTCTTTGGGCAAATCTGGAGCCTCTCCTTTCTCATCCATAAATTGGGGGTTAAGAAAATCCATTCCTCATAGGATGAGAAAAAGGAATGGACTCAGGCAGGCCCACAGTTCCTGCTCAGTAAACTGCAGCCATCCTGGCCAGCCCCAACAACAGGAAGCCTCAACATAAAAGCAGCTGCTCCGGCCCTCAGATATGCCAATTTCCTGCCCACAAGGCAAGGCTTTCTCTCCCCTGTTCTCCCTCCTCACATCCAGCCTATCTTCTAGGCCCTGCTGGAATCCCCTCACTCCTGTACCCCAGCCTGTCTGAGGACTCCCACTACTGAGCTGATTTTATAGGGCAGGAAGCAAAATCCCAGAGACAAGAAGACTGCCTCATCTGCTCCCTTGTCATGGGCATCCTTGGCATCAAAATCCACCCACCAGTTTCCTGCAGGAAAAAATATAGAAAACTCTGCCTGCAACATTTTTCCCTTCAGCCCTCTGACAACAAACTCCTATTCACCCTTTGAAGCCCAGCTCAAAGGTCCCCATCCCCTCCTCTGGCCCCGCCAACATCACAGAGCCTACCCTATCTAATGAGCACCACTTGGCCTATCTTCCTCCAGGCAGGTGGTCTGAACTAGGGGAGGAGGGGTGCTCCTCTTACTCATTCGTGGTCAAGTTCCCCAGGGTGCTCCTAGCACATCGCTCGTCCTTCATGATGTGTTCACTGAAAGAAAGGCACTAGCTTCACTCCAGGTCCTGCTGAAGATTTGGGTGAGCCCTGTCCTTCACTAGACCTGGGCATCTGCCTCGGGAGACTGGGTTAAGTCCAAAAAGTCAAGCAGGTGTCAGCCTTGCAGGAAGCCAAGGCACCCACTGCAAGCCTTCTCCTGCGCCCTCACAACCATCCCCCCGGGTACTTTAGCAAGAGTGAGAGACTTGCCCACGGACAAACATAACTGCTATCTGAACATTCCAGGCCTCAGTCTCTTTATAAAATGGGGCTGTGCACCATCAAGCCCTGCCTTACTGGGAAGGCGGGAGGACAGAATGGAAAGACAACGACAGGGACAATTCTTCCGGGTGTTGGAGAGTCGTGGGGGGGGGGGTCCCAGGGTGTGGGTGGGGCTCAGCTTTGTGATTTTAGGAAAAGTACCCCAATTCCTTGGGCCTCAGTTTCCCCTTTTGTAAAAACAAGGGTGTTGGATGAGGGGTGATTAAAGGGTCTTCTCAACCTCGACCGTTACTGGGGGGGCTCTTGGGCCGGGCGCTACGTTCGGGGCCTCCCAACCAGCCCACCGGCGTGGCCCCCTCCCCCGCCTGCCGGGCCACGTGTCTGGGTTACTCACAGCGCAGCGCACCCCCCGCCCCCAGAAGGCCGAGTGGAGCCCTTGGCTGGGAGTCTGTACTCTGGCTTCCCGCCGACGCCCAGGTGCCCCGAGCCCATTGCGCTCGCCCTCGGGCGCGTGACCCCGGCCGACCGGTCGGCACGCCACCCCCTCCTCCGCCGTCCGCCGATTAGTCAGCAGTTGTTCTAGGCCCGGGTCCCTTCCCCCAGCCCTCCCGCCGGCCTCCGTTTCCCTCCAAGGCAGACTCTTCAGAGACGGTCCCTAGAGCCAGCGGGCGTAACCATTGCAAACAACCTAGCACCGACCGGAGAATCACTACGATCTGTTACCAAGATCCACTCACCAGCCGCTCCCGCCCCTGCGGTGCTATTTTGGCTCGCACGTCACATCCGGTGCTCTTCTGAGATTAGGACTAGAGTTGCGAGCGCGAAGGACGAGAAAGCTGTGGGTCATACCTCCTTCCCCCACCCCCGTGGCCTGGCCCGATGGTAGCGCCCGAGGTTGCGGGTTTCACGCCTGCGCAGTGCGGCGCCTAGAGGGAAAGCGAGAGGGAGACGGACGTTGAGAGAACGAGAAGGAAGGAGAGAAAATGGCGTCCACGGGTGAGTGTGGTGGAACTGCGGTCGCGCCGGCGACGGCCGGGACGCCCAAATTAGGGGGTGCTCGTCTCAGGGGGTGGCCGGGACGACTGAGTGGGCCTGCCGAGAAGGGTGTGAGGTACCCGTCGCGGCTCGAGGAGCTCGACGGCCGGCGTCCCCCTCCGCTCTTTCCCCTCCCCCCACCGGGCAGGCCGGTTCTGGAACCTTCCGGCGCCCCGGGCGCGCGGGGGGCTGGAGGCGGCGGGGACACGCGGGGCCTGCCTTGGCCTCCATTGTGTGGTGGCCGTCGGGCCCCGCGCTCTGGGCTGCGAGCCACGTGGGCGGGGCTTGCGGCCTCGGGGGGCCTCGCGTGGGGGTGGGGGGAGGGTTCGGCCAGGCCTCGGGCCCGGCACCCTGAAACCCGGGGTGGGGTGCTGGCGGCGGTTCGAGAAGCCTCAGTCCCGCTGCCCCCCTGACTCCCCCCCCCCCCAATTTTATTTCTAGGGCGGCAGCCCAATCTCTCGGGCTGCTCTGCCTCACCGAGAAGCCCGGGGCGGGGGAAGCAAATAAACGAGAAGGGCTTCACGGATTTGTGAGCCGAGGGGCGCCGACCTTTGAGCGGGAGTCCCGTCATCCTTAAAGCCCGGTCGACTGGGGCGTCCGGGGCCGCCGAGCTGCTCTGTCGGCGGGCACCAGCCCCCCAAGCGGAACTTCTCCCCGACTGGGCTTTAGACTTTGTGTGTGTGTGTGTCTGTCCGTCCCCCCCTCCCCGCTTACAGTCTCCCAGTTGGCTGCATCTTCGGGATTCGTTTTTTACCATTATTAATCCTCCTTCCCTTCTCAGATAGCAATTAAGTGGCTTCCCAGGGCCATTTTTCATCAAACGCCGAGGGAGATCTGTTGTATAATGAGGCCAACCCGGATCGTGAGGCCAGAAATCCCCACCGAAAGAAATTTCTGGCGTCTGTGACTTAAGGGAAACAAAAGGCCCCAGTCGGCGTTTGAATTATGCTTAAGTAATCGTCTCGCACGTTTATTCGCTTAGGTTAAGCTGAGAGGCTTGTTTATTTCGTGGACTAATAGAACGGAGCTGAAGGAGGCGCGAACTAGACTTTGAAAGAAAGCCCGGGTGGGGGCTGGAATGTGATGTCTAGGGTGGTCCTTGACGCCCGGAGTGTATAAGAGTAGCCTAAACGTGACCTGCTGTTATTGGTCGCGTGGGGCATTTTTGCCTCTGGGGGTGTTCTTAGGCAGCCTGACTTCAAGGCCTTAGAGGCAGTTGGAGAAGAGGGAAGATGGGAAAAGCTCTGGGTCCTTCAAGAGTTTTAATTTGAAAAGGGTGCAGAATCCAGCAACGGAAGAACAGTTTAAGAACTGCCCCCAGCTATGTAGTCAGTAAACAAGCAGGTAGATGTTGGCTATTAGTGCCAGGGTACAGAGTGCCCCTAGAAGAAAGGACTCTGAAATAACCACAGTCCTAGACACATCCTGGTGGGAAATGGTTTCCTCAGAAACCATTGGTTTCCTCTTCCCTGCAGTGTTAGGATTTTGTAAGGGGGAGTGCTATTCTTCCTTCCCTGTTAAAGTTTGGGGAGTAAATATGAGTGTGTTCAAATTTGTGTGTGGCTGGACTTGGCAATTTTTCGTTCTGCTTTACTCTAGCTCTGTTTACTGGTAACCATCACATACTATATTAGAATTACAGTTGTGGATTATGTAGACACACGGTAGTAGGCCTGGCTGGGGGCCCTTTGGCGGGGGTCATTAACTTATCTGGACTTTGGTTTCCTTTCCTTCAAAATGAAGGGGTTAAGCTAGACCTTTTAAGAGCTTTTTGAGCCCTTACCTTCTGACCTTACAGCAAAGCATTTTGGCTTCCACGGAGTTGTCCCATAGTGAGTAACTCGTGATGTAGTCTGAAGCTATAAATCTCTACAGTTTGGATGGTGACTGCCCTAAAGTATCTTAAAAGCCACCACCTTGGGTAATGTTGGTTGTTTTTCCTCCTCATGTATAGCATGTATAGAAAAGTACCTAAAGTATATGTCTACTTTAAAGAAGAATTACAGCACGAACTCCGAAGTAACCACCATTCACACTAAGAAATAGAACATTGCCAGCACTCTGGAGGTCCCCCCGAATCACAGCCCCCTCTCTCCTCAGACTGTCCTGTATTTTTAATGTAGTCTTCAGCTGCTCTGATCTGAGATAATTCCTTGTTCCATGTCAGCTTTGCCAGTTTTATGTTTTACATAACTGTTCTTGTGTAAAAGTCTTCTTGCAAACATTGAACTTTCACTCTGCGATTTAGAATCCTTTCTCACACGGAAGCCTCAGCAGAATGTAGGTTGAAATATTTAATTTTTGATGCTTCATTGGTGTGTTTATTTTGTAACTACGACATGGAAGAAGTGATTTGTATTTATTTTTTGTATGTCACATACAGAGCTAAGATTATCTTGATCAAATCCATTTGTTCATTATACATAGCCTTCGGCCATTGATTTGATACTGTTGAAGATTCAGGGTGCTGAGTTAAGGGTGTATAGAGGAAGGAAGGTGGTCGAGTGAAGTGTAGAGAGGTGAAAAATAAGCCAAGTTAAAGAGATGGATGCAGCAAAGTGCTCTGGGGCAGGCCAGGTGAACTGTGAAGCAGGCTTTGACTAGAGTGGGGTTAGAAACCCCCTAGTGAAGAGCCGTCAACTATTACTTTCAGATGAGGGACTGTTTTCTGACTGGAAAAGGAAGGAGAAAGGACCCTTTGGTCTGCCTTAATGGCACTGTTGTCTTCTAACATAGAATAAGATGCATAGTTCTTGTGGAGAGCAAAGAATTGGACAGGATTCTTTTAAAATAATTTCTTTAACTTCTTTAAGATAGATGTATGTTTAATTCAGTAGTTCCACGAAAACTGCTTAACCATTTATTTTGTTTGTTTTCACTACTTGTAGACGTTTCAGTGGAGCAGAGGGGGTTTTTGTTTATTTTATTAGTTCTTTTTTGTGCATGTTGTAAGTTTCTTATGAAAAGGAAAATTGTAGGAAGGTTTACCTAGGAGAGAGGAAGAAAAGTTGTATTTTTTTTTTTTAAGTTGAAATCACTTGAGTGTTACCTAAAACCAAATTGCTTCCCAAAAGATTAAATGCTTCTCTGCCAGTTATGATTCTGCCTTAGCTGCTTCCCTGGTACTTATAATGTGTCTAGTTTTTACATTATTCTACACATGTAGCGCTCATACAGTCAGCAAACCCTTTAGAATACTGGATTGAGATGACTGCCCTCTTGTTTTCTGCCATTTCATTTCACAGTCCTCCTAAGGGAATTATGGTTGGTCTAGCTTGCTGAAGTGAGGGAGTGATTTTTTTTTTTTTTCCAACCGATTTTTGAGATGTAGCTACTGGGGTAACCATTATAGTGTTAAACATTGTTATATTGTTGCATGCCTCCTTTTTGTATGAAGGTAAAACTTTGGATCCTGTTGAGTTTATCTTTTTCTCCTGTTAGTTTTAGGATGATGATCCTGTGTTTGAAATAGCCTGTGGTTAAGGGAGGTTTGTAGTCATGGGGACATGCAAAGTATCTTTGCCAAATCAGCTGATCTTGACCTCATTAGCTGGCACTTTGTTCAAATCTTTTGTTTAACTGGCTCAGACTTATATTTTGGTTTGTTGTTGAAAGGTAAGAGGTACTCATTTGGACCTGTGTTGTCATGTAGGTTCTCTCAGTACAGTTTAAAAAATTCATTTTTCTGCCACCTGAATTCCTTCCTTCCCCTTTTTCCTTTCCTTTTAAACACTGGCTTCACAATATCTTCTCCTTGTTTTCTCTAGATTACAGTACATACAGCCAAGCTGCAGCCCAGCAGGGGTAAGTCAGACTTTTACAACAGTACTTTGGCTGTGATCAGTTGTTTTTTAGAGTACAGAGCCTCCTCTGATTGTAGAGGATTTAGTGATGGAATCTGAATGTTCTATATTCAGTTCTTGCATTTAATTTCTCTTAACAGCTACAGTGCTTACACCGCCCAGCCCACTCAAGGATATGCACAGACCACGCAGGTAATCTTTAAGATAATTATATGAGGCTGCATTTCCAAGTAAAATATTTCCATCAGCCATTGAAACAACAGCTAGCACGAATCTTTTTCAAAAAAAAAAGTATAATGTGCTTGTACTCATAAAATACACAGGCATTTAAACTTCACAGTGGGAGTGCCATTGTAATGAAACCACCCTCAAACTGGGAGTTGCTAGCTCTCATTTCCTTTCTAGTATCATTTCTCAAGTTAGGTGTTTTGCTCCATGCTTGTTCCTTCTACATATTTTGTGTTTAAATTTATTTAACTTAATCATGCAACAGTTCTGCAATGGAAGGTGATATTATGACATTTTGCAGATGAAAAATTGCAGTGCATAGATATTATGCCATTCGCCAGTGGTCGCACAGTAAGTGATGGGTCAGCTCTTATGGCTGCCTAACTATAGGGCTTCTGAGTTCTTTCTAGTACATGAGTCTATTTTAAAGTCTAGGCCAACATATACTAGAAATTAGCCACCCAGTGTTCTCACTATTACCTCAGATTCTGAAATGGTCTGTAGCATGAAACAGATACTACTAGCTCTGCCATGGAAACATTATAGGACAGGCAGAATGTGATGTCTGGCAGATTTTACATAACTGGTCATTCACATCTAGAATGTAAGCTTGCTCATATCTGAAAGAACAGCTCATTCCTTGCCAAGTTTTAAGTATTACTGATGTCCAAGTTCAAAAGACAGTCCTCTCGCTGTGCTAACCTTAAGGAGATATGCAGTGTTCTTCATTTTCTTTGTAGTGGTGTGATAATTTTTAAATCATCTCACGTTGAAAATATAGTTTTCAAAATTATCTGATAGATTTTAGCCCCATTTTCATTGTTCATTTTATCTTCCTAGCATTCATTTCCATTTGCTAAAACTACTATACTAAGTGCTGGCAATTATATACCTGTTCCTTCATTGTTCATCATTTGAGGGCATCTTGTTAATGTCCTGTATCACTAAATTGAGGTTTTGCTTCATTATCTCAGGAACCTTTTTGTAGTTCATGAAAACATTAGTGGATTAGATAAGGGAAAACAAGCATTCATGATACTGTGATCACTTGTCTGTTTTTTTAAATCTTTTTTTAGAAAGCGTATTTTTGACTTTGGTTTTCCAATTTAGGAACTTAGAAGTAAGTCAGTCCACTTTGATTCATAAATGAAGTTCTTGAATGCTCTTTTTTTGAGCAGGCATATGGGCAACAAAGTTATGGAACCTATGGACAGCCCACTGATGTCAGCTATACCCAGGCTCAGACCACTGCAACCTATGGGCAGACCGCCTATGCAACTTCTTATGGACAGCCTCCCACTGGTAAGACTCTAGAGAGACTTTGGGGTCACATTAGCTAGGGTGTTTGCTAAGAAGCTTGTTACTTGTGCTCTTGGGTGTATATTCTGGTTGACACCATGGCATCTGGGAATCCTTTATTCTTAGGAGGGTTTTTTGTTTTGTTTTTTTCCTTTTCCTTATATTCTTGAGGGATCTCTAATAGAATGTGGGTGGGGAAGAAAGAACTTTTTCTTCTAACTATTTTATACAGTGTATTGAATAATCTCACGACAAAATGGAGAATATATAAAAGATTGTGCTAATGCTAATACTGGGTAAGAATGAGCCTTCTTAAACTAAGCTGCTTAAAAAATCAAACTGATTTTCACATCTGTTTGCCTCATCTGATAGTGTGCCCTCTACTTTTTGTTTTGTGCTTTCCACAGTAGAAGGGACCAGTACAGGTTTGACTATCCTGCTCATTCTTGCATGGGAAATGCTTTCCATCTTGTCTAACCCTGTAATGTTAACCCCTTAGGTGTTTTCATTTGTTTAACCCTCAAACTTTCTAACATCACACACAACAAGGTGCTAATGGAAAACTGCTTCAGGTGCCATTCGCAGATCCATGTCCTTTTTCTTTCTGTGATTTGGGGAAAGGTTTTGCTTTGTTTTATTTTACATTATTACGTTATTTTGTGTCAAGCCTTAATAATAGTTGTTAACGTTCTCAAAGGTATTTCAGGTGACTCCTCCCCAGCTGATTTCACCCTATTCCCTGAAGGATAGATTGCATGATTAGATTTATTTAGAGGAACAGATTGCCACCCTGCATGTGTAATGTTTGTCTGTTGGTTGGTTTCCAGTCCAGACACATTTTATTTTCTGTTTAAGTGTTAATGAATTATTTTAATCCATACTGTGTCTTAAATATATATGTAACAACATTCCAGGGAGCAGGAAGAAAATTTTTTAATAATTAGAATAAGTTGTATCTTAATATTGGGGTTGAAAGTAGAGCCTTTGAAAATTTTACAGTAACTTTTTTATGTTTAGTGCTGTATAACATTTCAGGATCCCTACCTTAAAGATGTAAAAACTTATTTTTCAGACTCTCTTTAATCCCCAAATTATATATGGTCTATCAGAGTCATTAATAGAGAGAAACCCACCTATAATTTATTTCATTGTGTGACAATGTCCTGGATTTGATGGGAAGTATTTCCTAATCTAATTAACATATCATTGAATAGGATGGGAAATGTTTAAACTTTCTGTGGTTGTTAGTTGGCAACTGTAGGAAAAGCTGGAACTGAAACTAAGCAGTTTGTATTTTTAGCACAGAATTTTGAAATTGTGAGATGAACTTTGCATATTCGAGTTATGTTTTTAACAAGATGTAATTGACATATATAACATTAGTTTCAGGTATACAACATAATGATTCAGTATTTGTATGTATAGTGAAATGATCACCATAATAAGTCTAGTTAACATGAATCACCACACATCCTTTTGATGAGAACTTTTAGGATCTTCTCTCGTGGCAACTTTCACATATACAATACAGTATTGTTAACTGTAGTCACCGTGCTGCACATTACGTCCCCATGACTGATTTATTTTATGACTAGATGTTTTGTATCTTTTTGACCACCTTAACTCATTTTAAAAATAAATATCATCTGAAATTAAATAATACAGCTTAGATCTAGCCTTTGGAGTCTTTGGATCATTTTGTAAGAACATGATAAAGTCATTTATAGGAAGTACAGTAGTCTTCTAGGTTTTATAGAGCCATGTATTCCCTCTGTAGTTTATGGAAGAACGTGCATATCTTGCCTAATTCTCCCATCAACTTTTGGAGTGTAGGAACTAAAATTAAACGTGGTCAGCAAATAGAGGCTGAATCAAACCAAGTAGGCCCCTAACACTAGTAAGTAGGCTCAAGCACACTTCATACTTTTTTCCTTACCTCTCATACTGCCTTTGCACATGAGTCATTGGATAATTACTGAGAGAAATATATAAAAAGACTCTTATCTAGAATATTTTAAAATTAAGCATCATGAGAATGGGACTATATAAATCTCAACTCATTAATTGGAATAGAAATCTCAGACTTTAGTTTTTACTGTTGAAGTTGAACAAAAATTCTGGTTGGTTTGTGTGATGTTTCTTACTACCTTTTTCCTTAAATTCATCAACACATAGCAGATATGTTGTCTTTTTGCTGTTGGACTTTTTTTATTGTCATTAAATCATTTTGCTCTGTTAATATTTGCTCATTTTGCTTGGCTGCTTGTGTGGGTACTACAAATTAATTAAAAGATTATTAATTAACCTAGTGTCTATTGCTATAATCTTTAGCACTACAAGGCTCTGTTGCTTTGAGTTTATGACATGAGTTATTGCCCTTACCAGTTTGTTGTTATTGTTTAATTGTTCTTGTAAATCTTATAGAGGGCCTGTCATGTAGGGGAAAAACTGTGTAGGAGTAAATAGGGTAGGTGGAATAAGATTCCAGTTAAATTTAAATAAATGAGTGTTTTATATGATTGACATCAGGATTCTGCAAAGAACTTTTAAATTAAACAAACAGTTCAGATGAGTTACATGCCAACTTAAAAAGCTTCCAGTGCTTGGGGCTCCCTGTTCTGTGAAATAAGCTTTCATGTACATTTCAGCCCAACATATTTGAGAAGGAAATTACTGTTTTTGTGTAATTTCAGAATTTCCTTAAAGTGTTTGGGATGGAGAAGGAAGTATTGTACTCTGTGCTACAAAAGATGACACTTTAGATTGTACAAAGGGAAGTTGGTGTTTGTTTTTGGCTAGTAAGTTTTGTGTATAGTGAGGACACTTTATTCTAACTGAAGTTTAAGTACTGAAATTTTTTTACTTTAGCAAAATTTGGGTTTTTTTCTTTTTCTTTCTTTTTCTTTTCTATTCTTTTCTTCCTTCTTTCCTCTTCCTTCCTTCCTTTCTTTTTCTTTCCCCTTCCTTCCTTCCTTCCTCTTTTTAGTTGTGGTTCACGGGCTTAGTTGCTCCGCGGCATGTGGTATCTTCCTGGGGCAGGGTTCGAACCCATGTCCCCTGCATTGGCAGGCAGATTCCCAATCTGCGCCACCTAAGAAGTCCCTGGATTTTTCTTTGATGGACGTAAATGCTGACAGCTAGACCCAACTTTTTATTGCATGGCTTACTTGTGCTCGTTGACCATGAGGGAGGAGTAGGAGGGAGGAAAGCCAAGCACCAGGAAAGGTTATAACACCTCTTAAAGGAAAGGGACTCAAGTTAGGAGCTGCAGTTCTGGGGGCAGTGGTTGTTATGTTCCAAGCCCAAGTTCCAGGTGAAAGGGCATGGATCCCGGGAGTTCCTGGTGGTCCAGTGGTTAGGATTCCAGGGTCCAGGTTCAGTCCCTGTTTGGGGAACTAAGATCCCTCAAGCCGTGCAGTGCAGCACCAAAAAAGAAAAAAGACAGGTCATGGATCCTGGCTTGTCTGGCAGAGGCAGGAACTAAGGAGAGAGCCTAGCTTGGTCTCTGCACAGCTTTGACAGCAGGTCTGTAACATTTGGTTAGGGAAATAGCAAGGAGGTTACAGAGTCCACGTCCAGTATTGGTGAGCAGAAAAAAAGACTCATTTTCTCGTGGTGGGTAATTTGATGGCTGGCCTAGACTCTCAAATGGTTTTATTATGTGAAAAACATTTACCTTTTCAGTGTTTATGTTGGGAATGTTAAGTTTAACTTAAAATAATTTATCAAAAAAGTTGAATAGGAAAACCTTTGTTGGTCATATGTACGTAAGCAAATATAATTTGTAGTATGTCTTTATTATTAATGTGCCATTTCAAATCTTTTTGCTGGTAACAAGCATTTTCTTAGTTGTTTGTTACCCGAAACAAAATTAGCAGTTCTTAAGAGTGTTTAATCAATTGTTAACATCTCACTGAAAATTAAACACATATTCTCTGCAGTTTCCAGTTTCCTTAAACGTGAACTGCCCATGATGCTTGGGGACTGAAAGCAAATAATTCCAGAGGATAGGTTTTCATGCTAAAACTTTGTAGCTACTTTAAGATGTGTCATTTGCCTTTTACCTCCCTTTCTGGGACATTGTATTCCTGTTGGAGAGGTTTTGGGGGTACTTTAGTTGAAAAACTTAAGACGGCATGCTAGCAAAACCAGTCTATACTGGTTTCAAAGGGGGCAAAGGGAGCCCTTTTTTCTATACCAGCACTCCCTATGGCCTACTCTCTCTCTCCTCCTTTCTGTTAGGTGTGGTTTAGGGCAAAAGAGACAGTGCTTTGCTGAAAACTTGAGTATTTTCAGAAAACTTAGCCTTTAAATATTGGTTTGTTGCTACTTCTACTGAAGGGGAAATATTTAAAGGAGCTAAATATCATGATGATTGAAAATAGGTGGTTTACAGATTGTCCTGTTAATGAGTGTCTAGGCAGATCTCGGAGGAGCCAGAAATCTGATGTAGCTCTCTTTTGTTCTAGGATATTCTACTCCAACTGCCCCCCAGGCATACAGTCAGCCTGTCCAGGGGTACGGCACTGGTGCTTACGATACCACCACTGCTACGGTCACTACCACCCAGGCCTCCTATGCGGCTCAGTCTGCATATGGCACTCAGCCTGCTTACCCAGCCTATGGGCAGCAGCCAGCAGCCACCGCGCCTGCAAGGTAAGGCCCTCTCACCTACTCCTAACACAGCAACTTCAGGCTTTCAGAAAAGAGAGCAAGCCTCACTTAGAGAATCTGTGACTTGGTTCCTTTGTTATGCTTACTCACATACTTAGGTGTTAACTATTCTTCACCTGGTACAGTCACACCACAGACAGTACTCTTTATTTAGTAGAGAAGTGGTGCCATCCAGGGGCCAAAATGAGGAACGTCACTGAGTGGGTTGTCTAGCTTCAGAAGAGTGGACTTTTCGGTAGGAGGAGGCTATTGTATTTACTTTGCTAAAAACCCAGAAGAAAATTGAGTGTGGTTTCCTCACAACAGAACAACTGGTAGAATTATACTTTTGATGCTTTTACCTTTGGTTTTATTGACCCTGTAAATGGGTAACAGCCTTCTCTTTGGGAAAAACACTGTAGTTCACAGTTGGGGTGGGGGTGGAACCACATGTTTGAAGAAATAGTCACATGATCCAGTTGTCAGTAAAGGGTGTATCCATCTCCAGAAGTCAGCCCATTGCTGATATGATTTTCTCCATGTTATGTATTGGCTTGGTAATCTAAACATCACAGGCAAGTATAAAGTTTTACCTGGGTGCCCTGCTGTAGAGTGAATATTTGGGCAGAGTTCATACTACATGACTGATTAGCACTTAAACAGTATTAATTATTACTTAACAGAAGATTTCAGGTCTTTGCTTTAGGCAATGCACTTAGGTGGCTTCTGCATACAGTCTTGAAGGAACATTGAATTCTGGTTTGAAAGAAGACTTTAGGGAGTAAACAAGAGATCAACTTGTAACCTAGACTTTTTGTCTGCTGTAGAGGTAAGAAATTAGCTCTGACAAACACTCATGAGGTTACTTCTAAAGTGCACAGTGAGTAATCAGAGCTACTTGATAGTTTACCTCTTCTAGACTGCCTGTACAGTGATTAGTGTTAAGCTAATTCCTGTAGGGTGCCAGTTCAGTTGACCCAGTGTTCTCAGATGTTTAAAGTCTCATTTGATGCTCTGTTGCAACAGTACATCCAAACCATAGCTGGGGGAGGGGGGTATATATTAATTGGTCTTTGAATAAATCATCTTTTTTGGTTCCTTTCTCTTAATTTTTCAGTCCTTAACACTTTATAACAGCTGTCTTGTGATCAGTGATAGCTACTCCCTTTTCCCCTGGAAAGAGGGGGCTTGTGACCCATTTCGGCTCTTTGGAGAGACCAGTATTTCCACATCCTCCCTGGTCTGGCTGCTCATTCTTGGGCTTTGCTTACAATAGTGTATGCTCATTTTTCTGCAACTCTGTTATAAATTTAGGGTTAAGGGGTAATAGAAACCTCTTTCTTTTTTTTCCTTGGGATTAGGATTGGTGTTCGTCGCTTAACAAGGATATTTCCCCTGTTCATCTGAGCAGGAGAGAAGGGTGTGTGTTTGCGTGTGTCCCTGCTCCTCTGGTATTTCCATTATGGAGACTGAGGCAAGTTTAGATTACTTTATGGCAGTTCAAGTTAGGAAGTGTTTTTTTTTTTCAGGTCTGTTCTTTATAGATGAGATACATAAACCCACAGATCGTCCATACTTATACATGCCATGGACTTATGTAAATGTTACTCTAACCCAGAAGTTGCATTACTGTTAAAGTTCATTGTTTGTCTTTAATAGTCCTTTATGAGAAAAGGCATTTTCTTGCTGAACAAACCACCTCCCCTCCCAGATCTCTTAAATGGGCAGTGCAAAGCACTGTAACTGCCTTCTATAGCTGCTGATGTGGAACAAATGGAGCGTGTTGATGTCTCTCCTGTGGATGTGATTACATCTCCCCCGTCTTTAGTGTTCTCTTCCAGCAGAGACAGTTGGACCGACATTGGGTTTTGCTGTAGTTTTTACAATTGTATATATTTCCAGGCTCAGTCCTCACATTGCTTATTGCTCATAGATTGTGGAGTTCTTAGCCGAGATGTTTGTGGTTGAGAAAAAAGAAGTCTCACTTTTTTATTTCTCCTTTTAGACCGCAGGATGGTAACAAACCCGCTGAGACTAGTCAACCTCAATCTAGCACAGGGGGTTACAACCAGCCCAGCCTAGGATATGGACAGAGTAACTACAGTTATCCCCAGGTACCTGGGAGCTACCCCATGCAGCCAGTCACGGCACCACCATCATATCCTCCTACCAGGTCAGTCTTCTCATTCTTGTTCTTGTGGCCAATGAGCTAGTAGAATAACAAAACAGATTTTTTTTCAGCTGTTGACCAGCTTGCTTCTGCTTCCTTAGGTGGGCTATGTGATCTGTCTCTCCCAGTGATAAGCCTGACCACATATTGTACATTAAAACCTCAGTCCTAAGTTCCAACAGCAGTGGCTGACAAGTCAAAAACTCTTTTCTCTGCATACAATTTTACCACTCTAGGTTCTTTTAATTTTGTTCTTTTAGTTTATTCAGATGAGAAACAGTTGCATGAAAGCAGGTAAACAACCTTGTAAGCCACATTCTCTGATGCAGTTGAGATGGGTAAAGTGCAAGTCCTTTTTTTTTTTTCTCCTTTCTTTTTTTTCTTTTTTTTTTTTCCTTTTTTTTTTTTTAAAGAAAGTTCACCTTAATCATTTTATATTTAACTTAACTTGAAGGTCCATTCATGCACCAGTCTTTTAATGGTTAGGCCAAGGCCTTGCCTTTAGACTAAGAATTTACTTGTTCTGTATTTTGTCTTACATTAACCACACCAGCAGCTACAATGTCCAGTTTTGGTTTCTTTAAAGTAGAGGAAGAACTGCAAGTTCTCACATTTAATTTGATGCAAGTTTTCAAATGAATTGTCTGAATTGTGTCCTGAAGTGTTAATTTAGTTTTGGTAGAATTAACATGTCCCCTTTTTCTACTCATTTCATTGATTTATACATTAAAGTTACAGCAGACATGAGCAGGCTTATGAGCAAACAGAGCTGATTGGTGAGTGTCTCTGTACCACTTGGAGTAGCAGTGGGCAGGGAGGGCTGCAAGGGCCCAGCCACACCAGTCATGCTGAGAGCACTTAATCTGGCAAGTGGATTAGGTGCACTTGGTGTGAAGAGGTTTGAATCCTTACAGCTGTGGTAAGGAAGGTGGTGATACTTAAAATTGTGCTCAGAACTAACATTGTAGGATGTGTTGTCTTATTTGGTTTTCATTATCATGGTTCGTCCAGGGTTTAATACCAGTTCTTTGAAGCTTTATTTCTGTGTAAGAATGTATCTTTGGTTAGTTTCCCTGCCCTGTAGTTGACATATGTGAAGGATAATAGTCTAATATTCATCTTTTTTTTTTTTCCTCCGTTGGGTCTTCATTGCTGTGTGCAGGCTTTCTCTAGTTGCTGAGAGTGGGCTCTAGACCACAGGCTCAGTAGCTGTGGCGCACAGGCTTAGTTGCTAAGCAGCATGTGGGATCTTCCGGGACAAGGGATCAAACCCGTGTCCCCTGCATTGGCAGGTGGATTCTTAACCACTGCACCACCAGGGAAGTCCCTCAACCTAATATTCATCTTTCACACAGTGCCTTGATTCTGACGTTTCCTTGTCCATCTTTTCTTTATGAATACCCGAATTTCATAGACGATCAGGCATGTCTGAAAGTTTGAAACTGTGTGCATATAGCAGTTTGAAACTTAGACTTATCCTCAAGAGTTAAGTGGCCATACAAAAACACATAACAAGTGGCCTTGTAGTTTTGGAAAAATTGTCATCACACAAGGGAATTAATGGAAGCAGCCTTAGAACTGTATACCACACTTAACTGCCTCATTTTTCTCAATGCCTTTTCACTGGGTCAGCCTTCTCTGGGAGCACATCTGCAGATTTCTTCCTGCATACTACAGGAAGCACCTAAACTCCCAAAATTTGACTTGAATTTGGTTGAGAAGAACTTGTTTTAATTGGGGGTGGATGGGTAAAGGAGAGGCTCCAGTGTTGTACATTTTATAGATGGATTGTTTTTAATAATGTCCCCTCCCGTCCATTCACAGCTTTGTTCTGAATTCAAAAATATTTGCTTATTTTAAATTCAGTATATGTTAATATGTAGAAAGTAACTGCATATTTAAGGATTTCTGTGTCACATGCTGTTAATGTCTCATGTTTAGGGGACTTGAAGAAATAGCAAGCCTCTCGTTCCTAACAAGCTCTTTTTTTTTTTTTTCCCTCTCTTTTCAGCTATTCCTCTACACAGCCGACTAGTTATGATCAGAGCAGTTACTCCCAGCAGAACACCTATGGGCAGCCGAGCAGCTATGGACAGCAGAGTAGCTATGGTCAACAAAGCAGCTATGGGCAGCAGCCGCCCACTAGTTACCCCCCCCAAACTGGATCCTACAGCCAGGCTCCAAGTCAATATAGCCAACAGAGCAGCAGCTACGGGCAGCAGAGTGAGTTGCTAAGAGAGAAAACCAAATAAGAATGGTTATGTTTGGAGTTTCTGAAATGGGGAAATGCTCTTTACCATTGTGTACTTTTAAACTCCAGGATGCATCTTGAGGGTATCATATCCTGGCCAATATCCTGGCTTTTCTCCAGTTTAATTGTTATTAGTATGCTGTATAAGAAGAGAGTTTGTAACTGACCAGAGAAAATGTTGTAGACTGCCAGCCCTGCTTTCTTTGGGGAGGTTATATGCAGTGAGTGAAGCCAGCATTTCTTATGGCCTGCCCACCCCAGCTCATTAAGACAGTGTGAGCAGAGCTATTGAAGACTACTGCAATTTTGATAGTAAACAAAATGCTGTGTTTTGTTTTTGTTTTTTGTTTACATTCCTGAAACAAACAAAATCTTCACAGAATGCTTACAGTTTTATTTATGTGGAGAAGTAAGCAAAAACTCAAATTGTCTTCGCAATTTAATCTCTACCTGGATTGTTGTCTTTTAATTTAATTCCATCCATGAGCATGTCTCATGACAATGAGATGAATAGTGCTACTTGATAGAGACCACCCCTTAGCAACCGTCAAGAAACCTGACTCCATTTTTGTTTTTGGAGTGTGGTTTAAAGGAGCAGCTTTTGAAGAAATCTTAGAATACAGAACCCTGTAAACTGTTGACCAGAGTCCTTTTATGTTTGGGAGTGGTTTATTCTAGGTGAACTATATGAGGTTACTTCAGCCTTAATGAGCCAGCTGTTCTTGTTGAACTTTAAAAAGCCTACTGATTGGGGGTGCAGGTGTAAAGAAGATGGTACCTTGGTTTGTGCCTTGCAATTGAGAATTCTGTGATTCCAGGAGAAAGTACAACAGGCAGTGATGTAAATGCTGGTCCACGGCTTACAGATGTGACTCTTTCCTCAGGTTCATTCCGACAGGACCACCCCAGTAGCATGGGTGTTTATGGGCAGGAGTCTGGAGGATTTTCCGGACCAGGAGAGAACCGGAGCATGAGTGGCCCTGATAACCGGGGCAGGGGAAGAGGGGGATTTGATCGTGGAGGCATGAGCAGAGGTGGGCGGGGAGGAGGACGCGGTGGAATGGGGTAAGAGCAAACCTTTTCTCCTTTTACCTAATTTTGTTTCATCCATAGGATTTTCAATGGAAAGAAGGGACTGAAAGACATAAGAAATTTATTTCTGCATTTCCATGGATAATCTGATGAGCCCAAGCCATCTTCCAAAACATGGAAATGTCATCTCTGTGGCATATCTGTAGAGGCAGTTTGCTTTTTTCAATGCCAGTCTACTTGGTTGGGTTGGGGAGAACAAAGAATGGTTTTGAAACTAGAGCTTTCAGTTCCCTTCATGGTTTCCAGAGGTCAAAAGCCTCTGTGGGTAATTAGACTTGGGATGGAACACACACAACCCTTCTAACAACCCTAGGTTTTTAACTAATTGCTTTGAATGGCTGTCTTAAAATACCTGGTGTTTATACTGCAAAAAGGGAATGCAGATGTCTTCCACAGTGTTTGTCCCCAGCTTCTGTTTGTACTCAGAACTGTTGAACATAATGGTGAAGATCTTGGTCCCATAAACCCTTGAACTATGGCCTGAGGTGCACGTGGTACACAGAAAAGTCCAATAGCTTTTTGCAGAGTAATGTATATAATTATAGGATCACTCTCCCCCTTGGAGATTTTGAGAAGTCTAAATCGGTTTGACCATTTTAATTGATGGCACAATCTGGTTTAGAAAACTTTGTTTAGATCAGTAACATAAACCCTGCTACCTGTGCCTGCCCTTCCCCTCCCTTCTCCCATACCCTCTTCCCT
The DNA here is from genome assembly GCF_030028045.1 of Hippopotamus amphibius kiboko. Classification (NCBI taxonomy): domain Eukaryota; kingdom Metazoa; phylum Chordata; class Mammalia; order Artiodactyla; family Hippopotamidae; genus Hippopotamus; species Hippopotamus amphibius. Next base: position 5,006,061 of record NC_080193.1, on the reverse strand, counting down.
TTCTGATGTCTGTACTTTGATGAAGGTGAGGTATAATGTTGGTTAACATAATCCAGAAGGCTTAGTTCTGTGTGTGTTCTGTCCCTATATAAACTAGTAAAAAAAAAAAGTTATGCAGAATGTTAATATAAGTATAAATTGGATTTGGTGCCACTGTTGGTTCAAGGAAAAACTGAATAGAATTTCTTTAGAAATGTACTTCCAGATTAAATACATTAGTCAGTCTTTATTCTTTATATTAGCAAATTGTTTACTATTGAACAATACTGTTTTAAAATAGTTTTGCATATTCTGCATAACTTAAAAAGTCTTCAGTGAAATCTTTATTGGAAGAAAGTCATTTTACAAGATGCAAAAACTTGTGAATAATTTGGTTATAAAGTAAAATTAATCTTCTGATTTGGAGAATGTCATTCCATTATAAAGGTTTCACTTCTTTATCGATGTTTTAAATAGATGTAGACACTTGAAATCACTATCATCACGTCTCCAATCACTTAGAATTCTTAGTATTTTTCGATTGCAAAACCAATTTCAAGTTTATTCATTTTAATTCTCCAGAAGTAATAATTCTGCTAATTTTGCTAGACTTTGCTAGTAGAGGGGTTCCCTCTTTCTGGATGAGAAGTCTCCTGAAGCCATAGAAAACATCATGGCTTTCCCCATAGGGTTTTCAACAGGCTGTTGGATCCTTTGGGGACAGGACAGGGGCTTTCCCCACTCCCCTCTTTTTTATTGTGGTGTGGTGATGGTTTTCAGTGTCTTCTGCAGGTAAGGCACTCAATGTTGTTAACATGCCCTTTTTCATTGCCTCAGTATTTTGATATTTTCATTGGCTGTTAAACGTGGAAACTTTTTAACATGCTTTGTCGCATTTATATGCTACAGGTTACAAAGTGAGAGCCTTGTATACACTTCAATACTTAAAAAGTACCCGTACTCAGTACTCAGCCGGCAGCATAATGAAAAGTGGGACTAGACACGGTGTCCATATGGAGAGGAAAAATATACATAGAATATTTTTAACAAAATGTATTCATTGTATAAATGGAATCCTTCTGTAACTTTGGTAACTGCATACTTGTTGTTTGGTAATGAACCAGAGGAGGTATAATACTCTAGAATTGTGTAACATTAAAGTGTAAACTTTTGTGTTTAAAGAGAGAGAACATTTTATGGTGTGTACTTTTAAAAAGGAAACAAAGCTGCATGCAACAGCTTGAAATTGTATATTTAGGTATTAAAGGTGCAATACTGGTTAGAAAAAGCTCAGGGCCTCCCACTGAGGAGCTGCCTTTAATTAAGAATAAAAAAAGGCCCCCTTTAATATATGTAAGGCAGTGATTTTATACTGTCATTGTTTTCACCTGATATGTCTATAAAGTTGCACCCCCAGTCTGTGGAGCCTTGGTATCTGTTGTAAATTCTCCTTTCACAGCGATTGTTAAACCTATTAGTGCCCTGAAATGTATGGCTTTATGCTGAAGATCGGCTGGATGCGTCCTCTGGTGTGTGTTATAGGCCTTTACTGTGGTGTCTCCTGCTTTATTATACTGTGACTTGTTAGGAAGCCCAGGGCCTCGCTTGGCTCTCCCTTGGGAGAGGTTGAGGGTGCACCTTTATGAACATGAAAAGATTCATCACAGCATTTATCCCAGCTTACTACTCCTCTCCACACCAAGCTCTCCCTGTTTTTCAGCTGATGGGGTGGGTGTTTGGGATGTGTTTTCCCCCCAATTTGCCAAGTATTGCACTATTAATACCTGCCCCCGAAATGAAAGGAACCAACCACAGTGGTGTGTACAATCAGACAAGCAAGGTTGTATATAAAGGAAATTTGAGCAAGCTGCCCGAAGAAAGGCATAGTGACAAGATGAGAGAGATGCATTGTTTGGAGATGTGTTTAGCCAGTGCCCTTCTTCCCCACGAGCCCCCCCAAGGCTCAGAGCGGTACTGGCTTTTAAAGGGAAAGGCCTTCATTTCTTCGTTTATCCCCCCAGCAGCGCTGGAGAGCGAGGTGGCTTCAATAAGCCTGGTGGTAAGTTTTTGAGTATTACCATGGATAGTGTTTAAAAAAAAATACAGTCAGTTTTTAGAAAACTATAATTTTATATTAGTTTCATAAGTGGTTTAAAAATGATCTATACGAAAGAAACTAATGGGTACTGCCGGCATTGTCTTAGGGGTAATAAGGTTAACCTATGGTTACAAAACAAAGGGTAACTTGAAGTATTGAGCAACTGCTTCTGTAATATGGGGGAGAATACATTTTTAAAATTTGGTTTATTTGGAGGAAAAAATTTGACTTAAATTTAACACTAATTTGGCACATAAGCACTAAGAGTGTATTTGGTTAATGGTTTAAAAGCAAACCAGCAAAGAAAAAGCAAACCCTAGCAAACCTTTCACAGATGTTAAAGGGGCACTGCTCCATTTTAGCAGTGCGGGTCATTTTGAATTTAATGAAGCCCCATCAAATGGTGGTGTAGTAGATAGCTATGTGTGTTTGTAAGGTTTGTAGCCTGCAAGACGTGCACTAATAATATTTCATATGATCTTTCCTGGTTGGCAGGACCCATGGACGAAGGACCAGATCTTGATTTAGGTAATTTTAAATTCCTGAATTTTATATTGTTCTTCATAAATGAATAGCACAGAAACCAGTGCATGTTGGAGTTTAGCAGCCTGGTAGATCGGTGGGATACTCTTGCTGTCAAGAGCAGTTTGGGGCTTCCTTTATCATGAGTGACCACTCATAAGCACCTTAAACAAAAATACAGTTAACAACGAGTTCCATGTCATTCCTGTTAGTGAGGCTGGTAGTTCTCTCAGCTTTGTGATGAAGACCAGTAGGCAACAGTGACCGTCGGTTAATAAGCCCCTAAGGATACATGACAGTGACTCCCTCTGTCTGCTTTTCTCTGGAAGGCCCACCTGTAGATCCAGATGAAGACTGTGACAACAGTGCAATTTATGTGCAAGGATTAAATGACAATGTGACGCTAGATGATCTGGCAGACTTCTTTAAGCAGTGTGGAGTTGTCAAGGTAAGTGAAAGCGTGACCATGTGACCTGGCAGATCTCTCAACCACAGAGCATTTTAAAGAGAATTGAATTCAGAGTTTCAGAAGTTGCTTGACTTTTCCTTCTGGACTGTCCATAGCGTGGTTTGTTCCTTAAAATACAAAAGCAAAAAAACAATATTTTACAGAAAAATGCAAAACATTGTTTAAGCACACTTGATAACTCAGGGTCATTTTTATATAATTATCAAGTTAATTGTAAGAATACTTATATGAACGTTACTTTTTGTGAAATACAGAATATAAGGTAGTTTTAAAAATAATGAACACTTATGTATCCATATCCCAGCATAGGTAGTACGGCTTTTATGAGTATCTTTGAAGTACCTGGCATGTCTTCCCTTCCCAGTTTTATCCCTTTTCCCCACTCCCATCCTGAATTTTATCATTCCCTTTCTTTACTTTATAGCTGTGTCCTCAGTAATATTTTTTTTCACATAATTTTGAAGACTATTTGTTAAACATCACTGTAAGGCAGCACCATTCTGGAAATATACCAAGAACAGACAGATAAGGAGCCTTGGAGTTTACATATAATGGGGAGCATATTGTAAAAAGAAGTATAGTTGTACTGTGTTCAGTGATCGTGATTGTTAGGGAGGAATGTAAATACAGCAAGATAGAACAGGGATGAAATAAGAAATGAAGCCACTCGGAGTGGGGAAATAATTTCAGAGTAGTGGAGGGAATAGTGAGGTGGGAGCTTGCCTGGAAGCTCAGAGAAGCTGGTGTGGTTAGAAAGTTTGGGTCTGAGCTCCTGTAAAGGTGGTGGGGTTATCAATTAGATGAGGAAAACTAAGAGAAACTAGGATTGGGGGAGGCAGGGTGGGTCCCTAGGTCAAAATCTCAAAAGTTTGGGCATCCTGTATTTCATTCATAAATACATCACAAGTTATTCATGAATTCCCTTAACAGACAGACTGTGTCTATCCTTTTAGTATAGAAGCCGTGCTCCAGTGAATCTCCTTGTACGTCTCCTGGTGTGCTAGTTTCTCTAGTGTGTATATAGTTGATTCTTGTTCATGATAGTTAAGTTCTTTAAAGTCACTGTAAACACTGAATTAGTGAATTCTGAGCCACTTCCTCTAGGGGAAGTATGTACACAGATACACATACACATATCTCACATCTCACATAGATTATCATAACTTCTGAAAACAATTTATTCAGATAGATCCTACTCACTTTATTTTACAAAGGAAAAAAAGATTCAGGAGTGTGACTTGCCCAAGTTGGTATTCAGATTCATCCACCTAGTCCCAGAGCCAGAACTTCTCACAGAACACCCCTGTCCTCCCAGTCTCTGCCCTCTGGACATTTCTGGAGAGAGCTAGAGGAAGAGGGAAGAGCATCATCTTGTTCCTCCTCAGCTGGGAACATGTGCATCTGGCGACATGTTTCATGCTCTGTGCATGTCTGCAAGTAACCACAGAAAGTGCCACAAGTATTGATTTTGGAGGTAAAAATACATTCTGATGAGTAGGCAAACTTGCGAATTTCAATCCCAAATAATGAGAACCCACTATACGCAGGTATAGAACTGCTGGTTCTTAAAGTGTAAACAGTGTTTAACTTCAAAATAACCATCTGGCTGACCAGCTTAGATTCCCGCTGGCAAACTGACCGCACATCCACCACATCCTCACCAGGAATCAGCTGACGTAACGTTCACTTATCTGGTAGAAGAAAATGGAAGTGTGGTTTACTTTGCTTTTTCTTGATCCTTATAATGTTATAATGGCACGCTGTCGTCTTTGAAACACCTGTTAGTGTTTTGTACGATTTTTCATTGGGTTGATTTATAAGTGGTGCTGAACCTTATCTTTGTTGCCAATGCAGGCCTCCCAAGTTGTGGCTTGCTTTTCTTTCTTTTTTTCCCCCCTGCCAGCCATGCCACACGGCTTGTGGGATCTTAGTTCCCTGACCAGGGATTGAACCCACACCCTCAGCTGTGGAAGCGCAGGGTCCTCACCACTGGGTCGCCAGGGAAGTAACTGTGGCTCGCTTTTTAATTCACTGTCTTTTGATGAATAGAAGTTCCTAACTGTAATGTAGTTGAACTTACAGGTCATTACCTTACTAGTTTGTCTTTATTTTTTCCTATTTGCAAGGCCTCTTATTCCACATCATCTTTTGAATGATCCATCTTTTCCCTGGTGGTACATAATGGTGTCACATAGAAAGTGCCGCCTGTACCTGTATCTATTTCTTGGCTCTTTTTGTATACTTTTGGTTCATTTGCATGATCCTATGCTAGTAGCACCGCTAAACTCTATGCTAAATCTTGATACCTGGTAAGGCAGATTCTTCTGTTTTATTCTTTTTCTTCATAAATGTTTTGTTTATTCCTTGCTCTTCTATATATATACATTTTAGAACCAGTTTACGAAGTTTGTTTTAAAAAAAAAAAAAAGAACCCCAATTGGGGGAATCCCCTCGCGGTCCAGTGGTTAGAACTCTGCACTCCCACTGTGGGGGCATGGGTTCCATCCCTGGCCAGGGAACTAAGATCCCGCCATGCCATGCAGCGTGGGCAAAAAACAACAACAAAACAACTGGATGTTTACTGAATCTATAAGAATTTGAGAAGAACTGATGTTTTTATAGTGCTGAGTGGTTCCCCCGCCCACCCAATTAATGTGTTTCTCCATTTATTAGGTCTGTGGTAAAGCCCAGGTCCTTAAGAGTTTTGCAGATCTTTATTAGTTTATTTGGGTATGTGGGGTTTATTCCTAGTTAAGAAACCAGTATCAAAGTTTTGTAAAAGTAAAGATTTTTAAATTCTATATCCCATCATTCATACCACTATTTTGCTACATTTCCTTTGTCTTATGTATAGGTCTTTTATAAAAACATAGGCATCAGCATATATATATATAAGTTACGTCTTTTTAGCTCTATAAATACAGATTATATTTTTGTGCAGTGTGGCTCCTGATTTCAAGCCACTTGCATCTGGTGTTAAGCTGAAAAACTAGTCATCGGTTCTGTTTCTGGAGGAAAAACTGGCTGTGTTGAAGTTGAGATGATCAAGAGTCCTTTTAGCACATTCATAGCCCTGTATGTTGTACTTAATGATTTAAGGGTAATGTTTACTTTGTATGAGACCTATCTTATATGATGGCATCAAAGCCTGACTGCGTCCTAAGAGGTGGCTGCTTGCTGGGTGCTTTTTAGTGTGGCCCACAGGGTGTTGGGGCAGGTGTAGGGACATAGGAAAAGGCTGGGGAAGGAATGGGATCTGTACTGTTCGTTTACACAATTTGAAACTTTGGGCCTATTTTGGTTTTATGATAAAAACACATCTAAGAGGGAAAAGTCCTCTAAGTACACATTTGTGGTAGGTATTTAGGAGATAAGTCACCCATAATTCCACCACTCGGAGATAAACTAACATGCTTTTGAATGTGTGTCTGGAAAATTTACTGCTTTTGACAGAAATCTGATGAGAAAAAAAAGAGCTTTGAAAGAATTTCACCTGAATTTTTTTCTCTGAAAACTAGTCTATTCTGGTCACAGCTTAATGATGCTGTTTTATGCCTAGATGAACAAGAGGACTGGACAACCCATGATCCACATCTATTTGGACAAGGAAACAGGAAAGCCCAAAGGCGACGCCACAGTGTCCTATGAAGACCCGCCAACTGCCAAAACTGCTGTCGAGTGGTTTGACGGTAGGAGCCCTAGTTCAACAGTGGGGTGCTCCTAGCCTTCTTAGCTCTGTCTCCTCTGGGGCACATGGAGGGTCTGGTAGCAAGTGTGTGTGTCAACTTGTGGGTAAGGAAAGGGTCTCACTCTGATGTGTTTAATTCTGGCTATTAGATGTTCTTTTAAAGTGGTTTTAGGGACCAGGGCCAGATAGGGTTTCCCTCTGTGTGGCTATAGGGTGTGGTGGGAAGGAGGACCTCAAGAGCCAAAGGAGCAAGACTTCTGTCTGCTCCTGGAGGAGCACTGGGTGGTGGGTGGCTGCTGGGAAGGTGCTTGCTCGGTTCCCCTCCCCTCAGTCACATGAGGGCCCAGGAGCTGACGTTCTTGTTCAAATCCACATGCTAAAGTTATAAATGCTTCTCTAAGCGCAGGTGTCAGAGCCCCACAGGCATCTTAGCCATACACATTTTGCGTTTACATATATGTAAACATATATGGCTTTGAGGTTGATCGTGGAATTTCATTTCACACAAAAACCAACTTGAAAGTGTCAACAAGTTCTGGCTCTCCTTGCTTGGTCACTTGCTGCTTTACTTGTCCCTGCTTCTCACCTTATTTCTGTTTGTTTCTTTTAAAGGCTTTTCTTGCCCTGCCTTTAAAAATCTTAGAGATTTTTAAAAATCTGTGGGTGGGCACATTTGATGAAGCTGGAATGATTGAGTTTGATAACAGGGCGGGGTTGGTGAAAAAGCAGTCTTCTAACCTTGCCTGGTCCCTCAAGGGGACTAGGATTTGGAGGTTGGGAGTAATTGGTGTTCTGTTATCTTGTTCCAGGGAAAGATTTTCAAGGGAGCAAACTTAAAGTTTCTCTCGCTCGGAAGAAGCCTCCAATGAACAGCATGCGGGGAGGAATGCCCCCCCGTGAGGGCAGGGGGATGCCGCCACCACTCCGAGGAGGTATTTCCTGGATGCTGTCTCTGGGCTGTTTCTGTGTTGCTTTGAAAGTTTTGTAGTACACTTGTCTTTGAGGAACTTGGTTTCTAGAGTGAAGGCAAGCACATTAGAAATACTGAAAAGGTGTGTTCAATCAATACTAGACTATTGGATGCTGACAGTAAAAGTTTGTGGAAGTAAAAGAAAAAGGAGGATGGGTTGATTGGTCAGGGCAGCTGGACTCCCCGGGGAACCACGCTCCCTGGGCTTTGGTGCTGGGCTGCCATTTATTCTGCTCTGGTCTCCATCTGCCCTCCTCAAGTCGTCGTGGAGCTACCTGCAGCGACGACAGAGCTAAGCCCTTGGGCCTGTGGGAAAGTATGGGCCAGGTGATGGGACAGCAGCAGCTGTGATCTCTGATTCCCTTCGTGATACATTATGTCCTGTAGCAAATGTGGTGCTGCAAAGAGGTGGTTTGCTTATTATTGCAGGTCCAGGGGGCCCAGGAGGTCCAGGAGGACCCATGGGTCGCATGGGGGGCCGTGGAGGAGACAGAGGAGGCTTCCCACCAAGAGGGCCTCGAGGTTCTCGAGGGAACCCATCTGGAGGAGGAAACGTCCAGCACCGAGCGGGAGACTGGCAGTGCCCCAATCCGTATGTACTTCTGGCATTGATAGCTTACCAGTGCGGTCTCCCTGAGTCTCACCCCATTCCCATACTGGAGAGGCCTGCTGGATTCTTTTGTCCAGAGGAGCGTATTGATGACCCTGATGGCTCTGTTGTGGGGTGGATGGCCTTGTCAGTCCTTACCAGCTGTTTTGGAGCCTTCAGGAGAAGGTCACAGTCCACTGGACCCAGGCTCACGTGTACATGGTTGTACAGACACTTTGTTGGATCAAACGCTGGTCTTGTGCTGTGTTTGCTGCCTGAGGCTATGACTGATCCTCTCACTAGTGTTGGACCCAGGACGCGGTGATTATGGTGGTTTCTGCTCAGGTGGTGCCTTCACTTGTTCAGTAAGTGATTTCTGTTGTGATGTAACTTTATGCAGGGGGTGTGGAAACCAGAACTTTGCGTGGAGAACAGAGTGCAACCAGTGTAAGGCCCCAAAGCCTGAAGGCTTCCTCCCACCACCTTTCCCACCCCCGGGTAGGTACCCTCAGCTTTGGTACTAAACCTCTTGCGTTAACATGGTGGGCTTGGTAAACTAAATACAGCTGCCCAGGTCGGTGGTTTCAACAAGTGCAGCCCTGACACTGGGGCTCTTTAAGTTATATGGGTGACCCTTGAACAACGTGGGGCTTATGGGCTCTGACCCTCTGTGCAGTCAAAAAAATCTGCTTAAAACTTTAGTTGGCTTTCCTGTGTATGGGTGCTTTCACATCCTCAGAGTCTACCAACCTCAGATCAGTGTAGTACTGTAGTTTAGTGGGAAAAAAAAACTGATGTATAAGTGGACTCACGCACTTCAAACGCATTGTTTAAGGGTCACCTGTAGTTCTAAATGATGACTCAGGTGTTTGGGTGAGTTAAAGTGTCCATTTCTGCTCTGGGGGAAGACAGCAGATCCTGAGGGGCCTCTGCATTCACCCATTCCTTCTGTCTTGGCACTAAGCTGTCTTCTATACTTTCCCATACCTTAGGTGGTGACCGTGGCAGAGGTGGCCCTGGTGGCATGCGAGGAGGAAGAGGTGGCCTCATGGACCGTGGTGGTCCCGGTGGAATGTTCAGAGGTGGCCGTGGTGGAGACAGAGGTGGCTTCCGTGGCAGCCGGGGCATGGACCGTGGTGGCTTCGGTGGAGGAAGACGAGGTGGCCCTGGGGGACCCCCTGGACCTTTGATGGAACAGATGGGAGGAAGAAGAGGCGGGCGTGGAGGACCTGGAAAAATGGATAAGTATGTGGTGGTAAAAACCAGCTGTGGACCACTGGGCCCATCAGGTGGCCGCCCCTTTCCGTCTCTGACTGGAGCAGGTCTTATTGGCTCTGTGGGAAGGGGGCAGGAGGCTCGGCCCAGGGCTGGGGGGTTGTGGAAGGGCTTCCTTTCTTTCCTCTCCCCATTTTAAAACACTGCCCCCTTTTCCCTCTTTCCCTGCAGAGGCGAGCACCGTCAGGAACGCAGAGACCGGCCCTACTAGATGCAGAGACCCCGCAGAGCTGCATTGACTACCAGATTTATTTTTTAAACCAGAAAAATGTTTTAAATTTATAATTCCATATTTATAATGTTGGCCACAACATTATGATTATTCCTTGTCTGTACTTTAGTATTTTTCACCATTTGTGAAGAAACATTAAAACAAGTTAAATGGTAGTGTGCCGAGTTTTTTTTTTTTTTTTTTTTGGGTTTTTTTTTCCTTCTTTTAAAGATGGTTGTTTAACTAAGACTAAACAATGGGAACCCCTTGTGAGCATGCAGAGTATCATTGTGGAGAACCAGGAGGGCCTCTAACTGTAACAATGTTCATGGTTGTGATGCTTTTTTTTTTTTTTTTAAATAAAATTCCAAATGTTTATAAACAGTCATCCTTCTCAGCCTCTGTTCCGCAGCCGCTGCACATCTACTTGGACGTGCCCCCCAGGTCACAGCTCATTCAGGCGTCATGTGTGGGGACATCTGAACAGGAGGACGTGACAGCGCAATGTTGGTCACAGTGCTATTGGCAAGGAAAGGCGGTTCGAGTGTCGCTTTGCCCCTGAGCCGTGTCTGAGGGGGACGTCATGGCCCAGGTCTGTGTGAATTGCAGTGGGGAGCAGTGTGTTGGGGATCTGTGGCTGGGAGCCCTCCGTGAATGCGCCTCCCAGCAGTGGCGGAGTTGGTGGCCTCTGAGGCTCCACACACTTCAGGATGCAGGTCTGCCTCAGTGACAGCTAAGGAGGGGAACCGTTTTCATATTTACTTCCTACTCAGTGGTTATTGTGCTTCCTTAATGTTACGGGGTTAGAGTATTAAAGTTAGGTAAACAGCGTAAAACTAAAATAGAAGCCACTGTTAAGATTTCCTCGTGTGGGGTCAGAGGTCAGAGCACATTTCTGTTGGGGAGGAGATGTGAAGACCCCCAGACCCATTTACCCGTTGGCCTTTTGGTCAGTCTGGTCTCTCCTTGTAGCCACATGAAGACATGTATCCAATTCAGGCCAGTAGGTTTCAAGGCATTCAAAGATCCAAGGCTCTAACATGTCCAGCTGGGAAAAGCCATTTTCCTAGTAAGCAGTTTTAACTTAGTCCATGAATAAGTGTATCCCCAGCCAAATATTCTAGAAACAAAACTTGGGCCTTAACACACCCACCCAGTCAAAAGACAGAGTTCTAAGGCTCAAGGAGAGACTGTCACCTCCCGCCAAGGGAAGGTGCAAGGGTTTGGAGTGAGTTTTCCCTTCCATGCCCCGCCCAATGGGAGCAGGGCCTGGGGAAGCTGGTGCACCACCCACAGCGCCCTGCCTGCCTGCCGCAAGGTCCCACCACTCACCGGAGCTCCTGGACGCACTTTACCTAGGACTCTGGTTTTCTCTCTCTCTTTTCCTGTGGCCATGTCCCACATGAGTAGGCATTGCACTTGCACCTTTGGGAAACCATCCCTTACCCCTCATGAATCCCGCTCCAGCCACCAAGCTGTTTTACTGTTCCCTCAACATCCACCTCTTCTCGCTTTCTAGAACCCACTTCCAGTCAGTCTTGCCTCTGCTGAGACAGTAAGGACCTCCGCGTCACTGAGTCAGTGGCGGTGCCTTCCCAGCCTCTGCTGCCCTCCTCCTCTCCCTGACATCTAGATGCAGGGGGGCCCCAGGCTGGGATAGGGCTCCGCTGACCCGTCACTGCCTGGCTGGCTGCCTGCCCTTCTCCCAAGTGTCAGCATCTTCCCAGGGGTCAGGGCTGAAAGGGCTGGGTCCTCGTTGACTCCTCCAAGACTCAGCACCAAAAACGTCCACGCCTCCCACCACCCTCTCCCAGGCCCCCAGCTTCCTTCCGCCCCTCTAGCCCTTTCCCTACAGAGGCTGGCTGACCTTGCCATTCCCGAAACCCTCCAGGGGCTCCCGCCGCACTTGCCATGACCCCTGAGGTCTGGCCTCCCTCAGGCCCCTGTGACCTGAGCTGCCCCCTGCCTTCCTCCCTGCAGTCCCGCCACATGGGCCAGTGCCGTTTCCACAAAGGGCCAAGAACGCTCCCACCTCAGTCTTGGCAGGTGTCAGCGCCAGAGTTCACACCCCTGAGGCCCATACGTACCCACGACGTGGCTGGGCTCCTGCATGTGCCCCAGACGCAGGAGTGTACGCCCTGTGGCCCAGGTGAGGAGGTGAGACTTGCTGTCAGGGCCAGGGCCAGGGCTGAGGGGGCTCCTCAGAGCCTGTGCTCGCCCCCTCCCCCACCACAGGCCTCCTGTTTCTCAAGGGCTGGGTGCCTGGTCAGCCCCTTCCCCGGCCTGCAGCCTGCGCTAGAGGACAACGAGCAGCCCTTCCCAGCAGCTGCTACAGGGACAGCCACCGAGTGTGACAGGCCTTGCCTGCCTCCTGCCCAGAGCTTGAGGCTCCCAGGAGCAGCCTTGCGTCCCTGGAGCCTAGGCCCAGGCTGGAGATGCTTACGTCAGGCAGGCCAGGTCCTCTCAGCCAAAAGAAACGTCTGGACTGCGATAACCTCAGATGCCCTTGGGCAGTGTGGGTTCTAAGCCCTGTCCCAAAGGGCTGCACAGAGCTGGTTGACGCCCAGGGATGGGGTGGGGGTGGAAACGAGGTTCCACGCGCCGGTTCCAATTCTCAAGAGCTCCTTGTCAGTCACACTTAGAATAAAAATGTTCAGCACAGCCTCGTGGTCCCACAAGGCCACACCCTGCAGGCCCAGGAAAAGGGTGAGGGGTCCGTGGGAGACCAATCTCTGCCCCCACGTGTAAACAAAGGCTTGCAGGGAGTGGCTCACCTCCTAGGAAGGAACGTGGGGCTGAGGACAGTGCAGTGACAGGCCAGACATCGGGCCCCTGGGGCCAACCGCGGGCTCTGGAGCCGCCCCATCCTGCCCCACTCGCGACAGAGCTGCTGGGCACAGGGTGAGATGGAGGCTGGTGGGAAAGCGGGCCTTCTGGGCTTCCTGGTCCTGCTTCTCTCTCCTGGGGGGCACAGAAGGCAGCTCAGGGGAGGAGTTTGGGGTCACTCATCCCACAGCTGGGGCAGAAGCAGTCATCATGGTTGGACCCACATCTGGACGGAACAGCCTGAAGTCCCCAGCGGGTCACCCACTCATCCCAGGCTGTGCTCACAGGTCAGTCTAGACCAGAGGGCATCGGGTGGAGCCAGCCAGGACCTGAGCTGCCCAGTGCCAGGGCTGGGGCCTGCCCAGAAGGCCATCATCCGACCTCTGGATGCAACCAAGGCCTGCAAGCTGCGCCCTAGCACCCAGCAGCCGAGGTTGGAAAGCCAGCCACGTGCCCACTGCCCAAGGGTCAGCCCGAGCCTGCATGGGAGCCACAGCATTCTGTACTCGGAAGTGGCCTGTGGGGTGTATGGGGATGGGCTCAGGACAACCATAGCCCAAGCCTCTTGTCCCACCAGCGGTGTCTATGCTTCCCTTGCTCCTGCCAGGAAGAGGAGAGGTCACCTTGCGAAAGAGGGGGTCAAAGCCAAGGCCCTCCATGGCCTGGGCCGTGGGTCTGGCCACACTAGTGGGCACCATACCTGCCCAGAGTCAGACTGTTGGAGTCTCTGGTATGCAGTGCACCTCTCTGATGGGAGGCCGCAGCTCAGGGGACTGGAGGTAGAGAGGAGCAATTCCCCCTCGTCCCCTGGTTGGGTGCACTGGACTGAGTAATAACATTTTCACACTCTATGATGTGACTACTGTTGTCCCATTTTACAGATGGTGCTTAACCATCTCACCCGATGACCAACAGCAGGGCCTAGGTTCAGCCTGACCTCTCCTGTGTCCAGAGTCCTGCACAGTACCATGAGGTAGATATGAGCAGGGGTTCCTACACAGCTGCTGACCACACATCTCTTGCCCGCTCTGGGCCTCAGTTTTCCCTAATTGTAAAAGGAGAACACAAAAAAAGCATCTAACCTCACAGAATATTTTCAGAATTAAATTACTTAGTTTCCACACCCTGATCTTCCCCCACCCCATGTGCAGCCATCCTGTCCTCCCCAGGTGTCAGCGGCCCCAAACCTGGGACTCTGTCCTCACCTTCACACCTGATTCACCAGTACATGCTATCCGATTTCCCCTCAAAATACAGCTGAAATCCAACTCCTCCTACCACTGGCGCCACCTGGTTTCCTTCAGGGCCCCTGCCCACTGCAGTAGCCAAGTCAGGTCCCACCCCTCACCTGCTCTAACTCCTTCCATGGCTCCCATGTCCCTCAAAAGAGGCGTGGCCCACAAAGCCCTCCTCAGCTGCCCCAGGCCCTCTATCCTCAGCGCCACCTCCATCTGCCTCCACTCCAGCCTCACAGGCCCCCTCCCTCTTTCTTGAGCACACCAGGCACATGCCCATCTTGACCTTCGCCCTGGCTGTTCCCTGAGCCTGAAACACTCCTTCCAGATATCCATCCACCACACAGCTCCCTCCCTCACCTTTCCTGTTCAGTGATCCAAAACTGCAAACCAGGGACTGCCCTGGGGGTCCAGTGGTTCATACTCTGCGCTTCCACTGCAGGGGGCACAGATTCAATCCCTGCATGGGGAACTAAAAGCCCGCACGCCACAACTAAATATCCCACATGCTGCAACGAAGATCCCACACACCACAACTAAGACCCAGCACAGCCAAATAAATAAATAAATATTAAAAAAAAAAAATGCAGGCCCATCCCACCCCCTCTCCGGCTCCCCACTCTTCTCCCCAGTGCTTTGTCTCTGTTTCAGCCCAAGAGCCACCTCTCTAGACTGTGAGCCTGAGAGCTGACTCCCTGCTTTTTGCTCTTGGTTTGTGGCAGCAAAAGACCCTCAGCACACAGTAGGCGCCATGTAAGTGTCAGCCGTTAGTGACTACTTCTCGTAGGCACTGGTCTCCCTCACTCTGTGGTGGGGGGAAGTGCCTGTGGAGAGGGTAGACTATGACCTGCACCACCGGGGTACTGGGGTGATATCCCACCTTTTGAAAGGTCACGAGGACATGGTGAGATGATGCACGTGAGCAGGCTGGCACCAGGTCAGCCACACAGTAGGTGCTCAACAAATGCCCCGATCCTTGAATGAGGGTATTCCCATGATAGTCATTGTTCAAATCCCGGTGACACCAGCTGCTCTCCTGACTGAGCCCAAGTTTGGGCATAAGAGTGTCCCTCACAGATGTGACTCATGGGTTCCTTCAGGTCAAGCGTGCACAGCAGGCCCGGCACACAGTAGGTGCTTTATTAAAGCTCTGAGCCTCAGCTGTTGGGTGGTGGCGCTTCCCCCAGCAGCCCCGCCTGGCCAGCAAGGCTGCTGCCCAGCCAGGCCTGGCTGCCCAGCCAGGCCTGGTGTCCCCGCCCAGCCGCAGCAGGGGGCAGGATTTCCCGCTGGTCCGGGCCAGGTCCCTCCTCTGAAGTTTGAAAAGAAACCAGCGGGGCTTAACCCTCCGGGGCCAGGCTGCCGCCTAGCCTCCTCTGGCCTCTATTCTGTGCCCCACCCCGACAGCCAGAGGTGGTCCAGGCCTGGCCCGCCCCCACCGCAGGGCAGGGGCCACAGTGTAGACATATGGGCCTCAGCCACCCATCTACACCTCCTCCAGCCTCAGTGTCCTCATCCGAGAAACGGGTTCCCCAAACCTCAGGGTTAACGAAGAGCATTAGATGAGGAGCCACTGGTTGAGTGGGGGTAAAACAGAGCCATCCTCCCCCTCCGCCTGGCCGGCACTGCCGGTAGGAAGCCCGACACCCAGGGCTGGACGGCCTAATTTATCTGACGTAAGAAGGTCCACTCTGACCGGAGGTGACTGCAGCTCCCAGGCCCCTATCGCTTCCTGAGTTCGTCTTGGGAACAGGCTGTGCGGCTCAGCCGGGGACGCCACTATCTGGGGAGGGGGTGCAACTAAAAACACGCGACCCCCTCCCCAGGAGACCAAGGGGGGTGGACGGGACCGTGGGGAACAGCCTGGCTGCGGAAGGGACGTCTGGGCGGGTCTCCTGAGGGCCCTGGTCCCGCCTCCGCTCAGGGTTGGGCAGGTCTCTGGCCCGCCCCTCATCTGGAGACTCCAGCTCCTCCCCATCCCGGGAAGAGCGGCTGAGCTCTTTAACAGCTTCCCCTTTAAGAGCACACGGCCCCGCCCACCCCCTCCGGGCCGGATCCGAATTCCAGGGAGGCGGGGCGGAGACGGCAGGCGCGGAGGACGCGGTGGTGGGACCGGGATCCGCTGTGGCTCGGGCGGCGCCTCCCTGCGGCGGCCCGGCCCGGCTCCGGCCCCGCCGGGGCGATGCTCCCCGAGGCCGCGGGATGAGCCAGGTGAGCGCGGGGCCCCCCAGCACCCCCTGCCCGGCCCGCACTGAAGGGGACCTGGCGGCGGCAGCCGTGGGCCTCTGTTCCCCAGGGCTGTGTGACCTTGGGCAGCCCCGCACCCTCTCTGGGCCGCAGCCCAGAGGACAGCCAGGGCTGGCGAAGGCCCTTCTGAGTCCCGGCTCACAGGCACCAGCCTGGGGCGCGAGGGAGGCTTCTTGGAGGAGGCGGGGCCTGGCCCGGGCCAGCCGGCTGCAGGATTGGCAACCCGCGCGGCCCAGCTCCACAGTCCACTGCTCTGCGACCTTGAACGAGCTTAGCGCCTCAGTTTCCTCATCTGTAAAATGGCGATAATATCACTGAGCGGTCAGCCCTGGCCACGGTTATTGCGATTACTTTACTACTGCTGCTGTTCTGTCGTTGCTGTGACACAGTCCTTAGAGAAAGGAGGCTGAGGGAGGACCTGGGATCTTTCCGGAGGAAGTGGGATCGGCGACACCAGGGCTGAGCAGTGGACCTCATCCCTCTCTGATGTCGGGACCAGGGTTCCTACCGTGAATCCAGGGCCGCGGGCAACATCTTTCTAAGGCTTCACCGATCACAGGGGGCAGTAAGGATAGGTGCTTCCCTGCCTGGGCGGGAGGACTCGGCCGAGCCCCTCAAACCCCCCCTCCGCCAAAGAACCGAGCAGCAAACACTTATGGACACTAAATCATTTATAAAAATCATCCCATTAGTTCCTATGAGGAAGGTACTATTATTGTATCCATTTCACAGATGGGAAAACGGAGGGGAGGTTTCTCACAGCCAGGGCTCAAACCCAGGCATTTGGCCTGAAACAACAGGCGGGTGGAGGCGGTCAGCGGCTTCGTCTGTACTGAGCACCCACTGAGTCCTCACAGTCATCCTGACCCGTATCCCTACCAACAGTGACTTGGCTGGCCCGGGCATGGCGGACCCCGCGGTGGGCATCGCGGGCTCGGCGGCCAAGAGCGTGCGGCCGTTCCGCTCGAGTGAGGCCTATGTGGAGGCCATGAAGGAGGACCTGGCCGAGTGGCTCAACGCCTTGTACGGCCTGGGTCTGCCCAGCGGTGGTGATGGCTTCCTGACGGGGCTGGCCACGGGCACCACCCTGTGCCAGCACGCCAACGCCGTCACTGAGGCCGCCCGAGCGATGGCCGCCGCCCGCCCGGCCCGCGGGGTGGCCTTCCAAGCACACAGCGTGGCGCCTGGCTCCTTCATGGCCCGAGACAACGTGGCCACCTTCATCGGCTGGTGCCGCGCAGAGCTGGGTGTGCCCGAAGTGCTCATGTTCGAGACCGAGGACCTGGTGCTGAGAAAGAACGAGAAAAGCGTGGTGCTGTGCCTGCTGGAGGTGGCGCGGCGCGGGGCCCGCCTCGGCCTGCTGGCCCCTCGCCTCGTGCAGTTCGAGCAGGAGATTGAGCGGGAGCTGCGCGCCGCGCCCCCTCCCCGCAACGCCCCCACTGCCGGGGAGGACGCCGCCGTTGCTGCCGAGCCCGCCACAGCCCCGGGGGCTCCGGCCCGCGGGCCCCGCATGACGCCCAGCGACCTGCGCAACCTCGACGAGCTGGTGAGTACCCGAGTGCGTGTGCCTGGCGGCCCGGCTTACTCTCGCTTTCCCCGGGGACCCGCAACCTCCCTGGGCCTATCCTCGTATCTGCAGCACGGCCTGCTCCGTGCAAAGGGTGCATATGTTGAGCACCAAGTGGATACCTGGCCCCAAGGAGCTAAGCAGGCCCGGAGGGGCAGAGGTGCCCGTTGAGGTCACAGGGCCCAGCACGGCCTGAGAGAAAACTCGGGCTCCACGCACCATCTCCCTGCTTCCTCTCTGTGCTGACCGTGCACCAGATAAGTGCTGGGTGTTCCTTCATCCTGGGGGCTGTGTGGTGTGAGCCCCTCCTGTATGCCCTCCCTGCACTCAGCTGCTGAACAGTGGCATTCACACCATCACTGAGCCCGAGGCTGAACAGGTGCCTGTGTTGTTTGGTTCTGGGCAAGGAGCCTGGCACACAGTATAGGCGCTCCATGAGTGTCTAGGGAAGCTCGCAGGGGCTCTGCAGGTCCCTCCTCCTCCCCAGGGCCCTGCGCATGTCACTCATCTGGGAAGCCAAGCCTGGAGTAGCTGGTGCTACTGGGAGCTGAAGTCCTGTCAGGAGCTGCAGAATGAGTTCTACCCTGAGCATAGGAGCTGGCAGACCATGACCCCAGCTCCCTCCTCCTCTTCCTGGGACCTAGGTGTCCCTGACACCCCCTCAGCCGGGCCAAGAGTTTCCTTCTTATCAGGAGGTTAGGACATGATGAGCCCGTCCTGGAGGCGGGTAGCCGGATGGCTGTGGGCACAGGCTGCCACCCCACCCCATCCTGGGCCAGGGTCACCCGAGGCTCCACCTGCTCATTTTCTCAGTGGCTCCACTGTGGGCGAGGAGGCGGGTGGGGCCGCCCACACAGCCAGCCTGGCAGCTCCGGGCAGGCCGGGGGAGCGCATGCGCAGATGTGTGCTGGCCCAGCGGGTGGCCTGGTGTGCATGTTGGTGTGGGTGTGTGCCCCACGTGTCTGTGGCACTCCCGCCTCCATGTGGTGTGGGTCCTCTGCACTCATGTCAAGTGACTGGCCTCCTCCCCAAACCTGGCCTCTCTCTGGGTCTCAACATTCATGTCTGTGACATGGGTGAGGGGGAGTGAGGACTCCTCCAGGGCTCAGGGACTTCAAGGATGTGCCTTGTTGGGGTCCCAGGCCCTGGCCCGACCAAAGTCCCTCCATCTTTTCCTGGTCAGCTCCCTGCCCTCTCGGTAGCCAGAGGGGAAAGAGAGTTGATGAAAGGCCAAGTCTGGGGCAACACAGTCCATGCCCCCACTCCCGAGAGGACTGACTTCCTTCTGGCCCTGGAGTTGCTGACATCAGGCCCTGGGAAGAGTGCCCTAACCCCTGACCCCCAGCCTCTCTCTGGCCTTAGGTGAGGGAGATCTTGGGGCGCTGCACCTGCCCAGACCAGTTTCCCATGATCAAAGTCTCGGAGGGGAAGTACCGCGTGGGAGACTCCAGCCTGCTCATCTTTGTGCGGGTGAGAGCGAGGGGCTACCGAGCAGACTGGCAGCCCGGGAGGTGGGGGGGTGGGCCGTGACCTGCCCACGCCGGGCTCCCGCAGGTGCTGAGGAGCCACGTGATGGTGCGCGTGGGCGGCGGCTGGGACACACTGGAGCACTACCTGGACAAGCACGACCCCTGCCGCTGCTCCTCCACAGGTCAGTGCCCACAGCGGGGGCGGGGCGGGCGTGCACCTGGGGCCCCGCCCCTCACGCCCTGCCCGTCCTCTCTCCCTGCAGCCCACCGCCCACCCCAGACGAGGGCCCGCACCTTCTCCCCGCAGCGGGTGTCGCCCGCCCCCAGCCCCCGCGCTGGTAGCCCAGCCCCGGGGGGTGAGCGCAGGGGCTCCCGCCCCGAGGTGACACCCATTAGCTTACGCAGCTCGAAGGAGGGGCCCGAGACCCTGCTCAGGTGAGAGGCAGGAGGACATGGGGTGAGGGGTCGTGGGGGCGGGGGCACCCACTCTGGTCTGGATGACTGTGCTCCAGTGACTCACACCCTGGGAAAAGTTCCCGTGGGTGGGGCTGGGCCTGGCTTCCCATCTCCGTGGCAACCCAACCACACGAACAACACAGCTGGGCGGGCCCTGGGGGCTGGGTGACGGCCAGTCCAACCCTGCTTCCCTCTGGCCTGCCCAGGAAACCGGAGGCCTGGGGAGGGGGAGCTTAGGGCCTTGCTGCTTCTGCTGCCTTGAGGTGGGGGGTGGGGGGGGCGGTGGCCCTGGCTGCAGGAAGCTGTGGCAGTCTCTCACTTCTCCCTGGAAGTCCCCAGGACGGACAGAAACCCTTGGCACCCCCGCCACCACGACAGGTGTCCTCCACCCCCCCCCCCAACCACGCAGCTGGTTATTTCTTTCTCTCCCTGCCCTTTCTGCTCGGCAGCCCCCTCCTCATTGCCCCATCTCTGTCTCTTGTGCCCCTGCCTCAGGGCCCGGGACCAGTTGCCCCCCCATCCCCGCTCCCGCCGCTACTCCGGGGACAGCGATTCCTCAGCCTCCTCAGCCCAGAGCGGTCCCCTTGGTGCCCGCAGTGAAGACTCAGGCACTGGCTCCCGGCGGGAGCGGCCCAGCCGGCGCGTGACCACAGGCACCCCAGCCTCCCCAAGACGGCCCCCCGCCCCACGCAGCCAGTCCCGAGACCGACTGGATCGGGGGCGGCCCCGTGGGGCCCCAGGAGGCAGGGGAGGCCAGCTGTTGGCCCCCAGCCCTGCCCGGCGGGCCCGGAGCCAGAGCCGTGAAGAGCAGGCTGTGTTGCTGGTGCGTCGGGACCGAGATGGGCAGCACTCGTGGGTGCCTCGGGGCAGGGGCAGTGGGGGCTCGGGCAGGAGCAGCCCCCAGACTCCCCGTGCCCACAGCCCTGCAGCGCCCCGGCCACCCCGGGTCCCCAGCCCCAGTCCAGAGTTGAGCACCACCCCGGCCAGTATCTTCCGCACCCCCCTACAGCTTGACCCAAAGCAGGAGCAGCAACTATTCCGGCGCCTGGAAGAGGAGTTCCTGGCCAACGCCCGAGCCCTTGAGGCTGCTGCTGTCGGGACCCCCGCTGGACCAGCCCCTGACCCGGTTCGGGCTCCAGACCCTCCAGCTCCTGACTCAGCCTACTGTTCCTCCAGCTCCTCCTCTTCATCCCTCAGTGTCCTTGGTAGCAAGTGTGGCCAACTCGGGGACTCTGGCAGGATGGCCAATGGGCTGCCCGGACCCCGAGGCCCAGCCCTGTCCAGCTCTTCCGATGAAGGCAGCCCCTGCCCTGGTGTAGGGGGCCCACCAGATGCACCTGGGAGCCACCTGGCCGGCCCAGAGCCCCTCAGGACCTGGGCGAGAGGCAGGATGGACACACAGCCAGACCGAAAACCCTCACGCATCCCCACACCGAGGGGCCCCCGCCACCCATCTGGACCCACGGAGTCTAGGGCCTGGCATGCCCTGCACTCGGGCAGCCCAAGGGCCGAGCCGGATTCCTGGATGTGATGGACCAGCCCAGCCCAGCTGACCCCAGCCCCCCATTCCTTCTCCTTTTCCTTTGTGGCCTTAACCCCCTCTGCATCAGGGAGCCCCCTTTGCCTCTTGGGGACCAGACCTCATGGGACCAGACCCCTTGGGACCACATGGCACAATGGGACCTCTGTTGTACATTCCGGTTGGGGGATGAGCATTGCTATTTAATTACTAATATTATTGAATGCCTTAGAGGAGCTGGGCCAGCCCATTAAGGACCCTTTCTGAGGTCCTGTGGCCCTGCAGAGCCTGACAGTAAAGTTTTGTTCCAGCTACCTGTGTCTGCTTCTCGAGTACTCAGCCTTGGGGCCATCACACACATTTGCGGGTCCTCATTACAGGCTGGGATTCTGGAGTTAATTGCTGGGGGGCAACGCCTCGCAGCTCTGACCTTTACGTTTCAGATTATCCTGCCCATCCCAGAAATGCCAGGTGCGCTTGAATTGTTTCCCCCTTTATTTCCTTCCGAGAGGTGCTACTTGACAGTTTGTCCAATGAAATTCCAAGAGCAGTCTGAGAGCTTCCAATCAGATTCATAGCCAAGTCCCTTCCATCCAATGGGATCGTGACCCAATGAGGTCCCAGAAAGGACTAACTTGTCTAAAGGAGCCTGGCTAGGTCCAATGAGATGCAAAGAGAAGCCTGTTGCCCAAGAGTGGGCGCGCTCCTCAGCCAATCAGGGAGGAGACTGTCTTCTCCAATCCGAGAGAAGTCGGGCAACCTCGCCCAATCCGGGTCCCCGGTTGTTCCAGTCAAATGGAGGACCCCTCCCCCCAGCGGTGGCGTAGTCCAATTAGATCACATGAGGCTGCAGCGCGCCGGATGCAGCGCCCCCTGCAGGCGCAGAGCCGGATGCGCAGGGCGTGTGCGCACCAGAGCGCAGCGCAGCAGCTCGCGGAAGAGACGCAGCACGTGCCAGTTGTACTTGGCTGAGCACTCGAGGTATCCGCAGCGCCAGCCCCTGCGCACCAGGGCAGCCAGTGCGCGCCGAGGCCCGAACCGCAGCCGCTGCCGGTCCCGTTTGTTGCCCACAACAAGGATGGGCGCCTCGGGTGCGCCTGCCGGCCTGGGGGCCGAATGGGAATGAGGGACGCGGTGCCAGGGACCCCATGGCTGGAGAATCCCCCCTCCCCCCGGTGGGTATATACACTCAGGAGCATCCCTTCCCAAGGCCAGAGACCCCCAGCAAACCACAACCACAAAGACACAAAGACTCAGGCCCAAAGACCGAACAGGACTAGAAGCCAGGCCCAGAAGGCCTAAGACCAGGCCTGGGACGGCGGAAGAAACCATCCACTCACCTCCGGAAAAGGCCCGGCCAGACTCGCAAACACTCCCCTCTGCCCCGCACGCAGCTCGGGCCACGCACCCACCTGGTCTCTGCTATGCGCTGCCGCAGCGCCTTCACGTAGTCGAAGCTGTCCGGGCTGCAGATGTCATAGACGAGCACGAAGGCGTCCGTGTCCTGCAAGCTCCAGTCTTTAGGGTCCGGCCACTCCTGGGGGCGGGAGGCCAGAGTTTGCCCCCTCCCCACTCTCTCACGCCTAGGCCTTCTGCAGGGGCCGTGACGCTAAACCCGCAGTTCATGCTCAGGCCTTGGCCATCCCCATCCTGGTTTGTGTGTCCTCACCCCCAAGCTCCCTGGGCCCTACTGTCCTCATGGCCGCTGAGGTATGAATCTTAAAACCGTGCCTGAAGCCGGTCAGCCTCACCCCTCCTCCACTCTGGGTCTCCTCTCTGCTCACTCTTCCTCCCACTCCTTCAGTTTCCCACAGTTCAACTCGGGGCAGGCTCCGCCCCTCCTCAGACGCCCTCGCTGGTAGTTACTGCCTCCACGCCTAATTTCCGAAGCCCTAGGCCCCGTGTTCCCCGAGCCCACAGAGACCACTGATTAGCGGCAGCTGTGCACATTTAGGCCTCGGTCTAAGCACATGCTGCCCTTTCCACCTGGAATGCTTCCACCTCTTCTCTTAATCAAAATTTCACTCATCCCTCCAGCTTTAGCCCAAATGCCACCCTCTCCAGGAAGCCCTGCTTAATCCTGCCTGCTCTTTCCTGTTCATCTCTTGAAGGCATCAGCTCCAAGGATTCAGAGTCTGTCCTGGACTTTGCAAGATTACTAGACGAGTCTTTGCTGCAGGTCACAGGAATAAGGGAGCAGAGAATGATCCCCCTAGAAAGTACACCCCTGTGTCTGGCCTCAACCTCTCCCACTGCGGCTCTGCTTAAGTCCCCAGACATGCAACGCTCACCCTCAGGGAGGCAGGACCATGCTCCCCTACGCACGGATTCCCACCCACCAGCGGAGGCAGGCAGAAAGAGAAGCACTTAAGCGAGAAAAAGCCATTTAGCAAAATCGCCGGGTCTCGGGCCTGATTTGGGGCAACTTCAGGCCGGCAGAAGGGGTGAGATACACAAACGCCAGGACACACATTCATCCTTCAGTCCATGAACACAGTCGGGCGCCCCTGGGCCGTCCACGCGGAGACGCACGTGCGTACCAAGCACCCACACATATGCTGTCACAGGCCCCTGCCCACCCCTCGAGGTGCTACCTCTAGCCCCGCGGGGCTCTGACCGGGGCCAGCACCATCGCCGTCGCGGATGCTCAGGTCGTAGACGGCGCCGTCGAGCAGCACGGCGGGCCGGTAGAGGCGCGGCCCGTCCGTGGGCCGGTGGCGCTCGGGGTAGTCACCGAACAGGAACTGGCGGATGATGGCCGTCTTGCCCACACCCGGGGCGCCCAGCACCGCCACCCGCAGGCTGCCCCCCATGGCCCGCGCGTCCTGCCGCGCCCCGCGCTGGAAAGCCTCATGGGCCCGCGCCGCTCCGCGCGCCTCGCGCGCCCCGCCCCGTGCGCCCCGGCCCCGCCGTGCTCCTCATCGCCCCTCGGAGCACCCGGGGCCCGGAGGGGCCGGGCCGGAGGACGGAGCTGGAGGTGGGAGGGCAGACAGACAGCCGAGCAGGCGGACGGCGGACGCACGAGCAGCTCCGGCGGGTGCCACGCTCCGAAGAGAACAGACCGAGCGCGCCGCGCGCAGACACGGCCTCCGCCCCGCAGAGCGACTGGAGGCGCCGCCGGCAGCGCGGGGCACCGAGGTCGGACCTCGTCGCCGCTCGGGTCCCGCGGAGGAGAGGGGCACTGGGGGCAGCGCTGCCTCTCGGCGCCTCCGTCCCTCCGTCCTTCTCTCGCTCCGGCGCCCGGAGTCGCCGCCCCAGCCGGCGGCGCGAGCGAGCGAGCGGAGCCTCCCGGAGGCGGCGATGAGGTAACCGGCTGCCCGCCCGCCCCTCCCACCTTCCCCCGACCCGCCCGGGACGCCCCTCCCGGGAAGGGTCGCGAGAAGGTGACTGGGACTCAGGGAACCCGGGGAGGGACCCAGCCCCCTCTGCGTTCCGCGCTCCTGTCGCCCGCTCCAAAATAGAAGTCCCTTCCCGCCCACCTCCGCGTCCACGCCTCCAAACACCGCTCCCCCAAGCTGGCTCCTCACAAACCCGGCCCGCTGGAGTCAGGCCGCCCGGGTCGGATCCGGCCCAGCTGTGTGACCTTGGGCGAGTCGCCGCACTGCGCCGGCTCTGCTCTGCGTCGTCAAAGGCAGACAGTGTTTCTTGAGAACCTACTACGTGCCAGGCCCTATACTAAGCTACATGATGCTTGAAGCCTCAACCTGGTGTCTCTGAGAGAGGCAAGAAAACTGAGGCAGGAGAGGGGGCTCTCCAAGGTTGGGGGGCAGTGGGTGGCCCCTGACCCGCCGCCTTGTGGTCTCCTCTGAGGTGGTGTCCTCTGAGGAGTGCTCCCACCTCCCTCCTGCCCACAGAAGTAAACGGCCAGCAGGAAACAACATATCAAATGGCATCATGGAGGGGGTACGTGACAGAGGGTGCTGAACCCAATACGCAGCATGTCAAAGCAGCCCAGCCCCAAATCCCTGTCCCAACAAGGCTCAGATCCAGAAATTGGTGGACACCACCTTCATCATGGCTAAGGCCAAGTTTTATGCCTGTCTCCACCTGTAGCTTCCCTCAAACTCTGCAGCCTCCACGTCAGATTCCCAGAGCCCAAATCCCCCTTCCCTGGAGCTGGCAGGAAGCTTCTCCCCCATCAGGGCTTGGGAGGTCTGGGTTTACCAGCCCCATCCTCTGCCTCTGCTTGCCTACCCCGTACAGTGGGGGCTCCCACATCTCTGACCATTTCTGATGACCAAGTACTGGGTGAAAGCACTGACATCTGTTTCTGCACTGACCAAGGGTTTCACATCCCCAATCTTGGGACTTCCCTGGCAGTCCAGTGGTTAAGACTCTGTGCTCCCAATGCAGGGGGCACAGGCTTGAACCCTGGTCATGGAACTAAGATCCCCCATGCCGCACAGCGGGGCCAGGAAAAAAGAAAAACAAACAAAACAAACAAAATCCCTAATCTTACTGCTTGCCAAGATGCTGAATTAGATTTTAAAGAGAAAAAAGTTCTGCCTTAAGAGAGAATATTCTAGGCCACATGGGATGCAGGAATTATAAGAGCACAGACAACATGCCCACCCCAGCCTGGGGGAAGTGAGGAAGGGGGTTCACCCTCCAGGGAGCAGGTGATGGTACCTGGATCAGGGACCTGGGTCTGCTTTCACTCTTTTTCTCAGCCACTAGGGAGCTCAGAGGCAAGAGTTGTGGCTACATCTGGCAGGTGTTCCAGGACTTCAGGCCCAGTGAGTGGGGACTCCTGGCATTATTTTACTTTCCTGTGATTTTTCCCTTCACCTGATTTCCCCTCTGACTTCTTAACGTTTCAGCCTTCTGAGTTTTGTGAGCTGCCTCAATTCCTTTGGGGAACAAAGCTGGGAGTAAATAAACTAGGCGGCTCCTTCCCCGTTGGCACTCAGCAGGGTGTGCGACTGACATCATGATGGTCTTCCTTGGGGCACTCGGTGGGACCCACCCCTGCCTGGAGCACTCTCCCACCCACACATGGGAGCCAGCTCCAGGTGTCCTTCCTCTGGAAACCTTCCTCGCTTCACTTTCTGACAAAGTGCCCTCTTCTTGGGCAGAGCTTCTTTGGGAACCACAAATAGGGCTGTGTGTGAGGCATCTCTGGGCCCTGTGCGTGGTTTCTGGAATGATGGGAGACACTCTGGACAGAGTATGTCCAAAAGCTCCCACAGAGTCGTGCACACTCCACAGGAGTGACACGTTCCTGAGGGAACTCTCCCATCAGCATCACTAGCAGCCGTTCCCATTTATCAAGGACCTGTGAGGAATTCCCTAGCGGTCCAGTGATTAGGACTATGAGTTTCCACTGCAGGGAGCATGGGTTTTATCCTTGGTCGAGGAACTAAGATCCCACAAGCTGCATGGCATGGAAGGAAAAAAAAGTACCTTTGATGTGCCAAGCCCTGACCATAGCTGTGTGCTCACTGAGGCACAAAGGGATGCGATGATTTGCCTGAAATGGTCTAGCAGGATTGTGGCAGCACAGGGACCGGAACCCAGGACCTTAGGCCACTGAAGCTGACTTTCTGAGAAGCCCAACTTCATCAGAGCCTAGATGCCAGAAGGGCTGCAGGAGAAGGTCAGCTGGAGCCTGCGGCCCTATAGGGAGGGACTCTGAGGAAGCCCCTGTCACTGTGGGAGCTGAGCTGAGCTAAGACAGGAGTGGGCAGCTCAGGGCCAGGTTTCCCAAAGACTAGCAAGCCAGAGAACGCGGGCTGCCTGTCAGCCACTGTCTGACCTTTGCCCAAAAGGCTTCTTCCCACCCGGCCTGATTCGAGCCCTTTCCTGGGGTTGAGCTCCGTGGACTGTGTCCAGATCCCAGGGGTATTTGCTCTGGACTCCTCTGGCCCAGCCATCTGGGTCAGTCCACTGACCATTAATCATAGTCTGTCCTGCCTATTAATCACTTGTCCCATCTTAACCCACTTCCCTGAGTCCTGATGGGAGAAACCCTTACCACTTGGATGCTTCACGCACGGTGTGTCCTTGGTGGCCATCATAAGGCTGCCCATTGGTTGTAGCCAGTCAGCCCTCTGAACATCATCGGGTTTTATAACCATCAGGACACAAGGAGGCAGCACAGGGCAGGGCTTCCAGGCCTCTGGAGTGAGAGCTAGGGTATGAAACCTCCTCCCTGGAGGTGTGTCATCTGTACAAGTTATTTAAACTCTCTGAAACTCAGTTTCTTTCTCTAAAGGGGATAATAATGGTCTTGACTTCATATAGTTGTTGTGGGATGAAATGAGATGATACAGGGACTTCCCTGGTGGTCCACTAGTTAAGAATTAAGAATCTGCCTTCCAATGCAGGGGATGCCGGTTCGATCCCTGCAACCGCAACTAAGTGTGTGCGCTCCAGAGCCCGAGCGGCGCAACTGCTGAGCCCGTGTGCCGAAAGACATGATGCAAATAAATAAATATATTTTAAAAAAAGAAAGAAAGAAATGAGATGATACAAAGAGGAAAACAAGACAATTTAGTAAGGCAGGTGGGGGGACTAAGTTTGTACATATAAAATAATTTCATTTTATATGCAAATAGCCCCTAGTTTACAAACTATAATGGTGGCATACGTGTGTACACACAGGTAAGTATGCAGAGATATTTCCTAGTTCTGTCTTCTGAAAGGGCCTAGAAGTGCCACCCCAAGAGCAACAAACACACCCAGCACCCAGATCTTGGCTTCTAATTCTGTTCTCCAGGCTCCCCGGAGAAATGGCTGATGCTAGGGTTGGAGCAGGACAAATAAAAGATGAGCCTGGAGCATCTCATAATATCAGAAAGTAAGGAAGTGCTCAAAAGAAACCAAAGGATGGGGGCATGTCAAAAGGACACAGAGCCTACTTGAAAGAGCTCCCAATGGCCAAAGCCTAAAACATTTAAGCAACAAAATAAATAATGCACTTTCGGATTAAATCCAAATTATAAAATAAATACGAGTCCAAACTGACATAAAATGATTGAATTAATACCTAAATGCAGGAGAAGAAGCACATTTTCCTTACAGAAGAATTCCAAATATTTTAATGTAGCTGCTTCCTGCCTCCACGCTCTTTCCCAAGTGTAGGCTGCACTTCGTGACTTGCTTCTGAAGAACAGAGTGTGGAAAGGGGAGAAAGTAACTTCACAGTGGAGCCCACTGGAAACACTACCTCAGCCAAGTGATCCAGGCTGATGTGACAGCGTGAGTCAAGTGACAGCGGGGACCCCTGATACAATGTGACGAGAAGGGTGCCTCCCTGGTCTCCTTCCTAAAAACCTATAACCCCAGTCTAACTGTGAGAAAGACATCAGACAGACCCACATTGAGGGACAGTCTACAGAATACCTGACTGGCACTCCTCAGAATGGTTAAGGTCACGACAAAGAAAAGTCTGCAAACTGTCACAGACCCATGGAGACTCGGGAAATGTGACAAACACATGGACCATGGGATCTGGGAACAGAATGAGGACATGAATGGGAAAACTAGTGAAATCTGAAGAAAGTCTGGAGTTTAGTTTTAAAATTATATGTTATATAATTTGTTGTTTATTTTATATTATAGATATATGTTATATATTATTCTTGTGTATTATATATTAAATACATTTTACATCATAAACATATATATAGAAGAGAATGGAAAAGATCCCATTTATAAAAGGAACTAAAAAATAGAAAATACTTATGAATCTATGTAAGAATAAATGTGCATGCAAGAACTTTTTTTTTTTTTTGGCATGCACGCCACACAGCTTGCAAGATCTTAGCTACCCAACCAGGGATTGAACCCAGGCCCTGGCAGTGAAAGCGCTGAGTCCTAACCACTGAACCAGCAGGGAACTCCCCCTGCAATAACTTTTAAATGAAGAAAACTTAAAAGGTTATGGAGACATAGAAGAAAGCATGAACCAATGGAAAGGCATCTACTCCTATATTCATATATAAAGATTACTATTATTATTCACATCATTATGAGGCTTGTCAATTCTCCACAAGTTAATATAAACATTTGGTGCGATCCAAATAAAAATAATACCATCACTAAAAATACTTAGTTCTAAAGTTCAAATGAGGCCAAAAGGGTGAATAAGAGGGTACTATAAATTATGAAAATAGAGAGGTACAATACCTTTTAAAAACCTCAATGGTGGGGAGTTCCCTGGTTGCCTAGTGGTTAGGATTCTGGGCTTTCACTGCCGTGGCCTGGGTTCAACCTCTGGTTGGGGAAGATCCCGCAAGCCACACTGTGCGGCCACAAACAAAACCAAACAAAAACAAAAATGAATGCAATGGCCAATGAAGAGACAAATTCTCTGGTACGGAACAGAGTCCAGAAAATCACTCATAGATATGTGGAAATTTAGTATACGATACAAATGACATTTCAGATCTGTGGGAAAAGATGAATTATTCAGCAAATGGTGTGGAAACAACTAGGTAACCATCTGGGAAAAGAGAAAGTTGGATCCCTACCTCGTTCCTAACTTAAAGCCCAGATGGAACAGGTTCAAAATGCAAAAACTAAGATGAGACAAGTGTTGGAAAGGAAGAAGAGATTAAAAGAAGACAACGCCCAACACAAATTCAGCATGAAAAGTAAAAGTCACAGAATGGGGAGAAATAATGACAAATTGAGAAGAAAAAGACAAATAACCATATCAAAAAGGGGCAAAAATATGAAAACAGCTCACAGGAAAGGACATACAAATGGCTCGAACACACACAAACGGAGGCATGTTGAAAACACAGTGAGATACAACTTTTCACCCGTCACTTAAACACACAGCGATATGCTGAGTGTGTGAGGGTGTGTGTGTGTGTGTGGGGGGAGGACAGGCATCTTGTTCCTGGTTGGTGGGGGTGTAAACTAGATAATTTTCAGCAGTAGCTATCACAATGACGAACACACCTACCTTCGACCCAGCAATTTCCATCTGAGGAATTTACCAACATGAAAGTGAATGTTCTTTGCAGTATCACTTGCACTAACACCACCAAAGACACTATTCAGAAGACATCACGGCGAGGACTGGTTCATCACGGTGCTTCCATTCAATGGAAAACCACAGGGCTGTTACAAGAGGGCATGAGGCTGCTCTCTATAATGGACTAATAATAGAAAAGTCTGCAAGATACAAGCACCGTGCGGATCGGGGTGTATTCCATGCTACCCTTTTGTACATAAAAAGAGGGAAAATACTATTAGACGTCACTGAGTCTCTTTGGAAGGTAACATGGGTCCCTTTAGGGAGAGGAATGAGAAGGAAGATTATTTCACTTCTATCGCCTTCTGGATTTTGAACCATGTGAATACATTACCTTTTCAAAACAAGAACTGAAGTTTAAAATGTGAAATGCTGATACCCTCTGGTCCAGCAATTCTGGGGCTAGAACCTACAGCTGCATTTGTGTCTGTGAGCAAGGATGTCCGTAGGAAGATATTCCCTGCACCTCTGCTTGGACTTGCAGAAGATGGAAACAGCCAAAATGTCCGCTTGCAGACACCAGCCCAACTGCACAAGAAATTCCAAGGTGGCTCTATTTGTACTGCTAGGTAAATAAAGCAAAGTGCTGGTAGTGTCTAGGGTGTGCTGCTATTTATTTAGTAAATACCTCCCTGGATTTGCTTTACACAGGCACAGAATTATTCCTGGAAGAAAACCAACATGTAGCAATGAACTTTGCCTCTAGGGAGGAAAATAACTGAGGAAGTGTGGAAGGGAGAATTTTATCCTTTGTGTGAGTGATCTCACCATGGTCCAGAATCACTCCATAAAACAAAACAAACCACTAGTTGAAGGTAAAAAAATGTACAATGAGGTCACGCCACAGGCCTCAGCAGGGTGTCTGGCACACAGGGACCCCATCAGGCCCCTGGGTGTTTGTTGGACCCTCCTGAATAACTGGTTGCTGTGTTGAATTCCTCGACTGGCTGGGAAGGCTCAGGACCCTGGGGAATCTTCTGCACCATGCCAAGGCCCCCAAGAAGCATCAGGCGCTGAGAACAGGAAGGCCTGAGCACACGGGGACCAGGGAGAGCACATGTGGGGGGAGGAGACACATGATGGGAGTCACTGGGGTGAGGGAGGGACACGGAATCTGGAGAAGGGGAAAAATCATGGGACGTTCCCTCCCAAAACCGCCTGAGGCCCGAGCACATGAACCCAAGGTGTCTGATGATGGTCCCAGGGCCTCTGTCTGGCCGGGCCAGCCTTTCTTATCAGCACTTCCCCCTCACCTTAGGGGCTTGGTTCTAGGCCTCATCATTGCCCCACTGGGAACATCAGTGCGTTCTCAAGGTCAGGTGGGAGCCGGGCCTCAGCAGGTCAGGGAGGCGGGCCTCAGCAGGTCAGGGAGGCAGGCAACTGGGCAGGCTGGGTGAGTCCACAGACGGAGGGGACTCGAGCTGCACTTGTGCAGGGCCTTCTGAGCCGGGGACTTTCAGGTGAGGTGATAACTGGGGTTGTGCAGTCAAGGGCCTTGGTTGGTTCTAGACTCTGGGGTCCCAGGGCAGTATGGTAACACCCCAGGGGTCGGAGGTGGGGCAGTGGAGAGCGAGGCACCCCTGCCAATGCCCTTCTTCCAGCCCCAGCAGCTGGGACAGCAGTGTGTCCGACGTGGACAGGGTGCAGGAAGTGCACCCACCAGCCACGAGGCACTGAGAACCCACTGGCAGCTCTGCCCCCAGAGCCCTGCCCAGGGTCCCCCCACCCCGGCTCCCCCACCAGGAGCCAGGCCAGTGCCAAGACTGGGGCCACATGAGGTGTTCCTGGTAGTGGCTGGGGCAGCCTCTGCAAATGCAGGGTGGGGAACAGCCTGCCTAGACAGGCCTGGTGCCAGGCCTCCCTGCTGCTCCCAGGAGCTGAGGAAGACCAAAACGGACTCGGCCCTCCCAGGATCTAAAGGCAAGACAGTGTGGGCTGGGTAGAGTTGGGGTCAAGGGTAGGAGAGGTGCTGGGAGACTGGCATGTCTCAGCAGACAGTTTCCAAGGACAGGAGAGGGAAAGGTGCTGTCAACAGGGCCAGGGAAGGGCTGACACAGCTCAAGCCCTTGATCCTGGACCCCAAGGGACCCAGGACCCTGCCCAGAAGAGCCTCAGGACCTGACACACTGGCCAGGGACACACTTGATGACATCATTTTTATTCACTCTTTTTTGAAAATATGAGTAAACATACAATATATAGTCTCTATTTATATATATTAGACATCGTTACTGCAGGGCTCAAGAAAACCATCCTCAACCACTTGGAGGCAGTTTTTAATTCTGACATTTGGTGGAAGGGGAAAAAAGGGCCTGTGATTGCCAAAAGCGGAATCTTTCTTTATTATTAAACAGCAGTAACAGGAAAACCTAATGCTCTGTCAGACACAACTGAAACCTGGGAGGCAGGAGGAGGGCAGCAGATGCTAAGGAGAAACCCCAGACAGGAAGCACCCTGCTCGCCCACGTGCCCCATCCCTCAGCCCTGTCTCCGCTCCAGGAGCCCTGGGCACACAGAGGAATGTATCACAGGCAGTGACTGTCCTCACAGGTAAGAGGGGGAGCGGGTGTGCGCGTCTGCCCGGGGAGCAGGAGCCCGGGAGGAGCTCTGGGAGCTTTCGCCTGGGCTTCCCTGAGTGGCTCAGCGCTCAGGAGGGTGGGGTGCAGGCCTGGAAGCCCCATGCCCTAAAAGAGCAGCTCTCCTGGTATCCAGGGGACCCTTTACACACTCCAGAACACCTGCCAGGGCCCATCCAGGGAGCGCGGTGGTGGGAAGGGCCTCTCACACCACCCCAAGGGAGACTGGGGCAGGGGACTTCCCAGGTTGGGAGCCTGAGGAGCAAACTGCATGCTCGCCCTCTGGCGCCGAGAAAAGCAAAAAAAAAAAAAAAACCCCGGGTCTCCCTGTCCAGCTCCTGTGCCGCTCTGGCTCCTTTGGTACCCTCCTCCCCTGACCCTAAACGTCAGCAGCGATGGAGGGGGGGGTCTCGAGCACAGGAGCACCCTGAGAACCCAGGAGGGCCCTGTAGTCAGGACCAGGGAAGCCCATGGGTGCTAGGAGCCTTGCCCGGCCCCTCCCGGGAGAAGGAGGTGCTACCACCTCCCAGGGGCCTCCTCGACGGGGCTGGCGGAAGGGTGGGGTGGATGCTGGATGGGGCCTCAGTTCTTGAGGATGGTCTCGTAGGCCTGGTACACGTGCTGGGACACCTCTGGCGCTCTGCACTTCAGGGACAGCTGCAGGGAGAGAGGGGTCGGGGAACAGGGAGTGCTCGCTCCCAGGGCTCCTCTCCAGGGCCGGGAAGGAAGAGAAAGAGGGAACCAGATGGGAGCGGGTGGCGGCAGCGGCTGGGGCAGCTGTGTGGTGCAGGGGAGGGGCGGCCGCCACAGCCAGCCGGGTGGGGACCAAATATACTTGCAGCCCACACGCCTGCTGTCCGCCCGCCACCGGGGCCCGCTGCAGCATGAATCACAAGCCCGAGGCTGTCAGGCGGTGCCGGCCCCACCCTGTAGGGCCCCCCACAGCCCATGGAGGGCAGAGATCCCTGAGGAGGCTTAGGGGCCAGGAGGGAGGTCACGGGGGCGCTGGGGGGTCTTTCTGGTTCCTGCACAGGAAGCTGGTACAGCAGACTTGGCTCGGCTCTAACTGCGGGAAGAGCCTGCGGAGCCCCAGCAGTGGAGACGAGTGTGGCCGCCCCTCCTGACAACAGCAGTGCTCCCAAGGGGGCTGTCGGGAAGGGGGAGGGGCACGCGGCGCTCCGGAAGTCAGGGCCCCATCTCCTCTAACGGGCTCTGTGCACACTGCCTGTGGCAAATGGGGCCACCAGGCTGGGGAGCAGGGGGTGTCGGCAGGGGCAGCCTGTCCTGCCTGCAGCCTGCCTGCGTGTCTGCCTGGCTTTGGGGAGCAGTGGGGTGAGGCCAGGCCAGGACAGTCGGGCCAGGAGATGGGGTATGCGAGGTATGGTTGAGAGGATGGAGGGGAGAAGAGAAAAGCAATCCGCTAACCTCCAAGTCCTGCACCACGGGCACCAGCAGGGAAGGTGGACATGCAGCAACCAAACACAGGGAGACGGAAATTACCACCACCGAAGCCACCGCCGCGGCCCCACCCGATCTCGGCGCCCACAACGCCAGCGGGGCCCAGGGAGCAGCGTCTAGGGGGTCATGCCTGTCCAAGACTCGGGTGCAGGGGGAGCAAGGCCTGGGCTCTCTGGGGCCTGGAACAGCGGCAGGGCCTCTGGGAAGCCACGTCCTGACTGAGGTCTGACTCAAAGGCCAGGAAGGGTGAGTTGCTCGGAATCTACGTCCTCCTAGGAGGGCACTCAGGTGGAAAGGAGCCGGAGGGCCAGGGCCCGCACCCAGTGGAGCCACTTCCCTGTCAGACGGGCCTTGGGCCAGCTGTGCCACCTCACAGGACCCAATTTTACAAAATCTTTTCGTCCAAGTCACTGTTATAGGACTGAATTCGGTGCCTTATCTGGGAAACATGACAGGGCTGAGTTGAAAGCTTTCTAAGGTCAGAATCCTGGTGCTCCCTCATGCCGGGCTCAATGGGACCCCAGCTCGGCTGGGCCAGAGTGTCCCCCTGTTGGGGCCGAGCCCCGGCCGGGGAAGGAGGGGCGGGAGGAGCTGCCGCACAGGAAGGCAGAGGCCCCGGGGAGGGCGGGCAGGTGCAGGGGCCTCACCGTGAAGCTGGGGTTGCCGGGCTGGATGCGCAGCTCTGCCAGCACCCAGATGCCGTTGGTCAGCTTGAGGGACTGGTAGAGCATGTCCTGGCCCTCCACGTTCCTCTTGGCAATGGTGAAGACGTTGCTGCTCTGCAGCCTGCTGCTCACGGCCTCTGGGGGTCAGAAGGCCCCCAGTCAGAGACGGGGAGGCCTGGGGCCCACGCCGGGGACCATGTGGACAGGGGATGGGGCACAGGAGTCCTACCTGCATTGAGGGGGCAGTCTCTGATCTGGAACTGGGCTTCGTTCTCACTGGGAATGTCCTTCCATGTGGCCAGGAACATCTGCCGGTCTGGAGGGGGTACAGGTGGGACCCTGATAAACTTGTGGACCCGCTCAGTAACCCTCAGCGGAAGTGGGTCAAGGGGCAGTGCCACCTTGCAGCTGAGAACAGGACTGGCTCTGCTTCCCTGAGTAAACCCTGAGCTCTGTGAGGGTGGCCACCATGCTGCTCCCGGAAGACCCTGGGCTGCCCGCCTCTGGGCCCTAGAGCTCTCCCCACGACCACCCTCATCCACCCTCCTCCTGCCCCGGCGAAGAGCCTGCTCCTTTGTCACGGCGGCGAGACAGGGCTTCTGTGATGACAGAGATGATGTGGGCAAAGCGCTCCACGCCCTCTGGGCGCTGGGACGAGTCTTCCCAGGGGTTCCAGCTGGGGCACAGGGGATGGGCATCCGCTGTGATGTACGGCCGAGGCTCCCTGCCTTGGGGGACCTGTGGGACGACTGTCTAGAGGCTGCAGGCAAGGCTGAGGGGCAGAGATGGCCGGACAAGACCCTGGGGTCCCCGGGGAAGGTGTGACCCTCACTCCAGGCTCTGCAGGGGAGCCAGCAACTCACGGATTGCATTGTGGGGCAAAGCCAATCCATCTGTTATAGGGACCCCAGGGGCACCCTCATGACTCACCCATCTTCCCATCCTCCACAAAGAGGATGTGCAGCGGGTACAAGGTGCTGAAGTAGAAGACGTCGATATTGTTCTTTACGGCCACCTAGGAACGGGGTCCCTGGTTAGTCCCTGATGCTCGATACCCTAAGGCCTCGGGAAGCTCCTGCTCCCTGTGAGCCCATCTGAGCAGGTTCTCGCTCACGGCTTCCCAGGTAGCCATGCCCATCTCCCCCACCCCTAGGCCTCCCGCACCCCGCCTCCTGTCTGTGTTTAAGAGCAAAATTCCATAGACGCCCCTTTGCTAGCACCAGCCAGGCCCCAGACGGCTCCCTCAGGCTCCTCCTGGGGCAGGTGGGTAAGGACTGGGGTGCTTGGCCCTGCCCAGAACACACCTGGAGGTTGTTCAGAGGCTCCATCTTCATGACTGAGCCCACTGTGTTGAGAGGCAGGGAGATCTCCACAGTCTGGTTGGGGCTGAGCGGCGCATGGACCTGGAGAGGGGCAGCGGGGGCCAGGCCAAAGCTGGGGAGAAAGAAGCCCCCATGGGGATGGCGGGGGAGCAGCTGCTGACACAGGACAGACGGGCTCCCAGGGCTCCAGAGCCTGGACGGCAGCTGGCGAGAAGCCTCTCCAGGGAGCCAGCCTCATCCCAGGCCCAGACCCAGGCCTGAAGGACAAGCTCCTGATCCCCACTCCCCACCCCTCAATGGTCAAAGGGACAGGAAAAGAGCCCTGGGCTGGCTGAAGGCCTGAAGCTCATCTCTGCTCCCCTTCCTCCTCTGGGTGAGGTCCTGGGCAGGCCCAGGTAAGCGCAGCCCTGCCCTGATCTGCCCTCAAGGCACTCCATGTAACACCAGGGGCTTATAGGCTCCTTCTAACTTGAAAACTCTGTGACCACCCAAGTCTCAGGAGGGATGTGACCATCCCAAGTGAGACACTGGGTTTCACTGTCTGGGCCAGAAGTGGCTAGATCATAAGATGGCCACAGGGATTCAGGAAAGCCCTGCTTCTTGGTAAAGCAGCACGTGGGCAAATCAGGAGGATGCTTGAGGGTGAGGGAGACCCCGGCCACAGGCTCTGGGAAGATAAGTCACCACAGTATTGACTGGGACCATGAACTGAGCATTCACTGTGCCCAGGCTGAGCATCTGACATGATACCAACTCCTGTCCTCATAAACACAGCAACAGGTATACAATCTCCCATCTTCCAGGACACGGAGACTCAGGGAGGGGCAGGCCCAGGCCCAGAACCTTCAGGATGAGTGGCACTGCTGAGATCCAGACCTTGAACTGCCTGAGCCCAGCCTGTGCTCTGCCCACAATGGAGACCAGACCCGCCTGGGACACAGCAGGAGATGACATGGGGGAGCCCCAGGCCATTATGGTGCTGCTCCAGGCTCTCCTTGGAGCTCTACCTCTGCTATGTGATCCTGGGCAAGGCATCTGCCCTCTCTGAGCCCAGGGTCACCACCTACTAAAAGGGGGTTAACGGCATTGACCTCACTAGGCTGTCAAGGGGCTCAAGTGAGACAAATACTCCTAAAGTTCTCGACACAGGGCCTGGTACCCAGGAAGTTTTCAACACAGAGTAAGTTTGCTGTGAGCAAATATCAGGACCACCCCTGGGAGCCTGGAGTGTTTCTGTGGCCTCTAGGGTCCCCTGAGGTTAAGCAGCAGAGCTGCACACACTCCCTGGCCTGGCGGAGAGCTGGACATCACTGGCCCACAGGCTCTCCCTGAGGAAGCAGCCCCTTCAGTCAACTTCTCAGAGGCTCAGCCTGCTCATCACCGGAGCCGCTCGGGAAGAAGGGTCAGCAGGAGAGGCTGCCCGGGTTCCCCAGAGAGCCCTGGCCTAGTTGCCCGGTCCATGAAGACCCTGATGGTGCCAGACAGGAGACCTTCCCTACTGACCCCAGTGCAGGGGACCTGGTGGGGGTGAGGAGCCTGGAGCAGCCATCACCCCCAGAGGCCCTGTCTGGAGGTTTAATCCTGCCACGTGGCAGAGGCTGGTAGGCAGACCCACTCCTCATCTGCTTTCTTAGAGACAGACCCTGAGATGGGAGCTGCTCAGGTCTGGAAATTTTGTCGGTAAAACCCCCGGGCAGTGCGGGAAGGCAAAAATAAAGGGAGGTGCCGTACCCCTGGCACCTCGTACTTTGGCGTCCACGTAAAGAGGTCATTATTGCTTTAGAGAGTTCGGCCTGGGATGTGGCTGTGAGGAATACCGTCCTTCACCAGAAAGAGGCCCCAGGCCCACAGCCCGCAGCGCCTGCCTGCAGTCACCAGCGTGGGCTCTTGGCGGGCTGGCCTCAGGGAGCTCACCTGTTGCGGTTGAACTGGATGGCGAAGTCAGTCATGACCTGCAGGGCCTTGTTGGTCAACTGCAGGTCCATGGAGATGGAGCCCACCTGGCGGGTGAAGGTGCCTGAGATCTCCAGTCCTTTGGCCTTCATGGCGGGGAGCCACACCTGCAGGGAAGACAGCAGGGAGGGGCTGGTGTTCGCCTCGTCCCCAGCTCCATGGCCCACCTGAGGGTCCTCCCCTCACCCCACTTCTCTCACACCTAAAGGGGCCTCTCAGACCGACCACACCTGCTTTTACCATCAGTGGATGACCATGTGAACCTCGGGATGGGAGGAAGGATCCTGCAGGCCCACCCAGGGCCCCCGCCACGTGTAGCCGTGAGCTGGAGCAGGGAGGCACTCGATGTGCCTAAGGGCTGACCCAAGTCTCCGGAGGCAAAAGAAGGAACACTCAGAAGCAGGACTGAGGAAGGCGATGAGACAGCGGGCCCCTGCCAGCCTTCTGACCAGTCAAGGAGAGTCGAGAGCCCAAGGGTACCCTGGCCTCAACCAGAGCCTGAGGCCTCCCTGGCTGTCACAGCCTGTCCTTCCTCGCAGAAGGCAGGGCTGGCCTTTAATTGCACCAAGGATAGTACCCAAGAGAAGACCCTGCTTGGCAGGCCTGCTGCCGCTTGCCTGGCTGCCCTTGTCGTCTGAGTCTCAGCTCAAGAGCCACCTCCTCCAGGAAGCCCGTCCCCAGGCTCCTGCTGCAATGATGTTTTAGCAGATAAAATGCCTCTTCTGTGCCCAGACAGCTCTTCGAAGGGAGGGCTCTGCTTTTCTGTCTCTGCATCCTTGGCTCGGAGCTTGGTGTGAAATTGGTATTCAGGGAACATTTGCTGAGCAAACAGCATGAATTAAAGCCCTGCCTGTGATGGAAGCCCGCGGGCGCCATCCTGTGGACGCACAAATGGCGCTCAGGCTGCCATTCTCACCCGGATGGCTCACAGCCCCGCCCCAGGACAGCTTCCCCGGATGCCCTGTGTCAGTGAAAGCCCCACGGGTGGTCTCTCAAGTCACCAATGCCAGGCACCAGAGCATCTGGGCACCAGCCCTCCAACCATGCTGACCTTCACGCCATGGGCATGCAGCCAGGTCCTGCCAGTGCCACCTCCTCCCATCTGCCACCATGTCCTCCGCTCTCCCCTCTCCACAGGCACCGCCTGCATCTGAGCCACCACCAGAGTTCCTCAGGTAAGATGGCAGCCACTCGTATCGCTGCTCAATTCTTCTATTCCCAATTTCCACAGCAGCCAAATCCATCTTTTAAAATGCAAATCTGATCACGGCACTCAAGAACCCCCTCAATCCTGGTGCCCTGCCCTCCCCAGGCTCGGCGTACACTGGCTCCTCTGGTTCTCACACACACTGTGCCCTCTGCTTGGAAAGCACACCCCACCCCCACCCCATCCCACTTGCCAACCCTGATAACGCTTTGCTTCCCCCAGACAAATGTGTAAGGGCAGAACCTCATGGCTTTAGTTCTGAGCTGTGACTTGGCACACAGACAGCACTCAGAGGGCTCCCATGGTGACTTCCTTGCCCTGCCCCTCCACTAGGCTTCCTTTCCCAGGTTCTTACAGAACTGGCTCTTTCTGGCATTGTCACCATCCTGACTGCTGAGGGTGGGGACCTTGTCTCTCTTGGCCACTGTAGGTTCATGGAGTCTAATACTGTCAGCACCCACTGGCCCAAATGCTTAAGGAACTCCAAGTTCTTGTACCAAGAGCCTCATCCCCCTTGACCAGGAGAGGTGGGGAACGTACGCAGGACAAACAATTTGAGGTAGTCACAGCGCTGTTAGAAAATGTAGACTACACAGTCACTGGCAGCTTCTGGAGGGAGAGCACACCCACATCCCAGAACCGCCTGTGACTCAGGAAGCGGGGTGGGGGCGGTACAGGGAGAAAGTCCTGCCCACATTGCAAGGACTCCACCTTCAGGCAGCCTGCCCTGATTACTCCCAACTTTGTGATCCTCTTACCTCTCCTTCCAGTTGGTACACTCATCTGGCCCTCCATTAAGACAAAGCAGTGACAATACCTGTTAAAATGAATCCACACGTAGAGGGCAACCTCCCTGAGGGCCAGCTGATTCTGACAACCCATGACATTAAGGTAGGCACACAGAGGCTCTCAAACACTTTAAGATCACACAATGGTCAGGGGCAGAGGCTCTGGTGCCACAGCCCTACATTCAGTTCCAGACTCCATCACTTAGCAGCTATGTGACCTTAGGCAAAAGTACTCAAATTTCTCAACTGCAAAATGGGAATGACAGCACCATAATGCTGCTGGGAGGACTTAGTGGGATGGTGGCCATGCCACACTCGTGCAGTCCCTGGCATGGAAGTGTGCGGCTGCCAGCACTAGACCTGCTGTCTGCTGGGGGGCCCTCAGGTCCAGATCCTGCCAGGAGGCCTGGCTGGCAGCTCTGGCCCCCACCACCAAGGTGTAGCGGGCACATTCGGGGAGGACAGGGCAGGGCAGGTGCTGGCTCACAGCTCCCCAGTCACGAGGGAGATGTCCCTGTGCACCTGAAGCCCTGCTGTGTCCTGCTTTGGGGAGGTGACCTCAGAAGAGAGAG
Organism: Hippopotamus amphibius kiboko; assembly: GCF_030028045.1. Taxonomy (NCBI): domain Eukaryota; kingdom Metazoa; phylum Chordata; class Mammalia; order Artiodactyla; family Hippopotamidae; genus Hippopotamus; species Hippopotamus amphibius. The sequence goes on along the minus strand of NC_080193.1, from coordinate 4,965,417 downwards.
AGGGGCTCTGGCTGGGAATGAAGTGGCAGACACGGTGTCTGACTTGAGTGTTGTGAGGGATCAGGCCACGTCCGTCCCCTCTGGAAGCTTCCTGGAGGATGAGGGCCCAGCCCACATGTTCTTACACCCCGAACTCAACTCTGCTTCTCTCGCCCCACCCCTTGCCCACTGCTCCAGCTGGAACCCACCCCCAGCCAGCCCTGTGTCCTGCCATGCCTGCCTCTAGTCCAGCCTGTCCCCAGCCCTACCAGTGCCTTTCAGGCCGGCCTCCACACGGTGGCCACAGTGATCACTCTCAAGTGCAAACCTGCTTCATCTCTGCTTAAGACCTTCCAGTGGCTCCCGCTGCACCAGGAGTGAGAGCAAACCCTCACAGCTGGTGCCGCTGACCTGGCCAGCTTCCTCTCTCCTCAGCTCTAGTCCACCCAGGAGTCTGGGGTGGGGGTGGGCGGTACTGCCCTGAGTGGCCCAGTAGGCACGGTGGGGCACCTCCAGGCAGACAATGGGAGGAGACACTGCGTTTAGTGGGCTGAGGTCAGGAATGCTGACCTGGGGACAATGGTCTTCACAATGTGCCACTGTCCTGCAGCCCTGGAGTATTTTCTGCATGGTTTCAACATGCCCTGAAATTTCCAGGAAGCTAATGATGGTGAAAATCAAAGGAAGCCTGTTCTTCGTTTTGTTTGGAACTTTACTGGGAGTCAGCCACCATTTCAGAAACTAACATCACCTCTGGCCACATCACTCATGGCGCCCAAGCTACAAACTCTCTCCACAGCTGTGGTGTCTCTGTGACGCTGCACTGCCGCCAACACCTGACAACGTCATCAGATTTCCTGGGGTGGGTGTGCCCTGGCCTTCACAGCGTTGGAGTTTATCATTCTGCTCTCTTCCTTTTAAGTCTCTTTTATGCAGCCACAGCATCTCACCAATTGTGAAATTACATGTGCAGGTAGGACGCACAGTTCACAGATCTCATTTATTAGGAAAGGAGGGGGTATTATAAGATGCCTGTTATCAATAAGGGACATTGGGTCGGACAGCACTGAGAACCACTGAACCAACTAGATGGGATTTTTGCCAGTCTTCTGGAAGGTGTGGGCTCACCCTCCACTCCGGGCCTGGAGCCCCCTCCCCATTTTTGCCTTGCTGATGCTGACTTGATGCAGAGGCCTGAGCTCCAGCAACACCGCCCTCTGGGAAGCCTTCCCCAGGCCTCTATGCCTGACTTAGCATCCCTTCCCCATGCTCCCTGCTGCCCTCAGCATCGCACTGGCCAACTGCTGCTCAGGGAGCCCATCCCATACAGGGGGCCACTTGAGGAGCCTACATGTCCGCCTCTAGCTTCCCTCTGCTCCTGCCACGAGGGGAGCCACGGCACTTACTGCTTTGGGAGCCACATATGATCCTGACAAGGTGCCCACACCACTGGTCAGGTCAAAGAGGTCACTCAGGCCACTGCCCACGGGTGCTCCTAGGTTGGCTGGTACTGCTGCTGCTGGGGGTGCCACAAAGTTGGGGGCGCCGATCTAGAAAGGAAGGGAAAGGGGTCAGAGGTAGGCACTGAAGACAGGGACATCAGGGGCTCGGGATGAGTGCGGCCACCTGGCCCTTTAGAAAACAGGGGGGCGGGGCAGGAGGAGATACTGCAGGGCCGCCTTCACATCAACTCGAAGTTGCAGAAACAAGACAAGAGTGAGGTGGGTGGAGAGGAGAGGCGGAGCCCTCCCGTGCCCCACAGGCCCCAAGGGAAAGGGCCGGGGACACTCACAAGTTAACAGCCCACGGACAAAGGGGGTACTCAAGACACAATGCTATGAGGGAGCTGTGCTTGGGAGATGGGAACACGCCCCCCTATGTCAGAGGGGTCGTGGGGACCGAGTGGGCCGGTGAGCCTCAGGATGAGAAGGCAATTTCACTGTAAAGTAGTGAGGATGGGCTGAGGAATTAATGGACGTGGGGACCCAGCGGCAGCTGGACACCAGGCAGTCAACGCAGAGGCTGCCAGGACACTGGCCAGAGGCCAGGGCTAGCAAGGAGGGACTGCTTTGATATCACCTGACCCTTGGGATGCTGGGTGGGTAATCTAGGAGGAGCAGGCTTGGTGGCACAAGGGTTGAACCGTACCCCTTCAGGCTCATCCCCCATCTCCAAGCAGAAGCAGGCAGGGTGAAGAGAACAGGCAGCCACATGCAGAGAGAAAAGCCAGGAAAGAAGACACAGAGAGTAAAGAGAGGGAAAGGGGAGACGATTAGTCGTTGCTGCTCCACCCAAAAGGGGCCTGGTTTGAGGCTGTGCCGGGACTAGGAGGGGCCCACACTGCCTCTATGAAGGGCACGACACCCTGGCCTGACCCGACCCCCTCGTCCTTCTTACCCTTTCCTGTGCTGCAGCCTTGGGGACCTGAGCCAGGCATGGCCAAATGACAAGAGCCCTGCTGCCCCCTCCACCTGGCTCTACCAGCTGCCTGAAGAAATCCCAGGGAGACACCCAGGCCAGTCTTACTACCCCCTTTCACAGGGAAGGGACTGTCCCTGACGGCTCATGGGCCTCTCTCAGGTCTGCTGGGCTGCTACCCCCAACTAGCGTAGTGTGTGGGATAAGTGGACGCAGGTATGGCTCCTCCAGCCTCAGAGGGCCAAGGTGTGGCCAGACTTGGGGGAAGGGGCTAGGATAGACCCAATACCACCCCATGTTTCTTAGGGTTCAGCAGTCCAGCAAGGGGCTAAGTCCTGTGTCTAAGCACACTTAGCAGCTGTACGCTCTTGGAAGGAAGGTCACCTGACCTCTTTAAGCCCAGTTTGTCACCGATGTGTAGGGAGCTACATGATCACCTTCGCGGGCAAACGTGTCTGAAGCCCTTGGTTGGCATCTGGCCAAGAGGGCGTTCAACGATCGCTCCTCTGAAGATCACTATCACCCTCATCCAGAGGGGGCCCCAGGACGTACCAGGCTGTCGAGGCCGCCACCAAGAAGGTCCACAGCTCCCATCTGCACCGAGGAGGTGGCCAGAGGTGGGCCGCTCACTGGAGGGCCAAGGTCCAGGTTGAGGAGGTCACCCAGCAGGTCGCCCTGCGTGGGGATGACATCCAGCTGCTCGCCAGGGGGCACTCCAGCAGGGGCCGTCTCCGGACTCTCGGTGCTCTCGTTCCTGCCAGGACAAGGGGAGAGGCTCAGCAGGCTGGGGCGTCGGGCTGTCTCAGGGAGGCCAGAGCCCCCAGTCTCCAAGATCCACCCCCAGGACAGGCACCTGGGTCTCCTCACTGTCCCAGAAGCCTATATCCCCCCTTCCTCCCCTTTCCATGCCTGATCCATCCTGTCAGCTGAGAGATCCAGCTTCATGGGCTGAGGGGAGGGAGGGCTGTCTATATTCCCCCCCAGCTCACTCTAAAGAGAAGACTGTGTGCTGGTCCCTGGAGGACTGGACAACCAGGCCAACAACCCCCTGGGAGCCTCAGAGCAGGAAGGCGAGAGGAACGGGACTCTGGAGTCAGGCAGAACAGGGCCTGAGCTCAGCTCTGCTGCCCGCAATGCTGCACCAGGCACTCAGGCTCTCTCTGCTTCTCGTCCCCATCTCCTACGTGGGGACATCTCTCAGCTGTTGTCACCTACTCGACACCTGGTGTGTAGCGAACATTCACTAAAAAGTCGCTAGAATCGTAATTTTGCTCAGACTCAGGCCAGAGCGCCTGTGCTACTGAACCAAGGAACGAGGTGGGGAGGCTCAGGCCAGTGACTGGCCCCCTGGACTCACGAGGCGGTGCGGGGCGGCAGGCTCTTGTGCACGACGCCCCGGCCTCCCTCCACAAAGGCACTGGGTGGCTTGTGGTAGACGGAGGCCAGGGTGCCTATGTAGCAGATGAGCTCGTCTAGCAGTGTGGGCTCGATGAGGTCTGTCTCCTCGGAGATGAGCGGCTTCTCAGCCAGCACCACCTCCTTGGCAGCTACGGGGTCTGTGGAGAGCAGGCGCCAGTAGATGTAGCCTCGGTCCCGCAGGTCCGGGTTGTCCGAGTCCTGGGAGGTGATGAGAAGCCATGAAACTCACAGCGCTGCTAATGACAGTAACCAGAGCACTGGCGGGAGCCCGCCTGGAAACGGCCTGAACAGACGCGGCCCAGGCTCCTGGCTTCCCCGGCCCGGCCCCAGCCGGCCAGCCTGCCCTGGCCTCCCTCCCTGCCCCTCCACAGTCTGCCCCCCTGGTTCTCAGGGACTTCCCTCTCCTCTCTGTCACCGCCTGCTCCTGCCCCACGTCGATTTGTTTGTAACCGAGCTCCCTGAGCAGGGATCCCGAACTGCTCTGGGGCCAAACCCCAGTGGTGCCTGTTTTAGGGGCAGGACCATCCAGGTCTGGCTCCTTGGACTGAAGCTCCCTCCGTGGAGCAAAGGCTGCGCTGGGCACGGCCAGGGGGCTGCATACCCACCTGAGTGGCCAAGCTGAGGACCTGCTGCACCAGCTCCTGGGTCTCTGTCGGCTTTTTCAGAAAGAGTTTCACGATGGCTGTCAGCAGCTGCAGCTGGACCTGCAGGAAGAGAGAGAGGAGGCAAAGAAGGAGTGTGAGCTTCGCGTGGGGACAGCAGGAAACCTGGTAAGGACCTCAGAGAGGGAAAAAGGTGTTCAAAGGCTGAGAACGGCTTTCGTGGGATTGGGGTTGGCCACGAAAACAGGCCAAGGCCAGCAGGGGTGGGGTAGTGCTGAGTTGCCTGCACCTCAGCCCGACTGCTCAGGAAGGAGCTGGCCACGGTGCTATCTGGCAACCTCAGGCAGGCTGGGGGCTCCTGCCCAGTGCTAGGGTCCCAGAAACCCATCAGGGCTCCAGGCCCCACAGCCTTCAGGACCTTAATGCTTACAGAAGCAACACGTGTGCCTGGTATGCTTATTAAAGACCATCTGCCAACAAGTAGAGAGGGTGCCAGGGATGCCCAGCGGACTGGGGCAGCAGGGCCCACACAGCCAGACTGTCAGGAACTGTGCTTCCACCAGAGGGCGGGAACCATTCCTGCCCAGCTCCCCCAGCCCCATCTCTCACCCGCTGCTACCTCACCTGAACCTGCCTCCTGTGCCCCCTCCCCACTTCTGCAGCCTCTGCCCCCCCCATCGGTGCCACCCCACAGTACTGGAAATGCTTCCCAGCCACTGGGCCGCCCTGTGGAGAGAGCCCCTTGAGGGCAGGGATGGTGTCTGTCACGGCTGCATCCCTGGCTAGTGTTCATCCTAGTGCCTGGTGAGTAACAGGCGCTTAAGAAAAACCTGCTGACTGAAAACACACCTCCGAAAGAACAATTCTCTGCACACAGTCCTCCCTTAGCCCCACTGCATTTTGTCAGCCCTGGGACAAGAGGACAGCCCGAGGCTCTGCGGACTGTGCCAGGGACAGGCCTGAGGCAGAAGGGTGGCAATGGTACTGGTGGCACCTCCTGGGCCCATCCGGCAGGAGGGCACTTACAAAAACAAATGGCTTAGCTGCCCTGGTACGCGGGGCAGGCTGGCAGTGGGAGGAAGGATTGAGGGGATGCAGCCTTTCTGGGACTAAGCACCCAGAGTCCCTGCGATTTGGTGACACGTGGGCCAATGGCAAAGGAGCAGGCTGACTGTCTCCAAGGCAGGAGGCGGCTCGGGGACTGGCTTCCAGACCTGGCTCAAGTGCCTGGCCGGGTAGCCTAGAGAAAGCCACTTACCCTCAGTGGGTGAAGGAGAGGCATGACGTACTTTAGGGGGTTCCTGTGAGCTCTGAAGACACGCGCTATGGCAGCTTACTTGGAACCAGAGTTAAATTGCACCTCATTTAAACTCTGATTCTATCACTTCCCAGCTAGTGACCCTGGACAAGTCATTTAACTTCTGAGTCTGTTTCCTCATCTATAAAACGGATGCAGTGGGACTTCCTTGGTGGCACTGTGGTTAAAAATCCGCCTGCCAACGCAGGGGACATAGGTTCAAGCCCTAGGCCAGGAAGATCCCACATGCCTCGAAGCAACTAAGCTTGTGCACCACAACTACTGAGCCTGCGCTCTAGAGCCCCATGAGCCACAACTATTGAGCCTGTGTGCCAGAACTACTGAAGCTTGTGCGCCTAGAGCCTTTGCTTCCACAACAAGAGAAGCCACCACAATAAGAAGCCCGCGCACAGAACGAAGAGTGGCCCCCACTTGTCGCAGCTGGAGAAAGCCCATGCACAGCAATGAAGACCTAATGCAGCCAATAAATAAATAAATAAATAAATTTTAAAAAATGGATGCAGCACTTCAGGGGGTTGATGGGAAGAGTCAATGAGACAACAAACAGAAAGAATCAACTGTGTCCTTTGCTTAAGGCAAACAGCTGTCGTCATCCATGTCACCCCAACCACCACCCAGGGACTCTTTACCAAGTTCTCCCCCACCCGGGGCTGCTGGCGCTCATCCGTCACGGTCAGGTCTGCTGTGCTACCTGGGAACAGGGCCAGCTCAGCTCCCTACCCTACCCCCCAGTGCCCACGGAGGCCCCCGGGAGCCTGCAGTTCAGGGCAGCCTCCCTGCAGAGATGCTGCTGCCCCTGCCCTCAGAAAGGCAAGATGCAGCGCCCCCGTCCACGGCAGGACAGGCTTAGGAGCTGGGACGAGGGGGCGCAAAGGGACAAGCTATTATTTTTTATTTATTTATTTTTTTTGGCACATGGGCTTCGTTGCTCCGTGGCATGGGGGATCTTCCTGGAGCTGGGATCGAACCCGTGACCTCTGCATTGTCAGGCGGATTCTTAACCACTGCGCCATCTAGGAAGCCCCTAAAGTGACCATCTAAAATCAGTTCCCAAACTGCAAAGCACTAAGAATTCTCATAAAAGCTCTGAACTGTGCTGTGAACCCAGGAAGCAAAGGAAGCAGGTCACCTAATTAAAACACCACCGCCACCCAACTACTGTTTGCTGAGCACTGGAGCGGGCAGTTCACACACACCATCCAATAAGCTCTGCAGGAACCCTGTGCTAGAGACAAGGAAATGGGCTTGGCGGGTTTATTGTGCTTCAGGCCCTACACCGGCGGAGGGGCCGCAGGCAGAAACACCCTCACAGGGCCTCCTCCGCAGTCATCCTGGCAGGACCTGACTACGGGAGCAGAAACCAGCTCAGGCCGGGCTTTGCTTCTCAGACAAGGGAGGGAGGCTGGTGTGGTGGCAGCGGAGGCAGCCCTGGGGCAGGCTGCCAGCTGCACGTGGCAGGTGGCAGTGGGAGTCAGTAGGAATTACTACTATCATTTTTGTGACGGACACCTGTTGTTTTTCCCAGCCAGCATCCACTCAATCTTTTGGCTTTGAAACACTGGCTTTCCCTCAGAGAATCGTCCTTCTCTCTGGCCCTCTCAATCCATGGAGACAGCGACGGACTCAGGGTAATGCGAACAGGCCTGCACTGCTGCTGGAACCACGGAGGGGACGGCAGTTACGGGGTCCCTAAGTGGGAGGGACGTAGCCTGGAAGCACTGACCCCTCGCAGGCCCCACTGGTGGGAGCCTGCCCAAGGGTGACACCACCCAAGGGAGGCAGACACAGCCCCACTGCCACCGCCCGCGTGCCTCCACCCACGGGTGCAGGAGAGAGCACGCCCCTTGGACTCAGCTACAGGAACCCATCGGTCCCCTTTCCTGTCTGTTTTAAACCGATTCTGACCAACACCAACACCACCATTAACGAGGGCTTATCAGGGGCTGCGCACGTGTTGGGCACACGACACAGAGAATCCCATTTGACTTCCACAGCACAGGGTGAGGGAAAGTCTTATGACTCATTTTGTAAATGAGGAAACTGAGACTCAGAGAGGTAAAGGGTTAGTATAAAAGCACCAAGCCAGGACGGGGCAGAGGAGGGGTTCTGGATTCTGGGGACTCCGACTCAAGGTCCAGGCTTTGACCCACTGAGTTCTACTGTGCCAGCTGGGCAGCTAAGATTTCTGTGCTCACAGACACTTTAAAGGCCCCACGTGTACAAGCAGACAGTTCACAAAAAAGGGAACACGAATGAAAAGATGTTCAGCTCCACTCAAAACAGAAATACAAATACAACTGTACCAAGGTACCATTTGTTTTCAATCAGATTGGCAAGAATAAAGTTTGAGGATGCACTCAGGCTGGCAAAGAGGGAAGGAGAGGACTCTCCCACCCCTGAGATAGGAGTGTAAACCAGAACACTCACCACACCAGGGGAAATCTGGCTACAGCAACCTGAACCTGCAATGCACGGGCCCTTCTACCAAGCATCTTGCTGCTAAGAATTCACCCTCCAGCTGTACATGCAGATGTGCTTCCCACAGCTTATCCACAGCAGTGTTGTTGGAAAGAGCAGAAGGCTGGACACCTAAACATCCGTCAGCATAGGCTCGTTAAACAAACGTCCTTCTGCATGAAGGACTCCTCTCAAACTGTAAAAAGCTCTCATAAATAATGGCATGGCCCTCAGACGTATTTTTAAGGGAAAAACGAGAGGTGCTGATCAGTCTGAATTTGTATAGTTTGCTATCAGTAGTGCTTAAAGATAAGTGAGGAGGAAATATACATACAGCCAAGCCTCATTATTCACAGAGGACAGCTCTGCAGATCTGTCTGCTTCCTAAAATTTATGTGACCCCAAAATCAGTGCTTGTGGTGCTTTCACAGTAACTCACAGACGTGCAGAGCAGTGAAAGCTTTGAGTTGCCGGAGTTACACATTCCCAGCTGAGGCTGAGTGAGGCGGTGCTCTTGCCTCTGTCTCAGCTCTCATACTGCAAGCAAGTGTCTTCCTCACAGTCCACTCAGTGCCACATCTTTCTCATTTTGGCGCTTTTTGCTGTTTAAAATGCACCCCCACCCCCAGTGTAGTGCTGAAGTGCTGTCTGTCCCTCAGGGCAAGAAGGCTGTGAGGCGCCTGCTGGAGAAAATACATGGCTTAGATGAGCTTTGTTCAGGCATGCCGCTGGCCATGAGTTCAAAGCTAATGAATCAGTGGTATGTATTAAATAAAGGGTCTTTAAACAGAGACACACATAAAACAAGGTTTATCTTGACCAGTTGATAAAAATGCTGTGACTGGGAGTCTGTAGGAACCCAACTCTATTATTTCTCCTGGGAGTAATGGTTTAGCACTTACTAAATCAGTGTTTGGCTATATGGAAGGTAGGTATCACAAATGATGAAAACTGACAATGTCTCTCTTTTTCTGGCTGCACTGGGTCTTAGTTGCGGCACACGGGATCTTTTTCAGTTGTGGCATAGGGAAACTAGTTCCCCAACCAGGGACTGAACCTGGGCCCCGTGTGTTGGGAGCACAGAGTCTTAACCACTGGGCCACCAGGGAAGTCCTGACGATGTTTCTGTAAAGGAACTGGCTGGTGTGTTCCTAAACTCTCTCTGGAAGTATCCCTCAGAAACCAATAAGTAACACTGCGTTCTCTGGGAGGAGAACTTGTGACCAGGAAAGTGGTAGAAAACAAAATTTTCACTATATATCCTTCTGTGTCTTTTTGATTTCGAACCAAGTCAATGTACTACCTATCCAAACATAAACACAAAATTAAAACATAACCAGAAACTTATGCAGCCTTCAATGTCCACCATCACAGGCTGTCCTCACATGTCTGCCTTAGGTACCGCAGTGTGGGAGGAAAGGGGCCACACCTGTCACCATACATCACTCATGTGTCTGTCCACATGGTCAGTGCAGTATCAGGAGGGGCAGGGCCCTGAGGCCTGATGGCTGGGGGAGGGCTTCTGGGCAGGATGGACTGAAGTCGCCGAGCTGCCAGCCGTGCCCGAGTTGGCTGCCCGGCATCCCACCTGTGTGCTCTCGTCATGGAAGCCCTCCAGGAAGCTCTCCAGCAGCTCGTCCGCGTTGTCTATCCGTTCGGCGTACTCGCCCACAATCCAGATCATGGCGGCCCGGGCCTCGGGCTCATCCAGAGAGTCCAGGTTCTCGCACAGTGTGGCGATCACGCTCTCGTACCTGGAGACCAGGGCACGGCCAGCATGTGAGCCCTGAGGGAGCCTGGGCCACCCAGGGGAGGCCCAGGAGGGGCCCAGAGAGATGGGCAGCTGCCCCACAAGAGCCCGAGAGGCTGGTGAGTATTTGAGTTTTATCCTTTACATTTTAGTTCTTATTTGGGCCTGGGGAGCAGAGCAGGGGCAGCTCAGGAGAAATAAGAAAAAAATACAAGGTTTCTTTTGAGAATGCTATTTGCAGCAGAGAAATAAGGAAGAGGGAGAGGCTCCTCCTTGCTTTTCCTCCCCACCATCCTGTCCCCAGCACCCTCACGGGGAGGGTCGGCCACATACTTGTTGGGGTACTTGCGGAAGATGTCCTTGATGACCACGATGGCTTCCTGGACCACGTAGTTGACCTTGGTCTGGATGAGATCGAGCAGTGTGCTCACGCAGCGCTCGGCAGATTGCTGTGTGGGAAGAGGAGAGTGTGCGCAAGGCCTTGCACCCACTTCCAGCAGAACCTCTGACCAACATGCCTTGGTCAGGGCCTCAGTCACACCTTGCCCACCTTCCTTTTCACAGCAGGAAAACAGGAGAACCCTCTCCGCAGGTAACAGGTGGGAGAATGAGTACACAAAATGATGGTCCTGGGATGGCAGGGACACAGGGAGATAGAATTAGACTGAGAAGAAGGCCAGGGGAGCTTCTGAAAGCAGGGAAGGTCTTTGGAGCTCTTCCAGGACAAGCCCTGAAGGCAGGGCTTCACTCCTACTTGCTCCACAAAATGGGCTCCTGTGACCAAAAGCACTTCGGAAGTCTCTGCTTGGACAAGTCCTCTCCACACATCCTTACTCCAACATGCTGTGCTAGAATGTATGGGAGAGATTTCTCACACGCCATCATGGGTGCCAAAGGGAAAACGTCTCAAGGGGCTGGGCTGCAGTCACCAGCTGTCCCAGATCCCCTAGCCTCCAGTGGACCCACTGAGGGAGAGTCAGATCAGTGACCAAGGAACAACTCCAGAGGCAGAGAATGGGAGGGATGAAGTACCAGGGAACAGGGGTCTGAATGACCCTTGGGAATGTGGAGAAAAGGGCACATGGACAGCTGAATCAGGACACTTGCCAAAATGTTCAACAGGCAGAGCCCGTGCCCCAAAGCTCCACGAAGTGACAGCTAAGTCTACCGGGGCCACCACCAGCTTGAGCTGCCCCACTAATGCTGCAGGAGACCCCATGATGATGACAGGCTAACTTCCCCTGCAGCAACTCAGAAGCCTAAAGGAGATTACAGATGAGAAGCAGCTCAACTAAGTCGGCACCATGTGGGGGTGCCTTGGGGGCTCTAGCCGTGACCCTCAGGCCTTCCTGGACCATGAACAGCTGGCAGATTCTGCTGGAATCAGACAGTTTCCTGGTTTCAGCTTCCTTTCCCTTCCTCCTTCCCCCCCGCCAAGGACAGAGTCTCAGAGCCTCACCTCCACCTTGATGGCGCAGCGGCCAATGGCTCGCACAGCCTTCCGTACAAAGTCCACATCCACCTCTGTTGCATACTCTTTCAGCTCTGCCAATACCTGTGGCCCAAACAAAGGAGATGGAGTTGGGAGGATCTGGCAGGGCAACCTCCTGGAATATCCCTGGACTGCGGGTATGCCCAGGGCCCTAGAAGGGTGGGATTCTGCCTCCTGTTTGAGGTGAAGTCCCAAGGAAGAGAGTGAGCTGTCAGGTGCCCCAAGAGGAAAACAGGAAGCACCAGTTGGCGGGGCTGGACAATCTTGATTTCAGTTGATTTAGCTAACATGTCCACCTAACTATCACTTCAATGAATGTGAAGTAATAACAGCGAGAACAAACTCTTTAATCACAGAAATATGAGTTAATGTTTGTGGAGTGCTTGTTTACAGAGCCCGATGCGCAGGGCACTGCCCTCTGCTGACCTGGGCGATGTTGGCCTGGGAAGCCAGGCGGATCATGATGTCCAGCTTCTCCAGCTTCACGTAGATGGGGTCGTTGTACTTCACGAAGAACACCTTCATCTCGTGCTTCAGGATCTCAGGCCTGGTGGTGGGCAAGGTTGCCCGAAGAGCAAAGAGCAAGTCATAGGCCCTGTGAGAAAACCCTTACATGTTTGCTGGGACATTTCTGGGGTCAGACGTGGAGCCTGATATCCGTGAAGGCACCTGCCCCCACGGCTGCATGCTCCTGGGCACAGGACTTGCCAACCAAGGTTCCAACAGGCTCCCGTGTGTCCAGCCACATCCCAGGAAGGGAAGAGGGAATATGAACAAGAAACGGTTCACGTTCAAGAGGCCACAGGCACCAGGCGACGGGCTTGGGAGTCAGGCCTCAGTTCCGCTCCTAGCTGGTGACCTCAGGCCCGTTTCCTCACTCATGACACGGGAAGCATTCTGTGCCAGAAGCATTACCACTGCAGGCCCAAGCTGCTAGTCTTGGAAAGGCCTGGCGTCTGAGCACTCAGCTTTTGGAGTGTTCTCACCGTTCCCTAAATGATAAAGGTGGTTAACTGTGCCTTGACTGTTTTTATAAAAAACATGGTTTCTGCTCAACACCTGCTTTCCTTTCAGAAGCCTGAAATTTTGGTAGGTGTCAGGCAGAAGGTGCCTTTATGACTTGCCTCCAATTAAAACCCAGGGCAGAAACATCACACATGTTGCTGCAGCGTCGCTGGGGGTGGGGTGTGCTCTGTGTGACCCCTCCGTGGGAAGCCTGCACGAGGATTCCTCCAGACTCCACCTGTCTTTCTCCTTTATGACCCAGCTGTGCAGCCCTACCAGGTGGATGATAAACCTCAGCTAAGAGAACAATGATATGCCGTCTCCTGTGAGTCCTTCTAGTGAATCTCTAAATGTTGGGGGGGCGTGGGTCCTGGGGACCCCAACACAGACACCTACATAACAGGGCTGTTGTGAGAGGCAGATGCAAAGCATCTGGCATGATCTATGCCTGCCTCAGAGAAGGCATTTGCTAGGCAGGAGCTGTCACCAGTGTCACTGCTCCTCCTTCAACTGGCACCACCCACCTCATTTTTTTTAGCTGAGGGACCCTGAGCAGGGAGGGGCCTGCCCGAGGTCACACATCTAGTACTCATCAGGGTGGGAGCAAGACAAGAGTCACCAGCCCTACCTGACTCCTACTCCCACGCCCTTTCCAGAACAGAGAGGAGGAACAAAAGGGAATGAGCACAGATGGTGCCGAGGGGAGGAGACCCAGCAGGGAGAAAGGAGGGACCCTGCCCAGGGTAGTCCTCAGCGCTGCTCAGCAGGCTGCGGGGAGGTCCTGGCAAAGCAAAACGCCTCGGTCGTGCCGGGTGGGGGAGGCAGGATCCTGAGCTGGGCAGCAGAAGTCGTGATTTCTGCCATCAAGACTCGGCACAAGCTGCCCGACCACATGCCGGGCCTGGGCCTGGTGGGGCCTCAGCAACAGGGTCAACGTCTCAGGTTTGCCTTGTTAAACACAGCACAGAGAGGCCCTCCTGCTGATCGGGACCCACAGGTCGCGACACCTCGCTGAACCCCACACTGCAACTGTGAGTCCCTAGTCGCATCCCTTTGTTTAGGCACTCACAAAGCTTGCCCCAATCTACCTCACAAACCTTTACAAATGTCCAGTTCCACTGATGTTTCTGGGCTCCTGTGTGCTAAGAACCAGACTGATGTTACAAGGAAAGGGAGTGTGTGCAGTCTTCCAAGAGAGAATGTCTACGAGAGGCCTTGTTCTGCTTGTGAGTTAGCTGCTGATCGAGCCACCTGACCAAGAGGCTGGAAGTAGAACTGCAGCGTCTGGGCCCACTCCACGGAGCTCGGACCCCTCACTGGACTGCCCCTTGTTTCTCAGCCCCGCCCACCCCGGGTGTCAGGTGCCCTCCCTTGAGCAGCGGCTCGCTGCTGTGGTCAGCCCTGCGGGTGAAGGGAAAGGGCTGCTCAGCGTTCTGAGTGACCCTGAGGTTGAAGCAAAACCCATGGCACCTCTTCTTGGAGTCCTCCAGCCTCTAGAACTACGGATGGACTCTTCCCCAGCAAAAATCCGCACATGCACACGACCTCACATCCTGTTTCAGGAGGGCTGTGTGGACTGTTGCCAGTACAGTGCATGCCAGTCTCTACCCAGCATGCTACCTGGTTAGCTAAGCCAAGGCTTCTCAGCCTTGGCACTACTGACACTTCGGGGAGGACAGTTCGGGGGCAGGGAGGGGTCCTGCGCACTGTCGGATGCTGAGCAGCACCCCTGGCTTCCACCCACTGGACGCCAATAGCAGCCCCCACTGGGACAACCAAAAGTCTCCAGACACTGCCAAATGTCCCCTGTGGGATGAAGATGCCAGTGGCTAAGAACCCCTGGGTTAAGCTGTCGAGACGTCCTGCACGGTGACAAGATGTTTCCCTTCAGAGCCCCTGTTCCCAGCAGGAGACCCCCCACCCCCCATCCCCCAGGGCACACACTACCCATATGTGGCGGTCCCAGTACCTTTTCTGCACGATGAGGTTGATGTTTCGCAGGGCCACATACTGCAGCTCGGGCTCAGCCGACAGCAGTGTGACCAGGGGCGGGGCCAGCTTCTTGAGCAGCGTGCTGTAGTAGTCCAGGTCCTTGGACAACATCTCCATGAACTTCATCAGCACCTTCACAGCAGACAGCACCACAGCGGAGTTGGCGTGGGAGAGCCTGGGGGTGACCCGCTCACAGATGCTGCAGTCAATTCCAAGGAGGGCAAATAAGAGAGACAAGCAAGGGAGACAAGCAAATAGGAGCGACAAGCAAAAACACCCTGTTTTTAGTTATCAAGATAGCATGTCTTCTGTAGCAGGAAGATCTAGATCCTGGTTCTGTTTCCTGCTAACTAACCCTAAGCAGGTTAAACCCACCCTGAGCCTCAGCGTCCTCATCTGAACCATGGAGATGATGATGCAACTTCACACGGCTGCTGGAGGCTTAAATGAGACAAGGCACGTGCAGCACTGACGCGGTGCTGCCTGGTGGCCAGTAGATACTGGATAAATGTCAACTCTCTCCCTTCTGCTCTAAGGGCATTCAAAAGGGGCAGGATATCATGTTGGTTGGGACCAAGAGTCAGGGGAGACCCAGCTGGGCGACCCAGGTGATTTCCTCCACCTCCCTAAGCCAGTCTCCCTACCTGTAAGATGGGGACAATGATGGGGCTATCTTCACGGAGTTGCTTTATAAAGATTATGTACCGTGTGGGAAACACCCACCAGAGCCCCAGGCACCCAGTGAGCTTGCACGAACAGCGGCTCTCCTGCCGTCCACCTCCTTCCTCAGCCCACAGTGACCGAGGTCTCTGTCAGCTCCCAGGTCAGGCCCTGGCTTCTGTTCTGTGCCCTCAGTGAGCAGCGAGCTGACTGCCTGAAGCAACACCACTGTCAGCCTGGCTCTGTATCTGAGGGTGGTCTGTGGGGCAGGCCTGGAAAGAGACCACCTGGAGGCCTGCGCCCCAGCTCCCAGTTGGAGCCCCCCATCCCAGGGGCCGGGCCCGGCAAGGCCGGCAAGCAAGGGGCAGCCTCTCACCTCTGGGCCTCCCGGTCGTCCTTGGGCATGTAGTTGGCCAGGCAGTCCAGGATGAAGATCTGGCCCCACTCGGTGCACTCGTTCAGGGCCGTCAGCAGCTTGTTAATGGACTGAGGGTTCAGGTCGAGCAAGTTGCTGCTGGGGTGAGACTCGGCGATCTCCGAGAGGGCAGCCACTGCATTTGCCACCACCTGGTTGAGAGGGTGGAAGGGGCAGAGGCTGGGGTGCTGCTCACGGGCCAGGGCGGCAGTGGGGCTAATGATGTTGGCCAGTCAGAGCTCACACATCCCGAAAGGAATACGATCCAAAGAGCAGGGTCTGGAGCACTGAGACCCACTCCAGGCACCCACCCTACTGACTCCTCTGTAAAGTGAAATTAAAGTCACTGCACCCGCATTAAAGAAAAACACACAACAAGAAAGATCTAGCTTCAAGTTCCTGCAACAGAAAGCGCTCCCTGCTACCTAACACGCAGTCCCACTTTACCAGCTACAGCTGCTCACTCTGGGGGTGTCAACTGTGCTTCTCAGAGCTAGAAGATTCCTGCAGAGCCCCTCGGGGGGACCAGGTTGGGGCTGGAGCACAGAGGGGCTGCCAGGTGAAGCTCTGGGCCTGCAACCCATTTCCACCAGAGCAGCTGTTTTTATGTGTGTTCTGCGTGGTTTTCAACTTCCCCGCAACCAAGCCACTCGGCACCTATGTGTGATCAGTGTTTCAGAGGGATGCAGAATGAGACGTCTGGGCTGGGTGGGCTGTACATTTCACTTTAAACATGGCCCTACCGAACTGTTCTCCAAACTGCTACCATCACCAGCCATGAGGAGACCAGCTCCCCTCCTGGCTGCATTCTGGTGCCCTGTACTCCAGGCTACACGACTTCAAGGGTGACTCTCTACAAGCCTGCAAAGAAGTGGGAAAAGGGAGAAGCACCTCACATTCAGAGCTCTCTGATGGTCTTGGTGAGAGGACGGTGACAATGACAGAGATGGGAAGGGGAAGGAGGGCACTAGTCCTGCGTGCACATCTACTGTGTGCCAGGCTACACCAGGTACATTACCTTCACGGCTTAAGTCTCCCAACATTCCTGGCAGCCACGCAGAACTAGATCCATCTTACTGATGAAGAGAGCTCTGGAAGGTTAGGCAGGCTACCCGAGGTTGCACAGCTCCTTAGAGAGGGCTGTGTAGGAGGGAATCCAGGTCTAGCTCACTCCAAAGACGGCACCCAAACCACTGCAGGTAGGAGAACAGCGAGCCCACCCCGCAGGGCTGTGATTTGCAAGAAGTGGGGCTACCTGTTGGAGGGTCAAGCCAAAGTCCTCTCAAACAACCCTGGAGGTGGTAGAGTGGGTGGCAGCGACTTACCATGGGGTTAGAGTCAGAGATGAGGTCTTTAAGGGTGTCCAGGAAGCCCTGGTCCTCTACCAGCTGGGCGTTGATGTCGTGGAGCTTGGCCACACACACGGCAGCAGTCTTGCGCACATATGGGTCCTCGTCCTTCAGGCACTTCCGGAGTGGCTCGCACAGGTACTCTGTGATCTTGTCAACGCGGATGCAGCCCATGGTCCGCACAGCCAGGGCCCGGATCAGAGGGTTGGGGTCCTCACAGTCCTGGGGGAAACCAGCCATTGGCAGGGGGCAGGAGCAGGCTGAGCAACATCAGACAGCTGCTGTGGGGTCTCCCACTGCCTGCAGCCAACAGCACCAAAAGTGATGCCCTGTATTGGACCTAGCATCTGCCAGATACCGGGCTTTGCAATGTTCCCTCTGATCCTCAAGCAGACGCACAATACTGTCCCCATTCCACAGGTGAGGGAGCTGAGGCCCTCAGGAAGTTCGGGAGCTCACCCAGTCACAGAGCAGAGCCATGATTCAAGCCGCATCCACCCAGCACCGCAACCCTCAATCTTCCCACTGGGCCACAGAACCCTCATTTGCCCACATCTGAGCACGGACGGGGCTGGGGAGCTAAGGTTTTACAGGTGCACAGAGCTGACAATGCAAGTCCCTGATTCTCCTCAATCTGGAGGACAGAACATGCAGAAAGGAGCGAAGTCTAGAGGTGCAACACAGAAGCCCTCAGACACGTGCTGCATCCTGAGCTGGCAAATGACACAGGGCCACGGCTCACCCCAGGGCACACGGGGATCAACAGGCCTGGGGCAACCTCACATGCAATGAGTTAGCAGGACCTGTAACGTCAGATTTTCTGGAGACAACGGGAGCCCTCTGCTGGAGGAAGAGGCCCCCAGGCCAGCAGTCTGCCGGCCTGGAGAGGAGCCTCCGTGTCTCCACCCAGGGCTGTAGCACCCCACCCCGGGAGACTGAGGGGAGACGGAGCAGTGGGCACCCACACCCCCACTCCCCACTAAGCTCCTACTCACCTTCACAAAGGTGTTGACGGCCATGATGGCCATGTCGGGCTGACTCTTGGCGTAGTTCATCAAGTACAGGTACACCAATTTCTTCAGCTCCAGGTTGTCCGTCTGCATACAGTTCACCACGTCAGGGAAGAGGGCACTGAAGGGTCAAAGTGGCATCCGTGTGGGGAAGGCCGAAGAAAAGAAGAGGAAGACTTTTCAGGCAGCTGATGGGGGCTGGGGAGGAGGGCAAGTGGGAAGGAAAACATAACAGGACTTCCCAGTAAAAGGCAGGACAACAGATCTTTTACTGTGAACATCTGTTGGTAGAAATGGAATTCCAAAGGGTGATTTTAAAAGCAAAAAAGTCCTCTTTTCTTTTCACAGGGTTCAAACATGAGCTCTAGAGCCCATGTGACCTGGCTCAAACCCAGCTCTGCCTCTTGCTGGCTGTATCAAGTTGAGAAAATTCCTTTATTCCCAGTTTCAGTTTCCTCATTTGCAGAAAGATATAACAAAACCCCATTTCACAGGGCCCTTGTGATAACTGAAAGACAACATACTAAAGGTATCTAGTCCTTGACGTGTTGGAGATGCTACAGAAATGAAAATGTTCGTGTTTCCTTCTCTGATACTTGACATGGCTGCTTATATTGGGCTGCTGGTTGCAGAGGGTTTAGGGGAGCAGAGGTGGGCTGGGCTGCAGTCACTACAAGGCACCCACGAAGAACCAGTGCACATGTATAGAGCATGCACTGCACACCAGGCTTGGTGCTAAGGGCTTTACATAATGATCTCATTTAACAGCCCTGAGTAGCCAGTGGATTATCCCCATTTCATAGAAGACAACACTGAGGCTCACAAATGTTAAATAATTGCCTAAGGCACCAGGTCTGAGTGCACAGCCCATGCTCAAGATGCTGTTACAATGGGCAGAACCCTTCCCAACACGGCACCTCACAGTCCCAGGGTCACAGGCTCCTTGACAGGTGAAATATGGTTAGTGGTCAATTTTCTGTCTCTGGAATTGTCACTTCCTTTCTCAATTTTTGTGACTTTATGGGCAAGGGCCTGGTAACAGAGACTTAAGAGGTCAAAGTGAATTCCCTGAGCCCTGACAGGCAGAAGAGTCCAGTCAGTGCTGAAGCTGATGCATCGCCTTGGAAGATGACAAACCAGGAAGAAGGGAGGGGTGGGGGGAGGAACAGCTGAGGGGTCCAACTTGCTCCTTGAGGCCTATCACATCAGCACAACAAGTTCATTAGAGACATAAGAGCAAAGGTGCCTCCTCTGTGACAAGGGTGTTCTAACAGAAGGAGAGTGGCTTTGTCCTGGGAGGAACCTGTCTTGGAAGGAGGCGCAGCCTTCCAGCAGACGCCTGATCCCTCTCCGCCGCTCTGTCCTCAGCAGGTTTCTCTGCAGAACCGTTCTGCCTGTGGTGCTGTCAGGCGGTCCCTTGCTGAGCAAGGCACTGGGACAGGGCAATCCATGGAGAAGCCTAGAGCAGTGGGATGCTGCTGAGGGACCCTGATGGGGAGCTGCTCCACATCACCACCCAGGCCTACCAGGCACGGGACTAGGCACCATAAGGGCACAGAGGAGAGGGAATGGGGGAAAGCACCCGGGGTCTGGATTTCAGGAGGACTGAGCGTGAACCCCGCTCTTCCATTACCCATGTGACCACTGGCCAGTCATTGTTTCTGGTTTCTTTGGCAGGAAAACCATCCTTATCTACAGTATGGGAATTGCCAAGAAAACACCTAAAGGTGTTTTGTCGACTCTCAAACACTGTGCAAGTGTCAAGGTGTCATAAAACCCAGCCCCTGTCCCTTGGGGACTCGATAATGTGGCGAGCAGGTTAGCACAAGTACACATAAGAAGAGGACAGCCTAGAATTAGCGCCAGGAACCAGCAAGTGCTGTGTGTTGAGGGCAGTAGGCTGGCATGATGGGGAGGCAGCAGGGTAAATGGACGGGGAAGGGACATTCCAGGCTGAGGAGACGCATGAGCAAAGGAGCGGCCACAAGTCTACATGTGATCTGCTCTGGCAACAGATGCACACCAGAGGCTGCACGCTGACAACAAACTTAACAAGCCCAACCTGCAGGTGTTTTACTTGCACAGTGTTTGACTGTTTAGTATCATCCAGCAATCTTTTGGGGAGGCGGGGGCGGGGGGGGAGGGGAGCAGCACCGCATGGCTTGTGGGATCTTAGTTCCCTGACCAGCGATTGAACCTGGGCCCACAGTGGTGAGAGCTCAGAGTCTTAACCACTGGACCACCATCTGGCAATCCATAACAGGGAGATTTAAAATGAAAAATCCAGATTCCCCATTCTTTTTAAAAACCAAAAGATCTGGCCCCACTGGGGTCATTTTCCCCAGCAGGCAGCACCCTCTCAAGTTTCTGTG
Organism: Hippopotamus amphibius kiboko; assembly: GCF_030028045.1. Taxonomy (NCBI): domain Eukaryota; kingdom Metazoa; phylum Chordata; class Mammalia; order Artiodactyla; family Hippopotamidae; genus Hippopotamus; species Hippopotamus amphibius. Next base: position 4,945,179 of record NC_080193.1, on the reverse strand, counting down.
AGGGCTCACACCATATTCACTTCACTGCCTGTTGCCTTTTCGACCCAGTACACTTCACTTGCTCCATTACTGCCCAACCCCGTCAGCATTTGAGCCCATGAACCCTCTGCAAACAAAACCTTCTGTTTGGAAAGGAGGTTTGTGAAGGAAGCTACATGAGGAGAGACATGGGTCCCTAGAGATACCTTAAAGGAGGGATCTGAACTGGACCCAAGCTCGCAAGCCTGCCTTTGTCAGCCACCTCCAGCTGTCAGCCAGCCTACCCCTGCACACCTGACGTCTTTGCCCACAGTCATGGATGCAATCACTTTCTTCACCGCCTCCTTCTTCTTCTCCTTCTTGTCACTGTTCAGCTCCGCCTTCAGCTCAAAGATCTCTCCTGAAAAAGAAGGCAGCATGAGTGACCCATCTCCACCCTGCCAGGGGGCGATTCCCAGTCCCCAGCTTCCAAAAGAATGGGAGGGAAGCAGGTAAAGCACTCCGTGCTGCCTGCTGAGGGCAGCTTTAGGCCCTGGCTCCGCGTGGGGCAGGCAGCAGAGGGAGACAACTCTGAATTATCAGGATGGAAGCTTGGAGGTCACGTCAGATTGAGGTGAGAGGAGCCGTGGAAGCTACAAAGGTTCTAAGGGAGACAAAAAGTGTTCAGCCAGACAGCTAAAAATATACAGTGAGAAGCAAAGCTCTCCTTAGTCATCCTTACCCAAAGCCCTCAAGGCAGCATGGGATGGAACGTGAGGACCTAAGGTTTGAGGGGAAAGGGCAGGATCTGCTCAGTTTCCATACACAGGCTCTTCCTGTTTTCCTAGAGCCTCGAGTTAAAAGCGCTCACTCAGGGTTTCACTTCCTGAGCCACAAGTGGTTGTTCAGCTCTGAAAATGGGAATTCAGCTGTCCCACGAGGGCTCTAGCATTTAATAAACACTTCTTAAGAACTTGATGATCTGGAAAAAGCAAACGAGGAAGCAGGACTCTTCAGGGCCCTGTCATGGAGAGGTAGTCAGGGCCCCGATAACCCCAATAACAGGTTAAGAGGGCAGACGGTGGAGTGAGACAGGCCTCCTGTCCTCAAAACAGCTGCGGCCAGCCTTTCCTGAGCCCTTCTTTAGGCCAGGCACCTCCCTAACTTCTTCCCACGCCTTTTCTCATTTCACCCGCACAACTCCACACTTGCCACCATTCTGCAGATAAGCAAATGGAGGCTAGAAGAGGTTTGGGAACTTGCCCAAGGACACAGCCATGAGGAGGAAGGCCAAGATTCAAAACCAGGTCTGCCAGCTCCAAAGCCCATGTGCTCTGGCTGACTCAGGACATTCGCTCTGCATCTCTGAACTCATTTCCTGTCTGTACTCTCTGCCTCACCTGGGGCCTTGACTCTTCTCATGCAACAGATGCGAAACGCTCAGCCTGGTGCCTGGCGCTCAGTGGCCTGCATTAAAGGTGGCTGCTATTATTATTAACTTGCCATGTGACTCTCTGTCTTGGCTCCCTCTTTTGTAGGAGAGTCCCGGGTTTCCCTCTCAAGTTACTTGGGGTGCAAGTGAAGCAGCAACTATCATGGGGGTGGGGGGGAGTACTAGAGGAAGTTCTAGATGGATTTACAGTGAAAAACAGAAAACAGGGTTTTTTTGTTTTGTTCTTTTTTATTTTTTTAAATGACTGAACAACGCGGTATTCAGCAAAGAACTTGAGATGAGAGACAGTAAACAGGTTAATTAAGAACAATTACACAGCACAACCCGGGCAAGGCCACACTGAGGATATTGCTCAACACAGGCAGGAGGAATCTGCAGACCTTGCAGTTCACATCCAAGGAAGGAACACGCGCCCTTCTCCTCTAAGAGACTGAGGGGGCTGTGTGTCCCTGCTAGGGAACGCAACAGACCACGTGACCAGGGCCCTAATCCTGGGCCCTGCTGCTGGGCTGCCCCTGCTTTGTGTGAGGTGTTTGGCCAGACTCAGTACAACTGGCTGTCAACTGATGGATCTAGGCCCGAGTCACCTTGGCCCCAAGAAGCTAGTGGGGTGAACCTGGGATCTGCCTGCTTCTGAACTATCTCCTTCCTATAACGGGCCCAAATCCAATCAGTCACCGAGCCTACCTCTTCAGTCATACACGAGGCATCCGATTCTATCCCCAACACCCCGCCTTTCTCCCCAGCTCAGGCACCATCATCTCTCACGTGAACCTCACTCATGTCGATCTTTGATTAGAATCTGCCTCTGACCTCCCCTTGCCTAAAACCACCCCGATGTTAAATTTGGTCCCAGACATTTCTCTAGACATTCTCCTCAAGAGAAAAACCCACAAACCCCCACGACGGACACTCCAATACACTCAGCACTGTTCACCCCCTCCAGCCAGGCTTGTGGGCCCTGCACACTTCTCCAGCTTTCCTTCCACCACACTCTGCATAACTTCTGCCCAGGTCTTCCTTTCCCTGAGGTACCCTGGGCCAGCACTCACTTCCCTCCCCTCCTTTACCTGGCTAGCTCACCGGGGCCCTCCCCCGGCCCCCTGCCCCTCCCTTACCACAGCACCCACTTCCCTTTGGAGTGAATGCTACTTGATAAATTGTCCTCTCTGCTCAAGGGCAAGAAAGCCACACAGAGACTCCATCTGTCTCCTCCACTGCACATGAAAGGGACGCAGGAAAACGGGCTGGACCGAGAAATTAACTGCCTGATGAGGGGACTGAAGGTCCTGGCTCAGCTGACCAACAACAGCCTCTCCTCATCTGGTCAGCAGGCAAGTGTTAATCTCCCCTTGCAGGGAAGGAAGAAGGAAGGAAGGGTCAGCCAGAAAGATGCTTACTGGGTTAAAGCACATTTGTCAGCCACTACAACAAACTCCACTTCCTGAAAAGCAGAAACAACCGCGATACCCAACAACACAGGACTAGCTTAGCAAATTTCGACGCAGCAACTCAGCAGACTAATACTGAGACTTCAGAACTGTGGGGAAACATTTACAATAATGTCAGGTGAAAAACAGGATATGAACTCTGACTTCATCCACGTAAAACATATGCCCAAGGATAAGAACTAAGCACACATAGATATCAGTGTGGGGGTGCTGACAGGATTGTGTGCTTTCTTTGCATGGGGGGGTGGGGTAGGACGGACAGACATGACATCATTTTTAACAATTTAAATTTAAAGCCATGGGGAACAAAAGAGGGCTTTTTTCTATACTTGGAGCTAATGCTTTTTCCTTCTGGAATTCTGAAAGAAGTGGTCAACTTCTTACACCATCCAAGGTTCACATTTCTGGATCCACAAGGTTAAAAATGCTCTGGGCGATTCTTGCCATTTGCTTCCAGGCCTCCACCCACCCTCACCCCCATCCCGCAGGGAGCGAGCAGAAGGGTCAGGCAGGGAAAGAGGAGGGTAAGACCCTACAATGAAATAAACGGTACCTTTCTTGGTCGTGGTGAAATATTTTGAGTCCGTCATTTTGGTCCCTTATCTGTGGCCAGACTCTGCAAGACAGAAAAGAGGGTGACTTGCCTGTGGGTTCCATTCCATTTTCATTTCACAAGAGGGGAGAGGGATCCAGTGCACGCCTGGTAAGGGGAGATAGCTTTTCATCTCTTTACTGGGCAAATGAACTGTTAGATAATGGCTGATTGGATTTTGGAGGGTAATTCTGAAGGTTCTATCAAATTTTAAAATGTGCATATTTTTGACCCAGCGATTTTACTTCTAGGAATCTCTCCCACAGAAATATCTGCACAGGATAAAAGGGTTTCATAACCTGCAGCACTGTCCATAACAACATACCACTGGAAATAACTTTGGAAGAGTCCACGGATTACAAAGAACCAAACAATCATGATTAGAGCAGCCCTACTGTGGCGCTCACTCTGCCCAGCACTAAGTGCTTTGCACACGTGAACTCGTTGAAGCCTCATCGCAGCCTCATGGAAGTACTATCATTGCCTATATTGTCAAAGGAGCTTGGAAAAAAAGTTTAAAAAGATAGAGTTTAAAAAGCTAGAGAAATTTCCTCTCTCCCCAACTTTTCCAAGCTTCTCTAACAGTGACAGGCATTATTCATCTCTAGAAAGGGCCAGAATCCACACACTGCAGACTCTACAGCACTCCCCAAACCTAACTGGCCAGTTTTCTCAAAGCATCTCTCAGGACACCTCCTGGTGTAAAACTCACAGTGTGAAGTGCTGGTCTAAGGCAACAGGTCAAAGAAAGTACCAAGGCCCTCTTGTGCATTCAACAATTTGCTGAGCATTTACTATGTAACCTCAGTAGTTCTGCTTGGCCAACAGATGAGAGAGAAGAAGCTACACAGGAGCCAAGTACCCTGGATGCGTGGCAGAGGCTTCAGGGGTTGTTCCAACACTTATTAAGACGCTATCATTTACTGAACCCCTATTAAAGCTTTACACACATTATCTCATTTAATTCTACCGATAAAGTAACTGCTTTTACCCCCTTTTTAGATGAGGAAACTGAGGCTCTGGGATGTTAAGTAACTTGCCCAAGGCTTAACATGGCTTGTAAGTGGCTGGACTGGGAGACCATTTCAGGTCCATCTGAGCTCTGGACCTGTGCTCTAACGATGAGGGAGTTCTGCTTCCCCCATCTGAGAGGAAGGACAGAACCCTGACAGTGGCTTAGGGCTCAGTCCAAAAAGCCATTAAGACTTTCAACTTTCAGTCTTACCTATAGTTTCACGTGGTTCACAAAATCACACAACCCAAAGGAGAGATATTTGAATGGAGAAAACCCACTCACTTTGTCCCTTCTGTTGCCTCTATGGAAGAGACTCAAACATGTAAACCATTAATATCTTCTTTCAATTCATTACTACGGGGGGCGGGGGCCAGATGAAGTTTACTGCTGGGATGGATGTGAGGAGTGAAGGATCATCTCAAAAGTCTCTGGAAACAAAGGCAACATGGCTCCCCTGCAGCTCTATTGTATTTTTCCAGTTTAACCCTGTATTTATGGCAGGATGGCAATAGGGCTGTTTCCCAACTGAGACGCCCACCCATAGGTTTTGCTTCAGTAACCAACGGGAAACCAATACGTATTGTCTTGGGGCTGCCTTAAAGTCTTTGTGGATCCTCTCAGGATAAAGGAATAAAATAAACTTTTGTATACTTTATACTAAAGTATAAAGAGAAAGCCACAGTTCCACATTCCTTTTGCTTTGTCAGGTTGAAAAGGGATGATGGCACTGTTCTGTGGGCGCTGCGGGAAAGAGCAGAAGAGACCACTGTGTCTGTTGATGCTGCGCTGCCGCAGGGCTGCTAACCGCCAGTCCTGGCAGCAGGAGCCAGGGCTGCAGACAGACCCACAAGGGCAGGCCCCACCTCGGCCTGGTCCACAGCTGCATCCATCCTCCACACAAGCCTGGCCCGTGTTCAGTCAATAGTTGTTGAAAGAAAAGTGACCACTGAGAAGCCCAGGGAGCCTCAGCCTGCTCTTCGACAGCCGTTAGGTAACTATTTAAGCATTTGTTTCCTACAGGAGTTTACGTACAATAAAAATAATTTCCTTTTTGAGCACACACAAAGCTATTTTCTCAGGGAAACCTCACCAACCTAGAGGTTCTTTGTGGAGCTTTGAGGATGAGCAGGTAAAGAAGACAATGGCATGTCTGTCACACAATAAAAGGCTGCATGGCTTCAGAAGCCACAGGCCTGAGAGCATAACCAGAGGTATCCAGAATAGGAGAGTGCCTTGTTTCCCAAGGTTAAAATCAGTCGAAGAAGAGGGATCAATGAAGGCAAGAGGGGCTAAAATCACAGAAAGTAATGTACAAACCCCTCCAATGTGAAATCTAAAAGGAAATCAAAGTGAACAAAGCAAAAACTACCTTAGATGTCTAACTGCAGTGCTGCCCAGAAATTCTTCCTTCTCTGATAGAGGAAGCTGTCAGAGGCTTTCCCCTCATCTGCAGGCACAACACAACGTCCAAGGGCCCTGAATTGAATTCCCAGAACGCAGCCTGACAGGTCTGTGTTGGATGTAACTACCCAGGTGGAGGAAAGGGTGGGAAAGCTTCTCTTTGGGGGATTAAAAAAAAGCAAGAGAGCTGCAGGGTCAGCTAGTGAAGCCACCACAGCTGCTGATGCCCCTACAGCTGGAACTTTTGATGACACTCTTCCTTTTACAGGTGCTAAGCAACTACTCACGAACATAAACTGCTACCCCATGCGCCGGCTGGTACTGGTGGCCCCTTTCCTCCACAGTATCTATTTCTCATATTCCTCTGCAGAGAGCCCAATGGGCCTAGTGATGCAGAAATCATATCCCTCTGAAGTTGTTTCATATACAGGAAATTAAAGTAGAGGAGGAAGGGGAAGATGGAGAGAAATGAAAATGCTTTTGCAAAGCCACCCCAGAGCACAGATTAAAAAATCTCACCTCTCCATGAAAGGTCACCTGCACTATGTGGATCTACTGAAGGTGGCTATCTCCTTGTCTCCTTTCAATGCAGTTGCCTTCAGGATGTCAGCGCAAGAGAGATTTTTCATTCTCTCTGCAGGAATGGAAAAAACCCTAAAGTTCAGTCAGACTTTGAGCTCAGACTTACAGATGCCACAGGAAAGACTGGTGCTTTTCTTGGCCCTGCTCGGCTGTCAACCTGCATTGCACCCCTGCTAACAGAGGCCACAGGGGCCAAGACTCTGACTGTGTACATGAGCCACAAGTGAAAGCAAGCAGCCAATTTAGGCAAGAAAAAGCTTAGGCTTTTGATTCCATCTCTGGAAGTGGCAGGGCACATTAAAAAAAGCAGTGATTGGAGGGAATTTTTGTTTCAGAAGCTGCTCTGGCCAGTGTGATGAATCACTTCTGCTTAGGATATGGTATTCTAGGCTGGGATACTCCTCAATTTCAGCATTTACAGGCCAAGGAATGCCTGAAAGGGATGGTACAGTCCAAATTCAAAGTGGGGCACACCTGGAAGGACCCGTTTGTCTTTGTTTGTTTTCATAATTTTTTTAAAAATTTATTTATTATTTTTTTGGGGGTACACCAAGTTCAATCATCTGTTTTTATACACATTGACCCGTTTGTCTTTGAGGGGCCACTGCTGCCGTCCCCACCTCAGTCCTCCCTCCCCACACCCATTCTCGGAAGATGACTTTGACGCCACAATCCCAGGGCCAATCCTGTTAATTTCACTTTTTTTTTTGGTTTTAAATCCTACTGACAGGACTGATTCCCCTGTCACTAGGCTTAAGGAAAGGAACTGAGTAATAAAGCCTGAAACAGAGTAGTTTTCTCGAACTATAATGAAGTCCTTGGTGAGAATCACTGACACACTGGCCAGGGACAAAGATGTAATTTAATTTAAGAGTGGAAAAATGAGGTCCTAGGAAGAAAAGGAAAGGAAAAAACTCATAAAAAATATTCCCAGCTAAAGACTTCGAATTTTAGCCACTGGAGTTAGGGTTGGGCTTAAAAAAGAAAGTCCTCAACACTTTTCAGAATTTTGAGTCCTCACAAATCTAAATGTAATTATTTTATGAACAGGAGATTAAAAATATCTTTCTGTGTTTTAAGCTAATAGAATAAATTTATATCTATTAAAAAATACATTAAGGACTCGAGGGAGGGTGGGGGGGGAGTCGAGGGAGGGAGGGAATACGGGGATATGTGTATAAAAACAGATGATTGAACTTGGTGTACCCCCCAAAAAATAATAAATAATAAATAAATAAATAAACAAACAAACTAAAATCTGGCAAGGGAAAAAATTGCATTAAGAGACTTCCCTGGCAGCCCAGTAATTAAGACTCCGTGCTCCCAATGCTGGGGGCACGGGTTCAATCCCTGGCTGGGGAACTAAGATCCTGTATGCCACATGGCGCAGCCAAAAAGAGAAAATATGAATACATTTCAACTTTTCTCCAAGGTCTCAAACTTGCTAATAATAATTAAATGAAGAATTCTGAGCTGAGGTTATAGTTTACTTCATCTCTACAATTCAACTTCATCTCTTAAAAATGGGGAATTCACCACTGACAGGGGATACTGTGAGGACGAAAGAACACAGACAAGTGCAAACATAAGCTTTGCAAATATGAAATTCCAGAATAAGCAGAAGAGGCAAAATTAACCTATAGTGATAGAAGTCAGATCAGTGGATGCTTCTAGGTGGGCAGGACTGATTTATGGGCGGATGAAAGAATTCTAGGGATGATGGAAACAATCTTTATTTTGATGCAGATATTGGCCAGACTGTACACGTAAGAGCTGAGCATTTCACTTGGTGTAAGTTATACAAACATTAAACTTTTTTTTAATAACAAAATAAAACCTACTGCTGGAGAAGAAAAATAGAGCACTGCATAATCCAAAGGAAATAAAGCCTTTCTGAGTATGACATAAAATCAAGAAGTCTTAAAAGATCTATGAATTCAACTATATAAAAATCAAGTTTTCCTGTATGGCCAAAACCAATAAAAACCAAACAACATACAAAAGAAACACACACACACAAAATTGCATCACATCACAAAAGGCTATTTTCTTTAATACATAAAAAGTGACTACAAAGAGAATGGTGAAGGATGTGACCCATTCAGAGAAAACAAAATACAATGGTTTAGGCTTACTTGTAAGAGAAATGGAAATTAAAATTACAGTGAAATACCATCCATCAGCTATTGGATTGATAAACGCCCAAAACTCTGATAGCACTCCATGCTGGTGTTGATGTGGAGAAACAGATACACTCATATGATGCTAGCGACAGTCCAAATTGCTACAACCTCTATAGCAATTTGACAACAGCAGCTACCAACTGCAAAGGTACTTACCCACTGACCCAGCAATTCTGCTTCCAGGAGTTTCTTCTATACGTAAAAAACTATGTAGATACAGTTATTCATGTGGCATCCTTCATAATAGCAAAATATTGTAAACACCTTAAATGTCCTCCCATAGAGGACTGACTGGATAAGATAATAAGTGAAAAAAGGCAAGATGCAAAACTATACGTAGTATGCTACCATTTCTATTAAAAAATTAAAATATTAATATTAATAAAACATAAATACCCAAGTGTTTGCAAATGCATAGACTATCCTTGAAAGGGTAAATAAGAAAAGTTGACAGTGGTTTCCTCAAGAAAGGAAGCTGGCTTATCAAGGGTCGGGGTAAGAGACTGACCATTCATGGTTTACCTTAGTCTATCTTGGGAATTTTATATCCTGTGCATGTATCATCTCTTTTAAATATAATGCAGTTTAGAAAACAATGGTGCATCTAATCCACAACACTATCCCCACACCCGGGCTCCTCCTTCAGTCTCAGCTCAAACACTGCTGCCCCAGAGGGGCCCTCCCCAGACCCAGAGGGGCAGAAGCCTCCTCGACATCAGACTCAATGATACCATGGACTTCTCCACAGCCCTCCTCACAACTCTAATTTAGGATCTGTCCTGTTTAATGCTGTCAACCCAGTGACTAGCACAATGTCTGGAACATTCCAGGAGTTCACCAAAATGTTTGTTGGCAAAATGAAAAGATAGCTTCCCAGAGAAGCTAGAAAACCAAGGGCCCATGACAGATCCAAACACTAGGACTCTTTGATGAATGCCAGACAATGATGACTGGGCAAACCGGGAACATAAGGCTTTGCAGTTAACTTTCCACAAACATGGCAAGGTTGGTGCAATGCCAAGATGGCTGCCAGGAACTCTACAACAGCTGTGTGACCCTGGGAAAATCCCCCCATCTCTAGGCCTTCCTTTCTCCGATTGTCAAGCAAGAGAATTCAACCAGATGGATGGCTTTTCAAGCCCCATCCCACCCCCTGCCCCATTTTTAAATTGTTTAAAATAAAAGTGGAACTGCTTTGGTTGAAGTAAGGGTGAGGGCCCAGAGCCTTGGTCATTCCACTATGCCCACTTTTCCCCTTCCTTACCAGGGGCCCTTCAGACACCCCATAGTTCCACAGAACAAAGTATGAAAACAAAGTTTAAAGGACAAAATCCCTCCTGCATCTCATGTTCTCTGATCCCCTGCTAGAGGAGAAACCCACTTCCTCACCAGAGCGCTCTTCCTGGGCATCAGAAAAGAGAAAGCGGAGCGTGGTCACGCACAGAGCATGACAGACAACGTTTCCAAGGGGACAAGAGAAAAGAAAACAAATTCAGAATGCAGCCAGGGCCAGCCAACCTCATTAGGCCTTCGGTAGGAGGGAAAACAGGAATAAGCCACGCAACTCCCAGCCAGCGGCCAGGGAGAGGATTTCTCTTGTATCAGGGCAGCCCATACTCTGCAGCAGACGAGAAGCATGAAGTCGGCAGCGCCAGCACGGCACAGTGCACACCGTTGGCACCCAGTGATGGAACCAGGGAGACAGGTGGTGCAGTGAGACCAGCCAGAAAAGGTTAGGAAAGGAAATGGGGAAAGAGACATCTGACAAGGTCAGACCCAGCTCCCAAGACCCATCTCTGAATTCAAGGATATTCGGGCAGGGAAAACTGACCCCTAAAGCCTGTGTTGGGGGGCTTTCAACTTCGGGGCTGAAATTGTCACTGCTAAACCCTTGCCTGATGAATAGCTTTCAGAAACCTGCTCTAAGGCAAGTGTTAGCTCAAAGACAGTCAAGACTAAGCTAGGAAGAGTGAACAAAAGCGGTTAGGGTGGTGCCACTGTCTCTTCTTCACTTGGAACAGAAAAGCCAAACTTGAGCCAGCCCAAGTGTTCTGGTGTTTCAGTTCTGTCTCAAGGGCAGAAGTCGATTCATTCCACAAACATCCCCCAACTCTTTGCCATGCTCTGGACTGTGTCCCTGACCCCATTTAATACACATGATGATTTTACTCACCACCCAGTAATTCTATTCATCGCTCCTCACCTGCCTGACAGTCTCCTTTTAAAAAGGAAAAGGTCCTCATAGGCAAGTATTAAGTTCACATTACAGACAGGGAAACAGGTAGGGCCACTCTGAAGATTAAAAGGTGAGTCAGCAGTAAAGAAACTAGATTTCAGACTTTCTCTCTGAGACAATGTGGTCACCGAACTCAGACAGGCTCTTTTAAGCCGATTCAACTACTGTTAGAAAATAAGCTACATTCTTCTTTGCGCTTGGCACAAGATTTGAAACAAAGGTGGCAGTGGTAGCGGTAAAGACAGATGGATATGCACTATGGGCCAGAAATACGTAAAGAGCTTTACAGTAATCTGTGAAGAAGGTATTGATAATATCCTAAGTTTACAGATGAGAAAACTAAAGCCCAGAGAGGTCAAGGCATCTGTCCGGAGTCACACAGCGAGAAAACGGTAGCACCGACACTCTCTACCCTTGCCCCATAATGAGGTCACACATGTCCCACTGTGTCTGGTGAGGCAACTCCTCCACTCTGATGAAGCCCTGGCAGAAACACACACACTCTAGGCTAAATGGTACGTGAAGTATGTTGCCACACATCCCTGCCGAGTCCCTTGAAGGCTGAATTACAGGTTATTTTAGGGCCACCCCATCAGAGAGGAGGAGTTGCCTCACCAGACACATTTGGACCGCAGGGATATCAAGTCTTGGTAATCTGCCCAGTGAAAGCCTGCCTGGATGAGCTCACCGAGTTATGGGCCTCCTGGGATTTGGATGAAAACTGATTAGTCAAAGTCAATCTTCTGAGACCCACTAGCAATTAAAGTCTCAAAATGAAAAGGAACTAAAGGCAGGCAAATGGCACGTGCAAATGTTCTATCAGCACTGAGTCTCCAGGACTGAATTCTGAATCACAAGCAGTAATGCGTGGAAAGATCTACTGCCAAGAAAAAAGTTCCTTAAAAACAAAGCAATAGGGGCTTCTTCTGAACAATTTTTAAATTAATGAAGATGAGACAGAGGCCAAAGACTACAGAACTAGGCTCCTGAGACCTCAGTTTTCCCGCCTGTACATTGGGAACACTTTCTGAAACCCTGTCACATTTTGAGTACAGCACGTATAACAGTGTGGAGCACCGTCAGCTCCAAGCCTGGGTCTCTGCTCCACACAGGAGCACGTGCACAGTAGACGGACAATCTCTTCCTGCTGGCTCTTACAGGTTCAGAGGGCAGGTGAAGGACTTGGCGAACAGCAGAGTAGTCATGCCCTGAAGATAACTGCCACCAAAGCTCAGAGGAGGAGACCCTGAGATGTGTGAAGCATCAAAGGAAGCCCTCTTGGATTAAGAGGGGCTTGGCTGGACAAGAAAAGATGTGTCAGATTTGGAAAGGGAGGTGCAAAGGTGACATGGAGAAGATCCACAAGATGCCAGCATAACAGGGAGTGAATTGGGAATAACTAAACCAACATGAACACTGACTGGGGCACAGGTTCTGTGCGAAATAATTTATAGCTCCTGGATCATTTAATTCTCCAGTAACCTATTTAAAAATGAGGGGTTAGAGATGCTGAGAGAGGAGTGACATATCCAAGGTCAAAACAAGCACATGTGTTTAGGAGTCTGTGAGACCCCTGCCTGGCTGAAGGCAAGATCTTGGCAGGGAAAGGAGCAGATGAGGTTAGGCGGAGAAGGATGAGATTCAAAGACGGCCTTGGATGCCAGGCTGAACTGGAGCCTGCCAGCAGAAGATGCAGTGATCTTATCAAATGACAAGTCTCATGCTAACAAGCATTTGACACTACTGATCACTCCCTCCTCCTTGAAACACTCTCTCCCCTCGGATTCCAGGATGCTATGCCCTCTGCTTTCCTTCCTGCCCCACTGTCTAGTCTCCCTTGTTCTTCGTCCTCTCCCTCACTGCTTGGAGCGCCCCAGGGCTCAGCCCTGGTTCTTCTGCCCTATTCCAGAGGTCCTCTTCCCTTCTCCAGCTGCACTATCTTGCCTAATCCAGGGTCATGGCTTTAAGTACCATCTATATGCTGACAACTCACAACTTTACACCCCCAGGCCCAACCTCTCCCCTGAACTCCCAGCTCATATATTCAAACTGCCTGACATCACTTGAATGTCTATATGGCTAACAGGCAGCTCAAACTTAAAATGATAAAAACTACCACCTGCTTCCTCCTATCCCCTCAACTGACTCGTCCTGCAGCCTTCATTATCCAGTTATTACCAATACCATCTTTAACAGGTTCTCAGGCCCCAAACCTCAGTTACGCTTGACAACACACTCACTCTCATATGCCACATCTAATCCATCAGCAATTCCTGTTGGGACTACCTTCAAAATGAATTCAGAGTCCGTGAAGGGGCTTCTCACCAGCTCCATGACTACCACCTGGCCCCAGGCCACCATTCCCTCCCCGTTGAGATTGCTATCAAAGCTGCTTCCACACTGCACCTCACAACCCATCTCGACAACAGCCAGAATGGTCCTATGACAGTCTAAATCAGACAACGGCACCCCTTTGCTCAAAATCCCCCAATGGTTCCCTGTCTCATTCAGAGTAAAAGCCAAAGTCCCTACCATGGCCTCATGGCCCACAAGGCCCTGGATGAGATGCATACCCCCTTCTGTCTCTCACACACACACACCCCCCCCCGTCATTATCTCTTTCAAACTCTTCTCCCACTGTTCTCCCCATCACTCCCTCAGTTCCAGCCATATGGGCCTCTTTGCTGATCCTGGAACACAACAGGCATGTTTCAACCCCAGGGCCTTTGCACAAAGGGTTCTCTTTGCCAAGGAGGCTCTTTCTCTAGAGAGCCTCATGGCTCAGCTCCTCATCTCCTTTTCCCCTCTCCAGTTTTACTGATATAATTGACATTCAGCACTGTATAAGTTTAAGGTGTACAGCATAATGATTTCACTTTCATACATCATGAAATGATTATCACAATAAGTTTAGTGAACATCCATCATCTCATATAGATACAACAATAAACAGGAAAAAAATTTTTTTCTCCTTGTGATGAGAAAGCTAACGTTCATACATAACATACAGCAGTGTTAATTACATTTTTCATGTTGGACATTACATTCACGTACTTATGTATCTTATAACTGGGAGTCTGTACCCTTTGACTGCCTTCATTCAATCCTCTTTCCCCCAACCCCCACTTCTGGTAACCACAGATCTTACCTCTTTTTCTGTAAGTCTGTTTGTTTTTTTCAAGTATAACTGACCTACAACACTATGTTAGTTCCTTTTACACACATAGTGATTCAATATTTCTACACATTTCAAAATGATCACCACGTAAGTCATTATGTCACCACACAAATATTACATAGTTATGGACTATATTTCCCACACTGTACATGTCATACCTGTTTTATTTTGTAACTGGAAGTTTGTACCTCTTAATCTCCCTCACCTATTTCTCTCCTCCTCCCATCCCAGTTCCTCACCTCTTTTATGTCTTGCCTCAAATGTCACCTTTTCGGGACTTCCCTGGTGGTGCAGTGGTTACAAATCCGCCTGCCAATGTGGGGGACACAGGTTCAAGTGCTGGTCCAGGAAGAACCCACATGCCGAGGAGCAACTAAGCCCTTGCACCACAACTAGTAAGCCTACGCTCCAGGGCCTGTGAGCCACAACTACTGAGCCCACGTGCCACAAATACTTAAGCCCGCGCGCCTAGAGCCCATGCTCTGAAACGAGAGAAACCGCTGCAATGAGAAGCCTGCGCACCGCAACGAAGAGTAGCCCCCGCTCATCGCAACCAGAGAAAGCCCGTGCACCGCAACGAAGACCCAAAGCAGCCAAAAATAAGTAAGTAAATAAATGTATTTAAAGAAAAAAGTCACCTTCTCTCTGAGGCCTTCTCTGACCACTTTATTTAAAACTGTACACACACCCAACAAATCCCCCACACTTCCTATCCTTCTTTCCTCCTTTTGTTTTCTCCTCTAAGTACTTACCACCAACACACTATAAAACATTTATAGTGTCTATTTTTTCCCTCCATAATGAAATTCCATAAGGACAAGGATTTTGTCCATTTTGTTCACTACTGTATTCCTAGCTCCTAGACTGGTACCTGGCAAGTAGTAGGTGCTCAGTAAATATTCAAATGACCGGTGCTCAATTCTCCTCTTGGGGAAATTCCATGTTCTGTAAACCAACCTCAGCTAGACAGCAGCTTCCCAATGTTGATTTCAGGGGGTTTGCCAGGGCCCGAGCTACATCTGTTCTGACTGTCAAGCTATTTTGACAAAACTGAAAGTGAGAAAGCCAAACACCCTAACCCCTTTACAGCCAATAAATGGAAGGTAAGTAAATAAATGAAGAGAGAGAGCAGAAAGGGCAAAGGGTAGGAGATCAAGTGGCAACATCTCCAATGGGAGAAATGTTCAGGCCACTTCCTTCAGATCACCATCAAATCACTATCCCCGGCCCTGGGCATCAGCTCAGAGAGTGACCAGAGCTGCGGGAGGTGAGGGAACAAATGCTGGGGGAGGTGTGCGGAGCGGGCTCTGACACCGGCTATGAGGTGAGCTCAGCTAGGCCCTTCCCTCCGCCTACAACCCTCCAGGCCCACAGGCATTCTTGTGTGTTCCTCTGGTTGCCAAGCTCTTCACTGCCTTCATATTTGCTGATCCTTCTGCCTGGATTCTCTCTCCAGCTTCTAGACTTATCCTTCAAATCCCAGCTTAGGTGACATCAAAGATACCATCCCTGCACCCACCAAGTAGGTATTTTTCTGTCCTCATACCCCAGTACTCCTATTCACATATTTACTGAGCCATAAATAGGTCTATATGCTGGGGATGAAGCAGTGAATTAGACAAAAACCCTTCCCTTCATAGAGCTTACCTCCTAATGGCAGACGGGGACTATAAGCGAGATAAGTAAGTAACACATATAATATCTCAGATAGTGCTAAATGCTATGGAGAAAAAGAAAGCAGGGAAGGAGGATAGGAGTGTGGGGGAGGATGAGTGGGAGGTTGAAATTTAACCAGGGTGGCCACAAAAGGCCTCCTTGAGAAGGTGACAGGTGACACTGCCTTGGGAAAAGGCTTCCAGGAATAAAAAATAGTACAAAGGTGGGAGTGTGCCTGGCCTGTTTGAGGAACAGCAGGGAGGCGATGTGGCTTGAACAGAGTGAGCTATGAGGGGGACAGTGGGTTATGAAGTCAGAGGAGAATGGAGGGGGCCTTACAGGTCAAGGTAAGGATTCTGGCTTTTACTCTGAATGAACTGACAGCCACTGGAGGGTTTTAAGCAAGAGTCCTGAGATCTGGCTTACACTTTAACAGATGTGAGCTGCTATGCCTTGTTTCCCTTGTGATTTATCCGTTTTTCTAATTCTTACATTTGTTTTCTACTTCTTCTTTGTCTTTCTCCCCCACCAGAATGTGGTAAGCAACCCAAGGGCAGAAACTGTCTGGCTTGTTTACCTGTCACCACATTTAGCCCAGTGCTAGGCACACAGCAGGGCTCAATAACTACTGAATGAATGAACGAATGAATGAATGCATGCTGGGCATATGAAGGCTCTGTCCTCAGTGTCTCAGCATCCAGCCACCCAGCCCTTAGAGGTCAGGGAGTGAAAACAACAGAACAGACTCAACAGCTGGCTGTAACGAAATTTTGTCATTCTACTCTAAATATGCTCAGGACCCTAAAAGCAATTAGGGTGTGATAAAATGTATGTGCCACCCAAGGCTAGGCCTCTACAGAGCTCAGCTGTAACGAATGTCTTCAGTGCTGAAAACCAACCCTGAAGGGTTGTTTTTAAAGCTTTTTTTTTTTTTTTTTTTTTTTTTTTAACTTTTTGGCCTCACCATGCAGCTTGTGGCATTTTATTTCCCCAACCAGGGATCGAACCCATGCCCCCTGCAGTGGAAGTACAGAGTCTTAACCACTAGACCGCCAGGAAGTCCCGGTTTTAAAGTTTTTGCGACTTGACTTCCAAATCTAGCATCTTGCAGCTCAAGTCCACAGAGGACATGCTGGATCAGTGACTAAGGCATCCTGGCTGATGATGCACTCTGGGCAGCCTGCAGTCAACCAGCCACACTGTTACCTTAACTAGAGGCCTTCCAACTTCAGGGAGACCCTTTTAATGGAGGTCAGAGGTCAACCCCACAGCCAAAGACCCCAAAAGCATGAGGCTTGAGAGTCTAGAAACATAGCCAAGCCCTTCCTCACCTCCATTAAATAAAAGGAGACAATTCAAGAACAAGGGATTGGGAAAGGAAAGGTGGCCACAGAGGGTACAACCCCGGGCTCTCAAGGGGTCTACACAACCTAACAGGCACAACTATACCACAAATGCAAAATGAGAGCCACAGTGTCACATACTTGATGGGTTTGTGAGGCTAAAACAAGTGAACACACACAGAGCTCCCAGCAGTGCCCTGCCTACCTAGTGGGCTAAATGTTAGCCACGTTTACTACTACACAGGGAGAGCCATCACCACCAGCAGCGCCCTGCTGCTCCCCAACCCCCAGGTCTCTGGGGGCCCTGAAGCACTCTGGTGGCTGGCTGGCTGGCAGCAAGAGTAGTTGAAGGGTAGTTAGTCCCACCACTGGGCAGATTTCCCCCTACCCACCTGGGGTGACATGAGGATGGACAGATCATCTTGGAAGTGTTTTGAATTCCTTAAGAGTCCAGGAATCCTAAAAATTCAATGTAATATTCATTCATTCACCAAACATTTACTGAGCACCTATTATGTGCCAGATATTTCACTAGGCGCTGGAGACACAGACAGTTAAGACACGTCCTCTTCAAGGATTAAGAGCTGTTTACTTAGAAGACAGCCAAGTACACAGACGATGACAACCCACTGTGATCGATGCCACAAGACATGCAGTTCAGGCCTGCAAGGTGGGGGAGATGATCAGATGGGAAGCACGGAGCAGTGGTCTAGCAAAGGAGGGGGTGTGTGTGTGACAGGAACTGTGTTCAGGAGGTGGGAACAGCACAAAGCAAAGACACAGAAGGAAACAGTTGGGGCTGGCAGAAATGGCAAGCAGCTGAGTCTGACTGGAACTTGGAAAGAGTCTGCAAGTGAGGAGTAGGAGAGACGAGGTAGGAGAACCCAGCAGGAGTCAGAGCTCAAAAGGCCTTGAAGACCACGCTAAGGACTGTGAGTTTCAGCCTGACAGAAATGAGGACCCACTGATGGATATTCAAGCATCCATTGTGTAAAAGGATTCCCAATTGCTCAAGTAATAGTTTCTCTCCGGATTTATTTGTTCCTCTCTGTGTGATGAGAAAAAGAACACAAAAACCATTCCAGGCTGTGATAATTTATCAGTGACCTTAGGCAAAAAGACCTGTTCAGAAAAAGAAATACCTAAATGCCCCTTTAGCTTTCGGAAATTCACCAAAGCACAAAACTCACTGCTCACCACCAGCACATCAGGCTTTGATGCCAGGCGTGGGGGTTTTCAGGAAGTGAGCAGTCAGGACATGCAACAGCTTCAGAGGATGACTAGAAAAAGATGAAAGTCCAAGCCCAGAGCCAGCAGGACCAATAGACTGAACTTGTTCTGAAACACTTTGAGGAAGTGAAACAAGAAGGATGGGAGAAGTCCTGTGTACATAAAGGTCTCTGTCTGCAGATGGAAGTAACACCCCCCAAAAACCAGGCCCCCAGTGGGCATCAACTGCCTAAGGTCAAGACATCCACCACAATCACAGGCTCTGCACAAATGTTCTCGTCCAACCCCTACATGTACCAGTGTTCAGGTGCGGGGGGGCGGGGCGCAAGGGGAAGGTATTATTTTAGACCTGAGGTAAAGAAGGCTCCAGGTCATCACACTATCAAGAAGCTGCTGAGCTGGGACTGGAACCCAGGGCTGACTGATGGGGAGTCGAGGAGTACTTTCTCCATCACACCTCTGAGCTCTTCAAGTTGCTCAGATGAAGCCTCTGCTGAAACCACACTCAACATATAATCTCTACACAATCTCCGAGGGATCTGAATCTTTGAAAACTAGTGAAGCTGCTCTAAGTGTTTGAAGGAGCCTGGTGGGCTCAACTCTGGACAGGGAGCCAGATGCTCTGAGCTCTGCTCATGTTCCTACCGTCTGTGACAAGTCACTTCATCTTAAATCCTCCCTTGGAAGGATGGGGATACGGTGACAATATTAAGTTTCTGTGAATTCAATGGAACTAGGAGAACAGATCGTAGAGTTTAAAAACAGCCACTACCGTAATATTTATATCACAGCTTTCTTCAGAAGCATGTGGAAACCCTCAAGAACTCATTAAGGCTTGTAATATCCAGGAGTTGACAGGAAGTCAGCAGGTCTGTGTTATCAGGGAAACTGAGGAAGAAATGGAGCAAGTGTCTGCAAAGGAATAAGGCTCAGACTCACAAAGCCTAAAATCCTCTGGCCATGAAACCACCTTAAAAGCTCCCGGGCAAGATGTGGCTACCCAGCCAATAAGCCATGGGACCTGTACTTTTCTCAGACACAGACCCTTCCCTTGGGAATGTTCTTCAAGAACCTAGGGCCAAAACATCCCCTAGGGGTCATGTGGTTCCTCTCTTCACTCCAAAAAGAATGCAGCTCAACCACTCTCAAGAGAGGCTCTGGATATTTTTAAATTCGTTTCATGGCTAGCCGGCTTTATGTCTCACAGTTCTCAATAGTCAAGAAAAACTTCCCCTCTTGCCCTGAAAGGTAATCACTTACAGCAATAGCCTGCAGGGCTGTTTCATCCTAAAGAAAGTGAATCAAATGCTCCTCCCGAAGGTTAGATGAGAAGCAAGAAGGCTACGTCTTCATGTAGATGCAAATAAATTTAATGGCAGCTAAAGATTATTAAATAGCCCCTATTCCCCAACCTTGCTCCGGCCTCTCCTTTGTCTCTGCACTCTGCAGGTCCCTGAGAGCCTGGGTAGGAAGCCTGACTCTTGTCTGTACCACTTGATTGACCTTACAGGTGTGATTTCACCTCTCTGTGCCTCAGCTTCCCCGCAGATAAAATGGGGATAACAACAGCAGCTACCTCACAAAGGCTGCTGAGAAGCTTAAATGCAGCATTATAAGTAAAGTGCTCAACACACAGCAGGAGCTCAGTGACCAGTAGCTAGCATGTCCATCAGTAGTTCTGGCATTATTACAGGTGTCCCCAATTAACTTGTCTGCGAGGCGCCTACAGACAGACCAAGCCCAACCCCACCCTAGAGCGGGCGGCGGCGGGCCGTTTATTAATTTTTCTTTTTTTCGTTTTTGAACCTTGGTAAAGAGATAAGGCCCTGAACGACGAGGAGGCCCCCGGAGAGCCACGGGGGTGAGCGTGCAGGGGGAACCTGTGCCCGAGGAGAAGTTTCCTGTCTGGCCAGGCGCAGGCTCCCCCGGGCCTAAGTCTAGGAGTCTCCCCGGAGGGCGCCTGTGGAGGAACTGCGGACCTGGGGCTGCTGGGGCGCAGGCCGGCGGCCAAAGGGGTGCGAATGAATGAACCCGCCGCCCTTCTGCCTCGCGCCTGCCTGGGAAGCCACTCTAGTCCCTCCAGCTTCCCGTCCTCTCCGTGACCTCTGACCCCAGAAACCCCTCACCTCAGACCCCCGACTACCCACTCCACTCCTTCTCCGGCCTCTCCGGGCTCCCCGCTTCCTCACCCCCAGGTCCGAATGGCTCCCGGCGCCACGGCGAGGCTCGACGCGGCAGGAAAATGTCCGCGGCCTTGTTCTCCCGCTCTCCTGGTGCGTCCGTGCCGCCGGCCGCTCCGAGCCTCGCGGCTGTCACCTGCCGGGCGGAAGTGAGCTGCCCGCGCGCGGGCACTTCCGGTGGACGCACGGGCTGGGGGCGGGGTCAAGGGTGCCACCCGGGCGGGGGTGGTACCCGCGGGGCGGGGCGGGGAGGGGGCGGGACCAGGGGCGGAACCAGGCGGGGCGGGGCGGGGCCAGAGGGGGCGGGCCCGATCGGGATTAACACGACACGTTGCTACTCTGCCAAGGTCTCGCTTAGAACGCGGAGAAGAACCAGGCAGCTAAGCGTTAAGTAATTTAACGTGATGGAGATGGGAAAGGTCGTAGCGACTTTAAGGTCCATTTCGCCTCTGTGTTACAGACGGGAAAACTGCGGC
Source organism: Hippopotamus amphibius kiboko (assembly GCF_030028045.1). Lineage (NCBI taxonomy): Eukaryota > Metazoa > Chordata > Mammalia > Artiodactyla > Hippopotamidae > Hippopotamus > Hippopotamus amphibius. The sequence goes on along the minus strand of NC_080193.1, from coordinate 4,924,245 downwards.
TCTGAGAGCGGCAGGTGTTGCTGAAGATCACTTACCTTGTGAAGGGAAGAGTTAAACTAGAGCTGTAAGCCTTGCCTAGCGCTTGCGGCCCTTCAGCGCAGCCCTTCGGGGAATTCCGCGCTGTAGGGGAAAACCCCAGACCCTCCAAGGAACGCGTCACACTGTCCCATTTCCCCTTTTGCTCGGTCGGCCAGGACCTCAGTTGCTGTAGCTATCTCACTCCCGACAGTGGTACTATTAACTGTCTCCTCCTGCTAGATAACTTCTGATCATCCTCTTTAAACTATCAATTCCTCGCTACTCTTTAAAAATGTTTACAGGTCAAATAATGTCTCCATTATAGAGAAATGGAAATATACTAGTAAGCAAAAGGAGGTAAAAAAAAATCATCTGCAATCCCGCCTCTCTGAGACAATCATTTTTAACATTTTGGTGAATATCCTTCCAGACTCGACACGTCATTCAGTGTTTTTAACGCACCAAGATATCGGTAAAACTTTCCCAAAACGATAAATACATTTCTATTTGGTACTTTCCAATACCTGAATAGAATTCTACACTATGAATGGCAGCACTGTTCTCAAAAACAATCCCGTACCGTGGTACACTTAGGTTGTTCACCAATGTTTTAATACAAAATGTATTAATAAATAAATGTGCATAGCCAAGTCTGTATGTCCCATCTAATCCAGATATTATTGTTTTACTATTTAATATAGTTTTATATGTTTAGTCAGCCTCAGATACTTTTTATAAAATGTTATTTTTTACATAACTATAGACTTACAGGAAAGTGCAAAAATAGTACATGAAGGGTATCATGTACCATTCACCCAGCTTTCCTCCATGGTGGGACATTTTATATATTAGTAGTATAATATCAAAACCAGGAAACTGGCATTGGAACAATGCCATTAACTACATTACAGACCTTATTCCACTTTTAAAATCCTTTTCTGAAGTAGACAGGAAGCAAATAGAATTCTATATGTACATGTCATGTTCCGCATGCTATGCACAGCTGTCTGGAGGAACCAACTTTCCGCTAATGATAAATGTTGGCAAATGCCATCAGCCTCCTTGGGAAACAAATTTTCACTGGAATGTAAGATGGAAAGAGAAGAATTAGCCAACAAAACAAACCAAGAAACATAAAGGTACCAAGCTGAACAGCTTATGTGAAAGTCACAGGCTAGTGGTAGAAGCAGTCAGAGTTTGAAGATTTCCAAGGAGACAGAAATCACTGTCAGTTTGCTCAGGAAGGACATCCTGAGGAAGGTGACATATGTTCTAGGCTTTGCCCAATAAGAACACAGTTGCATAGGCTGAGAGAGAAGGAAAAGGTGACCCAGGACAACAGTGCAGAGGCAGGAAGGCAAGGGAGCCACACATCTGGGTCCTTCGGAAAGCATTTCCCAAGACCCTGCTCTGAATCATGCCCTCAGCTGGGTGTTGGGTAGTCACACCGCTGAGGCAAAGGCCCTGCTCTTGCTGACCCTACAGTTTGTCTGGGGAGGGTGACAGGGCAGCAGACGCAAGTGTGATTGGTGCTCTGATAGGGGATGGGCTGGGGGCTATGGAGTCCAGAGCAGGAACTGCAGAACAATGAATGTTTATGGAGCACTTACGGTGGGCCAGGTGGTGGGCAGAGGGTCTCATTTCCTTCTCACTTCAGCCCCACTTTAATGGGGAGGGGGGTTGTTGCAACTTCAAGAGCTTAAGCCAAACAGTGTGTGAGGGGCAGCGCTGAAGGCCTGGCCCCAGAGCCCCAGGATATGTGCCCTCACAAGTCCCACTCATTCACCTAAAATATATCTGTCACTAAGCCAGCTGTATTGGCAATACAACAGTGAGCAAAAGGAGGCACAATCCCTCCTTGGGGCTGTGGTGGAGTATGGGAGAGAGACAAAAGGACAATTATAACACGACTCAGGGATGGCTTCCTGGAGGAGGGGACATCCAGCCTGAACTGTGAAGGATGGTATTCCTGCTACTAACAGGTACCATAAACCAGTCACCGCACTTGGATTTTTCACATATTAACCCACTGAACTCTCCCAACAGTTCAATCCCATGACTGTCCCCAAGGAAAGATGAGAAAGCTTAGGCCCGTGGGCAGAGCCAATTTCTCCCCCACTTCCCTGTGAGCCTGGGTCTTCTCTTCCACAGCTCAGCCTGGCAGGAGAGTTAAACATATGCTACTAATGAGAGGAGGCACAGCTCAGTGCCAAAGGCCGGATAATTACAGCTTACAGAGGTGGGAGACGGAAGCAGGGAAAAGGGGCCTCTGGGGGCTTCCCTCTCCACCCCCACCACCAAACCAAGCCACAGTCACACGGCCTGAGTCACACTCACCATCAAACGCTGACAGCTGAGGCTAGAACAGTCCCACCTGGGGCACGTGTGGTCCACCCTGGCCCTCTGAGACCCTGGGCCCAGGAGGTGCCCCTTGTTCCAGGATGGGTGGAGCAGAGCTGATGATGGCCAAGACCACATGGAGACAGAACCAGCTTCTCCCAACAAATACACCGTTACTAACAGCAACATCTCGGGAATTCCCTGGCAGTGCAGTGGTTAGGACCCCACGCTCTCACTGCTGAGGGTGTGGGTTCAATCCCTAATGGGGGAACAAAGATCCCACAAGCCACGTGGCGTGGCCCCCCCCCCAAAAAAATAAATAATAGTAACATCACCTCCTAGTTGGAGGAGGATGTTTTTAAACGTTTCTCCAAGCCCTATTCATTTTCTACCCTGCCCTACTGAGCTGGCTGATGTTGGACAGGCCTGTCCGCTTCTTTGGACCTCGGTTTCTCCTCTCTGAGAACTCTGAACCCATTATGGGCCAAGTACTTTGTATACCCTTGACCTCCGTCACTTGATTTAAACCTTGCTGTTCTCAAGAAGTGGGCACTACGATAACCCCCACTTTACAGGTGAGCACACTGAGGCCCTGAGAGGCTGAGCAACTTTCCCAACTTCACAAGGCAACCATGCATGGAGCTGGGAGTCCAGGCCAGGGCTGGTGACTGCAGGGCCAGGCTTTCTCTCCTCGTTCCATCCTTACCTGCCTATGAGGTCTCATCCAGTCAGAGGAAGGTGGTGTCGAGAAATGACCTGGTGCTGTGTGACCTTCAGCAAGTCCCTTCCACTTTCTGACACACAAAAGCCCAGAGCACGCCCTTCCCACCCTCCCTCCACCCTGGTGCATAATAAAAATATGTTGAACAAATTTAGTAGTCTTTCCACCTGTGCCCACTAGAGGGCGCACAGGGGACGTTAACTGCTGCCCTTCCCTTCCAATGTAATTGTTGCGCGTGTAGCCCCACATCACGCCTTTTTATTACATGTCTAAACCTTCTTTCTAGATTCTTCTTCTTATGTGATTGCTATTCCTCTACTTCAATTTCTGTGTGCTTGCTGTTTCTGTTGTTTTTATCCTACACATTTCTAAAAGCTGCCGCAGAGCCTTTCTGGAAGGAGGCAGGAGGTGACCTTGTCCATAGCCTCCCTGAGTAGGCCAGTCCCACCTGCTGAAGGTGGGTAGCTCTATATCCTTCCTGCCCAGGCCAGGACTGGCACAGCCTCCAGGGCAGAGGGGCCTAGAGTCTGCCCCGGACACCCTCCTCTGCTGCCCCCATCTCTCCCTTGTTACACCATCCCTGGGCTTCCCAGCAGCAGAAAGCTGCTCACCCCTCCTGGTTCCACCACCACCTAAGGCTGCCTCTCAAAGGGTGCTGCCCTCCTCTCCCAGGTGCCCTCGAGAGGGCTGGATGACCCTCCACAGGTGCAATCGAAAAGGTCCAGGCTCTGAACCACATCTGGGTTCAAATCCCCAGCTGGACCTCACTTTCCAATTTGGAAAATGGGGCTGATTGAGCCTTCGTGCAAAGCTGTTACAGAGATTAATTTGTAGAACGTCTGTATAGTGCCTGGCAACCTATAAACCCTCCTTCAACGGCAGCTGTTGTTTGTATTAATATTAGTTCAGCTCAGCCACTTCCTGGCTGTGTGTCTGTGAGCACATGACTTACCTTCTTTGAGCCTCATCTTCCCCATCTGGAAAGTAGGACTAATACCCTACTTTATATGGATGTCAAGAAAATTGCAGTACATATTGTAGGTAATGTTCTTAGAGCCACACCTAGCAGGAACTAAATAAGCATCACAATTATGGTGATTAAATGCCACAGAGAAAGTGTCAATAAACTCCAATACAGAAGAGCTGGAGCTCATACATCATTCTTTGATCACAATCTACAAAACAAGAAATTAATAATAAAACCAGAAAACTACCCCTACACCTGGCAAATAAAACCTTTTCTTTTAAACAATCCCTGAGATGTCTGGGTCAGGTAGTGGATTCAACATGGGCATGTGATTCTGTTCCCTTCTGAAATCCCACTAAAACAGCAGTAAGGGAATTTTTAAATCTTGATAAAATATATGTAACATAAAAGTTGCTATTTAAGCCATTCTTAAGTGTACACTTCAGTGGGATTAAGTACATTCACGTTATTGTACAACCATCACCACCATCCATCTCCAGAACTTTTTCATCTTCCCAAACTGACACTGTAAACCCATTAAACACTAAACTCTTCATTCCCCCTTCCCTCAGCCCCTGGCAATCACGATTCTACTTTCTGTCTCTATGGATTTGACTATTCTAGGTACCTTAGGTAAGTGGAATCATACAGTATTTGTCCTTTTGTGTCTGGCTTAATTCACTTAGCATAATGTCCTCAAGGTTCATCCAGTTGTGGCATGTATCAGAATTTCACTCCTTTTGATGGCTGAATAACACCCCACTGTATGGACAGACCATATTTTATTGTATTTATCGATTCATCTATCGATGGACATTTGGGTTGCTTCCACCTTTTGGCTCTTGTGAATAATGCTGTAGAAACATTGGTGGATAAATACCTGTTAAGGTCCCTGCTTTCCATTCTTTAGTGTCTCTACCCAGGAGTGGGATTGCTAAATCAGATGGTAATTCTATGTTTGTGCTTTTGAGGAACCACCGTCCTGTTTTCCACAACAGCTGCACCATTTTACATTCCCACCAGCAATGTACAAGGGTTCTACTTTCTCTACATCGTCACCAACACTTATTTTTTGTTTTTTGGATTTTTTAAAAATAATAGCCATCCTAATGGGTGTGAAGTGGAATCTCATTTTGGTTAAAGGGATTTTTTTTCCCACAAAGGTGTAAATCTGCAAGAGCCATGAGAACAAGAAAGCAGACCCTGATGACAGCACTAGAAGGCAGAAAGCAAATGGATAAAAGGTTACGGACTTAGCTGAATCCTGAGCACAAGGAGGGGAACTAAGAAGCAATCCAATTTATTTATTTTATTATTTTTTTAGTTTATTTTATCGGCTGCGTTGGGTCTTCGTAGCTGCACATGGGCTTTCTCTAGCGGCGGCAAGCAGGGGCTGCTCTTTGCTGTGGTGCACAGGCTCCTCATTGCAGTGGCTTCTTTTGCTGCGGAGCACGGTCTCTAGGCATGCGGGCTTCAGTAGTTGCAGCACATGGGCTCAATAGTTGTGGCTCATGGGCTCTAGAGCACAGGCTCATTAGTTGCGGTGCACAGTCTTGGTTGCTCCTCGACATGTGGGATCTTCCAGGACCAGGGCTGGCACCCGTGTTCCCTGCATTGGCAGGCGGATTCTTAACTACTGTGCCACCAGGGAAGCCCTATTTTATTATTTTTTTTTAAATCTTGGCCTTGCCACGTAGCTTGCAGGATCTTAGTTCCCCAACCAGGGACTGAACCCGGGCCCACCGCAGTGAAAGCGCCAGAATCCTAACTATTGGGACCGCCAGGGAATTCCCAGAAGCAATATAAGTTACACCACAGAACCCCAAAGATTCCAGGAACTGGTGGCACCAGAAACTTCTGAAAGTGGAATTGAAGAATGAACTGAAATGTAGAGGATTGATTCAACGTCTGAAAAGGAATTAGACATCCCCAGATGCTTCCCCCACTCTGCACATCAGACATATGCCCCCCCTCATCCAGCAGAAGACTGACGTTCACTCTCAGAAAAGAGGAACGCAGAGGGCCCTGGCCCACAGAGCACCCCACAGTGGAGAGAGGGAATTATAGTAAAAACTGGAAGGAAATAGGAACCCTGGGCCTCGAGGACCACAGTGGACAAGCCTGCTCCTGTCAGAGCTGTCGCTCAGCCATCAGTGCCTCGCTTAAGGCTGAGGAAGCAGCCAGGGATCACCAGGCATTTGAGGAATGCATAAGTCAGAGGCCAAGATGACAAACAAAACAACATAGATAGGATCTAGACTAGTTGCTGTGGACACTTAGATTATTCTGGAAGGAAACATCAGAAACTGATAACAGTGATGCCTGTGAGAAAGGGACCTGGGTAGTTGAAGGACAGGGGAGGGAAGGAGATTTTCCACTGAACTTCCTTTTGAACCTATAAAATTATTTTCTAGGCTTACAGAGAAGTTACAAAAATAGAGTGTTCCTATTTACCCTTCACCCGGCTTCCTCTAATGTTTACAGCTTATCTAACTGCAGTACAAGGATCAAAAGCAAAATATCAAAACTGTTGATACGACACAATTAACTAAACTCTAGGCTTTATTCAAATTTCTCCAGTTTTCCCACTAATGTCTTTTCTGTGTCAGGATCCAGGATGCCACATAACACTTCGCCATCACGTCTTTTTCGACTCCTCTGGTCTGTGACGGTTTCTCAATCTTTCCCTCGATTTATCAATGTTAAGCATTGTGCATTTTTGGCAATACCACAAAAGTGCCCTTCTTGGTACGTCGTATCAGGGGATACGTGGTACATAGTCGCCGTGTATCTTATGACAGGTGATGTCAACCATGGTCACCTGGTTGAGGTTTTATCGGTCATGTTTTTCCACTGTAAAGTTACTATTTTTCCTTTGCAATTAATAAATATCTTGTGGGGAAATATTGTGAGAGTATACTATCTTGTATCACACTTTTCCTCACTAACTTTAGCATCCCTCGGTGGTTCTCAACTGCAGAAGTTATTACTATGATGTTTGCCTAATGTTGATTTTCTATTTCCCTCATTTCTTCTACATTTAGCAATTGGAATTCTATTAAGAGCTGCCCTTTCTTTCCCATTAATTTACTTATTCAATTGTTTATTTCTGTTCCTATTCAATTATTTCTTTAAATCCAATTATTCCCCTGAGGAGCTCATGAACATTTTTTCTGAGTTATAATCCAATTCTATCCTTATTTATTTTGTGGATCATTTTTTCCAGCTTCAGCCTTTGGGAATTCCTTAAGGTTGGCTCCTGTCAACAGCCCTCATCAGTTTTTTTTGTTTTGTTTTGTTTTGTTTTTCAGCACTTCCTTACTTTCTGGTACCTCAAGAAATTTCCAGGTTCTCCATCAACAGATGAATGGATGGAGAAGTGGTGTCTATATATAAACACACACAATGGAATACTATTCATCCATAAAAAAGAATGAAGTTTTGCCATTTGCAACAACATGGATGGATTTGGAGGGTATTATGCTAAGTGAAATAAGTCAAAGAAAGGCAAATATTGTATGATACTTATATGTAGAATCTAAAAAATACAACAAACTAGTGAATATAACAAAAAAATAAATAGACACAGATATCGAGAAGAAACTACCGGTGGGGAGAGGGAAGGGGGGGCGGGGCACTGTAGAGGTAGGAGAGTAAGAGGTATCAAATAAAACCATTACACATAAAATAAGCTACGAGGATATATTATACAACACAAGGAATATACCCAATATTTTACAATAACTGTAAATAGAGTATAACCTTTAAAAATTGTGAATCACTATATTTTACACCTGTAACATAATATTGTACAGCAACTATACTTCAATTTAAAAAATAGGGTTAAAAAAAAGGAGTCCTTATTCATGGAAGATCCAGTGCTTCAATAAAATCAATACAACTTTGGATTAAAATATCTGAAATGGGGAATTCCCTGGCAGTGTGGTAATTAGGACTCTGAGCTTTCACTGCCAAGGGCCAGGGTTCAACCCCTGGTCAGGGGACTAAGAGCTTGCAAACCATGTTTTGCAGAAAAAAAAAAGTCCCATCCCATCAACCACAAATTAAGCTTTGAGGTTATAGAGTCACAAACTTTCCCCAGAAAACCCTTCAAATACCTAGCCACCATTTGAAAGAAAAACGGTTACACATTTTGGTAATATTAAACATTTCTTCTGCTAAAAAAAAAAAAGATGTTTCCAGGCCCATCTTGTATTTTCTCTGCCCCAGCACTGGCATCAACCATTTTTCCAAACAAATTACCCTGGGATCATGACTTTATTAACTACAGATTACACTTGTTCACTGTGCTTTCTTCAGGTTAATAGTAATGAGGTTACCTGAACACAGCATCCGGGGTGTGTTACATGCATTTTCTTCCATCCTTATGTCACCACTGCAGGCTGTGTACCATGATTATCGACGTTTCACAGATGGAGAAACTGAGGCTCAAAGCTCAGTTCGTCCATGGTGGGTGGAGACTTTGAGCCGAGGTCTGTGGGCCTCCAAGCCCGGACTCTTTTCCCTGATGGAGACTGGAATTTAGGGAGAGCACGAGGGAACTGACAAGTCCACATCAGCATCTAAAAGGACCGTGATAGATGCCTCAGAGGCTGTGGTGGACACGTAACGTGTCACTCTGGCTAGGCTGAGTGACGTTTCCCAGAGCTCCCTTCCCTGAGTGGGTCCCAGGAGAGACTCCTGCACGAGACTGGGAAGGCAGAATCAAACAGTAGTTCTTTTTTGTGGCTCACATGCTTGGAGGCAGATTAGCTGGCTCACTTTATCTGCGTGCGGCAGGGGCAAGGCCTGCCACTGCCCCACCTTGCCCAGGGTTGGGCCTTAGACTCTGACTTTCTAGGCCAGTTGTGTGTATTTTGCTCTGTGAGGGAGGGCCCTGACTTCTCCAAGACCCCCATGCATACCGTCAGGGTCAACAGCACTAAGAACTGACCTGGGTTTCAGTCTGTCTGCATGGGCTTGTGTCTGTGGATTCCAGCACATTCTTGCTCCCCTGCTACCTTACATCCATCTGTCCTTTCCAAAGCCTGCCCCGTGGCTTCAACCTCCAGCATCAGACTCAAGGATACAGCCTTCCAGAGACAGCTTAAGCAGCCCCTACAGTCACCTAAGTTCAAACACCTGCGACAAATCCCTTACTCTCTGTGGCCGGGTGTTTCCACTGGAACCCTAATTGAAACAAAGGAGAGACATTGGTTCAGGTGGGCCCTGCTCAGGGCCTCCAAGGGTCACCAGCTTCGGGGTCCTCCCACCAGGCCTGCTCAGAGCCCAGCTTTCCTACCTGTCCTGCAGCTGTCAGTGGAGGAGGACAGACTTTCCCCAGCTAGTGCTGACAACAAAAAGCTGTAGTTACCTGCTGACCCATGGGCCACACAAAACAAAAGGAAACCCAGAATCCTACATAAAAGTCAGATGCTCTGTGTCATAGCGGGTATTTTGGTAAATGGACATCCTGGAACCGGGGCACCCTGGGGACAAAGCTGGTGATGGACTCTGTGGATGGGGACCACCACTGGGATGGGGTCATCTGCTCTCCAGGAGGAGGGTGGGGCCTCAGCATCCAGGGCGGAACCCTGCTCTGGAACTCAGGTGGGTAAAGAGGCTCACGTGCGCCACATCTGTGATGGCCTGACTCTGCAGCTCAGGCCCTGGATGGCCACCAGGGGGCGCTGAGGCCATGCCCAGGAAGGCAGCGACGTCCCTAGGGCTGTCAGGTGACTGGGAGGTAGGAAGAATCCAGAGTAGAGGCGTGGGGGTCTCCAAGGTCAAGCAGGGCAAATGCCAGCTGTACCTGCAGGAACTCGGTGCTTTGGCTCCACCTGCTCCCCCTTGGGCAGCTGGAGTACAGAGCTGGGTTGGGACCCCTGGGGGGGGGTCAGAGGGGTACACCCTGGGAAGGCCTGAGGCTATCACCACGCAGGGTGGAAGGCTGGAGATGGCAGGCCTCGGCAGCGTGAGGATTTCTGTTACTCCTTCACTGCTTACCGATCATGTGACCCACCAACCGCTGTTCAGGCCTCAGTTTCCCCACCGGCACAATAAGCGGGTGGATTGGAAGATCATTCCGGTGGCCCCCAGCTCATCAGTAATAATAGAGTTGATGGTGGCGACGGTGATGGTGGTGCCACTTGCCAAGAATTCATCATGTGCCAGCCTCTACACAAAAACCACGTAATTGGGACTTCCCTGGCGGTCCAGGGGTTAGCACTCCATGTTTCCGCTGCAGGGGGCGCAGGTTCGATCCCTGGTCAGGGAACTACAATCCCGCATGCCGCGTGGCACGGCCAAAAAAAAAAACACACACGTCATTTAATTGGACTGTCCCTTACTCTGCACAATGACCCCATAGGGTGGGCACAGTTCATTCCCATTTCATAGATGAGGACATAGGGGCTCTCACAGCTGGAAAGGAGCTGAGCTGGGAGACAGCACAGCCAGAAAGAGCCCAGCCCAGAACCACACGGACCTGGGCTTGGACCCAGGGTCTGCCGTTTCTATCTGTGTGACCCTCAGCAAATCACTAGCCCTCCCTGTGCCTCTGTGTCCTCTGATGCCCACTCCACAGGGCAGCAACGAGGACCAAAGGCGGCAGTCACGCCCAGCTCCTGGTGCCCAGGGAGCACACCGTGGACACTGATCATTGTTCCAGACTAAATGCGTCTATGTCTGTGGTCGGGGTTGCACCACAGTTCACTGGATGCCACAGCACTGGCTCTCCAGCCTCGGGGTAAATCCCTGCAGAAGCAGGAGGTGAGATGCTGCCTGGGTTGAGAACTCCCATTTCATGACAGGCTCAGGTTGCTGCCTGGAGGAGCCAGGTAGCCACAGCTGCACATCGGGCCTACCGGCGCCCAGCAAGCTGCCTGCCCAGCTCCCCAGCCAGGTGGGGCTGCACAGGCATTCTTGCCTCACCCGGGCAGCAGCCTCTGCCAACCCATCCTGGCAGGCTCATAGCCAGCCTCCGCCCCCAGGATCTCACCAGACTCTCTCAGCCCCCCTGCCAGGCCCAGCTGGCACCCCAATTCTCCACCAGGTCCTGGGAGAGCCCTATAACCAGACCTCCGACAGCTGCCCCAGCCTTGGGGGTCTCCAGAGCTGCTGATCCCAGATTGCCAGCGCAGGATGGGAGCTGCCTCTACCAATCTTCTGCAGCTGTTAGAGAGTGAAAAAGACTTGGAAGAAGCTGAGGAATATAAGGAGGACGTTTAGTACTGGATTCAGTGACGTTAGAAGCCCGAAGCTTCTCTGTGGAGCGTGTCTTTTGCATTCAGTCCTGGGATCCATTCCACATTCATTATTTTTGACCACTGCTGGGTGTTCAAAGTAGTATGAGAATGTGACTCTTTTTACGCAGTGCATATATTTTTCTTTGTCTAATTTAACATGCCAAGTAAATGAGTTCACCTAATAAAATTGCTTCTTTGGTACTTTAAAAAATGGTAAATGTTATGGTATGTGAATTAAATCTCAATTTTATAAGAAGATAAAGTTGTGCATGGCCTCAGGTGAGTTTTTTACCCTGCTGGTGCCTCCTTTCCTTCCCCTGTAAAATGGGGACAAGATGTTTCCCTTTGGAAGTCACTGGGAGGATTTACTTTATAATGAATGTGGAGCACTCATCACAGTGCCTTGCCTGCAGTGGGTCCCCAGTGAGGGACGTGGCCGCTGTGGTGCTGGTGAAGCACCAGGATGACGTCCACCTCAGCCCCTGCCAAGCCATGGGGGGACGGCCAGAAAGAGGACACTTTCTAGGGCCACTCACTGTGCGGCAGGATGTCAGAAGCCAGATGACCCGGCCCGGCTGCGTGATTTGGGGCAAGTCATTTGCCTTCCCTGAGTCTCACAGGGGAGATGATCATAGCACCCTTCCCACCTGCTACACGAGAAGATGTGAACAAAAACCCAGATGTGAAACCGCCACGTGCTGCATAGACGCCTACACTGAAAATAGCTCTGAGAGGGGAAAAGTCGGCTGGTCCTGTGTGTCAAGCCCACCCCTCTCCCATCTGCTTTCTGCTCCTTAAGCTGCCCGAGCTCTCCCTCCCCGTGCTCTGTCCACAGGCACTGGTTCTGCTGGCAGAGCTCCAGTCAGCTGGGAAGCCGCGGGGAACAGCACGTGCACCGGGGTGGGGTGGCGGGTGGGGACTCACCTCGGATGCTCAAGAGGCCTGGAGAGCAGGGCAGGAGAGCACCTCCCAGGCCTCGCCAGGATGGCAGAGTGACTTGAACTCAGGCCAGGGCGGGAATGCCCATAGAACCACTTCTTCGTTGGGTGTCTAAGGTGAGAAGGCACTTGTCTACTGAAGCCCCAGTGTGCAGCGCCCCAAACCCACAAATAATGGAACCCCTCATTCTCACGAGCTACCCTTTAGACGATATTGCTTTAGTGTTCCCCCAGCCCTGGCTTCCTGCCTGATGCCTCAACCAGGAGACATTCCCTGGCAAGGGGACCCAAACTGGCGGATCCCCTCGCCCCAACCTGGCTTACCTGCCTGGGTACCGAGCATATGCTGTTCTCAGAGAGGATGCTGCTGGCGTCTATGTTGGGTCCCTGAGCAGTAGCGTCTGGTGGATGCCATCGAGGGGTGGGGCTGGCGGTGTCCCTGGTCTCCCTGGTCCGCAACACCTGGCTGCTGCTGGAGCTGCGGTCCTTTGCACATAGAGTCAGGGCAGCCCCCTGGGAGTGTAGGGTCTACGCCCTGTGTTCCTCCCTGCGGCCTTGCCAGCACCTGGCAGGGCAGCTGGGGCTCATGAGAGTAGAGAGTGAATGAATTAAGGAACGGCGACTCAAGGCTGCATTTGGCCTGTGGACCTGGGGGACTTGGGGGCCCTCAGTGGAACTGGGACCCTGGATTTGGGTCCTGGCTCTGCCTGCCCCCACTCAGCGGCTGTCGGACCTTGGCCAAGTTTCTCGACCTTACCAAGCCTCAGTTTCCTTTTCTGTAAACTGCGGAGAGTAATAGCCCCAACTTCCTGGAGCCGATGGAGAGAAGTGAGCCCAGCCAGGGACTGTCACAATGACCCACCCCAGCCAACACCCCCCTTCCGGAGCCACCTGGGCACCACCACCTGGGTGCTAGAGGTGGGTTTGGAGGTGAAGGGGGATGCTGAGCTGCTCTCAAGGATACTAGCACGAAGCCCTGGCGAGGAGGCTTCTGTGGATGAGGCTTCAGGAGCCGCAGCAGGGAGCCAAAGAGTGAGCCCCCCCACTGGCCTGTTCTATGGCCCTGCCCTGTCCGCATCCAGCCTGGGGTGGCACACGGCCACCAGCAGTGCCGCCCTGCCACCCTCCCGTTCCCAGCTCCCCCTGAGCCAGCCTCAGAAGGAGCCTTCAAATATTGCCCCTGCCTGAGCCCGTCTCAGAACCTGGTCCAGTTCTCCACCTGGCACCTGCCCCCGTGACCTCTGCAGCCTCTCCACCCCCCACCCCCACCCCCCGAGCTCCGGCCATAGGGACCACCTGTTGACCTCCTTGTGTCGTTCCACCTGTGCTGGTCCCTTCTGCTCCTCGATAACACCTCCTGAGCCCCCAGACTCAGCTCAGCTGCATCTCCTCCAGGAACCTTTTGCTGCCCCTGCACTGGGCTCCCACACCACCTTGTGCCTTTGTCCACCTAGCCCGGCCCTTCCCACCCTCCTCAATGGCTGGATTTGTGGTTCTGAATCAGAATCACCCCGGACTGAGGCTCAGTGTGTGCCAGGCACTGAGCTGAGCTCAGTGACCTCAGACAAGCCCCTTCACCTCTCATTAGAAGGGGATGCCAGTGCCTCCTTCACGGGGTGTGGGGAGGGGCAGAGGGGCTTATGCTTGTCAGGTGCCCACACAATACCCTGGAGCAGGGTTGTCATGGTTACCAAGGGGCCAGTCCCAGGACTGCCCTCTGACACCCCCTCTAGGTGGGGAGAACTCCCCAGACTCCCTCCTCAGCTCTTCCTGCTGCCTCCCAGGCCACGCAGCCAGCAGGAGTTTGTTCTCTGCGGGGACGTGCAAACTCCCTTTATTTTTATCTATTCATTTACTTACTTATGGCTGCACTACAAGGCTTGCAGGATCTTACTTAGTTCCCCAACCAGGGATCAAATATGGGCCCCGGCAGTGAAAGTGCCGCGTTCTAACCACCAGACCGCCAGGGAATTCCCTGCCAGGCTCCTTTTAAAGCCTGACGTTTAACCGCCACCTGAGCCGTGTGTGCCTGTTCCTCCCATGTCACTGCATACTCCTGTCTTAGCAGCTGGGAGCACGCACTCTGGCACCAAGTGGGGCTAAGGAAATAAAGTCTGTTGAGCTGAGGGAAGAAATGACATGGTTGAGCAGCAGCTTAGGGTGGTCTGGTTTCACTAAAATGCCTGGGCCCCCCCGTGCCCCCCTGGCCCTCTGTCCCCAGCTGTTTCACCAGCCGTGAGCAGGCCTTATTGCCTAGAATTTTCTGCTCTTGGCAATGTTACAGAAGCCCTCCCGAGCGGATCTTCTTATTCCAAGATCAGCCCACACTCACCCACACTTCTGAGCCTTTATCTAGGCTCTATACCCTTCCTGTGCCCCCTACCCAACCTGTACCACACCCTCAGCAGCCCATAAGCCTCCTCAGCCAGGGAGTCCACCCTCTTTGAGGCCAAGAATTCAAGGGAAGGAGCTTCTCTTGGCCCAAGGCTAGGTCTGAGGAAGGTGGTGCCTGGGAAGGGCGCCCACGGGCAGGAGGCCTGTGGTATCCAGACTCGTGGGCCTTTATTGGGCCCGCACGTAAGCGGAGCTATTTCCTAATCATTTCAGAAACACAGGTTAAACCCACACGGACCTACAGTACAGCACAGGGAACGCTGCTCAATATTCTGTAATAACCTAAATGGGAAAAGAATATGAAAAAGAATAGAAACATGTATATGGCACAACTGAATCACTTTGCTGTGCACCTGAAACGAACACAACATTGTTAATCAACTATGCTCCAATATAAAATTAAAATTTAAAAAAAAGAATACAGATTTAAAAAAATGTTCTCCCCTTAACTACAAGAATGATGTGTGCTTGTGGTTAAAAAAAAAAAAAAGTTCAAGCACAACAAAGACGCCTCCCTCAGCTTGCATAGGTCATTCCTGTGCCTGGGTGCAGCCCTTACCCCCCCGCACCCCCGCCCTGCCCCTCCCCAGGAGGGCAGAGGAGAGTGGCTCTGATGAAGACAGAGGCTCGGGCACCAGGCACACGAGGCTCCAATCTGCACGGTACCGCTGCCGGCCCCACGGGCAGGCTCCTGGCCTCGCTGAGTCACTGTGAAGTGGGAGGAATAACAGGATCCCTCCCGGGGATTGTTGGGGGGACGGAAGGCTGAAGTGTGGGCACACACAGCACTCAGCACAGCACCCGCATAGGAGACCATTGTTCCTGCTGATGTCAGACCCTCCTACTGCAGCTAGAGAAGTCTGAGCAGCCCAGGCTCTGTAGAGCCCACTGGCTGTACGGCTAACATTCACAGTGCGGTAGTAAGAGCCCAGCCAGGCCCGGGGCTCAGCGCCCTCCTCGGGGTCTGGGTCCCAGCACCAGCTCTGTGTGTGTGTTTGGGGAGGGGAAGGGTCCTGATCCCAACAGCGCCCTCTGACCCCTGCCCCCCCGCCCACCCCCACATCTGCCCCTTGGAGGACTTTTCTGAGCCTGGTGGGGCCAGGCCTGCCCAAAAGCCAGCCCATTGCGGGCACTGCAGGCAGCATCCTTTGGAACTGCTGCACCAGGCTTTTTCTCTGTAAACTCCCCAGCTCCTAGGGGCTGTAAATCTTCTCCCCACAGGGACTGCAGAGGCGCCGGCGCCGGGCCGCTCAGGCAGGGCTGATTCCCTCGCCCTCCTCCTGGCTCTGCAGGGCGCAGCTCCTCTCCGGGGGCCCCGGGCTGGAGGCCCAGGGCCAGGGGACTGCAGCTTTCTCGCCCTCATCCTTCCAGGCCGTCCCTAGGGGCTGGGCTCTCCGTTCACCTTGCTCTTCCTTCTCAGCCTCGCTTTCTCCATCTGAAAAACAAGAGGCTTGGGTCTGAATCTTTTTAAATATCCTCACCTGATGCTAAGATGACACTGTAAATCAACTGTACTCCAATAAAAATAAATTTAAAAAAAAGATCCTGATGAGAGGCATAATCACTACCCCTAAAAATTGCTCACACACGATACACAATTTTGCACCAAACTTCACCAGCCGCCTCCCCCACCAGATCTACCACGACTCTGGACTCTGCCCGGTTGGGAACCTCTGTGTCTCTAGAGCTACTGTTATTTTCAAAAACTAAGCCGCAAATCAGAATGTATCGTATCATCTTTTTAAACATAAATATTAACATTTACTTGTAAATGCATAGGGAAATCTAGAGGAATATAGATGAGAAATGATTCCAGAGCTTGTCTCTAGGGTGTGAGGGTTCAGGGGCTTTTACTGTGTACCTCAGACATTTTGGGGAGTGAATATTTTTGTAACAATTATATGCTATTTTTCGGGGTTTCTTTTATTCGCATTTAAAATATGATCCTATTATAATATCACCAACAGCCCCACATTCACCAGGCCATTGATTCTTTTGTTAGGTACATTGAGTCAACCAGGGACCCAGATGGTATTGCGGACTCGGGCACCTGAAGTGTGGTGAGCAAGGGATCAACAAAATTAAGACCATGACTTGACACAATACTGGGTTCCTACGGGCAAGGTAATTAACCTATCTAGGCCTCAGTTTACCTTCCAAAATGGAGTTTACCCTCAGTTTATGCCTCAAACATTTTCTTACTTTGCTAAGAAGGAAAACTAATTTTTTTTTTAAAGAAAAGACTCTTGAATGAGGCAGGCTCTTAAAGACCCTTCCCAGGTCCACAGTGGAGGCACTAGGTTTTGATACCACTTTTATTGCCCCCTCAACTTCTTCCCAGCTGAAGGGTCTCAAGCTGGACCCCCAGAAGGTCCCCACAAGACCAGGAGCTCAGAGGACGAGCGTGGCTAATGGAATCTGGCCTGGACTCTTGTGTCTGGCACCAGTTCAGCAATGGGGATATAAAAAACCCAGACATCACCTCATCGCTGTTTCATCAAAAAAGGAGACTTTCTCCCTGCACATCCCTGCAGAGGACAAATTCCTACTGGCTGCATGGCCTGGGAGGCAGCAGGAAGAGCAGAGGAGGAAATCTGGGGAGTTCTCCCCATCTGGGGGGTGTCAGAGGGCAGCCCTGGGGCTGGCCCCTTGGTAACCATGACAACCCTGCTCCAGAGTATTCTGTGAGCACCTGATAAGCATAAGCCCCTCTGCCCCTCCCCAGACCCCGTGAAGGAGGTACTGGCATTCCCTTCTAAGGAGATGTGAAGGGACTTGTCCGAGGTCACTGAGCTATACCCAGGATTTGCTCCAAGTCTGACTGACTCTGGAGCCAGTGCTCTCTGCTTCCTGGGAGCCAAGAGGCCAGTGGCCTAAGCACACCTCTCTTCAAAGGCCATGTGCAACCTTGGGCAGGTCTGACACCCTTCCTGGCTTCCGTATCCCCCAAATCCTCTGGATTTTCAGAGGAAAACTCCAGGCCACCCAACTTCTTCCTGCAGGCTAGCTCTGCCATAAGTTTACACGCTGGGCTTTCCTGGAAGGTTTGATCTGAACACAGGGCCTGACAGCCTCAGAAAGAGAACTAAAACAGAGACCAAACAGACAAACGGAACCCACAGAGGCCCAGGCAGTCTCTGAAAGCTACAACAGGAAGGCTCCCACAGTCCCAGATATCCAATGTGCTCTTTCTAGGGGCCAGTCCTGCCCCGCAGGCCCACCAGCTACCTGCTCAGTCCACCTGGCTCATGCTTTCCCCCTCTACCCCACTCTAAGGGACCTGGGGTCCTCTCATGCCTCACTGAGTGCAAATCAGAACACTGGGGACCCTGCAGGTTTCTCAGGACCCCTCAGCAGGGCGCCTCAAGACCAGTGCCCCAGCACAACTAGGCAGAGGTGGGCCTCACCATCTCCCAGCCCCCATCTTCCTCTCCTCACCCACTTTTTTCGGGGTGACTGCTGGGAGAGTGGGCCCAAGAGTGTCTCAGGAGAAGCTATGAATTCAGATTTTTATGCTAAATCATCTGGTTGGTTGTTAAATGTAGACAACAGGACTGGTTATTTGTTATGTGACCTCAAACCTGCCCTCCCCCTGCTCTGCTTGGCATCCCAGGGTCTGACCCTTGTGAACTACATTTCCCAAGCTCCTTTGCCAACTGGCCCTGGTTGGGTTCAGCCAATGCGAGGCACTGAAGGGAGACTGGCAGGTGGGCAGAGGCCAGGGTATTTCCCCCTCTCTGTGCAGTGGCTGGGTCTCCTCCAAAGCTCCATTGCCCTCCAGGCAGCCCACTCTCCAAGATTCCAGGTCCTGAGTTCCAGTAACACGCCCCCCACCCCCCCATTTCCTGATTAGTTTTTCAAAATTGCCCCTAAGGGGACTTCCCTGGAGATTCAGTGGTGAGGCTATGTGCTTCCACTGTGGGGGGCAAGGGTTTGATCCCTGGTGGGGGAACTAAGATCCCCTGGAGGGCCAGGAAAAAAAATTGTTCTCATGAAAGCCCCTAAAGTGGGTTCTGTTTTCCTGACTGATAAAGTAACTAATTCAAATCCTCCTTTTACCCCCACATTAAAAAAAAGAAAAAGTGGGACTTCCTAGGTGACGCAGTGGTTAAGAATCCGCCTGCCAATGCAGGGGACACGGGTTCGAGCCCTGCCCCAGGAAAATCCCACATGCCACGGAACAACTAAGCGCATGCGCCACAACTACTGAGCCTGCGCTTTAGAGCCCGCGAGCCACAACTATTGAGCCTATGTGCTGCAACTACTGAAGCCCACGTGCCTAGAGCCCATGCTCCAGAACAAGAGAAGCCACGGTAATGTGGAGCCCGCACACCACAATGAAGAGCAGCCCCCCGCCCACCCTGCTCACTGCAACTAGAGAAAGCCCGTGCGCAGCAATGAAGACCCAACACAGCCAATAAATAAATAAATAAATAAACTTATTTTTAAAAATGTAGTAAAAAATATATGACAAAATTTACCATTGTAATCATTTTTCAGTGTACAGTTCAGTGGCTCTAATTACATTCACAATGCTGGGGAACCATGACAACTGTCCATTTGCAAATTAAAACCTTTTGATACCCTTGGGGCTGAACCAAGCTGGTCTGCAGCCTACATCAGCCTGTGCAACCTTCACTTTGCAAGTGGCAAACACCCTCTCATGAATTCTTCCACCTGAGCATCCCAAAGCCCCTGACATTAACAGGAGAGGGAAGATGACCCCCATTTCACAGAGGAGGAAACTGGGGCGCAGGCAGGCCAAGGCTACTGACCAAGATCCCTGATTCCCAGCCCTGTGCTTCCTGTACCCTGCTCCCAGCTTCCTGTTAGCTCCCTTCCCCAACTCTCCAAAGCTGTGCGAACTCCCCCTACCAGGGGTAAACTCCTGCCACTGAGCTTCCCCACGAAGCGTCTTCCCAGAGAGTCGGGTGGGGGTGGGGATCCTTGGGGTCTGCATACCCAAGGACACCACAGAACTGGGCACCAAATAAGAGTAATAATAATAATAACAGCAACAATAATAATGCCACCTAATGTTTATTCACACTCCATTCCTCTGCATGTGGGAAAGAAAGAAGAGTTCTGAGGGTCTTGTGTCTGTGCTTTTCAGGGGTCAGATAGAAGCAGGGGGTGGTGGTGGAAAAGCTCAGGGCAGAGGCCTCCAAAATTAAAACAACCCAGCTACCACTTAGCAAGGGACGACATTCCCCAATTTGAGGTACTTTGTCTCTTAATCCAAATAGGGGCTCCTAAGGGAGGTGGACCCGCCAGGTTCCACAGCAGGAAGGGGTGGAGCCGGGACCCACACCCAAGTCAGTTTGGTCCCCAAAGACCAGGTCTGCCCTGCCTGCCCTGACGTGCCCATTCTGTTCACTCTGGCCTCCCAGCCTTTGCACGGGCTGTTCCCCCACACCGACTGCCTCCACGAGGTCTCAGATTGCGCTGAAGGGGTCTCCCCAGGCCTGTGCAGCCTTTCCCAGTTGCCAGGCAGAGCCCTGGACCAGTGCCCAAGCTCTGCTGCAGTCCGAGGAGTGGAGCCAGGCAGGAGGCTCACCAACTGCTAGGGCGGGGCAGGGAGCAGGACACAAACGGCAGTGGGGAGAGGGGCCCCAAGTGGGGGGACCGAGGCCTTCAGGGGCTCCACATCTCCACCAGGGCGTGGTGGACATTCTGTGTCAAGCTCTGAGCCACTCACAGGCCTGGGTTTAAACCTGGCTCTGAAGAACACACGTCCAGGTTTGCGTGTGAACACAGAATCCTGCTCTGAAGGACACCCGAGAAGCACCCTGGTTGCCTCCAGGGGAGGACCTGGGTGGCTGGGGACAGAGGCAGAGGAGGCAGACTTTTCAGTGTCTACCCTTTGGGCCCTTGGACTTTTGGTCAATTAATAAATAATTTAGAAAATTTAAATCCTGGATTGGAAAATCACTGTGTGACCCAGAGTATATCACTTAACCTCTCTGCGCCTCTATTTCCCCAACGGTAAAATAGTGTTAATTATAGCACTTACTCCATAGGGTAAGGGTAGAGCAGAAATAAAAGCATGCATGCAAAGTGCTTAGTATGACGCCTGACACACAACAAGAGCTCCTAGAATGGGATTGCTATTATTTTATTATTATTAGCCACTGCCCTGAGAGACCCCATGCAAGGGCCACTGCTATAGTCCTCTGTTACCTTCCAGGATCTCATCCTCTATATGGAGGCCTTTCCAGCAAATGCCAGCTCTGTTGCCACTAGCTCTGTGACTTGAGTAGATTGTGTCACTACTCTGTGCCTCGGTTTCCTCCTCTGTGAAACAGAGACACTAGAACCTGCCCACCAGCCACAAGACTATTAACAATCAAGATTAGTCATTCAACATTTCCCAGTGATCTCGGTACCGCACACGGTGCCCAGCACAGGGTGCCAGGGCGAGGGTGAGGGGCTCACAGTTGTGGGGGAGGGAGGAAGATACATTAACAAGAGAGAGAAAGAGAACTAAGAGAGGCCAGCTGAGGAGCCTAATCCAGCCTGGGGAGGGAAGGACAATAAGGAAGGAGGTGTTGCCACAGTGGAGCACTGAAGGATGACCAGGGGTTGGTCAGTCAGTTAATGGAGAAAGGGGGGACTTCCCTGGCGGTCCAGTGGTTAAGACTCTGTGCTTCCACTGCAGGGCACTCAGGTTCAATCCCTGGTCCGGGAACTAAATCCCACATGCTGTGCGGTGTGGCCAATAAATAAATAAATAAAATTTTAAAAAATTTAAAAAATGAGAACGGGGGTCAGAAAAGGAACAGCAGACAGGAGAAGCAGTAAGAACAAAGGCTGGAGGTAGAAGACCCAATGGGTTGTTCCAGAACAAACAGGAAGGAGGCTTGGTGCTGAGCACAGTGGGAAGCAGAGGAAAGGCTTTTGTCATGGACCTTAAAGGACTGCCTGGTTTCAGAGCCCAGCTCTACCACTTATCAGCTGTGTGACCTTGGGCAAGTCACTTAACTTCTCTGTGCCAAATAAGGGGAACAGTGCTTATCCCATACTGGTGCTGTGAGGATAAAAGTGAGTTAATTCATGTAAGGGACTTAGGACAGGACCTGGAACACAGCCCTGTTCTGCTCTGTCTTCTGCAGGCCCAGGCACACAGCAGCCTTCAAGGAGAGGATGCTGACTAAATATCTGCCAAGTGGACGAACAAATGAGCAAACAGGCTGCCAAAACTTTGGATAGTCCCATGGCCCCTTGCCCACCCCCAGCGTTGGGACCTGTCCTGGCCTCCCCATTTCCTGACCACTGAGCAGGGATCACAGATCACCTGGAGGCTCAGTGATGCCCGACCCCCATCCCCCATACACACCTGGGAACCATCTTGTCCACAACATGCCCACTGCCAGCCCATCCCCCATCTCCCCATCTCCAACATAGTTTACAGGTGCCTGGACTTGAGCACCCCAGGCTGAGGGGGCTGGGCTGGGCCTCAAAGGGGAAGGAGACCCTTGGTTATTGTCACCTGCTAGTACTGTGTCTGGCACGGGATCCATCTCCAATAACTCAGGTCTGACTCTCCGGATCAGAGGCTCAGGGAGGTGAGCACCAGCCTGGAGGGGTGGAGATCCCTGCCCTAGGCCATGGGGCTCCAAGGCTGGGCTTCTCCATAGTCCCCATCACCCACCCTGTCCTTTCTCTCTCCTGTCTGCCTGGCCTGGTTGCTGAGGTCCCTGTTCAGACACAGAGGGGACTCAGTTTCCAGGTGAGAGATTCAGGGTCGGGGGAGGTGGGGGAAAGTCAGAAGCAGGATGCTGGTGAGGACACCGTCAAGATCATTCACACTGTACAAAAGGGGACCCTGAGGCCCAGAGAGATTCCATAAGCCGTGTCAGGCTGCCCAGCCCATCCACGGCAGGGCTGGGATGGGATCTGGTCCTTCCTCCCCATGCTCAACCTGCTGTGCTGTCCTGGGTGCCCAGGGAAGCCCTGCAGGCTGTGGCCCGAAGCAACCTGACTGTCTGCAAACAACCTGATTCTCCCCAGAGAAAGGGGAGACAGGGAGTGGTTCACAGGCAGTTTGCTGGAGAAAGCCCTGGGGGAGCCCTAAAACTGCCATTGCAGCTGCGGGTCCAGAGTGGGGACTAGCGCCCAGCAGAGGAAGCCCGCCCCACCCCATGCCCTCTGCCACCACAGCAACGGGGATGCTGCAGAGGCTGCTGCGGCCCTGGCTGAGTCCCCAGCCTGGCCTGCAGCTCTGCAGAGGGAGGGACGTGGGAGGAGATGCTGAGTTGGGCTCGGCAGCTCTAGCTCCAGCCGCAGTGAGAGCACAGTGCCGGGAAAGGCCCACTGGGAGGTGACCTGATGACCTCACCCTGCAGCTGGGCAGCAGGAGAAGGCAGGAGGGGGGCTTCCATTCCCTGGCTGGTCAAGCCTGCAGGCCCAGGGTGACGTGGCTTTCGTGGCTGGGCCTGAGAAAAATGGGCAGGAAGGGGGCCTGAGACTGTGCAGAGGGGAAGCTTCTTCAGGCCTGGGGGCTGGGTCTGAAAGGGGAGGGGGCATTCAGACCCTGCCCTGGGGGAGCTGACTGATGGCCTGAGGCAGGGACAGGAGAGATCATTACCCTGACACAATTCACTATGTGATGAGATAGCTGAGGTGGGATCAAAAAAGGGACCTGATGTCGGGGGGGAGGTAGTCAAGGAAGGGAGGGAATACGGGGATATGTGTATAAAAACAGTTGATTGAACTTGGTGTACCCCCCAAAAAAATAAAAATAAAAAAAGGGACCTGATGGATGACGATTGTGACATTAATCACAGCAATAGTGACAATAATGATTGCTGAGTGTCAAGTGCAGATGCTGGGCCAGTCACTGTGAGGCTCAGCACAGCCCTGCGAGGGAGGCACTGTTTTTCCCCCTTTTACAGATGAGGTAACAGGATGCCAGCGTGACGGCCTGCACAGCTGGCTTGCTCCATCCTGGCCCCACAGACCCTTGTGGGCCCCTCCTCCCGGGCTCTGAGCTCCAGGAGGGCAGGGTTCTGTCTGCTGTGGCCCCTGCTCTTTCCTCCACCCACACCCTTCAACCCAACCTGCACTCAGTACACAAGATGAGTGGGTGCAGGAAGCTGGTCCCCGGGCGGGGGGTGGCGAGAGAGAATGCACACCCACCCCCCTCCCCGCTTCTCCAGGTAAGTGGACGCACATCCAACCCTGCAACTGTGTCTGGCAAAACCCACAGTCTGATCTGAGCCTCATGGTGTCTCAAGGGGCAGCCAAAGGCCTGGAAAATCACCCCCAATTCACTGATGAGAAAACTGAGGCTCAGGGAGGTTATGTGCCTTGCTTAGGGCCCTGGCCTGACCCTATTGGCCCTCTCTGAGGGAGGGCCGGCTTGCCACGGGGAATAAACGATGCCAGTGGTAGCTAACCTTCCGGGAGTGCTTACAATGGGTGGCTACGTAGCATCTCTCTAAACCTCTCAACCATGTTTTGGGTTTTTGGTGATAGTTGATTAAGATATAATTCCCATATCATACAGTTCACCCACTTAAGTGTATGCATCAATGGTTTTTAGTATATTCAGAGTTGTACAACCATCACCATACCATAATCAATTATAGACTATTTCACCACCCCCACCATAAACCCTGTACTCTTTAACTATCATCCCTCAGTCCCCTCATCCCTCCAGCCCCAGGCAACCACTAATCTACTTTCCTCTCTGTAGCTATGCCTATTTTGGATATTTCATATAAATGGAGACATATAATATCCAACAACCTTTTGAATGGGGTGTTATTATTGCTCCCGTTTCCCACATGAAAGTGACTGAGGCTTGGACAGGTGAAAACCTTACCAAGGGCCTCAATGAAGCAGTGACGGGTAGGATTGGAACGCAGGCTCCCCTGACCCCAGAGGCGCTGTTTTTGTCATCAACTCCCCCAGTTAGGGAGCCTGGGAGCTCACTGAGTACCCCTCTCCTCCCCTCCCTTTTACCTGGACCCACGGCCTCACCCCCAAATTCCTCCATCACACCCAGGGCTCCTGTCAGGGAAACCCCAGGCCCAGGGACCCCACCCGGTTCTCTCATGACCCCTGCTTTCAATCCTTCGGGCCTCAGCTATGCCACCCCCTTTGGGAAGCCCTCCCTGATTGCTCACTTTCTTGGCACTTCCAATGTCCATGTGCATCTTGCCCACAGAAGACCGGGCAGCCTGGCTTCCTCTCTGTAGTTGGGAAACTGAGGCCCTGGGAAGTGTCTGGGGTCACCCAGTTAGATCGGGCAGAGTGTGGACCAGGGCCGGATCCTTGACTCCTACGCCAATGCTTTTCCTCCTGGCTATTCCAAACAGAAAACCCTTGTCTCCTCCACCCTCATCCCATCCTGAAAGTGGCGTCATTGAGCCCATGCGAAAGAGAGGGAAACTGAGGCTCACCAAAGCTAGTGATCTGCTCAAGGCCACAGGCCCTGAGCCAGGACTCACCTGCTGACTCCCCAGCCTCCCCCACCAGATACAGTCAGGGCTCCAGTGTGTGGCTCCCACGGTTCCTGGACTTGCCCCTTCACCAATCCTCATAAAATTGGCTCCTTACTTAGTGAGGGGAGGAGCTGGGATCCCCGTCTTCTTCGTGTCTGTATCCCCAGTGCAGTCCCGGGCTTGGAACAGGTCTCAGGAATTGTTTGTTGAATGGATGATGAAAGAAGGGAAGGAAGGGAGGAAGGGGGGTGGAGGGGGTGTGATGGGCAGTTCAACCACCTGCTCAGAATCACAGGATGCCATTTACTAGAATCACAGGGTCTTACACCAACTCTTCTGACTCCTAAATCTAGAACTCCTTTGACACTTGGGGGTCTTATGCCTCTCGGGGAGTCACCCACACAATTCTGCACCCGGTTTTGAGGGTTCCTGGCCCCCTGCAGCTCATCCACAGGCCCCCAGGAGTCAAGTCTCCGTACTGCAGGTTGAGAACCCCGTACAGGCCACACAGCCCTGTCCTGGGGACACAACAGACATGAATACACTTCACCAGAGCCTGAAGCACAGCATGCACTTTGGCTGTTTGGTTTAAGACCACGAGCCTGCACTGAGCTGCAGCCCCTGGCACACATTGCGGCAGTTCTGACACCATTCCTCCACCTCCTCCGTCCTCACATGGCCGGCTGCCCCTCCCCAGGGGCTGCCACCAGCCAGGGATGTGCCGGAATGCTCGCTAATGCTATTTCAGCCCCCATCAGGCCTGGCAGCCTGCGCCCATAGCCTCCAGCCTCCGGGGCAGGGACTGCCTGCATCCCATATGTGGGTCCCCCGATGACTCAGCAGGACCCTGCCTCTCTTCCCTCATCCCTAACATCATCTTGGTCACAGCGGGCAGAGGATGGGCAGGGTCCAAGGCTCCGGAACTCTCCCAGTGCCCAGAATGGTGCTGCAGACACAATCGGTAACAGTTGTGTTTATTGAGGGCTTTCTAAGCCAGAAATGGTATTAGGACTTTTGCGTATGTTTTTCTACCAAATCTCAAATGAAGCTGGTCCTGTTACACCCCGTTTTACAGGTGCAGAAGCAGAGCCACAGAAAGGAGAGGTCACTTGTCCGAGGTGCCCCAGAGGGAGTGCAGGCATTCAGTCTTGGGTTGGCCTGAACCATTAATTACTGCTGATTGTCTGGAGGTGGCTGTTCCCCTTAAGCTGTGTAGGTGTCTGTCCTTGGAAGCCCAGCACCAGGAACGTTCTGAGTGACGTGGCAGATTCACATTCACTAGAATTTCTCAGAGGATGCAGAATCTGTGGCATTTCAGCTTGCCTATTCATTTGCAGTCATAAATTATTAAAGCCGGAAGGTGCCCTGATCATTGGGATTATCTAGTCTCCACATTTTACGAAGGCGGAAACTGAGACCCAGAGACCCAATGGACTTGGCCAAGGCGTTCCCAAGTCAAAGACAATTAGGAAGAAACCCAGGACTCTGGACACTATGTCAATGCTCCCTAAAATCGAAGAATGTGAGCTCAGGAAACAATATCCAGGGCCTTCCAGTCCAAGCCTCTCATTTTACAGAAGAGGAAATGGAGACTCAGAGAAGAGTGGGGTCTTCCTAAAAGCGATGTACATGCAGGCAGAGTGCACCTCCAATGGACCCAGAAGTCTCAGTTTTGTACTAGCAGTGTGAACAGACATGAGATGAGCTCTCAGAGCCTCATCTGTGAAGCGGCAACCTACAGTATAGGCTCGCTGTCGGGAGCATAAATGATGCTGGCCCTTAGGCCAGCACCCAACACATACTAAGTGCTCAATTCGAGGTATATATGATTAACACTAGTAGGCCCTTGTCATTTTCTCCCTCTGCCATCTGCCTTCCAGGGCAAATGTTTCTCCACACAGTACCGTGAGTAAGACTGTGGACTACTGCTTCAGCCACTTGTTAGCTGGGTGACCTTGGACTGGTTACTACTGTGTGACTCTGGGCTTCAAATGACTCATCAGTAAACTGGGGGTGGCAAGGACATACCAGACAGGGCTCTTGGGGAGTGGAAATAATATATGTGACAGGCTTCCTGCAAAGCCTAGCATATAGTAAGTGCTCAATATATTTCAGCTACCACTGTTACTTATCAAATTCATGGCCACGTCGCATGTCTGTCACATCTCCAGGCTGCAGGGCGCCTGCTTCACCCGGAAGGTTCTGGTCCCCAACCTCCAGAACGCTCCAGCGTCAGGAGTGCTCATGCAGGGAAGGAGATCTCAGAGCTCTGCACCTCCACGGGGACGGACCTCTAATTTCTCAGTGCCTGCCTGGAGATGGGAATTCCGAAAATGCTCGACGAAATCCAGACTTTTGCAGTTGTGGAAGTGCCCTGGAAGAGCCCCCATTTTATAGGTGCAGAAACTGAGGTCTGGCGAGGAGAAGGTTGCTGCCCGCAGACGCACAGGCGCCAGTACACAGGTCCAGGGCATGATGCTCCGGTGTCCTCGCTTGTGGCACGGTACCCCAGCGACGACCCCCTTCCCCAGGAGCCCCCGCCCCCGAGAAAGAGCGCTGGCCACGCCCCTCCCAGAGCCCCGCCTCCTTCGCTCGAGACGGTGCGCCCCGCCCTCCCGGCGGCCTCTCGGCTTCTGTCCGGGCAAGTCTCACGACGAAGGGAGCGATGGCAACCGAGGCCGCCGCTACCTTTCGAAGGTCTCCAGGGATGCTTCTGACCCGACGCCTTCTGACCAAGGCTGCGGGGAAGTTAGGTCCAAGTTTCAGGCAGCGCTCCGGGTTTCTCCGAGCCCGGGCTTCGGAGGAGCGCTCGGCAATCTTCGGAAGCCGTAGGGCGTGTTCGGATATTTCCGGCGCCGAGGGGCCAGGCTGACCGTGACGCGGACGTACCCGCCTCCTCCTGTAGAGGGCGCTGTCAAGCCGGAGAGCTGGCCTACTCTTTAGGAGGCACAGAAACCCACTCTGAAACCCTGGGGCCTCGGTTACTTCCTCTGGAAAATGGGCTTGATGGCAAGTCTTGTGAGGCTCCAGTGGGACCCAGAGAAATGTGTGAGAGAAACTAGCAGATACGTTGATAAATATGCACGCTGCTTAACTTGCCTCTGTTTGTTCATCTGCCATTAAGGGTCATTGAACCTGCCTTCCCTGTGCACTGTGTAAATTGTGAGAATTGCAAACTGTGAGAAAGATACCTGGAAAGGGCCTGGCACCTGGTAAGCACCCAGTAAAAGGCAATGATTGTAATCATGGGCAAAGCACCCTCCCTGCCAAGACAGGAAATAAAAGTCCATGTGTCCTGCTTCCAAGGACCTGCAGCTGCAGAACCAGAAGCAAGGCAGCTGCAAGCTGCAGCAAAAGCACTGGCTGGGAGTCAGACCTGCCACTGACCACTTGGGGCTCAGTTTCCTCATCTGCACAACTGATGGCCTCTAAGGCCCTCTGGGCCAGCTTCCTTGAACTCTGGGTTGTGAAACACAGTCCAAGATCTTCTAATTATAGATAGATACAGTGAAAGACAGTCTATAGGAAGTCACCACCGATTGGCATTTATTCATTCAACACGCTTCATTGAGCTAATACTCTGGTAGGTTCGGACTGAACAGATGAGGTGGGGTCGCATTCCCGGGAGAGGTCCAGTCGTGAGCAAAGACAGCGAGGTGGGACCAGGTGGTGGCATTCTAGAGCCAAGTTTTGTGCTTGGCAAGTGATTTAACCTCTCTGGGCCTCAATTTCCTCACCAAAGCTTTTTAGAGTGAATGTGATACCTAAATGAGATAATGTATGTAAAAGACTTAACAGCAGGGGCTCAATCAGTGAACTTGGAAGGTTGGTCGAAGCCAGATCAACATAGACAGTTCTGCTGTAGGGACACTGGCTCGGGAGATACATCCCCAGACCCCTCCACCAGAGATTCTGACTGAGAGGATCTGGGTGGGCCCAGGAATTTGCTTTGGTGACCAGCATTGAGGCAGAATTTTTTTAAAAATTGAATAAAAAGCACATTTTCCCCACTGACTCCCCCTGAGACACCAAAGACCTCAACGTCAGCTCTGTCTCCTTTCTTTCACCACTAACCTCCCCAGAAGCCGGAAAGGCAGTTCAGGCGCCCAGCAGCATTTACAACAGTGTCTCTGGTCCAGAGCGTTTACAACTGCTCTGGGATCCCGCAGTCTTCTGTCCACGATAGGCGCCTGGCTCAGGGCAGAGGAAGAGGTTTCAGAAACTTTCCTGACATGTCTCCCTGCTGCTGGACTTTGCTGCTTTTGGGTGGTGCCAGGCTGCTGCCAAGCCCTGTGTGTCCTTATGCAGCCTGACTTCAGAGGGACAGGCCAGGATGCAGCTGCCCCTCAGCAAAGCAAGCTTCACG
This sequence comes from Hippopotamus amphibius kiboko, assembly GCF_030028045.1. NCBI lineage: Eukaryota > Metazoa > Chordata > Mammalia > Artiodactyla > Hippopotamidae > Hippopotamus > Hippopotamus amphibius. Next base: position 4,894,806 of record NC_080193.1, on the reverse strand, counting down.
TCCCCCGAGCCCTGGCTGTACCCATTTGCAGGGGCCTCTTTCAAGGCCCAGTAATGCCTCATTTACCTGCCAACAGTGACCATCAGATATGAACTTTTACACAGCCTTCTCCTCCAGAATAAAGAGATGAAGCCTCACTGAACTATTTTTTTTCTGAGAGGAGAGCAATTGTGGATCCTGTGAAGTGCAGGAGGCCCTGCTGAAAGCCACAGCCCCTCCACCACCTTGCCTTGTGACCTTGGCAGGTCACTTTCTTTCTCTTACCTACACATCCTACTCTGTATTGGAGGATGAGTCGGCCAACCTAGGACAGTTGTTGTGGCCACCACATACATAGGTGGCCAGCACAGGGCAGGCAGGTGCTCACCGCAGAGAAGTTGCCAAAATTGTTTTCTTGATAACTTAGGATCTACACTGTGAACATCAGTCATGGTTCCATGACTGCTGTTTACTTATCCATCTCCTCAGGCTAGGCCATCCAGAAAGCTGTCAACTGCCAGTTCAACTTCCTGACTGTACTGCTTGGGAAGCCTCCTTCCCCAAGACAATGCCAGTTCTCAATCCCCCTCACTTCCACCAAGATGCTGGAAGGAACCCCCAGAGCAAAGCTCCAGCCACTGTGATAGAACTAGGAAAGTGCTGGGTCCAGTTCTAAAGCAGTGGTCCTGTGGGAACCCAGGTGGGCCTTCCCATGAATGTGAGAGGTGGTAGCACAGTCTTGTAGTTGAGCACACCTGCTGTGGAGCCCATCAGGCCTGGGTTTGAATCCCAGCTCCACCACTTACTAGCTGTGACCTGGGGCAAGCTTCCCAACCTCTCTGAGCCTCCATTTCCCAAACCATGAAGTGGGGATAGTAACTTTATCTATTTCATAGGGTTGCTGGAATGAGAGAGGTGAGGTGTAAAAGCAGAGGTACCTTGCAACTTTACTCCAATAAAAATTAATTTAAAAAAAGAAGAAATAAACGAAACAAAAAAAGAAAAAAGAAAAACTTGCATATGAGATTATAATGAGATGGATTTCAGTTGATGTGTCATACTCATTGTTTTGAAATAATAATGAACATGACTGGTTCAAGGCTTTAAAGAAAATACTTGAAGATCCCTGCAAAAATGTCAAACCATGAAATAATGCTTTTTTAATGAAATCATGTTAGTTGAGGCACAACTATTTGATTTTCATTACTGAAGCAAATAAAATGCATCCAAAAAAAAAAAAAGCAGAGGCACCTCTTCCCCTCCTTAGCAGAGAGCCTTGAGTCCTATTATTGCTTAGCCAATTGTACTAGGAAACAAGAATATAACAGCCCTAGAGTATGTGTAACTCCACAGGCCTCACCCAGTTGCTAGAACTGGTCCCTTAGGAAAAACCAATGAACCGTCTCACCCTCAGACTCAGGAACCACAGCTGGAGAATCATTCATCCGTAATTGCTTGCAAAGAGAACCAGAGCAGGGGAGATGAGGCGGATCTGTAAATCTACCCACCAGCTCCTGACCTTTGCGGCAGAACTCAGCCTCCCACCCGGTGTCATCCCAGGGCAGCAGACAGGTGGGTGGGCAGGCAGACCTGCTGCAGGCTTTCATCAGCTTTGGGCCAGTCCCCTTGTGGTTACAACTGTGGGTGGATACTAGGAGGGGGAGGCTTATGCAAAACTACACGTAGTTCAGTTTTTGCTGTCTGCTTCATAAAGGGAGTAGGGGAAGGGAGACTGCCTCTCCTTTACTATAAGTCAAGGCCTGCAAAAATAGGACACCTCTAAGGAGCGGGAGGAGGAAGAGAGGAGAAGGGGAGGGAAGGGATAAAGAGGACAGAGAAACTGGGGGTGGGGGAGAGATGGAAGGATGGGATAGAAGGAGAAGAAACAGAGAGGGGAAGGGAAATAGAGAGTATGTGGGGTGTGATGAACATCAAAGAAGAGAGACAAGGAGAAAGATAAATGCTTGGCACTTCACAAGTGCATAAAAATAATTGGTGAACTCAAAAAGGAAAAGGTATCACTGAGGTGAGTTTGCAAGCAATGCAGTGGGCAAGGCTTGAGCCCCAGCAAAGGTGACGACGCAGCTCAGGCTTGCTGGGCGGCTCCAAGCCTGCTGGGGCAGCCCTCCTAAGGCTCCGCCCGCCGGGAGCTGTCCAGACCCCTGGTGCTGAAATGCCCAGGTGCTCACCAGCTTCCCAGACAGGACTGCTCAGCCATTTGACAACTTGTTAAGCACCTACTGTATGCCGGCCATTGTTCCAAGGTCTGAGGAAAGCAGTACTGAATAAGACAGGCAGAAGTCCCTGCCCTTGTGACACTTACATTCTATGAGAAGAGACAAGATAAGACAGTAGAATTTTCCATGTTAGAAAAGGTCAAGTTCTATGGAGGGAAATAAAGCAGGAAGAGAATGAGGTTAGCAAATGCATCCCCAAACAGCGGTCACAGAGTGGTGACAGTGGTGCAGGATGCCCGGGCTGGGAGCTCCCATGTAAAGGATGTGCTGACATTGGGTCACAGATCACAGGGACTCTCAGCTGGGTGATCTGTCACAGGCCAGACCCCAATGCCAGCCAGCTGCCTGTTCCCTTTCTGGGGCCTCTCATTCCTCCTACCGCAGGCCATCTGGGCCCCTGCCGTGCCAGAGAAATGTGTTTCCACCCTCTGTGTACAGCACCAGCTTAGGTCTGGATGATTTGAGACCCTGTCACTGGGTCAATTCAGGCAACTCACTACCTTACTGTGGCCTTCGTTTACTCATCTAGATAACAGGGACAACAATCCTTGCCAGGTTTGAGGAGGTACCAAGGAGAAAGTGGTGGCTGCGTTCTCTCTGCTGTACACACCAGGGGATTCCCCCTTATGCAGGTCTCATTCTTCAGAGTCCCCAGTGCTCACCACAGGGTCTAATCCTGTAGATGCTGAATGAATGAATGAATGAAGTGAGTGGCAGCAATGCTTAGCTGATGTTCACCGACAGCTATACTGCTTTACCCTTCACACTGCAGCCCTGTTCCTGAAGAGCACTAACCTTGGGGGTACACAGGAGCCCAGATGGCAGCCCAGGGGGAACAGAGGCTGAAGCCCATATCTGAGTGGGTCCTGCAGTGTGGCCTGTGGACAACACCTGGGGACAAGAAGGGCCTGTGATCAAACAAATTTGGGGAACTCAGCACCTGTGGGAGATTCCCTATGTTCATCACCACGTCCAGGCTCCAAGAATTGCCCCAAGAGCCCTGTTTAATTCCTTTAGCTGTGAAACTCCTCTTTTCCTCTCCTTTTCGGAGGAACACTTATCATCCTCAAGAAGGTGGCCTGGGAAATACAAAATGCTGCACTGGGATTTGGGAAGGACTTGAGAACCCTTGTCCCAAAGAAACAATTTTAGAGGTCTATGGGGTTCTGAACCTCAGTGTTTTGTGTATGCCTATCACACAGTAGGCACTTAGTAAACGAACAAATGAATGAATGAATGAATGAAAATGCTGTTCTACTCCCTTTCAGATGGTAAGAATCGAGAGCAGGAAGATGAAAGTGATTTGAGACTCAAGGACTCAGGGCAGAATCATTTTTAGTCCCCTCTAGACTACAAGTTTGGCTGGAGAACTAATGGGACTTATTCATCCATCCATCCATCGACCCAATGACAATTCAGAGTGGTAAGTGTGAGGTGGTGGATTAGCACTGGGGACCATGGAGGGGATAACTGACTACATGTGGGGGTAAAAGGGATGGCTTCCTGGAGGTGAGCTTGAAGGGCCTTTTGAGGGGACTGACCCCAGGACTCTCACCTCCATGTCATTTTTTTCCAGCCACATGAATCATGCTTGGGATTTCTTGCTTAGAATCCCATGGTTGTGGCCCCCCAGCCTTGACAGAATCCATCTTGGCCCCTCCCCTCTTTTCCTCGGCCCCTGCTACCACTCCCCCTTGCAGTCAGCTGCTTATCAGCCTCCCCACACCCAGAGGATGCATCTGCATTATGCAGATGACTGAAAAGACCCACAGGAGCAGGGCTCTAATGGCAAGATTCCAAGCAGAATGACAAGTAAATGGGGAGTCATGTGAGAGCATGGGAGCCCTCTTCAAGCCCCTCAAATGCCATTCTCAGAAGCCTCAGACCAGACACTCACCTCCATCCTCTCAGCACCAACTGCAAACTTGCCCTTCTGCCCCCTGCAAACTGGAGCATGGCTGGATCTTTAAACAGGGGAAAAATGCTTCATCATGTTCTGCTTCTCCATGCAAAACCAGAAACTCCCTTCCCCCTCCCTCCTCCTCCCCAGCGCACTCTCCTCCCAGTAAAACGTGGTTAAAGGGACAGCACCATCACTTCCCCATCTCTGAGGGTCTGCTTAGAACCAGGGGTCTGGGAGTGATGTGGAGAGCAAAGAGAGAAGAACTGGCAAAAGTCTTTCCTGGGGGTATTTGTCCCCATCCTGGGGAGCCTACAGAAGGAAAACCATGTAAACTGAAAATGAAATGGGAGTTAATTGCCCGAGGGAGGCTCGGATCTGGGAGGGGCGTCTACACTGACTCCCCAGGGGGGTCTCAAGGCTCCCTCCTAGCTTCTGGCATCTAGGGGTGTCCCTTCAGCTCCCAATGGAGGGGGAAGACAGCCCAGGTGTGTATGTGGGAGAATGTCACAGAAAACAGGGGATCGGATCCCTAGCAGAATGTCAAGGGGCTGGGTCTCTGGTTGCCGGTGTCATCTCACTGCATCATTCACCCACCCCTCCTCAGTTCCCTATCTGCACAGCACAGGGATTAGGCAAGGGGGAGATGGCATTCCTCTACCATCCCTCAAGGGAAAGGCAGAAGCTAATTAACCCCTTTCTCCCCAACAAGAGTAGTAGGCCCTGTCCCTGGTGCTGAAGTACCAGCCGCAGCACGGCCCCCCCTCCCAAGGTACTTCACAAGAGCCAAACCCAAGAAAAAGCCAAATAACCACCAGCAGTTGCAGGGCCCTCTAAATACCAGGGCCCTCTTTTCTACCTGAATTAGGGCTTCTGGGGGTGAGGGACTCTGGTACCCCGAAAGCATCCCATCACTTCTCTTGGGGTGAGAAGGGAAATCTATCATGGCATCCACTTGTGGGTGTGGGGTAGAGACGACAAGTTGAAGCTGAGGAGATGGGGAGGGGAGAGGAAGGAAGATGGACTTCCTAGTTGTGGGAAAGTGTCTACTATATCCACGGGCAGTAGGAGGGTTCTCCTTCCCCAATCCTGCCAGAGGTCCCCCAAGTCAGAAGCTGCTCAAGTTGCAGCCTGACCCAGGGCAAGGTCCTTTCTTTGTACAGATGGGAAAACATAGTGGCGGGGGAGGGGGGACACAACTTGTCCAAGGTCATTTGCCAGCAACTTGGAGCTGACCTCAGTGTGCAGACCCTGGCCTAAGTGACTCCTAGCACCCCTGTCACTTCCCCCCACTCTACACAGGTGCCAACTCTCCCAACTTCATGTCCAGTTCCCCACAGCACCCCGCACTCTTGGTTCTCTGACCTTCACACACCCTACCTTTACAGGGGACCCTCTGCCCACGTCACTGAGGGTCCTCCTTGCTGGGGCTGGTTGTAGGGTCTCCTGCCTCCCATCCTGCAGAGATCATGGTGACCCTCCCCGCCATCTGGGCTTCCCTTCTCCATCCTCTGCAGTCTCCCACACCCCCAGTACAGGGCAGCCTTGACGCCCTCCCCAAATCCAGGTCCCCCTCCCCTATTCTGGAGGCGGCTGCAAAGTTCCTTGAACCCTCTCCGGCTGGCCCCTCTAGCTAGTAGGGGAACAGTGTACCTCCATTCAGGAATCTTTCATCTCTACCCTTTGTAGCAGCCCCCATGCCTCCGTTCAGGATTACTTTTCTCTCTGCCCTGTTCCAGGCCGGCTTCAGACACTCTGCACCCCCTATCCTGAGGTTTAACTATTAGGAAAAATCCTATGCCCCCTCTCATTCGGGAGTCTTCTCATTCCTATTGAGTCTTTTATCGCTACATCCAGACGGCATCCTGCCCCTATTCCCATCTGGTCTCCTCGCCCTCCCCCCATTTCGGGCTTCTTCTCTCATTCTGAACATAGTAGCAGGGTCTCCCGACCCGCACCCAGGGGGTCCCCGTAGGTCCGCTCCGGGAGTCCTCTATCGCCTGACTCGGCCTCGGTGGCGGGGGTGGGGAGGTCCTCTGACTCTGCGTGGTATATTCCCCTTCACTCCTTGGCTACCCTGCCCCGCCCCTCTCACTGCGGCGGAGCCGGCCGGCCCAGGGCCGCCGGGGGGAGGAGGCGGAGAGGGCGGGGCCCTCCTCCTCCGCTCCCCCACCACCAACTGCTGAGGGGCTGGACCCCGCCGGGCTGTATAAAAGGGCCGGCAGGCTCGGTGCTGCCGCAGTGCCTCCCGCCCCATCCCGGCCTCGGGCTCCCGCTCCGCCGGCGGCCGCACCTGCTCCGGCCAAGATGAGCTTCAGCGGCGCCGACGCGCTGCTGGGCGCCTTCGCGCCGCTTCACGGAGGCGGCAGCCTGCACTACGCGCTGGCTCGCAAGGGCGGCGCGGCTGGAGCGCGCTCTGCAGCCGGCTCCTCGAGCGGCTTCCACTCATGGGCGCGGACATCAGTGAGCTCCGTGTCCGCCTCTCCGAGTCGCTTCCGCGGCGCGGGAGCCGCCTCCAGCACCGACTCGCTAGACACGCTGAGCAACGGACCCGAGGGCTGCGTGGTGGCGGCGGCGGCGGCGCGCAGCGAGAAGGAGCAGCTGCAGGTGCTGAACGACCGCTTCGCGGGCTACATCGACAAGGTGCGGCAGCTCGAGGCGCACAACCGGAGCCTGGAGGGCGAGGCGGCGGCGCTGCGGCAGCAGCAGGCAGGCAGGGCCGCCATGGGCGAGCTGTACGAGCGCGAGATGCGCGAGATGCGCGGCGCCGTGCTGCGCCTGGGCGCGGCGCGCGGACAGCTGCGCCTGGAGCAAGAGCACCTGCTGGAGGACATCGCGCACGTGCGCCAGCGCCTAGACGACGAGGCCCGGCAGCGCGAGGAGGCTGAGGCGGCGGCGCGCGCCCTTGCGCGCTTTGCGCAGGAGGCCGAAGCGGCGCGCGTCGAGCTGCAGAAGAAGGCGCAAGCCCTGCAGGAGGAGTGCGGCTACTTGCGGCGCCACCACCAGGAGGAGGTGGGCGAGCTGCTCGGCCAGATCCAGGGCTCCGGCGCCGCGCAGACGCAGGCTCAGGCCGAGGCGCGCGACGCCCTCAAGTGCGACGTGACGTCGGCGCTGCGTGAGATCCGCGCGCAGCTCGAAGGCCACGCCGTGCAGAGCACGCTCCAGTCCGAGGAGTGGTTCCGAGGTTCGTAGGCGAGCTGGGGTCGCGGTGGGGTGGGCGCCCTCTGCTGGTCGGACGGCGAGGGGCCGGGTGGTGTGGCCTAGGGCGGTGGGGGGTCTCTGCATAGAGGTGACTGGGCTGGATGGTGCGCCGCTCAGCTTCCTCCTGCGAAGTGCATGCCCCTTAGTTAAAAAACAGTTTTACTCTGTGTCTCTCGTGGGACATCCCCTCCCTCTTCCCCGCAACTCTAGATTCTCCTTTGGCCTTCTCCAGGGTCCTTATATCTGTCCTTCACCTCTGAGTCCTCTCTGCTCCTTCTCCCAAGTTCAGATAACCCCACTGTGAGGCCCCTCTTCATCAGGTTCCCTCTACCGCTCCAAAGCGGTGCCGGCTTCTAGTCGCTGGGGGGCTCTTTGCCCTTCAAAGTAACATTCCTTCCTTGTCCAACGCTGCCCATCCCCCTTTCCTGCGCACTGCAGGGGACCCCATTCTCCTGACACCTATCAGGCTCCTCCCCACTACAGCTGGGAAGGGTGGGTCATTCTCCCTCCCCAACTTTCTCCCCAGGGGGACCATCATAACAACCAATTGGTGTCTGAGGCTGAAGTGGCCAGTGGGTCCTCTCTCCCCTTTAGACAAGCTGGGAGCCTCCCCAATCCATCTCCCTCCCCCAACTCCGTGCCACCCTGAGTCAGCTAGATTGCAGCTGCAGCAACTCTGGAGCTGTGCAGGATGACTTTGACCAACACTTTCATTCTGGTTTTCGTTTATTTTGGGGTTGAAAGGGGGGTCTCTTAAGTGGGCTTCTTACTATGGGGAGCTCCATGATCCTTCCCAAAACTGTCTGTAAAACTTCTGCATTGTTCTTGGGAGAGTGTACTGAGGCTTCAGTGATTTTCAAACAAGTCTGTAATCCACAGTGGGTAAGAATCCTCACCCACTTGGATGGTTTCTAAGGCTTTGCCAGTACTAGCAGAGAAAACAGAAAAGCTGGGATCCGGATGCATGGCTTTTCCAGCTCCTTCCTCTTCTCTGCAGTGGCAGAACCATCCCCTCCCCCATCTCTGCAGCAAGGCTCCTCCCAAAGCAAACCTCTCTGCTCTCCTGGGCTTTGCCCTTCACCCATTCCAGGACTTCTGGACCACCCAGTTGGCATCCCTTCTTCCTCCCCGACTCCCAAGACTCAAGTCCTGAGTGTCATTCTCTCAGGATTCAGGATGTTCACATTCAGGAAATTCAGACTAGTCTCCAGACCCCCACTGGCCCCTAAAAAGTCTTCTGGGAACCCGCAGCCCATTGCTCACAGGGGCCAGGGTGTGGCTGCCATTGGCACAGGGGCTCCTGTGTAGACAATGCGCAGCCAGGGGGAGGAAGGGACAGAGGAGCTGGCACACAGGCTCCAGGCTCTGCAGTGACCTTGGGCTCTGCGAAGCAGAAACCTGCAAGGAAGGGGCAATGGCTACATGGTGGCTCACAGCACCCTCCTGCCTCTAAAGGTCACAGACTCATTAACTTGTTCAACCACAAGCTGAGAGTTAAGCCGCATGGGCCAGGTTTCACATCTGAATTCCCAGCACTGCCAGGCCTTGCAGGGGAGCTGAACCAGGAGGACCAGAAATGTGGGCTTCCTTTGCCCTGTAGAATTTCCAGATCCAGTGTTTGGCGAGACAGATAGACACTAGATTTGAATCCCTGTTCTGCTGCTCAAACTGGCCTACTGGACTTGGCCAGTCGTCATTTGCCTGTCACAAAGGATAGGGTGAGTTAAGCTTCCAAGATGGCACCTGCACTCAGGAGGTCCTCAACCCATGTGTGTCACCTTCCAGATCTGGGCACTATAATCCAAATCCAGTTGTGTCTAACCCTGTGCCCTGCCTCCTTCTCCCCCAGTGAGGCTGGACCGTCTGTCAGAAGCAGCCAAGGTGAACACAGACGCCATGCGCTTGGCACAGGAGGAGATAACTGAGTACCGTCACCAGCTGCAGGCCAGGACCACAGAGCTGGAGACTCTCAAAAGCACCAAGGACTCGCTGGAGAGGCAGCGCTCTGAGCTGGAGGACCGTCATCAGGCCGACATCGCATCCTACCAGGTGGGCAGGGGTGGGGTAGAGAGCCAGACTGTCTCACCTGGTTGGGTGACCCCGGACAAGTCATTGCCCCTCTTTGAGTGGGGTCATCCTAGTGAAGACCAGGGGCCTTGGGGTCAGGCATACCAGGGTACCAGTATGTCTTTCTAGCTGTGTGACCCTAGGAAAGTTATCTGCCTCTCTGACTCTGAATTCCCTCAATGCAATGGAAAAAAAAAAAAAAGCTTCCTTTGCAGAGCTATGAAGCTGAAAGAGAGAGACAGGCTTTTCATGCGAGGAGTGGGCATGCTCACCAGGGTCTTGGTCATAGTGGGCATTCAGTAAACAATGACCAGTGTCTATGAGTGAGGTTAGCCTGGAGGAGGCCTTGGTAGATACCTCCCATTAAAGACAACTGCTACAAGAAAATGTCTCTCTTAAAAGAGCTTATTATACAAGTAATATATGGTGATTGTAGAAAAAGGAGGCAATAAAAATCAGCCATAATGATTCACTTCAAGCAGTGGCTAAGTGGGCTTGGGTCAGGGGAGAAGCTTCAGCTCGTATTTAGCATGCTTCTGTGTATCATCTCGGTATTCAACGACAGATGCCCCTCGAGCCTTTATTGTGTGGCAGGCACTTTGGAGCACTGGGGAAATAATAAGGAGTCAAAGCAGAGAGGACGCTGTTCCCACTGAGCCCTTTCTAAGTGTAAGATCTGTAAAAATCCACCCATCATCCCACTGACCTGTGATGACCATTGTTGGTGTCTGCTGTGTTTCATTCCAGACTGCTCCCCAGGCTGAGGTTATACACACAGCAGGATTTTTGTGCCAGGTGGCTTTTATGTCCACGAATGAGGCCCCGTAGCTTTCACAGGGTGGGGGTTGGCCCCAGCAAGCCTGGCTGGACAGGACTGCACTGGGTTTGCACAGCCCGCCCCAGCTTCTCTGGCGCTGACGGCCAGCTGTTGACTGGCATGGGACGGGTCTATGACGTTTCCTCCCCAGGAAGCCATCCAGCAGCTGGATGCCGAGCTGAGGAACACCAAGTGGGAGATGGCAGCCCAGCTCCGAGAGTACCAGGACCTGCTCAATGTCAAGATGGCTCTGGATATTGAGATCGCTGCTTACAGGTGAGGGGGCCGGGGCCTTCGGGTGCTGGTTCTTAGAAGGAGAAGCCTTGGATTTTAAGCCCCGCAGTGAGGTAGCCTGCCTGTCTTAGAGCCAAAAAAAAAAAAAAAAATTTCTTATTGTGGTGAAATGTATACAACATAAAATTCACCATTTAACCATTGTTAAGTATACAGTTTAGTGGCATTAAAAATGTTTACATTATTGTGCAATCATCACTATGACCCATCTCCAGAACATTTTTCATCTTCCCAAACTGAAATTCAGTGCTCATTAGACAGTAACTCCCCACTCCCTTCCCTCCCCTCCCCCCAGCCCTGGCAACCACCATTCTACCTTTCAAGAGACAAATGTCTTGAGAGTGACTTAGTTTCATTCTGACAGTGATTCAGAGGGTTAAAACTCCTCACCTTCTTCCCAAATCCAGCCAGCCAGAGGCCTGTCTTGGAGGGAAAGGAGGTACATGAGCTGTCAAGGACCTTTACAACTTTACCTCTTAGAGAGTCTTAGCTCTCTGAGCAGTTGTTTCCCGGGGAAATAAAATAGGGGTGACAATAACAGTATCCACGTCATGGGATTGTCGGGAGAGGGTGCTAATCCCGTTCCTGAGCTACTCCAGGTAATGCAGGTGCCACTGGGCTGCCACAGAGAAAGCCCTCAGTAAATGGCAGCCGTGAGAAGGCCACGAGACCTCCCAGCTTAGCCGTTTCCTGCTACGGAACAGGGCTGACCCCGTGAGGACCTGTCCCATTAGCTGTTGGCTAATGGCCCTTCACTTCCCACATCTTGGCTCTGATCTCTAGTCTTGCTACTCAAAGTGTGGGCCATGGACCAGCACAATCAACATTATCTGAAAGGTGGTTAGAAAGGCACCCCAGACCTGCTGAATCACAATCTGCCTTTTAGTCGGATCCCCGGCTGATTTGTATGCCGTTAAATGTGCAAAGCAGTGTCCTGCGTGGGTAACCCCCACACTTCCTCTGAGGCAGGTATTGCCAGGTTCTTTTTATTCATTATTTCACTGAAACAACCCTCTGAGGTCGGGACTCTTGATGACCCTGTTTTTACCAGTGAGGAGACTGAGGCTTGGGGTGTTTGAGTGGCTTAGCTAAGGTCACGTATCTAGGGAGTAGGAAAGAGTGGAAACTTTGCCCCCACCATATTCCTAAAACCCGAAGGATGAGAATATAAGATAACAGGAGACCCTTGAAATTTAAGTGAGAACATTCTAAGACCTCTTAAACCCAGGCTTATAAATGTGGAAGTCCTTGCTATACTTCCACCTTTCTCTTGAATAACATTTTAGTTGAGGGACAATAAGTGTAAATTTTGTTAATATAGATGTTCTCTTCTGAGGGCCATTTTTCAGGAGAAAAAAAAGTTTTATAAATTGCAGCTTTAGCTGCATTAAATAAGAGCAGTGCCATTGGAGTGTGGATTCTGGGTGGTCCCTGGATGATCTGCTAAGTGACCTTTTCCAGTCTCAGAAGGCCAACTATTCACATCCCTTCCTCCACCAAGTGCATATCACTGGACACGGTGGACCTTCAGAGTAACTCAGGAAGCCCCCTAACTCATTTGATTGGCTTTGAGTTAGTAGTAACGTGTTCCATTATCTATTCTGCAGAAAACTCCTGGAGGGTGAAGAATGTCGGATTGGCTTTGGCCCAAGTCCTTTCTCCCTTCCAGAAGCACTCCCCAAAATCCCCACCATATCCACTCACATAAAAGTCAAAAGCGAAGAGAAGATCAAGGTGGTAGAAAAGGCAGAGAAGGAAACTGTGATTGTGGAGGAACAGACAGAGGAGGTCCAACTGACTGAAGAAGTGACTGAAGAAGAAGAAAAAGAGGCCAAAGAGGAGGAGGCTGAGGGCGAGGAAGGAGGAGAAGAAGCAGCAGCAAAATCTCCTCCAGCAGAAGAGGCTGCATCCCCAGAGAAAGAGGAGGCCAAGTCACCTGCCAAGGCCAAGTCCCCAGTGAAGGCAGAGGCCAAGTCCCCAGAAAAGGCTGAGTCCCCTATGAAAGAAGAAGCAAAATCACCAGCTGAGGCCAAGTCCCCTGAGAAGGCCAAGTCCCCAGCAGAAGTCAAGTCCCCAGAGAAGGCCAAGTCTCCAGTGGAGGTCAAGTCCCCAGAGAAGGCCAAATCCCCTGTGAAAGAAGAGGCCAAATCCCCAGAGAAGGCCAAGTCCCCAGTGGAGGTGAAGTCCCCAGAGAAGGCCAAGTCCCCTGTGAAGGAAGAAGCCAAATCCCCAGAGAAGGCCAAATCCCCTGTGAAAGAAGAGGCCAAATCCCCAGAGAAGGCCAAGTCCCCTGTGAAGGAGGAGGCCAAATCCCCAGAGAAGGCCAAGTCCCCAGAGAAGGTCAAATCCCCTGTGAAGGAGGAGGCCAAATCCCCAGAGAAGGCCAAGTCCCCAGAGAAGGCCAAATCCCCTGTGAAGGAGGAGGCCAAGTCCCCAGAGAAGGCCAAGTCCCCAGAGAAGGCCAAATCCCCTGTGAAGGAGGAGGCCAAATCCCCAGAGAAGGCCAAGTCCCCAGTGAAGGAAGAGGCCAAATCTCCAGAGAAGGCCAAGTCCCCAGTGAAGGAAGAGGCCAAATCCCCAGAGAAGGCCAAGTCTCCAGTGGAGGTGAAGTCTCCAGAGAAGGCCAAGTCCCCCGTGAAGGAAGAGGCCAAATCCCCAGAAAAGGCCAAGTCCCCCGTGAAGGAAGAGGCCAAGTCCCCAGAGAAGGCCAAGTCCCCCGTGAAGGAGGAGGCCAAATCCCCAGAGAAGGCCAAGTCCCCAGTGAAGGAAGAGGCCAAATCTCCAGAGAAGGCCAAGTCCCCAGTGAAGGAAGAGGCCAAATCCCCAGAGAAGGCCAAGTCCCCTGTGAAGGAGGAGGCCAAGTCCCCAGAGAAGGCCAAGTCCCCTGTGAAAGAAGAGGTCAAGTCCCCAGCTGAGGTGAAGTCCCCTGAGAAGGCCAAGTCTCCTGTGAAGGAAGAAGCAAAGTCCCTGGAGAAGGCCAAAAGCCCTGTCAAAGAGGAGGCCAAATCCCCAGAGAAGGTGAAGTCTCCTGTGAAGGAGGAGGCCAAGGCTCCTGAGAAAGAGGTCCCAAAGAAGGAGGCAAAGTCCCCTGTGAAGGAGGAAGTGAAAGCCAAAGAGCCCCCAAAGAAGGCAGAGGAAGAGAAAGCTCCAGCCACACCAAAAACTGAGGAGAAGAAAGACAGCAAGAAAGATGAGGTGCCCAAGAAGGAGGCCCCAAAGGCCGAGGTCCAGGAGAAGAAGGAGCCCGCTGTGGAAAAACCCAAAGAACCCAAAGTTGAAGCCAAGAAGGAAGAGGCTGAAGATAAGAAAAAAGCAACTACCCCAGAGAAGGAGGCTGCTGCAAAGGGGAAGGAAGAAGCCAGACCCAAAGAGAAGGCTGAGGTGGCCAAGAAGGAACCAGATGACGCCAAGGCCAAAGAACCCAGCAAAGCAGCGAAGGAGCCGGAAAAGCCAAAGAAGGAAGAGACGCCAGCGGCCCCTGAGAAGAAGGACGCCAAGGAAGGGAAGGCCACAGAGGCCAAGAAACCTGAGGAGAAACCCAAAGCAGAGGCCAAGGAGGAGCCCAGCAAGGAGGCCTCCACGCCCGACAAAGCCAAGGCAGAAAAGGCCGAGAAATCCTCCAGCACAGACCAGAAAGACAGCAGGCCTGCAGAGAAGGCCCCAGAAGACAAGGCCACCAAGGGAGAGAAGTAAGGTGGGGAGAAGGGACCATGCAGAGCAGCCAAAGAAACTCAGGAGGGGCTGGGAGCTCAAGGGTGGGTGTGACGAATTTTCATTTTTCCTCCCTTTTCTTTAAGAAGAAACTCTGCTTAGACGATGGGCCCTGCTTCACCAAACAGGAATTTCTATTAGCAATAGGTTAGCAAGAGAGGGTCCTCCCAAACCCCGGCCCCACGCCCCAAACCCTCCCTAGGCGATGGACAATTATGTTATGATAGCTTATGTAGCTGAATGTGATATATGCCGAATGCCACACGTAAACACTTGACTATAAAAACTGCCCCCCTCCTCTTCAAATAAGTGCATTTATTTCCTGTATGTGCAACTGACAGATGACCGCAATAATGAATGAGCAGTTAGAAACACATTATGCTTGAGATGTCTTAACCTATTCCTGAATGCCTTCTGTTTTCCAAAGGAGTGGTCGAGCCCTTGCCCAAAGCTCTCTATCCTGGAAGAGCTGGAGCAGGTGGGGCTGGGCGCTGGCCACTGAACCATGCCAGGGCGCACTTTTCCACTGGAGTCCACTTTCAATTGCTTCTGTGCAATAAAACCAAGTGCTTATAAAATGAAAATGCTGCTGTTGTTTTTCTTTTCCCGTGGGCAGGCTGGGGGATGGGCAAGGGAGGTCTTGATCTCACACTTGAGAATGCACAAGACTGAGTGGGAATCAGAGATCTTGTGTGGGTCTGGGACCAGTTACAAGGCCTCTCGTGCTATTTCCTGGGTACAAACCATGTACCAGGCAATGTGCTTGGTGCTTTACCTTTAAAATCTTGTGGACAGGTGGCCTGGTGTGTGATTGCTCAGTGAGGTCCGTGAACCACCTCCATAAGTATCATCTGGGAGCCTTATAAATATGCAGACTGCTTGATTCCACCCTAGACCTCTGAATCAGAATCTGAGGGGTCAGCCTGGGACACTGCATGCTTTACCAAGTCCCAGTTGATTCTAATGCACACCGAAGTCTGGGAACAGGTGAGGTCCTGAGGACACTGAGCCATCTATTTAAGAGGTCTGCGTATGTCTTTTTTTTGTAAGGAGGGATGAGCTTTCTGAATGGGGGGCCATATGTAGCTAATTTGCCCGTAATGAAGGCTACCGTCACTACTATTGGGAACAATTTGTCAACAGTCACTTAACTGGACGTCAACATGCTTCTCCGGACACGATTTTGAAAGCTGTGGTGCTCCTATAGATTTATGTGGGGTCTTTCCTGTAAAATTTTGACCTCATGACTTACTTATAATGACTAGATTATGGCAAAGTGGTGGGATGTCATTTCCAAGAGTAGATTACAAAAAGATTCTGGCTTCTGTTTTGCTTGTTCTCTCTTGCTCATTCCAGTGGAAGCCAGCTGCCATGCTGTGAGCTGCCCCAAGGAGAAGCTCACATGGCCAGGAACAGAAAGAGGTCTCAGGCCAACAGCCAGTGAGGAACTGCGGTCCTCAGGACAATACGAAAACGAATCCTGCCGACAACCACACTGTTGAGCACGGACCCAGATCCACTCCCACTGAGCCTTCAGATGAGACTGCAGCCCCAGACAACACCCTGACTGCAGCCTTCTGAGAGACCTTAAGGAAGAAGCACCCAGCTAAACCACACCTGGATGGTAGATGTTTGCTGTTTTAAGCCACTGAGTTTTGGGGTAATATGTTACATAGAAATAGATAACAAATACAGCTTCTCTCTCAGGAAGGCCTTCTTTTCATGGAGATCCTAAGTAGCTATGGACTTGCCCCCTTCCAGGTACAAATCCAGGGAGAGAGAGATGATTGTGTTCCCACCAGTTCAACCAAAGTCTGAGACCTGAGTCTCATTAGATAGTCAGGTTCTGTGCCCATCCTGAAGTTAATGGACCATACTAATTGGACCTGCTGGGTCACATGTGAAACTCTAGATCCAGGGTGGAGTCAGCCATCTGAATTATATAAACTGGACCTGACATTTCAGAACCCAGGGATAGAGAGGATTCTAAAATCGAGAGAGAGAGAGAGAGAGAGAGAGGGAGAGGGAAAAAAAAAAAAGACAGGATCAAGAACAAGAATGGTCCCAAACGTCTCAATGATGGGATATGCCTAGAAGTCTATCCTGATAAATCAAGTGTGAGGGTAGAGAAAGGGCAATTTAAAGCATACAAAGTCCCAAAAAATTACTTCCCATAAATCCTTTCTCTGAAATCACTAGGGGACATGCTCTAACAACAGGAGACTATAAACCAAGAAACAGAAAATCTAAGAATAGAGAAAACAGGGACTGCAACAAAGAAGAGACAAGAAGGGAATCCCCAGGATGACGACAGAGGGGAGCTGATGGACAAGAGCTGTGCAGCCCTATCTAGAGTGGTCTGGGGAGAGAAGGGGGGTTCCAAGAAAAAAATTAAACTAATGAATTATGTGACATGATCCATCCACCATGTATAAAGTTGAATTGACAGCCCTTTACTGAACTATTGGAGAATGTGGGAACATTTAGTCAATTTCGAAGAAAACAACTCCAGGATAAACAAAAAATTTATGTGTAAGAGGAAGTGTAATTATAAACATTAGTCAATTCAACAGGTAACAATACTTATATAAAAATAATGAAAGCGGGCTTCCTAGGTGGCGCAGTGGTTAAGAATCCGCCTGCCAATGCAGAGGTCATGGGTTCGATCCCAGCTCCAGGAAGATCCCACATGCCGTGGAGCAACTAAGCCCATGTGCCAAAAAAAAAAAAAAAAAAAAAAAATAATGAAAGCAATGAATATGGAGTACACCAAAAAATAAGATAAAAATGGGAAAGGGAAAATGGAGCGTGTAATTGACAAAAACACTCATCTCTTATACTTGTCTGGAGAAAATGCTTAATATTGATAAATCAAAAGAAAGACTGAGAAACTATCACAGACTAGAGGAGACTAAGACATGATGACTCAGGACAACGTGGAATCCTGGAGTGGATCCTGGAGCATGAGTGGAAAAAGTGGTGACCTCCAAATAAAGTTTGTAATTCAGTTAATAGTAATGTACTAATATTAATTTTAATTTTAGTTTTGATAAATGTACCAAGATCATGTAAGATGTTAACATGAGATAGAGCTGGGCGCGGACACTCAGGAACTCTCTATGCTGTCTTTGCAACTTTTCAGTAAATTTAAAATTACTTCAAAATAAAAAGTTTGAGAAAATTGATATATTGATAAATTGCATATGATTAAAAACATGGAGGTAAATACCAAAACCTAAGACCTACAGTTGAAAATAAGAATAGATGGGGGGGGAGATAAGTGTATAAAAACAGATGATTGAACTTGGTGTACCCCCCAAAAAATAATAAATTAAAAAAAAAAAAGAAAGATGGGGGTTGGGAAGAGAAGGCAAAGGCCCCTGTATATTACCATATGTAACCAATAACCAGTCAAAGCAAACAGTGACCCAAATAGCACCTAGTTCAATCCCATTATACATATATGAGGAAATTGAGGCCAGAGAGACAGGAGCCTGCCTAAGGCCCAACAGCCAGTTGGTAGCAGAGCTACATTTTCCTATCTGTTCTATAGAGAAAACATGAATGACATGGATATTAATTTTCTTAAGAATCTGATTTTTTATAAATTACCCTCAGTGCCCCTTACTTAGAAAATCTACATTTTCTCAGTGTTGAAGTCACAGGGAAGATATGACAGGTATTAGAGCTACAAGGGCTCTCATGAATCATTGTCTCAGCCAATGTCCACAGAAGACAAGAAGGGACTGGTCCAGACTAGAATCCATGGTCACCACTTACTGAGCATCCCCAAGGACTGGGCCCTGGACTACACACTTTATGTCCATAATCTAAAACAGCCCAGTGAAGTGGGTACTATTGAACCTGCATTTCTCAGTTGAGGAAACAGAGGCTCAGAGAAGCAGACCTTGCGCAAAGTCCAGAGCCAGGAAGAGGTGGAGCATGGACTTAATTTTGGGCCTGTCTGACCATAGAACCCAGGCTCATCCTCACACTACCGTCCTGCCTCCGTCCTCTCCAGGGACATGTTACATGGCCACCCCTAAACCAGAAGCTGAAGGTATTTTGAATGCCAAAAGCCCCAGCCCTCCTTGATGATATCATTCTCATGGTGGCCCTAAGTGGCACAGGCAGGGCAGAAAGATCTGACCAGGATGCCCCTCCTCTTTTGCCCTAAGTGGACGTGCTCCCAATGCTGTAGGCAGGATTCGAGGGCCAGATACCAACCAGACTGACTTTAACCATCTGCCAAACAAAATCATCCTCCCTCTGGGAGGATAACAAATCTTAGGAAAAACGAATAGAGTCAATTTGCTAAGAAATTGCCTGTCAGATGTTAGAGGCCTGGGGGACACAGACGAAATGTGGAAGGAGCTGACTGCTTTAGGATGTGCCCTTCCTGCTGGCTAGCTGTTGGCTCTGCAGGTACAGCTGAGTTGATGAAAAACATCCTTCATTTTTTTTTTCCCAGGGGAATTGTTTCAGAAAGGAGAGGTTAGGTTCTGTCTATAATAATAAACAACTACATCTCAGTGGCTTAACACAAAGAAAGCACCTTTCTCACTCATGCTATACACCCAGGGTGGGTCATTAGGGATCTCTGTTCACAGTGGTCACTCAAGGACCAAGCTAACAGGGGATCCACCTAGACCCAGGCTTCCAAGTTCACTGAGGCAGGGGCGAGAGGATGTGGCAAACCAAACACGGGCTCTTAAAACTTCTACCTAGAAGTGATACAGGTCTCTTCTGGCAACATTTCATTGGCCAAAGCAACCCACACAGTTACATCTAACATCAGAGGGGATGGGCAGAGCAGTCCTACCAAGTGCCTGGAGGGAGGACAGTGGGGACTCTTTTAGGGGGAATCAAACAGAATCAAACTAGTTTATGCAAAATACTGCCTACTGATAATTAATGATGACTGATATAACATATTAGCTTACATAACCAAAGAGTTCAAGAAGGTTGACCTGCTTCAGAGACAGCTAAACCCAGGGGAATTCTCAAATGATGTTCTCCAAGATGCTGTCACTCATTTCTCCATCTCTCAGCTGTTTTCTTCTGTGTAGGCGTCATTCTCAGGCAGGACCTCTCCACACGGTCTCCAGAAGCTTCAGGCTTACATCCCACCTGTTTAGGAAACTTGGGGGAGGGGGAAAAAAAGAACT
The DNA here is from genome assembly GCF_030028045.1 of Hippopotamus amphibius kiboko. Classification (NCBI taxonomy): domain Eukaryota; kingdom Metazoa; phylum Chordata; class Mammalia; order Artiodactyla; family Hippopotamidae; genus Hippopotamus; species Hippopotamus amphibius. Next base: position 4,875,432 of record NC_080193.1, on the reverse strand, counting down.
CTTTTTCAATATTCCAGGAAAAAGTCCAGGGGTTGGTTCTCATTGGGCCCCTCAAACTGAAACTGAGAGTTCGGAAAGTGTGGTTCCAAAAGAAAATTAGGGGACAGTTAGCAGAAGAAAAAGGAGTGGATGCAGGGCAGCATCAATGATGAATGTCCACAGTGGCCTGAGTGCCTGCAGCAGAAGACCCAAATGGGCAGGAACACCCAGTGTTCGTGGGTGTGCACAGAAACCTGAACCTCCTGGAACTAATGGTTGGAAGGAAAATTGACAAAACCTTCCTGGAAGGCAACCTAATGAGACATATCAAAAGCCTTAAAAGCTTAGATACTCTAACCAAAGTATGCCGCTTTCAAGACTGTATCCTAAATAATCAGGTCTGTACAGAAATATTCAAATACAAAATATATTCGCTTCACTTTGCTTATGTTTGGGAAAAATGGAAAACACTCTGTATATACAGTAATAGAAGATTGGCTAAATAAATTACCTCTATGTTTTAAAAATTATTTATTTATTATTTTTATTTATTTTGGATGTGCTGGGTCTTAGTTGTGGCAGGCGGGCTCCTTAGTTGCAGCAGGCAGGCTCCTTAGTGAACTTTTAGTTGTGGCTTGCATGTGGTATCTAGTTCCCTGACCAGGGATCGAACCTGGGCCCCCTGCATGGGGATCGCAGAGTCTTACCTACTGTGCCACCAGGGAAGTCCCAAGAGAACAAGTTTTTAATTTTAAAAGTAATTTATATCAATGAGACCTAACAGATATCTACAGAACACTCCATGCAACAACAGTAGAATACGCATTTCTTCTCCAGCGCCCATGGAATATTCTCTAGGACAGATCATGTATCTTAGGCCATAAACAAGCCTCAATAAATTTAAAAGGATTGAAAATGGAGAGACTTTCCTAGTGGTCCAGTGGTTAAGACTCGGAGCTCCCAGTGCAGCGGGCCGGGTTCAATTCCCGGTCAGGGAACTAGATCCCGCATGCCGCAGTTAAAGAGCCCACATACTGCAGCTGAAGATCCCACATGCTGCAACAAAGACCCCACAGACTGCAATGAAGACCCCGCGTGCCGCAACAAAGACCTGGAGCAGCCAAATAAATGAATATTTTAAAAATAATAAAACAAAAGTGGGAGATAACAAGTGTTAGTGAGAATGTGGAGAAACTGGAACCTTGTATTATACATTGCTGGTAGGAATGTGAAATGGTGTAGCCTCTGTGGAAAGCAGTTTGGTGGGTCCTCAAAAAGATAAACATAGAATTACCATGTGACCTAGCAATTTCACTCCTAGCTATATACTCAAAAGAACTGAAAACAGGTACTCAAACAAAAATATACACACATGTTCATAGCAGAACTATTCACAACAGCCAAAAGGCGGAAACAGCCTAAATGCCCATCAGTGGATGAATAAATAGAAAGCAGACTTGTGGTTGACAGGGACTGGGGACAGGGAGAGATGGGGATTGACTGCCTGCTGGGTACAGGGTTTCCTCTTTGGTGATGAACATGTTTTGGGATAGGTACAGGTGGTGACTGCACAACATTGTAAATGTACTAAATGCCGCTGAATGGTTCACTTTGAAATGGTTAATTTATGTTATGTGAATTTCACCTCAATAGATCATTTTTTATTTTATTGTAGGAAAATACACATAAAATTCACCACTAGTGACGTTTAGTATATTCACAATGCTGTACAATTACTACTACTGTCTATTTCCAGAGCTTTTTCAATATTCCAAAAGGATACCCCTTACCCATTAAGCAGCCTTTCCCATTTCCCCCTCGACCCAGCCCCTGGAAACTACTAATCTGCTTTCTGTCTCCATGGATTTATATATTCTAGACATTTCATATGAATAGAATCATACAATATGTGATCTTTTGTGTGTGGCTTCTTTCTGGGATGTCTATCCTGCAGGTTGTAATACCAAGATGAGGGAGATACAGGGAGGGAGGGGGTTTCATTGCTGCTGTGGTTTTTGCTAAAGCCTGGACATTCTTTAGCAGTTATATACATATAACTGACATATATAAATAAATGTCAGCCTTAAATAGTACATCAATGATTATAGAAATAATTTCCTGCCTTTCTTGCTGTCCCAAATCTGAGTTTACTCGTTAAATTTAACACCATTTTATCTTAATCTTCTCCTAACAGACTATAAGCTTTATGTGTTACTTCATTCAAGAGATATATATTGATCTCTTACTGTGTTCCCACCTTGTGCAAGGTCTTGGGGATACAGAGGTGAGCAAAACAGAAGTGTGTTCTGCCTTTTCTGGAGCCTGCAGTCTAGCAGGAGAACCAATATAGAAAACTCAAACGGTCACATAATAAAATTGGTTGTATGTTCCATTCTAGTGGGTCTCTGCTGGCTTTTGCTGCTCTAGCTTCTGTTTTCTCTTTTACTGATAAAAAGAGAAACTACAGGTCTCCACTCTCAGGCCATGTAGTAGGATGAATAATCGTCCCCCAAAGATGTCTGTGTCCTAGTCCCTGACTTTGCAGATGTGATTAAGTCAAGGATTCTGAGATGGGAGATTACCCTGGACTATCTGGATGGGCCCAATGTCATCACAAGGCTCCTTATTGGGGGGAGCAGGAGTCAGAGTCACAGGAGAAAACGATGTGATGATGGAAACAGAGACTGGAAGATGGAGGAAGGGACCACAAGCCAAGGAAAACAGGAAGCTAGCTCTAGAAGCTGGAAAAAGCAAGGAAATAGATTCTCTCCTGGAGCCTTCAGCCTTGCCAAAATCTTGACTTTAGCCCCATGAAATTGATTCTGGACTTCTGGCTTCCAAAATAGTAAAAGAATACATTTGTATTGTTTTTAGGCCACCAACTTAGTGGTAATTTGTTACAGCAGCCAGAGAAACCTAATATAGGCCATGTGGTTTGGGTGACCCCATGTACTCAGGACCCAGAGATGCACACATTCCAGGCATTGCTGATCATATGCTATCCTCCTGGCCTCTGTGATTAGTTCAGAGACTCACATATGATGCAAGTTTATCCAATGAGAGCCAATTACATTGATACTGTGGGAGCTGTTGGTGCAGAGAAGCTTTATCAAAGGCTACCCTGAGAACAAACAGCAGCACAGAGGAAAGCACCTTGGAATTATTGCTAGTGTTCAAGTGACAACGACACTGAACAGCTGAATCGAGCTGTGCCTGAAGTCATTTCTGCTGGACTTCTTAGTTACCTGGGTCAATGAATTCTTTTATATCAGCAAAAATCCAAAAGTTTAATATTTTGGTGTGGAGAAACTAGTCCTCTCATATGTTGCTGGCGGGAACATAAGCTGGTATATTCCTCATGGAGAATTGGGAAGTCTCCTTCAAAATTATGAAAACATAGACCCTCTACTCTCGTATTTCTACTTTTCAAAGTTTAACCTACAGATGTAATAGCATATGGGTGAAATGACTCTGTGCACAGGTTACTTACTAAAGCAAAGACTGGTAACTAAATATCCATTAATAGGACTAAATAAATTATAACACATCCATTCGATGGGATATTATGCAGCTATAAAAAAGAACAAGGAAACTTTGTAGCTCTGTACTGATAAAGAAAGATATCCAAGATATGAAAAAAAATCAAAATGCATATAGTATGATATTTATGTGCAAAAATGGAAAAATTGTGTTTGCTTAAAGAATTTGAAAGGATACAAAAGAAACTAAGCGACTTGGTTGCCTTTTTGTGAGGGAGATGGGAACTAGGCAGGTGGGGGATAAGATTGGCAGTGAAACCTTTCACTGTATTTCACTTATGCTTTCTGGTTTTTGAACCTTGTGAATGTATTACTTATTCTAAAACTTAAATTTAAAAAAACCCAATTTGTATGCTGTGACCTAAGTTTAGTAAGAAAATAAATAAATATATGTGTATGAAATCAGAAAATAGAAAACATCTAGCCTGTAAGTGGTTGTTCTGGATACAGTGGGAAGTAAATATTGTAGTGGTTCTGTGGAATAAGAGAAGGAATAGCACAGTTTCAGTGTCTGCCAACTCTGCACTGCCAGGGCAGGTGCCCCACCAGGTATTTTAAGCCTGTTGCTCCCCCAAACTATCACATATTTTAACTCAGGCTGTTGTTACATCCTAGCACATGGGTGAGTGGTTGGTTTTTGTCTTTCATGTAGGACTTTACATTTCAACTTCTTAGACTGGGTCCATCTTTGAAATATTCTGGGACCCCCATCCACTCACTCATTCCACAAATGCTCTGAGGGTCCTTCTCCACCAGCCCCACTGGGGAGTGCCGGCGTTTCCTTTCCCACCTTAGGTCATCTGTGGAGGTGGGGGAAAGCCAAGTTAGAACACGATATGGTGAGAGCCCAGGAAGTTGAGGTGACCCCCTGGTGGGGACCAGGACACAGGCCCACAGACAGCAGGGAACAGACGCATGGCTAACAGGCTGCGGTTGGTCTAGTGTGACGGGTAACGAAAGCCTGGCTCCAGCTGAGGGCAGAGCCCAGCTTAGCCACTGAGTGGTGGACATGTGGCTGGTAAACAGGGTCAGGGCCGGAGCGAGCGAGGCTTCCAGAGCCAGGGAACCCTCCAGCAGAGGAAAGGGCATCCAGCAGGAAAGCTCTTCCTCACTCAAGAGGCCCCTTCTCCAGGCTGAAACCTGGAGGCAGGGACAAGAATTTGTCCCCTTTGCTGAGCAGGGCTCTGGAGAGAGTTGATCCTTAATCCCCACAACCACCCTGTGAGAAAGGCTGATAGTCAATTCCGATTGCAGATAAGGACCCAGGCTCGAAGCTTGGAGTGACTCACGCAAGCTGACTCAATAGCTGCTCGGGGTGGGACAGGGCCCAGTTGGTCAGTCTGACACAAGGCTGTCCTCTGCCCACCACGGTGCTCTTGGTGCACCTATGCTACTGAAATGAACAAATGGCCCAGTGAGAGTGCCGGCCTGAAGCTGTGTTGAGCCTGCAGCGACTCTTGCGGAAAGGAAAGCATTGGAGGCAGACAGACCTCGCTGGGCTCACACCCTGGGTGGGCAGTTCAAGAACCCTGTGAGCACCAGACAAGTCATGTAACCCTCAGCCTCCGTTTCCTCATCTGTAAACATGAAGGGAATGTGTGCCCTTGGCAGCCTGCTGTAACTGAATAGGACAGTGCATGTAAAATCATGTTTAGCACAGGGCCTGACCCACAGTAGATGCTTGATACCCGATCTCAACAGAGAGGCTGCTGAACACCATGGAAAGGCCAGCGTTGGGGCTACAGAGACAGGGAGAAAGTTCCTTTGGAAGCCTGGAAGTTCACCTCCATCCCATGGATAGGGCTTTTAGCTTTGCTTCCCCAGAGTGATCAGCAGGAATGCCCTTAAAAGGGGAAAAATAAAATAAAATAAAATAAAATAAAATAAAATAAAAGGGATCTTTGCAAAGGATTAATCTCCAAAATATATAAACAGTTCATCCAGCTCAATATCAAAAAAACAAACAACCCAATCAAAAAATGGGCAGAAGACCTAAATAGGCATTTCTCCAAAGAAGACATATGGATAGTCAAGAGCTGCTCAACATCACTAATTATTAGAGAAATGCAAATCAAAACTACAATGAGGTATCACCTCACTCCGGTGAGAATGGGCATCATCAGAAAATCTACAAAATACATGCTGGAGAGGGTGTGGAGAAAAGGGAACGCTCTTGCACTGTTGGTGGGAATGTAAATTGATACAGCCACCATGGAGACAGTATGGAGGTTCCTTGAAAAACTAAAAATAGAACTACCATATGACCCAGCAATCCCACTACTGGGCATATACCCAGATAAAACCATAATTCAAAAAGACACACGCACTCCAATGTTCACTGCAGCACTATTTACAATAGCCAGGACATGGAAGCAACCTAAATGTCCATCAACAGATGAATGAATAAAGAAGATGTGGTACATATATACAACGGAATATTACTCAGCTGGAAAAAGGAACGAAATTGGGACATTTGTAGAGACATGGATGGACCTAAAGACTGTCATACAGAGTGAAGTGAGTCAGAAAGAGAAACACAAATATCGTACATTAACACATATATGCGGACTATAGAACAATGGTACAAATCAACCAGTTTGCAAGGCAGAAATAGAGACACAGATGTAGAGAAGAAACATATGGACAAGTGAGAAAAGTGGGGGGATTGGGGGGAATGAATTGGGAGATTGCGATTGCCATATACACATTACTAATAAGAAAAAAAAATCAAATCGTACACTTGAAGTATAATCAGTTTATTGTATGTCAATTGTATCTCAATAAAAGTTCTTAAAGAAAAAACAAACAAACAAAATAAAAGGGGTCTTTGGATTTATTTGCAGAGAAAACAATTAGGGGAGGGTAAGCTTGGAAAGAAGGAAAAGAGAGACTAGGAGATACAGAGAAATCAAGAATATGGGTAGTATTTTTAAAAAGGCAAGGAACCTGGGCTGAGTCCCAGGTGTGAGAGGATGACAGAAAGGGGCTGCTGTCTGGGATTGTGCCCCAGCCAAGGCCAAGGCCAAAGCGGCAGAGGAAGCTTTGAGGTCCTCCCAAGCCAGGCTTCCCCCTAATCTGCCCACTGGAGACACAAATGGCTCAATTCAATAGATCAAAGGGGCTGGATTATCTTGGGCTTCTCACTAGTTTTAAAACCCTACTCCTTAAGGTCAAAGGATTCTTTTCTTAAGCTTGCTCCTTTGAAGAGGGAAAATCTCTTCTGGAGGGTGACAGGCTCTGACATCCTCTGCCCAGGAAGCAGAGCCTCCTCCCAGCCCTCACAAGCTGTCTTTGCCACTTTGTCCCAGCTCTCAGAGACAAGCTTGTGTGCTGAATCAGTTTGGCCGCCTTCCAGCCAAGAAGAGAGTGGAAGCTGCAATGCAGGGGCCATTAAAGGAACTATTTTTAGGCCCCATTTCAATCTTATTCAGCACAGGCGGTGAGACGCAAGGCTTGAAGGTGGCCAGACCAAGGGGATGCCGGCAGAGAGAGTCCCAGGCAAGTAGGTCAGGGAAAAGACAAAGAAATCTCACTATGAGAGAGAAAGAAGCACCCAAAGGTTCATGCTACTGTCCAAGATGCAGGAGACAAAAGAGGGAAGCTTTTCACAGAGAATCAGCCCTCCTGCATTATTTGAGGAGTCACCAAGAAAAATGAGGAAAGTACAGTAACTTCTAAAAAGAGACTAGGGCAATGTGCACCTGGGGAGCTCGTTAAAAATACACCTCCCTGGCCCATCTTAGGTCAGCTGAGTCCGAATATTAGAGTGGGGCGTGGGAATGTGTTTCTAATCTGCTCCCAGGGTGGGTGGCTCTCACACACAATAAAGTTCAAGGACCTGAGGGCTGGAGAGTATCTACCTCCAGAATTCAAAGGAATGACCCAGACTGAGGGGAAGGAAAGGCACAGGGGGTGGTGGCTATTTAACAACCCCCGGAGGTGCCATTCTCATTTCCTCACTGGGCTTAGGCTTCTGCCTGGAAAGTGCAGGCTCCTGGCAGGACTGGGAGTCTCTTAGTTCTGCCTCAGAAAATCCTTGTCACAGGGATGCTCAGCAGTCAGCTGAGAGGATAGGAGGAAACAGCTTTTCTACCAGAGGTCCATGATATCCAAAGGTAACCAGGAAAATTCCATTTAGAGTGAATACATGTACACTGGGAACCAAACTTCAAAGCATGTTATGGGAGGGAAAAAATCCATTTGATCGGGACTGTCATGAAAAACAAAATTTTATGTATATTGAAAGCTGCTGGAGAATAGATCTTATGTTCTTACCCACCCCTCCACCCCATATCTACGTGAGGTGGCGGATGTGTTAACTAACCTTACTGTGGTCACCATTTCACAGCATATCGTGCATCAAATCATCTCTTTGTGCAGTTTAAACTTACACAATGTTGTGTCTATATCTCAATAAAGCTGGAAAACTAAAATTTATTTCATTTTGTAATTAGCGAACTTGAGATTATACTTGCAACTGTGTAATAATTCTTCAACATTTTAACATCTTTATATCTTATTTCTTAAAATGAATCAAGTATTAACTTTTTGGTGGGGGGATGGGGTATAATTTTTCTGACAAAACTGTGCAAGAACACTCTATGATACCCTTCATTTTGTGTGACTTTTGCAGAATTATAAAGGAGATAATTTTTCAAACATTTTAGAGGGTGTTACCTATTTCCACAGGACTTCTCTTAATCCTTTGAGTCAAACCATTATTCTCTGAGGTACCTATCACATCACCATGAAGTCTCTCCTCAGATGTCACCTGGCCTCACTGCCAGAGCATCACTGGGCAGTAGCTCTGCATGTGATTCTCCAGCACCATTCTCATCAACTTCGTGAAATCCTGCAAGATTTACAATTATTCTTTGTGATATATTTGTCTGTTTCCGTTGCATTGTCAGATGTTTATAACAGCCACCAATCAGGAGAATTTGGCCATCAGAGACAGTGACAAGGTCTAGTGGCGAGAGTGAGGGGAAGGGGGAGAAAGAGCTTTTGCTTTTTGTGCTATGCGGACTCTGGCTTCCCCTGCCACCCGCTACCAGCAGGGCCTCAGGATAACAAACACCAAGGTGATGAGGACCTGCCAAAGCGAGGGGAATTGTTTTCACTCGGCTTTTCTTGGCCACCTAGGGAAAGCCTATCCACACATGCTCTTTCACACTGTGCCATGGCTCCTGCCTGCCCAACCAGACTGCAAAGCCGCCTCCTCTTCCCCAAGGAGCCACAGACAAAGGCTGCATGGTCAGGTGACACTTTAATAGGGCTAGAAATAGAAAAGCTGTCTTTGGAGACTATCGAGAGCCACATGTGCACCGGAGCCAAAAGCAGAGGCGCAGCACTAGGGTCTGGAGGCGGGCAACAGGCCGAGCAGGAGGTCAGCGATGGCTGAAGAATCCTTGAGGATGGTTATATTTAAACGGCTTCATCCTGCTAGGACCCCTAGAGAAGCAGAAGGGAGATCAGTGAATACCATACTCTTTGGGCTGATAAAATAAATCACAATTCATCCACACAAGGGACTACTGTTAGCTGTTAAGGAAAAAAAAAAAGGAATGTTGTAAGAAAAGCTCTGCAGAACACCACGACAGGTGTGACAACATTTCTGAAAAAAATGTCTTTATGTGCCTGCAAAGGCATGAACATAAACCTGGAAGGGCTGACGGGGGGCTGACGGTGGGCACTTTGGAGGACAGGGCTTAGGCACCCTCACTTTTTAGTGTTTTTACACAACTGCTCGTTGTTGTTTGTATGTTTAACAACAAACATGTTTTAGTTCTTTGATTTAAAAAAAAAAAAAACCGAAAAATCCTCCCTTGCAGGGAGATGCCCAAGTAGGTAGGAGTCTAGGTGTGAGAAGAGTCTGCACTAAGTGCCTGCCAAGAGCCATGGGCTTTATACTCACTACGTCTTAGATGCTACTTCTATCATTTTATAGATTTTAAAGATGAAGAAACAGGCGTAGGGACATAAACTGTCTGCCCAACATTATATGGTCAGAAAGCAGCACAGCCCAATTCAAAACCAGGTCTGATGCCAAAGCCTCCTGGCCACAGGCAGGCTGACAATCACAGCCAAAGCCTGGAGCCCGTGAAGCTTAGGTGCTTCAGCTCCTATCCTGAACCCCTGCAAGCAAAACTTCACACAGGGTGCTTTTCCATACAACTCCACAGTGAATGATGTCCAGCTAAAGGACCTCTTTTGTTTGTCTGCCTATGACTGACATTCAATGGTAACCAGGAGGTGACACCGTGAATCTTGGTCTGAGGGAGGAAGGGTGAGAGGTAGTATGTGTGGGGGGGTGGGGGGTGGGAGAGGATTGTAGAGATGAGAGGAGAAAGGTGTTGATTCCAACACCAGTGCAACCACTTACTTGGGGGCATACTCTGCCTGCACTGTGCTTGGCACTTTACATGCTCCACTGCTTTAATTTCATCCTCCCAACAACACCTGAAGTGGATGCTGTTTTAAGAATAAGGAATCTGAAGCCCAGAGAGGTTAAGTACAGACTCTAATCACATAGGCTGGAGCTGCAATTTGAACCTAGGTCTTTCTGGTCCCAAAGCCTTTGTTTCTTGGTGTTTTTTTGTTTTGTTTTTATTTTTTGGCCGTGCCACATGGTATGTGGGATCTCAGTTCCCCGACTAGGGATCAAACCCATGCCCCCTGCACTGGACTCACGGAGTTTTAACCACGGGACCAGCAGGGGAAGTCCCCCGAAGCTTTTGCTCATAACCATGACATCATGTACCTTCCCAGCATCAGAAGGGTGCAGAGTCACCTGGGTAAGTCTAGGCATACAGTTGATGGAGACCCTGTAGCCTGAAGGTACCCAGCCATGGGCAAAGCCAGACCTCGAGTTTCTTGAGGCCCAGGCCAGCCCTTTGCACAGCCCCCTGGCCTGATCCCAGAGGTCAGCTGAACTCCAGGCCAAGAACCTCACTTCCTACATCTCCTCAGTTATGGAGTTAATTGGATCTGAGCAGCCAAAGGAGCACCTTCTCAGAACGCCTTGCCAGAGGAGCTCGGCCTGGGAGACGTACCAAGCACATCAGGAAATGGGTCCTTCGAGAACCATCAGATGACAGAAAATAAATACTGGCCACGTGAGAAACATGCTACAGCAGGCTGGGAGGCGGGCAACAGCTGAGGTCTCACACAGACACACCAGGGAGAGCAAGTCCTAGAAGCCACCAACATCCAGCCGCCAGCTCAGCCTGTCACCAGCCACTTGGGGGCTGGAGCTGGTTATTATCAGCTAGTATGACAAGCCAGGCCAGGTGGAGGTGCCAGACGGAGGCGGGAGGATGCTGGGGCAGCTTCCAGGGGCTGAGGCTGGCTGTGTGAGAAGGTGAGGGGCAAGTAAGGCACCTTTTAGACTCACAGAGAATGAAGGGATGTCCTGATTAGATATAGATTATAGCCCTTCCCAGACACCACTCCTCCCCAACCCCTTGCCCAAAAGGGAAGGGATGCCTGAGCAGTGTGGACTCTGGAGTTCTGAAACTGACTCTAAGAATGCGAGTTCAGGGATGAAAGGGAAAGAAAGGACCTGACACCAAAGCTAAAGGAAAAGCAGCTAGAAGTGCTGTGCATGCAGACACGCTAAAGACCAAGCTGTCAGGACCTGCCGGCATTTTCTGAGCCTCCTCCTGTGCCAGGATCCATTCTGGAAGCTTTACATGAAGTCTCTCTACTTCATCATGAGTTACAAGTTAACATTTCCCTTTCAGCCTTTGGGAAAGGCTCAGAGATGAGCTGAAGTAACTCTTCCAAAGTCACACAGCTGGTGAGCGGGAAAGCAGAGATCTGCACTTGTGTCTCTATCACTTCAGAGCTGGGTCCTTCTGTGACGCCCGACTGCCTACAGCTGCGATCCCCCTAAATGTGTGAGTACCTTAGGGACTACAGCAGACTCTGGGGACAGGCGGAAAGTTCAAAAAGTTCATTTGAACCATGAAAAGCAAACCTACTGTTTTCCACAGCAAGTAGAGAAAGGAAAGTTCAGTCAAATCCTCTTGCTTACTCAGCATGTGGCCCACTTCTGGGGGGTGTTCAAGATGAACAACTGGACCAGGCTGGTAGGACGCGGGCCACAGGGAATGCTTCAGGACGGAGGGAGCGAGCTCTCCTCAGGAAATCTGGCAGCAGGATTTTAATTTGCACGATGAATGGAGACAAGTGCACCGGGAACATGTGTGCCCTCCTTGCCAGGCTCACCTCTGCCCCAAGTCGTTGTGAGAGGCAGGGCTGGAGGTCCCCGGGCCCGGCGCTCCCGTCCCTCCCCTCACCTGAAAAGCCGCAGACACATTTTCTCCTGGGGAAATTCCTTGGGCCCCTCCACGCTGTCGTCGTGGCTCTCCGTCTCCAGGTAGACATCCAGCAGCACGCACAGGCGCTGCAGCTGGTTGGTCAGAAGCTGGTGGCCGGGCCGGGGGCCGCACAGCTCCTTGTAGCACACGTTGACCTCACTCTCCATGGCCTATGGGTGGGAAAGCCAGAAACTCAGCACCACTTTCAGGCAGCTGGGTCTGGTGGTTTCACAAGAACTACACCTGGGCCTCTGCAGGAGCTGGGCCTCTGCAGATCAAGCCGGAGTGGGTTGTCCTAAGGGTCCCTTTCCTCAGGACAATGGGATCTTCCTGATCCTGACCCAGAACTTTCCCTGCCTTGCTCATCCACAGCCAAAAAGATGAAGATGTGTAGAGGAGGAATCTCAAGATAAGATCCAAATCAGGGGTTAGGGTTAAAAATGTGCTCCATGGCTATGGAATCAAATCCACAGGCATAACAATAATTAACAGGTGCAATGATCTCACACATCATCTCATTTCAGCACTTTCTGTGCTTCTGACCTTATTCATATTTCCACAGAAGCCCAAAACAACAACCTTTCTAGGCAGGTATTTATATTATCCCTATTTTATAAATAGGGTGAACCTGTGGACCCAAGCTAGGCAAGGGGTTGAGGTGGGTCTGGGCTCTTTCCTCTACTATATCATGTAGCCTCCAGCAAATTCTACAAATCCTGGCAGGCTCCTCTGCCCTGAAAATCGTGCCAGTGCCCAAGCCCTCAGCTGCAGCAGGTTCTGCCCCTGCCCACCTCCCCAGGGAGGCTCTCCCTGCTCCTCCCACCACCCCCAGCCTTACCCGAATATTGTCATCGTTGTTGTTGGTTTTCTCCCCTTTCCAGTTCAGACAGAGCTGGAAAATGGGCGGGATGGAGGAGTAGCCAGGGTTCAGCACCACGGCAGCCTGGAGCTTAGCTGGGAAGGGAGGGGAGAGGAGGAAGACTCAGTTCCGAGACCCAGCTTGCTCGTCACGGCACCCTTCCCACTGGACCCGAGGCTAGTTCTGTGTCTCACGTTCATCCAAGTGCTGCAGAGCACATTCTGGTACTGACTTTTGTTCTAGAATCTCCCAAGTGGAACTGCCAGGTTGCAGAATGTGAGGTCCTGTGACTCTGGTCCCTCTGAGGATGCAGAGGTGTGTGGACTCCCCAGAGCCTGGTCCACGAGTTTGCCCAAGAGTTCTATTTACTTCTTTGACAGAATTTTGTTTTAATTGGCATTTATTTGCCAGCAAGTTAAGGATTTTCCCATGTGAAGGCTTCCTATCTGCTTTTTCTTTCCAACAATAATGTGCATTAGCCATCACAATAGTCAAATGTATTTTCTCGATTCTTTATTTTTATCTATTTTGTTATGTGCAGCTTTTTAATAGCTAACATTTATTGAGTACCTACCGTTTTCCAAGCGCTGCGTTAAGCCCTTTATACACATTTTATCCTAATAACAATACTGAGGTGGATACCATTATCATTCCATTTTACATATAAAAAAACTGAGGCTCAGATAGACACTTCCTTAAGATCATCAAACGGCTGCAAAGCAGCAATGCTAAGTTTAATCAGAACTACCTGATGCCAAAGCTGTGTCTGTAATCATTAAATATTTGTATTTTTTAACATATTTATTTTTTCTCTGGTGATAGCCTTTGCCTTTTTCAATGGGATGACATTTATCCTCTCCACCAATGGGCTAAGCATTTGGCTACTCCTTTTTCATTCTTTATGAGGGAAACAAGGAACTCTCTGACCCACCAGTAATTCAAATAAGTAACTGAGAACAAGAAAGTGCAGGTTAAGATAATTCTTCCCTGACGGTCGCAAAAACCTTTATAAAAAAGTGACACGAGTTGAGGGAGGAGGGAATATGGGGATATGTGTATAAAAAACAGATGATTGAACTTGGTGTACCCCCCCCAAAAAAAACAAAAAAAAAACAAGTGACACTTTACTGTTGTTTCTGCCATAACAGTTTGCATATATTTCTGGGTTTATCTCTGTTCACCAATTTTTTGTTTTTAATTCATACTATGGAATTGTGGCCACTTCATTTAAATTTCACTCTGAATTTTTCAAGCTCTACAGTGCATCTAATGAAAATGTAAATGATCACATTCATTCCATGTATGAATCTAGAATACTTATTATCTTTCCCAGCTTTCTTCCGCTCAACCAGGAAGCAGAAGTGATGTCTTCCGATGAAGTCCCACCCTTGGGGCTTTGTAAATTTCTTGGTTGCATATCTTGTGCTCTTTCAAAGCAGCACTCTCTGTTGTTAGGGATGAGGTTAAAGTACTTTTTAGAAGGGGAGGGGATGCAAAGCAAATGCAAAATTCCAACCAGCAGTCACCTCACGAGGGCAAGAATGAAGTGGGGTCAAGGAGCCTCAACTGTATCTGAAATTATTTAATTTCCTCAAAATATTTCTAAAAACATACAAAGAAAAGAAGGGAAGAAATAGAGAAACTTGAACAAGAAAGAGAGCAACCTCTCCTGACACGTCTGGCACTGTCTTGGAACGACAGACAGCTCCCTCCGCGCCGTGGCCTCAGCACCGAGCCCCTGGGCTGGGACCCTGTGGGCTGTGCCGAACCTGCCGGGGCTGGGGCTGGACAACAGCACCACAGGCGGCGTCGGGGTGGCTCCAGCAGGAAGCCCTGGCCTGCAAGATGCCGGGACAGCTGTGAGGAATCGCAGCTTTGGTGCCTCCCAAGTGAGTGCAGGGACTGCAGAGAGGGAGGGTCCTGCACCCTACACTTCACAACCTGAGAGGGACAGCCCTTCCCTGAAGAGGGGGACGAGCCGCCGTCTGACTGTAGAGCACGATGAAGCAACGGGGCTAAGAGCTCAGGCCCAGAGGTCAGACTAGGTGTGTGACTAGGCCCCACTTCCCTCACCTAGAGCGGGAACACCCGCAGCCCCAGGACTGTCGTGAGGATTAGCTGAGATAAAGCACGGACACGACTGTTGCAGAACAAGTCCTCGCTGAATGCTGCCTCTCACAGCCATGACTGTTTGCTAAGTCCCTGAGGCAGGATTCTAGGATCTTTTGCTCCCTCTGGGCAACTCGCAGGAATGTTTTATTCTTCACAGCTCCCCCTGCCTAGAGCAACTGTGACCAGCAGAGCAATTACCTGTGCCCCTTTCCACGAGCGCCATGTAGTAAAGATTGGTGTCCCCAGCCAGTCCCGCCTCCACGATGTCTTTGGTGAAATGCAGCTCCTAAAAGTCACCAAGGACAAGGGGTGAACTACTGGCTCATCTAGTCAAATCCTTGCCCTTCTGGTGGAGAAGCAGGAGCTGAAAGGTGACATGGGCCTGAAGTCCCCAGGACAGCAACGGTGGCCTGTCACCCCTCCACCTACCATGTAATCCTCATGGGGAATCGTCACCCACTTCACCAGGCGAGAGACAACCTTTGCAGGGAAGAGGTACTGGCAGTCACTGGTAACTGGCACAATGCCATGTTCTAAAAGAGAGGACAGGTGGTGTCACAGGTAGAAATCAGTTGCCACAGCTGGGTAACTAGCCTCCTCTGCAGGCCTCAGATGGCCCTGCCAGCTGTCCAGGCACACTCGGTACTCAGGTCAACGCGTGCCAGGAACGAAGGCACAGCAACCTGACCTTCACCCAGTACTTGTGCTCGCAGCCAGACCCAGCACCAGCATTCACAGCGCTCTATCCTTAACGCAAATGATGGCCGGACAAACAAAAAAACCCCATAGCTAGAACCAGAGATGTACAGTGCCTCTGCAGCAGTGACTGTTAATTAGATCAAACAGCCGAGAGGGCTGTTCTCAGAGCTGACCTTGACGGAGGAAGGACTGAAGTGTTCTGTGTCGCTGCCTCTAAGGGAGAAGAGCAGGAGGACTGCTCCAGGGTAAATTCCTGCTGGCATTTCAATAAACAAATGTGCCAACACGGTAAATGCTGTCCAGGATGACAACCATCCAACCCTGGGACAAAATAAACTCAGCAATGCTGACAGGGAGCAGGCAGTGCTGCCCTGGAGAAACCACGGTCCACATGGGGCCTCCAGATGGGTCCTGGGAACTCCAAGCTTTTCCTGACAGTGGCTCTTTTAGATCAGAAAAATCTCAACCCTCTCTCCCTTACAAGGGCCTTATACATGGTAGGCCATGGCAAGTATTTACAGAATGAATAAAGGAAAAGCCCCACACGGCCACCATCTTGGTCAAGGGCTCATCAGAATCACCTGGGAGCTTATGGAAAACACAGGGGCTCAGCCCCACCGTGCAGGATGTCGGCTCAGGTGTCAGGGGAGGGATGAGGCGTGGATCCCTGGACAGCTGTAGTCAAGTAAGCTGAGTGTAAGCTCCAAGAAAGCAGGGCTGTGTCTTGCGCTCCTGGCTCTCCCCCCAGCACGACTCTGGCTGCCTGGAATGAACTGGGCTCCTGCTAAAGTGCACACCAAAGCCTGCCGTGCGCTGACCCAGCACGATGCTCCTGACCAATCTGCTAACCTGGGCCCCCAAAGGCTTTGGGCTGGGACAGCCCTGGTGGCCCTGAGGGGAGCTCAGACCTCTCCTTGGCAGCCTACAGCTCTCCCCGGTGGCCCAGCTAAAACCTCTGCTCAACAAAAGCCAGGAAGTCAGCCCGTTTTGATTTGTCATCAGGATTCAAGAAATCCCAGGGCAGGGCTCCGTTGTCTGTCTCTGTATTGTCTGAGTGGCTCTCAGGCCACAGCCCTCGCTAACACCAGCTTACCCAGGGAGGCAAACTGCTTGTGGAGGGCCAGGCGGGACTGCACCCTGGTCTTCAGCAGTTTCATGGTGGTCTCCATGTGGCTGGCGCTCAGCGAGTGGTCAGCAACCACAGTGTGCTGTGGAGGACAGTGAGCAGCACACACGTGAGTGCTCCCCGTCCCTTCCTCCAGGCACCCCTCTCTCTAGGACCTGCCTGCCTGTGGCAGCCCAGACCACCCACGTCCTGAGGCGGACGCCTTCTGGGGACAGCAGGGTTTCCCAGCTGTGATGGGCCAGAGGCTGAGTCCCAACAGGAACGATACAAGCTGCTGAGATCTCGAGAGGCTGTGGAAAAGAAAGGCTTCCGCTAAGGTGCCAGGTCCCCTGGGGTTCATTTCTGGCACCTTCGTACATAAGACCAAGGGGCAGCAGTACCTAGAGCCGTGCCGCACACCGGGCAAGGACCCCAGTTACTCTGACCTAGAGAGCTACCAGGCTCAGGGCGAAGGCAAAAGGTACCTAAACACTTACAGGCCTTGGACATTTTAGCATCCCAAGTGGAGATAAGATAGATCACAGTCCAGAGGGATAGCATTCTGCTAGTTTAAAGTCCCAAAGGCCACCCGAAGCCCTTCTGGGTCTGTAAGGGAGGAGAGGAATAGGTGTCCTCAGGCGAGGGAACCAGATCAGGGGACACACCTGGGGCTGCTCTTTGGGGAAGTGGAGGCCACCCAGCTTCTGCACCCACAAATATGGGTGACCTAGGTCAAGTACATAGTCCCTCAAAGTCAGGATGCTGCAGAAAAGAACACAGAATGAAATGATTTTATTAGTCATTTCTGCAGTGGCCCCTGGATACATCCCTCCTCCCACCTTCTCATCCCCCCACAAAGAGAACAGTCCTGCAGGCTTAGCTGCACCCATGGCTAGGCTGCCAGCAGAGCCTCTTAACCTCATCAGTTCCCTATTGTGATTTCATCTCTCCCACAGTCACTTTTCTCTTTTTCCCCTGGCAGCCTTCAACTCATTAGTGAATCTCAATAAAAAGGCAGTGTACCTGATCTCTTCATCAGTCCACAAATTTACAAAATATTAAAAAAAATTTAATCCTCAGAGAATTAAAGTGTTAAACACATCTATTACCATGTTCCCAGAGTTTCGATCCTGCCACCCTTCCCCACCCTCCACAGCCTCATAAGCAGGAAAGGGCATGTGTTTCCTTCTCTGGACAGAGCATTCTCTCCCGCCCCGCAGCCTCCCCTGCCCCCTGGGAGGCCTCTGGCCCTAACAGGTCTCTAGCTTTGGGTATGAGTCACCTCAAACCTCAGAGCAGAAAGGCTGGGAGAGGAGGAAATGCTGCTGACTCACCCAACTTTATCAAACTGATACTGATTGGCTGGATTTGGAGTTTTCTTCCCATGATCCCCAGGATACAAACAGCTCAGGACTGAGTCAGGAGACAGCAAGTCACTGGAAGAGGGAAAAGACTGCAGTGAGAACGCCGCCCAACCCCTTGCCTTGATGCAGATGTGAGCATTTGGGGCTGATAACACCCCCTCTCACTGACGATCAAAGCCACCATTTATTGAATGCTTCCTGCGGGCCAGACCCTTTATATACCCGAGGCCAGCAGATCCTCACAACCCTGTAGGGAGTATTATCATTTCCATTCTACAGAGGATAAGCTCAAGGCTTTAAAAGATATGCTTGTCCAAGATCACACTGCTAGCAAGCTCTGGAGCCAGGATTTACTCTACTCCATCAAAGACAGTAGGACTCTTAACGACCAGTTTAAGAAACCTATCCCTCCAAGAGTCATACAGTGACCAGAGCTTTTCCTCAGGGGAGCAAAGCCCTGTGACACCAGAAACAGGAATAATCAGAATCTTCATAGGAGCAAAACAGATTCCTTCTACCCCAGAGAGATCCGGCTTTGATGCTGTGCGTATCTCACATTTAGCAAATCTCATGCTATCACAGAAATAAGTCCGCTTTAATATTCCCAGAAAAAGATATATCACACAGACTGGAGACAAGGTCACCTAGTGCTATAAGCAGAGGGACACGGTGATGCCACAGTCACCTACTCACAATGGTGAGACATGTAATTAAACGTGACAATCAGAAAAGAGATGGTGCGGGGAGGGGGATGGGGGGTGGGGTGGGGAATGGAGTAATTTAATCACAAAGGACAACGAGGCCCACTCTTTCCCTTCCCACTGGGAGCTCCCCTTCACCTTCCAGGGACGGCCTCAGCAGTGACTCAGGCGGATCCTGCTGCTCTGGGCCTGGCAGGCCTCCAGGAACTCAGCACCAGGAGGGTGGCAGCTCCCGGCTCCGCCCTGCTCTCTGTGCTGCCAGAGCCTCCCTGCAGCACCCCACCCCCCAGGGTCTCTGTCCCCTTCGCTGCTTCACACAGAGAACTGGCTAGAAAATGAACAACTGTCAGTCTTTTAGCCATTGTTTAGTGACTGTTACTAATATACTGAATCAACCAAAATAAAACAAAACAGCTAAAACTGCACAAGATTAGGATTTTAAGTTGACAAAACCTGACGGAAGAATCAATTCTTAACAAATGTCCATTTGCAATATGTGGCTCAGGACAACCGAATTTGGTTAAAATAATGGCCATTAAAGAGGAGGCTATAGGTACTCATAAAAATATGACTATTCAAAAAACTGTTCAGCTACTCAAATCTTTGTTATAAAATTTTAAAAGAGATTTTTAAAATCTTCATAAAGTAGAAATGGAAAATAATTAAAAATAATGTAATGCCTTAATGAAATATTGATTAATGCATTAAAGTGGCCTAATGGAGATCATTCTGGAAAACATTTTCTTCAGGAAAATTCATCAAGGTTCATATAATTTTGATTAAAATGTTTATAATAAAAAAATGAATTTCCTAATGAATTAAGAGATCCTGGCAGGCTTCCTAGATGGCACAGTGGTTAAGAATCTGCCTGCCAATGCAGGGGACACAGGTTCAACCCCTGCTCCAGGAAGATTCCACATGCCACAGAGCAACTAAGCTTGTGTGCCACAACTATTGAGCCTGTGCTTTAGAGCCCGTAAGCCACAACTATTGAGCCCATGTGCTGCAACTACTGAAGCCCACACGCCTAGAGCCCATGCTCCACAACAAGAGAAGCCACGACAATGAGGAGCCTGCGCACCACAACGAAGAGTAGCCCCCACTCACCGCAACTAAAGAAAGCCCGCGCACAGCAACAAAGACCCAACACAGCCAATAAAATAAATAAATAAATAAATAAAATTGAAAAAAAGTCAAGGTTGGCAATTATAAAAAAAAAAAAGAGAGAGATCCTGGCAACAGTTGCCAATGCTGCTAGCACCTCAAAAATAGAGACAGCCTGTGCCTCCTTACGAAAGCACACAACATCCATGACACAGCCCTGCACACCCACCTCCCCCCAAAAATGGAATCTGATCAAGTCTCTACCTACAATTTACAGGAGATACAGAGAGAAGGAATAACATATTCAAAGGTACCGCTGGGATGCAATCATCAAAATCCAACCTGGGGGAAGCCTACAGAGCAAACAACTTACTTTCCTCAACAAATAAAAGATGGCAGGACATTCAGATGGGAAGACACTTGAGAGAAGCCTCATCCACTGCAACATATGGACTTAAAAAGATCCAGATTCAAAACCCAAACTGTAAAAACAAAGCTAACAAAGAACATTTATGAGAAAATCAGGGAAATTTGAACTGACTAGATAATGGATGATATTAAGGAATTAGTGTGATACTGTGATTACACTGAAAATTTTAAAAAGTATCCCTGTTTTAGTAGATAAGTAAATAAAACCACACACCACGGTTTCTCCATGGGGCCAAAGCAGCCTGTACTTGAGCAAAGGCCTCTGGGCTGGGAGTCTGAAGTCTAGGCCCAGCATTTCAATAATTGGACATATGCCCCTGAACCTCAGCTTCTCCATCTGTGAAACAGGGGGACCAGCTAGACAACACCTGAAGGCCCTTAAGGAGCTAATCCTGGCTTCAGGGTGGTGTTTCCTTTTGGGTTTCCTCCTTCTTTGGGGGCCAGGACATTGACAGTAGTGCACTACCGTGGTACATAGGCCTGGCCAGCTTCAAATCACGGCTCTTCACTCAGTGTCCGTGACCTTAGGGCAGCCTCTTAACTCTGCAGAGCCTCAGTTTCCTCACCTTGTAGAGCTACTGTCAGAGTTAAATCTGATGAGGACAAACACTGCTATCACTTACCAACCTGCACTATGCATTCGAGCTGACTTGCACAGGCATCGGAAAGGGGATATAATTCATGACCACAGTGCGAGGAAACAGGCTCAGAGGCCAGGTAACCTGGCTAAAGGTGCACACACTGCGATGAGGGGAGACCCGGTGCTCACAGAACTCGTAGCCAGTCTGCAGGCCTGCCCCTATCACTGCACGTGCAGAGCCCAGCAAGAAGTGGACTTCAGTGCCCACTGGGACCGGCCTGCAGCCCCGTGACTTAGCAGGGCGAGGCATCTGAGAGGTGAGCAGGCAGAAGGCTCACAACCAGGAGCTCCACTGCAGCCAGGGCCGGCACGGGGCCCTCGAGCTGCTCGCTGGACCAGGAGCGCCGGCTGCACAGGGCAACTGGGCGCCCCCTGCTGGGGTGAGATGGGAGCAGGGTCAACCCCATCCAGAGCCGCACTTTCAAGCACAGCGACCAAGGATGTAGCCTGAAGGGTGCGTGGACGCTGAAGGTAGGGCTGAAAACCCAGGGGACAGGCCACCATCAGGCAGTCCTGGGAAGAGCCCCGCCCCACCGGGCACCAGACCTGCGCCTCCCACACTGGTCTTTCTACACCTGACGTGAGGACTCAGCGGGAGCTGGTCGGGCAGGGCTGGGAGGCATGCCAGGCCAGGTGAGCATATTTCACCCCCAGGCCCTGTCGGTCCTCCTCCCTTCCTCCCATGCTGGCCGTGGAACAAGCGGCCACGGTCAGGGCTTTTCTGGGGATGCTCCACCTTCTTCAAAACCCCCACAGGAACCCACCAGTCTTCCTCCCACTGCCCAGGTAAGGACAACTTTGCTGAACTGCAAAGTGAAATCCCAGCACCTTGGGACAGAAACAGACAAAAAAAGAGGGGCCTAAATTTGTCAACCTGGCAAGGTCTGCCAAATCCCACTTTCACATTCACACTCTTTCCACTGGTGTAAAAACTGGTGCCCCACCCACTCAATTTACAACAGGCTGTAGTCACTTCTATCATCTGCTGTGTAGCAGATGAGTGCTTTGTAAATACCCATGATGTACCTGGACTTCAGGGCCGTGTGGACCTGACAACAGAAGCCAGAGTGGCCGTGAACCCCCTCAGAGCCAGATGAGGGAGGAACCGAAGCAGCCCAGCACTGAGGCGCCCACCACACCCCCTCCCACGCCCCACCCTCCCCAGCACCTGCCCAGTACCCTGCACTGATGGGAGTGATCAGCTCCGTGGCGGTCGTCACTTTGGCTTTTACTGTCATGATGTTGAGGTTCATGAGGTAGTAGAAAGTCAGGTGCAGTACGCTGTCATCTGGAAGGAGGAGGAGAAGACAGCATTTATGAGTTAAACACTAGAAAAGAGTCAAGAGAATTATAGAGAGCAAAGTCAACAAGAGTTTTAAGGTCTTTCACTACAAAAACAACTTGATGTTAACTTAACATGGAGTAAAAGAGAGTCTCTACAAATACTCTGCTACTCCTCCCTCTAAGAGGTGGAGTTTGGAGGGTGGACTAGACTTAGAGACTCCGCTTCTAATACAACATGGAAAGGAAGTGATCAAGTGATAAGTGATCTGGGTTAACATCACCAGTAACAAGACGAAGTGATACCACAGACCCCTGAGAGGACGTGATGGTGAGCACCGCCATCTGAGGTATTCTTTCCCTAAAACCCACAACCTCTGTCTAATCAGATGAAAACATCAGACAAGCCCGGACTGAGAGTCTTTCTACATAATATATAAATCTCATCTTCCAAAGTGTCAAGGTCATGAAAGACAAGCAAAGACGAGGAGACTAAGGGGCAACATGACTAAATGCAACGTGAGATTCTGGACTGGATCCTGGAACTGGAAAAGGATGTTAGTGGAAAAACCAGGGGAATCTGAATAAGTTCTGTAGTTAACAGTGTTGTACCAATGAAATTAACACTGATTTTTATAACTGTACTGTAGTTAAGTAACATGTTGATATTGGGGTGAAGAGAAGGTGAGAAATGTTTGTATCATCACTGAAACTCTTCTGAGTCTAAAATTATCTCAAAATAAAAAATTTTTTATAAAAAAGCAAAGAGAGGAAAAGTGTGTCAACTGTTTCCATAAATAAAAGGTAAAGGGAATAAGTATACACTCGTGTAAAGCTTCTAAATGCGTAACTACCTCTTGAAAATACATAACAAGCCATCACAATGGTTGCCCTTTGGAGGTAAGACCAGGGTCTGGGAGTCTGGGGTGAGGAAACTTACACATGACTGTTAACTCTTACCCTGCTGGGATGCTTTACCATGTGCTCCTTTACACATATGAAGCTAGTTTCAAAACCCATATTCTCTGCAGAATACAAAGCTCTACTTATATTTATTAAATTAAGCAGGTTGGTCATTACTCGAAACCTGCAAACTCCTGGCAGCTTACTCTGTGTACCTAACCTGTCAAATTCAGAAAGAGCTGTCGTTTCATCAATCATCCATGATGTCTAATGTTTTTGCTATGTTTTCAGGGTTACAACTTAGGAGGGAAAAAATCAAACAAACTCTATGAAGAACAACAAACAAAAACAGAAACATGAAACCGGAATTTTTCTTAGGCCAGGAGGCATCAGCTTGCAGGACCCCACACAGCGGCGGCGCTGTGAGATCCCCCAGACCAAGGGGAGCCAGACCTTTGCACTTCAGGTCCAACATGACGGACAGCGGGTGCCTCTTCAGCATCTCCTTGCGCTTGTCGTCCAGCTGAACTCCCAGGGTGGGTCGCCGGCGTTTCTGGACAAAGGAGAGAGCTGAGCTGGTGAGCAGTGGTTGTAGAAATCTCCCCCTTCCCTCTCCCCGCCGGCCAGGGCCTTAGCACTGCGACCCGTGCTTCAGCTCTCCAGCTGCCAAGATCCCAGCTGTCCTTTCTTTCAAACCTCTTTCTTCTGCTTCTAGGTAGGACGGCACCTGCCAGCTAGCGGGCCCCCGGGCAGCCTCTGGGCACCCCCACGCACTCACCGTGGTCTGCTCCTCCTCAGCATCCGAGTCGCTCTCGTCATCTGCAGTGACAGAGAGAAGGCAGCTTCAGGTGAGAGGGCTCCCAAGTCTCCCGAGAGCGCCTTGACCCAGGACATGTGATAGGGCCCAGACTTTTGTAACTGGATTTCTTCAGACTAAATAATAAATTTGCTGCTTCTTATTCAGTACAGAAAAGAGAGTGATGCAAGGAAAAGAAAAATGACCTACAATCCATCACCCCTGGTTTTTTTCAGTGACTTTTAATGTCATCCTATGGACCATGAGCTCCTCCATTGGTCGTGGTGGTAGCAGTAATAACAGTAATATAAACAATAATAATAGCAGCTCATATAATCTGAGGGGTTACTACGCGCTGAGGAAGATGGTAAGGGCTCTGCATACATGACCTCATTTAATCACATAATAATTATACATGAGGTATTACTATCTTATTTTGACAGGTGAGTAAACTGAGGCTCCAAAATGTTAAAGAACCTCCCCAGGATAAGTGAGCTAGCGAGACGCAGGGCGAAATCCAAAGGCAGTGCTTTTCTCTGTTTATCCCAAGCACTAAGACATTAAAGCCAAGCTCCCTGCCACACAGAACCAGTACAGCTAATTTCCAAAGGACTGGCACTGGCCCTGGGTGGTGACTTGGTGTCCCTGGAACCAGCTCTGGAAGATGTGGGGGAGGATCCCCACCACCACGTACCTTGGGAGTCCTCGGGAGGCTTGAACAGAGCCTTGGCCTCGTCCACGCTGCCTTCAATCGCCACAGACAGTGTCTTATCTGGGAGCAAGGAAGAGCCTCCTGTGAAAGCTGCTGAGGGAAGGAGCTAAGCTACACGAGCAGGCCCGCCCTGGGGCTGCGCTTCCTCCACCTGTCACAGCTCCTTACTGACCAGGGCTTCTCCAGATGAAGAGGAACAAGGTGGGGAACCTAAGTCTTTTTCCCATCGTTTACTGAAAACAAGGAACCCAAAGTGCAGATTCCTGGCCAAGTATCACCTGAGACTAGGGGTGAATGCCTCTCTTTTCAGGCTTACACCAAGGCACAGAAATCCAGACCGGTGCCCTAAAGCCACATGACACAATCCTGCCAATTGCCTTAAACGTTCTCATTGAGAACCTGTAACTGTCCACATCCTAGAAACGATGGCTCTTCCCTCAGTTCTTATTCTCTATTCTGCGAGACACCAAGCACCTGGCACCTGCCTGGCACCGTTACATTTACTGGGAGGCAGGAGGACAGCGGGTAGGAACCCAGAAGCTACAGTCCAGTCCCGGCCTGAGTCCCTGCCCAACCAACTCCCAAACTCACAACCTGGAAAGTTATGTCATTGCTCTGAGCCTCAGTTTTTGCATCTATGAAATGGGGACTTGACAAATGGTGGCTGCCCGGTTGAGTGAGGAGGACTGAATGAGCTAATATTTACAATTTTAATTATAAAATTACTTTTAAAAATTAATTTTTAATCCTCACAACAACCCTGCAGGAGCAATACTATTACTTTAGCCATCTACCACTGAGAAAATTAAGGCTTGGGGAAGTTAAATACAACAGCCAAGAAGTAGATAAGCTAGGATTCAAGACCAAGTCTACTCAACTTGAGCTTGGCATCTCAAACACACAGCTAAGTGGCTTGCTCCCTGTGCCAGGCCTGACACCTCACTGAGCGATGCCTGGGCCTGCCTTTGTGCAACTCCGTGGGTCTAGTGCTGGGAGGTCGGACAGGCCATCACCCACCCTTCTCCATTCAAAAGGGTATACAGAGATGCAGACAGTCATGGGAGCCTGAAGGAGTTTGCCCAAGTGCATAGAGGGATGATAAACTTCCCCCAAGTGGCAGGCCCCTGAGATATTCCCAGGTGGCTGACCACTGCTTATCTCTGACAACCTTCGTGAACCATCACCCCTCATCCCAAACAACCTGGCTGCCCCCATCAAACACTGGCAAATGCCAGACTGTTCTTTTGACTAGTTTACTCCTGGAATTCTACAGTAAAATGAGAATAGAAACAGGCTGGGTTTTAAACACAAAAGAAAATTACTCACCCTGTCTAGGGGGCTGGGAGGATTTCATATGAGCTGATGATGCAAACAGGAGAAGAAAGGGGAGGGAGAGGATCAAAAGGACCAGGAAAACAGAAGAAGAGACAGTAATGTGCTGATGCCCATGGCTGGGAGGAGAGGCATGCACTGGTGCAATGTGTATCTGTCTGATGCAGTGGGGTGGCGGCAGGGAAGAAAAATTTAGGTGCTGGGTGAAAGCTGCAGTAGGGCAAAAGGCAAGATCTCTAAAAATTTCTCAAAATCCTAGTGGAGTTACGGGCTGCCTTCAAGCCTAATGAGGACACCTCCTCTCCCTTTGTAATTCACTGTTATGACATGCAGCCTGTTCCAGGGCTTGGTGAAAGCCTGGGAGAGCTGGCTGGGACCTGTGTTCCCCAAACCCTCTCTCTGAGGCGAGCAGGAGGCACCAATCCACCTGCCAAGCGTGCCTTGACGGGGTGAGTGCTTGGAAGCCCAGAGAGGCTGCCTGGGCACTGAACCCAACAGCTGACCAGCCAGGCTCCTCAAAGATTCAAAGCCATCCATTCTGAAATGCCCATCAGGTTAGTCCAGCCTCAGGCCAGCTGGTCAAAGCAGCCATGCTGGGCGGTGCAGAGAGGGGGCAGCATCTGTCACCTGAGGGCTTCTGAGCAGGGCCAGGGAGCTCTCCTCAGCAGGCGGTGCTTCCAAACGACTCCACTGGCCACAGCTGCTGCCGCCACAGCCCCTCTTCCCTGCCCAGCCCCCATACTCACCACAGGCCTGCCCATATGCAGTGGCCTGGACAAAGAGGACATAGAGGGGAGGTGGCAGGTGTCTTGCTGTCTCGTACTGCTTGTGAGCCTGGTCAAAGGGCATGAACAGGTACTCCTGAACCGGGAGGGAAGCCTGCAACCAACAAAGAAGGGATTTTGGTTTTCTTTTATAGGCGGTCCACACAGGAACATGTGGCTGCTTAGTTACTGTATAGAGTCTTCTATTTATGAAAGCGATAGCAGCAACAAACAGTAAGAAAATGAACTTTAACAAAAGATACCCTTCCCCCTAGCATCAAGAAAACATCAAATACCTGAAGGTCAAAGCGTGTAAACCTCTACACAAACACCTGAGAAATGAAAGATCTAAATGCTAATGGCCTCCAAGGCTCAACAGTGCCCAGATGTCAACTCTCCCCAAAGTGATCTATGGATTCAGTGCAATCCAATCTAAATCCCAGCAGGAGAAAACAGACTGATTCTAGAACTTATATGTAAATAGAAGAGGCCAAGAATAACAAAGATAACCCTTAAAAATTAAGTTGGAGGACGTACATCACTGAGCATCAAGACTTCTGCTAAAGCTGAAGTAATAAGCCAGTGTGATACTGGTGCGCAGACAGACAAGTAGATCATACACACACAAGCCCACACAGACACAGACAGTTATGACAAAAATGGCACTGCAGAACAGCGGGGGAAAGAATGGTCTTTTCAATTAATGAGTCAGCTGAACACCTATGTGTAAAAACAAAAAGAATCTGCCCTTTATCTCACACCAATACAGAATCCACTTTCAGGAAAACTACAGGCCTGAATGTAGAAGGTAAACAGCACAGCTCTATAAGAAAATAAGAGCACATCTCCACGACCTTGGGACAGAAAAAGGGAAAGACTGATCTCTCCTAGATTTAAAACCAGATCGTATTAAAATTAAGAACATTTGCTCACTAAAAGATACCATTATGAAAGTGAAAAGGAAAGTCACAAATGGGAAAGATACCTGCAGAACACCCATCTCCAGAAAATATAAAGAATTCTAGACAGCCCAACAGAAAAATGGGCAAAAGACTTTAAAAGGACCTTCACAAATGAGGTACTCCAAACACCAATCAGCATATAAAAGGTGCTGTGTGCGCAATGTCACTGGTCCCCAGGGAGATGGAAATTACAGCCATAAAAGATATCGTCCAGAATTGCTACAATCAAGAAAAAGGACAGCACCAAGTGTTGGTGAGAATGTGGAGCGTTAGGACTTCCGCATGGTGCCGGTGGGAATTTCAAAATCAGCTCAGTCACTTTAGAAGACTGTTTCGGTGAATACCAAAGCTAAATATACGCACAGCATACTATGACCCAACAATTTCATTCCTGGGTATATATTCAAAAGAAATGTGTACACGTGTACACCAAAGGACACGTATAAGAAGGCTCCTAGCGGCATTATTCCAATAGCCCCAAACTGGAAGCACCTCAAATCAAACACTAAACATCGATGAAAATAAATGAACTCCTGTACTCATAAACACATAGATGAATCTCAAAAACACACTGTTGAACCAAAGAAGCCAGACACAAAAGAGTATATACTATATCATTCTGTCTGTATAAGTTAAAAAACAGGCCAAGCTAACCTGTGACGTTAGAAGTCAAGATAATGGTTACGGTGGCTGGGGTGGGGGTGGGATGGGAGGAGACAGTGACTGGGAGGGGAATGAAGTAACTTCTGGGAAATTGGTAATGTTCTTGTCGATCTGGGTGCTGATTACACAGACGTGTTCACAAACATGTACACAGTGAATACCCATCAAACTGTGTGTACACTTACGAACTGTATGCTTTTCTTTACATAACATTATTTAAGTAGTACACGTACACTTTTTTTAAAAGTTGTATTTGAGTTTATAAAGCAAAAATTCCCAGTTCCCAACCACCAAAGGTAACTGTTAATGGTTTGGTGTGAAAAACCAAACTTACTTTTCTAAGCACATATATGACCTACACATATACACATCCATTCAGATACTTTGTGTACTTTGTAAATGAAAGTATACAAATGGGATTATACTACATGTTCTATGACTTGCATTTTTTTGTTTCATAATTTAATAGGGCTTTCTGTCCAGTTATTCTGTCAGTAATAGGATGTTCCACACTTCCATCGTAGCTGTAAGACTGAACCATATAAGAATTCATTTAACCCATAGCCTATGTAGCAGCATTTAAAGTGTTTCCAGTTAACAGGAAAAATTTATAACCAAAACTTTTAGTTTCCGATCTCTGTCCTATAGGAAGTGCCACTGAGCATATCTGTTAACTCTAACTCTATGCCTAGAGTTGAGAAGAAATGTAGATCTTGCCAAATCCCACAAAAGTGAATTTTCAATTTCTCTACGGTCCTTTTACAAAGTTCCTCCATCTTAGCCATTTACCCTGCCTTATAAAACTATAAAGATTTAGATCAAATCTGGCTTCACAAAAGCAAACAAAAACCAGGTCACCTATATAGAAAGACATTATATTTTACAGGTACTCAAATACGAGTAAAGTTCTTTTCAGAGCAAGTAGATGTGCTGAGCCCTTGGCCCCTGAGGTGCAGGCGGGGGATCTAACAGACATCTGTGGAAAGTACCTAGATACCTTGGGGACTGTGGGCTGTGGAGATCATGCAGGGGGTAGACTCAACTTATAGTTCACAAAAAGTGTTTTACTTTTGCAGAGGTGCTGGGTGAAAAGAAAATGCCGAGGTAAGTGTGTATATATGTTCCAGAGCCCATCCTGCCAGCACTTCCTCCACACAGGACCCAACCTTACTGCACCAGCTGTGGGCCTGCAGACGGGACCATCCTTGCACTGTGCTCTAACACTGATTAGGGTAACAACCCCGACAAAACCCACAGGGTGATGTGGCTGCTGGTGGCCTCAGGCCAGCAATGTGTCACTGGGTGGTGAAGGCAAAGCAAAAGCCGAGGAGGTGGCGGGGTGTGGGGAGACCCTCACCTGCATGATGCTGTTGAGACGAGGCTGGAGGCTGCTCAGGTACTCCTTCTTCACCTCTATCTCCTTGAGGATCTTCTCCTTGTTGGACAGGCACTCTCGGTACTTCTCTGCCAGCCTGTTGGCGGAAGACAGAGCACTATCAGACTCTACCTACTGACAGCAGTCACAATTAACCGCTAATGTTTACCCAGCACTTACTATGCACCAGGCACTTTGGAGAACGGTTTACGAGCATTATGGCATTTAACCTTTATAAAAACCCTGGAAAATAGAGACTTTTCTTATCTCCGAAGGAGGAAACGAAGGCTCAGAGAGGTAGATAACTTGCCCGAGGTCATCCAGTAAGAGCAAGCACAGAGCTGGGCTCTGAACCCTCACCTGTCTGCTCCAGGGGCCTCGCCCGTGACCACCGTGTCACCTCCTGCTCCATTTCTTGCCTCAGAAGCTAGACTCAGAACTTTCACAAGTATATGGACCCAGCAGCTATAGGACAAAAATGAGGCCATGGACCCTGCGTGGTGCAGGGTGGGGATGGGTTCCAGACCAGAGCCACGGGAATGGAAAGGGGTGCCTCAAGGCATTATTTATTATAGCAAAAAAATGCAAACAACCTAAAAGTCCAATCCAATGTGGGAACAATTATGTGATTTACAATTTACACTGGAATGTTGTACAACCTTCTAAAATAATGTTTGCAAAGCTCTGCAATAGCACACGAATATGCTTACAGGTGGGGGAAAAGGCAAAAAACCCAATCAGATTAATAGTACAAAAGGTATTTACATCTTAGGCACTAAAATTTTAAAGGAAAGGTTACTCTAACTTTCTCAGAACAGAATTAAGCAATTCCCACCCTATTTATGATACAGCTGGTCAAGTGTGAACTGCTCAGTGTAAATTAATCACAAACCGGGATTTGGTCTTAGAGACTAGTCTGCCGGTTCCACAGTGCTTTGCTATCTGATCCTGGGTCAGGACAAAGCAGTGTCCCTCATGGATAAAGGTCCCTGTCTGCACAGGTGAACAAGGTCAGGAAGGAGGAAACGCTACCTTTTCCGCTGCTCCAGCTCCCAGTCCAGACGTGCAAGGGTTTGCTGGTGAGGGTCTCCCGTGGTGACTTCTGCCTTGCTGATATCTGGAGGAGCCTCATTATAAAACTCCTCTAAGCTGACCAGATCGATTTCTTCATGCTTTGACCTGCAACCAAAAACTCAACGTCAAGATGCTGTCCTCAGAAACCCAAACTGTGGCTTAAGCAGGCCCAGAGTTCCCTCCGTGTACGTCCACCCAGCCCTGGTCTACAGCTACTCAGGAACCCAGAATCTAGTCTTCTCAGCAAATGCTAATTAGTAGATGCTTCCGTGTGAAGAGAGGAATCTGGTGACATGCCACAGGATCCTTACCCGTGCTGCCCAACCTTTTTATCCATGATTTAGCCAAAGACCTAGAAAGTACACTTATCAACTTACAGACAAACGGTGCAAGAGAGCTAAGAGCTTAAAGAGTCAAATACAAACACCATGGTCTAGGTCTAGATTCTCAGGTTGAAACCAAGGAGTGCCATTTACCAGGAATAAACAAAAGAGTCTACACTTAAGTTCAAATTATTAACTGCCTAAGTATAACATGCAGGAGGATCCAACATGGTATGACCAGATGCGAAAAGATCTAGAGGCTTTAACTGCTGATGTATAGTGACTGACACATGCAGATAAAAGAAAAGAAATCCAAGTTTTTGCTGTGTTAACATAGTAGTGCTCAGGCTGTAGACAGATGACAGTAATAGCAGGCGCTGCCATGTATTAAGCACCTACTGTATATCACCCTCACCTCACTTAAGTCTTACAATAACTGAGGTGGGGATTTTTCTCTCCATTTTTCAAACGCGATGGAGGCTTCCATCAATAAGCAGCTTGCCCAAGGTCACATAGCTAGGGAGAGGCAGAGCTGGGATATGAACCCAGGCTGTCTGATTGCAGGGCCCCTGATCCTTCCACGTGGCCACCTGCCTCACTACAGGCCTGAGTTCTGCTGTATTCTGGATTTGCTGGCTTTCATCTGAACAACAGTTACAGGTGAAGCATCATATTCTTGTGTTTTTATACCTTTCTTCTTTTTAAATAGTACTATTTTTGAAACTTCTTGTGAGTCTTAAACTGAGTGTTTATTTCCTCCATGTACCCTTCTCCCAGGTTCCCCCAATGATAATATCTAAGTATAATACATTGTCAAAACCAGAAAACTGACAACTGTACAATACTATTAACTCATGTACCTGACGTGGATTTCACTTCTATTAGTATTTAAATATTATGTGGATGAATTTGTGGAGCAGATAAAGACACCTCTCAAAAATCAGCATACACAGACCCAATGTCTAACGTGGTCCCCCTCATCCCAAGTTTACTACAAATAAAATCTGACTCCTTTCAGTTTATACAAATAGGTCTGACCAGGCAAGAACACATTCCCTTCTCTTATTCTGTCTACTCCTTCCTCTTCCACTTGTCTCCGCTTGGACTTGCCAAGAGGCATCACAATTTAAGAAGGACACTGACAAACTGTAGTTTGTTCACCTAAAGGCAGCTAGGCAGTAAGAAGTTCAGGTTCCAAAGAATGAGATCCATTTGCAAAAATGAATTGCTGGAACTTTAGAGAGGAAAGCTGGGCCAAAAGGTTAAAAAAACGTAACTGGAAGTGAGCTGCTCCCATACAAGGTGCTCAGGAATCAAAC
Source organism: Hippopotamus amphibius kiboko (assembly GCF_030028045.1). Taxonomy (NCBI): domain Eukaryota; kingdom Metazoa; phylum Chordata; class Mammalia; order Artiodactyla; family Hippopotamidae; genus Hippopotamus; species Hippopotamus amphibius. The sequence goes on along the minus strand of NC_080193.1, from coordinate 4,843,076 downwards.
TGGTAATGCAAAGGCTCTCCCTGCTGGGGAGAGATGACTGCTTTTCACTAGGTTCAGAGCACAAAACTCAAAAGGGTCAGACAGGCTTCTGAGGTTCTTTGTGCAGCCTGGAACTACCGCTTCCAATTCTCCCACTCAAAGTGATCTATTCACCCTTCCCCCAGATCCTGCAGTCTCCAAGCTCATCTGACTTCTTTTTAAAGAAAACAACTCACACTGAGCTATGTAGGAAAAAGCAGTTACCAATAGATCATCTTGCCAAAAGCTCTGTGCTCCAAAACTCACTTAAATTCCAGACATTTGGTGATCTCCTTCTGCAGGTGCATCACCTCATACAACAGGTTCTGGAGCTGCAGGTGATAGGCGTCCACTTTCTGCTTGGCCTGAAAGGAGGACAAGGTCAGAGGTGAGTGGGGCAAGTCAGGGTGGGGTGGCACAAAGCAGAGCAGCAGCAAACTCAGAAAAGGGGGAACGGGGATGAAGGAGGGGATGAGAAGAAGGAAGGAGGGTTAAATCTCTCAGTTCCTACCTCATGGGTCTGATCTCTTCCTTTCTTCAACCTGATGTGGGCTAATCGGTTAAGCTTCTTTAGAGTCATGAAATGCACACAGCTCTGAATCCTCCGATCTTCGATCTCAACTGCCTGCAGGCCAAGAAAACTGGTTAAGACCTTGACAACAAGAGCTGGCTCAGCTTCCTTCAGCCCCTCGCTGCTGACCTCTCCACATCCAAGATCAGAAAGACACTGGAAAGAGCTCAGAACTATGAGAAGTGTCAGGGGGAGATGGAAGAATGACTGTATAAGTGCAATGCTTATGGTTCCCGGGCAAAAAAACAACTTCTGCTTGGACGAAAGTAACAGGAATCAAAGATGGAGCAAGTACAGCCAATGCACAAACAACAGCTGTCCCTATACAATGTACACAGAGATCCTAACAACGGCAATATCATGCCACACACCTTGACCTCTATAAACATTACAGAATAATTCAAATGAAAATAGCAGAGTTATAGCTGCAAAACTTGACTACAGTAAAACAGATAGGATGTAATAATCTTAACAATGTTGGCCAGTATAACCACAAATAAGCGAGATTCCTGGAAAAATATGGATTGTTTTGTTTTGAACTTACCCATCTAGTCACACTGTTCTGCTTCTCTGCCCTGAAACATGTTTTATTCATTTAATATTAATACTTTAATTTTTGGTCTCTATGATTTACTTGTACATATCCAGCCTTATACCAGCAACAGTGATTAACATGTACCATCATTTCTCCACACCCAGCAAAATGTCCAGCACTTAATAAATATCATTTGGATGAATTATCAAATTACAGTTACAGAAAAAATTAATTATCCTGTACTTTCATGACTGTAATTGGTGACTGGGTGATGATGTTACAATAAATTAACAGGCAGGTCTCTGGAGCCCTCAGGCTCTAACCCCCTGATGATGGTAGGACCTAAGACCAAGATCAAGAAGGGCTCTGATAGGTGCAAACAGGTCCATCCATGCAGACCCACCAGGTCCATGTCCGCCCAGGCCCACTCCATACCGCGTCCTTGCCTCCCCTGCTCTTCAGGTCCTGGATCTCGGCCATCAGCCTCTGCAACTCCTGACACGTGTACTTGTACAGCTCATAGTCTCTGCCAGGGTCCCGCAGGTCCACCTCAGCCTCTTCGCTGTAGTATTTACCTTCCTGTGGAGGCAAGGATACAGGCCTTGGGTGGGGAGTAAAGGTCTCTCTGTTGGAACAAGGGACACTTGGCTGAGATAAGTAACAATGAAGCCTCAAATCAGGTCTCTGAAGGATCAGGTCCTCAAATCAAACGTTTTTCTTCTTTTCCTCTTTCTGATTATTAAGTAATGCATGCTTGCTGTCAGAGATTCAGAACATAGTGAGGAGTATCAAAAACAAAGTTAAAAATTGCCTATAATCTCACCTCCAAGCCTGAAATAACTCCATTGTTAATATTGCAGATAAATACATTAAAAAAATAAAATGGGATCATATTGTTCATGCTATTCACTGCAATTTCTCATCACAATAAATACAGATCTCCATCAAAATGGCTACACATAGATGAACCAGAATTCTTTTAACCAAATTCCTGCTGCTGGGTGTTTAAATGGTCAAATCAAGTTTAGCAGAAACTAAAATATCCTAATTGGTCTCCCAGCCTTTGGAATAAACAAACACATCTCTGAGAGAGTCAGTTACAGTTAAAAATATTGTATTGCATATATGAAAGTTGCTAAGAGAGTAGATTTTAAAAGTTCTCATCAAAAGAAAAAAATTTTGTAATGATATAATGTGTCAGATGTTAACTAGACTTATTTCAGTGATCATTTCACAAAATAAACAAATATCAATCATTATGTTGTACACCTGAAATTAATATAATGTTCTATACCAATTATATCTCAATTTAATTTTTTAAAAAAATGAGAGAATGAGTCAGAATCAATACCTCCCAAAGGATAAGATACTTCATTAATTTTAATTTCCTAAATCTGAGGAAAGCATCATCCTCTATTTAAATTGAAGCTGGTGGGCTTCCTAGGTGGCGCAGCGGTTAAGAATCCGCCTGCCAATGCAGAGGTCACGGGTTCGATCCTAGCTCCAGGAAGATCCCACAAGTAAGCCCGTGTGCCAAAAAAAAAAAAAATAAAATAAAAAAAAAATAAATAAATAAATTGAAGCTGGTATGTTTCTCTATTCTAGTTTAAAAAACAAACAAAAACCACAATCAACCAAATAATCAATATAGGTAAGTCATACAACCTACAGACTGGGAGAAAATATTTGCAAGTGACGCGACCAACAAGGGCTTTATTTCCAAAATATACAAACAGCTCATACAACTCAATAACAAAAAAAAAAAAAACCCAATGAAAAAGTGGGGAGAAGACTAAATAGACATTTCTCCAAAGAAGACATACAGATGGCCAACAGGCACATGAAAAGTTGCTCGACATTGCTAATTATTAGAGAAATGTGAATATAAACTAAAATTAGGTACTACCTCACACTGGCCAGAATGGCCATCATTAAAAAGCCCACAAATAAATGCTGGAGAGGGTGTGGAGAAAAGGGAACTTTCCTACACTGTTGTGGGGACATAAATTGGTGCAACCACTATGGAAAACAGTATGGAGGTTCCTCAAAAAACTAAAAACAGAGTTGCCATATGATCCAGCAATCCCACTCCTGGGCACATATCCAGACAAAAGTCTAATTAGAAAACATACGGGCTTCCTAGGTGGCACAATGGTTAAGAATCCGCCTGCCAATGCAGGGGACACGGGTTCAATTCCTGCTCCAGGAAGATCCCACATGCCGCAGAGCAACTAAACCCATGTGCCACAACTATTGAGCCTGCACTTTAGAGCCCGTGAGCCACAACTATTGAGCCCATGTGCCACAACTACTGAAGTCCATGCACCTAGAGCCCGTGCTCCACAACAGGAGAAGCCACAGCAATGAGGAGCGCACGCACCACAGCAAAGAGTAGCCCCCACTCGCAGCAACTAGAAAAAGCTTGTGCAGAGCAATGAAGGTCCAACGCAGCCAATAAATAAATAAATAAAATTTTTAAAAAAAAGAAAGAAAAGATACATGTACCTCAACATACAGAGCAGCACTATACACAATAGCCAAGACATGGAAGCAACCTAACTGTCCATCAACAGATGAATGGATAAAGAAGATGTGGTGTGTATATATACAATGGAATACTACTCAGCCGTAAGAAAGAATGAAATAATGTCATTTGCAGCAACATGGATGGACCTAGAGATTGGGTACTAAGTGAAGTAAGTCATAAAGAGAAAGACAAATACCATACGATATCACTTATATGTGGAATCTAAAATTTGACACAAATGAACTTACTTATGAAACAGATTCACAGACATAGAGAATAGATTTGTGGTTGCCAAGGGGAAGGATAGATTGGAAGTTTGGGATTCGCAGATGCAAACTATCATATATGGAATGGATAAATAAGGTTCTACTGTATAGCACAGGGAACTATATTCAATATCTTGTAATAATCCATAATGGAAAAAAAATAGTTAACTCATAAATTAGCTTAATAGATTCAAGGACAGAGAAACAACAAAAAGAAGAATCTGCTGACCATGAGAGTGCTCAGGGCACAGAAGAGGTTCTTTGGATACATGGTTCTGGTACTGCCTTGGTAGCAGACCAGGGATGCCACATCTTCAAAGCCTTAGCGGCGTGCTGCGGATGGCCTGCCTTCTTTTGACCATCAGGAAAGCTGGAGACACACACCACACTAGAATGCATTCTGTGTTCGGGCACTAACCATGTATCATCTAGGCTTGTTGGCTCTTGGGATGCTGCAGCTAAATCTGACGTGGATACTCAGGCCTTGAAGAGCCAAGGGAATTCCAGGCACCTGGTCAAGCAGAGGCTGCCTGGGAGGCTGTGTCTGTGACCCTCGGCTGCTGCAAACCTACAGCAAGTGCTTGGCCATGAGCTGCAATTTCTCAGCAGCAAGGCAGCCCTGCCTGATCTCACCTGCTCAGTGTCAGAACGATTACGCTTCCCTTCAGTTGGAGCTCCATCACTTCGGATCACTTTGGGCTTTCGTTTTTTGCTTGATTCTGATGACATGGTTGTTTGGTGAAGTCAGGCGGAAACAGCATAGACCTGTTAAGAGGAGAAAGCTTTTGAGCTTTTCCAGAGTTGGAACTGGAGATTTTCCTGGAGTCAGAATACTTAAGTCAAAGTAGCAGCTCTGGCCACTTACACTCTCGGTGACTCAAGAAAAGTCATCAACCCTCCAAAGTCTCAGTTTAACCTTCTGTAAAAAGGGGAATCATCCCTCAGCCTGTTCAAAATGAACTCATCATCCCCAACTCCACCTTCTTTGAAGGCACCACCACCACCCCACTGACCAAACTCCCTAGCCAGGCACGCAAGCCCATTCTGAACCCTGCTGATTGATCACTGTGTGCTGGAGCTTAAGCTAAGCGTTTTAAGGGTATGTTCTCATTTGGTCCTTATAACAAGAATCCTCTCAGATATGAACAAGTACCGTTTTACAGGTGAGAACAGAGGGTCAGGAAGGTGAATGACTTGCCCAAGATCACGCAGCTAGTATGCTAAGGCTAAGGTCGAACCCATGCCACAGCAGTGCTCTTGACAGCTACATTACGGTGTCTCGTAGTCTTGCCATTACGTCACCTGGTGATGCCATCAACTCCCTGGTTGACCCGAAATATTCAAAGAACAGAACGTATGTTTCATGGGGCTCGAGCGTCACAAAGCATCCTCTGTCTGCTACCTCTACTGACTGTCACCAGAGGCCCCAGAGGTGGGCAGCACTATCCCCCCTACCCCAGTGAATCTGTCACCAGCACTTATTGAGGGAGACAATACCTCTCAGAATCCAGTCAGAACAGCCCTGAGCTGGAGTCTCCACTCCGCTATCTCATGGCTGTGAGCCCTGGGACAAGTCATCTCACTTTTCTCTGCATCTGTTTCCTCACAGATCAAATGAGAAGAGCCATCCCTACCTCAGGGGTGGTTGTGGACACTAACGCAGGAGGCGCGCCACTGGGGCAGGCAACGAAGATCTGGGAGCGGGGCTCTAGATGGTACACGAGTGATGAATAACGTTGAACACCTACGGAGAAAGTTAACCCCCTTCAATTCTCTTTAGAAACTTCTGACTGCTTCAAGGAGAACGTCTCATCTCCCTAGTTGGTCTTCAACATCTATGAATGTCAACGTCCCTTTGTTAACGAAAGGACTATCTCAGATCCTCAGACAACGAAATGTAGCCACAGTTATTAACAATAACCTTTTCATATTAAATACAGTACATCTTTATCATTATCTTCTGCAAAGGACAAGTGAAAGAAGTTTCCTATTCACGGTAGAGGTTTAAATTTTTCTTTAAAGTAAATTTAAAATTTAAAAGTGACTCAATTAAAAGCCTTTAGTAAACAGGCGTACATGGTAAGTTGATTTTCCACAGAGGAGGGACCCGAAAAGCGTACGGGTGGGAAATCCTGACTCTGGCGACACAGTGGAGAGTGCCTGGCACACACGAGCGCATAATAAATGTGAGCTGGTATCACCACCACCACCTTCGAGGTCGTTATCTAGAGGCTGCCCTGTGGGGCCTGACGATGCTGCAGACAACATTCTCCCCAGGAGGAAACCGAGAGCGCGGCGGCGAGTGGCTGGGGTCCCCGGGGAAGGAGGACGGAGAACCCGGGTCGGACCCCAGCCCAGGGACGCCCTCGGGCAGTCCGCACCCCATCCCAGTGCGCCCGGTCCTACCCCTCCCTGCTCCCCTCCTCACCACACGGGGCCCCGAGCCGTCCCGGCGAGCGAGCCACTTCCGGCGGCTCACGCACCATAGAGAAGCGGAAGGAAGGAGCGACCGACCGGAAGTGAGGCGCGGAGGCCGGAAGCGGAGCGCCAAGGGTGCGGACGCCGCTGGGGAGTGTTGCGGGCGGCGGCTGGGCTGCGAGCGGACAAGGAGGCGGCGATAAGTAGCTTGTCTGGACGGGTCCCAGCCGGCCAACAGCCTCACACTGCCCTCTGAACCGGGAAACCGAGGCTGCAAGGGCAAAGAGGCTTGTATGCCTCGTTCATTCTTTCCTCAGCGCCTAAAGCAATGCCCAGCAACTAGTAGGCGCTAGGCCAAGTATTTGTTGAATGACTTTGCCGAGTGCCCAATATAACACAAGAATGGAGCAGTGCCATGTTTTGGACACTTGTGAATTTGCTTCCATAACCTGGATTCTTAGCCAGTCACATTCACACGAACATCCCACACTGGTGAGGGCAGCAAGCCAGGGAGGGCATTAACCCCATCTTACCCCACCTTTATCCCCACCACAGGTCCATCAGCATCTTCCCCATTTTAGGCCCCATTTGCCCTAGGGCAGAGTCACAAATCTAATGCAGCATTTGTATTTTCTACCCCTGGCATGAATCGTACACACAGGGTTCAGTAAATCCTTTTTATCTGAAAGTAGAAACACAGATGTCCTGAATCCCTGGTTATGCAGTGCAGTTCGGTCTGCCGAAGCAAGAGGCCCTCCCCAACAGTGGCTCAGGGAACACAATACCCGCCAGTGGGGTAGATCGGCCAGGTGGACCTGGAAAGCTGGCCCTATCTCGGGCACCTGCCAAATTTCCTTGCAGATGAAGAAAAGACACCATAGTTTATAGTAAATATTTAATTGGTTCCATCAGCGATTCCAGCACAAGTTTTCCTGAAAGGGAGGGCAGAATCAAGCTACCTAGAGGTTCAAGAGGTGTGCAGGCTCACTGAGGTGGCCCCCACAGTCACTGACCCCCACTCCACACACCCGATGGCCCAGTAGAATGAGGGTTGGGCTGACAGAATGTGAAAAGGGAGAAATGGAATGTGGGGTGAGGGGTATATGGGACCTAGCCCATAGCTCTGCCTGTAGGAGGGCAGTAGAAACACTCCCTGCCCAGAGGGGCTGGAACAACTTGTCCAAGATCTCATCCTCATTATGTGAGGAGAAAGAGGTGCCCTTCTCTCCAACTGTCTTGTATTCGGAACCCCTCCCCAAGTGGTCTTCTGTCACCTGTTCTATCTTCCCATTTCTGTATTCCAAATTCTTCAGTTCAAACTCAAGTTCTGAGTTCTACTTTCTACCTTCTGGCTTCCTGCTCCCTTGTTTCCCTCCCCCAGATCCTTCCCAGCTCCCATCCCTTTTCCCAGCCTTTCCGGGTGGAACATGTGGACATCCTGCTGACAAACTAACTTGAGGGTTTTCCCTTTTGCTTCTTGAGGCAGTTCTACACTTTTCTCCAGCAGGAGGGACTTAGCTCAGACTGTCCAGCAAGTGGGTGGCCCAGTGGAAAGCAGGGAATTCCTGAGAGTCTGGTCTGGTCTGACCTCCTCCCTTCCCATCCTCTAACCACTGGACACACTACCTTTTGTGCAACTTAAACTAAGCTGAGGATTTCCAGGGTGATGATTATGGACTGGTGGCCTTGAGATGAGGAATCTTAGGGGGAAATGTGAAAAGACATAAAAGGTTGCTGTTCTTCATTCTGAGAAATTAACAACTGCTTCCAGCGCAGGGGAAGGGGTAGGTGGGGAAGGTAAGAAGGGTCTGGACAGGGCTGCAAGTCCTCATAACCCCATCATCCTTCAGCTCCCCCTTGTTGAGCTGAGCACTACCCACAGAGTCCACAGGGTCCAAGAGAAAACCAAGACAGCAGGGCTGGGAGCTCCTCTGACCATGGCTACCCTGAGGGGGAGGGGGGAGCAGGTGGAGGCAGTGGCAGCATCACTGGAGAGGCGAGATCTTCAAAGGGATCATGATCCGGGACTCCATGTGTCGCACCAGGGGGACTGCAGAGAGAGAGGGAGAGGTCACGAGGGGGCTGAGGTGAGCCAACCCCCCAAAACTGACCCCTGAAGGAGGAGGAGGCCTGGGATGCTGAGACAGGGAAAGCCCCGCTGCTCTCCCGGAATGGCCCATGGAGAGCGCCACATCTCCCAAATTGTGGGATACGAAGGGACTTAGGTTGTGATGAAAGGCAGCTTTTAAAAATTTTCCTAATTATATATTTATTTCCTGTGTATGTGAAAAATAACCTGCATAGTTTAAAAGTGATTTCACAGATACTATTGCTTAGGACAAAGCTAGGTGAAGAATAAAGCAGGGGGGATTTAATGGAAGAGATCAAGAAATTAACTGTAGCAGAAGGAAACTGGCAGGACAAAAGCTGTAAGGGGGTCCACAAGGGACTAAAGTTTGAAAAACACTGATTTAGTTCAACTGACTCATTTTACCGGTGGGGATGCTGCAGCTCAGAGCAGGTCAGCCCAAGGTCACCCAGGTCAGACTCTTTCCTCCTGCTCAGCACTATTACACTTTACCGTACTTACAAATTACCTACAGTTCTCTTTCAACCGCAGATCTTGATAGTGTGGGGATGGAGGGGGTTGTGACTGGGCATTTCTAACAAGCCTCCAGAGGATGCCACCACTTTCATTAGGAACCACACTTTGAAGAGCGAGGCTCCCACTGACTCCTTCAGGAGATGCATTCTCCCGCACACCAGTCGGTAAGTGCGGAAGCTCAGGTGTAAGTTCTTGAAGAGCAGGTACAGGCTCCTGTTCATTTTACACCTCCCATGCCCAGCCCACCACAGTCCCTGGCACACACTGAGGGCCCCATCAGCACCTACTGACTGCAGGTGGTTCTCAAAGTAGTTAATGCCGTAAGCAGAAAACTTGCTCGAGAACATTGGCTGTGTGCTTCCCCTATGCCAGAGTCTGGGCCAATCATTTTTCATAAATTAGCTCCTGGAACCCTCCCTCCAGCCCTCCGAGGGAGGTGCTATCACCATTGCCATCTTACAAATGGAAAACAGCATTGGTGAGGTGAAGAACCAGGCCCAAGGTCACACTGTGAGCTCAACTACAACCCTTCTCTGAGGCAGGGACCACCTGGTTGTGTTGTCGCCCCTTAGAGCACTCACCCAGGACAGCCTACATCCCACGGAGCCGTGCCACCAAGACAGAAACCTACTAACTCACTGTCCTGAAAATGAGTTCCCCATCACGAGAGGTAATCAAGTGAAGCTAGATCTCCTTGCAGAGGGGATTCCACCCTTAGATAGGGCTCTCAACAGATGACCTCAGTGGAGGTGCTCACCTGTGTAGTATACATTTTCGTCCCAGCCCCTCTTCCTCCAGGCAGCGTTTCTGGTCTCCTCTCGAGACTGAAGGTCTTTATAGGCTATGGGAAGACACAGACTCATTCCTGGGGCACAGAGAATCTGATCCCGTATGCAGCACAAGGCCCTCCTTCCACTGCCCCAAACCCTGCCCTGCTGTCTCTTCCTCCCCGGATGCCTCCAACTGTTAGCAAACACTGTCTGCTTTGAAAATCTCATCCAATCAGTACATTTCTTGACAAGTCCCGAACGTATATTTCCAGCCCAGAACACTCCCTCGGGCTCTAGACTCGAATATCCAGTGTCCACTTGACATTTCCACTCAGATGTGTCCGTGTCTTAAGTGTAACACTTCCAAGGACCAAAAGTAACACTCCTGACCTCTCTCACCTGCTCCTCTGAGGGTCTCAGTAAGCAACACAAAGCTGCTCAAGCAGGAGTCTGTGAGTCCTGGAGTCCTCTCTCCCTCCCCGCCCCACACAGACAATTCATCCACCAGTCCCACTGGTTCCACTTCCAGACCAATGAAACTGGGGACTTCTCAGCATCCTCATTTCACCACCTTAGGCCAGGCCACCATCCTCTCCCACCTGAGCTGGTATAACCATCTCCTGATGCCCCATGTCCTCTCTTGTTCCCCTACAACGTGCTCTCAACAAAGCACATGGCAGCCAGAGGAATCATTTGAACACAAATCAGGTCGTTTCATGCTACTTAAAATGCTGCAGCAGTCTCCTGTTGCAGTTAGAATAAATCCTGGGAATTCCCTGGCGGTCCAGTGCTTAGGACTCTGCGCTTCCAGTGCAGGGGGCCCAAGTTCGATCCTTGATTGGGGAAGTAAGATCCTGCAAACCGCGCAGTGTGGCCAAAAAAAAAAAAAAAAAAAAAAAAAGAATAAATCCCAATTCATTCCCATGGCCTGCAAGACCCAGTCTAATCTGGCTGTTTGCCCTCCTCAAAACCCTGCAGGCCTTTCCCCGCCGCAGAGCCTTTGCATGTGTTGTTCCCTCTACTTGGAATACCCTTCCCTGGCAATTCACAGCTGACTCCTCATCCTTTAGCTGAGCTTACATTTCACCTCCTTAGAGAGGCATTCTTGTCTATCCAACCCACTGAAGCTTCCCATATTTTTCTTATTTATCCTCGTCTCCTTATGATTTGTAATAATCCGAAATTAGCTTTTTTGTTAGTTTATGTCTGAGGTGGTATCTCCCTCTGCTAGAATGTAAGCTCCACAAGGGCACTAATGTATTTTCATTGTTGACACAGAGTGACAGTGGAGAAAGGGGGCCACAGAGGGTCCTGGAGGGTCCCCAGCATACCCCAGAGATGGTGCACAACGTAGAGCTCTCCTATCTGCGAGAAGAAGCCGCCCACCGCCTCCTGGTTCTCCTGCCGATACTTGATGGCCCGAGCCCTGGGGATGGCAGAAGAGTGTGGGGCAGAGGCCAGGGCTGGTGCAAAGGGCCCTCTGAAGTGTCCCCAGGCTGGTTTCTCAGTCACACAACAAGGGAGGAGCCTGAGGTAGGGCCCTTGGCTCTCAGAGGTGATTAAGGACCAGGGTGACAGAGCTGCAGCCACTGGCTGGGTGTTCCACCACCATCAACTAGAGGATCCTTGCCCCCTTCTCCTGGATCTATGAGGCACAGAGGATGCTGGGTTCCCTGCCATAGCGCCCTGGGAAAGGAGGCCCCCCAGGGGCCCTGGTGGGGCAGATGGGCAGGGTCCCCCCAACTCCCCAGTACCTCCACTCACCAGTTGTTCCCCCATTCGATCATGGTTCCTGGCTGAAAGAGAACCAGAGAAGAAGAGGGGAATGAGCCCCCACCTGGGATTTCAAGCATCACTGCTGGATGGGGATGGGAAACTGTCATGTCCTCCCAGCTCCTGGGGCCACTTGGCCTCATTCAGGAGCCCCGACTCACACCTGGGTGTGTGCACGTGTGCAAACATGCGTACACACCTCTGTTCTGAGGCCAGAAGCCCCAGTCTAGGTGCTGGGGCACAGGGCCTTCCCCCCTCAGGGTACCAGGAAAGCAGCAGTGCTACAGGGAAGGTAGGAGGCAGGTGGGGACCTGGCAGGGGAGGTACCTTGAGCTTGTATGTCCTCAATTCGTAGATGTTGGGGCCAACTCTGGGCTGTGGCTCATTCCAGAAGCTGAACTCGAGGAGCAGCTGGTTTCTCCTGGACAGCAGCATCTGGCTCCGCTCCTTTCGGAACTCCAGGTACTCCTGTGGGCGTGGCAGTTTGGGCACGGCAGCCAGGAAGTGCCCCGACCCCAGCAGTGTGTCCCACAGGGTGGCGCAGGCAGCCCCCAGCACAGGGCTGAGCCAGAACCAGCACCCAGAGAGGTTTGCGGAGGGGATGCCAACATACCTTGTTGTTTTTGAGCTTGTTCATGCAGTCCATGAGGGCTGGGTAGCCACCTGAGAATCGCCACAGGTGCACTGTTGGCGGGCGGGAAGGAAGGTACAGGTCAGGGAGGACCCTGCCCTGCTTACACCAAGGCTGGTTAGGTGTGTATGTAATGGGGAGAATCTCCAGCCTGGTTCCCTGTAGCACCAGGACTCTCCGTGTTCCCTTTGCCTTGGTGGAGGCAGCACTGAGCAGGGGAAAACCCCAGACACAAGCCCAGCAGACCTAGGCCAAGTGGCCTTTGACCCCTCTAGGTCTCAATGACCTCATCTTGGAAATAAGAATAATGCTTCCACCCAACCTTCCTTAAATAGCAACAAGAGGATCGGCCATGAACTTGTACCCTAGAAGCTGCAGCATGCAGGCCTGTGAGGGACAGGCGGGACCAAAGGAAGTGGTAGGTGGGTGGAGGTGGATGACTCCAAGACAGTGAATTAAAGGAAAAAGCTAAGGAACAGAGCAGCATGTGAGGTACACTACCAGTTTGTACTGTCATGGAAAAGTTCTACAGCTGTGCCGTCCAAGATGGTAGCCACGAACCACATATTTCTATCAATGGACACTTGAAATGTGGCTGCTGTGACTGAGGAACTGAATTTTTCATTTTATTTAACTTTACCCAATTTAAATTTAAATAGCTACACGCGGTTAGTGGTAACCTTCCTGGACAGCACAAATCTAAATGCCAAGGCCCCTCTGAGTGGCTGGGATGCTGTGAGTAAACCAAATTCTTGTGTGGGTCCTCACAGCTGGGCAGGTTGGTGTGGGATGGGGTGTGCCGAGGGTACCTCTGGGAAGCTGTAAGGAACCAGCTCAGACAAGAGCCCCTGTTTATTCCACAAGTATATACGGCATACCAGGGATTCAGTGGTGAAGAAAGACAGGCGGGGCCCCGCCCTCCTGGGACTCACCACCTCCACAGGGAGACAGACAGAACAGGGCATATGATCAGGGCAGTCCTGGGGGCTGGGGAGCCAGAAGAGGTGCCTCACCCAAGTTGGGTGGAGGGGATTGTGGAGGGCCTCCAGGAGGAGGTGATGTCTACACCAAAATGAAAGGTAAGTGAAGGAGTGAGTCAAGTAAAGGAGGCGAGGGAGAAAGAATGCTGATGAAACAGCATGAACAACAGGCTGGAACTAGAGGGAAAAACTGTCCATCTGAAGAACAGGATGAAGTCCTGGGTGGGATGGTGGAGTGAGCGGGAGGATGTGGCAAGGCTTAAGGCTGGGCAGGGAGGGGCCCCAGAGCCTTGTGGGCCACTCCAAGGGCAGAGGGAGCTGCCACAGATGTTTAGACAGGGGAGTGAGCCAATGGGGGCTTAGACCCCTCTGGGTGGCACTGTACAGATAGAGTGGAGGGCAGCCACCTGGGCTGGGTGGCAGTGGCGCTGGGGGGGGTGGGCAGCTCACCTGCCTGGTCCTGCTCCCCGTACCATGTGTTCCAGTTGCCCACGAGTGAGCACGGGTAGTCCTCATCCAGGTGCAGCTTGGGCAGCACAGCCTCACTATGGGAGGGGCACAGAGATGGTGGGGAGGGCTCACACCAGCCACCAGAGCCCCTGAGAAGAGGCTTCCAACTCAGGGCCTCAGGGCTGGGCCTCAGTCTCCCCATCTCTAAGATGCAGAGCCTACCCAAGAGGACTTGTGGCTCTGAAATCTACACCCCCTGGATTTCTGCACAGAAAACAGGGCTGGGAAAGAGGCCCCCGTGCAAGCAGGGGCTGGGACAGAGGGGTTAGGGTTGGGTTAGCTCACGTCAGGCTGTTGTAGGCATCCAGACACTCGGGCTTCACATTGTGAACTGCAGCAGAGGACAGAGAGCAGGAGGTGAAGCGGGGGCGGGGAGCTGTGGTGGGGGGAGCCCCACAGGGCCTGGGCTCCCACAACAGCTCTGGATGTCCCAGACCCTCTCAAGTCCCTCGCAGGTCCCCAGAGACCCCCGGAGGGCGGGCCAGCCAGCTCGACCACTCACACTGGATCTTGTAGAGGTTGCTCGTCTCCTTCTTGGACAGCAGGGTGGAGTGAGCGTCCTTGCGGGGATCCACCTTGTGTACGAAGAGGGAACGGAACCAGCTGCCTTCATTGTCCTTGGAATAGAAGCTGCGGGACAGAGGAATTCAGGGGGGCCTGCTTCCATCTGCTCAGATGCCTTGCTCCCCAAGGCTGGTGACCCACATTTCTGGGAATGGGGCCACGGAATCCCATGGCAGCTCCAGAAAATTTCATGTCATTGGAGCCAGCTGAACACACCTGGTCCCTTCTACAGAGATCCTGGCCGCCCAGTTTGCTTCTTGAAGCTCTGTGGAGCCTCAGGAGGCCAGGAGAGGCAACCCCACCTCCTGCCTCTCTCTCCAGCCTCCCTGCCTCCACTTCACCCCTTCCCAAGAGGTCCTCTATTTGGACCACACAACTGTATCCCTTGCCAAGAGGATCAACCCCACACCCATCTTGCCTGATGTTCGAAGCCCATGACAGCCCAACCTATCTTGGCAGCCTCCCCTCCTGTTCCCCCCACCCCGGGTATCCCGCTCTCCAGGTATGCTTCTCCCTGAACACACCAGGCTCTTTCACTCTGTGCCTTGTTTGCCACTTCTGTCTCCTCTGACGAGAAGGCTGCACGCACCGTCCTCCCCGGTGCTCACACTGCACCTGGCCTGTGCCCGATCCCAGCCCCCACAAATGGAGAGCCCAAGACAGGCACGCTTTGTCCTTGAGGAGTCACCATCCACTGGGAGGAGTGGACCTTGGAACAGTTACAGCCAGAGGTCTCTGGGAGAGCCCAGATGAGTGAGCCTGAACTTGGCCTCTGGAAGTCGGGGTTGGCTCAAATCTCCAGGGCTGATTTGGCAGATAAAGGCAGGTAGAGAGGGTCAAAGGCATCACAAGGCAAGATTCATTCATTCATCCCATCAATACTTAATTGACAAATACCTGCCCTGTGCACACTGCTAGGTTGCTGTGAGAATGAATGAATGAATGAACGAATGAATGAATGACATGCCTTGTTCAGAGCAGGGGGACCAACCACCAGGTCCTGTCAGGTCATAGCTGCAACCCCCACACCAGGTCCCAGCAGGGGTGGGGATTACTTTGAGGCTGCCAGAGGAGGTAAACCATCTTACTTAACAGCAGTGGTGCAGCCTGTAGCCAGGCCTGAAACACCAGCTCCCCGCGGGATGATTTCTAGCCAGGGAAGCCTCTCCTTTTTCAAGCAAGTCCTCTCCTTTTTCGAGACTTTTCTGTGGCTAGGATAAATGTCTTGCAAATCAAAATATTGCTTTTCTCCAAAATATGGAGCAAGTGCTGGGACTGACAAAATTTAAAAAGCATCTCAAAGTGGTGATATATTTGTATGAGCATAGAGTAAGGATTTGTCCCAAACTTTGTTTGTTTGTTTTTGGCTGCACCGCAAGTCCTGCGGGATCCTAGTTCCCTAACCACGGACTGAACCCGGGCCACGTCAGTGAAAGCACTGAGTCCCAACCACTGGACCGCCACGGAATTCCCAGTCCCAAAGTGTTAATACTGCTTACCTGGGAGAGGGAAGAGGAAGATGGTTAAACTTTTCATTATTCATTACAATTTTTTGCAAAGGTAAAAAAAACTGTTTTAAGTATTTCCAAATTCATAGGCTTTCTGTCATTGTGTGTGTATTTGCTGCATTAACAAAAAACAAAAAGACAATTATTATCAGATGGTCAATGTGATCTGTAAAAAGTATGGGACCAGAATAAGGGACCCTCGCTATGGCTAACACTGGCTGAGGATATCGCCTGTGCCAGGGACCTGTGATCAGCTTTTCAGTAACATGATTCAGTAACATGATGATATTATTGATAATAATATATAATATTGATGCTATTAATGTCCCCATTTTCGAGATGAGAAAATAGGTTGGGGGTGACAGGGTTAAGAAATTTGTCCGCAGGTCACATAGCAAATTAAGAGCAAAGGGCTAAGGCGAGAATCCAGAGCTCTTTCCTCTAAAGCCAGCCCCACCCCAGCTCAGGCACCAACCTGGGGAACCAGCATCAGACAGATACTGAGAAAAACCAGGCTTTTTAACAAAGCCACTGGCAGAGGAACCTGACCTTTGGTTTGAATGCAGAGAGGCTGCTTCCCCCGGCAGGGGTGGTGACAAGGAGGACAGCCACTCCTCCTATTTGTCAACCAAGACCTTTGCTCCAGGACTGGGCTTTGAGTAATTTATTAACATCAGCACTGACCAAGACAAACAGCCAAGTGGCCTGAAGCGAGAGCCTGGGACCCCGGGGGCTAGGGCGTGAGAGGGGTCCAGGAGCTCTGATGGGCTCCCATCTCTTCCCACCGCTGTCTAATCTTCCCTACCTCTGGGTCTCTGTTTCTCCACATGTCAAAAGAGCAGGGGAGAGCAGTCTGTCTCTAAAGATCTTTCTACAGATCCCAAGAAGATCCCAGGGCAGGGTCTGCATTTGAAGTTAGCATCGGAGAGTTCACGTTTTCAAGAGTTCAAATATCACTTTCTCAATGAAATCACAACATTCTCCTGCCCTTCAACTCCCCAACCCTTCCCACCCTGCTCTCTCTGTTTCCGTAGCTCCTTCTAACACGTTATGGACTTTTATTGTTTATTGTGTGCCTTGTTTACTGTCTCCCACTAGCAGCAGCCCCAGAAGGACAGGGATCCTGCCTGTTCTGTGTATTCCTGCTGTATCCCCAGTGCCTGGAGCAGTGCCAGTGTGTGGGGGGTGCTAAGACAGAGCTGCACGAAAATGATGAAATCTGGAAGGTAAGAAAGGATGGACCTTGGCTCAGAGTGTGGACTCAAGGGCCCTTTCCATCTCCACCAGCACCAGCAGGATTAGTGCTTAAGAGCACAGGTTCTGGACAAATCCAGGACGAATCCCAGCTCAGCGTCATCTCTCTTATCATCTCTCTGAGCCTCATTTTCCTCATCTGTAAAATAAGGGCAATCAGATGTGCCTCGTGGGGAAAGGGGCAGGCTCAGCAGGGCAGCTAACGTCGCTGATCCTACCTAACTGCCTGACTGATCTCCTGGCTCCCACTCTCCCTTTTTTCCTAACCTGCCCATCAGTTTTGCAAAGAACACTGTTGTGATGCTATCCGTCCACTCGAAAATCTTCTATGGCTCCCTACTGCCTGTAAACCAAGGCTGGATGTCTCCACTTGGGAGTCCAGCTCTAATCTATTTTGCCACGCTTTCCAGAGTCAATTCCCTTTTAAATTTGATGACCACAGAGCCAAGATTTCCTATTGTTAGCATCACCTGAGAATTTGTTAGAACTTTTCAGGCCCCATCCCAGAGCCACTGCAACAGAAACTCTGGGGGTGGGCCGAGCAATCTGGGTTTTAACAAGCCTGCCAAGGGATTCTGATGCACGCTCAGGCTTGAGAATTATTGCTCTAAGGCAGCCCCAATTTCTCTCCTTCCTGCCTGCCTCCCTCCTTCCCTCCTTCCCTCCGTCCCTCCGTCCCTCCTTCCCTCCTTCCTTCCATTCTTTTCATGTAATCTCAGTAAATCATCTTAGAAACACCAAAGATTCTGGTATCTAAACTATAATAAGAATGCCCCTTAGGCCTAGAAAAACCAGTTCAACCCCTTCCATAAAAACACCTCTCCTGGGACTTCCCTGGCAATCCAGTGGTTAAGACTCCACAGCAGGGGGCATGGTTCAAGCTTAATCCCATATGCGGAGTGGCCAAAAACAAACAAACAAACAAACAAACAAAAGAACCCCAAAACACCTTTCTTATTTCTCCCTCAGCCAGGAGCAGCCGTCCTCCATTCCCCAGCACAATGCTTCCAACATGGGAGTTGCTCAGTGAATATCCATCCCAGATGAGAACTTTTGAGACATGTGTGCACTCTCAATAGGGACCAACAGTTTGGTGCCTCCCCACATGAAACTGCTCCAGAATGTTCTAGATTGATAACGCTAGGAAGCTTGGCTCTGTGCACATTCTGAAACACTCTTCTGTCTTGAGTCGGCTGACTGTAGAAAGGGGCCACGTTTCTGCTTATTGTTCCAGAAGTGTGTCTTTAGAAGACACACTGGAAGAACTAAAGTTCTGTTAGTGACAGGATTACCGATGCAGCAGTAACAACTGCTGTGTATTGAGCACTTACTATGTGCTGAGAACTGATTCTCACAGTATGTTTTTGAGAAAATAAGGCTCACACAAAACAAACAAAAAACCAAAACCAAAAAAAAAAAAAAAGAGAGAGAGAGAGAAATGAGGCTTAGAGATGTACCAGGCCTTATTCAAGGACAATGAATCAATGGTCAAGAGGATTCCAATCCAGGTCCGTCTGATTTCAAAGCCCACACTGTGTCTGTAAGCCAGCAGCCCCCAAAGCTCAGAGGCCAGAGGGCCCCTCTAGTGAGTCCAGAGAGATACAGGGCAGACAGAGGGTCGGCAGGGTTCCCAGGTATCCTAGGTGGGACCAGGGAGTAAGTAACTTCGAAGCAGTCCTTGAGGGACTCAAGTATTAATCCAAGTGCCTTCACAGCAATCCTGCAAAAAAAACCCGGCAGGGATCCCCAGCCCCACTTTACAGAGAAGGAAACCAAGGACCACAGAGGTTTGGTGCCTCATCCAAGGTTACAGACCAGATAAGTGAGGAGCAGCAGGCTGCCTGTATGTCCCAAGCTCCTTCTGTGGCCTTTGGCTATTCACCACACAAATGGCTCTACCACCAACCAATTCTGTAACCCCAGGGAAGTGTGGTCCCACCCCCAGCTTCCATTTCCTCATCTAGAAAAGATGGGGCTCACAGAAGGTGATCTCCCCCAAACCCTTTCAGCCCTGACATCGTGGGGGCTCAGGAAGAAACTGCTTGAGACACAGGCTTGGGCAAGGGGAAACATTTGTTGCAAGTTCAGCAGGGGCTGGAATACCTCACACACTGCTTTGTTAATCCTCAAGGACCATATGAAATACATCCTACTTTATCACCCCCATTTTACAGATGAAGAATCTGAGACTTTAAGAGGCCACATGACTCAGGCAAGGTCACCCCACCGAGGAAGACTAAGTTAGATGTGCTGGTGCCAGGCAAACTCTAGGCTCTCTCCATGTTATCGGCTTTCTCCCCAATTACTGGGCAGTCACAGAGGGAGAGGAGGGCCCGTGCCTGGCTCCTCTTTCCCAGCCTCCCCGACCCCCACTGCACAACACTCTATAATATCTCACAGCAAGGTCTAACAGCTTCACGCCTGGCAGGATAGACCCATCTTCCTTTCCAAAGGTAGGGGACAGGTGTCCTCACTTTTTTGGCAAATGTTCTTGAGCATACACTGTCCTGAGCCCTGTGCCAGGGGCTGGGGAAACAGAAAAGTAAGGTGATGGTCCAGTGGGAGGGACAGTGTGTACAAGGTGGTAAGAGCAGAGATGGGGGAAGTGCAGGGTTCTGGAGACCGGAGAAGGGAGGGGCAACCCAGGGCCAGTGAGGGAGGCCCAGTCCTGCCTCAGCCGAGAGCGGGGACCAAACAAAAGCCCAGGCTCAGCGCACAGCCCAGTCAGCCTCCATCACGCAGGAGGCCACCAGTTGTGCAAGGAGCACAGGGGTGTCAGGAGACCTGGGTTCAAACCCAGTGCTGCCACGGGATGGCAGGGGGAGTGACCCTGGGCAACTCCCATCCCTTCTCAGGCCTCCTTTGCCCCACTTATACTGTTCAGGGTTGGGGGGCAAAGGATCTGTGCAGCCACAGCCCTTGGGGATCTCCCACTGCTCCCCGTATCTCGTACCCCCAGAACTTCCCGAGGGAGGTGCTGCCTCTCCTAGCAGCCCCCAGGGGGCTATCTCGCAATCACCTCAAAGGCCTGGGAAGGGGCCACTCCTCCTGCCCTCTGACACCCCACTCCCCAGCGCCCAGGACCTGCTCCTCTCATTCACCCTATCCTTCACTCTCTGCCCAGAGCCAGGCACCCAGCAGGACAAAGACTGCGCATACCTTTCCCATTTCCCCCATTCTTTGCCCAGACTTCCTCCGCAGGCTTAGATTTTGCCCCCCTCCCCCGCAACCACTCGATTACAAGCCCGAGTCTCTGTCCACCCCCCAGGCCCAGACCCTGGCCCCCACTCCTGCACCCCCCACCCGGCCCAGCCCGGCTCATACCGCGCCGCAGCCACAGCCGCAACGTCCCGGGCCCCGGGCCCCGGGCCGCCCAGCAGCCGCCGCGCCGCCGCAAAGATGCTGCACAGACGCGGAGCCATGTTGGAGCCGTGCAGGTTGGAGGAAGGCCCCGCCCCCGAACCCGGCAGAGTAGGCGGGACGCGAGTAAGCCCCGCCCCACCAGCTCGCCCGCCCCGCCCCCGCCCCAGACAGGTGGGCGTAGTCCCTGTGCATCCCGCGACGCAGATGCCGGGCAAGACGTCGGGATTCTTGTTCTCTGCAGCTCTACTGCAGACTTGTTCTGTGCACTGGAGCACATCCTTTGCTCACTCTGGGCCTCGGTGTCCACCCCGGTAAAATGGGAGCATTGAACAATAATACCAGGGGTCCTTAACTGGGCACTCAAGGATGAGCAACAGAAGGTCAGTAAGCCTCCTGAAATCGTATACAGTTATGTGCTCCTGTGCGTTTTCCTGCGGAGGGGCGGTCCACAGGTAGCGTTTATCACATTTTCAAAGGAACAAATCTTTGATAAATCTGTCTAACAATTTAAGACAGATGGTCAAGGCTCTGGGTTGCAGGGATGCTTTCTCTCCATCATCTCCTCTTCCCTCTCCACCCCCTCCTCCCCCTATCTCTGCTTGGGCCTCCTGGGGCCCCACGCCCTTCTCCTGCTCTGCCCAGGTCTTTTGCCTGACTTCCAAACTAACCCCTTCTCAACCCACAATCCCCCAGGTCACAGACCTCAGTGGAAGCAGAGAGTCTGCAAGACTCCACAGGGGGGCCAGGAACCTAATAGCTCCCACGGAGACTGGGTGTGTGCATACACACCTCCCAGTAGAATGTCCACTCTCTGACACTGACTCTGATGGTAGTTCCTTCCTGGTATGCTTGGGGTGGAGGAGTCAGTGCAGGCTTTCATTCTGAGATTCCTTCAGCAAATATTAAGCCCACATGGCTAGGCCATGTGCTAAAGCTCCGAGACACCAAAGGTGGTGAGAGCGACAAGCTCCCAGCCCTTTTGGAATTTAAGGCCTGGCGGGGGAGACAAAAATCAAACTGTTACTGACCTCCCAGGCAGAGGCCTTAGGCCTACCCCTCCCCTCTCCTGCCTGACAACTAAATATTTACCATATAAGTGAAAAGTATACATAAAAATATTTTTTGCCGATTGTGATAGAGGCGATGAAGAAGTGTGGGGAGCCGTGAGGACTTATAATGGGGAGGGGGGAAGAGAAAATTCTAGGTCTTATGTAGGCTTTGAGGGCCAATGATAACTTCTGTATGGAAGTGAGGCTTGAACTATGATTTTTTTTCCTTGCGTTTTCTAAAGTTGCTACAATGAACATGTATCCTTTACATGACTTATTTAAAAAGGAAACTGTATATCATTGTGATAAATAAAAAACCCAGATCAACTGTTATGCACAGGCAGAACCATCAAAATAAACGCAGTGAAGATAGTATCGCTGGTGCTTTGCAGCTAAGGCAGAGGGCCGTAAGCCTGGGGCCTGCTCTGTGTTAACCAAGAAGACACAGCTGGGCCCAGCTGCTCCTTGGGTTGATCAGAGGGACCAAAAGGGAGTGAACCTCTCATCCTGGAAGTCGCATGATTGGAGGGTTCCCAGATACAGCCACTCAGGAAAAGCCCTGATGGGTAGATGGAGGTGCAGCAAGTAACATGCCACTGGTGTCATGTGGTGGAGGAACCTAGTGTGGCAGGTGTGGAGAGGTGGGCGTGACCATCTCTATTGGGCCTCACAGGTGGCCTGATTTTAGACCTAAGCTTTGAAGGCTAAGCAGGGAGAGTTTGCCAGAAGGGAGCAGGACAAGGAGCGCCTGGGGCAGAGGAAACAACGTGTGCACAGTATGTGAAAGGCCCCCAGGAAGGAATGGGTTCGGATTGTTCAGCACCACTGAGCGTCATCAGAGGGTAGAGATGCTGTGGAGGCATCTTCTCTCTCAGTGAGAGGAATACTTTCCTAACAATGGAGTGGACGGCCCTGGTGACCTGTCACTGGACGGTGCCAACAGAGGCTGCGTAGCAACTTGCTGGCCATGTGGTGGAGGGCATTTGGCAATCAAGCCACAGGAAGCCAGGACCCCTGGACAAGGAAGGGCTGGCCTTCCTGGTCTAGACTGAGAGTCCTCATCGAATTCTTGGTGTTTCTAGCCACCTCTCCTGGGGAAAACAAGGGAGGGATGACCTGCAGCCTCCTCACGCTGGTCTAGTCATTTCTAAGATGGTCTTCCCATCTCCCCCTATTCGAGTGGGATAGGAGGATCAAACTAGGTCCTCTAGGAGCATGTTCTCACCCCTGAGCGAGAGAGATGGAAGATGAGTCTCTATACCCAGGCCGGCTCACTGGAATACAGCTTCGAGACCTCCACCCCCACCCCAGCTAGGGTGACCAGCTCATTCCAGTTTACCCCAGACTTTCCCAGTTTGGGCACTAAATGTCCCCTATCCTGGGCAAACTGGGATGTATGGTCATCCTAATTGTGGCCCTTTCCCTCTCCCTGGGACACACATCCACTCCACCCCAGAATCTTTTCCCTGCTTAACTAACTCGATTTACCCTGCTTGAAGTGGCAGGGCTGGGGGGGCGGGCATATTTGTGGCACTCAGTGACATGTGATGCTGGTTAACTGAGCACCTGGTATGAATGGGTCCCTGCCCCACAGACTGTGCATTCTGGGCAGTAAACCAGATGGATGTTGGATGACAGTTCTGCAAATAAGGACTTATATAATTAGACCATTTCCAATTACTGCAGAATAAATTACCCCAAAATTTAGCAGCTTGAAACAATAAACATTTATGATCTCAAATGGTTCCAAATGGGTCAGGAATTCAGGAATGAGTGGTTAGCTGGGCTGGTTCTGGCTCTGGGTCTCCCACAATGTTATAGCCAAGATGTTGGCTTGGGGGCTTCCCTGGTAGCTCAATGGTAAGAATCCACCTGCCAGTGCAGGGGACATGGGTTCGAGTCCTGGTCCGGGAGGATCCCACATGCCGCGGAGCAACTAAGCCCGTGTGCCACAACTTCTGAGCCTGCGCTCTAGAGCCTGCAAGCCACAACTGCTGAGCCCAAGTGCCACAACTACTGAAGCTTGTGCACCTAGAGCCCGTGCTCTGTCTCAAGAGAAGCCACGGCACCGAGAAGCCTGCACATGGCAGTGAAGAGTAGCCCCCGCTCACTGCAACTAGAGAAGGCCTGCACGCACACAGCAATGAAAACCCAAAGCAGCCAAAAATGAAATAATTTAAAAAAAAAGAAAAGATGTTGGCTTGGGCTGTGGTCATCTGAAGGCCTGACGGAGGCTGTGGGATCTGCTTCCAAGGTGGGCCGCTGACACACCTGGCAAATCAGTGCTGGCTGTTGGTTGGGGGCCTCAGTTCCTTGCCACGTGCACTTCTCCAGGTGCTGCTTGGGTGTCTTCACCTCATGGCAGGTGGCTTCCCCCAGAACAAGTGATCCAGGAGAGAGTAAGGTGGGACCTTCAAGATTTTTTTTTTTAATTTATTATTTTTTTTATTTGGCTGTGCCACGGGGCATGTGGGATCTTTGTTCCCTGACCAGGGATAGAACCCATGCCCCTTGCAGTGGAAGCTCTGAGTGTTAACCATTGGGCCGCCAGGGAAGTCCCCCAAGGACTTTTGTGAATTGGCTTTGGAAATCACACTCTGTTATTTCTGAATATCCCATTGGTTACACATGTGAGCCCTGCTCAGTGTGGGAGGGGGTGTTACAAGGGTGTGAATACCAACATGTGAGATTCTTGGAGGCTGGGTACCACAATTAGGTTCTTCATTAGGCCCAACTTAATTATTCAGATTTGATTCAGCTCTTCAAGCCATCTTCTACAAGCAGGCCTCCCCAGCATCACCATCTTCTGTTCTAGGTACTCCCCACCTCCTCCTTCCTCTCTGAGGTCCCTTCCTGCCCACCACTGAGTCTGTGACATCTCTTTCTCCCAAACCTGCTTATCCTCCCCTCTCGCAGGGAGCTGACCTATTTCTTTTCCTCCCTCCCTCCTTTCCCAAAGCTGTCCTCATGGAATCTACCTTCATAATTTGGTACCAAGACCTACTACCCACTCTGTGAAATGAAATGAGAGGAGCAGAGACAAAGACAGATGGGCAGAGCCAGGAGAAGAGAGGCAGGCAGGTTCATAAGTATAAAATATGGACAAACCTGCCATCATCTATTCCCTGGGACAAATAGATCATTGCCGAATGGGCTGCAGAAGAGCAAAGAGACAAATTACCCAGCTGTGGCAGTGTCACCTGCTCCTTATTGATGGGCTTTTATGCTCGGGCCCAACTGCTCTCTGCGAATTGTGTCCTCCAGCTCCTATGAGACCCCAAACAGGAACGACAGGGACAAGAAAGCTTTTACATCTCAACTGGGGCATAAACCACACTGCCAAGTTCCAGTCTTTCTGTAGTATAAGCCACATGCAGATCTGAATTTTGTGACTTTGACATGGTGCCGCATAAAAACATGATCAAAGTGCCACTCCATGAATAAATTGGAAATCATACAAATGCCAGAGAAAGGAAACATTTTAACCTGTTAAACACTGAACAATTTCAAAGCTCTTGGGATGGAATACACTGTAAATTGTGTTTACGGTGCTGCCACAAGGCGGGGCCCCTAGAGCCGGGAAACGACCACATTCCGTGTCACTAGGGAACAAATCACACAGTGGTCAGCCTGCTTTGGACTCTAGCAACTGCTTTTTATGACTACTGAACCGTTATTTTGCCGCTCACTGTCATTATAGACCATGTTAAAAAGCCTTTAACATCAGTCAACATCATTCACAAAGCAGAGACGTCAATGCTGAAAACCACGCCCCCACGTCAATACTTTGGAGCAGCTATTGGACGTGATAAAACACTGTGAAGAAGACTGAACCACCTCCGTGACAGGCGGTGCTGTAAATTTAGGAGAGTGTCCACCGGTACAGATAACGCTGCCTTTTGATAGGAGGCAGCATGAAAAGCAAAAATATGGTAAGATGGTTGTAGATTTATGAGCGGTGACCACCTTTCATCGCCTGCTTAGGTCTTGGAATACAACGTGTTGAATCCTTCCTGAAAAAAATGGGACTTGCCTGGACCTCCCCAGACATTCTGGCAGAAATATGGCTCCTGGAGCCCACTTCTGGAAGGGGAATGTTACGAGTTGAATTGTGTCCTGTGAAATAATAGAAAATCTTTATTTAGTCTCTGCCCGACCCCCTTCCTGGCTCCTAAAACTCTTGTAATTTCCTAAGTGATAAAAGCACCAGGAGTCCTTTTTGGTCAAATATTTGGTCTTTGACCCTGGTTCCTGACACAGAGCTGCCAAATCCCTTGGAATTGCCTGGGTGATGCGAACATCTTTTGCTCTAATGAGGCAACGCTTGGTTGGGCTCCTGGGTAGGGGCTGGTTACTAGAAAGCCACAAGCCAGAAAACATCTGGAGATTCCAGAAGCTGCAAGAGGCAAGGAAAGGTCTTCCCCTAGAGGTACCCTGCTGACACCTTGATCTCAGACTTCTAGCCTCCAGAGCTGTGAGGCAGTACATTTCTGTTGTTCTGGGCCACCGGATTTGTGTGATTTTGCTGCGGCAGCCTTGGAAACTAATACAGAATGTCGGTTTGAGACTCAAAATTATCTGCCACAGTAAGGAGCACAGAAATACCAGAAAATTGCAAATTAGGCACGAGCATGAATTTTAGGCCAGAAAATAGTCGTTTTTCAGTGCCTGCTATAGACAAGGCCCCTTGTAACCTGCAGCCCGCTGTCCTTGGAAGGTCATGGGCCCAGGGCTAGAGGCCTGGGTTTGGGATCCAGGCTCTATCTCTATAGGCTGTGTGGTCTTTGGCTAGTAACTTAGCTTTGGGCACCTCTGTTTCCTTAACTGTCGAATGGGCATAATCATTACTTAATCATGAGAATTAAATGCGAACGCACATGTATGAAAATCAGCACCAGCTAAAGGTCCATCAGTGTGTGCTCTGAGGCTTTGCTATTTGCAATCCCATTTCCTATTCTCCCCATTTTAAGAGATGGTGAAATGGAGGTCCAGAAATGGTAAAAACCTTTTCGAGGTTACATAGCACCTTAGACATAGAAGGTGCTCAATACATATTCATTCCTATTGAAGAGGGCCTCTTAAACATGTCATAGCATTTTTTATTGTGCCCATTTTTAGATGAGGTAACTGAGGGTCAAAGAAGCTAAGTCATGCCCAAGGTCACAGAAAAGTAGAAATTCCTACTCGGGTTTGCCTGCTTCCAACACTGCAGGTGACAGCCTGGGCAAATTCAAGGATCTTCAATCCCAGGCCCGAAGAGAAGAGGGAGAGTACCAATGGTTTCCTAAGGCCTCGTAGGTTCTTACTCGTTATTCAGGTAGGAGCTGTTATCTGCAGCTGCCTTCATCCAGGCTCAGCGCTTCAGGATAGCGCCTTGGAGCATCCTAGCCATGGCCTCAGGGGAATTCCCTGGCGGTCCAGTGGTTAGGACTCCATGCTTTCACTGCAGAGGCCCAGGTTCAATCCCTGGTTGGGGAACTAAGATCCAGCAAACCATGTGGCTCGCCCTTAAACAACAACAACAACAAAAAGCTATGGCCTCAGAATTCTTAGGTACCAGGTCTCACATCCTTGACCTTCCCATAGAGGGGACGGGGCACCCCCTGGCTGTGACAACCAAAAAAAAAAACAAAAACAAAACCTCCAGACATTGTCAAATGCCCTCCTGGAAGGAAAGGATGTCACTTGGAGAAACAATGATCTTCTGGAAGAATGAAAGAACAAAATATAAGTCAGGTGAGATCTGGATTAAAACAGTCCTATATGCAAATTGCAACTCTACCAATTATGATGTTGGGTAAATTACTTCCTTTCAGCCTTCTCCATTTCCCCATGTATAAACAAGGGATATACACCTACCAAATAGGGTTTTGATAAAGATCAGAAGAAGTAAAGCATGCAAAGCGCTTTTCAGAGTACCTTATATGGTAAGCACTTAATATATGGCAGCTATTAACATTGTTCCCATAGTTGAGACCGTATTTCCTCATGTCCTTCACTTATTCATGTTACAAATATTTAGTAACTGGTGTCTCTGTGCCAGGTCTTTCTTCATGAGCACTACCTGAATTTTTCCTTCTCAAAACCTTATCTGGTACATACTATTACCATCTCTATTTATTCTTTGTGAACAGCACTTTTTGATGTGGACCATTATTTTAAAGTCTTTATTGAATTTGTTACAATATTGCTTCTATTTTATGTTTTGTTTTTTTGGCCGAGAGGCATGTGGGATCTTAGCTCCCCAACCAGGGATCCAGCCCGCACTCCCTGCATTGGAAAGGGGGTCTCAACCACTGGACCACTGGGGAGGTCCCTGTGAACAGCACTTTTAATGCCAGCATAATATTCCACCATGCCTATTTTGACTCCTGGCCCTGGCTTCCCTTCTGAGGTCCGGACCCATACATCTACCGTCCCTCAAGAATGTTAAATTCAGCACGTATGGCCAGTTAGCCCAATGCCTAGCACCTAGCAAGCCCTCCATAAAAAACGAGGTATTACTGGCCGTCAGTGTCATTTTTAGCCCCTGCTGTGTGATCCACCTCTTCTTGCTGGTCCTCAGTGAGTTCCCAAAATCACTTATTTTCCATCAGCAGTCTTGGCTGAGGGTTAAAGCCCTGATTTGTTCTCCCTGTGGGGAGCCCATAGGAGAATCCAGCCTGGTTTTCCCACCTGCAGGGAAGAACTGAAGCAATGAAAATAAAGACACTCCTACGCTAAGCTCAGAGTGCCCTAAACAACCAGTTAGGTGGGGAGAATCTGCTGGCAGTAGGCAGGACATAAAGTTCCCCTACAGCAGCCTGGCAGCCTTGCTGGGCGTGCCAGCAAATGATTCTTGGGGCCTGGCTGGTGCTTCACAGGCGCTGCAGGGGCCCACGGGGAAAAGCTAATTTATGCTATTAGCATAGTTACAGCAACAGTGTCTGCTGAGTGCTCCAGAACTGTAGTTCATGCTCTTGGGGCTAAAAACAGGGAGGAGCAAGTTATATGCCATCACCAGGCAAGCAGAGCAGAACAGAGGTAATACCAACCACCTCCAGGTGGGACAGGCCTGTGTTTGAGTTCTAGCTTTGCTTCTCACTAGTCGGGTGACAGCCATTAAGTAGCTCTATCATGCTGAGCCTCTGTTTCTTCACCTGTAAGATGGGGGTGTTATTAATGAGAGCTAACACTTGTGGAATGCTTCTTGTTCAACCATTCAGGTATTCAACCATGAAGAGTTATTTAAAAATAGGATTTTTTTTAAAATACAGAAAGTTATACTCCCCCACCGCGCGTGCGCGCGCACACGCACACGCACGCACACATCCATATAACCCTTGAAGACATTAAAACAATAAATACACGTATATGATCCGAAATTGGAAAATCACACACAATAAAAAATGAAAAACACTTTTTTTCCCCTCAGCTTTTTTTTTTTCCCCAGGGATCTTAATTCCCTGACCAGGGATTGAACCCCGGCCGCAGTGAAAGCATGGAGTCCTAACCACTGGACCGCCAGGGAATTCCCCCCAAAATGCTTTCATTAAAAAAAAAACAAAAACAAAAAACAAACTACAAAAAGAGCTATTTCATAGGATTCAACCTAATATGACCAGCCACCGTTCTAAAGCTACTTATAGTCCTCAACAACCCCATGCGGTAGGTACAATTAGTACCCCCTCCTTCGGTAATAATTAGAATTTCTCTTAAAGAGAAGCAGAAGGACGAGGGGAAAAGTGCTGGCTACCTAAACGGCCTCCACAAGCGATTTGAAAGTTTGAGAAACAGAGGTCAGTACAGGTATAATTAAGTGCTGAACAGGATTATCCACCGGGTGTCCGAAACACGACCCCGGGGGCCCACTCTCGGCGCAGACTTGGTCCGAAGGGCGGCCCCTCGTGGTACCACGGGGTGACCCGACTCTCGCGCCCCGGTACCGCCTCTACGTGTTTTCCCGGTAGAAGCACTCCGGGCTCCGCCGCCTCAACCAGTCTTGCTAGAGTGGGCGTACCCCCACGAACAAAAGCGTTCGGAGTGACTGCCGCCTCAGCCACTCAACGCCGAGCCCAGGCCCGGGCCTCCAGTTAGGTCTGAACTTCCCATTGGTTAAGCGATGCTGAAGAAGGCGGGACAGAGAGGCAAAAGTCCAGCCTCCCTCGGAGCTCTCAGCCAACCGCGGCGTCCGGGCGACAGATGCCCGGTTAGGTTGCGCTGTGTGTAGTGATCTAGGGGGCCCGAGGGCGGGGAGCAGGCCGGGGGCTGCGGGGAGGGGACGCTTCCCGCGGGCGCGCGGAGTGAGGACGGTGACAGCCACGCGCGCACGTGCGCGCCCGGCTGCAGCGCGGCCCCGAGACCTCCGTCGGCCGCTGAGAGGCGCGCGGGGTCCCGGCCGCTGCCGTCTAGGGGTCCGGTCCCCGGGCGTCCCCAGCGTCCCCGGCCGGAGTGCCGGAGAGCCGGGCCGTGCCGCCCCGTCGGTCCTCGATCGCGATCCCTGCCCGTGGCCGTCAGGGACCGCCCCCCCCAAACTCCCCTTTCCGTTCTCGGGGCAGGGTCCTCGCGGCCCATGCTGGCCGCTGGGGGCCC
Source organism: Hippopotamus amphibius kiboko (assembly GCF_030028045.1). Classification (NCBI taxonomy): domain Eukaryota; kingdom Metazoa; phylum Chordata; class Mammalia; order Artiodactyla; family Hippopotamidae; genus Hippopotamus; species Hippopotamus amphibius. The sequence continues at coordinate 4,813,163 of NC_080193.1, read as the reverse complement.
GCGCCGCTCAGACAGCTCTCGGGCCGGCCGGCCGGCCACCATGGTGGCCCTGAGGCCTGTGCGGCTCCTCCAGGGAGGCTAAAAGACCCAGAGCGCAGGCCTTGGGGCACGAGGGTCCCGGGCCTGAGACCCGCGCCATGGCCGGGGCCATCGCTTCCAGGATGAGCTTCAGCTCGCTCAAGAGGAAGCAGCCCAAGACGTTCACCGTGCGGATCGTCACCATGGACGCGGAGATGGAGTTCAATTGCGAGGTAACCGGCCGGCAGCCCCGACGGGCTGCGGCGAAGGGGAGCCCGGCGGGATCGGGTCCCGGTGCGCGTCTGGCACCGACGCGGACGCCCTTACCGCGGTGACAGTCGAGGTGGAAGCTTCGGGATTCTGTTTATACCGTCTCTGGGCAAAGACAGATTCGGCCAGAACCGGAAGGGGCCATCTAGGCCCAAATCCTCATGTTAAAGATAATCACTGCTCTTTTCCAATGGGGTTTTCGGGTTTGGAAGCACTTTCTGAAGGTTTTCATTCATTGTTACTGCAAGAGTCTGAAAGCATGCGTGGTAGCGAATTCTAGTTTTCAGTGTCACGCTTAAGCTCCAGCTCTGTAGAGCTTCAGATAATATTTTATATCCCAGATGTTAACAGTTGCGTCTCGTTTTATTGGAAAGTCTATAGTACTTGTTTCCTTCTGTCACAGCTTAAATTTTCTGGGGGAAAAAAAGACTTTGAGGAAAGAGATGGTGTCTTAAACTTTCCCTACTTTCTATCATGATGATAACAGTTATCATTTATTGAATACTTCCTAGGTGTCAGATAGTCTTACGCTTAAGTCTCAAAACAAGTCAGTGAGGTAGGTACCCCAAACCATATATGTAGTAAATGGTGAAGGGGGATTTTGATTCAAGAATTTAGCCAATACAGTACTGCCTTTCAAGTAATTTAAGCTCCTGCTACTCAAAGTGTGGCCTGCGGACCAGCAGCATTGGCAACAGTAACTACGTCAGGGGTCAGCAGACTTTTTCTGTGAAGGGCCACATAGTAAATATTTTCAGCTTTGCAGGCTTTAGGGTCTCAGTTGCAACTACTCAACTCAGCTCTACCATGGTAGCACAAAAGCCGCCTTAGACAGGATCAACTTCCAGCGTGACAGGGTGAGGAACTCCTGACCTGGTCCCCCGTAAACTGGTAAAACATTTAAAAAAGACAATCTAGACCCTCTGGAAATTGTCCTAAGGGCAAACATCAAGTGAAGAAACATCGACTCAAGAAAATATGAAAATTTGGTAAGACGCAAGAGTTTGTGGTATTGTTTTTGTTTTGGCTGAGAGGCATGCAGGATCTTAATTCCCTGACCTAGGATAGAACCCATGCCCCCTGCAGTGGAAACATGGAGTCTTAACCACTGGACCTCCAGGGAAAGTCCCGAGAGTTTGTGGTATTTGAACCAAAACCAACTACCACCCTCCGTGCTCCCAGCTCTGGACGGCTGCAACCCAATACACTGGGCTCCCTCTCCTCCTAGCTCCCAGATAGACAGCTTTCTTCCCAGGAAGAGGATGACTTTAGGGCTTCTGCCCAAGGCTGCTTGCTGCTGAGGCTAAGTCCTGGGTGCGAGAAGCTGAAAGGTGGGGCTTCCTTCTTTCACCCAACTCCTACGTATGAATGGGAGCTGTACTCTGGGCGTGGTCACCAAGAATCCTGGGGTCCTAGTTGCTCTGTCTCCCCACCCACTTTGTGAGATGGTGGTACCAGCCAGGAGAGGCAAACTGAGAAGACCTCAGGCTAGTGTGTCTCCCCCTCCCCCCTTCCATCAAGAGTTCAGAGATTTTGCCTGGAGGGAGAAACAGTCTCCAAATCTCTTCCCAAAAGTAGTGACTCATTTGCCATAGAGTGTGGAGAAATTTATGCCTAAGGGTGCTCTCAAGAACTGGAGGTTTGATGAAAGGCAACTGGGAGGAGATTTGTGGATTTAATGAAGATACAGCCTAGATTGTAGGCCAGCTAGTTTGCAGGAGAGAATAACAAGCTGGGGAGAGCCCTCCTGGGATGGAAACAGAAATCACTGATCTCAAAGAGCCATCTTTTGATTGGATTACTTTGTAGAACAAGTTACGCCCCAGGGTATTGTTGAAAATAATAGAACAATATTCCACAATTAGTGAAGTTTAACAGCTGGGTGTGATCAGGGTAAGAGAGGAAGAGAGTCCTACTAAAACCACTGTCATCTTGGGTGACTTTGGGCAAACCCAAAGATATGTCTCCCTGAGGAGCGACATCATAGGCCTTGACACTGTGAGAGGGAAATAGATTTCGCTGAAACAATCCAGCCAGTCACTAAACAAATAAACAAGCAAATAACAATAACAAGCCCCGGGGTGGGGGGGTTGACCACTCCCTAGAGTTGCTATAGGTATGTTCTCAGAACCAAAGGAAAGCATGATTAAACAAGTAAAAGGAAGGTGTGATGGTGATATTTTTGCATCAACTAGAGAATATCAATAAAGAGGCAGGAATTATAAAAAGAACCAAATTAAAATTCTGGAATTGGAAGATACAATGACCAAAATAAAAAATTCACTAGAGTGGCTCATGGTAGATTCCAACTGGTAGCAGAAATAATTAGTGTACTTGAAGATAGATTGACAGAGATTATGTAAGCTGAAAAGTAAAGAAAACGAATGAAGAAAAATGTCCAGAGCCTCAGAAAAATGTGAGGATCATTCAGTGCACCAACATATGCGTAATGGGACTACCAGAAGGAGAGGAGAGAGAAAAAATATTCCCCCCAAATTGGCTGAAACTTCCTAAATTAATTGAGAAAGAGTAACCTGTATATTCAGGAAGCTCAATGAACTCCAAGGAGGATAAACACAAAGAGATTCACAGACACATCATAGTAAAAATGCTGAAAGCAGCAAGAGAAAAATGACTTGGCACTTATAAGGGAACCTCAATAAGATTAACAGCTACCTCCTCACCAGAAGCTGTGGAGGCAGAGGCAGTGGGATAACATTGAAAATGCTCAAAGAAAAGCTTGTCAGCTAGGAATCCTTTATCCAACATAGCTGGAAATAAATATATTTATTTCCGAAATGAAGTTAAAATAAAGACTTTGAATTTGTTGTTTAAAGACCCAACCTACAAGAAATATTAAAGGAAGTTCTTCAGGCTTAAAGCAAGTGACTCCAGATAGTAATTGAAATCCACATAAAAAAATCAAAGAGCATCAGTAAAGGTAATCATGTAATTATAAAAGACAGTATAAATATATATATTCCTTCTTTCTTCTTTTAACTGATTTAAAATGCAATTGTATAAAATAATTTGTGTATAATATGCAATAATATTTGTATATAATATACCACTGGGCCTATAACATAGAAACATAACATATGTAATATGTGTGCCAGTAACAGCGCAAAGGAGGTGAGTGAGAACAAAGGTGTAATGGGCTAAGGAAATGACTACAGATGATAAAATAATAACTACAGCAATATATTGCTGGGTTTGTAACTTTAATAGATATAATATATAATATAATAATTATAATACTATAGAAAAGGGGGAAGGGAATAGAACTATATAGAATAACATTTCTATATAATCACTGGAATTAAGGTAATATAAATCTGAAGCTGATTCAATTTATAATAGCTTCAAAAACTGTAAAATACTTAGGAATAAATGTAGCAAAAGAAATGTAAAACTACCCTGGAAAATTGTAAAACGTTGTTGAAAGAATTTAAAGGTGATCTAAATAAATGGAAAAACATTCCTCGTTCACGGATCATAACTTAGCATTGTTAAGAGGCAGTATTCCCCAAATTAATCTGCAAATGCCGTGCAGTCCCTGTCAGAATCCCAGTTTACGCCTGTGTGGAAATTGACAAGCTGATGCTAACCTCATATGGAATCGCCAGGGAACCGGACGAGCCGAAACAGTCTTGCAAAAGAAGAACAAAGTAGGAAAATTCACACTTCCTGACTTCAAAAAATACTACAAAACAACCATAATCTGGATTGGGTGATACTGGCATAAAAATAGACATACAAATCAATGGAATAGACTTGAGAGTCCAGAAATAAACCTATACATCTTTGATTTTTGACAAGGGTGTCAAGACTATTCATTGGAGGCATGAACAGTCTTTTCAACAAAGGGTGCTGAGACAACTGGACAGCCACATGCAAAAGAGTGAAGTTGAACCCTTACTTTACACCATATACAGAAATTAACTCAAAATGGTTTAAAGGGCTAAATAAAAGAACTAAAACTATAACACTCTCAGAAAAAAGCAGAGGGATAAATCTTCATGCCTTTGGATTTGGCATAGGATTCTTAGGTATGACAACACCAAAAGCATGAGCAACAGAAGAAGAAAATATATAAACCGGACTTCATCAAGATTAAAAACTTGTGTTTCGAAGGGCATCAAGAAAGTGAAAAGAAAAAAATATTAGCAAGTCATTTATCTGATAAGGCTGTTACGTGTAGTATAAAGAACTCACAGCTCGGTAATAAACAAGCAAATAACCCAATTAAGGAATGAACAAAGGATCTGAACAGACATTTCTCTAAGGAAGATATAGAGACGGCCAATAAGTACATGACAAGATGCTCAACGTCATCAGTCAGGGAAATGCAAATCAAAACCACAATGAAATACCATTTTACCACAATGAGAGTCAACCAGCTGGATGACTAGAATCAAAAAGGTATATAGAGACCTCCCTGGTGGTGCAGTGGTTAAGAATCTGCCTGCCAATGCAGGAGACATAGATTTGATCCCTGGTCCAGGAAGATCCCACATGCCTCGGAGCAACTAAGCCCATACGCTACAACGACTGAGCCCGCGCGCCCACGCTCCACAGCAAGAAAAGGCACCACAATGAGAAGCCCGCGCACCACAATGAAGAGAAAGTCCCCGCTCTCTGCAGCTAAAGGCACCCAGCAGTGAAGGCCCAACACAGCCAAAAAATAAATAAATAAAAATTGTTTTTAAAAGGCATATAATAACAAGTGTTGGTGAGAATATGGAGACATTGGAATCCTCATACACTGCTGGTGGTAATATAAAATGGTATAGCGACTTTGGAAAGAGTCTGGCAGTTCCTCCATCATAGAGTTACCATGTGGCCCAGCAATGTAACTTGCAGGTGTCTACTCAAGGGAAAACATGTCTGTAGAGAAACTTGTGCATGAATGTTTATAGCAGCATTATTCATAAAAGCCAAAAGGTGGAAACAACCCACATGTCCATTGGGTGATGAATGGATAAGCAAAATGTGGTCTATTTGTACAATGGGATATTATTTAGCAATAAAAAAGAGAAGGAAATAACAATACATGCTACTACGTGGATGAACCTTGAAAACATCAGTGGAAGAAGCCAGTCACAAAAGACCATATATTATACGATTCTACTCATATACAACTCTATTAGAGGGATATCTGTCATGAAAGTAGATTTGTGATTGCTTAGGTCTGGGAAAGGAAGTACGGGGATAGGGAATGATCGCTAAAGAGTATGAGGTTTATTTTTGAGGTGATGAAAATATTCTAAACTTGACTCTGATGGCTGCACAACTTGGTGACTATGCTAAAAACCATTTAACTATACACTTTAGGTGAATTTTAAGGTATGTGAATTATATCTCAATAAAGCTGTGTTTTAAAAAGCAGCCTTTGGCAAAATAAAAAATAGTAGACATGACTTTGTTCCAGTGAAACTTTATGTGGACATTGGAATTTGAATTTCATATAATTTTCACACGTGAGGACATTTTTTTATATTTGTGTATTTTATTTGGCTGCATCAAGTCTTCGTTGCGGCATGCCGGACCTTCACTGTGGCACATGGGATCTTTCGTTGTGGTGCAAGGGCTCTTCTTTCTGGTGGGCAGGCTTCTATCTAGCTGTGGCACGTGGGCTCTAGAGCGCTCGGGGTCAGTAGCTGTGGCACACAGACTTAGTTGCCCCATGGCACGTGGGATCTTAGTTCCCCAACCAGGGATAGAACCCATGTCCCCTGCATTGGAAGGCAGCTTCTTAACCCCTGGACTGCCAGGGAAGTCTCAAGGAAATGTTATTAAAGTTTTGGAGGGGGCTATTCCCTGGTGGTCCAGTGATTAAGACTCAGCTCTTTCACTGCCCAGCGCCCAGGTTCGAACCCTGGTCGGGAAATCACAATCCCCAAAAATAAAATATTATAAGATATTATAAAAATTTTTTTAATTAAAAAACATTTTAAATCATTTAAACACATAAAACTAATTCTTAGCTCTCAAACTGCAAAAAAACGGGCACTGGGTTGGACTCGTCTTGTGGACCATAGTTTACAGACCCCTGACTGAAGTTACTGTTGATACATGTTGTGAGAGACTGACCCACAGGGAAAGGAATTTTTAATGACATTTGTTCAGCCATAATTTTGCAATGAAAAACTCTTAGTATTTCTTCTTTAAACAGACCCCAGACCCAAAGAGGATAGACACTATTGTAAGTAATAGCGGGATTTCTCAACCTTAGCACTATTGACATTTTGGCTGGAGGGTTCTTTGCGGTGGGGACTGCCCTGTGCACTGTAGGATGTGTAGCAGCATCTCTGGCTTCCACCCACTAGATGACAGTAGCACCCCCTACCTTGCCCCAGTCGTGACAACTAAAAAACGTCTTCAGACACCATCAAGTGTCCCTGAAGGGAAAACACCCTTCTCTTCCCTCCACCACACTGAGAACCAGTGGAAGGAATAATAGTAGTGACATTCAGAGAGACAGAACGTTATAGCACACAGCCTGTCAAGCTTTAATGTATCCATACGTGAGCCGAGGACCTTGGTAAAATGCAGATTCTGGTCCCGTAGTTCTGAGGTTGACTGAGAATTCTGCATTTCTAACAAACTCTCGAGTGATACCAATGCTACTGGTCCCGGGGCCACACTGTAGTAGCAAAGCAGTAGTAGAAAATGCATAGGCTTTGAAATAAAACAGACCTGGGCTTGAATTCCAGCTAAACTAAAGCTTGGATAAGATACTCAGGATCTCCAAACCTCAGTTTGCACGTCACTAAAATGGACCTACTATTACTGACCCTGCAAGGTTGTTCTAAGGACTCATGAAAAGCTTAGTGCTGAGCAGAAAGGAAGGGAGTATAGTCGGCCTAAAGTAGGAGGTTTGGGTCACCGTGGGCACTGACTGCCCTGTTGTGATTTGTCCAGCCATTGCGTCTCATCAAACCTCAAATTTCCAGTGAAAATACCTCCTTGTAAATGATATTCAAATATTCTGTTGAAAGTAATGGTAGTTGATTTATGATGATGGAGAGAACTCTGAGAAGCGACTAGTCTTACTCTCCTGCTCTATTTTTATGTTGTACGTTAACTGAGCAAGACGCCAGTGTGAGAAGATGGTAGATGCATTTTGAAAAAAAGAAGAGAGATGGTACTTGAGGAATTCTCGGCTTTATTGAGGTCAAATATAGGTGGCTTTCTAGGAAGGACTCAATTTCAGTACCAGTGGTAGTTAACATATGAATCATGTTACCTTATGCTAATCAGTTCAGACTCTTGCTGCAGAGATGGGGGGTGGGGATCTTTTTCTTGCACCACTTGCTGCATTGCACAATTGGCTTTATGCTTTGGAGGATTTTTCCACTTGAAAGATTTGATATTTGTCATTTTGAGAAAGTGGGTGCTGAACGTAATTTGCCAGGAGGCTAAACGATTCTGTTATTTCTTATCTAGGCTGGAATTTTACTCTAATAATTCAATCTATCAGTAAGAAGAGCCGAATATGAAAAATTTCTCGAAATTGAGTTGTGAGAGATCCTAATACCATCCTATATTGAAAAACAAAGTCTCTTTCTCCTGTTGGTTGGCATCCCAAACATTTTCACATACCGAAGCAGAATTATAATTGGGTTAAATGCCAACATTACAGATCATTCCAACATACAAGTGGACACACATGTAAAGTGAGAATAAGGGTATTTTCTTATAGAATTGTCTTAAGGCATGAGCGAGGTGGACCTTTACAGGCACTTAGCCCAGGGCCTGACCATAGTAAGCACTTGGTAAACATTAGCTTCTTATGTTATCCTGAGTTGGGAGTGTGGGAATAAAGAGGAGAGGTCTCATGCTAGAGGCACTGTGGATTTTCTCCGTTAATCGTCTCCTTCACTTTCTTTGAATCTTCTTCAGGTTATCCATGGCTTTATAATTGTAGACCCTCTAGACTCTACAATTAGTCTAAATATAATGAGCTTTACCTTATGCCATATACTTAAGGATCTTTTTTGTAATGTGCTCTATAATTGGTCTCTATTTAGCTTGAGGTCCACTGTGATAGCAGGATTTTCTGATTTCTGCCATGCTTAATTATTCTCCATTCCTTTGTCCCTTAGGTGTCATTTTGAAAATTTTCTCTTTGTTTTGTTTTTCTCCAATTATTCATGCTAGTTTTGCATTCTTGTCCAAGAACATTTCTGGTGCTTATTTATTCCTACTTTCAGAAGTTAAAGCATTTGCAATCTTAAAAACCCAGAATCGAGTTTTCTCAGAGCTGCTAATCTTTTTAGCCAGCTGGTGACAAGGTTTCTGGTTTGTGTTTGTGACAAGATGATGTGTTCCATCCTCCTGTCTGTGCTTTGTCTGGTTTAGATTCTAAGTCCACATGTTTAGCACATTTTTAGGAAGCAAAAATTTATTACCAATCTAGCGCTGACCTCGGGGAGAAAAATCCTTAATCAAATCCTCAGTCACCTGTGCTGAGTTGAGGCGCTTGTTCTAGTTCAGGAATCACTCCGGCACCACTAGGTGGGGTCAGAGCACATCAATTTCTAAAGGAATTGGGCCTTTTTCCTCTTCCAGCTCTCATTACTGTTCTTTTTTGTTTCTTTGCCAAGTCTGGACCCCGCTTGGAAAATTCACAACTGTCCTTCCGTTAGTGAATTACATTACTTACGGCTTTCCCACCCACCTTGCCAGTTTTAGTCTAATAATTTTAGGTATTTTGATAATTTGACTTTCAGGTAGAACAAAACTGAAGCCTGGAGTCACTATTAAACTTATCTGAACAGATCAGTGGTTTTAAATTCACCAACCATGTATTTATCTAGTATCCTACTCCTACTGATTTGAGATTAAATCAGTCTCATAAATACGTTTAAAAAGTCTTCAGCCTAAAGCCGTTCTTATTCATCTGCAGACATTTTTTTTAACCCACTCATGCCTATGCCTCCCACCATTAAGTCAGTGTCATTCTCATTGATGACCGTGAAACTTAATCAAAAGGTCAAGCCAGAGACAGAAATAGAATGTTCAAAAGTTCTTTCCAGGCTAGGGTCTGGGTTCTGCCTGAGCTGGTTTATGTAAATGGAGGATGCTTTAGCTCTCTTGTGCTGGGAGCTTTTTTTTTTTTTAAGAGCACTTTTAAATATAAACGACAGTTTTCACAGAGTCCAGGGCAGGAGCAGTTAATCCGTTGGGTAACACTTAGTCATGGGTGGTGTTTCAGAGTCTGCTCATTTTACTCTGTGTTTAGGCAATTGAAATTGAGCTTTGCCCTGCCTGTGCTGAATTTGCTGTTGTTTCCTATTCATAGCTCTCCACAGAGTTCTTATTCTCAGTATTTGAAACATTTGTAATCATTGATAATTGCTGAATATCAACAGCATGCTTAGTGCTAAAAAAACTTCTGGTTTTCATTAGCTTGATAATCACCATTTTTGTTGCATTAGAGTTCATTATTATAAGTCAACTCCTGATCATCAGCAGAAAGGAACACCATCGCAGTGGCAGAACCTGAGTAAGGGAAAAGAATGTAGAAAGCACACAGACATTAAGTGCTAAGTGTCATTGACATCCCCCCAAATGATTTTAAGATATAGAATGGGATGTTAAAGGATTAAAAGAAAATGATTATAACAGTGAAAAAAAGGTACTCCACGGTTTATACAAAACCATCTCAAGCTCATAGACTCAGAGGGTGTTAATCCGGAAAGCACACTTGATGAGTGTGGAAGCTGAGACTCAGAGAGGTTAAGTGACTTTCCCAGCACAGCAGGTTTGGGTGTTTTATAGCTATTTGACAAGTCCGTGATTGCCCTCATGTTGTGAGCTACATTCCAAAGATAGAGATTGTCTTCTTTGCTTTGGGGGGATTGTACTGCTTTTATAGCATATAACTATCATTTCTTTTTGCTTTGTCATCTATCAGCCGCCTTTCAAAGCTTCAAGCCCCTCTTTTTTTTTTAAGGGCGTCATAAAATTTGGGTGTTGCATGGGGGCATGACAGATTGACAGATGAAGAAACGGAGGCCCAGTTGAGCTGCGTGGCTCACCCAAGACTGTGGGTGGTGGAGGGGGTAGTTTAGGACGCAGAGCCCCTCTCTGGGCTCACGACCGCTACCAGAACCTGTCTCCACTAAGGCAGGAAACATGCCAGTAGCTGCAAACATAAGGAGTTTTCTACCCTCCCCACCTTAAAAACGATAATTCATTCTGTTTTGAAAGATGTCTCGGAGTTTAAAATCTCCATTTTTTGCCTTCCCAAGGTGCTGCGATCTGTTTCTTACTGGTCTCTCGTTCTGTGGAAATTTTTCTTGGTTGGCTCTTGGAGATTTAGGTTTCCTTGCCAAGGTATTTTTAGAGAGCGGAGATCAGTGTGTATCCCCGTGGAGGGGAGGAGGGGAACCTATACCTTCAGGCCCAATTATGCAATTAGAATTTTAATGAGTGTCATATAAATTCTGGCTGCATTGCAATCATCACCTGGAAGACTGTTCTACTCAGAAGGCTCATCTTAGCTGTCATCAACATCACCAGCATCATCAGCCAGCCACAAGCGTTTGCGAAATGGCCACAGAGTATGCAGCACTTGCTTGGGTCCCGGGAGACTTAGAGAAAGAGAGAGAGAGAGTTAGCCCTTGCCTTCAAGGAGTTTATGATCTGCAGAACTGCAGCAAAGACAGGAATCTTGGGGAAAGACAGACTCCTCATTTTTCCGTGCATATAAAGTATACATACTAACTCACGGATCTGGTGTCGTATGCGGTGGGGGCGGTGGGGGGAGACGGTGAGATGAAGAAGGGATCTTAGAAAGATCTGGTAAACGGAAGCACGTGGGTTTGCCGACCTGGGAGGGCACAGGCTGCCTTGTAACCAGGCAGGGCAGTTGGTTGGAGCAGAGAGGAAGTAATGGGTGGAGGGCCTTAAAACCAACAATTTAAATAGATTCGGCTTACTAAAAGTGATGATTGGAGGGCTGGAAGAGGAAAATTACTTGCTGTAGTTGATTATGGCAGAAACTGACAGGGCAAGATTGGAGTTGAGGTTTTTTGTTTTGTTTTGTTTTGTTTTTCCAGAAAGGAAAGATTTTTGCTCAGATCGAGACAAGGGATTTGGGATCACAATTGGTAGAGCAGAGAGACGAGTCTTTTTTGGCTAAAATCCTGTATGTATTTGGAGGCTCCCCTTTTCCCTGAGAAATAATGGCTGATTGGGAGTGTGTGTCCTTAACCGTGACAGGGAACAGAGACAACCTGCTTCCGTGGTATGAGTCGGGGAGGGTTGGTTTTACACCCCCATTACTGCACTTTTTTATCCTGTTTGATTAACCAGAATAGATTTTAATGAAACTCATTATCCACTGCTGCGCAGCAAAATCATTTTTATGACTCTTTCCATTGTGTTTATCTGGTAAATGGAGGTATTTGGCATCTGTTTTTTCAAAACGGACCAATAAAAGTTGTATTTAGGTTTGGATCTGGTGCGTCCACATCTTAAATTCTCAACTCTTCTCTGAATCGGTTCTCGCAGGGCAGCCACGACCGCAAAAGTCCATTAGGGATGAACACAGCCATCCTTGCTCTCGCGCCTTGAGCCTGGGGAGGCCCGATGCCTTCTGCTGCTCTGTCTGTAAGGGAGCTAACCTTTTGACAGTTTTTGTGGCAAATGCCGGGGCAGCTTGTGAGCTAATTAGAAGAAAGCCTGATAAGTGAATGTCGGGTCCGTCGGTTCTCTCTCCTTTTCTGTGGAGTAGACAGCCAGTCAAATAGCATCCTTCATGTGGCTGATAATCCTGTCGCCCAATATCTATGAAACCGGATGTCGCTTCTCTGCTAGCTTCTCCAGGCTTGAGTCTTCTCTGTAAAGCTGATGTCTCTCTGCAGCTTCTAAATTCTCTGGCGTTTCACACGTGGCCGCCAAATTCAGTTCTCTGCACGGCCCAAAGAAAGCAGTGGGTGAAGTGCAACGCGAAAGCTGCCAAAGCAGAAAAAACAAATGGTAGTTTTAGGTCTGTGAGTCTAAACCTGGTGGCCTGTTGTAAGAAGATGTCGTTGACGTTATTCACAGTGCTTCCCCGGTTAATAGATCCCGATCAGCCCTGTAGGTTATTGGTGCCAGTTGCTTCCAACAACAGAAAAGTGCTGCATTCCAGCTACGTTCCTGCTGCGGAGCTTAAGTGCTTAGTGCTGTTTCCTTAAAACACTCGAGGTTGATAAATGACAAGCACTTCACTCTGGGTAAAGCTCATAAATCCAGCCCCTACAAAATATAACAAGCTGACAGCACTTAGTCCTGTTTATAAAGTTCATACATATCCATCTGTGATAGAGGCACGGGATGGATCTGGGAAGTAGCAGTAATGCAAGAGCACAGCCATGACACGACGCACTGCGCGCCCAGACTCCCTGCCATTTGCCCCGCGCTTCAAGGGCATCTGGAGGACGAGGCTGGCGGAGCTGGAGCCCACACGCCATGGAGTCCAGATCTGTGCTCCTTCCTGCAAATTGCCTTTCTCATTCCCTCCACCGCTCCTTCTCTGCCTTGTGGCCTCCCTCCCTTCACTGGGCTGAGGGGAGGCGGGGGGTGGGGGTTATGTGGAGCAGTGGAACACTTAACAGGGGTGGGGTGGGGGTGGGAGATGGGTTCAGGTGAACATTTCATCAGCACCAGGGGCTGTTCTCCTTTTGGCAGTCTGTTCAAGAAAAATGACAAACCCTCCAAAAGGGCCTGTAAGTAGCATAAGTGCAAAGCCTGAATGGTTTATGTGCTAGCAGGTGTCAGAAGAGGAAATGTTTTAATAAAAAAATAAACACGAGACTCGTTCCACTGGTTGGGGCTCCTTAGAGACACGGTAGGTATTGTTAGGGGAGGCCTGGCTGCTCAGAACCACTGAATGACCGTGGAGGGCGTGAGCTCTCACACGCATGGGGCTGCAGCCGCGTACTCAGTACCGCATTGAACATTCAGTACTGCAGATAGGACAGTCACCCTGCTTGTCAGATACCAGAAGAGTGCAAAGAACATTCCTTCACTTTGCAACAGCTTGGACCCAAGCGGCAGACGTGCTGTTCCCTCTGGCTGGCGTGACCTCCCTTCCTTCAGCCCCTCCACCAGAGGACCAACTACCGCCTGGCTTTCGAGACCCAGCTCAGACAGCATCTCCCCAGGGAAGCCCCTCACCCCGCAGACTCCCAGGCCCGAGCTGTGTTCCTCAGTCCTCTGTTCTGTGAGCATTTGCCAGGTTGCACTTTCCTTATCTGTTCGCCTGTCTTCCCTGTCAGCCGTGAATAGGGACAGCGTCTTGTCCCGGACTCATCATTCATCTCTGGGGCCGAGCGCAGCGACTAGGACGTAGTGGGTGCTCAATAAATGTTAGTCAAGTGAGTGATGGCGTGGTTAGTGCCATGAGAATTGATGTTGCCCTTTGTGATCTGCCATCCATCATGCGTGGAGTGGAACACGACTGGATGCTTTAAATGATGCCACTTGAGAATATAAGGAGAAGAGGCGGGGTTAGAATGAGCAATCACCACCTTTTATTGAGTATTTACTGTGACACCTTCTTAGGCTTTTCAAATGTTATCAGTGCACTTAATCCTGAGATCAGTCTGCTAAGACAGGCTCTGTTTATTATCCCCCTTTCAAAGCACAAGGAAGTTCAATAACTTGCCCAAGGTCACACAGTGGCAGTGCTGAGATTCATACCCATGTTAGATAACCACTGTTTCTCTCTGCCTTTTAGACTGGTTCCTGGCAAGGATTAAGCCCTGATCTCCAGAGGCATCCATCTTATGTACTGATTTATCTCTTCTCTCCTGTACCTCTAGAATGGTACGAGTTATGTTCCATGCTAGGGAAAAAAGAAGAAAACAGCCACTTGGATAACTTTCTGTGGTTCACACGACAGGCAGAGTTAGGCGGCAAAGGATTGATTTTATTTTTATTTAAATTTAATTTTTTAATTTTTTTTTTTGGCGGTGCCTTGTGGCTTTTGGGATCTTAGTTCCCCAACCAGGGATTGAATCTGTGCCCCCTGCAGTGGAAGCACGGAGCCCTAACCACTGGACCGCCAGGGAATTCCCAAGATTTCTTTTTAGACGATAGTTGGAAGCACGGCAAGTGTTTGTTCCCCAGTCTCTGTTCTCCAGCCAAACTGAACTGCAATATGTTCATCTCCTTCAAGGACCATCTAAGCTGTTTTGCCTCTAGACCTTCTCATATCCTCTTCCCTCTGCCTGTAACACATTTCCCTGCTCTCTCCTCCATCCCCAAGGGTGGTCTTCACTCAAGTCCTCTTTCCCACCAGTTCAGATGCCACTTCCCACCCTTCTAAGATGGAGAGTCTCTTCCTGGGGGGTCCCTTCCTGCACTGAGTCCCTGTCGTGGCACTCACAGGGCTGTCGTGCTGACAGCCACACCTGGAGCTGACACGTGTGTGGGGCGAGAGGAGTGATTATCTGTTCCTGACGGGTTCACGCCCTGGGCCTGTTCTCTGAGAGCAGAGACTGTCTTCTCTGTTCCCCGTTTATCCCCTGCACGTTGGCTGGTGGTCGGACACAGCGTGTGTTCACTAAATGTTTGTTGAAGGAGTGGATGAACGGCAGTTCATTTTGCTTTAAGGCTTGTGAGCCTCCGGTCTTTGAATTGGTCAAGTCTGTTCTGTGACACAGCCATCGTTTGCCATGCCGTGTGTACACAGTCGGCGGGCGCCGCGGGGAGTAGAGCGGCGTTGCTCTTGTTCTGAGGCGCCTGCGATCTAGGGAGACCCTCAGATGGTCACATCATCTCCGCGCGTCAGCACTGCGCGGTGGACCAGCGATAGGATTGGAGGCTGGCGTGGTCACCTGGAGGAGGCGGTCACACTGGCGGGTCAGCAGCACCAAGGAAGCCCCATCGCGACCCAAGACCTCCCTGCCACAAGGTGTCGTGAGAACCGCCGGGAGCAACTGCGCCCAGTGGTTCTTGGTTGTAGAGAAGTAGAAACTT
This sequence comes from Hippopotamus amphibius kiboko, assembly GCF_030028045.1. NCBI lineage: Eukaryota > Metazoa > Chordata > Mammalia > Artiodactyla > Hippopotamidae > Hippopotamus > Hippopotamus amphibius. Next base: position 4,797,896 of record NC_080193.1, on the reverse strand, counting down.
AAAATCAGATGTATTTAGGACATCTCTACCTGGTTTCCTCAGGCACCTTAGCTTACTTTGTCTAGAACTTAATTATTCATCTGTTTCCCTTGACACTTGCTGCTCCTGCATCTCCTGTCTTCCGTCCCTCCTTTACTGGAACCACCTGATGCTCGAGCCAGACATTCAGGTGTTTCTCTTGATGCTTTTCCAGTTCGCAGGCTTTCTCTCCTTCCCACTGCTTTCATCAAGGCAGGAGTTGGCCTCCCTTCTGCCCCTCTTGATTCCAGGCTCCTTTCCTCCGACCCATCCTCCGCCCTGTTGTCAGCGCATGTTCCGGAATGCAGGTCTGATCCCGTCATTCCTCCGCCTCATCCCCACCATGCCCCCTGAGTTCAGGCTGGCTGTTTCACCTCTGCCAGATGACCTGCAGTTCCCTGCAGAGGTCACGATGTTTGTTTGTCTGTTTTAGACTTATTTCCTTTCTTCCTTTAAGTAATTCTCCTTTGTTTTTTAAAGCTTTTCCCCACCTGGGTCCTTGCTTGTGTCTCTGGTGGGGAACATGCTTCCAGCATTTTGCATCCTCTGTCTAACATTGTTGGACATGTAGGATGTGCTCTGTGATGCTTGCTGAAAGATGAGTCCAGAGGTTGGGGAGTTCCCTGGTGGCCTAGTGGTTAGGATTCTGTGCTTTCGCTGCTGTGGACTGGGTTCAATCCCTGGTCAGGAAACTGAGATCCTATAAGCCATGTGGCGCAGCCAAAAAAAAAAAAAAAAATTAGATGAGAGGAAGCAGAGGCTTTAATTCACATTGAGCTGTAGAGGAGCGATACGTGGCTCTTCCGAGAATGCGTTTTGTTTTAAGGTGGGAGAAGAGTGTTAAGATAACAGATACCAGTTACTTACTGGAAAAGGTGGCTGGGGAGTGCTGGTAGACAGTAAGCCGAAAGGAACCCCACAGAGCAGAAAAAGAGGTGATCTGGGGTGGGGGGATTGCCTACCGTAGACCACCAAGAAAAAGGCCAGTGTCTGCGGTAGCAGGCTGCCAAAGAATCTGTTTCCAAATTTGTACGAGAAGGGGACAGGTCTACTGTAGGTAATTAATTACTCAAACTCATTTCCCATTTGACATCCTACAATTCTTAGGGTCAAAGTTGAAAATCTAAGCCAGGCATTCTGAATCAGTGTGAGAGTTTTCCCCCCTCTCTTTACTTTATCGCAAGCTCCGTAGGAACAAAGACACTGTCTCTGCTTTCAACAGAGATAGTTTTGCATTTTAGAAACTAGGAAGTAGAAAGGAATACAGGAAAACCGCATGAATACGAGGTGATGTTTGAAAATGTAAGCTCCTAAGTCAGGAAATCCACTCAGCGTTCTCTTGGTAGCTTTTGTTGAGATGCACCGCGCACCCGCTGGCAGACAGCCCCTTCGTGCCAGGGCCCGCCCGGCCGCGGCCGTGAGTCGTGGCGGGCTGGGGAGCGTTACCTTGATCTTCTAGGCCATTGGGTGTTTCAATTCTCCTAAATGTTACATTATCTTGTAGCAAGGGAGTCATTTATAATTTATATACTATGTACTGGCTTAAAATAGAAACAAGAGAATAAGCAGCATCCTGAAGCTCCTAGTTTTCCAAAATAACATTTCTTCAGTGACGTCTGCCTAGAGGAATTAAAACCTGCCGTGAGTTAAAAAACCCTTTGTCCTCGTGTCAGACTGGGACACAGGTGTGCCAACCAGCATTATTATTATCTTACAAAAGGGGAAGGAGATCCTCCTTTTAAAATAAAACATTTTATTTTATTCTACTCAAAATAATTTCTGAAGACCTCAACCTTTGTAGTGTTGCAGGGGCCCCACTGAAGTCACAGAGAGGGGACAGGGGGCAGAGCTAAAGGGACTTTTGGAGAAACGGCCCCAGTGAAGGACAAAAGCCAATCCGTATCTCCACCCCGTGTCTACTGCGGTTTTGGTGTCCTTCCATGTGGGCTGCTCCTTTGCTCTTTGACTTTGTACACATGGAGAAGGATGGGCTTTCCTACTGAGTTCCTCTTAGGGAACACATCTTCCATTCACATATATTAAAAATAGAAAGCCTGCTTGAAAAATCCTCTGTAGAATCAGGTTTTAGCAGACACTAGTCAGATTTTAGAGGTCTTATTTTTTCCTTCTTGCTTTTATAAGAAGTCTCTGAACCTTAAACATTCCCCGATGCCTTTTCATTGTGCATCTTGAGTGTGCCAGGACCTCGGGTGGAGATTTCTAATAAGGGCAGGAGAAGGACAGACGTCTCTGCAGTCAGGTGGTCTTGCTCTTCTGATGTCTGGCGACCTTGTGTTTGAATCCACCATCTATGACCACCATCTCTGTGCTGTGTCTCCTGCTCATCCCTGTCCCCGGGTGTCCATTTGAATGTCCACCCGATACGCGGGGCCCGCTGGGGGCGAGGCAAGCAGCTGCTAAGGGGTACTGTGGGAACGTCCTGGGTGATTTAACTTAAAAGCCACAAGATGGCAACATTTGCTAAGCTTCTGGGTATTTTCTTCCCCTATTATGATATTGAACCTGCTTTTCTAGCCACAAGATTGAAGAGCTGAGAAAAGGGTTTAACAGCTATTGCTTCAGGTCCTTGTGAAAATGAGGCTATGGGATTAGCACACTACAGTATATACCTGTCTGTCTGTCCTCCAGCTTTCGATACAAGAGTTTGAAGTTGCTGCATGTGGCTGTGGGCAGGACGCCTCCCTTTGGCTTCAGTCATACATCATGATGGGGAGAGACCCGTGATTGGACTGGCTGGTCTCTAATGGTTCTTTTTTCCCCATGATTTGTGACTTTGGTTACAACTTCTTCCCTTATATGGCTTTTTAAAAAAAATCAAGTGAAGCTAGTCTTTACATTTTAAAAAGCTAGCCTTTTATCAAAGGGCAGAGTCATGATTAGAAAGAAGATCAACAACAAAACCTTGAGGAAATGAATGTCCCTAGAAGCCAACCTGGGGTTAACTGGAGAAGCTCGACTCTCCTAAATGCGGATGCTGTTTACCAGCCTTCCTCAATTAGCAGCTTTGGGGATATTAAGATCTGTAAGGAACTGTCCAAGGGAGGTATTGTGTATGCTTTGCAGTGATTAAGCCATTAAGCTGTAATTGGTATTTTCCCACTCATGGTTTTGTGTAGAAAGCTTTACAATTATTGAGGAATTCTGTGCTCCTCAGCCACCTTCACGTCCTCCCCACCTTTCAGGACCGGGGAGCGGGGGGCGTGGAGAAAAGGTTTGCCTGAAAGCAGATCGCAACTTGGGCTCAGCTGTCCTCCCCTGTCGGCTTGTTCCCTTGCAGATGAAGTGGAAGGGGAAGGACCTGTTTGACCTGGTGTGCCGGACCCTGGGGCTTCGGGAAACCTGGTTCTTTGGCCTGCAGTACACAATCAAGGACACGGTGGCCTGGCTCAAGATGGACAAGAAGGTGGGCCCGGACCCCAGTGACACCAGTGGGGCTGGTGTGGGCTCTGGATTTCCCCTGAGCGTGTGTCTAGCTTATTGTTCATCTCAGGGCATCACAGGGACACAAGAGAGAAGGGCAGGTTGCGGAGGAAGTTATACGGGATGGGGTGGGATGGGATGTAGGCCTCGGGAGGCCCTACCCTGCTCCTCACTGGCTCCCCGGGCCCCGCAGAACCACTCAGGACTGACCTGCTGTCATCCCTGGCTTCTTCCTCATTGTCACCGGGTGTCACCTGATTGCTTCCGGCTTGATGCTGTTCCGTTGACTGAGCCAGTCAGGCTTTGTGAATAAAAATTACTATTGTGTGATGATGATGATGATGATTATTTTTACAATTTATGTCTTTGAAAGATTTTCTTGGGACTCCTGTTCTTCAGGGAGTTTTTTTAGAGTCTTCTTGAGAAGCACCATGGCCCAACTCAGTTTACTCATGAAGGTGATGTAAGGAATAAAGATTGCCCTGGTTCCCGCGCTGAAGGAATAATGTCTGTTTGGTTCTCACGATTTTCTGGGGCTTCTGACGTCCAGTGGACACGTCTGGACTCCCAGCAGTTCTAACGCAGCTTGGAAATGGGTATTGCCTCAGGCACCTGCCCTCTGTGTGGGTTCTTGTGTGCTCACAAAGACGCTGTCACCTACTTAGCTGCCAACCTAACCGTGGAGGTGCTGAGAGCAGGGCCGTATGTTTTTATCAGTAACTCCCAAAAGTCCCCTGAATCTCAGAGTAAGTCACTGTCTAATTCTTACCCTAAATTACCCCCTGCAATTGCCTATCTCATTTCATTATCTACTACTTGGCATGATAAACAGTGAAAAAGCCTCCTATCTTGTACCAGTTTGACTCTAAACTCAAGTGTTCAAGTTGTGTTTACATATGTATACAGTAATCTGAATCTGCACGTTGGGGTCCCTGCTGGTTATAAATTTCACGTGATAATTTCCAACGATCATGAACGTCCAAGGGCTGCCGTGTCAGCAGGAGCATCCTAGATCGGGTTTGTTTTGAATCTCTTGGGTACCGCGACCAGGAATTTGGACAGGAGCCTGGAGAGTTATCTACCAAAGACAGCAAAACCTTCAGTATCATTTTGTGACTCTCAGCAAAGTAAATTTGAAATCGTACCTGAGTGTTGGCCAAATGGATATTAGATTGGGGGCCTCAGGAGCAATGGAGCCTGCTGCTCAAAGGAAATAAATTATGACACATGTTAATGGAGCCTTGTACCCTGTCACATGGCATGTTTATGTCCTGAGACGAAATTCATTCTGGAGAGCAGATGGCTGAAGCTTTCCAGTGGGTGGATGAGATTGTTAGAAGATTAAAGGCAGCGTGGTTTACTGGCTGTGCTCAAGTATTTCGTGGGGCATTTCTAGAGGTTCCTTGAAACAAAGGGTTGCCACGGTGGACATGTTTCACTGCTGTTGCTCAGTTAGTGTTTAGACGATGTCACAAAGATCTAGTTCATCACCTTTAAGCTCCGTTCCAGTAAGGACCTAAATGTTGGAGGTAGGCAGCAAGACAAGAGAATAAAGGAAGATTCCACCACTTGAGAAAATTAAAATAGCTTCAGCCTACTGTCAAGGATAGTGGCCAAGGCCTTTGAGTTATAAATTCCTACTTTTTAGCTATCTGTGTGGCCTTGAAAATATTTGTGCCTTAATCTTAACTCCACTCACCACTTGGGGATATTGATTAATTTGGTTCAGAAACACCATGTGAATATCACCTCCTGTTATAGATGGCTTTGTGAATGCTTCAAACTGTAGAATCACAACCTTTGGGAAATGTCATGAATTTAGAAGGGAGAAAAATACTTATACGGTCCCTGCAGAAGATTCTCTGATGGTGGCCCGGGAGGGAGAGGGGTGAACCTAGCTTGTTTTTCTTTTGCTCTGCAATCCTGCAGGTGCTGGATCATGATGTTTCGAAGGAAGAGCCAGTCACCTTTCACTTCCTGGCCAAATTTTATCCCGAGAACGCCGAGGAGGAGCTGGTTCAGGAGATCACACAACATTTATTCTTCTTGCAGGTACCCCTTTCCATGCTACCCCCACCCACCCCCAATCCTGAGAGAACCCTCCCAGGCGTGGCAGCAGAGGCGGCCTGGCCCAGAGTTGACCACAAATGCCTCCGCATGGTGAAAATGTTCTCCCCCTGAAAAGCCAGTCCCTTTGGTTCCGTAATGAAAAACAATCTTCAGGACAAAACTATACTGGAGTGATGAGAATTGGTGTCAGATGAAATTGCAGAAGTGTGATGGCGAAAGAACGCATACAAGTAGCTCCCTCCCTAGAAACCTCTTTGGAGCTGGATGCTGTTTTCTCCTCGCTAACTTAAAAGTGCTCAGTAGTTGCCCAGGATGTCTAAGGAGAGAGTCTTGCAAAAAGGAGCTCTTCCAAAAGTTCAGAAGCTGCTCTCATGAAGGCAGGACTTTAGAACTCCACTGACACTTGGTAAATCCCACATCCATGGTACTTCAAACATCATGTTTCATGCCACTCTTTATCTATAATTGTCTTATTTTCCACTTACTCCCTCATTAGACTGTAAGCCCCTTTAAGTCAAGGCTCACTGGGTGCACAGTGGGCATCCCATAAGTAATTGTTCCATCGAATGGAAGACACTAGGAGGTCGGTCCATAATCATAGGTTTAGAGGCAGCTCGTTGACCATCTACGGGTGCAGCCAGGGGGCTTGGTATGAGGATGAGACCTTGTGAGTTTTACTTGTGTTCCTACTGCTTGGTCAGAGTGCATGCTGAGTTTCAGGGGCAGTTACGGGGCTTGGTGCTGGAAGGGCTGGTGTGTCCACCATCAGTGACGGAAAAGACCCCAGCAGGGGCATTAATTACATGATTTTCCCGAAGCAAACCTATAGGCTGGTCTCCTATAATCAGTTTGAGCCTCAGATTATTGCATTAAGTAAATATTAAGTTAAATGTAATAACCCCCACCCCCAATAATTTCTCTTACAAAAATAAGTTTGCCCCAAAAAAAGTGTGTATATGTGTGTCTGTGTCTATGTGTGTGTGTGTGTGTGTGTCCGTGTATCCCCTCTCCAATATTTTCATGTCAAAGGGAAGCCCTTTCAGTTTTCCTGTAGTGCAGCTTAAAACCGAAGGATTAGGAAGTTGTCCTGCTTTGAATGAAACCACATAATGACCTCCTAGGCACCAGAATGTCCTCTCCTTATAGAGATGGCTTTCTTGTAAGTGCTTGGAAGCAGTGCCCATTCTCCATTTGACTTTGGCTTAATTTCCCCTCCTACTGAAATGTTGGAGCACTTTCACGGCTGAGCACGGCAAAATTTACTACTTTTATGAATCTGGTGACTGTTGACGTCTGTGAAAGAAAGAGAGCTGGCTTCCCCGTTGTGTGGATTTCAGCGTGCCCCCACTTCGGGAAGCCCTCTTGCCTCTACGTCTGGAACATCAGCTGCCGCCCCAGTCTAAGGAATTAAATGCAGTGAGATATGTTAATTCAACATTATGGCTTAAGAATTATATTTCCCAGACCTCACGTGGACTTAAAGGTTTAATCGATCAAACTTTATTGCTTCCTTTTTCCTTAGAGTAGCCATATTGAAAGTGATGGGTTTTTTTTTTCCCTGCAGTCATAACTCAGTGGCCTCGCTGACTCTGGTCTTGTGTTAAGACTTAAAAGCAGACTCCCTCTCCTCTGGTTCTGTGTGTGCTCAGCAGGGGCCGAGGCTGCAATCACCGCCAGAGCCGCCCCTGACATTTCCCGAGTTCACAGCTCTCCTCCGTCACAACCCAGATGTCAGTCTCTTTTTTAACCATGAAGGTTGTTTTTCCTCTTCAGCATTTGATCGTGAACAGAAGAGATAAGGTTTTTTTTAATGTGTAGCCATCTTACCAATAACTTCTCTTGGGGACTGAGCTCCCAACCTGTCGGCCACAATAAAAAAAAAAAAATTCATACCCTTTGTCAGAAAATCATTAGCAGACTGGGCTGGCAGGCCTTGTTAGGACACCCTGCAGCGTCTGGCTGTGACCAGCCTGCACGGCTCCCGTCCACGCACACAGCATCATGTCTCCCCCGTTGCCCCTTTCAGGTAAAGAAGCAGATTTTAGATGAAAAGATCTACTGCCCTCCCGAGGCTTCCGTGCTCCTGGCTTCTTACGCCGTCCAGGCCAAGGTAGGCTCAAAGAAGAAAAAGGCACTCTTCCTGGGCATTAATGCATGTCACGGGGTCACAGCAGTCATCTGTTTCTCTGGATTTTCTAGGCTTCAGAGGGACTTTCCCCAGAAAGTGGGGTGCTGTGGCACTCGTGGACTTGGGGGACCACTTTCACTGTCCCCCTGCTGTATCATCTTGTGAGAGTGTGTGTGTACAAATAAGTGTACAGCTTGATGAATTTTCTGTGTAATCTCATTACGCACACACGGTTAATTACATTCACCCAGCCAACCTCGCTTTTTATTAACCAGGAAAAATGAGTTTATCATCTCCACCTTTGGCCAAACATGGCCTTGAGGTCAGAAAGGCCCAGGTCCTCATTGCCAACTCATCTTCTGAGGACCAGCGGCCCTGTGTGTCGGAACCACGCCACACCCTAGAGAATGTCCTGCTTCATCCACCCTGATGGGTGTGTTGGCTGTGCTCACAGTCGGACACTGAAGGCTCTCGGCCCCAGCGAGCCCAGCTGAGCCCTCTGGTGACCTGAGAGTCTTTCACAGAGAAATCACTGCAGACTGGGAGTGGTGGGAGAGGTAGACCACTGGTCTTGTGTTTCTGTCCTCTCTGCTTTTTTTTTTTTTTTTTTTTTTTTTTGGCACACGGGCTTAGTTGCTCTGCGGCATGTGGGATCTTCCTGGAGCAGGGATCGAACTCATGTCCTCCGCATTGGCAGGCAGACTCCCAACCACTGCGCCACCTAGGAAGCCCCTGTCCTCTCTGCTTTTAAAAGATGAACTACAGGGTTCGCCCAGGGTGCTTCATGCCCCTCAGATTTCCCACTTCAATCACGTGCCACTTCCTCTTGGTCCCTCTGGTTATTACCTTTCACCACAGCATAAGAAGGTGACCTGAGAATTGGGACACCTCAGTGACTTTTGTGATTTTGCCTAATCTTTTCAGTTATTCGTTTTCCTTTTTAGTGAGAGGTACCCATAAAGGTATTTCCCTGAAATGTTACAGAAATTAATAAGCTCCTCAACTTCTTAGCCCACTTTTTGGGGTGGCTTAAGATAATTTCAGATCACAGCCAGAAAGTAACTGGACTATCGTTTGGAGGAATAAAGAGTCTGTACGGGCTCGTCATGCTAACAGAAGCATCTGGGCCGTTTGATGACGCGTCTAGTATTTGCTGAGTATTCACCGGCCTGAGGGGAGGTTGTTGACTCTGTCACCGACTCAGACACCAAAGCAAGTATCTCTGCCCTCAGCGATTTGCCCAAGGTCGTTCGGGCAATCTTGGGTAAAGCTGAGGGCAGAATTCATGGCTTTGGGATTGCGTTCTGTGCCTCCCCTCTTCCACCGTCCTGACAAATGAGTAACTGAGAAAACAGAAAATGGGCCTGGATTCAGCTAAAACATATGCTTCCTTTTATGCTTTGATTAAGAATATTAATAACAGGAAAAATGTGTCCTTTCCATCAGTATCGCCCTGACAGTGATGAAGCAGTCGTTGTCACTTTCATTAAATCTAAGCACTTCCTGGCCCGGAACCGAGCTCCTCTCCAGCACGCCTTCTCCCCAGCTGAGAGGAGGCCCAGGCTCTCAAGGATACTACCTCTCTCTGAAGGACTTAAAGTCTCAAAGGCTACATTTTCTTTGCATAAATTTTGGGCCACAAATTCAAAGGCCACCTGTGGGAAAAAATAACTTTTCAGGGAACCAGCAGATGTTTGCTTAAACAGATTTCGCTATAGGAAAGCCCTCCTAATTTGGATCCTGCCAATTCAGAGATGAAAGTGATTCACAGACAGCATATGCGGTTCATATGGAGAAGCGCCTTCTAACTGTTTTTCCCCGTGTAAATTGTCAGGGTCGTACAAATAAAGGTAATCTATGGCTTCAAGTCTGCATTTGGGAAACTAAGGGTTATTATAACATGCTTCCAGCTTCTAGGACGGCTGTTAATATTAATAGAGTGCCTCTGATTACAATATTGATCAGATCTTACACACCTGTAGTGTTTTACAGTTTTACAAAGTGTTATAACATGAATATTTCTTGAGATACTCAGTGGAGTCTTTTCCTTAAGCCAAAGAGTTTAAGGCTCAGAAGGGATTAATAATTTGTCTAAAGTCACAATACTTGATGTTAACTCTTTTTTAAATGAAATTTGTAGCCCACTTGTTGATGGACAGGATTTGAAGCACAGTAGAGCTAGAGAGTGGAGCGAGGGTGAGAACCCTCGTGTGCAGGTTGCAGAACGTAGCACTTGCTCTTGCCCCCACCGTGAGAGGGCTCTCTGGGTACTACACACTGCCTTGCACTAAATTCCAGGTTCATTTGTATGGTCACACCAGTCCAGACTTTTCAGTACATCATCCTGGTTCCTTCCATCATATTCTCTTTCTTCCACAATCTTTCTGAGGCAGACAGGAACTTTAAAAGTGTGGTGGGGAAAGCGAATTGAGCTCATTAACACATGGGATGTAATTACGCACAGATGTATTCGTTACAGTATTTCAGCTGTTCAACTGATATAGACACAGTTCATTCCGAAGCATAAAGAAACAATTACCCTTAAAGCATAAATACAAATATTAATCACATGGTTCAGTTAACAAGAACCGTATTTCTTAGTAGGAGTTTAGGTTATTTTTGAATCAAAAATATGGGCTGTTTTTTTTTTTGGCCCAGTCACGTGACATACCAAACCATCTTGCTATGTCTTAAGCCACCTGTTGGATTTCATATTGACAGTTTGGCGTTTGAAATGTGTTCTTATTAAAAAATGATTTTGGGAGAGAAAGATATGTAATTCCCCAATCTTGCAGGGCTGGCTGGCAGATTCCTAGTGTTCAGAGAGAGAAAAGACTGGTGAGAGAGGAGACTTGTTGTTTCCTACTGATCTTTGATGCTGATTAGGGGCAGAGTGCCAAAAGGCAACTAAGAAGTTGGGTATATGTGAAGTATAAGTACAGTGACAAGAGTTGAGGCTGGAGAGATCTTCAGGGGGTCATATCATAAAGGGTCTTAACTTTATTCTGTGGGTGATGCAGAGCCAGTGAAGGGTTTGTATTTTAGACAGTGTGAGGGAGATGGGAGTAAGATCAGTGTGGAAACAGGGAGACCTGTTAGAAGGCTGTGGTGGTCATCCGGCCGAGACTATGGGGTTCACACCTTGGGCGGTGGTCAGTTGGATGGGAAAAGACTGACTTTAAAATAATCCAGGAAAAAAAAATACTCAGGAGGTAAAAGTTGATGTAAATGGTGCTATCCCCTGCATATCCCCCTTTTGCGGGGGACGGGGGCGGGGCGGGGAGCTTATCCTTTTACAAATGGGTATTTTCTCTCACTCAATGTCAGTTTTGAGATGTATCATGTTGTATGTGTCGATGTAGCTCATTGATTCTAACTGCTATATGGTAGCCATTGATGAATAAGCCTAATTTATTTTTCTATCCTCCTGAGGAGGAGGTAGGTTTAGTTTCTGTTGTTTCCCTGTTATAAGCAGTGCTATACTGAGAACTCTTTTATATGTTTCCTTGTGTACATGTGCAAAAGCTTTTTCCCCTTAAGGTAGATTTCTAGCAGTAGAATTACAGATAAAGCCCTGAATATAAAGAACTCTTAAGTTTCTAAGAAAAAAGACAGCAGAAAAATGGGAGCCAAGGATATGAATAACAGGCAGTCTATAGAATATGAGAAGAATCTGTAAATACAAAAAGATGCTCAACCTCACTAGTAGTCAAGAAAAAGAAGAATTAAAGCAACGATAAGGAAGCATTTCAAACCCACGAGATTGACAAGGATTAATACAGGATGGATAAACAACAAGGTCCTACTGTGTAGCACAAGGAACTATATTCAATATCCTGTGACAGACCATAGTGGAAAAGAATATATATATATACATATATGACTGAGTCACTTTGCTGTACAGAAAAAATTAACACAACATTGTAAATCAACTATACCTCAATTAAAAAAAATAGTAAAATCAATCAATCAATCGAATAGAATCTCTGAGCTCATTTCCATGCAGGAAGAGACTGTGAATTGGCATAAGCTCTGTGGAGTGATGGGTATGGTATGGGCCGGTCAGTGAGGAAACACCCCTCCCTGAGTCCCCAAAATTCCACTCCTAGGCGACCACCCTGGAGGAAATCCTGCACAGTGTACCCTTTTCACTTAAAACTGTCAGAACAGAGTTCTTAAACTACTCAGTTTTTTAAACTATTGAACAGTATTTCATAGAAAGGAGGGGCTGTGGATTATTTAAATATCTTTTTTTTTGTTTTCCTTTTTGTTTTTGTTTTCTTTTTTTAAATCGACGTATAGTTAATTTACAGTGTTGTGTTGGTTTCAAGTGTACAGCAGTCATTCAGTGTGTATTCTGTATGTATGTATTCAGTATGATTCATATATGTATATATTCTTTTTCAGATTCTTTTCCATTATAGGTTATTACAGGATATTAAGTATAGTTCCCTGTGCTCCACAGTAGGTCCTTGTTGTTTATCTAAATATCTCTTTATTGGTAGATACTTAGGCTTGTTTTTCTTTCTATTATTTTTCTGTTTAAATGGGGGCAGTGAATATCCTTGAAGATGCCTGTTCTGGGCACATGTGAGCAGTATCCGTCTATGGTAGATACTAAGAAATGGCATAAGTGGGTTGAAGGATAGGAACATGTAAAACTTAAATAACGCTAAGTGACAGAAGCAGACATGAAAGGCCGCATATTGTGTGGTTCCATTTGCATGAAATGTCCAGACGAGGCAAATTCATGGAGACAGACGGTAGGTTGAGTGGTTGCCAGGGGACAGAAGGAGGAGGAAATTAGGACCTGCTGCTGATGGGCAAGGGATTTCTTTTGGGGGGTGATGGAAATATTCTGGAATTAGATAGTGGTTAATGGTTGTATACAACATTCTGAACGTACTAAGAACCACTGCATTATATGCTTAAAATTGTGAATTTTATGCATGTAAATTTTATTAAAAAAAAAAGTACACGGATATGGCCACATTGCTCTCCAAAAGTGTCTTAATTTAACTTCTACCAACAGTGGTGAGAATATCTGGGTTTCCATATCCTCATCAACAGTGGATGCTATCAGCCTTTTAAATTTTGCTGATCTGACAAAAAAAGTAGACTTTTTAAGACTTTTCATTTCCTCGATCACCCGTGGGGCATCTTTTTCGTAGACTCATTGGCCATTTGTATTTCTTTCCTCTGTGAACCAAGTGTTTTGCCTTGCCTGTTTTTTCCACTTGATTGGTCATGTTTTCCTTATTGAGTTATAAGAGCTCCATGTATTATGGATATTAATTTTTTATCTTTTTTTTACATGTCAATCCTTTTTATGTTTTGAGTGACTTTTGGAAGGACTTCACCAACTTAATATACACATGTTCTCCTATATTTTATTCTGGTATTTTTATGGATTTTTGTTTATAAGTTGAAGTCTTTAATCCAGCTGGAATTTAGTAACTGGTGTGTGGTAGGGATCTGTTTATTCTATACATGCATACTGATTAGACCTTTATGTTTTGTGAAATCCTATTCAGAACATGTGGTCTAATTTTTCATACATATAAGCAAAGTATTTGTCTCTGCTTAAGAAGTGACTCTGAGAGTCCTTTAAAAGGTGAACTCCCTTCTTGAATTTAAATTCGATTGGTTTATATCAGGGGTGGATCCAGGTTTTGTGGGGCCTGTAGCTTATATAATTTAGGGGGTTCTTTTCATGTAAGAACACCAAATTGTGAATATAAAATTAGGCACAGGCCCACGCAGGTGCAGAGACCTGAAACCCAAGCCTCATTAGCTTCCCAGCAAATTCACTCTTGCATATGTTACCCGGATGCCTCTGTACCTAAAAGGAGGAGGAACGGCCATCTCCATCCATGGACTGCTCCAACTGTCTTTTATATTCACCAGCCAGCACCACTTGCAGATTTTCTTCCTCTTTTTTTGTTTTTTAAAAAGACATTCAAGAGCAGACATATACCTCAAGGTGGCTTTAATGTTCTAAGTGGAATTAGTCCAGTGGAGAAGTTCCTTCAGCAGTGTCTTTGCCACCTTCCCCCGGTGCTCAGATGTAACATTTGATCAGTGGAGTAGCTGGGAGCTCAGTATGATAATGGGGGTCATTAATCTTGCAAGCCTTTGGAGCCTGGATTTACAGCTTTCACTTTGCATATCTGCTTGCAAAAGCACTAGAGTTTGGTCAGCACTGTTGAGAGGTTTGCAAGTGCAACAAACAGGGCTTTCTGTATCATCCTCCCCCTTCAAGAATCAGGGAGACGAAGAGTAACCAGTGTCATCATAAATAACAGCAGCTGATGACAATAATACCTGACTCGTTATGAGCCGGGCACCGTGCTGAGTGCTCACCTGTCTTCATCCTCATCGCGCCCCAGGAGGCGGGTACTGGTTCTGACCCTTGCTTTCTAGATGGGGAAGCTGAGATTTAGAAAGAGGGTGCCTCACTCGAGGCCTCAGGGGATACTCCAGAGCCCCCCTTTAAAATCCTCCAAGACCAATCCTCTCATTTGACAAATTAGGAAACAGACTTGACGAGGTGGCATGAGCTGAGTTTTTATCTTTTGACATCAGGTTGCATTGTATGCTGTGTGTTAATCATAGTTTTAAATTTTTTGTGGGTATTTCATTTACTCCTCACAAGAGTCCTGTAAGATAAATACTGTTATTATCCCCATTTTACAGATGAGGAAACTGAGACAGATTTTCCAAGGTCATAGCTAAGAAGTCAAAGAGCTAGGATTGCACCCTAAGCAACCTCTACCCCCCGCCCCACCCCCGGGGCCTTTCAGAGATCCAGGGAAACCAGTTTCCTTCAAGTTTTTTCAATGAAGAAATGCATAGACAGGGTTACCAAAATTGACATATTCATTAAGTATTTAAGTTTGAAAATTAGTTTTTTTAAATTGAAAAGCCAGTGCAATACAATTCTGCTATTTGCAAGATAATTATGAGATTCATAAGAGAGATGAATCCTCAGGGCTTTTATAGAAGCGTGGTGTGGGAATAAGACATGATTTACAGTTGGCGATGCTCATCTCTTTTCAATCCCATGAGTGTCTGTTGGAAAACACACCAGAAATCTAACTTGAGGTTCTTTGGGCATGAGAGGGTGGGCCACGTCCTGACCCGACTTGGTGGGATGTAGAGCCAACAGACAGGCCTTTCTTTTGTTTTTCCAACGTTGGTGGCGAAAAGGATAAGTGTTTATAGAAGCTTATACTAAAACACTGAGCTTTGTTGTTTTGGGTCAAAAGAGAAGCCACTGAATGCTGATTGACAAGAGACCAGCTTTGATTTTCCATATATTTTATGGTTAGTTTCTTTTTAAAAATCCCTTCATTTCTGATTATTTCCTGGTCAGACTAACTTTCTAGGAAAGAAAAGGATATTTGTTTTCAAAGCAGAAAATAAACTTCCAAGTTCCTGTCCCCGGTGAGTACATTAACATGCAGGGCACAGACTGATTTGCTCTGCAGCTTCAGGAAGATCCGTTAACCTTTTACTCGTTTCTTCGTCTGTACGATAGGAATGACAGTGTTGGCATCAGATTTTTCCAAAGCATTTTTCAGAGCCTTGATTAAAAGGTATTAAAAATACTACCAGCACTATCCCCAGCTCCCATCTAGCAGCTGCCTCCAATTACCAGCCACTTAGAAGCATTTGTAGGTAAGACTCTTATCAGCCGTTGCTAATCACAACTTACACCGTTGTGTTTGGTTGTCTCCTTTCAAAAGCTACTGTTCGGGTAGTGACTGTTTCCTTCAGGAGTTAGAAAGCTCGGCCACATTTCTCTACAGATGTCACATTCTTATTAGCATGTCACCCATCCATCCCTTACAGGATTGTGTGGCTCTTCACAGACATAAGCAGCTTTGTATTTTCATCCAAGGATAACAAACTAGCAAGGTTGCAATCTCGACTTGTCATCGGAATTGAATTGCTCCCCAGAGCTGGGAGGGACAGAGGCTGAGTCGACCTGCTCAGAAACGCAGTTGTCTTTAGAATCACAATCCCACGCTCTCCTTTCCTTCTCCTTCCAGTACGGTGACTACGACCCCTCTGTTCACAAGCGGGGATTTTTGGCCCAAGAAGAACTGCTTCCAAAAAGGGTAAGGAATCGAATTCCCTGTTTGGGAAGACATAACCGAAGGACTGGAAGGAATGTTGGACGTACGTGGCAAGAACATTTTTATAAATGTTTTGTAATCAATCTTGAGTAAAGATCTCTGTTAAGAACAGTAAAAAGCGAAGGTTCATGGGATTCGTTTGGCATTGCCGGGACAAGCACGGCCTGCGGATGGTCCTTTCTTTAAAGGTGGGGGAGCGTCGGTGATTCCCAGGGAGGGGCGTGGAGCAGCCTGAGTTCAGCCCCAGGAAGTGAGCTGCTTGCAGCTGCGCAGGGCGGGTAGAGGGGATGAGTCAGGGGTGGGTGTTGTAGCTTTTAATCCTTCGTGCTGCTCATCTTGTTCATTAACCACAGAGGCAGGCCCTCCCTCCCTTTTGCTGCTTCAGATGTTGTAGCTCCACTCACCTGTCGTGTGTGACAGAGGCCTGCTCCTCACCTTCCCCTGACTGTACCCGCTCCTCTGATGGCTTCTGGAGAGGCACAGGCAGCAGCACATATAGCCTGGCCCTCGGGCCGACCCAAGATGAGTGAGCTGTGCTCCTACGCAAGGTCCTCCCTCTGGGCTGTATGGCCCAGGAAAGGGGGGCGCTGCCAGGCGAGGGGCGCCCCGCGGCCTGAGAAGTGGTGCAGCTTTCTGAATTGTGACTCCGATGGAACGCACCCATTATTTACACACCCACCTCTGCGTGTGACTGGCCCCCTGTGTGTGGCTTTTTAAAAACAGCTTTGCCGTTCTGTAAAAATGATGCATAATTAGAAAAATGGCAAACAATACCAAAACTTCCTCTGTGTGTGGGTTTTTTATTTTGCTCTCTTTTTCGCTAGGTAATCAATCTGTATCAGATGACTCCAGAAATGTGGGAGGAGAGAATCACAGCCTGGTACGCAGAGCACCGAGGCCGAGCCAGGTGAGGCCGCTTCGTCACTGGTTTACCTTTCCTCATGGGCCTTTTTTTTCTTTTTTAAGGAACTCTAAAACTGGGACGTGCTTGTTGAACAAAGTGCAGTACCGAAGTGTATAAAAGAAAAAGGGAGAGCTGGCAGCCGTGCTTGTCCTCAGTATTGTGTGTGTCCTTTTTCTAGTGCGCGGGGGCTCCTGTCAGGATGTACAGACCTACTGCATTCCGTGCTAATTTAGGTTCATTTTAAGAACTCTATTGTATGCATATCCCGTCGCTTTTGTGTCCACTCCTCTATTGATGGTATTTGGAGTAGCCATAGGTCTTTCGCTTTTACAGAATCTTCTCCAGTCTACAATCTTACATCATTATATAATCGTACGAGTAGGTCTGATCCTTTAGAAGAGCTGCCGAGTCAAAGGATGTGAGCCCTTTTCGTCTTGACAGGTGCCTCCAAATTGCCCTCCAAAAAGGTTGTACCTATTTACACGCCCACCAGCAGTGTGTGAAAGTATTTGCCCCCATTCTTTCCTCAATATTGGCTTTTTTACCAATCTAATTTTTGTGATCTAAAAGATGAAATTTCGTTATCTTAAGTATTAATTATCATTTCCCTGATCACGTTAGGAATTGATCATCTTTTCATTAGCCTTTAACTTTTTTTTCCTCTTCTTCAATTTCCTGTCATACGTTTTTAACCCTTAAAGAAAGAATACCGAAAAGTGGACAAGTCTATACCACTTGATGGATTCTTACAAGGTGAAAACACCAGGTAACGCCAGGTGACAAGAAAGCACGTGCCCTACCCCCATCACTCCTCCCCAGAGGTAACCACACTCCCAGATCCAACTCCATGGATGAGTGTTGCTTGTTTTAAACATGATATAATGGCAGTCAGACAGTTTCTGTTATTTGTGACTCACTTCTCTTATTCAGCATCATATTGTGAGATTTGGGTTTGTGACTTGTAGCCGTGGTTTTTTCCATTTTCACTGCTGTGTAGAATTCCACGATATTTATAGACCACATGTTATCCATTCCACCGTTGATAGACATTTAGGTTGTAGGGTTGTCTCCTGGTTTTTGCTGTTACAAATAACATCAAACAGTTTCCCAAGGCAGTTGTATCGGTTTACATCAACAACCGCGTGTGATTTCAAGTTTCTTCACCTGCTTGCCACTG
The DNA here is from genome assembly GCF_030028045.1 of Hippopotamus amphibius kiboko. Lineage (NCBI taxonomy): Eukaryota > Metazoa > Chordata > Mammalia > Artiodactyla > Hippopotamidae > Hippopotamus > Hippopotamus amphibius. The sequence continues at coordinate 4,780,017 of NC_080193.1, read as the reverse complement.
CGGTGTCCTCTCAGGTTGAATTTTTTTTTTTAATTTTCTTTTTGGCTTCATTGGGTCTTCGTTGCTGCGCGCAGCCTTTCTCTAGTTATGGTGAGCGGGGGCTATTCTTCGTTGTGGTGCTCGGGCTGTAGGCACGTGGGCTTCAGTAGTTGTGGCTTGTGGGCTCAGTACTTGTGGCTCTCGGGTTCAGTTGCTCCGTGTCACGTGGGATCTTCCCCAACCAGGGATTGAACCCATGTCCCCTGCATTGGCAGCCAGATTCTTAACCACTGTGCCACCAGGGAAGTCCCTCAGGTTGAAGTTTTAAAATTCACTTGAGACCATTTTGAGATGGGAGAGAGGAAAGAAAGGCAAGGTCGTAGGGAGACTTGGGTTAAGATATGTCAACACTGTACCTATCTGGGAGTTTTCTGCAAGTCACTGTGACTGCAAGAGCTTCCTTTAAGTCTGACTCACAACTTAGAAGTGGGTGACCTGGCTTGGGTTTGACAGCCCGGGTGGCTCTTGCCCTAACCTCCAGCAACATCCAAAGGAATAAAGTCAGGAAGGTGCCTCAACCTCCAATAACACCCAAAGGAATAAAATCAGAAAGGCAGCTCTCAGGTAGCTGACAGAGATGCGTCGTTACCAAAACCTTCTAGGTGAAGAAAGTACGCAATTAGATAAAGCCACAGCTAACATAAAACTCGAACATCCAAATCCACTTGAGGGAGCAGATATACCACGTGCTTTTCTTGAATCACCCCAGCCGGGTGTCGCTATTTACCAAGGGCAAAGCGTGAAATTGAAGCTAAGAGACGCTTCAGTTTGTAATGAGTCTGTTCTCTTGTTTCCACGGGGATGGGAAATCCTGCTCGACCTCGATGTGGTGTGGTTAATAGGCTCGGGGTCCGGCAGAGCTTGGCTGGTAGCTGCTGGACTCGCGTCTTCCCGCAGGTTCTTCGAAGCTCAGCTTGGCGCGCACTGCCCACCGGTTTTCTCCCTCCACGCCAGTGACGGTGTCTTTCATTCTCCTCGCAGGGACGAAGCTGAAATGGAATATCTGAAGATAGCTCAGGACCTGGAGATGTACGGTGTGAACTACTTTACAATCCGGGTGTGTGGAAGCCTCCGCGAGTTCCCTGTGTATAGAGACCGAATGAGGGCAGGCTGCTAAACCGGGTCCCTCCCCATCCCAGGGCGGTAGACACTTCAACAGCTCAGTGGCGAACAAGGGAAGAGGAAGGGGAGAGGGTCTTAGAGCCTCGTTTTCTATTTTGGGACTTCAATTAGATCCTAGGTAATTAAGTGTCAGTGGAGCCTCGGGGGGGCCTGGTCCTGCCTAGGCAAAAGCCTATCTGAATACTCTGGTGTACCATTTGATTATTTCTGGCTCTGTGAGATCTGGGCCCACAGGGAACACCTGTAAATACTTTCTTCCCCCAGGATACAAGGAGAGTAAAGCTGCTTTTACAGATTACTGATTTGTTTGGGTGGGGACTCTCCCTGGCAGGCTAATTGGTTTTCTATTCAGACCATTAATAGTCCGCTGTCCTCCGGGAACCGCTGCTTCTGCGCTAGAGAAGCGTTTGTTTTCAGCCCCCGTCCGGCCTTTACGAGCATCTTTCTCCCAAGGCTCTGCTGTTGGATGCAGCTCCTTCCAAAGGAGTTCCTGCGATTTGCTGAAGTATTTCATCGCTGGTTCCAAACTGTAGATGAGTTGACAGTAAAACAGCGATCCACAGTGGGCCACCCTTATCATTATAGTTACGGCTTGCTTTCCTTTTCAGGGTGTCCATAAATTTTGTATTAAATTTAGGTAAATTGGAACACATTTAAAATATCCTAGGGATAGCTTTCTACTTTGTTTCCTAAATAGATATTTTTAACGGATTATTTGCATAAAAATAAGGCACACTGACAAATTATGTCATTTTGTATAGTATACAAATGCCTAAAAGGTTTTCCATATTAATGCTGAAGGTTGTTTTCTAAAATTTTATTAATTTGTATTTGTCCGTACATCTCCTGTTGCCCCATCAGCTACTTTCTAGAAAACTAGTGTTTTATAATCCTGAAAAGACAGCTTCTTATGAGGGAATGTTTCTGCAGCTGTCAGACTAAATTAAACGATTTTGTGCACGTGTCTCGTATCACACGATAGATGAGGGTAATGGATATTTTAGTGTCTTTGTGTTAAGGTTCCTGAAGTTTCACCATCATCTAAGGACGATGTGTGCTTAAAACAGTTTGAACGGGGCTGCTTGAGTCCCCACCTGTCTCTGTGTATTCTCTAGAAGCGTTGGGATCATCACGATAGGCAGAGGGTAGAATCAATGTTTTTAAAAAATTTAAGCTAGAAACACAATATCTTGTTTTCCAAAATGTGCTATAGATTTTTAAAGCACACAGCCTCACTTGTGTTAACACAGTGCTTTTTAAGAGCTTTGCAGGCGAGCAGAGGGCTCTCCCTGATGGTTTGGTGATCGCACCTGACTTCAGGTGTTAGCTCAAGTAAGAGATTTATCTCACAGTGCTCACTCCTGCACCTGACGCCTGCTGTTAGCCTGGTACTTCTCATCACAGTCAGGGCACCGTCTCAGTTTGCAGACCTGTTTTCCTGCCCTGGCGCCTTGGTTCCATTTCCTTGCTGTCAGCAAGAGGTCAGGTGCGGGGAGCTTCCCCCCACCGCCGTACGAGGGCCAGACCGAAGCACAGGGGGATGGGCCTCCAGCCCCGAAGAGGTGGCCTCCAGGTGCACACTGGTCAGTGATGTGAGGGCCCAGGGCACTTGCCCCCTGGGTGCCCTGGCTTCTGGCCAGTCTGTCGTCATAGGTACAGCCTGCATACAGTCTATCAGTTCAATTTTTAAACCACTTTATTGGGGTACAATTTATATACAATTCATTTTGATATTTTTTTCCAATATTTCAAAATAAAAAATTTCCAACATATAGGAAAGTTGGAAGATTTTTACAGGGAATACCTGTGTGCCCACTGCCTGGATTCTTCAGTTAACACTTTACTACATATACTTGCTTTATCACATTGAAACTACATTTTAACGTAAAATAAGGCCATCTGGTCCCAGCGCTTAGAATTTTCTTTCTGGTAGTACAACAGCCTTTTCTTTTAACACAAGAGATGTTTAATCCTACAGGTTTTTATTCGACACCTATGATAAGCCAGTTATTTAATTAGCAGTAACAACGCTTCAATTACCCCTACTTTAGCCATCGAGCCAGTGACAGGAGCCCCCAGTGATCCCTCCATGGGACACATGAGTCACAAGAATGGTATCATTTTGCCTCCACCTGCCCCAGTTCAGGAAGCTGGAGGCCCCCTGGGTGCTGAGACAGCAGTGACCTCTGTTGGGACCTGTTGAAACTTGTCATCTGTAATGGTCTCTGCCAGGTTCTTTGGGAAGTTGAATAAAATCTTGCACCTCGGCTGGAGCTGACAGTGGCTGTTCTTTGTCAAATCTACAGAATAAAAAGGGCACAGAGCTGCTGCTCGGAGTGGATGCTTTGGGGCTTCATATCTATGACCCTGAGAACAGGCTGACCCCCAAGATCTCCTTCCCATGGAATGAAATCCGAAACATCTCATACAGCGACAAGGAGGTAGGACACGTCTGCGCTGCAGACGCCACGGAGGCCCCGCTGGTCTCTGCCCTCCCTCCTCCTCCTGGAGCAGCTGCAGCCAGACTGCTCCTTGTTAGCAGCAAGACCCTTTAATTCCCAGGCTTTAGGGTTTTGCTTGTTGATTTTTATAGTATTTACAGAACAGTACTGGCATCCTATTTTCAAATAGCATCACTAAACCCTGCTGCTGACTAACAAGAGGCTGGGAAGCTCAACTTGTCAGGACTAAACCCCTAGAGAACAATAAACAAGCCAGAAAGGAACCCTTTCTTATTACTTGGCTTTCTATTTCCGGTGAGACCTCGCTTTGTATTTTAAGTGTGGTGTATATTAAACCCTCTCTCTGTGTCCAGTGCTTGATTCATGGGATGCAGATCTATATGTGGCTCCATAATATGTATATGAATGTGTGTGTATTATATACATATGATATATACATATCCGCAATGATATAAAGAAAGATGTCAGGCTAACTTGCTTACAGGAATTCAAGAATAATTAAGTTTGAATAACTCAGATGAACACTCTTAGAATTCAACTATTACTATATAGGATGGTGACTTTTCCCTAATGCTGTAATCCTATATTCATTCATTGTTAATTTTTTAAATTAATTTTTATTGGAGTATAGTTGATTTACAGTGTTGTGTTAGTTTCTGTTGTGCAGCGAAGTGAATCCGTTATACACAGACATATCTCCACTCTTTTTTAGGTTCTTTTCCCACATAGGTCATTACAGAGTATTAAGTAGAGTTCCCTGCGCTCTACAGCAGGTTCTTACTAGGTACCTATTTAACATACAGTAGCGTGTCTCTGTCAGTCCCTCCCCCCTCCCCCACCCTCTCTCTCCTTGGTGACCACATTCATTGTTAATTTTAAAGGAATTTTTGAGCATCTGCTTTGTGTTAGGTTTTGTGGGGGAAACAAAGATGTAGAGAATGCAGCCTCAGCTCTCAGGGAAGTGAGAGTCAAGTCGTAGCTCAGCTACCGTGATTTATATAACTCTAGGGTGAGCGGCTGGCGATGGGGTTGGTGATGACACGGTGCTCTTCCGCCTGCCGGCAGCTTCACCCTGACTCGGATTCAGTCCTCACAGCTACGCTGCTGTGAGGGTAGGGGCCTGTGTTCTGGTTGCTCCGTGTCACCCCAGGAGGGTGTCACCTCAGGAGGCGGGGATGCAGAGGGATCTGGTGACCTGTGTCTGGTGAGGGGGAATTAGCAGAAGCCACATCCGCCGCGTTTCTGGGGAGGCGCAGAGGACGGGCCCTGAGACACAGGGCGTCGGGCGGAGGAATGCAGGCCTGGCGACGTGCTGGTGCCCGCACAGCCCGGGCGTGGAGCGAGTACCAGCGACGGCTCCCGTGGCTGCCTGCAGAGCCCCCACCACGAGCAGATTTCCTGTCTGCTCTTTCTGTGTGCAGCAACTCGAGGAAGGGAACGCCAGGCCCCGGGTTGCCAGTGCAGGGCTGAGATCTCCTCAGCCATGCTTGATGAGGCAGATGGAGCTTCTTAATTCAAAACATTCTGGCTTTCAGATTTTTGTAAGTAGCCCAGGAAGACGAGCATTTAGGTATTTCTTTCTTAAAGCACTTAAGTTGAACGTTCCACGTGACTTAAAGCGGTAGGTGTGCTGGTAGTTTTTCATCTCTGATTTCATGCAGTCTGTTTACTGCACATCCACAAATTTGCGTGCTAAACGCTCCCAAAGCACTTATCCTTCATGGAAGCCAAGGAGTGAAGTCTCCCCTAGTATGACGGTCCGACACAGTAAACTCTAATATTCCCTCTCCTGGGGCAGGGTGCCACTGCGTTCCATCATGTCAGTAACTGGCGCAGCGACAGGGCCCCAAGCCGACTTGACATGATGGGAAGTAGCCCTGGTCGTGACGCACGACAGCCGTGCTGTCACAACAGAAGTGCTGGTTTATTTTAAATGAGCCATTGATTCTGCGTGCGTGCTCCAGCATGGCGCGGAGCCTTTGGTTTCCCCACTCCTTGAGGTTTCCCACTGACAGCTCTGGGCTTTGACAGCACAGCCAGAAATAAGCTCACGAAATTCATAAATAGCAGCCTGCACAAGAGCGATACGGCCTCTAAGTTCTCTTGACCAAAAGCTAAACAAAGGATCGTTTTTCTTCCCTCCATGTGCTAACTCCTTGTCGGACAACATAGCATGTGAAAGAAATACCCAAATGTCTTTATCTGCGTAGCAAGTCATTCTTGGGAGTGGATGTTCATGTTTAAAGTGCATCTTTGCAATCTGGGATCTGTCCAGTCTCATCAGGAGTGGGTGAGAACAGCAGTCTCTGTTTTTTGTTTAAATGGGACCCTACCTGATAGTCCGGCCCTGGGTTCTCCGACTAAGCTACCCACCCCCCACCCTTAGCATTCCTCTTCCTCTCCCCTTTTTTTCAAGGACTGTGTTTTCCTTTTCTATTGCAGTCCATTCTTCGTCACTCTTTACTGTATTCCTTCTGTTAACAGCTTTCATCAAACCGTCCCCATGTTTGGAAATCTGGGTTGACTCCCTGTATGCTGTCAGATCAAACCTAAGCCCTTCTGACTGCCCATCCCCAGCCCGCCTCACCACCCCCCTCTCCTGCCTTCCTCCCAGTCTAAGTCCATGGTTTTCTCTTTTTTTCAATTTATTTATTTATTTATTGGCTGTGCTGGGTCTTCGTTGCTGTGTGTGGGCTTTGTCTAGTTGCGGCGAGCAGGGGCTACTCTTCGTTGCAGTGCAATGCATGGGCTTCTTATTGCGGTGGTTCTCTTGTTGCAGAGCACGGGCTTCAGTAGTTGCGGTACGTGAGCTCAGTAGTTGTGCCTCTTGGGCTCTAGAGTGCAGGCTCAGTAGTTGTGACACAGGCTTAGTTGCTCTGCGGAATGTGGGATCCTCCGGGACCAGGGATCGAACCTGTGTCCCCTGTATTAGCAGGTGAATTCTCAACCACTGTGCCACCAGGGAAGTCCCTAAGTCCTTGGTTTTCATCTTAGTCATGACAGAGCTAATAATCTCTCTCACTCTCTCTCTCTCTCTTTCTCATGCACACACACACACACAGCTCATTTCCCCATCTCTGCCTCATTTCTGTTGTTTGCCCTGTCCAGACTACCTTTCTGTCCTACCTTCTAGGTCATATTCTTTGTCTAAGACCAGCTTGTGTCCCTCCTACTCTGTGCCACCCAGTGAGGCACTAACGCATGATGTAATCTCGCGAGTAGTTGGCTGTTGTTGGTCTAGTTCCAGCCAGGTTGTGAACCTCCTGAAGGCAGGGCTGCCTGAGACTCTGCGGTGGCCTTCCCAGCATTGGCCTCAAGGTTGGGCCCATCAAGGGTTTGTATCTCAGGTTTCCAAGCCTAAGGTGGTGCTGAGAATCCAGCTTCCAGGATCCTGAACTTCCTGGGCACCAGGAAGCCAGGACAAGGCATGGACTTGGGTCTTTGCCAACAGGTTTGCTGCTTTTGTAGAATTTCCCAGTTGGTGGTAATGTTCTAGGCTGTCAGACTGAAACTGTTTTCTGCTTTTTCCTTTCAGTTTACTATTAAGCCATTGGATAAGAAAATTGATGTCTTCAAATTTAACTCCTCAAAGCTACGTGTTAATAAGCTGGTAAGTTGAGATCCTGGTTTTTGTTACAGACTGTAGTTTTCCTGGGAAACTGAAAGCCCGTTTTGAACCAGTATCAGAGTGACATGTTGTGAGGTATAGAATAACTCACTTGGTACATGCTTTTCTGATCAGTCTTGACAGGCTTCTCTTTAGCTTAACCTAAAGAGTCAAACCTACATTTTATGATAAGGAACTTTTTTAAAGGTTATTTTTATTGAAGTACTTCATACATGTGAAAGGATAAATATAATGTACATATAGGGTATAAAGAATGACAGAAGCAGGGCTTCCCTGGTGGCGCAGTGGTTAAGAATCTGCCTGCCAATACAGGAGACGCAGTCCCTGGTCCGGGAAGATCCCACATGCCATGGAGCAACTAAGCCCGAGTGCCACAAGTGCTGAAGCCTGAGCACCTAGAGCCTGTGCTCCACAGTAAGAGAAGCCACTACAGTAAGAAGCCCGCCCACTACAACAGAGTAGCCCCTGCTTGCCACAACTAGAGAAAGCCCACGCACAGCAATGAAGACCCAACACAGCCATAAATAAATAATAAATTTAAAAAAAAAAATGACAGAAGCAAACAGCTTCTTACCCACTACTAGCTTTAAGAAATAGCAACTCCCAACACTGTGGAACCCCTCACATCAGCACTCTGCTGTCTCTTCTGCTCCCTGAGGGTGACCACTGTTCTCAGCCGTGTGCTTAGTATCCCCTGCTTTTCATCAAAACTTTATTTTGTATACGGCAAAACAAGTATACTAGTAAGTTTTGTATGTTTTTGAAATTTATACCGTGTGCTGTCAGCTGCATTCTTCTGTCACTTGCTGTTTTTACACATTATTTTTTGACATTTATTTATGTTGATGCTTAAAGATATGGTCTCTTCATTTTACTGCTGTATAGTATTCCATTATATATTCTATAAAATATATATATATTTTTTTCTCCGTTCTCCTATTAATGGACAATTAAGTGCTTTCTGCGTCTTGTATCTGCCCTCTGGTGCGCGTGGGCAGTTGTTTCCCTGGAGTCTAGAGAATGTCTTCACACAGCCCTGCACATGGTGCATGTCCAAATTCAAGGTTATGCCACGTTGTTTTCCAAAGAAAGTGAATTACTGTATAGATCCAGAAGCCCCGGGTGGGACCTCCTTTTGCCTTATATCCTCAACAATTGTGTTATTAGCCTCTAAAAATTTTTACCAGTCTTGTGCACATAAAATGGTATCTCCATGTCATATTAACTCACATCTTTATATTTACTAATTGAGATTGAATATTTTTTTGTATTTTTATTGGCCAGTCTTATTGTCTCTTCTGTCAAATACTTGTTTCATGTCTTTTGGCTGTTTTTCTCTTGGGTTGTTTGTTTTCTTTCTCTTTGGGTTGTTTGTTTGTTACCTCTTCTCCCAGTTTGTGTCTTATTTTTCCTCTTTTTATGTCTTAACAAACAAAAAATTTTGATGTAGACAGACATCTACATCTTTTCCTCATTCATTTCTGCTTTTTGTGTTTTGCTTGACATCTTTCCTTATCCTGTGATTCTCTTCTAAGAGTTTCCAGGGCTCGATCTTTGCGTTTAAGGCTTTAATCCCTCTGGAGTTGAGTGTTGCATGTGGTGGAGGTGGGGGACCGTGAGTGACCTGTCGTCCCAGCTCAGCCTGTTGAACACAGTTTTCTGTCCTCCCTGGTCTGCAGAGCCATGCCCTGACCCCGCAGAGTGAGGGGCATCAGAAGACAAGCTAAAGGCTTCCTAGGTGGTGCAGTGGTTAAGAATCCACCTGCCAATGCAGAGGTCATGGGTTCGATCCCAGCTCCAGGAAGATCCCACATGCCGCAGAGCAACTAAGCCCGTGTGCCAAAAAAAAAAAAAAAAGAAGACAAGCTAAACGTCACCCCTTTCTCTCTCCACTGTGTTCGCCTCCAGAGCCAAGGCCTGGAGGCCACTGGGAGGGCGTTGGGGTCTCCCGACACACCTTCTCTCAGGTTCCCTGCTGCCCGCGAGAACGCTTGGGCCGTGCTGCTGCAGCTGCTGCGCTGTAGCCGTGGAGTCAAGGCGTGGGTGTAACATTTCTCCTGCTTTCATCACACAGATTCTCCAGCTGTGCATCGGGAACCACGACCTGTTTATGAGGAGGAGGAAGGCCGATTCTTTGGAAGTTCAGCAGATGAAGGCCCAGGCCAGGGAGGAGAAGGCCAGGAAGCAGGTGAGCAGGTGAACTGCCACTGTCACCCGGTGGTGGTCTTGGCCAGGAGGTAAGGAGTGGTCATGGGCTGACAGGAGTCCTTTGGTCATGGACATGTCTACTCTTATTTTATTCCTGTTGGATCTTTTTGGCTGATGAATAAATGATGGTGGGGCATCAGCCCTGGAAATGAAGAGTAAACAGTAACCACATATATCAAAGACACATCCTTAGTTATTTCTCCAATGAAGTGAGTGAAATGTGATTAATACAGGTTTGGGCAGAGATAGCCAAGCCCACATGTATCCATTCACCCATGCATCCTTCCATCCATCCACCCTCCCATCCCCCCATCCATCCCTCCCTCCATCCATCCCTCCCTCCATCCACCCTCCCATCCATCCATCCCTCCATCCACCCTCCCATCCCCCCATCCATCCATCCATCCATCCATCCATCCATCCCTCTCTTGTCCATGCAGCTACGCTTTCATTCTTTCTGCCTGCCTGTCTCCTGTGTGCGGGCTTCTCTTTTTCTAATTAAATGGTGATGGAATGCAGGGGCATCTCCGCGCCCGCTGCTGGAATGCTAATTAGACTCCGGCTGCACTTCCCCACTGCGGGTCAGCCCGGGCAGCACATCGCCCACAGCAGGAGGTGCCAGGAGCACATTATCAGCAGCCTGGACGATCTGCATCATTGTTTTCTACTCATAGACCTTTTCAACTCACCGAAATCCACATAGCTAATCTAAGCCTCGCTGCTGAGACTATCCATCGTGGCTTTGGACGAACTACTAGGCTGAGTAGCAGCAGCTGCAGTCGGCTGCCCTTAGGACTTGCAGGCCCAAAGGGGTGATACTTAGCCTGTGTGCAGCTCTCTAATTTGGGTCCTCTGATGAGGCTGGCGCCCGGTGCTGAGATTTGGAGTGAGATGCCCAGTTTGATCCATTGTGCTTTCGGCTCTCCGTCTCTTACCTCTCTGAGACAGCAGGCCACAGGTGTGCTCTTGGGGATGCTTTGTGGGGGATGGTGGAATGGGCTTTGTTGGACAGAGAAATGCTCCTGGGCCAGCACAGGGTCATAGTGGCAACTTGAAGAAGAGCGCTCTCTGACCTTTTTATCAGCAGAGCAAAGCTTAGAAGTGAGAGATCTGAACACAGCAAGGCGCGTGTGAGCCTCCAGAGAGTAGCTTGAACACACCCTGACCTGACCTGCCTGCAGGACGGCAGACACACGTTCTTGGCATCTGGCAACCACAGGTCGGGGCTCTGTGGCCCAGCTCCAGACACTGACCTTGGAGCCAGATGTGAAACTTAGTATGCAACCCTAGCAAATGATTTACCTTCCAGACCTTGGTTTTCTCATCTGTCAAGTGGAGTTAAGGATCTCTCTTCTGTGTCTCAGATCAAAGGACACACTGTACCTGAACGTCTTTGTGAGCTGAAACCGCTTTGCAAACGGGAGGTCCCTTATTGTTGGGGTGGAGGTCTCAGGGAAGGTGCAATGCTGGGAGCAGGAGGGGATTGTAGGCTTTTTTCCAGTGGAGGATAACAGGGAGCTCGTTATCCACCTAATGGAAATCGTAATATGATGGAAATCCGAGAGCAAACCGGCCAGGCTTTACATTGACTTGCAAGGGGAACATGGGAGAAGAATTTCCAGTATTTTATCGCTTGTCTTTGCAGTATTCCTTCGAGGCCCGAAGCATTTTTTTGGCTTACTATTTAGGAAAAGCAGCAATCTTAGAAATCTTGTGTTTGGGGGCTTCCTAGGTGGCGCAGTGGTTAAGAATCCGCCTGCCAATGCAGAGGTCACGGGTTCAATCCCAGCTCCAGGAAGATCCCACATGCCGCGGAGCAATTAAGCCCGTGTGCAAAAAAAAAAAAAAAAAAAAGAAATCTTGTGTTTGGGAGAAGATTGAAGCAAGAAGTAATTAAATGTGCTTTAATTATTTAAGGAAGAAAATGGTGCCGTGGTCACTTCTGGCTCCTGCTTTGTGAACGCAGCGAGGGCCCTAGGATCACAGAGGAGAGCGCGTGTCCTCTGCGTGTTCCCCTTATTAAGCTCGGCATGGGGCCCAATTAATACAGTGATCCGGAAGGCAGGGGAGGCGGCGGCAGCTTAGTGCTGGTGCCGTGAGGGGCGGGGCCGCGTCCCACCCCCCGCCCCCCACCCCGGGCTCCCGCCTGTCGCGGGCCTGGCTCAGGAGTTGCCTCCGCAGGAGGCTGTGTGGTCTGTGTCCGGGCTGCTGCCGCCTCCCACTGTGAAATACAGTGTGTGAGCGGTTGGTGCATCACACGGATGATTCCATCGTCTCCGAGGGTCAGAGGCAGGAGCAGAGCTGTTGTTGATGAGAGGAGAAGGTGTGGGAGGGGTCCGTGTGGGTAAGAAATGGCGGAGACGTCTCATCCAGCGCTGGGGGGAGAACGCGGTCTGTCTCCGGAGCTGCCCCTCGGGGAGAAGGCGCCTGCGTTGTGCACGGTCAGCTGCAGGGCAGAGCCGCTGGGGTCTCCCCTCACAAAGGCACGGGGGCCAGGGAGCCGCTTCCGTGGCCGGCGTGTACGAGTGCGCCCGCCCCTCCCAGTGGAGACTGGCTCGGAGTTCTGCTGCTTGTTCCTTGGTTCGCTCATTCACCACTGGATGATTTTTCAAGGAGCACGGCTTTCCACTCTGCAGCTGGTTTGGAAGGACCGGGGTGGTGGGCGAGGAGAACGACACCGGTACCTAAAGTCCAGGGAAGAAAAGGGTCCCCAGAGGGGAGACCCTGGGTGCTGGGCGTCCTCGGATCTGCGGCCCCGCGGGCCCTGGGCCCCGTGACCAGTGGCCGCTCCTTCCCCGCAGATGGAGCGTCAGCGCCTGGCTCGAGAGAAGCAGATGCGGGAGGAGGCCGAGCGCACAAGGGACGAGCTGGAGAGGAGGCTGCTTCAGATGAAGGAAGAGGCGACGATGGCCAACGAAGCCCTGGTGACCCCCGAGGGGCTGGGTCCCGGGGGCCGGGGGGTCTCGGGCTCTGGAGTGAGGCCCCTGAGGACCACAGATTAGCCATGTTTACTTTGACGTTTTCGGCTTAAAAAAAAAATCGTCTTCCTTTCCACCTGTGTTTCCAGGAGCAGGTTGAGGTTGAGTTCAACCTCCAAGTACAGGCAGACGCCACTCACTGTGGGTCACCTTTCCCTCCGGGCGTCTCAGCCTCGGCCCGCCCCACCCCGGGGCCATGTCATCCCCAGGTGGGGGCCGTCCTGTGCGTCGAGGGCTGGTTGGCCGTGTCCCTGGCCTCTGCCCACTAGATTCCCCCATTTGTGACCATCAAACATGTATCCAGACATTGTGACGTGTCCCCAGGGGGCAACGTCTCCGCCGGTTTTGAACCACGTATTTGAAGAGAAAGGAGGACAGAGTTAAGCTGGTTTTCTCCCTCATAAAGTGTAGCCTCAGCTCAAGTGGGTCCCCATGGATGGACCCTGAAGGGCCTTGTGAGAAGCTGAAGGGTGCGGCTTGGAGACACCCAGTGGCGGGGCCCCAAGGAGTCCGAGACCCTGGTCGTTTCTGACCTGGGGGTCTGAGGCCTGATCGGGGCGAGCCGACAGGTGCGGGACTCCCGTTCCCGCTGACCGCGCCCTTCTCTCCAGATGCGGTCCGAGGAGACAGCCGACCTGTTGGCTGAAAAGGCCCAGATCACGGAGGAGGAGGCGAAGCTCCTGGCACAGAAGGCGGCAGAGGCTGAACAGGAGATGCAGCGCATCAAGGCCACGGCCATCCGGACGGAGGAGGAGAAGCGCCTGATGGAGCAGAAGGTGCTGGAGGCCGAGGTGCTGGCGCTGAAGATGGCTGAGGAGTCGGAGAGGAGGTCAGAGTGGGGGCGAGGGGGGCCCTGCGCTGGGGCAGAGCCCGGCGGCAGCCGTCCTCCAACTGCCAGTCTGGCTCCTGGGCGGGGCAGAGGCCCCTTCCTCCCCGGTCCGGTGGGGCTGGAGCTGGACGGGCGCAGGGACGCAGTTCTCCCGTCCAGTGGACTCTGGTCGGGCTGCGCCTTTGTGATGAGCCCCTGTTCCTGTGATGGTCAAGTTTGCAGGAAAACCATCGAGCTTGTCCACAGGCTGCTCTTAGCGGAGGAGACGTGAGGAGGCGCTTCTGACATTTACAAAACGTGCTGCTTTTCCCTCTTTGTTTGCGGGGCAGACAGCAGCTACTCAGCATTAACGGTTCCCTGCAGGCGGGAGGGGAGGGCAGGCCGCCCCATCTGAGGATGGGGCTGTAGTCTGCGCTTTTCAAAGAGAGCTCGAGGCTCTGGGTTGTCCTGGCCCCACGGCCGTCGGATAAGCACTGGCTCCTTCCTCACGGCACGTTTCGCTGCCGAGGTGCGGTCGCTGCAGTTTCCTCTCCCCTCTTCGTGTGTCATTCTGGGAACATGGTTCCGTGTTTCCCGCCCTGCCCCGGGCTCCTTTCTTGCCACGTGCAGTCACTTCCCCGAGAGTGACGCGTGTTGGGCCGGGCCCCCTGGGTCCTGTGTCGGACAAGGCTCGAGGCCCTCAGCCACAGGCTCGCCTTCCTGCCCAAGGAGGTTGTTTCACGCGGGGGCCGTGAAGAATCAGTTCTTTCACGTGCTGCCCTTTGTGATCCAGTATGACACCTTCGTCCAGCCCGCTCCCACCCAGAAAGAAGCAGGGGAAGCTTCCAGCCCTTCCCCTGACTTGCCTCCTCCTCCCCCAGTTGCAAAGACTTGTCTCGCCACTGGCTTCACTTCTCTTCCAATTTTGGGTTTTTTTTTTTTTAATATTTATTTTATTTATTTATTTGGTTGCACCGGGTCTTAGCTGCGGCTGGCGGGCGCCTTAGTTGTGGCATGTGCACTCTTAGTTGCGGCATGCATGTAGAATCTAGTTCCCTGACCAGGGATTGAACCCAGACCCGCTGCACTGGGAGCACTGTGCAACCAGGGAAGTCCCCACTGTTCCAGTTTTGATTTAAACTGGAAATCAGTTGAAATGAACAATACTTGGGAATGTTGTCCCTGCTTCAGAAGTTCTGATTTTGTGTAAATCCGCCCCCCCACCCCCACCCCCACCCCCCTTGTTTGCCTGGTCTGGTGCCACCCTCAGGGTTCACCCAGCTCCCTCCTCTCCTGGAGGGAAGGGGGAAGAGGGGTCTCTTTCCTCCTCCTGTTGTCTTCTATGCAGCTGAAGGCTCCTCCTCTCCTTGCAGGGCCAAGGAGGCAGACCAGCTGAAGCAGGACCTGCAGGAAGCCCGCGAGGCAGAGCGAAGAGCCAAGCAGAAGCTCCTGGAAATCACCACCAAGCCCACGTACCCGGTGAGCCTGGGGCCGCCGGGCCGCGCCATTTCTCACCTTGTAGCGGTCCCTTCCCTCCCAGCCCTCCAGTTCCCCTGGTGGGGCCTTCAGGGCGACTGTTAAGCAGATGTATGGCGGAGCGAGTGAACGTTCTAGGGCCTTGAAAGAGAGATGGGGCGCAGGGAGGTGGCATGGTTTAAGCAAAGGAACAGAGGTGGGAAGCAAAGTGTCCCAAAGGGTGATAAATGATACCGTTCACGATCTTGTAGGGCTGCCAGTGAGAGGAGTAGATGGGGGCCGTATTTTAGGTGACCCTCTGATCTGGGAGGAGAAAGTCTTTAAATCTAAATGCCTCACCCTCTGCTTTAGGTGTGGGCACGCCAGGCCCATGGCCTTGGTGGCCTCTGAAGCGGTGGGTGGTTGACACAGCAGTGCCCTCCGTTCTTGTGGAACCACACCTGCTAATCAGAGACCTCTCCTTCGTAGCCCATGAACCCGCCCCCAGCCCCGCTGCCTCCCGACATACCAAGCTTCAGCCTCATTGGCGACAGCCTGTCTTTCGACTTCAAGGATACTGACATGAAGCGGCTTTCCATGGAGATAGAGAAAGAGAAGTACGGCGCCCCGTCCCCTGCCCCGTGCCCCACGTGGGCAGCCTGGTACTAACTCCTACAGAGGTTTGCTCTGTTCTCACCCACCGGAAGAGGAGTTTCCTAATCAGAAATGAAGGGCGACAGACCAGCATTCATCTTCCAGGATGAAATGACACTTGATTGGTGACCCGGGGTTTGTAGTGGCTCCAGAGCTCACCTAATGTCTAGGATTGGTTGTCAGGGGTCTCCAAGCCTGTCAGACTGCTGTGCCCGTGGTGGCCGTGTTCTAACCTGGTGATGGAACACGTGTCCTAGTGTGTCCTCTGGCGGCTGAGCTCTATGGTGGGTCCCATGTGTAGAACAAGGGCGCGAGAGAAGAAACTCAAGCTCAAGGCTGAGGAGGGCGAAGGGCCAGGCAGCAGCCAGCTTGAGCCAGCCCTGCTGTGGAGCAGCGCAGCTGAGACCTGCACGCCCGAGCTGTCCTCTTCCTTCACTCTGTGCTCGGGGGGCGTGGCTCTCAGATGGGAGGAGCCCCACCACAGAGGGCACCTAACCAGAGTCCCCCAGTCAGAGCCGCAGAGCCGCAGGTACATCGGCCAGCTGTGCCACGGCTGGCCAGGGAACTGTCACAGTAGCTGCCAGGCACGGGTGCCTGGATGACAGGGTTCTTTAGCTTTTATCTCATTTCATTCCCACAGACTGACTTCAAAGGTGGGTTTAGTGTTCCCATTTACAAACGAGAACTCAGATTTAGAGCGTTTAAGGGACTCACCCAGCACCCTGCAGCTGGTGAAGGACAGATCTAGAGTTCGGCCCCTCACCCGTCTTGACTCTGCAGCCCATGTGCTTTCACCTTGTTCCGTGTCCTCAGGTCACCCCCTCGGTGCCCAGCACGGGCAGCCACAGGCCAGGAAGTGTGTCTCTCTGGGCTCGAGTCCTGGGGTTAGAGGGACCCAGCATCTCTGTCTGTGGCACCCGCAGGCTGAGTTCCCCTCCAGCCTTCACTGTTTTCTAGGCATGTTCAGCACGGCGTGGCTATGATCAGGGTGAGGCTGGGTCCTGTTCTGTGCCCTGCTTTTTTTTTTTACAGTTTATGTTTTCCTACTCATTACCTGTGGGAACCACGCACCGCCCGTGTGTGGGAATCACTTCCGAATGTCCCCTGGGTCTGTTGCCCGGTGTGCCTGGCCGTGCCCGTGCCGTTGGACACCCTGAGGATGGCTTCCCTCATAGATACAGCATGTCCACTTGCAGGTGGTGGGGGGTGTCTTTCTCTTCCTGGTGTTGGCTGAGTGAGCTTCTGTCACCTTTAGGAGATGATGTCCCCCAACCAGTAGGGGTGTGGCGGTGGCCTATCAGAGGAGGTCACCAGAATGGGATTACTTCTCTGAGAAGGGTTGAGACAAGGAGTTTGTTTTGGTTGCCAGGAGGCTTGTTTCTTGTGTTGTTTTTTGTACAGAACTAAAGGCTATCTATTGTCCGTCACACCTGGTCTGAGAATTTATTGAGGCTTTCCTACCCTTCCTTCTGTTTAATCCTGACCGCAGCTCTGTGGTCAGTGTCCTTCTCTCATGGATGAGGAAACATGCAGTTAAGTGACTGGCCCAAGCTCCCACGGCCCGTGAGTGGCCAAGCAGAGACGCGAACCCCAGGCTCAGACCCTGGGTCCCGGGCCAAGCAGCGTGTGGGTCCAGAGCCCCTCGGCCATGGCACGTCTCGCTGTCGGCCAGACCCGTGATACGCTGTCCTCTCGCCGGCAGAGTGGAGTATATGGAGAAGAGCAAGCACCTGCAGGAGCAGCTCAATGAACTCAAGACAGAGATCGAGGCCTTGAAACTCAAAGAGCGGGAGACGGCCTTGGACATCCTGCACAACGAGAACTCTGACCGGGGCGGCACCAGCAGCAAACACAACACCATCAAAAAGGTACCGAGCTTCTTGCCTTTTGCTGATCGGGGCGTCGTTAATGAAACGGGAGGCTGCCACCTGGTTTCCTCAATAGCCGAGTCGTTAGACTGTCATCATTTTTCATATGTACTTAGTCGAGGAGATTTTTTGACTCACGCCAGAAAGGGAATTGAATCTGCCAGTGGCTGTGAACCCATTGGCTTGATGGAAGGGGAGCTGATGTTTAAAGCTCTGATGACACGAATCACAGTTACAGGACGGGTTTTGATCCATCATTTAGCAGTAAAACAGTTCTGTCTTTTAAGCCGAGGGGAGCTCTGCCCAGGGAGCTGCCTTACTTAATGAGAAAGCAAAATGAAAGGGAGGCTGTTGAGAATGGACTCTCCCTCTCGTCTTTTTGTATTTTTAAGTGGCAAGAACTATAAAATTCTGTTCTTGATTTAGAAACCAAATTCTGAAATTTTAACTTTTTTCAGACTTGAAAGAGCGTCTCTAGAAGAACCTTAATGTTTTAAAAGATGAGACTTCATTTATGTTGCTAACAGTTTCATGTCTTTCTCCATGGATATTTTGAGCTTTCAGCATCTCGGAGGAAGTTAAATTCCATACTGACTATCAGCCCAAGAGTGTACGTCTCTTACGTTGGGCAAAGCAGAAAGGGCCTCTCCTGCCAGGTGATGTCAGCTCCTAACTCTTCTCCCAGGACCAGGCTAACACCTGTAAAACGGGGGTCAGTAAGACAGGGCTCTTCACTGAGTTTAGATGGTGACAGTCAGATGTGTTTAATTTTGTACCCTTTACCTTAGTCTTTCAACTGGTCTCCCAGTTTGAGGACTGTCTGTTTTCAGTGGGTAAGCTGGATCTGAAAACTCCAAGAGATGCGTGTCTACCTGCCATTGTTGAGGGGTACAGCCTGGAGCCCTGAACCCTCCCTCCTGACTCCCAGTTAGTATTGGCACCAAATAGAGAATTCCTTTCGATGGCGTGAAGGAGAGGCCTTTCCACAGTCTATGCTCTTCTTTCCTCCAGCTTCTGTAACTTACTGGGTTTCCCTTCCAAACCAAATTCTGAAACAGTTAGCAAAGGGGAGCTGGCGTGCGGCCTCAGCCAGTGAGCAGAGAGGAAGAAGGATGCCCTGGCCAGAGAGCCAGTCGGGCCTCGAAGGAACGGCCTCGGACCCCTCCCCACCGCACTCCCTGCCCTGGGTGCCAGGCACAGCCTCACCTTTGCCACGGCTGCTGCAGGGAGCCGGGCCCTGGGCTGCTGAAAGCTGGAGATTCCCGTCTCCAAGCCATAAAAACACACAAATGAAGTCACTTGTCACAATTTCAGGCCTGTCTGAGCATTTTGCAAATGGCACGTGTGACATTGCTGATATCACAGGGTGTGTTTTTGTTTTTCTTCATTTTATTTTGCTCGTTTAGCCTCAAGCCCAAGGCAGAAGACCTATCTGCATTTGAGCCCTCAAAGTAGGTTATTGCCAGGTACTCTGTATGTGGTGATGGGACCGCCCTCTGTGATACTAACCCCTGCATGAGCTTGCCTGTCTCTGTCCCCGGGCCACGCCGAGCCCCCCCCCCGGGGGGGCAGGTGGCACCTGGGGACTGGCCGCAGCATGCTTGAGTCTGAGAGCAGGCGTCCGCCCTGCAAGGCCAACCCAGCCTCCAGGGTCCAGAAGCCTGCCTCGTTCTGAAGAGCATGTCCTGGGGCCATAGGACCGGCCGTCCTTCACATCTTGTGTCGTTGTTGGGCTGGGGTAGGCCATGGCTTCTTGTCCAGTCAGGTCTGTCTAAAGTCCTTTGTCTTGGTGGTGTACCCCTTAGATAAATAACCCTAGCATGGAGACGGGGTCAGTTTGGGTGTTCTTAAGACTGGTGTCTTTAACTCGAGATCAAGACCTTTCATGTGGTGACAGCCTCTCAAGACCCGCAGTCACACCTGGTGGCTTCTGGTTGAGGGATGAAGGGGCCGCCCGTGCGCCCTTATTTTCCTCCAGATCCTCCCTTTCTGTACGCATCTATTCTCTTTTCAAGTACAGCAAGCCAGTAGCACAGGGGTCTGATCTGCAGTCAGGCTACGCGGACCGTCTGTCTGCCAGCGCACAAACGGCGGCCTCTGCTGCAGCGTCTCGGAGCCTGGGGCGCAGTCGCGGTCAGCGTGAACTCACGTCGGGACAGCGCAGGCCGGGCGCCCAGCAGACGGGCAGTCCGTGTTTGTGGCGTGAATTAATTGCATGATTGCTGCTTTCCTTCTGCAGCAGTTCATTATTTTCCCAACAGGCCTAGGCAGTGGCAAGGATTTATGATGCGCAATAATAAAACAACATCCTGCCTCTGCTCCTCGCCCGATCCCCAGGAGTACCCCCACCCGTGAGCCCCCCGACACCCGACAGTCACATGACATGTGTCCTTTGGTGTCCTCACCGTGCTTTCTGCTCCTAGAATAAAATAAGCCCATTGGAAGCTCTGTACCCAGAAGTGCGACCTGGCATAGGCTAGATCCTATCCGTGGTTGCTATCCAAGCAACAGAGGTTCGCTATTAAAGTCCCAGATGGATCTCATTATAAGATGGATTCGATCTGTCAGTGGTCCCAGGAACCCATGGCGTAAGCCACATTTTGTGTGTGACACTTCTATTTAGCGGGCTCCTGTGTCTTCAGCTTTCACACCACACGCCGGCATCGAGCACCCCAGCACCAAGTGGCACGTGCTGTGTGCCAGGCAGGTGTGAGGGGCACGGAGCTGGGCGGGCCGGGGGGCGCGTCTGCTCAGGTGGTCACCTTGTGGTGTCCAGCAGACCCCGGGGCGGCTCCGCTGTGGCGTCCTGGGCCCCGTGGTGAGCACGGGCACGCAGAAGGCCCCTTTTGGTTCTGGTCTGTGCCATGAGATAGTCCCTGCACGTGACCTGCTGTTCTACCTGGACGTGATTTCATCTCTCTCCTTTCTGTAATGATTCAGAACGTCTAAATTCTTCCGGGGCCTGGTTCTGACCCTCAGTCCTCACTGAGCTGTGATTATAGACGAATGAGGTTTGATTTGTAGTCAAACATGCACTGCTCCTAGGACATGCACAGAAGCCTTTATTTATTTAATTTTTTTTAGTGCCTTGATGTGAAGTTGTTTTCAAAGCAGGCTGCCAAGCTCCAGTTAATCAAGAATTCTGATTAACCAAGGCTTAATAAAATGGAGTTGGCTCTTACAATACAGCTGGACTTATCTCGGCATCACCAGATTAAATAGTGGTAGCTTCTGCTACACATGAAGTTGGATGCACTTTCCACTGTCTAGACTTTGGTGGTCCCTGTGGCCAGTGACCAAGCCTGATGGCCAGCCACCTGCTGTGCTGGGGTGGCTCTGGCCTTGTGCCTGCCGTGGTCTGGGCTGAATGAGCCTAGCAGACGAGAAATACTACTGCGGGCTTTGAAGTGTGGGCACCTAGAATGTCAAGGGCGCCACTCCATCTAGAAAGCCCGGGATGAGAAATGCAGACTGGTGGTGAACTGGCGAGTTTCCATTGCCCTAAAACGTGTCATTAATCTTGGTTCAAACCAGCCTGCACTGATTTTTGTTTTGTTTTTCATGTATTTTGATCATGGATTTCTTCTCGGGAAGACTGGTTCTCCCACCTCCCTGAGATCCGGGTGTACTCCTCCCCCGCATTGTCAGTTCTCCTGCCTCAGCCCAAGGCCTGTGTCTGACCTTGCCTCAGCAGGACCCTCTGGAGATGATGAGACTGAAGCTAATTCTAAGGGTTTACCTGAGGGTGGCGGTTACCATGTTCCCTTGGGAATGCCGAGAGGCAGTCCAGTCTGCTCAGCGGAGTTGCTGCTGCTCCGCTACTTGCTTTCTCTATAATTCTCCTCTACCGAGGGACAGTGTCCTCACCCATAAAAAGGGAGTAAAACAGTTTGTACCCGCCAGGACTGTTATGAGGAGTCGATGAGTTTACCGTAAGAACTCAGCAAGGGCTTAAAATTATATAAAGAAACAAATCTGCTTGTGAGCCTGGGCTGAGGGAGGCACCACACTTAGGTGCATGACTCAAGACACATGTATGTACCCAGTAAGTGTTTTAGTGTCCATGTGTTTGGAGGAAGAAACTTTTGAAAAACCAGAATGAACTCCACTGTTTCTACTATCCTATTTGGATTTGCAAGGGTGTATGTTTCTCCTCCTACTAATCTCAACGCCTCACATTTCCATTTTCTCCCAATCGACAATCAGTACAACTGGTTTGGCATTTGCATCTGAGTCGGAGGGGCACTAGTGATCAAAAGCCGCCCTCGCCCTTGGAACGTAGCTTTGTGGTCGGCGGGGAGTGACCGTGACGTGTTCCTGGACTCTGGGTCTTGTGAACGAGGGCGTGGAGTCCGGCAGTGACGCTGGGGGAGGGCGACACAGTGTCTTGGGCTTGAGCCTCTTGCCCTCAGAGCCACCGCGCTGATGAGGTGGGTGGTGGCCAGGTGTGATTTAGCTGGGCAGTACACTCCGGAGGTGACAACACGGTCGCACCCTTCATCCCCTCTCAAGGGACAGTTTCACTTCCCAATCCTGGGCTGGTCTGAGCACCAGCAAACTTGTCATCATTTTTTGTGCCCGCGGTCTCTGAAGAAGCACAGGATTTCAAAGGCAATCGACAGATGAGAAATCCTGGGTGTCACAGAGCTTACAAAGCTTATTGTATTCGTAAATGGTGTGAACCATCGAGGTCCAGCTGTGGTTTCCGCTAGTGGAGACGCAGGAATGAGGAGCTTCGACATTTCGCTGAGGCTCCAGCCGCCTCTCTCAGATCAGGAAGACATAAAAGTCCAATGTCATCTTCAATTTGCGTGGACTCCCTTTGGGGAGGCAGGGCTGGCCGCGTCTAGTGGAGCACTTAAAGCACCAGGGAGGTGATAAATCACAGGGCGGGGGTGAATATGCATGAAAGGCATCTCCCACAGTTAAAGCAACCGGGCAGGCCTCCCCTCGTGACCCCCTGGGCATCGCCTGCCCGGACAGGGGCAGCTCCACAGGCTGCGCTGCCCGTGTGGTTAATGTGTTCAGCGCCCCCCAGACCCCGCTCACAGACCCACGAGGCTCTGCCTGCTTCGGACACCCCGCGTAGTCTGGTAGAGGCTCCTCTGCCCTGGCACCCTGGCTCCAGAACCTTCCCTATGCGAGCACAGGACAGAGGCGGGGGTAGGGGGAGGAGAAGGGGGAGCGGGAGGGGGGCAGCAGCAGCGGTGCCAGGGGTGGATGGAGAACACAGGAGAGAGGGCCGCGGCTCCCTGGGAAGCTCGGGGGAGGCGTCGCAGGTGTGGGCTGGCCTCGGGGCTCCCTCCTCCTGGACGCGACGCCTGGGCTCATCTCTGAAGGCCGCTCCTGCCTCACGCAGACGGAATGTCCCCGTGTCTCTTTAACTGTCGAGCGCTCCCAGTTTTCTTGCGTGCTGCTGGTAGCTCTCCAGCCTCTTTGCTAAAAAAAGACCACCCTCCAGTCCCTTTGGTTGGTGGGCTTTAGCTGGTCAAGCAGTTGCCCTTTGGGAGGCTTTGAGAAGCCTACAAAACCTGCCTCGCCCTCCTAGATATTTTACCAGCATTTGGAACTGCCCGAGGACATTAGTGGGCCTTATTGGATGCAGTAAAACATCTCATTTGGTCCCTCAGCACGGAAGATACGTTTCAGTGCAGCTTTCCTCCAGCACCTGATTTGTCACTGCAACAGCAGGAGGGAAGGGTCGGGATGCAAACTCATTCTGCGGGCTCGAGGTTCTGTTCTCATGATCCTCGCCGCGATTCCCTTCTGATGTTGGCAATGTGGAATGACATCGGTCCATCTGCCCGTTTCCCTAAGGTGCTCGTTCAGACTGCTCTGTGCCCATCAGTTAGCCTCCTCCCGCTGCCCAGCGAGGTGAATCGGGCCGGTTAATCCATTTTCCAGGTGGAGGGACGGAGGAAGGCCCTGCCAGCATCACAGGGGCAGCTTGAGACGCGGGCAGACGCCGGTCTCCAGGCATCGTTCTGCTGCGTTACGTCCCTAAAGGATTGATAAACCAAAGGCACCCTCTGGGTTTTCCCAGGCAGGTTTCTCCCTAGAGCAGGTAAAGTAGCTGATACCAAATTGGATTCGTTCATCGCGGTGGACTCGGCCCTTCATCCCACCTCTGTTTAGGGATAAGTGTGTGGACAGCTCTCTCGCCATGCACATCACCAGATGGCATTTGGGTGCAAGCTGTCAACGAGCAAGACGGCAGAATAGGCTTAATCTGGCCAGTTTACAGCAGCCATCCTCCTTCAGCCGCCCTGCCCCCTCAGCTTCGATTTGGGAGGGGACTGTTGATCACACCCCAAACCAGAGATTATGTTGGAATTTCCTGCTGCTGAATTTGGCTGTCACCTTCCTGCTCCTGGTGGAGCATCTGCATGTCCTTTTGTATCGGCGCCCTCCCCCACTCCTTCGTTCTCGATATGTAGTGGCGGAGAGGAAGTGTAACATGATTTTAGGGCTTGCATTTCAATTCCACTGAATTTTTATGGGACAAGCAGAGTCTTAGTGCCTGGAGTTATTAGGCTAGTATCTAAAATGGGTTCAGCGTTGTGGGTCTTTTTGTTTACAATGAATTAGGTGCCTCCCCCCACCCCTACCCCGTTCCTCCCGTCTCCCCTGAGGATGAGTGGGTTGAGGCAAGGCCCCCAGAGACTAGTTGGAGGAGTCCTAGCGCTCTGATTAGTTTTGTTCTCCCAGCTTAATTGTGGAGCTGCTTCTCTCGCGCGCGTCATTGGTAGCCAAAGTGGCTCTGTGTCCTGCCCACCCCCACGCCACCCCCTTTTGCTTTAGAAACAAGAGTATCACAGTGAGGCCTTGTGAATCCATTTTCTCTATGTGCTGATGAAAGTGTAATTCATTCTTAATCAAGCAGCCTTGCTGCGGGAGGCTCCGTGCCGAAATACATTTAGTTATTCTCCCTTCACTTTGGGAAGCAGTCCCCCCAAAAGGACTTTTAGAGGAGATCTGGAAGGAGGGAGCTGGCAGCCAGCCTGGGGCTGTGTTTTTCCAGCAGGGGGCGCTCCTGGGAGTGAGGCTGGAGGAGCTTCGTGGCTGGAAGCCCTCACTGCAGGGCAGGCTGGGAGGGATCTGCGAGCCTGGTGCTGGCCTCAGTGCCTCCAGGCTTGCCGTCTCTAGATACTGTGGCCCTCTTTCAGGGGCAGGCCACGTCCTCGTATCTCAGTGGGCTGCCTGAAACCCTCGCCCGTGAGTGGGAGCCCATGAGCCTGCATCTTGTACGCATGCCCAGGTTCGGGAGAGGCTGCTGGGTACCAAGTCCTTCCTAGGGTTGGGGGAGCCAGCCTCCTGTCTTTTTATTTTTATTTTTTTAATTTTTGGCCGCACCTTGAGGCATGGAGGATCTTAGTTCCCCAACCAGGGATCGAACCCCACCCCCCTGCAGTGGACGTGTGGATTCTTAACCACTGGACCACCAGGGAATTCCCAGCCTCCTGTCTTTTCAAGGAGACAGATGCATCTCCCGAATCCGAACTCGTTTATTACCTGGTGGAGGTGTCTGTTAGGTCACAGCGCACAGGGCTTAGGGTGATGTGAGAGGTCTCACCCTAGCAGGGGGCTCCCCGTCCTGCCCTGGCACGGCTGGCAGTATGATGGGGAGGTGGGCGGGGCGGGGGGTTTGGTGTGCGACTCTGCCAGGCTTGTGTCTGTCAAGGCTGGGCGGGAAGAAGGGGCCAGGCCACAGGTGGACCAGAGCCCCCAGAAGATGGAAACCACGTCGTACAGATCCGCAGCCAAGAAGAAAAGGAAGTCTGTCTCCTCCGAATGGAGTTGGATTAGTGACAGACCTGAACAGCCGGTTCAGTCAAGAGAGAACTTAATTCCTGCTGTATTAGTCACATGGCTGATTTTAATCAGATGTGAGGAGACAGCTGGAAGAGAGGAGCGGGTCAGCCCCGTGCCTGGTGGGGAAACTTCACGTTCTTTTGTCATGCTTAGGGAAGTGGTGAGAGGACTGTGGGGTGCAGGGCTCCCGGAGGAGCTGGGCATGGCTTCCAGGACTCTGCGGCCGCCCCTGTCTAGATCCAGCGGGAATTTTGGATGGTGTGGGGTGGGCGTGGCCACCAGTCATGCTCGGGCAGAGCTCTACCCACCTGTCCTCAGGAGGATTCAGAGAAGGGGGACTTGACAGGTCCCAGGATGAGGCAGCCACTGTCCACGAGGCCCTGCTTGTCTGTCCGTGTCCTGAGGCCTTTCTGCTTCACCACCTACTGAAACTTGGAGTCCACCCAGCGTGGGAGCGTGGCCGTAGAGCCATGTCCCGTGCACTTGGGGAGCCTCCTCCCCCCCCCGCCCACCGCAGTCCTGGAGGTGCTGCCCCCCGGGCAGTGGGTCTGGGGAGATGATGGGTGTGGCTGGATCACCAAAGGGGCTGCCGGGGGGTGGGTGGGCCTCGAGGCTGCCTTCGGCTTTCACCGCGCGACACCGCAGGACACGAGGCCAAGGGTAGATCGTCTCCGTGGTCCCTTTGTTGCGCTGTGCAGAGAGCCAGGAAGACGGACCGAACGCTGACTGGCTCGAACACCTTGGGTTACGAGAGGGTGGTGGGAATCCAGGACGCTTGTGAGCCGATTTCCAGGAGTGTACGAAGACCACCCGCAGGGGTGGTTCCCTTCCTGAAGGGCCAGCTCTGTGCTGTTTCCTCTAAG
The DNA here is from genome assembly GCF_030028045.1 of Hippopotamus amphibius kiboko. Lineage (NCBI taxonomy): Eukaryota > Metazoa > Chordata > Mammalia > Artiodactyla > Hippopotamidae > Hippopotamus > Hippopotamus amphibius. The sequence goes on along the minus strand of NC_080193.1, from coordinate 4,754,120 downwards.
CCTTCCCTCTTTTAGGAACACCTCCTGCCTGAGGCTGCACAGTCAGTGTGACCGTGAGCTTTCTAGAAAGAGCAGGTGGTGAGGGAGGATTGAGGTGTGGGGCCAGGAGCGCAGCTGGCAGACCGCAAGGGGGGACCTCCCTGCCCCTGAGCTTGAGTCCCCATGTGCAGAAAGATGCCCAGGCTGCTCCCGGCAGACCCTCCTCACTGCCCGGCTCCCCGGCCTGGGCTCCAGCACAAGCACATCCTGACACCTGGGCTGAAGGATGCTGCAGGCGTGGGGCAGGCCGAGGAAGGGCTCCCGTTGTGCCAGTGGGCTCGTGCAGGGTTTTCCTCTGACGACGGGCCTCCTGTTGGAGTTGGGACCACCACCAACTGTGCAGACAGGGTTAAAGGTGGGGGCGGGGCAGCCACTGCCTGTGGCCCGAGGCGGGAGGCTCCCAGCGCCCTTGGTGTCAGCAGCCATGTCGGCCACCTCTGTCCGGTGGCTCTGCGCCTCCCTCCAACAGCCTGGCAACCACGGGACTGTCTTCTTGCTGAGGCCGTGTGTCCAGGATGCTTTCTGCTTCTGCACCTCTCCTTGGGCTGGGGTACAGCTGCTGTTCTTGCGAGATAAGAGGTCAGCATGGGCCGGGGTCCAGGGACACGTGCTGCCCACCCAGAGAGGGCTGTGCCTCCCAACAAGCACATGCTCGAGGAACTGGAGTCTGGTGCTGCCAGAGCTGCCAGAACCCTCCGCTGGCACCTCGAGGGGACAGCCAGCAGCTCCGGTAGAGGATCCAGGAATGCTTGGAGCCATTGTTGTGCAAATGGGCAGGAGGCTCTCAGAGGCCCCCACAGCCCGGGCTTCCCGCCTGTGCAAGAGGCCAGGCCTCTCGGGGGCACCTGCTCCCCCTACCTCAGAGGCCGTGAACCCTGCCTTCGGCTGCACCACTTCTAAACTGTGCTGTGCCCTGCTTCCCCCGGAGGAGCGGGTCTGGAGCTGGGGAAGGCGGGACATGATGCTGTTGGTAACACCAGCTGTAGTTTCCTCATGCACCAGGCACGGCGCTGAGCACATCACAGCGTTTCTGTCCCTCTGCACGTCGCCCTGTGCGGAGGGGGCCGCCTCCATCCCTGCTTAGCGGTGGGAACTGAGGCCAGAAGGAGTCAGTGACCCGTCCAGGGCCACCCAGCCGCTCAGATGGGCTTTGGGTCAGGCAGTCTGGCTGTGCCTATGAGTGACTTGGTGTGTGGAAGGAAGGGCTGTGGCAGGGCCCTGTCCCCTGCAGGTCCCCTGTCCCCTGAGGAGCCGGCCTGAGGTCTCCCCGGGAGCGTGGGAGGAACCCAGACGGAGACATGGGGTTTCACACCTTTTGATTCACTCTCCCCCAAGAGGATTTTTGTCCCAGTGACTCTGGCTCTCTTTCTTCCCCAGTTAACCATCCTGGCTCCTATTATCACAGAGCACATAACTCCCGGCCCTCCTCCTCTGCTTGTGTTTAGGGAGAAACCCATCCTTCTAGAGGGAGTTCCGTTTTCAGCAAAGAAATGAAAGCTCTCTCCGTTCCCGTTGGAGCTGTGCTTTCCAAAGGGCTTCTGAAATTGGTTCCACTGAAGAAAACAGCTCAGATGCCTCCCTGCATTTAGCTTGTTAGTCGGGAACTTCAAGGCCAAAAGATTTGGCAGGATTTAAAGAGCCGGCTCTCAAGCTGTCTCATTTTGAGTGCACTGATGCTGCGTGTCTTTGATGGTAAAGTGGTTGGTTTGGAGTCTTCCACCCCCGCCCTTTGGAGAGCCGAGCTCTCTTTGGATTCAGAGACTGCCAGAGGTCGAGGGAGTGGGCCAGACCATCTAGCCTGCCCCCATGGTTTAACTCCAGAGAAAAGCGGCTCAGAGAGGTCAAGGGTATCCACTGAGGCCACACAGCGAGCTAGTGACAGAGAATTAGCACCTGGGCCTTCTCAGCCCCAGGCAGAGCTCTGCACTTTCCCATGCATCTCGCCATTTCATTATCAGCATCACCTACATTTTATTCACTCAGCAAACTGAGCTCGTGCTGTGTGCAAAGCGCTAAGCTAAGTGGTTTGAGGGCATGAAAATGAACAGTACGTACTCTTGTGTCCCCTTCTCTGAAAACTCTCCTTAGCAAAGTCCCAGAGCTGGACCCGGAGCACACAGTCTCACCCACGTAGTTGATTTCAGGAGCAGAGCAGGGCACTGGGAGGATGCCCATACCAGAAGCTTCTGTTTGCAGAGATTCTGGGACGTGGCCTACTGAGTTGGGGGATTGGGGTTTGGCAGCCTGAGGGGTCGCAAACCCTAGTTAGTGCCTTATCTGCCCAGCCAAGAGCTCCACCCCCCGATCCTCCCTCTCCTTTCCGCATCTTCCCAAGCTCTTGCCACTCAGGACAGCACTCCCGGGAAGGCCTCACAGTTTCTGCCCAGAGCACCGCCCCGTGTGCCGCCTGTCTGCCTGAACCAGCCCCACCTGGAAAGGCCATTGCCTCCCAGTTTGTAGATGGAAACCCCCTCTCAGCTGCCAGGTCATGGGCAACTCTGCTTTGGGGCCACCTGGGGAACCAGGGGTGGAAAGGGCGATACAGGCCTGCCCTGCCTGAGGCCATGTCACCTTGCCCCAGCAGCGTGCCCAGGGCACGACGACCGAGACATCTGCGCTGCTGAGCTGGCCCTCGAGCCCTGGAGGAGATGAGCTCCCAGGCCAGCACCAGCACGGACAGCACCCCAAGAGGCATCGTAGAGACTCCTTTGTAGACAGGGATGTGAGAATCTATTAAAATGCCCCGGGATCTCCTGCCCTCTGTGAAAAGGCGACATTGAGGACGTTTTCCTGCTGACGTGCTTCTGCCTACCAGCCGTCCCTCCTGCCGTGTCCTCATCTGTCACCTCCTAATTTGAGTTCCTGGGCAAATCTGGAAACTTATTGGAATTGACCACCAGCTTCTTGAACATTCCCTCTCACTCCAAACCCCCTTCGAGTTTAATCAGCAAGGCAGGAGGGCATCCTGTTGTGAAAGAGCAGGAAGCCAGCGCCCCCTTTCACCTTCTTCTCTGCTTCCTTGCAGCTCACTCTGCAGAGCGCCAAGTCCCGAGTGGCCTTCTTTGAAGAGCTCTAGCAGGTGACCCGGCCACCCCAGGATCGGCCCCTTCTGCTCCTAGCACCGACGGGTTGGGCCCGACGCCTCCGGAGCCGTCCGTAGGCGGGCTGGCTGGGAGCTTCCGCGGGAGCTCTGGAGGTTTTCCCGGCTGCGCGGAGAGCCCAGCCCGCTTCATGTGCAATTGCCTTGAACTGTGACCCTGCAGAGGTTTCTCTCGTGGGGTTCTAGTTCTCCTGACCTGAGTCTTTAAATTTTTTTAAGTCGTATTTCTCTTTCCTCGTCCACTGTGGGATCCCATGCTTCCTTCGTCCAGAGCGCCCTGGGGGGCGTGTCTTACTGTCCCCCGCTGACCGTCCCAGCCTCGGCTGGGAAGTGGCTGTAGGGAGTGAGGTACACGGGCCCCCTGGAGATCAGGATGCTGGTGCTGTCCCCCCACCCCCACCCCCCAGGGTTCCAGAACATTCATCTCCTTCACTGGTGAGGAACGGGCATGGGAGGAAGCTCGGCTGCCCAAGCCCAGGCCCAGAGCAGCCTGGCGCCTGCTACACGTCATCGGAGAGCGAGCCAGGCACCCCTGAGGCTGCGCTCTGGCTGCCCGCTGGTGGGGAATGGGAGAGGCAGCTGTGCCGCGGGGAAGACCAGGCAGAAGCTGTGAGGCGGGGCTGGCTGCCAGCAGAGGGCCTGGGAGGCCAGCAGAACCGTGGAGGAGGCTGCACCTTGCGGAACACCCGCTGCCTTTCTCCTGCCCCCTCAGACCAGGGTCCAGGAGGCAGGCGGGGCCCCTCCCATCTTAGCCTCTCCCGCACGTGGCGGCCGTGGCGGTGGACGGGGCTCCCTGCCCTCTACTCAGCGCCTGGCAGCCCAGCCGTGACCGGGGTCTCCGTGGGGCTCTGAGGCCCCGACGCTGCCTCGTTCATCCGGATCATCTTTGCTCCCGGCTGTGTGCCAGCAAGGCCCTCCTCCCCATGGCGGTACCTGGGCCTCCTCGGCAGTGGCCCTCCGCCCTGTGCTTTGTGTTCTCCCCTGGGCCGTGTGGGGGAGGGGGTGCGGGTGACCCCTCTCGGTCAGCGCCCTGCACCTGCTGCCGTGCGACCCCCCCGCCGTGCCGCGCGGCGGCAGGTCACAAAGCCACTCCGCGGCCCATACACGCTTCTTGGTTTGAGGCCACTTCCCCGCCCTTTCTCCCTCCACAGCTGGTGGTGCTGCTGTGACCCACCGGGGCCGTTCACATCCCTCCGATGGGGCTGCTGTGCAGAACCAGGGATGAGTCTTAACCAGAGAAAAGTCGCTTAGTCAGTGAAGGCGTGGGAGGGCCTGGAGATTTCCCGTGGGCAGAGGTGGTCTCTGGTAATCCTAGGTGGTGCTGAGAAACTGAGAAGCTCACAGAGATCCTGCCACATTCCCTGGCCAAGCTGACCTAGTGGTGTCCCGGGCTGGCCACCACCTTCTTGGGCCACCTTGCACGGAGGAAGCCAGGCCTGTGTGTCCCCCTTAGGACGTGCAGGGCGGGACTTCGAATCTGGACACTCAGCATAAATGGCTGTGGCTGGAAGGTCCCCCTGTGCCTTCCTGTCCCTCCAAGGCCTCTTCCCCTGAGACACGGTCCCGGCAGGGGTCCTCTGGCCTTTGTAACATAAGGTCTGACGGTTGTGAGGCTGTGTCCTCAGCCTCACCACCGATCCCTGACCTGCAGATTTAGTTTGTAACTGTGGCTTTGGGCACAGAGCATGGTGGTCATTTATAAAAATGTTGTCGGGCTTTGTTTTTCTTATTATTTAACTGCTGTGTGTATGTCTGAAGTCTGGGAAATGCCAAGCCCTGTGGCCACAGGGGAGCCGGCTGGCATCTGAGCTGTGCGGGGAGCAGACGGCAGAGCCCGGCTCCATGGCAGCTCTCCTTAGGGGCAAGAGCTGGAAGGTACCTCCCAGAGACGAACAGATAGGATGGTGGCCCTCAGAAAGGTCTAGAGCCCCAGTGGAAGGAGTGAAAGAGGAGCTTGGTTTTCAGGGTGTGTGCCCACAGCTGAGGTGATGTGTGAAGAGTTAGTGAACAAGTTTAGGGCTTATCAAATGAGGAAACCCCTGATCTCCATTGAGAGCAGGGCCCTGCAGGAATTGTTTCATCAGAAGCATTCCTGATGGTCCTTGGGCAGAAGCATGGTGCTGGTGACACTCGGCGAGGCTGCGCTGGCGGCCCCTGGCAGGTCCACATGGGCCACCTCGTTGATCCAATCGTGGCCCCACCTCAGCCTCAGCGGCTCTGCCCTGTGCGGTGTGCACAGTTAGTCGCTGCTGGACGGCACCCCGTGGCTTTATATAACACTTCCTGAGTGACTGTGTCTGTAGTCTTGGGGACAGGTTTCTCTCTCCCTCTCTTTTCTCTTTCAAATCAAAAGAGCAAGTCCTGAGGCTGGAAATCGGCGATGGTGACTAAGCTTCGCCCACTGACAGCACTGGGGCCCGTCGGCCCCTGGAGAGGGCAGTCTTGGTGGGAGATGGCCTCTCCCAGCCGCCCCCGGGGCCAGGCCAGCCTCTCTGGACTTCCAGGAAAGCTCCATCCATCAGTTTTCAAAGATGTCAAACCACCCTTCTTCCTGTGGGGCCTCCTGTCAGGGCCAGACCAGGGAAGGCCATTTTCTATTCTGGGGGATTGTTGTAATTTAAGTGATTGTTTTAATAAAAATTCTAAGCTGTAAAAAGTTCATCTTGGGCCTCCTCAGTTTTCTTGTTGCTCCGATCATTGACGTGGCAAGACTGGGGCCGAGAGGTGTGGGCTCCCTGATGTCCGGGGCCTCAGCTCCAGCCCCACGTCATCGTTGGTCGTGAAAGGGTCCCCTTTTCCGGGCTGATGACTGCACCCCGGACTGCCTTCACCCAGGCTCCCCCCACGTGCTTCCCATGGGGCAGGCCCTGCACTCTGTCCCAGTCGCTCCGTGTCCTCCCTGCACCCCTCGCCTGACCTCAGTTCCAGGCCTGAAAACCAGGGCGCCAGACTGGATGGACTCTCTGCTTCCGGGTTCCCCATTCCAGGCTCTGGGAGAGAGGGGGTGGGTGGCTTGCAGAGCCCGTTGGGGCCCAGGCACAGCCTGTAAGACAGATGAGTCCCTGCTGTGGTCCCAGGGCCACATGCCATTCACATTTGGAGTTGGGAACTACTGCTGCAGGGCTTAGGGGTTTTTTTCGCTTGTTTCTGATTTTTCAGTCAACAAAAGTCCTTTATTAAGACCAAAACTACTTTAGGATAATTCTATCCCAAATCACACAGCCTAAAACAGAGATTCCGGTGGCACAGTGTGTTCTCAGGACCTCTGAGGGAGCCACAGTGCTGCATGTCAGAGTACACAGAACTTTCCTTCCAAGAGTTTGAGTTACTAAGACCAGCTTTTTATGTATTTTGGAAAGATATGTATAAAGTTGTAAAACTAGAGAGTTATGAAGTTTTTAAACAATGTTCTGTTAGTTTTAAATTATAGAATTAGTAATTCAACTATTTTTTGTTCGATAAGTAATATGAAACTGCTCCTTTTTTCTTTTAATCAAAGTATAGTTGATTTACAGTGTTGTGTTAGTTTCATGTGTGCAGAAACAGCTGCATTTCTTAAATGTAGGTTATGTTATTTTCAGTGATTGGAAATGGTTTGATTTCCTACATAGTCCACACTAGAAAAAGGACTTTATAAATACTGGTTATTTGAAGCCGTCCAGACAATATTTTTACCTGGCTTTTTTTTTTTTAAGCCAATCCCTGACCCCCAAAAGACAGTAATATGCTCTCAGAGATCCCGAGTTCTTCATTCAATGGTGTTAGGATTAATAATACTGATATTTTGGTATTGGGGAGGCCGGTTGAATTCTCCTCTGCTTTTTTATGTTTGTTTTTAGTTTGTTTTGACCGTGCTCTAAACCCAAAGCTGCCAGCCGGACCTGGGTGTTTAATTATGGCATTTGCAGCCCGGCCCCACGGGGTCCCTGAGTGGCTCCTCCTGGCGTCCCTGCCAGCACATCATCCTTTTCTGTGGTCCTTGCCTGAGCTGAGCGCCTGGCAGCCGTCCCCAGGGCTGCGCACCCCAGAAGCCTTCGCTTTGGAGGAATGGGTCAGGAGCCACCCACGTGTAACGACGAGTTGGCAGCCGGGCTCTGGGGGAAAAGGTACTGGTGAGACGATTGCTGCAACCGTGTCTAATTCAATTTCTTGCACGTCTGGGGAAGAGAAAGTCGAGCCGTCCGCGGGTACTCTGTCTCCCTCTCAGACAGCCCAGGCAGCAGAGAGAGGCCAAGGGCTTCTCTCCCGTCCCGAGCCGCGGCGGGGCTCCCTGGCAACCTGTCGTTACTGCATTACGGCAGGATGCTGCGGCCGCAGTCCCGGCGCTGGTACGGAGTCCAGAGCTCGCTTACAAGGAGACAGCTCAGGGCCATTCAGCACCCGCCAGGACCTGAGCTGACTCAGAGGAACCCCCACAGTGTCCCCTCCCGGTTCCCACTTGATGCCCATTTCCCACTGGGGTAGTAGCCCCAGAATAGCACCTGGCATGTTGCCTCTGAGTCAAAGAAATCAAGACATCTCCTGGAGAGGTCCGCAGCCAGAGCTACGCTCTCCCTCTGTGCCTCCTGGCTCCCACTCTGTAACATAGGTTGGCAATGACACCTCTGGGTACCTCTGAGTTGTTGTCAGGATAACATGAAGAACAGACACAAAAAACACTCAGATTCCTAAGGAAAAAGAGATGAGGCTGTGTAGCAGTACCACCGTTATTTACGAGTAGTAGAAGCAGTACACACGGAGAAACGTGAAATATTTCCTTTACACCCAGCCATGCGGAGGGCTAAGGAAACCGCAGAGCTGAGGGGCTCAGGGCTCCCGACTTGGAACTCAGAAAGACCTGGGTTCAGCCACTTAGCAGCCATGTGATCTAGGCAAGTTACCAAAGTTTTGGGCACTGCTGTTTCCTCATCTAAAAGGGGAGTTTTATATGGTTTTGTGGGGATTGCTCTTGCCTGGGAAGCTCTAAGCCTGGTGCCTCTCGGGAAAGGTGACTTTCTCCGGGTGCTTCCTTTGGGGGGTGGGGGGAGGGGTTTGGTTAGAGGAGGAAGCAGAGAAAAGAGCAAGTGGTGACCCAGAGGAAGCCCCAGCTCAAGCGGGACCAGGCCCACCTGTGGCCCCCACATGGGCCCCATCCCTCCACCTGCACCAGGAACTTAATGATCTGCATCTGGCCTGTTTGTCCTCACTGTGTTTGCCCAATGCCAGCTGCAAAGCCTGGGAGATGATAGATAACTCAGGCTGGGGCTGCCTGGAGAGGATGTTCTGGCTTTGTCACATTAATACCTGCTGCTCAGGTCAATAATTTACTGGAGGCTCAGGGTGGGAGAGCGGCTGGGTGGGCAGCCCTCAGCCCTGCACCTGGAGCAGCTCCCTGAGTCCATGGGCACCTGGACCACAAAAACCCACTGCAGACGCCAGGGTGGGGGGGTGCCGACGGGCACAGTGGTGACCTAATTTTCTCTTATCAGGCATGAGGAAGACGTCCCCGTGGAATCTTGCCCATTTTCAATATAAATAATGTAATTCCCCTGCCTGCCTGCTCAGGGAGGAAGGGGTAGCCTTTGATCTGAAGGAATTAAGTCCGTAAACTAAAGCAAAGAAGACTGCGGAGGTGTCTCCTTGTAGGCACCTGCAGTGCCATTTACCCCGAGAGAGGAGTTAAATCCAGAAGAGGGAAGTGGGACCAGTGGGGACAGCCTCTCTCCCGCCCACCCTCTCCACCCTCCCTAGCAACAGCCCAACTTGGCCCTGCAGAGCTTCCCGTGGAGGGTGATTCTGAGGGAAATGTGTGTGCAGAACGGGAACGGTCTGGGGCTGTCTGGGCTGGAGAAGGGCTCCCCCCATGGGAGGAAAGGGCCCGGGGCTGGCAGAGCCACCCTGACTGACTGTCCCACCTTGTCCTGTCGGAGTCCAGCCTGCGCTTCAGGAGAGCACCTCGCTGCTTCCAGCCATGTGGCCTCGAGAAGGTCCATTCCACCCTTGTCCTCGGCTGTAGGTCAGGTCTGGACGAGAGGAACCCAGGCTCCTTCCAGTTCCAGCCATTTACTAATGTCATGTTTCTAAAAGAATTCCTCAGGCTGGTCTGTTTCATCTGAAACAGCAAAAAAAAAAAAAAGACCCAGGATCCCACAGGGGCAGCCGCGGCGCAGCTGGTCTTGAACCAGGCACCCTGCAGGGCCAGCCAGCCTCACCCCATCCTCGCTCCCAGCCCCCGTGTCCTCTGGCACAAACTGGGGAATGGCAGCTCTGGTGCCAGCCCCTGAGTGAACGTGAAGGGCCGTGGGCACCCGTGCAGGGGCCTGGCACCGCCACCTGGGCTCTCCCGCCATCTCCTCCCCAGCAGTGGGTCCAGCTCCTGACAGCCCAGGTGGTGGCTGGGGTGGCTGAGTGCACGTTGGCCAGGGCTGCTGCGACAGGTGCTCTGCCCTAAAACCCCTGGGGACCCCCTTCTTTGCCCACGCCTGCATCCCTCCCCCAGCCTTCCGCTCCCAGCCATGTTCCTGAGGCAGAATCTATTAAGTCCTTCATATTAGCCGGCAAAGGGGGAAACAACCCTCTTTCATCTTAACTGGAGTGAATTTGCATTAACACCTGGGGAGTTCTGTTTGCCTTGAGAAAGCACATTGCTATTCTGAGCTGCACACGCTGAGAGTTCGTCTCAGTATCCTATTCTTTTATTAATACAGCTTTTCTCACCCCCCCGCTTCCCCATGGAAAGGGGAGAGCGACTGGGGATGCCAGGGCTCCCTGCCCCACGTAAGAAGGTCCCCAGAAACGCCAAGAAGGGGGAGCAGGAGTAGCTCTCAGGTGGAGTGGGCGAGTCCCCTACAAGGTACACTGGTGAGCTGCACCGCCCACCAGGAGGCCATCAGGCTCGAGGGGCGGCCCCCCCACCAACGCCCCCATTTGCCAAGCTCTGCTGTGACCAGTTCGTACTGGGTGTCGGGTGGAGAGGCCCATCAAGGCAGCGATCAGGGAGCCGGGGCCCCACCCCGAGGTGCTCCTTAGGTGGGGACGGGGTCAAGGAGATGTGGCTAGCTCAGGGGTGGCTCCCGCGGGGCGGAGGGGCCCCAGCGGTGACGAGGACGTGGAGGTCACAGAGTTACAGGTGGGTCTGACCCTCTAGCTGCAGAACCAGCATCTGTCCTGTCATGGATGCAACTTCCGAGTGTCCACACCCAGGAAATGTGGGGTCTAGGATGGGGGTGGTTGGGCAGATCTAGGTTGTGAGGTCTCAGACCTGGAGATGGCAGATCTAGAAGGAGAGAAAAGAGAGGAGGGCGGGGGAGGGAAGGGTGCACAGGGACACCCCCCTCGGCCCCTCTTGCCTTCCAGTCCTCCAGGAGGCCCAGCTCCTTCCCCCAGTTCAAACCTGGAAAGGACACGCACCCCCTCTGGCTCCCATGGGCCGGGAAGCTGATGGAGGCTGAGTCCCGTGGTGAGCAGTGGAAAAGCAACATCCCCCTCAGGCCACCCCCACTGCATCTCCCACCTCCTGGCCATCCCAGGTGATGGGGAGGGGAGGAAGATGTGGGGCAGACAGGGCGAGGTGGGGGGGCCGGGCCCCATCCCCTCTGGGGCGGGGAGCAGGGCAGAGACAGTGTCCCACGAGGACTGGGGGTGGAACCGCAGGGCTGGGAGGGGCCAGTCCTGCTCAGAGGAGAGGGCTTGGTCTCTTGAGGCCCACATTCCTCTTCCGCAGGATGGATTCAGTTCCCGGCCAACCGCAGGGTCATCGCAGATACCAGGTTCTGAGCCAGCACCTGCCACAGCGAGCGTTTATTAAACGAGGCCTGCCACTGTGTGGTTATAGCTCTTCACTATTAGCTGGTCCTGACGCAGGTATCAGAGGAGACAGCTCAGGGCAGCAGGAGCTGTTGTGAGCAGGGCAGTGTTCTCCCACAGCTCTGCTCCCGCTCCTGTGCCCTGGGCAGCCGTGCCCCTCTCCAGACCACCCCGAACCGCACCACCACCACCACCCCCCAATGAAGAGAGGGGTAAGATGTGACCAGCCACAGAGAACCCTCCCTGCCCTGAAGCTGGGGCCCTCGTGGGCTGACAGCAGGAGAGGGCAGATCGTTGCAAATATCCCCGCGTGGTTGACAGCTGCAGCTGCCTGGGCACAGCCCTCAGGACTTGGAGGGAGCCTGGAGGGTCTGAGAGCCCTGGGCCAGCATCCGCATTCCACGGGCACCCCTGGCCCCTTCGGTAGACTGCCCACCCCCACCCGAGACTGGGTCCATGCCAGGTGCCATAGCTACTCTCTCCAGTGACATTTACCAGCTGGGAAGTGGCCACCGAGACGTGAAATCGGTGCCGGCCTGGGGCTAGCCCACTTCATCAGAGTCGGCTCTGCTCCGCTGGGTAGGTCGGCACAGGCCAAGCACAGCATTGCCCCCCCCCGCCCCCCAGCTCCTCCTGGCCAGTCCAGCCCCACGGCTTGGCTCAGGGGAGCAGGCCTGGCCCCCACCCCAGCATCAACCCCATCTGCTCTGTCCAGGCCTCAAGGAGGATGAGATTTACAGCAACAGTGACACGTGTTGGCCCCGGCACACCTGGTCTGTCTCTAACACACAGACATCCCCATGTTCACCACCCTACACACCAGGCCTAGCTGGTGGCAGTGACTCCCAAGGTCTTGGCTGCACCTTGAGGCCCCATGAGGGCCCTGTGCTGTCACCATCGCTCCCCTGCGGGACGGGAGGAGAGTGAGGCCTAGAGAGGCCATGTGACTTCTCAGAGCTGGGGTATGAACCCCATCCTACCTCCTCCTGGGCTGTTCTTCTCCTCAGCACCCACCCCCTCGAGGAGCTCAGCAGTGAGGACAAACCCAGGGGCAAGAAATGTGTGGGAGGGGCTGTCAGGGTGCATAGGGTTCATTCACGAGACCCCCACCGGCCAGCTTCTGCTTGAGCCTGTCCCTGGGCAGCGGTGTGGCCCTGGCCACGTGGAATGAGCACGGTTATGGGGTGCAGATGTGGGTGCCTCCCTCCTCCTCCTCCCAGCTGCGGGGCCCCCCGGAAAGTCAGGTCACTCCTTTGAGCTCCAGTTTTTGAAGCTGGAAAACGGGGTCACCGATGTCTGCCTTGGATGACTAAATGAGAACGCACTTTAAGTGCAGACTGTGCCTGGCACAGAGGGCACCATTGCTGCCAGGCAGCACACACCGTGGCGGGATGCCGTCTGCCACACTCCCAGTCTCTAGCGCGATGGGTGCAAAACCCAGTCCTGTAACTTCCAGGGTGCGTGGGGCAAGCACGCGGCCAAAGACTTCCTGTCTGATGCCCCGGTGCCCAGCACAGAGCCTGGCCCAGGGTGGGGGCTCAGTCCTGTGGGTGCTCAGTACTTAACTGCTGGGTGAACAGATGAGTCTCAGGCCCCCCCTCCGTGGAACGAGGATCTCTCTGCCCGAGGATCTCTCCCCGCTCCCTAGGCCATTGTGCAATTCAGGTGAAATGATGGCTCAGAAAGCATTTGTTTTGATAAAATGCTGAGGAGGAGGAGGAGGGAGGCGGTGACTTCCCAGCAAACCAGGTGGGGGCTGGGAGAGTCCAGGCCACGATGTCCCCCTGGCCAGCTGGTCGGGTCAGCAGAGCTGTACTTACCGTGGGGCCTGGTCATCACTCAGCCACCCCCACCCCCAGCCCTTCTGGCCCAGAGAAGCATCCGTCAACATCTCCTGCCCCTGACGGCCCAGGCAATTAGCCAGTCCTGCCTGAATCCAATGGCCCTGCCACTCAAAGCCACCACCGCTGCTTCCCCTCCTCCACCAGGGGCCGGGCCGGGCCGGGTTGTGGGGGGGGGGGGGCGGGGGAGGGAATGCATGAGGCAGGAACGGTGCCTCATCTGTGAATTCTCTCCTTTTCTGGGTGAGGGGGGCACTGCTGTGTCTCCATTTTACAGATGAGGACATTGGCTCTCAGAGCTCAGAGACTTGCCCAAGGTCACCCAAGTGAGGCCCAGAGCTGTCACTCAAACACAGATTGGTCTGGTGCCAGGGTCCCCACTTTTTACTTCTGCAGACCTCCTTCAGGTTCCAGCCCCACAGAGTCCGGCAGAGGGGCTGCTGCCTGCTCACCCCATCCCAGTATCCCAGGGCCAGCATGATCGATGGGGGTCCCGTGGGGAGCAGGTGTGACACGCCCACACACCCGTGGACCTACCACTGGGTGATGGATGTCTTCCTCCTGTGCCCTCCCCAGGGGCCCGGCTCCATCTGGTCAGGCGCCGCGCCAGCCTGATGGATGGGCCACCCGCCTGGCCACCCTTGCTGCGGCCGCCACCCGCATCCTCACAGCTGTGCTCCAGGGTCAGGAGGGCAGTTCTGCAGCCCTTCATTCAGTCATTCAACAAACACATGTTTATCAAGGGCCCACTATGTGCTGGAACACACAGCAGGCGAGACAGATTAGGAAACCAGCTGTCAGCTGCCACTGTGACAAGTGTGGTCATGGGGCAAATAGAGGGCAGTTGTGAAAGCCAGAGGAGGCCTCTGACCGAGGGACCAGGGTGATGGGTCTGAATGGGGCAGAGGGAGCAGCTTGTACAAAGGGCCAGAAGTGAGGAAGACAAGGGATGGTCACGCAGCTGCGACAGGTTCAGGATGACTGAGGCCTGGAAAAGGGACAAGGTGGGGGTCAGAGAGGCTGGGGAGTGGGACGAGGCCAGCTTGGGCTCGCCTCTGGGTGAGGGGGAGCCGGAGCCAGGTTGGTGCTTCTAGAAGATCCTGCTGCTGCCTGGGGAGGGCGACCTGCTGAGGGTCTGCAGAAATTCTAGAGCAGAAGCAGGCCCTGGCAGGTGGCACTGAAGGGGCAGCAAAGGGGAGGGAGTGAAAGACGCTGGAGCTGACAGTGCTCAGAGGTGATTGTGTCAGCCCCACTTTATAGATGAGGGAACCAAGCCTTGGAGACGGGGCAGGACTTGCCCAAGGTCACACAGAGAGGGAGAGGCAGAGCTGGGCTGGGGGTGACATTGTGTGGGAGCCACTGGCCCCTTGAACCCTGGCATCCGGGCCTCGACCCCCACCTCAGCCTGGCTGGGCGAGGCAGTCCTAGGGGAGCCCCCACAGGCCCGGGCACTGCCTCAGTCAGGGAGGCAGCCGTCCCCTTCGTGCTGCCACGGACAGGAGCCAGGCAAGAAATATCACATCATTAAAATGACAAATCCCTTCACTAACTGAACTGGAAGGCCTGCCTCCCTGCCTCAGATCCCTCAGCCCCCTCCTCCCCCTCCTCGGGCTCAGCACCCCTCCCAGACCAGCAGGAGAGCCTGGCGGGACCACTGCCTCGCCCCTGAGATGACCTTGGGTCTCCAGCCCTCCAGCAGGGACCCGGGAGAGGGGGGCTCTCCATTCTCCAGGTGGGGAAACTGAGGCTCAGAGAGGGGACGAGGCCCTCCAGTGGGGGCTCCCTCCTCTGCAAGGGTCCCGGCCATTAGTCCCCTTCCCCCAACCCTGACTTAGCAGTAGGGGCTTCCCGGGCGACCTCAAAGGCCACATTCAACCCTGGGGTTCCGCTCCGAAGAATGAGTCCAGAGTAAACCTCACCCTCCAGAATGCTGCCGCGATTGCTGCAGAGGCCTTCCCGTCTCTCACCTTGGGGCGGGGCCGGGGAGGCACTTTCTTGTCTGAGCCCCACCTTGTGAGGAGGACGGGGCAGGGGAGGTTGTGCTGGATTTACAGGCAGGAACCCTGGGGGCTTTAGGCAGGCTGCTGCCCTCAGTTTCCCCACTTGACAACAGTTCCTTTGGACCGAAGCGGAGGTCGAATTGTACAGGGCCTGGCGGGTGCTGAGTGGCACCCGTCTCTCGCCACACCCGCCGGTGCATACGCCCACATCTCGTCCACACCTGCATGTTCAGAGAGGCCCACGTGCTCAGAGAGGCACCGCGCACACACCCAGATGCGTGGGATGTGGGTCCCAGCCCTGGGTTCTAGGGGCCCAGGTGCTCAGACCCCTGCACGGGCCTATCCACCCTGGCACACATGTGGCCACGGACGCGCACGTGCACGCCCACACCCCTCACGCGTCCACCACACCCGTCCACGTACATCTGCGTCACGGGCCCACAGCCGTCGGGAGCCCCACGTGGGGTCCCGGCTCCTCCGGGGAGCGGGGCGGGTGAGCAGATGCCGGGAGACGCCGCCCGGCCCCACAGGCAGCCTGGTTCCCAGAATGACCGCCCCACGCCCCAGCCCTCCTCCAGGCCCAGCCAGCAAGGACACACCGTCCGTCCGCCCAGTGTCCTGGTCTCCTTGGACGCAGACAGATTCCATGGAGGCGTCTGGCGCATCCTGACGCGGCCGCAGCAACTGCACCAGCCCTCCCGGCCCCCTTCCCTGCATCCGGCGCTGTCCTGCCCGTCCTTCCCCACCTGCTGGGCAGCGGCACCAGCCCCTCGCGCCCCACCCTCCCGGGGGGGAGCGGTGACTTCTTTCAGGAATCGCCATGAGGGGTCTCCCAAGCCCTCCCACCTGACCTTGGACAGGTCCTGCCTCCCTCAAGACCTCAGTTTTCCCATCTGAAAAATTGGAGGGAGGTTGAACTAGGAATTTGCCAAGGTCTTGTCCATCTCCGGCTGCGCAGGTCTCCCGAAGGCCAGGAGAGGGGAGGTGGGGGAGGGGTCGGGGAGGGATACAGGGAGGAGGAAGCAGATTTCAGGGACAGCCCCTCCCTGGCCCAGCACCAGGCCTAACGGGGGTGGGGGGTGGGCCTTGCCGCGCACCTGGGTCTGGGGGCCACGCGCGGTGAGCATTCTCTCAGGTGATGTTCCCTGCCACCTCCCAGTGGGTGCTTCATTGCCACTTTACAGACGAGGAAACTGAGGCCTGGAGAGATGCCACGAGGAGCCAGGAGTCCCCCCAGCTCCCCACACGTCCCCCCGCCGAGGGCCACCGTGTGGGAGCCAAGCCCGAGACAACGCCCTCCGCACTCCCTGTCCTGCCCGTGGTCAGGGAGGCGGCGTTCCGGGAAGGGCTTTCTCCCGAGCCAGGCGCCTCCCCACTCCCTGCTCTGCTCCTGGCTCTGAGCCCACCCCTGGGCACTGCCCATCCATCTGCCGCCGCTTCCTGGCAGGTCCAGTGGGCCATACGTCACCCGATGAAGCCGGAGGCAGCCTGGCCAGGCAGGTGGGCCGGCGCTCACCCGGGCGGGACCCGCCCGGGTGCTGACAGTGGGCGTTCAGGCACTGACTCCTGCTGTGAACAGGGATCTGGGGCAGCAGAGGAGGGACCTCCCTGGAGTCCCAAAGCCCACCCCGGAGGCAGCCACTTCCTGTGGTGGGAGCACACGAAGGAGGCCGTCAGAGGCCACGGGGTGACCCGAAGGGCGGTGTGGGTCGGGCTGATGGCCATGCACGTAGAGGGCACTGAGGTGGAGCACTCGGCAAGAGGACAGAGATTTTTATCTCCCCAGCCCCCACGTGCCAAGTAATTTGCTGACGTAGGTCACTGGGGCGTTGTCCCCTTATGGAGCAATGCTGGGGGGTGGGGGGGCAGAGGGAAGGCTCCCAGTCGGGGGGGGTCTCAGTCACCACCCCACCCCACCCCGCGTCAGCCTCCTGCCCCCCTCAGCCTGCACGCATCCTGCCCACAACCTGCCCTCCCCTCCCAGGGCTGCCTCTGTAGGGAGCCTCCAACTCTGCAGTCATTCATTCATTCACATATGCATTCACTCATTCAGCAACTGTGTGTGAGCACCTGCTCTGTGTCACAACACTAGGGATGCAGCGGTGAACAAAATCCAGCCACAGGCAAGAGAAGAAAGTCCACAGAGTGCTGTGTTGTGGTGAATGCAAGCCAGGATAAGAAAGCAGGGCAGTGGGAGAACAGGTGTGGTTTGCCTTTTGGTGTTTTGTTTTTTTTAAGCAAGGCTGTGGCCAAGGAAAGCCCATCAGGAAGGTGACTTTTGAGTAAAGACCTGAAGGAGTGAGCAATGAAGTTGACCAGGGGGAGAGCATCTCTGGCAGACAACACAGCAAGTGCAAAGGCCCTGGGGCAGGAGTGTGCCCGGCACTCTGCCAGGTGAGGCAGCTGGCGCAGGTGAGCAAGGGGAAGAGTTGAGGACAGAGAGGTGAGGAGAGACATATGCTGGGCTCCCTGTGACTTTGGCACTCCCTTGGAAGAAGGTGGATGCCGTTGAAAGGCTGTGAGGGGACCATGCCTAGATGAGGAAAGTGACCTGTGGTAGTTTAGGGGACCAATGGGAGGGGCATTTGACAGAGGCCCTCTGTCCATGGTCTATCTGTCCTCCCTTCCTCCCTTTTCTTTTTTCTTTTCCTTTCCTTCATTAATTAATCCAGCAAATGTTTATTGAGTGCCAGAAATCGTTGCAGCCTCTTATGAACTCAATCCAAAGGACACTCCACCCTGCCCCCCACAGCAAGGCACCTCACCGTGTCTGCCCTGCATGCCTGGGGTGGGGTGGACGCCCCCTCAATCCCTCTCCATGCTCTGGATGTCAGCCCACGTGCCCCTCACACAGGTGCAGAATGGCAGCGGTGTGTGTGCAGAAAAGCCACCAAATGCTGGTGTCCAGGGCTGGTGGGTCTTAAATACACATGAGGCTAGTGTGGAGCCCACAAGGCTGTCCCCTCCCCTCCCTGGGCCTCAGTTTCCCCATCTGAGAACTGAGCAGGGAGAGAGGACCTAAGACCTCTTTCTGATTCCCCAGAGCCTTGAGAGCACAGGGAGGGGCTGGGCTTGAGGGAGCCGCTCTACCCCATTCTATAGGGAACCAAACTTTGAGCTTATAAGTCCCCTCATGCTGTTCTCACCAAGGCCTCCTCCTCTCCTCTCCTCTCGACACAATGGAATCCCAGGTCTGAGAGGGGTACGTGTAGGCCCTGGCTGCCCCCACCCCACTCAGCTGCCCCAGGAGCCCTGCCTGGAAGGAGCAGCAGAAGAGCAGCAGGTCCCAGGGGTGACCCAGCCCCAGCCAGGAAAGGGCCCCCCCCACCTGCCGTTCCCTGCCCCCAGCCCTGCATGGCCCCCCAGTTCACCCCGGCCCCCCAGAGCTCCTCTAATTACATAGCCATAAAGCACAAATCTCTAACGATCCAATTAGTAACGCCATTACCGCTCTGTCCAGGATTAAAATTACCAATTAAACTGCTGTCGATTTTATCATCACTTAGGCTCGACATGACCGGGGCACTTTGGGCCACAGAGGCCCATTAGGGGCCCTTGAGCAGGGGGGCCGGCCGGGGCCAGGGCTGCAGGTCTAACGCGACAGCTCAGAAGGGAGTCCTTCTACCCACCAGCCCAGGCATCCTGGTGCCCTGCCCCTGCCCCGTCCCCCAACATCGGGGACTCCGAAAGATCATAGCCCAGTTCCCTAAGGAACCAGAAGCGGCCAGGGGAGGAGGGACTTCTGCAAAACCAGCCTTTCCCTGGGCAGCACCTCCAGTCTGGGCCTACCTCACGTTCCCCTTGTCAAATTCACCCTGTCACGGCCATGTTTCAGTGCCTGAGTCCCAGGACGAGGAGCCATAAGCACTAATCTGAAAACCTGGCGCCCACATTCCCTGCCCCGTCTCTCTGCTGCCACAGTGCCCTCTGCCCACAGCCTCGAGGTGCCATCCTTACACAATGTCCCCACTGTGGCGGGCACCATTCTGAGGAGCTACTCACAGATCAGCGCCGTCCCTCTTCCAGGTGACAAGCAGATGCTCCTTTGGGGGGGCCCTCAGTGCCTTGTCTCAGCACAGGGGAGATCTTGGAGCACAAAGCCAGATCCCAGGGAACAGGCAAGAGCGGACCCTGCCTGGGGGTGGGGGAGTGAGCGCCCCGTCCCTGGAGGTGTGCAAACACAGGCTGCACCCAGGCCGCACGGTGGCAGATGGAGGCAGCAGCTCACACGGGGAGAAGGGTAAATATTGGGCTGGATGATTGAAGCCAGGTAAATAATTTGGTTCTCCTGAGAAAGAATCTGAGATGTCAGGATCTGAGAACCCCCGTGGGAGAGCCAGAGGGTTCAGTCCTCTGATCTCCAGCCCTTGCCCTAGTGGTGCTTCCACAACAGGAGAGGAGCAGGGGCAGGGAGGAGGTGGTGGGAGGGGCCTGGGCAGCTGGAGACGGGAAGGCAGGCACCAGCCTGAGAACTCAGACCAGGGGGTGTGCTGAAGGCTGCCGGTCCCCAGCATTGCAAGGATCCCTGCCAGTCCCCAGCATTGCAGGGACCCCTCTGAGACACCACCAGAGCAGTGACAGCGGGCATTTGTGCTCTGCCCTGTTCCCCAGGCTCCGTGCCCTCCCTGCCATCCTCCTCCTGTGCTCGTCCTGAGAAACAGGTACCCTTATTTCCAGGTGAGGCACCAAGACTCCAAGGTCCAGCAGCTTGCCCGAGGTCAGGCTGTTTCCCTCTCGGGTCTGATCCCAGAGGACATGTCCTGCCCCCTTGGCGGGGGCAGGGTGTGCCAGGTGGGGCCGCAGAGCCCACCTGCAGGGTCTGCACCTTTCAGCACCTGTGCAGCCCCTTGTTTAATGGAAGTTTACGTACAAGCTCTTTATGTCACACAGAGAAATGTGGAGAGGAGAGACAGGATTTGCCCCGCTCCAGAGGTGGCCAGACCCTGCAAGCAGAGGCAACCTCCCCCCACCCCGCCCCCCTCGGCCGATGCCTGGGCCAGCAGGACGTGGGGCCTCTTCTGGAGGAGCGGCCGCCCTGGGCAGATCGGTCGAGCATCTCATCAGAGGCAACAGACTGAGGCAGGGATCTGGGAGCCCAGAGCAATTAGGAGCTGCCTTGCGCCTGTCTCCTGCCAGCTGCCACAGCTGTCACTCAGGAAGCGGGCCTGGAGCAGGGGCTGGGCCCCTGATGCCCTGGCTAGTCAGCAGCCTGCCCAAAGTGGGAGACCAAGGCCCAAAGGGGACTAGAGACAAGGATGGCTCTCATTTCCTGGGTGGGACATCACCAAGTTCCTCTCACCCCTTCCCAGACTCAGTTTCCTCGACCAGGCCTTCTTCCCTAGAGCAGTGGTCCTAATCCTTGGAAGCTCCTGGGAAGCTTTTTTAAAAAGTGTCCTTGCCCAGGCCCCAGCCAAGGTGACTCTCTGGGGGTGGGGGTGGAGGGCCTGGGTGAGTGCCTGTGTCTATCTCTCCTGGGCCAAGTTTTTGCACTTATTGACACCAAACACTGCCCCAAGGACTAGAAGCTTCTCTGTTCATGTGGCCATGCCTCCCTCTGCCTTGCAGACCACTCCCGGGCTCAGGGAAGTGTGAGAGCTGGAAAGGGAGGCTCTAAAGGTCCAGTCTCTTAGCAACATGTCCCAGCACTGTGTGTTCCAGGGACAGAGGCACCAGGCACTGTCTCCTTCATCATCTCATCAGATCCCAGCAACGCCGGTTGGGTAGTGGCAGCATCAACCCTATTTTACAAAGGAGGAAACTGAGGCAGCACTGGGTGTCACACCCAAGGCGCGGAACTGGTAACAGCAGCCAGGTTTCATCCCAGCCACAATGGACTCCAAGTCCAGTGCTCTTTTTCCACCACCAAGTTGATTCTCAAGGAGTAACAAACTCAGGGACTTGTCTCTTTTACCCTGTTTCCCTCTGCCTCCTGCTCTGTCCTGTGTACCCCTGTCACCTGTGACAGCTGGGCATCTGAGGGCTCAGAGAGGGTGCCCAGGGCAAGGCAGGATCAGAGCAGATGGGGGCCTCTGGTTCCTGGCCCTGCCTCCCTCCCGCCTGGGTCTGCCTCTGCAGGTCTATAATTTCCATTATTCATCAAGTGACTGTGTAAGTTTGCCTGGACGATGAATATTTATTCACCTCCACACACTGTCCCCAGCGGGTTCTTGGAACAATATTGTTCCCTAGCCAAGGACCAGAGGCCAGAGCCTCTGCCCTCCCTGGATGCACCCCTCCCCCACCAGCACCTCCCTGCCTCCCCCAGTAGGCCCCAAGTTTGGGCAGGGCTGCGGTCAGCGGTCCCAGCAAAACCCTGAGCTTGGTGCTTGCCCTCTCTCCACTTTGGTCTCCTCCTCTGAACAATGGGTTCATGCATGGCCTGTTGGGCCCTCTCCGATCCTTCCATATCTTTACCGTGTGTGGCTTGGCCCCGGGCTGTGCCGGGAGCTCTCCCTGGTGCTGAATGTGGGTGGCGCCAGGATGCTGGGGAGCATGCTGGTTTTGAGAGGAGAGGGCTCCAGTCTCCGGGAGGGAGGCATCCAGCCTCTGGACAGGGTGGTCCCCACTTCTCTCCTCTTGCCTCCCTGCCACATGGTGGATTCTCCCAGAGTCACAGGTGGGTCACCTCTCCCAGGGTTTCCAGCACCCTGAGCCAAGGAGTAGTGGGGGAAGTCCGTGGAGACCCCTCTCTGGAGGGCCAGGAGTCTCCCGGTGGCACCCCAGGGAGTGCAGTGTGATGGCAGCGGCACCTTCCCCAGATGGGGGAGCGACAGACATAATTCACACCCTGCGATCTCGCCATCTGTTCCCCTGTGATGTGCAGAGGAGAGGACGGGGCTGCAGTGCCGAAGGGCGGGTGGGCTGGTGTGCCATCCTCCGTTCATTCATTCATTCTCTCGTTCACACTTTCAGCTGATGTTCATCCAGCCCCTGCCACCTTTCCAAGCCCAGCCCAGCTCTGTGCCAGGCACTCAGATCTGGGGGATGCAGACCCAGACCCTGCCCTCCAGAACTGAGTGGGGTTGTCTCACATCCCTGAGCTTTTGCCCATCCTGGCTCCTCCTCCTGGAGTTCCCTTGACTTGTAGTAAGAGCCACCATGTTCCATGCCTGAGCACTTCACGTGCAGGATCTAAGCATTCACTCTGTGTCTGGATGTGTTCCTATTTAACAGATGAGTAAGCTGAGGTTCAGAGACACCCAAAGGCACATGTCCAGCTCTGGGGTCTCCATGTAGAGCTTGTACTGCTCAAGGCACTGCCTCCCCCACCCCATGTCAGAAAAATTTCAAGCTCTGTTTCCGTGTCCTTCCTCTGCAAAAACTGCCCCCCGCCTCCAACCTGTCCTTCAGCAGACAGTGAGCTGTGGCCTCAGCCATGCTGCCCAGCCCTCTGGTGCATGCTCTGTGAGCCCCAGGTACAAGCAGCGCCCCCTCATCCTCTAATTCCCAGCCTGGCTTGCTCGCAGGACGTAGCACCCAGGAGCTGCCCACTGGAGAGCTGAGGAGGTCTACGAAGTTTCCCAGAGGAGGAGGAAGGGCAGGGAGAGAGCAGAATGGCCCAGAACCTACCCAGCTCCTGCCTTGAACTTGAACCCCTGCCCTACCTCATAATGGCTGCATAACCCAACCTGGTCCCTGATTGGGGATGGCCTTGACCGTGAGTGGGTGTGTGGCCAAACTGCCTTCAGAGCCTTAGGGGACTCTGTGCAGGTCATATGCACAGCCCAGGTGTAGCCCAGGTGCAGCTGGTGGCATATGGAAGCTCCCTGGACATATAGCCAGCTCTATGGGCCATGGCTTTACACCAGGGGGGATGACAGTGACTGGCCTGAGGTCAGGGACGGCCCAAACAGTGGGGTGCACCACGACCTTGGTGCTATAATCCCTTGGTGCTATAAACCTTGAGGGTCCTAACTGTTTGGCCTGGTGGGTGCCTGCCCCAGGGAGCAGCCTGGTCACAAGATGGTCACAGACCAAGACCAATGCCTGAAGGGAGGCCCATGTCTCCAATGGACACCCGCACCTTCCCTCAGCACAGACCTGCAGGCCCACCCACTTGATTTTTTTGCTTGATTTACTCAGGGACCGTTTCTGCCCGTCCTTGGAAGATTCTCGGCCTGTGCAGCATGGCCAGGAGCCACAGAGGATGCAGTGGGAGCTCTGTCAGGCGAGTGCCAACATGCTGTATGGCAGCCTCTTGGAAAGTCACCAGGAGCTGGGTTTCCCACCAGCCCCTCAGCAGGCTCCTGCCTACCCCCCCTCGGCGCAGGACTCCTGGTTTAGAGCCGGCTGGCCACGCAGTAAACACCGAACGAGTGAGCTGCTGCCATCCATGCTCTCCATCAATACGGTGCAGCTGTAATTATCAGGATTTCATGTTCCTCGGGGGGGGATTTTCATGCAAATAGGAAACTCCCAAGAGACACAGGGAGGCCCTGCCAGGCTCCTCACACATGTTACATCTCTTCACCCTCACCACTGCCCAGGAAGTAGCACTGCCACCCTCACTGCACGAAGGAAACTGAGTCCCCAGGAGGCTGAGGGAGGTGACTAAGGTCCTATGGCAGCATTCCCAGGTCTGTCTGGCTCCGAGGTCCAGGTTCTTTCTTCCCCATTCCTCTGCTCCAGCAGAAGACCCGAGGGAGCTCAAAGCACTCAGCTCCAAGGGTGGGATGTCAGACCCAGGAAAGGTGGATGAGGAGGGCTTCAGGTGGGGCTTTTCTGGGGCATCTCACACCCCCAGCCCCAGGTCCTAATGGGTATCCAGCTGGCCCATAGAGGCTGGGGAGACAGACAGATAACAGCTGGGGTCCCTCCTGGCTCCTCTGCAGGTTGTAGATGCTGCTGGGAGCCAAGTCCAGAGCTGTACCCAAGAAGTGCTAGGACCCAACACTGGCCCAGCCCAGCTCAGCCAGGGCTAGCATCTCTCCCTGAGCCCCTCTCCCCAGGCCATGAGATAAGGCTGTGATTAATCAGCGACAACACCAGAAAAATGTAATCAGCCTGGGAGGGGCAGGGCCGTGGCAATCAGCTTTCCCCCTGGGGCCGAGGGCTGATTGGACCAAAGGGGGCAGGGAGGTGGTTCCAATGGGGCCTCAAGGGGCAGGGTCCGCAGCTGGGGCCATGGCGAGGCCAGAGGGTCAACCCCTCCTCCATAAATATGCATGGACATCTGCGAACACAGGCCCACACCCGGGGGCTGCACGCTGCCCCCCACCTGCCCACGGGTTCCTGCCCTCCCCTCCCAGCTCACAGCCTTGGCACACACGAGTGTCCACACACACTCCCAACATGCATCCATCTGCATGTGGACTCGAAAACACACATACACACCCTCGTGGATAACAGATCCATGCACACACACGCTGCTCCCACGAACACCTGCCCCCTCACTCCACACGCACACATGCCCTGGGGCCTGGGAGAACCCTGCACGAGTATTAGGTCTAATGTGGAGCCATGTGAACTGACAAAGCCTCACACCAGTCCCTACAGGCACCCAGCCACCTCTCTGTCACCCACCGCCTCTGGGGCCTGGCTCCCTCTCTGCAGGCTGAGTGGTGGTGAGGGCTTGGGAAGGAGGCTCTACTGTTGGGGGCAAGGTCAGTTGTGAGGTCTCAGCCACAGGGCAGGGGAGCCTGCCCCAGACCTGTCCCCAGTTCCTGCCTGCTGGCCCTGCCCCATGACCTTGGTCAACGCCCTTCTGTCTCAGCCTCAGTTTCCCCACTTTGGAGCCTCTCCTGGCACCAACGGTGTGTGATTCTTGTCGAGGGCCCAGGTGCCTGGGGCAGACTTCCCCTCCCTGCCAGGTCTCTGGTCCTCAGTTCTCTGCTCTCCGTTCATGGGGGGGTGAGGCCAGCCAAGGGGCTGGAAGGAAGGGCCCCACCCCCACCCCACCTTAATTTAATCCTGGTGGCTGCGGACTTGGTTTGTGTGTGTGTGTGGGGGGGGGGGGGTTGGGGCTAGTGATCCTCCTCAGGGAGAAAGGGGAGACCGGGGCAAAGGGGAGAAGGAACCCCCGGCGGGCTAGGGGCGGCGGCGCAGGGGCCGGCGGCGGGAAGGGGCGGGCGGGGGTGGGGAGGGGGGAAGCGCGGAGGGGGCGGGCGGGCGGGGGAGGCGGGGAGCGCAGCCAGCGCGGCACAGAGCGAGCGAGCGAGCGAGCAGGGGAGGCGGCGAGAGCCGGAGCGGCGGGCCGGGCGGCCGCGCCGGCGAGCGGACGAGCGGACGAGCGGACGAGCGGGAGGCGAGCGGCGCGCAGCGCGGAGCGCGCGGGGCACCGAGAAGCGGGAGCGGCGGGCGCAGCGCGCAGCGGCCCGAGCGGAGAGGCCAGAGCGGCGCCGCCCCCGCGGCCCCAGCGGGGCCCCGGCCGGGAGCCCGACGAGGGAGGGGGTGGCATGGACCGGCGGCCCGGGGCGCGGGGGAGCTAGGCCCCCGGAGGGGCGCCCCCCGCCTCGCCGCCTCTGCCGCCGCCGGGCCGCCCTCCGCAGCCGCGCGCCCCGCCCGCTCCAGCCGCCCCCGGGGCCGCCGGCGGCCCATGAGCCCCGACCTCAAAGTTTGCGGCGGGCGGGCGGGCGCGGAGCCTCCAAGATGCCGTTCCACCCGGTGACGGCGGCGTTGATGTACCGGGGCATCTACACCGTGCCCAACCTGCTGTCGGAGCAGCGCCCCGTGGACATCCCTGAGGACGAGCTGGAGGGTGAGTGCCCCGCCGGGACCCCCGCCCGCCGGCCCTCCTACCTGTGCGCCCAGGTGAAGCGCGGTCTAGGGGCGCAGGGGCCGGGGGCTGTCTGCAGGTGCCGCCTGCCAGGTGGGCGCTCCAGCGAACAGCTGCGCGGGGAGGCAGGACGAGTTCGCACCCCTAGGCGCCGCGGTGGGGGGTCGCCAAGGCGGAGGGGCGGCCCAGCCCCTGCCCGCGTGGTCCCCCGCGCTGCGGAAACTTGCTGGGCCCCGCAGCGGGGTCACGGGGCCGCGCAGTCCGCGGTGACGGTGCGGCAACGCGACAGGTTGGGTTGGGGGTCTGAGCTGTGCCCCCCCGCACCGGCCCGGCCGGAGCACCCGCATCCTGACCCCCTCCTCGGCGCCTGCCCGCGGCTCTGCGCTCGCATTGACATTCCTCTCGTGTCGCTTTTAAAATCCAATCTGCTCGGGCAGCGAGAGAAGGGGAGAGGGCGACTGCCCTGCTCTTGCCGGCGGCCGGGCTGCCCCAAGCCCCTCTTGCGGCCATAGCCCCTTCCCCACAGCCCTGCGGGGACCCCCAGCCTGGAGCGCCAGGAAGGCGGCCCGGGAGGTGGTGGCGACAACAAGTGGCCAGATTGGGCGGCTTGGTCACGATAAGCAAGCCTGGTAGGGAAAGGCAGAGAGGCTGGGACCTAAATCTGTCCTCTTGGACTCCCTTCACCTCTGGACATGAATGGGGACCTTAGGCAGTCTGCTAGGCGAGATCAGGGCAGATGGCAGAGGCCAGGGGCCCCGGACAGAGGATTCTCAGGAGCAATGAGACCCCTGGGGCCTGCGAGCTCTTTCTCTACTGGGCTGGGGGCAAGTGCTCAGATTTCCCCTCCCCCCAGACTTCCTGGGGCCCCATATGGAGTAGAGTGAGGGGCTCTGGGCTGATAGGAGTCTTGGCCCCCTGGGATCCGCTTGTCAGCTGTTGGGGGAGGGGCTGCGATCACCCAGAGGGTGGGCCTCTCTTCAGATACCTTAGGTTCAGGGGTCTCTGAGGTCTGGAGCTCAACAGGGCCTTTGGGGGTGCAGCTGAGACACCAGCACAGTCAGGGATGATGGTGGGAGTACAAGCCATGGAGAGAGGTCCAGCCTCTTCCCCCAGCCCTGGAGGGAGCAGATCTTGGGGCGAGTCAGATGGGATCAGGGGGAAGATCAAGGGGAGAAGGCAGCTACCCCCACCCCCACCCCACCCCCAACCCCGCACTGCACCACGGACTGCGAGCCACCTGCTTCTCGCCAAGTCCCCCTGAAAGCCTCCAGAGGTTGGGCGAGCCATGGAAATGGGGTCTGGTGGCTGATGCGGGCAGGACAGATGGATGGGTGCTGCTGCTGGGTCTCTGGCCTTGAATTCCAAAGCCCAAGTCCCTGCCCTGTCTGGGCGGAAGCCCAGGAACCAGAGTCTCATCCAGGGCCGGGAGAAGGAGGCAGTATGATGAGGGGCGAGAGGGCAGGGGGTGGGGCAGAGGCTGTCTCTTCCCTAACACTGTCTTCTTCTACCCTGGGCCACCCCAGGCCTCTCACCAGTTTCCCCTCCACATGCCCTGATCCGTCCCTTCCTCCTGGCCACACGGGCAGGGGTAAACCTTGTCCCCCCCACCACACCCCAGGCAGCTTTCACCTCGTTCCCTCCTTTTGCTCCCAGCCCCCCACCATGACCCTGACAGCCCTGCTGTGGGCCTCACTGGTCCCTCCTCTCCTGATCTCCCATCTCCTAGCCCTAGAGTTCAGACCCCAAGGAAGGGGAGAAGCTGAGAGGAGGCTAGGGTGCAGGGGTGAGCAGGGCACAGGGCGGGCCGTGCAGGGCCAAAGAGGCCGCAGGCTCCCCTTGGACCGCATGGCGGACGTGCTGGCAGGAGCCCAGGAACGTTAGTCACCAGCCACACCAAACGCACTCCCTCCTTCTCTCCTGTCCCCTTCTCCCGGGCCCTGTGGAGCAGAGGGGCCTGGCACAGGGGGCGTCTGAAGGGCAGGAGGGGGCCACGGAGTAAGCGGATGCCTGGTGGCCCCAGCCCACCCCCCGGCCTGCGGGCAGCCATGGATGAGGACGAGAAGTCCTCTGTGATCGACTCCCTTCTTGACTGCAGGCGCTCTGGAAGCCCTTCTCCTAGGAGACCAAGTCTCTGATGGGAAGGGTGGCCATCCATGGCAAATATCCCCCCTCTGCCCCCTCCACCTTCCCAGTGCCCCATCAGTGCTTCTGCCCCAGGGTAGCCTGGGTAAGACCCAGGCCCTTTGCTGGGAGGATGCCCATCACTGGGGGAGCCACATGTGCCAAGGAGAGGAAGCCCGGCGGCTTGGGATGAAACGCCGCAGACAGTACGTGGCCTGCCTGCAGAAATCCAGGGGGCGGTTAGTCCAAGGGGTAGGAGGACTAGGAAGGGAGGTGGAGAGCCCTGGGTTAAGATGAGGGCTTCCTGGACAAGCAGTGGTGGGTTTGAGTCTCTGCTCCTTCAATGTATGGAGTGACCTTGGGCAATCATTTGCCTCTCTTGCCTCGGTTTCTCCATCTGTAAAAGGGGATTGGCATTGCCCCTCCCCAGGGCTGCCGGTGACAGAGGATGTGATGGAAGTGCTCAGCACAGGGCCTGGCATGCAGTAGGGGCTCGGGGACCGGGGCGCAGCAGTGGAGAGGCTGAGGGGTGGGGGTCAGGGAAGGAACCCAGGGTGTGCAGGGGGCCAGGCCAGAAAGGCAGGCTGGGGGAGAGGGTGGGGGGAAAAGGCCTTGAAGGCCTGGCAGAGGCACCTGGGGACCCCTGGATGGCAGGTGGCCGAGTAGACGTGGCTGAGCAGAGCTGGCCTGGGTCCCCCAGCACCCCTTGAGGCAGAGATACAGGATCTCCCAGATTCTCCCTAAGATACACACAGCAGAGCACCCCCCACCCCCACCCTGGGCCTGTGGCATCTCCAAGGCTGACCCCAGTGGCACTGACAGACTTGAGCACCTGAGGGTGGAAACTGGGGCAGCTGCCCTCTCTCTTCTCAGAGAGAGGAGGCGGGAGACCTACGGACAGGCAGGCAGCCACCAGGGCAGGGGTCTGGGCCTGACACTTGACCTGCCTAGTCTGACCGTGGAGCCTTCATTGAGCGTGGCCAAACGGGCATTTGGGGTACAGGGGGCAGGAAAGTCCCTTTTCCTGCCCCTCTTCCCTGCAAGCCCAGTAGCCGCCTCTGTGCAGGCCGGAATCTCGGGGAGGCCAAAGTGCTGGGGCGCGGGGCCAATGCCACGGAGAGCGGCTGTCATCACAGAGGACGGACACTGCCCCCCTCAAGGTGACCTTCCGCCCACGCACCCTTCTCGGGGCTCTGGCTCCCTGACAGTGCTGGCGTCCCTTGGGGCCGCTGGGGACGCGGGCCCTGACGCAGCTCCACGGGCTGGGGAGGGGATTGAGGGTGTCCGGCTGGAGGCGGCAGGTAGGGACCAGTGTCGGCCTGGAAACCCAGAGGCCCTGCCAGCCCTTGCCTGGGCCAGGCGTCCCCATGCCAAGATGGAGCACGGCAGGCTTCCCCGGGCCTCATGGAGCGGGAACAGAGTGAGGCTTTCGGGGAAACGCGCCCAGCTGGGATGTGCCGGTGGCGGCAGCAGCAATAGGACAGCCATGCACCCACCCCACTCGGGGAGCCCCCAGCACAGTCCAGGCCTCAGTGACGGGGCAAGAGTCACATTCCCATCTCCCAGGCAAGGCTCTCGAGGTTCAGAGAGGGAGGTGCTTTGCCCAGGTCGATCCGCCGCTGAGCGGCAAAGCCAGGCTCCAAGCCCGGGCCCCCAAGTCCTGGCACCAGCCAACAGGAAGGCTAGCCTGGTGTCGGAAGCTCCCCTAGTCCTCCCTCTCCTTCCGGCTCTGCTGGACCGTCTGGGACGTTCTGATTTATAGCATCCTGTTGTGAGCCAGGCCCAGCCTGGCCGAGCACCTACATGCTTGATTTTCTTATTTAGTCGTTGCCGCAACCCCATTGTACAGGTGAGCAAACACCCGCTCAAGGGCCCGCAACCAGGATGGAGGAGAGCTGGGTTCTGACCCTGCGTCTGTGTGACATAGTGCTGATTCTCTGGCCAAGAAGGTGATCCCTGAACTTGGCCTCAAGAATCAGCTGGGGCTGGGCCACAGCTCTGAGCAAAGGCGAGGACACAGAGCAAGACTGAGGTGTGAGCGGGCATGCCAGGGAGGAGTGGCTGAGGGGACACGTGGGTGGGGAGGTGGCAGTCTTTGGATTGACCAGTGGTCTTGGGAGGTTAGTCTTGCCTGAGAAAGGGCCGCCCCTGGGCCTGTCGCCTGCCCGCGGACCCCAGGATTCACCTGCCCTCCACTGTCTCCTGTGCGTTTTCTCAGGACTTTTAGAAGGAGGTCAGGGGCTCCAATGGAAGCAGCCCTGGACTCTGGGAAACACACCTGGCCCCTTTCAGGGTGGGAGGGTCCCCTGAACCCCAACTCATTGCAGGGGAGAGAGCCAGCACCCACTGCAGCCCCACTGTGGGTCCAGGGTTTTACCATCCCACCCTGAGGTTTCCCAGCCGAGGACCCAGAAAGATGGGGTGCCTGCCCTGGGTTCCCACTTCCCCAAACCAGGCCTTGACCCAGGGGTCTGAGGATGGTTCCCCACACCCCTGGCTTCGGCTTGATCCCCCTCTTCTGTGGTGGCCCATGGAGTGAGGGTGTCCTCGGGCTGCACGAGGGGACAGGCAGCGTCCTCAGGCTTCCCTCCTGGTTCTTGGCTGCTTGGGGAGTAGAAGCAAACGCTTGCCCTCACTAGGGTCGTTTGCAAACTATGAGTAAATGGGCTCCGAGCAATGACCCCACACCAAGCAGAGCATGAACTTCTGCTCAGCTCCTTTGTGTGTGTGCTCCAGATGGGTGGGCTCCCCGAATCAGTCATCCATTCACTTAACCATGTATCAGCAAATGGTTATGCTTGGATGATGGGCACTGTTCCAGGTAACAGGGACCCAGCGGTGAACGAGACTGACCCGGCTCCTGCTCTCATGGCATCTCAGAGTTCACAATCCGGTGGGTCAGGAAGGAATCCTTGGGGGGAAGAGTGGGGTCTGTGGGAGCCCAGAGGAGGGCCAGAGTCAGCTGGAGGGCAGGGAGGGCGCCAGGGAGGTAATGCCATCCATGCTGGCACCAGGGATGCACAGAGTTGACCATGGTGAGGGGAAGAGCATTCCAGGCAAGAGGAGCCTCGTGTTCAAAGGCCTGGAGGTGGAGTAGCCCTGGCGCCCACCAGGACTGAAAGGGCCCCTAGGGCTGGAGTTCAGGATGCCTGAGGTGGGCAGAGCCTGTGGCTGGGTCAGGAGGTCAGCAGTGCCCGCCGGAAACCTACGTGTGTGTGTGTGTGTGTGTGTGTGTGTGTGTGTGTGTGTGTGTGTGTGTGTGTGTGTGTGGAGGGTCGGGCAGAGGATTGGCCTGGCTGCATGCTCAGTGCCTGCCTCGCGACCCAAAGATTCCCAGGTGATTGGAATCCGCTCAGCAGTCCCTATCACTGCTGGGCCTCTGCTCACATACCTCTGAGGATGGGGAGCTCACCACCTCCTCGGTGGTCCAGGAAAACTCTGGATGGGAGTTGGCCTGGAGTTCCCAGGGCCCAGTGTTTACAGAAGCCCCTGGACCTGGCCCAGATCTCCCTTCCCAGCTGCTCTCCTGGCCAAGCGGCCACTGGTTAGGAGACCAGGTTCTCAGGCCCTGCGTGGATTGAGTGGGGGCCGTCCAGAGTCAAAGGGTCTGGGAACCTAGGCAACTCAGGTGTGGCCCACTGACTCTGTGTTGGCCTGCATGTCAACTGGAACCTCCAGGCCTTCAGTACAGACACAAGGTGGGCAGAGCCTGATGAAGTTTGGGGCTTCAGCCCAAGCCACCTTGGTGTGTGGCTTGGGACACATGGCCACCCTCTCTGAACTATAGCAGGCCCAGCAGAAGCAGGGAATGACCCCAAGGTGTGGGATCCCACAGTCAGTTTCAGGGGCTCACAGACCCCTCCTAGGCCAAGCCTGTGCCAGCCTAATTCCTGCCCTCAGCAGAAACAGCCCTGACCCCACGCTGGCCACCTAGCCTCTCTGGGCCTGATTTTCCAGGTGTGCAGCGTGGAGCATCTCATCTGTCACTCCTTCCAAATACGCGCGCACGCATGCACGCTCGCACGCACGCATACGCCCGCCAGCCCGCAAGCTCATGAGCTCACCTCTTCCTGCTGAGGTCCCGCTGGGGGAACAGCTCAGGCAAAGGCAAATTGAGCATGGAGACCCCCGGGAGCTGGAGTAGACTGAGACTCCCTCCCCACCGACGGGAAATGCTCTGCAGGACCCTTCTTGGGCTAACAGTGAAAGGACAGCAGGCAGAGAAACAGGTGAAAAAAGGGTGAACGGGGAGAGGTTAGGACCCTCAACCCTTCACAGCTCCTAGATGTCCTGGGTAAAACCTTTTCATCCTCATGCCGCTACTGCCCGTTTTACTGTGGGTAAGACTGAGGCTGGCCCAAGGTCACTCATCGGGTTGCTTTTTCCCAGGCTCCCAGCCCAGTGTCTTGCGCCCCACTCTGGAGTCACCCAGCTCCTCAGACCTGTACAATGGGGGGAGTGACCCCCACACCTGAGATGGCCCGTGCCTGCCGCAGCCCCTGCATCCATTCTCTGTCTTCCCCCAGCCCTTGGGCTCCGGGAGGCAGTCTGCTCTGAGCTGTCAGACCATTAGCCCAGAGCCGCGGCTGCCTCGTGTGGCCGCCTCATGTATTAAGGAGCTGAGCCCGGGAAGGAAGTGCGATGGGGATGGGGGTGGGCAAGGAAGCTTCGGCAGCTCCGAGGCGACCAGCTGCGCAGTGGCCCGGTGTCCTCCCCTGCACAATGGGACCCGTGGTACTGGCCACACGGGGTCGTCGTGAGCACGCCTGGAGAGGCTGTGGGAGCCTGGCACGTGGAGACCCCCGGGGCGGTCTTCTCACTGCCGCGGGGCCTGGGCACCTTTGCTGCCGGCTTGGCCTGCCCTGAGCTCCAGGGAGGCAGTGCTGTAGTGGACTCTTGGGCTCCCAGCCAGTTGTTTCTGACCAGACTTTCAGGCTCTGGCGGGCTGGGGGTGGGAGGGATTCTCCATCCCAGGCTCAGGCTGCGGGATCTGGGATTCTGGGAGTCTGGGGAGTGGGGTGTCGGGGACAGGGGTGAGGTCCCGGTCTGCTCTTCTCCTCCTGCAGAGATCCGAGAGGCCTTCAAAGTCTTCGACCGCGATGGCAATGGCTTCATCTCCAAGCAGGAGCTGGGCACGGCCATGCGCTCCCTGGGCTACATGCCCAACGAGGTGGAGCTGGAAGTTATCATCCAGAGGCTGGACATGGACGGTGAGCCCTACCCCCTGCCTGTTTCCTCACCCTTCGCCCGGGGGGACCAAGTCTGGGACCTGAGCCACTGGGACTGCGCTCACAGGGGGCTTGTCACTGTCACTCTCCGTGCTCCCAGCCAGCCTTCCAAGCCCGTGGCTTGGGTTTGCAGCCAGGTCTGGCCCCATTTCTCAGCCTGGAGAACTGAGGCCAGAGAGAGTGTGACAGCCCCAGCCACACCGAGAGGTTGGAGACTCTGCCTCTCTCGCTCTGTATTCCAAGAAATTTTTTTAAGGTTATTTTTAATTTTTACTTTTTAAATTAATTAATTTATTGGCTGCATTGGGTCTTCATGGCTGCACGTGGGTTTTCTCTAGTTGCGGCAAGCGGGGGCTACTCTTCATTGCAGTGTATGGGCTTCTCATTGTGGTGGCTTCTCTTGTTGCGGAGCACGGGCTCTAGGTGTGCGGGCTTCAGTAGTTGTGGCACACAGGCTTAGTTGCTCTGCAGCATGTGGGATCTTCCTGGACTAGGGGTGGAACCTGCGTCCCCTGCATTGGCAGGCGGATTCTTAACCAGTGCGCCACAAGGGAAGCCCTCCAAGAAAATTTTGAAGTCCAGAAAAGTAGAACGGATATACTAAATAACCCAGTTCCCGTCACCGAAAATAAAAAATCAATTCAGTTGTATTTGCCACCTGACATTTAATTAAAGAAAAACTCATAAGAACCAGTAATGCCCGGTGCCCTCCGCTCATCCCCCTCTTGCCGTCTCCTCTCCACTCAGAGAGCAGGTGATGACCTGGACAGGTGGTCCCCCATCCAGAGTTTCATTTCCTGTCTGTGTGGTGGGGAAGATGTCTGGCCCAACACCCGCTCCAGCACAGCAGCAGGGTGCTGGGGAGCCGTGCAGGGTCCAGAGTGAACTGTGTCCCCCACACGCGAGGCCCGCTCAGGGCCTACCTGCTGCACTCCACCTCCACGTCGTCAGGTGGGGCCTCAGTACACTCGGTGGCTTCAGCACCAGCCCAGAGCCTGGCACAGGAGGCTCTGAGGAGGGGACCTGCCTGAGGCCCCACAGTGGCCCACGGTGCCCAGGTGCAACCTAACTGGCTGACTGGAGCTGTGCCCGCTCTAGGTGACGGCCAAGTGGACTTCGAGGAGTTTGTGACCCTCCTGGGACCCAAGCTCTCCACCTCGGGGATCCCAGAGAGGTTCCACGGCACTGACTTTGACACCGTCTTCTGGAAGGTACGCCCTGGCTGATAGGGACCCAGGGCTGTGCGCACAGTGGAGGGCTGTACTGGGCCAGCGAAGGGTCGGGCCCACAGCGTAAAGGTCCCCGGGGAGGCTGGTGTCGGTCAGGGACTCAAGGAATGGCATGAGTGGTCCCCAGCCCTCCAGAACCTGGAGGCTTGTTGCTGGCTTGTGTGGCTGCATGTGCTGGGTAGGGACTGTGGTGGCCAGAGCACCGTGTCTCCCCCCACCCAAGTGTGACATGCAGAAGCTGACTGTGGACGAGCTGAAGCGGCTGCTCTACGACACCTTCTGTGAGCACCTGTCCATGAAGGACATCGAGAACATCATCATGACAGAGGAGGAGAGCCACCTGGGCACGGCAGAGGAGTGCCCCGTGGACGTGGAGAGTGAGTGACCCACCCCGGGAACCCACGGGCAGGCCGACGGCTCGGGCAAGGGAGGAACCAGGGGCTTGCGGAGGGGGGGCTGGGGGCCTCCTTGCCTGCCCCAAACCTGGCGTCCCCGTGTGCCCCGCGGGACGAGCCCACGTGCAGGCGTGCAGGCGGCTCCTGAGTCCATCGCTTGACTGTCCCCTTCTCTCCCTGGCGCTCCCCGGCGGTGCGTGGCCACAGCCTGCTCCAACCAGCAGATCCGCCAGACGTGCGTGCGCAAGAGCCTCATCTGCGCCTTCGCCATCGCCTTCATCATCAGCGTCATGCTCATCGCAGCCAACCAGGTGCTGCGCAGCGGCATGAAATAGGCGCCCCAGGGGGCCCGTCTGGCGCGCGGGGCACGGGGCCCCTCCACACCCACCGCCGCCTGCAGTCCTCTCCCTCCGCCGGCTCCCTGGGCCGCTGCCACGTGTACTTCGGGGCCTGGGCATCCAGCAGCACCACCCCACCTGCCCCACAGGCCTCGCATGGAGCTGTGGCCCGGCTGCAGCTGCGGCTGCGGAGGGCCTGGCGGTGGCTCTGGGGATGGCCCCCGCCCCGCCTGCACCCTGCCCGTGCCCCACCCTGGCCTGTATGTAGCACTAACTCTTCCTGCTGTCCAGGGGCTCCTGGGAAATGAGGAGGAATTTGCACAGGGCCCAGTAGCCGCAGGTTCCTTACGCAGGAGGAGGCACCGTGTGACCAGGGCCACATGGCCAACCCAACCCTGGCCCTGAGGTTTGCCCAGGGCCATGGCGGAGGAGTGCAGGGGACAGAAAGCCTCCTCTTGGAGGCGTACATGAGGCTGGGGTCTCCTGAGCCCTTCTCCCTGGCATGGCCTGAGGAAGCCCCTGGCCTTCTTCTGAGTCCCTTCCTCTGATCTTCCTTAGACTCAGACCCAGCCCTCCTCCACACACCCACTAGGGCTAGAGAATCAGCCCATTTCAAAGATGAGGAGCCTGAGGTTCAGAGGGCTTCTAGATCTGGCCTCAGTTCCCCCATCAATGGCGATTTTTAGGAAGGACAGAAGCTCATGGAAGATGGAGCATCTGAGGTGGCCCAGCAGCCACC
Organism: Hippopotamus amphibius kiboko; assembly: GCF_030028045.1. Taxonomy (NCBI): domain Eukaryota; kingdom Metazoa; phylum Chordata; class Mammalia; order Artiodactyla; family Hippopotamidae; genus Hippopotamus; species Hippopotamus amphibius. The sequence continues at coordinate 4,718,591 of NC_080193.1, read as the reverse complement.
CCACCCACTGGGCCCCCCCCACCAGAGGCCACACTGCCCACCAGCACCCCAGCACAGAATCTAGAACTGGAAGGCAGTTGAGGCAGGAAGCAGAGCTGGGGCCTAGAGGCTGCGAATCACCTGAGAAGCCTATGTGGTCTCCCTACTGACCGGGGGGCTCCTCCAGGCCAGAAGCCACCCCTGGTGTCAGTGCCGGGAAGCTCAGCCAGGCTGCCCTCCCAACCCAGGGCCTGTCCTCCTGGGTGGCCCACTTCTCCACACCACCCAGGTCAGAGACCCAGCTCCCATCCCTGCCCCATCTCATGCTCAGGCACCCGCTCAGCATGGGCAGACGTAGGGGCCGGGATGGCAGACCGAGTCCTCAGCTCCCCTGCCCAGATCCGGAGCTACGTCTCACCTGGGCGAGTCACAGCCACACTGGCCGCCCCCTGCCCAGCTGTGCAGAACCTCTGCCGGCCCCCAAGGGAGAAAGGCGCCAAGCACCAGCCGCCCTGGGGAGGACCTCACCTCGCCCCAGCACTGCCCATCAGCTGACCCCAGGCCAGAGCATGGAGCGGAGGGCGCCCGGAGAGAGGCAAGAGCAGCCGCACCACTGTGGTGACAGACTTTCTTTATAAACATCCGGAAGGAAGTCTTCTCAAGATATCCTGTGGGGGGTGGGGGGTGGGCAGGTGGAGCTGCCTGGCGCAGAGCCGGGACCAGGCCTGCACCTGGCTGGGGGGGACGCTTAGGCCTCCGAAAGGCCAGGCCAGGCCCAGTCTTTAGTTTCAGATGCTCCATGGGGCACAGCAGGAGGGGGCCTGGGTGTCCACCGTATAAGCCCTTATCTTGATTGTGGCTGACTTGAGGGCTAACTAGGCAGCGGTGAGGGACTCAGCCCCACTGGACGCTGGGCTGCAGGGGCCACCCCCTGGGCGGGGGTGCCCGCAGGGATGGAGGCAGCTCCTGGACTGGTGGCCAGCCCACGGGGTACTGGAAGATGGTGGCTCTGATGGGTTCAGCCCTAGAGAGAGAGAGAAGGACAGAGAATTAGAGTGGGGCACAGCCCAGGCCCAGGCCCAGGCCGAGGCACCCCCCACCCCCAAGCTCACCCTCCCTGCCACCCCAGCTGTGGGGTGGGGCAGCTGCCTGTATCACCTTTCTGGAAGGCAGAGCCTCAGAAACATGCAGACCCTCTGAGCCAGCCACCTCACCTCTAGGAATGAGCCCAAGGAAACAGTGGGGTTGTGGGCAGAGAATGAGCTCTAAGACATGGAAATAACCTAAGGGTCCACCTGTGGGGGACTGATTAAATATCTATGCACGTCCACAGCAGAGAATGCTATGCAGCCTGCGTGAGAATTAAGGCACTTATATGCACTGACGAGGAAAGCTGTCATGACATACTGTGTGAATAGGGAGAAAAAGCAGCTTATAAAATAATGTATATAGCATGATACTATTTTTGTTTAAAGATATATAACATATAAATGCATAAAAAAAACCTGGAAGACACAGCAAAATGTTAACAGTGGTTCTATCTGCGTGGTGCAATTATGGGTGATTTTTTAATTTCTTTATACTTTTCAAGAAAAGTTTTACAAGCACGCAAAGCCTTTGAAATCAGAAAAAAATATTGTCTAAAATTTTTTTAAAAGCCTCATTTCTCATGCTACTCACTCTCCTTCCCCTGAAGGTCCACCGCCCCCAGAGCTACCTCCTGGGACCCGGGGCCTGTTTGAAGCACCCACCCTGTGCGCCCAGCCCGGGGCAGCCCCGTCCCAAGGGAACGGCCTGAGGCACAGAGGCAGCCTCCCCACAGCGGCTCCACATTCCAACCCTTCTGGACTGGACCCCACTCAGGCTGCCGCTCCAGGGCTGCACTGCCCCTCAGGCTACTTTGAGAGCGCACTTGGGAGCGCACGTCGCCCCTGTAGGACTGGAGCTCTCCAAGGGGAGAGACCGGGGGATGGCGTGGCGTCCATCTGCTCCCGGAGTGCCCAGAGCCGGGCCTGGTGCAGGGCGCCACCCAGTGAGTGTTTGTTGATGACAGACAGCCACACGGAGTGCTCTTACCGCCTGGACACTACTCTGGGCCAGAGGAACCCCAAGAATCCTCACGTGAACCCCATTTTATAGATGAGGCAACGGAGGTGCATGGAGTCAGTCATGGGCCCAAGTGACACAGTCTGGGCTGGGGGGTGAGGGGCTGGAACGCCACCTGTACGTGGTCCCAGGTGTTGGCCCGTCCTGCTTCAGCCCCCAGCCCAGCCCAGCCCACCCCCAGGCCCTGCTTTCAGTGAAGGTGAGGCCCCGGCAGCTCCGGGAAGGCTCAGGGGCCCGGTGGCCAGGCCTCTGCAGGAAGGGAGTGTCCCAGGCCCTCAGAGAGGTTTGGAGGCTCAGCCGGCCACTCCTCTCAGGCCTGACGCACTGCTGGACCCAGAGCGAGGGCTTCGGGCAACCCCGGTGCAGCCTCTGGGGCCTCCCGTGGCGCGAGGACAGGGGAATCCCTGCTCGGCTGCCCGCTGCCCGCTGGAAAGCGGCTCCAAGCATGATTTATGGCACCGGGGAGATTTCATAATCTCCACCAGCCACAGAGGAGGGTGGGCGTGGGGGAGGCCCCGGCTGCCAGCCAAGCCCCGGCTCCCCATGGGGCCGGGGTGACCGCAGTTCTCCACAGAGGGTGTGATCCGTCCGAGAGCCCTTACGGGAGCCTCAGGCCCTTCCTCTAGGTCACAGGACAGACTCCAGGCAGCCGGGCCTCCTGCCAGGAGACGGGCACGTCCCCCGGACCTCTGACATGCACGCCCCCAGCCCTCAGAGCGCGCCCCTCCAGCCCGCACAGAGCAGATGGAGACATAGATGCACAGGACTCTGCTCCTGGTTTCTCTCGTGGCCTGTCTGCCCCGTCACAGGGACAGGGACAGCTCTCTTTCACGTATCCCCAGCCATGGTCCTAATTAGAAGGACAGAGTCTTAGGGAGGCGCCTGGGCCAGAACAGTAGCACGGGCTCTGAGAGGGTGCAAAGGGGGAGATTCAGATGGATAAAGTCGCCATCTGAAGAGCCAACAGTGGCAAGCAGGGACGCGTGCCGGCCTACAGGGATTCGTCCGCTTGTCGGAGGCCAGCCCCTCCCTCCCGCCACCATCCGCTGCCGGCAGGTGCCTCAGGGTCAGTCTGCTGCGGGGGCGGGAGCGCACGATGCACCAGGCTGGGGCCCCATCGCGCCTCCACCTCCCCTTTACAAGGACGGTTGGCCTGGCTCACCTTGAGGGGGGCTCCGTTCAGCCTGTAATTGAGCCCTTGGGTCTGGGTGGGCCAGGCAGCCATCTGTGCCCTGCGTCCCGGGGTGGGGAGGGGGAGGAAGCAGACACCCAGAGAGGAAGAGGGGCCACAGACCCGTCCCCACGAGGCCCCCACGGCACGAACACTCAGGAATCGTCCTCCAGGCTGGGACCCTGCTCCTCCAAACGCTCTCTCGTGCAGCCAACGCGTCCTGAGTCCGTGCCAGGCCGATGACAGTGTGAGCTCAGGGCCGTGAGCGGGAGGCCGGGGGTGGAAGGGGAGATGTCTCAGCGAAAGCTTGAAGGATGAGTCTGACTTTGCCAGGCAGACGTGGCGGGGAGGGCAGTTCCAGGCAGAGGAGATAGTGCGCACAAGGTGCCCCCAAATCAGAAATGCCCACCACATCTAAGAAGCCACCAAGTGTCCGGCAGGATGGACACAGAGGCCAGATGCAAGAGGTGAGAAGATGACCCCCAAGGGCCATGGAGGCAGCAGGCAAGTTCCCCCAGGCCCTGCGAGCTGGGTGTGGAGTCCAGGCTACCCTGAGGGGGAGGAAGCCCAGGAGGATTTCAGCAGGGGCTGGGGCCAGGGAGTGTTCTAGAAGCTGGTTGGGGCTGTTGTGTGGAGGACGGACTGGAGGAGCAGAGGTGAGCAGGAGACCAGGAGGGGCTGCCGTAACGTCTAGGAGAGCCAGGGTGGACGAAGGGCAGAGAGGGCACTGTTTCTGCAGGGCTGCCTTGATGGCAGGAGACTCGGGGAACAGAGAGAGGCAGCCTGCTGGCTGGAATCCACCTCCCTGACATGTGGGGGCCAGGGATGCAGGGACAGAGCCCAAAGCCTGTGGGCCGCAGGGTGTGGGTATCATCGTTCATGAGACCAACCTGAGGGGAGAGGACTGAGGGAGACTGAGGCTGTGGTGGTAAAAGCAATGATAAATGGTCACCTCCCTCTCAACAACCTCCTTTTCTCAAGGCTGGACTGGCCTGCTCTGCCCAGAGAGTAATTCATTTTGGCTCCAAGCCCTCAGGAGGCAGGCAGACAGGTGCCAAGGCACAGAGAACAAGTGGAAAAGCAGGTCCCCTGGAAAGGGCCAGGTTGGGTGGCCAGAGGGAAAGGAGCCCGGGGACAGGGTTCAGACTCCCTAGAGCCTAAGGTGGTCCCCAGTGGCAGGCCCTAATCCAGAAACGGTCGCTGCACGCCCACAGCCGGCTACTGCCGCTACCGCCGCAGACTTCCAGCTGGACGGGGCCTTCAGCCAGCCCTCGACATGGTAACATAGGTGGCCCAGGGTCCAGAGCCAGGGCAGGGGCCTAAGATCTCTCTCAAGTGACAGCTGAGTGCTGCTAAGGGTAGCAGGTGTGTGACCAAGGCGGTCACAACCTCCTGGAGGGGTTGAGATTCCTCGGCTACAAACTGGGGGCGCCAGGCCGGGGCTGAGTGCCAGGCACACCGCGGCACCAGCACACCTGACTGTCGTGTGCGCCCCGCTCCTCCTGCGACTCTGGACCCGTCGCTCCGCCTCCGTTTCCCCCTCTTGTCCCCTAGTGCTCTGAGGCTCATGGCCACAGGCATGCTGCCCTGGAGAGTGCGGGCACACACCTGCCCCTAGGGAGGGACTGTGGGGCACCCGGCTCCACCCAGCCACATGCGTACTCCAGCCTTGGCCCTCAGCACAAGCCCCGGGGGCCCAGACCTCTGGGGCTCCCTCCCCGCAGAGGAACCGCCAAGCCAGAGCAGGGATGTGGCTGGGTCCAGAGAGCGGGGCGAGCGGGGGAGCCCCCAGAGCTCTCTGAGCGGCCTCAGCTCCAAGCCTGGGGTGCAGCACACAGGTCCCTGGACCAGTCCCGAGGAGGGGCGCCCACACCACCAAGACCACAACTGCTTCAGCCAGGACCAGAAGGAAGGGATGCCACACTCCAACACAGGAGTCACGACTGTGCTATATATTTTCAGGGTCGGGGACAAACTGGACACAGGTTTATAAACAAAGTTAATTTTAAAATAGCTTAACAATGTCTCCTCACTGAGGCATGGAGAAGGCAAGAAGCTTGGCCCTCACCCCCGGTGGAGCCTCAAGGGACGGCCTCACCCCACAGACTGTCCCAGCCAGGCCGCTGTCCCACGAGGCCACACCACAGAGATCACCGGGTCCGAAGCCCCAGTGCAGGGCGGGAAAAGAGGCAGCCCGGCGCGGGGTGACTTTACCAAGTCAGGCAGCTCACGAGCACATCCTTTAGCCCTTTTCCTCCCTTCTCTCTTTCTCAATACCTGGTGGAAGACCCCAGGAGCGCTGGCTTTGGTCTTGGCTGTGACCTTGAAGAGGAGAACTTGGGATGGCGCGCAGCACACACCTGCAGGCCCCTGACCCAGGACGCTTCCCATACAAGGGGTGAAGGGCACCCCATCTACTTCCACGCATCCTGAGTGCTGGGCCCAGGCAGCAGCTGGGCCAGCCCCACCCCAACCCCCTCCTCAAGGTGGCAGTGGGACAATGACAAGGAGCCTGTCACAACTCCCGTGCAATCCCAGCGCTGCCTGCTCTGAGCTGTGTGCCCTGGACAAGTCACACCAACCTGTGAGCCTCACTTCCCCTTCTGCAGGGTCGGGGCAACCATGCCTATCTGGCAGGGCCTAGAGGGCACCGTGTGGTGACTGGTGTACTGGGGCCTCAGTAACCACAGTCAGGGCCCCCCCTCTGGCAATGGACTTGGTGATGGGGAGTCCAGCTGGTTTGGCCACCTGCCCCCATGTCAGCTACTGCAGCCTCCAGTAAGGCAGGGGGATGAGGCCTGGGCGCAGGAACCTTCAGGTGAGTGCCCCTCAGCCTCTGGCCAGGGCCTGGGGACCTGAGAGCCCCCGATGTGGCCCCCACTTGGGGAGTCCTGTGGGGGCAGCCGTGTCTGGTCCCTGGACAGTTGCTGGAGACAAGGGCAGCTGGTGGGGGTCTTGCTCCTCAAGGGCACGGGAGGGGGGACCACGGGGCTTGTACCTGCTGCTCGGGGCTGAGCTCAGCCGCTGGGCCCTCTTCTCCAGCCAGTCCTCCACGCGGACCTCAGGGAGCTCGGCGACGTCTGGTGGCCACTCCCTGGCCCGCCTCTCCTCTGTGGGGACAGGGAGACAGGCAAGTGAGGGACATACTCACCCCCATCTGAACCGCACGCTCTCACAAAACAGCTGGAACCTCCCGAGGCGGGGGGCGGGCACAGGCTGGGAGGCCAGGAGCAGGGCCTGTGGCCTGTCACCACCCTGCAGCTCCCTCCCCAGGCAGCCCCTCTGGGCCTCATGCTGCCTCCCAACCAAGCGGGGACGAACGCCTGGCTGCCTCCGAAGCTTTGTGGAGTTGGACACGGGATAATGCGTGTTGAGAGCCTGGTCCTCAGGACGGGTCCAAACCTGGGGTCAAGGAGGCAGCGTGGGCTGCACAACAGGGCACAGCCTGAACTCTCACCCCCGGGTCAAGGCCAGCAGCTCTGAGAGGCCGCGGCTGCTGAAGACCTGGCGAGAACGGCTGCCCCAGGACGCGCTGCTCTGGCCCACAAGGCCTCGCTTCCACCCTGGAAAAGCTCCTAGAAACCCATGCTTGTGCCAGGGTGGTGCCGACACTGCCATCAGCTCCCCAGGGCAGGGCACTGCCCACAGGGTCTGACTGGTCAAAGGGGAGCAAGGCGCATTGGTGAATGAGGGTGAGGGCCAGGCTGCCCCAGACACTCGCCGGCTGCCCGAGGCCACATGGACACAGGAGCCGCACTGGCCAGGGGGGTCCTGTGAGGCTCAGTGTCTCCATCCGTTCAACGAGGGGCTGCATAACCTTGATAAAGGCCATCTAAGTGGGAATTTCCTTTTCTCTAATTGGAGCAGTCAGAAGTGAGTTTCCCAAAGGCAGACATGCCAGTTTCCAAGGGAAGCTGAACTTTGCCCCCCCCTGGAGTCCCCAGGCCTGAGCATCCTGAGGCCAGGAAAGGTGCTCTCTTCATCCCCTTGTCCCCAGAGCACAGTCGGGAATCTGCCAGGGGCTGAGCAGGGACTCCAAACACGCTGCTGACTGAGGAAGGGCGGTGGGGGGAGGAGGGGGGGCGGCACACGTGCAAGAACAGCAGACTAGCAGGGCCTGGGTGGGGCTGAGGCACACCCTCAGGACTCCTGGGCAGGAAGCCACGCGTGTCCCTTTACACACAGCTGGGGACACGGATGGGCCCCCGGCTCCTTCCACACGCATGCCTGCGGTCGTCTGAAGGCAGTTCCTGATGCCCTGGGCGGCCCTCAGCCCACCCCACGTGCGGCCACAAGAGAGGGGGTGGGGGGAGACATAGGGCAGCATCCCCCAGCACCCACCCCTGCCCAACCCAGGGTCCCACTGAAACGCACCTTCCACCTGGATACTCAGCTCCTGCAGGTCTCGCTCTGACATGTGGGAAAATCTGCAGTTGGAGCCAAAGTCACACTGGCCTGCAACAGGAGGACAGAGTTACTCACTGCCCGGGATGGACTCCCACCATGGGCTTAGGGGCAGCCTGCTGAGGGGCTGCCAGACTTTTAGGGGCAGCGTGTTAAGGACTAAGGAACTCCAGCCCTGAAGAAGAAGCTGGACTCTCTCGGGCCACAAGAGCGGCCAGAGTGGCCTATCTGGTCCAGCAGGCCCTGCTCACAACCTGTCCCTGGCCAGGGAGCAAAGTCCACTGAAGCCTTTCCTGATTGGGTTCCATAAGCCTCTGCAGGCTTGTCTCCTGTCACCTCCCCCGACCCCAGCCCCAACCAACTATGGGTGGGTCCCTGAGAGGGTCCTGCTTTCTGGGGAGCATCTGGACTGCTCCCCAGAAAGGCTTTAATGGCAGCTTTTTCAAGGAGGTTCCAAAGGCCAGGGTGGCTTTCCAAATCTCAACTGGGGAGACCAAAATGTGGCTCAAAGTAACAGGAGACTAGAGGTGTTCGCAGACAGCCTCACCTCCCAGCAGCACGTTCACAACAAGGTGCAGCCCACGGGGAATAGCAGTCCTTGATCCGCAGGCCTGGTGCCCTCCAGGGGCAGCACCGTCTCCTGAGGGGAGCATGGCCATTCACCCCGCTTCCTAGGCCAACAACAGTACCTTTCCCTGGTGCTAAGCTCCTTTCTTTTTTTTTTTAAGATTTATTTATTATTTATTTATTTATTTATTTATTTATTAGGCTGCATTGGGTCTTCATTGCTGCGCACGGGCCCTCTCCAGTTGCAGCGACCAGGGGCCACTCCTCACTGCAGTTTGCGGGCTTCTCATTGCAGCGGCCTCTCCTACTGCAGAGCATGGGCTCTAGGCGCATGGGCTCAGCAGTTGTGACATGCGGGCTCTAGAGCACAGGCCCAGCAGCCATGGCGCTCAGGCCTAGTTGCTCCGCGGCGTCTGGGACCCTCCCGGACCAGGGATCGAACTTGTGTCCCCTGCAATGGCAGGTGGACTCCCAACCACTGCACCACCAGGGAAGTCCCTAAGCTCCCTTTACACCATGTTAATCATCATGGTTTTCCTCTTTGCCTTGGCTGCTAGGAAACTCAGGGCCAAACCCTTAGAGAGTACACAGGACCTCAAGGCAAGCGTGGAGGAGACTAATCACTCTCCTGGCCTTGTCTTACTTTTCCCACCCTTATTTTCACCTGGCTTTGGTTCCTTCACTTCCTGGGGTTTTTGTCACTGTGAACCATATGCATCTTTATTAGCGGGGTAGTGAGCAGTGAAGTCAACACCCAGCATCCTTTGTTCTAACTCCGAAGCTTCTGGGCATTGTCAGACCTGTTACTGTCCCCAGCCCTGCCCGCTGGGAGCGAGGGAGCGGTGGAGGTCGGGCTCCCAGGCTAATTTAATCAGCCAGTCTATTACACCCATCAGTGTCTCCTGGATTTACTTGCAATCTCCCATCGCTTGCTTGTTCTGGGTGAGCTGATAAAATCGCACTCTAGGTCTGAAGAGCTGAGGACCAAGCCCTGGCTGTTGCAGGCACAACCCCTGGGAAGGCCCCTGTTGACTGTGTCAAGTCAGCAACGCGCCAAGGCCACAAAGCGGGCTCAGGGTGGCAGCTGCGGGTGGGGATGGGGGTGGCAGAGGCTGTGCAGAGGTCCAAGCCAACCAGACGGGGCATGCTGATCCCTGGGGGGACCTGAACTGAGTAGAACGCTTTACCTGTCAGTAGAAACTTCCTGCAGGGCCGCTTGTTCTGCTCATCCAGCAAGATGGCAGCTGCATCTGCGAGGAGAGAGGAGCCAGGTTCAGCCTTTAGCTGCGCACAGGCACTTCCTACCACCAAGATCGGGGAAGGAAAGAGCCTCTCATCCACAGGGGAGTGTAAGGGGGACAACCACAGGTAGGGATGCTGGGCAGAGGGATACGAGCTTCAGGTGACCCCAGCCCCACCCACCCTAACCAGACCCAGCCAAAGGCAAGGACCAGGTTTGAGGCCAGAGACTTTCAACTTTACCCACTGGATCACCTGGGATCTTAGTTCCCTGACCAGGGATTGAACCCACGCCCCCTGCAATGGAAGCTTGGAGTTTTAACCACTGGACCATCAGGGAAGTCCCACCGGGGAGTTTTTTTTGGAAAGTCCTGGTACCAGAAGAAGATGTCTCTGTACTGCCTTTGCAATCTCCTAAGACTCTCTAATTATTTCAAAATAAAAAGCTAAAAAGCCCACCAGTAAACCCCAAGGCCCAGGCATCACTCCACAGCCAAGCCTATAATCCACTGCCCACCCCCACACCAGCCACCAGCCTTGACAGGACTTTCCGGAAATCTTTCTGGATATGAACCTTAACCCTGGTTTTCTCTGATTTTTCCTACTTTTATTTTCATCATATATGTACAGTTAAATCTCGTATGCTCCTTGGTGGGCAAGGACTCAGTCAAAACCTGTACGTGAGTGAGACGTGAGGAAGGCATCACGATGGAGGCCTCACGTCACCCTGGAGGAGGGAGCGGCCAGGCCTGGGCTGCACACTTTCCCCGTCTGCCCATCGCCTTCTCTAGAGGCCACTGGAGTAAAGGAAAGACCACGGGCTTCTGAGTCCTGGTACACAGGACCCCAGGGCAAGCTGCTTAATCTCTCCAAGTCTCAGTGTCCCCATATGTAAAATGGGAGGGAAATTCTCACCTGGTAGGGCTGCTGTGCACATTTAATAAGATGATGGAGAGAGCACTCAGCAGAGGAGGCCCCACGTCAGAACTGCAGGAAAGAGGGGCTGGGAGCAGCCTCAGCACCGTGGTCCCCAGGTGACGCGAACGTGCAGCCAGGGCTGAGAGCCTCCAAAGTGGATGCTCAACAAGTGGGAGTAGTTCTTACTCCATTTCCTCCTCAGAAACCCACCAGATACACGGACATTCCCATTTTGCAGATGGGAAAACGGAGGTTCACACAGGGAAAAGGGGCATACAGTCAGGAAGTGGCAGTGCAAGGTTTGAACCCTAGACTGCGGGTCTCAAGCCCCCGCCCTTTCCTGTGTGGTTGCTGATTTCCTGGTGGCTGGTGAGTAGCCGACTCTGATGAGGGCCTCTCACCTCCTCAGGGTGGGGCAGCTGATGGCCAGAGGTGGGGCTTGGCTGCTGGGGCCGGTCATTAGTTTTATCAGAGGACTCACTCCTGGAGCGGCCTGCAGGAGTGTGGGTGGGACCAGCAGCGTGGGGAGGGGCTCAGCACTCAGCCAACCCAACTGGTGCCAGAGGCTCTCCCTGGGGAGGAGGGCTGGCGGAGGGCGCCCTGGGGTAGGACAGATAAACTGGAAGTGGGGCTGAGTTTGAATCGTGGACAAGGGGACCTGGCAGGGTGGCTCAGTGTTGGAGAAGAGTACCAGGCTACCCAGCATCTGGCTAGTCGCTCTCAACTCCAGCTGTGTGGCAGAATCACCAGGAAGCTTTTAAAGTATACACAGCCCGAGCTCATCTTTCTCAGGTCCTGTTTTAATTCACTTGAGGAGAGGGCATGAGAATTGTTAAAAGCTCCTCAGTGATTCTGAAGTGCACCCAGGGTTGAGAACCCCCAGCCCAGGCCCTGCTCCTCCACGTGGCATTCAAGGCTCCTTGTGGTCTGAACCCACTGGTCCTTCTCGCTTCAGCTCTCCAAATTAGCAGCTGCCCTGCTGCCCTAGGTTTGTTTGCTTGTTCATTGAGACATTCATCTAACAAACATTTACTGAGCACGTCCTGTGTGCCAGGCGCCGTGCCAGGATGAGGATTTAGTAGAGAACAAGTCAGGTCCGGTCCTTCCTTCCACTCGGACAGTCGCACTAATCCACGCGGATATAAATGGGGTAAACAGCCAGCACGCAGCCAAGCGACCTGACCCGGCCCAGGGGTCAGAGAGGGCGTCCAGAGGACTCTTTGGGGTGGGGAGGACAGCAGGAAAGGCATGGCCTCAGAGGGGACAGTACTTGCAGTGGCCAGTGTGGCTGGAACTTGGAGGGAAAGGTCAGCAGGGCATGGAGGCCTGGGCAGGACAGGGGTTCCACCCGGAAAGCACTGTTGTAACAGGCTGTGAGGTCAGGTAGGAGCGGGGCCCTGTTTTATTCACCTTCAGAGCCTCTCCGGGAGCCACAGACATGCTAAGTGCTGACCAAGTGTTGGCTGAATGAACGAGCCCATGAGATAAAGGGCCAATCCTTTTGTGGACCCACAAGCATCATTTCTACTTAGTAAATCCTTACATGCCATAGGGTTATCCTGAGATTCCTGAGCCCCTGTCACATCCCTGGGAGGGGGGTACTGCTGTTATAGCTGTTTTACACATGGCAAAATTAGGGCTCCAGTGTCAGTGAGTGACACTTTGGGGTTGGCATCCCAGGCAGCCTGGCTCCAGCGCCTGTGCTTGTCCTGACCAAGGCAGACCAATCATCATCCCTCTGAGGGTTAAGAGACGTGTCCGAGGCCATGAAGCCGGGAGCAGAGCGGGTATCAAGCCGCAGGCCTGGCAGGGTACCCTGTGCCCCTGCAGTCTGTGCTGTGAGGCTGATCAGGTGAGCTGGAGCCCTGGGGAAGCCTCTCCAGGAAGGGGAAAGAGCTCACACGCCAGCTTGGGAACAAGGGTGAGGTGGATCCACTGCCTTGGATTTCCGGATTTCACAGTCACCACCTCTAAGTGGGGCTCCCTGGCCTGCCCAGCCCCCCTCAAACAGCTATTTTAAGGACTGAATGTGGTTGGGGATGTGAGCAGACGCTGGGAACCCCGAGAAGGGGCTTACGGCACTCACTGTTTCATCTTTTCCATAACCCTCTTCCAATCAACCCTGTACCCACGGGCCCAGCTGTTCTTGCCTGAGTGTGTGGGACTGGAAACAAACACCACGGTAACCTTGAGGCCAAGCTCCATGTCAGATCACAGCCTCTAATGGATTTGGGGGACAGGGAGCTTCTGCCTGACACTAGGGTCAGAGGCCTCCCAGGCACCTGGGAGAAGACCCTTCCGCCACTGAATCCCCCTCTGCCCCCACTCCCAGCCCCTTGCAACCACAGCTATACCTGGTCTGCTGAGCGGCTTGGCCACCCGCCCTCACCCAAGACCAGACCCCAGCCCAAACCTGCCTCTGATCGGCGTTTTTTATTTCAAGGTCTCTAGGTGATCCTAACTCAAAGGGTTGAGATCTGCTGCCTTACAGAGTTACTGAGAAAAGCAAATGACAAACCATGGAAGGCACCCGGAATACAGCAGGCACTCAATAAATGTTCACTCCCGTCTTGTGAATCTGAGTCACAGACCAGGGAACTCTGTCTCCCCTTCTGAGCTGCTGGGACTCAGCTCCTTCCTTCCAGCCTCTGGGCCCTGTCCTGGGATCCTGCTCCCCAACTCATGGGGCACCGGCCCTGCCCTCGCTCCTTCCAGGAGCTCCTGCTCACCCCGCCCCACCCCCACAGCCCCTCCATTTGTCCAGCTCCTGGCGCCTCGCTTGCTACTGCTCAGCGTGTGTCTAATGACAGCAGAGCAGCAGCAGCTCCCCCCGCAGTGACTGCTCCTGGGTACCAGGCCCTGTGCCAGGCGCTTCTGGCCTTGGCTCCTTTGCCCCAGAAGCCTTTCCCAGAGGCAGCTCAGTGACTCGACAGCCATTTACTGTGCCCCCTGCTCAGGCAGCAGTCGGCCATCGGTGTCAAATGTAGCTCTGGTCATGGTGGCTGCAGTCTACGGCCCTTCAAAGGCTGCCCTCTGCCCATCTCCCTTACTGTGGCCTCCGCAGGCCTGCACGACATGGCCCCGGCCCTGTGGCCAGCTTCGGCCCCTACCATCCTCCTTCTCACCCTCTCTCTTTGGCTCTGAGAGCAGCTGGTGCTTTGCCCTCTGCCCAGGATGGAGCACTGGCTTTTCCCCACCTTTCAGCCGTGGGCCCAGACATCAGCTCCGTAGAGAGGCCTCCTTCCTGGCCACAGTGTCCCCAGGGCCTGGCAAGGCATCTGAGAATGGAGCCCTCGGCAGGACTGCAGGGGAAGGAGCTCGCCTTCCAGCTGCCCTGAGCGCCCATCCGCCCCAGAGGCCAGTGGCCCAGGCCTCCTCTCCTTTGCTCCTCGAAGAGCCCAGACCGGCCCGGCCACCAGGCCAGCAGCACCCACCTCGGAACATGTCGTACCAGAGCTTCTTGGCCTTGAGGTGCTGCAGCCCGTTCAGGTGCTTCTTGCGGTTGTGGAGGTTGTCCTGGAAGGAGCGGTCGCAGTAGTCGCAGAAGTAACGCTTCCCCATGGTCGCCCGCACCAGGTGCTGCTGCCGCCTGGGAGGTCACACAGGCTGGGTCAGAGCTCTGAGGAAACGCCGCTACCCCGACTGAGCGCTCCTGGGGGCCAGGCCTGCGCCACGTGAGGAAGGATCTACTTACTCACACCACCTCGTATGAGCCCCGCGACAGCCCATGAGGAGCTACCTGGGCAGATACGCACGGCCTGGGAGGCCTCATTCCAGAGGCGTCTTTTAACAATTTTGATGCCTAGCTTCTCCCCCAGGCCAGTTAACGCAGAACCACAGTGGGTGAGGCCTGGGCATCAGCATGTTGTAATGCTCCCCAGGCTGGAGAACCGCCACCTCACCCCATCTGGAGACCCCCCGCCCTCACCACACCTCTGATCTCCCCTCTCCTGTTCTCTCCACGCTGGCCACACAGGCCTCCTCTCTGCTCCTCGCACACGCCAGGCACATGCCAGGCACACGCCCACCGCCCGGCGTTTGCATCTGCTGTTCCCTCAGGGAGGATGCGCCCCCCTCCCCCATACCTGCCACACTTGCTCACTTGACCCCTTCAATCTTTGCTCAAATACTACCTTCTCAGTAATCTCCCGTGACCACTTCATTTAAAATTGCAGAACCCTCCACTTAGCTTTTCCCATTCCTTGCTTCATTTTTATCACCTTTGAAGTAATAAATTACTTGTTTTATTTATTACATTTTTCCTTCAACAGGAATATACATCCATTGGGTTGGGGTATTTTTGTTTTGTTTACTGCTGAAGCCCCAGCACCTAAATTGGTGCATGGTACAGAGTAGGCAACCAAATATTTGTTGAATAAATGAATCAATTCCCATTTTCCTTATGGGACAACTGAGATTCAGAGACAGGAAGTGATTTGCCCAAGGTCAAACAGCTGGTAAGCAGAAGGTAAACCCTGGTGCCCTAAAATCCTGCTGGTGTCCTCTCTTCCACAGCCAGCTCAAAGCTTAGAGAAGCCAGAGGGCTCAGACAGAAATGCACGCAGCTTCCCAAGGAGGTCAGCTACACACTCAGGTGGAAATCACAGAGGGAAATGAGAACATTTCAGGGTCTTCAGACCTTAAGACCCCTCAGCTCTGGTGACCACAGCAGCCACTCCTGACCCAGGAGGTCTGCAGCCATAGGCAGGTGGCAGTTCTGTGACTCATGGCCAGCCCTTGGGTCCCCCTGTTGGGTGTCACGAGACCGGAGGACAAATGGGTCCACGCGGGGCCACCAAGTGGGATCTGCAAAGGCTGAGCCCAGAACAGCCTCTCACCTTTCAGGTCCTCTAGTCTGACCACTCATTTCCCAGAGCAGGTTCCTGAGGCCCAGAGGAGGAAGATAAGTGACTTCCCCAAGGTCAGGAGGTAGCAGCTCAGGCCAGCAGCAAAAGCCCCAGACTCCCAGGATCTGGCAAATAAAGTTAAAGCTGAGACCTGACCCACAGGGCAGAGAGATGGGGGAATGCATGTCAGGAAGAAGAGAATGGGGAGAGACTCAGAGACAAACAAGCCCCCAGACAGTCCAGGCAGCCGGCGAGCGATGGAGAGAGCTGCTCCTGCGGCAGAGGCAGCAGCCATTAAGTCAAGGGCTGTAATGGGATCGGGAACACACAGTCATTCAAAATGAAAACGTATAAAACCTCTCTTCTCCCATTACTGCTGAGAAACCGCATCCCAGACACACGGACTTGATATATTAAATTTGGCAGCTCTAATACACCCCGTCTTGCCAATAAACTTATAGGAATTGGATTGAAATTGTAAGAGATGAACGTTTAACGGCTGAGTGCTTAACTAAGCCATCCACGAAGCCTGAAGCTCGGGGGAGCTGCTGGCTCTGGAGAGTAAAGGGGAGGGAGGGGCAGCGGGAGGGGCGTCCCTCCCACAGGCTGAGATGGAGCAGTGGCTCTGCGGCAGACTTAGCTGGGCAAAACCACACAAGGCACTGGGAAGCCAGCTGTGTGACCTTGGACCTCTCCAGGCCTCTACTTTCACTGCAGGAAAATGGGGCAGTGGGTCCAACTGGTTGGCTGATTGCTTAGGGTTTGCACACAGATGTCTGCTAATCCAAACGAATTATTAATAAAAGAGGAACAGCAATACAAACGACACTAATAATGTCTGGCACTGAGCAAGTGCACAATAAATGCTATGTAGTGTTTGATGCACTGAGCACCTGCTATGTGCCGGCACTGGGCTAAAAGCTTTATCATGCATCATCTCACTTAATCCTCAGGACAAACTGTGAGGTTTCAGATCAGGGCACTGAGGCTCCAAGAAGTGAAGTGACTTAGCCAAGATCATGCTGCTAGAAAGCAGCTGAGCTGGGCTTAGAACCCAGGCAGGATGGCTCTAGAGCCCACACTCCTAATCACTTATGAGAGTCTCCTCCCAACAAATCACACTGATGACAGCCTTCCTTTACTCACTACACCCCCAGGACCAAGTGGCCCCTTCAACAACAGGTATGCATTACAACCTCATTTAGGATTAAGGAAACTGAGGCTCAGAGACATGCTGTGCGATGCCCCAGATCACACATCCAGGAAGGGCACACCAGGTCTCTTCATGCCTGGGGCTCAGGTCTTCTGGGAAACCACCCACCAAACCGCCAGGAAATGAAGCTCACATGCCCCTCCCCCAACCTGCCAGCAACACTGATTCAAACAATGAGCCCCTTGGGGCGGGGCTGTGTGTGTCTGTGTGCCTGTGTGTGTTCGTGTTTTCCTCCCTCTCTCACATGCACAAACCCTGGGGGCACACCAGCCTCAGCTGAGGGCCATGGCAGCAGCGCCACTCACCCAGGCCTCACTCTGCCCACCTTGGCTACCCCTCATCTGGCACAGGGGAAGTGCTCAGCCGTCCACGGCTGGTCAATGGACCTTGCGTCTAGTCCCAGCTTTGCCAAGTGAGGCTGTGGCTCCGTCACTTGCCCTCTCTAGGCCTCAGTTTCCCCACATGTGAAGCGGGAGGCAGGCAGCTAGACCAGGTGATCTCTAAGGGCGCGCGCACGCATCCACACGGCACTCAGCACAGAGCCTGGCCCAGAGGAGGCCCTCAAGAAACACTGGCCGTCATCACCATCGTTATTACTGTCCTCCAAAAAGCCTGTATTTCAGAAAACTGAGACTCAGAACAAGGAACGGGATATCAATGCCCAAGTGACCTTTGTGGTCAGCTGCTCCATATTACAGATGAGAAAAGTGAGGCCAGGAGAGGGGATGTAAGTTGTCCAAAGGACAGAGCATAAGGCAGAGGTGGGACTGAACCTCAGCCCCTCTGGCAGGCGAAGACCCTGCCCACACAGCAGCTCTGCAGAGCCCCCACTGCCCGGGAACAGTGTCAGGGGAACAGCGAGGCTTTAGAGGGGCCAGGACTTCCTGCCTTCTTCACAGGCCTAACCCCATGGAGGCAGAGGCTCTGTCCCTGGGCAGAAGCTGGCCTCCAGCAAGGTGACCTCACCCAGGCATCTCCCAGGTGTGACGTTCTAGGGCTCCTGACCCAACTCCCTCCTGCTCCAGTGCCCTGGTGCACATTAGCAAAGGTGCAGTTGCAGAATCCTCTGGACAGACACAGCGCCAGGCCAGACACCCAACTTGGCAAGCAGAGTGTACTTCACTCTGCCTCACCTCGCAGCCAGACGTCCTTGCACAAGGCACAACCTGCACCACCGCACTTGGCAGCCCTGAGTGGGAGGTCAGGGAAGCGGGGTGGGGACAGCCGGATGTCTCCACGGCGCCCAGACACAAGCATGGGGTGCTGACTAAGCCGGCCCTCTCTGCCGTGATTCATCCCCATCCTCTGAGGCTGGCGCGCTCCGCAGCAGTGTGTGAGCGAGGCCCTGTCCGGGAACACAGAACCATCCGGCCCCGCTCCCTCGCCGGGAACACAGGCGGTGCCACCCACCCACTCCCAGAGACTAGGTCCACGGCGGCAACGGCATCTGCTGGCTCCCTGGAGCTTCGCCAGGTGATGGGGTAGCTCCTCATGGCCAAGGGGCGGAGGGCAAGGCTAGTGGGACCACCCTCTGAGGTCACACAGGCCTGGGTTCGAATTCTAGCTCTGCCATTTATCAGCTGAGTGACCTCTGGAAAGTTACTTCATCTCCCGGAGTCTGTCCTTAGGTATAAAACAGGGACCCCGCCGCTGCTGGGAATTTACCACCGCAGAGAATGGAGGCTGTTACTGCTGTTGCCATCATCCCCGGGGGGCTCACTCCCCACCCCCCAGCACATCCTGACCGCCCGATTTAAAACTGCAGCCAAAGTCGCAGCGGCAGACACGTCTGCCCCCCTCACCACCTGCTCTGTTTTCCACAGCTCGTCTCACACACTGATTTACTGTCACATGAGCTGCCTCCCCCCTAGAATACAGGCTCCACGAGGGCAGAGAGTTCTGTCTGTCTGTCCAACTGCGGCACCCAGGACAGACGCTCAAACGCAAAGCTGCTGGTGGAATGAGTGAGGGAGCTGCCTGCCGAGCCCGAGGCCTCCTGCCCTCTGCTCACTGACCCACTTCTACGCAAGCTTGAATCTGGGAAAGAGGATGAGGATGAGAAGAGAGACACATAAGTCCCCCAATGGCAGGTCTCTGCCACCCCACGCTCCCTGCAGGGCTTCTGTCTCCAGCAGAGCCCCCTCTACTGACCTAGACCATACCTGGCAAGCCCGCAGCACCTGACTGCAGTCTCCCGGCTGTGGGGTGGAAGAGGGAAGAAAAGAGAATCAGATTTGATTCCCACATGCTAGGCATTCTCTTATTTAATCCTCACAGACCCTCTGAGTAGATATCAAGGTGTCCATTTTGCAGATGAGAAAACAGGTTCAGAAATACTCACTCTGGATGTCCTAGGTGGCGCAGTGCTTGGGAATCTGCCTGCCAATGCAGAGGACACAGGTTCGATCCCTGCCCCAGGAAGATACCACATACTGCAGAGCAGCTAAGCCCATGTGCCACAACTATTGAGCCCATGTGCCACAACTACTGAGGCCCACACGCCTGGAGCCCGTGCTCTGCAACAAGAGAGGCCACCACAGTGAGCGGCCCATGCACCGCAATGAAGACTAGCCCCCACCCTCCACAACTACAGAAAGCCCGTATGCAGCAAGGAAGACCCAACACAGCCAATAAAAAAATAAATGATAAATAAATAAATAAATTTATTTTAAAAAAAAGAAAAAAAATAAATACTCACTTCCAATTTGCTCAAAGCTACAACTGGGAGAGACACTGACGAGGAGAACTTCTCATCAATCTGAGTGCTGCGGGTGGGCCAGCGGTGCTGAGGAACCCCGTGCACCTCCTGTGGAGCCCTCACCACACGTGCCAAGGTCCAGCAGAGCCAGCATTCACACTGGGGCCTGGCTGACCCGGGACCCATTCTCTCCCCATCCCACCGCTCCACCGGGAGGCTAGCTAGACAGACATCTGTGCCTCATTGATATTCTCGGTTCCTTTCATTGCGTGCGTCTCAGGTACAGAGCTGGCTTTGGCACAAGGCTAAAATAAGCCAACAGCTTGGCCGTGGCCAGGGCCTAGGATGCACACTGTAATTACCCAGGACTTGTGCTCACCACATGCTGCCCTCGAGCTCACCTGTCATTTCTTCTAATTATGGCACTACCAGACCCCAGGTAAACAGCAAACCCCAGCCAGTGGACGGCATTATTGCACGCCCACCAGGAGCACGGCAACATCCCAGCACCACATATGCCTGCCGTCTGGAGTCGATGGCATCAGACCCGCCCCATGCGGGTGGCTTGCAGACTGTGTGCTCAGGACCCAGCTCCAACAGAAGTGCCAAGAAGATCCAGGTGCCTCCCCTGATAGGAGGGTCTCCCTCAGATCCCACGGGGTGTTGCGGCAACCACACAGCTTTCTCATCCTGACCTCCTTCACATGTTCCCGTCTTAGAGTAAAGTGTATCATCCACTCCCAGCAACATAAGGCAGCGGGGGCTGCACCCGCAGCGATTTCTAACTCAGCGGGTGTGGGACAGGGCTGGGATCTAAGGAGGCCCTGCAGAGTCCACAGACCACACTTAGAGAGATGCTGGTCGAAGACAGCAGATGATGAACTGAGGAACAGACGAGAGAATTTGCCCAAAGTCACACAGACCACACACCAATCCTTACTCTGGCCACTCAACCCGGGTCTGAATCCCATCCCTGCCCCTTTCGGGCTGTGATACTCTCAGCAAACTACCTACCCCTGAGCCTCATCTGGAAGTCGGGGGCAATAATACCATTTCACGCGAGTACTGTGAGGACTGAGTCATGCCTGCTGGGTGCTTAGCAGAGTGTGTGGCGAGCCAGTGCTGCTCAATGCACACCTGCGGACGTGGCAGCCAGCCTCTGTGGCGCCCAACGACCCCACCTCCTGCTGTCTGCACTGTGTGCTGTCCCTTCCCAAACTGTATCAGGGTCAGTCTGTGTGACTAAGAGAAGAGAGCAGAGGGGATGGTATGTTACTCCCAAGATCAGCTTACAGGACAACGTGGCTTCCACCCTGGTGTCTCCCTTTCTCTGATCACTTATTCTGGGGGAAGCCGGCTACCATACTGTGAGCAGCCCGTGGCAAGGAACTGAGACCTCCTGCTGACAGCCATGTAAGTGAGCTTGGAAGCAGACCCTCCAGCCCCAGTCAAGCCTTCAGAGAAGGGCAGCCCCAAGTTGCAACACCTTGACTGCAACCTTGTGGGAGACTCAGCCAGAACCACCCAGCTATGCCACTCCCAAATTCCTGACCCGAGGAAACCATATCACATAATGTTTGCTGTGGTAAGTCACTGAGTTTTAGGAAAATTTGTTATGCAGCAACAGCTAACAAATACAGTGAAATAAATGAATGGAGAAACTAAATCACTTTACAACCTGTGATGGCCACAGGTACAAAGTGCCCCATAACCCAAAACTCTCCTGAGCCAAGTCAAAGGAGCCCCCCCGCCACTCGCACACACACAATCCTAAAGTTCCACAGTTCCCTTTTCAGTCATTCATTCACCAGCTGAACACACTTCTTCTTTGCCAGACTGGGGTTCACACCTCATGACACAGAGTCCCTGCTCACATGAGAATGTGTGTTGAGTATGTGCTGGGGGTGGGTGGCCAACAGATGCACCCCCAGTAACAGTCACAGGTAACAAGCTCTGTGCCGGGGGTCCCAAGGAGGGGTGCCTGCATCCAAAAGGGACTTCCTCCAAGGAAATGATCAGAGATCATCTCAAATATCTAGGTACCAAGGTAATCACTGCAATGTGGCTTGTCCTGAAACCGAACTCTAAGTGTCCAACAGTAAAAAGAGCTGACAGTTATCCACTGCTCACCACATGCCAGGCAGGCTGCTCAGGGTCCTGTGTAGAGTGGGGGAAGGGGTTCAACAATGATGCACAAAGCCTATCATCCTCATCTTACCCTCAAAATAGCTTTGGGTAGAGGGAGCCCACAACTGGCAAGGAGCAAGAGTAGGGTGTGAGCCAATCTATACAATGGAGTACTGCACAGCCATTAAAAATCAAGTCAAAGTAATACATCAACTACACTTCAATTAAAAAAAAATCACTCAAAGGGAACAATTCCCTACAAGGATAAAATGTTTATCTCATAAATGAAAAATGGCTCATTATAACAACAATATGTACAACATACCACATTTTTAAGGAGAAAGAACCTCCCGTCCCAACACACACACAGACACACAGACACACATACAACAACTAGAGCAGACAAAATATTTACTGTGGTTATATCTGGAGAATAAAATTACGATGTGCGGGATTTTCTTTTCATTTTGTGTTTGGTGTGTATAGTCTTAAAAATTTCCCAAAAAATTTCCTGCAAAAAAGTGGGAAGTTTGTCAGGCAGGGATAAACCCTCTTCCTTCTGCCTTAGGAGGCTGCCATGGATGGTTCCGGTGACCTGGTTCACCCGGGGGAACCAGCCGGGGTGGTGTTGAAAGGGATCCAGTGTAAACATTTCCCTCAGTCCAGGCTGAAGGCTGATAGGACGAGCCCTGATCCCAAGCGGACCTGGCCCAGTGAAGGTCAGCTGAACCCAAATCTGGGCTCCAGGAGCTTCAGGAAGGAGACTACCTCACCAGATAGTCAGAGGTCCCAAGAGGCCAGTGTTTCCAAATAGGAAACGTAAAAATAGTCTGAAGGAGGCTCCTGAACCACATACCCTGACTCAGAAACACCTCTCTGCCTTTCCCTTCTCCCCCTGCCTCCATCCCCCAAGTCTGGGCTCCAAATACCACCTGAGTCTCTGTCACCAGTGCCCGAGTCAGGTCTCACTCAAGCCTTCCATCTGGACCAGCCTCCTTAGTTCAGCCCACCCTGTGCAGCATCAGATAACCCTGTTAAAACAACTCCTCAAAATTTTCCATTGCTCTTGGAGAGGAGCTTATTAAAAATGAAGTCTCCTGAATCAGATCCTCAGGAATTCTGACTCAGTAGATCTGGAGAGGGGCCCAGAAATTTGCATTCTAACCAGTGAGTCTAGCACCCCCTAGTAGGTACCCCCAAGAAATAAAAGCCTGGAGAATTGAGCTTCCACTGCTCATTGACCTCTTCATCCCTTGCATCCCAAAGGCAGCTTCTGCTGAAGGCAGTCACTCTGGGCAGACACAGTCCCCAAATTTGTGTCCCAGTCAGAAATCGGTCAGACTATGAACAACCTCAATGTGCTGAAATGGTAATCCCGACTTGATCAGAATGCTAAGCACAAATTGTTAGAGTGGATAAAACTGCTTTCATATTGGTTAGGTGTCCTGTCACACTCCAGGAAAGCTTAAAATTGAAAACAGAGGTAATAGAGTTAATCAACTATTGTATTAATGTTCCTGTCCTAAGTTTATTAATAGTCAGTGTACACTTGATACTTAAAACTATCATATTGAAAAGAATTTGATATGTTGAGTATATAACAGAAAAGCACTGTGATTCCAACTTAAAGTACAAAAGTTAAAATAGATAGGTAATTGATAAAATATCTTTCAGTAATTGATATGAGACGTGATTTTAAGTTGAGGGGTTAGCAATGGTTGGAAACACTGGCTGCATATTTAAATCACCTGAGGTGCTATAAAAGCTACTAAGGGTGCACCCCATATCCTAATTTCTTGTCAGAGATGGAGCCTGTATTTTTTGAATCCCCAGAGTGAGAACAAGTGACGTAACAGAATATGACTAAGTTTGTTAAACGTATTAAAATGTATTTCATTTATAAATTTAATTTATTAGATTTTCTAGTAACTAAGTATTCTGAGGAAATTATGCTTGTTAGGTTATATATCTGAAGTACTTAAAAAGAAAATCAAATATATTAAATGTATAAGTGGAATTAAATGTGTAAGGGAATGTAATTGAGCTGAAGATAGGGCTGAGTATTTAAAGGAATTTAGTTTGTTTAAGTTGAGTTCAAACGTTAATCGAAAGGAAAGTTAAGGTCATTCTTCTTATTTCGCTAGATTTATGTAGAGAATAATAATTTCTAAGTTGAAATCAATGGCTTAAAGAAAATTAGATTTTAAAAAAATTGTTGCTCCAAAATAAGAATTAACTAAAAAGGAAAAAGACAAACAAACAACAACAACAAAAAACAAAAAAAACAAGCACACCTTAACTCCCTGTGGTCTTCCCTACCTACTTACCTAAAATAATTCCTCCCTCCTCTGAACTTCCCATCAGCCAGACTGGTTGTCAACAAGATATAAGTATTCTTTCCCAGAAGCGTCACAACTTCCGGCCCCAATGGACTACCAGGATGCTTTGCAAATAGAAAATAAAACAACTGTATCGTGTATATAGCACACTTCACATTTTTCCTCCCAGTCCCCAAACGAGGCATTACCATTGCTTTTACAAGTCGGAGGCAGATCCGGGTCTCTGGTTTTCAATGGCACACCTATGCCAACAACTTTTATCTCTGGCTCAGGCCTCTCCTCTGAACTCCAGATCCAAATCCCCACTAGCCTCTGGATAGCTCCATTTGACATCTAAGGGGCAGCTTAAACTTAACGTGGCCAAACAGAACTTAAGATTTTAAGCTGCTGAGGTCAAAACTTTGATGTCATCCTCGGTTCCTCATTTCTGTACACCCTACATGCACCTGTCAGCTTGTTCTGTTTGTCCCACCTCCCAAAATACATCCCAAATCTGATCACTACTCTAATCTACACCCTAAATTACCATCCTGCCTCAACGGACCCACCACAGCAACTTCCCCTCTTCAGTCTGTTCTCCAGAGAGCAGCCAGAAATGATGACGTTAAAATGTAAATTAGATCATGTCACACCCCAGCTTAAAACCCTTCAGTGGCTTCCTAGTGCAATTAGAAAAAAATAAGACTATTTACCACGGGTTATAAAGCCAGATATGAGCTGACCTGAGCCTACTTCATAGTCCACTCTACTTTTTTCCCCTTAAACACCCCAGGACAGAGCAGCCTCAGAGCCTTTGCACCAATGTTTTCCTCTTTGAACAGCTACTATTCACTCAGGTCTAGGGTTAAGTGTCGCCCTGGGGTCCACCCTGGGTAAAATATTACCACCGTCACCCCTCCCCCCATCAACCTTTCTTCTGCTCTTCAAAGCATTACTTGTCATTACTGCACCTCCCCATCTGCCCATACACAGCAGAATGGGAGCTCCATGAAGCCAAGGACTTAATTCATCGCTGGATCCTCAGCGCCAAGGCCCAGAGGCACTTAGAAAACATGTGCTGGACGGTCCTATTCCTCCAAAATCCTTGCTAGTTCTATTCCCAAGAAGGAATGAGTGGACCTAGGTCTCCTGCCTTCCAAGCCAGGGTTGTCAGCTGCGAAATCCTGGGATAAGGGGAACAGGAAGCGTGGGCCGAATCGCTACTTCTCCTGAGGATAGGCAGAGGGATTCAGCTCCCAGGACTCGACTTTTGCCACAGACTCCAACTCTAGACGGGGACTTGGGGCTCAGAGAGGAGACAGGAGGGGGGACAAGCCTGGGACCCGACACCCAGGCCGCGCCCCTCTCTCCACTCCCCATTCCGTTAAATAGTGTGGCCCGCCGCATGGCTCGCGAACTCAGATGGAAGAGCCCAAGTCCTCCCGCGGGGGTAAAGAGACTCGCCCTCGACGACGTCCCGCCAAAGAAGGTACCTGAATCCGCGGGGCCCGACAGCTCTGAGCTCCTCCTCCTGCGCCCTCACGCCGCGAACTGCTTGCTGGGATTCGTAGTCCTTCCTTGAGTATCAATCCGTCCGCCCTTCCCGGAAGCCTTTGCGAATTAAGGCTGAGACAGCGCGGGAGGAAGTGGAGGAAGCGCGAGGGCTTCTGGGTGTTGTAGTTTAAAATATTAAATCAGCAAGAAATAACTGGGAGGAAAGATCGGTAATACATTTTACCAAACTTTCTGGACTGCCGTGATTTGGATTTTAGGAAACTTTAATCGCGCGCAAGCCATCAGTTACGTCCAGAGCGCAAAACCGCGCCACTGAGATTCAGAAGAACTACAAATCCCATAAAGCGTTACACGTCGAGGACCTTTGCAGAGAAAGGTCAGTGGTGGGGCAGGCGCGCTGGCGCTGGTTCTGCAGCGGACAAACATGGCGGCCCCGACGTTGACTGCAAGGTTGTACTCCCTGCTGTTCCGCAGGACCTCTACCTTCGCCCTCACCATCGCCGTAGGCGCCCTGTTCTTCGAGCGCGCCTTCGATCAAGGCGCGGACGCGATCTACGAACACATCAACCAGGGGGTGAGGGCCTGGGCCATCCCTGACCTTGGGTCCCTCTGAGGGGTGACAGTGGGAGTGGAGGTGGGGCGGGACTCAGTCTACCTTTACGAGGAGGGGGGGGAACCCTGGGCGCCTTCTGTAGACTGCCGTCTGTCCGATCCGCCCGGTGTGAATCCTGAAGTGTTAAACGGGGTTAATAGATCCCACTTTGCAGGGGTTAATAGATCCCACTTTGCAGGGGTTATGTGTATTGTTGTCTCCTACCCCACACACCCACTTACCCATTTGCAGAAGCGAAAACTAACCTAGTGAGAGCAAAGGATTTGTTAGGGCCACACCACCAGGAGGTCAGGGCTGGACCCGGGACCTCCTGTCTCGTGTGAGGGTTTCCAGGGCAGATTTGAGCGGGCGGCGGTCGTGAAAGGGAGAACTCCTCAGACACCGTGGCTGGCCTTTTCAGATAGCACCGTTCGGTTCCAGAGTCTTTCCATGTTGGCAGCGGTGGTATTAATAATGGTTAAGAGTGGGGTGGGTATGAAATCAGAGAGCCGTAGATGGGAATACTGGGCCTTATCACTTAATAACTGTGGCATTAAGGTAACCTCTCTGAGCTTCACTTTTATCTGTGAAACAGAGATGGTAATAAAAGTAACTGTCTCAGGGAATTATTGTGAGGATTACATGAGATGCAGGCAAGGTGCCCCAGTACCTGAGAAGTGGTACTGCTCAAAAAATGGCATTTGTTACATTCCTCAGGAGAAAGTGGAAGCATAAGGTAGATAATAACACCTTTTAGACTCGCTGTGTGCCAGGCACTGTGCTGGATGCTCTACATGTTTTATATCTTAAATGTGGCTCATACGGGGGAAGGTCTTGGACAAATAAGCCCTGTTCCACCGCAGACTCTTTTGAATTTGAAACTGTCTGGCCCTACAGCCCAGACAGCCTCTGTCCACTTATATACTGCCTGTGGCCAGGGCAATTTTCTGCCCTTATGAAAATGCTGCTACTCTTCATCTTCAAGCAGTTCCTCTGGCCATTTCCAGTGTGTGGGGAAGGCACCTCAGGATGTTGTCATAACCCACCCATCTTCACTGCTTTTAGGAATGAGAATCCAGCTAGTTCCTGACCGAAGGATCATAGATCTGAGGAAATTAAAAAATGGCTCAATGTGAAGTTTTTGGGGACCATGCACTTAGGACCTCTTGAGTAATACCTGGGAGTTGAAGAAATGAGACATTTTCCAGCCTCTGTTCCTTAAAAATTGTGTGCTTTGGGGGCAGGTCCCTCAATCTCTCTACCTCAGTTTCCTGTAAGGTGAGACCATGCCTTCCCACTTGCTTCACACACTGATTGAGAGCATCAGAGCATTCTGTAAATGTTAGGAAGGTATATCAAGCCTATGTTGCTTCCAGTTTGCCCACCACAAACTCAGCATGTGGTATGTTTCTCTCAGGCTTGTTTTAGAGACCAGGGTAGTGGGAGGGGTCGTAAAATGTGAGAGGCAAAACTAAGTTTGTGGCTCTTGTCTTTAAAATGCAGAAGCTATGGAAACACATCAAACACAAGTATGAGAACAAGGAGTAATTCCTCGGAGGCCTCCATCCAGGCCAGAAGGACCAGGTCCACCCACCAGCTGTTTGCCTAGAACCAGGGCTTCAGCTTGAAAATGATGCTCACGTTGCTCTCCATGGACCACCTTTAGCTGTTGGCAGGAGATGGCATCACCTGACAGACTCTTTAACTTCTGCTATCTTTGAAGAATGTTTAATCAGAGTCATCAACAAATAAATGTAAATTGTCCTTGAGTCCTGCTTCTGCATCAGGTGCTTTTTAACTACCTGATCTTCACTTACCAGTTATTTGACACCACTTCAAAGTCCTGTGCAAACATCTGAAGGGCAGATTCCATTATTTTGGGTTTCCCATTAACTTCCAAAGAATTCTAGTTTTCAAACCACGAGCTAGAGTTGAAGATGTTGTCTTCCGCTTTGGCTCCTAAAACCATAACTCCATTCTTAAGTCACTCAGAGGACAGCGAACTGGCTTGGGCATAGGGAAGCACTGTGGATTCACCTGGGGAACAAACCATGGCCTGAGGGTTTCGTCTCCATTCTGCCTTTAACGTGCCGAGTATCTTTGGGTAAGCTGGTATACTTCTCTGGGCCACAGCTCATGAAAAGCATGGTGGGGAGCAGCTGTGCAGAGTACTGGGCTGTGCTGAGCGGGAGTACAGCAGTTCTCTTAGTTCTGTAGAGCAGTTCCCAGATAACTGGCCTGGGAAGAGTGACTCACCTGCCCACCATCTTTCTCCTGGGGCCTGGCCAGATTCGGCCAGAGACAGTTCAACCACTAGCAACTGATGGGGGAAGAGTCAGGTCGGGAAACCCATGCAGGAGTAGGAGAGACCTTAGGAATTGCCTGGTTTGCCCTACCCGAGGCGTATCTTCCTGAAGATGAAGTCCAGGCCTAGAGAAATCATGACCTGCCAAAGGTAGTACAGCTCTGGGGGCCACATCAAGACCTGAACCAGAGTAGAGGCTTGTCTAAGACTTCTTGTTTGTTTTTTGTTTTTCATTTTTTAATTGAGGTCTAAGACTTTTAAGAATGATTTCATCATCAAATAGAGGATAACTCTGGAGGTTGAAGATTGCCACTTACATTACGCTTTTCCCAACAGTTTCAGGGCAGTGTGCTGGTGAAAAACAGTAAAGCAGGGAGTATTCTTGAACAGCTATCGATACTCTTGAGCACCTGGTGACAAGCTCAGGGCAGCAGGGTTAGAGCGAGCTTAGTTGATCACCAGCTTCAGGTGGGGCACATTCAGTCCAACCAGCAAGTGTATTCCTAAGCCATTCTGCGTTAAGGTGCCCCATTATTTGCCATCAGTATTTCTGAGCTGCTGAGCTATGTGTCTTTGTGTGTGTGTATTTCTCTTCAATAAGAGCTGAACATTAACAATAGACTCTGTTTTACCTATTTTATGGGGTTGAATACTGTCCACCCATTTGGAACTAGGGTCTTTGCAGATGTAATTAGTTGAATTAAGATGAGGTTGTAATGGGTTGGGGTGGGCCCTAAATCCAATGACTGGTGTCCTTTTAAGAAGGCCACGTGAAGACAGACAGAGATTGGAGTTGAGCTTTCACAGGCCAAGGAATGCCAGAGATTGCCAGCAACCACCAGAAGCAAGGAAAGGGACAAGGAAGGATTCTTTCCTAAAAACGATGACCTTGCTGAGACCTTGATTTAAAAAGAATATCCTCCAGAACGTGAAGAGAATAGATTTCTGTTTTCAGCCACTCAATTTATGGTATTCTGTTATGGCAGCCTTAGGAAACAAACACATCTGTCATATTGGCCAAGCTAAAGATACTACCAGACTTCCTAGGTGGCACAGTGGTAAAGAATCCGCCTGCCAATGCAGGGGACATGGGTTCGTTCGAGCCCTGCCCTGGGAAGATTCCACATGCTGTGGAGCAACTAAGCCCGTGTGCCACAACTATTGAGCCTGTGCTCTAGAGCCTGTGAGCCACAGCTACTGAGCCCATGTGCCGCAACCATTGAAGCCCACATGCCTAGGGCCTGTGCTCCACAACAAGAGAAGCCACTACAATGAGGAGCCTGTGCACCAAAATGAAGAGTAGACCCCGCTCTTAGCAACTAGAGAAAGCCCGTGTGCAGCAGCAAAGACCCAACACAGCCAATAAATAAATAAAATAAATTAATTAATTAAAAAAAAAAGGATACTACCTAACCTTTTCAAGGATACAGAAAAATGACACAGGTGTACTACTGAAAAGAGTATGTGAAGCGGTACCATCTTTCTGGAGGATATTTTGTACGTATGTGTTAAGCTCCTCAATATACATATCCTTGACCCAATAAATTCCACTTCTAGCAAATTTTCCTAAAAAAAAAAAAAAAGGAATTCCCTGGTTGCTCAGTGGTTAAGAATCTGCCTGCCAATGTAGGGGACACGGGTTCAATCCCTGGTCCAGGAAGATCCCACATGCCACAGAGCAGTTAAGCCTGTGTGCCACAACTACTGAGCCTGTGCTCTTGAGCCCGCTAGCCACAAATATTAAAGCCCGCACGCCTAGAGCCCGTGCTCCACAACAAAAGAAGCCACCACTCTGAAAAGCCCACACGCTGCAACGAAGAGTAGCCCCCACTCCACAACTAGAGAAAGTCTGTACACAGCAACAAAGACCCAACACAGCCAAAAATAAGTAATTTTTAAAAAAGTGAATGTCCGCAAGAGATGTTCATCATGATGTTTTTATAATGGGGGGAGGAGGTTGGAGGGAAATGAAATATCCAAAATAGGAATTACTATTGAGGTGAAATATTATGCAGTCACTTAAAACCAAGTTTTAACTGGGAGAAAATATCCAGCAAACAAGGCAAAGTACCACCCTCACTAATATGTGAAGCAGTCTTCTAAATCCATAAGATGACTAACTCAGTAGAAGCTAGGGCGAATGCCAGGAATAGGCAAATAAGACAAGAAATACAAATGGCCACACACATGAAAAGACACCCAGTTTCACTAATAAAGAAACAAAACGAAATACCATTTTTTTGCGTATCAGATGAACACAGATGCAGAAGATGAGCAACACCAGTGTTTTAGTGAAGAAGCAAGCACGGCCCCAGGGCATCGGAACCGTGATTTTGGCGATATCTATTTTAAATGTTTGTTCCTTTTGACCATGATCTTCCACATCTATAAGAAAAATCTCCAGAATCCCCTGTGCACATGCACCCACACAAAAAGTCACTGGAGCATTGTCTGGAATTAAAAAAGAAAAATGCCCCTCAATAGGGGAACGGTTAAATAAAAGGTAGATTCATTCATGCCATAGAAATGTACGCAGACAATAAAAAGACTGAGGTGACAGCGCACAGTTGAAAAGAATAAAGTGAAAATGAAATCAAGCTGCAAAATGGTATGTTTAGTTGTTTAGTTTGATCCCACTTATGTAAACACATGGACATTGATAAGGGTACACACAGAGTACTGTGGGATGTGCACTAAATTTTCCCGGAAAACACAAACGTGAAGGCTAGGATTTCAAAGAACTTTCACTTTGTGGATGAGTGATTGACCTTTTCTTGCAACAAGCAGATATTGACATTCTAGTAAAAATATTTTATAGAAAAGAAAGCAATTCAGTAAAAAATGGCTAAGGCGAATGCTCACATAAAACAGTCAAAAATATAACGCTAAGTGGAAAAAAGCAGGTCACAAATTCCTATAAAGCATAATACCTTTTTTTTTCTTGGTAAACATATATAAGAAAAAAAAATTGGAGGGAATTCCCTGGTGGTCCATGGATTAAGATTTGGTGCTTTCACTGCTGTGGGCCTGGGTTCCATCCCTGACTGGGGAACTAAGACCTTCAAGCTGTGCGGTGTGGACCAAAAACAAAAAAAAAAAAAACGGAAAAGCTCACACCAAATTGATCACAGGGGTGAAATGGCTGAGCCATTTTCTTTCCCATTGGGTTTCCCCTAACTTCTAGGTTTTCTGCATCAAGCATGTATTCTCTTCACAATGGGGCAGTGTAAGTAAATTAAAAGGGGGAGGAGAGCATGACCACATAGAGATGAAAAATGTAAGCCCCCAGCCCTGGCTGCAGGCCTGGAACCCAGCTGCTGGGCGGCCCAGGGCTCCTCTTCCTGAGGTCCCGATGCGAACTTGTCCTTGATTGGCACTGCCAAATGGGAGCTAGACCTCTCCAGGGCTCCCTGAGTCTGCCCGCAGGTGGGAGAAGTGGGGATTAGCGCCCTCCTCAGACTGACACAGAGAAACTGTTTATTACTGGAAAAAAGTTCACCTCTGTCCCAAGCTCAGCTGGAGGCATGTTCTGGAGACAAGAGCTGTCTTCACAGTTAGAAAGCCCTAAAGACGCCACACCTGCTCCCCTCGCACAGGTTTGGGAAAAGCTAATTGCTTAGGTACCGCATAAAGCAAGTTCCAGAGGGTCTCTGAAATTGTCTTCGGAAGTTAGCATCTGGTATCGCTCTGAGCAAATAGGACTGCTCTCTGGACAAAAAGTTTTATGCTGATGTCCTATTCCTGTAGTTTCTCTCTTACATTCAGAAACATCTCTACACATGGTAGGAACCATTCATTCATTCATTCATTCATTAATTCCACCAATATATCTCTGTTGAGTGCCTATTCTTCCTGGCACTGTCCTAGACCTTGGGCAAATAGTGGAGAACCAGAAAGACCCTTACCCTCTTGGAGCTTAAGCATTCTAGTGTGTGAGACAGACAGTAAACAAGAAAGTAAATAAGAATTTCAGCTCACGTTAAGGGCTATAAAGGAAATAAAACTGGGTAACATGTAGGGAGTGACTTGGGTTTGAAGAGCAACGTTAGATGGTCAGGGAAGTCTTCTTCATGGAGACGATGTTTGAGCTGCCATTTGAATAGAAATCTCAGTCAGGTAAAGGCCCAGAGTAAGAGCATTCCAGGAGAGAATGGCAAGTGCAAAGGCCCTGAGGTAGGTGTCAGTTTGGTTTACTCACTGACCTGAAGGAAGGGAGGGAGTAATAGAGAGGGTCAGATACTGTGTGGTCTTGTAGGCCACACTAAAAGAGTTTGGACTTCATTCTAAGAAGAAAGGGGGACTTCCTTCGTGATCCAGTGGTTAAGACTCTGAGCTTTGAATTCAGGGGACGTGGGTTTGATCCCTGGTCAGGGACTAAGATCCCGCATGCCTCAGTGTGGCCAAAAAAAAAAAAAAAAAGAAGCCCTTGGGGTTGGGGTTGGGTTCTGATTAATGATTTACATTTATCAACCATTTACTATGATCCAGGCATTGTACCAAGTGTTCAGCAGTTCACGTGTCATTTAATTTGAACAATAACAACAATGCAAAAGGTCATAGTATTATTTTTTCCTATTGAATAGCTCTAGTGAAGTGTAAAGAGCACCAATTTTAGAATAGATAGTCCTGGGTTAGAATTCAAGCCCCACCACTCACTGGCTGTGTAAACTCAGCCAAGTTACTTACCCTCTCTGAGCCAGTTTCCTCATCTATAACATACACACCGTGATATTCACAACAGCTATGATTCCTATTATTTCTGGAGGTGTTGTCATCTTGGAGGGGTGTCAAGGGGACTAAAGATTACTGTACAGTAAATCCTCACCCAGCTGTCTGCTTAATTAACCCAGCCAGGGGCTACCCTGGAAACTTCTGGCACTCCAGGGCTGTCTGCCAAGGTTCAAAACTTTTCAGCTCTGGGTGGAGTCCAATTTGTCCTGGCAGCTCAAAGAAAGAAAGAAGGCCCAGCCCTCAGAACATTCTAGTCTAGTCCCTGGTAGACACAGCAATGCTATCTTTCACAGGCTGGGTTCCCTGGGAAGCAGACTCTGGGCTTGAAGTTAGCGTGCAGGAGGTTTATTAAGGAGTGCCCTCAGGGTCAATATCCTTCAGGTCGACAAAGAAGGGGGAGGAAATAGGGCCAGCAGAAGAAGTCAGATATAAACACTGTCTCAATGGAGACCTCCGCCCGTCTATACCTGCAGCCACTCCTTGCCGCTCTGCAAGATCCGATGTGCACGATAAAGATCACTAGACATGTTTTACCTCAGGAGGCAGACGAGCAATGGAAAACTGTTCACAATGTCTTATTAACTGAAAAGGTGGTGAGAACAGCATGTGTTGAATGATCTCACTGTTGTAGAAAACCAATGTTTATATTCCTTTTTCTAAAATAATGCTAGAAGGATGAGAACTAAAATCCTGAGAGCGATTATATCTGGTGGTTTTTCTCTCTTTGCTTATTTGTGTGACCCACAGCAAGCTTGTTACCACTTTTGTAAGAAGGTTGGGGTGGTGGGGAGCAATGTTAAGTTATTAAAAAGAAATAGATTTCATCCCATAATTTGGCCAGCCCTGGCGACAACAAGGAACACGGACGGTCCCACAGATGGGTTTGAAGTCTTCTGAGGAAGAGACAGAAATCAATGAATTTAAAATGTCTGAGCGATGTGCAAAGCTGCAGGGAATACAAATTTCTCAGGCAGGATGGTGGTAATGGCAGCTTCTTGAGTGTTAGCAAAGGATGAACACTCTGTACTAGGGGGAGGCAGTGGCCCACGTGGAAGATACACACACACACACACACACACACACACACACACACAGCTGCCTTTTCCAGGCATTCACCCAGGACCAGGCCTGGGCCCCATGCTCTTAACACGCCCTGTACCACTGGATCCTCAGTCCAAGGTGGGTACTGCTCTCCTCCCCATTTTACAGATGGAAAATGGGGCTCAGAGAGGTTAAAGTCTTGCCTAGGGTAACACAGCTAGTGAGAGTGGAGCACAGGTTCAAATACCGGCCAGTCAGCTCCAGAGCTCACATCCACGACGCCACACTGTGTAAAAATCATTTCTCTTTTCATCGGGGCCTTGGCCTGATATACTTGGATTTATGCAGAGACTGAAAGCCAAGGGCAGACTCCAGTCGGCATCAAGGACAAGGCAATGATGGAATGCAGAGAGTGTCGGCTGGGAGCCGCTGCGTTGACGGTCTGTGAGTCCGAGGGTGCTGACTGCCTTCCTGCTTCTCCCGCCTTATCCTCCCTTCAGGATTCCTGCACAGAGCCTGCCTCAACTGCTCTGGACCCTTCCTCTCCAGTGAACGCTCAGAAGGCTGCCAGGTCAACTCCCCTCCTCAAACGCGTTCAGTAGTTCCCCTCTACCTATAAGATCAAGTTCAAATTCCTTAGCCTGACATTTAAGATCCAGGCTACCTCAAACCTCACTTCATACACCTTCCAAATAGGGCCTTGAGGTGGGTCCCTTTGCTCTCTCATCTTGTGCTTAAACATGGGTCGTGGGGATGCCCTGGCTGCCCAATGGTTAGGACTCGGCACCTTTACTGCCGAGGGCGCAGATCTGGTCGGGGAACCAAGATCCCACAAGCCGCGCAGCTCAACCACCACCACCACCACCACCACCACCAAAACAACAACAGCAAAAACACAGGGATTATGGAAACAGAACATGTCAGGGTTTGAACTCCAGCTCAGCCCCTCTCCAGCCACGTGACCTTGGGCGGGTTGCTTCTCCTCTGTGAGCCTCAGTTTCCTCATGCAGAAAATGGGATAATTATAATAATACCTGACAGGGTGTCTGGGAAGACACATGAAATAGGCTTGTGCTGTGCTTAGCACAGGCCTGTCTGGGGTTGTTTTGTTACATTACTTCAGCGAGTCAGTTAACGGGGGCGCCCTGCACAGTCTCCAGGGACCAGCGCCTAATTAGCATATTCAGCCCACAAAATGCAGGTTGAGTGCTTTAGGGATGACTCTACAAATGATTCATCTAAGTGACCCCTCCCCGACACCACCGTGGTGCTAGCTGCTTTAAAACCATGTTCCTGTCCTCCGCTCCATCCCTCTGAGGCTGGACTGCTTTCTTGTGTTCCCCTCTGTGTCCCTGACAATCTTGTTTTCCGTGTCTCTAACACTGTTGTAAACCCAGCGGCCGCGTGTCATCCTCAGGCCGACCTTATCACTTCCCCACACCTTTCACTGTGTAACAGAGTCCTCTCTGCTTCCATCCATCTACCTTCCTTCCTGATGTCTAAGTAGCCTTCTGCCTCCTTCCTGTACAAGCCTCCAACAGAGAAGCCACTTCCTGCCCTGGGGCTGCAATTCCATGAGGTGCCTCATCTCCTTGGTTCACTAAGCTTTCCTAATGAAACCCGTCCTTCAAACCGTGCCCTCCACTGGGTATCTTTTCCTTCTGCTGGCAGACAGGGGAGATTATGGCCGAGTGGAGATTTGGAAAATATGTCCTGCCTGGCTTCCTCCTCTCCTCTCCTTTCCCCTGCCCCTCTGTCAATGGATTGACAGGATTAGAGAGGTGTATCAACAGAAGTATGGTGTTTAGAACGAAGGAGGTGATAGGTCCTCTTTTTCATGCTGAGCCAACCACATGTGGAGTATTGTGGCTTCTGGTTCAAATGCCAAGCTATAGATAGGGAGGTAGGAAAACAAAGAGGCTGAAAATATGGACTTTGGAGGCTGGCAAACCTGGGTTTGAATCCTAATTTAGCCACATTCAAGCGGCTAACCTGCTAAATGAGGCTTAGAATCACACCTATCACCTGGCTTTGTTTCCAGGAGTCAGTGAGGTAGTTAGCAGTCCCGCAAGGGTGAGCAGCGCACCTCCTCTGGGCTCCCAGGGCACCTAGCACACTTACCAGGCTGGCTTGTGTTGTCTTCTCTCTGGCTCCTGTGTGTCCAGGCTGCCCTGAGCCCAGAGGCTTCTAGGAAGACTGCCCTGGAGGAGTCAGGGCAGCTGTGCTGAGGGGGTGAGGCGTAGGGTGCCCAGAAAGCTGGCTGGAGCATTGGTGGGAGGCACCTGCTACCCCTCACCTGGGTCCCCGTGAGCAGGGCCCTGCCAATTCACTGGCCACCTCCCAGCAGGCCAGGACTGCACACGCCTTATCCCAGCCATCCTGCCAACATCTCCAATTTACAGACAACTGTGGCTCAAAGAGGCCACCTTGCTTAGAGTCACACAGCCAGAGAGCGACAGAGGCCAGCTGGGTTCTGACCCCAGGGCCTGGCTGCTGCTCTGAATGGCAAAAGTGAACTAGGCCACTGGCCATTCAGAGGCCCCTGATCCCCAAGGAAAAGTTCTGGCCTGGCCATCGCATGTCACTCTGAGTTACGACTCTGGGGGAGGAACCGAAACCTTTCTGTGCGGCCCCCTCCTGCGCGGGGCAGTCTGGTTTTCCAGATGTGACGAGCCACGTGCCTCCCCTTTAACAGGTCACCAAGCTGGTCCTCACCTGTGGCTCCTCTCCTGTGACAGAGGCCCACTGGGCCTGGGGGCGGGGCTTTGCCCATCGTCACGTGGACCTGGTGAGCCGGTCACCGCAACGGGCAGCAGCCTCACCTTCTCTAATCAAACTCCCATCCAAAGGGGTCTCAGCTCGATGGTTCCCAGGCTCCCTAGAGGCAGGGGCCCCGGGGGGAGGGCTGTTTCATGATACAACTTGCCCTCGGAGGTAAAAGCCATCCCCTGGTTTTGTCCTTCTGATGGGAACTGTCAGCAAAAATACAGATAGAGGCAGCTCTTAAACTGTTCATGGCTCTGGAACCCCAGAATTCCATGTTGAGAAATGTGCTCTGGGGAATTCCCTGATGGTCCAGTGGTTAGGACTCCATGCTTCCATTGCAGGGGGCATGGGTTCTATCCCTGGTCACAGAACTGAGATTGTGTGGCATGGCCAAAAAAAGAAAGAAAGAAAGAAAGAAATGTGCCCCACGGAAATAACAGATGCTTTGTGCAAAAAGGTTTCTGGCAGTGTGGTTAAAAGAGAGCAGAGGAGGAAACGGCTCCAAATGCAGAGTGGCCAGGGCTGCCCACCACAGTTTTCTTCTCTCCCGACTGAACAAGGTTTACTGCTCTAGAGTGTCCCCAGGTTGTGATCTCATCTGACCCTCACAGTTCCTCCCCATGAGGCAAGAGGGCTTGAGAATGATCATCCCTGTTTCACATAAGAAGAAATCAAGGCTCAGAGAGTCCGAGGAACTGACCTAAGGTCACACAGCTTACTGAAGTTTAGGGCCTGGGCCCCAGTCTCTTGACCCTTCATCCAGTGCTTTTTTCACCACCCCTGGCCACCTTTATGAGCAAATTAACAATAAAAAGCGTAGACATGAGAGGCCTGGGAACGTGCATGTGAAAAGAACGCTACGTAGATCAGACCACGAGATGGGAGACAGGGTGGGTGCCTGTGTGTAATCTCTGTAAATAAAATTCCTAAGTGTACAGGAATGATTGGTTCTCATCCCACTGGAGGCTCTTTTTCTGCCAGGCTCTTCTATGAAAACCACTTTAAGGAGGAGAAAACCATAATTACCCCCTTGGGATGGCAGAGCCCTTAAGGGATATGTCAGCTTGCTGAGGGTAGGCTCATACAGCCAGAAAAAGCATATTCAATGTCATAATTTCATATTTGGAGAACCAGAATTAAGGACCCATTGTTTTTGTAATTTGGACCAAACCAAGTGAAGCTCCACACCACCTCCAGAGCTGGGAGAGACCCACAGAAGCCCAGTGAATTCTTAAGCAGGGCAAACTTCCCCATCCCTGGAGGAGGAGGTGGAATCTGAAATCCCAGGGCCTGAGATTGAGGCAGGTTAGGGGTTTTAAATAGGTTGGAAAACTCCGCACTAAACGCCCTTTAAGGCTCTCTGAGTTCTGCCAGTCTGTGTAAAATTCTCTTAATGATTATCGATTGTTGGAAGAAAATTTTTAGTATGATGTGAAGTCAGAATTTAATGCTCGTTTTAAGATCCCAACACCCCCCATCACACACACACATAGGGCTGGAGATGGTAACCTTTAGACTGAATTTTTTATCTTGGTTCAGCCTGCAGAATTGCAATAGCTTCTCACGTAGTCAAGGCCCCTCCCTGCTGCCCCAGCACAGAGATCTAGATAAGAGCTGATGCCAGGCTGCCCCT
Source organism: Hippopotamus amphibius kiboko (assembly GCF_030028045.1). Lineage (NCBI taxonomy): Eukaryota > Metazoa > Chordata > Mammalia > Artiodactyla > Hippopotamidae > Hippopotamus > Hippopotamus amphibius. Next base: position 4,680,421 of record NC_080193.1, on the reverse strand, counting down.
TGCTCTACTGGGCTGATCTGAGGGCTCCACAGGGGCCCTGGCCCCGCCCTTCCCCTCCCTGGGGACTAGCCTCCCTCAGTTGGGTCCCTTGGGTGCCTCCTGGCTCCTTTTTTTTTTTTTTTTCCTGGCTCCTTCTAAAGATCTCATAAACATGCTCTGTGTGCTAACCCTCCCTCCTCACCTCTGAGCCCGCTCTTCCTTCTCTTTGATGTCAAGTTCCTTTTCAGATGAGCCCACTCTCCTGCCTCCTCTCCCTCATTTCCCCTTCTTCTCACTGGCTGTCTCCCCAGGACTTCCTGGCAAAGCTGGGCAGTGAGCCCCATTGCCGTAGCCTGCTTGACCTCCAGGCTGCCGCCTGACATTGCATTCCCTCTCCTCTGCCCCCACTTCCACATTCACCCTGGATCCCTTGATTTTCACTCCTCTTGGCTCCCTCCCAGGCCTCAGTGCTCCCCAGCCTCTGCTATCCCCACCTTAGCCTCCAGCCTTAGAGAGACTGGACACAAAAATGAAGAATCATTCAGTGGGCTTAATGACAGACTGGGCCCCCAGAGGAAAGGATACATGAATTTGAAAACAGAAAGTGAAAAAATGGAACAGAGCATCTGAGATCTGGGGGACAATATCAAACGGCCCAACATACATGTAATTGGAGCCTCTTCAGCTTGGCCCGATGAAATGGCATTTCCCATCCTCTTGTTCTGCAGCTATTTTACTTGTATTTTTCTTTCTTTGTAAGAACAGTAACGAGGATGGGGAAAGAGGAATGGTAGGTGGCTTCGGGGTTAAGAGTGGGCTTTAGGAGACAATCCTGGGACCAAATCCTCCTTTGGTCACTTGCTAAATGTGTGACCTTGGGTAGGCCACCTACCCTCTTCATACCTCAGTCTTCTCAAATGTACCTACCGTGTAAGGATTAAACAAGATAATGCAGAAACTCTGGCCACGGTAAGTGCTTTTTATTCTAATTACAAATAACTGTGGTCTCACCATCCTTGTCATCCATGCTCTTACCATCATTTTCAGTTATGCACATTCCTTTCCAGACTCGGAAAAAAATGCAAAAAACCCCACTTTTTCCCCAACATTTTCACAATCATGATGCACTACCATGTATTCTGCTTTCAAATTTATTCTTAAAATAAAAAAAAATTCTTGAATAGTTAGTTTCTCATGTTGCTACCAAGTATTCATTGACAGCATGTTAAAGGGCTACACAACACACCCCTGCATTTTTGGTGGGTTTAACTTTTGTTTTTGTTTGTTTGTTTGTTTGTTTCTCTCCCTATAGCATTTAACCCAAGCTTCTTGTGTGGCTGGGACTGGCAGGTTCTCGCCAAGCATTTACTCTTCCAAACTGCACCTGGCCATCTCAGAGGGGCCCCTTAGAAAGGGTCTGTATCCATGGACTCTGGGCATGTTACTCGCCCTCCCTGGGCTCCCAGGGCCCCTTTTAACGCACAATGACAGGCTCTGCCCACCCACCTCACAGAGGCACAGGTGCACTGTTCAAACTGACACGTCCACCATCATTGCCAATCATGAACTAGAAACAAAGACACTCAAGTCCTACATTCTCTTGGAGGCACAAGGTCTTAAAGGCTTCCTGGGAAACGCCAGGGATAGCCATGTTCTCTGCCGGGGTACAGAGAAGGCACTTAGAAAATTCCTGCTTAGGCGCAGTCATGGGGGTGGTGGGGCCCAGTGAGCGAGTGGGCAGGGTTCAGAGCCCCCACCCCACTTCACTTACAATGCTACCAATCTTAAACCCGGGGGCCTCCTCGGTGGATCTAATTGGCACCAAGTGGAAACCATTCATTTAGCCCAAGGTACCCACTTTATATGTAGGAAAACTGAGGCCCCAAGAGGTGAAGGGGTACATGTGCCAGCACTATTCTGGATGACCCCTGAGCTGTTTCCAAAGCATCCCCGAAAGGTTGCCTTCATGATCTGAAATGGAAAGTCACCTTGAGGTGATTCTTCAAGGGAGGCTAAGTTGGACCTGGCACCACATTCTGGAAAATTTCAAAAATCGCCTCTGTCTTCTCAAATCCTTTAAACCAGGATGCTAACGTGAAGCCTGAACTCCAGGCAGTCAGGAGGTACAGATGACAAGTGGAGGTGTGAGGGGCTGTATAAACAGTACCAGGTAAAGCAGGTAAAGCCTGGGAGCTCCCCCAACCCACCTCCCTTTGCTCCAGGGGCCAAGAGCTGGGCTTGAGCAGCTCAGAGAAAAATAAAAAAAAGGGCCTGCCACTGAGCTGGGTCCCTGGCAAAGGCCTCCAGGAGGAAACAGAGTCTTCCTGCTGCCTGTCAGGATGGCTGCCCCGGGCCTGATCTCAGCTAATCCAACAGCGCGAGGGGAGGACACCACCCTCATATCTGCTCTGCATCTCAAACACGCCAGAGAACTGGCGCGACAGAGGAATTGCTATTGATTTCCACTTGTGCGGGCTGACCTAACAAAACCAATCCGTCAAGTGCCTGTCTGCCTCGCTGCTTCAGACACTCATCCTAACCACGTGCAAATAAATTGCACTAGCATCTAGGGTGATCTGTCAAGGTCCAGCTGGGCAGGGGCCCTGGCTTCTGCTGATGGACTCCAGGCCAGGCTGGCTGGGGGTCAGCCCAGCAAATGCCCCACTGCTGATCCGCAACCAATCAGCCACAATCTGGGCGGCCCAGGCATCGGGACGTCTGGCAGCTGCGGCCACACGAGGAGCTGGTTGGCCATGCCTGGGAGGAGGCTTTGAGTAACAAGGCCCGAGTCCCACGTGCTTCAATGACATTGTCACTTGTTTCTTCCTGTCTCTGACTCCTTGATTTTGGAGGATTTAAAGGAATATATGTGCAACCAGGAGGCACTGAGTTCTGGTTCTGGCCCTGACCGACTGTTCTTGGGCAGCTATGAGATGGAAATGACACCACCCATGGGGGTCTAGGACCCTGAAAAGGCCAGGGATCAGACTGAATGTCCAATCCCTGATCTCCCACCTACTTGCTGTGGGCGGGCAGCCACCTTCGGTTCTCAGTGCCTGGCCTCTCTCATCTGTACTATGGGGCTGAAAATCGTACCTACCTACCTCCTAGGGTGGTGGTCGGGGGACTGAATGAGATCACGGAAGGACTGCAGGGCCTCACACCCTCAGCCCCTGCTTCTGCAGGCAGGGACTGGAGGCTCAGAGAAGGGAGTGATGGTCTCAGTGCCACACAGTGAGGCGGAGCGAGATCAGAAGGGGTTAGAATGAGAGGCAAGCACGAAAGGCTGATGAAAAGAGCATTGCCCTGCCCTCTTCTCTCTTGAAGGCAGCTGTCACCGGAGAACTAGGACATGGGGAGGGGTCACAGGCCCAGCATGGATCATTTCTTGGAAGGGTCAAAAACTTTATTCGCAGGCCTTTTTTTGGTTTTTTGGGATTTGTTTGCTTTTGTTTTGAATACACAGGTTTCCTGCCGTCCGGGGAGAAAGGGAGGTGGTGTCTTGCTGCATGAGGTTTGGGCACTGGTTTCGCCTGCTCGCTGGCCCCGTGGCTCCTCCGCTGTGGGATAAGGCACTGTGTGTTCTGCAGGAAGGCGCTCACGGCTGGCTGGTGGACAACGAGGCGGCCTTCCTGGGGGCTGCGAAGCTGAGGCTGTTGAGGGGTGGACTTGAACTTGAGACCAGCATGGGGCCAACTGGTGAGGAGGCCCCGGCTATGGTACCTCAGCCTGGCAGGTCCGGCTGGCCCTGGCGCGGCGGGCTCAGGATGGAATCATGCCTTTGCTTCTTTTGCGGTCGGCCATGGTTCTCCGGTTGTGGTTGGCTCGCGAGGCCTTGTTAGCTTCCTTCTTCCTGCGTTCCTGTGTCGTCTCACGGCTCTGCCCGTGGCCCCGAGGGCTGCCGGCCACTACGGTCGAGCTGTCATGCCGGTACCTGAGGGAGGAACAACCCATCCCCAGAAGAACCCATCAGCTGGAGGAGGAGGCCCTGATGGGAAGAGCCCCCTGCTTTCCTCGGAGGTCCCTGGGAGAGGACACAAAGCTTGAGCCAGGATACCCCTGTCTCAGCTTCCGGTGGGAGGAGAAATGGAGCCCGGCAAGGGCAGGACCATGACCATGGTGGCTCTGGCCTGCCGTTTACTTTTCTCTGAGCCTTGCCTCCCGATGGGCCCCCGGCTAAGCTGTGAGGGTGGACCAGCTAGTGGGCTGGCGGCAGCCCAGAGCGAGCAGCGAGGAGGGCCTGGGGGTGGGCCCCTTCCTTCTCCATGCAGGGCCACATGCTACAGATGAGGTAAGACTCCTGTTCTACACCCAGGGCCTTGCTTGGTGGCCTCCAAAGACCAAGTGCACTCAGATATGACCTCGGGCCTCTTCAGACCATCTTAGCTGCTGGGTTTGCCAGAGCTCTGTTCTCAGGGGACTGAGATGGATCAGAGGTCAGAGTTGCTCTGCTCTCTGCTCAACAACCTTCTGTGGCTCCCCACTGCCTCCAGAATGAAAGCCAATGCCTTCCCCCCTTGGTGAGGCCCCCTGTACCCAGTGGGAAGGGCCATGGGAGTCCCAGGGCTAAGACGGGGGACAGGGCTTCCACCCCTGGCTTGGCTTTAAGTGGAGAAGGGACCTGGGGCAGGTCCTTGGTCCCTCTGGGCCGCGCCCTGCCTGGGAGGACGAGGGGGTGAATTAGAGGACTCTGGTTCCCAGCTCCCTGACCACTCTGAGCCTGCTTGCCTTTCTGCCCTCACATGACAAACTCCTTTGCACACTTTCCACCTTTAAAGGCCTGGCTCACGTACCCCTGTCCCTATCATGCTTCTCTAGGCCATAAAGTGTGTGTGTCTGTCTGGGCTCTCCACATTTTACACTCTGCCTGACACCAGCAAGCTGTGGACACAGCGTGCTCCCACACTGGGTGATCAGCTCCTTGTGGCGTCTATCCAGTAATGGTTACAAGTGTGGACCCCAGAGCTGGGGGGTCCACAGCTGGGGGAAGGCCAGGATGGCTGCCACGACTCAGGAAAGACCTGGACTCAGTCTTTCCTCCACCACCTACTAGCTGTGTAACCTCTGGCAGGTTACTTAACACGTCTGAGCCTCAGAGAGTCCTCATCCGTGACACGAGGATGACGCTACCAGGAGCTAACTCACAGGGCTGTAGCCAGAGCTAGAGTAACACACGTAAAGCACGTGGGGGTCGTGTGTGGGCTTCCTGGGCGGTTGGCTGGGCCTTGCCCCTCCCACCAAAACAGCTCCTTAAACGCTCACCCCTTCCTGGCCAGGAAGGCCACGCGCCTGGCTTCTGCTCTCTCCCGTAGCACCGCAGGGTCCTGCACAAAGTGGTCGGGCTGTAGAGGGGACGGGAGAAAAGAATCATTAGCTGCCCCATCTCCCTAAGCTGAGGTGAGGCTGCACCTGGCTGAAAACTGGTGACGCCCCCATGCCAGGATGGGGGGCGGCTGCAGCACGGCAGGGCAACACCCCAGAACGGAGCCGGCTTGCTGTGGCCCAAGGCTGCCACCGGAAGCCCCCTCCTGTGACCCTCCCACCAATCCCGGAAGAGAGGCAGCTAAAGGTGGGCAGCCAGCGCTGCAGCACGATGATGACGAGTGGGAGTGATGGGGGAAGGCCAGGATGGCTGCCACGAGAGACCACATGGGGCCTGGAAACCAGGAGAGCCGCCCGGGAAGCTGACTCTTCCTCCGCTGGCACTACTAGCAATGTGCTGTGGGAGCGCCTACTCAGTGCCAAGGTTGGGGGAGACTGGACTAGGTGGGAAACTGGGACCCCAGGACCACAGACAGGCTTTAGGGGCCCCGACTATTTCAAAAACAACAACAAAACAAAACAAGGGGAATTAGTAACTTTTGAAAACTGCAGGATTTGATGTAAAAACCCGGGCTGACCCCTTGCCTGGTAGAAGGGAAAGCCCTGGAAGGTCTGCGCCTCCGCGGTGCTGGGGAGCCCCTGGGCAGGGCACGTGTACTTCCCCCTGCCTCCCAGACTCAGTTTCCATCAGGCCCTGCTACTCATTTATGTTGGTGGCCTGCCCCGGACACATATGAACCTGTCACCCTGGTGGGAGGGGGGAATGGGGGGATCCAGGGGACCCAGGCTGCCACCCCATTCAATCTGAGCATCCCTGCTCTTATCTGTTTTATATGAGGCTCTAGTTAAGATTTCATCTGAAGAAAAAGTTTAGCAGCGAAAAATCAGAATTTTCAAACCCATCATCCCAGATGACCTTCAAAGGGCCGTTGGGCTCTAATGCCTCTCTGATCGCAAGAATTGCCAACCTGGGCACGGAGGCCGACAGCTGTCCCTCTCTTGGCCCCCAGGCTCCTGGGCCTGATGAACCCAGCAGCTCAAAGGCCCAGCCTCTGATCCATCCCCTGGGCCCTCACTGGGCAGCAGAAGCGGGTTCTAAGCCAGCAGCTCTCCAAGCAGACATCCTGGGCTCAAAGGGACGCCCCCTCCCAGGCAGTGATGCTGGAGCTGCCCCCAGGCCAGGTGCAGGGAACAGGGGCACAGCTCCCGATTCACCCCTCAGAACTGTACTCTCCCCTTCACCTGCCACCTGCCAAGGAGGTACCTTGGGGGCCTCGTCCTCAGCCTCCTCCTCCTCTTCCTCCTCGTCCTCCTCCTGCCCTTCTCCGGGCACTTTGGTTCTCAGCACCTGAGGGATGGTGAAGGGCCTGAGGGTTTAGAGAGAAAGTGAGATCAAAGACTAGATTAAATCTGGAGAGCGAGCCTCAGGGAGGAGGGATCCCACCGGGTGAGAAGGGCCGCCAGGCGGGGAAAGGCTCAGGAGGCCGGGAAAAACCAAAGTGCTCTCGAAGCCAGCTTTGCTCCAGCCCCTGGATTCTGTGTGGGTATCAGGATCTGACACAGGGGCTTAGGGAAGCCTGAGCCAGGGCTCCAGTCCTTTCTAGTCAGGGCAGCTCTGCTTTTACTGGGGAATTGGGGTATCTCCATAAGATGCCACTGGGAAAAGTTTTCTGCAGTGAAGAAGAAAAATGTACAACTCCTGCATGAGAGGTTGGTTGGACCCGCCGGCCGAGGGGATGGCTGGGGTGGAGGGAACGCTGCACTAGCCGTCAGGAGGCCTGGGTTCTGGCCCTGGCTGCCCCACCTGCATAAACAAGAGGCTGTGACAGGGCCGCTCCGCCCCAGACGTGACGGCCTCACCTGCGGCTGACGAGCTCATCGTCCGAGTCGGCATCGTTGGCGCCCACCTGGTTGCCGTCATACGTGTCGTCGTACTCGTCCTCGTAGTCGTCACCGCGGTAAGGCGAGCCCTCCCCTGGCTGCAGCGGCACCTGGACGGCAGGGGCGTGGGTCCGAGGGGCCCGGGACGGGGCGGTCCCCCCTGCCCGCAGCGGCCGACGGCCCGGGGACACCTACCTCCTCCACCACCACGCTGTACTGCTCGTAGCGCCGCCGCTGTGCCAGCACCTCCCGCTTGTCGTCCAGCAGGCTCCGCGCGCTCTCCTCCTTCCTGGCATCGAGGGGGAACAGCGAGGACACACGGAGGAAACCCATCAGGCTCTGAGGGCATGGGGAGGGGGCCACAGCTCACTTCTCCCCACCTCAGGCCGCCACAAACTGAGATCAAGCACCAGCGGGGGCGGGCGGGGGGGTGGGGATCACGGTGGACTGGGTCCAGCCACTTTGGAGGGCACCCCAGGAGCAGCTGTGAACGTGTAAAACGTGCCCCCCCCACCCCTTCAGCTGGGAAAACCCCCTTCGCGGCGTCCACCCTAGAGCAACGCTGGCCCTGCGCACAGAGGTCTGAGTGGGGCTCTTCTTTCCAGCACTGTCTGTAACAGTGAAAAAGGGAGAGCAGCTCACGTCCTTCATGGGAGAAACGGCCAAAGGCCCTGTGCCCCCTGTGTGCCACCGGATGCTGGGTGGCAGTTCTCAAGAATGACGGCCATCTATCCGTGCTGATGGAGAAAGAATTCTAAGACATTCTCCAGGAAAAAAGCAAGCAGAGAAAAATGCACATTATGATCCCATCTGTATAAGAAACAGAAAGCAAACCAGACCAACTCTCTCCTGCAGACACATACCTGCATGTAAACGCAGAGAGAGGCCTAGGAAGCCCCCCACCAAATGCCTGGTTACTCTGAGGAGGGGCCTGGGGTTATCCAAATCATTTAAAACCAATGAAAATTGAAGAAAGAGCAAGGCCACACGCAGCTTTTTTAGTGAACTCAGGGGAGCCTTAGGTGGCCCCAGGGTGTGAGGGGCGAGGAGGGGTCCTGGCCCCTCCCTCTCACCCCTGCTTCAGCACAGGGGCCTCGTCTATCCTGCAGTTCAATCTTCCGTGTCAGACTGCATGGGAAGAAACAGTCTGAAAGTTTAATTCCTGCCATATCACAGGGGAGGAAAGTCGGGTGCAGGGGAGGGCAGGGGAGGGACGTGTGTGGGAACACAGTGAGCTGTAGCACAGCCATGGTGGGGACTCAGGCCTCTTGACTCCGGGCTTTGCGTATCTGTAGAAAAACCTGGCTTGTCAGACACATAGCCTGTGGAATGTAGTTTCTAGCCCTGCAGGGGAAAATCAATACGAGATGCCAGGCAAGAAAATCCAGCTTAGCTGTGAAATCGGGCCTCTGGAATGCATCAAGGGTAGGGGCAGAAAAAAGTAGAGACACAAAGCCCATAGCGTCCATAAAAATCTTCTATTAACTGGCTTTTGGTACAGTGAGGGGCAAGCGCCTGAGTCTGGAGGGCTGTGTCTGGCCTGGGAGCCTGGGGCAGGTCAGGACTGCAGCCCCCAGCCTGGCGGGTTAGGATTGGGTTTCCTTCAACCTCAGACGTAGGTTTTTATTAAGGGCCTACTATGTGCTGGGCAGGGTGCTAAGGCTGAGTTGGGAGAGATTCAGAAACGAGTAAGATCTGGATTTGCCCTCAGGGAACTCAAGTCTAGTGGCAAAGCACAGAAGTGTGCTAGATGAAGGCCAGCGTGTCCTGGAAACACAAGGAAAGGAGAAAGGAACTGGGGTGCTGGGGGCCTAGTGGAGATGCTGGAGAAGGGGTAATGGAGGCTCTATGGTGCAGAGATGTTCGGCCAGGACCAGGGAAAAATCTCAGTCCACAGGAACCTTTCAGCTCACGCTAGGAAAGGGGGCCTGCAACTGTGGCCTCGGCCATTACCTGGCTCTCTTAGCCAAGTTGAGTGCTGGAGGGAAAAGAGGCAGAGAGGAAATGAAAGGGGCCAAGCTTGTCTGGGTGGTGGGTGCCACTGGCAGAAGCACATCTATTCAATTAACACACTTTTCCTGAGGGCCTGCTAGGTGTCAAGCCTTGAGCTGGGCCAGGGGACCAAGGATGAACGAGAGTTGTCACTGTTCTCTCTGCCGCATCCCACGGCTGCTGGTCCAACCGGCCCCAGTCCGGGAAGTAGGGAGGTTCTTTCACACTTCATGGCTTCTGGTTATGCGGCTTCCCGGCAGGACCAAGTAGAGAAGCCTGGCAAACTGCACCTGCCCCAGCTGGGTCCTAGGAGAGGACATGGGTAAGGACAGAGGAGCCTGGTGCCCTGGGTACATCCGTCCCAGGAAGGTGTGGCTTTGGCCCCATGACCCCATTTGGAGCCAGAGAAGGAAACGAAAATCAGGGGAAAAACTAGCCAGGAAAAGATCCATCTGAGGGCCGAACGTCAGTCAAGCAGCAGTAGCTTTGGAGACCGTCTTTGTTTCTTTCTTTCTTTTTGCTGCACCACGTGGCATGTGGGATCTTAGTTCCCAAACCAGGGATTGAACCTGTGCCCCCTGCAGTGGAAGCACAGAGTCCTAACCACTGGACCGCCAGGGAAGTCCCTGGAGACCGTCTTTGGAGCAGGTTGCTTCGTTGGCCTCCTACAAGCCCAGGGAACACGCAGTCTCTCCCGAGCCTCAGCACCTCTCCCCTCCTCACCTCTCCCCTCCTCACTTCCTCCAGCCTATCCTTCTAGGCCCAACTCAAACAGGCCCTTAGTGGGGTGACACCCCTCTCTGAACTTCTAAAGGGCCTGCAGAGGCAATAAAGCCCCCCTTGTCCAGGTGAGGACCCAGGGGATCTAGAGAGGCAGAGTAACCTTCCTAAGGTCACACAGCTTTTACTAGCAGAGCCAGAGCAACAACGCAGGTCTCCTGACTCAAGTCTGCTTGGCTACTTCCTCAGCGGTGTGACCACAGGCTGGCCCCTTATCCTTGCCAAGACTTAGTTCTGCCTCCCAAGGATGATGTGAAGATGAAATCAGACGGTCAGCAGAAGTGAACCTGGCACCTGCTGAGCTCAGCAAAGGAAATCCTATTTCTTTTACTACAGGACTTGTCAGAGCCTTTAATGTGCTAATGTGCTCTGTGACTCTCCAAGAGGCACACAGGGTGCACAGACATTTTTGGCAACAGAACTAATTTGAGAGAGGACACTTATTATCTTCCAGGGCACCACTGTCCAGTCCAAAGGAGTTAGAGGACCCCACCTTACACACACTGCCTCCTTCCTTAGCTATGATATACCTGTAGCACTTGTGCTTCGCGTCTACCCAACAATCCCCTTTACGCCACCCCCACTCCTAACAGACCCTCATTTTGCTCAGGTCCTTCCCCTTCCCCCATCTCTGGGAGCCCTGGACCTCAGCCCTGTGACCCAGTTCCCCAGTGAGATGTGAGGGGAGTCGGGAGTTCTGGGAAAGGTTTCCTGACCTCTAAGAGCGATGCAGAAAGACCTGGTCTAGATGACTTCCTCTTGGCACTGTCATTTCTGGAGGTCACAGCTCAAACAGCTGCAAGATGCACCCTTGATACTGTGGCTGCAACACAGGTCAACCAAGCCTAGACTTCCCTACCCTGTGACTGCCTGTCACACAAGGGGACAGGTTTCCTTATTACTTGAGCCACTGAGTGCACTGTATCCGGTTAAACGACACACACACATCGTAACTCAAGGGTGATCTGCCTTGTGCTATTTAATTTCTCATGTGCTCCACAAAGGCAGGGCCAAGGCCCTAAGGCACTCTGCCCTGCCCACATCAGGACAGGTGTCCCTGCTGAGGCCTGTCCGAGCCCCATCCCGGCACCTCTCCACTCTGTCATGGCTTGTTTAATGGTCTAAGTCTTTCCTACCGTCTCTGTGCCCTTTGAGGGTGAGGCCTGGGCACCCTGATCACCTTGTCTCCCGGTGTCTCTAGCACAGGATCTGGCGATAGTAAATCACTTAATAAAATATTTGCTGAATGAATAAATCAATAATGAACCCATGAACAGAGACTTGGCCTCTTTGCAAACCCCAACCCCTGGGCTACCCAGCACAATGAGTTCAGTAAATATGTGCTACTCAGTTTCTCAGCCAGGCAGTCGGGAGCGCCCTTTGAGCAGGGGTACAGCCCTCCTTGTCTGCCCCTCTCCCCACGGCAGGGTCATTCTGGCCTGAAACAGCGGGCGCTGATACAGGAGAACATCGCCAGCCTGGGATCTGGGGATGTCGCAATGTGCGTGACTAAGCAGTTTGCAAATGCTTCCTGTCCAGCCAGCCAGATGGCTTTATGGTTGCCCTGTGCTGGGTCCGCAAGCCCTCAGCCAGCCACGCTTGCAGCGCCGGACGGCCCCGGGAATGGAGAACAGCTTGAGCGTCTGGCACTGGCTCCTATTACAAGAACAGGTCAGGTCCCTACCCCTCTCTGACCCCTACCACCTCCATCTATGTGATGGGGGAGAGGGTGGGCTGGACTTGTCCCACGGTTCCTAGATTTCTGGATTCCATGAAGCAGCCCCACTCAGGAGAACGCTAGGGCCTAGCACAGGGCTGTCAGCGTCTGATCCGGCCATTCTCCATCACGTGTGCGGCTGCTGAGTCTCAGTCCCTCCAAGGGGTCTCCGTTCCAAAGCCAGGTGATCTTTCCCAAACATACAGTACATCAGCTAAGGGGACCCTCGTCATGCTCCCCATGGCCTCAGGACCACCGCCCCTGCTGTTCACTCTGCTTGGAAAGTTTCTCCTGCCCTCTCTGCACAACTGACCCTTCCTCATCCTTCCATAGTCAGGCCCATGTCATTTTCTCCGAGGAGCCTTCCTGCCCGGACTGAAGCCCCACGTAGAGGCTTGGAAGTCTGCTCACCTCCACCTTGGAGAATGTTTCATCTGCAATTTCACATTACTTGTTTGCTAAGCTGATTAGTGCAAATTCCACATGGGCAGGGGCCGTGTCTGTTTCACTCCTCACTACATCCCCAGCACCTAATAAATCCTGGGCCTAGAAGCACCAGGCAAATATTTGTTGAATAAATGAATAAATCATGAATGGACTTTCCAATGCCAAAAAAATAAGAAGGACATAGACCAAAAATAAGTAGAAAGCCCTTAAAATGTAATATATTCACCTCTGAAAAGCTCACTCAGTATAGCTCCTTCATTTTCTCTTGTTGTCACCGGACAGAGAAATTCAGGTTAAGGAGTAGCTGCTGGGAAGCACTGCCCGGCTCTCCCACCCAGGGATTCAGTGGTGGACACTCCAAAGACGTAAGAAGGGAAGAGGGGCTGTTTGTGGCCCCGCTGGCCTTTTGCTGCCAACAAGGAGGACTCATTCACAACCTCTGCGTGCAGAGTTGGAGCCTGAAGCAGGATCATAAGAGACCCTGAGTCCAGCTGCTGGGAGCACACGGGCCCCCAGGGTGGGGGGAGGGCCCCGAGCTAAAGCTCTGTGACCAGTTCCATCAAGATGGGGGCCATGGGTTTCTCCTGTCCTCTCTGCACTGGCAGCGCTGGGGCCCCTGGAACCCCACGGCCCACCACACTCACCTCCTGCCCTTGTGCACCCGGCTCAGGTCCACCGAGTCCCTGCTGAACACGTCAAATTCATCATTCTGGAAGATGTTGTGACGCGACGTCAGCAGGGGCGTCGGGTCCGGCTTCACCTGTCTGGGGGATGGCACAGAAATCCATTTCCGGGGGCCTTGCCAGTGGACGCCCACCTGCACCCACTCCCCCCACCATGTTCTCTCTGTCAGAGCCTCCACTTCCCTTCAACAGCCACACTGAGGACACAGCCGAGAAACCGCCAATCCTGCCCCTGCCTGGGTGGGCGCCCCCCCCCCCCCATACAAAGCGTCCCTCAGCCCCATTCACACAGGTTTTGCTCACAACAGCCCTACGACATAGACAGTCAGAGGTCACTCAAGCTCTTCTTGTCTCGGTGCCCTCACCTGTAAAGTGGGCACACAGAGGCTGAGGAGCTTGTCCAAAGGCAGAGCTAACTTCATTCATTCATTTAATAAACAACATTTATTCATGGAAAAAACACCCATTCATGCACTCATTCTTTCTGCCCCTGGGGCCTTCAGGGAAGCAGTGGGCCCAACTCAGGAAGGGCGGGTGTGGGGGAATTCCCGGCCATCCAGCGGTTAGGACTCCGAGTTCTCACCGCCTAGGGCCCGGGTTTGACCCCTGGTCGGGGAACTAAGATCCCGCAAGCCATGGGGTGCAGCCAAAAAACAAAACATAAAAACAAAAACAAAATAAAACAAAGGAAAAAAAGGAAGAGTGGCTGTGAAGGAAGAGAGACGTTTTGGCTGTGTTCCCTCAGGAATCTACCGGGAAGGTGGCAATGACAGGGCAGGCCAGCAGCATCAGAGCTCTGAAGGTCCGTGACCCCTCGGTCACATCCCTGTGGCTCCAATGGGTCTTCCCACGAGGCGGAGCAGAGTGGTCCAGCGGTGCCCACTCTGCCCTGCAGGGGGCATGTGAGGGCCTCCGGGGCCTGAGGTTTCTGTTTCCCCAAAGAGGACACTAGCTTCCAGGGTTGGGAAACACTGCTGTGGGGAAGAGCAAATGAGCTGCGTCCGGGACACGAGGGAAGGAGGAGTGGGAGGCAGAGGAACTAAGAAGGGCCGCTGGCGAGGGCCCGGGGGCAGCCTGGGCGACGTGAGCCTCCTCCCGCCCGTCTCTCCCACCTGTCCAGGCCGCGGTCCAGCTGGCTGAGGGCGGGGGCCAGCCGCCCCTCCAGGATGTTGTTGATCACCTGCTCCGGGTTATAGCTGTAGTGCTCCAGGCAGGCCAGGATGAAGCCCTCGCCGAGGTCTGGCAGCAGGTCCTTCACTTGGGAGATGAGGGAATCCAGCTCCACGCCGCACACGGTGGGGCCCGGGGCCGCCGCCGCCCCCAGGCACTGCGGGAAGAGCCAGAGTGAAGGAGGGGAAGGCTAGGCCGGGCAGGTGACAGGGCAACCAGCCCCAAATGGTGCTGGACTCAGCGTCAGGGAAGCTGGTTTGAGTCCCAGCCCTGCCCCTCCTGGCTAAGGGACCTTAGCCAAGTCACTTACTTCCTCCTCTGTGAAAAGGGGCTCTATGATTTACCACCTGATCTACTTCTGGCTGTGTGACTTTGGGCAGGGTGTTTTCCCTCTCTGAACCTCAGTTTCCTCCTTATAAAATGGGCATACTACCACTCACTTCATCTTATGGAGGGGAAACTGAGGCTTTGACAGCTAAGCGCTTGCCTTCCTCTCACCCCGCCCAGCACGCCCTCAGCTCAGGACCCTCTAAGGGCAGCACAGAGCTGACCAGCAGTTCGAGGCTGTCAACTCCTTTTCCCTGAGAGCAGGAACACAGAAGGGAGGTTTTCCCCGGCCCCAGCCTCTCAATGGGGCCAGGAGGAGCCGGGGAGCAGGAAACCTCTGCCCTCATCACATACCTCCTCTTCCTCCGAGTTCTGGGGAAGTGATGACGGTCCACTGACGGCCTCCGTCGTGACCCCGTTAGGATTCTCAGCTGCTGGTAGGTCTTTGGCATCAATGGCTTTCCTTCGGTCCACCCCTTCCCACGCACTCTCGACCGCCTGGAGGATGTAGGCAGTCCGAGTCTCGTCCCTGTGAGGACGTGTTAAGGAGTCTCTCTCGGGGGCCACAGCCCTCCCTTCTCCCCAGCTCTGAGGCAGCGTCGGTTCTCAATCCGTCCCCAGCATCTGACTGTATGGCTTCAGCCAGGGGCTGTCTGGGCTGCATTCAGTGGGCCTCACAGCACCTGGGCTGCATGAGAAAAACGGCCAGAGAGCCCACGGCCACATGAGCCTCAACACCCAGTACCTGTCACTCAGCAAAAACCAGCTGTGGGTGAAGACAGGGCCAGGGGCTGGCAAGCAGAACATCCTGGGACACGGCATTTGGACGAGGAGGAGGGCCTGGTGGGGGCACCACCACTGGGCTTCCTGTCCAACCAGCTGCAGGCTTTCTGCAAAGGCTGGGGGCTCACAGGGTGTCCCCGAGGCAGGACTGAGCAACCTACCCCAGCCACCAAAATGGCCCTCAGGCTGGCTCCTCCCGGCCCCTCCTCCCTCTCCACTACCCTGAGTGCTGCCAAGTCAGACAGTGGGGAGTTGCCCTAGACTCTCTCACTCTACTTCTAACCCAAACCCCTACCAGCCAAAGTATGAAACTGACAATGTCACCCTCTACTTCACACCCTTCCATGGCTCCCCAACACTTGCAGGGCAGACCCCAAACTTCTCAGTGAGGGCCATCC
This sequence comes from Hippopotamus amphibius kiboko, assembly GCF_030028045.1. Lineage (NCBI taxonomy): Eukaryota > Metazoa > Chordata > Mammalia > Artiodactyla > Hippopotamidae > Hippopotamus > Hippopotamus amphibius. Next base: position 4,664,942 of record NC_080193.1, on the reverse strand, counting down.
CTGGGCCGTGCTGGTCTGCCCGCCCCAGCTCACCTGCCATGGCCTAGACCCCCGTCCCCCTAGACCCCTTCCCCGCAGCCCCCTGCAATCTGCACACAACGTCTGTGGGCTCCTCAGACAGGCCTGCTCTGTTCCCCATCCCCTGGGAACACTTAGTTCAGGGCTTGGCCACCTCCTATTCCTTGTGCTGTCCTCAACTTGGATTTCACTTCCGTGTGACACCCCCACCCCAAGCTCCACTGGGTTAGATGCCTCCCCTGGTTTCCCCCACTCTGAATTTCTCGCATGTGACACTCTAACTTCGTGTTTACTTATCTGTCTCCCATCCTGCAGTGAGGTCCATGAGGGAGGGTTGAGTCCATCTTGGTCACACAGGCCCAGATGCTCAGCAAAGACTAAGGAAAGTAGGGCTGTATTTGCCCCAAGAATCAGAGCAGCCATCTCCTCCAGAAACAGGCTGGGGCCTTGGCAGGCGACTAGGGAAAGCTCGCCACGTGTTCTGGGGCGAAATGTCCCTCCACTCCTCTGGGTCCAACCCGATCAGGCCAGGCCTATCCCGGGGGCTGCAGTGGAAGGATACAAGACTGACGAGGCCTGCTGCAGCAGACTGACGTCATCGGCCACGGGGAAGAGTGCGTCGTAGTCCCGGAGGAACCTGCCACGGAGAGCAGACGGGGTTGGGCAGGGGGACAGGGCTGGTTTGCCACAGGCCACTCCCCATGTCTGCTGCCCAACCACAAATGCCAGAAGCTTAGACGGTGGTGAGCACACGGCAGGGGCTCTATTATAGAAGGTCTTGTGGGGCTGGTGGGAGTGCCAGGGGCCTGTCCCGGCTCAGCCACACGCTCACCTCTTCTCCTGCAGCAGGGAGCTGAAGATCTGAAGGAACTCTTCGATGAAGCCCTGAATGTTGTCACAGCTGGAACAGGACACAGGGAAGATGCGCTCACTCCACACATACAATCTGCAGCTCCCTTCCCTGCCCACCCCACCCCTCCACCAGGCCTCCGGGGCCAGCCGGAGGAAAGAGGTATTTTTCTCAGTTCCCATCTTTTCTCAGCAACCTCGGAGCAGGGGAGGGAGGAGATGAAGTGAGGGAAATGCCTCTCCTGGGTTTGCAGGGCCGGCTCCTGAGCGCTTACCTGCTTTCTAGGACTGGGAGAAGGCAGATCTGGTTCAGGAGGATGTGAAAAATCTCCAGTAGCTTCTTCCTGGAATGGGAGAGCCTTTGCCACAGGTCACCTAGCAGCCTTCGAAGGCCAGAGAGAAAAAAGAGGGAGACTTGAGGAGCAAAAAGAGCACTGAGGGAGCTTCTTCTCAGCATGTGCAGGTGCCCCCTGCTCCCCAACCCAGTGCCCCCCCTTCTCCACCCCACCCCCCCGCCCTGCTCCCAGGGGCTGGGAAAGGCTCACAGTGCGCTGTTGACAGCAGCTGGCAAAAGGCCACAGGCTCTGAGAGGCTGGCTGGTTCCAGGGCCACTTCCCAGCTCAAATAGTGGGTCAGGAACCAGCAGGTTAATAAGAGCTTGGAGCAACAGCTGAGGGGGAATGGCTTCGATGCCAAGTCCAGGAGCCCACTAAGTGGGGACGCACCAGCCCAATCTGCATGGCCCTTAGTCCCACCCCTTTGACTTAGAGGTTGGGACGCTGGGTACACGGAGGGCAGGGCCCGAGCTGGGGCTTCTCTCTCCCACAACAATACTCTTAGTTTTGTCCCCGCCTCACTTGCTGTCTTCAAGCCTCCTCTTCTTAATTGCAGACTCCAGTTCGGGAATTGCTATTTCGTAAAATGAAGCTAGCCTGTGGTGGCATACGTGGGCAAAAGGCTGGATTAGTTCGTAAACATCACACCTCATTAGAAAAAGCAAAGCAAACTCAAGGGAGCGGGAAGGCCTCTTTCTTGCTCCCAAGTTGTCGCCACAAAAATTTTCTCCCAGGACCACCCTGGCTCTTCCCGGAATTCACCCCAGACTGTCCCACTGTGGCTGGTCCTAGGAAGAGCCTTGTGGGGAGTGACCTGGAGCTACTTCCTCCATTCAGATGGGAAACCAAGGCTCATTATAACAAAGCAATGAGAGGGCCACCCGGGGCTCACTGAGGTTTGAGGAACAAACACAAGGTGACTTTTTTCTTGCTCAAAAACTGCCAGCAGCTCCCCACCTCCTATGACGTCGAAGTGTAACTCCTCTCTCCAGTACGTCTGTTTCTGACACAGCAGAGCCAACCCTGCTTCTCACCTCAGCAACCTCACAGCCACCCCTTCTCAACCCAGATTTAAACGGTCCATTCCCTAAATTAGGAGACCGGGATTAACATATACGTACTACTATATATAAAACAGATAACTAATACAGACCTACTGTTGGGGCTTCCTAGGTGGCGCAGTGGTTAAGAATCTGCCTGCCAATGCAGAGGATACGGGTTCGATCCCTGCTCCAGGAAGATCCCCCGTGCCACGGAGCAACTAAGCCCGTGCACCAAAAACAAAACAAAACCTACTGTATAGCACAGGGAGCTCTACTCAGTATTCTCTAACAACCTATTGATACGTGGGAAAAAATCTGAAAAAGAATAAATACATATATATGTACGCATAACTGATTCACTTTGCTGTACCCCTGAAACTAGCATATTGTAAATCAACTATATTTCAATAAAAATTAAAACAAACAAATCCAAACAAAAACTCTTCATCTCAGCCACAGGCTTCCTGATCACGCTCACCCCTGTGATTATTCCTCCCCAAAACTAGATGCACAGCACTCAGAAAATCCTGTTCTTACAACTTAAAATGCAGCTACCTCCCTTCTGGGGTGTAATTCTATCTCTGAACATCTTAAGCTTCTCAAAGCCAGAAATGCAGCTGACGTGCCTAGGAGTGTGCTGACTCTGCAGCAGGTACCCTGTAAACATGTCTGTTGATCAGCTGGCTTCTGGCAACTTTTGCCTAGTGCAGTGCTACATGTAGCAGAGGGAAAGCAGGCCAAGAGAGGCAGGCCTTACGAGGCCCACAGCCTAGCAGGCAGAAGAAGACAGAGAGGGCAGTTTGGCTCAAACAGAGTCAGGCGTTGCCAGGATACACTGCTGGTGAAAGGGTAAACTGAAACAGCCCCTATGGAGGGTGATTTGGCCAGATTCATGAAAATTTTAAATGCATATACCATCTGTTCCTGCGACTCTACTTCTAGGAGTTTATTCCTCAGATAAACTTGTAAAGGTACACAATGACCTGTGTGCAAAGTTATTCTTTATGGCGTTTTTTTGTAATGGCAAACATTGGAAAAAACCTAAATGTCCATCTCTGGGGTCCCACACAACGGAATTCTACGCAGCCACATTGAAGACTGAAGGGGCTTTATGCACAGATATGCATTAAATATAAAGGCACAATGCAAACGGTACATATAGTACTCATAATACGCCAGCATTAAATATTAAGAAGAGGACAAGAGATACATGATGCGTATGTGTGCTTACAATGTGCATATTTATATGGATATCTCCGGAAAGTTCCACAAAAAAACTAACACAGTGTTTGTGAGGAACAGGGCTGAGGAAGGGAGAGGAGGCTTTTCAATGTGTATTTTATACTTTTTGAGTTTTGAACCATGTGAATGTAAATTATTTGTTCATAAAATGAAAGACAGAGAGGAAGGCGGAGAAAGTTGTTCTGAGAGAGATTAGCTAGAGCGCTGTTTGGTGAGGTAACCCCTCGCCCAGAGCCCTCTGGGGCTGAAGGGCTGCCTTTGCTCAGCAGGCGTGCTTGGCCTCCAGCGCAGCTGGACCAGGCTGGGCCAGCCTCGGGCTGTTTGTGTCTCAGAGGCAGTGTCACTTGCCAAAGGCAGGGTCACTCGCAGTCATAAGTGTTTTCCTCTCTTCCTCCTCACCCTGAGAGGGGTGGAGCCGCTCCCCTGTCTCCTCGGGTCCCTCACAGGAAAGTCAGCTCTTCCAGAAATGATCTTCCCCTCCCCAAAGACCCTTTCCAAAGCCATCTGTGCCACGTTTGGGAAGATGCTTTGGCAAAACGGGAAAATGCTTATGGTGAGTGAAAATAAGTCTGAGGACAGCATGATCTCTCACAGTGATTTTCATTTCCTACCTTTGGGGATTTCCCAAATTTCCTACAAGCATTTGTCACACTGACCATGAGAAAAGATACCTTTTTAAAACTGTGACAACACTTTTAAGAGTCCCATCCTAACCCCTTTCTTCTGGGGAAAGCACGCTATTCTAATATCCTCCAGGAGGCTGATCAATCCTCATGTCTGATTTTCACGAGCTGAGGAGACCCAGGCGGGCTCAGGGCACCAGCTGCCATCTCTGGCACACGTCAGCGCTAGATAAATGTTTTGTTGAATGGCTGAGCAAACGGCCAAATGGACAGAGGGCTGGGTGGATGGAGCCGGGCAGCTCCCAGGAGCTTCTGTGAATGGCGGGGAGAGACGCCTGGTAAAAACAGCCAGAGGCCACTAAGAACAGGACAGACCACACCCCACCCCCACCCCTGCTGTTGCCAGGCAACGTGTGGGTTACCAGCCCCCGCCCGCGCGCCCCTTTCTCCCTGCTCAGGGAACAGATGCCCATGGTGCTAAGTGGGCAAAGAGGGTCTCCCTCCCCGCCCCGTACTCCTCCCACCACTCTTCATCGCAGCAGGATCTTCTCTGACTTCTTTGGATAAAAGCCTCCAGGGGCGCCCTCCTGCCCCACTCCCTGCCAGCACTCGTCAAACCAAGTCGGACTTCCCTGGAGCCATCCCTTGTTGTCGCCTGCTCCCCACACCCACACCTGCCCCTCGTGTCACCCTCCACTCCCCGGTTCTCCCCAGAACACAAGCTGGGCCTCCGCAGGCTTCACTCCACCTGCCTGAATGCCCTTCCGGCCGCGGCAACCTTTCTCTGCCTGGAAGGTTGCTGTTCATTCTCAAGACCTCATTTAAGGGTCACCCTGAAACATCTTATGTCACAAGCCGGAAATCTGCTCCCTCGTCTGGGCTGATATCACAGCCCCAACAGCTGGCCCACACGGGCCCACATCTGCGCACCTCCGCGCGTGTGCTCGCCTGCCCGCTGCTCAGCACCTGTCACGCCCTGTGCCTGCCCGTGACAGGGGCTCAAACTAAACGGGGCTGAATTGAAGCTGCCCAACTCTTGGTTCGTGTTTTTCTTCCTCCCCTACCCTGTTCTTAGCCCCCAGTAGGGGTACGTCTCAAATGCACACAAGCAGGAGCTGGAAGAGGGCCTGGCACATTCTAAACATCCAGTAAGTATTTGCTGAATAAGGATGGGAACGCGAACCTTGACTTCAACAGCCAGAACTACCGCTGTACCTGTCACAGAAGTCGTGTTTCTGGAAGGTCGGGCAAGCTGAAGGGAAGATATCCAGAAAGGCCCAGAGCGTGGTGCAGGTATCACACAGGTAGAGCACGATGTCCTTTAATTCCTGTCGCCAAAAGAAAACACTGCATTATTCTCCTCCGCCCCCAGAGACAGCTCTGTAGAGGGTCCGAGACGAAGCTGACAAAGCCAGGGGTCCCCACCAGGCAAGTGAATGCTGGAGGTCCCGGGCACGGCCTGGCTGGTCCATCTCAGGAGCCCGATCCGGGCAGCTCAGTCCAAGCCTCAGGTCTTGCTGCTGTAGCTCCAACAGATGCCTACCCAGGGATCCCCAGGGTGACGTCTAGTTCTGGGCTAACACGATTCTCTCTTGGAAGCGGAAGGAGAACCCACCTCTGAATCTGAAGACAGCGCCCGAGGTGCCGCACAGAAAGCACATCCCAGTGAGGACAAGGATATCCCACCCCCACTTTCCTTAGAGTCTGAAGAGCCTGTGCAGAACAGGGAGTGCTTCCTCATACGCTCCCTGATTCTCATGAAGACGCTAACAGGCAGGCCAGGCAGCTGTTAGGGCCTCCACTTTACAGATAAGGAGATTTGCCTGCAGGGACTGCCCTGCGGCTCAGAGGGGTAGCTTGCCCTGCTCCCCCAGCACTCGGGGTGTCCTCTCTCGAGACACCTGTCCAATGCCTGTTTTCCCACGAAGGCGCAGGCTCCAGGACGGCGGCTCACAGCTGCCTCGCTCTTGCTCTATCTCTGCTGCTTAACACAGGCCAGACACCGCCCAGGCTCCTTAAACATCCACCTTCCTCGTCATCCCCCTTAGACTCGGAGTTCCACGCGAGCAGGCGCCGCGTCTGCTTCTGCCAACGGCTTCACCCTTATGGCCCAGCCTGGGGCCTGGCATGTACTGGGGGCTCCTCCCTCCACATCGGCACAGCGGACCAAGGGCTCGATGCATAACGCACCCAGGAACCTGTCCAGCTGAACTACGTGAAGACTAAACCTCCATGCTGTTCCCTCTGCTACTCCCTAAATAAAGCTCTCAGAGGACGGAGAAAGCCTGCTGAAATGCTCTAAACCTGGGTGATGGGAACAGCTGCCTGTGGGGTTGGCGTAAGGGGCTGTGAGCAGGGGAAGAAGCTGCTGGGGCTTCTGCTGGCCAGAAAGAAGCTGGGCTGAAGGGCAACCTCACCAGGAGGGGCATGTCGCTGGGGGTCAGCCGGCCCCTTTCCTCGAGCCTCTGGGGTGTGGCGCTGGCCCCATCCCCCTGCAAGCCACAGTGCTGGAGGATATTGCTGAAGACCTGTGAAACACAAGAGGTGACTCTCCCACATCCTGTCGAGTCAGCAGCTAGGACCCCCATCCTGCAGTGAGAGGCTGGTGATCTGAAAACTGCCTTGGAGTCTTTAGAATAGATGCCAGCGTTCCTGGGATACCAGCTGAGACAGTGACCTTCTCAGAGAGCGGGGTCAGAGTAGAATCTGTGTCAAGGCGGAATAATGGGGGCATGCTTCTTTCAGGGTTGTGTTAGAACTAAAATGACAGAATGTGGGTAAATCCTGTGGATATTACCCGGACAGGCTGGACCAGTGCGTGGTAGTGAATATTTGAGAGATACAGTCAGCACTGCATGTTTTTGGATCTCCTGGAGATGGCTATTTTGGGGAACTATACTGAAATAAAAGACAGGGCAACAGTGAGTGGAAAAGAGAGCCCATCATAAAATCATGTAAGTATTTAACTAATGGCGCCATATGTGAGTATGCTAGCATGTAAAATTGTAAGAGTTACTGTGAACAGTGGTTATCTCTTGGTGGTGGGATTATGGAAGAAGATTAATCTTCCTCTTTCTGTTTGTTTTTCTTTTTTCCCCAAATTTTCTACAATGAGCATGATATAGAATATAAAATGATTCTATAAGGCTTTAAAGCTCTGATTTGAGACATGTACAGGGGTATCCTTAGAGGCAGATGGCTGGTGACAAACAACACATAATGCACCCCAAGCTCTTTTTTTTTTCCGGCTGTGTGGCATACGGGATCTTAGCTCCCTGATCAGGGATCGAACCTGTGCCCCCTGCATTAGGAACGTGGAATCTTAACCACTGGACTGCCAGGGAAGTGCCCCCTAGCTCTTTTTGTCTAAGTGCTAAGTAGCCCGTGGATTTCAGTCCTGTTCAAGAGGGGAAAGGATGAATTCGAAGGAGTGAGGTGAGGGATAGAACACAGATATGGTCTGGAGGTGTGCCTGGGATGTGGGGTGTGTTGGGGGGAAGCGATTTCTCCCAGACCCTTCTAGGGAAGTTGAGGAACATCACCAGGTAGGAGAGGGGGTCTGCCTCCCCTGGACGGGGCTGAGAGCCAGTACCTGAAGGATGGTGGGCATGGTTTCATCCAGGTCATTATAGTAACTTGGTTGCTGGATGAAGATGTTTCCTGAAAAGAAGAGAAAGGTAAGAACTGGGAAAAGACGGTGGGGGTGGAGAGGACACATCACAAATGGTTGCCAGCACGTTCTGTGACCTTTCTCCCCTCTCCTAAGCCTGCCTGCAATAGAGCAGTCCTGGCCCCGGGCCCTGCTGGCACAGAGCTTTGGCCCAGCCTAGAAACTTCCCCAGGGTGAGGGAGGGACCTTGCTCAGTACAAGTTAACCTTTTAAGCACCTCTGCCGGGTGAATTACGTAAACGCCCTGGTCAAACCAGCTCATCCTGCAGGGAATGATCACACTTGGGCACCGTGCCTTGTATGACAGCACCGGCTTTGTAAATGGGAGTTAGTCATGCAGGAAAATTAGGAGACCTGAGCTCTCTGCTCGAGAAACCTGGGTGCTACAATCCAGGAGTCTTGCCAGGCTATTCCGCCAATAATGTGAAGAGATTCAAGGGAGAAATTTCTCTAGAAATTCTCTTACCCTCTGCTTTTGAATCTGCTAGCCATACGAACCCCTACGCCAAGGTAAGAGGCCTGCCAGGGACCTGGAGGTAGATTTACCACACATTTGCAGTTATTCCTATAAAATGAAGCCCCTCTCCCAGTGTTTACTATCCTCCAAGGGCTGCTGCTGTGAGTGCAGAGGTTAGCGTATATGGTAAGAGGAACAGAAACCAAGTGTTCTGGCAGCCCAGATGGGCAGGGAGGGAGGCTCACAGCTAGCTGGGGGACATGATGATGTAAAATGCCTCCGCCCTTAAGAAGAGGCCTGCGTTCCTCAACCCACTACAATCCCGGCCCCTGAGGGTGGCTGACTGTCGGGGTGCTCTGACCTCTAGGTATCCTGTCTTTGGGCAGGTCTGTCCTCGGTTGCCTTAATAATAACCCTGCAGCCCTCACCCCATCCCGGAGGATTTGACAATGAATGAGATCAAAGGCCAGATGGGGCTGGGTGAGTAAGCGAGTCACTAAGTGGCTGGACTTTCTATAAACATTTTGCTGGAGGACACTCCGTTCCTTGATTCCAGAAGGCTGAGTTTTACTAGCAGGAGCTTGCTCAGGGCCTCCCATCTCCAGATGGGTGCTGACCCCTCAACTTGTGAAGGTACTCCCTAACCATCTGTGCCCACCTGGTCCTGACAGGTGGGGAGTGACTGAGCTCTCTCCCCACCAACCTCTGCTCTTCCTCATAAAACCCTCCTAGCGATATCCTCAAGGTCAAGGTCGAATTCCTGACCATGGCATGAAGGGCCTGTAAGATCTGGCTTCTGCTGGCATCTCTGGCCACCCTCTCCACATCTCTCAAATTGCATTCTTCCCTCACACCATCCTCAACCTCACACACTGAGCCCTGTCCCCTCCCGCTGCCTGCAGTGACCTCCCAGAGCTAAGTCCACCATAAGGCAGGTGTCACCCTCTCCAGGCAGAGTCTCCTGACCCAGGCATCAGGAGCAGGTCTCCTCCCATAATTCCCAGGCCACACAGTGGTCCTCACCATGCCTGGACCACCAGGCACAGGGACAGGCATTCTCATAATCCTTCCCATGCTTAGGCCTAACAGGGATGTTTTACAAGCATCAAATCAGATCACATTTCACAATCGACCCTTGAGATCTTCGGCATAGAAGATCTTTCTTCTCCTTTACCTGATGCCAATGACAGTAAAGATCTAACTTTTGATCTCTTAAAGACATAATTAAAAAGGAAGGGACAGCAGTGGCACCCCTTTAAATGTCCCTTCTCAGACTGAAGCAGTTCAGAAACCCAGGGTGGATGCAAGGTATTGCCTAAGAGATCAGTGCTGTCCTTCACGAGGCCAAGGCCTCATGCAGTCCTGCTCTGACAAAGCAGCTCCAAGGGAGTCTAACTGAAAGGCCCTGCTTTCACAATTACACTTGCTGATTCACAGCACCGGCCTTGAGGTTGAAAAAAAAAGCAGGAGGCAGGGACAGGGCAAGGACTGGCTTCTGCCCAAAGGACAGTCGGCCAGCTCCCTTGCTCCCCCCTTGTCTCCTCTGTCAACCCCCTTCCAGCTGATCTGTTTTGCTCAAGAGCTTCTGTGGTAGAGAAAGTGGAGGCTGCCCCTTGCTGGGTCTCATGTCTTCTGCTTAAGGGTTGGAAAGAGAGCTGATGTGTGTGTGTGTGCTGGAGGGTGTGGAGGAGGGGCCTGCAGACAGACAGACAGACAGAGACACACACACACACACACAAACTGAAGGGACTCCTGATGTCTGATCCTACCTTCTTTTCAGTGAACCATCCTCTGTGAGCCAAAGAAAGGGCTCCCCTTAATAAGCCAATTTAGGGTTCTCGAGCTGGGGATGAGACTATTCTAAAACAGCTCAAAATCTATGAGGGGCTATGTTTTCCTGGAGACAAGATTTCATCTGATTCTTAAAGGAGTCAGTGACCCAAAAGATTAGGGACCCCAGCAGCAGGCGGAGCTCTCTCACCCCAACCTTGCCCGTCTGGAAATGTGGGCAGATGGCATGCCGCCTGGACCCTCACAGCCGACTACGGCCCACAGACCTAACGCTGACCTTGCCTCTCCTCACCACCCACTCCCCCGCCTCCTGATTTCCGACACCAGTTTTCTCCAGAGTCGTTAAGACTCCTCCCTCCAGCTGACCTCACGAAGCCCCGCTTTACTCTCCTCCCGGATGTCCCTTTCCGCCCCAGCAGCCCAACCAGGCTCTCACCTTCAAACCCACGCTGAAGCCCTGGCCTCCTCCATGGCCGCCTGTCACCACCCTCCCCACCTGCGTGTTGCCAGATTAACCTTGTCACCAGCTGGCTCCCCGCCCTGCTCCGAGCTCCTAGAGGCTCCCACGGCCTTGTCATGATAAGAGCTCACACTCACTAAGTGCCTGTAACATGCTCTGTGCCGAGCACCACCTCATATTTAATCCCCACAGCCACTCTACAGCGTGGATGTATCATTAGTCTTCGCTTTCTTCAGGTGAGAACACTCAGCGTAGAGTGGCTGACTTGGTCAAAGTGACAAGGCCTGGAATAGAGCTGTGGACTGGGCAGTTCAACTCTAGAGCTTGCCTTCTTAGCCACCAAGTGATACGGCTCCCCAAGTGCCAAAGCCTGGCCCACAGCCCTCCTGGTCACGCCCCGGCCTCCTTCCCTGGCTCCCACACTGCCCTCCCAGAAGGCTCTGCTTTAACCAAACCGGCCTAATGATTGTGTCTCTAACTAATCACACATACTTCTGTGTGCTCACCCCATTCTCTCAGTCAAGAGCATAATTATGAAGGGTCTTTCCCAGGGAAAATAAAAGAAATTAACTGATGATCAGGCAATAATTAGATTTGAATGAGAAACCAGACGTTGTTCCAGTGAAAAAGCTGGATGTGAAATTTCATATATATTATGCTCTAATATGTTTTAAAAATACACAAAGACTAGAAGGGAATAATCACCAAATGATGGTCTCTGGGTACAGGAATTTGGTAATTGCTTTCCTGCTTCTTTATGCCTCATATTCCTCCAAAATTTTCTAAATGAACATATATTACCTTTATTATTAGTGTGGGGAAAAGGAGGGAAGGAAGGAAGGAAACCATTTCAAGGGATAACTATATCCTACAGTCTCAGGGTGAGGAGGGCTGACGGGGCATCCAGAGTGAGCAGCTCTCCATGCCAGTCCGGTGCCATGAGCTGCTATTCAAGGACGAATCCACTGGGACACTGTTCCTTCTGCAGTTTCCCAACAAAGCTTCTGCCCCTGAGGGAACCTTCTAGCCCACCACCTCCTGATGGGATCCAACTGCTGATGTCTGTTCCCTTCACAGCTCCAAACAGTCCTCCCTGAACTCTGCCCCCAGCTGTTCTCAGCAGCAAGGCGAAGCCTGATGTTTCTGAGGTGGCCCCACCACCCGTGAGGCAGGGAGTGGCCAAGGGCAAGAGCTGGAGAGTCAGGCCCAAGTGACACAAATCCCAGGTTGGCCACTCATTAGTCACGGCCTCCCCGGGCAAGTCCCTTACATTTAACCTCAGTTTCCTTAACTGTAAATGGGGATGATGACACTGCTGACGTCACAGGGCGGCCGAGAGGATCAGCTGACATGACATGTGAGAAGCGTCGCCAGAATTGCTCAAATAACCGGTAGCCGTGGCTGCCACGCTTACTCTCACCGCAGAAGCAAACTCCCCGACACCTTCAACTGTTTGACACACGGCCTAATGCTGGGACTCCAAGATCCTGGAGGGGCCGCGCGATGCCCATTTTCAACTCCCCTCCCCTACAGCCGCTTAGTCACTTCTTTCAGAGTTGACACACACGTCCGCTACGTCATTTGCAAGCACCACCTGCTGCGGACACTCTGACTCCCCCCCACAACCCCACCGTGCGCAGAACCCTGCTTTGGCATGTGGAGGCCATCTCTGTGCCCCCTCCGCCCCCCAGGCCCCGGGCCCTACGCACCTATCATCTTCTGCAGCAGCGGGGAATTGCCTTTTCCAAAGAGCACGCAGAGGTCCAGGATCTTTGGGATGTCAAACAGGAAGTTGTTGTAGAGGATTTCTCCGAAAGCAGAGGGGGATATGAAGTGATCCTAAGGAACAGTACAGAAAGGATGAGAGAGTTTCCAAAATCATGTGTGTTGCAGAGTAATAGCAAGCTCACAAGAAACAAACTTCAGTCCATCAGCAGGGGCCTGGTTCACAGATTCACAGAAGAAGCTCTGTCTACGCCGTGGGTATGTCTGAGCCTCATGGACTGACCTGGAGCAACAGTCATGCTTCATCTTAATGTGACTCACTATAAAAGCTCAGTATAAAACCATCAGCTGGGGATTCATTCTAAAATATTTACAGGTAAATTACCATGACGTCTGGGGTTGCTTTAAAATACTCCAAAAGGGACTTCCCTGGTGGCACAGTGGTTAAGAATCTGCCTGCCAATGCAGAGGACACGGGTTCCATCCCCAGGCCGGGAAGATCCCACATGCCGTGGAGCAACTAAGCCCGTGCACCACAACTACTGAGCCTGTGCTCTAGAGCACACGAGCCACAACTACTGAGCCCACAAGCCACAACTACCGAAGCCCGCGAGTCTAGAGCCCGTGCTCCGCAACAAGAGAAGCCACCGCAATGAAGAGTAGCCCCCGCTCACTGCAACTAGAGAAAGCCCGCTCGCAGCAACGAAGACACAACACAGCAAAAAATAAATAAGTAAATAAAGTTCTAAAAAATAAAAAGAAAACACTCCAAGAAAAACAGAAAACTCAGGGGAGAGAAAAAACAAGATGTTGATAACTGTTGAAGCCAGGTAATGGGTACATGGGAGTCATTATACTTTTGTGTATATTTAAAAATTTCCACGCTAACAAGTTAAAAAAACAAAGAAGCAAGGTACTGTTTTTAAAATAAACATGTACGCCCACACACACATAGAAACACACACAGTGAGAGGAAAAAAGTTTCCTGAAGGAGTATTTACCTTAACAGTGGTTATTTTGAGGGGAGGGAATTTGGTGGGTGACTTTCATTATCTACAAAATATTTGTGCTATGTTTGAGCTGTTTAGAGGCAGTGTTATTATTTTTAAAATCAGGGCGGGGGGGTGGCACGAAAAAGTAAAGGTTTTTCAAAAGCACATACAAGTTCCTCTAAAAACTCAGAATCAGTGTTCTCGCCCTCTGACGCACGAGGAAAGGCACAGTCACGCGTCACCTGGCACAGGGCCCTCGGCTCCCCATTGATGAAAACACTAGGTGTAACGCAGGTGACGCGGTGACTTAGAGGATAAGGGAGGTGGCACAGATTTCTTCCCCAACAGTGGGAATAAAAGCTGAGGGGAGACAAAGGGGGAACTCGATACTTCCAGAGGCTTCCTTCCCAGGGGTGAGAGCCCAGCACAGAGGTGTCAGATGGCGGTGGCGACCTGTCACGGGATCTGGGGCTTACTTTGGATTCCTTGTGAGTGGACATGCGGAGGAAGGTGAGAAAAACACTTCGGTGGAGGCGCTTCTGCATGTCAACGACCTCAGGGGCCGGGGCCACCCACTCGTCGAACTTTCGGGGGACATAGCGCAGGTAGGAGTCCAGGCACTTCTGCAGGGTCTCGTCAAAGACAACCTAAGCCAGGCGACAGAGGACAACACGGGCTCGTCACGGAGGCCCAAGGGCTTGTGGATGGACTGTGCGGGGCCCATGGCCCCTCAGCCCTGGCCTGTGGCAAACCCTCCAACCCCAAGGGACCAAAGAGGCATAAGTGAGCCGAGCGCTAAACACGAGTTTCTAAAAATGACATGTTGGAAGGCCTTGTGTAAACATTATTAAGACTGTGATACAAGACACAGCACTCCAAACCACAATTTGCTGCTAAGGATCCAGTGTAAGAAGCAGAGGAAAAAAGCATCTCCTGGAGGGGGAGTGGGGGCGGGGGGGCAGGGGGAAACAACAGCACCCAACCAATGGCACGTCATGTGCTTTGTCTTAGCGTGAATTTTGATAGAATGTTACCTGGCACCAGAATTTATCGTGAGGCAGGGCCAGGAGCCAGTCGAGGTCATTGGCTACGAAGGTGGCGCGTTCCAGGTACTCCTCCACTAGGGCGGGAATGTTGTCTTTAGGGGGCGGTTTGTATAACACAAAATACCGGTCTGCCTTCTGCTCGGGGTGCTACGGATCCAAAAACCACGTGTTAACGTGGCAGAGGTTAGTCAGCGAGGGCCCATTTGCCAACCCACAGCAATGACAACACTGGGCTGTTCCAACCGGTGACCCTCAGGCATGAAGAACCGAGTGTCTCTGACAGAGGGGGCTTGGTTGCAGCCAGGGAACCAAGGCAGGCATTAAATACCATGTTGTTTGGAGAATATTTCACGACACGGGGAAAGGTTAAGGGAAGAAAAAGCAGGACACACACCTCTCTATTGTATATAACCAATTTTGGGATTAAAAAAAAAAGTACACATATTTAACACACACACATTGGTACAGATTTTAAAAAGTGTGTGTGTGTGTGTGTGTGTGTGTGTGGTGGGACAACATCCCAGGGCTAACAGTGGCTGTCTCTAGTAGAGGGGATTATGGCTTGGCTGTATTTTCCCGTTAAAAAATGAACATGTATTATTTTCTAAATTATTTTTAAAAATTATACAAGCAAGGCATAAGCATCTTTTCTTTCAAAAACTCACAACAGTACAGGAAGGTGAGTCGCCTGGGACCACACCCCCAGCCCCCAGAGAGAACCCCTCACCATCCTGCGAGCATCCTCACAGACCTTTTCTAAGCATTTACCTTAAAATGTACACATATGAGGCATTTCTTTGGGTCCGTTTTCATCTTTCTGACACAAATAGCATCATACTATACATATCACTGTGCTGTACCCTTTGTACAATCAGAAGAAAACCTCAGCAATTTTTTTTAAAAGATGCTAATCAAGTAATTACAGGTCTCAGCTTAGCATAAGTCCTCTCTTCCAACCCTTACCTTGCCATGAAAAACTCTTATTTTGTTCACCATAAGAAGAGAAGGTGAACTCAGTTTTCTCCTCTGACTACAAAAGGGCTGCTTTCTCCGGGGGAGGCGGGAACAGGAAGAAGGCTGGGCTGCATCTCAGCTGTTCTCAACCACAATCACCCACTTCCAGGTCTGTTAGTCCAGGGGGGACAGGAAAACCACGACCGATTGGTCGGTCTCTTGAGAACCACCTATGCCTTCTGACTGCCTAACGCAAGTTTGCAAACTGTGGAGAACTGAGTCCAGCAGGTTTCCTTGAGGGCCACCTACTGGGTGGGTCTTCAGGACCCCTCCCATTTAAATCAGAATTTATACAAAAGGAATCCTGCTGACTGAAACAAGTTCAAAACTACTCTCTAGGGTCTAAATTCATCTCCTTGGTTTCTGAGTTCCCCTCCTTCCTTTATCTGTTGACACCTCACCTCTTAGGTCATTTCTCAGGCCAGGCTACTCACCGTCCCCACTTGCCCATCAGCCCATCAAACACACACACACACACCTCTGAAATTCTGCCTTCCTACAATCCTACAAACTTTTACTGGCGCCCTGCTGTGCCAGGTGTGGGGGTGCAAGAAAGGGATCCGCGTGCTCCCGGAGCCCATTCTGCAGAGGGGAAGAGGAACATCTAAATCATCAAATGAGCACGACACAGACAGCTCAAACCTGGCAGAGGGACCGTGGAAGGGCAACAGGTGATTAACGGCGCCTGGAGGAAGAGGGGCCGCTTCCCAGGGCAGGCATCACCTGAGCTGAGCCTTGGAGGATGAGAAGGGTTTTTAGATGGAAGACACAGTATTTTTATGGAGGCATAAAAATGGACCATTAAAAAAAAGGGGGCAGAGATTGCACTGGGCAGTGGGAGATGGATTTGGAGAGACACTGGGAGGATAATAAAAGCCGCCACTCACCAAGGACCTGCCCTGTGCCGGCTGCTGGGTAGGCCTGTCCCCAAGCCCATTTCTTTTTTTTTTTTTCCCCCAAGCCCATTTCTTTTTTATCTACAATGACTACTTCAAAGGGAGACAGTATTCTCCCGATTTTACAGAAGAGGAAACCAGGACTCAGTCAGATTCAGGAACTTTGCCAAGGTCACAGGGCTAAAGAAGCGGTTGAGGCAGGATTTGAACCAAACCCGATACTTCGGACCTACTAAATGACCTACAACCTGCCACCCTGGTCTCACTGCTCGTCCTTCTGACCCCAGCTCTGACCTCACCTCCTCCAGGAAGTCTCCCAAGTCCATCCCGACTAGATTAGGGGTTCACAGGGCTCCCCCAACACCTGCAGTCTGTGCTTCCCTGATTGTAGCACTTGTTGAACTGCATCAGAAGTGCTTGCAGACCCATGGTGTCTGTGGATGGGGACAAAGGAAGGGATAGATTATGGGCGGGGGAGGGCAGCAGGGCACTTTCAGGAGTGGTAGAAATGTTCATTATCTTGATTATGGTGATGGTTTCGTGGGTGTATACAGATGTCAAAACCAATCAAATTGTATGCTTTAAATACATGCAGTTTATTGTCCTCTGGCGATACTTCAATAAAGTTATATGAAAAGGGAGGGCCTGCCTTCTCTGCCTCCCCTACTACCCTGCAGGTCCCTGGAGGGAGTCTGAGTCTTGCTTACCATAGCAGTCCCAGCCGCTAGAACAGTGTCTGGCATCGAGCAGATGCTCGATACATATTTGCTGGTTGAACAAAGGTAATGCATGGAGGTAATCCAGGACCAGATCCTGCCAAGGTCTCTGAAGGACCTTCAATGCCAGGCTCAAGAGTAGGGGCCACCAGGGACTTCCCTGGCGGTCCAGTGGTTGAGAATCCATGCTCCCAATGCAGGGCGCATGGGTTCGATCCCTGGTCAAGGAACTAAGATCCTGCATGCCACGTGGTATGGCCAAGTAGGAAGATTCCAGGGCTAGGAGCAGCAGGCTCCAGCTGTATCTCCCACCCTTCAGGCCTGGCTTAGGTCCCACTTGTTCCATGAAGCCTTCTAAACATTCTCTGCCCATCAAACTTCTGCTCTGTTTATCTTGATAAGAAACTATTTTGTACTATTCTCCAAATGCTCCACTTATGAGTCTTATCTTTCTCAAGAGCACATTCACCCACTTTGGCCCAGGACTTGATTTCTTTTGGATCTTCAATAGCAAGCGTGTGCATCTGCACGGTAACTACTCAATGAACATTAGCTTCAGCTATCACTCTGCAGAGGCAGTATGATGGCTGTCCCTTTGCTGGAGATCTTCTTCTCCAAGTTGGGACTCAAGAGACATATACAAGGCAGGTACATCTCTCAGGACAATCTTTCAGGAGCTTCCGGTGGCCTGCAGTGCGGCCAAGAAGGCCGCTCCTCAATCAGGCAGCTGTCTTCCTCAGCTCGTCCCTCTCCCACCCTACACCCTATTCACAATGTCACTGTCACTGTCATCATCACCATCTTTATTGAGTGCTCACTATGTCCCAGGCTCAGTGCTAATTCAGACATCTCATTTAATCCTCACAACCATCCCCTCCAAGGCTGGTTCTACTGTTACCCTTGTTTGGATCTTGAGGCTTAGAGACGTTAAGTAATTTGCCCAAAGTCACACGCGAGATTAAACACAAAGCCGGGCTCCTTAACTCTGTGATACTGCTCCCACCCCAGGTGGTTAGTGTAGGAGTCAGGCTCTCAGGACTCCAGGATGATAGACTCAGGTCCTCCTGCCCAGTCCACCCTTCTCCCATTGCTCTGCCCGGCTAGTGCTTATTCACTCTTCCACACCCAGTTCAGGATCCCCCTCCTACAGGAAGGCATCCTGGGCTGCATGTGCTCTCCCACCAGCCCCGAGACCTCCCTGCACCCACACCCCTCGCTGGTCCTGATCAGCAGCCTGGACTTCCTTCCACCAAATCCTGATCACGCTGCAGAGAATCTACCAGTCTGCTTTCTCTTGGTCTGTGGGCCCCTCAAGGGCAGAACCACGTCTTTTCTCTTTGTAGCTCCAGTGCCTGTCACAAAGCGTGGCTAGAGCCCTTGGCTCATTTACTGAATGTCTCCTGAGAGCTACTATGCGCCTGGCACTGTAAAACCACAACCAAGGGAAGGGCCCAGTCCCTGCTCCCACGGAGCCCACAGTCTAGCAGCCTCGGTGTCCAGTACACAGGGAAGGACTGAGGTGGGAAATCAGACCTAAGGAACCCGTCTCTACCAGCGTCATCTGACAGAACCTCTGCAGTGATGGACCTGCTCTAGACCTGGCCCATGCTGGCCAATACAGTAGGCGCTCGCCACATGGGACTATTTTAACTTAAATGAACTAAAACTAAATTAAAAATCCAGTTCTTCAGTTGAACTGTCCACAATTTCAAGAGCTCAGTCACCACATGTGGTGAATGGATAATGTATTAGAACAGTTCTTGATTTTCTGATAAATATCCTCCTTACATAGAAAGATTATGAATACAAGGATATATTCTACAACACAAGGAACACAGCCAACATTTTATAATAACTATAAATGGAATATAACCTTTAAAATTGTGAATCATTATATTATACACCTGGAACATATAATGTTGGACATCGATTGAAAAAAAAAAGTTTTAAAAAAGAAACAAGAGGCTTTATAGCAGAAAGGTTAAGGGTATGCGCTCTAGGGGCAGCCTAGCTGGGTTCCCATCCTGCCTCCCCTAATTTTCTAGTTTTGTGACCTTGAGCTCTCAGTTGCCTCATGTGTAAAATGGGGACAACCAAAATGCCTACTCAGAGGGCTGTGGTTTGGTGTACATGAGATAATCCAGGTGAAAGGTTTGACCCAGAGTGAGTGCTCTATAAATACTAAGTACTATTATTAGAGAGTAGTTAGGAAGTAATAGGAAGCCATCCAGGAAGCAGGAAGTAAAACACCGAGCTCTTATTTCCCACAACTTTACTTAAGCTCCCAGAAAATAGTTCCTCCCACCTTGTTCAAGTAAGCTTATATTCTTGGGAAAACGGCAAGTGGGTATGGGGACTCCATCCCCGCGTCTGTCTCCTTCTCCAGCAGCCTGGCCCCTCTCGGCGGCTCTAATCTCTCCCCGCAGCTGGTAATCTTCATGCTCACAGCCTCCTTAATTTTCAGTCTCACAAGCCCTGCCAGGTCTGTATGTGGTGCTTCTTAGCCCGTTCAGACCTGACCTCTGAAATCAATGTGCGCCTCCCCACCAAAGTGGATAGCAGCTGGGACAGCTCTGAAAAAGGCCCACATGAAACCTGAACACCTCCTGCAGGGTCCGATCCCCACACCCGGCTCTGGGCCAGCCGCACTGCTAGGCCAGCTCAGGTTGAGTCAGAACTGCCATCAGACTTTGATTCAAGATGAAGTGCTTTGCAGGGAAGGTATGGGGTGGTGACATGGAAAATACCACTCAAATTCAAGCTGCTGCTCGAAAAGGAAACTTCTACACGGGGCCTGGAAGGACCTAATAGCGTCCCGGCTACTGAATTACAGACTGCGGCCCTCGCTTCACTCTTAGAACAGATAAAGAAGGAATTTACTTTTTGCTTCTGAAATTGCAAGAATGATAGTATCAGACTGAACGGCCTCAAGGTACTGGCTCACCAGCGCTGGTGAAGTCCTCAGCTTCCCTGTCTTCAGGTCCTTGTGGGTGATCTGGAGTTGGTCCAGGGGCAGAGCTGGCATTGTGCTGCGTGACCCTCCTGAAAGGAATATGGATGGGAAGAAGAGAGCAGACACAGAGGCTCCTGGGGGCAGGGGCCTGGTCTGGGGCTGATCCCAGAGCCAGGAGAGAAGCTTCAATCTCTGGCCTCAGAGGGCTTCAAAGGCCTGGTTCCTGCACCTACTAATCTAGACCAACGTGACTTTTTTGCCTAAAGCAGCGGTTGTCAGCTGAGGAGGAAACACTCCTTAGGTGACTCCTGACATATTCCCACCCAATCTGAGAAGCACTGGTTAAAAGTGCCTAGATTATCTGCATTATAGCTCCAGCTGTGTGCTCCTTGGCCTGTGAACTCTGTGAAGACAGCGCCTGGGCTCTCCTTCTCTTGCTGCCTTTCCTGTGACCAGCACAGGCCTGGTACAGAGGTGGCGTCATCAAGTATTTCATGAACAATTGAATACGAGGACACATTTCTTACCACACTAATCAGGTTTTAAGTCTTTTAGGGGTTGGAGCCATGGGCCTGTCTTCACTTGCAGAGGGTGTTAAGAGTTTACAACCTTTCTCGGCTTCAGGGAAGAAGGACACGGATAAACAGGAGGACCAGGAAGGTCAACAGAATTCAGAGACCTGCCAGAGCGAGCTCCTTTCTAGAGAGGCCCAAACTGGCCTAGTCAGTGAGTGGCAGACCCCACATCTCCTGTCTTCCAATCCAGTGCTCTTTTCTCAATACCACTTGGCCTGACCCACAGGAGGGACATGCATATTGGCTGAATCATGGAACAGAAGTGATTCAGACCTCTTGAAAGACATGCCATAAAAGGCCAGCACAGTCTCGATGACAATATGAAGACATATCGAGGCTGGGATGAGGAAACCACCACTTCCAAAGCCCTTCCAGAGGAGCTGAGAG
The DNA here is from genome assembly GCF_030028045.1 of Hippopotamus amphibius kiboko. NCBI lineage: Eukaryota > Metazoa > Chordata > Mammalia > Artiodactyla > Hippopotamidae > Hippopotamus > Hippopotamus amphibius. Next base: position 4,644,150 of record NC_080193.1, on the reverse strand, counting down.
GCAGGTCAGCCATCAGTTACTGAGGTCCCAGATCTGATATCAGGCCTGGCCCCGGTGTTATGAAAACAGGAAGACAGACTGATAAGGCAGGGTCTCTGCCCTGGGGGAGCTTTTGATCCAACATGAATAATGACAATAGCCACAGCAGAAACATGTGTCTTATGTGCTGGTGCTCCTCTCAGTGCTTTTCTCAGCATGAACTCACTGTATACACCTTAACTGGCTTTACATGTATTCACACTCATAACAACTCCAAGGTTGGTATTATGATTCCCTCACTTTATCAGTGAGGAAACAGAAGCTTGGAGAAGATAAGAAACTTGCCCTGTGTCTCAGAGTTAGTGGCTGGTGAAAAGGGCTGGCTCTTAACTATTTGCTGTACGGAGTCTAGAGCAGCTGAGCTGGTGGAGGGTGTGGCTGTCAGGAAAGCATTTCTAGAGCCGCGCCTAAAGGCTCAGGGGAGCCTGAGTTGAGAGTCCTGAGAGTGGAGACTGGCCAGGGAAGAAGGGCGTCCCAGGCAGAGGAAATGGCAGGAACAAAGGTAAGGAGGTGGGAAGCAGCTTGGTACACAAGGAACCTTGGTTCAGGGCTGCCTTAAAGACTGTGAAGATATCCACCGTCCCATGGGATGTAAAGAGAGAGAGGACCAGTCTTCGAGGCTTGTTTCAGCTCTAGGATCTCAGTGGATAGTGGATCAGACACATGGTCTCCATGTCTGAGCTTTCATCTCTGAAAACATAGATAACACAATCTGTTGTATATACGTTATTTCTAATCAAGTTACTATTTTACTAGCCTTTCACAATAACCCAGATAAAAACGACAAGGATTATTAAGCTCAGATGTCCAAAGAGGGGCACCTATTTGCTCAGGCAAATACATGAGTGGCCAAGTTGAAACTGAAGCCCAGCTCTTGTGCCTTGGCACCTGGGTCTCTTGTGCTGAATATGCTAAAAATACTTCCTTCCTAACCCATCAGCAATGCTGGAAGGGCAGCTGGAAACATTAGTGGTTGGTTCACCAGTGCAAAAGTCTAAATGAGTCACAGGCCCAGTCCTTTCCAGGCTCACCTTCCAAAGACAGTACTGGGAGTATCCAGTGTGGGGACCTAGGGTGGGGAAAGAGTCATAAGGAGGAGGCAGCTCTCCACTCTTATAATTCTAGGCCCCAGAGTTCAGGCCTAGACAGGTAGAGACAGCACCTGTTTTCAGAAGAAATCCACTCCTACAAGCCAGTGCCTGTAAGGGAAGTTCAGATGGTTGAAAGAGAAGTTTATAGTTCTACAGCCTGGGTTTAAATCTTGGCTCCAACCCACCCATGTTGAGACCTTGAGACATTTCCTAATTTCTCTAAGCCTTGATTTCCTCATCTGTAAAATTGGGATGATAACAGTACATGACCTCATAATCTCTCAGAGCTGATGTGAGAAGTAACCACTACTAAGTGGTCAGCACAGTACTTGGCACATAATAAGCCCTCAGTAAAGTCTACTTGTCTATTATTCAAGTCCCAAACATAAGCAGAGCACTTTGGGCTTCCTAATCACTCAGCAAACACTAACTGAATACATTCTGGGTCCTGGGCATGTAAATGACTATCATTCCATGTTGTTAGAGCTGTACCTGGAAATTTCCAAAACGAGCACAGCAGAGAAAGGAAGGATGTCACAGAGAAGGTGACCTACAACTTGGCTGCTGAAGGATAGGAGGAAAAGATGAAAAGGAAGGACAATCCAAGCAAAGAGCAAGCATGATCAAAGGCTCAGAGCCTGTGGCTTTGAAGGAAGAGGGAGACATTTGGTATGGCTGAAAACACAAGGTCAGGGAGGGGGAGACAGAAGTGGAGAGAAGAGGCTGGATAGGAAAGATGGAGCCATTTTAAAAAGAGCCTCAAATGCTAGGCTAAAAATGTCAGCCTTTCATTTGAAGGCAGTGAGGAGTCACTTAAGTAGAGCAGAGACATAATCAGAAAGAGAAGACAATAACCAGGAGAGGTCTTCTATGAATCACTGGAGAGCAAAACCTGTGTTAACTTACTCGTCCATTCAAAGACTTTGTGAGTACCTACTATGTGCCAGGCACTGAAGCATGGAGAATCCTAAGGCAGGCAAGTAACAGACCTGCTTCTTCCCTTCATAGAGTTTACAGTCTTGATAGTTAAGACAGATATGAACCAGAGAGCCATGCAAACAAGTAAAATGCAACTGAGTATGCTATGCAGGTGAGACCCATGGACCTACGACAGCACTGAACAGAGAGGACTGACTTGAGGGAGAGAGGATGTCAAGGAAGATTTGAGTTTTCATCTAAAGCATGAGTAGAAATTAATGAGGCAACGACTGGACTCTTGAGCTCCGAAAGGATAAGGACAACGCACAGGATGATATCTGTGCCCCCCAATGCGTCCTCAGTGCCAAGCAGGGCAACGGATGCCAAAAATTAGGAAAGGGCTTTCTTTAGAAGGGGAGCTTGGAGCAGGCATCCAATTACAATAAGGCCTGGGAGCATCCCCAGGGATACTGCTGCCTCAGTTTCTCTGTCTTCACCCTTCTGGTTTCAATTCAATTTACTCTTCTCAGAGACCTTACCAGACTACGCTATCTAAAGTTTTCACTCCCCTAATTACTGTCATATCTTTAATTACTTAGTGCATTTATTTGTGGTCGACTGTGTCTCCACCCACTAGACTGTAAGCTCCATGAGGGTGGGAGACTTGTCTGTTTTGCTCTGTTTGCATCCCCAGTGCCTAGATCTGTGCCCGGCATGTAGGAGGCGCTGGACGTGTATTTGTTGAACGAATGAATGAACCCTGAGGAAACTGAAGCTTGGGGTGAGGGTGGGAGGATCGTGACTCGTCCAAGGCCAAGGTCACTCTGGGGCCGATCCTCGAACCCGAGACTCTAAGCTCTGGCGGCCTGACTGGGGGTGGGTGGGGGTGGGGTGGAGAGGCAGGAGGACCTCGGCGACTCACGGCCCCTGGGGCAGCGTAAGCCTTGGCCCTGCCGTGGAGGCGGGGAGGCCCGAGGCCGCGCAAGGCACGGCTGCGGCCCCTCTCAGGCCCGATGCCCCACATCCGGCAGGGCCCAGCCGCGCACTCACCTCGGCGGCTCCACTGTCGGCGGTGTACCGCCGCCGCCGCCGCCGCCGCCGCCGCGGTCCACGGTGACAGCTCCCAGAGCGCCGGCACTTCCGGGGTCAAACGGCGATTCCGCAGGCGCAGACAGGAAGCCTCGGCCCGGCCCCGCCCCTGGAGCCAACTGTCTCCTTGAAGCCGGGCCCGGGGCCACGCCCCCACCCGCAAGACTCCGCCCCCATGAAGACCGGCCTGGCAGTAACCACGCCTACTGTCCCCCTCCTAGCTCCCTTCTTGCTTTAGCAGAGAGAATGGAAGGTGGGCAGAGAGTAGGTGTGGTTCCATCTCTCGGAAAAACCGAATATGGTACCTGGGTTCTTAGGGTCCCAGGCTTCCACCTCCTTCCTTAACCTTCTCAGTCATCATCTCAAGTCCAGGAGGAATTCTGCAGCTGAATGCTGCAAGCTGTGTCGGAACAGTAAATGCTTCCCTTTACTGGCATCATTATTTTCAGGCAAACAGAACATCCAATGATATGGAAGGGACAGAAAAAAAGTGCCAGTAACTCCATGTTTTTTCCCTCTGGCATCACACCCATTGGGCACACAGGAAATATTGTATCTTGGTGGTTGGTGGGAAGAAAATCATGTATGGTGGCCTTTGGTACAGAGAAAACTTAAAATAGGACTTCTGGCGAAAACATATAGATTGGTTTCATCGTTCCCAATGGATATTAATATCAGTGAAGTTTTAGAGCTAAATAACGTGACTATAAAAAGACAAAAACATCCAATAAGACACCTGACTTCTCTGAACATGTCTGTTTCCTCATCTGTCAAAAGGGGTCACTGATACCCATTTCATCACCATTAGGAGACTTAATGAAATAACACAGATAATACCAAGCACATACTTGATGCTCAAGAAATATTAATGGAGAGGAAGGAAGAAAGAAAAGGAGGAAGGGAGGGAGAAAGGAAGGAGAATCCCTATCAGTTGGAGTGTTAACCCATATATTTATTTCATCTTTATTTTCTCTCCTTTGCCTGAAAAGATTAACAAGGAATGTGAGCTTCCAAAGGAGGCATCCTTGTCTGAGCTACCTTATGTCCAACTGAAATGAAATTAAAAAGCCACTTTAGCAGGAGAAGCCTTAAACCATATATTAGTTACACACAAGTATGGAGGAGTGTGGGGGCCTCTATTCTCTAGATTAAAAGAAACACAAGAACAACTAACTTACTTTAAGAGCAATTATTTGGGTTGGCAAAGGTGGTGAGTGTCCGTAGTGCTCATAATCAGTCAAGTCTAGGGGTAACTACAGAGAAACACCGTCAGTAGTTGGAGCTAGAAAATCAGCATAGGGGATATCCGGGACTGAGTGCACCTAGCCCAGATGCTCTGAGTCACCTAAAATGAGTTAGTATTGCCTTTGGGCTTCAATCCTCTAGCAAGCGTGTGTTTGCAGAGCTCCCACTGTTGGGTTAGCTGTTGTGTGGCCCACACAGTGTTCATTTCCTCTGTTTTCCCACTAAACGCAGCTTGACTACTCCTCAGAGAACCCTCCTTCCCGCTGGAGTAGGACGACTCTTTACCCCGAGTTGAGGGGTGTACAACTGTGTTAGTTATCAATTGCTATGTAACAAATCACCCCAAAACTCAGTGGCTTAGAACAATAATAATTATTTATTATCTCATATGGTGTTCTGTGGGTTAAGGATTCCAAAGTGGCTTGGCTGGGTGGCTCTGGCTCAGGGTGTCTCCTGAAGATGAAATTAGATGTCAGTTGGGACTGCACTCCTCTGAAGGCTTGATCAGAGCTAAAGAGTCCACTTCCAGGCAGATCCATTCATATGGCTGGCAAGTTGGTAGAGACTGTTGACAAGAGGCCACTGTTCTTTGCCACAGGGTTGCTTGAGTATCCCCACAACATGGCCCCTGGCTTCCTTCAGAAGGAGAAAACCAAGAGATCAAAGCAGAAGCAGCTATGCCTCTGTGATCTAGGCTTAGCAGTCATGCCATGACTTCAGCCATATTTCTATTGGTCACAAAGGCCAGCCTTGGTTCAGCGTGGGAGGGAACAAAGTGCATGAGTATCAGAAGGCAAGGTCATTGGGGGCCATCTTGGAAAGTGGCTACCACATCAATCTAAGATGAGGCTGGCAATCAACATATTCCAAGCCCCCGGCCACAATGATTGGCTCAAGAATAGATACATGATCCAAATGATACCAAACTCTGGGATCTTTATTGGAGTCAAGAAGAAATGAAAGTGCTGAGATTGCTGGCAGTAAGTAAGCAATGTCTGGAGACATTTATGGTTGTCACAACTGGCACATCTCGTGGGTAGAGGCCAAGGATGCTGCTAAACATCCTTACGACACACTGGACAGCCCACCACCGCAAAGAATTATCTGGCCCAAAATGTCAGTGGTACTGAAGTTGAGAAACCTTAGTCTTAGCCTGAGCTGCTGCTGCTGCTGCTGCTGCTTCTTTTTTTTTTTTTTTTTTTGGCCATGCCATGCAGCATGTGGGATCTTAGTTCCCCCAACCAGGGATTGAACTCGCACCCCTTGCAGTGGAAGCTCAGCATCTTAACCACTGGACCACAAGGGAAGTTCCCTAGCCCAAGTTTCTTTACACAGTGGTTGGGTCCCCACAGGGTAAAAGTGGGAGCTGCCAGATCTTTTGAGGCCTAGGCTCTGATGCTCATACGACATCACTCCCTCCACATTCTATTGGTCAAAGCAAGTTACAAGGCCAGCTCTGATTCAAGGGGAGAGGAACTAGCCCTCCTCCCCTATCCACAGGCAACCACTAATCTACTTTCTGTCTCTATAGATTTTTGGTGGCCATTTTTGCAGGCAACCTACAACAGCGAGGGAGATAATGCAATGAGAGAGATTTGTGTGGGAGATAATGGTGTTTTCAGCTCAGTCAGTAGCAAAGTGTCCTCACAAGAAAATGAAACAACGGCAGTGAAATCTCTTTGCAAAGTGTTACATAAAAATACAAATTTCATAATCCACACCATCCCCAGCCAGGAACTGCTGTCCCAAGCAGCTTTCTGTTAAGCCAGGCTTTCTCTCAATAGGCCGTGTCTGTCCAATCTCCCTGCCCTCCGTCCAGTTCATCAAAGCTTCTGCTGACTCAAGAAGAATCTAGAGAATGATCACTGCAGTGAAAGTCTCAAATCACCCCCCAGGGCCCCTAATAACAAAACATCTGCTTGTCATTCTTCTCCTTCCCTCTGGGTTTTAGTGAGAAAACAGCATTAAATGATGGTAATGACAAACAACTTAAAAACTAAGCCTCCTGGCTTCCAAGAAGGGAGGCTTAATTTGAAGGCAGCTAATTATCCACTCATAATTTACAGATGCTGGTTATCTTGCCTTCTGTCACTGGTCAGTGAACAGTAGTTGGAAAGATCTAAAAAATGTCTGAGTTAATGCGTTTTTAGAAAGAAGAGGGCAGAGAATCCCCAAGTCAAGGAAGAGAATCTCATCAAGCACGGGGTCCAAATCTCTCATTTAGTGGCTAAGGAAACTGAGGCCCAGAAAGGGGGTGAGACTTGCCCAGAGAGGCCCAGCAGCTGGCGGGTGGGCAGAAGGGGCACAGGGATTTGAAGTCTCCGTGCTGGCTCCAGCCGAAAGCTCCACCCAGGGAGATGAAAGCGTAGCTCTGTCTGCCCCATGCAGCTCAGAGATTGCACTCAGACCACCCATCGAAGCAGCAATTGGCACATCCGGGCTCTGGGTGATTATCAGTGTGGCACGATGGAGCCACAGAACCTGGAGGTGGAAAATAACTCCTCGAGGGCTGGGACATGGTTTATATTGCAGCGAGGGCTGGGTAGGCGGAATTTTGCTTCACTTTAAGAGTAAACATTTTTTTATTTGGTAGCATCTCAGAATTTTTATGTAGAATCTGAGACGAAGGGCCTTCAAAAGACACCTCCAGCTACTCTGGTGATGGGAAAGTTTGGTCCTCGATGTTTTCAACCATTAAGCCTGGGGTTTCAATGCAGTGGAATAGTGCCTGCTCTTTAGCTTTCCTTGGGAGAGCATGAAAAGAATTTACTGGAAGAGATGCCTTGACTATCATGAAAACACAGGAACCTTGCCTTCTCATGTTCCTGGGTGTTTTCTCCCTGGGCCACATAATCCCCAGCAGACTCCAGAATGCAGCCACTCTGACCTTCTAATTTCTTAAATGCCCCGGCCCCCTCACACTACACGGCACCAGCCATGCTGCTTCCTCAGCCTGAAATGTCCCCTGTGCTCTCCTTATCAAGGTAAAGCCTTCATCTCTTCTTTTCCCCAGGTTATAATCATTCCCCTGATATAAATATTCCTAGCTAGCTTCCAGCACTTTCCCTGTGTAACACTGATCATAGCTCATCATCTTGTGTATTTTGTGTGATTATTTAATCAGTGACTGCCTCCCTCATTAGACTATGTGTCCTGACAAGTTAGGAACCTCACCTGTTTTGTTTGCTAACCTTATTCCCAGTTCTCAGCTTGGTACCTGGCACCGAATAGCATGCAATAAATATTTGCTGAATGAATGACTGAATCAAAGCACCAAGATAATCTAGAACAACTCTTCTAATTGCAAGTAAAGAAACTGTGGCCCAGAGATGAGCAGTGACTTGCCCAGGGTCACATGCAGGCACCTACTAGCTCCTCGCTGGTTATTCACTCCCTTAAAATACCTTGGCACGTGGGACACGGCCGTTTCAAGGCAATGCAAGGCTGAGGGACTCAGCTGTGTTCCATACTCTGGAGAACCGTAGTGCCCTCCTTAATGGAAGTCTCCCCACGAGGCAGGAATTCTAAACCTGAGTCAATGAAGGGGCCCCAGGATCTATGCATCCCATGAAATGTATGCAGGTATATTGGTGAGCTTTTTTCAATAGAAGGGCTGCCAGGTTTTATCCAAACTTCAAATGAGCAAGATCCCAAAATGCAAAGAATCACTCACACCAGCTCTCTGTTGAATCTCTTCTTCCCTTCTCGCTAGAAAAGCCACTCCACAGCCCAGGAATCTCTGGCAGCAGACACATGGCTTTGTGTGAGGCTGCGAGGCTAGCAGAGGTCAGGGCTAAGTGGCTAAAACATGCAATCAGAGAGAAATGCATTTTCAGCTTCAGTTCGTTGAGGGTATCGGGGAAAGCTTCCTGGAATAGGTGCCAATGAAGCTGGGCTGTACTGAACTGTGAAGGTTTAAGAGGCTAGAAGTGATGTAGGGAGAGGAGCAGGGCCCCAAATTCCCTTCTTGGAGCCCCAGTGTCCTCATCAACTCCCCATGGCCCAAAGGAGAGCTCATTTAAACTGTCTAGCATTGGAATCACTTGGGTCCAGACACCAGCCTGGCTGTGGAATCTCTTTTTCCTTCTCCCTTTTGAAGGCAGCAGAGGCTATCTTTGTGATGCAGCCATCGCCGGCAACCCTTTGTCCCCTCTGCTGAATTATTCACCCTGTGAGATGAATTATTAATTTCCAATTTTGTACAGCAAATGCCAGGCAAACAGGTAGAAATGGAGTTGGGACCCCAGGCATGGAGCCACAGACCTCCCCAGGTTCCCTGCAGCACAATCTACCAGGGCCAAGAAATTATGCAGGAATCTGCAAGGGGCTCACCCTGGAATGCATCTGGCTGAGGGCAAAGTTGGTACAAAATCGTGGTGCCCCCTGAAGTGGCTGGGCTTCACTCTCCTCTGACTCTCAGGCCCCTTGCTTTTCTGGGTCTTCGCTGTGGTGATGCTGTCTGGCTCCGGTGCTGGGCTGCATTACCTGTCCACAGTGGGCCCAGCTGCATTCGGTGGAGTGACTTGGATTCGATTCTGAGCCTAGAATCTAAGTGGCCCTGGGTTAATCAAGCAGGATTTTTCAACCTCAGCCCTATTGACATTTTGGCCTAGATAGCTCTTTGTTGGGGACTGTTCTGTGCATTGTAGGATGTGGAGTGGCATTCCTAGCTTCTACCCACTAGATGCCAGTAGCATACCTCCCCCAGCCCCCAGCTGTGGCAACCAAAAGGTCTCTAGATGTTGTCAAGTGTCCCCTGGGGGGGCAAAGTTGCTCCCACTTGAGAGCCATTGGGTTAGTGCTCTTACTTCTTTGAGTCTCTCTTTTTTTTTTCCTCTCTCCTATCTATTCAGTGGGGATCCAGGTAGTAGTTACCAAGGTGAAATATGATGGTCAAAGGAGATCACAGATGTGAGGTCTCCACTGGTTCAGAGCATCTCCACCCTGGGACTTTCCTGTGACAGGAACTGATGGTTCTCTTTCATGCCTGAGTCCACGTCTTCGTTAGGATTGTGTTCAGCTGCAGCTAACAGAACAACCACCTTAACTCGACTCGAACAGTGAAGGGGAGTGATTGGTTCATATGACTGGAGTCCCAGAAGTAAGCTGGTCTTCGGGTTTGGTTGATTCCACAACTCACTCACATCCTTATCCTCAAGGACCAGTTCTTTCTGTGTTTCTGCTCTGCCATATACAGTGCGGGCTTCTACTGAGGTTGGTTCACGTTCGGGTCCTAGGAAGACCTCCAGCATCCCTCAGCACCTTGGGCCTTCTTATTCACTTCAGGGTCTGAGAGAACACATCTGTTCCTGCATCCCAAGCTAGAGTCCCGAAAGCCAGCCTGGCTGGGAAACTTAGGTCACATTCTGAATGAGGATCTGATGGCTAAATGCTTCTGAAATGAGGATCTGATGGCTAAATGCTTCCCTCTTTATTCTTCAAAGTAGGTGCTTCCCAGATATATTTCCCAAGGCATCTCAGATGATCCCAAGGCATTGAGCCACCAGTCACCCACACCAAGTCCACCCATGGCCCACCTTGTGGCACTTTGTCCTTGCCTGTTCTTCACTCCTGCTCCCTGCGGCTGCTTCCTAAATGCACTATCCACACAGAAGCCTTTATCTCAGACTCTACGTTTTGGGGAACCCAGGATAAGTCAAAGATTTTAGCTCATCTGAGATTTAGATGTTAAGTCTTCATAGTTTTTAAACAGCATGTGAAAATAAAAGTAAGTTTTGTGTCTTTAAATTGGCCTCCTGCCTGTTGATTGGGGGCCGTGATCAGTAGATACTGCTCTCAGCACTGAAAGTTAAGCCTCCTGAGACCCTTAGTCCGAGTGCTTTCTTGGCAGGAGGCAGCGGTCTGCCAGCTGCTGTGCCCTGGGTGGATGGGCAGGTGGCAGGAGTGTCCCAAGATGAACCCCTGCCCAGAAGAGCTGTCAGGGGCTGACTGCAGGCTTGAGAACTTTATCAAGATGTCACCAGTCAAACTGGGAAGGCTGCCTTGCCTCCAGCTGCACCCTGTGATTCTGACTGACATGGCCTCAACTCCACTTGGGCATCAAGTGCTCACTTGGGGGTAGCCCGCTGGTGACAAGGCACAAAGCAGCCTTTGCAGGGATAGTGAGAGGGGCCTGGAGAAAGGGCTGTCTCCTTTTCTCTAGCAGCCTTCCCCGCCCCCACTGGCTATAGACACATGTCACAGTATGTCTGCTTCCTGTTCCCTGGGCCCGGTTTCCTCCACCGCTGCCCACTGACAGTCCCTGACACTGTTCGGATGAATGCCTCATTTTCTCAACCTTCTGGCCACTGCCCACACACCTACTGTGCACCCCTCCTTGCAGGGCCCTCAGCCACCTCTTCTGGGCTCAAACCTTGCTCCTTGTTGCCAAAGAGCCCTGCAGGCCCAGTAAGTCTTGCTTTTTGACAATCCTCTATCTCTACAACAGAAAATCAGAGCAGTGCTGGCAGGGCACAGAGGCAGCTCAGTTTGTACATACTTGGCAATATCTAAGTTTATGGTCAGGTATACCAGGGGAATTTGGGAGAGGACTGAATAGTTACAGGTTAGCCCCGATCTGGCTGTCACTCCTCGGCTTCATTTTTTTCAGTGCCTCCCTCTGGCAGTTCAAGGGCCTGTGTGGGGCATTCAAGCCTCTTCAACTTTGTCTCTTCTTGTCCCACGACCCCTCACCACTGAGCCTCCCACAGCTCCATGGCCATCCTACCTCCCTCTAAGCTCCCACTGGTCCCACTGCCCAAGTTGTGCTTCCCACTTTTGTTTCCCTATTACCTGGCTTTCAGGCAGCTACTGAGTGTCACCTCCTCCAGGAAGCCTTCCTTACTTTCCCAAACTAAGTGAGTGAGGTAAGCTCCCAAGTTGCCTAAAATAAATCTTAGCACATTGCCTGGTACCTGTTTGTTTATGGGTTTGTTCCCTGCAGCAGGTGATAAATTCCTAGACGTTTAGTACCATCTCTAGTTCACCCATCACTCGTTTCCTCAGGGCCAAGCACTGCGCCTGGCACAGAGAAGATGCCCAGTAAGTATTTGTTAAATAAATATTGGGAGATTTCAAAGCATCTAACAAATTTGAGTCAAGAGTTTATTCAGAGGAGTGAAACCTCAGATCTTATGTAATGCCTAAAAGTAGAAAAACAATTCATGCATTAATATGGGGTATTAATATTATCAAGTTATGTTAATATATCAAATATATATTTGTATAGATGAATATTTTAAAACATATGGCCACAAAATTTTAAAAATACTGTTAAAAACAGAAAAATAAATATTCAACAACCTAACAACATAAGCATTCTGTATCTTTCTCCAGTCTTTGCCTTTGGGCAAATATATTTCCCCAGTTACAGCACATGCTATTTCTGCCTTTTCACTAAACATTACAGCATCAACTTTTTTTTTTATCTTGGAATCACTGCATTTGAGGCTAAAAGAAACTTCAGAAATGGTCTCATCCATCTGCTTCACTTCCAGAGAGAGGAACCAAGGTCCAGAGTGGTGACGGACTCAGTCACCCATCAAGATGACAACTCTAGTTTCTAAACTTCCTGACACGTGATGTCACCTTCCTGCCCAACAGGTTTTGAGACTTTCTTAGACGCTTTCTCCACTTTTAGATCTGAACAGGAAAACACTTCGAAATGAGGATTCTGAAGCACAGATGGATCTTAGTTGGACTTGCACGCAATCACTTTTTAGAATTTAACGACATAAAAAATTTTATACTTCCGCTGGGACTCTCACATACTGTGGGTGGGAGAGTAAGTTGATTGGAACAACCAGTTTGGAAAACTTGCTGGGAGCATTGCCCAAAAGCCAAAAATTCACCTACCCTATGACCAGAAATTCTTCGCCTACATGTACTCCCATCAGAAATGAATGCTTAGGTCCACCAAACGATGTGTACAAGAATGTTCATAGCAGCCTTATTTATATTAGCCAAAACCTGGACACAACCCAAATGTCCATCTACAGTAGAATGGAGAAATAATTGCAATATATTCGTAACATAAAATACTACACAATGAAAAATAATGAATTTCTACTACATGTCAAATCATGGATTAATCTCACGAATTTCAGGTTAAGTGAAAGAAGCCAGATATAAAATAGCATCATATAAAGTATGATTCTATTTATATAAAGTTCAAAATAGTACAAATTAATTTATGGTGATATGAGTGGTTATGTGTGCATGGGTGGGTGTTGTTACAGGGGATATGAAGGAGTCTTGGAAGTTGATAACATTCTATATCTTGATAGAGGGGTTGGTAACATAGGAGTTTACACTCATAAAACTTTATCAGGCTGGTCACTGAAGATTTGTGTGCTTTATGTGTGAAATAAAAATTTAAAAATATATTATGCTCCCTGAACTGGTGCAGTCTGAGTAAGGTCTATAGCCTTGTTAATTATGCCAGTTGATTTCCTGTGGGGTTTTTTTTTTGGCCCCCTTCATGTGGGATCTTAGTTCCCCGACCAGGGATTGAGCTCCCTGCCCTCTGCAGTGGAAGTGCAGAGTCTTAACCACTGGACCACCAGGGAAGTTCCAGTTTCCTGGTTTTGATCATGCACTATAGTTATGTGAGGTGCTACCACTGGGGGAAGCCAGGTGATGGGTACACAGAACCCTCTGTGTTATTTTCGCAATTTCTTGTAAGGCTATAATTATTTCGAAATATGAGGTTTAAAAAAAATCTTATGTTCCTTACTGTTCATTTTAAAATCAAACAGTTTAAAACTGACCGTTATCAGTGGGGAAAGGGAAGTGGGGAGGGGCAATATAGGGGTAGGAGATTAAGGTATAAACTATTATGTAGAAAATAAGCTGCAAGGATCCATCCTACAACACGGGGAATATAGCCAAAATTTTATAAAAACTATAAATGGAGTATAAGCTTTAAAAATTGCGAATCACTATATTGCACACCTGTAATTTATATAATGTTGTTAATCACCTATATGTCAATATAAAAAAAAAAGCAGGGACTTCCCTGGTGGTTCAGTGGTAAAGGCTCCGTACTTCTACCACAGGGAGCATGGGTTCCATCCCTGGTCCGGGAACTAAGATCCCACATGCCTCACGGAGTGGCCAAAATTTTTTAAAAATCTAAAAAGCAAAGCTAAAATCAATCAATCAATCAATTAATCAATTAGTTTGAAAACATTACTCTTCCAATCGCACTCCTCTTTATCTTCAAGTTTTGTGTATTTTACGGATCAAATAAATTTATTTTCTTTTCTAAGTAGTTTTAAGCTCTTCCTTCCTCCCCTCCCTCTCCCTCCCTCCCTTCCTTCCTTCCTTCCTTCCTTCTTTCTTTTCCATCCTTTTCTTAAGTATCATTGAATCTGTCCTGTTCTTTTCTCCCCCTCTGGATCCCCCCACCTCCGTGACTGCTGGGCCCTGCGAGGGCATCTCCACAGGCTCTTACTACCCACAGCTTGGTGAATCCAAGAGCTGGGAGGCCGAGAATTCTTAACTTGGCTTCCTCTCCGTTTCCATCCCTGGTGACCCACAGGCCTCTAATTTGTAAGTCTGGGTTTACCTGTTTGAAAAATGGGTTGAATAATTGATGCCTCCCTCATCAGGTGCTGAAGTTTGATTACTGTTCGCAACATTGCTTAAGATGTCAAGATGAAAGGTGGTTTTAAAAGTCCATGTTATTGGCATTAGTAATAAAGCTGAGGAATTTGTTTGTGAGTTTGCAAGGTTGTCTTAACTGGGAAAAGGGGAAAGAAAAAAAAAAGGTTGATTTTATGTGGAAAAACCTTGCCCAAAAAACAGCCACAGATCCTGGTTGGTATAAATAGCAAGAACATCCTGTACCTCAAAGCACTTTGCAAATTTCACATTCTTCCATGTCCCTAAAAAGATAGAACCCACACTTCCAAACTGAAAACAAGGAGTTACCTGGGGTTTTAAGGCAGGAAATTCAGGGGCCAATTTTTGGCTGAGACCGTTCTCAGTTCCTTTCATAATTTACAAGAAAAATGCCGTTAAAGATTAGGGTTCTTCACTTTTATTCTCAATACTTTGCTTTTTTTATTTTTGCATTCTGATCACATTTCTAGCAACATAGCCATTAACAAGGACTTTTAGAAACCTACTATTTTTGTGAGCACTTTATAAGGGGAGGTTAGGATAAAATAAAAGGTTAAAACTCAGGCTGTGCCCTCAGAGCATTTACTGTCAAGCCAGAAGATAAATAGAAGCAAGCGGCCTATATTTAGAATTTATTTCATGGTGCCCAGTTATTAATAATAACTGCCCCCTTTGGAGTGTCCCAAGCCCTTTGAAATGCATTACTTCATTTGATCTACCGACAGCGCTGGAATTACAAGCTCTGATTTGAGGGTGAGGAAGCTCAGACACAAGTGACTTTTCTAAGGCCACACAGCCTGCAAGTGATGGTATTGGGACTTAAACTCAGTCCTGGGAATTGGAATGGTCTAGGAGAACCTAGTGGAAGGATCTAGTGTTCCTTCCGCTGTAATACTGCCATGCCTGGAAGCTAATCAAAGGAAGGCCTTAGCCTTTTGTCCCAGGTTCAAGGCCAGCCTAAGCCAAAGGCAAATGCCATATGGCATCTAATCAAAGAAGAGGAGTCGTGTAGAGGTTAAGGGTATGAGTCTTCGACTCAGAGGCTCCGGTTTTGTTCCTGGCTCTTAATCACTATGCGGATTGGGGCAAATGACCTGACTTTGCTGAGCCTGAGTTTCCTCATTTATTAAACGGAGATATAATAATAGTGTTTCTATCTTCATTAGATTCTGTTAAAAGAAATCATCTATGGAGAGCATTCAGTCCAGTGCTTGACATATCAAGTCTTTGCTAAAGGTTATCAGATAAGAGGCTCTGTTAGGCAAATGAATGCTATACACACCTTTATCCCTGAAAGGAACCATCTTGCACCAAGAACTCAAAGGAATTTAAACAAAACAAAACACCACTTTGGGACTTCCCTGGTTGTCCAGCAGTTAAGATTCCACACTTCCACTGTAGGGGCCATAGGTTCGATCCTTGGGTGGGGAACTAGGATCCCCAGCGTGGCGTGGCTGAAAAAAACCCCCCACAAAACACCACTTTTATTTTGAGATAATTGTAGATTTACATGCAGTTGTAAGAAATAGCCCCTATGCCCTTTACTAATTTCCCCCTATATAATTATTGTACCATATCACAATCAGGAAATTGACATTGATAAAATCCACCCACTTATTTGGATTTCACCAATTTTACATGCATCTGTGTGTGTGTGTGTGTGTGTGTGTGTGTGTAGTTCTATGCAGTGTTACCACACGTGTAGATTTGTTTGATCACCACCACAGTCAACATACAGAATTTCATTTCAAGCATCCCTCAGGTAAACCTTTTATAGTCAAACCCTTCTCCCTTCCTCTTTGCTTCCCTAACCTCTGGCAACCACTACTGAATTCTCCATCTCTACAAATTTGTCATTTGCAAGAATGCTATATATATAGAATCATCCTTTATGCAGCCTTCTAAGGTTGGCTTTTTTCGTTCAGCATAATTCCCTTGAGATCCCATGAAGTCATTGCAGGTGTCAATAATCCCTTCCTTTTTATTACTGAATCATATTCCATGGTATGGATGTGCCAGAGTTTGTTTTACATTCAGCCATTGAAGGACATTTGGGTTGTTTCTCATTTGGGGCTATTATGAGTAAAGCTTCTATGGTCAATCATATACAGGTTTTTGTGTGAATGTAAGTTTTCATTTCTCTGGAGTAAATGCCCAAGAACACAACTGCTGGGTGTTGGGACGTGTATATTTAGTTTTGTAAGAAATTGCCATACTTTTTTCCAGGGTGACTCTACCCATTTTATACTCCCACCAGCAATGTATGTGATCCAGTTTCTTTGCTTCCTCACCAGCCCTTGGTGTTATTATTATTTTTTATTTTACCCATTCTGGTAGGTTTATTGCTGTATCTTACTATGGTTGCAACCTGCATTTCCCTAATGACTAACGATGTTGAACATCTTTTCATGTGCTTATTTGCCATCTGTGTACTCTCTTTAGTGAAGTGTCTGTTCGCATCTTGAGCCCATTTTCTAATTGAATTACTTGATTTTTAACTGCTGAGTTTTGAGAGCTCTTTGTAGATACGTATTTCTTTGTCAGAATATTTTCTGCCAGTCTGTAATCTGTCTTTTCATCTTCTTCTCAGGGTCTTTCACAGAGCTTGTGAACCAATGAACTGGGGGACTGAAAAATGGCCAACAATGAATTTGGTCAATAGTAGCTATGGCAGGGACAGATCTGAGGAATGGTTTGGGAGTTTTACCCCATATTGGATGCCCCCTCCCAAGCATTCAAAGCAAACATCCACTCTAAGTAAAAAATGTGTGTGATTTGCAAACGTGCTTTACAAACGCAACTTTGAGACGTTTCCTAGTCCCTCCCTTCAACCAAGCTACTGCTCTTCAACCCTTCTCTTATAGAAATTGCAGAGATGGCCGCTTCGCTGTAAGACCCTGAGCCAGTCACCCAGCTTCTCCCAGCCTCATTGGTGGAAAGCAAAGACTCATCTCCAGCTACATCTCTGATCCTCTGTTTCCTGCCTTTAGAGCCACATTTCCCAGAGAGGTGTTCCCTGGCAGTTTTCTGTGCTGTTGGGCTAGGGGTACAGGATTATTTTTTTTCTCTCTGGTTGGATATAATTCTGTAATTTCCCTGAAAGACCAAGGCCCCCCAGATCACACTGGCTGCCCTTTTATGCCATGTGTGTCCTAATGAAGAAGGATGGAACAGGTCAGTTTCTGGAAGATTCAACCTTAAAAACTCAAGAATGTAGGCTCAGGGAGACAGATGGCATATATCCAATAAAAGGATTTGTCAACATCCAGAGACTTGTTGGAACAGGGTTGATTATTTCCTAGAGGTGCTGATGAAGGAATTTGTAATATTAAAAGAATGCAACCATTACGGAATCTAGCCTTCAATCTATAATTAACACAACATTAAATCATAGAATTTCAGCACAATTTTAATCTTAAAATGGTAAGCCTGCCACACAGAAAGATGCCCAAACAAACCTATACTTGCTCCAATTGGTTGGTTCAGTGAATAGGTTGGCTCTCTTTTGCCTCTGGGTCTTTGCACATGCTGTTCCCTCTCCCTGAGTCACCCTTTCTCTTGACTTTTGCCCAGTTAACTCCTACCTTGCTTTCCGGTCTCTGTATCAATGTTACCTGGAACCCTATAAGTGTGGGGTGGGTTCTCTACATAACTGCTGCTGTAAATTCTGTATCTTCTCCATCAGAGCACTTATCTGCCTTTTGTTGACTTTGTCTTGTCAATGAGACTGTAAGTCCCAGGAAGGCAGGGACTGGTTTTGTCTTGTTCACTGTTGCATCTACAGAGTTTGGGATCATGTTAGACAAAGGGGGTACTCCACAAACATTGGTAACACACAACAAGACGGAGCGTGTATACTCTTTGGACTCCTTGGTTCTCAGACACATTGGAGAAACTGAGGCAGCTTGGCAGACACTGGAAATGGAACCAAGATCCTCTGACACCAGATAAGAGACTCTTTTTCATACTCGTAGACCACTTCTTAAATAACTTAATTCCCTTCCAGCACAGCTTTCACAGTCTTATTCTTGTCTTTCTTGTCATCACCTTAGAGGTTAAGACTGTTTCAGAGAATTATTTTATAACAAATGGGATCTTGGGGTAGAGGAAAATTTATCTAACTCTCAGGGGTAGGAGAAATGTGTGTCTTTTGGACCTTGGCTTTAAATGAGCCAGCAAATCTCTGCTAATTCTCTTCCCTTGCTGGGTCCTGTCTGCTTCATACTCAGCAAAGGAGAAACCCAGCCTCTGTCACCCATGATTTATGCCCTGCTGTTTGCTCTCTTCTCCTAGAACATTAAACACCCTGAGCAGAGGGGGAAGAAGAGGTAAGCTCAGGATGCCTGTCTGCCAGACGGGTGTTTGGGGCAGGCTCTCTGCTCGGGTGGGAAATGGGAGGCGGTTGAAATGTTAAGGGAAAAAAAAAAAAAGAAAAAGAAAAAGAAAAAAGAAAAGACCGATGGGGCTTTTACATAAAAAGAACAAGGGAGTCTCTGTTTGCTTCAACCTTTGCAAAAAGCATTGGCCTCTGAGCTGAGAGACCTGGATGCTTGATTTACTTGTTTACCGAGTGCCTTTGGGCGAGACTTTCCTCTCTCTTGATCTCAGTTTCCCCAGCTGGCAAGGGAGGGTCTGCATAGCTTGAGCCCCCCACAGCCCCAGGGATCTGGAGCGCGCTGATGCAGCCACGTCGCATGGAGCAAGGAGTGTAGGCAGTACGGTGGTTAACCATGTGGACCCCTGCCCGCCTCCCACTGGCAATGTGGCTCTGGGGGCGAGCTCCTCACCTCTCAGAGCCTCATCTGTGTGACGGGGTAGATCTCTTGGACTTTCCTCATCGGGTTGCAGGGAACTAAAGCTCCCAGCAGTACTGGCACTTAATAAGCCAGCACTTAATAAGCGTCAGCTATTATTGGGACTGTTGTTCCTGAGATGGTCCCTAACCGTGGTCTTTGTGTCCCTCTACCTGAGTTTCCCGCGTGGGGCCTGGCTAGTGGGGGCAGGGCACCCCTGGCAGCGCTTGGAAACTCTGGGCAGAAGGGAGGAGGAGCTATTTTCAGTGGATTCTGGTTCTATTTGTGGCTGTGAGTTGGCCCAGGCTGCAGGGAAGCTTTGGGTAGAGCAAGCTGGGCACTGAGAGGGGTGTGTCACCTTACATCAGAGGTGGTAGAGAGAGGAGGAGGGGCGATGGAGAGGAGAAAGAGGGAAGCTACCTCTCCTCTCCCATGGTTCCCCGCCCCCCATTCCTTTCTGTCTTCTCCTTGCCAATCTCCTCTGCCTTCCCTGGGGGAATTTAGAGGGGGTGACTGGCCTTTTCAAGGTGGATTTAGTTAGTAACATGAAGTGATCCATCAGTCTGGTTAACACAGTGTTCCCAACCAACAGCATTGATTTTCTCAGGCTGAGGTGAGATTCATATCCTAGCAGAATTGTGCGGTATTTATCAAAGCGTGAGTGGTGTCTAAACCACCAAACCTCTAAATCATTTATCAAAGCGTAGAGGAAGCGCTCTCATTTCCCCACTGGACCCTGGGGTGGTACTTGTTGAACCCCCCTGCCCCCAACTTCTTAACGTCTCTGGGCCTCAGTTTCCCCATTTATGAAATCAGCGGGGGTTGGGGTGGGGAGGGCTTGGCAGGGAGACATATTTGGAGCTCTTGAGTCCTTTCCAGCTGCAATTCTGTGATTCTCTGATGCAATAATCAAACAAGGTGAAGCGGAATCCTTTAGTCTGAAGATGGTTGGTAGGACAGGAGGCTCCAGAGAGAGGATGACATCCTACTCTGTCATTTTCTGGATGAGGAAACCGAGGCCTGGAGGGTGGGGTCAGGTCAGGCAGTGAGTCAGTGGCTCAGCTGGGTCAGGAATCCAGGCTTCCTACCTCCTATTGCAGCAGGCCTTCCCTGACACTGGATTGCTGGGTGCCTCCCCCTGGGAGGAGGACGGGAAGCACATCTGTGCACGTGCTAACTTATTTAACCCTCACAATAATTCATCTTCCATACGAAGTCGCCCACATAGTAAAGTTTGGTGGCAGGTCTGCCTGATTAAAAAACTCCATCGCTATTTCAGTGTTTCCCAAAGACCAGTCATTTGAGTACTATCCTCAAGAATTTTGACCTAATCAGCTTTGTACTAATATTTACGTCACATTTTTCTTTAAATCAATTCCTTACCTTACATAAATAAATGTAACCTCATCCTAAGCCAAGATATCTGTGATACTGAGTTTGATCTGTTATGTTTTTCCAAATATATATTGAACATAACTATTTAAATTAAAAGATCCATGTACTGACTAAAAATACCTTTGTGGTCGAGTAACTCCAATGAATATGGCAATGGTTCTCAAACTTGTTGGTTTCTTTAAAATTGTTAATAGAAAAAAAAAAAAAGGGACTTCCCTGGTGGTCCAGTTGTTAAGACTCAGAGCTTCGACTGCAAGAGGCACGGGGTTCAGTCCCTGGTGGGGCAACTAGGATCCCGCAAACCACTTGGCATGGCCAAAAAATAAAATAAAATTATTGAGGACCCTGAAGAGCTTTTGTTATGCAGGATATGACAGTTGATATTTACCTTGTTAAGAATTAAAGCTGACAAGATATTAAATTACTTATAATTTGTTAAAAGATAACATGATTTAAAAATAATATTATAAACCCATGACATGGTAATATAAATAAATTTTCATGAACATCTACTCTATTTTCCAGAACAAAAAATTTAGTGAGAAGAATGGCATTACACATTTGCTGGTCTTATTAAAGTTTGACTTAATAGAGGAATTCTGCGTTCTCCTATCTGCTTCTGCATTCAGCCTGTGTCAATTTGTTTTCCTTGAAATACATGAAGGCAACCCAGCCTCATACAATTCAGACAGTTGTGGATATTCTTTTCTTTGATACTACACGAAAACTTGAGTAGAGGTGGTTTCTTAAAGTTTAGTTGCATAAATTTGTTTGAATGAATCTTTTGTACTCAGTTACACTAAACTCCATTGGTTTATCTTGCACTTTGAATAGATCTTTTATTCAGGCATGATTTGGTAACATCATGAATTGGTCATTTGGAAAATATTGGTTCACTGGATTACGCGGCTCTTCCAAATGTAGGCATAGTTTATTATGCAATATTAAAAATTCACTTTTGTTAATATAACTACCCATCTAAGCAGAAAAGACACCAGGGATTGGGAAGCTGTTAAGTTCATGGTGGGACATCCAAGTTTTCCAAAATTCTAATTAAGCTCCAATTTTATCATTGGCAACAAACACCATCAGCTGTTTTAGCTAATGTGACAAGCTCATTTCATACATTTTTTAAAATAAATTTATTTATTTATTTTATTTATTTATTGACTGCATTTGGGTCTTCGTTGCTGCACACGGGCTTTCTGTAGTTGCTGCGAGTGGGGGCTACTCTTCATTGTGGTGCACAGGCTCTTCATTGTAGTGGCTTCTCTTGCTGTGGAGCACGGGCCCTAGGTGCGTCAGCTTCAATAGTTGTGGCTCATGGGCTCAATAGTTGTGGCTCACGGGCTCTAGAGCACAGGCTCAATAGTTGTGGCGCATGGGCTTAGTTGCTCTGTGGCGTGTGGAATCTTCCCAGAGCAGGGCTTGAACCCCTGTCCCCTGCATTGGCAGGCAGATTCTTAACCACTGCGCCACCTAGGGAGTCCATTTCATACATTTTTGAGGAATTGTTTGCCAAATACCCAAATCTGAATAGCTGTAGGTTGCATGTTGACCATTCCTTTCAAATAAAGTGAAAATAGGTTTTTTCAAAATCTTCTTTTCCCCTAAAAAAGGAGGCTAGTTCAGTGCAACTCAAGATGTAGAAGTGCTTTTCCTTGAGACAACCATCTGACTTCTGCACATAGCAAAAGTGTTTTATGTGTGGGAAGTAACTGCTTAAGGGGTATGGAGTTTTATTTTGGAGTGATGAAAAGTGTTTTGGAACTGGAGAGGAGTGGCGGCTGCACAATATTGTGAATGTACTAAATGCCACTGAATTGTTCACTTCAAAATGGTTTTTATGTTATGTGAATTTCACTTCAATAAAAAGTGAAAAAAGGTGTTTTATGCATAATTTCCATTCATCACAGAGAATATTAAAAAGACCTGTAATCAAAGGTCTAGAGTTAATAACATTAAAGTTTTTTTTACTGCTTTGCCAAGGACATTCTTAAGTGAAATCAGCATTTTGTTTACTACCAGTGTTTACCAGCTTCCTACCCAGTACATTCATGAAAAATATAATGTCTTAAAGGTACCATTGTGCTAGCGATTTTACCACCACTGCTTTTGTGCTATCAGTGCAGATGTCAAAAGGTAAAAAGGTTTTAGTTTTCTTAGGAAAACAATTTTAACCCATCTGGATCCCTGAATGAGTCTCAGGGCTTCTGAGGACCCATGGACCACACTTGGAGGACCACTGCTCTGTGTGAATTGGAGTTGGGCTGACTCAACCCCAGCAGTAGGGGTGCAGTATGGTGCCTGGAAAATCCCTGGAGATGTTGACTTCCACAAATTTGGGTCCAATTCTAGTTTCCATTTGATCCTGAGCAAGTGGTTCCTCAATATCTGAGAGGTGCAGTTACTTCCGTCGGATAGATGGGTTAGGAGGCCCAGGAGATGCTGAAGGGTTATGAGAGTTTGAGGATAATCTCCGCAAAGGGCTCCCTGAAGTGGAAGTGACTTTTATCATTAAGCAGCAGGACCTACCGTTGGGAAGGCTGCATTTTGGGGGCTTGAGGGATTCCTGCTTTCCAGGGACCCTGTGTGACCCCAGGAAGCAACCATCAATCAACCTTTCCACCTGCTCTTAGACTACTTCAAAGAGTCACAGAGCAGCTGGAAGGACATTTTCAGCTTTGAAAATAGCAGTGGGAGAAAGCAGCTGCAAGGGTAGCAGGAGGAGGGAAGGAAGGTCAGGCGGATAGAGGGGGGCCCCCCTCACACGAGAAATAGGGCAGTGAGAAGCCGTCACTGAACCTGGATCGATTTTCTCTCTTTTTTGCATAACCGCACAAAGTTTAGGGCTTTGTCTTCAGCCAAAGCCCACAAGAAATCCCACCCATTGGTTTGGCGTTTCACAGGTTCCAAAGTTTTCAAAGTCATCACTTTAAAGAATCCTTACACACCAAAGTGAGGTGAGCAGAGTAGTGATCAGGACCCCATAGGGCAGATGAGAAAACTGAGGTATAGAAAAGGGAAATAAAGAACCAGTCTATGGAAGCACTAAAATTCAAACTTAAGTCTTTCGACTTAGACCAGCTTGCTTTCCATTGCTTCTTTTTTTTTATTCTAAATAAATTTATTTATTTATTTTTGTATTGGCTGCACTGGGTTGCTGCGTGAAGGCTTTCTCTAGTTGAGATGCGGCGGCTCCTCTTTGTTGCGCTGTGTGGACTTCTCATCGTGGTGGCCTCTCCTGCTGCGGAGCATGGGCTCTAGCTCTAGGCATGTGTGCTTCAGCAGCCGCGGCACGCGGGCTTAGCTGTTCCTCGGCATGTGGGATCCTCCCAGACCAGGGATCTAACCTGTATTCCCTGTATTGGCAGAAGGATTCTTAACCACTGCGCCACCAGGGAAGTTCCCCAATGCTTCTTCTTAGGCCCTCCTCCTTCAAGTGAATTTTCAAGGCCACGCAGCGGTTTTCTCTTTTTTATTTAGAGAGAATTTACTAAGGTCTGCTGCCTTAACAGTAAGAAGGTGGGCAGTAGTGGGAATGAGGTGTAGTATGAAGTTTAAAGGCATGCTCTAGAATCAAATCGTCTTTCAAATCCTGATCTTTACACCTTCTGATGTGTAAAATGGGGGAGAGTAACAATATCTGCTCACAGGGTTGTTAAGATTACATTAGATCTACAAGTAAAGTACTCATATAATATAAGCACATCTTAAGGTTGAATCCATGAGAACGAGCACATGCAAATAGTGATTTTATGTGCACAGAAAAATTCCTCCCACGTCCTATATACTAGTTGAGGATTCCTTAGTCTAAGTTAAAAGGCAAATACCTGATAGTCTGAAAAAGAAGTCAATGTGATATGCTGAAAGTCTGCCATCTCCCTTCAGATTCCTGGGGAGCTGTGGGATTGGCTGAGTGGATGCTAACAGCGTATTGGCTGAATATCTTCCTCTTGCCACCTCACTGGGAGCTAGCCAGCCTATGGGTGGGCTGTCCTGGAGTCAGGTACTAGCTTCCATCCAATCAGAGACCACAAACTGTGGAACCGGGTCCTTCAGCCTTTGCCTGAGCGGAGGCCTAGGTAGCAAAATGTGTGCCCCCAGGGGACTGAGCTTGATGGGAACCTTATTTCATTGGACAATAGGAGAAACAGGTGGGAAAACCTTTTTGTTTGCCATTCATCTGTTCTTTTGTACTTACTATTTTCTCTCTCATTCCTTAAAGGCTATAATCATATAACAGTAAAGGGAAAACTGGATAGCAAACTATAAGTAAAGGTGCAGAGTTGAGCTGGGAGGGAAAGTCACCATTAATGTGTGGATTTGAAAGACCAACAGTAGGTCACCACTGAGCTTCAGATTTAGCCCTGGGGTTTCTGGAAGCCGAGGTGAGAAGATAAACAATCAGCTGCCTGACACTAATTATCAGAAAGGAAATGCACCTGTAACCATGAGCATTGTAGACAGAGAATATTGCCTCCAATATCCAGTAAACAAGGATGCTGTGGCCATCAAGCCATCAGCTGCTGCACCCACCTCCTCTACGGTGCACCCTGAGGGAATTCAGGGTGGAGAAAACAGGATCCTGGTCCCAGATAGTTAAGGTGTGTATCAAAGGAATAATTTCAATGAGCCCAGACTCTTACATCTTCCCATGCATAGTAAAGTGCTAAGTTCATTAACTTGAGATGTCTGTTTTTTCTTTAATTAACAGTAATCTTTTCATGTTCTGAGTACCTGTTTTTCTTTAAGAATTTTTATTGAGATACAACTGACATACGATAAACTGCATGAAGTGTACAATTTGATATTTTTTTCTTATTAGTAATGTATATATGGCAATCCCAATCTCCCAATTCATCCCCACCAAGTCCCCCCCCCTCTTTCCCCACTTGGTGTCCATATGTTTGTTCTATACATCTGTGTCTCTATTTCTGCCTTGCAAACCGGTTGGTTTGTACCATTTTTCTATATTCGGCATGTATGTGTTAATATATGATATTTGTTTTTCTCTTTCTGACTCACTTCACTCTGTATGACAGTCTCTAGGTCCATCCATGTCTCTACAAATGTCCCAATTTTGTTCCTTTTTACAGGTGAGTAATATTCCATTGCTGAGTACCTGGTTTTTGATGCAAAAATTCCTATATATTCTGGTTCCTCCCTTACCTCTTTGGAGCGGTCCCTCAGAGGTATCAGAGAGGCTGACTCTAGGGTTTAAGTCCTCAGTATGTCCGCCAAGTAAAACATATTTACAACCATGTGCAATTTTTTTTTCCCCAGCTGACAGAGTAAAGCAAAGCCTTTCCTAACTTTGAACGCTAATGTATTTTCTTACTTGGGATTTTTTTTCAGGCAACGATGCCACAAAGTTGGCAGTTTGGGTTTGATTTTTTAAAAAAAGTTTTTAGTGCAGCTTATCCTGGGCTGCAGTTTCTTCATCTGTAAAATGGTGATAATGACATTATCTACCTATTTAAGCTGTGAGGATTCAATTGGATGATTTTATAAATATTAGCTATTAATTAATCAAGAAATTTCCCCACTGCTTGTCATGAGCAGTTCTAGGTGCTGGGGATAAAGTGATGAACAAAGAAGATCCTTATCTTCAAGTAGCTTTTACTTCAGAACGGAATAAAAAGACAGCAAACACGAAAAACGGATAAATAATTGCACAGAGTGACAGTACAATGCAAGGATAGATTTAATTTGACTGGTTTTCTCAGCCGTTAAAACGTAACTTGTTAGGGCCTCAGGTAATTCAGTCCTGGTATGTAGAATTCTTTTACAGGCTATTGTGTATGGGTTACGATTTTTTCTTTTTTCTTTTTTGTTCGAAAACTCACTTCTTCCAGCTGAGCGTTTTGCAAGCGGTCTGAAATTGTATTCTGAGTAGAACACTGAGCACACATACTTATTTGCATTACATTAAATTAGTTTTATCCTCTGCACAATTACAGGTGAAAAATACTACTATTGTTTTAGCGTTGTCTTGCCCAGGGCTATAGAGACAGGAAAAGATGCCTCCCGCAAATCTTTGGGATCACCTGCGGGTTTTTTCGCCCATTCCCCACCCGTTTCTCTCTCCTTCTCCAGCTGGGCTTCCCAGCCAGCCCCACGCCAGCCATGGGCGTTCGGAGGATCGGCAGCCCCGCCCACCTCCGGGGGCGTGGGCACCAGCCCAGACCACGCCCCCCACGAAGGCCCGCCCTCTTCCCCCCGACCGCCGGCTGAGGGCCTGAGCGTGCGCGCGCGCCCCCGCTCGCGGCCCGGCTCCGTGTCGGGAGCGCGCTCTGTGTGGCTGCTGCCGCCATGTTGTTGTGGTTGTGAGAAGGCGGCGGCAGCGGCGGTGGCGGCGGAGCAGCCGGTTGAGACGCTCCCGCGGCCCAGGCGCTGCCCCCCGCCGGCCCTGGCTGGGAGCCTTGTGGGGTGGCGGAGGAGGCCGGGCCGTGACGGGCCTCGCCATGTCCTGCCGTCCGGTAAGGAAGCCCACCCCCACCGCCCCCCCCACCTCCCCCGTCTCCTCCGGGAGTGAGGAGGAGCTGGAGGAGGGGCCGGCCTCGGCCCCGGCGCGGCGGCTGTCACCCTCTGAGGAGGCGGCGGCCCGCGGGGGCCTGGGGAGGGTGGCCCGGGCGGCGGCCGCGGCCGCCAGAGGGAGGCGCGGGGAGCAGGAGCGCAGCGGCCCGGCTCGGCGCGGACCCTTGGCGCGGGGGAGGCGGGGTCCAGCCCGGGCGGCCTTCCCGGACCTGGTGGGGACGGGCCCACGGGGTAGGGGTGCGAGGCGGGAAATGCACGCGGGGCCCCGGGAGGTGAGGGTGCGCCCCTCGCCCCGACCGGGTCTGTGGGAGTCCTCCGTGGCGAGAGGCGGGAGGTGGGGGGCCACGGAGCCCCCGGGGCGAGCGGAGCGGGCCCGGGACTTGTGGGGAGGAGGAGTGGCCGCCTGGCTGTGCAGCAGGGCATCCTCCTGACCTGGTAGTACTTGGGTGGGAAGGATGGTTCAGAGGCGGTTGAGAGAGCTCAGCAACACTGGTCACACAGCTCCACGAAAGATTACAGTCATTGCTCAGGTGAAAGTCGTGCCGCTGAATGTATTGAATTGTGTTGCTTAGGACCCCGAAGATAATATTGTTGGTTTTACTTTGGGCTGGAAAACTTATCTCAAAATAGTGGGGTGAATTTTACGGCCATTTTAATAAACTCCTCTGGGGTCTGAGAATCTCACCTGCGAGTTTTTGCACATGAGCTACTGTTGGGTAATGATGTTCAGGTGTCGTCTCCAGACTCCAGAGGCCTAAATTCTCAACTGCTTTAGTATCTTGACATACACTTCGTTATGACAGTATCTTTATTTCACAACAAGGGGGAAAAAAAGCGGGCAATGCTCTTCCAGTTGAACTTCACCTTCGTTTCTCATAATGACGACGATGCCATCGAGGCCTGGGTTGGATTACATGAGATGATTTTTTTAAATGTAAAATAGTTGTGATTTGTACATGAAGAGGTGTTGGGGACCTTCCCCTTTCAGATCCAAGGCTGCTTCAGAAGAGCAAGAGACAAGACTGGTGTTGTTTGTGCTCAGAGACAGAGTAAGATAGGTGTGTTGGTGGCAAGCAGAAAGTCTTCCCTTCTAAGGCCTGTGACTGGGGTGGGTTAGAAGAGTTTAGAGAACGATACTGTTTTGAGTAAACCCAGTACAGTATGTGATATTTAACTAAATTTGGAGGGTGCTAGAATTTTAGATTGGCTCTCTGTGAAGGCTTCTTTCAGCTCTAATTACCTCCCTCATTTTCAGGTGGCCCAGAACTGTTCAAGTGACCAGCACGCTAGTGCAGCCCCACTTGTAGTTAGTTAATGGCCGGCCGTAGGAAAACCCAGGTTTCCCCAGCTTGTTGGCCAGGTTTTTTAACTTCATTGGTTACCTAATTAAATACCAGTTGTCCGAAATAATACGGACTGCCTGAAATGCTGATTCCTGGGCCTCACGCAGGGCCTGGTGAATTAAAATCTCTGAGGGTGGGGCCTAGGAATCCATCCTTACGAAACTCCATGAATGATTCTGGTCAGCCAGGTTTGTGAACTTCTGCTTTGGATCACCTTTGGTAGTCCAAAAGATTCCCACCAATTATGACTCCTGAGAGTGTTTTTAATTATTTATACAATTTCGGAGGTATGGAAGAGGGGGACGCCTGAGAGACTTAAAACTGAAAATTTAGCATCTCTTAAAACATAATGGATTTATGTAGGGGAAACAGATTTGTTGCCAAAAATTATTTGTGCAGGTTTTCGGGAACACACTTGATAAAATTAGAGGCTGCTTGACTGGAGGTATGTTCAGATATAATGAGGAATCCATAGGAAAGAAGCAGAGAGGGAGAGGCAGTAAGTCTGCTTCTGGCCCACAAAGAGCTCTGCTGAAGGTGCTTCCTAACATCATGATTGCTCCTAAACCATCTGATTCAGGTTTCTAGTAAAGTGTGGGTAAGGCAGTGAATTAGCAGTCACTTGAGACAAGGGTTGTGAATCCCGGTTGTAGATTGTGAAAAGTTCTTGAAATATGCCTGAGGCCATGAGGAGTGGTAAAGTCAGTTTTAAAATCTGTTGTAGTTCTGGTTAACACCTTCTGTGGTAAAGTGGAGTGCTGAGTTACCAAAGGAAGTATTCACATTGCAGGGGGGTATGGTGAGGTTTGTTGTAAGTTTGGAAGAGTTGGAAGAAAATGTTAAAGTTGTATAGAGCAGTGAAGGGGTTTGGTAAATATCCTGTTATATCATAGTGTAGTATTGTTTAGAGAGAAGTACACCCAGTTGTCCACTGCAGGAGCCAGAGGCCATGTATGTTTTGTTCATTGGTGTCTCCAGTAGCTAGCTAGCATAGTTCCCAGCATATTCTATGCCCTCAGATACTTGTTGAGTAAATGAATAGTATTGAGATGGGAAAAAGAACAGTTTTGGTGGTTGATAACAATGTTTGTTATTAAAAGCTGCTTGATAATTTGCATTGGATTAAAGAGTCAGTGTTTTTAGTCCTTGTGGTTTGGAACTTTGACATCCCATCAAGAGATTCTGTTTTCTAAAGACTGCCATTGCACACTATCTTGTCCCCAAGTTTTTAGGTCTTAAATGTGCTTTAATTTTTTGTGTGTGTATGTGTTCCTTAATTTTTTTAAGGTATTAGTGTTTTTTAGGAGCACATTTTATTAGAAACAGAGGTATTTAGAATAATGGGAAGCTGTAGATTGGCAGAGATTGTGTCATTAATTTGACTGTGTGACTGCTGTTGGAAATGTCACTTCTCTGGACCTCAGTTTTCTTATCTGTACAGTTAAAGGCCTGTACTTGTTGAACTCGAGTAGTTTCTCCAGCCTGATTTTGCAAATCTTTAGTAATTTGTAATTGTTACTTAATATTAATCTCATATAGGTAGATGAACCTTTTAATAAAAAAGAAAAAAATGAAAAAAGAACATTCTGTTCTGAAATCTGCTTTTGACGTACGGATTTTAGACGTTGTCCAAAAGTGCTCTGGAAATTGAGTGCAAGTATTGCAAGTATTATGCAGAAACAACATGCTTGTGCTGTTGTAATTAACGTAGTGTTGAAATCAAAACGGATTTCACATAGGGAACTTCATAATTTAGTGTGAAGCCACAATATTAAGAATGGTTTGGGGGAAGTTTGTGCAATTTATGTGGTCAGTTGTTTTTTAGAGACCACCCAATTCTGTAATTTTCTATGGTGAATTTATATGTAATTTTATAATCAGTGAAACCTAAGACAAAGTATGAGATCAAATCTATATCCGATTGAACTAGGAGTCCCAGTTATTTTAGAGGCTACGAAAATTGTTAACATTCATTGTTATTTTTAATTTTAGTTTCATGCTTTTATCTTCACTTTTGCATCTGGAACCTTAACACACCTTTTAAGTTCTTATTTGTATCAGATGTTCAGAGTGAAAACTATTGTAACATGGCAGTGGATGACCAGTAAGTCCTGGGTTCAAGCTGGGGTTGTGCTTCCAATTAGCTGTGTTGTTTCTGGCAAACCACATAACCCTTCTGAGCATCAGTTCCCTCATTAGTAAAAGGAAGAAGAGCAACTTTCTATATTTATCTCCCTTTGTTGGTGAGGATCAAATGGAGTGGTGTATGTGAAAAGCAATCTAAAAATGTAAGGTGATGGTAATGGAGTCCTATTGTATTAGAATCCTATCTTCCTGGAAGAGTTGGTTTGTGGAGCAGTGGTAAATCTGGTATCTGCTGTCAAGTGCAGAATTTACTAATATCACTGATAAAGCAACTGAAAAGATTTCTGCTTCTGTACTCTGCCTGGAGAAACCTTTTAGCAAGCACTTGCACCAGTCTGCCAATAGCAGTAGTCACAGTGTTTTGAGAAACCTCAGAGGGATCCGGGATGTCTTACCTTTGTGCCCAGGCTTGCACTTGGAGTAGACTTGCTAGATTTCACCCATTTTGTTATGTTGGAGTGGTGGTGGAAAGTGGTAGGGTCAAGGAGTTCAGTACATTCTGTGTAAAGTTTTAGGACTGTGTTTTCTAAATGGCAGGTGGCAGTGTCATAGGGTAATGAAATCAATGTGGTGATTTCTAAAAGAACAGAAAATATCAGCACATCAAAAGTGGTAAAAATATTGATTTGGGAAGTTTTTGTTGTTTTATATGTTTATGTGTATTGAGTTGCAGCATAATTTTTTTTTCTTTTTCTTTTTTTTTTTTTGCCGCTGCACCCTGCTGCTTGCAGGATCTTACTTCCCCCACCAGGGATTGAACCTGGCGCCCCCCTGGCTCCCCCTGCAGCTGAATCCTAACAACTGAACTGCTAGGGAATTCCCAAATGTATTTTTCTTCAGTTGTAAAACATTGAAGCAATTGCTTAGGGACATGGTACCTGAGCTTTGCAGTTAGGACAACTGTCCGTAAAATAATACAGCATAAAACAAAAACCACAAGGAAATTGTGAAGTTGGGTTAAATTAAAGCTGTTTTGTTAAGGATGAAATACCTCATAGCTCTGTTATAAATTGTTGATTTAATGAACAAAGTAAGACATAAACTTATGCTAATATTCTCAAGCACTCTTTTCCGTTAAATGGACTGCTTGGTAACTACAGAGGTATTGTCTTGGTGCTGTTTCCTACAAAGCATTATGTTGGATATATGTTCAGTCCTGGATCTATTATGTGCCTGTTTGTGTCTTCATATAATGTTTTTGTTTTTTTTTTAATGTTTACTCGTTTATTTATTTATTGGCTGTGTTGGGTCTTCGTTGCTGCGCATGGGCTTTCTCTAGTTGCAGTTGAGTGGGGGTTACTCTGCGTTGCAGTACACAGACTCTAGGCACGCAGGCTTCAGTAGTTGTGGCACATGGGCTCAATAGTTGTGGCGCATGGGCTTCGTTGCTCCATGGCATGTGGGATCTTCCCGGAGCAGGGATCAAACCTGTGTCCCCTGCATTGGCAGGCGGATTCTTAACCACTGCGCCACCAGGGAAGCCCTCATATAATGTTTAGAATGATTTTATTATGAGAGATAGTAGCAAGCTTTCCTGATTTCATTTCTGTGTTCTAAATTTATTTTCTTTAGTAGCCAATGCTTTTGTAATTTAGTTGCAGAAGAGATATAAATATTTATTTAATTATCTGAATTATTTATAGATTGATAATCTGGCAAAATGTAAGGAATTGTAAGTATATTGATAAATCCTAACATTTGGAAAGAATTGGTATAAAGACAGGATGCTTTACTTGAAATAGGGTCATTCTTGTTTTTTTGTTCATGCCTATCGTGTTTCTATAAGAGAAAACAAATCTGTAATTGTAAAGTATTTAGACTGATTCCACAAACCACATGGGGCAAAGTGGAGTATTTATAGTTTTTGGAAGTCCACAGGGCAATAATAAGGAGTTTTAACTTAATTTCATTTTAAATTTCAAAATGAAATTGATATTTCTGATTATGTAAGTTACAGTACATATTCACAATATGTGTGGGAAACATACAGAAAAGAATGGAGATAATGCAGGAGAATGAAGAAAAGAGATGACCCATAATCCCACTTAGATGTAATATGTGGTGTTTTTCTTTTTTACTTATCTACTGAAATACTTAAAGGAGTACAACTTTCCATGTCAAGTTGATGTTCCCTTAATGGGTATTTAGTGTTCTGTGATATGGATGCAACATAGTTTACAGAAGTTCTGTTTTTTTTTTTTTTTAAACTAATTAATTGTTTACTTATGGGCTGCATTGGGTCTTCATTACTGTATGCGTGCTTTCTCTAGTTGAGGCGATCCGGGACTACTCTTTGTTGCGGTGTGTGGGCTTCTTATTGTGGTGGCTTCTGTTGTTGCAGAGCATGGGCTCTAGGCACGTGGGCTTCAGTAGTTATGGCACATGGGCTTAGCTGCTCCAGGGCATGTGTAATCTTCCTGGATGAGGGATCAAATCTGTGTCCCCTGCATTGGCAGGCAGATTCGTAAGCACTGCGCCACCAGGGAAATCCCGCTTATTTGGACTTTTAAAATACAATTGTGCTATTGCTTTCTTAGGTTAAATTCCTAAAAATGGGCTTATCTGGCAAAGGGTTATGTTTTTTAAATTTGAATATACTCAGGGTGCCCTCTAGATAGGATGCTATTGTAAAGTCTCAGCAACAGTGTATCAGTGTCCAATTCCATATATTCTTGCTAGTGATTTACTACCTTTTAGCTTGTTGGTGGGAGTTTAAAATAGTTTGGGAATAATTTTCCTTTGTTCTTTTTTCAGCATCAGATCTCAGCTTCTACAGCGATACCGTGGAAGGGGCATGTGGAAATGAAAGTGCAGTGAAGGGACCACTTTAGACCAGTGGTCTCTAAACTTTTTGATTGCTCATCCAAGCAGTAAAAAAAAATTTGAGCATTAATGCTCAATCCTTAAGTATTTAATTTACAAATAATATGTATAGTAGCTGGTTATTGTGTACCTTATAAAATATAAACAAAAAAATTAACAAGGATGAGAATTAAAAATAAAGTTCAAATATCTTTCTCCTTTACCCCAGTGGAGCATCTTGGGTACTTCCTGAAGTATACTGTATACTACTTTGGATATAACCGCTTTAGAAGCTTAAGATTTAATGTTGGGCTTTTACGGTTGACAGTTTTGGGGTATTTCCACTAGTTCTGCAGATGGTCCAGCCTCGTTGGATTATGATAGTCTTTAAAGTTTCTCATGCTGTTGAGAGTCACTGCTGCAATAAGGGCAAACATAAACCTTGCTCATAAAGCATCACTTTGATACCTTTTGTCATTGTAGACATGGCTGAATTTGAAAAGGGCAAATCACAGGAAACAGTCTGAATAATTAGTTTACTTCTCTTAGATATGAAGAACTGATATTGTGTAGAGTATAATTTTAAAAGTCTGTGCTTTATGGAAAGCAGTTTGGTTGTAACATTTTTGTTTTCTAAGAGCTTAGGTCTTGGAGACTGAAAAGATGAATAATTGCTACGTACTTGCTTTCCCTTGCTTGCAAAATACCACAATTAACCTGTCACTCTAAGTTCATTTAGAAGAGCCTGAGCCCATAACTTAAAAAGTGCTTTCTTGGGATGAAACTTTCCCTGATGAATCTTAGATTAAAAGGTAACTTTTTTTCTTAAGTTTGAATAAATTACTTTTGATTTGCCCCTCTCCTCCCATCTGTAAGTTATGAAATCAGGAAATGGTGCTTTTTGCACTACAAAAATGGGTCTCCCTCTCTCTTCCCATCATGGGGAATTTAACTTCAGTTATTTTATATGGGTCATTATCAGAACTGTAATATTGAAGTCTTAGAGATTGTGAAGAGCAACTTGAGTGATTATTTTTTGCTAGTTAAAAGAAATTTTTTTGCCAGTTAAGAGAATTTATATTGAAGGTGATTGCTACATACGGTATTTTGGGAAAAAGGCCAGGTATCCCTCTTTACCTTAGGTAACATGATTTATAAGGTGCTGTCACATGCACGCATCTTAAATCCTCATAAGGGTTTGAGAGCATCTTTTAATCAGGGATGTTGTGACTCCTTTGAGGCCACATGCCTAGTGTTTGACACCATATTTAAAGATAAGGTAGACTGCAATTCCTGCAGAAGTAGGTACTGATGGCTATTCTTCACTCCTCAGCACTTAATATACTGCCTGGTACAAAGTAAGCTATCAATATTTATGGACTTACATGTATAGTTACATGTGTAAATAAGTTATAGCATTGGACTTCCTAGGTGGCGCAGTGGTAAAGACTCCGCCTACCAATGCAAGGGACACGGGTTCGAGCCCTGCCCTGGGAAGATTCCACATGCCACGGAGCAACTAAGCCCGTGCGCCACAACTATTGAGCCTGTGCTCTAGAGCCCGTGAGCCACAACTGCTGAGCCCATGTGCTGCAACTATTGAAGCCCATGCGCCTAGGGCCCATGCTCCACAACAAGAGAAGCCACTACAATGAGGAGCCTGCGCACCACAATGAAGAGTAGACCCTGCTCTCAGCAACTAGAGAAAGCATGTGTACAGCAATGAAGACGCAGCACAGCCAATAAATAAATAAAAAATAAATACAAATTAAAAAAAATAATTTCCATCAGGAACCATGAGTGTTTTAAAAAAAAAAAAACTTATAAAAAAAAAAGTTATAGCATTGTAAAAGCAACATGTCATTTTCTGTAGTTAGATTGTTCCTTCATCTGATGTGCACAGAAAATGTTTTTGTGGGAGAGGTCATTTTATTTTATTTATTTATTTATTTTTAAAGAAGACTTTTAAAAATTCATTTATTTTTATTGGCTGCATTGGGTTTTTGTTGCTGCACACGGGCTTTCTCTAGCTGCTGCAAGCGGGGGGTTCTCTTCATTGTAGTGCCTTCTCTTGTTGCAGAGCACGGGCTCTAGGCGCGTGGGCTTCAATAGTTGCGGCACACGGGCTCGATAGTTGTAGCTTACAGGCTCTAGAGCACAGGCTTAACAGTTGTGGTGCATGGGCGTAGTTGCTCTGTGGCATGTGGAATCTTCCCAGAGCAGGGCTCAAACCCATGTCCCCTGCATTGCCAGGCGGATTCTTAACCACTGCACCACCTAGGAATTCCAAGGTCATTAATTTTAAATCAGGCTTTCAGATATCCTCTTACTTTCTCCAAAGGATAGATTCATGTTGATAAAAAAATTAGTCTTGATGTAATTCCTTTCACTGTGTGTGTCCCTCCTACTGGCAGGACTCTGTGTGTGTGTATATATGTATGTGTATTTATTTATTTATATAGTAGCTTGCTATTTAAAAAGGAAACATACTCATTAGTTAGTCTTTGGGTATGTGATGGTTCTTGGAACATGGACTCCATGGTTTGCCATAGGGTGAATGAAAAGGAACAGATATGATTTCTCTCACTTATTCTCTCCAGTTCTCTGTACGCATGGTTTTGGTTTACTCTGAAAACGCTGGGGGGAAAAAAAAAGTCTTCCGAGGAAGCTAGTATTTATTTCTCCTTTGATCTCCTGAACTTAAAATCATGTTTAGTAAGTGAACTAATATACTTTTATACATGAGACCCTGTAAAGACAAGAATGGAAATATTAATACTGATTAATTTCTGGCTGGGATAGTGACCATTTTCTGCTTCATATTCTTCTGTAGTTTCCCAATTTTCTGTAATGAACATATAGTACTCTTATAATTAGGAAAAAGCTGCTATTTTAAATTGCATTTTAATATCCTTAGTTTTCATTGGCTGGCTTATGAAGGTTTAAGTCATAGTCACCATTGAGAAAGTAGGTTGTGGACTTCCCAGATGGTCCAGTGGTTAAAACTCCACCCTTTCACTGCAGGGGGTGTGAGTTCCATTCCTGGTTGGGGAAGTTTCAAATGCTGTGGGGTACAGCCCCCCCCCCAAAAAAAAAGAGAAAGTGGGTCGTTAGGACTCCAGTTCCTAAGCAGAGTGGCAGCTGTAGGAGGTGGTATGGGAAAATGGGGCAGGCAAGTTGATTTGAACTTTCTTATTGTAAATTCCACTATGACTGAGACAGTCTGGGCTTTGGTCACAGTTAAACACAAGACCTTCATCTAATTTTTCTCTTCCTAATGAGCTGATTGAGAATTATGAAATCTTTTTTAAAATACATTTATTTATTTATGTATTTAATTGGCTGTGTTGGGTCTTTTTTGCTGTGCGCGGGCTTTCTTTTTAATTGCGGGGGGGGGGGGCGCCTCTTTGTTGTGGTGCGCGGGCTCCTCATTGCCGTGGCTTCACTTGTTGCGGAGCACGTGCTCTAGGTGTGTGGGCTTCAGTAGTGGCAGCACATGGGCTCAATAGTTGTGGCGTCCAGGCTTAGTTGCTCCGCGGCCTGTGGGATCTTCCTGGAGCAGGGATCGAACCCATGTTCCCTGCATTGGCAGGCGGATTCTCAACCACTGCGCCACCTAGGAAGCCCCGAGAATTATGAAATCTTATAAAGAAAAATCAGATTCTGTGAACTCTAAACACAGGACTCAGCCCGAATTACCAGTTTTCCTGCTGACTTGCCATGTAGATTTGCCATGTGGAGCAAGAACTGTAGCTTTGTGTGTGTGTGTGTTTAAAAATATCAAGTGGGATTATAGCAACTCAGGTATGATACTGATGTTGTAGATGTAATTTGAACTGGAAGATACTTAGATAAATGACTTTTATTTTGACAATAGAGTCTCATTGGGATTTTGGTGTTAATATACAGCTGGGAATTGAGCCACTTTATTCATTCATCTGTTGGTATTTTAGGAAGATCTATGTAATGTATCCTTTAGAGTTTGTGGTGAGGTAGGGCCTGTAAGCTTTTGCTGTTTTGCACATTATAGTGACTTAAGTGCTTGTGTAAATAGATGATATATCATTCAGAATGTTAGATTTCCAAGGTAGAACATTTTTAACTGCCCTTTATTCTTTTAAAGAATAAGATTAAAGTTGAAGAGCAATCAAGGTAATAAAGGTAGGTACTAATAAATTTATAGAGGTTTTTAAAAATTTTATAATAAAAGTTATGCAGGTTTGTCAAAAAAAATACCCTGTAGAAGTCAAAAAGCCCATGTTCCTCTGCTCCCAAATTCCACAATTTTGGCTTTTTTTTAAAAAGTAGAATTTAAATATTTGAAAAATTTAGAAAAATATGGAGAATAATTTAACAAACGCCAAGTACCTAATTTAAAAGATGTTAATTTAGATTTAATAGGTGTTGACATCTTGTAAGATTTACCTCAAAGATGTATTTATATTTGTTTTTTAAAATCAAAATATTGGAGTTGGAGTCCCTTTTACATCTTAGATCCTGTTTCCATTATTCAGAGGTGGTTTTACTATCTTAGCCCATGCACTTTTATTCTTCCTACAAATATCTGTGTGTGTATTTAACATGTAGTATTATTGTGTTTCAAATGTTTATGGTACCTTAGTGTATATATTCTGCTATTTGAAAAGCTTGAAATTTATCTAGGTTGATATATGTATATTATAGCTATTCAGTTGTATGAATAGAGTACAATTTTAGTCCCCTATTAATAGTTGTTTTCAATTAACATATAGATCCTTAAAATTCCTCTTTAATAGGATCAAACTATACGTGCTTATCTACAGTTTGTTTTCTTCTCAGTAATGTATTACAGGGCTTCCTAGGTGGCGCAGTGGTTGAGAATCCGCCTGCCAATGCAGGGAACATGGGTTCGATCCCTGCTCCAGGAAGATCCCACAGGCCGCGGAGCAACTAAGCCTAGGTGCCACAACTATTGAGCCTGTGCTTTAGAGCCCATGAGCCACAACTGTTGAGCCCATGTGCTGCCACTACTGAAGCCCACTCGCCTAGAGCCTGTGCTCCGCATCAAGAGAAGCCACGGCAATGAGGAGCCCGCGCACCACAACGAAGAGTAGCCGCCACTCACTGCAACTAAAAAGAAAGCCTGCGCACAGCAAAAAAAGACCCAACACAGCCAATAAAATAAATAAATTAATTTAAAAAAATGTATTACATACATCTTATCCTATCACATAATATAGATTCACCTCATTTTTAAGGACTGTGTAGTTTTTTTAAACTTTTTATAGACACACTACAATTATTTATCCAGTCCTTTACTGGTAGACAGCTAGGGATTATTTTGGGGGCATTTTTTCCCTTATTACAAAAAGCGCTGTCTCTGATGGGTATTCTTGCACTTTATATTTTTGAACAACTGTAGGATAATTTCTACAGAAATAATTCAGAGTAAATTTTAGGGGAATAGAATTGCATGCAATAAATATTGATGCTTTTATATTAAAGCTAAACCAATATGTGTATTTGTAACTTTCTTATTCCTGGTCTGTTCAGAATGGGTGCTATGTAAGAGGTGCTGAGGTAGATAGCTTTGTAATGTAAAGCAGCTAACGTTAAAAGTGCATAGTAGAAACTAGGAGGAGTTCTAGCTTTATATAGGTGAGGCACAGAGGTGTGTTTGACGAATAGTTTTAGTTTTGCTAGCACAGAAAAGAGGATTCAAAAATAAGTGTGAAGTGCAATAAATTGTTGAAATCAAATCATTAAAGTTCTTAAAATTTCTTTTACTCTCTCTACTGAGCCCTTTCAGGCTTTTGAGATCAAAGGCAATTTTTTGGAAGATGTGTCTTGTGGCAGTGTGCATAGATGGGGAGCAGGCAAAAATTAGAAAGCAGTAAAGAAGCTATACTGTACTCAGAATTAGGTAATAAGGATCTGAATTACTGTGGTGGCAAGGTGGTAATTTAGGTGGCTAGATTAAAGCAGAGAATTGTTAGTTGATACCCGAAAGGAAATATACAAATATTTGTGAACTAGTTGAATGGGAGTTAGTGGCAAGGATTCAGAGTTGGGGTTTTGGGCTTCAGAGAATAGTGATAGTATAGAAATATGCGACTGGGAGGGGGAACTGGTTTTGGAAAAGGACTAAAATGAAACCCTTCACGCATTTAACATTGAGGCCATGGTATATATGAGTAAAAATATCCTACAGGAACTTGGAGATAGACAATTTGAGGCAAGAAGAAAGGTAGGCCTTATCTGGATGAGATCTTGAAACTAGAAGAGCCAAAGATTGAGTCTCACATTTAGGGGAGTGGGAGAAGATTGAATTAAAAAAAAATGTTAGAATTAGGTTAATGAGGCATAGCGGAGGCCAAGGAGAAGAGTTTTCCAAACAAGTGATAATTAAATTTGAGCGAGATGGGAAATAAATGGATCTGGTCATCCATCATTTTCTTAGGTTAATTTTAGCATAGTAAGGGATGAGGAGTGGGAGATGAGACAGCATATATGGAACCTGTGTTGTGCAGTGGAACTGTCTCTGATTCCTTCTGACATTCAGTAACTGTCCAGTACATATTGAGCACTTGAAATTTGGCTAGTTTGACCAAGGAACTAAATTAAAAATTTTTACTTGTAATTAATTTAAATAGCCACATGTGGCTAGTAGCTACGTGTTGAACAGCACAGATTATGGACTCTTAAAATGAAATAGTGTTGTAGAGTAGCAGAAGGAGGAGATCTCAGGATAAAATTTAGAAGCATTTAGTTATTTAGAAATTTTGTTGCAGTGGTATCAAAATTGTGTTGGAATTATATATTTTAGTGCAAACCAAATTTTGGCATTTTTGTGTTCAGTGTTGGCTATAATTAATTGACAACTCTTTTCTATATAGAAGAGTAAAATTAATTTTAAGAGAATTATGGTCTGAAATTTGTTCACAATGACCCCTCCCTTTTTTCCTGTCTTTTTAAAGGTTATAATTCAAATTTTACTGATGAAGGAATATTTATTGAGACATTTTGAATCTATTTTCTTCAATTAAAAGTAACTGAAAATTTGTCTTAGAAATTTCATTGGATAGAGAAGGGAGTACCAGCTATACTTTAAAAAAAAATTTTTTTTTAAATTTATTGGCAACGTTGGGTCTTCCGTGCTGCTCGCGGGCTTTCTTTAGTTGTGGAGAGTGGGGGCTACTCGTTTTGGTGCACTTCTCTTGTGGAGCACGGGCTCTAGGTGCGTGGGCTTCAGTAGTTGTGGCACATGGGCTCAATAGTTGTGGTGCACGGGCTTAGTAGCTCCGCGGCGTGTGGGATCTTCCCGGACCAGGGCTCGAACTCTTGTCCCCTGCATTGGCAGGCGGATTCCCAACCACTGCGCCACCAGGGAGGCCCCAGCTATACTTTAAATAAATGAATATCTTAGATATTTTATGGCTTGAGAAATGGTTTGCTTTGAGAATGATTTATGGTTTAAATTTGAATATTTGATAGTGCATGAGAGAACCTTTCTTACTAGGCTAACCTAAATGCACTTTGTCTGCAAGAAGAAAAATTGAAAGAACCCACTCACAAGACAATGCTAACCATGTGATTCCATTTCTATAAAGTTTAAAAAAAAAAGACAAAACTAATGGATGGCAACAGAAGTGAGAATAATGGTTATTTTTGGTAGTGAGCACAAGGGAAACTGTAGGGCTGCTAGTAGTGTTCTGTATCTTGATCTGGGTGGTAAGTTCATGGTTTTCTCTATGAGAATCATTGAGTTATGTATACTTATATATACTTTTTTGTGTGTATATAATGCCTCAGTTTTAAAACGTTTACCACCTTACAAAATTTCAGTGAACTTAGCTGAGTTTGTCTTCCTTTCGCTTTTAAATTTTTCTGCTACTTCTCTTCATACATGAGTACACTTAATGGTGAAACCTATTTTATCTTTTAAAATTATGATCTAAAACATGCAGAAAGGTGCATAAAACAAATGTATAGCTTAATGAACTTTTATTTTTTGTTTTAATTAAAAAAAATTTTTTTTATTTTTTATTTTCTTTTTAATGAACTTTTAAAATGAGTGTATTGCAGGGACATCCCTGGCAGTCCAGTGGTTAAGACTCTGTGCTTCCACTGCAGGGGGCATGGGTTCGATCCCTGGTCTGAACTAAGTTCCTGCATGCTGTGCAGCATGGCCAAAAAAAAAAAAACAAAAAAAGGTGCATTGAAGGGGTTTTGTTTGTTTTTGAGTATGTCATACCTATGTCTATAAGAAGGGAAGGAGTTGATAGAGGGCTAGATTTTTTTTTTTTAACTATTTTTGTTGTTGTTTAAAATATTTTTTTTTGGCTGTGGCAGGTCTTAGTTGTGGTACATTCAGCCTGCAGGCTTAGTTGTCCTGTGGCATGTGGATTCCTGGTTCCCTGACCAGGGATTGAACCCAGGTCCCCTGAGTTGGAAGGCAGAATTCTTAACCAGTGGATCACCAGGAAAGTCCTGAGGGCTAGAATTTTTGAAGAGAACAAAGTTTTGAGGACTTTCAGAATACCAGATCTTTGCCTTGGCTCTGCCTTCACTTTACTGTCTCTTTCGGCAAGTTGTTTAACTTAATTTGGGCCTCAGATTTTTCTAAACAGTGGGGATAATACCTGATCTTTTTTGCAAGTGATCTTTTTTGCAGGGTGATTGGTGTAATTCAGGTAAAATTATAGGAACATAGAATGATATTGCTAGATAGGCCTTGAGGCCATTGAATTTAGGTCTCTGACCTTACTGAACAGAATTGATATGCAAAGATAAAATATGTACAGGGACACACAGCTGATAATTATTAAGATCATTCATTTACATTGGCTTAAAAATTCCTGAGGTGGACTTCCTAGGTGGTGCAGTGGTTAAGAATCAGCCTCCCAATGCAGGGGACATGGGTTCCATCCCTGCCCTAGGAAGATACCACATGCTGTGGAGCAGCTAAGCCTGTGTGCCACAACTGTTGAGCCCAAGTGGCTCAGCTACTAAAGCCCACATACCTAGAGCCCATGCTCCGCAACAAGAGAAGCCACCACAATGAGGAGCCCATGCACCACAATGAAGAGTAGCCCCTGCTTGCCGCAACTAGAGAAAGCCCGTGTGCAGCAACGAAGACCCAACAGAACCAATAATAAATAAATAATTCCTGAAGCTTTTAAGTATGCTAGGCACTATTCTAAGCAATTTACATGTATTAAGTTGTTTAATTGTCTAGGATTATTCCGAGAGATAGGTATACTTATTCCAGTTTTACTGATGAGGAAATTGAGGCAAAATGGGGTTAAGTAACTTGCCCAGGTAGTTGAGTTCTTTGCTGTACTGCCTAGTTAACTGAAAGCACTTAAAGATTTTAGGCAAATGTTAAGATCTTTTAGTAATCTTTTGCAGGTTTTATGAAGTAAAATTTCGGTTTTTTGAACCAAAATTAGGAAAGGAACTTCATTTGTTGTGACTGTCATGATTATGGAAAGGTTGATGTTAATACTTACTGTTCTGGTTTTGCTCCCTCCTTGGCAAAGCTCATTTTCTTCTTAAAATGACTAGGATGTAAACACTAGGTAGTTTTCTTTTAAAAATAGATTTGTTTTTTGATCCTAAGTCAGTTTATTTCTACTTTACAAATACTGTTTAGATTTCTAGGCAAAATGTTAATGGAAGGGAGTTTTCAGACTTGGAGGCAGACCTAGCAAGGTTTAGTGTTCCTGCTTCAGTTGTTTTAGCAGCATCTGGTCCTTGATTTCAG
The DNA here is from genome assembly GCF_030028045.1 of Hippopotamus amphibius kiboko. NCBI lineage: Eukaryota > Metazoa > Chordata > Mammalia > Artiodactyla > Hippopotamidae > Hippopotamus > Hippopotamus amphibius. The sequence continues at coordinate 4,601,381 of NC_080193.1, read as the reverse complement.
AACAGTCTTACAGATTCTGTCACATCTGTGGTTTCAAAATTTTTTTTAAACTAAGGTGTAATTTACATACAGTAAAACTCACCCTTTTTGAGTACAGGTCTGCAAGTTTTGGAAACACATATGATCAACACTATAATCAAGATATAGAGGAGTCCCATCACCTCAAATTGTCTTTGGCAGCTACTGATCTGTTTTGTCACTATAGTTTTGGCTTTTCCAGAATTTCATATAAATGGAATCATGCGGTATATAACCTTTTGAGACTGGCTGCTTTTATTTAACATAATGCACTTTGAGACATCCATAGTTTGTGTATCAGTGATTACTTTTCATTGCTGAGCAGCATTCCATTGTATGGATGTACCACAGTTTGTATATTCATGTTCCAAGTTCATTTGGGTTGTTTCCAGTTTTTGATAACTACACATAAAGCTGCTATAAAAGTATTCACCTGTGTATGTGTGTGTGCCTGTGTATGTGTTTTCTTATGGTTTTAAAAAGATCTGGTGCCTAGAGCTTTTTGAACTTTATTATGGAACCTGAAAAAGCTTGTAATTGTCACAGAATTTTTTAAATTGCTTAGTAAACTTCAGCTCCCAAAAATTATACTCTGGAATAAGAATAATTTGTTATACAAGTAATCTTACAATGTAAACTATAATTAGAATTTTTTAAAATTAAAGAAGTAGGCACATGTACTTAGTCCATGGATATATTTACTTATCAAACTCCTTAGTGCATAATTTCATATTTTGTTTTTAGTAGCTCTTCAGTTGTGAATCTTTGACTTTCTTTTGTTCCTCTAGCTAGCAGACTGTTTATATAATTGGTTATGAAAAGTCTGTAGTGCTAAACCTGTTTTACTTATAGAGTTCCCCCAAGATGGCTGGAAGTATTAATATTGGTAGCCAGTTTCATGTGAACAAGTCATAAAACTTATAGTTTATGGTTGATTAACTACTTGAATTAAATTATCCTCTGTTTCTGTGTAGTGAGCTTTCTTTTTCTCGCAATATGAGGTCAAGAAAAAGAGGTAGGACCTTTTTACCTTGAAATAGAAATTGCAGGCAATTTTTGCAAGTTAATGGTTCGAGGTCCCAATTCTGATCCTGCAGAGGACTACACAGACCATAGGTGACATGACATTTTTGAGAATAGCATGTGTGTGTTTCTTTTGATTGTCTTAGAATCTTAGTTTAAGCCTTTTGGATACTGTGATTGAAGTACTTGGTATACAGAGCTTCTTTCAGCAATGTATATTTCTTCTGAGTCAAGGTATTTAGAAAACTAAATGTGTTTAGAAGCAAGAGATATTACACTTCAAATATGAACATTTGGTTAAGGGGACATCTCACCTAGAGATGCCCAATCTTCACAGCAATGGGGATTGCAAGTTAACAGTTCGTCTTCTGTATTTGGTTGTTTGCTAGAGGCAAGACTTAGGTTCTTTACTTTTCCTAAGACTACAGTATTGGTGATTCAAGTGGAGAATTCCAGGATAGGGTTGCCAAAATTAGAAACATGGGAATATGAAGGTAGCAACTGTGGGATCAGTATTACAGATACAATTTTAATTAGCTGTGTTAGTTGCACACTTAATTTTCACTGCTACCTAGTGAAGTAGGAAGGGCAAGCCATACTATTACTCTCACTTTACAGGTGAATAAATTGTTTCAAAGCTGTCAGAACTTGTCTGATATTGCATTGCTAGTGAATAGCTGAACTAGAACTGCAATCTAGATCTTGTGATAACAAGTTGGATGCTCTTTCCACTGTTGCAGTTTAGTATGGTGAATAAGAGCTCAGGCTTGGGTTTGAATCTTAATTCTGCCACTAGTACCCTGTAATCTTAGGCAAATTCCTTAACCTTCTCCTTGCCTCAGATGTCTCAATTTTAAAATGGGGATAACAGTACTCTTGGGGCCTTTGTTAGGATTCAGCAAGTGCTTATAACATAGCTAGCCGATAGTAAGCACTCCGTGTATGCCAGCTGTGGTTGTTGCTACTGTTGCTACAGTGATAACCCTGCTGCTTTCCCTGAAAGCATTATAACTGTCCATTACTTTATTTAGAGCTTGGAGCTTTCACATGCCTGCTCTGTGGAACTACTTAAGTTGCACTACATACACCCTTCCCCCATTCCCAACAGTGATTTACCTTCTCAAAATTAAGAATTACAAAAATTTATTAGTGAGTTCCTTTAAAAAGATACAAAGATAAATTTTTCTGTTGATAGATGTTTGATGAGCCTTCAGGGAAGTCCTGGGTATTTCACACTTTTGTTACCTTGACAATTCTTCAGCTAGTTTACCTAATATAGAAAAAGATAACTTTTCCTTCCTCGAGCATAAAAAACTTTTAAATGTACCTATTTACATAGCATTTACTTAAATAAAATTATCAGGAGATTTTACAGGGCTTTTTTGGACACTTGCACATAAGAGAATCTTTTAACACGATACTATGTAAACCTGCTTGTGTTATTCATTCCTTCTTTTACTGAAACATGTGAGTGACTTGCTTGGATATATATCTATGTCCTCTCTTTGATAAACACTTGAGGGAGTCTTTTGAAATGCAGTGTTTTGGCCACCATTTCACCTCTACAGAAATATGGTTTCATGATAAACTCAACAAAAAGCACAGTGGCAGCAGTCCAGAAGCTGACTCACCAAGGAGTTATGATAGACACTTTGAAGGGAATGGCCTATACCAGAGTCCTATTTCAAAGCTTCATGCTATGATAACATCTGTGAAAGGCAGCCAAGAAATCAAGATGCGAGCTGACTTGTATCTCCTGGGAATAATGGTAGGAAAGCCCTCCATAGTAGCATGCAAGTAAGATTTTTTCATAATAATCTTGTAAAACTTGGGGATGGGCGAAAAGGTGAGGATTCAGAATGGTGGTGACCTTTGTGGGGCTGTAGTGCTATTTCCTTTTCTGGGGCTGGATGAGAATAGTCTTGTAATGACTTAAGGGTTAACTCAAGAAGCTCAGTGCCATATCAGTTTTCTAGAGCTCAGGGAATATACTTAGCTCAGTAGTAAGCACAAGTATCATGTTCATGTCAGACACTGTAGCTACTGTTTCCTGCTTGAACAGACCAGAAGAAACCAAAGCAAGACCAGAATCAGTTCAGTTTTGAGGAACAGACCCTTTGCCTACTAGCATTGCATATTTTAGGAGTAAAAATAGTATGAAGCTTGATTTGCTTCAGAATCGTGAAATAAGTACTAACTCTGGTTGTTTTTGTGGATTAGAGTGATTGCAGCTCCATTTCTAAATCCAGTTTTATAGTCTTAAGTTTTTATACATGGCAGATTAAACTATAATCATTACCGAAGATCATTGCTGACTCTGTGTGGAAATAGCAGTATGCCCTTTCATGTTGTTGAAAGTTGTCTCAGAGATAAGAAAACACCTGAATAATCTGCAAGTGTTTTTTGGAGATAAAGCTAAGTGAATATGTGCAATGGTAGGTTGACCCATTTTTGATTATTGTGGTACTTTGTTTCCCAGTAAAAATCAACATGATAGTCCTTTCCTATAGAGTATTATGGAAGTGTGCTTTTAACTATTTACTGTATTTTTTTTCAAGCATGAAGTTTAGGAATAAAAACTTAGTTTTCAAAGTGCTGTAATGTAATATGCTCTTTATCCAGAATGTGCCTCTTTAAAATTAAGTGCTTTTCTTTAAGAAATGTCACTTTGTGATTTTTTTTGTATAATTTGAGAATATAGATATCCCCCCTCCCCCCCACACACAAATGATCTGGGGCTGGTTTCATTGCACCAAGAGGGGGAAAAAAAAATCCTAGTTTTTTTTTTTCTTTTTTGAAATGGAGTGTTGTGACCCTCCCCCCCCCCCCGGGTTGTTTTTTTTTTTTTTTAAAACCCTGGAGCAGGAGAGATTTATTATTACTTGAAGCAATGGGGAGAACATGGGGGACTCTTTCCCAAAGCAGTGTCTGGCCCTTTTGTTTTTGAATTGGCTTTATATATGCTTGTCCTCCATAAGTTCTTATATGATTTAAACTTGCATCTGTAAATTATTAGCTAGCTCTGTGACTTAGGCAAGTTATCTTTTTGTGTCTGTTTCCCCCTTTGTAATGGGATAATACCTCTTAGGGTTGTTTTAAGATTAAATGACTAATAAATGGTGAAGTACTTAGAAGAGTTCTCTATATGTGTTGGCTATTATAATTGTTATGAACAAGGACCTTCTCCCCTATACTGTTTGCAACTCTACATGTTTGTAATGTTGTCATAAGCAGTATGACTAACAGGACTTTGTATTAAGGAATTTAATTCTTTATCATAAAAAACTATATTAATTGAGCTTGAAAGATGAGTGAATAGAGAGTGAGCCTTTTTCTATGTCTTACAGGTACTCAGATGTAGGTCATCATTTGAATCAAATTCTGAGTGTACATGCAGTTATGTAGAACAAAAACAGCTTGTGTGGTACTGGAAGTGCTGGAAAGATAAAAACTGTGGAGGGTAGCAAACTGCGTCATTTAAACCGAGTGGTGCATCAGCAAAGAATTTTGGGTTGCTGAATTTTCTTTTTACTTTATTTACTTTCTAATTATTTTATTTTTGGCTGCATTGGATCTTTGTTGCTGTGGCAGGCTTTCTCTAGTTGTGGTGAGCAGGGGCTACGCTTCATTGTGGTGCACAGGCTTCTCAGTGCGGTGGCTTCTCTTGTTGCAGAGCATGGGCTCTAGGTGTTCAGGCTTCAGTAGTTGTGGCGCACGGGCTTAGTTGCTCTGCGGCATGTGGGATCTTCCCGGACCAGGGATGAAACCTGTGCCCCTACACTGGAGGTGGATTCTTAACCACTGTGCAACTAGGGAAGCCCCCTGAGTTTTCTTTGTAACACTCAATTGTTTTGAAATTAGTCCTGAAACAAAGTAATTTAAATCTTAGATATGCTAGGAAATTTCAGATTCCTTTCCACTTGAATGGCTTTTAAGGAAGGAAGCTGAAATTCCCTGGCAGTCCAGTGGTTAGGACTCTGCGCTTCCACTGCAGGGGGCCCGGGTTTGATCCCTGGTCAGGGAACTAGAATCTTGCACGCGGCATGGCCAGAAGTGGGAAAAAAAAAAAAAAGTGTTGTATGATTCTCAGCTATTGCTGTGTTGATTACATGATCACCAACAAATGAGTCTCATGTTATGCTTTAGTTTCAGATTTGTGCCATCACTGAGTGAATTATTAAAATGAGATTGCTCTGTTTCTTGCTAAACTATCATTTATATGTATATATATGATCATTAAATTAACCTTTTCCTTTTTTCCCCTGGGTTTGAACTTCTCGGTAATTTTAGGTCAGGGGTTAGATTTCCTTATTTTTTACATTTTGGATTATATCTGGAGGATTATTGCTAATTGTTAGATCGTGTCCTTAAGCCAGATATTTTTGAATATTAGGGGCTTCCCGAACACTTAATTATACTAGTAAAAGGAATAGAGTTTTCTTTGGATTTTTGTTTGTTGTTGAGATCATTGCATTTAATTCACGGAATCAAGATAATTTATAGATAGTGGCAAGTCATTGCTTTTAGTTTATTCAGCAAGATTTCTCATTACTCATTTTCTGGTGCCTTAAGGGTTGAGCCTATGTATTAGGCCTGGCCAGTTTTGTCTCTATATCACTTGTACTACTGATTGGCATTAGATCTAAAGAGCCAGTAGGTGTTCTTCATTGGTATTGATACACAGATGACAGGGGCAAGCTGTCGGTTTTCTTCTGGGCTTGTGAAGCTGGAACTACCTGTAGCGGGAGGCAGGAGTTTTGTCTACGGTGGAAGAGAATGAGGCCAAGTGAGTAAAGAGGAGGGTGAGATAAAGAGATGGATCCGGTGGCATTGAGACTTTGAGGCCCTGCTGCCTGAAGTTTACTTTTTTTGTTTCTGTGTACCAGCTTAGTATCCTTTTGTGAGCCAGGCAGTTCTGATTTTAAGTTACCTTGGGTTTCTTTCACTTAAAATTGAGAGTTCTAATATATCTAATATTAGTCTAATAATGTTTAAAGATAGTTTGGACTTTAATTTCAGGGTAAACATTTAATAAACATGGGTAAAGTGAGTTCATACATAAATTAATGTTCAGAATCACTGAAAATAATGAAGTATGAATTTTCAGTGGTCTTTGCTTACAGGGAAAAGTGTTAGGATGGGTATAGAATGGATCAATATTCTTTTCTAACCGTTTATACCTATACAGTGTAAGTTTCCTTTAAAGAGATTATCACCATAAGTAGAAGAGCAAAGATAGAAAGTCAGATTATAATCATAATTTCACTCATCAGGCATGAATATCCTCTGTTGTTTTCTCAAAGAGGCTGTAAAGTGGCAGAAAGAGGGAGGAAAAAAACTGAAAAGTGGAACAGACAAGAGGAAGTGAAGAGATGAGCTACATATGTTAAGAATGAGTGAAGCATTAGTGATTGCTGTAGGTTCCATGGATTGCCTACTTCCGGATTAGATGCTAGACTTGTGAAAGGAATTGGTGAGAGAGATGAAGAAAAGCCTTAATTTGTTTTCTCTAGGCTGAGGTTAAGATTGATGTGGTTAATAAGTGTGAAGGACAGCTTTCTTATCTTTAAAATTAAGCTGTTGGTGTTATGTTGTCTTGCAGAGTCTGGTTCTTTCATTAGTTGACCCTAGTTGCTTGTTTGTAACATACAATGGGAGAATGAAAGGTAAAGTACTCAAAACTTTCTTTCAAAATTGTTTTGGAAGCTTTTAAATAATGGTGTTAATGCATAGGCACTGCAATGAACATGAACAACTTTAAAATAATCCATTCCCAAAATAAACATGACCACTGGCAAGAATGTGGTAAGCCAAGTATTTGAGACATCTGTGCTGCATCATCCAACTTGTAGCCTAATCTATTTTAGCTGGCTTGCCCTGAGTAAGTTGAAACTTCTTTTATGGCTTCACTATGGGTTAAATGCTGCTCTGGGAGCTCCATAGAAAGGGTCTTAGTTATACAGATTCTCATCCCCAAACATGGTTCCACCAGTTACTAATAATATGATTTGGGGGCAAGTCATTAACTTCTTAGAGCCCTACTCTAAGATTTAGGAAAAATACTTGCCTTAACTAGAGCATATATACCTCTGACTTTGTTTTGATGCTAATTGGGCAGGAAAAAAAAAGCTCATTGAGGTATAATTTGCACAAGATTCACTCCTTTTTTGGTTTTTTTTTTGTTTTTCTCTCTTTTTTTTTTTCTTCTGTGCCGCTTGGTATGTGGAATCTTAGTTCCCCAACCATGGAGCGAACCCACGCCCCCTGCAGTGAAGCGCGGAGTCTTAACCACTGGACTGCCAGGGAATTCCCCAAACTCACTCATTTTTAACTGTGTAGTTTGAGTTTTAAAAACTGTATAAAGTCATATAAATACTCTTCTATCGCCCCAAAAAGATTGGTTCACTCTCCTTCCCTCATCCCTGCCTGTGCCAGTTGCTGATAACTTTAACTATAGTTATTGCCTTTTCTCTAAAATGTTATGTAAATGAAATCATACAATACATACTATTTTGTGTCTGCCCTCTTTACTTAAATGCTTGGAGATTTATTCCTGTTGTTAAAAGTAGTAGTGGGTTGTTATCTTTACTTGTAGCAGCATTCCATTATATGGATATGCCACAGTTTCTTTATTCACCAGTTGATGGATATTTGGGTTTCCAGTTTTTAGCTGTAATGAATAAAGTTCCTTATACAATGTATGTATACAGGTCTTTGGCATTTGTTTTGTTTTAATTTCTCTGAGTTAAATACCTAGAAGTGGAAATTGCAGAGTAATATAGTAAATGTATGTTTATAACTTTGTAAGAAACTGCTATTCCCACCAGCAATGTATGAGAATTCCAGGTGTTCCACATCTTTATTAACACTTGGTATTGTCAGTCTTTTCCTTTTTTTTGGCTGCATTGGGTCTTTGTTGCCATGCGTGGGGTTTCTCTAGTTGTGGCGAGTGTGGGCTACTCTTCCTTGTGATGCGCAGGCTTCTCGTTGTGGTGGCTTTTCTTGTTGGGGAGCATGGGCTCTAGGAGCACAGGCTTCGATAGTTGCGGAGCGTGGGCTCAGTAAATTGTGGCTCACGGGCTCTAGAGTGCAGGGTCAGTAGTTGTGGTGCATGGGCTTAGTTGCTCCACGCATGTGGGATCTTCCCAGACCAGGGCCTGAACCCGTGTCCCCTGCATTGGCAGGAGTATTTTTAACCACTTTGCCACCAGGAAAGTCGCTAGTTAGTCTTTATTTAACCATTCTTGTTGGGTCTATAGTGATATATAACTGTAGTTTTACTTTGTAATTTTCAGGATAACATTGATCATCTTCTCTTGTGCTTATTTGCTATTCATTTATCTTCTTTGAAAAGTGTTCTTTAAAATCTTTTGCCCAGTCGAAAAATCAGGGTTTTTTTTCTTCCTTTATTGGAGTATAATTGCTTTACAATGTTGTGTAAGTTTCTGCTGTACAGTGAAGTGAATCAGCTATATGTATACATATATCCCCTCCCTCTTGGACCTCCCTCCTACCCCAGTCCCCATCCTACCCACACACTGAACACTGAGCTGAGCCTCCTGTGCTTTATAGCAGATTCCCACTAGCTATCTCTTGTACTCATGGTAGTGTATATATGTCAGTCGTAATCTCCCAATTCGTCCCACCCTCCCTTTCCCCCACTGTGTCCACATGTCCGTTCGCTATATCTGCCATCTCTTTTCCTGCCCTGGAAGTAGGTTTATCTGTACCATTTTTCTGGATTCCACATATATGCATTAATATACAATACTTGTTTTTCTGACTTACTTCACTCTGTATGACAGACTCTAGGTCCATCCACATCTCTACAAATGACCCAATTTCGTTCCTTTTTATGGCTGAGTAACGTTCCAGTGTATATATGTACCACGTCTTTGTTTAAAAATAAATAAATAAATTTATTTATTTATTGGCTACGTTGGGTTTGCTGCGTGCAGGCTTTCTCTAGTTGCGGCAAGTGGAGGCTGCTCTTTGTTGTGGCACGTGAGCTTCTCATTGCAGTGGCTTCTCTTGTTGAGGAGCATGGGTTCTAGACACGAGGGCTTTAGTAGTTGTGGCACGTGGGCTCAGTAGTTGTGGCTCTCTGGGCTCTACAGCGCAGGCTCAGTAGTAGATCTTGGGCTTAGTTGCTCTGCGGCACGTGGGATCTTCCCAGCCCAGGGATGGAACCTGTGTCCTCTGCATTGGCAGGCGGATTCTTAACCACTGCGCCACCAGGGAAGTCCTGTACCATATCTTCTTTATCCATTCATCTGTCATTGGACATTTAGGTTATTTCCATGTTCTGGCTGTTGTAAATAGTGCTGGGGTACATGTGTCCTTCTGAATTATGGTTTTCTCAGGGTATATGTCCAGTAGTGGCATTGCTGGGTCATATGGTAGCTCTGTCTTTAGCTTTTTAAGGAAACTGTATACTGTTCTCTACAGTGGCTGTATCAATTTACATTCCCACCAACAGTGCAAGAGAGTTCCGTTTTCTCCACACCCTCTCCAGCATTTATTGTTTGTAGATTTTTTTAATGATGGCCATTCTGACTGGTGTGAGGTGATACCTCATTGAAGTTTTGATTTGTGTTTCTCTAATAATTAGTGATGTTGAGCATCTTTTCATGTGCCTCTTGGCCATCTTTATCAATCAGGTTGTTTTTTAAGTTGCAAGAGTTTTTTATATTTTCTGGATGTGAGTCCTTTTTTTTTTTTTTTTTTAAATGCTATCACGATGGGTTTATTTAAACACACATGAAGAGATTAGCAGTTTCCTTTCAGAATCAGGAAAGAGTGCAGGTGAGGAAGCAGGTCTAGAGAGAGTGAGTAGGTCACTAGTTGTGGCGCACAGGCTTATTTGCTCCGCGGTGTGTGGAATCTTCCCCGCCCAGGGATCGAACCCGTGTGCCCTGCATTGGCAAGTGAATTCTTAACCACTGCGCCACCAGGGAAGCCCCTGGCTATGAGTCCTTTATTGCAGGTTTTGCTGATCACATTTTGCAAATGTGTTCTCATAGTTTGTGGTTTTTGCCTTTTTATTAACAGTATCTTTTTTTTTTTTTTTTTTTTTTTGGCACACGGGCTTAGTTGCTCCGTGGCATGTGGGATCTTCCTGGAGCTGGGATCGAACCTGTGACCTCTGCATTGTCAGGCAGATTCTTAACCACTGCGCCACCTAGGAAGCCCAACAGTATCTTTTAAAGGTTGAAAATTTTAATTTTTATGAAGTCCAAGTTACTGATCTTCTATTTCTTTTATAGTTACTGTTCTTTATATCCTATCTAAGGAATCTTCTCTAAGCCTAAGGTCACTAATATTTTCTTAAATTTTCCTTCTGGAAGTTTTGTGGTTTTATGTTTTACGTTTAGGTCTGTGAAACACTTTAGGTTAAAGTCTGTTTAATGAATGAAATAAAGGTTGAGGTTCATCATTTTGAGTATAGATACCTAAAATTTCTTCTAAGCAGTGCTCTAACTGCATCCCACAAATTCACATACTATGTACTACCATTCAGTTTGAAATATTTTCTAGTTTCTCTTCTAATATCTTTTTTTGCTGTGGATTATTTAGAAGTATATTGTTCAGTTAACAAATATTAGGGGTTCTAGTTATCTTATTGTTACTGATTTCTAGTTTAATACCATTGTGATCAGCGAGCATACTCTATAGGATTTCAGTCTCTTAAATTTGAGATTTGTTTTGTGGTGAGGCACATCATGGTGAATATTATATGTGTCCTTGAGAAGACTGTCTGTCCTGCAGGGATCAGTTATTGGTTGATAGCATTTTTAGTCTTTTATATACTTTTTTTGTCTACTTGTTCTATTAGTTACTGAAAGAGGAGTGCTGAAATCTCAGACTACAATTATGGATTCAGTTCCATCTGTTTTTGCCTCATGTTTTTTGAAGTTCTGTTTTTAGGTGGATGTATATTTTAAGATTGTTATGTGTTCTCCATAAATTCACCCTTTTATCATAATGACTTGTCCTACTTTATCTTGGTAATATTTGCTCTCTCCAAGACAACTTTGACATGAATATGGATAGCTCTTGTAGCTTTCTTAGAACTAGACTAGTATTTGGATGGTGTATCTTTTTCCATCCTTTTACTTTCAGCCTATCTGTGTCTTTATATTTACAGTATGTTTCTTGTAGTTAGCATATAGTTAGGTCTTGATTTTTTAAATTTAGTCTGACAATCTCTGCCTTTTAAATGGTATCTTTAAAAAAGTCCATTAACATTTAAGTATTGATATGATTAGGTCTAAGTCTACCAACTTGCTCCTTGTTTTCTGTTGTGGGGTCCACTTGGACCTCCAGAATTAATATATAATTATTTTAAATTAAAGGCATTTTATATTCAGTAATTCAGAAAGAAGCCTTCTCGGAGCTTCACTTTTCTCAAGGCAGAAACTTCTGGAGTGAGGCTCCCATAAATCCCCTCTCCAGAGAAATTTATGGCCATGAAGAAAATATGGATGAGACTACTTCCACCTGCATAAACATTCTCACAAACTTTCTTCTGTTTATTTCTCTAGAAACCTATTTGTTGGTCCCCATAGAAGCCTTTTCATCTCCTACCTTTTCTATTAAATTAGGCATGTAAGCCTCCATCTTTAGCTGTTTAGAGAGCCACTTCTTTTGTGCCTTTTTCATATGCATATGAATAAACCTAGTTTTTTTCCCCCTTGTTAATCTGTGAGTTTCAGTTTAATTTGCTGGCCTCCAGTATGAAACCTAAGAGTAGAGGAAGTTTTTCCTCCTTGACACTATTCATCCCATCTATTCTTTATTTTTACTGCCATTTTTTTGGTTAAGTACTTTGTAGTATTTATTTTTATCTCTTATTTTAGTGTATTAACTATGCTTATTTTTCTCCCTAGCTGCGGTTTACAGTAAGCCGCTTTAACTTATCACAGTCTATCTTCAAATAATATTATACCGTTTAATGTATAATATGAGAGCCCTCTGGTAGTGTACCTCCATTTTTCTTTCCTTCTGTCCTTTGTGCTATTATACATTTAACTTCTAGATAGTTTATACTTATCTGAATTCTTCAAAATTTGTTTTTATTTAAAGCTTCTTTAGGGTGGGCCAGAGAGAAGCCTTTGCCCTAGGGCTAGTTTAGCTCTGCCTGTAAGGTCTCAACTGAATGCTCTGAGTGTTCAGTAAGATCTCTTCACTCAGGTTGAGGTTGGTCAGAACCCCGCATCTGTATAAAATAAACTCCAGTAGTTGTTCCCAGGTAGTTGTTCATTACCTAGTGATTCTTCTTTGCCCAGCATCATGGAATCTCATTCTGTGCATGTACAGCTTAGTTTAGTAAAGACAGAAGCTCAGTGAATATAGCTAATATTTTATAATAATTTATATGGAGTATAATGTATAAAAATATTGAATCACTATGTTGTACACCTGAAACTAATATAATTTATAGTCAACTATATTTAAAAAAAAGAAAAAAGCATGCCTCAAATTACAGCTGCCTCAGCCTTTTGAAACAATTAAGTTTCTGATTGGATTTCTGCTGTTCTTGGATTCCCCCTTCTTGGCCAGGGTGTGGAAAGTACTTAAAATCTTGGGCAGTCAGAGGTCTCAGGTAATTTATTTCCCTCTTCTCAGGGATTGAAGTTCTGTGCTATCTGTTGCCCATCATCCAAGAATTTTGTTTCATATATTTTGTCCACTGTTCTAGTTGGTTATGGTGGGAGGGCCAGTCCCAAACCATTTTCCATCATGACCAGACTAGTGTTTTAGAAATGCAAGATGCTACATGATAAATGCTTTTGTAGCCTTTAAAGAAGATATTGCATTTTGCAGGCAATCTTTTGCAGCAGCTTTCCTGGTTTAGCCAGTATCTATGTTAAGAATCCACCTGCCAGTGCAGGGGACATGGATTTGATCCCTGTTCTAGGAAGATCCCACATGCTGCAGAGCAACTAAGCCTGTGTACCACAACTATTGAGCCCATGTGCTGCAAGTACTGAAGCCCAGGTGCCTAGAGCCTGTGCTCCACAACAAGAGAAGCCACCGCAGTGAGGAGCCCACGCACCACAATGAAGAGTAGCCCCCACTTGCTGCAACTAGAGAAAGCCTGTGTGCAACACCAAAGACCCAGTGCAGCCAATAAATAAATAATTAATTAAAAAAAAAAGAATATGGAAATAACTCAAACAAGAGGACTAGCCTCTTAAAAACCCACCTTAACGTTAGAAGAGGAAAGGCGATTCTAAGTGACTTTTTTTTCACATGAAGGCAGCGTTACTTTCTCGTATTTATTGCTTAAGGAAAAATTATGTGGCCAAAGGTATCTCTTACAGTTGGGTCATTATTTAGGACTGCAGGCTTCAGTTTTCGTTTTCTTTATAATACTATTCTCTATTCCCTCATCTAAGAAAAGACCCCTCATATAAGATCCTAAAAATGGTACTGGGATTTGCATTAAAAGTTTCAGTGTATACCTAGTAGACTTTATAATCATAATACGTAATTTTCACCTACTAAATAGGGCCATCTTTGTTTACCAGAACCTTTGTTTCACTGGAACAAGTCTTTGTCCCAATTTTGGCACCACTCAAGGAATAGTGGCAGCATTTAAATATTGATAAAAGATGTCAAATAATTTCCCATCATTTTATTGTTATTATTACTACTAGGTAAAATAAAGTTATAAAAATATTGTGCATTTATTTAATAAATTTCTTTGCTTTCCTTTTACAGTTTTTAAAGTCTTGGTTAAAAAGTCATTTTACAGGTAAATTGACATATTGCATCAATGATATATATATGGATAGTAAGATCCTTGTGTAGCTTGAAGACAGCTTATGGAGTAAATAATATTCGCTAACAATTAAATGGGATTTGAATAACTGGCCAGGGATCATTTGATACAGGGAAGTTGCTTATTTATCTTGAAATTGTAAAATGCTTTTTCTCATCTGTAATAATCAAGTATCTTATGTGGCTAATGCAGACAGTTTAAGTGTTTAATTTAGCAAAGATTAGTAATTGCTGGTGTTATCTGGCTTGAGATAAACCTTGAAGGAAGTGTTGGGAGCATGATCTGTACTGGGCTGTTGAGAACTTTCTTTAGAGGTACAAATATAGTTCTTTCTTACATTAATCTCCCAGTGTATGCCAGAATAAGGTCTTACTTCTTGATGTATTGAAAAATAAGTCCATGATGTTAAGCAAGAATCTTTAATTGCTTGTATACTTTAAAATAACTTCCGTGAAGTCTAGTTAATTATGAACTTTAAAGTTTTTCATTTTGATAGCAGGAGCTCTCTGAAGCATTTTCTCTGCCTTGAAACATCTTCTTCTTTATTACCTGTGCCTATTTCCTCTACAGGATTTGGCTTAGGTTTATTAATATAATAAATATTTACCAAGTGCCACCTATTTACTAGACGCTGTTATGCCCCAGGCCTGGGGATGCAGTGGGGAACAAGATTACATGGTGTCTGACCTCATTTAGTTTGTAACCTATAAAGGAAAAGGAATAGGAATAGGAGTTGGGGAATTACTTACTTACGTCTTTTTTTTAAAATAAAGTGGGGAAAGTATGCTGAATGGTTAAGATGGTCTTCTGCTTTCTTTTGGTACACTGGGAGTTTCACCAGAATCTGTCTCAATCAACTGTTAATTTAAAGAAACTGTATCATGTCATATGTTAAGAGTAAAGGGAATTTTAACTAAAATGATGCTACTGGTTGTATATTCTAAAAGGTAGAGGTACACAGTATTGCTTTTAAGAATACAAAGAGAGGATTGTCAGTTTGTACAGTTTTCTTATTTCTTTCCTTTCAGCAAGAGACATTTTAGTATTTACAGCTCTTAATGTTTTGGGGGAAAGTGTCATGACTATATAGTTTTGCTGGTAAGTCACTGGGTAATTAAGTTTTCCTCATTTTGTGCTTTCTGTCCTTTTTCTTTTCTAGGGGTGAAAACAGTTTTCTCTAGGCCCCACCTCTTCCTAAGTCTTTTAGCACGGCACATATTTTTATACCAAAAGTGTATATACTTAAAAGTCTATGTGTACCCAAACTGTACATACTTAAAAGTAATGACATTCTGTCTTGCCATGGAGTTCTCACTGACATGTTTGATGAAGTGGTTTAAACTGCCCAATTTTATGTATGTTGACAGCAAAAGCTAGCCAAGAAAGGAGGAAAAGGAAGTTTTTATCAAGAGGTTAATAAAATTATTGTTGTAAAACAGTGATACATGCCCCAATAAGAAATTTTGCTCTTGAAATATAATGTGTTTCTGGACTACTAATTTATATTGACCTTTGGACAATGTTTCTAATCCTGATATTAAACTTCAGGAAATATTTTTCTAGATTAAACTCAACCCAGTATAATTATGTTTATAATTTCAGGTCTCTAACTTTATTAGGATGCTGGTTGATAACTTTATGCATTTTATTTCACCTGTGCTTTTCTTAGTCTTAAGATTTAGGTGATTTGCTTTAAAAAAAATTAGATAACTCAGGAGGGGCTGAAGGAGAGGGATGGACTGGGAGTTCGGGGTTAGTAGATGCAAACTATTATATTTAGAATGGATAAACAACGAGGTCCTACTGTATAGCACAGGGAACTATATCCAGTCTCCTGGGATAAACCATAATGGAAGAGCATATTAAAAGAGAATTTGTATATGTTTATAACTAAGTCACTTTGCTGTACAGCAGGAATTAGCACAGCATTGTAAATCAACTATATTCCAATTAAAAAAAACTCAAAAAAATAAAATGCATGAGAATGCTAAAAAAAAAGTAGGTAACTTAGGAATTCACTAGTTATTCCTTACTTTAAAAATTATTAGATCACATATTGTGCTACTTAAGTGACTCATTTCTGCTAATTAAACCATCTGTAATAGGCTAGAGAAAAGAACATTTTGTTGGAGTCTTACTATGTAAAACTAAGCCCATCAGTAAATTCATGGCTAAGATTAAGATTTTAGGAATACAAGGTTCTTAAGCGGAAGTTTGAATATGGGAATTTAGTAGACAGTGTTTGCTAAATTTGTTTATTCAGTTTTGGTTCCTACTGGTATTTAGAACATTTGAATGTTGTGTTATATTCATTTGGATATTGATTTTTGCATTTTCATAACACAAGGAAATGTTTGGTATCTAAAGTCTTTGGTAGGAAAAGAATGTTAGAGGCAAAGGAAATCATTTCAAGACCAGTGTTGTACACCTATTAAGAATAAAGGTTTTTTTAACCTTATTTATAAGTAATTCTCTAGCATGGGGATTGTTCAAGCTTTGATATAAAACACAGATATTAATTGCATTTGGCCTGAAGATTGATGCTGACCAAATGCAGAAGTTAAACCTTGTGAGTTTTGCTTCTAAAGTTTTTTTTTTTGCCTTTTGATATTCTTTGAAAATATATGAATGAATGACTAATTTCTTCTAGTTTTACCAAATTTTGTTTAAAGATTTAAAAAAACTTGACAAGTTTAATATGTCAGAGTTAAAACAAAACCTCCACAGGGTTTTGTGTGTGGGTTTTTTAGTGGGATGGGGGGTGTCCTTGTAATGCTGCAATAGCTAAATGAACATCCTGTCCTGTTAGTATTTCTTTTGGGGGAGCTTAGGTTTTTTTTTTTTTTTTTTTTTTTAACATTTTAGTGCATCATTCATTTATTTTCTGAAATTCTTATTTCACTTTACTACTTTTACTATATATGTGCACATATATAATTTTATTATGGTAAAATATACATAACATGAAATTTACCATGTATAAATTTATCAGTGTACAATTCTGTGGCATTTAGTACATTCACATTGTTGTGCAACCATCACCACTGTCCATTTCCAGAACTTTTTCATCTTCCTCAGCTGAAACTCTGTACCCAGTGAATACAAACTTCTCATTGATCCCTCTCTTCAGTACCTAGCAACTGGTATTCTACTTTTTATCTTCCTGAATTTGACTACCGTAAGTGCCCCATGAGTGGGTTCATACAATATTTGTTCTTTTGTGCCTGGCTTATTTCACTTAGTGTAAAGTCGTTGGTTTATCCATGTGGTAGCATATGTGAGACTTTCCTTCCTTTTAAAGGCTGAATAATACTTCACTGTATGTGTATACTACATTTTGTTTATGCATTCATCCATCTGTGGGTACTTAGGTTGTTTCCACCTTTTGGCTATTGTGAATAATTCTGCTGTGAACATGGATATACAAATACCTGTTTAAGTCCCCGCTTTCACTTTTGAGTGTGTACCCAGAAGTAGAATTGCTGGATCATATGATAGTTTTATGTTTAGTTTTTTGAGGAATTGCTATACTGTTTTATGCAGTGGCTGTACCATTTTACATGCCTACCAGCAACACACAGTTTCTGCACATCCTGACTAATACTTTATTAATTTTTTTGTTTGTTTTAAACAATGGACATTTTAATAGGTGTGAAGTAGTATCTCGTGGATTTGATTTGCATTTCCCGAATGACTAGTGATGTTGAGCATCTTTTCATGTGCTTAGTGGCCCTTTGTATGTCTTCTTTGGAACAGTGTCCAAGTCTGTTGTAGCCACAAAATACCTTAGAATGGGTGCCTTAAACAACAAAAATTTATTTTCCCACAGTTCTTGTTCTAGATCAAGGTTATATCAGGGTTTAGTTTTTAATGAAGGCTCTCTTCCTTGTTTGCAGAAGAGCATTTTGTCTTCATAAGATGGCCTTTCCTCTGAGCCATATGAAGGATGGAAAGAGCTCTCCGGTGTCTTTCTTATAAGCATATTAACCTTACTGGATCAGAGCCCCACCCACCCATATGACCTCATTTAACCTTTTTTTAAAAAAATTATTTATTTGTTGGCTGCGTTGGGTCTTCGTTGCTGCACACGGGCTTTCTCTAGTTGCTGAGAGTGGGGGCTGCTCTTCATTGTGGTGTGGGGCTTCCTTATTGCAGTGGCTTCTCATTGCAGAGCATGGGCTCTAGGCATGTGGACTTCACTAGTTGCGGCACATGGGCTCAATAGTTGTGGCTCACGGGCTCTAGAGCATAGGCTCAACAGTTGTGGCACACGGGCTTAGTTGCTCTGTGGCGTGTGGGATCTTCCCAGAGCAGGGATCGAACCTGTGTCCCCTGCATTGGCAGGCGGATTCTCAACCACTGTGCCACCTGGGAAGTCCCAACCTCATTTAACTTTAATTGCTTCTGTAAAGGCCCTTTCTCCAAGTACAGTCACTTTGGGGATTAGGCTTCAACATTTTAATTTTGAGGGGTCACAGTTCATAACAAAGTATTTTGCCCATTAAAAATTGTTTTTGGTTGTGGTTGAATGTAGGAGTTATAAAGTATATATATATATGTACACACACACACACACACTAGATGTTAATCCTTTATCAGATATGTTATTTGCAAATATTTTCTCTCATTCTGTGGGTTGCTTTTGTACTCTGTGTGTCAAAGGACATTATCAACAAATGATTTTCATTTTGATCAAGTGCACTTTGTTAATTTTTTTACTTGTTGCCTGGGCCTTTGATGTTATATGCAAGAAATTGCCAAATGCAATGTCATAAAAATTTCCTTTTTTGTTTTCTTCTAACAGTTTTACAATTTTAGCTCTTTGATCCATTTTGAGTTATGTTTTGTATGTGGTGTAAGATAAGGGTCCAACTTTATTGCTTTGCATGTGAATATCCAGTTTTCCCAGGACCATTTGTTGAAAAGACTGCCTTATTTCCTATTGAAGGGTTTTGGTACCTTCTGTGCCCCTATATACAAGGTTTTTTTTTGAGTTATCTGTTCTAGTCCATTGGTCTTTAAATGTTACTTTAAAAAAAAGAATTAATTAATTAATTAGGTTGCGCCAGGTCTTAGTTGCAGTGGGCTCCTTAGTTGTGGCTTGTCAGCTCCTTAGTTGCAGCACATGGGGTCCTTAGTTGTGGCATGCATGTGGGATCTAGTTCCTTGATCAGGAATTGAACCTGGGTCCCCTGCATTGGGAGGACAGAGTCTTATCCACTGCACCACTAGGGAAGTCCCTTCCTTAATTTTTTTTGACGCCAGTAGTATTTTGTGTGTCATTTGTTCTGTCTAGATATTGGGGCAGTAGCTTGGGAGTGGCCTGAGCCTTGGAGATACATTGATTAAAATTAAGAGTAATTGTAGTGAATAATTGCAGACACAACTTAATGGGTTAAATCTTATGATGGTTAAGTTTGTATGGAAACTTGACTGGGCCCAGGGGTGCCTAGAAACATTTTTTAAAATGCCTTTCTGGGTATATCTGTGAAGGTGTTTCTGTATGCTGTTAGTGTTTGAATAGGTGGACTTAGTAAATTAGGTTGCCCCCCTCCCCCAAAGTGGGAGGCATCATCCTATCCTTTGAGGGCCTGACTAGAACAAAAAGGTGGAGGAGGAAGAAATTTGCTTCCTGCCTGTCTGCATGAGCTGGGACATCGGTCTTCTGCCCTTGGACTGGGATTTATACCATCAGCTCCCCTCATTCTCTGGCCTAAATTGTACAGTTCAGTAAAGTTTAGTATATTCATGGAGTTGTGTGGTTATCACCACTAATTTAAAAGTATTTTCAACACCCCCAAAAGATACCTCAAACTCTTCAGTGGTTCCTCCCCTTTCCCACTTCTTTTCAGTTGCTGGCAACTACTAGTTGACTTTCTGTTTCTATGGGTTTGCTTATTCTGGATGTTGTATGTAGATGGATTCATATGTGGCCTTTGTGTCCTACTTCTTTCTCTCAGAGTAATGTTTTTAAGATTCATCCATGTTGTATCATGTATCAGTACTGTATTCCTTTTCATGCCTGAATAATATTCCATTGTATGGATAATATTACATTTTGTTTATCTGTTCATCTATCAATGGACATTGGGTTTGTACTTTTCTACTGTTATGAATACTGCTATTATGAACATTTATGTATAGATTTTTGTGTGGACACATATTTTCAGTTCTTTAGGGTATGTTCCTAGGAATGACATTGCTTAGTCATGTGATAACTATAGGTTTAGCTCTTTAAAGAACTGCCAGACTGTTTTGAACAGTGACTGTACTTTGCACGTTTGTACCAGCAGTATTTTAGGGTTCTGATATCGCTACATCCTTAACAACACTTGTTACTTGTCTAGCCATCTTTACGGGGTTTGAAGTGGTATGTATTGTGGTTTTGATTTGCATTTCCCTGATGACTAATGATGCTGAGGATCTTTTCATGTGCTTATTGGCCATTTGTATATCTTCTTTGGAGAAAAGTATATTCAGATCATTTGCCCTTTTTTAACATTTTTTTAAAATTATTGTTGAATAGTGTTCTTAATATATTCTGGATATAAGTCCCTAATCAGATACATGATTTGCAGAAATTTTCTCCCATTCTGTGGATTGTCTTTTCCCTTTCTTGATGGTGTTCTTTGAAGTACAAATATGCTTATTTTGATGAAATCCCATTTACCTGTTATTTTCCTTTGGTTACTTATGGTTTTGGTTTTTTGATCTAAGAAACCATTGCATAATCCAACATCATGAGGGTTTACTCTTTAGTTGTAGAAGTTTGATAGTTTTAGTTCTG
Source organism: Hippopotamus amphibius kiboko (assembly GCF_030028045.1). Classification (NCBI taxonomy): domain Eukaryota; kingdom Metazoa; phylum Chordata; class Mammalia; order Artiodactyla; family Hippopotamidae; genus Hippopotamus; species Hippopotamus amphibius. The sequence continues at coordinate 4,580,766 of NC_080193.1, read as the reverse complement.
ACATTTAGTCTGTGATCCATTTTGAGTTAATTTTTGCATATGGTTGTGAAGTAGGGTTCAAGCTCGATTCTTTTGTACATTTCTTTTGTAGGACATTCAGTTGTCCTACCACCATTTGTTGAGAACTGTCTTCTTTCTCGATTGATATGTTATGACATCCTTGTCAAAAAAATCAGTCAACCATATGTGTCAGGGTTTATTTGTGGACTCATTTCTACGACATTGATTTACATGTTTATCCTTATGTTAGTGCCACATTGTCTTGATTACTCTAGCTTTGTAGTAAATTTTGAAATTGAGAAGTGTGAGTCCTTCAACTTTGTTCCTTTTCTCAATATCATTTTAGTTATTCTGGGTCCCTGGTAGTTCCTTATGAGTGTTAGGATCAGCTTGATACTATATGTAAAAAAGCCAAATGATATTTTTAGAGGGATTTCATTGACTGTAGATTGATTTGTGAGTAGTGTTGCCATCTTAACAAATTAAATCTTTAGATCCATGAACATGGAATGTTTTTCTATTTGTTCAGGTTATCGTTAATGTCTTTCAACAGTGTTTTGTAGTTTTGAAGTTTTTGTCCTAAGTTCTTTTTTTCATTTTCTGTTCTAGATTTTGAAGTGTATTAGAGGGTAAAGTTCATCCTTAGTGTTAGTAGTTTATTAGAAAGAAAATTTGAGTATCTCTGTATTTTTCCAAAGTAGCGTGTGCTATGATACATGCAGTAGGCAACAGTAACATGTGTGAAATGATGGTAATATTTCTCAGATGAGATCTTTTAAGAGGGAAAACGTATTAATGTCTTGTTTGTATCAGTGCTTTCCAAAATAAAATTTCAGTATTCAAGTCGATGAATAAATTCTCCTTGTAAAATATTAAAACATTAAAGATAAGGTGAAAATTACTTTAGCCATCATTTTCTTTCTTTTTTTAAAAAAGAGGATATTTATTTATTTATTTATTTATTTATTTATTTATTTATGACTGTGTTGGGTCTTCATTGCTGTGGCTCACAGGCTCTAGAGCACAAGCTTAGTAGTTGTAGCGCACGGGCTTAGCTGCTCTGTGGCATGTGGGATCTTCCTGGGTCAGGGATTGAACCCGTGTCCCCTGCATTGGCAGGCAGATTCTTAACCACTGCGCCACTAGGAAAGCCCCTAACCATCATTTTCAATACTGTTTTTTTTTCTCATTGTCTCTACAGGTAAATCACTATAATTAGTTTTGTTTTTTCCTCCAGGCTTTTTCCTTCATGCCTTTGTGTATGTACATACCCCTAGATAATGTATATGCCATTCTTTTTTTTTCTCTTTTCTTTTTTTAAATTTTATTTTAAATTTTGTAGTTTTTATCATAGATGATAATCATTTGCCCATCCAATGCCTATAGTATTGATTAAATGTTCTCTTCCTTCTCAAAAACCATGTTCATTTTCTGTCGGTGAAACAGGGCTGCCTGGAAAGCATTGAGCCACAGTGTAACCCAAAGATCTAACTTTAGCTTTTCAAAGCAGTGTCACAGCTCTTCCAATAGGAGGCGTGTCTTCTCTGGAAGTATGAAGCCAGTGATTAGTATACACAAATCAGTGTTTGCCACCACTGTCATTGGCTGAGGACAGCAGTAGTTTCATATGAAATCATTATTTTTGTTAGAAAGTGATGGTGCGAGCATAATTCCTACTAAATTTCATGATTTTTCTGCCAGAATACTGAGGTGAATGACCTTGAAATCCAGTTTATTTTTTTTAACTTTATTTTATTTGTTTATTTAAATATTTATATTTAGACTGGCTAACCGGTTGCATTGGGTCTTAGTTGCGGCACACGAGATCTTTTCTTGTGGCTTGTGGGCTCTTCTTTGCAGCCTGCAGACCTCTCTCTAGTTGTGGAGCACAGGCTCAGTGGTTGAGGCATGTGGGCTCTCTAGTTGTGGCACGTGGGCTCTAGAGCACAAGGGCTCAGTAGTTGCGGCACAGGTTTAGTTCCCTGACCAAGGATTGAACCGGTATCCCCTGCATTGGAAGGTGGATTCTTAACCCCTTGACCACGAGGAAAGTCCCCAAGTCCACTTTCTTCATAAGCGTCTTTATCCAGTGATGATGATAATTTCCCTGGGAGTTGGGTTCTCCTCTGCTCTCAGCAGATCCAAGGCAAACCAAGCAACCTCACTGATGCCTCAACTTCCATATCTTGCTCTTGAAAGATCCACAGGCACACAGGTGGGAGGAGGAACCAAGCTGTGAGCAGTGGTGGTAGGGAGGAGGCATGAGTCCAGACTCAGTTTTTTCCCTCATTTCTTAATATACTCTACATTTCTCTCTATATCTTAAATTTTCCTCAGCAATGTCTTAGAGACATTTGCTTAAATATTATATAACATTCATAATATGAACATTGTTTTCTTTTTACTACCTGTTGCAGTGAAGAATTTTTCTTACATATCTCTCATGCACATGTGACTGCTTCTCTGAAGTATATCAGAAATAGTTGCTGGGTTATGTGATATGCATAGCTGTAGTTTTAACACACTGGCAAAATGCTTTTCATTTGTATTTTTCTGATTATTTGAGGTTGACCATATTTTCATATGTATGTTGAACATTTGCGTTTCTTCTGTGATTTTGCCTTGTTTGTCTAATTTTTTCAGTTGGATTTTTTCTTCTCATGGATTATAGGTTTTTAAAAGAGTGTAATCAGGGACTTCCTTGGTGGCACAGTGGTTAAGAATCTGCCTGCCAGTGTAGGGGACACGCGTTCAATTCCTGGTCCAAGAAGATACCACATGCCTGTGCGCCACAACTACTGAGCCTGCGCTCTAGGGCCCGTGAACCACAACTACTGAAGTCCGCATGCCTAGAGCCTGTGCTCCACAACAAGAGAAGCCACCACAATGAGAAGCCCACACCACAACAAAGAGTATCTCCACAACTCGAGATAGCCCGTGTGCAGCAGTGAAGACCCAGTGCAGCCAAAAATAAATAAAAATAAATTTAAAAAAATTGGTTATCAAAAAAAAGAATATGCTCAGTTCCTTTCAGATTATTGTAATCTGATCTCTGTTACTATAGATTAATTTTACAGAATTTAATATAAATGGTCATTCCCAGACCTTTTGTGTGGACTTCTGAGCTTATGGTTATATTCAGTTTGTTATTAAGAAAGAACTTAAAAAATTGAGTTGTCAAAAAAATTTTGAATTAAGAGTTGAGTGGTTTCTGAATAGTGACTTGGCAACTTTATTTCACTGTTTAGTTAGAAAAAATTTTTGTTTTAAATTCTGCAGTGGAAACACTGACATAACAAGGTTAACAGTACTTGAATCTCTGAAATGAGATATAGCCAAGTGGAAGGAAGATAGCAGTAGCTGATCTACCCCTATTTGTTTCCACACTTGCTTCTTAAATGTTAGTTTCATGGTACTCTTTACCATTACATACATTGATTGTGGTTTGCATTGTCCTGTACACGCAGACATTGTTTTGATAAAGGACAGCATCCAGAGTGATAGTGTTTTAGTTTTTGCCAAAGTTATATTTAAAAAAAAATTAATTTTTACTTCCATAGTCCCCCCAAAAGGAGAAAAAACTCTCCAAGTTTATTTTTTTAAGCAGACTAAGACAGTAGAGAGGAGGATGTCTAACCTGATTTCTAGCCTTTTTGTAACACAGTTAATGTTACAGATTCATCAAGATTTCATGTTATTTGGTGGGAACTCCTGACAGCCAGCTCTTCCTCCTTCCTTGCTGGTGCCTTGATCTCATTGCACACCTTCTACTTAGAAGTTCTGCAGTGGTTGTTCTTTTAAAAAGTACCCATCTCAGAGCTCCACTCATGTTAACAAGATTACAGGGACTGGTTGATAAATCTAAGTGCCAGTGCAATATATATCAGTCTGTTGCATGTAGGTTTTCTATTTGAGCTGAGAACTTCTCTGTTCTCTGAAAGCACTTCTTGTTTTAATTAAAAAAAAAATTGAGATATGATAGACCTATAATAAAGTGTAGTAACCTTAAATTTTGGCAACTTTTTAACCTATGTAACTATACCCAGATTAAGATGAACATTTACAGCTCTCCTCCATTAAGACTGACTCCCACCCTTTCCCAGTCAATACATACCCTAAAAATAGAACCACAATTTTGACTTCTATGACTATAGTGCCTTTGCTTTTGTGTTTAGTTCCATGGTAAAAGTTCCTTTCAGAATGTTCCAGTTTTTGGTTGTAAATTTAATAGAACATTGGAGTGGCATACCTAACCTATTAGTAAAGTTATAATCACGGATTGCTTGGAAGGCATGGAAATGAGCAAGGCAAATTGTATGATTCAGATGACTAATAACATCATTCTAGGGTAGTCTTATGCAGCCTTCCTCATGTTCAGAATATGCTTTACAACTCCTTTTTTGTTTGGATTTTTTTTTTTAAATCATAAGGAAAATATAGAATGATGAATGTTCATGTACCTACAGACTAACAGCATTAATAGTCTATCATATTTGTGTCAGACTTAAAAATTTTTTTTTTGATACTATTTCCAATTTAATAAAATCTACAGAAGTAATATTAGGAACTTACCAATGCCCTTCACCAGTTATTTAAATTTTGTTTCATATGTTTTATCGCTCTCCATTTTTTTTTTAACCATTTGAGAGTAAGTTGGAGGCGCTGTGCCCCTATACTTCTTTAGAGTTTACTTCCTAAGAATAAGGTAAGGGACATTCTCTTGTATAACCACAGAGCAATCCTTTATGGGTTCTTACAGTTTAATTTTGAGGATAATTTTATATCTGAGTTCTTGGATACACCACTTAGTTGGCAAAATATTCACGTTACCTCCGGTTCCTATATCATCATAATTTTTAGTATGTTTTTAAGTGTCTGTTTAAAAATTAAAAAAATTTTTTTGGCTGCGTTGGGTCTCCCTTGCTGTGCGCAGGCTTTTCTCTAGTTGTGGTGAGCGTGGGCTGCTCTTCGTTGCGGTGTGTGGGCTTCTTGTTGTGTGGGCTTCTCTTGTTGTGGAGCACAGGCTCCAGGCATGTGGGCTTCAGTAGTTGAAGTGTGCAGGCTCAGTAGTTGTGGCACATGGGTCCTAGAGCACGTGGGCTTCAGTAGTTGTGGCTCCCAGGCTCTAGAGTGCAGGCTCAGTAGTTGTGGCGCATAGGCTTTGTTGCTCTGCATCATGTGGGATCTTCCCGGACCAGGGATCGAACCTGTGCCCCCTGCATTGGCAGGCAGATTCTTAACCACTGCACCACCGGGGAAGTCCTAAGTATCTTAATTAAATGCAATTGTTGCTTCTTTTGCTATTGGTCAAAACATTTTGACATTTGGGAATTAAATTACATCTGGGTGACTTCTGCTTGTATTTCATTGCATTGTTGTCACCAGGTTATCCTGTATTCCAGTATCTTCACATAATTTGTGAATTGAGAGGTGCTGATCAGACTTTAGTCTCTGTGTCCTTTGCACAATCATACTATAAAGTATCAAAGATGGTATTGTAAACCCAATAGAGCATTTTTTGTTTTCCCTTATTACCACCACCTTCCACAGAGGTGATGTACTTATGCTTGTCTGAGCCACATTTATTCTCCTCCTTGTTCTCCTTATGTACTAGTACATACTTTTAGGGCATTTGGTTTGTGGATAAAGACATTTCTGTTGTGTATAAAATTTATGCAAGTGAGTAAATTTGCTTGTGAAAATTAAACTCCAAACACTATAGGTCTTAGCATACATCTAACCAAATGAGCAACTGTTTGTTTTGGGTTACTTGAAGAATGTTGTGGTTTTCCTCATGCCCTGTTTGGATAGTCTGGAAAATTTTTCTTTTACACATGTAATTTCTGGAATTTTCTCTTGTTTGTATGTTAAAATAAAATCTATAATATTTTTTCCCTTAGTACCTAAGTTTCAGTATTTTATTATACATTGTTATATGGGTAGAATTTGAAAAATCCTATCATTGTTTTGTCAGTTCAGGTGGTCATTCACATCATGGTGAGGTGTCTGCTCTGGTATTTTATAATCTAGAAATGTACTAGCTCTTTGACCTTGGGCATATTACTTAATCTTTGGGAGACTTGGAGTTCTATCTCTAAAATAGGGATGAATTGTACCTACTTCAGCAACCCTGTGAAGATTATATGGAATAATGTATGAAAAGTACTTAGCTCAGTGATTGGCACATGGTTCAGTAAATACTAGCTCTTAAATGTGAAGATAATGGTGTTTATTCAGAGTTTGGTTTTATTTAACAAAATAATAAAAATATCCCTTTAGACTAGTTTTACTAAGCCTTTATTATCCTATTATAGTATTAAAACAGAGCTCTGGGGATATCCCTGGTGGTCCAGTGGCTAAGACTCCAAGCTCCCAATGCAGGGGGCCCGGGTTTGATCCCTGGTCAGGGGACTAGATCCCACATGCCGCAACTAAAAGATCCTGCATGTGGCAATGAAGATCCCGAGTGCTGCAACTAAGACCTGGCACAGCCAAATAAATAAATAATAAAATAAATAAATATTAAAAGAGTGCTGTATGCAGTATTTTAACTGTAGTTCTCTGGTGAACTGCTTAATGGATACTTTCTATAATGAAAACCTCTGAAGAGTTTTTTATATATACTAGTTCTAGTTTATTCTCCAGTAATTCATGAGTTAGTTTGGTCAGGGGAAGTAATTAAATTTTTTGGAGAGCTCAAGAAAGATAACCAGTGTGTGGTGTAACTAATTATTGATACATATCAGGGCATTAGTGATAAAGCTAACATGTATGTGGTTACCACGTCTAATTGCTTCTGTATATTAGATCATTTAATCCTTACAGTAGTACTCTGAGATATTGTTGCCATCAGAAGCTTATTAATGAAGAGTGACCTGTTCAAGATTACAGAACTAGTAAATGCCTGAATTAGGTTTTGAGTCAAGGTCAGGCTGACTCTAAAGCTGTGCAGGAATGCCTGAAAACTAACACTATAATGCAAGTGTATGTTTTTAATTCTTAAACATTAACATTCCCCCTGGAATGTTAAAACAGGAGATACTGAAGGGATGCTACGCAGTAAAAGGGGAAATCATATTCCTTCGCTCTGCCACAAGCTGTGGGGAGTAGAACAAAGGAAGGAAAGTAGGAGAGTTAGTCTTAAATATGGACTTTTACGAAAGAATTTTCCTTTGTGATTAGGTTTACTGTCTGGTTGAATGACCCTTTCTCCCCTGTACCCTTTCCAGGGAAAAGTTTGGAAGCAGGAGGCAAAACCACCTATCCACTCTGAAACCCCTTAGATGGGTTTGCATCTCTTCCTGTTCTATAGTCTACATTTATAATTTGGAATAAGATTAGACTTAAGAATGAAAGATTCTTTAACTTCTATGGTTTTATTGTAGTACTGACCCTAACTCCCTAATAAATTTTCCTAAAAAATCAGTTAGTTTGAGTATGCTTGGGAACTTTTAGGTAGTTGTAGTCTCATTAATATGCTGATCACATGGACCAAATTCTCTAATCCAGTCAGTGCTTTGCTTCCGTGCCCATAACAACACAAGCTTACAGCCCAGTAATGCAGGGCAAGTAGACTTCCTTCCTACCCTGAAGCTTTTTCCTGTGCTACACGCCAGCCCTGAGGATGGTGAGCCTGGGAGTTTCATGGAAAAATCTGATTTCCTCACTTTCTCCCATTAGATTAGATTGTCTCGATGCTGAAGTGAAAGTTGGGTAGAAAGCAGTACCCAACTTGAGGATATTTAATAAATGTTCAGCTTTAGAGTGAATGGGTTTCTTGCTTTAACATCTCAGAAAATGTCAATGGCTTTAATGTTACTATTGAATTATAATAATCTGTAGTAGAACATTATTTAGTGGCACCAAATTTTCAATTTGAGTCATTTATGGGGACTTCCCTGGTGGCCCAGTGGTTAGGAATCTGCCTGCCAATCCAGGGAACATGGGTTTGCTCCCTGGTCTGGGAGGATCCCACATACCACGGAGCAACTAAGCCTATGTGCCACAACTACTAAGCCTGTGCTCTAGGGCCCACGAGCCACAACTGCTGAAGCCCCTGCCCCTAGCGCGGGTGCAACAACAGAGAAGCCACAGCAGTGAGAAGCCCAAGCACCGCAATGAAGTGTAGCCCCCACTAGAGGCAACTAGAGGAAGCCCGTGTGCAGCAACAAAGACTCAATGCAGCCATAAAGAAATAAATTAATTTAAAAAAATTGTCATTTATGGACTTCCTTGGTGGTGCAGTGGTTACAAATCCACCTGCCAGTGCAGGGGACACGGGTTTGAGCCCTGGTCCAGGAAGATCCCACATGCTAAGGAGCAATTAAGCCCATGTGCCACAACTACTAAGCTTGTGCTCTAAAGCCCACAAACCACAACTACTGAGCCCACATGCTGCAACTACTGAAGCCCACTTGCCTAGAGCCTGCGACAAGAGAAGCCACCACAATGAGAAGCCCACGCACCTCAATGAAAAGTAGCCCCGGCTTGTGGCAACTAGAGAAAAAGCCCACGTGCAGCAAGGAAAACCCAACACAGCCAATAAAAAATAAATTATTTTAAAAAGTCATTTATTTGCCTAGGTAAATTCTCTGTATTTTCCCATATTCTCCAAAACTTGCTTCTCTTCAGTTTTCTGAGTTAATTTCTTTACATAGAATATAAAATTATAATACAAAAAAAATGGCCTCCTTCATCCTTTCCATTTGAGTTTTTAAATGCTTATTTTTTGATATTACTGAGTTGACTAAAAGACATCCTGGATAATTTGATTTTTTGGATTTTAAAGGCTTATGTTTTACCGCTTTTCCAAAACCTTTTGTCAAGCATCTGCTTCTACAGGTGAAAAAACGAAGATACTTCTTGATAAGTATCTTAAGTAAGGATTAAGCTTCCTTATTATATACCTTCTTATTTTCTATGTTACCTTTCTTTCTGGTCATTTCTACTAATTTTTAGCATCACTGTATTTTCTCTTCTAACTCATTTGGACTTGGGAGTTTTAATATCCTTATCAGCAGGGCTGAATCTTTTTTTTTTCTTTTCTGAGGAGAACCCTGACACTTTAAATGGTTATAAAAATTAGGTGAGTGCCAAGATATCCTTTTCTGGAGATGTCTTTCTTTACCACACACTGTTTACCTTTGATCACAGCAGTCTTGAGGCTCAGGAGCTGCTTACTCTCTCTTTTTTTGTGCTTGTTTACTTTTTCTTTCTTAAAACTTTGAAGGCTTATTTTTTAATAAAATAACAATTTTTAGAATATAAAATCTAGTGAATAATAGCACTACACATAATTTTTGGGTCTCAGTGAAGTGTATATCAAAATGCATTTCATAAATGTGTATAAAAGGATGTAAAATCATTGAATGATGGAATAAAGTTCCCAAAGCCTGTTTTTTTAATTATGATGCTTCAGTAGGTACAGACCTTTTTGAAGTCTGAGTCTCTGATTTGGAACCATATATGCACTTCCGGTCATAAAATAAGGAGAAAAAAGATTTGTATTGATTTGTGAGCCCAGAAGTAAGTTTTTCTTAGAGTACTAGTGTTTGTAAATTCTTTTCCTCTTTTCCTGTAGAATCGTAGCATAGGACTGGGTATGTAGTTGGCAGGGTCTCTTTTTCAAAAATTAAGAATTTCAAAATGGCTACAACAGAGCATTAAACCAAGTGTGGAGTCCGATGTGACTGCACAGGTTGCACACCCATGAAGCTGGCCCTGTCCTGGTTAACATGTTCAGTTCTTCAACAGATGACTTAGAAAAACTGTACCTTTCCTAATTTTGATGCATAATTGTATGTTTTACTATCTTCATTTGAAGAAAATGTCTATACTGTTGGTAGACTTTATAAATATTTTTGAACTGGTTTACATTAGTTTTATTTTCTAATGTAAGATCTGGTTAAGGAGTGTCACAGTTCAAATTTTTATTAGTTTTAAATAAAATAAACACGAAAGAGTATGCATCTGAAAGATGGGAAGGGGACTTTATTTGGAGCTGAGAGTTAGTGTTATTTTACTCAGACATTGAGATCTTAAAGAGATAGACTTGAAATTGATGGTCCTGAGTTGTGACTTGAAGTCATGTGCTTACCCCACTCTTGAGATAACCTTATAAACCTTTTTGGGTATGCTAATTGAGGTTAGTTAAAACTACTTGTAGCAAAAGCGATAAGGTGGTTTTCCTAATGAGCTAAATTGAGCCTTAAAATCCAACGATATATTTTTTTAATGAAACTACTTAAAGTTTTCAAGGTAGACATTATTCTGGAATGATTATGTGTATGGAGGTATCACTTAGCTATTTTATACAGAAGAGTAAATGGATGTGGGCTTTCAAGATGGTGCTGAACTATTGATAATAATATTGTATTTTTAACAGGTGACAAATTTGATGGGAGTTGAAACTAGAACCCCCTTTTTCTTTCAAGTAGGAAATTGGAACATTTTCAGAGGTATAACATTTCTTTTTTTCTTTTCATTCTTTTTCTTTCTTTTTTTAATTATTGCTTGTTGCCAGTAGGCTAGTCAGTGGTTAAACAATTTCCTTGACAAAAGGTACAAAGCTGACTGAAGCCATCATATAACACATCCCTTTGATCATGTCATGAACTTGATCTCTTTGGAGGCAAGTTAACCTCATGGAAATTTCAGTACCTTAGAAGAACCTCAAACTTTACCAGAAACACTAGTCACCTATAAATGTATGCTCTTTGGTTATAGGGGAGATCGGGAGTTCATGTGCATACCCTCAGAAAGAGAGTCTGGTGACACCGGGAGGGTGATGCATATGATCTCTTTGTACAACCTCTTCTGAAGACACGATACTAGTTTTGGATGAGAGTTAGAGCCTCTGCTTTAGGATACTATTTTAGGATTTTTTTAAAGTTAAAATAGAATTTATTTAGTGAAATACACAGATCGAAGTGTGCGGTTTGAGTTTCAATAAATATTTACAGCTAGGAAGCCACTGCCTCAATCCTGATATAGGACTTATACATCCCACTAGAAAATTCCCTCTTGCCCCTTTTGGTTATTTCTCATCTCCCTCTGCCCAAACTACTGTTCTTGTTTCTATCACTACAGATTCGTCCCCCTCTGCCCAAACTACTGTTCTTGGTTCTGTCACTACAGATTAGTTTTATCTGTTTTTGAACTTCATTTAAATGGAATCATATAGTTTTTTTTTGTAACTTGCTGCTTTGAGTCCGCATAATACTTTTGAGATTCATCCTTGTTGTTGCGAATATCAGTAGTTTATTTATTGCTCAGTAGTATTCCACTGTAGAAATACACCACAATTTATCTGATGACCTGTTACTGAATATTATGAGTTCTTTCCAGTTTGGGGCTGTTATGAGTAAAGTTGCTTTGAACATCTATGTCCACGTCTTTTTGTGATCATGTGCTTTCAGTTCTCTTGGGTTAATACCAAGGAGTGAAATTGTTCGGTCATAGGATAGGTATATGTTTCACTTAATAAGCTACTGCCAAACTGTCCTCCAAAGTGGTAATACCAGTTTACATTTCCATGAGCCATGTATGAATTCCAGTTACTCAACATCCAAGCCAGCATTTGCTCTTGTCAGTCTCTTTAATTTAGTTACTCTACTGGGTGTGAAAAGTTATCTCATTGTGGTGTCTTCACTTGCCTTTTGCTGGTGATGCATATTTTTTAATGTGTTTATTGGCCATTTATATATCTTGTGAGATTTCTATTAAAATCTTTAGCCATTGAAATATTTTTATGTTATTGATTTGTCTTTTTTTGAACACCTTTTGTATTGAAATATGACACAATTAAAGTGCATGAGATGCAAATTACAGTATACTAAGTGATTAGAAAGTGAACGCTCAGGTCACTACTACCCAGGTCAAGAAATAGAACACTAGCATCCCAAAAGGCTGTCCAGGTCTCTGTCAATACTTATCCCTTTCCTTCCTTCTTAGAAATAACTAATGACTTTCCTGGCCTTTATGGTAGTCACTGTCTGGCTTTTATTTGTATTGTTACCCATGTATACATTCATAGATAATAGTTTTTGTTTTGCCTGTCTTTGAATGGAATCATACTGTACATATTTTCTATCTTCTCTTGCACGTTCCTATGTGTTGGGTGTTGATCATTTTTATTGCTGGTATATTGTACAAACTAGCCATTTTATTGTTGCTGGACATGTGAGATTTTTCTAGGTTTGGAGTGCTATGAACAATGCTCCTCTGAATATTATTTTTTTTTATTTTGTTTTTATTTTATTGGCTGTGTTGGGTCTTCGTTGCTGCACAGGGGCTTTCTGTAGTTGTGGAGAGCAGGGGTTACTCTTTGTTGCCGTGTGTAGGCTTCTCATTGGAGTGGCTTCCCTTGTTGTGGAGCACAGGCTCTAGGCGAGTGGGCTTCAATATTTGTGGCACGTGGGCTCAGTAGTTGTGGCTCATGGACTCTAGAGCACAGGCTCAGTAGTTGTGGCACATGGGCTTAGTTGCTCCGCAGCATGTGGAATCTTCTGGGACCAGGGATGGAACCCATGTCCCCCTGCATTGGCAGGTGGATTCTTAACCACTGCGCCACCAGGGAAGTCCTGCTGTGAATATTCTTAAACATTCCTTTTCGTGCAGTATCTGCGTTCTAGGATTTATACCTAGGAGCACAATTGCCAGGCCATAGGGTATGCATATCTTCAGTGCCATATTGTTTTCCAAAGTGGTTTATCAGTTCACATTTCCATTAGTAATGAATGAGAGTTCTTATTCCACATCCTCATCAATCCTTGATATTGTCAGTGTTTTCAGTTTTCAGAAACCTGGGAGGTGTTTAGTAGTATCTTGTGGTTCTAATTTGAATTCTCCTGGTGATTGGTTTTGAGCATCTTTGCCTATGTTTATTGGCAATTTGGATTTCTTCTGCAATTACTAATTCAAGTCTTATATCTGTTTTTCTATTGGATTATTTGTCCTATTTTAAAAAATACTATTTTGTAGTTCTTTGTATATTCTAGGTACACCATTGGTTAAGTTTGGGCAAATACTTTTGTCCATTTATTTGCCTTTATTTTCACTGTCTTTATGATCTTTTGATTAATAGAAATTCTTAACCTTAATGTAGTCAAATTTACCTAGTTTTTTTCCTTTATGGTTACTTTTTATGTCTTATTTTAAAAGTCTTTCCATACCTGAGGTCATGAAAATATTTTCTTAAACATTTTTTGAAAGCTTTATACTTTTACCTTTCACAGTTACATCAGTAACTTGCTTGATGTTGCTTATAGTGTGTGAAATAGGGGCTGATTTCATTTTTTTCCCATGTAGATATCAGTTGTTTCAGCATACTTTAAAGGCCAGTCCTTTCCCTGCTGTTCTGTATTACCTCTTTTCATAAATCAGGTTTCCATTATGTGTGGATATGCTTCTTGGCTGCCTATTCTGTTCCATTGGTCTCTCTCCCTGACAGTGCCACACCATCTTTAGCTAGTATGGTCTAATCATGATAACTGTCTTACTGTATCTTCACATCTTGATTCCTTTCCCCCTTTGAAGGGGATTTTAGCTTTCTTGAACTTTTCATGACTTTAGAATCATTTTATCATCTCCTCCATAAGAAAAGAAAAGATAAACACCCTGCTGATATTTTGATTGGGATTGTATTGGATTATCAGTTCAAAATGAGAGAATTGATAATTAACAGACTTTGTAATTTATTTTGGTCTTCTTTACTGTCTTTCAGTACTTCCATATAATCCACCTTCGTTGAATTTAGTCCTGGGTGCTTAATATTTTTTGATGCTGTTATACATGCATAGTCTCTTTTTTCTGATTTTCCTCCCACTTTATATATTAAATTTTCTAACCTGCAGTCTTGCTAAATTTTTGTAATCCTTTGCTTTATATATTTCTACATCATGTTATTAGGGTTATGTAATATAGAATCATTGTTTTCCTAATTTTAACATTTTATCATTATGAAAAGTTCTATTTCTAGTAATGCTTCTTGCCTTAAAGTCTACTTTTTTTGTGGGTAAGTATAGCCAAACCAGTTTTCACTTTGTTAATACTTGCTTGACATCTTTCTTCATAATCTGTTTTCCAAATTTTTTGTTTTCTTAATTTTCAGTTATGTTTCTAACAGTGTGTAATTGGATTTTTTGTTTGTTTGTTTATTTTTTTGGCAAAGCTGAGTAGCTTGTGGGATCTTAGTTCCCCGACCAGGGCTACCGCAGTGAAAGCACCGAATCCTAACCACTGGACCACCAGGGAATTCCCTTGTGGTTAGATTTTTAAATTTGGGGGCTGCTGGGATGGTGTAGCTCAGTCTCTCTTCAGTTTCAGCACATTACCCCAGGGTAGGTACTAACCTAAGTATTGAGCTCATCTCTCTCAATCTCAGTCTTCTTTCCTGTCTCAGGGTATTTGATTTTGATAATAGCTCATTGTCCTTTTAGGTCTTTGCTTTTAAGAGAATTTAAAATTTTTTATCCAGCTTTTTAAGTTGTCTTCAGTAGGACTGGTGATTTGAGTTACTTTTACTTTGTCTTGCTGGAAGTGTTTTAAGCTTTATTTGGGTTTTTTGCTTATGATTCTATGATAAGATTTTGTCTGTTCAAATTCCTTCCAGCTAAAAATTGGAATTAAGTAGGTAGACTTTGAGGGAGTTGCCTTGGGTTATAGAATAGATTGAGGTCAGGGATGCAATGTGAATAGATGTGTTAGAGGTCAAGGTTTAACTATAAAATAGTATGTGAAATTTGTAAATCAGTGCATTTTTGTGACTTCATTCTAAGATGAAAGCTGCTTTAACTTATCTAATATACTCCCATTTGTTTAATAGTGAAGTAAAAGAAAGCTTAATTCTGTTGCTAGGTTGAGAAGCATTAGAATAAAGAATGGATGCAGCAGGGAATTCCCTGGCATTCCAGTGGTTAGGACTCTGAGCTTTTAAAACTGCTCAGGGCCTGGGTTCCATCCCTGGTCGGGGATCTAAGATGCCACAGGCCTCGCGGTGCAGTCAGTCAGTCAGTCAGTCAGTACATACATACATACAAATATACATACATACATACAAATATACATACATACATACGTACGTATAGCAAGCAAGCAAAAAAAAAAGAAAGAAAAAAGAACGAATGCAGGAGAAACATGCAACAATGTTGGAATGAAAACCAGGAATGAAGGATCCTGGACAGACTTTAAACCTACTTGAGACTGCCACTTCATCCCAGTGATAATCTGAAATGTTTTATAGTGTATTTTTAAGAACCTTAGCTCTGTTCAGGGTTGGATGAAAATGCCAGATGAGTTAGAATTCTAGAGAAATCTTGAGTGGCTCTTGGATCTGCCCATTGGGTGGCAAAAGGAATAATTTTTAAAATAGGCTGCCAAAATGTTAAAGGTAAAAAATTTAGAAAATATATCAGTAGTAACTGATTTGAATGTATGGGAAAG
Source organism: Hippopotamus amphibius kiboko (assembly GCF_030028045.1). NCBI lineage: Eukaryota > Metazoa > Chordata > Mammalia > Artiodactyla > Hippopotamidae > Hippopotamus > Hippopotamus amphibius. Next base: position 4,565,325 of record NC_080193.1, on the reverse strand, counting down.
ATTAAAATCAGAGATGTACTAGATAAACTAGGAGCTAACATTTCTCATTGGGAAGAGGACATGGTTAACCTAAATTTATGCATAGGTACAATGGTATAAAGATCACTTGATTTTCTTTAATACACATTATCCCCAGGAGCCCTGTTTTCCTTCTCCCTTCATCCCCTGCTTCCATTCCTCCTTTTTCTTCTTGCTTGACTGATACAGGCACCGCTGGGGTGTTGTGAATTGCTTTACATTAAATACAGCCAGATTATTGAGTTCTACTTTTTCTTTCTGTTTTTTTTCTAAGTAAATTTAATCTTTATTTCTCTTCTCTCATTTCATCTCTAGGCCTCTAGGAATTTATACAACTCAATAGACTTCATAGTCCAAATTCTGTCTTGGGGAGGTTTAATTCAGTTGCATGTTAATGACAGTTTTCACAGATTTCCATTCAGGGTTTTAAAAACTTCAGACCTTATGTTTTACCCTGGAAATTTTAGGCAGTCTCATCAGATCAGAGTCTCATTGGGGAAAGAAACACTTTAAATATTAAACAATGTTGAATAGATAATTATTGATAAACAAGGTTACATGAAAACAAACATTTGTCTAGGAAAATTTATACACAGGGCCAAAGGGAAGTTATCTGGGAAAAAATTTGCACTTTATATTGCAGAGTAGGGCTAAATACCTGTGTTGGGTATGTGTGTATAATCTATGATTAATAAAACAAATTCAACTTTTTAATGAGGACAGAATATGAACACACAGGATGAAAATGAATACTCTGGGGAAACAAGATGGTAGGTGGGTTTTTTTCTTTAGGTGGTGGTAGTAAAGTGACGTTCATTGAGGAGCAGGTGCATTGTTAGGATTTTTAGCTAGTGTGACAAAGGCAGAATGCTCCATTAGTAGTAGAACTGTTGAATGTTAGCCAGCTGATTAGTTATTTTTCTTTGTGATAAAACTTTATTTGCAGTAGGTCGATATAAACAAACGCTTTATCGCAGAACATAAAAATTAGCTGTAATTGCCATTTTTAATTGTAGTTATGATTTAAGCTTTTCTCACTTTTGAAATGTTTACTTTTGTCTGTTACAGTGAATGAAGTATAAATTGTCCTCATTGCTAAAATCATTGCTGTGTTTGATTTATATTAAAAGCAGATCTCTCCATAAAGTAGCTCTACATTAATAAGCTCTGCATTAATTTATTTCTGGAAATGAATTGTTTAAGTATTATTTAAGAAAAGATTTGACTTTTAATATTCATAAAACTGAATGTTTTACTTATTCTTTGAAGCTCTAATTTGAGTATAATGGAGTTTGATTACTTAGAAATTTTCTAATTTCTAATGTCAGTGTGAAAGAAAAAACATGGTATGGTTTATGTTATGAAAAATTAGTTCAAATGAGTATTTTTGTCAAGAAGTCTATGAAACTTTAAACCTAAATTTTAAGTATGCAGTATCTAATGGTATCCTTTGTTCAGTTGATACAGGAAATAGTAAACAGAATGATTTATATTTGAGTTAAAGTATTGCCCTAATTGTGTTAAAAAAAAAAACAAAACCTGACATTATTCAGTTATGATTTTACTAAGGAAATCAGGCTGAATGCTTGAATCATCTGATTTTGTTATTCAGGACTCTGGGTTGCTGGTGATAGAAACTGAATTAGCGCTTAAACAACAAGAGAAGGGGTGACTTTATTGGTGAAATATTGGAGTGGCTCAAATAATTGAAGAACTGTGGCAGGCAGCTTGGAGACTTTGAGGACTGGAAGTGGGGGTAGAGTGTCTCAAGTATTCTAGCTTTGCATCTTTCTGGGCATTGGTGTGATCCTCTCAGATTCCTCCTGGTTCATAGCTGCACAGTCCAAGGTCTCTTCTTAGTGTCTCAGTAATGTTTTCCATGGTGCCCATAGTCTAAAAAAAACCAACAGAAAACAAACCAAAAAAACCCTAACAGTTCCATTTAAGTGGTTATGGCCAAAAACCTAAGTACTAATTTCTTAATAATTTAGTTATTTGAAAAATTGATACACGCAATTTGAAGGAGAATGTTTTAATTTCTATATGATGCCTGTTGGATATTGCACAGATTCTCAAGCCTTAGACATTACACCTCTATTTCCTGTTCCACAGGGATTGTTACATGGTGCTTGCTTTTTATCATAGCAACTGCTGAAGCTTCTGCTTCTTAAAGAAATGATGTCACTGAAAGGAATGTTTTGTGAGTTAATGTTGACATTATTAATGACCTCAAATTGTCGTTTGTATGGTCCACTAGATGTCAGTTATTGCTGTTTCCCTAAAAAACTCAAACAATCCTGTCTGTAGTGCCCCTGTGAACTTACTGTGATAGGTAAGGCCCAGGATGACTTGGTGCCCAGTGAGGGAACTGATTGTAGTACAAGAGAAGGATTCTCGAGAAGGATTCTCATTGGTTCCCCCTTGGATCATGTGGTTGAGGAAATAGGCTATGACTTGGTTAACCTGGGTTATTCACCCAATTCCTGTGCTTAGGAGGGCATAATATTCCATTGTATGGGTATATCAGTTTACCCTATTTCCAGTTGTTTAAAAAATTGTAAACGGCATAAATTAACATCTTGTATATCTGTGACTATTTTTATAGCATATAGATTCTATTGTCTCACCTAACACTTAAAATGGGAAAAAGTTTTATGAATTTGAAAGCATGATTATTTGTGCTTTAAAGTTAGCTTGGTAATTGAGGATCAGAGACCTACCTAAGAGCTAAAACTATAACACTCTTAGAAGAAAACATAGGGGAAAAATTTCAGGACATTGCATTTGGCACTGATTTCTTGGATATGACATGAAAAGCACAGGCAAAAATAAAGAAATAGAATACACTGTCAAGAGAGTGAAAGGCAGCACAAAGAATGAGAGAAAATATTTGCAAATCATGTCTGATGAAGGATTAATATCTAGAATATTTAAAGAACCACAGTGCAACACCAAAAAACAGCCCAACTGAAAATGGGCAAAGGACTTGAATAGACATTTCTTCAGACAAGTTATACAGATGGCCAGTAAGCACATGAAAAGAGGATCAGTATCACTAATCATTAGGGAAACGCAAATCAAAACCATGAGTTACCACTTCACACCCATTAGGATGGCTGTTGTCAAAAAGTGGAATAGCGTTGATGAGGACATGGAGAAGTTAGAATCCTGGTGCATTGCTCTGCTGTAGAAAACAATGTGGTGGTTCCTTAAACATAGAATTACCATGTGATCCAACAATTCCATTCCTTAGGTATCTAGCTAAAAGAAGTGAAATCAGGGTCTCTTAACAAATATTTGCACATCACTGTTGATAGCAGCAATATTCACAGTAGCCAAACAAAATGTGGTATATACAGTCAACCCTTCCGTATCCATGGCGAATTGGTTCCAGGACCCTACGGTGGATACGAAGTCCAAGGATGCTCAAGTCCCTTATGTAAAATGGCATAGTATTTGCATATAATGTACTCGCATCCTCAGGTGTATTTAAATTTAAATTGCCTCTATATTACTTATAACACCTAATATATATATATTGTAAATGCTATGTAAATACAGTGTAAATGCTGTGTAAATAGTTGCTGGCAGGCACAAGGTTTTTGCTTTTTGCAATTTACTGGATTTTTTTCCACCCAAATATTTTTAAATTAATTAATTGGCTGTGTTGGGTCTTTGTTGCTGCAAATGGGCTTTCTCTAGTTGAGGCAAGCAGGGGCTACTCTTTGTTGTGGTGTACAGGCTTCTCATTGCTGTGGCTTCTCTTGTTGCGGAGCATGGGCTCTAGGCGCATGGGCTTCAGTAGTTGCGGCACAGGGGCTCAATAGTTGTGGCTCACGCACCCTAAAGCGCAGGCTCAATAGTTGTGGCACACGGGCTTAGTGGCTCCTTGGCATGTGGGATCTTCCTGGAGCAGGGATGGAACCTGTGTCTCCTGCATTGGCAGCCGGATTCTTAACCACTGCACTGCCTAGGAAGTCCTATTAGGACTTAAAAAGGAAGTTTGGGATGATGAAAAAGTTGTGGAAATGGATAGTGGTGGTGATTGCACAACAATGTGATGTACTTAAGGCCATTGGATTGTACACTTAAAATGGTTAAAATTGTAAGTATTACATATATTTTACCACAGTAAAAAAAAAAAAAAAAAACCCTGAAAAAACTACTTTAAATATGTGTTGTTTGTTATGCTTCAACTATACCTTAATAAAGCTAAACAAAATCTTGAATTAATCTAAAAAATTTGTGAGGACTTTAAAGATGATGAAATAATAAACTGCATAGTTTTGAAAGACAATTTATTCTACAAAGTAACATTCTTATTGGAGCAAGTCTGTGGAACAGAGGCAAGCAATTGATATGTTTTAACTTTAGGAAAATTTTTAATTATCCCTCGTGGCACCTTCATCCATAAGGGATGGAAAAATGTCTTATTGCTAAATGGTGCAAAACAGATTTGGAGGGTCATATTTATTGTTACTGGTGGTTTGCTGTGAGAAGAGAGAACACTTTTTTTTTTTTTAATAATGGGGTTAGGATTGGGCTGTTTATTGTATAGGGTTCTTAATGTCGATAGAGATGATAAAATGGAGAGTATGCTCATTAAGTTCCCAGATGACTTGAAAGCCCCTTGGAAGATAGAATTAGAGTTCAGAATTATCTTGACAAGTGAAAAGAGGTTGTAAAGAATAAAAATTGTAAGGAACATGTGTCAAGTAGTATACTTGAGACAGTGGATAGTAAAACACTAATGAAAATCTCTAGTTTTGTGGGAGAATGAAACTGAATAAAACCTATACTGTTCTTTGAAAAATACAGTAGAACATGTAGTAAGTATATAAGAAATAAATATTCTCAGTATTACAGGGGTTCCTTACTTGGATACTCTTTATGAGCAGTATATAGTTAGTATCAAGGTTTGCTATATTAGCAAACTTATTTAATGGAGAGGCAGTGTGCTATAGATATTTGTAATGTAAACTGTGAAACCAGAATGCCTAGATTTGAATTCTGGCTTCTCCACTTAGCTGGTATAACTTTAGTAAAGTTACTTCTTTGTATACCTGGTTTTTTCAACTGTAAATTGTAACAGTAATGGTTACTACTTTAGAAAATTATTGTGGCATTGAGTTAGTATATATAATACTTTAAAACAGTGCCTGACAGAGGAAAATGCTCAATAAAAGCTAACTGCTAATAAGACAAGCATAAGAGCCGGCCACAGTTGACTCATTAATATGAGCTTATGTTGGCTTGGCCAAAAAGTTTGTTCAGGTTTCTCTGGATATCTTATGGAAAAACCTGAACGAACTTTTTGGCCAACTCAATACTTGTTTTGTTTGAGAGTGTTTTCTCTCCCTGTTCTTGCTGTCACTTAAAAAATTATAAAAAAAAAATAATTTGGACTTGTTCTTTCTATGTAGCATACCAAATAACATTTCTGTATTTTTTGATGCTGTAGAGTCAGCTATTCATGTGGATGCAGTACTATTCAGGTTCTTTGCCATTTATCAGGAAGCATTAAATGTTTATGACTGAAAAATTATCTTGGCTTCAAATTGGGAGAAACTATAATCTCACCTTTGTCAATTTAAGAAAGGTTGAGAAAAGGAAAGAGGAGTCCAGTTTTGGGAATAGAAGCAAAATTATTACACAAAGAATGGAACATAAAAAGGATGCTTTAGAATTGGCTTGATCAAGGATTCCTACTTTTATATGATGGCCTAAAAGAGTTCAAAGACCACCTCCTTGCTGTCACTTTTGTATTCTGTATCTTTGTTTTGAAACAGTATTTCTAGCTTGACAAAAATGACCCTCATTTTGGACAAAAGCAGCATTTTGTCAGTAGCAGTTCAGGACTGATATTGCAGTTATCAAGTTCCTATTTGCTTCAAGAAGTTTTTTTTTTAATATAAATTTATTTTATTTATTTATTGGTTGCATTGTGTCTTCGTTGCTGCACACGGGCTTTCTCTAGTTGCTGCGAGCAGGGTCTACTCTTCATTCTGGTGCACAGGCTCCTCATTGTAGTGGCTTCTGTTGTCGTGGAGCATGGACCCTAGGTGCGTGGGCTTCAGTAGTTGTGGCACATGGGCTCAGTAGTTGTGGCTCACGGGCTCTAGAGCACAGGCTCAATAGTTGTGGCGCATAGGCTTTAGTTGCTCCGTGGCACGTGGGATCTTCCCAGGGCAGGGCTCGAACCCCTGTCCCCTGCATTGGCAGGTGGATTCTTTACCACTCCGCCACCTAGGAAGTCCCCAAGAAGTTTTTACATGTTACTGAAACTACAGTTATGTTAATTACAGTCACATATTATCTGTTTTTAATGTGATACTGGATTGTGAAAGTAAAAAGCACCCCAATTTTCCCATGATTGTAATGAAAATTATCACCTATAGTTATCCTTTTTTTTAAAATCAAAAAAAATTATTTATTAGGTTACACTGGGTCTTAGTTGCAGCAGGCAGGCTCCTTAGTTGTGGCATGTGAACTCTTAGTTGCAGCATGCATGTGGAATCTAGTTCCCTGACCAGGGATGGAGCCTGGGCCCCCTGCATTGGGAGTGTGGAGTCCTAACCACTGTGTCATCAGGAAAGTCCCTATACTTATCTTTAATTGCTCATGAGAAAAACTTGTATGATCTCTCAAAACTCTTAATCTTGGTATATATCCAAAGAAAATGTAAACATTAATTCGAAAAGATATATGCACCCGAGTGTTCATAGCAGCATTATTTACAATAGCCAAGGTATGGAAGCACTTAGGAAGCAACCTAAGTGTCCATTAACAGATGAATGGGTAAAGATGATGTATATGTACACAGTGGAATACTAATACTACTCAGCCATAAAAAAGGATGAAATTTTGCCATTTGCAATAACATGGATAGACTTATATTGTGCTTAGTGAAATAAGTCAGACAAATACTGTATGATATCGCTTATATGTGGAATCTAAAAAATAAAACATGCAAGTGAATAGAACAAAAAAGAAACAGGCTCGCAGATACAGAGAAGAAACTAGTGGATTACCAGTGGGGAGAGGGGCAAGTTAGTTAGGGGTAGGGGATGAAGAGGTACAAACTACTAAGAATAAAAAAAATAAGCTATAGGGATATTTTGTATACAACATGTAATATAGCCACTATTTTATAACTATAAATGGAGGATATCCTTTAAAAATAGTGAATCACTATGTTGTACACCTGAAACTTGCACTATATTATAAATTATACCTCAAAAAAAACCTCTTGAGAGAAATTTCATTGATCAAAAAACATTTTGAGTAGCTCTTGAGGGGACTTGCCTCTTTGTGTTTGAGAGAGTGAGGGAGAAAGAAAGGGAGAAGGAGGAGGGTGAGAGAGTTGGGGGAGGGAGAGAAGTAGACCTAGGTAAAAGAGAATAAATGTTAAATCATGTGTATTTGCAAAAATGCAGTGAAAGTTTAGTGATTTGGAATACTAGAGGAACTCTAGGGATCTGGTTGGTGGAGAAATGTGCCAGTCTGGGTATAGGAAATAACATAAACAATGGCAAGGAATTTGGACTGAACGTAGAATGTCCTAGAGGGGAAGAATAAGATTTTCATTTGGGGGAGACCTTGTCATTAGGAAGGAAGGTCCTTATTTTGGGGAGGCCTTGTTGAGAGGTATGCACTAGATCTTGACAGGTATTATGATAGTATCCTGAGTGTTGAGAGTGTGTAAAGAATAATGGTTAACATTGTTTGGCTCAGTCAGGTGATTTCTTCTTGGTTAGCCTCAAATGCCTATGACTAAAATTTTTGCTTTAGCAATCACATTACTTTTTCTTATTTTGAACTTTGAAAGTTTATAATGAATAATGGAAACTTATACGTCTTTCATTCCCAAGGGTTTATTCTGTATGAAGAAAGGCAGGTAGAAATGTTAGATTTATGGTAATAACTAGAATATAGAGATTTTAAATGGGCACGGGTATGCTTGAAACATTTTTTTCAATGGGTAGGTAATAGAAGGCTCTGGTTAATTTCTTGTATTGACCTAAATTATGCTTATTTTTTAAATCCAGAAAACAGTTATTGAGCATGTTTCTTGTCCTCATCAGAATTAGTGTTTTTTGAACATTGATGAGAAAACTATTAATGTTATATTCATTTTACAGATGAGGAGACTGTATCACTTTGGGAATTTCACTCAGTTTGGAGCCAAAATTCACATCCAAAACAGTCCGATTCCAGAATCTATGCTCTTGCCTAGAAAGCTATGTTGTAATGCCTCTTGTTAACAGGTAGTGTAAGGCCCTTGGATTCAGATATTGAGTAGGAAAATGACCTATCTAGGTATCATAGTGTAGACAGATAGAAATGTAAATAATTAGAATGACATGTAGTGACTCTTATAAAATAGAGCTATATTGAAACTACACGGTGAATTCTGAAGGGAAAGCTTTCACAGTGAAATTGTTTTCAAGCCAAGTATTGAAGGATATGTACGATTTATCCAAATGGATTAGGCAGTATTAGTAAATCAGGCAGAGGTATTAGCAGTGACAGAAGCTCATGCATGAAAAATTTTAAAGAAGCCTCAAGTTGTTCATTCTGGACATGTATGCCATAATGCATCTCTGTTTTGAGCAGGGACATTTTATTGAAATGTCTGTTAACAGGATGGTATGCCAGATGATGTTCAAAGAGGAGTTGACCAGAATCAGTTCTAAGTTCAGTTGTAACTGGTTATTTTGTTTCTTAGGTAGTAAGGTCTAAAAAAGTTTAATTCAACAAATGTTTGAGAACCAGTTTGCTAGATCATTGGTGGTGGCACTGGTGGCATGGAATGGAAGATGGAATTGAGCATTTCAAAGAAAGCAGTGGGAGATGGTGTCAGATGGTTTCCAGTCTTGAAGACCTAGGCCAACCAAGATTCCCAATGGAATATTAAGAAAGAAGATATGGTGGGGGAAGGGAAAGGAGGCTAGTGATGGCTTCTGTTTGGAATATGTAGAGTTGGGTGCTTCATTGACAGTCCAGAGGAGATCTGGTATTCTGCTGCTTTGCCAGCAATAGTAGTCAGGATTGGGGAAGCTGTGGGAGGTCTCACGTAGTAGCAACAGAAACCTAGAGAGAGGCTCATTTATGTGGGTAAGGACTGGATGTTGTTTGTGGCCCTGCTCAGACCTGCTTTGAATGGTTTCAGACTTTTAATGGATTGGAAGAAATAGGTCTTATGAAGCAAAATGAGAGAATAAAGCAGCCCAAGGAAAGACAGTTAAGTAGTAGTTTGTATTATGAAGGATTTGTATTGGCATATAGTGCAGCATCACCAAAACCTCTCATTAATATATTACCTCCGTGATTTTTGCAGTGTCTGTATACCAAATGATAATGCATCTTCAAGTCAAGTCTTTTTCTTTCTTGGTGATGTGTTAATTTAATGTTGTGCCTTGAATTCGATGGCATCTCAGAATCTATAGAATGCAGAATTTTTTTCCCCAATACTCAATTAGCATAAGTATATAGTTTTGTTTTTTAAAGGCATTTGTGTTACATTTAAGTCATCTCAAATATCACCAATGGTATGTATACCATACCATGCAAACAATTTAAAAAAATACCTATATGTTGTAGAACTAGGTTTTAGGTTAGATGTTGAAGAGTAAATCAATAGAAAAGTGTAAACTCTTCCCAAGGTCTTTATATTTCTTGGCATTTTAGGATATGTGTGTCCTGACTAAAAACAGGAGTAGTACAGAACGTGTTGTCCATTTATAGGACTGATGTTTACCAGAGAGCTTGGGTAAATGCATTATTCCTTACACCTCTTTTAGACTTTAGTTCCTTTGACAAACTGTTTTCATGTTGGAAAATGCAAGAAACATGAGTGGCTCAGATTGACCTTGAAAGTGTGGTATTATTCTTAGTAATTAGGTTCACATGCTTAATGGAAACTTGAGAATTCCAGTTACTTGTCTGTGTTGATCCCCTGCCCCGCAGTGAGGCATGCAGGATCTTAGTTCCCAAACAGGGATCTAACTCAAGTCCCCAGCAGTGGAAGCTCGGAGTCTCAACCACTGGGACCTCCAGGGAGGTCCTAGTACTTAAGTTTTTGGGTATATAAACAATATACTTAGAATACTCAATGTGTTTAGAATAGGTTGATATTGGGCTGTATGAGCAGTTTTTCATCTTGTTTTAGAGAATATTTTACCTTTATTTTAATGTGCTTAGTATGAATATAAGTAATTTAGCCAGTGTTTTTTAAGAAAGCCCCCACCCCCTTCCTTTTCTGATTAATGGATTAAGCAAAATGAACGCTTAAGAATTTTTAAAATTCAAGGTTTGGTTTTTGTCTTCAGTTTGAACCTGACTTTTCTTGAGGTTTTCATAGTGGTTAATTTAAGTGCAGTTATTTAAGGACAAAGGAGAACCCTTTTTACTTAATAAGACAGCTTTCTTATTAGCTTAGGACATTTGCCCTCCTTTTCTTAAGCATGTTCATGAATTCTGCTTTTTGACTTTAGCTGAAAAAGTTTTTTCTTCCTGTATATATTTTGATGGCAGCTAGATGTTTCCCTCTGTTTACATGAGATAAATATTACTAGTCTAAAACAGTGGGTCTTTTTCTGGGGATCTGTTGAATTGTTTTGGTCTTAAAAGGATTCTTAAGAAGATGGTGTTCTGGTCAAGACAATTTCTGGTCTTTTGGCTATTTAATAACTGAGGAGAACTGCTTCAAAAGAGTAGGTATTTGAGCTCACCATTTTAAATAGAGCCCACACTGTTGTGTGTGGTTATTAGAGGTTATTTGGGTTTTTATTGGCTTGTTTTAAAAAATGTGATTAGCCCCCTACCTAATTGCTAGAATATAAATTTTAATAGGCCAGCAGGGAAGAGTAGATTCTTTTTGTTGCACATATAGCCTCTACTATTGGAATTTTGTCTCTCTTCTCTGAATGTACCTGTTGGCTGGCTGGAGTTGGACAGTTTATAATTGAGATGACAGCAGTTAAACATTAAAATCTGTTTCTTCATTTTTAAGTTGTATGCTTAAAGGTTGGATTTGCATTTTCATTCAGCTTTCTAGTCCTTGTCCATTTTGATGCCTGTTACTCTGCATAAAGTTCTGGAGTGAACCAGAACTTTTGTGAAGAATCTGTTTACAGGTGGGGAGAGGAACATTAACATTCATGTATATTACTAATAAACTAATAAGCAATATGCAGATCAGCTAGGTTTGGAATGCTGATAGCTATGTTTTTGTGTGTAGTTTAATTCCAGTTTTTTCCTAGAATTGGTGTTGAACATCGCAAGTACCTAGGTATAATAGGAAAATCATGTCATTTATACACGGGCATATGCTTGACTTCCTGTGGTAAGTTGACCTTCAAACTAAGTTGCTGGTCTTTCTAGAAAGGAAACCTCTTATCCAGCAGTAAGGGAGGAGGGTTGGTGTAAAAAGGGTGGGGTTTGGAGAGTCTGTTTTTGCCTCTTTAGGGCAGGGTCCAGAAGCAAAGCGTATTAGAATAAACAGTGTAAATTTGGAGATTTCAAAATGACATTGGTATGTTGCATTTTGCAAAGTTTTTTAGTTGCCTTTAACAAAAACAAGTTTTTGGTCTTTGCTACCTGTCTCACTGATTTGTTTTCTTTTTCTGAGTATATAAGAAATAGGAACTCAAATTTAGCCTTATTAAAAAACCTTTTGAGGGACTTCCCTGGTGGCGCAGTGGTTAGGAATCCGCCTGCCAATGCAGGGGACATGGGTTTGAGCCCTGATCTGGGAAGATCCCACATGCTGCAGAGTAACTAAGCCTGCACGCCACAACTGCTGAGCCTGCGCGCCACAACTACTGAGCCCACGTGCCACCACTACTGAAGCCTGCTTGTCTAGAGCCTGCACTCAGTCACCGCACTGAGAAGCCCACACACTGCAACAGAGTAGCCCCTGCTCATGGCAACAAGAGAGAGCCTGCGTGTAGCAACAAAGACCCAGTGCAGCCAAAAATAAATAAGTAAATTAAAAGAAAAAACAACCTTTTGAGAAACTATTGTAAAACTGCTCATCTTCATAAGGATTGGTCATTTAGGTGTTTTGTCCAAGAAAATGCAGTTATAATTTTACTCTTTAAACAGTAGGAGGCATGGACAGAGTCTGCAGTCTCATGTTGAGATAATCATATGTTTTAAGAGGGGCAGAAATCATTACGAGATTATAATTAGGGAAATTTAAGTTTCCATGAGGAGGTATGAATCTCCTGAGTAGGAATTTTTCTTTTTAAAAAATAGAACATTTGACTTTATGCATTGCCCATGAGAGCTTTGATTTGGGACAGTGTAGGGGAGAAAGGAGGGGGAAACAAAATTACTTCTTTCCTCTTCATCAGAGGTTAGCTGAGATCAAGTGGCAGGACATTAATGGGTGTGCAGGAATTTCCCTTCCCTTAATTTCCCAAAGGTAGACCTTTGAACTAGTCAAAGACACAAAAATCAGGAAACATTTTTCCAATACTGGGGCTAGTCTTTATGATCTTTCCATAGCAACTATACATATTGAACTACCTCTGGCACTTAGATAAAATTTAATTATTTTATCCAAATGCCAGGCTTTTAATTTAATTAATTTCTAGTGATTATATGCCTGGATTTTCTATCTCAGTAACCGAGACTTAAGTATTTGTTTTCTGTTAGTTTTTTTTTCTTTCTTAGAAGATAGGGAACATTTCTTCATTTACCATGGTGAACCTAAATGCTGCCTTATAAAATTAGATTTAAAATTCTTAATTTCAGTAGAAAAATATCTGCCTTGTGACTTTGCATGGAGAATATAGTCAGAAAATAACATTACAAATCACTCACAGAAATTCCTTATAATCCTATTAATGATTTAATATATCTGAGTTAGTAGTATGAAGTGAATGTTTTTTTTTTTTAATTAATTTATTGGCTGTGTTGGGTCTTTGTTGCTGCACATGGGCTATCTCGAGTTGTGGAGCGTGGGGGCTGCTCTTCCTTGTGGTGCATGGGCTCCTCATTATGGTGGCTTGTTGCAGAACATGGGCTCTAGGCATGTGGGCTTCAGTAGTTGTGGCACATGGGCTCAATAGTTGTGGCACATGGGCTTAGTTGCTCCATGGCATGTTTGATCTTCCCTGAGCAGGGATCGAACTCGTGTCCCCTGCATTGGCAGGTGGATTCTTAACCACTGTGCCACCAGGGAAGCCCGTGAATGTTTTCTTTATAGAAGTGATTATAAAGAGCAAGTCAAAACATTAAAAAAACCTTTTTGGAAAATATTTTTACCCTTTTTAGCAGATTGTATTATATCTTCGGTTTTAATCTTTTCTGGTCACCACCAGAAAATGTTTTCACCAAGACATCATGTATGATTTATGCTTTCCCCCTTCCTACCCTTTGTATAAGGATTAAGTTTAAAAGCGAAACACTTGTAAAATAAGTGATTTTAAAAAGGTACAAAAAAAAATTTGCTGGTTTGATCACAGTTGATCTTTTCTAAGAACATTGCCAGGGCTTCCTTTCCCCTACCTGAGATGTGAAAAGCAAAATGATGCATCTGAAGTGCAGTCAGATCGTAGTATCTAAAAATGCTAGAGCACAGTTTCTTTGCTTTTGACTTCTCACATTTTTGGATCCTGTTTGGAAAAGCAGCTGTCAGTATTTCAGCCACTTAAATGAAGACAAATCATCTTAAGTATTGATCATTAACCTACTGTTCGAAATTCTCTGTTTCAGAGCCTCCTTTAAGGAATGTACTCAGAACTTTTCCCACATTAAAAGAAAATAAAAACCTCTCATAGAATGAACCACACTCTGTGCTGCTAATGCAGTCACAGGATTATGCAAGATTGACCTTCCGTCATTACCTATTGAAACAGAACCTTTACTTGTTAGAGTGAACGTTATCATAAATATTGCTGGTTCAAGAGACTTATTGCCAGTAAAAGGCTCTTTGATACAGAAATTTGATTATAACATGGAGTTCATCTGACTGTGTCTGACAAATTACTGGATTTTGTTTTTCAAGAAGATGGTTATTTTTTGCTTCAGAAATGATAGTATTTTAGCTGCTTATCTGTGTTGTGCAGCTGGCAGAGGAATGCAGTACTCTGACCGTGAATTGGCATCTGGATCCCTGAGAACACACAGGCCTTACGTAGTGTTTTCAAGAAGCTGAAAAGACATGTGGCATCTTTTAAAAAAAATTATTTTTTTAAATAAATTACCTGTTTGGAAATCGCACTGAGCCAGGACACTGACTCAGTTTTATATTTAGTTTCTTTTTACGTTCTTTGGGGTTTTTTTTTTTTTTTTTGAAACATGGTCCTAATAAGTAGGGGGAAAAAGTCCAACTGAGAGCATTTAGCCGTGCTTTTTGAACTGTCTCTTGGTTTTTATTTTCATTTATAGTTGACTTCAGCAAAAGTTTTAGAAAACTTGAGCTTTGACCTCCTGTACAGGCAATAAGACCAAATCACAGTAGTTTTACTCAGTTGATAAATGCTTGGGTTTTGGGTAATACTCGTGATTAAATCATCTCCCCAACATGCCATAGAATCCTAGTTTGGGAAGGTCGTATCATCATCAGATATCTGAAAAGTTACTAGGCATAAATGAGGAAGCACTAAGAAGTGGAAAAACTTGTCCAAAGTAGTAGCAGTTTTAAAGTCACTTCTAAAAATTTAACATCTCTGAGTTACCTTATATTGCCTCCACACTCAAGTTTTGCTGTCATTGTTTCTTACTATGCAATGCATGTGTAAGGAAAGCTATTTATTTCACATACAGTGAAAATAAAAGATTCCTTTTAAATTACTCAATGTTGCCTTCTTAAAGTTTTGAATCTTCAATTATTCCTTCATTTGAAAGTGAACCAGGGCTGTCAAAAATACTTCATTGTTATTTTGAAGTTAAAATGTACCCTAGCCAAAAAAGTGGTGCTTTAGCCACCCTTCCTCCCCCTCCTGGACACCTCCCTCCCACCCCCCCATATATTTTAGGAGGCCTGGCCTGAGTCTCTAAGTTTTTCCTTGTGAATTTGGTTTGATCTAATTAGTTTTTGTAGTTTTAGATACGGTCCAAATTGGTGTGCCTCTTTGCCCTTGTTGAAACTGATATAGTAGGTGGCATACAGATGATAACAAATTATTCCATGAAGGTGTCCATTCCTTATTAGCCTTCTCAGGGCCTCTGTGCCCTTCCTCTTAATCATTAGCTCATTGTCGTCCAGAAAGACGTTGACTGTGCTCTGCAGCTGCACAGTAATATCTAATATTTTATTTAATAATCAAGTATGCTTTTATTCTCTTTAGGGTTTCCACTTAAAATAGATATAATTCTATCCATAGTATAATACGTGATTGTAAAAATTTTACCTCTTATTTTGGGTAACTTCAGATTTTTTTTTTTCTTCGTTTTCCTTTTAACACTACCCCCCCAAATAGAACTTAAAGGTGACCATAGTTAACCCTTGCCCCACACTGCTGCCCTGGCTGGTTTCTCATTAGTGCTTAATGTGTTTAAGAATCTCATGTTATTAGACACTTTAGGTAATTGCTTAGATTTAACATAGCCACTTTACATTCTGCCTCTTCAAATATATGACCATTCAAGGTCACTCAAACATAACTGTCCCTACTCTGAGGTGTACATGACGGGTATCACGGGATACCATGTGGCTTTATGAGAATGTAGCTTGTGGCACCAGAGAGCTTCTTTCAGACCTACTTCTGCATGGCCTTTATCTGGCAAATAGTCCTAAGAGGCATGGGCAGTTTTTAAAATTTTGTTGTCGGTGTTTCACAATGGCATAGTTGTTTCCAACTAAGGGGATGTTTGGTTGTGGTAAGAGGAGTCATTGCTGGCATTGAAGCATATTTGCCTGAAGCTCTTGGTTGAATCTTCCTGTTGTTTGGCTCATGTTTTGGAGCTTTACACCTGTGGAAACTTCACACAAACACTTTTGTATTAATGGACTTCTCATATCTTTGACAGAATAAATTACCAAGTAATTTCTAAAACATGCCAGTTGATTCTTCTAGTAGATATAGTGGTTGCTTTGAAGTAAATGTAACACCATCAATTCATTCTTACCCCTAGACTTGACATGTCTCTTAAATTAAATCTCATTTTACCCCTAAAATGGCTGAACATACATCTACTTGGGAGGCCAAGCCAGTAGACGGACATCTAGTTGGGAGGCCACCTTTAAAGCCCATGTCATATCTGGTGTTGCTTCCTTGGAAGGTACCCTTCATTTCTTAACAATACCATTCTTTTTCTACTCACCACAGACCTTAGAATTTTGCAGTTATCTTTGACAACTTGCTCTGCTCCCTTTTTTTTTTTCCATTCCTAATCAACTACCAAGCTCAGGCAATTAATGCTTTCACTCATTTTGGTGTCTTCTTCTGCATTTTTACTATCGTTGAGATTTTGGGCCCTTAGCAGTTCATATCTGAACAAATAGTTCAGGAACATCCTAAGTGACTTTTCTCTTCCAAACCATCCTACTTGCTGCTTTCTAATACCACCACTTTTGTGTTATTCTCCTGCTCATAAAACTTTTGGTTTCATGTCATCGAATGAAATCAAGACTCCTTAGCCTGGCATTCAAGGCCCACAGTGTGTCCTGTCTTTTTAGTCTTATTTTCCTGAACACGATTGGTATTCTGACATATTCTCTATTTCTCAAAAAGTGCTTTCTTCCCACTGTGGTATTAATAGCCATCCTCACTTGGTTTCCATCCCCTTTTTATTTAAATTCCACCTAATTTGTAAGACTCAAGTTGAAGTTCTCCACCTTCTGTGAAGCCTCTCTGGGTTGTCTCTCTCTGAACTCTGAGCACTTTCGTGTCGTTGGACTGTTAACCTTGTAGTACTCTAATACTTCTTGGGTTACAATGAACTGTGTCTCATCAGTTTTTGCATGTAATACTTAAGTGGAATATGCCTTCATATATATTGTTTTGTCTGGTTCTTCTTTTAACAGCTAAGGACAAAGAGACCCAGCATCTGTTCTTTTTAACAAATGTTTTCTTATTATCCTAAATAAAATTCATAGATGATATAGTGTACCTACAGATGTAATTTAAAAAAATCAATAATAGGGCTTCTTAGGTGGCGCAGTGGTTAAGAATCCGCCTGCTAATGCAGGGGACATGGGTTCGATCCCTGCTCCAGGAAGGTCCCACACGCTGCGGAGCAACTAAGCCCGTGCGCCACAACTGTTGAGCCTGCGCTTTAGAGCCTGTGAGCCACAACTATTGAGCCCATGTGCGGCAACTACTGAAGCCCATGTGCCTAGAGCCCGTGCTCCACAAGAGAAGCCCCAACAATGAGGAACCCGCGCAGCACAACGAAGAGTAGCCTCCACTTGCCGCAACTAAAGAAAGCCCACGCACAGCAAAAGGAGACCCAACACAGCCAATAAAATAAATTTTAAAAAAAATCAAGAATAACCTTACTATAGTATAAAGGAAAAATGAAATGAAAAAAATTTGTAGTTTGTATTTCAATTTTCAAATGCTCAGCAAAAATTACACTCTAGCAAGAAAAGTTCCTACAGATTTAAAACCCCTGAACGCCTGCTGTACTGTGTTGTACCTTTTTAAACAACAGGACCAGTCTTGATACTAATACGATTTGTATTTGAAGTTGCAAGTTATAAATAGCCTTAGTTCCTTTCCTATACAGCATGTGGTTAATATGGCCCAGACTGTATTAAATTAAAATTAAATTTTACAGAGTTTAATTAAAGGTTACTGGGACAAAGTGAGAGAGTAGCGTTGACATATATACACTACCAAATGTAAAATAGATAGCTAGTGGGAGGCTGCTGCATAACACAGGGAGGTCCACTTGATGATGGGTGATGACTCGGGTGGGATAGGGCGAGTGGGAAGGAGTCGCGGAACACAGGGAGATCCACTTGATGGTTGGTGATGACTTAGAGGGGTGGGATAGGGAGGGTGGGAAGGAGTCACAGGAGGGAGGGGATATGGGGATATATGTATAAATACAGCTGGTTCACTTTGTTGTACAGCAGAAACTGGCACAACACTGTAAAGCAATTATGCTCCAATAAAGAGCTAAAAAAAAAAGTTACTGGGAGACAAAAATACTACTTGTAAAGTGGTTAAAACACTATTATTACATGTTTAGTCTCTTATGTGGTTCTTATTTTTAAAATGTTTCCAGAAGTTATGGAAATAATGTAATATGTTGACTGACTCCTTAATTTTGGGACTTTGATATTTTGTATAGTCTTGTTCATATATGTGACTTTATGTCACATAAACAGCTCAAAAGAATGAGTTGTCTGCAAATTCTGAGAGAAGTCTTTTTTACAAAGGAATCAGGTTGATTAGGTCTTTTATCTCCATAAAGGTCAGATTGTTGCTTAGTTGTGACAAGAATTCTTTGTGTTTAGACTACACTCCCCCCTCTGTGATTTTTTTCTTACACAATAAAGACCCCTTGGTACAAGCCAATTATGTGTACAAATTACCTTAAACTACCAAGTCCAAGCCTAGATCTCTTGTGCTCTTCTTAGTTATTTAAAGTACTTGTTCCTTTAGTGAGAAAGATTCACCTGAGAAGCCATCAGAAATGATGCTAGATTGATAGAGAAAACCCCTTAAAGAGGAGTACTTATAGGTTCTTGGAAAGTTCTGTCTGTATAGTTCTGCAGTTTCTAAAGGCATGCTAAGGCCTGACTTTGCCCATTTTGCACAACTAAAAATTCTAAAACCTGTGGTTGACTAAATAGTTCACATTGTAACAATTTAAAAAATAATGTATTGTCATGGCATTCCAGCTTGTAGAGAGAAGTCTTGTGGGGAGATCTAAGTGGCTTTACTTGATACTTAGGATATTTGTCATTGTAAAACTACTGGTTTTTCTTTTGCAGATTTTCTTGTGAAACTTTGCAGTAGAAAAAATTCTTGGGACAAACTTCATTTGGTAAGTTGGTCCCCGTCCCCTCATCCCCCCCAGCCCCCCGCCTCCGCCGTTTTGAGGCAGCAAAAGGTAATTTACAGATTAATTTGGGGGGCCTGTTGGTGGACATAATAATTTAGGTGAATTTTTTTTTTTATTGGTCTTTTTTTTTATTATTATTTTTTTGGGGGTACACCAGGTTCAACCATCTGTTTTTATACACATATCCCCGTATTCCCTCCCTTCCTTGACTCCCCCCCCTCCTCAAGTCCCCCCCACCCTCCCTTAGGTGAATTCTTTTATGTTCATTTTAATGTTAAATCTCAAAATTTGGTGTCGCGTGCCTCCCCCCCCCCCCCATTAAGACTCAAGCTAGATTACTTTTCCCATATATAATTGTGCCGTAGTATAATATACTGTGCCTAGAAACTTGTTTTTAAGTTGAGATTAAATGAGCTGTAGCCCTAATCTTTTGTTTAAAATAGTTCTTAACGTGATATTCTTTTAAATTGATGCTTGATTCTTATTTTGAGTTTTCTTAAATTGTTAAATCTGTGTGAAAATCAAGGCCTCATTACTAGACTTAGTGGTACTGATGTGATGTTCAACTAGAAAATGACTTCTAAAAGATTTCTTAGTCCTGTCCCCAGTGTGGATGTTAATCCCTGTCCTGTCCTTCTTTTCATAGACTTTTGTGGATCTGTTATTACCCAAGTCTTTTTTTTTTTTTTTTAAGCTCTTTATTGGACTATAATTGCTTTACACTCTTGTACCAGTTTTTGACCTAAGTCTTTATTAACTGTCTCTTTTTTCTGTCATCTGTTTAATGTAGGAAATTATTATCTAAATTTATTGAAAAGAGAAGTTACTGTTTTGGTTTTAAGTTTCTAGATCCAAATTATTCCCTTGTTCCAGAATCTTTAGCTTGGCATTGCCTCCAGATTAAGGATCAAGCTCCTTAGCATGGCCTTTTAGGCTCTCTGTAAGTATGCTTTAAACACATCTCCTGCAACTAGTTGCTCATTTCCTCCATACATCTAGAACATCTTTAGCTGTAGCCACCCTGGCCTACTTACTGTCCCTCAAATACTATCCAATATTTTGCCTTTTTTTTCTTCCTTTTGGTCTTATTCTTTGCTTGTGCTGTACCTGTTCCCCCTTTGTCTCAAGATCTGGCTGGTTCAGCCATCAAAAGTGAGAGTGTTTCACAAAGCCTTACTTGAGTGCCCAGTTCAGAATTCATTGCTCTGTCTTTTGCATCCCCATGGAATTATATCTCTGCATCTCTTATCACACTCTGCCTTATTAATTGTTTGTCACCTCACAGGATTGTGAACATCTTGAAGGCAAGAACTATCTTCATGTTTGAATTTTCTAATCACACAAATGTTCCCTGAGTCCTGCCAGTGTCTTCTCAGTATAATTTCAATTAGGATTTTTGCTTTTGTTGTGTGTGTGTGTGTTTTTTTTTAATAAATTTATTTATTTTATTTATTGGCTGTGTTGGGTCTTCATTGCTGCACACAGGCTTTCTCTAGTTGCTGAGAGTGGGGGCTCCTCTCATTGTGGTGCTCAGGCTCCTCATTGTAATAGCTTCTCTTGTTGTGGAGCACAGGCTCTAGGCGCGTGGGCTTCAATAGTTGCAGCACATGAGCTCAGTAGTTGTGGCTCACGGGCTCTAGAGCACAGGCTCAATAGTTGTGGCGCACGGGGCTTAGTTGCTCCGTGGCATGTGGAATCTTCCCAGGGCAGGGCTCGAACCTGTGTCCCCTGCAGTGGCAGGCGGATTCTTTACCCCTGCGCCACCTAGGAAGTCCCGTTGTGTGTGTTTGATTAAGAATAAGGGAGAAGAATTAGGTTCTGTGGTTCTAGTAGAGATTAGCTATCATCTTGTTGGTTCAAGGTACTGTTTTTTTTTTTCCTTTCTATATAGGGAAGGATTTTTATAGTACATATAACCTGTGTCCTTGTAGTCCAAGTTGCACAGTATTTCACTTGTCTGAGTTATTGTTTGCAAGGTGTGAGTTTTAGTTATTGAGTAAGGAATTAAGTTATTTCTTGTTAACAGGTGCCTGAAAGATGAGATTCCATGTTAAATAGGAAGATAAATGTCTTACTTTGGTAAAGATTTCTCAGAAGTCACATTCATGGAGTGGTGCTGATGATGGAGACCAGCGAATCCTGCAGATCCCAACTGTCAAATTCTCATACATACATTAAGAAAAGAGAAATCATTTGACTTTGCTTCAAATAAGAATTTTACCCTTCATTTGGCCTAGTGGGGTGCGTATTAGACCTTTAGAGAGGAAATGTAATCCTAATGTATTACTTGACTCTTCAGTGTTTAATCTTTACATTGTAATAATATAGATATTTACTGATTTTTAACTTTAGAATCATTACTAACTTTAGAGAAGACATCTAAGACTTATATTTGCAAAACAATGAAGTGTTACATTATCTGAAGAAACATGGTCTAGGTTTGGAGGGAAAGATGTTAGATTATTAAATTAATTTTGATACCAGGAAACATTCTGTTGGAATTAATATAATATGGGTTTCAAAGTAAAAGACTAAAGAGAGGTGACAGCTAGATCCAATGTGATCCTAGACTGGATTCTTTTATAGAGGGGAAAAAAAATCTCTAAAGGGTGTAATTGGTTGACCAAATTGGAATATAAAAAGTAGATTAAAGTACTATATCAATGTTAAATTTCCTGAATTTGAAAACTAGTTCTGTGATTATAGAAGAGATTATTTTTGTTCTTATAAAGTATATATTGAAGTAGTAAGGGGTAAAGAAGTAGCATGACTTGTCTTAAAGTTTCCAAAGGTCATAGAATTTAGTGAATGGCACACTCAGGACTCCTGTTTCTTCTGTCCTCAGAACCATCGCTTTACATCCCTGATTATTTTTATTGATGGCTTTATCTTACACTCTGTCTTTGGTTAAGTGAAAAGCTTTTATGCAATATTATTTTGAATTTCCTTTTAAAAAATGTCTTTGTAGAAAAGTTTATTTTCCTAATTACAAGGGTAAAGTAATTCTAAAAGTATAAAAACAAAGTCCATATTCACACTTTCTTCCTTAGAGGGGTAACCATTGTTAACAGTCATTAAATCATTTTTCTGTACATGTACAAACATGTTTCAGGATTAATACAAATAATGTTTATGTGTATTTTTACTTTAACCTTTCAGATTACAGAACATTAGAACTTCTACCAGGTTGATAACTATGTGTTAGTGAATTATATTTTCATAAATAGAATTAGTATGTGTACTCTTTGGCAGTAATGATCCTCCCGGGCAAGTGTGTGTCTTAAATTTGTTTTTCAGAATCAGGGCTGCAGAAATAGTGACTTGTGCAGAGATATGGGCAAGGATGATTACTGTGGCTATTTTGATTGTAGTAGAAAAATGAAAATAACCTAAATGTCCCAGTAATTGATGAATTTTTAGGTTATGGTGTATTGGAATATAATGGAATACTGAACTGCCATGTGAAAGTATGTACTGATATAGGAAGGATTTGATACATTGAGGGAAAAGGTGCAGAATAATGAATACAGTATGATCCTCCCCCATCATTTTTGGGGATAGATTATGTACGTCTTTGTATATGAATGAAGAAGTGTCCTGGATAGAATTATAAAATATTAACAGTGGTTGTAATTCCATGTAGTCAAAGTAAAGGGAACTTCTACTTATTTACTTAAAAAAAATAACAGATTTGAGATATAATTCATATATTATGCTATACCTTAGACCCATTAATGTATATAATTCAATGGCTCAGTATACTCATTGTGTTGTGCAACCATCACTGCAGTCAATTTTACAACATTTTATCACTTCAAAAAGAAACTCTCCATACTCTTTACCTATCATCCCCCTTTTACCTTCCACCTCCCACAGCTCTAAGCAACTGTTAATCCACTTCCTGTCTCTATTGATTTCCCTGTCCATTTCATAGAAATGGAATCATATGCTCTGTGGTCTTTTGTGACTGACTTCTTTTACTTGGTATATTGTATTTGAGGTTCATCCATATTGAAGCATGTATCAGTACTTCATCCCTTTTAATTGGCTGATTAATATTCCATTTTGGGATATATCGCATTTTGTTTATCCACTCATCCATCGGTGGACATTTGGGTTGTTTCTGTCTTTCGACTCTTTTGAATAATGCTGCTATAAACATGTGTAAACAAGTTTTTCAGTGGATATGTTTTTGTCTCAGACAAAATTCCACTCTCTTTAGGAGTGGAATTGCTGGGTCAGGTGGTAGCTCTATGTTTAATCATTTGAAGAACTGCTAAGCTGTTTTCCAAGGAGGCTGCACCATTTTACACTCCCACAAGCAGTATCTGAGGGTTCTTGCTTACTTTTTACACCTGTATTTTAAATTTTCTTAGAAGAAGCATGCATTACTATTACAACTAAAAAATTAAGAAATGTTAAACTACTTCTCTTAGACTAACAGTAGTGACTCAATTTCTTCCTTTTGTGGTGATAGTTTACCATTCTGGGACCCAAGTTTTGCAAGTCAGTTGTTGACTATTTAAGGATTGGCTGTATCTGCTCTTTGTAGTATTAGTATTATAAGGACCTCCAGCAGCTTCCTGATTCGTATTGGTTGCACAGTTACCCACGGTCTTGCCTTTTCTTATGAGCTTGGAATTCCTAGTTACCTTTCCTCAGATGCTTAAAGCAGCACCTCTTACTTTGAACTATTTTATCTGTTTTCTTCTTTCTCCTCTTGGACCATAAATTCTTTAATCTTCCGTAGGCCCCCACATCTAGGCCTTTACCTATTACTGTCAGTTATACTCGAAATAACATATCCCTATGCTTTTATTCCATCTATACTGCCTAAATTCTAAATCAAGCCACCATTTTCCTTCCTGTAATTATTTTCTGATTCTCTTTATTCTTTTTGTCTCTAATCCATTCACCACATAGTAGTCAGAATTATTTTAAAATCAAATCATATCACTTTGCTGTTTAAAATCTGTCAGTGAATTTTTGACACTTGGAATATAATCTGTTGCACTTGGAATATAATTTATACTCCTTATTATCTACACTATTCTTTTGTACATTTCTTCACCTTCAGGTTGGGCCACTCTTCTTCTTTCTGACTTGGTACATTTTGGCTATCTGGCTTCCTCCTTTTAATCCTTCAGAAAAGCCAAAGTCTTTCCCTTGTCAGGAGCACATGCTGTTCTCTGTAGCAGAAACTGGCCTTACTGCACAGAGAAGCCGTTTTTGACCATCTTCTCTGAAGTAGGATTCCCATACCCCCACCCTTTCGGTCTCTTGTCTCAGCATCCTGTTTGTTTCCTTCATCACATTGAGCACAATTAGTAATTATAATTATTTGCTTCTGTCTTCCACGGTGGAATATGAGCTCCTTAGTGCAGGAACCAGCACAGTGTCATAGTGTTTGACACATAGTTAGTTCTCAGGTAATTGTTGATTGACTGAAGTGCAGCACACCATTTTACAGTCTTTATTTGGTGTAGAAATGGAAGACATCAGGGACTTCCCTGGTGGTCCATTGGCTAAGACTCTGTGCTCCCAATGCAGGGGGCCTAGATTTGGTCTCTGGTGGGGAGCTAAGATCCCACATGCCTCATGGCCAAAAAACCAAAACATAAAACAGAAGCAATATTGTAACAGATTCAATAGAGACTTTAAGAATGGTCCACATCCAAAAGAAAAGAAAAAAAAAGAAAACTTTATGTGAAAATTTCAAATGTATAAAAAGTATAGAAAATAGGTTAATCTCCATTTATTTGTCTCTTTGGGCTTCAAAAGCTATCAACTCATGGGTCCATCCAGTTTCGTAGATATGTACTCCTATTCATTCTACCTGTTCCACGATATATCACTTCTTGTGTACAATTCATGTGTATAGTACAATATACAATTCATGTGTACAATTGTATATCTAAAACTTTTGAAAAGCCATAATCACAAAAACCTCCTAACCACTGTAACATTGTCAGTTATACAGAAAATTAATAATTACTTAATATCAAATATTATATGGGCAGATTTCCCTAAATGTCTCAAATTATTCTCATTCTTTGAATTAGGATCCCAGCAAGGTCCATATATTGCAGTTGGTTGACATGTCACTTAAATCTCTTTTTTAGTGTATGAGTTTCCCTTTAATCTCTCTTTTGTCTTGCAGTTTAGAGTTTTTTTTTTTCCCTCAGTATTTTTATAGTTTTCTCTAGACTAGATCATTATGTGCATCCTATATTTCATTAGCAGTTGTAAAATGGTGATACTTATTTCTGTCTTTCCTTCTTTGTGTATTAGGTGAAATACTACCCCCATCAGCTACTTGGTTGTACAGAGGTTCCGTTTATATAGGAAAAGCAGGATAAATACGAATTCTTTGCCTTTATTTACTAGTTTCAAAAAATAAGTTGCTTACTTAGCATCCTCCAGTGGTGACCAATGAGAGAGAGAGAGAAATATTATGAACTCATAATCAAACATATTGAAACTCAATACATAGAGCTTATTATTTTTGCTCAAATTATTCCATTTTTCACCAGTGATTCTGTTTAGGTTGTCTCCTGAGTCCTTTTGACATACCCTTAGTAGTCGCCACTGGTTTCCTTGCTTTCCAATTTAATAAGTTCCAGGATCAGCTTATATATTTTCTGTCCTAGACCTGTAATTGGCTATTTCTCAGGAGCCTTGGCTCCTTTTGAAGCAAGAATTAGTATTTAGAGACCATGAGCTAGATGCTTAGAATGCTCATTGCTGCTAGGTCGGTTCCATAACTTTTTTGCAGTAAGATTGTTTTTAGTATTTCATGAAGAGTTTGATTATATTCTTACTCCTCACCTATATATCGCATAAAACTTACCTTTAAAAGCATACAATTCAGGAGTTTTTAGTATGTTGTGCTAAACCACTACTAATCTGCTTTCTGTCTCTACATAGATTTAAAATTTTGGACATTTCATGTAAGTGAAATTGTACAATGTGGTGTTTTGTGCCTGGCTTCTTTTAATTAGTGTGATGTTTCCAGAGTTCATCCATATTGTATCATGTGTCAGTATTTTAGTCTTTTTTTTATTGCTGGATAATATTCCATTGTGTGGATATACCACATTTTATTCATTCATTATTTGATGGACATTTGGGTTGTTTCTGCTTCTTGGCTGTTATGAAGAATGCTGCTGTGAACATTAATATACAAATTTTTGTGTGGATATGTTTTCATTTCTCTTGGGTATATATCCAGGAGAGTTAATGACTTATATGGTGACTTTTAAGGGAACTGATAAATAGTTTTCACAGCAGTTGTACCATTTTACATTCCCACCGGCAATGTATGAAGGTTTCAAGTTGTCCATATTCCACTATATTTGATATTAATATCTTTATCACTGGAGTTGCACTTTATCTGTTTTGCAAAACATCAAATCCAATTATACATGAGTTATTTAAAATGTAGCAGTTTGAATATGTATATGATACTGTCATTAGACATTTAATTCTAAAACACAAATGTATTTTGCACATTAGGACAGTTTTTTAAAAAAATTCATCCAGTAGGTATTTCTTATTAAAGTGATCTTTTAAAAGATTTTTTTCTAACAAGTTCATACCCTCAGGAATAATTTCTTTGCCTTTCCTCCTTTCCTTGTTAATTAATTCCAACAGGTGGCCTCTTTACATACCCTTGCCACCTCATCTAAAACAGCATTTCTCTGTTACTCCTTATCCCTAAACCCTGTTTTATTTTCTTTGTAACACTTACCAGCTACCTGACTGTCTATTTAAATCTGTTTATTTGTTTCTAGTGGGGAAGGCAGGCAGTAAAATTAAGCTCCATGACTTTTTGGATACAGTTGTCTCTCCCAGATCTAGAGTAGTGCCTCGGATATAGCAGGTATTGAATAAATATTTATTGATATGAATGAATAAACGAGATAATTTTATGCTAACCTGTGTTCTTGAGCTAGGTTATATCACAAAGACTTAGGTTTGGATAATGATAAAAATGATGACTCTGACTTGCTTTGTTACTAAACCACTTGGTTCTTCCTCATCCTTCTAGCCTCTGAACAGTGGAGTACCCTCAAACCACCACTTGGTCATCTTAGCTTCTCCATCTGTGCTTGCTCCTGAATTTTACTAGCTTACTACCATCCACACATTGATGGCTCCCACATTTATGTTAGTATCTCTAGTTTCCATATTCTTCATCTCCAGGCTGGTTTGTTCAACTTTTACTTGATGTCTTTACTTGATATCTGATAGGCATCTCAAATATACCGTGCCTAAAACGGAATCTTTGATTCCCTGTTCCCCCTCCTGTACCTCTTCACAGAGTGGGGAATCCATTTTTCTTAAGGTTTTCTCTTATCAGCAAATGGGAAGTCCTTGCTTCTAGATGCTGAGGCTAAAAAGTTTGACTTCTTTTATTTAATTAATTAGCTCACATCCTGTGGTAATTTTGAAATATATCTAGAATCTAGCAGTGTCCTACCATTTCCATCGCTACTATCTTGTGTTGGTTATTTCCTTCTGATGGTCTTCCTGTTTCCTCCTGTACCCCCTCAGCTCCCCCAACAACCTAGTCTGTTCCTACCCTACAGCCAGAGCTGTCCTTTAAGCACCTCATGTCACTCCTCTCTTCATAACTGCACAAGGCTCCACATGTTCTGGGCCCTGCTGCTTCTTCACTGTCCTCTGTTCCCTCACTCTCACTGCTCATGAAGAGTTTACTTTGAGTATTGAATCCCAGACTGCCGAAAATATCCTGTATTCATGGAAATTTAGTGAAATAGAAATGCTGGCTTTGCATGAAATGTATTTTTTATTTAAAAAAAGCTGCTTTTTAAAGATGGTAGTGTTCTTACTAGGCTGTCTGAGTTTCTTGTTAGGTATTCCTCCCCCACCCTTCTGGTTGTTTCTGAAAACCAGGTAAAGGTATTAGCACAGTTTATGTGAGTTTTCAGTGAGCATAGGATATTGGGGCAAAAGGCAGTTTTTTCATATTTTGGTTACTAAGCAAGTTTGGTTCCCACAGATGGGGAGATCCATTCTCGATTTACAGAGAACCACAAAAACATACCGTAATATTATGAGTATTGTTTTTGCATTTGCAGGTCGGTTTTAATTATTGCTTTATTATTTTCATCTAAGGTTTATAATGTTATATTATTATCAACATTAAGAACATGAGCCTTTGCTACTTTTTTGCTCAAATAGATTACAACCAGGAGGATTTTCACAAGGGAGTACAGAGTTTGGATTTGACTAGTGGGGTTTGGCTGGGTGAAATTCAGCTTTTCCTTGGCTCACTCTGGTCAGGTCTTTAGGTCCTTGTATATGCAGTTCCTTTAGTTAGGGTATGGCCAAATGGAGGGTGGAACTGCCAATTTTGTCCTTTTTTTTCTTTTTCAAGATCCAGCCATAAAGGAAAGAAAAGCCTTGCCAAGATACTGAAGAAAGGACGAGGATTTCTCCTCCTAATCTGGGCCTCCTGTCATGGTAAGTACAAGAAAACTGGACTTGAACTCTGTCCTGACAATTAAGTAAATACTAGTATGTTCATACTTACCCATTTTTGTTTTTGTGAGAAATCATTTCACGTTTTCCTTCCCAGAACACTCTTATCTATTTTCTTTTGCTGTTTACTTAGTAGTAATAATTTTAGAATATTCTAGTGTCTTAGCGCAGTTTTGCTTCGATTAACTTTGATCCTGTGAGTTATATATTTTTTCGGTCGGGTAGTAAACGGAGTCAAGACTAAAACCCACGTTTCTTGGACTATAGGTTTTTTAATTCCTTTTCTAGGAAGGAAGGTATAGTGAAAAGCTTTTCTGTGTGTGTGTGTGTTGTTGTGTGTAGGAGAATTATATGGTCATTCACATATTCTTTATGAATTTACCTTTCTGGGTAGAAGCAATTCCCTATCTTCCCTGTTCTGTCTCTTTAAGGCATTATTTTTATCCCAAAGGAGATGAAGTAGGTCTGCACACCCCCTGCCTCCGTCTTTGACTAAAATGAGTGTATTTCAGTGACTCGTAGGCCATTTAGGACCCAGTTCAGGCAGAGAAGATGGAGCAATGAGCCAACCACATTTCTGTCAATCCTGAGAATATGTAAACAGTGTGCTTCAAGGCTTAAAAAAGAAATGGTCCTCTGTAATATTGTCTTGCTTCTACCTTGGTGATGTTTTCTAGATCCAAACTCTGTTTCACTCTGGCGCACAAAAGAAGGAATTGAAGAGGCTATGTTAATTTCAAGCTTCATTAGGAACATGGGTGGAAAATGCTTTTCAGAATTAAAAACCAACTAAAACAAAACATAGAAACGAGTTGTATAGAAGTGTCATATTAAAATGAGAAAATTAACTGCTCTCATCTTAAATCTTTGCCAGTTTTTTCTTAGTTTGTGGGCATAACAATTTTCTGATTATATCCTATACTCAAACACTGATGAACTTTTCTTTAGACTATATTTTATTTTATTGGTTTTCATGGTTTTTAAATGAATTGAAAAAGTGTTTGCCTAATATTTTATGGTATGTGTGCCAGTGCTAATGAATAGCAAATGGTGGGCTCATGAAAGCAGCTCTGTTCTGTACAGGGGGTTGTCCTTTATCGTACACCACATGGCTGTGAATCAGGCAGCTGATTCAGCTTATGTTTAGTCAAGTAGTGTTTTTACCATTCTTCTTGGAAAGTCGATGAATGGTTTATCCTAATCCTTGGGGATTAAATGCATTTTTATGTACAAGGGGGAAAATCAGTTCAGAAGCCATACAGGTAACATGAACTGAGACAGTCTTATAAAAAGAGCATTTATTTTATTTAACTGTGAAAAATTACTTTTTTATGCTCTTGTTTTGTTTGCCAAATTCTCAGTTCTCTTATGTTGAAAATCATTCCTTCCATTTTTAGTTTTCCGTAACTACTTTGGTTATTTACATTGATCTGGATTAGCCCCCAGGTGAATGTGCCAGCAAGACAAATTGGTAAATGGCTTCTTTATTTTCTTTTTCTTTATTTTTTTTCTTTCTTGAAGCCTGCTATATTATTTTAATTCTATGCTATTTAGAGGTCAGTAAAAATCTAGTCAGGGAATCACTTAAAGAAATAACCATGTGTAAAATGATCTTGAAGAGAATAAAAGTTTAGGCACCATATATATATATATATTTAAAGCTCTTTATTGGAATATAATTGCTTTACACTGTTGTGCCAGTTTTTGAGGTACACCAAAATGAATCAGCTGTATTTATACGTATGTCCCCATATCCCCTCCCTTCCGCGACTCTCTCCCACCCTCCCTGTCCTAGCCCTCTAAGTCATCACCCATCATCGAGTTTATCTCCCTCTGTTATACAGCAACTTCCCACTAGCTATCTGCTTTACATTTGGTAGTGTATATATGTCAGTGCTACTCTCTTACTCCGTCCCAGCTTCCCCTTTGCCCTGCCCTGCCCTGTGTCCTCAAGTCCGTTCTCTACATCTGCTTCTTTATTCTTGCTCTGTCAGTCAGTTCATCAGTACCATTTTTTTAGATTCCATATATATGAGTTAGCATACGGTATTTGTTTTTCTCTTTCTGGCTTACTTCACTCTCTATGACAGACTCTAAGTCTATCCACCTCACTACAAATAACTCAATTTCATTCTTTTTTATGGCTGAGTAATATTCTATTGTATATATGTGCCACATCTTCTTTATCCATTTATCTGATGATGGGCATTTAGATTGCTTCCATGTCCTGGCTATTGTAAATAGTGCTGCAGTGAACATTGGGGTACCTGTTTCTTTTTGGATTATGGTTTTGTCTGGATATATGCCCAGTAGTGGGATTGCTGGTCATATGTAAGTTCCATTTTTAGGTTTTTAAGGAACCTCCAAACTGTTTTCCATAGTGGCTGTACCAACATACATTCCCACCAACAGTGCAGGAGGGTTCCCTTTTCTCCACACCCTCTCCAGCATTTATTATTTCTAGATTTTGTGATGATGGCCATTCTGACTAGTGTGAGGTGATACCTCATTGTGGCTTTGACTTGCATTTCTCTAATGATTAGTGATGTTGAGCATCTTTGCATGTGTTTGTTAGCTATCTGCGTGTCTTCTTTGGAGAAATGTCTGTTTAGGTCTTCCGCCCATTTGTGGATTGGGTTATTTGCTTTTTTGGTATTAAGCTGCATGAGCTGCTTGTATATTTTGGAGGTGAATCCTTTGTCCTTTGCTTCGTTGGCAAATATTTTCTCCCATTCTGAGGGTTGTCTTCTAGTCTTGTTTATGGTTTCTTTTGCTGTGCAAAAGCTTTTAAGTTTCATGAGGTCCCATTTGTTTATTTTTGATTTTATTTCCATGATTCTAGGAGGTGGGTCAAAAAGAATCTTGCTTTGGTTTATGTCATAACAGTGTTCTGCCTATGTTTTCCTCTAGGAGTTTTATAGTGTCTGGCTTTACATTTAGGTCTTTAATCCATTTGGAGTTTATTTTTGTGTATGGTGTTAAGGATTGCTCTAATTTCATTCTTTTACATGTAGCTGTCCAGTTTTCCCAGCACCACTTATTAAAGAGGCTGTCTTTTTTCCATTGTATATTCTTGCCTCCTTTATCAAAGATAAGCTGCCCATATGTGCGTGGGTTTATCTCTGGGCTCTCTGTTGTGTTCCATTGATCTATATTTCTGTTTTTGTGCCACTACCATACTGTCTTGATCACTGTAGCCTTGTAGTATAGTTTGAAGTCAGGAAGCCTGATCCCACCAACTCTTTCCTTCTCAAGGTTGCTTTGGCTGTTTGGGGTCTTTTGCATTTCTATACAAATCGTAAAATTTCTTGTTCTAGTTCTGTGAAAAATGCTGTTGGTAATTTGATAGGGGTTGCGTTGAATCTGTAAATTGCTTTGGATAGGATAGTCATTTTCACAATGTTGATTCTTCCAGTCCAAGAATATGGTATGTCCCTCCGTCTGTTTCTGTCGTCTTTGATTTCTTTCATCAGTGTCTTATAGTTTTCTGATAGTTTTCTGCATACAGGTCTTTTGCCTCCTTAGCAGGTTTATTCCTAGGTATTTTACTCTTTTTGCTGCAGTGGTGAATGGGAGTGTTTCCTTTAGGCCTTATATACTTAGATGAGTTTAAAAAGTTAATGTGATGTTGAGAAGGCATGTTTACAGTGTACTTTTATGTAGTAATTTTAAAAAGCCCTGTCTCCCATATTTCAGCTTTTCCTGTCTATCCCCTATTGGTTTATGAGAAAATCTTCCTAAATTCAAAGCTTCTCCTATCTTTTCTTTTTAGTTCTGAGTGTAAGTATTCAGTGTTCTTTAATTCAAGAACTAGCTTTTAAGAATGGAAGTAGAATGGGTTAAAAAGAAAAAAAAAAAAGCCACCATTTATAGAAAAAAAGGGTTCCTTTCAAATATGACTGTGTCCCTCATTCCTTCACCCAATCATTGACCCCAGAGGAAATGAGTGGAAAGGAATAAAATGGAACAGATTGACACAAAACTCTTCATCTAACAAGTTATTTTGGTGTTTGTAGGAGTGGAGCCATTCTTTGTACACCCTAGGTAATTATATTTTTGGAGGCTCCAAGTCGCATCATATCAACCTTACTAAAATACACCAACTTCATTAAACTATTATTTATTTATTGCTATAAATAACTGAATATATTTTTATACTTTTGCATTTGAAATTATTTGATTATCAGCTATGATTTCTTGATAGTCATGGTGAATACTTAGCAGTGTCCCTGCCCTAGGACTGCTAAGTGTAATGACAAGTTTTATATTTTTTTGGTAGCATTTCATGAACCATTTATAAAGTCGTTTCAGTTTATTTTTAGAATTTGAAACCACTAATTTCTTTATACATTTTAAATATCAAACTTTTAAAAAGACCTTTAAAAAGCCGTGCCTCAGATAAAACGACCCCTTAGAGGGGTTGGAATGGGCCCAATCAGCTAGAGTAGCAAAGACACTGGTTTTATGGGTGATAGCTGGGTGAGTGAGTGTTATTCAAGTCTCTGTATGGCTCTTCCTTTCGTTACTAGGAGGCTGGTTTTATAGAAAGCCCGACTTCAGATGAAACAGCTTTAATTGGTACAGTCAGTAGTACCACATCCATAGATTAATGGGGGGGAATTCTAGAAGGTTCCAAAGAGCAACACCTGAATGTGCTGTGCAGTAGCAACCATTTACATAGCCTTTACTTTATATTAGGTTTTATAAATAATCTAGAGAAGATTTAAAGTATACTGAAAGATGTACATAGGTGATATGCAAATACCATATACCTGTTTATATAAGGGACTTGAGTATCCATGGGAAGGGTGTGTGTCCTGGAACCAGTCCCTCTCAGATACTGAAGGACGAATGTATTTAGTAGTAGATTATAGTAGAGCAGCAATTCTCAAAGTCTTTGAACTGAGACTTTTACATTCTTGACTATTGAGGACCCCCGAAGAGCTTTTGTTTATGTAGGGTGTGGTGTGTCTGTCTATATTTACTATATTAGAAGTTAAAGCTGAGAAATCGTTAAAATGTTCATAAATTCATTTAAAAATAACAATAACCAATTAAATGTTAACACTTTTTATGAAAAGTAACTTTTCCTTCATCCAACAATAATTAATGTAAAAGAGTGGCATTGTTTTACATTTTTATAATCTTTTTAATGTTTGACTTAATAGATGATAGCTGGATTCTCATACCTACTTCTGCATCCAATTTTTTACAGTATGTTTTTTGAAATAAATGTAAATCTAGCCTCACACAGGTGGTTAGAAAAAGGAAAAGTATTTTAATATTTTCCAGGTAGTTGTGAATATTCTTCTGTTATACTACATCAAAACTTCACAAGTATCAGTTCTTTGAAGGTTAGTTGCAGTGTGGGATCTGAAGCCATATCAGTGAACTTTTTATAGTACGTTAAAACCATCTGTCTTGCACTTTATTTATTTATTTTTTAATTTTTTGTCTTGCACTTTAAATGAATCTTTTATCCATGCATGATTTTGTAACATCATGAATAGGTCATTTTGAAGATAATGAGTAATGAGAAAATAGTGAGTAATGCAGATCTTCCAAATGTAGACATATTTTGAGATAAAATTTCACTTAAAAATCACAGTTGGTAGAATCACCACTGATGACATCAGAAAAGTATTTACTGATGGTACCGGAAGCTGTAAAGTTCATGGTGGGCAGATGATAGGCTTTCCAAAAATTCTAATTTTCTCATAAAAGCTTTATTATTGGCAACTGATGTTGTTTGGAGAAAAGATCTGCCAAATACTGTAGTCTGCATTACCATAGTTTTGGTCATTTGTTTTCAATTGGAAATGGTACTTAATGAAAAAAGTCCCTAGTTCAGCTTGTAACTGAAACAGTTGCACAAGTACTTTACCTTGGGACAACCATAGTACTTCAGTGGGCAGCAAACGGGTTTCATGTGTATTTCCTCTCTTAAAAAAAAAAGACTTAAGGGTCAAAATTTAATAAAATTTATCATTTTTCCCTGCTTTATCAGAAACATTCAGAGTGCCACTGCCCTGATTGTACTAAGGTGCCAGCAGTTTTACCCACCAGGTCTCTTTGTGCTGTTTGTACAAATGTCAATACAGTGAAAAAAGGCAAATAATGTCTTAGTATTATTGTGACTGTGGTTTTGACCTCATAGAGGCCCTGAGAGGGTCTCAGAATCTGCAGATCACATTTTGAGAACCACGCTATTAGAGTATTAGGGTTTTATGATTAAGATTGCTATTGGTAAAGCAATTTACAGATTCAATGCAATCCCGATCAAATCACCAATGGCATTTTTCACAGAACTAGAGCAAGAAATCTTATGATTTGTATGGAAACGCAAAAGACCCCGAATAGCCAAAGCAATCTTGAGAAGGAAAAATGGAGTTGGTGGAATCAGGCTTCCTGACTTCAAACTATACTACAAGGCCATAGTGATCAAGACAGTATGGTACTGGCACAAAAATAGAAAGGAAGATCAATGGAATAGAATAGAGAACTCAGAAGTAAGCCCAAACACATACGGGCACCTTATCTTTGACAAAGGAGGCATGAATATACAATGGAAAAAAGACAGCCTCTTCAATAAGTGGTGCTGGGAAAACTGGACAGCTACATGTAAAAGAATGAAATTAGAACACTCCTTAACACCATACACAAAAATAAACTCCAAATGGATTAAAGACCTACATGTAAGGCCAGACACTATAAAACTCCTAGAGGAAAACATAGGCAGAACACTCTATGACATCCATCAAAGCAAGATCCTTTTTGACCCACCTCCTAGAATCATGGAAATAAAATCAAGAATAAACAAATGGGACCTCATGAAACTTGAAAGCTTTTGCACAGCAAAAGAAACCATAAACAAGACTAGAAGACAACCCTCAGAATGGGAAAAAATAGTGGCCTGTGAAACAACGGGCAAAGGATTAACCTCCAAAATATACAAGCAGCTCATGCAGCTTAATACCAAAAAAGCAAATAACCCAATCCACAAATGGGCGGAAGACCTAAATAGACATTTCTCCAAAGAAGACATACAGATGGCCAACAAACACATGAAAAGATGCTCAACATCACTCATCATCAGAGAAATGCAAGTCAAAGCCACAGTGAGGTATCACCTCACACTGATCAGAACGGCCATCATCACAAAATCTGGAAACAACAAATGTTGGAGAGGGTGTGGAGAGGGTGTGCACTGTTGGTGGGATTGTAAGTTGGTACAGCCCCTATGGAAAACAATTTGGAGGTTCCTTAAAAAACTACACATAGAACTACCATATGATCCAGTCATCCCACTCCTGGGCATATACCCAAAGAAAACCATAATCCCAAAAGAAACATGTACCATAATGTTTATTGCAGCACTATTTACAATAGCCAGGACATGAAAGCAACCGAAATGCCCATCAACAAATGAATAGATAAAGAAGATGTGGCATATATATACAATGGAATATTACTCAGCTATAAAAAGGGATGAGATGGAGCTATATGTAATGAGGTGGCTAGACCTAGAGTCTGTCATACAGAGTGAAGTAAGTCAGAAAGAGAAAGACAAATACCGTATGCTAACTCACATATATGGAATCTAAAGATGGTACTGATGAACTCAGTGACAAGAGTGGGGACGCGGATGCGGAGAATGGACTGGAGAGCTCGAGGTTTGGGAGGGGGCGGGGGGTGGGGGGGGCTGGGGCGAAGTGGGAGAGTGGCTCGGACTTGTATGTACTACCAACTGTAAAATAGATAGTCAGTGGGAAGTTGTTATATAACAAAGGGTGTTCAACTCGAGGATGGAAGATGCCTTAGAGGACTGGGAGGAGGAGGGTGGGGGGGACTCGAGGGAGGGTGGGGGAGGGAGTTGAGGGAGGGAGGGAATATGGGGATATGTGTATAAAAACAGATGATTGAACTTGGTGTACCCCCCAAAAAAATAATAAATAAATTAAAAAAAAAAAGCAATGGCACAAAAAAATAAAATAAAATATTTAACAGCAGTCAGAAAGTATCCTGATGAACCCAGCTGTGGCAGGCATTAACTCCTCAGATTCTTACTTTCAAGCATATCTGGTGTCTTAAGAAAGGGGGAAAAAAGAAAGATTGCTGTTGGTAAAACCTTAAGTATTGTTTGTTTATAGGTAGGATTTTTTTCTTTGAGATTAAAGAATTGTTGGAATTGTGATAAGTAGCATGTGTGGAAATGTCCACTAACTAGTGGTTATAATTCTTAGTGCTGTCAGGTTTTGCTCATATAAAATTTGCTATGTAAACAGATTCCATCATAATTTATAGTCAGACTTGCCAATAGATTGTTCCGCCCCGCCCCCCACGGTCTTCCTATACTGTAAAAATTCATAATGTAAAAGACTAATTTTTAATATAAATTATAATTAGTTCATCCAGGTGCCATTTAAGTTACAATTTATTACTGCTTCTTTGAAATTGCCTTAATAGAAATAAATCTAATTTGTAATGTAAAGCAGATTAAGCTGGGGTAGTGGTTCACACTTGTTTTCAGTTTGAGAATTCAGTTCTTAAGTGTACAGTAAAAAGAAAAAAACTTTCTATTATGGAAAATTCACATATAACCAAAGTAGACACAGTGGTATAGTGAACTCTCACTTAGAAGTTTCACGAATTATCCCTCGTGGGCAGTTCTGTTTCATTTATGCCCCATTCACTTCCCTTGTTACCCTTCCCCCTCCAGTTATTTTGAAGCAGATTCCAGACATCAGTCACATCATTTCATTGTTAAATAATTCAGAATGTATCTTACAAAAATAAGAATTAAAGGTTATAACTTAAGAGAAAAAAGCCATTATATCTTGGTTTCTCTTAAAAGTAATATACTAACAACTTATTAGTGCTTAATAGAAATGTTCGTAACTTTTTTTAAAAAATAAATTGGTGTGTTCTTTGTCTAGAGGTGCCTAATGTATTAGATGAAACACTTTTGGGGGTGAATGTTTTTTCCTTGAGCTTTTCTGCCAGTTTACCTTGGTCACTGGACTCTCATTGTGATTATGCTACTAGACATTGCAGAAAAATCAATATGGATGAGTTGGAGCTTTGAAATTACTTAAACATTTGGTTTTTTCCAGGATGAAGAGACTCGACACAGCCTTGAGTGCATCCAGGCCAATCAAATCTTTCCCAGGAAGCAGCTGATCCGGGAGGATGAGAATCTTCAGGTAATTTTAGACCACTTTTGATTGTGAAATAAGTATTAAGCATCATAGTAACAGTGAAGCAGAGCTAATGGATTAAAGTAATGTATTGGGTTTGCCAAAAAGTGCCTTCGGTTTTTAAGTAAAAATAAAAGACACATTTTTCATGTTCACCCACAACTTTATTGAGCAATGTATTCACCCTTTTGTTCCACTACCTTCTGCCATTTTTCAGGCAACTTCATAATTCCATCTTCCCAAAACTTTTTATCTTTTTGAGCAAAGAACTATTCCAGGTGCCTTAAACAGTCTTGCAGGGAATTGAAATTTTTTCCATTAAGAGAATTTTGTAAAGACCTGCATAAATGGAAATCCGAAGGTGAATGTCTGGTGAATACGTCGGATGAATCAGAGCTTCCCTGCCAAGCTGTGGCAGTTTTTGCCTGGTCATCAAAGAAATGTGCAGTCTTGCACTATCCTGATGAAAGAGTATGCATTTTCTGTTGACTAATTCTGCATGCTTTTCGTCAAGTGCTGCTTTCAGTTGGTCTAATTGGGAGCAGTACTTGTTGGAATTAATAGTTTGGTTTTCCGGAAGGAGCTCATAATAGAGGACTCCCTTCCAGTCCTACCATATACACAACATCCCCTTCTTTGGATGAAGACCGGCCTTTGGTGTGGTTGGTGATGGTTCATTTTGCTTGCCCGGTGATCTCTTCTGTTCCACATTATTGTAAATATCCATTTTTCATTGCTTATCTTAATTTTTAAAAAAAACAGCATTTTCATTATGTTTTAGTAGAGAATGGCATGCAGAAATATGGTCAAGGAGGTTTTTTCTGCTTAATTTATGTGGAACGCAAACATCAAAGCGATTCACATAACCAAGCTGGTGCAAATGATTTTCAGTGCTAGATTTGGATGTTTTGAGTGTGTCCGCTATCTCCCGTGTGGTATGAACTTGATTTCAGTTAATGTCTCGATTTGATCACTATCAACTTCAACTGGTCTACCTGACCATGGAGCATCGTCCAGTGAGAAATCTCCAGTATGAAACTTCTCAAGCCACTTTTTTTTAAAAATTTTATTTATTTATTTATTGGCTGCATTGGGCCTTCGTTGCTGCACACGGGCTTGCTCTAGTTGTGGAGGGGAGGGCTACACTTCATTGTGGTACATGGGCTCTTCATTTTGGTGGCTTCTCTTGTTGTGGAGCACGGGCTCTAGGCCTGCAGGCTTCAGTAGTTGTGACACACAGGCCCAGTAGTTGTGGTTCACAGGCTCTAGAGCACAGACTCAATAGTTGTGGCGCACGGGCTTAGTTGCTCCATGACATGTGGTATCTTCCTGGGGCAGGGATGGAACCCGTGTACCCTGCATTGGCAGGTGGATTCTTAACCACTGCGCCACCTAGGAAGTCCCTGCAAACCACTTTTGACATATTTGATCAGTCACAAAACCTTCTCCACACACTGCACAAATCTTTTTTTGTGTTTCAGTTGTGTTTTTACCTTTCTTGAAATAATAAAGCATAATAGGCTGAAAATGTTGCTTTTTTCTTAAAAAAAAGAAATATTAAATATTAATTAAAAATATTAGTTTTAAAAATATTTCTTAAATATTAAAATGGCTACTCAAAATTTCACCATTTTTATGTATTTTTTTAAAAATTAATTATTTATTTTATTTATTGGCTCTGTTGGGTCTTTATTGCTGTGCGAGGGCTTTCTGTAGTTGCGGAGAGCGGGGGATACTCTTCATTGCAGTGCACAGCCCTCTCATTGTGGTGGCCTCTCCTGTTGTGAAGCATGGGCTCTAGAGTGCAGGCTCAGCAGTTTTGGCACACAGGCTTAGTTGTTCCGTGGCATGTGGGATCTTCCCAGACCAGGGCTCGAACCCGTGTCCCCTGCATTTGGCCGGCGGATTCTCAACCACCGCTCCACCAGGCAAGCCCTGATGTCTTTTTTTAAAATGCACGCTGATATAACAGCTGTCACATTACAGTCTATCAAAATTGTTTCGAATGAAGTTCAAGACAACTAAGTGCTACTAGAGCCATCTTAAGGAAAAAACTGAATGAACCTTTTGGCCAACCCAATACTATATATAGGAAAATACATATTAGAAAAAGAAAAAAAAAATACATATTATTTTTTCCTAAACCATATACACATGATAGAAATGTAAGCTGGAAAACATCTCTTCTTTTAGAAAGACTTTTCTTTTTTCCTGAGAAGAAAATGTCCAGCACAGAGATGATTGTCTCTATGTCATTCCTCTGTAGTCTAGAATATGAATAACTGGATTTTTTAATCTTGAATCTCATGGGTATAAATGCATCCTCTTTAGGTCCCTTACCCATTTATGTACTGTTTTGAGTGACAGTGTTTATCATCCATTCACCTGACCTCTGAACACTTTGCTTTACGGCTTCATAACTCTGAAGGGTTTCTTTCGTTTTTAAGGTTCCTTTCCTTGAACTTCATGGAGAAAGCACAGAGTATGTGGGCCGTGCTGAGGATGCTGTCATTGCCCTTTCTAATTACAGACTTCACATCAAGTTCAAGGAGTCGCTCGTTAATGTAAGTGATCATCAACTGTTCTTCCACTGAAGTAGATGCAGAAAGGAAGTATTCAATAAAAAAACTTGTTCTCAAAGGGAGGAGTGTTGTATGGGGTTTGGTGCAAAAACATTGTGTGCTCTGCTTTTCTCTCACTTAATTTAAGCACTCAGGGACATTAGGTTAGCAAGCAACTCTTATGCTGGATTTAAAATGATACATGTAGTTGTCAGCTAAGGTGTCCATTGTCTAGTGATACTGCATGATTTGCAGTAGGTAATGCTGTATCATTAAGCTTTGTCAGGGTGCAAAGGCTGTGTAGGCTTTTATTCCTCAATTTTTAGTAGTTACTGACTGCCTCAGTTGAGAGAATTTCCTGGACCATAATGTCAAATGACGAGATGTACTTTGAGCTCAGTGCAGACCTCCATTACAGGATGAAGTTACTCTAATGGCTCCTTAGTGGTATATGTATAGGTGTTAAGTATAATGTTTATTTGCATAATGGACTATATATTGCTGAATAGAAGGAACGCTCTCAATTTTCAAGTGCATTTACCCTTCTCAGTTATGAGGGTATTCTCAGTGAACTGGTTCTTCCAGCTTGCCGTCATTAATAATTTTCAGTAAACATGCCTTTCACCACAGAAATGTGAAAGTTCATGTATTTCAACCAAATGAATGCCTTCTTCCTTCCTCACTGGACAGTGTTGTGGCTTTTTCCGCTTTGGTTCTAGCACAAAGAAGTATATTATGACATCTTATAAAAGCTCAGGACTATACTTTCATTCAGATTGTGTGCTTTGGGGTTCATTTTGGGATTCTTAGAAAAAGTTTATTTTACCCGGCCATCAAAAGTTACTCAATTCTTTCACCATATTTTTCCCTTGTCAGGACTCAGATGGCTGACATTTTCTTTGTGGTTGGCATTTATTATTTTAGTATTTATTATTATTCTTTGTAGTTAAGCATTTACATCCAGGAATCATTGTGGCCTGAATTCCTTCTGGCTTCTCGATTTGGGCTATGATTATAGCTATTATGTTAGTTTTCTGTTTGTCAGCTAAAAATACACACTGGATTCATCAAGGAAAGAAACACGTTGTGCTTTCTTACCATATAGCACTGTATTCAGTAGGGTCCATTTGGAATTGGATGGCCATAATAGGAGGGGACAGAATGGAATCTCCTGTAACATCCCAGCAACCAGACATTCCCTACCAGCTACTGGGGAAATAATGACAGTAATAATTAGTAGAATTGCCCAGTTTAATTTTGTGTCTAAATGCCTAGAATTGATGAAATTGTAATTAAATTGCATATGGAGGTAATATAACTTCATATTGCATTTTTCCATACAGTCCTCTGTCTCTCAGCTTTTTGGTTTATGGCCAAGTATTTCAGAGACTATTTTTAGATCTGTTTCGGAATAGGGTCTGTGGGAGAAAAAGCATCAATTTGATCATGTCATTCACCAGCCTAAAGCCCTTCAGTGTTTCTTTACTACTTCTAAGATGACATTACTTAGCATGGTGTGATCCTTGGTCCCTGACAGCTTTTCTGTCTCAGTCTTTTCCCCCTTCTTCCCTTTGTATTGGTAAAACCACCCTCCTTGGACTTC
This sequence comes from Hippopotamus amphibius kiboko, assembly GCF_030028045.1. NCBI lineage: Eukaryota > Metazoa > Chordata > Mammalia > Artiodactyla > Hippopotamidae > Hippopotamus > Hippopotamus amphibius. The sequence goes on along the minus strand of NC_080193.1, from coordinate 4,523,467 downwards.
TCAGACGTACTTTACACCTCAGAGTTCTCTCTTCTCCTACCCAGGGAACTTCTCTTCATCTGTCAAAACCCAGTACTGGTGATAAATTCTTATGTGAAGCTTTTCTCAATCTCAGTTCCCTCCCTGACAGTTTATTACCCTTTCTTCTGGCTTTTTCTGTATCTTGAACACACTTTTACAACATTTACCAGATACATTGTAATTTTTTGTCTATTCATCTTTGTACCGTCAGAATCCAGTGTGTTTACTGGTGCCATGGTATTCAGTAAATATTAAGTGAATTGAAGTTAATAGGGGTTTGAAATAGATTTTAGACCATTTTAAAACCCCTTTTGGGTTTAAAGCTCATTTTAAAACATTCTTCTGTGTAAATAAGCCTGTGTCATCTTTGTCTCTAACAGTAGGAGTATGAGTAGGTTGTTTACTGGGATTGTTGGTCCCCCATTGTGATTGAGATACAGTGCTTAAGATAACTTAACCCTGTTCTTATTTTGACCCATTTTTTCACCTAAAAGTGTTTTCCATTTAGTATTATAACCCTCTGAGGTATAGAGCCTGCATGTCACTTTTTAAAAAGCCCAAGATAATAGCTTTGCACAGAAAAATGGTTGTGCAAAAGTATTTTGGCATTGTAGTGACTTTAAATATTTCAGGTTCGGAGAGACTAAGAGTTCTTCATACAAATAAGTTAATCACATCACGGTTAGTTGTAAGGTTCCTGAAACTTGTGGTTACACCAGGAAACAATGGCTCCTCCTACACTAGGTCCTCCCTCAGCAGATGAATATTTCAGTAAAATATGTGAGATTAAGAGACCCCCTTCGCAAAGGTTATTATATGTAAATCAAACATTAATCAACCATCAAAACCCAAATGTGCCAGTATATATTGTGGCATGCTCCAGTTTGCATTATTTTGTATGCTTTTAAATCAACACATTTAGCACTTTAGAAAATGACTTACCATCAATAGCTACCCCATATCATATATTCTCTTTTAATTTCACAGCACATTGAGATACATCGTTGCTTTCATGCACACATATTCACTGGATATCAAGTTTCCAATTTCTAGGGTAAAGAACCTCTGTAGTACAGTTCATTTGTAGCACTTAAGGTATGAATTGCTTCCACTCTGTGCTTTTCCCAAACTATATTTTTACATATGTACAGGTATATTTCTTTGCTCAGCTAATTTATAAGCGGTAAGTGTTCAAGTGGAGTTCATGAAATTTTAAAACAATTCTTGTTGTGTAATTCAATAGACCGCCTCTCAATCTGCTGCTTGTGAAATCCCAGTAAGTAGCATGAGAATTCTAGGCGGTTGTTGCACTTGTGCTTGGAACAAACTGGTTTTGAGTGTAAGATGCTCACCTGGCAAATCAGCAAAGTGTGTCCTCTCTGCATGAGTCCCTTCCCTCGTATTAGACAAAGTTCTAGTAGTTTCCTACGTGAGGACAGTTTATGGCATGGGGATGAGGCCTCACAGTTTAAAAATAAGCGGATGGAATTGTGACCTTCGAAAAATGTAAACTGAATTTTAACCAGAAATAATTTGTAAAGTCAACATTAGTATTTAAAAGGACGTTAAAGCTTCCGTTTCCAGACTGGTCTGTTAATGCTTTTTAGGAACAAGCTGAAAGTATACTTGGAAACACCTTCCTTAGCATTTTCCCACATTTTTTCCATTGCCTAACTGTTGTACATCAAATATCTTTATTCCTCAAGCATCAGAAGGAGGTTATGGTTAACAATGCACTTTGGCTTTAGCATTCATAAATCAGAAGAGGCTTCTGAAACCAGCGCTGGAAGAGTATCTTGTAAATACCAGAGGTGAACAAAAAAGAGTTTGGGTCTTTAACCTGTGACAGTCGTCTTCTTCTGACTGGTTTTTAAATCATGAGAGTTAGAGCCCAGATATTCCACAGTGTGTTACAGATTATAGGTTAAGACTCATTACGTTATTTTCACTCTGTTACTGCCATTTTTATCTCACACGTGTATGCAGAATTAGTACTTCCCATTCAGGCTATAAAAGCATTTGTTTTTAAAAGGTATACATTATTCCACTTTTAAATTCTGGTGCTTGCAAATATTTCTCACACAAACACACACCCACCCAGAATGAATTACGGTAAATATAGTATGATGATATAAAATTCCCTCTGGAATGAGACAGTACTGTGAATCTTTTATACTTGTGCATGTCTGTTAAGTTTTTAAGCTGCTGCTCTTCTGCTTTTTTGGATTGATGCTCTTATGAGTTTTGGTGTACATGATGTAACTTTTGACCTTTTGAGGAATTGATTAACAGCACTGAGTGTGTTTGATGTATTTTGAGCATGAGTTTGGTGGGTTTTATAAGAGGAAAACACTGTAATGGGAGATAGAATTGCCTGGCAGGTGGAAGGCAGAGGAAAAAGGAGCAAAAAGAAAATGAGTTACTACAAAACATTGAATCAGTGGGTCACAGAGGATTTCAATATGGCTTTAGATTTCTTACAATTGTCTCTAAGGAATCTTGGTTTACATTCTGTTTTCCTTGTGAAGATCCTTGGTGAAGAGGCTACTTAATTGTGAAAGAAAAACTAAAGTAGAGCTCACACAGAAGGGAATGGCATTCTTGGAGGAAGAAAGAAAGGAGCACCATATATAATGGAAGGACCCTGAGCTAGAGGACAGCCATGGATTCTGGTCCTGACTTTGCCACTAGCTTTAGTGTAGTGGCTTAACTTTCCTGGGCTATACAGTGGTCTGGCTCTTGCATCTGTAATTCTTTGCTTATGAAGTTGAATATTGGGTATGTCTAGTGATGAAAGTTGAGAAACTGAAATCAGTGGGCTTGCCTTTAAAAAAGTAGAAAAGCTTATTATGTTTTGGTTGAATGTATGAAGAGGAAAAGAAGGCTAGCTCTGCCTTTTTAGAAGAGGAGGCGATTGGGACAGGGCAGGGTGGGGTGGTGGGGCGTGCATTGAGCAGTAACATTGAGTTGAAAGGGGAAGAAAAAAGAGATGTTCATTTGATACAAAATCAGGTATTTCTCTTTTATGTGCTTTTTCTTGCTGTATATTAAACTTCCTTGCATGTGACAATCTGCATGATTATTAAAATCTGCTATTTTCTGTATCTATGACATGAGTACACATGGTTGTTTCTGGTAACTTGCTGTATACTAGCAACTAGTATTTTTATCCTTCTTCCTTAAATTTGCAATGTTAAAATATATGAAAAATTGTATATTGAAAGAATTTAGGTAGCAAATGCTTTGCACGCTCTGAGGTGTTGCATACCTGTATTTTGGGAGTCTGGACATAGGCTCTTGGGCTCTAGATCAGTAGCAGTGATGTAAAACTTACTTGTTCTTTGCAGCAAAATAGCACAGGCTGGTCCACTCCCTCCAGCCACTGCTAATAGCATTAGTTGGTTTTCAAGTTTTCTAGCTATAAGGAAAGGTGACCAAAGGGGACCTGGGATGCAGGTGACTGCTGAGACAGCACGTGGATTTGTAAAGCTCACTCACTCCACCCCAGGCTCTTCCCATTCCCTGTGCCTGGGACTTCTTAAGTTGTGACCATCCAAGGTTCAGAAAGCAAAGGCCAGTGACATATAGGAAGGTTGCAAGATTGTCCAAGGAAATCAGGAAGCAGGCAGAATTTTGGTTGGTAAAATTTTAGATAATTGAGATTAGAACTCAGGCCTCTTAATTGCCAGTCTGGCAGCGGCCCCCCCCTGCCGCCCATGGGGAGGGGGGTGTGTGCATAGGTTTAAAAACAAAGAAACCTAACACGAGTCTGTTACAGAATACCCAGAGGACTGGCCTGAGAACAAATCAGTGTCCTCTCCTGATCTATTAATCTCCTATTACTTCTTCACAATTTAGCCCTACTGATACATTGGTTTTTTTTTCCTTCTTAGATGCACAGGTCTTGAGAGAATTTTTAGCTGCGTCAGCTCCAGTTTCTCACAGCACCTTGCCTTTAAGGACTTAAACAAAAACAGAGGGCCAAAGCTCCTTTTTTTTTTTTTTCCCCTCAGCACACAGACAAGAATTCTTAGTCTTTCTTTTACTCCTGGTGCCCTTATAAGTGTAAGGGAATTTTGTAGATTAATCAAGAAGGCTCTAGTCCTGAGGTAGAACTCCCAGCCATTACCTGAATAATATTATTTTGCTTTCTTCTCTTTTCTTATCCCTGCCCCAGTTTCTGTTTGTTTGTCTAGAATGTCCAGCATTGGGCTTCTTTTTGATCTCCACATCCTTGTTCTGAGAGTTCTCAGCTGACTCTGGCAACTGCATGGTGGGGCAGGGTTTGCCGGAAGCCTGTTTCTGAAACTGGCTCAGCTAACAGGAGGGCCACCCTGTGCAAGCAGCACTCTCTTGTTCCTGTCTGTGCTGGAAGACTCTGCCTCCTTCGCATGCAAAACACGAATTGTTGGAATGCTCCTTACAACTCCCAGAGCCACATTTTGGTTGGGCTTGATACAGTGTAAAAAGACCCTTTTCTAAAGAGTGAGATTATCTACTATTATTTTTGCCAGGCTCTTTAGAAGTTTTGGAAATTGCTTTTTGAAGCCAGGGATTGAGTCAGGATAAGTTGAGGGACAGAGGGAGGATCCTAATGACAACTTGAGGATTTGTCACCCTGTTCAGATGGTTTCCCTCTGATCTGCTTGCCTTCTTTGATCCTTCTTCTCCACTGTCGTACTTACCCTGTTTAGTAGTCTGCTGACCAGACTGGCAGGGAGAGAACCATCCCAGCTTACTCATACCTTGAGCCCCACTTGGCAAACAGGGCTCCTTAGCTTGTCTTTTGAAGCAAATTAGATGTAGCTCATTAGGCCCCTGCGAGACCTGCTCCCTCCTCCTTGATACCTATTCTGCTGAGCAGAGAACCTGACCAGCAGCTCTGTCTACTGTCTTGTCTTTTCTATGCAACCTGTAGGCAGTTCAGACCTCCAGTCTTTTTCAAGATGTTCCTTTGCTGACACAAAGGCACAAGCCCACTTTGTCATTTGGGGCAAGTGACAGGTGATAGTCCCACTAGCATCTTGATCTGCAGCTTTTTTCTGTCAACAAGACAGGATAACTATTCTGGTTCCCTTTAACTTCTGTGTCATCACAAATCAGCACTTTGAGAGATGAGCTTGTAAGTTTGTTGCTGGAGAGAGGACGTATTTGCCTGTTCTTTCAGACGTGGTGCCTCCTCTTCATTTGTTGTCTTTGTGCTATTACGTGACTTGAGGGTATGATTAGAGATTGAGAAAGGGAAACCCTAAATCATCCAGTAAATCACTTTAGTGCTATAGATTCAGATGAATATGCAGTTCTGTGCTTCTTTCTTCTGTAAGGCTTTATAATCACTCTTGTTGGACTCATTGAGGAGAACTGCAAGGTCAATGCCTTTTTGACTAAGGGAACTTCATCTTTTTTTAATTGCAGGTTCCATTACAGCTTATAGAAAGTGTTGAATGCCGAGATATATTTCAGCTTCATTTGACTTGCAAAGACTGCAAAGTTATCAGGTATGTGATGTGTTTATGCTGTTGTTCAGTGTGGAAAATACTTTTTAAGGGATGGATCCATGACTTGATAACAGAAAAACAGCTTTTGAGGGTCAGCCTAGTTAGGAGTATTTTCTCAGTAGTTAGTCCCTGAAATATTTTATCTTTAGGCTACTTTGCTATTAGAAAGATATTTTTTATTTGGACATAATTTTAAATTTACAAAACAGGCGCAAACATAAAAATAGTGAAGAGCACTAGTATTGTTAACATTTTATCCCATTTGCTTTATCGTTTGCAGGGAGGTGTGTGTGTCCACGTGGGGTGTGTGTGTGTGCACATGTGCGCTTGTATGTGAAATTCTTGTTCTGAAAGATTTGAAAGAAAGTTACATAATCATGGCTCTTTGCCCTGAAATACTTTAGTGTGCTTTCTTAAGAATAGGAATATTTTTTTATGAACCACAGTATCATTGTCAGCTTCACAATTTTACACTCATGATACTTTTATCCAGTCTACTATCCATGTTCCGTTTATGTCAGTTGACCTAATAATAATGCCCTTTATATCCCCTACCTTGTTCAGAACAGGATCCAGTCAAAGTCATATATTACATTTAGTTGCCATGATTCTATAGCTTTCTTTAGTCTGGAACATTTTCCACCACCTTTCTTTTATGACATTAACATTTTGAAGAAAAATCTTTTATCATAATAGAAAGTTTCTTATTTTGTTTCTGGTGTTTCCTTGTGGTTAAATTGAGGTTGTACATTCTCAGGTGGTATATTGTGTGTATGAGGTGTGTATCTTTTTTGGGAGATTGTATTATAGTTGGAAGCAAACAGTGTCCATCTCTCCCTTACTGGTGATGTTAGTTTTGGTCGCTCTTGTCAAGGAGTCAGCTGCTTTCTGTGTGATTTCTGTATTTTCTCCCTTGCAACTCATCAGCAGTCTGGGAGGCACTTTAAGACACTACAGATGTCCTGCTTCTCATCACGTTTCTCCAGTGTTGGCTTTTTCTGATCTAATCTTTACTATAATGGTTGAAAAGTGATGCCTGCATTGCATTTTAAATTTAGTAGCTCTACCAGTTTTTTAATCCCCCAAGTTTTTGCTGTCTTTCTTTGACCTGTTCTGGAGTGCCAGTAAACAGTGTGTGGGTATATTGATGAGCCACGCTGATTGGGACAAGGGAGAGGTTTAAGCGACCTCTTTAGTTTTTTTATTTTATTTTTATTGGGTAGAGTTGATTCCTCCTTGGTTTTAAGGTAAATATTTAGGTTGCTTTTTAGCCATTGAGATTTGGCTTGCTGGTTGTAACTCACAGTTTAAAATGCTTGCTTATTAATTACTCAGTTTTAAATACTGCACTTAAAAAGATAAAGTATTTTTTACACTAATTATTTTAACCTCCTGGTTATATATACTGAAAATTGTACTTGATAATAGAATCATTTTGTTCTCTACATGGTCAAAACTGAAAGTTTCAGTGTAATATATCTTATTTTCGATCTAAAGTTGCCGATTTATTCTAATTGCTAAATAAATTTTGAGATTATTTCCTAATTGGCTAAAAGTAGTACTGTGAACTATTTTTGAGTTGCTGTAATGTGTCATAACAAAACAAAAAGAACTTCTTTAAACATATTTCTTGACCATGACCACCATAAAGCTTTGGTGGAAGAAGTAGAATAAAACTCTATTCCTGGAAGAGAATGACTGACTGCCATTTTACTTTAATAACTGTCATTAATCAATCACAGGAAGAGATTTTATTAGTCTAAAAAAATAAGTTTTCCACATGTCCAGCTTTCTTCTTCTTCTTAACATTTTGCATCATTGGCTAAAATTTGTTGGACATTTTTTTTTTTATTATAAATCATAAACATTAGACCACCTCTAATGCTTTTTTGACTGTAGTTATTTTACTGTGAGTAGGCACTCTTAAAATTGTGGCTTCCCTTAGGTTTCAATGTCAGCTGTCTTCTGATTACATTTATACTTATTTGGTTTTACAAAGGTGTCAGTTCTCAACCTTTGAGCAGTGTCAAGAGTGGCTTAAGAGACTGAACAATGCAATCCGACCCCCTGCTAAAATAGAAGATCTCTTCTCATTTGCATACCACGCTTGGTGCATGGAGGTCTACGCCAGTGAAAAAGAGCAACATGGAGACCTGTGCAGGCCAGGTAGGCCTTTCTAAAATGTGCAGATGGTGGCTTTCTTGAATTACTGCTTGAGATACCCTTAACATCGAATGGGACTCCTAAACATTCATGTATTTAATCAGTGTGCTTTTCACAGAGCACCTAGCATGTGCCCATCATTTTCTGAGCTCAAGAGAAGATGTTTCCTGCCTTTCAGGGGGAAGGAGAGAACCCTAGACTTGGCATCATAATTTACGGAGCCTGGCTAAAAATGCCTAGTGTACGTGTGTTACGGAAGCCTAGTGGAAGGGAGCCACGAGTGTTGTGTATGTGTTTGCAAAGCCTTCATGTTAGAAGTGGCTTTTGAGTAGGCTTTGAAGGTTGAATAAGAGTTCATTGATAATGAAATGGGGAAAACTTTAGAGCAAGTAGCATGAACAGTGGTGTGAGGTTAGGCCACAGAATAATGGGTTATAAAATGTCCTTTTGCTCTTTGAATTTTCAGATCATAGATTACCTCTTGTCACCCTTTTCATCACATAGATGATGAAATAGAGGTCCAGAGAGGCCGGTGACTTTTCTCAGGACAAATAAAGAAGTTGAACCTATAGTGGAACACAGGCTTCCTGATTCCTCATGAAATCTTGGTCATATACACTGTCTTTCTCCCTCAAAAAATGGCTTTGACCAAGTTCATGTTGTTCATGTTGTTTCTCTGTGTGTAGTTTTCTATAAATTGTATGTTGCCATAATAAATAGAACTTTGCTGGTCCAGCACTGAATCTTTAATGTGTCCAGCTTGGAAGCAACAGCTTGAATTCCTAAGCAGTGAAACATTGTGCGCTTCCTTCCAGTAAAGTTTAGTCTAAAGACTTTTTACTTTAAACCTCAATTTTCAATCCTGAACCTTCAATGTTAACAGTTCTGCCCTGGGTTATTTCCATTGGAGGCTAATCTAGCTACACTTGTATCCCTTTGTTTCCTGGCTCATTTGCTGGTTAAAGCTTTTGGTTCATATACTTAATTAAATTATAGCAAACTTAAACATGTTTTTAAAGATGTTTTAATATGTACTTTTGTTTGACCCTCATGACCTTGTCAAACAGGCAGGATAGGCTGGTGTTTCTGTGTTGGGAGCCAAAGGAATGGGGACTCAGAGGTGAAGCCTGTTGCCAAGTCGCACTGCTAGGCAGTGACAGAGCCAGGACTTGAAGCCAGTTCCCAGCTATTGGAGCTGACTGTATAGGGTGCTGTGGATACAGAGATGAAAAACAGAGGCACCTGCCCTTGTGGAGCCTCAGGGAAAGCCTCAGGACTCCAGGCTTTCCACAAGCCTGGTCAGCCAGTGGAACCCAGCGTCATTCACAGGAGTCACTCACACCAGCCTTGGAAGGTGATGAGAATGTGCCTAAGCTGTCTCTCACTTCACTCCCTTATCCATTGTGTCTTTTTCCTTCTTTATATGAGATGCCATTGTATTTTTATTTTTTTATTTATGGCTCTTTTCAAGTTTTTTTGAGTTTTTAAAAAAATAATGTTTACATGCAACGAAATGCCAAATCTTACATGTATATTTGCTAAATTTTTAGCCATTACATCTTATTTATTAGATTTTTAATCTCTGCCATCTCCTAGGATAATGAAGTTATTGAATGTATCTTGCTGTATTATGTTGTATAAGAACTTTAAAGCTTTTAACTCCAACCTATTTCTCTCACAACCACAGACTAAAAATTCATCTTTAGATGATTCTTTTTTCCCTTGATAATTTAGTTTCTTTAGGATTTGAGTCAGCTCTTATTAGAGTATTCCTAATATGTGTCAGGTCAGAACTTAACTCCTGTCTATTAATTATGGATGGCTTTGTCCTAAGCTGAGATGATTTTGGTCCCCAGGCTTTTCCCTTCTTGAAGATATTTGGTATTCATTGGCCACGAGGACACCCACAGTTTCCTGTCTTTTCATGGGTTTGTGATGAATGGAGGCATTTGAGGGGTAAAATACTGATTTAGGAACTAGAAAACCTGAATTCAAACCTGCACTATGTTTAATTTTAAAAATAATACTGGGCAAACCATTTATCCTCTCTCTACTTTAGTTTCCTTTGTTCTTCAAAGTGGGACATTTTTCTTCTTCCTGCTGAAGCTGATCTGGATATTCTGAAGATCAAATCTGTTAATGTTGGAGAGTTCAATTTAGTAAATGTTTGAGTGCCTCATATGTGCCATGCTTGTGAAAACATTTTGGAAATTATGAATATACAAGATGATCCATTGTAACTGATTGGAACTTACTCTTTGAGTAAAGGTTGTATTTTCTTTTCAATATATACATTCCACACTGAAGTCAACCTGCTACAACCCACATGCAGTCTTATTGTACTTCCATGACTTGGTTGGAGTGTGTGTATATATGTATGGCTTTTTCCTTTTATATATTTTCACTGTGGAGTACAGAGGAAAACTTGCTCTTAAAAAATACTGTGGTGGCATTTTTAAAGGCGGTCAACCTGGTTCTTCTGTCTCCACCTGATATCGTTGAGTGATGGTAGTAGCTACAGCATTACTCACCAATTATGAGCAGACCAGACAGCCACATTCTTTTATGTCATCTTTAGGTGAGACAGCATATTGCAAAGTCATGGCGTTCTATAATCTGCCCTAACACATGAGATCACAAGCATAGACTCTGAAGGGTGAAAGTTAGTTTAGCCTTTCAGAAGTTAATACAACTTTTTATGGATTCTTCTCTGGCTAACCTGTTAAGAGTAGAATGTGTCAGGGAGGAGGGAAATGGGAAAACTACATCATTGCCTTGTATTCATATAAATCTTAGTTTCTGACTGTTGAACCTGTCATAGATAAGCCAGCCATACTGTGGCCATAGCTCTTAAACTGCTTTGGAGAAAGTTTCCACATTGCTATTGGAGTTCATTGTAAACCACTTGACTCTGCTCTTAGCCCCATTTTAAACTAAGAATGGACTAAAGCTTAAAGCTTCTCTCCTGTATGCTCAATGTCCTTCTCATTTTAGCCGCCTTCTTGGTGATTGTTCTATACTTTAGCATTAATCTGGAGTCCTGAGAGATGACTGGGCAATTGAGGTGCTAGTTTAGTAGCACCAGACCCGTGTCTCTGACCTCTCTTCTATGAAATGCCCATTAAGCATATTTTAATTAACCATGTACAGCATGACTCTGGGTCATATACTGTTTTGCAGCTGCCTGTTTAGTATAAAGTGAAAGCCCTGTCAGCAGAGGCTGTTTTCTGAGTTTGAATGCAGTCCAATAAGTGTACATCTAGACAACTGTACTAGGACCTTTGTTCATAGAAAAGAAGAATTCTTCCCTCCATCTTTGAAAATCTGGGGGGCCTAGTTTTCACCTTCTCTGACTTTCATACTGTTCCTCCTCAGAACCTGGGTAAGGGCCTGGCCCTTCTATCCCAGGCCTTTAAGTTGTGTATAATTGTAGGCTTGAATACTCAAAATTACCTGGGGAGCTAGACATTTGGGGGGAAAGTTTTTTTAGACTGCTGGTTGACTCTGTGGCTATGATTGAGGGATTTACTGCTTTAAAAAAGTTTTTATTCCCATTAAAATAAGAATTGCTGGACTGTTTGTAGTATAAGACACATAAAATGTTAAAAAGGCACAGATCCTCATTTAGGGAAGGGGAAGGCACACAGGAAGAGTCGAAATGGAAATATAAAGCCAAACGAATAAATTGGGGGTATTACAGCACATTTAATTTTGAATCAGTGGAGACATGAGGATTCTGAGAGGGGAGTTAAGGGAAATCCAGCAATATATGTGCTTGGCATGCACTTTCCTGGCGGAATAAACACAAGTGAACTTCTAACACAGTTTAGCAAAAGCCAGTTGAATTACTCATGTATGTAAGGTCGTCTGCTAAATTTTTTTCAAGCAGTGGTTTTCAGACTGTGGGTTGTGATCCACCAGAAGGTCATGAAATCAAAGTTTTAAGAAATGAAATATGAAATGAAACATTTAGGATAGAAAATATCAGTGTTACCATACACATAGTAAGGATGGGTATTGTTTTGTGAAACTTTTTAAAAAATATGTTGTATTGAATTGTGATGGAAAACATTTATTGTGGGTTGTGGTGGTTGGTTTGAAAGTTGAAGTTGAAGTCACTGCTTTAGAGGATACAAAGATAATTAAAACTCATTCTTTGTTCTCAAGGAACTTGAACTAACAGATTTTCTGTGCTCACTACTCAGTTTGTATTTCTTTGTGTGTAGCTCAGAATTTCATGCTGGGAATGGTAATTCTAAGCCCTTCCTTGGGCAGTGGTTCTATGTAGAAAACTGCCTGTCAGGAGGAGGGGGAAGAGGAGGAGGACGTCATTGTTCTTTTGCCAGTGATTATTTAAAAATTTTAGGATCCTATTTAGAGTATCTATATGTTTAAGATAGAGGCACTAATGTAAATGACCATTAATTAAAATATCTTTACCTTTTGCAAAGACTTGGAGCTGAATCCCAGGTTGGGAAAAATTGTCATTAATTAATGGTCTTGGAAGTTGCCATAGTTTTACAGCTTTTATATTGGGATTATAAGTGAAAGACTCCCTGTCTAGAATTATTGATGGTCACCATTCCTTGCAGTTTGTAGACAGATGGTACACCAATTCAGATAGCTTTTTCCTGTTTGGAAGATTATGTTGCTTTAAAAATTTTTCCAAAATGGGATCGATTCAGTTGATTATTTCTTCCTGCATCTCTGAACCTCATCTTTTTATAGCTCTCCTTCAGGGAACATACAATACCTAGTTTTAAGCTCAAAAAAAGCAGTTTAAATGGGATATAGTATTATAGACTTGTCCTTCATTTAAGTAATTGCTGTTTCCTCTTCTGAAACTCTTATCCCAGGGAGAGCAAAACTTTGGTTACTGGTGTTTTGTGCTTTTGTTATTGTAGTTTCTCCCAGCCCCCCACCAGTATTTATTATACAGCCTGTAACACTGTACATTAGAGGTATTGCTTAATGGTTTGTTTTGTTGTTGATGTTTGTTTGTTTTATAAAATTATTGCTCTAGGACTGTGTTTTCAAGAAAGGAAGTTATTTCAGGTTTTAATGACTTTTATGTTCAGTTCATTTCTGCCTTTGTTGCTCACGGTCTTAAAGAAGAAGAGGCCAAATTCATTAGGGCGAATGTAGGTGGGTTATACTTGTTTGGGGTGAATGTTCTTACAAGTGCTCGGCACTGTAGTTAGTAGTGTGGTATTTCTGGTGGTTTGACCTGATCTGAGCTAGCTATTTGTTGCTTTATTTATTCCATTTCGTGTGAATTATCCATACATTTCACTGTAAAGATGTTAATGTTTGGTTAATGCTGTTGAGATCATTAACCTAATATTATTATATATGCATACCTTAAAATCCAGGAAACTCAAGTTCTGAAATCTGGCTGGAAGGGTTTCTAATGAGGAGTTATAGATCTATACTGCTATTCTTGATGAACTTAACTGATTTTATTTCTTATGTATACCATCAGTCTGAATGTGGAAATAGGAAAGTAGCCAGTAGAGTGATAAGAACATGGGTTTAGGGATCAGACATACCTGCCATAGTAATCACCTCAGTCTCAATTTTGTCCTCTGTAAAATGAGCCCAGTGAAACTACTCTCAAATTTGAGAGTAGTGATTAGATGAGATAATATTAATTCTTTTTTTGTTTTTAAATTTATTTTTAATTGAAGAGATAATATTCTTTTTTAAAAATAAATTATTCATTTATTTATTTTATTTATTGGCTGCATTGGGTCTTCGTTGCTGCACACGGGCTTTCTCTAGTTGCTGCGAGTGGGGGCTACTCTTCGTTGTGGTGTGCAGGCTCCTCACTGCAGTGGCTTCTCTCGTTGTGGAGCACGGGCCCTAGGCGCGTGGGCTTCAGTAGTTGCGACACATGGGCTCAGTAGTTGTGGCTCACGGGCTCTAGAGCACAGGCTCAATAGTTGTGGCACACGGGCTTAGTTGCTCCATGGCATGTGGAATATTCCCAGAGCAGGGCTCGAACCCATGTCCCCTGCATTGGCAGGCGGATTCTTTACCACTGCGCCACCTAGAAAGTCTGAAGAGATAATATTAATTCTTGATCAAAGTTAATTTCGTTTCTTTTTATAGTCTTAATTTGGCAGGAACTTTTTTTTTACTAAGTATGTTATTTATATAGTACCTTTTTAAAAATAACTAAGCAGGGTAGCAATGCTTTCATTCCACCTGTTTTGCAAAATCACATTCATTTCTTCCTTTCTCCTATCTGTCTCTGGTCCCCAGGGGAGCATGTAACGTCAAGGTTTAAAAATGAAGTGGAGCGGATGGGTTTTGATATGAACAACGCCTGGAGGATTTCCAACATTAATGAGAAGTACAAGTGAGTTGTATTTGGTCCCTGTGGACTGTTTGATGGCCACTGCCTTTGCAAGAAACCCCAATTCTCATGTGGCAGAACATTTGAATTTAGACTTTTTCTTTGAAATGGTGTTTTATTTGTTAAAGCTAAACGCGTGATCTTCAGGGTACTTCTTGAGCCTTCTGTTCTCATTGCTATCACTGGAGTGGAAAGAGATTCTTACTTAATAGGATCCTGGAACCTGCCTTTCTATTCCCCTCCAGGCCTCTGTTCTTCTGGCACATGCGTGTCTAGATAATATTGTGCTTACCTGTAGGCAGGCAGTTTCTGCTGTTCTCATCACCACTTGACATCACATTAGAGATAAGATTAGTAATCTCAGAAGCAGTGATAAAATACTCAGGAGTTGGTTTTTACAGTAATTTTACTCCAGATCCTATGAAATAGGCTAAAGTATTATTCTGTTCTTTAATTTGTTGATCTAAAACTAATGTCACAGCAGTGATCATTTAACTATTAGATATTAATGTAACCATTATTAAATATTTCCCATTACTTATTTCCCTAAAAGATAGAAGAACTTTGGTGGGGGAGGACAGTTAACTAATGTGATTTTGGTGATCCAGATTTCTATAAAATGAAAGAAAATTGTCCAGAATTTTAAAATTAACATACCCTCTCCTCTAAAGTTTCCCTGCAGCAGTTGAAGGCATTAAGCACTCTTTTGTCCTTCCAGCTGCCTCACATTATGATAGGTGTTTTCCTGGACTGTTTGTGGGTAGCCAGAGGAGCATTTCATTTTTTGTTGGAAAAACCACAGCTAATTACTATACACAGCTCTTAACATGGACCTTGGCCAAAGAGGTATTATTAAGAATCGGGAGCTACAGACATGTCATACCTTTGCCTGTTCTCAGTGACAAGTCAAATCAAAGCACAGAATCAAGGTGGGCGGGGGGGGGGGGGGGTCCTCAGGGAGCCTGAGGCTGCCACAGGCTTTGTGCACATGTCACCCACCTTTCCTATACTGGAAACTGCTTATCTACAAGTGAGCAGCTCATACTTGCTGAAGAGCTGACTACTAGGTAATGTAATGCTTAGAGAACAAGGAATATAGTCATCAGAATATTGGGTGAAGTAAAACAAAAAAACCTGAATTAAGCTAAGTTTATTGAGAAAAATGTTTGAGTTCAAAAGCCAGTGGTTTTCAAAAATCTCTATTTAATATGGATTTAAAAAATTAATTTCATTGAGTCCATTGTTTCCACTTCAGAACCAGTCTTCAGATGGTTTAGCCTTCATTGAGAAGTTCTTCATACTACCAAGGAAGAATAAGAGCCAGATTTACTCTTAAGTTTAAAACGGGATAAAAGGAACAAGACTCATGGTTAGACTGTTAACTTATAATCCCCGTGTCTTAGGTTATTTTTGGGAGTTTGTGGACAGGTATTAGGAAGATTGTAGAGCTACTCTTGGTCAGTCTCCATTCTCCTGGTTAGGCTTTTAAATTCCTGGTACTTTAATCTTCTGGAAATTGAGAACGAGAGAGATATTTAGTGCAGAATGATCCGAACCCCCCAGTTCCTAAGCCAGTTTGTGTTTTTCTGCCCCTTCCCCTGATGCATAGAGTAGGCCTGGGTATGGTGGTAGAGGTGATGGTAGTGGATGAGGAGGAGCACTTTGTACATTTTAGGATTTGGAGTAAAGGTCTTATTGCCTTCACTGTTGAGAAGGAATATTGGGTTTCCCAGAGAGAGACCTTGTCTTATAAGTAAATAACCCATCAGAAATAATGCTTTCTAGGGCACCAGCTTGACTAATATGCACATACTAGTATTTTCCCTAATGAAAACAGCTTTTTTAAATCAACATTGTAAATCAGCTATACTCTAATAAAACAAAAGCTAAATTAAAAAAAAAAAGTTTCTTTCCCTTGAGTGTAGTTTATTATGAAGTATATTTTATAGAAATTATGATTAATAGCATATTCACATTGCTCACCTGGCTTAATGGGGCTACGACTATGTATGCAGATGGGGCTGACCCATAGTGTATCTGTATACCCACTGGCTGAACCTCTTACCTATAATTAGGACACCCTCTTTGGTTCACATCAGAGAATATGTTAGTAATCCTAGGAGGTCTCTGGAAACTTCAAGTTGTGGGCTCTTGCCCTTTTTCTCATGTTTTGGTGAAAGACTGAGGGTCTACTAGAGGTAACACAGACTTCCACCTCTGCAGCTGGACTGGGCACTTGTGTAGTTAGAAATGACCTACTCATATATTGGTTACAACAATTACAATGGAGTAACTGCCTCTCAACTCCCATTTTTTTACTGATAGTTAAGACGGCCAGATTTCTAGAAGGCAGCATCAGGTGGAACAATCCAAGATAGTATCACTTGACATGTACATAAGTAAACACTTAAGGCAGCCATTCTGCTGAGCAGGCCAAGACGCAAGTAATGCTCCTCATTGCCTTTTAACTGGCTGTGGGGTAGCTTGATTGACATCCTTCTGCTGGCTCACTCGTGTCTCTCCCTCCTCTCCCCTCCCTCTGTGTCTTCTTCCCTTCTCCCTCTTCTTCACCTTCCCTGTTAGGCTATGTGGTAGCTATCCACAGGAGCTCATAGTGCCTGCCTGGATCACTGACAAAGAACTAGAAAGTGTCGCAAGCTTCAGGTCCTGGAAGCGCATCCCTGCAGTCGTCTACAGGTAAGTAAGCCTGGCCAGACCGAGCTTGGTCTGGAGCTACTGCCTATTGCATATGGTCTGCTGCTTCTGTTGCTGCTAACCTGGGAGTAGGGTTGCGGGGGGTGGTTCAGGGAACTTAACAGGCTGTTCTGTACTTCCTTATTGCTAAAGCTGTTCGTCCAGTCATAAACCAGTACTTCATCTGAAACACTACCTGATGATTCAGTTGACACTGAAAAGAAAGTTTTGATAGAAAAGTGGCTGGACTTGCTATTTTAAGATCCTTTTGACATTCTGTGAGAAGGTAATGTGCTCATTGCATTTTGCTTCAGGTGTTGGCCTTTGGATTGAGAGTGGTGAGTCCTAGAAAGTAAGAATTGGGAGTGTAGATTTGAGTCATTTGTGATTGTCTTCGTGGAGGTCTGCTTTGAGAGGGAGCATTTAGAGGAGAAGGCTAGGGCTTGGCTGGATAGAAGCTATCAGAGATCAAAGGCAGGAGAGTCAGGTTCTAGAAGGGGGTGGTGGTGTGGTGAGGAGCACATATTTTAGGATTCAGGTCTTCTCTCATACTCCTTGTTGTGGCACCTTGAGTAAGTTCCCTAACTGAACTCAGCCTGTTCCCAATTAGTAAAATGGGAGTGATGTTCTTACTTCCCAGGTATGCTGTGATATCTCAGTGAATCTAAAAGCCCTGGGCTTCCTAAGCAATGTCTGGAGTAGGTTTTATTCCTGAGGGCTGCTTTTATAATTCAGTGAATAACTAACTCACTTCTCACAGAATCATGTTAAATTTTTAAGAAGTCATTCCCCCCCCCCCCCCCCCCAAAAGTCATTCCCTCTTAGTTTGGAACAGTTTCAGATGTCCTTGTAATATCACATTCTCCGTTTCATTTTCCCAGTTTGCAGACTTATGGACTCTCCTTGAATTTGGGCCAAACCAGTGAGGCTTAGTTAGAAACTCATACCAGGAGGCAGTTCATTGAGAAACTGAGTTGCAAGAAGGGGTTTATCTCCTTGTGGAATTGCCACTGAGGTAACCAGCTTGTTTAGTCCATGGAAGGCAGATTTTGATGGCCACCCTGAAGTGAGAGAGATGGAAAAACACGTATTTACTTCTGTCCCAGTGGAACCCATTAAGCTTTCAGTCTCAGTCGTCATCACTGTTGCTTTCAGACACCCCTAGAAAAGTAGGTCACCAAATTTACCTATCACTCAAGTGGTAAGGCTGACACAGGAATTAGAGAGAACAGTGAAAGCTCAAAGGATTTATGAGTCTTATCTGTGATCGGCCCAGCTCAGATAGGGAAAGCAGCCAGTTGCTGCTCTGTGGACAACAGCTGTGTTAGATCAGCAGCCCTGGCATTTGTGAGGTTTGCTGACTTTGAGCATAAGGGGAAAGGACTCTCATTTTCAAAGTAAGGGTCTTTGGTCAATTCTCCCTGTTGGTAGAGAGGCCTAAAAGTGTAGGCTGCAGTAAAACAGGGTAAACATGGGAAGCTTCTTTTCCCTTCCAAAGTTTATTCCAGAGGGCATGAACTTTGCTAGCTCAGGTGGCAAGATGCTTCTGGATCCAGCATGTGTTTACTGAGTGTAGTTGTCTGTAGTTGCAGTAATGATTCCTGAGGTTGCTAGCTAGCAGCGGTTACTTGCCAGCACCACACTGAACCAGCACCTGATTAGTGCTTTCTCCTATGGTGATGAGAGAGTGCTTAATTGGATTTATTATTGAAGACAGATTGCTTTAACACAGAAAGATGGTGCGAAGGGCACTCATCTGTAGTGCAATTCACAGCTCTCCCCCTTTGTGCACTGAGTGATTGTTAGAAACTTCTAGTCATTTAGGGAGTTTGACTAAGACTAACTTAGGGATAGTTTAAACATTTGTGTCTTTCTGTACAAAACTGAAGCATTCAGTGTTTAGCAGGGGAGTCATCCATTGAACATCTTAATTTTTATTTTTCCTGATTCTATTTGTAAAATGATGGAAATGCTCTTTAATGATTTTTATCTGTAGTGTTTTCGTTCTCTTTCATGCAATCTAAAGCATCTAGAAGACTGCAGAACACGTCACTGCTTACTGCAGTAGTTCAGTTGCAATCTAGCTGTTACAATACTATGGCCCTTAAAACCCAAGATCTAGGCTGACGAGTGCCATCTACTGTTCCTTTCGAGCATTGCTGTGAAAAATTTCAGAAGAAAAGAATGTGCAGGAACGGCCCTGCCACCCTGTTCTGTAAAGGATTGCTGTCAGTCAGCTTATTGGTTGCTCAGCACCTATTATTATATGCTAGTAGGCATTTTAAGAGTCAGTGAGGTTTTATTTATAGTTTGGCTGCATTCAGCAGGCGACCCAATTGAGTGTGTTGGCAATACACAAGTACTTTCCATTATTTGTCTCTCCTAACAAGGGAGGATTTAAAAACTACAAGCAAACTGATGGTTCCAGTGGAATTTTATTATTGCCAGATTTAATTTATTATGAGTTTTGGGATTAAAAACAAAAATCTTTCTCACGTTGTTCCTTGAACAAGACAGTAGATTCAGAAGTCTGTTTTTAAAAAAAATCCATCTGTGTGTTATATATGTGTATGAATATGTGTTTAGAAACAATTTTAATGGGAGTAAAGACATTGACAGTTCTCTCTAGGATACAGAACTGGGAAATATTAAAATTTTTGCTTACTAGCTTTTTTACTCGTTTATTTGTATAGTGATTACTTCTATAGCTTCTAAAAACACCTTTATTGAGATGTCACATACAGTTCACCCTTTTAATGTGTATAGCTCACTGATTTTTTTTTTTTTTTAGTGTATTCATAATGTTGTGCAACCATCACTACAGTTATTTTACTACATGCTCATCACCCCAGAGAGAAACCACAGACCCATTAGTATTCACTCCCTATTCCCTTCCCAGGCTCCCTAGCTCTGGGTTATCAGTAAATCTACATTCTATTTCTATAGATTTGGCTATTCTGGACACCCTATATAAATGAAATCATGTAATATGTGGTCTTTCATGACTTCTTTCACTTAGGAGCAATAACATACTCAGGGTTCTTCCATGTTGTAACATGTTAGAACTTGAATCCTTTTCCTTGCCAAATAACGTTAACTTCATAACTTTTTAGTTGCTAGAATTGCCTAATTCCTAAAATTCCTAATTAGGAAAAGCTTGAGTTTTAATAGCATTTTAAGGCAGACTATGAGTATGATTTTTGGTCTTACTTCTTGAAAAAGGATCTTATCAGAGTATGGCTTATTGACGTTTATGCTGTTCGTTTCCTTCTGAGAGTTTACAGAAAGGTAGCTGGCTCATTGAGCTGTCTGCCTATAGTAAGAGCAGTTGTGGCTCATGAAATGTCAGGAGGTTTTGTAAAGCAATCCACTGTGGGCCAGGAAAGTATTTCAGTCCCACATGTGGGATCTTGTTTTGAAAAGAATCCTCAAGCCAGCCGTAAGTGCACAGTTGCTGCAGTGGGCCCTCAGAAGTCAGTGAGGAATCAGATGTTTGTTTCAGCTTCTGTTATGCTTGGATATTCAGGTGTAGTATTAAGGAGAGATTAATGCTTCGTTATTAAGTAGCAGAATTAGTGTGGTATTTGTAGTTTATTTTTTACCTGATTTTCCAAAAATAAATTTAAATATTCAGATATTTCCTTTATGAATATTAATTTGCTTTCTCTAAGAATATACATTTATCATTTTGTTGGTTATTCCACAAAGGTCTCTAAAATGGTATCATAATCAAGAAAGATCCAGATAGGTTTTGTTATTCTTTTTTTCTTTTTTTCAATATTTATTTTTTGTCCATGCCACGCAGCATGTGGGATCTTAGTTCCCTGACCAGGGATGGAACCCATGTCCCCTGCAGTGGAAGCACAGAGTCTCAACCACTGGACCACCAGGGAAGTCCTGGGATTTTGTTATTCTTGTTGCTGTATAAGACTTATGCCCTGAGAGGACCTGAAGCTAACCCATCACTTACCTGTAGTCAAGCTGTTCATTAAGGCATTTAAAAGCAACTGTCTCACTTTTTGTATGAACACAGAGCATCTGAATAGGGCCACTGGGATGGGTACAGTTGTTGTCTTGTTCCCGCACAGGCACCAGAGCAATGGAGCTGTCATTGCCCGCTGCGGACAGCCGGAGGTCAGCTGGTGGGGCTGGCGCAATGCCGACGATGAGCACCTAGTGCAGTCAGTAGCCAGAGCCTGTGCCTGCGACTCCCGATCCAGTGGCAGCAAGCTGTCAACTAGGAGCAGTCCCCGAGATTGCCCCCACGCAGGAGACCTTTCTGATGTGGAGTTTGGTAAGGTGCTCCCTGTGCCTCTGGCGGTAGTTTTTATGGCATCTGAGAACCTTTTCTTGAAATGGCCTTTTCCTTATAAGACACAGAATTTGTTTCATAGAAAAGAGAGAGTGAAGCTTCAATTGATGGGATTATTTGAGGAGTCATGGGTCTTGGTAAAAACCAGAAGAACTTCTCTTTGAAACTTGGTTTAAGAGGACTAGAGTGTTTGTTGTCTTTCTTGCCATCGTGACAAGATGTAATATATATGTGATAGGGAACCTGCAGTGTCTCCAGACCATGGGGGAAAACACCAGGATTATGTTGTAGTCATTCTAGGACTATAGATATAGAAATGAGGTATAGGAGATTGTAGGCAAAATAGAAAACAAATGAAAGAGAGAAGTCTTATTGGATTAAGGTAGTTTTGGTTAGGTGGATTTCACTTAATTGAGTTTTTTGGGTACTGTGGTTCTTATTTTGCAACAGTTCTGGGAGAGACGGGCTCATTTAGTTTTTCCTTCCTGCTCCTGATGTCCCTAGATTCTTCTTTGTCAAATGCTTCAGGAGCAGAGAGTTTAGCCATCCAACCACAGAAGCTTTTGATCTTGGATGCACGCTCCTACGCAGCAGCTGTGGCGAACCGAGCCAAAGGAGGAGGCTGTGAATGCCCAGGTGAAGTACACAGTGCTTTTGTCCCTGACCCTCTGTCCCTGTGAGTCCAGCCCATGCCCAGCTAGGTCTTAGTTTTCAATTTGAAATGAATGGAAAGCCATGTTCCTCAACCTGTTTTGAGAGAGCCAGCGCTCCTTGGATTTTTAATACTGTATGCTCTTTTCAAGGGAGAAATGGAGGAGGAGGTGCAATGAAACCAAAGAATCTTCCTTCCCTTTGCCAACCTTTAGGTGATAAGGAAAGTAAATCCTCTCCCATTATAAGGCCTGTTATGTTTGGAAGCTTCTTCTTTAGTGGCTCAGTTTCTCAGCCTTCTAAAAGCTTTTTGTTGTGTTTGACAGTGGATGTGCTCATCACTGGCCTCACAGAAAACTCCTCACGTGGCTTTTACTTAGAATACGTGGGGTGGAAATTGAAGCAGTAAATACAGAACTCTAGCAAAGCACTAGAGTTTGAGTCGTGACCTATAACACCCCTACTGTTTGAATGCTGGCTTTCTCTAAGGAGGGACCTCTTAGGTGCCAGTTGTGTGCTAATGCAGCAGGTATAGAGGCACTGAGCTCCTTATTCAGATGTGAGCTAAGTGGAATCTGAAAGCAGTTGTACCAAGATGAAATTTGAATGCAGAAATACATAGTTCTGCTAGGTTCTTTTCAAAGAGATTCCAGAGATGCAATTAAGAGAGGCCCAAGAAGTAAACCTGGGGTAAGATGGAAGTATATAGATCTTTTTTGTTTTTTTGGTTTTTTTTTTTAAAGTTTCTATTTTATGTCAGTATCTTCTTCACAAGTCTAACCTTCCTTTTCGAAAAGACAGCTAAAAATCAAGCACTGTTTTCCTCTCATAATAAAGGACTGGGCTGATAGGCATCAAAACATTGGCATTTCATTAGTCAGCAGCTACAGTGGGTTTGTTTTATAGCCAGTTTGCTTCTTTTAAATTTGGCCATTTGGACTTTAAATTCAACATATTTGTGTTCTCTTTGTTGTTATTCTCTCCAGAGTATTACCCGAACTGTGAAGTTGTCTTTATGGGGATGGCAAATATTCACTCAATTCGGAGGAGTTTTCAGTCTCTGCGATTGCTGTGCACACAGATGCCAGATCCGGGAAAGTAAGACCTTGGCTTTAAGCTTGCATTGCCTTTTTTAAAAAAATGACTTCAAAGGTATTCTTCTGTTTTTGTTTTTGTTTTTTTGTGAACTTCAGTTTTACTTTCGGAGTCCGTGGGTATTCTCCTTCCTCTGTTAGGAGCACACAGCACAAAGGGGGAGCCGGGAGAAAAATCTAGCCCTTTGAAAGGTTTAAAAATGTGCAGCGAAGGACAGATCTCAGCCCTCAGAATGGAAGCACTGCCTTCTTATTTTTCCTGGGCCCTCTTCCTTTTCGTCTACGTGTTTTGACCCAGAGTAACTTAATTCTGTGTTTTCTGACATCCTATAGTGACACTTAACCTGCTCTGAAGTGGAACGTTTTACAGTGAAGAGTAAAAATTTATTCGTTATGTTGTAAAAAGGGTTAAACTTTCTTTAAATTTGCCAGTAGGTCAGTTCCTTTCACATTGGCTTCTGATTTCTAAACTGCCCTCTTATTTACTAAGAACATTACCATGATTTTTATTGCTTATTAAAAATGATTGGCTGGCATTTGCTGTGAGGAAGGTGAAATAACACCCCTCCCCCCAAGGGAACTGTTTGAATACAAGATAAATTAGGAAGAATGCTCTGTGAAACAAATATGGACAGATAAATATTTAAAAGCCCCTCTTTTACTATTTCAGGATGCCAGAAATGGTGCCAGAGAAGACAGAATTTTCTCTCTTCTGATGTTTGTGCTAGGTCCCATAGCTGTTTCCCTGAGTTCTGTTCAGCAGATCTCATGATTGCATCAAGTTTGCAGCATTCTTTGATTTATTAAATCAAATGGCTGCCTGAACCACTTGTACTAACTCCTAGTAGCAGATGATTAAATTCACCATAGTTGCAGTCAGCCTAGAGGGTGAAGCAGTTGTCCTCGGGGAAAAGCCTGACCGAAGAAATGAGATTGCTGCCCTGCTTTGGGGATTAGCAACTTGCATCTGCTACACGTATTCAGAACCCAGCTAGTAGTACTCCCTTTCCTAAAGGGAGGGTGTAGAAAGAGCCTGGCTGAGGATTCAGGAGATGTGCCACTAATTGACTGTAAAGGCCAAGTGGCCTAATTCCTGTGGTTATAGTTTTTCCTGCCTATAAAATAAAAGGGATAGAGTCAATACTACTTGATCTGTAACATCTTCCATAAGTTAAAATTCTTTCTTAAAAAGCTGTTTTTTAAACTCTGAGTCAAGAAGATGTAATTAGCCCTTGCTTTGTTAGATGAATGTTGGGGAGGAGGGAGGTTGTAAGAAGAAGAAAATGCTTTGTCTGTATTTGGCAGCAAATCATAATGCAGTAGTGAAGCTTCCCCTGTGGATAAAAAGAAGCTATGGCAGCGGTGGGAAGAGCTGTAAGCTAGCCTCCTAACACGTGTTTGCACGTGAAGAGGGCTACGGATGTGGTTAGGTTGCTACCTCAGCTTTTGAGATTAGGACAAAGGAATCTGGAGTCTCAGCACACCTCCTCCGTTGGCAGATTTTGGAGTGCAGCTTCTGTGTTGGGCATGGACAACACCACCTGGTATATAAGAATGGCTCACTCAGGTTCAAGAGAACCAGGTTCTCATGTACTGGTTCTCCAGGGGCCAGGAGATAACTTAGTATTTGTTCTCCTAAGCCTCATCTTTTAGTTTTTTTCAGGACTGTGTGAGGAATGAGAATAAATAATCAATCCACTAACAACAAAAAAATGTTTCTCAGGTATTTAGTAGGACAGAGAAAGTCTTGAGATAGAGTTTTTCTCCATAATTTAAAAAGTAGGAACCTTCATTGTATGCTAGGCACTGCATAGGGAGGGTATACCTGTGCCTGTTTGCCCTCTGAGGAGTCAGAGTCTGGTTGGTAGAACAAGCTAATCCACGTGAAGCCAGTGCTTATGCAGTACATTCTGTTGTCTGTTTGCCTGGAAAGACCCTCTCTTTGAACTATTCCAAAAATTCATACTCATTCCCCAAGGTTTAATAGGCCTTTATGGACTAGTCTTGGCAAAAGCCTTCTCATAGTCCCCTGACAGAAGTATTTATTCCCTTCTCAGACTCACAGTTGGAAGGGCTAGACTATGTGGTCTTAACTACAAATCTGATCACATTTTGGAGAAATTGGAGCTTTTTGTGGGGATTGAGAAGTAGAATTCATGACAGGGCACAAGAAACAAAATGTCAGCACAGTTCAGAAACCAATTGTGGACTTCCCTGGTGGCGCCATGGTTAAGAATCCGCCTGCTAGTGCAGGGGACATGGGTTCAGTCCCTGGGCTGGGAAAATCCCACATGCCACAGAGCAGCTAAGCCCGTGTGCCACAACTGCTGAACCTGTGTGCTGCAACTACTGAAGCCCGAGTGGCTAGAGCCTGTGCTCTGCAACAAGAGAAGCCACCACAATGAGAAGCTCGTGCACCATGGCAAAGACTAGCCCCCACTTACCGCAACTTGAGAAAGCCCACACACAGCAACAAAGACTCAGCACAGCCAAAACAAATAAATAATTTTTAAAAGTCTTTAAAAAACAAACAAAACCCAAAAAACCTCGGTTGTGATCAGCTTGTGATTATTCCTAAGGGGGCAGTTCTTGGGATCTGATACTTCCTGAAGGCCTTTCGAAAAAAGGTTCTTTTAGATCCCTGCTGAATCCAGTCTGCACTAAGCCCAGTAATACTGTGTGGCCACTGGCATACTAATTTGTGTGAGTCCAGATCATTAGTTTGGGCCCATCCAGTTTTAACCCATAGACATTCAAGACTTGATCAGTGGTAATGTTAGGGTGTTGGTAGTAAGCGATGGTGTCTGCACTGCTTTTGGATGTGGTATCCAGCTTGTATCTTGTTACAGACATATTTATATTAGAGTTTTCTTTACATTTTTTTGGAGAACTTGTTGGGCAGAGTTGCTGATCATTACATATAAATATTTTCCCTTTTCCATCTGAGAAGTGGCTTTTTTTTTTTTTTTTTTTTTTTAAGATTCCAGAAATAACTACTTTTCTTATACTGGGTAGATATACCTATTACAGACTGAAAAATATTAAATATTAATTCTCTCTGGGAAATTAGCTATAAGATTTTTGGAACAAAAGGTGGCCCTATTACTGTCCTATTTTTAAGGCTCTTCTCTGTGACATGGTAGGGCTTGGGTTTCATCCTTGTACGTGCTTTATAAAGACAGAGATTTTCTGTTTGTTTTGGCAGTGTTTTATTGGGAGGGAAAAGTCTTTGGGAATTGCTTTTTTTTTTAAGAACTTTTATTGAGACAGTTAACATACAATAAACTGCATATATTTAGAGTGTACAGTTTGGTATCCCAATCTCCTAGTTCATTCTGGGAATTGCTTTTTAATTTGACAGGTATTTGTAATGACCCAGTATATCATCAAAATTAGCATTTCCTATCCCCTTCTGTTTTATTTTTTTAGTTGGCTCTCAGCTCTTGAAAGCACAAAGTGGCTTCATCACCTCTCTGTGCTTCTGAAGTCAGCGCTGCTGGTAGTGCATGCTGTGGACCGTGATCAGCGGCCAGTGCTCGCACACTGCTCCGATGGCTGGGACCGCACCCCCCAGATTGTGGCACTGGCTAAGCTCTTGCTGGACCCTTATTACCGAACCATAGAGGTAGGATTTGACACTTTAGGATTAGTGGGGGAAACCTTGGAGCGTTTTATGAATCAGTTTTGGTTGAGGTGGTGCGGTGCAGTGACAGTGAAATTTCTTTAGTTTTGAATCATTGCTCCTTTACCTTGAGCTAAATTGTTGGGATACCTACCACAGTGCTTGTGCCTCTTAAAAAGTGGAAGATTGTGGATAACAAGGTATTGAGAATACAGATATGTTTTCTGTTGCAGAGTATCTACTTGGAAAAGTTTTGGCTACCCCAGGAAAGTGGGGCTTCTATAGAAGGATCTTGACATGCTTATTATGGTAACCGGTCTATATATCACCACAGTGTTGTTCTGTGGAAAAAGAACCCTATTGTGAAATAATCACTTATTGGGTTAAAGATACAAGAAAAACCATAAAGTTACACTAAAATATATGTAAATCCGGGATGGGGAAAGATTTTACAAACATGACTTTGTAAGTGTAACATGAAAGACAAATTAAAAATAAAAAAGAAATTAAGGGGAAAAAAGTATGACTTTATAGTGAATGAAGGGCTAAAAATAGTGTCTCAACAAAGACTTAGATAAATGCTTAGTTATCACCCTTTTGATGATTTTGGAATGGAATTGGGAAATTGCCCTAAGCCTGTGTCCTGTCCGTTGGCCATGGGGCCGGGTTAGGGGCTCCTGATGGGCTCTGTGGGAGGCTGTTAAACAGGATCACTGTTGGTGACATTAGGGTCAGGACAGTTATAGTTTGCATAGACAGGCACAAACGGGTCTCTCCTGGGTGCTTCCCCGCAGGGTTTCCAGGTCCTCGTGGAGATGGAGTGGCTGGATTTTGGTCACAAGTTTGCTGACCGGTGTGGTCACGGGGAGAACTCGGATGATCTGAACGAGCGTTGCCCAGTGTTTTTGCAGTGGCTTGACTGTGTTCATCAGCTTCAGAGGCAATTCCCATGCTCTTTTGAGTTCAATGAAGCATTCCTTGTGAGTCTGGGCTTGTGATTCTTCATTGTGGGGACCTTCTAAATTCATAGGGGTATCAATGTAAATGTTAGTGCTAGTTTTCACATGAAACTGCATCCTTTTTAGAATTTGAGGGGCCATTCTTCCATTTTTAATTAAAAAACAGTAATAAATGTTTTTTTGTTTAGTGAACCCACGTGTGCTAAGGTTACATAAAGTCTTTGAGTTCTTCTAAACATAATTTTTAAAATGGATGATAGAAGACTAAACAGTAGTTAGAAACAGTAGACTTTCATCTGCTCCCTCCAGTCCATCTACCAGCCCCCCTGCATCTATTCCACACTCTCTCTGCTCCCTGTCCTTTGAAGGAAGATGTACCATCCTTGCCCTCTTCCAACCCCTCCCTTCACTTGTCCACCAGCTTCCAGCCCCCTTCTTTTGCTCAGCTTCATGGCTTCAGCATTTCTCCTCCCTGCTCTCTGCATCAGCTTATTTCCCTCTTTACCAGATCATTGCCATCAGCATACAGGCATGGTGTAGTGCATCCTGTTGCATCAAAACCCCTTTGGGGTCCTGCATCCTCTCTACCTATTTTTATCTCATTTTTCAGATCTCATTTCTTCACAGCAGAGCTCCTCAAGTCTTCTAGACATTTACTCTCTCAAACTCTTCTCCTCCCATTCTCTTTTAAACCTGGTCCAATCAGGTGTTCACCCCACCACTTTACCAGAGCTGCTCTTGTTAAGGTCACCAGTGACTTTCATGTTACTAATCCAGTGATCAGTTTTCAATCACCTTTTTTTAAAATTGCAGTATAATGGATAACATTATATTAGTTTCAGGTGTACAACAGTGATTTGATATTTGTATATATTGCTAAAAGATTACCACAAAATCTGGTTAACATCTGTCACCATACATAGAGTATTTTTCTTGTGATGAGAACTTCTAAGATGTACTCTCTTGGCAACTTTCAAATATACAGTACAGTATTACTAACTTATAGTCACCATGCTGTACATCACGTCCCCCTGACTGACTTATTTTATAACTGGAAGTTCTTTTGACTGTTTCATCTTCTTTGATCCAGTGTTACATTTGGCACAATTTAATCACTCCTTTCTTGAAACACTTTCTTCAGTTAACTTCCAGCACACACTCTTAGTTCTCCTCTGCTTCACCAACTCATCCTTTCTCTCTCCTTTGCTAGTTCCTCCTTACCTCCCCACTTCTGAATGTTGGAGTGCCCCAGGGCTCAGCCTCCTTCTCGAGGGATTTCATCCAGTTAGCTTTAATTGCTCTCTGTGAGTCCCACATATTTAAGCCTTCAGCTCAGACTTCTCTCTCCACTTAAACTCCAGGCTTTCATATCCACTTGTGACTATTCAGTACCTCCACGTGGACATTTTAATGGTATTTCAAACTTAACATGTTCAGAACTTAGTTCTTGATTTCTGTATCTCTCCACCCCAAAACTTATCTTCCAGAAGTCTTCCATCTCACCAAATGGCAACTCAAACCTTCGATTCATTTAGGGCAAAAACTCTGTCATCCTCAAATCTCCTTTCCTTCATATTCCACATTCAGTCTGTCAGCAGATTCTGTAGTGTAGCTCTGCTTTAAAAATGTGTCTAAAACCTGATAACTTATTGCTGCCTGTGCTCTTCCCAACACTGGTCTAAGCCACCATCATCTCCTGCCCCAATTCCAGAGTCAATCCAGCAGCCTGAGGGATCCTTCTAAAACACGATACAGACCATGTCATTCCTCTGTCAAGAAACTTCCAATGACTCTGCTTTTCACACAGAGTAAAAGTCACAGTCCTTAAAATGACCTGCAAGGCTCTCCTAGAGGTTACCTGTCCAGGCTCATTTCCTCCCATCCTCTACCTCATGCAATGTCTGTCAGTCACACTGGCCTCCTTTAGTTCCTCAGAAGTTGCAAGCCTGTGCTCACCTCAAGGCCACTGTGCTAGCGGTTGCCTCTGCCTGGAGCAGCCCCTCCCTCCCCTTCTCCCCACGCCCCCCGTGCCGGTATAACCTGCTCTCTCATTTCCATCAAGTCTCTACCAGTGAGGTCCTCTCACACTGCCCTGCATGTGCTCTGGCCCTCTTACCCTGCCTTACTGTTGTCCATAGCCCTGGTCATCCCTCCCCCCACAGCCAGAGCAGGAGAGCCATCTTCGCGTTGTTGCCTATCCAGCACCTGTAGAAACATCTGGGGTATGTAAGATGCTCAACAGCAACTTGTTGAATGAAAGGCTGTTTAGAAGTTCAGACTTGGGTTGCACACTGACCTGCTCCTGTGCCCAGTGTATATGGGTGGCTGTTAACTTAGGACCTCGGACATTGTTTACAAGGGAGGCCAAGAGGATGGCAGTCCCAATGCCCTGTCTTTGCTCTTTTGACTCAGGAGTGACAGTGGCTGGGGTTGTGAGGAGGCTGTGATTGGGTGGCTTACTTGGTTCCCGCATCCTTACCAAGTGTGAACTGAAGTGCACATTGGGGATGTCTGGGAAGGTGGCTCAGCTGGGCTGACCTTCCCCCAGAAAATGTGTACCCATTGCTTGATTTTGCCTCACATTGGACTCCCATAGGTGAAACTGGTGCAACATACCTATTCCTGCCTCTTTGGAACATTCCTGTGCAACAACGCCAAGGAGAGAGGGGAAAAGCATACTCAGGAACGGACATGTTCTGTGTGGTCACTGCTTCGGGCAGGCAACAAAGCTTTCAAAAACCTACTGTATTCCTCTCAGTCAGAAGCCGTATGTATCCTTTAGCCTTTTCTCCCTCATCAGCAGTATGAATTTGGGGATGGGACATATGGGATCCTTTTTGAGAAGTGACTCTTTTCTCAAAGGCATCTCAGTTGTCTCTGGATGAGTTGGTTCCATTTTTTTCCCCAACCGCTCTGTCCTGGGAAAGACCTGTTTTCTGGTTATGCTCTGCCCTGCTTCTGACTACTCTTTGTTCAGGGTGGTTTGATTTAACACACGTCTCTACCTTGCCTCTCTAGACATGAATCTTGTCTGGCACCTCTGCCAGAGCTTAACTTATTCCTAGCTTGCTCTGTCTAACAAGTGGAAGAGGCACTTAAGTTGTTCCCTGGATGCCCCGATAGCTCAGAAGGAGCTGCAGGCCCCCAGCACCCTTCCAGTGGCAACAGGTGATGGTACCCGTTGCAGCTTCTGTCTCAGCAGAAGACTGTGTGTGACACTAGCATGTGTATCTACGTGATTCTCTGGAGGACTGGCAGGCCCTTTAAGACTTTATTCCTCAAAGGAACACCTTCTGTTAAGCAGAGAAAAGGAGGCACTTACATCTGTGCATTGGTACACAGTAATGTTCCTTTTGTCAGAATGTGTCTTAAATTCTAAAGTCACAAGGAGGCTAATGAGAGGTTATACTGTTTGCTGGACTATTAATTAATAAATAAATTTCTTACTATAGTTAAGTAGTCTAAGGAAAGATTGAAGCTAGCTGCTTCTCTCTGTCCTGTGCCTGCTGGGGAAGTAACAGTACAGAAGAAAATTCTCTCCTTTTCACATGATTAATGTAGATGATCCTATAAAACAGGTTTGACAACGTGTTCTGAAACCAGGCTTTTGTACCAGGGAACAGACAGTCAGCATCTAGCAGAATGACTCACTTTCTTGTGCCGTAAAAGCAACAAATTAGGCTGAGACAAGCGTCATTCAATAAAGGTGACCTAAGAACTAATGAGAAATGGATTTTTAAAAAATTTTTTAGATTTTCATGCCCACAGAGGCTATGAGGTGAAAAGTGTCCTGTCCCCCGTCCCCCGCAAGATAGAGTTGCATCCACTCAGGCTAATGCCCTCTGGAGGCTGTACAGGATGGCTGGGCGTTCCTGCTTGGTGTTCGCTCTTCACCCTCATTTCTAGACATTTCTAACAGACTTGTTGGAACTTGTTTAAACCTGTGTCCACTGCTCTCTCCTCAGGTGCTGTACCCTGTGTGCCACGTGCGTAACCTGATGCTGTGGAGTGCAGTGTACCTGCCCTGCCCATCCCCATCCACCCCCGTGGACGACAGCTGCGCACCATACCCAGCCCCTGGCACCAGCCCTGATGATCCACCCCTGAGTCGGTGAGCCTGGGGCTGATGCCAAGACCTTAGGTCCTTCGTGGGTGTATTCCTGTGTTGGGATGCACCCAGGGGTGTTTGGAGATCATGACATTGTCTGGTTCCACACATCTTTCCTAGATCTCTGAAGTTTTTCTTAGGGAAGGTATAAAGGTTTGGGGCTGTGAGGCTGTAAGAGCCTCGTTTCCTGGAGAGTACTGGGCCCTGTTGCTACATCGCTCTCTTGCATGCACCAAGCAGTTTCTCAGTGATGGAGCAAATCCTCTGGGTTCCTTGTGATCCTCTGGCTTGAGTTTCAGCCACTGCTGTGTGGTCCTGCCTCCCTGCTATGACTTGCTGTCTTGGGCTTGAAAGGCAGATGCTGTCAGATAGACTGTCTGGCTTTGCAGGCTATGAATTAGCTTAACTGGATTCAGATTGGTGAAGGATAACTTAAAATACTGTAATATCAGAAAGTCAGCAGTGCTACTTCCCTTCGCCACTAATTGAGAAACATAGTATCGTGAATAATGTCTTTTTAAAATAACATTTGCTGTTAGCTTATTATAAGTGTCAGGTATGGGGTAGGGGTGGTGCCAGAGGAACAGAAGGACTGGAGCTCTGCCTTCCTGCAGTTTTGCGCCTTCTTCCAGAGACACCCGGGCTCCTTAAGTGGCTGTAATGGAGCCAGTTATGAAGTGACTGCCTGTTAAAACCTGTGGTCTCCTACTTCTGTTTGAACAACCTCAAATTCTCATTTCCCCCAAACTCTTTTCTTTAGGCTACCAAAGACTAGATCATTTGACAATCTGACCACAGCCTGCGACAACACAGTGCCGCTAGCCAGCCGGCGCAGCAGTGACCCAAGCCTGAACGAGAAGTGGCAGGAGCACCGTCGCTCGCTGGAACTGAGCACCCTGTCTGGTCCTGGGGAGGAGCTTCTGGATCCTGACAGCCTGGGGAAGCCAACCAAAGTGCTGGGTGGCGCTGAGCTGTCAGTTGCAGCTGGAGTAGCTGAGGGGCAGATGGAGAACATTTTACAAGAAGCCACCAAAGAGGAGAGTGGGGTAGAGGAGCCTGCCCACAGGGGGATACAGGAGGTCAAAGAGGAGGCTCTTTTAGAAGAGGAGAGTAGGGGGAAGGCCCCTGAGGGCCCGGCCATTGTGCTTCATCAAGAGCAAGAACTGGGTGATGCTGCTCTAAGGGGCCATCCAGTCACCAGCCTTCCTGTGCTCTCACAGAGTGTTGCTGAGCAGCAGGGTGGGCACAGTGTTCTCCCCAGTTCTCTCCAGGAGCTCCCCAGGGGAGAGGATACCCAGGAAGTCCCTGTGGAACAGTCTCAAATAGGAGCTATTGCAGAGGACAGGGAGGAAGCAGTCTTTCCAATCTCAGTAGATGCAAAAGTTGGCTCTGGTACCTCACAGTCAAGTTCTCTGCCCTCCCAAGTTTCATTTGAGACCAGAGGACCAAACATGGATAGTTCCGTGGACATGTTAATGGAAGATAAAGTGAAGTCAGAAAGTGGGCCCCAAGGACATCATAGACCTTGCCCGGTAAGCAGCGGCAGGTTCAGTGGCAAGGATGTGCTTCCTCAAGCCATGGAGCCCAGGCCTTCAGAGAGGAGCCTGGCTGAGAGGCCCCAAGTGGGATCTGTGGTGCATAGGACTTCCCCCGGCAGCACCCAGAGCCTGGTGCATTCTCCTTGTGCCTTGCCTTTAGCCGAATGTAAAGAGAGGCTTGTGTGCAATGGTGCCCCAGAGACTGAAAATAAGGCCTCAGAACAGTCCCCAGGGCCTAGTACCCTTCAGAAATACCCTACCCCCAATGGGCACTGCACCAATGGGGAGGCTGGTAGGAGCAAGGACTCACTGAGCCGCCAGCTATCTGCCACAAGCTGCAGCTCTGCCCACTTACACTCGAGGAACTTGCACCACAAGTGGCTGCAGAGCCACTTGGGGAGGCCGTCTGCAACTGGCAGCCCTGACCAGCCTTCCCGCAGCCACCTGGACGATGACGGCATGCCTGTGTACACGGACACTATCCAACAGCGCCTGCGTCAGATTGAGTCAGGCCACCAGCAGGAAGTGGAGACCTTGAAGAAACAGGTCCAAGAGCTGAGGAGTCGCCTGGAGAGCCAGTACCTGACCAGCTCCCTCCGCTTCAATGGGGACTTTGGGGATGAAGTGGTAAGTACACCATGGTGCCTCCATAGCTGCACAAGGAGACAGGGCATGCTGAGCCAGGGTGCCCTTTGTACAGATTTCTGAAAGAACTGGAAAGGTCCAGAGTAGCTCTGTTGAGAGAGGCTGGAGATCAGCCTCAGCCAGTGATTGGCAGTGTGCTTCTTTCTCTTTCCTGCATTGCTTACTCTCCATGAGTATCCTGTCTAGACAGAATAAGGAAGAGAGTTAGCACTCACTATGTGATTGGTTAGTTCTCTTTGGCGAGAGGATCATGCCTTGAGAAGAGCATGAACTCCTGGGAAGAATAACACTTGTAGGGCAAAGTAAAATATTCCTGTCAAATTATAGTGCCTGTCCTACCCTAGTAGCTAGTGAATAATTAGAAACCCCACCATTACCCGCCACCTCCCCCGCCCCCGCTCCCCCCCCCCCCCCCCCCCCGCAACAAAACATAACATGGGCTGCAGCTGTGAAGGTTTACTTCTTTTTAAACAGATATTTGTCCCCACTCTGTGGCGTAGAAATGGGCAGAAGGATTGGTTTTTAGCAGTGTTGGGAGTTAGTGCTGATGGGGCTTGGTGACTGGAAGTGGGGGTACCTGAGGGGAGGTTCTCAAGGACTCAGTCTCCTTACTTGATGTGATTAAGTACAAGTGTGAGTCTGGCTTTGAAGCAGTCAACGTACATTAAAGGCGAGCTCATCCAATGACTTCCAATTCAAACCGACTTGGTTTTTCCTTTATACTAATAATGATGATTTCTCATTTTCCCAAAGAGTCCTTCAGAGAAAGGAGGACATGCCCAAAGCACTCAGTTTCATCACACAGATGTGAGTGGCAGGGTTGGATTGACAGGCCCCCTGGAGCAGCTGACACTGAGTTCCCACTCCATCCTGGTCACTTCTGTCCTACTCACTTCCTGGAACCCGAGGCCTGTCTTTCCACTCCAGAGTCACTGCACACAGTCTTAGATCTGTGTATCTCTCTTCCAGCTGAGCTCAACCCTGTCTCTGCACCTGCTCAACCCAATTCTTGATGGCTGAGGCACCTAGAAATTCAGCAGCTCTAACACGCAGGCCCGCCCAAAGTCCCCAGTGCTCCCTTCTTTGCCAAGTCCTTTCTTCTGGGAGGAGACCAGGTTCATTCTGTTCAGCTGTGTTTGTTTGCCAACAGACTTCAATTCCTGACTCGGAAAGCAATCTGGATCAGAACTGTTTGTCTCGCTGCAGCACAGAGATTTTCTCTGAAGCCAGCTGGGAGCAGGTGGATAAACAGGACACGGAGGTACAGGCTCAGCCCCTGTTCTGAGTGCCACCCATGCAACTGTTTTTCCAGTTCTTCTCCTCCCCCATCATCCATTCTCCCTGCCCCTGGCCAAGGAACGACCTCACCGCACACTTAGCCTTGAGCCTCTCTGAATCTCAGCACCTGTGAATTCCCATCAAGCCTAGAATTTCTGAGCCAGGGAGACTCAGCAAGCCAGCCCTCTCTCATTGCCTCTATGAACTAGAGCCTTGCCAGCTCTCATAGTGACCCAGGGTGCTACTGCCTGCCACTGATCAGGGCAGTTGGAGTCCCCTCCAGGGAAACGATTTGGACGCCTTTCGTGTACTGCTGACATCAGACCTGATGGGCTGGTGCCACTGGAGCCAGTGTGGTCCTTGTGACTCTTGCTGCCCCCAGCATGGCTCTGCTGGCTCTGGCTGGATGACCCATCTCCTGTCACTGACCTGGCCCCATCTGTTTTACAGATGACCCGTTGGCTCCCTGACCACCTGGCTGCCCACTGCTATGCGTGTGACAGCGCCTTCTGGCTTGCCAGCAGGAAGCACCACTGCAGGTGCCATTGGGGGGCAGGGGTGTGGTGGGGTGGGTGGAGGTGTAGAGGCTGAGATGTGGTCCACAGAGCCTGCAGATTGGAGAGATACAGGCATCTGGCTGGTAGTGTTCTGAGGCAGACCCTGGGGTCTACAGGACCCTGACTCACCTTTTGTGCCTCTGCAGTTGGTGTTTACAGAACTGCATTTGGTGTCTTTCTTCCATTTTAGAGTGATTGTGAGTAAATTTTGAAATGTGCAGACGATGTCCCTTTTTGGTTTTTTTTTTTGCTTCCTGGATTGGTGGAGCAACAGCTGCCACCACCCAAAGCACCATTTTATTCCTAGAATAAGATTTCTTCCCATTCAACACGGCTGCTGTGAGCAAAATTAGTTTTCCTGCTGTGGGCAGGGAACTTCATTTTCCTACTCCTTACCCTGCTTCCTGACCCCATACTTCTTGGTGGGGGGACCAGTGGGAATAGCTGAGGATATAGTCTTCAATCCATAAAGCTCCTGACGTCTTTCTTCTTTCTTGGTTGGGGTAGTGAGTTGCTAGGGATGCTTTGCCCCCAGCTGGGGTGGTGACTGGAGGATGTTAAGTGTTGTTGAGATAGGAATTCTCTCTGAACTGTGACATAGCTCACTCACACGAGTGGACCTGGATTGAACATGGAACCACCTCTCTGTCTAGTGATGATGCTCTTAGTTCTGTATGTCTCCCCACCCTCACCCCAAGCCCAAATGTCTTTAGTTGGCTTCTTCTCTGAGCTCTTTCTCCCCTCCTTGCAGGGACACTGACCGTGTTGATCAAACGTGGTGAGCATTTGCAACAACCTGTCCGTGATGTCTGCACACCTACAATAACTTCTCCACACTAATGCTACCATTTCCCCCTCTCTGCACTCACTGGGATGAAGCTTGGGGCGGGAGTGCAGGCAGGCAAGCAGGTGGGCTCAGGGTGGGAACCACAGCAGCTGGCTGAGGAGACCATTTAGAGCTGAGTCAGGTTGCAGCCGTGGATGCCCCTGCTGACTGCACAGGTCGGCCGAGCCATCTTGCTTATGACAAGAAGTGGTGCTTCAGCAGGGGCTGGTCTTGTGGAGTAGCCAGCTGAGAGGTTTTAGAGCTATTTCTTTTGGGTGATTCACTGAGATGCCAGAATGATGCTGGTGACTTCTAAGTCAGACAGCATCACTGCTTTTTTTTTTTTTTTTTTTTTTTAAATATAGCCCAGGACTGAACAGAGGTGGTCTTTCCAGAGAACTGTTAGCATTGAAGACTGTAAGGGAAAACTCCACTTAGGGTCTGTCAGGGTCCCCTGAAAGAAGTCAGATAGAAAACCTTAACTGATCAAATTCATATCAGGCCTTTGAGCTGAATTCTAGCAGGTACGTTAAATAAATGTACACATTCAGAAATAGACATAGGTGATTTTTCTCTTGCTGACTCATGCTTTTCAGAAACAGAGTTGTGAAATACTCACTGCATTCTAGAAGATGAAGTC
The DNA here is from genome assembly GCF_030028045.1 of Hippopotamus amphibius kiboko. Lineage (NCBI taxonomy): Eukaryota > Metazoa > Chordata > Mammalia > Artiodactyla > Hippopotamidae > Hippopotamus > Hippopotamus amphibius. Next base: position 4,486,503 of record NC_080193.1, on the reverse strand, counting down.
TTGTGTGTTTGTTTTAGTTGCTTTAGTTCTGTCTTTCCATTGCCCCTGTCTAGCTTTTTCCTTTCGTGGTATTCTTTTTCCCCAAAGGGTATTCAGTATTCCCTCCTCTGTGCTTGAGTGGTCCTTAATCCAGCAGTGGGTTTCCTTTCTGAGGAACACAAATGAAAAGGTAGTGAGTGATGCTGGCTAAGGAGGGGGATGTCCCTTCACCTGCTTGCCCCAAGTCTTTGGTGGGCTGCATCAGACTCCTCAGAGTCTCCTATTTTAGGGCCCCCCCCCAGAGTGGGATTGTAAGGTGAGCAGAAGCTCATCCTCTGCCAGTTCCCTTCCCTGGTAGCTGTGAAGGGCATCTCTTCGGGTGTGCAGACCTGTGCTGCACAGACACATCAGAGCTGGGCTCTCACGTGGAAGAGGGGAGAGAGGCCAGGGGCCTGGGTGCAGTCAGGCCTTCAGGTAGAGCTGATATCTCCTGGAGATGCATGGGGCAGGGGAGTGACCCATGATTGACTGACCCTTGTCTAATAGGGGGAGTGTGTGCACGCGTGTTCATCTGTGCTCTTGTCCTTTCACCCTGAGCATGTGTCACTGGTTGCTTGTCTCTGGCTTTGCATGCTGGTGGCAAAGCAGTCCTAGATGGTAGCAGTCTGTTCTTCGTGTTGTTGCCTTTGGGCAAGGCTCCTCACTCCCCAGTTGGGCTGGGAGTTTCTCTCATCCGAGTGGCTCAGAGGCAGTTGCATAGGACTGTGGCCTCTATGATCACAAGCTACACAGAGGCCGTTGCCCAGGTGGGTGTGGCCACGGGGTTTTCCTGGGCCATGTCTTAGCCATTGAGCCAGCAGCAGCCTTCTGCCCTGGGCCCCTTTGTTTTCAAGGATCTCTCTTGAGCAGCATCTTCCTGACACTTGGTGACCTTGAGCCATAGTAGTGAGGCAGCCAAGTGTCCTTGGCCCTAAAGTGAATGTGGTGTGCGATTGTGCTACGGAGGGGTGCCCTCTCTACCTGGCTTCTTTCTGGGTTAGACAAATGAGAGTGTTTCATATGAGAGGCATCTCTGGCACATCTGAATCACGTGCAGTGAAGCTCTGTCTTCTGAAGTTGGTTTCTCCACCCCATGTCTGCTACTGACACTAATGCGGTTTTTGTTTCTTCTCATCTCAAGGAATTGTGGGAATGTATTCTGCTCCAGTTGTTGTAACCAGAAGGTTCCAGTTCCCAGCCAACAGCTCTTTGAACCTAGTCGAGTGTGCAAGTCTTGCTATAGCAGCCTGCATCCCACAAGCTCCAGCATTGACCTTGAACTGGATAAGCCCATTGCTGCCACTTCAAACTGAAGCTCAGTGACCTGGGGCGGGCAGAGGCCAAGCTGCTGTTCCTCTGACAGGCCCACACAGCCTGGGCAGACCGAGAGGCCTGTGCACTTTGGAATGGGGACATGGAACCAACTGTGCAGAGTGATGGAAATTTGGGATGTACCACTGATTATAGATTGATCTCTCCCTCCCCACCCCCACTTTTTTTTTCCTCTCCATTTGCCTCCAAAAATGAGACAAGTACCCTGGTTGTCTTTTTTTAAAAAAAAAAAAAGGGGGGGGGGAGGCAGCTGGTTGAGTCAGGAGTATAGGCCTGAGATAGCAGGGAATAAAGCCAGTGCTGACCTTTGTGACCGTTCCTCATATCACCGCCATATCAGAGCTGAATGGAGAAACCTTTGCTGCTGAGGATGCTGAAAGCATCTGCCCTAAGAGCAGTGCCCCAGGTGCCCACTCCCTCCCAAGAGGGCTGGGCCAGTCCCATCCCGCCGGCAGATAAATGGGATTGGGATTTGGAGGGAGGGGCTCATAGTAAGCAGGACCCCTTTGGGGAAAGAAGGGGTACACTCCTGAGGCAGTGAGAGGGCTGGGAATGGGTGGCTAGCATATTCTCCCCTGTGGGATTCTCTTTTTAACTTGACCCAGAGTGTTTAAGGCTCTCCTCACTGTCAGTGGTCTGCCCCTTCAGCCAGGCTGTGTAGCACTTCCCACCCTCAGGCATAGCATGCAGACTGGCCAGAGTGCAGTGTCCTGTTGCTGTGGTCAAGGCCAAAGTGTGCCCTGAGCTCGGGCACACCTGGAAGCCCCTTCCAGGGGCCTGGTCCCCCAAACAATCTCTCTTCCTCAGCCAGCACAGGGAAATCCAGACTCAGGGTTCCAAAAATTCCCCATTCCCAAATCAATCATGGATCTCCCTCTTTAGGGGTAGAATCAGCAAGCATCTGGAAAGGGGAGCATGTCCCATAGACTCAGCCTTCCTCTGTTTCCCCTTCTTGGAGCAGCAGGAAGGACCCAGCATTCCCACTGCTCTGCTCCTGTGCTGCTGGTCAGCAGTGAGGGGCCACTTGGTGACTCTGCAGGGGTCCTTAGAGAAGTGACACAGCCCGTAGGAGATGCAAGGCACCTTTCCTCAGTAAGCTTTGATGTGGTCCAAAAAGAGCCTTAAATCAAGAATATTTGTGGTGGAGATGGGTATGGAGAAGGGTGGAGAGGAGTTTAGGTTTGTGATCTTGGCATCCATGTTTTGTGCCTGCCCTCCCTCTCAGGGGAAGGGCCATGCTTGGCTCTGCTAACAGCTGCTAACTGGTAACAGGGCGGATTGTGGTGGGCAGTGGGGGTGAGGCCTGGGAACTCTCCTGAGCCTTTGGAAGCAGTTCCCTGGCTAAGGGCAAGTTGTGTCTCAGGAAGGTGGCTCCTGTGTGTGCCTGGGTGTAGTTAAGATGTGGCCCAGAAGCCTTCCCTGGAGCTGTCAGTCCAGGCAAAGCCAAGAGCATCTGAGCACGTCTCTGACTTCCCAGTGGCAGCAGGTTGCTCAGAATTTGAATTTAGTTAAACAGGGTGTAAGTTCTTCTCCGCACTCTGTGTGGTCTGGCCTTGCAGGTAGGGAGAAGTCAGTCTAATTGAAGATTGTGCAGTTCCTAGTGACAGGTGCCAAGAGGTTATGATACGGGTTTCTTGGGTCTGATGTACAGTGTGAATAAATGCTTGCAGCTCTTAGCCCTTTTTTGATCAATGAAGCACTTTTTTATTAATATTTTTCTTTGTATGTAAAGGAGGAACCGTAACTCTCCGTAGCTGTATATATAACCCTTTTCTCCTAAAGAGGAGTCGGTCAGTGCTCCTATATTTTTCATTTTTTTGTCAAAGCAAGAAGTAAATACTTTAGAATTGTTAAATATATAAATAAAGTGAATAAAGTTTAGTGTTCCGCATGGTAGCATTTGCTAACACGTTCTAATTCTTTTCCCTGTGGTTTATTCCCCTTCATTCCATTTTGCTCTTACACAGAAGCAATTTGAGGTGCTGCTGAGAAAGTGAACTTTGGCAAAGGACAACTACAGATTTCTTTTCAACTCTGGACCTTGGCAAGGAGCCGCACCAGGATACCCACACACTGCGACACATTTCCTTGATGGTTTTTGCCCCAAATATCTCCAAAGCTAAAAAGGCAAAGCAGTCTGACTGACATCTTAACAGTCAGCCGTTCTTCCTTATCTGAAGAACTGAATGTCAACAGTAATTAAAACTACCTCTGTCCTCTAGGCTTTTTTTTTTTTTTTTTTTGCTATTGCTTTGATTTCAGCCAGTGCTCTGGCCTCTTAACCCCACCCCACCCATGGAGCATCAGCTGCCCCTGTAGCAGCAGGTAAGCATTGAGGCCTGTGTGCAGTGGAGACTGAAAGGAGGTTTTGGGGGGAGGGTGGCTAGAAAGTACCTCTGCTCTGCCTGTCCTTGGATGAGAGAATTACAGGTGTGCAGAGAGACCTTGGGGCAGAAACTGAATTGGATGTGAGTGGGTTGTGTGCCTAACGAGAGGTCTCCTTCCTCCTCCCACACAGAGGGAGGAACCTCTGCTTCTTAGATCTGCAACCAGCAGAGGAGGTCACACCAGTCCTGAGTGGTTCTTTTGCGCTTCGCAGAGGTGGATTTTCTTTCCCGTGTCACTGTTGGGACCCTTCCCATCCCACGGGATTTTGGGGGATGTAACACTATGCAGTTCTTCTTGAGGGAAGGTAGGTATTGAGTAGCGCCCAGCTGTGGGGTCGCCAGCCTCACATCTGTGGTGAGTTGGGGCTCTGAGCTACCTGAGAGCCTTCCAGAGTCACTTTCTGGATGTACTCACTGCCTAAAAGCACACACGCACTTGAAAACAGCTCAGCTGGTTCCAGTCTGAGAGCTGTGTGTGCTGTCTGGCAGGCGTTTAAGAACTAACCTGTCTTCTAGGAGGAAAAGGTGGCACTTCAGCTGCCTTCGGCCCATCAGGGAGCTGAATCTGTGTTCAGACCAATTTGTAAAATTGTGTTTGTCATGGGCAATGTGTGTCTACACAGAGCTCCTGTTCCTGAGGGCTAATGTCTTAGCCCTTGGCAAGTTGAAAACACTTGAAGCATCTAGCAAGCCTGTTGGGGCCATAGAGGGGGAGCTGCTGGCATTAGGGAAGATGAAGAGCCAGGTGCTGGTGAGACCCGCACAGTGTGAGTCAAGGCAAGGAACTGCCCTGTGGAAGAGGGCAGTATGTGGAGAAAAGCACTTATCTGAGGACCTGGCCAGCTTTCTCCAGGCTGTCACATGGAGGTATTTGGTCTAAGCAGTGGAGTATTAACGGTGACCTTGAGATGCCAGCATGTCCTCTTCATCTCTGAATTTCCCTGTCCTGGTTCTTGCTCAATATTCTTTCTATACTTTGGTCTCCTTAATCTCAGTCCAAAAAATGATGGGGTTGCTTTAATCCACTGAGACTTTCTAGTAAAGGTGTACAGAAAATTTTTTATTTTGCTAATATGCTCATTGTTCCTTTCTATGTAAGCAAAGAATATTCTAAAAATGAAAAAGGTACTGTGGCAGATTTAAAGGGGAATGAACAAAATGCTGCCAGAGCATTTGTTAATTTCCAGCTATTAAAAAATATCAAAATGGGAATTGAGGGTAAACCCTAGAATGTGGTTTCGGGCCACTGTCCTTGAGACAGCTGATATACTTGGCTGCTGCACATGAGGCTGGGGAATCATTAACTGTAGCCATGACCTCTGTTGATCTCTTAAAAATAAGGGCTGCTTTGAAGGTGCTGTTGCAGGCATTTAGCTGGTACCTGTTCAAGTACCTGTTCAAATGACCTGTCTCCAGGGCTGCACCCACCTGACTGCATTAGCTGAGGGTAGGACTAAACAGCAAGTGAAAATAGGCCTGGGCTGTGGAGTCCCAGCTGTTTAATTTCTAGTCACATTTTCTAAGAACATTTGTTCTAAGTCTCGGTTACTGATAAGATGTCGGGAGGGCAGGACCAGAATGTGTGAGAGGCTTCTAGCAAGAGTAGGTGGTTATACTCCTAAGCCTCTGACTTTTAAATGGGAGTCTCCCTACCCCCAGTACACAACTGCACTGACGCTTTGGTCCTTGCCCTTGTGTGGAGGTCATCTGCATACCTGTGCAGATACCAGCTGCCTACCTGGTCACACAGGGCTCTTCTAGGCTAGGCAGTTGTTGGAGGCATGAGGGGAAAGGGAAGGGGTACCCTCTGAAGTAGGAATTACAGAATTTTTAAATGCTGCTAATTGTATTTTGTTTACCATTTACTGTCTTTACGGTCATATTCAAGTTCTTAGTCAGCCCCTCTTATAGTGCTCATACCAGTTGCATTTCAGTTGTATTTTCAATGAAATTTGCTTTACATTGGCATTCAGAATTGACCTTTACCTGCTTCCTGACTGGTTTAAGAATTTTTTTTTTGGCCAGCTGCACCCATGAGTCTTGGATCCTGGTTAAATACACTGTGTTGCTCCTGACAGTAGTGCCCGCTATTCTAACAGCATTGATTCTGCTGTAGCCTCAGTGACCATGTAAACTAAGTAAATGTCATTTCTACCCACAAACAGTTGTTCAGTCCCTTGCCACTGTGGTTGTCTAGTCAGTCTTATGACCAGTGTTTTAGGTGCATGGGATAAATCAGCTCTGCCCCTTAGTCTGTTCAAGAGACAGGGAGGGGCCTGGCCAGGAGAGGGCAGCAGGAGTCAGCATTTGTGTTTCATAGGCCTGGGACTTGAAGCCCTGACATTAGAAGTGAGGGAGGGACCTTAGATCATGCTGTTCTGTGGGGAGAGAGCCCCCAGTCCCATTCAGTATTAGGCTTCCAAGTAAGATCTGATTTGAAGAAAGGTTTTGATGATTAAAAGAAAGTCTGAAATTATTGATTTAATCCAACCTCCTGATTTTTTAAAAAATTTATTTTTTCTACAGTAAGTCCTTGTTGGTTATCTGTTTTAAATACAGCATTGGGTACATGTGAATCCCAAACTCCCAATCTACCCCCCACCCCCTGGTAACCATAAATTTATTCTCTAAGTCTGTGAGTCTGTTTCTGTTTTGTAAATAAGTTCATTTGTATTTTTTTTTTTTTAGCTTTCACATATAAGTGATATCATATGATATTTGTCTTTCTCTGACTTACTTCACATAGTATGATAATCTCCAGGACCACCCATGGAAATAGCATTAATATTCCATTGTATATACGTACCACATCTTTTTTTTTTTTTTTTTTTTTATTTTATTTTTTTGGGGGTACACCAGGTTCCCACATCTTCTTTATCCATTCATCTTTCGATGGACATTCAGGTTGCTTCCATGTCTTGGCTATAGGTAAACAGTGCTGCAGTGAACACTGGGGTGCATGTATCCTTTCAAACAGTGTTTTTCTCCAGATAAAAGCCCAGGAGTGGGATTGCTGGATCATGTGGTAGCTCTGTTTTTAGTTTAAGGAACCCCCATACTGTTCTCCATAGTGGCTGTACCAATTTATATTCCTGCCAACAGTGTAGGAGGGTTCCCTTTTCTCCAACATTCATTGTTGGTAGATTTTTTTGATGATGGCCATTCTGACCAGTGTGAGGTGATATCTCATTGTAGTTTTGATTTGCATTTCTCTAATAATTAGTGATGCTGAGCATCTTTTCATGTGCCTCTTGGCTATCTGTGTGTCTTCTTTGCGGAAATGTCTCTTTAGGTCTTCCGCCCATTTTTTGATTGGATTGTTTGTATATTTTGGAGATTAATCCCTTGACAGTTGCTTTGTTTGCAAATATTTTCTCCCATACTTTGGATTGTCTCTTTCGTTTTGTTTGTGATTTCCTTTGTTGTGTAAAAGTTTTTTGAGTTTAATTAGGTTCCATTTGTTTATTTTTGGTTTTATTTCCATTACTGTGGGAGATGGACTGAAAAAGATACTGCTGCAATTTATGTCAAAGAGCATTCTACCTATGTTTTCCTCTAAGAGTTTTATAGTATCTGGTCTTATATTTAGCTCTTTAATCCACTGTGAATTTGTGATATTTTGTAGAGAAAACAGGGATTCAGGGAGCAGCAAAGATACATCCAGGGTTACCAGTGAATAAACAGCTAAATTTGAATAAGAAACATTCTCTCCTGACCCCTTTCCCTCAGTGCTCTTGGGCTTCCAGAGAGCAGCCTTAGATAAATAGTTATTCTAACCTGGTTCTCTTTGAGTTAGCCAAACCAGAAATCTTGGAGCAGGGCATAGTAGTCACTACTAAAGGCTTAAACTATGAGCCCTCCTCTCCCTGGTAACCAAAATCAAAAGGTTTTGATATTATAATCCAGTGTTTTGTTTCTTTTTAACTTTTCAGGTATATAAAAACCGTGTTAACAGCATGAACTAAGTTCAAGTCATAAACTAGTGGGGTGGTGGGGGGAGCATTTTTGACTAGTGCAAATGGGTTAGTTGTGCACGACCTCACTGTCCAATTTGTATCTGATTTTGTTTGGTTCAGTGTGGAGGAAAAAATCCTGATTTTTATCTATATAAGTGGAAATAGTCATAGCTTGTCTACAGTCTCTAGTTAGGTACAAAACTGAAGTAGATGCTTGAAAAAAGGTTGAGGAATATCCCATACCTGCTTTCAGCCCTTATTCTCCATACATCAAGTAAGAAACATGCAAAGGTTATAATCAGTAAAATAAAGGCTGTAATCAGTAAAAGTATACTATGGTGAGAACCACAGCATTGAGCTGCAGCTGGACGTGGCCGTCCCAGCACCAGGCTTGCACCCACTGCATCAGCAACCCCTGAGAAGCCCACACAAGCACAATAATGGAGGCCTTACCTTTAGTCTCAGGCAGCCTAAGCAATGCATGTTTTACATCTGAGTGTACATGTTACAGATGGCTTTTAATATTTAAGGTGACACCTGAAGTGAATGTTTGCAGGGAACCACTGCCACAAAAGTCAGTTTCAAAACCACTCTTTTGGTGGAAAGAACCTGGGGTTTCCGAGCCCACAAACTTGGATTGGAATCCAGCCCCGCAGTGCCAGCTGAGCTGCCTGTGGGTGGTGAGGAACTGAGCGTGTCCTCATTTAGAGCAGAGCACTGGCCACGAAGAGGGGGTTGGCGGTGAGTGCCTAGTGAGTGCTCACCCCCCTGCCCCATCCATGAAATGAGGTGACATTTCTGTCTCTGGCTGCTGGTGGACATTCTGATGATCAGAGCCAGACAGTGCTTCTGTCCCACCACCCATTAAAACCAGAAGACAACTGGCCCTGCCCTGGGTCTTCCACCTTACAGAGGTAACATTCTGATCTGAGTTTTATAATAAATTGCAAATTTATCACTACTCAAAGACTTTAAAGTTAACATATGAACTTAAAATTTTTTTTTTAACGGATGCAAGTCTGCAGATCCACTGCTGCTTTAAAATCCTATAAAGGCAGAGGGGGCCAAGAGAAAGAAATTGCTTGCTAGTGTTGAGGTTACATCTAAGAACTCCGAGTCCTGTAGAGACTGATGTGGTCTAACTTTGCTGATGAGTTTTAGGTTCCTGGCTGAAGACTGACCAAGCCATAAGATATGCAGACCAGCCAGCTCTCCAGGCTGAGGAGCAGGGGAGGTAGCGTGAGGTGGGCCTTCCCTCTACACAGTGCAATGTCTGGCACACGGGCCTGGGCCAGGTTGTGTTCACTACCTGGCAAGCGAGCCCAAGGCTGGAAAAAGTGAAGACCTTGCCTTCAGCTCATCCTCCTTCCATCTCCAATGCCAAAAGAGCCCAAGGTGGCTGATCATATTTAAGGCTTCATCATCCAAATTAAAACAGATGTGAGTTAATTATAAATAGTTCCCTTACTGTATTTTGCCCACTGGAAAATCAGTCCCTAGAACTGGAGGTTCTTTCAAGTTACCCAGAAGATCCACTCATTGGCATATACTCTACTGGGCAGTTCCTAATTTTGAAGTCCCTGTCAGCCCTTGGGACCTGTGCTGGGTAGCATAATTCTTTCTTTCATTTGTCTTGATAAATCAGCCAACTGCTGCCTCAGACTTCTGCCCCCCGACATGTTCTCTGGTGTCCCCAAGGACTATCTGTACCTGCTGGCTCTTCTGCCTCTGCAGTTGGCCTTCGGGGCTGCACGAGACGGTCCTTTCTCTGCTCTCCTTCCACATATGCTTCCTTGGAAATTTATAAATCAAGGTACTTAAAGTGGATACACTTTACTAAGTTCCATGTGAGTCTCTGCCAGAAATGCAGCGAAGGCTTCCTAAAGTGCTAGAATGTCAGCATCCCCACCCCCAGGTAGGACGCTAACCTCCTCTTTCCAGACTGTAGTTGAATTCCTCCCCAAACCCCCACCCACCTTCTCTGGATCTGTTTAAGAAGCTCAGTCATAGGAAGTTCTGAACCACACCAGGCAGGAATGAACCACGGCAGCTAAAGCCACTGCACAGGGCTCCCGTGTGCTGCTCAAGGGAGGGAGAGGCGCGGCTGCTGGGGCCTTTGCCTCTCCTTACCTGGATACACCCTTACCATCCTGTCCTCCATGTAAGCCCTGCCTGCCAAAGCCCTCCAGACTTTTGGAGATCACTGCCAATGCCTGAAAAGCTGAGGACAAGAGCCTGGGTATCTGAAGTCACCTGGTTACACCTCGTTTTGGGAACCCTAACTGAGGCCTCCGCAGTAGAGCCTTTGCTTCTAACAGGTGTGCATACACCAGGTGACTCATTCATTTAACAACTAATGAACTCCATGATTCTACACAGGCTGCTTTGAGGAATCCCATGAGATGACATGGCATTTCTGTCTCTGGCACTGTTTGCCTTCAAGATTGTGCCGTCTGTTAGGGAAGATTGGGCAGATAAATAAAAGACACTCATTATCCAGAAAGGATTGACACCTGAAAAGCCCTCTTTTGAGTTAACCCACTGTAAACAGAGACCCGAGTTTCACATAGTAAGTAGTGAAAAAGGCTTAATTGGAACAAGTTATCTGTTAGCAAAATGTAGTTGCAGCTATGGGCCATTTCCTAGAAAAAACATTTTACATACTTTCCCTCTTAAAGTTACATGATTGTACAACAGGACATCATTTCACGTTTGATTTCCATAGTGCAATCAACCACAGGGTTGTTTTTGCAAAAGTTAGTCAAGGGCCTTCTCTAGTTTTCCGGAGGGCTTCTCTTAACCCCTTTGACAGTCAGATTCCCTCCCTGTGCAGCTCTTCTCACTTGTAAGTGGACCTCATTCTCAGTTCTTGCTTGCTAAGTGGCAGCAGACTCTGACTCCATCAGGGGTTGAGATAACTATTAGCCCAAAGAAGCCAGAGCTGGGTGTCTGCCTAGGCACGTTCTTGTGTGTGCACAGCCCTGACCCGGAGGTTGTTGGACCTGTGCTCTAGCTCCTTCATCGCTGATTTAGGGTGTAGCCTTGACCACTCTACTCTGCTTTAATTTCTCCTCTGCGGGGAAGTTTGCCCAGTCAACCCACAAGCTGTTGAGGATCCAATAAGGAAATGTTTTACAAAGTCTAGCTGTCTTGCAGTGTGAGGGATAGCATCCTGCGAAGCTCGGACTTGAACTACTGCTCTGCCTGAGTCCCCCACCTTACCTGCTTTCCCGTGTCGTCCAGAGTTGGAGGCATCAGGAACCCTTCTTATTTCCCACGCAGCCACGCTGCTCCAAAGCAGTGGAACTTCCCTTATCACCTGTACCTGTCCAACTGGAGGGAGGAGGAAAACGTGTCATTTCTTTTCTCTTGATGCATGCAGAGCTGGCCCTGCACCCCATGGGGAGAGAGAAGTCGACTCAGGCAGCCTGACCATGGCCTTCGGCAGGCAGAACACTTGCCCTCAGAGCGGAACTGCACTCCTCTAGTCTGAGCAGGAGCAAACTCTCAGAGGAGTCCTCTGGCACCTTTTCCTCCATGGTACTGTCAGGCCCGCTCTGTACTTCCATAGCCCTGTCAGACCTGCGAGTTCCTCCTACCATACCCAGAGCTGCTCCTGCTTCTCTCCCTCCCTCCCCTTCTGCTCCAAACTCCCCTTGCCTCTGCACGTCATCCAGAACAGCCTCACACTAAAGGCAATGAAAATACAGAAGCTAGAAACAGCACAAATGTCCATCAACAGGGAACGGATAGTTTGTGAAACATTCATCTATAGAATATAACATAGCAATGAATGAATAAACTAGTTACACATACAAACACATGGATTGATCTCACGTCAATACTGAATGGAAAAAAGAATAAAATTATGTGCTGTATGATTCCATTCTTTAAAAGTTCAAAACCAGGCAAAAGTATTATTTCAGGTGCCAAGATACGGTAACTACAAAAGCCAGGGCCCTGGTCATCTCTAGGGGCTGGAGCGAGTAGGTTGGGGAGGATAAGTAGGCTTCCAGAGCGCTGGAGATGCTGCAGGTACGGAGCGGAGCGTGTGGCTTTCTTCATAACTGATAACTCATCAACCTCTACAGGTTTTTAATGTACTTTTCTACATGTTATTTCACAAAGTTAAAAAGACAAACCCAGCCCTTCCACCTTGAGCTTCTCAGGGCACCAGCCCCTTGGTGTGCACACCTCTCATGCAATTGATTGGCCTCAGTGGGGACATCCAGTGGGGAGCTGTCAGGGCCTGAGGAGAAAGGGGTTTGCCCGATTGCTCAGGTAGCCCACGATCAATGAACAGGGGCCGCCTTCATTCCTGCCCACAGTCTCACACTAAGGCAGTGAAAATACACACGCCATAAACAGCTGAGGTCGTTTGTACCCACTGTGCTGTCATTTCCTTGCCCCAGCCTCACTGCATTCCCAGGGAAGCACTGGCTTCCTGGTTGTGGTCAGGCTGGCCTTGAATGGGCCTTTCCAGACCTGGGTCTGTTTTTAATGAACAGGATCTGCTATGATGAGTTGCCTCCAGTGCCCTAGGTTTAACTTAAATCAGGGAGGATATGCTTGGTTTCCATTGTTTATATAATGTGGTCATCTGCCCACTTACCTGGAATTGGTGGAATCCCATGCCCGGGAACCTTTGAATGTGTACAGGGGTACCAGTCAAACAACAAAACAGGAGTTCCTGCTCCATGTCAGGCACCTCAGTAGGCCGAGAAAGCCAGAATCTGTTGACAGAAGACAGGTACGGGTGATGAATGCTGCAGAGCAGCCCAGCACTCTGTGGGAACCTGCAGCAAGTCAGGGGCGGGGGGGTCTCTAGGGAAGTACTGTGTAAACTAAGGCCCAAGGGATAAAGAGGGAAAGACACAAGAAGCTAATTCATTGAGCATGTACTGAAGCCACTTTCATCATTTAGTTGGGACAACAACCACTTAAGATAGGCATTATTATCCCCGTTTTACAGATGAAGAAACTGAGGCTCAGGTGAAGAGCACTATCCAAGGTCACTCAGCTAACACAGCAGAATGAGGACTTGAACTCTAGTCTGCATGATTTAAAAGCCAGGTAGTGGGGAGGCTGCTGTCATAGTCGTGGCAAGAAGTGGTGGTGGCATCAGTAGATACAGAGAGAAGTAGGCGTGCAGGCCCAAGAGGGACTCTGAAGGGAGAACTGTTGAGGCAGAGGAGGAGGAGGAACCAGTCAAAAATGGCTCCAGGTTCTACCTTGATCAACTGGATGGACAGTGATCCTTCCAATGTCCTAAGGCACCCCAGTTCTTTTTTTTTTTTTTTTTTTTTTTATTCCCCCCAACCCTCCCCGCTTTCCCCACTTGGTGTCCATGTGTTTGTTCTCTACATCTGTGTCTCTATTTCTGCCTTGCATTTCCTCTTTCATAGTTGTTAGCATTTGCCTTATGTATTGAGGTGCTCCTATACTGGGTGCATATATATTTATAATTGTTATCTCCTCTTCTTGGATTGATCTTTATGTAATGTCCTTTCTTGTCTCTTGTACCATTTATTTTAAAGTCTATTTTATCTGATATGAGTATCACTACTCCAGCTTTCTTTTGATTTTCATTTGCATGAAATATCTTTTTCCATCCCCTCACTTTCAGTCTGTATGTGTCCCTAGGTCTGAAGTGGGTCTCTTGTAGACAGCATATATATGGGTCTTGTTTTTGTATCCATTCAGCCAGTCTGTGTCTTCTGGTTGGTGCATTTAGTCCATTTACATCCAAGGTAATTATCGAGATGTGTGTTCCTATTACCATTTTCTTAATTGTTTTGTTTTTGTTTTTGTAGGTCCTTTTCTTCTCTTATGTTTCCCGCTTAGAGAAGTTCCTTTAGCGTTTGGTGTAGGGCTGGTTTGGTGGTGCTGAATTCTCTTAGCTATTGCTTGTCTGTAAAGCTTTTGATTTCTCCATTGAATCTGAATGAGATCCTTGCTGGGTAGAGTATTCTTGGTTGTAGGTTCTTCCCTTTCATCGGTTGTCGGTTCTTCCCTTTCATCACTTTAAATATATTGTGCCACTCCCTTCTGGCTTGTAGAGTTTCTGCTGAGAAATCAGCTGTTAACCTTATGGGAGTTCCCTTGTATGTTATTTGTCGTTTTTCCCTTGTTGCTTTTAATAACTTTTCTCTGTCTTTAATTTTTGTCACTTTGACTACTATATGTCTTGGCATGTTTCTCCTTGGGTTTATCCTGCCTGGGACTCTGCGCTTCCTGGACTTGGGTAGCTATTTCCTTTCCCATGTTAGGGAAGTTTTCAACTATAATCTCTTCCAATATTTTCTCTGGTCCTTTCTCCCTCTCTTCTCCTTCTGGGACCCCTATAATGCGAATGTTGGTGCATTTAACATTGACCCAGAGGTCTCTTAGGCTGTCTTCAGGTCTTTTTATTCTTTTTTCTTTATTCTTTTCCGCATCAGTGATGATCACCATTCTGTCTTCCAGGTCACTTACTCATCCTTCTGCCTCAATTAATCTGCTATTGGTTCCTTCTAGTGTATTTTTCATTTCAGTTATTGTGTTGCATATGTCTGTTTATTTGCTCTTTAATTCTTCTAGGTCTTTGGTAAACTTTTTGATCTTTGCATCCAGTCTTTTTTCAAAGTCCTGGATCATCTTCACCATCATTATTCTGAATTCTTTTTCTGTAAGGGTGCCTGTCTCCTCTTCATTTAGTTGTTTTTCTGGGGTTTTATCCTGTCCCTTCATCTGGTACAAAGTTCTCTGCTTTTTCATTTTCTCTGTCTTTCTGTGGCTGTGGTTTTCAGTTCCACAAGACGAAATACTGCTGATACTGCTTGATACTGCTGTCTGCCCTCTTGTGGAGGAAGCTCCCCAGTTCTTTTCTGATCCTTGGGCCCTCAGATACCCAAACCCCAAGCAGATCCGAACTGGGATGACCAGCAAGAGAACACTGTCCTTGGCCACACCACTCGCTCCCTCAGCAGTGACCCTTTGGCCACCCTGTGCTTTTTCCGGGTCTCTCCTGACGCTCCCTCCTCTGCAGAGGCTCTGCCAGGGGAGGAGCTGCTTGTATGCCTGAGCTCCTCGGGGTGGAGTACCTTCCTCCTCATCCTTCTGTGTGTGTGCAGCCTCTGCAGTCACACAGGGCCCTGTGCTCAGAAGGACCTTGCCCTTGGTTTAATGCTCTAACATTGCAGTTTTGAAGCTCCTACTATATTTAACAAGGGGCCCCATATTTTCATTTTGGATTGGGCCCTGCAAATTCTGTGGCTGGTCCTGTCTATGTGTCTGCACTGTAATGATGCGAGAAACTGAATGGTAGCCTTTCCCACCTGTGGGGGTGAACCTCATTTCCAGCTAGGAAGACCTACTGTTTAAAATGAGAGGGAGATAAAGCTGAAAAGAGCTCACTTCCTTTGTTTCTATGAAATATGGTTTTATGTGCAGTTTTATGTTTCTTCATGGGTAATAACTTAGGAGGGAACTTTGGGAATAGAATACAAAAATAAATTGTGGGCCATTAACTGTGGCTAATTGTTTCTTTACAGTTTAGAGTGGAGGCATGTCTGGGTTGTTTTGGCACTCACAGTCACAGGTGGGGAAGGAGGTCTGCTTAAATACAACCCAGGCTCCCTCAGGAGGCGGAGGGAGAGGAGCTGAGTGATCCCAGCCTGCCTTCTGAAGCCAAACTGCCATCAAGGCCTCACCTCCAGTTAAAGTATTTCTCTCACAAGCCCAATTACTGAGCAATTATGGACCCCTTACCTGAGATCCCCTCAGCTCTGCAGGTGTGGAGGTGGCCTATGTGCTGTCTAGGCATCTGCTGCAGCAGCCTTTGGGGTGTAACTCACACCAATAAGTTGGTCTCATCTGCCATTCAGGCTCCAAACACCTGCAGATCCTTGTTCACTTTAGTAAACACCCATTAAAAAAAAAACTGAACTCAAAAATGCTTCACTGGCTATTATCACAGGCCTTCCTATCCTGGTGAGCTAATGGAGGAAGCACTAGGACCACTGAGTGAGGAGTCTCCAGTGTCGTTCACCTTCAGTAGTAACACCAAAGACTGGACAAGAGCAGCACACAGAAAATAAAATCCACCCCAAATTCCTTCTCTCAGAGACACAGCTGATATCAATCCAAACTGACTATTGAAGGCTTTCTGGAATGTACTAGATCATCCCAGTTACTCTCCATTGAGCTCATCATATAAGTCAGCTGTCCTGGAAGCTTGGCTGTCCTCCTTTGATTCACAAAATACAACCCAGATTCCTTGGTCTGACATCAGCTGGCCTCCCAGGCATAGTCAGCTATTCTTCACCCCCTGGACTTTCTCCCCTTAACTCTTCTCATCTGTCCCTCAACTTTCACACTTCTATTATTGAGTGCCTGTCCTTGCTAGGTCTGGGGGACACAAGAGGAGGAAAACACGCACAGTCCCTAGCTTGGGCTTTCACTGTATTCAGTCCATGAATTATGCAGACCTTCATGGCAAACTGTGAAGAGGACTGTGAAAGAAAGTGGTGGGGCTCTGAGCACCCCCATCAGGGGTTTGGTTTAGTCTGGGCAGCAGGAAAGGTTTCCTTGAAGAGTGAGATTTCTGTGGAAAGAAAGAGAGATGGTAACTAGACACCAGCTAGGGGGCAGGGGAGGCTGTGAGGAGGGCACACTTGAGGCCTGGCCAGCAGGGCAATGGCCCCAGAAGCAAAGCCCTTTCGAGGGAAGCACTGAAAGGCCAGTAGGTCTGGAGTGCAGGGTACACAGAGGGATGTGAGCTTGGGGCAGCTGAGTCTAAGCTTGAAGAGGAAGGTCTTTGTCCCTAGAGCCACAGGAAGCCTCTGAAAGATTTTTAGTAGGGAGAACACTAGAGTTGTGTTTTTAAGAGCTTTCTGGAGGACGTACAGGGTCAGCATGCTCAGCGTGAGAAGGGAGCAGCAGTGCAATAAGGAAAAGTGTTTGGACTGCAGAGAGGGGAGAAGCAGCACACGGGAAGGACAGCAGTGCCAACTGCTGAGGGTGTGTGTGTCCCAGGGAAGTCTGGGGGTTCATTCTGAAGAAGGCTCTCCAAATGTCGTGCTCAGAGGGAGGGGTGGGGTGGGGTTGGACGTGAGTCGAGGCAGAGCAATGGAACGGAAGCTGTGGATGGGAAGGAGCCCAACCTGAGAGAGAACAGGTGGCCAAGGATTGAGCTAAAGGCCAGGGAGAAGAAATGAGCTGGCAAAGGGTGCCAGGAAGGAAAAGGAAAAGGAAGGCAACATGGTGCCAAACAATAGAGAAGAAAGTATTTCAGGAAGCACCCGCCCTGAAGGATAAATAAAAACCAGCCCCAGGGAGAGAAGGGGAAAAGAAAGGCAGAGACAAGATGAAGCTCACAGTCCAGAAGGCAGAGCGCCCTGAGTTCTGGGAGCTGGAGCTCAGATGCAGGCGGAGCTGGAAGGCGCTAGAAGGGGGAGAGGAGGCCTGGGGGCTGGCGGATCAAGAGGGGCCTCAGTAAGGAGTTTGGACACGATCCTGAGGGCCAGGAGAGAGCTGTTAGAAGTTTTGTTTTGTTTTTTTTCTGAATTAGAAACAAAATGCAAGCTCCTTGTAAATAAAGCAAGAGGACCACCCTCCACCAAAACAAAACTCTAGCAACAAAGAAATGTGTATGTTAACCAGTGAAAGCTCCTCTGCCAAATCCCCCTCCTCAGCTAGCACTTTGGTGCTGTCATTCCAGACTTTCTCCTGCCACTCACAAATGTCATCAGTTCTGTGAAAACAGGATTATGCTACATGTAATTTCGGCAACTTCCTTTATTGAATCAGCAGTAATCTTGAGTTTCCTTCTGGGTGGATACACGCAGATGTGCCCGCCAGTCTGAATGGCTTATGCAGTCCTCCACAGCCTAGATGTACTGGTATCCTAGGGTGCTGATTTATTTTATTGAACCTAAAATGGCTGTTGAGGGGCCTAAGGAGAGGAGTGTTCCCTAGGGGCACCAAGTCCCAGTCTGGTTCTGCCATTAAGTACCTGGCTTTGGGGATGACATGGCCCCTTCCTGGGCCTGTTTCCTCATCCATTGCGTGCCAGGTACTGTTATCTCATAACACACAGTGAGTGTTGACATTCCTCATCAATGAAGGGCTTTAGGTAGAGGAGTGTAATGATCAGATCTGTGCTTCAAAAAGATCACTCGGGCTGCAGTATGAAAAATTGTTTGCTCTTTCTTCTCATCCATATTTGTAAAAAATCTTACCAGTCTTTCAAGGCCTAGTTCAAATTTTCCCTCTTCCAAAAGTTCCCTCTCCATCATGCCCAGCCTCTTAATTGGAATTCTCCTCTACCTGGTTCTCTCCCTAAAACCCACTGAAATTGAGAATCATATTTTTCATCCTCACATGGTCCACAGGAATAGGTCTATAATATGAGGACTTGATAAATCCTTGCAGAATTGTCCATGCACTAAAAAAATCATTTTGGTGGGACAAAAGAAGGAATAAATGAGCCACTCAATACCTGTTTGGGACTCAAGCCTTCTTTTGATACGGAGTTTATCCACGAGCCTCAAGATGTGTATGATTAAGCACCGCAGGAGGTATTTTCCTGGCTCTGAAAGGTTCCAACCTGCCCTGCCTGGAGTGCTGATGTTGAATGAGACTGTCTGGGAAAGAAGCCCTAAGGCCAGCCTGGTTTATAGTCCCAGGGCTTTAATAATAACCTGCAACTCTGAAGCCTGAGAACTTCCTTTTCACCTTGCACAATACTTTGAGAGCTTTGCCTTCACTGGACTATTGCTATGTAGGAATGAGTGAGAGTGACCTGTTTTTCTTTTCTTTTGAAAGTTTTGCCCACTAAATACATTTTTCTTAGATCCATACAGTTTAGTATCATAGAAATAAAATGTTTATACTGAACACCTGTTCTGCAGCTTGAAGATCAGTTCTGTTTCATAATTTAAAATAACTTACAGTATAAAAACAGAAATAAACAAATGGGACCTAATTAAACTTAAAAGCTTTTGCAGAGCAAAGGAAACCATAAACAAAATGAAAAGACAACCCACAGAATGGAAGAAAATATCTGCAAACCAAGTGACCGACAAGGGATTAATCTCCAAAATATACAAACAGCTCTTACAATTCAATAACAAAAAACCAAACAACCCAATCAAAAAATGGGCAGAGGACCTAAACAGACATCTCTCCAAAGAAGACATACAGATGGCCAACAGGCACATGAAAAGATGTTCAACATCACTAATTATTAGAGAAATGCAAATCAAAACTATGAGGTACCACTTCACTCTGGTCAGAATGGCCACCATGAAAAAGTCCACAACTAAGAAATGCTGGAGAGGGTGTGGAGAAAAGGGAACCCTCCTACACTGTCAGGTGGGAATGTAAATTGGTACAACCATTATGGAGAACAGTATGAAAAACAAAATAGAACTACCATATGATCCAGCAATCCCACTCCTGGGCGTATATCCGGAGAAACCCATAATTTGAAAAGATACATGCACTCCAATGTTCATTGCATCAGTATTTACAATAGAAAGACATGGACGCATCCTAAACGTCCATTGAGAGATGAATGGATAAAGATGTGGTACATATATACACAATGGAGTATTAGCCATAAAAACGAATGAAATGCTATTTGCAGCAATGTGGATGGACATAGAGATTATCATACTAAGTGAACTCAGACAGAGAAAGGCAAATATCCTATGCTATCACTTATATGTGGAATCTAAAAAAAATAAATGATACAAATGAACTTATTTACAAAACAGAAACATTCACAAACTTTGAAAACAAACTTATGGTTACCAAAGGGGAAAGGTGGGGAGAGGAATAAATTAGGAGTTTGGGATTAATATATACACACTACTATATGTAAAATAATCAACAAGGACCTATTGTATAGCACAGGGAACTGTATTCAATAATCTGTAATAACCTGTATGGGAAAAGAATCTGAAAAAAGAATGGATATATGTATAGCTGAATCACTTCGTACACCTGAAACTTACACAACACTGTAAATCTACTATATAAAATAAAAAGTAAATTAAAAAATAAGTTATATGACAAAGGATTAAATCTCCAAAATATACAAGCAGTTCATGCAGCTCAATATCAAAAAGCAAATAACCCAATCCAAAAATGAGTGGAAGACCTAAATAGACATTTCTCCAAAGAAGACATGTGGATGACTTGTTAGTCAAACACATGAAAAGTTGCTCAACATCACTAATCATTAGAGAAATGCAAGTCAAAGCCACAATGAGGTATTACCTCACACCAGTCACAATGGCCATCATCAAAAAATCTAGAAACAATAAGTGCTGGAGAGAGTGTGGAGGAAAGGGAACCCTCTTGCACTGTTGGTGGGAATGTAAGTTGGTACAGCCACTATGGAAAACAGTATGGAGGTTCCTTAAAAACCTAACAATGGAACTAACATATGACTCAGCAATCCCACTACTGGGCATATACCCTGAGAAAACCACAATCCAAAAAGAAACATGTACCATAATGTTCATTGCAGCACTATTTACAATAGCCAGGACATGGAAGCAACCTAAATGCCCATCAACAGATAAATGGATAAAGAAGATGTGGCACATATATACAATGGAATATTACTCAGCCATAAAAAGGAATGAAATTGAACTATATGTAATGAGGTGGATGGACCTAGAGTCTGTCATACAGAGCGAAGTAAGCCAGAAAGAGAAAAACAAATACCATATGCTAACTCATATATATGGAATCTAAGAAATGGTACTGATGAACCCAGTGACAAGGCAAGAATAAAGCAGCAGATGTAGAGAACGAACTTGAGGACGTGGGGGTGGGGGCAAAGGGGAAGCTGGGACGAAGTGAGAGAGTAGCACCGACATATATACTCTATCAAATAGCTAGTGGGAAGCTGCTGCATAACACAGGGAGATCAACTCGATGGTTGGTGATGACTTAGAGGGGTGGGATAGGGAGGGTGGGAGGGAGGCTCAAGAGGGAGGGGATATGGGGATATACGTATAAATACAGCTGATTCACTTTGTGGTACAGCAGAAACTGGCACAACAGTGTAAAGCAATTATACTCCAATAAAGAGCTTAAAGAAACCAAAAAAATAAAATATAGATAAAAAGTCATTTACACCAGGTCCCCAACCCCTGGGCCGCAGACCAGTACCTGTCTGTGGCCTGTTAGGAACTGGGCCGCACAGCAGGAGGTGAGTGGTAGTGAGCCACTCCCCATCGCTCACATTACCGCCTGAACTCTGCCTCCTGTCAGATCAGCAACAGCATTAGATTCTCATAGGAGGGCGAACCCTACTGTAAACTGTGCATGTGAGGGATCTAGGTTGCGCGCTCCTTATGAGAATCTAATGCCTGATGATCTGAGGTGGAGCTGAGGCGGGGATGCCAGTGCTGAGGAGCAGCTGCAAGTACAGCACAGAGGTCTGACTGCACAGAGACCACGATCAATTGCTTGGAGTCTCATATCAAAATCCTATCAGTGAATGCAGAGAATGGACTGGAGGACGCGGGGTTGGGGGGGGGGCGGGGGGCGAAGGGGAAGCTGGGACGAAGTGAGAGTAGCATAGACATGTATACACTACCAACTGTAAAACAGATAGCTAGTGGAAAGTTCCTGTATAACAAAGGGAGATCAACTTGATGATGGGTGATGCCTTAGAGAGCCAGGACAGGGAGGGTGGGGGGTAGTCGTGGGAGGGAGGGGTATGGGGATATGTGTATAAATACAGCTGATTCACTTTGGTGTACCTCATAAACTGGTACAAGAGTGTAAAGCAATTATATTCCAATAAAGAGCTTAAAAAAAAATCCTATCAGTGAGTGGCAAGTGAAAACACGCTCAGGGCTCCCACTGATTCTGCACTGTGGTGAGTTGTATAATTATTTCATTATATATTACAGTGTAATAATACTAGAAACAACCTGCACAATAAAGGTAATGCGCTTGAATCATCCCAAAACCCTCCCCACCCCTCCCGGTCTGTGGGAAAATTGTCTCCCATGAAACCAGTCCTTGGTGCCAAAAAGGTTGGGGACTGGTGACTTACACAAAATATCCATTATCACCTAAGGAAAGGCTGGAAATTTTCTGTGACTTGTATAGAGTCTATAACCAAGAACAATAAGCCTAAGTAATCCAGAGATTTCTGGATTTAATTTTAAAAAGAATTTCACTGGGTATAAGTTAAAAATTATTCTGAAAACAGGAACCTGTCTCTGGGAGTGTGGCATTCACTGAGAAGGAGCACAAGAAAACTCGGTGTGATAGTCATATTTTATAATTCTTTTTTTAAAATTTAATGTTTATATTTTACTGGAGCAAGGTTGACTTACAATAGTGTCTTTGCTATAGGTGTACAGAATCTCGCTGAGTGATCCAGATACAGATATGTATTCATTCTCCATTTTTAAAAAAATTATTTATTTATTTATTGGCTGCGTTGGGGCTTCGTTGCTGTGCGCGGGCTTTCTGTAGTTGCAAAGAGCGGGGGCTACTCTTCATTGCAGTGCATGGGCTTCTCATTGTGGTGGCTTCTCTTGTTGCGGAGCACGGGCTCTCGGCGCGTGGGCTTCAGTAGTTGTGGTGCACGGCCTCAGTTGCTCCAAGGCATGTGGGATCCTCCCAGGTCAGGGCTCGAACCCGTGTCCCCTACACTGGCAGGCGAATTCTCAACCACTGCGCCATCAGGGAAGCCCTGTATAATTCTATATGGGATACATATGTGACTATGTTTGTCAAAACTCACCAAATGGTGCACTTATTACAATTTGTCCACTTCATTGTATATAATTTTTTTTAATTATTTTTTTGGGGGTACACCAAGTTCAATCATCTGTTTTTATACACATATCCCCGTATTCCCTCCCTTCCTTGACTCCCCCCACCTCGAGTCCCCCCACCCTCCCCGCCCCAGTCCTCTAAGGCATCTTCCATCCTCGAGTTGGACTCCCTTTGTTATACATCAACTTCCCACTGACTATCTATTTTACAGTTGGTAGTATATATATGTCTGTGCTACTCTCTCACTTGGTCTCAGCTTCCCCTTCACCCCCTGCCCCCTCTCAAACCTCGAGTTCTCCAGTCCATTCTCTGTATCTGCATCCTTGTTCTTGTCACTGAGTTCATCAGTACCATTTTTAGATTCCGTATATGTGAGTTAGCATACAATATTTGTCTTTCTCTTTCTGACTTACTTCACTCTGTATGACAGACTGTAGTTCTATCCACCGCATTACATATAGCTCCATCTCATCCCTTTTTATAGCTGAGTAATATTCCATTGTATATATACGCCACATCTTCTGTATCCATTCATTTGTTGATGGGCATTTAGGTTGCTTCCATGTCCTGGCTATTGTAAAGAGTGCTGCAATAAACATTATGGTACATGTTTCTTTTGGGATTATGGTTTTCTTTGGGTATATGCCCAGGAGTGGGATGACTGGATCATATGGTAGTTCTATTTGTAGTTTTTTAAGGAACCTCCAAATTGTTTTCCATAGTGGCTGTACCAACTTACATTCCCACCAACAGTGCAGGAGAGTTCCCTTTTCTCCACACCCTCTCCAACATTTGTTGTTTCCAGATTTTGTGATGATGGCCGTTCTGATCAGTGTGAGGTGATACCTCACTGTGGCTTTGACTTGCATTTCTCTGATGATGAGTGATGTTGAGCATCTTTTCATGTGTTTGTTGGCCATCTGTATGTCTTCTTTGGAGAAATGTCTATTTAGGTCTTCCGCCCATTTGTGGATTGGGTTATTTGCTTTTTTGGTATTAAGCTGCATGAGCTGCTTGTATATTTTGGAGGTTAATCCTTTGCCCATTGCTTCATTGGCAAGTATTTTCTCCCGTTTTGAGGGTTGCCTTCTTGTCTTGTTTATGGTTTCTCTTGCTGTGTAAAAGCTTTTAAGCTTCATTAGGTCCCATTTGTTTATTCTTGATTTTACTTCCATGATTCTAGGAGGTGGATCAAAAAGGATCTTGCTTTGATGGATGTCATAGAGTGTTCTGCCTACGTTTTCCTCTAGGAGTTTTATAGTGTCTGGCCTTACAAGTAGGTCTTTAATCCATTTGGAGTTTATTTTTGTGTATGGTGTTAGGAAGTGTTCTAATTTCATTCTTTTACATGTTGCTGTCTAATTTTCCCAGCACCACTATTGAAGAGGCTGTCTTTTTTCCATTGTATATTCGTGCCTCCTTTGTCAAAGATAAGGTGCCCATATGTGTTTGGGCTTACTTCTGAGTTCTCTATTCTATTCCATTGATCTTCCTATTTTTGTGCCAGTACCATACTGTCTTGATCACTATGGCCTTGTAGTATAGTTTGAAGTTAGGAAGCCTGATTCCACCAACTCCATTTTTCCTTCTCAAGATTGCTTTGGCTATTCGGGGTCTTTTGCGTTTCCATACAAATCATAAGATTTCTTGCTCTAGTTCTGTGAAAAATGCCATTGGTAATTTGATCGGGATTGCATTGAATCTGTAAATTGCTTTGGGTAGTACAGTCATTTTCACTGTGTTGATTCTTCCAATCCAGGAACATGGTATGTCCCTCCATCTGTTTGTGTCGTCTTTGATTTCTTTCATCAATGTCTTAAAGTTTTCTGCATACAGAGATCTTTTGCCTCCTTAGGCAGGTTTATTCCTATGTTTTTTATTCTTTTTGTTGCAATGGTGAAAGGGAGAGTTTCCTTAATTTCTCTTTCTGCTCTTCTGTTGTTAGTGTATAGGAATGCAAGAGATTTCTGTGCATTAATTTTGTATCCTGCTACTTTACTAAACTCATCAATTAGTGCTAGCAGTTTTCTGGTAGAGTCTTTAGGGTTTTCTATATATAATATCATGTCATCTGCAAAGAGTGACAATTTTACTTCTTTTCCAATTTGTATTCCTTTTATTTCTTTTTCTTCTCTGATTGCTGTGGCTAAAACTTCCAAAACTATGTTGAATAATAATGGTGAGAGTGGACACCCTTGTCTTGTTCCTGTCCTTAGAGGGAATTCTTTCAGTTTTTCACCATTTAGAACGATGTTGGATTTTGGTTTCTCATATATGGCTGTATATAATTTTTTTAAATGAAAGCAGCCCTTGACTTCTAGAGAGCTCATTCTCTTGACTGGATTGACTTTTTAAAGACAATTTTTTTAAGAGCAGTTTTAGGTTCACAGCAAAACTGAGACCTTACAGAGATTTCCCATATATCCCCTACCCTACACATGCTCAGCCTCATTATCAACATCACTCACTAGATAGCACATTTGTTATAACTGATGAACCCACACTGACATCATCACCCACAGTCTGTGGTTTACATTAGGGTTCACTTTTGGTTTTGTACATTCAATGGGTTTGGACAAACATATAATGACATACCAGGAATAGAGTAGCATACAGAACAGTTTCACTGCCCTAAAAATCCTCTGTGCTCTGCCTATTCATCCTTCCCTCCCCTCTAACCTCAGGCAACCACTAATCTTTTTACTATCTCCATAGCTTTGCATTTTCCAGAATTGTTGTACTGTTGAAATCATACAGTTCGTAGCTTTTTTAGATTGGCCTCTTTCATGTAGTAATATGCATTTAAGGTTCCTTTTTTTTTTCATAGCTTGATAATAACTCATTTCTTTTTAGTGTTGAAAAATATTCCACTGTCTGTATGTACCACAGTACCACAGTTCATGTATCCATTTATCTACTGAAGGGCATCTTGGTAGCTTCCAAGTTTTGGCAATTATGAATAAAGCTGCTATAAACATCCATGTGCAGGTTTTTATGTAGACATAGTTTTCAACCCTTTTGGGTAAAACATATATGAAGTTTACCCGGAAGAAAAAACCTTCTACACAAATGTTAAACTCTAGTTAAATATATGCATACTGAAGTGATAAGGAGTGTAATGTACTTATGTCTGCAACTTACTTTGAAATGCATAAAAAATAAGACGATTTATGGCTGGATAGAGGGATGGATAGGTAGACAGATATATGATAAAGCAACTATAGTAAAATGTAAATTGTAAATTCTAAATGAGCATATGGGTTTTTACCATAAAATTCTTTCAACCTTCTTGTATGTTTGAAATTTTTCATTAAAAAATGTTGGAAAAAATTATTCTGGAGCATATGTCTTACTCTCTCACATTAGATGCATCTCAGAAAGTCAACCAGTAGCTACAGGCATCTGGCTGTACCCAGCAGCTCTAAACTATAACTAAAGACACACTAAGAAGGCAAAGGAGTGCCAAGTCAAGGTCCTTAAGGCAGTTCTGCCTCTGGAAAGGACAGTGATGTGAACCTGAGTGAGACAGCTGAGGTTACTAAGTCACTGCCAAGGTGCTTCCTATACAGTCACAGGGGTGACCTGTTAGCTGAGAGATGAAACACTAATTCTAGCAACAATTTACGATAATGATGCTAAAAGGGTGGATACTGACCAAAGACACCTTGAAACTGAGCTCAGCCTCTGCCATGCTTATGTGTCCTGTTGTTTACATCTACTTGCCTGTTGGAATATAGCCTCCACTACAGAGAGGACCAGGGCCAAGAGAAAGAGATGTCCTCATCTCCAAACTTATTGGACCTAGAAAACGTAGGGGAGGTAGGGGTAGAACTGGGGAAAACAAGGAAGATACTAAAGAATCTGTGTAATAAATAGTAGCTAACATGAACCCCATTCTAAACTTGGGTATTGCATTTCTTTTCTAGCAACAGGATAAAAAGGCAGCAAAGGAGGGTGGATCACAGCAGCAGTTCTCAATGTAGTGATCGGGTACTCGAGGGACTCTGAGGTGCTTTCAGAGAATCAGGAGGTCAAAACTATTTTTACAAGTTTCATTTTTCTTTTCACTTGCTTTCTCCTAAAAGCGTACAGTAGAGTTTCCAAAAGCTGCATAACACAATATTTTAACACAGTAAATGCAGAAGCAGGTTTGAGAATCTAGCTGTCTTCAAGACAAACATTAAAGAAATTTGCAAAAATGTAAAACAATGCCACTCTAATTTTTTTTGTTTTAGAAAAGTTATTTATCATAAAGACATTATGTATAATGTGCAGTAAGTTTATTATTTTTTATTTTAAAATGAGTTAATACTTTAACAGGTTGGGAGAGCCTTAGCCAAGGGTCAGGAGATGGCAGCTGAGGTCTGTTTATGCTGCTAACTCACTATGTGAATTTGAAAGGCTCACTCTCTCTCTGAATTTGAACTTCCCCAATTGTCACAGGAGAGGTTGTCAGGAAGGCACCATCTTTTCGGCCCCTTTCAGCTTTCTCCTGCTCCAATTCTGTGTCACCAACCACGACGCCCCAGAAGATCCAGGCAGTACCGTACACAGGGAGCTTGAGTCAAGTTCCCCCGCTTTCAGAACATCAGATCTGAACCTGTTGTTTTCCTGATGGGCTGTGAACAACCCAAGATTTCATGTCACTGGGTAGAGCATAGATATAATTTGGAAAAGAGGAGATTTATAGGAAATACAGTAACAGTCCCCATTACTGATTTTAAAAAATCTTATTTAAATAAAGATGGTGCATTTAAAGTTGAAAAAAATAAAATGAGTTAATACTTTAAAATTTCACAATTTCAATTTCTAATATAAAATTTGATAGATATAACTCATATAAACAAAGGCTCTTTGGAGATCCTTTTATTTAAAATTTTACTGACATGGGACTTCCCTGGTGGCGCAGTGGTTAAGAATCCACCTGCCAATGCAGGGGACACGGGTTTGATCCCTGATGCAGGAAGATCCCACATGCCACGGAGCAACTAAGCCCTTGCGCCACAACTACTGAGCCTCGGCTCTAGAGCCCGCGAGCCACAACTACTGAAGCCCACACACGTAGAGCCCAAGCTCCCCAACAAGAGAAGCCACCGCGCTGAGAAGCCCACACACCACAACTAGAGAAATCTTGCATGCAGCAACGAAGATCCAATGCAGCCAAATAAACAAAATAAAATTTTAGTGACATATAATTTACATGCACTACAGGACACAAATCTTAAACATTCAGCTCAATTCAGTTTTACATATGTATACACCAGGTAACCGCCACCACATTCAAGTTTTAGGCCATTTCCATCACTGTGGAAGGACTCACCAGTCCACCAGAGGTCACCATTATGCTGATTTCTGTCATCACAGATTAGTTTTGCTTGTTCTTAGCTTCATATGAATGGAATCATAATATGTATGCTTTTGTGTCTGGTTCTTTTCTCTCAGCATAGCGTTCTTGAGAGTCATACATGTCATTCTGTGTATTGATAGTCTGTTCATTTTTATTATTGCCAGTAATATTCCATTGTAAAACTATATCACATATTGTTTTATTTTCCCATTGATAATTTGGATTTTGTCCAGTTTTTGACTACTATGAACAAAGCTGCTATGAACATTCTTACACAAGTCTTTGGTGGACATATGAATTAATTTTTCCTGAGCATATGCCTGGATATCCAACTGCTGAGTTCCACAGCAGGTCTATATTTGGCTTTATAAGCAGCTGCCAAATAATAATGGATGAGAATTCCAGTTACTCCACATCCTCAGCAACACTAGATAATGACAGTTTAAAAATTTTTTTTATCCATTCTGCTAAATGTGTATTATGGTTTTAATTTGCATTTCTTTGATATTATTCTGAATTCTTTTTAATATACTGGTCATTTGAATATCCTTTCATGAAGTGCTTGTTCAAATCTTTTGCTCACTTTAAAACTGAATCTTTTAAGATTATATCATATCACTTATATGTGGAATCCAAAAAAAGGATATAAATGAACTTAACGACATAGAAAACAGACTTATGGTTAGACTCACAGACACACAAAACAGACATAGAAAACAAACTTATGGTTACCAAAGGGGATAGCGAGGGGTGGGGAGAGATAAATTAGGAGTTTGGGATTAGCAGACACTACTATATATAAAATAACAAGGACCTACTGTACAGCACAGGGAACTATAATCAATATCTTGTAATAACCTATAATAGAAAAGAATCTTAAAAAGGATATATGTTTGTGTATGTATCACACATACATACATATACCACATATACGGATAATTGAATCACTTTGTTGTATACCTGGAACTAACACAACATTGTATATTAACTATACTTCAATTGAAAAAATGGTTAAAAAAAAACCACTCTACCTCAAAATGTAAAAAAAAGGTGAATAGGAAAAAAATTATCTTTTGCTTATTGATTTGTAGAAGTTCTTTGTATATTCTGTATATGAGTTCTTTACCATTCCATAGCTGGCCTATTTACTTTCTTTTAAAAAAAAAATGATTTATTTAATTTATTTATTTGGTTGTGCCGGGTCTTAGTTGCAGCAGGCAGGCTCCTTAGTTGTGGAATGTGAACTCTTCAGTTGCATCATGCATGTGGGATCTAGTTCCCTGGCCAGGGGTCAAACCTGGGCCCCCTGTATTGGGAGCCACTGCGCCACCAGGGAAGTCCCTGGCCTATTTACTTTCTTAATGATCTCTTTTCATGATCAGATGTTCTTAAGTCAAATTCATCAGTCTTTCTTATTTGGTTTAGTGCATTTTGTGATCTGATTAAAAATTTTATTTACCGCAATACCAGGAAAATATTCTCCTATGCTTTTATCTGGAAGTTTAATTGTTTTAGCTTTTGATTTTAGGTCTATGATATACTTAAATTTTTGTGTATAGTTTGAGTTAAGGGTCAGGCTTCATTTTTATCCACACATATCCAGTTGTTCCAAAATCATTCTCCCATGTAATTACAGTGGCATATTTGATGTAAATCAAAGAGAACTCTCTTACACTGTTGGTGGGAATGTAAACTGGTGCAGCCACGATGGAGAACAGTATGGAGGGTCCTTAAAATACTAGAAATAGAGCTGCCATATGACCCAGCAATCCCACTCCTGGGCATATACTCAGACAAAATTATAATTCGAAAAGATACATGCACCCCTATGCTTATAGCAACACTATTTACAACAGCCAAGACATGGAAACAACCTAAATGTCCATTGACAGATGAATGGATAAAGATGATGTGGTACATATTAAATATACATAATGGAATACTACTCAGCCATAAAAAAGAATGAAATAAAGCCATTTGCAGCAACATGGACAGACCTAGAGATTATCATACTAAGCAAAGTAAGTCAGACAGAGAAAGACAAATACCATATGACATCACTTATATGTGGAATCTAAAACATGACACAAATGAACATAACTACAAAACGGAAACAGACTCACAGACACAGAGAACAGACTTGTGGTTGTCAGCGGGGGAAAGGGGAGGGAAGTATTGGGAGTTTGGGATTAGCAGATGCAAACTATTATATATAGGATGGATAAACAACAAGGACCTACTGTACAGCACAGGGAACTATATTCAATATCCTGTAATAAGCCATAATGGAAAAGAATATGAGAAAGAATATATGTGTGTGTGTGTGTGTGTGTGTGTGTAACTGAGTTACTTTCCTAGCAGAAATCAACACATTGTAAATCAATTATACTTTAATAAAATTTAAAAAAAATTAATAACAGATGGCAATGTAAGAAATTCACATGTATATGGAAATCACACAACACACTCCAAAATAACCAATAGGTCAAAGAAGAAATCACAAGGAAAATTAAGAAATACTTTCAGGTAAATAAAAACAAGAACACAATGTATCAAAAGTTATGCAGTGCAGCTAAAGCTTAGAGGGAAATTTATAGCTATAAATGCTATATTAAAAAAAGAAAGACCTCTAATTAATTACCTAACTATACACCTTAAGAAACTAACAACAACAAAAAGATGTGCAAACTAAACCTAAAGCAAGCAGAAGGAAGGAAACGATACAGATTCAAGCAGAAATAAATGAAGTAGAGAACAGAAAAACAACAGGAAAATCAATGAAAGAAAAAGCTTATTCTTTGAAAAGATCAACAAACTTGACAAACCACTAGTTGGAAAAGCCAAGACAAAAAAGAGAAAAGACTCAAGTTACTAAAATCTGGAATGAAAGAGGGACGTTATAATCATTCTTACAGCAATAAAAAGGATTATAAGGGAATTTTATGAACAAATGTATGGCAACTAATTAGATAACCTAGATGAAATGGAAATATTTCTATAAAGACACAAACTACTGAAATGGGCTCAAGAAGAGAAAGTCTGAAGAGGCCTATAACAAGCAAAAGGACTGAATCAGTAATCAAAAAACTTCCCACAAAGAAAAGCCCAGAACCAGGTAGCTTCACTGTTGAATTCTACCAAACATATAAAGAATTCTCTTCTTTAAAAAAATAAAAGGAGAGAGAATACCTCCCAACTCATTCTATGAGGCCAGTGTCACCCTGATACCAAAACCAAATTTAAAAATATCACAAGGGGGACTTCCCTGGTGGCACAGTGGTTAAGACTCCATGCTCCCAATGCAAGGGGCCCGGGTTCAATCCCTGGTCAGGGAACTAGATCCCATATGCATGCTACAACTGTGAGTTCACATGCCACATATAAGGAGCCTGCCTGCTGCAACTAAGACCCAGTGCAACCAAATAAATATTTTAAAAAATATATCACAAGGAAAGAAAACTACAGATCAATATTCCTCATGAATTTAGATGCAAAAATCCCTAAAACATACTAGCAAACTGAATTCAGCAATATATACAAAGGATTATGCACCATGACCAAATGGAATTTATCCTGGGATTGCAAGGTTGGTTCAATATATGAAAATCAATTTAATACATCATATTAAAAGAAGGACAAAACTACATGATTGCCTTAATATATGTATAAAAAGCATGAATACAATATTTGTATAAAATCCAACATCCTTTCATGCTAAAAACATTCAACTAATTAGGAATAGAAGGAAATTCCATCAACCTGATAAAGGGTATCTATGAAAAAACCCCAGTGAATATCATTCTTTATGGTGAAAGAATGGGTGCTTTCCCCTAAGATCAGAAACAAGACAAAGATATCCATTCTTGCCAGTTCCATTCAACATAGTACTGGAGATTCTAGCTAGGCAATTAGGCAAGAAAAATAAATAAAATATACCCAGATTAGAAAGGAAGAAGTAAAACCACCTCTGTTTGCAGTGACGTAGAAAATCCACACACACACACACAAAAACTATGAGAATTAATAAGCTAGTTGAGCAAGGCTGAAGGATACAAGATCAACACATAAAAACTAATTATCTTCCTATACATTAGCAATGAACAATCTGAAAATGAAATTAAGAAAACACCTCCATTTACATTAGCATTGTTACGGACTAAGTTGTGTCCCCCAAAAGCCATATAATGAAGCCCTAATGCCCAATGTGACTTTATTTGGAGATATGGCCTTTAAGGAAGTAATTAAGGTTAAATGAGGTCATAAGAATGAGGCTGTAATCTGATAGGACTAGTGTACTTATAAGAAGAGCAAGAGATACCGGAGATCTCAATCTCTCCACATACGCATAGAGGAAAAGCCACGTGAAGGCACAGGGAGAAGGTGGCTATCTGCAAACCAAAAAGAGGTCTCACCAGAAACCAAACCCCCTGCTGGCACCTTGACCTTGGGATTCCAGTCTCCAGAACTGTGAAAAAATTAATTTCTGTTGTTTAAGTCACCTAGTCTGTGTTTTTTGTAGTTGTTATGGCAGCCCAAGCAGACTAATAGAAACATCAAAAAGAATAAAAAATTTAGTAATAAATTTAACCAAAGAAGCACAAGACTTGCACACTAAAAACTACTAATGTCACTGAAAGAAATTAAAGGTCTAAATAAACGAGATGATATCCATGTTCATGGATCAAAAATTTTAATGTTATTAAGATGGCAGTGCTCCCCAGTCTACAGATTCAGTGCAATCCCTATCAAAATCCCAGTTGCCTTTTTCGCAGGAATTGACAAGCTGATCCTAAAAGTAAAGCAAGGGATCCAGAATAGCCAAAATAATCTCTAAAAAGAACAAAATTGGAAGACTCACACTTCTCTGATCTCAAAACTTAAGGTTATAGTAATCAAGACAGTGTGGTAGTGACAAAAGGACAGATATATAAATAAACAGAAGAGAAACACGAGTATGTAAATAAACCCTCAGTTATGGTCAACTGATTTTTAACAAAGGTAACAAGACAATTCAGTGGGAGAAAGAACACTCTTTTCAACAAATTTGTGCTTGGATAAGTGGATAGACACATGCAAAAGAATGAAGTTGGATCCCTACCTCACATGATATGTGAACTTAAAATGGACTGACGATCTAAATGTAAGTATAAAATTCTTAGTAAAAAACCATAGGCTAAACCATCATGACCTTAGATAGGAGAGCAAAAGCACAAGCAACAAAAGAAAAAATAAATTGAATTTCATCAAAATTAAAATCTTTTGGGGACTTCCCTGGTAGCGAAGTGGTTAAGTCTCCTCACTCCCAATGCAGGGGGCCTGGGTTGAAACCC
This sequence comes from Hippopotamus amphibius kiboko, assembly GCF_030028045.1. Taxonomy (NCBI): domain Eukaryota; kingdom Metazoa; phylum Chordata; class Mammalia; order Artiodactyla; family Hippopotamidae; genus Hippopotamus; species Hippopotamus amphibius. The sequence goes on along the minus strand of NC_080193.1, from coordinate 4,453,337 downwards.
TGGTCAGGGAATTAGATCCCACATGCATGCCACAACTAAGAGTTTGAATGCCACAACTACGGAGCCAGCAAGCCGCAACTAAGGAGCCCATGTGTTGCAGCTAAGACCGGGCACAACCAAATACATTAAAAAATAAATTAAAAAAAATTTTTAAAAAGCCTTTTGTGATTTGAAGGACAACATAAATAAAGTAAAGACAACCCACAGAATGGGAGAAAATATTTGAAAATCATATATCTCTTAAAGGACTTGTATCCAGAATATATAAAGAAGGCTTACAACTACAATAAAAAGACAACCCAATTTTTAAATGGGCATAGGATTAGACATTTCCCCAAAGACTTACAAATGGCCAACAAGCACATGAAAAGATGCTCACCATCATCAGTCAACAGGGAAATGCAAGTCAAAACCACAATGAGATATCATTTCACATCCACTAGGATAGCTTGAAACAAACAAAAAAGGGTTGGGGAGATGCAAAGGACAAGATAAGGATGTGGAGAAATCAGAACCCTCACACACTGTTGCTGGGAACATAAAATAGCGCAGCTGGTGTGGAAACAGTTTGGCAGGTCCTCAAAAAGTTAAACAGAGTTACCATATGATCCAGTAATTCCACTTTTAGGTATCTATCCAAGAGAAATGAAAACATATACCCACACAAAAACTTGTATACACAAGTGTTCATATCAGGATTATTTTTAATAGCAATAAGGTGGTAACCCAAATGTCCATCAACTGATGAATGGATAAACAAAATGTGGTATACCCACACAGTGGAATATTATTCAGCCATAAAAAAGGAATGGAGTACTGATACATGGTACAACATGGATGAATATCACACTTTGTTTTACTAAATGAAAGATGCCAGACACAAAAGGCTATATACTATATGATTCCATTTATGTGAAATAACCAAAACAGTCAAATCCATGGAGGCAGTAGATTAACGGTTGACAGGAGATAGGGAAGCGAGAAGTGGGGAGTGACTGCTAACAAGCATGTGGTTTCTTTCTGGGGTGATGAAAATGCTCTGGAATTAGTGATGATGGTTGTACAACTTTATGAATATACTAAGAACCACCGATTTGCATGCTTTAAAGTGGTGAATTTTATGTATATATATAAATTTAAAAGTACATTAAAAAGAGAGGATGGTGGGAGTTCAGGCCAAGATAGCAGAGTAGGAAGACCCTGAGCTTACCTCCTCTCATGGGCACACCAAAATTACAACTATTTACAGAGCAACTATTGTTGAGGAAGACCAGAATCTAACAGAAAAGATCTTCAACTAAAGATATAAAGAAGGAACCGCAGAGAGGGTAGGAGGGGTGAAGCAGTATAGTCAAGCCCCATACCTCTGAGTGGGGGGACCCACAAACTGAAGGATAATTACAATTGTAGAGGTTCTCACCAAGGAGCAATGGGTCTGAGCCCCACACTGGGCTCCCCAGTCCTGGGGTCCTGCACCAGGAAGACAGCCCCCAGATCATTTGGCTTTGAAGACCAGCAGGGCTTACTTTGGGGAGACCCAGATGACTGTGGGAAATAGAGACTCCATTCTTAAAGGGTGCACACAAAATCTCACACACTCCAGGACCCAGGGCAGAGGCAGTGATTTAAGAGGAGCCTGGGTCAGACCCCCCTGCTGATCCTGGAGAGTCTCCTGGAGAGGCAGGAGGCAAATGGAGCTCACCCTGGGGACACAGATACTGGTGGCATCCACTTCTGGGAGCTCATTCTACCATGTGCATACTGGTGCTGGCAAGTGCCATTCTGGAATCTTTCCTCTAGCTTATTAGCGCTGGAACCCAGTCCTGCCCACCAGCCTGTTGGCCCTAGTACTGGGACACCTCAGGCCAAGCAACTCGCCAGGTAAGTACACAGTTCCACTCACCAGCACACAGGCTGCCTTAAGACCTCCTGAGCCCACAACTGCTCCAGGACATGGCCCTGACCACCAGAGGGCCCAGGACCCAGCCCCTGACACCTGTGCACAGGCATTAACCATGCGACCCCCAGAGTCCTGCAGCCAGAGACCCAGGACCAAGCTCCACCCGCTAGTGGGAAGGCACAGGTCCCAGGACCCTCTGAGCCCTGGCCCCACCCACCAGCAGGCCAACACACCAACTCCAAGGCCCCCAGTACCCTGCAGCCAGAGTCCCTCGTACCCAGCTCTGCCCACTGGCAAGTAGGCACCAGCCCCAGCACCCCATGGGCCTCAGCCCCACCCATCAGAGGACTGGCACTAGCCTGGGACCAACCTCACACACCAAGGGGCAGGCACCAGCCCCAGGACCCCCTGAGCCCCTGCCACACCACCTGTGGGTAGACACCAGCCTCAGGACCACCACAGCTCTGCAGCCTGCCATGGCAGGACGCAGCCCACCTCCCAGCAGGCCAGTACCAGCCTTGGGACCCCTGGGTCCCAGCCCTGTCCATTAGCAGGCCAACACCAGCTCTGAAACACCTTGGGCCCCTTAACCAGCCACCCTGGGATCGGCCTTACCCTCCAGCAGGTCAACACAAAGCTCAGGACACCCCAGATCCTGCAGCCAGCTGTGTCAGAAAATGGCCCTGTCTGCCAGCAGACCAACACCAGTTCCAGGATCCCCAGAGCCCTGCAGCAGAGATCATAGGACCTGGCTCTGCCTGCCAGTGGGCAGGCACTAGGCCCAGGACCCCCGCTTCACCCATTGATGGGCAGGCATCAGCACTTGGATACCCTGGGCCCTGACCTTGCCCACCAGCAGGTGGACACCAGCCCCACGACCACCAAAGCTCCACAGTTTGCTTTGTCAAGACCCAGCCAACACACCAGCAGGCCAGCACCAGCCCCAGGATCCCTGATGCCCTGGGACCCCCTATATGCCAGCTCTGCCCACTAGCAGGTCAATGCCAGTTCTGGGATACCTGGGGCCCCTCAACCAGCAGCCTTGGCCTGCTGGTGGTGGGGATGGATTCCAACAGCAACTCCAAGATACCCCGGTCTCACCAGCTAGCTACCCCAGAATCCAGCCCCACTCACCACTGCACCAGAACCAGCTTTGGGACACCTCAAACCCACAGCCAGCCATGCAGGAACTGACTCCACCTACCAGCAGGCCAACACTAGATCCAGGAACCCTGGCCCCACAACTAACCATCCCAGAACCTGGCTCTGTCCACCAGTGGGCCAGCACTAGCCCCAGGACCCCCCAGGGTTCTGCAGCCAGCTGCCTCATGACCCAGTTCTGCCAACCAGTGGCCAGCAACCTCCTCACCAGGCAGGGCCTAGCAATCCAACTGGACTGAGAAGCAGCCACACCTACCAGACTGCCCAGAGTAGTCAGCCCAACCATAAAAGAAGGACCTATGCAACCCACATGGGGGCATCCCTAGAGCACACAGGTGTGGTGACCAGAGGGGAGTGCACTGCTGGGACATATAGGATGTCTCCTACAAAAGGCCACTTCTCCAAACTTGGGAAACACAGCCAACTTACCAGAGACACAGAAATAAAAACAGCAAATTTGGCAAAATGAGGCAACAAAGGAACACGTTCCAAACGAAGGAATAAGATAAAACCCAGAAGAACTAAGTGAAATGGAGATAGACAATCTATCTGGTAAATAGTTCAAGGTAATGATCGTAAAGATGATCAAAGAACTCAGAAGAAGAATGGATAAACACAGTGAGAAGCTGAACAAAGAGTCAGAAGATATAAAGAAGAACCAAACAGAGCTGAAGCATATAATAACTGAAATTAAAAATACACTAGAAGGAATCAACAGTAGATTAGAAGATACAGAAGAATGCATCAGTGGAAATCACTGAAGCTGAACAGAGAAAAGAACAAAAAGAAATGAGGACAGTTTAAGAGACCTCTAGGATATTAAGCATACTAACATTTGCTGTAAGAGAGAAAGGGGCAGAGCACATATTTGAAGACACAAGAGCTGAAAACTTCCCTTATCTGGGAAAGGAAACAGACATCCAGGTCCAGGAAGTACAGAGTCCCAGAAAGGACCAACCCAAAGAGGACCACCCCAAGATACACTGTAATTAAAATGGCAAAAATGAAAGATAAAGAGACTATTAAAAGCAGTAAGGGGAAAAACAACAAGTTATGTACACGAGAACTGCCATAAGACTATCAGCTGAATTTTCAGCAGAAACTCTGAAGACCAGAAGGGAGTGGCACAATATATTTAAAGTGACGAGGGACTTCCCTAGTGGTCCAGTGGTTAAGACTCCATGCTCCTAATGTAGAGGGCCCAGGTTCGATCCCTGGTCAGGAAACTAGATTCTGCATGCTGCAACTAAAAGATCCCATATGCCACAACTGAAGATCCCACATGCTGCAACTAAAGTCTCCACAAGCCATAACTAAAGGTCCTGCATGCCACAACTGAAGTCCTGCATGCCACAACTAAAAAAAGATCCTATATGCCACAATGAAGATCCCGCATGTGGCAATGAAGATCCTGTGTGCTGCAACTAAGACTGCACAGCCAAATAAACAAATAAATATTTTTAAAAATAAAGTGATGAAAGGGAAAAACCTACAACCAAGAATACTCTATTCAGCCAAATTTTCATTCAGATTTGATTGAGCAAAAGTTTTATAGACAAGCGAAAGCTAAAAGAGTTTGCCACCAAACCAGCTTTACAAGAAATGTTAAAGGGACTTCTCTAAGCAAAAAAGAAGGGCCACAACTAGAAACATGAAAATCACAGAAGGAAAAAGCTCACTGGTAAAGGGAACTACACAGTAAGGGTAGTAAATCAACCACATACAAAGCTAACAGGAAGGTTAAAAGACAGAAGTAGTAAAATCATCTATATCCACAATAAGTATTTAATGGATACACAAAACAAAAAGATGTAAACTATGATGTCAAAATCAGTAATCATCGGGAAGGGGAGTGTTAATGCAGGGTCATTAAAATGCACTTGAAATTAAAAGATCAGCAAATTAAAATGATCACATATATATACAAGTTGTTATATATAAACCTCATGGTAGCCACAAACAAAAAATCTGTAACAGATACACACACAGAAAAGAAAAAGGAATCCAAACATCAAATCATAAAAGACAGTAATCAAATCACAAGGTAAGAGAACAAAAGGAGAAGGGACAAAAAAGAATTACAAAAACAACTCCAAAACAATTAACAATAGCAATAAGTACATACCTATCAATAGTTACTTTAACACATTATTGACCAGAGATGTATTAATACGTCTTTTGTTCCCTGAATATTATTGACCAGAGATGTATCAATATCACTTACCTAATGAATTGCTCGCCACAGGCATTAGTTTCTACAAAAATCCCCCAGTCAATAATGACTTAAATGTAAGTGGACTAAATGCTCCAATTAAAAGACAAAGAGTAGCTGAACAGATACAAAAACAAGACCCATATATATATAAGCTGCCTATAAGAGACACTTCTGATCTAAACACACACACAGACTGGAAGTGAGGGGTTGGAAAAAGGTACTCTATGAAAATGGAAATCAAAAGAAAGCTGGGGTAGCAATACTTACAGCAGACAAAATAGACTTTTAAACAAAGACTGTAAAAAGAGACAAAGAAGGGACTGATCCAAGAAGATATAACAATTGTAAGTATATATGCACCCAACACAGGAGCACCTAAATACATAAAGCAAATATTAACCAACATAAAGAGACTGACAGTAACACAATAATAATAGGGGATTTTAACACCCCACTTATATCAATGGATAGATCATCCAGACAGAAAATCAATACAGAAACACTGCCTTAAATTACATATTAGACCAAATGGGATATATATATATAAAACATTTCATCCAAAAGCAGCATAATACACATTCTTTTCAAGTACACATGAAACATGCCCCAGGATACATGACATGCTAGGCCACAAGTCTTAGTAAATTTAAGAAAACTGAAATCATATCAAGCATCTTTTCTGACCACAATGCTATGAGACTAGAAATCAATTACAAGAAAAAACTGCAAAAAACACAAACATGAGGCAGCTAAACAATACACTACTAAATGACCACTGAAGAAATCAAAGAAATAAAAAAAAATACCTAGAGACAAACTGAAATGAAAATGAAATGAAATACACTTGAAATGAAATGAAATGAAAATACAATAATCCAGAATCTATGGGATGCAGCAAAAACAGTTCTAAAAGGCAAGTTTAGCGTTATACAAGCCTACTTCAGGAAACAAGAAAAATCTCAAATAAGCAACTGAACCTTACACCTAATGGAGCTAGAAAAAGAACAAACAAAACCCAAAGTTAGTAGAAGGAAAGAAATCAAAGATCAGAGCAGAAATAAATGAAAGAGACTTTAAAAAACAATAGAAAAATCAATGAAACTAAGAGCTGGCTCTTTGATAAGATAAATAAAATGGATAAACCTTTAGCTAGACTCATCAAGAAAAAAGGAAAGAGGGCCCAAATCAATAAAATCAATAATGAAAAAGGAGAATTTACAACCAACATCACAGAAATACAAAGGATAAGATTACTACAATTATATGTCAATAAAATGGACAACCCAGAAGAAATGAACAAATTCCTAGTAACGTACTATCTCCCAAGACTCAACTAGGAAGAAATAGAAAACATGAAAAGACCAATTACCAGTAATTAAATTGAATCAGTAATAATAATAATAATAAAAAACCTAACAAACAAAAGTCCAAGACTAGAAGGATTCATAAGTGAATTCTACCAAACATTTAGAGAAGAGTTAATACCAATCCTTCTCAAACTATTCAAAATAATTTCAGGGGGGCGGAGTCAAGATGGCGGCATGGGAAGATGCGGAGATGGCATCTCCACACAAATAGAACAGTTACCAGAGGCCGGCGGGGGACCTGAGGCCCAAGCAGACCCAGGAACCCTGCAGCAACAGGGTAGGACCTGGGGGAAGTCAGGGGGAAGGGGAAGCCGGACGGGACCGGCGCCCCTGGGGGGTGTCTGGGTGAGGGGGGAGGTTCCCGCCTGGAGGGACCGTTGGGGGCTGGGGAGATCGGGGAAACCGCAACTGGGTTTCTCCCGCCCCGGAAGCCAGGGGGCCTGCTGAGTTCCCCCGCGGGGTTCTCCACCCTCCAAGGCCCCCTCTGGGCTGCCTGGGTCCAGGGGGAGTGGGAAGGAGGAAGGAGGGACAAGGAGCTGGAGAGGCAGACAGGACGGGGTGGGGGCTTTGAGATAGGGGGACGGGGAGGCGAGAGGGTATTTTGCCTGGCCTCTTGGCCAGGGAGGCCGACTGGGCTCCAGGGCCTGGTCCTTCACTCTCTGGGCCCCCTCCAGCTGCTTGGAACCCAGGAGAGTGGGGAGCAGGGGAGAGGAAGAGAGGCAGACAGAGACCCTACCGGGAGATCTGGGGAAGTGCTGCAGGCATTACCCTAGCCCAGTTGGCCCTGGGAAGCCTGTTGGGCGTCAGAGTCTGGTCTCCTGCCTTTCAGTGCCCCCTGCAGCTGTGAGGGTTCTAAGGGAATAGGAGAGAGGGGGTGAGAAAGAAGAGAACCCAAGGTGGAGGGACCCTCCAAGACTGGAGGACTAGGGGAGGTGCCTACCATCTCTCCCACCAACTCGGGCCCAGGGAGCCTGCTGGGTACCTTTACCTGGTCCTTTGCTCCCAGGATCAGAGGCATTCCTGGGCCCCTCTGCCTTATTGGGCCTAAGCCCCATTCCCCACCACCCCCAGGGCCTTTTCTAAGCATAGGCCCTGCCCATTGCCTAACTTCTCCCCCCCCCCACCCACCCCCCCACCCCACCCCTGCCCTTGTCTAAGCCCCGTCCCCACAGCCAAGGCCTTTTCTGGCTTTTTTTTTTTTTTTCCCACTTCCTCACTTAGGCTATTGCACTTGTTTTATCTTCCAGTTGTTGCTCCATCTTTTTTTTAAAAATTTTTTCTAACACGTTACTTTCTTATTATCATATTTTTTATCTTGCTATTGTTCTGCTGTTCTCCCATTTTGTTTTGTTTCTTTAATTTTTTTTTTTGTTTTCCCTGCTCCACATGGCTTGTGGGATCTTGATACACAAGCCCAATGTCAGGCCTGAGCTCCTGAGGTGGGAGCTCTGAGTCCAAAACATTGGACTAACAGGGAAACCCAGTTCCCAGGGAATATTCTTTACAGTGAGGTCTCCCAGAGGTTCTCAACTCAACACCAAGACCCAGCTATACTCAACAGCCTGCAAACTCCAGTGCTTGAAACCTCAGGCAAAACACCCAGTGGGACAGGAACACAATCCCGCCCATCCAAAGTGGGGGAAAATGAAACGACAAAACAATATGTCACAGATGAAGGAACAAGGTAAAAATACACAAGACCAAATAAATGAAGAAGAAATAGGAAAATTGCCTGAAAAAGAATTCAGAGTAATGATAGTAAAGATGACCCAAAATCTCAACAACAAAATACAGAAAATACAAGAAACAGTTAATAAGGACTCAGAAGAACTAAAGAGCAAACAAACAGTAATGGACAACAAAATAACCAAAATTAAAAATACTCTAGATGCTATAAACAGCAGAATAAGTGAGGCAGAAGAACGAATAAGTGAGTTGGAAGATAGAATGGGGGAAATAACTGCCACAGAGCAGGAAAAAGAAAAAAGAATAAAAAGAATGGAAGACAGTCTCAGCGACCTTGGTGACAACATTAAGCACACCAACATTCGAATCATAGGCATCTCAGAAGAAGAAGAAAAAAAGAAAGGATCTGAGAAAATATTTCAAGAGGTTATAGTGGAAAACTACCCCAACATGGAAAAGGAAATAATTAATCAAGTCCAAGAAGCACAGAGAGTCCCATACAGAATAAACCCACGGAGAAATACACTGAGGCACATATTAATCAAACTAATGAAAATTAAATACAAAGAAAAAATATTAAAAGCAGCAAGAGAAAAGCAACAAATAACATATAAGGGAAAACCTATAAGGATAACAGCTGATCTTTCTGCAGAAACTCTGCAGGCCAGAAGGGAGTGGCAGGAGATACTGAAAGTCCTGAGAGAGAAAAACCTACAGCCAAGAATACTCTACCCAGCAAGGATCTCATTCAGATTCAATGGAGAAATCAAAAGCTTTACAGACAAGCAAAAGTTAAGAGAATTCAGCACCACCAAACCAGCCTTACAACAATTGCTAAAGGAACTTTTCTAAGCAGGAAACACAAGAAAAGACCTACAAAAACAAACCCAAAACAAGAAAATGTTAATAGGAACATACATGTCAATAACCACCTTAAATGTAAATGGATTAAATGCTCCAATCAAAAGACACAGACTGGTTGAATGGATACAAAAAAAAAGACCCTTACATATGCTGTCTAAAAGAAACCTACTTCAGACCAAGGGACACATATAGACTGAAAATAAGGGGATGAAAAAAGATATTCCATGCAAATGGAAGTCAAAGGAAAGCTGGAGTAGCAATACTCATATCAGACAAATTAGACTTTAAAGGAAAGACTATTACAAGAGACAAGGAAGGACACTACATAATGATCAAGGGATCCATCCAAGAAGAAGATACAACAATTGTAAATATCTATGCACCCAACATAGGAGCACCTCAATACATAAGGCAAATGCTAACAGCCATAAAAGGGGAAATCGACAGTAACACAATAATAGTAGGAGACTTTAACACACCACTTACATCAATGGACAGATCATCCAAACAGAAAATAAGGACACACAGCTTTAAATGACACATTAGACCATCTTGACTTGATATTTATAGGACATTCTAGGACATTCCATCCAAAAACTACTTTCGTCTCAAGTGCACACGGAACATTCTCCAGGATAGATCACATCCTGGGTCACAAATCAAGCCTTGGTAAATTCAAGAAAACTGAAATCATATCAAGCATTTTCTCTGACCACAATGCCATGAGACTAGATATCAATTACAGGAAAAAAACTGTAAGAAATACAACCACATGGAGACTAAACAATACGCTATTAAACAACCAACAAATCAGTAAAGAAATCAAAGAGGAAATCAAAAAATACCTAGAAACAAATGACAATGAAAACACGACCCAAAACCTATGGGACACAGCAAAAGCAGTTCTAAAAGGGAAGTTTATAGCAATACAGTCCTACCTTAAGAAACAAGAAAAATATCGAATAAACAACCTAACCTTACACCTAAAACAATTAGAGAAAGAAGAACAAAAAAACCCCAAGGTGAGTAGAAGGAAAGTAATCATAAAGATCAGATCAGAAATAAATGAAAAAGAAATGAAGGAAATAATAGCAAAGATCAATAAAACTAAAAGCTGGTTCTTTGAGAAGATAAACAAAATTGATAAACCATTAGCCAAACTCATCAGGAAAAAAAGGGAGAAGATGCAAATCAACAGAATTAGAAATGAAAAAGGAGAAGTAACAACTGACACCACAGAAATACAAAAGATCATGAGAGACTACTACAAACAACTATATGCCAATAAATTGGATAACCTGGAAGAAATGGATAAATTCTTAGAAAAGTACAATCCTCCAAGACTGAACCAGGAAGAAACAGAACATATGAACAGACCAATCACAAGCACGAAAATTGAGACTGTGATTAAAAATCTCCCAACAAACAAAAGCCCAGGGCCAGATGGATTCACAGGCGAATTCCATCAAACATTTAGAGAAGAGCTAACACCTATCCTTCTCAAACTCTCCAAAATTATAGCAGAAGGAGGAACACTCCCAAACTCATTCTACGAGGCCACCATCACCCTGATACCAAAACCAGAAAAAGATGTCACAAAAAAAGAAAATTACAGGCCAATATCACTGATGAATATAGATGCAAAAACCCTCAAAATACTAGCTAACAGAATCCAACAGCACATTAAAGAGATCATAAACCATGATCAAGTGGGGTTTATCCCTGGAATGCAAGCATTCTTCAATATATGCAAATCAATCAATGTGATACACCATATTAACAAATTGAAGGATAAAAACCATATGATAATCTCAATAGATGCAGAAAAAGCTTTTGACAAAATTCAACATCCATTTATGATAAAAACTCTCCAGAAAATGGGCATAGAAGGAAATTATCTCAACATAATAAAAGCCATATATGACAAACCAACAGCCAACATCGTTCTAAATGGTGAAAAACAGAAAGCATTCCCTCTAAGGACAGGAACAAGACAGGGGTGTCCACTCTCACCATTATTATTCAACATAGTTTTGGAAGTTTTAGCCACAGCAGTCGGAGAAGAAAATGAACTAAAAGGAATCCAAATTGGAAAAGAAGAAGTAAAATTGTCACTCTTTGCAGATGACATGATATTATACATAGAAAACTCTAAAGATTCTACCAGAAAACTGATAGCACTAATCGATGAATTTAGTAAAGTAGCAGGATATAAAATTAATGTGCAGACATCTCTTGCATTCCTATACACTAACAATGAAAGAGCAGAAAGAGAAATTAAGGAAACTCTCCCATTTACCACTGCAACAAAAAATAAAATACCTAGGAATAAACCTGCTAAGGAGGCAAAAGACGTGTATGCAGAAAACTATAAGACATTGATGAAAGAAATCAAAGACAACACAAACAGATGGAGGGACATACCATGTTCTTGGATTGGAAGAATCAACATTGTGAAAATGACTATCCTACCCAAAGCAATTTACAGATTCAACACAACCCCTATCAAATTACCAACGGCATTTTTCACAGAACTAGAACAAGAAATCTTACGATTTGTATGGAAACACAAAAGACCCCGAACAGCCAAAGCAATCTTGAGAAGGAAAAATGGAGTTGGTGGAATTACGCTTCCTGACTTCAAACTATACTATAAGGCCACAGTGATCAAGACAGTATGGTACTGGCACAAAAATAGAAAGGAAGATCAATGGAACAGAATAGAGAACTCAGAGGTAAACCCACACACATATGGGCACCTTATCTTTGACAAAGGAGGCAAGAGTATACAATGGAAAAAAGACAGCCTCTTCAATAAGTGGTGCTGGGAAAATTGGACAGCAACATGTAAAAGAATGAAATTAGAACACTTCCTAACACCATACACAAAAATAAACTCCAAATGGATTAAAGACCTACTTGTAAGGCCAGACACTATAAAACTCCTAGAGGAAAACATAGGCAGAACACTCTATGACATCCATCAACGCAAGATCTTTTTTGACCCACCTCCTAGAATCATGGAAATAAAATCAAGAATAAACAAATGAGACCTCATGAAACTTGAAAGCTTTTGCACAGCAAAAGAAACCATAAACAAGATAAGAAGACAATCCTCAGAATGGGAGAAAATACATGCCAACGAAGCAATGGACAAAGGATTAATCTCCAAAATATATAAGCAGCTCATGCAGCTTAATACCAAAAAAGCAAATAACCCAATCCACAAATGGGCGGAAGACCTAAATAGACATTTCTCCAAAGAAGACATGCAGATGGCTAACAAACACATGAAAAGATGCTCAACATCACTAATCATTAGAGAAATGTAAGTCAAAGCCACAGTGAGGTATCACCTCACACCAGTCAGAATGGCCATCATCGAAACATCTAGAAACAATAAATGTTGGAGAGGGTGTGGAGAAAAGGGAACTCTCCTGCAGTGTTGGTGGGAATGTAAGCTGGTTCAGCCACTATGGAAAACAGTTTGGAGATTTCTTAAAAAACTAAAAATGGAACTACCATATGACCCAGTAATCCCACTACTGGGCATATACCCAGAGAAAACCATAATCCAAAAAGAACATGTACCATAATGTTCACTGTAGCACTATTTACAATAGCCAGGACATGGAAGCAACCTAAATGCCCATCAACAGATGAATGGATAAAGAAGATGTGGCACATATATACAATGGAATATTACTCAGCCATAAAAAGGAATGAAATTGAGGTGGATAGACCTAGAGACTGTCATACAGAATGAAGTAAGCCAGAAAGAGAAAAACAAATACCATATACTAACACAGGTATATGGAATCTGAAGAAATGGTACTGATGAACCCAGTGACAGGGCAAGAGTGGAGATACTGATGTATAGAATGGACTTGAGGACACGGGGCTGGGGTGGGGGTGGGGGGTGATTGGGAAGCTGGGACGAAGTGAGAAAGCAGCGTAGACATATTTACACTACCAACTGTAAAACAGATAGCTAGTGGAAAGTTGCTGTATAACAAAAGGAGATCAACTTGATGATGGGTGATGCCTTAGAGGGCCAGGACAGGGAGGGGAGGAGGGAGTTGCGGGAGGGAGGGGATATGGGGATATATGTATAAATACAGCTGATTCACTCTGATGTACCTCAAAAACTGTACAAGAGTATAAAGCAAATATATTCCAATAAAGAGCTTTAAAAAAATTTCAGAGGAAGGAACGCTTCCAAACTCATTCTACAAGGCCAGCATCCCTCTGATACCAGAACCAAAGATATCACACAAAAAGAAAACTACAGGCAATATCACTGATGAACACAGAAGCAAAACTCCCCAACAAAATATGAGTAAACCAAATTCAACAACACACTGATAGGATCACATACCATGATCAAGTGGGACTGAGACCAGGGATGCAATATCCACAAATCAATCAATGTGATACAACACATTAACAAGTTGAAGAATAAAAACCGTATGATCATCTAAATAGATACAGAAAAAGCTTTGACAAAATTCAACATCCATTTAATAAACACTCTGCACAAAGTGGGTATAGAGGGAACATACCTCAACATAATAAAGGCCGTATATGATAAGCCCACAGCTAAGATCATACTCAGTGGTGAAAAGCTGAAAGCATTTCCTCTAAGATCAGGAACAAGACAAGAATGCCCATTTTTGCCACTTTTATTCAACACAGTATTGGAAGTCCTAGCCACATGACTAGACAAGAAACAAAATGAATCTGAACTGGAAAGTAAGAAGTAAAACTGTCACTGTTTGCAGATGACATGATACTATACATAGAAAATCCTAAAGACACCAGCAAAAAACTACAAGAGTTCATCAGTGAAATTGGTAAAGTTATAGGATACAAAATTAATATACAGAAATCTGTTGCATTACTATATGCTAACAATGAATGATCAGAAAAAGAAATTAAGAAAATGACCCCATTTGCCATCACATTAAAAAGAATAGAATACCTAGGAATAAATATAACTAAGGAGGTAAAAGACCTGTACTTGGAAGATTATAAGACACTGATGAAAGAAATTGAAGATGACACAGATGGAAAGATATGTTGATGGAATGGAAGAATTAATATTGTTAAAATGACCATACTATCCAAGGCAATCTACAGATTCAGTGCAATCCCTATCAAAATACCAATGGCGTTTTTCACAGAACTAGAACAAATAATTCTAAAATTTGTATGGAAACACAAAGATCCTGAATAGCTAAAGCAATCTTGAGAAAGAAGAACAGAGCTGGAGACATCATGGTCCCTGACTTCAGACTATACTACAAAGCTACAGTAATCAAAACAGTATGGTGCTAGGACAAAAACAAACAGATAGATCAATGGAACAGAATAGAGCCCAGAAATAAACTCACACACTTATGGTCAATTAATCTATGACAAAGGAAGTGAGAACATGCAATGAGGAAAAAACAGTCTCTTCAATAAGTGGTGCTGGGAAAACGGGACAGCTACATGTAAAAGAATGAAATTAGAACATTTTCTCACACCATACAGGAAAATAAACTCGAAATGGATTAAAGACCTAAATATAAGATCCGAAATCATAAAACTCCTAGAAGCAAACATAGGCAGAACATTCTTTGACATAAATCGTAGCACTATTTATCTGTTTCCTAAGGCAAAGGAAACAAAAGCAAAAATAAGCAAATGGGACTTAATTAAGCTTAAAAGCTTTTGCTCAGCAAAGGAAACTAAAGACAAAAGACAACCTACTGAATAGGAGAAAATATTTACAAATGACACGACCAATAGGTTAATATCCAAAATATATAAACAGCTCACACAATGCAATTAAAAAAACCTGATTAAAACATGAGCAGAAGACTTGAATAGACATTTTACCAAACAAGACATACAGATGACCAATAGGCACATGAAAACATGCTCAACATCACTAATCAGAGAAATGCAAATCAAAGCCACAATGAGATACTGCCTCACACTTGTCAGAAAGTCTATCATCCAAAAAAAACACAGATAACAGATGTTGGCAAGGATATGGAGAGAAGGCGACCCTCGTACACTCTTGGTGGAAATGTAAATTGGTGCAGCCACTATAGAAAACAGTGTAGAGGTTGCCTGAAAAACTAGAACTGTCATGTGATGTAGCAATTCCACTCCTGGGTAGGTATCTGAAGAAAATGAAAACACTAATTCAAAAAGATATATGCACCCCAATACTCATGGCAGCATTATTTACAATAGCCAAGACATGGAAGCAACAACCTAAGTGTCCATCAGCAAAGGAATGGATAAAGAACATGTGATACACACACACACAGTACTACTGGAATACTACTCAGCATAAAAACGAATAAAATTTTGCCCTCTGTAGTAACATGGATGCACCTGAAGAGTATTATGCTTAGTGAACTAGGTCAGAGAAAGACAAATACATGTTAGCACTCATATGTGGAATCTAAGAAATAAAACAAACAAATGAATATAACAAAATAGAAAAAGACTCACAGATATAGAGAACTAGTGCTTACCAGGTGGGAGAGGGAAGGAGGGGAGGGCAACATAGGGTAGGGGATTAAGAGGTACAAACTACTATATACAAAATAAACTACAAGGACATATTGTACAGCACAGGGAATATAGCCAATATTTTATAATAACTTAACGGAGTACAATCTAAAAATTTGAATCACTATGTCATATATACCTGAAACTAATATAATGTTGTAAATCAACTATACCTCAATAAAAAGAGGATGGTTGGGCTTCCTAGGTGGCGCAGTGGTTAAGAATCCGCCTGCCAATGCAGAGGTCACGGGTTTGATCCCAGCTCCAGGAAGATCCCACATGCCGCGGAACAACTAAGCCCGTGTGCCAAAAATAAAAAAATAAAAATTAAAAAAAGAGGATGGTTTTCTGTATGCACTATACTTGAATAAAAAGTTAACACACAGATAATGGTTTCAAATTAAATAAATGGAAAAATAATATGATCAACATAAATAGGAAGTTTCAATGCATCTTTTCAAAGATCAGTCCATTATACATAATTTGAACATATCTCAGTTAATCACTTGGCTATTTGGAATTCTTCCAATAACATATGTTTATTGAGTAAGTCCTATGTCTAGTTACTTTGCAACAAATAAAGGTTGTGGGGGGGGATATCCACAGGTTATTGATGAGGTCAAACTCTGAATTCTCTCAATGCCTCTAACTACAGTAAATCTCTCAGTGCTATGCACTGATGTGACCAAGGTTAACATAGCCCCTGGCACATTTGAGAATATGACTTTCACAGAAAACTGGCTTTCTGGTATAGCTTTCCTAAGTGTAAGTTATAGCAAATCTCTAAATGATGCTTTTTTGCAATTCTTTCTCCCTTTCATTTTTAAAGCTATATTGGTAATTTCTGTGTAATGTCTTACTTTCCAGTTGTTTAACATTTCTCTTGGCAGGAAGGAATTGCTTTTTGTTTGTTTAATGAGGAGAGATGTGAGAAAGGCCTGCCTCAGATGTCTTGTCTTACTGTATTCAGTTCATGCTAAGATCATAAGTATTCTGAATCTTAAATTAGGGATCTTCTCAGTCAGAGGTTGTTAGTACTTACACATTTATCATTAGGTTAGTATAAACTAAAGGAAAGAGGGAAAAAGCCCCTCATGGGGCTGAGGTTGGATTATGTTCTCATAGGAGTTCTAAACCATTTTTGGTAACTGTCATTTTCCAAGCATCAAAATGTGTAGAAAGTAAAGGGCCTCAAAACATGGGCTGTCACACCAGAAAATTACTTGAGCTAATCAATGAATTCGGTCAAGTTCCAGGATACAAAATTAACACACAGAAATCTCTTGCATTTCTATACACTAACAGTGAAAGACCAGAAAGAGAAATTAAGGAAACAATCCCATTCACCATTGCAACAAAAAGAATCAAATACCTAGGAATAAACCTAACCAAGGAGGTAAAAGACCTGTACTCAGAAAACTATCAGACACTAATGAAAGAAATCAAAGACGACACAAATAGATGGAGGGACATACCATGTTCTTGGATTGGAAGAATCAACATTGTGAAAATGACTATACTACCCAAAGCAATTTACAGATTCAATGCAATCCTGATCAAATTACCAATGGCATTTTTCACAGAACTAGAACAAGAAATTTTACGATTTGTATGGAAATGCAAAAGACCCCGAATAGCCAAAGCAATCTTGAGAAGGAAGGACGGAGTTGGTAGAATCAGGCTTCCTGACTTCAGGCTATACTACAAGGCTACAGTGATCAAGATAGTATGGTACTGGCACAAAAACAGAAATATAGATCAATGGAACAGGATAGAAAGCCCAGAGATAAACGATGGCCAACTAATCTATGACAAAGGAGCCAAGGATATACAGTGGAGAAAAGGTAGCCTCTTCAATAAGTGGTGCTGGGAAAACTGGACAGCTACATGTAAAAGAATGAAATTAGAACACTCCTTAACACCATACACAAAAATAAACTCCAAATGGATTAAAGACCTAAATGTAAGGCCAGACACTATAAAACTCCTAGAGGAAAACATAGGAAGAACACTCTTTGACATAAATCACAGCAAGATCTTTTTTGATCCACCCCCTAGAGTAATGGAAATGAAAACAAAAATAAATAAGTGGGACCTAATAAAATTTCAAAGCTTCTACACAGCAAAGGAAACTATAAGCAAGACAAAAAGACAACCCTCAGAAGGGGAGAAAATATTTGCAAATGAATCAACAAAGGATTAATCTCCAAAATAGATAAACAGTTCATTCAGCTCAATATCAAAAAAAACAAACAATCCAATCAAAAAAATGGACAGAAGATCTAAATAGGCATTTCTCCAAAGAAGACATACAGATGGCCAAAAGGCACATGAAAAGCTGCTCAACATCACTAATTATTAGAGAAATGCAAATCAAAACTACAATGAGGTATCACCTAACACTGGTTAGAATGGGCATCATCAGAAAATCTACAAACAGTAAATGCTGGAGAGGGTGTGGAGAAAAGGGAACCCTCTTGCACTGTTGGTGGGAATGTAAATTGATACAGCCACTATGGAGAACAGTATGGCGGTTCCTTGCAAAACTAAAAATAGAGTTACCATATGACCCAGCAATCCCACTGCTGGGCATATAACCAGAGAACACCATAATTCAAAAAGACACGTGCACTCCAATGTTCACTGCAGCACTATTTACAATAGCCAGGACATGGAAGCAACCTACATGTCCATCAACAGATGAATGGATAAAGAAGATGTGGTACATATATGCAGTGGAATATTACTCAGCCGTAAAAAGCAATGAAACTGGGACATTTGTAGAAACATAGATGGACCTAGAGACTGTCATACAGAGTGAAGTGAGTCAGAAAGAGAAAAACAAATACCGTATATTAACACATATATGCGGACTACAGAAAAATGGTACAAATCAACCCGTTTGCAAGGCAGAAATAGAGGCACAGATGTAGAGAACAAGCATATGGACACCAAGTGGGGAAAGCAGGAAGGGTTGGGGGCAATGAACTGGGAGATTGGGATACCAAATTGTACACTCTAAATATATGCAGTTTATTGTCTGTTAAAAAAAATATATACATATGGGCTGTCAGTAGTGTGGCAAATTTTGAACATCACCTCAGCTCAGATCTCTGTACAGATGTACCAAGTTGCAATCACAGAAAGGCAGTTTAAAATCTATTTCATTCAAATTTCTATTTAATTTCATTAATTTCTATTAAATGATAAACATTAAGAGGAATAACATCATTTTACATGTCAACAAAACTTCATAGTCAGCAGAAAACAGAACTAAGTAGCCAAATAGAACATTTCTATAATGCTTGAGCATTCAATACCTTCCTTGACATCATTTCTTAGGGCACTCAAGCAGGCAGCAGCCTATCACTTACAGCCCCTGTCATTTCCTCTTCCAATTCATTAAACCTTAGGCTTTCCCCAGAAACACACAACCCACATGGAGGTTCTTCTGCCAGTCAGAAAAAATCAATTCAAACGATGCAGCAATTGATATGCAACTCTTGCGTGGGCATGAACACCATAATAAATTGCTACCTACACATGGAATTATGTTTCCTAGGTTGATAGTGTGCGGGCAGAAGCAGCAGGAGCATATGCTTAGACCTTATAGTCGGGGCTTATTTCTTATTGACTGGCTTCTCTTTGGTTGCCAAAGAATTGATCAAGTTCAGAAGCTAAAGCCAAGTTGGCAATTCTTTATCTTTGCCTTTCTCTCTAAAAAATACCCTAACTAAGGCAGTATAGCCAGTTTACACACAGAGGCTTGATTAAAAACCTCAATCATTTGCCTCTTTCCTTCTCAGTGATACTTAAAATTCTAGGATTTCAGAATCACATTCACAAACACTTTTATAAACACCGCTGATCCAAAAAAAAAAAAAAAAAATCACATGGCTACTATATGCCCCAATGGAGATGAGGATAAAATAACAGCCTAACGCAGAAATGAGAGGGCTCAAAATAATGCAGCTGGTGCTCTCCTCTTAACCATGAGTGAGGCATCTGGGATTGCAAAGGCAACATTTAGCTTTCAGAAGCTTGTTGCTGACAGGAGTGGAAAGAAAGGATCTCACATCTCCTTTTCTTTCCTAGTTCTAAAGTGGTGGGCAAAATGTCTGTTTTTATTGGTTTGAAATGTCCTAAACCACTGCCAAAAAATGTGCAAAGGAAATTATATATACACATTCTCCTCCTAAAATGCCACCTCCTTTGTGAAGCTGTCTTGATTCCCCATTCAGAAGGCATAGCTTCCTTCTCTACACTCTCTCATATAATTTATACCTCCATTAATATTTGCAAACTATTTTCTATGTGAGTAATGTGTTTACAGGTCTCTCTCTCTTACTAAACTGTAAACTTCCACAGCTCAGGGACCAAGTCATTATCTCTCTGGTTCCCACAAGGCCAAGCAGAGTGCTTTATAAATGGTAGGAGCAAAATGTTTGATGAATGAATAAATATGGTGGTGTCAGCTTTATGATGACTAGAAGTTATGATGAGGCTAAGAGTAGTTGCTCCCCCCACCTCAATCTCTTTTCTCTGTATTTGGTATCATGATTATGTGCACTGAAGAGGGAGAAAGATTTAGAGATGTCTTTCAGAGAATATATTTTATATTAAATATGTCTATTTTGATAATCCTCAAGTAAACCATCTTTTGGAAAAGATTTCCAGGGTTAAACTGAATTCACTGGGGGTAAGTTTCAGACAGTCAGACAAAAGGTATCTCTACTTCTTGTGATGCAGTGTGCTGGCACACACCTCTGAAGAACTGCAAGATTCCAAAAGCTGAGAGCCTGCCTCCACAAGACTCTATTAATCAAGTACTAGCTATATAATATGATCAAGAAGAGGAAAGAAGGAATGTGGGAAGACATTCGGGAACCTTTCTGAAACCTTGAAAATGTTAAAGTATGTGGGCCGAGCGATGGGATTCAGAATGTCCTGCTTGAGCAGTGGAGGAACTGAGGGTGCGGGGCGTGGAGACTAATATCACCCTGTTTGGCCCTGAAGGACGGCTGGTTAGCCAAAGACGGGTAAGATTCCTCAGAGGAGGAACAACCTAAGACAGGCACAGCCGTAGAGGGGCCAACAGGGGTGGTGCATAGAGCCTTCCTTATATCACCCTGTTTGGCCCTGGAGGATGACTGGTTAGCCAAAGACGGGTAAGATTCCTCAGAGGAGGAACAACCTAAGACAGGCACAGTCGCAGAGGGGCCAACAGGGGTGGGGCACAGACCCCCAATATCTGAGAGAGGTCTCCTGCCCCCAGAGCTGTTTTGCTCTCCACCCCCAGCTCAAATCCACACCTGCTCAACTCGGACCCAGGAAGTAAACAAAGATAATTGCCTCAGTCATGTGAGGCCTTTGATTGTTTATGAGTGTAACCTGAGAATGTTAGCCCACGAACTCAATAAAAGCAACCTGGGATGAGTCAGCGGGGCTCTTGATCCGAGAGGTCTTGAGCCCCCCGGTCCCACTTTTCTCTTCAGTCTGTGTCTGTGTCTTCTTCAAGCTTGCGGCACCCATCACTCGCGTCGAGTCGCCGAGCTGGTCTCGGCAAAGGAACCCTGAATGGTCTTTAGTTCTCAAAAACTGAGAGTCTAACTAGAGACTAATGAGTGACAACTGTTTCAGGTACACAGAGTATAAGGAAACACACGTGTCTAAAGAGAGAAAGGTTAACTTTAGGCAATGAAAAGTCATCTCAAAAAAGATCCCCCTCCCCCCACCATTTTCATCTGTTTCACATGTTATTTTACTACTGCATACAGGATTTGGCAAAACTTTAACAACTGGTTATTTGGAAATTTCTAAATAATGATCACCTTCTACTGCAATGTTCAGTTTTTTCCTTCCAAAACAAACAAGATACTTTGCTTTGACAGGGACAATTTCCAATCTCTTGGCACGGAAAGGCATAAAAGATGGAAAATTGTTTGAATACCATACAGCACTTTTGAGTTTATTAGGCCATTATCCCCAGGGCTGGATTTAATCAAAAGATGAAGAGTACAAGCTCAAAAGCTTTTAGTTGACAAGAAGAAAGTCTTGGGCTTGGGATTTTTGTGTTTGAGCTGTAAGTGAGGTTCACAGAAAACTAATCAGAAACTAGACTGGCTGGAGATAAGAAAGAGCCTTGAAATGAGAGGTGTGACACCATGGGGTATACCTGTGACTTGGTCTTTCAACAAGCTTGGGGACCTTGAGGAAATTACCTAAACTCTCACCTGTAAAGTTCTTTGATAATTTCTAAAGCCCCCTGTAGTACGATCAATTTTTAATTATCTAATATTGTTCCTTAAGTCATCGATTAGTTCATTCAACAATATGAATACCTTCAGTGAACATAATAGAGAACAGTTTCTGCCCTCAAAGAGTAGATAAGTCAGTGGGAAAAGTGAATGCTTCACCCACGGCTCCTAGGTGTTCACTCACCCATTTAAGTTCTCAACAAAGATTACAAAGGAGCCCAGAAGGGAAGGTGGATCGAAAGGAGTAGGAGAAACTCTACAGAAGCTCTTGGGAGGAAGAGATGGTAATTTTCTTTCAGTTCACCAAGTTTATTGAGTGATTACTGTGTGCTAGCCACTGTGTTGGGCACTGGGGATCCTGGGGTAACCTGAAGAGATCAGGCCTCTAATGAAGGTTACTTGCATTCTAGGTGGTGAAGAGAAACAGGTTAACCAATACATGATATCCAGATTGTGATTAGTTCTAGCAAGATAATGAGAGAGAATAACTGGGGGGGGGGGGGCGGATGGGGGGTGGACCTCAGCATGGGGAAGGCTCTTTGGAGATGGTGGTGGTTAGCTGACTGAGACCAGAAGGCAGAGAACGAGCACAGCCAGCACAGAGGTGCTAGTGGTCCGGCTAGATAGAGGAAAGCAGGAAAATGCCAAAGCTGGAAAGGGCTGGAGCAGAGACCATCTGCGTGGTAGGTTTAAAGAGCAGTTACTTCTAGAAAGTATACAATTAAAGCAGTACAGCTGACACCTGAACAACGTGGGTTTAACTGCGTGGGTCCACCTACACATGGATTGGTTTCAATGAATACTTCAGTGATGCTACACGATCCACAGCTGGTTTAAATCTCCGATGAGGAACCTCAGACAAGGAGGGCCGGCTATAAATTTACACGCAGATTTTCGACACTGCGGGCTGTCAGCATCCCTAAACCCCCAGTTGTTCGAGTCAACCAGGGTGCATTTGACAACGTCTGGAGACATTCTGGGTTATCAAACGATTTGAGGAGGGAGCGTACTACTGCTGAGATTGAGAAAACCTGCACTAAAGGAATTTACTGCCCAACGTTTAGTTTGAATCGTTAGGTTATAAACTCATGTTTTTACCAACTTGAATCTTTTTTTTTTTTTTTTCCCCTTTACTGTGGAAACAAAGTAAAAAGAGGTTTCAAGTGGCCCGCTGCTTCATCCACGCTCTCAGGAAACCGCACTGCAGAGGTTCAAGTGAGAAGCGCCACAAGATACTAACTGTGCAGCTGAACCCGTGGGAAAGGGACCTGAGGAGACCCACACCCAACTGCTCGCGGGGTTACGGTGGCGGAAGGGCTGAAGTTAGGGGAAAGTGTAAGAGGACCACATATTCGTGTTTTATTTCCATAATTACTAATGAATATTTAAAAAAACGCAAAGTGAGGTCCACACGGGGACGAAGTGGAGACGCCCTCCGACGCGAAACCTCTGTCCCCTGGGCCTCTGCCGCCCTTCCGCGTGGACCCGCTCCCTCCAGGCTCCAGCCTCCCCTCCCGCACGCCGCCCCGCGCGGGCCCCAGGCCTCTCCGGGCCGCCCCGGCCGGCGCCTCGGCTCGCACTAACCCCACGGTCCCGCAGGCTCTCCCCCAAGCCCCGCCCGGCCCGCGAGGCCCTCCCCGCGGCCCCCTCACCTCGACGGGCAGGCGTCTCCTCAGGAAGGCCGGCAGCAGGCTGTCCTCGACGGAAGGGTTGCCCAGGAGTAGCGGCCCCGAGCCGAAGGCCCCATCAGGGTGTGTGGCGCCTCGAACTGGGCCAGGGTCTCTCACGTCCGCGAGCGCCGGGCGAGCCCTCGGAGACAAGGCGCCGCGGGCTGCCTCAGGGCAGGTGGACTGGGAACCACAGCCCGGCGGGAGCAGGAAGGGCAGGCGTGGAGGGCGGGGCTTGCTGGGGGCGTGTTAGCAGCCCGCCCTCTTTTGCATATTCATGAGACCGAGAGAGGCGAGCCGCCCAGGCGAGCGGGAGAAGTAATGAATTATTCATGAGAGCGTCTCGCACCGCCCAGGAAGGCCTCGTTGATTATTCATAAGCCCGAGAGGTGAGTTTGAGCCGCAAGAGGCCGTTGAGCTCCCCGCACTGCGAGGCGTCGACTCGCTGAGGTGAGGGCTTGCCCAGGCGCGAGGAATACGAAGAAAAACGGCGTTTGAGTGTTGTTAGTTCCCTTAGGTTACTTATTTTCCCTTTTCGTTTATTTTTTTACTTGAGGCTTTAAGTTTGATTTGAACGTATTTCTCTGAGGCCGGGAGTATACTGAGGAGTAGCGGGAAGGCAGGGGCTGAGGGGAAGGACAAAGGGGAGCCCCTAGGTAGCATTACCCCCCGCCCCCCCCCCCCCAAAATTCACATTTACTGGGAGTGGGAGAAGTGGGGTGGAGGATGGAGAGAACTGTACAGGGAACGCTCACATTCCCACTATCAAGGTAGCTTTTAAAGCGAGATGCTGGTGGAAAGGAAGAAATCGGTCCTGATGAGGATGCAGCAGCGGGTAATCGGCCGCCAAGCACCTGGTCAGGCCGACATCTGCGTGTTGCAACGAGTCGGATGGGGAGCTTTGGGGGGAGTCTATCTTCCAGCCAGATCAGGTTTTCTCCCTCCATTGAGGTATTCTGCCAAAATCAATGGCTGGCGCAGACCAAGAGGTGAGCGAGGGGGGTGTGAGTCCCCACGGGATGACCTCGGCTCCTCTTTCCCTTCATCCAGGATTTGCCGTTTAATCTTGTGGACTTTAGTTCCCCAAACAGTGCAGGGGAGAGAGCGTCTTGAAACTCAAGATTAGCCAATAACCAAAATGTGTTCAATTGTGCAGAGCGTTAGACTTGATGTTCAGTACATTATGTACTTGGCTGGTGAAAACGGAAAAAAAAAGTACGGTTCTTTCCCCAAAAAGGAGTTTTAATCTAATTAAGATAATGATCTAATTTCTCCCCCACTGGGCCATAAATCTCTGGAGCTGGGAATAGTATTTTACATCTTTGTAAGCCTACACGAAGATTAGCACACGGTAGTCGCCCAGTAAATGTTGAATAGAATGAATAATTGAAGTAGCGTGAAGAAGACATTAAAAAAAAACCAAAAGAGCATGAATAAATACTCAGTTAATATAGTGGAAACCATTTACTCTGAGTATGGAATAGAGAATTAACAGGACCAAATGGGATTTGTTAAAATGGAGAATAATACTTCATGGGAATAAACTCTGTGAAACCTCTATAACAGGGTGACCTTTGGCAAGCCAAATCCCCTTACTAGACTTCACTTTCCTCTTTTTTTGTAGCTTTTTATTTTACATTTAAATCTATGATCCATTTTGAACTAATATTTGTATGTGGTGTCAGATTTAGGTTGGGGGTTTTGGGGTTTTGTGTTTTTTTGGTTTTTCTTTTTTTTTTTTTTTGGTCTATGGATGTCCTGTTGTTCCAGCACTATTTGCTAAAAAGACTATCCTTCCTCCACTGAATTGACTTTTCTTTAAAATGAAGGGATTGGATTAGTTGCAGAGGATGTCTCCTCCCCCTTCCAGCTCTATGATGTGAGCCCTTTTATGTTGACATGTATTGTACTTCCTTTAAGTAAAGCCAACCTTCATATCATACACATGTAAGGAAGGTCATCTAGTTGAATTTTAGAATCCAGCTGTTGGATACTATTCATTTGATAGAAAAAAGATTTTCTTGTTTTAAAAAAGTGGTTTTGGAAGGTTGGGAAAGATTGGTGGAGAGCATTAGGAAATCAACTATTATTGTCTTTGGGCAAATGTAATGAAACTGTTTTTTTGTGTCACTCAGAATGCCACTATCCCCCCCACACACACCAAAAAAAAAGCTGGCATAGGCCTTCGGAAACTAAATAACAGCTGATTAATCTTTATCTGAATCTTGGATTAACACATAAAAGGGTAAAATAGTAATTTTGTCACCATTTTAAATAGGGCAATTGTGATGTAGGTCAAGAGGTAAGCCCAGGGTGTCTTTTTTGAGAAAACACAGAAATTTTGCCTCTTTCTCAGGAAGATCATAATTCTTGTTATAGAGTAGACATATGAAGCATAAGAATGAATGGTATTGATGCGCTGTGAAGTTTCAGATGTTTGTGGATCCAATATGCAAGCAAATACATGTCAAAGACATTTGAAAGTTAGAGTTCTGTTCTTAAAACCCACAGTTATGAAATCTCTCTTAGGTTTTTAGAACAAAGTGATAAAAAAAATCAGAGTAATTCTCTGAGTGTACATGATCTGTAGAGTCATACCTCCTGGGGCTGTCAGCTTGTGAGCTTTCAAAATTAAGCAGAGTTTGTGCTTGACTAGGAGACCTCCACAAAACATCTGCTCAAAGGGAAAACAACAGTAGCAACAGAATAATTAGAGGTTGAAAGGAGCCTGGCTATTTAAAACAATTATTTAGATCTTTTTTGCCTTTCTGAAACCAGCTTATACTAGAACACCAAAAAGAGATACTACCATATTTAGAAATAAGCAAGCAAGCCCCAACAACTAGGAAGGTGCTGGTAGTGAATTATATTAGATGGAATGAATGCAAAGGGGAATTTCATTGTGTGGAGTCATTGTAGAAAAACCCCTAAGTTGTGAGTCAAATTTTCTTGATTTTTATTCTCTGTTCTGCCACTAAGTGGTTGATTGACCTTGAGTAAGTCAATTGACTTCTCTGGACCTTGATTTTCTCATTTAGAAAGTTAGATGTTTGGACTAGATGACATTTAAAGTTCCTTCTATCTCTAAAATTCTGTAATTCTTTTCTAGACCCTTCATTCTTCCTTGTTCCTGTAGTACTTCTCTATTGATTCAGCAGATATTTATTGAGCACCTACTTTATTCCAGTACTGTCATGGTGCTAAGGATTCAAGAATGAGCTAACTAGACACAAAAGTTTATATATGATTCCAATTATTGAAACATCCAGAATAGGCAAATCCATAGAGAGAAAACATAGATTAATGGTTGCAAGGAGTCAGGGGAGGGGAAAATGAGGAGTTATTGCCAGAGGGTATGAGGTTTCTTTTAGGGTAATGAAAATCTTCTGAAATTAGGTAGTAGTGATGGTTGCAAAACTTTGTGAATATAATAAAACCTACTGAATTGTACCTTAAAATGAAAAAAACCTTAAAAAATATAGAGTGAAAGAGGCAGATACAACTTTGCCCTCACATTATCTCACAGCAGGTTGGGGTGGATATATAAATGCAAAATGATATGGTATATATTACAATGGGCACATCACCTGGACTTGGTGGTGAACCAGGGAATAATTCCTTAAGAAACTTATACTAAGCCATGTCTAGAAGATGAGTAGGAATTGGAAAGGGAGGAGGATGTTTCAGGCAGAAGGAACATTACAAAAGCCTGAAAGCTACAGAGAATATAGGTTAATAAAGTAAATAAGAATAGCTGATGCATAAAAGTATAAAGGAAAATGGTTAGAGGTGTGGCTAAGGAGGCATGAGCCAGATCTTGAGGCTATGGTAAAGAGTTTGGATTTCATCCTGAGGGCAGGGGAGCCACTGAAGTATTTAAGTCTAGGAAGTTACATAGTCAAGTTTGTAATCTAAAAAGACTACTCTGGCTACAATATAAAGAACAGACTGGAGAAAGGTAAGACCAGAGATAGGCAGACTGGTGGTTGAAGAGATCCAGGCAAAAGATCAGGCTGATCTGATCTAAAGGAGAGATGACAATAATGTACATAAAGCCGGGAGTGGAGGGACTTCCCTGGTGGCACAGTGGTTAAGAATCCACCTGCCAATGCAGGGGACACGGGTTCGAGCCCTGGTCCAGGAAGATCCCACATGCTGTGGAGAAACTAAGCTCGTGCGCCACAACTACTGAGCCTGTGCTCTAGAGCCCGCAAGCCATAACTACTGAGCCCACATGCCGCAACTACTGAAGCCTGAGCACTTAAAGCCCATGCTCCACAACAAGAGAAGCCACTGCAATGAGAGGCCCGTGCACCACAACGAAGAGTAGCCCTTGCCCTCCACAACTAGGGAAAGCCCTTGGGCAGCAATGAAGACCCAATGCGGCCAAAATAAAATAATAAAATAAGGAGTGGACATTTGAGAAATATTAGGAGACTGGATGTGAGAATGAGGGCGGGAACAGGGTTGAGTCATAGTTTTTAGGCTTGAGCATCTAGGTATTTGATGTTGTCATTCACTTAGCTAAGGTACGGAAATAGGTTTGGGCAAAAGAATTCACATTTGGATATGCTGGGAACACCAAATTGGAACTGGCTCATAGTCAGAGGTATAGATCTGCAACTCCCCAGTGAAACCTAGGTTGGGGGGTATACATATAAGAGTTGTGAGAATAGAAATAGTAATTGAAACAATGGGAATGTATTTATTCATCCAGGAAGTGTGTTTAGAAGTTAAAAAAAGAAAAAAAGCTCCTAGGACAGAGCCCTGAAGAACATCAAAAGCTAAGAAAGAGGCAGGGAAAAAAGTCTGAAGGTGACAATGAGAAGGAACAACTGGGAGGCTGGAAGAAAACCAGGAGTTCAAATACTAATATAAGATTTTAAAAAATAAACATGCTTTGTTACATATAATGAAATTTGTCAGATGGTGTTCCAAGTGCCTTACAAATAATGACTCAGTCCTCACAACAACCCTGTGATGCAGATACTGTTACTGACCTTATTTTACAGACAGGGAAACTGAGGCCACACCTGCACAGATGATATGGCGATATGAATTGCAGACTGGGATTTAATGCTAGGCAGTTTGACTCCAGAAGAATTCATGTACTTAACCTCTATGCTATGTTTCCTCCCCAGATAAATACATGCCTTGATAAACACTGTAAGAGCCCTAAAAGGCTGGATTTAGTGTCTTTTTATTTTACAAAAAGGAAACTGAGACCCAGAGAGATTAAGTAATTTCACCAAACCACAGAGGTACTAGGTAGTTGAGCAGAATTTGAACCCAGGTTCCTTAACTCCAAAGCCTTTCTCCTAGACTACACTGCTGGTTATTTTTCTCTGTATACACACACATGTGTATGTAAATTTTAACTTTACTTATTTTACAAATGTTAATTCCCTGGGTATTTACCAAATGCTAACAGTAACTAGCTTTGAATCCCTTCTCAAAAGCAAGTACCCTGGAGGTTTGAGTTTTCAGTGATAATTTAAACCAGCTTAGCCATACATTCCAAATATACAGATGTAGTAAATGCATTGTGTTCTAATTGCCTGATACTATTTTCAGGGCTTGATTTTCTAGAAATGTCATCAGAATATCTTATGATCGTAGAGAAATTTTTAAAAAACCCACCAATATAGAAAGTTATTTAAAAATCATTATTCCTATTGTTTATTGTCTCTAAGACTAATAACTACCCCAGTGGAGATGGTTTACCATGGTTTAATGGGCCAGAACTAGAGCATAAACTCTTGTAGTTACTTATTTTTCCCATTTTATTTCCTGCAGTTGTAAGGGAGATGATTGATATGTTGACTCAGTTTTGAAGGTTACACTCAGAAATGAGGTTATAGTCTGAAGTCAACAAAAGAGACCTTGGAATCTTTAAGGACCAAAGGACTATTGTGGTTTTCAGTCTCATAAAAAATCTTGTAAAAGAGTGTCCCCTAGTGCTGCTCTGAAAAAGTAAATTGAGAGAAATTAAGTATTACCTGTTTATAATCTATATCACCACCTTGTGGCAGTGTCCTTCAATAATTCTGCCCTCTTTTATTTGCAAAATCTCCCAGAATCTTGCATTAATTTATACACAAAAACAGTCACAAGCTATCCTGGGTGGTCCAGAATGGAATTTCTTTAAGTGGGTTATTTTACAAATATTTTGGTCAGAACTCCATAAAACGTTGACAAGAAACCACAATATAAATTAAGTCCTTTGAGAAGAAAAAGGGAAATTTACTTCTTTTTTATGTTAGTGAAGCAATAGAAGTGAAAACTATATGTATTTTAAACATTAATGCTTTTTATTGTGGTAAAATGTACATAACATAAAATTTATCATCTCAACCATTCTGAAGTGTATAATTCAGTGGCACTAAGTGCATTCACAGTGTTGTACAACCATCACCACTACCCATTTCTAAAAATTTTTCATCATCCTGAACAGAAACTCTGTACCCATTGAACTCCGCATTCCTTCTACCTTCTAGTCCCTGGTGACGTCTATTCTATTCCCTGTTGGTATTAATTTGACTACTTTAGGTTTCTCTACCTCATATAAGTGGAATCCTGCAATATGTGTCTTTTGTGTCTGGTTTATTTCACTTAATGTTTTCAAGTTTATCCATGTTGCAACATGTATCAGAATTTCATTCCTTTTTTAAGGCTGAATAATATTCCATTGCATATACCACATTTTAAAAATCCATTCAACTGTTGTTGGACATTTGGGTTGTTTCCACCTTTTGGGTATTGTAAATAATACTGCTATGAACATTGGTAAGTATCTGTTTGACTTCCTCCTTTAATTTTTTGAGTATAGACCTAGAAGTAGAATTGCTGGATAATATGGTAAATCTATTGAGCTTGTTGAGGAACTGCCATACTATTTTCCACAGCAGCTGCACCATTTTACATTCCTACCAGTAATGCAGAGGGATTCCAATTTTTCCACATCTTCACCTACATTTGTTATTTTCCATTTTTTGAATAGCCATCCTAATGGGTATGAAGTGTAAATTTTAACTTTTGAGTTGACTTTGAAAATCAATTACACATGAAGTTAATTCAAGAAATATTTCTGAGCCCCTGCTATATGGAGAGCACTGTTACACTCTGAGGGAATAACAAGGGTGAGTAAAATATATTGTTGAGTCTTTAGGGGATTTACAATTTATTTTTCTCCTCCAAATGTATTTGGGAACAAGTAAATCAACTTAAATTTTCATTGGGTGGTTGGAAAAACTAATCCAGAGATCTTTACTCTAATTTAATGGAAAATTGATAGTGGAGATAAAAATGTTTATTAAACTAATTTTCCAAAGAATACAATCAAATGCTAATTATATAGTTCCTTGGAAAATTTGCAATAAGGATTATATTACGCAAGGTCTCTAAATAATTTTTTTTTACAGGTTAAACTTGTTAAAATAATCCTGATACATTACCATAATGGCCACTGCTCAGCTCTCTCACACTACCAGAATTCACAAGGCATCTAAGGTATTTATTAAGAATTAAAAGAAAATCAATGACCATTTAGTGAGTTAGTTCAGAATCATGACTTTAATCTTTGGTGTTTTTTCAAACAGCAGTTTTATCAGTTAATTGGCACATAATATTCTGGCAGAATATGTCTACGTTTTAACTGGCTAATGGACTGAGGATGTTCAGGAAATTAGATTTCTGTAGAATAGATTCCTACAAAGTAACTTGTATGGTTTTAGATATTTAGACTTTCTAGAGTAAAAGAAATCAGAAGCAAAAAAAGATGTTTAAAGAGAATGGTTCTTTGTTAGACATTCACTTCCTGACACAATTAGGAAACTTCTGATGCACACTGTGATATAATTATAAGGACTGAAGGAGAGAGTACTGAGAGAAACTAGGATCCTGGGCCCTGGGGGAGCATGCCAGGGTCAGGCAACTCTGCTGGGTTCAACTGGGCAAGTTTATCTTGTCCCATGACATTCATTAATGAATCATTCATTTATTCATTGAGAGCTCAATATTATACAATATATATGTAATACTGTGTTATTCTCTGAGAGAGTTAAAAAAAAAATCTTCATCTTCCAGAAGTTTACAATCTGGTTAGGGAAATAAGATTTACAGGAGGTAAGTCAATATACAAAGCAGTATATGCATTAAATATATGTGAAGAGAGTAAAGCAATACAAATTATAGGAACTTAGAGATTGTATATAGACTAGAATGGTTTGTATATCCCTCAGGAAAGAGAGAGAATTTAAGGTGGACTTTAAATAATGAAGAAGATTAGGATAGAGGAGAGAGAAGAGAATTCCATGTGGAAAAACTAGCATATGCCTTGGCTCAGAATAAGAACTGAGCATGGCACATTTCAAAGAATAACACCCATCCTGACTGGAGTGGAGTTGCATCGTGTTGGACAGAAGTAGGAAATAAAATTGAATGGGAACTTTGGCGACAAAGTAATGTGGATCTTAAAAGCCAGGCTACGGAATTTATGCTTTATTCTTCAATCAATGGAAAGTCAGCGGTTTTACCAGGACAGTGAGTAAATAATGTTTTAGGAATATTAAGCTGTAGCAGAGGTAAGAAAGATTGAAGTTGAAGGAGAATTAGGGCAGAGAGAAAGCAGTCATCTTTCTGGCTCGAATTCAATATACCCACAAGCAGACTCCTGATCTCATTGGGTTTCCTAAGTGTGCTTCCTTCCTGGTGCGAAAATGCTGAGCTGGGCAAATGAACTGCAATCAGCTTGGCAGTCATTTTTCTCACTGTAAATTAACAAAGTGACCTTTTGATATAAACAGATCTTTGTAGTTTGGACTGCACGAGCTACTTCTTTCAGTAAATTTTAAGTGACTGTACGATTTTGCTATTTAGCATTTAAAACAACAATAAGAACTATAGAAGCCAACATTTATTCAGCACTTACCATGTGCTGGGCACTGTGCCAAGGGCTTTATATTATTATTTCAATTAAGCCTTGAAATAAGGAGAAAACTGAAGCTCAGAGAAGTAAAGTAACTTGCCGTAGGTCACGTAGCTTAACAGCTGTGCTGTCAAACATCACCTGTCATTAGCACACTTTCTTTTTTTTTTTTTTTTTTTTTTATAGTTGTGGCACATGGGCTTAGTTGCTCCATGGCATGTGGAATCTTCCCAGGGCAGGGCTCGAACCCGTGTCCCCTGCATTGGCAGGCGGATTCTTAACCACTGCGCCACCTAGGAAGCCCCAGCACACTTTCTTATTAAAATAATTTATAATAGTGCTTTCTATTATCAAGGCACAGTATTTTCATGTATTAGACATTTATAAAAACATGAATGATAAATACGGGGATATGTGTATAAAAACAGATGATTGAACCTGGTGTACCCCCAAAAAAATTAAAAAAAAAAAAAAAAAAAAAAAAGCATGAATGATAACCCTTAAAGTATTTGATCAGCTGAGCTGAGAAAAAAATCCCTGGAGTATGGAAAAGTAACAGAATTCTAGAGGCCTTTTCCAATTATTGATCTTCATTACTACAAATGGCCTTTTAGATTCTATGTGTAGAAGCTATATTAAATATAAGTAAATGTCTTTATATTTTCAGGTTATTTAATTTTACAAATGATTATTACTTAAGTATTGCCTCTGAATTTTGGCATGTTTTCAACAAGTTATTATCCAATAACCCCCAAAGAACCTTAATTTCTCAGGATCTATGGGTATAAAAAGCAATTTTCTGTAAAATTTTACACATACACACATATGCACATTACATACTTAATTCTCCTTCAACTTTAATCTTTCCTACTTCTGCTGTAGCTTAATATTCCTAAAACAACTGTTCTAATCACTCTCCTGATCAAACCTGCTGCCTTTCCACTGGTTACAGAATAAAGCATACATTCCTTAGCATGGCTTTTAAGATCCATATTAATTTGTACCCAAATTTACTATCATATTTGTAAGAGTAATAATTTGATATATCTTTTAAACAACTGAATATGATATGGTTTGACAAAAAGGATGAACTAATAATTCACTTTCACTATACAGTATACCAAAGAAGTAGCAAGCTTATATTGCAAAATCATGTTTAGAATGTCCAGAAGACATTCTAGAAGCTAGATACAGAAAAGCTTTTTTGGAGTTCTCTTTCACCTAAAGGTGTATTTGTGGGTGGTACCTGCCTCTAAGTAACAGAATTATTAAAACTTCAACAGTTGAAACTGTGCAGTATAGTAAAAAGACCTCTGAATTTGAATGAGGTCATCAGAGATTTACCATCCTGACGTCTAACAGCATAGATTAGTTTCACCTGCTTTTGCATGTTCTATAAAGGAAATCACATAGTAGTACTCATTTGTATCAGGTTTCTTGCGCTCAGCTTTATGGGTGAGAGTCACATTGCAGAACTTTTGCTTATTAAGTAAAGCACAAAGGTGTGGAAATACATGGTAGTAGAAGAGTAGATGAATAGTAGTTCCACATGGCTAGAGAGTAGGGTGCATAAGAGGGGATAAGGGAGGGGGGCAGAGGAGAGTGGTGGGAGATGAGGCAGGAAAGCTGGGCAAAGATAAGATTTTGATAGTTTTCACACACCTCACTTGAACTCTATCCTGTATAAACACTGGGAGTGTCATGATAAGATCTGTATTCTTTAAAGTTAATAATGATGGCAATATGAAGGACAGATTGAATAAAAGGAATTGTTGGCAGGGAGGTCAGAGGCAACTGCAGTAATAAAGGGGAGAAGTGAGCATGTCCTAAGCCAAGGCAGTGGCAGTGAGAAGAGAAAGGAGAAAACAGATTTGAGAACTCTCCTGGAGAGGATTAATAGGACTTTATGATTGGATATGGGGTATGGAGGAGAGAGAGAAGCTGAAGATGACTACTTCTAGCTTGGATGATTGGAGTGGATGCTGATTTATTAGTCTGAGAATGAAACTTGGAATCAGGTTTCAGTCAGGGTGATAGAGATAAACTGAGTTTGAGGGATCTACAAAGTGGTCTAGGTACAGACGTTCAGAAAATAGAGATGTGGAAGTAGAGCTCAGAACAGAAATAAGGACTTGAAGTTTCTCCATATAGGCTGTAGCTGAAGCAGTGAGACTAGATGAAATTACCCAAGAAGGGAGAGTTATGAAAAGAGAAAAGACTGAAGACAGAATTCTGGGGTGGGAGCAAAATTTAGAGAGCAGAAAAACTGGAAAAAAAAATAAAAGAGATTGAGATAGATATGGAGGATAGGTAAAAAAAAAAAAAAAAAGAAAGAAAATAGGCTTATGGCAGCTGAGAAAGAAAAGCAAAAGGGGGCAAAAGTATCAAATGCTGCAGAGGAGTTACATAGTATGAGGACTGAGGTGAGGTCAATGATAGGATGTACTTGGTGACTTTGGAGAGAACAGTATAGAACAGAGCGAGTGAAAGACAGGTTGCAGTGGGTTCCTAGGAGTGTGTGCCTGGGAAGATTATAGAACTATAGTAAAACTCCCAGTTTTGCCTCAAATCCATGGATCATTGTAAAGTAAATTATATTAGTCTTGAATTACTTGGATAACCGTCTGTCCCTCTATTCTCTGTGTTGCCAGTGAAGATCTAATTTAATGCAATATTCCAAGCCCTGGTTCCTGTAAAGGTGTCAGATTTGCGGTCTTGAAAAATCTTTCCATTTTACTTGTAATGGCATGATGGGCTGAATATATTAAAGAATACTAATCTTTTTCATTTTTCTACCCTCCCAGGAAAAAATTTTCCCATCTCAAATCACTAATGAGCATGAGTCACTGGTAATGGTGAAGAAACTTTTTGCGACTTCTATCTCATGCATAACGTATCTGCGGGGCCTATTTCCAGAGAGCTCTTACCGAGAACGCCATTTGGATGGTAAAGTTTAACTAAAAGGTTACTTTGGCTGGTGGAGCCCTTTTCCTCTATTTGGCAGGAGTAAAACTAATTTCTCACAGTGTGCTAATTCCAAGTTATGGGCTTGTTCTTCAAGATCAATTTACTAATTCATTTTCCATTTTAATTTCACTATGTTTAGTGGTTTTACTTATAGGAACCATTAGTTCCTGGCTAGATACCAAATGACTGACTGAAAAGAAATCTGTATGGACAAGCCCAATAATTCTAAACTACACCTACAAAAGCAGCAGCCAGGTTGAATCTATTTGAGTGCTGTACATTTGCACTATTTTGTCTCAATTGAATTTTTTTCTTTGAGGTAGGCTTTGGCATTGAGGAATCTTAATTGAGAAGTTTAATTCTTCCTGTGAACATATACAAATATGCTGGGAAAAATGCATACCCATGCCAAACCCATTTGTTCACTAACATGGAAATGTAAACAATTATTATTCTTTTTTTTTTTTTTTTGGTATTTTTATTGGGATACAGTTAACAGACAATAAACAGCATATATTTAGAGTGTACAATTTGATATCCCAATCTCCCAATTCATCCCCCCAACCCTCCCCGCTTTCCCCACTTGGTGTCCATGTGTTTGTTCTCTACATCTGTGTCTCTATTTCTGCCTTGCATTTCCTCTTTCATAGTTGTTAGCATTTGCCTTATGTATTGAGGTGCTCCTATATTGGGTGCATATATATTTATAATTGTTATCTCCTCTTCTTGGATGGATCCCTTGATCTTTATATAATGTCCTTTCTTGTCTCTTGTAACATTTTTTATTTTAAAGTCTATTTTATCTGATATGAGTATTGCTACTCCAGCTTTCTTTTGATTTTCATTTGCATGGAATATCTTTTTCCGTCCCCTCACTTTCCGTCTGTATGTGTCCCTAGGTCTGAAGTGGGTCTCTTGTAGACAGCATATATATGGGTCTTGTTTTTGTATCCATTCAGCCAGTCTGTGTCTTCTGGTTGGTGCATTTAGTCCATTTACATCCAAGGTAATTGTCGATATGTATGTTCCTATTACCATTTTCTTAATTGTTTTGTTGTTGTTTTTGTAGGTCCTTCTCTTATGTTTCCCACTTAGAGAAGTTCCTTTAGCATTTGGTGTAGGGCTGGTTTGGTGGTGCTGAATTCTCTTAGCTCTTGCTTGTCTGTAAAACTTTTGATTTCTCCATTGAATCTGAATGATATCCTTGCTAGGTAGAGTATTCTTGGTTGTAGGTTCTTCCCTTTCATCACTTGAAATATATCATGCCACTCCCTTCTGGCTTGCAGAGTTTCTGCTGAGAAATCAGCTGTTAACCTTATGGGAGTTCCCTTGTATGTTATTTGTCGTTTTTCCCTTGTTGCTTTTAATAACTTTTCTCTGTCTTTAATTTTTGTCAGTTTGACTACTATATGTCTTGGCGTATTTCTTCTTGGGTTTATTCTGCCTGGGACTCTCTGCACTTCCTGAACTTGGGTAGCAATTTCCTTTCCCATGTTAGGGAAGCTTTCAACTATAATCTCTTCCAATATTTTCTCGGGTCCTTTCTCTCTCTTGTCTCCTTCTGGGACCCCTATAATGCAAATGTTGGTGCATTTAACATTGACCCAGAGGTCTCTTAGGCTGTCTTCAGTTCTTTTCATTCTTTTTTCTTTATTCTTTTCTGCGTCAGTGATGATCACCATTCTGTCTTCCAGGTCACTCATTCGCCCTTCTGCCTCAGTTAATCTGCTATTGGTTCCTTCTAGTGTATTTTTCATTTCAGTTATTGTGTTGCATATCTCTGTTTGTTTGCTCTTTAATTCTTCTAGGTCTTTGGTAAACTTTTCGATCTTTGCATTCAGTCTTTTTTCAAAGTCTTGGATCATCTTCACTATCATTATTCTGAATTCTTTTTCTGGAAGGGCGCCTATCTCCTCTTCATTTAGTTGTTTTTCTGGGGTTTTATCCTGTCCCTTCATCTGGTACAAAGTTCTCTGCTTTTTCATTTTCTCTGTCTTTCTGTGGCTGTGGTTTTCAGTTCCACAAGATGAAATACTGCTGATACTGCTGTCTGCCCTCTTGTGGAAGAAGCTATCTAGGAGGCTCGGGTGTGCTTCCTGATGGGAGGGACTGATGGTGGGTAGGGCTGGGTGGGAGGAGCTCAGTAAAGCTTTAATCCGATTTGGTGGGCAAATTTGGTGGGCGGAGCTCAGTAAAACTTTAATCTGCTTGTCTGCTAATGGGTGGGGCTGTGTTCACTCCTTGTTGGTTGTTTGGCCTGAGGCCACCTAGTGCTGGAGCCCACAGGCTCTTTGGTGGGGCTAATGGTGGACTCTGGGAGGGCTCACACCAATAAGCACTTCCCAAAACCCCTGCTGCCAGTGCCCCTGTCTCCTGCTGGTGAGCCACAGCTGCCCCCCACCTCTGCAGGCAACCCTCCAACACCAGCAGGTAGGTCTGGTTCAGTCTCCTATGGGGTCACTGCTCCTTCCCCCTGGGTCCTGGTGAGCACATTTTTTTGTGTGCCCTCCAAGAGTGGAGTCTCTGTTTCCACAAGTCCTGTGGAGGTCCTGCAATCAAATCCCGCTGGCTTTCAGAGTCTGATTCTCTGGGGATTCCTCCTCCTGTTGCTGGACTCCCAGGTTGGGATGCCTGATGTGGGGCTCAGAACCCTCCCTTTAGTGGGTGGACTTCTGCAGTATAACTGTTCTCCAGTTTGTGAGTCACCCACGCAGCATTTATGGGATTTGATTTTAACACGATTGCGCCCCTCCTACCGTCTCATTACGGCTTCTCCTTTGTCTCTGGATGTGGGGTGTCTTTTTTGGTGAGTTCCAGTGTCTTTCCGTCGATGATTGTTCAGTAGTTCATTGTAACTCTGGTGCTCTTGCAAGAGGGAGTGAGTGCACGTCCTCCTACTCCGCCATTTTAATCCTGACAATTATTATTCTAATCAGCTGTTTTTTTCTCAATGTTCTCTTTCTACTTTTCTTCCTTTTACTTCTTATGTCCTTAAACTCGTGATCTCATTTCCTTGTATTACAAGCTGTTTCTGTCCCCTTTCCTTCTCTTGTATTAAAAAGAATGTTCCTAGGACTCTTCAAGTTTTCGGAAATCTTTTTGTTTAAGAAGCTGGATTGCCATAACAATTCAGAAAATCTTGCTGATTTGTCACGAAAGTGGGGAAGTGGGGAAGTATCATTTGGAAAATAAGTATAGAGGGCTACAAGTTTTCTCATAAGATGTTATTTTTCAAACTCTTACTTTAAATTTCTCACATCTTTAATGATATGCTTAGGCCTCATTCCAATTTAATTTTCTTAAACAATGTTTGGTTCTCTACATGAGCATCAATGAAATGTGTGCTGGAAATACAAAAGCATGATATTTGATTGTGACAACCTCATTTGTGTTATGTCCTCTTTTAGTCTATAGGATATAAATCTGTAATAGTGAAAATGTTTATATGTAGCATATAGTTGCAGTTTTTCCTCTTGTTTGGAATATAGAATTGGAAAAAGATATGTTTGGGGTAATTAATTAAGCACGTATTGTGTGTCATTCACTAACTTAGGCATGGAGGGTAATACCATTGTTTTTAGCTTTATTTTTTGTGACAGTTTTAATGGAAGGTATATATCTCCCTCTCAATGTTTGCACTTAAAATAGCATATATCATAAAAATGCCCAATACTCCTATGTCACTCTCTTTATGGCAATCTCTAAATGTTATACCAACATGGAATAACTTTCATATCCCTCAATAGCAATAGAGGTAACATCAGTTTTAGGACAGGAAAACAATATGAAAAGGTGAAGTGACTTATACAGTCACACATGAATCAGTAATTGATTTTAGACTGATCTAAATCAAAACTTTTAATATGATTTTCCTATTCTTCCTTCCTATAGTAAGGTAGTTGACTTTCAGATGGAAATTAATATTTAAGAATAATCCATGGAAACATTTTTCATCCTTTTTTTCATTGAGACAGAGAGAGCTATCAGAGAAGTGATTTGAGATCGAGGTGTACATTTTAAATCGGTTGATGGAGATGGTCTCAGTACTACCTTATGATAACTTAGAATTCAGCAGAAGCAAAGAAGTGACACAAATTGATTTTGCAGCCAACTCAGTTGTGCTACACTGTAGAAGGGAGACTGCTAATCTATAATAAAAATGGGAACTAAGCCAATTATCAACATAGCGTTTATTTTTAAGTTATTTACAGATTCAAAATGTTTTTATAAGCTATAAAATTAAGTTATATAAATAAAATCATTAAAGGGAATACCCTTATTTAGCATGGACAATTTTAGTACAGCAGACTGTGTTTCTATTTTTGTAGACATCAGTTTAAAAATCCTCCGAGAAGATAACAAATGCCCAGGGTCAGTGCATATTATCAAGTGGTAAGTAACTGACATTCCACCAAAGTTGAACATTATTTTTATCATGGTTGAAATTACCCATAAGACTTTGTTTGGTAAGGACATTTCCTTAAAACTATTGCCATCTTCCTTTCTTTTCATCTTTTTTTTTTTAATTTCCTAGAAATGTGTAACCATTATTCAATATTACTTTAAGATACTGATTTAGTTTTGTTTTTGAAGATAATGGACTTTCTTTATACAAGAAAGAAAAATATCAATGAAAATTTAATTACTCATCATATGCACGTCAGTGTCTTAAACATTATGGGAGGCAAAAGGAAAAATAAGATGTGGTTCCCTACCTCAAAATTGCTTACCTATTATTTATAAAGTACTACCAACATATTAAAAGATACTAGGAGTTTCTAAAAAATGATTAAATGGGAAAGGTGAAATGGTTATCAGTGTAATGTATTTCAAAGCAAAAAACGTAAATCGATTTTGTACTTGGGATTCTTTTTGGCTTTGCATCTGGTCCAAACTGACATCAAACATTTATTTCTTGACAGGATTCAAGGTTGTTTTGATGCTTTGGAAAAGAGATACGTAAGAATGTTTTTAAATTTACACCAGGATCAAAGACTCATCCTTTATCCCTTTAAAAGAAAAATTTAGCCTTTAATTTGTTGTTGCGTTTTAACAGTATACCAGTTCCTACATTTGCATTCATGAACCAGTTTCTTTTTATTTTGTGTCTTTGTTGTCCTGTTGATGTCTCATTAGCATCAATTAGAAATGAAGCCCTCAGCTTTCTCTTTTACATACTCATAGCTTTTTGACCACAGAATTTCCTCTGAAGTGTACTGGAAGAGATCCACAGGATGTGGGACAGGGGAGACAAGAATCTGGCATTTAGCACAATGAAGATGTTCAAAATAGTGGCGATTCAATTTGCAGATATGAAAGGAAAAAATGGACTTGAATAATCATTTTTTATTTTACGTTAGTTATTTTGTTAGCTATGTTTGGCACATGTATATAACCTGTTCCCCCAATATAGCTAGTACAGTAGCTTGAATTTTTTTAAATGCAGCTTGAATTTTAAGTGCATTAGATTTTTCTTGCTGCCCAAGACATCTACGAAGGGTATAAAAATTAGAGACTCTAGTCCTAGTTGAAGAGATAATATGTAAATGAACTTTCCACCACTGCTTTCTCCCCCTTTCCCCATCTGTGTCTTCTTTTTACTCCTCTCAATTCCTATTCCTTTAAGAAAGCTGAGTAAGCCTTACACTGGATTATTTAGTTGCACTGATACATTTCCTTTTTCATTAAACAGTTACTTATGATTTATTCAACACTGACCTGGGGGGTTGAGAGATTAAAAAATAAAACAGATATGAGATCGTGCACACAAAGAGCTTATAGACCACTGCAGAAGATAAATGACACATACGCACGGCTGATGATCAGCTATTGCACACTGGCAGAACTGTACCTGTGGTCAAAATATTGAAGCACTCTATATCGGTGGTAAATAGTTGCTTCTCTGAGACCCCAAATGACCCTCAACCACGTCCTCCCCTTCATCCCATCAGTGTCTCTTCTGGTATCTCCCCAGACTGTTCCATAATGTAGCAACTAAAGGGCTGACACCTGGCCCAGGAGAAGCTTCCAGGAACCCAGCACCAGGGCTAAGTTTGCATCTTTTCTGATTGGTCAGTACCTATGCCATGTAGAGCTGTTAAATTTTGATTTTTTAAATATCAGTTTGATATAAATAACCGTAATAGTCATTAGAAAGTGATGCATGCCAAAGGCAAGATACTGATGAAGTGCAAAGGAAGTATGGAAAAGGAGGGGTTATATCCAGGGAGGGGCATGACAGAAATCTTTGCGAGAAAATGACTTCGGAGCTTTGAAGCCCCTTAGCATTTAGACAGGTTGAGAAGGGAAGAAGGTCATCAACAGTACACCAAACAGCACCATTCATTCTCCTTCATCCGTTCATTTAGCAACATCTCTGGAGTGTCCATCATGGAGTGTCATCAATATAGTTAAGGGCTCAAGTTTTTAAAAAGTCAGACTGAAGTGAATCCTAGTCCTGCCACTTTAATACCTGTGTGATTTTGGCAAGTAACCTACCTCTTGGTAACTTAGTTTCTTTACCATAATAATAGAAGCCACCTCAGGGTTGTTTGAGAATTAAATGAGTTAATAATCTAAAGCAGTTTTCAAACTGCCTGCACAGAATCAGCTGGAGGGCTTGTTAAAACACACACTGCCAGGTTCCACCCCAAAATTTCTGGTGTGAGAATTTTCAATTCAGACAAATTCTGAGTGATGCTGAGACTGCTGGTGTAGAGACCATACTTTCCAAGGCATTACTCTCACCATTGCTCACCATGTTCAAGTCACACGAGGATTCT
Organism: Hippopotamus amphibius kiboko; assembly: GCF_030028045.1. Lineage (NCBI taxonomy): Eukaryota > Metazoa > Chordata > Mammalia > Artiodactyla > Hippopotamidae > Hippopotamus > Hippopotamus amphibius. The sequence continues at coordinate 4,410,975 of NC_080193.1, read as the reverse complement.
AGAACATGCCAGTGCCTTTGACCTTTGTACGTATTGTTACTTTTGCCTGCAAAATTTTCTCCCCTACCCTACACCCTTTATCTGGCTAATTCCAATCTATCCTTAGGGCCTAGCCTAAATATTTACTTCCTCCGGGATGCCTTCTCTGACAACCCACCCCCCACCCCAGCCACCCCTCTCCCAGCCTAGACTGTCCATCTGTTTAATGTTGACAAGCACGCGGTGCTGCTGCTTCATAGCAATTAACATGATTGTAATGCTGTACCCATCTGTGTGCTTTTTTTGTGCTCTCCTGCTGGTCTGCATGTTCCCTGAGATCAGGGGCCATTTCTATTTTTGAATGAATGAATGAACTATTAAATAATTAATATAAATTAGAGTTTCACTGTGTAGTCTTAAAATCAATTGTATGCAGTAACCAAAATGGCCACACAGTGTCACTAAAGTTTTAGTTCTTTGGGTGAAATAGGTGAATAATTTGATATGAAATTATGGTCCTGAAATTGTCTCATTTGTATCCTAGTTTTAAAAATTTAGTGATGGGCTTGATTATATCTCCATCTCTGTATCTATATATTCTATTGTTCTTTCAAACAGAGAGAATCTGTTTATAGTAATTATATGTAAGGAGGACAGGGATTTTGTAGATGTACCAAACTTCAAATTTTTTACTTTAGTAGATTACTTCCAAAAGGCAAAATGTTTTAGAGCTGCTTATGGCATATTTAGCTTTTAGTAATAATGAATTATCTTGTATATCTTTTGCTTTCCAAACTAGAAAATGTAACTTATAGAGAGTAAGGATAGTTATCTTTTTCTTTTTTTTACATCCCTCCCCTCCCCAGCAGAACCTTGGGTATGTAATAGAGACTCACTTGAATTAATGAATAATTAGTATTCATTTCTCTCACCTTCTGAATAATTTTTTTTCCTACCCAAATCTTTGGAACCTCTCTGAAGTCATATTTTAATTAGACTTTATTGAAAATAACATAATACAGATGCAAGTATATAATAATAACAATAGTTTTATTTTCTCTTGAAGCTACACATGGCAGTACTTACAGTAAGTACCCATTTAAAGACCAAGCCTCTGTCTCTGCTTCACTGCTTTTTGGCAAGTGAAACATTAAAACCTTACCCTCCCCCATCTTCCCTGAATTTCATTGTCTGTCCTATGACATTTTGGAATTAAAAAAAAAACTCTATCAGAAGTTTTAATAACAGATCACAATCTATATATTTGTTTGGCATATTACAATATATGAGGAAATATTGGGTTGGCCAAAAAGTTCAGGTTTTTCTGTAATATCTCATGGAAAAACCTGAACGAAGTTTTTGGCCAACCCAATATATCGGATATATCAATACTATCTGCTTCATCTCTTGGCTATCAGAATTTCATTTTCTGAATTATTTTACAGACTCAAAGTTTGTTTTTGAAGTTTTGCAGACTCTTTTGAAGCTCTGTATACTTCCAGGTATAACATCGTATATGTAGTTAAGAATAGAAAGAAAATGAGAAGATACTGAGAGTCTTAGATATTTGAGTTATTTAAAAATTGTAAAACCATAACAAATGTATTAGAATTTATTTATAGCTCAGTCATAGTAATCATAAATACTTGGTTATTAATTTCCTTATAGTCAGTGTTCACACAATACTCTAAAGACATGTTCACAAAATAAGAGCTTATTCTATCTCTAGCTTGAAATATATATCTCAAGATATATATATCTGTATTTCAGTACTCAATTAATACAGTATAAATTGAACTCTTCACATAGAAAATGTATTCTGTGAGGACTAATCTAGTTTCAGAAATTAAATGCTGTTTATTTTTCCTTAAATAGCTTTATACAAATCCCAAGGAACCTGAGGTAAGAACATATATGGAGAAGGGCAGTGCAAGTACATTATGTTTAAATATGTTTACCTGAGTTGAGGTCATAGATTATGTCACTAGACTCATATGGTAATATATGAGCAAAGTAACTCGTAGTGAGCTCTTTGTGTGTTTTATTATACGTGTCACCAATTCTTTATTATGAGATTTTAAAAACTCATCTAGCGGTATTGGGAAAAAAGCATTGAGAACTATTCCCTAATACATTAACAGCAAGAATCAGATTGTATGAAAACTACATTTTATTTTTATTTTAACTGATGCTGAATCCTTTCTATTTGTGGCCTTTTGGCATAATGCTAAACTTTTTTTTTTTCATGGTTAACTAAATTCTCCTCTTCTGACCTTTTCATAGATTTTAAGCTTTACCTCTTCTCTCTCTAAATTCCTCCCCTCTGCTTATTGAATCCTACTCATCCTCTAAGCCAACTTATGTCCAAAACTTTCATGAAAGCCTCTTTGGCTATTTTGTTCATAGTAATTTTTTCTTCTCTAGATTCCTTTTTCTAGCAGGACCTCACAATGTAACCTCTTAATTGATTCATATAGATTACTTTATCTCCCTAACCAGACTGAATTCTTGAGGACAAGAGTCTTGTCTTCCTTCCGATCTCCCAGAGTGAACGTCATGGTCCTGGGTACATACTAGTTACTTGTGCTACTTTGAATGGCAGCTGTGGCAGTGGCACAAATGGAGGAAGAAGCCCTTCGTTCCTTCTTCTCATTCTATCCTCTATTTTCCTCCCAGCTTTCTTTCCTCTTTCCTTTTCCTTGCTTTTAATTTTCCTTCCCTAAGCCTATGGATTAAGCCTAACTGGTGACCTTCACAACTAAGTTAAGCATTTTTTAGCCTTTAATATCCTTTCTTTGGCAAGATTATAAATAGCCATTTGAGCAAGGCAGAAGGAAACTGGTGTATACAGGTGGGTAGCAATTCCTCCATGGCCGAGCTACCTCTTTTTATCTCTGTCCCTAGTTTAGTTTCACTTTTTTTCAGTAGGTTTAAGGGGAAGTTTCCCAAAGTAAGATCTCCTGATAAATTGTTAATATATTGGTCATTTCCTTAGTGCAATAAAATATTATGTTTCCTTATGCAGGCAAAACTCCTAGTCTGAAACTAGTAGTTTTGAGGTAGTGAAATGCTGACGAAATTAGGCTTATCTACAGAAAAATATTACAAAGCGGGAAGAAAACTGTTAAATGAGATCTGATGTAGGCAATATATATAATAATAAAGTTAGAAAGCAAAAGCTTATTATATGATAAGTTCTGAGCTATCATTTATGACCCAGAAAAAATATTTTGTGCTCTTACATATTGTTTCCTATAGCAGTGATCCCTCACCTCCATGTTCAGGGCACACTTCTGATTAATAGGAAATGTGGTGGCATATTTAAGGGTATTAAAAGACTCAAAAGGACACCAAATGTGTCAGCACTAATTACAGTCTGACCTGGCACAGCATGTTCACGGTGCCTGGACGTATCCATGGGGTTACACCGCTTCATGCTGGCTCTTTAGCATCAGGTCACCTATAGAACTATTTACTTCTTTGCTCTCATTCTCTTACATACTCGCAAAACAACATTCTCACATAAAGTCTTTCTTTGGCATTTATCTGATATGGTGCCATGTTTCCTGACTTGTACTGGTAGAAGCATATTCTCCCCTAAGCAAAACTGCACAAACAATAACAACATTAATATTTACCTGAAGCAAAAATGCATTTTACACGTGGACTCAAATCTGCAGCACTCTTGTGAAGAGTGTCATGGCACACCAGTTGAGAAACCTCTGTCTTAAATAACCAGTCCAGAGACCAACTGAGTTTTGGGCATTGCACAAAGTTGTGGTGCTTCTGCACTTGAGGTTTTGTTCTGGTTGCTCCACCTTAAGAAAGAGAAGAACTGACGAAAGTAGCTAAAGTAGTTAAGAGGGATAGCGTGGCTTTTCTGCAGACACACACTACAGAAAGGGTGGAGGGTATTAATAAGATATATAAGCCAAAATGTGAATATGTTAAGGAAATGTTTACACAACTTAATGCATGATAGACCTGTAAAGAATTACTATATTTGAATATTGTGAGGATATAAATCTTGCTGTTTCACCATCTGTTTTTCTTTGTGTCTTTTAGAGGTGGTCAACACCACTTTTAATAGCCTGCTTCAGGAACCGAACTATAGATGGTCCCTGCTTCTAGCCACAATATACTTTTAGAGACTTCATTTTTTAAAAAAAAATCCTGTACGATGAAATCCTAATTGAATATGAACTCTATTCTGGCTGAATATTTATTCATTCAGCAAATATTAATTGGGTTCCCCTTATGTGCATGAAACACAGGAGTTAATGGGATAGATAAGGGCCCTGCTGTCTGGAAGCTTACATTCCTATGAGGGAGGATAAACAATAAACAAGGAAACAAAAATTAGCAAAACAGTTTCAGATAGATCATAAAGCTATGAAGAAAATAAAAGCAGCTGGTATGCTGGAGGAAGAAGATTGGAGGGCAGTTCCTGGAAGGCCTCTCTGAGGGGCCACTGTTTGACTTGAGACTGAATGGCCAGAAGAGTCACCCTATGCAGGCTTGTGAGAGGCAACAGCATGTGATGGGCAGGACAGCACAGTATTAACACTGCAGGCGCGGGAGTCAAATCCCAGCTCTCCTACTTACTAGCTTCACCTATAATGATGTCATACCTACTCAGAGTGTGGCTATTAAGAATGAAAAGATGGGGCTTCCTAGGTGGCGCAGTGATTGAGAATCCGCCTGCCAATGCAGGGGACATGGGTTCGATCCCTGCTCCAGGAAGATCCCACATGCCTCGGAGCAACTAAGCCCATGTGCCATAACTATTGAGCCTGTGCTCTAGAGCCCATGAGCCACAACTATTGAGCCCATGTGCTGCAACTACTGAAGCCCACGCGCCTAGAGCCCGTGCTCTGCAACAAGAGAAGCCACGGCAATGAGGAGCCCACGCACCACAAAGAAGAGTAGCCCCCACTCACCACAACTAAAAAAAAGAAAGCTTGCGCACAGCAAAAAAAAAAAAAGACCCAACACAGCCAATAAAATAAATAAATAAATTTATATAAAAGAAAAAGAATGAAAAGATGTAGAACATTTGGGGAAGTGCCCAAATATCATGATTATCATCAACTGGAGACAACATATTCCAGAGTGCAGTTGTGTAAAGGCCCAAAGGCAGGGAGGCATCTTGTGTGTTCATGGACAAAGAGGGTGCCCTGAGCCTGGAGCTGTGTGAGTGGGAGGGAAGAGACAGGAGAGAAGGTCAGAGAGGTAGGCAGGGGACAGATGAGTAAGGCCTGTGGACTACGGTAAATTCTGGATTTTATTCTAAGGGCAGTGGGAAACCATTAACAAAGGAGTGACATGGTCTGATTTGCATTTTCAAAACTTTTTTTGGCCATAGAACAGAGAATGAATTTGGGGAGGAGGGGCAGTTTGGAAGCAAACAGATCAGATGGAAAGATGGTGTTGGCTTGGATAGGGGGAAGAGAATGAAGGCAAAGAGAACCAGATGGACTTGGGATGTGCTTTGGAGATAGACCTGAAAAGTCTTGCCAATGGATTGGAATGTGGAGGGAGAAGGACAAGCTGTATATGTTGCTGTTTCTCGGGTCCACGTGGCTACATTCAGCATGATTAATAGAGACCACTGGTGAGCAGTTTAAAGGCTCATATTTATTAGGCAACACATTATTGTGAAAAGCAGGAGAATGTTTTATGCAGTGTTAAGAAGAGACTAGTGCCTGCTGTAAATATACATTACTTGATCAGACTGAGATTGAAGTTACTAAGGATTATCACCTTCTGTAAAAACAATTACAAACATAACTCTTTTATTAGTTGCACTAGGAACCCAATAATAAAGTGTTAATAAAATTATCAGCCAATAAAAGATCTATTCTGATACAATTTTTAAAAAAAAAGATAGCTTGGAGCATCAAAAAGCTAGAGCTGGTTAAGAAACATGGGCGGGCAGGAAGAAGTGGCTGTTTACTTGACAGGGAGACTACACCATATCAGCCAAGAGAGGATACAGTGTATCTAGCCTGTCTGGAACCTGTCGCTGTAGGTGCTTCTAGCCTCACATCTCTCTCCTACTGTACTCACAAAGCCGTCTTCTGAACTTGGTTTGATTTCTCAAGTAGACTGTTTTGGTAGAAAAAAAATTTTCTCTTAAAATTAACTCCAGTACAGGTCAGTCTCTTTAGAGTGGAAGCACCATGAGCCAGTTTCCCCAGAGCCTGCTCACCTGTGATTAATGAGATACCAAATCTCAGAATAGACAAAATAACAAGAACATTGTGATTTTTTCTGATCAATCTAACATTCCCATTCCCACATTGTCAAGGAACAAATACTGAAACAGATGAATGATGGGTATTTTTTGTGTTCTGACTTAAACTCATACCCTTTGCCTATCTTTAGCACCTTCTCCGGCTCTGTGTATGGACTATTGTTGACCCTTGAACAACACAAGGTTTAGGGGTGGTGACCCCCATGAAGTGGAAAATCCATGTAGAATTTATGGTAGGTCCTCCATGTACACAGTTCCTCTGTATCCTTGGTTTTGCATCCTCGGATTCAACAACTGCAAGTCATGTACAACTGTAGTTTTTACTACTGGAAAAAAATCCCCGTGTAAGTCAGCCTGCATGGTTCAAACCCATGTTGTTCAAGGGTCAACTGTACATGTATCTGGGTCAAATGTTAGTGTCAACTACTAGGCAATTGCTTTATTTTGAATGGAATATATCTCTCATTAGGAAATTTGTCCTTTCTTTCTAGCTTATCTCTAGCTATTTGTCCAAATTTATAGCTAGTCGATAGCAGTGGTATCTAGTTTTTAGTGCAGGATCAAAAGAATAAAAATTTTAAAATACCTAATACCATAGAACCTAGTTCCTTTTTTATTTTTTCTAGCTTTCCTGTTGCCATTGTAGTCTTCCCTGAATTATTACAGGGGTGTCTCTCTCTCTCTCTTTTTTTTCCAGCAGCCTCTTAATTGTTCTCATGGTTCCCACTTCTCTGCACTCTTAAAATAGCCAAGGTGATCTTAAAAAATGCGAATCACTCCCATGCTTAAAACCCTTCAATGGACTTCTGGTTTATCTGGAATAAAGTCCAAACCCCTTAGTTAACAAGGCCCCACAACTTCCTCTACAACGTCATCTCCTACACTCTCCCCCGTGCTCACTCATCAGCCGCTTGGCCTCCTCTGTGATCCTGGAAGAGGTTTCCTTTCCTACTCCAGAGCCTTTGCATTGCGGTTTCTTCTGCCCAGGGTGCCCAGCACTCCCCCAGGTCTGCACATGACTGACCTCTCTTGTCAAAGAGGCTCAGCTCAAACATCACCTCTTTAGCAAAGCCTTCCTTGGCCCCTCCAAACCAAATCAGCACCTCTCCTTTCTGTACTCTGTCACAGCATCTGCTTCCCATTGTTCACAGCTCTCATCACTACCAGAAATTATTTTGTTTACTTATTTACTGACCGTTTCTCCCACCAGTCTGTGTATTCCAGAAAAACAGGGACCTTTTCTGTCATGTTCACCACAGTGACTCCACTGCTTGACACAAAGTAGACATTCAATAAATATCCGTTTCATGAATGAATGGTTTCTTAACTGGTTCCACTGTTATTTACCTAAGCTGGGTCAGACACTTAACTCTGTGCTTTAGTTTCTCCAGCTTTAAAATGTTAACAAGAGATTATGCCATCTAACTCATTTTTGGCATGGAGGAGAAAAAGTGTTATCTTTATATCTGGAAATATTACTCCTGAATAATGTAATGCTATAAAACAAAGAGGTATGTAGGAAGTATAGTAGGTATACAATGAAAGCGTTCCTTACCTCTTAGCAGATAAGATTCTGGATTTTTTGAAAGTAATTTCTTTCTCTATTCCCTTTGATGTTTCTAGAAAGTGACTGAGATATACCAGTTCAAATTCAAATACACAAAAGAAGGAGCCGCTATGGATTTTAACAGGTAGACTCTCACTGTTTAATGAACATGAGAAACATGTAGGATTGAGGTAAAAATAAGCTTCCTGAGGCCAGAGATAGGTCTTATACTTTCCTTTGTAACTTCCCCAACAATTCTACAAAAAACCACTATTATAAAAAGGGATTGTAATAATTGTTTAAATTTCTGAAATCCATAGATGAAGCTGGTAGGAGAAGAGGCTTCCTTTGCTTCTTTCCCTCTTCTCTTATAGGTGATAGTACCTGGGTCTAAAGGCAGTTAAGTTTCCTGGTTAGGGCTTCTAATTCCTAAGGCAGAAAGATCTAGCTTGTAACCCCAGCTCTGACTATTACTGGTCATATATAACTTTGGACAGAATAATCAACCTCCCTAAATACTGGTATTCTTATCTGCACAGTGGAATTAACAATATCTACTTCATATGATTGCTGCGATTATTAAATTATAATGCATATACAAAGCGTTACCCATGCCTGGCACATGATAAACACACAGTAAATGGTACCTAGTGGTGGTGATGGTGGTGGTCTTCGGAGGCAATGGTGGTGGGTGCGTGGCACAGCAGTAGAAATTATATTAGTGAGGCTGTCTATGTGGTGTTGATTGAAGAACTCCACGAGGCTCTATCTAGCCACTAACCCAAAGTTTCTCAGTTGCTATGCCAAGATATCCATCCTTTCTACCCTCAGTACAGCCAGATCAGGACTAGGGTAGATGAAATCCCTGAGCTAGTTACCTATAGACACACATATTCTCATCTGCTTACCCCAGTATGTCATACAAATTTAATTATCTATATTGTGTCCCTGTATGGAAAAGACTGGAAAGCACTGCATTTTCCCATCAAGTCTAAATTTCTCAGTGTTAGATATACTAATGGGTTCAATAGCAAGGACAAGGACATTTACTTCAGAAGGTCCTTAGTGCAGATGGTGATGTTTGTTGAGGAGCAACATTTATTCCCCTCCCAGTAGCTTCTGGATTTGGATACAGCTAATGTCTGGATGATGAGATGAGAATAGAAGTGCGGCGGGTGGGTGATGGCGAAAAGTCCTGGGTGGTAGAAAGCTCCACTTCAGGGGGATGAGTTTCTCTGAAATGGATGACTCTGAAGAGAAATGTGGCCTAAATCTCAATTTTCCATACAATTAGCTCTGTCTCATCATGTATTACTACAAGTTTGATGATTTCTCGCCAAGATTCACACCCTTAATTATCCTCTCATTTGTAAAACTTATAGACAGCACTAGGATGTGAAGAGGTAGCAAGTTCTAGGAATAGGAATTAAGGTACTAAGCGTCATTAGCTAACATCTGTATAACATTTCACAGATTGTGCAGCACTTTTCATACATATTCTCTCACATAAAGCAGATGCCTTTTACTCTCTAAAATTCAAATAGAAGTGCAACTGACAACCAGATTAGTCTCTTTTGTTACGAAGGCACATATGTCTAGAGGTGAACAGTAAAACAGAAATGGCCAAATCTTTCTGCTACTAAGGGGAAGAGAAGGTAGTGCATACAAAACCAAAGGTGGGCATTTGTTCAAGTGATTGTTCACACAAAATTACTTTATCACCTCTTCCATCCTCAGGATAATGTGCCTTTTAAGAGAGTACAAGGGAGTCTTAAAAATGACTTTCCATGAATATGATTTTATGAATATGGGGTGTACTGAAGGATCGCGTGAGCTACATGGCTACAGCCCTTCCCTCCAGTTACCTATTTCAAATTGGTTAAATCCTGGTAGACAAAACTTTAAGTTTTTCAAAACTGAAAAAGGAGCAAATGTGTTTACTTAATAATGTTTCTTTTATGAATTCACACTACCTCTAGTAGTTCAATTACTAAGGGTTACTTTTCAGTATTGAGTATGTGAAAGGCATTGTAAAATTATATTGCAGTCATAGTCCTTCCCAGAAACTACTCAAATGTGAACTGAGGAAAAAATTTTGGAGAGAAATAAAACATGTTTAGAGTTGGAAGGTAATTTAGTCCAACTTATTCATTCATTCATTGACACAACAAATGTTTATCGAGTACTTACTGTAGTTGAGCACCAATTTTAGTACAGTGGAGATAAAAACATAGCCACTCATAGTCTAAAGGGGACATACAGTTACAAACAGGGGTGAGGTAAGGGGTTACCAGGGAAGACTTCCCTGAAGAGAGGACGCATGAGATAGGTATTAAAGGATACATTCAGGAGAGTCAGGAAGAGAAGTGGGAAAAGCACAGTATGAGCAAAGTGAACGGCACATACAGATGCACAGGAGTAGGAAGGCACTGGGTAGTGGTTGCAGATGAAGGTGGAGGTGAGGGTGTGGTTGGTTGTGAAAGGCATTGTACACACTGTTCTGGAATTTGATTGAAAGGTGAGGGATATAATAGAAGAAACTTAAGAGAGTGGCATGAGTGGATTTTCCTGTTAGGAATATTATTTGGGTAGTAGTGTGGAGAATGTTTTGCAGTGTGGACAAGAAGGAAAGCAGGAAGAATAGTCATCACTGTCATAATCCATGTAACAGTGAGGAGAGGATGCCTCCAAGAGATAACCAAATGGTACAAAGGCCCGGAGCTAATGACTGATTTCACTTGGAGAGGTATAGAAATGTGTGTAAGCCTATCTCACAAAGGAGCTAACTGACCTAGAATGTCTAAGTGACTTGACTGGGGTCATCCAGCTAGTTAGCAGCAGAGCTAATATTAAATGTCAAGTCCATTGTTCTCACTATTATACTATGTGGTTATTTGTAAATCAAATTTTTAAAAAATCAGGTTAAGGGCAATTGCTACTTAAGAAATCCTTTGTATATACATTGCAAAGAGTACATGGGGCTTCCTAGGTGGCGCAGTGGTTGGGAATCCACCTGCCAATGCAGAGGACATGAGTTCTAATCCCTGCTCCAGGAAGATCCCACACGCTGCGGAGCAACTAAGCCCGTGCGCCAAAAAATAAAAAAATTAAAAAAAAAAAAAAAGAGAGTACAGTAACTCCTCTAATGTACATTCTAAAATAGTCTCGAGTATCCTGAGTTTAGTTTATATTTATCTGACCATATAGTAAAAAGTTTTGTTCTTTTTGAAATAGATTTTCAATACTATATGTGATTGAAATGTATGCTGTTTTTCTGTGTGGTTATAGCAGTAGCACAAGATTTGAAAATGGGACAAAGAGTGAAGATATTAAGAAAGCCAGTGTTCTACTGATCCGTAAACTGTATCTACTGATGCAGAACCTTGGGCCCCTTCCTAATGATGTTATACTTACTATGAAACTCCACTACTATAATGCAGGTAGGTGGAGACCTCTAGTCAAATGCCTTCTTCAGTGCTGAAGTAATGTTTTGGATAAACAGAAGGATTTTGGCAAGCATTGGAAACAGATGTCAGTTGTGACACATGAAAGAGTAACCTGACTTGTTCTCCTGAAACTTACAGTTTTCTTCGTTTTCTGCCCTTTTCATTTTGCAGTGACCCCAAATGATTACCATCCCCCTGGTTTTAAAGAAGGGGTAAACTCACACTTCCTGCTGTTCGAGGGGGAGCCTGTAAACCTGCAAGTGGGAATGGTCTCCACTGGCTTTCATAACATGAAAGTAAAAGTCACAACCGAGGCCACCAGATTGCCTGATCTGGAGGACAATCTCTTTCAGGAGAGCAGCACTACCGAGATCGCCCATCAGGGTCTAGACTGTGATGAGGAGGAAGAGGAACGTGACAATCACGTAAGGCAGAGCTGTGGCGACCCTCCCTTGCTTCAGTGAAACCCAATTGACATTTTTCAGTTCCTACACAGGTCATATCACAGTCACGGGTCCAACAGAGTGTGCCGGGTATAAAAACTGAAACAAAACTAGCCCCTGACCTTGAGTTTTTATCCTAAAAAAGCACTATCTTTAAGAAGGAAATATACTGTTAGATGAGACTGTCCATGGCTACGAGAAAAAAAAACTTTCTAATATACTTCTTTTTATAAAAGGTACCCAGGAATTTAGGAAATTTGGGATTTTCTTCCTTTAACTTAAAAGAGCATATTAAACATATTTAAAGATATTCTAGGTGTTTATTCCTACTCACTGGAAGTGTAAGTAAGTTCTTGATTACTGCAGTAGAGAAGTGCTATGGATAAACTTAAGTCGGAGTGCATTCATTTTCACTGCTCTTGAATATTCTACTCTTGATAGACATTCTTTCTTTCTTTGTAATCGTTATAAACATTCATGTCTACACCTCCTCCTACACATATGCAAGTGTCTCCAGGGAATATACCAAAGGGTCCTAGAGCTTGCACATTTTCAACTTTATTAGGTAATGAAAACTGGTTTCCAAAATGGTTGTACAAATTTATGCTCCACCAACAGTGCTCTACATTCTTGTCAACACGTAGTATTACCCAAGTTTATGTTTTCTGCCTAACTACTGGATGTAACTAGTAGTGCTTCATGATTTCACTTGGATTTGCATTTCCCTGATTATTAGTGACTTTAAGGATCTTTTCATGTGTACTCACTGTTCTAGTTTTCTTATATATACAGTAACTGTTCAAGTCTTTCATGCATTTTTCTATTGGGTTATTTACCTTTTCCTCATTGATTTAAAAAATATGTTCTGAATAATAATTCTTTTTCATTATTTATGGTGCAATTTTTTTTCAGGTTTGTAGCTTGTCTCTTCACTTTCTTTAAGATGCTTTTTGCTAAAGAGAAGTTTTTAATTTAAATGTAGTCAAATCTTTTCCTCTAATATTTGCTTTCGGATATTCTTAAGAAATCCTTCCTTATCTGAGGTCATTTATAATATTCTCCTCTATTTTGTTATAAAAGTTTTAAGGTTTTTCTTTTTACATTTACATTTTTATTTCACTTGGAGTTTGTTTTTATTTGTGGGGTAAGGTAGACCTGACTCCTTTTACATTTTAAAATCCAAGTATAATATACATACAGAAAAATACATACACCATCATGATACAGCTCAATAAATATTCACAAACTGAACACCAGGGCTGGGATGAGAGTGAGGCAAACAAGGAGGAGTGAGTGCCTCCTTCATACGGCTCCCTAGGTATCTTGTTTGCTTCGCCCCATTCCAGCCCTACTGAATACACATGTGAAATCAGCACTCAGACAAAGGAACAAAATACTCTCAGCACGCTGAGAAAACTCAGCCTTACTTTGCAGTCACTGTTCTGCTCGACAGCAATATCTCTATCCTGGCTTCTATTAGCATAGATTAGTTTCTCTTGTTTATTTTATAGATGTGGAATCATGGAGTATGAAACACTTTTTCACTGCTTTGGACATTCTGAATATGTTCTTTAGTGAAATATATACACATTTCTGGTGGGAATAGATTTGCTAGGAGTAGAATTGCTGGGTCACAGGATGTGAGTACATTCAGCTTTAGTAGATACTACAAAACAATTTCCAGAGTGCTTGTGCCAATTTACACTTCCATCAGCAAGTTTTGGTTGCTCCACATCCTCACCAACCGTTGGCATTTTCCATCTTTTTAATTTTAGCCATTCTGGTGGGTGTGTAGTGGTATGTCATTGTGGTTTTAATTTTCAGTTTCCTGATGACTAATGAAGATGAGCACCTTTTCATGTGTTTATTGGCCATGTTGGATGTCTTCTTTTGTGAAATGTCTTTTCAAGTCATTTGTCATTTTTCTGTTGGTTTCTATTGGGTTTGTCTTTCATTCTTATGGATTTGTAGGAGTTCTGAATATATATTCTACATATAAGTCCTTTATCAGATACATGTATTGTGAATGTCTCTTCAACTTTATGAGTTGCCTTTCTACTCTCTTAATGGTGTGCTGTGATGAACAGAATATTAACTTTAATATAGTCAACTTATCAATCTTTTCAGCTATCTTCAGCAGTTTTTATTTAAAACATTTTATCCACTCTAAAGTTCACAGAGATGTGCTCTATGATTTTCTCTAACAAGGAGAAATAGTTACAGAAACAGAAGTGATTTTTAAAATAACAGACCTCCATGAATAACGTCATACCATAAATATAAATAACTGACCTTTCTCTCCCCTATCTTCAAGTATTCATATATTTTGGTATGGTGTTATTCATGGAGGTCTCATAATCTTAAAAATTGCTTCTGTTTCTGTAGTTATTTCCCTGTTTTTACATCTGGTATTTATTTGTGCTGCATTTGTTTTTCTTGGTTATATTGGCCCCAAATCAGTGTACTCTTGGGTGTGCTGATCTCTTCTATTGCTTTGTTTTTCTATTTTGTTCATGTTTTGCTTTTATCTTTGCCTTCTTCTATTTCTCTGGTTTGGCTTTGTCTCCCTTATTCCAAACTGATCTCTCCATCAGTATACAGGTACAGATATTTTACAACTACCTCAAATTCAATATCAAATGGAATTTCAACTTCTGACCAAACATGTTCGTCCTCCTCCCAAGGCTCCTTATTGTTGTATTGCATTAAAACTTTACCAAACAGCCTGACCAGGAATGAGTTCAACTCCAATTTTCTTCTCACTTCTCACATCCTTTTGGTTACCATTTCCATCTGTTTTGTATCTGAGATACTTCTCTAGTCTGGCCCTATTGCTATTGTGCTGATTCAGGCTGCCATCACTGCTTTCTTGGTGAATGACAGCTAAGTCTCCTAACTGAGTCTCCCTGCTGTCAGCATTGCCTCTCTAATTTGTCTTCCACATTGCCAGAGAGTAAGGGTGCTAAAACTATGATGATCACTTTCAAATATTTCAAGTTGATTTATTTTGTGTAATTTCAAAGGTCAGAATGAGAGCCAGAAAATGAAAAATACATTGGCTGGGGGAAGCGTGCAGAGGTTGATTTTGGCTCAACAGAAGGAAGAACTTTCTGTTAAAAAATTTTAAGGCAGCATCATAATGATATTAAAGTAATTTAAAAAGCAATGCAAATCTTCCAACTGTCCTACCATCCACCAACCCATCAACACTGTTTCCTTGTTCTTTTCTTTTTGCCCACACTGCACGGCATGGGGGATCTTAGTTCCCTAGGGACCAGGGATCAAACCCATGCCCCCTGCAGTGAAATTGCAGTCTTAATCACTGGATGGCCAGGGAAGTCCCTATTTTTATTTTTATATGTTCCAACCCCTCTAGTCATTTTCCACATATATACATATTTATATGTGGTTTTAATCATGGTATAAATATAAATTTGTTTTATTGATACTTTTATACTAATATTAATTTTATAAATATGTCCCACCTTAATCTTCATATTTCTAATTTTAATGAACTTTTTTCCACTTAGATATTATACCATGTCCCTTCATTAAACATTTCAGTTAATTCCTGATTTTACTATTCTAAATGGTGCTGTAATAAATTCCTTTGTGTGTATGGCAGAATTTCCCCTTATTTTCTAAGGGTATAGTATCAGGAGTGAAACCTACAGAGCCTGAAAATTTGTATAGCTCTCAAATAAGTATTATCATTTTCCAGAAGCTTCCAGCTTCTCTAGCTCCTCAGGATGGATTTTCTAAACATGATAACTGCTTGATAAATCTGTCTTGAGAAGGGTGAACCCTTTGTCAACAGCTGTGTTCAAGTACAGGTATATACTATGTTCAAGATAGAACACAGATGATTGTCTCCAGGGTGCTGCAAGAGAAAACCATGATTTAGGGAGAAGGTTGAACTAGACTGACCTCTGAGGTCCCTTTCATGCTAAGATTCTCTGGGTTATATTTTGAATTTCCATTAAGAGCATAATGCCCTACTAAGCGCTGTGACGAAAATTAAGACATGTAAAATATAGTTTCTACCTTTGAGAAGTCTAGCTGAAGAGAAAACATCTACAGGATGTAATGAGAAATAATACTGGAGAGTGTATGAATAAGAGAAAGAATATTAACTAACAATATTGTGCATGGTACTCAGAGCTTCACATGTGTTACCACTTTAAATCTTCCCAGCTATTTTATGAGGTAGATTCTATTATTATCCTGATTTTACAAAGGAGAAAACTGAGACTTAGAGAAATTAGCCCAAGGCTACAGACACAGTGAATAAGTAGCAGGGCCAGAATTCAAATTAAGGCAGTTGGACTCCAAAGCTTGTGCTCTTAGGATACAGAAATAAGGGTAAACTGGCGCTGTGTGGGAAGGTTTTGAGTTGATTTTATGGCTACATCAGTTTGATTGGCAGAGATTAAGGCAGAGGACATTCTAGGCAAGTTGGAAGGTACAGTGTGGTAGCATCAGAACTTCTGTCTCTATGATTTGGAATTCTAATACTGAACCTTCCACATTTTTCTCTGTATCCTACAAGGCTTTGCTGAAATCTCTACTTGTGGTAACCTCTAACTCAGAGATTTTTCAAAACTTTTTTAAATCATAAAATTTTTCTGTTAAAACAGAAAGGTTACAAAATCTTGACCAAACAGCTTATGCTGCTTTTTCACCAGTGATCCATAGTAAAGAAGTAATTTAACATAATCATCTTGTGAGGTTATTGTAAGACTGAAAAAAAGAATAATATAATTTTCTTTTCCAGGTTATTTCTTATCTCAGTCCCAGAAAGACAAATATAAAAAGATTTCTACCAGGAGTTGAAATGATTGACTATCTGTACTCTTCATTTTCTGGTGTGATCCTTAAGATCTGAAGAACAGTGTAAAACTGGGAGCGTAGTTGGGCAATGGATCCAGAAATGATAAAAGCAGACAAACTTGAAATTTAAAAATTCTTAAGTAAGAACTCTTAAAACTTAACTCCATTTGGAAAATAGGATACAGAACCCAAGTAAAGAGACCAAGAAATCCTAGGACAAAAAAGGGTTATGTAGAACTGTCTGAAAAACCCTATCCTAAATGTGTCCTTATTTTATCTGCCTCTGTGACATCTTCAGAACAGGTCTTCCTTCTTTGTAGGGGTGGTTTGAGCTTAAAGCTTTAGGTAGTAAGGACACACAGGCACAGTGACACCTCACAGTACTCTGTGAAGCTGGACCCCTATTCTCTGTTGCAGTCAGCTGGATGGATAGCAATAGACATATACACTAGAGACAGACTCTTGGACAGGCTTCTTTAAAGAACTCGCCTATGTGGTTACAAATAACCACATGTTGTCGAATGGGATGTAGAATCTTATTTAAATTTTATGCTAAGTTTAAATGCTGAGGAAAAAGTACTTATTTCTAATAGAGGTAGTTAACCCAGGTTCCTTAAAAGACTAGTAATTACAGACACAACCAGACAGCAATAAAAAGAGGGGCAGCTAATGTTGCACATGTCTATTGTAGAGACCAATGTTCCTAGTTTATTAAACCATTACATTTAGATTTGTATTTTTATCAATTTTTAAGTGGGGACTCACAGGCTGTAATTTTCTAATTTTCTGAGCTCTTTATGAGATTTTGTACCCTCAGAAAGGGTTGCTTTTTCTTTTTGATGAATTCCACAAAAGAATACATATATTATAACAATATATGGCTTACCTGAATGCATTTTTTTTCCCCTGTGTGAAGGCTATTTCTTACCTTTTGTGCTAACACATTTGATTAAAGTGTAATTGATTTGTTTGAGAAATTAGAATGTAAAGTACATTGGTGCCAAAGTAAATGGTACCATTTAATTGTGGAGTAGAAAGATATTTTCTGGAATTCCTTAGAATTGCTTTGTATACTAGTCAGTGGATTAAAACAAGAGTCTTTTCATTCAGAACTTGTTTTCTCCCACTAAACTCTGAAGTTTTGCATTTTTGAGGTATACAGTCTGATGATTTCCATAGTATTACATCTCATGAAGCATATATGCCTTGTTTGATACAATGTAGTGTTGGCATGAATATCTTAGATTCTTGGAAATAGAGTTGATTATTGAAAACGTTGGAGAAAGCTCATTATCTACAGAAAATATTCAGACTTAAAAACCACACAATATTCTCTCTTTATCATGGGTCTATGTCCTTTTCACAAAGTTTCTTTTTGTCAAATAGGAAATTTTTTTCAATTAATTTTTCTGTTCTGCATTACAGAATGTAATTGTTATCTTCAGTTAACCATGAAAAGAGGGATGAAAGTTGGTTGACTTTCCCATCAGTCATATAAGTCATCTCTTTTTTTATATGAATCACTCTATAACATGTCAGGGAATTATTTCCTTCCTGTTGTGAGTGGGAAGAGCCACTCTGATGATCTGTGTATGTCTCATTTACATCAAGAAAAAAAAGAGTATATTGATATATATATTACAGCAGAAGAAGAGCATAGTGAGTGATCTTAGGTAGTAACACTTTGGATGTTACTATTATTAAACCCTAGCATTAAAAGAAGTAACTTTTTTTTTTAAAAAAGGAGTAAGACTGAAAATGTTCTGTTTGGTTTAAAAAAAATGCCTGTAATAATCTGAAATAACACAATGTTATCATTATACTAAAACCAGTGTAATATTAGATTCTATTTAAATTAGAATATAGACTTTATTGAGATTTAGTCAATTGCATATTGGGAAAAATATAATGATAATGTTACTTAATTGTATAAAACTATATACAGTTGGCCAATTTTTCTAATTCTTGTTATATGTTGCTCCTAGTTTTCCATTTGAAGTTACATTGTCTATTGATAAACAGATGAGATTATGGTTTGTAACAAACCCAGGCATTGTAGGGACAGAAATTCTTTTAGCATTTACATTAGGATCTCAAAATTGAGATTTAAGACTTAAGAAGATCAGTCCTTCAGACAGTGGTAAAGAAGAGCTAGGACCAGAAGTATATATATCCTTTACGGAGCCACCATCTCAAATTTGCTTCTTCCTGCTTTAATAACCAAATTCAGAACAAACAGAAACATTATAGTTAATGGCACTCTTTTGACATTTAAACAAGTCTACACTTAGCTCATTGTGAAGACAGTTTAAAATAATATTCTAAAATATTCTAATCAATCATAAGTTATCAACATTTATTCAGTCCACAAATTTATATTGAAGCCGACTATGCTTGAGTCACTGTACAAAGATAGCAGAACAAAGGTAAACAGGCCAAATCCCTGATTCAGAATTGCTCAGGAGAAATGGAACAAGTAGCTGTTATATAAAGAATAACAATAATCAGCATTTATTAAGTGCCTACAAAGGGCTTTATATAAACATGGCTTCAATCGAGCCCAACAACTTTGCATAACATTTTATAGTTGAAGAAATAGAAGTTCATGGACATTAAGTAGCTTATCCAAGGTCACCCAACTAGAAAGTATCAGAGTCAGTACTTGAACCTAGGTCTCTCTGGCTCCAAAGCTCATACTCAATCCATTAAACTTTGCATTCATTCATGTAGGGAAGAATGTTAAAAATCCCACAAAAGAGGAAAAATCCTACAGAATGATTAAATTCCACTTTTAGTCATGAAGGAATAATGTAACAGACTTGGTCTCCTGTTATAAAAAATTAGGAAATTGGGTAAAATGTATGAAGCACCTGTTTTCAGACATCAGATAACAGGAAGTACAAAACTGTGATCCCTGAGAGAAGAAAAACAAGATGAGACTTAAAATTGCCCTTTCTGTCAGGAAGTCCTTTGTGGACCATCGGTGCATGAAGGGGGAACCCAAGCAGAGCATGGCATCTTGCTAGGCTGAAGAAATAGACTGGAGTCTGAGGCAGCTGGGAAAACAGAGTGTCAGAAAGGGAGGACCCACAGAGAGAAAGGGCTCCAGAAATCATCACTGGCATCCCTTAAGTCTTTGGTTGAAAAATCAGCTTCTCAGGTATGGGCTGAAATTCTACAAGGTTGGACACAGAAAGCTATTGGGGGAACTGTAAACGATTCTTAGAGGTCTCACAAGACTGACAGATGTTCACACAACGATCAGTTTCAGGGAGAGCCCTTGTTGAACACCCGGAACATTCAATAGAGCCTCCAGAAAGATTACACCTTGGCATGAGAGCTAAACCAATCCTTTAGTGAAGGCCTCCAAACTGAACTCTAACAGCTTAAAAACAAGCCTGGAAAGGAACAAGCTTATTTGCCTGCCAAAATAACATTCAACATTTTTTAGAGGAAGACGACAAAGTCCAAACACTCAACTATGTAAAATCGTTATTGTGCAGAATCCAATAACAATTCATTCACATGTAAAGCAGCAGAAAAGCTGACCCATAACCAAGGAAAACTGGTCAACAGAAGGAGACCCAGAAATGCTGGCAATGATAAAATTAGCAGATAAGGACTTTAAAACAGCTGTTATACCAAGTGCAATGGTTTATACGAAACATTTATACAAATGTTTATAGTGACATTATTTATAATCTCCCCAAGCTGGAAACAACAAGGATGTTCCTTAATGGGAGAATGGATAAACTTAAAAGGGAAAAATTACTGGTACCTGCAACAACATGGATCAATTGCAAATGCATTATGCTAAGTGAAAGAAGCCAGAATCAAAAGACTACCTACTGTGTGGCTGTATTTTTTTTAAGTACTTTTATTGGGATACAGTTAACAGACAATAAACAGCATATATTTAGAGTGTACAATTTGGTATCCCAATCTCCCAATTCATCCCCCCAACCCTCCCCGCTTTCCCCACTTGGTGTCCATGTGTTTGTTCTCTACATCTGTGTCTCTATTTCTGCCTTGCATTTCCTCTTTCATAGTTGTTGGCATTTGCCTTATGTAGTGAGGTGCTCCTATATTGGGTGCATATATATTTATAATTGTTATCTCCTCTTCTTGGATGGATCCCTTGATCTTTATGTAATGTCCTTTCTTGTCTCTTGCAACATTTTTTATTTTAAAGTATTTTATCTGATGTGACTATTGCTACTCCAGCTTTCTTTTTTCATTTGCATAGAATATCTTTTTCCGTCCCCTCACTTTTCGTCTGTATGTGTCCCTAGGTCTGAAGTGGGTCTCTTGTAGACAGCATATATATGGGTCTTGTTTTTGTATCCATTCAGCCAGTCTGTGTCTTCTGGTTGGTGCATTTAGTCCATTTACATCCAAGGTAATTATCGAGATGTGTGTTCCTATTACCATTTTCTTAATTGTTTTGTTTTTGTTTTTGTAGGTCCTTTTCTTCTCTTATGTTTCCCGCTTAGAGAAGTTCCTTTAGCATTTGGTGTAGGGCTGGTTTGGTGGTGCTGAATTCTCTTAGCTATTGCTTGTCTGTAAAGCTTTTGATTTCTCCCTCGAATCTGAATGAGATCCTTGCTAGGTAGAGTATTCTTGGTTGTAGGTTCTTCCCTTTCATCACTTGAAATATATCATGCCACTCCCTTCTGGCTTGCAGAGTTTCTGCTGAGAAATCAGCTGTTAACCTTATGGGAGTTCCCTTGTATGTTATTTGTCGTTTTTCCCTTGTTGCTTTTAATAACATTTCTGTCTTTAATTTTTGTCAATTTGACTACTCTATGTCTTGGTGTGTTTCTCCTTGGGTTTATCCTGCCTGGGACTCTCTGCACTTCCTGGACTTGGGTAGCAATTTCCTTTCCCATGTTAGGGAAGCTTTCAACTATAATCTCTTCCAATATTTTCTCAGGTCCTTTCTCTCTCTCTTCTCCTTTTGGGACCCCTATAATGCGAACGTTGGTGCGTTTAACATTGTCCCAGAGGTCTCTTAGGCTGTCTTCATTTCTTTTCATTCTTTTTTCCTTATTCTTTTCTGCATCAGTGATTATCACCATTCTGTCTTCCAGGTCACTTATTCATCCTTCTGCCTCAATTAATCTGCTGTTGGTTCCTTCTAGTGTATTTTTCATTTCAGTTATTGTGTTGCATATCTCTGTTTGTTTGCTCTTTAATTCTTCTAGGTCTTTGGTAAACTTTTCGATCTTTGCATCCTGTCTTTTTTCAAAGTCCTGGATCATCTTCACCATCATTATTCTGAATTCTTTTTCTGTACGGGTGCCTATCTCCTCTTCATTTAGTTGTTTTTCTGGGGTTTTATCCTGTCCCTTCATCTGGTACAAAGTTCTCTGCTTTTTCATTTTCTCTGTCTTTCTGTGGCTATGGTTTTCAGTTCCACAAGATGAAATACTGCTGATACTGCTTGATATTGCTGTCTGCCCTCTTGTGGAGGAAGCTATCTAGGAGGCTCGTGGGTGCTTCCTGATGGGAGGCACTGATGGTGGGTAGGGCTGGGTGGGAGGAGCTCAGTAAGACTTTAATCCGATTTGGTGGGCAGAGCTCAGTAAAACTTTATTCTGCTTGTCTGCTAATGGGTGGGGCTGTGTTCACACCTTATTGGTTGTTTGGCCTGAGGCTACTTGGCACTGGAACTTACAGGCTCTTTGGTGGGGCTAATGGTGGACTCTGGGAGGGCTCACGCCAATGAGCACTTCCCAGAACCCCTGCTACCAGTGTCCCTGTCTCTTGCTGGTGAGCCACAGCTGCCCCCCACCTCTGCAGGCAACCCTCCAACACCAGCAGGTAGGTCTGGTTCAGTCTCCTATGGGGTCACTGCTCCTTCCCCCTGGGTCCTGGTGAGCACACTTTTTTGTGTGCCCTCCAAGAGTGGAGTCTCTGTTTCCACAAGTCCCGTGGAGGTCCTGCAATCAAATTCCGCTGGCTTTCAAAGTCTGATTCTCTGGAGATTCTTCCTTCCGTTGCTGGACTCCCAGGTTGGGAAGCCTAACATGGGGCTCAGAACCCTCACTTTAGTGGGTGGACTTCTGCAGTATAACTGTTCTCCAGTTTGTGAGTCACCCACCCAGCATTTATGGGATTTGATTTTAATGTGATTGCGCCCCTCCTATCATCTCACTGCAGCTTCTCCTTTGTCTCCGGATGTGGGGTGTCTTTTTTGGTGAGTTCCAGTGTTTTTCTGTCGATGATTGTTCAGCATTTAGTTGTAATTCCGGTGCTCTTGCAAGAGGGAGTGAGCCGCATGTCCTCCTACTCCGCCATCTTCTGTGTGACTGTATTTATTTATACAGCATTTTTTCCTTTCTTGAACAGCTTTATTGAGACATAATTCACAAACCATACAACTTGCCCACTTTAAAGTGTACAATTCAATGGTTTTTAGTATGTTCACAGAGTTGTGCAACCATCATCCCAGTCAATCTTAGAACATTTTCATCACCCCAGAAAGAAACCTCATACCCTTTAACTACCATCTCCCTATTTCCTCATTCCATCTCTCCCCTCAAGTCCTAAGCAACCATTAATCTATTTTTCTGTCTCTATAGATTTGCCTATTCTGGATATTTCATATAAATGAAGTCACACAATATACTGTCTTTTGTGACTGGCTTCTTTTACCTAGCATTATGTTTTCAAGGTTCACCCATGTGGTAGTGTGTATCATTCCTTTTTATGGCTGAATAATATTCCATTGTATGGGTAGACTACATGTTTATCCATTCATCAGTGATGGACAATTAGGTTGTTTCCACCTTTTGTCTATTATGAATAAGCTACCATAACCATCCATGTACAAGTTTTTTTGAACACCTGTTTTCAATTATCTTGGGTATATACCTAGGAGTGGCATTGCTGGGTCATATGGTAACTCTGTTTAATCATTTAAAGAACTCCAAAACTGTCTTCTAAAGTGGCTGCACCATTTTATATTCCCATCTGCAATATACGCAGATTCTAACTTTCTTCACATCCACACCAACACTTACGTCATTTTTTGATTTTAGCCATCCTAGTAGGTATCAAGTAAGTGGTATCTCGTTGTTATGATTTGTATTTTTCTAGTAACTAGTGATATCATTGTTTATTGTCCATTTATATATCTTCCATGGAGAAATGTTTAATAAGATATTTTGCCCATTTTTAAGTTAGGTTATTTGTATTTTTATTGTTGAGATATAAAAATTCTTTATATTTCCTGGGTACGGTCTCTTATCAGATATATTGCTTGGAAATATTTTCTCCCATTCTGTGGGTTGTCTTTTCATTTTCTTGATGATGTCCTTTGAAGCACAAATGGTTTTTTAATTTTGATCAAGTCCAAATTATCCATTTTTTCTCCTGTTGCTTATGCTTTGTGTGGTGTGTGTGTGTTATATCTAAGAATGCTTTGCCAAATCCAAGGTCATGAAGATTTGCTCCTTTGTTTTCTTCTAAGTTTTATCATAGTTTTAGCTCTTACATTTAGATCTTTGATCTACTTTGAGAGTCAATTTTAGTATATGGTGTGAGGTAAGAATCTGAGAGCATGCTTTTGCATGTAGATATTCCAACACCATTTGTTCAAAAGACTATTCTTTCTCCTGGAAATGGTCCTAGTGCTCTTGTCAAAATCAGTTGACCATAGACAGATGGTTTTATTTCTGGACTCTCAATTCTATTCCACTAGTCTATGTGTCTATCCTTATGCCAGTACCACATTGTCTTGATTACCATTGTTTTGTAATAAGTTTTGAATCAAGTATTAGTCCTCCTACTTCCTTCTTTTTTCTCAAGATTGTTTTGGTTATTCTGAGTTCTTTGCAATTTCATATGAATTTGAGAATCAACTTGTCAATTTCCATAAAGAAGTCAGCTTGGACTCACATAGGGACTGTACTGAATCTTAAGATCAGTTGGGGATCTTAATAACATTAAGGCTTTTGATTCATGAACACGGGATATTTATCCATTTATTTAGATTTTCTTTAATTTCTTTCAGCAATGTTAGTTG
The DNA here is from genome assembly GCF_030028045.1 of Hippopotamus amphibius kiboko. Classification (NCBI taxonomy): domain Eukaryota; kingdom Metazoa; phylum Chordata; class Mammalia; order Artiodactyla; family Hippopotamidae; genus Hippopotamus; species Hippopotamus amphibius. The sequence goes on along the minus strand of NC_080193.1, from coordinate 4,386,446 downwards.
CACATATCCTATTAGTTCTGTTTCTCTGCAGAACCTTGGCTAATACACTTGCTGAACTTAGATATAATAGTTTTTTTAGTGGATTCTTTAGGATTTTCCACATACAAGATCATGTCATCTGCAAATAGATACACTTTTACTTCTTCCTTTGCAATGAAGTGGTAAGAGTGTACAGCCTTATCTTGTTCCTAATCTTAGGGGGAAAGCATCCAGTCTTTCACCACTAGTTATGCTATTGACTATGTTTTATTGGTAGGTGCCCTTTATCATGTTGAATATGTTTCCTTCTATTCCTAGTTTGTTTCTTTCTTTCTCTCTCTCTCTCTTTCTTTCATTGTGAAAGGCTGTTGGATTTTGTCAAATGCTTTTTTCTATTAAGATGATCAAGCAATTTTGATATCATGTATTACATTAATTGATTTTTACATGTTAAGCCAAGCTTGCATTTGGTCATGGGAGATACTAAATATATATATATTTCCTGAATTTGGTTTGCTAAAATTTTGTTAAGGATTTTTATGTCCACATACATAAGAGATATTAATCTGTAGTTTTCTCTTCTTTTGATGTCTTTTTCTGTTTGGTATCAGGGTAACATTGGCCTCATAAAATGAGTTGGGAAGTGTTCATTCCTTTTCTACTATTTGGGAAAGTTGGTGAAGAGTTGGCATTAATTTTTCTTTGAATCAAAGTAAGCTATCTGGGTCTGGGTTTTTCTTTGTGGGTAGTTTTAAACTTGTTAATTGAGTCTCTTCACTTGTTATAGATCTATTTAGATTTTCTATTTCTTCTTGAGTCAGTCTCGGTAGTTTGTGTCTTTCTAGGAATTTATTATTTCCTCTACATTATCTCTATTGACATATAACTGGTTGTAGTACTCCTTTATACTGCTTTCTTCTATTTTTGTAAAGTCAGTTGTAATGTTTGCTGTTTTATTTCTGATTCTAGTAATTTGAGTTTTCTCACTTGTGTTCTTGGCTGTAGGTTTGTCAATTTTTTTATCTTTCAAAGAACCAGCTTCTAGATTTGTCAATTTTCTCTATTGTTTTTGTATTCTCCATTTCATAAGTTTCCAATATAGTCTTTATTTCCTTTCTTCTGCTTGTTTTAGATTTAGTTTGCACTTTTCCAGTGTCTTAAGGCGGCAGTTTAGATTCTTTGAGATCTTTCTTCTTTCTTAATATAGGCATTTATACTTATTAAATTCCCTCTAAGCACTGCTTTAGCAGTGTTATGTTTTGTTCTGTTGTATCTTCTTTTTTATTCATCTCAGATTATTTTCTGACTTCTCTTTAGATTTCTTCTTTGACCCATTGGTTATTTAGGAGTGTGTTGTTTAATTTTCACATATTGGTGAGTTTCCTCAATTTTATTCTGTTCTTGATTTCTAATTTTATCCCACTGTCCTCAGAGAACATACTGTAAATTATTTTTATCCTTTTAAATTTGAGATTTGTTTTATGCTTTAATATATGGTCTTTGCTGAGGAATACTCCACATGCACTTGACAAGAATGTATATTCTGCTGTTATTGGATATAGTGTTTTATAGATGTCTGCTAGGTCTAGTTGGTTTATATTATTTTTCAGGTCTTTTATTTCCTTGTTAATTGTCTGTCTAGCTGTTCTACTCATTACTAAAATTGGGGTATTGAAGTTTCCAGCAGTTATTGTTGAATTGCCTGTGTCTCCCTTCACTTCTGTCAGTTTTTGCTCCATGTAATTTTGTATTCTATTGTTAGGTGTACATATATATATATAAATGTTTATAATTACTTTATCTTCTTCATGGATTGGCCCTTTTATCATCATAAAATGTCCCTCATTATCTCCAGTAATAATCTCTGCCTTTTTATGGGATTGTTTAATCCATTCACACTGTTATTGTTGATAAAGTAGGATTTATGACTGCCATGTTACTTTTTGTTTTCTATATGTTTCTGTCTTTTTTGTTCCTCTAGCTCCTTTACTGCTTTCTTTTGTATTGAGTGAATATTTTTAATGAAGCTCCTAAAATTCTTTAAAGATTTTTTCACTATATTTTTTGTTTTTTTTAATTGGATACTCTATCATATACATCTTAACTCATCAGAATTAGCTTCAGGTTTATGCTAGTTTAAGTCCAGGAAGATTTAGCAATGTTACTCCTCTATAGCTCTATTCCCTTTCCCTCTTTTCTGTGGTATTATTGTTATAAATATTACATCTATTAATGATACACACCTAGCAATACACTGTCATAATTATTACTTTGCCATTTGTAGTCATTCTCTTAGCCCAATGCAGCTTTGTTCCCACTCAAGTCCTTTGTGCTGATATGGGCAAATATATTACAATTCCCTATGTTATAGTTTGAACAATACATTATATACATATTATTAAATTTCTCCAGGATTCTATTCTAACAGGTCTGAGGTGATATCTCATTGTGGTTTTGATATGCGTTTCCCTGATGAGCATCTTTTCATGTGCCTGTTGGTCATCTGCATTTCCTCTTTGGAAAAATGTCTATTCAGTTCTTCTGCCCATTTTTTAATCAGGTTGTTTGGTTTTTTTGATGTTGTGTTACATAAGCTGTTTATACATGTTGGATATTAATCCTTTATCAGTCATTTGCAAATATTTTCTCCCATTCTGTAGGTTGTCTTTTCATTTTGCTAATGGTTTCCTTTGCTGTGCAGAAGCTTTTAAGTTTAATTAGGTTTCATTTGTTTATTTTTGCTTTTATTGCCTTTACTTTTAGGAGATGGATCCAAAAAATTACTACTGTGATTTATGTCAAAGAGTGTTCTGTCTTTGTTTTCCTCTAGGAGTTTATAGTATCCAGTCTTAAACTTAGATCTTTAATCCATTTTGAGTTTACTTTTGTAGACGGTGTTAGAGAATGTTCTAATTTCATTCTTTTGCAGGTAGCTGTCCAGTTTACCCAGTACCACTTACTGAAGAGACTGTCTTTTCTCCATTGTATGTTTTCTTGGCTCCTTTGTTGCAGTGGAATGTATTTCTTAAATAATATCACTTGATAGTCAAAATTAGTCCTTGATTCGTGGGCTGCAGAATGGATGCTGTATTAGCAGGCATGAAAACAGCATTAATCTCATTGTGTATCTCCGTCAGAGCTCTTGAGTGACCAGGTACATTGTCAATGAGCAATATTAGTTTGAAAGGAATTTTTTTTTCTGAGTAGCTGGTCTCAACAGTGTTATCAATAGACATGCTGTCATCCAGGCTCTGTTGTTCCATTTATAGAGCACAGACAGAGTAGATTTGGAATAATTCTTAAGGTCCCCAGGATTTTCAGAATGGTAAGTAAACACTGGCTTCAACTTAAAGTCACCAGCAGTATGAGCCACTAACAGGAGAGTCAACCTGTCCTTTGTAGCTTTGAAGTCAGGCATTGGTGTTTCCTCGTAGTTATGAAAATCCTAGATGGTGGAAGTCCAACAGTAGGCTGTTTCATCTACGTTGAGAATCTGTTGTGCCATGTAGCACCTTCATTAATGATCTGAACTGGATTTTCTGGAGAACTTGCTGCAGCTTCTACACCAGAACTTGCTGCTTTATCTTGTGCTGTTATGGAGATGACTTTTTTCCTTAAACCTCATGAACCAACTTCTGCTAGCTTCAGACTTTTCTTCTGCAGCTTCCTCAGCTCTCTCAGCCTTCATAAAATTGAAGAGAATTAGGGCCTTGCTCTGGATTCAGCTTTGGTTTAAGGGAATGCTGTGGCTGATTTGATCTTCTATCCAGACCACTAAAACTTTCTCTATATCAGCAAGACTGTTTTGCTTTCTTATCACTCATGTGTTCACTGGAGTAGCATTTTTAATTTCCTTCAAAATTTTTTCCTTTGCACTCACAGCTTGGCTAACTGTTTGTCACAAGAAGCCTAGATTTTGGCCTAGTATGGCTTTTGACATGCCTTCCTCACTAATCTTAATTTAAAAAAATAAATAAAAGCTTTCTGATTTAAAGTGAAAGATGCGCAACTTCCTTTCACTTAAACACTCAGAGGCCATTGTTGGGTTATTAACTGGCCTAATTTCAATATTGTTGTGTTTTTTACAACGAAACTTCTAGAAGACAAGGAATGGAAGGGAACTTCCTCAACCTTATAAAAGACGTACACCATGCACCTATGGGCAATTAATCTATGACAAAGGAGGCAAGAATACACAATGGAGAAAAGACAGTCTCTTCAACAACTAGTGCTGGGAAAACTGGACAGCTTCATGTAAAACAATGAGCATTACCTCACACCATATACAAAAATAAACTCAAAATGGACTAAAGATACATATGTAAGACCTGAAACCATAAAATCCTAGACGGGAACATAGACAGAACACTCTTTGACATAAATCATAGTAATATTTTTTTTTTTTTGGATCTGTCTCATAAGGCAAAATAAATAAAAGTAAAAATAAACAAATGGGACCTAATTAAACTTAAAAGTTTTTGCAAAACAAAGGAAACCATTGACAAAATGAAAAGACAACCTACAGAATGGGAGAAAATATTTGCAAATGATGTGACCAACAAGGGGTTAAAATCCAAAATATATAAACAGCACATTCTACTCAATATCAAAAAACAAAAATCCTGACTTAAAAAATGGGCAGAAGAACTGAACAGACATTTTTCCAAAGATGGCATACAGATGACCAATGAGCACGTGAAAAGATGCTTAACATTGCCTATTACTAGAAAAATGTAGATCAAAACAATGAGATATCACCTTACACCTGTCAGGATGGCTATCATCAAAAAGTCTACAAATAGCAAATGTTGGAGAGGATGTGGAGAAAGAGAACCTTTGTACACTGTAGGTGGGAATGTAAATTGGTGCAGCCACTATGGAAAACTATATGGAAGTTCCTTGAAAAACTAAAAATAGAACTATCATATGATCCAGCAAGTCCTCTCCCAGGTGTATATCTGGAAAAGATGAAAACACTAATTCAAAAAGATACACGCACTCCAATGTTCATAGCAGCATTATTTACAATAGCCAAGATATGGAAGCAACCCAAGTGCCCATCAACAGATGAATGGATAAAGAGGATGTGAAATACGTACATCCATATATATATGTATATGTATATATCTGTATATAATGGAATATTACTCAGCCATAGAAAATTAATATAATTTTCAAATACATATAATTTTATATGTACCTGAAAGTAATATAGTATCATAAATCAACTATACTTCAATTTTAAAAAAGACATTTACAAAGAACCTAAAGGTACCATTGTAAATAATGGTGAAAGACTAAACACTTTGTACCTAAGAGAGAGAGTAAAATAGGATATCAACTTTCACCACTTCTATTTAACATTATACTAGAGGTCCTAATCAGTGAATTTAAGTAAGGATAAAAAAATAAAAGGCATACAAATTGGAAAGGAGGGAGTAAAACTAAATTGCTTTGAAAATGACATGATTATATACACAGAAAATCCTAAGACACTACTAGGATTAATACATGAATTTAGCAAGGTCACAGGATACAGTGTCAACACATAAAAATCTGTTGAATTTCTCTATACTATCAATGAACAATTGGAAAATGAAAAACTTAAATGCTATTTACAGTAGCATAAAAATTCATGAAATACTTAAAGCCAAGTTAATAAGACATATGCCAAAACCTACATTATGAAAACTATAAAACATTGCTGACACAAAGACCAAAATAAATGCAGAGCTCTACCGTGTTCATATTGGAAGACTTGATTAAGACGTCAGTTCTCTATACATTCAATGTAATTCCACGCAAAACTCCACTGGCCTCTCTTTTGTGGAAATTGATAAGCTGATTCTAAAATTTAAATGCAAATGCAAAGGACCTAGAAAAGCCATAGAACTTCCGAAAAAGAACAAAGTTGTAGAACTTACTGTATTAGATATCAAGACTGTAAAGGTACTAAAGGCACAGTAAACAAGATACGGTGACACTGCAGTAAAGACAGACATATAAATCATTGGAACAGAATACAGAATTCGGAAGTACACCCGCACGTATATATATAGTCAATTGATTTTTTACAAAGGTACCAAGGTAAAAGATAGTCTTTTTGACAAATGGTACTGGAAAAACTTGGGTATCCATATATCCATATAACGTGAACCTTAATCCTTACCTCATACCACACACAGGATTCACTGAAGATAGGTTAAGGACCTAAACATAAGAGCTAAAACCATAAAACTTCTAGAAGGAAACAAAGTGTTCAGCAAAAAATTTTCAGGCAGTTCCCTAAAAACACTAACCATAAAATGAAAAATATTGAAAATTGGACTTTATAAAAATTTAAAACTTCTCTTCCAAAAAGACATTGTTAAGAAAATGAAAAGGCAAGCCAAAAAGTGGGTGAAAATATTCTTAATACATACATCTGACAAAGAACTTGTATTCAGAATAATTTTTATATGTACAGCTTATATTTATGCAGATTATTTTCAATTCAAGAAGACAATCCCATTTTAAAAAAAATGCCCAAGGATTTGAACAGACACTTCACCAAAAAATATGTACCAAGAGCCAAGTAAGCACATGAAAAGATGCTTCATGTTATTGGTCAACTGGGAAATGCAAATTAAAACCAACATGAGATACTAGTACACGTTCACTAGAATGACTAAAATTAAAATTGACAATACCAAGTGTTATCAAGGATGTACATCTTTTGGAATTTTCATACATCACTAGTGGGTATGTTAAATGGTACAACCCCACTGGAGAACATTTTATCAATTTCCTATAAAGTTAAACATACTCTTCCTATACGGTACAGCAATCTCACTCCTAGTTATTTATCCAAGAGAAATGGAAACATATGATCACAAAAATACTTAAACACAAATGTTCATAGCAGCTTTATTCATAATAGCTCCTAACTGGAAACAACCCAAATGCCTATCAACAGGTCCAGGGATCAGCAAATTGTGGTATCTTTGTACAATGAGTTAGCATTAGCAATGATAATAATAAAGGATAAACTGTGCAAAACTGTGAATGAATTTTTGAAAGTCAAAAAAAGTCAAACAAGAGTACATACCATATGATTTTATTTACATGAAATTCTAGAAGCACAACTAATCTAAAATGATAAGAAACAAACTGATGTTTGCCTAGGGATGGGGGTTGGATGGGGATTTAGTGCAAAGAGGCACAGGGAAGCTTTAAGGCAATGAAATGTTCTCTCTCTTGATTGTGGTGGTGGATATATACATTTATCAAAGCTCATAGAAATGTATACTTAAAATAGATGCAATAGTACATACACTAGTATGTAAACCTTGCCTCATTACAGTTAAATTTTAAAAAGCAGCGATCCACAGTATTAATCATTAAAGCCCTACTGGTAATTGTTCTACACTGGAAGCAACCTAAGTGTCACTCAGTGAAAAACTGGTTCAATAAGTTTTGGTAGACCAATAAAATGAGGCACTACGCAGCCATTAAGAATATAGTAGAGAAGTAAAATTATCGATCTGGAGAAAATATTTGTACTTTTTTGGTAAATGAAGATAAAACAAGCCACCTAGTGCTCTCCCAATATATAATTTATTTTGGGTTATGTCAATCATTTGCATTATGTATAACTATATAATTCTATAAAGAGCTGAGTTATGTAGTAAATCATGATTGCTTTTCCTTTCTTGCGTAAGTTTTTGCTTCCTCTGCAGTTAATAATTGTTCTTCATTCGCTTAGTTTTTTCTCTACTTATTCCTATTTCAATGCCAAACTTTCTGCTGATTATCTAAACCTGCACTATCCAAAGTGGTAGCCCCCAACCACATGTGGCTATTAAAATTTAAATTAATTTTAATTAAATAAGTTTAGTTCCTCAGTCACACCCACCACATTTCAAGCGCTCTGGCTACTGACTGCTGTATTGGACAGTGCAGATACAGAACATTTCCATCATCACAGGAAAGACCTAATGACAGTGCTGGCCCAAGTCTCCTCTAAGATACTCAGAAGCAGTCATTTCGTCCTCAGTGAGAAATTGCTCCTGTAGCTTCTCACCTGTGACCAAGTCTACATGATTGCTCTCTGCCTGGTGCCTGGCTCTCATCATGGAATCTACCTTCGACAATTTCTGGGGAATTCTTTGCCTCTCCTGTGTTAGACCCTTTGTTTCCTATTGTTTTCTATTTGTTTCCTATTCTTGGTTTTCTCCCTCATTTCCATGGAGCATATCCTCTGATAACTTCCTTAGAAGAAGGGTGATGGGAAGCAAGTGTTTGAGATCTTACAACCCTAAAATATTATTATTTTACCCTTACATTTGATTGAGAGTCTGGCTGGAAATAAAAATCTAGGAGGACAATTATTTTTCATGACAATTTTAGGCATTGTTCCTTGTGTTCTAGCTTCTGGTGTTGCTGTTAAGAATTTCCAAGCCATTCTGATTTTGAGTGTTTGTATATCATGTTTTTCCCTGGCTGGAAGCTTTTTCCTCAGGTTTCTGAAATTTTATAATGCTGAGCCTTGAGATAGGTCTATTTTCGTTAATTATTCATGCTTGCCACTCAGTGGCCAATTTGAATCTGGTAACTTGGGTGCTCCTTCAGTTCTGGGAAATTTTCTTGAATTATTTCCTTGATGAAAATTGTGGCCCCTCAAAACTCTCTATCCTTTCTTTCTGGATCTTCTAATATGTAGATAGTAGACCTCCCATATAGAGTTACTGTATTTTTAAAAATCTTTTCTCTATAATTTTCCGTATCCTTGTGCTTTTGTTCTGCTCTCACAGATAACTCTTCAATGTAATCCTATTCTTCGGTTGAGTTTTTATTTGTGCTGTTGTATTTTTGTTTCCAAGAGGCTTTCATTATTGTTCTCTGAGTGTTCCTTTTCACAGCATCTTGCTCTCATTCATGCTTACAGACTGACTCTTATCTCAGAGGATAGCGATGTCTCTAGGTACGTTTCTTCTCTCTGTATGTCTTTGTTTGTTTCTTCTATTTGTTTACTGTTTTCTCCTCTACCCCCATCCACCTCCCCTACCTCCCTCTCCTCAGAAGGCCAAAGACGGCTGGAAGTCAGTCCTTGGTTGTCTGTTCATACTTAAAAGTAGAAGGATTAGAAAGCTCTGAGCTCGTGGAAGACTGTGGTGGTGGCCTCCACTGTGGAATGGTATGACCAGGCCTTTGGGGGAATGCTCAATATCTGTATTTTTATGTCATTCCTCTTGGTCAGTTTCCTCAACGTACGTTGGCCACCAGTGTTTTGGGGGCCAAACAGAGAGAGAGGGCTGAAGGCCTCCACATTCAGTACGCATAGTTCCACTTAACTCCCCCATTTCCAGTACCATAACCCTGCCTCAACTATGCTCTGGATCCCTCTCTCCAAACACCTCTACCACCTTCTCCAGAGAATAAACATCCGATTTTATGCCTGGGTGGGCAAGGGGCAACTGTTTGGTTTTGCAGAATTGAAGAAGGGGTCTGAGGATTCCAACTGCTTCATAAATGTCTTTTAGTTGGTCTTTTCTAGCTCCTCTATGCAAATTTTATCCCTTATTCTGAAAGTACCTGATGCTGGAAATTCTTTAGACTGCTATATGTTTGGATGGTCCTTGGTTTGCCTCACTGCTGGTTTAAGTTACTGGCTACATTAGTTACCACTCATCCATCTGCTTTCCAGCTTCCAAAATTTCATTGCTGTTGTTTTCTCTCTTATCCTTGCTGTCCTTTGGGATTTCTACTCTTTAAATAAACCTCTTTACTGTCATTCTAGTGAGGTTTGGGAGGAAACTAAATAAATGTTGATGGCGTGTCAATCTACCATCTTTACCCAGAAGTCAGTAAATATACTCCTAAAAAAATAAATATGTCAAGAATTAGTTTATAGGAGCAGCAATGCCTTTTTTTTTTCTTTAAAGCATCTTGGTCTGAAGAATAAAGGTATTATTACTTGCTTTACACAGGATTTCTGAGAATTGGTAAAGTGTTGCTCAACAATTTTAACGTAAAAAACACTTCATAATACTATAAAGATACTACAAAAATCGTATTTAAAGAATTTAAGTCTAAATGGTTTCAAGAAGAGAATATTAGCTCACAGTCTTCCACCTGGAAATAAATACCTTAGATGGGTAGAAGGCCACTGCAGATAATAATGATATTATCTGAAAATATTTGCATGTTTTAAACTTTTCATGCATACTCTATCTTTTCAGAGCTTGCCAGAACATCCAGAGTCTCAATTTAGGGGAAAAAATTAGTAAAAGATAGTTTGAAAGTCCACAAAAATACTTTCCTATTAACTTAGAAGAACACACAGAGATCCAATCCTGCCACGTGGTCTTGGATGCTTTGTGTCGTAATCCTGACGTTGCTCAAAAGCAAGAGTTTGAAATTCTCGGAGTAGAAGGTGAAGAGGAAAATTTGAGTGAAGTTGTTCTAAACATCAGGAAGAAAAAGCCTTCTCGTGATCCTGATTATACCCTAGTTATTGTGCTGGTTCCTTCGTTTCCTTACCAAACTTTTCACAAGAGGCTTTCCATTTACTGCACCCCTTCTCACCTGCTCTTTGAATCTGAAAGCTGGCTCCTTCACTCGCCTTCACTTTCCTTCACTTTTCCTAACAATGACTTTTTGTTACGAGAGCTCACAGTCTTTACTCTTTTTTTCATTCTTCTTGACCCATTTTATGATGTCGTCTCTGTACTTTCTTCTAATGTTCCTTCTTATTTCTGTGACAAAATACCGTTCTCATTCTCTTTCCATCTGTCTGAGCTGTCATCTGTTTCTCTCTGTTACTTTTATTCCTTCTCTCACCTCTAGTTGTGGACAAACCCCAACCTCTCCAAGGTCTTGACTATGTACTCTTCAATGTCTACATAAGAGGGTGAGTCAAAAATGATCCGCACTCTGATAATATTAAAACTTCTGTAAATTCTACAGCCAGAGTACGGATCATTTTTGACTCACCCTCGTACTTTACTTCGGAGAATTCATCCATCCCCAGGGCTTTAATATCAGACGTGTGCTGTTGACTCCCAAATGTCTTATCTTATCCCCTGACCATCAGAACTGAACGGCTTCCGTTCTGTACCTTTAATCTTCCACTGGGCATTTCCACTTTGATGTCCCACTATCATGTCAAATCCAGTATGCTCACCTTTTTATCCACCCCTGCCCTCCCCTTTCCACACCCAGAACAACTTTCCTTACCCAGCTTCCCTGCCTCTCAGCATCACCTTTATCCTCGCAAGGTCTTAAGTTCAGGATCTTGAAATCATTCTTATTTATTTAGTCAGGTATCAAAATTCCCCCAAGCCTTCCTTTTCCAGTCTGTTCTTACTGCCAAAACTCGAGTCCAGGCCTTCATCCTCTTACATTTGAATTGCTGCCACAGCCTCCAGGCTCTCCCACAGCCTCCTGCTCTATCCCACATACCACTGCCAGTCTAATCTTCTTTAAATACAATTTTTCATCATTTCACTTCCTTAATCAGAATATCTCATGATTCCTGTTTCCTACTACATCAAGTCTAAACACCTCTACCTTGGCTTTCAGGCCACTCATGATCTGGCTCCATGTTACCTGTCTTACTTCCCGCTATTACCCAACCTGTTCCCCCTTCCTTAAGTCTGTTTTCTCACTGTCACTAGAACAAGCCAAGTTCTTTTCTGCCTCCATATCTTAACAAATATACTTTCTCTTGCTTGGAATGCCTTTCTTCTTTGTATTGACCTAAATCATATCCATCTTGCAAGAGAATCGTCTATGCTTGCTGTGTCCACTTCCCTGCTTCTGTTCTCTTTGACCCACTTTAATCAGGCATTCACCCCCACTACTCCACTTGCCTAATACACAGTTATTACCTTCCTATCATGAATCCATGAATTCACACCTATACCGCCAACTCCAACCTAATACTATGGAAATCATCCTAGTTTTCTCACTTTCTGTATTTGTAATTTCTTTCTCCATCAGTGAGAAACCTGGCTCCCATTATACTTCACATATTTACTGATGTTGTCCGTCCCCTCAAATGTAATCAAGCTCCCATCCTTGCCGCCTTCCCCACACTATCTCACCCTGCTCAGGCTCTGACACCCCTCTGTGCACAAGCCTCTCTGGCTCAGCCACGCTGATACTGGTGTTAGACTGAACTGCTTATTGAGGGACAGGAAGAGAAAGAAGAACTAAGGTCAATATTTTATTTAGAAAAAGCTTTCCAGTTAGTGCAGACTTGACTACAAGTTGAGAAGGCCATAACACTTCTGTTTCCTTTGTCCTAAAAAAGCACTTATTGTCAATATCAATCAGTCTGAAAGACCATAGGATTCAGTGAACAAGAAGTCAAGTCATTTCTGAAAGAATAACCAACCTAGATCAATGTAGAAACAAAATACCCAGATAAAGAAAGAAATATTTCTTCCCATTTTTCCATCTTTTGTTCAAATATTTTGGTAGTCTAGACAGCCTCAGAATCACTATCAAGTGCTGGTGACTATGGTAAATTCATGAACCTTACATTTTTGAAGATGGTGGTTTCTGATGCCTGAGTCCCCAAATTAATTTTATCTTTGAAAACAGAGAAATGCAAATATTTCGTCACAATAGCATTATCATCATTCGGTTAGACCTCTGCAAGATTGCCCTTGATAACCCTTTCACAGAGATGAAGCACAGATGAGGAGTCAGAATGTGGCCATCAAAGAGACTAGACAGCCCCTGGAGACCACAACTTTCCCAGGACAAAAATACCCAAGTTTGCCTCCAAATCCTTTAAAGATATAAACTAACCATTCCAAGAAGTAGCTTTCTCATTCCTACTTTACTCCCAATTTTCTTTGTCTGAGAAAGGCAAATTTAGCCTTTCTTCTAAATCAAGATATGATATGACTGGACTTTTGTTTAATTCTAAGCCAAAACATTCACAAACTCCCACTGCATTCCTGGGAAGCCCTAAATGCTATTGAAGTGCTCTCTTGGCCATGTCTCATTCCTTTAGGGAATCAAGCACGCTCCATCCGTACCCTCTCGGAGACCAAGAAAAGGGAACACAGCCTCCGTGACTGCTCCCACCAGGTAGGTCCAGATCAGCTTTACAATCCACTCACGAGGAAGCTAACAAGGCTCCTCTGTGGGTGTCTGGGCACACTTTACAAAACTACTGATGACCTCATGAGCCAAAGAAAGCAGGTCTCACATTGTGGACTAAGCCTAAATATTAATACTACTTTATATTTATGTAGTGTCTTTTTTCCAAGGAGCTCCAACCTCTTTACAGACATTATGTCATTAATCCTCAAAGCATTGCTGTTTGGTACATGGCAAATATTATCCCCCTCCCTTTTTTTTTTTTTTTTTTTTTTTTTTTTTTTTTACTGTGATGGAAACTTGCAAGTCAGTGATGGAACCCAGCCCCCTAGTTCTCAGTCTTTGCACTATACCGTGAAAATAACCAGATGAATAATTTTTCAAGCTTATTCATTGCTTCTTGGGTGGGATTTGAGAGGGTGTCTCAGTTTGTATGCATTTCAGTTTTCAGTGCCACTGCTGCATTTACAGGAACACTGCAAGTTTGTAGCTGAAATCTGAAGTGGGAGACTGTTATTGAATATATAATCTCACTTCTCACTCAGAGATCCCTTATACTTCTCACACCCCAGGATAAGTCAGATTTTTTAAAAATCCTTATGCCAGTTGAGGGCACATTTCATTTATAGCAACCACACATTCACCAAAATCAGGCAATGTTCAACTAGCTGCAACCAATTTGTATTGAGTGATTAACATGTACCAGATACTGTGCCAAACATTTTCAAATGCATGATCTTATTTTACATATATAATATTCCATGAGAACCTGTTAGATTAAGTCTAACGTGTATGGAAACAGAGTGGGACAAGAAAAAAAAGGCACTAATAGAAGTATGGCCTCAGCTGCCATATCCCTCCCGCCACCTCCCCCCCACACCACAGGGCTCAATTAACTCTAATAACTCCCTTAGTGGAAATCCCCAGTGTAAATATTTCCACAAAAAGGGAAAATGTGGCTAAATTCTAAAAACCGCTGGGAATTAGCTCAATACCCACAAAAAAAAAAACACAAAAAAACACACAAAAAAACAAAAAAACTCCAACAACTTAAAAGATGGGTTCCTGCATATTCACCAATTAAAGCAAAGCACAGAGAACAAAACACAACTGTATGTGATGAGGAGGATTTCTCGATTTCACTTGGTTAGACACTTCCTAATCAGGAATACTTGAGCCAGGAATTATGAACTATGGCAGCATAACTTTAAACACTCACAAAAATCAATTTCACATCTTGTTTTTTTATTCTTTTCTATGATCCACCATCACATTGTCTTCCAAATCGGTAGATGTCTTTACGCTGCTGAATTAGATAATGGCAGTGAAAAGAGAGATGCTGGGGGGAAATTAGAAAAACTCTTCTTCTAAAACAAGGAGAAACTTTCAAATTTTAGTCATTAGATGTGAAAGCCTCGGAGTAAAAATGTGCCAGATGCCCTGTAACAATAATACTATTCCACCCTGCTCTCTGGCCCAGCTTGATTTGAAATAGCCTTACATTTCTAAATAAATAGTATTTGAGACTTAGCAGCCCTATCCCATCATGGAAAATCTTTATACGCTGGAAAATATGTACAGTCTGTCATACTTTAGGTATATAATCTAGCCATATTCTGTAGCATAGCTACACTGCAGTTTATACTCAACAACCTTGGGTTTTTAGGAAAATGTATTCATATTCTAAGTATCTGTTTTTTTCCTTGTCGTAGGAAATAGTAGCCAAAAGGAATATCCTGTATCCCAAGTAAAAATTTAGTGATGGGGAAACTTAGAAAGTGGTAGTTAAAAAAAAAAAAAGTGATGTTTGCCCTCGCAGGGTTGCCACACGTGGTTGTGTTGATCGTGCACAACTCCGGGGGCTACCTAATGGCGCCCCCTGGAGGTGGGCAACGCCTGGCGGCCCCGATTTTCATTAATCAGTAAAGCCTTTGAAAAATGTTCATGTTTTTTCTCAGATTCACAACAAAGACCAGTTGTAAGCTGCAGCGGAACTTTTATTATTCATCCTTCTGTTTTTGTGTGTGTGCAGGTTCTTAGTTCTTCTTTTCCATATTGGTTTTAAGCGACTTCCCTACTGACAGCTTCAGCACACTGGTCTGGCATTCTCCCAGCTCTAGGTTTTCATGAGTCAGGGAAAAACGTGTGCTGTTTTGAGAAGCTCGTCAGACGTGCTCAAGCAGCCCTGGGCTAATTTATGAAGTCCGTCCCCCAATTCTCCTTCTCCCTCTACATACCTACACCATCCTGCTTGTATCTTTATTTAGCCCTTACTTCATCTTACCTGTGCTAGATGTTGGTTAGAGTTCATTGTTCCTAGATCTGTGTTCCCCATGACCTTGAAACGCTCTGCTGCCCATCCCTGCAGTGTCAGCCTGCTGCTCCCATCACCACCACAGCACTTAGCATCGCACCTTGAATCTCTGTTTTCCTGACCCTCCTTTTTAACCCTTCTAGAGTCTGGTTCTTTTTCATTTCCCTTAGGAGGAAAACATGTGGTCTCCAGATGGGGAAGATAGCTGGAGGCAAATGGGAAGAAAGCCCACCTCCATCTGATATGAGACCAGGAGTGACCCTACAGACAGGTCGGTTACTTGATCACAACCCTCCACTTCCTGGATCAGGCCAGGCCTAATCCAGCTTTAGTAAAACAATTTGAAGAGGATGATATTGTGAATTTTATAGCAGTTTAAGTTTTTTAATGGTACCGTTGATTTCAAAATGAAAACAGAATGGTTTCTGGAAGGATATGCAAGAAACTGGTAATAGTGATTGCCTTCTAGGCAGGGAATTGAGTGGCTCTGGGATGGCTACCATTAGCTACCACAGAGGTAATAGTTAATTACGCAGGCATTTGAAGGGAGGAAAGTAGCTGACATTTTTCTTTTGAAAAGTATCTAATATGAAGGAATGTTTGTTGTTAAAAATGAACCTATGTGAAATTAAAACAATGTACCGAATTGGAAGCAAAGTAATTGTTCTACCTCGTCATATTATAGAAAAGACATTAAAAAATTTAAAAAGAAAACAAAAAGAAAAGTATCTAATAATAGTTTGGAATCTCACTGTATACCTTTATTTTACACTTTGAATTTCATACTATGTGGCTGTATTAGTTATTGAAATAGATAAATAAAATTAAGAAAAAGGGAGCAGGCTATTAAATAACTAGATGTCAACTGAATTGATGCCATGGAAAGTTCTGTTAATTATAGGAAAAGATTCAAATATATTTTAAAAATTTGCTGAAAAAGTAAAATAAAAATTAAGATTAGGTGTCTGTCCCTCATGTAAAACCTGTCCTCACTCTTAGCACTCAACTACTTCATTTAGTGTTTTGTTTTTCCTTCATGTGAACTTAGGGCCAGTTTAAAGTGAAAATCTGACTTCTTAGTGAATGTATCTTTGCCACTGTGCCTCCACCTTGTATGGAAGAACTGTTCAGGGGATGCCAGAGTTCTTAAGTGTCATCTGCTTCCTGCCAGCAAGAGTAGGCAGTTATGACCCAAGGTCTGGGTAGCACACCGATAGAGATCTTCCACCTCCAACAGTCTTCATGCCAGAGTGGTCTTTTTCTATTTTATGGGGCCTATCTCTGTAGTCATTTCTGTACTTACAGTTATATTGTGTTGCTTTCAACACCTGCTGAAGCACTTTATAGAGACTCAGACTCAAGCAAATGACCTACATAGCAAGTCTATGAGAAGCAGGGTATCACATTTCCAATTCTGTATCTATTATCTGTTCATCTCTTTTTTGAAGAATCAGCAAACCTATGTCAAGTTTAGTACATCTAATAACATCATCATGTCATTGCCTGTAGGTTTCCTCCTACATGCCACAAACCAAAAACAACTTTTTCATTTTTATAATTACTTCAAGTATGTGCTTGAGTATGTTTATATGTGTTTTATATGTCTACCTTTAGCTACCACAGAGGTAACAGTTAATTACTCAGGCATTTGAAGGGAGGAAAGTAGCTGACATTTTTCTATTGAAAAGTATCTAATAATAGTTTAGAATATTTTATAAATGTAAAAGGTAAGCCAAACAAACTTTAAGGTTTTCAATGTTCTTTTATTACCTTTCCAGTTTACAAATTAAAATAGTTTCATAATAAAGCTTTCATCACATTGAAATAAAGGAAAACAAAAAGATAAAGTATGTTGATTATAAACATATCAATTAATAAAAGATATAATTTTAACAGAATAAGCAAATTAATATGGAACTTTATATTTTTAATATAACTTTAATTATACAAGTTACACATGAATACATTCTCACAGATAATTCAAAAACTACCAATAAGGGTATTCCATACCTTTGTATTTAAAACACACATACATACACACACATAAGACATGCAGTCCAATATGGAAGCCACTAGCTGCCATGTGGCTATTAACCACTACTTGAAACAGTATTCCTTAGCAGTAAAGTACTCTAGTTTGTTTCAATTTTCTCTTATTACTGGAACATTTAAGTTGTTTTCACTTTTCCTTAGGAACACTGTTTCAGGGAATGTCCTTGAACATGACTCTGTGTGCATCTGAGAACTCTTCTCTAGAACAGATGACCAGGAGAGATGTGAATTTGAAAGTTTTGTAAATCCTCTGGATTTTCCTGTTCAGACTGTACCACCATAGGAAGTATGTTTTCCTTAGTTTCATCTTTTTTAAATCACATGCCACTTTTTCTTTTCCATTGTGGTAAAAAACACATATAACAGAAAATCTACCATTTTAACTTTTTTAAGTGTACAGTTCAGTGGCATTAAGCACGTTCACATTGTTGTGTAACCATCTCCAGAACTTTCTTCATCTTCCCAAACTGAAACTCCATACTAACTAAACAGTAACTCCCCATCTCTCTTCCCAGCCCCTGGCAACCACCATTCTACTTTCTGTCTCTATGAATTTGACTACTGTAGTTGCTTCATATAAGTAGAATCACACACTAGTTGTCCTTTTGTGACTGGCTTATTCCACTTAGCATAATGTCTTCAAGGTTCATCCATGTTGTAGCATGTGTCAGAATTTCCCTCCTTTGTATGACTAAATAATACTCCCACTGTATGTATATACCACATTTTGTTTACCCATTCATTCATCTGTGGACATTTAGGTTGCTTCCACTTTTTGGCTACTGTGAATTATGCTGCTATTAACATGAGTGTAGACATATCTGTTCAAGTTCATGCTTTCAGTTCTTTTGGGTATATACGTAGAAGTGAAATTGTTGGATCATACGGTAATTCTATTTTTAATTTTATGCATAACTGCCATACTGTTTTCCATAGCAGTTGTACCATTTTACATTCCCACCAGCAATGCACAAGAGTTCCAATTTCTCCACATCATCCCCAATACTTGTTATTTTCTGGTTTGGGGGGTTTTTTGGTTTGGTTTCTTTTTTTTGCTGGTTTTTTGTTTGTTTGTTTTTTACTAATATCCATCGTAATGGATGTGAAGTGATATTTCACTGTGGTTTTGATTTGCATTTCCCTAGTGATTAGTGATGTTGAGAATCTTTTTATTTGCTTGTTGGCCACTTGTATATCTTCTTCAGAGAAATGCCTATTGAAGTCTTTTGCCCGCTTTTTAATCAGGTTGCTTGTTCTGTTGCTGTTGAATTGTAGTACTTTATATACTCTGGATATTAATTTCATAAGATGTATAATTTTCACACAGTTTCTCTTACTCCATGGATTGTCTAGCCCATCTCTTGGTAGTGTCCTTTGATGCACAAAAGTTTTTAATTTTGATGAAGTCAAATTTATCTATTTTTTCTTTTGTTGCTTATGTTTTTGGTGTCATATCCAAGAAAGTCTTGCCCAATTCAATGTCTTGAGGCTCTCCCCTACATTTTCCTCTATGAGTTTTATCGTTTATAGCTCTTATGTTTTGGTATTTGATCCATTTTGAGTTAATTTTTGTATGTGGTATAAGGGTCCAACTTCATTCTTTTGCATGTGGATATCCAGGTTTCCCAGCACCATTTTTTGAAAAGACTTTACTTTTCCCATTGAATACTCTTGACATCCTTGTCAAAAATCATTTGACCATATAAGTGAGGGTTTATTTCTGGGCTCTCTGTTCTATTTGTTGGTCTATATGTCTGTCTTTATGCCAGTACCACATTTTGATCACTGTAGCTTTGTAGTAAGTTTTGAAATCTGGAAGTGTGAGGCCTTCAACTTTGTTCTTTTTCGAGTTTGGTCTGGCAATTCAGGGTCCCTTGAAAAATGGATTTGTCTATTTCTGCAAAAAAAAAATGTCCTTGGGATTTTGACAGGGATTGTATTCAATCTGTAGATTGCTTTGAGTAGTACTGACATCTTGACAATATTACGCCTTCCAATTTAGGAACACGGGATAACTTTTCACAGTTTCATCATTTTATATCTTGCTTAAGAAGGTTTGTGCAATGCTAAAGCAAAAAACAGATTTTCCATATTTTCTTCTGATAAGTTTTTCTACATTTTCCTCTAATAAAGTAGTTTTGCTTTTTACTTTTGGCTCCCTAAGCTAGGTGGAATATTCTTTTTTCCTTGTGTGAGAAAGTTTTCCCATTGTGTTGGTACCACTTGAATTGTCTGCCCTTTCCCTGCTAATCTGAATGCCACTTTTATCATAAATTAAAAACCCATATACGAATAAGAAAAAAATATCAAATTGTACACTTTAAATATATGCAGTTTATTGTATGTCAATTATATCTCGATAAAAGTTCCTCAAAAAAAAACCCCAGATATATAGGTTTGTTTTTAGACTTGCTATTGTATTTTACTGTATTGATCCATATGTCTATTCCTGTATTACTGCTATTGTAGGTTTTTTTAAACAACATTATTTTTTTTAAAGCATACAATTTGATTTTTTTTTCTTATTAGTAATGTATATATGGCAATCCCAAGCTATTGGGTTTTAATTACTATGTTTTGATATCTGGACGGGCAATTCTTTTCCCCTCGTAGTTCTTCTTTTTCAGTATTTTAGAGATTTTTCTGTGTATTTTCACTTCTAGATGACTATTAGAATCATCTTGATAAGTTCCAAAAGACATATTATAGGGATATTGATGGGGACTGCATTGATTAGATAAAATTATCTTGGGAAAATTGTGACATTTTTACAATAAGTCTTTGCATTTTGAGAAAATTTATTTCTAATTTCTATATTCCTGTTATCACCATGGTCCCTAGGAAACTTGTGTGCTTGGATTATACACAGATTGCCTCTCTAAAGCAGTTCTGTCCAGTAGAACTTCTGTGACGATGAAAATGTTCTATGTCTGTGATGTCTGATATGTGGTTATTCAGCACCTGAATTGAGCACCCACATGTGACTTTTGAATGCTTGAAATGTGACTGAAGCAACTGAGGAACTGAATTCTAAATTTGATTTAATGTTGATTAATTTAAATTTAAATGGCCATGATGGCTACTGGCCACCATCACAGACAGTGCAGCTTTAGGCTATGTGAATAACTGTGTAATTGAATGCTTTTGTAGGTAGTAGAGGTAGGTAGCAAAAGAATTACTGATGTGTGTGAAAGACATCGCATAAAGCATTGCATAGAGTCTAAAGATCATAATATTAACACAAATGAATTCCTGTCCCAGGTAAAGGACAGATTGTTTACAAATATTAATGCTGTCAGGAAAACATAAGTACAAAAAATGTGCTGTGGGTATTTGCTCAAGAAAGAAAGCTCCAAGGAAGGGAGGGAATACGGGGATATGTGTATAAAAACAGATGATTGAACTTGGTGTACCCAAAAAATAATAATAAATAAATAAAATTAAAAAAAAAAAAGAAAGAAAGAAAGCTCATATCAGATTAAGGAAACAAGAAAGGTTTTGTGGATGAAATACCTGTAGAGGTTGACCTTGAAAGAATTATTCAAAATTTAATAGAAGATTTCTGTATTCTGGCATGCAGAGGAAATAGAGAAGAGGGAAAAGAATGAGGTGTGTTTGGCGAATAACTATTATTTTCCTAGGGCTGCTGTAACAAATTACCACAAGTTTAGTGGCTTAAAACATCAGAAATTCTCTCACTAAAGGCCAGGAAGTCCAAAATCAGTGTCATTGGGCTGAAATCAAGCCATGCCCCCTCTAAAGGCTCTAGGGGAGAGTTGGTTCTTTGCTTCTTCCAGCTTCTGGTGGCTGCTGGCATTCCTTGGCTTGTGGCCACAGGACTCCAGTTTCTGCCTCAGTGGTCACCCTGTCTCCTTCTCTTCTGTCAGTGTTCAAACCTCCCTCTGCACACATAAGGATATATGTGCTTTTATATGTGGGGTCCATCTGGATAATCCAAGATAGTCTCTTCATCTTGAGATCTTTAATCACATCTGCAAAGACTGCCCCCCCCCATGTCTTTTTTTGCCAAATAAGGTAACATTCACAGGCTCCAGGGACTGGGGCATGGACATCTTTTGGTGGCTCATTTTTCAGCCTACCACAAGGACTCAGTTTGACCGGAGTAGGGATATCTGTGGCAGTAGGAATGATAACAGCCACCCGTCACTGAATGACTTGCATGTCATTGCACCAGGTGCTCTATCTGTGCTATTTCATTTACTCATTACAAGAACTCTGTGTAGGCATTAGGAAATGAGAGAGGAATCTAGGGTGACTTTGTTTCCTACCTTTGATGACTGGTAAATGGTGATTAACAGAAATTGAAAAGTCATGAGGAAAAATTGGTTACAAAGGAAAATCAATGCACTCAGTTTGGGCTTTAGTTTGAGGTCCCAGTAGGCTATGCTCCAAAATGGTCAACCTCAGAGAGAAGCCCAAGAACCCTACATAGGGTTCTGACAGCCTGTCCTGCAACTTCCTACCTTCGTTTTCTCCTTTGAGTTGAAAGCAAATTATAAGGAGCACTAAATTTGAAGTCAGGAGACCTGTATTCAAGACTTCCATTTACTAAATGTGTGAACTGGACAAGTCATTTCACTTCTCTGAGCTTCAGTTTCTACATGTGTAGAAGAGGAATAAAAAACCCCTCCCTGTCCTCACATAGTCACTGCAAGGAATAAATGAGATAACACTTGTGATGTTCTTAGCGCAGTCTCTTGTAAGCATTCAAATGTTTGTAAAAAGAAGAGCAAAAATTTTAATATTTTTGTCAAACTTAAATATTTTAATTTGAAGGTGATATATCTTAAAGTTATCTGGATCCTAAGCAATAACTGTTAGTTTTTTAAAAGTCCATTATTGGCTCCTTTCCCATTGTCCATGCTTTTATCACGTAAGTGTCTTAAGTGTCACCTGAGACAATTCCTTCCCTTTTCTAAACAGGTGACCTAAACTCTACTTCATAGAAATAATTAAGGCCATTAGGTGCGAATCATCCAACTTCCTGCCCCCCTATTTAAAGATGCACCTGTATCTATATCCACTTTTACCACCTTCCTGCCAGACCTCAAGTAATAGCCCATCTTTTATCCAAAGTGAATACACTTTCTATGTGTGGTCCTGATGCAGTGTCCTCCATCCTGAGCTCCAGGTCACATCATAGTGCCCTGGTGGACATCTTCATTTGGCTATCTCACCTCCGATTCAGAATCTTGAAAACAGGGTCAGTTACTTCTCCATCCCTCCTCCCCATCTTGTTTCTACCACTCACCCCCTTAGCTTCCTCTATTCCCCATCTTGGTCAATGGCATTACCAGAAACCTGGGTAATTTCTGTCATTTTTTACTCCTTTCTTTCCTTTGCCACCTCTGTGCCCATTACAATGAATGGCAAAGATACGTTAGGGTTCAGGTTCAGGCCTTCATTCTCTCTCTCCTCTGCCCTCTGCCCCACTAGCCCTCTCCCGTCTAACCCTCACTGCTGTTCTTGTTCTTGCTTGAAGTAGCTGCATTGCTTCTTGTCTCATCCTCCCCAGCTCACCCCTCGCACTGCTGCCATAGAGACCCTTCTAAAAAAATCTGCTCTTAGAACGCTTCGGCAGCATCACTACAGTACAAAGTCCAAACTTCAGAGAGTGACATTGTCTGACCCAGCCCACCACCCTATGCCCTTCCCGTTGGTTCCACGGAAGGATTCCCAGTCCTCCAGAGGTGTTCTGCTTTATGTCCCCACCCCGTGCTTCTTTCGTCTAGAATGTTCCCTCTGCAAGGTCCATCCCTAATGCCATTTGCCTGGTGAACGTCTTCTCATCTTGTAGTACTTAGTTCAACTTTCACATCCCCTTTGAAGGCTTACCAGGCCTCCCCAGGAAGAGGTGATAAGATCTTTTTGGAACCTGCACTGTACCCTATACACGACTCTATCATTTCATCTGTAGCCAGTTTGTTTCCCCACCGTCATCTCTTTGAGGACGTGAAGTATGTCTTGATCATCTTTGTCTCTTTAGTGCTCAGCACAATGTCTGACACAGAAAAGATGCTCCAAAACATTTGTTGAAGAAAAATAATTTGTGAATTAATTACAGAACTTTTAAAGCCATACGATGCCATAGAAAATACAGAGGAAGGGAGAACTGATATAATAACCTTTAGAGATTAATGGAAATATGTGATTATGACTCTAAGGAGAATACATATTTACCTCTCAAATAGGGACAAACACGGTCCAGAACCCTGGGCATAAACTACAGAAAACCAAGAAAGTAAGTTAATGGGCAAACTCTTCATAAATGACAGTAAAACATGAGACACTTCCCAACATACCAGAGAGCTCACAGCTCCACTGGAGGTGGAGGTAAGCACTCTCTCTAGGCATTGGGTTTCTTACTGCTCATTCACCACAATGTTAACATGAGCTCCACTTTATGCTAACAGAATTTATTTTATAATTGCTGTTGATCTGCCTTGCATTGTGCAAAAAGATAAATTTTAAGGGAGAGGATTCAAAACTAACATCACTGGTATAACTTACTTATAGAGGCACAGACCCTCTCTGAACCATACATTTCCTTGATCTGGGAACTTCCAAGTCCAAAGATTCCATACTTAACACTTGATTATACATCTATGCTGGCAAGGACTGGTTTTCTAAAGAGAAAACATTTGCCAGATCTGACCTGACAAATAATCCTGAAGTAAGCAAAATTCACTACGCTCTCACCCCAGGCACAGAAAGCACTCACGATATCTCCTGGTTGTCTGGGGCTGCCCACCCCTTGGTTCCCCACACAGATCTGCCTCCTAATGCAAAGCACGGTGCCCTGAACTGCTCCTTCTATATTGATACTAATCTGTCTTCTTCCCAAAGCCTGTGAGGCCCTGCTTTCAGCAGGCTGCCACTTAGAGACCATTTGATAAGCTGATTTACACTAACATTATATTGAGCAATAATTCCAGGGGAATTTACATTTTTAAAGGAGTGCATTGGATGTAGATCACCTTACCCTAAGAGCCAGTCTAATAAAGGGACATTTCTCACTGTCCCATATACCTTCCATGTCTTTTCATACCTTAGTGTCTTTAAACATGCTGAAGAAACTTTCCACCTAGAATGACCTCTCCTACCCATCCCCCCATCTCCAGTCTGACAAACTCCTACTCAGTTTTCAAGACCCAGTTCAATGTCCCTCTTCTGCTAAGAAGCCCCTCTCTAAATTCACCAGGCTGAGTTGGTCACTCCCTCTTGACTTTTATAAAACAATGCATACTTGCTGTCTCGGTTTAATTTTTTATGCATTCTTCAGCTGACTTCAAGGTGACCTCTACCCCGAACAATCCAATGCACCTAGTAACCACCATGGGGCTGAATCAAGTAGACATATTTCAGTCCTATCTTCCTTGACCTCTCAGCAACACCAGACACTACTGACCACCACCCTCACCTCTTTTATTTTCTCTACTCCCTCTTCTTAAAACTCTCTTCCCTTGGCTTTCTTTGTAGGACAATCTACTAGACTTCTTTTCTCTCGCTCTTTCTCAGCCATCTTTGTTGGGTCATCTTCCACATGATCTCTAAATATTGGAGTTCCTTATGGCTATGTCCTGGCCGCTTTCCCTTCTCACGCCCTCAACTCTCAATAAGCAAACTCTTCCACACCCATGGTATTAATTATCCTCCACACACTGATGATGCTCAGATTTACATGTCCAACCCAGACTTGGTCCTGAGCTCCAGACTTCCACATACAGCTGCCGATTCAATATGTCTACCTGGGGTTTCTCAGGTACTCCAAACACAGCAGGTTCAAAACTCTCACTGTGAGTCTGCCTGAGAGAACCGTCCCTCCAGGCATGAAGTTAGCTAAACCAGAAACTGGGAGTCATTATTGACCTACCTACCTCTCCTTTACCACTGTATCCAGTTGATCATCCTTCTGACTCTATCTTCTAAATATTTTTCTCACTGTTGACTTCTCTCCATCTGCACTGGTACCCGAGTTATCACTCGACTACTACAGTAGCATGATTCATCACCCTGTACCCACTTGATACCTCCAGTACCTTTCTGCTCAGCAGGCAGAGCACTCTTTGAAGATAGATTGATTCAATCATCCATTCACTCAGTCGCTCATTGAAAAAAAAGTATTAAGCCCCTACTATATGCAAGCTGTGACCAATACAGACATGTCCCTGATCTCCTGGAACTCTATTAAGAGCATATGACTGGGGTACCTAACTTATCTGGAATGGGGGTAAGAAAAGTTTCTTTGAGGAAATAATTTTTCATCTGCGCTCTGAAGAATGAGTAGGAATTAGGCAAAAAAGAGGGCTGGTGGGGGGGAAAGAGCTTTTTCAACAGAAGGAATATCGTGTGCAAAAGTCCAGAATCAAGAAGAAGCAAACTGAGAGGGCAGAGAGTGAGAGGCCCAGAGTAGAGGAGATGAGGCTGGCACTGCCGGGCACAGCCAGGCCCCGGGGGGTGCTGACTCTAACTGGGAGGTATGTGGGGGTTAGGAGCCCCCTCAAACGGCCCGTCACAGCACAGCAGATGAGTGTGTGGTGGCTGTGGGAGCATTTCTCTAAGAAATGAGCGCAGAGCTTTCATCAGGGTCTTATAGCCAATCTGTGACCCCTCTCCTTCCCTAGAAGTGTAAAGAACCACTGATGTAGGAAAAACCAAGGTAGGAACTGTGGACTTTGGCCTATAAGTAGTGAGATGCCACTGGAAATCATTAAGCCACAAAGTAACATGGCCAGACTGTAAAATCTACAGGGCAGGGATTCTTATCTCGTTTGTTCACTAATGCGTCCCAAGCACCTAGAACAATACCATGCACAGAGCTGGCGCTCCTTAATAATTGCTGAATGAATGAATATCTATTGAGGCTATTGAATGAATGTCTGTTATGTTGTATTGCATTATATTGTAATCATGTGCTTAGTCTCTCCCCATAAGACTCCATCCTTGAAAACAACTGTGTCTTACTCATTTTTATATTACTAGAGACATGGTATTAGTCCCCAGCCCAGTGCACATTCATTCATTCAGCCAATAATTTAAGAGCACCTACTAGATGCCAGAAACTGGAGATACAAAAATGACTAAGATATTGTCATTAACCTTAAGGAGTTTATACTCTGGGTGAGAAGACTGGTAAGTAGGCCTGATAATACTATGTAGTAAATGCTACAAAAAGGGTAAGAACAGAGCACAGCCAGGGGTGTCAGGGACGCCAAGAGGCAGAAGAAGCTCCAGAGTGGACCCTGCACCCAGTGATGAAGGAGGAGCAGAGCATGGTAATGGGCACCAAAGGAAAAGTCCAGAGGGGAGCGAGCAGGGCCCATTTGAGAACTGCAAGTGGCCAAGTAAGTCTGGAGCAAAATGGAGCTTCAGGGATGGGCCAGGGCCATAGAGAGTCTGGACTTTATCCTGAGAACAATGGGAAGTCATAATGGATGGATGATGAATCCGTAGAGCAATGTGGTCAGATTTAATAAAAGACTACCTAGGCTCCAGAGTGGAGAATGGTTTGAAGCAGCAGCACTAGCGGGAGTTTGAGACCCAGTAATCGGGAGAGATGATATTGGCCTGGGCTAAACCAGAGGCAGTGACAAGAGAGAGAAATGGATGGATTTGGAAGATCTTAAGGAGGCAGGATCAGCTGGAATTAGTGATCAGTTAGATGTTAGGGCGAGGGTGATGCCGCAGCCAGGGGTGACTCCCAGGTTTTAACTTGGACACCTCCAGGGGAATGCTTGCCTGGGAAGCTTTGGCACCAAAGATGCAAACTCAGCCCATTGGATCACACCTGAAAAACGTTTCTCAAATGTTGCTTTGTATGGATAAATTTGTTGGTTTATCTAGTTCAGAGTATGGACTACTCACCTATGTTAGGAAGTATCCCCTGACTGATCACATACTTGCTTTCGAACCCACTGGTTTTCTATAAAACATTGAGACTTCCCAGACCTCAAGCTGCCTTGTATACATTATTAAAGATGTTTTGATGAACTCACTGCAATAAAATTACAGCTCTGAAACTTATGATAAAACTCTGGTTTACTTTTGAGCAAAGAAGAAAAAGAGAACAAACGTGTTAAACCCAAGCCAACTTGTGCATCCAACTTCTTTTCTTCCCAGTACATTCAGACTAGACAGAAGTAAGGATGATTTCATTTGAATGGGAAGCAGACCCAAGCAACATTTTTAGAAAAGCTGAATTTTACCAAGTACTTTTTTTCTTACCGCTACACTGTAACAAATTTGTCTCCTAGATAAAGAGGTTGCTATTTCCTTTCCTTTAGAGCAGACCATTTCAAACTTTTGCATATCTAAGCAAACCAGTTATTTGATGAGCAGCTCTACTTATATTCTCAGAGTTTTACTGTTCTATGTAGTCAATGACTTGGTTTAAGCCAACGGGAATTTGTGGTTTCTGAGATCAGAAATTCAATTACTTTCTAAAATGAAACGTTAGTGATTAAATTAGTCATTTGTAGGCCCAATCTTTGGTTCTAAATGGTAAATTCTTTATTGACATTTCTACTTTTTTGTAGTAAAAACATGTCAATAGTAATAACCTGCATCTATAACGAAAGAAAAAAGAATAATGTTGGAATCTCTACTAGATATCCTGACAAGTCTTGCTTAAAATATATAGTTTATTCCATTTTCTTACCAAAGAAAGAACAAAGAATATGGAAAAAGCTTTCCTCCCATCTAGTGGCTGGAAAATATAAAAATGTCCTCCATGTGTTTCTTGGAATTCCAGGCATTAGGGATCATGACACCTAGTTGTCTGCTCAGTTAAGCAAAAATAAATTCTAAAATCTTTACCAAAGCTGAGCCCAACGAAAAAATATATATCTATGATGATTCACTAGTCAACTTCTCTCTAATCAATAACATATGTCTCATCAAGCAGAAAGGGCCATGGTCCTTCCTAATTCATCAATCTGAACCTATGATAAAGAAAAAAAAGACTATGTTTCTGCTAACTGAAAAAGGGACTTCAATTATATCTGCCTCTACCCCAATCAGTGCCCTAGATCTCTCCTGACCCTTAACTGCTCCTTGCTGGCCCCACACCTTGACAACTCTTCTCTCAAGAGTTGGATGTGCTGAATTCACTAAAGAGAGCCAAGAAACTGTCCCTGAAAAGGGCTGCCTCCAGGGGCCTCAGCTCCCGAAACTTGGAATACAGCCTCTGATCCTGGCAGCCGGGCCTCTGTGCAGGGCTCAATTAGCCCACAGAAAAGTAGGTCTGGATCCGTTATGCAGCTATAGAGGGATTAATGCTTGGTCAACCTGTCTTGTATATGCCTTGTGCAGATGTCAGAATCTCTGCTGAATCTTGCCTCTCTCTGGTGATTCTCACAGATTCAAAGAATGAATTTTGTGTACAGTCAGCAAAGTTCTGAGAGCTCCAGGAAGACGAGGAAGGTCAGCGAACCAGTGAAAGCCTTCATTCCTGACAGAAAATGAAAGTTAGATTCCTTTGCTACTTTTATTCTAAAATAAGTTTATTTTGCAACAAATATGCATGAAGTATCTTAGTAGGAAAGTAAGTTCCTATCACCAAAACCCTTTACTAAATTTGTTGCTCAATGTTTTAAGTTAATTCACTAAGTGCTAAATATAGCACTGGGTAGGACATGGGTTCACTTTGCCACAAGGAAACAAGGTCACCAGGGCTGCTTTGGGACAGCATTACATCAAGGCTGAGTTAGAGATGAGACACGCTTTATATTTGTAAAAGAACCACAGCAGCTATTCTGAAAAGAAATACGCTGTTGTTCTCAAAGGAAAGAGGGTTTTCTTTGCATAATTAAACTCCCCAGGTACTTAGACTACTGTGAAATGTTTTAACTTGCTGTAACCTGTGTCCTGGAAGCCCTCTATAGCTTTACTAGAGTTCCCACAGAACTGCATAGCATGTGTACGGTGGTATTTATCCAGGTGTGATTTTCGTGTTAACTTCAATCACAAGGTTGATCAGCTAAGTGTTAGACTACAGTGTACTCTCCCTGTAGAGTTCCTCAAAGCTGGCCCTATGCCCTGTTCTGTTGGCCAGAGCGAGACAGGACAAGGCTGCAGGAGCCTGGCTCCCTTCTGAAGGCCCATATTAAATGCTTCCCCAAAAAAATTCAGTTCATCAGTCTGTAACCTGCAGATGATGCTACTAGTCCTCTCCTTATCCCAGAAGAATTTTGATAGACTTAATGATTAGTATCAGATGAATAATAAGTGACAAAGTGTTATTTTTATCATTTATATAACATGAAATTTAATAATTTTATTTAAATGGATAGGACCAATAAGTTAAATGTTATAAGTGTGTATATGCTTTCTGGTTAAATAAAGCCAAAACACAGGGTATTCTTTGGCTGATCTTTTTTTCCTGCATTCATATCAGTGCAGTAAGGACATCAGTACCTGCAGTGCTTGTTAAAATACAGATTACTAGGCCTGCCTCATTTCTACTAATCAAAAGCTCAGGGGGTGGGCCCTGTGGAAAACTCCCTGGGTTCTAATGCACACAAAAAGTTGAGAACCCAGGACCTCTGATCCAGGCTGGGAGGAGACTCTCTGGGGCCAGACATGCACTTGAGCCAGCAGAAAAATCTGCTGGGCTCCTGCCTGTCCAGCACTGCCCTTTGTGAGACTCTCATCCAGTTCTGATTGCCCACAGGCAGCCTCCAAACCGGCCTGGCCAGGGAGGAGCATTTTCCCTTCTCCCAGCATGTTAAGTGCACTCACATAAGCTCGCTCTGCCACTAAGAGGACAAGGTGGAGGAAAGTATTGGGTTTATTATATCCTTGATAGAACTGTAGCCTGAGTCACCGCAATTTCTTTTAAGAGTATCACATAAAGAGATTAGCTGTCTAGCAGAGGGATTAGGTTTATTTTGTGTCTCTCCAGAGCGTAGATCCGAGACCAAACTGGTGAAAGCTACAGGAGGTCATTTGGGCTCAGGGCAAGGAGGAATTTTTTAATTCCACAGCTTGTCAAAAATTTGAAAGGGCCCGCCTTGTGAGGCAGTGAGCCTACCTCCACCTCAAGTGTCTGAACACAAAGAAGCTTCATAAATACTCTAGGAGGCTTTGGTTCTCAGAGCAAATTAGTTGTAGGGAGTCACTAGTCAATCTGGATCTCAGAAAGAACCATTTTGTTTAAAAGGGGAATTTAGCTCTCAATCTATATTTATAATTTTCATAAACTTAGCCTAAGGTGGCAGATCCTTGAAGTCAAAGTCTAGAATCTGAATCTATCTAGATAATTTTTTAGTGATTGTATTGTCTCTAGTAACACCCCCTCCCGCAATGGGTGCTAATAGGTGGTGCAGTGTGTGTGTGAGGCAGCAGAGGGAAGTTGCTGGGCCTGTGCCCTGGGCTGGACACACAAGAAAGAGATCTGTTATCAAGAGGATCTGAGAACCATGAACACATGAACTAACTAATTTTACAGAGCAAAGCTCATATGGGCAACCAGCTATCAAGATTGGAGGGTGTTCAGTTCTATTTACTGGGTGATTTATTGGGATGGGGGGAAGAAAACCTATTTTCTAGTCTATTCAT
Source organism: Hippopotamus amphibius kiboko (assembly GCF_030028045.1). Classification (NCBI taxonomy): domain Eukaryota; kingdom Metazoa; phylum Chordata; class Mammalia; order Artiodactyla; family Hippopotamidae; genus Hippopotamus; species Hippopotamus amphibius. The sequence continues at coordinate 4,355,428 of NC_080193.1, read as the reverse complement.
TTCTGTCCTTAATAATAAGGGAATGAGTAAACACAAGTTCATCAAGGAGCTGGTAGTTCAGTGAAAAGAAGGAAAGCTTAGACCCCGAGCTGGGGAGGCTAAGCTGTGGCACACTGGCCATTCCCTCACCCTGACCGTGCCTGGGTTACCAGTGTGCTTACAAAGATCAGCTACAGATAGCCTGGAAACTGGGACATTGTTAAATTAAGATTTATGTAGGGGAAATCTGACTTTGGCTGTCTGGGGTTTTTCTGTCTTTACAGAAAATTGGTCTAGGTGGAAAGAGACAGGTTAGGCTCGTGACTGCCACCAGCCTTTGAAGCCAGGCACCGAAACCACACCTTCATTTCCCTTCTCATAGTTCCCTCTGGTGTCTGGGTTCTTTCATTCTCCAGCTCACCTCTACCAGGAAGAGAATGGAAATGCTCACCAGTGTCAAAGTTACATTCACACAAGTTCAAAGTTGTGTATGTGTTTTTTTAAAAATAACACTAACCATTAGAGCCAGTTTTCAGCGTGTTTTAAACTTGTCAATTCACGGTTTCAAACCCAATAGTACTGGAACCTGAGAGATTTCCACAGATTCTTATAGAAAAATAATTCTCAGTTGAAATAACCATCAGTCAGAAGGAAGACCCAGATGATAAAATGAGACTTAACACACCATGCTTGTTAAGTTAAGGCGAGGTCCTCCCATGTACAAGGCTAGATTCCATACGAGCGAGGAAATGCCTTTGTTTCCCCCAAATGTACCCCCGTTAGAAATTATTAGTTTATATATATATATATATATATATATATATAGAAAAAGGTAACATCTTCAATGTGATTGTGCGTTTGTGTAATGAGGCCCTGGCTGGGGCTTGCTATGCAGTTTTCAGTTTCGGCAGAGGATAAGGGCCTTAATTAACTGGCTCTTTGGTTACACAATGGTAAAGCCAAGAGCCTATCCAGAAATGAAGAGACTTGAGGTGTTAATCACCTCATATCACTTCCCCTTGGGTGACTCCATCTCTGCAAATAGTGTCTACCTTCTGGGAGCGTCAAAGTCATTGAGACTGACTCTTGGAGGTGGTGGGCTCACAGGTTACTACTGGCTGACTGTGGCGGGTGGCGGAGGGTAAACTGATCCTTGCAACCTAGCTGGAAGCTGCACGTGAGATTTGCTCCATAGGGGACCCTAGGAACAAGTCTCACTGAACAGCTTCGTCTGGTCTCAACTGTATCATGAGGTTCAGCAGTATGAGGGTTTCCCCGTGGCGGGAGTGGCGAGGCAGGCTGATTCAGAGAGCTAAAAACACCTAAGGCAGACTGGTGGGGGGCGGGCATGGACCATTCCTTGGGGACTCAAATACTCAGGACAGAAACCTGGTATAAGAGTGGAGTTCGTCACTTGGGTATCGCAGGACTCCTGAAGCCTGGAGACGTCTGGGGCATCTGGATCCCATGTGGATAATTACTAACCGCCTCTAGGATAAGGAGGCAAGCTTAGGTTTTCATCTTTTTTGTGAGCAAGGTCGTTAATGAAAAGGCTAGGTTGCTGGCTGCAGAACCTGGCTGCCGTTTTCTGGACAGGTTATTTCCCTGCTCTAGCCCTCGGATTATTCAGTCTATAACGTGGATAATAGTGGTCCCTACCTAGTGACACAGTTGTGAGGATTAAGCCAGGCGATTCAAGCTAAGCTCCCAGTGTGCACTTAGCTCAACAGATGTTCATCACTTTTGCCATTATTTTCAACTCGTGGCACATCCCCTTCCTCGGTCTCAGGAACTCAGAGTCCCTGTGCTGCTTTCTGTCTACCCCGAGACCCTGCGTCAACACCCTCTCCAGGAGTGGGCTGGGACCTGATCCACGCTCCCAACTGCTTCTGCTCTCGGCACCCTCCCCACTCCTTTCCCTGAATAGAAACTCCCTTTCTCTCAAGACAGTTTGATGGAAGGAAAGCATCAGATTAAGCTTAATGTGCTGCCCTCCCACATCTGCATTTTAAAACAAGCTTGTTTATAAGAAAACTGAATCTCAGGTAGAGAATACGATATGAGAAGAGACTGAATAAACAGAGAAGAAGAGAGTCTAAGGAGAACTTCATAGCTGTCTCCAAATGTATGTGAGGCTGTCAGAAAATGTGGGAACCACAGACCCAATCTGTGTTGTTCCAAAGACAGAACACAGACCCAGTAGGAAGAAGTTGCAGGGAGGAAGGTTTGGGCTCAAGATATTGAAGACTTTCTTCCCTGTGCAAGGTGCCTGGCACATGGATTGTAATGTTTTCCTTAGCAATTAGAGCTGCCAGCCCACGGCTACTTTTTTTTTTTTTTTTTTGAATGAGTGAATGAGTTTTATTTGGAGTTTTGATTTTTTGGAAATGTTAACAAATTCTTTTTAATCTCTAATTTTTATTTTTACAGTTTCATGATTTACCACAGAGCAAATACCTAAGTATCTACCACTCATTCAAGAAATAGATCACTGAATTCCCTGGAGGTCCAGTGGTTAGGACTCGGTGCTTTCACTGCCATGGCTGGGGTTCAATCCCTGGTCAGGGAGCTAAGATTCCACAAGCTCCGCGGCACGGCCAGAAAAAAAAAAAAAAAAAAAAATCATTGCCAGCATTCCAGAAATTGCCTTTTTACCTCTAGCAAAGTGCTACTCCTCTCTTCCCCACAAAAGTAAGCACTATTCTTTGACTTTTTATCCGTAACTGCTTCTGGCTGTAATGAGTTCCCCATCACTAGAGGTGTTTAAGCTGAGTTGTCCAGGATGTTGCTCTTTGGATAAGAATTGAATCAAATGAATATTGAGGTCTCTCCTAGCTGTAAAATTCTATGACCCTGTTATTAAAGATAGAATTTCAACAGAGATATTTTGGAGAAAAGGAACATTTTATAAATCCTTTTCCCTAAAGGCAGTAGAGTGAAGTGGTTAAAGCTGAGGGTTCTAGAGTTAGGCACTGCCTGGGTTCAAACCCTGGTCGTCCTACTTACCAGCTGTGTGACTCTGGACAAGTTCTTTGCTCTCTCTGTACTTCAGTTTCCCCATCTGTAAAATGAGAGCCATAATAGTGTCTCCATCACAGAATTATCATGAGAACTAAGTGAGTTAATACAGGTAAAGCACTTCGAAGACTACCTGGCACAGAGTCAACGCTCAATATATGTTAGTTGTAAGTGATTATCTGATACCCTTGCCATTCTGCAGCTTTTTATGTCTTTTCAGTATGAGGAAGGAAGTCCCTTCTACCATAATTGACCCTGACCTTGTTTTTTCCTAAATCATATGCCAGCCATGGCCACTGTAATTAACCAGTGCATTTTCTATCTCCGGCAAGCAAGCTTTAAAGCTAAACAAGCAGACAGGGCCTGCGACACACAGCGTATGAAGGATCGGCTGATGAAACACTCATGGCTGTGTGGACACCTTACCCCTGCTGCATGCCTGGCAAGTGGGGGGTGCCCAGTAAATATTTGTTGAATGAATAGATGAACTTAGCAGGGTTCTTATTATTTCCTACACTACATTTATTTATTTTTGATTTGGTAATTTCATTCACATGACTTAAAATTCAAAAGGAACAAAAGGCTATATAGAGAAACACATCCCTTTCACCCTGTCCCCAATTCCCCTCCCCATAGGTGACTAAGATAACCACCTTCTCATATGTCTTTCTAGAGCTATTTTAGGCATAAATAAGTAAACATACGAGCATATGCATGTTTGTTTCCTCCCCTCCTTCTTAAACAAACTGCCACATACACTGTGCCAGGTATGTTTATCGATGTGGTCACAGAAGGCGGGGGTGAACATGGGTGCACTAAGGAGGAATTAGAGAAGAAAGAGCTCAGAGACAGAGAATCAACCAGGCAACTTTTGCATCAACCCAGATGTAAAGTGATTAGGGCCTGGGCTAGTGTATTAAAGGGGATAATCAGGGAAAAAGTTGTTTGAGTGGGTCTCTCTCTTTTTTTTTTTTAAGCTTTACACCAGGGTAACCGCCACCACAATCAAGATATAGAGCGTTTCTGTCACCCCCAGAAGTTCCTTCATGTTCCTTTGTAGCTGTGCCCCTCCCTGGGCCCACACACCCACTCCTCTGCTTTGTCAGAGTTTTTCAGCTTCTGTGTTTCAGGCCTACGTGGTGTGGCGGGACCTCCACTCAGCAGAGCTAATCACAGTATTAGTCAACATCAGTGGCACTTGTTCTGGGCCGGGCGGTCTCTCTACTGAGCACTCACTCTTATTCACTTAATCCCCTCCACAACCAAAGGAGACAGATCCTGCTGTTATCTCGATTTCTGATGAGACATCTAAGATGCAGAGAAGTGAAATCACTTGCCCAGGGTCACACAGCTAGTAAACAGCAGCGCAGGAATTCTGAGTCTAAAGCAATATGAAAATAATCAAGAAACTATTCAAACTCCAACAGAAAGACTTCATGACTATTTACCCAGATCAAGGAAGGGGGGTAAAAATCCTTCGCAGGTTAATATAGGATGGATTTGTCCAGCAGCCTTCGAGTGTGCTTTACCTGGCTGGTAGCCCTTCTTCACAGACATTAGTCAGTCAGCAGACAGTTTCATTCCCTCACCTTCAGTGTGCACACCCTCCACGCTGCTTTCTTCTAAGAAATTACAACATTCAGAACTATCGCTTTATGTTAAAGAACTGGTGTGGTCAGGGTATTACTGAGAAGACAGCTATCTCTGACTATCTACCGGTCCCAGAATATGCATGTCATTCTGAAACCACAAGGAATGTGGTTAAGTCCCCTGGTCATATCTCTCAACAAAGATTTATCTGTTTCACTGTTGTCTCCAAAGAGCTTTCCTCCTGGCCTAAGATGTTAAGTCACAGTGATGTCTACTAATGGGCCTTCCCTAAAGAGACGTCTATTAAAGGAATTGATTACATTACAGGTTCAGAAACTTCCCAGCATAATGAAATGGCTCCCCAGATGTAACTGTCTGAGAAAGAAACCATCGGTCTGAATCCTGAGACAAGTTCCTATAAAGTGAGAGGCGACTTTGCCCAGATAACCACCGACCCTAGGAGAAACAGGATAGTGAAACTGTTAACAATGAAACCAATTTTCACTCACTGATGGGGTTTTATTAAATATAGATCCTATTTTTCCAAAAATTTCAAGTTCTTTATTACCACCTCTTATTTGAGACCTATGTTTGCCACTTATTAATATTGCCAATTAACCTTAAAATGCAATTTTAATGTGTTTTTTTTTTCAAGTAAGAAAATAGTTCTCTCCAGTCAACATAGAGTAAAAGATAATGGACTTAGGATGAATTATGTGGCATCCAAATTCAAGAGAAGGTGGTAGAATTATCCTTTCTGGAGGTCTAGGTTGGTCTCAACACAGGGCTGCCTAAAGCCTGGGGAGTAATTAGATGACTTTCTGATCTCTTATTCCTCTGCACTTACACTGTGTTTACATTGTCTTTACAACGTGTTTACACATTCCTCTGTGTTTACACATTCCTCTGTGTTTACACTGTCCAAATCTCCAGAAATGACAATAACAGAAAAAGATAATGGCAGAAGATTAACTGTAGTGCTCAGGATTGTGCTAGTTGCTGATAAACCATCAATTTTTTGGTTTCTAGGTAGACTGAGGAGGGTGGCTCAGGGTAGTGTGATGTGGAGAACTGGCTAGCGATGTGTCAGTCAAAGTCTAGGCTTTCATCTTAATCTTGGTTCTCATACTTTATTTCTGGACAAGTCGTTTATCTCCTCTCTTCTTCTGTTTCATTAGCTGCAAAATGCCGACAGTGACCCACCTAGGGCTTGTAACAGCCAGGAGGGAGAAGCAAGGAGAGGTGACAGCCCACTCTAAATCCGCCCTGGTGCCTGGAATCCCTCTGTCTGGGCTCTGGGGTAGTTTGGAGGAGGAAAGAGAGCTCCCCGGGGGGCCCAGCCCATTCACCAGTGGTTCTAGAGAAAGCCCGGTCCCAGGAGCCAGGGGAGACCTCACCAAGCCTCTGGCCCCTCCTCCAGACATTGAGGTTACTGTTGAGCAAAAGTGAGATTTATCTGAACCTAGTCTACAGTCAACTGTAACAGGGGCTTCACTTGGAATGAACTTAGCTTTAAGGCTGGGGCCCAGGGGAAAGGGTTTTTTTAAGTATTATTATTAATGAAACTCATTTACAGTTACATTATACATAGAACAGTCATTTGCATGCTATAAGCTCTTTAGGAGATTATGGTGGTGACATACCGGCAAAGTGACTTTGGAAAGTTACAGAAGTTGCAAGATGATTAAACACCTTTCACTATCTTGCTATTGTTTGGATTTTAAGTGTTTCTTAGAATGGGCAAGCTACATAAAATCTAACCCAGTTCTAGCTAAAAGTCTAACAGTTCTGATGGAAACTGTTAAACCAATTCTGCAACCAAAAGACAAACAGCTTAAAACTGCCAGGTATCAGTATTATTGTAATATTCCCTTTATCAAAAATCTATAACTGAAATTTATAGGTAAGAATTTACAGTAAGCAGCAGGTACTTGGAAACTTGTCAGTTAAGGTTTCCCCTTAGAGAAGAACTTCTGCTGTAAGCTTTTTAACCCTCTAAGATCAGGGAAAAAAAAGAAAAGAAAAAACTTTCACAATTAGTTTCTAAGGAAATTATAAAAAAGTCATAACAACTAAGAGAAAAGTTTTAGATTGTCATTTCCAATAGGACATAACCTCCTAAAGAAAAAAACCAACCTGTATTTTTGGTTTTTTTGGAGAGGGCTGTATATAAATAACAATCAAAATCGGTATTCTTGATATATTTCTAAAGAAAATAGTTAACTAAATCACTTTAAAGTGACTTCATTTCCTGCTGCTCCCCCAACCTCCTCAAAATTGAGAATACAACAAATATTTGCATAGGTTTATTATTCACATTTAATCATGAATAATTCACTTGTACAGACAGCTGGGTAAACAAGAGATCTGGAGTTTCCTTTTTCTAGAATATTTTTCCCTTGGCTGAAAGGAAGCAGCATCAATGTGGTTTTACATGGTTTTCAGTACCATCCTGTCCTCCCTCCCTCAAGCAGGAGGCATCCTATCTTTTAAGCATTTTTCTTTTTTCCTTTCCCATTTCTTTCTGTCAGTTCTTGGGCTACACCTCACAAACACATTTTTTTTTTTTTAATTATGAAATGAAAAATGAGCTCCACCACTTAGCAATTTGGTCTGCAAGACATCATCAAGTATACGTTCACGGACCTGCTTTTCTCTCAGTGTTGGGAAAAGATCCTCCCCAGGTCATTCCTGTCTTGACAGTAGATCCTTCACCTTCTATCAGTCATTAGCAATTTCACAGTTGACTACCACAAAGCCGGCTCTCATTTCCCTCTGCTCCTCCCAGGCCTACGTGAGGAAGTGAAGCACGTATCACTGCACACAGGTTTACCCAGGGCATTTCAACCTTGGACAAGGGGGCATAATGTACCAAAGGTCAAGGATCCTTCCAGTTCTGTGAACGTCACCAACCAAACTGTGATCGTATAACTTGTGGTTTAGGAGAGAATTAGGCTGGCTGTAATTCAGTTATGACCAAATTGAGGGGATGGGGAGGGAGGTCACAGTATACCCTTGGGAAATCCCTGCTCTTTGTCATGACCTGGCAAATAACTTTAAGAATCTTAGCCACCCAGCAGATGCCACGCATCCACCCTAACTGCATTAGTTGAGGACAAACGTAGGCACAGGGATATACGTATCCTCTCTTCAGCAATACGCATCATAAAACATGAACGCCATAGAAGTATGGCCAAGAGCATTCCAGAGAAAAGTAACCGCAATTTAACTACATTAAAAATTACTGTGTTCTTCATTGAACAAAAGAGCTTACCATGTGCTAGACATTTCCTAAGCACTTTACACACACAAACTCTTTAATTCTTATAACAACCCTATGAAATAGGTATTGGGTTGGCCGAAAAGCTCGTTCGGGTTTTTCCATACCATCCTACGGGAAAACCTGAATGAACTTTTTGGCCAACCCAACACAATCCTTATCCCCACTTTACAGATGAGGGGAATGAGGCACAGAGAACTCAAGTCATTCATTTCATGTCACTACGGGAAGTGGTGGGGCCAGGACTCAAACCAGGCAGTCTGGCTCCAAAGTCTGTGCTTTCAATCACCACGCTGTAGTATGAGTATAAATACCTGCTTACGTAAAAAGTTGAAAAAAATAAGAAAAACATGAAGAAAAAAAATTACCCACAGTCCCACCACCCATTCTCATCTATTTTCTATGCACAGTTATGTATATATGTGTGTGTGTGTATATGTGTATATAAAAGCCATTAATTTAGTGGAATTTCTCATCGTCCCCCCCACCTTCAATTAGCTGTGCCTTAGGAACACTGTCCCATAGAAAGATATTACTTTGACTGAACAATCAAACAATTTTCTGAGTCTACTTGGTAAATGCCAGCCCAGTCAAGTTTGGAAGCACTCAGGATTGGTGGGGTGGAGTAGGGAGCTGCCAATTTAGTAGAGGCCTAATTTCCCCAAATTCAAAGAGCTTCCCTGAAAACAGGCTCAGCATGACTTCTTTTAAGTGACCTGAAAAAATGTGTTGTGTCTAGCAACATAGCGTGACTTTTCCCTTCAAAGCATTTCACGTTATGTCCACTTCATATTGTTCAGCTTCCTTAGGGGCGGGGCAGGGGGAGTGAGTCTGGGTGCAAAGAAAAATGTAGGCTAGTCAACAGGAAACCTGAAGTCCTTGATACAGCACAGTGGCCTCTAATCACACCCTGGCATAGCTGCTTTCTCTTTCTTTGACAGGTGTTGCAAAAAGAATAAGAAATGTTTGAAAGAACCATTTGCCTGGTAAACAAAGCTGTTATTAAAAACTGGTGTTATACACCAAGACATTGAAGAGCAGTCTCTGAAGCCAAGACAGTAGTGGTCATTGCTATGATGGGTGACAGCTTTAGGTCAAGTCACGTGCCATCCCATCAACAGAAAGAGAGGGAAACAGCACAGCTATGTGCCGACCTAACCTCAAAACCTCTCAGGAGCACAAGGAAATTGGCTTGAAAAGCCTGCTTCTCCTGTTTTTTCCTCCTTGTTAATTGAAGTTCTAGCTCTAACTAAAGTGGCAGAAACAGAAAACCATATTCAAAAGGGGAAGTCAAAGAATGACCCCCGTTTCCGAAAAAACACAGCTGCATCGATCCTCACTCTTTCCTTGAGCTGTTTCACCCATTTGCAGGTGAGGCAGTGGAGAGCAGGGCCAAGGGCCAAGCTTTTCAGAGGGCCCTCTCTGGGAATTACTTTCATATGCACAGAAATTTCCACAATAAGTACCTTCTGGAATTTGCATACAACAGAGTTACTCTTCCAAGCTTCCTGTCCAATGTTCTAACTAGAGTTGTGCTACAGGAAAATCAGGTAAGTATCTCAACTGCTAAGTCAAACTTGCCTTTTTCTGGAAACTAGAACTCACTAACTTGAGCCCCTAAATCCAGCGCCCCACCCCCATCTTCCCTTTAAATTACCTTTTACCCATAGTCACTGGTCCTAGGTCCCCTTGGAGCTGTTGAGGCAGGAGCTGTCCGAAACTTAAGATGCAATACCAGGCAGCCAAATGGATCAAGTGAAATTTTTCTTTGACCCTAAAACTAAGGTCAAATCTGTGTTCTCTTTCTTTCCGCTGCAAGTGTTTTGAAAACTAGTTCTACTTCTTCCTGTCTGCGTCTTATAATCCCTGGGGAATGACAAGGCATTGGGACTAAACCAATTAGCTCTTCTAACCAACAGCCTGCTAGGGATGGAGGGTCACCACTTCTCCCAGATCGCACAGCGCCTCCTTCAAGGGAGGGGTTGATCTGGGGTGAAATGAGAGGTGAGGACCACACTTACAACCTGTCTCTGAAGAGGACCTGAGCAGATCACCACCACAACGCAGGACAACACAGAGCTCGCCTTTACGTGGGATTTACAGAGTGCCTCCAACGTATATCACTTCTTTCAAGTTTCACAACTGTCTCGTGAGGTAGGTAACAACCACTGCCCACAGCCCGGAGAGACTGCATCGGCTGCCCCGGATCACCCCGTTCACATAGGACCTGGGTCTGAGGGCTGCAAGGCGTGCATGGTAGCCTTGCTCTCCCCGCCCTCTGTCTCCTTGGTCCACACCTTGTCCAGCTGAATCCAGGGCTTTCACTGCAGCCAAAGGCTGTCTTTCTCTAAGGTATGCTGATCAGTTAAATGATTCTGTTAAACAGTCAACATCTGGTCTTGGTGTCCCTCTACCTCATCCTGAAGCCTCCTCTCCTACGACCCCTGCTGCCTCCATTCTCCCAGGACTCCCTGAGGTAGCACCCCAGGCCTGCCCTCCTGGATGCCCACTTGGGCCTTGAACTTAGACCTTTTCTCCCACAGTTAAACCCATTGACTATGCATCTCACCTCTCCAAGCCCTACGAGGGGGGCAATTTGTGCTAAGAGACTACGCGCAGGCAACGGTATAACATTCTAATACATCAACCTCCCCACCCCCCGCGACCACCTGCTCGCCCTGTATGTTTGGAAAAGTAACTCAGCCCTCCCCACCCCCCCGAATTTCACATGCAAAGTGGAGGTGATAGTTCTTTACAAGTACAGATCACGTGAAATCACTCAGAATGCTATATAAGTCAACTGAATTCCTCCCCTTCCCCTCAACCCTTCTTTCTCTCCTAAAGCATCCTCTCTCACCCAGGTTACAGGAGCAGCCCTCCGACCAGACTCTGCCTCCAGACTGGCCCCACCACTCACTCTCTACCCTGGCTGAAAGAATCCTTCCAGAGAAGAAGTATGAACAGATTTCTCCCACCTAAAACCTCCAGCGGCTCCCCAGGGCCTCAGAGTCAAGTCCAGACTCCCCAGCTCGGCCCACACACCCTGCACCCTCGGCCCTTGCTCACCTCACCAGCGTCCCCGCGCTCAGCACCCAGCGTGTGCCACGCGCGCCTCTACCTCCAGGGCGCTGGGCAGGCTGTTCGCCTACAACACGCTCTCCCAGTGGCCTTTCTCATTTCTATTCATTCTTTAGTTCAAGCATCATTTCCTCCCGGAACTCCTCCTGAGTTGGGTCAGATGCCCTCCCCGTGGCCCTGTGCTGTCCTTCCCAGCTGGGCACCTGGAATACACTGTAACTGCCAGGCTGCCCACCCCTCGCTCGCTCTTAGCTCTCCGGGGGCTGGAACCACGCCGGCCCCCAGCCCCCTCTCCTGACTCAGGGCAAGCAAGAGAGGAGTGACTATTCAACCTGGCACCTTTCCTGAAACACAGAAAACGGTCAATTTTTTAAGTATGTTACTCTTACTTGAAAGTATTTGCATTTCAAAATGCCTAGCCTTTTCTTTGCCTCTCAAAATCCACTCAGCCTTCAATGCCTTATCCCAATAAGAGAGTAACTTTGGAATATGAAGTCTAGCCAGTGAATATAGTAGTATTTTTTAATCTAAAGGGAAAAGGGGGGTGGGGGACTCCTGTAATATTATAAGGTAAATTAGTGTTAATACTTCTATGGCATATTCATACAAATACCTCAATTTATTCCTATAATACTCTTACGAATTAGACTCATATTTTACAGGATACATTAGTTATAACTTTACAATTGCAAGTGGCAGAAACCATCCTGAGTTAGCTTAAGCAAAAAAAAAAAAAAAAGAGAAGGAGAGTTTGTCATACCTGTGCAGAGGTGGAACCCAAGGCTTACAGTCAGAGGTTGGAAAGGGATCAGAGCTAGAAACTGCAAAGCCTTTAGAAACCCACGGTTACTGGGGTCTTTCTTCTGCTTCTCTCCGCACATACAACCCATTCTTCTCTCTCTTCATAATGGTTCTTTCTGATACCCAGTCCATTGGCCAAAGATGGCTGCCCATGGTCCAAGGTCAACAGTCACAGGCCCGGCCACATGGGGAGGCTGACAGGCTGCCCCTTGGATCCAGGCCCAGGTCCTCAGTGGAGAGGGTCTGATGGCCCAGCTGCGTCGGGGAGGGGGGAGCGTTGACCACAATGACTGGGAGGGGTGGGAACCACACGGCACAGGTGCCCATTCTCCTGACCCTGTGGCAATGAGGAGGGGCTAGGAGGGGAGGAAAGTGCCCACAGAAAAGGGTCCCCTATGAAGAGGTTAAGGGAATCATCTGAGAGCAAATGAGGCCTAGACGGAGCCAAAATGAGAGAACAGGTGTCAGACACTAGCTTTGCCCAAAGGTCTACAATCACGTTTTAAAATCAAGAATCAGAAATACCAAGATTAGGCAGAATTATGACATATGGACCAAATATGCATTCTATAGCACGCACATGACACTAAATGTAGGTACTAAATGCCCGTTTACAGAAATGGCCTGTCGGCAGTGTGGCAAGAAGGACACTCAAAACTCTATGGAAACCTTTTGCTGGAGCTTAAAATTACATTAAAACAACCTTAAGTTAAATTCCAAACAAGAGAATTCAAAACCAATTAAGTTTATAAAACAATCATGCTTAAAACTCAAGAGTAATTTCAAAAACACATTCAGTAATGCATTTAATTTTAAGAGAAGTGATTTTTAATATTGATCCTATTGGCTTTAAATTTGCTTTTAAGAATTCTTCCGACACTTAGAGGCAAAAGAGAGAAAGTAAGTAGAGGTGGGGACCTGCCCTGAATTTCCTCCTAGCTGTGGGCCTCGCACGCGTCCACCTGGGAGTCCCCACTGTTCCTCTATGAAACCCTGGCTTTCTTCTGAGCAAGGGTGCTGCCCTGTTGGGAAAAATCTGTGATCTAGCCCAGATGCAAGAATGAGGCCCAGAGCCCTAGTTCTCAAACTTGAATCTAGAAAAACACCTGGGGAGCTTTTTAGAAATACAGATTCTCAGGCTCTACTCCCAGAGACCAGATCCGAGGAGTCTGAGACCCTCCCAGGCAGCCCGGCAGGTTCTGACACAGGGGCTCCTCCAACCCGCTTTGGCGGGAGCCATCGGTCCTAGGTCACTAGCTGCAGAGCCAGAACTGAGACCCAGGCCTCCTGATGTCCCGTGCAGTGCTTTTCCCACCACACGCCATCGACTCTCCAACTCTCCAATTGTTAAAATACAGACTTCACTATCTTAAAAAAGCAGAATCAAACAACAATGAATGAATAAACAAAATGTGGTATATACATACAATGGAATATTATTCAGCCTTAAAAGGGAAGGAAATTTTGACACACACCACAACAGGGAGGAACCTTGCAGACTCTATGCTAAGTGAGATAAGCCAGTCACAAAAGGACATCTATGGTATGATTCCACTTATACGAGGTAACTTAGAGCAGTCCAAATCATAGAGGCAGAAAGTAAATGGTACTTTTCAGGGGCTGCGGGAGAGAGGAGTGGGTACAGTTTTAGTTGGAGAAGATGAAAAAGTTCTGGAGATGGAAGCTGGTGACGGCTGCACAACAATTGCGAATGTACTTATTGCCACAGAACTGTATACTTAAAAATGGTCAGGACTGTAAAATTTTATGTTGTATCTATCTTAGCACAATTTTTTTAAAAAGCAATCAAAATCTTCTCTGCCCTGCAAGCAGATTTCATGTACCATTCTGTGGATGGGAAGACATGTACAAATCAGCTGGCTTCTGGATGTTACGGGCTCCCAACTGCTTCACTTGTGTGCCTTCAGCCACCCCCAGGATGGTCCTCTCTTGCCGTCACTCCCATGGTGCTGCCCTTTGATGCTGCTGTGAAGTTCTGCGTCAGCACCTGCTCAAGCCTCAGCCAAACCTGCTAACACCTGCTGAGGGGTGACAGAGGCCCTAAGGTCACGGAGGCTCACCCCAGAGGAAACGAGGGACGGAAAAGTGGAGGCTGGAAGGAAACTCTGGAAACGGTGACAGTGGTCCCGAGCTGAAGGCCAGGGAGCCTCTAATGTGGCCTTTCTCGAGAACCGCTGTAAGCATCGCAGTTTCCTAGGAATATGGATGAAGGTGGTGAAGTACGGGGTGGAGATCACTGGAAAATAGGCTTCCTGCTGCCTGCGCAGACTTTCAGACCTTCCTCTCACGAGGCTCAGCCTGACCTCGCGTGAAACCCTCTCCCAACAAGCTGAGCGGATCGCGTTGACCACTGAAAACCAGCGTCCACTTATGCCCAGAGGCTAGCCCTTCACTGGAGCTGCAGCCTAAGCTGAACGACCAGTTGCGGAGAAGGTATGAGAAAGGCGAAAGCCGAAAATCCACCTGTCGTAGGTCCCTGACGATAGCTGGGAACCCAGATTCCATTCTCAGTGGAGAAAGGGGGCATGAATTGCCTTGAGCAAGAAAGGAGAGTGAGGAAGGAGGGAAAAAGAAACAGGGGAGAGGTCAGGACTGACACCGGGGTGAGTTTCCTCTCCCTGCCCTGAGTTCACGTGGTGGTCGTAAATTCACCGTGTCGGGCAATTTCCCAAACGTTTGGGGAAGTTACTCATGAAGAAGCAGCCACCTCCAGACAGCTCGTTGGGAAATGTGGAGAGTCAGTGCCTGGGTGGTTTTCATGCTAATCTGAGATGTATTAAGGCTTGGAAAGCAAGCAGCAGAGAGGGTTTTGTAAGGCGAGTCATCGGCATTTTAACAGGAAGGAAAGTTTCTGGTCTGAAGGTGGCCCCAGGGGACGGGGAAGGGGGGTGCGGAGGCTCCTTTTGTGAGTGGAGTGGCAGAATCACTCCCTTCTGAGCCCCCTCCCCTGTCGGGTACGAGGTTCTCGATTGCAGCTGAGAGGAACAGAGCTCCATGATCTAGAAGAGCTAACTTGCCCCGCACAAGCCTGGTGTGACGTGTATCAGCACCCTGGCCAGGCGCTGCTGCTGCTGGGGGCTGCTGAACAGGTGGATTTTGCTTTACAACACTGACTTCTTCCAAAGTTAGAAGGAAATTAAACGTTGTTTTAAATCTACAAAGGTAGGGAAAGTAAGCCTACTAGAAACCTTTCATAAATCTAAATGTTTCTGAAAGGTGAGCAAACACCTCTGAAAACATTTTGTACGTCGCTCTGAATTCTGACGCGTCTCCTTTGCCACTGCAACATTCAGGATGTTGTAAATGTTGTAGTTTAATCATCTGTCACTGCCTATCTTCATCTCCCGGAATGTTCCATCAACCAGATTGGTTTCTCTTAGTCGATGATCCAATAAGTCTATAGCTTCCTTGGGACTTGACAATGTATCAATGCTTTACCAAATTTTCCTTTTACGAAAAAGAAAAAAAAAACCCTAAATAAAATTTCCAAAGACACTGGAAGGCCATCTGGCCCTAGATCATAGCTTAGGCTGAAGTTCCAGTGAAGGACTAGTCTCTGGGCATAAGTGGACGCTGGTTTTCAGTGGTCAACTCAATCCACACACCTCATTTGGAGAGGGTTTGGTGCAAGGCCAGGCGGAGCATCACAGAGGGAGATCTGAAAGTTTGCCCAGGCGGCAGCAGCAAGCCCTGAGGAAGGATGCAGTTAACGAATTCCACAAGGACCCAGAGCATAGAGAGGCCTGGAATGTGGAGGGACCGTCCCATTGGAGGGGGGCCCTTTCCAGCTAGCTCTTGAGGGGAGGTCGGGGTCTGGATACTCAGAGTCGGGCAGGAAAATACTTTCCTACTGAGGTGTGAGGCTAGAGGTACATTTGGGGACAGAAAATGGACCCATGTGGCAGGGTTTCCGGAAAGGTTAGATCCTGGAAACGTTTCAGAAGAAATTAAGAATTAAAGGTTTGTAAACACTTATGAGAGCACAGTAATTGTTAGGAATCACTAAGCATGGATTCACTAAGAACTAGTCATTTCCTGTTTTTTATACGATTACTAGACTGGTAAACTAGAGGGTATTGTCAAAGGGATTCTTGCCATTGGCTGGAAATTTCTATGGTCCAGGAGTGGAACAGAAGGCCCTGAGTTCTAACCTGTATCTCATTTCAGCAGGGCACCTGACATAGCTGGGCTCAGTGAGATGCTGGTCAAGAGCGTGGTTTCTATGGGAGAACACTCATCCCCAAAAGCAGCTGGTGATGGACTGATGGTTGGATGGAGGGCAGGCTCCAGTACTGACAGGGGTTCCATGTTTGGCCCTTTCTTCTATCTGTATTTGCCAATGGCATAGGGAAACACACATGCTGCATCTATCAGAGTTTCAGTCATATACAACTGGAAGGGGGACTTCCCTGGTGGTCCAGTGGCCTTTAAGACTCTGTGCTCCCAGTGCAGAGGGCCTGGGTTCAGTCCCCGGTTAGGGAACTAGATTCCACATGCCGCAACTAAAGCTCCTGTACAGGACAACAAAGATCCCACGTGCCACAGCTAAGACCCAAAGCAGCCAAGTAAATAAATATTTTTTTAAAAGCTGCAAGAGAAAATAAACGTATTCATTGATATATCAAAAAACGGTCTTTGGGGACTAGAATGATGTCAAAAATAAGCAGCGGAAACACAAGAGGTATTAAGCGTACAGTGCTGCCTCCATTATCAAAAAATCAACTTAAGATGCAGATGGAGATGTATGTCTCAGCAACAGTTGATGCAAGAAGAGACGTAGGGCTTTTATTTCACCGCAAGGGACCTAACAGTGCAATGTTCTTGGAAGAAAGGACTGTATTTAGGAAGCATCTAGTGTCTACGTATTCTCTGATTCAACAAATCCTTATTTAGCAGCCCCGACACGTCAGGCACTAGCTTGGGCAGTGAACACACAGGAGGACAAGACAGGTGGTGTCCCTGCCCTCATGCAGGCTGTAGTTTACTAGGGAAAAGAAGTAAACACAAATAAATAAATAATCACTGAATCGTATGACAGGTCTAGCAGGACAGAAATGAAGGTTGGAAAGAGTGTGGTGCGGGATGCAGTCACTTTTCCTGGGGTGGTCAGGGCAGGCCTCTCTGGGGAAGTAGCACTGAAGCTGAGGCCATATGAAGGGGAAAGGGAGGCAGGGTGATGGAACATTCCAGGCAGGACAGGGAGTTCACTGGCCCTGACCATGGAAGGAGCTTGGCATGCTCCCAGAACCTAAAGCCCAGTGAGCCTTGTCCATATTCATGGCCCCCAAGATCCATTCTCCCTTTCCTCCGGGGTGATGGGTGCTGACACGCTGCACCATGTTTCCCAGCCTCACTTGCAGTTGAGTATGGCCACAGCACCGAGTTCTCACCAGTGAGATGCTAACAAGTGGTCTGTGTCGGGAGCTAGGGCCCTTAAGAGGTAGACACACCTCCTCCTCACTCTCTGTTCTTTTCTTCCTGGTTGCATCCAGGACTCGTCAGCCACCCAGCTTGGACCAGGACACCCCATGGAACAGCGGAACCCCAGCTGGAAGCAGCCTGGGTCCCTGAATGACTGCAGAGAGCAGGGCCACTTGCTAACCTGGCTCACTCACCTCAGGCAGGTACCTGAGAGAGCAAAAACATTCTATATTCTTTAAGCCACTGAATTACGATCGCATCTCTTACCTAACCTGACTATTACAGAAACAAAGGAGATGCTAGGTCCACCACTGGTGCACACTTAGAACACTGCATTTAGTCCACAGGATCACCTTTTCTTAAGGGACACTGACCATCTGAAGCACATCCAGGGGAAGGTGAGGACAATGACATTTAGGAATCCAAAGACCAAGTGAACAAAACTCTGTTAAAGACACCACAGTTGTTCAGCCTGGAAAAGAGATTTCTCAGGGGTGGCTGTCTTCAAACATTGAGAGAGAGGAATGAAGCTGAATTGGAGCAGCTCCTATAGGAGCGACGGGTGGTTGGGATTTACAATGAGACATATTCTGATTCAACAGAGAGGAGAGGTCTCTAATGATCAGGGATGATTCGAAAAAGGCCAGATTGCTTTCAGGATCAGAGGTGTCTCCCCGCCACTGTGTCCGAGCAGAGACAGGCTGCCCACTTGTCAGGAAACATTTCCAGGGGTGATTCTGGCATCACTGCAGACATTCTAGTGAATTCTAGGACTTTAGGTAGGAGAGGTGGTAGGTAGTGCAAGCTGAAGCCAGGTCTTAACGGGAATTGAAAGTCAGTTTGGATTGAATCCCGGAGGCAAGGGAATCGCGAAGGTTTCTGAGTGGAGTAGCAACATGATAAAAGCAAGGAATGTGGCTTTGGCCAACACGGGAGGAAGAACTCCTGATTTTCACAACATCGCATTGGTCATTTGATGCTCAGATTCCCTGAATTGTAGTCATTTAAGGAAAGCCAAGAGTAAAGAGCACAGGTTCTCGTTGCTTTATTCTTGAGATAATCCAAAACATATTTGGGGACCAGCATTTGTTTTTAACTTTTCTTACAAAGAAATGAATGACCCATTTTAGTCCAAGGAACTCAAAGTACTTTACACCCCTTGTCTCATTCAGGCTTGTCTCCTATCTGAACTGCCATGTCAGGGGCAAGACTGTCAAATCTCCTCTCTCAGATAAGGAGAAGGACTCACAAAGAAGGCTAGTGAGCTGTTCAAGGTCACGTGAGTCACATGCATGGTGGCGGGGCAGACTCCTTGACTGAGGTCTCCCACGCTGCCCTGAGCCCACGCTAAGGGTGCCCTCAACTAGGAATGTCTCCCACGTACAGGAAAAGTCAACCTAAACCAACAGTCCTTCCCGAGACATTTCAAGTTCAACCCGTTTCATTTTGCAGGTGAGGAAACTGAGGCTTAGTGAGGTCACCTGGGCAAAGGCATAGCTATGACTTGAACCCAGTTCCTGGGATCGCTTGCGCTACATCTTACCATCCTGCCTGCCCGTAAATTCCCCAGGAACCACCCCCCCACACACACACAATTACCTGCAATCAAGTGGGTCATCACCATTAGCTCTGCTGTCTGGAAACAGAAAGGCTCATATTGGCTTTGGCCACCAAAGAGAGGAAACATTCTGCAATGCTTGAAAACTCACAGCTGAGGGGGTGGGGAGCACTGTTTGAGCCTTGTACTACAAAGTCAAAAGGGAAAACATGTGTTTCACATTTGTCTTGGGATGGGAAAGAAAAACTTTTCCTTTCACTTAATCTCGGTTTAAACAAACAGAGAGACTGCCCTTTCTGTAAACTCACCTAACGTCAAACATTGTTCATTAGCCTGGCATCGGTTTACTAAGCCACTACAGAGCCACTTTCCTCACGTAATCCCCTCAATTAGAAGGCACTTCAGCTTGAAAAGGGGGAAAGTAAAATACACATTTCCTCTGATGAACTGAACAAGAGTCAGCTGATGGAGTCAGGTTTCCAAATCTATAACCTCTGGTTTCAGCCAGATACCCGAGGCAATCCGGCCTTAGTCGTGACTCAGGATTTGGGAGTGAAAGCAGGCACGTCAAGTGATGTAAGAAAATTCCCCCCATTCCCCCATCCCCGTGGCATCCTGCTCCCCAGGGAACTCAGGCTGTGCGCCTTGGGGATGAGGAGTTGCCACGTCACTGGGTGCCGAGCTGCCTCCTCTCCCATCCCTACTGCAGTGCCCCTGTCCATCTGCAATTGACAAAGGAAGTACTCAGTTACAATTACTTTCCTGTTGGCCTGAGCAGGCTGAGATAATTGCTTTGTGATTGTGTGTGTGTGTGTGTGTGTGTGTGTGTGTGTGTGTGTGTGTGTGTGTGTGTGTGTGTGTGTGTGTGTGTGTGTGTGTGTGTGTGTGTGTGTGTGTGTGTGTGTGTGTGTGTGTGTGTGTGTGTGTGTGTGTGTGTGTGTGTGTGTGTGTGTGTGTGTGTGTGTGTGTGTGTGTGTACCTCATAAAGTAAACCAAGAAACAGAAGGGCCAGGTCTGGCCTAAAGGGAAGTGTCAAGTGGAGGAGGCGGGTGATGCAAGCCTGCCTTTGAAGTCACTTTGTTTGTGAAAAGTCTGCTGTGCTCTCTCTTAAGGAAACTCCACTGGAATGAGGTTTCTGTGCATGTGGGGTTTAGGGCTATTGTTTTTGGCTCCGATGTTCACCTCGAGCCCTAGCTAGGACATGTATAAATCCCATAACAACAGCCTGACATGAAATTGCTCACCCTCTGGTTGCATCAGGGGACTTTTACTCAGGCGGATTTTTGAATGCCTCATTGTTTAACAGGACAGGAAGTTTACTCTCAATGCAAATGAAGAATCTTTCTTTTTTTTTCCCTTACCTCCTTGGAAGATTTTCACAGAGGCCTGCCTTGTCATCCCTGGTCAGCTCCTTCCATGGGAGCAGCTAGCTGCACCCAAGTTCCTTCTCAGAGTAGGATTTTCTTGGGACCAGAGTTTCAGGCAGGCTTTTCTCTGGAGGTGACACTGGGTGATGGGCTAAGGCCCCTCAGGGACCGGGAAGGGTTGGATCTTCTGAAAAGGGTTGGATTTTTCTCTTTTCGGTCTCATTACTCCTGATCTCAACCTCGGTTTGTTTCTTATACACACAGAGAGGGAAGCCCCACCCCCAAACCTTATCATGCTTTTTCTCTTAAGAGACATCACCTGGTGACCAGCTCACACTGGGAATGGGGGGTTAGGACTCTGGCATCAACAAGATGCCTCATTGAGAACCATGACCCTACCCTCCACTGAAGCAAATCTCTGAAAAAGAAATTTCTAGAAAAAGCTTTTCGGGGTCCCCTGTTTCATGACATAATCTGTAGGCAAATTCTTTAAAAGGCATAAGAAGAAAACTCTTGACCTTTTGCTGATTCCCCCAGCCAAGAGACTGGCCAAGAGAGACCCTCAAAGAAAGAACAGCTTCAGGACCTCCCTGGTGGCGCAGTGGTTAAGAATCTGCCTGCCAATGCAGGGGACACGGGTTTGATCCCTGGTCCAGGAAGATCCCACATGCCATGGAGCAATTAAGCCCATGCACCATAACTACTGAACCCATGCACCGCAATTAGTGAAGCCTGTGTGCCGCCTCGAGCCTGTGCTCCACAAGTGAAGCCACCACTATGGCAATGAGGAGCCTGTGCACCGCAACGAAGCTCGCCACAACTAGAGAAAGCCCGTGTGCAGCAACAAAGATGCAACACAGCCAAAAATAAACTTAAAAAAAAGAGAGAGAAAAGAAAGGCTTCACAAATAACTTTTTTTTTTTTTTTGGCCACGCCAGCATGTGGGGTCTTAGTTCCCTGACCAGCGATAGAACCCCCACCCCCTGCATTGGAAGCATGGCATCTTAACCACTAGACCATCAGGGAAGTCCGCCCCAGGTACCTACTTTCAGTCAAAGGAAACCAGATCACAATGATGACGGGTTAAATGACAGGGACACTGACCCAAAGCCCTCGTTTATTTGGTTCTATATCTCCAGAATCTTTTTTTCCTATACATCCAAAAAGAAATCAATAATGGGAGGGAGGGGGCAAGAGAGGCAGGGAGGGAGGGAGGGAGGAAGGAAAAGAAAAAAGTCAAGCACCGTGCATAAGCCCTAGAGATCAGCCTAAAATTGCAACACCAGTGCAACTGTCCTCTGCACACGGCTTCATCAACACGTCCCCAAGGGTCACAATGATACCTGACAACATATGTGCTAGATTTTGTTTAAAATTACAGTGTGGACCAGGATTTTTGCACATGTGTGTGTGTCTATACAGATGTATGTACGTGTGTGTGTGTTTTCATTGTACCAAGTCAAGTGCAATTAACCAAGAAGGAGCAACCTCACTCCTGGCCAAGCCCTGTTCTCATGCCTGCTTTCACACTGCCATCACCTGCAGAGCTTCAGCCACAACACACCGGTGCCTGAGTGTCTCCCGCCAGAGATTCTGATTTAATCCGGAGAGGCTGGGATCTGGGCGCACGTTTTTTTTCCAGCTCCCAGGTCATTACCATGCACATCCAGGATCACCATCCACTGACCTCGGCCAGCCCCCCCACAGCCTGCCTGCACTGGCCCACAGTCAGCCACACTCCTTGCACAACTTCCCTCTTACTCAGGCACTGGCACTTCTCTCTGTGGTCCTCACCCTAGCTTCACCCCAAGCTCCAGCATCTGGAATCTGGCATCCCCTGTGACCATCACCGTGGCAAAAAAAAAAAAAAAAAGTTCTCCTGAAAATGCCCTCAAGCATAATTTAACACCCAAAGTTACTCCTTCACACTCAATAAAAACGACTGTGTGTGTAGCACATCTGGTAGTTCTTACATGATGAGGTGGGAAACACCAAGCTGTGTTCAGTGGCACGTGACTGCCTGGCTGCACCCTTCCTTGGCGAGTCTGCGACCCAGCTTCCTCAGGAGGCAGTGCAAAGCCATCCTGTGCAAGGCACACCCACCCACCTGTCACAAACCTTCTGGGCCCAGGGCCTGGTCCAGACCCTGGCACATTATACAGGCTCAGCAAACTTCTGATGGAACTGAGACTATTAAGCCTGCAAATTCTGGGTGCTTCCCCAACCTAATTTGGGTCTGGAAATTCAAACGACTGGATTAAGAAAAAAGATGTCCTGGTGATCACAAAATCCCCACTCTGAGAACACAGTGAGTGACAGAACCAGCCAAGGAAATGCAGCAGTGATCAGCAGATATGCATATATTTTACCCTCCCTGCCTCTTCCCCTTCCAAGCTCTGCCCTGGAGAAGGAACAGCCTCTGTGCCTTCACAAGGGCTTCTTCCCCATGACTGTATCCGTGCATCTCCAAATCTGTCTCTTTGTAAGGATGCCCATCACTGGATTTGGGGCCCACCCTACACCAATACAGCTTCATCTGGACTTGATTACATCTGCAGAGACCCTATTTCCAAATAAGGTCACATTCACAGGTGCCAGGAGTTAGGACTCGGGTGGGGGACATAATCCTATAACATCCAGTGTGCTGGTCTCTGACCAGGCTACACCTAGAATTTTGGGTCCAGCTCATGAGCCACATTTCAAGATGTCTGTTGAAAAAAACACTCATATCTGTGTTATGTGAGGATCAATTATGGGATCTACCTTCAGCTTAGATCCAGGAGGCATTAAGAGGAGTATATGTTTAGAAAACCATAATTTGAGAAGATACACGCACCCCGATGTTCACGGTAGCACTATTTACAATAGCCAGGACATGGAAGCAACCTAAATGTCCATCAACAGAGGAATGGATAAAGAAAATGTGATACATATATACACAACAGAATATTTCTCAGCCATAAAAAAAGAATGATATCATGCCATTTGCAGCAACATGGATGGACCCAGAGATTGTCATACTGAGTGAAGTCAGACAAAGACAAATATATATCACTTACATGTGGAATTTTAAAAAAGGGTACAAATGAACTTATCTACAAAACAGAAACAGTTACTGACGTAGAAAACAAACTTCTGGTTACCAGAGGGTAAGGTGGGGTGGGGGGCAGGGGAGATAAATTGGGAGACTGGCATGGACATATACACACTACTGTATATAAAACAGGTAACAACTAAGAACCTGCTGTGTAGCACAGGGAACTCTACTCAGTACTCTGTAATGTCCTATATGGAGAAAGAACCTAAAAAAGAGAGGATATATGTATAACTGATTCACTTTGCTGCATACCTGAAACTAACCCAGCACTGTAAATCAACCATATGTCAATAAAAATTTAAAAAATATATACATTTGCCTTCACTTAGTTACAGGTTTTCATGGTTCACCTAATCTGTGTTGATCCAGGCGGTGGCATTGAAAGGGAAGCACACTTTGGCTCAGGATAATTTGACTCAAAGATCCAAATGTTCTTTGGATGAAGGCCATCTGCCAAGGGCTATCTACCTGCAGCAGCAATGAGTTACCTCATCCTTCATCCATCTGATAAACATGGACCCAAGGCCCAGTATGTGCCAGGCAACAGGCATATGGCCAGACACTGGGGCAGTGACAGTCTCCAGAGACACACAGGCCTTGCCCTCAGGAGGCTTCCCATCCAGCGGCTGGAAAGGGTCCAGGCCGGCTGGGTGGGTACCATGCTTAGGACGTTACGGAGGGGGCGCTCTGTGGAGAGGGTGTGGACCACTGCGTCTCCTCAGAGCTAAGGCACTTCAGTCTTTATGATCCCAGAGAGGCGAAATGTAGAGGAAACTGGAGGTCTGCGGCGGGAGCATGGGGGCAGAATGGTTTAAGAAAGAAATTTAAAGGGTTTAAATGAACACAGAGGGGCTTCCCCTGGCGGGACCCAGGCAGAGACGCAGGCTCCCTCGCACCATCGTGCCCTCTACGCAGAGGACTTTTATCTCACAAGCCCGAGGCTCCGCTCTCCCGCTTCGCATCTCTGCCCGACCCCACCCACCCTAAGGAGCAGACACTCAACAAACAGCCTAGACCCACCGGGGCTGCCCGGGCTGCAGCCTCCTCAGTGGGGAAACCGAATCCCTCTCCCCAGTCTCCGCAGACAAAACAGCCCGGGCCCTAGGTGCTTCCCCTCCTGCGGGGACACCCAGCCAGGGAAAGCAAAGCGAGAAGCTCTAAATCAAGTGTTTGCAGCAGAACCAGGCCCCGGGGGTGGGAGAGAGAGGCCTGCGCTCTCCCCGAGGCTGCTCCTCCCTAATGAGCCTAAACAAAGCCGGTGCCAGGGAAATTAATCTGCGCTGAGATTGGGGAGCCACGCCCAGAGATGCAGCGGGAGCACCGGCCCCGGGCAAGGCTGCCCCAGGAAGCTGGGCCCGCAGAGTCCGCAGGCGGCCAAGGTAAACCTCCGTCTGCGGTGCCCAAGGCGGGCAGGTCTAGCCCTCCAGGAAGAAAAAACCCCCCTCTGCTTGCTGCCCTTTGACCACGTGAGAAAATAAATATATTTTTTAAAAAGATCTGTCCTGCGTGCTGGGAAACGCCTGGTACGCAACACCAAGGAGGTCTCGCAAAATAAAAAAAACCCATCTGGCGGCCAGCACAGCGTTCCTGCCCCCACCGTCCGTCCTCGCCCAGCGTTCCGACGCATGCGCACACGTCCTACCACGTGTGCGCAGACGCACTCAGGCGCATGCGTCCTCACACGGGTCTGCGTACACACACGTGCGCACACACCAGCGTGCATGCCTTCACCCTGTTTCACCCTTCCACACATCCCCACGCGCGTACGCACACCCTCACACATAGGGCACCTTCACACACAAACACACGTCGGGTACACATTCTCCAAGGCAGCATGTCCTCACATGCAGCACGCAAAGGTTCACACGCATATGCGCATCCCTGGACACAAACACATACGCATCCTTGCATAAACACACGCCCTCACACTTGGATGCATACTGACCCTCACACGCACACACACACCCCCTTTTTTTTTTGCTGCCACTTCCCCTCGAGTTGACTCTCCTCCTTTATGTGGAAAGGCTGACAAGTTGCTTACTGGGCAAGGTTTCGTGTGAAGCTCACAGCCTGGGACCCCGTTGGTAGACAGACGGCTGGTAGCAAAGACCCAGTGCCCGGGCCATGAACAGACCATGAAAACATCTGTCTGTCTGTCATGGAAGGAGTTGGGCCAGTAGGGTCCTCTCAGTAGCTGGGTGACCTTGGACAAGTTACACAGCCTCTCTGAATCTTAGCGTCTCACCCAGAAAAGGTGGCTAATATCATATACCTCATGGGGTTGGGAAGGTCGGGATGAGGTGGGTAGAGAGGCAACGCAGAGCAGGTGTTCAGGAGAGAGCTCGTTCCATTTGGCTGGCCTGCGTCACCAGAACTCCCCAGGCCACCATCTCCCAGGCCTCAGGCACGCGCAGGATGGGACCAATTAAATCCTAGTAGTAAAAGCAGTTCATGTTATTGCTGGTAAAAGGGGCATGTTATGAGGTATCTGGCTGTCCCGGGCCTCCCTTTGTGAAGTCTGGCCAGTTGGAGAAAAGCAGAGGAAAGAGAAGCGGCAGAAAAGGAGATCCCAAGGATCCGAACTGAAGGAGCTCCACGGCTGCTCCCTGAAAC
Organism: Hippopotamus amphibius kiboko; assembly: GCF_030028045.1. Taxonomy (NCBI): domain Eukaryota; kingdom Metazoa; phylum Chordata; class Mammalia; order Artiodactyla; family Hippopotamidae; genus Hippopotamus; species Hippopotamus amphibius. Next base: position 4,329,605 of record NC_080193.1, on the reverse strand, counting down.
ATCTGGAAATACACTAACTGGGCATGAGGAGGAGAGCACAGCGCCAAGCCACCTCTTGGCACCGCGCTGAGAGCCGCCCGAGGAGCTGCAGCAGACACTGTGGGACTTTTCCCCTGAGTTACTGCAGCTTCTTTCTGAAGCCAGCCTGGTGTGGCTGCTGAAATATGGAAACATGGCCTGAATTCTCTTCCCACCAACCACCACCACCTGGCTGTGGTTTCTCACTGTCTAAGGCGAGCAGTTCAGTGACAATGACCAGCCCATATTTCCAGGGAAAAATGATAATGTTGTGAGTGCCAGGCACCATGCTGAGTTCTACACATGCATCATCTCACTTAATCCTTAAGACAGGTCTGGAGGTGGTGATTAGCAAGCCCATTTTACACACAGGACAACTGCTCAGCGAGGGTGTCAGCCTTGCCTAAGATCACAGAGCTGGCAAGGGGACAGGGTGAGGATTTGAACCCAGAGCCATCTGTCACCTAATCCCTGTGCTCTCCTGCCAAAGAGGAACAAATGTTCATCCAGCTGGCTCTCCCCCGCCCTCAGAAGCCAGAACCTCCTGGGCCTGAACTGCCGGAAATGGATGACCTCAGCCAGCCTCTGCATTTCACAGACAACGGGGAAAGTGAAAAAGGCCAGGGACTGGCCCAAGGTCTCATCCTGTCTCCCATCCTCATTCCCGGACTTCACTCTCCCCGGCAGCCCCCAGACAGAGCTGCGGAAAAACTTTCAGAGATATCCCTGGGGAAGATAGCTGGAAGGCAGGGCGAGCCAGGGCTGTGATGATGCCGTGATGAGGTGGTGATGATAGGCCTGTGTTTCCCCCTTTTGAGAAATGCTCTGGCGTCAGACGAGTCCTGGGGGGAACGTAAGAGGAATTTGGCAGGGATTTGGTTATGAGCCACCTGGAGGCCCACGTGAGTACCAGAAAAAGCCCTGCCGGGTCAGTGTGGGCTCACCCGTGAGTGCACTCACAGCCTCCGCTCCCCGGAGGCTCCGCCGCGACCCGCGAGAATCAGAGGGAGGTGGCTCTACCCACGATCCCACAGCGGGGCAGGGACATCCCCCCCCCTCCGTCGAGTCTTGCATCCTTCGTCCTGGAGGACCCAGCGAGGACCCATTACACACTTGCCTGCTCGTCTGCAAGCGAGTCTCACGTCATTGCCTCAACAGGGGGACGTCCTAGCACAAGTCACCACTGTTAAGCAATCCCTCTGTGCCGGGACTGTGCTCAGCGTCTCAGCCACATTGTTGCTTCACCCTCACGACCGCGCTGGGGAGTCGGGACCAACACCACCCCCGTTTCCACTCCAGGACACTGAGCCCAGAGAGGTTTGATGAGGTTTCCGAAAGTGATAAGCGTGGTGCCAGAACTCAAATCCGAGTAGCTGAGGTCCCGGCCCAGGCTCGCATCCACGACACCGCACTGTACCTGTCACCACCTCCTGGCACCTCAAGGGACACCTGAGCATCTCTCAAGCACGAACGGCCTGAATCCTGGCCATCGCCCCTCCCCCCGCGCCCCACTTTCTCTTCTGAATTGGGGGCCTCGTCAGAGGCAGACCCCAGGAGATTCCACCCGTCCCCTCGTGTTGGCCTTGCTCACCCACGGATGAGTCAGCTGGAATTTTTGGACATCCCGGGCTCACAGCCGCGGTACCAGGAGCAGTCAGGAGGCAGGAATGCGCGGAATGCGGCTCCTTAGGCTCCGGCCGGCCCCCACCCCGCCCCGCCCCGCCCCCACTTCCCAGGCTGACTCCACAGAGAGGTTTGGAAGGTGAATGACACAGTGTTTGTCGAGGGTTTGGGACGACAGGTGCACGCGAAGATGAGGACAAAGCCCGATTCTGTTCCCGGGCCGCCGCCGCAGTTTCGCGTCCCTCCCACGCACGTCCGCGTTCCGCCCCGGATGCTCCGCGCCCCGGGCTCCGGCGAAGGTCGAGAACCCCTGATTAGGAAGCGAAAAGTAACAAATGTCCCGGCTTCTCAAAAGAGGGAATGTTCAACCTCTTTGCCCAACTCTGACTCGGCCCTGCAACTCCGCTGTCCCGAAACACGGCTCGGATTTGGTCTCTTACCTGCTCACGTGTCTTTTTGCAGGCGACACGGGCTTTCCAGCACCTTCTCTGCGCGGGGCTCTGTCGGGCACTGCGTCAAGGTGGTGGATAAGGCGGCAACAGCCCATCCTTCTCGAGCTTTCCTTCTCGAGGAGGGTTCGGATAATAAACGAGTGAGCGTGTAATTACAGAATGGGATCAGGTGCGGAAGGAAGCAAACCAGGTGCAGCTTGGAAATGGGCGGGGGTTACTTTAAAATGAAATCCAACCCTCAGAGCTCCGTGCTGCCTCATTTTGTCCCCTGCCTTTGAGGCCTTCTCGTGCCAGCTATCTAGAGCCCTTCTCGCCCACCTGCCACTTTGCCCAGTGGGTGCTGGGTCTCCTTCTCCTCTCTCTGCCCAGCTGGTGAGCCCCTCAGGGGCAGGAAGCATGGTTATCGCACACACCAGAGTCTCTTGGGGATTCTCTCTAACATAGGTGCCCCGGAACCTTTGATGTGGACGCCAGGCCCTGGAGAGACACGTCAAGAATACTTCTTTAGGGAATGGGCATCCCTGGACTCCAGCTGACTGTGGAAGGTTGGGAGGACCCGGGGCTCTGAGCAAAGAAAGCGTATTTAGGAAACGCTCCAATGCCGGGAGCCAGCCTGGAGCTCCCGTGGACTCAGAAAGTCCACATCACACACATGCCAGTTAGGAAAGAGGAAGGGTTGAGGGTAAAAACTGTTTGATCAGCCTCTCGGCCGGAAGTTCGGGCCCACGGATGTTGCCTTGATTACCTATCGAAATGAACACATGCCAGAATTCACCCAAGGCCTTGCTGACGCAGGGCACTGGAGAGACAGAAACCGCTCCGCTGATTATCTTGGCTTTATCCACCACATCTGTTTCAGCTCAGCATCTCTGTTTCTCATCTTTAAAGAGATGGTGGCAGAGTTAGAGAATCTCAGAGCTGGAAAGGGCCTGAAAGACCTCACAGCTCACCTCCTTCTTGTGAAGATAAGAGTAGTGTCACTCGAGACATTGTGACTCACCCTGGCCACACAGCTTGGGGGGGATAGGGGGACAGCTGGGACCGTGCTCCCGCCTCCCAGGCCAGAGCTCTTCCCGGTTCTCCAGGCTGTCTCTCGGATCCCGCCAAGTCATTCCCACCCTCGCCTCGGTTAGGCCTCATTAGTGAGAGAAGCAGGCCATGGCCCTGTCTTATTCCCCTCCCACCGCCTGGCGAAAATGGAAGGAGATTCCCTTCCAGAACCAAGCAAGGATAGTTTTGTCATCTGATGTCTGGTAAACCCATGCCAGGCTCCCTCCAGGGGTGCAACTCCCTGCCCTCACGTGGTATCAGAAAAGAATTCACCCTCAGGCCAACCTTGAGAACACGAGGCCATTTCTCAGCTGGGAATTCAGCCACCTCGAGGGCCAAAGCATCAGAGGGACTCTGCTCGGCCCTTACCAGCCGTGCACTCCTTGGCTGAGGCCTCCCCTTGGAGGGCAGGTGCTCCCCAAGGCATCCCAACCCCATTTCCTGAGTCTTCTATCTAGCCAGTCACCTCCACCCAGGCCCAGCCAAGAGTCCCTCCGGAAGGTGCTTCACATCCATTCTGGAAGGGGGGAATTATTATTCCCACCACCAGTCTTTTTTTTTTTTTTTTACTGGCCGCACCATGTGGCTTGTGGGATCTTAGTTCTCTGACCAGGGGTCGAACCTGGGCTCTTGGCAGTGAAAGCTCAGAATCCTAACCTCTGGACCGCTAGGGAATATCGCCCCCCCCACCCCACTGCCCCACTTTTGTTTTTTAACAGATGTAGAAATCCAGGCTCAGACAGGTTAAATTACCTGCCCATGGTCACCCAGCTACTGAGGGGCAGAGTCAGAATTTGAACTCGAGTCTGACTCCAAAGCCCATCTCTTTACACAATGCATCTCCGTGTGCCCCAGAGGGCTGGAGGCACCTCAAGAAGCCCTTGCACTCGTGCTCAGAAATGGTACCCCCTGGTCTGCCCGAGTGCCTGAATTCCCCCCATTGGAGTCATCTCCTGGTGACCCCAGCAATTCTAACAGGAAAGGCCAGGGATGGGCAGGAAGAGGGTATGCGAAGATTTGATCATGGCAGGACAAACTTGAGGCCCAGGGGCGGGGGATTGGGAGGGCTGGGAGTTGACAGGAGGAAAGGGAAAGGGCCCTGGAGAGAAAGGGCTGACTCGGGGGGCTCAGAGGCTGGGAGGACAGGGCGTGAGGGCAGCACGGGGCAGGGACTGGTTTTGGGGTGGAAGGGCCCAGCGTGACTGGGAGGCATTAGTCAGCAGTGGAGATTTATCAAAGGAGGGATTGTCCGGGAGCCTCCTTCCTCACCAGGCCAGTTGGGTTGTCCCCAGAGACCGGGAGCAGGGCCGGTATCAGAAAGGGACCGGGAACTCCAAGCTGCTAGCTCATTGCCCAGGTTGAATGGCCCCGGGGGCCGGGGGCCAAGCGTGGGGGTCTGCCCGGCCTCGCAGCCTGTGAGTCACAGCCTTTGGCTGGCGGGCTGGGTGTCTTCATTGTCCTCTCGGCCGTGGGACAGTGGGGACAGAGCCCTGGCGGGAGGCCCAACGGCCTCCTCTTAGGATAGAGGACACCCAGGGCTGATTCACGGGGTGCCTGTGCCAAGCCATCACCCCCCTGCCCCGCATCCGAGGCCTCCAGCATATTCAGCTGCTGTTCCTTCTTCAGTCATTCACATGGTCATTTTTTTCTTGCTGTTTTCTTTTTTGGGTCAATCTTTATTTTTTCCGATTGCAAAAGTAATCTATTGAATAGTATTCAGCCTTAAACAGGAATAAAATTCTGACCGATGCCACAATGTGGATGAACCTTGAGGGCACTATGCTAAGTAAATAAGCCAGCCACGAAAGCACAAATCCTGTATGAGTCCACTTACGTGAGGTTCCTAAATAGTCAAAATCATCGGGACAGAAAGTAGAATAGAGGTTGCCAGGGGCTGGGGGAGGAGGCGCAGGGAGTTTGTGCTGAAAGGTGCAGGGTGTGAGTTAGGGAAGATGGAAAATCTTCTGGAGACAGATGGTGGTGATAGTTGCAAAACAATACAGATGTACTAATACCATTGACCTGTACTCTTAAAAATGATTAAAACAGGGACTTCCCTGGCAGCCCAGTGGTTAAGATTCTGAGCTTCCATTGCAGGGGACACAGGTTCAGTCCCTGGGCAGAGAACTAAGATCCCGCATGCCATGTAGCATGGCAAAAAAAAAAAAAAGGAAAAAATTTGTTTACATTTTGTATATTTTATCACAGAAAAAATCTATTATTCAAATAATACATAAAAGTAAAAGATAATTGGTAAATGTCTTCACCCCACCCTCTAGAATACTTCAAACCTACTTGTGTTCCTGTACAATCATGTGCGTGTGTGTAACAAAGTGATGGGAGTCTCCCTGGTGGAGCAGTGGTTAAGAATCTACCTGCCAAGGCAGGGGACATGGGTTCGATCCCTGGTCCGGGAAGATCCTGTATGCCATGGAGCAGCTAAGCCCGTGCGCCACAACTACTGAGCCCATGTGCCACAACTACTGAGCCCATGTGCCACAACTACTGAAGCCTGCATGCCTAGAGCCTGTGCTCTCCAACTAGAGAAGCCACCACAATGAGAAGCCTGCTCACTGCAATGGAGAGTAGCCCCCCACTCGCCGCAACTAGACAAAGCCCGTGTGCAGCAATGAAGACCCAATGCAGCCAATAAATAAAGAAATAAATAAATGTATATTTTTTAAAAAGTGATGGGAAGGGAACAAGGTGCCTGGGTGCCAGCCACACTCTTGGTCTCTCTCTCTTTCTCTTTGAAGGATATACGCATCTCACTTGCTAACCCCAGGTGCCAGCTCAGGGCCTGGTGGCAAGGTCATGGCCAAGGTCATGGCATTGACAGTCACCACCATCCAGCGGGAGATTAGCCTAGTCCGACGTAGGGCTTAAGCCCTGACATGCACGCGCTCACTTCATCCTTTCACCCGTGTGGTGAGGAGGGGATAGTTCACGCGCACCTCCACGCCCATTTCGTAAAGGAAGACTCAGAGGCTTTAGAGAGTTGAGGGACGTGCCCAGATCACATCGCTAGAAGGATGCAGAGCGGGAGGTACTTCCCTGCTGAACCGTTAGGTTGTACTGCAGACAGAGATGAGCCGCAAGCAGGACAATCATTTATAGGACACTTGCTCACTTCCTAGTTCATCCCTTAATCTCTGGCTCCCCAGGGGAGGGCTCCTGTGGTCTCCTTCACGGTTCCTCCTCGAGCCCTGGAACACAGTAGGTGTTCAACAAATATTTGCAGAGAGAATAGTTCTCATTCGCGTCTCTGTTTGACTGTCCCCCACACCTGCGTGAGGTAGAAAATTAGGAAATATGATTGCTGGCGGTGTTAGTCATCTGGCAAGCCGGCGAGATGGTCACACAGCCGGGCTGGGCCACCGAGGTGGAGCCCCTGGGCTTCTGGCTCCCTTCCCAGGCCTTTCCAATCCCGTTGTGGCCCCTGCTGTTACAGAACAAAGGTATTTGGGAGCAGGAATCCTTTGAGTCGTTACCAGCAGTAATAATAACTGCAGTCATACTCGTAATCGTTAACTCGTGTAACCCCTTTCAATAAGCACCAATGAGGCGCTAATATTATCTCAGTGCTACCATCAGGCCTAGAGAGGTTGAGCAACTTCCTCAACATCACACAGCTCAGAAGCGGCAAAGCTGGGATTCCGTCTGGCTCCAGAGCCCACGTGCCACACGCCACTCACATGTGAGGACCAACGGGCATCCTCAGTTGGACCCACAGCACAGCCGGGCTGAGCTTTGGTGTGAGATGGGACTGAATCCTGCCTTCCTTCATTCTGTCAGTCAGTGAGCCTTTGCTGGGCCACACCCGAACGCTCGGCCGAATGTCTGTCCCTAGGACTTGACCCGAACAGGACAGAGGCCCTCCCTGCCCTAGCCGAGCCTTTGGTCTGGTGGGAGAGGCCAATGTCATAATTACAGGGTTAATTGTCTCACTGGGGCAAAGATGAGTGCCACCAAATGGGTTCGGGCTCTGCCAGCCTCTTATGGGCACAGCCCAGGGCAGGGGGCTGAGAAGGGCTGCCCCGTGGGGCTGACATGTCTGCTGAAATTGGAAGGGTGGGTCGGGATTAGGCGAGCCGAGTGGGAGAGCTTTGCAGGCAAAGAGCACCGCCTGGGCGGCAGCCTGGCTCTGACTCGGACGGAAAGCGGTGTGACTGGAGCTGGTGAAGGGGAAGGAAAGGACAGGGGTGTGGGGACAGCACCTGAGCCCTCCCGTAGCAACTAGGACTCCTGCGATGGACTTTCACTGTTATCCTTAGAGAGCACGTGGGAAAGGGAACGTGAAAAGTTCCTGTTCCTCCCTAGCTGGGGGCTGGACGGGTCCTCCCAGGAGCATTTACTCCACCACCCGCGGGTTCGTACGGCTGTTTGCACTGGATGTCGTGCTTGATATCCTGTGTGACCCTCATCACCACCTGGAGGGAGCAAAGCTGAGCAGGTGCACAGCAGAGGAAATCCAGGTAGGAAGAGGGGCCACACCTCTGGGACATGGTCTGAGGTCCAGGCCTTCCTTTCATGGTGGCCTTTTCTCCTCTGTAAGATGCACTTAATAGCACTGGGGTCTCTGGGTTGGGGTGGGGGGTTCCGGCGAGGGGGACAGGGGTAGGTGACAGAATCGAGGTAAAGAGCTGAGCGGGTAAAGGCTCAAGGTCAGTGTTGCCAAGTGGTGGCCGCCATCACCATCACCACCATCACCACCATCAGCACTCTTCTCTCTGAGAAGCTGCTCTGCTGTGGGCTGGGCACTGTGCCAGGTACGGGGAGGTGGGGAGGTACAGGGTGTGTCCCCTGCTCCTAAGGACGGTGAGGCCTAGTGAGGAGACAATTAACTAGCAACGCAGGCAGCCAGCGAAGGGCCCGAGAAGGAGCCGGGCTCTGGGTGGGCGTGGCGGGGGGAGCCCAGAGGAGATGGATTGTGAGCTGCACTTGGACCAAAGCTTGGACCTTGGGAAGGGAGAGCAGGTGAGGACTCTGGGGACACCTCAGACAGTTAGTGGTGGGTGTCCCCGGGGCTGGAGCCGACGGAGCTGAGGCTGGCGAATTAGTGAAGGTCACACCGGAAGGGATGGTGAGCGGGTGTGCACGGGGGATCAGGCCTAAGGACCACTGACTGGACAGTCACGGACAACACAGACACGGCAGGCACAAGCTACATCACTCAGTGCAGCCGTCAACAAGTGGAGCAGATGCTTCTGACACAGCATTTGTTTGGAATTCTTTCCTAATTATACACGTAAATTATGCACAATGCAGGAAAGACGGGACACAAACATGCACAACCAGTGGGGAGAACGTCCACATCGTTTGCAGCTCACCACCCCAGAGAGCCCTGGTTATCCCGTCAGACTACATCCTTCCAGCCTCTGCTTATTCCTCAAAGGGGCCAGTGCCAAGGGCTGTGAGGGGAAGCACAGGGAGGTTTCGGGGCCTGAAGACAGACGTCGGGGATGGCTTTGGGGAGAAGGGGAGGGGCAGGGTCTGGAAAGACCAGAGAAATTCCAGGCAGGGGACAGCACTGCGAAGGCACAGGGCTGGGGAGATGGATGCAGAACGTGACGGGTACCTTCTCTCGCTCCAGCTTCTGTTCTCATGCCTATTGCGTGTTACCTCATTTGATCTTCCCAACACCCTGTGGGGCGGAGACAAGAGAAGCCTCATTTTAGGGTGAGCAAATGCAGGCACCCCCACTCTGGCCAAGATGTGGCCGTGGTCCTAACCCAGGGTCAGCTCGGTCTCGAGCCGAAGGAGCCACGACGGGGGGCTGCGGGAGGGGGGGACTGGTGACTGGGGCAGGGGGGCCGCCCTGAGCTCCAGAGGCGAGCCTGGGCCCCTGGGGTGCCAGCCGTCCTCGTGGGGGAGGAGAGGAGCGTAAGGAGCCGGGGCCGTCGAGGCCAGCGAAGGAAGGGGCATGAGGGGACCTTGGGTCCGTCCGGTCCCGTGCTGCGGCGGCTTTATCAGGGCCCTGCAGGTCTTGACAATCACCCCTGCCCATCTGCAGCCTGGCTTCCTGGAGGAGATAAGGCAGCCCAGGTCATGCAACGCTAACCGTCAGTGGCCAAGCAGAAGGCGCTGCAGAGCTGGTGGCCGGCTGGAAGGGAAGCCCCTCCAGCGTCTTCTGACCACCTCCCCGGGACCCCTCCGGGTGGGAGAGGTGGGGAGGGTGAGGGCAGAGCCAGACGAGGAAAACTGCAGTGAGAAGGATACTTAAAAACTCTCCTATGTGTGCCTTTTGGGTCACAGAGCACTTCTACTCCCATTCCCAGCATGAAACAGAAAGGTAGGGCCTGGGAGCCGGCCTGGGGTCCAGGCCTCAGGCCACCACTTGTTGGCTCTGTGACCCCGGCAGGGGACATCACCTCTCTGAGCCTCAGTTTCCTCATCTGTCCCATGAAATCAGCAACACCGTGTCTCCTTTTCCTGGCTCGTGACTCGGTATCCCGCCAGCCTGTTGCCGCCCCCTCCTGGCCCTGCTCCTTCCACTCCCCAGTCCCCCGAGGGCACCACCTTTACACCGCACCAGACATGGGGGGCCTTTGCCAGGTGGGGCGTTGAGTCAGACCTCGGTCCACCAACATGCTGCTGGGGGGTGGACGGGCCCGGACAGCCAAGGGGTTCGTGTCCCAACTCCCCTCTGGCAGCCAGCGTCTGGCAGGCCCGGCCGGGGCTGGGTGAGAAAGAGGGAGGGAGGAGGGGAGCCCCCGACGGGAAGGCTCCGATTTTGCCAGCGAAGCCTTTTGTGCTCTGAAATGCCAGGCCAGGGCAGTCAGATTTGCCAACGAGGAGACTGGCCTCCAACAATAATGTTTTTCCCTGGGTTTCCAGAAGGCATCAGCTGCTTTCTAATTCAAACCATCAGGAGGAGGTTAACATGTGCTGAGTCTCAAAACGCCTGAGAAAGAAAACGGCTCCCCGTGCCAGACAAGAGCCGGCCTGGACTGGGGGGGGTGGGGGCGGGGCTGGGCCAAGGGGCCCCTGGGTGGGAGACTGTGAACACCTCCCTGGGCCCCCTTGCATCCAGCCCAGGTCCTCAGCTGGCACCTCCCCAGGGGCCCACCGTGCGCCGGAAACTGCCAGGCTTTGGAGTGATCACTGTAGCTGTTACTGTCGCTCTCACACTGATCAAGCACGTGTCATAGGCCAGCACTTATGCCAAGTGCTCTCCGCTCGCAGCCTCGGGACCACCTGCTATTATTCCACTGCACAGACGAGAAGGGTGAGGTTCAGCCAGGTGAAGTCCCCCAGCAGAAGTGAGGAGCCGGGCTTCCAGCCCTGGGTCTGCCTCCAGGGCTCCCCTGCCAGGCCTTGCTGCTCGGCACATGAGAGATGTAAGACGCGCCACTTCGCAACTACTAGGTTGGCTAGAATCAAAGAGTCAGATACTAACAAGCAACAGCCAAGATGTGGAGAAATCCATCATCGCACACTGCTGGTCGGAACAGAAAATGGTGCAGCCACTTTGGAAACGAGTCTGGCGGTTCCTCAGGCAACGAAACATCGAGTTACCATCGGACCCAGCCACGCCACTCCTGAGTATCTACCCAACAGAAATGAAAACGTGTCCACGCAAAGACTCGCACAGGAATATTCACAGCTGCGTTATCTGTAACAGCCAACACGTGGCAACAATCCACAGGGATAAACACAACGTGGTCTGTCCATACAAGGGAATATTATTCAGCCAGACAAAGGGATGAAGCACCGATACACATTACATCATGGATGAACCTTGAAAACATTACGCTAAGTGAAAGCACCCGGTCACATAAGTCCACATAGTGTATGATTCCATTCATAAGAAATATCGAGAATAGGGAAATCCACAGAGACAGAAAGGAGGTTCGTGTTTACTCAGGGTCAGGGGTGGTGGCGGGGGTGACAGGGAACATGTGGGATGGGTGATGGTAGCCAAAATGCCCAGGCTTTCTTTTGAGGTGACCAAAACATTCTAAAGTGGTGATGGTTTCCCACGTCTGTGAATATGCTGAAAACCATTTAAATGGGTGAATTGTATGGTGGGTGAATTCCATCTCAGTAAAGCTGTTTAAGAAAAGAAAGATTTGGGACTTCCCTGGTGGTCTAGTGGGTAAGACTCCGTGCTCCCAATGCAGACGGCCTGGGTTTGATCCCCGGTCAGGGAACTAGATCCCACATGTGTGCCACAACTAAGAGTCTGCATGTCATAACTAAGAAGCCTGCATGCTGCAACTAAAGATCCCACGTGCTGCAACAAAGATGCTGTGTGCCACAGCAAAGACCTGGCACAGCCAAAAGCGGATAATAACTAACTAAATACTTTTTAAAAAAAAAGAAAGAAAAGATTTAAGATGTAGCCTTTAAGGAGCTCACAAGGGGGGGAGGGCAGGGAAGCCAACAATTCCACTCATGACACCGGAAAGCACAGGCCACAGGCCGGGGTGAGGGTGCGCATGAGAGCTGGTGTGAAAGTAACGAGTTTTCCACCTGAGGCCATGTGGGCAGAGCGCTATGGGAAGAGAGGAGGAACACCTCTCAGCCCAGGGAGCTGGGGTGAAGGGGAAGGCAATCCAGGGAGGCATCCCGGAATAGGTGACACGGGGCTGTGTCTTGAAGAATGAGTCGGGCAAGAAAGTGAGGGGCAGAAAAGATGTCACGGGTGGAGGGGGCAGAAGCATCCCCAGGAAATGTCCTGAGGGTAGCAGTGGGGGAAAGGCTGAGGGAGGATTCCTGCCTGGCACAGGGGGAAAGACAAGGGACTCCCATCTGCCCCTACTTCGCTGTGTTCCCTCAAGCAAGCCCCTGACCCTCTCTGAGCCTGGATTCCACCAAAGCCCCTGCCATCTCTGAAGCTGTGAGTCTCTGAGCCGGAGATTGAGGAGGGCAAACTGATGACAGAGAGGCAGAAGGAGAGGGGGTGGTCGGGTGTCGGGGCCTGGAAGCAGAGGGCCCAGGACCCTGCAGACACATTTCCCGGCCTGATGGGTGGCTGCCCACAGGCCACATCCCCCCACCCCCGCCCTGACCTCCCCGGGAAACATGGAGGCCTGAGGAGAAATCGAAACAGAAACGCAGGTGTCTCTTCCTGGGCAGATTCCAAGAAAGAAAAGAAAGTGGCTTCTAAGGAGAGAACCTGTGAGCTTTGAAGTGAGGAAGGAAACAGGCCTGGAGAGGAAGCGGAAGCGGGAGGGGGGTGTGTGTGAAAGAGGGGCTGGTGCCCTGGGTGTGGGGCCCCCTCCCCGTGTTCGGGTGAACCCAGCTCCGGGAAGCCTCGAAGGGGCAACAGAAGCGTGTGTGACGGCAGCGTTTCCCACGGGTGGTGCCGGGCTGCCTCCCGTCTTCCTGCCCCAGCGTGTTCCTCTCCCTCGCTTGGCCACCTGGCTCTGGTGTTTGTGGTCCTAAACTTGAGCCAGAGGATCTGGCCCTGCTGTGTTTTTTTTTAATTGAGACATCGCTGATGCACAATATGATACGAGTTTCAGGTGTACAACACAGTGATTCGTAACTTGTAAAGGTCATACTGCATGTGTAGTGATAAACGATTGGCTATATTCCCTGCATGGTACAATGTATGCTTGAAGCTTCTTTTACGCATAATGATTTGTACCTGTTCATTCCCTACCCCTCTTGCCCCTCCCCGCTTTCCTCTCCCCACGGGTAACCACTAGTTCCTTCTCTATACCTGGGAGCCTGTTTCGTTTTGTTATATTCACTAGTTTGTTGTATTTTTTAGGTTCCGCGTATAAGTGTTATCATACAGTATTTATCTTTCTCTCTCTGACTTATTTCGTTTAGCCTGATGCCCTCTGAGTCCATCTATGTTGCTGCAAATGGCAAATGTTCATTTTCTTTGTGGGTAAGTATTAATAGCATTCCACTGCATGCATGTACTACATCTTCTTTATCCATTCATCTGCTGATGGAGACGTAGGGTCCTGCCATGTCTTAATTGTGGCCTCTGCCCCCTCAGTTTGCTCCTCTGTAAAATGGGATCACCACTGCTGCTCTGCCTCTGTCAGCGAACAGGAAGACAGTCACAGATGTGAAAATACCTGGCCCAGAGACTTCTCTGGTGGTCCAGTGGTTAAGACTCCACGCTCCCAGTACAGAGGGCCCAGGTTCGATCCCTCGTCAGGGAACTAGATCCGGCATGCTGCAACTAAGAGAGAGCCCTCATGTCGCAATGAAGATCCCAGGTGCAGCAATGAAGACCCGCGTGCCACAACTAAGACCCGGTGCAGCCAAATAAATAATAAATAGTAAAAAAAAAAAAATCTGGCCCACAAGATTAACCTCCTATCCTGTTCTGTGCCGTGTCTTCACCTTTCCGAAGCATCTTCCCATCTGTTACCTCCTTTGAGCATCATGGCAACAGGCAAAAAAGGCCAGGCTGTCTTCCCACCTATTTGACAGGAGACAAAACTGAGGCTCAGAGAAGCTGCCTGACCAAGAGCATCAAGCGGTAGCAGGAGAACCCGGGGACGTGAGGCTCCTCGGGCCCGACCACACCACCAGCAGCCCTGCTCCCTGCCGGCCCTGCTGGCTCTCGAGCAGGGGTGCTGAGATCCTTGGGCTTTTCATACAGGCAGGGGACCACCCCGTGTCCCAGGTCAAGCTCCCTGATCACATGGAGGCGCCTGGAACAGGGAAGATTCACAAACACTTGAAGATGCACAAACATTTGAAGGTTCATAAACATTTGAAGCTTCACAAATATTTGAAGGCATGGGAAGAAGTTTCTCAGTCTAGGCTAGTTCCAGGGTCAGAACTAGGACAAATGTTTGCAGGTTATAGGAATGTGCAGCAGGGATTCAACAGGCTGCCTGGCAGTCATGAAGTCCCTGTCCCTCGGGGGGTGCCCAAGTGCAGCCCTGACAGTTGGTGGAGGTGGCTCAGAGGGGAAGGAATTCTGAGGAAAGTGAGCCTTAGAGCCGGGCTTCTCAGCCTTGGCGTGGTTGACATTCTTTGAGGTGAGGGCCGCCCCTAGCACACGTACGGTTTGCAGCAATATCTCTGGCCTTTATCTCTAGGGCCGGGAGCACCACCTTCCCCACACAATCTTTGCTGTGACAATCAAAAGTGTCTCCAGATATTGCCAAGTGTCCCCTGGGGCAAAACCACCACCTCCACCCCCATTTCCCCCCTTCCTGGTTGAGAAGCACTGGCTTAAATGACCTTTAAGCTTCCCTGAGAGCCCACGACTCCATCATTCTAGACAAGGAATCACAAGAATCACTGTCATCCTTTGACCCCATGGCCTGCACGCTTGTAAGCGTCATACACACATCATCCCGTCTCATGTTGTCACCTGCCGCGGTCATCCTGCCTTCTTACACATCCTCTGCACTCCTCTGCCTGCTTTTCTGCAACTCCTCCCAGATCTGGCACCATTCTCCCTGGAGTCCCTCCCTGCCCCCACTCGCATCTCATTCAAGGCCCCCCTTTTGTTGTTGTATTCCAGTTCCCAGCGCTCCCCTAAATAGCACAGCATCTGACAGCCTCCACGTCTGTCTTCCCGCTTGAGCACGGGCTCCTGGAGGGTCGCTGGGTCTTGCGCACCTCTGGGACCCCATGTGGGAGGGACTCCAGGCGCACACAGCTCGAAGGAGAGAGGCTGAGAGTCCAGCTCAGCACATCACTAGGCCGACCCCCGCCAGCGGGGCTGCCTGTGGCCACCCTGCGCTGCTCACAGGAGCCCTGAACGCCCCCTCAGGAGACCACCTGCTGCCCAACCGCCCACCCCGCCCTCCCAGCTCCTCCTGAGCACAAATCTCTGACCTAGATGCCGGGAGGTGTCCAGACAGCTGGCTCCACAGGAAGGAGGAGGGGCGGGGGGCCATGAGGGCAGGACCCTCCCAGCAGGATGAGACACTTGGATGGAGAAAGTGACCACCGTCGTGTTCACCGAACCCCGGGTCCCCGAGCAGGTCCCCTTCTTCAAAGCTGGAAGGAGGTCAGTCTGGGATACACGAGGGAAGCCCAGTCGAGTCCCGCCCCAGGGGGGTGGGCAGGGCGGAGGGTGTTCTGATTCGGTGGGGAATCCAGGCGCAGGATGGCAGGAAGACCACCAGCCCTCTTGGGCTCAGGCCGGGCCTCGGGATCCAGCCACCAGTTCGTAATCAGCCAGGTGACCTCTGCCAAGGTGCTCAGGGCCCCCGAGGTTTCCTTTGTCAAGTGAGGAAGATTTGAACTATATTGGTGGCTTCTGACCTTTTATAGGTATTTTTATTTTGTTTTCAGCAGAAGAAACCCGCCTCCTGAAACGAAAACGTCCGGATAGCCCAGTATGCAGAGCCCTGAGCTCTGCCTTCTTAGCGTGCCCCATTCCGCACTCCCCCCAGAGAGCCCTGGGTCACTTCCCCTGCCGCCCCCTCCCCGGGCTCGCCGGGGCCCAGTTTGAAACCCACAGGGGTTTCTTTGAGGCCCTTCTAACTCTCATGGTCCGCAGTTCAATAACTGGCCCCACCAAATGGTGAAATGCAACCAAACATGCCAGGGGTGGGGGTGAGGGGACGTGTATGTGATGGCCCCTCAGGGTCTTGCTAGGCCCAGGGGATAGCTGAGACTGGGGTTATCCTTGAATATGCTGAGATGGAAAATTCTGGTCACCCGAGTATCGTGTTTATTTCTGTGGGTCTCTGGATAAACAGGAATTCACAGTACCCAGCAAAGATAAACGTATGGAACTCATTACCCCGGAAAGGGTTACAGGCTGAAGACGTGCGCACTCCCAGGCAGTCCCCGCTGTGTTTGGATGACAGAGACACACAGGTCTGGTCCCAGCCTGACGGCAGCGGCCACAGCCCCGAGACGACAGCTGTAACTCTGAAATGCTGCACAAGCACTTTCTCATCCCTTTGAGGTTTGCTGTACATTCTTTTCCCTTCTTTTTACCGATTAAGAAACCGAGGCTGAGAGAGGTAGAGTCATTTGGAAAGGGCTGAAGCCAGAGTTCTCCGCTCCACTCTCAAGGGCCCCCCAGGCCATCCTCTGAGCATCCCTGAGCAAACCCAGGCTTGGTCTCCTAACCTGGATGCTGTGGGTGTTGGACGGGAGCCTGCCTTCCCATCACCACAAGTGGCTTGAGTGATTGCGTTAGATGCTGATGATAGAGAAATGAAGACATGGCCCCTGCCACATCAGGAAAAGGGGCTAAGAGTTTACTCTGCCAGGTAGCTGGTGGGTTAGTGTTTGGAGAAGGTTTCATTGAGAAGTGGATGTCTGAGCCCACTGGGAGACTGAGTAGGCAAGTGGCAGATGGAAGCAGCAGGGAACAGCATTTCCACCAGAGGGACTAGCCTATGCTAAGTTGCAGAGACATGAGGAAGGATCTCAAAGGATTCTCTCTAACTACCATGGATACTGATGGCTTATTAAGGGATGGTGAGGGAGGAAGGGTAGGTATCTCAGGATCAATATCTCAGAGAAGGAATAGGGTTTCTCCTTCTCAGGCTTCAGGGACCCTGGGGCTGCCCATGGAGAACGTATCTGATAACGACGAGGGTCTCTGAGTCACGGGAGATAGGCAAACCCTTTAGGAATTGTGTTAGTTTTCTGTAGCCGCCATAACAAATAATCACAAACTGGGTGACTTAGGACAGTAGACATTTATTCTCCCAGTTGTGGAGGCCAGAAGTCTGAAATCAAGGTGTTGGCAGGGCTGTGCTCCCTCTGAAGGCTCTGAGGGAGAATCCTTTCTTGCCTCTTCCAGGTGGCTTCTAGAAGATGGCTCTAGGCTTTCCTTAGCTTGTGGCTGCATCACTCCAGTCTCTGCCTCTGTCTTCACATGGCCTTCTTCCCTGTGTGTCTCAAATCTCCCTCTGCCTCTCTCTCTCTCTCTCTCTCTCTCTTTTCCCTTTGGACATGCTATGCCTCTTGTGGGATCTCAGTTCCCTGACCAGAGATTGAACCCAGGCCACGGCAGTGAAAGCCCGGAATCCTAACCTCTAGGCCACCAGGGAACTCCCTCTCTGCCTTTCTCCTATAAGGACACTTGTCATTGGATTGAGGACCCACCTGGATAATCCAGAATGATCTCATTTAGAGATCTTTGACTTATTACATCTGCAAGAACGCTTTTTCCAGATATGGTCACAGTGACATATTCCGGGATGTGGGTGTACCACCAATTTAACCCACTACAGGGGTCAACCATCCTATGGCCTTGTTTTGAGGTTGGAGACATGGAGCCTCAGCCAGGAGAAGGCTCTTGCTCACGCCCAGCCAGTTGGTGACAGAGCTGGCACAAGGACCCCGGTATTGATGCCACCATTGTCAGCATAGCATAACACGCATATTTCTTAGCACAGGCCAGACATTGTTCTATGTTTTACGTCTATCAGCTCAGAGTGACCACATCCTACAGAAGAGGAGAGAGGCTCAGAGAGGTCCAGGAACTTGCTCAAAGCCACACAGCCAGTCTGTGGTCCTACACTTCCCTCTGGGGACCCCATGTGTCTCCTGAGACATAGGAGTTTGTACACATTTGTGAGTGCCAGCCATGGAATGGTCCGCTGTGCCTAACTGAGGACTCAGAGGGATAGAACAGGGGTCTGTGGTCTAGCTGGGGAGATAGACACATATAAGATGACTTCTTAGAAAATGGGGGAGACACCAGCTTGGGAGTGCGGGGAGAATTCTCACGGGAGAAGAGGCCCAATTAGGAGGCTCTCTCAGGAGGAATGAAATCATACAGAGGAAAAAGAATGCGAAGGATGCTCTGGGCATGGGGACTGGATGCACAGAAGCAGGGAAGCAGGAATGAGCATGGCGTGTCCTGAGGACCACAAGCAGTTTGGTTTTGCTGGAGTGTAAAGCAGGATGTGATGGGACATGAGGCTCGGGGTGGGCAGAGCACAAGCTGAGGCTTTGGACTTGATCCTGGGGGTACTGGGGAGCTACTGAGGGTTTTGAGCAGAAGCTACATTGGCCAATTTGTGTTTTAGGAAGATTACTTGGACCCCAGCCTTGATTTGGGCCCCTGGGACCAGGCCTAGTGTGGCTGGGGGCATCTCTGAGGGGACCCCTTGCAAGGGTGCCATGGGCCCTGCCCTGGAGTTCAGCTCTGGTCCCGGACTTAGCAGGTGTGAGATGAAGCTAAGAGTTGGGGTAGAATGACCTGTGCCTCATTGATTCCCCTCCATCTCCCTTTCTGTTCAGAAAGCCCAGGTCATGCTGGAAGTCTAGGGAAGTAGAAGAGAAAAGGTCTGCAGAAAGAATTCGTGTGGTGGGGGACTTCCTAGGTGGCACAGTGGTTAAGACTCTGCCTGCCAGTGCAGGGGGCAAGGGTTTGATCTCTGCTCCAGGAAGATCCCACATGCTGCTGAGCAACTAAGCCCATGCGCCACAACTATTGATCCCATGTGCTGCAACTACGGAAGCCCGCAAGCCTAGAGCCTGTGCTCCGCAACAAGAGAAGCCACCACAATGAGGAACCCGCGCACCACAATGAAGAGTAGCCCCCCAGCCCCCTGCTCATTGCAATTAGAGAACGCCCATGTACAGCAATGAAGACCCAACGTAGCCAATAAATGAGGAAGGAAGGAAGGAAAGAAAGAAGGAAGGAAAAGGGCAGATCAATGTTTCCCAGACTGTATCCACAGAATATAGTTCTGGAAGATCTATGGACTTGCTGCCAGCTCCCCTCCCACCTGACTCTCCTAAAGGCTCTGAGAAGTCCCGCAATGAAGATATCGTTTAGATAATGTTTAACCCCGTGTTTCCCAAACTTTTGGACTCAAAGTCCTTTCACTTTCTGATTAGCAGTGAGCTTCCCCGGAGGGTGGAGAGCGGTGGGTCCCCCTCCACCCTGTGGGCCGTGCCGGCCCCTTGCAGGGACGCCCACCACACCTCTGAGCGTCCATTCCCTCCTCGCTGCCTCCTTTCAGGCAGCTGTCTTCTGTATTACATTCACCACATGGCCTCCCCATAAAAGAGATCTTGTGTTTTCACCTGCCCCCTACCGCTGGGGTTCTAGTACCCGGCACAGAGCCAGGCACTGAATAAACACGTGAATGAAAGTCTCAGAGTCTCCAATGAGACCCGCCTCTCCAATCGGGTTATTAGGAAATTAAATAAATGAATGCCTATGAGATGAGTTTTACATTAGTAAACTTTACAGCCCTGCTCACCTGTAAGGAACTATTTTTTTTATAAACACTGTAATCCAATGGTCTTACCCCCCACTGACTTGCCATGTGTCTAAAATTCCACCATTAGTCACTCATGTGCCTTAGGGCACCTAAGACCCCAATTAAAATGTAAATGTATGACCTAGGGGTGTCTCCATTGGGCCACCAGCACCCCTGGCACAGCATCAAGCCATCATCACTGGTACTTTGTTCATCAGATTAATCCGGCAGAAAACCGGTCCGGATGAACGAATTCGGAACGGAGAGGCTCCCCTGTGGAAGTGGGAATAGAACAATGTTGCCGGGGGTTCTAGGGGCGCAGGGAGCACGGGTGGGGCTACATGTCAGGTTTGATGGCTGTCACAGCCCCTGTCAACCACCACTCCCATCCAGACAGGGCTGGGCCAGGTTCCTTACCTCCCAGGATGTCTGGGCCAGGCCCTGGGAGAGGGACAAGCCAAGGCTGGGCGGAGCCTCTGGTCTGCTTTGCTCAGGGCTGCTGATCGGCCCAGGGGTCTGAGCTGCTCCCTGCAGGAAGCCCCTATAGCACAGCCCTCCTGGTCCCCTGACCTGGCCACTGGGGTCAGGCCAGCTTGGCCAGCTGTGGGCTCGGGACAGGATACTCCTGGGACTGGGCGCAGGAAAACAGGAAGGGAGAGGTAGCTGCTGGCTATGGTCAGAATTCGGCTCTTCCTCCACTCCCCAAGACCCCCACCCACCGCCATCCCCCCAGCTGGCAGCCCTGCTGGCCAGAGGCCCCTCCTCTCTGACCAGAAGGTGAGGTGAAAGGCAAAGGGATTTAAAAAAAGGATTGCCTCTTGGCCCGCGTGGACCCATTCCTGCCCTAAGCAGCCCAGGCAGCCCTGAGGAGGTAGCAGGTGAGGCAGTCGGGGCCCCTCCTCCATCACAGTCTCCACGCAGACGTCACGTCCTGCCAGCAGCTCTGCCATAGCAGCCTCGTGATCTCCTCACCTGCCGACACCAGCGTGTGGATATCTGGGCTTCTTCATCTTCTCTCACCCCAGCTTGAATCGAAGCCACATGAGAGCAGGGACACGTGTCCAGTGGCATCTGCCACATTGTAGGCATTTAACGAACATCTGTTGAGCAAGTGAAGGAAATAAGAACTGGGCCCAGACTGGGGAAAGGTCTTTGCCAAGGTCAATCAAAATTCAGCAGAGGGCCAGGTCTAGAACCCAGGCCCCCTGCCCTGAGGCCAAGGCTCTTTCTGATTTCTTGCAGGCTGTGGCCACAAGGTAATCAAAAGGCCCCACCTCGCTCTGCACACACCTTTTCCACCCACTGCCCAGAAAGGGGGGCCGTTCCTCCTTGGGCTCCAGACACACCTCCCATCGCTCTGAGGCAATCATTTCCCAGCTTGGACCAGGGCTCAGCAAACTTCTTCTGTAAAGGCTTAGATACTAACTACTTTAGGCTTTGCAGACCATTAAGGTCTCTGTTGCAGATACTGCCTCTATTGTAGCACAAAAAGCAACCCAAGACAATGTGTCACTGAACAGGCAAGGCTGTGTCCCAATAAAGTTTTATTTACAAGAGCAGACGGTGGGTCAGATTTAGCAAATAAAAATATAGGACATCCAGTTAAATTGAGCTAGTGTCCTGGATTTTATCTGCAGCCCTGAGCTGGTGGGTCATAGTGTTCCGACCCCGGCGGAGACTCTGGGTTGGCGTGAACCTCAGAAGTGCCAGGAAGAAGCGCCACCGTGGAACGCCTGCCATGCGGCAGCACTGGGCTGGGTGCCTCTGCGTACTGTCTCCTGTCGTCCTCCCAGCAGCCCTGTGAGGTAGGACATGGGGTCCCTCTCTTACATACAAGGAAATGGGGACTCAGAGAAGGAAAGTAAGGAGCCCAGGTTCCCATCGCTGTTAAGGAACAGAGCCAGGATCCAATCCCAGGGCAGTCTGGTTTCAAGCCTGTGCTCTCCCACACCAATCCCTATGATGTAAAACCCGAGGCTCAGAGAGGTAAAGGGGCAGGTCCAGGGCACACAGTATCAGGAAGGTCTGCCCAGAACCAGAACGAAGGCTTCCTGCCTCCCCATCCTCTGAGCTTTCCAGGGACCGCCCACCACTTCTATATGTGAACTTGCGTTGTTGTTGACCTCTCAGATTACTTCTGTGTGTGTGTGCACGTATACACACACACACGTGCACACACACACAAGGCCTGAAGCTGCAGATCTAGTCAGTTTCAGGGGTTGCATCTTCTGAGAGCAGATTAGAAGCTGAAGTGATTGATGGATTCGTTTTGACGCAGGCTTAGCCTTCACACGCTGGACACTTGGGCCCATGATTCTTTGCAAGGGGGACTGTCCTGTGATTTATAGGATGTTTGGCAGCATCCCTGGCCTCTACCCACGAGATGCCAGTAAGGAGCACACCCACTAGTTCTGTGTGACAACCAGCAGTGTCTCCAGATGTTGCCAAATGTCCCGGGGCCGGGGGCGGGGAGGGTGGGGACAAAATCACCCCAGCTGAGAACTACTGATTTTGACGAACTTTGAGATTTGAAACTCCTCAAAGGTCTCCTGGGGGATCTTGTACTCACCCTCCCCCCAGAGGCCCATGAACCTCCCCAGGCCTTTGGCAAAAACATTCTGGGCATCCCGACCGGTATGATTGGGAAACCCTAACAAGCAGAAGAAAGACTTCGTCTTGGCCAAGCTGTGATAAAAGCTGTGAGCACAGAATAAACCCACTCAGGGCAGGCTAGGTTCTGCAGGCAGCGGCTGATGCCTGGGGCCAGGGGTTCTGGCACCTGTCTGTGCCCCAAGCTTGTTCAGAGGCCCACCCTGGGCCTGTCCTCACGGACTCACGCGGACTCTGCAGGGTGGTGGGGGGTCTGTCCATCCCGTTTCTACTCGGCCTGCCCAGGTCTGTTCCCACAATGGGTGTTTAGGGCCAACTCCTGAGGGCCCCTTGGAGGGAATGAAGTGGAGGCAATTGGGGGCCCAGGGCTGCTGCTGGGGGAGAAGGCTTGGACAGGGGACTTGGGGTGTGGGAATCCTGCCACGTGGGTGGCTGACTTCTTTGCATCAGGCTGGTCTGGTGGAGAGAATGACCTCACCTGCTTGGAAGAGCCCTTGGTGGTTGCTTGGATCTGGGGTCGGGGAGGGGTCCTGAGGGCCAGACGGAGAGAAGCTTGGGGGCTGAGAATGGCTCCCCCCAGCCTGGCAGCGGCCCAGCGTGGCTGCCTGTGGTCTGGGCCTGGAGCGGGGACAGACCTCCCCCAGGGCTGGCACCCGCTCAGCAGCCTCTTCCAGGGAAAGCGAGAGGGGCTGACGTTGGGGCTGACCTCACGCTCAGCTCCCCCTCCTCCAGCCCTTCCCTCGGGGGCTCACTGCGGCTGGGAAGCAGGACCTCCCGGGGGTCCCTGGGGGGAGGGGTGGTGACTAGAGGATGCGGCAGGCTGAGCCTAGCTGGGGGTACTGGGGTCCCCAGCCCGGGCCAGGAGTGGGGAAGATGGAAAGGCCCCCTTGTGCCTCAATACTTCCTCTGCTGCCTCCAAGACCTCTGAGGTTTCCTTTAGGGGGTTGCCATGGTGGGGGGCTTTCGAAAGTTCTTGAAACGAGTCAAGAACAGACGGCCTTTGTGGGCAGGGTAGGGGAGGCAGCTAGGACTTGGATATTCAGATGCTACCTGCACCGCTGGGCATTATGGCCTCTACCTCTCTCAAAGGCTGTCGGAGAGTCACGTGACAGAGAAGGAACATGAGGCCCAGAGCGTGGAAGAAGCTTACCTAAGCACCCCCCTCCCCGGCTGGACCCAGGATTCAAACCCAGGGTGTCAGAGCCCTGGCCCTGTGCTGGATGCTGTAAGTCAGCCCTTCTCAGACTCGAATGAACAGACTCCCCTGAGAATTACACGGAAACGCAGATTCCCTTTGGGCCTGTCTGAGGTGGGGCCAAGATTCTGTATTTCTTAGCTTCCAGGGCTGATGACGTGGCTGGTCTGCGCTGCACTCATTTTACATAGTGAACATGGCTCAGTGCCAGCGTGTGCCTTCAGCACACAGAAGCTATTATTTCTATTGCCAGCATAAAGTACCTACGACATGCTCTGTGCGTAGTAGGTGCACCGCAAACAGTAGGTGTCATTATCCTTGTGAAACATGACACAGAAGAAGAGCTTGGCGAAATCAAGAGCCCAGTGCGAACATACCATTGGAGCTAAAATGGACTCAGGACAGCCAAACTGAAGGAGTCAAGAAGACATCATGGAAGAGGTGACATTTCAGCCAGGTCTTGAAGGACCAGAAAGAATTTCCCATGTAACAAAGGAGGAAATGCATTCTAGACAAAGGCAAGAGCCAGAGCAAAGGTGTAGAGCAGTGAAAAGATGGGACATCTAACAGACCACCAAGCCACGTGGCCAGAGAAGGGGGTGTCAGCGAGGTCAGCTGAGAAGGTGAAGTTAGGCAGGGCCGGCAACGTGATTTGCAAAATGAAAAAACAGGGCTCCTTTGAGGGGATAGACGGGTGTGTTAGTGTCCTAGGGCAGCTGTAACACATTCCCACAAACTGGGTGGCTTAAAACAGCAGTTTATTCTCTCACAGTTCTGGAGGCTGGAAGTCCTAAATCAAGAGGTTGGCAAGCCCGAGCTCCCTCTGAAGGCTCCAGGGGAGGATCCTCCCAGCCTCTTCCAGCTTCTGGTGGCCCCAGGCATTCCTTGGCGTGTGGTTGCATCCTTGCAATTTCTGCCTCCGCCTTCAGGTGGCCGTCTCCCGTTCTTCCCTCTGCGTCCTCTGCGTGTCTCTTATAAAGACACCTGTCCTTGCATTTAGGGCTCACTTGAAAAATCCAAGATGATCTCACCTCGAGATCCCTAGTGACATCTGCAAAGATTCTTTTTCCGAATACAGACACCATCACACAGGTCCCAGGGATTAGGACCTGGACATATCTTCTTGGGGCCACCATCCAACCCACTGTAGCAGGCAATGCAGGCGCGACACCCCTCCCCACGGCAGCGGAGCAGAGCAAGCGGCGGAGGATGCCAAGGGTTCTGCCCGAGGGCTGCCCGCATCTGGGCTTTGCCTGTGACACGCTCTTCTTTGAAGAACCGTCCTTCTGGGGAACTGGGAGTGTTCCAGCTGGCCTGCTGGGGCCAGAGAGGTGGGGCCTTGGTGAGCAGGGCCAGGAGAAAGCCTGCTGACAGGTAGAGCCCTTCCCGGCTTTGATTCATTGACCGTCTGGGCAGGAGCTGGACCGAGCCTCTTGGAATTACAAAAATGCCTCACACATATTTTCCTCCCAGCCAGTGGTTTTGTTCTCAGCCAGCGGAGAAGCCCTGTCTGCTCTGTAAACCCCTGCTCAGCCCCCCATCTCCTCTCCCGTCTGCGGCTCCCTCTGCACGCCGCCCACCGCTCCCCCTAGAGACACCATCTCCTCACCGCCGTCATTGAGGCTGGAGTGGGCAGGCTTGACCGCGTCCTCATAATTGAAATATTTGGCCCCTGAAGTGAGGCCAGGGCAGGGCGGTGCTTCCCCCAAGTCAAAGGGACAGATTCAAGCTGGGCTCTGCTCGGGCAGGAGGGGACGTGGGAAGTGACCTGGACACTAAAGCCAGAGGTCCCAGGGGACCCGAGTGGCCTTGGAGTGAGGCGGGGACAGAGACTCTAGGCCCACCGACCCCCAAACCGCCGCCTTCATCACAGTGCATCCTTCCCACCCCCCTCCTCATGCACCACCTGGCATCACTCCAGCCTGGCAGAATCTTCCAGGAGGAAGTCATTGGATGTCCATTTTGCAGGCATATTATACATCAATAAAAAGATTTTTCCAAATGCTGGGGGCAGGGGAGCTTCGGAGGCATATTCAGCCCCTGCTGCACCCTCAGGACTCAGAAGTCTGCTCTTAGGTCGGGCCAGAGCCCGAGCCTGTAACTGTGTCATCCTGGCTCTTGCAGAATCCTCGTCATTGGGCTGCATGGGATGCTGAGCCTTAGCTTTTGCAAAGGCCGCTGCAGAAACAGCCCTTAGGAATTTACTCGCTGCAAGTGGTGCCCATCACATCACCCAGTACCACCACGGGTCGCAAGGGAGGAATCCCGTTCCGAACCCAGTTCCAGGACAAGCTCTGTTTTCCCTGAGGCTCGAGCAAGCCTCCTCCTTTCTGACTATGAGAATTGCATAATAGATTACTTTTTCCTTGAGCTGCCAGGAATCTCAGAGCCAACGCTGAAGCTCAGCCGTGACAATTATGTGGCCCCTCGTGATCTGAAGCATGTATTTTCTTTCTCTCTGTGGTCTCCGTTTTCTCACTCTGTCCTCTCCAGTGTGGATCCTCTTTATTTTATCAGTATTTTTATGACACGCCTTCTGCTGTCAGATGCTTTGCGTGCTGTTTAGAACAAAGAGGACTATAAGTAAGGAAATAAATACATAGTGTTTCCATGATGATGTTAATTTCGTTGCTGAAAATGTGGTTGTTTAGCCTGATAACATAATGCCCCTTCTGCCTAGTCCGAATTTAGGGCAGAGATAACCTGGGAAATTCCTTCTTCCACCGTTGACCCTTGGGCGCCCGGGGTCTAAAGCCTGGATCGTAGAGTCTTGACCAGGTGAGGGAACAGATGGTGAACACGAGGGAGAGCAAATATAAAGAACCTCTCTCAGCGAGCTGAGTGGTGGGTGTCAGGAGAGTCCCTTAGCCTCCTGGGGCCTCAGTTTCCTCATCTGTAAAATGGACTAGGAATCTAGTCCCATCCTCAGAATGGTTGGGAGGACCTCCTGACCGGTGAGCAAACGCTTTGTAAACTGTAAAGTGCTGAGTCATTAGAGCCCAAGGGATTGTGCCTCCAGCAGGATAGCTGTCAACAGTTGGCTTCTTGGGATGGGGGCGGGGATGGGGTGTCTCTCCTGTCCTGTTGATTCCCGAGAGCCAGGATGGGATAAGGCTCAGCTGGGTATCTGGGCGGCCCCTGCTCCTCTCTGGGCTGGTCTCCTCCAGGCCTGCGACTCAGGTGCCCTCGGAGGAGCAATCCGCTGAGAGTTTGTCCGCCCTGCTTCCCCTGTTCCTCATCAGCCTGGCTCCCCCGGCCTTGGACTCAGTGCCATCAGCTCCTCCCTCCTGCACTCACTGGGGGAGAGGATCCCCTTTCCCCTGCAGAGATGGCGCCAGGGTCTGAGATGCGTTCTCTTTCCTCCATCTCCACCTACGGACGGGCAGCCATGCCAACGCACACAGCGTTTCTAGCTCCCTGCTCGCGGGCGCCTTTCTGCAGCCTTGTGAAGTAGATAGGATGCCATTCCTCTTGCAAGTTCACAGATAAGAGAGCTGAGCTCACCCCAGAGGGTCACAGGACTGCACGTGGCAGCGCGGCGAGGACCCAGGCCTCAAGGGCGCGGCTTTCCCAGCAGAGCTGCGGCCTCCTTTCCGCCCAACCACCCACTGTTTCACCTCCTACGGGAGGGTCGCCCAATGACCGATTAACCGTCCTTTGTTCTCTCTGGCCAGGGCAGGGCAGAGAACAGAACACCTGCCCTCTCCTGGGGTGAGACCTCCCCACAGAGGTGAGGGAAGACCCCCGAGGGCATTTAGGATCTGACATCCCTGTATTTCCCTCCTGTCTGTGATTTCATGTTTTTGCTTTGTTTTCCTCTCGTTTCCTAGTGAAGGTTTCTTTTGAAAAGCTTCAACCTTGTCTCCCACAAGAGAAGGAGACGTGGGGGACCCTGGGGGTTGTGGTCTGGGGAGGGGATTCAGCTAACACCGCACCCCCGGGAGCGTCAGGAGGAAAAGCCCGAAACAGCCATGAGTCTGGGGGCTCTCAGAGGCCGCCGGCCTCTCCCTCCCAGGCTGCCCACCGCCCTGCAGCCCTGGGAGACTTACATCTGGCATCTTGGTCGACTCAGGAGGAGTGAGAGGTGGAAGGAGGGCAGGGCGGCCTTTCTTGGGCTTTAACGTAAACTCAGATCACCTGGGATCTTATTAAAGGGGCAGATTTCAATTCAGCAAGGGTCTGCCCCCTCCCCACCCCAGACTTGCCCAATTGAAATCTGCCCTTTAATAAGAGGCAGTGGTGCTGCCTTCCTGACCACCCCCAGGTGAAGCCAGTGTTGCTGGGAGTCAAGGTCCTTCGTGGCACAGAGAGCAGAGCACCTCAGCCCTAGAGCCCTGCTGACTCCGGGCAGCGAGCGCGCTCTCCACGTCGGCTCAGCACCTCCTCTGTGCCTGTTCCAACAGCAAGTGCACACACGCGCGCACACACACACACACACACACACACACACACACACACACACACACACACACACACACACACACACACACACACACACACACACACACACACACACACACACACACACACACACACACACACACACACACACACTGTCCCACTCGCCTGGGAGCTTCCAGAGACACGAACTCTACCCTATGCACCTTTGGAAACCTACACAGGACCTGACACAAACCTTCATGAAAGAGCAAGTAGGTGGCTCTCAGAAAACTGCCTACATCCCTAAAGGAATCTCAGCTGGGGGAGCCCGGGACCCAAACCCCAGAGCAAAGCACCAGGGAGAGACTTGGGGCCGCTCCCAGAGCCCCTGCGTCTGTGGCCTTCTGGTTCCAATCTCTCTTGTTCCCCGAGGAAGGGGTCCCAGGAGGCTGGGAAGAAGGTTGCAGGGAAAGGGGGCCCCAGGTATGCGGCAGGAAGAGAGATGGTAGCGTCCCCAGTGGGAGAGCCGCTCAGGTCCAGAAGAGCCCAACAGAAGCCCTGGTTCTGGCCCCAGCATCTCGCGTGACTTGGACAGGACCTCCTGGTGGCACCCTGGAATCTGGAGCCCCAGCCACATTGATCTGCCTGTGCAGATGTTCTGCCCACCCCGCCCTAACCCATGCCAGTACCCCTGCCCTGTGGTAGCACCCCCTCTTCCCACCCGCCCACCCCTGACCCTGCAGAGCTCCACCCGGCTCGGCACCCAAGACAGAGACGGTCCTGGCCCCTCCAGCCCCGTCCTCCCAAATGAATACAACCTGGAAAGCATGCCAAGGGCAGATTCTTTATTAATTTCTCTTTTTTTCTTTTTAAAAAATTATTCATTCAGTATAAAAAATAAATATTTTAAATATGACATTGAATAAATAAAAATAATCTGTCAGTATGAAACATTCCCACAGGGTACATTCATCAAAGAGGAATTTGTCCCCCAAGGCCAAGTCCTTTCCAGTAGAAAGGAAAGAGGGAAACACGGAAGGATGCAGGGAGCTAGCAGTGTGGATGGGAGCGATGCCCAGGTACTGGGTGGGGGCTGGGGACTGCGGGGTAGAGGGGCGGGGGGAGAAGGGGGTGGCGACCTGGAATGAAGAACATCTGTACCATCTGAAGGGAAACTCACTTCTCACTTGGTTCTGGCCTCTAGCCTCACACGCTGTGTCTATTCTGGAAAGCCAGCGAGGCAGAGCTGGACTGCTTCTATCAGGGGAGAGGTCCCCAAGGAGGGGACAAAGAGAGGGGGAGAAGGACGAGGAAGAGGAGAGACAAATAAATAGTGGTGCTTTCTCATTTAAAATTTTTTTAAATAAATAAGATCCCCAATACCCCTCTTTCAATAAACTGCAAAACAACTGTCCTACCCCCTCCTCTGCTGCCGGCCTCTCCCTCCTCCTCGGGCCGGGGCTGTGACCCAGGATGCAGGTGTGGGTCAAAACCAGCAGATGAAATAAAGGAGGAAGTGGACAGCTTCCTGCCCTGCAAAGCTTTTTCCACACAAAGGCTCCAAAATTCAGAGATGTTGTGCAAAGTGGGTGCCCATCTGCCAGACAAGGTTCTACAAAGAGCACTGAGGACAGGGCGGGGGGGGGGGGGGGTGGGGGCGTGGGCGGCGGAGCTGGGGCTGGGCCTGGGGGAGGAGAATTGCTTGGTCCCCGAGCCTCAGAGGGTGCCCAGGTGGGCCCGGCATGCAGAGTCTGTGTCCACGGGGTGATGAGATGATGGGAGGCCAGCTGGCCCCAAGGCCTCTGAGCCATGTTCACCGAAGGAGCAGGGCAACGGCGGGTAGCCGGCTGAGATCTTGGACAAGGCTGGGTGTGACCCTCATTAAGACAGTGTCAGAAAACACGTAACCATCATGGTCTCCTCCACCACCCACCACAAAACAGTCTTGCCAATGGGACGGACAACTCCCACCTCCGGCCCCCGACCCCAGGCCTCTGGCCTGCCTGCTGCCTGCCCACCTGCCATCCGATGGGCACAGGTAAAGTGCTTGGAGGAGACAGAGAGGTGCAAAGTGACTGCAAAGTACCATAATCAGGCTGGCTGCATGGCTAGGCTTGCCGCCTGCTCAGGGTTTGAGAAGAAGCCAGAACCTTGCTCTTAGCAGCTGCCCCAGCTCTGGGCCCTCCTCCCCTGCTCCCAGACTGGAGGGCGTTTCTCCACTAGCCTGGCCCCGGCACAAAGGAAAGGATCGGGTTCCCTGCCTGGGAGCCCAGACATGGGTGGGGGCGTGGGGGGAGGTGGGGCAGGAGGGACCACAGCTTCCTGGTCTGCATCCCAGGGCCTCCTTGTCCTCCTCTCCAGAGCAGGGGCCTCCTCCCTGGGCCGCCCAGCTTCCTGAGGTCCAGCCAGGCCCTCTTGCCCTCTGTGGGTGTTCAGGCCACCCGAGAAGGCGCTTCCCTGCTGGGTGCTGGTCAGCACTGTTCCCGGGCCCCTCGACGGCTAGTCTGGAGACAGCGTGGGGACAAGGAAACTGCAGCAGGGTGGGCCACCAGGGCTGTCTGGCCCACTGCTCCAGGGGTGCCATCTCCACCATGAATGTCGCCTCCAACAGCACAACTCCAGGGGGCGCCAGAGAACACAGTGTTGAATGAGCCCCTTGGAGCCAAGCAACATGGCAGCCCTGGGAAAAGGCCCCTTGGCCACTCGATGAACTGGCCCAGCCTGCCTTGCAGCCAGATCCCTGTAGCCCCAGACCCAGTTACTCTTAGGGTGGGGGTGGGAGCCGGGTCTCCCACCCCCACCCAGACTGACCAATTCTCTCAGCTTCTGGCCCTTTTCTGAGCTTCACCCACAAGGCTTATCCCACTTGTAACATCTTCAACTTCCAGACCAGGCCCTGCTAAGATCTGGCCCTGGTTCCCGTAGAAGCAACCATTATATTATCTCTGTTGGAGAGGGAACTGGGAAAGGGGAATTAACTTTGCTATTTAAAGCACCAATAAGTTAATATAAATAGGGCATCAAAATAAATAGACAATCATGCTGGGTCAGACACACGGCACCCTTGGATCTCAGGCTTTCTGAGACCCTGACCTCAACTTCTGCTGTCCCCTCGCTCCAGGGACCAGCGGTGGCCTCTGGTGCCCCTCAAGTACGTTTGTATGACCTCACGGGGCCTGCATGGGCCTCAGGTGTGAGCTGCCACTCTGAACTACTCCATCTGCCCCGCCCTCACAGACCCTTGCCCGCAAGACTCTGGGTCCCCTCGGAACCTCCTCACCTGACTTTGCAACCCGTCCACCTCCCCACACCCCACCTCCAGGTCCAGCCGCCAGGCCTTGGCCATCCGGGATGACAGGACAGACTTCGGGCTCAAGGAAGGAGAGCCCGTCAAGCCTTTCAAGGGCCTCTCTTCCTTTCCAGGCCTGAAGGTGCCTCACCAAGAGCCTGAAGGCGGATGACCTCCTTCTGGAACCTTCCACCTGACAGTCCTAGGCCTGAGCTCTCCAATCATGCCCAAGGCAAGGCAGCATCTAAACCAGAGCTCCCTTTCTATCCTTCACTCACCATACTTGTAGAGGCCAAGGATCCTTCAGGATCCCAGCCCTTCTGGGCTGCCTGAGTTCCAGTCAGACCTTTCCAGGTCTACCAAAGGGACAGCGAAGGCACTGATGGTGGTCATTCTGCTGGGGGCTGGACAATGCCCGCGACCCCTGCTGTCTTGTCCCACGGTCAGGGTCGCCGGAGACAACGTGTGTGGTTTGTTCACGAAGACCCTGGCTGAGGGAACAAGTGGGGGCCGAAATCCAGCCCGACACGCGGTGCCTGGCTGCAGTCTCCCAGAAGAAGGGGTGCATTCTTCTGGTTGGCGCAACATATAGATTCTGCCTCTGGGAGTTCTGGCTCTGCTTGGCTTCACCACAGCCCACCCCGGAGAGGAGTAGCCCGGCCAGGAACCCCCACTTGGGTCTGGCAACGCTCTGGGCCCCGGCCACAGTCTGAGAGCCACCTAAGTCTAAGATCTTGGGTCACTGTACGCTATGAGACCTCCCGCCTAGAAGGCGCGGGCCACCACGGCAATGACCTGCTTATACTTCCCCAGGAGCTGACAGCCCAGCTTCTTCTTCTGGAAGACGTCCTTGCCCGAGGTGTCAGGGCCGTAGGCCACGTCCACGTGGGCAATGTGGTACTTGCTGCACAGGCGGCAGAGCACGTTGCTGAGGAGACCCCGCATGGCGTCGGCCGTGGCGTTCAGCTTGCTGTGCAGGCCGAGGGCGTTGGGATTGAGGACCTTCTGGTCCCGCGTGATGTTGCCCAGGGAGGCCCCCAGGTACGCGATGATGCGGTACAGCTCCACCAGCCGGGCCTTCTCGGTGCCGTTGGCGTGGAAGGGCGGGAAGTCAGTCACGTTGGGGCTGCACAGCTTGTCCAGGTTGTTGGGGAACGGCACCCCCTGGGCCGTGTACTGAGGAGCAGAGGGGAGGAGGGGAGGGGACGTGGGAGTCAGAGACGGGTGTTCCAGCGCTGCCACCAAGCCTCTGGGTCGGCTCTTGGGCTTCCGTTCCCACCCCCCCCACACACCGGCATGAGGACCGAATCACTTGCCCTGCAGCCATCCCAGGACTGTCCTGAGAGCCAGAAGCAATCGTGGGTGTGGGTGCATTTGGTAAGGCATCCAGGCCTACACCATGCGAGGAACGACCCAGCTCGTGGCCATCATCAGGACAGGAAGGAAAACACCGAGTCTTACCTCCAAGGCGTACACCACACACACTTGCCCTTTCACCCACCACACTCACCCTCTTCCTGGGCGGCTCTGCACCCCTGTCACCCACAGCCCGCCATCTCTCCCAGCAGCACCTCCCCGTGCACCTCACTACCTCCTTATCTGTCTCTCATCAGCCTCTCCCTCCATGAGGTGGAGGAATCCTAGACATGCCAGGACCCCCTTCTCCAAGCAGCTCTGCCGCTGTCTAACTGGGCACCCTGGGAAAGTGGCCGAGCCTGGGCCAGGGGGTGGGAGGAAGTGGAGGGAGTCTGGGTGTGGTGGGATCAAGCCCCTCCCTTCCCTTCCCTTCCCTTCCCGGCCCTGCCAGCCCAGGTCCCTGCAGCAAAGCCCAGCACCCCCCCCCACCCTCCTTCCTGGGCACCTTGGGGAGAGACTTACATAGAGAATAAAGAGGGCGTTGGCACTGCTGTTGAGCTGCACCAGCTGGTTCCTGATCTGGTTCATGAGGTTGCTGTGACATGGGTGGCGTGTGGCACAGGTGGCGTTGACAGGGGTGATGGGAAGGGGGCTCCCCGCCCCGTGTTTCCAGTGCAGAACCAGCAGCAGGGGCACGACTCCTGCAAACAGGTGGAAGAGAGCCATGAGCAGAGAGGTAGCGGTGGGGGCGGGCAAGGGGGCTCACGGTAGAGGATGCGCCCTTCTTCCTCGGGGACTCCAGTGTTCCCTCTCAGCCTCCAGCTCTCGCTTCGTCCAGCCTGGCTGTTTCTTATTTTCGCGATGTCACAGAATCCACGTCTCTGTCTCGGTCTGTCCAGATCTCTAATTCTCTATCTCTGCTTCTCTCCCATTTATTACTCCCTGCTCTCTGCTAACAGGAGCGAGGGGGCAGGACATGAACTATTCCTACCAGTGGGAAGCTGGGTCCAGGGTGACGCCAACCATCCTGGCCTCTGGCTGGAGGGTACCACGCCCCAGGCCCAGAGGGTCTCAAAAAAAAAAAAGAGTAGCCCCTACCTCCCAGGATGGTCCAGATTCCTAAGTGTGACTTCAAATGTCATTCGCCCAGAGGGGGCTTCCGCAAGGGGAGAGGGAGGTTTCTGCTGGATCTGCATCTCCCAAACCTGTGTCCTGATTTTGGCTCACTGGGCCCTTTGTCCCCTAATTCTGTCACCCTCGCCCATCTTCTCTGTGGTTCTCCTTCTCCAGATGTGGCCACTCCTCTATCTAGGACCTTCAACTCCACCCCAATTCTGCAGTTCTGCCCTCCTCTCCATTCCCAAATCATCCTTCAGAACTTCCTGTCCTGCTCTGTACCGCTCCTGCCTTCCATGGTCTCCCACTCCTGTCTACCAGTCCTTGCCCCCGGGTGTGGGTTAGGACAAGGAGGCTCCTGGGGTCCCACAGGCCCCCAGAGCCTTCGGGAGGGAGAGGAAATGGAGCAACCAGGAAAGAAAAAAAGGGAAAAGGTCGCACGGAGCCAGGTGGGCGGGGGAGGAAGGAAAGTGAAAGGTGACAGGAGAGCTGAGAGGTGTCCGGGCCTGTCCAGGATCGCCCCTCCCCCCCACCCGGGGCGCCTGCTTCCCGCCCCCCTCGGCTTGCTTTCCAGGTGACCCAGCAGCAAGGGCTGGGGTCGGTGGACCTGTGAGGCTGCAGAACTCCTGAGGCTGGGGGAAACGGCGGCGCGCAGGAGCCAGTTCCCCTGGTGGGACAGTGGCAGCCTCAAGTCCACTTCTGAGTCCCCTGTGCCGCTCAGCATTCCCGGGCAGTGCTAAGGCCCCAGGACGGCTGCCCCCCCCCCCCCCCCCCACGCCCCGGGCTCACCTAGCACAGACCACAGCTTTCCAGGCAATAGCAGATGGAGGCGGCACCTGCTCCCGTCCCGGGCCGGAGTTTGCAAGCTGCTCAGCGGCCGGCGCCCCTCCCAGGGAGCAGCCCGGGACGCGGTTGGAAAAGAGAAAGCGGAAAGACAGCAAGAAAGAAAGAGGGAGGGTGAATCCCGGAGAAAGCTGAGCGGGAAGAGCAGCAGCAGGGAGAGTCCGCGGAGCGAGGAGGAGGAGGAGGAGAGCGAGGAGGCGGAGGAAGGCTGCGGCGCCCCCTCCCTTGCCCGCCCCTCTGCGGGCCCGGGGCGCGCCGGGCGCGCGGTGCCGAGACCATGTGCCTGCGCTCGCTCCCGGCCGCCACCCCGCGCCTCCCGCTGCCCGGCCGGCTGCGCGGGCGCCGCGAGTGTCCGTGTGTCTGCGGCGGGGGGGTGTCCCGCTCGCGGTCGCCGAGTGCCCCAAGTCGCCGCTGCGCCCGTGGCGGGGCGCGGAAGCTGGCGCGGGGCGGGTGGATTTACCTGCCGCCAAGACCTTCATTATGGGCTGGACTCCAGAGGGCCTTGGAGGAGACCTTAGATGCCGGCAGTTTTCAGAGCTTCATGCTCAAATGGGGAATTTGCCTGATTTATATACTGGAGCCTGTGTTGTAAGACAGAGAGAGAAACAGCTATATTTAGCAGGGATCCCCGTCCAGGAAGTTGTTTGAGGTGCATCATAGGAAATTATGAATGGAAGAAAGTGAGAGTGAAGGGGGGGGCCGTGAGGGGGGAGGGTGGGGAGAACAAACTTTTTCCCTCTTCTAAGAATGTGATTGATAAAATTATAATGAACTCTTCAACAAAACACCCTGCGGTTTTCCTGAGTGGCTTGCCTGGGAGTTGTTTGAAGATGGGGAGGGGCAGGAGGGTCTCCGAGTCATCGGGGGGGCCCCCGGGCAGTGGGCGCTCCAGACAGCCCTGACTCACCTGTGTTTGGGGAGGTGGCTTGAAACTAGGCAAGCAGATGGAGGCTGCCACCTGTGGCCCCTGGTCAGGGGGTTCGGGGGGCAGTGGGGAGGAGGCAGGCTGGGGCTTGGCTGAGAAGGCGGCTCCAGGAAGAGGGGCTGGGGCCCCGGTGTGGACTTTAGACGGTCATAAAACGACACTGAACGTGGGCGCTGGAAGCCACTGCAGAGGTGGCCTCCTCCACCCTGCCCGCTGCCACCGGGCAAAGCGGGGCTCCCAAGGGGACAGGTTGCCCAAGGTCCCGCAAGGTCAGGCCTCCTGACTGCCATCAGCAAGCCTGCGTTGCTGACCACAGGTACCTGTGGGGTTGAGGAGGGGGCTGGGAAGATGGGAGATGGGGAGTTGCTGTGACTCCCTTCTTTGGGGAGAGCCTGGGGAGGAACTTCTGGAAAGGTGTGGTGTGTCAACTCTTTACACCCTTCAGGGGAGGGTGGTCCAGCATTTGCATTCTGAAAGGACATGAGAAGCAGAGACTTAGGGAGGCTTAGCCAATCAGACCCAGGCTTGCTCCTCAGGATGCAGAGAGATGGCTGGGGAGAACAGACATGGCTTGGAGGGCCCTTGGGGCTCAGAGAATGATGATGGCCCCCAAAGGTGCTTCTGGAGTTTCTTACGCAGGGTCACAAGTTCTGCTGTCTTTCATGGCTAGGTAGATTTGTGAACAAATGAGGAGGGGCAGGAAGGAATGGTGAGGACTAGGGCAAAAGGAGCACGGCAGCTCCTCCCCTACAGCAAAAACTATGAAAACACAAAACCAGAAGAGGCGGGGGAGTGCTGGTCGGACACATATCTGGGGCCACGCTGTCCCACACGTTGCCAGGGGCGCCCCCTGTCCCAGGAGATGTCTCCTTCCCCTGGGACCCCACCGCAGACCTCCCACCTGACCCTGACCAGAGAACAGGGCGGGAGAGTTGGTTCTCCAAGGCCAGGGCGCCCTGCAGCCTCTCCCTGGCCCCTGAGTCCCTCTGCCCACCCCCTCAGCCATCCTCCATGCCCCCAGCTCCCGCCTCTTGCCACATCCCAGACCTGCCCAGCCACGCGTGCGTTGGTTCGTTCCTCCCTCTTCGTGCCAGGACGAGCCCTCCTGCTGCCGCCGTGCCCCCCTCCCCCCTCCACACACAGGCCCTGCCCTCTCCAGGCTGCTTCCTCCCCGCTCTCCCAGCTGGGCCTCGGATGGGGGTGATAAAACTGCCCATCCCAGCGGGCACTTCCCAGCAGGGAGGAGGCCGGTGGAGCCCACACTGGCTTTCCTTCCTCCTCCCGGCTGCTCCACACCTTGTCTTTTTGAGGGCCACTGAAGGCCCCACGTGGCACTTGGCCCTCTGACACACCTGCTCTGGGGTCTGTGTATGCCCCTAGGAGGCCCACCCACTCCAGCCTGTCTCAGGCAGCCGCACATCCCAGCTTACCTCCCTCTCATAATCCCCCACCCCCAGTCTCTCCTGCACTGGGGCCTGACCACTCAGGGCCTCCGGACCCACCCCCACATCTCCCAGACCCCTATCGTCGGACTCAGCCTGGCTCTTCTGAGGTGGACCCCAAATCCACTGGACCAGGGCCCCATTGAGGCCCCACCTAAGGGTCCCCTGTTCCCCTGCCTGCATGTCTCACTAGGTCCCCTGACTCTGCTGGAGGCTGCCCCCCTGTCCCGCTGCCCTCCTGCCACCGTTCCTCCCCTGCATCCCTCCCGGGGCACTCGAAGGGCCTTGCACTGTCCTCTAGCTGCCCAGACCCTCCCTCAGCCCTACACAACACCCCCAGGTGCCATGTGATCTCAGCCCCACCCCACAGGAAACAGGAAGTGGGGCCTAGTCTAGAAGACACTTCACCCCCACCCTAACGAGCCCCCTCCCTGCCTCAGTTTCCCCTGTCATGGTACCTGACTTGGTCCGTGCTCCCCAAGGGTTCTGGTCCCCTCGGCACCCCAGGCCCAGCCTCCCTCTCCTGTCCATGTCCAGCCACCACCTGTGCCGGACCTCTCTGGGGCAGGCCGGGCAGGGTCTTGGAGCCGCGGACCCGTGAGCCGCCTGCAACGTGGCCTCAGTCCCTGGGAATCGGCTGCCCAGGCCGCGCTCCAGGCCAGCTTTGGTCTCCTGGAGTTTGTTTTCTTCCCTCCCTCTCTACGCTGCTGTGTGTGTGTGTGTTTTCCCCCAGCTTCCTCACGGAAGGCATCCTCCCTTCTTGGCTGCCTGCTCCCGGGGTCGTGACCCCAGGCCCCACCCTGGAGTGGCAGCCCCAGCCCGGCCCCTTCCAGCTGTGACTTCATCCCCAGCAAGTCCTGCTTTTGCACACTGGGCCTGCTGGGGATTTTGACCAGCCTCGGGGTGAGGGGGACCATCGGGCCCACCGCGGGGCCCCCTCGGCCTGGGCGGGGGGTGGCCAGACCAGGGCCGGGGGGTCCTCCTCCGGGCGGCTGTGCCATCCACCTGCTCTTCTCCAGGAAGCCAGTGCAGGGCTGGCCTGCGGCCTCCTCAGGGCCCCTCAGGGCTCCCTCTCTCCCACTGCCTTTGGCACATGTGGCCATTCAGCCCCTCCTTCTCTGCTGATTCCCACTTGCCATCCACAAGCCTCTCTTAGAATGTCAGGTGGGGCACCTGGGGCTCAGACAGGTGAAGGCACTTGCCTGCGGCAGCACAGAGAGTTCACAATAGAATGAGGCCTGGACCTCCGGCTGCTGGCTCGAAGGCCACTCGGGGATGCCAGCGGCACCTCATGCTGCAAGGGGAGCGAGCAGTGGCGAGCTGCGCTCAGGCCGTTTCCTCCAGGAAGCCTCCCCAGCCTCCCGCAGCCCAGACCAGCTGAGTCTGCCCAGTCCTGCCCACTCTCCTTTCAAGTGGGAACAAGTCTTATTCCTCCCTCTTTGAGGGCTTGGATGGGGTCTGATCCTCATTTGTACTCTTGACAGCACCTGGCTCAGGGTTTCATCAGAGCAGATGCTAAGTATTTTTTAAAAGCATTTTAGTTTCCAAAAGCTGTCTGTGCCAAGCCTCTCATGGCGAGAAGGCGTGAAGTCTGCTGGTTGGAAGTGTGGACTTCAGCCTCAGTCAGAGCCAGGTTAGAGGTTTGGCTCTGCCAGTTTCGAGCTGGGTGACTATGAGGAAGTGACCACCTCCTGGCCTCAGTTTTCTCATCTATAAAATGGGAATAATGACACCTATGCTGTGGGGGCTCAGGCTCAGCGCAGTTGTGGGCACCAAGCAAGCCCTCTGGTCGTCAGCATCGCTCCTCCTTATCGCCTCCCTGTGAAGTAGGGGTTCTTGTCCCCATTTTACAGATGAGGAAAGTTAGGAGTACTCCAGGGCAAAAGGGGGAAAGCTGGGCAGGAGAGGGGCCTGTTCATTCTCTCCTGATGGATAATGGAAGCTAAAACACCCTTGAGACTCCAGCTTCCCAGGGTGACCCCGGGGGGAACAGATGTGTTGTGGGGGTGGGGGAGGGGCTGGCATGGCGGTGGACTCTCTCTCCCTATGTCCCATCCCCCACCCCAGGCTTGCGCTGAAGACAGCAGCTGACCAGCCTCACCACCCCCAGGAGCTGATTCACCCCCAGGCCCCAACTGAGAAGGAAGGAGACATAGCTCAGCTCAGAGGGGCTTGAATCACCAGCCGCCCCCTGCGGAGCCCCGGGGGGGAATCGCGGGGGTGGGGGACAGCCCCCTGCCTGTCTGTCTCTTTCCTGGGCCCCGGGGCATTCAGGGGAGAGGGCAACGTGGCCGTGGCCATTGGCAGGGGGTGGCAGGGAGGTACCCTTGCAGCCAGGCATCCTGTGTGGGCAGCCAGCAGCAGTTACTCACCAGGTAAGCAGCTCCCCGGGCATCGGGGAATTCCCCAAGACTAGTGACCCAGAAACTGAGTGCTCTGGGCAACCCCCACTGCCCAGGCCAGCCCCCCTCCTCCCTTCCCATCCCTCTTCCCTGTCCCCGGCGAAGATCTCAGTTCTCTGAAAACCAGCAGCTGCTCTCAGCCAGCAGCTCACGGCCCGCTCCTGGCCTTGGTGCTCCCACCTGGGAAACGAGCACAGGGGACTCAGATGGGCCCAGGGGAGGAAGCTGGGGGCCAAAGGAGGGCCAGGACCAGGGCTGGTGAGGGGCCGCCAGAGGAGCCAGGGATTCCCAGCACAGCCCTGGCCGTTGGGCATCCCATCCAAAAAGGCAAAAGCACCTCATTATTCAGCATGTGAGAAAGGAGGATGTAAGTACACCTGCGGGGCCGCCCACCTCCGCCAATCATATGCTCTCATGTACTTTCCTGTGGCCCCTGGCTCAGCTTCGCAGTCACCTTTGGGCCCTTTGGGGCTAGGGTGGTGGTAGTACCCGTGGGTGAGGGTGTGGCTCAGAGCCAGGCAAACCTGGGTTTGAATCCTGCCCACACCGCTGACCAGCTTGTGACCTGGGGCGACTGGCTTCCTTTCTCTGAGCCTCAGCACCCCCACTGGGAGAGGGAATGCCGTGGTGCTGGGCGCGTGGGCTGCCGTGAGGATGTTACGTGGGAAACACACCGTGCCTGCCATGTGGCAGCGAGTCTAACCAGAGCTCAGGGTGGCCACAGGAGGGGCTCAAACCCCAGCCTGAGTCAGGGGCTTGTGTGGGGCCTGGGTCCAGGGGTCCGTGCACCACCTGCGGTCTGAGAGTTAGGTCAAGGAGGGCTCCCGGGTCCTCTCAGCACACAGAGCACGGCGTGTGCCCTGGGGGAGCAGGAACCTCTCAGTGCCTCCACAGGGAAATAAGCAACACTTCCCTTCCAGCTATATTTGGGGCTCTTGAGGTCCAGCTCTGGTCCTACAGGCTGCCCTTTGCACCTTCGACCCATCAAATCTCTGGCACCATCTAACCCTCGGGGCCAAGCGGGAGCCAGAATCCACTCTGACCTCCTGCCAACTGCCCCCAGCAACACCCTGACATTTCCCACATTGTTTTGTGTCTGGAATTATCCCCCTGGAGGTGAATCAGGGATTGCATTTTTTTCTTCAACTCTGATAGAAATTGCAAGGGAAGCAGCTGCCCACAGAGCGCTGACCATCAGTGGGGTCAGAGGTCTGCCTGCAAGGTCCACGCCAAGTTGCCTGGGGCCTGACTCCACTCCAGGCTCTGTCCTCGATGTCTCCATCTTTAAAGTGGGTTATCTTTCCTCTCTTATTGTTCATGTATCAGCCCTTAATGGCTGTGGCGTTTTAGCCTCTGCAAGCACTCTGACCTCCCCCCGGCTCTCCC
Organism: Hippopotamus amphibius kiboko; assembly: GCF_030028045.1. Lineage (NCBI taxonomy): Eukaryota > Metazoa > Chordata > Mammalia > Artiodactyla > Hippopotamidae > Hippopotamus > Hippopotamus amphibius. The sequence continues at coordinate 4,289,400 of NC_080193.1, read as the reverse complement.
TGAATCTCGAACTAACTTGAGACCTCCTCAGGCAGAGGTAGAGAGTGAGACTCTCCCACTGTAGGTCTCTGCCTCTTAGTGGATCACGGATTCAATGTAGAAGGGTTGCCACCAGCACTTTCAAAAGTAAATGGAATCGCAAAATCACCCAGCATCGCCCAGAGTGAGGGCAAGCTCTGCTCCGTGAAACATTTTTTTTCCGTTGTCTGGATGTGTCAGCGTGTACATCACCCTCTGGTTGCAAGGTGCAATGTGTTTCTAACTGTGGGTCGTGGTCAAAAACGTGTGTAAGCCACTGGTATCGGTGATGAGGGCCAGGCCCTGAGGGGCTGAGGAGTGACTTGTCCGAAGTCACTGGGCAGCTGGCAGCATGGGGTCCAGACTTGCTCCTCCGCTGCCATCCCTTGCAGCCCAGGAGTGGCAGGAGGTGCTGCGGGTAGGGCGGGCCGGGCGGGCCGGGCGGGTGCTCACGGTGGGAGGCGGAGGCCTGGCATCACCTGGTGCCAGGACAAAGGCCCTCCCGGGCTGGCCTCTCACCATACACTCCCTTCCCCAGCCTCAGACCCCTGGGCTCTCTGCCCTGCCCTGCCCTGCCCTGCCCGGGTGGGGCCCGGAATAGTCACAGGCCTTTTCTCGCTCTGCCACGGAGCCCTGCATCTTCACTGTGGGCAGTGGACGGGAGACACAGCCACGGTCCCCACTCCAGGGTAGCCTGCAGCCCCGAGGCCCAGCCTGTGTCTGGGAGCACCCGCCGTGCTCCTAGTGGGTCTGCATCTCCGGGCCTGAACAGGCATTCTCGTGAGCGTGCGTGTGTGCTGTGGCCCTTTGTGTGTCTGCATGTCTGCGTTGGGCTGTGTCTGGCCCTGTGTGTGTGGCTGGGAGGGAGCCAGGGTGGGCGCACCTCTGGCTGACTTTGTGAGCCCCCTGTGTGAGTGTGTGAGTATGTGTGTGACTGTGTGCCTGGATCCTGTACCAGTGGGTGTGAGACTGGGCGTGCCAGGGGTCTCTGGACACGCGTGGGGAGGCGAGACCCTGTGCGTGTGTGTGTGTGTGTGTGTGCGCGTGTGTGTGTGTGTGCGTGCCCCCAAGTGTGTCTCCAACAATCCCTGCTCCTCACTCTCCAGCCCCCGCCCCTGGGAACCGTGTGGCAGCCTCACGTCACGGGGGCCACCAGCAGCTGGTTTCCTCCCCACCCCGCCCCAGCGCCACCCCCCTGCCCTGGCCACCCTGACTCTTGGCTCTGGGACAAAGCTGATGTCAGAGCTGAGCTGACAGCTTCCTTCTCCCACTGGATTTTCCAAAAGAGAGAGACCACAGCCCGGCTCCTATTAAATAATCGCGAGGTTGGGGGGGTGGGGGGGGGAGGATGTTTCACTCAATGATTTCCTGAACGCAGAGGCAATAAACAGAACAGGAAGCAGCCCCGAGGACCCACTCAGCCTGAAACTGGCAGGCCCTGAGGTGGGGCCTGGCCTCCCCTCCCCCTAACCAAGCTCAGTGGGGCCACCCTGACCCGACCCCAGAGCTGATGTCAGAGGAGCAGCCAGGCCCTCTCCCCAGACCGTCTCTCCGCGCCCGCGCAGACTGAGGAAATACTCTGAGTATGGTGGGTGGGAGGTGATGTGAGCCTCAGGCCTGGTGATAAGATGGAAAGAGTAGAGTAGCCCCGTCCCAATGGGCGGGCAGGATGCAGGGGATGAGGCCCAGCTGAGGTTGGACCGTCCTCCTCCTCCTGAGAAGAGAAGAAAAGATGAGTTCCCTGAAGTCAAAAGGGGCCAAGTAGGGGAGGAGCTGGGGGGAGCCGGGAGGAGAGGGCCAGGGCGTCCCCTGCATCCTCCAGGCAACCTGGGTAAGATACCCGTCCCCACTACCCTGTACCCTTGAGCCACTCCAGCCTGGCTTCCTGCCATTTCTGAGGCACGTGGCCAGCCCACCACAGACCCCAAAGGCCTTCACTCCCACCTGCATCCCTCAAAGCAAGCAAAGCGCTCACGAGAGTCCCCTATTGTCTCCAGTCCTAACCCCTATCTCCACGGGAGATGCTTTAATCCTGATTTTAGAGGGGGAAACTGAGGCTCAGAAAGTTGAACGATCTACCTGAGGTCACACAGGGTGTGATGGAGCCAGCTCTCCAGTCCCTGCCCCCACAGCCTCCCTCAAACGGGAGCCCCGAGGCCAAGTGTGGTCCAGGGCTCGCTGGCAGCAGGGGGCCAGGGAGGTCCCCAGCATGAGCCGCCCCGGGGAGCCCCTCCTTCTGTCTGGGCTGGCCGCTCAGCTGCTTATCAGCTGCAGGACTCCATGACACAATCCCGCTCTGATCTCCTGCCCAGCCAGGCCTCCTCCACCCCCGCCCCACCCCTGGACCCCGTTTCCACTTCCTCCCTTTCTGGGTGGGACCTTGCCTGCCCCAGGATCACAGTGGACTATCTAGAGAGCCGGAATCCTGCAAGCCCCTCAGTGGCTGTGGTCTCCCCAGAGTCCACTCTGGCCAGCAGGCTGGCAGCAGGGGACCCTCAAAGAGGGAGGTTGCTGGCCTGTAGTTCCCCACCCTTAGGCTCCCCTCCAAGAGCCCATGTATCTCCTAAAGTGATGTTCGCCTGGGGAACTTAAAGACCATCTGGTCTTCTGCTGCCTTCATGTCCCCGCTTGTAAAGGGAAGAGATCGGAAAGATGAGGGGGATGTCGGGGGGCAGGGTTGACGGTCTCTGCAATCAGCCAGGCCTCAAGTGCAGGCCTAGCTCTGCCACTTACAACCTCAGACAGGTGATCTCATCGCTCAGACCCCAGTTCCAAGAGTATAAAATGGGACACAGTGTTGTCAACCTGTGAGGTCAGCATCACCCTCTGGAAAACCCAGGCAGGCACAGAAGACATGCCTGAGTAACTGATATTATTATTATCTTAGCTGTTAAAACTTTGCAGGTGGGGCCCAGAGAGGGGAAGTGACTTTTCCAAGGCCACACAGCAAATTAGTGCCACATCCCCAACGACATGTAGGCTGCTCGCCTCCCTCAGGCTCCCAGACAAGGAGACGGGAGCCCCGGGTTTCAGCCCTGATTAGCTGTGAGGATTCCAGAAAGAAGCTTTCAGGAGTCTCAGTTTCCCCATCTGTGAAACCGCCCTAGAGAAGGCCATTGGTCTCGAAGGATCTAGAATGGCTCTTTGAGGTATGAATCATGGGATGGGGTGATGGAGGATAGAGAAAGCTTCCTGGGCGCCCCAGAAAGCTGGGCCCAGCAGGGGTGAGGGCCAGGTCTAGGGCTCACTGCCCAGCGCTCTCCAACACTCAGCCACTGAGCTCAGCTCCAAGCCGCGGGCTGCAGCGCCCCCCACTGACCAGTGGGCAGTAGGCACCGTGGCCAAGGCACCACCAGCCCCAGGTTGGCCTGACAGGGTCACTGCCTCCTCTAGGGCTGGGCAGGGCAGGATTTGGGGATTGAGGAAGTGGGCGGAGATGCCTGGGGTTCGGAATGGAGGGTCGGCCAAGGCGGGGAAGGAGGCAGGCAGAGGGGTCCTGGAGGGGCCTCTGTCGTGCTGAGCACCCAGGGCTGGGGGTGGGGGGGGGTGTGCACTGAGGACTGGCCACAAGGGGGCGCCAAAGAGCTCATGCAGCAGGCTTGGGGTGGGGGCTGCTGGAGCCCCGGAGGTTGGCGGGGAGAAGGGAGACTGCTGGCCCTTCCCACCGCGCTCAGGCCCCAGGACCACCTAGTCCCCACCCAGGACAGGCCCTGGGGACAATGTTCCTGCCCTTCTGGGAGCCTCTCCCCAGTCCTGGGGAAATGCTGGTGCCAAGACTGGGGTCCGGGGACTTCCCTGGTGGCGCAGTGGTTAAGAACCCTCCAGCCAATGCAGGGGACATGGGTTCGAGCCCTGGTCTGGGAAGATCCCACATGCCGAGGAGCAACTAAGCCATGCGCCACAACTACTGAGCCTGCGTGCCACAACTACGGAAGCCCGCACGCCTAGAGCCCGTGCTCCACAACAAGAGAAGCCACTGCAATGAGAAGCCTGCACACCACATGGAAGAGTAGCCCCTACTTGCCGCAACTAGAGAAAGCCCACGCGCAGCAACGAAGACCCAACGCAGCCAAATTAATTAAATTAATTAATTAAGAAAAAAGATTGGGGTCCAGCTCCTTCTCAGGTTATTTACGCTGAGGTGCTCCCCCGCCCCCGGCCAGGTGCCAAGCTCTCTGCAGACTTTACTTATATTTCTCCTTTCTCCCTGCCTGGCCCTGTGAGCTAGTGCCCCCACAATTAAGCCCATCTTACAGAGTAAGCAAAACACAGAGAGGTCGAGTCCTCTCTGGGTCAAGGTCAAAAGCATTGGGGCCATGACCTTGACTGACCATACACCCCAGAGACTCCCATGAGGGACTTCACTTTAGTAAAGACTCCCTCTCTTCTCCCCAACACAGAGGCAGGCAGGGGCCACTCCATGACCCACTGCAGTCCCTTCTGGGGGAACAGGGACCCTCTGCCTGCCAGGTCTCCATTCAAGGGAAAGCTAGGCCAACATGAGCTCAGAAGCCTCCGCTGCTCTGGGGAAAAGGGAACTGGAGGGACCCTTGGGAATCCAGGAATCAAGACCCCCACCCCAGGGGTGACCGCTTCGAAACAGCAAAGCCAGGATTCCAGCCTCCCCATCCAGTGCTCTATCCTCTGCCCTCTAACCGTGCCATGATCTTTAACCCCTCAGGTGTTCACGTGACACTTTCACATCTGGTCTGAACTCTACCTCCACAGGCTCAGAGAGATGTGCAGGGCACGTCTTACCATGCCTGTCATGCAGATGGGGAGACTGAGGCCTGCAGAGGCAGGTGGGCCATCAGGCGCCCCCGACAGATGAGGGAAGCAGTGATGTCTGCCTGTGCTGAGGATAAATTCGGGGAAGCCTACCGTGGCCTGTGCCGCTCTGGACCCGCCGGCGTCTGGCGGGGTGCTTGCCGAGTCTTCAGTGGGGCACCATCGACGTTGGTCCAGGCCTCTCTGCTTCCCTCTCCTGCTGAATCTTCTCTGGAGACGGCTCCTCACCCCGCCCCCAACTTGACTTCCCGTCCGGGGCCGGGTGGCCCTGAGGCTCCCCCCACTTCCACCCCCACCCCCACCCCCGGCGGAAAGGCTGGGGGCAGCAGGGGCTGCGCAGCCCAGGTTCCCGGCCAGACTGCTCCCGACACAGGCGGGGCAGGGTCTCGAGGCCGGCCGAGGGGAGAAGCGGGGCCGGGGTGGGGAGGGGGCGTCCCTGTGCCCGGCGGCCCCTGCCCTGTGCTGCGTGGCGAGGCCGCCGGGGCCTGACTCACGGCTGACTGGGCCGCGCCCAGCCCGCCAGGGTGATCCAGTCCAGCATAAGGCGATGACTGGGCAGCCCTCCGCATGACCAGCCGGGGTCGGCCTTAGGTGTTTTGACTCAGACCTGCCACAGGCCGTGCGCACCAGGGCCATGTCCCCTTGACCCCGTCCCTGGAGAAGTCACAGGGCTGCAGCCAACACCGCCCCCCCCGCCCCGGACACGGTGCCCCTCAAGCCAGCACTCCCTGCCCTGGCACCCGTCTCAGAATCCCAGAGCCACCTGGCCCGTCTGGTCCGCCCTCCTCCCCGGATCCGGGGCCCCACCTGCCCAACCCCCTCCCTCGAGACCTTCGCCCCTCCCCGAGCCAGCGGAGCCCAGCCCTCGGGACGCCCCAGGAAGCAGGGAGCCCGGCTGGCCGAGCCCAGGGCCTCCCCACTCTGACCGTGGACTGTGACCCTTTCCTCGGCGTGGAAAAGGAGTTCTGTGGGCACTCCGGGTCCCAGGCCTGGCGTGGGCGGCAGGGAGAGGCGTGGGGACGGGGACAAAGAGAGAGGCGCTGCAAAGAAAGGAAACCAACAAGGAAAAGGGACAACGAGGGAGAGAAAATAAAGAGGACGCAGCTCAGGCACCTGCTCTGTGACAGCTTGTGACGGTGGCGCCACAGGCCTTGCGTTGCATTGTTTCCCAGAAAATCTCTGCTGCTGCCTGGGAGGTGGCCAATTACCTGAGTCTATTGTGCAGACGGGGAAGCCGGGGCTCAGCCTGGAGGGTACGCGGGCCGTGGGGCTGGGGTTTGAGGCCATTTTGCTGAACTCCCAAGTACTTCCCCCACCCCTGAGAGACAGAGGACAAATTACATCAGAACTGGTGGGCAGCGAAGGCACTGAGGCCACGGAGGCCGGAGACCCAGCTCTGCCACTTGCATGTCGGGAGTTTGTTCTGTAGACGAACGATAGGTGCCGGGACCCCGTCCCTGCCTGTTCTCCTGCAGTTTCCCTGCCCTCCAGGCCCCCATCCCAGGGAAATTTTCATCCATATGCGTCATGTGCAGGGTTGACTGAGGGGCTGTGACTGTCACCCTGAAAAACTTGAAAAAGAAAGAAAACCCTGGTTGCAGGTGATTCCAGCAGCAGGGTTGCCTGAGGACTGCGTGTCTCCCTGAACCTGAACCATCTTACCCGTGGCCTGCAGCCACTTTGCCCCTTCACGTGAGCCACTGAGGGGAGCACATGCTGTTTGCAGGCTCACACGGCATCACCCCTCTGGGAAACGCGTGTCTGGTGGGGGAGCAGCTGACACTGTTAGTGTCATTAGAGCACCGCCCCCCCGACCCCACTACCCATCACAGCAGACGGTCAAGAGAACCCCGATATCACAGCACCTGTTGCTATAGGGGAGGGGAGCAGCGATCCAAGAGGGCTTGTTCTGACTCCAGGTGTGGACTCCAGAAATGAGCCCGTGCACGCCGCCCACAGCCCCAGGGAAGCCCTGCCAGCTGCCGCAATGGGGGGTCAAGGAGGAGGGGGCTGGGAGGGTGGGAGGAGCGGGGAGGGAGAAATGCAGGCACCGGGAGGTCAGGATGCCCGGATGTGTTGGGGGCCAGCTGTGCACGTAGCAAAAGCAGAGGTGAGCTGGCAACGTTGGCCGGGCCCGAGAACGGGGGGCCTGGCCGGCTGCGCTGAGGAGTTTGGAGTCGATGCCGTGAGCAGCAGGACGGGAAGGAGTCATCAAAGGTTTGTGAGCAGAAGACATGACAGTGAGACGTGTCCAGGGAGCCAAGACCTGGCTGACAGTGGGGAGAGAAGGAGGCACGTGCCCGAGACGGGTTGTTAGAGAAACCACGGGGACCGTGGAGAGAGGAGAGATTGAGGGAGGGGTGCTGGGGTCTGGAACTTCAGTGGGGACAATTAGGAAGCAGGAAGGCATGGGCTGGGAGCTGAGCTCCACCCTGAGGTGCCCGCAGGGCACCGGCAGATGTTCTGGCACCTGAGCCTGTGGGTCTGGGGCCAGGCTGGGGATGGCGGCACCTGCAGCTGTGGTGTCATCAGGAAACAGTGTAGAGGTGACAAGTCCACACTGCAGGACCCCCAAGACCTCCATGGCAGAGTCTGGGGCTCCCTGAGCTGCTCTCTGCCGCGTAGGTGAAGCTCTAGTTCAAAGGCGGCCCCAGACACCTCTCCAAGGGCTTATCCGAGGAGTAGGAGGCTGGCAGGGGGCCCAGGCGGGGGTGGAGAGCAACCACCCTGGTCGCCCCAGCTCTTCCTCCGCAGACCAACATCTACCCTCTCCGTGGGCAACCGCACGCTGCCACAGGACCAACTCCCCTTCCGCTCCGAGAACCTGAGGGTGCCTGGCTTTCGGTGTCTACCACCTCCCACCCACAGCTTCCCAGCAGCCCAGCCCAAGGAAAGCCCCTCACCCCCACGCTGGCGCGGGGCAGAAAAGAGCGAGGCCGGCCCCTGCATTTGGGCGTAACTGGGTAGCACCTGTCTAGGCCAGGCTCCCTGCCCTGTTCCTCAATGAGCTCCTGCTGGGTGCCAGGCGCTGTGCTGGGTGCTGGGTGCTGGGACAGAGCAGCGCGAGGCAGATGTGGTCTCCATCCTTGGATACTCCAGGCTAGCGGGGCAGGTGGACGGCAATGCACACAGGGTGAGGGGTCCCCCCAACAGGACAGTTTTGAGAAAACAACCAAGTTGCTAGACCCAGAACATGGATGGCGTAAGAATGGCCAAGGAGGCACTAACCCAAAGAACAGAGCACAGCGTTGCAGACAGGGAGAAGAGTATAGGCAGAGGCCTTGTGAGGGGAGGGTGCCCTGGGCATGTTGAGGTCCCAAAAGTGGCTGGTGTGGCAGGAGCCCAAGAGCGAAAGAGAGCCCAGTGGGGGGCAGTGGAGAGCCCTCACTAAGTACTTGGTAAACAGCCTGGGAGACATTGGGCGCTGCTGGGTGGGAGTAAGAGGCCTGGGTTTCCAGCCGCAGCCCTGCCCTAACTTGCTCTGTGACCCTCTCTGGGCCTTTTTGGTAAATCGTCAATGCCCTTACTCACTATACCCTCATCCTTTTTTTTTCTTCTTTTCATTAATTAAGGTATTTATTAATTTACGTATTGGCTGTGTTGGGTCTATCGTTGCTGCACAGGTTTTCTCTAGTTGCGACAAGCGGGGGCTACTCTTGGTTGTGGTGGGCGGGCTTCTCATTGCAGTGGCTTCTTTTCATTGCAGAGCACGGGCTCTAGGTGCACGGGCTTAAGTAGTTGTGGCATGTGGGCTCAGTAGTTGTGGCTCACGGGCTCAGCTGCTCTGAGGCATGTGGGATCTTCCCGGACCAGGGCTCAAACCCATGTCCCCTGCATTGGCAGGTGGATTCTTAACCACTGCGCCACCAGGGAAGTCCTATACCCTCATCCTTGAATGCTCAGAGGCTTTGCCCTTGCTGTTCCTGCCACATAGAGGCTCCACCCCTTCTCCTGTGCATTATTCAGGCTGCAGAGTGGACGTCACCTCTTTCAGGAGCCACACTGACCACCCACGTTGCCTAACTCTCACTCTCTATCATATCATCGCTTTGTTTTTGCCGAGCTCAAGCTCACACTGCAACCTCAGGTGCCCCTGTTGGTTCTTTTGCTTGTCTATTGACTGTCTGTCCCCTCACCTAGGAGCTCTGTGCCCCTGGGGACTCGTGAAACTGTCAGCGGAGTTACAGAGGCTGAAAGGTGACAAGAGGATGCCCCTGTCCTGGCATCTAATGGGCCTGAATTTGAAATGTGCTCTCCCCCAATAATTTGCTCTGAGGACCTGGACAGGTCACTCAAACTCTCTGAGCCTCAGTCGTCTCATCTGCGAAGTGGGTCGTATCTATTGCAGGGAGTCCCACACAGGACTCTCTTCCACCCCATGTTAAGTCCTGTTCCCACCAGAAATGGGGGTGGCCAGGGACTGATCCAGGTCAAGTTCACCTGCTTCTGTGAGCCCTTCCTTTGTAGCTGCTGCCTCAGCACATCATCGGCCTATAGATGACCTTCCAGAGGTGGGGCCCTGAGCATCAGAAGGGAGCCAGGTGGAATCCCTACCCACCCTGGGGCCCTTCAGGAATCAGTTTCAAGCACCTACCAGGTCACAGGCCACATCTGAGGCAGGATCTATTACTATCTCGTCTGTTTCACACAATACACACCAGCACACATACCCCAGGCCACACACCCACAAGGGCCCAGAGCAACCCACACACTCCATCCTTCCTCCCTCCCCTCTGGCTCCCAGACCCCAACACCCCTGGTCCCCAGCTTCTCAAGGCAGACTCATTCAGAGACAGCAAACACCTTGTCTGTTTTTGACGTGCCCCACAGTCAGAGCCCCCAGCTGCCTGGGGTGTGCGACTTCCCTTCCTGGAAAGAGCAAGGACCCCCAGCCCAGGCCCCAGGTGGTGGATGCCTGTGGCTTTGCCACCTAGGGACTCCCCTCTCCAAGAGGCTCCCCCAAATCCTCTCCCACAAGGCAGCAGAGAGACACAGGGGCTTTAGAAACCAGGCAAGTTTTAAATATATGTTGGCACAATATTAACATTAAATACACATTATAAATAAGCCTTATAAATAGGAAACAGATAAAAACTGATTTAAAAAAAAATCTATAAATTAGTCATGTCTCTCCAAGGAATTGGCCCCGCAGCTTCTGGGACCCCCTCCGCGGGGGGGGGCAATGATTTCAGCATGAGAAAATACCATGATGTACCACCAGGGGGAGCAGCCAGCTCCCAAGACCAAAGACCAGGCGCTTCCAGGCGCTAGCCAGGAGATCTCCAGAGAACTCAGTCCATACGGCATGTCCCCATGTATGGAGCAAATTTGATATCCACCATGTCACAGAGACCCAGCAACTGACAGGCAGAGAGGGCTTCACACGGTCCCCAAGCCCTTTGAATCACAAAGAGAAAACTGAGGTCCAGAGAGGTAAAGTGGCCTTGCTGAAGCCACACAGCCAGTCAGGGGCCAACCTGGGACCCCCCCAAATCAATGCTCCTTCTAGTGCACTCTGCCCCATCACAGCTGCCTAACGTGAGGTCATCCAGACATGCAGGGGTCTGGCCCGAGACGCCACGAGGCATGGGAGGCCCGCTCAGGCCCTGACGCCCCCTTGGAACCGGGCCATTAGAGAAAGGAGGAAGTATGGGGGCAACAGCCCTGCAAGTCATGAGAGGGACAGTCCGGCAGGCCTCCGGGGAGCAGAGCGGGGGGGCGGCCAGCCTGGCCATGAGTCACCCTGTGTCATCAGACCCCTGAATCAATGGAAAGTTGGCCCCGTGTGGACCTGACCCAGCCACCCCACCAGGACTGAGGAACTCAGGGCTGGGGGGCTCAACAGCCTGACCCTCTCCCCCCAGCCCAGCCCAGAGGAGGGAGAGGGGCTGCCCAGCACCCACCCCTTAAAGTGCGCTTCTGAGAGGTGGGGAACTGAGGGGAGCAGGAAGGCAGGCCCAGGGCGGCGCCACCCTGCAGAGTACCGGCTGACCTTTCACCTGGCAGGGGTGCCCCTAAGGCTACCGGGGCGGCTGGCCCCTGGGCATGAGTCTCCTGTCCCTCCGGAAGGGCCGCAGCCTCTGGGCCCCCGTCTGCAGGGCCAGCTGGGGGCTGTGTCTCCGGCTCCGGCTCCGGCCCTCCCCCCACGCCCGGAGGACCTGCCCCGCCGAGTGCATGAAACGATGGTAGCCGCGCAGGAATCTGCAGCCCTTCAGCTTGTACTGGAAGGCGTCTGAGGGCGGCGTGGGCGGCGGCGTGGGCCCCGGGACCGGCTGAGTGGGCTCAGGTGTCTCTGCCTCCGACGAGCCGCGCAGCACCTGAGACATGCAGTGGAGGTTACTCCTGAACCCGCGGATGTTCAGCCTCGCCAGGTGCTGGGCTTCAGGGAGGTCCTGCTGCAGGGCGGTCAGTCTGTGCAGGACGAGGCCCAGCGTGGTGTTGAGGGTCCGCAGGAAGTCCTGCCTGCTGAGCCCCCGCAGGGCATCCTCACTGGGGAAGGCCCCGGGGTGCTCCCGGCAGTGCCCCTTCAGTCCTGGCTTGTCCAGACCTTGGATGCGGATCTGGGGGGAAAGAACAACCCAGGGGTGAGCACTGGAGCCCCAACCACACACACACACACACACACACACACACACACACACACACGTCTGCTCTGCTCAGCCTTGAACTTGAACTGCTGGACCTCATGCACAACCCCCCAATCCTATCCTCCCATTGTACAGATCCAGAAACTGAGGCCCCAGAGAGGAGAGGACTCCTGGGTCACTGTAGGTGGGGTCAGAGGGTTGCCAGCAGGGGGGTGGGAGCTGGAGGGGTGACCACACAGGTGGTGATTGTGGCATGGGACATGTCACTGGGGAGGTGATGAGAGCTTAGGTGGGCGGGACTGTTCACTGCTACATCCCAGTGCCTAGAACAAGGCCTGTGGTAGGTGTGCAATGAGCATGCCTGGCGAACAGACGAATGAGGCAATGGAGTTGGGATATGCACTCCAGGCCCACTGAGCTGGGGGGCTGCGTTGTCTCCTTGGCATCTCAGGGTTAGGCCTGGGATGTTCACTGGAATAACACGAGGCCTGGTTCCCCCCCAGCCCCAGACTGAGCGGGGGTTTGGCCTGGTCCTCTGTGGGCCTCACTCCTGCCCTAACCCCACAGTTCTCCAAGCCTCAGATGCCCCTGGTGGCCAGGCACTCACATAGGGGTCCAGAAGCGTGCTGGTGTCCTGCATGAGGTCCGCCTGACGTTGGAGCTGCAGGAGGAGGTCCTGGTACTTGCCTGAGCACTTGCCTGTGGCCGCCGTGCTCAGGAACAGGAGTCCGAGGACCAGACCTGGGGCAGAGAGGGAATGTGTCACCTGCCTTAGTGAGAAAGCCACAGGTAGGCACCTTTCAGAGGGGAGGGTGCTCAAGCCCATTGTCCCCGGTTTTAAGCCGCGGAGGGCGGGGCTGGGCACTGTGCGAGCACGGGGGCGCCTGTTAGGGCCACCACCACCTTCCCAGCGAGTTGCGGTCCAGGACCTGAAACAGTGGTTACAAGTCACCAAGTAAGTCCTTGAGAAGAGGTGGCGGGTCCCTGCTGGAGTCAAGCCTGCCAACCTCAGAAGCTGAGCCAGGGTGGCCCGGGTGGGGCTTCTCCCCTCAAGACCTCTGGGCTAAGGGATGGCCATTGCTGCAGACCCCTGAGCCCCCCTGTAACAGACCCCACCCCCCATGCAGGTGGAATCGGGAGGGTTTTGCAGCCCAGGAGCAGCCAGGCACTCTGAGATGTGTCTGCAGAACCAGGAGAGGCTGCGTTTCCATCCAAAGTTTCTATCTGGAAAGGATGCATGAGACTATCTTATCCATGCCCCCCTTTGACTGACGGGAAAACCAAGGCCCTGAAGGAGAAGGGCTTGCTCAGGTCAACCAAGGCCAACCAGTGCCCCCATCTCTCAGGCCTCCCTCCTCTCTCCGTGAGTGGCCACTTCTGTCAGGCCCACTACAGATGCTGTAAGCCAGAACATTATAGGGGGCAGGAACCATTACCGCTCCCCCGCCTCCCCCCACCCACCCACAGGGACACCGGCAGCCACGTGGTCGGAAGGGCCTGTGGCGCAATGGCCCGGAAGGCAGTGACACCACCTTCCCTTCCTAAGAACTGTGGCCTCTTGGGGAAGACGCTGCTGGGGAGGCCAAGGGACCGGGTGCCCAGGCACAGCGGCAACAGGGCACCCCTCGCCGCCCCCCAGGTACCTGCTGCTGGGCTCAGGTCGGGGTCCGCACTGGGACTAGGATGCCTGCGTGGGTGTGCTTCTAGGTCTGCGTGAGGCTCGAGGGAGCGGCTGGCCACACACAGCCGTTGTGTGCCATTCACCGCAGGGGCCCCGGCCTGCGTGCGGGGGTTCCCAGATTGGTGAGATTGAGGGTTCCGGATGTCGTCACATGGCTCTGTGTGAGTGTCACCCTGTGGGTGTGGCTATGTGTGCTGTGTGATTGTGTGGGCTCCAGGGCCCCAGGCCGTGATGGCAGTGTCCATCCAACGCAGAGCCTGCACATCGGGGCAAGAAGGAGGCCCCGCAGCCCTTCCAGACATCACGCTATGGTCCTGCTCAGCTTCTGCGGCTTCCTCCTCTGCCCCAGCACGTCTCCCGCCTCCCTCCTGCTTCCCTGGCTTCTCCCCCAGTCATCCCCTTCCCTCCCTCCCTTGCTCTCAGAGGTGACTCTATATCACCTCCCCCTGGAAGCCCTCCGCTGATACCCTTCTCCACCCTGTGAAGATGCTGTGTTCTCAGTGGATCCCTCTCTTGGCCTGACCCCCTGACTCTCTCCCCTTCTCAGCATCCTTCTGCCCGGTGCCTGGCCTCCCCTGCTCCTGGAGGACAGAGGCTGCCCCTGCTCCCTGCTGGCGCCCATGATCACAGCAAGCAGGTGCTGCTGGGAAGGAAGGAAGTACTTACTGAGCGGTGTCCTCTGCATACTCTGTGCCCACATGCTGGGTGACCGAGCTCTGGCCTGCGATTGCTGGGGGTGACACCTCCAGGCTTGAAGCCCTGCGGGCTGGCAGCCACTTTATGCCCGCCGGGGCGATTGGCCAACACCTCGTGAGGTGGGTGGGGAGGGGGAGGGGGGAGGGCAGGCCTTCTGGGAACATGACCCCAAAAACCAAAGTTTCCACAGGCAGCCAATGGGCGATGGGTGCGGTGGCATGCCTGCTCCTCCTCCTGTTTTCTTCGAATTCGTTCTTCGAGGTCAGCCCCACGCCCAAGGATGATGCAAACCGCAGGCTCAACCTTCCTGGGGCGAGCAGGGAGCAAGGGGGACTGTGCCCACTGCAGGGGGCTGTGCCCAGGATGGAGGGGAGAGTCCACCAACCGGGGCCCTAGAGGGCCCACAGCCCAGTCCTGGCCCAGAAGCCATCGGCCTCACAGGCCACTGTGGTTTGGGGCTGAGAGGAGCGAGACATCTTCCTTCTTGAGTGCCCTTCCCGCCCTCCCGCCAGGGCTGTTGGGACATCTGTGAGCGGAAACCACCGGGCTCTGGGCACAGAGCCAGACCCAGGCTGGCAGCCCCGAGATTGTGGTTCTGGCCCCAGGACCTGTATCCCCCAGCGGGGCTCCCGGCCATCTCCTTTCCCCTGCGAGGCACCCCTCACATAACCAGCCTTCCCCATCCCAGACCCATTGCCCACAGCCAGGCTCTTTCTCTATAGACAGGACTCTCTGGGGAGAACCAGGCACTGGGGGCAAGAGAAACAGGAGATTAGGGTTCAAGCCCACTGACACGCTGTGTGACCCACGGTAAGTTGCTTAACCTCTCTGGGCCTCAGAGCACTGCCCCACCGCACCCCCCACCCCGCAACCTGTAAAATGAAGATTCGAGAAGCACTTCCCAGCCACCTCACAGGGCTACTGCCGTCACGGACATAAAGGGCAAAAGCCCTTTGAAGGCAAAAGAAAGGCTGAGAGTCTGATTCCAAGTACTAGCTGTCCGGAGGTGGGGTGGGGGAGCGGAGGAGTTGGGGAAGCTGTGAGCTCAGAGGGGAAGCCAGAGGGGGGAGTCGCCGTGGTGACGGTTGGGGACCAGGTTTCACTTTCTCTGAAAGATAGTGATCTTGAGTCAGTCCTCTGCTTCTCTCAGATGAATGAAGGGGCCCTGGAGACAGCGCCTCCCGAGCCAACCTGCTGCTTCACCGCAGGATAAACTGAGGCCCAGGAGAGGGAAGATGAAAGGGCAGAGGGGCTGGCCCAGGCCTGCACGCCGTGCCTGGCAGCCCCAGCACATCCAGCAGACCTGGACAAGGGTCCTTGGTCTGCACCCTGAGGAATTTGGTGGGGAGGAGGGTGTCAAAGGCTGAGGAGCAAGGGTGGGGCCCTGTGGAGCCTGGATGAGGAAAGCCAAAGTGGCCAGAAGGAGGAGGGCCAGGCACCCTCCCACCCGTCCCACCCCCGGCACCCATCATCACTGCCAAGGCCATTCCCACCAGCGCCCCCCCTCTGCAGACACGCCTGCATCGCTCATTTATGCAGTCGACAACATTTTATTCGGCCCCGCTCTTTGCCAGATGCTGGGGATCTAGCAGTGGGCAGAACCAGAGGAACCCCCATGCCCAGGAGGCTTCTTCTCATCCCCCACCCACTCCCCGGCACCCAGCACAGTCTTCATCACACCATCGCCACCCCCGAGGGCCAGTTCTGGATTCTCCTTCTGAGACTGTCACTCCGCTCAGTTCCTCACCTCGGCGCCCACGCCTGCGAGGCTGCTTCCTGGGGTCCAGGCCAGGCCGGGATCCTTCTTCATTTCACATCCCCGATCTCATCTTTTTAATTAATTAATTAATTAATTAATTAGTTTTAAAATCGTGGCGCATGGGCTTAGTTGCTCCGCGGCATGTGGGACCTTCCCGGAGCAGGGATCGAACCTGTGTCCCCTGCATTGGCAGGCGGATTCTTAACCACTGCGCCACCTAGGAAGCCCAATTTATTTTTTTTTAATTAATTTATTTATTGGCTGAGTCGGGTCTTTGTTGCTGCACACGGGCTTTTGCTACTTGTGGCTAGCAGGGGCTACTCTTCGTTGCGGTGCACGGGCTTCTCATTGGAGCACAGGCTCTAGGTGCGCAGGCTTCAGTAGCTGTAGCACGTGGGCTCAAAAGTTGTGGCTCATGGGCTCTAGAGCACAGGTTCAGTAATTGAGGCACACGGGCTAGTTGCTCCACAGCATGTGGAATCTTCCTGGACCAGGGCTGGAACCCGGGGCCCCTGCATTGGCAGGTGGATTCTTAACCACTGCACCACCAGGGAAGTCCCCCCCATCTCATCTTGCTAAAGCCCTGGGAGGCAGTGCAGCCCTGCAGGGATGCCTCAGCTCCCTTCAACGAGGAAACCGAAGCTTGGAAAAGCTCAGGGCCGGGCTCCAGGCAGGAGAACCAGGTCTGGCTGGAGAGCTTTGTCCCCCTCTCAGGGGCTCCTTGCGGACTGGCCTCCACACTCTGGAACAGCCAGGTTGCTTTCACCCCTCAGTCCAGAGGCTATAAGATCGCCTCAGTTTAAAGAGGCCTCCAAAACCCAGAGATGGAGAGGTCACCCCACCTGCGGATGCCCTTTGTAGAAACCTCTAAGAGGAGGGAGCATTCGAACCAGGGCTGTCATATCTGAAAGACCTCTCTCTGAGCTAGAGTTGCCATAGCCAAATGCCACAGACTGGGGGGCTTAAATGACAGAAAGGTATTTCCTCACAGTCCTGGAGCTAGAAGTCTGGGATCAAGGTGTCAGCGCAGCGGGGCTGGTTTCATCCTGAGGCCTCCCTTCTTGGCTTGTACGTGGCTGCCTTCTCGGGGTCTCTTCCCATGGTCACCCCTCTGTGTGTGTCTGTCCTGATCTCCTCTTCTTATAAGGACACCAATCACGCTGGTAGGGGGCCCACCCAATGGCCTCATTTGACCTCGATTACCTCTTTCAAGGCTCTATCTCCAAATATAGTCACATTCTGAGGTGCTGGGGGTCGTGACCTCAACACACGAATTTGAGGGACACGATTCAGCCCCTAACAGCTTGCAAGAAGAGGGTGTGGTCAGAGGACAGCAGGGAGCAGGGAAACTGGTGGGGGGAGGAGCCTGGAGCTGGGTGGGAGGGGCCATGATGTGCAGGAGGACGAGGAGTGAGCAGGCCCTGCTGCCCATCTGAGCAAAGCAGGAGGGGAAGATGCGTCAGCGTTTCTGGTGAGGTCAGCACCCAGTGACGTCCCTCGCGCCAGCAGGAAAAGCTTGCAACATGGCCCCCGCCGGTATAAATAGGCTCCCTGACCACAGGGTCCGGGTTGTCCCCTCTTCTCGGGGCCACGTCAGCCAGGTCCGCGTGATTCGGAGGGGAAGAGAGGTTGGCTTGGTTCCTCAGAACTGCTGCTTCCTCCCCTATCTGGCCCACCCTCCGGCTGGGGAGCCCTCCCTCTTGAAACTCAAGGATAGGATTCCTTGTGGCCTGAGGGGCAGATCAACACTGGAGGCAGGAGGTGACTGGGCTGGGTACAGAGGCCTGCGGGGTGGAGGGCGGAGACCAACCCAGGTTCCCATCTCCATCTGCTTGTGGGCCTGGTGTTCTTGGCCCAGTCACGCCCCCCCTCTGAGCCTCAGTTTCCCCTCTTGCGACAGTTTAACAATAGAGACAAAGATCCAATTTTTAAATGGGCAAGTGATTTGAATAGACATCTCTCCAAGCCAGACACAAATGGCCAAGAAGTACATGAAAAGATATCATTAGCTATCAAGAAAATGCACATCAAAAACTATGAGATGCCACTTCGCCCCCACTAGGGTGGCAGTAATCAAAGACAGACAATAACAAGTGCTGGAGAGAATGCGAAGCCGGAGCCCTTGTGCACTGCTGGTGGGAATGGAAAAGGGTGCAGCCACTTTGGAAAAAAAGTATGTCTCTTCCGCAAATGGTGAACATAGAAATGTCATACAACAAACAATTCCACTCCTAGGTATATACTCAAGAGAGCTGAAATCATATCATCACACAAAAACTCGTGCACAAATGTTCACAGCAGCTTTTATTCACAACAGCCTGAATGTAGAAGCAACCCAGTTTTCCATCAACAGAAAATGGATTTAAAAATGTGATCTATCCATTCAATAGACTATCATTCAGCCACAAAAAGAGATGAGACGATGCATGCTACAATGCGGATGAACCGCAAATCAGTATGCTCAGTGAAAGAAGTTAGTCACAGACTTCCCCGGTTGGCACAGTGGTTAAGAATCCGTCTGCCAATGCAGGGGACACGGGTTCAAGCCCTGGTCTGGGAAGATCCCACATGCTGACGAGCAACTAAGCCTGTGAGCCACAACTACTGAAGCCTGCACGCCTAGAGCCCGTTCTCTGCAACAAGAGAAGCCACCTCAACGAGAAGCCCGTGCACCGCAATGAAGAGTAGCCCCCGCTTGCTGCAACTAGAGAAAGCCCACGTGCAGCAACAAAGACCCAACACAGCCAATAAGTAAATAAATTTATTAAAAAAAGAAAGTCAGTCACAAAAGCCCATATATGATTCCGTTTATATGAAACGCCCAGAATAGGTGAACCCACGGAGACAGAGAGTAGCTTAGCGCTTGCTGGGGCCAAGGGATCTGGGGACAAGGAGTGATAGCTCATGGTTACAGGGTTTCTTTTGGGGGGATGAAGATGTTTTTGAACTAACTGGTTGCACAATCTTGTAAATATACTGAAAACCACTGAATTATACACTTTAAATGCATTTGATGGTATGTGAATTTTATCTTGATTTTGAAAACACAGGGGCAAATGCTGCCTTCCTGGGTGGTCAGTGTAACTCAGTGGACGATGCAGCCCAGCGCCCGGCCCATAGCAAGTATCCGATGAGCACTTACCCGCCAGCCACTGGGGCAGAAGAAGGCGCACATTCGCTTATGTCACAGGGTGACTTTGAGGGTGGTTGGGAAACACGCGTTACATAAACACTGGGTGCGCAAGGATCTTCCAGGGTCCCCATGAGGTCAGTGGGGTCACCCTCAGCTGGAGAGTCATTCGACTCAAGACCCGCCACAGTTCTTCTGGGACCATGGGGATGGGACTCCATGCCCCACACCACCCCCCACACCCAGTGGCTCCCCCAGATTGGGTGACTGACAGATCCCCCTTTCAGGGACCTGAACACCTATTCAGGGAAATGCTGTTGGGGGAGGGGAGCCAAATTTGCTGCTGTGCAGGAACCTCACACCAGCTGTTGGCCCCCAGACCAGGCCTGGCCACAGGGGACCCCCAGGACGTGGGGAAGGCAGGTGGGGGCTGATTCATCTACTCTGAAGTGGGATGAGCAGGAGCTGAGGGTGCAGACAAAGCCCACCACCCTCTCTGAGTCCAGGGTCCCCTCTGTGAGATGCAGGGACAGACGAGATGACCACAGGGGACCCACAACCCTATAAAGCCCCACGGAGTCCTGTGGTGGCTCTAAACGCTGGGATGTCACTGTAAATAAAAGCAAACCTAAACATCAAACGGGATCAGGAAGTCCAATGCAGTCCTGACTTTTCTCATGATGACAACATACGATGCCTATTTTGAAACATCACATTCTTGCCAAAAATGTTTTGATGCTCCAGACACGTGCTGTTCGCCCAGTGGTGACAGTTGGGCAGGTTTCTGCAGTTCTTCTGGGTGCCGGGCCCAGTTCCAGACCTTTCACATGGGCCAGTTCCCTGAATCCTTGAAACCTCCTAATGAGGCAGAAATCATGGTCTCCGCCCCATAGGTGGGGAAACTGAAGCCTGAGAGGTGGGGAACTTGGCGGAAGGTCACACAGCTGGAAGGGAGCAAAGCCTCAACAGAAACAAAAACCAGTGACTCCCAGAGCAGGGAGACAGGAGGTCCACTCTCATGGGGGCAGGCGCCTGGTCGGCATTTTTGCAGGTCTGCAAAGACAACGCTGGTTTCATTGGTAGAAAGGCAGAAAAGAAATGCTACAAATTCCACATGGAGAGACCTGCATGAGCTGACAGGCAAAAAGGACCTCATGGGACCCGTTTAGAGAACGGGCAGGTGTGGCTGGAACTCCAATGGGGAGGGAAAGAGGGAGGGGGAAACTGAGCCACCACAAAACGGCTTTGCTGCCATTGCAGCCCCTCCAGAGGGGCTTGTACAACACAACCTGGTCCCATCCTCTTGCTCAAAATACGCCCTGGCTTCCTGTCACCATTTAGATAAGGCCAAAGTCATTACCACAGCCCCCCAGGCCCTGCCCACCTCCCCAGCCTCACCCAACTCCTTTCTAGCCCATCACTTTCTCTGACCTTTCTCAGCCCCTCAGAGGAGCTGAGCTCTCACCCCAGGGCCTTTGCACAAGCTGTACCCATTGCCTGAACACTCCACCTACTGAACTGCCATTGGACAAGGTTCGGGCCAAGCTTTACCTCTTCAGGTGACCTTCCTCTACCCCAGGCTGATTCCTGCCCCCCTGACCCCACCCCCGAGTACCACGTACCCCTGTCTGTAGCAATTTTCAGAACTGTAAACTTTTACAACTGTGGGGTTATCTCCCCAGCCAGACTGGTGCAGTCAGGAAGGCCAAGGGATTTTCCTGAGTCCCTGGTCCCTGCATGAAGCCAGGGCCAACTACGTGGCAGGTCCCAGCTACACAGGACGTGATGAGCGTCCCGTTTCTGCTAGCTGAGCTGGCTTCCCGGTACTTGCCATGGGGAGTCCTTAGTCCTCACGAGCATGAGGATGGGGGACAGGAGGGGTGGAGGGCGTGGAGGGAGGAAGTAGGATGGGCTGAGCCTGCTCTGGGTGCCACCTGCAGCTAAAGCTCAGAAGCTTTGCTCAACAGAGAAGGCAGCTGGAGAAAGATGGGGGAACAGGCCAGGGTCCCTGTGGGGCTGTCTGCAAATTGGGACACAGAGGCAGGACTTGCTTGCAGGGATGCCAGTTACAGCCTGGAGGAGATGACCTGAGGCAGGCGCCGGGAAGATTTGCCTTCTTCCTCCTCTTGTTCTTGGGGACACGCTAAGGAAACTCTGAGCATTTATCTTGATATGAAAAAAGAAACCTCCTGCAGCTCCAAGGGGGAGAAAAGACCATCAAAGCTTGCTCTGTCCAAGGGCCAGCTGGTGGCCATTCAATGGGTGACGGGGTGTGACCAGCTGGAACCAGATCACCCTGTCCACAGACGAGCGTGCAAGGAAGAGAAGGGGACAGAGTGGCATTAAACTGCTGGGCACCCCCACAGTCAAGAAGGCAGAGCTTAACAGGCAAAAGGTGGGAACCACCCAAACATCCATCGACGGATAACGGATTAAAAAACTGGCTATGTCCATACAATGGAATATTATTCGGCCGTAAAAAGGAATGACGTACTGACGCACGCTCCCACCTGATGCACCTCAAAAACATCACGGTGAGTGAAAAGGCTGGACACCAAAAGTCACATAGTAGATGATTCCATTAACAGGAAATGTCCAGAATAGGGAAATCCATAAAGACAGATTGGTGGCTGCCAGGGGTTGGGGGAGGGGAATGGGAAGTGACAGCTAAGGGGTACGAGGTTTCCTCTTGGGGTGATGCACATGGAACTAGATAGAGATGATAGTTGCACAACACTGTGAATATACTAAATGCCACTGAGCTAGCAATTCACTTTTTTTTTTTTTTTTTTTTGCCTGCACGGCACAATCATGCCTCGAGCAGGGATCCAACCCTGTGCCCCCTGCAGTGGGAGCACAGAGTCTTAACCGCTGGACCGCCAGGGAAGTCCCGCTATTCACTTTTAAATGGTCAACTTTATATTATGTGAATATCACCTCAATTAAACATTTTTTAAGACAGAGTTAAAAACATAACTCCAGGAAAATCAAGAGGCTGGGAAGCAGGAAGTCAGCTCCAAAGGGGCAGGAGAGCATCAGAGGGTCTCTCACAGCCCCTCCTGTGTTACTGCCTGGTGAGCACCTGTGCGTGGGCTCTTGTCTGTCACTCGGAAAAGGCAAACCTAAATTTAAAAGGCCAGGGTGTGCCAGCTCAGGACAGGGCCTGGAAGCTGCCTGGAGCAGAGGCTCCTGGTGTGAGGAGAGAGCAAGTATCGGTGAGGCACTGGAGCGACAAGGTGGCCAGGGGAGCTGGTGCAGGCCGGGGCGGGGGTAGGGGGGTGTTCCTCAAAGGCAGAGCACAGGGGTTACCAGAGGCTGGAGACGGGGCAGGACGGAGCACACTAGGGTTGTGCTGGGGAAAATATGCTTCTGCAGCCAGAGGAGAGGGAGACCCAGGCGGGGAGACCAGCGGGAAGTCTGGGGCGGCCACGTAGGCGAGGACAGCCCTGGGCTGACTCTTACAGCAGAGAGCCCAGGCTGAGGGGTGCACACACATGGGAGCAGAAAGCAGGGCCAGGCTCGCTTCAGGTGGTAGACGGAAGAGGAGGGACAGAGGAGAAGTGGGCCGAGAGGGAGGAGGGAGGAGGGAGAGGCTGGAGCGGCGGTGGCCAGCAGAGGTGAAGAGGTGGGGGTGGGGGGCAGCTGGGCCCATCGCTCCCCAGGGCACTGCAGGGAGCTGGGCCTTCTGGCGTCGGGGAGAGGCAGGGGGGCCCGCGGGGATGGGGGTCCACGGAGGGAAAGTGGACAAGAGGGTACACAAAGGCACACGTGTGAACGTGAACACAAAAGATGGAGACGTGCGAACGCACACACGGACACAGGAAAACTGCCCCAGCCACAGACAAAAACAGACACAGAGAAACACGTGCCACAGGTGCTCACACGTGCACACACAGGCACAGGTGCACATGCCAGCCACACATACACAGGACACGTGCAGACACGGAGCCAGGCATACAGCTGATGCTTATAACAACTGGGTGCCCGTGCAGCCACAGACATCCCAGACCTCCCACAAAGAGGCACAGGTATAAGGACACACAGACACTCAGACACACCTATAGACAGACAAACACACATACACACACTTTCTGTCCAAAACAGACTCGCCTGTAGATGCCCATGAAGGCCTGCACGCTGTGAGTGCACGCACACCCGTGCAGCACGCCCATCCACGTGGCACCTTGACCAACCCCTGGAAGGGAGCTCTGGACACCCCCGTTTGAGACACCCCTGGCTCAGGAACCGCAAGCACCAGGGCCCGTCTGGGAAAGTGAGACATAAACCCCAGCTGTTGCCCAACAGGCTCACCCAGCCCAGCCCGGGGTCAGGGAGGAGGCAGCGCCGGGCCTCCCGTGCCTGCCCACGCACCCGTTGCCCTGTTGCCACCCCACCGGCTGCAGACACCCAGCCACCGACGCAGACAGCTGGGATTGCGAGGGATCTTGCAAAATCCTCCTGGTCCCTCAGGGTTCAGCTAAAATGTCCCTTCCCCCAGGGAAACTCCTCAGGCCCCCAGGGGCACCATTGACCTTCATTTTGAATTCTGGTTCTGCCGTGCCCAGCTGTGTGACCCTGGGTGAGTCACTCCACCCCTCTGTGTTACGTTTCCCCTGTGTAGGGGGAATAATGAGGGCGTGTGTTGAATACATGAATCAATGGAGCACACCTTCCCCCTCCCCCACACACAGATGGGGAAGCAGCTTCCCTGGGCTTGCAGTCAGCCAGCTGCAGACGATGCCCCTCCTGCCTGGACCCATCCCACCGAGTGCGACCAGGCAGAACACAGAGAGGGTGTCGCTTTATTCTCCCCTCTGCATAGGAAAAGAAGCCCGCTTTGGAGCAACTTGGGACCACAGGGCCCTGCCTGGCCAGCATCGGGGTAAAAACCTTAACTCCTGAATTTCTGCTCAAATGCCTTCGAGGAGGGCTGAAGAGTCACTTCCACTCTACAAACATGGAGATCAGAAAGGGTGGAAATGAGCCTCAGACTCTTCCCGTCTGAGGTGTGCTCATCTCTCGTCCCCACCCACCCAGGTTCGCATCCTCCCGGCAGACACCAGACGCCAAGCTGAGGGACCGCGGGCAGGGCCCTTCTCGGGCACAGGCTGCATCTTTTGACCTCACACTCAGGAGTGGCTGTGCTGAGGCGGACAGGTGGACCAGAGCTCCAGGTATGCCGGCAATGCCCCAACCTCAGCTATGAATGACGCAACCCCTGGCCTGGGTTGACCAGGCTGACTTCTTTTGCCCTAGAACTCTCTGCGGCCTGGGTGGACACGGTGGTGGTTCTGCGAGTCTCCCCTCCCCCGGCCTGATACAGCTTGAGATCCACCTGTCTGATGGCACCCAGAGCATCAGCTGTGCAAGAGGGCCAGGGTCACATCCCCTGCAAGAGAAGCTGTGTCCTCCAGGCACCTCCTAAGCCCTCTGCCCCAACCCCAGGGGGATCTCAATGTTCTGCACTCCCCGAGCAGGTCTCCCCATCTGTAACCTGCTGAGAAGACCAAGAGCCGGCCCAGTGACCCTCAAGGACCCTAATGACCTGGAAGCTAACACTCCCTTGCACATGCGTGACCAAAATGCAGGTGGGCATGCTGGCCTCTAGGCCTGGGCCTGAGTCAGACCAGCCCACTGGGGTGTGCCTGTGGCCCCCCCACTCAGGCCAGCCCCATGGGCAGCCCTAAGATCTAACTGATGCCAGGTTAGGGCCCAGTTTGGGGAACCAGGTAAGGCCTGACACACTTGGAAAACTGGGATGACAGAAACACCCAAATCAGGCAGTGGCTCACAAGTGGACAGACAGATGGATAGACCCCCAGAAATGGATGTACAGCCAGAGCTCTCTAGCTGTAGGTCAGGCAGCCCCAAGAATTCTGATTCTAAAGCCCCCATCTCAGCCCAGAACATCCCTTGAGCCAAGGATCAGGGTGGGCCCTCCAGGGAGAGAAGCGGGACTTCCCCACCTCAAAGACAAACTACAAACAAATGCCCCCTTCCCAGGGCCCAGGGCACAGGATCCTGAAGGAGCTGCCTCCTAGGTCTCAATGCACTCAGGGAAACTGAGGCTGAGGGGAAGAGCCTGGCCCAGGGCCCCCGACCGCCACTCACCAGGCTGGGCTGTGCTCCCCGCTCCTCTGATCTGCAGCCCCCAGGTTCCCAGGCCCAGGGTGGGCGCACTGCCAGAGGCTTGGCCCTGTTCTGGCTTTTCTGGGGAGCCACCACGACCTCTGAGTACGCCGAAGTCACACCCTTCTTCCCTTCCTGAGTGCGGGCGGGTCTGGGCTGAGGGCACCTGATAACCTCCCCAGCACATCTGTGGGGCCCCATCGGGCCATAGAGGAATCCCAGCTCACACAGTGGGGAGGTAGCCTCTCTGTGGCAGGAAACCCAGGCCCTGATGTGCAGAGCCTCTGACCCCAGTGTGCAGCCATCGAGGGTAGAAGGGGCTCAGGTGGCCTCCAGGCCCCTGTCCTGTCCCCCCCCCCAGCCAGGGGAAGCCCAGTGTGCAGACTCCCAGGTGCCCACTCTGGCTGGCCCTCTCCCACCACTGCTCCAGGAGAGCCCTAATCCCCCCGTGAGGGACAGCCAGAACTTAGGCATGGTCCAAAAGAAAGCAGGAGCAGACTGGAGGAGAGGTGCTTCAGGGCTCCCCTCCTGAGGGGGTTTTGCAACAGGCCAGCCACAGCCAAGGTGGCAAGGAGGCTGGGGGACCCCCAGGCAGGAGGGTCTGGGAGTCTATTCCTTGTCCTGAACCTTCTGAGCTGTTAAGAAGCAGCAAGGACTGAAGAGACAGCCCAGACCTCAGAGCCAGGAAGCCCTGGACAGGAATCACATGACCCTGCCTAAGTCACTCCACCTCCCAGCACATCAGTCCTGGTCCTTTGTCTGGAGAACGGTGATGGCTCGTCTATACTCTCGAGGTGAGAACTGAGGGAGGTGAGGCAAGCCCGGCCTGGAGCCAGCTTCACGGAGAGAGTCCAGGACCTCAGGCAGAGGGGCCTGAGGAGCAGCAGGGCAGGTGTGGCCAAGGCTCGGACAACCCCAAGGACCACAGCCTGGCCTGCTCACTACAAGCTCTTTATTAACAAGTTGACTAAAAAAGGAGAGAGAGAGAGAAAGAGAGAGAGACAGAGAGAGAGATGTAAAAAGCACTTTTCTTGGAGGCCCCAGGAAGGGCAGGCACTGTCAGAATTCACTTGGCCAGGGAAGGCAACCCAGCCAGAGGCAGAACGGAGATCAGGCCCTGTCCAGGGAGCTGCCAGCCCAGCCCAGGGCGCCGAGAGGCGGAAGGCTCAGGCCTCAGGCAGGGAATGTGCAAGTGCCGAGGCCCCGCAGGGAGTGATGGGTTTCCCGAGCACAGTGTTCCCCTGCGTTGGGCAGACACACGTTCCACATGAGAGCCAGTGTCTGCATGCAGCTTACATACACAGAGTGGAAGGAGGGGTCCCCGGGCAGTAAGGTCCCAGAGCTTGAGGAAATAGCTTTGAGACGTCTCTGGAAGCCTGAGGGCAAGGGGAGAGCCTGGAGGCTGCTGTTCCCCTCAGGGCCTCAGGACCCCAGGCTCTCCTGCCGGCGCTGGAGGACCTCGATGACACTGTCGATGCCGTCCTCGGGCACCTGAGGGCAGGTGGAGCAGGGGGAGGGGTCAGGGCTGCCCAACTTCCTGGCCCAGCCGGGACCACCTCCTGCCACCCCTCCCTTCTGGGCTTCAGCGCCCCTGCAGGGGCCCCGGCCCCAGCCAGCAGTTCTCACCAGGGCATGGTCGAAGTTGAAGGTACTGATGTAGTAGGCAGAGATGTCGGCTGCAGCCAGAGGACCTGCGATCTGGGCCACGATCCCACACTCATCTGAGGGTTGAGGAGGGGTCCATGTGGATCACCCTGATCCCCACCCCCAGCCCCGGCCCTTCCCAAGCCCCCGACACACAGGTGCAGCCCTCACCGAAGCCCAGGGGCTGTCCGCCAATGCGCACCATCCTCCACAGCTCCCCCGAGGAGCTGGTCAGCAGCAGGTCACTGGGGAACCTGGGGAGGCAGGTGGACGGTGAGCAGGGCACCCCTGGCCCCTCCTGGCCCCACTGTGAGCCCCCAGGGCAGCTCAGCCTGGTGACCCTGGAGTCTGACACTCTACCTCCTCCCTCCCTGGGGCTGGCTTAGGGCCTGTGGCCCACCTGGGGTCAGGGGTCACATACTTTTTCTGTGTCTCAGCATCCATGACAATGGAGATGTAGCCCTCGATGAGGGAGAAAGCAAAGAAGGTGATGGAGCTGGATCCAGGACCACTGGAGGCTGTCTCCTTAGGGGGACTGGGAAGTGAGAGCAGGCTCAGGCACTCTGCCCACTCCACCGCCCAGCTCGCCTCCACATCTGGGGAGGGGCTGGCACAGGTGGCCCTAGGCAGACTCTCCTGTCCCTGGGCCAACTTCTCCCCCTGTCCGAGGGCCCTGACCTCCTGCTGGTGTGGGTGGGATGGGGGGAAGATGATGAACCCCGCTTCTGCCAAAGACACAGGACCCCAGGGCCGGAGGGCCTGCCAGCACAGCTCAGGGGCAGCTCTGCCCACACCAGAGGGGAGGGCTCCAGCTGCGGCACCAGGACCTTGCCTAAACCTCAGTGCAGGGCACATGGGCATCACAGGCTGCCGGGAACCCCAGACACAGAACAGGGCACAGAACTGCAGAACCAAGGGATGGGCGGAAGGTGGTGGGAAACACACTGGGAACAAGGCGTGAGGACAAAGAGACAAATGCAAACAAGGCCCACCTGTGTGAGTAGAAGAGGACATCGATGAGGGTGGTGGCAATGGCTGGCAGCGTCTCAGGGTCCAGCGTGAGGACACAGAAACGGTTCTGTGGGCTCTGGATGGGATGCACTGTGGGGCTGGGTCCTGCTCAGGAGGGACCAGGTGGTGGCGGGTGAAAGGGCGACTGTGGGCTGGGGCGCCCCCTGGGGGCCAGCTAGAGAGGAGGCCTGGGCTGGGTGTGTAGGGTCTACATGCAGGAACCTGCCTGGGTTTTCCTGGCCCCGTCTCCCTATCTTGCAAGCGGGTCAGTGTTAGCTGGTCTCCCCAAGCCCACAGACCCACCTGAACAAGGGAAGGGCCCCAGTGGGAAAAGGAACCCCCACCCAGGCCTGGGTGTCAGAGGGCGGCCCTCACCATGCTGGGCACGGGGAAAGCCATTGCTGGAATCATCCCTGGCAACAGGCACAGGCTCCCCGCCCACCTCTCGGTAAATGTCAAACTCCTGGGCCAGTGTGTGGATCACCACGGACAGGTCCTGCTCTCGCACCTGGGCCACAGGAGATGACACAACACATGGGTCCCCAGGCACCTGCACCCACCGTGCCCTGCAGCAGCTCCAGCAGGAAACTCACCAGGATGAAGTCTGTCTGGTAGGTGGACAGCATCAGCACGGACACATGGTGCTCGGCCAGCGGTGTGATTACTGAGCGAGCGATCTTGGTGACCCCGGCAGCCTGCACAGCTGCGCCGCTGTGGGATGACACGTTCAGCACCAGCCACGTGGCCTCAGCCACTTGCAGGAACTCAGATGGGGGCAGTTCTGTGGGGCAGAGGGCACATGTCCGGTCAGGGCTTATAGGGCTGGCCCCTGCCCTCAGTTTCCCTGTCTGAGCCTAGGAGGGCTCTACCAAGGTAAGGTCAGGTCTGGAGACTGGAGCTGTCTTCCTCCCCCAGGTTCTGTTCCTGAGACCTGCATGTCTGCAAGGACTGAGAGGTGCTTCAGGTATTGGCCTGTCAGGGATTGAAACTTTCCAGTTAAGATCGGAGCTCCAACTCCAGACAGACCTGGGTTCCAATCCAAGCCTCACCATTTACTTTCTGTTGACCTGGGGCAAATTATTTAACTTCTCTGAGCCTCAGTTTCCTCGTCTGTAAAGTGGGATGACAGTATGTGCCTCAAGAGTGCTCTGTGGGTTAACAGAGGCTTTATACCATGTGGCACCACCAGAGGGAGCCAGCAGACCAAGTTGGCTGGGGGATGCCCTTCCCTCTGAGCAAACCCAGACTTTTCTGCTGCACAAACAGGGAAACTAAGGCCTGAGTGGTGCTGTGCAGCATGGACCAAGCCCCAGTTGGCTGGCCTGAGACTCCAGGCCTGTCAGGATGGGTTAAGCTGGCAGGAGTAGGAGGCTGATGTCAGCTCCAAGGGTCAGGAGGGACCAGGCTGGCGTGCAGTCCAGAGCAGGGGCCACAGCCAGGGTGGCTGCTAATCGCCTAAGCACAGCTAGGAGGCCCGCCAGGACCCTGCCCTGGGCCAGCTGCCTGCTCCTGTATTCCTTCCCCAACCCCTGGAGTTGCCAGACCAGTTGGGGAACGGGAGACCCACATCAGGGAGAGAAGTCCAAGGGAGAAATGACGGCCGAAGGCAGGGGGTGGGGGTGGTGAAATAGCCACAGGAACCCGATTCTTGCCCCGGAACCGTAACTGAGACCCTGCTGCTGGCCTGTGGCTGCTAAGTGCCCTTCACACACAGGCTTCTTTATAAAGCCTTCGTGGGACCCTGTTACCTCAGAGCCATAACTATACTCATTTTACATAAGAGGAAGCAAACAGCTCAGAGAGGGGAAGTGACTTGCTCAAGGGCACACAGCCAGTGAATAGTGGAAATGGATTCGAACACAGATCCATCTGCCTTCAAGGCTCCAACTCTTAGGACCTTGGATCCTAGCATTCAGTGAGAATCTCGCAAAGAGAAGAGCGCAGTCTCCTTCCCCTACTCCTCCTCCCCAGCCCAGCCCCCACCTTTGAAGCCCTCCTCGTCCACCATGAGCGTGTAATCCTCGGGGGTCTCCGTCAGGCTGAAGAACTTGCACCTGGTTGGGGGCGGGGGCATCTTCAGCCTGGGTGGGGCGGAGGGGGCGGGTAGATCCCCGCCGGGCGCCTCCCTGCCCCCTCAAGCCTCAGTTTCTCCCCAGGACAGTGGGGTGTGTGCCCCATCTCCGGAATTGCGGACTGCTTTCCACCTCCCCGACCTCCGCAGAAGCCCCCTGCCCCATTCCGGGAAGGAGCAGAGGCTCACCCGCGGCGACAGTCCCGGGGCGTCGGACCTTGAGCCCCCTAGACCAGCCCCTCTGACCCGATGGGAGACATCTGTTAAAAGCTCCCTGCAGTCGCCAGGAAGTAGTGCCCCCACCTGACACCACTAGGAGTTAAGCATTGACCATCCCAGGCTGTTTGCGCCTTAACCGGCCCCGGGAGGGGGCCTTATGGGGCCGGATAGGCGGCGGTCCCAGGCAGGGTAGGCCCAGGCCGGATGGCGGCCGGGGGCGGGGGAAGGGAGGGGAGCAGGGAGGACTCTCCCCGCCAGCTCCCACTGGCCCCGCAGCGGTCCAAATCTCCCGACCCCGTCCCAGAGCAACAGTGGAGCCCACCCCCTTCTGTGCCTCGAACCCGGGCGCGCACCGGCTTCGGCGGGGCAGGAAGAGCAGCTTGATGAGCGGGTGGGTGTAGAGCCAGAGACCAGGGCGGGCGAGGCTCAGCACCCGCACCCGGTGCTCTAGGATGTGCAGCTCCATCGCGGCCCTCGCGGACCCGAACCCACCGCGCACCAGACCCAGGCCGTGCTGGGGGCGGGTCAGTGGGGGCGGTGCCGGGGGGCTTAAAGGAGCCGCTGCGCCGCCGAGTCCATGCCTCCAGCTGCGCCAGCTCCCTGACGGCCACGCTGTGAGGGACGGGCGGCCAATCCAGAGTGGCCACGCCTCCTTCTAACGCCGGAGCCTCCCTCAGCTCCTTCCAGCCCGCCGAACTCCGCCCCTGCTGCCTCCGCCCCCTCGGCATTGGCTCGGGAATCACCCGCTGACCCCACCCCCGTCGAGTCCTCCGGGCCAGGCCCGTGCCTCGCCCCCTCTCCGGGCTCCGCCCTTTCCGTAGGACGCCCGCTGCGCTGGGGTCGGAGCCAGCGGAGGCTCGGGGTCATTTCTGTCCTTGGGTCCGCATATGGGCCTTATGATGATTTCACTCAGCCTTGGAGGGCAACGAGCAGAACCTGGACAGAACGCTGCCCCCAAATCCCTGGAACATGAAGGGGTAGGGGTCCACTGTGCAGCCCTGGCGATCCCGTGGTTCTCAAGACAACAAAGTGCCCTGGCACCTTTCCCCTCCTTCCTCTCACGGCTCAGCTTGGGGCAGGGCCACCAGAGCTGGCTGGGGTAGCGGTGACGTAAGTCCCCAAGCAAGGGCTGCCCAGGACTAGTATTGATACATACCCTCCCCTGCTTTGTGAGCCCTGTGAGTGGACCGACAAGGTGAAACCTGACCTGGACTTGGTGGCCCCCACATCTGTCCCTCTCACCCAACTTTCAGAGTAGAAGGGAGGGCCCCAGCCACGTCCCAGCAACATGCTGTAGGGTAGGGAGCTGGAGGTGGCCAGGCCTAACACTTGAGGCCCCTTAAGACTAATGTTTGGACCAGAAATGCCCAAAGCTCAGACTTTGGGGGAACAGGGCCATGCACCTGGGGCTCACTGGGTACTCAGATCTCAGCAGAGACTTGAGCCTGCAGTCATTAGCAGAACTTACATGGCCTGAGCACATCTAAACTTGCTTCATGCCCAAGGAGGCCCCCAGTGCTGGCAGACACCCCAGATCTGAGGCTTGTTAGTGCCAACTTGGACTCATTTCAACATTAGGGCTGGGCTCTGCTCAGGCCTCCTCAGGTCTACGAAGACCCCAGTGCTAAGCAGGCATCAGCACACCTAGGCTGGCTCCAAAGCAGGATGGAACATGCTCCAGGGGCCCTTGTCTGGCCCGAGGATCTGCAGGCCTCAGATCCAAGGCTCTGAACCAAACAGGTTAAAGCAGGCCTCAGGTCTGACTGGGAGCCAGCAGGCCTGAGCAGGCAGGAAGCCTGCTCAGGGGCCTCTACTGTAGGCAGCTGGAAGTAGGGCAGCACCTTCCCTCCCTGGACTCTCCGGCTTGGTGAGTCCTGGTGGAACACTCAGCCACCACATCCTGGCCAGTCAGTCCCCTGGAGGGCCAGAGGGAGGGGAGTGTCCTCTAAGGCTGAGCCCCTCATCTCGTTGATGGCAGGTGCAGATGGGGTAGGAAGCCACAGGGGGCAGGAGGTAGGAAGTGGGTGGTTTGCCCTGATAGGTTCATGTGACCCTTGACCTTGTCAGGTCTCGGTATCCCCAGCTGTACCAGAACAAGATATTCCAGGCCGAGGCCCTGTGATACCTAAAAGCTCCCAGGGAGGCTATACTCCTCCCTCTCCCCCGCCCATGGCCTGGCCCAGCTTGGTGGCCTGCCAGGAACAGCTGCTATTGTTTGACTGGAAAAGCTGCTTCCTCAGCAGAAGGGGGGCCTTTCCCAGGGACACCCTGTCCTCACCCTCACTGGTCATCAGTTGTGCCACAGTGCCTGCCTGGGTCCTCACTGGCAGAGTCCGTCACCCTAGTCAGGAGAGGCAGTGAGGGGCTCTGGGTGCAAATCTGGATCAGCTTCATCTTTCCCACTCAGCTCCTCTGTTTCCTCATCTGTAAAATGGGGATAATAATAAAGCTTATCTGGTCAGACATGTGACACAACCAGCCCAGCCTGGCATGTGCTGAGGGCTCAGTAAATGGCAGGCAGCCTTTTATCACAGATCCAGACTTCGGGACTTCCCTGGTGGTCCAGTGGTTAAGAAGCTGCACTTTCACAGCAGGGGGCACGGGTTTGCCCACTCTTGGCACCAGCACCCAACCAAGAATGAGCACTCAGCACCTTATTGGGGTCCAAAGTGGCAGCCAGGCCAGCCTCTCGAGGAGGAAGAGCGTCCTCTTTTGTGATGGGTAGGGATCAAGGCTTGGGGGGTAGGCCCTGCCCCAGCACCGGTGACCCTCATCCATGGCAGATGGTAGCCATGGGGCAGAGGGGATGGAGGAAGGGGAATAGAGGCTGCTGGCCCTAGACTTGGCATCTCCTCTGGCAAAGGTACTTCTCAGAAAGGCTCTAGTGTTGGACTGGGCCAGGATGGGGGGGGTCTGGGGGGTGTGGAGAAGAGATGCTGAGCACCAGGGTGGCATGCCCTTCCCAGTCCCTAGCTGCACACCAGCTCTCTACACAAGCCTGTTTATTTCTGTACAAAACCATGTTTCTATTTTACACAAAGATCACCCCACCCTTTTCCCCTCCCTCTCCCCTCACGTGAGTGCCCTAGCCCTGGGGAGCATCCCCCCAAGAAGAGGGGCTGACTGAGGCCCCACCCATTGGCCCTCACTTCTGCATGCCCCAGCTGGGCTGGCTCGAGCTCCACTCTGGAGAAAATAAATAATGAGGCTCAGGCAGGATCTGTGCTGGGCCAGCCAGATTCTCTGCTGCCCAGGGCCCAGGCAGCTGGGCCCTCAGAGTGGGCAGGCCCTGGAGTGTCAGTCTGTGAACCGTGTAGGTGTGTGGAGACCCCAGCCCAGGGGCCTGAGCTGCCAGGGTTACAAGTAGGTGTCCTCACTCTCCTGGGATGTCAGGCTCTCCTGGGAGCAGTGGTGGTGGGCTGAGTTCTGGGAAGCTGAGTCTTGGGGGTCCTGGTGGACCGGGTCCTTCGGGGGCACATCCTGTGGGGGACATGCATCTCCTGCAGCAGCTGCCACCTTGGCTTGACTTGGGGTTGGGTTCTTGTCCTGCTGCCCGCTCGCCTTCGCCTGCTTCCGCTGCTCCTTCTGGACCTGCTTGGATGGCTTGGACTTGCCTTTAGAGCCAGGGAGGGGGGCATCCGGGGGCAGACGGATGGATGGTGAAGGTTGCAGGGTGGGCCGCGGGCCCGGCTCTGCCTCCAGGATGGCCTTGGCGCCGTGCAGCCTGGGCGGAGAGTGGCACTGCAGCTCACCCCGGGTCTCCTGCCAACGCCGCAGCTGGATGAGGTGCTCACGCTCAATCTGGCGCTCTGTCACTGGCAACTCTACCACCTGTGGGGGCGGTGACAGGCAGGTGGGCATCAGGAGGAACCTTCCCTTCTGCCTCCCAGCCTGGGCCCCTGCTTTCCCTCAGCTCCCCCAGCCCTGGTCACTAAAGGCTGACCACAGGAAGGCTGGGGGATCTGGACCCTGTGGTGGTCACAAGTCCCAGAGTGAGTGCCAGGTGAGCCAGACACGTGAGGCCCTCAGAGGAGAAAGCTCATGAGTCCACTTGCCTAATTATGTGTCACCTCATTATAGCCCCAAGAGACGGAAATCCACAAAAGAAAGAAAAAAGGGAAAATAAAGCCAAGGCCATGGATGCAGGGCCAGGGAAGAAGAGGGGTGATGCGCTGCATCTACTCTCACTCCTGCGAACCTAGGCCTCTCTGTGCCCCCTTCTCGTTCAGACAGAAGGATGAGGTCTGTCCACACTGTCCTGGGCTGCTGAGCACAAGGCCTAGCACAAGGCCTCGGCGTAGAGGGCCACCAGGCCCCTGCCAAAGGGCCCTCATGTCTCCCCCTCCCTCCTGGTGGCGAAGGGAAGGTGTGGGCCGCACCTCCTGGACCAGGAAGGCCTCCTGCATGACCTTGGGGCTGAGGCTCCGCAGCTGCTCGATGGTCTCGTACTGGCCTTGACAGGCTTTGAGCTTCTCAGGAGAGCCCAGCGCGTGCTTCAGCAGCACCAATCCCACCCGGAAGATGATCTTGACTCCTGCATGGGGGAGCGGGCAGTGAGTGCAAGGGGGGGCTTTAGCGAGTTTCTCTGGAAATAGAGGCCTCCTGTGGGCTGGACTGGGGGCAGGGGTGCTCCTCCGAGCTCATCCTGGTACCTTCGCAAAAGAACATGTCCCAGACACGCAGCACGGAGCTCCAGGGCAAGGTGCGCGAGAAGGCACACATGAACCACTCTGTCATATAGAGCAGCGGGTCGATCTTCTGCTGGCTCAGGTGCTTGTGGGCCACAGGAGACACCTTCTGTAGTAGCGAGAAGAGGATCTCCCCATCCAGCTGGATGGCCTCCTGGGGGAACAGTGAAGCCATGGGGCCATGACCGTGGGCCCAAGGCAGCCAGGGCAGGAACTACGGCCCGGCCCCAGCTCCAGGCAGGCATCCATTCGTTCCTTGGGCAGCTAACGCTGCAGGGTGCCAAGCTCGTGCTGGGTGCTGGGTGCTGGGATACAGCAATGAACAAACTAGACACAGCTAGTCCCCCTCGTGGAGCGTGTCGTGCAGAGGGGCAGACAGACATGAATCACAGAAGCAACGAGACCAGAGGGAGGGGAGAGGGAGGGGGCTGAGTGCCCAGAACACGGCAGGAACAGGAACGCTGGGGGAGCGTGTGCTGGAGGTCCCACCTGTCAGGGTCAAGGACAGCTCCGGAGGGCTGAAAACTGAGGGAAAAGAAGAGTTATCGGGAGAAGGGGAAGAGGTTTAAGCCTGTGCCAAGGCCGAGGCAGGGAAGAACTCGGTGCACTGAAGGAGCAGCAATCCTGCCCAACAGCCTTGCAGCTGGAGGCAGAGATGGAGGGAATGTGGAACCAATGAGGCTGGAGCCTGGAAGCCCTAAGCCTGGCAGCCCTGAGCCTGGCAGGCCCTGGGACTTCAGCCTGAAAGCAACAGAAGGCTGGGAAGGATCTAAGCAGGGACAGGAATGGCTTAGAGAGTTAAGGCCTAGAGAGGCTACCAAGGGCGTCTAGAGCTGAGGCAGGTCTCAGACCAGGGCCCAGGCCCAGGCCCAGCAAGCACTCACCAGTTTCTCACTGTAGTAGCCGGGCAGGTACTTCTCACAGATCTGCACCAGGCACCAGAAGGCTTGCTGTGGGCAAAAGAGACGTGAGGCCTTGCTGCTGGGTGTTCCCCACCCGCCCACCTGCCTGCCCAAGGCCTGGTGGTACCTCAGCAGGCATGTGCATGAGCAGGACGGCGGCGATGGGTGCCTGGGCCTGGCAGTAGCCCTCCTCAGGTCGGTACAGCGTGTAGGCCTTCAGCACACGGAACAGGTCCTGCTGGCTGTGGAGAGGCCAAGGCGGGCCGGGAGGACAGGTGTGACTCTGCCACCCACTACCCTCACCTGTGCCCTACCAGACCAGACCTGTCTCAGAAGTTACACTTCCCCGGAGAGGGGATATGACCTGATTATGGTCACCGAGGGGTCAGTCTCCCACTGCAGTGCATGGATTCTCACCTCCCCCATTTGACAGGTGAGGGCAGAGGCTCAAAAAGAAAGCAGGGGGCAGGGCCAGGGCAGGATGTCTGGGCTGGAAGGGTGGGCCCCTCACTCAGCAGCTGTGGCCCCTCAGCCAGGCCACTTTGTTCCAGGTGTCTGTCCTGGTCCCCGGGCCTGGCCTGCTGTATCTCTCCTCTCCTACATAACCTCTGCCCACCCAAGTCTCTCCATCTTTCTTTTTCCCCACCAAAACCTGTTTCCAGAAGAAAGTCAGGCTAGACAAGCCCTAGCACTCTGGGGAGTAAATGATGAAGCTGCCCCAGACATAAGAGGAGAAACTGAGAGGACCCATCAGACTCAAACCAAAGAGGGGAAACTAACAGTGCAGTCTGGGGCCCACAACTTCTGGGACCCCAAGATACCCCCAAACTCATTTTACCTCCTCTCTCCCTCTGAAGGAAAGGGCCAAGAGCCACCCCCAGCCCACAAGGCCCAGCCTGCTTACCCGTGGCCCCCGCGGGACACAAACATCTCGTGGAAAGGGAACTGCCGGTGCAGGTCACGCTCAATCACATCCAGCCACTTGGGGTCCCCGGGGGACGTGTCCAGATCCTGGAAGCAAGGTCAAGAGCATCTCTTAGGAGTTAGGGATGGCTGGGAGGATACAACTGTCCCCGGTTTTAGAGGAGGCCCCACCACAAGAGACAATGTCCACCCAATCCCATCATGAACTGGGCCTTCCCAAGGACAGGTCAGGAAGCTTGGGCAGGGGCAGAAACAAGCAGTGCAGAGTCCCAGAAACCCTGAGGGGTGATGCAGGCTCCAGGGAGACCTGTGTGGACAAGAGTGTCCATCATAGCTGTGGCTTGAAATAATCTCTAGGCACTTCATTCAGGACTCAGACACCTTATGTTACACCCTTAAGATGGAAGGCGACTGTCAAAGCAATGGCGACCACCTGTAAGCACCACTCTGAGCACCGCTCAAGACGGCACCCGTGGGCCTCACTGACTGTTCTCCTCAACCCCCAAAAGACAGGTCCTATCATCACACTGTTCACAGATGAGGAAACTGAGAGTCAAAAAAAGTCACTTGCCCAATGCCATGTGGTTAGAAAAATGTGTGTAGCTGGGCCTGGAAGCCAGGTTAACTCAGAGCCGTCCATCCCAACACCTCTGCTGCCCACCTCCCTGTACAAATGGTGCCACCTATTCAGGAAGGGATGTGTGTGTGTGACCAGCTGCACTGAGCGCTGTAATGACATCTGTCAAACTATGAGCCTCAGAGCCATCTCTGGGTACTGGGGTTTCAACAGGCTTTTATTCTTTTCTTTGAACTTCCAGGAGCATTTTAGCATAAATTCCATTTATTAAAAACAAGCTACTATACAAAGAAAAATCATTTATTGGTCATTTGAATGTTCTGTATCTTGACTTGCGTATTGCTTACACGGGCACGTATTACTCGTCCAAACTCTCTGCACTGCATGCTTGAGAGCTGCGCATTTACTTCATGCACATTCACACCTCAACTTTAACAAAAGAAAGAAAAAATACCAATGAAAAGGAAACCTAGAGGGCTGAACAGGAAGCAAAGTACTTGTTGCCTGCCATGCTAGGCAGTGTCAGGAGAGGCCCCCAGGAGGAAGGCTGGTCCTCAGCAAACACATCGATGCGTGTAGACCCAGGCCCCTGCCTGGCAGGTGACTTCATACAAGTCCCTTTCCCTCTTGTGCCCCCTCAGTGGGGGTGTGCCAGCATTGAAATAAGGTGACAGGTAACTTGACATGAGAGTAAGTACTAAGAGAAAAAGCTGATGGGGTGCTGGAGGGTGGAGGGTGGAGGGAGGGGCCAGGTGCCTCCACAGAGGGCCTTGGAGCAGGCACATGGCTGAAAAAGTGGGTGTGCGACCTGTAGGGCCCCACACACCCTCAAGATGGGGGCCTGCATTGTGTCCCATGCACCCTGCAGAGCTGGATACTGCCTGAGTACAATGCAGGTTTGTTTTTGTCAGAAAGGAGGGTCCCACAAGTTCTCCTGAAGGTTCCAGTGAGGTGGGGACCTGGGAACCCAAAAAGTCAGTTCCTAGTATATGCTCACCAGGTACCTCAGCAGCCCAAGGCACTCAGCTACACAGGGGTGGGTGAGAAAGGAAAAGGTGTAGCTGAAGGGCCTGCGGGGAGAAAGGTGCTGGCAATTAAAGGCAGGTGTGGGCCTCTGGGCATGATGCACTACTGCGGCCCCCAGAGAGCCTACAGGCACTGGCGGCATCATGAAGTGAAGCCAGAGAAGAAAATCAGGTAAGAAACAGCCTGGAAGGTCCTGCCCTGCCTAAGGAAGAAGGAAGAAATAGCAAGTGCTGAGAAGAAGCCACTGGGGCTCTGGAACCTGCCTTGACAGCTGAGGTTGGGGTCAGCCGCCTGGGTCTGTGGGGGAGCACAGGGGCAGGATGTGCTGCCAACACCAGCCCCATCACTGCACCCTCGCCTCTGGGCTCCTGTGCCCACAGCACCCAGAGGGAGCTTCTCACCCCCGTCCACTTCCTCTACCCACCCACAGGCAAAGTCCTTCCAGATGTAATCACAAACCACTGTTCTGACCCCCAGGACTGCTTCGGGGACCCACCACTCAGCTTCAGAGAATCTTGAAGGCCTTTCTTGGCAAATCTACCTCCTCCCACAAGCAACCTTCAAAACCCCACAGAGGTGGTCAGTTCCTCTCTGGAAGCACCACTCCCCAGACATGTAAAGCACACAGAGCTCCGTGCTCCACTGCTCACCCAGGATGCGCTCATGTCTGCTAACTGTGGAACCAGGAGGCTGATCGGCTCTTGGCTCTCACGCCTGCGCTCTGACAGCCGACGGTAAGCTATAGGCTTGGGGTAAAATTCCCACCCCTGTACCTCCCCCTCTGCCCAGAATGCAGCCCCTGAAATGGAAGAGATGGGAGGAAGACTCTGGAGTTAAAAGGCTGCCTGAGTGGGGCACGATGTTGGTGCTGTGTGGGACAGTCCAATTGCCTGATTCAGTGCTGCCCCAGCCAGACACTCCCCCAACCCCCGTGCCCCGGGGCCAAAGTGCTGCCAGCAAACAGCTCTCACCCCCTCCAGATCAACAGCAGAAACTCTAGGCTGCCCTGCCTACTCTTCTCAAGGAACAGGTTTGGTGGGACAGGAGTGTTCACTGAAACATGAAATATGTCAACAAAAGCTGGTGGCTGGCAGCTCTGTCTCACTGCCTGTCAACCGTCCCAAGAGCCTGAGAGATACCCTGATGCCTGGGGCCAAGTCTGGCAGGTGAGTCAGGGCAACCCCGGGGGAAGCCACCTGACTTCCCTAGTTCCCTAGAGGAGGAGGCTGGAGGCACTGCCCAGCCCACGTGAGCCCCAAGAAGCCCCATGAATGGAGGGGATGCTCTTCACCCTGGTAATCACGGAGCCGGGGAGCGGCAGGAGGGGAAGGCATGGCTGCAGAGGGTACCCTCTCTGACCCCTGACGGGCTTCTAAATTCTAAGGATACTGGTTTGGCTCTGCCACCCCTAGTACAGACAAGCCCATAAGTAACACAGGTGAACCATGTCTAGCTGGCTTGGACAAGGGAGGAGAAATGGAAAGGATGGGAGGCCAAGAGGTGTTAGGGTCCCGTGGCCCTACTGGGTAGGCCCCAAAGGCCCAGAGCACAGGGCCCGAGGCAGTCAGGGAAGTGGTCTGAGTGTCCTCTCTCAATAACCAAGAGCTGGAAGGTGGCCCGCTGAGTCCAAGAGAGCAAACCTGGGCGGCTGTCAAGAGAAAGAGCTGGAACTGGGGGGTTGCAAATCTGTCTATCCTGCTGAGGCCTGCTCGGGGCTGGCGCCTCGGATGAGCAGAGCTCCCAGGAGTCACGGACTGACCAGGCCTGGCAGTCAGGCTCTGGACGGGTGATCCCATCAATCACTCATACTGCTGAGGTCCGGGTGGGCACACAGGGGATCACTGTCACGCGGATGAAATGAAGAGACGAGGAAAGGAGGGCAACTCACGTCAAACTTTCCAGGGTTCTGCTGCAGCTTCACCTTGCCTCCTGACAGGTACTGCCAAGCACGGCCCCGCAGAGAAGGTGGGATGCCCTTCTGGCACCGCAGACGGATCTGAAAGTCAAAAGGAGAGCTATGCCTATGCATCCAGCCAGGCTGCTCCGCCAGAGGCTGTGTGCTAGCCCAGCCCTTCTGCTGGTGCTTGTTGGGCCTTCAGCAAGCATGTCAGCAAGAGCAGAAAAGAGGAGAAAAGAGGACTTCACCCCTGTTGCTACAATACTGCAATCAGATATGCTGCCATCATGTGATGGCAGAGTCCCCATGTTCCCTGGTCCAGTGATAACATGTCTTTTTTTTTTTTTTTTTTTTTTTTGACCGCACTGCATGGCTTGTGGGATCTTACTTCCCCAATCAGGGATTGAACCTGGGCCCTCGGCAGTGAGAGCACAGCGTCCTAACCACTGGACTGCCGGGGAATTCCCCAATACAGGTATTCTTCAAGTCTACCCCAGGATTATGAATCCCCATCACCATTTTCTGAGTCAAAATGGAAGCACACAAGTTAGAGGAGCCCCATGGGATGTCACCAGGAAGGGATCTGCACAATGCAGAACACAGCTCAACCACAGGGAGAGCAGCTCATGAGATGCCCCAAAATGTGTGAGAGGCTTGGCCTGGGCACTTTCATGGGCGTGTTTGTTTAAGTAGCTGGATGGACACAACCAGCCTAGAAAGGAAAGAACTCAGCAGAATTCAGAAGGAAGATGGGAGCTGATCAAAATGGCTCCCTCTTTGTTTGGTCAAGAACCCCCTCATTTCTGCTCTCCCTGACCCTGAGCTCCCACAACTACCAGACTGGGGCTGAGGCAGCTGGCCTGGGTGCCAGTCCTGATTTCAGCCCTTGCTAAAGTGGTACAGGCCTTCCCCACCACTCACAGGCTGGGAGAGGTGAGGGAGGAAGTGTTCGGGGTAGCTCATGACCCAGAGCCAGTGCTCAATTCATATGCTTGCTGTCTTTAACAGAAAAAAGGCTTCCACTGTCAAAATCCGGTTTGAGAAACCATCACGTGTTTCACAAACGTGGAAACTGAGGCATAGAGTGGGAAAATATTAAGGTCACACCATCATGGACCCCACTACACTGAACAGGCTGGAGGATGCAGCCCTGTGTACTTACAGCTTCACTGGCCTCTCGGAACCAGATGCGGAGGCGAGCTCTCTCTCGGCTTTAGGGCAGAATGAGGGTCTAAGGCAGCTGCCCTGATCATCCTCCTTGACCTCAAGGCCAAGGGTCAAGGAGAGTGAGGACAAAGGCAGAGGCACCACTCCTACAGAATGGGGGTGGGGGGATTGGCCAATGACACTCCCCACAGCCCCTGCACTAAGCAGCCTGGCTTGGGGTGGAGATGGGAGCTCAGGGCAGTGGGAAGACAGCACCTGGATGTGAGCTGAATCCAGCGCTGACCTTAGCCAATCACTTCTCACCAACAGTGGGGTCAAATGATGACAACTAGGACTCTATTAGAAGTAGGGGGTGGGGCAGGGATGGGGGTGGAGGGGGACATGCATAACACAGGGCCTGACACAGTCTGTGTTCAATAAATGACGGCTTCCTCTCCACCCCTCCAATCCCAGGAAGATGCCTGACACAGAAGCCCTGGGCCTTGGGCTCACACCTAACTTCCCTTCACCTGGAAACCCCCTCAAAGAGTCCCATTGGAAGTTCTCAGAGGAGGGAGCACAGAAGGCCCGGGCTTCCTGATGACCAGCACAAACAAGACAAAACTTTCCAAGGGTCAGAGAGAGTCAAGAACCAGGAAGGAGACAAGCAGACTGACTGAGGGCAGTGGGGGAAGAGCAGAGTCTCTGGCCACAGGAGCCAAGTTGAGCTTCTGGGACTGACTGCAAAGGGGGAGAGGAAGGGAGCAGAAGGGAACTGCCCCAGAATCCACGAACAGTTTCCTGCTGCTGTGGGACAAGGGTCTCCTGAAGGAAGCTACTTGGTCTGGGCAGGCTTTGGCAAAGAGATGCAGTATGGCCCAGAGCCACAGGCCCTTTAGGCTCCACACCAAGCTCAGCTCGAGCCAGCCCCCACATATCACAGCCCCATTATACTTGGCCTGCCCCAGGGAGCCCAGGAATACCTTCAGTCCACTAAGTTCTCAAAGAGGCCTGCCCTCACCCAGGCCCAAGACTGGGGAGGTGGGGACGAAGAGCCCAGAATACAACCAGCTTTTCCCACTCTGGCCTCTGGAATCCTCCTCAGCACAGGGGTGCTGGAGATGATAATCTCTTCCTTAGGGAGGAGACAAAGGTGGGGATCAGCAAGGATAAAGCTAGAGAAAGTGCTCAGCAAACAGAAAGCACAAGGGATTATTATTATCTGAGGTTAGGCCTTGGGAAAGGAGAGCTCTGACACAATCGAGTGAAGCTACACCCAGCCTGCTGAACTCCAGGAGGGGAGGGCCAAACTTTGAGCAGAGCCCTACAGGGGAAGACAGCATTCCAGCTAGAGCCTGCCCCCCTGCAGGGCCTGGCCCTGGTCTGGGGACTCAGGATAAGTGTAGTGGGTCTGGATCCCCTTCCTGATGCAGGTGGTGTCCTTCCTGGGCCACAACTTCCTGACCACAGGAAAAGCCCAAGCCTGTGCAGCAAGGCAGTAAGAGCTCCCAGGGCCAGTATGGCAGGAGACAAACAGAGGGCTAGGGCCTCTGGGGAGGGTGGAGTGCAGCCTCCTGCAGTGGCCCTTGCTGGGCAGGGGCAGCCCTTGGCTTCTTCTTCTTTTTTTTTTTTCAATCATCTGTTTTTATACACATATCCCCATATACCCTCCCTCCCTCAACTCCCCCCCCACCCTCCCCGTCCCCGTCCTCTAAGGCATCTTCCCTCCTCTAGTTGGACTCCCTTTGTTATACAACAACTTCCCACTGGCTATCTATTTAACAGTTGGTACTATATATATGTCTGTGCTACTCTCTCGTAGCCCTTGGCTTCTAACCACAGTGCCAGGGAAGCAAAGAAGAAGCGGAAGTGATGCTGGCTGCTCTGCTGAGAGGAGCTCCCCAAGGCTCCCCTCTGGAATCCCCATCTGCGAGGGAGGCTGGAGCAAGAATGCCATAGCCATCTCCCTGCCGGCCGTTAGTCACCACAGCAGACAGTGGAGAGGGAGCTGAAACTCAGGAGAAAAGCCTGAGGGTTGAGGAAGCAGGAAAACAGACCCCAGAGTCAGGCAGGAAGCAGTTGAGGAACAGCTGCCTTAAAACATATATATTG
This sequence comes from Hippopotamus amphibius kiboko, assembly GCF_030028045.1. Classification (NCBI taxonomy): domain Eukaryota; kingdom Metazoa; phylum Chordata; class Mammalia; order Artiodactyla; family Hippopotamidae; genus Hippopotamus; species Hippopotamus amphibius. The sequence continues at coordinate 4,246,395 of NC_080193.1, read as the reverse complement.
TTTTAAGTGAAAGTTTTTCTAATAAGCAAAAAATGAATGCCCCAAAGCCCACTAGAACAGCAAGAAAGAGCCACGGCCTAGGTGCACCTCTCCTCCCATGGGCACAGGAATTTACAGTAGGACCCTCGCAGCAGGACTGTCATTCCCACTAGACCAGGGAAACTGAGGCTGAGAGGGTGAAGTGACTCGCCCAAAGTCACACAGCCAGCCACAGGCACAAAGAGAGGGAGGCAGTGGGGCTGGGCCCAAGCCCTTATGTGACCTTTGGTCCTGGGCTTTCTGCTAAGCCCTGCAGCCAGCTGTGCCAGCCTGGAGACCAGCATGTCAGCTGACGACAGCGGGCCAGCAGGGTCACTGTGCACTGGATACTTGCGCAGAGACCCCGGCTGTGGGACTGTGGACGGGCCCCTGCTAGTCCAGGGAGTAAGTACACCCTGCCAAGGTGGACAAGAGTACCAACACATACATGTGGTGGGCAGGGATGTTCCTACGGGGTGATAGAACTAGTGCCTAAATATAGCCTGCTAGAAACAGACCACTAGGTATTTTCATTTTTACAAGACCATTAAACTGTGGGTTACTTTTCTTTCTTTTTGCTTTGGCCAGGGGTCAATAGGCAACTCATCAAATTAATCTACAGGGTGAAGAAAGCCCCTGATTGTGGTAGTGAAGAGTGTAGGCACTGAAGTTAAGACTGACTGGGTTCAAACCTTGATTCTGCAATCATCAGTAAAGTGGGTATACTACCATCACCAATCTCACTGGGGTGTTGTAAGGATTATCCAAGTCAAGTGCCCAGCACACTGCAAGTGTTTAACATACATTAGCTATTATTAGTATTATAAATTCTTCCCTGATAGGTGGTAAGCAGCAGTAAGGACTTCCCCCAGGAGAGCTGGAGGAAAGCTGCCTGAAGGGCTTTCGGCTAAGAGCAGCTTTGAAGACTCACTCCAGGACAAAGTTCTGCGTGAGTCTGAAGTCTTCTGGGAGGACCAAGTGAAACCTGGGCCCTGCCCTCCAGCCAGCTTCTGTTCCCATTTCCAAGCTGGCAGGTGGGGACACCTAAGGCAGCTGGAGGCTGGAGAAGCTCCTGTCCCTCCAAGCTGATGCAGCTGCTCCCTCTTCACTTCCTCCCCTGGTTGTCACTCCCAGCCCGAGGCCCAAGGCCAGGCCCCTCACCTTTTTGTGCTTCTTGGCCATCCACTTGTCCCAGTTGTTGAGCATGTCCAGCCATTTGGACTCCCTCTGCCTCAGCACCTCCAGGGGGACTTCCTCCAGCCTGTGGAGCAGAGGGCAGAGCCGGTCAGAGGTGCCAAGAGAAGCAAAGGCCCTGGCTGAGGCCCCAGCCACAGCCTGGTCGGTCTCCACTCCTCCCACTGCCCTCCATCCCTGTGGTTCTCTTCATGGCTGCTAACTCATGAATGCCCTAACAGAGATGCGAGGGAACATGACCCCCTCCCTGGAAGGCATAGGCTGGACAGAAACGAGGTTCAAGTGCTCCCTTTCCCAATGTGTCAAGGGGCCAGGGATCACCGAGCCTCTCTGGGGCAGAGGCCTGAGTGCCTGCACCTGTACACCAAAGCAAAGCATTCCCCTCCTGGGTCTGTCCCGATATTTAAGCCTCTTCACAGGGCCAGCATGCAAGGTACAGAGCTGGATGAAAAAACGAGTCAAACAAGTACAGAAATAATATGCTCACCTCTACACTCTAACAAAACTAGTTACTCATAGTTTCCCCAACTACGCTCTGGTCCTTTCCCACCTCTCAACCTTTATTCATGCCAGTCACTTTGCTGGAACACTCTCCAAGTTGTCTCTACCTATCAAAATCCTAAATACAATTCAAAGCCCCACCAGATACCACTTGTATTTGTACATCTACTAACTGTGCTGCTGTCACAGCTATGCAGGCATTATTCTAGGGTCAGGGAGTCTGGACAGACTGCGGGGAAGCACTCCTGTGACTATAACAAAGTCCCAGCCCTCATGAATTGACATTCTACTGGCTTCTGAATGCCTGCTAGAGCTGGTGGAAAAAACGCCTCAGCATGAAGACCCACCCTGGGCAGCACCAAAGCAGCTGAGGCAGACTGGGGCGAAATCCCTGGCTTAGAGGGCCCTTCAAGTGAGTGAGCTTCCTCCAAGGAGTGAGTCCCTGGAAATTCCTGAGTTCACGTAGCTAAAGGGCAAAGAGAAGAAGGAGACTAGCATTTGTAGGCTGCTTCCTTACTTAGCCTACAGAGCCATATTGGTGAGAAAACAACAACAAAAATGTATATGTGTGCTTCTCTACACACACATACACACTCTCTTCTTAAAATTATTTTTAAAGTAGTGGATTATGGATCTTTTAAGTTTCTTTTTTGTGCCTTTTTTTTTCCCCAGTTAAAAAAGTTCTGACGTTATTGAGAGGTAAGATACCCAGGGAGGGTATACTGCTTAGAATCACATCAGTGGAAAAACCCAGACTCAAATCCAAGTCAGATCCTAGCCAAGTGCCTTCACTCAGTACTGCCTGACCTCCCAGAAGGCGCACAGGGAGGAGGCTCTCAGGAACAGGACATGGTGGGGCTAGGGTTTGGCCCAGGCCTTGATTCTCTGATTCTCTTTCTACCGGAAGGAAATGCACTGCTATAGCTTTTACTGGTTGGAAGAGCAGAGGGAGGGGCCCTGGCAGAGCAGAGGCCCCCAGATACAAAAGGGCAGGTCCTCTTCTTCAGTGTTCTTTATCTGGAGAACTGCACAGGCCTGAGAGCAGCCTTGGAGTTGAACGGCTGAGGAGAGAGAACAGCCTGGGGCAAACTCGGCCCCCTCTACACATGGACACAGGCCACCACCCTCTGGAACTGCTGACCCCCTCACCACCTAGAGGCAGAACCAGGGCACAAGGACACTCTCCTTCCTATCCCTCCCCACAGGAGAAAAGCTGAGACCACACCTTCAGATCAGGTAATTTAGGAAGGAATGTATGCAGGTCTCCAGGCAGCCCCCAAACACCCAGGGAGCGGAAACCAAAGGCCCAGCATCACAGGCCAGCTCACCGCCCATTACCTACAAAGCACTCACTTATACAAGTCAGGGGATGAGCCTTCTAGTTAACTGAACAAAAGGGGTACCCACACTGAGTCAACAGGAAGTTCTGGCAGTCATGGATGTGGATAATATCTGATCAAATCCCCCCATAGAGCAGATGAGAAAATGGAGGCTCATAAGAGGGCAAGGCTTTCGCCTGAGATTACCAGTTTCCAGAGAATTCCCATCTGATTAAATATGTGCCCATTTGATACACCATCCCTCCAGTCTGTCTTTGTTGATAAGATCTGACAGGAGGGCCCCAGAGACAGCCACTCTCCCAACTACAAACACACAGGGGAACAAGTTCAAGTGCAGTGTTCTTTTACATGATGCCAGATAACAGCTTTGGCAGTTTCAAAGTCTCAACATTAAACCTCAAACCGGAATTTCAAACGGGTACAAAACAAACGACCGTATTTCCTGAATTCTAAGACACTACTGATTTTAAACTACACTATTGATTTGGTAAGATCTGCTCAGAAACAAACAAAAAACCCACCACTACTTTAAATGTACATGTCAATTGAAAGATCCACTTTGATTTTTTTAAATCTTAAACTGGGAAAATTTTGAGGAAATATGGTCATTTGAGTGGCCTCTCCTCCAACAGCAGAAGAGTTTAACCCACTTGGAGGGGTTGGAAAGGAAGACACCAGAGGTTTGGCTGAAGTCAGCAGTTAGCACTTTACATGCTCTCTAACTACAGGTGAACGTCTCTTTACATACAGGATGTGCTCCTGAAAAGCTGCAGGCTACCCATCCGGTTAGGATCTCAGAAGGCATCTGATCAGAGTGCTGTCTGATATAGGAATCCCTCCTATAATAGTCCCTTGCCCTCTCTGAGGCTGTTCCCCTATATGACTGGATGGGCTGCATTGTGAATTGACCCTCAAAAGATGTCCAGAAAGGAGTCAGGAGATGGAGCTGGGGTCTGGGTATCCCTGCAGATGGCATAATGGTGTAGAGGCCCTGAGGTGGCTTCCTCCTAACAGTGGGGGGAGAGCATGAGCCAGTTTCCAGTGACAGGGAAGCTGACCAAATGCTCAGCTGAAGGAACCAAATGGCCCATGGGGATGCTTCAGGTCTGAGAGTTTCACTTATCCTTTCAGAAAACCCCTCTGTCCTTAAGGTGGCCTGAAGGAGTCTCTGCAAGCAAAAGAGCCTAATGAGAGCAGTCTCTAGTGGCCCAGCCTCTGCTGCAACTCCTCCAGGGATGGGGCCTCACTATCTCCAGGTAAACCCACTCTTACTGTTGAAGTTTCTACTGTTAAAACTTAATTCCCCCAAATTTTCCTAGTACCTTCTATCTATAATCTCAACACCCCCTTCTAAGGCTGCACAGTTCTCAGCAAGATCAGCCCCATACCAGGCACACACGTACTTATCCCTTGTCACCAACCGTCCCTACCTGGAATGCCCTTTCTTCTCCCCTCTCCAAGTCACAGCAACACTTTCAGGGCCCAATACAACGATAAAAACAACAACTTCAACAATAACAGCAGCAATAGTAGTTACCATTTGTACATCATTTACTACTTACCAACGTCTTCCAAAACACTTACAAGGGTGAGTCAAAAATTATCTGCACTCTGCTTATATTAAAACTTCTGTAAATTCTACAGCCAGAGTACAGATAATTTTTGACTCACCCTCATATATATATTATTCTCGTGTACATTTCATAATAACCCTACCATAATATTCTCTCCACTTGCCAGGAGTAGAATCCAAGACTTAGTAAGGATAAGTGCCTTGCTCAAGGCCATGTAGCTGCATTCAAATCCAGGCCTGCCTCACTTCACAGCCCATGCTCTTGACTGGGTACTCTACTCCTCTGCCCCCAAAGGTCAAGCCCTCAGCCTGCACCAGGCTCCATGCCTGCCCAGATCTCACTGGCTGTCCTCCAACCTGAAGACCTTCATCTTGACTTAGAACACCATTTCTCAAAGTTTTTAAACTGAGACTCACAGTAAGAAATACATGTTATACTGAGACTACACACACACACATAACCAAAATACATTTTATGAAACAATTTACTCTTACATGTACTAATGCACCTGATATTTTCAGTTTTCAATTTATATATATTATATATATATATATATATTTTTTTTTTTTTTCTTTTAATGCTGGTCACAATCCCCTAAAGTTGATTTCAGCACTAAACCAGTAATGAATCAAGACGTGGTCTGAAATGAGCGGTTCATTACAACTTGGTCACATTGCTCAGCACTGTCCCTCCTAACTGGACTCTGTCCTGAACTTCTGTAACTCCCACCATGCACCTCACAAGTGTTCAACAGATGCCTGCCTTGTTTTCTCCATGGCATCATTACTTTCATCTGTACTGCCTTCAGGGCTACAAGCCGCTGTTGCCTATAGCAATTTTATTTGTGCTCCTAATAGCTCAGTGAGATCCTCATAGATTAATTACTATTTCCATTTGACCCATGAGAAAGGACCCAATCAGAGAGACTGTATGACTTGGGTAAAGTCACAAAGCCATTAAGTGGCAAAACCAGGGCTTTCCTTTGCTGTAGTGACTCATGTGCTGCTTCTCACTCCCCTGGGAAGGCCGTAAGGAAATTCAGGCTGTTCTCCAGATGCCACTGTGGGGCCCTATCTCTGGCCCCGAAATCCCTGGAGACAGTCTAAACCTCCCTCTAGGGTTCTGACCATCCCAGTGAGCCGCTTGCCCATACCTAGCAATGCTCAGTGAGGCCAATATGCTGGATGGGCAAAGCTCGCAAGCACACCCTCGGCCACCGCCTCCTGAGGAAGGGAGGCACAGAGGAGACAGGAGTGGCCAGCCAGAGAGTGACTGAGCCCAGATTCTGTCGGGCTCTCAGGCTGAGCTAGGCTTAGCTGTGCTCTGGCATGCCATGGCCCAAGGCAGCAGTGACACTCCACTGACGCCAGGCTCTGTAGGCTCCCTAGCCTTTTCCCCAAACCCAGAAGCTGAGGCCTTCCAAGAGCTGAGAGAGGTAAGACCAGTTCCCAAAGCTACCCGAGACCTGGGCTCTCACCACCTTGTCCTTTCAGCAGTGTACTTTCCGCCCAAGCACACCTCAGCCCCTCTGGGTGGCAGACTCAGCCAGGCGTGGTGTGGTGCCTGTGCCTATGACCCCTTTATCCAAAGGTGTCAGATAAACCTTGGTCCCAAGGAACCAGGTTAACCCCCTCCTCCAAGCCTCACTCTCCAAACCAGCCCGAACAAAGAGAAACACAGCCCAAACAGAAGGCCCAAGGTCACAGACATCAGGATTGATCCTGCTCATCTCAACCACTGGGAAGGCCAGGTAGAGTATGGGAAGCAGTAAAAACAGTGGGGACCTTGAAGCCAACCCACCTAGGTTTCCATTCCAGCTCCTTCACCTAGGAGATAGAATTCTAAGTCTCAACTTCATCTTCAAGTGGGACCATACACATACCTCATACTTTATAAGGCCTAAATGAAGAATAAATGTGTATAAGGACCCAGCCTGGTGGGTGACCAGCTAATGGTAGCTATTAGGTGACTGGTATTTGCAGCTTACCTAGCACTTTCACATCCCTTTTCTCATCTAACTGGTACACACACACACACACACACACACTGCAGGGCAGGATTATCCCCATTTTACCCATGAAGCAACTGAGGCCCTAAGAGATTAAGTCATTTACTCAATGACACATAGAGTGTAACTCTTGGCTTCTGACCCAGCTCTACCACTTTGTGACTGCTCCACTCTGAGTTTCCAGTTCCCCATCTGTAACATGGGGTCAAATGCCACCCCTTCAAAGGGCAGCAGTAAAGACCACATGAGACAGTAAGAGCTGACACACTTCCAGCACTCGCTCTGTACTAGCTCTGCCAAGCATTACATAGGCACACAATTCCCCAAGGAAGTAGCTTTTATTATCTCACTTAATAGACAAGAAAACTAAAAACTTAGCACAGTTGAGTAATCTGTCCAAGGTTACACAGCCTGGAAGTAGAGGCTGCCAACTAAGCACTAAACTACCCAACAAATATAAAGTGACCCACATGTAACAGGCCTCAATACCTGTTACATTCCCTTCCTACACCCAGTAAAGTAGAGAACCACTACCCTCTGTGCTGAGACGGCAAGAGTGAGCAAGATGAAAGCATGGAAAATTGGGAAGCGAATGTGCCATCACAGATCCAGGGATAATAAGGGTGGGGGAGCTCCCCGCTCCCATCCAGAGAGGGGAAAAGAAGTGAGGATAAACAAAAGGCTAACCTACTTTGCACACTGAGTAACAACCTCTGGAGTTCATTAACCTAAGAGGTGGTAATGACTTAAAAGCATAAATAGCTTTTATGCCAGGTCCATAATAACCGATGATAGGAAACTGGAATGCAAGAGAGGGTGGGTTGGTGGTGTACAAATGGCTGACAGTCAGGGCTGGGAGGCCCTTGGGGTCACCTAGTGAGTCTACCCGCTCCCCAGACAGTCAGGGAAGCCTAGAGACCAAAGGGTAAGTGATGTGCCCAAGGCCACACTGGAGTCAGTGTGGAAAAGGAAGATGGTCTGCAGCAGCCTGGTGCTCCCCCTGTGGCCTGGCAGCCCCTGACTGGAGGTAGCGCAGTGTCCAGGCTCCCTATCCGGGTGAGAGAGAGTCTGGCTTGCTGCATTCTCCCCCACTCTCAATGGAAGCTAGTTCTGGGCCGGCCTCCCTTTCCCATAAGGAATTCCCTGGCTTTGCTCCTTCCAGCCCTGGGTCAGTGCACAATGGTAAACAGGTTCTCTCCACCCTTCTCTGGCCTCAGTGCCCTGGGCCTCTGCCCAACTCTCCACTCTGCACAGCCCCACCCCCCTCAATGTCAGAGGCAAGAAATGGTTCCTTTAAGCACCAGCCTTGCTGGTTCCAAAAAGCAAGGAATCTCCCTCCCTCTAGCCGCAATTCTGCTAGGGAAAGGTACAGACCATAGCAAAACCCCCAGGGCGCTCTCCCTGACAAATGCAGAGAAGTATGGAGACTATTCTCAACCGAAGACATCCCTTCCCCAAGCCCCCACCCCTACAGGGCAGAGTACTACTTGAAATTCCCCACTGGCAACTGGATACTCAGGTCACAATCTCACTGTGGGCAACTGGGAGCCCCCATGACTCATGTACAGCCCCCCTCACCCATCCTTACAAAACTGCTAGATTTTATTGATAGATCTTATCAAATTAGTCTTGACTGCTTATCTCTGCCAAGACTCCTTCAAGGCTCCCTACTGCTCTTCGTGTTCAACAGAAACCTCAGGCCCTGGCTCCCAGGCCTTCCTATTCTCTCTACACATCCCTCTTTTTTCCCAGCCCTCTTGCTAGATGGCCCTCTCTCTGAGCTGCCCTCCCTCACCCCTACCCCAACTCTAGTTCAGTCCCACTCTTCTGAGGCCTCATTCAAAATATCCTCTCATCTCTACAAAGCCTTTCCTAACCACTCCAGGGACAGGACACAATCAGCACCCCATTACATTCCACACACATCTCTCTGGAGCCTGTGTTCCAGGCCCTGAATCTATAAAGTTGAATAAAATGTAGTCCCTGCCTTTGAGGGGGTCAATCTGGCAGAGGAGACAGGTGGGTGAGTAAGTAACTAGCACACACAGAGGTGCTATCACAGAAGCACACAGACAGGTAGAAGGCCGTGGGAGACAGCAAGATGCCCCCAGGGTGGGGGTAGGGGTGTTTAGGGAAAGCTTTAAAGGGGAGCTGACTTTTGCGATGGTCCTTGAAGGGTGACAGGAAGAGGCCAGGGTGAGAAAGGGGAAAGAGCACATCAGGCAGAAGATCCCGTATGAGAAAGCACAAGCACAAGTTAACGGAAAAGGGCCTGGCTTGTTTGGGGAATGCGAGCAGTCCAGTGGAGAGAGTCTGGCTTCTCCACCGGACTGTCCCGCTCCACTGAGGCGGCATTCCACGAGACGCTGCGCTCCTGGGGTGGCAGGGGCTCTGCCAATCACACTCCCCGCAGGGTGTCCTCACCCCAGCACACAGCCTGGTATCTAGCTGGTGCTCAATAAATGTGTGTTGACAGATTCCTTTTCTTTGTGACCTCAGGCACTCTGAGTCTCCATTTTCTCCCCAATGAGATGGGAATACTATCCTCTACCTTGAGATCAGATGGGAAAAGCGCGAGCACAGAAAGTGCTTGATAAACGGCCCTCCCGCTCTGGCCTGATACCAGCTCTGGATCTTCCTTGAAGCCGAGCACAGGGCTGAGCCCATATGTGCTTGATGATCGCCTTTTACAACATTATAATTCTATATTCAATTAACATAATTGAATGTCTGTTATTAACACTTACCAGGCACTTGCTATAGACCAGACGTTGTGCTCAGAACTTAAATTATTTCATTGAATCCTGACAACAATCACATGAAATAGGTCCTCTAATTATCACCTCTCCTTCCCCCCACCCCGCTTCTGCAGATGAAGAAACTCAGGTTTTCAGCAAGCCAGTAACTATCCAACGTCCAAGGTGAGCAGAGGACAGCTCTGGGAGGTGTACCCAGGCCCTGCTCTTCTGCTGTGTCACTCAACTCTGGCCCTGACTGCTATCCACTAGGCTGGGTGGGCGCAAGCCTTGCTCTCAGGGAGCTTGGACGTTAGTGGCCTCAGAGCCAAATACTGTGTGATGCTTGGCAAGTCACTTTATCACTCTAGGATTTGGTGTCTACCTCAGTAAAATGGAGATTATGATGATAATAGCTATATCTCACGGAGTTAAATGAGGTGGTATTGGTGAAAGCCTGGTCCACCATGCAGGCTCCTCTGTGAAATGGCATTACCACGTGACTATGCTGGGAGGATGGAGGGGGTCACTCAGAGGCAGGACAGGAAGCCCAGGATGAAAGTCTACAAGGAACACAGGAGGGTGGTGGTAATTATGAAGCAAACTCTGATTCCTTCCCCAAGTGACTGACACTACCTAAGAGGGCAGAGGCCCCAGGCAGCCCTATGGTTGCATGCTTTGAATTGAATCCTTCAGAAGACCCACCTCTGTTCTCACTTCCGCTTTATTTTCACAGGACAAGGAGAAGATCAGGCCCTTACATCAGGGCCCTCAGAGTCAGGGTCACCTGAGGGCTCTATTCCAAATGACTCAGTGAGGAACTGATTGGGGGATTCCCAACCTGCCCTGGCAGGTCAGAAAGCTCCAGATCACAAGCTGAGTGGGATTGGTTCCTGTCTTATCCACCAAGGTCCAAGGGTGGGGTAGGCAGAGCACATGAGGGAGTCTGAATCTTCACACCCATGCTGCCTTGTTCTCTCCCCATTATGCCAAAGGCCTGAAGTAAACCCTAGAGGACAATTCGCGCTTAAATTATAAGAGCCACCGTGTACCACAGAACCCTTACTTTGTGGCAGACACTGTGCTGGGTACTTTACCAACATTACCTCCCTTAATACTCATAACCATAACGGGCATGGGGCCAGTTCCCTCTCCCAACGCCACCACCTGGCCCATTTACAGACTCAGAGAGGTCACATGGCTAGAAGGTGACGGAGCCAGGGCTTGAAGTCAGGTCTGCTGGTGTCTTGAACCCAGGATCTCCCAGGTCCACATTTAGGTTTTCCTTTTTTGTGAAACCAGGACAGAGAGGGAAGGGAAATACACAGCATCCTCCAAATGTGACTGGCTAGGGAGGATTGCTCTGGACACACAGAATCCAGGGCCCAGACTGCACAGAGAAGGAACAAGAGTTTTCCATACTATGTTCCTGGGCCCCCTTACCACCCAGCTGCTCCTGACTTGTCTTGGGGTATATGCGAGGAGCCGTGTGTGGAAACCTAGGACAGGAAACGTGCCATCCATTATAACAACAATAAAAACAATTTGAGAAGCCTACTAGGAGAAGTGCAGACACTAGGGCTGGACTGAAAGTTCTAAGACTGGGACAGGAAGAGGGGGAAGAGGCTACACAGTGGCAACACGCTTTGGTAAGATGTAAAACTGGAAAGGAGGAATCCTGGCTTCCAGGCACAGTTCCATCACTTGTTCAGCTTAGGTTTCCTTGTCTGTAAACAGGGCAAAATAAAACTCATCCTACTGACTTCCCACTGTTTCTGTAAGGATTACTGCAAGACAATGAGAAAGAAAGCACTCTGCAGACCAAAGAGCCTAGACAAATCACAGCATTCTTGGATTTGACTGAACTCCTAAAGACATGAGGGCCACTGGTCTGACAAACAAAGACAGGTCCTCTCATAACAGGAACAGAGCATGCTGGAAGCATTGCCTCTGTGGGCTGTGTCTTGAGGACCCCTTGCACTTGCGTGGTACCTGATAAAAAACTTCTCAAAGCCCTTCTCATATACTCCAATGTCAGTCTCAGAATGTTAGGAGCAGAAGAGCTCTTCAACATCATCCATTAAAACTGCCTTGGTTTATATGCAGGGGAAACTGAGGCTTAGAAAGATTAAGCAACCTTCTCAAGGTCACAGAGCTAGTTAGAGGCCCAGTGAAGCCCAGGACGCAGGTCTCCTGATCCCTGTTCAGCAATGTTTGTTTACACATGCCCCTAATCCAGTTATCTTGTTTGACCCTCATAATCCTTTTGTACCCAGACCACATCTTTATCTACCTGCTGAATGTCTGACTTCCCTGCTAGGCTCTAGGTCCTGGGAGGGCAGGAGCAAGTCTGTATCCCCAGAGCCTAGAACATGGCTGCACACGTAGTATACGCAGGACGAAAAGCAGGGAGCATTAGCCCCATGGTCAGGTGAGAGGGCGTGCTTAAGTCACACACCACCAGGGTCAGTGGTGGCACCAGCACTGGCACCTTGACCCCTGGGTTCAGAACCCTTTCCCATACTAGCCTAAATCCACATACCCAGCCAGAATCATCTCTGAGAAATGGCTGGTGGTCCCTAAGGGCTGAGGGATTCACCTTCTCATAGGCACTGGACTTGCTTCCACCTCTCAGCTGAGGCATCAGCTCCAGGAACAGAATAAAGACTCGAGGTAAGATGAAGTCAGCCCTCAGCTGCCATCTGCCTCCCCTTGATCAGCTTATGCTGTGCCTAAAAGCCCCAAACCTACCCTCCCCAGCTACACAAGGCCCTAAGGTATTGATAGGTTTTCCATGCCCTCAGGCCTTACTCCTCTCTCCTCAGAGAGGAGTCTAGCCCTTCTTGCAGCCTTCCTTGCCATCCAATATGTTTACCAGTAGAGACCACAAAGCTCAGTTCCACTCATCCCACTCCCTCCCAACCAGTCCAGCTAACTTGCTCTCCTACTGGAGAGAGATAAAGAATCCCTTGATGTGCCCTGAGCATGCCAGCCATGCCAGGCACCTTGGGGGACCCAAGGCTGTGACAAAGCAGAGTCAGCAGCAGCTCACTGTCCAATTCAAAGGAAAGCCACAGATGGCCTTCCTTGCCTGTGTCAGAAGGCCCTGGGATAGTTAGGGCCACTTCAGCTTGGCCAGAGCCTTCCCAACTCCCCATCAGTCCACACAGCCAATCAGGCACCAGGCCCTACTTGCTGACCTCTTCATCTTCATAGCTCCAGGACTCTCCCAGGCCTCTCTACAGCCCTTTTGGGCTGTCCCAAACTCTCCCAACTGCTCTCACTGCCTGTGCTCCAGCTCCTCTTTATGCCTTCTTCCATGCCAGGACCAGAATGACCTTAATGAAACACAGGAGGCCTCTGTCTGACATTCAAGGCTAGTCACAGTCTGCCCAACCTACTTTCCTATCCTCCCCTTGCTTCACGTCATCCTCCCACCTCCCATCCTTCTCATCATCTCTTGGCACACCACATTTCTCAAACAGCTGACTCTTGGGGGGACACGGATCCCTTCCATACAATGGAATGCCCTTCCTTGCTCCTTCTGAGGCCTGGATCAAATGCCACTTCTTCTGGGCTCCTATAGGTGGAGCTGGCTGCTTCTTCCTATATATTCCCACAGCAACCACGTGCCTCCATCATAGCCTTTATTGCTCAACATTGTAATGACTTGTTTGTGCTTCTATTTTCCAACCAATCTGTGAACCCATGGAGGGCAATGAGACACAGATGTCTTGATCAACTTTGTATCCCCTGTCGCAATCACAGAGGCTGGCAGAGTAGGGCCTCAATAAATGTTTGATAAATAAACTCACTGCTAAGATGGATAAACTGGTGAAAGTAAGCCTTGACTTTCTCTCCCGGGCTCCTGAGTCTGCTGCCTACATGAAGAGCAGCAAAGAAGTAAGCTGTGCCAGCCTCTGAGGAACCAGACAGACCATGGACTGGAGCAGGGTGGGGTGGGGTGGAGAAGGGAAAGAGAAAATGAGATAAGGAAAGCCTAAGTTGGTAGCTTCCCTAAAACCCTGGATGGGGGCTTCTAAGCAGGTGAAGCATCAAGAGAGTTGGTTTGCCAGCAGAGCAGCCAGGAGTTTTCTCCCTGCCAGGGTCTCTCTCCCTGGGCCCAGGATAGCAGTGGATTTGCCCGGGGCAGACAAAGCAGCTAAAGGAGGCCTCTTCCCCATCAGGTGTGCTGCCAGCAAGATAAAGAGAGTGATCAGTTAGGACACTGACAATGTGTGAATGATGACTGGGTTCTGCTCTGGTGCGCAACGCAACCTGGCCTGGAGGTTCGATTGCCTTGGAGTGAGAAAGAGAATGGGCAGGTCCAGGTAGCTGTAGTAGCAACGGGCTGAGAGTCAGAAGATCTGGGATCCCTCCCAAATCTGGCTCCACTGTTAACTAACTGCAAGGCTTCTCCAAGCCTCAGATTTCTCACCTGTACCGGGTGCATAATCCCTGCCTTACCTACAAAGAAACACTTCTTCCAAAAAAGCACAGACTGGATATCAAAGTTAGATGGCCATTATGCAATATTTTGGGGTTAAGAACAGTGTAGGCTCTGGCCTATGAGAGGGCTAGAACAGGCCTGACGTGGCTATGCTTCCAGGGCCTCCCCAGGGATCTGTACTGGGTCTTTCTCTGGCCTGGCTGGCCATGGACTTTGACTATCCTGAGAGACCTGCCTTGCCCTCCAACTGGGATGGGGAGGTAGCCGGGTTCCTGCTAACTCCTGCTCTGGGCGTGGGGGCCTCAGGGACTGGTGAACGCCTGGCGTCCTGCCTGCTTCCACCTTAGCAAGGCTTAGTCATTGGATTCAGTGTTGAGAAACAGGTTCTAGTCCCAGTTCTGCCATTTACCAGCTGGTAAGCCTTGGGCGCTTTCTTCGTAGAACTTCAGTGTACTCATCTACAAAATGGGATAGCCACCCTTCTCAGGGGTGGGTTAGGGTTCACTCCTGCAAACAGGGGATGGACCTCACTGACGCTCCATCATCACAGCCAGAGATGGAAGGTAGAAAATGAAAAGACAGGACCGCTAGCTACTCCAGTCTCTATGAGGTAGGACATTCATTGAGCACCTACAGTGTTGTCAGGATCTTTTCAAATATCAGCTCATTTAAACCTCACAACATCCCTGCAAAGTGAGTATTATCATAACCATTTCACAGTGAGAAACTTGAGGCTCAGAAAAGTGAAGCAATATGTCCAAGGTCACACAGAGAGCTGGACTCCAGAGCTTAGGTGAGGAGGGAGCACAGAGCACCTTCTTTCCTCTACCTCAGTGTAAACAGATGGGAAGGCTGAACCAGAGCCAGGCCTCACTGGCCCCGTGAAGGTCCTGTTTCAGACCCAGATGCTGGGGGGGACAAAACATCAAGCAGGTCCCACCACTTTATCTCTTTCCCACAGCTTAGGATTTCCTGGCAGGCGGACACACAGGCACCTTCCCAGGGCAGCAGCTGGTGCACTGGCCTCCTCCTTTATCAAGTCAAGTCTTGTCTGAGGCCCTAGAATACCCACAGGGCTACCAAACCGGATTTTCCTTTGAAGCTGGAAGAAGAGAAGGAGGAGAGAAAATGAAGGACCTGTGGCCCAGAGTCATAGACTGGGGCCCCACATGTGCAGCTGTCTCTTTCCAGATGGGCCACCCAGGGATCACTCCACTGCCAGCTCCACGCTCTCCTGGGAACTATAACAGCTCAAGAAAAGAGGATGTTCTGAACTTACAAACTGGAGAAGATGGTGGAAAATCAGGGATGCAGGCCCTGGCCTGTCAGGAGGGCCCTGGCTCAACAATAACTGGCACAGACCAAACTATCGGGATGTCAATTAAGCCAGTTCTGTGATTTCCAAAGTCATAGGGTTGCCATAGTTGGCTAGGAGTAGTGGAGGGCCCAGGGGACAGGGGAACTGAATCAGCAAAAGACAATGTTGCTGTTCCAGATGTTTCTCCCTGGGCCCAGTTCAGATTCCTCTCTCCCTTAACAGGAAGCCAACACCCACGGGATCCCAGAAAGCATAGCTCCTCACCTCATCTGGCCTGCAGCACTGAGCCGACTGAAGCTGGGTGGGAAACTCCAGCTTCAGGAGGCCAGTCCCAGCAATCACAAAGGAAAAGGAGAGGGAGGTCAGGGACCCACACCTCTCAGGCCATCTCCCTCAGGCCAAAGACCTGGTATCCGACTGGTATCCTTCTTTCCCTTCCTGACCAACTCCTCTACACTGCAGAAAGAACCCTCCCCCCTCCCCCCTACAAACAGGTCTGCTCTTCCTACCCCAAAGTGATAGGAACGGTAACATCATTCCTCTTACCATTCCCTGCTGAGGATACTTCTTTCTCCTCCC
This sequence comes from Hippopotamus amphibius kiboko, assembly GCF_030028045.1. Lineage (NCBI taxonomy): Eukaryota > Metazoa > Chordata > Mammalia > Artiodactyla > Hippopotamidae > Hippopotamus > Hippopotamus amphibius. Next base: position 4,230,678 of record NC_080193.1, on the reverse strand, counting down.
CTGGTCCTTCCTGGGCTTCAACAACCAGCTCAGTTGCCAGCCAAGCCAAAAGAACTAATGCTGCCAGCACTCCTGTCTGTGCCCATGTCACCACAGGCCCTTTACTGGCTGGCTGCTTTCTTGCCTCTCCCCACTCACTGGCTGCGGCTCAAGGGCAGGCAGGGACCATCTTGGGCCCAGCAAAGCTACCCTGCACAGTAGGCTCAAAAGACAGACAAGGCGAAGTAGAAAAGGCCTAGGGCTGGCAATCAGGAGTTCTGGGTTTAATTCCTGGCTTTGCTCCTAATTGACTGAAGAGGTGAGGTGAATCACTTTTCTCAGGTCTCAGTTTACTTATCCATATAAGGATGACCACCTCTAAGGTCACTTTCAGTTTCCTGACTTGAAATGTATGTCAGTAAATAAATATTAATTGAACATTTACTTCTCTGCAGGCCTGAGGATACAGTGAATAAGCCTGGTCCCAGTATTGAAGCTCATCAGTCTAATGAAGTGGTAATGACAACTTATCCGTGCTGGGCCATCACTATTAGCCTCCTACACCGCTGAGGAAGTCAAAGTGTTGAGCTAAGCCAGGGAAGATGAGGGCAGTCAGCCTTCTGTTCTACCTGTCCAGCACTCGATTTACTGCTGGGGCCATACACCATATTAATGGGTGGTAAAGGCAGTGGAAACTGTCCTCACTTGGGAGTCAGAAACCCTGGGTTCAAGTACTGGTTCTGTCACCAATGTGCTGTGTGATCTTAAGCAAGTGATTCTCTTCTCTGAACCTCAGTTCCCTCATCTGTATAACAAGTTCGGGTTAAGCTGGTCAAACTCGTAAGATCCCTTCCAACTCAAACAAGTCTATGATTTTATGATCTACTCATGCCAGGCACCTAGCAGTCACCTGAGTGGGATAGCTTCTGATCTGCTTTCTTCCCCCATCCCCCTAGCCCCGGCAACTGCCAAAACTGATTGTCTTGAGACAACCTTTGGTCCAGGATGGCTGCAGTGGACCTTTAATCTGGAGCCAGAGTCCCTACCATCTCCACTGTAGCCATCAGTGCTAATGTTTCACTTCTCTGGGATAGCACATGGACTCCTAGCCCTCAACCACGAGACTGGGTTCGGGGAGGTCACCCTGAAACTTTCCATAACTTCCTCTCTTACAGCCTTGGATAGGGACTTACTTTTGGCTTTTTTTGAACCACAATATAAACTATACAGGGAACACCCAAGCTTTCAGACACCAGAGATTTTAGGTCAGCCAAAAGGGTCAAGAAAGTGAGGCTGGGAGAGAGGAAGGGACCTGGAATCCCACCTCAGCACCAGCCCTATAGACACCAGTGATGCAGAGAGTGTCTACAAAGCCCAGGTTTGCGGTTGGAGGGTGGGAAAGACAGATGTCTGGCTGCTTGGCTGGGGACCACAGCCAAAGGGAGGTGCTCCCACTGGGGTCTCTGTCCACAAATACCAGAAGTACGCCCTCATTTTCTCCTCAATTTTCAGACCCTTAGAAGGAAAAGAAAGGAAGCTAACATTTTTCTGGGCCACTACTTGAGCCAGGCACTGTGCTAGGCACCTCTGAATACTTGATCTCATTTAATCCCCACTGTAATCTTAGGAGTAGGTGTTACTGTTTCCCTTTACAGTGAGTAAACAGGCTCAGAGATTCAGGATCTTGGCCAACATCACACAACAAGAAAATGTGATTTCTCCCTAAATCTGGCCTTTTTCCACTATATCACACTGCTCTGTACCGAGATCTGGTTAACTGCCTGATAACCATGTAGTAGTAATTCTTATCTCCCAAAATTCACCAGCCAGTCTAAGCTTTTCCTTCCAAGCACCCACAAATGCAACTGTGCACTCCTTTCCCACTTTTCTAGACCTCATCCTTCCCAGGACCCTGATCCCAGATGTCTGCTCCTCAATTAAAAAATATAGTCTGAGTCCTCTTTGGATGCTCATAAGCGAATCCCTGGGGAATTGTGACAAAGCTTTAAGTCAGGGTGAGGGATCAGAATAAGGGGTGCTCTCTGAGTCCTGGACTGGACTAGGCTTAGCTTGTTGTGAGCAAGTGGGACCAGACGGGAGGAGACAGATCCAGTGGGTAAAAGAGAACTCTCCTTAGGGGAGGGGCCTGCATTTCTCTCCAACTCTCCAAAGGAGGAGGAGGCCTGGTGAATATGAGGGTTTGGGACTGTGGAAAATCCCAGAAGTGACCTTTATGGGGCTGCTTGTGTAGGGTGGGGATCTTACAGACAGTCAAGGCTCTTCCATAAGTCGCAACTGGTCAGAGAAGGGGAGGAAGGACCCTCTGGTTGAGGGTCATGGCTGAGTCCTGTGGGCTTTCACAGGTGACTGTGTGGGGCTCTCTGTTGAAGGGGAGGCACATCACAAGCGAGGCTTGTCACTTCTGTGCAAAACACTGGTCTCAGGTGATAGGACCGCTGGGATGGGAGTGGGCTCTGGAGTCCATCTTTCCTAAGGGCATCACCAGCCCACACATACGACCTCTGTGAGGACTGCACTGGGGAGTTCTGTGGGGGCAGAAGGTGGCCGCTCCGCTTACCCCGCTTGGAGAGAAGGTGCTCTCCACGGCCTCACATTTCTCTGCCTGCCAGCTGGGTGCCTGCGTGCGGGGGATCGGGGTGTGCTAAGAGCCGGGGCCCTGCTGCCTCCTCGCCTGCCCCCCAGTCTGCATTTGGAGAGCAGGTGCATGTTTCCATAGCATACACAGGGACAGCCGACAGTCGGCCCGGAGGTGAGGTACCATCACCCTGTGGGTACTGGCAAGGGGCAGTGTCTGCCCACCTGTTGCTGGTGGCAGGGAGAAACCTGCCTCTGAGCGGGGAGAGGGGACTCTCTGACCCTTTCATGAGGGGAAGGGTCTGTCTGTCGCAAGGTGGGACGGAGCTGACCAATATAAATCCATCCAGAGGCCCGTGTGTCCTGCGGTGAGGGTCAGTCTGTCCGGGAGTGAGGCGGGGGCAGGGGTGCGGGGACGGCGGCGTCCGCGGGGCTTGTGGGGGGTGGGGTAGGGAGAAGATCGGCGCGCTGGGGGAGGGGCGGCTGCTTGCAAGCCTGTCAGGGGCCGGCCGAGGCCACCAGCCCTCGGGCGAGGGCGGCAGCGCGGGGGTTGGGGCAGGTACCCGTCGAGCTGTCCGCACGGGCGAGGAGCGCACGGTCGGCCCTTCCCAGGGGCGGGGCAGTCCGCCTGGGGGGAAGGTGGGGGCGGGGCAAGGGAGAGAAGCGGTCGGCTGTTCCTGGTTGGAAGAGAGACGTGTCTTTCCTCCCAGAGCGCGGCTCCGTCCGCGTCGAGGCCCTCCCGCGGGTCCCGCCCCCGGCCCCCGGCCCCCCGGCTCCGAGCCCCGGCGATACTCACGCGCCCTCGGCTCCCTGCGAGCCCACGATGAAGCCGAACTTGTCGATGCGGCGCTCGGCAAAGCCGTTGGCCTCTGAGTCGGAGCCCAGAGAGCTGAGCTCGTCGGCTGCTGTGGCGTCGGGGCCCGGGACCAAGCTCTCCCGGGTCCCCGACAGGCTTCCCCCGGCTGCGGGCGCGCGCGGCCCGTTCTCTCCGCGGCTCTTCGCCATCCCGGCCGCGCCCGCCGCCTCAGCCTCAGCGGCCGCTTCAGCCACCTCAGCCGCCTCGGCCGCCCGACCTCCGCCGACGCCGCCGACGCCCCGCCCACGTGCTGCGCCCATTGGTCGTCGCAAAGCCGGGGGCGGGGCCCTAGGCCTTCCCGGGCGCTTCCTCCCCCCAACGCCCAATGGGCGCCGCAGGCCCCGGGACCCGCCCATCTCCCCCGGGCTGGCGCCAACCGGCCCGACGTGAGGGGGCGAGGCAGCCGTCACCCGAAGCCCTCCCCCCCGGGCTGCCAATCACGAGCGCTCACCTGAAAGAGCTTCTCGGCCCTTTCCGGGTTAGCCCCGGCGGGGCCCGACACCTGCCGCACCGCCCAGGCCGAGGCCGAGAGCGCCCTCTGGGATTTCTGCTTCTGCCTCCTGAACCCTCCCCCCACCACCTCCTCGAGAGACCCTAGGGCCACGGGTAGCGATTGTTCTCCCATTCAATTCAGAGATTTGAGGAGATCAGGGCGGGTTCGGGGACTCGCCTAGGGGCACTCGGCAGCCTAAAGACCTAGGCTGAGCTTGAGATTCAGCAGCCCCTTACTTCCCCCTGCTCACGCTTTTGAGGCTTTAAATTAGGGAGACCTAATTAGTAAGAATAATGACCAATTATTGAGCCACTGCCCCGAATTCTACCTACTTTCTCCAACAGCTTTATTGAGATATAATTAACATACCATAAAAATCGCCCATTTAAAGTGTATAATTGTTTTGAACATATTTATACACTTTTGCAACCATCACCATAATCTAATTTTAGAACATTTTCATCACCCCAAAAAGAAATTCCTATCGTTACCAGTCACTCCCCATCCTTCCCCCCCAGTCCCTGGCAACCACTAATCTTTCTGTCTCCATAGTTTTGCTTGTTCTGGACATTTCATATAAATGGAGTCATACAGTATGTGGCCTTTGTGTCTGGCTTCTTTCATCTCGCATTATTTTCAAGGTTCATCCATATTGTATCATGTATCAGTACTTCCATTCCTTTTTAGGGCCAAAAACTATTCCATTGCGTGGACATATCACAATTAGTTTATCCATTCATCTGTGGTTGGACATTTGGGCTGTTTCCACCTTGTGGTGATTGTAAACAGTGCTGCTATGAACATTGGAGTAGAAACTTTTGTGTGCACGTATGTTTTCATTTCTCTTGGGTAGATAGCTAGGAGTGGGAATCGCTGGGTCTTTAACCTTTTCAGGAACTGGCAAACTGTTTTCCAAATTGGTCACACCATCTCTTGTAATCTTTCAGTAAGGAGGTAGACACTATTTTTAGTCCCATTTTAAAGAAACAGGTGCAGGGAAGTAACGTCAGCTGCCTTAAGTCGCAGAACTAGCTTGTGGCAGAGCCAGGATTTGAACCTAGCTCTTACTAACAGCTTCTGTTGGGAAGCATGGACCAGTTGTATCTCTATAGACTTAGCTGCCAGCTGCCTACTTCTGACCCCAGGGACTATCAACTCCTAGAGTCACAATGATAGCTCCTCACTTTTGTCCAGTACTTTATGGCTCATAAGTCACAACCATGTTTTCATCTGACACTCCTCTGTAGACTTATCAGGAGACAGGCCCCGAGAGGGGAAGGGACCAGACGAGCCAGGACTGAGCTGCAGAGCCTGGGACAGGCTGCTAAAGGGCCCAAAATGGCCCAAGAGGGGAGGTCTTAAGCCCTGAGTGATTTCACCAGCTGTTTCCTTAATGCCGTGTGGCCCAGACATTCTTGAAGACTTCACCGTGCAGTCCTGACATTCCGTAGGCTTCTGGTTTTCCATAAACACAGCAAGAGCAGACACAGGGGTCTTAAACTATTTTGGTCTTAAACTCTCCATCTGGGAGGACATGTTCCACCTCTCTAGTAGTTCCAGACAGAGTGGTGGGCTCTTAGTAGTACCAGCTCCCAGGAAGGGCAGAGTAGGCCTCGCAAGAGAGTGTGGGCCTATCCCAGGGAAGGGAGAAAGAGGAGTCAGACACACCTGACTCCGATGTGAAGCCCCAAGCCTGGCAAAGTATCCACAACCCTTTGACTATAATTCTGGTTCTAGACTCATATCCCAAACACGTTCAGCTCCGTGAAGCACATGTACAGTGATGTTCACGCCAGGAATATTGGGGAGGGGGGCAGGTCAGAAGCATCCGGGTGTCCTTTCTTTGGAGACTGGATAGCTGCTGACCTCAAAGTTAAGGCCTCGATGCTCCAGCTTCTAATTTTCTTACTTAAGACCACCCAGGAGAATTCCCTGGTGGTCCAGCGGTTACAACTCGGTGCTTTCACTGCTGAGGGCCGGGTTTGTTCCCTGGTCAAGGAACTGGGATCCCGCAAGCCATGGGTGCAGTCAAAAAAAAAAAAAAAAAGACCACCCTGGATTCAAATCTCTGCTATTACTGTGTGACCTTGAGCAAATCACTTCTCTCTGAGCCCACTTCCATATCTGCAAAATGGAAGTAATGAAAAAATATCTCCTTAGAGTTGTTGTACTTTTAGTGTGATCGTATGTGGTAAGCATCTGGACCATGGAGATACCCAGTAAATGGCAGACACGTGGTGGCATCTGTAGTTTGCCAAGTGCTTGCAAATTCATTATTGTCTTGAATGTCTTCCACCACAGCCTGTGGCTGTAGCAGGAGAATTTTCCAAACTTAACTAGTGGCACATGGCTTGGGAGACTTTGCTTCATGGCTCTGCCCCCCAATAACTGGATGTTCTTGTGCAAAATTGCTTAGCTTCTCAGACCGTTTCCTCTTCTGAAAAACAGGAATGTAGGTAATTACTTGGTGACGAGTCGGTCTCTGAAGCCTCCAGCACACAGTAGATACTCAATAAATGTTAGAGTTCTTTCCTTGAAACTCCAGAGCTCTTTAACTTATTTGATGTTACTCTAGTAACTCGGTGGGAGTGGGGGTGGGGGGTAGGGCAGGGCAGGGCAGAGCAGAGGTGGGGGCAGAAGAAAAAGAGGAAGCCTCTGTGTAGGAATCTGAGAGACCAGTGTATGAGAAGCAGGGCAGCAAGTGCACAGCCCTTGAAAGGGAAGTAGGCTTAGAAGATGGTGTAGTTAGACTGGAGTAAGAAAGCAGAAGTGAATGAATGAATGGTCCAAAGGAATGCCTTACAGAATCACGTGGTTCACTGGAGTACAAAATAAGAGGCCTTTGGCAATGCTACGAAACATCCTGGTAGATTGGCTGCTGTAAGTGTTCTTTTGAGGATGAGAGATGCTTGCCAGGGCTACAGGAATGTGTTGAAAAACTGGAGTCTCTTCCTACTGGGGTCATTCCTGCAAGTTTAGGCTGAGGCCCTCACACAAGCCCCCGTGCAGTCCCCTCCTGGATCCTGGAATGTGCTCAGGAAATCTGTCAGTGTTTGCCAGGAACCGACAGATGTCCAGATACATAACCTTTATCCATAATGAGAGCAGAGCTGAGATTCAGAAGGTAGATAGCTGGTACCCAGGAGCCTACGAAGAGTAGGCAAACTATAAAGCTTCTTCATCCCTACAATGAGGATAATAGTTAAGAATCTTTTGGCAAGTAGCAGAGAATACAACTAGGTTTAACCCAAAACTGCACTTAGTGGGTCCCACAGCTAAACATTCACAGGTACATAAGCTTTAGGAGCAGTTTGATGCAGAAGTTGTCACCAAGCATATCAACCTTGTTTTCCCTTTTTCTCCTTTTCTCTTTGTCCTCATTCCTGTGGTTGCTTTATCCTCAAGCTAGAGCCCCTCACGGCAGAAGCTCCAGGCTCACATGCTTTCTCCATTCATACACACAACAGATGACACTTCTGCTCAATGGTGGGGAGGCTGCATTCCTTCACTCTACTAGGACACACATCTACCCCTAATCTAATCATCAACACAGCTCAGGGATAGGGAACAATGACTGACTTAATTGAACTCAGCTTAAGGCAACAGCAGTACCTTCTCTGTAATATGATAAGGAATGAGTGTATCTTGCCCTGATTCACAGATTGTATGACTCAAGGGTACCTAGAATTATTTACTTACATGTATTTTTAAAATAAAACAATGTACACAGTTAAGATCAAATCCCCAAATCATAGTTAATAATCTTAACTTTAAGAACTTACATTTCACTTTTATTTTGAAAAAGAAAACTTCTAAAAATCTTATGTTCTAATTCACGTACTTTTATTTTTTAATTTTTATTTATTTTTTATTTATTGGCTGCGTTGGGTCTTTGTTGCTGCGTATGAGCTTTCTCTTGTTGCAGAGAGCACAGGCTCTAGGCGCACACAGTAGTTGTGCCTCACGGGCTTAGTTGCTCCACGGCAATGTCGGATCTTCCCGGACAAGGGCTTGAACACGTCCCCTGCGTTCACAGGCGGATTCTTAACCACTGTGCCATGTACTTTTAAACATGAACTACATTGTACTTTTTTGCCTTTTTGATTTTTGTATTATAAAGTGAAAAATTACCCATCAAGATCGCTATAATTACAGTATATCACGTATTTCAATTTAAGTATCTTAATATAACTTTTGTACACATTCTCTTAATACACAATTTTAAAACATGAAATGGGTCTAATCATTAGTGGCCTCCTCTGGGCCACATGGTACGTGCTCATTTCAAGCAGCTGATGGAACTGAAAGTGAAATTCCTTAATGTCTATTACTCCCAGAGCCCTCTTCATGCTGAAAGCACCTAGTCATGCCCAGTTTTCCCAGCAATCTCATAACAGGAGCATTTCTCCCCATTTCACGGTCTGGTCTGGCAAAGTGGTGAGGACAGTGTGGTCACCAGGAATAGAAGAGCTGCTTTGGCCTTCCAGAGCCCTCACTGGCTTTGGGTATCCACCTTATCTAAAAAATGGGCCAGATAACCCTCAGAGGAATGCAGTGAGAGTCAGAAAAGCTGTGCAAGCAAGGCGCTGCCTACATGCTGCAGGCTCTAAACAAGAAGTGCAGAGCTCTGGGCTGCACGCAGGGCCTGCGGCCGCTGACAATCACAAAGCTGCCTGGTCAATGGGCCTTCTGCGACTGAGGGAGCCAGGACAGATGTTCTTTCAGCAACTCCAGGAAGCTGAGTTTGGGCCCCACAGGGCGGCTCAAAGGACCCATTCACTTACATTCCACCCAGCAGCATTCCCAGCCTCCAGTCACAGCAGGCCTGTGATGTGAGATCTGCCAGTCTGTGGAGGAGAGACTGGCCCTAAAGCCAATCCCAGGGAGAAAGGAAAGCTTGGAGTACGGGACTCCCCCAGCTCTACTCACCCCCTTCCCTCTTGGAACAAGACCCAGGGGGTGTTTGGGGGGTTTCTGGTGTTGGCCATAGAGAAGCAACCACCAATGGGCTCAGTTCAGGCACCCAAACCTTAGAGGTTCAGGAAGCGAAATATCAGCCCCGACCCCTGGGGTAAACTTCCAGCTACCAAGTCAGAAGAAAATGTCAGCGTGAGGAATAACATCCCATTAACCAAGTTAAAAACGTGAGCAGTTTGTAGTGGAGGCCACATAACTGGCATTGCAGAAGGGCCACTTGAGCCCTAGGTCTAGACTTGGAAGCTCTGAGCTTGGTGAGGGGGTGGAGGGGATGGTGACTAGAATACTGTGACCCTGGGAGTAGCCTCACACCTCTGGGCCTGGGAGATGAGTTCATAGGATGAAATGAAGGACTGCAAAGAAAAGGCACTGGGAGCTCTCAGGGGATAAACACAGAAGATCTTCAGAATGAAATCAACTTTAGGTTTGAAACCAGGAAATGGTTATCAACAGGCTCTCACCTTCCTCCCTGTGAATACCCACCTACAGCAGCACCTCCCTCCCTGTGACAGCACAACTCCAAAAATAACAGCCTGTATCTGGCCCTTACCAGGAGGCAAGGACTATGACAAGTGTTTTGCACACATTCTTTTTATCTTCTTACTGTGTGACTATGGGCATGTGATTCAGCCTCTCTGTGCTTCAGTTTACTCAAGTGTAAAAACAGGAACAAGCAACACCCACACCAGGATTACATGAGTTAGGGAATTCCCTGGTAGCCTAGTGGTTAGGATTCCAGGCTTTCACTGCTGTGGCCTGGGTTCAATCCCTGGTCAGGGAACTGAGATCCTACAAGCTGCACAGCACAGAAAAAAGAAAAAAAAAAAAAAAATTACATGAGTTAAAACTGATAAAGTGATTAAAACAATAAGTAGTTGATTAAATTTTACAAAGTTTTTAAAATAGTTCACAGCCTTGGCACAATGAAGTATTTTTAAAATAAATACATTTTTTAAGAAAACCTCATCATATACTTGTGCTCACTCAAGATAAGCCACCTGCTTGTCCAAGGTCACTGATCAGGTGATGAGTGGTCCTTGGCCAGCAGAAAACTGCCACCCTCTAGTCTCATCTGCATGCTGCCCAATGACCCAGGAACTGCATCCCAACTGTCTGTGTTCTTCTGTGGTCCTGGCATGTTGAAGGCATTCTGTATTAGTCTGTTATACATATGGGGCTATGCCTTTGGAGGATCCATGTGTTTCAAAAAGGCAATAAAAACATATCTAAGAAAGAGTCATAGAAGACTTGCTGGCACCAAGAATTTAGTTAAAATCCCAGCATTCCTCGGAGCAGAAGAGGAGCCACAAGGCACTGTGCCATGCTCCCAGGTCTGGACAGGGCACAGGTGGCCAGGAGACAAGTCTCATGACACTGATTTCACGAGAAGGGTCAAAGGTTTATTAGCCCACGGCAAGATACAAAATGATTAATGATAACAGCCACATTCTATCAGCCAAGCACCACTGGGCCCTGTGATAATACCCTACAGGACATCCCCCGTTTCACATGCCCTAATGGGCTGCCTGAAGAAATGAATCCCCTCAAATCAAGACCCAAACACAAAGGGATTCCAGGGGCCACAGGGGAGGAGAGTGCCTGAGAAAGCCCTCTGGGATCAATGTGGGGAGGGAGTGGGGGGAAGGCAACTGTAGGACAATTTGCATTTCCAAACTTAGTAAGAGGGAAACAAATGTGCAAGGCAAGGTCTCCTGGGTCTGGGACAGGGTAGGGGACAGAAGAGGCAAAATGGCAGTGGCTGGGACCTGCCAGCAGGTTTCTCTCTTCTACTTCTTCCTCCCGCCTCTCTCCTTGAGCGCCAAGTGGATGACAGCACCATTGGCCATGTTGTAGTAAGCCAGCGAGTTGGAATCCTTGATGAAAATGCCCTAGAAAACAGAAGGAGTGCCTCAGCCCGGCGCAATCTGGCCTTGAGCTCAGTGAGCAGCCTCACAACTCCCAACACTCTGAACTTAGCAAACACAGGGGCTTGAAGGCAGGCAGGGTGGGAAAGGGAGTGGCGCAGGATGGGAGTAACGGGCTCTGGTTCCTCCCAGAACGCTTTGCTTTTTGTTCCTTCCCACCGAGCCATGCTCCTTCCGTTTGTCAACACCCCAAAAATCTGGCCTTGACCAACCCCATGGAATTCTGACCTCAAATCATAAGACCTTTAGAGGTCAACTAGTCCAACAGCCTCATTTTACAGAGGAGGAAACTGAGGACCCGGAGTGGGGATTTGTCAAAGTCCAAAGGGGGAGAACACAGCAGTCCTTTGTGGCCTAGCAGGCACCAAGGTGAGCTGCACCATCACCTCTGTGTCCAAGCACTAAGCCAGGCTACCTGAGACCACACTGACTGCGATGGCTCTACCACTGGGACAGAAACCTACTAGAGCACTCCCAAGTCGTGTCCCCAGATGTCACTGAGGCATTCGAACCCCACACATGACTGTGCTGTGACCCCGCCAGAGGCTCACCCGGTCAGACTAACCTGCCCTGGCACTCCCTGCCAGCATCATCACTGCCAGGACGGACTCAAATGGCCATACCCACAGAGATTTAGCTTCTGGGACAACAGAGGGGGCAAGGACTGCAGACACCCAACTCACCTCATACTGCAGCTTCTGTTTCCCTGCTGGCATGCCCGTGGCCTCATGAATCTTCACCTTGATGACAGAGACCTATGGGATGGAGGAGAGGTCAGTCACCTCTCACTAAAGTCAGCTGGAGGAAGCTTCCCCCTGACTCTTTGGTTCCCCTGCACCTGATGCCAGTTGGGGCAGGAACTCATACCTGGTCTGTGAGCGGGAGGGTGAAGACCAGCACCTGTCCGTTTAGTTTCCATTCCGTTTTATCCTGCATGTTGGGCACTTGGACTTTGATGGACACCGGACCCTGCAAAACAGAAGGTGGCCATGACCGGGGGGCCCTGAGTCAATCAGGAACTATGCTCTCCTATTCCTGGGCCAGTCGAGACAATGTCACCTGTCCATCTGGGCTCCTGGACTCCGGCCTGATTCGCTACTGACACCACTTGCGACATGGAACAAATCATTCTCCCTTTTTAAGGATTGGTTTCTCTTCTTTAGAATGATCCCTACCTTGCCTACTGGTGAGGCTGGAGCTAAAGAAGTGACATGAAAGTGCTCTGCAAGCCTCAAGAGGCACCACGGGGGAAAGAATATGAACTGCAAGGTCAGAAGACCTGGGTTTCCAACTCAGCTTCCCTGCTAACTAGGTCTCTCTGAGCCTCAACGCCATGCCTGTAAAGCGGTTGATCACAACTACTGAATGGTGATGTTGCGAGCATTCAACAGACAAGTGCCATAAAATGTGTGGCTCTACCCCAGCACTTGAACAGGTACTCACGAAATGGAAACTACCAGCAGAAAGGAAAAAGGAAAAAACAAAAAAGATTTGGTCAAATGCACTGCGGGAGTGGGGCTGGGGCTGTTTCTGCCTCCTCACTGGAGCCTAACAGCTTCCCCAGGCACCAGCAGTGCCAAGGTTCGCAGGCCTTATTTCTAGTACCCCAACCGGATCCCTACAACACACCATCTCCTAAGGTCTGGATTTGGAGGCAAAGGCCACAAAGAAATTACAAGCTGGGCCCAGGATTTCCTCCAGTGTCCAGAGCCCCTTTCATACCTGAGCAACTGGGTCTCCCGCTGGCCTCTACGACAGTTCACACCAGGGGGACCACTGACAGTTGTCTGCTCCTCCGATTGCTGACTACACATCTAGTGTGTGCTCAGAAGCCTCATGGGCTTCCAACAGCTGACCTAGGTCCCACAGGCCAAAACCACAGAAGCAGCACAGGGTAGGCCAGGGAGTGTGTGACTGGGGTGGGACTGGACCCCATATCTAGACACTCCAGGCTGTGGGCAGCACTCTGGGATCACATACCTTGTTTCTGCGTAGAAACTCCTCCTCGGGCATGAGGCTGTCCTCAGTCTTCAGTTTCTTGGAGGCAGGTTCATCTTCCATGGGAGGCGGGGGATGGACAGGCGGCATAGGGGCTGGAGCTGGGACGGGTGCCACAGGCGGTGCAGGCACAAAAGCTACAAGGACAGCAGTTAGCAGTCATGTGAGTGGGAGGAAGGGGCCCAGGACTCAGGGCGGGTGAGAGGGGAGATGGCAAAGGTTTCCCATTTCTCCCAGTCAGAGGTGTGAAGGATCACCCCCTGCTGAGTCTGGCAGCTAGTTAAGTTCTGTGGCAGGGAGACTGCCAGATAGCATAGCAGGAAACTGAAGGAGGGGCAGGACTGATGGATGGAGCAGGGGGCAGCCAACAGCGAGCATCGGCAGGCCTCTGTGCCTGTCCAGGCCTGAGCTCTCCAGGTGCAGAGACCCCAGCTCTGCTGTATCAGCCTATCTCCCCCAGGAGCCACAAGCCCCCGACTCCCAGCTCAGGGATCTCTCACGTGGTGAACTCAAGGCTCTCCTCTGGGCTGGACCCCCCCAGCTGTGAACAGCTGGTGCTACCATCAACTACTGCTCTGCTCAGGGCTTGGCCAGTAGTCCTGACCCAGTGGCCGGGAAAATGACACGAGAGACACTGACCTGTTGGCACAATCATGGGTGGAGGGCGGGGTGCCATGATAGGGGGGGCTGAGGGAGGCATGGGCACCACGTTGATCCTGGGCGCATGGATGATTGGCGGCATGGGGGCGATCACTGAGCCCGGGGGCAGTCTGACCACTGATGCCATTGGGGGCCGGGGCATGACAGGTACCGCAGACACAACCGTGGTTCGGACAGGAGGTGGCATCTGTGGGGGAGAAGGGACCCACAGGTCACAGGGAGTCAAGGCTGCACTCTAACGGCACACACAGCTGGCAACTGGCTACCTGCAGCCTTTGAGGACAGGGCTGGATAGCTTCGACTCAGCCCCCTGGGGCTGAGAGTGCAGCCTCACACTGGGCTCTGACAGGAACCAGGCTGAGAGAAGCCCAAGGCACACTCTTTCCACTTGAGACTCAACCAGTTGCTCGTGGCAAACACTGAGAGAGCTGCTAAAGAGAACTGACCTCGACTTAGCCCCCTGGAGTCAGGCCAGCAGTCCTCCAAGACCCATTAAGCCCTCCAGCCCTCCAGCCCTCCCTGACCCAAGCCTGCTTCTCACATGTGCCACTCGCCTCCCTCCCTGTTCCAATCCTCCCACACAGATGCAAGATCAGGCTGGAGGCTCCCACTTCTAATTAAAGGGTTCTTTTTCTCTCAACTTGACCCACTCAGCACTTGGGCCTGCTGTGAGGCAGCTGCCCTTCTCAGCCAGTAGGGTCTAATCCCAAGAACCCAGCTCTCAAAGATCAGTCACAGGGTGGCTGCTGGCTAACCGCGGGTGGCCGGGGCACCGAGGTGATGGGTGGGGCCGAGCTGGGGATGTTGGTGGCTGAAGACGGAGGTGGTGGCTGCTGGGGGATTTCATTGGGCTTGCTGGGGCCAATCTTCTCTTTGGTATCATCTTCTGGAACCAAGCCCTTAGCCTTGTGGATGGCCTCAATCTGCTCTTGGAGGGTGATATTGGCTTGGGCAGCCTGCTGGGTCCGGGCCATGCTTCCAGAGTGGCCATCCCAGGTCACCTGCGTGGGAAAGCAAAACCACAGCTTGTCAGGGCTCCTGGAATTGAGCCCAAGGATGAGAGTCTGACGGCAGGGAAGGCACTAAGATTCAGCTGAGCTGCACCTTTTCCTCTGGTTTCTGGATCTCCTCCTCGCCTATCTTCTTACCAATGGCCGTTTCTTCTACACCAAAGATGTCAGTACGCCGCTCAGCCAGCTGTTTCAAGCTGCTCTCAATATCCAGACCTGGATACAGTCACAGAATGGAGGCAGGAGACAGAAAGAGAAACTAAACCAGGTGCCCTTCTGACAACACAGCAGCTCTACTGGTGCAGGGTGGAGGCTGTTCTCATGGGACAAGGCTGTCTGTGGGTCCCAGTGTAGCCCATCTATCCTCTGAGCCTGGGGAAGGCTGCCCAACGAGCACTAAGCCTGTCACCCAGGGCGTGTCCAACCCCTAGACTTACAAAAGGCAACGGAGAGGACAGGGTCACAAGAGTCGCGTGTGGACTAAATGTTAGGACTGAAAGCCTGGTCTCCTGCCTGTGGGACAATTTCCTCCCTCCCTATCGTGCTGCTTCTCAACACACAGTCAAGGGACCAATGTGTCTCACTTCCAGGTGCTCAGCATAGTCCAGCCAGCAGAGCCTTGGTTCTAGGACAGCCCCGAGGGTGAGCACCCCTCCCCACTGCAGCCAGACCTTGCTCTAGGATGTCAGTGGGCACATGCCATCCACATCAGGCGTCTGCCTTTGCAGGAATCCTATGGAGAGCTCTTCTAGAAAATGGGCAGTTCTTTCATAGCTTCATAGGCTGCAACTATCCTCAAAAGCTTTTGGGGACCTTAATGGTTACCTTCTATGTTTGATGAAAGCATAAAGTTGATTAGAGACCCCCATGGGCCAAAGGGAGTTAGGGTTGAGGCAAAGAAGGGGTGTGGACAGAGCGGGGGAACCCCCCCTCACCTGGTGCGTACACCTCATCATCGCTCTGCTTCTCACGGATGGAGCGGTCTCGCTGCTCTAGCCAACGGGGATCAAGAAGCCCGATGCGCATGTGTTCCTGCATTTTGCTGGCAGGGATCTTCTCCCCAGTGATGGGGGACACAAGGTATTCATCTGGAGCGGGGGCTGGAGGCAGGGGCTTGGAAGCTAAAAGGCAAGAGATGCTTCAGTGAGAACACTGGGTGGCAGCCTGGGTTAAGAGGGTGCTGTTTCATTCATGCACCATCCATTCAGTGCCACGCTGTACCCAGCACTGTGCACTGCGCCAGGGCACCAGAGACAACTAAGTCCCATTCCCCATCGTGAGGCCTATGACAGAGAGCCTATCAATGCCTTTATGACAAGCCACCTCAAGCCCTCCTAGAAACGGACAGTCTGAGGCACACGAGGGCAGGAAAGCAGAACCTACCTTTTGGGTCATAGTCCTTCCTGACAATGACCTGGTCTGGAGTTGGGGGCAGAGGAGGCGGCATGGGTGTCTCTGGAGGTGGGGGCACTTTCTGCCCTTCTTCTTCATCATCTGAACCCTGAAAAGCAAAGCAATGGCAGGACTCAGAGAGGGACCAAGAAGCCACTGCCTGCAGCTGAGCCCTGGCAGCTCTCAGGGTGGCAAGGAGCCTAGTCCTCTGCCAGGCAGCATCCATGTGCTAAGTCTCCCAGGGCAGCCGAGGCCAGCCGGCAGCTGGCCAAGCTGCTTCCTCACAGCATGAATGGGAGTGTTGGGGACCGTGGTGCTAACACTCCACCCAAGCGTTTCCAGCAGCTGGCACAAGGCAGTCCCAGGAGGCCAAGGGCACTTAACGTACTGGGGAGGGGTGTGGGGGGCAAGTCAGAGTTCAATGGTAGCTGCTCAAGGAGCAATGCTGGGAGGGAGAGAAAAAGTCAATTCCCACAGACACATGGGCCTTTCTTCTCAGGCTGCACACAAATTCTTTCCAAGTGGAGGAAAGCAGTTTGGCTCTGGAGACTACGCCTGCTTGGAGGGCCTGGCCTGAGATGGGCAGAGGCAGCCAAAAGAAAGCACAAGCTACACTTAGAAAAGCTCTGCAGGGACTCCCCTGGGAGTCCAGTGGTTAGGACTCTGAGCTTTCACTGCAGGGGGCAGGGTTCGATCCCTGGTCAGGGAACTAAGATTCTGTGTGCTGCACAGTAAGGCCAAAGAAAAAGCTCTGGAAACCACTGATCATTTGGGCCTAAGCTCAAAAGCATCAAAGTACATGGTATAGAGGGTTCCCTAACTGAAAGCCAGCCTGAGGGCGGTAGCAAGCAGGGACCCTGGACAAAGGAAGAAGGTCACAGAACAGGGCCAGCACAGCTTTCAGATCCTTGCCTGTGAATGAATCTTTGTTGCCTGATCTGGAAAGAGGCTCTGTGTTGCCTGGGCTTGGGCAGCTGCTCAGCCAGGACACTGTCTTCAGGACCCATGCCTCCTTTCAAGGTTCATGAGAAAGCTGGGCCTCTTACTCTGGAGGACAGCACCCTCATCTCCTTGGGCTTCAGGAGCATACCTCATCCATGTCTTGCACTTGGGTGTCCTGGTCCAGCTGGGATGGAGGCTCCTCTGCCTTCTCCTGTTTCTCGTCCTCCTCATCAGACTCGACCTCCATCTCGACTTCCTCACTCTCCCCAAACTTCTCGTAGCGCTCCTGAATGAGGATTCGGGCCCCCAGCTCCTCCGGGGTGGTGGGGGGAGGGAAGTTCCCTGGTAGAGGGTGAGCCAAAGTCAAAGGGAGGGCTCCACAGACACTCTTTATCATATCAAAGGCCCATCTACCTGCCCCCTCCACACTGTCAGCTCTCTGAGGGCTGGGGTTGATTTCTCTCCTATCTCCAGAGGCCCACCCAGGGTCTGGCACAATAATATTTGCTGAATTGGGTTTACTGGGGCAATGTGGTAGAACTGAAGTCTTCTTGAAGCAGAAAAGAAACGGATACCGATAGAACCCTCTGAGGGATTCTGCTGCTCCTTGGGGACAGCTGGACGACATCTCCCAGGATGGCTCCAAGCCCTACCTTCCTCATAGACCTACCTTGCTCATTGGGTTGGAAGTCCACTGTTTCCACCACCACAAAATCATGCCAGTCAATCTGAGCATAGGCTACCCGCTCTTTCTCCTTCTCCTCCTCTTCCTTCTTCCTCTCACGTTCCTGAAACTTGGCCCACTCCACTCGGTAACAGACCTGAATAAATGGGAAACAGCATGGTGCTGAGCGGAATCAGGGCCTGCTCCCGAGGAGGCTATCATCTCCAGGGCCTTCACCAAAGCCAGCGTCTCCTTCCAGACAGGAGGCTGCTGTGCCCATAAGGGGAACCTCCTGGGGTAGACTATATGGTATTTGTATCTGGTTTCAGCCAGGTACAGAGTTTGAACGGGGTGAAAATCTGAAATGCCACAGAGACCTTCTGTCTGGGCCCCAAGGGTAGCTGTTTATTATAATCTCAAAGTTTCTGCTTGAGTTGGCGAGTGGCTAGCAAACTCCCTCCCAGGAAGTCTGCGTGACAACCAAGTGCCCACAAAAGCAGCAGCAGTTTGAGAGCCTGCAAAACAGAAGCCTTCAAGCAGCCACCCAGAACAGCCAGCACCAATATGCCTTCTCTCCTTGACTCTGAAAACGTGGGACTTCAAAAGGCAGTTGTCACCAGAGAACCCGTTCAAAAGCTGGCTTCTATCAAGAGAAGAAAAGAGGAGACTAAGTGAAGCAGAGAGCAGAGCAGAAAGTTGGGGAGCAGAGAATCCAGGTCTTTTTGGTCTTTGTAGCCTCAAGACCTTCCTTCCCACCACCACTGTGCCTGGAGCATAACAAGGTACTGATGCGGAGACTATTTCCAAACACACAACAGAACCCACGCAATGTAACTTGCACCATCAGTAACTAGTTATAAGAAATTCAGTTTACCTGGTCCAAAACTTCCCGGGGGTTCTCTGCCTCTTTCTTGAGCTTGGTAAATAAGCCTTTGGGTGGAATCAGTATCTGAAACACAGGGGAGTTAAAGCAACTGTCAGTGCAGCAAAACACGGGATAGAGAAGTGGCCTTCCTAGGCCTGCAGTAAGGCACAGGGGAAAGCAGAGCATGGGATTCTGGGACCCAATCTCAGCTCCACTTGGCTGTGCAACTTTGGGCAAGTTACTTGACCTCTGCAACTGGGTTTCCTTCTACAAAATGGTGACACCATCACTTAAAGTCGGCACCATCAACTTAAAGGGTTGCAAGGGTTAGCAGGAAAATATGCAAAACCACCACCAAATCACTGAGCACACACACAGTCAGCATGCGATGACTTCCCTCAAGGGGCGATCTGCCCTTTACCCTTCTGCACATGCCACCAGCCCCCTGATGACTTTATTGAAGACTGCAGCCCACCGGCTCCACCTCCCTAGACCGCTATCCCCTGCTTTCTCTTTGGCATTTTCTCCACAGTGTTTATCACCATCTGACATACACTGATGCAGCACTTGTTTGTTGCTCCCTCGCTAGACCAGTCTCCACAAAGACCTGGATTTCTCTGTCTTTGGTTCATTGCTGCATATCCAGCACCTAGAACTGTGTCTGACTCTCAAAGATACTTGCTGAGAGAACGAATGCTGGCTTTGTTTAAAACAGCCGGTCTTTCCGATTGCCCCAACAGCATCCACTCTCACTGGCAAAGCCACTCAGCCCCACTCTATCCTTCCTATCCCTCTTCCCTAGGAATCGATCTGCTCCTAGAGTTCCCAGGCCCAGAGACACACCAGCGCCCTCAGATTAGAGTAATGAATGTCAGTACTCAAGTTCTAAGGGAGAAGGAATAGGAAAGTTAACAGAATAAAAAGGAATCTGGGGACCTTTCATCCTGGAAGCAGTCCACTGAGAGAAATTAACCCAGGGCTCACTTAAAATTGATACTGTGTAATTACAACCACCCTTGGGTCTTATGACTTGAATGACTGTTATTTTAGCTGCTCTCCTAGCTCCTGGACTTTATAAACACAAACATTTTTGTAATTCTTTCTAGTTACACACACAGAGTAAATGAAGTTACAGGAAATCATTACATAACCTTTCAAGTCAGATCTTTAACATGCTGCTCCTGGATACCAAAAACAGATGTGCAGACCACCGCACTAAAAAGAAAAGACAGCCTCCACTATGTGCATAGCAAAAAAAAACACGTGCCACAGGCAAATCTATACCAGTGTACTTTAATAGATTAGCGATCTGATTATTTTAAACATCAGTATTGACTTATCTGGATTCCTGATTGCAACAATGTAGCACAATAATTAAGATCTCAGGGTCTTGAATAAAAATGCCAGCTCTCAAGTCCCTGCTCTGCAACCCCCTCGATGTGCAACCCTGGCCAAGTTAACTTCTCTGTGCCTCAGTTTCCTCTTCTGTAAAATGAATATAATAACAGTGGCTACCTTATAGGTTATTAGGGATTAAATGCGAAAACATTGCATAACATAAGTATTCAACACTGGCTACACTTATTTATTTTAAATTGTTTCCCAATGCCTATTTAAATGATATTTCTAATTCAAGGTACTTTTCAGGGTGAAAAACAACACAGGTTTCACAGTCAAATGTTGGTTATATCTCAGTGCAGCTACTTGCTAGCTGGGAGCCCACAAGCAAGTACTTCTCTGAGCTTTCTGAAGTAGGGAGGAAAACACCTTACGGATTCTTGTGAGGATTAAATTAGGTAATAATAGGAGGCAATTATTAAGGGCTGCTTCTTCTCAGGCCCTATTGAAGCAACCAAAAATTTAAATGTACTTACAAGCAGCTAACACCACTTGCCCTTGTCACATAGCAGAGACTCACCTAAGGGGTTATCAATCGTGTGTTTCCTTTCTCGTTAGAAACAGCAGTCTATGTTGCATTTAATAGGAAAGCTGAATAGAAATTAAGATTTTATACTGAACTGGGATTTTTAGCATCTGCCTGGGGGCCCCACACAGGAGCGGGGTCCTTGCAGACAGTGAGTGGATAGAGTGCTGATGGTAAGATGCCTTCTTTCCCGGGCCCAGCACCCCGGCCCCACCCGTGCCAGGCACCTTGGTATACTGTTCCACCAGCTTCGTGAAGTAGTTGAAAAGACTGTGTTGTGGGCGAAGAAAGTCAAACTGGTAGTTGCGCTGCTCTTTCTGCATCAACTGGGTCAGAAACTGGCGCCCATTCCTGGCCACAAACTGAGCCGTCAGCTTCACGACATCCAGGTCAAAGGCTGAGATGGAGGGGGGGTCTGCGATGAACTCAAACTCAGGAGGGGGCTCTTTGGGCACGATGGTCTCTTGGATCACTTGGGCTTGAACCTAAGATACAAAGAGAAAGTGAGGCAAGAGGCATAGAGGTGGACTGGCTCCAGAGGGGGCAGGGAACACACCCCCGGCAGGTGGCACAGACCTCTCCACTTCTAATCACGCACACACCACTGGCACGTAGTGTGAGAGAATCCTAACTCACAAGGGCACTGATTTCTGGGCCAATTGTGGCCTCAACTCCCTGAATGACTTTTTGAGTGAGAACCGTGTCCCTATCTCTGCTGCTGCCCTGAAAATGAGGACCAAAACTGGGTGGCAGAAAATCCAACAGAACACAGTTCATGAAATCCCGCCCAAGGGGGACACAGGATGCAGTAAGCCCTACATGTGTGCAGAGGACCCCGCTGGACAGAAGACTTCCACATTTGTTACCTCATCTGGCTCCACACGAACCACGAGGTGGACAGAACAAGTACTGTAATTCTTTTTATAGATGAGGAAACTGAGGTCGCCTGAGGCCCTAGGAGTAGTAAATTGCAACACAAGGTCTCAGAACCTACTCCAACCTTTATTTCCCACTGTAAAATAAGGGGCAGCCTTTGCCACCATGGCTCAGGAGTGAAGCAAAGAGAAAGGACCAGCCCAGGACTACACAGGAGGCAAGATGTGTGGGCCCTTCCTGTTCTCACTGACAGCCCTAATCATCCCTAGTGCTAAGGGGGTATTAGGGCAGGCCAGACAGAGAGGCCCTGAGAAGGTGAGACACAGAAGAGGGATACACAAGAAAGGGTCCACTAGCCACACTGTGGCACTGCCCTCACACCATGGTCAAGGCAAAGAGTAGGGACTGAGAGCATGGACTTCAGGGTCCTGACTCTGTGGCCTTGGGTAAATTGTGCTTCCCTGAGCCTCAGATTCCTCATCTGAAAAATGGTCACTTTACTGGCCTCCTCATGCAGCCCCTGTGAGGCCCCAATGAGACAAGGCTCCCAAGGAACTGAGCAGAGCTTGACAGGCAGCATTCAGCAAACGCCAACTGTCAGCAACACTTCGCCATCTGAGCCTCAGTATCTGCCTTTGTGAAATGGGGATAAAAACCTCACGTTCCTCCCTGGTGGTTGTGAGGTTTGGACAGCAGAGTTCATTATCTTCCCCTCCCTGTCCTGGCCTCCCTCAGCCCCGGGGAAGCGAGGGGAGGGGCTGGCTCCAACCTTCTGAGGCAGCTGCTGCTGGGTGGCTTGCTGCTGCTGCTGCATGACCTTGGGGATGGCAGCCGAGGGTTCCTGAGCTTTCCCCTCCTTGAATTCGCTGACCTTGTGGCGGTAGTAGGCATGGTAAGGGTCATTGGGGTTCAGGAAGTTGAACTTGGGGTTGTTGATCTCGTTCTGTCGTATCCTAGCTTCAAATTCAGGTCCATTTCTAGAAAAAGGAAAAAAAAAGAAGCACTAATACCACAACCCTTGCAACTGCTTAGACCAGAACACCATCCATTCAAGTTCCATTCTTGCCACCATCCATCACTCAAACTAGCCCATCCCTCAACACAGCAGAGATCCTCCTCGAGACTCCTGGCATCGGCGGCCAGTGCCCCCTGCCTCCTTAGGCCTGTGCAGGCCTCCTCTACCACAGCGTCTCCAGACCTCTGTTATTCCTGCAGCTCCTCTGCCAGTTTTGCCATTTCCAAAACCATCTGGACTATTGCTTTTTTCTTTTAATAAGATTTATTTACTTTAAAAAATGTACTTAAAAAGGAAGGCATGGGAATTCCCTGGCATCCAGTGATTAGGATTCCATGCTCTCACTGCTGAAGGCCTGGGTTCAATCTCTGGTTGGGGAACTAAAATTCCACAAGCCATGGTGCATCCGGGGCTGGGGTGGGTGGGGGATGGCATGTATTACTACTTCAAATAAAAATCATTCTGGCCTTACGAACAAAAGGCAGTCATAAAATTCAATACAATGAAAACAAAGTAACATGGTTAAAGTTTAGCATGAAGTTCGCTGAGACTGAGGCCAGTTCTCTTAAAAAGCAGGATGACTGAGTGCTGGGGAGGTGTTAAAAGATATGCTAAATATGCTAACACCAAACTGAGACTTTGTCCTTTGGGTAACAGGAAGGACGGAAAAAAATATGAAAATGTAGACAATGGGATTTAATGCCTTGTCCAAGTACTGGCTAAAATCACCTCATTTCCCACTAGGTGAGGCTCATATAAGAAACACTACTCTCCAAGGACCTGGATCCGAGCTGCTGCATAAGGCACATTCAGGTGACAGGGTGGCGGTGAGAACGGCAGGGAGATCCCCATCTCTCTCTGTATCTGCAACAGTTTCCCACATACACCCTATGTCCCCAATTTGTATACTTTTAAACCCTCAGAATGAAAAATGTCCCTCGTGATGTGTAGAGAACCCTGATCTTTTTTTTTTTGAGTCCCAAAAGTAACAGTTCAAGGTGTCACACATCCACAACACCTATATCAGTCAGGAAGTGCGCTAACCTTAAAGACACAAGATACGGACACTTTCAAGTTCTGGGTTCACTACTGACTCATCAAGTTTAACAACTTCTCTTTGATTCGATTTCCCATGTGTAAAATATGGCAAAAACCATCTTCTCTCTCTACTTTGAAGTACTGAGAAAATTAGTTAATGAGATGCCAAGGTCTTTTTGAATCATACAATGGCCTGCAAACACCAGGAGCTGTTACTCCTATGAAGGTTAGAAGGGGCTGTCCTATAAACATGAGAGATGCTCTGGGAATTAGATGTCCTCCGACCAGAGCCCTGCACTCAGAAGTGCCCCAAACACAACAAGGGACAGCTCCAGAGGCTGGTGGCAGTAAGGTCATTCCACTCTCTTCAGACTTTCACACCCTGGCCCTGTCAACTGAAAAGAGGGCAGGAGACAGGGTGCAGGTGACACTGTACCGCAGTTTAGCCACCACAACAGTGGTCATCAGCATCCCGCTAGCTCCTCCGCAAGTTCTGGTCACACTCTGCAGCGTTACCAACACCATGAGGTCTGAAAGTGACAGTGCATTAGTCCAGCTAAAACTCCATGCTTGAGGAAGAAGCATTCTTCCCCCTACCTTAAACAATGCAAACCACACAAGAAGGAGGGTAAATGCGCACTTAAATACAACTAAACTAGGCCACCATACAAAGGGCTGCCAGAAAAATGGGCTCTGGTTGTCTCCTCTACCACCGCCTC
The DNA here is from genome assembly GCF_030028045.1 of Hippopotamus amphibius kiboko. Lineage (NCBI taxonomy): Eukaryota > Metazoa > Chordata > Mammalia > Artiodactyla > Hippopotamidae > Hippopotamus > Hippopotamus amphibius. Next base: position 4,206,750 of record NC_080193.1, on the reverse strand, counting down.
CTAAGCCATAACCTCACCGCATCTGGGAACAATCTGAAATATAAAACGAGAAGGCAGGAATGTTCATTCCAAGCTAGTCTGTTGCTTTAAATTAGCTTAATGTTAATTTTAGAATTATATTCTCTAACACACGGAATAGATTTCAGCAGAAAAAGACATGATTTTGACTCAACCTAGCTGGTGGGACTTTTTAAGTGTAATTTCCAATTCAGTTTCTTGACAGGAAAAAGTGGGGAAGGGAATACCAAACATAGAGAGAAAAAACTCCTTTTGGAGAACCACACTGGGTTGGTGATTTTTACTCCACGCTCAAGAAATCAATACATGTGAACCCAACAGACATAAAGCTGAGGGTCCTGCATGTTTGCTTTAACCCAGAGTGAGATGCTGCTCTGTCCTTTCATTGCCAACGTAAACAAATGCAAGTCTGCAGATTTTATAAATGCTTACAAGGCAATCGTCGTAGTCAAAAATAGATCTAGAGATGTGAACATATAAATTTATTATTAAGGGAACCTGGACAGACTGTTATTTCTGTGGCTGGCACAAAATTATTGGAAAGCTAATTGGCAAAATGTTTAAGAAATCTTACTTAAAAATGCTCTTTCAGCCAGTAATGTGCCACGAATTTCTCTTAGGAAAACAATCTAAAACGGAAAGAAAATGCTCAGAGACTTCCTCATAGCTTCATTTGCCAAAGTGAAATGTTGGAAACAACTTCAAAGGAAAATACAGAGGAGTCGGCCAAGTCAAGGAAGGCCCATCACCTCAACATGGTGCATCCTCTCCAGAGAGGACCATGCAGCATCAGACCATGGAGCAACACAAGAAAATGCTTACAACACAGTGCAAATGGGAAAAGCAGGATGTGAAAGTATCTCTACTAGTATTACAAGAATCTAAAAAAGGATGCCAAAGGCCAGAAGGAAACAGGAAAAAGTGAAAACAGCTGGTAGAAACTATTTTGGTAGCGAGATTGTGGTGATTCTTCCTCTAATACCCTTTTCCTATTTATTGTTTTAAAAATGTCAGAGGAAGAGGGGAAGAATGAGCGTTGCTATGAGATATTAAACTTATAAACACAACACCTGCTGCCCTAAATCCGACATGGCCTGATAATGTTCAAACAAGCACAGAGCTGTTTTAACCCAATATCCAGGTTCATCAAAGCCTTCGAAATATGAAAGGTTCATCTGCATGGAGCCTGACACAGAGTAACCTCTTTCTATGTTTCGTTTTATAAGGAGGTTGAGAAAGGAAGGACCCATCTATTAAATGATGTATTGTGATAGGGATGCTGCCTCAGGGTTAAGGTGTGATCCCTGAAGAGCATATGCTCTGAGGGTGGCAGTCTGCTCAAGGCTAGCTACTGCTTCCATGCAAGGAGCCGTCCAATTCATCAAGAGAAGCCAGAAATCCAGATTTACCGTGCAATCTCATTTTTAAATGGTGACAACTAATTCAAAAGTTTAAAAAAGTATATACTCTTGAGAATGAACAAAAGATCTGCAGGCTAGATATGGCCTGCTGGCTGCCAAAGGAATACTTGAAATGCCCTAAACTAGGGGATGGTTGACCTTTGGAGTCAAGTGGCCATCAAGAAGACTCCATCTGAGGAAGTGTGGGTATGTATAACAGGCAGGGACAAGAGGAAACCAAGCTGATTTCCATGCCATCTGAGGTAACAGCTACATGATGTACCTGAACTGCACTCAGTCCCCTCACTCCTGCCTCACAACAACTCTGAGGTGGCACTTTATTTCATTTTGCAGATGGGTCAAAGGACTGCAGTCACCGCACAATGAGAATGCTCAACTCCCTTTTCTGTCTTCCTCGGGCCAGCAGCTCAGACACAGACACACATTATCCATGACAAAGCAGCTTTCCAGGCATTTCCTCAGGCCCGGTTTGGAAGCACAGTTTCTTGGTGACTCTGGAGCTGGGTGTGCCTTGTAGTCTGCCACTGCCATACCATGTCAGATGCCAGTCCTGCCCACTGCCTACCTCACACCACGCTGTGGTTTTAGATGCGCTGACAGGCCCAAGCTGACAATACCACTCTAAAAATCCAGGTGTTTACCCTTGTGCAAATTCAGGAGCTCTTGGTACTAAAATCCACTTGTGACCCACACGAGCAGGAGCAGCTGTGTTACCTGGCCACGAAGCTGGCAGTCTTGTCGACGATATTCCTGACCTCTGGAGGAGGATAAATAATACCCACCACTGGCTTGGAAGGGGTAGAATCCTCCTTTGAAGATGCTTCTTCTTCTGTGGGCTGCGAAAACAGGAAAAGAAAGGTCTTAAGGTTCCTGGCCTGGTGCCGGATGCCAATCATTAAACTCTCCTAGGAAATTACTGACAATACAGAAGGCTTCCCTTGAGTCAGGAACCTCTGCTCCAGAAAGGCTGTTCTCTCAACTGCTCTGTGCTTGCATGGGACTCTCCCAGGGAACCAAGGAAAAGAGCAGCCTCCCTGGCTCCCCCCAGCTAGACCATCTCTGTGATGCTGGGAATCTGCATTTTTACCAAGTGTCCATGTGATTCAGATGCAGGGGGAAAATCTGACCACATTCTGAGAAACCATGTTCCAGAATCCAGAAGGCTATGTTTGTATCCCCACACCCTTGGAAATGCCTGATGTGGGATATTTAACAACTGCTGAATAAAGAAAAGGGAAACTCCTCACTGGCCACTTCACCTTGAATGCCCTTTCCCTCTGCATCCATTCCATACTCTAAACCACCACTCGATGTTCAAATGTTTTGTGAAACTCCACTGGAATATTCAACATTAACTGCCCCATAAGTTCCAATATTCTTTCCTCATCAGCTTCTTCCTCCTAGTAAATAAAGGGTCAAGTCTCTCAATTTAGAAAAACAAAGTTTCTCCCCTGCCCTCATATTCCTTTCTGCTACTGCCTTCTCCCCGCCTTCCTCTGGTAGCTAAACAGCCTGAGTTCTCTCAGTCTTGTCGTTTCCACTTCCTCGCCTCCCATTTGATCCCCATTTGATCCCCATTCACGTCAAGTGCTCTTGCCAAACTCCAAAGTGGCGGCCTACAGCCAACTACACTGGTTATCTGGCCGGGTGACCAGTGACCACTCCTTCACAAAACTCAACCCCCAAGCCCCATTCTCACCTGTCTTTCCCTCTTTCTCACCATTCCGTCGAAGTTTCCCTCCTGACTCCTGTCTCACCTCCTGCCCTATAGTGTTAGGGTCCCCACAGTCCTGTTCCTGGTTACCTTCACAGTATCCACACTGTCCTCGGTCAGGCACTTACAAAACGTCCTCCACTTCCCCTAGCACCTCTAGGCTGAACCATCCTGCTCACATCAACATCCCACATCACTCTTACGTGCCACAGAGCCTTAGATCCAGCAGTCCCGGGCACTTTCATCTCTAACCGCTTTCCTCATGAATGGCCAACCATGCCTCCAGCCATCCAGGGCAGAAACGTGGGTCTCTTCTTCCTTCCTCAGCCTCCACATTCAAAGAGTAGATTCCATATACTTTTCTAAGCACTTTAAGCTTATTAAATCTTTAACCCTTACAGAGCCCTATGAGGTTAAGTACTCATTATTACTTTGTTATTTTACAAATGACAGACTGAGGAATGGAGACCTTAACTGGCCCAATGGCAGAACCAGGATTCCAAAGCATCACTTTAGAGGGAGAGCCACTCAGCCCTTTTGTGATCTGAGCTTGCCCATCCACTCTGTCCCATGCCCCAGCCACAACCTAGGCCAGGCTCTCAAAATCTTTTGAATAACATGACCAACCTGTCCTCCTAGCAATTCTCCACATCACTGTCTACCTGAATTTCTGAAACACAAATGTGTCACTATCTGGCTTACATCCCTTCCTTTTCTCCCAACAGCCTGCTAGGAAAAGTTCAAATCCCCAGAAATACATTTCTTAACCACCACTCTCCCAACCCTATGTTCTAACCCTATTTACCCTTGACCAGAGGAGAGGCACCTTGGTATCTTTGCACTTATCTGGTATTACCTTGGTTATTTTTTCCCGCAGATACTAGAAAAATGCCAGGGATACATAGGTACTTGCAGTGGTCAGCATACAGGATGTGCTCAATAAATGCTTGCTAAATGAATACAGAATGGTATTACCCTTCCCAATCACCTATCCGGTGAACTACTGATTCATCCTTCCAAATACAATGTGCGTTTCACTTCAGCTAATCTCCCCTCTACCCCATCAAGGCAATGTTGATAAGAACTCCTGTCTGTGTACTTGATACTTCTATCACACTGCAGTTATATCTTTTTAAAGGCTGGCTGAAACTGTTTCATTTACGGTGACCGAGGCAACAAACATTTACTGAGTATTCACTTATATCTTTCCCCCCCCTAGTCTGTGAGCTCCCTAAATAAAGCAGGAGCTGCGCTTCATTCATTCGGGTAACGTCGGAGTCTGGCACGGTGTCTGGCTTAGAGTAAGCACCACGAAGATGCTGATAACTAACATTCAAAGACGCACCGTGCGGGCTGGGAAATTAGAGACTCCTGGGCAAAGGCTGGGGGCCGGTGGGCCCAATCACCAGAGAACACCGGTGGCTGCGCTGGATCAGTGCTTCGCAAACTTTAATGAAACACCCTGGGATCTTGTTAAAATGCAAATTCTGATTTAGACGGTCTAGGGTGCAAACTCAGCATCTCTAATACACTCCCAAGTGATGCTGCTGGTGGTCCGCGGACCACGCTTTGAGAACCACTGTTTTAACACGCCTGTTGCACCACCAGAAGGCAGGCGGGAAGCGCGCTGCCTCCTGGGACCTGGGAGTCCCTCCAAGCCCCCTTAAATGGCCTCTTCTCCCTGCACGAGCGAGGGGCGCCCGCGCCCGCGGGGAGGGCCCAGGCCTAGGCTCGAGCTGCCGGTCGAGGTGCGGGGGTCGCGGTACCTGTTTGGGCTCGGTGGCCGCCGGCGGCGGCGGGGGCACCGCCTGCACGGGTCCGGCCGGCATGACTGCGACGCTCAGGGCTGCCAGTCCGCCTCGGTGAAGGTAAGCGGTGCGGCGTCAAAGCGGCTCCCCAGAACCAACGGTACGACAAGCTCGCAAGATGGCGGCGGCCGAGCGCGTCGTCGCCGAGGGGGCGAGGCTGACGCACGTCCGGGCCCGCCCCTTCTCCGTGACGTAAATTCCCGCCCCTGCCCTGCGAGAGACGCCGTTGCCATGGCAGCGGTCGGGGCGCCAGGCTAGCTTTCTGCCCTGCATCCCAGGAGCCGCAGGCGCGCCTGGGGGTGCAATTCCAGGAGCCGACCAGACACAGAGGCTGAGGCTGCGACGCCGGAGACAGGTGAGACGTTTTACATCTCCCGCCGATGCCCTCGCACGCACCCCACGGCCCGGGCCCCCCTCTCCTTTACTCCACCAGATGAATCCCCTCTCCCTCCGACCCCCGCCTTCCAAGGCCCCCCGTTCTCTCCCGTTGGCCAACCACTTTGGCCAATGCCCCGCCTGCCTGTTCTCCAGCCTCCTCTTTTGCTTCGGGCCCACCTCCTCCAGATCCCCTTCCCAAGTCTCAATCCCTAATTCCCACTGGTCCCTTTTCCCGCGGGCTTGCCTTTTCCAGGTTCCACCCCTGCCTGCCACAGTCCCGCCCTCAAACCGCTTCGACCAATTCAAATCAAGGCTTCTTCTTTAGGCTCCACCCCTCACGCCCTCGGGTTGGTCCCTGCGGACCACGTCTCAGCCCGGCAGCTCACCTCGAACCGTGCCCTTTTGGTTTACCCTCCAGAGATCCTATCCTCCCTTTCCCCTCTCCTCTCTCTCCCAACTCCTGAGTGTGGCTGGCTCTGAACCTTTGCCTGCAGTTCAATTTCTTCACCTGTGAAATGGGGGTGGGGTGATAGGAAAAGATGCCCTCCCTTGTTATTATGAATGTTGAATTATAATGATAGGATTTATTGAACATGTACCATGAGCCAAATACTGCATGCACTCCATCGTTTATGTCTTATAGCAACTTACTGACAAGTGAGGACAGTGAGGGTCACATCCTCAGTTCATATGGTGGCCTGGGAATCCAAACCCAGGCCACTCCTACTCCTCTGCTAGTGCAGCTACTTACTCCCTTGTCTTCGCTGGATTCCTTCAGTGTCCGCAGGGATCCAGTCAATTAGCAATCCTGAGTCAGAGACTGACACTACCATATAGATGGTTTTGGAGTTTCCAAAGTGTTTCCATGGGTGCATTGGCCAGGAGGTAGGCGTAATCTTTACCTAAGGAGTAGGGTCCCAGGGCTGAAGAGCGGGAAGGGATTCGAATGTTGAACAAGAGTGGAGGAGAGGCTGCTTCACTTCTCTGATAGTTAAAAGTCCACCTTGGGCTGAGGGACCTGAGGAGAGGCAAAGTTACCCGCTGCTCCCATCTCAGGGTAGCGGTGGCTCAATTAGTGCCATCACTTGTGTGATCTCAGGAACAGTGCAGGGCTGGCAGCTTCAGGCTGAGGGTTCTACTCAAGACCCAGGAGTTCCAGGAAGGAAACCCAGAATGTTCGGTTGGTTTTTCTGTTAGTCTCTGCCTCATTCTTTGGGGATATAACACCTCAGGGGTGGCAAATATCTCATGAGAGGCCATCACTGGGGCAGCATACGTGTGTGGGATATGGACCTCTGTGTGCGTGTGTATGGGTGGAACTGCAGAGCTAACACACCCATGACTTGCCCCCTGCAGAGACCCTCAGACATAGATGGTGAGTCCTGGCGACAGGACTCAGTGTGCCCTGCCCTGTCCCTATTCTTGACACAGTGCCCAGCATATAGTAGGTACTCAGTCACCATCTGCTTAATGAACACAGGATCTGACCCCCTACCCCTGCACTGTCCAATCAGGAGCCACCAGCCCCAGTGGTGCTGTATATAAAAATGGTGGCTGGTCCAAATTGGAATGTGCTGTAAGTGTCAAATAGACATTGGATTTTGGGACTTAATGCAAAAAAAGACAATATTTTTATATTGATTTCACATTGAAGAGATATTTTGGGTATATTACATTAAATAATATGTTCTTAAAATTACCTCTTTTTACTTTTTTTAATATGGCGAGTATAATATTTTAAACCCCATATGTGGCTTGCATTATATTTCTTTTGTACAGTGCTGCTCTAGAAGTAGCATGGCCTGAAGACAGAGTAGAGATGTTGGACTCAAGAATCCCAGCTCCCTGAGTGATCTTGGGCTAGCCCCCTAACTTCCCAAAGCCTCAGTTTCCTCATGTGTCTAAAGGAGGTGGATTTGGGGATTTCCCTAGCCATCCACTGTTAGAACTCTATGCTTCCAATGCAGGGGGCAAGGGTTCAATCCCTGGTCAGGGAACTAAGATCCCACATGCCATATGGTACAGCCAAAGATAAAAAATTAAAAAAATAAAGTAGGTGGATTTGAGAAGTGGCTGACAAGCAGATCCTGTAGTCAGAGCCAGCAGTGCTCAGGCTCAAGGCTGGCAACTGCACCTACCTTTTTCCTCACCCCATCCTCCAGCCTGGAACACCCCCCCTTCTGCCAGGACAGCCTCCTCCCTGCCTACCCGCCCCCCCCAAGAAGCCCTCCCCTCCCTGAGTGCGCACTCCCTCACTCTCCCTTCATCTATTCCCAGGGACTGAAGAACTGGACACAGGAAGCCAGGCTCCTGGCTGAGCCTCTGACCCTGAGCCCCAGAGCCCACAGGTAAGCCCGAGAGCTGGGCACACTCAGACGTCCAGCTCCACAGACAGGCATCTGTGCAGAGGTGAGGACAGGGCCCAGTCCTCTGGGAGGCTGGAGAGGCTGGCCTGCTCTCAGGAACCACCCTGGGGGCCTCTGGGTTTCCCTGCACCTGTGGGCATAGGCAGGCCCTCAGGTCCCGGCCCAGGTGGCCAGGTCATACTGCAGTGAACTCAAAAACAGGCCACATGCTCACAGGGAGACGGATTCCCACCTGCAAATAATGACTCAAACAATGATTCCGTGCCAGTGTGGTGTGTGCTGGGAGGGAAACGCACAGGCTGCTCTGAGAATGTGTAACAGGGCACCTCACTGGCCTGGGGACCTGAGGGAGGCACCTTATCTAGACAACATGTGGGGAGGTGGTGCGTTCTGAGGGGGATGAGATGCCAAGGTGCGAGGGGATGCTGGGCAGAGGGGAGAGGGCGAACCCTCGGGGAGGCTGGGGCAGTGGTCTGGGCAGTTGGCGGCTGTGGAGCCGTGTTGATGGACAGAGGCGGTAGGTTCTCAGTGTGGGCGGGACTTGGGGTTGGCAGCACTGGGTGCCTGGGCGTGGGGATAAAGGAAAGGGACTGGAGGAAATGCCCAGGTGCTTTCAGTGGGGATGCCATTTTCTGCAATGAAGGAGGTTGGGAGATAGAAACAGGTCGGAGAAAGAGAGTTTTCCCAGCCAGGCCTGGACGTCCTGGGGGCCAAAGAGGCTATGGCCTAAATCCTGCCTAAGCAGCCCCTGTTGCAGGGTGGGCCTCTGGTGCAAGGAAGGGCTTTCTGCTACTGAGAAAACCACAAACATCAAGGGGCCCCTGCTGCAGGGTGGGGAGGGACCAGGGCTCGGCGTCCACAGGGCTGCCCAGCTCTGAACAGAGTGCCGACTCTGACATCTGCTGCCAGAGGCCTGCGAAGAGCCACAGGAGGGGCCAGGACACCTGCTGAGTCAAGGGCCAGGGACAGTTCATCCAAATCACTGTCTTCAGATGTCCACAGATGCCAAAGATGGACAAGAAGCAGTCTGTGTGGGCCTCAGGGGAGAACAGGAAATATGGAAGGCAGACAGCAGCTCCAGACAAGGGAGGTCTTTGCTGTTGTTACTGCTAGTAATAGTAATCACAATAGCCTTTTCGGCCGGAACCGCCATCTTCCAGTAATTTGCCAAAATGACCAACACAAAGGGGAAGAGGAGGGGCACCCGCTATGTGTTCTCTAGGCCTTTTAGAAAACATGGAGTTGTTCCTATGGCCACATACACGCAAATCTACAAGAAAGGTGATATTGTAGATGTCAAGGGAATGGGCACAGTTCAAAAAGGAATGCCCCAGAAATGTTACCATGGCAAAACTGGAAGGGTCTACAGTGTTACCCAGCGTGCTGTTGGCATCATTGTAAACAAACAAGGGCAAGATTCTTGCCAAGAGAATCAATGTGGGTATCGAGCATATTAAGCACTCTAAAAGCCCAGATAGCTTCTTGAAACGGGTGAAGGAAAATGATCAGAAAAAGAAGGAAGCCAAAGAGCAGGGTATTTGGGTTCAGCTGAAGTGCCAGCCTGCTCCACCCAGAGAAGCACACTTCGTGAGAACCAACGGAAAGGAAGCTGAACTGTTGGAGCCCATTCCCTATGAATTCATGGCATGATGGGTGTAAAGAAAATAAAAGCCCTGGACTGTGCAAATGTTTCTCTTGATTGAGTAGAAGTGTGTTCCCTCCCCCAAAGAAATATTTAAAGCACATTTTAATTGTGTCCACATTCAGTGGGTGATGTCTTTACTTTTCAAATTTAGTGCTTTTTCTTCCTGAAAGATGTGAGGTAGTTTGTTGTGCAGTGTACTCCATTGGTTAATAACCTGCCAGATATTACTTATAAAGTATTTGTGCTAGTTTGAAGATAGTCTCTAAATCTCTATGAAAAAAGGATTTAAAATAAATAAATGAAAGGTTAAAAAAAATAGTGATCCCAATAATAATAGTGACTGTGGCTGGAGAACTTTCACTGGCGCCTTGCCCGGGACCAAGCACTTTACTTGCAGATAGCACTGGTCTGATTGGAGACAGTGTCCCCATCTTACAACTGAGACAGTTGGAGCTCAGAGGGGTGCAGTGACTTGCCCGTGACCACACAGCCAGAAAAGGGCAGGGCTGGGCCCCCTGTCACCAGAGTGTTGAGGATGGGTAGCCATACGAAGTTTCAGGCTTTCCTCTCTTACACGTTAGGACTTGCTTTCTCCTCCAGAGTCAGGGTATTCTAAATTTTCTTTGTGGATTCTTTTTCTTTTCTCCATTCAAATTACTAGTCGTTCGTTTGTCAGTGAGCACCTGCCATAGGCCGGGCCTCAGGCTGCCACACTGGGAACACCACCGTGACTGAGGTGGGGTGAGGAGAGCCGAGGCCGTTTCTGCCAAGAGCAATCAGGGCCGAAGTGGGGGGAGCCCAGAGGGAGTATCTAAGCCAGTCTGGAAGGTGCTCAGGGAAGGCTTCCTGGAGCAGGCAATGCCTGGGAACCCTGAAGGATGAGAAGAGTTGGGCAAGTGATGGGAATTGGGTGGCAGAAGCGTGACTCAGACAGAAGAATCAGATAGGCATGGATTCAGAAACGAGTGCCTGCACAGGAGCTGCTGCTTGTAGCTGACGGTGTGTGTGTGTGGTGGGGGGCGGGGGGGGTTGTGACAAGAGAGGACAAGGGGAGGGTTGTGTCCAGAGGTGGCCTTTCTCCCAAGAGCCAAAGAGAGTCCTGAGGGCTTGTTGGCCAGTGTGATGTGGTCAGATAGGCTTGGCCCAGATCTCCATAGCAGAAGTGAATGAGATTCCAGCGGGCAGGCCTGTGGCCCAGCTGGAAGCTGCTGCAGTGGTCCAGGCGGGAGACAGCATTGGCCGGGGGGGGTCCAGCGGTCCCCGTCCTGCTGTAGCTACAAGCTTCTTTTTGTCGTCAGTGGCCTGTCCAGTGATTTGCTCAGGGAGGGAGGGACAGCAGGTACACCCTCACGCACAGCTGCATCCACCCAGCACTTCGCAGGGGCCTGGCGCACACAGGTCCTCAGAGGCACTTGTGGACCAATGGCGTGGGCAGCGTGGGCGTGGGGTAGGGTGCACGAGAGGAGGCTGGTGAGGTCACCCACAAGCAGGTCCCGAAGGGCCAGGGAACAGACTTCTCCCCGGGCTTGAGGTTGGATTTCAGCAGGCTTTCCGGGGTTTTCTGAAGCTTCCTCCAGCAGCAGCCACACAGCTCAGGCTGATGGGGATCCCCTCTGCCCACCCCAGGAACCACGAGGATGGCACACCTGCTGGGCAGCCAGGCCTGCATGGACAGCCTGCGCAAGGACCTCACTGACCTGCAGGGCGCCATCGTGGACGTGTTCTCACGTGCCGGGCCCGTGCGCTTCCCCTCCTGGAAGTTCCCTGACCGCGTGGCCTGTGACCTGGACATGGTGGCCCTGCTAGAGCACTATGACCACGTGCCAGGGGACCCCGAGTTCACACAGCTCTCCCATGCTGTGCTGCTGGAGCTCGTCATCGACCGGTGAGCGCCTCGACCACACCTGGTCCCCCACCCCATCAACCAGCAGCAGCCACGGGATCCCCCTCGGGCAGGGGTGATGACACCGGGGACAACAGTCACCTTTGACGCGTGCTGTCGGGGGCCAGGTTGGCTCAGGGCCCTCACAGCCATCTCACCTGTGTCGTGCTGTGCCGTGTATCTTACTGTCCACCTTCAGGGAGTTGCCGGCCACCCTGTTCTTCTCTGTGACACCACAGCTCTGACGGCTGCTGCCTCCTTAGGGTTTCTGTGTGTCGAGGACACTGCAGCTGCTGCTCAGAGTTTCCATCCCAGGCTCTTTCTGCTGTCCCCTCTGTGTGTCACAGGGCCAGACATGGCATGTGGTTCTCCAAACCCTCCTTCCTGCTGGGAAGGAGACCAGTGGATTTGCCTGCAGCCCCACACGTCTACACTGTCATTCACGCTAGCACGGGTGGCAGCCTCCACTCCCTAGGGACCGAAGCCCAGGCTCCGTGTGCTCCAGACCTTGCACGCTAATGAAGTCACGGGGGCCGGACAGGCAGGGACCCCGGCAGTTTGGGGATGACCTGCCTGGAGACAGTTAGAAGCCAGGGTGACCACTCAGAGGCCTGGAGGAGCTGCTGACTCTGCCGTCTCTGCCCGCAGGCTCCTGCTGCTGCTTCAGAGCTGCGCGAGCTACTTGGAGAACCTCGGCTCGGAGCAGGTGGTGCCCCCCGCCCGGGCTGTGGGGCCCTGCATGTCCGTGGGGCTCACGGTGCGGCGCTTCTGGAGCAGCCTGCTGCGCCTGGGCGTGCTCCTCCAGCAGGCGGCCCCCCAGGTGGGTTGACCACCTCCCTCCCCACCTGCAGTCACCCTCACACCCGCCCACCTGCCCCAGCCGCCTCACACACCGCGTGCACCGCATCCACTGCTGGCTCCGCTCTGCTGCCCCCACTCAAGGCCCATGCAGCCCAGCAGTGAGCCGTGCAGGCCTCGGGGGTCCCATGTGGGCCACCTTGTTCTGCAGTTTACACTGTGGGGCTTTGGAAACATCCTACCTACTCTGAACCTCAGTTTGTTCATCCGCACAGTGGGCGTGATGGCAGTCCCCCCTCCCGGGGCGTTGTTGGGGAATGGTGCCTATACGAGCCCCATGTGTTCTGGGTTATCCCAGAACCCTCACAACCACCTGGTGGGCAGGACCACCATCACCGTAATGGGAAGGAAACCGAAGCTGAGAGTGGCTTTGGTGACATGAGAGCAGACGAGTCCGCTAAGCAAGGGCCCAGTACCCAGCAGCTGTGTCTGTCATGTGTTACCCTCCCAGTGCCATGTGTGTAACAGCATGGAGCCTGGGCTTGGTAAACTGAGGCAGCAGAAAGGAGAAGGCTCGCTCTCTCACTCACGTTTGTATCAGATACCATCTGAGGATCTGAGCATCAGGAGAGGCTGCTGTCACAGAAATCCCCAGGGAGCTGGTCTCCTCCCAGGCCCGTCTCCTTCACCTGCTTTCCCTTTCTTTTCCTGACCACAGAAAAGGGCAAACCAAGGGAAGACCCCCACCTCCAAGCCCACAGCCAAGGGCGAGCCAGCCAGGAACCCCGAATTTGTGACTGCCAAGCTCATCGAGCCCCCCTCCCCAATGCCAGGCTTGCCCCAGACCTGCCAAGAGCTGGACAGCACCCCTGTCAGCGTCTCCCTGCAGTGTCCACCCAGGACGGCCGAGAACACCAGGAGTGTCCACTCCCAGACCGTGGAGACGGCCCTGGTGCCCTGTGATGCGTGCACCAGCGTCCAGGGCAGCCTGCGAGAGGTGGGCAAGGTGGTCATCGGCCTGTGTCAGAGCCAGAACTTGCCCTCGTCCTTAGGCCAGTTCCAGCATCTGGTGCAGGACAGCATGGGGCTCAGGCCACTGCCAGCCGCCACCGTGGGCCACTGGGCAGCGGAGCAAAGCAAAGACCTGGTGCGCCTCAGCAAGCACGTGGGGGCCCTCACTCAGCGTGTGGGGCCCCTGAAGGCCCAGCTGGAGGAGGCTGAGGGGAAGAAGGACAGACTGAGGAAGCAGGTGGGCGAGCTGGAGCAGGCCCTGCAGCAGGAGCAGGGGGCGCGGCAGCGACAGGTGGACGAGGCCGAGCAGCGCCTGGCCCAGTGGGAGCGCGACAGGCGGCAGCTGCTCGCAGGTCTGTGCCCGAGGCCGGACCCTCAGTGCCAGGCTCTGCTGCAGCCTGAGCATGGACTCCCCCAGGAGCAGACCCCGCGACAGGGCTGCAGGGCCTGGGAGTTGGTGCAGAAGAAACCTGGGCTGGGAGTGGGCAGCAGATGCAGGGGAAAGGGGTGCGCCCGTCAAGCCGGTTACACTGTGGGTGGCTGGAGCGGACTCCCTCTGGGGATGGCGGAAGCCTATGTAGAACAGACGTCCAAGTCGTCCCAACAGAGGGGCGAGGGAGCCGGGGGGTTCATCCACTCACTCCTGTCGGTCAAGGAAGGGGACTCCTGGGGAGTTCATCCCCCAGGCACCCCTGGCAGCAGAGGCGCCTCTGGCCGCAGCAGAAGCTGTCAGGCAGAGAGACGCAGCGGGCCAGCTCCTGCTGAGGCTGGGGGGCCTGAGGGAGGGACACGTCGCCGCCCTTTCCGAGCTTCACCATCGGCCCCGTGGAGGACACGGAGGCCCAGAGAGGTGTACACACGTGGCAGCCAGCCACCAGGAAGCAGGGTGGATGGGGGCCCAGGCCCTCTGGCACCTCCCCAGAGCTCCTCTCGCAAGCCCAGGTGCCCCTCCACACAGCCGGGGCCGCCACGGCACGGCAGGGTGCACGGGGTGTCGAGGCCACTGGCCAGGCCCCAGGGAGCCTCTGAAGGGCCTCTCTCTCGGCTGTCATAGAAACCAGTGACCTCAGGACGAAGGTGGCCACCTTGGAGGGGGAGCTGAAGCAGCAGCGGGAGTCCACGCAGGCCGTGGGTGAGGAGCCCTGCCGTGGCGCCCTGACCCCAGCACCCTGTGCTTGGTGGCCCAGCCAGCGCCCTCTGTCTCTGTCTCCTGGGCTTCGGGGGCAAAGCTAAAGGGAACCAGAGGAGGCTGGGCCTGGCTCCCACCCCGCTGGGTGATGCCCCCCTCCCACCCAGAGAGGACCTTCTGTTTTCAGAACCCACCTCAGGCAGGGTTCAGAGCCCCGTTTTGTGGCTGAGGACACTGAGGCCCAGAGACTTGCTGTGACCACCTCCCCCCCTTCCCAGGCCCTGTCCCGGGTCAGAGGCGGTGCAGGGGCTCCCCAGGTCTTCCCCACGCTGTCCCTTCCCACGCCCGCTCAACCCTGCAGAGATGAAGGCCCAGCAGCTGCAAGAGGAGGCTGAGCACAGGGCGCAGGCCGAGAGGCAGGTGCAGCAGCTGGAGGAGCAGGTGCAGCTGCTGGCGGGGCGGCTGGACGGGGCCAGCCAGCAGATCCGCTGGGCCAGCACAGAGCTGGACAAGGAGAAGGCTCGTGTAGACAGCATGGTCCGCCACCAGGAGGTGAGGCTGGGGGCCTTGTCCGCACCTGGGCTCCTGCAACGAAGGCTGCAGGGAGAGACGGGGCTCCACGGATGGGTCGAGGGGAGACACTGGAGACCTGAGGAGAAGAGTTCCTGAGTGGTGACTGTGACTGGAAAGAAGTGGGGCAAAGCTGATGGGAGCTGGCCAGCTGCTTTCCAGGGGGTGGGGTCTGTAAGCTCGGGGGTCCTGGCCTGGCTGGGGTTGGGGTCTGCTCCCTTCTTCCTCCGCCCCTTCCACGGCACGCATGTGCACAGACAGATGCAGGACAAGGAGATGGACTTGGACACGGTCACCGCCTGTGTCCTGCGTGGCTGGGCCTGAGCCTCACGGCCTCCCTTCCACCCATCCCGGCTCAGTCCCTGCAGGCCAAACAGCGAGCTCTGCTACAGCAGCTGGACCGCCTGGACCAGGAGCGCGAGGAGTTGCGGGGCAGTTTGGACGAGGCCGAGGCCCAGCGTGTCCACGTGGAGGAGCAGCTGCAGAGCGTGCAGAGCGAGAGGGAGCAGGGGCAGTGCCAGCTCCGGGCCCAGCAGGTGCGACCCGGCAGGCTGAGGGGGTGGGGGTGGCTCTTCCCTTTCTCCCAAGGAACCTCTGGCCAGCTAAGCGCCTGCAGGCCTGCCCCCTGCCTGGGGGTGGAGGTGAAGGGGTGTCCCCGGGGGGCTGGGAGCCGGTCCTCAGCTCTGAGCCTCCTCTGCCCCAGGAACTGCTGCAGAGCCTACAGCGAGAGAAGCAAGGCCTGGAGCAGGCAACCACGGATCTGCGGCTGACCATCTCGGAGCTGGAACGGGAGCTCACGGAGCTGAGGGAGCGGGAGAGGCTGCTGGTGGCCTTCCCAGACCTACACAGGCCTGTGGAGGCCCAGATCCAAAGTAGGGGCCCGGGCGTGGTGCAGAGGGCACGCTGGGGCCCAGGGCGGGCAGCTGAGGGCTCATCAGGGCCGGACACTGGGGTCCACAGCAAGCGTGGTAGAGCAGGGGTCCCAGTGCTTTGTGGGTCGTCCACTCCTCCGTGCGAATGGGAACGCAGAGGCTCAGAGGGGAGGTGACTGCTCAGGGTCACACAGCCAAATCCTGAGGCAGGTCTGGCTACCTCTGTGGCCTGTGCTCTTAACCACGTCACAGGCCAGTCCTCGCTCGGCTTCCACATCCCCTGTCCTGGCATCTCCCCAGACCACACCATGGGGCCAGCTCCAAGGGCACAGCCCCAACTGTCCAGTGTCCTGGACCCCGTGGCACGGGAGTGCTAGGGACCTGTCTCAGTGGAAGACTGGCTGCCAGGTGACCTGGGTTCCTGTCCCAACCCCTCCCGCCCCCTAAAGCTCTGGGTGAACGCGCATGCAGATCACCCACTGTAGGGATGGTCGCTGCAGTCTAGCAGATCACGGTAAGTCATCACTTCTGAGCACTGGGCCCTTGTGTTGCCCTGCCGACCGCCTGGCAAGGCAGGTAGCAGCCCCTTGTGACAAGTCAGGAAACCGAGAACCAGAGCAGGCAGCACTTGCCTGGGTTCACAGAGTCAGGGGCGCATCTGTCCCCCCAGCAGTGAGAAGGAACATCCTTGCTAAATTCTTGGGACTCACATCCAAGAGCTGGCTGTGACTTTGGATGAGTCACTGTCTCTTGGGCCTCCGAAAACAGGTGGCCTTGGGAGAGCTTCACTTTCTTACCTATTTGCTAGATCTTCGGTGAGCTCCAGATCTCCTCCAGCTCTCAAATTCTGCAAGGCTGCGGTCACCTCCCAGCAGGCAGGGGGGTAGGGAGTGGGGGAGACAAGAAGGAAGATGAGGTGGGAGGTCCATTGTGCTGACCCCGCCCACCTGCATGGCCACCAGCAGGGGACCCCAGGCACACACAAGCTGGCGTGCCTGCCCTCTGAGGTCCTGTACCATTGGCCACAAGAGGCAGATCTGATGGGGTGAGGTATCAAATAGTGTGTTCCCGCAGGCTCTGGCAACGTCACGGACGACATGGAGAGGCAGGTGCAGGCCAACAACATCCGTATCCGGGTCCTGCAGGAGGAAAATGGGCGGCTGCGGTCCATGCTGTCCAAGATACGGGAGGTGGCCCAGCAGGGGGGCCTCAAGGTGGGCAGCGTGGCTCCCCGACCCGAGAGGGGTCAGCCCTTGGGTACTTGGAAGAGGCCCCCAACCCAGCAGAGGTGTTCAGCTTCGCCGGGGACTCATTGCACGTGGGGCTCATGGCAGGTGGCTTTAGGCTGTGCTGTGTGGACTGTCTTGCAGGATTTCAGGAAGGCATGAGGATGTTACAGTGTCTTCTAGATTCCAATCCCCCCTTGAGCCCTTTGAACCTTTACTTCAAGTGCACCAGGAGCCTTGTCAGAAACCAAACCTTCTCACACTTACCACAGCTGAGGACAGGCCCCGGAAGGCTTCCCCAGCCCTGCCCCTCAGAGGAAGGGGCTGTGGCTACAGGTTCAGGCCCTCCCTGCTCCTCTATGGCACCCTCTCTGTTCACTGCACAGGGTTTCCTGGAACTTTCTGAGCTTGGTTTTCTTTGCAGCTGATCCCACAGGACCAGCTCTGGGCCCCTCCCACCAAGGGAATCCAGGGAGCAGCGCCCCCAGCCCAGGCCCAGAGAGCATCCCTAGGGTGAGTGAGGCTTTCTCGGAGGCGGGCACTTGAGGGTGTGGTGTTCCCCTTCGCTCACAGGGCATCTTGCCATCTGGTCCTTCCTCCGCAGGCCCCTGGGCAGGCGGCACTCACCTGGCAGCAGGACAGCCAGTGCAGGCAGGACCCTGCCAGGCCAGCCCCGGGCGTCCCCACCTCAGCAGCCCCACAGTCAGCCCAGCAGGTCCTCCCTGGAGGACATGACCCACTCGACCAACTGTGCCCAGAACCCCATCAGGGCCCTGGCCAGGCTGAGGAGGAGACTATCACCAAGCCGGGGCCAGGCCGGCGCTGCACACCCGCCCCAGGAGCGGCCCACGTAGCCGGCAGTGGGGTGGGGCTGGAGGGAGGGTAGCTGGCAACCACCTCCATGTAATAAAGCCCAGGCCATCTGCTCACAGCGACCTTGGCCTCACTGCACTGGCTCCGCGGGGAAGACGCCTTCCTTCCCTGTCCTGAGTCCCCAGCCATGTGGGTCACCGACCAGCAGAGGCCTGGCACACTCCGCACCCTCAGTAAACGGGAGCTTCCTGCCTCCCTCCTGACAGGGGCAAACAGGGAGAGGACACACTGAGGGCAGAAAGAAGCTTCTAGCACCTGGCTAGCTTCTAGCACATGTGAAAGGCAGTCTTTTGATCCCCAGAGCAAAGGCTAAGAGGTAATGTGGACTCAGTGACCCCCACCAATACAGAGCAGGGTCAGGGTAGGGGGTGTGCAGGGTAAGGAGAGCAGCCGCCACAGTGGGCCCGGTGAGGACACCCGAAGCAAGGAAGGAGTCAGAGGCAGGCAGAAGCCACCCAACTGTCAGCCTGGGGTCGGGGATGTTAAGGACCCAAGAAAGTCAGCCCTCCTTTCACTGCGGAACACCTCACCTTCAGGAAACACGAGTCACAAAGGGTTTCTCTAAATTCAGGAGGTTGGATCCCCAGGACGCCACTGAAGGCAGGGCAAGGCTTCACCCAGCCAGAGAGCGGGACACTCCAGCCAACCCTGCTTTCCCAGGCCTGTCCCTTGGGGCCCGGGCACTGATGCCACCAGCCACACCAGGCCCGCAGTAGTCCGGTTTTCCTCACGAAGCCTCCAGCCTACCCTGAGCCACCTCCCCTGTGAAGGACAGGCGTTAAGACCTTGGGGGTGGGGTGGGATGGGGGACACTCTTGGCTTTCTATGACAGTTTTCCCTGGCCGGGAGGCCAACAAGTAGAGCACCTCCATTTATAGAGAAAGGTCAAGAAGGCCTGTGTGTGTAGCTGAACTGGCAAGGCCAGCTCATGGGCTGCCCAAGTCTTGCTTCTGTGGAGCCCAGGGGCTTGCCAAGGGAATCTGGGCTGTCTGGACTGGGCCCCTCACAGGTGAAAGCCAGCCCTCAGGTGAGCTCCCTGAGGCAGGGGGCCCAAGGCCAAGTGCAGGGGAAGGACCTGTCATAGCCCGGCTCCTCTCTGCATCCATTCCGTAGCTCACAGGTCCGTAGGTCAGACGTCCGGGCCCTGTGTGGCTGGGTTCTCTGCTCAGAGCCTCACAAGGCTGAAATCGAAGCATCTGGCAGGTTTCATTCCTTTTGCAAAGGCACTGGGGCAGAATCCAGGCTCATTCTGAGTGTTGGCAGAACTCTGGTTCTTGCAGCTGTAGAGCTGAGGTCCATTTCTCTGCTACCCCCCGTCAGGGCCACCCTTGGCTCTGAGAGGCCGTCCAACTTCTTGCCACGTGGCCCCTCCATCTTCAAGTCAGCAACAGAGAATTTCTCAGGCATTGAATCCCTTCCATGGTTCAGAGTTCTGACTCCTCCCCCTTCCATCAGCTGAAGAAAACTCTGCTATCAATGGGCTCAGGTGGTTAGGTCAGGCCCACCTGGATGCTTTCCCACATTAAGGTCAATGGTGCCACATAACATAACCTAAGTCCATCAGCGTTGCAGTTCCAGGGTCACACAAGGCACGTTCATGGGGGCTGCAGGGACCTTAGGGGCCATTTTAGAGTCCACCTCCCACTGGTGTAGACCCCAAAGTGACATGTTTATTTTAAAAGAGCCACACAAATTTTACATCTTATGTTAAAATATATCCATGTTTATTTTAATATTAAACCTTCCCTACCCCACATCTAAAAAAAATGGATGTCCCTGGAAGATGTACCACAT
Organism: Hippopotamus amphibius kiboko; assembly: GCF_030028045.1. Taxonomy (NCBI): domain Eukaryota; kingdom Metazoa; phylum Chordata; class Mammalia; order Artiodactyla; family Hippopotamidae; genus Hippopotamus; species Hippopotamus amphibius. The sequence goes on along the minus strand of NC_080193.1, from coordinate 4,187,245 downwards.
TTTTCCTGTGGCTTCAAGTATCCTGGTCAGCAACCTGTAGCCCCACGGAGAGGCACAGGACTCGATGGTTTCTAAGGCCTCCGGTCCCTGCCAGGCCCCAAGAGGGCGCCTAGGTGGACAGGCCAAGGGACCAAAGGCAGCAGGCAGTGAGAGGGCCTCCAGGTTTAACATGATAGCGCTGACCATGATGTGTCCTGAAAGATGGTCAGGCTAGGGTGCTCCCAAGGCCAGACAGTTCCTCCCCCAACCCACCCCCAATAAATAAGCACAAAACCTGGCCCCTGCAGCCTCAGCCCCAGGGATGCCCTGACAGGCAGGCCAGAGAGCGCCCAGAGCCCTGGGAAGAGCAGCGCTGCCCACACCCTCTTCCCTAGACCCCTGCCTGGGGTCCTGGGGGCTGCCTGCTCCCTGGGGCAGACAGACACCCAAGGATGACACAGAAAGGCCCAAAAGCAGCCTCTCTTCCTGCTAGGTCTGGACCCTGCATCCTCAGCCTGGGTGCTGTGGTCCCTTCATCTCAGTGTGGATGTGGTGGGCGCCTGGCCCCTCAGCAGGGGAGGCCTCATCTCTCCTTCCATCCACAGGGCTTTCTGCCCTGTCCCCCGACATCCTGTTCCAGGCGCCCAGGGCCCAGGCCCAGGGTGCAGGCAGAAGGGGTCCCTTCCCCACGTGCAGAGACCTAGCCAGGGCAGCTAATCATCTGAGTATCGGTTCCCTGCAGGAGAGGAGGAAAAATAACAGGAAGGGAGGTGTCAGGTGGGAACCAGGTAGAGCTGGTGAAAGGCCCCCACGCTGGGTGCTCACCCAGAACGTTGAATTTGCACAGTGGGCAGGTCTGCTGGAGCATCAGCCAGGGGTCCACGCAGTCTCGGTGAAACTCATGCTTACAGGGCAGCACCCGGAGCCACTGCAGGGTCGGGGGGGAGTGGGGGAGGGCTCAGGCCACAGGGACAGGCCTCCAGAGGGGGTGCCAGGCCCCGTGCCCTCACCTGAGCTGGGGAGCGGAAGCCCCTGTGACCTGCCCCCAGCCCCATTCTGCTTTCAGCGCTCCGGTGGGGCTGGGAGAAGGCCTGGTCTCTTGGGAGCAGGGTAGGGGTCACAGGTCGGCAGAAGGCTGGCCTCTGCCCAGGGCACTAACTTGCTTGTTGCAGAAATAATCCAGACACACGGCGCAGGTCTCGGCACCAGGCTCCGGGGGGCCCTGTGCCGGCCGGCCCAGCCGGCAACGCCGGGTCTTGAGGGACGCCAGCCTCTGAACCACCCGGCGCTTGAGCAGGTCCACCTGTGGGGGAAGGGTAAGCACAGCTCTCGAGGGCTGGGGCCACCAGGGCTCCCGAGGGCCCCCAAGGGCTGGCTCCCACCTGGCCTCCGGGCTCCCGCCGGCTCTGCCGGGACGCCTGCCGTTGAGCCTGGACCACAAGGCCTGTGCACAGGAGCATGGCCACCAGCAGGATGGCATTCCACAGCTGCTGCAGGGGCTTCTGGGGAGGGGAGCGGGTGTCAGGGGCACTGGGGCCACCCCACCATCTTCCCCCAGTAAATCCACCCTGAGGACCGGGCAGGTGAGGTCCCTGGGCACCACGACCCTGGAGGCGCCAGGTTTCCTCTTCTGAAGCCGCCGGCCCCCCGCCCTCCCGTGCTCTCCCAAGGCCTGCCCCATATTGGTGCCCAGCCGAGGCCGCTCCCAGGCAACAAACCTGCTGTCTGTGCACTCACAGAAGCGTCTGTCTGGCAGCCTCACAGGCTCCCCCAGCCCAGGACCCCACCCCTACCCGGCGCTCCTCCTGGTCTGCTGTCCTGGCTGCTGTCACCCATCCAGGCTGAGCGTTCACAGCCTGAGAGGGCGCTAGTCCCCAGGCGCTGTGGCCTCACTCCCTAGAGGCCTCGCACGCCCCTCCTCTGCTCCCCGCTCGGCTGCTCTGCAGGTGCCCTGCTCCCGCCTGGCCCGCCGGTTCCCACCCAGAGCCACAGGGGTCTCACACACAGCACCCCTTCCCTGTGATGCTCCCCTCCCCGTCCCCCGCCTGCAGCTGGCCCGCCAGGCCCTTGAGCTCCACCCCTACCCATCGCCCCACCACGCCCACCCCCAGCATCCCGTGCTCCCCGCCCCTCCCACGTCGGTGCCTTTCCCCACTGTTCCCAGCCTTGGGAATTCACTATCTTGTTCTGCGCGCCTTCCCTTGGCGTATGGCTTTGGACACCCCTTGCTTTGGAAGCTCTCCCGGACCACCCCTGCAGGGCAAATGCTCACCCCTGGCCTCCCCTGCCACCCTCCTCCACCCACTCTGCCCTCAGCCGTCCTCCAGCTCCCGCTGGTGGGAGGGAACCATGTCTAACGTACCTCACTTTCCCTGTGAGAGGCCCCTGGGGGGACACACTGACCTAGACTGGGGGACACATTGACCGAGACTGAACCCCCACCACATCCAGTGTGGCAGCCAGGCAGTGACTACTCAACAGCTGGCTCAGGAAATGATGCGGCGGAGACAGAAAGACCCGGCCACTCACCCACCGGCGCGCGGGCCTGGGGACGTGTCACAACTAATAAATGCATCGTTTAAAAGCTTTCTGCCACTGTGTTCTTCCCAGACAATGCTGAAGTTCAACCACCAATGTGGTGGGGGAGGGGCCAAGAAGTGATTTGATGGGCAAGCTTGGGTGCTGTCAGGGTCACAAGATGTTGCTTTTGTTTCGCTCTGGATGCCCAGAGGCTGGAGGAACGCTGACGGGGCCCCAGGGCTGAGAGTTAGCTCCAGCTGTCCTTCAGACACCTCAGCTACCGCGGCTCCTGACACCTCTACCGGCCCAACCCGGCCAGCAGCGAGGCCAAGGCTGTTCAGCTCTGCCCTCACAACCAGCCAGCCGGACCTAACCTGCAGTACGTGCCCACCTCCTGGCCTCTTGGGTGAGCTCCTGGCCTGCTCCTCTCCAAGCTCCAGCCTTTCACCCGCACCTCCTCCCAGCCTCTCACCTGACAGCCCCTCACCAAGTGCCTGCCCCGCCCAGAAGTCCGCGTGGGCTGCCCTCCAGGGGGACACGGCGGGCTCCCTCCTCTTCCAGAAAGCCCTTCCTTCCACTCCAGCAACCTCACTGCCCACTCCCTCCGCAGAAGTGCGGTTCATGCTGCTTTCAAAGGAAATCCTGCTGTCTGGGCTGCACTGCCAAGGCCGCCTCCATGTAACAGTTCCTCTTCCCTGTCTTTGAGCCCTTCGATGGCAGAGGCTAGGTCTTCCAGACCTTTTGTACCCTCCACAGCCCTTCTCATGGAGCCCCAAGTGTCCTAGAACATCAGAAGTTCTTCGGTGACCGCTGGCTTATTCAAGCACTTATAACAATAAAGATACTGTAGCAGAGAAGCCACCCATCTGCTCAGCGCCTGCCGTGAGATTTATGTACATGGTCCCAACAATCCTGTGGCCGTGTGCTGTCCCTGTTCACAAACGAGTAACGAGAGACCAGAGAGGTTAAACACTCAGCCTAGGGCTTCCCTGGTGATGCAGTGGTTAAGAATCCACCTGCCAATGCAGGGGACATGGAGTTGAACCCTGCTCCGGGAAGATACCGCATGCCACGGAGCAACTAAGCCCGTGCACCACAACTACTGAGCCCATGTGCCACAACTACTGAAGCCCACGCACCTACAGCCCGTGCTCTAGAAGAGCCCGTGCACCACAACTAAGAGTAGCTCCTGCTCTCCACAACTAGAGAAAGCCCTCATGCAGCAATGAAGACCCAACACAGCCAAAAATAAAATAAACTTACAAAAAACCCAAAAAACTAAACACTCAGCCTGACATCGCCCAGCTAAGGTTTCAAAGCCTCGCTCCGACTGCCTGACTTGAAGCTGCCTCGCGTGGCGCCCCCAGCCCCGCAGAGTGGGGACTTGAGAAATGCTTGCAGGCACAATACCTTTGACCCTCTCGATGCTGAGCACTGGGAAATCCAGAGACAAACAACACACAGCCCAGCCTTCGGGAGACAAAGTCTAAACCCCCAACACCCACAAGGGATGGGCTGTCTTAAGAGGCCTATGAAGGGCCTGACAAAGCGCTGCTGTGATTTAGAAGCGGGAGAGAGGGGCTGGGGGCCAGGGTGTGAGGGAGGCTTTCCAAAGAAGGCAGTAGGACGAGCTGTGAGGGCTCCGGCGGGACTGGGACATATGGAGACGGAGAAAAAGGGTGTCCATGCCTACAGCCAAGCATGGACAAGGCCAGTGGCAGGAGACCAGGGCGTGTGTGGAGGATGGTAAATGGCACGGAGCGGCCAGAGTGTAGGGAGAAGATGGAGAAAACAGGGTGAGTGATCAGGAGAGCTGTGAAAGCCAGGTGAGGAGTCTGAACTTCATTCTGCAGCTGACGGGGAGTCAAAGAAGGCTTCTGAGCGGGACAGGGACGTGACAGCAGCAGCAGCTAACGCTGACTGTGCGTGACCTCTGGTTAGGCACCACACTGAGCACCCACCCAGCCCCTGAACGCTCACAGCAGCCCAGGGAGGTGCAAGAGGCGGTTCCCCCCAGCAGGGCAGGAAGAGGCCACAGGACTTGAGACAAGCACGTGTGTGGCCCCTCGACCCCTGCCTCCTCTCCCCACGTACCCACCTGCTCCTGGGCCCGACTGCCTCCCAGACACACCAAGTCCTGCCATCCTCCGTAGCCGTCCTTGGAGAGGCCACAGGTGGTCCACAGGGTCAGCTTCCACTCGATGTTGGCCGACAGGGACTCTCCGCTGGTGATCTCAGCCATGGCCTGGGTCCTCCTGAGAGGGAAAGCCAGAGAGGCCAGATGGAAGGGCTCTTGGGAGAAAAGGCCCAGACCCGCCCACCCCAGCCCCCACAACCCTTCTGCTCTGGCCCCCAGGCCTTTCCCAGCTAACAGTTTTTCCAGTTCTCATAACAGCCGGCCAAGGAGGCCCACAAGCACAGGGAAGGAGTCAGGAATCCGGTTTCCTCCTTGTTGGGGCCAATCACCTCCGCCCATAAAACAGCCTCCTCGCTCCAGGCCCTGGCACCTCCTTCCAGTCCCCTCACCCCCTTTTCAGACCAGGAGGCTACAGTCTCAGACTAACAGGAAAGGGCCTGGTCCCAAGACCCTTGAGCCCACAGCAAAGCCAGGGACCCTAGCACCCAATCCCCGTCCTTTGAAGCCCAAACCCCGACTCACTGCAGCAGTGCCTCCAGCAGCCTGGTGACGTTGGAAGAGTGATGGAGGACAATCACTGGCCTGAGCAGAAGCTGGGATGTGTCCAGCTGTGGGGGACACGGAGGTCAGCCAGCCCGGGGCCCCCATTCCCCGGCCTACGTGCCCCCCAGAGCCTGAGCCAGGTTACCTCTCGGACCACGTTGTGGTTTAAGATGAGGAGGAGCAGGGCAGAGGCTCCCAGCAAGAGCGCCCTCCGCATCTGCAGAACAGAGGCAGAGGCTAGCACACACCCTGTCCACACACCTGTCTCACCACCTGTGGCCACAGTCATTCTCAGCTCCTGGCTCTGCTGTGAGCACTTCCTGTGGACAGACCAGCTATAAGCTCCCTGAGGTGAAGGGCAGAAACGCTTATTCCTTTCACCTTCCCCCCAGATGCTCTGTGGGACCCAAACAACACTGTGACATCCCTGGTCCAAGCTGGGCAGGCCCACCTACCGCCACAGGAACTCCCCAGCGGACACTCTCAGAGCCTGGTGGAGCTTCCCGACTCTCTCTGGCCTCCTCCCACCTCCCCGCTGCCAACCGCACTGACTCCAGTCTACACCTGCGGTCCCTTGCCCCACCCAGGCCCAGGGCTTCTCTGGAAGCTCCTTAGGGGCCCACCTGGTAGTCTGGCTCTAGCGGGCTGCCTTGAAAACCCTTCCCCCAGCCCCCTTTCCACATACACCCCCTGCACCTGCTGAACCAGAGCCTTGGGACAGGCCTGTGGGCCGCTGCCCTGACTCTCCTGCCGAATCGGGGCCTCCTGCTCCTTGCCCACGTATGCCACTGCAATCCAGCCTTCTACGGGCACCTCCTGCTCAGCATCCACGATGTCCATCTGCGGGGCGAGGGGCCATGGGTAGCGGGAGGAGGGGGAGGAAGCGGGATCGGGCACACAAGGGATGCAAGGCCAGGGTTTGGGAACTTGTTTGGAAAGAAGGGCATCTGAGCTGAGATTCTGGAAGCCGGAAGGCTGGGGGCCTGGGCAGCCTGGGGAAGCGGCGCTGGGCTGCCAGGGCTTGGTCCAGGATGGAGACTGGCTCTGGGTGCGGGGTCTACGGCGGCGCGGGGGCCATACGGCGCAGCGGCGCTCACCAGCAGCAGGCGGCCGCCCAGCGGGAGCGCGGGGTCGGCCTCGGGGCCCATGCGGACGCCCTCCAGCACCAGCGCGTCCTGCCGCGGCAGCCTCACGTCCACCCGCACGGCGCGGGCCCCGCCCCGCCCCGCCCCGGCCGCGGGCTCGCCGCCGTCCGCCGCGGCCCCCGGCCCGGCCAGGCCCAGCCAGAGCGGCAGCAGGGGCAGCAGCAGCAGCAGGGGCGACGGCGGCGGCGGAGGCGGCGGCGGCGGCGGCGACCTCAGCGCGGGGCGAACGGCGGGGCCCATGGCCGAACCGGCGAGCAGACGACACAGGGGCAGCCGGGGGTCCCGGGCGCGGGGGCAGCGGAGGGAGCGAGGTGGCGGCCGGCCGGGGCGGGGCGCCGGGAGGGGCGGGGCGCCGGGAGGGGCGGGGCCGGGGCCCGACGGGGCGGGGAGCCGGGGGCGGGGCCGGCGCCGGACGGGGCGGGGCGCCGGGAGGCGGGGTGGGCTCGCCGAGGCTCCCGCGCGCAGACCGGGCCGCGCGCGCCCCCTGGTGGCCGCGGAGCACACTGGCGCCGGCGGCCTCGGGGTTTGGAGCCGCGCGCAGCCCAGGCGGGAAGTCGGAGAGCAGGCGCTCCCAGCCTCGGTTGTCAGGTGGCGGAGACCAAAAGAAGGGAGACCGACGGAGAAAGTTGGAAGATAACTGGCGACTTGGGGGCGCGGAGACAAGATCTGGGCCGCAGAAGGGCAGCAGCAAGGAACTTCTGGGGGTCTGGACGCTGGCCCTTGGTCTGGAGCAGCCCGACGGTCACATGGCTGGCCTGGGCCTCCATCTCTCCACCAGACCGAGCTGCAGAGACTGGCCGGGCAGGCGGGCAGGGGCGGGGAGGGGGGAGATTGAGGAAAGGGTCGGTCCTGGAGGGGCAGAGAGAGGGACCAGAGACACCCGATAACACAGCTCCTCATTGGGGCCTAGAGGCTGGGTCTTCAGACCGGTCACTTTCCTGGGCTGTGAAACGGGCACGATAGAAGACCAGCACTGCCTCACCCTCAGCGAGTCATCTCTGATGCCCACTGGAATGTGGAAGTCCCACCGACCATCCTAAAACTCGTCCTTTTCTCCCAGGGGTTGCTGTTGCTGGGAGCTGGCTCAGTCAGAAAATTGGCCCTTTAAAAAAGTTGTATAGTGGTAAAAGGACAAAGGCCTGAGGAGTCTTGACACTCTTTTCCCCAGTATTTGATTATGAAAAACTTGAAGCATGCAGAAAAACTGAAAGACTTTTACAATGCAACCACCATCGCTGACCCATCAGGATGCTCCTGAAGAATAAGGTGGAGAGAACGTACAGCAGCCCAAAGTCAGACCAATAGGGCATCAAACACAGAAGCCAGAAACTGACCCGCACGCATACACATGGCTGTGTCAGAGGAAGCACTGCATTTGAGGGGAGGAGAGGAGAGAGGAGGAGAGGAGAGGAGGCAGTAGGATGGACTCTTTGATAAATCCTGCTAAGGGAATGGGTAACCATAAGGAAAAGAAATGAAATTAGACTCCCACTGCACATCATACACACACAAAAAATCAATTCCATGTAGAGCAAAGCCCTAAATATGAAAAATAATACCCTAAACACTTTTTAGAAAGAAACATAGGAGAATATCTTGGTTACTTCAAGGTCAAAGGAGATTTTTTTTCTTCCCACTTGATGGATATATAATTGACATACAGCACTGTATAAGTTTAAGGGCTACAGCATCATGATTTGACTTACATACATGATGAAATTATCATAATATGTTTAGTGAACATCCATCATCTCAAATAGACACAAAGTTAAACGGAAAAAAATTGTGATGATAACTCAGGATTTACTCTCAACAACTTTCATATGTAACATGCAGCAGTGTTAATTGTATTTATCACATTGTACAGTACATCCCTAGTACTTATATATCTTATAACTGGAAGTTTGTACCTTCTGACTGCCTTCATCCAATTCCCCCTCCCCCAGGAGAGATATCTCACTACACAGAAGCAGATTATAAGGGAAAAGATTGAAAAAATTCATCCACAATAGAATGAAAAACTCTGTTACTCCAAACATTGTAAGAAAGCAGCAGCGAAAGCTATCAGGTGGGGGAAGGCATTTGCAACCAGATAATTCATATGCAGACTATACAAATACATAGATACGGGCACAAGATACCAATAGGCATTTGACAAAAGAGGAAACAAGAATGAACAGTCAATAAATATGAAAAGATGTTCAACTTAATCATTAATCCAAAAGATACAAATTAAGGTCTCATGAGAGGTCAACTGGCAAAAATTTGAAGTCTGACAATGCCAAGCATTGATAGGCATGTGGAACAGTGGAATCTATATGCTGCTGATGGGCGTACAGCCTGGTGGTACTGGTACAGTACAGCCATATTGGTAATTATTGTACATCAAATAAAACTGAAGATGCATACTCAGGAATTCCACTCCTGGGTATACAGAATACTCTAGAATAGCGGTTCTCAACACAGCCTATACATTAGAATCATTTAAGGCTTTTCCTGAAAAGACTGATGCCCAACCTCTATTCCAAATCAACTGAGTCTTTAACTCTGGAGGTGGGGCCTTTGTTGCTGGAAATGATAAAAAGCTTGCACACCAGGTGACTCTGCTGGCTGAGAACCATTTCCTGGGCATGTGGAGAGCATCCCTATATGAACAGTAAAAGACTGAAAACAGCCCGACTCACCATCACTGAAGACAGAAGTCGTGGTATCTTCATGTGTAGCATACAATCAGTAGAGAAAAATGAATGGATTAGTTATGTGTATCATCATGGATAATTCTAACAGAATGTTTAGCTCGAAAAGCAAGTCTCCAAATAATGCATGCTATTTAAGTTCAAGAAATCAAGACTTGGGATTTCCCTGGTGGTCCAGTGGTTAAGACTCTGTGGTTCTACTGCAGGGGGCACAGGTCCCATCCCAGGTTGGGGTTAGGGTTAGAGCCAAAAAAAAAAAAAAAAAAAAATTACCATCTGATCCACTTCTGGGTATATCCAAAAGAATTGAAAGCAGGGACTCAAACAGATGTTTGTACACCAAAGTTCATAGCAGCATTATCCACGATAGCCAAAAGATGAAAACAGCTGTTACCAAACCACGTTCATTTTGCCTATCGCACAAGCTGAAACGCTGAGATGCTGAGGTTTGCAGCAAAGAGAGGGTTTATTCGTAAGGCAGCCAAGTGAGGAGATAGGAGAACAAGTCTCAAGTCTGCCTCCTTGAAGGCAAGAGGCTCAGGGTACTTATGGGATGAAAATAAAGCAGCAGGACAGTCTGAGGCGTGGGGAGCATGGGGAGCTTGGGGAAAGTTGATTGGGGAAAGGTGCAGTAATCTTCGTTCTGCGCAGGCGTAACTAAGCTACAGGTCTCCGCACATTCATAGCGTGATCACCCAACACGTGCCCAGTCACAGGGTCAGTGGTCCTATCCAATCTTTTTTTTTTTTTTAATTAATTTATTGGCTGTGTTGGGTCTTCGTTGCTGCACACGGGCTTTCTCTAGTTGTGGTGGGTGGGGGCTACTCTTCATTGCAGTGCACGGGCTTCTCACTGCGGTGGCTTCTCTTGTTGCAGAGCATTGGCTCCAGGTGCGCAGGCTTCAATAGTTGTGGCGCACGGGCTTAGTTGCTCCATGGCAATATGGGATCTTCCCAGCCCAGGGATCAAACCCATGTCCCCTGCATTGGCAGGTGGATTCTCAACCACTGTGCCACCAGGGAAGTGTCAGTCCTATCCAGTCTTAACCAGCTCAGCTAGAACTAGGCACAGCTGACGCTAAGTTTCTGGAAAACAACTCGGGCAAACATCCTATTGTTTAGACCACGTGCTGCTTGGAGGTTACACATCTTAAAACGCCCTTGATTAGTGAAGGCAGGTGAAATGGATTTGACTCATTACCCACAGTTTCCCAACTGAAATGTCCATTACTGGATAGATGGGTAAACAAATGTCAATATGTCCATATGATGGAATATTATTTAGTCATAAGTAGGAATGAGGTGCTGACATCCATCACAACGTGGAGGAACCCTGAAAACACTATGCTAAGTGAAAGTAGCCAGACACAAAAGGCCACTTGTTATTGTATGATGTGTCCGGAATGGGTAAATTCATAGAAGCGGAAAGCAGATCGGTGGCTGAGGGGAAGGAGAAATGATGAATGACCATTTCGTGGGTACGGGGTTTCCTTCTGGGGTGACGAAAATGTTTTAGAACTGGATAGAGTACTGGTTGTCCTACACTGGTTGTACTGAGTGAATGTACTCAATACCACTAACTTTTTTACTTTACAATGGTTCATTTTATGTTGTGTGAAACTCACCTCAATGGCAAAAAAACAAAAAACAAACTGCAAGACTGACTGTATTTTTAAGGAATGCATCCACTTGTAACAAAACTCTAAAAAAATGAAGCAAATGAGAAACACAAAGTTCAGCTCACCAGCATGCGATGCAATTGCGGAGAGGCACCCTGGGGCCCCAGTGGTCTCGGTGTTCTGCTTTTAAGTCACATGAGGGTTCGTTATATCATTCATCTTTGCATAGGTTACTGACATTCTTTTGTATGTAAGAAATCACTCTTCTTAAGTTGCAAAATGCCCTGTGGAGGCCCCTTGGTATCCATGGAGAGTCTTGCTTCTCTGAGATTCTGTGAATGACCCAGCCTGTCTGTCAGCCCCAATGACAAGGTTGCAAGGACACACCTTGGAATCAGCCAGGCCAGTGGCTCCACTGTCTCCCTATCCCTGTCCCACTACTTGCTCCCTACCCCCACCCCTGCCCCCAGGCAGGGGGTCCTCCTCGCTGTCCCCCAACACACACACACACACCTCTACCACATGCAGCTCCTAGTTCACACCCATCCTTCACCTAGAACACATCTCTGCTTCCCCACAAATGTCCACATCCTGGCCTTCCACCAGCGGGAGCCTGAGGGCTGCTGTAAACTTGGTGACCGACCAGAGTTACCCTGCAGTCTGTCCTCCCACGGGGTAACCTGGTGATCCTGGAAGAGACAAAGACTTGAGGATATAGTCCCAACACGGGAGGGTGTAGCCCAGGCCAGGCCAGCCCAGCCCAGGTCCTTCTGGGAGAGTGAGCCAGGAACAGAGGCGGCAAAGGCCTAGAGATTGACTGCAGGGAGGTGAATGCCCAGAGAGGCCCTGCTTGGGAGCGGAGCATCTAAAGACAGAAGACCACAGGGAAGGAAGGGATGCCAGCTGGGGGAGGAGGTAGGTCACGGGGCCTGGTGCTGACCCTCAGGCCACTCTAGTCCCAGGGATGGATGGACAAGATGCTCAGTCCTGTGGGCCCCTCCAGAGGAGTCAGAGCCCCAAATCCCAGCTTGCTTCACTTCTGGGGCAGGGTAGGGAGCCGCTAGGGACAGAGCTGTCACTTTCTCACCGTGTGCCTCCAGGCAAGCTGCTTCCCTTTTCTTGGCCTGTGTCCCCAAATGGGAGTTGGAGGAAACAAGTGCAGGGTTGGGGGAGGGGTCCTTTCATCAGGCATGCTGTGATTCCAAGTGGTTTGTGTCTTGGAATACAAGGTTTCCTGGCCCCGGGCTGGCCTGTGAACTGTGTGGAGGAAGCCCCATGCCCCCCATCCTCCCTCACCCCTCCTCTAAAGTTGCAAGGGGACACAGGAGGAAATGAAGCTGTTAATGAAACTGTGAAGCATGGGGTGCCTTACCCCAAGCACTAATGGCGCAGGGGCAGGGAAATGGTTGAGACTTGGTTCCAGGAACAGGGTGTGTGGTGAGACTGGCACGAGCCCAGGGCTGCTCTTCCCTCTGCTGTGAAATGAATTCTTCAGTGTGATTCCAGGCTGTGCATAAAATGGGCAAGCGTCTCGAGGCCACGGATGGTGGTGCTGGCAGAAGGATGAAGGGCAGGGAAGGCAAATCCGTGTTCAGAATACAAGGCGACTCCGGGGAGCCTGAACCCTGGCCCCTGTGATGGAGGAGCGCCAATGTGATGGAGCTGCCACCAGGTGGCGGGCTAGTTCCCAGGGCCACCCCGGGGCCCAGTGTGGGTCTCTGCTGTTTTTACAAAGGGGCCTTGAGGAAAGTAAAGCCTTGCTCCTAGGAACGCACCACCCAGGGGGTGTGAACTAAAAATGCTGTGGCCTACCGTATCAGTAAACAAAGGATGTCGCAGCCATCAAGCCACCACATTACAGCTACCCCGCTGGTAAGCCCTGAGGGAACTCAAGATGAGAAAACACAGGATGCTGGCCCCATGTAGCTGTGGTGCATATCAAAGGAAAGAGTTCAGTGAGCCCAGACTCTTGCATCTTCCCATACACAGAAAAGCGCTAAAGTCCTTAACTTGAGATGTCTGGTTTTCTTTCATTAACAGGAATCTTTTGATGTTCCAACTACCTGGACTTTGTTGCAAAATTTCCTATATATCCTGGCTTCCCCCTGCTTCCTCTTTGGAACAGTTTCTCAGAGTTATCTGAGATGCTGTGTCCCGGGCTTAAGTCCTCAGATTTGGCCACCAAATAAAATGTAACTTTTAGGTGGTGCTTTTTTTTTTTTTTTCACTCAACAGTGTCTTCAAGCCCAGGTGCAACAAGAGACGGCTAGGCTGGTGGGGGGGCTGTATTATCAGAACTCAGTGGTCCCTGAGATCTCTGCACCTTCTGGGCATGAGCCCCGGAACACACAACAAATCATCTAGGGACGTCCCTGGTGGTCCAGTGGGTAAAACTCCAGGCTCCCAATGCAGGGGGCCCAGGTTCGATCCCTGGTCGGAGAACTAGATCCCACGTGCATGCCGCAAGAAGCCACAACTAAAGATCCCGCGCCCCGTAACGAAGACCCAGGCCAGCCTAAATAAGTAAATATTTAAAAACAAATCATCTTAGAAAAATCTTAGACTGGCCTTTGGTTGCCTGCTTTCATCACCACCTACCTCCGCTCACCCAGACACCCGGCAAGGGGTGATGACTCACCCGAGATCACACAGGGCAAGTGCAGAGAAGCAGTGTAACGGCTGTGTGGTGAGAGGAGGGGCTGCAGAGTGAAGGGGCGTCAGGGTGGTCAGGGGGCATCCTCAGGGGGCAGAGCGAGTGTTAGGTCATGCCCACAAATGGGTGTCGACCGCCTGCGGGGTTCTGGGCACTGGGCATTTAGCCCCGACCATGACCAGCAATGACTCCTGACCTTGAGGATAGATGGTCAACCACGACCATGTACTTCAGACCATGGTAAGTGCCATCTGAAGGAGATCAAATAGCATTAGAGAGTGACTGGGGCTGGTGGCTGTTTCAGCTTCAGTGCCAGGGAAAGTAGGCCTCTCCAAGAGCGGGGCGGTGAGGGTTAGATCTGAGTGGCAAAAATATCTGGGGGAAGAAGCAGGGAGTTCAGGTAAAACAGCCAACCCGGTTACTATGTTCCAGGTACAGTTCAAGTGAATTGCATGAACTAGCTCATTTAATCCCATCACCATCACATGAGGTAGTAAGATGGCCATCTTACTGCCATCTGACGGAAGGGAAATGGAGGCACAGAGGTCAAGGAGCCCTGGTCAGTGATGGACCCTGGACCTGAACCAGGTAGTCTGGCTGCAGAGTCGGTGGGCTCACCCTAAGCCACTCTCCTTCTCCAAGGTTCTGGCAGGGAATGAACAAGTCTGCTGTAGAATCTGGATTCTGCCCTAGATGCAGGGGGTGTGGGTAGAAATGACAACTCACTCCTTCCAAGGGAAGCCTCCAGGCTGGTGCCAGTTAGTGCCAGAGCCGGGTTAGGGTCTCCAGCACCCCTCCTGTCCTCCCCTCCCCTCCTCTCCCCTCCCACCTCTCCCCTCCAGGAGCCCTGAAATGCCCGCTCCCTGCCCCCAGCCTCTTGGTTCACAGCTAACTGGGCCACCTCATTCTAAAAGGATTTGACTCCTAGAGACAACTGGAGACTGGTGAGAAAGGGCTTAGGGATTAGACAGCGATACCCGGGAAGGTAAGGGACTTAATTAGGGGGGTTCGGGTGTGGGAAGTGGGGCGGGGAGAGGATTTGTGTCTTCACAAAGCCAGGGTGGACTGCGGAAGTGAGGAGGAAGTGGGCTCCTGGGGAGGAGCCAGACGGGCTTGGTTTCTCCCGCTCTGTTGTGCCTTCAGAAGTAACACATAATAGATTATAGTACTGATAATCCCTCCCATTTGTGCACTCACCCCTTTTGCAGCCATTATTTCACTTGGAATTCTCACCGCAGCCCTGGGAGAGAGGTAAGGATTATTTTTCTCCCCAGGTGACAGGCACCCAGAGAAGGCAGATGACTGCCACCGGAGGAGCTGGGGTATGGCTGCAGGCCTCCTGGCTCCTGGTCCGGGTGTGCTGCCTCTGCTCTCACAGCATCAGTGCAGGCGGAGAGGCAAGAGCCGGGGGTCAAGAAGCTGCAGCAGAAGTCATCGGCAACTCAGGCTGCCGCCTCCCGGACAGAAGTCCCTGAAGACGCTTGGCCTCCTTATTTGGGGGAGGAGGGGAGGGTCAGTAGGGAAAGCAGGAGGGAGCACAAACCATAAGGGAATAGATGGGTTCCCATCCTGTATTCCGGGCCGCCGGGCAGGGCCGCGGCTGGAACCCGAGAGGCCTGCAAAGAGGGCTCCTTATCCCGCCCCTCCCCTACGTAACCCCCTCCCCCCAAGGGAGATCCTCGTGTGGCCCTCCAGCCTACAAAGGCACTCTCATCCGCGGTCTGAACGTACCCCGGCGGATATTCTACTCTTGTTCCGTACCGAGGATGTCCAGGCCCGAGAAGGAGAGGACACCCCCCCCCCCCCCCCCGAGCTCAAGGATCTCAGAACAGCCCCTCCCCACGGCTCAAAGGTCCTTCCTGACACCTGGCCCTCCTACATCCATGTGCCCCCAAGCCCTGCCTCTATCTGGCCCCCACTCCCCCCTCCCTTCTCCACAGCCTGATCTCAGTCTGGGCATTGCCCCCCCAATACTGTAAACTCCCCGAGGGCATTTTTTTACTCTGTGATTAGCGCAGCGTTCAGGTAAATATATGCCGAACGAATGAATGAAGGCATGAATGAATGAATGAATGGTCTCCAGGGCTCCCGCTCCGTCCAGTCTGGCCGACTCCTGCTTAGCCATCGGGTCTCTGGGGAACCCAGGATGCCCCTGCCCCCTGACTGGACAGGGACCCTCCCCTCTGCACCCCCTGTGGCAGCACTGGCCGCTCCGTACTGGGTGGCCTGTTGCCTTGGCTGTCTCCCTGTGGACTGGGAACTCCTGGAGGGCAGGGCCTGGCCAGCCTCTTCCTCTGAGGTGGCCCCATGCCTGGCCCCATGCCTGCTGCATAAGTGCTGGTGGAGCAAAGGCATGAAAGGTGCTCTGGCTTTGAGCTCCACTCAGGAGTCAAAGCTTGTGCAGCGTGGATTGGGGCGGGGGGGGGGGGGGGGTCGGGCAGGCACAGGTATGAGTCCATCATTACAGCTTCCTCTTTCTGCTGTTGTCACCTCCACTGTCTGGGCCCTGTAGTCCCAGCCGGCGCAGAGTTCTTTATTTCTTCCCCACTTTGTCGGAAAAAGACCTGATGCAGCACGTGGCAGGGCCGGGAGGAGGCTCAGAGTCAGGGCCTTTCTTTACGGCCGCCCACAAGCACAAGGGCTTTCCAGAGAGTTCCAGCTGTCCTGGCCTCCTAGAAGTAGAGTGTTTCACAAATATTTGTTGAAGGGTTTAAAGGACTGCTCTCTCCGACTCTCAAATCCCCGTGCCAGTCTCTGTACCACCCCTTCCCTGTTGGCACCACAGAATCAGAGGGCAGGGCACCCTGGGGCCTCTGACCTCCTGGTCAATGCCTTTGTTTTAGAGAAAAGTCATTCAAGGCCCAGGTCGAGGGCAGATGGCCCCGAGGAGGCCCCCTGCTGAAGAGTCACCACAGCACATTCACTCAAGAATGTGGTCTGAAGCCCAGGCTCTGGACTCCCAGTCCCGTGTTCCTGCCTACGCCCAGAGCCGCCTCCCAGAGGAATCTCAAGCCCCGGGCACTACCTCCCAAGACTAGAACTGTTATCCCACATGCCCCCTAAATCTCTGGGTTCCAGCAGCCTTCTTTCAGCTGTCCACCTGCCATGCCAGGCAGGTATACTCAGAGCAGCACACCCATCACAGAGCTGGCAAATGGCAGGGCCTGGATCTCACCTCAGGCCTGCCTGACCTGCGAGGCTGGGCTCTTTCTGTTGGGCCAGGCTGTTGCCTAACAGTCACCACTACAACACAGAGCAGTCAGTGTCAAGGCCAGGAGAGAGGGGCTACTGGTTGGCAGAGGTCATGCTGGATTCTGTGGATCAGGGAGAGTTCCTGGAAGCAGCACTGGACCAGGTTTTGAAGGCCAGGGAGGATCTGGCAGGAGGAAACCAGAGAGGGAGGCAGTGCTGAAGAGGCAGGAGGACAGATGTGCATCTGAGGAACAGCAGGGAGCTTCTCTGACTGAAATGAAAGTGTGTGGTGGGGAGGAGCAGCGGTCAAGGCCACAGGGATGCCGAGGTGGGCCTTGAATGCAAGTCAGTGAGGTTGGACTGACTCCTGAAGGAACTAGGGAGCCATTGCAGGTTCTTGAGCAGGGGAGCAGCATACCTAGCAGGGAGGGAGAATAGCCAGACGGAGATTAGGGGATAGAGGAAAGGTGGGGTTGTGGAGGAGGGAATCTCTCTTAGTAACCAGCTTGGAGGAGTTTTATTATAGATAATAAATACATATAAATAAAAATAAATAAATAAATAAAATCCACTCTACTCAATGATCTGTAGTGACCTAATGGGAAGGAAATCTAAAAAAGAGTGAATATACGTATGTATAACTGATTCACTGATTCTTGTAGACTACAAAGTACTGAACCAACATCTGCTGTACAGCAGAAACTGACACAACATTGTAAAGCAACTATACTCCAATAAAAATTAATTAAAAAATTAAAAACAAACAAACAAAATATGTAACCTAGATTTTGATTCTAGGATTTATGTGGTCAGATTAGCTGTTGCATAGTGAGCTGGAGATAGGTAAGAAGGACCTGGGAAGGGCAGACTGGAGGAAGGGTACTTCATTTAGGCCTTTATGGTGGGTAAATCCAGATTCCTTGGGAGAAGGGGCCTGGTTGGGACTGGAGACAATTTCCTGCTGGGTGCATGTTTTCCTTGTGCTTTTCTGGGCAGCATCCCCAGGCAGCTCCCAGGCTGGTCTACACCCCATCCTGTGGGCACCTGGGAGCACTTGGCCCAGAAGCCGGAGACCTGGGTTCAAATCACACCTACAGGCACTCTTACGTGACCACCGCTCTCCCTCAGATTCCTCAAGAAGTCACCTGATCTACCTACCTTAGAGGGTCACCATAGGCTTAACTGACAAGCTGGTCTGAAAGAGTCTTGTAGACTACAAAGTACTGAACCAACATCAGCAGTTGTTCTATTTTCCTTTGAGTAGCTCTCACTGAAAAGAACATTTTGCCCATGGAAGGATCTTAAGGAAAGATCTCACCCAGGCCCGCAGCAAGGAAGGCAGCCGTGCTCTGCCCTGAGCCAAAGCCACCGATGGGTCTGTAATGAGGGCAGGACTGCTAGGACTGCCTGCAAACACTTTGCAGGGGTGGGCGTGGGGGCCTCTCAGCCACCAGGCTGGACCCAAGACCCTCACTCTCTGCTCGGCTGCAGACCTCCCCAGCCGAGGCCACGCCAGGTGCAGAGCAAAGTCCTCCCAAGCATCCTTAATGGGCCTGCTGTAGCCTGCCTCTGCCTTGTAACCCAGAGAGCCCGGGCAGCCTGCTTTCTACTCTCCTGGAAACCTGAGTGCCGACGTGGCAGGGGTGCCACTCTGGGAGGTGTGATGCTCACATGCTCCTGGGCCTCGCTTTGCGTGAATTCCAGGCAGCAAGGGGAGGGCGCGACTCAGTGCCTTCCGTGGGCCAGGCAGCAGGCAAAGCTCTCCACATCTGTCATGCCACTAACCACTTTGGGCAGGTCATCGCCTCTTTCGGCCTCAGTTTCCACGGCTGTTAAGTGAGGTGAGCTGCTTGACCCCTGAATGATCTATGTTTAAGTCTCCTTCCCAGAGCTTCCCCAGCACCCAGCTCTGTGCCTACAGGAGTGTTCCTTGCACTCATTCATTCAGCATTCATTTACTGAGCAGCCACTGTGTATGGGATGCTGTGCTGGGAGGAGGGGGCTTGTGGAGATTCAGGGGCGAGTAAAACAGGGTCTGTGCCCAAGGACCTCAAGGTCTAGCAGGGCAAGTGCTCCTAGGCAAGGCCATGTCAAGGTCCTGCAAGTCCTCCCGGCTCACTCCTTCTCTCCCCTCTCCCCTGGTTGCAGCCCCGCTTCCCACCTCCCACCAAAACTTTGCTTGTGCCATTATTCCAGCATGGAATGAATCTCCTTTCCGTTTCCTTCCCAGCCCAGATTTTTAGGGCCCAGTCCAACGCCACTCCCTCCATGAAGCCTTCTAGGATTCTTCCAACCCAAAGCGAATCCTTCCCCCTTTAAGCTCCCAGGCCCTTGCTGGCTCTCTTTGGGACATTTATCTCATCCTTGTATTCTAGTTGATGGTGCCTGTGTCTTACCTTTGGGAGTGCAGGATGGCATCTGACTCATTTCAGGATCCCCAGAACAGCGCCTGGGGCCTGGCATGCAGTAGGAGGAAAGAATGGCCAAGGCATGTGACCAGCTGCTACCCTGGAGGTAGGATTAGAGTTGGGGGAGGGGGGAACCCAGACAGAGGGGGAAGGCAGATGAGCTCGGAAAGTAGGAAATGGCTTCGTTGTATGGGGCAGGGGCACGGCAGGCACGACAGTCAGACAGCATCTGTCCCACAAGCCAGACTTGCAGCTACACGGGAACCCACAGCTCCCGCCCCTGGGTGCGAGCGGGGAAAGCAGATAAGCTGATAGCAGGCCCGCTTTCACTGGGCCACTGCTTTCACTGGGCCACTGCTTTCACTGTGGCTTCCTTCATGTCCACCCTGCATACCCAGCCCGAGGCCGAAGCCTGGGCAGGCAGGCAGCAAAGGGAGGCCGTGCAGAGTGGACTAGGGAGGGGTCACAGAGAGGAGCCCTGTGCGAGGCACTGCCCTGAGTGAATTACGTGCCTTGGCTTGCGTTATCCGCTCAAGCTGACTCAAGGTCCAGATCATCCCAATCCACTTTAGTGAGTGAAGAAGCTTGGATTCAGAGATGTGAATGTGCTCCCCGAAGTCTCATAAAATGAAGGGGAAGATTTAGGATCCAAACCCAGGTCTTCTGATTCCCAGAGAGGAAGCACTCCTCACTGCCCGCTGAGGGTGCCAGCACCCTAGGAGCCTCTCCGAGAGCTGAGAAGGTCAGAAGCAGAGGACATCTCTCCCCTGGGTGGGGAGATGGGGTCTGGGCTTCCTTACCCCCTCAGCCTGTCTGCCCTGCAGGTGGAGGGGAAAGGCTGTGAACACTGAAAGGCCCCAAGCTGGGTTGGCAGCAGTGGTCCAAAATCCATGGCAGAACCGGAGGAGGGCAGGGGCCCCAGAGAGAAAGGGCCAACGTCCCTGTCCTGGAGGCAGGGCGATGGCTAGACTTAGGGGACCTGGCCCCCTACAGAGGCATCAGTCAAGCTCCCACCCGTGTTGGAGGGAGAGGTTCTGCACCGTGGCGACCCGATCTTAGAAGAGCTCATTAGATAGCACCTGGATGGGGACGCTAAGGCCCAGAGAGCTCAGGTGTCTCCTCCAAGGTCACACTGTGAGCTAAGGGTAAATTGGGGACTGGAACCCAGACTTCCTGTCCTCCTGATGTCCACCGACCTCGGCCAGGGGTCGCCTCCTGCCCAGGTCCCCGCTTCAGGAGGGCGGAGAGGGCCCGCGTCAGATGCTCCTGCGCCCAGCGCATCTCTCCCTACTCCGCCCCTTGGGATCCTTTAAGAGGCGGGGCTTCGCTGCCACCCGCGGCCCGGGCAAAAGGCTGGGACTTCACTCCGGCAGCGGAGAACGTGTCGGTGCTCCATCTGCTGCCGCAGCCGCCGCGCCCCGAGCCTGAGCCGCGATGAGCGGCAGAGTCGGAGATCTGAGCCCCAAGCAGAAGGAGGCACTGGCCAAGGTGAGCGCTCATCCCGGCCCGGCCCGGCCCGGCCTCGGGGCGCTGGCCCCCATCCTCCGGCGGCAGCGGGCTGGGCAGGGGCTGGCTGGGGTGCGAGCGCGGGTCCGCGGCGGGCGGCGCAGGCAGCGGCAGCCGCCGCACGGGGCAGCCCGCGGCCGCCCCCTCCCTCTCTCCTTCCGCCTGCCGAGGGGACCCCGGGGGAAGTTCGGCCGCCCCGGCCCCAGCCCCGAGCGAGCCCTTGGCGCTGCCGCCTGGGAAGAAGTGGTTGCTTGGAAGCCCACGGAGGCAGCAGAGGGCACAAAGGCAACGTTCATTCCCGGCACTGGCAGCCGGGCCCTGGGGGCAGAGGCAGGGCCCCAGGCTTCCTCCCATTTCCGGGAGGTTTTCCTCGTGCAGGGGCAGTGGCACGATGCAAAGGGCCGGAGGGTTCCGGGAGACTTGGAGGGCTCCTGCTCTGGCACCAAGTCTCTCTGCGACCTTGGGCAAAATCGGTCCTTCTCTGTTGGCTCTTTGAGGAAAGGAATTGAGGAGGTTGGACCAGATGATGTGGAAGGGAGCACCTTCAAGTGCAAAGCCTAGGATCCTACCGGTGAATGACTGGGTTGGGGTTAGTTTGAGCTGAGACCACCCCCTCCACCCTGTCGTGCAACCCAGGCCCCCCGGGCTGGGGACTTGGGCTGATGCTCTTCAGGAGGCAAGGAGGTAAGCCTGGCTTTGCCTTGGTGCCTGGGCACAGGAAGGGGCAACAGTTCCAGAGCTGGACCCTCTCCCACCAGCTGGATCTCCCCTGGTGCCCTTGGGGAGAGAGGGAAGGTTGGCTGTTCTTGGCCGATTGACTGCATCCAGTCTTAAGGTTTGGAGGCTCCACCGCAGTTTTCCATTGCTGGGAAAGTGGTGGGGGGGGGGCAGTGGCAGGAGTCTTCCACCATGCTAGTGGGCCGGGGCACCAGCCCCATGAAGGCATTGCCCCAGCCTGGGCCTCCCCATCCCAGGGAGGCCGGGTAGGGAGGTTTCAGATTTTACTGCTGACCTGCAGGGGAAGTCAGGCAGAGAAGGGATTAGGTGGTGATTAAACTAGAAATCAGGGGCTGGGTAGGGTCCTTGGTAAGGGGTGGCTTCATGCCAGTTTCCCTGGGGGTCTGGGAGCTGTTTGGGGGATGGGATGGTTTGAGTCCCTGGCTGACCTAGGCAAGGGGCAGGGGTGGCGGGTCCTCATTGGTCCCATCTGTGGTTGCCCCGCAGGTCAGTGACTAGGGAAAGGTGAGTGGCTGGGAGCAGGAGGCTTGGGGACAGCACAGCATGTGGGGGCGTGCTGACCTACAGGGTAGTGAGCAGCTGGAGGCGGGCGTGGCCATCCTTGGGGTCACTGGCCAGCTCTCTCGTGTGGCAATTCCCTGCACTTTCCCCCGTCATGGCTTCTGGCTGGAGCTGTTCCCTCCACCTACATCGCCCTCCTTCCTCCTCCTGCTGCCTTTGGAGTCCTTCAAGCCCAGCTCAAATGCCATTTTTTAATATGAAGTCATGTGAGACCACCCTCTTTCTGGCCCGGGTCATAATCAAACTCTTCCTTCCCTCTGCTCCCCGGGCACATTGCTCACCGTTCCATTACAAAGGGGGCAGACCATGGCGGAGAGAGTGCGTGCTGTGGCCTGGGACAGACCCGGGTCTGCATCCCAGCTCTGCTGATTACTAGCTGTTGACCTTGGGTATGTTGCTTAGCCTCTCTGAGCTCTAATTCCTTCATCTGTAAAATGGGAGCAGTAACACCTCTAGGGACTCTGAGTGAAGAGTGAATAAGTGCCGAGGTCGGTGCTGGGCGCATGAGGAGAGCTTGGCAAACTGACGCTCTTACTGTGGCGCACCCCCGAGTGCCTGCTGTGGCAGTTAGCTGGGGATGTGTCTGCCCGCCCACCACACTGGAGCGTGTGAGTGCACACGGCCAGGCAGGGGCAGCCTCTTACTCCCGTCCCACACCTCCTCCTGCTACCCGGCTCCCACCAGCACGACCAACAGCGCGTCTCACGTCACCCAGGTGCTCAGCCAGTGTCTGCAGAGTTGACCCATGTTGAGCAGGGGTCCAGCAAAAGCCTCTATGGAGAGCCCCGGGCAGAGGGTGGTCAGGGTGGGACCTGCCACTCACCCAGCTGCCTCTCCCTACAGTTTCGGGAGAATGTCCAGGACGTGCTGCCTACCCTGCCGAACCCAGATGACTATTTTGTCCTGCGCTGGCTCCGAGGTGAGGGAAGAGGGGCTGCGGGAGGCTGGGGCAGGGGCTTGTTCTGGGTAACAGAGTGGCACCCTCTGGAAACCCTGCCCCTGGCAATCTCAGAATCTGGAGTATTCAACCTTTACAACCAAAGCGTTCTTGGCAATTATATAACCTCAACCCTCCTATTGGATAAATAACGACACTGAGGCTCAAAGAGGTGACGTGACTTGTCCCAAGTCACACAGTGTTGAGCTGCAGGCAGGGAGGGGACTAGAGCCCAAGTCGACTGACTCCCAGCCCAATGCCCTTTCCATCTGCTCTGCTGATGGATGTGGGGAAGCAGGTTGAGGAAAAGCCGAGAGAGGCCCCAAGCTTGTGGGAAGTTGCAGGCAGAGCCGAGTTTAGAACCAGAGTCCTGGCCCGTGGCAGAGGCTGGCCCCCTCTGTGGCCGCCTGCTGCCCACAGTTCAGGGAGCTTGAAGGAGGGGCAGAGTGAATCGGGAACATGGGGGGTGGGGGAGGGGTTCAGCCCGACCTAGGTTAACAAAACTCCCTTCACGCCACCGTCTGGCTCCAGGGCCCTGAGACCTATTCCAGCTCTGCCCTGGCCTGGCTGTAGTACCTGGTCCAGGGGTCAACGTCTGTCCTAGGCTCCTCTCTGGGAGAGCCTGATGAGACAGGGTGTCCTGCCTGTGGCAAGATGGGACATGACAGTGCTCACAGGCGTAGCATTACATAGCATGTGATGCAATGTATACGTTTCTACTAGCATCAGGGTCAAACTCAACCCCGTGCTCCAACTCCTGAAATCTTTTCTTTCTTCTCCTCTCCTGTGATTCAAGTCATGTTCCGCCCTCTGGTTCTTGTGACACACTTTTTTTTCTTCTTTTTAGAAACTTTATTGCCAGGCATAGAAACAATAGAGAATATTCCTCTGTGTTGGATTAGCAGAGATTAAATCATGATACAGAATCATAGCCCCAAATATTAAAGTGCAAGTCATGGCTGTTACTTATTCATAGACACAGACACACACATACATACCCTGCGAGTCTTGGGACAGGTGAAGGGATGCATTTTCCTTTTCTGTACAGAAACTGAATAGAGCTGGCACGCTCTTGAGAGGCTGCTAGCAGGCCCCCCAGGGCAGGTGCTGCCAGGAGAGCCACGTGGGGCCCTGTGTGCCTCTGAAAGTGCCCCTTGCCCTTTTCCCCGCCAAAAAGCTGTGGACTCTGCCCCCACCCCCCGCCCCACGCCCACTCAGACAGGGTGGAGGGGCAGCGAGGGGGGCGGCTGTGGATTCAGTCCAGAGCCGAGGATATTTTGGCTCAGCTTTTACTGAAGGGCTGTAGCTAGAAGGGGGCGTGTGGGGAGAGTGGGCAGACAGCGCCGCGTTAAAGGGCCAGCTGCGAGATGATCAGACAAACTACCCAGCTACCGTGAGCTGGGGGAAGTGTGGTTTCAGAGAGCTGTTGAGCTGAACAGCATCGCGGCTCTCTTTTTATCTGAGAGAAGGCCGGCCTGGGGCCCTGGTTTCCCAGGCACCCCAACTCCCCAGTCCCGGGATAACCCTTCTGTCTGCAGCAACATAGAAGAGTGCAGTCATCCTCATTTGCCAGATGAGAAAACTGAGGCACAGGGAGGAGAGGGCGCTTACCTGAGGGCACACAGCTAACGCGAAGCAGAATCAGGGCAGAAACCTAGGGCCCCTGATTCCCAGGCCAGCGTCCTCTCCAGGAAGCCACAGCTGCCTCCTGAAGCCAAGCTCTGCCTCTTCAAACCGAAGAAGCACCTCCTCGGCACTTTTGTGCCTCACATTTCCCTGGGCAGGAGCTCAGGCCTGGTCAGACTCTACTGTGAATATCAATTAGGGTTTTTGTCCCCTTGCTCTTCTTTTCTTTTCTTTCTTGGTTTTTTTTTTTTTTTTTGCCCTGACTTGCAGCTTGCAGGATCTTAGTTCCCTGACCAGAGGTCGAACCCAGGCCCTTGGCCGTGAAAGTCCTAACCAGGGAATTCCCCTGTTTTCCTTTTTTTTTTTTTTTTAAACCTTTTCTCTTTCTCCTTTTCATTCTAAAGGAAACATTTGCAAGGCACATGCCAGCCGAATGTCTTTCTCTAACCCTGGTATGAGTGAGCTCTGGGTTCCTGCCTTTCCCCCTTCCCCCAACGTGGGCTTGGTTTTCTGCTGACCCCCCGGGCCTGCCAAGGGTAGGCACACAACTCCCTGCCTCCCCCTGACTGGGCCTGAGCTCTGGGCACCCCAGGGAGGAGGCTCAGATGGCAAGATAAAAAGAGGAGGTGGAGAAAACCTGTGAGCCCGGCAGAGCAGGTCTGAGTTTCTTCGTTTTCCAGGACTCGGAAGTGATGAAAGAAGAACCCAGGATGGCTGCCCCCAGGCCAGCCTCTCTGGCAGTGCCCTGAGCCATGCTTTGAGCTGCCCCTGACCAGGGCGACAGGAGCCCTGGAGAGGCCTGACCCAGCTGGCCTGGGGAGGCATCAGGCCGGTACTGCCAGGGGCTATGGTAACTCGGGGAGGGCCCTGGAAGACCCTGGATGATGGAGCTCAGCAGCTGAGGGTTAACTGGAGAGCCTCCCTGAGATAAGCAGGTCGCAGTTTGTCACAACTCCGGTTCCCTAGGAAGATGACTCTCCTCACAGTTGGGGGTATCCCTCCCATGGAGGATTCCCACTTTCAGGTCCAGCCTGGCTCCCCCATCATGATAGCATGGTGCCTTGCATCTTCCAAGTGTTTCTAGCTCATTGGATGATTCGGCCAGAGTTGTGCAGTATCTTGTCCAAGGTCAAACGCAGAGAAGGTAGAAGGGCTGAGATGCAAACCCAGATTATATTCCTCTGAAAGCTGCCCCCTGCTGCCACGATGGCATGTGAGGGGTGACCATGAGAAGGAACTTCCTAAGAGGGAAGGCTGCTCATTTCTGCAAACATGTGTCTAGCGCACATGACAGGACACGGCATTGGTCAAATCTCTTGTTGCATCCTTTGGGCGCAGGAGGGTGGACTGCATTTCAGGGCAGCAGAACCAGGGAATGTGCTCAGCCACTCCCAGAGAGCAGTGATTAAGGGGCCATGACAGTCCAGAGAGCAGCCTGTCTGGCCCAGGTTCCAGGGCTGTCAGCATATCTGGATGTCAGTCGGACCCACAGAGGACATACAGCTGGGAGGGACAGTTCATAAGTCAGATGGGAAAACTGGTCAGAATCTGGATCTCAGAAACTCTTTAAAAGATGAAATGCAGGGACTTCCTAGGTGGCGCAGTGGTTACGAATCTGCCTGCCAATGCAGGGAACGTGGGTTCGATCCCTGCTCCAGGAAGATCCCACATGCCGCAGAGCAACTAAGGCCGTGCGCCACAACTATTGAGGCTGTGCTCTAGAGCCCGGGAGCCACAACTGCTGAAGCCCATGTGCCTAGAGCCTGTGCTCCGCAACAAGAGAAGCCACCTCAATGAGGAGTCTGCACACCACAATAAAGAGTAGCCCCCACTTGCAGCAACTAGACAAAGGCCGTGTGCAGCAACAAAGACGCAGTGGAGCCAATAAATAAATACATGAATTTATTAAAAAAAAAAGGTGAAATGCAGCTGACCATAACAAGATGAAATATGACAAGGAAAGATCCAGAAAACCACCTCTCAACCTGTAGAGGCTTCACAGCAGCGCAGGTGAAAAGGATTTGGGTGTTTCAGTTGACTGTAAGCTTCACCTGAGTTAAGGGCCTGGTCTGTTGCCAAGAAAGTTCTTAGGCTTGATTGGAGGATAGGCAACACCTGTGCTCTGGACCACACACTTCAAGAGGGGCGCTGGCAAACTGGAAGATATCCAAAGGGAATTTGGTGGACTTGAAAGCAAGCTGTGAAGGATGGCTAAAGGATCCTCGGGTGGGCAGCACGATAGCAGGGGGCACTCAGGGTGGCAGCACAGAATTTGCCAGTATTGGGAAGGCGGTCATGTGGCGGGGGAAGCCCCCCCCGCCCCCCCCGAGTGTAAGGGCCTCTGCTCAGTACAGCACTGAGGGCCGAGTGCAAATGGCAGCTCGGATTGTTTGGGAGCAGGTGGCCCTGGGGGGCAGGCAGGCCTTTGTGTTCGAGCTTGTGCAGAACAGCATGTCGGAGTTTGTGCATGACGTAGAGTTGACCCAGGTGACCTCTAATTCTGAAACTTTCAGGGAACCCTGGGAGAAGGAGGGCCCTCTGCATCCCTCTGGGGGATGGCAAGGTTTTTGAGGACATGGCAAGGTTGACTGGAGGCTCATCACCGCCCCCATCCTACTGGAATGTTCTGCCAGACTGAGAAGAGATAAGACCCTTCACCTGATTGCATCCACTAGGGTGACACTCTTTTGACCTTGAACTTGCAATGTTGCCCCCACCTGCCCTGAACCTTGACCTGCTCTCCCCACAGGCCCAGAGGCCTTGGTGCTCCCAAAACCCTCCGTGAACATCCTCACATTAGCTACTGCAGGTGGGATGATCTAAGAGTCAGCGGGGGCCCCAGTACAGGAGCAGGGAAATCTTCCTGTCCTTGGCACCTAGGCTACTAGCCTAACCCTGACCATATTTCTGTATTCCAGCAAGAAGCTTCGACCTGCAGAAGTCGGAGGCCATGCTCCGGAAGGTGAGATCCATTTGGCTCCAGACCCCACAGTTGCCTCCACTCCTGCCCATCAGAATTACACTATGCTTGGACTTCTGTCCAGCCCCCTCCCGCCCCGATCACAGCCTGTGGCTTATGTGACATATCTGAGTATTAGCCGATCCGTACTGCCTTATCCTCTGGGACAAAGTGCATTCCCTTCCCTGGAAACAGAGCTTTCACAGTTCTGGGCCAGCCAGGAATTATCACCTGTTCTGCTGAGACCTCTGAAACGGGCACTTCCTTCTTTTCCATTCCTGCCGGCTGCCTTCTCGTGACTTACCTGCGGTCTGGTGGTCTGTTCATGCTGTCACCCATTGCTAGATGCCTTTTAAGGACCACCTCCTCCCCTGCCCCACTTTTTTAAAGCCCTCATTGTGTTTGCAGCACGTGGAGTTCCGAAAACAAAAGGACATTGACAACATCACAAGCTGGCAGCCTCCAGAGGTGAGGACGGATTATCCCCTCACCCCTATGTGAGGTCTGTAAGAGCCACGGTCTGTATCCTGGGTCTATGGGACTGGGACCCTCAAAGGAAAGGTCTGGCAATGCCAAGTCACTGAATGAGTATCCATGGGAACCTGGGGGCAGATGAACCCAGAAGAAGGCCCTGGACACAGGGAAGGTGTAGCCGCCCTGCTGACCAGCTCCCCACCCCACCCCCATCTTGGCCCAGGTGGTCCAACAGTATCTCTCAGGGGGCATGTGTGGCTACGACCTGGATGGCTGCCCCATCTGGTACGACATCATTGGACCTCTGGATGCCAAGGGTCTGCTCCTCTCAGCCACCAAACAGGACTTGCTCAAGACCAAGATGAGGGACTGCGAGCTGCTTCTGCGGGAGTGTGCCCACCAGACTGAAAAGGTGAGAGGACCTGAAGAGGAGTCACTCATGGTGGAGGCACGGATGTCACACGCTGCTTTAAGCGCGGCTTTAGGGCTGACGCCCCGAGGTTTGGATTTCATAGACCAGTGCAGTTGCAAAGTTTTAGGGACTGACCTGTGTTGCCAAATTTTTATTTTTCCAAGTAAGGACCTAGAAAACACTTACTAGCTATGATTGCCATAATTAACCCCCAAACTATAAGGAGGGTATTATTTCAGAATAAAGGGCAGTCTTTTAGGACTTCCCTGGCGGTCTAGCGGTTAAGACTCCGTGCTTCCACTGCAGGGGGCCTGGGTTTGATCCCTGTTCAGGGAAGTTCTGCATGCCGTGCCGCGCAGCCACCAAAAAAAAAAGGGCAGTCCTTTAAGTTGAGTAAAGTTTAACTTCATAAAAAACATACCATATTATCGTTACTTTTCTCCTGTTCTGGGCACCAGTGGTTTCTTTGTCAGGGACCTATCATTTGACAGGCATTCAGGTGCTGCTGGAGGCAATGAACTCAGACTCTGTGCTTCTCTAACTCTGAACTCAGACACAGCTAAGGACAGCAAGAGCAAGGCGGAGATGCCACGGCCTCTCTCCTTCCCTCCTCCTCACCAGTCGTAAAGATCCAGTGAAACGATGCAGTACTTTTGAGGACATTTCAACAGTGTCATCCACATTCACAGAGAACCCAGTGTGTGTAGAGGCCCTCCTGCAGGGCTGGGGATGCACCTTAAGGGCTTCAGTCGGACAGAGAGCATCCGTGCCTGCGAGATGAGTGGCCACACGGGGTGCAGTGGATGAGGGCGGCTACCAGGTCAAACTGCAGAACAGAAGGGACCTCAGATGCAGTCTGGGTCCACCCAGTTGTTTACTGGATGAGAACGAGGAGATCTAGACGGGAAGGGTGACTTGTCTAGGCCATAATTCCGGCCTGGGGTAATTATCTCGATTTGGAAAACCTTAGATACGGCCCTGCCCAGATCTGGTTGCAGTATGGGCGCAAGGTGCAATCAGCATTTCCCCTGAACCAGAGTGGGCTTCTGTGTGTGTGTGTGTGTGTGTGTGTGTGTGTGTGTGTGTGTGTGTGTGTGTGTGTGCGCGCGCACGCTGGGGTGGTGGTGGTGGGGCAGCCTGATGTGACTTTCCGCTCCTCTGTCCCCTGCAGACAGGGAAGAAGATAGAGACCATCACCTTGATTTATGACTGCGAGGGGCTTGGTCTCAAGCATCTCTGGAAGCCAGCTGTGGAGGCCTATGGAGAGGTGAGGGCCAGGGCGGGGGGTGGGGGTGGATGGAGGGGTTGGAGGGGTGGAGGTCCCTCTGCTAGAGGCCCTGTGGGGTGGGGAAAGCTGGCGGAAGCAGGGCCTCTCTCCCTGGCCCTGTTTTGAGCCCGCTTGATTCTTTCCACAGTTTCTCTGCATGTTTGAGGAAAATTATCCCGAGACACTAAAGCGTCTTTTTGTTGTTAAAGGTAAGTTGGGAGCTACCTGTGATGAAGCCACATGGGAAGGAGGGGCCAAAAATATCACTGGGATAGATTCAGGAGAGTAAAATAGAGTGAGGCAAAGCGGAGAGGGGTCTTAGGACACGTTCGCTTTATAACTCACAAAGCTTTTACTATTCGTTACCGCCTGGTGAGAGAGGAAGACCACTCCCCCCCACTCCCCGCCGCAGGAAAGCCGAGCCTCACACAGGGCTGCCTGTGCAGGCTCCTCGGCACCAGGGGGCTGTGGCAGACACTGTCAGGGACAGAATGGGCACGGCTCCCAGCCTCACATGGCCTGGTCTCTGTTCCAGCCCCCAAGCTGTTTCCTGTGGCCTATAACCTCATCAAACCCTTCCTGAGCGAGGACACACGTAAGAAGATCATGGTCCTGGGGGGTAAGTAGCCCACATTCTCCTCCACTCCACGCATGGCTGCGGCCCCTGGGGGTGGGTGGCATTAGAGGTACGGCCAGAGCCTCCAGGGTGCAGGCTGCCTCTGCTGGTTTGGGAGCAGTGGGACCCAGGAGCAGGAGCACGCTGGGCCCCAGCGAGGGGCTTCCTGTCTATTTTCGTAAGAACTCTTTCTCTCAGACACTCTGGAGAAATTCAAAGATGAATGGAATGCCAATCCTTGTCCTTAATAAGCTTGCAGTGAAACAGGAGAGAGACCTTTAAGAGAAAGCTAGGACACAAGCTAGAAAAGGCAGTAGATGTGGCAGAGAAGGGAGGTCGCAGGAGCAGAGGTTGCTTTCGGCTGGGGGCAAGTACACGTGGCTTCACTGAACAGGCACCTGCTGTGTGCCAGGCCCTGGGCTAGGTAGTGTCAAGGCCACAAAGGTAAGACAGAATCCCTTGAAGAGCTGGGGAAGCTCGGGGAAGGAAGACACAAACAGAGGTATATCAGCGTGAGATGTTACATGTAAAAGAGAGAAGTTGAAAAGGCCGTGGGAACCCTGACCAGGGGCGCTCACCCCTCCCGGCCTGGGGAGGAATGAGTAGGGCAGCTGGGTGAAGCAAGGCAGGAGGCTGTCGGGCAGAAAAAGAGCACTGAGCAAAGACCTTACACACCGTGGCAAAGGCGGCTGTAGAGCTCACAGCAGGGTGTGGCAAGAGATGACATGGAGTGGGAGCCGGGTGCCAGGCGCTGGGTCACAGAGAATCCAGAGCACCGTGTTTGGGAAGCTGGGACATGACGCTACAGGCCACTGGGCACCAGAGAGGAGTTCCTGAGCCGGGGGTGGGGTACCAGGATCTGATTCTCAGTTGATTGTGAGGGACGGATACCAGTTTGCACTCCACGGCCACAGTCCACGCACCAGGTGTTGCAAGCCTGAGCTGGGGTGGGGGCAGTAGGGATGGGGAGGAGAGGGTGGATTTCAGACTTCTGTAGGAAGTGGAACAGCAGAGCTCAACTGACTGGATGTAGGAAGGGAGGAAGAGAAATCTAGAATGGCTCCCTGGTGTCTGGCATGAGTGACAGCATTGCAGTCACTCTGCAGCAGTTAGTTCCACTGGGGAATAATACAACCGGAAGGAAACGCTTGAAGCTGAGTTCGAGGAGTCCGTGAGATGTACAGATGCTGGGGAGGCCTGGGCCGGAAGCTGAGGGGCAAACTCCAGCCTGGAGATTTGGGAGTTATCAGGTAGAGGCAGTGGCTAAAACACTGTGAGAGGGTAAGACTGCCCACAGAACAGAGGCTGAAGCCCAGGGAGTATCCAGGCTCAAGGGCAAGCAGAGAAAGAGGAGCCCATCAGGGAGAAGTGACTGGCGAGGCTGGCGGGGAAGCAGGTGGACGGGGACTGGATAGGCAGGGAAGCAGGAGAACATCAGGGGACCAGGGGAAGCCCACAAGGAAGACCCATGGGAACCATGCCAGCCAGGGACAGGCAGGAGTTGAGTCTGGCTGGCGCGTGACATGAATGTGGGGGAGAAAAGCCAAGAAAGGTAGATTGGGACTGACTCATGGGTGGCTTAATGCCACCTGTGGAGTTGAACTGGGGGTAGGGAATTCTGAAGGTTTCTCAGTGTTCCCCTTCAGGTGCCACATTGAAAGTGGAGGTTTTCCAAATGTGTGCTGAGCCCTGGGTGTGGCGGGAAGCAGTCTGGAAAGCACAGGACTTCTGGGTGCTGGTCCCGGCTCTGGCACAAGTTCTGCCCTTGTAGCCTCAGTTCCTCTCTGTGAGATGGGAATAATCTTGCTGGCCTTATTCCAACCCTCCAGCTGAGCTGGGGGAAGAAAAAGTCTGAGCAAAAGGCTCTCATGCTTTTTGGCTTTCCTGTGGCTGCCACCCACCACACGCAGGAGCCAGTTTGGTTTCCTGGCAGCGGGGCTGCAGGGGAGGTTCAGTCTGTTCCCCCACCCACACCTGAAACCCTTTCAACCAAACCCTCCTCGGGCTGGGAAGGTACGGGATCTTCAACGTGGCGAGGGGGTGGGGATTCACCCTGGGCCGGTCCCTGGCACTCAGCACAGATTAAAGCACCCCTGGTGTTGCATGGTCTTAGGTCCCTGGGAATCTGAAGGCTGGGAGACCCTGGACCATCCCTGTGGGTTTCCAGGCAGCACCAGCCACGGAGGATGCTAGGGGGTACCCTGTGACTTGGAGCTGCTGCCTATATCTGGTCTCTGTAGTCAGCACGGCAAGGAGGTTTCCAGTATCAAAATATTGTCCTTGGCTGATACTTGGCTGAAATGGCAGAGAAGTGCATCTCAGCCTTGGTTGCATTTGAGGCAAACTCTCCTAGTCAGGAAAGCGCTTCGTTATTAAAAAAAAAAAAAAAAAAAAGCTGAATCGCAGCCAAACACTAAAAAGTCAGAGCGGAAGTGAAACTGTGGGTGGGGTACAGCCAGGGGAACTCATTTAAGGGGTCAGTCTACAGAGCTGCATTCATTCCGTAAGTCATGAGTGACCACAGGAGGTGGCAGGGGTCGTGCCCTCACTCTCAGTCTAATGGGCAGATCACGTTGTCTCAGGCCCTCCTGCCTGCTGCACGTGCTGTTCCCCTCTGCGGCAGGCAGAGGGATGCCCTTCCCTCCTTTCTTTGTTCCCTCCTGCTTGCACTTCAGATATCTGTATCCCCTTCCTGGGAGTGATAACACACTCTCATACGGGTAGGGCACTTTACAGTTTACAGCAAGCACCCTCTCAAGTACTTAGTTCACTTCACTCCCACCATAACCTTTCAGGGCAAGAGGAACTAGGCTCAGAATGCAGTGATTTGCCTCAGGTCGCTTGGCTGGCCAGAGGCAATGGGCACCAGGACCCTGGTCTCTGCTTCCTGGTCCAGAACCAGCCAGTCCTCTGGGTGACGGCTCCTCTCCAGCCCCCTGAAGAGCTGTGTGTGTGTCCTGTGCTCCCAAAGCCTGTGTTTTGTGTGCGGGGGCGGACGGGTTTTTCCTGCCTCTTTTTGTAGACTGCCAGGGCTGTGATGAAATCCTGTCTAGTGGTGATCCTTTTTTCTCCTTCCCTCCCTCTCCTGCCAGCAAACTGGAAGGAGGTTTTACTGAAATATATCAGCCCTGACCAGCTGCCTGTGGAGTATGGGGGCACCATGACGGACCCTGATGGAGACCCCAAGTGTAAATCCAAGGTATGGGCTGCCAGGGGCCGGAGGTGACCAGGGACACCTGGCTCAAATGCACATTCCAGCTCACTCCGTGCTCTGCTTCTAGATCAACTACGGGGGCGACATCCCCAAGAAGTACTACGTGCGAGACCAGGTGAAACAGCAGTACGAGCACAGTGTGCAGATCTCCCGGGGCTCCTCCCACCAAGTGGAGTATGAAATTCTCTTCCCGGGCTGTGTCCTCAGGTAGCGTTCTAGACCCTTCCAGGAGACCTGAGCCTTCCAGCTGTAGGTGCCGGTGGGTGGCCTGGGGTGGGAGAAGCCCTGGTGGCAGGACCCCAGAGAGGGCACACGCAGATGGAATCGTGTCTAAATGGGTGGGTGTCCCCTGCAGGTGGCAGTTTATGTCGGATGGTTCGGACATCGGTTTTGGGATTTTCCTGAAGACCAAGGTGGGGGAGCGGCAGCGGGCCGGGGAGATGACAGAGGTGCTGGCCAGCCAGAGGTACAATGCCCATCTGGTCCCTGAGGATGGGACCCTCACCTGCAGCGATCCTGGCATCTGTAAGTCTCTCTGTCTTGGCTCGAAGCCCCTGCCCTAGCTGTCTGCCTGGGAGGTCCCTCTTTCTCCATGGATTTACGCCCTCAGACTGTTAGAACTAGCAGTGGAGCTCCATGAGTTCCACCTTCTCTTGCATAGGTGAGGAAACCCAGGCCTGGGGAGGTGAGATGACAGGCTCAAGGTGAGCTGGTCCAGCTGTAACTGGGGCTGTGAAGTCAGACATTTCCCGGGGACGCCCCTGCCCCAGACATCAGAGAGGCAGCAATCA
This sequence comes from Hippopotamus amphibius kiboko, assembly GCF_030028045.1. Classification (NCBI taxonomy): domain Eukaryota; kingdom Metazoa; phylum Chordata; class Mammalia; order Artiodactyla; family Hippopotamidae; genus Hippopotamus; species Hippopotamus amphibius. The sequence goes on along the minus strand of NC_080193.1, from coordinate 4,153,253 downwards.
TTAGGTAGGTGTAGGGATCACAGGGGGAGCAGAGCGCTGACAAGCCCTGCTTTGACTCTGCTGAACTCCACTCCTCTCCAGGTTGATCCAAAAATGGCCACAGAACAGGAACAGGAAGTTTACCCAAAAGGAATAAGAATGGCAGATAGGCATTTGAAAAGGTGTTTAACCTCACTTAGCTTTGCAATATCGATTAAGTTCCCTTTGACTCAGCAATTCTACCTCTGAAAATTTATCCTACAGAAGTATTTACACAAAGACACAAAGATATAGGTACACGGATGTTCCTGGCAGTTTGGGAAACTGACAATAAACTAGATGGCCTTAAGAAGGTCTTGCTAAATAAATTATGGTCCATCCATATAATGGAATACAATATACCCATTAAAGAGAATAAACTGACATATAGGATGTCTGATACATGTTAAAAAAAAAAAAAAGCATGAGACACAGCATACATGGTATATGCTCACTTTGGCTACAAAAAGTCAGAAGAATTCTGGGGACTCTATGCTAATGCTAATGGTTTATCTCTTGGGTGGTAGGAAACTTATAGAGGGCTTTTGTTTTTTTATACCGGCCCTGCAAATACAGTTTATGTTACAAAGAACACGTACGACATTTATAAGCAGAAAAATCACATACACATGCACAAACCCCCCACCAAATCTCGTTTCCTCTTTGTATGAGTCAAGGGGCCAGGCATGGAAAATCAGTGACAGCAAGGGCTTTGTCATCAAGCTGAGATGGACTTGACCACTGCTAGTCCTTAGGCAAGTGGCTTGGCCTCCCTGAGCTTCAGCTTCCTGATTGCTACAGTGCGCATCAAATTCTCTACCTCACAAGGACACTTGATGATGAAATGTGATCAGGTCTGTGCAGCACGTAGTGTAATGCCTGCCATACAGCACTCAGCGCACGGTGGCCACCATTATTATTATTAAGGCAAAACTTGGAGGAGGAGGGCCATCGGGGAGATAGTGCCAGAGATGGGAGAAGCCCTGCGCCCTGTTTCCACGGCAGCACCACCAGGAGGTCTGAACTAGTCCCACAGATATCTTGGCTTCTGTACGTGTCCACACTGTCACCCCAACCTCGGATCCTGTGTCCTCCCCCACAGTCCAGGCAACCTTCAGTCTCTACCGCCCCCTCCTCACAGATGCTCTGTGGTCTGGCTCCCCGGGGAGAAGTATTCTTGTTAGCGAGCTGCCAGGTCCTGAGGGAGAAGGCGGTGTACTGTGTGCTTCATCAAGAACAAGGCTTAGCACCAGCCCAGACACTGTCATCCTCAGAGCATAAAGCTTTTCATACATATAAGCTTGAATTTATTTTTTAAAGGACAGGGAAGCTGAGGTATAGAGAGGGGATGTCATCTCTCCCACATGTAGTGTGCAGAGACACCAAGAGACAGACACAAGAGAACCCTGGGGTCCTGGTGCAGGATCTCGTGACCACAGACTACCCCTAGAGATGATCTTGGGACAGAGGAGAAAGCAGGGTCCCAGACACAGGAAGTAATTTACCCAAGTTCAGTAGCAGAGCCCAACCCGTTTTCCAGCACTGCCCACTATCTCTCTGTAGTACCATGTAGGACCATTAACCCTTTAACGTAATCAGGCTTAGGTGTGCAAATCCCAAATTTTAGTTCCTCTTGGATACATTCCCAGATGGAATGTTTATCTGCCTGCCGGGCCTTGACTGGGAGCTGTTTATTGTCCATTCTCAGGAGGCGCAGAGGCCTCAGCATCCGTGCCCCCTGCCCAGGTGTAAAGATGAGGAGGTGGGGCTGGCTGTTGCCTGGGCCATGGTTCAGGTTAGAGCTGAGCCCAGTGGGAACCCAGCATTAGGTTACAAGCTCACCTGTGGGAGGGTGATGCCCTTGGAGAACCAGGCAACCCCCTGCAAAGTGGAGCCTAATCACCCAGTCCAGAAATTAAAACTCTGTGCCAGCCTGCGATGGTGAGGGCACATTAACCCTCCCTGGGCTGCTCTGGTCCTTTCCCAAGTGTACTCAGTTACTGAGAACCAAAGTTTGAACTGATTCCACTTTTTTTTCCTCCCAACTAATATTTCCTGAGGTCCTGAGTATAGAGTACTCATCTAGGAAAGAAAAAGATTCAGAAAAAAAGCTCTAGACTGTGTCTGCTAGGACAGTGCAGTGTGGTATAGAAGAGCTGAAGCACTGTAGGAAGGTTTAACAGCCCAGCCCGCCACAAGGAGACCTGGTTCCTGAGTCCAGCTTTGCCAGTAACTCTGAGTGTTTTGAGCAAGTGTCTCTAATTAGATTTTGCTCTCTTTTTCCTTAAAATAAGGGGAGTAGGCTAGAGCAGGGGATCTTAATCTGGGGTCTATGACTCCCCAGAGCAGTGATTCTAAATCTTTAAAGACCAGACACCTCCCATTTATAATAAATGGTGTCTAATGTCCCCTTTACTATCCTGAAATGAAATTGATAGATATTATAACCCACCTACACACATAACTAAAAAAGACAATATACTCTCCTATCTGGGATATAAAAGAGAAATAAAAGGACACTAAGAATATATGTTTTCTCAATACATAAATGAGAGGGCAGTTACCCCCAGCTCCTCCTCTCTTCAGAATAGTAACTTGCCCATGGGAACCACTGTCCCAGAGGGTCCATGATGGGCTCCATGGGATCTGAAATTCTGCTTTCATCAGATTCCCGAGGGGGTCGGTTCCCCAACAAAAGTGAAGGAGCCCTACCCTGGAGGATCTCTGGGGCCCTACGAGTCTGTGAGTACACGATTAGTGTCAAAATGAACCACTGCACTTCGTGAACTCCTCTCCCCTCAGGCCTGGACCTCAGAACAGCTCCTTCCTTGTTTCTGAGGGCAGAATGTCATGCCAGGCAGAGTCATCTCAAACCTGGTGCTTGGTCCAAGGAGCTCAAAGACTTCTCCTCTAGCATGACTGACTCTGGTTGCTAAGGCTCTGTCATCCAGGGCAGAGAGGAAGCTTCCCTCTTTCCAGAGGCACCATTGGTCCTGAAAGACCTCTGGTGCAGAGAGAAAATCGATGACTATTACTCATTTCACACCATGAAGAAAAGGGTGGGTGGTGTGTCTACCCTCGGTCTAAACTATGCATTTTATCCAGGGGCAGAAAAGGGGAAAGATTAAGTCTCAGAATTAAATACACAAGACTTTTTTGGCTGCGAAAAGTGAGAGACCAGATAGGGAAGGGGCAGAGCTAGTGTTTTTGTTGTCCTACTATTTTTTTTTGGAAGGGGTGTTTGACCGAAATGGAACAACCTCTCAAAAAAAGAAGGGTTAGATTAAAAGCAGTCTGTTCCTTGGCCAAGGCTCAGAAGCCTTTTCTGCCAACTACATCCCCATTTTCTCTCCCCAGAGGAAACCACTAACAGGTCTTGTGTATTAGCCTACCAAATATTTTCCATCCCTTTAGAAGCATTACACCTTACAATGAGATAAAAGACATGGCCCACACATATACATTCATAGGAATTATATGTTATTCAGTGTATATTTAAGGGAATTTTGAAATTGTAAAACCTGTCAATGTAGGTAGACCAAGTAACAAAGCCAAATTTTTTTTTTACATATATTAATGAAAATGTTAGATATGGTTTACAAATTGTTCTGCAACTTGCTTTTTCTGGCCTAAGGATATATTGTTACCGGTTTCCCCAATCACTTCTCATGAAGCTCACCTCTTTCTTTTTATACAGAATAGTATTTCAATAAAACCTTTTAAAGTAATTATCTTTTGAAACATTTTAGTTTTCCTCATCTTTTATTATTACAAATAGGGGTGCACTGAGCATCTTTGTCCATTTATGTTTCTGTGGGATAAATTTCTGGTTCAAAAAGTTTGCATATTTTACCTTTTGTCAGCAACTGAACAGGATAGGGCTTTCCAGGGCCCAGATCAGGCAGCAATGCAGACCAGAGGGAAATTCCAGCTCCATCCCTTACTCACTTCCTTTTTATATAAATCAAGACTAATGCTGAACTCAAGTCATTGTGAATAATATTCAATATATAGATTGCCAACCCAGTACGGAGACACATAGTCACTGTCACCATTACTACCATTATTATTATAACAACTACTACTGCTACTACTTCTACTCTCCCCTTTCAAGACCCAGTTCAAGCTCTAACTCCTTTAAAAAGCCTTTCATGTGATTTCAGTCTATAAGGCCCCCTCCTTCCAAGCTGTTACAGATGTGACTGTGTCTGGTGCTCATCTGGCGCTTGGCATGTTCTGATAGTATTTTCTCTTCATGGAACGTCTTGTAACCCACCTAGACTAGGTTTCAGAAGGTGAAGGACCATTGCTTATGCCACCTTCATCCTCATTACCTACCACACTGCCTTGCCCAACCAGAATCGCTGTCTCTAAGCTCTTTGTCAGAATGGCCTGAATGTCTTTTTTTTTTTTTGCCTCCCCACAGATGTCCTGCGGTTTGACAACACCTACAGCTTTATACATGCAAAGAAGGTCAGTTTCACTGTGGAGGTCCTGCTTCCAGACAAAGCCTCAGAAGAGAAGATGAAACAGCTGGGGGCAGTCACCCCAAAATAACGTCTCCTCCCACAGCAGGCCTGGCTCCCTCAGTGTCTCCCTGTCAGTTTCTATCCGTTGTAGCAGTCATTTCCCCAGCTCTCTGATGCCCAAAGAAACTGGGCTGGAAGAAAGACCTCGGGGCTAGATCTGGGGAGCCTTCATTTCAGAATTAGGAAGAGGGAGAGTAGCTGGAGTGGGTCTCCTTGCCTCTCAAATTACTAAGGAGTCCCCAGGGGCTGGGCACCATGACAGGATGTCTTGAAAGCTGTGCCAACTTTACCTGTCCAGTGACACCTGAGACAGGAAGAGGGGTACGTACCACAGGGCGGCTGGGAAGAAATTAGGGAAAGGGGGAGAGACTGAGACCTAACACTTCAGGGAAGCCAGCTGCAGGGGAGGAACTTGCTTCCAAATGAACATGTCAGTCTAGATCATAATGAGGAATAGCAAGGTAGCCGGTTGCTAGAGTTATGGTGGGGGTCTGAGGCTCTCCTGAACTTTCTATGACCGAGACTGGGATCTTTCAGCTTTTCCCAGGTCTTGGGAGGTGGCCCGAGTCAGCACAGATCTTCCCTTTCAAGGGTAGACAGGCAGGCCTCTCCCTCACCCCGAGGAATTCAGTAACTCCTGGGTCCCACTGGCTGCCTCTTTAATTACTAATGATTGCCAGTGATTCAGAGCTTCCTGGGACAGTGAGCTTTGGTACCCAGCCGCTGTCCTCCAATGCAAACAAAGCACAGGGAAGCTACCTCCAGGGATCCCAGCTCCGTGAAGGGACTGGGAGGCTGGCGATGGGTGTGAGTCCTGAAGCTTCCACCCGTTTTCAGTGCTGCCAGCCTCTCATCAAGTAACTCTCCATCTGAGCACCCTACGCGAAAGTGGCAAGAAGGATCATGACAGTAGATGTCAGTAAGGGCATTTCCCAGCCTGAGTCTCCGAGGGTGCCCGACAACCCGCTTCCTGACCGACTTGAGCAAGGCCTTGGCAATCCCATCCCCGGCAGGCGTATGGTGGGAGCAGCAGATTCCTGGGCCCTGTCGTGGAGGCTCCCCAGGCAGGAGGCCAAAGGCCGGGCCAGCATCTGGCAGAGCCAGGGGCCGGAGGCAGCGCAGATAGCCTCGCAGGCCCCCAGCCCCTCCATCCACGATGGCAAACAGGGATGGCAAACAGGGATGGCCGTGGGGGGCCCTCGGCGAACCGGGGCTGGAGGGCACGGCCCCTGCGGGCAACCACAGCTCTGAACCCAGTCCCACAGGCTGCAAACGAACACCAGGCCCTGGGCTGCGCAGAACCCGGGAAGGCGCCCTGCCTGGGCCCTCACGAGCATCCCTCCCCTTCAGAAACCCGCGCCTGGGCCAGTGTGAGGTCCAGCCAAGCTGAGGGAGCAGGAGTAGGGGCAAGGCTGACGCGGACAGGAGGCCCCGAGGCCGCACAGGCCCCAGCCAGACCCCTCAGGAGGACATCCTGACCTCGGTTTACAACGCTCTGCTAGGAAAGTAACCAATGAATAAAGAAAGTTCAGAGCGCAGGGCGTGGAAGTCAGTGCCTCCGCCTCGCTCCTCACAGTTCCTCACGCTGCCAAACTTCCGCTTCAGGACCCTAGCGTCTACCCGCCGAGGAGCGGGGCGCATGCGCAGAGACCACCGGCTAGTCCCCTCGCGTGCGCTTTCTCGCGGCGCCCTGAGGGCCAGCTCGCCCCCTGATTGGCCCAGCTGGCGGGCTGTCTTCCGCCATCTTTGCTAAGGGCACTGAGGGTGCTCCTGACTGCCTTCACGGTCAGGGCGGAGATCCCGCCCGACTCGGGCTTCCCAGCGCGCTTGCGAGTGCGGATCTGGCGAGCGCGCACAGCGCCTGCGGTGAGCCTGGGTTGGGAGGGTGGCGGAGGAGCGGCGATCACGTGGCGTTAGGGACCGTCTCCTAATTCCGCGCAGGCACTGCCAGTGTTTCCGGGGTTGGGGATCGCCTTGGGTCCCGAGCCCAGCTTCCTGCGAGATCACCAACGTCCTGGCTGCCCTACACGATTCTACAATGACGAAGACTCCCAGCGCTGAAAACAGGGCCCTCGATAGGGACGCTGCGATCTTTATTTGATGATAATAAAGCTAATTCTTTAATGAGCACCGCCTGGGTACCAGGCTACAGCCCTGTGCTTTTCGCCTTGGGTTATGCAAGGATTCAAGGAAATAATACAGGCAGAGCGCTTGGAGAGCCTGGTACAAGTGTACGCGCAGTGAATGTTGGCTACTTTTATTTCTTACAGACGTGGCTGACAGTTAATAGGCGGCACAACTGGCATTTGAACCCAGGACTGCCTGTCTTTAAAGGCTGTGCCTTTGCTCGCTGATACCCCCAAAGGATTCACAGAGCTTTAGTGAAGTGCACTTATTCCCACATGGGTGAACTGAGGTCCAGCAGGGGAAGAGTTTCCTCCTCAGTAATCAATAACCACCCGTCCTCTCAACGTCCTCTCATTCTTTCCCGTCTTTTCCCTGAAGTCTTGTACCCCAACCCTGTTTCCCTGGCCTCATTCCTTTATTTGTCCATTCAAGGTCCTGCCTCAAAGAGGCTCGGTCCAGTTAGACCCCAGTGCTTGATAGATGAGCATGGCACCTGCGGGGCAGGGACTCTAAGAGTCCAGCATCCACCTCACCAGGGTTCTCACCATTCACTTAGCATGGGAGCTGGAGCTGCACTGCCTGGAGTCAACTGCTGGCTTCACTACTCAGCAGTTGCATGTCCTGAGAAAGTGACCTATTAATATTTTCCCTGTGTCTCTATTCCTCAACTGTAAAATGGGGGGGGGGGGGGGGGGTTGGATGTCAGGCTGGTGGGAGGGTTTAAAGAAGTGATCCGTCTAGAGTCTGTAGCGAATGGTCTGGCCGGTAGTAAACTCAGGAAATGATGACTGTATAATTAATCCTCGAAACCGTCCCAGGAGTGAACCTGTCCTGTTCCCCCATTTAACAAATGAATAAAGTGAGGCGCAGAGAAGTTACAGGATCTTGCCCGAGGTCACACAGCCGTGAAACGCAGAATCCCGTGCTTGAACCTCCGTCTCTTTGGCTCCAACACTACAGTCAGTGCTGGAAGAGGATCGCGCCACCCGCTCGACTCCAGAGAAAACGTGAATAAAATTAATCTGTAAAACTCAAGCCTGGGAGAGGGGCTTTGGTGCTCTGGGGAATTTGCAGACGCTCCCTGCTGGCGGGGATAGCGCGACCTGTCCTTTAGTCGCGGACCTTCGGCCGGTCCCGCCGCCGAGAACGGAAGCGCTGGTGGAAGCCGACGCGTTAGGACCCGCTGCAACTGCTGAGGCCGAGGCGGAAGCGCCATGTCTGAGCTGCCCCCGCGAGGGGCCGAGCGTGACCTTTTCCGGGACACGTGGGTGCGGTACCTGGGTGAGCGCGGGGCGAGGGGCACAGCGACCCGCACACCATGTGGCTGGGGAAGCAGCGGTTGCCAGACGCGGGTCAGGGACCTGGAGAAGGTGGGAGGGTCTTAATTCTCATTCAGCCGGGGCAGAGACTGGCTCAGAGAGGGTTCTGAACTTGCTCAAGGTCACACAGCTCTGGTCTGCCCAGCCCTGCCCGCGGGGTTTCTGCTGGTTAGTCTCCCAGGTGGAAGCTGCAAACCAGCTAGGAGGAACCGGGAGATCGGATCGCCCTCTCTGGCATGCCTGGGCACTGGCTGTAGAGTCAGGGCATCTTGGAATCCCAGTCTTGGCCCCTCACTGGCTCTATCTGAGCCTGCTTTCCTCCTCAGCAGAAAGGGACGGACACAGGGTCTTTCTCATTGGGTGGTAATTGTAAGGGGAGAATGAGTTAAGTACAGAAAGGCCTGGCAAATGGTGAGTGCCCAGTCAGTGGGGCTACACTTAGTCTCTCTCACTGCCTGTTTGCCCATCAGCTCAGATGATTCTATAACCCAGGCTGTGAAGGAACGTGAGTGATGAAAAAGGTGTCTGTAACTCAGCTGTTCCACAAGGGGAGTGTTGGGGTGGGCCATTTTATAGGCCAGGAAACTGAGACTCAGAGGTGCAAAATCACTTGTCTGAGGTCACCCAGCTACTGCTCAGCAGGCTTGCTCCAGTGCCCCCTTGTGGAACAACCCAAGGGCTTGGGAATTAAATATCCTCTCCCCACCAGGCTACGCCAATGAGGTGGGGGAGGCCTTCCGCTCCCTGGTGCCTGCAGCTGTCGTGTGGCTGAGCTATGGTGTGTCCAGCTCCTACGTGCTGGCAGATGCCATTGACAAGGGCAAGAAAGCGAGAGACGTGAGTGTTCACCTGCCCCTCAGTGCCGCACCCTGGTCCATTCCCCTTGCGGTCAGTCCACAGCCTTGCATGTGGTTAAGTGCCTTGTGGGACAGTCCAGTCCCCACAACCTGGCCTGGTACACTCCATACCCCAGTCCCATTCACAGGATAGTGCACCCCGCCCCCAGCCCTGTAGGTGACATAGTCTGTACCCCACTCCTGGATGGGAGTCCACCATCAGCCCTGAATTGATAGAATCCAGAACCCAACACTAGTGTGGCTCTATCCCCACCCATCTTCACTTGCTTCTCCCTGGTCCAGCCTCATGCCCCTCGTCCACAGGGTTTCCTGCCTCTGCCCGTGCTGGATTAAGTGTCTCTTGTACCTACCAGGCACCGAGCCCTGAGGCAGGCCGCAGCACCAGGGTGACCGTGGCTGTGGTGGACACCTTTGTGTGGCAGGCTCTGGCCTCTGTAGCCATCCCAGGCTTCACCATCAACCGTGTGTGTGCTGCCTCTCTCTACATCCTGGGCACTACTACCCGCTGGCCTCTGGCTGTCCGCAAGTGGACCACCACCGCCCTGGGGCTACTGGCCATCCCCATCATCATCCACCCCATTGACAGGTGGGTGCTCCTCCCAGCCCTGGGCATCATCCACTCTCAGGTGGAGATAAGCTTTGAGAGGTGTGGGAAGTACCCACCTTTTGCAGAACAGTTGCAGCAGAGGCAGGGCTGGCGCTTGGGGCTCCTGAGGTAGAAAGGGCAGTCTAGGCCCTTGTCATATGATCTGGCAGGTACTTTGGCAGTAAAGGTAGGAGGTGCCTTGAGAGTATGGGACACAGGACAAGTAAATTCCCAGAAAGAAAACCCAGTGTTAGAAAACAAGCAGAAGTAGACAGGAACAGGTGCACCCTGGAAGGGATGGGTTTCGAGAAGTTTTGGTGACAGAAGCCCAACTCAGAGTGGATTAAGTACAGTAGGAATTGATTGTGTCATGAAACTGACAAGTCCAGAGTTATGCTACTTTGAGGCACGGCTGGATCCAAGTACCCAACTGATGTTATTAGGGGTCTGGGTCTCTCTGCTGGCCTTCTCCCCACCCCACCCCACCCCACCCCATGTTGGCATTAGTCGCTTTCCCTTCATGGGAGCAGAGATGGCTCCCCGCAGCTCTGAGCTCCTCTCCCACCAGCTTAGCAAACTCCATAGGAAGCTTCTTAATAGTGACAGCAAAAATCCCAGGGAAGACTGTCATTGGTCCATCCTGGACTGGGTGCCCACCCCCGAGCCAGTTTCCCTTTTCTGACTGGCCAGGCTTAGGTCATGTGTCTGCCCTTGGAATCAGAGATGGGGCCAACCCAACCAGACCAACATAAAGTGGGAGGAGGAGTCTTTCCCCTCAGGAACATAGCTGAACCTGAGGCCCTGTGTGAGTCTTTTACCCTCTCTGTGCCTCAGTTTTCCCAACCAAATAAAGAAGAGGGTGTTGGCTGCCACCAGATGGCACTTGTGTCCTGCATCCAGGAGTCCTTTCGTAGCCCTGACCTCCTGCCTACCATTCCCCTGTTAGCATCCCTTGGTCACCTGCTCATGACCCTCCACTGCCCCACAGGTCGGTGGACTTCCTCCTGGACTCCAGCCTGCGCAAGCTCTACCCCTCAGTGGAGAAGCCCAGCTCCTCCTGACCCCACCCTGGTACCTGGCCTGAAGGTTGGCCCACTCCCTGCTCTGTTCCAACTCCTTCCTCCTGCCAGGGGATAGAGATGCCTGGCTCCCTGGGGTCCGAGGCCCTGGCATCTGAATGCGTTTAAGCTGAATGAAAATTGAGAGTCAAAGACCTTAGAACAGCAGCTGCAGTGACTCACAGACAGGACCTGAATTCCGTCTGCTTCCATGGAATCTGTGATACTGAGCCAAACTGGACTCTTGAGTGGGTCCAGCCCTGTCTCTGACAGGATAATAACATCCTCCCATGGAGGGTAAGGAGACTGAGGCCCAGACAAGGCCAGGAACATGGCCAAGATCACTTGGCAAGCTGGGGACCCAGGACTCCCAACAGCTCAGCCCGGTCACCCCACGGCAGCCTGGCTGACGGAGGAGCACAGGCACTCGGAGAAATGCAGCAGTACACTAGTGGGAACCCTGAGGACTGATTCTCTGCCAGCCCCTTCCTGGTGCAGGGGCTGCTGGGGCCTGGCTGGAAGGCAGGACAGCCCCCAGTCCAATAAATCCTTAAGAAGTTGAGTGTTCTCCTTTTCTATTGGGGATGAGCAGGGATGTGGTGATGGGGAGCGGGGCTGGGGGCCCTCAGGTGGAGGCTGAAGTCTCTGGCAACACATCACTCACAGTGGCCAACACTGGGCCTGTCTGGTACCTTCCTGCCCACCAGTGTTCCCTTGCAGATGCCTGGAGTTCCACCTTGGTGCTGCCAGTCTCCTTTGGGGTAGGCATTGCCCTCTTTCTGCAAGCCTCCTAAAATACACCACTGGGAAGGGAGCCTGTCGGGCAGATACCACCTGAGCCTGCCTATAGCCCACTCTTCCCTTAGTTCACCCCGTCAAGGTAGCCTCTGACTCCCTAGGGCTGGCTTGGGAGCCTCCTCCGGGCTCCCTCCATCGCTGTGCTGATAGCCTGTAGCGATCTTGGCCTCCCGCTCCGTGAGACCCTGTGGCCAGGGCCTGCATCTGTCCTGGAAGCTGCAGCCCCAACTTTCCCCTAGGTCCCTGCACACACCAGCTGTGTGGCTTTGAGCTAGCAGGAGTTTCATTGGCCTCTTAGTGAAGCAGGGCTAAAACAAACTCCCGCTACTAGCTTGTGAGAGCTGAAGTGGGAGGTCCAAAGCGCCTGGCACAGAATGGGTAATTCCCCTTCCCAGGCAGCCCAGTCCTGCTTCTGCACTGAACCCTCCAGGGTAGGGTTGCTGGATATAGCAAATAAAATAATAGGATGCATGATTAAATTTTGTTTGATTTAAACAATAATAATTTAGTATAAGTATGTCCCTAGTATTGCATGGAACATATATGCACTGAAAAGTTCATTGTCTGAAATTCAAATTTAACTGGGCATCCTGTATTTTATCTGCAGCTTTACTCTGGGGGGGCCTTCCATGGAGCTGGAACGCCTCCCCCAAACACCCCAGCCCTGTAGAGGTGGGAAACTCTCTCCAGCCTGCCTCCTTCCTACGCAGGGGACGGGGGCCAGTTCTTAGTGATGGGTGGGAAAACAGGTGCAAGAGGGGTGAACGGACTGGAGGTGGCTGATGCCAGGTGTTATAGGAAATTGTTTTCCTGGGGCCTGAGAGGATAAGGCACATCCCTGCTGGGATTGGGTGGGGGGAAGTGTCTTTTCCCACCCCCAGGGCCTGGTGGCCTTTGGCCTGGGTCATGTTGGGAGTTGGGGCCCCCATTGGCCAGCCTCATGCAATGCTCAGGACCACCACAAGGAGGCAGCACCTCCCAACACACCCACCTTGGCTGGTTCAAACCACCTCCAGAGTTATTGAGAAGAATATCTGTATTGACCCTCCTAGGGGGCCAGGTTTCATGCTAAGCGCTTCGTGTGATGTGGCTCATTTACTCTTTACAACCACATTGTGGTTGGGCCCCTGTTTCCTGGAGCTGGAGTCACTCCAACCCTGCACCTCCCCAGTTCCCCCAAGCCCAGCGCTGCTTCCTTGCCTTCCAGCCCATGGCTCTCTGCAGAGTCAGAGGCAGAGCTGACTGACAGGCTGTGTGACCTTGGGCAAGTTACCGGACCTCTCTGAACCTTGGTTTCCTCGCTGTACAGTTCTCTGTAATGACCCTCTGAAGCTGCTGCGAGGGTTACAGGAGAAAGGGCTTGCAAAGCAGTCAGCCAGAGTGAGGCTCAGAGAGAGAGTTATTTAATCACTGTTGTGATTGTGGTAAGAGACATCCACTTCAAGGGCAAATAATTGGTACTTGTGCCATCGGATGACTAATCTAGAGAGAAAGTATGCCAATTACACGGTTCAGGGATTCCAATCCTAAGAATTTATTCAGGGGAAATAATTGGATGACGATTCGAAGATGTGCATCTAAGGGTAATCGTCATGGTTTTATTTTTATAAGTGAAAGTCTTGGGTTCTCCTCAAAGGCCCAGGAACATTCTTCTGACCCGATCCTGCTGGTGGCTAAATCTCCCCAAGTCCCTCCTCTGTTCTGATACCTTCCATGACTCCTGACAGCCCCCAGGTTCCAGTCCGAACACTCGCCTGGCTTTCAGAGCCTCCGGGCCTAGGCAGTCTCATCTCTCACTGTGATACATCCTGCACCTCTGTTCTTGCCTCCCCTGACTTCTTACTCTGCACATCCAGTCTCTGTGCCTTTGCTCAGGCCATGCCACCTGCCAGGAATGCCTGCCCCACCCCCATTTCTCTCTGTGTTCAGCCTTCAAGGTCCATCTCTAGTGGTACCTGCTCCTTGAACTCTTCCTGGCTCCTTCCCCCAAGACAGAATCATCATCATGCCCCTCCCTCCCCTTGGACAAGAATCATCAAATGATACCCACGGAGAACACGGATGGAGCTCTTACTACGTGCCAGGCACTGTGCGGAGCACTGTGTTACAGTACGGTATGTGCCATGTTATCATCCTACAGATGAGAAGGTTAGGTCCACTGTACGGTCAGTCCTGTGTCAGCAGTAACTCTTACCAGCCTTATTAAATCCCACGTGAGTAAGGGGGGCTTCAGAGCCTTTTCTAAAATCAGAAGGCATTGCAGGCAGGTGGGGGGCCCTAATGGGGGAACGTGGAAGTGCTCAGCCTGGCCCAGCTCAGCCGTGCCCTAGGCTCACATGTGAGCGCCAGGTGAGGCTTGTTCCTTCCTCAGCCTCCTCTGGGCCAATGTAAGGAGGCTTGTGGGGGGTGGGCAATGTTTCTTCTCATTATGGCTGTCCTCAGGGGGCTTCTGCAGGTTGCTCCGGTCTTGCTTCTCAGTAAGGTCTGGGCAATGGGTCTCCCTGGGGGTCTGGGGTGGTAGGTGGGGGCCCTCCTCCTACCCTCCCCACCCCTGAGCTGAGCTGAGCCCCCCTCTGCCAGCTGTGCACCTGGTGATCCCCTGTGAGGATAACCGCCAGCCTAGGCCACTGCAGGAGCTGGACTTGGTATCCTGGGGATACTGGGAGGAGAGGACTTCCTTCCTGATGGCCTGTGAGTCACTCTGTCGGATGCCCTCCAACACTTGGCCCCATCTTCCAATGCCCGCTGACCCGGGAGTCCCTTGCTGCCTCCCCCACTGAGAGCCCAGGACACCAGGGCCCTGGGTCACTTCTTCCTCCTCCCTGACTATGTCTGGGGAGCCTTTCAGCCTTGTCCCAGGCTGAGCAGGAACCTCCCAGAGTCCAGAGTCCTACTTCTTAAGGTTTGAGCTCAGAGGTAGGGCCCCCACCCCCACCCCCGTGCACCCCTGGCCTCTAGGGCAGAGCCTGGCATGCTGTAGATGCTCAGCAAACACTACACAACTGCCTTAAATTCTCTTTTAAAGAACACTCCAACTCCTTTCTGGTCCTTGGTCTGCCCTAAGCGCCTTGGGTCAAGATAATCCTTAGAGGCAGCATGGTAAGGTGGTCAGGAGCCCAAATGGTAAAAAGAATTAACTGGAGACCATGCAGGGATGAGTCTGCTTTCACACAGGCCAGCTGCTCACACAGACACAAAGCAGTTACTGGTAGGGACGGGGTAAAGGTAAACTTAGCTTTTACTTTAATACCACTGCTATCATCTGAATCTTTCCATATGACAACTCCAATCTTTAAATAGTTCTGGACGAGCCCTTTGCTGGGAGTTTGAATCTAAGTTCTGCAGCTGATAGCTGCATGTAACCATGGGCAGATGGTAGCAGGACTTCCCAGCCTCAGTTTCCACATCTGTAAAATAGAGGCAGTCATGCAGTTCACATGGGGGTATGTGGAATAGCCCCTAATGGCAGCTAGGAGATGCTCAGTGCTGGTCAAGCTTATCTGCGCGTTTCCCTTCGGTCCTCCCATGCCCATTCCCTCCCCCTAAGGGAACTTGCTCAGGGCTTCCCCTCCAGTCTGACTGAGGGGACCCACTGGACCCCCTCGACCTGTGATGCCTCTTCGTTGGCAGCCCCCCAGCCCAGGCTGCTCCTTGGGTGGCAGGCCAACAGCTCGGCTGCAGCCGGCTCATTGTGGGCCCTGCCTGGCCCCCTGAAGAACCCCTCTAAGGAGTCCTTAGCCCTCAACACACAGCTCCTGCCGGTGGTCCTCCAGGTACTGCATGGTGTCTTGGCCTGGTGTATATGGAGGAGATGGAGAGTGAACCCCTGAGGGCTGCCTAAGGAGGGCAGAAAGTGGGCTGTGTGTACCATCCTTTACCTGGCCTCAGTCTTCCACCCCTGGTGGGATTAGTGTGCACCCATTTGGTAGATGAGGCTGCGGTAGAGAACCAAAGTTCTCTCTGAGCCTCCATCATGCCATCTGCAAAATGGGCATAACACTTACAGGACCATTCAGGAAAGAATGGGGGACTTCTGTGGTGGCACAGTAGTTAAGAATCCGCATGCCAATGCAGAGACACAGGTTTGATCCCTGGTCTGGGAAGATCCCACATGCCGCGGAGCAACTAAGCCCGTGTGCCACAACGACTGAGCTTGCATGCTACAACTACTGAAGCCCGTCTGCCTAGAGCCCATGCTTCACCACAAGAGAAGCCACTGCAATGAGAAGCCCATGCACCGCAATGAAGAGTAGCCCTGGCTTGCCACAACTAGAGAAAGCCCGTGCATAGCAGTGAAGACATAACGCAGCAAAAAAAAAAAAAAAAAAAGAATGGAATAACGGCTGTGATCTACCAGGCATGCAGTAGATGCTTGTTAGAGCATGGGCATGACTACATACTAGGAATAACCCTCTTCCCTCAGGTGCCTCCCTCACCACCTCCCTATGTGGAAAGCTTGTGGCTGACCCTAGAAGCCCTTACCCCCTTACCCAGCCAGTGCTAAACTGGGCCATGAAGTTCTATGTGGATGAGGGTGTAAGCCCAGAGCCAGTACCTGAACTGCTCCCAGGGGATATACAGGGGGGGTCTGTGGGGCTTTGAGGAGATGGGGGCAGAGAGCTCATCCTTATCCTGGGGTCTTGCTTAGCTGGGCCACTGGCGTAATCATATGTAGACGTCTGTCTTTTGCACTTGGTCGTTGGTAAGCAACCTTTTTTGGTGCCTGGCCTGAACTTGCTGGGGTCTGAAGCTGCCCACCTGGGCTGTGAGAAGCTTGGCAGAGGACAGGCTGTCCTCAGGCGGGGGCAGGCTGTCGAGTGGTTGCAGGGGCCTTAGGGTCTTGTCACTCGTGGCTGACTTCGTAACTTCTGCCCTTTGCTCAGGCTAAACACCTGTGTCCCCAGACTCTAGGCATGGGGTGGACCTTCTTTAACGTGGCCGTAGGCAACAAGAAGGTCCCACAGAGTAAGCTTCTCTGAGGCTCCCCAGGTAATTTGTGCCAGCCAGTCTCTGAAGTGATGGTCCCTCGGGCCTCCGTGTCTGTCCCCCGGGTGCCTTTCAATAGGCCCCAGTTCTGGCCCTGGGTCCTGGCAGAATAATGAGACGTTGCAGTTCGACGTGGCGGCCTTCATGCTCAACGATGACGTGGAAGAGGATGAGGTGAGGGCGATGCCCTAGGCCCAGCTGGAGGTCTGGGGATTCTCTTCCTGTTACTCTGCTTCCCTTCTCAGGGCTATTTTGGGTAGAGTTGGGGGTCAGCCCAGGAAAGGAGTACTGGGTCCCCTGATAGGTTTTCCAGATTTAGCAAATAAAAATTTAGGCGTTCCAGTTAAACATGAATTTCAGATAAACAGTGAATTTCTTAGTTTAAATATGTCCCCTATATTACATGGGATATATTTATAGTAAATTTTTAAAGAATTATCTGAGCATCCTGAATTATCTGACAACCCTGACCCCTGAGAATGGCAGTGGGATAGGCATTGAGCTGGGACTTGGAACCCACAGCCCTGGATTCAGCTGAACTCTGACCAAAAGGCAAGGCCCTTGGGGTCTCGCATTTCCATGTGCAGGATCAAGTCTGGGAACAAGCCTGGCCCAAGGATCGCACAGGGGGGCTGGGAAGGCACACTCACCCTGGAGAGATTTTGATAGATGTGATTAGGGATAGAGGAACCTGGGCACTGTGGCCTCTGTCTCAATGGATGCTGGTGGCGTGGGGCAACTTGAAGCTTTCTTTCTTTACAGTAAGATACTGCCATCACGGAAGATACAGATGCACAAAGGACAACTAACGCTGCTTGGAGATTATCCCAAGATGGCACTAGAATTTCCTGTCTGTATGTCATTTTATAAGAGTCATACTCTACACCGACTTTTTGCTTCCTTTTAAAAGCTGCTCTCAGTGTTACCTGTTAAATCATATGCAGAACGGAAAATGAAAATCCTGAAACCCTGAGAATCGCCCATCCTTAGGCATATGCTAAGTTAGTGTTTGATAAAATAGGGCTGCATGTGCCACGACAGAATCTGTTTTCCTCCCATTGAATATTCCATCTCTGCACAGGAGAATACTTTTTTTTTTTTTTTTGGCCATGCTGTGTGCCTTGCAGGATCTTAGTTCCCCGACCAGGGATTGAACCCGTGCCCTCTGCAGTGGAAGTGTGGCGTTCTAACCACTGGACAACCAGGGAATTCCCAGAAGAATACATTTTTGTATTCTCCTATGAATGTTAACAGCTACGTAGAACCCCACTGTCTGGTCAAGCTGTAACTTAACCAGGGCCCCACGGCAGAAACTACCCAAGGGTTCCAATCTGCCCCTGTTCTAAACCAGGGTTGCAGTGAGGAAATGCCCATGGGTAAGGGAAAATCAAGAGCAGAATTTGCTCTCCAAGGACCTCTTATGGGCTGGGGCTGTGATAGTCACAGGCTGACCTGGCTTCTCCCTGCAGTGCCCAGTTGGATAAATGAGGCATAACGTAGTTCAACACAGGTGGTTGTGCTGGGGGCCATGGGAGCCCAGGAGGAGCCCTCTCACTTGGGGCTGGGGTCCTAGGTTCTTCCTTAGTCCTTTTTTCCAGGTATATGTCATCTGCTGGGTGAGCATCTGAAGTTGGAAGAGACCCTTTGAGCCTGGCTGGAAATCTTGTTTTTACACCACCACCTCCTACAGGTGAGTACTTCCTGTTTCAAGCTGTGGGACCGTGGGAAAACTCCTCCCCATTTCTCTGAAATGAAAGTGTTGGCTGCCATAATGTGCAGAGCTTGGGTTCTGGAAGCCAGGTAATTGGGAGAGATGAAAGGCCTCAGCTTGCTCCGCACCAGATGCTTCACCCACATCATGGGAAGTCTTTATCCTGGAAATGTAGGTGGCCTCTCCTTGGTACTGGGAAGCCAGGAAAAGGAAGGTCTAGAGAGGGCAACTCACTGTCCAGTGTCACATGGCTAATATGGCCATTCTGGGGTTGGGATTTGGGGCAGGCCCTCTCCCCGGGGCAGGCTGTGGTCCTCCTGCGCTCTTGACTGGGCATGTCTTTCTGTCTGGACTATTGGCAGCTGGCAGCTGATAAGTGGGGAAGCTCAGTGTGTAACTGCTGTGACTTTGTAAGAGGGTAAGGGGGACGGGACCAAGAGAGAGGGCTGCTGGGGCTTTTGTTTTGTGTGAGTGGATGAGTGTCACTGAATCTACCATGGGTGTGGGCTCTGGGCTGGGGGTGGACTCTGGATGCTGAGTCAGGGGGTGGGGGGTCATAAAAAGATCATGGCTTGGGTGGGGTAAGCTGTGGGCTGGCCTGTGACCTGCAGCTGCCTCTTCTGTCCTATGGGTGCTTTGAGGGGAAAGCTCACCTGTGAAGGTGCACTGATAGCTTCTTCCCCTGCCTGCTTTACCAAGCAGGTATAATAAGCAAACACATAACCACCCTAGAAAATCCAGATATTTCATAAAGATATTTTCCTACAATTCAAATCATTATTAACTAACATCTTGATATACATATATAACAAAAGCCACCGGATATAGCTACACTAATACAATGGTCCAATTTTTGTAATACGCTGTAACATGCTTCTATAAGGGTCTACAGGATGCTCCGTTGGTCAAATACCTCTCTTATATTTATGATGGTATAATAATCCGTGGACTGAAGGGAGGTATTAGAATTGAACCAGTACCATATGAATGGGTATTTGTGTCCTTCAGTCATTTTCTCTTAAATCCTGATAGGCGACACCTCACTGCCCCCAGCCCCCATTTAGCAGATGAACACACACCTACTTAGGGTCATAAACCAGCTCTGAGCCTCTGCCAGGGGCCGAGAGGGGACGAAGATCCTGGGGCTGACAGCTACCCCTTTACAGAGTTGCGGAGAGAAGGGGACACCTATGTTGTGATTGCAGGGCCCCTTAAAGTCTAGAAGCCTCCCATGTCATGGTTTAAAGGTAGGTGCAGGGCTGGAAGGCAGCCTAGACCCTGAAAGGACTGGTCCCCCCACCACCATCCAGGTTCACAGACACTTGTTGTTGGTCTTGTCCCCTCTGCCCTGTCCTGTCCCCATCTTCCTTGCCTGCTCCTGGCTTTTCTTCCAACCTTGATGAGTAACTGTGGGCTCAGGGTCACTTCTAGATGCCCCGCACGGCCTGCCTGACATCACCAGGCAGCCCTGTGGTGCTCCCCTGCCCCGTCCTCTCCAGCCTCCTGTTAAGACGCTGCAGGACTTGCTGGTGGTGGTCCTGGCTGTCAGCTGCGTCACTCTGCTGCTGGTCCTGCTCCTGCTGACCCTGAGGATGGTATTGGAGGCCTCCCAGCTGAGCTGACTTCTAGGCTGGCTGGGGAACATGCTGAGGTGGGTCAGGGCCAGGCCGGACACCGAGGAGAGGCAGCCGGTGGCCAGGGCAATGGAGAGACCATCTGAGGAGGAGACTGATGGAGGGTCCCAGACAACCACTGAGGAAAGCGGGGAGGCAAGGGGCTCTTCAGGAGACCACTAAATCACCCTTTATATCCACAGAATAAAGCTTTCTACTTCTCTAGTGCTCTGGTCTTGCCTTAACACCCTCTGGCACTTGTGTGTATTGGTACCACGTGTTGGGAACAAAGCTGACCTGAACTGTGTGATGTGAAAGTGAATTCTCTGGAGAAGCTGTGGCAGCACTGGGTTCCTGGAGAAGAAGATGGGGTCTGGTGCCTAATTAGCAGCAGCCCAGAAGGTTGCCCTGGCCGGGGGTCTGCACGGTAAGTGGCCCAGACTTTCGGCAGCAAAATTCGACCCCCCTCTTTTAAGGGAAACAGCCTGCAGTCACCATCATTGCTTCCAAGGGCAGCTGAGGCCTCTCCTTTTCCGTCTCTTCCCTGGCCTTTCTGGGCTGTGGAAACCGAACTTCCCTTCGCACACAGTGGGGAGCCTGTGGGCCTCGATCTTCCTGCCTTTATACTGCTTGCTGACTGCTGCTGGAATGGGGGGGGCCCATCGGCCAAGGCTAAGTGGGGTCTCCTTTCCTTTCTAGGACACCTCCTGCACACTCAGAACTGGAGCAAAGGATCTTGCCCCTGGGTGAGGCTAGAGACCTGGAGGCTGGGAGCAGGAGGGCTGCTTCCCACCGACTGTGGCTACAGAGTGGGAGTGGGTTTGCTGTGTCTGAGCATCAGCGGATACTGAGGGGTAGTTTCTGGCTCTTGGCTCCAGCCCTAGCCTAGGCTCTCTGCACGTTCCCTGCCTGCTGGTAGCAAGTCCCTGCTCTGTTCAAAATGGGGTCTGTGAGCTGCAGCAGAGGAGTCTGGACAAACGCAGATAATCCAATAGCACTACTCACAGCAGCCTCAGCCTCAAGGGTGCAAAGGGTCCACCCCTTCATCCTCTGCCCCTGCTGCAGCCTGGGGATGGGGCCTTTCCCTCAGGGGGCAAGGGTGAGACCCCCTGTCCCTCCACACTGTATCCCCAATGCTGAGCCATTCTCCCCCATGACATCCTTGCTCCAACTACAGGCGCTGCCACCACCTTCCACGAGCATGAACCCATCCACCTCTTCTCTGCCTCCCATCCCATCCCTTATTTGCAGGGTGGCCAGATAAAAACATAGGATGCACACTTAAATTTTAGTTTCAGATAAACAATACTTTTTAAGTATGTCCCAAGTATTGCCTTTTTTCTTCTTCTAAATCTGACAACCCTTTCTTCTTTTCCTCCTTCTTATCCGCAGCCCCCGTCCGCAGCCCCCAGCTCAGAGAGTTGGCCGTCTTGTCCTGTTCTGACAAGTTGCTGCAGTAACGTGAATTAGTGGTGGGAGTGAGCAGGTGGGAGGAGGGGGGCTTTAGCTCCAGTCCTATTTCTGCCACCCATGAGCTGAAGGAAACAAGGCCAGTGCATTTTTGGAGCTGTTTTTCATTTATAAAATGTGTGCATTTGTGGAGCTGGACTAGCAGCTGCTGAACATTAGCTTGAATGGTCTCAGAGTCAGGACTCCTATTCTGCCCATGGGTGGGCTCACACCAGTGGGCTCGGCCCTCAGCTCATTCCCAAGGAAACTCAAGTCCTTGGTTCCCATCCAGCCACACATTCTCTCTGTAATTCAGCTCCTCCTGTCGAGAGATGTGTCCAGACCTGGGGCTCGGGCCAGCAGCTCCATGTCTCTGACTTGGAGCAGGAACATGCTGGGGCCCTGGTGTCTCCCCTAGTCACCCAGGGTTGTGGTGGGTGTCAAGGGTCACGCTTCTCGGAGGCCATATGAGCAGTGGACCGGATGCTGGGCTTTGAAGCACAAGCCCTGCCTGCTCTGCTGAGCAAAGTTTCCTTGGATGAGGATGAACTGCTTGATTAGCACTGTGGGTCTCCATTGTTCCAGCGGCATAACACGTCCTCTGCCCACAAACTGGGATTGGAGAGGGTGACGTCCAAGACCCTTCCCCTTGACAACCTAGAACAAACAACTCATTCCTTCTCTCCTTCTCTGTAAAAGTGGGGTCTTAGGAGGTGCTATTATGGGGCAATTAAGAGCAATGCCTTTGGAATTAAAAAAAAAACAAAACGTGTTTGTTAGCCATCTGCGTGTCTTCTTTGGGGAAATGTCTATTTAGGTCTTCTGCACATCTGTGGATTGGGTTATTTGCTTTTTTGGTATTAAGCTGCATGAGCTGCTTGTGTATTTTAGAGTGTAATCCTTTGTCAGTTGCTTCGTTGGCAAATATTTTCTCCCATTCTGAGGGCTGTCTTCCAGTCTTGTTTATGGTTTCTTTTGCTGTGCAAAAGTTTTTGTTTCATTAGGTCCCATTTGTTTATTTTTTGTTTTATTTCCATCATTCTAGGAGGTGGGTCAAAAAGGATCTTGCTTTGATTTATGTCATAGAGTGTTCTGCCTATGTTTTCCTCTAAGAGTTTTATAGTGTCTGGCCTTACATTTAGGTCTGTAATCCATTTTGAGTTTATTTTTGTGTATGGTGTTAGGAAGTGTTCTAATTTCATTCTTTTACATGTAGCTATCCAGTTTTCCCAGCACCACTTATTGAAGAGGCTTTTTTCCATTGTATATTCTTGCCTCCTTTGTCAAAGATAAGGTGCCCATATGTGCGTGGGTTTATCTCTGGGCTCTCTATTCTGTTCCATTGATCTATATTTCTGTTTTTGTGCCAGTACAGTGACAGGGCAAGAATAAAGATGCAGATGTAGAGAACAGACTTGAGGACACGGGGTGGGAGTGGGGGACAAAGGGGAAGCTGGGACGAAGTGAGAGAGTAGCACTGACATATATACACTACCAAATGTAAAATAGATAGCTTGTGGGAAGTTGCTGCATAACACAGGGAGGTCAACTTGATGATGGGTGATGACTTAGAGGGCTGGGTTAGGGAGTATGGGAGGAAGTCACAGGAGGGAGGGGATATGGGGATATATGTATAAATACAGCTGATTCACTTTGGTGTACCTCAAAAACTGGCACAACAGTGTAAAGCAATTATATTCCAATAAAGAGCTTAAAAAATAAAATAAAACAAAAACAAAACCAAAAACAAATGACAACAATCCTGGGTCTTGGATCTGCCACTTAAGAGCTGTACAATGTTGGGTGAGTGACTTCACCTCTCTGAGCCTAGTTTCCTTATGCATAGGTGGCCATGATACGTGGCCTCATGGCAGGCGTGAGAGTGAAATGAGCTAAACTCATAAAGCACTTGGCACTGTGTGTGGTACATAGAGAACACTCACCGAATGACAGCTGTGATTTTTTTTTTTTATTATCGCCAGTCAGCAGCTAGAGCCAAATGTGACTTCCATTGCTTCTAGGAATGTGCCTTTAATTGCTTGAAACATAAGCTGTGAGTTCCAAGGGAAGGCAGTAAGGGTGGGAGTGATGGGTTAGGGAAGCTGTGTGCCCTGAGTCAGACAATGCCTTCTGTAAGGCAGCTCCTACCCACCCTAGGGGGCAGCCACTGCCAGAAATCTGGGGGCTGGGTCACCTGGGTCTCCAAGACAGTCCTGTCTGAGGTGCTGAAATTTCCGCTAGTAGACTCCTTCTTATCTTTCATACCCATGAATCACTTGCTTCCTACCTCCATTCAACTTCACAAGTATATATTGAGCATCTACTATATAAGGAGTAGAAGTCAAAAGAATTTAGATACATCTCCAACCCAAATTGCTGATAATTCATGGGGAAGAAATTCAAGCACACAAATCCCTCAGGAGAAGTGAGGACAAAGGCTAGGACATTCATTTTCCTATTTCTTGGGTTTCAGGGACATCCCCCTCTTGTTTTTACCCTTGCTTCTTCCTCTTCTGCAACCTCGACACCCTCCAAAGCTGTGCCTCTCTTACCTTTCCTGATCTGACTGCGTATGCATTTTCCCAAGGCAGCCCTTTCTTTACTCATTAAAGTCACAGAGTCAAGAGGACTACCGAGCAATTTCTGGGAGGAGAGTAGGATATGTAGACAGAAAGCAGAGGGTCAGGGGTCTCTGGGAAGTGAGGGAGCTGTCTAGACAGGGGTGAGCTCCTTGTCGTATTTCTGCATGCCCTCATCTGGGAGCAGAACCTCCACCGTGAAGCTGACCTTTTTGGCGTGGACAAAGCTATAGGTGTTGTCGAAGCGCAGGACATCTGGGGGGACAGATAGAAAGATGGGTAGTTGGGCCCGGCTTCACATTCCTTGCGCCCTGCCCAGGCCGTGGGGGAGAACAGGCTGTGTTCCCACCTGTTGTGTTTGCCAGGCCGGGCCAAGCTCCCCCCACTCCTGTTCCCTTCCCCATGGGAACTGCCCATCCTGAGCAGGGCCTGTAAACAGACACTGACCTCCTCCTGGCACGTGACCAGCCTGGCTTTAGTTGCACCAACTGGCAATGAGAACAATGGCCACTGCTTCCCATTGTCTCCGCACCTGGACAGTCACACGACGGGTGTGCCCCGGGGGACAGCTGGGAATGTCAGAGGCCTCCCAGCCCCCTTAGATGAAGTGAGGTGCAGGTCGAGGCCCGTGCATGCCTTCTGCCTTCAAACAAGCACCCGCGGGGTAGGAGTTGTGACCTCTGCTTCACAGGTGAGCAAACCAAGGATCCAGATAGGTAAGACTTTTGCCCAGTGTTGTGCAGCTACCATAAGGCTGAGGTGGGACGCTGGTACCACACTCACCTGTGTGGCTCTGGACAAGTTAATTTACCTCTCAGAGCCCCGGTTTCCTGCTGGGGAAGGTCACCTGCCCTATTGTCCCTTGCCTGTGTCCTGTGTGCTCTCAAGCCCTCCTGGCTCTGGCCCTTGGCACACCATAGGTGATCTCAAGTGTGGACCGAATGAGCGACTGTATGGACAAATGGCACTGACCTAGACTGTATGTCCTTGGGTTGGGGCAGGGGCCCTACCTCTCTGTTCCTTCCTCTGAACCATGAGACAGGTGGCTCCAACATTCTAGAGATGGGGCCCAGCCAGGGCAGACTTACAGACGCCGGCTTCTGCGCAGGTGAGGCTCCCGTCCTCGGGCACCATGTGGGCGTTGTAGCGCTGGCTGGGCAGCACCTCCGTCATCTCCCCGGCCCGCTGTCGCTCCCCCATCTTGGTCTTCAGGAAAACCCCGAAGCCAATGTCTGCACCATCAGATAAGAACTGCCACCTGTGTTGGGGGAATGGGTAGGGGGACATGTTGCTGCTCAGTCTGAAGGATCCCCGAGGGGCTAGGGCCCAGCCAGGGGTGGTTGGTGGCCTGTTCCTAACCTGAGGACACAGCCTGGGAACAGGATCTCGTACTCCACCTGGTGCGAGGAGCCGCGGCTGATATGCACCGAGTGCTCGTACTTAGTCTTCACCTGGTCCCGCACGTACATGGACTTGGGGATCTCCCCACCATAGTTGATCTGTGGACACAGAGCAGCATGGACTTGCTCCCCTCTCCAGCCATAGCATCGTTCATGCTGTTTCTCCTGCCTGAGATGTCTCCCCATCTCCTGGAAGTATCCTGCTCATCCTGTCCTCCCCCACCCCCTGGGAAGCCTCCTGTGTCCCTCCAGCCTTGATCAGGGCCCCCTCTGGGAACTTCCCCTTCCAGCTCATCCCTTTGGGTCAAAATTTCCTCATTTCTCGTTTGCCTGCACAGCTTCTGAGAGCTCTGTTAGGGTGACGCTGGGACTAACTCAATACCTGGCTCACAGGGGTTTCTCCACAGACATTTGTGGAAGGAATGAGTGGGTGAGAAAGGAACCCAGCTCTATTCCTCTACCCTCCCCTGTTCTGGAGCTCTTCATACCTTAGTTAAGCATTTGGGGTTCCCATCTGGGTCTGTCAGGGTCCCCCCAAACTGGGCAGGCAGTTCCTCAGGACTGATGAGTTTTAGCAAACCTTCCTTCCAGTTGTCTGTGGACAGAGGGGTTGAAGGGTGACTACTGAGCATGGAGGGGACCCATCAGCTCCCGCCCCCCATTCCCACCAGGGGGACCTGAACCTGGGGAGAAGCCCTACAGGAGCTAGGCTGCCAAGGCTGATTCCCCAGCCCTCGGGGCCTCGGACTGTAGAAGGTATCTTCCAGCATTGTGTTGCTATGGAAACCTGTTTCCCCTGGCTGATGGGTTTGCACATTTTCGAGGGTCTCCCAGTCATGAGTAGTCAAGATTAGAGTCGTCTAATTGTCTCAAGGAGACTTTAAAGCCCAGTGTGGTCAAGGACCATGTCGGGGGCCACACTATATACAAGTGGCATACCCAAGTCAGACCTCTGGGTGGAAAAGGGACAGCCCTAGGTCTTTGAAAGGACCTCCCCCTCTCTGCTGCTTCGTCACCACAATCATAATGCCCATTACTGTTTTTCATTCCCTATGGAAAGCTCTGGATCCTCAGGTGTCACCATGGCCCCCGCCCTATAACCAATCCAAGTTGTCCCCTGCTGTGGCCACGAGAGATTCTTTGCTACCAGTGGGATGAGAGGAAAGACCACAATGGCTGGCACCCCAGGGCCAAATGCACAGAGCCCTGTGCACCACAAGTGGGGCAGAGGCCTGAACTTGCGTCTGGAGTGTGGCAGTTACCCACACTGCTACAGGATTTGGGGACTACCTTGTGATCTACCCAGGTCCCTACCCCAGTGGAACGAGGCAGAGGCAGAAACTCATGTATCAGGAAGGGAAAGAAAACAGGGATTTGTAAGATTCCCTTCCCCCTACCTCCACACCCCAGATCCTCAGATCTCTTGATTTAATGATCTGACAATTCTGCTTGCGAGAAGTTATCCTCCAAGCTCAGGGTCCCAGGTTGAGTTTAAGAACTGCTTATATTTCTCTTTTCTCTATTTTTCCCTTTCCCTATCATTAAAATTTTTTTTTCTGCTTACTTATAAAGGTAATACATATAATTCTAAGTTTGGAAAGTACAGAAATATAAAAAAGAAAATAAAAAACCGCCTGATTTCTTGCTAAACAAATCATTTTGTTGTATTTCCTTCTAGAAATATGTTTCTATTTTTACGAAAATAACACTCTACTATCCACACCACTTTATAAGTGACTTTTCTTTTACCTTAATGACATTTCCCACGACAGCAAATCATTTTTCACCAAACGCATTCACTGTCATTTACTTACCCAGCCCCTTCCTCCTCTGAATCACATCTCCTCTTCCTGCTCTTCGTCCCCATCCTCCTCAGCCCAAACTGCCTTTAGAAGGCCTGAGGTGATGAGTGTTGAAAAGAAACTGAGGCACATAGGCGAGAGGTTGATTAGCAACCCAATTGAAAACAAAACAAAGATGTGGAGGCCTTAGGCACCAAAGAGGTAAGGCAGCGAGTAAGATAGCAGTAACTGGATAGACTCTATAGTGTAAGACCCACTTCACCTTTGAGAAGGAGGAGCCTCTGACTCTAGGTGATGTGTGGATCTCTGGATGGGGTGATGGACCAAGCTTACTCCAAAGTTCATTCATAGAGTTCAGGGGATGGAGCTGGAACAACTTACTTCCCAACACTACAATTTTCCTGCGAGTGTCCTCGCTCAAGAAAGGCTTCATGAGGTTGTATCCCACAGGGAACAGTTTGGTGGCTGGAGAGATATAAGCAAGTATAATGGAGAAAAAATAATTCCATTGGGCCACTCTCTTCGTAACAGTCACAGCCAGCAACATGGAGGAATTATGAATTACCTTGGCAAGTTCCAATGCCCCGCACCTGACAAACCGGCCAACCAACTGGTCAAGTAAAACAACAAGCAGCCAACTGACCAACCAATCAATCATCCAATGTATCAAACAGCCAACAAACCAGCCAACAGATAACCAGTCAATTCACCTTCTTATCAACCCATCAGTCAGCCTACCAACCAACCAGCCAACCTACCAAATAGTCAAACAACCAATCAACATGTAAACCAGTCAATTAAACAGCCAGCTAATTGCCCAACCAACTGCCCTTTCCAGCCAGTCAACCATTCAAATAACCAACCAGCCAACCACTCAAACAACCAGCAGTCAACCATCCAAGATCCAGCCAAACAACAAACCAGCCAACCAACTAACCAATCTGCCAACCAGCCACTCACCCACACAGCCAATCAAAATGCTAAGCAGTTACTCAATCAGTCTCCCTAGCTAACAACTATCCAACCAGCCAACCAGATATCCAACCAACCACCAGGCAGTCAACTAGCTAGCTAACCAACTGGCCAGTCAAATAGACAACCAACTAAGCAATGAATCAATCAGTCAGCCATCAAACATATATCCATCTTTGCATCTGCCCACCCACCCAAACAACAACCACCCAAGTACCTACTGAGTTTCCACCTGGCCCTAGGTATGTGACGGATACAACAGAAGTGGAGAATTAGAGGCCCTACCTTTGAGGAGCAGACAACCCAAGGAAAACAGGATGAATACACACAAGACAACTGGAGGCCCCAGAAGGTAGTAGACAGGAAAGACCAGACTGGGCTGTACCAGCTGCCTGGGCCAGAGGCAGTTGGGGAGGGAGAGATCAACATGGGTGGGAGAGGTGAGGGGGGATTACTAGAAGAGCTGAGGTTGGAGCTGCCTCTTCTTGCAGTAAAACCAACCATAGATGTTACCATTTATGGAGCAGTTACTCTGTTCCAGGCAGTTTGAATGATTTGCATGCAGCCAAGCAACCAACCTGCCTCACTGCTACCCAGGGAGGAAGGGACTGTTATTGTCCCCAGGGTACAGATAAGGAACTGGAGGCCAGGGGAGTGAAGTCACCTGCCACACACCTTTCACAATGAGCATGAACTTCAGGGTCTCTGGGTAATTCTCTTCAAGGAGACCAAAGAACTGCGGAACCAAGAAAGAACCCATGAGAGCCCACACCTCTTCTTCTCCTACCCCCATCCCTTTGCAGCCTCCCCTCTGGAGGAGTCAGAGGGCTGTGGAGTGTTTCCCTTCTTTCCATCACCTCCATGGCCCTTGGAGGAAACCTCATCACAGACTATTGCAACCACACCCTAGTAACAATTACATAATAATCAATTTTAGAGTAAATGTCATAGCAACAGTAACATAGTAGTAATAATGACTACTGTTTACTCAGTGTTCACTATTTGCCAAGTACTGTGTACATACTTGACATAACAACTCACAGAAATACCCCTACATCCTTTTGAAGTGCAATCAGTATCCCCATTTTGTAGGTGAGTAAAATGAAGCATGAAGGGATAACGGGACTTGCCTGAGTCACAGAGCTAGGGATGATAGGGCTGGGAAGGGTTTGTCAGAAATTGGCCCCTGTGGTCTCAGTACAGTGTTGTCCCTGAGGCCTGTTCTGTGGGATCTTCCAGGGAACATATCTTTGGGTCTCGATCTGCAGTGATGGGGCCCAGGAAGGCCACCACCTTTTACCAGGTCATGGCTCTGAGTGAGGAGCAAGATCACGGCAGGCCAAGCTGGTGGTTAACGCAAGCAGGGGTGCCCAGGGGCCTCTCCTCACCTCCTGGTACACTTCCACGAGGGGTTTCCAGAAGTGCTTCAGCCCCAGGCCTTCACAGTCAAATATCATCACGATGGTCTCAATCTTCTTCCCCAGCTGCAAGGATGAGAGCAAGGATCAAGGTGCAGGCTCAGAACTTGGGAGATGGTGACCCCAGCACAAGACCGCTCAGGGCTTCTCCCAGCTTCCTACTCTGTCCTCAGAGGAATGAGTGCACAAAACAGTGAACGCATTTTCCACCCATCCATCCATCATCCCTCACCCATTCATCATCCATGCACCCATCCATCCATTTATTAGCTCACCCACCCACTCATCAATTCACCCATCCATCCCTTCATACTGCTGTTCACGCAACCACTCATCCCTCCATTTGTCCAACGAATATTTATTAAGCACCTATTTTGAGCCAGACACTGAAAGTACAGCATATAGCTCAGTAATCCACAGTTCTTGTCCTTAGAGAGTTCACAGTCTGGTTGGGGAGACTGAAAAGAAACCAGGTCGCCATGGTCCTGAGGTGACAGCTGTGACTAGACAGCACAGGAGCTGTGGGAACACACATTAACCCAGACGGGGGCCTCAGAGAAGTGACAGCTTGAGACCTGAAAGGTTGGGACTTCCCTGGTCGTCCAGTGGTTAAGACTCCGCGCTCCCATGGCAAGGGGCACAGGTTTGATCTTTGGTCAGGGAGCTAGATCCCGCATGTCACAACTAAGAGCCTGCGTGCTGTAACTAAGACCTCGTGCAGCCAAAATAAATAAATAGATAGATAGATAGATAGATAGATAGATAGATAGATAGACGATAGATAGATAGATAGATAGATAGATAAATATTAAAAAGAAAGGAAGGAAGGAAGGAAGGAAGGAAGGAAGGAAGGAAGGAAGGAAGGAAGGAAGGAAGATGATAGATATAGACAGGAGAGGTGTGTGTGTGTGGAGGGGTGGGGCGATCCCGACGGAGGAAGAGCAGGGACAAGGACTCAGAGGGAGTAACAGCAGCTAGCACTGCTGAGATACATGCCTTAGGCCCTGTGTGCCGGCCACAGACTAGTACTATCTAATTTAATCTTTCCAATTATTACTGTTGTCCCCGTTTTGTAGGTAAGGCAACAGGCTCAGAGAGGTGAGGTGACTTTCCAAGGCGGCGCAGCTGGGAAGCGGCAGAGCTGGTGTTTGACCCCAGAGCCCTCTGATGTGACAGCAGTGAGCACAGGTGTGTTCCTGGCAGGCTCACCCGCTCTGTCTGCAGGTCACACTCGTGCAGGATTCGCTCACAGTCCCTCATCTTGGTCTTGAGCAGGTCCTGCTTGGTGACTGAGAAGAGCAGGCCCTTGGGGTCAAGCGGCCCGATGAT
This sequence comes from Hippopotamus amphibius kiboko, assembly GCF_030028045.1. Lineage (NCBI taxonomy): Eukaryota > Metazoa > Chordata > Mammalia > Artiodactyla > Hippopotamidae > Hippopotamus > Hippopotamus amphibius. Next base: position 4,122,702 of record NC_080193.1, on the reverse strand, counting down.
GTCATACCACACGGGGCAGCCGTCACGGTCATAGCCACACAGGCCCCCAGGCATGTACTTCTGGATCACCTGGGCACAGACGGACACACGAAACTTAGCATTACGCACCTCCCGGGGACACCCAGATCAGGCTGCTCTGGGTGGCCCGAGCCTACACACACCATGGTAGAAGCACGGTCCCTCCCCTGGAGGGCGGCCCTACTGTCCAGGTGAGAAAACTGAGGGGCTTGCAGGGGAGGGCCTTGCTCACAGCAGGTACATGGCAAAGGCAGGTCACAGCTGGACCTGCCTGAGGCCTCTGGGCTCCTCAGTTCTGCCCCCAGTGTCTCCCCTGTCCCTTTCCATGGAGGGGAGTTGGGCTTAGTGATGAAGAACATGGATTCTGAAGGTCACAGACCTGTTCAAAGACACTACTGTTTCCCTGCTGTGCACCCTTGAGCAAGTGATGCCACCTCTCTGAGTCCCATTCCACCTCCGCTGTTGGGGAAAGTCCTCAAGATCATGTTGGCAAAACACAGTGCCTGACTCAGAGCTTGTGCTCCACAAATAAAACTAGGACCGTTGCTTTACTAAGACGCCAGTGGTGGGACTGTTCTCCCCAGCTCCTTGCTGGGTTAAGTTTCTTTCCCATCTAGACAGGATGCTTTGAGCAAGGCCCTAGGGGTGAGGGCTCAGAGCCATGAGCTAATTGTGGTGGTGAAGAGCCTGGAGTTGGAGGACACACAGGCCTGAGCTCAAATCCCAGCTCCACCTTGGGGCTGCAGGACTTTGGGTGGGCTGCTTAACCATTGCTGGGCCTCAGTGCTCTCACGTGTACAATGGGGACAACGGTACCCACTTCACGGGGTTGTGTGAGGATTAAATGAGATCATGCAGATAAAGTCTTAAGTCAGGCCTGGACCTCATAAGCCCCCAGGAAATATTCATAATTATTACAGGAGAGGTGCCTGCATACCCGGGGGGTTCCACAGACCTCTCAGCTTGCTGCCCTCCACTCATGGTCCCCAGTGACCCAGAGGCTGCTCGGGTGGTAAGTCTATCAGAGACTGGGGGTGTGTGGGGGTGTTGGCTCACCTCGGGGGGCTGCCAGTCAAGGATGTGGTCAATGTCCATGGCCTTCCGGAACTCCATGTACTGAAAGGGAGATGAGTGGTAAGGCCCCACTGGGCTTCCAGCACCCCTGAGGAGAGGATGGAGGTAGGGACTGGGGCACGGATTGCCCCCCCTGCCCCAAAGCCCTCCACCAAATTTCCAGGGTGGGGACTGGTCTCACCTTGCGGAGCATGGCCTCTGATTTCTGCAGGTCAAAATTCCGAGCTGTGGGAAGATGGAAGGGAGGTGTGGGGTGGGAAAGAGTCTGCTTTGCAGTCTTCTTGTCCTGGTCCTGGGCAGTGGGAAGCTATGGAGGGCACTGGGGGCCTGGGTGAGACCTTCCTTTTCTGTACCCTGCCCTCTCCTGGACCTGAACATGTGAAGCAAGATGGTGTGGTTGGGACCTGAGAGCCATGGGTCCTTCTGGAGCTGCTGGGACCAGGCCCCTCTTTCTGCCCCCTCACCCTGACCTCCCACCTCTGTGCTCACCCCGGAGCCAGCGCAGGAGGAAATAGTCATCCGGATTGGGCAGGGCAGGCAACACATCCTGGACATTTTCTCGGAACTGGAAAGAGAGTTGTTGGTTGAAGAGGTTTTCACACTGAGCCTTGGCCCCAGTCTCAGTGACTGCTTTCATCTTCCCTCCTTCTTTTCCAGTGAAGCCTGGCCCACAGTGATGGAGATGGGTAGGCAGATGGATGGGTGGGTGAATGAAGGAAGGGTACATGGGTGAATAAACAGGATGGATGGATGGATGGATGGATGGATGGATGGATGGATGGATGGTTGGATGGTTGGATGGATGGATGGGAAAAAAAGGAAGAAGAAATCAATGAATGGTGGATGGACAGAAGGAGAAATGGGTGGGTGAGCAGAAGAGAGATTGGTGGGTGAATGGATAGAGAAGGGATAGGTGGACAGGTGGGTGGAGTGGGAGGATGGATGGAAGAAAAGATAAATGAGTGGGTGGGTGGGTAGACAGATTGGAGTGTGAATGTATTCTTAGTTCTTTTCATGTGTCAGCCCACCAAGGCTTTTTTTTTTCCATCCCATTCTCTACAAAAACAAGGTTCGTGATTATGCAACCTCTTCCCCATTGACCATGGGGACGACAACGCACCCTGCCCCGACTCTTAGCTCTTACAGACAGGTCATCTTTCAGGGTGCTGGGGAGGGAAGGGGACAGAGTCAGAGGGCAGACCATCAGCATCTTCAGCTCCCACCTAAGGGGAGGTAGGGAGGGACATGCTAGATAAAGGTCTCTGGGTCTGGCTCCTGGATGAGAAGTCAGGCTTGATCTGACACCTGCTCTACTGCCCAGAAGGGGTGCTATTCCCTCAACCCTTCCCCTAGACAGGGATGATGCCACTGAGCACTGTGAGACCTGACCCTGGGTGAGGTGACAGCAAAGACAATGTCAAGGACATGCTGAGCCAACAGAATGGGGCAGAGTTCCAGCCACCGCCCTCCCTCTGCCCCTCAGCGCTTTTCCCCGCCTCTCACCTTGGCCAGGGTCTCCGCCTGCTTGGGGGACAGGTCTCCCACTCGGCCGCTCATGGTGCTAGGTGACGCTGGAGGAGTGGGGTCTACTGCAGACAGAGGTCAAGCCTGGTCTGTGGCTCTGACCAAGCGGGGACTTTTGCCCCCATTCCTGGGCGTGGCTACAGGCACCTCCTCCTTGGCCAACTGTTGGGTTGCATGTTACATAATTGGGATTAAGTGAAGTCCCGTGCTTGGCTCTGGGATGCTTGCGGCGGGAGGGGCGGTGTGCAGGCATGTATGGGAGAGCGTGCCAGAGGTCCCCTGCCAGGTGGAGGAGGCTGGGAGGGAATGAGGCTGGCCTCCCATGGTGTGGAAGTCCAGGCTAAGTGCCTGTAGAACCCCTCTTGGTGCTCCCAAGTTTCCAGGGAAGGGGGTTTTGGGGGGGGCTGAGGACTGCTCCCTGCAGGCACCCCTTCTCTCCAACCCTCAGTCTCCCCATCTCTTATGGTTCTGCAAAGGTCACCCTCACCCAGTTCTGATGGCTGGGAGCCAGCGACTTAGTCTAATAAACAGTTCATTCACTTTGTCAGAGTGGGAGGTTCATGTCTTTTTGCAACAAATTTCCATATTCAAGAGGAGACAGGCTGGGTCAGAAAAATGGGACTCCTTGCTTGGTGTCCTTGCTAAAGGTTTTTTTTTTCCATAGGGCTGATGGTACTTTTCCTGTCTTTCAAATTCTATCCTGTGATGCTGGCCCTGCACCTTCAATACGGGGAAGGGCTGAGCTCTGCCAGCCTTGTTGCCCTCCCTTCTCATCACTGAGCTCATGGGGACACAGGGGCCTTGTCCAGGATTCCACGTCCCCTGGGTGCTAAGGGAGAGGTGGGGCATGTTGATGTCCTTGGGACGGTAAGGGTGCTTCTTGGGATTTTAAACATCTGATCAGTGAGGGGCGTCCACCACTTATGCCAGGTGATGAGGGAAGCCCAGAAGGTTCCCTTGTCCTTTGATTGAGATATATAGACTGTCAAGGGTTGTACACATTTAAGGGATTATTCTCCAGCTGTCAGGAGCTCTGAGAGGGCAGAGGCCACACTGTCAATGACTGTGTATAAGGAAACCGGGAGCACATCTGCTTGAGACCACAGTACAGCCACATGGCCACATCTTCCAGGCCTTGAGGGGGTCCACATGGGCTGAAACTTTCCCCTGGTCTAGCCTCAGACCCAATAGCTGGGCTAGCCCAAGCCCTTCTTCCCAGGGCTCTCCCAGGTCTCCTATTCCCAGGGCATCCCGGGTCCCCACACCTGGGCTGTCTTGGGACCTCTTTAGGCTGATGTGGGTTAGCAGTGATACCTCCTTGCTCTGGCCCCTGATAGAGCTGGGTCCAGAAGAAGAAGGGGGGCCATCTCTGGCGATCTCCCTCCTTCCAGGGCGCCTGCCAAGTGCACTCACGAGAAGTTAGGTAACTCTCCACACCCCGGTCCTGCCCCACTTCACATTCCAGCCTCTTTCTGCAAAGCCCCCAGCTGCTACCCACACCCACTTCCTGCCAGGCGGGCAGCATGCAGAGATTGGGTTCCTCTGCTGCCCTCTCATTAGCCCCTAATCCTGCCCACTTCTCACCAGTCTCCTGTCTCGCCCTAATCCCTCTAACGTGAGGGGCCCCGGTTACCTGTGTGGACATCACAGGCTGGCAGGGAGGGCCAGGAGGAGGCGTTGGGGTCTTCCCAGGAGCTGTGAGCCTTCAGAAACACCCCCTAAGCACTCTTTCTAACCCAGACCACAAACAGACAGAGAGCACTTACTGTGTGCCCACAGCAACCTCCTCACCACCATCACCATCAATAGCACCATCTGATGGAACTTTCTGGGGTGACAGAAATATTCTGTATCTGGGCTGTGTCCTACTGGACATCACTGGTAGCCAGCTGTCACATGTGAAATGTGGTTAGTGAGACTGAGGAACCCAAGTTTTAAATAAATTAAATTTTGATTAATTTTATTTTAGATTGCCCCATGAGGCTTGTGGCTACCATATTAGCGCAGATCTACAGCGTTTACTGAAGTCTTATTACACACCAGGCCCCACCCTAACTGCATCACCTCATAGGACTTCCCTGGCCATCCAGTGGTTAAGACTCCGTGCTCCCAGTGCAGGGGGCACAGGTTCAATCCCTGGCTGGGGAACTAAGATCCCACAGGCCGCATGGGGAGGCCAAAAAGAAAAAAAGTACATCACCACATTTAAACCTCAGAGCCCGTGGGGGTGAGGGGAAGCTACCATTATCAAGCCCATTTTACAGACAAGCAAACTGAGGTAGAGAGAAGTATCTTATCCAGAGCTAAGCCCATGCAATTAACCACTCTGCTGTCACACTGGAGGCCATCCCACAGTCTCGGCTCTGGGAGCCCCCGCTCTAATCAGGGAGAGAACCTAGGTACAGAAATCACCCCAATGGGATGTAAGCAGCATTGAGCCAGACCTTGAAGAAAGGGAGTATGTTGATTAGTGCAGATTGCGGTAGAGGAAAAGGCATCCCAAGTGGCGGGGATAGCATGGGCCAAGGTGTGGAGTTGGGCAAGTGAGATGCACACGGAGGACAGAGCTGAGGATATTACGGTAAACAAGATGGATTGGGTCCCTGCCTGGAGGGAACTCACAGTCTCCTGTTTGTTGAGCATTTCCTCTGTGCTTAGAACATTACATCATTATCAAACCATTTGGAAACAGATGGGGATATCCCCATTTTACAGTCAAAGATATGAAAGGTCATGGAGATTAAGAAACTTTTCTGAAGTCACACAGCCAGGAAATAGGAAGCTAGGATTTGAACCCAAGCCTGTCTGACTCTGGAACTCATATCAGAGCCACTGCCCAGGTGAGCCTTCCCCCAGAGGGCTTAACGCTGTGTCAAGAACACAGTAACTGCTTGATAAAAGATCTAAATCATCATCAAGTGTGTTAGGAAGCCTGGATCCACCCACCCTGGGCTGCAGGGTATTTTGAGGCCAGGAGAGCTAGCATTTGGGATGCATTTTCCTTTCTTGAAACAAAGGCAAAGGAGAACCAGCCCCCACTCCCACCCACAGTACACATCTTCTCCAAGTCCTAGTTTGTCAAGCTCTCAGGGGACCATGGCAACAACCAGGACACAAACAACTGCAGGGCGATAGGGCCACCCACTCCACACCCTGGAACCCCCTTCTTCCAGGGGGTTGGTTACTAGGAAACATGAAATGCCATCCTACCAGAACCAGCTGGGTGAGTACAGAGGGGGCCCACGGGGTGTGGGAGCCTCACCATGAGGCAAGCAGGGGTGGGGTTCAGAGCATAGTGAGGTGAGGTGGGGGTGGTCTAAAAAGGAGAGATGAAAGGAGAATTGTGGGGGTGGGAGGTGGGGAAGGGGTGCCTTGCCAGAGTCCCAGTGGTGCTCTGGGTAGCACCCTGGGACAGTCTACTTTCCCTCTTTTACTCTTGGGCAGTTTCATCTCCTTTTGTCATTAAAGTGTGATATAATTCACATACCGTAAGTTCACCATTCTTTTTTTTTTTTTTTTTTTTAAGATCTAATAAGCACACATTTTCTTTGCTATCAGTTTTAATATTTGGTCAGTTCACCATTCTTAAAGTGTACAATTCAGTGATTTTTTTTTAGTATACTCACAAGGTTGTACAACCATTGTCTAATTGCAGAGCATTGTCATTAGCCCCACCGAAAACCGCTGCACCCTTTAGCAGTCATTCCCCATTTACTGCACCTCTGCTCCTGCCTCCGGCAACTACTAATCTACTTTCCATCTCTATAGATTTTCCTCTTCTGGGTATTTCATATACAGCAAATCATACAGTATGCGATCTTTTGTGAGTGGCTTCTTTAACTTAGCATAATGTATACAAGGTTCATCCATGTTGTAGCAGGTATCACTATGTCATTCCCTTTCATGGTTGAATAATATTCCTTTGCACAAACTTACCACATTTTGTTTTCCCACTCATCAGTTGATGGACATTTGGATTATTTCCACTTTTTTTGGCTATTATGAATAATGCTGCTATGCATATTTTTTGTACAAGTTTTTGGGAAGACAGGTTTTCACTTCTCTTGGGTGTATCTTTAGGAGTGGAGTTGCTGGCTTATATAGTAATTCTATGTTCAACCTTTTGAGAAACTGGCAAATTGTTTTCCACAGTGGCTGCATCATTTTATATAGCCCTAACAGCATGTGAGGGTTCCTTTTCTGTTTTTTTATTTTGCTATTATAGCCATCCCTAGTGGGTGTCAAGTGTTATCTCATTGTGGGCTTGGTTTGGTTTTGTTTCGCTTTTTGGCCCTGCCAGGCAGCACATGGGATCTTAGTTCCCCAACTGGGGATCGAACTCTCGCCCCTCTTCTGTGGAAGTGCAGAGTCTTAACCACTGAACCACCAGGGAAGTCCCTCATTGTGGTTTTGAATTGCTTTTCTCTAATGACTAAAGATCTTGAGCATCTCTTCATGTGCTTATTGGGAGAATAAGCACATTTCTTCTAGGGAGAAACATCTATTCAAATTTTTTAAATGTCTACCTAATTTTAAATTGGATTGTCTTTTTATTGTTGACCTATAAGAATTCTTTATGGGGACTTCCCTGGGGGCACAGTGGTTAAGAATCCGCCTGCCAGGGCTTCCTAGGTGGCGCAGTGGTTAAGAATCCGCCTGCCAATGCAGGAGACACGGGTTTGATCCCTGCTCCCGGAAGATCCCACATGCCATGGAGCAAGTAAGCCCATGCGCCACAACTATTGGGCCTGCGCTTTAGAGCCCGTGAGCGACAACTACTGAGCCCACTTGCTGCAACTGCTGAAGCCCACGCGCCTAGAGCCCGTGCTCCGCAACAAGAGAGGCCACGACAATGAGGAGCCCGCGCACTGCAACTAAAAGAAAGCCCGCGCACAGCAAAAAAGACCCAACACAGCCAATAAAATAAATAAATAAACAAATTTATAAAAAAAAAAGAATCCGCCTGCCAACGCAGGGGACACGGGTTCGAGCCCTGGTCCAGGAAAATCCCACATGCCGTGGAGCAGCTAAGCCCGTGAGCCACAACTACTGAAGCCCACGCTCCTAGAACCTGTGCTCTGCAACAAGAGAAGCCACAGCAATGAGAAATCCACATGCCGCAACGAAGAGTAACCCCTGCTCACCACAGAGAAAGCCAACGCGCAGCAACAAAGACCAAATACAGCCAAAAAGTCAATCTTTTTTTTAAAAAAAGTATTCTTTACATATCCTGGATTTTAATCCCTTATCAGATATATACTTTGAAAATATCTTCTTGCATTCTGCAGGTTGTCTTTTCACTTTCTTCAGTGTCCTGTGATACACAAAAGTTCTAAATTTTGATGAAGTTTGACTTATCTACTTTTTCTTTTATTGTTTATGCCTTTGGTGTCCTATCTAAGAAAGCATTGCCAAATCTAAGGTCGTGTAGATTTGAAACCTCACACCTGGTCTCAGATTGGCCGAAACAGCACAGCTCAGATCAGACTGGGACTTGAACTCAATCGCACCTCGGATGGAATTCAAACCCAGCCAAAACTCAGATTGGGACTCGAACCCACGGGCTGGGACTCGAACCCACGGGCTGGGACTCGAACCCACCTGTCTTTTAAATTGAAATCGCACACCTGGTCTTAGGACTTAATGAAGCTCAGGTTCTTCTTATCTCAGTGCAGAAGGAGTTCAGTGAGAGGTAAAGCCATAGGTAAGAAGTAGATTCATTGAGAGACATACACACTCCACACAGAGTGTGGGCCCTCTCAGAAGGTGAGAGGCCCTGGGAGATAAACATTCCAAGGACAGAAAGGCTTGAGAGTGGCCCCAAAATATGTGGTGGTTAGTTGTCATGGGCTGGGTAATTTCATAGGCTAATGAGTGGGAGGATCATTCTGACGATTTTGGAAAGGGGGCGGAGACTTCCAGGAATTGGGCCACCACCCACTTTTTGGCCTTTGATGGTGGGCCTGGGAACGGTGACGGGTGCCTGTGGGCGTGTCGTTTAGCCTATGCTAATATATTACAATGAGCATATAATGAGGCTCAAGGTTTCCTGGAAGTCAGACCTCCTGCCCTCTTGGGCCTAGTCAGTTCTAACCAGTTTATGTTGTTTATCCACAATGGCCACATCATTCTTTTAAAGGTTGTGCCCCGCTCCCTTCCTTCCTGTTTCAGATTTACCTCCATGTTTTCTTCTGAGAGGTGTTAACAGTATTAGCTTGTACATGTAGGTCTTTGGGGATTTTTTGAACTTTTGTTTTCTTTTGTGGTAAAATATGCCTAACATAAAACTTGCCTTTTTTTTTTTTTTTTTTAAACTTGCCTTTTTTGAGAGTTCGGTTCAGTGGCATTAAGTACATTTACACTGTTGTGCAACCATCACCAGCATCCACCCCCAGAATTTCTTCATCTTCCCAAACTGAAACTCTGTAGCCGCGAAACAGTACCTTTCTCCTTTCCCCCTCCCCCCAAGCCCATGGTGTCACCAGCAAAGCCTATGAACAACTCTCCGGAATAAAAATAGAATCTGCGTAATAAAGTCTAACCTTCGTTTTCCTTTTCCTCTGTGCTGAGTCTAGTCTCCCTCGCTCACCGGGGGCCGCGTGCAGAGGCCACGCACCCCCGCCCTTCACGTCAGAGCTCCTGGTTCAACATGGCGGCGCGGATGGCGGCGCGGAGGCCTCGGCTCGGCGGGCCGTGTGCAGAAGCGCGGCAGGCGACACTCATTCAAGATGGCGGCAGCGGGCCGTGTGCAGAGACGCTGCGCCCGGCACTGCGATCCGAAGCCCGCGTGTGACGACCCCGCCCCCTCCCGGCTGAGGAGAGCCCTGTGAAGCAGCCCCACTGAGGGTCTCCTGGGGAAGCGTGTGTACCCGAGAGCGAGCTCGCACCTCCTCTGCATTCTTTTGACCAGCGAATAAAGCTTTCCTTTGCTTCTGAACCCAACTCAGTCTCATTCTTTTGCCTCAAATGACACCAGGTAGAGGGGCCCTTTTTGGGGCCCGACTGGAAAGGGTCTGTGACACTCGCAACCACTGTCCTACTTTCTGTCTCTATGAATTTGACCACTCCAGGCACGCCTTGTACGAAGAATCATACATGTGTCCATTTGTGTCTGGCTTACTTTGCTTAGTTTCATATCTGAAGGTTCATTCCTGTTGCAGCACATGTCAGAACTTCCTGCCACTACAGACGGGCCCCAACCAGCCTGGGCCTGGTGAGCTTGGCTTCTTGGGCGTGGACCCAGGCTGCATTCATGAGCAGAATGCTGAAGGGCCCTGTTCCTGCTTCCTCGAGGACAGAGGCACTGCTGGCCCAACACCGCCCTCTGATGGCTGAAGGCGAAGTCACCATGGTCACCTGAGCGCCCGGTAGCCCGGGCCTGCTGCAGCCGCCTCCTCTCTGAAGTCTCCTGTCAAGCTCCCGTGTTGTCTGCACGGATGGCCCTGGGTTCACGTTACGTCCTCCTCTTTATGTTACGCGACCTGACCAGTCACGTCCCGCCCTGAGCCTCACCCTCATCTGTCAACTGGGAAGGATGCTTCAGCTCAGGCCTGGCACACAGTAGGTGTAGAGTGGCGCTGCTGCCATCACGTCCCACGGAGAGGCACAAAGGTCCAAGCAGCTTTGTCCAGACTCTGGGCATCCCCACCCCCACCCCAGGAACCCAGCTCCTCGCTCTGTCCCCCTGTGTGCCCCCTGCCCCAGGCTGGCCCTCCCCGGCAGGGGCCCACACTGACCCTCTCCTCCTCTGAGAGACAGGCCAGGGACCCTGCTGGGAGCTAACCCTGCTTCTGGCTCCACCTCTGCTATCAGACACACAGCCTTTAGCCAAGGCTCTCCCCTTCGCCAGCCTTGGTTACTGGGCCTGTAAAATGGGGCTATAATTCCCCAGGGTTTGCATGTAAAGGGGCTGTGCAAACTGTGCAGTGCCGTGCGATAGAGCTCTGGGGAAGCCGGGACTGTCCCACAGTGGCGTCCCCTCCAGCCTGGACTCTTGGGGGGTGAGCTGGACTGGGGTGGAGATTTGGGGGGCAGGAGAGCCTTTCCAACTGCATTCCAAAAACCCCATAGGTCCCTCACCTGCATCCCTCCCTCCTCTGCACCCTGGAAGATTGTGGGGCTTTCCAGCTAGCAGACAGGCTGGAACCGGCAGGCCCCGCCTCCACTCCTCTGGACAAATGAGGCCTGGGTATTTCCAACCACCTCATTCTGAGTAAGAGTTTTGATCTGTGGCCTCCGGCCAAGATTTTGCCATTCTTTCCTGACAAACAAAACAGCTGTTTCGTAACCTGCCTTATAAAATGGTTCTATTGATAACTATCAAGTGTGTACATAGTTGTTCACAAAGAAATCATAAACATCAGAGAGCCAATCCCAAGAGCCCTTCCGGCTTCCCTGTGGCCTCAAACACCCCACAGCCACCCTCACCCCATTCCTCAGTCTGGAAGGCTCATCCACACCTGGTCACCACCCCCATCATCTCTCAGTGCTCCCTTCAATGGTCCCTCCCTTGGGCAAAGCACATCTGATCCCCCATCAGGCTTCTTTGCTGGACGCTCCCCTAGAATTCAGCGCCTGCTCCTCCCAGCACACGTGGTGGTGACGCACCCACCATCGGAGTCGCTTCTGCCTCTCTCAGTATAGGCGCGCTTCCCATTAGCAGAGTCAGGTCAGCCCAGTGTCCCCGGGGTCCCCAGGGCCTGCAGTACCTGGCGCTGGGCAGACCCTCCATAACCATAACAGTTGATGAATGAATGGATGAACAAGGAAACAAGCTCCAGGTAAACCAGCCCCTTTTCGGGCTACTTCCTTTTTTTACAATTTATTATTTTTAAAAAAATTTTTTGGGGGGAGCCTTTCCATGTGACATGCGGGATCTTAGTTCCTCAACCAGGGATCGAACCCAGGCCCCTGGCAGTGAGAGCATGGTGTCCTAACCACTGGACCACCAGGGAATTCCACCCTCCCCCCGACCCCCATCACCCTTTTTTTTTTTTTTTAACGTTAAGACACAGGGATGGAGATTGCTGAAGACATGCTCTTTCTAGCTCCTAAAGTGCCCCTCCCCCTTGGCCAGGTAGGAGATTCTATTCTCACCTCTGCGGGTGACTGCTACCCTCACTGTTGAACTTCAGGCATGCTCTGCCAGCTCTGGGATTCAGAGTCACCAGTGCCCGCACCTGACCCTCTTGTCACAGCCATATTTGTGTAAATTCTCTGTGCTCAGAGCCTCCGGAAACCCTTGTGGATGGTGCAGAGGAGTCTTGGCTGCCTGCAAGGAAACCACACGAGGTAGTGCTCATGGTGGGACGTTGGCTGTGAGTGGTTAGAAAGCCAGTGTTCACATCCATGAACCCCTCGTTTTCAGGTGGGGGGCGTGAAGGTGAAAGAAAGGCACCGTGAGCCCCTGTCATGACAACAATTGGGCCCAGTGAAACCCGGCACAGGGTCCTCCCAGCCCCAGTTGGCCGTGCCCTCCATAGCCTGCCCAGGCAGTGGGAAGATGGTCCTGGGAAGCCAGGACCTCCGGGGGCTCTGGATACCTCTGCATCTGGGAGGCTGCATGGAGGGTGGCTGTGCAGTGCAGCTGGGGTGATGGGAAAGCCTGCCACACTTGGGATGCAGGAACACACCTTGGACACAAGGGTGTCATGTGACTTTTGCCTGACAGCTTTAGACATCTCTTTGGTGCTGGTACGGCAGTTTTTTTCTTGCTGAACTACTCAAACACTGTTGGGCCAGGAGTGTCTCGTGGCACTGGCTTATGCCATTCAGTTTCATTTAGTTTGCTTTTTATAGCAGCAGAGACCCCAGTCGGACTCTGTGTTCCATCATTCGTGGTGGGTAGAGGGCTGGGGCCACAGATGGAGGGCTGGGGCCCCAAGGACCTCACCTGGCTCACTGGAAAACCCCACTTTCCCAAGCCTCACCATGTTCTTGCCTAAAACAGGCCCCGGGAAGTCGAGAAACCTCCTATTAACTGGAGAAGATGAGAGCACAGAATCTGAGAGTGGGAAAGTGACCAGAGACAGGCTTCTTGCTGGCAGAGCACCTGGACTATGGGGCTTGCGGAGGCTTTCAGTCCCCGGGGAAGGGTCTGGGCAGCCAGGATGCTAATGCTTTGCAGCAAGGGCCCCTTGTACAGGCATGTCTGGCCACTGACTCCCAGGGACATCGCCTGGGTGGCCAGCAGTCCACCCTGTGGGACAGCAGTACTGGTGCGGGATCCAGAGCCGAGGGCTGAGCCACACCGGGGTTGGGTCTTCAGACCTCCTGGGGGCTGCTGGCCTGGCCCAGCCAGAGGGCAGGGGGCAGAGTGAAGGGGGTAGGGCAGCACAGCCTGGGCTCCCAGGCCCAGGTCGATGGCATTGTTGCCACCTGGAGTCAACCACGGAGCCACAGCCAGCTCGGCGGCTTTCTTGGCTCTCTCCGGGGCACGGGCTGCCCCGCTGGGTGCAGTCCGTCCAGCAATGCAGGCAGCGGTCCTAACTGTGGGCTGTGGGCCGCAGGAGAGCCAGCCATTGAGAAACAGAAGCCGTCAGTGGCCAGCTGCTGAGTTGCATTTGGGGCGGAGGAGGAGGGTGGTTGGCAGCCAAGCTTCAGCTGTCCCCTTGGTGAGACACAAAGATGAAGGAAAAGCCTGATGGTTCTCCAAGAAGCAAGTCAGAATCTAGGATGAGCGGCCCGGGATGGCACCTCCACTCTGCCCCCTAGCAGTTCGTTCCACCTCCCTCCAGCACTGCTTCGGTCCTGGCCCCCACTCAGAGCCAGAAAGAACCCAAGCTGAAGGTCGGCTGGATCACAGCAGGTGGGGGGGTGGACACTGGGAATTCCTCGGAGACTCAGTCACACCCACTCAGCTCTGCATAGGGCTGATCACGGCTCTTCCTCCTGATGGCTGTCGCTCTCCATCTCTGATTTTCCCTCCAAAGGCGGTAGAACAACCCTGGAGGGGTGATGCCTTGCCTGAACCGAGACCCTCAGCCCTGACTGTCCTTCCACCTAGCTGTTTCCAGCCGCCCTGCCCATCCCTGCTGAGCCCATACGTGTGGAGAATGGGGCTTCCCTGCTCTTCAGGCCTGAGGCTGTGCTCCCTGCAGGCCCTGGCTCCCATGCACATGCCCCCAAACCAGGACGCCCGGTGCGGGTGAGCCCTGGACTGGGGGGACCTTGTCAGGAGGGACTCGAGGGTAGCTTATGCAGGTAGGACCCCTCCTCAGGGGACGCTGGCTTACCCTCAGGGTTCTCATCCTCATTCCCTGTGAACAGGGGATGGGGTGCCTGTCCGAATCCTCAGGGTGGCCTACGCATCGGGGGTCCCTTCCTGCTCAACCACCAAGCCAGGTGGGCCCACAAGGAGCTGAGATGGTGATGGCTGAGGTAGGTGCCTCTCTGCGGTCACCTCCAGCACTGCCCTGCCGAAGGGGAGGGTGGGAGGGGACAGGGAATCGGGTGCTAAGGGGTTGGAGAGCACAGGCCCAGGAGCGGCCAGGGTCTTCACTGCGGTGGGGACTGTCTTGTTGCCTCGAAACTCTGAATCTTCTCCTCGGAGGCCTTGTCGGGGAGCAGCACCTCCACAGTGTAGCTGACCCTCTTGGCGTGAATCAGGCTGTAGGTGTTGTCGAAGCGCAGGACATCTGCAAAGACAGAGAAGCTAAGCAAGCAGAACGAGCCCGGCACATCTGCACGCCCGGTGCCCTTGGGAATGGGCTGCCCAGAACTGTGGGTGGGGCTGGAGGCTGAGCCACGGCCCCGGCCCCCTGCCTAACACTCCTGACTATCTCCTTGGCTGGTGCTTGTGCTAACCAAAGGAATACTAAGACCACCAGCACGCATCAGCCCAGTGTACGGGCATTACAGCGGTGCTCAGAGCTCCCTGAATCCTCAATGCAGCCCTACAGAATGTCATCCCCATTGTACGGATATGGAAACAGGCTTAGGGAGGTTGGTACGACTTTCTGATGACTCCAGAGCAAGGGAGGGGAGGGACTGGGAGTCCCTTGTGCTGACGTTCCAATCCAGAGGGGAGCCCTGCTTTCCCTAGGGGAGAGGGCTGAGCCCTGTCAGCCACTTTCTCACGCCTTTTGCAGAGGGATTTTGTTCAAGGCCAGGAACCAACATGAACACCGGGACGTGATGATGAGTCATCCAAGTTTCCCTGTCTCCAGCCCTTTGAATTCTCCCTTTGCCACAAAGGTGAAATAGGTGTGGATGAACTAAAGCATTAGCAGAACTCATTTTCCTTCTCCAGGGGACATCAACTTTGGGTTTTCCTTCTCCCAGCTCTGTTCTCACAGAGGCGGGAGGTCAGTGGTGGTCCTGGGCAACGCTGCTTCTGCTAAAATGGACTAAACTGCATCGGGCCTGGGAGGCCTGGGAATGGGGGACAAACACCTGGAAGAGTCATCTCCTCGGGATTCACAGAGTGGGGCGGTCCACGCGCAAAGGCAGTCTGGGAGCCCTGATGCTGAGCCCATGGTTGTCTTCCAGCCGTCTCTTAGCCTATTGAGTGCCGTCCGGGGGCTTCCCAGGAGCTGAGTCCACGGCTGTGAACCCTGCTCTCCACCATCTGTCTCTGCGCTTGTACTCACACCTGAGGGCCACTCATCACATCCAACGTCTGAAGCCAATGCCCCTGGTGCCTGTGGGATCTAGAGCTTGCACAGACCCCCACACCCTCCTGAGAACTGGAAACAGGAGCAAACAGAGAGGCCAGACTGGCAAGAGACGTCAGATCACTTCTCCGCCACGAGGAGGAAAACGGCTCCGGTGAACCCTATAGCTCTTACAGACGCCGGCCTGGAGGCAGGTGAGGCTCCCGTCCTCGGGCACCATGTGGGCGTTGTAGCGCTGGCTGGGCAGCACCTCCGTCATCTCCCCGGCCCGCTGCCGCTCCCCCAGCTTGGTCTTCAGGAAAATCCCGAAGCCGACGTCCGCCCCATCCGATGCGAACTGCCACCTGCAGGGGACAGGGCCCGGCTGACGTCCACCTGCTGGGCTCCGGGCCCCTCCCAACCAGGCCCAGGTGTGGCGTGGCCGCTGTCCCTACCTGAGCACACAGCCGGGGAACAGGATCTCGTTCTCCACCTGCAGGGGGGAGCCTCGGCCCGCGGCCACCTGGTGCTCCTGCTGTGCCCTCACCTGGTTGTGCAGGTAGTAGCTCTTGGGCACCTCGCCCCGGTAGTTGATCTGCGGGTGAGGGTGGGTGAGCGGGCACTAGACCACGGCCATCTCCCCTCCCTCCCCGTCCTCTGGGCACCTGTACCTTGGTCAGGCACGTGGGGTTGCCATCCGGGTCAGTCATGGTCCCCCCAAACTCCATGGGCAGCTGGTCGGGGCTGCGGAACTCGGGCAGCTCTTGCTTCCAGTTGTCTGTGGGGGCAAAAGTGAGGCTCCACGGGGGATCAGGGAGGCTTGACAGAGGGCAGGGGGGCCAAGCCCAGGGCTGTTCTGTACCGTATGGCTCCCCACCCCCCACCTCCCACATCCTCCTGGTGCCCCCAGGGATGGAAGCGGAGAAGCTCTAGGTCCAGGGCCTCTGCTTGAGCAATTCCTGCCCCTTCAGGCCTGGTATCCTGCCGCCATTCATCCAGGTGTTGGCCCATTGGACATCTTTTTTTTTGCTTTTGGCCGTGCCATGAGGCCTGTGGGATCTTTTCCCCGACCAGGGCCCTCAACAGTGAAAGTGCCGAGTCTAACCACTGGACTGCCAGAGAATCCCCTCATTGGCTGTCTTTGTAGGGTCTCAGGTCAGTGCCTCCTGGAGCTCGAGGCAGAGGACAGGCTAGCTCTAATCTGGGCTTCCCTTCCCCTTGGAGACTGAACTCAGCCTTCCAGTTAGTCCCTACCCTCAGCTCCTGCAGCTCCAACATCCTCAGAACCGGGGGCAAGCTTATATCAGCCCCCTCCCCCAATGCTGCTCTGAGAGAGCCAAGTTTAGTCCACAGACAAAGGAATAAGAGCATTGTGAGAACAAAGTAGAAGAAAGCAGAGGTGAACACCCAACATATGCTAGGATGGGTATGGGTACTGAAGCATGAAAGCAACAGGAAAAAAAATGAAGGAAAAGCACCCCAAATGTGACAACATAACACTAAGCCAAAAATCACAGATAATAGGCAAACTACAAACTGGGGAAGATGTTTGCCACAAATATGACAGAAAAGGTCAATGTGCATAATATGTAAAGAGCACTTATAAATCAATATGAAGAATACTTTTCTAATAAATGGGCAAGAGATACAAGGAGGCAAAAAACAAACAAAAACTTGGAGAATCTGTCTGCCAATGCAGGGGACAAGGGTTCTATCCCTGATCTGGGAAGATCCCACATGCCATGGAGCAACTAAGCCTGCAAGCTGCAACTACTGAGCCTGCAGGCCTAGAGCCGGTGCTCCACAGCAAGAGAAACCACTGCAATAAGAAGCCTGCACACCACAACAAAGAGTAGCCCCAACTCGCCACAACTAGGGAAAGACTGCATGCAGCAACAAAGACCCAATGCAGACAAAAATAAAACAAAACAAAACAACTTAAAATAGCCAATTAGCAAAACCTCACTAGTGATAAAAGAAATTCAATGTAAAACAATAATAAATATCACTTCCATTATAAAGGTGGCTTTTATACTCTTCCATTGTAAAGAATCTTATAAATTGTTAATGCCCAAGGTTGGCAAAATGTGGGGAAACGGGCACATTCATATGCAGCTGGTAAAATTAAACTCTGATCTATGCTATACTGTAAAAGGTGTCAGGAGTCCTAATATGTGCATTCTCCTTTAAGGGAAAAACACCTTCATTTCTAGGATTTTATTTTATGGAAAAAAATTGTCGATGTATACAAAGACTTATCTGTAAGGATCTTCATCGCTGACTTCTTCCCAATAGTAAAAATATTACAATCTAAATTTACGACTTTACCAAAATAGAATAATGTTTATCACATGGTAAGTGAATAAAAAGATTACAAAAGACTGTAATATGCTTTGAACCCATTTTTTAAAATGTACTTCTTTGAAAAGACAGGAAATATTGACAGCAGTTCACAGTAGTTCTCTGGGTGACAGGATTTCCTCTTTCTTCTTTCTATATGTCTCTCTCTCTCTCTCTCTCTCTTCTTTTTTGGCTTCTCAATTTAGGGATCTCAGTTTCCCGACTAGGGACTGAACCCAGGCTGAGGCAGTGAAAGCCCAGAATCCTAACCAGTAGGCCACCAGGGAACTTCCCCTTTTTCTATATATTTCTATATTTTTCTAAATTTCCAAACTTTATCAGTTATATAATTTGGAAAACATGAATCTTTTTTGAATCTTTTTTTTTTTCAGTGACACATTCCTTTTTTTTTTCTTTTTCTTTTTGTGCCACACGGCAAGGCATGGCATGTGGGATCTTAGTTCCCCGACCAGGGATCAAACCCGGGCCCCCTGCAGTGGAAGTACGGAATCTTAACCACTGGACCACTGGGGAAGTCCCCTGGAAAACCTGGATCTTATTCTCCCCATTTTACAGGAGGAAACTGAAGAATCTGAGACCCAGACAGGGCAGGTAACTCAGCCCACTCGTAGTTATTACTGGCAAAGTCAACTCTCAAATTCACATCTCTGAACCCCAAATTGGGGACCCTCACTCATGCCTCTGGGGGTCTCTCAGACCCCTCCTGGCCCCTCTGGCAGGTGGACACTTTGGCCTCAACAGTTGAGGGTGGCTCCTAGGGGCGAGCCTGGGGGAGGGAGGTAAGGAGGCATTCAGGTGAGGGGCAGACACCTGACCCAGGAGAGTGTGTTAGTGTCCTGAGGCTGCTGTAAGAAAGTACCACAAACTGGGTGGCTTAAAACAACAGAAATTTATTCTTTCACAGATCTGGAGGCTAAAAGTCTGAAATCAAGGTGTAGGCAGTGCCATGTTCCCTCTGAAACTCTGGACAGAATCCCTCATTGCCTCTTAGCTTCTGGAGGTGGCCGTCACCCTTGGCGTTCCTTGGCTTGTCACTGCATCATGTCAGCCTCTGCCTGTCTTCACGTGGCTCTGTCCCTGTGCGTCTGTGTCTTCATACGGCATTTCCACGTCTTATCAGGACACCAGCCATGCTGGATTAGGGCCCACTCCAATGACCTTGTCTTCATTCGATTATGTGTACGAAGACCCTATTTTCAAATAACGTCAGTCATAGGGAACTGAGGGTTAGGACTTCAACGTATCTTTTTAGGGGATACAGTTCAACCCATAACAGAGAGGAACATGCGGTTTCATTGCATTTCTCCCAGGAGGCAGCCTTGACCCCTGCCTTGACTTTCATGTGTCCGGTTTACAGATGGTTGCCCCCAGCCCCCACTGGCCAGGAATGTCAGAACTGGCCAAAACTAAGCTTCGTACCATCGTGCCCTCTGCTGTCCAGGTGTAGCAAGAGCAGTCTGGTTCCTGAAGGCTACCGCTGCAGAGGCTCTTGGAGACCTCATACTTTTGCAGCCATGGAAAAGCCCTCAGTCCTGAGGCTATAGGTGGCCAACTGGAATAGCACTGAAGGTCTGGAGGCCACAAGTACCAGCCTTGGCATCTGAGTGACCTAGGTTTGCATCCTGCCTCTATGGCTTGCCTGGCTGGGTGATCCTGGGCTAGTTGCTCTGCTTCTCTGTGTCACCTCTCTGTCAGCCACCTCCCTGGAGGAGCAAAGGGAATTGTGCATGTTCCCACATGGCACAGGCTGGGCACAGAGTGGTCGCTCAGTACCTGGCAACTACTCATTCTCAATATATTAACTATGTTAATGAATGACTTAATAACTATAATGCTTTTAAAACAAACGTGGCAGATAGTAAATGCTAATGGAGTAATTTATGTCCTTAGCATTTACTAACTGCCATATTTGTTCTTCTTGGATCCCAAAAGGACCTAAAAGTGCCAACATTAACAATAATAAATAATGTAATAATATATAATATTATTACTGGCATTTCTAGGCCCTTAGGGATCCCAGGAAATAGAATTATGGGGTTCCACAAACCCAGGAAGTTATCACATTGCACTGAATCACATCTCTTTGATTAATAAAAGGAGGGAGAATTCTCTGATAAATGTGGGGTCAGTTACATCTTTGCCTGCAAAGAGTCTTAGCTATTGTCAGTTTTATTTATTTATTTTTGCTTATTTCTCTCCCTATGAATTAAACAAAGACTCCAAGGGTGTGCTAATTTCCTGCCACAAGGAAACTATGAGGGTGTAGGCAGTGGTCCCAGGGGGTTGGTGGGGTCAAACTTGTCCCATACTGACCAACCATCCTGCTTGCCCAGGACTGAGGCATTTCCTGCAATGTGGGAACTTTGTGCTAAAACCATCACAGTTCCAGGAAAATGAAACAGTCGGTCACCCTAACTCCTTCCTACCCTCCTTGGACCAGAAGATCGTTCCCAGGAGGAAGACTGACTCAAGCCCAGGGAGGTTGAGTGGTCTAGCTGACTGATCTGGCTTTAAATATCTGACCCTACCTTGGGTACCTCACTTAACCTCTCTGAGCTTTAGTCTATAAAGCTAGGATGTTGTAGATAAGGTATGTAAGCTCTTGACTTGGAACCTGGAACAAACAGGTCTCCAACAAAGAATCTCCTGGCTGTGCTTTCTGTCTTTCACATCTGGCTGCTGGCTCCTGGTTAGAGACCTGAGGAAGGGCCTCTGTCCCCCTGGGGAGGCTGAGGGAAGCAGGTGGTTAGAGCTGACACTTCCCCACCCTAGTTGATCACACCTGACTTGCCTTGGTTGCTCTCTGGACATGAGCTCCAGCCTGGGCCAACAGGCTGACTGCTGTCTGCTCAGGGTCAGCTCAAGCCTGGGATGCGCAACAGACATCAAATGAATACCAAACGTTTTTTGGATTAATTAAACTGAACCCCAGGGTGGACGGGGGAAACCCAGGACTTAGGCAGGGCTGGAGCACAAGCAGATGGTGAGGCAGCCCGGAGTGGTCAGTAGCGGAGAGGGAGCAGGCAGGGATGGGGTGAACAGACATTGCCTGTGGAAAGGGTTTGGGGTCCTGGGGAGATGGCTCAGTACTGGGTCTGATACATCCTGCAACATGACCTCAAGCAATTCCCTCCTGCTCTCAGAAGGTCAATTCCCACATGTGCAGTATGGGATAGTAACTGTGCCTACCTCAAAGGTGAGGATTATCGTGAGGATTAATGAGATTGCATGAGGAACCCTCAGCCTGGGCCCAGGGCCTCCTGCTCACTGCTCCACCAAGCGCTCCCCACCTCCCTCTCTCTCTCACACACACACACACACACACACACACACACACACACACACACACACACACACACACACAGTCTTCCAGGTCTTGGGAGCTCATGGGAGCCCTTCAACCACACAGGGCTTCAGCATGTGACAGATACACACCAAACCCTGCCACACCACTGGGCTCTGTCCCACGGATACACTCACTCAGGCACCCATCATGCTCCCTTCGGGTTCCCCAGTCCCCACCAGTCACCCCGCCACACACACACACGCCAGGGCCCCGCCAGTCAGCACCACTGAGGCTGATTAACAAAAACGCATCAAATTATTTTACTTCTGAAGTCTCCCCTTTAAGGGGAGCCAGAAAATAGAACATTCTTTTTTGGAGGGAAGGGGATTTAATTTAAAAAACAGAACAAAACAAACTAAAATTAGTCAAATACTGATCTCAGGCCCTGTGTGCGGTGGGCCCAGTCCTTGGCTGGACGCACCCCTGCAGCAACCCCACCTCACCCCAGGGGGCTGGGGTGGCACCAAGAGGGCCGCGGGGGAGGCCAGCGGGCCTCTGCCCGGCCCTCCTCCGCGGGCGGGCGTCACCACTGCAGGAAGTCCCGGATGAGCTTCCAGAGCTTGGTGACCCACAGGTTGACGCCCAGGTCCATCAGGTACTGGATCTCGGGCGTCAGCATGCGCCGGCAGAGCTGCGCGTGCCGCCGCCCGATGCTCTTCTTGAGGTTGTAGCCCAGGATGGACTTGGCGCCCAGCGGCTGCCAGGGCTGCATGGCCGAGTCCTGGATGGCGGCCGCGTCCACCGCGTGGCCGCCGTCGATGCAGATGCGGCGCATGCGCTCGTTGGCGCGCCGCAGGGCGGCCACCTCGCGGGCCATGCGCTCGCGCC
Source organism: Hippopotamus amphibius kiboko (assembly GCF_030028045.1). Classification (NCBI taxonomy): domain Eukaryota; kingdom Metazoa; phylum Chordata; class Mammalia; order Artiodactyla; family Hippopotamidae; genus Hippopotamus; species Hippopotamus amphibius. Next base: position 4,100,958 of record NC_080193.1, on the reverse strand, counting down.
CGAAGGCCTCCACCCTGCGCCAGAAGCTGGCGTTGAAGTGGCGGTAGAGGCGGGCGTCCAGCACGTTCCAGGCCGTGGCGCGCCGGTACAGCTCGCCCGAGAGGCGCGGCACGGCCGACGCGCGGCGGGCGTTGAGCTTGAAGTAGAGCACGTCCTCCAGCTCCCAGCACAGCAGGTCCTTGAGCAGCACCAGCGACTCGTCGAAGTACTCCTGCAGGAGCACCAGGTGGAAGCGGCGCTCCACCTCCAGGATGTGCTCCTGCACCTGCGGGCTGCCGGGGTCCAGGTCGCTGTCGTAGCCCAGGTCGAAGAAGAGCAGGTTGCGGAGGTAGTGGGCGTTGTAGCCGTGGGGGTCGTAGTAGCGGTCGGGGTCCTGCAGGAACTCGGCCAGCTTGTCGCGGCCCGAGAGCTTCCAGGTGAAGGGCACCACGGAGCCGAAGTAGTGGAAGGAGGACTCGAAGAGGCGGGCGGGGTCGCGGAGCACGGTGATGAAGGTGGCGTTGGGCGGCAGAAGGCCCCGGACCTCGTCGTAGTGGAAGCGCATGTGGTTACAGATGATGTTGAAGCAGGCCCCGGGCCGGTAGTCCTGCACCAGGCTGCGCGCGAAGAAGGCCGGGTAGTCGAAGTCGTTGCGGCCGTTGGGGAAGGCGAACCTGAGCCCGTGCTTCTGGCCGAAGCGGAACAGGATGTTGAGCAGCGTGCTGCTGGCCGTCTTGTGCGTCTTCATGAACACGATGTCCCGCCGCGGCTGGCAGCCTCCCGCCGAGCCGTTGGTCGGGCCGGGCGGTGCCTCTGGCTCACTGGGGGCCGGGGAGCAGGGAGCTGCGCCCTCGGGGGTCCTGCTGGGGATGGAGTGGTGGCAGAGCCTCAGGACTCAGCCCCCAGCCCCGGGTCTAGAGAGTGGGCTGCTGGTGGGGTTGGGGGGTGGGGTGGCAGGGGAGCCCGGGTACCAGATGGGCCTGCGTCCAGGCTGCAAGGCCTAGGTCAGTGATTTGGCCTCTCTAGCCTTACTTTCCTCATCTGTGAAATGGGGACAGGAACCCTGTTGGTGGTGTTGCTGTGAGGACAATAACACGTCTCGTTCGTGGCCACTGCGATGTACCTTCATCATGAATTAGCGTTAGGTTGGACCACATGAAACTTTGCAGGCCAAAGATGGTCAGTTATTAGCAGTTTCCTCTAGTTCAACTTACTACCTCCAACTAAGGGCACAGGGAGGTGGGGTGGCCTCATGGCCAGGAGCCAGGCTTGGAGGCAGACAGACCCCAGTTTGAATCTAGGCCTGTGCCAGCTGAGTGCTTTTGGACAGGTCATCCCCACCGCCTGGCCCCATTGGAGCCCTGTGCGGACAGTGTTATTTGATTCTTATGCCAGGCTCTGTGACTATACCCACTTCACAGATGAGGACACTGAGGCTTGGAGTTCCGTAGCGGTTCTGCCCTCAGTGGGATTTCTGCCTGGCACAACATGATGCAGAGCACAGGGTGGCCATCCAGGAGACAGCTGTGATCACAAGGGCAGGAGCCAACCCTCCCCCACCCCCAGCCCTTGGCTGCCCAGCAGGGGCACTCACGTGGAGGCCAGGCCAGTGTGCAGTGGGGGGATGGCGTAGGAGTACAGCAGTAGCAGGAAGCTGGTGAAGAGTGCTCCCAGCACCAGCCCCTTGGCCATGGACTCCCAGCGCTTCTTCTGTGGCAGTGGCATCTCAGACACCTGTTGGGGGTACACAGGAGGGCAAGGGTTAGGAGGCTGGCCCCAGGGAGCCCACACTACCACCCTAGACCTGGCTGGCTAGAGAGGCAGCCTTCAACATTGGGCCCTGCCTTTGCCAGCTCTGTAGCCCCCAGCAGGTCCAGACAGGGACAGAGAGACACTGGGCTGCACATGGACCCAGTGGGCAAAGCCAGTGCAAAGAGAGGCTGGGGAAGGGCGGCAGGGAGAAGATTCTGCTGCCTGGTCCAGTTTTAATTTTTACGCTGCGTGGTGGGTATGTGGGTGTTCATTAGTTTATTTTTTACACCTTTTTGGGCTTCATAATGAAATCATGTTCTAAGGAAAAAAGGAAAAGAAGACCCTTTCCCAGTGCTCTGTCCCCCCTGGCCTGGGGCCAGGGTTGTCTACAGGGAGAGGCCTGGGGCCTGAATCCCTCACCTTTTAGAAGGCCCAGCCAGCCCACCTGTCCCCCGTGCCACCCTTCCCAGCTGCCCAGTGAGGGACCAAGGCTCCTCATCTCTCCTCACCGGCCCCCGTGCCCATGGGGTTTGTAGGGGAGCCGAATGGAGAAACTGAGGCTCAGGGTGAGGAAGGAGAGAGGGCTCAGATCACACAGCCAGCCAGGCCTCTGCCCATATGCCCATCTCTTCTCCAACTGCCAGCAGGCAGGGTTAACCAGGTAAGTCTGAATTTCAGATAAACAACAGAAAAAAAAATGTTTTTAATATCCATGTGTTCCAAATATTGCCTGGGATGTACTTATACTAAAAATTATTCAATATGTCTCTGAAAATCAAATTTTACTGGATGTCCTGGTTTTTTGTTTGTTTTTACTTTGAGGGGTAGGTTTTAGGTCTAATTGTGGCAACCCTGTCAGCAGGGAGCTGAAGCCCGAGCTGTAATGAGGGCAGTTCAGGTTGACCATGGGGATCCAGCAGAGAGCTGGGGCTTGGGAGCCTTGCCACCGCCCCTCAGCTGCAAAGCCAAAACTTTCCACTCCTGTTGTGATACATGCTGCACTGTGCCCTGGGCCCCGGAGGTCAAGAGAGGTCACGCATGCTGCCCCGTGATCACACGCGTGGCATGTCACCACTGACCCTGCAGCCAGAGGCCAGCCAGTCAGCCTGGAGGAGGACCCCACATGCTTCCCCCTGGAAAAGTGACTGGAGGCACCCACAAACCTTTCCCAGAGAAGGGGCACTCCAGGCCTGCCTGCCCAGTCCCTGAGTTCTCTGCTTATCACCTAGAAAGTTGTCCTCACAGGGGAGGACAGTTCGCAGGGGAAGGAGCTATACAAGAGGGAATTTGACTTCGCTGGTGACAATGACATATCTCTGTTCACTCTCAGGTGGGCAAGGTGGACAGGGTCGGGGTGGACGCGAGTGTGAGTTTCCGGAGGGTATTCCTATCAAAGGAGGAAGGTACAAGCTCTCCTAATTCCAACTATTCTACAAAAACACTTGGGTAAAGTCACCCATGCAAGGGTGTTCATGGCAGTCTGGTCAGAAAAAAGTTAGAAACAGTGTCCATCAGCAGGGGGCCTGTTGCACAAACCAAGGCCCACTCCCAGATGGAGGCATCTGTTCCAGCTTTTAAAAAAAAGGAAGAAAAACAAGGTGGAGCTGAGTGGACTGGCTCGAAGACACACCATGATCTACTAATGTCAAAAAAGAAAGTTCTGGGGACTTCCCTGGTAGTCCAGTGGTTAAGACTCTGTGCTTCCACTGCAGGGGGCATGGGTTCAATCCCTGACTGGGGAACTAACATCCCGCATGCCACACAAGGTGTGGCCAATAAATAAATAAAAAATTAAAAAAAAAAAAAAAAAAGAAAGTTCTGGAACACTATGCCCCCAAGTCTATATATGTAATAGATAAATGTACGTAGGCCCAGAAAGAAACCACTGGAGGGGTGTATTCTAAGTTTTAACAGTGCTATCCTCTGCGTAGCTGGGGGAGGGGTATATAAGGGAATAGTTTTCTATATTATGCATTTCTGTAAGGGTTGCCTTTTTTTTTAAAGGAGCATGTATTACTTTTTGATCAGAAAAAGGCAATAACATATTTACTGTATTTAAATAATAGATAAAGCTTGCGAGGTGGGGAAAGTCCGCTAGTGGTGGGCTGGTCACAGAGGCCTCAGGAGAGGGAGGTGCCCACCTGGAAGCCCCAGGCCTGTGCTTCAGCCACAGGAGCCTCAGTTTCTCCTCTGTAAAATGGGGAAGCTAGCTCTTCTCGAGACGGAGCAGGCTAGCGCGTAGTTATCGCTCAAAGAGCATGGAAACCGGCCCCGGGTTCCTGTCTTTGTCACCCTCAGGGTGGGCCCCCCCGAACAGGAGTGGCTGCCCCCTGCCACCAAGCACAAACCTGCCCCCTGCCTCAAGTGCCCCCACCGGCCTCCTGTTCCTCTGGGTCCCAACAGAAATGAGGGCAGAGCCCTGGGCCAGGCCGGAGCCTCAGACTCAAGCCCCAACCTTGAGTGGGGCCGTGGATCTCGGTTTCTCTGACTTTAAAACCAGGAGGGGTTCGGACGGCTGCCCTCTAAAACCCCCCAGGGCCCACCCCTGTCCCAGGAGCCCCACTCACCAGGGCACTTTCCGGAACTCTGGGAGGGCTGCTGGAGGCTCTGGGTGCAGCGCAGGCAGCAGGGGGCAGACCAGCCTCCCAGGACCACCAATCAGGCTCTTCCTGGCCCCCACCCAGGACCGCCCCCGACCCCCATCACTGCTTCCCTCGTTCATTGGTTCATTCCCCGACTTTGGCTTCCTCAAAACCAGCTGGGCCCTCCCCTGCCCCCCACCAGGTGCCGGGTCCTAGGCCCTTCCCACCCTCAGGTTTCACTTCTGAGCCCTGCTACTGAGCCAGGCCCTTGGGACGGGGGCTTCTCCAGAGCAGCTCCCTGACTCCACCCAGCTATCCTGGGAGGCAGACTCCACTGTCACTCCCATTTTGCAGATAGGGAAACAGAGGCTTTGGGAGGTGATGTGACTTGCCCAGGGTTGCAAGGCAGAGGGCAGGGCTGGGATTCGAGCTCAGGTCTGTTGGTCTGCAATGTGCATCTTCCCATTCTTCTATGGCAGCCTCTGCCTGGCACGTCCCAGGCCCAGCCCAAGCCCGTGGGAAGGAGGGTGTGCACAGCTGGAGCATCACAGAAGGTCGAGGCTTGCAAGCAGCCGACAGTCCCAGGTCTAAGGCCATGGGATACCAAGGACAATCTCAGCATGGCCTGAGCCTCCAGGCCTCCAGTCTTGAAGACGGTGCAGCAGGGAGGCTGAGGCTCAGAGAGGGCAGAGCCACCATCAAGGTCACACAGTACAGCAGTAGCAAAGACAGGACTAGAACCTGAGTCTCCTTCCTCTGCTATGGTGGCAACAGTCCCAGGCAGTCAGGGCAGACTGTCCCCCTTCCCTAGCCCACCCCATCTACTCCTCTCCTTCTGGGTTACCCCAGCCACATCACCCTCCATCTGTGCCGACGGCTGGCTCCAGGCCCGGCCCAGCAATCTTCCTGTTTGGCTGGACCAGCACACTCCAGGGAACGAAGGAGACACAGGACTCATCCCTCACAGGGTGCATGCAGGGAAACCGAGCCCAGGATGGTGAACCTTCTGGCCCAGAGCATCACCACCAGGCAGGCCTCAGCCGCAGGGTGTCCTGCTACCCCAGGGGCCCTTGCGCGGGGCAGAGGAAGACACACTCACCTCAGGCCGTGACCGGCTGCCCCTTTCCTCTCCCTGCCTGAGCCACGTCTGACTCCCAGGCTGCCTCTGTGGTCACTGGGAAACAGGAACGCTCCAATGACACCCAGGAGTGTGCTGGCTGGCTTCCTCATGCTTCAGCGGGTGTGAATATTCATGAGTTCCCTCCCTGGGGAGAGCAGGTGGCATGTCCCTGTACCCTGCAGGTGTCGCCCTGGCCCTCTGCCTCCTGGGTGGTCCCCAACCCTCTCTGGACCTCAGCAGCCGGACAGCTCCTTCATCCAAGGGCTCAGCAAGGTCCCAGGCGTCCTTGGGCCAAGGACACAAGCAGCCGCAGAGCCCTGCAGAGAGCCTGGGACGGGCTTGAGGGCCGCAGGAGGGACAGGGAGGCAGCTGAGGTGGGGAAGACAATTGCTCCTACAATCACATCTAAGTCTCACAGCCACCCTGTGAGTCAAGTACCATTGTTAGCCACTCCCCAGGTAAAGATACAAGGCTCAGATAGGTGAACTCAATCTGTATGAGGTCACACAGCAAAGAGCAGACAGAACCAGAGTCAAAAGACAGACTTACCAAACTCTAGGGCTTAGAGATGCCAAGACACAACCTGAGACCAAGGTTTGTCTAAAATCTGTGAGAACCCAGAGAGTGAGAAACTCAACCTGGAAGGCCCCCTGGAGGCAGAATACCTGAGCAGGGCTGGGAGGACGCGTCTGGTGAAATTTCACCTGAGTTCCAAATCCTGCATCAAAGGAGTACAGTACAGAATCCTGCCTGTCCTGCCTCCACCCTGTGTGAGAGATGGTGGCACAGATCACCCTGGACCAGCCTCGAGGGATGTGGGCCGATCAGAGATGCTGAGCCTTCCCAAGGTCTCCACAGGAAGAGACCGTTCTAGGGGCCAGAGGCCCTCGGGCTCAGCCCAGGCACTGGAATCTCTCACGTCCTGCTCTTAGCTGGGTTCAGGTCTATCCTCACTCAGCCTTGCGCATGTATAGAGGGTGCCCAGAAAAGCCCCCCCACCCCCAAATCCTTCCTCCAGCATCGATGCCTAGAGCCCCTACCATGGCCCACGTGTGGGCTCTAGAGACCCAGGTATCACCATCAATTGTTAATAACCACTACCCTGACAGTCATTTGTCCCACATCGAGCACTTTCATAGGACGAGCAGCTGCCAGCCCCTCCTCCCCACCCAAGGAGCAGCAGGCGTCTGACTCTGTGCTCTGGATTCTCTTTTCCCCAAAGCCCCGCCCAGCCAAGGAGCAGACGAAAGGACCAGAGTCCTGATCTCCCTGAGTGCTGAACCGGGCCCAGGGCAGAAGGCAGAGAGATTTTATCTTTTCTGGGCGGCGGTAGCTTGAAGACAGATGCACAGAAGAAAGTCAGGGCAGAGCTGGCATCAAATAGCAGGTTTATCAGTGTGGACTCTGGACCACAATCCAGTCTCGTGCTCAGGACTTTCCATGCATAAAGCACCCTCATAATCTTTGCTGGGAGCCCTTTTCATCCCTCACTTTATTGTAGATGAGGAAGCTGAGGCACAAGGAGGTGAAGTGACAAGTCCAGTGCCACATGGGGGTAAGAACCTCGTCCAGGTGGGAGCAGAGTGCAAGCTTTTGGGCAAGAAGTAAGATCATGGGAGGAGTGGGAAGCTCGTAAAGAAGAGCCATGTAAATATTTTATTTACACACACACACACACACACATATATATCTGTAACATATATAGAGAGTTTTGGAAAAATTAAACATAGAAGATTTCATATTTCCAAATATTGTTTTTGTCATAGTGGATCAAGGCCAACAATAAGGGAAAATCTGTGTATTGATTCTGCTCTGAATATTTCTATTTGGAATTTGATCACTTCCTTTTCTCTTTGATAACAACCCTACTCTAGTAGCCAAAGTATACAATGCATTGTATATATTCAATTAATTTGATTCAACTGATTTTCATACTGTTCTTTATTAGCTGGCCTTGATCCACTATTAGACTTCCACAAGCACTTACCATACAAAAACTTCATTTTAGAATGGCAAGTGATCATCTAATAAGAGTTCTGCTAGGAAAATTATTTGAGGAACACTAGAGGATGCCTCACAAACATTCTGGTCCAGTGACGCTCAAAGTAAGAAGCAGAATATAAAATAAACTGGCAAAGAGAGAGGGAAATTTCAGTGTGGTATAACCTAGGCTTTTACTTTTTTATTATATATTCATTTACATCCAGAAAAACAAAGATGAAATTCTAAAGATGCAAATGGAAACTAATGCTCTAATCCTATCATCAATGCCAATTAATTTTGTATGCAATTTACACTGGTTCCAGAAATTTACATTTTCCCCTCCCATAAAATTAGTCTAGAGGCTGGACATGAAAACAAGTTGCTAGAAACCAGCTTTTCAATTATGATAAGTGACACAGAGCCTAAAACTGGCTATAATACAGACATAACACTCTGAACAGCTTCCTATACATCCCAGTTTTATTAACACTTTGTACAGGTATGCCTTACCATCTTACAATCATTCGGTTTTAAAATATAAATGGTACAGGATATTGTACCATTAATTAATTAACCAAGTAATTAACCAATTAATTAACCATTAATTAACCAGTTAATGATGATGCAAAGCAAATTCCTCTTTTATCTCAATTACAGCATGACAACAAAACGGGTCAAGAGAGTTTAATATCTGAGATAAGGGCAACTTGATAAGACAACATGATAAAACAACATTATCTTGACACAGTAGTTAAGAGGAAAGTATGACAGCAACTGTTTTAAAAAACTATCTCAAGAACTTTGGCTCTTTTTATTACTTTCATCAAAAGCTATCATATAAAACACTACTCTGATCTGTGACATATTTAGTAAGCAGTTTGAAGAAGTATGAAGAAAACACCTGAATAAAAGCATGTTCTAAAGTAAGAAATGTTTGGGATTAGAAGATGCAAACTATTATATATAGAATGGATAACCAGCAAGGTCCTACCATATAGCACAAGGAACTAGTCAATATCCTGTAATAAACCATAATGGAAAAAGAATATGAAAAGAATATAGATGTACATATGTATCACTGAATCACTTTGCTGTACGCCAGAAGCACAACATTGTAAATCAACTATCCTTCAATAAACTAAATTTTAAAAAAAGAAAAGAAGAGACACGTGAGGCCAAGCTTTTCAGATTGGGAGCGCTGATTGCAGAACCTGAGCCTCCAGCTCTGCCAGAGGGGTCTCTTCCCCAAGTGTCAATGACGTCAGCTCTGGCTGGTTCTGCCCCCGCCGGAAAAAAACTTTAAATTATAAAAGCAGCACATGCTCAGTGAACAAAAGTTCAGACGATTACAGGAAAATATAAAGAGGACAGTGAAAAGAGCTCCATCCCTCGAGCTTAAAGCTTCAGCACAAGCCTCCTCACATTTTTTCTGTCTATTCATAGAGGCAATGGGAGAGGTCTTTGTTGGGGAGCACGTTTTGTTTTAAACTTGCTTTTTTTTTTTTTCTTCAAATATCAATAGGTTGAGGACATCTTTTTGTGATTACGAGTTTTAAATTGACGTGTTCCACAGGTATTTACTGAGCACCAGCACTGGGGCGCATGATGCCTGGGGCACAGAGCTCCGGCTCTCCGTGCTGGGGGCGAGAGAGGAGCAAGCACACAGATGCCGGTGCTGAGATGGAGGGTACACTGGTGGGGCTTCCTGGAGCACAGAGAAAACACCTGATTTAGCCAGGAGGCGGGAGGGGCGTAGTCAGGGAGACTTTCTGGTGTCCGGGGCTGCAGTGGCGTAAGGTGCAGTGTGTTTTCTAATTTCCAAACGCAGTTAGTTCCCTTTCTCCCTGGGTACATGGCTAAACTACATTTCCCATCCTCCCTTGCAGTTCAGTGTCCTCCTGTGACTGAGTTCTGGCCAATGGAATACGAACAGAATGACAGCTGATGAGGTTAAGTGGGCAGATCTTTTCTGCAGTCTCCTTTCCCACCTGCTGGACGAATGCGGCAGTCTCTAAGGATCTGCAGGTGGGCAGGGCCATGAGATGGGAGGAACCTGGGTCTCTGCTTCCCTGCTCACTGAGCACCTGATTGGATTCAGGAAAATGACAACTAAACTGCCATTGGGTTAAGCCTTTTAAAACTTGGGGCTTATCTCTTACAGCAGCTGGCATTAACTAAGGCACCTGTTAGCCTAGAATAAGCCGGGTAGATAGAAAAGCATGTGCAAAGGCCCAGGAAAATGGAAAAACTAACAAATATTCAACCTGCCTGGGAGTACCCAGTACGTGTGCATGTCGGAGGTTGGGTGGGCAAAGACTAGAAGCACAGCCAGAAAGGGGGCAGGGCAGGCAGGACATTCAGGCCTCAGGAAGCATGCTAAGCAATCTGGCTTGGATCCATGGGCAGTGGGGAGCCCTGGAAGGGTCTTCAGCAGAGGAGTGAGGAGATGGGATTCCCATCACGCTGCTGGATGGAGAACGAACTGTTGGGGTGGGAAAGAGTGGGAGAAGCAGGCACACCTGGATGGTGGCTGTTACAGCTGTCCAGGTGTGAAGGCACCTGGACCAAGGAGAAGTCTGGGAACAGACTGGAAACATCTGTAGGTCATGGCATGTACAGCATTTGGTGGGTGACAGGGTGTGGAGAAGGGGAAGAAAGAATCCCTGCTGGGGTGACTGGCTGGCTGGGGGTGGAGCTAGTCCCTGAGTAGGGGAGGCTAGGAGAGGGGCAGGTTTAGCATTAGGGTGAGGGGGATAATGTCGGTTTCAGCGTAGGACACAATGAGTCTGGGGGATGTGTGAGATGCACATAGAATGTACAAAGAGCAGAAGGAGCCCCTGCTTAGAGCACAAGAGAGAGAGCTCGGGGGAAAGATGTCGGGGGCCATGGACACAGAGGTGGGAATTGAGGCCAGAGGAGGAGATGGGGTCACCAGGGAAAGGGTGAGGAAGGAGAAGACCCCTGCTCTCATGGGAACAGGGAGGGGAAGAGCTCCCCGAGGAGATTAAAGGGCCTCCAAAGCCATCGGCTGCATAACATTCTGTGGAACCACTGCTCCTGTGAACCATTCCCTGACTGATGGGCATCCGTGCTGTTTGTTCAGTGGGCACACTGGAACAGGGCTCTGGCAGAGAAGGTGGTGGAGTGAGGGTGTCCTAGGGCTGTTCCCTGTGGCTGGAACAGAATTTCATGGGGACACTGGAGGAGATTTTAAGAGTAAAGCAGAAAGAGTCTTCCTATAGTGCTCAGAGTACATATTTGACAGCAACAATTATAGCTCTAAAAGTGCCCATCCTCAGACCCAGCCCTTCTACCTGCGGGAATCTGTTCAAAGAAGAAAATCTAACAAAAGATCTGAGATGAAGCACAAAGATGTCCAGTGTAGTATTATTTAGAAAAGGGGAAAAATAGAAACAACCTAAATGTCCAACAATAGGGGATGGTTAAAAATATTGTGACAAGCATCCCATGGTCTAATATGTACTCATTAAAATGATGTCCGTAATATATAATGAAATGAAAAAATACATACACACATATATGTATACATACATATGTATACTTATGCACATATAATTTTGTTTTACAAAGAGTCTGTGAAAATAACGGTATTTCCATTTTGAAAAAGAGCAGTCTGGCTGGAGAAGGAGGGAACCGTGGCTAGTCTGAACCATGCACCACCTCACTGTGTGACCGCGGCAGCCATGCTGCCCTCTCTGAATCGCAATGTCCCAAAGTGGGGGAAGAGACAGCAGGAGTCTGGGACAGAGAAGAAGCTGGAAAGTGTGAGCTGCACAGTCGAAGGTGCAGATCGAGGGCTTGGCCCTCCATCCAGGAGTGCTGGGGGACAGACCTGCAAGAATCTGGAAGCTTCCTCCCTCTGAGACCCTCTGGAGTGGGTGCTGGAGTAGAGATGGGAAGGATCACCCTAGGGCACTTCAGCTTGTGGGACCACCTTCAAACTTGTTTCTACTGCCCACTTGGCTGGGGGAATGGCTGTAGCTGGGTACCAGCCCTGGCAGCTGATTAAGAAGAGGACAAGGTTTTTTGATGACTCAGAAAACTTTGATCTTACAGGGTCAGTCACGTATTTCCATGGTTCCAAGTGGCAACCACACCTGCAACCTCAACAGACATCCTTAGTGTCACCTGCTAGTTCATGTGATGGCGGGGACACTGAGGCTCAGAATGTTGCTTTTTCCAGGAAAAATCACCACCCCTCCTGATAGCAGATTTGCATTGCCCCAAAGTAGCTTTAACTGAAGAGTGGCAAAACACAGGTTAACCAAGTAGCCAGTCCCTTCTTTATTAGCTTCACAATTACTGAGAACCCCACAGGTGAGTATGTGGGAGTTGGTAGTAGCCTTATCTATACCTTCTAGCGTGACTGAAAGGTTTTTTAAAGGGATATCATGCACTTGTTTGCATAAAAATATGTAAAACATAAGGGTTTTTTTAAAAGGTGCTGAGCACTTGCTATACACAATGCCCTGGATCTGCCCACCCACCTCACTAATCCTGGAGAGCTCTGCCTAGGACTCCCAGCTCCACCACGCCCCAGCTGGGCGACCTTGGGCAGGGGACCTCCCCTCTCTGAGCTTTGGTTTCCTAAGAAATGGGGTTACTGTGACCTTCTCATGTGCTCGCTGTGAGGCTCAAATGGGATGAGGCATGTGAAGCCCTTTGCCCACACCTCAGATGATTATCATGATGCTTCTAGACCCGCCTGTCAGGAGAGGCAGGACCTGCCAGTGCCGTCTCCTGGAGGGCCACTCTCCCCATCCGAGCACCCATACTTCCCATGCTCCAGACCCAAGGTCCCTAACTCCCAGACTTCACATCTGAGAAAGCCAAGGCACAGAGAGGGAAGGACTTGCCTAGGGTCCTATGGCAAGTCTGGGCACCTCTGGCATCAGATCTGAGGGTGCCCAAGCCACACCTCATCTCTGCCCTGGGACTGGCGGGTAGGAAAGCAGGTTCCCTCTGGAACCCCAATTCCTCTGAACCATCACTCTTCACCTGGCGATTCCCCTGACCCCAGCCCGCTGACCCCCATGGGCACTCTGCTGCCTCCTGCCCTGACTGTCTGGAGTACGCTAGGGCTCCTAAACAGGGATGGTCCATATTCCTCGCTCAGTCCGAGGCAAGCAAGAAGCCCTTCACAAGCCTGCTGCCATGCCTGGAATTCCAACATCTGTGTGTCCTTCTCCCAGGTTAATCATTGCCTTTTTCACTAGGGTGACACAATCAGTCCCTTAAAGCCCAGAGGAAGGGACACACTCCTCCCTTGCTGGATTGGACCCATGCCCTCAAATATCAGACCCATGCCCATCAGACAAGGGGATGCATGGAAGGCAGGTGTGCTTCTTTGTCCACAGGGAGCTTCCTTCAGGCAGGGCTCAGACTGAGTGAGAAGCAGGGAGGAAGTAGCCTGAGGTGGCAGCTGGGAACAGGGCTCCGTTGTCTCTGCTCCCAGAGTAGCAGCCTGCCCACCCCACCGAGTGTCAGGCAGAGCTGGGAGCTAGGGAGGCAACGGGGGAGGGGTCCTGAGCTGGGGGCTGGGGGCAGCCATGGCAGCTCTAAGAGGCTAGGACCCCAGAAGGGCAGAGAGATCTTGAGTAAGGCTGGGGTTCTGAAATGGGGGCTCAGGCAAGTCACTGAGTTTGGAGTCAGTTTAGCCACATTTGAACTATGTGACCTTGGGCAAGTCACCAAATCCCCCTGAACCTCAGCTCCCCCCTTGCATAATAGGGTTAGTAACAGCGCCTCCTCCAGGGGCAAGGTACAGTGCAGCAGCACAGGGGCTGATCTGGCTCAGCCTTGCCCATGGCTTTACCACCTCTGGGCCTTAGGTCACCCTCTCCGTAAAGGAAGAGGCTGGATTCTCCCAACTGGACTGTCCTCCTGAGGATTTCCATGGCACCTGTCACCTGGGCAACCCAGGTGATCAGGTATCAGCCCCGCCTGCCTCGCTCCCTCCCTCCCACTGGTGTGGGTCACTGCAGCCAGATGTGTGAACATCACCTCTCCTGCTCTAGGCATGTGGGAGGGGGGTCCCCACGGAGAAGGGACAAGAGCCTTGCCCTGTGATGTTACCAAAGCACCTTGGCTTGGCACCAAGGAGGGCAGACCAAGCTGGACCCCCTTCCTGAGCACTGGTCCAGCACACAAGGGAACTGTTGGGTTACCTACAGGGCCAGTCCTGGTCCCACTCCCACAAGGCTTTCCTTGGTGGCCTTGCCCCTAAGTGGTAGAGGACAGGGCCTTCCCCACGCAGAGAGGCTCCATCTTTTACCCTGATGCCCAGCCCCTGCTCTGACTGCCCCTCTTCTGGGGAGGGCTGGTGCGAGGAGGGAAGATCCCTGCCCCTCCTCCCCCGGGCTCTGGCGCCCTGTCCAAGATTAATGATTAATGAACTCCCAGCTCCAGCCCCGCTCCAGCCCCACCCACCCCAAGTCCAGGGACTGGGTAAACCCTGGAAATGGGAGCCTGGGGAAGAAATCAAGGACCGGGCAATCACTCCCCTACACCCCGCCCCAGGCCCCAACCTTCCCAACCTTCCCACCCTCTGTCAGCCAGGACCGGCGCCGGACCCTGGAGATGTAGCCAGCGCTCCCTCACCGCTCAGGTCTAGAGTCTGGCGCGCGCAGCCCCAGTTCTGGGCGTCGGGCAGCGCAGGCCTGGACCCCAGAGTGTAGACTGAGGCAGGGCTCAAGCTGGTGGTGGGTGCTGGGCCCCCAGGACGTACCTTGTCCCCGTCCTTCTCGGCCTTAGCGTGCAGGCTCGGCCCCGGGGCCGCGCCGCCCGGGCGCTTACTAAGGCGGCGGGGCGTACCCGCCGGGTCCCCCCGCTCGGCCGGGCCTGGACCATGCTCCCGCCCCCGCCGCCGCCGCACCCGCTCCGGCCAGGTGCGGCCGCCAGCCTGGCCCGGCCCCCTGGCGCCGCGGCCAATGGGCGCCCCGGGCCCCGGCCCCCTCCCCGCCCCTCCGCGCCGGCCCGGGTCGCACAGAAGCCGCATTCAGCGTGCAGGGGCGCTGCGTCGCGCCCCCGCCGCTGGCCCAACAAGGCGCGTTTGTCTCGGATGTGCCAACGGGGCCATTGTCCCGCCGCCGGACCCTGTGGCTCGGCCGAGCTCGCAGCTTCGGAGGGGATTCGAGGGTGCCTGGGAAACGGGGTGGCGTGGTGATGGTGAGGGCAGCCCAGCTCTGGGAAAAGGGAGGAGGCTTCACTAGTTGCTTAACTGTATTCAGTGGAAAGTATGGCCTCCGGCTCCACAGTCAGTGCAAACTGGGGACACATGATTGGCATCTGAAATGTGGATGAGAGGAGTAGGGGTGGTCATACCACTTGGAGGTCTTGGCTGACCCCATTTCTCCAGGGTGCCCATCAGGGCTGAGCACAGTGCTGTCAGGACGCAGGTGCCCCATTCAGGATCTTTTTCCAGTCCCAGGCTTCCCTCCTTCACCCCAGAGGAGCAGGACCAAGGATGGGGACTAATGCCCGCCTGGAGCAGGGAAGGCTCAGCTCCAGCTGTGGGCAGTGCCGGCCACTCAGTGGGGCATAAGCCATGTCAGAGCCCCACTGCCCCCGCCATTACTGGGCGACTCTGGAATGGGGAAAATTCCACATCAGCATGACTGCCGGGGATTTTTCCATATCTGATGGGCCCGCTCTCCAGCCTTGCCCTGGCACCACTGCTATGGCCCTGGGATGCACACGCACCCAGGCAGGCCCAAGTTATTCCCTAGGGCTGCAGACTCCAGAGGCCCTGACCCTGCCTCTGGAAGTAACCCCCCTTCCTCCCTCACCCCCTCCCCCTCCACCACGAAGCATGTCAGTGTGGAACATATCTGACACCCACAGTACACCCACCGTGGGGCTGTGAGACAGGAGCCCTGGGCTCTCCACTCCCTCAGCCAGAGAGCCCGCCCAAGCTCTTGCCTTCATCTGGCACAGACTGGGTCTGAAGACAGTGCCCAAAACACTTCTGTAGAGCCTGGGCACTTCTATAGAGTGAGGAGCTGAGGGCCAAGGCCTTCAGGTGCCTAGATTTGGGGAAGGAAGAGCCCAGTTCCGAACCCTTACTTTCCCACCCTGGGCCCTGCTCCTGACAGCACTCAGCCCATAGGAGTACCCTGGGGGGGGGCATTCAGAATCTCCCTGCCTGACCTGGGAAGGGGTGAGTGACCATCCCAAGCCCCAGATTTTGGCCTTGGCTCTGACATGAGGCACCAGCAACCCAGGCAAGGGCATGTCCCCTTGGGCCTCTGCAAAAGCAGTGCCAGGGTCAAGTAGGAGGCTGTAAGGGTGGCCCAGCCAGGGTTACAAGTCAGGCTGCTGGCAAAGCCACATGGGGGGGTCCTTGGCAGCTCTGCCCATAAGCTCACAAGGTAAAGCTAGGTACCCTCAACTCAGGCCCCACAGATCTTTCAGACCCTAGCTTTTACCTCCTGGACTGACCCTAACAGGAAGTGATGACAATCACGGTTGGTGTTTGCTGAGTACTCTACCTACCAGACACCTGACACTAGTGAGTCTCTGCGTTATCACTGAACCCTCCACACATGCCTGGGAGGAAACCTCCACAATTTCTACTCTTAGCTTACACATGAGGAAGCAGGTTCACAGAGGAAAAGTCTCTGGGCTGGAATGTGCACCTACCTTCTGGCACCTTGGACCCAAAGGGATCCATGGACACCCAGAAAGCTCCGAGCAGTGACTGGCCCCTCCCAGTGAATACCAAGGGCTGGCCAACCTGGAGCACAGGGCACTAGGTGGCCCTTCTCCAATCCCAGGAAGGCTCATGAACACAGAATTCAATTGGCTACAAAACTCCAGCCATTTAATAACAAATGCTTCCCCACCCTCCTCCCATGACAACACTGGGAGAATCATGGGTCCAACCACGCACAGGGGGCAGGGGGTACAGAAAGTCAGGGTGAATGGGAGCAGTCAGTGAGAGGCTGGTTGGGTCCCGCCACCGGTGTCGCTTGACTCTTGGGAGTATCATGTCGGGCCGGGCACAGAGGCCTCTTCTCTGCCCAGCCACCAGCAGGGAGCTCCATCCAAAGGGGACTGGGGCTGCCCATGGGCCCAGCCAGACACTGTGAGAGGAGGCCAGGGCCGGCAGAGGGAGGAGACGAATGAAAACAGAAGAGACCCTGGTCTGTCATCAAGCCCAGGCCCTCTGGGTGCCTGTGCCAAGTCCAGCTGTCAGGAGCTGGCCTCGCCCATCGCGAGGCTGCCGTCACTCACACCGGCCTTGCCTTCTTGGCCTTCTTCTCAGACCTCACAGCCTCGTCGTGGGCTTTCCGCTTCTCCGCCAGTTTGTTGGCCTGTGAGGAGAAAGGGGAGGAGGAGGGTGGGAAAGGGGACTCCCCCTTCTCCCACTCAAGGCCACCCCTTAAAAGCAGAGCTTCCAGAAAAGCTAACAGGCAAATCACCATGGGGATAAAGCAAGCCTATCTGAAGAGCCTCAGGTGCGGACCCATGCCTTCACCTCTGCCTTAATGACTCTATTATTTTCTGGGCCCAGGGCAAGTCAGGAGGAGTGCAGGCTCCCAGAGCTGGAGGCAACTGCCCCATTGACCCCCTTCACTTGGCAAAGCTGGGGGCCATTCAAACCTTCACCAGGAGCTGCTGGGGAGGGGTCAAGCTGGAACAGCCTTTCCCTGGGGCCATATGGCAAGATCCATTCCAAAACAGGTAGGCCTTTCAACCTGGCAATTATACTCCTAAGAATTTATTGTGCAGAGACACTTGGAGGTAGGCAGAGAGGTGCTCAAGAGTGTTTTCTGAGAATGACTAAAAAAGGGAGACAACCTGATCCTGCCAGCAAGAAACAGGCCACGCACTGTGTGACGCCATGGACACTTCATGCTACGGTTAAATGACAAACACACAGCAGAACAACCTACAGGCGGACCTCAGCGATAATGTGGGTTTGATTCCACCCACCACACCAACAAAGCAAATACTGCAATAAAGGGAGTCACATGAATTTTTTGGTTTCCAGTGCATACAGAAGTTCTGTTTCTGCTATGCTGATGTCTATTAAGTATACAACAGCATTATGTCTAAAAACACTATGCGTCTACATTAATAAAAAATACTTCATTGCTAAAAGCACACTAACCATTATCTGAGCCTTCAGTGAATTGTAATCTTTTCGCGACAGTAACATCAAAAAACACTGATCATAGATCACCGTAACAAAGAGGATAATGAAAAAGTCTAAAATACTGTGAGAATTGCCAATGCCACTGGTGACACAGAGACGTGAAATGAGCAAATGTTGGAAAAATGATGCTAAACAGACTTGCTGGACACAGAGTTGCCACAAACTTTCCATCCATAACAAACTCGCTATCTGTGAAGTGCAAATAAAACGAGATCTGTCTGTATGTGCAGCACGACACCACCCCCCCCCAGATCATGTCTGTGTTATTACACGCACAAAAGAAACCTGGGGGGCTGTTACTGCAGATCACCCCAAGGGCAAGACTGTGGGCCACTTTCACCTCCACTACAGAGTTCTGGTGTGCACACAACTTGCTAAAAAAAAAATTTTTTTTTTTTTTTTAAATACTGAGTGTACCCGGCTTTGTGAACGAGAGAAAATAAAACAGAAGCTTAACCAAAACCTCCCACAACCCCCCCCGGCTTCACGCACTTCTGTAAATTTCAGGCCCCCAGTCTGCTGGAACAGCTCTGGCCCCAGACCCCAGCAGACTCAGAAACTGCTGGGTGCAGGAAGAATGACACCAACATGCCCAGAGCAGGTGGGCAACCACCGAAAAACACTAAGAGAGGGCCCAGAGTCTGCTGGGGAGAGCCAGCTGGCCTCGAAGCTCAGCCGCGTGGCCCCCGCCGGAGCCTCAGGCAGGGGAGGAGACCCACCTCGCGGATTTTGCGCCTCTTGCCAAACATGATCTTGTTGTAAAGGTACTTCTCCCGCTTCTTCATCATCATGATGGCCAGGCGCTTGGCCTCACTCTCCTCCTCCTGGGCCAGCCGCTGCTTGTCCTCCAGCTTCACTGTGCCCGCCATCACCCTGGGCTTCTGGGGACACAGGGTAGACACTTGTGGATGCAGGCTGACCCCTACCCTCCTGCCCCAGCCCCCTGGCTCCCACCCTTCTGGCACCAAGATGGCCAGTGGGACTGCTTCCCAGGCCTACGCCCCGGTACCTTCCCCTCCATCCTTGGCTCCTCTGGGGCCGTCCGTTGGGCCTCCATCCTCCCCTCTGTCCTTGGCTCCTCTGGGGCCGTCCGTTGGGCCTCCATCTTCCGTTCCATCCTCCGCTCCTCCAGGGCTGTCAGTCGGGCCTCTTCCTCCTTTTCCGAACCAGCTTCCATGTCTTCTTCTTCCTCCTCTTCTTTTTCTTTCTCTTCATCACCATCACCTTCATCGTCTTCCTCCTCAACTTCCTCTTCAGATTCATTCAAATTTCCTACAGAGCCAAGGACGTCTGAACGCCCCGGGAGCCCGCTTTTGCCCTGGCGGCTTCAGCACCAGGCACCACCCTCTTCGGCCATGCAGATGTTCCAAAGGCAGAGCAGGGCCGTCTCCCCCACAGCCCGTCTGGTGCCCCCCCCACAGGCCCAGCTGCCTCCAGGCCCTCCACGCCTCAGCTGTGCTGCCTCCAGCGGGAACTTCCAGACCATTCTGCTCAGTCACTCCAGACATCGAGTAATACCTGATTACAGGACACAAACGTTTCCTCCCCCTAAGCCATACTACTCCAAGGAGGGTTTCAAGGGTTGCGTGCCCCTGCTGCCCTGTTCTCTGGAGCTTGCCGCCTTTGTAGCCAAGAAGGGAAACAGCGAGGTGAAGCCCCCAGAGCCGAGGCCAGCCTGGAGGCGCCTGTCCGCTCCGCCCCCGCCCCCCACCAGCTTCCTCCCACTCACCTGGGTGCCTGCCCTGCTGCAGGGCCAGCAACTTCAGCTTCTCAGGGGGCACATAATCGCCTTCCTTCTCTGACACGAAGGGCGAGAGGTGCGGGGGCAGCTGCACCCCGGGGAAGTAGTCTGCCACAGGCAGGAGGAGCCGCGCATTCACAGAGTCAAACACCCACTGGGGCTGCACGTAGTACCTGCGCAGGGCAAGGGCACAGAGCCATGGCACACCCGAGACCCCACTGCATCTGCAGGGCCTGGAGACAGACCTCCGCCCCCAGAAACCCAAACAGGCGGAGGAAGACGAGGGCCTTGGGGGCCTACCTGCCGATGACGGGGGTCTGCTGCCCAGGCCGGTCGACAATTTGGTGGGTGATGCTGGAGTCTGTGATGTCATAGGTGGCTCCGATGCACAGAGATTTGTCCCAGGACACGTTCCCCCCAAAACTCCTACAGGCACAGGGGGAGCCCACAAGGGTACTCAGGCATGAGGTGCCCATCGTGGGATCTGCTGGCCCACAAGCTCACCTTCCTAGAACACACCTGTCCCCTTCACCCCCCCAGGATCCCCTCCCCACAAACTGGCTGCCACCTCCAGTGGAGACCTTCTGCCCTAAGCTGGTGAGGAAGCGATGCCAGCTGCCCTCTGACGGGTGCTTCCCATGTGCCTGGGGCATGCTGAGCTTCCCATGCCCGTTCTGTTGAATCCTCACAACAGCCTTAAGTAAGCAGAGGATACTGACAGCAGCCCAACTCCACTGATGTGTGTCCAGGGCTGCCCTGTCCAGGGCAGGACCCAGCCCAGTGTGGCACAGCCAGTGCCGTTGGTGTCCGGACCTGATGACAAAAGCCAGGGCCTCTCGGGGCACCTCGCGGTTCAGGAAGAACTTCAGGCCCTCAAACAGCTTCCTGTGCTTGTCCTGCGCCTCCAGCTCCTTCCTGCGATCCTCCTCCTGCGCCGCCATCTCCTGCCGAGAAAAGGGGCCCCTCACACTCTCAGGCCTGCCCGCACCCCCACTGGAGGCAGAGGCTGGAGACGAGCCCTCCCCAGCTTCCTTCTAAAGCCCTCAGTCCCCCAGCCGCCCCGCCCCCCCTTCCAGAAGGCGGCACCGTCCTCACCCCATCAGCAGGAAACTCATCCACCTCGGCTTCCTCCTCCTCTGCTGGCACGACCACACGGGCCAGACTAGCACTGAGGGCAGCCAGCTTCTGTGGGAAAGAAGCAGGGCTGCAGGGCTGCTGCTTGCGGGTAGGGGACTCTTTGCGGGGGGGGGGGGGGGGGGGGGGTGTAGCGCTGGCAGTTCTGGGATGGGTATCAGTGGCTTTGGCCCTGAGACCACCCATCTAGCCATGACCACCCCCACAGGCCAGGAACCACCCTTCTGGAGGATGCAGGGCCAGCAGTGGAGGCCCCCTCACCTCTATCGAGCTCTCGGAGTCCAAAGCGTAGGTGTCCTCACGGGTCTTCGCTTCTACGTGGGCCTGACCCTCGAGCTGGGAGGCAGGGGAAAGGTCAGAGGAGGCGCATGCCCACAGCCCTCACCTCCATGTGGGGAGAGAGGCCGTGGCCCCTGCCTGGCGGGAAGGCGCTGGGCCGGGCTGGGCCCTACCTTGGGTGGGTAGTGCAGGTTGAGCGACTGGTAGAGGCGGAAGTTGACGAAGCCCAGCAGGGTGGTGTAGAACTCGGTGAAGGTGGCCATGACCCTGTAGTCCACGTCTGTGGGGTGCTGGGGACACAGGAGGCGCGTCAGCACCGTCAGTGCAGACAACCCGTGCAGGGCGGGGGCTCCAGCTGCCCAAGGACCAGGAGTCCCCCCAGGGCGGCCCCGCCCTCAGGGCTCTGCCCCCCAGGAAGAGGCCGAGCGGTGTGTCCCCACCCAGGAGCGTTCTGGGCACCCGTGAGGCTCTGGACGAGGGTTCCAAGGGTTGTCCTGGAGGCCAGTGCCAGGTCCCCGTGCCAAAAAGGGGACGCCAGGAGTGAGCAGAGGGAAGCCCTTGTCACCCCGTCCCCAGCCGGTCTCCCCCTCTCCCTGCAGGGCAGACTTCTGTCCTTGCCGAGGCCCCTCATGCCTCGCTATTACCCATCCCACAGTCTTCCTTCAGTCGTCCCCGGGGCCAGTCCATGAGCACCTGGGGGCCCGGCTGGGACAGGCGGCCCTGGAGCAGCCCATCTGCCCGGGTGGGGGCACTGGGTGGACAGCACTCAGCGCCTACAAAGCCCTGGTAGGAGCCCTGGGACGGACACTCAGAACTCAGCGACCCTGCCCTGGGCCCAAGCTGCAGACAAAGGCCCGACCCAAGGACCCAGGATAGGCTGGGCAGCTGCCTGGCTCAGCCCCAGGGAGCTCTTGAGAAATGCCGTCTGCTTGCGGCAAAAGCGCAGAACAAGCGGGGGCACAGGAGGGCTCGTCTTTAACCTTGAGATGTTGATAAAACAGGGCAAGAATCTGAGACCCAGACCAAAGTGCCTTCACCCCTGAGCAGCACTGCCCCTCACACCAGAGAGGCCAGCCCAGCCTAACCAACTCCCGGGACCTGGGCGGCGGGCGGGATACGCCGAGCAATGACGAAATCCATACCGACCACAGCATCCCCCCCGTGTCCGCGTACCTGTGACGCTGAACTGCCTTTCCGCCCTGCCGGCAGGCAGTGCCTGGGCTGTGGGGGCGCAGGGGCCAGGAGGTGCCCTGCCTGCCCCCCACTGATACCTCGGTCCTTCCACGAGCGTCCACCGGGGCCTTCGGTGGGCCTGGGAGCACGTGAGCAGTGACTCCCCCCACGGCACAGCAGCTCCCCCCCAGCCCCTACTACCCGCCTGGGTCCTGCTGCCGGGAGCCCAGCACTGGCTGCGTGGGGGGAGGGGGCACACAAGGACCCCAGCTATGACCCAGGACTGCTCTCCCATCCCCCTGCCGAGAGGAAGCAGCGGCAGCAAGCTGGCCAGAGAGAAAGGAGGACCCGTGCCCTCCCCGTTCCTCCAGGGCCAGCTGTGCGGAGGCCGGCCTCCACAGCGCCCTATTCACCACTGGCAGGACAGACAAAGACCAGTCTGAGCAGCGTGGGGGTGGGACATCAGAGAGAGGGAAGGGGAAGGAAGGAGAGGGAGGGCCAGAGAGGAAGGAGGGAGGGCAGGGCAGAGACGGCAGGAAGGACAGAGGAGAGGAGGGACGGAGAGGGGAGGAGGGAAGAGCACAGACGCGCGCACACGCCTGCCCCAGGGAGTGGGCACAGGACGGCTGCGGGCTGGGGCTGCCCCCGACCCACAAAGCCCACGGGCTGCCACCAATCGCCACGGCTGCCCTGTGCTCAGCGTGGGTTCCAGCCCGAGCCCCCCAGCCCAGAGCAATGAGCAGGGGCCCAGCAGAGCCAGACCACCGGCTCAAGCGCCGGCCAGCAAACCCGCCGTTTTTCCCGAAGGCACCAGTTGCTGCTCAAAGCCGCAGCAGGAAGCGGCGCAGATGCAGGCGCCCTGCCGGGTAAGCCGGGTGCCCAGCCTGAGACCACATGGGGACTAGAGGCTAACCTCCACACAGAGGCCAAACCAGGATTTCTCTCAACGGATCCTGCCAAAATGTCCCATCGTCTTCAAAAAAAAAGATAAGTAGTGCCACTACTAAGCAGTGCTCCTCTCGTGCTCAGCCTCCCCAATCTCACCCAGCCCCCAGCCCTGGGTGGGGGACGGCAGTGTGGGTGGCGGAGCAGGGTGAGGACCCGGCGGGTCGGAGGGCAGGGCCGGGTATACAGGCGGTGCTCGGCCCCGGCAGCCGCTCACCGCGCACGCTTCATTACACAACCCCCAAGGGCCAAGCACCAGGCATTTTTAAAGCTTATTTTTTTCTCAGATTCTAACGACAAAGCTTAGAAGGTGGAAGCA
Source organism: Hippopotamus amphibius kiboko (assembly GCF_030028045.1). NCBI lineage: Eukaryota > Metazoa > Chordata > Mammalia > Artiodactyla > Hippopotamidae > Hippopotamus > Hippopotamus amphibius. Next base: position 4,077,771 of record NC_080193.1, on the reverse strand, counting down.
CGTTATTAACTGGGTTCAGAGAGGGAAGGAAACACGTCCAAGGTCAACCAGCTAGCAGGCACTGGAGCGAGGCTGGCTCCGGCTCTCCTTATGATGCTGTACAGCACACTCCCCAAGCCTCCCACCCTGGGGCTGGCACTCAGGAGCCCAGCTGGTTCTGCAGGACAGGGACTCCCCCTTCACCCACACAGTCATCTCTGTCTAGAACCAGAGAGGAAGCAACGGCCCCACAGAACCCTTCCCCGAGGGCACACTCACGTCGTGGGAGAAGGTGTAGGGCGTGATCCACACGATGGGCTGGCCCAGGACCTCAGCCTGGTAGTAAATGCCTTTGATGGACAGGAAGACCTGCGGTGGAGTGGGGAGCAGCACGGTGAGGACATGGTGCGGCAGGGCGGGGGGCTGGGTCCCGCCGGGTGGCCCCGGGCTCACCTTGCGCAGGGCACGGGCGGCGATGACGTAGTGCATGAACTCCACGGCCAGGCGGCGGCACAGCTGGATGGTGTGCACGTGGCACTTGCCAGTCCGCGGGAAGGTGGAAAAGAGGAAGCACATGGAGAGGGCGTCGTCCAGGTCCCGCAGGGCATCTATGAACGTGGGGTACCTGTGTGGCCAGGAGGGCGGTGCTCACAGGGTCGCTCAGCATGGGCTCCGAGAGGCCCCCAACCTCACTGCCCCACCTAAGAGACCACCCCAGAGACCCCATTCCCCACGCCAGGCTCTGCTACCGCTGTCTCCTGAACAGGGAGCCAGGCAATGCCCTGGGGTCAGAGAAATCTGAGTCGGGATGGGCCGGCCAGGTCTTCAGACACAGAGCAAGATGGAAGAGAGGCCCACATGGACCTCTAAGAACAGGAGAGGCACTTGGTTTCCTGGTTCAGAGCCCAGAGCCTCAATCGGCACCCTCTGGCGCCGGGAGGTTCCTTGCTCTCCACCTCACACACAAACCCAACAACCCTGGCCCTTCCTAGGAATAGCACTGGCCACTCTTTCTTAAGCAACAGCTGAGAAGTGGGTGACGCAGAATGGGACGCCACCACACTGCCACCTGGTGTGAGCATGAATCCAGACTCTTGCTTTTTTCTTGTGCGTTTTTTTTTTCATTTGTTCCACTGGACAGCTGTGTGACGCTTGCCACCTCTCCGTTAGAGGAGGATGTGTGAGGAGCACGGGCAGTCCTCGGGCTGCCCAGCTGGTGGCCGCAGGGCTGGGGTGAGAATACCTTCCAGCTCCCAGGCCAGGGCTGTTGCCCTGCTAGCCCATGGCTGGCCCGCGACTCAATGAAGCCAAGTCCCTTCAGCCTGGACCTAAGTGTTCCCGAGCCAACAGCCCCCAAGAGAAGACGGACATTCAGGCAGCCCAGAGTCTCTGAACCTTACACTACTGCCGTCGTGGGCCAGGCTGTTCTGTGTCATGGGGCTGTGCCGTGTGCTGCGGGCAGGCTGCTGGGCAGCACCCCTGGCCTCTACTAATTCAATACCAGCAGAGCCCCTGCCACCCAAGTCACGAGAACCAGCAGTGTCTCCAGACACTGCCAAGTGTCCCCACTGATTCAGTCAGTGACTGAGGGGGACTGCTGAGACGGATGCGCAAGAAACAGGTACGATCAGGGATGTCCAGCCACGTCTTCCAGGACTGACCACGCACCCCCTGCGTACCCCCAGGTGTCAGGCTCTCTCTAGCAACAGGGCTTCTGTGCTTGCTGTTTGCTCTGCCTGAACCACACCTCCCCTGGCTGGCTCAACTGTCTTCCCCCAGAGACCTCCTCTGACATGCCTGTAACGAACGTGCACCCTCCAGTTCCCTTCCTGGTGACCATCCCGCATGGCACTGGTGTGGACTTGCAACCATTAGAACAACTTGCCAGTTTGTTTTCTGGTCTGCTTCCTCCAAAAGGATGCCAGCTCTGTGAGCAAGGTCTCAGCCGCGTTCCCCACTGTAAGCCCAGCACCAGGTCAGAGCCCCCAGCTCACCGCTCCTTGACGATGTGGTCGAGCTTGTAGTTGGGCTTGTTGTCCTTCAGACGCTCCACCGTGTTCCACTCACTCTTCCCATAGGCCTTCCGCAGCTTCCGGACGAACACCTGGAGAGAGGAGGACACCACTGATGCGGGGCTGAGGGCTCCCGGACACCCCTTCCATGGAGGAGAGATGCTCGGGGCAGGAGGACTCTCCGACCATGGCTGTCTGCTGGCACAATCTGCCCCCTCAGCCCAGGATTTGCACAACAGCCACCACCACAGAGCAGCAAACCTGACCCACCGTGACAGCAGTCAGCCCCCTGACCCTGTTGACGGATGAAAAGGGACTCAGATGTGCTGATTCCACATGTTTCCATGGAAGTGTCACATTTTCAGCCCTATTTTCCAACTGAGAAGCCAGGCAGATCAGGGCCAGAAGGTCGGGCCAGAAACACCCGTCTGCGTGTTTGTGAAACAAGCCTCGGGCCCATGTGTGGGGCTGGGCCACACAAGGAAACACAGCTGAGGCCAACGGTGGCCCCAGAAAGTCCTCTAAACTGACCAACTGCCTTCCCCGAGCACTTTAGGTCAGGCCTGCCCTCTGTGCTCTTCAGAGGCTCAGAGGCCGGCTCCGCTGGGGTCGTGAACAGCAGCTCTGAGACAGCCAGTCCCACAAGGGGCCCACTTCCAATGCAGTGAACCGAGGGGGCTGCAAAACGCAGCAGCAGGACAGGTCCAGCCACCCACTCGGCCGGCTTTGGCGAGAGGGATGCCAGCAGCTGCACCCTCAGCCTGGCCCTGCTGCTCAGCGACGGCTATGGTGGCAGCAGTCTACTCTCAACTATTTGCATTTGGTATAATTAGGTTTCTACTTTCCCTGTGATATTCAAGCATTTAACGGTTTCTATTTGAGGAATGAAAAGCTTGGTCTCCTGGGAGCGATTCCAGAAAGAACCCAAATAGGTGTGGTTTCTTTGCTCAGAAAACACACCAGAGAGCCCCTGAAAGACCACAATCTTTGCCTTAGAGGCAATACATTTACTCTTTTCTAAAAGAACCAGGGGAAAGGGAGGACAGGTAACGATTATCGGCCGGGTTCTGGGTAAGTGATTCCCACACCTGAGATCTCAGTCAATCCCCCCAATTCACTTTTGAGGTAGAATTCCCTCACAGTTTGCACAGGCTTGCTCAGAGAGCTCAACCTACCTGAGGTCAGTGTTAGAGGGTCTGCAGAGAGCGGGAAGGGACCCATCCAGACCCTAGAGCCCAGGCCTCACCTTGTACTCCCGGAACTTGTTGACGATGGGTTCATGGAGGAGGAATTTGATGTCTTTGATAAGGTAAAAGGTTCGGGCTGCCGTGGAGCCCTTGTTGACCTTCTTCTTGTGTTTGGGTTCATGGGGATAAATGCCCTTCAGGATGCACAGCCGCCTGGAAGACAAAGGCCATTCCTTCTATCAGCAAATGTGCTGAGCACTGGCCACACTGGGCCTGGAAAACTGCAGTGGAAAGGGAACACGGGAGCCCTGCGCTTTGGAAAACGCACATCCCAGTGTAGGAGTCTGACAGTCACGAGCTCCCGAGAAACATAGTGGAGACTGTCCAAGCACAGGACTCAAACAATCAGGATCCTGACCGGGGCCAACTGGCAGGTACATCTTTCAGAAGGGGAGTCAGGAAAGGCCTTGCTGAGAAATCAACATTTCAGCCACATCCAGGTAGACCTCGTTTTATTGCGTTTCACTTTATTGCACTTTGCAGATATTGCATTTTCTTTTTAAAAAAAAAAACAAAATGAAGGTTTGTGCAACCCTGCACTGAGCAAGTCTACTGGCACCATCTTCCCAGCACTTGCTCACTTCACGTCTCTGCGTCACATTTTGGGGATTCTCACAATATCTCAAACTTTTTCAGCATTTTCATATTTGTCATGGTGATCTGTGATCGGTGGTCTTTGATGCTGCTACTGTAATCATTTTGGGGGCACCACAAATTGCACCCGTATAAGATGGTGAATTTAACCAACAAACGTTGTGTGTGTTCTGACTGCTCCACCTGACCGGCCAGTCCCCAGTCTATCTCCCTCTCCTCGGGCCTCTCTACACACTGGGACACAATATTGATATCAGGTCAATAAATAACCCTACAGTGGCCTCTAAGTGTTCAAGTGAAAGGAAGAGTCCCACATCTCTCCCTTTAAATCAAAAGCTAGAAATGATTCATCTTAGTGAGGAAGGCATGTTAAAAGCCAAGATAGGTTGAAAGCTAGGCTTCTTACCCCACAGCCAGCCAAGCTGTGAATGTAAAGGAAAAGTCCCTGAAGGAAATTAAAAGTGCTACTCCAGTGAACACATAAATGATGAGAAAGCAAAACAGCCTTACTACTGATATAAAGAAAGTTTTAGTGGTCTAGACAGAAGATGAAACCAGCCACGACATTCCCTTAAGCCAAAGCCTAATCCAGAGCAAGGCCCTAACTCTCTTCAATTCTATGGAAGGCTGACAGAAGTTAGGAAGCTGCAGGATAAAGTCTGAAGCCAGCAGAGGATGGTTCATGAGGTTTAAGGAAAAAGGCCGTCTCCATAACATATAAGTGTAAGGTGAAGCAGCAGTGCTGATGTAGAAGCTGCAGCAACTTATCCAGAAGATCCAGCTAAGATAATTAACAACAGATTTCCAAAGTAGATGAAACAGCCTTATATTGGAAGAAGATGGCTTCTAGAACGTTCATAGCTAGAGAGACGTCCATGACTGGCTTCAAAACTTTAAAGGACAGGCTGACTCTCTTGTTACGGGATAACACGGCTGGTGACTTTAAGCTGAAGCCAATGTTCATTCACCATTCTGAAAATCCTGGGGCCCTTAAGAATTATGCTAAAATCTACGCTGCCTGTGCTCTAGAAATGGACTAACAACGCCTAGATGACAGCACATCTGTTTACAAAAAACATGGTCTATGACTATTTTAAGCCCACTCTTGAGATCTACTGCACAGAAAAAAGTTTTTTGTTTTTTCAAAATATTACTGCTCACTGACAATGCATTTGGTCACCCAAGAGCTCTGATGGAGATGTACAATGAGATGTATGTTGTTTTCACGCCTGCTAACAAAACATCCATTCTGCAGCCAACGGATCAAGGACTAATTCTAACTTTCAGGTCTCAATTAATAAAATAAATAAATTTCGTAAGGCTATAACCACCACAGACAGGGATTCCTCTGATGGATCTGGACAAAGTAAATTGAAAATCTTCTGGAAAGGATTTACCCTTCTATATGCCATTAACAACTTTCGTGATTCAGAAGAGATCAAATATCAACATTAACAGGAGTTTGGAAGAAGTTGCTTCCAACCCTCAAGGATGACTTCCAATCCTGAGGGGTTCAAGACTTCAGTGGAGAGAGTTAACTGCAGATGTGGTGGAAACAGAAAGAGAACCAGAATTAGAAGTGGCCCCTGAAGGTATGACTGGACCACTGCAATCTCATGATACAACTTTTTTTTTTTTTAAAGAGAATTTTTGTCCTTTTTTTTTTCTCTCGCTGTGGCACGTGGAACTCCCCCGCCAAAGGATCAAACCCATGTCCCCTGCATTGGAAGCATGAAGCCTTAACCACTGGACCGCCAGGGAAGTCCTCATGATACAGCTCTAACAGATGCTTCTTATGGAAGAGCAGAGAAAATGGTTTCTTGAGATGGAATCTACTGGTGAGGAAGCTGCGAAAATTGTTGAAATGACAACAAAGGATTTAGAATATTACATAAACATAGTTGATAAACCAGCAGCAGGGTCTGACAGAACTGACTCCAATTTTGACAAAAGTTCTACTGTGGGTAAAATGCTTTCAAACAGCACTGTGTGCTACAGAGAAATGATTCATGAAAGGAAGAGTAAATCGATGTGGCAAACTTCACTGTTATCTTATTTGAAGAAATTGCCACAGCCACCCCAGCCTTCAGCAACCACCACCTTGATCAGTCAGTAGTTAGGGCTAGACCCTTCACCAGCAGAGAGATTACCATGCACTGAACACTCAGATAATGATTAGCAATTTTTAGCAATAAAGTATTTTAAATTAATGCATGTTCATCTCGTTTAGACATAATACTACTGCACACTTAGCCTACAGTGTAGTGTAAACGTAACTTTTACACGCACCGGGAAGCTGCTTCATGGTGATATTCACTTTACTGCAGTGGTGTGAAACCCAATCCACACCATGTCCAAGGTCTGCCTATAAAGGGCAGAGGGAAGAGCATCCCAAGAAGGACAGAGGCTGTAAGAGTGGGAGGTGCTGGGTGCATTTGGAAGATGAAAAGTGAGCCAGGCGACAGGATGCAGGGTGTGGAAGAGTCTGGACTGGACTCTCCAAGGAGCTGAGAACCCCCAGCTACAAGATCAGAGGTCACTACTGCCAGAAGGGAGAAGATGGGTGACAGAGACCCAGATAAGAGAGCAGCAGTGCACTGGTGGCATGACCCAGTTCTCCAGCTTCCCCATGGACCACACCAGGCAAAGCACAGCTCACTAAAGCAAAGCCAGGCAAGAAAGAGAAGGAATATCAGAATCCCAGAGCATGCAGCAGTACAGTTAGGAGAGGGATGAGGCTGAGTTTTCACTGCCCAGGCACCCGAGGTCCCCCTCTCCTCTCCAACCTCACCTGAAGTCGGCCAGGCTCAGCTGCAGCTTCTTCCGGGCTTTGTTTCGGGTGATGTAGTTTGTGGCAGAGCCTCGTTCATACTTGGGGAGGAAAAAAATCAGTTCTGCATTACTAATGATTGCAGTGACTGACAGCAACCTCTAGACACTCCTCATGCAAGAGGCGACTATTACTCTGAATAAATGGCTAAGAGGCTGTGGGGAGGGAGTGCCCCTGCACTGTCCTTGCAGCTGTCAGCACAGAGGACACTTACAACTGCATAATGCAGGGACCATGAGGTTGCTGTGGATCAGGTTCTATGCCAATCACTTAATAGTAGCTGTAAGTACTGACCATCATGATTACTGATTTGCACACATTATTTCATTTAATCCCCACAACACTGTGAGATGGGCGCCATTAAAATTCTCACTTCACAAGGGAGGAAAACAGGCTCAGTAAAATAACCTGCCCAGGTCACACAACTTTTTAAGAGCTGGGGCTAAACAGACCTAGGTCCAAGTCCAGAACCTGAGTGCCTCATCCACTAAGCCAGTGTTCTCAACTTCTTTTTCATTATAACCACCCCCCTACCACCAAAGGCCTTTTTATACCTTTCTCTCCCTTTTAATCACCCTTTCTCACAGCCCCATAAAATGTTAATACCATAGATATACTGTAGATATATTTATGTAATGTGGTCCTTTAGAGGGCCACACATCATAATATTTAAGATGCCCCCCAACCAATTTTTGTTTCCTTGCGGATGACACCATCAGGTCTAAAATGCACGCTCTAAGCCACACAGCCTCCCTCCTTCCCCATTCATTCATTCATTCATTCATTCAACAGACTACTGTCTGTTGTATGACAGACAAGACCTCTACTATGTTCCAAGCGTTTAGCAATCTGCTAGGAGGGTAAAGACAAAAGGCCTGGTCTCTGCCTGCCCCCAAAGAGCATAATGTCTTCTGCAACCATCTGGACGTCTGTGGTGCTAAGATGCTGTCTCACACTCACATCTCTGCATCCCCAATGGAGCAGCAGTGCACTCCCTGAAGTGCTAATCAAGCACGTCCTTCCTAAATGAGCTCTTCCTCTGGATTAAGACAGCATAGGCCTCGATGGCCAGGTCCAGCTCTAAAGGGACAAACCTGAGCCTCCTGAGGGGTATGTTTATGAATAAACACAGTCAAGAAACATGCCCTTTGTTGATTCTTCCCTTTAGATGTTTATTAATTGCTTATCGGGGATCAGGCCCACGCCAAGTCCAGGGATACATACATGACTTGCAGACTGTCTTAGGGAAGCTGCTTTCATTAAAATTGTTTTCCATTGCCCTACACTGTCGGCATTCTTATCCTTTCAAACATTAAGGGGATAATCATTGTCAACTGAGGTGATTACTCCCTGTGTGTATGCGGGGGATAGATTCACTGTTAGGTGCTAATGCACCTAGTGGGTAAGAGGTCTGGAATGCTGCTAAACATCCTACAACACACAAGACAACCCTCCCACAACAGTTTTCTGGCTCAAAATGTCAAAATGATTGTGAAAGCCTGCTTTAAAGACTGTCATGCTTTGTTGGGAATTCCCTGGCGATCCAGTGGTTAAGACTCTGAGCTTCCACTGCAGGAGGCCCAGGGGGCCCAGGATGGATGCCAAAAGCCACTGGGCACAGCTGAAACAAAACAAACAACAGCAGCAAGAAGTGCCATGATTTGTTTACATATCTGCACCTGTGTCTCAAAGTCAGGTTTTCTACGTTATATCTTTGTAGTTCCAATCGCTAGCACTTACTGCACGCTCAACACTGTGCTGGATGAAAAACAAACGGGCAGCAGAAACTTTCCAGCTAAAGGAAACAATCGAGGCAACTACATCTTCCTCATCCTCAACCCCTCACTGACGTCTTCATGCCACCGAGGAGATTCTCCATATGGCAACAAGAACAACTCCTTGAAAAACAGATCATACTACGCCCCCTTTAGTTGACTCTTACTACTTTTTGAATAAAATCCAGTCTCCTCACTGTGCCTGACAGACCTTCCATGACCCGGTCCCTGTCCAATCCCAGCTTCATCAGATGCCATTCTTCTCTTGGTTTACTATACCCCAGCCATCCGGATATCCTTTGAGTCCTTGCATGCCTTTTCCACCTAAGCGCCTTGCCGCTTAGTCTCCCCTGCCAAGCTTGTTTGTGGTCGTTTTATTTGGCTACTTACTTTAGTGTCTAACTTCCCCACTAAAAAGCGAGCTCGGGGAACGCAGTGACCACAACTGGTTGCTTATGTCTCCATCCCCAATGTCTAGGACAAGGTCCGATTCAGCAGAAAAAGGAGTCATGAGTTTTAGAGATGACGAACTCAAACTAATGGTGAGCTCTAAGCAATGCTCATCACTCTTCCAGTAAACAGCCTCCGGCTCGGCCTGTTGTGGGGTGCAGGTGTGCTTGGTAACCTCGACTCTCTTTCACAGCTCTACCCCAAGGTCCTTTCCTGGATTTTACAGAAAGAGTACTGCCATCCTCGGACCCCTTTTGGCTGCTGTCTCCCGCTGCGTTGATCCCAGCCGCTTCTGCACCCACGGCCGGGGAAAGGCGCAGCCCCCGGGTCCCATCGCTCCCGTCTCCTACCTCCTGGGGCATCCCCGGACCCCCGCCCCGGCCCCCCGCCGCGGCCTTCCCCGCATCACCTTCTTCTTCTCCAGGCCTCCCATGGCTCCACGCGGAAGGATCTACAATCGCCACGCGCAGAGACACCGCCACTTCCTCCCGCACGTGCCCTGCTTAGGGCCCCGAGGCCCCCACGCCGCCGGCCTGCGCGGGCTGCCCACGGAGGTGCCTGATCGAGCCTAGGGAAAGATGGAAAGTTCCTCCTCGAGATTTACAACGAAACCCCCTGGAAAAAATCTCTAAGGCCGCTCTTTCGGGCTCTTTCCCATCGATGAGACTGTTGCAGACATTGGTAATGTTTAAGCAACGGCGGATATTCAGGCATTTCTATAATCATCCTGATGACGGGCGCTTGCCGGTTGAGCCCCGTTGCATGTTGGGACGGAAGGAGGCGGAAGGTTTAGAGGCGGCGCAGCGCCTCCTGGGATGCAGAGGGGAGCCGTACGGCAAGGTGCCGGAGCACGAGTTGCGTTGTCACGGTAACGGTTGCTAGGCGTCGTCGGAAAATGTCTCCCTTGTCTGAGAGGCCGCGGTGGCCGGAAGTGAGGCTGCTCTCGCTTCACGATCGGCGTTGCCTTTTCCTGCTGTCCATTCTCTGTTACCGAGATAAATGAAGCAAACGCTGACTTTTTTTCCTCACAGCGGTGGAGAGACTCGAGAGGCCACCTACACCTTGTGAGCTTTAGCGGAAGGTTGAAAAATGACGAAAGGCACAACGCACGTTTAATGTGTATGGACAAATTTTGAACTTTTAATGTGTATGGACAAATTTCATATTGTGTTCCTCAAAGAATAGTTACAAGATTTATACAAATATTCACACCAAGTGGCGTGGTCTGGGAAGTAAGTAAAATTTGATGTTTTCTTCCTTCAGGCCTCTAAGCTCCATTTGGAGATTGCCTCAAATTTCTATTTACTTATTTGTTTATTTGTTTGTTGTGTGGGGTCTTCCTTGCTGTGAGCGGGCTTTCTATAGCTCCAGAGAGCAGGGGCTGCTCTTCGTTGCTGAGCCTGGGCTTCTCAGTGAGGTGTCTTTTATCGTGGAGCGTGGGCTCTAGGCTTGTCGGCTCCGCAGTTGTGGCTCACGGTGCCTAGAGCGCAGGCTCAGTACTTGTGCCACACGGGCTTAGTTGCTCCGAGGCATGTGGGGTCTTCCCGGACCAGGGCTGGAACCTGTGTCCCCTGCATTGGCAGGTGGATTCTTAACCACTGCACCACCAGGGAAGTCCTGCCTCAAAATTTTAAATTTGAGGCCCTGTGAATGTGACCTGACCCAAGGTCGTGGTCATAGAACTCACCCTTTAAAGGTAAATACAGACATTAAGCACTGGCCAGTGCTTGTTTTGAACAATGTGTGTTTTATTATGTACTTTCAATTAAAGCTAAAATAAAATAAAAACCTAGTGATTCTACACACAACGAGAAGTGAAATGAAATGAAAGCTGGGAAGGCGAAGGCAGAGGTTGGTGCCATCACGGAAGTTCCAGTGGGTGCAGAGGTGGTGGTCTCTATCACATCTCTGTTCAGTTCATCAGTCTGGTGTCTGCAGAAACTGGATTGATTCTGGAGAATGACTAGATTACTGTGGACTCGACCAAGTAATAGCCCTGATCACAATTGCTGTGCTTGAAATTGTTGCATTGCTACAACAGACTAATAAGGCTTGAGGTATTATGGTTTGCTGCTATTTAGCTAGTGCATTCTTTTCCTTTACACTTAAGAAAAGAGGAGCAAAAACCGTTCTTATTCTCATGGAACTGACAATAACATTCGTTTAGTTTTACACTGGGGCTGTGTTAACTCTCCTGCCCTCTGTCATAGAATCAGTCTGAAGAGATCTGGATCATTGGAACAGCCCACAGATGTGACACTGGTCTTTTATACTAATATCATGCTGATCAAGCAGGACAAGTATAGAGAGGGCTCTGAAGCAGGTCTTGGCTGCATAGCAAAGAGTGGCCCACTTGGACCATCAGATCCCGCAGACCCTGCACTGTTGGTGGAGTCAGTGGAGGGAAAGATGCAGTATGGGGCTTATGACAAGCCCCAGTGGGAGAATCACAATGCAGAACTCTGGAATTCTTGGGCAAAGTCATGCCATCTACTACAGAAAAGTATACACCATGGAAGAAATACCTCCTGGTTTGTTACTGAGCCCTGGTAAAAAACACTTGGCCATTGGGCACCAAGTGACCAAGTTCAGAACTGCCAATTGTGAGCTGGGTTATTTTGGACCCACCGAGGAATAAAGATAAATGGGTCCAGCAGAGGTCATTGTAAATGTAATTAAGCCCTCCTGGGACCAGAGGGCACAAGTAAGCTGCATGAGCAGGTAGCCCAGGCCCCCTGTTGCACGCAACAGTTTCTCCAAAATCCCTTCCCCATTTGCACCTAAGCCTGTGTGGAGGTGCCACATGACTAGCTGAACGAGGAGGAAAAGACTCAAGCTTGGTTTATGGACAGGTTGGCTCACTACACAGGTGCAAAGCAAAAATAAAAATAGATCACAGCTATGTAGCAGCCACTTTCAGGGTTGGTCTTTTTTTTTTTTTTTTAATTTGGTTGCGCTGGGTCTTAGCTATGGCCTGCGGGTTCCCTAGTTGTGGCATGCACATGGAATTTAGTTCCCAAACCAGGGATCTCCCCCAACACTGGGAGTACGGAGTCTCAATCACTGCATCACCAGGGAATTCCCCAGGGTTGGTCTTGAAAGACAGCGGAGATGGAAAATCTTCCCAATGGGTGGAGCTGCAAGCAGTCATCTACTTCATCTGCTTTTTCTAGAAGGAGAAGTGGCCCAAGTTGAGAGTACAGATAGGTTCTTGGGCAGTGGTCAGTGGTCCGGCTATCTGATAGGTGATCTGGAAGGAAAAGGACTAGAATGTAGAGATAAGGAGGTCTGAGGTAGAGGCATGTAGCTGGACTTAAGGATGAGAGCAACAGAGAAAACCCAATATGCCACTATTCCTTGAGGAGACTAACTGGCCAATTGATGGTAATTCAGCTATGGTGGACCTTTCTGTCCTGGAAATGTCACCAGTTTGTCCTCAGAGAGATAGATACCTAACCTGGTCAAGGGTCTGCCTTGTCTGCCTTGCAGGGTCTCAGCCAGCACCACTATTCAGCAGCCTATGGAGTGCCTGGTCTACAAGCATGGAATCCCACATATCATAGCCTTCAGCCAGGGACCCGTTTTACATGCAGGGAGGTGTAGGCGTAGGCCCATGGCCCTGGGATCCCATGGATAGACCACCCACTGCACCATCGAGAGACAACCAGCATCACAGAATGCTGGAATGGCCTTCTGCAAGCATAGCTGAGGTGCCAGCTTGCAGGAAATACTCACAACCAGATTAACAGCCAAGGTGACATTGCAACATCGTTCCCCACACCTAGACCCACAGGCAGTGCAGTGAGAGCCGATGGAAACTGTCTATGTGAGTGCCAAGTTACACCCCATGAAAGGAGGAGAGAGGACAACAGATTTTCTCATTTCTACCTGCGGGACAAAAACAGCTGCCTTCTCCCCTCTTGAAAGGAGAGGGAAAAACCTCTGCTCCTTGGAGACTGAATGAAAAGGATCGTAGACACTTACCCTAGCCTGTTGGAATGTAAATGCATTGCTTCAAGAGCTGAATAAGCCTCAGTGTCTGGCTTTTTTGACCTAGAGATGATTGGGATGTATGGACTTGATCCCTTTTGACAGGGAGATAGCTATCTAGTCTTTTTGGAACATTTGGGAGTTTACATTGGGAACTTCACTCTGGGGCCTAGTCTTGGCTGTAACCCGTTTGACTCCTTCAGGGAGATAAGTTCTTTATCCTTTTGTTTCTTTCTCCTCCCCCTCCTTCTCCCCCTTCCTCTCCTCAGGATGTGGCATGCAGAATGGAACCCATGCTCCCTGCAGTGAAAGCACACAGTCCTAACTACTGGACTGCCAGGGAAGTCCCTAGTATCCTTTTGGATAAGACCAATTGACTATACAAATGGCTACAGATTAAAGTCTTACGGTATGTGGAAAGTAAAATGTTTTTAGGGGAAGTTAAAGCAAGCATTTACTCTTTATATTGTATACATTTCCACATCTCAGGAGGCTAGGGATTTTTACAGGACTGAGACATCCATGGAGGTTTTAGTTCCCTACATGCTGTGTTTTCTTTTTTGCCTGGCTTCTTCTTCTTCTTTTTTTTTTTCTTCTAATTTTATTTTGTTTTTGGCTCTGTTGGGTCTTTGTTGCTGTGCATGGGCTTTCTCTAGTTGTGGCAAGCAGGGGCTACTCTTTGTTGTGGGGCATGGGTTTCTCACTGCAGTGGCTTCTCTTGTTGCAGAGCACAGGTTCTAGGCTTGCCGGCTTCAGTAGTTGTGGCACGTGGGCTCAGTAGTTGTGGTGCATGGGCTTAGTTGCTCCATGGTATGTGGGATCTTCCCGGCCCAGGGATTGAACCCGTATCCCCTGCATTAGCAGGTGAATTCTTAACCACTGCACCACCAGGGAAGCCCTGTCTGGCTTCTTTCAATCAACATTGTGTTCGTGAAAGTCATCCTTATTGTTGTCTGAATGTTCATTCATGCTAATTGCCGTGTAGAATATACCATACTTTATCCATTCTATTCTTGGTGGAGATTAGGTAGTGCAAAAATTCAGCCAGTTTTGGAGATAGGGTACAGTCCACAAGACTAGTCCCACTTCTGACATCAGTTGCAAGTGCAGGGGTCCCTGAGATCATCCTCAGTTTTGATAATTCACTAGAAGGACCTTCATAACGCAATGAAAGCTGTTATACTCACAGTTAAAAGTTTATTATAGAGAAAGCATAACAGATTAAAATCAGCCAAGGGAGGGACTTCCCTGGTGGTCCAGTGGCTAAGACTCCACGGTCGCAATGAAGGGGGCCCTGTATGCCACAACTAAAGATCCTACATGCCTCAACTAAGACCTGGCACAGCCAAATAAATAAATATTTTTTTTAAGTAAAATAAAATAAAATAAAATCAGCCAAAGGAAGAGACACTTGGGACAAGGTCTAGGAAAGTACCAAACATGGAGCTTAGTCATCCTCTCCCCAGAGACTCAGGTCGGTGTTACTTTCTGGGCATCAATGTGTGACAATACACTTGGAGTATTGCCAAGCAGCGAAGCTCACCAGAGCCTCGGTGTCCAGAGTCTTTACTGGCTCCATAACATACGCATGGTTGACTGCCTGTGTGGCTGATAACAATTTCCAGCCCTCAGGAGGTCCAAGCTGGTATCACATGAACCAAAGTCTCCTTCCTAAAAAACACTGTTACTATCCGTCTGGCTCAAGACCCCCAGTCAAACAAGGACATTCCTGTCAGGCATGACATTTCAAGGGCTTAGAGATTTACCTCCCAGAAACTGAGGGCAAAGGCCAGACCTCTGCTTCTCCTTGCAGTTTTATCAAAATTCACCTTTTATTTTGTTAGCTATATTATTAGGTTTAGAATGGTTTAAAAAAATCTCAGTGAATTGAATCTTTTATCAATATGTGGTAACCCTCTCTTCTGGTTACTGTTGTGTAACAAATCATCTCAAACTTTAGTGATTTAAAACAATAATCATCTTGTTATCTCATGTTTTCTGTGGGTTAAAAATTGGGCATGGGGGAATTCCCTGGCAGTACAGTGGTTAGGACTCCAAGCTTCCACTGCAGGGGGCACGGGTTCAATCCCTGGTGGGGAGCTAAGATCCCAGTGTGTCATGGCCATACATACATATACACACACACATATGTAAAAATTGGGGGTAGGGTCTGTTGAGTCTTATGCAGTTGCAGTCATGAAAGCTGAAATAGTCTGAGGGCTGGAGAAGCTGGGGGCTGGCTGGACATGCCTCTATCTCTTCCGGCAATCGCAGGGCTTCTTCAGGTAGTCATGTAAATTACTTTCATGGGCCAGTTTAGGCTTCCACCCAGGGTAGCAGCCTCAGGGTGGTTGGACTGCTTACACAAGAGCTCTCAAGTGTTGCCATGAGCAAGGTGGAAGTGCGTTTTCTTTTCTGACTTGAAGTTATATATTATCACTTCTGTATTCTGCAACTTACAAGCAAGTCACAAAATCTACCCAGATTCCAAGGGAGGTGATTTAGAATTTGTGGATGAATGACAAAATTATAGAAGACCACAGTGGGACAGGTATTGTTGCACCCATCTTTGCAAAATACAATATGATATACCCTCTTTGTCTCTGTTAATGCTTTTTGCCTAAGATTATTTTATCTGATATTAATATAGCTAAGCCAGCTTTATTTTGGGTGTTATTGATCTGGTATATCTTTTTCTGACCTTTCACTTTTAATCTTTTTGTATTTTTATGTTATAGGAATTTATCTTGAAAAGAGAATATAGCTGGATATTTAAATAACCAACCTGATAGTCTTTGCCCTTGAACTAGACAGTTTAATCCATTTACATGGATTGCGATGGCCGATATATTTGGATTTCTGTCTTCTGTCTTATTTTTGTTCTATCCACTTTTTCTAGGTTTCTTTTTTTCTCCTCCTCCTTTTTGTTTTCTTTTAAATTCTCTCCATACTAATTCTGTTTGCCCCACTACTAGTTTATATACTCTGTTTCTGTTCTTTAAATGATTACCCAAAATTTTTAATTTACACATTGACTTAGCAGATCCTAAAGTTAATCATTATCTTTGTCCTCTTCAGAAATAATAAAAAGATCTTAGTACACTTTAACTCCAATCTGATCCCTCTAGACTTACGTATAGTTGTTGAACTTTATCTTCATTTTAAACCCTGTATGTTACACATTATTGGTATTGTTTTATATAGTCAGTATTTGTTTACATTTATCTGTAGCCTTGACATTTTCTTTGCTCCCATTCTTATATCTTAGACTTTCCTTCTGGAACCATTTTTTTTTCTCTCCTGGAAGTATGTTAGTCAGGTTCTAGTGCAAGTAAAGTCTCAGTTTTTTGTCTTAAAATGTCTTTATTTTACTCTTAATTTTTGTTTTTGAGTGATAGTTTCACTCAGCATAGAATTCCAAGTGGCTAGTATATTCTCTCAACACAATGACGATATCATTCTAGTCTGATCTGGCTTCCATTGTTATTATTGAGAAAATTTCCTTCAGTAGAATTATCATCTCTTTGTAGATGTGTCTCCTTATCTAGCTTGAGATTCACTGGGATCCCTCATTCTGAGGATTGGTATCTTTCCTCACTTCTGGAAAATCCTCAATCATTATATTTTCAAATATTGCCTCTTCTTCTTTCTCACCTTTTCTTCTCTTCTCCTGTAGTTTCCATTAGACTTATGTTGGACCATTTTACTTTATCTTCCATGGCTTTTAACTGCTCACATTTTTTTGAAATCACATTTTTATTTATTTAATTTGCTAAATGAAGCATAAAATTAGTATGAAGGGGCTGATTGAGACAAAATTGAAGTCAATCAGCTATGATATTTGATAAACTATCAAAAAGATGATACTAAGATTTTAGTTTCTACTAAGAACAATTAAAATCAAGATGTGAGTCTGAGCAACTGGTTAAAATAGCATCACTTTTTTTTTAAATTATTTTTTTGGGGGGTACACCAAGTTCAATCATCTGTTTTTACACACATATCCCCGTATTCCCTCCCTCCCTCGACTCCCCCCCCCCACCCTCCCTGTCCCAGTCCTCTAAGGCATCATCCATCCTTGAGTTGAACTCCCTTTGTTATACAGCAACTTCCCACTGGCTATCTGTTTTACAGTTGGTAGTATATATATGTCTATGCTACTCTCTCACTTCGTCTCAGCTTCCCTTTCACCCCCTGCCCCCCCAAAATAGCATCACTTTTAAACTAGTCTCCCAAAAGACCCCCATCCTCCATAAGTTGCTTAAAATCGGTAGATGCAGGGACTTCCCTGGTGGTCCAGTGGTAAAGAATCCACCTTCCAATATAGAGGATGTGGGTTCGATCCCTGGTCAGGGAACTAAGATCCCACATGCTGCGGGACAACAAAAGCCCGCGCAGGCACCACAACTACTGAGCTCGAGTGAGCTTGCATGCCTCAAACTACAGAGGCCACGTGCCACAGCTAGAGGAGAGAAAACCCACACGCCACAACTAAGGAAAAGCCCATGCACTGTAAAGAAGAGCCCATGTGCCACAACTAAGACCTGATGCAGCCAAAAATAAGTAAATAAAAAATAAATAAATAAAATAAGTATTTTTAAAATGTATTTAAAAAATCAGTAGACATTCCATAGCATGGAATGATTTATTTAAGAACACCAGCAAAAGTACCTTCAAAGTCCACAAAAATAATGAGATGATTTTTTAAAAATCTTTATTGGAGTATAATTGCTTTACAGTATTGTGTTAGTTTCTGCTGTACAACAAAGTGAATCATCTATATGTATAAATACATCCCCATATCCCCTCCCTCCCAGCCTCCCTATCCCACCCTTTTAGGTCTTCACAAAGCATCAAGCTGATCTGAGGTGATCATTTTAAAGAAACTCCTTCTTTTTAAAAAAAAAAAAGACTTAATTTTTTTAGAACAGCTTTAGCTTTACTTAAAAATTGAGCAGGTAGTACAGAGAGTTCCCATATACCCCACAGTCAGTTTCTCTTTTATTAACATCTAACAGTAGTATGGTACGCTTGTTACAATTAATGGACCAATATACTTTATTATTAACACACATTATTCAGATTTCCTTATTTTTTAACCTATTATCCTTTTTTTTTCACTTCTGTTACAGGACACCACGTTACATTTAGTTATCATGGCTCCTTAGGCTCCTGTTGGCTGTGACAGTTTCTCAGACCTTCCTTGTTTGCGATGACCTTGACAGTTTTGAGGAGTGCTGGTCAGATATTTTGTAGAATGTGCCTTCTTTCGAATTTGATTTTTCACTGATGGTTAAACTGGGGGTTGGAGGAGGAAGACCACAAAGGCAAAGTGCGGTTTACATCACATCCTATCAAGGGTGTACGCTGTCCGCATGATTTATCATTATTGGGTTTATCCAGTGTAAAGATGCTCTTCCTCCCACCTGCTTTCCATACTGTATTTTTTGGAAGGAGGTCACTCTGCATAGCCCACCCTTAGGGAGTGGGGAGTTATGCGCCCCCTCTTGAAGGGGGAGTATCTGTATACATTATTGGGAATTTTTCTGCACGAGAGATTGGTCTCTTATCCATTTGTCTTAGTCTGTCTGGGCTGCTATAACAAAACACCATAGACTAAGTAGCTTATAAACAACAGAAATTTATTTTTCACCATTCTGGAGGCTGGAAAGTCCATGACCAAGGTGCCGACACATTCGGTGTCTGGTGAGGGCCTGCCTTCTGGTTAATAGACAGCCAACTTTTCACTGTGTCCTCACATGGCTGGAGGAGTGAGGGCTATCTCCAGTGTCTCTCTTTTTTCTTAAATTTTTATTGAAATATAGTTGTTTTACAATGTTGTGTTAGTTTTAGGTGTATAATAAAGTGCTTCAGATATATGTGTGTGTGTATATATATATGTTTATTCTTTTTTTTAACATTCTCTTCCATTATAGGTTATTACAAGATATTGAGTATAGTTCCCTGTGCTGTTCAGTAGGTCTTTGTTGGTTATCTACCTGCTTCTGTTTTATAAGGAGTCTAATCCCTTTCGTGATGGCTCCTGATTACCTCCCAAAGGCCCCACCTCCAAAAAACATGGCATTGAGGATTAGGTTTCAACACATGAATTTGGGGCAGTGGACCACAAACATTCAGTGTATGTCAGTGTTTTATTTATTTATTGAATCACTTATTTATATCAGTATGTATGCATGGATATTTATTTTTTACTTTGGGTTATAGTCTAATGCCACTTTATTTTGTTGCTCGAATTATTCCAGCTTTGGCCACTAGGGGCCCCCCTTCAGTTTGCTCCTGTATCCCTTTGACATACTCCATCAGTGTGGGTGCACCTGTGCCTGTGTGCACTTCCTTACCTTCTGGCCCTAGAAGATGCTCCATGCTCATCTTGCATATTTCTTGTCCCAGTCCTAGTATCAGCCATACTAGGGAAACCTGGTTCCTTTTATTGGAGAAATGTTATTATAAACCAAAATCTGGGCACTTGGTAATCTTACTGCTACTGTGGTGTCTTTACTTCTAGGCCCTCTCAGCTGACAGAGCAAAAAAAATGTGTTTGTGTATCCTGTTCTGTTGTGTGCACACGTACCTATAACTGTTTCTGCATGTAACCATCTTTGTCTGTATTAAGCTAAACAGGAATTCATACTGATGTCTCCACCGCTAATCCATCACCACGCGGATCATTCTAGCCTCCTCCCTTTGTTTGTCTGTAAACCCCCCCTCCAGCAGTGAGAACCTGCCTTCCATAACCTGCCATCCATTTACTTTATTGTTCAGTTCCGGTATGCATGCCTTCTAGCATCAGAATTATTAACTCTCAGCCTCATGATATAGGGCTTATTCTACAGACCCCACTCATTATCAAAGTTTCTTAGGTCAGCACCCTTTCCCCAGATCCTTCGGTGAGGTTGCTTCATGCATTTGTGATACAGTTAGGTTCTTTTGTCACATTCTGCATTCTATCTTGGGATACCCTGATCTCCTAAATGATTTTTTTAATTTGCATGTGTTAGGTTCACTCTATGTGCTGCAAAGTTCTATAGGTTTTGACAAATAGGTAGTATCATGTATCCACCATTATACTATCATAGTGTTACCATATTGGCTTCACCTGTTCAGCGCCCCTCCCCCTACTCCTTCCCCCAAGCCTCTGGCAACTATTGATCTTCTTACTATCTCTGTAGTTTTGCCTTTTCCACAATGCTATGTAGCAGGAATAATCAGAGACTTTTCAGTCTTGCCTCCTTCTCCACTTGGCAATATGCATTTAAGTTTCTTCCTTGTCTTTTTGTGCCTTTAGTTCATTTATTTTATTTTTTTTTTATTTTTAAACTTTTTTGGCCACGCCCCTCGGCATGTGGAATCTTAGTTCCCTGACCAGGGATCAAAACCAAGAGCCCCCCGCGTTGGAAGCATTGAGTCTTAACCACTGGACCGCCAGGGAAGTCCAAAGGCTCATTTCTTTTACTTGCTATGTTCAGTTATATAATATTTCATTGTGTATATGTACCAGAATGTGTTTATCCATTCACCTATGGAAAGACACCTTGGTTGCTTCCAGTTTTGGGCAATTATGAATAAAGTTGTTATAAACTTTCACACGCAGATTTTTGTGTGGACATAAGTATTCATATTTGTTGGGTAAAGAGCTAGGAGCACGAATCTGATAGTGAAACTATGTTTTGCTTTGTAAGAATCTGCCAACTGTCTTCCAAAGTGGCTGTACCATTTTGCATTCCCACCAGCAATGAGTGACAGTTCCTGTTGCTCCTCATCAGCATTTGGTGCTGTCAGTGTTTGGGATTTGAACTATTCTGATAGGTATATAGTAGTATCATTGTTGATTTAATTTGCAATTACCTGGTGACATATGAAATGGAGCACCTTTTCATATGCTTGTTTGCCCTCTATATATCATCTCTGGTGAGGTGTCTGTTCAGGTCTTTAGTCTATTTAAAATTTTTTTTTTAATATTTATTTATTTGGCTGCACCAGGTCTTAGCTGTAGCATGCAGGATCTTCGTTGTGGCATGCAGGCTCTTTTAGTTGCTGCATGCAGGATCTAGTTCTCTGACCAGGGATTGAACCTGGGCCCCCTGCATTGCGAGCACGGAGTCTTAACCACTGGACCACCAGGGAAGTCCTGGGTTGTTTGTTTTCTTATTGTTGAGTTTTAAGAGTTCTTTGGATAACCGTCTTTTATCAGATATATCATTTGCAAATATTTTCTACCACACTGCGGCTTGTCTTCTCCTGACAGTGTCCTTAGCAGAGCAGAAGTTTTAAATTTTAATGAAATATGTCTTAGCAATCATTTCTTTTATAGACCATCCGATTATTCCACCATCTTTTGTTGAAATTACTGTCCTTTCTCCATTGTCAGTTGCCTTTGCTCGTTTCTCAAAATATCAGTTACCTATTTTTGTGGGAGTCTGTTTCTGTGCTCTCTGTTCTGTTCCACTGATCAGTCTGTTGAGTCTTTCACCAATAGTACACCATTTTGATTACTGCAGCTTTATAGTAAATCTGGAAATCAGGTAGTGTCGGTCCTCCAACTTTGTTCTTCTTCAGTGTTTTGTTGGTTATTCTAGGGTTTTTTGCCCTTCCATGTGGCCTTTAGGAGCAGTTTGTCAATATACAGAAAATACTGGGATTTTGATTGGGATTATTTGAATCTATAGGTTATGTTGGGAAGAATTGACATTTAACAAAACTGAGTCTTCCAATTCATGAACACAGAATGTCTCTCCATTTATTTAGATCTTCTTTGATTTCTTTAAAAAAATTTTTTACCAGGGTTCTTTTTTTTTTTTAATTGAAGTAGTTGATTTACAATGTCGTGTTAGTTTCAGCTGTACAGCACAGTGATTCAGTTATATATATATTCTTTTTCAGACTCTTTTCCCTTATAGGTTATTACAAAGTATTGAGTATAGTTCTCTGTGCTGTACAGTAGGTCCTTGTTGGTTATCTATTTTATATATAGTAGTGTGTATCTGTTAATCCCATACTCCTAATTTATCCCTCCCTTTCCATCCCCTTTGGTAACCATAAATTTGTTTTCTATGTGAGTCTCTTTCTATTTTATAAATAAGTTCATTTGCATCTTTTTTAGATCTTCTTTGATTTTCTTATCAGAATGTTATGATTTTCTGCCTATAGATTCTGTACCTATTTATTAAATTTATTGTTCACATTGTTTTACTTCTCTCTTCTTTGGGATTCTTCAAGGCATCGATTTGAAGTACATTCTGAAAGAGATATTTTTTTCTGCCATATACCAGGCTGGTTTTTAAAATATTATGTATAATAATAATAAAAAATCACTTTTAGTCTTCATTATTATTATCAAGGTCTTAACAGTGGGAATGGAAGCACTCCCAGAAAGGCAGGAGCAACAGCAGAGGAAGGTCCCTTGGTCACTGCCTGCTGTGACCTCAGTCAGTTGTCCCCTCCGAGCCTCAGTGTCTTCATTAACAAACTGGAGGATGGTGGAGTTGCTCTGAGGGCGAATTGGAAAAAAATGTGTGTCTGCTGCTTGGCACACCCAGTGGCCACTCAGTTGTTATATCTTGAAGCAGAATCTATTTCATGAACACAGACTGCGGGCCAGTTTCTTGACCTACTTGAATCTTCATAAAAAACTCTCCCACTTGTGGGTATTGTTATGACGCCTTTAAAGATTTAAAAAGAAAAAAAATGGAGGCTGAGAAATTAACACGTCCAAGTCCACCTAGAAGTAAAGGGCATATTCTGAGTCTGAGCTGGGTTAATCAGATGGCAAGTGTCCTTCTAGCTCTGCCATTGCTGGCCGCGCTGCGAGGCATGCGGGGTCTTAGTTCCCACAACCAGGGATCGAACCCGATCCCCCTGCAATGGAAGCTCGGAGTCCTAACCGCTGGACCGCCAGGGAAGTCCCTAGCTCTTCCATTTCTGATCACCAGGACCTGGAGGCATTGCCTCTTCCACAGTTTCCCTGCTGGTCCTCTTTCCTCGGCCACCTCTAGCCTTCACACATTCTGTTCCCTCTGCCTGGAACACCCTCCTTGGCTGGAGAAGTAGCCAAAGGAAAGGAAGATGGGCCTTATATTTATTTTGACCCAGAACTCTGCAGAGGAGCCTGTAAATTCAGAACAGTTCCAAGGATCTGTATGAGCAGTGATCCTGGAACCTGCCAGTAGGAATCCAGTGCATGCCCCCCCCCCCCCCCCCGGGGTCCTGTCAAGACCGCTAGCCTTTGCGGAGGGCAGGGGATGCAGGGGAAAGGGGGAGGGCTGTCGGGCAAGATTACGGGAATCCTGCCACAGCATCATTGTTTGCCAGCCTTGTGTTGTGGAGAAAGTATTTTCCTCTACCCTTCAAAGGTTCTTTCAGCTGGTCTGATGATCAAATTGACATGAGACAGAGTAACAGGAGAAAACCAAATTTAATTTTGTAAGTACAGGAAGCCCACATACATGAGAGGTTCAAAGATAGAAGGGTAAAATGAGCTATTTATGCCATCCTGAGCTAAGGAATGGGATAGGGACTGGGGGCTTCAGCGGGAAGGAGGGCAGTTCACAGGAACAAGAAGAAAAAGAGCAGACGTTTAGTAATTGGATGTTTGCCCCGCTACACAGATAGGATTTATCTCTTGTAGTAATTCTCATTCAGGGAAGGACTTCCAATTTAAGTTCTTCCAGGTAATTAAGGGAGGGAAAGACGTTTCTCTTGAGTCTACAGGATCTTGATTTCCTTTAGGTCAAGAGAATCCACATGCTGGGACTTCCCTGGTGGTCCAGTGGCTAAGACTCCATGCTCCCAATGCACAGGACCCTGGTCAGGGAACTAGGTCCCACAAGCTGCAACTAAGACCAGACACAACCAAACAAATAAATTAATATTAAAAAAAAATCCGCATGCCATGGCATGTTTTGGGGAGGCTAGAGCTGAACCCCTTCAGTTGCATGGCTTAAGATGGTCCAACACCTTGTGTAACACGCAAGGCTGTTTTTGCTTACTTAGTTGGAATCCAGACCCTTAAAATTTGGAAACTTGCTAAGTGGACACTGACCCTTCCCTGCAACATTCTTTCGTGGATTTTGACAGATAGCTTCTACTAAGAGCTGGGAGTGTATGAACTTGAACCACACGCCAGGCACCGTGCTAAGCATTTTATCAGCATTCTCATTTGATCCTCATGAGAAACCTGTGAGCACGGTGCCACGTGCCCATTTTACAAGAAACAGACTTGGAGAGGGTGCCTCTTGCCAAAGGTCACAGAGGCAAGACTGGAGTACAGGTCTATGGGATAACCCCTTTTTGGTATTGTTTTTGAGATTTAATTTATTTTAATTTTTTTTGCCTTATCAAGGGCATCCTTAAGTGAAACCAGCTTTTCCCCGGCCTGGAGTGCACGGGGGTAAAGGATACAGTGACTACTAGTACGGTTTGGTGTCACTGCCTTGATTCCTGCTAAGGCATCAGCGGTTTAGATGCCACAGCTTCACACCATGAGTGCCAATACCCAAACAGTGAACACAGCAGATAATGTCTTCGTATTTTCTAAAGTAGCTTTGAACTCTCAGGCCCCCTAAAAGGGTCTTGGAGACCCCCAGGGATCCACAGACCACACTGTGAGAACAATCCCCTGGCTTATGGGACTATCAGCGATTTTCTGGTTTTTCTCTCCCTCTTCTTCCTCCTCCTCCACCTCCTTCTCCTCCCTTAACACATTTTCTGATTTTTTTGTGCAATCCACGCGTTACTTATATAATTTTTAAAATTTAGGATTAATTATGAACTTCTTTCTACGTTAAGTGGGCTCTAAGATTGTAATATATTTACATTTTTAATTAAGAAAATAGATATTTCGTATGTAACCATACAGTCGTGTGTTTCTTACATTCATTCTTCTCATGCCACCTTAACACATACAATTTTTTTTCACTTCACTTTTTTTTAAATTGAAGTATAGTTGATGTACGATGTTATATGTTTCAGGTGTACAACACAGTGATTCATTTTTGAAGGTTATACTCCATTTACAGTTCTTATAAAATATTGGTTGTATTCCCTGTGTTGTGCACTACATCCTTGTTCATGCATAAAATTTGATTTTTTCCTGTTGGATTCTTTCTTCCGCTGCGTCCTAGTCCAGGCGTCCTGAGACCACCAAGAACAGACCTTTCACTCTGACAGGGTCAGCTCAGTTGATCCACCGCGATGAGGGGGAGGCACTGGGGGGATCTGACCACACAAAGGGCAAGGTTATTACAGGACTGGGGGGAAGGGTGGGGTTAGGTGAAATGTAAACCAAGCAGTATTTTTTTTTCTTTTTGGCCATGCCACATGGCATATGGGATCTTAGTTACCCGACCAGGGATCGAACCTGCAGTGGAAATGTGGAGTCTTAACCACTGGACCACCAGGCAAGTCCCAACCAAGCAGTATTTTGATAGGCTGAACACAGCGCAGGGCTGCATGAGAAGGGTAAGCTTCAGGTTGGGACAGCAAAGTATCCTGTTTACATGGAAACTGAAATTGAGACAAGCGTGAAATGTGGAGTCCAGAAATTCCATCCTGGAGCAGCTTCTCTGTTGCTCAGAGTGACTTGGCGCCTCCAGGAATGTTTCTTTCTTACTAACGTGATTTCAAACAGCAAATTCCTGATAGTTTGTGATTTTAGGGAAAAAAAGAAATCCCAGTAAAAAAGTACAGTGGTAGTCACTCAGACAGCATGGTTATTGGAACGCTTTACAGCTGTAACGAGACCTTGGGAGAAATAATGTTTCCTGTTTACACTGAAGCTGGCTTTGTCAGTGCCTGTCCTGATGCACAGACAGGCAAACGTTCACCTGCTCGTTCCAAGCTTATCTTTACTTTCTCAGCTATAGACTCCCAAACAGAAGTCCTTAACCAAATGATTTAGTCATTTTTCTTTTTCACTTCCCTTGACTGCATTACCTAAAACAGCCCTGCTCCACTTGCAATTCGTCACTCTATTTCTAATAGCTATGGAAATGCATCTCCTCCCCACTGATCACCTCGGTACCTTGAGTCCTCAGAGATCAGAGGTGACTTGCCCAAGGAAGCTGCTTCTCACTAGAGGCTGCTGTCCTGGAGGTGGCAGGAAACTGAATCATTGCCACCCGCCACAAGCAGAGGGTTGGTGAGCCAGGGCAGTCCTGTCCCAAACCAAGGCAGCTCCATTGCCCACAAATTTCCAAGGCGCCCCCTGGGAGTCTGAACCAAAGGATCTGCAGAAGTTGGGCCTCCAGCTGGCCTCCCTCCTTCCCTGGAACTTAACCCTGATAGGCTACGCCCAGCTTCCTTGCACTAGATAATCTAATTTTGTATTTATAAAGTACTTCTGTAAACAGATGCACATCTCTGTATTTATTTATGTCTGTATTTATTGACTTGTGATAAGTCAGGCACAAAACCAGATTATCTTGAATGAACCATGGCAATTTGCCATAAAATGATTGCAATAAAAATTTTATTTAGAAGTGATTAGAGATGTTTTAAGGTCATAACATCTTTACAAGTTGAGCTGGAAGGGAGCTTAATTAGAATGATCTTCTCCAACCCTTCAGCTCACACAGGAGAAAAATCTTTCAAACTCAGAGAGATTAAGTCACCTGAACAAGGTAACACAGCACCCCCAGAGCAAACTCTTGGACATAGATTCTCCTGTGGGGCTAGGCAGGTGGGGAATCTTTTGTTCTCTTTCTTCCTTGCAGAGATTTTTTTTTTAGGTTACTTTTCTTGTCCTGACAACCATGCTAACCCGGCCCTGCTCACCATGGCTTTGTGTCTCAAATGATTAAGTCTTGGTTAAATTGCTTTGTTTTGACTCCTGGAGGCTCCCAGCTTTCCGCTTGGTTGAGAAAACTGTCCTGTCTGGTCCCGGTCTACCACCCCACCCCCGCCCCTGCCCCCGCCCCTTGGGCGGGCAGAGAACAGCTGACTCCAGCCGCCGCTCATGTGACCGTCGCAGCTCCCAGTCCTGCTCCCTGTCCCAGGCCAGGGTGGACACTCTCAGGGGCTCCTTCTGGGAAGGGTCCCAGGTAGGCACCCTAGCCCTGCCCATCCACCACTGGAACAGCCAAGCGGATACGGGACAGGCGTGGCTGGACAGACTTGGGCAGATCAGAAGTCAGACCTCCTGCGCTGGTCCAGGGCTCTTCCCGCAGCGGGCCTTCACACAGCACCCCCGCTTGCCCTCCCCCGTCCGCCACCTCCAGGAAGCCCTGCTCTGCCCTGCCCTTCCTTCCTCCGTTCTTTACCCTTCCTTTCCCCTCAGCTACAGACCTTTTCCCCTTTCTCTGTGCTGACTTCGCAGCGTGCCGCCGGGCGTGGAGGGATTAATCAGTGCCAGGAAGCTGCCTCTCTCGGAGCAGTGACCGCTGTGGCCAGGAGAGCCTCTGCCAGGCCAGCCCTGGGAGTGTGTCCTGCTCCCGCCTCCTGCTTATCCCTGCTGCTGCCATGGGGGGCCTCGGGGCCCTCCTCTTCCTGCTGGGGGGCCTGGGAGCTCTCGCCCACATCTGCGGTGAGTACAGGAATCTACTCCGTGCCTCTCGCCTCCTGGGTCCTCAGGAGAGAGGACCATCTTGTCCAAGCCTTTCAGTATATAGCTGCGGAAACTGAGGCTCAGATGTGTGGGGGTGACTTAGCTGCCCCTCAGGGCTCCCACGGCAGTTTGGACTTAGCTGGACCTCAGCGTTTAGCACATTGTACTGAGACGAATTGTATGTCTGACGCTCCACCGGACAAGATCCCTTCCGTTAATTCAGTCATTTGTTCATTTATTCATTCGATACACGTTGATTGAGCCTTCTCTGTGCCAGGCACTGCGTTAGGCTTTGGGGAAAGAACAAAGAGCAAGACAGGTCCCACCCCTGCCCTCCTAGAGCCTCCGTTCTAGCGAAGGGGACAGTGGTCAAGAGGCACGTCAGGGCTGTGCTTGGGGGCTGTGGTGAGTGCCTAAGGCAGCCCGAGGCTGGGGGTGGGAGGAGGGGGGCCAAAGGATTCCAAGGACGAGGGGGCGATGCAGGAAAGGAGGGAAAGGAGGTGGCGAGGAAAGGACTCGGGGGCGGGCACCCCAGGCTGAGGGAGAGTGAGCGTGTGCAGACCCTGGCGGGTCACCGCAAGGCATTTGCTTTACATCCCACATGCAGGGGTCCCCAGGGGCCTCTTGGGACCTCTCGGGACCTGTCTGCCCTGGAACCCCCGTGGGAAGCAGAGACAGGAAGGGAGGCTGGGCCGCCCGCCTCTCCTCGCTCCTCCTCGTCTCTGCCCACAGCATTACGCTCTGTCTTCACCAGCAGGGTCTCCTGTGACCCCGGAGAAACCCAGAGGCAGGTTCAGTCGTATCCAGGTGACAGATGAAGCAATCAAAGGTCGAAAGGGCCAGGTGACCCGCCCAAGGTGCCCCAGCTTTCCAGGGCTTTGCTGGACTCAGTTCTCAGAACTCCAGGTCACGGTCTTCCCCGGGCACCAGGAGCCTCCGGCCCGTGTTCCCCAAGTGCCACCAGACCCCTCAGCCCTCGGCTCTTGGTTCCTGTCCAGACAGTCCCCAGGGGAGACCCGGGACCCTCGGTGTGAACCTTTCAACAGTTGGTCCATAGGCCTGACCCTGCAAGAGCCTTGGACTGGGTTTGAGGTGCAGCCCACTGCTGCTGGGTCATTCCGTCACCCCCAGTCTCATCCCTTGCTCCCCTCCTTCCTCCTTGGTGTGATGCAAGCATCCCGCCACCTGCTTTACCAGCTTAGAGCCCTGTGTGCCTGTGAAACTGACTTGTGCCCGTGCATGGTGAGCGCGCATGCTTCCCGTTGTCAAAGCCAGCTGTCAGCCAGCAGAGCTGGACGGCCCCGTGAGCTGGAGGCCCCAGGGGAGGGAGCTCGCCCAGGCTCACAGGCTCACTTTTATTACCCAGGTGAATCTGCCTGGCTCCTTCCTGCTAAGGAGGCTGCATTGTGTTTACCCGCCTCTCTTTACAGCACCAGCTCCTCTTCCTATCACTCTAATCCCAGGGCTGACTCACCTGCTGGAGGTCAGAGCCCAGAGTCAGGGCAGGGGCTCCCTTACCAGTTTGAAGAAAAGGGAGAGGAAAAGAGAACTGTGGAGGGACAGACAAGCAGAGAGACAGACAGAGATGGAGAGAATGAGGTAGATCCAGAGGTGCTGGTGGAGGAAGGGGAATTCGTACAGAAATGGGGGCAGATACACAGAAAAGTGCTGAGAAACAGAAAGCAAAAGAGAAGCAACCCTTCCCCCACCGGGGCCCCAGTTCCTTTGCTCCATCCCCTGGGAGGGGCGGCCAGCCCAGCAGCTGGAGCTCCACAGCAACTGGGAGGCGGTAAATGGGAAAAAGTCTGAAGTGCCTCCAAGGCCACCCACTCAGCTCATGTTCCCTACCGGAGGGAGGAAAGCGCCAGTCAGCCGGAGCTGGGAAACACCCCTGAGGCTTCTGCTTCCCCTCTGGGTAAATCCCAAAGCACATGGATAAGTGGTTGCAAATGATGATTTCTAACAATTCACCTCACAATCTCAGGTTCTTTTCACCTAAAATGAAGTGGCAGGAAAAGCACTCTTCTGAGATCTGCCCAGAGGAAGTTCACCAGGAAGTCCCAGTTAGCCAGTGGGCAGGCTGCAGTGTTGTTATTTTGTTTTTTTTAAATTGGAATATAGTTGATTTACAATGTTGTGTTAGTTTCAGGTGTACAGCAAAGTGAATCAATTATACATACACATACGAGGGTGAGTCAAACATTATCCCCACTCTGGCTGTAGAATTTATTTTAATTAACTTTTAGAAAAGACAAATTCATTTTTCAACATATTTTTCAAGATAATCTCCTTTCTTTTCAATACGCTTTGTCCATCTGTCAACAAGCTTTCATATTCCCTCATTAAAAATTGTTTTAGGCTGAGCTGCAAGCCACGAATGCACCACTGTCTTCACTTCTTCATCAGAGGTGAATCTTCATCCTCGTAGGGCTGCTTTCAGGGGACCAGACAGGTGAAAGTCTGATCGAGCAAGATCAGGACCATAGGGAGGGTGCTTTAACACCTCAAAACGAAGTGTTTGCAGAGTGTCGACAGTGGGGGCAGAGGTATGTGGACGTGCAGACCCTCAGACCACAAAAAATGAATCACTGCACGCTGCTCTTCTTTCGTGCAAATCATAGGTGGGGCATCCATTTTTGCTCGCACCACAGTTACAAATGAACTGATGTAACATGTTCATACCTGCACAGCAGTGACTGGGGAGACAGCAGCCTTGAACAGAAAGCGCTGATAAGACAGTGTGGCCAACAGAAGTTTGAATACAACCGAGTGCGGATAATTTT
Organism: Hippopotamus amphibius kiboko; assembly: GCF_030028045.1. NCBI lineage: Eukaryota > Metazoa > Chordata > Mammalia > Artiodactyla > Hippopotamidae > Hippopotamus > Hippopotamus amphibius. The sequence goes on along the minus strand of NC_080193.1, from coordinate 4,047,551 downwards.
TGACTTATCCTTGTATATTCACTTTTTTTGTAGATTCTTTTCCCACGTAGGTCATTACAGTGTATTGAGTAGAGTTCCCTGTGCTATCCAGTAGGTCCTTATTACTTATCAATTTACTATAGTGTAGGGTGTATATGTCAATCCCAGTCTCCCAATTTATCCCTACCCCCCTTTCACCCCTGGTAACCCTAGGTCTGTTTTCTACATCTGTGATTCTATTTCTGTTTTAAAACTGGGTCTGTAACCTGTTTCCAGTGTGGGTTGAAGTTTTTGTAAATGGATGGAACATGCCCACAACGTTGAACCTCTGTTTCCTCTTCCGTGCAGTGCCATGATGGCAGTACCTACATCACAGGGCTGGTGTGAGGACCGAGGGAGGTGGGGTACAGTGTCTGGGGCACCCCATGCCACTTGACATCCGGTCTCTCTGTGACTCCTGATGGGCAGAGTGGCTGCCTGGCACCTGCTTCCTCTGCCCTGGGCCCAGCGCCTCTCCCTGGTGCACTCCAGCTCCTCTTTCAGGAGACAGGCTTTCCCCCCGTTACCGCTGTCTCTCGTTACAACCAGATACGGGTAGGGGGTGTGCCAGGTGGCGGTAGGGTGGGGATGTTTATTCCCTGGAGAAGACCCTGGTAAGGTGTCGCTGGTGGCCTGGCCCTGCACCCTCACTTGGCCTGTTCTCTTTCCTAAGACATAACAGAGGTGGACAGCACGCTGGTGGAGAGGCTGGGCCAGCGCCTCTTGCCCTGGATGGACCGGCTCTCCCCGGAGCAGCTGAACCCCAGTATCTACGTGGGCCTGCGCCTCTCCAGCCTGCAGGCTGGGGCCAAGGAGGCCCACTACCTGCACAGCCTCAAGCTCAGCTACCAGCAGAGCCTCCTGAGGTCTGGCCATGCTCTCTCTCCTTTCCCTGTGGCGTGCTCCACATCCTAAGAGACAGGAGACCTGAGTTCTGGTTTGGGCCTGTCACTGCTTTGTTGGGTGACCTCGGGGCAAGTGTCATCTCCTCTGGGCCGTTCTCCATCTGTGGAATGGGGTTGGCCTGACTAGATTGGAGATGCCACTCCAGGGCCCTTGTGCGGCTACTGTACCCTCTGGTACCTGAGGCAGACATCACTAATCCATGGCTGTACTCTTTCATACTGAGCCCAGCAGCATCATCGGACTATCTGTGCTCCCTTTCCCGGGGGCATTAAGAGGAAGCCTGTTCTGAGGTCCAGCGTGGGAGTTTGAATGAGAGGTGAAGGGTCAGGACCACCATGGAGCATCTCCTGCTTGGACTCCCTCTTGAGAAGTGGATGCAGGGCAGGGAGAGGAAAGAAAGGGGAGAGTGTATAGGCGAAGTGTGACCAAAACTGTGGGGCCAACACAGGTCATTTGGATGCAAGAGCCCTGAGTTTGTCCTCGAGTCTAATTTTCATCTTTATGAAATATATGTGACATACACAACTTACGTAACTGACTGCATCTGCTGTTGGCAGGTCTTGTAAACTTTTGTCAACTGCTAGGGTGTTTTCCACTTTGTAGCAGGGGCGAGTGGGGGGCAGCCCCAAGCCAGGCTCACCAGGGTGGCCCTTTCTCACCAAAGTGTTGTTAACTAGCTTTGTCCTATGTCTGCCTCCAGCAATGACAACAGTGACTCCGAGGCCAAGCCCTCCATGGGCCGGCTGGCCCTCTACCTGCTCGCTCTCCGGGCCAACTGCGAGGTTGTTGGAGGCCGCAAGGGGGACAGGCTGGTCTCACAGCTGAAGCGGTTCCTGGAGGATGAGAAGAGGGCCATCGGTGAGCAGGGGCAGTCCGCCAGGGGCAGGGAGGGCACGTCAGACAACGTTGTCTGGTGAAACATCTACATCAGAGCTTCGGATGTTTTCCCCAGGCCTCTTTCCTGCCCTCCATTCTGCCTGTTTCGATATCCACCTAGAGGCTAGGGCCTGCCCCAGTAGCCATCCTTGACCAAGGCTTTTCTGCATCGCACATACACTCTGTTGGCAAGTCCTGCTGCTCACCCACCAAGTTTGGCCAGATTATCCACCTCTGGGACAAATGCACAGCCTCCTTACTACTCACTCCATAGTCTCTCTCCGCTAACTTTCCGGCCTCCTGACTCAATCCGGCACACACAGAGCAAGCATTTAAATATAAACCTGATCTCGTTGTTGCTGCTTAAACCCTCCAGGAGTTGCTCACTGCTGGGTTCACAGCCCTCAGGCTCAGCCTGTCTGCCCTTTTCTCCTCACCAGGCTCTGCCCACCACCCTCTGGCTCAGCCACTCGCCTGCTCCTCCATGGGCTTCGGCCACCCTGGCCTCCTCTCAGTTCACAGACCAGGGTCTTGACGGATCCAGGGGACCCTCCACCTGGAAGGTGTCCGTCCCCTCCTAGCTCACTCCTGCTCCGCCTCTACCTCTCCCCTGCCGTCTCTCCCCAGCATCACGGCCTCAGAGAATCCCGCCCCAACTCCCCCCCCACCCATGGGGCTGTTATTCGGCCCCATGGACCTCAGTCCACAATTCAGTTATAATCATGGTCTCGTGAGCTTGGGTTGTGTTATTTCCGGAGGCCCTGGCTGCTCTGTGCCTGGCCTGTCATCACTGTTCATACCTCCAAGCATAGCGCCTGACACTTAGTGGGGTCTCAGCAAGTATGAGTCAAGGGAACGAAGGGAAGAAGGATCCCGTGACCCAAAGGCGGGTGTCGGGAAGCCCAGGCAATGGGTTCAGTGCGGGCGGGGCTGGTTGCTGGGAGGGAGCAAGCATGACGCCCCCACCCCGTGGTTTTCTCCCTCCCAGGGCACAATCACAAGGGCCACCCCCACACCAGCTACTACCAGTACGGCCTGGGCATCCTGGCCCTGTGTGTCCACCAAAAGCGGGTCCACGACAGCGTGGTGGGCAAGCTCCTGTACGCCGTGGAACACGAGCAGCTTCTCCAGCAGGGCCACCTCTCTGTGGGTGAGTGGGCCAGACCCCAAAGGCCAGGCAGGCACTCCTCCACCCCTGACCCCATGCTCACCTTTCCTTGGGACCCCTCCTGTCGAGTCCATTAGGAGCGCCATGGTGAGAGCTTGTTGCGGTATGGGGGCTGTGAGCCAGCGTTGCAGTTGGACCGGCTTCCTGACCCCATCCTCCATCGCACACTTACTGTAGGTCACCCTGGACAGATCAAGTGGCCTTTCTGGTTCAGCTTCTCTGGTAAAATAACTCCCCAGAAGCATCTCAGTACAAGATACCTTATAAATAAAGAGCATAGCATGGTGCCCGGCATGGAGAAAGTTCTGGATACACAGCTATGATGTTCTCATCAAATGAGCTGAGAGGCCTGAGACCTGGATTCTGAATCTGCTTCCTCAATGTGTGACCTTGGGTCTCCAGTGCCTTTTCTTGTCATCATGATTTCAAGGTCTCTTCTAGGCCTGGCTGTGTTCTGTGAGTGTGTGTGCCTTGAATAGGGTGGGTAGGATGGAGTAGGTTGGAGGTGGGGAGGGTAGGTGCCCAGAGAGAAGAAGGCAGCCAGGGCTCCTGCCAACAGGGAGCTTGTTCTGTCTCAGAGGCTTATAGAAAACCCATTGTGGACACACTAAATCACCCCAGGATGGGGAGCTTAAAACTCCCCAGAGCCCAAGCAGCTCCCTGGACCTATTCAACCAGACCACCTGCAGGTGGACCCAGGTACCTGCTCCTTTAAAAATCCACTGGGGGACTTCCCTGGTGGCACAGTGGTTAAGAATCCGCCTATCAGTGCAGGGGACACAGGTTTGAGCCCTGGTCCGGGAAGATCCCACATGCCGCAGAGCAACTAAGCCTGTGTGCCACAACGACTGAGCCCACGTGCCACAGCTACTGAAGCCCGCGTGCCTAGAGCCTGTGCTCCGCAACAAGTGAAGCCACTGCAATGAGAAGCCTGCGCACCGCAACAGAGTAGCCACCACTCCCCACAACTAGAGAAAGCCCATGCACAGCAATGAAGACCCAACACAGCCAATTAATTAATTAATTCAAAAAATCCTCTGATGGGGAATTCCCTGGTGGTCCAGGGGTTGGGACTCCGTGCTTTCACTGCCATGCTGAGGGCCCGAGTTCGAGCCCTGCTTGGGGAACTGAGATCCCATAAGCTGCGTAACGTGGCCAAAAACAAAACGAACGCCATGGTGATTCTAAAGTACAGGCAGGTTTGGGAAAGCGTGTGTAGGCTAAAGTCCTGTTGGCCCTCACTCCTCCAGTCTCTCTCCCCTACCTCTAAGCCCCAGGAAGCAGACAGGGACACAGTGACCAACCGTCCCAATTTGCCGTCCTGGAAACTGGGCAGACTGGGCTGGGTTGGTCTGCCTAGCTGCTGGGAACTTTCTGAAATGCTGCTCTGACCGTACTGACGCCCCTTCCTCCAGCCCTCCCGTGGCTGCCCGTTCAAGGGCTGACCCCACTTGGCTCTGTCCTCTGCAGATACGGTGGCCATGGCGGGCTTGGCCTTCTCCTGTCTGGAGCTATCCAACTTCAACCCCAATCAGAGAAACCGGATCACCCAGGCCCTCAGGAGAGTGCGAGAGGAGATCCTGAAGGCCCAGACCCCAGAGGGCCACTTTGGGAATGTCTATAGCACTCCTCTGGCGCTGCAGGTGGGAAAGAGACTCTGGGCCGGGCTCCACCCTGGTGGCTGGTGGGAGGTGGACCAGCCAAGGGCTGGAAGGCCTGGCCCCTGCCCGCTAGCTGACCTGCCTCTTCTTTCTCTTCCCCTTTCTATCACCAGTTGCTGATGGCCTCTCTCAGGCCCACTGTGGAGATGGGCACAGCATGCCTCAAGGCCAAGGCTTCTTTGTTGGCCAGCCTACAGCACAAGGCCTTCCAGAACCCTCTCGTGATTTCTCAGCTACTGCCCATCCTGAACCAGAAGAGCTATGTGGATCTCATCTCCCCAGACTGCCAGGCACCAAGAGGTAGGCGAGCCTTGCATAGAAGCCCTGCTCTTTTCAATCTGCATTGAAGTCAGCCTGTCCCCATGAGGGGAACTTGCTCCATCTTGATTTGCTCAGTCGACAGGGGTTTGCAGGTGTGTGTGGGACACACGGAGAGCTAAGATGCAGTCACAGATTCTGGAAGCTCATTGTGGGGAGGGAGACACCAAATGGTGAGCTCTGGGTGGGCCATGAATCTCCAGCCCTTTGTGTGATACCCAGTACAGAAATGTTTGAATGAATGAATGCATGATTGAATGAATGAATGGATGATTGAATGAATGAATGCATGATTGAATGAATGAATGGGGAGGGACACATTTTGTACAGCTCTGATACATTATAATGAGTCCCAGTTAGCTGCTTGAATCAGGGCTTCATCTGGGGAAGGGACTGGGGTCGGTGGGTAAGATTTGCCAGTGGAGAAGAGGGGAGGAAGGACAGAGCAGGGAGGGGGCAGCAAGGGCAAAGGCTCAGAGGTGTACAGGACTGGAATTGGGGGGAAGGGTCTCACTAAAGAGTGGGGTCTGGGAGAATGAGCTGGAGGGGCAGGCAGGAGGGTGAAAAGGAGGGGAGACCCTCAGAGGGGTAACAGGGAGTGACACGAACAAATGTATGTTCTACAAAGAACCCTGGCGAGGGCAGTGCTTGCAACAAATAGGTGATAGGGAGATGCTGGAGGCAGAGACACCAGTGAGGTCCTGCCCTTGGGCGGCGGGGGATGTGGGGGCTGAGGGACTGGGGAGGCTGGGAAGGCAGGCAGGTGGGGGTGATGTTGACCAGGTGGGAACGAGGGGAAGGAGGAGGTCCCGATGGGCCAGTGTCTTCCAAAAAAGAGAGGAGGGCTAAGGCCTGGCCCCCTGCCCTCAGACCAGTGGCCCTTCCCCTCTCCCTGGCACAGCCCTGTTGGAACCAGCTACGGAGACCCCTTCACAGACGCAAGTCCCAGAATTCATCCACGTCACGCTGAAGGTCTCCAGCATCTCTCCTTCGTATAGACACTCCGTCTCTGTCCCTGCCGGCTCCTCCTTGGAAGACGTCCTGAAGAAGGCCCAGGAGAACGGAAGATTCAGGTGAGACCCCCACCTTCTGGCCCTCACCCAGCCCGACCCCACATCCCTAATACGGGACACGGATGGGGCAGGAGATGGAGAGAGGGTTCCCTCAGGAGAGGCCCAGGCTCTCTTCCACCTTCTCCGCCCCCGACTCGCCCACGCTGTGGCAGAAACAGGCATCATGATTAGGAGAGCAGGCTCCTGAGGCAGACCCTCTGCATTTGGAATCCCAGCTCTGCCGCTGTCCAGCTAAGGGCCAGGCCAGTTTTTTACCTGCAGCTCATGAGGACAGCAGTTGTGTTCCCCCGACCCACCCCATCCGTCAGGGCCCATGCGGGAGTCCGGGAATTAGTGCACAGAGAGGACGTGGTCCATGCTTTTTGTGTGCAGAGTCCCGCACTTAGAAGTCCTCGATACAGGTTAGCTTTCAGAAGAATAAGAATTTTTATTATCAAACGATCTTCGTCTAATCCCTGTGATGAATTAATTCCCTGGGCAAGCCCTCTGCAGAATGTGGCAGTGGGACAGCAGCGTGAAACTTGCTTCTCACCCTGAGATTCAACGGATCTGAGGACAGCATTTCCGGAGAACTGCTCTATGCCAGCCATGTCTGTGCCTAAATAAGACGGGTGGGCTCACCAGTGGGGATCTGGCCCAGAGAATGAGGGCTTTCCACCGGGCCCCACTAGACTCCAGACTTCTCTTCTAGAAAGATGTGCCTCAATTTGAGAGGGTCCCAATTTCTGTCCCCAGCTGGAGTGCCGGAAGGACCGCATCCTGCCGCCAGGGAGGACCCACAGCTGGCACCTTGTTGTTGTCTAGGGCAGGGAATTTCAGGCTAGAGATGTGCAAAGACCCCTTTAAAAGACGAAAAGTCCCCCAGACCCCAGCTTACGTTATTTCTGTAATAATATGACTTAGATGTGTACTGATGTTTACTGTTTAAAGTCCTTTCTCTTTCTGGCTCTAGATAGCTATAAATCCTAAACAGCTTTTCGAATTAAATACAAAGAAAACTGTGAAACCAATAACATTTAAATAGGGATTGTCTGCTGAGGAGCAGGTGTACAAGCCAGGGCCAGTGAGCCTGACACTCTCAGCGCTTCCTTGGATTTGGGCTGCCATCAGGCTGAGTTTGCACAGGCAGCTGCAGCCTGTAGACTCTTCCCTGGTCCTGAACACTCCACTTATTACCACGCCGACCTCGGTACTCTGGGGGCCACGCACCCTGGGTGCCCTTGGCAGGCATCATCGGTCCAACAGGCACTGGGATTACCTAGAACCTGCTGGTATTCATGTTTGGACATTGTCATCAAAATGGAAAAGAAATTGAGCTTAACACTTTTATTCAGACCTCCAGGACCTCTGAGAAAACATCAGGGATACCAATCTGAGAAATGATCCTCTTGGTGGTGCAGGGGGTGCCTGAGCCGGGTTCAGGGGCCAGAAGGGAGGCATGTTTGAGGCACGTGGGTACACAGCAGAGAAGGCTGGATTCTAGAAGGAGAGAGAGGAAGAGAGACAGAAAGGAGAGAGAGAAATGGCGAGAGACAGGCCAGCAGAGAGTGGTGCTCCAGGCAGCCACGTGGTCCCATGCTTAGGGGCGGACTGGGGACCAGCTGCTCCTTAAATAAAACCTTCCCTTTGACCAGGTCACCCTGAGGGCATTTCTGTTTCTTAAAACTATGAACACCCTCCCTCTCTAAGACCAACGCCATTGATAAGGAGACAGGAAGGACAGGAACACAGACTTTTAAAAGGACCTCTTTGGGGACTTCCCTGGTGGTCCAGTGGTTAAGACTCAGCACTTCCACTTGCGGCAGGGCGGGGTGGGGGGGTCGGGGGCGGGTTCGATCCCTGGTCCAGGAACTAAGATCCCGGATCCCTTTGTGTTTGTGGCAGTGGTGTCTCAGGGCGGGGGTGGTGTGAAGGAGTGTCTTGGTTGCAAAGGCCGGGAATCTAAGCCAAGCCTCTATAGTAGTGGGGAGCATGGGGTGTGTAGAATCGGAGAGAAGACCGAGCAACCCAGCCACAAGAATGGAGGTGCCCTCGAGCCACAGAAGCTTCTGGAACCAGAGACCCAGAGCCACCACTGAGTGTCTCTGCCTCTGTCTCGCCTGTTCCTGCTTCCCTCTCACGCTGGCCTCACTCTCTCCTTGGGCGTTGGCAGCTTCTGATTCTCACCACTGCAACATCAGCCCCTAGAGGGGATGCAGTCCCCTGAGTGGGCGTTGCCTGTGGGGCTAGAGAGGAAGCATGGCGGTGAGACCCGTGGTGAGGTGGCCCAGGAAGGGTTTGGCTAGCTGCCCTGAGAGCAAGGGCAGGACTTTCCTTGAATGGGTGGTTCTACTTATGCCCTTGGGTTGAGGGAAGCAAAGGTCATCTATTCTCCCTCTTCGCCTGTCCCTTTGGTAGGTATGGAACACAGGCCTCCTTGTCAGGCCCCTACCTGACCTCCGTGATGGGGAAAACAGCTGAGGCCCGTGAGTTCTGGCAGCTCCTCCGAGCCCCTGACACCCCGCTGCTGCAAGGTGAGTCTGGTGGCCAGTCCCCTCAGACGTGTCCCCCAGCCCAGCCCTGTCCCAGCACCGAGGCTTCGTCAACTCATGCCGGCTTTTCCCCGGACCTCCCTGGGCCTCAGCCTCAGATAACCACGGATGCTCACAGTGGCAGCATATAATATATTTAAATGTATTCTTAAGAATTTTTATATATGTTATTGTGGCAACTCTAGGAAAGCAGATAGGCAAAAAAAGAAGAAAATGAAAATGGCCCATAATCCGCGACCCAGAAATAACTTCTTTTAATTTTTGGTGTATTTTCTTCCAGGTAATTTTGTAAATATGTACATTTGTTTTTTCATAAAAATGAAGCCATACTCTATAGCAGTGCTGTCTGATAGAAATAAAATGTGAGCTCCATGTGTAAATCTAAATTCTGCATTTGGTGAAACTAAGATTAATAATATATCTTGGGCTTCCTAGGTGGCGCAGTGGTTAAGAATCTGCCTGCCAATGCAGGGGACACAGGTTCGATCCCTGCTCCAGAAAGATCCCACATGCCACGGAGCAACTAAGCCCGTGTGCCAAAAAAAAAAAAAAAAAAAAAAAAAATAATATATCTTATTTAGTCCTCTAGATCCAAAATATCATTCCAAGATGTAATTCATGCAAAATTGTTAATGAAATATTTTGCATGCCTTTTTTTTATACTTTTCAAGTGCTCAGTAGCCACGTGTGGCTAATGGCTGGTATATCCGATGGCACAGCTCTTATATATTGTTTTGCAATTTATTTTTTTCATCCTTAACATATTGTAGCCATCTTTCTATATTGGTATATATAGATCTTCCCCTTTCTTTGTAATAGCCACATATACTATCTCATCCACCAGGGTGCTTTGGGCTGCAAGTAACAGAAATGTAATATAAACTAGCTTCCACAACATCCATTGGCTCATGTGACCAGATTCCAGGGGAAGCAAGGATTTCAGCCCCAGCCCCAACTCCCTGTGACTCTCCTCCTCTCCTTGCTGGCTTCCTCCTCCAGAGAGGCTACTCTGTGTCTTCCCGGGGCTGCTCCCTTTTATGACTTAGGAAACTTGTCTGTGAATCCCCCAGCAGATGTCTCCCGGCATCTTGAAGGCAGACTTGGGACACAGGTGCGTTCCTGGACCCATCCCTGTTGCTAGGAGACGGCCCAGGTTCTGCACCCATCATTGGCTAGAGAGAAGGAACCATGGCAAGACTGGCTTAGGCCAATCAGGGCCCAGGCCCGGCATGGAGCGGGATGGGTGGACCACAGCTCATCAAATCCTGTTGGACCTTTAGTGTTTCCAGTTTTAACTCTTATGGCCCAAGCTGTCAACGAGCATCCCTGAGCATCAGCCCAGCCAGACTCTTAAGGGTCATCTGTCCCTATTCCTGCTACCTGGAACTTCTAGTGGGCACTTTGCCATGTGCCAGGCGTTGGGTCAAGTGCTTTACAGAAGGTGGGACTTGCTGAGGGAGCCTAATAAAAAGCATTCTCTTTCCCTGCCTGGCTGCTGGACACATTGAGACATAAAACCAAGAGGTGACAGATGGAGAGACCAGATCTGGCCTCTATTAATGACAAAGGCTGGATGGAGGAGGTAGCCAAGGGAGGGAGACTGATGGACTCAGCCGTGAGGCAGACGTGGGCAGTCATGTCCTCTACCGACCCCCCTCGGCCCCCCAGTCCAGCAGGAAGCCCACTCCCATGGGGAGAAAGGAGGGCCCAGTTGTTGATATCATTATTATCCTCATATTAGAAACAGGAACTCTAGCACTCAGAGAGGTTCAATAACCTGCCCGGAGTCACACCCCTAGTGAGTGCAGAGCTGGGGCTTGACCCAGAGTCATGCTGGAGCCTGGATTGTCCCGTGTGACGTCACTCTTGGTTCTCCCCAGGCCACACCAAGCAGGTCCCTCTTCCTGATGGCCCCCCGGGGGAACGGTGAAGACAGTGCCCCCGCCGTCAGGTGTTGTCAGGGTCTCTGGTTCCTTTGGCCCCGCATCGGTTATCTGGTGTGCTGTCCCATACCTCCCCACACCCTCTGGGGAGCGCCCGCTGCAAACAAGCCTGTGGGTCCCAGCGACCCTGAGGTCGAAACCAAGTTCAGAGTCTCCAGACTGGCTCTGGACAGTCCCCCGGTTTCCCACCACCAAGCCCTGAGCCCATTCATCTTACAGACCCCGGCCTCAGGGCAGGGGTCCAGAAAGTGAGGTTTGGGGCGTGGTGGGACACTCCACCCCGTTCACTCCCACCCTCCCACCTGTTTCTGCAGGCATTGCTGACTACAGACCCAGGGATGGAGAAACCATTGAGCTGCGGCTGGTTGGCTGGTAGCCCCCCAGGCTCCCCCAGCCCAGCTGCCTCCCACGCTTCCTGGGCTTCCGCCCTCCCTCCGGACATCCCTGTAACAGGCACATGCCTGACCCCGTTGCCTCCTCTTGTGCACGTGTCTCCGGATCGCCACAGCCACCCCCCCTGCGGAGGTCCTAAACCACTGCCCACGCTGCAGCAGGGAGCCCAGCATCTTCCCCGGGGGGTCTGCCTGCCTGGGTCTGGCCCCAGCTGGCCCTGCAGGTGTCCCATGAAGGCCTCTCCTAGGCTAGAGGGCGTGAGCATCTCAGACTCCTCGGGAGGCCGTCGCCCGCTGGCCTCGTGAGCACCGCTCCCTCTGGGATGGGGATCCTGCGAGGAGAGCTCTGCAGCCCTGACCCCAGCCCGCCGCTCTCCACTCCGTCAGGGCTGCTGCCGCAGTCCCGCTGCGGCCGAGCAGCTGGCGAGGGCTCTGCAGGGCTGCCCTCAGCCCACCTCCGAAATGATTAAAGAATTGATTGTGCACGTGCCCCAGCATCCTGATGCCTCCTGCGTGGAGCCAGGGCAGGGGCGGGGGGCAGAGAAGGGGGAGACCGCTCCGAGGGGAGCGGGGCCGGGGGTGAGCGTTCTCCTGGGTACAGGGGGACGGGGAATGATGCTGGCGGTGGCGATGCTGATTGTTGTTTAGGGAGCGCGTACTTGCTAGACACCTTTTTGCACGTGTCTGAGGTTGTTGATGTTTCTGTTTCCCTCTCTGCTTTACAAATGAGGAAATCAGTGCTCAGCGAGGGAGCGTGACTTGCCCGCAGTGTCAGGCGGCGGGGATGGGGGGTGGGGTGGGGTGGCTTAGGAGACAGGCAGAGGGGAGGCCTGCTGGCTCCTCCACCCACACATTGAAAATTGGGGGCGTCCATGGTTGTGTCGACTAAAAAAAAATTGCATAACGTGAGAGTAGGGAGTTACGTTTTATTGGGGGCAAAATGAGGACGGCGGCCCAGAAAACAGCATTTCAGATAGCTCTGAGGAACTGCTCCGAAGGGGCAGGGGGAGAGGTCAGTATCGTGTGCGGTCTTAGTGAAGGGGGGGCACGTGCCATCAAGCACACGTCTTGGCAGAGGCGCGCTGCTCGTCTCGCGAAGGTCGCTGCGCGTCACGAGGAGCAGATGGCTCCGTTAACGACTTTAGTGCTTTTCTAGATAAGAGAAAATGCAAGTCCTGGTCCATAAAATCATCTCCTGAAAATATCTGACGATCTGAAGGCCCGTCCTGCCAGTTTTTCCCAGAGCACCTCGTGCCTCATTCCTGATCTCCAGCCTGAAGTCCTTTCAGGGGGTGCTGAAGGTCAGCAGCTGCAGGGGCTGGTGACCTCATCCTTGTAGAGGTAGAGGGCAAGTGACAGCTTCTAGCTGGCAATTGTCAGGATTGCATGACAGAGTCCAAATTCAACTGGAGGCCCAGGACCCTAGATCTGTTCCCCAAAGCGCAGTCAAGCGCCACCCCAGGCCTCAGCTGCCAGCAGGGTGGTGACCCTACCTCTCAGTGGGAGGGCCTGGGCTCTGGGCTGCCCTCTGGGAAGCAGGGTTCAAGCCAGGGAGGTCCCCCACAGCCCCACCCCACCAAGGTCAGGAAGGGGGAGGTCTGCTCTTGGAGGGTCAGCACATCAGGTTTTACAGAGACTCTTACGGAGTCATCAATGCAGCAGATTAAACATGTGCTTCTTCCTCCAATATTTAGGGTCTGGGCAGGTAGGGGAAGTAGGCGATTTAAAAAATGCTTTGATATTGAAACAAACATCAAAGTATCTGAAAGCCGCTTCCTTTTTTAAGGTGAAATATCTGCGCCCACATCCCCAGAGTGCTTGTTCACCTGTCCTTCCTTAATCTCAGCCAAGGGCACAGTAGAGGGGATTCAGGACCTGCCCTGTGACCCTCTCCTTCACAGACGGGTGGAGGCTCAGAGAGGCCTGCGGCGTCCCTCAGGTCACACAGCCTGGGGGTGTCAGAGCCAAGGTTCCCGCGCATTGACCCCAGCCCTTGCCCCTCCAGGGTCCCTCCCATATAGGGCAGGCTGGCTGTGGCAGGTCCCAGGCCAGGCTAGGGAGAGGGTGGACATAACTGAAGGGAGCACCCCTGTACTGGGCTTTCAGCGTCCACTGTCTGGTTGTGATCCTCCCTCCGGAGGGACTGTCTTAGTCGGGGTGTGTTTGGCTCTGAGGAGCAGGGAGCTACTGAATCCTGCTCAAATCAAAGGATATTTGCTGAGGGACTTCTCCAGTGGTATAGTGGTTAGGACTCCCTGCTACCACTGCAGGGGGCGCGGGTTTGATCCCTGGTCAGGGAACTAAGATCCCACATGCTGCACAGGGTGGCCGGAAAAAAGGATATTTTCTGAAAAGACTCAGTGCACCATTTCAAGAGCAGCCGAGGGCGGGAGGGAAATGGAAGTTGGGCCTCTGGGCTCCGTCCCTCCACTACCCTCAGGCCCTCTCCATGTCCTCCCCCTCCGTCAGCTTCCTCTGAAAGTGGCCCTGAAGTGACTCTGCCACCTTCCCGTTCAATTCCCCAGCCCCTTACTTCCTTAGCCTGTGTCCCAAAGCCTGGAGAGGGGTCTGACTGGCACAGCCCGCCTCTGGGCACTGGGTCAGGTGTCTAGTCTAGCTCCATCAGCAGGGACCTCAAGAAGGGGCGTGGGTGGGAGGACAGTCCTGTCCACAGGAAAAGTCTGATAAGCCCAGGCCCTCCCTGGGGACGGGGGCCCAGGTGTGCGTCTGGCCCACATTTTGAGCTATGTGACTCCAGACCAGCCCTGTCCCCTCGCGCGGCCTGTTTCCTAAATCACAGCTGAGGGGTGGTGCCTTGGTTTACATTCATGCCTGTGAGCTCACCGTAGATTGCCGATGGGGAGACGGAGGCCCTGCAGTGAAGTGACTGGTCTAGGGACGTGCAGTGACAAGAGGACAGACCTGCATCCCACAGCCTCTGCAGCCCAGCTGCTGGAAGTGGGTTCTCCTTCCCTCCTGATGCCTCCCAGGGTCCCCTCCCCTGCCCCCAGTCACCTGCTTCCTGCAGCAGCTGGGGGCCCACCCCTGCCCCCATTCTCCCACAAGGGGGTATCCTGTGGAGAGCCTTGCTGCCTGCAGCTCAAGGCAGGTTAAAAACCGGGGCTCGAGAGCCAGACAGACCTGGTCTGAATCCCCCACCACCACTCACGAGGCATGACCCCTGCTTTGGGCTCTGCCCTCAGCCTCCCCCACCCCCTCCCACCCCCACCCCCACCCCCACCCCAGGGTGTACAGCTCTCTGCCTCCCACCAAGGCCTGCCCGGGCCTCATCTTGGTTAATCCTCATTGCTCATAGCCCACCCCTCACCAGGCAGGGCAGGTGGGAGTGCTTTGTAGCAGTCTTGCAGGAGGTGTAGACACTGTCTACCACTCCCCACTAGCTCAGCTCTGAGGAGATCAGGGGGCGCGTTTACCATGTTTAAATTCATTGCTGTCTTTTTTAATTAAAGGAAGCTTACTGGAAAACTGACAAAATCTCAAAAACAATGTAACCCTTAGGGGCCCTGATTCTGCCTCTTCAGGAAATGTGGAGCAAGGGGAGCTGTCCCCTTGGTTGGCTCAGTTTCCCTCCCACACCCCCTCCTGGAGAAACCCTGTCTAAATACCTACATATTTTGGTCCTTCACCTGGAAATCTCCTGCCCTACAATTTGGACTATTCAGCAGTGATTTGCAGGCTTCTGCGGATGTCAGAACCACCAGAGGCAAATGGGAAAAAATTCACATCCCTGGGCCCACCAGAGAATATCTTATTCAGCAGGTCTGAATCAGCAGTGAGGCTGGGGCGCTTTAATCCCAGTCCAAGGACTGTGATGGGAATTAGGGGACACTTGCAGCCATTCTGTATTCTGACCACCAGAGGACGCCATAGACCGAGCTAAGTGGTTCCCCTTTGAGGTCTTGTTCCTCCAGACAGGTTGCTGTCATCAAGGACTTGCTGGTCAGACAGGCTAGGGGTGAACTGTGTCCCAGTGGGCAGGACATCCAGGAAGCTGGACGTCAGGAAAGAGGCTTACAGCTGGCAATGGGCACCCATGCTTCTTGCACACTTGGACTCCAGAGCTCAGAGAGGCCAGGGCCCAGCCTGGAATCTCCATCACCCAACCCCGAGCTCAGAGAGTTACCTTCTGTTCTGATGGGAAAGCCAAGACCCAGACAGGGGCAAAGGCTTAGTGGCAGCTGCTTTGGCTCCCAGCCTACCTAGGGCTTTGTCCTGCCAGGGGTGGGGGCAGAGGGTGGACCCCAGGAAGTTCAGCTATGAGTCAGCTCTGAGTGCCCAGGGGATGGGACAGGGGCAGCTGTCCAGGAAGAGATGCTGGCCGCCGGACCCTGCTTCCGCAGCTGTGGGTGGCCTTGGTGATTCAGCTTCCCTGCCTAGAGGGAGTCCGCCCCGGGCTGGGAGAGGGAGGAGGGGCAGGGGTTAGGGAGGGGCATTAAGGGGCCCCCTGGTCCAACTCTTCTGGATACTGAGGTCCCACGGGATAACTGTGGCCAGAGATTGGGTGGTCCCGAGACTGATCCTAGGATGAGGTTTCCTGGAGGGAGGGTATCCTTGAAGATGGAATCTCCTGAGAGGCTAGGGTTTTTTGTCAGGCTCCTTCAGAAAGACACCCCAGGGTAACCCTCCCCGTGTTCATCTCTGTGGGTGGCTTGCCTTGGCGCTGGGTGGGGAGGGGCCTGGTCCCCCACCGGTGTGGGGAGGAGGGACAGACAGGTTGGCCACTCCACCTTGGGGCGGGATGGGGGTGGGGTTCTGCTGACGGAGGGAACGCCTGGCTGATGGAGGAGGAGCTGCGAGCCGGCGGCGTGGGGGAGGGGCGAGACATCCCTCGCGGCTCCGGGGGCGGGGCCTGGCCGGAGGTGGCGCCCGGGGCTCAGCCCAATTTTTCGGGTGGGGCGCGAGGGGCGGCCGCGGAGGCGGGGCCTAGAGCGCCGAGCCTCGCTCTCGGCCCGAGCCCGGCTGGAGCCGCCGCCGCAGCCAGAGCCGCCGGGAGCCGGAGCTGGAACGCAGGCCCTGCCGGAGCCGAGCTGAGCCGAGCTCGCCGTCTGACCCCGGCCGGAACGCGGGCCGGCGCGTCAGCCCGCCGCAGGGTCTGGGCACTGTCGGAGGCAGCGAGCCCGACCACCGGGACCACCGGCCCCACCGGGCGCGGGAGCCCGCATCGTCCTTCCAGGCCTGGCCTGAACACGCAGGAGGACCCGAAGAGAATAGGGATGGAGGATTCCATCTAAGCATAGCGTGGACACTAGGAGGGGACAAGAGTGGTGATTTCGCCTGGCACGGAGCAAAGGTGCCCGGCGCTTGCTAGGCCAGGCTTGAGCACCAGAGAGCCTGGCATCCCAGCAGTAGGGACCTTGGCTCTGCCCTGCTTGAGCCCGGACACAGCACAGCTGCTGGACCTCGGCTGCCGCAGGCCCGGCACAAGAAGCGGTGCCCTCACCTGTCTGAGACTGGGGAGGATCCAAAGTGGGGCTCTCTGGTGGCCCACAGCTGGTCACTGGGGAGCCGGCCTCCTGCCCCACTGGTACGGATGTGCCGCTGCCCGCGGGAGCACCATGACGGCAGGATGACCTCAGCTGAGGCAGTGGCGGTGGCTGGCGGTGCTCGGTGGGCCGGGTCCCCCGAGTGGCCCCCTGACACCCCGCAGGCCCTACGACGGCCTGGCCGGGCCCTGGTGGCCGTGGCAGCACTGGTGTGGCTGCTGGCGGGAGCCGGCATGTCGAGCCTCAACAAGTGGATTTTCACGGTGCACGGCTTCAGGCGGCCTCTGCTGCTCTCCGCGCTGCACATGCTGGCAGCCGCGCTGGCATGCCACCGGGGGGCGCGGCGCCCCATGCCCGGACGCACCCGCCGCCAAGTGCTGCTGCTCAGCCTCACCTTCGGCGCCTCGATGGCCTGTGGCAACGTGGGCCTGAGCGCTGTGCCCCTGGACCTGGCGCAGCTGGCCGCCACCACCACGCCGCTGATCACGCTGGCCCTGTCGGCGCTGCTGCTCGGCCGGCGCCACCACCCACTGCAGTTCGCGGCCATGGGCCCGCTCTGCCTGGGGGCGGCCTGCAGCCTGGCTGGAGAGCTCCGGACACCCCCGGCTGGCTGTGGTTTCCTGCTGGTGGCCACCTGCCTCCGTGGCTTCAAGTCCGTTCAGCAGAGTGAGTACCCAGGTCACCGGTTGAGGAGGTGGGGGTCGGGGTAGGAGTGTGGCCAGGTTGGCCCTGTGAGGGGGTATGGCCGTTATCCCATTTTACAGATGAAGAAACTCAGGCGCACAGCTTGGGAAGTCAGAAACTGAGGCTCAGAAAGGGCCAACTGCTCAATGAGTTCCAGGCCCCGAACTTAGGCTCTAGAGGCTCAAACCAGTATTTAGTCCAGTTGCTGCCATAGATCTGTGGTCCATGTTTGTTTTTTTTGTTTGTTTTTATTTTCCCCGCAAGCCCTAACCGCTGTGGTCCATGTTTTGTCAAGCCTGCATCTCCATACCTGGATCTCCATACCTGATCAAGGAAGTCACTATATTGTCCCCATTTGACAGGTAGAGGGGCTTGCCCTGGGCCATGTGAAGAGCGGAGGCAAGATTTGAACCCAGGGAGGCAGACTCCATGCTGTCTGAATGATGTGGCATAAGGCTGTGGACCCAGAGGGAGGCCTGATAGTGGGGACTGGGGAAAGAGAAAGAGGGCAAGGCCGTGAGCTGGGATTTGGAAGTCAAGGGGTTTTGCTAAGTCTGAGAAGGGCAGGTATTTACTGGGAGCTGCAGTGTAACAGGCCCCATGCTAGGTGTTGACCTTGAATCGTCATGGCAACCACCAACTTCATCCCCATTTTACAGATGATGGAACTGAGACCCAGAGAGAGTCATGATTTGCCCAGAGTCACACAGCTCATAAGGACTGGAATCCTGGTCCATGTGACTCTGGACCTCAGCTTTGATGAAAGGGGGTTGGGGGCGCTGAGCAGAGGGTAGGGAGGAGGCTCCAGGCCTAGACCCTACTAAATCACCGTGCCTGAGGGAGGAGACCACCTTCCTGTCTGTCCTACTGAGGGTCTTTTGAGTCACAGCCGCCACCTTCTCTCTGCCTTAACCCAAGGGCACCCGCCCAGGGTGGGGAGGGCTGGGTTCCAGCCACACCTGGGCTCGTACTTCCTGGGCGACCTTGGGCTGATCTGCATCTTGTCTGTGCCTCGGTCCCCCCATCTGTTTGGTGAAGGAGGTCAGGTTGATAAGAGTCCCAGGGCTTTCTTGCTCTCCCTCCCTTGCAGCTCTGAGATCCTGTGACCCAGGCCTGGGCGAGGGAAGGGGGTGCTCCAAGGGCACTAGGCTGGGGTTAGGGCAGCCTGCAGCCAGGGAAAACTGAAGTCAGAGCTCAGCTCTGCCCTGGAATCTTTGGAGCCAGGACCCAGAGGCCCTGTCCCCATCCTCCAGGGCCCTGAGGCGGGGCCAAAGCCCAGTTCTATTTTTGCCTTCAGGTTACTTGAGAGCTGGGGCCTGAGCTCTGGGCATGAGTCAGTGGGAAACTTGACCTTGTGCCCTGCCCTGGGAAGGCCCCAGCCTCAAGGCTCACACCACACTTGCTGAGGCGCAGCACTGCTCACCC
This sequence comes from Hippopotamus amphibius kiboko, assembly GCF_030028045.1. Taxonomy (NCBI): domain Eukaryota; kingdom Metazoa; phylum Chordata; class Mammalia; order Artiodactyla; family Hippopotamidae; genus Hippopotamus; species Hippopotamus amphibius. Next base: position 4,029,052 of record NC_080193.1, on the reverse strand, counting down.
AGGAGGAGCCCCTAGCCTGCAGGACAGGCAATGGCCACCAGGCCTCAGGCACACAGACATGGGGTGGCAGGTGCCTGGCGTCAGGCTAGTCTTCGGCTCTGCCAGCTCCCTCCTTGTCCCCTGCCTGCCCGTGAGGTGGGTTGAATGCTTGCTCCAGGCTCCTGTAGAACCCTCTGCTTCCCCCATCAGGACTCCACATGCCTTGTGTTGTAGCCACTTGGTTACCTGTCTGCCTCCCACGAGACAGGAGCTCTGAGAGGACATGGCCTGGCTTTGGGGCAGCTCCATGTCCCTAGCACATGGCTTGGGGCCTGGCACAGGTAAGGTACCCCTTAAGTGGTGGATTTATTAATGGTCTGATGGCAGAATTGGCAGGCTGGTTAAGCTTCTTGGCTCAGGGTGCTTAGGAGGGAGCTTAGGAAGCTCCCACCAACAGAGATGGGAGCCCAGCAGAGCTAGGGAGGAACAGACTAGAGACAAGGGGTGTGAGATGGGTTTTGGACAAGAGAAGGTTGCTACTGCCAGACTTCCCAGGAAAGTCATCAGGACCAAATTCAGACTAGAGTGTGAATGGCTAACACCAGCTTCTTTCCTGAGGGCAGACTCCATGGGAGCAGAGGATGAAAGTCCAGGAAGAGGAGTGCCCAGCAGCCATGGGCAGGTCCAGCAGCTTTCCTCCTTCCTGGGTCAGTTGCAGACCTGGGGGACTGCATGGGGAGAGGAGTGATGCCACCTTCCCACTCACAGAAAGGCTGGGAAGGGGGTGCCAGCATGCTGAGACTTGTCCTCAGCTATACCCACCTGCATCAGGGAACAGCCTGACCCCATCCCTGTCTGCTGAGCTCTCGGGCTGGTGGGGAGAAGTAGAGATCATGAGGTGGGAGAGATGTACTAGAGCCAGGGTGGGAACAGCTGTGGTTGGGCGGCTACTTCTAGGGGAGACCAGAGAAGGCTGCCTGGGGGAGGAGGCAGGCAGCGATGGTGACAATAATGTAATAGCAATGGCAGACGCTTTCTGAGTCCTCACTACGTGCCCATGCTGCGCCTAGCTCTTCACACGGCCAGAGCAGGAAAGGGCGTTCTGGGAGCAGGAAGCAGGTCTTGCCAGGGCGCAGGTTTCAGCCAGCAGGGGCGGCGCGTGGGGTATGGTGACAGCTGCTGTGGCCAGCAGTTGCCTCTGGGCATCAGGCCCTGGGCTCAGCACCTCACATGCTCCCGTGAGGGGCGTGTTGTCACCTTGCCATGCTCCCACGAAGGGACAGGCATAGAGAGAGGGCGACTTGTGTGATATCACACAGCTCGTGATGGAGCAGAGACGGGATAAGCCAGAAGCCAGCGGAATAGGGTCTAGAGGACATTTGTCTGCATGTGGCTGAAGCTTGGCGTGTTCAGGTGCCTAAGCAAAAATGCCTTTAGAGGAGGAGAGGTTGAAATGCAGGGTTTGGGGGAAGCTGACAGAGGAGGGGTCGCTGGGGAAGCAGGATGACACGCTGGCATTTGGGGGCCCCGGGTGAGGTGGGTGGCCTCTGGCAGAGGACCCCTGCTCTTTCCCTGGGCTGCAGTGGGGGGAGGCGGAGGGCTGGGTGGGATGCATAACAGGTGCAAGGGGCAAGATGGGGAGGTTAGAACCTTTCTGCCTGGCCGCCTCTTAGAGGGTGAAATTCGCCAAAGGTGAATGAAGTTCACCTGAAATGCTAAACGCCTTTCAGTGATCGCACCTTTAACACTCTGACCATGGGCAGCTTGGAACAGTGCTAAATTTGGAGCAGATGAACAGGAGGCATTCCAGTTATCTGTTCATTTCTAGAAATGCACAACAGAGGGACTGTTGCCTAGAGAACAAAGCCACAACATCAGAATGAAATCGAGAGAGAAATAAGATTTCCTATTCTAAGCATAGCCTGTGAGTAAGAGGCTCTTTGGAAAGTGTGTGTCAGAAAATGCATAGAGGCCCAGAGAGCCCTGGGAGGGGATGGGGAGCTGTTACTCATCTCTCTCCACGAAAACTTGGAGAAGGCCCCAAACCATCGTTGCCTTCCTGCAAGTGCTATCGTTCCATCTGAGCCGGGTGTGATTTTATGATGGGCACCGCTGCTTTTGTGAACCAGCTGGGTGGTAACACGTGTACACCCACACACACGCACACAGGCACACATGGGCAGGGCAGAGCATCCCCTCTTTCCTTGCAAAGCCTAAGGTTTCCTCTGTGTCCTGGATGCATCTTGACAAGCCCCAGCGTAGGTAAGCGAAGGATACTAAATATCGGCGATAAACAGTGACAGCCGGGAGCAAACAATGAGCTTCTTGTTGTTCCCTGTCATCCCAGTGGTCATAAGTGATCGAACATTTGACTCAAACAGTCTTTATTATTTTTCAAACTCTGTCTTTTTTAATGTAAAGGCCACATAGCTAGTAAGTGGCAGAGCTGGGCCTGCTGGTGGCCTGTGCCTGCTCTGGTGTGGGAGCTGCACTGTGGGGCCGGGGGTGCCAGAAGGGCTGAAGCCAAGAAAGCTGGGTTGGGGTTGCTTGGCTCGGAGCCTTCAAAGCTGGTTAAGAGCCCAGGATGATTTTCTCCAGGGCCTGGGGAGCCCTCGTGGATTTTTTATTTTTATTTTTATTGATTGGTAGGCTATCACAAGCTGATTAGCCTGTGAGAGGAGTAGGTAACTGTGGTCTTATCTTTTTACATTTACTGAGCACTTACCTTTTAAGGGCTTTCTGTACACTATCTATTTTAATCTGTACAACAATCCTGCATATTTAAGATTTTATCATCCTCCGACTTTGCAGGTGAGGAAACCTAGGTCTACAGAGGTTAACGTGGCAGGTCACAGCTGGTCAGGAGGTGACCCGGGTCACCAGTCAGGCGGTCTGACTCCAGATTCTTGACCTCATGTTACAGAGCAGGAGCCGCTAATTCTGCCCGAGGGGTTGGGGCAGGCAGGCTTCCTGGAGGATGGGCCGAGGAGGTCGTGCCAGGTTGGCCTCGTGGGGGTTGTCTCGCGCCGGGTGCTGATGGCTGCTGTCCTGGTTACAGGTGCCCTGCTGCAGGAGGAGAGGCTGGACGCGGTGACCCTGCTGTACGCCACCTCGCTGCCCAGCTTCTGCCTGCTGGCAGGCGCGGCCCTGGTGCTGGAGGCTGGTGTGGCACCGCCCCCCGCCCCCACCGACTCCCGCCTCTGGGCCTGTATCCTGCTCAGCTGCCTCCTGTCCGTGCTCTACAACCTGGCCAGCTTCTCCCTGCTGGCCCTCACCTCGGCCCTCACTGTCCACGTCCTGGGCAACCTCACTGTCGTGGGCAACCTCGTGCTGTCCCGGCTCCTGTTTGGCAGCCGCCTCAGCACCCTCAGCTACGTGGGCATTGCGCTCACCCTTTCAGGAATGTTCCTTTACCACAACTGTGAGTTTGTGGCCTTGTGGGCTGCCCGCCAGGGCTTCTGGCGGAGGGACCAGCCTGGCAAGGGTCTCTGAGACCTGAGGGAGCATAGGGACCACCTGGGACTGCCCGGCCTGAATCCAGCCTTGGCCAGTGGCCATGGGAAACGTGGAGAGCGGGCAGCCACTGGGGCTGTAGGGGGAGATGGGTCTTCCTGCAGGGCCACCTTGGAGGCTGGAGTGGGGACTCCCAGGGAGACCCACCTCCTGTCCCTGCCCGCCTGTCCTCATCACAGACCCCACTCACCACTGGATGGTGGGTCCAAGCCCGGCACAGTCACGGTGCTAGTCAGAGTCATTATTATGATTAGTATCAACTACTGTGTGGAAAATTGCTGGCCAAACTTTGAAAACCTCACCGTGTTCTAATGATGAAGATGATGGTGGTGATGATGGTTCTTGGCGGTGGCACAATCCTTCCTCCAGGAGGTGGGGGAGGCAGCTAGGGGGCCCAGGGAAGGGTTTCTTTGCTCCTGGGCTTCCCTAGGGAGCTGGGGTCATTTGTGCCAACTCCAGGCAGCTGCTGTGGCCTCAGCCCTGGGCCCCCCAATTTTGGGTCTTCCGTCCTCAAATAAACTATTTTTGCTTGTACACCTGTGTCATTCCTCGGGGTGGCAGCCAGGGAAATACAGGGAAAGCAGTGGACCCACTGGCCGCCAGCTGCCCACACGGAGACGAGGACCCCCTCCCTTCCTCACCAGGGCCTGGCCAGGCCCGCACTCCAGCCCTGTGCTCTGGCCCCTGCACGCCATCTTCCCGCAGCCCCCGGGGGAATCTCCTAAAACACATGCTCTCTGTGGCTCCACACGGCTCTTGGGACAAGGTCAGAGCTTCCTGTCCCAGACCACATGGCCTCACCAGGCTCCTCTCCCCTCTCCCCTCCTTGGGCTCCACCTTTCATCCGAGCCCGCTTCCATCAGGCCCCCCCTGATGCCAAGCGCGCCCACCAGAGCCTCCGCATGTGCTAGTCCTCTGTCCTCATCCTACATCTGCTTCTCTCTTATGGCTAAACACTTGCCTGGGGGTGAAAAGATGCAACTCTCCTCTAAAAGAAAAACCAGAGAAGCCTGAGGAAGGAAGGACCTGGATGCGTGGCCGTGCCCAGGGCTGTGGGCTCAGAGGGCAAGGAATCGCGTGGCTCCATGGAAGAAGGAGCACGGCGTGGGGGTGGGGGTGCTGGAGGGCTGGCCTGACGCAGCTGCATCTCGTCTCATCCTTCCCGTGGCTGTAAGCACTTAAGTCCCACCACCCTCCTGCTTCCACTGGGGGCCGCCTGTTAAAAACCGTAAGGTCCCTGCCTGGGTAACAGAGACCTGGGGCCTAATTCTGCTCTGCGTGCCTCACTGTGTTCCTGGGGTGGGTACCTCCCCTCTCGGCCTCGGTTTCCATATCTGCAAGATAGGCTGATGATCCCCGTGGAGAGGATTCAAGTGAGGAGCCTGGTGGGCAGGGCCAGCGGGGGAGAGGGGATGATGGGGCCAGCAGGCTCGGTCCCTGTCTTGGGCTGGTCATCCACTCTTTCTGAGGCTCTAGGTTCATCTGGAAAATGGGAGGATGGGAGCTAGATCAGGCCAGGGCTGGGATCTAGGGGGCCTGGGACTCAGGGAGGAGTCTTGTATTCCTTCACGTAGCCAGAATTCATGGAGGCTGCCTGGAGGGTCAGCCCCAGGCTGGGGGTGGGGCTGGCGAGGGCCTGGGAGGCACCTGGCCTGGGCAGGACAGACACAGGGTTTCCTGGCTCTGGCCTCCGCCCAGGCCCGCCTTGCGGAGGGGAAGTGGGCCTAGGCTGAGTCATTCCCCACCCACCCTCCCTGTGACTCAGAGATGCCATGGGCCCAGCCCTGTCCCGGTGCAGCCTGGATACCTCCAGGCTCCAGGCTCAGGCTTGGCCAGACGGGACAGAGGACGGATGGCTCCAGGTGGGCAGGGCCTCCTTGGTCCTCAGGACCCTTCCCCATCCAAGGAGTCCCCTGCCATAGCAAGAGCCTCCTGCAGCGCCCTGGTCCTGACTCCCGGGCCCCAGGAATGCTTGGCTTCAGAGTGAGCCTCCCGTCTGATCAAAGCCAGCCCCTGGTGGTGGTGGGAGCGGGGCAGGTGGGCATTGGAGCTGTGCTTGACTTGGGGACCATCCAGCATGAAGGTGATTCCCTCAAGGTCACAGTTAAAGCCCTGGCTATCACTCCTCCCAGCAATGGGCACAGTGGACACAAGTGGGCACTGGCCCGGGAGTCAGAAAGCCTGGGTCCTGCCCCGTCTTGCCCGTCTGACCTGTCTGGTCTCTGCCGGCTTCACAGGGAGCCTCACAGGGATGGGCTTAGCAGGTGATGCCCACTGATGGCCCTCTGGACTCTGCTTCTTGTTCTGTTGCCTTGGGTGAGTCACTTCACCCCCCAGCCTCCCTCTTTTTTTTTTTTTAATTAATTTATTTAATTATTTATTGGCTGTGTTGGGTCTTTGTTGCTGCACACGGGCTTTCTCTAGTTGCTGCGAGCGGGGGCTACTCTTCATTGTGGTGCTCGGGCTCCTCATTGTAGTGGCTTCTCTTGTGTGGAGCACAGGCTCTAGGCCTGTGGGCTTCAGTAGTTGTGGCACATGGGCTCAGTAGTTGTGGCTCACGGGCTTAGTTGCTCCATGGCATGTGGAATCTTCCCAGAGCAGGGCTCGAACCCGTGTCCCCTGCATTGGCAGGTGGATTCTTAACCACTGCGCCACCTAGGAAGTCCCAGCCTCCCTCTTTGTACCCAGTCCCTGCTGGGAAGCCTTCTCTGGGTAACAGATGTCACTTTCCCTGGGGGCATTTCCCCACCTCCGCCCCACCCCACGCCAAGCTGGACTGAGAACCACAAAGGTCACCCCAACTCCCTGCACCTCTCCAGGCAGGGCTCTGAGCACATCCCACTCTCAGAACTGGTGTATGGCTGCGCTGTCTGCTCACCCCAGCACCAGCATGGAGCCTGATGCGGATGGAGTAGGTGGGAGAGAACACCAGGCAAGAGCAGGGCTTGGACCTGGGTTCAAACCCCAGCCCTGGCGTGTCTGAGCTGTGTGACCCTGGGCGGGGGTCTTCCCCGCCTGTGCCTCTGTGTGTGAAGTGGAGGCAGCAGCAGAGCCTCACCCCATCTGGCTCTGGGAGGCTGCAGGGGCTAATGCGTGGCAAGTGCTTAGCAATAGTGCCTGAAACCTGTCGATGAAAACTTAATCAGTCAGTCTAAGAAAGAAATGGAAAATTTTATTCGAGCCAATTTGAGGATTATGAGCTGGGAAGATCACCTCAGAAAGCTCTGAGAACTGTTCTGCCTGTTAGAAGTCAAGGCACAGTTATGTAATTTCTTTTTTGAGACAGAGGGCTGTACATCAAATGGCATATTATTGACAGGTTACATAATTCAGATCTAAGCATCATTGTGGTGGGTGACCCCTTACAAGATCAAAAGGAGTGTTATCTTTTAAGGAGTTGCCTAGATGCTGGGAAAATGTTGCTCTTTATTGTTGAACAGGCATTTCTGCCAATGGGGGAGGTTTGGTCGATGCATAAAGGCAGATACACAATGCACAGTGGCAGGGAGAGGGGAGGCCAAGAGGCAGAGAACAAGTTTTTTATGTTTAGGTTTCTCTTGTCTTGCCATAAGATACGAATTTTATTTCGCAAACCTACCAGGTTCTCGAGCCATGTTAGCAGACGCCTCCTGGTTCCTCTCTCAAGGCTTCTCTTGCTGCGCCAGCCCGAGGTTTCCCCTGCACATCAAGGGCCCCAGGGCATGCTCTTGCCTCAGCTCCCACCCCCCTTGCCCTGCCTTGGAGGAAGCTGGGTCTGTGCTGGGCATCCTGCCATTGTGGATTCAGAACAAAGCTGCTGCCTTGTCTCAGCCCCAGCTGCCAGGGGGCCCCTCCCACCCTCCCCAGGGGGGCCTTGGATTGTCATTCCAGGGGGCCAGGGCAAACAAGGACTCTTGCTCCCTGCTCTGCTCCCAGATCAGCTCAGGGATGCCAGGAACTCCACCATCACGCTCTTCCTATTCAGTTGTAAATACTTCCAGGAAATAACACAAAACACAGTGGAGAGATGTGGAAGGTTTTGAGCAGGCAAGGACCATGATGGAACAATAAATGGGTTTTTTTTGATAATGGTCCTTCAGTTTGGTCTGGATCCTACGTGGAGGAGAAATTGAAGGGGCTTGGGACAGGAGGCAGGGAGACCAGGGAAGATCAATTGTTGTGGCCCGTTGAGCAGATGACAGTGGGGACGTGTCTTAGACGTGGTGCAGAGTAGCATCAGTTGTACTGATCTGAGGTAACAAGTTATCCCCAAACATTATGGCTTAGAGCAATGACTATAAGTTATGTCACAGTTTCTGTGGCTCAGGCATTTGGGAGAGGCTGAGTGGAATAGTTCTGGACCAGGGTGTCTCATGAGGTTGCAGTCAAATGTCAGCCAGGGCTGCAGTCATACGAAGGCTTGACTGTGGCTGGCGGGTCCCCTTCTAGGATGTCATTCACTTGGCTGTCGGCAGGAGTTCCTTGCCATGTGGGCCCTTCCACAGGGCTCCTTGAATGTCCTCATGACATGGTAGTTGGTTTCCACCAGAGTGAGTGATTCAAGAGAGCAAGAAGCCACATCCTTTTTGATCCAATTTCCAAAGTCACACTCATTTCTCCAATATCTATATTTATTGTTTAATTCGAATTACTGTCACTTCTGACGTCTTATTGGTTACGACAAGACAACCCTATTCAATGTGGGCCCTCCCACCTTGACTACACAAGGGCATGCACCAGGCGGAGGGGGTCACTGAGGCCACCTCCGAGGCTGGCTACCGCATCAGTGAATGCTTGTGTAGTTATTGAGCGAGGACACAGCCTGGGGCCAGGGGGGATGAAACTGGGAGCTTCCTGTTCCAGGTGGGATCCTGTCAGCCACACTTCTGCATCCTTCCTGACACAGTACTATACAGTCCTGGCCCACAGCAGGCACTTGGCGAATGCCCGTCTCTGTGACGGCTGGAGGCTTCTTCTTCGGCTCCCCACTGCAGACAAGGAGAAGGCCTGGGCTCCTGGGTCTGGTAGGTGAAGCTCTGGTTCTCTGATGTTTCCAAGCCCACTCCCTGTGACTTCTCCAGCTCTATGAGGCCACCCCCGCCCCTGGGCCTGATAGAGCCTTCCAGTACGAGGCCTCCTTCTGCCCCTCCTGACTGCCACAACCCTCACGTGCCTCCTCCCTGCTTCTCTAAACACTGCCAGCATCCCAGCTAGGTAGATTCTGGCCCAGCAGTAACTGCTGCCTGGGCTGGGCACTCCTCTTTATAAGTTTAAACTTTCTTTGGTGGAAGAACCCTTGACCATGCTTCTTATGCTGGAGCCCAATATCAAATAAGCCAAAGCAGAATTGTCCTAGATGAACCAGGAACACCTCACACCTCTGCCAAGTTTCCCAGGTGAAAACCACAGATCTAGTTCAACCCTCATTCATATAGAATACCAAAGCCCAAAGAGATGGCCGTAGTCCATTGGGCTACTGTCACAAAATGCCATAGACTGGGTGGCTGATAAAAAACGGAAATTTACTGCTCACAGTTCTGGGGGCTGGGAGTCTGAGATCAGGGTGCCAGCATGGTTGGGCAAGGGCCCTCTTCTGTGTCACAGACTTCATTTATAAAGGCACTAATCCCATTCATGAGGGATCCACTCTCATGACCTCATCACCTAATTACCTCCCAAAGGCCTCACCTCCCAATACTATCACCTCGGGCATTAGGTCTCAACATATGAATTTTAGGGAGACACAACATTCAGACCACAGCCGTGATCTTGCACAAAGAGGGAGCAGCAGGGCGAGGTCTTCATCTCCTAATACTTGGGGTCCTGCCCGCCCTTCCTTGCTCCTCACTCTGTTGTGAAGAACAGAGCCAGGGTGTGACGTTGCAGGGGTATGCGGGGTCCGGCCCAGGCTCCCAGGGAGGTGTCTGCCAGGTGTCCCCCAGCTCAGTCAGGAAGACATTTTTTTCTTCGGGGGAAAGGCATTATGGATATTTTTCCAAGGGAAGTCTAGAAAGATTTGTGGTAAGAGGCTTTTATGTGCGTTTAAAGCTTTCTGCTTTTGAGTGTCTCCTGGCACCTCTGAGAGGGGGGATGGATGGTGTATTCGTCCAGGTCCTCTGAGAAGAAAGCACCAAGATGGGATTAACAGTGCAAGGATTTTATGAGGGCAAACATTTGTGCGAGACAATGGGAAGGGGGCTGGGAAGGCTGGGAGAGCGAGCCATCAGACTGATGCAAGTGGAGGAGACAGGGAGGGAAGCCTGGGGGGAAGGATTCTTGACCACGCAACTGTCAGCAAGGAAGCCAATCAGAAGAGTGCATGTCTCCCAGGACTGTGCCTGCCTTAGTACCGCTGTTACGGCCGGGAATTGGCTAGAAGGAGCGTGAGGGAAGTCTAGTCTCAGCATAAACGTGGTGATGGAGTTCAGAGTGTCATGGCGGGGCCCTTCCTGTAATCCAAGCCTGTGGGGCACGTTCTTATGGCCACCCCAGATGGCATGGTGACTCCCCTTTTACAGGCAGAATTCCAGAAAAACTCCAGGGTCTGCCTGCAGTCACAAAGCAGAATGAGAATCCACACCTCTCAGCTCTCATCCCAAGCTCCTTCCTGGGTGACGGAGGTCCTCCGTCCAGAGGTGGAGGTTGATGGATTCTTAGGGCATCTGGACTCAGCATCCTAGGTAGGTAAGCAGGACTGTGTGCTTCAGGGTGAAGAGCTACCTGTCCCTAGATCAGTAATGAGATCACCACCTCAACAGAGAGGTCATTCAGGGAAATCTCCAGGGCCACCAGCGTGTGCCTGTTTACCTGACAGGGTATTATGAACATCACAGAAAGGTCTCACACCAAATTTAATTGACTTTAATTCATCACGAAGAAAGAAAGGGATTCTGTACTTCTGGAGTAGGAAAGTTAAAGGTTCACGAAATCGGAGGCTTGGAACCTCTGCTCCAAGCCAGGCTGTTGGGCTGTAAGGGCCATTTCATTCTCCCCTCTTACAGGATTGCATTAAAACTCCAACATGATGGGAATTCCAGTGGTTAGGACTCCGTGCTTCCACTGCAGGGGGCACAGGTTCCATCCCTGGTCGGGGAACTAAGATCCAGCCTTTCCACTCTGAGTCTGGAGGAACAGAGTAGACTGTCTGGGAAAAGGACTTGGAGCCTCTCGAAACGTCTTAACCTCAACTTCTCCCACTTAGGATGCGAAATCCTGGTCCTGCCACATGCAAATCTGAATATTGAAAGAGTAATTTTAAAAGGAGGGTCCAAAATTATATTTTCTCAACTATGGACAGAAAAATGCATAGAAAGAAGGAAATATACCATAATACCAAAGTGTTGACTTGGTTACTGCTTGAGGATAGTATTGTAGATGGACCGTATTTATTTTCCTTTTTCCAAGAATGAGTGTGTTTTTTTTTTTTTTTTTTGGCGCACGGGCTTAGTTGCTCCGCAGCATGTGGGATCTTCCTGGAGCTGGGATCGAACCCGTGACCTCTGCATTGGCAGGCGGATTCTTAACCACTGCGCCACCTAGGAAGCCCTGAGTGTGTATTTTTAAACATACATTTCTTAGGGCTCCAGTTCTGACTAAGAGTAAGAAGTGTAGTCTGTCTCTCCCACTGAATAAAACTAAAAACCCTGGACAGATTATAGGAAGCAGCTCTCTTGAGGACTCTGAAAAAGAGATGGTAGCAGGTGGACTGGGAAAGGGAACCAGAACTTGGAGTATAAACAGTCTGGTGGCGAGTCTCCCATTTTGCTTTTTGCTCCTGTATCTGCTGGCCTCGTCTCAGGGGCAGTGTGAATCCTGGAACTGTGCAGTGGACATGGAAAGGAAGAACTCCAAAAGCTGCCCTGTCTTTCTGGTCTGAGGAGTGGGAAGGAATGCCTCTTCAGCACAGAAAGACTGAGGGAAATCTCTCTCTCTCTCTTTTTTTTTTTTTGTTCTTTTCTCGTATAGTCCTATCCCTGGGCAAGCCTCATATTGAAGTTGAAACTGGGCGGCAGCAGTGGCAGGAGCAGTGGAAGCCGGGAAAGCACCTATAACTCGGAGGGGAATCCTTTTGTCTGACCAAAAGTACTGTGGCTTGAAAGGTGTGTGTAGTGGGGAGGAATCCTCTTGCTTTTTGTTCTCTCTTCATCCTGTCGCCTGGTCCCAGAGCAGAACCGGTCACAGGATGTAGGCAGGAGAGCAGGGAGACTAAAAGCCCTGGTTTCTAGCTGGAAGACAAGGTGGGAAGGGTGGTCTTGAAAACTGGAGAGTGTGGGAGAAATCGTGGGGAGGAGGAAGCTTGAGAAATGGATCCCATAGGATTCACATGCATGGAGCTGACCCTAAATAGTATTCCCATGACTTCGAGAATGAAACTACTATGTAGACCACCCAGATTTCAGACTGAGCCCTGGGTGGCACAAGCTTAGGACAGGTTTGACTTACATTGCAAAAGTTCTGAAAATTGATAATTAAACTATGGCCCTGTTGAAAAACAAAATCAACTGAGTAAATTTAAGAAATCTTACTGGCTTTATTCAGAGATTCATGAATTGGGCAGTGGCCAATCTGACAAATAGAAAGAGCTCTGAGGAGCTGTACAAAATGAAAGACTTCTATAGGCAGAAGGGAGCAGGAATGAGGAAGTTATTCCAGGCAGAAAATCGCATTGGTTATTGCAAGGTTACCTTCCTTTAGGGGATGGCAGGGGTCTAGCAGGCAGATTACCTAACTAGTGCTGATCAGGAGATTCCTGACTGACTGGTTTAATATTCCATTTCTGGGAGAGCTGAAACTGTATGTAGTTAAGTCTCAGTTTGGTGATGTGGGGCTTAGCATAAGTGACTCCATTTGGGGCCTGGTGTCTTGTTTTTCACAGCGCACACGGGGCAGACCAGAACTGATCCTAAATGGATCAAATGGCTCCTAAAACAAAGACAACATTTTCCACAGGATTTACCCAAGACCTAGAGTCTCATGATATAATATTCAAAATGCCCAGGATACAATACAAAAGTACTCTACAGACAAAGAACCAAGAAAGTCTAAACACAGAGATGCCCCAAATGTTGGAATTATCAGAAAAAGACCTTAGAAATGAAACGATAGAAAGTCTCAGCAGAGAAATAGAAGATACAGAAAATAACCAAATAAAAAAATTTTAAGAAAATACATTAAAACCAACTTTGAAAATATATTGGATGGCCTTAGTAGAAGAATGACAGAGGAAAGTCTGTGAACTTGAAGATACATCAGTAGAAATTATCTGTGAAAAGCTGAATGTCCACCTCTGCCCAATGCTGTTCCCTGGAAAATGTGGTCGTTACTTTACACGATAAAAGAGACTTTGCAGATGTAATTGAGGTTACAGACTTTAAAATCCAGACTATCTAGATTATTGGGTGGGCCTAGTCTGATCACATGAATGCTTAAAAGCAGAGATTTTTCTCTGGCTGGATTCAGAGATGCAACGGAGGGAAGAGTCAGAGGTATGCAAAGCGTGAGAGGGACTCAGCCCGCTGTTGTTGGAGGGGTCCCCAGGAAAGCATTAAGAGCAATGTGGGCAGCTTCCCGGCGGACAGAGCAGCCCCCAGATGATACTTAGTACGGAAATGGGGTCCTTTTCAACTACAAGGAACTGAATTCAGCCAACAATCTCAATCAGCTTGAAAGCAGACTCTTCCCCAGAGCCTCCAGTAAAAAACACACGTGATTTCAGCCTTATGAAACGCCTTGATTTAGGCCTTGTAAGACCTTAGGCAGGAGACTCAGTAAAGCCCAGCCAGACTTCTGACCTACAGAAATTGTGAGGTAATAAATAGGTGTTGTTTGAAGCCACTAAGTGTGTGGTAGTTTGAGAAAGAGAAAACTAATACATTTCCCATAATGAATAGCAATGAGTAGTAAGATATTAACTTAAGTAGATTATGAAAAGTTAAGCATATTATAATCCCTAGTGCAACCTCTAAAACAACTATACAAAATTAATGTGGAACACTTAAAAATATTAATAATTTGAAAGAAGGCAGGAAAAGGGAAACAGAGGAATGAAAAACAGAAAGGACAAACAGAAAACAATAAAATGGTAGCCCTAAATCCAAATATCAATATTTTGGGCCTACAAACACCAATTGAGAGACAAATTGGATATATAAATAAAGACCCGACTACATGCTTTCTACAGGAAACCTACTTTAGGTTAAAAGTAAAAAGACGTAAAAAGATCATGCAAATACTACTTTTAAAAAAGCTGGTTATATTAACGCCAGACAAAATAGACTTCAAAAAATTAAGAATGATAAAGAGAGACACTGCGTAGTGATAAAAGGGTCAATTCACCATGAAGACATAACAATCCTAAGTATGTTTGAACCTAACAACAAAGCTTCAAATACATGAAACAAAAAGTAACAGAATTGAAAGGAGAGGTACACAAATCCACAGTGTTAATTGGATACTTCAACATTCCTGTCTCAGTAATCAATAGAACAAGTAAACAGAAAACCAGAAAGAGTGTAAAAGAATCGAGACTGCCATCACTCAACTGGTCCTAATTGACATTTACTGAACATTCTGTCCAAAATACCCCTTTTTCTCCCCCAAGTGCACATGAAACATTCACCAAGACAGACCATATCCAACATCAGGAAGTAAACATTAACAAATTTAGAAGAAATGAAGTCATATAACGTATGTTCTCTGACCTTGACGGAATTAAACTAGATACCAACAAGAGGGAGATGGCCGTAAAATTTCCAAACACTCAGAAGTTAAACTGCACACTTCTAAATAATACATGGGTTAAGGAGGACATTGCAAGGGAAATTAGAAAATGTTTTGAAATGAACAAAAATGAAAATGCAGCATATAAAACTTTGTGGGATGCAGGTCTCAAGTTGGTAATCTAAGTTTCCACCTTAGGAAATTAGAAAAAAGAGCAGAATAAACTCAAAGTAAGCAGAACTGTGGAAATAATAAAGAGCAGAAATCAATGAAATAGAAAAGGGAAGAACAATAGAGAAAATTAAAGACACAAGGTAGGTAATTCTTTACAAAGATTTTTTTTTTAAACAAATAACTTTTTTTAAAATTAATTTTATTTATTTATTGGCTGTGTTGGGTCTTCATTGCTGCACACGGGCTTTCTCTAGTTGCTGAGAGCGGGGGCTACTCTTCATTGTGGTGTGCAGGCTCCTCATTGTAGTGGCTTCTGTTGTTGTGGAGCACGGGCTCTAGGCATGTGGGCTTCAATAGTTGCAGCACACGGGCTCAATAGTTGTGGCTCACGGGCTCTAGAGCACAGGCTCAATAGTTGCGGCGCATGGGCTTAGTTGCTCCATGGCATGTGGAATCTTCCCAGAGCAGGGCTCGAACCCGTGTCCCCTGCATTGGCAGGCGGATTCTTAACCACTGCACCATCTAGGAAGTCCTACAAAGATTTTTTTAAATTGATAAACCTCTAGCTAGACTAACAAAGAAATAGAGGAGACAAATTATCAGTGTGGAGAATGAATATGTGATGTCACTATAGACCCTGCAGATAGTAAGGATGTTAAGGGAATACTATAAACAACTCCACATGCATAAATTTGACAATTAGATGAAATGGACCTATTCCTCGAAAATCACAGACTACCAAAACTCACCGAAGGTGAAATAGATAATTTGATTAATCCTTTAACTACTAATGGAATTGAATTCATTGTCAATTCCTTCTGAAAAAAGAAATCTCCAAGCCCAAATAGTTTCACTGCTGAAGTCTACCAAAGAAGAAATAACACCAATCCATGTATCTCTTCCAGAAAATAGGAGAGGATACTTTCCAACTCTTCCATAACCTAATAAATGGCAACTACAAAAAAGCCTATAGCTAACACCATAGTTAATGGTAAGAGACTGAACACTTTCTAAGATTTGCAGTAAGGTAAGATTTACTATAAAAGCTACAGTAATCAAGATAGTGCAGTATCAGTAAAGAGGAAGACATATATCAAACAGAATGAACAGTACAAAAACAGACATGCAAAGGTGCAAAGGCAGCTCAACGGAGAAAGGACAGCCTTCAACAAGTGGAGCTGAAACCATTAGATGTCCATATGAAAAAATATGAACCTCAAACTACACCTCACACCTTATACAAAAGGATATGGAAATAAGTGAAAAATTTAAACTCTCAAACATTAGAGAAAATCTTTGTGATATGAGGTTAGGCAAAAAGTTCTTAGACATGACACACCAAAGCAACAATCCATGAAAGGAAAACCTGGTAAGTAGCACTTCATCAAAATTTAAAACTTTTGCTCTATAAAAAACACTAAGAGAATGAAAAGACAAGCTAGACTGGGGAAAAATATTTACAAATCCGTATCTGATAAAGGACTTCTATCTAGAATATACAAAGAATTCTCAACATTCAATAGTAAAACAACTCAATTTAAAAATGGATAAAAATGGGTAAAAGAGTTGAATAGACACTTCACCAAAGAGGGAATGTGGAAAGCAATTAAACACAAAAAGATGCTGAACATCATCAGGGAAATGCAAATTAAAACCGCAATGAGCTAACACCACACACCTATCAGAATGGCTGAAATAAAAAATATTGGCAATTCTAAATACTGGCGAGAAACTGGATCTCTCATAGTGGAAGGCAAAATGGTACACCCACTCTGGAAACTTGGTAGTTTTTAAAAGTTAAACATAACCTTTACCATATGACTCAGCAAGCCCACTCATAAACTTATGTTCACATAAAACCTATACACAAATATCTGTAGCAGTTTTATTCAGAATCACCCAAAACTGGAAACAACCCAAATATCCTTCAACAGGTGAAAACAAACTGTAGCCCATCCATACAATGGAATAACACTTAGCCATAAAAAGCAACATGTGTGAATCTCAAAGAAGCCAGTCTCCAGAGGTAACATCCTCTGATTCTATGTATGTGATATTCTAGAAAAGACAAATCTATAGGGAATGGAGAACAGATAGGTGTTTGCCAGGGGTAGGGGTGGGACAAAGGGGCAGCATGAAGGAATTTTTTGGGTGATGGAACTGCTCTGTGTCCAGATTACGGAGGTAGTTACACAAATGTGTTAAAACACATAGAACTCTACATAGGAGAAAATTAATTTTATGGTATATTAATTAAAAAATTTTCAAAACTGAAACAAAATATATTCAAATAAATGTCTCTTTAAAAATGTTTTCAAAGAAATTTTCCACCTGGGTTTCTCCCAGATGGCTTTCCTCTGCTTTGTGGGCAGCCTCTCCCACACCAGCCCTGGTGTTAGCGGGTCTGTTTATTCATCTATAAAATGAGATCAGTCTACAGTAGTGACTTTCCTTCTCCCCGGACCCTAAAATTACACCCCTGGGCAAGCCCTTCATGGAAGCGTGTGTGGGGTGGGTGGGGGGGAGGTGGATAGGTTTGGAGAGGAGAGCATTTGCCTCCACTGGGCTCTGGACCTAGAGCACTTGTGGTTTTGACTGGCCCATGCATTGTCTGTCTGAAAATCTCTGCATTAGAATATCTGCTCTTGACCCAGATGCTCACACACCTGGGGGGGTTCAACAATCCTCCATCCCAGGGCCTAATGACAGGGCCCACTCATTTATCCCTTTGGCACACGCCCCACTGGACCCCGGCGGTCAGCCAGACCAGGGCGCTGGCTCTAATGATCAGCTATGTAAACAAGGCCCTTTGCGGGAAGCTGAAGTGGGCTCCTTGTTCTAGGAGTCCCAGGCTGCGCGTGGATTAAACACAATGGGAACCCTGAAAAGGCTTCAGAGGTCTAGCCCTCCTCCAAGGCAGGGTCTGAAAGGACTGAAACCATTTCTTCCCCCACACAGGATCACTTTTTGGAAGAGCACTTTCTAAGCAATAAAGGGCTGTGCACAGATGGGGGAGCTGCTATTATGAGTGAGGATGACTTGCTGACCCGGGCCAGCAGGGACAGAGCATCATTTGTGACGAGACCTGCGGTTACACCAAGCACCTGCCACGTGCCAGGCACCGTGCTAAGGAAGCACTGAATCTTCATGATGACCCTGTGAGGAAAGGGCTGTTATCGCTTGGACAAGGAAACTGAGGCTCCCAGAGGCCCCAGATCACACAGGCAGGGGGTGACGAGGCTGGGTTCCGGTCCACAGCTCCAGCCATCTGAGCTGAGGCTTGTGAGAGGAACCTCTGGGCCTGATGTCAGGCCCGCTCTCCACACGTGCCCCAAGATGGAGACTAATGCCACCTTTCATCAAAGGCTGGTAGGGGACCCTGCCACGTACAACAGTGCTCCAAAAAAATGTTATTTAAGAAATTTTCTACAACGGAATACTTCCTTTGAAAACTATCTTATGCGTAAGTCCAATCTAGAAAACCAGATTTGAAGGTGGAAGCAGGGTTGGCTTGGGCCCTCAGGGCTCCTGGAGCACCACTTGAAGGCTACTTATGCAGCAGGTTGGCACTTACTGTGAGAAGCACGGTAGGTGCCATGATGCTTAAGGCTGGCTTCGCGTTCAAAAGAATGAGGTGGGATTGTGGCAGACTCACTCCTGGGTTGGTCGGTCAGGGAGAGGGCTGCAGGATTCCAGGCTTGCCATATGCATTGGGCGCTGGTCCATTTGGTTCACTCTCCCCTCTGGTCAGCAGCCATGAGCTGTCACTCGCAGGGTGGGAAACTTATCTTCATCATCTTACATTTAATAAGCTGAATCTTTAAAGATATGAGTTATAAGATTAAGAGCTGCAGCACCCTTCCTTTTTTCTTGTCCTTATAAAAGGCATCATCTGATTTTTCTGTATCAATGGAAGTAGAATGTTTAAGTACAGATCTTGGTGTAGGATCAATGGCAGATCTGTACCTCTGACCCTGGGACCAGGGCTGATGGAATGGCTCACAGTGGAATCATCAGACGGACCTCCTTCTCGTAGATGTCAGGGATCACCCCCATGGGGGAGCTGACCATGTGCACGGTGTTCTTGCCAAACAGCTGGAACTCATAGTGGATGAGCTGCTCCCAAAAGCCATTGTTGGGCCGGATGATGGGCCGGCATGACTTGGTCCACGTGTGGGCATCCAGCAGGGACATGGCGTGGTACTTCATGAGATAGGCAAGGCAGAGGGCGGCTGATCGGCTCACGCCAGCGGCACAGTGCAATAGGGTGCGGCCCTGCTTCATCTCCACACTGTGGATGTGGTCCGCGATGGGGTCGAAGAAGTCACAGAGACGCGACATGGGTGTGTCAGCCACAGGCACCTGCACGTAGTGGATGTCCTCGTATAAGGTGTTCACCACCTCCACTGAGACGTTGATGACCGTTGTGATGTGGTTGCTGGAGAGCATGAGCTTGTTGTTGGCGGCCACCCCGTTGCTGATATACAGGCTGCTGGTGATCTGTGAGAGGCCGCTGACCGAGGGCTGCCGGAACTGAACCGGGAAGGCACACGGAGATGCTGTCATTGGGCCGGTGGGTCAGCGGCCAGTGAGACATAGAGGCTGCATCTTCCTGCTAGGCTGTGTCCATGAAAAACTGCAAGGAGGGAGAGGAGACAAATGAGGAGCCAAAGTCTGTCCCCCACTGCTTGATATAACTCAGCGGCGGCCCACTGTCAGGAGGAGATGGGGCCCCTTAGCTTGGCTGTCAAGGCCATTTGTGGCCCAGCTCCTGTCCATCTCTTCAGCCTCCTGTTAACCTTTCCTGCATCCAGAAGGGCCTCAGCTGGGCTGAGCCATGTGCAGTTCCGTATGGACACTGGTCCTCTCTGGCCCAGGCCTTTCCTGCTCTCAGCCCAGAACCTCCTTTCCTTACAAGCCTGTCAGGTCCTAATCTGTTCCATTCAGAAGAGGACTGTTGAGCACTGGGATCTTAGCCAAGGGTCACTTCCTGAGGGAAACCTTCCAAGACTACACCCCTCCCCCATATCTGATCAAGTGCCAGCCCCAGGCAGGCCTTATGTGCCCTCTTTCCTAACGTTTCCTGAAGATGTGCTTTTGCCGTGATCTGTCTGTGAGTCCTCTTGGGATATCACTGTGTCTATCTTCACTCCTACTATATCACCATTGCCAAGCTGCGTGTCCCCACAAGTAGGTGCTTAAAAATATTTGCTGAATGAAGAAATGACTCCAACAACCACGACTTTGCCTCCTGAGAGGTTTTCTGGGAAAGATGAGATCTCTGGCTACGTTTCTCTAGAATTCTGGGGAGGAGCTGGGTGGAGGTGAGGGTGGATCTTAGGCTGCTGGAGAGGAAGGTCAAAGGCTGTGCAGACAAATCCTACCTGCTAGTACCCCAGAGTCCAATGCAATAGGCTCACCCCAGGTAGGGGCTGGTTTGTTCTAAAAGTCTTGTGAGGGCAGGGGAAAAGCCCCACCCCTACTCCCACCCAGTTGGAAGCCTAGTGCTAAGGGATCTTCCGGACCCTCATCACCTGAAAACCCAGAGAGAAGTGGACGGAAGTCCCCCAAAACTAGTGCCCAGTAGGCAACAGGAATAGGGGTGACTGCTGTTCATCACAGGGATAAAAAGTGTGCAGAGGACGAGACAGTGCTTTGAAAGGTGAGGGTAGTGATGAGAGGAAAGTCGTTTTCATGCTAGTCAAGAAATATTTATCAGGCACTGTCCTAGGTGCTGAGGATACTGAAACGTACAAGTCAGCCATGCGCGTCCCCCCACCCCCCCAGCTCAAAGTCTAGTGGGAAGAAACGGACATTAAATAGGCATTTATGGGCGCAACAGCGTTGGAAAATAGAGATAACAGTTATAAGACTCTTATAAGAATCTTGCGAGGATTAAATGAGGTAACCCAGGTAAAATGTTTAACCACAGGGTCTGGCACAGAGGCCTGGCACATTTATCTACAGATGAGAACTACTGTTTTGTTGTTGTTAGGGAAGTTAAAATGCAGGGCGTTATGGGAATGAAGAGTACAGGGATTTATTTCAGGCTGGGGCTACGGAGTTGCAAAAGATCGCCTGAAGAAATGACACAAAGATCTGAAGAACGTTTAACGTGAGTGGGAAGGAGAGGGAGAAACAGCGACTCGACAGCATCTCAGTTTCACCATTTCATAGCCTACAAAGCCTTGGGCTGGATCTCCAAAACAGCATCACGAGCCGGTGTCTGGAGTTAATATCTCCATTTTACACACGGCGAAAGTGAGGCAGAGTGAGGAAGAGGACCTGTCTAGGATCACAGGGGAAGGTCGAAAAGCCTTCTGGTCTCATCATGTCTGGGAAAAGTGGGCAAACACCGCGGGGCTTTCGTAAATACCGGGTTATAAACGTGGAACAAAGTCCAAGGGCGGACGGGAGAAAGGCGCCACTTCCAGGGGTGAGTCAGGTAGGTTTCCTGGGGAGCTGGCGTTGGAATGGGCTTCTTCGCCCGCTCAGTGTCAAGACCTCGGTGTCTTACCTCTCTCGCGCGGGCGGGAGGGCAGGTTCGTTCAGGAAGCAACCTTGGGCGAGGGTCTCCGGGTGAGAGAAGACCGATCACGACCCAGGAGCTACGATCCCCGCCTGCCCGGCGCTCCGGTTTCCATAGCAATGGTCCCCTGTCGCGGGGAGGAATGGGCGGTGCTGGGTCTCCGGAGAGACCCCGGCCTCGTCTCCTCGTCCCGGAGCTGCCTCGCCCGGGTTCTCCCGGTTACCCGCCCTGCGCTCACGCGGGGACCACAGCAGTCCTAGCCGAGAAGTAGGGTCTGCTCTGCGCGCGGCAGCCCCCTCCTCCTCCCCAGCCTGTCTCCACGGCAACGCGCCGGGCCGCACCACGGCAGCCGCCGAGGGACAATCCTGCCCCGCCCGCAGCCTTCCGGGCTCCGCGCACACGGCCCGCCCATCCCCACCCCCACCCCGGTCCCGCCTTCCTTGCGCGTCTCCCAGGCAACGCGCCGTGCTCAGCGCCCAGCGTCTGCGCAGAGGCTCACTCCGCGTCTGCTCGCGCTCACAGAGCATGGATCGAGGCCCGGCTCCGGTTCCCGAGTCGCCCTCTAAGGTGGAAGACGGGAGCCCCGCAGTCAGCCAGCAGCCCAGGCCCTCGGTCACGTGGAACCTAGGCTCGCCCATTGCCTGTGCAGTCGCCCCCCAGGCGACCACCAGTTCTGGCACCAGCCCGGCCTCGGCCTTCTTCCGGCGCGGTATTCTCGGCCGCCGCCCCGACGTTCACGTAGGGACCCAGCCGCAGATCTGCTTCCTGCGGCCGCGGAGTGCGCAGCCGCCGGTGCTCTTCAGGTGCGGCCCGGCTGCCCAGGGTGTTCGTCGGCGCCCGGGGGAGCCGAGCTCCCTCAGACCCCTGCTCCCTCGGCCGGCCGCGGGGACGTTGGCCCCTCAGAGCCCGGCCCTTTCGTAGACCCCCGGAGAGTTGACTCGAACCTCCTTGGAGCTTGGGGAGGCCCGGGTCCCCTCAGGTCCGACACCCCCCTCCTCAGCCTCCACTTTCCGCAGTGGCCCAGGGAAAGCCCCCAGTTCCCTCAGCCGGGCCGCCATCCCCGCAGACCCCAGTTTCCCCTCCTCCATTTCACACCCGCCTCACAGCATCCTCCAGGCTCCCGCAGAGGCCTTGCTTTGGAAAGCAGTTTGGTTCAAAATGATCATTATTTATTACTTGGAAAGGAATATTTCCATAAAACTGCCCTTTTCCCCACCCTTCTCGGGAAGTATTGGTAAATTTGGTGCACCACTGAGTGGGTGAAGACTGTTTCATGTGTCTTTAAGTATTTTAGGTCTTTTTTCTTTTTCCTAACAATTTGGGGGGCTTTTGTATGTGAGCATCTTGATCTCTATAAACTAGCCTTTTCCATCGCCTCATGTCTTTGCTGTCAGAAAAAATGTAAATGGGAGATAAGGGGTGTTTGTTTCTACTAGTTTGTAAATGTAAAAACACTCATAAAACCTCAGCTCCAAACCAGCTGAAAATGAATTAGGAAAAATTTTTTTAATCCTTCAAAATGTTTTATCCTTTAAAAATTGTCCTAATTTTGACCTGTCAAAACAGTGTACACTTATAGAAAAATCAGACAGACAAGCTAAATGAATGGCTAGAGACAATCACTGTAACCATTTGGGTGTAAATCGCTCCAGATCTTCTCATATATATGTACTGCAGCATGCTTACACATTTTGGAGGGCGGAAGGAATATGTCACAAAAACGTTCACTATTTCGTAAACTTTTTTTCCCCACCCAGTACACTGTGGATGTCTGTTTTATTTATAACTGCATAGTATTTTATTGTGTGACCTAACCACAACTTATTCAATTGCTCCCTGATTGTACATTTTTTTTCCCTAACAAATTTTAGAAAGAAAAATATCATGAGTAATTATTTTTAAGTGGGCAGAAATACGTATGTAGTTGCAAAACCACTTCACGGTGTCACCAAATTATCAAAAAGTGAAAACTCAAGGCCTGGTATTATCCACTTTTGACCAGTTCCCCATTTTGACCAAATTGTTATCTCTAGGTTGGCCTGGAGCACCTAGTTCCATTCCATCATACCCCGTCCCATCCCGACTTCTACCTCTCACCCTCCAGAGTCTCCTCAAGTCCTTGTCCACCCCAAACTTCCTTCACTTTCCTAGACTTTTCCCAAACCCTTTTTCCTTAGAATTCCTGGATTAAGCAACCTAACCTCTGTCCAAACACTTGGTTTTCTTTTTTCCTGCTTCCTCTGACCTCCGCTGCCCAGATCCCCCTTAGACTTAGGCTTGAGCAGCTACCCCACTCCCGCCCCCAGCCCTCCTCAAATTCATCCCTCTGACTTTGCTTGTTTCCTCTAAGACCCTCGCCTCCCATTTCATCCTGCATTTTCTTAAGATGACTAATCCTGTGGACAGTTCTGAGTCCCTGTTGACGCTTCTTTGACCTTTCTACCTCCTTCTCTGGATGATTTTTCCTCTCAGCATCCAAGAAACACCCCTTTAGCACACATTTTCCGCAAGCAGAAACCTAGGCCTACTCCCTTGCTCCTCTGACAACTATGACAGGGTGGTGCCTCTCCCAAGAAGCCTCAGCCACCACCCCAGGATCCCATCAGATTGGGTGCTGTCCTGGTCCTGGCCCCAGCCATCAAGCCTGTACCACCTTCTCCCTCTGCAGCTTAATGAATGCCAGTGAAGCAGCAGTGAAAAAATTTTTACCCAAGAGCCACTTATCTCGGGTGATTATTCGTGACAACCTCAGTGCACAACGAATCTATGAGATGGAGGTAAAGTTGTCACAAGCTTTTGCATTAGAGGGTGTTAGTGGCTTGATCCATGTTCATTTCGCTCTCCCCCAAACCTCTGGGGGGAGAGCACAGATCTTAGAGGTGCTAGGAAGCCATCAGGGTGTACTAATACAAGCCCATTTTACAGAGGAGGCAGTTGAGGCTCAGAATTACTGATTTGCCCAAAGTGGGCTATTCCTGAGCTGAGGAAGCCAAGGAGGACTCCATGTCTCTTGGCTCCTGTGGCATTTTTTCCCCTTAAAGCACATTGCTTTCAATTTAGGGAATCCCTGAACGAATTTCTACTATCTCCCATAAAAAGAAGTCTTGGCTCCTAGAGCTTGAAGTGGCATTGACACCATTTGGTCATTTTTTTTCCTTCAGGGCTTATCCCCCACTTGCCACATGAGAACTGAGGCTCTTCTGCTTTTTGCTTTTGGACAAGAAGGGTTTGACCTGCTTACCCAAAAGGCCTCAGAAGACGAGGGAAGCCACAGTGTTATCCCACAGGCCCAGACTGATTAATTCGGTAAAAGCATCTTTAGGGCCTGCTTGGCTCAGGCACTGTTTGGGGCACGAGGAAGAGGCCAGTGAACAGGATGAACTCTAAGAACAGGCTCGTTTCTTGCAGCAGAGCAGGCAGCCCAGAGCTCAGGTGCTGTCCCCTTCTTGAGTCTGTTGAGCCTCCCTCCATGTTCCAGGACCGGATCTGGATGGGCCCGTGGGATTCTGACATTGAGAACAATGGGAAAGGTGTAAGAGATGGTGTCAGGTCCTCTTGAGGGTCACCAAGGCCAAAAGGAGTAGAGGCTTCGGTGTTTGTAGAGGCTTGGGTGTTTCTCCCTCTGCTAAACTTCCAGTGGCATGGTGTAGTAGAAGTAGGGTGGACTTGGACATGGGCAGGCCAGCTTTGGGTGAATTTGGAGAGTCACTTTTCCTCCCGGACTCTTTTTTTCTCATTTGTAAAATAGGATCTATTAGGATCCTCTCAGTTGCAGGTGACGCAAACTGAACTTGAACTCATTCAAGCAAAATAGAGAGTTTATGTAATGGAGTGTGGGTAGGGCAGGTTCATCATGTTTGGGATGAGAGATGGCAGGGGCTCCAATGCCATTGGATGTGCCTTCCACTCACCCTCTCAGCTCCCATTCTGCTTCCTTCTGCATGTTGGCATCGTCATCAGGCTGGCTGTCCCTGGGGAGTATGGCTACAGGAAACCCTGGCCTGTAGCCCAGAAAGGAAGTGGAGTGTTTCCACTTTTGGTCAAGTTAGACAAATCCTGGAGAAGGACTCTAGTTGGCCCAAGTTGGGTCACAGGCCCATCCATGCCCCAGTCACTGTGGTCAGGTAGTGTGGGCTACTCCTGACTGGCCCAGGATGGGTTGGGGGACACCCTCTATAACCAGAGGGTTTGGAGATGTTGCACCACTGGTAAGTAGGGTGAGGCTCTATAAGATATAACTGGAAGCTCTCCTGAGTTGCCTTTATATGTGCCATCCTCCAGTCATCCAGAAGGTCTCCTTTTGAAGCTGTATTCAGCCCTTACATGCTTTAGGCACACATCATCCATTATGCATTATTACCCCATTTAATAGTTCAGCAAACCGAGGCTTAGAGATGGAGTAACTTCACTAAGGTGCGTCACTGTGGTCTTGCAAACCCAGGTCTGACTGACCATGGTGCAGCACATCCTCCCTAAGGACAGGACTCTCTTCTCTGTAGACCCAGTGACTTGCTGAGGGCCCACTTGTGGGAACTCAGAGGATTTGAGAGGCCTGAGTGGCAGCGTGGCAGCCTTTCTCTCTTCCCTGCAAAGTGCTCCCAACAGGGGGAGAGACAGTTCTGGCGAGCCACTGACTTCTCAGGGCCTCCAGGAGGGCAGCAAAGCTCTAGCATCCTGGGAATACTCTGAGCAACGCGCTGAGAACAGTGGATTATGGCTGGTATCCCTTCATCTGTGCCACAGTTCTCAGCTGGGACAGCTTTGCCCCTCAGGGACTTTGGCGATGTCTGGAGGCATTTTTGGTAGCACAGGAGAGAGTGGGGTAGTGCTACTGGCATTTAGTAAGTGGAGGCCAGGGAAGTCAATGCTGCTAAAAATGTTACAGTGCACAGGCCAGCCCTCCACCACAAAGAATTATCTGGCCCTAAATGTCAGTAGTGCCAAGGTCAAGAGACCCTGATCCATAGTAAAAGTGAAATCACGCTGTGCCTTGCTTAGAAGTACCTGGACACGTGTGCCTTCCTGACTATGTTGTAGTTGCTGTGAAGACCTGTCGCTAATTTTTTGTAGTATCCTCTTCACAGCTACCTCATTGGAATAAGTAAATGACTTAGACAAAGGATGTGCCTTCCCAAAGCTAACAGTCTTGTTGGGGACAGGACAGAAGTGATATAATAGAAGAAATCAGTAGAGTTCAGTGTGATGTAGGGGATGTCACCGACAACATGTGGGGGGCACCAAGTGAGTAATAGGGACTGAGTGATAGGAGTTAAGGAAGGGTTTACAGGGTGCACCCTTTCTCATCCTCCCCTCCCCCCTCTTTCTCACTGCTCTTCAAATAGAGATGTTAGGTCAAAATCAGGCTCCAAGGCTGCAGACTGTCAGAAGGCACCATAGGAGTTATCTAGCTTGAGGCCCTCACTTTACAAACAGGGAAACAGAGGCTCCCTGTGAGCCAAGGTATTGATGGAATATGGGGCCCAGCTGGC
Organism: Hippopotamus amphibius kiboko; assembly: GCF_030028045.1. Lineage (NCBI taxonomy): Eukaryota > Metazoa > Chordata > Mammalia > Artiodactyla > Hippopotamidae > Hippopotamus > Hippopotamus amphibius. The sequence continues at coordinate 4,002,670 of NC_080193.1, read as the reverse complement.
TCCTTTTCCACCCTCATGTTAGCAGCACAAATGCCTCTCTTACTGTGAAGGAGCTTCTTCATCCTAACCTCACCTCTGTTTTTTGTAAGACAAGAGCTTCAGACAAGACCAAGAAAAAGATGGGCCACTTGTATGACCACCTGAAAAAAAAATTCATGACAGACCAGCTCAGAAAGCTGGGGCGCTGGCACCGGGAGTCCATGAACATCCGGCAGTACCTGGATAGCATCCGCATGTACAAGGAGCCTAACGGGAAAGACCAGCCACCCTAGTCAAAGCAGAATGATCCCCCCTGGGGCCATGACGACACTACGCTGACGCGAGGAGCCAGAAGCCAGCCAATCTCCACCATCGTAGAAGAAGAATAAATGAGGCCAGTGGACCGTGGAGCACAAAACCCCTCAGCAATGCGAATATTGCCTTCCTGTCCCCTCCCTTCTTTCCTGGTGAAGGCAATCCTGATAGTCCTGTCGCTGCCCAAGTGGAAACGGCTGAATCTAGCCTGCTTCCAAGGTTAAGGCAGAGATTGACCTTTGGTACCTTTGTGTCTGGTGCCGTGCCAGGCCAGGTGTGCTGGGACAATGGTACCTTAGATGGGAAGGGCTCGGTAATGCCACTGCCTGGCATTCCAGTGGTAAGGAGTCAGGATGGGGCATCAGGCAGACCTGGATTAAGGGCTATTTCTGCCATCCATCAGCTGTGTGACTCTAACCTCTCTGAGCCTCTGTTTCTTTATCTGAAAGAATGGGGAAGTAGTGAGGGACTCTGCCTCTGAGAACTGGCATGAGGATGTGGAGGGCTTGGCCCAGGGCCCGTCATTCTCAGTAGCTCTCATCACCGTGCCTCCAGTTAGCTTCTAGCCTTGTCATTCCCCACTCCCTGGCCTGCCTGCGGTCCCAGCTACACCCCGATGGTCCCCACATCGTGCCTTTACTTGCACAGGCTCCTCATCCAGAATGCCTCTTCAGCCCCCCCAGGGGCTCTCAGGAAGCTCTCTTTATCCTTCAAGACTTATCTCAAAGCCATCCCCCCACCAAGCTTCTCTGACCATCTTCTGCCTCCCGCCTGCCCCTCCTCCACCCGCCCAAGCCACATGGGTTCCCCTCTGCTCTGAACTTGGGTTACCTGTGGTGGCTTCACTCTGCCTTCTGTGGTAGATGTTTGGGTACTTGTCCCAGCCCTTGATTATAGACTGTACAGTCTTTGACAGCAGGGGCCAAGGATCCTCCAAGATTCAGTTCAGGCCTCTTCCATGTCACTTCTCCCGCCCAGCCCCCCCTCCCCCCCGGATAAGGCTGCTCCTTCCTGTGCCAACACGTCTGTCTGCACTGAGCACGTGGCTGGCAATTTCTTGTTTGCTTCTTGTCTGCTTGACCACGTTGTAAATGTCTTGATGGTCAGGAAGCTGACTTGTTCATCTCTGTAACCACAATGCCCAGTAACACCAAATAGTCACTCTTATGTTTTTTGAATAAATGATTATTCCTTTGTTTAATTACAGCTTCAGCACAGTGTACAGAGTACGGGCCTGGTACATATTCTTTAAGTTAACCAAGTCCCCTCACTTTACAGATGAGGAAACTGAGGCCCAGAGAGGTGACCTGACTTGCCTAAGGTCACGCAGCAAGTTAGTGGCAGAGAACTAGAAGCAGGTTTCCTGACTGCCATGGAGTGGTCATTCTGCATCACCACAGCTGCTAGGTAAGGACCTCAGTCCTCTGGTGGCTTTTGGAAGCCCTTTTCATTCGTCCTCATCTTTATCCGGGGTGGGGAACCAGATGTCCATGATGCTTCTATTTTCCTTCCCGCCCCCCCCCCCCCGCCCCCTCCCTGGCTGCACTGCATGGCATGTGGGATCTTATTGTAGTTTCCCAACCAGGAATCAAACCCACACCCCCCTGCGGTGGAAGTGCCGGGTTCTTAACCACTGGACCGCTGGGGAAGTCCCCCTACTTTCCCTTTTAATGGTCTTCCTTACAGAACATGCTACTTTGCAGTGGGAGTCAAAACAGTCTTTTTCTAGGCTTTCGTCTGTTTTCTTGACTGAGCACAACTGATTAGAATAATTGACTTTAAATATTTAAATCCTATTATACAAGCAATATGACCACATTCACCAAAAACAAAAATTCTTCTATTAGATCAACCACTGCTAACATTTTGATGTTTCTGATATGTTGTGCGTTCAACAACAGTCTTTTTCCTTGGCACTGTACCTAGAAAAGGAGAAAGGAAGACTTTAGAGATCCTGGCGTCTTCACTCGGCCCACAGAGCAGCCCCAGCCCCTCTTTTCTCCAGACTGCTCCCAGGAATTCTCCACCTCCTAGATCTTCCCTAATGCAGCCTCTCTGAGCCTCACCCCAGTCTAGGCTCCAGTCACATGCACCCTTCTCCCCAGGATGGATGGCCTTGGCACAGGGTCTTTGCATCCTCATGCTGTGGCCCAGCAGACTGGAGAACCCCTGGGAGTGGGGGCCAGTGGGGGAGTTGGGATGTCTACCTAATAAGTCCCTTTATAAGCCACTAACTCACCTCAGACTGTGTGGACTTAGTCTTCCCATTTTTGCATTAAAAAAACAGAGGATGTTGCATTTAAGTAAGGAACAAGAAATGATGAAATGCTGGAGAAGCCACCTAATTGTTGAGAGAAAAAAAGAAAATAAAAGGGAAGGAAAATCAGTGAAGGAAGAATGGAGGAGTGTGGGATGGGAAGATATTATTCGAGAAATAGAATCTTGAAGCTAAGGAGGGCCTTAGGGATACTTTCGTCCAGTGGAGGAGACACACATACACACGGAACTTTTAGTTCAAATGAAGTCTCAGCTGGAAGCCCATCCAGTAATGAAAACCACTGACATATTCACATTTATTGAGCACTCATACTCCAGGCACAAGGCTCAGCTCTTTACAAACGAGTCACTGACTCCTCCCAACAACAAAGTAGGTCATTTTATTAGCCCTGTTTTATAGATGAGAAACCGAGCCTCAGAGAGCATAAGGCTGGGCAGCTAGTAAGTGACAAAGCCCACCTCAAGCCTGTCTCATCCAAACACCATCTCCTAAGCACCATGTGATAAGCTCCCAACCTTTATTGCTCCAGTTGGAAGTGGAGGCTGGGGACCCTGAGCCCTCAGGAGCATGCGTTCACAGACGGTGTGGCGGAGCCTTAGCTGTGACGTCGGTTACCTGAGGTCGGCTACTTCACAGAGACCCGGACTGAACTCCAGGTGCCCCTTCTACCAGGTGGCTCAGGGGAACTCGTCACCCATTCTGGGATGGACAGACTGTTAGGGAGAGTTAGGTTGCGTTAGGGACATGTGGACAAGGCGCACGTCCACCCAGGAAGTGGAAGAACAGGACACAGGAGTCCTGACCATTGCCCATTAGCTGTGAGAAGATGTTTTCAGTTTTGTCCTCAGGAAACCTCTGTGGAATATCCTTTGTGTCTGAAGAACCATGCTGATGGCAGGGGACAGATGAGTGATACTCTCTTTTAACGGGCTTGGGTGTTTGGGGCATACGTTTAGTTCTTGCTGAAGACACATTTCCTCCCCTCCTCCCCTTTCACCAGATGCACGTCACTCCTTTAGGGACTTGGAAAACCTTCCCAGTTTAAAAAGCTTGCTGGGTGCACAGTGGACCTTGTTCCTTCTCCAGAGCTTCTCCATGACCTGGAACAAAAGGAGGGAACTTCTGTTTACCGAGCACCTGTTACACACGAGGCATTTTATATCCTACCTCATTCAGTCCTCACAACTGTACTCTTCAGGTGTCACACCCACTTTTAAGGTGAGGGAGCGGAGGCACAGAGAGGCTAAGGAACTTGCTTGGAGTCACTAGGTCTGAGCCAGGGCGCGAGACACGTTGGCGTGCTCTCGCCACGCCATCCAGCCGCCCCAGTGATGCTCAGCTTCATCGCGAGCACCACCCTCGATTTCAGCCATTGTCGACCGCAGGCACCGCTCTGTGAGGGATGCCTGTTCATGGCCGTGGCCCCTGACTTTCCTCCTAGGCTACCACCGCTGACCATGTGGTCAGTGACACGGCAGGGAGGACTCATCCCCCTCATGGCAAATCCCAGCTCCAGGCTGTCAGGCAGGGGCAGTGGCTTCAGATCCCAGCAAATGGATTGGATGTGCAGCAGCCTACCAAGGGGCTAGGCAGCTAGTCAGGGAGCAGGGGAGGTAGTTGCAGCTAAGAGTGATCCCAAAGTTCTTACACGTCAGCCCCATCCATCTCTTCCCCCGTCCATCCACCCCATCCATATGTCCATGTGGCACTTCAGCCCACAATCAGAGCACAAAGGTGGAGAAACTGATTTTCTTGTTTGCTGTGACACCTCTCACTTCTCCCAACCAGTGTGGGGAACTGGGGTGACCTGCCGACGGCGAGTGCGTCTGCCCTGATTCACTCCGACCTAGGGAAAGTCACCTCTCCGCGCTGAGAGTTTGGGGAGCTGGAAAAACCTCAGAGCTGCCTTGAGGAGGGCACTTCTCTTATTTCATCAACAGGTAACAGAGGCAGAGAGTGGGGAATTGACTTGCCACGGTCAGATAAGGAATTCGTGGTGGATTTGGAACTGGAGGCCAGGGCACTGGCACTCGTTTGTGAAGTGTGAATGGGAATCCTGGCTCTCCTCACCTCCTGGGATTGCAAGGAGGACCCCACGAGATAAGTGGTGAGAAAGCGCTTTGTGAAGTGAGGTCACCAGGGCAGGACGTCCCAGAGGGGCAACCAGGGCCCCAGCTGCGGGGCCAGCACAAATCCCATAGTGACCACAAGGGGTCAGCAGACGCTCGTGCGCTCACCTGGGATCTGCCGGAAGGCACATACCGGTGAGCCAGGGTCTGGGAGGGAGGCCAAATCAGTTAATTCCTGGGCACCCGTAGCACAAACAAGAGGACGGATGCATCCCAGCCCGGACCACTGTGAAGTGGGACGTGATCCTCAGGTATTACAATTCAGAGCCTGGTCCAGCTGCTGACTTGGGAGCTCGGCAGCAGGGGCTGGGCCAGGAGCAGGCCTTGACTGGACCCCTCTGTCTCCCCCGGTAACCTTTCTCTGGGCTTCCGCTCTCTCACCTGCAACCACTTCGTGGGGAGGGTGATGGTGCTGGCGGCTGACCTCTGCATTTCCTTCCTGAGATGTGGCCCAGAGCTTTGCACACAATGCGACATAAATGTCTGCTGAGTAGGTGGGAGCAACTCCTGCCCTGAGCAAAGCCAGGAAAATCCAGGTCAGCTTGTGGCCACAGATTCAAATGTAGATGCTGGTTTGTGTCTCATTTACCCAGGAAAAGAGGGAGGCAGGGAAGCATGTCGCTGAGAGCACAAACTTGGAAGGAAGGCCTCCGTTCGAATCCCTTTGCCGAATGAGAATATCTGGCTGGAAGCTCTGCATGGGGCAGAATCAGAAACAGCAAAGTCAGGAAGAAGGCTCTGTTCTGTGGTGCCAGCGTCCACTCTGCAAGCCCTTGCTGACCTCAGATGTTTCATTCAGTTTCTTTAGGGAAGAGCTGTATTGTTTTTTGCCTGGGAGAAATGTTCCCTGCACTTGGCAAACTTCAGTGTAGAGAAGGGGAGGGCGGTGGGTTGGAGCAGTTATCCCCCATCCCTGCCCCAAGTTGTATGTGACTCTGTGTTTATTATATACTGAGCAGATACAGAAGGATATTGGAAAATACGTGTGCGGCATATGAATAATACAAGACACCCATGGGCTCACAAACCAATTTGAGGAATAAAATCTCCCATTTTAGTTCCCTGTTCTCACTCCCACCCTCTGCCACGACCTGTTGGCTTTGAGCCCAAAGCCAACTGGCTCTCAACTCCCCTTTAGTTGGCTTAGAGAATGTTCTCAGCTGCTGCTTCCCCGTTTTGCTCTTAAGAGCTCTCATCCTCTTTCCATATTCCAAGCACTTGTTGAAATCTCTCATTCATCAGTGATCCAGCTTTATTTAAAATGGAGGCAGTAGCCCCACATCTCCTGAGACTGCTGCCTCAGACCCATGCTTTCTCCTTTCCTCCCCTTTCCTAAAGGAGTACCCATCCCCTCGCCCCACGCCTGGGAGTAGCATGAACTTCTTACCTGGGGACTAGAAAGTGAAAATAGAACAAGAACCAGCAGATTTTTCTCAAAATACCAATCAGTCTAGGACTTCCCTGGTGGTCCAGTGGTTAAGACTCCATGCCTCCACTGCAGGAGCGCGGGTTTGATGCCTGGTCAGGGAACTAAGATCCCGCACGCCGCTTGGCATGGCCGAAACAAAAACCAACCAACCAAACAAAAAATAATAATAAAATAAAGCAAATATTATTTTAAAAAAACGCCACCAAATAGTCTATTACTTCAGAGGAGTTAATTTCAGGAGGAAAATGGGTCAAGCTTGAAAACACAACTTACAGAGATCCTACCGGTAGAACAAGAACTTGAGACACTGTGAAGCGGACAACCGGGAAAGGACCGTCAGCTGACCATGTGGCGGTCATCCCCGTGCTGCAAAGAGCCCTTCACTATGAGTGCACTGTTCTGGTGAAGCAGTTCCGACCACCAGTGTGGGGCTACTGCCTAGAATTCCCCGTGCGTCTCATGGATGGCAATGAAAGCCCAGCTGCTCTTCAGGAGCTCGAGGAAGAAACTGGTTACAAGGGCGACGTTGCTGAATGTTCTCCAGCTGTCTGTATGGATGCAGGTTTGTCACACTGTACCACACACATCGTGACTGTAACTGTCAGTGGAGATGATGCTGAAAACGTAAGGGCTAAGCCAAAGCCAGGAGATGGAGAATTTCTGGAAGTAATTTCCTCACCAAAGAATGACCCGCTGAAGGGACTTGATGCTCTGGTAGCTGATGAACATCTGACAGTGGACGCCAGAGTCTGTTCCTACGTTCTGGCACTGAAACATGCAAACACAAAGCCGTTTGAAGTGCCCCTCCTGAAGTTTGAAGGCCGAAGGACAGTGGCCATGTTTTTGTAAACAAGACACCAAGCCTCCTTCACTAAGACTTTGTATTCAGCTTAGTTGTAATGGAGATTTGAAATTAGCTTTTTCGTAAAATAAAAGCAACACAGAATGCATGTGGTGGTATGGAATTGTAATTACAGGTAGGCTGTAGCCTTCATTTAAATGCTAGACTCCAGCTAATATTAACGGAGAAGAACATAAATGCAGGTATGTTTAATCCAGCTTTAAAAGAAAAAAAAAAGCTCAGCTGTTACTTTTCTAATCTAGTCTAGGAGGTACAGTATTTCTATAGGAAAATAGTCCTGAATTCCAAATTAGGTCAACTCTTCCCAGCCCCCAATAAAAATATGTAGCTAAGTATGCAAATAACCATTAAAAAATAAAATAAAATTGAAACCCCCAACTTGGCCTTCCTAAGACCTCTTAACAGTTCTCTTTGCCCCCATGGCACCTGTCATCTTCTAAATGATTTTTTTTTTTTTTTTTGGTGTATTTATGTCTCCTCTTAGTAGAATGTAAGCTCTAGGATGGCAGGAATTTTTTTAGATTTCTTTCAGGGCCTGGAAGAAGGCTTGGCATATGATATAAATTCAATGAACGTTTGTTAAAGTCTTCTTTCTAGTTCTCTTTGCTGTTGAATTCTTAGTACTTTTGGAATTTTTTATACTTTTGTTTCAGGGGGGGTCTCTTTGGGTCTCAAGAAAGATAGGAGGCAGGGACTTTCCTGGTGGCCCAGTGATGAAGACTGACCTTCCAATGCAGGGGGCCCGGGTTTGATCTCTGGTCAGGGAATTAGATCCTGCATGTGGTAACTAAGATCCCACACATAGCAATGAAGATCCCTTGTGCCACAACTAAGACCCGGTGCAGCCAAATTAAAAGGAAAAAAAAAAAAGAAAGAAAGATGGGAGGCAAACATGGGTTCTTGTCAAATATCCTGAGCTAAAAGTCTCAGTGTGGGTGGTCCTTAATGTGGAGGGATCGTGGACCCCTTTAAGATTATGATGAAACCTACTGCAAATTGGCATTTACACTTAAAATTTATATATAGTTTTTGAAAACTATACACTTCATCTTAAGGACCTGTTCTCTTAGAACATTTCTGGAAAGATGTGTAGAAACTATCAACACACTAGCCCCAGAGAGGAGGGAGAGGGGAGTTCTTCTTTCATTATGTACCCTGTATACTTCAGTTCTGTAAAATGCAAGCATTACAATTTCAAAGTTTTAGAAACCAGTTAAATATTTGAAAGAAACCTATGTTCTAACCCCTTGGGGTAATCACAAACTCACATGTCTTCAGGGGCCAGGGAGATCAGTGCACGTGGCTTTAGGACAGTAGGCAGCAGTGGGAACTGTGGCTAAACGAAGCTTGCGCACTCCACCCCAAGATGCTTAAATTCAATGGCATGAAAACCATGGTGTTGCTCTGGCTATTTAATTCATTTCACTGAACATGTCACAGAACGCCCTTTAGTTAAACAGAGAATATTTACTGAGCACCTGCTATGCTAAATGAGCTTTACAAACATCACTTTATTACTCTCAACCTGTGAGGTAGAGATTATCTTCTTCATTTTACTGATGAGTAAGAGGAAGATCTGTGAGGTGGCTGAAGATCCCGCAGCCAGGGAGTGGTTGGGCTGGGATTTCCTTAGTGGCTCTGACTCCCCAAACCCAAGATTTTCCCTCCACATCACTGCCCATCAAAATGTGGCCCATGATCCGCCCACATCAGAAACCCCTGGGGAGCTCATTAAAATGCATACTCCTGGATTCCACCTCAGACCTACTGACTCAGAATCCCAGGAAGATGGGGATGGAAAACTGAATTTCTTACAAGCTTCCCTGGGGTGACTGGAAACAATCATTATTTTTCGAATAGGTTTAACAGACACATGGTTAAAACATTCCAGAGGTTCAAATAAATGAAAAGAGAGCCCCCCCACCCCCACCGGCATTTCCCCACCTGTCCACTTCAATTCTACCCACTGCCCCCCAGAGGCAGTCACTTTTCCTTAACTCAGCACATTGAAGTTTGAGGACCATCTTTGTATTTATGGGATATACCAAGATGGGCAGGTTTCTGCACTCCAGAACTCACACAAATCTGCAGGTAAGACCATCATTCACGGGCACTTGCCCCAGGAAGAGTCACCAGCATAGATGGTGGGACTGCACCTCCTGTTTCTAGGACCTTCCAGCCTGCTCAGCTTCTGCCATCACTTCACACAGGGGGCTGGTCCCTGAACAGGTGGTTTTGTCACAAGCAAAGATCAGAAATGGACAGTGAGTAGGGGGAGGGTAAGGACCAGCAGAGGGGCGCCTGCACAGAGGTCTACAGCTGGAGGAGTCTGGGCAGAAGCCCAATACCCAAGCTTTCAACCTGTATTTCCCATTATTTGTGGTAACCACGACCTTCCCTTTGGGATAGATTCTTTAAAATCAGTGATGTTTAAGCTTTCTGGGATCACAGACCCCTTTGGGAATCCCATGGAAACTCGGGACTGTCTCCCTAGGAAAATGCACAGGGTAAAACGCCATAGACTGCTGCAGGAGCTTCACAGACCGCCAGCCAAGATTACCCAGGGGCTCCAAGTTAGGAACTTCGCTTCTGGATGGTTCCTTGTTGTAGTAAAACGCTCGGCTTACTAAACTCTTTCTCTGTTCCTTTAGTGAGCCTGAACTATGTTGCCACTTGCAGCGAAGTGCCCTGGACGAAGCAGAGGCCGGCTGGCCCAGCAGGTGGGGGCGCGGTGGCTTTGGGCCCCTGAGCCTGGTCGCAGCGGGAGGGACCCACAGACAGGTAATGGCTGCCATGGGGGGCGGGGGGCGTCCTCCTCAGCTTTTAGCGTCATCCGGCTGGGCCCCTGCGCTTCGGGCGCATTTTCTGGGTTCTGGGAGCGAACCCACCTGGGTCGGAGGCGGGGAGCACCGGCGCGGGGCCAGCGGGCAGAGCTGCGCTGGGAGCCGGCGGGCTCCGCATTCATCATTGTTCCCCCGGCGCCTGGCACGGGCTGGGGCGCAGGCAGGGATGGTGGCCCGAAGCGCGCCGTCCCTTCCGCGCCGCCGCTCGCCGAGATCTCGCCCCACAAGTGTTTCCTGGGCACCTTCCAAGGGCCAGTCCCGGAGCCGGGAGCTGGCGACGCAAGGGAGGGCCGGGGCTTCCACGTCCAGCCCGCTGCCCGCCGCGGGCACAACCGCGCGCGGGCGCAGGCGGCGCGGGGCGCACGGGCCGGGGAGGGAGCCGCGCGCCCCCGCCGCGCGCTCGTGACGGCGCCCCCGGCCCCGCCCCAGGCCTCCGCCTCCCGCTCGCCCCCTCCCCCCGGCTCGGCCGCGCTCGGGTCGGCGGGCTCCATGGGGAAAGCGGCCGCTCTGTGCCGAGGCGGCGGCTGCGGCGGCCGCTCCCGCGGGCTCTCGTCGCTCTTCACGGTTGTCCCCTGCCTGTCCTGCCACACGGCGGCGCCGAGCATGAGCGCTTCCACGCCCGGCTCCGGGCCGGAGCCCAAGCCTCAGCCCCCGCCGGTGCCCCAGCCCAAGCGGGATCTGGGGTCGGAACAGGTGTCGGAGCCAGTTCCCGAGCGGGTGCCAGGATCGGAGCCCGAGTCCAGGAAGATGTCTGAGCCGCGGCCAGGGGTCAAACAGGAACTGGAGCTGCTGCCCGGGTCGGGGACGGGGTCAGGGCAAGAGTTGGGCTCAAGCCCGGGGGCTGGGCCCTTCACCAAGGCCCCTTCCGAGCCAGTGGTGGGGAGCGTGCCCTTGACCAAACTCGAGTCAGCGTTGTTGCCGGCAGCAAAGGCCCCGCGACCCGGGCAGGTGAAGACACATCTTGGGGCTCCAGTGCCAGGGAGTGGTACCCCCTCCGCTGTCCCAATGGCCTCGCTTCCTCTGGACAGCTTCAAGGGCTGGCTTCTCAAGTGGACCAACTACCTGAAGGGCTACCAGCGCCGCTGGTTTGTGCTCAGCAATGGCCTCCTGTCTTACTACAGGTATGGAGGCATCAGGGTGGGGTAGCTGAGTTTGGAGGGTGGGGATGCTGCAGCCATGGTGACAGAGGGCATCCAGAGTTGGAGGGCACTGCCGTTGGCCTGGGGATGTTTGGGAACATGCACCCCAGCGGGAGAAATAATGCCTCTGGCCAACCTTCAAGGGCTGGGCCCCTGACCTCAGGCAGGGGAGCCCCTGTGGACATGACCTTTGGCAAGCTTGGGTCTAGGGAGTGAGCAGGGAGGTTGGGGTGAGGGAGTGATTTTGGGCCTCAGGACCCCTCTGGTCCTGGTAGTTGTGGGACCTGAGGCAGCCAGCCAGAGTCAGCCCCCGAGGTCCTTGTTTCAGGAGCTTTCTGGTTCAGGAGCTAAAATCGCTGTATTAGGGACTGAGGGGGACAGTAACCTTGTTCCAGGAAGGGGGAGATACACAGCAGACTCACAGACACATCAGACACAGCTCTTGCCCTTCAGGAGCCCATCTTGGCATTCAGTGGAGAACCAGGAAGCATCCCACTGTGGCCTTTCTTATTCTAGAAGCAGTGTGAGGTTCAAAATTGAAGGGCAGTGCTCAGATAGCTAACACTGTGTTCCACTGAAATGGATTGAAAGGGGGAAAGTTCCTGAAGGCCGCCTTGGTTTGTTTCCTGGGGATGGTTGTTTTAAACTTTGAGATCTCAGATCACTCTGTACCATAGATTCTCAAACCTGAGCGAGCACTGGAATTCCCCAAAGGACTTGTTGAAACATCATGTCTGCAGCCCCTCTGCTGAGTTTTTGCTGCAGTGGGTCTAGGAGGGGCCTGAGATTGAGCTTTTCTAACAAGTTCCCAGGTGATGCTGCTCTGGGCCACAGTCTGAGAAGCACAGCTCCGTTGTCATTGCAGACAGGAGGGCCCTGCCTTGCTGTTTGCTGCAACTAGGGTCATTTGCTCACGTCGCTCGTCTGGGCAGTATCCCTTCAGGTCACCCACCAGAGACCTTTATATGGTCCTTCCTCGCCTTTTTGGAACATGGCTTCTAGAGGAGAGTTGCGTCTGTGATGCCCCTGAGAATTTGGGAGCTCCACTGAACTTAAGTGATGATTCCCACTCGAAGTGGGGATCCCTGTCTTTAATCCCCAGCAGGAGAGAAAGCTGACCTGTGTGTCTAATGTGTCCACCTCTTGTGGTGTCGTGGTGCCCCTTGGCCCACTCGGCTGCACCGGACAGATCACAGGATGGAGTGTTCTTAGAGTTAGGCAACTGAGCAAAAAGAGATCCTTTTCCAAACGGTGTTTTTATCCCACTTCCCATATTCTGTCAGGTGTGTAAACATCTCACCAAGGCATGCAGTGATAGAATCGTCAGTGATTTGCTATAAATAAGCGTTCCTCTGTCTTCTTATAGGCAAGGGACGTAGCACGTTGGGCTTGTCGACTGAGGACCACACTCTCTGTTTTATGTTATGTTCATTTATTTCCTGCTCAAAATCCGGGATTGTCCTCTTGTACAGACGAGGAGTTCTGAGGTTTGCCAGAGGCACATGGCTTGTCCCAGGTCACTGGGCAGGGTAGGCGGTGGAGAGAGATTCTGACCTGAGCCCTTGGTGCTCCGCAGGCAGTGCCTGTCCCAGATGTGTGTTTTAATGCCCACTCACCCTTGAGCTCAGCATTTCTGAGTTCTCTGCATTTTACCAGGTGCTACTAGGTCAGTAGTTGAGGTCAAGGTAATGTTTATGAGTCTAGGGTCCCACAGTGACAGGAAGTCCTACTTCTAGTGGAGGTAAAATCTGACCTCATGTATTTTTGTTTTGTTTTAATTGGGAAAGCAAAAGTGTCCCTCCTTTTTTCTTAAGATGACTATGTATAGACAGTGGCATTTCAAGGTAACCTCAAATGTGCAGATTCTCTGGGTAATTAAGAAAAATTCTTCTTATGTGCTGATAAGGTTGTGGGGACAAATACTGGTTTCGGGTGGCGGGGGAGGAGGAGGGAGTAGGAACAAGTCTTCTGGTTGCATGCTTGCACGGTCCAGCTCTGTAGTTTCATTTGTGGACATTTGTAGATTGTAAGGTGGCAGAACTGTTGCTCGACTCGGGTGGGACGAATGATCCCTGGCATCTGTACAGCCCTCTCCCTCCTTTAGCCCCATGTGAGGCCGGCCACGAGAATGTCCTCATTCCCATTTTACAGGAAGGGAAACTGAGGCCGAATGAGCGAACCTCAGTGGCGTATCCCGAGGCGCCCAGCTTGCAGGCTGTGTCTCCATTGCCACAGGAGATGAGCCAGTCTCCGAGTACAGGACAGGCCCTTCCGAGGTGGTGCCAGAATCACCACTTCTTCCCTGCCAGTTGTGCCTTCTGGAAGACAGCTTCGGTCTGCTCTTCCTCAGGCCTCCCAGCACTTTAGCTGTTTGACAGCACTCCCCTGTCCCTGCTTCTGGTCTGAATCCTGCCTTCTAGACCAGGCCTGGCCATCCTGCCTGCTGGGCTCAAGGACTGAGCGCGCTCAAGGACTGAGTGCGCTCCAGGCCCACTGCTCACAGTCCTGACAGCGCAGGGCGGGTTATCCAGGGCTGCGTCTGCACCCCGTGCCGGGCATGTGTCTCCTCCCCTAACCTGCCCCAGACCCCCGGTTCTCAGCAGTTCTCCAGAGTGTGTGGCCAGAATAGAGGCAGATTCAGGTGCTCGGAGCTGCGGACAGAGTGAGAGAACTTTTACTGGTGACCTCCTTTCCTTAGGGGCCAGGCGGGGTCAGCTTTAGTCCTGGGGTGACATGGCTGTTGGGGAAGGAATCGAAGCCGCTTCTTCATAGCTTCCCTTTTGGAAAGACCGCTCTCTAATTTTTGTTTTCTTTTAATTAAGCGAAGCCTAGTGTTTGGAGAAAATGTGAGCACGTCTTGTGTGCCCTCCCTCATCCCATCCTCCATCCTGTCCCCTTACAGGATAACCATCATCCCAAATCCTGGTCACCACCCACTTTCTTTTCTTTTTAATTTAGTTTTATCTCATCTATATGCAGTTTAAGAAGAAAACACATTTTTTCATTTCAACCATTTTAAACTTTATGAAAAAGGATATTGTACAGCATATGATTTGGGGGGACTAATTTTGACTGCTTTATTATTTTTTAATTAATTTATTTTTTCTTTACCCATCTATCCATCAACAGACATTTATTTATTTATTTAATTTACTTATTTGGCTGCTTCAGGTCTTAGTTGTGGCATGCGAGATCTTCATTGCGGCATGCGGGATCTTCCGTTGTGATGTGTGGGCTTCTCTAGTTGCAGCCTCCGGGTGTCTCTCTAGTTGTGGCACATGGGCTACAGGGTGCCGTGGGCTCAGTTGCTACGAGGAATGATGGGATCTTAGTTCCCCGACCAGGGAGGAAACCTGCGTCCCTTGCATTGGAAGGTGGATTCTTAACCACTGAACTACCAGGGAAGTCCCTGGACTTACTCATGTTCCTCTTGATGGGTGACTACGGAAATGCTTGTACGTGTGTGGGCGTTCCTCTTGGCTGAAATCACTGGGTTGTGGAGAATGTGAATGCCAAACTCTTCTCCAAAGCAGTTGTGTCAGTTTATAGTCCCGCTGGCAAGAAGTCGGGGATTTTGTGGATCTCCGTCCTTTGCGGCACTTGGTGTTGTCAGCACTGACTCTGCCAATTAAATGGGTATTGCATTGTAGTCTTGACCTGCATTTCAATCCCGATTATTTTTCCTTTGATAGAAAATCAGTGGGGGTTTGGATGAGAATTTCTTCATTAAGTATAGCTTCCTGGAGTGCTTCTGCCCTAAATTTTGCTGGAAAAAGCTTATTCGGTTGCTGAAGTTAATTCTAAGGGAGAAGGTACATAATGCCAACAGCTGGCCTTAGTAACATTCATATTATCAGGAATAAAAAAATGCTCTTTGTAAATACTGTCACATATAGAAAGTATTTCTGGGAGGTCTGGGTAATTGTTGGCAGGTTTTTACTTTTTTCCAGCAATGTGCTAGGAATATAAATACAGGAGATGAGGTTCTTATTCCATTGCCTGGCACTCTTAATCACATATCTGTTTGAATATTTGAATACCAATAAGGGGAATATGGTTTTGTGCTTCTTTTTTTTTTTCTCTTTTGGTTGTTAGTTCCCATTTAAACAATTTCATCCCCAGTTCTCATCTCACAGGGAACATGTGGCTATATGAAATTAGGAAAGAATTCATAAATGATGGAGAATTTTCAAAGGTTTTAGTCCCAGCAAGTCCTTACAGAGAGGCTGTTTCAAACATAAGCTTTATGCACATCAATGACAAAATTGATTTCATTAAACAAAATTCTTTTTTGTTGTATATGAGTTGCCTGCTTGGCGACATCATAAATGACATTTGTTTCCTGGGAAATGATTTCAAGCAAATCATGAAGCGAAATGTTTTGTTTTAATTTATTATTGTTCAGACTGATCAATGGGTAGGAATGGCAAGGCCAGTTAGCAAGAAAGGGCTCAGAGAAATTAGTCTGGGTCTGTAAGAAAGAAGGCTGCAGTCCAGTGAACGTTTTGAAAGTCCTGTGGCTGAGGAAGCCCGGAACATACGGTGAGCTGGGCCCACTTTGGGGTGGTGGCCAAGACATCTTGGCCTCTAGGTTGGATTGGGTACTCCTTCCTCCAGTGGGGCCAACGCTCGCAGGCAGACTTGTGGAGACGGTACTTTTTTTAAATAAATTTATTTATTTATTTAATTTACTTATTGGCTGTGCTGGGTCTTCGTTGCTGCACATGGGCTTTCTCTTGTTGCAGCAAGTGGGGGCTACTCTTCATTGTGCTGCGTGGGCTCCTCATTGTAGTGGCTTCTCTTGTTGTGGAGCATGGGCTCTAGAGCACAGGCTCAATAGTTGTGGCACACGGGCTTAGTTGCTCCACGGCATGTGGAATCTTCCCAGAGCAGGGCTCGAACCCGTTTCCCCTGCATTGGCAGGCAGATTCTTAACCACTGTGCCACCCAGGAAGTCTGAGACAGTATTTTTTTTTAATAAAGTTTTATTGGAACACAGTCATACCCATTCATTTTGTCTATGGCTGCCCTCCCCCCCACACTTTTTTTTGCCATGTGGTTTGTGAGACCTTAGTTCCCCAATCAGGGATTGCACCTGGGCCCTCGGCAGTGAAAGCACAGTCTTAACCGCTGGACCACCAGGGAATTCCCTGAGACAGTATTTTTAATATCAGTTTAGGTGATGCTTAAAGGATGGAAATGGAAAAGACCATCCAGTTGCAAAGTGTCCCTGAAAACATGAAGCTGAAGGTGTGAGTCTTCAGGTTAAGCCCCAGAAGGTGGCCTTATTGTATTGAAGTTGGCTTTAATTTGAAATATCATCCAGTGTTTCATACTGTGAAGCCAGTTAGGAGGCTGAAAAGGAATGCGCAGACTGATAATGTGTAATCATTGGTTTGAAGTCTGTTTCCTTAACATTTAGCGTGAGGGTGTTTTGAAGAGCCCCGAGTGGACTGGCAGCGTGTTTTGCAGGAGCACAGTCACACCGGTGTTCTTAGCACCGTCTAGTGACACGAGTTATAATTTCCCCCCACGACCCGCTCCTCCTCCTGACCTTCCTCTTTCTATGAATAGATGAAAACCTCTGAGTCACGCTCGCTGCCTCCTGCCTCCCTCACCCCACATCAGATGGAACCGCGGGGCCCTGCCCATCTCCTTCCTCTCATCCATCCCTCCTCCCCATCCCTAGCGCCACATCATGGCTCAGGTCTGCCTTCTGCTGAGCTGGTGTCCCAGCCTCCAGCTTCCACCCTGGACAGGACCCTGGTGTGGTGCCACCTCCCACCCCAAGGGCCCTGGATTTGCGGGTCTTCTTCAGGAATCTCTTTCGACAGTCCCATTCCCTGTGTTAGCAGTCCCCCACTTTGGGTTTCTCCCACTTGAAATATCCATAGTGGCCCCAGGCTGACCTAAGGACCACATCTTCCTCCTTTGTGAGTTTACAGGGTTCGTGTATGGACATCTCTGCAGACGGTTTTGTGCCAAAGGGACACTGTGGCCAAGTTTGGCATCTTCGTGTTCTGCATGGAGCCTAGCATGGTGCTTTGCCAGTGATACGCTCTCAGTAGCTTGGTTAGTCTGAGTGGATGAATGAATGAATGAATGAGAACTGCCTGCAATTTTATGGGGTTTCAGAAAGCAAGTATTTAGTGCTTTGCTTAATTTGTTTTCAATTTTGAAAATTTGTTTGCTGAAATAAAATTGGGAAGATGAATTGGAGGTTGCTGGCTTAGCCAGGAATGCTGGAAAAGTGATAGGTGTGAAATGCAGATTATCTGGATATATGATGTTGACAGATTTGAATGTGTTGAAATAGGCTCCTCCATGAACCAGTAGCCTGTATCTGTGGTCCTCATTTGTATTTCCACAGGGTTACAAGGGTTTGTGCATGTCGTCTGTGTGTACCTAGTATGATCTGTTGCAGTGACTGGAGGAGTGAGGAGTAAAGCTTTTAAAAGGGCTTTTCACAATCCCAGAGCTCTTTAAACTTGTTTCATGTGCACCTGACAGTTTGTTTTGCACGTATTATATGTGCAGGACCCTGTGGGAAGCAGTCTGTGTATCAGAGGCGAGGTCTCTGCCCTAAAATGTTAGATCCAGCTGGATTACGGGCTCTCACATCTATGGGGTTCTCTGCGGTGTCAGAGAAATTTCCGGTTCACACTTGTGGTGAGGAGTGCAGCCTCTTCCTTATTGTCCTGTTAAATGGCGGAAGAAGTGGGAACTCGTGGGCAGCACCAGGCTGCGGACTCAGCCCGTGCTAAGGTGCCCACCCACCTCACATCGGGGAGACTCCTCTCTGGGGTCCTGTGTCAGGGTCTCCAAGGCTAACCGGTTTGGTGAGCGGCTGGGAGGACTCCCAGCACTGGGCCCGAGGTGTCCCCGCAGCCAGCTTCATCCCAGTGAAGGGAAGCAAAGCACAATCAGACAGGGAAGAGGGGCACCGGCTGCCAGGGCCCTTTCCCAGTGAAGTCACGCAGGACACGCTAATTCCTCCAGCAGCTGTTGCGACACACCTGTGAAAGGTTGCCAAGCAGGGATGCTCGGTAGAGAGTCAGCGCCCACGGGTTTTACTGGGGGCTGGTCACGTGGGTGCCCTCTGCCTGGCATGGTTCCGGAGTCCATGCTCCCAGAAGAAAAGCAGTGTGCAGCATGGAACACATTGTTTGCACAAGCAGTTTGGATGCAGTCAGCCAACCTTACCAGTTAGGGGAACCCCGACGTGTTGCGGGGCTCCCCAAATCCAGACTCTTAGGGCCAGCCTTGGACACAGGCCTTTCAAAGGATGAGCGGTCTCAGGCTCCCCTCCTTTCTCCCTGCAGACGTCAGCGATGTCAGTCGGGCAGGACCGACGCTCGCTGTGGTTCAGGGACAGCAAGTGCTTACACTTGGCTCTGAGATGAGCGTGGCTTCCCGTGTCCTGCCAGGCTTACAGCGTGTCTCACACACCTCGTGGTCCACTGCTCTGTGTGCTGAGGGCCTTCTCTGTGGAGCCTCCGCCCACATGGTTGGCCCTTGATAGCTTCACCGTCCTCCACCTTCCCTGAGACCCTTTGGGGCTCCGGTTTGCACAGGATAAGGACCTCCTTATAAGGAGTGCGACATGGACCTCTTTCCTTCGCAGGACCTTCCCTTTTGTGCCTTTGGTGGAATGTCTGGTGTGAATTCCTCAGCTCCTGCTGACCCTCGTACCTCCTTCGGGGAGGGTCTGTTAATCCAAGATCGGGCCAGCGAGCAGCGTTGTGACAGCAAACGTACAGCAGCTTTGGTCATATCATTCATTGAGGGCAACAATATACAAGGCAGTGTGGGAGACAAGCGCATGTACCATCGTCAAACCACCGGGTGGAGGAGGAGGAGCGAAGCCTGCATCCCTCCTGGCTGGTCAGTAAGAGGCCTCCCAAGGGGCTGGGTATTCAAGCCTGCAGCTTTCACGCCTCCTGTAGTCTCCCGGGATGCAGTTGGCAAACGGTGTCGATCAAGAAAGACAGGTTTGTGAAAAGGACATGAGGTTCCTTAAACCAAGATCAATATCTGCTTATCCCAGAGGGCAAGAAATACGGAGGAAATGGGCCTGAGGAAATGGGCCTGTTTCCTGGGCGACTGCTCTGGATACTGACATGCCGAGCGGAGGAAATGGTAGGAGACGCCCCTGAACTACACTGAAATTGGCAGCTTCATGTGTGGTGAGTCACGTACCAGGTGTCACCACACAGACGTGGCTTTAAGAGGCTCCCTTCGTGATCACACACACGAAGCAAAATGTCAGTGAGTTTTAGGGTCATGCTGGGTGCTGTATGCTTTTCTTCTTTTATGGGCAACTCTTTCCTGTGTCTGTTTCCGTTTTTAAGAGTTCCCAGAGTTCTGATCACTCAGCTTCACTCCCCTCGGCACCTTGTCACATGCTCGGCCGCAGCTCTGTACCTTGAATGCTGATTTAACAGTCTCGACTCACCATTTGATCTGCGTTGCTGGGCTGTCGCCAAAACCAAGAAGAGGGCAGATGGCATTGCTGCGCTTGCATTGGAATCTGCCAGGTCGTGTGGTCCTTTGAAGCAGCAGTCGGTGCTGTCTTCCGAAAATATGAATTACAGTCTGTGGCTTCCCTGGGCTCACCGCTCACTGCCCTTCCCCTCAGGTCCCGCCACCCCCAGTCCTCTAGCCTTGACTCTTCTTCTGCCCAACTTGCCTTATTCCCTCTCTGCAAACCACATGCCTTTCTCTCACTCTCCCCTCCAGACCTCTGCACCTGCCACCCCCTGCAGCCAGGAGAGCGCTCCCCATTGCTGCAGACATCCTAATTCCAGGTCACCTCAGCCTGGACCTGCCTGAATTCCCCTGCCGTGAGCTGGGCTGGCAGCACCATCCTCCCTCTTTGTGTGCTGTGTCATTTGGCTGTGTCCCCCTGTTAGCGGGGTGTTGGTTCGTCTCCTCCCCATCAGAGCGTGGGGCTTTGTCTTCTCCCTGCAGTGTCCTCTGGGGTGCTGGGCATAGTGCCTTGTATTTGTAGATTCTCAAATTTCAGTGAAGCTTTTTTTTGCTAGAAGATACTTTATAATTTTAATCTTTCTGCATGTTGTAAGGACCCAATATGCAGCTTGGACTATTGCAGTAGATGGAAGTGGGGGTGAGGGGTGTCCCTGAATCGCCAGGAGAATGGAGTGACCATGGGGGCTGCACATGGCCCAGCTCTGCAGCTCCTTCTCTGAGGCTTATCCTGATGTGATGATATAGAGCTCACTATATTCATTTACATTTAAAACTCTTTGTTATAAAGAATTTAAAACACATATGACTAGACAATAGTATAATGAACCCCCATGTACCCATTATCCAGTTTCAACAATTATTAGCTTCCTGGCCAATCTCACTTCATGTCAGCGCCCCCGTCCCACACCATTTTGAAATGAACCGCGAGTATCACACATCAGCTGTAAATACTGCAGTATGTATCTCTAAAGGATAAGGACTCTAAAAAGCATATTCACAACACCATTGTTACAACGAAAACAAATTAGCAGTAATTCCTTATCATCATCAAATATCCAGTGTTCAAAGTTTCAGTGGTCTCAAATGTCATACATTTTTTTTCATAAATGGCTTTTTGATACGTTTGTTTGTATCAGGACCTGAGTCAGGTCTACCTATAGAAAGTCTCGCAGTCCAGGTTGTGCTGACTGCATCCTCTTGGTATAGGTTCACATGTTCCTATATCCTCTGTATTTCCTTAATTTGGTGGATGGGTCTAGAAGCTTGATCAGGTGGTGATATGTCCCTCCATCAGGAGCTCACAGTGTCCGGTGGCTTCTCGGTCTGTGACATTAGCAGGTGGTAACAATCAGTCTTAGATTAACCTAATTCCATCATCCTTCCTCATTTATCAGCAGGAATACTTCTGTAAAGAGAAACGTACCCTCACCTGCTACTTGTTGGTTACGCAGGGTTACAGTTCAGCGGGAGGCAGAGTATGTACTGTGTCAGCCCACTGCCAGGCAGTCCTTAATGATGCTTGTGTCATCTGGCCTTGTCTTTGCTTAGTGGGGGCGTCTTCAGTTGACTCCCCCTACAGCTCCTGAGTCCTCTGGAAAGGACCCCGATGGTACTGACAGCGTCCCATGTCCGGCTTGAAAAGGTGTTCCAGGCTCTTCTTGAACTTGTCGTGGCTCAGCCCTGGAGTCAGCTGTTTCTGACTCTACTCCAGCTGGGAGCCTGGCTGGTGCTAGGATGAGGCATATGGAAACAGGAATTGGCCTTGCTTTGTATTTTTTTTTTAATATATGGAAATTCTTTTTAAAAAAATTAATTTATTGGCTGCATTGGGTCTTCTTTGCTGCACACAGGCTTTCTCTAGTTGCGGCAAACAGGGTCTGCTCTTCATTGTGGTGCATGTGCTTCTTATTGCGGTGGCTTCTCTTGTTGTGGAGCACAGGCTCTAGGCTTGTGGGCTTCAGTAGTTGTGGCACACGGGCTCAATAGTTGTGGCTTGCGGACTCTAAAGCACAGGCTCAGTAGTTGTGGCACATGAGCTTAGTTGTTCCACGGCATGTGGAATCATCCTAGACCAGAGCTTGAACCTGTGTCCCCTGCACTGGCAGGTGGATTTTTAATCACCAGGGAAGTCCCAACACTAGCCTGCTTTGACTTGCAGGAATCTTGTGTGTGTGTGTGTGTGTGTGTGTGTGTACACCATTTTAAAGTCTTTGTTGAATTTGTTACAGTATTGCTTCTGCTTCATGTTTTGGCCTTTTGGCCAGGAGGCATGTGGGATCTTAGCTCCCCAACCAGGGCTCGAACCCTTACCCCCTGCTTTGGAAGGCGAAGTCTTAACCTCTGGACCAACAGGGAAGTCCCATGCAGGAATCTTTGAAAAGAGGGGAGACAGAGGTATGGAACCTCACTGTTCTGTTTGCCCCAGGTCCTCATGAACTGGGCAGAGGGCTGTCCTATTTGTATTTAAGGTCTTTGGTTCATCAAAGAAAAATTCAGTGCATGAGATGAAAATTGTCGCGGACACCGTACCCTGTATTTCCCCCCTCTTCTAGCTTAGATTTTAATAATGACTCCATTTGAATAGTGCTTAATGTGGTATAAGGTGCTTATGCATATGTCATACCATTTGATGACAACCCAGGGAGGAAGGTGGTTATCATGTCCTGGTGACAATTGAGAAAGCCAGGGTTTGTCCCACTACAGTGGCTTCGCTTAGTGGGTGGCTGAGCTGAAATCTGAACTTTCTGGAATTCCACACCACTGAAGCCTGTCCTCTTAGTGTCAGAGGCTCTGACTGTCTTCCCACCCAAACAAGCCATCCCTCCAGCTCTCCCCAGTGTAGACACTTCCCTGGTCCACTTGGAGACCTGTGAGTGGGCAGTCTCCCCCGTGAAGGGATGGTTGGGTGACCCTTGCCCCCTCTTGGTTCCCCACCTGTTACGTTCATTCAGGAGATACCCTGTCTGGCCCTCCTGTCTTCAGGGTTGGGCCCTGCACGTGACCACAGAGCAGGAGTGCTGGCTCTGGAGGCCTCACGAGAAGGTAGTCTCGTCCCTTTGTGATCTGGTACTTGCTAAACACCAAAACCGTTGGCAAGGTCAGCTGCCCACGCGCACTTGGCTAATCCGGTATCTACTGCTGCGTAACTCTGAGGCCTAAAACAACAGTGGCTTTTATTATTGCTCACAGTTTCTGTCAGTTGAGAATTCAGAAAGGGCTTGGCTGGGCGGTTCTGGCTCGGGCCCTCTCTTAGGGCTGCAGTCAGCTGGCAGCTGGGGTTGGAACGGCAGGTTCTGGAGCACCTGGAGGCTGGCCGAGCATGTCTCTCTCTCAATCCACGGAGCCTCAGGGCTTCTTCTTGTGCTCTGTCCTCATGGCTGGTTTGGGCTTCCTTACTGCACGGTGGCTTCAGAGCAGCCAGACTACTTCCCTGGAGGCAAGCTTCCGTCAGAGGGAGCGTCCCAAGAGAACAGGGCAGACGTGCACGGACCAGACTTGATCCAGAGACTACGTTTTCAGCAGTACTGCTTTGATCACTGGACCCAGAATTGAGCTAAACGGGGCTTCTTAGTAATTTTTATCCTTCAGATCAATAATATGGGACATATCGAGCCCAGGAATTAAGTCTACAATTGTCTTGATTTCTTAGGGTTTTTGGTTGCAAGTAGTAAAAGCCTTCCAGAGCAACTAGAGTGGTGTGTGTGTGCGTGTGTGTCTAAAAAAGCTTTCTTGTGAGACCACAGGATGGTTTCACAAAGCCTGCCTGGCAGCTTGCACACTTCTCTCATGTCTGATGTCTGCTTTACTTTTTATTTTCCTCTCTGTAGTCCAGTCTGTTTTGTTTTGCTCCTTGGACCACGTGGCAGAAGGTAACTGCTGCCCACAGCTCCTGATTTCATGAGTTACAGGTCTAACCATCAGTACAGCAGAGGCTATCAAACTACCTGAGCCCAGTTTCTGTGAAGGAAAATTGGATCAGCTTCATTTTGGTCAAGTGTAATCAGCTGGAGTCTGGGAAGAGGTCTGGGTCAAAAATGATGGCCCAGGCCCAGGCCACCTGGAAGTGGGGCTGGGGGGCAGTTGCAAGTAGGCTTGTCAGATTTAGCAAATAAAAATATAGGATACCCAGTGAAATTTGAATTTCAGATAAATATCATATAAATTTCAGAATAAATAAATAAAATTTCAGTATAGGTGTATGCCATACAATATTTGGGATATACTTATACTAAAAATTATTTGTTGTTTATCTAAAATTCAGATTTAACTGGGCCTCCTATATTTTTTAAAAAATTATTTGTAGTTTATCTAAAATTCAGATTTAACTGGGCCTCCTGTATTTTTTTAATTGCACTATATATGTTAGCTTAGCACTTTTGTTTTCATTGTGCATTTTATCTGGCAACCGTATTCTGAGAGAAGGACTAGGCAAATGCCACATAATGTCTGCTACAGCCCTTCTTTGCCTGTTCAGCAGCTGTCAACAATGTAATCTTTTTTAAATCTATTTAATTTTAATTAATTAGTTAATTAACTTTTTATTTGTTGGCTGCGTTGGGTCTTTGTTGCTGTGCACGGGCTTTCTCTAGTTGTGGTGAGTAGGGGCTACTCTTCATTGCGGTACATGGGCCGCTTATTGTGGTGGCTTTTCTTGTTGCGTAGCACAGGCTCTAGGTGTGCAGGCTTCAGTAGTTGTGGCACGTGGGCTCAGTAGTTGTGGCATGTGGGCTCAGTAGTTGTGGCTCGTGGGCTCTAGAGTGCAGGCTCAGTTGTTGTGTTGCTCGGGCTTAGTTACTCCGTGGCATGTGGGATCTTTGCAGACCAGGGCTCGAACCTGTGTCCCCTGCATTGGCAGGTGGATTCTTAACAGCTGCACCACCAGGGAAGCCCAACAGAGTGATCTTAAATATGTATCCTTAGGGGGCTTTGTTTCTCATAGTAACACTTATCACATTTAATGTATGCCAGGCCCTGTGCTAAGGGCTTTTCATGGATTATTTCATTTTATCCTCTGGACAAGCCTAGGAATTGTAGGTTCTGTTATTATTGTCCCTATTTTACAGACGGAGAAATGAGTCTAGAGAGGTTAAAAAGACTTGAAGATTTCACGGCAAGTGGCATAGCCAGATTCAGGTCGAGGCCAAGCTAAGTCCAGAGCAGT
This sequence comes from Hippopotamus amphibius kiboko, assembly GCF_030028045.1. Taxonomy (NCBI): domain Eukaryota; kingdom Metazoa; phylum Chordata; class Mammalia; order Artiodactyla; family Hippopotamidae; genus Hippopotamus; species Hippopotamus amphibius. Next base: position 3,978,045 of record NC_080193.1, on the reverse strand, counting down.
TATTCTTAGTTACTACACTGTCCTGATCCCTTTTCCCCCCAGAAGTTTTGAAAATAGATGTGTTTGAATTAGAGGTCCATCTAATTTGCTCTTTGTCTGTTCTAAGGATCCAGCTGCTGTCTAGCTGCTGGATAGAAAGTGGGAGAAACACATGCAAGTGTCTGCTAGGACTCCTCCTGGGTCCCAGGCGTTCTCTCAGTCCCACATTGTCCAATTGTTAAGTGTTGTATTCAGATGTTTCCATCAGATCACGTATAGAACCACATCTTTCGTAATCAGAGTCTAGCCATTGCTGGATTTGACCATCTCTAGGCTGTAAGTATAGTGGGGAATCAAGCCCGCCCCCACCCCTGCTGCCTTTTTTGGTATATGTGCTGCCGAAGCGGGCACACCTGCTCCCTTTTTTGGTCATTAATTAGCAGTGTAATTTTAAAAATTTTGGTAAAAAACACATAACATAAAATTTACCGTTTTAACCAATTTTAAGTGTACAGTTCAATAGTGTTAAGTATATTCACATTGTTGTGAGACAGAGCTTATAAAAATGAAACTTTTTATTTGAAAAGATGAAACTCTTCACCCTTTAAGCAGCTCCCCTTCCCCCCCCCGCCCCCGCCCCAGCCCTTGGTAACCATTATTCTACTTTCTGTTTCTATGAATTTGACTACTTTAGATACCTCATAAAAGTGGAATCATGCAGTATTTGTCATTTTGTGACTGGCTTAGTTCACTTAGCGTCATTTCCTCAGGTTCATCCATGCTGTAGCATGTGACAGGATTTCCTTGCCTTTTTTTTAAAATAAATTTATTCATTTATTTATTGGTTGCATTGGGGCTTTGTTGCTGCGGATGGGCCTTCTCTAGTTGTGGCAAGCGAGGGCTCCTCTTTGTTACGGTTCGGGGGCTTCTCATTGTGGTGGCTTCTCTTGTTGTGGAGCATGGGCTCTAGGTGCATGGGCTTCAGTATCTGCGGTGCGTGGGCTCAGTAGTTGTGGCACACGGGCTTAGTTGCTCTTCAGCATGTGGGATCTTCCCAGACCAAGGATCGAAGCCGTGTCCCCTGCATTGGTAGGTGGATTCTTAACCACTGCGCCACCAGGGAAGTCTCTTCCTTGCTTTTTAAGGCTGAGTAATATTCCATTGCACGTATAGACCACATTTTGCTTATCAATTCATCTGTTAGTGGACCTTTGGGTTGCTTCCACCTCTTGGCTGCTGTGAATAGAACATGGGTGTGCATCTCTTGAGACCCTGATTTCAATTCTTTTGGATCTGTCTCCAGAAGTGGGATTGCTGGGTCATATGGCAGTTCTATTTTTAACTTTTTGAGAACCTGCCATACTTTGTCCATCACGGTGGCACCATTTTACAATCCTACCGACTATGTACAGAAGTTCCAATTTCTTCATATCCTTGCCAACACTTGTTATTTTCTGTTGTTTTTTTTAAATGGTAGTCATCCTAGTGAGTGTGAGGTGATATCTGCTTGTGATTTTGATTTGCATTTCTCTGATGATTAGGGATGTTGAGCACATTTTCATGTGCTTGTTGGCCACTTGTATATCATCTTTAGAGAAATGTCTCTTCAAGTCATGTGTCCATTTTTTAATCTACTTGAATTTTTTGTTGTTGAATTGTAGGAGTTCTCCATATATTCTCATTATTAATCCTTTATCATATATATGATTTGCAAATATTTTTCTCCCAATCCATAGGTTGCCTTTTTACTCTTTTGATTGTGTCCTTTGATGTGCAAAAATTTAGAATTTGACGTAGTCCCAATTGCCAAGTCTAGGGTCTTGAAGATTTTCCTCTGTTTTCTTCTAGGAGTTGTATACTTTTAGGTCTTAACATTTAGGTCTTTAATCCATTTTGAGTTAATTTTTGTATATGGTATAAGTTAAGGGTCCAATTTCATTAATTTGCATGTGAATATCAAGTTTTCCCAGCACCATTTGTTGAAGAGAACGGTCCTTTCCCCGTTGAGTGGTCTTGGCACCCTTGTCAAAGATCATTTGACCATATATGTGAAGGTAAAAACATGGCTCCACCCTCCAGCTGCAGCTCTGTCATCTGGGACCTCTAAGGTCCCGTCTCACATCTCTAGGCTTGTGACTAGCTGTAGAGCCCTCTACTCACAGAGAGCGTGTGTGTGATAGCCTAAGAGGAGATAGGTAGAGATCAAGAGCAGACACTTAGGTTACCAACAAGACTGCTGACAGGCCTCTGCGTTTTGACACTAGACCTTCTTTCCTACCTTCCCTTCATCCCACACCTGTACAACCCACTCACCCTCAGGCCCGGCCTCGCCTTTGCCTCTCCAGGATCATCTCACCTCTTCCTCCAGGGTCACACTCCGTTGACAGTGGGCTCTGTGACCACCCTGACAGGAGCAGGAGTTAGAACTGGGTCCTCAGCTCACTTTCCTCCTGGATTAGGCAGCTCCAAAACAAATCACCCCCAAACCCAGAGCTTTAAAGCAAGGGGGGAAGGGTTACTCTTGTGTATCCGCAGGTGGCCAGGGCAGCTCGACCTCAGGCAGCGGCACCCGGGACCCTCCTCCGCCTTGGACAAGTGGGCTGAGGGAGCCATGCAGCCTCACTCCTGTCCACACTGCGCTGGCCACATCCAGGCACACAGCCCCACCCAGTGTCAGTGGGTGGAACACACCCCCTTCCCACTCCAGTGGGTGATCCTGCAAAGCCCCGTGGCAAAGGGTGTGGACTTGTAGGGGTAATTCAGGGAGGGTGTTAAGAATTGGGAAAAACGCTTCAGTCTGTCGCAGCCTCTAACCTTCCTTCCACACTCTTCCTCTGTCAGGTGAGAGGGCTGGGCTGGGGGAGTTCTGGGGTTCCTTCCAGCCCCAGCTTCCTGACCACGAAGAAAGGGAGGAGAGGTGAGATATGAAAAATGATTTATGCCTGGCACTGGGCTTGGCACATCAAGGGGCTCAGGTCTGTTGACTCAAGGGCTTGGAGGTCAGAGTCCAGACGGCCTGCAGCTGGTGGCTGAGCTGGTAGAGAAGGAATGGGGGTGCTTCTGCTGGGCCCCCTGTGCTCTCTGGTCTTCCTGCTCCTGGGGACACAGGCCTGTGGGAGCCCTTTGGAGTTACAGTGGCAGCATCCAGGTGCCTGTCTCCCTTTTTCCTGCTGTTGGTAATGGATGTGGTCCGGGGATGCTGAGGCCCCTGCTCCTGAGCCCAGGGCAGCATGGGAACGGAGCTAATGGTGTTTCCAGGTCCCAGTCTTGGGGGACTTGCAAGCAGGCTGAGTGAGGACACCGCCCTGTGCTGAGTTGTTCATGTCCTTGAATTTTCCATTTTTAGAAAATTTAATTATTTTGCCAGATGCAGGCACAGAAGTGATTTTCTTCCTCTGAGTCCCACAGTTCTCCTAAATTTAAGTTTATTTTGCCCGTCAGTTTACTGAGTCCTTGCCTTCTGGAGGTGGGATTATGGCATTTTAGCCTCTGAGCAGATTCCTGTGGTGCCTGCTCTCCCACCTGAGTCACCTTCACCACTTGCTGTTGCAGCCTTCTCGACCACGAAGGCTTCAGGCTGCAGCCCTCCTGCTTCCCCTCCCCTTTTGGCCCTAGTTTGTACTCGGTGGCGATATGTCAGCTGTTTGAGGGTAGGACCAGTAGATCATATTTTATCTGTTTCCTCCTAGAAGGCCCATCGCACATTAGATCTGTGTTCGGTAACTCTTAGCCGGCCACACACTGCACAGACCTGTCATCAGTGCCTGAGAAGCTAGTGGTGGGAGAATGTCTAGGTAGGAAAGGAACTTGAAGGTCATCTGGTCCAACCATCTGTCTGTTCGCTGACTTCTTCCTATAGCATTTCTGCCCCCTCAGCACCAGCCTTGAGCAAACCTCTCAGGTGACAGAGAATAAACCTTCATCTCCCAAGACAAACTGGTATCCCTTAGATAACTCTGAGTGTTAGAAAAGTCTTTCTCTGTTGGTCTGAGATGGGTTTCCAGGCAGCATCTGTCCTTATTGGGGTGTTTCTCTGTCCTGAACAACTGGACTTATCCCTTCCACTTGGCCACACTCTTCATCTTCAGAGGGGCTGGCTCAGTGTCCCTGTGTATTATCTTTTCTTTTTCTTTCGCCCTCCCTCCCTCCCTCCCTCCCTCCCTTCCTTCCTTCCTTCCTTTCTCTGCATTGGGTCTTCGTTGCTGCATGTGGGCTTTTCTCTAGTTGTACCAAATCCTGGCTTCTCTTGTTGCGGAGCACGGGCACTAGGTGCGTGGGGTTCAGTAGTTGTGGCGCATGGGCTCAGTAGTTGCGGCACATGGGCTTAGTTGCTCCGCGGCATGTGGAATCTTCCTGGACCAGGGATTGAACCCGTGTCCCCTGCATCGGCAGGCGGATTCTTAACCACTGCGCCACCAGGGAAGTCCCTGTTTTATCCATTGCTGCGTGACAGATCACACAACGTTTAGTGGCTTAAAACAATAATAAACAACTCACCATTGCCATGGGTCAGGAATGCATGAGCGGTGGTTAGCTGGGGGGATCTGGCTGGGGATTGTCTCATGAGGGCAACGCTCATCTGGAGGCTTGACTGGGCCTGGAGGCTCCACTTCCAGGGCAGCTCCCTTGCTCGCCAGGCAAAGTGGTGCTGGGTGTTGACAGGAGGCCTCCGTTTCTAGCTCTGTGGACCCGTCCAAAGTGTCCTCACAGTATGGCAGCAGGCTTTCCCCAGGGGGAATGATCCGAGAGAGCAGGCGGGGACTACAATGCCTTTTCTGAGCTACCCTTGACGTCACACTCTGCCGTTTCCACTGTATCCTCTTCGTTACACACATCAGCCCTGCCCAGTGTGAGAGGAAGGCTCCAAACCTCTGGGACCTTCACTTTCCTCATCTGTAAACAGCCCTACTTGGCTGTCTGAAATAACCCATGAAGAAGCATTTGGTAAACTCGTAAGCAAAGGGGATGTTCCGAACAGAAGGGTTCTGCTAGCAGTGAATGCTTAATGAGTGAAAACCTCCTGTTGAACCCCACGCTCCTGTTCAACCGGTCCAGTCAAGGAAAGCGGGGCTGGATTTGCCAGAGGATGAAGAAGGCATGCCTGAGGGCTCTTTTGGGGGTAGCCACGCTGTGGACTGCTCTTCTGGAGCGGAGGAACCGTGTCGTGGGGAGACCTGTCTGCTGACAGGGCCCTTCCCTCGTTCAGTCCAAATGTCGGAGGGGAGACAGGAGGCCACACGCTCTTGCTGGATGCTATGGGGGCCCGGGAGAGAGGCTGTCCCACGCAGGCCCCGACCTCATCTGTCTTGCTCACTGATCTGACCCCGGGCCTGGCTTGCCATGTTGACTGAACAAAAGAATGAACGTGCCCCACAGGGGCGATGGTTGTTTTAAACTCGGCCTCTGTTTGGGAGTCTGTGACTGTGCTGTGGAGACTTCAGTTTTGCAGGCTGCTGTCACGGTTTGACAGGAGTTGAGCTGCTATTTCTGCTTCCATTGAAGCTTGGTGGGCGTCACTTTTATGTAAGATTATTTCATCTAATATTAACATCAGTGCCTATAATACCAGAGGCCATGAAGAGAAGAACTCGAATTCCTGAATAAATCACATCTCACCATCATCAGCTCTATAAACTCATATTGTAATATGTGCACTTAAATTTGTAATTGGGAACTTCCCTGATGGTTCAGTGGTTAAGAATCTGCCTGCCAGTGCAGGGAACATGGGTTCGATCCCTGGTCCAGGGAGATCGCACATGCTGCGGAGCAACTAAGCCCATGCACCACAACTATGAAGCCCGTGCACCTAGAGCCCGTGCTTTGCAACAAGAGAAGCCACCGCAATGAGAAGCCTGTGCACCACAACAAAGAGTAGGCCCCGCTCGCTGCAGTTAGAGAAGGCCCACGCACAGCAATGAAGACCCAATGCAGCCAATATATAAATAAATTTTAAAAATAAATTTGTAATTGTCCTTAGTGTGTTAAATTTTGACTTCAGTGTCTCCTTAACTGACCTCTAATCCCCGACATTTCAGTCTTTCTCTTGTCTTGGTAACTGATTTTCTTTTTCAGAGCCTCCTTTGCTTGGTGTAGCATTTTTGGGGGGTATGCTTAGTGCTGCTGAATTTTTAAGCTCACATATCATTTGTAAAAGGAAGAATCTAGGTTGCTGGGACATCCTGTAGATTGTGGCTGCAGCTACAGAGATTGTGTGATGATTTAAAAAATCAAATCCTTTCAAGTATCCTGAATTATTCCATGTAGACTCAAGACTGTCCTCAAAATAGATCCCGCCCTGTGCCCTAGGGACCCGTCATCTCCTTCCTTCTATTCCTGAGACACTCAGTTCACAGCCTCATTCTTGTGCTGCCTCACGGGGACTTGTCACCAAAGTCCTTCAGTGCTGCTGCTGGCTGTCACTATACATGGGGAAGAACTTAAAATGCGAGAGATTTTTAATGGATTGTATTTTTTACTATGGAAATTTTCAAACGCATAAAAGTAGGTGATGGCCCATCAGCCAGTGTCAGCAAGTCTCACCGTAAGGTCAGCCTAAGGCCTCCCCACCCTCAGTTAACTTGAAGTAAGTCCCAGACATCTTTTACATAATTCTAAGAATAAAGTTTAAAAATAATTTTAATAGTAATGAATATTTGTAAATATTTCATTATGTATCTCTTTAGAGATTAACGTTTCTTAAAAATTAATCTAAATGGCATTAACATGCCTAAAAATTTAACAGTAATTCCTTAAAATTATCAAATATCCAGTCAATATTAGAATTTCCCCATTGATTTCTCTTTAATTAAAAAAATTTTGTAGGCACTCAATAGATATTTATTGAATGAAACTTTCTTTAAATTCTGTAGTGCTTTGCAATTTTCAAAAGTTTCACACACGTGATTTCATATAATCCCGTAATAAAATTTCCCCATTGGTTTAACATTTTTTTACAGTATCCAGAAATCAGGATCCAAATAGAGTCCATTCATGGCAATAGTTGATGTTTCTCCTCAGGTTTTTTAAAATAAACTTTTTGTTTTGAAATAATTTCAAACTTAGAGGAAAGTTATAAAAGAACTCCTATGTACCCACCCTTCAGAGCTTCCGATTATGAGTATACTACATTTTCCTTGTCATTCTCTCTATGTTACATTTATGCATTATTACTTCTTAACTCTTTAAGAGTATGTTTCAGACATGATGCCCGTGATCACTTAATACATCAGTGCGTATTCCTAAAACAAGGACTTTCTCCTATATATTCACAGTGAAAACATGGATACAGTGCCACCATCCAATCCATGGACCCCATTCATATTTTTCCCGTTGTCCATATAATGTCCTTTTGAGGTAGACGATCCACTCCAGGATCTGAGATTGCATTTGGTTTTCGTGTCTTGTCACTTCAGTTTCCATCTGGAGAGTCTTCCATTTTCCCCTTGTCTTTCATGACCTGGACATTTTTTTTTTTTTTTTTTACTGAATTACATTGGGTTTATTTCATCCTAACACAGCCATTAAAATGCAGAGCTCTGCTGTGCTTTCTAAACACAAATAGTGGGAGAGCTTTGAAATTCCCAGTGGATTTATCAGGAAGAACACTTATACCTCTCTTTATCCATTTATTACTTTTTGGAAGCCAAGGAGCAAAGAGATAAGGAACGATGAACTGATCAGTCGTGTCCGATGTTACCATGAGTGTAAGTAAGAAACGGGAGGAGAAGGTTCGCCAGCTAAGGAACCCCGCTAGTTTCTGGCGGGAGCAGGTGCAGGTCGGCTGAGTTCCTGGAGGAAAACCCACATGGCAAATGTGGGGGCAGTTCTTTAACTGTCTGCGTGTGCCGTGGTCGCTTTCTCTAACAGACAGTGCGTGTTTTCTTTATTGGTTTATAGCAGGTCTTTCCTTCACTGGACCTGGACATTTTTGATGAATTCAGGCCAGTTACTCTGTAGAATGTGCCTCAATTTTGGATAGCCCAGGGTTCCCTTATGTGTAGGTTCAAGTCCTGCACTGGTGGCAGGACTACCACAGGATGCATACTGTGTCCTTCACAGTGCGTCACATCGGGAGGCACATGATGCTGACTTGTCCCACTACTGGCAGTCGTCATTTGGTTAAGATGGTGTTTGCCAGGTTTCTCCACTGTAAAGTTAATTTTATAATTACTAATCAATGACTAATTAGAAAGTATTTTTATGGGGAGACGCCTTGGGGCTCTGTAAAACCCTGTTTGTCAACAAATCTCTCCGTTGATTTTTAACACCCTTTGGGGATTCTTGCCTGAATCAGTTATTATCTTGATGGTTGCCAATTGGTGATTTTCTAATAACATCATTCCTTCTGTTTTTATTAGTAGGCATTATGCTATAAAGAAGAGCTTTTTTTTTTTTTAAAAAGAAGAGCTTTTAATTTATCTATTCATTTATTTATATCAGTGTGAGCTCATGGATTTCTAGATTATCTAATGGGTTGTTACCTGTAATTATTATTTATTTTGACACTCAAATTGTCCCAGTTTCGGGTAAAAGGAGTCCTTTTAAACTGGCTCCTGTGTCCTTTTGACATTCCCCATTTGAACACCTCCTTCGTTTTTTGTTCAGCAGAATGATCCTGGTTTATCTTGTACTGGAATCTGCTATTTCTCCAACGAGCCCTGGTTCCTTTTAATGGAAAATGGTATCTAGAAGCCAAACACTGGGCGCTAGGTGTCGTTGTCATTGGGACATTAGTGCTTCCAGGCTCTCGTTGTGGATAGAGAGAGTTTTTTCTTACCTTCCTCTTCCATGTTTCCAACTTCAGACTCTGACAGTAAGAGATCTGGCTCCCATTATTCTCAATATATTTACTTATTTGCTCAGTCCCTTGTGTGAAAAGACCCTCCTGGTCACACTCACCAAATCCCCTCTGTTCCTGCACAACCAGTCGTGCTGCTGAGTTATCTTGATCTTGATATTGCTGATCTTGGTGGTGTTGGCCAAACCCCTCTGCCACAGGACCTGGCTGCACTGTCTTAATCCCCACAGCTTAGTACCTCCTGGGAAAGGGGAAGGGGCTCCCCAATCTCTCTCTCTTTTTTAAAAATTAATTAATTGGCTGCATTGCGTCTTCATTGCTGTGCGCGGGCCTTCTGTAGTTGCAGAGAGCGGGGCTACTCTTTGTTGTGGTGCACAAGGCCTCTCATTGCAGTGGCTTCTCTTGTTGTAGAGCACGGGCTCTAGGCATGCAGAGCATGGGCTCATTAGTTGTGGCTCGCAGGCTCTAGAGTGCAGGCTCAGTAGTTGTAGCGCACGGGCTTCGTTGCTCCGCAGCATGTGGGATCTTCCCAGACCCGGGATTGAACCTGTGTACCCTGCATTGGCAGGCGGATTCTTAACCACTGTGTTACCAGGGAAGCCCTCCCCAGTCTCTCTTGATTTATGGGTTCTTCTTCTTTCTTTTTTCCCTCTTGCAGTTTACTTGTTGAAGAAACTGGGTCATTTGTCCTGTAATTTCCTACAAACTGGATTTTGCTACTTGCGTCTCCATAAGGTTGTTTATCATACAGTGGAATTGTTGGGTCATGTGGTCACTCTATAATCATAGTGTTTTTGAGTATGTTTCTTTGGATAACTTTTTTAGTGATTCCTCTATATATTACATTATATATACATAACTTATCACGGTCTACTGGTGTCATTTTACCAGTTTTAGTGAAGTATAGAATCCTTACCTCCTTGTAAGTTCCTTTACACTCCCCTGTTTACAGTATAATTGTCTTAAATATTTCCTCTACACACATGTGGAACCACATCAGGCAGTGTTTTAATTTTTGCTTCAACCATTAAAACATTCATCCATTTTCTACTCGACAAGACCTTTTTAGTCTAAACCTGAGATCTAAAGCATTTGTGTAATATTCTGTGACAGGCTCTCCACTTAGTCTGAAGAACCACCTTAGATGTCGCTGAGTCATTCATGATATTTGGATATTTTGGTGGAACCACAAAGAGCATCTAATGGATTTTCAGTGAGTGATGTTGACAGAGTGGGGTGGTATTACCCCGTTACTCCACCTTCAGCATGTGAGGTCAGCGGAACTTTTGGTCACCTCCCTGGGTTTGTTCTGCTGCATGTAACACACTCGTTAATTCACTCCTCCAGCCCATCATCTCTGAGCTCCCATCACGTGTCACCGTGTGTACGGACAAGACAAGCCAGGTCTGTCTCATGAATCTTACGTTGTAGTTTCTAAGGGGCAAATATAAACAATGACCAGGTAAAGCAGAACATTTTTTTCTGGATGGAAACCTCAGTTTTCTCCGTGAAAAGAGCCCTGTGCTGGTGGCAGAGAACCCCAGTTCCAGTGTTGGCTTTGCTGTTTACCCGCTCTATGCATGGGGGCACATGACTTACCTTTTCCTGGCCTCCTCCCCTTTCTTGGCTATAAAATGGGGCTAATTCCCTCCTACAGGTGCCTACCATATAGAATATACTTGATAAATATTTGCTGAACAAATCGATGTCTGCTTTGTCCACTTTATGGGCCCTTGAGAGGATCAAAAGTCTCATGTTCGTGACAGACTCTCATAGAAAGTGAGGTACAACCTGGATGTAAGTTGTCTTGATAAACGTGCTGTCTTTTATAAATTACTGTCATCCTCCATTTGTGTAAAAATGTAGTGACACGAATTTCAGTAACTGGAGGATGGATCCTGAGTCTCCTTTTTAATTTTTATTCTAAAAATTACATTAGAAATATCATTCCTGTAGAACTTGTAGCAGCATTTATTTAACATTGTCAAGGGAAACTAAGCGGCAAAGAATGAGGCCAGAAGCAAAATGAAATGGTGTCAGGTCTCGTAGTGGTGGTCTCCCCTCCGAAAGCAAACACTGCGCCGTAGATGCTTCTGTTTGATGGGTCACTTCTGACACTTGCCATGTTGAGTGTTTTCTAAACAGAGCCATCCCACCAGCTTTGGTGACTCCTGAGAGCACGCGTGAAGCCTGGGGGACAAGTCTGTGTGGCCCTGGGGGTGAGTGGGTGGGCCTGGCTCTAGCGGCTCAGTCCCTTCTTTGGGACCTCCAATAAGCCACCCACATCTCCAAGCCTCAGCCTCTGCACTTGGAACAGAGAGGTGTGACATTCCTGCCTTTCTTATCGCATCTTAAATGGCTAACCCATGTGAGACACTTCAAAGGTACGCCCTCGGGGTGGGGTGGTTGGAACAAAGAGTTGAGCTTCGTTGCTTAGACCTGGAAGGGTCCTAACAGCATCCCCTTGGCCCGAGAGACGGAAGAACCGAACTGTGCTGTTTCTTCTGCCTGTGTCCCTTACAACCTTCCTCACTGCCCTCCCCGCCTCCGACATCCCGTCTGTGGCCGCTGCTCACGTGCACCAGCAGTTTCTTAGTTGAGAATAACAGAAAACCAGCTCTGGATGTGTTACACAACAACGAAGGTCTTTACTGGAAGGATCTTCAGTTGCTCACAGGATCCCTGGAGAGGCTGAGCAGAGATCTCAGAGGAGAGGGGAGAACAAGGCAGACTGCGCAGCTGGATCCAGGCCCAAAGTCGTGTCACAGAACCATCCTGGCGAGCACATTGCCATCCGGGCCCTGCTACCTCTGCTGTCCCTGAGAACTGGTTGTTGCTGCTGCCACCACTGCCAGCAAATAATTCTCCCCATCCCTGTTCTCTCTCTCTCTCTTTTTTTTTTTGGCCGTGCAGCTTGCAGGATTTTAGGGATTGAACCTGGTCCCTCAGCAATGAGAGCTTGGAGTCCTAACCACTGGACCACCAGGGAATTCCCCCATCCCTATTCTTTTAAGTGTAAACTTTTAATAAAGTACACTATGCAGTGCGAAAAGTGGGTGAATCACAAGATGAACACACTGAATAACCTCTGCCCCCGCTGAGGAAATAAAACATGAGCAGCCCCCCCAGGAGTTCCCCTACATCCCCTTCCAGTCACTGCTCCCCCAGGGGTAACCGCTGTCTTGACGTCTCACCCCAGAGCCTCCTTTTGCCTGTTACTGTGCTTTCTCTCAGTGGAATCACACCATACGTCCTCTTGGTGTCTGGCTTCTTCCGCTTAGCACTGTATTTGTGAGGTTCTTGCAGGTTGTTGTGTGCAGTTCTGATACTTCTGTTCTCATTGCTGTGTAACACTCCACCGTTTGGATACACCACCAAATGAATAAACCACTGTTTGTTTATCTGGTCTAGCGTGGACGCACGTGTGCATTGTTTTCAGTTCTCGGCTATTAGGAAGATGCCGTGGACCTTCTGGAACATGTCCACGGGTGCACATCCCGAGTGGGGAGTTCTGTAGGAGCAGAATTGCTGGATCATGGGGCCTGTGTGTGTGTGTTTCCCATAACGGATGACATCGAGCATTTGGCTATCCTCTTCTGGGAAGTGCCTGTTCAAATCTTTTGCCCATTTTTAAATTAGGTTGCTGGCCTCTTTATTACTGACTTTAGGAGTTCTTTAGATTTTCTTGACACGAGTTCTTTGTTTGATACATTTATTGCAAATTACTCTCCCAATCAGTGGCTTGCATTTTCCTAGCGTACGTTCTGCATCTCTAGATTCAGATTTTAAAACCTCTGCAAACACGGGATTGGCCTGGTTGCTGGGGATCCCTGACAGCAAACATCACACCTTGTTTGCAGTCACAGGATTTCATTCCATGTTGACATAGCCTCTGGGGAAGAGCCTGGGCCAGGACTCAGCCGCGCACAGCAGACGTGACTCTGGCTAGTGTGAGTCGAAGGCTGTGCGGCCAGAGGCGGGGTGGCTTCCCACTCACTGGGAGGGCTGGAGGAGTGGGCCGGAGGGAGTCAGAAGCAGTCTGAGCCGCCAGACTCTCACCACGCCTGCTGTGACGGGGCGAATGGCGGAGAGCGCTGCAGAGAGCCCTGGGACCTGGACGCTTATACAGAGCATGCGCCCTCTGTCCTGCAGCCACGACGGTTGCCGTTCCTCCTGCTCACCTCCACATTTAGGTCTTGTGTGAATGCACGTCGTCGGTGGAAACGGATTCCTTGGAATCTTTGCTGCAGGTCGTTTCTGGCTGTCCAGCCACTGTGGTATCAGAAGAGGGGAAAGCTCTGAGCAGGACGGGCAGCTCTGGGGCAGGGCTGCTCCAGTAACGAAAGGAGCCGTGCAGGTGCCTTGGAGTGTTCTAGGCGGGAGCCTTTGCACGGCGAGGTACAGCCCAGTGATTGGTGTGTTCAGCTGATGAACTGGTTCAGCTGCATGTGAGGTTCCAGAAGGTCATTCCTCCACCCATCTGTTTGGCCATCATGGTTAGTGTCCTAGGGCTGCCATGATAAAGCACTCAAAACTGGGTGGCTTAAAACAAAAGAAATGTATAGTCTCACACTTGTGGAGGCTAGAAGTCCAAAATGAAGGTGTCAGTGGGCTGTGCTCTCTCTGAAGGCGCTGGAGGAGAGTCTGTCCCAGGCCCACCCGGGCTCTGATGTTGGCTGGTGAACCTTGGCTTTTCTTGGCTTCTAGATACATCACTCCCATCTCTGCCTCCCTCCTGTTTCTGTGTCTCTTCCTCTTCTTATAAGGACACCAGTCATACTGGACTAGGGCCCACCCTAATGACCTCATCTTAACTTGATTATATCTTCAAAAACCGTGTTTCCAAATAAGGCTGCATTTACAGGTGCTGGGGTTAGGACTTCAATAAATCTCCTTGGGGGACACAGTTTAGTTCACTTTTTTTGTTTTTAATTAATTAATTAATTAATTAATTTGTTGACTGCTTTGGTCTTCGTTGCTGCCCGCGGCCTTTCTCTAGCTGCGGCAAGCGGGGGCTACTCTTCATTGTAGTGCACGGGCTTCTCATTGCAGTGGCTTGTCCTGTTGTGGAGCACGGGCTTTAGATGTGCAAGCTTCAGTAGTTGTGGCTTGTGGGCTGTAGAGCACAGGCTCAGTAGTTGTGGCACTCGGGCTTAGTTGCTCCAGGGCATGTGGGATCTTCCCGGACCAGGGCTCAAACCTGTGTCCCCTGCATTGGCAGGTGGATTCTTAACCACTGCGCCACCAGGGAAGCCCCTAGTTCACTTTTATGCCCATCATCAACCCAGGCCTTGTCTGGACCCCCTCCTTTGGCTGCTCCGGATCCCTGGGCTTTCCCAGACCCAGAGCCCCCACGCCGCTACTCTGGGCTGGCCTGGCCCTCCTCCTAGTGTTTGCTTGGGCAGAGTCCCTCCCTGTTTGAGACACTGCTCTGGTGTACCCCCGACCTCTCTAGGACAAGAAAGGGTCATTCTGTTTCCTAAGATCCAACCGCCGGCAGCTTATCCTTTCATTTTGTTTTTAAAGCCAACTTTTAACTGACAGCTGGTATGTGTGTAACATAGAATATATTGTATGTGTGTAACAGACACACAGAAAAATAGGTAAATTACAAGAGTGTAACTCAGGACTTCCCTGATGGTTCAGTGGTAAAGAACCTGTCCTGCAATGCAGGTTCAATCCCTGGTCAGGGAACTAAGCTCCCACATGCTGCGGGGCAACTAAGCCCATGCACGTCACAACTACTGAGCCCACGTGCCTCAACATGCCACGTGCTGCAAACTACAGAGCCCACGCGCCCTGGAGCTTGTGCGCCACAACTAGAGAGAAGCCCACATGCTGCAACGAAGATCCCACTGCTGCAACTAAGATCTGACACAGCCAAAAAAAAAAGAGTATAACTCAATGAATTTCTGTAAAACGAACACTCCCTTTATTTTGAATTTATTTCCCTCTGCTTATTAAATAGTATCTTGCAATTTATAGGCCCATCTCTTTCACAAAACGGAATGTTCTTTGAGGCCAGAAATTGTCTCTTATTTATCTTTATACCTACCACCTCTCCAGTTTCTAGCACAATTCCTGTATGTAGTAGCCCACAGGAAGTACTTGCCAAATTAGAATGTGGAGGATCGGTGGGGAATTTGCCAAGTGAATCAATCAGCTTGCGCAAGTGTTAAACACGCAAGGCTCACACCAGGCTGAGTGCTTTGCTCCAGATTCATAGCTTTTGTCTTTCTATGTGTCTGGGTTAAAACTTGCTGCCTGTCAATTTGTTTTTCTTGCCTGTGTGTGTGAATGTCCTCCAGAACGCATAGCCCAGGGCAAGGATTAAAGAACTGACACTTTATTTGAGAGATGCAGTCACAGGGCAGTGAAGCAGAAACGGGGAGTGGGAAGATGGAAGTGAAGATGATGCAGTGCATTTCCTTTGCTGGATGTCACCTCACAGCGAGCGGCAGAGACACAGCGGGCCTGGTGCATGGACTCCTCCAGAAGATACGCGAGGAGAAAGCGCACCGCTGAGCAGTCCTCAGAGGCGAGAGCGGAGGGAGGATGTATCTGCCCCGTTCGCTCCCATCTCCCATTTCCCACTGTCATTTCATGAACGTCCAGAAGTGGAGGGACAGTTGCGCAAGGAGGAGGCACTGACTGAGAGACAGAGGAGGAGGCGGTCGAGGGAATCTGAGAAGATGCACAAGGTTTGTGTCCAGTATGCTCCACACCTTGTGCTACTCAGGTCCGCTCCTGCCTGCAATGGTATCAGCCCTCCCACTGTGATGGGGGGAGCAGCATCCTCTGAGAGAACGAAAACACCTTGACCCCTTCCCTGGGAGGGGACGTGGCCAGTCCAATCAGCAACAGGGTCCCCTTCCTGGTGGCCAGCTGGCGTCCCCTGGAAGACTGAAGCAAGAAGGCTGTGGAACAAGCTGCTTTGGTGCTGCTGTGGCTGGTCCTGAAGCTGTAGTCGATATGCATCCTCTTCCTCTTCCACCACCGGTTCTAGAACCTCTTCACTCTACTGGCACTGGGCCAGTTTTCTGCTGCACAGGGGATTGGGTGCATCTAACCCCCGACATTGTTCAAGGTTTAATTGCATATCATCTTCTCTAAGGAATGTAACCAAAGCAGGAGAGAATCAGACACAGCTGTTCAAAGGAAAGATAAATGTCTTGTCAAGTGTCAAGTCATTTGACTTTAGAACTGGTAGAAGGGTCAGAAAAGTAACAGATGATGAGCAGCCAGGGAACCTACGTGAGCATTAAAGAGCCGCAGAATTGCCAGGTGAGCTCCTGCACTGGCAGGGTCACGTGCTGACCGGTTGCTCTTCCTTTTCCCACATCCTCTGTAGAAGGAGCTTTGGTATGTCATTTGTTGGGGGGGGGGGGGATGGAGGAGGAGTGGTGTCTGAATTTCCTTTGAATGTCTAAAGGAGTGAGTTAATAGATCCAGTCATGATAGTTGGATCTAGTTTTCAGACGTTGGTCACAGGTGGAAATGGCCCACACTTTAGTCTTCTCTGCTTCCCCTTTCTTTGGTACCATTAGCTCCGTGACCTTGTAACCAGCAAAGAGTCAGTGCCTTGTCACGAGGGGTACTGTGTCAGCCCAGCTGTTGCCTTCATCCCCTGGGGCCAGAGGGGAATGGTGGCACCCTTGCTCTGTGGATCTCAGTTCCCAGATCACTCCTGGCACGGGGGTGGTGGGCCCAGGTCCACCCTCTGGGGTTCCGGGTCTCTAATCTCAGTTTTAGTGGCAGGTTCCCACCATGCTTCAACTCTGTGGTTCTGAGACTTGATGGAAAGAGCCTGGGATGGGGTCTGAGGTCTGTGCTGCCCAGCAGGACGCTGGCAGTCACCCCTCTCCGTTTCCTGGTATCTGCAAGGGCTCAGACCACAGCACGTGCCACCCTGCATGTGGCCCTGACGCAGGCCCTCCTCCCTCTACCACTCCCCCCTCGGGGAGCCCTCCCCCCACCCCCCACCAGCCAAGCCTCTACCAGTCAATCTCAAGAGGCATTTATCTCCCAGCGCTGACTCCAGGGCCTCTGCCAGCTGCAAGGGCCTGAGATTCCGAGGATGTGCCTTGAGGCTTTTTTCTCAGTCTAGAACTGTTGAGTTTGGGAGCCTCACCCCCTCCCTTCTCTTGTATCCGCAGAAATCAGGGTGAAATGGCCCACACCTGCCGTGGCACCATCAACCTGTTCGCTGCGCACTTTGACACGGAGGACTCTTGCGGTATCGTGCTGACCAGTGGGGGCAGGACCTACCACCTCAAGGCTGGCTCGGAGGTGGAGCGGCAGCAGTGGATCACCGCCCTGGAGCTGGCCAAGGCCAAGGCTGTCCGCTTGATGAGCAGCCACTCAGGTAGCGCGTGCTCGGCGCGGCGGGAGTCTGTGCAGCGTCGTGGGTCTGGAGAGAGTGGCAGCTGGAAGTGTCTGGGGGGCGGTGGTGACCAGCAGACCCAGGCTAGTTCAGACCAAGCTCAGAAGGTCAAGGTGTGTGTTCGCCGTTCCCACTCAGCTCCGCACGTCCTCGGCAGCGGGATGTCAGGTGGTCAGGGTGGCTGGCAGTTCTCGGGATGGAAGTGTTTGTGGTGGGCAGGGCTGCGTGTGCCTTTCTTTGGACAAGTCTGGTTCCTGGGCTTCAGCAGAACCTTTGGATGCTGCAGTGGGTCAGCTCCAGAAGCAGAGTGAGGCTGGTGCACTTGTCCCTCAGGCCGGACGTTTTCCGAGGTCCATTTTGGAGGTTGAAAACCATTTAGTCAGAGCTGCCGCCTTTGCCAGGGTGGAAGGTCAGCTCAGAAGTCCTGAGCAAGACATTTTATTTTCTACTTCTTTTTTTTTTTGGCTGAGCTGCCCGGCTTGTGGGAGCATACTTCCCTGACCAGGGATCGAACCCAGG
Organism: Hippopotamus amphibius kiboko; assembly: GCF_030028045.1. Taxonomy (NCBI): domain Eukaryota; kingdom Metazoa; phylum Chordata; class Mammalia; order Artiodactyla; family Hippopotamidae; genus Hippopotamus; species Hippopotamus amphibius. The sequence goes on along the minus strand of NC_080193.1, from coordinate 3,960,367 downwards.
CCCTTGGCAGTGAACGTGCAGAGTCCTAACCACTGGACTGCCAGGGAATTCCGCTCTCTTTTACTTTAACACATTTATTTTTTAAATACGTAATGTCTTGATAAGATTCATAAACCAGAGGTTTCAAAAGCACATGCGGTGATGCCTGCCCTTGACTCTCATCCCCAGCTGCGCACCCCGTTCTCCCACCCAGGGGCAACCAGAGCTACCAGGATCTTATGTCTTTACATGTGTATTCAAATAAGTACTTATTTAAAATAAATGCAGTCCCTCCCCTTGCTTTTTTTTTTTCCATTTAGCAATACTAAAAAAAAAACCTTGGAATTTTTTCCTATAAACACAAAAAAGCTTCCTCCTTGTTTTTACAACAGTACAGTACTTCATTGTACAGATGTACCCTAGTTTATGTAACTTATAGCCTGTTGAGGGACGTTCAGGTTGTTTCTTTAATTTACTATGACTCACAGCACTGCAGTGAGCAAGCTTGTATTTCATTTCACGTGTGTACATGACTAAATGAAGCGTACGTCCCAGGAAGTGGGGTTGCTGGGTCAGTGGGACTGTGCATCTGTAATTCTGGGACACTGTCCTGCTGCCTCCCACCGGGGTTGTACCAGTAGATGCCTGCAGCCCTGTGTAAGAATGCCAGCCTCCCCAGAGCCTCACTTGCCCACCCAGAGCAATAGCAGATGTTTCTGATGGGTGAAAACTGGCTTCTCACACAGGGAGGGCGGGACTGGGAACCCGTGATCCTTTTCAAGTGATAAGCAAAAGGTGTGTGTTTACATAGACCTGTGTGTTTTTTAGAGGCCGGCCTCCAGGTGGGAAGGAGTCACAGCCCCTGTTCTCCAGGATTGTCTCACAGGCTGGTTTGGGAGACAGCGAGTCCTGTGGAAGGAGCTCTAGCACAAAGCAGGCTGAGGTGCTGGTGACATGAGTCACAGTGCCCCACACTCAGTCTCCCTGCATTGGGGTCTCTCCCCCAGCACTAGCTTCTCAGTGCACACGGGAGGCCGCTGGCTAGCAGTCTGACCTTCTCTTCCGGTCTCACCCATTTGGAGCGTGGGTCGCCCCTTGATGCTTCTTTTCCTTGGGGTCAGCACTCTGTGGCACAGGTGTGTCAGCAGTGATGCTGAGCTTGGCCCGGGGTCCCTAGGGTCCCACTCCATTTCCCGGTGAAGGGGGATGCTTGGGGGCCTCTCAGGTATGGGCTGCACGGAGACCTGCGGCGGGACCTGTGGTCTCCGTTTGGATGCTTGTGGCAAAGGATGTGGCTGGTGGGGCTGGGCTCAGGACAACCCCGTGGGCCAAGTGCGGGAACATTGCTGATCGTGGAAGACCTGGCTTCCTCTTACTAGCGTCTCCTAAGTAACACCAGTCAATCAATCAATCAATGCCTCATTTTTAGGAACTTCTTGAAAATAATGTATCAGGCTAGCGCTTATTGGATTCATCATTCTGGAACAATTTTCCTGGGACAGCCAGCAGGAGGGGTTTCTTCTGCAGCTGGCGAGGAAGTGCTTTTTAACTCAGCTGACAGTGCTAGCAGTCGCTAGGCTGCACTTCCACTAGGAGAGGTTGGGACCCCGAGGGAGCAGCCTTGGGCTCACTTGCCTTCATTTCATGTCCCTTTCGGGTGGTCGGAGGCTGATGCACCACATGTCTTGTGTTCCCACGGGGTTAGCCTTCCGGGTAAGGACACGGGACAGACATTCAGGTACAGCTCAAGGTAACAAATGCTACGTGTCAGAGAGACATGGGAGGATTCCTCTCCTTTTGGTGTTTTGAAGCACAAATATTTCGCTGAAGAGAAGATACAGATGGCAAATAAGTTCATTATTTGCTATTAGAGAAATACAAATTAGGATCACTGTGAGATATCACTGCACATTATTAGAACAGCCGAAATAAAAAATAGTGGTAGTACTAAATACTGGTGAGGATCCATCATACGTTACTGGTGGGACTACAAAATGGTACAGCCGCTGTGGAAAACAGCCTGGCAGTTTCTTGAAAAACTAAATGTGCAATTACCATATGACCCAGGAACTACACCCTTGCACATTTATCCTAGAAAAATGGAAACCTATGTTCACACAAAAACCTGTACACAAATGTTCATAGCAGCATTATTTTTAATAGCAAAGTCCTGGAAGCTTCCCAAATGTCCCCCAGTGGACTGAACAAACCCTGGTACATCCCTACAGTGGAGCGCTCCTCGGCAGTCACAGTGAACGCACTATTATTGATGCAGGCAACACCTCGAATGAATCTCAGAGGCATTATGCTGAGTGAAAGAAGCCGTTCTCAAAAAGTTGTGTGATTCCATTTGTGTGACACTCTGGAAAAAGCAGAAACTAGAGATGTAGAGCAGATCAGGGGTTGCCAGGGGTGAGGGGTGAAGGGAGGGCATGATACAAAGTTGTAGGATGAGGAAGTGTCTGGGGCCTTATGGAATTGTTCTGTCTCCTAGTCGTGGAGCTGTGTCATGAATCTATACGTGCATTAGAAGGCACAGAACTGGGGAATTCCCTGGCGGTGCAGTGGTTAGGACTCGGCGTTTTCACCGCCGTTGGCCCGGGTTCAGTCCCTGGTCAGGGAACGAAGATCCCACAAGACGACAAAGAAAAAAAAAAACAAAACTGTAGAACTGTACAGCAACAAAAAAATTTGCTGTGTGTTAATTTTAAAATAAAATGCAATTTTGACTTCTGTCCCTTCTTGGCTCTCCCCGCCCTCCAGACCTGCCCAGCTTCCCCTCTCCTCATTCGCACACCGTCTTGCTGCCAGGCTGGCTTGCACGCTGAGCCTCCCACTTACAAACCCTCTTCCTTAGCACCCAGCCCCTTCCCACACCCTGCTTCCCCTTAGGTCTGCTTCGCCTTCAAGGAGAGGCCGTTCTGGAAACCCTCCTTGCACTGGCCCCCTGCCTGGGCCAGAGGCTTGCTCTCTGCCACCCGGCTCAGCCCCTCAGGCGCGTGCGTGGTGGCGTGGTGCTGAGTGTGAGCACGGGTTCCCAGAGCCTCGGATTCCCCGCATCGGTCAGTCCACCAGGGGCTTCAATTGTGTGCCTCCCAGCATGCTTCCAATTCAGAGATTTCTAACTCAGTGGGGGCCAGTCTGGGTTCAAACCCTGGCTCCCGTGGTAGCTGTGTGACCCTGGGGGAGGTGCTTGCTCTCTGTTGCCTCACTCTCTCCTCTGCAGGGCAGGCTTAATCATAGAATCACCCCTTAGGGGTGCTGTGAGGACTAACGTAGGCAGTGCATGAAACGAATTTAACACGTGGCTTGTCCAGTGCTCAAGAAAAGGCAGCTGTAGTTATTGATAATAGTCACCTTGGCAGCTTTAAAATAATACAGGTTCCCACGTCTCCCTGCTGGGATAAATCTGAACGAATGAGAGCAGGATTGGGGACGGGGTCGGGGGGCGCCTGCGTTAAAAAAAAAAGAACCTTCTTGGATAAGATTGCCAGATTTAGCAAATAAAAATACAGGTCACCGAGTTTCATTTGAATTTCAAACACACAACGAATAATGTTTTAGTATAAATGTGTGCCATGCAGTAGTTGGGACATACTTATACTGAAATTTGTGTATTGTAATTCAATGTAAAGGGCGTCCCACATTTCATCTGCCTGCATTTAGCCTCATCCTGGGGGACCATGCCGCGCAGCCCACGTGGGAGCTCAGCTCCTGACTCGCTGGGCGGGGTCCAGAGTGGAACTTCTATCAGAAAATGGAGAGTATCCTTTCACTGGACACAGGGGGGAGCTAGAGGATGGTTGGTTTGCTTTCCTTGCTCCTAAATCAGTGCCTAAGGAGCACCAGCAGCTTGGCGGGCTTGCAGCCTACCTCAGAATCATTTTCAGATCTTCAGGTCCGCCTCCCAGTGGGGGCTCCAGGAGGCTGTGAGCAGTGAACCCAGAGCTGGACACCCCTCTTTCTTGGCCTTTACTTCTGGGGGGGCTAATCCAGCCCCTCAGGGGCTCCCCCTCTCCTGCCCTGCTCCCCCAGGCTGACCTGCCCCCACACTGATGTCATAACCCTATTCTGATATCACAGCCCAGCACTTGGAATTGTCCCAGGCAGCCCAGATTCTGCCCTTAGAGCAACCAAGGCCGGCATTTGAGCAGGGGGTGAAGGGGGCCTGGGTGGCTGGTGGCCCTAAGGGCTGACCCCAAAGAACATCTGGGCAGCCTGCCATCCTATTGCTTCAAGATGAAAATCCTCTAAAAGGTAGGACTTGGAAGGCGTTCCTGCTGTTCCTATTGGTCATGGTCCCACAAGGTGAAAATAAATCCCTGGGGAGTGGAGGGGGTTTGTTCTGACTCTGGAAACAGCTCCTGGAAAACCTGTTGCCTTTGTGCCTCAGCATACAAGTGGCCTGGAGAAATGGTGGTCTTGCCTTGGTCCACTCAGCACTCTTCCCATTCGAAGGGATGGCTTCCTGAAGTGTGGGGTTTCTGACTTGTTGGGGAGAGCTGTTCCTTAGTGCTCAGAGAATGCCTGCAAGTGCTGAGCCATAGTGGCGTCTCCCGTGGCCACCCCCTGAGGCTGGGTGGGGACAGGGGTGTGCTGTCTCAGGACAAAGGGAGAACATAGCCACATTCACGCTATTAACTCTCAGACCCCTTGGTCCCAAGGAGGAAGAAGCCCCATCCGCCTAGTTTAGCAGAAGGTATAATCAGGTCTCTTGTGCGCTCATTAAGTTAGTAAAATATTGACTGGCATGGATTAAACAACACACACACACACACACACACACACAAACCCTGAGCAACTTCTCTCTAACTTTGATGGGCACAAAGGCCGCTGGGGTGAGCACGTTAGAATTCTTAGGGGAGGACCACCTAGATTCTGATGAGATGATCAGGTGGTGCCCAGGAACCCCCATTTTTAATATGTATTCCATGCAGTGTCCCTGCCAGCCCTCCATGGGTCTCATTTTGAGAAACACGGTCTGCTCAGACTCGTGGATGGCTTGCTGCATCTGCCTTGCTTTCTCCCATTTCCAAATTCCATGTTTTCCATGGAACGGGTTTTTTAAAAAATTTTTTTATTGAAATATAGTTAATTCACAATGCTGTGTTAGTTGGACTGGGGGTTTAACTCAGTTTTACTACCACGCACTTTTTTAATGCACTGGATTCAGAGAGACAGAAGGGACCGTGCGGGGCGTTCACCAGGTGCGCGCGTGAATCTGAATTCTTGGCCCCTGCCTTCTAGGTGTAGGTACAGCCTTTTTCTCCACCTAAGAAGAGGAATTATATCTGTACTGGGAGTACTATGCATCAGAGGCTCTCTCTTCACCGTCCTCACCTGGACTGAGAGAGCGGGACTGTGGGTGTGAACTGTTGGTCATGGAAACTGATAGCGGTGAAGGGCGTTGCTGACCAGAGGGGCTGGCTTCTGTTTCTGTGGTGGCCCCGGGATGAACATGTAATGGTACCTGGCGGGGGAGCAGCCGTTGCTCACTGATGGGGCAGCCCCTCAGGATGGGAATTCCCTGCTTGCTTTGGCTGTGAATTCAGGGCTCCCAGAGCACGAATGCCACACGGCGGTCTGAACAGATAAACAGATCTCCGCCTAGTTTGGAGGGGAAGTCGGTTTCAGGATTCGAGCCCTCTGGATTAGGCAGTGTCCAGCATTCAGGTGCTCAGGCCTGGAGTATCTTGTGGTCTCAGCACTTCCCTCCAAGCTTCTGGCCCAGGTGGGAGGCAGGACATGTCCTGGCCCTTGGTCCTTGGTCCTTGGCTCTCAGATTGCAGGTCAGAGGGGTTGACCACACCCAAACCCTCCAAAACACGGATGTGTCAGCCTCTCTTCCCCTCAAACCCTTTTTTTTTTTCCCCCTCAAACTCTTCACTTCCTTGACTCACACCTGGGCCGCCTCATCTAGACCCAAGGGAGGAACGGGGGGCAGTTAAGATTTCCCCTCGGCAATGCCAGGACAGGAAGCCGAGCTCACTCCATCCCACATGCCCACCCTGGTGTTTGGGGAGAGAAAAACCCGTGCCCAATTTGAGAAATGAGGCCTTGGGGATTTTTGTCAAAATAGAGGGCCAGCCTGCGCATCCTGAGGGCTCCTTGCAGGCAGGCCAGTCACTTTTACTTAGTTTCAGCAGCACCTTGCGTGGAGCTGTTGCTCAGTAAATCTGTCAGTTGAAAGAGGTGCAGGTAAAAGGCCCAGCTAGGATGGTTGGACTCAGGGATGCTGCAGAACCCTGGGGCTGGGATTTTTAAAAATCTTTTTGTTGCTATGGAAGATTTATGACATAAACAGAAGTGGACAGGAGTCTCAAACCGGCACGTACTTGTCACCAGTTATCAACTCAGTCTTGTTTCTGTGCCTCTGCCCTCTTCCCTAATCCTGTGTCGTTTTGAATGTTTGTCAATATTTGAGGATGTATCTTTAAAAGATAAGGATTCCTTTTTTAAAAAATTTAATATATTCAAGGTACTGTTATCACATCTGAAAAATTAACAATGCAATGGACTGAAGTTTGTTTAAAGGAACCCATACTCTCCCTGGTGACTTCAAGGGTTTGAGGGAACTAGAAGAGGGTGCAGGGCCTGAGAAGGGGGGACACACATGTGATTCCAGCAGAGAAGGCTGAGCTTTATTCAGAGGCTGAAGAAACCAAAGGGGAAGTTAGCGTCCCTCAGCTGGGAGAGAATTCTGGCCCTTCCTGAAGAAGTGGGCTTGGCACAGAGCAGGAGGTCCTGGAAAGAGGGAGACCTCTGATGGCCGGGCCTTGCCAGGGGGCCTGCAGGGTAGAGGGTGGGGCATGAGTTGGAGTCCATTCTCCATTATCCACGTTAGCAAAGGCAAGAGCCACCAGAACGGAACTTTTAGCAAAGCGATAGTATTTTGTTGTGTAAGAGATGTTGACGATTTGGATTTAGATGTGATCCCGTGACCCATACAGATGGCAGAGGCTTACCCCCGAAGGGCTGGTGTAAACCGGTGCCAGCTGACAAGGCTCAGGGTAACTGGGTCACCAGCGAGTCCCAATGTATGTGCAGAACTCGAGTGGATTGACGCTCAGTTCTCAGAGCAGCTGAGCTGGATTTTGGCAGCGAGGACAGTGTTTGTTCTGACCTCGCCTCTTCCCACAGGACCCTCTGCCGGCCAGCGAAGCCCAAGAGCCGGCCCAGAGGTGGCCCCCTTATTTCAGCAGAAAAATAGGCATTCTGAAATGTTTGTATTGAAGGTGGTCTTGGCAGGTTAGAGTCATTTGACGTTTGAAAACTCACTTGTCTACATTTGTTATGTTCTTGCCATTAAGATGCTTTAAGTTATCCTGATGACTGATTGCTTCCTTTGTAACCGAAGGGCATGATAGCACTTACCTTTGTAATGATCAGATCCAGAAGGCTTATGCTTTGTTGCCATTTAGGTGGATCTGTGGGCGTGAGCGCCAGAGACCCTGATGTGGCGGGCAGGGCTGGCAGCTCACTTTGTCACTAGCTGCAAAACACGTGACCTGAATCCAAGGCGAGCAGGGCTGGGACATCTTCCTGGGTTCCTCCTGCATTTCACTTTGCCAGCTTGAGCTTCGATTTGGAGGTAGACTTTGAAAAGTCAAGGCTAGGTACTCTGAGCTGTGGAACTAGAAGGCAGGGCTCTCCTCACCCCCTCAGGGGGAGTTGCTGAGTCTCATTTGCGTAATGGTGTGAAGGGTGTGGCTTAGTAAAAGGGGAGCAAACTTTGGGATCCTGGCTTTGCTTTGAGTCATTGTGCAACTTAAAAAAAATTTTTTTTAATTGAAGTATAGTTGATTTACAATGTTGTATTAGTTTTAGGTGAACAGCAAAGTGATTCAGTTTTCTATATATATATATTCTTTTTCAGATTCTTTTCCATTATAGATTATTATAAGATATTGAATGTAGTTCCCTGTCCTATACAGTACATTATTATTTATCCATTTTATATATAGTAATGTGTATCTGCTAATCCCAAACTCCTAATGTATTCCTCTCCCCTCCTTTCCCCTTTGGTAACCATAATATTGTTTCCTATGTCTGTGAGTCTGTTTCTGTTTTGTAAATAAGCTCATTTGTATCATTTTTTTTAGATTCCACAATTAAGTGATATCATGTGATATTTGTCTTTCTCTGTCTGACTGAATTCATGTAATATGATGATCTCTAGGTCCGTGCATGTGTTGCAAATGGCTTTATTTTCACTCCTTTTTATGGCTAATATTCCATTGTGTATATATATTCCACATCTTCTTCATCCATTCATCTGTCGATGAACATTTAGGTTGCTTCCATGTCTTGGCTTTTATAAATAGTGCTGCTGTGAACATTGGGGTTCATGTATCTTTTTGAATTAGGGTTTGTCTTTTCCGTCGTGTAACTTTTGACGAGGCCCTCCACCTCTCTAAGCCTTGATTTCTTTGCTTCTCAAAGCAGCGGTCCTCAACCTTTTTGGCACCAGGGACTGGTTTTGTGGAAGACAGTTTTTGTACAGACGGGGTGGACGGGGCGGGGGAGGGTTCAGGCGGTAATGCAAGCGATGGGGAGTGGCAGATGAAGCTTCGCTCACTGGCCCGCCACTCACCTCCTCCTGTTGTGCCGCTGGGTTCCTACGCCGTGGACCCAGACCAGTCTGCAGCTGGGGGTTGGGGACCCCCGTCCCGAATGGAGGAATAATGCCTGTATCCTGAGATGGTTGTAAGGGTAAATAACAACAGCAACAATAATAATAATACAATAAAAAACCCCAGGCCCTGCCCCTGCCCCACCCTCTACCCCCACCTGAAAGGACCAGGGCAGGGCTGGCTACCTGCTCCAGGCTGCTCCGGGAGAGGGACCGTGTGGCACAGCTGACCAATACCAGTCATTATCACCACCCACCGACCCTGGCTCTTCATCTGGACCCTTAGCGGACAGTCGGTCTGCGTGCGATGGTATCACGCATGTGGAGTGTCTCCTCACTGCACTGGAAACACCTCTATAGGCAGGGACCTGTTTACCAATCCCTTTTTTCTCCCCCATGGACTTCTATTCAGGGTCAGTTGTTGGCAGGGAACGAAAACCCACTCAAAGTGTCCTAAGTAAAAGTAGGGCTTGTGCAGCACCCCGGAGGGACAGCTGCTCTCTGACTCTCCTGGCGTCCTCTCTGTTTTCTTTCCCTCTACGGACTGGCTTCTTTGTTCCTCTGTAGCTGCGTTTGCCGGGGGCTCTGACTTGCCCTGGCTGAGCCCGGCCTCCTGGCTGCTGTCTCTGTGCCCCAGTTTCAGATTCTTGGGCAAGAGGACTCAGAGCAGCTTGGAGCAGGTCCCCAGCCCTGGTCCCATCAGGTACGACCAGGGGGTGGGGGTCATGGCCACACCTGAGGGGCGACCTGACGTGTTTAATGAGGGAGTGTGAAATCCTGCCCCCTCTTCTGGGTCCCCCTGAGATAGGACCTCTTCCACAGACCCTTCCCTGACCACCTGCAGCGTCCGTGGAGTGGTCCCTCACTGCCGCCCCCAGGAGCTGGCGCAGGAAATAGAAGGTGAGGGCAGGTAGCGGCTGGATGGGCTCTGCGTGCTCTGCGGCTGCCCTCACCGGTGCCCAGCCCGGACCAGGGAGCTGTGGGGAGCTAGGACGCAGCTCTGAGGGAGGCCAGGCCCATAGGCAGCCACATGCCAGAGAGTCAGACCCAGTGCAGCCACCAGGCAGGAGTGGGCCATGGGCACCGCCCTCTAGGGCAGGAGGAGGTTGTTGTAATGCGTTTGTGCAGGACCAGGGTGGAAACTGCAAGCTGGGCTTCCAGTGGGCGAGTTCTGGCTTTAGATGAAGGTGGTGGGGTTTTCTCTCCCATTGGGACCCACCTTACATTTTTCTTTTCTTTGGAAGACAGTCCGAGACACTCGACTGCTCTGCTCGAGCCGAGGTAGCTTCTCTGGCGGAAAGGAATTTCCATTTTAATGAGGCTCCTGAGTCAGGGCCCTCTGCCTGCCTGGGGGGAGGTGCCGCTGCCGCTCCGTGAGCCCGTCCAGGAGTGGGGGCCGCGCTGGGCCACGGGACGTCTTGTCGCTGATGAGGCAGCCGTGTTCGCAGGGAACGCCTCTCCACAGACGTTTTGTGAGCGCAGCCCGAAGTGTCACCTTCAGGGCTTGGCCACAGAACCCTCGAGCCCAGCCACCCGGGTGGCAGCCCTGCCGGCCCCGGGCGCCTGTGACCGGGTAGGCCGTCGTGAGGTCTGGCTCTCCCTCTCCTCGGCCGAGCGACGTGCTCTCTGGCCTCAGGTTCCTGTCTGCAGAAGGGAAGTGATAGGTGGACAGCAGCGTGAGCTCCGTGCACTGTGGGGTCTCCCACACACCGTGGCCATTCTTATGCCTTGAGGGCTCCTCTCCAGGACCCCCTCCTGACTCCCAGCCCAGGGCTGCTTCCTGCCCTCAGCGGGTGCCCTCCTGGACCCTGGTGCCTCTCCTTCGAGCGCCCACCACCGTGTGGGCGTTGTTCACAGTGTCCACGTCTGTTTAACATCTGACTTCCCTGGTCATCCCGTGCTCAGGCCAGGCTCTTCTCAGTGAGCAGACGTGCAGAACTGTTGTGTGGAAGGAGGGAGGGATGGAGGGAGGGAGGGAGAATGAGTGAGAGAAGTGGGCGCCTGGTGCTTTGATCTGCAGGCGAGGTGCTCCTTTGGTCTGTATGCTCTGGGCGCAGATAAATTGTGGGGGTCCCCACAGAGCCAAGTTTGCAGGGCGTCTTTCTGAAGGGCGTTACCCGGAGCGTGAGCGGTCAGGAGGGACCGCATGTGACTCCAGGCAGCTAGGCTGGAGAGACCACAGCGGGAGCAGCTGTGTCCTTCACAGGGGGCCGTCCAGCAGCGGTCACTATAGGTTTCTGTCCTGGGGCTGATGTTCACGGGAACTGGGTGGAGGCTGGAGACCCTTGGCTGTGAGTGATAATGCAGGGGTCTGAGGTGCACCTGTGCAAGGTCATGTGTAGTGGTTTTCATCTCCCAAGCTGAGGGCCAGCCCAGCCCCCCGCGACCAGGTCCTGACCCCCAACAAGGGGTGGCTCCCGGGAGAAGGAGGGCTCTCCCCGGGCTGGTCCTGCCGTGGCGGCCCAGCCATGCGATGCGGGCGAAGCCATACTGGAAGATGGACCAAAGGGAGAAAAATCTCAAACCTGTTAACCTAGAAATGATCATCGTTAAACCTTTACCGAACAGCATTCCAAACATTTCTTTGTATGTATATATGCATTTAGATCTAGGTATGCAATTTCACACCACTGGGAAAATTCCCAATATTCAGGTTTATAACTGGCTTATTAAATTCAACATGTTGTGGACATTCCGTGCCAACAAATATGCACCTGTGGTATCACTTTTTATTATGGAAACTTTCTAATAAGCTACATACTTGTATATGTATAACATACTTATACACATATATATAGTCCCATGTTCTCATCACTTGCCTTTCAGCATTTATCAATTTATGGCCAATTTTATTTCATCCCACCCCATCATCTCGTCCCCCCACATTATTTTTTTATTGTGGTAAATACACATAATGTAAAATTCACACTTTGTGACAATTTAGCACATCCACAGTGTTGTGCAACCATCACCTCTATATAGTTCTAGAACATTTTCATCATCCCCGAAGGAAACTCCGCGTCTACTAGCGGTCACTCCCGATTTCCCCCTCCCCTCTGCTGCTGGCAACCACCACTCTGCTTTCCCCCCTTATTATTTTAAGCCAAACCCCATCTGCAAACGTTTTATCTCTGAAAAACAAGGACTCTTTTAAAAGCATCCGTTCAAGACCACTATCACACCTGAAATGATAATTCGTTAATATTACCACCTGTTTGAATATCTAATTATAATGTCATTTTTAGTGGTGCAGCGAATGGATTTAGCATAATTCAGTCAAACAGTTTTTAGCCATTCGGGTTGCTTGCAGTGTTTCCCTATTATCCAAAAAAGCACTGGACAAACATTTCTGTGCTCACTTTTTTTCTTCCTCCTCCATTTCCTCCCCCCACCACCTCCCCACACACACCGTGGTATGATTATTTCCTAAGGGTAAATTCTTAGAGAAAGGATTACTGGGTCAAGTGCGTGCTTTCCATTTTGATACTGTTGGCGAGTTATAAAGGTTATTCAAGTTAACACTCCCTTAGCAGAAAATGCACAGTGTGATGAAGGGAAGGTACGCCCACAAATACTCTCCTGTGAGCCTTCGCCATCAGTTACCCAGAAGTGCCGCTGCTCTTCCATTTGTGCAGAAATGCCCCCGTCGCAGTGGGCTCAGGGTCTCCCAGATGCGATCACAGCTCAAGGCCACCGACTGATGACCGAATGCAGGAGAAAAATGTGGTGGCGCCTACGGTGACAGCCCCCCGGCGGCCCTTCCACCGAGGGAGGGCACGGAGCTGTCGGGGAGAGTGATGACCGCAGCCTTGGGAGCCCGAAGACAGAAGGCCCCGTCAGTGGAGCCAGGCCGGTTTTCGCAGACACGCTCATCCGTCTGGAAGCTGGGGAAGCTGTGGGAGGAAATCCATACCGTCTTTTGGAGGAGAGGGAGGAAGAGGGAACCGGTGAGAAAAATCATCCTCTGCTCTTACTTAAACTTGACTTTCTATGCTATTAAAACATTACGGTGATAGCAAAGGCAGTTTAAAAGAAGAAATGAAAACATCGCCATGATCCAGCCATCGCCATTCCTTCGCCGCTCACACCGCTCACACCCCTGCACAGCAGAGAGCTCTCCTTCCACTCGGCTTTACAGCATCAGTAATGTCACTTTTTATGCTTGGCTTCTGTTCTGTGGAGGGCCCGGCCCCAGCTTTCTCACCCAGCCATCCTCTGGCTAGACGCTTGGGCAGCTTTTAGTTGTGGCCGCTTGTAGACGTAACGCCCCAGGGACCGTGCCACGTGTGTCGCTCCTTCTCTTCTCTGGTGCCTTGCTAGGAAAGGTTGTGTTGGGTAGGGGCGCGACGGTATTGTGACTCTCCTCTAGCGTCGTTGTTTCCAAGAAGGGGATGAGTGCCCCCCATCCCGCCAAGGGCACATGATCATAAAGCCCAAGTCAAGTAGCACAGCGTGCGTGTAACCTAGAAATAATTATTCACATACTGGGGGTGCGTGATCAAACTTTTTTTCACATAGGGTGTGTGACCATAACAGCTTGGTGGTCTGGCCTTTGGGTTCTTTGAGGACCAGCACGACCTTCTACTCACACTCTGTGCCCGCCTCCAACACATCCCATAGACATTTTGATCTCGGGTGGCCTCGGCCTGCAGCAGCTTGAAGCAGGGTTTCCATTCCCTGCCAGTGATTGAGGCCAGGTCATGGCAGTGAGAGCACTGAACACTAACCACTAGACCAGTGGTCAGTGACAAGGCCCTGGCCCTACGGCTTTGCAGAAAAGAATTCCCACAAAGTTGGAAAGTAGTGAAACAAGTAAAGTAGTTATTAGGAGAAAAAAAAAGTATAGTACTTGTGGAGAGACACACGGGGGAGCTCAGAGAGAGAGTTGTGCCCTCGTGGCAGTTTGAATCACTTTTACGGGGCATTTCTTCCGTGTTTCCTTTGACTAGTCATTTTTTTTTTCTCCATTTATTTATTTAATTGGTTGTGTTGGGTCTTTCATTTTTTTGCTGTGCGCGGGCTTTCTTTTTTCAGTTGTGGTGAGTGGGGGCTACTCTTCATTGTGGTGCGCAGGCTTCTCATTGCTGTGGCTTCTCTTGGAGCACGGGCTCTAGGCGCATGGGCTTCAGTAGTTGCAGCACATGGGCTCAATAGTTGTGGCTCACAGGCTCTAAAGCACAGGCTCAGTAGTGGTGGCGCACGGGCTTAGTTGCTCTGCGGCATGTGGGATCTTCCTGGAGCAGGGATCGAACCCGTGTCCCCTGCATTGGCAGGCAGATTCTCAACCACTGCGCCGCCTAGGAAGCCCTTTGACCAGTCATTTTGATTTGCCTGGTTCAGAGTCCGTATTTGGTGTAGCTCAGGATTTACTCGTGTGCACACGCACCTCTTAGCCAGGATGGATCTCACCGAAGAGGCCAATGGGTGGGTTTGGTCACTTGGCATCACTCCCCTTTTGACCTCCGAGGAGCCTTTCTGCGCATGCGTAGTTGGGGAGGTCTCCTGACCTCGAGAATGAGGAATATGTGGTCTCTTATATTCTATCTGGGCAGGGCCCAGCCTCCTGTCTCAATGTTCCCGTTAATCCCTTCTCGGAGTATCGGTCCACAGGGAGCGAACTCTGACCGTTTGCCCTGGGGGTCCATCTGTCACCTGCCTCAGTTTGACAGATGCTTCCAAAAGGTGGTCCCGGGCAGCTCTCCACCTACCTGCCTCAGCCGCCTGGGCCTCCCTGCGCTTCCAGGGTTGCACTTGTTGCTGTGGGAGCTGGACAGAAGTGACTCCAAGTAACAGGCACCCACATCCCGGCCTTTCCTGGGAGAGCTCCAGAAAGACAGAAAGCCCTTCAAAAAAAAAGACATATCCAGCTTCTTTCCAGAAAGAAGTAGCAGTAGAGCCGAAGGGACAGAGGAGGGTTCAGTCTCGTGCTTGGGGGATGGGTGCCAAGGCAGAAGGATGGTGGCCCCCTTGGTGGTCGGGTGCCCTGCCCTGGCCCCCTGCGCCGCCCTGCCCTTTGCTCCTCCTCCCCCTCACGTCCCCACCCAGCTCTTCTGTTACACAGAAACCAGCTCATCCCCATGCTTCAGACGCGCCTCCTGCCCTTCAGTATCCCTCGGATCATTACTTTTCCTCTTACACGTGTGTGTCACATGTGCCAGACAGATTCCCATGTAATACGAAGCAAAACCCCTTAATCTATGTAAAGTCTATTTAAAACCAAATGAAGATGCCTGAACTGAATGATCGCTCAGTCCTTACAGGGCTCACAGCCCCCGGTGAGCAGAAAGGCACGGTTATTTACTGTTATTTAAAAACTGCGAGTCTCCCAGTATCGGTTTTTCTGGATGCCAGTGCCAGTGCTTTTGCAGTAAATATGCCACAGTGATCCGTCTCCTCTCAGAAAATGGCCAAGTGATTATCCGGTCCTGGGGACACATCCAGTCACCAGTGAGTGGTGTGGCTGCTGAAACTCTCATCCGTGCGTTTTCCTCGGCTCAGCTCCTCCCGTGTAATGACCCCATCACTTGTGAGATGGGGGCAAACGCCACAGGGTTGTGACTCTGCCGTTTTCCGCATTCCGCTGCAATGCACCCAGGCCGCTAAAATACCGTTAAACCCTTTAAATTTAATCCCTTTGGTATTTATGGATCTAACTTCTGTCACATCACCGCGTTTCAAGCAACCCCAGAATAAGTGCCATATATCAATTTTATTTTAATTTTAAAAATGGATTTTTTTTGTCCCACTAATACATACACATGGGAAAGGAGTAGTGAAAGTAGTGCTAACAGTGGAAAACAGGCCCCCTCCCCCCACCTTCCGTTGTTTTTGCATCTGGTTAATGCCGTGGTCCCTGCCACACACTGAGTCATTTGTCCTTGGGTTCAGACCCCCAACTAGAGTTGTGGGTGTGGAGAGGCCGGTGCTGGGGGTCTCTCGGCCAGGATACCCACCGGCCACCTCTCCACTGCAGCCCGCACATCCCAGACACACGCTGACTCTTGGTTTCTTTGTGTGTAAGATGACTGACTGCAAGTGGCTTGAAGCATTCCGACCTGGGGCCACCCGGACGGAAGGAGACCCATTAAGGAACATATTTCATTTCCTTTCCCCGCACCCAGCCGCTGAGGCTGACTGTGGGCGGTGCTGGGTCCGACGCAGGCACAGCTGGGGCACCGGCTCAGTGGGTCGTGAATGGTCCGCTGAGAGGAAGGCACTTCATCCACAGGGGCGACCTCAGTGACTTGCCCGAGATCACTGTTAGGAAGTGGTGATGCTTTGATCAACATCCGTCTGGTCAACTAGACTGTCGGCTCCGAGGAGCATGCAGAGCACAGGGCCTGCCGCACAGTAGGTGCTCAGGAAATGAATGAGCGCGTGAATAGTGATGCTGAAATCCAAATGTAGACTTCTGCAGCTTCAAAGCTGTGCCTTGCTGCACGCCCTGGACGAGAACACAGTGAAGAGCAGGAACAGGTAAGGGTCGTTTTGTTTGTTATCTGGTGGGGGCATCCAGAAACAGGGAGCTGTGCTTAGAGTCTGGTCCCGGAGCTTGAGTTATTGCAGCTTCCCCAGAGCCCGCGTGCACGCCTGCCTTCTTGGAACAGCCTCGGATTTATTGCACTGAACTTCAGGGAGAGGGACATAGAGCATGTAAGTGGTATCTTTATTGGCTGTAGAGCTGGTGTCCTTTTGCATAAAAGCAGCTGAAGAAGATAGGCTGCAATCACGAATTGAATTCTGTCTGAAGAACACCTCTGCCTCACGCAACGGTCAGTCCTGGCTGGTTTGGGTGGGGATTCCTCAGGGAACGTGAAAGTTGGCCACATGTGGCCATGACCAGCCTGGCTGGTACACTGGCCTTGTGTGGGCTTATGGGGGGGGCAGGTCTGCCTAGTGAGGGAAGAGGGGGCCCCAGGGACGTCTGGGCCTTCAGCAGTAGCATGTGGGAGGTCTGACCACATGGAGGTGGTGGGTCTTGTGGCCTTGGTGGCTTGTAGCAGCTGCCCTGGCTGGAGGATGTGGGGCACAGCATTTCTCAATGGACAGCTCTCCCCCCACTCTCTTTTTTAAAATTAGCTTCCCTTCTTTATTTTCTTTTCTTTTTTAAAAATTTTTGGGCTATGTTGCCTTCATTGCTGTGTGCAGTCTCTCTGTAGTTGCAGCAAGCTGGGATTGCTCTTTGCTGTGATGCGCGGGCTTCTTATTGCGGTGGCTTCTCTTGTTGCAGAGCATGAGCTCTAGGTGAGCAGACTTCAGTAGTTGCAGCATGTGAGCTCAGTAGTTGTGGTTCGAGGGCTCAGTAGTTGTGGCGCACGGGCTTAGTTGCTCCGTGTCATGTGGGATCTTCCCGGACCAGGGATCGAACCCGTGTCCTCTGCATTGGCAGGTGGATTCTTAACCACTGCGCCACCAGGGAAGTCCCCGTTTTTGAAATTGAGATATAATTGACCTATAATATTGTGTAAGTTTAAGGAGTACAATGTGTTGATTTGACACATTTATTTATTTTACTTTTTTTCTTTCAGCTTTATTGAGATATCATTGACATACAGCACTGTATAAGTTTAAGGTGCACAGCATCACAGTTTGATGGACAACCATTCTTTTTTGTTTTCAATATATGTTTTTTTTTAACATTGTTACTGAGCATAATTGACATACAGTAAACTGCCTATACTTATTTATTTATTTATTTTTGGCTGTGTTGAGTCTTCGTTGCTGTGCACGGGATTTCTCTAGTTGTGGCAAGTGGGGGCTACTCTTCATTGCAGTGCACGGGCTTCTCATTGCGGTGGCTTCTCTTGTTGCAGAGCATGGGCTCTAGGAGCGCTGGCTTCAGTAGTTGTGGCACGCAGGCTCAGTGGTTGTGGCGCACGGGCTTAGTTACTCTGCGGCATGTGGGATCTTCCCGGACCAGGGCTCAAACCCGTGTCCCCTGCATTGGCAGGCAGATTCTTAACCTCTGTGCCGCCAGGGAAGCCCCTGCCTATACTTAAAGTGTACAATTAGATAAGGGTTGACATATGTATGTACCCGTGAAACCACCACCACAGTCAAGATTAGGGACACAGCCATCACCCCCAAAGTCTTCCCATGCCCTTTTGTAAATCCTCTTCAGCCCTTCCTACCTCCCCACGCCACACTAACCTGCTTTCAGGCACAATGGAGTTTGCATTTTCTGGAATTGTACACAAGTGGACTTGTACAGTATATTTCCTTTCTATTTGACTTCTTTCACCCAGTATAACTGTTTTGAAATCCACTCATGTTGCGCACATGTCACTAGTTTTTCCCTTTCATAGTCTTCTGTTGTGGGCTATGCCACAGCTTATCCATGGCCTGTTGATGGACATTCGTGGTGTTGCCGGGCTTTGGCTATTGCAGGTAGAGCCGCTATGAACATTCACATCCAAGCGTTTGCATGGACATGTGCTTTCTTTTGAGTAAATACTTAGGCGTAGAATGCCTGGGTCATAGGGTAGATAGATGTTTAACTTTTTTAAGCAACTGCCAAATGGTCTTCTGAAGTGGTTGCACCATTTTATACCCCTGCTAGCAGTGTGAGAGAGTCCAGGCTCGGGGAGACCGAGTCAGCCACCCAGGGCAACCTGAGGAAGTGTTGAAGACAGATTTTCTTGATGAACGCACTCATTTTGCATTTTAAAAACAATTGCACGTTTTCTCAGGCATTACAGCATCTTATATGTCCTCTTTGCTTCAGAGAGCAGGGGACCTGTGCACAGGTCATGTTCATCGGTACCTGAGTCGGGGGGGCGGGATGAGGGGACCAGTGAGGGCAGCTCATTGTAGATACAGGTTCTGCCTCTTTGCATTCGCCCGGGGCCTGAAATACCACATCTCAGTGGCAGGGAGGCTTGCTCAGAGATCGGATTTCCATCTGAAGGTAAACAAATAACTCTGCAACACCGCTAATACTGTTGCTCCCAAAATATGACTGATCATGTAAAATCTTTGCTTCTGGGGGATGTTTGCATAATTGCATAAGAATGCAATTTATGGAGATTCCTTATTTTTGGAAATAGAAAAACCGTGGCACCTTGATGCAAAATGTGCCTTTTCTCAACTGGGTGTCCCTTGCCAACACTCCCCCCGGGGCCCAGAAGCTTCCCAGAGTCCCGACTGGTTGGGTCAGCCAGGCAGTGATGGAGCGGACAGCTCTGTCTGAGAAATGACCACCGTGATCCCTCAGGACTGCGTTCACTGAAAGTGACCCTCGGCGTGTGAGACCTGCAGGGTGACTGTTTCCTCCTGTGAAGCGGCCTCAGAAGCAGAGACAGCATTTTTAGAATTTGAGTCTGTGGTTGCTTATTTAAATGCTGTAGGTGAAAAGCCTTGGTTTTCATTCTAAAAACGGGAATGGCATCTCCAGAAATAGATGTATGTACCTATGGGAATTCACTTAGCGATGAAGGTGCCATTCGAATCACTTGGGAAAGAAGGGAATGTTAGCCAGCGTGTTTTAAATGATATCCTCTGGAATTTGTCTTATGACTGTGCAAGGTGTGGGGTAGGCATCTACTTTTACGTTCTCCAAAAGTATATCTAATGTTCCCGACAGAATTTATCCTGTTTTTGAACACTCTGGTCTCCTCTGATCTTTGTTAGTTCCTGCACCTGTATGCCACAGCTCACTCCCGGTGGCTCTGCAGTATAGTCTGATAGCTGATAGGGTAAATCCTTCCTCACTGTTCTTTAATTTCAAAAATTTATTGGGATTTTCCCCTTCTATGTAAATTTTGGAATCAGCTTAAGTTTTTCTTAAAATATTCCTTTGGGATCTTGTTGGGGTTGCATTTTAATTTATAGAGTTTTCCTCTCTAACTGTGTAGTGTGTGGACCGTGTTTGTCCTTTGAGTAATTTTAATCATAGATCTGGAGCAGCCAGTGGCTTCCACATATTAGTGCTTAATATTTCTGAGTTGGAAAACTTGCTTTCCTGCTAAATTTTATGGCGATTAGTATATTTTAAATTGTTATACAGTAAATGCTTACTGCACATCTCTCTGTGCCAGTGTCAGGAGATAAAGATTCAGTGGAAAACAAAACCAGTCTCTGCGGCCAGGGACCTCACTGCCTGCTAGGGGAGGCAGACAGATCCACAGAAAATCACAGTAGAGTGTGTCTGATGCTTCACCCGGGCAAGGGAAGCAGAAAGAGAGGAACCTAACCCAGTCTGGTCAGGTTAGGCTCCCTGGAGGAGGTGATGCATAGGCCGAGACCCAAAGGGCAAGGAGGAATTAGCCTGGTGAAGGTGAATGGAGTACAGCGAAAGTGGGGCCCAGAGGCGGAGGAGAACGTGGCCATCCTGAGCTGAAAGCAGTTCTTGGGTGGCAGGAGCAGGGAGGGGTAGGGGTGGGGGGTAGGGACGTCCCAAGATGAGGCTGCAGAGACCAGCAGGGACCAGATCATGGATCATGAACGGCCTTCCCAGCCGGATTCCCCACTGTATCCCAGGAGCTGCTGGCTGGACCCTGGCTGGCCCCCTCAGCGCTGCTCCTCTGGATGCAGGGTGGAGGATGTGTCAGAACAAGGCTGGAGGGTGGCAGAGGGGCCAGCGGATCCAGGTGACAGGTGGCACTGGCCAGGGGTCGTGGCTATGGGGAAGGAGAGATGCACTGGGATTCGAGAGAGCTTCAAGGGGCAGGGCCAGGTCCTGCGTCCTGTTTTTCCCTCATGGTGTCTGTGGTACCAGAACCCAACCGAGCTGGGATCCCAGCTGTGTCACTTTTTAGCCACATGTCTTGGGACAAATGATCTAACCCAACCCCCTCCCCACGCGGCCCGCTCCTTTATCTGAAGAATTGGGCTGTTGTGAGGATGTGTAAAGTGTCAGCACGGTGCCTGGCCCGTAAGGCACCAATACAGTCGACAGTGGTGATGGTGGTAGTGGGGACAGTTTGATCAGCTGCAGAGTGTCCTGCGGATTAGGAAAGGGGAGGGAAAGGCGTGATGCCGGCCCCTTTGATCTACTGTTTCCCCAGTGCCCCGTCAATCCCTCTGAAATCTCTGCCGAGGCGCAGGGTACAGAATCCCACCCGGTTCCCAGGGAGCCTTTTCCCCCAGCGATAACCTTCAGTCTGGCGCGCCCAGCCCTCTAGCATGGCGAGTGGTGGTGGATAGTATGCTCAGAGCCAGGCCCTGTCCTCTAGGCCACATTCCGCCCCTTTCACTTTGGGGGCATTCAGTCCGAAGGCCAAATGTGCTCTGGGGTGACTGACACGTCAGCCGAGGCCTGTGGTATGATTGAGTCTGACAGACTCAAAGAGGAGCATAAAATGATTCTGCTGTGGCTTGGACTTGCAGAGCTCCTGCAATTACACATCCCCTTTCATGTGAAAGTAGATTAGCACTGCAGCTCCAGCATAATGAGTCTCTAATGCCAGGGACCGTGTTAATTAATAAGTTGTAAATGTTGACTTTTGATTCAAGGCTTCTTGGGGGGTGAGTAATTAATTTTTAATAGCTTTGGACAAATCTACATGCAATATCGTGAAAGGACGAAAAAATGGCTTGGCATCAGCCCGCTTACAGGTATTGAACTCTCTGCTGGCTGTCTCAGAGTCTGCTTTGTAAAGGAGAAGTGAACATGAAGGGGGTGCTCCTGGTGTTGAGTGGTGACACATCAGCTTCTGATTGTTGCAGCCTCTTGAAAGAGTTGCATTATTTTGAAACATGAAGGGAGGCTCTTGGAGGGTTTACTGTGCCATCTCTGAGATGCATCCTGGAGGTTTCAGGGAGAGGTTCTGGAAGGAAGCCCAACCCTGACCAGAGAGAGAGGGCCTGAGTCTGGCAAGCAGGTGGGGACCACATCCTCAGCAGACGCAAAAGCCAGGATTTCCGGGCAGTGAGGTTGGCCCTCTCTTAGAAATGACCTGGCCCATCTTTCCAGATTGCACGTCTTCCACTGCTTTCCAGGAGCCAGTAGCTAACACAGGTGAATGAGGTTTCCTTTCCATCGACCACACCAACTCAGCTCAGATACTTGCAGAGAGAAAAAGTCAGCCTACAGAACACACACAAATCAGGAAAAAATGTGAAAGATCCCCGGGACAACCCACTGCCACTCTGGGGGATTCACCACCTGGAATAGGCATTTGCTTGGGCTTCCAAGTCCACCGGAGACCCTAAGGGGAGAGACATGGTGTGATTGGATGTGGTTTGGGTGCAGCCCTTCCCGACGGCAGTCCCAAGGACCAGAGGGTGGGAAAGACCTCAGTTCTGGCCACAAGAGCACACGGCAGACTAAAATTTTCTCTCCCTGAAATTCTTTCTCTGTAACAGCTTTGCCTCCTCCTCCAGTGAAAACTGTTCCCATTTTAGAGTGTAGCTTAATTTGTTTTTGTGCCATGTTGTTTGGGGGTAGGAGGGATGTGAATGTCGGTGAGAAGGCGTGTTTCTTGTGCACCTCTCCATACATGCAACACTGGCTGTCTTCCAAAAGGAACAGGTGGTGGGGTGACTCCGTCTCCCTGCTCCCAGGTGATCGGGCTGCAGGAAGAGGATATGGGCCCCTGGGGTTGGCAGACATGTAGTTTTGTTGTAGGGGTCCATTGGGGGTGGGTTTCTAGGGCTGGAGGCAGAGGTTGGCTGGATGACACCCAGGGCTTATTCTCAAGTTTCAGCCTCAGCCTGCAGGCATTTCCAGGTCAGGAAAGGCTTTGGTTATGTAGCCCCACGTGACACTAATGTTGACCCCCCACCCCCTTTAGGGGGAAAGAGAAAGAAGGGCTAGAAAATATTTGACAACTTGAAATGGCGTCACCCGTTTTGTTGAGGTTTTGGCTGCTTGTCTAGTTTGCACACACATGTGATCCATGTTGGATTTGGAGGAGGACAGGAATGAACAAAGCCACTGGCTACTTGTTAGTCCCAAGAATTCAAGATCTCAGTTTGGGAGCTGGATCTGGAGTGTGTGTGTGTGTGTGTGTGTGTGTGTGTGTGTGTGTGTGTGTGTGTGTGTGTGTGTGTGTGTGTGTGTGTGTGTGTGTCCTCCAGTTTCCACTGCTGCTGGCTCTTGTAACCTGGGTGCCTGTGGCTTTCAGGCAATATAAAATCGCAAGACTCTAAGCAAAATGCAAAAAAGCAACCTTGAAGGGATGTAGCAAAGTGCATTTTAGCAAAGAGAGAGGGAGAGAATTGGGGAAAGTCTTGATAGGTTAAATTTTGTTTGTTTGTTTGAGATGTAGTTACTTTCTGAGAATCCACTGGCAAATGCAGTTAAGGGTCTTTGCAAGACCGACAAGCTTTTGGATAGGCCATTTGCAAATCAATCAGTTATCTCTGTGCTTGCATCATTGCATCACATGGCTGCCCTAAGACTAAGGGGAATAGGATCTGATAATTGGTTTTTAAATTCCATTGCTTGGAAGAACTTTGACAGTCAAGGCCAATATGATGCCTGTTCCAACCACTGCCCTTACCCGGGTTGCGAGAGCTTACATGTATTGGGGGATTCTAGATACAATCAGACCTGTCTCTTTACGATGTCTGTGCCACAGTGTTGTGAAATATGTTGTCAATCTTAATTCTGCTTTGTGGATGGAGAAAAGTGTATGGAATGGCAGCGTGCCTTAGCTAACCCAGAGCGGCAAGATGGAGAGGGTCACTGTTGTCTCCCAGGGCTGGGTGCAGGCCAGTGGGGATTTCAGGAGCCTTTGCAGTAAATGGTTCGATTCAGAACACAGCTAGCCTCCTACTCTGGTCCCCAAATCAATGGGTATATGGATATCACCAAAGTACAACAATAGAGTCAGAGGGCTGATGATTTTAAAAAGTCCATAAGCTTTTATCAAAACAGCAAGACATTAAGTATTTAAGAACCACGTACAGCAGTTTTAGTCACCATGGTTTGCATGATAAGAAATCGTTTATGAATACAAGTATTTTTTTCATCCACTATCTGCAGTATTGTTTACTGAAGAAACAGATTATAAACCTTCCTGCAGTTGCTTCCTGCGGACATCTGCTTGCAAGCCCATGGATAAAAAAATTTGCATTTGTATTTTTTAATGAATAGTCTCTCTGGGGTTTAATTAGTCATTATGTCTGTGCATGAATCATTCATAATCTGGGTTTGCCACTAGCACACCGCAGTTAAAGTCAGATGAATAGAAACAATATTTTCAAGCAAAATGTAAAATACTCTTTGGCCAGTTATCGTTGGTTGACGACATGTTTTGTAGAGATAAGAACCCATTGATTGGCAGGGGGACTTCCCTGGTGATCCAGTGGGTAACACTCCATGCTCCTGATGCAGGGGGCCCGGGTTCAATCCCTGGTTGGGGAACTAGATCCTGCATGCACGCTGTAACTAAAGATCCCGCATGCCACAGTGAAGATTCTGCCGGCCGCAGCTAAGACCCAGTACAGCCTAAATAAATAACCTTTTTTTTTTTTTTGATGTTTGTCTTTTTTTTTTTTAATTGTTTTTTTTGGGGGTACACCAAGTTCAATCAGCTGTTTTTATACACATATCCCTATATTCCCTCCCTCCCTCAACTCCCCCCCCACCCTCCCTTGAGTCCCCCCCACCCTCCCCGTCCCAGTCCTCTAAGGCATCTTCCATCCTCGAGTTGGACTCCCTTTGTTATACAACAACTTCCCACTGGCTATCTATTTAACAGTTGGTACTATATATATGTCTGTGCTACTCTCTCGCTTCGTCTCAGCTTTTAAAAAGTTGATTGGCAGCTGTTACAAGTTTTGGTTTGTCTTCTTGTCTGTTGGGGAGAAAAGCAACACGCAAGCCTTTAGGATCTTCTTCACGGCACTTCAAAGACCCAGAGTGTCTAACATTCCCCAGCCCGCCTGACATCAGAGAGATGCCCCGGGCCTCCATGTGCGCCTGCTATGTGCCTGGCATTTCTACGTGCTCTTTGTGTCAGCCTCCAAGGAACTTGCCCACAGTCACTGAGCTGGTAAATGGCAGAGCCTGGCTTTCGGACACAGGTCTAGTTGACTGCATTGGAAGCACAGAGTCTTAGCCATTGGGCCACCAGGGAAGTCCCTTCTCTAGCTGCTTTTAAGGTTTTTCTCTGAATTTGATTTTCAGGACTGCCTATGATGTGAAGATTTGGTTTATATTATTTCTCCTTCTTGGGGCTCACTGAGCTTTTTGAATCTGTGGCGTAGTGTCTTTTACCAGTTTGGGGAAAATTCATGGCCATTATTTCTTCCCTGACTGCTTTTGACCTGTTCTCTCTTCCTTTTGTGGGACTCGAATTACATGCATCTTAGACCTTTTGCCATCTCCCACATGTCTGTTATGCTCTGTTCTGTCTTTTCCATCTTTATTCTCTCTGGATATTTTTAGTTCATCAGGTTTTGAGCTCATTGAACCCTATTTTCTGCTTTGCCCATTCTTCTGTAAAACCTAATCAATGAATTCTTAATTTTAGGTATTGTATTTTTAAATCCTAGAATATCCATTTGATTATTTTTATAGATTTCCAGTTCTGTTCAAATGCTCCATCTATGTTCCCATCTTGTCCTTTTCCCTTTTTTTGACTTATTAATCACAGTTATTTTGACGTTAGCTTCTCGCCAATCAAGCTGCTTAGGACACAGTAGACATGCCAAGTGGCTCTTCTCACTGGCTCTTGACATTTCAGCCGTCTGTATTTTTGAAAGTCTACATTTCTCTTCTGTAGCATTTTCTTTGGTTTCCCTAACTGCCAATGGGCTTCATGCAGGGAGAACATTAAGTCTCTGAGAACTTCCCAGGAGTTGTGAGGCTACAAACCCCCAAACTTATGGAGATTGGCTGCTTGGTGACGGCTGAGGGAAATCCTGGTTCCCTGGGCTTGGAGCCACCTAACTGAGAGCCCCTTGGTCAGTCAAGGCTACAAGGATGGTATTCAGGGTTGAGTTTATTTGTATTTCCTGTTTTCACTCCTTGTATATCACAAGTTTTTAAACATTATAAACGTATTTACAATGGAAATAAGTGATATTAAGCTCAACTACCTACCTAATTTAAAAAAATTCTCATCCACTCTTTGTTTGTATATATATTTCAGATAAGATACACACACACACACGCACACATACATATTGAGTTGGCCAAAAAGTTCATTTGGTTAATGAATACATTGTTCAATAACGTTCTTGGTGAAAATGAAAAATGTGTCTTTTATTTTTACTTAAAACCGAACGAACTTTTTGGCCAACCTAGCATACATATATATATACACACACACACACACACACACACATATATTGGGGGGTTAAAATTTTTTACTGTGGTAAAATATCCATAACAACATTTGCAACCTTAGCCATTTTTAAGTGTACAATTCAGGGATATGAGATGCCTTCATAGTGTTGTGCAGCCATCACCACCATCTACGTTCCACCTCTTTCTGTCTGGCACAACTGCAGCGCTGCACCCGCTAAACAATAGCTCTGTTGCCACTCCCCTCAGCCCCTGATAACCATCAACCACTTTCTGTGACTTTGCTCTGAGCACCTGTATACGTGGAATCTTACAGTGTATGTCCTTTTGTGACTGGCTTAGTTCGCTTAGGATAATGCTCTCAAGTTCATTGTAGCATGTGTCAGAACTTCCTTCCTCTTTAAGGCTGAATAAATAGTCCATTGTCTGTATAAACCACATTTAATTCTCCATCTGTCAACGCGCACTTGGGTTGCTCCCACTTTTTGGCTATTGTAAATAATGCTGCTATGAACATGGGTATACAAACGCTGCTATGAACATGGCTATACAATATCTCTTTGAGACCCCACTTTACATTCTTTTAAGTGTATATCCACCAGTGGAATTGCTGGACCATATGATAATTCTATTTTTAACTTTTTGAAGAACTGCCATACTGTTTTCCATAGCGACTGCACCATATTACATTCCCACCAATAGTTTTTCCACATCCTCCCTAACACTGGTTACTGTCTGTCTTTTTGTTTTTTTATTTATAAATGTATTTATTTACTTGGCTGCATTTGGTCTTTGTTGCTGTGCTTGGGCTTTCTCTAGTTGTGGCAAGCGGGGGCTCTTCTTTGCGGTGGCTTCTCTTGTTGCAGAACACGGGTTCTAGGCACACAGGCTTCAGTAGTTGTGGCTTGTGGACTCTAGAGTGCAGGCTCAGTAGTTGTGGCACACAGACTTAGTTGCTCCACAACATGTGGGATCTTCCCTGACCAGGGATCAAACCCGTGTCTTCTGCATTGGCAGATGGATTCTTTACCAGGAAAGTCCCGTTTTGTTTTTTCTGAGTAGTTGCCATTCTAATGGGTGTGAGGGGATTTCTCGCATTTTGATTTGCATTTCTCTAGTGATTAGAGGTATTGAGCATCTTTTTAGTTGTTATTGGCCATTTGTATATCTTCTTTGGAGAAATGTCTATTCAAGTCTGTCAATTTTTAAATCAGGATTTTTTTGAGTGGTCTTGGCACCCTTCAACTATACACACAAGGATTTGTTTCTGAAAAGCCATTGGGTTTTTATCACTAAAACTTGTTCTGTGGATTCTCTGGCAGCCAAGAGCCTCTTTCTCCCCTGCCTGCATCCCAAGGTCATCTTGACAGGATGTGGCTTGGAGGTGAGGAGGGAAGGGGTGGAGGGGGAGAAAATGTGTATGTATTAGGTCAACTTCTAAAGCTGATGTAAAATCATGCCATTCTTGGTATGACCTGTGCTGGGTTTGCTCATTCGAGAACTATTGAGCACCTCTCAAGAGCACTGTGAACATTGTGCTAGGAACTGCCAGGCCCCCACAGAAACAGAAGACAAAGGCTCTCGTAGCCTGTCTGGAGAGGAAGGCTGCCTGGGCTTGGCGCGGGAGGCAGCAGTGTAGACGGCTGGAATGGTCACGTGTCTGGTGCGTGGCACTGGCAGGGAGTGCTCCGGGGGCTCGGGGAGGTGGAGGCAGAGCTGCAGTGAGGAGCCACGCCCCAGGACAGGAGGCTTCTGCCTCCATGCACCCTGCTGCACCAGATCCAGCACTGGCCATGGAAGCATTTGGGAGCACGCTGGATTAAGGGCTCTGCAGCTCCAGCGGGTGGGCAGGGAACCTGGATTCCGGGCGAGGGGTAGTGGCGCAGAGGCTCGGAGTTGACCAGGGACAGTCAGGTCGTGAGGCAAAGACTTGAGATATCATGGCCAGAGGGCAGAGCTATCATTACAGGAGGCTGGGAGACGGGGGAGTGGCGTCTGCCTGGGGCCCACAGGGTTAGGCTTGGAGGGTGAGCCTTACTTGGTCAGCAGTAGGGCGATGGCATTTCAGGTCCATAACAGGGACAGTGACAGTCTGTACCAGGTGTGTTAGGAAGAGTCATGTGGCCAGAGAGGA
Source organism: Hippopotamus amphibius kiboko (assembly GCF_030028045.1). NCBI lineage: Eukaryota > Metazoa > Chordata > Mammalia > Artiodactyla > Hippopotamidae > Hippopotamus > Hippopotamus amphibius. The sequence continues at coordinate 3,932,425 of NC_080193.1, read as the reverse complement.
GGCAGGGACCAGGCAGGAGGCTGCCGTGGTGGACCAGGGAGAGAGGAGGGGGGCTAGGTCAGGTCCCCAGTGGAGTCAGAAAGAAAAAATGGGCCGAGGGCTGGTGAACTGGGGCAGGCTGGTCGTGGGTGAGAAGGAGGGGATACACCATGGAAGTGTTTGTGTTTTCAAGGCACAACAGGGGGAGCATAGCACAGCTGGGCTGGGAGGGCAGAGGGTGGATCTGGTTGGGATTTAACAGCAACATCCGTAGTAAAGGTGGCATTCCAGACAGGTCAGGGGTAGTTTGCTAGTTGTCAGCAGCAGCGACAGTCCTAGTCTGCCCACCAGGATGAGAGCGTGTAGCGAGAAGGTCAAAGAGTGAGGCCTGAGCTGTGGGGCAGCGGGAGAGAGAAGGTCTGGGGCAGAAGTGTCTTCCTGCCTTTGTGGATGAGAATTAATGGAATGCGTTCCAGTTTTTAGACTTTTCCAGACCCTAGAAAGTAACTGAACAGAAATTTAAAATCTTGCTGTATGGCTTGGATTGTTTCTGTTAGTTCCAAATCCTGAATCTTTTGGGGTCTTCAGTATAATGTGGGCATGTCATGTCAGTAGAAATTCTGGACTTTGTGCTAGTGTGTGTGTGTGTGTGTGTGTGTGTGTGTGTGTGTGTGTGTAGAAATGGACTTCCCTAGGTCTCTCACTGGCCTTCTGGAAGATGAGGATGCAGACAAGCTGGTGATTGCTGAATGTGCCGTAAGTTAGACAAAGGAATTAAATGGAAGGAATCATTTGTCACAAAACGCTCCAGAAATTCCACTCCAAACAAGGAAATGTACAAAAACTTGAGACTCTCCTCATGTGTCAGCATGTCCACTTGGCAAATGTTGGGTGTTTGGAAGGCAGCCGGGCACCCCATCTCCCTCATCTGATGCCTGTGACCGTCGCAGCAGGAAGCCCACACAACCCGGTGCTCCTGGTGCCTGACTTGTTTCTTATCTTCGGATTTTGATGGTATGCTACCTTAAGGGGGGGAAAAAGCTTTTGGAAGTAATTTTCAAAGGAGAAAAAAAGACGTTAAGTTAAAAGATTGTAGAGGTAGTGTTTTTGCTTACTTTTTAAGGCACCACACGTGGACTGTGATTCTTCTTCCTTGACATGAAAATGGAAGGAGCTCCTCCCCGCCCCCCCCCCACCTGCCGGTTCCCTGAATGGCGGACATCCACTCCTGTTCCCACTGTGCCCTTCGTGGATGTGTCAGCTCCACGCTCTCTGTGTAGCAGCCACCGTCCTTGAATGTTTGAGCAGAGTCCCTCACACCTGCTTGGACTGCATTTATTAACCTTGACTTGAACTCATCCCATTTGGTTTTACCCCCTCAAACTGGGGTCTCAACCAAATGGTAAAACGATGCCTTCGGACTTGAATTAATGAGGCAAAAAAGTTGTTGTTCTAAAAAGAATTAAGGCAGGAGTTGACAGTTTAGTCCAGTGAAGGGAAGGCTCTCCTCATCTTGGACTCCAGAAAGGCCTGAGGGACTGTCCAGTCTGTGGAGTCCCCTCTGCTTGGCCAGACAAGCCCAGTTATCTCAGACTTAGAACCAGAAGGAGCCCCACCCCACCCCCACATCTCATAGGGAGACTGAGGCTCACTGAGGGTAGAGGTGAGGGCGGCCACATGGTGGTCATGTTTCTGGCCTGTGGCAGAGGCAAAGTCAGAACCAGGGCTCCTGCATCGAAGTCTGGGACTTTCCTGACTGGGAACGAGGAACAGTGGGAGGGATTTCAACAGAAATGAAGAAACGTGGAAGCGGCTCTGCGTGATGTCACCAGGCTCCAAGCAGCTCCATCTGTTGGTTGATTGACATTCTGGCACCAAGGATGTGGGGGAGGGAATTGGATTCCAGGTGGGGATGGGACTCCAACAGCCCTCTCTCCCTGGGTTCTGAAACAGGCTCTAATTGGCTAGCTCCTTGCAACCCCAGGGTATATGACAGTGGAGAAATGAGGGCTTGAGCCAAGGGCCACCCAAGGACCCCCCCCTCCTCTGGGCCCCGTGAAGGGCCAGCCTTCTCTGGCCTCGATCGGGCCCGGATAGCGCCCTTAGCACCGGGTCAGATTCCGGGCCATGCTCGCTCATTTTAAGAGGCTGAGCTGCGCTTTCCGCCTCCCGCCCTCGTCCCGCCACGGAGAGCTAGCCTTTGTCTAGACTGCTGGGCTGGAGGAGAGCTAATCCCAGCTCGGGACAGGGCTGGAAGAGGCGCGTCCAGTCCTCCGGGGACTGGCGGGTGGCCTCGCGGGGCGCCCTTCCCTCTTGGAGCGGGGCCCTGGGGGGCAGAGGAGGCCTCCTAAGGCTGGTGGGGAGGAGGCTGGAGGAAAGAGGACGCGCCGCGCCGCTCCCCTGCCGCGCTCGGGCTGACAGACCTGCGGGCGGAGCGGGGCGCACGGCTGCTCTCGGCTTGGCTGCGCTCGCAGCGCGCGGGCTGGACGCTGTCCGCGGTGCTGAAGGGGCGGCCGCGGCGGGGAGGCGGGCCTGGGGCCGCCGGGCGGCACACGCCCAATCCCGGGACCGCCCTCCTTCTCCCGTTCTCGGCGCGGCGGTGGAAGCCGGCACTGCACCGAGATGGACTGAGAGCGCGGCAACGGAAAAGCGGCGGCGGCGGCGGCTGCAAGAGCCCCCGCAGCCTCAGGGCCAGACCCACTTCCACACCCAGGAGCCCCTCCCCGGGGTGAGTTGGGGCAGACGGAGCAGGGATGGGGCGGCCGGGTCCCGGGGCACGGGGACCTCTTTGGCTTTAAAATTTTCCTTCCCCATTGTAAATTTCTTTCAGCGCTGATCTTGAGTAGCCTGCAGGGCTGAGGGCTCAGATCTCTGCCCTGGTACTTCTCCAGTCGTGGGATAGAGGGCAGGCCTCTCTGCCCTCACAAGCCAGGGGACAAAGGGTTCAGCCAGAAGTCTAAGGATAGTCACAAGGCATGTCCTCCTCCCAACCCTGGGTGCAGCTCACTGCATGGCACTGGGAAGGGCAGTTTGTCCAAGCTATTGTCAGAGGGACAGCACCGTCCCCTCTCTGTGCAGGGGCTGGCTCTGGGCAGCCTGGCCACTGGAATTCAGCCCAGACAGAGGCCAGCCATCTTTTAGCAGAGAAGACAGGCTTGAGCCTTCACTGGGGCTACAAACGAGAGGTAAAGTCCTTTCCCTGCCTTCCTCCAGTCTCCTTAGGCACCGGAGCTGCCATGACCAGGGCTTCAGGGGCAAGGGTCACAGTGCACCTGCCTGTTGTGAGTAAGCTGAACTCAGGCAGAGGAGCTCTGGAGTGGATACTGGGCAGGCACTCCCTGCTAGTGTGTGTGTGTGTGTGTGTGTGTGTGTGTGTGTGTGTGTGTGTGTGTGTGTTTTCCCAGCACGCAAAGGGGATTTTAAACTCCAGTGATGCCTGTCACAGGAAAAGCCCTTCTCCAGCCGGCCTGTGCCTCTGAGTAAGCAGTCTGAGGTCACGCTGGGCAACTACCCAGTCAGAGGAGCCTTGGGCTTCCTCCGTCCCTAGAGCTGCCCCCCTCCTGCCTTAGCCATCCGCTGAAGGGGGAGATGTGTTTAAACTTGATGGGTCATCTCTGCCTTCGATCCCACCAGCACTCGGTTCCCATCTCCATCACCTGGCAAGGTCAGACAGATAGACCTCTTGATTGCTAAAACCTGATGGGCGGGCTGTTGGGGGGCTTTACTGCCTCGACAAAGGACTTTTGGTGTGTTGGGGAGGTGAGGGGCTGGAAGGAAGGGGACCACGGAGAAGTCTAGTTGTGCTGAATTCCAAGCTGTGTGAGGTGCCTGTTCTAACCTGATGGCTGTAAATGAAGCTTCTAAATCTCGACAGGCTCATGCTGGAGGACTGAGGTCTGTGTTTTGCTCCGTCTGTCTAGCCTAAGCTGTGGCATCAGAAATGACTCTGGTGGACAGCTTTCTTGCATCATTGGATGCCTGACAGTGCCGATGAAATGAAAGAGAGGTGGAAAAACTGTGTGAGATGATGTGCTGATTTTAGGGTCAGTGTGAGCTGCAGTGGTGCTGCAGTGCTGATGGAAATGCATGCCAGGGCTGTGCTAGCATTACTTGCATAAAGCAGACCACTGGTACCCAGGTACCATTTGTCTCTGGCCAATGTTCTGTAGAGAGGAGAGGTCATAAGGGGGAAAGTAAGGTAACTGCACATATAATCGATTTACATTATTCTTGATCGCTTTTTTTCACCCAGAAGCATTTTGTTTGGGGTAGCTAAGTTTTCTTCTATCATGTAAACACTCTGTGTTTTGGCCAGATGAATAAACCTCTTTAGAGTGTAATTGTCTGGAAGGATGGCTGACTCATAACTGTACTTTGACATCCTTGTTTCTTTAAAATATGAAGTCCAAAACATATAACGGCAGGCCAGCTAAGCAGCAGGCCATTGCCTCTGTTTTGGGAAAACAGTGTGTTTGAGCTTTGCATGTTTTTTTGTTTTTGTTTTTGTTTTTTTTTTTAAGAACTTTTATTGAGATACAGTTAACATACAATAAATTGCATATATTTAGAGCGTACTATTTGGTATCCCAATCTCCCAATTCATTTCCCCCCCTCCCCCAGTCCTCCCCGCAACAGTGTGTTTGAGCTTTACATGTTGTTTTGAAAATACATTTATAGACCCAAAGTTTTCCGTAACTAGATCAAGTTGGGGTATATGTATATTTTTAGCATGCTCCACACCTGTAATGTAATCAGGCTACCTATTTTTATTCATAGTCTGAGCAACTTAAAACCTCTTCCATAATTAAGGTGGGCTCCATTTCTCCGTAACTGAAGAAGATAACATTTGAGGGTTGACCAGATGATGCACAGTCCTAGGTCCAGCTCACAGACTCTGCTCAGAAGCCCTGTACTTGGTTGTATCACATGCAAGCCTGCATCTATGCACAATTGTAAAATGGGCATGAAAAGTAGGAACCGGAACTTTCTGACTGGATTTCTCAAGGCCAAGGCAAAAAGTAAAGATATAGTGATGAATATTTAGCAACATCAAATTTTATTTTGCGGAAAGCAGTTGATCTCAGTTTCCTGATAGAAAACAGTGTTAGGCATGGTGTAAGAGCTGCGTTGTGTAAAGAAGTGAAAAGAGGCCCAGCTTTGTAGATTGAGAGACCTGGGTTCAAATTCTCACTTTTACCTCTTATTAACTGTATGCCATGATGTAGCCTCCCCGAGCCTCAGTTCTATCATTTGTAAACCAGAGAAAGAAACACCTGCCTGGTATGTAAACTTAGCCCAGGACTGTAGCTGCTCAGTGTTTTCCTGAGTATCTCTCGCCATAGTCTGCCACCACCGGTTATTAGGAAAATGCAAGTGTGTTGAGACAAAATCTCCCCACAGTAGTGTTCAGACTCAAACCGTGAGGGCCATGGAAGGACTCAGTCGTTTGCCTTGGGGTAGCCTGGTCCTGCTGGAGATGGTGTTCCCAAGGTGGGGACTGTCTTTGAGTCTGCTGTCATCCCGGGACGTTGGCTGGCCAGCGGTGGAGCTTGGATAAAAGGACTGTTCCCTCCAGGAGGAGTGGAGCCTAGATGCCAAAGGCCATGAGGGGGTCTCTGTTCAGAGAAACCCCTTCCAGGAAAGGGTTTGAGGCTGCTGCTGTCCCTGCTGAGGTTCTCTCTCTGATACGGGGTTTTCCTCCAACAATGTGTGTCTTCTCCACCTGCTTCTGTGCCCCATGGTCATAGCAGCTCACCCTGGGTGGGAGCTCACCATCCCCCTGTCTGTCCTCCATGCTCATGACAGCCCTGTGAGGTAAGAACCAGTACCAGCCCTGTGATACAAATGAGGAGACCGAGGCCGGGAGAGGTTGGATCACAGACGCCCAAGGTCTGACTGTGACCCCTGCCTCTCCAGCAGGAGGACAGGGCCACAGGTGAGCCGGTGGCACAGAAAGGGGCAGTCACCCTGATCTCCAGGCTCACAGTCTAGTGCTGCCTCCTCACACGGCGGTGGCAGCACCCATTGCTGGACAGCAGGAGGAGGAGGGAGGAGCAGGGGTTAGGGTCAGCCAGACGGAGTCCTAGCAGGGAGGGGTTCGTGTCTGAAACCTTCCCTTCCAGGCCTGCCAGGTTGCCTCATCCTCACGCGGGGGTGGGGCTTGTGATCCCGCAGCACCAGGGCTGTGAGCAGAGCTGGAGGGTGAAGGGTCCTTGGAAATCAACTCGGCTGAGGCCAACCTCTCAGGGTAAGAGGAGCCTGAGGCCCTGAGAGGGAGTGACTCACTCGTGGGAGGGGGTCTTTATTTCATTTCCCAAGGCAAGAGTCCCCCAACGGACTGCTCCAGCACTGCCTCTCTGGGGAGCCTGGGGTTTGCTTGGTGGCTCTGTCAGAAAGGGCTTCCTAAGAACAGGGACCTCTACGATCCCAGAGGTGACCCCGAGGTGAGCAGCTCCTTCAGCCCCTGGCTCCCCTGCCCAGGAAGCAGCTCCATCTGGCCTTGCTGGCACATGGGTACGTTTGCAGACTGCATTGATTTCCATTTCCCCGGGTGACTAGGTAATTTAAAGGTTATTCAGTTGAGTTTCTAGTTCCCTTGACTTGAGGCCTTTCTCGAAAAACACCTGCTGCTAACAGCCTGGGCAGCAGGCATTGATATAAAAAGACGTGCTTGTTGCCCATAAACTTGAATTATTTACGAAGCGCGTGGGCCTCTTATATCTGCTTTGCACACGTGCCCCGTCTCAATGGTTACTTAATGAGTGTACCCGTGAGCTTCCTTTTTTAATTGAACAGCATTTCATGAGGCTAAAATGATCGCAGCCCCTGCGAGCACGCCACTCTTCCTAGGCTGCCATTTGCAGTCACTGGCCCCCAACCTCTTAAGTCTCCCACCTCGAACCTCAGCCCCCGTAAGCCTCGACTCCTTCCTCTCCTTGCCGCCTCAGGCCGTGCTCTGTCCATTTTCCTACCACACTTTCTCTGGATTCTGTCCCTTCCCTCCGGCCATGCCGCCACTGCTCTGATTCATTTCCTCATTACTTGCTGACTTTTTGCCAGACCCTCTGACCAGCTGCCTCCCTGCTCAGGCAGCCCCTTTCAGACTTGCCCCAGTATGCTTCAGGCAGATTAATCTTTCAGGAACACTGGTTCTGCTCTTGTCCCTGCTCCCCTGACAAAACCTTCCCTGGCCCCTTCCTGCCTCCAGCATGAGCGCAGATGCCTCAGGCCGGCCTCAGGCCGGCCCAGCTCCCTGCACTGCAAAGCGCAGAGCCAAGGCCTCTCGTGCAGCCCGGCCCTCCCTCCTCTCCCGGGCGGTGCTCTTCCCAGCGCCTGGACATGTCCCTTCCCTCTCCCACCTCCTCCGGGCCCAGCTTCAGAGCTGCCTCCTCCAGGATGCCCTCCCACTCTGACTTCTCCTCCCCTGCCTGGACCCAGAGCACACTGGCCTAGTCACCCATTCACAGGGATCCGCAGAGCCTTGCTGCGGGTCAGTGCTGGGCACCAGGGATGCCAAAGTGAGTGGGTTGGGGGTTGTATTGTGTCTCCTCCGAAAGATATGTTGAATTCCTAACCCTCAGTACCTGTGAATGTGACTTTCTTTGGAAATAGGGTCTTTGCAGATGTCATCAAGATGAGGTCAAGAGGGTGGTCCCTAATCTAATATGACTGGTGTCCTTACAAAAAGAGGGATGTGGACTCTCTGTCTCTGTCTCTTTCTCTCGCTCTCTCTTTCTCTCTCTCTCTCTCTCTCACACACACACACACACACACGCACGCACGCACACGCACACACACACAGGAGAAAGCCATGTGCAGACAGACACACAGGGGAAGGCCATGTGAAGATGGAGGCAAAGACTGGAGTTATGCTGCCACAAGCCAAAGAACACACGGGGCTCCCAGGAGCCAGAAGAGGCAAGAAAGGAACTTCCCTCCCGCCTTTGGAGGGGCATGGCCCTACCAACACCTTGGTTGTGGACTTGTAGCCTCCAGAATTGTGAGAGAATACATTTCTGTTGTTTGAAGCCATCCAGCAGAAAAATAATGCAAGCGAGTGCCAGCCCTTCCTGGCCCTAGAGGTGCTGAGCATTTGCAGGGAGACAGACAAGGTCCTTCTGAGTCAGTGTGATGAGAGCACAAGAGAGGGGAACCCTGAGGAAGGGCCCTCCTCCACGCAGCCTTCCACCCCCTCTCTGCTGACAACAGTCAGTAAGGTTCCCTTGGGGGCCCCACAGCCCAGTGTCCAGAGATGACCGGAGCCTGCCAAGGGGGAGCAGGGCCAGGGGAGCAAAGGCACGGGAGGGAAGAGCAGTGGGTGGAGCTGAGGAGCGGGAAATAGGGGGTGGCTGAGGCCCACGAGGCTTCGCTCCCGGTGGGCTATGGTTCGCCAAGGAGTTTGAACTTAAACTTGCTGCTGTTGGTATCAGAGAACGATGGAAAGGAGGTGACAGGGAGCAGGTGGTATTTTCAGTAAATGGTTTCATGGCAGCATAAAGGATGGATCAGCAGGGGTAAAAGAAGAAGCTGAGACCTTGGAAGTGAGTCAAGGGGTGGAGAAGAGGGTATGGATTTGCACATTAAGCTGAATTTAACATCATCAGGACCTGGGGGCTCTTTGAATGTAGGGGCTAAAGGAAAGAGAGAAACCCCAGGAGCTGACCTTCAGGTCTCCAGCCTGGTGCCTGAGGACAGGAAGAAATATCTGGAGAGGGAGAGGTTGTCATGAGGGAGCAGAGGAGAGATGCTGAGCTCAGCTGGGCACACGTTGAGGGTGGGGGACATCCAGGTGGCTGTGGAGGTCTGGAGCTTGGAGGGGAGGACTGTTCTGATGGTACAGATGGGGAAACATGAACAGGAAGATGGGACACCATCACTTGGGCCCAGCATGGAGCGGGAAGAGGATGGGGTGAGGACTGGCTCCTGCCTGGGAGCTGGGACAGAGGAGCTGGAGGACAACGGGTATGTGGCCTCAGGACCAGGGAGCGGGAGGCGTGGTTGGTGTGACTGGGACCTGCCGCGGTAAGGGCCCTAGGAGGGCATCGGACAGGGCTGCTGCGTTCAGGGATGGCTCTTCTGAGCAGCAGTGCGTCCGTCATTTCCAGTCTTCCCTGCATCTTCTGTCTGCACTGCCTACTGCATCCTCTCTCCTCCTCTGGCACCTCTCCTGAGCCCTCTCCCAGAGCAGGCCTGGCGAGGTGAGCACAGGTGGAGCCCGCACATCCACCTGGTGGCCTCTTCTGGGCCTCATCCCTGAGCTGCAGCGGGTGTCTGTGGCAGCCTGGTGGCTGGGGTGGGTAAGGGAGTGGGCAAGGCCTGCAGCCTGGCCGGATGACAGGTGCCTGAGCCCCCTGCCCCCCACGCCCAGTTGCAGCTGTGTCCCTTCTTTGCAGGGCCCGTCACCACGGGTGGCTCTGCTCCTCCGCCTCTTGGGGATTGTGCCACGGGTGCGGCAAATGCTCCAGCCCCTCTCTGGTTGCTGCCTGCCAGGTTGGTCTGTGTGCACTGATGTGGTGGCTGCTCTGACGTGACTTCTGGGCCCTCCTGCCCCCAAACTCGCTTCTTATGTACCTCCTTCGTGCCTGACCTTCCACCATGAGGGAGTCTTCTGTCGGGTCCCACAGGTTTCAACGTGAGCAGGAGTTGATTCTGGTGCACTCTTTCCAATGGTAATTTGCTGAGAGATTTCTTTAGGTTAGGAAACATAAGACTGTAAAACATTTAAATGACTGAAATATATAACGAAATTTAGTCATCTTTTATTGCCTCCTTCCATCTCACTCCCTGCTAAGGAGATACACACGCCCGTTTGTTAACAGTGGTGCTTTCTCAGGTTCCCCCATGCATTCACAAAGCTGTGTAAGTCCACAAGCACCCACGCACACATCCTTACACACATATATGTGAGATAATATCACGCATATTGATAAGCAGCTTGCTTTTTCCCTTACCAATATATTTTGGAGATCTTTACATGTCAGTACAAATAGGTGTATCTAATTTTTAAAATAACAGCATGCAAGGACTTCCCTGGTGGTCCAGTGGTTAAGACTCCGCCTTCCAATGCAGGGGATGTGGGTTCGATCCCTAGTTGGGGAACTAAGATCCCACATGTCTCGGGGCAACTAAGCCCACGCACAGCCCCACAATAGAGAGCCTGAGTGCTGCAATGAAAGATCCCACATGCCACAACTAAGACCTGATGCAGCCAAATTAATAAATATTTTTTAAAACATAAATAAAATAACAGTATGAAATTCTGTAGTGTATCATGATTTGTTCAGTCATTTTCCTCTTCATAGATAGTTTCTTTACCTTTTATTACTATTGCAGGGATGCTGTAGTGAACCTTCTTGTATATGCACCTTTGTACATATGTGTAAATTTTTCCAAAGCATAGATTCCTAGGAGTGGAATTGCTAGGTTATAAGGGCATGACCAAGATAAAATAACAACAGACACTATCAAATTGTCAGCCAAAAAAAAGCATAGATTTATGTCTCCCAACAGTGTGGGTTGTCCACAGAGGCGACCCCATCATTCTTTTTACTCTTTGTTACTCTGATGGGTGAATGAAAAGGCATTTCCTTGTTTTGGTTTGCATCTCCCTTATTCCCAATGAGACTGAGTATACTTTTTTTCTGTTTATTGACCAATCTTGTGCGTTTTGTGACTGCTGTATTCATACTCATTGCCATTTTACTGTTTCGATGTGTGTATTTTTTATGCTGATATGTAGGAGCTCATTTTAAGTTACGATTATTTCTCCTTTGTTGGCTGTATATTCTGCAGGTATTTTCTCTTTGTTGTTTGTCTGTTGATGGTGGCTGTGGTGCTATGGAATTTCTAAATGTTTATGTTGTAAGATCTATCAATCAGAGGCTTGTTTTTTAGTCGTAGGGGCAAAAAAGGAGCTTGGAGGTTTAAACTGTTGCATTCTTGACCCATCTCTGGCCTATGCTTGCCCTCTGACTTTGAACAAAACCCCTTAACTCCCATTTTGCCAGCTGTGTCACAGCACCGTCTGTCCTGCCGACCTCACCCCAGCTGCCGTGAGGATCACGGGAGAATCTGTTTTCAGGGCTTCACAGCCACTCTGAGCCGTAGTTACAACGATTTGTTGATGGACATCGAGAGCCAGTCTTGTGAGCCAGGCCTCCTCCGGGTCAGTGATTTTCAGGGTGCCAGGACCCTTCCTCTGACTTGTCCCAGGTGTTTTTTGAGTGCCTGCCCTACGCCGCTGATGTCACCCTCATGACACTGCAGAGGGAAGTGTATTAGTTTGCTCAGGCTGCCGTAACCCAGTAGCACAGGTTGGGGGGCTTAAAGCGCAGAAATGAGTTTTCTCACCATTCTGGAAGCCAGAGTCCAAGGTCAAGGTGTCAGCAGGGTTGGCTTCATCCTGAGGCCTCTCTCCTTGGCTTGTTGGTGGCTGTCTTCTCATTGTCTCCTCGCATGGTCATCCCTTGATCTGGGTCCTAATCTCTTCTTCTTATTAGGACACCAGTCATGCTGGATCAGGGCCCAATGTATGACCTCATTGTACCTTAATCACCTCTTTATAGGCCCTGTCTCCACACATACTCGCACTCTCAGGTACTGCAGGTTTGAACTTCAGCGTATGAATTTGGGGGCACAGTTCAGCCCATAACAGGAAGACAGCCCCGTGTCTGGACAGGAATCGTGGAGGCGAGGCTCGGAGAGGCTCCTGCACTTGTTTCCAGTCACCCAGGCAGTGAGCCGGTTGCAGATCTGAGTTCAGGCCCGTGCGTTAGACCCCTGGGCCCCTGCCTCCCCAGGCAGCTGGACTGATGTTGAGACTGTTTTGGCTGCACTGCCCTGACTTCCTGCCCACTGGTCACCAGCCTGTGTCCCCATCACCCTGTGGCCTCAAAACTCACGCCCCCTGAGCAGGGCATCTACCCCCAGCCGACTCTTCTTCAGCGCCTTTGTGACTCGGGAAAGGGTCTCAAATAATAATTGTTTTTTTTTTTTTTTTTTACTGCAGCTTGTTTGGTTTTTGTTGTTGTTGGGGGGAAGATCACACAGTAAGGTAGAGAGCATCTGAAATACAGGAAACTCCCCGGGAACCTCACACCCTCACAAAACTGGTTTTGATTTTTGCATGTTTACTTCCCTTCCCTCATCTGCACATGTATTTGTATTTCACAGCTTTGGTATCACTTTAAACAGGGCCCTTCATGCTCTTCCCTCTTCACCCCACATTGTCACTAACCGTTTCCCTGTCTCTATAACGATCGCTTTAATGGCTGCATAATATTCCACTGAGTTGAGTTGCTCCAGTGATGTGAGCATCCTCCAGTTGTTGAGTGTTTGTGTTTCCCGCTTGTACTATTGTAGATAACGTTGCCACGAATGTCTTTGTACTGAAAGCTTTTTGCTTCTCTTGAATTGTTTCCTGAGGGAAAATTCCCAGGAGTCGGATTACCAAGTTAAGGGCAGCAGTATGGTCGCGGCGCCTTGATGAGCTAGAACGTCTCTTTCTGAAAGGAGCCTGCGATGCTCTGTGCCACCAGCGAGTGAGCACGCCAGCTTCACTGTACTCTCACCGGCATCAGGTGTTAACTCAATACATTTCTGACCATTTTAACATGCTTAAAAGAGTACCTACCTCAAGGTGGCTTTAATTTGTATTCCTTGAGTAACCAGCAAAGAAGGAGAAACATTCTGCAATGGATTTGCATTTTCAATTCTTTTTGTTGTCACTTTTTTTTTTTAAGGAATAATTGGAGACTAGACAAATGGATATTAATCCCTTGGGAACCCCAGCTCTTCTTTGGTTGTCTTGAGGGATATGTCGGTGAACGTAGTATTTAGACTTTGACAAGCAAAAGGCCTTTGGGTCAATGACGGACATAGCAATGGAGTGGGGCCAGCTGGGCCAGCCACTCCAGGGAGCCGAAGGGGCGGAGCAGAGGCCATGCCCTCAGAACAACCTGGTGGGACCTGACCCTAATTTTCTGGCCGGTCCGAGGGCAGACCGCCCCTTCTGAGCACGTGTGCAGGGATGCAGCGTAGCCCCTGGCTCGCCCCAGGGCAGAGCTCCCAGAGAGGCGCCCCACCACGTCTCCGGCTACCCCTCACCGCGGAGGGTGCGTGTGGGCAGCGTCAGGCTGAGGCACCGTCTCTGGTGGACTCTGTCTCATTTTTACCTTCTTCTAAACTGACTTGAATAAGGTGCACTCTTCCCCCATTCCATTTTTCTGATCTAAAATAATCAACGATAAATCGAAATTTTTTTTCCCCTCGGAAGTTTATTTTAATTGCCTTGCAACACATTATCACACATTGCTGTCAAGTTACTTCTTTGGCTCAGTGCAGAATCATTTATTCGTGATGATGGCAGTCGGTATCTATGCCTGGCTGTTCTTAGAACCCTGCTGTCTTAAAGGGCTTCATTCGTAAGACATCCCCACAAGGAGTGTGTGTGCCACACAGACCCTTGGAGAACTTCATCCTCCAGACAACACAGAGAAGGTCGGTGCGGCTCTTCTGTGGGCCTGGAAACCTCAGCACTGGTGAGCCCGAGGCCCAGAGGGGGAACCAGAGGTCCGTAAGCCCCACAACGGTTGAAAGCTGTGGCCAACTCACGTCAGGTCGTATCTTGTCCCTGCAGGACTCCCAAGCCTGTGCTCACCTCTGCGAGGTCCGGTCAAGGTCCAGACCAGGGCTGAGGTGCAGAGGGGAAGGGTCTGCGTGGTGTTGTGCATTAGAAATGCCCTGTGCAGGGTCAGGGAGCAGGGTCAGCAGTGGAAGGCTCGGGAGGCCGGAAGGCAGTGTGGGTGTGTAGACTGGGCCGGATAGGGCTCCCGTGAGTGATAGTCGCTTTCACGATGGAGTCATTGACCAGTTGATTGATCTGTTTATTCCTGGGCTCATTCATTCAATGCACAGCTGCCATGTGCTGACCCCCCACTGGAGGCTGAGAGTAGTGAGAAAAGGCCACAGTCTCTGCCCTCAGGAGTTCACAGTCTGGCGTGGGGAACAGTCAAGTACACAGGAACCCACAGCAGGGCATGCCAGATCCTGGGGAGGAAAGAAGCAGCCCTGGGCATTCCGGGCGCCCAACCTTGAGAAAAGTCCCTGTGATCATATTATTTTCACATTTCCATATATGCATAGCTTTCACATGATTATAACTATATTGCATGATTTGCCTTTTTCCTCTTAGCATTTTTAAAAATAAATGTATTTATTTTTGGCTGCATTGGGTCTTCGTTTGTATGCACGGGTTTTCTTTAGTTGTGGCGAGTGGGGGCTACTCTTCGTTGTGGTGCACAGTCTTCTCAGTGCAGTGGCTTCTCTTGTTTCGGAGCACAGGCTCTAGACACGCGGGCTTCAGTAGTTGCGGCACGTGGGTTCAGTAGTTGTCACTCGCGGGCTCTAGAGCTCAGGCTCAGTAGTGGTGCACAGGCTTTGTTGCTCCACAGCATGTGGGATCTTCCTGGACCAGGGCTCGAAGCCGTGTCCCCTGCATTGGCAGGCGGATTCTTAACTACTGTGCCATCAGGGTAGTCCCTCAGCATTTTGTTTTTAACCACAGTTTCTTGTTTCTGCATAGTAATCACATACATACTGTGTGGTCCTAAATGGTTCCATGATATTCCACGAAGTTGGTGAGTTAGGCGTTCACCTGCTCTTAGGCTCTTAGGCTGCTCCTAGGGTTTTGCAACAAATGGCACTTGCCGCAGAGCCTCGTGCCCCTTTCTCCTTGTTCACACTGCATGGGAGGGTGTGGATGTGCTTGTGGTTCTCATAGAGCACGGCCACATGCCCCCTCTCCAGCGCCTCACACCAGTTTCTGGGTACCTGTTCCTCTGTTGCCTCCAGTGCTGGGAAGAGCAACAGATTCACTCACCCACTGACACACATGGATACGTGTGTATGGATTTTAGTTGAGTGTGTGCGTGTGCCGTGTTATTGAGCAAAGGAGGAAACATGTTGGAACTAGAGTCTGAAGAACAGTGTTCTGGTAGCAAGTGGAAGCGGGGAGGCCGGCCTCTACAGGGAGACTTGCAGCAGCTGCCACCAGGCCGAACGTGACAAGGTAAGTGGTCACCGTCAACATGAGAGCAAACTAAAGACGTTTTCTGTTTTTTTTTTGGCTGCACTGGGTCTTAGTTGCGGCATATGGGATCTTCGTTGCAGCATGCGGGATCTTTAATTGCAGCATGCGGGATCTATTTCCCTGACCAGGGATCGAATCCAGGCCCCCTGCACTGGGAGCACAGAGTTTTCACTGCTGGTTGACCAGGAAAGTCCGAAACCAAAGACTTTAAAGTAACCAAATCAGCAGGTCTTGATGTGGGGTCAGATAGAACTTAGAGAGGAGGTTGCAACTGTCTCCAGGGTTGCCAGCACAGGGTATTGGGGGTGAGTGGACCTCAGGAAGGTCGCAGAGTTAGTGGCTTGGTTTTAGAAGGTCACATTTAGAGTGTTGGGAGTCATCTACCTGGTGCTTTTCAGGATATGCCCTCAACTGGTGAATGCAGTTGGGGGCAGGTGCAGGACTGGGGTTCAGCCTCACCACTCGTGGTCAGGAGGGAAACTTGTACAGGGCCCAGGGCGGCCAGCAGAATGGATGGAATTACCCACTGATGATCGTTTGCTTGGTCTCTTGGCATTCTCACTGTTGGGTCAACTAAGACTTTTCAGCTAATGTATTTCCTTCTTTAAGGACAAATTGGCACCCTTCTGAGTACTTGGGAAGCTAGGTTGTAGATTTTTAAGTATTTCACATGAGCAGAATTGGATCGTTGTTTGACGTGACTTATAGTGTAAAAGAACTACATAGAAAGGAGAAATAGTGCATGTGTTTGCCTTAGTAGAACTGCATGACTTTCTTCTGTATTTTTCTTTACTATTTTAGTTTCCTCCCTGGGTGTGCTTTGTCCTCCATCTTCTGCATGACACAGCTGTCAGCCGGGCGTGGCTTTAGGTGAGAGTGGGTGGACAAAGGAAACAGGGTCCGTGACCCCAGTGCTCACTCGCTATGAAGGCAACGCCAGGCCCTCAGGCCCTCTGCCTCCCCCTTTCTAAGCTCTGAGATAGAGGGCACGCTCTAAAGATTCTACGTTGTAAAGATTCTTCCAGCTTCCAGAGTCCATGATACTCAGAGTATCTGATTGAATATCCTGGGTTTACTGCACATGCACATCCTGTAAAAATCCCCTGTATCTTCGTGATGCTCCCGTCTCACCTCATCTTTCCTCACGAGGCCCCCGGGGGCCCGGGAAACAGTATTCTGCTTAAGGGACCCCTCAGAGCACGGTGCAGGGTGTGGCCTCCAAGGTCAGCCAGAACAGGCCGGCTCCAAGTGTGTTGATCCTGCACAAGTCACTGTACATCAGCGCCTTAGTTTCCCCGTGTGTAAAAAGAGAGTTTGAGGAACTTATCCTTGGGGACTGAATGCAGAAACTCAGAGAACGCAGGTAAAGCTCACAGCCCAGCGCTTGGCACTGGGTCACCTGTCCGTCACTGGTGGCCCTTTCCATCATCATCATGCTCTTCCTTTTGTAGCCCCAATACCAAGGCCCAGAGTGGCTAAATGCCCCTTATCCCCGCCGGGCCAGTGAATCTGACACAATCGCTAAGGGCCCGTTCTCTAGGTGGAACAAGTACTGGTTGCTTCAAATGACCCAGCACCCCCTTCCCCGAGCCTATTACATGTTTCAACAGGAACTTTGTTGTGTATTTGAAAACCTTTAAATTGGTGAAAATTGATTCGGTTTCGATAAATTACACTTGATAAATTCCATGGACTGAGCTCTCCCATGAGGTGGCAGTGTTGGAGAGGGCTTGGTTGGGGAGGGAGCAATGGCTAGAACGCAATCCCAGGGCACAGTCCGGTGGGAGAAACAAAGATGTAGGGCACAGTGAGGTGGGGGCGGAGGCCAGTGAGTGGGGCTGGTCCCGGCTTGGACTGTCTTGCAGTGACTTTGTGTTCAAGCCAAGATGTCAGTGTGGCCGGAGCAGAGGGAGGGAGGGGAACAGGATGGGCTTGCCTGGGGGCTCTGAGACCTCTGAGGAGAAGAGTGGCCGAGTATGACATATACTGTAACAGGCGCTCTTGGGATGTTGTGTTGAGCATAGACAGTGGAGGCCAGAGAGGAAGCGGGAGACCTGCTGGGTGGCTCTGGAAGAGTCCACAGGCAAGATGAGGGTGCGTTCGGACCAAGTGGCAGCAGTGGGGTGGTGAGAAGGGACAGGATTCTGGCTGTAATCAAAGGGCAGAGCTCTCAGGATGTGCTGACCACGTGGAGGTGGGTCCAAAGAGCAGAAGCCTCAGGATGACTCCAGGGTGTCCGTCCAGAGCAACTAGAGGATGGCGCTGCCACTAGCTGAGGAGGGGAGACGGGGAAGGGTGGGGGCACAGGTCTAGGGGTGCCATGGGGAGCTGATTTGGACAGTTGGGTTTATGATGCCCATCACACATCCCATGGAGTGGTCTGCTGGCAGCTGGACAGGTGAGTTGTGTTCAGAGAAGTCTGAGTGGAGACAGACATTTGTCCCCAGATGCCCACAGCCCAGTGGTAGCAGTGCCAAGGGAGCCCTGCCTGTTGCCTTCCTTCGGGAAAGTAGACAGGTGGCTGCAGGTGGCGGGATACAGGTGCACCAGCCTCCACAGCAGGTCTCAGAGGTGACCCCAAATTCCTGGAATCACCATCAGGCCCCCCGGGCGGGCCATCCCCACCTCCCACGTGCCCCTTGGCACTCAAGGGCATCTTTACCTTTGAAATAAAGCAACAGCCGAGCCGGCTGCTGCAGGGGGCGGCACGTTCACTCGGCTTTTCCAATTAGAATATGACGTTTAAATGGGGGCTTGCCCGGCACCTAGGCTCCGGGGGAAGGAGAGGGGGCGGCTGCCGCACTGCTCGCGCTGTGCCCGGCTCCCGCGGCGCCGACGGGGTTAACGGGCTCCACCGGCTCGTGCACCGGGCTGCGGGCGGGCGGCAGTGGTGCATTGTGGTAACGCGGTGCCGGACCGCCAGCGCCCGCCGCCTCCGCCGGGCGGCCCGCCGAGCTGCACGCGCGTCCCCGCGAGACCCCGGGGCGCGGCGCCATGTAGCGCCCCGAAGCTCGGAGGCCGCCCTGCCGCGGGGATGAAGGGACGCGGCTGCTGGGAGACGGCCTCCGTGCGCTCCTTCTGCAGCTCCGGCTGCCTGAATAAATTTAAGAAGGGTTAGTGCTGCCCGGCTTCCGCCCGGAGGCAGGGCTCCCCGCGCGCGCCCGCCGGGCGCCGGGCTTGCTGCATGATCAATCCACGCGAGCCTCTGATGTCACTCCCTCGCGGCCTGGGGAGCGAGGGGAGCCTCGGGGAACCTCTGCCCCTGTACCCCGCCAGCGTGAGCTCCGAACTCGCTTTACACGCGGGGTATTTCGGAGAGGGGGCTTCAGCTAGAGACCTGTCCGTCTGACTTAACCTCTGCAAAAGGGAACCCAAATGTAACCCAGAGCTTTCTGAAAAGAAGGGGGAATGGGCCGCCTTGTTTAATGCACCCACCTACCTCTCCTGCTCCAGACTCGGCCTGGGGCCCGCATGCCCTGGCGCCTGGGCAAAATTGCTGCTTTGCTGGCAAGGGCTTATACCCTTCCCCGGGGCCACTCTGGGTGTCGGCTGTGCTCAGTGCATGACACAATCCCCTCCCTTTTGCCCTCTGAGCAAGCTGCGACAGATCAGCAGAGTCACTGTTAAGTGGCCGCCTGGGTTTGAGCAGGCACCCGTCCTGAGGATGCTGCCCCCCAGGGATGGTGGTCCTGAATGACAGCCCTGGGCTGTGCAGGCACAACCACCTGAGAGCCCTTTGTCAGCAGTGGGGAAAGTCTTAGCTGTCTTATGGGTTAAAGCCTTGCAAACTCGCTAAGCTCCTTCGTGCAATTTCTGATGCTTGGAACCATTATTGGAGATTTTGCATGAGTGAAACCTGCTGTGTTTTTCTTAACGAATGTTTATATTATAATTT
This sequence comes from Hippopotamus amphibius kiboko, assembly GCF_030028045.1. NCBI lineage: Eukaryota > Metazoa > Chordata > Mammalia > Artiodactyla > Hippopotamidae > Hippopotamus > Hippopotamus amphibius. The sequence continues at coordinate 3,913,463 of NC_080193.1, read as the reverse complement.
GAAACTGGGGAAAAATTAGGATTTTTTGACCCTGTAGACCTGAAAGACACGGAGTTAATTTCGCTTAACACCGATTTATCAGAAACTGACTCCTTTTAGGAATTAACACCCACTGATCTGTAATAAACCTTGCCGTTAACTTTGCCTGTTGACTGGTCACACTAATGGCTTCCGAAGGCCCAAGCCCAGCACAGACTCCAGGCCTCAGTGCTGGAGCCACGTTTAACGTTGCAAGCTCACCTGCAAACAGCATCTGAAGTCTTAGGGTGTTTGTAATTGTACACATTTTAAATGTATTTCATGAGGAAGTGGTACTACAGCTCTGTCTTAAGAATCCTTTAAAGAAACTTGGAAGTGAATTTTGTCCAAAATATGTCTTCTGGTTTTAGAAGATTGGTCTTAATTTCCAGTTTTTATTTTGGATATAGTGTCATTTCTAATGCAGTTATGTTCTTTATGCAAAGTTTAAATGATGTTCCTGTTATCAATTTGGATGAATTTATTCTGAGGGTGAATTTTGGAGATGGGGGCAGAAAATAAAAAGTACATATCAGTCAGGCGCTAAAATTTTTTTTCATCTACTGGCCTGCCTTGATGATATTCTTGGTTGCTGTTCTCCAGAAGATTTGCTGCTAACAGGAGCACTGGGCCTGGTAGCCACTTGCTTTTTGCTTGGTCGTGGGAGGGATGCTCACCTTTGTCTGGAAGCTCAGGTGACCAGAGCAGCTGTACTCTAAGAGTGGTGACAGGGTAGCCTCTTTGGTGGCCAGAGCCCTGCAGGCCAGGCCTTCCTTCCGACCCCTCCTGTCACTGACCCACTCTGCACGGTGGGACTGGGGATGAGCAGCTCAGGAGGTGGTGTGTCTGGCACGGTGCTTAGAGCAGAACCCAGCAGGGCTTGCTGTGCTGGCCAGAGGAGGCCCAGGGGCCGGCCCAGCACGCAGGAGCAGCTGGGGCTCAGCCTTAGCATCAGAGGCCCCGGGGCAGCCTGCAGGGTGTCTCCCTTGGGCGCCCTGTAGGAAGGTGGGCCTAGGAAGGCCAGAGCAGAGGAGTTTTCAGGAGAAACTGGAAATCTCTCAGTTTTAAAATGTTGGCTGAAAAACATTTTTTAAACATTCTCCAAGGCCAAACAGTATGTCTGTGGGCGGGATCGTGCCTATGAACCTTGCTGGCTAAACGGAGAGGAGCAGGAGCAGCAGGGATGGGGGCTGTGGGAGGCCTGGTTAGCTGTCAGCTTTGGGAGGTGGGAGCCTCCTGGCCCCTCACACCGTGGGCACGGCAGATGGGCAGGGGGCCTTGTCCCCAGTTTGCAGATGGGGTGAAACTGGTCTCGTGCCTCCTTTCAGACACACTGAAGGATACTAAAATAAGAGGTCACTCCAGACAAATTTCCCCTAGAAAAGGGTTGCAGTGAAATGGCATCGCACCCCTGAGCCCTCCTTGTGCAAGCTGCAGGGGAGCTGGGCTTGTCGCCTGCTCCGGGGGACTAGGGACTAAGGGCCAGGCAAGTGACCAGTTCAGTGGCAGGACCGCGTCTGGGCTCCTGGAGGCTCTTCACATGGGCTGTTGCTCTAGGGGTCCCACAGCATAGCTGGGGGCCAGGGGACCTGAGGTATTGTCCTGACTTTCTGCTGGGCTTTGTGACCACGGGCGAATGCCTGTCCTTCTGTGGGCCTGTCAGTGATGGCAGGAGTGGGTTGACAAGGACCTGGGCACAGGAAGAGGAGCTCTGGAAGTCTCTTGACAGGAGGCTGCTTGTCAGCGGGCAGTGGCGTGTTCAAACCCCACCACTTGCCTGACAGCTATCTTCTGAGCCGTTTTGATTTTCAATTTCCTCGTCTAAAGAATGGTATTTAACCAACTTAGCTGACAAGGTAGTCGGGAGGTTGAAATGAGATAATATATCTATACCTACTCATCAATCAGTCTGTCTATCTGTTTATCTGTGTGTCTCTCTCTGTGCTTCAGACAGAGCCAGGTGCTCTTTCTGGGGAGCTGGTTCATTTGTTGTTCACGGTGGGTATGCAGATCTGCGATGGCCCACTTGGCACCCATCTTTAGAAAAAGGTACCCCTTCCTCAAGACCCTTGGCTTCCACGTATCCTGGGACTGTTGTCATGTTCTGATTTGTCAGAGCAATACTTTTTTCTTTGATTTGCTGGATGTGTGTTAAAATAAAAACAAATTTCCACTGTCTGTGGTGAACGGTGCCTCCTAGAGTTGTGCAGTGCACAGCCTGCTCAACCACACACAAGCAGCTCTGTTTATATAAACATGTATTAGGAGCAACGGTTGGCTGGTCCTGAGGATAACACAGTGACCTCTGTCACCTCCAGGCAAAGAGAATGAATAGTCTGCCCGGGTGCCAGGCCAAGCCAGGTGACCCTGCATGGGACCTGGAGGAGGCCAAAGTGGGAGCCAGACTCAGAGTGGCCCTGGGAAGCTGGGTGGAGAGCAAAATGGGGAGGGGGCCTCCAAGCCACCCTGCAGAGAGGGGCAGCCTGAGACTGGCTGCACGGGGTCAGGCTTGAGCCCCAAGGCCCCTCCTGCCCAGGACTGAGAGTCTGCTCTGGGTACATCTTCCTCTGACCTCATCCGGGAGCATCCTACAGCTCGCAGCACCGCCCTCTGCAGTCGCAAGTCAGTCCTCGGACGCCTGGTTTTCCTGTAAAGTGCCAGCCAGCTCAGACTGGCAACAGCATATGATCAAACAGATGAGCAATGCGAATGAAGATGGAGCTATGGGCTCCGGCCGCCAAAGATAAACTTCCTTTTATGTCCTGTTTCCCTCTGACGTGCGTGTTGGATTACGCCTGACGCACATCTTCAGGAATAGTAGCTGCTCAGGCTGGGCGGCATGGCGAGGCCGGAGGATGTAACCCCACCTGGGCAGCCCTCCGCATCCTGGCCTGACGTGCCCTGCGTCCTTGTGGCCGTAGGTGGGAGCTGGTTAGAGGACAAATGTTTTTCCTGAGAGGCCAGAACTGACAGCCAGCTAAGCCCCCCGGTACATCCCTCTGCCTGGGATATTGTTACGTGAGAAGCCCCTGGAGCGCCACTGTTAGCTCATGAACCGTTTGGCAGCTGCTCACCTGCTTCACGAAATCCCTTCCCCCTGCCCCGCCCCCAACACATACACGCTTTGCTCTTGGCCAAACTCTGAGTTTCATCTGGCCCAGTCCTCCGCACCCTGTACGTTCAGTATGTTTAAGGGTTATTTACTGTGAAGGCAGCAGTTCCAGATGCTCAGGATCATGGTGTTTCATAACTTCACTACCCCTCATGTCACTGTTTTTAGGTCTCTGTAGTCAGTGTTTTTCCTTTATGTGAACATCCTTTTTACATCATTGAAATACGAAAACATCACCGTCGTCACATGGCTGTACGTCATGAGCACTCTCCCATGTTATCACAGGCTTACCGTGTATCCGCGGAATGGCTGTGGAAGTCCTTTACCTTCTGTTAGACATTTTGGTTCTTCGCAGATTGTCACCAGAGCCAAACTGCCACCTGAGCGTCTTGGGGCATGTTTCTTTCCAGGACACACTCCCAGGAGTGCGATTGCTGAGTCAAGGGGTGTGACTGCTTCCCTCTGGCGCCCCATTGCCCTGTTGCCAAAGCATTCTGGTCCATGATGCTCTCAGGGTGGGTGTGGAGATCGGCTTCTCTCCACCTCCCCTGCATTCGTATTTTTCTGAGAGTATTTTTTGACCAGGCACAAAATTATGCCTTGTTCGTCTTTTAACCTGCACTGGACTCACCAAAAAGGATGAATTTTCCCCACACGTTTGATGATTATTTGTGTTTACCCTCTGTGGTTCGTCCGCAGCATCTTCTCTTGCCCTTGTGTGGAAACCCAAAGGAAAGCAGCGTAAATCTTGGTTTATGTCGGATGTGGCTGGGACCCAAGCCAGACAGGACTCCTCAGGATCCTCGCGCTGCTCTGCTTTCTTTGGAGGATGGGATTCAGAGAAATGGTCCTTGGCACTGTCATCCCCTAGCAGGCTCTGCTGTGTAAATGATGGGGCCCCTTGTTCCAAAATTATTGTTTCAAGACAGAGAAAGCTGAGCATCAAACCAAGGGAGGGACCTTTCTGACTTGGGGCCTTCGTGGGACTGCACAGATCACACACCTGTGACGGCCACCATGCCCCATGCTCTGGAGGCATCTAGTTGGAAGTGGACAGAGTTTGGAAGTGGCTTGCTTGACTGAGCTGAATCCACCTGTTAGATTTCCCAAGGAGCCGCTCCAGACGCAGATTCGGACATGGGTGGGCTTCTGACGTGGCGCCGCTTGTGGCTACCTGCAACCCCTGCTCCTGACCGACATTGGCCGTGCATCCCGCCCCCCTCCAGCCCCCATCCCCGTCTCCTGAGCCCTGGAGTTAGTTGTCCTTTTCTCTGTGGCCATGTCTGTGCCCACTTTTGCCTTACCCTGACCGCTGGTGGAGAGCTAGCCCTCCTGCTCATCTTTGCCTGCTTTGGCCATCTCACTGCCTGAATATTTAACATTTTGTGCTGTTTTTCCAGTGAGAGCTTTCACTTTTGCCTCGCCTTTTTCTCTCTTACCTTCCCCTCCCCAGCCTTCTCCTTGCCAGCCTGGGGCTAGGAGGAGCTGCTGCTTATAGAGTGAGGAGCTGGTAATCCCAGTGGCTGCAGATAACTGTTGCTGTTAATTGCAAATGCCAGGCTGTCCCCCAGATCACAGTCCCCACGCTCCGGTCCTCCGCAGGTGTGAACTCTGCAGGGGACTCTGGGTCTCCATAGAAGGAGAGGAGATGACCCTCAGGGTCACCTGGGAAGCGGCATTCTTTGGGGGAGGGGCCCTGGGGCTGACTGCCCGCCAGGAGCCTCGCTCAGGGAGCTCCTCCCCCATGAATTGCATAGAGTTTGGAGCTGCCTTAAATGGCCCTTGGCTTGATATAGCTCTTACTCTCATGGGAAATGTGGCCTTATACTTGTGGGTTTTTTCCACATTTTTCAAAGATTGAATCATGAAGGTGTCAATGTGAGAGTTCTCACATTGAGCTGGGAAGCAGTCAGTTACCCACACAAAGGAAAATCGTGTAGCCATAGAATCCCCGACTGTCACGGTTGGATGGGATTGTTGCCATTTGGTGGTTAAAATAATTTTTACATTTTTTCCAGATTACAAAGATAATTTATCCTCATTGTATAAAATTTAGTAAAGAAAAAGCATTTGGAAGAAAATTAAAAGTGCCTATAATTCCATTGCATAGAAATAACCCCAAATAACAGCTACGGCGCCTTGAGAACGTGCCACACGCCCACACGTCTAGGTGATCTTCTCTGCCAGTCTCTTCGGTCTCTTTCACCCCGAGTCCCAGGTGGTTTGAGATTCCCCACCCCCACCCCTCCGAGTTTTGCAAGTGTGGGAGCTGAGATGGAGAGACAGACAGAATTTGCCTGGTCATACAGCCTTAGTAAATACTCAGACCCAGCTCTAGTCTCGCCACATACCTGCATCAGCATTTAATAGCATTTTGAAATGTGCTGAGACTTGAAAATGGCATCTCATCCTTTAGTGGGCGTATCTTTGATTTCTAAGGGGATTGAATCTTTTTCATCCATTTATTAGCCTCTTTCAGGTCTGTGACTGCTTTGTCATATGCTGGTTTTGTCTTGTGTTGCACTGAACCACATTGATGCGATTATTATAGTTGGGAAGTATGTTTCCTGTGGTAGGGAGAGTCTTCCCTTATCAGCGTTCCGCCCCCGCCCCCCAACACTTTATTATGAAAACTTGCCAACATAGAGGAAAGTTGAAAGAATTGTATAGTCAACACCTGTAACCCCACTGCTAGATTCTACCATTAACATTCTGTTTACATCACCGGCGTATCCTTCTATCCATCCCTCTATCCATCAGCCCATCTTAATTTTTTAAATGCTTCCCAAAGTAAATTGCAGACATCCGGGCTCTCCCCTCCCAGACACTTCAGCGTGTGTGTCATTCACCAGAGCTCAGTATTTCACATCACGGATCGCACTAACCATCTTTTGAGTTGTGTTTGTGTGCGCCTTTGTAACCCAGACCCTGTCAAGATACAGGAGATGTCTATCACCCCAGGGTTTCCTCAGGAAGGGCTTCCCCTGGCAGACCGTCCCCGCTCCACCCCCGCAGACAGTTCTGCTGTTCTGATTGATTTCACCACGGATTCATCTGGCCTGTCCTAGAACTTCACACAAATTGAACTATGCAACATGTGCTTTTCTATGCAGGGCTTCTTCCACTCAGCTTAATGTTCTTGAGGTTCATCCTTGTTGCCGTGTGCATCATAAGTTTGCCCTTTTTCTTTGCTTAGTGTTTATTTTAGTTTATGAATATCCCATAGTTGAGTCATTCTCCTGCTGACGGCCGCTTGAGCTCTTTCCAGTTTGCGGGCTGTTACCAACAGAGCTGCTGTGGACATTTTCATGCAAGTCTTTTTGCTGACATTTGCTTTCGTTTCTCTTGCATAAATACCCAAGAGGGGAAACGCTGACTACATCGCAGTTAATTTATGCTTCTTCTGATGATGGATATGAGGTATGTTTCTCATGCTTTAGCAAAATGAACTTTGCTGCTGAGAACAGTATTGTACACATCTCCAGGCTCATGGGTGCAGAAATTTGCCAAGGGTATACCTAGGAGGGACATTTCTGGTCGTGGAATATATGAATGACAAGTTTTGGAAAATAACACCACATTGTTTTCTTTTTCTTTTTTTAATTTTATTTATTTTTTGGCTGTATTGGGTCTTTATTGTGGTGCGCAGGTGGTACGTGGGCTTCTCATTACGGTGCCTTCTCTCATTGTGGAGCTTGGGCTCTATAGGAGCATGGGCTTGAGTAGTTGCAGCACGTGGCCTCAGTAGTTGTGGCGCACCGGCTTAGTTGCTCTGCAGCATGTGGGATCTTCCCAGACCAGGGATGAAACCCGTGTCCCCTGCTTTGGCAGGTGGATTCTTAGCCATTGCGCCACCTGGGAAGTCCCCACATTGTTTTCCAAAGTGATTGTACCAATTTCCCCTCCACTGGCAGTAGATGAATCCCCTTTATCATCCTCTGCAGCACTTGGTATTGTAACGTATATTCCTGCCAGTGTGATGGCCCTAAAATGGTATTCCTTTATCATCTTAATTTGAATTTCTTTGATATCAAAATATTATGAGCATGTTGTTGGTGAGTATGTTTCTCTGTTTCTTCTTATGTGAAATGCACTTTTCTGTTGGGTGGTTTGTATTTTTCTTATGTATTTGTTAGGAACTCTATATAATCTGGATCTTTATCTTTTGTCAGTCACAAGCTTTTAGTTTATATTTTCATGTTTTATTTATGATGTCTTTTTTTCCCCAAGCTCTTTATTGGAAAATAATTGCTTTACACTCTTATACCAGCTTTTGAGGTACACCACAGTGAATCAGCTGTATTTATACGTATATCCCCATATCCCCTCACTCCCGCGACTCCCTCCCACAACTCCCTCCCGCTCTCCCTTCCTGGCCCTCTAAGGCATCACCCATATATGATGTCTTTTGATGAACATAAATATTTCTTTAAAATAGCTTTATAGAGATATGATTCATATGCTATACAAGTTACTCATATAAAGTGTGCCCTATTCAATGTTTGTACAATTCACAAGGCGCATAACAGCACAGTTTAATTATGGAATATTTTGTCCCTCATCAAAGAAACCATAAACCCATTAGTCATTCCCTACCCCTCTTCCCTCTACCAACCACCCCCCAACCCTAAGCAACCACTGATCTACTTTTTGTCTCTATAGGTTTACCTGTTCTGCATAGTCACATAAATGTAATTATATAATACGTGGCCTTTTGTATCTGGCTTCTTTCACTTGGCATAATGTTTTTGAGGTTTATCCATGTTGCAGCGTGTATAAATACTTCATTCCTTCGTATTGCTGTATATGTTCCATAGTATGGTTACACCACATTTTATTTATCTGTTGAGCATTTGATGGGCATTTGAGTTATTTCTCCTTTTGGGGCTATTATGGATAATAGCCATGAACTGCCATGAACATTTCATAAGTCAGTTTTTTCTCCCTGTGCCAGAACCGTGCTGCCTTAAGCACTTTGTAATACATTTTGACATCTTGTAGGTCAAGTCCCCTGGCTTATCTCAGGGTGCTGTTTTGGTTATTCCCATTTTACATGTGCGAATACTGAGACTAGACAGGTGATATCCCAGGCCATATTGCTAGTGACTGGCAGAGCCAGGCTTGTTTGAACTTGGGTGGTTAGAATCTCAGCCAACGATCTTAGCCTCTGAACTCTGCATCCCTAACAACAATCATATATTGGGTGGGTCAAAAGGTTCATTCATTTTTTTTTTCCGTAAGCTGGCTCTAGTAGCACTCAGCTGTCTTTAACTTCATTCGAAACAATTTTGTTAGATTGTATGTGACAGCTGTCATATCAGCATGCATTTAAAAAAAGACATCAAAATTGGTGAATTTTTGTGTAGCCATTTTAATATTGAAGATGGAAGGGAAAAAAGCAACATTTTTGGCATATTATGCTTTACTATTTCAAGAAAGGTAAAAACACAGCTGGAACACAAAAAAAGATGTGTGCAGAATCTGGAGAAGATGCTGTGACTGATCAAATGTGTCAAAAGCGGTTTGCGAAGTTTTGTGCTGGAGGTTTCTCTCTGGATGATGCTCCACCGTAGGGTAGACCAGCTGAAGTTGATAGTGATGAAATCGAGATATTAATTGAGAGGAATCAAGGTTATATCGCGCGGGAGACAGCCAACGTACTCAAAACATCCAAATCAAGCACAGAAAATCATTTGCACCAGCTTGGCTATGTGAATCGCTTTGATGTTTGGGTTCCACAAAATTTAAGCAAAAAAAAACCTTCTTGACCATATTTCCGCATGTGATTCTCTACTGAAACATAATGAAAACATTCCGTTTTTAAAACAAATGTGATGGCGATGAAAAGTGGATACTGTATAACAATGTGAAACAGAGGAAATTGTGGGGCAAGCGAAATGAACCACCACCAACCACACCAAAGGCCGGTCTTCATCCAAAAAAGGCGATGTTGTGTACATAGTAGGACTGGAAGGGAGTCCTCTATTATGACCTCCTTCTGGAAAACCACACGATTAATTCCAACAAGTACTGCTCCCAATTAGACCAACTGAAAGCAGCACTTGATGAACAGCGTCCAGAATTAGTGAACAGAAAGTGCATAGTCTTCCATCAGGACAGTGAAAGACTGCATGTTTTTTTGATGACCAGGCAAAAACTGTTACAGCTTGGCTGGGAAGTTCTGATTCAACCGCTGTATTCACCAGATGTTGCACCTTCGAATTTCCATTTATTTCGGTCTCTACAAAATTCTCTTAATGGAAAAAATTTCAATTCCCTGGAAGACTATAAAAGGCACCTGGACCAGTTCTTTGCTCAAAAAGATAAAAAGTTTTGGAAAGATGGAATTATGAAGTTGCCTGAAAAATGGCAGAAGGTAGTGGAACAAAAGGGTGAATACATTGTTTGATAAAGTTTTGGGTGAAAATGAAAAATGTGTCTTTTATTTTTACTTAAAAAACTGAAGGCACTTTTTGGCCCACCCAATAGAAATCACACTTGCTCCACCAGCTGACAGTTTAAGACTTGACCCTGTCTCTTTCTTTTCCAGGCAAACGAAAGGTAAGTAAATTTTAAATGTAATTCTCAAACAAGATCTGGTTCATTTGCAATTTTAACCGTTTCCTGCTGCCAAACTTGAGATATTTCAGAGAATGTTTTTCAAAAATATTTACCACCAGGCTGACATCTTTGGGCAGCCTTCTAGGCAAAGACCACAGGTGTGGTCAAGAGAAGAGTTGCCTGAGGGCAGATGGGACACAGCAGGGCAGGTGACCTGGGGTTCACAGACAGAGCAGTCAGTTGGGACCAGAGAGACTCCAGAAGCCCCAAGAGGTGGTGATGACTGGAGTTCTGGTTGATGTTGTCTAGAGAATGAGGCTTGGAGACGTAGCAACCTTTAGAGACTGCTGCCCGTTTCCCCAGAATCTCACATGGTTGCTGGCACACAGTTGGTTCTGTCAGCGTTTGTTAAGTGGGTGAGTGTAATTAAGGAATCAATGTAACAGATCAGAGATGCTCAGAATTGTGTCTCCAAGCTGTTGTCATGGTTTTTGAGCGGTGTGCTGTGCATTGTATACCCCTGGGGGTCAGAGGACAGAGTTCTCAGCCAAGTCCCAGTGTATGTAGTTTGACCTTAGCCCTTTATCTGTTCCATAACAGAACAGGAGGGTGGAGATGTGGTTTTATTTGTGCCCACATAGTGATGCAAAAGCATGGAAACCCACCAAGACTGCTGAGAGGACTCCCGTGCCCCTGTTAGAAGGAGGAGGGCCATGCTAGCCAGCAGCGCTGTGTGCTGGTCTGTAAGTGCAGCGCATGGCCTCCAAGGTCCTGCACTGTGTGAAGCAGAATCTGTTGCAGAGAAAGATGCCTCTGCTTTTCCCTGGCGCCTGTCTCAGAAGGGATGGAGCACCTTGCCATCCCAAATGGCGCATCCTGGCATCTGGGTCACCCTCAACTCTCTGAACACGTGCGGCTCTGGGCCCTGCCCCTGTTCGCCAGCTGCCCACTCACACTGCGCTCACCAGAGGCTGAGGCTGTGATGTGCTTCTCAGCAGGTTCCGAACAGGCGTGAAGCCCAGAGTGTGGCCAAAGCAACGCAGTCCATAGGGCCCCTGGGGGTGAACCTTGGTGCCAGCCTTGTCCTGGCTCCTTCCTCTGTAGCCCTCAAGTCTCACCTCGCACACATTGATTGGACATGTGAACCCTCTTTAGAATAACCTGGGTTCTTAATTGTTCAAGGCTTATATGTGATTTGTGAAAGAGCATCACCATCATCATTTTTAGTCAGTACTTTCTTTTTTTGTTTTTTCCTTCAGATCTTTATTGGAGTGTAATTGCTTTACAATGTTGTGTCAGTTTCCGCTGTTGGTGAGCACTTTCTTCGTGCCCCTTTGTGCTGTGCTTTTTATGTACACTGTCTCCTTTCATTTCTTTTCAACCCTTGAGGTAGATATTACTTTGGGGATTTCAGAGACAAGGGAATTATTTTTTTTTAAGTAAATAAATAAATTTATTTATTTATTTATTTATTTATTGGCTGAGTTGGGTCTTCGTTGCTGTGCGTGGGCTTTCTCTAGTTGCGGCGAGCGGGAGCTACTCTTTGTTGTGGTGCGTGGGGTCCTCATTGCAGTGGCTTCTCTTGTTGTGGAGCACGGGCTCTAGGCTTGCGAGCTTCAGTAGTTGTGGCATGTGGGCTCAATAGCTGTGGCTTACGGGCTCTAGAGCACAGGCTCAGTAGTTGTGGCTCACGGGCTTCGTTGCTCCGTGGCATGTGGGATCTTCCCAGACCAGGGATGGAACCCGTGTCCCCTGCATTGGCAGGCAGATTCTTAACCACTGCACCACCAGCGAAGTCCCAGAGACAGGGAAATTAGACACAGTGAGATTGTCACTTGGTGACAGGTAGCAGAACTGAGAGGGGAGATGAGGCAGAGCCCACCTCTCAACATCTAGAACTTGTCACCATCCCTCATGTGGCACCAAGCTGTCCTAAAAGTTTAGACGGTCCCAGAACAACCTCATGCAGAGCCAGAGCGCTCCGTGTGGCCCTCAGTTGTGGCACGAGGAGACGAAAAGGTTATACGTGCCTCTCTTCCAACGTGTGTTCCAGTGTTAGGGATCCCTCGGGCTATCAGGTGACACTGTGAATTCCCTGAGGACAAGAATCAGGTCTGAGTCACATCTATAGAATAGTTGAAAGATACAGCAGAACTTGAGGAGATAAAAATGCATAAACCCACAAGCATACATTCTGATGGACCTTAAGTATAAGTTTTTTGCAGATCTCATACCATGTTGGGGAAATTCCCTTTTATTCCTAGTTTGCTGAGCGCTTCTGTGATGGATGGATGTTGAATTCTGTCAAATACTTTCCCCTCATCTGTTGAGATTATTATTGTATGGATTTTCTCAGTCTGTTAACATGATGAATTATATTCGTTTTTTATATTTTGGCCCAGCCCCAGATTCTTCTGATTCAGTGGGTCCAGGGTAGGGCTTGAAGATTTGCGTTACTAACAAATTCTCTGATGCTGTAGCGTATATCAGTGCTTTACTCCTTTCTGCTGCCAAGTAATAATTCCACTGCGTGGATATGCTGCTTTTTATCTGTTCATCAGTTGGTGGACATTTGGGTTGTTTACGCTTTGGGGCCGCTAGGAATGATGGTGTTATGAACATTCGTGTGCAAGTTTCTGTATGGACACATGTTTTCATTTCTCTTGGGTGTATACCCAGGATGGGATTGCTGGGTTATGTAATAACTGCCAAACCAGTTTCTAAACCAGCTGTGTCATTTTTTTATTCCCATCGGTAGGAAGGTTCCAGTTTTTCTGCATCCTTACCAACATATTATTTCCTGCTTTTTAATGACTAATGGTACTAAGCATTTTTTCATGTGCTTGTGGGCCATCTGTATGTCTTCTTTGGAGGAGTGTCTTGTCAAATCCCATTTTTTCATTGGATTGTCTTTTATTGATTGGTATTTAAATATTGAGCCAACTTTGCATTTCTGGGATAAACTTCACTTGATCAAGATGTATTACTACCCTTTTTAGGTATTGCTGGATTATATTTGTTTATACTTTTCTGAGGATTTTGTGTCTCTGTTCATGAAGGATATTGGTCTGTAGTTTTTGTTGTTGTTTGATTTTTGTTTTTGTTTTTTTGTAACGTCCTTGTCTAGTTCTGTTATCAAGTAATACTGGCCTCTTAAAATGAATTGGGAAGTATTCCCTGCTCTTTAATTTTCTGGCAGCGTCTATGTAGGATTGGTATTGTTTCTTCCTTAAATGTTTGGTAGAATTTGTCAGCAGAGCTGCTTCTTCCTCTTTTTCTTTTTTTTTTAATTGAAGTATAGTTGATTTACAATGTTGTGTTAGTTTCTGGTGTACAGCAAAGTGATTCAGTTATACACACACACATATGTTCTTTTTCATTTTCTTTTCCATTATAGGTTATTACAAGATATTGAATACAGTTCCCTGTGCTATACAGTAGCGCCTTGTTGTTTATTTTATATATAGCAGTTTGTATCTGCTAATCCCAAACTGCTAATTTATCCTCCCCGCCTTTCCCCTTTGGTAACCATAAGTTTGTTTTCTGTGTCTCTGAGTCTGTTTCTGTTTTGTGAATAAGTTCATTTGTATCAAATTTTAGATTCCACATATAAGTGATATCATAGGATATTTGTCTTTCTCTGACTTACTTCACTTAATATGATAATCTCCAGGTCCATCCATGTTGCTGCAATTGGCATTATTTCATTAATTTTTATGGCTGTATTTTATGGTAATATTCCATTGTATGTATATACCACTTTGTCTTTATCAGTTTATCTGTCAATGGACATTTAGGTTGCTTCCATGTCTTGGCTGTTGTAAATAGTTGTCAGGAGAGCTTCTGAGCCATAAGTTTTCTTTGTTGTAAGATTTTTAACTAAAAAATCAATTTTTTAATATACTACTCAGGTTATTTTTTTACTGAATGAGTTGTGGTATTTTTGTATTTCAAGAATTTATTTCATCTAAGTTATCAAATTTATGAGCCCGCAGTTTTTAGTGATATTTCTTATTATCCGTTAATAAGATCTATAGTGATGTCCCCTCTTTCGATGATATGTGCTATTATTCATTTTTTCAAAGAAGAATCAGATTTTGTTTTTTTGTTTTAATTAATTAATGTATTTATTTATTGGCTGTATTGGGTCTTTGTTGCTGTGTGGGCTTTCTCTAGTTGTGGTGAGTAGGGGCTACTGTTCGTTGTGGTGCGCAGGCTTCTCATTGTTTTGGTTTCTTTTGTTGCAGAGCACGGGCTTCAGGCACACGGGCCTCGGCAGTTGTGGCACGTGGGCTCAATAGTTGTGGCTTGTGGGCTCTAGAGTAGAGGCTCAGTAGTTGTGGCGCACGGGCTTAGTTGCTCCGCTGCATGTGGGATCTTCCCAGACCAGGGATTGAACCCGTGTCCACTGCGTTGGCAGGCAGATTCTTAACCACTGCACCACCAGGGAAGCCCTCAGATTTTGGTTTTATTGGTCTTATCTACTGTTTTTCTTATTAGCTCTTTAAAAACATATGTAATATAGATATCCTTCAAAAGGCAAATTGAATCATACTATACACACTGTGTACACCTCGATCTTCTTCATTGACTATATCTTAAATTTTTTTCATATCATGCAGAAGTCACATATCTGCATGTGTATCTGCAAGTCAGTAGGATACATTACTAGAACTAGATGGTTATCCTGTATTTTTATTTTTTAACACATTTAAAAAATTTTTTAAATATTTATTTATTTATTTATTTATTTGATTGTGCAGGGTCTTAGTTGCAACAGTTGGGCTTCTTAGTTGCAGTACATGGGCTCCTTCATTATGGCAGACAGGCTCCTTATTTGTGGTATGGAAACTCTTAGTTGCAAGCATGTATCAGGGATGTAGTTCCCTGATCAGGGATGAAACCCAGGACCCCTGCATTGGGAGTGTGGAGTCTTAACCACTGGGCCACCAGGGAAAGTCCCTATTTGTCTTTTTAAATCAAATATGTATAATTTTTTTAAAATTTTTACTGTTTATTTTTTGGCTTCATTGGGTCTTGGTTGCTGCTCATGGGCATTCTCTAGTTGCAGCAAGAAGGGGCTACTTTTCATTGCAGTGCACGGGCTTGTCAGTGCCGTGGCTTCTCTTTGCAGAATATGGGCTCTAGGCACACAGGCTTCAGTAGTTGCAGCTCGTGGGCTCAGTAGTTGTGGTGCACAGGCTTAGTTGCTCTGAGGCACGTGGGATCTTCCCAGACCAGGGATTAAACCTGTGTCCCCTGCATTGGCAGGCAGATTCTTAACCACTGCACCAGCAGGAAAGTCCTGATCATTCATTTTAAAACTCTCCTTTTTCATAAGAAGCTATTAAAGCTATTCATTTCCCTCCAAGTACTACTTTAGCTGCATCCCATAAATTTTGATATGTTGTACTTTATCATTCATTTAAAAATATTTTCTAATTTTACTTGTGTTTTTTATATGACCCATTAGTTATTTAGAAAAGTGTAATTTAATTTTCACGTATTTGGGTATTTTCCAGGTACCTTTTTGTTATTTCTTTCTAATTTAATTCTAATTAATTCTAATTTAATTCTAATTTCTAATTTATTTCTAATTTTTTATTATTGCTTTCTAATTTAATTCTAATTTCTAATTTAATTCATTTCTAATTTAGTAGCCAGAAAACATAGGTTTTATCATTTTAAATTTGAGTCTCGCTTTGTTATCCAGTCTGATAAAAGCCTCTGAGTGTTGAGACTATTTAGTGTTGAGACCATTTTAATTTAATGTAATTATTGATATGGTTGGGTTTAAATCTACTATTTTGCTATTTGTTTGGTCTCATCTATTTTGTTCATGTTTTCTCTTTCCCTGTCATCTGTGGTATTATTTTTAGTAATCATTTTTTCCCTTTATTAGCTCATAACTGTACATCTCTTTTCTCATTCGTTGCTCTAGGGTTTACATTCCACATCTTTAGCTTATCACAGTCTTCCTTCAAGTCATATACCATTTCAGCTACCAGTAAGAACCTTACAACAATATACTTCCATGGCCCCCACTCTTTCTGCTATGTCCTGTTTTACTTTTGAAGATACATTTTTTTTTTACTTGTTCTATACATTTATCTTTAAACGAAATTTAAAAGTGAGAAAACCAGCATCTTTTATGTTCACTCACATATTTATCTTTTCTATTACTGAACTGAACTTGGGTCCGCTCACCCACTGCACAGCAAAGCCAATCTGACACGGGTTTGTGGCGAAGGAAAGTTCAGTGCTTATTTGCAGGGCGCCAAGCAAGGAGAACAGTGGCTCGTGCTCATAAGACCCAAACCCCAATGGCTTTTTAAAAAAAGGTTTTTAAAGGCAACATTTAGGGTGAGGACTGTAGGGTGCGTGATCTTCTTCTGATTGGTTGGTGGTGAGGTAACAGGGTGGTGTTTCCAGAATCTTAATCATCAGTTTTCTGGTTCCAACCTGTCTGGGGTCTGCGTGCTTGGGCTCAGCATACAGTTCCCATCCCACACCTGGGTGAGGGTCCCCATCCCGCAGAACTCGGAGATATGTCAGATCGCTATGCACGGCCCTGGAGGAGGAACTAGGACTCTGTTTCGTGCTGAATGTTGTCATCGGTTTTCTTGCTTAACCGCTTTCCCTTTGTTTCTGCATTCCCCCACCTTCCTAACGCGTAAATGCTTGTGCCTGCTCTCTGGAACGCTGGGAGGGCCTAGGGGACTAGAGGCTTTCTCCTGCAAACAAGGCTCAGAGTAAAGGCTTTCTCCTGCAAACAAGACTCAGCGGGGCTTCTGTACCTGGAAAGCCCCACAGGGTTCCGCGCGGTGTCGTCTCTAGCCCTCTTTACACCTTTGCCTGGATCTGACTTTTGCTTTGGTATCATCTCCTCTCAGCTTGAAGATCTTCCTTTAACATTTATTGCAAGTCAGCGAAACACAAGTTCTCTCAGGTTTTATTTGTCTGAACATATTTTTATTTCACCTTTATTTTTGAAGGACATTTTTATGAATTATAAAATTCTAGGGTTTTGCTTTGTTTTGTTATTTTTCCTTCTCTCAGCTCTTACAGAGAAGCTGTTCCTTCTTTGTCTTTTGGCTCCTGTGCCCACTGCCCGGGCACATCCCCTTTCAGGACCCCAGCCTCCAAATCCCAGAATTGAGCTGCCTCCAGAGGACCAGGGGCAGCATCTCGCCTCACGGAGCCCCAGCACCCCTGCCACTTAAGGGGGCCGGAAGTGGAGCCCACAGCACAGGGGTGTGGTGACCCGGGTGGGGGGACTGCCTGGCAGAGTGCTTCATGAACTGCAAAGTGACTTTGTGTTGTCAGCAGGCAGTGACCCTCTGTTGTTGCTCGGGTCTCTGCCTCAGGCTCACGGGCTCCAGAAGAGGGGCCTTTTGTAGGACACAGCCGTTCCACAGCCCCAAGGTCCTCCGGTCCTAAATGGCCTTGGATATTCCTCAGCACAGCCCCCCAAAAGGCCTCACGGCCCCCCCACGACCTGTTCCATCAGTCCCTCCCCCTTCTAGCCCGGCTGGGCCTAGGACAAGGACCCCAGGAAGTTGCCAGCCACAGTGACCTAGTTAAGGGGAGCCCTGGCAGGCCATCGTGGAGCCAGTTGGAAATGGGTCTCGGGTGGAAACTTGGCCCAAAGATGTTGGATCTCTGCAGACCGGCTGGTTGTAATTCAAGCCCGCCTGGCTGTGGGGTTTCAGATTGTGCCGGACTGTGTTCTGACACCCTCGCAGACTGTGTGGTATCTTTGGGTGCATCCCAGTTTCTCCCTCAGCTCCGCAGCCTAAGTGAGAGGCCCCTGGGCTCTGCAGTTGAGGGGAACATCCCAGCCAGGCTCTGGGGACCTGGCGTTGCCGGGTTATGAGGAACCTCCCTGCGACTCAGGCAGCCCGCCAGCACAGCCCCAGGCGGGCAGGTGGCTCTCCTCTCGGGCTTTGCTCTAAGACAAGGTCCTTCCTTCCCCACTCCCTCGCCCTCTTCCCTTGTCTCTGCTGGCTTTTCCCTTGCCTGGCCCCACAGTGGCTGTCACTTCCACCACGTCACCCTCCCCAAGGCTCCCTGTGGCAGTATTTCTCACCCAGGCACCAGCTACTAGTCACCAAGACTTGGCCGTTGGAAATAGCCCCCTTCGGTTTTTAGGGCCAGTCACTTGCAGTTTCTTCACAAATATCATCACATGTTGAAACGTCTAATTTACGTTTAAGAAAACAGAAAACCAACTTCTTGATTTACAGTAAGAAGTGTAATAGCCACAACCTGAGAATCATGCTTGCTGGCCCCACGGAAAACAGTTCTCCCCTGACGGAGGCTGGGCGCGCAGGTGGTCAGAGCCAGGCGCCATGCCTGCATCCCTGCCCTCGGGAGCAGAGGGCCAGCGAGGTCCCACCTCGTTTGTCTGTGGCCAAGCTCCCTGCAAGCAGCTTCCTTCCCGGATGTGGACTTTTCTGGAGCCTCACTATTTTCAGATTGATTTTCCTCCTTTCCCGCCCAAGCGAAGCCTTGGGAGCCACCTGCCCACCGTGGTGTCTGCCCTGGTCCTGCTGGTAGGGCCCCTGTGAGCTGTGGGGGGTGGGGCGGCTGATCCCCTCAGTCCGGCAGGTGCGGGTACAGAGAAGATGGGGTCGGGGAGGTGACGGTGGACCTGGGCAGGGGCATAGCTGAGACTAATGCAGAGGGCAGGGGGCGCTGGTGACTGACTCCCTGGAGCCTTTTCTGGGGCAGGCCTTCCCTCAGCCCCGTGTCCTTCCCCCCTACTCTGGGTCTGAGCCCCAGTTCTGGCTCCCAGGTGGAAGATCTGAGCTCTGCCTGCCTGGCTGAGCAGCCACGTTCTGTTCCATCTCACGGTGGTGGGGCCTCCATGGACCCTGGCCTCTGCCTGGCTCGCAAGGCATCTTCATAAACGACCAGCTCTGCTGAGTTGCAAATCCGGGATGGGGGTGGGGTTGCTGGCTTGGTTACAGGGTCCCTTCCTCCCCCTCCCAGAGCACAACCAGCAGAGAAGCCCCCAGGCCCAGGGTCAAGTGCGCATCTGCCTTAACCTCTGCATTAACGGTAGCTGGTGGACCTTCTCCACAGAGCAGGGTGGATCTACCTGGTAGAGGCCCTTCCTTTCAGGAGCAAACACCGAGGCCCGGAGAAGGCAGAGACCTGCTCAAAGTCACACAGTCGGCGGCTCAACCAACACTTAAGCTGAGGACCTGCCCAGCCAGCAGTTGCCCTAGTGACCTGGGAACATAGGAAACAGGAAACAGAGGGCTGGACTGGGGATTGGAAAGCCTCAGCGTCTTCCAGGTGCAGGAGTGCCTTCCTCGGCCGCCCTGACCCTCATTCCCAGCCTCCCCTGGTCAGTGCTGGGTCAGGGCTCCCGAGGATGTGGGTCCCCACAGGGACTGTCCGCTGCCCTCCGTGTGCTTCAGGAGGAATGCTCAGATGCCAGTGAACACAGGGCCTGTGCCAGGCTCCCAGCTGCATGGACAGTGACCCAGGACAAAGAGGAATAAGGGCCTTGGGAGGAGCCAGACAGCCTCCGAAAGTATCCCTACCCCCTGCCACACTTTGAGCCGGGGCACCTTATTTATTTTTAATTAATTAATTAATTTATTTCATTGGCTGTGTTGGGTCTTTTTTGCTGTGCGCAGGCTTTCTTTTTAGTTGTGGTGAGTGGGGGCTCCTCTTCGTTGTGGTGCGCGGGCTTCTCATTGCCGTGGCTTCTCTTGTTGCGGAGCACGGGCTCTAGATGCGTGGGCTTCAGTAGTTGCAGCACATGGGCTCAATAGCTGTGGTTCACGGGCTCTAAAGCGCAGGCTCAATAGTGGTGGCGCACGGGTTTAGTTGCTCCGCAGCATGTGGGATCTTCCTGGAGCAGGGATCAAACCCGTGTCCCCTGCATTGGCAGGCGGATTCTTAACTACTGCGCCACCTAGGAAGCCCTGAGCCGGGGCACTTTAAACACATTCTGCCAAGCTAATTCTTCTGGTGTTGGCCATCAAAGACAGGCGGCCTTCCCGAGATGACGCTTCAGGTGGCCACCTCTGCCCGCCTGGACCTCAGCTCTACAGACCTGGCTGCTCAGGGCTCAGGGACCCAGACCAGCAGGGAGTGGCAGTCATGTCACCTGGCTCCAGGTGTGCCTGGACTGTGGGGCACACGCCTTTCAAGTGACGAGAGTTCCCACCCCCCCTCCTGGCTCTTGAGAGGTCCCTTGCTTGGGTGTTCTTGGTCCCTGGCAGTCATGCAATTGGAACAAGGGACAGTCCCCTTTAAGGGCAGCACATGGGGGTGGGTGGGAAGAGATGCCACTGGCGTCAGACAGGTTGAAGAGGTTGTCTTGAGGAGGATTGCTGGTGATTGTTTCTTTGCTGCTTTATGCTTTTCTCTACAGGGCTTTTTGACTTTCCTACCTTCAGCGTGACTCTTTTTTAGAGCCAGGTGGTAATGGCTGATGTTCGCGGCCTCACTGTGGGGCAGGCACTGTGTTAAGCACCTTACAGGCACTGACCCATTTTACAGATGAGGAGCTGAAGGTAGAGAAGTTAAGTAGTGCAAGGTCTCAGGGGTGATAAATAGCAAACTGGGACTTGCAGGTCTGCTCGACTCCTAAAGGGGAGAGCGTCTCTTACATGAGCAGTTACATGAAAGGAGTGGCTCTGTCCCCTTTCTGTTTAAGACACTACTTGGCCTGACTGCCCTGTGCAGAGCAGAGTGTGAGGCTCCACCACCCAGACAGGGCCTATGGGTCTCCTCCTCGCCCTCCTCGCAGAGCTCGGCCCAGGGCCAGGCCCCCACTCACCACCCGCAGCCAGAAGAGGCGGGAGGGCGGCCCACATCCTGCAGGGCAGGAAAGAGGAACTTCGCAGGGACCAGGCAGCCGAGGCCTGGCCGAGGGGAGCGGATCCCAGGGTGAGCGGGTTGTGGTTGCTGCGTTAGCTCAGAGCCAGAGGCTGCAGAGAGGACAACCCTGAACCCTGCACCGCTCACCCGCACACTGGCCTGTGGTTCACGGAACCCTTCCCACCATCGTCCCTCGTGGCATCCGTTCATTCAGCAGGTTTCTGCTGGGCACCTCCTGCCCACGGGCCCGGGAGGTGGGGATCAGCCAGGTGGACTGGGACCCCTCTCCTGCCCAGGGCCCCTTGGCTCCTACATGGCGGGGCCCCTCTCCCCACCCTGCCCCGCCCCCTGCCCCGCCCCCGCCTCGTCACCATCATTGATGCCTAGAGGCAGCTGCACGTGGAAGGCGCTTTCTTGTGATCACGCGGTTGTCCGATGATCTCCAAGGATAAGCAGCGTGGCTGTCTCCCGGCCAGGAACACGTAAACGGGCAGCGTCCAGGGCCCGGCTCACGGTGCTGGCGCCGGCGGGGACGGGTCGGTGGGCTCCCGTGTGGGCTGGCAAACCTCGCTTTAACTCCGCCCCGCTCGCTCTGGCCACGAGACAGGTGTTTGCGCTGAGTAGCATCAAGCACTCCCCCAGGTGGGGCTCCTCGTCGTTCCTCACAGGATGCTTCTCCCGGGCCAGGCAGGAAGGGAGGGCGGGGTCCGGGGGGTGGGCGCCCTCCTCTGGCGGGAGAGCTGTGAGGCGTGCTCAGCGGCCCCCGAGGAACCTTGCTCGGAGTTGGGCCAAGGGCCCAGGCCAGCGAGGGCAGAAAGAAGCCCTTCCGCGGTGTTCCCGCCACGGCCCAGCAGCCCGTGCGAGGCTGTGGCTCGGGACCCGCCGGGACCCAGGGCAGCTGCTAACGAGTAACGACGTCGTGGAGAGACGGCTTATGGACCAGAGGTGCGACAGCAACACCCAAACTGAACTTGTGTTATGCAGACAAAGGCTGGGTTTCAACGTGGAAACGAGGACGTTGTTTAATTTCCTGAGGGGGCAAGACGAGAGCGTTCCTCCTTTCTTCGGTTGCCTGGAAGGCAGCGTAGGGCCCTGGAGAGAGGGAGCCCCAGGAGCCAGATGCCTGGGGGCCGCGCGAGCGCCTCGCCCTTGGTTTCCCCGTCTGCAGAGCCGGGAGGCAGCACCTAGAGCTGGGGTGCAGGGTGCGGGGGACAGACACGGAGCACTGAGGCAACGTGTGTGGCTGGAGCCTCGGATTTTGAGACCTTAAAGCTGGCAAGGCCTCACCAGCACCTAACCCAGCCGTTGTCACCTGGCTGCGGCGTAACATCTCCTGGAGAAACTTTTTAAAAATACGGATGCCCTTCCCCCCACGAAGGCACCAGGCGGTCCCCCTGATCGGAGGCAGGGCCTGCAGGGGGCTGTCTGAGTGAGCCAGGAGCAAGCAGCCGGTGGGATGGCGTTTAGAGGCCTGCAGTGGGGGCTGCGGGGAGCACGGTGGCCCCCCGAGGAGGCGCACTGCTGTCTGGGTGGGGCGGGCGCCTGGGGGAGGATCCACATGCTCAGAAGCAAGTGGGAGGAAGGGGCGCCTCCGTGCTCCCTCTGCCCCTCTCTTGCCTCGTAAACAAGGGCTCAGGCGAGAGCAGCAGCGCCTCGCCTCCCCCCACCCCCACCCCCCATCAGCTTACACCGGTAGGGGGTGGGCTGCAGTTTCTCCGCCCACACCCAGCTGGCCTGGGGTCCGGCCCTCACGCGCCTGCCTCAGGTTGGCGGAGGGGCAGCCCACCTCTGTACCTTGGGACCTTCGGGCGAGGCTCAAACCAGGACGGGGCAGATGAGTGAGTCTGGAGGCCTGGGCGGGGGCGCGGGGGAGCGGGGACGCCGGTTCCCTGCAGGGCTGGATACGGTCGGCGCCCCCACTGCGTTAGGAGACCCCGTGGAAACCCTGGTTGGGGGGAAGCTCTGGGGGGGCTGGGCGCTCTGCCGGCGGGGGGGGGGCTGTGGGTGGCCGGTGGCCTTCAGCATCCCAGCAGACGCCATGATTGGAGCAGCGCCTCTGTTTTTAGGCTCTGTCTCTGCACCAGTGTTTATTTCCCTGGAGGTGGGCCCTGCTCCCAGAGCCGTCCGTCACCCTGAGGACGCTGCGTGGCCCCGGGTCACAGCCTTCTGCTGAGGAGGGAGGCAGCCGGTTCTGTTGGCGTCCTAGCTGTCACTCACATACACTCACTTTTCACCCGTCGTTCTGGCGGGTGGGTTTGACCCCGTGCCCCAGCCCCCTCCAGGGAGAGGAGAGGGGGTGTGTTTCTTTGCTCTCTGAGATTTTTGCCCAGCCTTCCGCTGCCTGCTGGCCTTTGCAGCCGGCCCAGGGGTCTCCGCGGGTGTTTTTCCCTGGGAAGATCAGTGATGCCGTCACCACAGACACCGGCCTACAGATGCGTGTTTGTGGGATGAGGTTCCCGCCCTGCATCCCCAGTGGACTGGGAGCAAAGCCCCACCCATCCCTGCTGTCCAGGTCGGGTGCCACCCCTGCTCCCCTCTCCAGCGGAAGCTGCTGGGGAGCCTGAATGTGGTCTCAGCAGGTTCCTGGTGCCCTCATCACACCCCGTGCTGCTCACTGGAGGGGGGGAGGGGAGATGGGCCGCAGGGGCCGTGAAGGTCACATGATGCCGGCGCGCGGGCTTGTGTTTTCCACCTGCCTGCCCGGGTTTCACGATTTATTATTTATTATTATCTGATTTTTCCATCCGATTGGATCCCTACATGCCTTCCAGTGTCCTCAAGGCCAAGCTTCTCAAAGCTTTCAGTCACCTGCCTCCTTGGGGGGAGGGATGTCATTCATCCTGTTTTCAAAAGCTGTTTTTTGTTTTGTTTTGTTTTGTTAATCACGGGTTCCTTTTTCTGCAGAGCCCCCACAGACTCTGCTTTGGGGAAGACAGGCCTGCTTTCCTTCTGGGTCCCCCGGTTAGGAAAGACGGGCGGTGCCTTGGGTGGGGGGCCCTCCCGCTCCCCGTGCTTCACCCTCCAGCGCCGAGGCCTCCGACCTGCCTCAGGGACTGCAGTTCGGGGCTGCTCATCCTCAGGGCTCTGGCCTGTCCCACCTCCAGCGCAGCGCTCCTGCGCTCTCCCCTCCCTGGAGCAGCGCCCTTGCCCTGTGTCACCCGCCACCATGTCACCCTCCTGCAGGGCGCAGCCACCTCTTCCTAAGGCTGACTCCTTCTCTGTCAAGACCAGGAGACCTCTCAGTCTCCCTCTCCCCTTTGCCTGAGTGGGGTCCTCCTCCGGGGAGGGGGACCAGAGGACCAGCACCACCCCAGGGCAGGGCTCGCCTCCCCGCCCACCCTGTCCAGGCCAGGCAGAGGGCACTGGCCGGCGTGGGCTGGGTGGGGTGAGCTGCTGTAGCCTCTCAGCCTCAGGGCCACGGGGGTGGCAGGTGGCCTCAGACTCTGTAGAGCCTGCTCCGCCAATCCCAGCTCCACCACTCAGGAGGCTTGGGGTCTTGGGCACAATCCTTAACTCTCCACGCTGCCCTTTCCTCTCCTGGGCCTGATTTTTACAGCAAACTGTGTCATGTGTGGCGATGTCACGACCCAAGGAAGCGCAGGGTAGGCTGTCACTGAGCAGTAGGGCTCTGGACCCACCAAAGTCACTTGTTGACAGTTGTGGACTTGCCCTCGAGGCCTGTTCCCTGTTCCCGTCTGTGGTCAGCATCCGGCTGGTTGGATTCTGTGATCCATTGAATTTGGGCGGCTTAACAAACCTCCCGAAATCTGCATAACAATCACCAAACCCGCTGTAACGGAGTTTTTGAGGTGCCAACGCTGCAGACTGGGAATGGCTGTTTTCTGCCAAGCGTGCAGGGCCCCTCGCGTCTCACTTGAAACCAATCGTTTGTCTCCTCAGAGGCCCTGCAGTGGGGTCCTGTGCGCAGCCAGACCGCAGGAAGGCAGGAGGCACTCCCTGCTTGAAGCTCCTGATGCTCCGGTGGGATGAGAGCCCGCCACCCACCCCCGTGGAGTCCTGGGGGCCCCAGGGAGGTGTGGCCACTCAGGGACTGAGACCAAGGCTGGAAGGCTGCAGGGCTCGGGGGTTTAGGCCTTGTCCCCTCTCTGTCCTGCAGAAAGAGAGGGGAGCAGCGCCTGTCCCCAGCTGACCCATTAACCGTGCTGCTGGGTCAGGGTGCAGCCTCAGCGGCCGCCCTAAGTTGGATCTCAGGCCAGGGGCCCAACTGGGCCCTGCTGCACTGATGGAGGCTCCTTGCCGTGGTGGAGCAGGGAAGGAGGTCCTTCCCCACCCTCCCTGTGTCCTCTCTTCTGTGGAGCAGCAGGGGGCCGGGTGGGGGCCAGCCTGGGGTGAGCCAGACTGTCCCCCCGCCCCCCGACCCTGGCCCCTTCCCAGCACCAGCCAGTGGCACTCCTTGGCTGTCTGCTGGCCTCCACCTGCCGTGCGCCGCCCACCCCGTGGATGGCTGTGGGTCCGCGTGCGTGGCCGCCTCCTCCCCTGACTCCCGGCGAGTGGGAACAAGGCTTCTCTCTTACCCTGCTGCCTGGCCTGTGACCTAGTGCCTGGCTAGCGAGTTTTGAACCTTGTCGTCCATGAAGCCACCACCGTCTTTTTCCATTTTTGGATGTTATTCCCATCCGTGGAGGCAGACCCAGGGGCGGGCGAGTGCTCGGGAGACCGAGGGAGGGAGACCGAGGGAGGGAGCCCGGGGGCTCAGGGCAGCGCTCAGGTGACGTGATGGGTACTGGGCCTCGGGGAGCAGCCGTCCGCTGGGTACTGGCGGAGGAGAGGAGGAAAGAAATCCGGGGCGTGGCGAGGAGGTGGGAATGCGGGGTGTCCCTGGCACTGGACGGGCTGAAGAGCCAGGAGGCAGCGTGGGCAGGGCGTGGCTGGGTGCGGGCAGGGGTCCCTGCCTTCTGGGCACCTCGGGGTCGGTGAGCATGTGAGTGTCCCTGCCCACTCAGGACCCTGCTGGTGCCCCTGGGCTTGTCCCCCACCCCCTGGGCTTGTCCCCTTCCGCTGCGGTCCTGTCCCTCTGTCGGGACCCCCCAGGCCTCGTCCAGCCCAGCGCCGGGTGAGTACAGGTGCAGAGGGAGGGGTGGGTGCCGGGCTTCCCCAGCCTCGACCTCGCCTGTCCGGAGGCCCCTCCTCAGCCGGGGCTGCGCGCGCTCATTTCCGGCCACAGTGCGCCGGGGAGAGGGCCCCGGTCATCCTGTGCCTTGACCCCGAGGAGCTCGTGGGCAGGTGAGGCCAAGCCAGGTTCCCCCGAGAAACAAGAGACAGGGCAAAACGGGGCAGCTTGCAGGGCCCCTGCCTCCCGCGTCCCCGCCCCCACCTTCCAGGCCGGTCTGGGCAGCCTTTTGGTTTCTCGGTTTCAAAAAGCTGCCCCCTGACAGGGCTTCCCCACCCAAGAAACTTGATCCATTTTCCTCAAAGATAAGGGAAAAAAAGCTTCACTTCTAAAAATAGCCCACCTGGCTCCCCTCGGCTGGCTGTTTCCATGGCAACCCACTCCTTCCCAGAAGTTCCAGGTGAAAAAGGGTCCCCGCCCTGGTGCGGGTGCCCAGTGGCTCCGCAACCGGCTAGTGAAGGGCTCAAGGAGACCCCCGCGTGATGGGCGGGGGCACAGCGGACACACAGGGGCTCCCGCAGGCTCCAAGCCCCTATGATTTGAAGTAAACTCAAGACTAGATTCGGCACAAAAGTGAGCTGTGCTGACGAGGTGACAGGGATGCTGGCGAGTGGGGGGCCAGGAAGTCCCCGCTCTGCCCTGGCTGCAGGCTGGGCACATAAATCCTTTCCCAGAGGAGGTACGGGCGTCCCCAGAGCGTGGACCAGCACACTTAGCAAGGCCACTGCCTGGCCCAGAACCCGACCCCTCCGCTGTCTCCGGCCACCTCTCCGCGCGGTCAGGGAGGCGTGTGTGCCAGGCTTGAGGGGAGGACAGAGGGACCTGTGAGGTCTGTGCCCAGGTGGGAATCTCAGTGCTGAACTAGGGAGCATCCCCGGGGCAGGACGTCAGACGTACTGCCCAGCGTCTGGTGTTGCTGGCAGTCCTTGGCTTGTAGGTGCTTCACTGCCGTCTCCGTGTCATCGCCAGTGCTTCTGTGTCTTTGCTTCTCTTCCTATAAGGAGGTCAGTCATATTAGATTAAGGACCCGCCCTATCCCAGTATGACTTCATCTTAACTAATTATACCTGCATCAGCCTGACTAAGGTCACGTTCTGAAGTTCCAGGAAGAGTATGATTTGGGGGGCGGGGGGGACACTACCCAACCCTTGGGATAGCCCCCAAGGGTGGGAAACGCGTGCACTTGGGAAGCTGGCCACGGATGGGGGGCCGCTGCCGTACTCTGCTGGCCTGGCCGGAATGGATGCAGAAGTTGTGACTGCTGCCTTGTAAACGCATCGGTAACCTGAGTTTTACTGATGTATTCTCTTCTCACAAAAAGGAGAATTCATTCTTGCATTTAGCTGGTGAAAACCAGTGGGTACTTTAGAAGTCGGTGCTTTTCCAGAAATGGTCGTGCCTGAGAGCAGGCTGGAGCCCTCTATTCCACAGTCCTTCGCTGCACATGGTCCCGCATCCCCAGAGCTGCCTGCACCATACGTTGAACCCCGCCTCTGGCTCGGAGGCCGGATTGTTGTTCTTTCCATGCTCCACAGTCTGGAGCGGCCGTCTGCTTTTGTCACTTTAGCCAGGGAGGCTCGGGGTGCCACTGGCTGAAGAATGTTGGCCTGAGTTCCCGAGGAGGTTGTTCTCATTAGAAGGTGCAGGTGCGTTGGCCCGGAGCTGCCTGGGGAAGAAGAGCAGTCAGCTTCCCTGTCTGCCAGGCCCGCTTCCTGGGCTCAGAAGCTGCGGCCTTTGCAGCTGGTAGAGCAAGCGACTCTCTGGGGTCCTGCGGAGTCGCTTTTCTGTGAAGGTTTGATCCGGACGTTAGAAGCACAGCCGGAGCAGCAGTGCACACACAGGCAGGCGGAGTGAGGCCTGGGGAAGCAGGCGTTCAGCACGATGGCCCTGGCAGCCGGGCCAGGAGGAGGGGAGGGCAGCGGCCTCTGCCGCCTGCCCCTGCCTGGGCCTCGCCCTTGCCCGCTCCAGTTCTCCAGTCCTTCCTGTCGCAGACCCTCCAGTTTGGCTCCCAGAGATCACCGTCCTCTGTGGCCACTGTCCACTGTCCTTGGAGGCCAGCCGTGCAGGGATGTGGGCTCCTGCCCTGACTGCTGTTCTCTGGCCGCCCGTGGTCTTGGCCAGATGCTTCCTGCCCTGAAGCTCAGCCCTCCCGCTGAGATGAGGGTGTGGACGGCGGGGGGTCTGCAGTCCCTCCCCCCACCCCCAGTGCAGACATTCTGGCTGCATCCTCTTCCTGGAGAGGCTGACAGTCTCCGGAGGGGGGTGGGGGTGAGAGGAAGGTGGCCGGCAGGGAGAGGGCAGGGTGAGATGCTCCCATTGGTCCTGGGGGAAGGGGAATCACCCCTCACTGGAGAGCACTGCACAGTCTCACGGAGCCTGGGGCCTGCCTCTCCCGGTGTCACAGCTCAGCTCCCAGGCCAGGTCCACAGAGACCCCCTTGGTGTGACCTGTGCTGAGATCCTGGGGGAGGGACCCCAGCCCCACCACTCACTTTCCGTAGGACCTGTCCTGCTCTGAGCCTCTGCTTCCTCCCCTGTAAGATGAAGGTGCTGAGGATGCAAGGATTAAGTGAGTTATTTGTCTGGTGCTTGAAGAAGTGCCAGCATTTCGTGTAAGCCCCGGCTGCTGCTGCCACCGTCCATCTCCGCGGCCATTTGCTGCCGGACGCGCCTTCCCACCCAGCCCTTCGTGGCCGGGCAGGGGGAAGCTGCCTCTTCCAGAGCTTGCTTCCTGAGCTGCCGAGACCAGGCTGGGTCTGAGTGCGACTCATGTGGCGTTTCCTAGGCGCGCTAGGTGGTGCAGAGCCAGCCAGAGGTCAGCACGAGTGGAGCAGGGCAGCTGACCACAGGGAGCTCGGTGGAGGCGGGTGAGGGGCTCCGCAGGCCAGCGTGTCCCGGGGAGAGCGGGAGAGACGGGCCTCGGGCGCAGGGGTTGAGATTCGATATGGCAGGTGGCAGACGATCCTCGCCAGGCAGAGGGCAGGTGCCATGTGCACTTTGGGCTCCCCTAACCGGCCCCTCGCTCACACCCACTGCCCAGTGAAGGGGGTCTCCTGTCCACTCCGGCCTCCTCCACCCTCGGCCCCGTGCTGGCACCTGAGCATCGCTGCCCCACTGCGCAGGGGCGGCAGGCTCCTGACGTCAGCGGCTGGGACAGGCGTGTGAGCAGAGGCAGGGGCCCCCCAGCCTGGGGAGGGGCCCCAGAGCTCAAGCCTCTGCTCTCTGAACACCTCATTTTTCCTACACCCGGGGCAGCCGGCAGCCCCTCCGCACAGCTGCTCTGTCCTGAGTCCTGGCTTCACGTGGGCTTTGACGCAGGCCAGGGCTCCTTCAGTGGGTGGGAGTGTGGCTTCCATGTGGTCCTAGATTTCAGTTGCTGCTGTTCTTGTATTTATGTAGTTGCAGAATTCCTGTAGGAGTTTAAGTCCATGGATAGTTCAGTGTCTGCTGTGGTTTATTTATTTGGCTGCGTTGGGTCTTTGTTGCTGTGAGCTGGCTTTATCTAGTTGTGGAGAGCATGGGCTGCTCTTCATTGCAGCACATGGGCTTCTCATTGCTGTGGCTTCTCTTGTTGCGGAGCACGGGCCCTAGGCGCGTGGGCTTCAGTAGTTGCGGCACATGGGCTCAATAGTTGTGGCTCACAGGCTCTAGAGTGCAGGCTCAATAGTTGTGGCGCACGGGCTTAGTTGCTCTGCGGCATGTGGTATCTTCCCGGCCCAGGGATGGAGGCCGTGTCCCCGGCGTTGGCAGTCCCCTGCGCCCCCAGGGAAGTCCTGCTGCATGTTGAGATGGGGGTTGTCACTTTGTTCCTCTCAGGTGCTCACTGCCCCTGACTTTTAGTCCCGGTGAAAGTGGGGACAGCAAGGATGTGTGAGGTCATAAAAGCCTGAGAACCCCCAAGGCCACACGCTTGAGAGCTGCAGCCTAAATGACTTTGCACTTACGAGTTTTCTTCCCTTGGACGACATGCTTGACCAGCAGAGCTCCTGGGGCGGCTGGGCGGGGAGGGGCGCAGTGGAAGCCGAGGAGCCCATTCCATGGCTCT
The DNA here is from genome assembly GCF_030028045.1 of Hippopotamus amphibius kiboko. Taxonomy (NCBI): domain Eukaryota; kingdom Metazoa; phylum Chordata; class Mammalia; order Artiodactyla; family Hippopotamidae; genus Hippopotamus; species Hippopotamus amphibius. The sequence continues at coordinate 3,883,755 of NC_080193.1, read as the reverse complement.
TGGTGGGTAACTGCCAGTTCATCCTTCAGGAAGCACAAGCTAAGTTAATGCCGTCCATTCTTGTTGCTAATTTGAGGAGTGTCACACTGAGCGGTTTCATTTGCGTCTCTGATGGTGAGCTTCATCTGTGTGTCCAATGTAGATTTCCTCCTTGCAAAGACCCCTGACCCTGAACTGAGGCCTGAGACTCAGCATGGCCAGAGGTCACTATTTGGCAGCTGGGGTCCCCTTCATTGCTCAGCTCTGCCCTTCAATCTGCCACCAGCCTACTCTTTTTCATAGACCTCTGCTCAAGTGCCCAAACATTCCATTTTGCCAAGGGATGAAGGCCCAGGAGCCTTATCTGTGCCCTCTCCCCTCTCCAGCTAGCTCCTCTGTGCCCCAACCCTACTGGTCACATCCTTCTCTAGACCCTGCTCTCCTGCGTGTGACCTGCCACTTCCATGCAGGCCTCCTGGGATGCACCCAAGATCATTCATCCATTCACTCCCCCTCTCTCCCCTCCCCCACCCATCCTCCCTCATTCTCCTGATCTCACTGTCCCTGTCCCTCGGGAGGGACTCTGCCTGCCGTCCCCATAGAACAGACTGCTGATGAGCAGTCACAGGCCCAGGTGTCTTCCCATCCCTTCCACAACAACACTGTGACTCAGGGAGCAGAACAAGCACTTTCCTGTGTCCCTGGCAGCTGGACCTGAACTTGGACCCTAAGAGATGCTTGCTAAGGTGCGATCACCCACCCTCTGCCCGTCCCTCAGGAAGATGCTCCGAGTTGGGTTGGTCAGTCCTTGCTCAGAGCACAGGGCGTCATGTCCAGGCTGACCCGCAGCCAGCATGCCCCCCCCCCCCCCGCCCCCCGCTCAGTGCCCAGCGGCAGCTGTGCTGACTGGTCGGTGGCCATTCTGGTGGTTAGACATACTGGACCCAGAAAGTGAGAGGAGGTCGTGTTGTAACTAAGAGCCCAGGCTCTGAAGCCGGACAGGCCCGGAGGCTCCAGTTTCCCCGCCTGTGACCCTGGGCAATTTCAAAGCACCTTTCTGTCCCCAGACCCACCTCACTGGGTCATCAACATGCGTGAGCCAAGGCAGCGCGTCCCCAGAGCCTGGCAGCCAGGAAGGCAGGATACACGTCAGCTGTCGGAGCCCTTCTGAGGTGATCTAGAGCAGAAGTGCCTCCCTGCAGACACTGGGTTCACATCCAGCACCGCGCCCGTGGTAGCAGGGCCCTACACCGGTGGCTTGCTGTCATAGAAGCTGCGTTTTGGCCCCTGCAGAGCGGGAACAGCTGCTGTCTGCTGTCCACAGAGGCTCAGTGTTCCTACTGGTCAAGCGAGGGGCCCAGGGCCTGGCCCAGCACGTGTGACCTCTGGACACTGGGTCATTTCGGGGCTGCAGTTGGGCAGGCTGGGGTGGGCAAGCCCTGCCCCCCGCCTGGACGCTGCCCCCGCCGCCTCCTCACTCCGGCCCTGCTCCATGCCTGGCCGGGAACGGTCCCCAGGCTTCGTGTGCGGAGGCAGTGACTCAGCCACGGCCACCTCCATGCACCCTGCCTGCCATGGGACATCTGTTCTCTCACAGTGTGTACTTGTTTCAAAAATTTGTATCTTGGGTTACAGATTTCCTTCACCAAAAAAAAAAAAGTTTCTTGCTGATCGTTCCTGAAACAAGGCATCTCAGACACCCCTTGGCAATCACAGGCTCTGACGCTCACAGGCCATTGTCAAAGCAGCAGCGGGGCCCAGGCCAGCCGTCTACCCCACCCCTCTTGCCGCAGAGCACCCTAGAGGCTCCCACAGCCCTGTGCCCCTTCGGACACAGGCTGGGCTGACAGCGGGCCAGGCTCCAAGGTACCCCAGACCCCCAGGAAGGGGCGCCGAGGGCACCTGGGGTCATAAGAGGTGAGGGGGACGGGGACGGGGGTAGCACCCACCTGGTCCCCTCACGGAGGCCCCCCCAGCCTGGTGTGAAGAGAGTGGCTCTGGAGGCAGACAGAGCAGCCGGAGGGCCTGGGGCAGGACTTCACCTGCCGGAGCCTCATCACCTGTCTGTCCCCTGGGGATGGTACAGTCCCTACCCTGACAAGGCCGTGGAGAGGCCACAGCCAGTGTCTCCACACAGAAGACACCCATAGGTGCACGTGGCCTTATTCCTCAGGGGAGACCTGCAGGGAGGTGGCCCCCGGTGGCAGCAGGGACGGAGCTGTGACGGTGGCCTGGGGGGTCTTCAGGCCGGCTCTGAAGATGCGACAGCATTGGGCTGCGTAGGGGTGAGACCTCTGAGGAGCTGGGGAGGGGGAGGAGGTTCCAGGCAGTGGGGACGCAGAGGGAAAGACCCAAAGCATGAGCACTCGTGTTTGGAAGGACCAGGGCAGTTTGGTGCAGCCGAGGGGCAGGCAGAGAGCGGAGAGTGAGGTCAGGTGGGCAGGGGACGCGTGGATCAGCCCGGGCCGGGCCTGCGACATGGGGTCAGTGCCTGGGCTTCATCTGGGGTCTGCAGGGTTTGGGATGGGAGCTGCTCCCATGCAGCCACCTCCACCTCGTCCCCCCGACAGCCCACCCCTGCCTGCACGTCAGCTTAGGGAGGCTGGTGCCCCCTGCAAAGCACGGCCCAAGCCCGGTCGTTCAAGCTGCTCCCTCTTCCGTCCCCATACTGACTCCAGAGGGGCTGTGCCCACCCAGCAGGGCGGGTGGACCCCTCACCCTGGCCGGGAGCCGGGAGCCCGGAGCCCGGGTCAGCACCGCCCAGGCTCTGTCTCTTCTGAGCAGCTCTACCTGCCCCTCCCTCCCGGGCGCAGCCCCGCAGGCCTCTCGGTGTGCGTCGGTCTGTGTGTGGGTCCGTAACAACCACAGCAGCCCCGCGTCTCTCCACAGATGACTCTGGGGACGACGAGGACGGGACTGCCTCCCCAGCTGACAAGAGCGAGCTCCGCGACACCGTCAAGAACCTCTCCCTGAAGCTGGACGACCTCAGCACGTGCAATGAGCTCGTGGCCAAGCACGGCGCGGCGCTGCAGCGCTCCCTGAGCGAGCTGGAAGGCCTGCGGATCCCCGGCGAGAGCGGCGAGAAGCTGAAGGCGGTCAACGAGCGGGCCACCCTCTTCCGCATCACCTCGAATGCTATGATCCACGTGAGCACCCCCCGCGGGCCCAGCCCAGGGCCCCGTGGTGGGGGAGGGGTCGGGGTGCGGGACAGGCTCCCTCTTGCTCTCCGTCCTCCGCGTCATCTCATCCACGTGCCGTCGCGGGGCGAGGGCACGGGCTCTCATTGTCAGTGGAGCCTGGGGTTGGGGTGGGATCTGGCTGAGCCCGCGGGTGGTCCGGGCTCGGGCGAGGAAGCCGAGGCCCCCGAGCAGCCAGCTCCGCGCACACAGTAGAGATGCGGCCCCGCGTTGTTCCGCAGCAGCTGCCGCCGCTCGTCCCCCCCAGTACGCGGCCCGGATGCGGCAGGACCGGGACCCGTGGCCGTGGGGCTTGTACGTGGTGGGGGCAGGGGAGGCGGTGTCGGGGGTCCCTCAGCTAGACGAGCTTTTGAACCGAGGCTGCCACGGTCTTGCCAGCCTGATGGTGAGTAGCTGAGTGAGGACCCACGTCTGTAGACTGAGGGGTTCAGCCCCAGGAGTCGCCCGTCTCCACGGGTTCTGGGAGCCGCACGGCTGTGACCGGCAACCGGAAGGGTCTCTCCATGGTGGCAGAGAGCACGAGGGCTGAACCGAGCTTCCGGGCCCTTCCTCTTTCTGCCTGATGAGTGCTCCCCAGGGGTGCGTGTGCTCCCTCTGGATGCAGGTCTGACGGCCACAGCGTCCTCCCAAGGACAGCCCCGGGAGGAGCACGTCCCGGCCAGGACGGCACGCTGGGAGCGGAGGCCAGGGCACGGGGGTAGGGAGATGGAGGCCGCCGCAGAGGAGGCGGGTCCAGAGGGTGTGGTTCAGGCAGGCCGGCAGGCTGGCCGTGGGGACAGTGGGCAGTACCAGTGCCCAGGCGAGCCCCAGCTGGGGGCCTCGGCCTCTGAAGCAAGGGGGTCAGAGCAGAGCGGGGCCAGAGCTGAGACCAGGCTCCTCATCCGACACCAGGAAACCCACGGGCAGGGTGGGAAGGTGGAGGCTGGAGCCCGCTGCAGGCCAAGATCCTGCACCCTCTCCCCAGACCCGCGGCAAACGCGCACAGCTGCCCGCAGGTGTGGACTTTGTCCACGGCGCTCAGGGGTGCGGTGGCGCCCACAGGCCGAGAGACTGCTGGGCCGCAGCTGTGTGTCCGCCCTGTTGTTTGGTCCCGTCATTGGTCTTCTCTCTCCTTTTCCCACGTCCACCCTCTCGGCCCTCTGGCCTCCTCACTCTAGGGGCTTGGGTCACCGCACTTCTTCCGGTGACGGGCACCGTTTAAGGGCACAGGACACGTTTGTCCTCCCTGCCTGCCGATACTGAAGCCGTATTGTCTTGAGTAAGCAGTTTTGGTTTTTCCCAGATAACGAGCTGGTCGGCTGGCGTCTCTAGCCAAAGTATTTTGTCGAGCATCAGAGGCCTGTCTGTGTTTACGAAGCCAGGAAAGCAGCTCGCCACCTAAGCGCGTAACGAATCGTGTGACGGGAAGCCCAGGCCCCTCGGGTGGACAGGAAGCCTGTTAGCCGTCCTGGCACCGGGAGAGTCCGACCCACGTGATGCAGCTGCACCCTGGGCGGGGCTCTGCCCCACCGTGAACGTGAACCTGATGTGAGGGCCTCTCCCTGTCCACCTCCACTGGGCGGGCAGGGGGTCACAGGAGTGAGGTGCTGGCCCCCACAGGCTGTACCGGGAGCCCAGGCTAGCACAGAGGCCCACGTTTCTTCTGGGGACTCTTCCTGACAGCTGCTCCTCACCCGGCAAGAGCCAGCTCGGTTCTGGGAGACTGTCAGGCCCCGAATGCTCGAACCCGCCCTGTGTGCAGAGAGGCCACCTAGGCAAAGCATCGCCACCCCTGGCCAGGCCTTGGCCTTCACCCCTGTTACGAGGAGGGGTTTGGACCAGGGAGCTGTAACTAAAGCGTCCTTGTGGCTCCCACCCCCGAGCCCTGCAGGGAGCCCTCTCCCACCCAGAACCGCTTACCCCTCCCCATGGCCTTGCTAGTGCCACTGCTACCCACACGGGGACAGAGGCACAGAGAGCCCTCCGAGCTGCCCAGGGCCACCAGCCCCTAAGTGGCCAAGCTGGATGCAAACCCAGGTCTGTGCAGCCCGCTGAGGGAGTGACGGCCTCATGACGATGAGGGTGAGACCCTCAAGGGCTGCAGAGGCCCCCTCCCATCCTGGGGTCAGCACTTGGAGGGTGGCCTCGCATCTGCCGGGGGCGAACCCCCAATCTCAGGGACCTGAGTCCCTGGCGTGCCTTTTACCTTTGGGCTGCAGCCCCACCTGGGTCTTTCCTGGGAAGGTGGGGACCCAGGAAGGGTGGAAACCTCCCCCAGCTGTCCCCAGAAGGCACAAGCCCTCATCCCCCAGGCCCCTCCCCTCCCCGCCAGTCATGTCAGAGGAGGAAGCTGGGCGCCCACCGCCTCCCTGCCTCCCACCCTGACTGATGGGAACCCTTCACGGGGAACCTGGGGAATGTCTCTCCCCACCAGCTGCCCTTGGCCAGGGTAGCCCCTCCTGTGGATGGTGAATGGCTCTGGGCTTTCACCTCATGTTCTCCGATTAAGCCTGGCTCACGGAAGTGCAGCAGAAAATGGGGGGCGGCTGGCCAGACAGAGCCCACAGGCAAACCCATTCTTCCGAGGGCCCTGAGCAGGCTGCACCCTCCCCACACGGGGAGAGGGGCTGCTTCATCTTCACTTGCCCCAAGATGGCCGAGAGTCTGGGGTGGTTCAGCCTTCGGGAGAGAAGTAGAGGGAGATTTCTAAACCCCGGTGGGATTCGGGAGGAGGCATCATTCAGTAGCCTCGAGACCGCCAACTCCCAGCAGGGCAGGGAGGGAGGCTCTCTGGACAGTTTCCAAGATCCTAGGAACTGTGGCTACTGAGGCAGGCCTGTCCCCGCGGCCCTGGTCCCCGAGGGGGCGCCTGGCCCTCCCCTTGAGGACGGCCCCTTCTGTGCATGTTCGAGGGAACAGGGTGTGTGGGAGAGGCCCTAGACCAGGAATACTGAACAGCGTTGCCCCTGCCGGTGCCGTACCCTCTGGAACACCCCTCTCCCCTCTTCAGATGCCTGGCAGATCCCTTTTCATCCTTCAGAACCCCACGTGGACGTCACCACGGCCGGGAGGCTCTCCGAGCGCCCCATCAGGAAGCTGTTCCTCCTGGTTGGATCCCCCAGGCCCCAGGGGCACCGCCGAGCCTGCTCAGCAGTGTTTAGCCCCTTATTTCAATGTCTGATCCCCCGCCAGGCTTTGTGCTGCCTGAGGTCAAGCTCAGGCCTACTCGCCTGTGGCCCCAACAGTCGCCCAACCTAATACTCCATGGTTTGATCTAAGTGGGTCCTGTATCTCAGGGGAAAAGCTCTACGTGGCCCACATCTCACTTACCTGCTACATGACCAGTCACAAAGCCATCCTGGCCCCGTTTCCTCACCCGGACGAGGCCGGTGAGAAAGTGCAGGCCCTGAGCAGAGTGCAGAGCTGCTGGTCACCACCCTGGTCACCTGGCCTTGCAGAGAAACGACCCAGCCTGGTTGCCAAGAAATAGGAGCAGAGCTTTATGAAATCGAATCATACACACGTTTTTCTCACGGCAAGGTCATACTGAGCTCCGGCCTGCTTCCCTCCTACGGTGGTTTCAGTCGGCAGGGTTCTTTCTAGCAGGCCTGGGAGGGTGGTGCCTGCAGACCTTCGGGGGCCGGGGGCCAGCAGTTGAGCGGGTGCAGCCCCGCCGTGAACCCGGGGCTCATGCAGTTAGGAAAGTCCTGCCTGATGGGATCTGAACGCAGACCTGAGTGGCTTCCCACCGAGCCTGCCCCGGGCCTGTGCCAGGCAGGGACGCGGTGAGGGACAGGCAGACCTGCCCGGCCCCTGAGCCCACGGTCTTGAGGGAGGAACCGGTGTGGGGTTCACGCGACCCCTGACCTTCCCGGGGGGCCCAGCAGCCCCTCCCAGCCTCCTCTCCTACCTGTTCCTCACCTGCCCCCCATCCCCTGCCAGCCTTGGCCACTCACCTGACCTGAGGAGGCCACAGCCTCTCAACCCCTCCCCACCTGTCGCCCCTCAGATGGATGTAGCTCTCCTGGGAAGCCCACCCACAAGCCCACGGCTACTCCCAGGGCCTATCTCACAGTCCACCTGGCTGGGTCGGCCCTGGGTGCCAGGGGCTGGAGTGGATGTCTGGCCGGCAGGGAGCCAGACAGGAAAGAGAGTCAGCTTCCTCTGGTCACGCTGCCTGCAAGGCGTTCTGCAGGCACCATCTCCCCTGCCCACTCAGCAGCTTACAGTGGGGAAACTGAGGCAGCTGCTAAGGATGAGAGCACAGGTCTTTAGGCTCCAGAGCCTGCTCCAGGCTGCCGCCTCATAGGAGGGAAATAAACCCGTCCCTCCCTGGAGCGGGGGCAGGAGGGTCAGGAACCCCTCCTCTGCTCACCTTCACCCCACCTCCCAGCCCTGCATCCCTGCCCCACTCCGCTGACCGTCACGCTGTCTGCAGGTCCACACATCTCGTGGACTTTTCTTTTTTTTTAAGTAACTTGTTTGATTGGAGTATAGTTGATGTACAACATTGTGTTAATTTCTGCTGTACAGCAAAGTCACTCAGTTATACACATATATGCATTCCTTTCTTTATATTCTTTTCCATTATGGTTTATCCCAGGATCGTGAATACAGTTCCCTGTGCTGCACAGTAAGACCATGTTTCACGGGCTTTTCTGCCACAGCATCGTGCAGGAACAGGACACAGTCTCCCTCGTGGTCCCGGGAGCCCTGAAGCATCCATGCGCGGCACAGTGTCTGGCATATGGGAGAGGGGACAGGGGGGTGGCTGTGAAAGAACGCAGGAGCGACTGAGTGAATTGCTTGGTGTCTGGCAGAACTCCCTAGCGGGTGATTCTGTGAGTCTGATCAAAGGCAGCCCGGCAGGTCACTGTCTGGGTAACTGTGCGTTCGCTGCCGTTCAGAAGGACGCTTACAGCGCCGTGGACGACTGAGGTCCCTAGACTGAGCCTCGAAGTGCCGCATGTGTGCAGGGCTCCCTCACCCCGGCCTGGATGTGGGTGCCGCAAGCTGCACCTCCCTCCCTGAGAACCAGCAGGCACCCGGCATCACGGCACTGGGCTGGCCGCAAGGCTTGAGGTGGAGAACAGCAGAGTTAATGCATGTTACCAGCTCAGGCTTTGGCCATTTGTTTCCGTAAAGTGAAAAGAATGAACTCCCAGCGTCGTCTTTTTTCCCACGAGTTTGTCTTTGTGGGGAATCAGGCGCCCTGGTTTGGAGGCCGGCCTCTGGGAGGGTGGTGGTGTGGCGGCAGACGCCCGCCCCGCTTTCTTCCCGTTACCTTGTTTGCGCCTCACAGCGGTCACGTGAGGTTGGTGTCATCACAGCTTCCTTGTCATCGTCATTTGTATTATTCAGGTGCCACCCCGAGGTCCAGAGCAGTCATTCTGCCCAAGGGTGTAGGCCCGGCGGCTGCACGAGCCCACAGGGCCACAGCTGTTGGTCCTGGGCTGTCCCCACTGCTGGCTGAAGGGCTCTGTGCAGAGGGCCAGGGCTGTGTCACCTGTCACCAAACCCAGCACACCCGGGCTCTCCTGGGTGACCTGGGCTCCCCGGGGGGTGGCCTCGGGCCCCTGCCCTGGGCTGGTGGGGTGTGCACTTCCCCCCACGGTGGAAGCAGGTTCTGTCCGCAGCCGGGACAGCGGAGCCTGGTGGGGAGAGGGCCGCTTCCGTGACTTTCACGCAGCCCGGGGGCAGCCACAGTCCCAGCGTGAAGGCACTGAGCCTCGGGGCCTGCTCCCCACCTCACTTCTCCAGGCCCCCTCCTGGCACAGTCCCCACCCCTGAACTGAGAGGCCCCTCAGAGTTGGGAGGCCCTTGACCTCAGGAACAGGTTTTGGCAGCCAACGGGTGAGCACAGCTGGGTGATAGGCGAGCCCCATAAAAGACCCAGGACAGGTGAGGTGCAGAAAGGCAGGGGGTAGGCGCTGGCCAACGGGCTGGTGCCTACGAGGCCCCCCTCCAAGGGCCCGATGGGACGGACCGCACATGCTCTTACCAAGGAAGGTGGCGGCCCACGAGGGACACACACTGGTGCCTGCAGCAGAGCTGGCTGGGTGGATGGGGCGCGGATCCTGATGGCAGGGGGCATAGGGAAGGGGTGGGGGACGCATGGCCAGCCCAGCTGGACCCGGAGGAAGTGGGCTCCAGCTCCAGTTGGAGGAGCTGTGAGAGCAAAGTGAGGGCGGAGCAGAGGCACTGGGGGTGGGGGAGGCGGCTGGCCGGAGTGGGAAACGGGGACGCAGCAGGACAGGCAGGTGAGGATGGGGTTGGAGGCGGGCAGGGGAGGCGGGGAGGGTACACAGATGCAGAGGCAGCAACCCAGGGCACTTGGCGAGGACCTTGGATTTGGGGCATCGTGGAAACCAGATTAGAAGGGGCTGTGTACCGCTGGAAATGCTTTGAGGCTTCGCTGAGCCCCGTTGGGAGATCACGAGGGCTTCCTCGCACCCACCCAAGCAGAGCGGTGGTGAGAGGCCACAGAGCTGCCCTCCTTGCCCTTCCGGGGCCCACAGGCAGGTTTCCGTGCAGCCGACCGCTGTTCTGCTCCTGACAGCTTGCTCACTTGGGGCCTGGGGAGATGAGTAAAAATAGATTCCAGGACGGTCTAAAATCAGCTGGCAAACTGGCGGCCAGATGGTGCTGGTTCCTGTGCACGAGGGGTAAACTATTTTGAATGTGGAAAGGGCTATTTTAAAGTTTGAAGTGAAGTGAGACTCTGCCTCCCCAGTGCTGTGAGTGAGTCACATCGAGGAGAAGCTGTGACTGTCCCCTCGGTGTCCGGGAAGGGCTGGCCCCTGTATACTGGGCAGCCCGTGCTGAGGGCCGCGTGAGAAGGGGGCCCAGTTCTGGGGGCCGCTCGGCCTCCAGGGGCCAGGAGGGTGGTAGATGCACAGTGTGGCAGCATGACTGGCCCTGAGCCAGAGGGACCCTCAGGAGAGCCCGGCACCCCCATCGCAGCTCCTGGGGGCCCCGCTCTTGGAGCCTGAGATGGCTGTGCTTCTTCCAGGGTGGCCGCCTCCGAGCCAGGCAGTCCCGGCCTGAATCTCGGCCCCTTCCCTCTGTCAGGAGGTATGTGCTGAGGCCAGCCTGCTGCTCCTCAGTGGGAGGGGAGGGAGAGACCCCGTTGACCCTGGTGTGTCCCTGGTGTGAGCTGCTGGCCATGCACAGGGGCTCAGGGAACCTGTGACTCCGCACCATTTTCTCCTATTCGCCACCTTTATTAGTACTACAGGCCATGGAGAGGTGGGTCCCCCGTGGTGCTGGCCTGTGAGGATCGATGTGGTGGGGGAGGTGGTGGGGCGGCCTCGGCCCTGGCCACCCACCAACCTGGGAGCCCTGAGCCTGAGCGCCGTGGCCGTCAGCCCCCGGGCAGGTAGAAACGTGGCCCTTTCTTCCATCCTCCCTGGGAGCAGGGTTACCAGAACAGGCTGGGTGCCGATGGCTGGAGACAGTCGCCGAGCCGGCCCTGTCGGCCCATGGCACCCACCCAGCCTGGAACGGCCAGGCATTTGGGTCTTGTCCCCACCTCCTCTGTGACTCCAAGGGCCGCCCACCGGACCCCCAGCGACTCTCTGGCTCCTTCCTCACGGCCCGGCTAGGACGGCAGTGACCACGTAGGAGGCTGATAGTTTCCAAGCAGCCCCTGGAGGTCGGGCCAAGCGGGGTCCCGGCTCTGCAGACCCTCCTAGACCTTGAGAGGCTCCCCAGGCTGCTCGCAGGGCGGGCATGAGAGCCAGGCCGCTGCCCACATTCCCTGCTCACCCGCCCGCGTGCCCTGCTCACCCGCCCGCACTTGGGGAGCAGCGAGGTCATGGTCGGGATTAGGATTAGGAGCAGCAAAAGCAATGAGCGTTCATCCTCCTTCCTCCTGGGCGCAGCTGGGCAGGGTTTCCAGCTCAGACACTGGCCTGTCCTGTCCTGAGCGACACTTGTCAGGGTGACTGGCAGCCGCGCCCCTTGGGCTCCGATGTGCTTCCCCGGGGGTGGGGGGAGCCCTCACAGCCCCCTTCACAGGCCCGGCTTCTGGGAAGGGAGAGTCCCCAGCCCAGTGCACGGCGGGGGTGGGGTGCAGCCATTTCTGTCCTGGGCTTTTAGTTCTCACTCTGCTTTGAGCATCTCAGCAGGCCCCCTGACCTCCCCCACAGAGGTGGAATCACATTGCCCACAGGACCCTGCACCTCTTCATCTCAGGGACCCTCTCGACAGCCGTGGGGGTGGGAGGAAGGGGCAGGGCTGAGAGACTGGAACCCAGTTCCCATCCAGAGGACGATCGCTCCAGTGGGCCACAGAATTGGGGATTCTGCAGGATTCCTGGGGTTCAGTCGTCTGTTCGCCTCACGAGGATGCCGAGGTCCAGGAGGTTATGGGCCTGCCCCAGGGTGGGCAGTGAGGCAGTGCCGTGAGGGGCCTAGACCCTGGCCCAGTGTGGTGTGCATGGGCGCTTTGGGGTGGCCCAAGGCTCTGCTCACATTCGGGGCGGGGCATGAGCTCTGAGAGTTGTGGCAGTGCCTCAGGGGAGATGTGACCACGTTCAGGACCAGGGTCAGCCAGGCCCTCCCTGGGCCCCTGGGAGCCACCCCCAGCTGCCCGCCCATCCCTGGGCCCCCGGCCTAATCAGCTTAGCAAGAGCATCGCACACGGCCCAGCTCAGCATTCCAGGGCGGCAGAGCCAGGCCAGCACCTGCCTCCCTCCATGCTTGCCAGGATGGGGCCTGGAGAAGGTTGGCAGCGTCAGAGGAAACCAGTGCGGTTGGGGATGGACACCAGGTAGGCACCTTGGGGCAGGGCGGGCAGGCGGACTCTCCACTGGCCACAGGGTGACTGGGGCAGCTCATCCGCTGCAGGTGACCCCCCAACCCGGAGTCCGTGCAAGAGGCCCTGGTGTAGCCTCACGAACCCCTCGATACTGGGGTACAGCAGCCTCCCCCACGCCCTCCCCTCGGGCAACTCTGACACGCTCTCATCGTCACTGCCCAGCCCAGCTGCATGTGGCCCAGACGAGGCCCCCGCTGTCCTGGAGATCTGACCTCCTGTCCCTTTGCTGCTCCACGTCAGCCTGTCCTGCACATCAGTCTCTCCTGCAGAGGCAGCAAGGTGAAGGTTGCCCAGGTTATCAGCTGGGAGCCCTGGCCATGTGGGCCACGGCCTCCACTGCAGGGACCGGGCAGGGCTGGGTCTTGTTGCTTGAAGAGAGTCATTCCCCAGCACCCTTGTTGGTGAGCGTCTCCTGGAGCCCAGCTCCACTCCAGGAAGGCCCTGGGACCCCACACTGCCTCAAGGGGCACTCAGACTGGGGTAAGGATCCAGCTTGATGAAATAAACAGCGACAGCGCTGGTTCCATACCCTGGGAGCCTTGGACCCTGGCCCTACATGCAGCCTGTGTCCTCAAGCAGGTCCCTTAGCCTCCCTGAGCCTCCACGTCCTCCTCAGTCACGCTGTTAAAACGGCCACCTCAGTGCCTGTCAGAATGCCCCACCCCAATCAACAGCCCTGACCCACAGCGGGTGGGGGTCTGAGGGAGGTGGGGTCGGGGAAGGGGAGGAAGACACGTGGCCACATGTGAGGGAGAGTGTGGGGAAGGGTGGGGCCCCAGGAGATGAGTGTGGAGAGGATCTGGACCAGGTCTGTGAGAGGCTGTCAGCTGTCCCGGAAAATGGTTGTTTCTATAGTATTGAGAGCTTAACAAACATCAAGGGTAGAAGGAAGGGAGCCTAAGTCATCTTCACACCATGATCATCGTTCTCTTTTTGCTTTTTTTTTTTTGAGTTTATTTTCTTTTTGGCTTCATTGGGTCTTAGTTGCAGCATGCGGGATCTTCATTGCAGCACACAGGCTTCTCTCTAGTTGTGGCTGAGGACTCAGTAGTTGTGGTGCACAGGCTCCAGAGCGTTTGGGCTCTCTACTTGTGGCTTGCGTGTTCAGTTAGTTTCCCGATCAAGGATCAAACCCATGTCCCCTGCACTGGCAGGTAGATTCTTAACCACTGGACCACGAGGGAAGTCCCTTTTCTTTTTAAGTTTATCTTTTATTGAAGTTGATTTACAACGTTGTGTTAGTTTCAGGTGTACAGCAATGTGATTCAGTTATTCTTCTTCAGATTCTTTTCCCTTATAGGTTATATAACAAGATATTGAGTATAGTTCCCTGTGCTGTACAGGGAACTATGAACTTGCTGGTTATCTTTCACTCTCTGTTTTTGCTGCTAGGACACTCAGAGGCCATGTAGAGCTCTCTGACATGCATTTGTAGCAATTATATACCATGACCTTTAGCTATTTTATACTGTTATTTGTGGCTCTTTTACAAGCCTTGTGTTTGTTTTTCTTTAATAAATTTATTTATTTTATTGGCTATGTTGCGTCTTCGTTGCTGCACATGGGCTTTCTCTAGTTGTGGCGAGCGGGGGCTACTCTTTGTTGTGGTGCGCGGGTTCCTCATTGTGGTGGCCTCCCTTGCTGTGGTGCACGGGCTGTAGGCGCATGGGCTCAATAGTTGCAGCTCACGGGCTCTAGAGCGCAGGCTCAGTAGTTGTGGTGCACAGGCTTGGTTGCTCCACGGCATGTGGTATCTTCTTGGGGCAGGGATTGAACCTGTGTCCCCTGCATTGGCAGGCGGATTCTTAACCCCTGTGCCACCTAGGAAGTCCAAGCCTTGTTTTAAGTGCTGTAAATTATATGAAAGGAAAGTATCCACCTGTGTTAAAACGCAGATGATTGCAGGAGGTGTAGAGGGTTGGCCGGGAGTGATGGTGGCAGGTACAATGGAGCAACACTAAGGAAAGGCGCGGCCAGAAGCCAGAGGGCCTTGTGCAGCTGCCAAGCCAGTCCAGTGGGGCAGGCCACGTGCCACCAGCCGGGGCACCCACAGACCCTAAGAACCAGAAAACCATGAAACACCCATCGTGTGTCTTGCCCGTAACAAGGTTGTGTGTGTGACGCAGCCCAGGCCCCTGCACCCTCTCCTGAAGACAGGCAGGCAAGGGGACCGTGCCTCGTGTGGCCTGGGATCCTGTCCTGCGTGCCCCTCATTGACCAGGCAGCCCCTGCTCCCTGGGCCTCAGTCTCAGGGGGGACAGGGAGATCCAGGCTTCCCTGAAGCCGTGGGCCTGGCGCTGCCCCAGGAGACAAGGGCGCCCCGCCCTTGCCAGGCCTCTGGGGCATGTTTCTCACACCACCTTGCACCCGGCTCAGTGGCCTGAGAGCTGCCGGGGCCAACGGCAGAGTGACAGCACCCCCGCAGTTAGGACTTCTTCCTTGGCCAGCAAACAGGTGGCTGGAGCCCAGACTAACCTGACTGGGCACTGGGGCCGAGTTTAGGGTCAGGGGAAGCAATGATGAAGTGGACACAGGTCGTTCAGGAGTGGCAGCTCGAGGTGGACGGAGCTTGGGGTTAAGGACCTGAGGTCTAGGTCAGGGTCTGCTGCCTCCTGCTGTGTGACCTCAGAGCCTCTGTTTCACCATCTGTGGGATGAGGTGGGACTCCTCTAAGGGGGTGGGACGTTTCTCAGGTGCCCAGAGGGACACTCCACCCTCCTATCCCACCGCTGCTGCCTCTTAACCCGCCGGTGCAGACCCAGCAGAGGGGTGCCTTCCAGTCTGGCCATTGGGGTGGGTGGTCACTGTGTCTGCTGTCAGGGCCCCCACCTGGGGGCCTGCAGTGATGAGGAGGGGGCAGGGATGGGGGGCGACTTTGGAGGCCACTGTGGAACCCAGGGCGGGAAAGCTTAGCTCCAGGTCACAGGCCTGGGAGCGGGAGAGTCAGGCCTGGAGCCAGGTCTCCCCAGGCCCACCTCTGGGGGCCCCAAATTACACGGTAGTCAGTGACTGCAGCTCTGCACCAGCGGGCGAGCCTTACAGACCCAAAATAGTACCAGACCTGCAACGGCCCTGGATGCAGTCTCCCTCATCGCCAGAGCCTGCTAAGTGCATAAGGAGCTTTCTTTCCTTCCCCATGAAAGTCTCTCCCTCCCCCCAGCCTGTGCCAGGACACCTGTCAGCACAAATCCCTGCCCCTTCTGGAGAAGCAGGTTACAGTGGCTTAGGCATGGCCGGGCAGGGACCACACCTGCCAGGGAGGGCTAGAGGCCCTTGAAGTGCCCCCTTCCCAGAGCCTTGCGGGAGAGCTGCTGGGAACGGAGCGTCAGTTTCCTCATCTGTCAAATGGGAATGATCCCTCTCCTCCCACCTCAAGAATTTTGCTGGGTGAGCTGAGATGGGGAGCTTGTGAGTGTAGGGTCTGTGGGGCATTACGGTCGTGGCTCACTGACGGGACGGGCTCAGAGGGGCCAGGCGGCCCATGTGGGAAATGGGCCTTCCCACTCCTGATCACGTGTCCTTTTCCACTACACTTTGCTGGTTTCCTTGGGCCTCCGTTTCCACATCTTCAGAAAGGTGGAGTGGGGGAGCCGCTGCCCTGCCCACTCTCCAGGGCGCTGGGGGCCGAGATGAGACGGGATGATGGAGGGAAGGCACCCGGGCAGGGCTTGTTAAGGAGCGACGTCCAGGGCCCGCTGAGTGGCCAGCTCTCTGGAGCCCCAGGCCGGGGGCCTTTCCACCAGCCAGGCCGCCACCGGGGCTCGGCTCCCTGTGGGGTGGGAGAGCCAGCCGGGCCCAGGCAGGATGAAGGCATGTGCTCAGGCACCAGCCGTGATGAAGGGGGTGTCCATCGAGTGTTCCTTGGCCCCAAGCTCCCCGTCACCTCTCTGGCGCCTCCTGGCATCCCTTCAGGTAGTGCTGCGTGGTCCCTGTCACAGCGAGGATGCAGCAGCTGAGAGCTGGGGCCCCCCCACGAGGAGCACCCAGCACCCCAGCTGCCGCTGGCAAGGCAGCATGACCGGCAACACCAGGCTTGGCGCCCTCAAACGGCATCCTGACTGTGGGGCATCAACCAGGGCAAGAGGCCAGGCTGGCTCTAAGGAAGCTGGGGTCCTCATGACCCCATGGAAGCCACAGGGGGCAGCAAAGGTGTTTCTGAACCACCTGCCAAGGGAGGGGGAGGGGATAAGGCACCCCGGGCCTTCCTCTCTGCCCGTCCTGGCTCACAGGCCACGCCCCCTCACAGGCCTGCAGGGACTTCCTGGAACTAGCAGAGACGCACAGCCGGAAATGGCAGCGGGCTCTGCAGTATGAACAGGAGCAGCGCGTCCACCTGGAGGAGACCATCGAGCAGCTGGCCAAGCAGCACAACAGCCTCGAGCGTGCTTTCCGCAGTGCCCCCGGCCGGGCCACCAACCCCACCAAGAGCTTCAGTGAGGGTGAGCGGGCGTCTGTCCATCCGTCCTCTCCACTCTCGGTGTGCCCTCTGCCAGGTGGCTCAGCTTACACAGCCCCCCAGGGACACGTGCCCCTCACACGAGCACCCCACCTGGGCCTGCTTGGCCGACTCTGGTGCCCATATACCTTATGTCCCCCACGACGGGCACAGTCTCCCCCTATCTAGGTTCCCACTCTCCAAAGAGCTCAATGATCCCAAACATCCCCTCTTGTGGCAGGGCTGCCTGGGTGCCAGGTGGCCGCCCCCCGAACCTCGAGCTTGGGGGCACACGTGCCCTGGGAAGGGGGTCCATCAGAAAGGGAAGCTGGGCCATGGACAGACTGACCAGCATGTTTAGAGATTGGGGAAGCTTCTGGAAGGAAGGAGGCTCTGAGCAAGAGGGTGAGAGGACAGTGCGGTCCAGAAGAGGGAGCGTGGGCCCCACAGCTGAGTGACAGGGGTGAGAAGGGCCCGGGGGCTCTGGACCTCCCCCCGGCAGGCAAGATTACAAGTCGCAAACTGAGGCAGCGGCTCTGCACGTCTCTAGGAAGCCTCTTAACCACCAAAGGCGAGGACAGTGAGGAAGATGAAGATACCGAGTACTTCGATGCCATGGAAGACTCCACATCCTTCATCACCGTGATCACTGAGCCCAAGGAGGACAGGTGGGCTTGCGGGCTGGGCGGCCACTAGGAAGGAACCTCTCCTGGGCTGGCTGTGCCCGCCTTTTCTCTAAGTCTTGCTCCAGACGGTATTTTTGCTTAGATTGGTTCTGTTCTTCTTTAAATCAAAAATACCCAAATAATGTTTGTATCAGGATTTCATTTTAAATGGAGAACAGGCTATTGGCTTCATCCACTTCCTGCCCTGAGCCACGCAGGGTCCCAGCCACCCCACCCACCGTGTCAGCATTCCAGAGCAGACTGGAGACACAGAAAGCTTCTTTTATTTTCTACTTCAAAGCCTTTGTTTCATTTTTCATGAAAGCTTTCTCTGAGTATCTTTCCAAGTACACATTAATAGTAACTGAGATAGTTACTTGCACTGAAAACCATGTTGCCACACTCCCTGGGACCCTTGGGAAGCGCCCATGCATGTGGACGGAGCTGGAAGAACGTTTGTGGAGGGAAGAGTATGATGAGATGGGTGGGCAGCAAGGCTGCGGACAGGGGAGCACACAGGGCTTGAGCACATATTTGATATGAACAGGGGTTCAGTCCCCTCACCATTCTCATCAGGTTATCTTAGGTCCTGACACAGAAGTGGCCCATGAGCCCCATGGGGGACAGAACTGACCGCAGCCCGTGCTGCCCACCACCACCCGCACAAGGCGTGTCAGAGCCACGTGCTCCCCTGCTCGCCCTCAGGAACTGCAAGCTTCCCAGCAGCCTCACTCCCTTGTCTGTGCCACTGCCTGCCCAGCCCCACTGGGAGGAGGCTGGTGAAAACCTGTGGCCGCTCCTTTTTTGCCTCGTGGACCAGTGTGTTTCACCACCTCCCTGTCCTGGTTTCTTCCAGGGAAAAGCCTGGTTTGGTTTCCTCTTACCCCTCAGGGAGTTTTTGGTCCTATCAGCAGTGTATTTCCATTCCCCATTAATATTTAAACTTTTTTTAAAATTTATTTTTGGCTGCACTGGGTCTTTGTTGCGGTGCATGGGCTTCTCAGTGTGGTGGCTTCTCTTGCAGAGCTTGGACTCTAGGCATGCAGGCTTCAGTAGTTGCAGCACACAGGCTCAGTAGTTGTGGTACACGGGCTTAGTTACTCTGGGCATGTGGGATCTTCCCGGGCCAGGGCTTGAACCCATGTCCCCTGCATTGGCAGGTGGATTCTTAACCACTGCACCACCAGAGAAGTCCCTCCCAATAATATTTTTAAAAAATCTTTAATTGAAGTATAGTTGATTTACAATGTTGTATTAGTTTCTGGTGTACAGCAAAGTGATTCAGTTTTTTTTTGTTTGTTTTAATTTATTTATTTATTTATTTTTGGGGTACACCAAGTTCAATCATCTGTTTTTATACACATATCCCCGTATTCCCTCCCTTCCTTGACTCCCCCCCCCCCCGCCTCGAGTCCCCCCCACCCTCCCCGCCCCAGTCCTCTAAGGCAGCTTCCATCCTCCAGTTGGAAGTGATTCAGTTTTACATACATATATATACTGGGCTGGCCAAAAAGTTTGTTTAGATTTTTCCACGTCTTTTTGGCCCATCCAATACATATGTTCTTTTTCATACTCTTTTCCATTATGGTTTACTACAGGATATTGAATATAGTGCCCTGTGCTATAGTTCCCTGTGCAACAAGGTAGGACCTTGTTGTTTACCTATTTTATATATAGTAGTTTGTATCTGCTAATCCAAAACTGCTAATTTATCCCCCTTCCCCCTTTCGTGACCATAAGTTTGTTTTCTTTGTCTGTGAGTCTTTCATAAATAAGTTCATTTGTGTCATACTTTATATTCCACATATAAGTGATGTTATAGGATATTTGTCTTTCTCTGACTTACTTCACTTAGTATGATCATCTCCAGGTCCATCCATGTTGCTGCTAATGGCATTATTTCATTCTCTTTTATGGCTGAGTACCATGTCTTCTTTATCCATTCATCTGTCGATGGACACTTAGGTTGCTTCCATGTCTTGGCTACTGTAAATAGTGCTGCTATAAACATTGCATTTCCCAATAATATTTTTAAATTGTTCATACTGCTCTCAAAATTAGCACAGCTTATCCATTCTCAGTTTCCTTGCATTATCGCCTGGTAACATCACCCTCTGGGCTCTGAGGCCAGGGGGGTCCTGCTCAGTTCCCTCTGGCTCCCCACCCACTCCCTCATACCTGGAGCCCCAGGGCCTGGGCTTAGCCTCCTTCATGCCCCGCCCTGGCCTCCTTCCACACCTCAGCAACAGCCAGGCCACTCTGCTCCCACCCAACCAGCAAGCAGCTGACCCTGTGCTCAGTACTCTTCATCGGCTCCCCTGGCTCCTGGCACAGCCCCCGAGGCCCATGCAGCCCCCTACCTCATGCTGCAGCTGCACCGGGCAGTGGGCAGGTCCTCCGCCAGGGTGCCCCCTTGTCTGCAGTGTCTACCCCTTCTCCCCAGTGACCTGGGGTGGGGGGAGGGTGTTATTCCCATCCGAGGCCCTAACTGCCAAGTGCCTGTCCCGACTGGGCTAGCCCAGGTCACCCCTCCTGGGGGCTCCCCAGAGTCTGGGCCCCCAGCCACAGCGCCCCCTGCTGCGCTGGCTACCATCTCACCACAGGTATTCCTGGAAACAGAGATGCATCCAACCCACTTCCTTCCCTTCCTGAACCCCAGTCGAATGCAAGAATCAGAACAGCAGTGAGGACACAGTTGGGTCTGTCTATGCCAGAGGGCACCCACAGGGCTCCAGGGTGCTCTCCCAGAGGTGGCCACCCCTTGGCTTCTCTGGGTCCTGGTCAGCCAGTCCCCAGGAAGGAGCTGTATGCAGGGACCCCCGGTGAGGACTTCGTTGGGCGGCTGTTGCCACAGGGCACCAGTGGGTGGGAGCCCCTCCAAACCACTGCCCCAGGTCCCTCAGCCCCACCTGAGTCCTGAACTGGAGACGCTCCCATTGGAGATGCAAGCCGCCCCTCGAGCCTCAATGAGGAGGCCGGATAGAAGGGGGCCAGGTCCCCAGGAGGCCTTGGGATTTGTAAATAACTTGCCTTTCCTTCCCTTTTGTGTTTCTTGCAGAAAAGCTGAAGGTGGGACTACAGGCTCCGTGGAATGGACCTCAGACAATGTGAGATGGGCCCCAAGGGGGGGTGAAGTGGGGAGGCCGGCACTTTGCGCTTGGGCCCCCTGGGGGCGGGCCCTCTGCCTGGGGTGCCTTCATCTGAGCTCAGGCAGAGCCGGGCCCTCCTGCTGGCAACATGCCAGTGTGCGCCTGGTCCTCAGACTGCCCTGGGCCAGAAGCCAGGGCAAGGCTTTGGGGCTGAGGAGGCACCCTGGCCTCTGCTGATAGGCATACTCTGCTTCTCTGGCAGGTGCTAGATGTCCCGCTTGTGCCCCAGGGCCCCCCTAAAGTCAAGAGGCGTGTCCGCATCCCCGACAAGCCCAACTACAGCCTTAACCTCTGGAGCATCATGAAGAACTGCATCGGCCGGGAGCTCTCCAAGATACCCATGCCGGTAGGGGCCTGGCAGGGTGGCCTGGGGGCTGTTTTCTTGTGCGTGAACAGGAAGTAACGGCCCATGGAAGCATACACAGCCCTGGGTGTCATTAAGAAAATGACATGCTCCAAGCATGTACTGCATTATTGAATCATGTTCTCTGGTGTTGCTGAAATTCCCTCAGGGCAGAGGTCTCAGGCATGGAGGGAAGGAGCCGGTAAGGGGCTCTGAGTTGATCAGACATGGGGACCCGCAGCACGCCTCCTGCCCTGGCAGATGGGGAGTGGTGGCGCTGGGCTGTGTGTGTGGCTGGGCTGCCACCCTTGTGCTGCTGGACCACAGTGGCATCTCCACAGAGAGGGAGCTGGGGGGCTCCAGGCCAGACTTGGTTTTGCTGCGTGACACAGGACAGAAAACGTGCATAATGGCTCCGGGTATGAGTAGACCCACATCATCCATTTTCACTCCCCTGTTTATTCTCTCACTGATTCCTGTGATTCCCTGCCACGGCGTTTACGTTCTAGGAGGGGAGACTGATGCAGCAGGTCAGAACGTGTGGAGGGCCATGGAGAAAACTGAGGCAGGAGGGCAGGGAGGCAGGCCAGCGAGTGGGGCTGAGGCTTTAGACAGGTCGTCACAGGAGCCTCACGGTGAAGCTGGTCTGAGCAGTGACGTCCCTGAACATCTGAGAAAAGCAAGGCTGCTGTGCCAACGACCCCAGGTCTGTGCTGGGAGCAGTGGACGGTCTGTGCAGACCCCCGACCTGACCCCCTGCCCACCTGCCCACAGGTCAACTTTAATGAGCCTCTGTCCATGCTCCAGCGGCTGACGGAGGACCTGGAGTACCACCACCTGCTGGACAAGGCGGTCCACTGCACCAACTCTGTGGAGCAGATGTGCCTGGTGGCTGCCTTCTCCGTGTCCTCCTACTCCACCACTGTGCACCGCATTGCCAAGCCCTTCAACCCCATGCTGGGCGAGACCTTCGAGCTGGACCGTCTCGATGACATGGGCCTGCGCTCCCTCTGCGAGCAGGTGAGGCCCATGCACCTCCCACCCAGGCCTGGGGGTCAGAGCCAGACAAATGGGATACAGCCGCTGACCCAAGGGACCATCAAGCTGAGGTCCAGTCAGGCAGCTGGGCCTGCAGCAGGGGCAGATCAGGGGCACCCACCGAACAGGCCTCCTGGGGACAGTGAAGGCCATGTGGGAGGAGAGCTGAGTGAGGATAGTTGGGTCTGGTGGGGGGTGGGGGGGGGGGAGGGAGGGGAGGACGCTGCTCTGGGCCAGGAGGCGTGCAGCAGTGAAGGAGGGGCGTCTGCAGGGTGCTGTCAGGGAGTGGGGTGGGCTACAGCATGGGGTCACCACTGAGCTGAAAGGTGGCAGCAGAGAGTGGCCTGTACCCCCTGGGCCGTGGCCAGTGATGGTGGAAGCCAGGAGTGTGAGGAGCCCCAGGACCTACCCTGGGCCAGGGCTCAAGCTTGCCTCCATCCTCTCCATCCCTTCTCCAGGCCTTCCCTGCAGGTACTGTTCTCCCCATGGGGCAGAGCCAAAACTGGGCTCCTCAGGCATCTCAGCCCACCTCTAGCATCCTTGTCTGAAGGGGAGCGATTCTGTTGGTGCTTCACTGGGTGCTGGGAGGACCAGGCAGGCACTGCATGAAGGTGCCCAGGATAGATGCGGTCAGGCTGCCGCTGAGCACCAGCCGCTGCTGTGGCCGGGGTTGCGCTCAGAAAGCAAACATTTTGCAGTCCAGTGGCTGGTTTCAAAGGTGTGCTCTGCCTGCTGTAAAAGGTAGAGCTAGGGGCTTGCTTTGGATGTGGGGAGGGAGCCTGGGGAAGGTGGCAAGGATGACCCAGGGTTCCCGGCCTGAACTATAGACAGAGTGCATTTCTTCGTTGAGCAGAGCTGATCAAGTATCCACGTGCCAGGTGCTGCTTAGGCGTTGAGGGTGCAGCCAGCTGGGAAGTGACCTGTTCTTGTGGGCTGGGGGGTGAGGAGCAGGTACTGTGTATGTGGATGGTTCTGGCTCTTCTAGGAAGGAGTGGTCGGGGAGCAGTCTGGCAACGCAGAGTGAGGGAGAAAGAAGGAGCCGAGGTCAGAAAGAAGGGGGCAGGCGGCAGGAGGCTTTTCTGTGTGGGAGGAGTCACGGGAGGGCAGAGGAGGCAGTTTTATGGGGATCCCCCGCCACTGCTGTGGGGAAGAGTGCAGCACAGTGATAAGGGTGGAGCAGGGAGGCCGGTGAGGCTGGAGGCGGGGTGGGGGGAAGGGCGGATCCTGCATGCTGTTTTGAAGAAAGAAGGGCCAGAATTTGCTAAGGATTCGATGAGGAGCGTGAGAAACTGGGGCCAGGCATGACTCCAGAGCACTTGCTGTGAGCAGCTGGACCGACTGGATCGTCTGCCTGAGAAGGAGGCGATGACACAGAGCTCCAGGGCCAGGTCACTGGGGTCGCGTCCCTGAGTTTGCTGGTGGGCGGGCTCCAGTGGGGGCCCTGGCACAGGCACCTGACGGGCTCGGGGACCACGCACTCACCACCCAGGAGCGGCTGGCAGGTCTGGCCTGTGCTTCTGAGATGTAGGAAGGAAACGGTGCCGCCCACAGGGAGTGTCAGGAGCTCTGGGCCGTCTGTGTGGAGGGGCGCAGGGTGGCTGGAGCCCACGCTTGCAGTTCTGAGGCGAGGCCGGGAGAGGCTTCGCCTTAACCTTGTGACCAAAGGAGCCACAGAAATGAGAAGGGACAGGCGAGGGAAAGCTGATGGCGGTGTCCTGGTGGTGAGACCGTGGTCAGATTGGCCAGGGCTAAAGAGGACAGGGCGGAGGCGCTGGGTGGGCAGGACCCTGGCTGGATGCCGGCTCTGGAGCCAGGCTGGCCGGGGGACCTCCCCGTCTGGGCCTCCTCAGTGTAACACGGCACAGCAGACGCGGCCTCCGCAGGCGAAGGGCAGGTTCACTCGAAAGGGGCCTGACGCCCCTGCTAGAGCCTAATGTGCTCGCTTTACTCACCCTCAGCACAGCCTGTCACAGTCTGTCATCACCCTCATTCCACAGCCCAGGTCAGGCATGGCGACGCCCCGGCCCACAGCGCCACCCAGGCTGCTCCCCCAGCCATGCCCTTGCTCTCCCACTGGAGTGCTGCCCTTCCCGGGGGGCCCGGGCGCTGCCGTGCATCCTAGTTCCCAGGGCCACAGAGACCTGCATGCTTGGGCCCAGGGCTGTTCCGCGACCGGCTGGGGGCGGGCCCGGGCCACGTCCAGCAGACACTCACAGGCTGTGGGTCTGGTCTCAGGTGAGCCACCACCCACCGTCGGCCGCACACTACGTGTTCTCCAAGCATGGCTGGAGCCTCTGGCAGGAGATCACCATCTCCAGCAAGTTCCGGGGGAAATACCTCTCCATCATGCCGCTAGGTGAGCGGGGACATTAGTCCACCTGCAGGCTTCCTGGATGCCCCCGGCCTGTGCCCTGTCCCCTGTCTGCACAACCACTGCTTCTGGTTCCGAGCACCCTGGGACCGTGAGTGGGTGGAGCAGGCTGGCTGGACCCCAGCATGGCAGGCCGCACCTCTGACCCTGTGTCTGGCCTCCAGGTGCCATCCACTTAGACTTCCAGGCCAGTGGGAATCACTACGTGTGGAGGAAAAGCACCTCAACTGTGCACAACATCATCGTGGGCAAGCTCTGGATAGACCAGGTCAGGGGGAGCCCTCAGGGAGGGCTCGTGTGGCCCAGGGACTGGCCGCTGACCACGCCCCTCCCTCCCCAGACAGGGGACATTGAGATTGTGAACCACAAGACAAAGGACCGGTGCCAGCTGAAGTTTTTACCCTACAGCTATTTCTCCAAAGAGGTGGCCCGGAAGGTAAGCAAGGCCACCTCTCGGAGCCTCGGGAAGGGGTTGGATGGGGGGGGGGGGGGGGTCCCAGAGCGGGGTGTGTGCCTACACTGGCTGTGCCCATGTCCACAGGTGACAGGAGTGGTGAGTGACAGCCAGGGCAAGGCCCACTACGTGCTGTCAGGCTCATGGGATGAACAGATGGAGTGTGCCAAGATCGTGCAAAGCAGCCCCAGCAGCCCCGGTTCGGACGGGAAGCAGAAAACGGTGTACCAGACGCTACCGGCCAAGTTGCTGTGGAAGAAATACCCGCTGCCGTGAGTGGGACTGCAGGGCGAAAAGTAGGCAGGGAGCAGGGAGGGGACAAGGAGCTGAGTGGGCAGTGGACAGGTAGGCGTCCCCGCCCGGCCAGACAGGACACGAGCAGCAGGCACAGGAGGGTTCAGTCCCTGCGTGAGGGGAGCCAGACACCCGACTGTAAATAAGCGTGGTAGCACGTCCTACGCAGAGAATTTAAACAGTCCCCATAGTCCAAGGAATGAAAACCAAACATGAAAATAAGTGCAGGAAACTATAACAAGTGGCACAGCTGACTGCAAAGAGAAAGAAACAGCAATTCTACAAAGGAAAAATAACTAAAAAATTGAAAACTCCACAGGAAGGTTTAACAGAGAACCCACTGAATGTAAGTCAGAAGAAATAATCAAAATCTTCAGATAAAGAGACAAAACCTGGAAAAGACAAGACGCTAGAGTGAGAAGGCTGGCCACCTGATGACCCAGAGTGAGTCCCTGGAGCCTGGGAGGGTGCAGAGTCAGGACATGTAGTGCACGTCGCGTTTGAGAGCAGGGTCCAAGGGTCCAGCAGGCTTCTTTTCTGGTCAAAGTCCAGAAGAGAAAGACCACCTGAGGCGTTTTATCTGAGGAGAAGACAGCAAAGATTTTCCACACCTAAATCTACACAGTGAAACTGCTGAAACCAGATCAGAGAAAATATTAAACAGCCAGATTTTAAAAAGACGTTACTGGACTTCCTAGGTGGCGCAGTGGTTGGGAATCTGCCTGCCAAGGCAGGGGACATGGGTTCGAGCCCTACCCTGGGAAGATTCCACATGCCACAGAGCGGCTAAGCCCGTGTGCCACAGCTACTGAGCCTGTGCTCTAGAGCCCGTGAGCCACAACTATTGAGCCCATGTGCCACAACTACTGAAGCCCACGCGCCTAGAGCCTGTGCTCCGAAACAAGAGAGACCACTACGATGAGGAGCCCCTACAATGAGGAGCCCGTGCACCACAAAGAAGAGTAGCCCCTGCTCGCCGCAACTAGAGAAAGTCCATGTGCAGCAACGAAGACCCAACGCAGCCAATAAATAAATAAATTAAAAAATAATAATTAAAAAATAAAAATATTTATTAAAAAAATAAATAAATAAAATAAAAAGACGTTCCTTTCCGAGGAACAGCAGACTGACGGGCGTCTCCTCATCGGCAATAACGGGAGCTTGAAGACAGTCAAATCAAATCTTCGAGGTGCAGACTCACTGCCAGCTGAGAATTAATTACACACCCAGCGAGAACATCTTTACAGAGTGAAGCTGAACTAGACATTTTCAAACCACCCATTATACCACCGGCAAACCTGCACTGACAGGGCTCCCAGATGGAAGAACCACGATGTGTGAAATGAGGAACAAAACCTATGTGCACAGTGAGTAAATAAGAACAATACTGTCTTGTGGGGTTTAAAATGTAAACATTAAGTACCACTGCACAATCATGTAAGTCAGAAAAGGAATAACTGGAAGGATACTCTTCGAAGGCCCTTGTGCTAGCCAAGAGGAGGGTCACGATGCACACTGATTCTTGACTGTGTCAGCTGTGCATACTGTAATTCCTTGAGTAGCCAGTAAACCAACATGTTTAACTGGATTCCCAGAAGGAAAGGAAAGAAAGAAAAATAGAAAGGAGAGAGAACTAGTTAAAGAAATGATGGAAATAAATTTCCCCACATAAAAATAAAGAGATGAAAGAACTTGGGTTGAAAGAGCCCGTTAGAGTTCCAGAGACAAGAAATAAAGAAAACCTTCTGCCCAGACCACACCATACTGAAAATTAAGGACACCAAGGAGAAAATTCTAACAGCTTACAGAGAGAAGAGATTTCAGTAAAGAATGAAGAATCAGACTGACATGAGATTTTTTTAACAGCCAATGTTAGAGTAATATTTGCAAAGTAATGAAGCAAATGAGATTAGAAGGTGAATTTCTGTCTAGCCGAGCTATCATTCAAATATGAGGCTGTGATAAAAAACAAATGTTCTCAGGTGAACAGCCTCAGGTTTGCCACACAAAAACCTACAATGAAAACTGTATTGGACTTAGTACTTTACAAGGGGGAGGGAAAAAGTTCCAGAAGATGCTACAATAGATATATGAAATAAAAGGTTGTGTGTGTGTGTGGCTTTTTAAAAATAATTACTAAGACCGAATAATTACTAAAAGCAAAGAAAAAGAGAAGATGTTCCCACAGTAATCCAGAATTAAAAGTGTAGATGATGTTAACATGATGGGGTTTGGGTAGACAGAGAAGGACACCAGGGGATGTGAAAGTAGAGACTGATAAAAGATTTTTAAATCAGTAAAAAAATATTGAAAAGAAAAAGACAAACAGAAACAGTAAGTTAACACAGTAGAAATAAGTCCAAGCATAATAATATAAATAGATGAAACTCACTAGTTAAAAAAGCAAAATATAGGGTTGGCCAAAAACCAACCATATATTTCCCTACCATCTTACAGAAAAACCCAAACAAGCTTTTTGGCCAATCCAATAACAACTGACTGCATTTTTTAAATTTTTATTTATTTATTTATTTATTTATTTATTTATTTATTTAAATTTTTATTTTTGGGGGTACACCAAGTTCAATCATCTGTTTTTATACACATATCCCCGTATTCCCTCCCTTCCTTGACTCCCCCCTCCTCGAGTCCCCCCCCCCCCCACCTGACTGCATTTTTAAATATCCAGATACATGCACCTTCTAAGAAAGATCCAAAGCATAAAGACGGGCAAAGCTTGAAAGTAAAAGACAGACATATCATGAAAATACTAATAACCAAAAAAGCTATAACAGCTATGTTAATATCAGGTAAAAACAGACTTTAAGACAGAAGTATTATTAGGGATGGAAGAGTTGCTACGTGATAAAAGGTTGAGTTCTCCAAGAAGATATAAACAGTATGCATGATACAAACATTCTGCATGTAGTGAAAGAGCCTCAAAAATACACAAAGCACATATTGATCATAAAGGGAGAAATGGATAAATCCATCACCACAGTGGAAGACAGATTTCAATACACTCATCTCACTTGTTGAGAGTCAAACAGGGAAAAACAACTCAGCAAGACAGCGAAAAAACACAGGATATACTTATGGTTGCAACAGAGAACATGCTTTTTCTCAAGTATATGTGGAATTTATGCAAAAATCAATCGTGTACTAAGCCCTAAAGAAAGCCTCAACAAATGCACAGAGGGTAGCACACAGACCACAATCTATAATAAGACAAATCAGAAGTTCTGAACAAGATGTTGAAAAAGTCCCCACATATTTGGAAAAAAAATTTAAGTTGCTAAATTAACTCATGGGCAAAATAATAAATTAGAATGGAAGTTTTAAAGTGCCTAGAACTGAATGAGAAGAAAAAGATACCAAAACTGGCTGGATGTACCTAAGGCAAAGCTTCAAAGAAAATGTAATGCCTTAAATAGGTATACATAACCTTATTAAGGCTTTTTCATTCTAAGAATTAGAGAAAGTTCAGCATACAAACTGAAAGAAACAAGAAAATATACCTTAAAAATAAAAGCAAGGACTTCCTTGGTGGTGCAGTGGTTAAGACTCCATGCTTCCACTGCGAGGGGCACAGGTTCAATCCCTGGTGGGGAAAGTTCTACATGCCACACACGTAATGCAGTAAGTAAATAAAGTAAGTAAATAATAAAAATAAAAGCAGAGATATAAAATAGAAAGAAATAAAATGAAGTTTAAAAAAGTCATAAGTTGATCTTTGAGGGAAAAAAACACAAAAGCACTGGCAAGACTGATCAAGGAGAGAATACAGAAATAAATATTGTTTTCATTATGTTTATTATGATATTTAAAGTATAAAGAAATAATGAAAGATACTGAGGCAGTAGTTTAATAATTCCCACAGGGAAAACACAAAGCCCAGGTAGTTTCATAGGTGAATTCTACGAAGTTTTCAAGAAAAATATCTCAATTTTGTACAAAATCTTCCAGACCACAGAAAAAGAAGAAATACTTTCCTTTCTTATACTGTGAGGCCAGTACAAGATACCTGAAAACAAACCAGGCTAAAATAGTAATAGGAAAATAAAAGTTCTACCCTATTTCACTCATAGATAAGCACAATTTCAAAACAAAACACCAGAAAACCTAACATTCTTCAATCATGTTGAGTTTATCCTGGGTACGCGAGGATGAATCTGTAAATTAATTTGTTACATTAACAGATCTGAACAGATTCAGAAAAAGCATCTTAGGTGCCTCAATATAAGATTAATATGCAAAACTCAGCTGCATTTCTACACACTAAAAGAAACAACTAGAAAATACAGTTTAAGACACCAATTATCATATCTGAGAGTATCAAGGACCTTGTAATAAATCTTATAATATATGCAAGACCTCTATAGAGAAAATTATAAAGCTTTGCTGAGATATCAAGGAAGAGCTAAATGAATGGAGAAAGATACTATTTTGGTGGGTAGAAAGAGTAAGTATTATTAAAATGTCGTGATCAGAAGACTCAGTAACTCAAACAAAATCCCAATAGTGATTTTCATCGAACTTGATATTACGATTTTTTAATTTATATTGAAGAATAAAGGGGCAGGATATTTCTAAAGAAGAACAGAAAAAAAAGAGGACTTGACCTACTAGATACCACGACTTATTTTGAAGCTATAGTGAAACAGAATAGTGAGCCTGGAAACAGTGCCATGGATGTGTACATAGCTTCGGTGTTGTATCAGAGCACATGGAAAGAGGGTACCATCCACTAAAAGTATCTGGGGAAAATGCTTATCCATATAGAAAAAGATTAAGTGAATCTTTCCCTTACATTATAACAAAAATCAACTCCAAATAAAGTTCTTAACAGTAAGTGTTAAGTTTGACTTACTGTTAAACAATAAGTTAAACTCTAAGTGGAAAATATAGATGAGTATCTTCTAGAACTGAAGGAAATATGTCTTAAATAAGACAAAAACATTGACTATTCAATTATATTAAAATACTTCTGTTCATTAAAAGAAATTCTGCTCACTAAAAGACGACTTAAAGCAAAGATAAATTAAAAAAAAAAGGGGGGGGGACATCCCTGGTGGCGTGCTAGTTAAGAATCCCCGCCTGCCAATGCAGGGGACACAGGTTCAATCCCTGGTCCAGGAACATCCTACATGCTGCAGAACAACTAAGCCGGTGCACAACTACTGAGCCTGCGCTCTAGAGCCCCTGAGCCACAACTACTGAGCCCTCGTGCTGCAGCTACTAAAGGCCGTGCACCTAGAGCCCATGCTCCACAATAAGAGAAGCCACCACAATGAGAAGCCCGCACACCACAACAAAGAGTAGCCCCCGCTCGCCGCAACTAGAGAAAGCCTGCGCACAGCAACAGAGACCCAACACAGCCAATAAATACATAAAGCAAAAAGACAATATATAAACTTGGAGAAGGTAATCATGGTATTTATACTGACAAAGGATTAGTATTAAGAATACATAAGTATTCTGCCATAACAAAAAATAATTAAAAAAAAAAGAATACACAAAGAACCTCTACTTAATAAATAAAGCAAAAACAATCCAATGGGAAAGTGCAAGAGTCATGAACAAGAATTTCACAGAAGAAACACAATGATGCTTATGGCCAATCATCATATGAAAATGACCAACATCATTGGCAAATGCAAATCAAAACCACGAGACACAGTTTTACCTTTATTTGGTTTGAAAAAATGAAAAGTCTGGTAATATCAAGTGTTGAAGAGGATGTGGATCCACAGTATCTCTTATACATAACTGGTAGGAATGTGAGCTGGTGTGACCATGCTGGAAAGCAGTGTGGCCTTACCTCCTAAAGAAGAACATCGCAGGCTCTGCAGTCCAGTAATCCCACTTCTAGGTATCTACCCAAGAGAAATTCCTATAAATGTACAACAGGAAACATGCATAAGATTACTCAAAGCAAAAACCTGGAGACAACCCAAATTAATTAGATGAATAACTGTAGTATATTCACACAAGGCAGTATTTACAGTAGTTGAAACAAATGAACCACAGCAACATACACTGCAGATAAATCTTAGCAATATAATACTAAGTTTATAAAAAGCAAGTCAGTCCCAGCAGGTTACATACATCATGATATTCTTTTTATACAGTTAAAAACAAGTATCTAAAATATATGTATATGAATACACATAGAGACATATACACACACACTTAAGACTACTTGAAGCTGCAATAAAATTATATTAAAAGGAAAAGAAAGAACTGATGGACCCAGGAGCCCTGCCAATGGCTACCTGAGAAGAAGATGGATTGGTGAGTTTTCCCTATGGTTAGATATAGATTTTGTCAGGATTCTACCTTTTGTTTAGGTGGCAAGGTCGCATTAATACAAGCAGGCCATGTAAGGATCAATGTACCAACTATTATGATTAATCCAAAACTATGCATCTGAGGTCCAAAAAAGGAGCACTATGAAAAGAGAAAAAACAAGATAGATTTAAATCCAACATATCAGTAATTACATTGTGTTCCCATTATAGTTATAAGCTTTCAGACAAATTTTTAAAAATCAAACAATATGTGGTTTATAAGAAATACATCTAAATAAGAAAGATTGGAATAAAAGGATGGAAAAAGATATGTATACATAGAAATACTAACTGAACAAAAGCTGCCTTCAGCTTTAGTAATATCACAAAACAGATATTAAAACAAAAAGACCAAAGAGGGACAAAATGATAAAGGTTCAATTTGCCAGGAAGATTTTAAATTTGAATATATCCTGTACCTAATAACACAGCCCCAAAATACATACAGCAAAAGTTGACAGAAATATAAGGATAAATGGACTAGTTTACAATCAAAGTGGGAGATTTTAACATACCTCTTTTAGTAATGGATAGCAGAAGAAAAAAAAAAAAGTCTGGAGGACACGTTTGGGCAATAGAACCTTCAGGACAGTTGTGGAACATTGCGCTCAGCAACTGTGGAAAACGCAACCTCTCTGAACACATGAGGAATGCCTGCAAAACCTGACCATACACTGGGCCACAAAACAAACTTCAAAGAGATGAAATTATGCAAAGTACACTGTCCAACCCCAAAGCAACTGTGCTAAACATAAAGATGACTAGAAAAATGCCCATATATTCATACACTTAAATATATTTCCAACTAACCCACAGGACAAAGAAGGTATAATGAAAATTAGAAAATACAACTGCATGATAATGAAAATAATACATAACAAAAATGGTAGAATGCAGCCAAAGCAGCAGTTGGAGAGAAATGTATAGCCTTGAAATGCACATATTAGAAAAGAAACATGGGAAAATACAGAGCTAAGCATCTATCCCAAGAAGTTAGGAAAGGAGCAGCAAAAGAAACCCCAACAAAGTAGAAGGAAGACTATATAAGCAAAATCAATAAAGCAGAAAAACCTAAAATAGGATCAACAAGGGACTTCCCTCTGCCAATGCAGAGGACACGGGCTTGATCCCTGGGCGAAGAAGATCCCACATGCCACGGAGCAACTAAGCCCATGATCCACAACTACTGAGCCTGTGCTCTAGAGCTGGTGAGCCACAATTGCTGAGCCCACGTGCTGCAACTACTGAAGCCCGCAAATTTGGAGAAGTATAACGTAGCAAAAGAGATACAGATCGGTGGAGCCTGCAAGGCGCAGGGAGGAAAGGGCAAGATGGACGCAAGGCTGGGTGTAGGGGTTCAGGGGTGGAGTGGACATGCAGGAGGGGGAGCAGAGGGGGCGCCAAGCGCATCCTGGCCGCTCACCCTGCGGGGCCCTACAGGGACAACGCAGAGAACATGTACTACTTCTCGGAGCTGGCCCTGACCCTCAACGAGCATGAGGAGGGCGTGGCGCCCACGGACAGCCGCTTGAGGCCCGACCAGCGGCTGATGGAGAAGGGCCACTGGGACGAGGCCAACACAGAGAAGCAGCGGCTGGAGGAGAAGCAGCGCATGAATCGGCGCCGGAGGCTGGAGGCCTGCTCACGAGGCTGCGGCACAGAGGAAGGTGAGGCTGGTGGGGAGGAGGCCCCGGGAGTGAGGAGAGGGGCCAGCTGGAGAGGGGACGGGGTCTCCCACTAACTGGGAGGAGCTGAGGGGAATGAAGCTGAGGGGGAGGGAGGGGGTTCCCTGGGGTCAGGGAGGGGTGCTGGAGAAGGGGGACACCCCAGGAGCAAAGAGAAGGGACAGGGAGTGGTTTCCTGGGGCGCTGGGAGGAGACAGGCCTCCCACCCACCTGCCCACTGTGCCACCCGGCAGAGAAGGAGGCTGAAGTGTATGTGCCGCTGTGGTTCGAGAAGAGGCTGGACCCGCTGACCGGGGAGACGGCCTGCGTGTACAAGGGTGGCTACTGGGAGGCCAAGGAGAAGCAGGACTGGCACATGTGCCCCAACATCTTCTGAGCACCACCCCTTCCTGCAAATACAGGCGCCTGCACAGCCTGGTCCACCTTCTATTTAATGCACTCAACTTAGTCCTCAACAGTGCTCCCACCCACCCCACCTTTTCCCTCTGTTTTTTAATAACACTCTTTTGGGGCTCCCACCTTGGAAGGAGGAAGTGCTGACCCGGGTTCTCTCCAGCCCCCAGGTGCCCCGGGTCTCCTGTGCCCCTTCATCATGGACTTGGGCCCCATGAGGACCCCCAGCTCTAGTTTCCACAACTCAGGCAGGCTGGCCCGGGCCCTGGGCTGCCCCAGTCACCAGCCCTCCAGGGAGGAACTGGCCCCCTCCCAGGGAGCTGCTTTTGACTTTTTTAGAAAAAATGATCTCCATTTCTTTCTAGCCAAGATGTTTAGTAAATATTTTTAGTACAGCACTTGGTGGACAACTTTCTAAGTGTGCTTTCTTGCCACAAAAGTGTCCTGGCAAGAGCCCCTTCTTTTTAAGACATCAGGAAGCCAGACAGACCCCTTTGAGTCTGGGGCATTTTGTAGCTCAAACAGCAGGGCCATTTGTATCTGAGCTGCCTGCCCCCCAGGAGCCCAGA
This sequence comes from Hippopotamus amphibius kiboko, assembly GCF_030028045.1. Classification (NCBI taxonomy): domain Eukaryota; kingdom Metazoa; phylum Chordata; class Mammalia; order Artiodactyla; family Hippopotamidae; genus Hippopotamus; species Hippopotamus amphibius. The sequence continues at coordinate 3,850,034 of NC_080193.1, read as the reverse complement.
ACCCCCCAGAGAAGGGAACCAGGGGGCCACCCTGGCCCAGGAGAGCACAAGTCAGCTGTCTCGGGAGCTACAGCCCCACCGACGGTGGGAGGGGGGCACGGAGAGCCCACCATGTGGATTTGAGGACAACAGCCCCTGCCTAAGTCCTGGCCATGCTGGGGCTGCTCCCCAGCCCCAAGGAGGCCAGGGGCCGGGCCTGCAGGTGCTCCTGCCACAGAACCAGGCCCCAAATCAGCAATAAGAACCAACCCTCAGCTCAGCCTGGGCTGATGTCCTGGGCACCAGAGAACCCTGCATCCCCCCTCTGGGGTGCCCCATCTCGGCGCCCCTGAACTCTTTATTTGCCTGATTTATATATATGATATATAAATACATATAAAATAGCTATTTTGCTTAAATTTCTATGGTATGTAGAAGTGAAAAAATGATGAAGACAGGGTGCTCCTGTCTGAGTTTGGCCCTCCTGCCAGCTGTGCCCCACCCTCTCCTCACACCCCCTTCCAATGGCTTCTGCCAACCATGGGGGAGACTGGACCCCTGTGGCCACTGTCCCAGCCCCTCAGAACTCCTACTCAACCTTTCACACTTCAGTTTGGTCCTGAAAATTCATCACAGGGTTTTACTTTCTACTCCAGGACTGGTTTTGTTTTTATAAAGAAACAGTAGCGAAAACACCAACGTGTGAAATGCCTTAGGGTGCCCACTGGAGGGCAGGCGGGCAGCCCCATGAGGCCTGCGGCAGAGCTGTTCAATGTTCCTTTTCTCAGAACTGTTTGTGAGTGAGCACCTTCTGACCAGTAATAAAAAACCTTGGATTTGAAGTTTTCCATGGCCCTGTCACTGAGTCTGCCCGTGACTGGGTGGAGGAGGGCTGACCCTGGAGAGCAAGTGACAGCCCACAGGTGGCTTGGGGGAGGGGCGTGGGGCTCTAGTCTGCTCAGTGCCAGGAGCAGGCACTGGGAAGTTAGTCTGGATGGGGCAGGGCAGGGGTGGAAGACCTGGTGGGACAGGGTCTGGGCCAGGAAGGCTGCAGAGGGCTGAGGTGGCACCTAGCAGAGGGTCACTTTGGCCTGGGGCCAGACCGAGGCCCTCACCACTCTCCACAGAGAACACTGGCCCTGGTGAGTTCTAGAGTTGCTCAATGACCATGACCTGGGCCACTTCTGTGGCCCCAGGTTGCCAAGCAACTTATATCACTAGCTCCCAGGACCCAGCCAAGGGTGGCTGGTCTGGCCCAGTGGGTCCTCCTCCCACTGCCAGCACTTCCAGGTGACAGGATGGAGTGGGACAGGGCACCACAGGGGCATCAGCCAGGCTCTAGCCATCTGTCCCAACACCCCAGTGCTGTGGGATCCAAGGCTGGCACCGCACAAATCCTTCCTTAACCAGGGCCTTAACTTTCCCATATGTGGGGAGGCAGGCACTGGTGAGTCGCAGCCAAGGTGCTGGAAGGACAGCTCTCACTGGAGAGAATGGCAGGGGGTGAGGCCACCTAGGATGGCCCTGACCCAGGAGGCAGTGGAGGAGGATCTGCCAGGGGAGGGAATGGAATATGAGAATAGAATTTTTGTATATCCAAATATGACAACAGCAAATCGATCCAGCCACCAACAAAGAACTGATAACCCCAAACTGGTAAACATGCCCAAGTTAGTTGTACACAGAAATGCAAGAATGGGTCAAAATTGGGAAGCTTTTAATTGTAAATCATTCGTTACACCAACCAGTTTAAGAGGGACTTCTCTTTCTGGATAGTAGGCTAGGTGCCTGGATTATCCTCCTTTGTGGAAAACTAGACATCTTGGATAAAATTTTGAAACACCATAAATGCATCCATGAGCTGGAATGAATATAAGGAATCCTCAGGCCAAAAATTAAGTGGGTATTGAAACCTGGGGAGATAAGATCTCTGAAGTCTCCTCACAGCCATTTACTGAGCCTAAGTTTTCACCGCCTCAAGTGACCTGCCTGATATAGGGCATCCAGTTGGAGATATTCTCCCTAAAGCTGGGCCCCCAAAGGGCTATACCTTCAATATAATGGTGAACCAGTAATAAAATACAAGGAAAATTGCTTGTCTTAAAGGTTAATCATAAGCAGAGCAGAAAAAAAAACCCATAAGAATTTGTAATCAGGAGCAGACCGTCACTTGGCTTCACAGCCCAAATACATGTCATCAGGATGGGCCAATAAAACCTCTAGTAGAGAATACAGCATGGTCCCAAATTGGCAATGTCCCCAGTCTCATGAAAGAAATAAATCCTCTCTGCAGGCTCTCCCCTTCATTCCAGACCTTATGGAACCCCAGATGTGAAGCTGCAAGGAACATGAGCAGCTCAGAGTATAACATCTCCAAACACACAAGGAAATACAACACACAAATTGGCATAAACCATGGCCAACAGAAATAACAGCAGAATCAGACATAACAAAACTACTTGATGTAGTGAAATTAACAAGCATAATATAAAATAAGCATGTTTAACATATTTATAGAAACAGAAAGGTGGCTTGAAAATGAGTATGAAGCATTCAAAAACACTAAAGAACCTACAGAAATTGAAAAATATCACTAAAAATAATAATTTTATAGCAGATTACACATGAAGAGAATACTGGTGACACGGAAGTGAGATCTGTGGAAAAGTATCCAGGTGGGAGGATGCAGACTTCACGTCTCCCCACAACTAGGCCAGCTGCCCGACATCAGTGGGGGACCTCGAGGCCCAAGAAGACCAGAGGAACCCCTGAGAAGGACATGAGGGGGAGGCAGTGAGGGGAGGAGAACTGAAGGCCGGACAGGAGCACAGGACTGGTGCCCCTGAGGGGTTGCTAGGGGAGGAGGGAGGTTCCAGCCTGCAGAGACCCTCGGGGTCTCAGAGGATCAAGGGGGAACGCGTCTAGGTTTCCCCTGCTCAATTGTCCGGGAGGCCTCCTGGCCTCCCTAGCCGGGTCCTCTGCTCTCTGAGGCCCCCCTTCAGGTTAGGGTTAGCCTGGGTCCTAGGGGTGTAGGAGGGAGAGAGGAGGGGGGAAGAGGTGGAGAGGCATACTGGTGGGGGGACCTTCTGAGATTGGAGGACCAGGGGAGGCATGGAGGGCCTTTCCCCTGCCCACTTGGGCCTGGGAGGCCTGCTGGGCTCCCAAGCCTGGTCCTTCTCCTGGGCCCTCTCTGGCTGTGTGGGTCCTACGGGTATGGGAGGGAGGAAGGAGTGGGGAAGGGGAAGAGCAGCAGACAGTGGGGTGGGGGGATCCTACAGGACCGGAAAATCAGGGGAGACTCCAAGGGCGATTTCCCTACCCACTCGGCACCAGGAAGCCTGCTGGGCTCCTAGGGCTGGTCCTCAGCCCTCCAAGGGCACCTCCAGGCTGCTTTGGTCCTAGGAGCATAGGAGGGAAGCAGGGGAGAAGAGGAGAGGCAGATGGGGGAGAGGGGCCCTCTGGAATCAGAGGATCAGGGGAGGCGGGGAAGGTGTTTCCCCTGCCCACTGGCCTGGGAAGCCTACTAGGCTCCTAGACCTGGTCCTTCACACTCCAGGGCCCCCTCCGGCCTCGTGGGACCTAGGCGAGTGGGAGGGAGAAGGGGGAAGAGGAAGAGAGGCAGACAGGGGACCCTCCGGGACTGGAAGATCTGGGGAAGCGCCAGGGGCGTTTCCCTAGCCCAGCCAGCCCCAGAAGCCTTTGGGTTTCCAGGTCTGGTCTCCTGCCTTCCAGTGCCCCCTCCAGGGCACTAGAAGGTCCTAGGGGCATAGGAGGGAGGGGGCAGAGAAGAAAAGAGGCCAAGGGGGAGGGACCTTCTGAGATCAGAGGACTGGGGGAAGTGCCTAGCATTTCCCCCACCAACTAGGGCCCAGGGAGCCTGCTGGGGTCCTGGACCTGGTCCTCTGCCCCCAAGACCAGAGGCACTCCTGGGCTCCTCCTGCCTCATTGAGCCTAAGCCCTACTCCCCACCACCCCTAGGGCCTTTTCTGGCCCTGTGGGACCTAAGTGTAGGCCCTGCCCACTGCCTAAACCCCATCCCTGCCTAAGACCCGCCCCCACAGCCAAGGCCTTTTCTGGCTTTTTTTTTCTTCCCCCCTCCTCTTTTTTGCTATTGCAGTTCTCTTTTACCTTCCAGTTGTTGCTTCATCTATTTTTTAAATTTTTTCTAACGCATCTGTTAGTTTTCTAATCTTATGGTATTTTTTTATTTTGCTATCCTTCTGCTCCTTTTTTTTTTCCTTTTTTTCCTGCTCTACGTGGCTTGCGGAATCTTGGTTCACAAGCCCGGGGGTCAGGCCTGAGCTCCTGCGGTGGGAGCTCTGAGTACAAAACATTGGACTAACAGGGAACCCCAGACCCCAGGGAATATTCATCAGAGTGAGGTCTCCCAGAGATTCTCACCTTAGCACAAAGACCCACCTCTACTCAACAGCCTACAAACTCCAGTGCTTGAAGCCTCAGGCCAAACAACCAGTAAGATACGAACAAAATCCTGCTCCCCCCCCCCCCAAAAAAAAGAGATGACAAAAAAAATACGTCACTGACAAAGGAACAAGGTAAAAACCTACAAGACCAGGTAAATGAAGAGGAAATAAGCAACCTAGCTGAAAAAGAATTCAGACTAATGATAGTAAAGATGATTCAGAATCTCGGAAATAGAATGGAGACATGGATGGAGAAAATATAAGAAATGTTTAACAAAGATCTAGAAGAACTACAGAACAAACAAACAGAGATGAACAACACAATACCTGAAATGAAAAATACACCGGAAGGTATCAACAACAGAACTGAGGCAGAAGAACGAATAAGTGAGATGGAGGACAGAATGGTGGAAATAACTGCCAAGGAAGAGAATAAAGAAAAAAGAATTGAGGACAGTCTCAGAAACCTCTGGGACAACACTAAACACACTAACATTTGAATTATAAGGGTGCCAGTAGAAGAAGAGAAAAAGAAAGGATCTGAGAAAATATTCAAAGAGATTATAGTGGAAAACTTCTCTAACTTGGGAAAAGAAATAGTCTCCCAAGTCCAGAAAGTACAGAGAGTCCCATACAGGATTAACCCTAGGAGAAACACACCAAGACACATATTAATCAAATTAACAAAAATTAAATTCAAGGAAAAATATTAAAAGCAGCAAAGGAAAAGCAAAAAATAACATACAAGGAAACCCCACAAGGTTATCAGCTGATTTTTCTGCAGAAACTCTATAGGCCAGAAGGGAGTGGCAGGATATGCTTAAAGTGATGAAAGAGAAAAACCTACAACCAAGATTACTCTACCCAGCAAGGATCTCATTCAGACTTGATGGAGAAATCAAAACCTTCACAGACAAGCAAAAGCTACAAGAATTCAGCACCAAACAAACCAGCTTTACAACAATGCTAAAGGAAATTCTCTAGGAGGGAAACACAAAAGAAGAAAAAGACCCACAAAAACAAACCCAAAACAATTAAGAAAATGGTAATAGGAACAGATATCGATAATAACACTGACTGTAAATGGATTAAATGCTCCAACCAAAAGACACAGACTGGCTGAATGGATACAAAAACAAGACCCACATATATGTCGTCTACAAGAGACCCACTTCTGACTTAAGGACACATACAGACTGAAAGTGAAGGGATGGAAAAAGATATTACATGCAAATAGAAATCAAAAGAAAGCTCGAGTAGCAATACTCAGATAAAACAGATGTTAAAATAAAGACTGTTACAAGAGATAAGGAAGGACACTACATAATGATCAAAGGATAAATCCAAGAAGAAGATATAACAATTATAAATATTTATGCACCCAACATAGGAGCACCTCACTACATAAGGCAAATGCTAACAGCCATAAAAGCAGAAATCGACAGTAACACAATAATAGCAGGGGACTTTAACGCCCCACTTACACCAATGGACAGATCATTCAAACAGAAAATAAACAAGGAAACACAAGCTTTAAATGACACAACAGACCAGACAGATTTAACTGATATTTGTAGGACATTCCACCCGAAAGTGGCAGAATACACTTTCTTCTCAAGTGCACATGGAACATTTTCCAGGATAGATCACATCTTGGGTCACAAAGCCTTGGAAAATTTAAGAAAATTGGAATCGTATTAAGCATCCTCTCTAACCACAATGCTATGAGATTAGAAATCAATTACAGGAAAAAAAAAACTGTAAAAAACACAACTACATGGAAGCTAAACAGTGCACTACTAAATAACCAAGCAATCACTGAAGAAATCAAAGAAGAAATTTAAAAATACATAGAAATAAATGACAATGAAAACACCATGACCCAAAACCTATGGGATGCAGCAAAAGCAGTTCTAAGAGGGAAGTGGATTCAATCTCACCTCAAGAAACAAGAAAAATCTAAAATAAACAATCTAGCCATACACCTAAAACAACTAGAGAAAGAAGAACAAAGAAAACCCAAAGTCAGTAGAAGGAAAGAAATCATAAAGATCAGAGCAGAAATAAATGAAATAGAAATGAAGAAAAGAATAGCAAAGATCAACAGAACTAAAAGTTGGTTCTTGAAGAAGATAAACAAAATTGATAAACCTTTAGCCAGACTCATCAAGAAAAAAAGGGAGAGTACACAAATCAATAAAATTAGACATGAAAAAGGAGAAATCACAACTGACACTACAGAAATACAAAGGATTACAAGAGACTACTATAAACAACTATATGCCAATAAAAAGGACAACCTCGAAGAAATGGACAAGTTCTTGGAAAGGTACAATTTTCCAAGACTGAATCAGGAAGAATTATAAAATATAAACAGACTTATCACAAGTATTGAAATTGAAGCTGTAATAAAAAATCTTCCAACAAACAAAAGTCTGGGACCAGATGGCTTCACAGGCAAATTATATCAAACATTTAGAGAAAAGCTAACACCTATCCTTCTTAAACTCTTCCAAAAAATTGCAAAGGGAGGAACACTCCCAAATTCGTTCTATGAGGCCACCATCTCTCTGATATCAAAACCACACACAGATATCACAAAAAAGGAAAACTACAGACCAATATCACTGATTAATTTAGATGCAAAAATCCTCAACAAAATACTAGCAAACAGAACCCAACAACGCATTAAAAGGATCACACACCATGATCAAGTGGGATTTATCCCAGGGATGCAAGGATTCTTCAATATACACAAATCAATCAATGTGATACACCATTTTAACAAATTGAAGAATAAAAACCACATGATCACCTCAATAGATGCAGAAAAAGCTCTTGACAAAATTCAACACCCATTTATGATAAAAACGCTCCAGAAAGTAGGCATAGAGGGAACCTACCTCAACATAATAAAGGCCATATATAACAAATCCACAGCAAGCATCATTCTCAATGGGGAAAAACTCAAAGCATTCCCTCTAAGATCAGGAACAAGACAAGGATGTCCACTCCCACCACTACTATTCAACATAGTTTTGGAAGTCCTAGCCACAGCAATCAGAGAAGAAAAAGAAATAAAAGGAATACGAATTGGAAAAGAAGAAGTAAAACGGTCACTGTTTGCAGATAACTATGCGTAGAAAATCCTAAAGATGCCACCAGAAAAATACTAGAGCTCATCAATGAATTTGGAAAAGTTGCAGGATACAAAATCAAGACACAGAAATCTCTTGCATTCCTATACACTAACAACAAAAAATCAGAAAGAGAAATTAAGGAAACAATCCCATTTACCATCACACAAAAAGAATAAAATACACAGGCATAAACCTACCTAAGGATACAAAAGACTTGTACTCAGAAAACTACAAAACACTAATGAAAGAAATCAAAGATGACATGAACAGATAGAGAAATATACCATGTTTTTAGACTGGAAGAATCAACATAGTGAAAATGACTATACTACCCAAAGTAATCTACAGATTCAATGCAATCCCTATCAGGTTACCAATGGCATTCTTCACAGAATTAGAACAAAAAATTTTACAATTTGTATGGAAAAACAAAAGATCCTGAATAGCCAAAGCAATCTTGAGAAAGAAAAATGGAGCCAGAGGAATCAGGCTCCCTGACTTCAGACTGTACTACAAAGCTACAATAATCAAGACAGTATGGTACTGGCACAAAAACAGAAATAGAGATCAATGGTACAGGTTAGAAAGCCCAGAGATAAACCCACACACATATGGTCACCTAATTTATGACAAAGGAGGCAAGAACATACAATGGAGAAAAGACAGCCTCTTCAATAAGGGGTGCTGGGAAAACTGGACAGCTACATGTAAAAGAATGAAATTAGAACACTACCTAACACCATACACAAAAATAAACTCAAAATGGATTAAAGACCTAAATGTAAGACTGGACACTATAAAACTCTTAGAGGAAAACATAGGCAGGACACTCTATGACACAAACCACAGCAAGATCCTTTTTGATCCACCTCTCAGAATAATGGAAATGAAAACAAAAATAAACAAATTGGATCTAATGAAACTGAAAAGCTTTTCCACAGCAAAGGAAACTACAAACAAGACAAAAAGACAACCCTCAGAATGGGAGAAAATATTTGTAAGTGAAGCAACTGACATAGGATTAATCTCCAAAATACATAAGCAGCTCATACAGCTCAATACCAAAAACACAAACAACCCAATCCAAAAATGGGCAGAAGACCTAAATAGACATTTCTCCAAGGAAGACATACAGATTGCCAACAAACACATGAAAAGATGCTCAATATCACTAATTATCAGAGAAATGCAAATCAAAACCACAATGAGGTATCACCTCACATCAGGCAGAATGGCCATCATCAAAAAATCTAGAAACAATAAATGCTGAGAGGGTGTGGAGAAAAGGGAACCCTCCTGCACTGTTGGTGGGAATGTAAATTGATACAGCCACTATGGAGAAGAGTATGGAGGTCCCTTAAAAAAACTAAGAATAGAACTACCATATGACCCAGCAATCCCACTACTGGGCATATACCCAGAAAAAACCATAATTCAAAAAGATACATGTTCCAGACTTCCTAGGTGACACAGTGGGTAAGAATCTGCCTGCCAATGCAGGGGACACAGGTTCGATCCCTGCCCCAGGAAGATACCACATGCCGCGGAGCAACTAAGCCTGTGCGCCACAACTATTGAGCCTGCGCTCTAGAGCCCCTGAGCCACAACTATTGAGCCCATGTGCTGCAACTACTGAAGCTCACGTGCCCAGAGCCCGTGCTCTGCAACAAGAGAGGCCACTGCAATGAGAAGCCTGTGCACCACAAGGAAGAGTAGCCCCCACTCGCCACAACTAGAGAAAGCCCGTGTGCAGCAACAAAGACCCAACATAGCCAATAAAATTAATTAATTAATTAATTTTTTAAAAGAGATACATGTTCCAGAGTGTTCACTGTAGCATTATTTACAATAGCCAGGTCATGGAAGCAACCTAAATGTTCATTGACAGATGAATGGATAAAGAAGATGTGACATATATATGCAGTGGAACATTACTCAGCCATATAAAGGAACGAAACTGAGTTATCTGTAATGAGGTGGATGGACCTAGAGTCTGTCATACAGAGTGAAGTAAATCAGAAAAACAAATACCGTATGCTAACGCATTATATATGGAATCTAGAAAAACGGTATCAATGAACCTAGTGGCAGGGCAGGAACAGAGATGCAGATGTAGGGAATGGACCTGAGGACACTGTGGGGAAGGGAAGCTGGGACGTAGTGAGAGAGTACCACTGACACATACACACTACAAAATATAAAATAGATAACTAGTGGGAAGCTGCTACAGAGAACAGGGAGATCAGCTTGATGCTTTGTGAAGACCTAAAGGGGTGGGTGGGATAGGGAGGGTGGGAGGGGATAGGGGGATGTATGTATACATAGTTTCTGCTGTAAAACAGCTGATTCACTTTGTTGTACAGCAGAAACTAACACAATACTGTAAAGCAGTTATACTCAATAAAGATGAAAAATTTTTAAGAAAGAAAAGTATCCAGAAAGCAATAGACACACAAACAGGTGAAAAGTGTAAAAAAGTAGAGAATAAAGTGAGAAGGTCCCACATGTGTCTAATCAAAATGGAACAGAAGTAATCCTTGAAGAGTTAATGACTAAAAAATCAACTTTTGATAGGAAACACCAATATACAGAGTCAATTCCAACAGATTCTAGTCAGGGTAAATAAAAAAGACATCCACAGCTAAATACAATATAGTGAAATCGCAAGACCTTTAAAACAACAAAATTTTAAAAGGAGCGAAACTTGGGCAGAGGATACTTTGAAAGAGCATTAGAGAGTTCATTGTCTTCTCACCACCAAAGAAGACAATGAAGTGATATCTCCAAAGTAGAAGAGAAAATGTTAGTATCCCCAGTGAAAATATCTTTCAGGAACCAAAGGAAAATAAAGACATTAACAAAATGTCTTACTAAAACAACACTGGAACTTGCGGTTCAGTGGTTAAGACTCCATGCTTCCAATGCAGGGGGCTCAGGTTCAATCCCTGGTTGGGGAACTAGATTCCACATGCAGGCCGAAACTAAGAGCCCGCATGCTGCAACTAAAAGATCCTGCATGCCACGATGAAGATCCCACACACAGCAACAAAGATCCCGCATGCTGTAACTAAGACCCAGCACAGCCAAATAAATAAATATTTTAAAAATAAAAACAATAATAAATGGCTTATAGAGTTAGACGTTGATGAGTTAAGTATTATGTTATGTAAAAGATACTGAGGAACAGGAATACTAAATTTCCAAAACAGAGGAAAAACACTGTATGCGGGAGAGAAATTTTCAGTCAATCTAAAAGAAAACAGGAAAGGAGAGGAAAAAGGAATGCAGACCTGCTGGAATAAACATTACAAAATAAGAAGATGGAAATCAGTTAATAACCAATGTATTAATAATTACACAAAATTTAATTAAGTTAAATGCTTTGGGTAAGAACAAAAAAATATCAAATAAAAACAAAATCCAGCTATATGCTATATGCTATTTACAAGAAAACACCTAAAACATAAATACACAGACAAGACACACTTTGAGGCAAAAAATATTACTAGATGTCAACTTTTAGAAAATAAAAAAAGCCACTTTATAATGATAAAAAGAAAATTTATGGAGTTCTAAAACTCATAGGCACCTAATAATATCTCAATATAAAGTAAAATGGACACAAATCACAAGGAGAAATAGATAAATCCACAATTGGTAATGGAAGATTTTAACATATATCTCCCAGTAATGAGAGCTCAGACAGACAAAAAATATCAATGTGGGTCCAAACACCACAACTGACAAACCTAGTGTAATGGACACATACAGGGAATTACACATAACTGCAAAATACATATTTTTGAAATGTACACAGAACATTAGCCACATACTTGGGCCAGTTGTAAAGCCTCAACAAATTTCAAAGGACTAGCATATAGACCACATTCTCAGATCACAATGAAGACAGTTCAAAATCAGTAACACAAAGTTAATTAGAAAAAACAACCATATTTGAACATTAAGAAATATGCTTTTAAATAACTCATGGATCAAAGAAGAAAACAAAAATCAGAAAATACAGTTAAAAATTAAAATATTATATACCTAAACTTATAGGACACAGATAAGGCTGTACTTAAGAGGGAAATTTATAGCCTAAAAGCTTATGTTGTAAAAGAATAAAGGCTAAAAAATAATTAACTAAACATCTAATTTGAGTAGGAAAATGAACATTAGGATAAACCCAAAGGACACATAGGAAATAAAGATCAGAAATTAATGAAAGAGAAAACAAACATATTAGAAAGGGCCAAGAAAGCTGAGGTTGATGCTTATAAAAACTAAAATTGACAAACTTTAATGACAAGGAAAATGGAAGGAGGAAATGGATGAACCCAAAAGACAATACTTGGAATGAAAAGAAGACACAGAGAGAGAGATGTTACAGATATTTTAAGGATATTATGAACAACTCTGTAACAATAGCTTTGAAAACTGAGATAAAATTGTAGAAAAATAAAACTTAAAATTGACTCAAAAATTAGAAAAACCAGAATATTATAACCATTTTTTTAAAAATGGTATCAATTAAAAAAGTCTCCCCACACATATACACACAAAGCTCCAGACACAGCTGACCAAGGAATAATCAACCTTACAAAAAACTATGCCAGAGGGAAACTCCCCAACTCATTTCTTGAGGCTAGCATAACCTGATCACCAAAACCTACCAAGGACAGCATGAGAGAGGAAAATTACAAACTAGTGTCACTCACATGTTGGTACAATTTAAAAAAAATATTAACAAATCTAGCAATATGGAAAAATTATAATCACTCCAGAAGTACAGGGTTAGTTTAGCCTATGAAAAACTAACTGATATAATTCACCACATTAACAAAGGAGAACACCGAATGGTCATCTCAATGGATGCAGAAAACACTTGAGAAAAAATTCAACATGCATCCATGACATTTAAAAGAAAAACATGCTTAAAAATAGGAATAGAAAGAAACTTCCTTAATCTACAAATGATATCTACCAAAAGGGGAAAAAAGCTTTCTCTGTGAGATAAGGAACAAAAGATACCCATTTTTACCCTTTACATTCAACACTGTATTGGCAGTCCTAGCCAATGCAATAAGGCAAGAACAATATATGAGGTATAAGAACTGGCAAAATTATCATTGCTCTCAGATGATGTATGAAAATCCAAAAGAATCTAAAGACAAAACAGAATAATCAATATATAAAAAATCAATTACATTTTTTATTTACTAGCAACAAACTGTCAGGAAATGAAATTTTAAAAAATATCATTCACAAGAGCATCAAACATCATCAGGTGGGTCCTTCCTGGTAGCACAGTGGTTAGGAATCCACCTGCCAATGCAGGGGCCATGGGTTCAATCCCTGGTGCAGGAAGATCCCACATGCCGAGGAGCAACTAGGCCCGTGCTCCACACCTACTGAGCCTGCACTCTGGAGCCTGCACACAACAACTACTGAAACCCTCACACCCTAGAACCCATGCACCACAACTACTGAGACCACATGCTGCAACTACTGGGGCCCGCACACCTGGAGCCCGTGCTCTGCAACAAGAGAAGCCACACACTGAGAGCCCATGTACCGCAACAAAGAGTGGCCCCTGCTTGCCACAACTAAAGAAATCCTGCACACAGCAATGAAGACCCAATGCAGCCAAAACTTAAAAAAAAAAAAAAAAAGTTAAAAAAAAAAAATCATCAGGGGACTTCCCTGGTAGCGCAGTGGTTAGGAATCTGCATGCCAATGTAGGGGACACAGGTTTGATCCCTGGTCTGGGAAGATCCCACATGCTGTGGAGAAACTAAGCCCGTGAGCCACAACTACTGAGCCCATGCACTGCAACTACTGAAGCCCACGTGTCTAGAGCCCATCCTCCGCAACAAGAGAAGCCACCACAATGAGAAGGCAGCATACTGCAATGAAGAGTAGCCCCCGCTCGCCTCAACTAGAGAAAGCCCATGCACAGCAATGAAGACCCAACACAGCCACTAAATTAATTAATTAAAAAATACTTTTAAAAATCATCAGATACCTAGGATACACAGGTACACACACAGTAACAAAGGACATCCAAGACTTCTAAAGGGAAAATTACAATACTTTGTTGAATGACACTAAAGAAAGATCTAAATTAATGGAGTTATACCATCGTCATGATTTGGAAGACATAAAGATATCAATTTTTGATGACATACAATCAATTCCAATGAAACCCCTATACCTTTTCTCATGGAGCTTGATAAAATGACTGTAAAATTTATATGAAAAAAAAATGCAAAGGACCAAGAATAGCCAAGATGCTCTTGAAGCATAGAAAGTGGTAGGACCAGCTCTACTAGATATCAAAATTTACTGTAAAACTATAATAATTAAATCAATGCAGAAACAGATTCATACATATATGAACATGATATACAAGAGAGGTTGCGCTGTAGATTAATGGAGAAAGGTAAGACTTTTCAATAAGGGGTGTAAGGACAATCAGGAAGAAGGAAGGAACAGGAACTCTACTTCATAACATACACAAAAGTCAATTTATTATAAAAGGTCTATATGTAAAAGACAAAACTATCAACACTTTAGAAGACAATACAAAACAATATCTTCCTGACCTCAGGATAGGGAAGGATTTCTTAAACAAGTTACAAGAAATGCAAACTATAAAAGTAAAGACTGATAAATTAGTCTATATTAAAATTCAGAACTTCTCATCAAAAGACTATAAAGAGAGAGTTAAAAAAAAAAAAGTACTCCAGGGACTTCCCTGGTGGCACAGTGGTTAAGACTCCATGCTCCCAATCCTTGGTCAGGGAACTAGATCCCACATGCATACTGCAACTGAGAGTTCACATGCCACAACTAAGGAGGCTGCCTGCCACAACTAAGAAGCCTATGTGCCACAACAAAGGAGCCAGCAAGCAGCAACTAAGGAGCCCGCTTGTTGCAACTAAGGAGCCCACCTGCCACAGCTAAGACCTAGTGCAACCAAATAAATACATACTTAAAAAAAAAAGTATGCCAAAGAGTGAAAAATTTTGCAACACAGATAACTTATAAAGAATTTGTATCTAGAATATGCAAAAATACAAATCAATAAAAAGACAAAAGAATAAAAAAATGGGCAAAAGTCTTGAGCAAACACTTTATCAAATAAGAAATTCAAATGGACAATAGACATGAAAAGATGTTTAATCACAGAAATCAGGTAAATGCAAATTAAACCGTAAAGAGAAAACACTACACACCCATCAGACTGGCAAAAAACAAATCAAGTCTAGTAATATCAACTGTAGGTCAGGAAGTAGAGGAATGAAGCACTTAGTGCCAATGGCCTGTAAATTGATACAACTGCTTCTGAAAAGAATTCAGTATTACCTAGTAAAGTTGAAATGGGCAAGGCCTAAGATGTAGCAAGTCTATTCCGAGGATTATGCCTACAACAGCAGACATAAATATGAATGTCCACAGATGTCCTGTAATAGCAAAAAGCTAGAAACAACCCAAATGCCAATCATAGAGACATGAATTTTTAAAACTGTGGTATGATTAATAAATCAGATGACCAATACAAAAAATAAAAATAAAAAAATAAAAAACCCGTGGTATGTTTCACTGTAGGGGTAATTCGTTTTCATTACTGTACAGTATTCAGCACTACTGTAGAGTAATGAAGATAAATAAATTACAGCTACACTCAACAACATGGGCGAATTTCCGGAACATAATACTGAAAAGAAAGCAAATGGCAGAATAGTACATAAAATGCCCATTTAAGTTCAAAAACAGGCAAAACAAAACAATTATTTAGAAATACAAACTAACAGGGTGAAGTTTTAAAAGAGCAAACAAAAGATAAACACAGAATTCAGGATTGTGGTTACCACTGAGTAAGGAGGAAAGGGGAAAGTACCAGGAGGGACACACAGGGCTTTATAAAGTAATAATAATGTGTTTTCTTAAACCAGGTGATGGATGGGCACTGCATATTCTTCTTACCTTAGAAATATTTTATAAATACAGTATTCTTTTGTAGCTGCTCAATGTCTAATAAAAATAATTGCTAAAACAGCAACTTAAAGGAGAAAAACCCCACATGATTTTATCAACAGATGCTGAAAAGGCACTTGACAATGGGGGACAGGGATGGGGAACTCACAACCCACACTTCATTCTGGGTAACTGGTGCCCCCTGGTGCTCAACTCAGACAATACTGGCAGCCACGGCTTAGTCCCAGAAGCCCCAAGCTTAAAAAACAAGACAACAGCAACAACGAAAAGCAGAAAAAACTCTGCACACTTTAAAGACCAGTCCCCAAAACCAACAGACAATATTCTGCTCAACCCCAACATGTGGATTTCCATCCTCATCAGAAAAAAGACCTGGATGATTAATTATTCAACATTGTTTCACAGGTTCAGCAACTAAACTGGCATACTGGCAAATTTGCACATTTTATCCATAAAATACAAGTTTATTTTTAAAACTACCAGAGTTCATAAGATAGAAAAAAATCATATGAAACAATTTTCTTTCCTATATATTAACAATCAGGAATAGAGATGGGGGAAAATCCCATTCACAATAGTGACAGAAAACATAAAACAGGAATAAAATAAAGTTACAGAACCCATATGAAGAAATAACAAAATCTTATTGGAAGATCTAAAAGGAGTCAAACAAATGGAAAACCATTTCATATTGTCTAGGGAGATTTAAAATTATAAAAATGTAAACCCTCCCATAACTTACATCTAAATTTAATGCAGTTATAATTTAAATCCCAATGGAACTTAGGGGAGGGGGGCAGGCAGGGATGGGAGAGAACTGGATTACATGATTTTAAATTTCATGTGAGGGGACTTCCCTGGTGGCACAGTGGTTAAGAATCTGCCTGCCAGTGCAGGGGACACAGTTCCATCCCTGGTCCCAGAAGATCCCACATGCCGAGGAGTAACTAAGCCCGTGCGCCACAACTACTGAGCCCACGTGCCACAACCACTGAAGCCCAGGCGCCTAGAGCCGCTGCTCCACAACCAGAGAAGCCACCACACTGAGAAGCCCACACACCACACGAAGAGTAGCCCTCGCCCCCTACAACTAGAGAAAGTCTCATGCACAGCAACAGACCCAACACAGCCAATAAATAAACAAACAAATAAATAAAAAAAATTTTTTTAATTTCATGTGAGAAGAAATTCTAAGAATAGCCTGGAAAAATGTTTTCATTAGAAAAACAGCGAGGGAGACTGATCTATCTCGATGCCGATGACGCCCCTAATGCTAAGACCTCACCCCTGCATCGGAATCACCTGTCCAGCTGGTAACAGGATGGATGTCCCCACTGGCACATGGAAGGGTCATCTCAAGCCCAAAAGGTCCAAAACCAAACAGAATGAATATAAATAACGACCAAGGTGGTTCATGTAATAACGACCAAGGTGGTTCATGTAATAAATGGGGCTGGCACAAGTGAATTTCCATCTGGAAAAACCAAAATCAAGGTTTGACTCCTGCCTAACCGCTGATACTAAAATATTTCCCACAGGGAGTGGAGGCTGACACACACAAAAACTTTAAAACAGTGCAACAAAATGCAAGAGAACGTTTGGGGCTGGGTAGAGGAGGAAGGATGTTCTTAACATGATAGGAAACCCCCAAACCTTTCAAGAAACGCCATAAAGCAAGCCAAGGAAAGACACACCAGTAGAAAAGAAAATTGTGAGCCGAAGCCGTGAAACCCAAGAGGCCTCAGGTGCTCCGCCTCAGGTCCCGAGAGACGCGGGCTGCACCTTCAGAGGAAATTACCTGGAGAAGATAATTCAAAATGTAACACATGCAGCTTCTTTTCCAGGTCCTGTGTCTTGCAGATGAAAAAGCGCCACACCATCCAGGACATTTATACAAAAAAGTTTTCTGTGGCGACCAAAAAAGTTGGAAAACAACAGGGGGAAAAGTTTCGCCTGTGGCCGCGCTTCACACGCGGACTCCACCGGAAACTCTCCCCACTTCTCTGCTTGGGGTCTGAGCCGGACACTGGACCCCCAAAGCCTCCCGCTGGCCCTAGGATGTGGGACCCGCAAGGCCTCCACCCCCGGGCCTCGAAACCCGGGTTTGGTCGCGGCGCCCTCCTTCCCCCCGGCGGAGGCGCGCAAGCCCTCGCGCACAGCTCGGGCACGTAGGCGGGCTCGCCGCCTTCCCACGGCGCATGCG
Source organism: Hippopotamus amphibius kiboko (assembly GCF_030028045.1). Lineage (NCBI taxonomy): Eukaryota > Metazoa > Chordata > Mammalia > Artiodactyla > Hippopotamidae > Hippopotamus > Hippopotamus amphibius. The sequence continues at coordinate 3,832,287 of NC_080193.1, read as the reverse complement.
CAGGACGCAGAGCGCGAGCCGCGCAGCCACACCGCGCAGGCACCGTTGTGCGACTGCCTCGAGGCCCCGGAGGAGGTTGCGAGGCGGCGCCCTCCGCATCCCGGAACCGTTGGCGACCTGGGAGAAGGCAGGCGCCCAGATGGGACTTGAGCGTTGGACACCCCCAAAGCCTCTGGAGAGAGATGGCCGATGAGGCCGGGTCTTGGCTGCGTCCTCTGGGCCAGGTGGGAGTTTGCAGCCAGTCCTTGTGCTGTGTTGTGCTAGCTGATGATTTAGTGTGAGGAACTCAAAACTTTTCCTTCTGATAATTAGGGGTTCTCCTCGCATCGCAGCGCCCCCAAACGCGGGTAGTGCCAGATTGGCTTAAATGGTGGGGAGCTGGGGAGGGGAGTGAGAGCCCAGAGCTTCAGCAGAGGAAGAAGTGGGGAAGGAAGGACCGTGAATTCAAAGTGGTGGATTAGAGCTGCCCACAACTTCCTAAGAAACCTGCAGTTGCTCGGGCAGGAAGTGGCCCCAGAGAATCCCATGGAAGCATTTCATTAGAGTCTAGAGGGGACAAGAAAGGAGGGATGTGTCCGTCAGTGCCTTCCTTTCTACGTGGTCCAGGTTGGCCTCAGTGGCATGGGCTCCCCTACTTCCAGGCTTTGGCTGGAAGCTGCTGAGAAAGCCCGAGCCCCAGGAATTAGCAGAGGCAACCTCCCCGTGCAGCCTGAAGGAGGCTGGATGGAAGCCCCACCCTCCTCACCTCGGGATACTGAACTGGGCTGGTTGGTTAGAAGACCATGAGGATGACCATGGGGTAACACCCCACAGGGGCCAATGTAAGCCGTGTAAGGCCTACAGGTAGCAGGGAGGCCAGTGGCTCTTGGAAGCAAAGATAAGGTGTCAGGGCAGTAAGGGCTTTGGGCCCCATTCCAACTGAGACCAGCTCAATTATTGGCCATCTATATGGGCCTCTGGATAAATTTTTGGTGGAGAATTACGGCTTACTAAGCCAGAACACCTCTACTGTCATTCTGCGCCTTTATTTTAGAGGAGCAAAGGGGACCCAAGATGGGGCAGTCATTTGTCTGACACCTTGTGAGCTGAAAGAAGGAAATTTCTGCAGGATCCACAAGGAGTCCTAGTTGGGCGCAGCACATCCCAAATTGCTGGATGAAAACTGCCAGACAGGTTTCGCGACATTCTGGGGGATTGCTGAGTGGGATGTCCCTCGCCAGGCTCTTCCTCTGTCCAGTCTGTGTCTTGCTTACTATGGAGAGGGTGCCCCCAGCAGTGCTGAGGACAGTCGGAGGCCTCAAACAAGGCAGCAGACGATGCATGTTCTTTCTGTAGCTCTGCCTTCTGTGGCCAAGCTGGTTGTCCACCTGCTCAGGGAACCAAGAGCACTGTGGCTGTTCCAAAGGAAGCCTCAGAGGTTCCTTCTCCAAACAAGCGCAGAGTCCTCCAGTTTTGAGGATGTTTCAGACATCTAGGTAACTGCCAACAGGTCCCTTACAGCCGGGCCCACCTGCAGGACAGCCTTTTATCGGGGACGAGTAGCCAGTGGAGGCACTGCCCACTCAGGCCAAACTTTGTGTTCTATGTAAAAGGGAAAGAAGTTTCACCTTTATCTGTTTTAACACTGACTGGTCTGTAGAGCTGTGAACTCTTGCCCAGTGCTTCTTGAACTACAGGTCTGAAAGGCAGTTATGTCTTTCAAGGGGACCTGGACCCAACAAGAGGAGCCAAAAAGCAGTGCCACTCAGACAGGAGGAACCAGAGAAGTTTGTCTCAGTCTATTAACTCATGCCTTTCTTTGGTAAACAAAAATGTCAAGCCCTTGTCCTGACCTAGTAATAGTGTTGATGTGGGGTTTTTAATGCTAAATCCATGGCACACTTAGGGGCGGGGGGGGGGGGGGGGTGGTATAAGGTGAACACTTCCCTGAGGACTAGCCCCTTGTTTTTCATCTGATTTACAAAGTCCCTAACCCAAGGGTCAGAACTACAGCCCTGTCCCAGAGAGAAACACAGCCAGGCAACAAAGATGTTCAACTTCATGTAAATTAATTCAAACCAACTCAAAAATCCATCACTTTTCACCTTTCCGATTAGTAAACAGTTAAGATGGAAGAGACTAGACGGGCAAGTTGGCACTGGGGGGGGGGGGGGGGGGGGGGCGTGGCAAGGAGTACCCTTTTGGTGAGAGTTGAAATTGGGAAGTCTTTTCTGGTATGTATCTTTTCTAGAATTTTTAATGCATCCACCGTCTGACACAGCCATTTCTCTTTGGAATTTATCCTATATAAACACAGATCTGAGTTAAAATGATTAAGTAGATACTTATACACACACACAGATACTCATCACAGCATTTTTCATACACGTTAAAAATCAAATGTCTATAAATGGGACCCCTAAATGACAGTACATCCAAGATGATGAAATGCTGTGTGGTTGTTCAGAAGAATAAAGTCGACCCATGTAGCTCTTCAGAAACAAGTCCCAAGATGCACTGAGAAACAGGCAGAAACAGAACAGGGTAGATATGTAGCTGTGTGCTCAGGATGGACACTCTTTCCAGAGAGAATGAGCATTGGCAGGTGGGGAGGAGAGAGCCTTGTTCTTCATCGTCCAGCCTTTTGCACTGTTTGAATTTTTACCATGTGCACGTGTCACTTGAAAACACACCACACACACAAGTCCCCGTGCCTCCCACTCCTTAAAAACAAGAGTTGCTGCACTCATTCACCTTCTTGCAGCCTTGAACTCAGGACCTTCCTGCCAAGACCGCCAGACCATCTTCTTCTCTCAAGTTGTTAGACAATTCCAGGTAGGTTAGTTATCCAGGACAGGGAAGGGAGAGGAATCCCTGCATCTTATTTTCCCACCCAGGATGGCAGGAGCTCTGCCCGGAAGCAGGCTGCATTCAGCACAGCTGTGGCTGGATTTAAATAGCAAAGTGGGAACACAGAAGTTGAAGCTAAAACGTTTAAGAAATTCAGTATTTCAGTTTCTGTGGGTGCCCAGGACGGTGAAGATGTAAAAGACAAGATGGTGGAGATAAGAATCTGAAGACAGATTAAAGCCACAATGGGGTAAAGAATGAAGGAGGAAGGTGCTGGATTTTACTAACAGAAGAAAACAGACCAAGTTCAGGAATCTCACCAGTAAAAGTTTATAGTATTGCATTTTGATCACAGGTATGTAAATAAAAAACTTGAGTATTACGCTCTGGTAAAAATGCAGAACCAGCTTCCATTTAGATTAAAACAGGTTTGGGGATAAAAATGAACCATATGCTGCCTGTGATGAAGAGAGCAAGCTGGACAGGAGAGAAAACACCATCTCAAGAAACCCTAAGATTCATAGTGAATCTTCCAGAGGAAGAGGTCAGGGCCTCTCTGAGTGGTATTTCCCCCAAAGAGCCCTAGCCCAGGGATGTGGTTTGGAGAAGTCCCAAACCCACAAGTCACGGGCACTTCTGGCCATGTGCACAAGTGGGCGAAGACCTCTGATTCCCATGTGGCCTGCCTCCCTGGCCAGTGCTTCGCAGTCTTCTGCAGTCCTCACAGGGCGGCACATGGCCACTGCTGACCAGAGGTGGGTAGATGCTAGAAACACACCGAGAGGTAATGAATCGCAGACCAGTGGGACAAGGCCACAATTCTTGTGCCTTCAGAAAAGTCCTCAAAGAGGGGGAAGAAGAGAGTCGGGGGAAATCAAACCAGAATTTTTCTAATAGCCATTAAAGAGAAAACTCAGCAACTCTTGCCTTTGTCTTTGACCCTGAGAAGTTGTTTGAGGGACACAGCTGTATGAGGCTGTGACCAGGTAGGAGGGAAGGCATGGTGTGCTTCCTGCAGAGCTGCCTCTGGAGTCCTTGTGGCCCAATTCCCACACCTGTGGGCCGAGGAGCTCACTGACCCCCCTTCCTCCCGTCTGCCCCAAAGCAGGGACCTTGACTGGGCCTGGTGAGGCCAGACAGAGTAGTAGTAAGAGAAAAAGCAGCGGCAGGCTCTCCAGACAGCCGGCACCATCAAGGCAGTTTCACTCCCTGGGACCCTGCCACAACCCGCAGACAAGGCCGCCACCAGATCAGCACAGGGGCTCCTTCACACACTAGGTCCTTTCCTAAATGGAATCCTTTGGAATTCAAACATTCAATGAGTTACCCAGGTCAGCAGTCTGACCAGAGCTGAATCTGTCCATGCCTTAACCTGGACTCAAGTTTTTGAGGCAGGAAACCTCACCGTCCACTGTTAGCTGAGGAAATCTCCAGCAGGGAGAACTTAGGTGGTAGATGGGGAATTTAAACAGGAGGATCTTTCTTCCCCAAGCTGTCTGAATGGTGCCACAGCCAAGAAGACTGACCTCTCGGGTCACCACTCATCCCTGACCTGAGGTAGGAGCCATGAGACAGGGAGCAGCTCAGCGCTGAGCTTCCTCCTGACCGTGGCCCTGGGGGGATCCCCTGGATTGGAGCTCCTCGGGGGGGCACCAGCCTAGGGGGCCCTGTCCCTCCCCCAGTCCTGCCCTTGGAGCCTCTCCAACTTCCAAACGGCGCTGGATTCACCACATCTTGAGGAGCCAAGAGAAGTGGCTCAAATTTGGCATCCTGGTTCTGTCCTTTGCCCAAGAGTCACCAAAAAAATGTATGGTCTCACAGCAGGCACAGCATCTTGTTTCTTTTAAAAAATAAATATTTATAAACTTAGGGAGGAAGATTCAAAGAATCAGAGTCTCTTTCCCTCCAAAAGCAAAAAGATCCCGTGTAAGTCAAACCAAGGTAAGTCCACCAACCCATAAATGAAACGCCACCCCCAGGAGTTCTGCCTTGAGGGGCAAGGCAGCTGATTTCTGGCTCTGGTCCCCTTAGTCCCCCTTGGTGATCAGGTCCTCGATGTAGGCATCCAGCTCGTCGTCTGTGTTAATGTCTATGTCCTGGAACAGAGCAGGACAGGGTCAGCTGGGGGCCACAGGGTGGTGGGGGGCCCGCCTCCCCACCCTTCCTGCAGCCTGTGCCCCCTCCTCTCACCCTCTACCCTGGCTGTCAGGCCTGTCCCTTCTTGATCATCCGCCCCTTCCCCATCCTCTGTGCCCAGATGACGCCCAGATCTCATGCTCCTGCCCTGCCCCTACCCCAAGTTCCTGCTTGCCTCAGCCATGCTGCAGGCTTCAGACTCAACACATCCAACCACTCAAAGCCCACCCTAAGCTGCTCCCACCTTCCCTCCACCCAGGGGCTCAGACAAACCAGAACAATGACCCTTGTTTCCTCCCCTTCCCTCAGACATTACAAATCTACCCACTTCTCTCCCTCCTCACTGTCACCATACAAGGTTCAGGCCGCCAGAATCTCTCACCCAGATAACAGTGGGAACCTCCTCACTGGAGTCCCGGATTCTAACCTCCGCCCCCTCCAGGCCCTCCTACAACCAACCAGAGTTAAATGTCTTAGATTGCAAATGTCTTCGTGCCACACCCTCCAGGGACCTCCCACCTGGTACAGGGAGGGTCCTGCTTGCTTCTTTTATCACTCACATCTCCCTGCCCTGGGCCTGGGGCCCTGCTCTTCCCTCTCCCCAGAGCTCTCATATCCCACTGCTGCATGACTAATTCTGCCTTCAGCTCAAATACCTCCTCAAAGAGGCTTCCCCTGAATACTCTAATGAAGTGGAATCCCTGTTTTCTGTCTCTTCACAGCACTTCCCGCCATCAATAGTTCTGTCTCCTCCACTTGTTGGGCTGTGAGAGCAGGGCTCCTATCTTGCCTATCTGCTTCCCCAGGGATCCACAGGACAGGCACAAAGCAGGGGTCCTCAGTGTTTACTGTCTGGATGAAGGGCTAAGACCCTACAGGGGCACTCCCCGCTACTGGGCTACCCAATCCCATCTGGGCGTCATCTGGAAAAGTGAGAATGTCCTTCTGTTTTATAACTTGTAGGGTTCTCAAACCAGGTTTTATATCAGAATGTCTAAACAAGGGCAAAAGTCTGATACCGTGGGTCTGGCTGGGATGAGGCCCAGGCAGCCGCACCACCTCCAGCCCTCCTGGTCAGGATGCTGTGCAGCCAGGGTTGGAACCACAAATTCCTGTGAGTGGGAGAAGGGAGCAGGAGGTGCCCGGGCCCCCCTCCCTGAGACACCAGGTGGTCCACTGCAATGAGAGGGCTGCCTGGCTCACCTCCTGCACCTTTTGCAGGAGCGCCACGATGTTGGTCCTCAGCTTCTGCAGCTTCTCCTCTGTCTCGCGGAGCTTTCTCTCGGAGGTGCGCAGGCTCTCCTCGGAGGCCTTGGCCCGAGAGTCGGCGCGGCTCTGGTAGGAATGGCACAGGTTCTGGAGCCCCACTTCATACTGCTTGAAGTACTCTTTCTGTTGGGAAAGGAGCCGGAGGGTGAGTGCATGAGCTCACAAGGGTCTCCAGTGCCCTTCTAGACGAGCACTGGTATCCCCAACTGGCTCAACACAAGGAAGCTGAGTCTGAAGGGACGTCAGACCCAGGAGCAAGTGATTTCTAGCTCCAGAGAAGAAAGACTCAACGTCCACCTCACAGGTCTGCCACAAGGATGAAGACGGGATCACACATGTGAAGCACCTAGCAAAGTGCTCTGGCAGACCCTGAGCCGCAAGTAAGTGTGAGGGGTGATTCTCACCACTCACCTCCTAACTGCACAACAGCACTTGAGCAAACTACTTCCAAGTCACACCCAACAGTGTCAAGATCAAAAGTTCTCTTCCACAAGTATTTATCAAGCACCTATCAAAAGCAGATAACTCGGGACTTCCTAGGTGGCGCAGTGGGTAAGAATCCGCCTGCCAATGCAGGGGACATGGGTTCGATCCCTGCCCCAGGAAGATACCACATGCCGCGGAGCAACTAAGCCCGTGCGCCACAACTATTGAGCCTGTGCTCTAGAGCCCATGAGCCACAACTATTGAGTCCATGTGCCGCAACTACTGAAGCCCACGCACCTAGAGGCCACTGCAATGAGAAGCCCCGTGCATCACAATGAAGAGTAGCCCCCGCTCGCCGCAACTAGAGAAAGCCCATGTGCAGCAACGAAGACTGAACACAGCCAATAAAATAAATAAAATGAATTTATTAAAAAAAAAAAAAAAGGCAGATAACTCCAGGTTTGTGTAGTATGTTTATACAGCATCAGAGCTTTTCACCATCTTCCCTAAGTACCTGAAACTCCCCAGGGTGGGGTAGAAATGTAAACTAGCAGTTTCTCTAGACACGAGGCTTTTCAAACTTTTAGAAAGTAGCAGAACACTTGTTTCAAGTGAAAGTTACATGGAATCTCAGTATAAAAAACAATTTAGATAATCTCTATGTTTAATTATTTCCAAAGTTCAAAGTTTTAACATTATGATTTACTCATAAATCACCCGTAAGAATGATGAAGCCATCTTGATGAACACAAACCCATAACCAGCAGGTCCTGGCTGACCACTGCAGTCTCGCCAACTGTAGCATTTATTTACTTCTGTGAAGATATATGAATACTTAGCACTGAAAGGCGAAAATGCTGTTTTTAAAACGTGTTTAGGGGATTTCCTTGGTGGTGCAGAATCTCAAGTTCTATCCCAGACCTAGTGAACCCAGATCTGCAGTTTAAAAGATGCCCGGGGCTTCCCTGGTGGTGCAGTGGTTAAGAATCCACCTGCCAATGCAAGGGACATGGGTTCAAGCCCTGGTCCCGGAAGATCCTACATGCCGTGGAGCAACTAACCCCATGCACCACCACGACTACTGAGCCTGTGCTCTAGAGCCTGCGAGCCACAGCTACTGAAGCCTGCACACCTAGAGCCTGTGCTCCACAAGAGAAGCCACCGCAATAAGAAACCCGCACACCAGAACGAAGAGGAGCCCCCCACTCACCGCAACTAGAGAAAGCCCACGTGCAGCAACGAAGACCCCAAGCAGCCAATAAATTAATTTTTTGAAAAGACTCAAAAAATAAAAATAAAAATAACTATTTACAATCTAGAACTATTTAACTATCTACAATGTAGAATACTATCCTAGTAAATCAAGATGACAACAGAAACTTCAAGTTCTACACAAAAAATAATCACTTGGCAGCTCAAAATAAACATTCAAGCAGGTGCCCAAAATATTAAAATGTAATACGGTGCCTTGAGCCTAACTATGATTTGTACTCATTTAAAACTTTTTTTCATTTTTAGACCAGTACAGATTCACATGCAGTTATGTTACTTTAATATATATATATGTGTATACATATTTGAATCTAATATTTGCAGGACCCCTGAGGGTCTGGAACTCCTGGTCCAGCATCATGGGAAAAAAGAAGGTCATTTACAAACTGACAAGGATACAATGAACATTAGACTCTTGTTACGTCCTTAACACTAAAAAAAAGTTTGAGTTATTTTAGGTATTTCACTTAGGAGGCTATTAAGTTGATGTGTTAGTGGTTAGTGGTATACCTCCCTTTACAAGCATAATCCAACAGACTATTTCAGGCTCAGACGCCCCTGTTCACTGTGCTCTGGCCTGAGTGGGCAGGCCCACTGCAGAGATCCCACTGCACCCAGGCTTTGCTCTAAATCTGGCAACAAGTTTAAGCCCAAAGCAACAAACCTGACAAGAGGATGACAAGCCAACAGAGTTGGCCTGTCAGCTGTCTGTTTCTGAGACCTGCAGAGGACGCCTGCAGCCTGAACAAGGGCAAGCATTCAGGTGTAGCAGCTTTCTGTGAAGCCACCATGAATCCTCCACCTTCTAGCTTCCCCAGCGTGCAGGGCCCCTCTCGTTTCGCAGGGGAGCAAGACCCATGTCCTAACAAGTTGCTCTGAGTTCAAATCTGGGCTCTATCAAGACAGACTGTTCACCTGAACAAACTCTCTGTACCTGAGTGTCTTCAACTCCTAGCCTCATTCCCTTTCTTTTAAAGAAGAATGGAGACAAAACTCCATGTTTTCCTCTCTGGCAAACTTTATCAAGCACACAGCTACCCCATGAGGGCCTGCCATCTTGAACATACTAATCCTGCAGTTTTAATTCCAGAAACTCCTCCCTAGAAAATGTAAGCTATTCCTACTGTAGAAACATCCTCCTGATGTGGATGACTCCCGATCCCCGCCTCCAGCCCTGGCCTTCCTACCCCTCCCAGTGCCAGCCCCCATCTCACGTCCAGCACCGGGCATCACCAGAAATGTAGTGCCAGTACTTCCAACCCAAGACAAAACACAGTTGTCTTCCTCACTTTCACCCTCTGTTTCTCTCCCAGTTAAGAGCTTTGTCATCAACCTCCAATTCCCACAGGCCTGAGAGACAGGGAAGCACACGACCTCTGCCCCCTCCCCATCATCTGCCTTCACTCAAAGAAGGACCCCTGACAAGGCCCCCTCACCTGCCAGGGCTCCCATCCCCATTCCCTGACCTCTGACCTATCATCATTAGATTAGCCTCCCTGTCCCTGCGTCTCCCATCCAGAACCAGAGTTACCCTCTTACGGGCAGGGTCAGCAGACTACTCACTGCCTCCTGTTTTCGCAAACAAAGCATTACTAGAGCTCAGCCACATGCATTCCTTTGAGTATGGTCTACAGCTGCTTCCACACTGTAACAGCAGAGCTGAATAGGTCACAGAGACCTTATAGTCCACAAAGCTGGAAATATTTGCTAACTTGCCCTCTACAGACAAAGTCTGTTGACTCCTGCCCTGGACATGGTTCAAGTCGACAATTCCATCCACTCAAACCTTTAGCTGGGCCTTCATTTCACACAAAGTTTAAGCCACTGCGCCTCAGGGGGCACCCCAGATGCCTCCCATCCTGGCTCTGGGGGCCCTTCTCCCCGAGTGCTCACCACACAGCCCGCTGCCCTGGCCCCCACCTGCTCCTGCATCCCTGAGCCTCTGTTCACAACAGTTCCTCTGCCTAAAACTTCCTGTCACTTCCACAAACACTCGCCCAAACCCAGGTTTTCTTCAGTCCAGGTCGCTCTCCCACCTTCCCCCAGGTTGCCCCAGTCCTCCCACCCATCTGCAAAGCACATACGGCTCTCAGCCTCGTGTCTAGATACCTGCTAAAAATTCAGTCTCTACGAACTCTCAAGCCACCTGGAGGCTCCAGCACTGAGGCACCGCATCTGCATTTGCTAAGTAAGATCCCGGCCTTATCTCCACACACCACAGCTTCCCTATACCTCCAAGAGTCATGTTTTCGCACTTTGAACCTAAGCTCTTCACTGTTTCATGCCTCAGCAGAGGAAAAGGGACACACTCGACACAAAAAAAGTCACACTGGGCCTGCTGTCCCTAAGCGAGGACTCACCAGCTGCGTACCAGTCACCCGGCTAAGCAGCAGCTTCTCCACAATACACAGTCCCCCCTTCCCTTCCCTCAGCAGAAGAAAGGGAAGCTGGCCGAGCTGGGAAGGGGGTTCACAGCTAACAGCTGGCAATCACAACAGGCACCAAGGCAGCAGGGCAGGCACGTAGAGTCAAAACCCAAAGGTCGGCAGAAGACTCACCAGAGGAAACGATATGAGCTCATCTGAATTCATAGCACTCAGCTCCTTCTTAGAGATGGGGAAACTTGGAGGCAGGAAGTACCGCAAACAATTCCTAAACAAGAAAGAAGGTGGGAGTCAGAATGGCACGGAGCTGGTGGAGAGGCACTGCTGGCCCTGGAGCAGGGCAACGCACCGAAGGATCTGGACAAGGAGGTCAACGGTCTCGTGGTTGGTGCTCGGGGCAGTGGTGTCGGGCTCGATGCGAATGCAGTCCGAGGTGGAGGGCTCCGCCGTGGCTACAGCCTGCTGGGCCACCGGCGCCTCTTCCTCCTCCCCGCCCTCCTGCTGCGTGTCCGGGCTCTGATACTCCGGGGAAGGGGGCTTCATCAACCGCACATCCTCGCTGCCTTTCTCCACCCTAGGGAGAACCCAGTGTTTGTGTCATGTGTGTCCCAGGCTCCCAGGATGGGCTGCCTGCCCCTGCCCTGGCCAACTCTGTCAACCCAGCCTCCTAGAAGGGGCGTTACCAGCGGTCTCTTGGTGTCGTGTCCGTGGGCACATAGTCAAATTTCACCTTCCACCGCACCACGTTCTTGCCCACCTCCACAGCTGTGACACGGCCTGTGTACCACTCCCTGTTCACACGCACCTCCACGTGCAGCCCTTTATCTGAGAGTGGGGATGGGGTTGGAGTCAGAAAACTAGACTAGAGCCCCCACCCAGCCAGGGCCACCTCAAGAAAGGTCGTCCCAAGTTCACAGGGACAAGAACCCCCAGGAGCTTGACCCCACTATGCCACAGACATGCAGCCCAGCCACCTTGGTCTCCTTCCCCATCTGTCATGAGGGTGCCACAGAGCAGCAGGATGACTGACTGCCGGAGGTGAGCACCAAGGAACTGATGCTAAAAATGAACATGAGGGCGTGCTATCCTCAGAATTCTCCTTGCAATTACACTCGAAACCATTGTGCTTGAGAGTCCGGAACAGGGAAAGCCTCCATGAGCCTTCGGGATATGGTGCTGCTGGCCGAGGGGCCCCGTTCCCACTTCCCCACAGGCTCCAGGCACCTCCCTGCACTCACCTTTCTGAGCGCTCTTGAGGTCAGCTGGATCCTCTTCCCCAGCACTGTCTGAGAGCTGCAAGAACAGTCTGTTAGAGGCACCGCCAGCGCCCCTGAAGAACAGACTGTCCTCCCACGGTCATCAGCCATCACCTCATGCCATTTCATGCAGCTGTTTAAATCCCCAGGCCTCAGAGAGCCACTCTCTCAACCACTATCTCAGTATCTACACATCTGCTGCCAAAAACATCAGTAAACAAGAAAGCAGGCCAGAGGCAGAATGTCACAAAGAAACACATGTGCGTCAGTGTCACCTCAAGCCCATGAGTACAGCCACAAGCCAGTCTCACTCAAGCTCCCACTGGGCACCATGTTTCTACTCATCTGTGTGACAGAGTCCTTCAGAAATGGACCAGGCTTCCGGAAGGCTTGTGTCACAGACTGCACGTGGCAGGTGGAAACCCTGGGGAGGGAGGAGGCTGAGAACCTACCTCATTCACATCCTTCTTTTCCTCCTTCACAGCAAACTTGCCCCGCTTGGACCTCTCCTTCCTCCTCTCAGCCTCTTCCTCAGCTTCTTCCTCATCAGAGACCCCAAGACTCCGCTTCCGACCAGGAGTGGCCTACCGCAAGACGAGCGGGAACATGAGGGATCCTGGCAGCCCCTCAGGTGCTAGAAGATCCCGTATGGCCTAAAGGAGCCCTTCAGAGAGGGGTCTGTGGGTCTCAGTCCCCACGAGGGCTGGGCTCCCGACAGTACTAGGGACACAGCAACCCCTGACCCCTGCAACCACGAGGACCTTTGCTCAAAGCTGTCACAGGGGACCCTCTCAGTTCACTCCCCTCTGAGTGACACCAACCACTGCTGCAGCCCACCAAGACTGTCACCAGGCTACAACCTCTGCCCACAGCGTGAGAAGCCAGTGCAAGCAACTCAAGTCTGCTGGAGGACTAAACCTCGGAGGGGGCACCAAAGAGCTCCCTGGACAGGCAACCAACAAGCTCTGTGCCCCCTCCCAAGTGCCTTCAGTTATCAGACTCCTCCTCTGCAGGGGCAGCAGGGAAGCTTGATCTCCACCGAGGCTTCTCCACCCCCCACCAGCCCCCCATGCAGCTGACACTGCCCCCTCCATTCCCACCACTGTGGCAGGGCTGGGGGAGGAGGAGCATCTCACCAGGGAGAGTTTACTGGGCGGCTCTGGCTTCTTGACCACTGCAGTCTTGATGGCTCGAGGGGCAGGGACCTCCCGAGGGCTCTTGGAGTTGGGCAGCAGAGATGGTGACGGTGGCTGCACAGGAGGGGTGGGCCTGGGCGCAGGCTTGACGGGAGTGTTAGCAGGCTTTCGGGGCACCTCAGGAGGCTGGAGCAGCCTGGAAGTACTGGCCTCCTCCCGCGCTGGCGGGACAGGAGGCTTTGGGGTGCTGCCGACGACAGGAGCCTTTCGGGGCTGGCTGGCTGGCCTGGGAGCCTGCAGGGAAGGGGGTCTGCTCGGGGCATTCTTGATCACAGCAGGTAAAGGAGGCGACCGAGGACGCTGAGGTCTACGTGCAGGTTCCTGAAAGGTGCCCAGAGAGAGTGAGAACATGGATCCCAGCACGAGACACCTGAGGAAAAGCCCCTCCCCCACCTCTGGGCTTTACCTCAGTGGAAGGTCTGGTGGTCACTTCCAAGGGCAATTTCTTCAGGTCTGCTTGGGAGCGGATGGGTGTGGTTTTCTGCAGGATAAACATGATGAGGAGGTTGTTTGCGTATCTGGTACATTCAAGCAAACTCTTTTTAGAGCCCGCCTCTGTCTGGGACAGTGGGCAAATAAAAAAAGAACACCTGGGCCACAGTCCTACTATTACAAGCCTCCCATTCTCACCGAGGAGACAAAAATTCACAGACACTAAACTACCAGCAAATTAAAGAATTCTATATGATTAATTCAGCAATTAAGAGACTGGGGAAAAGTGTCAATGGACTAAATTCCTATAAAGCAAACCAAAAAGGTTGGAGACTCCTGATAACCAAAGCCAGAAAGGACAGGTGGGATCTGGCTGACAGGGAGGCATGTATACAGTGATAGCATCTGCCTGTGCAGAAGCCAGAAAGGGAAAGGCTTTTGTAATAAATATGATAAAGGGTTGATACCACACACATCTAAAAAAAATTTTAAACAGCAGAAATAGAATAGAATAAGCGGTTCTAAAAGAAACAGACACATGAAAAAAATTGTTCAATTTTAGAAATATGAAATTCAAATTTACAATGTATATCTTCACTTATCAAATTTGCAAAAACATTTAAAAATAAATACTGCTGGTAAAAAAAACAAAATATAATACATCTTCTGAAGAATAATTTGGAAATGGTTATAAAAAGCCATAAAACTTTTAAAACCCTTATACTCTTTCAAATTCAGTTCTGGAAAACTATCCCAAGAAAATAATTACTCACTAAAAAAAAAGTGTGTGTGATATGACACAAATATGTCATAACCTCTGTATTTCTAATAAAAAATACAAGTATTTATGTGTCTGTAGTGGTCATAAAAAAGTTGGAAGGATATGTAGTTAATGGTGGTTACCTCTAAAATAGGATATGTACCTTTCTGGAGTTTCAAAACACTCTAAATGAACTGGACCTCTCTGTACTACGTAAACAAAATTGTTTTTTTCAAAGAATGATCAAGGCGTACTGGAGAACCAGTGTGCCTGGAGACTGGGGCTGGGAAGCTTGGGCACCATTCATGGGTGACAGGATGGTGAAACTGAGCCTGAGGGAACAGAGGAGCCACTGAGCGTCCTGCCCATCTGCCCACAGCCCACACACCTGCAGGGCCTCCAGCTTCTCCTGCTGCTGGCGAATTTTCTCTGTCAGTTGCTTCTGCTTCTCTTCCTGTGTCTTCAGGTCCTTTCTGAATGTTCCCAGGGGAACTTTCTGCTTCTGTTCAGAAGCATCACACCTGTAGAGAAAAAGTGCTAGGAAGGGTGTGGCAAGACAGCTCCAGGTAGGGCAGGGTCCTTCCTCCTCAGCCAACCCATGCTATTTCTCATCAGAGCAACCTCAGACTTCCCAAACACACAGAATTAATACTCACTGCAGGATACACTTCTATTCTTGTTTCCACACTTATTATGCACAGCAAGACAGAGATGGAAGGATATGAGCAATGACCTCAAGAAGCATAGTGGAAGAGCAGAGAAAACACGGGAGATGCAGGGAATACCCACAAACTCCTTGTTAGAAAAAGTGCTCACCGGTCCTGCTCAGGATCAGGGTTCATGGAGCAAACCCAGGTGTCAGGGTAATCTTTTTCCACAGAACTCAGCTGGAAGGGGAGGGTCCGCCACTTCAGACACAAGTCTGTGACACAGAAAACACCCCCACAAAACATCAGCCATGCCCACCAATAATAATCAGGTTCCTCCCAGCCAGGCCCAAGGCAGAGATGCCCCTGACTTTTCATGCAAAGATCCTCACTCTGGCTTCAACTCTGCCCTCCCTACAGAAAAGTCACTCTTCTCAGGGACAGCGATTCCAGCAAGGATGGAAACTTTATATCACAGACCCTCCGCGGCCCCCACCCCTCTCCCTCCTCCAGCAGGATCCTGGCTTGGTCATCACTCACACTTCTACTGATGTGGCACCAAACCTTGTGAGACCTGGCAGGTTAGATGACTTCCTGCCTCATTCAGGAAGGACAGGTGGGTGCAGCACAGCCCCAAGACTGAGCTCCCAGGGCCATTACCAAACAGGCTCGTATCCCTAGTGGGACATAAGTCCCTGAATGTCAGTTCAGTCAGGAAGCCAACACGGGGACTACGATGGAAAGGAGTCAGCAGGAGGTGCTGGTCTGCAACTCACCACACTGGATGGTGGTTGGGATTTCCATAGCTCTCCGCCGTTTGTAACGCAGCTCACTGGATGGAGGCTGGTTCCAGTTGGCAGAGAGGTAGCCAAACTCATCCCAGAACTTGATGATTCCTCGTTGGGCTGGAAGACAAGCACCCACACATCGCATGAAGAGTCAACCCCCTGAGGGAGCCAGAGGATCCCAAGGCTGGAGGTGAAGCGAACAGGCATTACCAATGGCGATGTCCTTCCAGTACTGTGCCAGGTGCTCCCCCATCGCCCGCAGCAGGTGGCGGTACTCCTTGGCATCAGCAAAGTCCTGCTTGTTGTGTGTAGGCTCCAGGACCAGGTAGGGCACATCGACAACCCCGACAACTCCACCACATGCCCTGCAGGAGGAGGAAGACACAACTCTGTCACCTCACCAGCCACAACTCTCCCACCATAACTCTCCCGCCATCCATCCTGGGCTGAAGCTCTCCCTGGGAAGCACTCACATGCCCCCTTCCAGCTGTGGGCCCACTTTCTCATACATCTTGATCAGGCGGCTACAGTTGTAGATGAACATGCCATCCAGGTCCCGGTGTTCGATGTTGACCCCAAAAACAAAGTTCAGTTCCTTGGGTTCTTTAAGCGCTCTGAGAAGACAAAAGACAAATTCAAGCAAATTAACCCATTAGCACACAAACACCATGGTGTTTAAGATGCATTAAGCTTAAGCTGAAACTGGAGACATTTAAGTTTTGTCTTTGCATTCAATGTGCAACCTGTTAGACTTGGTAAGGATACGCACTGTGCAGTCACTCTAAGCTCCCTAATTAAAAGCACATGACTTTGGCTTTTAGTATCAAACAGGGATGAATTTAAGTATGAATGGGATTCTTTGAAGCTGCTGCAAATCTCTGCAGAAACAGTGGAATAAACACAAAGTCATCTGCATATGCACTCCACTAATGTGGCAGTAATTAATTTTAAAAAGACGAAAATTTACAAGAACAGTGAACATGTGAGAGAAGAAACGATCACGGGGTAAATGTCAACAAAATCATGGAAACTGAAAAGCGGATGGATGATCAGTGAACAGACTCATGGGGCAGATATCGAAACCTAGGCCTGTGGTGAAGAGGCCAAGAAGTAGGCAGGAACTCAGGCCCAGAGCCTGCAGGGGCTCCAGACGTGGAGGGGGACACGGAGATTGTGTAATGAGCCAGGACAAATGCCCAGTCTAGATGAAAAGGACCAAACTCGACCTACAGCATCACTCCACATTTGTAACCAGGGATACAAAATTAAGAGTAGATACCATCAGGTGGGAGAAGTATAAGGGAGTTTACAACTGTGTTTCTTAAATGTTCTATATTTTACAAGCTGTATACAAGAAGCATTTTATACCTCCCCTTTAAATGAAAAGGAAAAAAAGAAGGAAAAAGGAATGGAAGAGGAAAAGGATGGGGGTGGGGGGGGAGACTGAAGGAGAGAGAAGAGGGGAGAAAGAAAGGAAGGGAGGTAGGGAGAGAGGAAGCAGGGAGGGAAGGTGAGACAGCCGCCAGTGAGGATGGGCTGGTGTTCAACCCAGGCAGGTGCTGGCTTTGCCTGCCTCGCCCTGGTTCGGGGGGAGCTGAGCCAGGGAACCTCTCCTGCAGTGGGCACACGACAAACATTTGGGAATCACAACATTAACAGCATTTTCAAAGCAATCTGCGTGCAACAGAATGGCAATCTCGCAGGGTGGAGAGGGATTCCTCAAGCTCTTTGTCAATAACCCGTACAAAAGCTACATGGTTTTAAAAGACCCAGGCCAGCCGGGCACTCACCGCTGCTTGGCCTCCTTGATTCGCTTCTTGACGTCAGCTTCTCTGCGCAGGGTAATGGCCGTGTTCTGGACCTGCCGCAACATCACCTGGAAACACACACCAGCACCAAGTGAGGAGAGGAGGTGCTCTGGGCCGCAGCCAGTGATATCACAACACCACGTATAAAACTTCTCACTTTAAATCACAAGGACTTAAAACCAGACCTGGAAATTTACTTCCTTCCCACAGAAAAGGGCCCTCACTGAGGACAAACACAAAAGCTGTGCATCACCTGACCTCACTTGAAGAGACTTGCTGACATGAAGGAGAAAATACTCTCAACCAAAACAGTAGTCTGCAGAGGTGTGTGTGACCTGGGGCAAGTGACCCTCTTCCATTTCTTTCTATAAACTGAGGATACTAACAGTGTCCACCTCATAGGGCTGCCAAGATTCTGCCATACAGTGTGTTCGATAGTCACTATGGAAACACCATCACATCCCATTTTGCAGCTTTATGGCAAGGGGTTCACAACTGGCAGCAGACAGAGCCAGGCCAGCACTTGGATCCTAAGGGCAGCAACACTGGAGAAGAGCTGCCAGGTCTGGGGCCTCACCCTGGAGTCCCGCGTGAGGTCTCCGCCCAGACGCACTTCTAACGTCCGAGCTTTGCTCTCCGCCTCCCTTGCCTTCTCTTCAGCTGAAACCCAGAAGAAAACATGATAAGAGTTCAAAGGGTCAAAACTCTCAGTCATCCCTCCGGGACCCCACAGTGCAGTCCCTGCTGGACGAGCGTTCATACACTGTCAAGGAAGAGGGAAGCTGAGAGAGCAGCCTCCTTCCTTGGAAAGTCAAAGAGGCCCCAAGGAAAACAGACACGCTTTTCCAGCTTTACAAATGAATCAGAACAGGTCGAGCACTGCCCAAGGCAACCAGAGTTAAACCCTCAGCGGGAGCTGGAATGTCCTCAGCCAATCACTCTCAAGTAGCCAAGAAGCTTTGTCATCACGAGAGAACTTGAGATTTTTGCCACGGGGTCAAGAAAACCAATTTCACAAGTATTTGTGCCAGAGGACAGTGTGGGAGTCTTC
This sequence comes from Hippopotamus amphibius kiboko, assembly GCF_030028045.1. NCBI lineage: Eukaryota > Metazoa > Chordata > Mammalia > Artiodactyla > Hippopotamidae > Hippopotamus > Hippopotamus amphibius. The sequence goes on along the minus strand of NC_080193.1, from coordinate 3,814,033 downwards.
ACTCAGGGCAGGCAAGCCAAGGAGCTGGTACTGCTTTAGGTAAGTGCCTAAAAATGGCTGAAGGAGTAGCCTGGGGAGAAAAACTGCTGAGGGAGAGGTGAGAGAGGAACTGGACCAGTGGTTCATGACAGCCCACCCCTGGGTGCTGGATGGAGCTTTTGCCACAAGCAAGGTCCCCCAGACAACCCTCCCGCCCAGGGGTCATTACCAATCCGTGCCACGTGCTCAGCTTTCTTCACCTCCTGCTCCGCACGGGTCTTGAAGCGACTTGATGTGTACTTGTACATCCTGGGGGAGTGGGGGTTGTAACCTGAGGGCCCGAGCACCAGGGGTGCAGGGCAGCAACTATCCTGGCTCCCCGATGAGTCAAAGCCAAGCGTACTTTAGTAAAAAGCTCAATTCCCCACTCCATTTGCCCCTTGCCTCCTGCTCCATCCCTGAAAAACAACCTCACTACTCACCAGGTGTGTCATTACTCCCACAGCAAAAACCGACCTCAGCAACCAGGCAGGGCCTCTGCTTCCCTGTGCAGCATCTAAAGGGCCCTCAGCCCTGAAGCCGAGAGGCTCAAACAGCTCGAGACCGCTCACCGTACCAGGCCGAGCACCCTCCACCTCGCAGAAAGCATCCTAAATGAGCCTCACCAGCCACCTTTGCCCCTCCTTCGTGATCTAGCAGTTTGTCCGCAGTTAATCACACGCAGCTCAAAGGCCCAAATGCAGACAACACTGTCAGGGCTGTTCATTCACCATCACTCCAACGATGCCCCAGAGACACAAGGCCAGGCCCCATCCTTGGCCCAAGGGAAACAGCAGGCCGGCTGGGGGTGGTGGGGTTGGCCCCTACCTGGGCTTGTACAGGCAGCAGGAGAGCCTCTTGGTCTGCACCTTGTGCCCGTGGATGAAGATTCGCATTCGGGGATCGATGTAGAGCACAGCAGCATAGGCGCGGAAGGAGCGGCGCTCCGGCTTCCTGGGAGGTGGCGAGAACAGAGGGTGCTGTCGCCCGCCCCAACATCAGCCTAAGCAGGGCCCAGCTGGAAAGCCTCTCTGCAGGCATTCCACCTTTTCACCTCCCATCTCGGCTTCTCTTGCTGCCCTGAGGGGCGCTTCCTCCGTGTGGGCACCACATCCCACCTGCTCTTACATCCACGGCACAGACGCCTGATCCAGCCCCACCACTGCCCCACCACGGACCCAACAATTTCTCTCCCCTCTCTAGGCCTCAGACTCTTCCTCCATCAAGTTAAGGAGTTGGGGGCAAGGGTCTGGATTAGCTGAGGACGTGCTACCCTTCTGTTCATCCCTTCTGCCTCATGACAGGAAGATGTGGTGTTCTCAGCTTTATCAACTCTAAAACTGGGGAATTCAGGAAACACGCTCCGCCTTCTCTTCCTCAAGTCACCTCCCTTTTCCTCCCTACCCAGCCACACTCACGTGCCCTCCGGGGAAGTCTCTGCCATCTGGATGTCTCTTGGATTTGAGATTATGTCCAGCTCAGGCTCTCCATTATCCATGAGTTTGAGATTGAAGATGATCACCAGCGTTCCTAGGGAATAGGAGTCCTCCTGTCGCTCTGCCAGGCACCCCCAGCCAACCCCCACACCACTCCTGGCTCTGGAGCTCCCCGAAGCTAGGGGCTGCAGGCCTACTTACCACTGTCCCCAGGAATCTTCATGAACTGAGTCATCACTTCCTCTTCATTGCGGAAGGGAGAATACTTGTAGATGAGTTCTGTCTCGATGGCAAACTTCTCCACGTTGTCTGTGACAGGTTCCCGGGTCCGAACGTTCCAGGTGGGCAACGGGACAATCACCTTTGGAGTAACCACAAGCAGAAGCTTTGAAGGAAGCCCCAGAGCAGCCTTCCCCCAAACGTGTGTCCATCTTGTCCCTCCCCACAGTGGCCCCACACTGCCCCAGAGGTGAGGCCCAAGGCCCTCAGCCTGGCACCAGAGGCTCTAGCTTCTGCCCCTTCCCAAGACTCAGCCTCACGTTGCTAGGTCTCCTGGGTATGCTGGTTTACAGCCTGGGGCTCTCTGCATAAGCAATTCCTGCTTGGGACGTCCCTGGTCATTTTCCCAATTTGGCAATAATTCTACTTTTTCCACTAAGCAAAATACAAGGGTGAGTCAAAAATTATAGGCACTCTGGCTGCAGAATTTCCTGTAATTAACTTTTGGAAAAGACAAATACAACATTTTTCGACATAATCTCCTTGCTTTTCAATACACTCTGTCCATCTGTCAACAAGCTTTCACATTCCCTCATTAAAAACTGTTTTAGGCTGAGCTGCAAGCCACGAGTGCACTGCTGTCTTCACTTCTTTTTTTTTTTTTTTTTTTTTTTTTTTTTTTTTGGCACACGGGCTTAGTTGCTCCGCGGCATGTGGGATCTTCCTGGAGCTGGGATCGAACCTATGACCTCTGCATTGGCAGGCAGATTCTTAACTGCTGCGCCACCTAGGAAGCCCCTTCACTTCTTCATCAGAAGTGAATCTTTGTCCTCATAGGGCTGCTTTCAGGGGACCAAACAGGTGCAACTCCGATGAAGCAAGATCAGGACTATAGGGAGGATGCTTTAACACCTCAAAACGAAGTTTTTGCAGAACGTCGACAGGGTGGGCAGAAGTGTGGGCAGAAGTGTCCGGACGTGCACACCCTCAGACCACAAAAAGTGAATCACTGCACGATGCTCTTCTTTCGTGCAAATCCCAAGTGGGGCATCCATTTTTGCTCATCGCAGTTACAAATGAACTGATGTAACACGTTCACACCTGCACAGCAGTGCCTGGGAAGACATTAGCCTTGAACGGAAAGCGCTAACAAGACAGTGCGGCCAACAGAAGTTTTAATATAACCGGAGTGCAGATAATTTTTGACTCACCCTCATATATTTGCAACACTAGCGACTCTGAGGACACACACAAACATAACTTATAACCCAGCAATTCTGCTCCCAGGTATATATCCTAGGTGAAACTCCTACACATACTTAGCAACAAATGTGTAAGAATAACACAAATATCCACTAAAGAATGGATAGACTATAGCATATCTATATAAAGGAATTCCGTGCCGTGATGAAAATGCACTAACAGCTACTAGTAACATGGACAAATCTCACAAATACATGTTACGTGAAAGCAGCAATACACAAAAACAAAACCAAAACCCCAGAGAGTATGAGTCCATTTATATAAAATTCATAAACAGGTAAAAAATAAACTATTATTCAAGAACGCATACACAGGTGACAAAACCATAAAGAAAAACAAGGAAATGATCAACCATCACCAAGGTGGTTCTTTCAGAGGTGCAATGAGGAATATGACTGGTGAGGGGCACACAGGGACTTCCAGCATCAGTCTATGGTGGTGGCTACGTGGGTATTTGCTTTCTAATTATTCTCTCAACATACATAGGTCATTTTTTTTTATTTAAGCCTAGTTGATTTACAATGTTGTGTTAATTTCTGCTATACAGCAAAGTGATTCAGTTATACACATATAAATATATTTTAATACACTCTTCCACCATATGTATGAAGTTTAACCTTACATCTAAGTAATCTTCTAGAAAATCCTACCCTTGTCAATTATACCTCAATAAACCTGGGGTAATCCTACTCATTCTTCGAAAACCCCACCTCAAATGCCACTTCCCCAGAGCCATCAAGTGCACCTCCCTGTCCCCCCACCCCCCTACCAGCTGCGGGGGAGCCCTGTGGCCTGGGATTCCCTCTGCAGAGCAAACCAGTCCAGGCACCTCAGAGGTTCAAAACAGACGACCCAAGCGTGGAAAAGGGGACTGTATTTTAACAAGCTCTGCAGTGATAAACCGTTAAGAGTTCTGAGGCACTTTACTGGTTTCTAAGGAGTTATAGTGTTCAGCCCTGGGGCTGGCCTGGACATAGTCCCACCCAGCTGAAAATGATCTTATTTTGAATCTTGGCTGAGTTCACACTGGAGTACAATCCAAAACAGTGACCTTCTAGCACCAAGTAAGGAAAAAACTTCAACCTAGCTTTTTCACCAGGGGAACTGAGTTCCATTTGTGTTCTATGAATTTGTGCCTCACTCTACACCTCCCAATCTTCACAGCAGTCCCAAGTGACAATGGCATTACTTTAACCTGTGGGCATTCACCTCATTTGGCACCGGAACAGTCTGCCTTTACTTTCAGTGTCACCGCTCCCCTGGGTTTCCTCCTACCTCTCTGGCCACTCTTGTCTCCTCTGCTGCCTTCCCCTCTCCCCAGCCTTTAGTGTGGTCAGGCGTGCCGAAGACCTCAGGCCCTCTTCTCACTCCACATACTCTTTTAGGTGAGCCCATTCTCTAATAAGATTCCCAGAGTCTAAGCCTCCTCCAAGCTCCAGACCCAGACTTAACTTTGTGTGTCCAGAACAAAATGTACACACTTCCCCTTCAAACCGCCACTCTTCCAACCTTCCCTAGCTACACACACCCCACCCCCAAGTGCCACACTAGAACCCCTCCTTCCCCTTTCCCTCCTCCATGCATTAAACACCAAATCTGCAGCCCCAAGAGATGACAAGCACTGCTGTTTATCTCACCTCCCTGATGGAGTCCCTCCAGGATACAGACAGCCAGGGCCTCTCGACACCAAGACCCCAATCCTTCCCATCCAGCCACCACACAATAACCAAACTGATCTTTGCAAAGAGAATCTGATACTGCCACACCCTTGCTTAGATTCCCTTTAGTGGCTGCTTTTAATAAAGTACCACATACTCCCCAAGGCCTAGAGGTCAGGCTCAACCTGCCCTCCCTGCTTCCCAGAGGCCACCATGTCTCATCAGGTGGCCCCTCTGCCAAGTCCCTTTCCATAGCCCCCACCAGCTCTCAGGGCTTTGAACACACCATTTCTATTAACATGCACTCCCTCCTCCCACAACCACCAAGTTCATCCGTAAACAATCCAGCCAGAGACATCCTCCTGCCCCACCTTCCCGGGAGCGCTTTCTGGCTGCAGCACTTCTCTCACTCACCAAAAAAGCAAACAAACACAGTGGCTCACCAAGTAAAGATGGCCGAAAAAGAGCCTTTCGTTACCAGTGTCAACTGGTGTGCTATGATTTAGGCTCACATCTAAACAAGGCCAGTACTAATCTAATCACAGCCAACAAAAAAAGATGAGTTAGACTGAAACTCTGACTGAATTCACCCGTTTACGTGACAGGAGTGGATTTCTCTCTGCAGACCCTCTTGTCCCCCTCTCTCAGGCTCTGGCCTCCATTTTTCACACAGGAGATAAGAGTCCAGTCTGAGGTTGGGCAGGCCAAGGCCTTCCCTGATCTTCCCATGAACGGGCCCAGACCTCATCAGACCAGCTCTGCAGATATCTGAGCCATCAGGCCCAAAGAGAATCAGCTGTGCATGTGTTTAACTTACATAGCTAATTACCAAAAGGTTTCAAAGTCAGAATATCCGAGTCATTAGGCCTTCCCTCCAGCATAACAATAATCAGCTGGGGCTGAGGCTCAGCTGCCACTTACTGAAGAACTTACACTGATTTTCCATGTGTTCACCTGTTTCACTACCTGCCCAGACCCTGCAGGTATCAGACTTGTTGCTTCTGATACAGATGGTTAAAGAAATACATTTCCTCAAAAGGAAAACGCGCTCGCAGCACATTCCACAAAATCTCCATCGTATGGGAAAGACAGCGCTGTTCCTATTATCACCAGCTGTGGTCTCCACCTATAGTCAGGGAAGCCCCAGATACTCCCCCTGATAAAACAGCTCTCCCCAGTGGCACCCCCCACCCCAGGACTGAATTCAAGTTGCAGACCCAGGAGGGCTACAAATCCAACTCTGGGCTCCTGCCACTTGAAGCAGGACAACTGTTCTCTGAAGCTGTGAGATTTTACTTCCTCTCACATTAAGATACTGCCTTAACCCCTCAAGCAATTCATCCAACCAACCAGCTAATCCCATGACGGGGGCATGGCTGCAATCCTGTAATCCCAATAAGCCCAGCATGCAAATGCCCTACGAAAACAGCCTGGGCAGAACCAGGGAGTGGAATGGGGACTGGGAGCATGAGAACGGGACCTACCTCATCAATGCCTTCCTCCTCGTGAAAGGTGCGCGACAGGAAGAGGCAGGTCATAGTCTCTTCCTTCTTGGTGAAGAGGATAAAATCCTTCCCAATGCGCATCGAGCCCCTGAAAGGGAAGCAGAAATGGATTACTCTCCCAGAGATTCAAAAGCTCATCTGAAAAAGGAGCAAATCCACCTCTGGACGTGATGAGACTGCCTTTGGAGGGTGCTCCTAAAGGCCTCACCGGGTCCCAGGACCCTGAGCTGAGCTCCACAGCCCTTGCTCCCTCTTCATCCCGACACTCCTCTTCCTGCTCTTCCATGGGCCTCAGTCTCTCCTTATCACCTCGACCACATTTACCCAGCACGCAGGGTGCTCCTGCCACCAAGCAGCAGCCGCGGGGGAGTCTCACCCCCAGCCTGTTGCTGCCCGTGCTCTGGGTTTATCCCAGCCACACTGGGCTGCTGTGGCCTGAACGTGCCACCAGGTTTCATTCCAGTAACACCACCAACACATCGTCTTCCACGCTGAGCACATCCACGCCTCACCCTGTCCTTCCTTCACTGGCACAAACTCCCCTCCCATCCACTTATCAAAATGGCAGCACCGTCAAGGAAACAGCGCACTGCCTATGCTTTCAAGTCCTCAAAACACCAGGATGACACCAAGGCTCAGGCAAACATAGGGCTAACCAGACAAAGTATGGTTCCTGAGCACAGTTCCAAGGAGGCCTACAATTGGCTCCTGTCCTGTAACCACAGCTATCTTGTGTCTTGAACTGTTTTGCCACCTCAACTCATTAAGCCACAGGTCTCTGCTTCAGGGTGCAACTGGCTTCTGAGAAATGTGCCCCAAGGCTGACTTCCACAAGGCAAAAGTCTGAATGGAATCAACTGCTCCTTCCTCTATTTGGCTGAGTTAATCCTTCTGAGGAGCAGGCAAGGACAGCCCTTTCCCAGCAACACGTAACAGGGCAAAAGCGTGAAGCACCAGTGGGAGGAGCGCCACCGAGTAACGGGCTGCTGACCTCCTGTCTTCTGAGCAGCTTCTGGCTTTACGGCTCTCACCTCATTAGTCCTCCTAATACCCCAGGGAGGTGATGGCCGTGGGAAGCCTCATTATTCTCTTCTACGTAAATGCAAACACAAACCTGGCCAGCATGCCAAGCACTCAAATAAATGCCATGCCCCATTTCCCTGCATGTTCAGGGAAAACTCCAGGACACTATCCACAGAGACCCCGGGGGTGCCTGTTTCTCCTCTTCCAGTTCCCGAGGTGCTGGCAATGCTCCCTCCCCAGATAATCTCACAGTTCCTCCTCCTGCCTCCCTGAAACTTACTGGTGGCAAAACAAGGCACATTAGCTTGCCGTCTCTCAAAGCTTGCTCTTGCTCTCATTTGGCAAACCCTCTCACTTTGTACCCCCTCCCTCTGTCTTTGATCCTGACCTTAGAGGGTAAATAGCAACAACCCAGAAATGCCACTTCTCTGCAGGCTTCTCTTCTTCTCAGCCCTATTCTCACCACCAATCACCTTCTCCAGAAACTCGCTTTCAATTTCTACACTGGTTTAAAAGTGAATTCGCTCTGAACACTAGGTGGCGCCATCTCAACGGCTCCTTCCATAAAGCCATTCTACCAAAATACAGTGATGACAACACTCCCAACTTCCGTATCCTTTCCTTCCTGGTCTTCTAAGCTCTCTCAGGATCACATTTCATTTGCTCCTGAAACTTGCTCAGTAAGGAAGAATGTCAGAGATTAGAAGCCCATTTTCTACAGGAGGAAACAGATATTCAGAGAGGTGAAATGGCTTGTCTGAAGGAGGAGGAGGCGGCCGCCTACAATCCAGAAGGGAAGTCAGGGTTTCTTACATCTGACTCTAGAGGATCTCAGTTGTTGGAAACTTAGATCATCACACCAGAATCACCTGGGGAACATACGGAAGGAGAAAAAAAAAAAAAGATTCATAGGCCCTACCCCAGACCCACTAAATCAGGCCAAAAACCTGCCATGGAAAGATCAAAGAAGGAGAGAGAAAATAAGACGGGAGAAACCACACTAGGGCTCTCATAGCAATGACAGCATTTAATTCTTAACCTACTCATACATGTTACACAAAGGAGGAAGCTGAGGCTCAGAGAAGTAATTAAGCGGTTGATGTGAGATCTGAACTCTGTCTTGTCTGACTGAAGTGAGACTGACAGACTGCAGTCAGAAAGTGTGCTGCACATCCCAGCTCTACTCTTGGGCAAGTCACTTCACCCCTACAAACCTCGACTTTCTCATCTGAAGATGAGAATCACAGTACCTACACCTCACGGGGCTATGGTGAGGATTAAACGAAATCATCCCAGTCATGTTTTTAGCACAGCACCCAGCACATGGCAAGTGCTTGCTACTGAGAGACAAGTGGGAGGTCCAGGCACCAGGTCCCTGCTGTCGTGAGCAGCACTCCTCTTGCCCACATGCCCAAGCTGGTTGCACGGAGGGACAACTGATGCTGCTGCCTGACCAAACACCACCCTCAAACAAAACAACACGTTTCCACAGCAAGACTAGAAACGTGACTCAGAATTCCATTTGTACAAACTCCAACCCTACTAAATCTTATTCCATCCAAAGGTATGTACAGCTGGAAGTGAGCATTTCAGAAATAGAAATCTTTCTCCTGGGGCTTCACTCAAAACCAGAACAACACATTCCAAACACCAAACAAGTAGGAACCAGGGGCTGAGAAAGAAGGTCCCAAGGGATGGGAAGACATTAGGTAGGTCCCTGCTACAGGGCCTGGCAGGACACATGAGTAGCAACCAGGTCTTCCCAGGGGTGGGGTGGGGGGTGCGGGGGTGATCTGGGTCTCTCTCACTCACCCTGGATGCCCAGTGCCTGGCATGAAGCGTGACAGGTGCTCAGGGGACATGCTGCACCATGGGGCAACCCCCTCACCATCTCAGATGTACCCCAAGCCCACAAAACAACCACCTGCATCCTCAACCACAGGGTAAAAGTAAGAATTTTCAATAAGAGAAGTGCCGTTCCAGAGCACAGTGCCAAGAGAAATACGGCTTCTCCCACCGCAGTGATTTTGGACATTCGTACTCTTTGATCTGTGATGTAGGGTGGACATCAGCTGTTAAGTCCCCAAATCACCACTCCTTCCTGACTTTCCTCCTGTTGCAGAATTACAGCGATGGAGGGACAAGGAGGGGGAACGTTTTCATTGGACAGAAGCAGGAGAGCATTACTCGATCCTGTTTTGACTCCTGTAACAGGTTTCTAGTATACTTACGATTTTAACCCATTCCCGTACTGCCCAATTTGGGTGGACTCAGGTGTTCGCTTGGCCGACTTCCCAAACTGGATCACGCTGGCAGCATCACCTGAAGTAGCAGGCATAAGAGAAAGTGAAAAGTTTGCTTTTCTTTCCCAGGCTCTCAAAAATCAAACGTCTGAGACTTGTTAAATCCAAGCAGGACTGTCTGTCTACTGAAAACCTCTGTCCAAGGAAATTCACAACCATGAGGCAAATGGAGGAAACCTCTGACTAGCCTGCCAGTAAAGCCATCACTAGGCCCTTGTTCTGCTACCAGAGAGTGGTAATAAGGCTGGGGGAGGCCACCGCAGTTCCAGCTCCAGGATGTTACGCAAGCTGACAAATACAATGTCAAGAGACAGGTAATCTGATGGACTTCAGGCTGCCATTCAGATCCTATCTCCCATGTTAGGACAAGACCCAGCAAATCCGTGAGTGGAATTAAGCCTGACATGTTGCAAGAGACTTTCCTCTCCCTTCTAGTCACAAGAGTAAGGCAGCAGAAAAACAAGTTAACACAATAAGCATTCTGTAAAAATGGTTACATCTTCCTCAAAAGAAGCCATCAGCCCATCACTTACTTGGATCCATTCCTGCTCCATCATCCAAAAAACAAAGCATAAATCCTCCTCGAAGGTCCTCTCGCCTTTCTGTAAAAGAAGGAGCAGCCATTACTGTGCAGTAACCTACCAGAGGGCAGCAACTTGGGTGTGACTGGAAGGTGGATCAATGTGAAGCTTGGTCCAAAAGGCCTTCTCCTTCTAACAGTCCTAGCTAGTGTAAGTTAAATGTCAGGGCCTTTGATGGTGGGAATTTCCATCAAAGGTTCTCCACTGCATCCTAGTTCACAACAAAGCAAGAGAGAATCCATAAGAAGGGGACAGAGAATCCCTAGTCCAGCATTTAGCCACAGCCAGGCCCAATGAACATGCACATATTTCACACACACCTCAACCATCCTTCTGCCTTCTCAGCACCTGGATTACTTTCGGCTCTGCCTCCTGCTGAGGACACTAAAGTACTCCAACTACTACATGCTGAAACTTTATCGACACTGCTCAATTCAGCAGGGCACCTTGTGTGTGGGTTAAGTTTGGGGTAGCCTTTAGATAAAGTGATCAAGCCAGACATGCTACGGACACAGTGCTGACAGCTGCTACCTAGAAGGTGAATTACTGTCAGTAGGTGACCAACCCCAGACCAGCTGTAGTTTCTGGGCCATCAGTCACATTTCCTCCTTGCTAGGGGTCCTTGAAACGGCTCCCCATCCCAGGAGTGAGATGGCGCAGTGTCGTGAGAGCTGCCAGGTTTCCAACTGGACCTGCTCAACCAGAGGGAGAAACTGTCCTTTGACAGTAAGATACAGGGCATCCTGGCCAGTAGGAAGGAAACGCCATCTGACTGAGGCTGCCATTCCAGTGGCTAGAAGAACCCCTTCCTTCAGCAGCTGTCTTCTAGAGCAGCAAGTGGTCTCTGAGAGTAGTCTGGGTCCAAGCACATCATAAACACTGGAGAAGAGACTCCCAAATAGGGAAGAGGGCCAAACTAGACTTTCCAAGGTGTCTTCTGACCCCAATGATGAGGACTAGGTAGACAAAGGAGGAAGAGCACAGGCTTTGGACTCAGGAGAGCATTTGTACTAAAAGGAAGGTCAGTTTAAGGTACTACAGGGAGAAGTCCAAGGCTGCTCTGGAGTCTAGTCCCTAACTGAGGACATTTTTGTCTCCCCCAAGTTGCAGTTCAGCAACTTTATACAACATCTAAGCAGGGGAAGCTCAGTTTCAAATGCTCTTTGTCCTCCCCTCAGGCTAAAGATTCAAGTAAGTTATAATCGCCTGTGTTAAATGGACTAGTTAATGTAATTTAAAATGCTATTTCAGAAGTACTATAAACCACAGAGATTTTCAAGTATCACTTGATGTTCAGGAAGCTGAACTTTTACGAAACATTACCAACAGGTGCTTCTTGAAAGTTCGAGGATAAGGAGCTTCCTGGAAGTACTACTGGTAGATAAGAAAATTTCTCCTTGTGGTGGTGCCCTTTATCACTTTAGAGAATCCAAATGAGATCTAAGAAGCAGAAGCAAGTGCAAAAAAGGTGCAAAAAGTCTTCAGAGTTTCCTTCTGGAGGAAGCAAAGTGTCATATGGAGACTCAAACTGGGTCAGGAACAGAGCGTGGTAAAGCAAGTGTTCTAAATCTAGCCAAGAGCCATTTGCTGTATGCTTTAGCCATAAAAGGTACACGAAGACTCTGCTTTGGGATCTAGAAATTGGTTCAAGCCAAGATATCTGAAAAACCTCCAAGGATTACTGGCATTTCTTGAACACTGCCTAGGAAGTTACTTCTAAGCCCTTGTGTTTGGTAGAACAGGACTCACAGGCTGTTTTCACACACAATCATCACTTAATATTGGGTCTGAGATCCCTTTCTTGCCCAAGAACTTCATTTTAAAGCTTTCACATATGGTTTATGAGGGTAAGAAAACCACCTATGGACGGTCCTCCTGGCCACATAGTGACAAAAGCCTGTTAGCAGCTAGCAGTGTTCAGGTCCATGGTAATGTGCAGCACTGCCTCAGGGCCAAGACAGACTAGCTGACACAGCAGTAATTCCTTCAACCTTGTAAACAGGCAGTATGGCATCTTCACTTGGCTACAACGCTTATGCAAATCACTGGTTCACTCGATGTGCCTGGCTCTGTGATGAAGCTCACAGCCAAGAACAATGCAGATGTGACTCTTGTCTTCAGGCAGCTTACAGTCCAGAGGATCCTACTCCCTGTAGCAGGTCAGTAAGCGCGACGGTTTATGCAGAAGTAGACTGAGAAGGGTGTCAGCTAGAGCAACAGCAGTGTGCATAACAATCACCTGAAGAGCTTGTTAAAATAGAGATTCTGGGCTCCACTCTGGAGAGTCTAAAAGTGTGGGTCGGAGGTGGTACCTGAGAATTTTCATTTCTAACAAGCTCCCAGGTGATGCCAATACTGTCCCACTGGACCACTCTTTGAGAAGCAGAGAGCTAGAGCTAGCAAGAACCAGAAGGCTTCCCTGCTCAAAACTATCTCCCCAGACATTCCAGCCATTAGAGACATATTCCAAACGCGTTCTATTCACTTTAATCAGTCCATTGAGTGATATTTGCAGCCTTCAAGCAAAGGATTTTTATGAAGATGAGGGGAGTTCTGGACAGAGAGGAGTTGGAGGTTGACAGTAGGCAGCTGGAGGTTGTCTGCTCCCCCTCAAAACATACATCTCAGAAGCAAGACAAGGAGAGCAAAGCCAAACTGCCTTCTTTGCAGTTGTGCTTCAGGCCCTGGTAGCAGCTATGTGCAATCACAGAACCAATGTGGAAGGCTGCACATCTAAGCTTCCCCCAATATGACCAAGTCTGGCTTCTCCAAATTAGCCCAACATTCCTCCATCCCACTCCCATTGGGGAGAACCGGAAAAAGAAAGAAGCTGGAGAGGTGTGAAATGGAGCTATAAATCAAAAGTCAAAGGTGATAAAATGATGTTGTCCTCAACAGAGGCTGTAACAGAATCACACTCAAGTTCTTCATACTTTGCAATGTGTTTGAGCAGTATTCGTTTCAGCTACATTTGCTCTAATTTTCCATTTACCAACCATTGACCTGGCATCACAAAAGGGATCTTTCTCTGAGGCATGGCAGTCCCTACCAAAGGAAGTCCAGAAAGTCAGTAAAAACAGAGTCTACTTCTGACAGGCACGTTATGGTCTGGCCCCACCTAACAGGAATGCTTTGGGTACGGAAGTCTAATTCCTTCCTCACCCTTCTTTAAATTACAATGTGAATTTGTGGTGAATTCAAACTACACCTGATGTTTGAGGAGATTTCCGAAATCTAGTTACAGAATGGGAGACAGGAAAATACTTTCCCCAATATAGTAATAACAAAAACTTTGTAGTATATTACTAATTCTATTATTCTACTTGTAAAATAAGGTTGCTTTTATTCCTCCTGTTGAATGTGTTAATATGGCACTGAGGTAGAAAAGTGTGATGTTAGGGGCACCTCAATCAAGATCCCCAATCTCAAGGTACTTGGAGTAAATCAAGTCTTTTTTCAAAATGCTATAGTGCTTAGTGCTTCTATCACACCATTTAATCCTTAACTACCTTGACAGTTCCCTCAAGATCTCCTTATTCTCTAATCATCTGTAGACTGCTGGCTCTCCAATTAGCGACTAAATTCTCTAATGAGAATTTAGCAAAAGCCCCATCTCATATTCTCTGGACTCCTCCCAAAGCACAATAGCAGTAATCCTGAGCACAGAATAAATGCACACTGGGCCCTTTTCACTTAAATTGAAACCCAACTGTTTGTTTCGCTACATTCTAAGTGTAAAGCACTAAATTTCCTTGCTGAAATTCACCTACCAAAGGTGGTAAAAGAAGCAGAGATGACCTCTTCTAAAAAGTTTCTTCCAGAAATGCCCTAGCGGTCCAGTGGTTAGGAGGAGCCTTGGGTTTGATCCCTACTCAGGAAACTAAACTCCTATAATATGCGCAGCACAGCCCCCCCCCCCCCCAAAAAAAGGCTTCTTCCAAACAGATTTGGCTATTATGATTTGTCCCTTCAACATCACTCGGAATGGAGGCCCATCCTCTACTTTGCCATCTGTGCAATGATTAAAACAGCCACCATTTCTTTCAGAGGGGTGGTTCCTACTCCTCACTAAAGCACACTGGGATGTAAGACAAACTGTGGCTTGGGAATGATGCCTCCATCTGGCCTGAGGGTTTAGTAACTATCTTCTAACATTCTTCTGCTATGCCCCCTTTTCCTGTTATCTTCTTCTAAAAATAAAAGGAGTCTTATTTTCACCACTTTGGCAGAGCCATTTGAACAGAAGACTTTTAGAATTTAAGCAGTACAGCTGACTTTTAGCTGTTCTGAATATTTTATTCACTCCAAAGAAAGGCATAAAAAATTCGTATCTGGGAAAATTCTTCATAATTATATGATACTGGACATTCTAAGAATTACTTCCTATTGTGTGATTATCCCCATTTATCAAACAGGTCTGTGAAGAAAAAGACGGATTATTTGATAACCATATATTCCCATAAAAACACTCAAGTTTTCTCAAAAACTAGCTAGACAATGCTACCCAAACTGGACTTAGAAGTCTTTCTCTGTTCCACTTCCAAATTTTTAGCATTCAAATGACCAAAAAATGTGCTGGTACAAACACTGAATAGGCAGAAAGCAAGCTATTTATTAAATAATAAATAAATAAATAATAATGACTAAGATTTCTTCCACTATTGTACCCACTCTATAAAAAAAAATAAAGGATCTTACTGCCAAAGAGCACAGCCAACTAAGCAAAACAGTAGACGCTGTCAATATCTTTAAATTCCAAGCAAAGCAGTCCTCCTTCCTACGTGACTCCTCTGCCTGAGAACATCTCTGCAAACCTCAGTGCCAACCCAGTTACACAACTGTTTTATACAACTGACACCAGCAACTCTCAAGTTGGGACTTGTCCTCACCAAGGCTGCAGAGGGAGAAGATAGCCTTCAACGAGCTCTCTCTTTGGCTGCAGGAACCACAACCTGGTCATCTGTTAACTCCAATCAGGAAAATTAGTGGTACTTGGACATTTCACTTCGTAATGCCTCCGTAAATCTCTGAGTGGCTTTATTTAAATAGATCTACAGAGCTGGGCACCCTGTGTTAGTTCCTTTACACCAATATTCTTGATTTCTATTACATGCCTGACCAGGGCTGCCCTGTTTCTGCATAAGACCTGGAATAATCAGGCTGTCTACCCATGCTCCAGAAACCAGTTATTTCCCACTCATTTCTTCTTAGGTACAGCAATAAATGCTTTTGGGAACTGGGCATTAGAAGAAAGGACTGATGTCTGCCTTACCTGCATAAATATCAATTCTGGTGGCATCAGCATCTCTGCAAAGTTAAAAGGAAAAAAAAAATCAAGATTCAAATAAGAATATGAAATATCAACCAAGAAGAAGCACAATATTTTGAGTGGGATACATACTATTTTGAATCTATTTTTCAGGAAGTCATAAAGAAATTCTACATATGTTAAAGATATACTTTTACTTTTGGTAACACAAGTGTCTGTGAAACACTTTTGGAGCTCCAAATTATTTAAAATAATCACTTGACACATAGGGCCTGGACACATTTTTTTTAATAAAAATTTCACAGTTGAAAACATCTAGAGGATATATAAGAACATTTCTTTTACACACGAAGAAATGACTACAATTACTCATTTGATTGCAATCATAAACAATGTTCCAATAACTTGTCCATTTTTCCTTTTTCTTGTCCAAGATTTAAGAAAAAAGGAAAACAATAGCCTGCCACAAAGCCTAAGAAAAATCAGGTCTCATGGTATACACACTATAGTCTGCATGAGCCATAACCTTATCCTCCCTAAGCTTGAAAGGAAGTTAGGGCACCCCACAGACTCCAGCATCAGCTGAAATAAAAGTTCAGTCATCAATGAAGTCTTCCACAAAGGCTTGGAAGTAATCTAATCCAATTCTGCCAACTGTAAGCAAGGAAAATGAGGCACAGGGTTTCACTGGTTTTAAATGCAAAAGATCCACTCACATACATACAACTCTACATGTACCTATTCCAAAAAACTTAAAAACATTTTAAAAAATGAAAGAGATTGGCAAAATGTGTGCATGAGCAGGAACACACTCCCAAGCAATCTCCAGTTCACCAAATGACATACAAAAAAGCAGTCTGCCAAAACACACTATAGTCATACTAAACTAACAAGTGGCAAATTCAAACACAGTTCCATTAAGCTACAACATTTTAAAACTGAATATAAAAATTATGAGTCAACCAGGATTGAAATAATTGAAAACACTGAAAATGGGAGTTTTCTGGTTAAACGACTTGTTAACTAGCACTCTTCCATGAGCACTCCAGTGAATAACAACAAAATGATAGTATAGGTTTAGAGCATGGACATAGACATAATTATCACTATGTCATTAACTGGAGATCTGTTTTGAAAGTACTTTCGTGAACTCTTATCCTCTTCTTCCTTCCTTAGTCATCAACACTTGATCAATAAACTCCGTGTCTGAATTTTTATGTTTGCATTCAGAAACAACACTGAGAGAATATTTTTGTGATATAATTATAAGCAGACTTGATTTGGACTTTGCTATTTGTTTATCTCTGAACCAACCCAAACTTCTTTTCAGTCTTGCTCAGTAACATTTATAGGCTTCTATCACTAAGAACTCGGTATAACACAGTGCTGAAGAATAATTTCTTCCAAGCACAGCTGCTAACAATGGAAGATGCTTTGATCAACAAGTCATCTGACAATAAAATATAGTCACTCCACAGTATCCGCAGGGGATTGGTTCCAGGACCACCCAAGGATACCAAAATCTGCAGATGCTCAACTCCCTTATATAAAATAGTGTAGTACTTGCATACAACCTCTGCACAATCTCATGTTTACTTAAAATTGTCTCTAGGCTACTTATGATAACTAATACAATGTAAATGCTATGTAAATAGTTGCCAGCGTGAAACAAATTCAAGTTTTGCTTTTTGGAACTTTCTGGAACTTTTCGAATACTTTCAATCATGGTTCACTGAATCCACAGAAGCAGAACCTGCAGATACAGGCAGCTGACTACATTTTGAGAAAACACAGCACTCTGGCATAATTTTAAAGACATTAGATGGTGTATTGTCCTGGTGGCACAAATTAAAACAGAGCTTGTCTGTCCTAGTAATTAGATTACTAAATCTTTATCTTAATTCCCTGTGGTTCACTACAATTATCTTGCTGTAATACACAAGGGAAGGTAGCTTCGGAGGTCATAAGTTCATTATTTTAAGGCTGGAACAGCAATAAATTAATGAAAGTATCAACTAATGTGCTATTAAAAATACTTTTTGGGTAAGAGGCCCCTTAGGAGTGAGTCATTTTGCAATGGAATTGCCTTCCTCCCAAGTCTTCAGAGAGCAAAGGTCACAATGACCCAAAAAAGTTTTCAAGCAGACTGTATACCTGAAGACTACATACCTTGCATTATCAACTAGTTCAGCAAGAGCACCAAACAAGAATTCATGAGTGGTTCTGAAAAGATAAATATTGAGAGTCAGGAAAAGAATTATGGAATTAAACCATGATTCCCAATAAAAAGTCAAAGTTATGAAATATTTAAAAGTTTTTGGGAAAAAAAAAAAAACCCTAAAATTGCCATTTGCATCACCAATTTACACTATTGAAATTTAAACGTCTCCACAATTCAACTCTTTCCAGAGCTCACCAGTCATCCTCCAGTGTTAATCTGTCAAGTCCTGCTATCTACTAAGAAATGTTTATTCTTACTATTTTGAGTAGAGGAATCTTCTGTAAGACATTAAAAGATTCCTACGCATACTAATACTCGAAGCAATGTTTTTCACAATCCACATTCTACCTAGGAAAATGCCTATATTTTATTCTCCATTGCCTTAACCTGCTGTCAGTTTCTGCATCTCTCTAAGAATTCCCAATGGACAAGTTGTTAGCACTTGGCTTTACCAACACCTTTGTGTGATTTACTGGTGAAAACCCATTCCGTTTTGTGCAATTTATAAGCAAAAATACTCCATCTGAAAGTGGCAAGAAAGGAGAAAATAATTCACTTCTTGACATTCCCTGATTTTGGTCAAAAACAAAACTTTCTCCACATTAAAGAATGGAATCCAAGACCCCCTTGAACAATTCCGCCTAAGAGGATAGGGCTTGGTGTGCTGTCCTAGCACCCTTATTCAAGTTAGCCCCTTCAAGGAGGGTAGCTAATGGTCATATCCTCCTCTAGGAGGCTGTTCAAGATTCGGGTGGGACAGATTCACAATTACCATGGTATTCAGAACTCAATAAAGGTATTTATGCATAAGATGTCTCCTTACATTTCCTCCTCCATTTACACATTCTTTAACTTGTGCTATTTTTCAGAATAGTCCTCATTAGATATAAAAGTAGATGCATCTACCTAGAACCACCTAGAAACCCCGACTTTTTTTTTTCCTTTTTTTTTTTGGCCACATCTTGCAGCATGCAGGACCTTACTTCCCTGACCAGGGATTGAACCCCTGCTCCCTGCAATGGAAGCCGGGAGACTTAACCACTGGACCACCAGGGAAGTCACGAAACTCTGACTTTTGATTAAAGAAAATATAAACGCATTAACCCACATAATACATTACCATCATCAGTTTTTCAGAAATAACCAGATTATTCCAGTTGATTTTTTTTTTTTGTATAAGTTTCAGCCAATAGATAAAGTGAAAATTTCTAAAAATTTAGAATGCAATTTCCCAATATTAAATAACCTGTGTCTAGGATCTAGGAGCACTTACTATATTGTTCAAAACACATTATAAAACACTTGTTTTATAAAATAAACACCCAAAACTCAACTGTCCAGGAACACTGGTTTTTCCTCAAGTAAATCTTCAAACTTTTACAAATGCAAATTTTTAATTAAAACTACCAGTTCTTGGAATTTTCCCATGAAATCAGTGAATATATCTGTTGCTGATCCAAAGGTAGTACCACGATGTATTAACAAAAAGCAGAAATTTTATCTCCACTTCTCCTAACAACAGAGCTCAAATTCTTCTGACTAAAATCCAATTCTTAATTCTTTTACCTGGAAAAAAAAATTTTGCAAGGAAAAAAGCTGCATAAAACATTCATATCTTTAATTATTTAAAAAATTTGCCTTCAAAATCATCACCTTAAATTCTTCAAATTATCAGCTGAAGAAACAAAAAAATATTCTGCCCAATACTCCACTAATTAAATAGGGAGAAATAAGCTGGAAAATTAACGTGATTTGATGAAGGTACTGTAAGTTAAAAACTAAATCTACTTAAAAAAAAAAGTAAATCTAATATTTGTTCTCAAGCTTTTTTCTTTCCCACCACACCGCAGAGTATATGGGATCCTACTTCCCTGACCAGAGATCGAACCTGAACCCCCCGCATTGGAAGCACGGTCCCTGCTCTCAAGCTTTCAACCAATCATTTTCCTGTCTGACTTAGCGGTGACTAAGAAACTTGTAAAGTGAATCAGTTATCTATACTCTAATTTTTTTTTTAATTTTGAAGGCTAAAATGTAAAATAAATTCTACTGTAATATTTCTCATTTCAAAAAGACTGCGTACTTGAAGTCAAGAAATATCAGAAACATAGCTCCTGGAAAAAAAATAACAAGAGTGCTATCTTAGTAAGAATGAGACTATAATTTTTATGTAGAAATCTTTGGGATAAGTTAAAGAATGAAATATCTGGTCTTTGGTAGTGACAATAGTGAACAGAAATAATCTGGAAAACTAATTCTTAAACTTCTGCCATCAGAGCAAAGAAATAAAGAACAAAAATAGCAATTGCATCTCACCAATATATATTTCTGACTGCTTCACATGAAAATTAAAGACATTTAGAATTCAACAAGATCTCAAGGGACTTCCCTGGTGGCACAGTGGTTAAGAATCCGCCTGCCAATGCAGGGGACATGGGTTTAAGCCTTGGTCTGGAAGGATCCCACATGCCGCGAAGCAGCTAAGCCCATGCACCACAACTACTGAGCCTGAGCTCCACAGCCTGAGAGCCACAACTACCGAGCCTGTGTGCCACAACTACTGAAGCCCACGTGCCTAGAAGCCCATGCCCCACAACAAGCTCACCACGAGAGGCCCGCACACTGCAATGAAGAGTAGCCTCTGCTAGACGCAACTAGAGAAAGCCTACACAAAACAAGGAAGACTCAATGCAGCCAACAAATTAATTTTTTTAAAAAGATGTCAAAAAGGCAATGTGTATTTCGGGTAAGTTAACAGATAACTTTAAAAGGTAGCTAAGAAGTGCTTTTGTGATGTGTACTGATACATCATAAAAGGGGCCTTTTGTGACAACTGCCTATAAGGTCAGAGACAAGACTCAGAATCTTCTCCAAACCTCCAACTGAATAACTGATTCTACTATAACAAATGCTAAAGCCAAAGTTCTAAATATCTCTTAAAATCATAAGAACCAAAAACATACCAACTGCATAAGCTCTCCCCTTTTTTTTCAAATAATATTCAAAAAGGTGCACTCATTGCTAGCTAGCAGTTGAGATACTTGTACAAGTATCAAAGGAAATTATTTTCTCACAGACCTAAAGATTCTTTGCATGTTCTCAAAGACCAACCATCTGGAAAAAGACAACGATTTTTAGCAAACTTTCACTTTCAGCTGATTGTGGCTTTTATACCATTTGTGCCACGATCAAAATAGCTTTGCAGCGCAGCATTTCCAGTGATAAATTCAAGTGTAAATCTACTCATTATGTAAGGAAAATGGTCTATTTATATTCAGCCTGAATTTAAAGCCATAGATTATCCATAACCCCATCACACAGGGATAGCTTCTGCTGAGTTCCTGGATATTCTGTCAAGAGTTAATTGCCTTAACTGCTAGAAAATAAAGCTAAAAAATTCTAGGGCAACATTCAATGGCTTTAATACATTTAGAGTGTGCACCCACATTTCAACAGGATTATAAATCACAAGATATATCGTCTCTAGAGTTAAAAGGTTCCTCTACATTCACTTCACATACCGATAAAGCCCCAAAATATTATATGGCCAAGATAGTAAGTTATTAAATGTGCTGACAGGAACAGACACAGAAAGCAACCATCTTATACTTAAGCACCCTGTTCTATCAGACCACTTAGCAATACTGCAAACAGACTAAGATACGCACCTTATGCCAAAGGAACATCACTACCATTGCTACATCTGGTATCTGGCACCTAGACTGCTCATGAACTTTTAGCAGCAGTCACAAAACCCACCACCAATGAACAGTAACAGCATAAAACTTTTATTTAAAAACCCTAATTTCAATCATCTTGTATGAGCAACATGCAGTATCAAAAGAAACAAGTCTAAGACTTTCATGTTAGAATTTCCCAGGCCTGCTTCAAACCTTAATGCTGATATAATCAAGAGAATAAGCATCAACACTTTAGACCTAAAACCAAAAAAATTAAAAATTCAAGGCAGGTGTTTATCATCTCCAACAGATGCTCCAGAATTCACTAAAAATTAATTTCCCTATTGATTACCACCAAACAGCAAGTTGCTACCACAATGACCAACTTTTGGTTTATATGAGCTAATATTACAAATAGAACAAATAATTGTCACCATCTATTCAACATTTACTGTGAACCATGTGTGATCTAATTACCTTATCAACATTATTTTACATAATTCTCATAAACATTGTCAGATTAACCCTATTTTATAGATGAAGACACTGAGGCTCAGATAAGCTAACCTATCCAAGGACACAGCCAGGAAACAGTCAGGAAATAGTCAAACATAAGCCTGGATGGTTCCCAAGCCTGTGCTCTTTTTACTGCAACACACTGATCTCTACCCTTCTATCCTGGACTCTGCTAAATGGGAGATAAAGGATCACTTCTTTCACAATTTACAATATGGCACTATTGTAGATGTCAGACACCCTAAAATGCTCCTGTGTTTTTTTAATCAGAACAAAGGAGAAGACAAATCCTCCCTTCTCCAAAGGTAACCATTGCAGCACTTAACCCAGAGGAGATAACATCTACCATAATTAAGATTAACAAGTCACATTTTATGAAAATTTTTTCCTCTAGAAATGAACTTCCAGTCAGGTCACAAGAAAGGTCTTGAAATTGGTTACAAACCAAAAACTTATCTAGGTGTTCTGGGGTTCATATTCTCTTCTGGCATGACTGGACACATTCAAAAGTAAACAACTTCTAAGGTGTGATCCAGATAATAAATTCCAGAGCTTCCGAAATGATACATCCAACCCTCAAAGTGTTTATGCAAGCAAGTGGTTCCAATTCAACATGGTAAGTCGAATTCCCAGAAAATTCTCCAACTTCAAACAAGTGACTCAATTGAGGTTCCATTCTTTGCCTTCACTCTGTTCTCCTATTGTTAATAGCTATAAAATAGCAAAAGAAATAAGCAGAGAGAAATAGCCCAGACTCATCAAATTAGAGGTTCACTGAGATAAACTAAAATTGAAGACTTTTAAAATGAAAAGTAAACCCTTTGCTATATAGACAAGGGAAAAAACCTTTAAGGGTAAAACTGACTACAGGTGGTGTTGTCTAATGGTTAAAAGCACTAACCATGAGACCAGATAAATCTTATTGCCTTAAACCTTGGTGCCTTAAATCTGCCACATAGCAGCTGTGTAACCTTTGACATGTAACTTAATCTCTTTGAGCCTCAGTCTCCTCAAATGTAAAATAGGAATAATTCTTACTCCAGTAGCGCTGCTATAAAGATTACTTTCGGCCATGTTGAAAAGAGACTGGCACGAAGCAATTAACTGTTGTTAGTATTATTTTACTATCAACTAAAGTCTTTGGCAAAGCTGGAACAAGAATCCAGTTTCTAAAGTCTGGTTCATTGTCTGCCAAGATTATCACAGTCTGTTTTGGCCCCTCATTCCAAAATTCAGAACTGAATTTATCAAACAGTCATCTGTGAACATCTAAGTGGCCTTCAACTACTTCTTAATGTGGCAGTTCAAATACACAAAAGGATACTAAAGGTTCTTCTGCCCATGGCTATGCTATGAGCTAGATGGGTACAACCTTTGATTAGAGACCTTATCTAGTTGGATTTCAGATTCACCATTCATAGCTTGAGAATTCACCTAGGTGACTCTACAATACCTACTCAAACACTCCAGTTCAGTAAGAATCTAACAAAACCAAACCAGGTTCTCACTCAGCAACTAACTTCAGCACTCACAAAATTTTTATTTCCTTCATAGGAAAAAATAGCAAACAAAAAAATTAGATGTTGTCACAAATATGTGGTTCTTTCCCCTAAAAGGCTAAGTTATTGTACTATTACTGGATAACTGAAGTCTATATTCTCTGAAGGTGGGTCTTCTGATCTCTGGGCCATTCATTTAACTGCTCACCACCTATCCGGGTACTAAAATGAGAGAATACTCACCTTCATCTCAAAAATGCCAGATGAATATACTAAAAAACTAAATAGTTATGCCCCCACTGCATCAATTCCAAGAGAGTGGGCCTAAGGATTAACCCTGAAATATTCCAGACCAATGTGGAGTGATGGTAATCTCACAAACTCAAAAACCATGAACAGAGTATGTGTTCAATGATTTGCATACATTTTGGGGAAAGGCTATTTAAATCATGGGTTTAATCAAATTATTGCTTCCTGCTTAGCATATAAAAACAGATGAGGACGAATTTCCCAGAAGATAAAACCAACTGTTTTCTGGGGAAAAGATAATTTCTTCTCACAAGTTGTCATTTAAATGTCTTCATTCCTTTTTTCCTTCTTATAAAAAGAAAAAAAAAAGACTTGTTGCAACCCAACTGTTTTGGCTGTTCTCATCAAAGAGAAGTTGA
Source organism: Hippopotamus amphibius kiboko (assembly GCF_030028045.1). Taxonomy (NCBI): domain Eukaryota; kingdom Metazoa; phylum Chordata; class Mammalia; order Artiodactyla; family Hippopotamidae; genus Hippopotamus; species Hippopotamus amphibius. The sequence goes on along the minus strand of NC_080193.1, from coordinate 3,790,174 downwards.
TACTAGAATAGTCCCACTTCCGCCGATCCAAAGAACAGTACTTGCTGATTCCTATCAAACACTTGAATGAAGCAACTCAATACATTGACTTCAAGGAACTAATTTGCACTTGGTCAGATAAATTTTGATCCAATAATGGAAGATCATATTCTTCTGGATTAGCAACAAACATTTCACTGATCTCAGTTCCTCCACAGAGTTCAAGACTCATCCAGTGACACATTCCAAAAAGTAAGAATGCAAAATTTTCTGGGAAAAGGATTTCCATAGTAATATCAAGCAATGAGTTATCAATGACCTCAGTGACACCTATAGGATACTTACGAATTTGTGTGTAGATATTCAAAGGTTAGCTGAGCACGATTCAGACTGCTGTAATTTGTGAAAGCCATGAGTGCGGTGAGGTCTCCAGTTCTTCACCCACTAACTGGGAACTATACGCTTACAATGTAACAGATTTTTCAGGATTCCTTCCGGTAGAGATTTGGTAAATCTATTCTCCTTAAACAAGGTTATCTAGCATCTATCCAAAATATATTCCAAAAGATGTCTGAAACAAAAACTGGTTTTTCCTTTTTTTTTAATCTTCTCAATGACTTTGATGTAATGTTTTCGAAAGAATTATGTCATAAATCTGTAGTCTTAAGCAGCTTCAGCGTTAATTTGCGATAGTTCACTCAGTGGAATGTGGTTGGTCCTAAAGTAGGTGGTACTGGAGTTGGCGATTTAATTACTGTTTCATCTTCATGCTCTTGGATCCTCTTTTCTGTTCCTCTAAATTTCCTGTGAGGAAATTTACCAATCCGGAAACCTACCAAACCGGAAATTTAGCAACTTCAGTCATAAAATTGGACAACCACCCACGTCTTCGCCATCAATGATCCCAGGATCCTTAAATAAGCCCCAGACTGGCAACCACGATGTTGAAGAAGTGCATATGGCGTCAGTTCCGGCTTCACCACCTCCCAACTGAAAGATTTCCTAAAAGCGCTGAAGACCGATTTCTGTTTTCAAACCCGGGACCAAACCTAACTTGCTGTGCGCCCCAACTTCCTCCGGGTAGTGGGTGAAATTACCTCACAATGACCCACTAAGTCGCCACTGAACTGACCCGCCCAAATTAACACAGGCGGGCTGCGCCCCTCCCCCACTTCCCTCAGACAACAGCCTCAGCCTCTCAGGGCCCTCGCTGGGCCTCGGTTCCGTGGTCTCCTCCTCACGGAGAGAAGTTAGTCCCAGCTTTCAAGGCCTGGAACGAGGGCAGTGGCGAGCGCACCACCCGACCGGGCGTTGCCCGGCGCTCACAGCTGCCTTTGTCCCTCCCCACGGAATTGGAACCCAACAACCGCAGCGCGCTCTTGGAACCATGTGCTGCCGCCGCCTCCGCCGCTGCCTCCGCCGCCGCCGCCGCCGCCGCCGCGAGACCAGCAGCCCGCGCGCCGAGCTGGATGAGATGGTGACCGGACTTAGTACCACAAAATTCGGCGTTTAGGGCTGCTCCGCCGCCACCGCCGCTGCCGCCACTGCCACCTTGGCCACCGCTTTGTCTCCGCCAGTGCACACAATCCGCACCGCCTCGCGCACTCCCCGACGCCCCAGGCCCCCGAGGCCTCTGTGGAGCATTTGGCCAATCACAGAGCCGCAACTCCTCCCGCCCCCGCCCTCATGCGACGCCTCCTGATTGGTGGGTAGCGTGTCTCCACGTGACCGGATTTTGTTAGCGGGGCCCTCCCCCATCACGTGAGTGCGCGCGCCTCTCTTCCTGCTTTCCTGACCCGCTCCGCCATTTAAAGAAACAGTACCGGGGGCGGGCCGAGCGACGCAGCCGGGACGGCAGCTGCGGCGCGGACCGGAGGAGCCATCTTGTCTCGTCGCCGGGGAGTCAGGCCCCTAACTCGAAGAAGCCCTGGCGCGCCCTCCCCCCCTCCCCGGTCTGGTAGGGCGAAGGAGCGGGCGCGCGGTCGATCGAGCGATCGGTTGGCGGCTCTTTCTCCTGCTCTGGCATCCAGCTCTTGGGGCGCAGGCCCGGCCGCCGCGGCGCGCGCCCGGTGGCCGTTGGCGCTCGCGCCGCGTCTTTCTTCTCGTACGCAGAACTCGGGCGGCGGCCTATGCGTTTGCGATTCGACGAGGAGTCGTCCGGGTGGTCGGCGGCGGCGGGCAGCTGCTCCGCCCCGCTCCCGGGGAGGCGGCGGCGGCGGCGGGATTTGGCGCGGCCGGGGAAGCTGGGGTGGCCGGGGCCGGCCTGGAGGCCTGGCGCCACCCTTCGGGGCCTGCAAGGACCCAGTTGGGGGGGCAGGAGGGGGCCGGGGGATGGTTGGTGGTGGGCTTTCTACTTTGCCTTTTCCTCCTTATGCCGCCTTAGTGAGGGGCGGGAGCTCTGGCGGCATCTCCGGGGTGGAGAAACAAGCTCCGGAGTCGGAAGAGCTGGGTTTGCTTCCGGGCCTAGCCACCAGCTGGCCGAGTGACTTTAGGCAAGTCACTCTGTAATTTGTCTGCGCCTCAGTTTCCTCCTCTGTCAACGTTTGTGGGATTGAAAGCGCTTTGTAAACTATAAAGCGTCGGTGAATGTAAGGGATGATTATTGTTCGTAAGGGTTGGCCTTTTTTTTTTTTTTTTTTTTTGAGTTGTAAGAAAACTTTGCAATTGCCCAGTCCTTGGATTTGAACCTGGGAACCTTGGATTGGAGTTGGATATTCCCAAACTCCCTGAAATTGTGTGCAAAAATTAGTGGGAATGTCCATTTTAGGGGAATGAGGATCTATCGCCAGCAAGTTTTCAGTGGGGGCTGTGACCCAGAAGAGTTAAGAACCACAATTCCTTTGCCACAAGGAGGAAACTGAGGCCTAGATGTCATTTGGGACCCGTTACAACCAATTTGAAGCCCCTGTTGAATCCCTGGGATATGTGAGCTGTTCTATGCATAGTGGATATTCGGGGTAACAACACTCCACTGCTTGGCTTCTATTGTGAGTCTTTTCACCATGGGTTGCCTGAAGGGTGGCTGACGCATATGGTACAGAGGCACCCAATATAAAGCAGCTAAAACTAGGAGTGGATGTGTTTTCTGGTATTAAGAAGCCTATTTAATCTTTGGCCCAACAACTTTTTGTTTTCTGGTGCCTGACTACGTTTCTGACTGTTTCATTGACCATTCTCCATGACCATGGTTGCCATACATTTCTTGCTCCTATTTTATATTCTTAGTGTGTGTGGTTGGTAGTGAGCAGGCTTACTTTTAAATGGTGCTGCCAAGTCCAGCTAATTAATGGTGCAGGTGGATTTTTAGCAAGCTGGCTCACTGGAACAGACTGAACCATGCATGGAATTCCTGAAGATGTTTGGGGGTTTGTCTTTATTAATTGAAGGTTAACATTCTCTGAAAAGTTTTGTTAGAACTTCTGCTGAACCTCAAAATCAGTAGATTGAAAGTGTTTCAAACCTTGACTCTTTCTTGGCCTGCCTTGTGTTTTCTTTGCTTGCAAGTGTGTTACTAAGATGGCCAAAATGCCAGTTTTTGCTTGTTAATTGTCAGCTGCTTTTATCAAATTCCAGGCCATTATCCAGCAAACACTATAGAAATGTTTGAACACTTGGATTTCAAACATTTTCATTTCGTGGAGTGGTGCTTACCAGTGGTACAGCTCTAAGCAAGCAAACGCAAACACACTTAAGTGTTTTGTCTGTTAGTTGTTAGCCGGTTCTGCTATTTCATACAAATGTCTGGGAAAAAATCCATTGACTATTCCCTTTACCTAGAGGGCAGAGACAAATGATCTCAATTCCAGAGAAACGACTGTTTTGGAGAAAAATGTGTTGGTCTTTTAGCTCTTTTGTAATTAAATCTGGATGTACCTCAAGAGAATCTTAAGACTGTGGTGATAAGATGCTTTCCTCAGGAGAAGGAGGAAAAAAACAACTGGAACTCAAAGCTTGAAATTATGTGACAAAACATGAGCTGTCCGGGATAGGAGGTTGAAAGGTTTTCACTACAGTGTTCTGCTCTTGCTGGAACAGATGTCTTTCAATATAGTCACGATGTGGACTCCAGATTCTCAAGAACTGGATCTGGGACCTGGAAGAGATTATCGAGGTGTGACAGGAACTCGGGAGCTGGATTTTTTTATTTTTGAATTTGGGGACTGTTGTCTTTACTTTGAGAAAAGAGACAATGACTGAGCAAGCACTGCCACCAGCACTGTTGCTGGGAATTCGGAGACCTGAGTTTTCGCCAAACCCTCAGTGCAAACTCTGGCCATGCTCCATCCAAAGTGAACTACGGTACTTGCCATTTTCCAAAATGCCTTATTCTTTACCATCTCTGTGCTTTTTTTGTGCTCTCTTCTCTACCCTGGATTGCCTTCCTCTGCTTCTTCACCTATCAAAACTCAGCCATTTCCTCAATATCCAACACAGATGCTCTCTCCTTCATGAATCTCCTAACTTTAGCCAGAAATTATCTTTTTCAAGTTTTAAAATGTGTTGTTATGTATCTTTTATCTATCTTTGTATACAGTAGCTTGTATTTTTTTGCATGCATTAGCTCTCTTTCCAGATAGCAGGTCCCTTGAAAGCAAGGGCCTTGTCTTGGGAATCTTTTCCCCAGACATATTACCACATATGATGAAGCATTCATAGAAAGAAGGAATTTAGAGAACAGGCTGTCTCAGAATAAGCACTCAATAAATGTTTGCTTAGTTGCCGTGTGATAAGCTAATTACTCCTGATTAGGGAAAAAGTCACTGGTTATGGGCCATGTTTCTTCCTTTATTTCATGCTTTATAAAGAGAAACTGCTGTGTTGCTTAGGGTATTACAGAGGGGTGCCAGGGCCTTATTCCCTGCATACCTTATTTCTCTCCCACTCAAGATGGAATCTTATTAAAACGAAAGTTAAGAATAGCTTTTACAAATACAAGATCATGAGACAGTTTGTGGAAGGCAATGGAAAAGGAAGAACAACAGTATCTCCTTTGCTTTGGTTTTGGTATATAAATTTAAATCCAGTTCTCATACCAGCTGTGGAGCCACTTCTTTCTCCTCCACCAACCACTGCCCAGCAACCGGAATACAATCAAATTACTCCCCCAAAGTATGAGACTTGGGTCAGTTCCTATCTGTTGCTTCCCTAAGACAGTTTATCCTCAAGAGTCAGGAAACAGTCTTTGCCAGAAAACTCTTTCTGTTCTTATCATCACTGATCATTAATCATAAGGCTTTTTTCCCCCTATTTATCATCTGTCAGCTTCTAAGCCAGGCTTGTCAAGAATTAGTATCCATCAGGCAGCTGATGTGCTAACAGCAGCCTCATCCCAGTGTTAGAGTCCTGTGTTTGTAATTCCAAGCATTTGTTATCTTATGTTTTGTCCCTCTCCCCTCCAGTCCTGTGCCTCCTGGTTGCCGAGTGTTCACCTGGACCTTCTGACCACCTTTGTGCTGTTCCATCAGCCTACAGATCTGGTACCTGGATTTTTGCCCATGGTGATTCTACCACCTTACTACTGAAGAAGACATCATTCCAGTGGACCACTGTGACCCAGGAGGCATCCAGCGAATCATCATGATGTGGCCTTCACCTCCACTCCTGTCCTGTTCTACCCAGATTCAACACAGCCCTTTGTAGTGAAGTCAAACTCCTCAAGCCAAATAGCTAAAGCTGTTTTACCACAACAAAGGCTCAGTTTGTTCCATGAGTGTGCATTTCGTTTCTTCAGTTAAAGGCTTCAGAGACACTTAATAATTTGGACCAGGGGATTTTTAGTTATCAGCACTGTCTGAAGAATGGCAACATCTTTTTGAGAACCGCATTGGACCATGCCCCACTATCTTAAATGATTGAAATTCAGGACGTATAAACTGGACCCCATTTTTTTTCCATTTCAAATCTGTAGTAGCCTACTGATTGAGCAAGCAGATATTCTGACCCATTGGGATTAAAACAAAGGCACAGTGAACTCACAGCATCTTCTTTGGGATTACTCAGGAACCAGAACTTTTCACACAAATGTAAGAAATTCTACCAAGGAATCCCTTTACTTAACAGCATGTCACAAAGCTCCAGTCAGATTCCAGAAAAGGCCTCTTGATACATCCAGGTAGAACCTTTATGGTAATCCCTTATGTTTATATAGCACTTTACAGTTTCAAAGCACTTTTATATGCATTAATCTCAATTATCAACACCAATTATAATCCCTTTTTGCAAGCAAGGAAATGGAAATTTAAAAGGTGGTCCAAGGTGACACAGCTACAAAGTGGTAGAGAGGCCAGACCTTCTGACTCCCAGTCCAGTTCTCTCCTTGGAATTAATTTAGCCTCTATTTTACCCACAGTGTTAAAATAACTGGAGATTGGGAACCCCAGAAAAGTTTCCAACTTCCTGATCTGGTGTCCTGAATTAGTCAGGATGTCATACATGTAATCTTGTGATAGCTGTACCTAGACTAGAATTCCATGACAGTGTCTCCGAGGTTTAGAGGTTTATCAGTAGACTGTCTCCGTGGTGGTAGATTGTCCCGTCAACAAGACAGATGTTCATCTGACAACAAGATTACCTATTATGAAACACAAAGCTACTTTTAGATCTTTCATCCATCTTCATGGTTTTCCCAAAGATGGCCTCATTGATTGGGGATCCCTGTTCGTATCATGTGTTTTGTTTTGTTTAATTCTTACTAATATTCCTGGACACCAAGATCTTATCTGTGGTTCTCTATCTCCAAACTAATATTTATGTAGAATGAGCCATCAATTTTTTTTGAGCAGTACTGTTCACATATATGTGTGTGTGTATGTATATATTTGATATACACATATAATATATATCATAGAGCTTCTGTAGTCCAGCAAGGTGGTAAAATACTGTAAAATGTGTCCCCTTCCCTGATTCATGATGCAGTGTAGTATATTAAAGGATCTCAGAAGGCTTGCATAAAGAGCTTCATTTAGCTGTTTGGTCCAGTGTGTCCTACACGTACTCAAACACAGAATGTTATTTTTGCAGCATTCCTTTTAATGGAATGGGAAACTGCTTTTGAGCAGTATAGCCAGTGCTTCCTGATTGACAACAGATTGCCCTGCAGACCCAGGAATAAACAGCATCTTTGAAACGCCCCCCTTTTTCTTACCTTGTCCATAACTACTTGAATTAGTATGTCTTCATCATCTGAGAGCCCCACACCTTGACAGTTAGCTTTATTTTCTGTCAGTGAAACCTCTCGAAGATTTGTGGGGATACACAGGAAGGGGAATGGGGGGGAGTTAATTCTGCCACAAAATAAGGTGAATTCTATGATATTTAGCAGTATACTTCTCTGTCCGTAGAATTGTGCTGTAAGTCTAGTTTAAGGGAATTGTATCTCAGGTGGGTGAGGAGCCTGGGAAGGGAAGGGAGGAGGTAAAGAATAAAAGGGGGAGGAGGGGTGAGAAGGAGATGTTTTCTTAGGATTTGAGTTGTGGCCCATTGAGATCTTATTAATACTTGAAGTCATCCAGCCAGGGACTTCTTGAAATAATATTTACAAAGAAATGAATGCATTTTGCAGCTGTATGCTGACTGTAAAACCCCAGCGCTATTGTCACTTAAAACCAATAGGCTTGTTCTCTGATAGTCACTTACAAGCCCAATTTCAGGCAATCTGAATTTGTAACAGACTTGAATGTTAACTTCATTTTGTAATGTGGCCCACATTAGGGAAAGAATAAATAGGAAAACACCTTGGCTTGCCACAGGCTTTGCTCACACAGTTTCTGGTTTCTGTGACCTATTTTTTGTATTTCAGCATTTTGTGAACAACTTATTCTTAGATCATTGGTTTTCCAAAGGCTTTGTGGCCATGAAGCCCTTTGAATGAAAACTTTATGGAAGCCTAGAGTAAAAGTGAAGCTGCTCTGGAGGAAGCAGAAGTGGGGGGCCTGAAACCTGCCACAAGCATCTTACTTTTCCACCATGGTGACACCTAAGGAGACTTCTTTACAACAACTAGAATTCTTCAGAGCACAGTTTGAAAACCACTGCCCTAGACAACAATGTGTTTGACCTGAATGGCATTCTATTCTACACCTCTACCCAACACAGTCCATGTTCAGTTGATGCTGAACATTCTTAGGAATACTTACTGTGGGCAAACTCAGAAAAGTACAAGAAGATGGGCATATCTTTGCCCCCCAGAGTAGTCACATGGGCTGAAAGTGGTATCAAATGGACCTAGAGTAATAGCCCTCTACCCACAGATGGACTTCCAGTGATTCCTGGAAGCCAGAGAGCAATTCATACATACTCTACACTGACAAACCCCCTTACCCAGCTTCTTTCACAAACACCAGACGCTCTAATGGTACTTGAAATACATGACCTTGACGTCTTGATCCTCCTTGGATACATGAATCACCGGGTATTGAAGCTGATGTTGAAGTTGATGCCTCCTTAAGGCCATATTAGACCAGCTGTACATTGGACCTCCCATCCTCAGCTATGGTACTCTACTTCATATGCAAGGGAAGACCATGAACTATGAAAGCAGAATTCAAAGACTGGCAACATTATCTAAAGGGTACCTGGTTATTATTCATCTTCTCAAACTCACTATCACTCAACCAGTGGCAATTAAACACTACTCCTTGGTTTTTATTGCTGTTTCCAGGATAAATGAGCTAATAACCTTTGAAAAATCGCTAAAACAATTCCTCCATCACTGGCATATCTGCCTATTCTGCTCCAAAATTATAAATACTTCTCAGCTCTAACTACGTGTAATACCTGACCCACAAGAGACAGTCTCTGAACATCCTTTCTCGTGTGTGAGATTTAAAACGTGGCCATTTCGAAAATTTTCTTCCAGCCAATGAGAGATTTTAAAATGGGTCTTTTGATGTCTGGTACCATCAGCTGTTGATGTTGATGATATTTGGAGGTAGGCCTTTTGACCAGGCTTTGATGGCTTACTTGGTGGGCATCTCAAATTGCATATCATCTACCTTTTTGCTGGAAATGTAGACTGACTGGAAAGGAAATCTACAAAGCTTGCAGCTAAAGATTTTATCAGTAGACTCAAGAGCTTCCTGCCGCTTCTTCCTAATGTCACAAGACCACAGTCCCCTGTCCTTGTGGATGTTTTCATGGAATTTCATCTGCCTCAATACTGTTGTTTTACACTGAATCAGAGTGTCTGACTTCATTCCTTGTCGTGAAATACTCTCAGGCATTAAGACAACTTATCTGTTCAGGAGGGATTTGATTCATGAACTCCCAGACCAGATCATGTAGAACAAGTAGACTTTGATTTGTACCATGAGAAAAATCTCATTTCTTTACTTCAGAATTGACTGAAGGGCCAGCTGTCCTCAACTACTTTAACGAATGCACTGGTTAAATGTTGGAAGTGTTTATATCTTTGTCTCTTATCCTCTAGACTAACCATGATTATATGACTCGGTCTACAAATCATCAAACAAGGCCTAAGTCTGGTTACTCTACACTGCTCACCCTCAACAAATAAAATCTGATGAGTAGCCTGGTTGTATATACAATTATTACTTGTAAAGAAGAAATTATCTACAAGCTCAGTTTTTCTACTGCCTTCAAAATGTCAGCTCAATTTTTGTTTTCTCCTGTACTTGACCGAAAAAGACATTGATCTACACTGCCAGTCATCCCTTTAATCCTGTCAAAATGAGGGACCTAAGGTAAAGATGATCATCTGTTCAAGAGTCTAATGTACACTGTGTATAAGATTGTGGAAAAAGCCTGAAACTCAAACCTAGTATCTTACTATCTCCATGCCTCAGACCTCATCTTTCAGCAGTACCATTCAGCCAATCTGAGGCCTTGACTTGTTGATAAGATGATTCTCAGAGATGGGCTGAGTTACAGAAGATGGAGACTTAATTACCAAAGAAAGTAGGGCCAACCTTGATGAACCTGGCTCTCCCAACCCTGTCACTCCCAGATGTAGCATAGACTCCTAAACAGAACCTCAAGTCTGGATTAAGGAGATGGCCTCCTGAGCTGAAAGTTCTTGGGCAGATGAGTAGGAAAATGAAAGTTGCTGTACCTGACTGGCCCCTTAAGATCAGAAAATTGTATCCAGAGTAAACCCTGTGAATTAACCCTGGAGTACTCAGGGTTAAAACTAATTGACAGAGCTTCAATATTAAATTGCCTGTTACTCCAGATCGTAGCCTGGCTATTGATATGGCTGGCCCTGCTAAAGCTACTTTACTTACTTGTCTATTTACCTGACTCTGCCCTTGCCTGACTTTTTGCTGCAATTAGACTGGCTGTCCTTGAGAAGACTACAGCTGATCTTGGTCTATCTTATACCCAGTTCCACCAAGGGGTTTTGAACAGAAGCAACCTGCACCTCACCCACAAGACTTAATGTTCAGAACAGGAAGGACCATGCTGTATACTCCTTGACCAGCAGCTTTTTTGTTTGTTTGTTTTTTAAACTACAGAGTAAGCCTCTATGCCTATGTATATTAGGTCATTTTCAGCACTTGGGACCCTTTCTACCAGATCTGAAGGAGTAGAGCAGATTGAGATCACTGTCCATTCCTCTCTTCTACAGTAATACAGAGATGAATCTGATTTACCAGTACTCACAGAAATGTACCAGTTCAACTTGGCAAAAGACTTAAAGGAACATAAGGAAACTTCTCCACTGAACTTAAAATTTACCACTGATTTGAGCATCACAGTACTATTTGCCAGTGGGAGGCTGGTTGTCCTGCTTCATGTCAGCAAGACAGTTGGGCTCTCAGACCCATGACCACCAAGTACTTACGTTGAAACTCTATATCATCCAGAGTATGCTATTGGACGTGATTATTCCATTCAAATGGATTACAAGCCTCCTGAGTAGAAGACAAACTTACTCCTCATGATTTTTTCCAGAATACTTTTATTGTCAAGGAAGGAACAATGCCAGCTATTACCATTCAACTTTATGAGCAGAGATGAAACTTTTTCAGTATCTGGACTTACCATTGACATCAGTTGTTTTGGACTGACCAGCATCCATTCCATTCTTTTGTAACAACTCCCTGATGTTTCTTGGAACCTCCTCTCCCTCTTTTCAGTCCACGTGGTTCAGTCTGAACTAATCTTAGGTTTCATGGGTGGACATGTAAATCAGACCTGATCAATCAGCACAGTCCATCTCCTTGACCATAGTGATTGGTGCAGGAACGGTCATGTGATTCAAGTTGACCCAGTGATACTCAACCCTAAGAGTTTTAGTGAACTGTGGAGGAGAAGCTCAGAAGCTCTACTGAGTTTGCTTAGTTCTGTAGGATGAAAAGCTCAAACCAACAGGGCCCACCATATCAGATGAGCCAGTCAAAGAATGAAGCCAGTACAGAGGAAAGCAGAGCCAAATGATGGAGAGACTTGAGTCCTGATGACAATGTTTGTGCCCCTGGATCCAACCGTGCCTGAAGCTAGTATATCCCCTGGACTTTTCAGTTATGTGAACCAATAAATACCCTTTGCTTAAGTTATTTTGAGTTGGGTTTCTGTTACTTGAAATTGAGTCATAATATATTATCTACTAATATCAGGATTTGACAGATCCAGATATTAAACTAGAGGTCAAGGCCACACTGAAATTATTTTCCAGCCCAGAGGATAAAATGGAACAGGAACTTACGATATTTAAGTTACTACAGAAACATTAAAAGTAATTACATGGTAGAAAAATACAGAAAAAACCTAAATGTTTATCAGCAAAGAATTGGTTATATAACATATGCTTCAACCATATTAAAAAAAATCTACGTGTCTGTTAAAATGAATAAAAATACATTTATTGTGTATGGGCATGGAAAAATGGCCATGATTTATTAAGTGAAACAAACCATTGCTAGAAAAATGTGTAGGATGAACTCATTTAAAAATTTATGTGTTTACATTCATAATGCATAGAAAAACCTATTAATGGCTTTCTTTGAACAGTGTAGATTACATGAGACTTTCAACTTTATATATTTCTGTATTTGAATATTTTACACTACTCACATTACTTTTAAACTTTATTTTAAAATAAAGAATTTTTTAAACTAAATTTAGTGCTTACTGTTTGACCTTGGCAAGTTACTTAAAACTGAGCCTGTTTTGTCAAATAATTTAAAAGACCTGCCTTTATATTAGTGAATATTTAGATAAATATATTCATCCGTTACTCAAACTGATAGACTTGCATCTTTCAGAGCTCAGTAATTGTTCCTTAATTTTTAATGTCTGAGTGTGTTTGGCTTATGAACTTTATAGTTTCAGTGTTCATGAAAGATGATTCCAGTTCTCAGCCAACAATCTGTTTAAGACCTCTATCGCAGTGTTCACGCTAGGCAGAGAGAAGGAAAAAGTCTCATTTTCTTTGAAATCTTTGAGTATTCTGATCTCACTGCAGTCAAGGTCAATAATGGCCTTTTATTGCTAAGTCCACTACATAAACATCTGAACTTTCAGCAGGACAAGCAACTCCCACCAGTATCTTGACACACTCCTCAAGTGTCATTTTCTTCCTGCCTTCCTGGCTATTGCTAGGTTCAATTCTTCTCATCATTTAAATATTGGTATAGAAGACATCCATTGATTTTTGTCTCCCTGCCAAATCATTTCCCCTTTTTTAGTGACAGATTCCCACTTTTCCTTTGGAATGCTACTCCTTCCCATTCTGTGGGGATGCTGTAGATGACAGTATCCTTGCATCATGCCCCCTGGCTGACTGAGGTTGGATTGTGTGATCCAAGCTTGTACAATCTAAATTCCCCTTCCACCAGGACTTTGTGTCTTAAGAGAGGTGACACAGTTATAGGAGCCGAGTCCTGATGGTGGTATCCCAAGGAAAGCATATAAGAGTTCATGTGAAGACATCCCCAAGGTGCCCTAGTTTCTACTGTCAATGCCTGGTTATCCAGATTTTCCTCTGTTTCTCAGACCACCATATATCTTCGTTGTGTTCCCTTTTTGTCAGCCAAAGTGGGTTTCTGTTGCTTGCAACCAAAAGACTGAATGATTACAGAAATTGATAACAGTTAAATAGTAGGCTTCAAACCCTCAGGAAGATGGGGGATCTGGAATTGATTATTGCACTGAGACTGAATTAAGGGGAGCAGGGACATTTGTTCTGTGTGCTGGGGTGGGGGTGCGAGGACAAATTCACAATGGCAAAACAGCTAGTAAAGATATTTCCCCTTGTCACTTGGAATCACATACCTATTGAGGCAACATTTGGATAACCAGGTAGCTGTTGACAATAGGACAATTTGAAGTGGATGAGGAAGGCCAGGACCATTGAGTTAGGAGTGTCTAATTATAAACTATTGCAACAGAACTTGGAGATTGATTCTACAAGTTGCAGAATTACAATGCTGATTGAATTAGCAGCATTACTGTGATCTTTTGTGAAAATTAAGGCAATTGGAAAAGAAACACTTATGGAGTACTGGTATCTGGGAAGATTCAAAAGACCTGGAAAACTTCAACCCCCATATACCTTAGGAACAAAAATTTAGATCCTCCCATTAGTCAAAAACCCTTGGCTAAAGAAAAAATATAGTGTATAGTGAAGGAGGAAGAGAGAAGCACAGTTGGCTGTCTATAACCACAGGTTCTGCACCTGGATTCCACCAACATGGATCAAAATCCACAGCTCAAATCTGGGGATGTGGAACCCATGGATACAGAGAGCCAACGGTAGTGTGCCGTTTTATATAAGGGACTTGAGCATCCACAGATTTTGGTATCCACTGGGGTCCTGGAACCAGTCCCCCATGCATTCCAAGGGACAACTACCAGCTCCAGCCCTGTGACTTATGGAAATAAGATCTATATAACCTCTATCCGTATTTCCTAGCTTTCCTTTTTATCCCTCTCCTCTCTCCCATTTCAGTACTTTGCCCCTCAGACTTCCTGGCTGAAGTTTGAGCATGATCCCAGTTAGCCCAGTCAGACTTGCTCCCCATTGGAACTGAGCTATTCTGCTAGTGGTGTCCCCAAACTAATATATATGGGTGTGTTTGTTGGTAAATCCATAAATTGTAGATTGTCAAGATGGGATTAAGATCTAGAGGAGAATGACTATCACCCAGAAATCTAGACTTGATACTGGATGTGATAACAAAATTATTTTAGGTTATCTCCACCTGGGGAGAAGATGAATTATATTCTACAGTATGTTGAATGGAGGCATTTATAAAATTGTTCCTAAAGAATGCATGTACTGTGCAGCCAAGGGATAGAACAGTAGACAGCTGCATTTGCCTACTTGGTGTATTTTTCCCTCTTTTTTGAGAACAGCACCTCACCTTTGTTTTGGCAAGCTAGCCTTCTCCCATGCTGCCAGAAGGTAATACGTAAGAGGAATGTAAGTTCCTGTTACTGAGATTTCCTCAGTTGCTCAGGTTCCTGATTTTCTTGAATGTTAAGCTTCTCTGATTTTTGTGAACTTCCTCACATCCTTGCAATAAATTACATTTCCTGGGCAGGCTGTTACATATGGCTGCACAAGATATCCCCTGTACAACCATATGCAGAGGCCCAGTAGCCAGAGTTGTTTCTCTTTTTTTTGCTTACAGTCATAGCACCCCAACTGAATCAGTGTCCCTCCTATGTCTTAGGCCTTCTTGCCCTATAGATGCTCTGAAAAATCTCATCCAGTTCCATGGCTTTGTGGTTTCCAACTGTATGTTGATAACTTCCAGATTCCCAGGCATATTTCTTGAGCTCCAGTCGTGAATGACCACCTGTCATCTGGATATCCCTCCACGTAATTAACACACAGATACCTTACACTAACCCCACCATTTTCCCCTCAAAATCTGCTCTTCCACTGTTTCCTTTTCTTGATAAATGGCACCATCCTCCACCCTGTTTCTCAAACCAGAACGTGGGTTATTCTTGACACTTCCCTCTCTTCTCTCTCACCCCAGACATCCCTATCAGCCATTAAATTCTCTGGGTGTGTCATGTAAATATACCCCAAAGCCATCTCCACTTCCATCACCCTTGTCCAAGGGAACAGTAGTCGTTGCTAGGACTTGTGTGATGCCCTTCTAGTGGTGTTTCTGCCTCCACTGTTGTCCTACTTCAGTCTGTTCTTTGCAAAGCTGATTGTGTCACTCCTCTACCTAAAATCTTTTCATTGTTCCACCATTATTTCAGAATGAAACCTAAACTTTTATTACAAAACTTCATCCATGTTTACAAGGCTTTTCGTTATTTTACTCCTCAACTTTATAACTTCATTATCTTTCACCATGTTAAACAGGTAACAGCCAATTCTGTATGTTGGAGTTTCCTGTAATATTTCACGTGAGAAAAGAGAAGGGGAAGAGTCCATTAAGAGAAAAAAATCAAAACCCACTAATATTCAGAACTACTCAATTAATTACTTACTGCTATAAATACTATATTTTCTTCCAAATTTCTGTTTGCATGAAGTTCCTAAATTAAATCTGATAGCTGTAACTACTTCATAAACAGAGCTCCAGTAAGGTGCCTAGAGAACAACCAAATCCCTACCTCACATCATACACACAAAAATACCAGAAGGACTACAAGTTTAAATGTTAAAATGAAATACTGGAAGAATTTTTAGGAGACCATTTTTATAATCTTTTGGTGGGAGATCATAAGCAGAACAGGAAACCTAGAAACCCTAAAGGAAATTACAGACATTTTTGACTACATAAACAGAAATTTTGGGAAAACAAATCTTGCTTCTGTAAAAGATGTGTGATAGATTGGGAAAATATTTCCAATATAAGTGACAGATTGAGATTAATACAGCTACTATACAAAGAGTTCCCACAAAGTGATCACTACAAAACAATCACAGCAGTAGAGAACACCCAATAGGTAACTCAAGAAATCTAAAAGGTCAACACTAATAGTCACTAACCATTTATGTAATACTTGCTATGTGCTAGATAGAGTTTTGGGTACTTTACAAGTATTATCTCTTAATCATCACAACTAACCCTATGAAATAGATAATATCCCTGTTTTTCAGCTAAGGAAACAGGCTCAGAGGAATGAAGTAACTTGCCCAAGTCAGACAATAGGTGGTCACACATCTTGAGCTAGGGTACAAACTCAGGTGGAATGACTCCAGTGTCTTTAAACCATTATGCTTTTCTGCATTTCAACAAGCATATGAAAGAAGATCAAGTATACATGTGGTCAGTAAGATGTAAATCAAAGCAACAAGATACCATTGGTCAACTATCAATCAGATGGCAATGAACCTATCAATCAGAAGAGCAATGACCTTTGGTACTGGCAAGAATTAGGGCAGATGAAAACTTTCATACATTGTGGGTGGGAGTGTGGATTGTTCCAATCCTTTTTTGAAGGTAATCTGGCCATATTGTTTAAAAATTTTAAATGTACCTTTTAATCCAACAGTCCTACTTAAAAGACCCCATCTCAAAGAACTGAGAGCACTGAGATATAAGGACATCAGTACAAGAGGTTTACTGCAGCATGGCCTGTGGTCACAGAAAAATGGAAATGACTTTCAGAGCCCATTGAAGGGAATGATCGAATCATTTATAGAACAGCTGTACTCTGGAGCATTATGCAACTGTTAAAAAGAACGCGTCAGATCTCTAGGTCTTAACTTGTGGCATGTCCATGATGTATCTCTTAAGCAAGAAGAAATTTTCCAAGTAATATATATCATGAGAACCCATTTTTGTTAAAACCTACAAATGTGTCTAAATAAATGATCATGAAAGAAAGGTGGAAGGACATGGAGCATGCTGTGATAGTTTAAAATGAGGGGTTTGGAGAAAATTAGTACTTTATGCATATTGGCATTGTTTCACTACTTATGGGGAACACATGCTTTTTTTTTAAGAGAAAGCATACTCATTTCTAAGAAAAATTATAATTTTAAGAAGAAGCAATTAAATTGCAACTGGATGTTTTCAAATTAGAATATGCCAATAGAAGAGTGATGACCAAAAAGAAGGCAACAAAGAATAACAATTGCTTACGTCTTACATATTTAGGGTTGCCTTTGGAAGGTGCTTGGGTTCCAGGTGACTGGTCTTCAACCATTGGTTAGGCCACTCTCTGTAGCAGAGAAGGGGTTGTCTGTTAGGGTGCCCTTCT
Organism: Hippopotamus amphibius kiboko; assembly: GCF_030028045.1. Taxonomy (NCBI): domain Eukaryota; kingdom Metazoa; phylum Chordata; class Mammalia; order Artiodactyla; family Hippopotamidae; genus Hippopotamus; species Hippopotamus amphibius. Next base: position 3,773,059 of record NC_080193.1, on the reverse strand, counting down.
GACACAGAGACCTGTGGTCTCCCTATATCTGTTCTTCCCAAAAGAAATACCACATTTCCCAGCCTCCCTCGGAGACAGGTATAACTCGCTGACTTAAATTTTTGATAGTGGGGCATGAGCAACTTCTGGGATTGTCCTTGAAAGCGTGTGTGCCCGTTCTCCTCCTTCCATTCTGCTGACTAGAATGTGGGCTCGACAGCTGGAACTTGAACATACCACTTGGACCATGAAGGAGAAGGAGCTGTGTGTGAATGGTGATGGAGCCACAAGTGAGAAGGAGCCTGGGTGCATGATGAACGTGGAGCCACCATACCAGGCCTGACCTGTTTACCTCTGGGCTTGCTCTACTGGATGAATAGACTTCTGTCCTCTTTATATAATTGGTATTTAAGGTTTTCTCTTTCTTGCAGCTGAACTTATTTGCCGACAAATAGTTTGAAGGAAGTATTTTCTTAGCAACATGTAATTCCATTTGTTCTAATTTTATACTACTGAAGCAACCTGCCCCTAGCTGGACTCACTGACAGGAGGGCAGTGCCCTAGGTGGGTGTCTGGTTGGGTCATGAACCAGGCATATATCTCCCATGAGAAATTAATAAGTTGGCCCCTTGCTTTCTTAGCTAAGTGCCCCTTCTTTATGTTCCCAGAACCCCCCACTGCTGCTTGTGTCTCCCCAACATCCATCCCCATTTCTTTTGATAACTACATACCAACTGCCCTCTGGGTTTTCAGCCCTCCTCCACTTCCTGTCCATACGCTAACTACCCGAGGCTCCAGGGTGAACACATAACCCAGATTGACCTACCAGAGCCCTTAGCGCCTTTGCCAGGGTATTTGGAAAGGAATGAGTATATGATCCAAGCCAGACCAGTCTTATACAAACAGCTAATTTTGGAGGCTGGTGGGCAAAGGGTGTTTAAACAACAGAGAAAGGCATTTCCTTTTGTTTTTAATCTGCTGAATTTAGAACTGTAAGGTTGCAAGCCTGGCACTGTTGGCAACCATCTTGCCACCACAAGATTGCCCAACTGAGAATGAAACCTACAAAGGGAACTAAGAAAGAGAATCCCAAAGACATTTTTGTCTGCTGGATCCAGCCATGCCTGAAGCAAAACTAACCCTGGATATTTTTTGCAAGCCAGTAAATCCACTTTCTGCCTATTCAGTTTAAGTTGTCATCTCTTCACGAAGCAGACAGAGTCCTGAGTAAACCATTCCAATTCAACTTATTACCACCATCTGACACATAGTAAATGTTTAGGAAATATTATGAGATCATTTTGTAAGAGGTAGGCTAGAACCTGTTAACTGCGGTAAACTGAGCTACGGAAGTTCCTACATTGGCAAAGCTGAGGATGCTGGCAGGCTACTTAACCTCTCTGAGCCTGCTTCTTTATTCATAAAAAGAGGAGTAGCAACAGTCCCTACCTCAATGATTGTGAGGATTAGGAGAGATTATGCACACACAGTGCGGAGCACAGTGCCTGGTACCTAGTAAGTTCTCAGTAAATGTTAATAATAATGTTATTAAGGCAACAATTACCTGGAAGCCTCTCGGCTCAGCCAGACAGCATTTTCTTGCCATCCTTTTAACCTCAACTTGCCAGTGTCCATGAGACACAGACACTATTATTCAGTCTCTTTTATAAGGAAAATCAGTTCCTTATTTGCCCCATCACCTTTGGGAGTGCTGGTAGCAGCAAAACATGTTACATTCCATTCCTCTTGTGGGCTGAGGTCCTTGGACGCCACCTGTGCCAGGTGGCCTGTTAGCAAATGTGGTAGGAAGCCTGGATTAAGGAGGTCCAATTCCCATTAATGGAAATAAGTCCTTCTTCATCTTTATCAGAGCAGACCACCAGTTTGGGAGCCTGGGCACGTCCCAGAGAGCTGATCAGATCAAGGCCCAGTACTCCCCACTGCTTCTTGTGTTTAAAAAAAAAAAAAAAAATATATATATATATATAGGTTTAATATACAGAGTTAAGAACCCTAGTCCTTCACATAAACAAAAATGAAGATATTTTTCTGTTCAAGTCTAATTCTGAACATCCCAGAAGACCTTATGGCTTTATCCCAAGTTGTCATCCTGAACTGCCTTCAAGTTTTAGGAAAAGAAGCTGACATCAGACCTACTTGTTAGGACTGGGAAATGGGCCAAAGCCAGTTGCATCAAGTGGCAAGCACCGAGGGCCGTGGGGAGCCCTGGGCCCATCCTTGTCATTTGCTGAGGCAGCAGCAGCAGAAAGAAACACCCCAGTTACGTGTGCTTGACTCAACACCTGGCCTCTTTGGACAGGAGCTCTGACTTCTCAAGTTTGGAAGATGCCAGGGAGACTGTTTAGAGTTGGGGAGAAGACAGTTCGCCCTGAGGAAGTATTCAAGTCCAAACGCTGTTTTAGGTGGTCTAGGACTTCAGAGACATACACAGATCAGGGCTTCAAAACCTCTGGATTTGAGGTGGGGAAAGGACGCGGGGGAGGGAAGGGAGGGAAGGAGTGACAGGACGACTAGCGAGCCCAGACTTTGCTCCAGTTACAAAGATTTGCTGACATGTTCAAAAGACAGTGACAACAGTCCTCAAAATGGCATTCAACTTACATCCCATCCTCAGAATACAGTGCACTATGAATTAACATTTTAAAATAAATACTCTGCTTCTCTCATGACCAGCACAATTATACTGCAGTATAGTCTGTATATTTTACAATATGTATTTTCCAGCATGATTGTTTGAGTTATACCACAAGTTTTGAAGAGTAAATGACAAAGCAAACATGAAATCAGAGTAGCCCAGGGACACACACACACACACCCCACCGCTGAGCTGAGACAGCCCAGGGAGACAGCCCCAGAGGCGGGGCCTAGCTGGGGTGTCCACAGAAGGCGAGAGAGTATCAGACCTCCTCAAGGGTCCTACAGAGGAACTGCTTAGGGGCGGGGCTATGTAGCTTACACAGCTTCTTCCCATCACTTTCTGGCCCAAAATAAGCTCTTCAACCACTTTGGGATGTTTCATTGTCTTTAACAATGGGAAAATTTGCAATAATCAAAAATGACTGTGGAAAAGTTTCAAGAAACTCAGGTCCATAATAACAGGCATCCTTGGCTTCGGCCGAAAAGCAAATCGATACCAAGTTGTTCTTAGCACTTTGCCAAATGGAATGCGCTTTCCTTGTGCCTGGGGCACCCAAAAAGGGAACAAGGGCTCAGGCTGTGTTTATGGCTCTTTGCCTGGATACTTCTCCCAGTTCCCTCTTTTAAGGCAAAGAGCCCTCTTCTAATAGCATTCTGACCCCTAGAGCCTGGCCTCGCCCGCATGGACCTGTTTTGTGATAACTAGATACTCTTGGCTTTGCTTTCTGTACTTGGTCTTGGGCCTAACAGCCTAAGAAGGAGAAGCAGAACCTGCTCGTTCCCCTCCTCCTTGCTTCTCTTATTCCGCGCTCTGTCTTCCACTTAGAAAATTCAAGTCAAGGCCTCATACGTGGGCCTTACGGGAAGCCACATCCTTTGACACATCTGCAGATGCCAGGTCTATACAGAGGGGACCCTCAACACTCTCCCCAGCCCTGGCTTCTTCCCCTTTTCCTAATCCTAGAGGGACCACCATCTCCTACCCCTGCTTTCTGAAATTTCATATGGAGGAAGGCACTCAAGATATGTCAAGATTTGTACAAGATAAAGGGCTATGAGAAATTCGGAAGCTTCACATGCAGATGGCTCCTAAGAACTTGTGTCAAGATGTAGTATGATGGGACCAGTGACATAATTGTGGGGCCCAGTACAAAATGAAAATTCAGGGGCCTCGTTCAAAAATTATGAAGAATTGCAAAATGGTGACACCAGAGCATTAAACCAAATGTGAGGCCTACCTGAGCACCAGGCTCTTCAAAGTATGGGGCCCTTGTGACTGCAAAGGCCACATGCTCAGAAATCTGCCCCTGGTGGTATATTTTGCTCAAATACCCTCTGGTTCACAGACTAAAACATGTCCCTGCCACCCAGCTTGCCAGCATTTAGTATCATTATTACAATACATGGTCATAACTAACATTTACTAAGGCTAGGAAAGGAGCTAAGCCCTCTGCCTTTATTAACTCAGTTACTATTCAGAGTACTTCAGTCACCACAGAGGAGGAAAACCAGGGTCTCAGTCTGTAGAAAGCAGAGCCGCTTCCTCCAAACTACAGATCTCTCAGCCTAGAAAACGATGGGACCCATGATGGTGCATAAATAAGAACGAAGGCATCATACGCATACAAACTGAGAGATTTTGACATAAGAGAAAAATAACTTTTGGTTAGTAAACCCTTAGTAGGTACCAGGCACTGGGCTCTGCGGTTTACACTCATCCTCTCATTTGATACGTTTCTGGTGTGAATTTTATTCCATAGGCCTCATGCAAGAAGTCTCCCGTACTTTATTTCTATAGGTCACTTGATACTGTCCTGAGTCAGCTTGCCCACCCACAGCCCTACCCACTAGCCATGCACTCTTTGTGATGCCAAGAAACTGAGGCCGCTGCATGGCAGTTACTACATGGAGTCTCCTCCACCCACTCGTGCACAGCATGGCCAAAGACTGCTTTTCCTTCTGGTGTCCGGGAACAGTGGTCCTCACCTGTGTCCCCCCGCTGACCTCAGGTCTACACCTGGACCTTCACCTTCTCCAGGCCCCTTGGTATATTTCAGCATCCCCCAGAAGGAGCCGTAAGGACAAGCAAGATCCAGGTCACCTCCATGTTTGAGCAGCCCCCAAACCCTGTCCCCTACTGATTTCAAACTTTTCCGTGGCCTAGGGACACAGGGAGAGGCTGGGCTGGGAAGAGGAGCTGCTAACACCAGAAGGTGTTTTTTTTACTTTGGTTTTTGGTTTTCTTTTCTTTTCTTTCCCCTTCTGTGCTTTCAGCTTCTGTGTGAGGCTTTTGGGATCTTAGTTCCCCGAGCAGGGATTGAACCCAGGCCCACGGCAGTGAAAGTGCCAGGCCCTAACCACTGGACTACCAGGGAACTCCCCAGAGGGTGTTTTTTATTTTCTTTTAATAACTTGCCATGTTTCAGCAGATGAAGAAACGTTAGCTGGTAGGAGGAGTCCCTGATCTAAGGTCCTTATAGCTAGGAAGTGGCAGGGCTGGAATTTGAAGCTGTTGGACTTTACCCCTCAAACGCGGATGACCTGCTCCAGCCCTGGAAGCACCTTGGGAGGACTCTTGAAACTTCCCACACTGGCCTACAGAATGACGATCTCTGGGGAGAATCTGCAATTTTTAAAAATATCCCACATGTTACCTAGAAGCTTCTGGAGTGTCTGTGTGGAATTTCTATTTGGAATTCCAGCCAACTTCACACTGTTTAGTGTGGCAGACAGACTCTGAGGTGCCCCCACCATGATCAGTGCTCCCCCCCGGCATTCACACTTGTCCAAGCCAGCTCAGGCTGCCATAACAGAATACCACGGACTGGATGGCTCAAACAACGAAAATGTATTCTCTCAAAGTTCTGGAGGCTGGAAGTCCGAGATTGGGGTGACCAGCCAATTTGGTTTCTAAGGAGGCTCTCTTCCTGGCTTACAGGCAGCTACCTTCTCTCTCTCTCCCCTTGTGGCCTTTCCTCAGTGTGTATGTGAGGGAAGAGAAGTCTCTGGTGCCTGCTTTTATAGGGATGCTAATCCTATCAGATGAGGACCCCACCTTTATAACTTCGTTTAACCTTAGTTACTTCTTTAGAGGCCCCATCTCCAAATATAGCCACACTGGAGGTTAGGTCTTCAACATCAGTTCTGCGGGGGCATGCAAACATCCAGTCCATAACAACACCCTTGTGTAATCCCTTGCCTTCAAGTCAGACATCCCCCTGAGGTGGGACTTGCAATTTGCTTCTAACCAGTGGCATCTGGCAAAGGTGATGGGCTATCACTCTGTAACTACATTACATTGTATAAGACACCATCTTGCTAGCAGGCTTGCTCTAGAGGCTCTTCTTGCTGGTTTGCTGAAGGAAGTGGCCATATTAGGAAAGTCTGCATGGCAAGAAACTACAGGTGGCCTCTAGGAGCTGAGGGCAGCTTCCAACCAAAGGAAGAACAAAAAGCTGGGGCCCTCAGTCCTACAGCCACAAGGAACTAAAGTCTGCCAACACCCTGAGTGACCTTGGAAACAGGTTCTTCCCCATTTGTGCCTCCAGATGAGAATGCAGCCTGGCCAACACCCTGATTGTAGCCTTGTGCGCCCCAGAGAAGAGAAGTCATTTAAGCCACACCTGGACTCCCAACCCATGGAAACTGAGATCATAAACGTGTGCTGTTCTAAACCACTAACTCAGTGGTCACTTGTTACACAGCAATGGAAATGAATACGTTAGACAATCGCACAATCTCCAGTAACAAGGCTGTATGGATGGTTCCTCTTTTTATTACTTCTATCTAGAAGCAAGTTGTGGACTTAACCAAGCAAGACAAGGGGCATGTATCAAACTGCCTGGTTTTTTAAAAAAAAAATTTAAGATTTCTTGATTATGAAAAGTAATAGATGTTCATTGTAGAAATTTTGGAGACACACCAAAAAGAAAATAAAAATTACCAGGAATAATTTCCCCCCACCCCCTCAGATAACCACAGATAACACATTGGCAAACAGCCTTCCCCAACTTGGTTCTATGCAGAGAAGCTGAATAAAGTTACAAACAGAGAAAGCTCTGTGTGCTCTGTACAGACTGTTTTGTAACTTGCCCTTTCCACAGTGTCAGCCCATATTTTCTAAAGAATTTGAAGCACCAGAAGGGTGAATTTGTTCCTGGCATTTGGGGATGTGCCAGGTCCCACTTTTAAAGACCCCAGGTTTTTCCCAGGCTGGGCTTTGGCAAAGGACACTCATAAAGGAAATTAAGGCCAGCGAGGGAAGGACACACCTGAGGCCAGATAGCCTGTTGTTACCCAGAAATTTCTGTCCCTCTAAACTCCTCATAACATTGTAGTTGAGATGCTGTATCCCCAAAGATGTTACCTTTGGAATTATTGTCAGGGTTCACTTCATGTAAGCCACAGCCTCACCCCTCATGTGTGGGGCTTAGAATAGGGGGAACCGAGCATCCCTCTGCCTGAGATGTGGCCAACCCACCACCCATGGAGCCTGATTCTCCCCAGGCCCCCACAGCTGCTGAAACTCAATTTCTGGAGCACCATTCTGGAACTTTTAGGGTTTGAGTTTCTTTTAAATGTGAGTGGAAAGTAGTAAGTGAGGAGATGGGAAAAGGAAGGCAGGAATCATTCATTCATCCATTCATTCAGTAACTTATCAAGCCTCTGGAAGCCCAGGCCCTGTTGTAGGGTACTGGAGCTATGGCAATAAGTACAGCAAGGTCCCAATCCTAAACAATACTTCTGTATTTGAATGTGATACGATGAACAGGTGTCACTTTTGTGATGAAAACAAATAATGTTTAGTGAAGTTTTTTTTTGTTTAAGAATGCCTGAGTTAGTTTCACATATATAAACTGTGTGATTTTTCCACTGGGCAGAATGGCCATCATCAAAAAGTCTACAAACAATAAATGCTGGAGAGAGTGTGGAGAAAAGGGAACCCTCCTACACTGTTGGTAGGAATATAAATTGGTACAGCCACTAAGGAGAACAGTATGGAGGTTCCTTAAAAAAGTAAAAATAGAGTTACCATATGATCCAGCAGTTTCACTCCTGGGCTTATATCTGGAGAAAACCATAATTCAAAAAGATACATACACCCCAATGTTCATTGCAGCACTATTTACAGTAGCCAAGACATGGAAGCAACCTAAACGTCCATCAACAGAGGAATGAATAAAGAAGGTGTGGAGTATATATATATAATGGAATATTATTATCAGCCATAAAAAAGAATGAAATAATGCCATTTACAGCAACATGGATGGACCTAGAGATTATCATACTAAGTGAAGTAAGTCAGATAAAGACAAATACTACATCATTTATATATGGAATCTTAAAAAAAAAATACAAATGAACTTATATCCAAAACAGAAATAGACTCACAGACATAAAAAACAAACCTATAGTTACCAAAGGGAAAAGGGAGGGTGAGAAGGATGAATTAGGAGTACAGGATCAACAGATACAAACTACTATACATTAAATAGACAAGCAACAAGGATTTGCTATATAGCACAGGGAACTATTTTCAATATTTTATAATAACCTATAATGGAAAATAATCTGAAACATGTATATGTATGTATATTTATATATGTTAGAATCACTGTGCTCTATACTTGAAACTAACATAATATTGTAAATCAACTATATTTCAATTAAAAAAAAAAAGATGGAAGCCACAGTGCCTTCGTATGACCTAATCTCCAAAGTCACACAGTATTACTTCTGCTTTATTCTATTCATTAGAAGCAGGTCACTGAGTCCAGCCCACACTCAGGGGAGGGGGAATTAAACCCTATCTCTTGAAGAGAGGAGGATAAAGAATTTGAGGACTTTTTTTTTTTTAAAAAAGCACCATCACAGAAACATATTCCACTTCACATTGGGCATCAACCGCCTTTCCAGTGCTCTGCTATCTTGGAACCAGTACAAGCCCCCATCTTGTCTCATATCGAGCAGTGTAGCTGGTTTCCTTTTTCTCCTGGTCTCTCCCACACACTCTTGTCCTTTTCTTCTACCCACGAGAGTTATCAGCTTATTTTTCCCATCCCTCATGATCCGCTCCCTTAAATGAATTCTAGTGCCAGTTATTAAAATAGTGAAATTTCTATTTTTTACATGAAGCTTTGTATAGAGAAAATGATTTTGAATGAAAGTCCATATCCAGCCATATGAAGACAAGCAGGGACTCTGAAACTTTCTCTTGTGCACCCTCTCTACAAAAAAATTACTTGAGGATGTACTCCAACTAACTGATGAGGGAGTCCAGGAAAAAGACTTGGGAAACAAGAAACAGTGGAAATAAGAGAGAGAACTTTTGAAAGAATCCCAATCTGACAGCTATGAAGAAGATCTAAAATACAATGTGTCAGAACTAGAATTGGAAGTTAGAGATGTCTGGGGCAAAAACTTCAAGCATAAAAATAGATGTGCAAATTGAACATGTGAAAATCTGGACATCCTTAAAAATGAAGTGAAGACAAGAGACTCTTTGACTACCAAAAAGGAAGAGTGCAGTTAGAAACGTGGTGGGGTGGGGATATAAGCCTTGCTGGAAATTAACAATCAAGCTAAAATGAACATGATTTGGGACAACTGATAGTGATTTAGCCAGTAAGAAACAAAGACCAACAAACAACAGTCAGAAACAAAGCTGAATTTGTTGCCTTCTTGGCAAGGGAGAGTCCAAGTTCCATGGGGGACTCTGAGCAAAAATTAAAGTAAATAAATAAGGGGCGGGGGGGAGAAAAAGTGCATCAAATAAGGCAAGATTCTGAATTATGGTTTCTAGTTGGTTCACAGAGCAAACTGTCAAGTCATCTTTGCAAGTGGTCACCTCTAAGTACTATATCACTGACACTAGGAACCCAATTTGGACAAGAAAATTGAGGGAAGAGTAAGATTAATATTCTGAATGTGTGATTAATTTTGCTGAGCTTAGAATAGATAGCAGGTGTAAGTGGTTTCCTAAGATGTCTTTTTTCTTTTTCCTACAAGCAATTTGTCACTTTTTTTGAATATTTTCTTGGCCATCAGGCTTTCTCAATTACTTTCTTCTAGAGGGTTCAGGTTTTAAACTTTGTTCCTGTCAATAAAGTTTTTTTTTAAATAAATTTATTTATTTATTGGCTGCGTTGGGTCTTCGATGCTGCACATGGGCTTTCTCTAGTTGTGGTGAGCAGGGGCTACTCTTCACTGTGGTGTGCGGGCTCCTCACTGTGGTGGCTTCTCTTGTTGCACAGCACAGGCTCTAGGTGTGTGGGCTTCAGTAGTTGTGCCACACAGGCTCAATAGTTGTGGCACATGGGGTTAGTTGCTCCTCAGCATGTGGTATCTTCCTGGGGCAGGGATCGAACCCACGTCCCCTGCATTGGCAGGTGGATTCTTAACCACTGCACCACCTAGGAAGTCCCTCAATAAAATTTTTAAATGTGTATTTTGTGTTTATTGTCTCTTTAGCCATCATAGTTGTTTTCTGATTTTTATTCCAGAAGCGGCAAAGTTTTATTACAAAGAAATTTAAAGTTATACCTACTAAGATAAAATTTAACCCAGTACACAATGTTCCCATTCTCTTACTATTTCACAATCTCTTTTTAAATATAGAGGAATTTGGGGATGGGGGATGATGGGTGAGGGAAGACTGGTTTTACTTTAGTTCTTTTTATTCTATTAAATTCCAGTGAAAGAAATTAAAATATTTTGAAAAACTGAGACTCAGTACCTTATGGTGGTGAATTAAGGATGATTTTTTAATTTTCACCTTTACACATTATGCTTTTCTGTAAATTTCTTTAAAAATTTAACTATGCATATGTACTATTTTTAAACCATAAAGGGACTTCTCTGGTGGTGCCTGCCAATGCAGGGGACACAGCTTCAATTCCTGGTCCGGGAAGATCCCACATGCCACAGAGCAACTAAGTCCATGCGCCACAACTGCTGAGGCTGCATGCAACAACTGCTGAAGCCCACATGCATAGAGCCCAAGCTTCACGACCAGAGAAGCCACCTCACTGAGAAGACTGCACACCACAACAAGAGTAGCCCCTGCTCACCACAACTAGAGAAAGCCTGCACATAGCAGTAGATACCCAGTGTAGTCAGGAGGGGAAAAAAAAAACCATATAAAGTTATTTTATAAAAGAAAGCCAAATATATACACTAAAGGATATTTATGACAATATTGTTCATAATAAGAAACGATGACAAACAACTAAAATGTCTGTCAACAAGGGAATGGAGTAAATTATGATACCCCCAGAAACAATGATGTAGCTATTGAAAAGATTAAGGTGGACTTATATGAAGGGACTTGGAAAACTATTAAGGAAAGCAAGGGACAGAAAAATATGTTCTTATTTTTGTGTGTGGGGGGAAGACTTTACATTACCCAAATATAATTCAAAGGGGTTGTAGGTAAAAAAGAGAGAGAAAGTGACATAGAGATAAAGATAGAGATATATGTGTATGTGTGTATATAAATGTGTATATATTTCAACTTGAACCCTCATTGCAAACTGATACTCAACTGAAAAAAGGGATCTGTTACCTGATGTGAGAAAACTAGGTGGACTTACTAAAGAAAGTACAGAATATATGAAGACCACATATATTGACAATAATAAAAATTTACACTATTAGCTGAATTTGGCAGCCATCACCTCACATCACTTAAGACATTACTTCATGGGACTTCCCTGGTGGCTCAGTGGTTAAGATGCCACCTGCCAATACAGGGGACACGGGTTCGAGCGCTGCTCCGGGAAGATCCCACATGCCACAGAGGAACTAAGCCCACGTGCCACAACTACTGACCCTGTGCTCCGCAAGAAGAGAAGCCACTGCAATGAGAAGCCCACGCACTGCAATGAAGAGTAGCCCCCAACCGCTGCAACTAGAGAAAGCCCGTGTGCAGCAACAAAGACCCAATGCAGCCAAAAATAAATTAATAATAATTTTTAAAAAGACATTAGTTCACTGTTTGTGGACCAGAAATTCTAAGAGGATGAAAGTGTCACCAGCAAAGCCCATTAACAATTCCCAGGAAATAAAAATAGAATCTGAGTAATAAAGTCTAACCTTTTTTTTCCCCCCTTTGTGCTTAGTCTAGTTTCACTCGCGCATAGGGGGCCGCACGCAGAAGCTGTGCACCCGGCACTTCTGACCAGAGTTCCTGGTACAAAATAGCTGCGCCAACACCTCAGCTCAGCAGACACGCTGCAAACAACACGCAATTCAAGATGGCGGGAGTGGGCCGTGTGCAGAGACGCTGCATATGTCTCTGCACACGACACTGCATTCTGGAGCCCTGAGCAGCACAGCTGTGCCTGACCCATAAGAACTCCACCGCACCCCACCCACCCCACTCCACCCTACAGGAGCCCTGCAAGCAGCCTGAGAAGGAGGGGGAGGGGGTACTCTACAGCCCGAAGTCAGCGCGCACCACTCCGTTCTCTGATGAAAGATTAAAGCTTTCCTTTGCTTCTGGAAGGAATTTGGTCTCATTGTACTGGCTCCAATGACATTAGGCAGAAGGACTCTTGTTGGGGACTGACGCGGGAGGGTCAGTAATAAAAGCCCATCAGTTAATAGATGCTGGGGGACAGACTGTTACTTTTAATGTTTACCCACATAGTTCTATACTGTTTGAATTTGTTCAATTTATACATAATTTATAATTTTTAAAAATTATAAAGATTTATGTCTTTATATGATGCCTATTATCTTTCTGTATATAATCACATAAAAGGTGGTTTTTTTTTTTTCTGGCCATGCTGCACGGCTTGCGGGATCTAATTTCCCTGACCAGGGATTGAACTCAGGGCCACCGGCAGTGAAAGGACAGAGTCCTAACCACTGGACTGCCAGGGAACTCCCATATAACACTATTTTTAATGGCTGCAGACCCAGGTTTGAAGAACCCTGAGGGCTCAACAGATGTATCGGTTGCCACAGCTTGCACTGGGCCCTGAGTGGGGTGTGAACCCTGACCCTGAGCCTGACCTCGGGGAACTCACAGTCTTGATGGGAAAACACACACAAATAATTACAAAAAATGCAACTCCCATCACAATAGAAGCACAGTGTCAGAAGTGGTATATAACAGGTTTCAAACTTCAACTTGCACACGAACCATATGTGCATCTTTTTTTTTAAATAAATAAATTTATTTATTTATTTATTTATTTATTTATTGGTTGCATTGGGTCTTCGTTGCTGTGCGGGCTTTCTCTAGTTGTGGGGAGCAGGGGCTTCTCTTCATTGCCGTGGGCGGTCTTCTCATTGCGGTGGCTTCTTTTGTTGCGGAGCACAGGCTCTAGGCGCAAGGGCTGCAGTAGCTGTGGCACTCGGGCTCAATAATTGTAGCTCATGAGTTCTAGAGCACAGGCTCAGTAGTTGTGGCGCATGGGCTTAGTTCCTCCAATGGCATGTGGGATCTTCCCGGACCAGGGCTTGAACCTGTGTCCCTTGCATTGGCAGGCAGATTCTTAACCAATGCGCCACCAGGGAAGCCCTGTGCATCTTTTAAACTGCAGATCTGGATTCAGTAAGTCTGGTATAGAACGTGAGATTCTGCATTCCTACCAGTTCCCAGATGATGTCCAAAGTGGGGTCATTTGCAGACCACATTTTGAGTAGCAAGAGTATAAATAGAAGATACGCAAGCTTTCCAGATGCCCGAGCAGAGTTTTGAAAGATAATTATGAATTTCTCCGGCAGTTAATGAGGAGAAGGGTATACCTGGCAGAGAGAACAGTTTATGCAAAGGTGCAGAGGCATAAAACAGCATGGTTCGTCTGAAGCACCAAGTTCAAAGCGTGGGGGGCAGATTAGAAAGATCCCCCCTAAGGAGCAGCAATGGTGATGGAACCGAGGAGGAAGAGACCCCAGGGTGAATCCACAGGCTGGATAACTGACTAGATGTGTGGAGAAGCAGAGGAGGGCATTGTGACAGGGGCAAAGGTGCCCCCTCCAAAGGAGTGAATACAGAACCTAGTGCAGGTCTGAGGGAGGAAGTAATGAGTTCAGATTGAGGTTTAAGGAGTTGGAGGTGGAGGAGTACAGAGCAGTGGGACATTAGTGGAGCCCTCTGGGAAGAGACTGGAGCAGGAACGGCAAGTGGTAAATGTGTTGCGGCACAGTCAAGGCCACGGTCTGGGAATACAGAAGGAGTCTCCAAGCCAGAAGGACAGTCTCTCTTCAAACCTCAGAGCCACCGCTATGAAGCTGTAAACATGACGTTTCTCATACTACATCTGAAAATGTTGCTCGTTAGAGGCAGAAACAGGATTCCAAGCCCCCCCTCCCCTCCCAGACTGTCAACAACATCTCACGCAAAAACCTGTATGGAAATGTTTATAGCAGGTTTATTCATAATTGCCCCAAACTGAAAGCAACCAAGATGTCTTTCAATAGATGAACGATAAGGAAACCATGATACGGCCATCCAATCAATGGACTATTATTCAGCAATATAAAGATATGAAGTATCAAGCCATGAAAAGACATGGAAGAACCTTAAATGCATAATGCAAAGTGAAAGAAGCCTGTATGAAAAGACTATGTATTATATGACATAGTTATAGAGACAGTGAAATAATCAGTAGATGCCAGGTGTGATATGATTCATAATAAGATTTTTTTTTTTCTTAATTTTGCCAGCTCCCTCCTCACACAGCCACACCCCATATAATAAGGATTTTATATTTGGTCTTCTTCCCTGTTCTGGCACAGAGCTCCTAAAAATCTTGGAATTTCCAGTGATCAGAGAGATAAAGGTGTGTTTTGTTATGTTAATGAGGTGACTTTTGAGAAGCCTCTGGATAACCTTAGGGTGGGGGCTGGTTTCCAAGGGAATGAGCCCCTGTGATTAAGAGGGTGGGAACTTTCAGTCCCACCCCAACCCCCCCTCCGGGGAGGGAAGAGGAGCTGGAGATTGTGTTCAGTCGCCAATGGCCAATGATTTAGTCTATCATCCCACTGTAATGAAGCCTCCATAAAAACCCCCAAAGGACAGGAGAGCTTCCTTGCTGATGAACACATGGAAATTTGGGGAGAGCGGCACACCCAGAGGGCATGGAAGCTCTGGGCCTCTTCCCACATACTTTGCCCTATGAATCTCACCCATCTGACTGTTCCTGAGTTAAATCCTTTTATCACAAACCAGTAGTCTAGTAAGTAAAACATTTGTCTTGAGTTCTGTGAGCTGCTCTAGCAAATTAATTGAAATCAAGGATGGGATCATGGGAACCTCTGTTCTATAGCCAGGGCATCAGAAGCACAGGTGGCAACCTGGATTTGAAATTGGTAGAAGTGGCGGGGAGGGGGAGCGAAGTCTTGTAGAACTGAGCCCTTAACCTATACAATCTGATGCTATCTCCAGGTAGACAGTGTCAAAATTGAGTTGCTTGGTGCTGTTGGAAAAAGCACACACACATCAGGCCAGGCGTTCAGGAAGAAGGATGAATAATGAAGCGCAGGGGATTTTCAGGCAATAAAATTCTGTACGGTACTGTAATGCTAGATACAATTCATTATTGCATTTCTCAAAACTCATAGAACTGTACAGGAGAGAGTGGGGAAAAAACTGTACAGCACAGAGGGAAACCTAATGTATTCAAATAAGAAAAATAGTAACTTAGGAGGTTGGGACATCCTAGGAAGGAAAGCAGGCTGTGACAAGAGAATTTAACTATATGAATGTATGAATATATTAAACAACTTCACTGAAGGGGATGGAGATGCTGATCTAAGCAAATCTTTGGACCAAGTGGGGTCTATAAGATTAAAGGCAAAAGGAACTACACACAAACACTATACTCTAGTTGATAATGTTGTTTCCTATGTGGTTACAGGTTAACAACTCTGATACTGCTATACATGTATTAACCAAAACTTCAGAAACGGAGACCTCATGGAAATTAAAAGGTTTGTGAGGACTGCAGCCTGAGAGACACAGATACAGGAATCTGTATTTCTGTTGCACTGAACTACAAAATGGCTTATAAAGACAAAAACCACAAGGTTACATTTACTTGTATGAGTTCTTTATCAAGAATTATAACTGAAGCTGGCAAGAAGTAAATGTATTTCTTAAGTAAGGATTGGTCAGGGTCTGAAATGGTTGCATAGTTACAAGCGGAGACCTTGAGACCATAAGGTTGCAGCTGGCAGGTGTTCTGTTTGTTTGTTTTTTTTTTTTGGCACCACAGGCTTAGTTGCTCCGTGGCATGTGGAATCTTCCTGGAGCAGGGATCAAACCTGTGTCCCCTGCATTGGCAGGCAGATTCTTAACCACTGCGCCACCTAGGAAGCCCCTTGCAGGTGTTCTGAATAAACCTGTTGGTTGCTTGGGTCTGGTACAATTCAAAGGAAGTTTAAGTTCTCAGTGGTGCAGAGGTGTGTCTGAGACCAGATCCTCAGTGACTGCCCGACTCCATTTTTGTACACCTGACCTGTGATCACTCCATTATAATTTCAATTTGTCATCACAGGTATGCTGAAATGGAACAATTAAGTAAATGGATGTCAGTAGGAGTCAGGTTTCTCACTGTTGGAACAGAAGTTTACAGATAAGCAAGGGAAGGAAGCTAGAAAGATCCACAAAGTAATGGATTAGAATTAGATACATCAGCATGAGCTCATGTTCAGCTTAATATAGACATAGATGGTTACGTATACACAAATTTTTATATGTATATACACAAATATTAATATATGGGTGTTGTATAAAATATGTGTGCTTTATATATATATAATGTGTTTTATATATAAATGTATTTTCCATATATATAACTATATATATGTTTTCCATATATAAAACTATACATTTTTTTTTTTTTGCTCTGTCAGCTAAGAGGGCCTAAAAGAAATGACACCCCAGGAGCCATAAGAATGCCTAATGCCTGGATTTTGGTTTCTAATGCCATTCCCCAATAAAAGCAACCAGAGCTCCTTAGAGAAATGGCTGATTCTAGGACTGGAGCAGGAGATATACAAGATGAGCCTGGAGCATTTTGTAGTGCCAGAGAGTAAGGAAGTGCTCAAAATAATAATAATAATAATAATAACAACATGGACTTTGCTGGTGGCACAGCGGTTAAGACTCCGTGCTCCCAATACAGTGGGTCCAGGTTTGATCCCTGGTCAGGGAACTAGATGCCACACGCATGCCGCAACTAAGAGTTCAAATGCCACAATGAAGGAACTGGTGAGACACAGCTAAGGAGGCTGCCAGCCACAACTAAGGAGCCCGCCAGCCACAACTAAGACCCAGTGCAACCAAATAAATAAATAAATATTAAGAAAAAAATAACAACGACAACAACAATAGTAATAAGACTATGTCACAGGAAAAATTTGAAAGAGCTTCTAATGGCCAAAACTGAAATAATTTAATCAAAAAGTTAAAGTAGCATCGATTATGACTCAAAGTAAATAAATATCCATTAGTTCATAGTGATACAAGTGTCTGAATAAATTAATGAAGAGTAGAGAAGAGGAAAATGTATCATGCTGGATGGAGTGGGATGAAGAGTATGACCCCAAAACTCGGGTCCACTGGAAACTCAGAATGTGACTTTACTCAAAAATGGGGTCTTTGCAAGGGTAATGAGTTAAAAATCTCAGAATACCATGCTGGATTCAGAGGGAGCCCTTAATCCAATGATTGGTGTCCTTATAAGAAGGACATAGAGGGCTTCTTACGTGGCTCAGTGGTTAAGAATCCACCTGCCAATGCAGGGGGCGCGGGTTTGATCCCTGCTCCAGGAAGATCCCATGTGCCACAGAGCAACGAAGCCTGTGTGCCACAACTATTGAGCCCATGTGCCACAACTACTGAAGCCCACACAGCTAGATCCCGAGCTCCCCAACAAGAGAAGCCATGTCAATGAGGAGCCCGCACACCACAACAAAGAGTAGCCCCTGCTCGCCACCACTAGACAAAGCTTGTGGGTAGCAACGAAGACCCAACACAGCCAATAAATAAATAAATAAAGTTATATAAAAAATACTTTAAAACAAAAAACAACCAAAAAAAAGGACATTAACATACACAGAGAAGAAGCCCAGGTGAAGGTGGAGGCAGAGATTGGAGTCATGCTGCAACAAGCCACGTAATGCCTGGGGCCACCAGAAGCTGGAAAAGGCAGGAAGAATTCTTCCCCAGGCCCTTCGGAGGGAATATGGCCCTGCTAACATCTTGACTTCAGACTTGCAGCCTCCAGAACTCTGAAAGAATAAATATCTGTTGTTTTAAGCCATCTATTCTGTGGTAATCTGTTATGGCAGCTTTAGGAAACTAATACACAAAAGAATTCCAAATAATTCACATAAATACTGTACTCTCAAGGAGAGGAAGCACAGCTCTCCCCTTATCAGGCACAGGCTGTGCATAGCGACTTCCTTCCAAAGTGTACGATATGGAAAGAGGAACAAAGAGTAACTCGACAGTCGAGAAACCTAAAAAACACTACATCAGCCAGGTGATCAAGGCCAACATCAACAGTCATCAATCATGTTGATAGCATGTGTGCTTGATATGATGTAATGGAAATGGAGAGTTCTGTGGTCTCCCTCCGGATAACCCTGTCTTATGAGAAAAACGTTAGACAAATCCAGTAGTGGAGCAGCCTACAAAATACTTGACCAGTTCTTCTCAAAACTATCAGGGTCAGGGGACTTCCCTGGTGATCCAATGGTTCCAATGCAGGGGGCCCGGGTTCCATCCCTGGTTGGGGAACTAAGCCACACGGCTCAGCCAAAAATATTAATAAAAAGAAAGAGAGAGAGAGAGAGAAAAGAAAAAAAAGAAAAGAAAAGAAAAGGAGGGGAGGGGAGGGGAGGGGAAGAGAGAGGAGAGGTGAGGAAAGGAAGGAAGGAAGGAAAGAAAGGAGGGAAGGGGAGGGGTGAGCGGGAGGAAGGGAGGGAGGGAGGAAGGAAGGAAGGAGAAAGAGAGAGATAAATCCTTGCACCTAGCAATAGTATTTTAAAATAAAAATGATAGCTTGCATCTACTAGTTCCTAGTTGTATTTACAGTAACGAGCCTTAGCATCTGTCCCATTTAATCCTTTAATGGCCCTATGAACTAAGAACTGATATCATCTTCACACAAGGCTCTCAGAGAGTTTGAGTATCTAGCTCAGAGTCAAGTAGTGTTTAATATGAGAGCTAAGTTTTGAACTGAGGTCTATCTAATTCCAGGGTCCATTCTTCTGGCCAGTTGATACAGACCTTTCCAAAACAGCTTGTGGAGCGGACTTCCCTGGCGGTCCAGTGGTTAAGATGTCGCCTTCCAATGCAGGGGGTGTGGGTTCCATCCCTGGTGGGGGAGCTAAGATCCCACGTGCCTCGCAGCCAAAAAACCAAAACATAAAACAGAAACAATATTGTAATACATTCAATAAAGACTATAAAAATGGCCCACATCAAACAATCTTAAAAAAAAAAAACTGGGTTATGAAGGAAGAGAGAGCACATGCAAATTCTTTGCTTCCGTTTCCTCGTGTGTAAAAAAATTCCTCGTGAATAATAGCTACCTCATGATGATTAAGTGAAATACAGCCTATAAAATGCCTTCATAGTGTTTGACATACAATAGGCACTTAAGAAACCCATATTCTCAGTGTTATTTGAGGATCAGATCCAACCAGTGTACGCGACACACACACACACACACACACACACACGCTCACACCCCATTGCCATGCTCTTGCTGCGAAAAGTCACACAAGTTTTTAAGATTTTTGAATTAGTCACAAACATATCAGATGCATAAGATGACACCGAAAACGTGGACTCCCAGTTTCTTTTGACAAATCAGAAGCTCTGGCCTCCCCGGGTGCATATCACAGTGCCACAATCACTGGAGCTCAGAGATCCCCTTTAGACAGAGCATGTGCCCTCTGTGGGCATGTGCCCCAGTCCCCACCACTCCCCAATGTCCCCTAACCTGGAGGCCACTGAGTTGACTTGCAGTGTTGTGGTTTTGTTTTTTTATAACATTTTATTATGAAAAATTTCACACATACAGAAAAGTAAAAGTGATAGTGTAATGAACCCCGTATTCCTTTCTTAGGGCTGCCGTAACAAATTACCAGAGATGGATGATTCAAAACAACAGAAATTTATTCTCTCCGTTTTTTTCTCAGCTTTACTGAGGTAGTTATATCATAAAATTCACCAATGATAAATATATAATTCAATGATTCTTAGTAACTTTATAGAGTTATGCGACCATCACTACAATTCTTTCAGAATGTTGTCATCACCCTACCAGCTTCACCTGTGATCGTTTGCCGTCACCTCTATTCCCAACCTCAGCCCCAGGCAAACACTGCACTGCTTTTTGTTTCTCTAAATATGCCTTTTGGGGGCATTCTGTATAAGTGGAATCATACAATATGTGACCCTTTATGTCTGACTGCTTTCACTTAGCATCATGTTTTCGAGGTTTATCCACGTTGTAGCTTGTATCAGTACTTCATTTCTTTTTAAATTGCTGAATGATATTCTATTGTTACCATATTCTGTTTATCCATTCACCAATTAATGGCCATGTGGATTGTTCACAGTGTGGGGCTGTTATGTGTAATGCTGTTATGAACATTCATGTACAAGTTTTTATGTCAACAATTGTTTTCATTTCTGTTGGGTAGATACCTAGGAGTGTCATTGCTGGGTCATGTGGTCCTTCTGTGTTGAGTGTCTACTGTTTTCCAAAAGTGCACATTCTTTTACATTCCCATTCGCAGTGTATAAGGGCTCTGATTTCTTCACATCCTCACCAGCACTTGGTTTTATTTGCCTTTTTTTTTTTTTTTGCCATGCTGTGCAGCTGGTGGGATCTTAGTTTCCCAATCACAGCAGTGAAAGCAGCAAGTCCTAACCACTGGACCACCAGGGAATTCCCTTATAGCTGTAATTCTTAAATTTATATCTGTGATCCATTTTCAGTTTATTTTTCTGTGTTGTGTCAGGTAGGGTGTAAATTCATCCTTTTGTTTATTGATATCCAATTGCCCCAGAACCATTTGTTGAAAAAACTACCCTTTACTTACCAAATTGCCTTGACACTTTGTTGAAAATCAATTCACTATAAAGGTAAGGGTCTATGTCTGAACTCTTGATTCTATGCCAATGATCTATGTTCAGCCTTTTGTCAGTTAGGTTTGAACTTAGGAAGTGTAAGTCCTCCAACTGTTCTTCATTTTCCAAATTCTTCTATTTTAGATCCTTGCATTTCCATATGAATTTTAGGATCAATTTGACAATTTCTACAAAAATCCTGTTAGCATTTTGTAGAGATTATATGGAATCTAGAGACCAGTTAGGGAACAATTGTCATCTTACTATTGAGTCCATGGACATGAATACCTCTCCGTATATTTAGATATTCTTAAATTCCTCTCATCAATGTTCTATAATTTTCAGTGTACAAGTCTTGCAGTCCTTTTGACAGATTTATTCTTAAGTATTTTTTTTTAATGCTACAGTGAATGGAATTAGTTTCCTAATTTCTTTTTGCTGTTGTTATTGTTTGTTGCTAGTGCGGAGAAGTACAATTGGTTTTTTTCATTATATTGACCTTGCCTCCTGTGACTTAACTTATTAATTAATATGAGCAGTTTTTGCGCATGGCAGGAGGGGAGTTCTTTAGATTTTCTATATACATGATCATGGTATCTGTAAATAAAGACAGTTTTACCTCTTTATTTCATTTTTATCTTGTTGCCTATCCAGAACCTATAGTACAATGCTGAATACAAGTGGCAAAAGTGGACAGCTTTGGCTTGTTTCTGTTATTAGTTCCCCGAGCAGGGATCAGACATGCTCCTCGGCAGTGAAAGCTGAGAGCCCTAACCACTGGACTGCCAGGAAATTCCTTAGATAGTATATAGTTGGATCATAATTTTTTACCCATTCTGCCAATCTCTGTCTTTTATTTGGTATATTTAACCATTTACATTTAAAGTAACTATTTGTGTTAAGGCTTAAGTTTGCCATTTTATTGTGTATTTCTATCTTTTCCTTCTATTTCTCATCCTCTGTTGTTTTTTACTGCCTGCATGTGCATTACCTAACCATTTAGGTAATATTTTTAGAGTTCCAATTTGATTTATTTATATATTTTTGAGTATATAGCTTTGTATAGTGAATGCATGTGTAAGTATATATATTTACACATATACACATGTATGTATAAATATATACATGGTTTTTTTTTTCTCGTACTTGTTCTAGGTATTACTGTGTAATTGTGTAATTCATCACAGCCCATTGGTGTCGATGTTTACCACACTGAGTGAAATGTAGAAACCACACTTTCCATTGAGATCCCTTTACCCTCCCACTTTTTCAGTGTAACCTTCTTAAGTACTTCTTCTACATACATTGTCCACCTGTGTGGCAGAACCACGCTGACTCCATTTTGTCAGCTCCATCCGAGACCCACATTTTGTCAGCTCACATTTCTGCATGACTGAGCTTTAGCCTAACTCACCAAGGAACGCACCCAAACCAGATGAGTTCCCCATCAGCTTTTACCCTTGCTTTCATCTGACATGAAACCTGGAAGAATGCCTTTGGTTGACACAAATGGTTGGTGGTCTTGAGCGCCCTCCTCCTCGCCTCTGAGCATGGGAAAAACCCCTGGGTCCCCATTGCTGTGGACATGCTTCCCCCTGGTAGTCATATTCTATTTTTAGCTCTAGCCCCTTCAAATTCCCCTGTACCCCTCAGTGGCATGGAATACAGCCGCGAATGCGTCTGCGTCATCCATCCGCGCCATCCTTCCTGCCTGCATGCAGGGTACCCACAATAAACTTCATAATTGCACTTTATGGAATTACCTGCTTCAGTCTCAAAGTTTCTTCTCAGTTTGGAGGATATTTTTCAATATTTCTGCCTCCCAATATCACCACATCAGATGGTATGTTAAATTTTGCTTCAACCATAAATTGTGATTTAAAATCACAAGGTGAAGGATAGGTTACCTCTATTTTTACCCATTCCATCATTCTTTCACTTCCAAAGGCTTTAGCCTTCTTCTGTGATTATTTTCTTTCTGATGAAAGAACATTCTTTAGCCATTCTTTAGTGGCAAGTCTGCTAGCAAGAAATTCTCTTAGCTTCCATTCATCTGAGAATGTCTTTATTTCCCCCTTCACTCCTAAAAGATAGTTTCACTGGATACAGTTCATTTTCTTCAGCAGTGGAAAAATGTTGTGCCACTTCCCTCCTGCCTCCCTGGTTTCAGATGAGAAATTGGCTGTGATTCAAGGTTGTATTCCTTTAAAAGTGTGTGTCACTTCTCTCTGCTGCTTTTAATATTTTTTCTTTGTCTTTGGTTTTTAGAAACTTAAATATGATGTATTTTGCTCTGGGTGTCTTTGAATTTATCCTATTTGGGATTCAATTGGCTTCTTATAGCTATAGTTTTATGTCTTTCACCAAATCTGGGACATTTCCAACTATTATTTCTTTGACCACATTTCTTTTTTTTTCTCGGCCACACCACACTGCATGTGGGATCTTAGCTCCCTGACCGGGGATCAAACCCAGGTCCCTGCATTGGGAGCACAGAGTCTTAACAACTGGACCTCCAGGGAAGTCCCACTTTGACCACGATTTTTGTCCTACAGTCATTCTCCTCTGCTTCTGGAACTCCAGTGATATAAAGGTGAGATCTTTTGTTATTGTTCCACAAATCTGTAAAGTTCTATTCTCTTTTTTTTTTTTTCCTTAAGAGCAATTTTAGCTTCAAAGCAAAACCAAGATGAAGGAACAGAGATTTCCCATATACTCCATGCCCCTACGTGCATAGCCTCCCACATTATCCACATTCCCCACAGAATGGTACATTTGTTGCAACTGATGACTCTACATTGATACATCATAATCACCCAAAGTACATAGCCACTCTTTGTTTTGTACATCCTATGGGTTTGGACAAGTGTATAATGACATGTATCCAAATTATAGTATCATACAGAGTATTTTCTCTGCTCTAAAAATCCTTTGTGCTCTGTCTATTCATCCCTCCCATCCTCCAACTCCTCATAACCACTGATATTTTTACTGTATCCATAGTTTTGCCTTTTCCAGAATGTCATATGGTTGGAATCACACAGTATATAGCCTTTCAGATTGGCCCTTGTGCTTAATATTATGCATTTAAGTTCCCTCCATGTCTTTTCCTGGCTTGATAGATCACTTCTTTTTAGCACTGCATAATATTCCATTGTCTGGATGTACCATATTTATTTATCCATTCTCTACAAAAGGACATCTAGGTCGTTTCCAAGTTTGGGCAATTATGAATAAATCTGCTATAATAATCTTTGTATAGGCTTTTGTGTGGACATAATTTTTCAGCTCCTTTAGGTGAATACCTAGGAGTGTGATTGTTGGATTGTATAGTAAGAGTATATTTAGTTTTGTAAGAAATTGCCAAACTGTCTTCCAAAGTGGCTGTACCATTTTGCATTCCCACCAGCAATGAATGAGAGTTCCCGTTGCTTTACCTCTAGCATTTGGTGTTGTCCATTTTCTGGATTTTGGACATTCTAATAGGTGTGTAATGGTATCTAATTATTGTTTTAATATGCATTATATGTAAATATACATTGTAGAGCATCTTTTCATGTGCTTATTTGCCATCTTTATATCCTCCTTGTTGAGGCGTCTGTTAAAATCTTTGGCAAATTTTTTAACCAGGTTTTCTTTTTTGCTCTCTCTTTTTTTTTTTTTTTTTTTTTTTTGCCTCATTGCGCAGCTTGCAGGATCTTAGTTCCCTGACCAGGGATCGAACCCTGACCCCCTGCAGTGAAAGTGCAGAGCCCTAACCACTGGACAGCCAGGGAATTTCCAATCAGGTTGTTTTCTTATTGTTGAGTTTTAAGTGTTCTTTTTTTATATTGGATGAGTCATTTATCAGATATGTTTTTTGCATATTTATTTCCGTCTTTTTTTTCTCTGTTGTGCAGATTGAGTAAATTCTATTGGCACATCTTCAACTCACTAATTCTATTCTCTGTCATCTCCACTCCACTGAGTCCATCATGCAAGGTTTTTATTTTGGTTACTGTATTTTTCAGTTCTATAAATGCTATTTGGTTCTTTTTATAACTTCTATTTCTTTGTTGAGATTTTCTATTTTTAAACTTGTCTCCAGAGAATTTGTTGTTATTGTCGAAGCACTTTCATGATGGCTGCTTCAAAATCCTTGTCCAATAGTTCCAACATTTACTCTCATCTTGATATTAGCATCTTTTGATTTTCTTCTGTTATTCAAATTGTAATTTTCCTAGTTCTTGGTGTAATCGATGATTTTTTTAAATTGCATCCTGGACATTTTGGTTATTATGTTAGGAAATTATTGAGCCTATTCAAATCTTGTATTTTAGAAATCACCCTTTCTGGGTGTAGCTGCTGGATTCTTTCTGTAATGTTGAGTTGCAACGAAAGCTTAATTTTCCCGAGCCTTTGCAGTGTTGTTCTTGTCTGCTGCATTCTTCTCAAGATGCTGAGGCTCCCGTTCAATTCCTTTTGGTGCCACAGGTGGGGGATGAAGCACTATTCTGGGTCACCTGCTGTCACTGAGGACCTTCTGCCAGAGGTGGGGGTGGGCAGGAGCTGCTGGGCCCGGGTGTTCCCATGCCACAGGCTAGAGAGCAGGGAAACGCGAGGTTTTGCTGCTGTTGCTGCTGCTGCTGTCACTATGCGCTGGCTGTGGGATGAAAGCCCCAGCAGCCTGGGGCTCTGCTGCTGCTACTGCTGCTGGCAAATCAGGCGGCCCATAGACCCCAGTCGTGGAGTGGGCCTAACTCACTTTTTCAAAACTCATACACATCTATGATCAATGTAAACTCATCCTGGGAATTCCCTGGCAGTCCAGTGGTTAGGACTCTGCGCGTCCACTGCCAAGGGCACGGGTTCAGTCTCTGGTGGTCAGGAGGCTGCGATCCCTCAAGCCATGCAGTGCAGCCAAAAAATAAATAAATAAATAAATAGAAACATTTTAATAATAATAATAATAATAATAAACACATCCTAAGCACAAATAGCCATGATGAAATCATGAGTTTGAAGGGCCAGTTTTAAATTTCCCCTCTAAGACACGTCATAATTGATAAGAAAAAACATGTTTATCCTTGTGCCACCTGAAATCATTTCATGGACACCTGAGGCCACTGTGGGCGATCATTGCTACAGCACGCTGACACACCGAGGCTTTGTATGCGCTGCCTAAATGCGGTCAGCAGCATTAACCTCCCAAATAGCCTAAGGCTATTTTGTGCTCAGAATACTCTAGAATGGGTCTTAGATGTTGTCATCTCACCCTACTACGGGCCAAAACCATGATCAGGTTGAAATTCTGAAAATAGCCTTGGTACATGTCAGTGCAGTGTGTGGAAGCTGCACGTCTCACACTGAGCACAGACAAACGCTCCTGTGCTCCCACATGTACCCACTTACATACTCATCTGCCTGCACGATCACCTGTTTGCATGTTTGCTTATTTACAGACTTTCTGCGCATACAGTTACATGCTTACTCCCTGATGTCGTTACTCAGTTACATTCTCATACACGTACCTGCTTATGTGTTCACCTCCTTACATGCTGCATGTGTACCTCCTTGCATGTGTATCTTTTACATGCTTACACTCTCAGGTACTAACACAGTTACACACTTACTTGCTCATCCACTTACGCTTCCTTTTACCCGCTTAGCCACTTGCACAATTACACACTTACCATTTACACACTCTGACACAATTACATGCTTATGAGCCACTTCAGCTCCAGCTCCAGACCTGGTGGGGTCCCAGCTGCAAAGGCACCGCGATAACAAGGAAAGGCAGTTGGATTTCAGGGAAGTAAGGCTCTTAGTCATGTTCCCAGCAGTCAGGCCCACTCTCATCTCCGGCGCCTGCCTCGTACCAGCCTGTTCTTGCAAGAGCCCCTGTCCACACCTCCGACAGCTGCCAACACATTTCCTCTAGTCTGAAAGTTTTTGCGTGTTTCAAGTTGGAGGGAAAACAAGCAGCATTCGGGGCACTTGTGCATTCCCTGCCTTACACCCTGTGTATGTTCTCCTCCTCAGCCTTTTGGCTCCTGGCCTTCTCAGCTTCATGCAGCTCCGTCTGGTGTGAGTCACAGCTGATTTTCAAGCCAGTGGACGTTGGCTTCACAGCCGGCATGTAAGGGATCTCCTCCCAGGAAGAACAGCCTGAGTGTGGCTGGTGGAAGGGGAAGAGCACTGGACCAGGAATCCATAGGCCTGACTTCAGTTTCCAGATGGCCCTCTTCTGAGCTATGTGACCGTGGGGGAGACACTTATACCCTCTAAGTTTCTGTTTCCTCATATGAGAGGAGGGGGTAACACAGAAACTGGATCTTTCTGCCTTTCTCTTCTATCCCTGGGTCCTGGCGTACGACAGACCAGTGAATGCTTTCCACCTGGAATAAGACTGAGCACTAGACAAGTGGCACAAAAGCCACGGAGCACCATTCTCAAAGTGGGGTTCCCCCCTGACCTGCATCAGCATCATTCCAAAGCTGGTTGAATACAGATTCCTGGGCACCAGCACCTCTGGGGACCCAGGAGTCAGCACTTTACTGCAGGGTGTGGGGGGGTAAGGGAACTTTAAATTATTCACTTAAATAAACATAAGGAGGGAGGAGGATGGGGAGAGCACCCCCCAGCCCGTTCCCTCTGTCCATCTATCCCCCGGCTGTCCGTCCAGGCAGCAGCTACACAGGGAACTATGCCTCACAGTGCAGCCAAGAAATAAAATTAAATATATATATACTTGTTGTCTGTCTCTCCCCAGGGAACATAAGCTCATGAGATAGATCTTCATGAGTTTAGCTCAGTCATTCTTAACCAGGGCTGATTTTTATCCCCAGGGAATATTTGGCAACATCTGAAGACATCTTGGGTTGTCACAACTGCGCAGGTGCTCCTGGCATCTTGTGAGTAGGTGCCAGGAATGCTGCTAAACATTCAACAGTGCACAGGACAAAACAAGGAATGATGCAGCCCCAAATGACAGTAGAGCCACGGTGGAGAAACCCTTTCTAGCTCATCTCTGATGCCCCAGTGCCTGGACCAGCGTCTGGCAACGCTTATGCAGCTGAAACATTTTTGCAGTGTGAATGAATAAAATGTTTAAATTAAATGTTGGATTTAATTTCAAAGCCTGTAAGTTCCCTAGAGAACCATTAAACCACGTGTTCACACTCTGCTTCTGGAAGCCTCAGGCTACATGGCAGAGTTTAGGGAACTCTGTACATGATGAAGGATTTTCAGCTCAACCCTGAAGACGTACATTTCCTGGTCTGTTTTACATATTGGGGTCCCAATTATCTGACAAGTTCTACTGCTTAAAAAAATGGGGAAACCTCTGTTCCAGACCAGCCCCTTCATTTCACTGAGCTGCAAGACACAACCCAGAGAAGCTGGGGTCCCCCTCAATGTGATTCCACAGAGAGCCAGGTCTGAGTCTCCTGAGTGCCCGGCTGGTCTTGGTCACAGACTGGCCACAGCTCTGTGATTTGCTAAAGACACGATTTAGGAGCAAGACGATGTGACATAACAGTTAGGAGCACCAGAGCTATATTAGGTGGGTTTTCATCCTGGCTCTGCTTCCAGTCAGCTGTGTGGCCTTGGAAAAGCCACTTAACCTCTCTGAGCTTTAGTTTTCCCTGAGGATCTATAAAAATGGAGACATTTATAGTACCTACTTTAGGGCATCCTAGGTGGCGCAGTGGTTAAGAATCTGCCTGCCAATGCAGAGGACATGGGTTCAATCCCTGCTCCAGGAAGATCCCACATGCCACGGAGCAACCAAGCCCGTGTGCCAAAAAAAAAAAATAGTACCTACTTTATAGGGTTGTGATGCAGATTAAAAGAGTTAAAACGTGAGAAAACGTTCAGAATGGTGTCTGGCACATAGTAACTGCTGTGTAGGACAGGTGACCAACTCACCCCGCTTTGCCTGGGACATTCTTGGTTTTAGCACCGAGAGTCCTGTGTCCCAAGAAAGCCCTCAGTCTGAGCAAAGCAGAGCACTTGGTTCTCCCAGCTGTATGTGTATGTTTGATTTTTTAAAAACCATCTGCATTAATGTTCAGTAATTGTCGATATGAATGTTCAGTCTGACTTTTCATTACTAACTACTGTTTTCACTTAGTACGTTACATATATTGAGCATGAGGGTAGGGTTATTGATGAATTGATTACACACATGGGATAGCAGAGGACATCTTTAGTCTACTTAATTTTTTTTTCTAGAGTATTCCTCTCGCTGGCTATGGTAATACATTACTGACTTTTTTTGCATTGATTTATGGGAGTGATATTTCTTGAGTAGTATTTTTTTTTACATTTTAATATTATTCCCCAGTTTTGTTTTTTTAATTATTTTATTTTATTTTATTTATTTATTGGCTCTGTTGGGTCTTCTTTGCTACACGCGGGCTTTCTTAGTTGCAGTGAGCAGGGGCTACTCTTCATTGTGGGGCATGGGCTTCTCATTGTGCTGGCTTCTCTTGTTGTGGAGCACAGACTCTAGGCATGCTGGCTTCGGTAGTTGTGGCACGTGGGCTTAGTTGCTCCGCAGCATATGGGATCTTCCCGACCCAGGGATGGAACCCGTGTCCCCCTGCATTGGCAGGTGGATTCTTAACCACTGTGCCACCAGGGAAGTCCCTTCCCCCAGTTTTATTGAGATATGTTGACATATAGCGCTGTATAATTTTAAGGTGTACAGCATAATGATTCGATTTTACTTTCTAATAACGAAGTAAATAAAGCTATTGGTCATTTTCTATCAATTTGTGAAAGGAGGCCCACAGCACCTCTACTTGGAAAACACTTTTATAGCAGTTGGTTTGTTACTGGATCTCCTCAAACAAGGGAACTCTGTTTCTTTTTTCAAAAAGTCTATATTTCAGGGAATTCCCTGGCAGTCCAGTGGTTAAGACTCGGCGCTTTCACTGCCATGGGCCTGGGTTCAATCCCTCGTCAAGGAACTAAGATCCCTCAAGCCTCACAGCGCAGTCAAAAAAAAAAAATAGTTCACCAGTTCAGACTACATTTTCCCCAGTCACACAGAATCTTAGAACTGAAAAGGTTAGGAAATATTTAGTACAACTGTTTGGGAAAACTGAGTCCAGAGAAGCCCACTCCCTTCCCATGAAATCATATGCTAGTAAATTTTGGACTTGGGCCCAAAATTCCAACTCCTGGGTCAGGGCCCTCTCAAAGGTTCTCAGACTGGGTTCCACACCCAGAGACAAGTTTCAGAGAGAAGAGGGAGGCTAGGGAATAAGAGTGAAGCAACGTCACCATGCAAACTCCACCCCTCCTTCTCTCCCAGCAGCTCTACTTTTACCATTTGGACATTGAACTTCAGCATAAGTAGGCTCTGCAAAAGGATTCATGCTGAAAAAATATTTTTTGAAAGCCGCTCAATTATATCATAAGACTGACATATTTTCTTCCCTGGAAAATTTGCTGCCATGGAGAACACTTAACTATTTCTTTGACATTTCTTCCCCCTCTCTAATAGATTTTCTGCGGTTGGAAAAACAGATGTATGGGTCCTTTAAAAGGCAGCAGTTATAATGAAAGGCTCATTCACTCACAGGAATGGGCTGGGTGAGTCAGGACACTGGTAACAACCGACCCAAATGTGGAATCTCATGCCCATCACTTAGAAAAATGTCACTTGGGAAAATGCTGCCATTTGAGGCCACTTGATAGAAGCTTAGAGTGAGAGCTCAGGACGGCCCCGAGGTGGACAGCCCCCAGGAAGCAAGACAGAGGGGCAAACGGCAGTGAGACCACCTAGAACCCAGGGCCAGGGTGCTGAACATGGGCAGGGGAAGCTGCCGGCAGGTTGTGCCTCTCCCTACCCCCCTCCAATATGATTTTAAGCTGAAACAGACAAACCTGGCTTTGGAGTCAGGAAAACATCCTGGGTTGACCCCCAAGGGGGAGAAAGACAACCAGAAGTGGCAAAGTGTGCGGACTTTGTCCATGACGACCCTGGGCTCTCCCTCCCGGGGATCAAGGCTTAAAGGAAGAGCAAGGAGACATGAGTTGGTTGCCCAGAGCAGAGAAGGGAAAGCTCAGACTCAATACTCAAAAGGCCTGGGTTTGAATCCCAGCTCAGCCACTCACCAGCTGTGCAACCTGGGAGAGTTACCTCACCTCTCTGAGCACCCTTTCCTCATTGGTAAAATGTAACAGTACCTACCTTACAAGGCCAGTGAAGGCTTAGAAAAGAGGAGGGCTCTGCTCCGTGCCAGTGCCAAGGAAGTAGTTGCAGCTACTGTTTATTAAGTACCTACTAAGTGCCCATCTGTGGGTGCCAGAGCCTGAGCTCCTCACCGCTGGACTTTGTGGCCTCTGTCTACCAGGGATTCTCTCCAGTGTTGGAGGAGTTCAGAGTAGGGCTGTCACCGTTGTAATTTGGCGCCAAAATAGTTTTGGGTCAGAGAACATCCTGGGAGACTCAGAGTTCATCAGTCTTTGCCATGAATGATTGTGTTTGGCCAGCCCTCCCCACATAGTAGGAGGTCAAGAAATATTTGTTGAATGAGTGACTCAATGACAGAAGAAATTAATGAAAGACCAAATGTTGATGAATGTCTCCTTCTGGATGGAAAGAGATAAAAAACAAAACAAAACTCAGGAGTTCATAACATAATGTTGAATGAAATAAGCCAGATATAAGAGAATGTCCTGTGATATAAATGTGATGACATTTGTTTAAAGTTCTAGAACAGGCAAGATAAATCTAGGGTGACAGAAGTTGGAATAATAGTTCCCTGGGGGCTGGAGGAAACAAAGCTGTTCCCTGCCTACCACATATCTGTTCGCCTCTTCCTCGCAGCTACTGTAGCTACTTGATAAAGTTCTGGTCGATGAGACATAAGTGGAACTGTCAGGTGACAGCTGGAAAAACTTTTAAGGACTGGTTCATGCTCTTTGCCCTCTTGCCCCCTCTTCCTCCATGCTTCTTACTGAATACAGATGTGATGGCTGGATCTCTGGTTGCCCTGTTGGATTATGAGGATTAGCGCCACATACTAAGGTTGGAAGAGCTGGGAACTAGATCCCTGTCTACTCTATGGAGCTGTCACAGCAGCCCTGGATGGCTGGCCTGCTAACCTCTAGAGGTGAGAAAAATGATTCTAGGGTAAGCCACTGTTATTTTGGGGGTTTCTGTCCCATGAAGTTGAAGCTATTCTCCCTGCCCAACATCCCTATGAGGTTGGTACTGTTACTGTTGTACAAATGAGGACACTGAGTTACAGATTACATCCTTGCCCAAGGTCACATGGCTGGAATAGGGACAGACAAGCTGTGAGGTTTATTGAGGGCATTCCTTCTCTGGAGGCTACTGGGCACACATCACAGTCCTCCCATGCCCAGTTCCTGAGGTCCCGGGCAGAACAGCCCATGATCACAGGATCAAGAGTGTCATAATCACAGGCCCAACAATTAAGCCCCACTCACACGATGTCACTGACACCCCACTGACTATGGGACACGGAGTTACATCCCCATTTTACAGCTGAGACAATTGAGGCTGGGGGCACTGAATTTACTCTGTCATCCTCACAGAGCTAGGAAATGGCAGAGCTGGGGTTTGAACCAAGAGTCCCTATGAGCAAAAGCCACTTCTTATCCCCTCAGCCACATTGATATCAGACGCCATGCAGCCCAGCTCCCCATCAGATTCTGAGACACTCCTTTACAGCCCCTGACGCGTGGCTGGCCAGCCTCCATTTGCATACCTCCAGCGACTGAGAGCGCTTCATCTATCGCCCTGCAAAGGAGAAGCCTGGGAAGAAGGGTTCTAGTCCCTTTATGAGCCTCTGCTTCCTGCTGCCTGGCCTTGGCCATCCTGTGACTGCGCTGTCCTGGGGACTTTTCTCCAGAAGCGGCTTTTTTGTTCCTTGTCCAGTCCCTCAAGCTCCATGAGTGGGGTGGGGGTGGGGGTGACGTCTTCACTGTGGATTCTCGCTCTCTTTCATCATTTCCTGTTCATTTGAAGAGAAGGCAAGACTGTCACGGAGGATGATTTGGCAACAGTCCAACCAATGTAAACTGTACAGACTCTGTGACCCAGCTCTCTAACTCCTTGCACATGTGCCCAAAGATGGATGTGTGAAGCAGCTCAGAGCTGCGAAGTTTGTGAGCGTGAAACCTTGGAAACAACCTAAGTGTCCATGGATGGGGGACTGGTTACGACATCAGAGTGTGTCCTGCCAATGGAGGATGCCACAGCAGTTTAAAAGCTTGGGATTAATGTGTCCATCCAAGAGAAATGAGAACACACGCCCACACAAAGACTTAGGTGTGAACATTTATAGCAATATTATTCCTAATAGCCCCAGACTGGAAACATTCCAGTGTCCATCATCTGATAAATGGATAAGCAAAATGTAGTATATCTATACAACGGAAGAGTAGGGGGAAAAAAAAAAGATGATACATTCTACAGCATGGATGAATCTCCAAATAGTTATGCTAATAAAAGAAGTCACAGGCAAAAGATAATGTATTGTTTGATTCCATTTATAGGAAATGTCCAGAAAAGGCAAAACTACAGAGACAGAAAGATCAGTGGGTGCCTGTGGATGGGGGTGAGAGCAGGGATTGACTCACAAATGGGCTTTAGGGCCCTTCTTGGGGGGCTGGAAATGCTCTAAAACTAGATTGTGGTGATGGATGCACAGCTTCAAAAATTTGCTAAAAATCTTTGAGCTCTACACTCACAATGAGTGGATTTTATAGTATGTTAAGTAATACTTCATTCAAACTTGTTTAAGAAAGAGGTTGATAGGAAAAAAGGGGTAAGACGTTAAGTGAAAAAAGGAAGATGCTGGGATATGTGTATAAAAACAGATGATTGAACTTGGTGTACCCCCCAAAAAATAATAAATAAAAAAAAAGAAAGATGCTGAATAAAACACACAACTCCCATTTATGTAAAAAAATAAATGAAATAAAAACCCTCCCATATGAACATGAATACAACTATAAATAAATGCGGAGAACTGTGTCTTGAAAGCTTTTGACAATTGTTACTTCTGGGGAGGTGAGTAGGAATGGAGGGCTGGGGAGGGAGACTTTTAACATGAAAGTAGATTCCTTGGGTGATTTCTTTTAATTTAAAAAAATCAAGCAGAGAAAAAGAAAGAGAAGAAGGAATGCAGGGAATTCCCTGGCAGTCTAGTGGTTAGAGCTCTGCACTTCCACTGCAGGGGGCATGGGTTCTATCCCTGGTCAGGGAACTACAATCCTGCATGCCACGTGGTGCAGACAAAAAAAAAAAAAAAAAAAAAGGCAAAAGACGAAGCAATGCAAAGAAGAGAAGCTAGAGGCTGCATGCAGTCCATCCTCTAGCACCTCCTTTTACAATTTTTGGGCTCATGGATTTAGGGAACTGGCATTTGTAAGCAGTTAAGTTGGATGTGTCTAGACTTAGGAGGGGTTTAAGGAATGATCTAGACCCGTTCCTTTGCTCCGTAAGTGGAGAAACTGAGGCCCAGGGAGGGTCTGGGACCCATCCAAGGCCAGAGCTCATTGGGCCTGGGCCCGGGCTGAAGTCCAGGCCTGGGACGAAGCTCCCAGCTCTGCCCCCGCGCTGCACTCTGCACAAATTGTTTCGTGTCTCCAGGAAGGGGGAGTTTATAAATTTGGCCACATTTTGGAACAACAGAGCCATAAATGGACATGCCTGAGGGAGGCTGGGAGGTACCTGACCTTTGAGGCTGGGAGCGGGGAGAGGAAGGGAACACAGGGCGGGCAGACCCAGCGATGGCCCACATTCTCGCATTCAGGGGAAAATAAAATTGGAGAAAGGAGCTCACTCAGAGGAGGCTGCAGATAAAGTGAGTAAACGTCGAGGGCCAGACAGACCTGGTTCAAAATGCCCCCTTTGCCACTGTCTGGCTGGGTGACCTTGGGCAAATGCCTTTACCCGTCTGAGCCTCACCAGTCACCAAACCCTATGAATGATGATGGGGTTGTTTGCCTTGCTACAGAACCAGAGTTCAGGAGCCAAGGACATCCAGACTCTTGAAACGGACTTCTCAAAATGATTATTTTTATTAGACTCTGTTGCCTATGGATGAAAATTCAGGCTGCTTAGCATGGCATTCAAGGCCTCCACAGCCACAGAACAGCTTCGTCCCTCACCTCAGCCATGCACATCTATCTCTCTATTGCTTAAACAAGGTGGAGTGTCCCCTCTGCTGCCCCAGACAAAAACCAGGTCCCTGGGCGCCCAAAGTGGGGATCAGTTTAATTCCATGGTTCTCTTCCTTTTCCAAACACGTTCACTTTCAACTTCCAAACCTCTGTACTTCCTTCCAGTTGGACAACCTCCCCCACTCCACCTGGCTTCCCCTTTGATGGAAAGCCCACCTCAAATCCCCTCTTTTGGGCTTCCCTGGTGGTGCAGTGGTTAAGAATCTGCCTGGCAATGCAGGGGACATAGATTCCATCCCTGGGCCGGGAAGATGCCACACACCACGGAGCAACTAAGCCTGCGCACCACAACTCCTGCGCCTGTGCGCTAGAGCCCCTGCTCTGCAGCAGGAGAAGCCACCGCAAGGAGAAGCCCGAGCACCACAACAAAGAGTAGCCCCACTTGCCGCAACTAGAGAAAGCCCCTGCGCAGCAACCAAGACCCAATGCAGCCAATAAATACATAAACAAATTTATTAAGAAAAAAATCTCCTCTTCTGTGAAGCTTTCTTGGGTCTCTGCAGCCCCTTTGACTGATTCACTGTGCACTCAGGGCTGTCCCCTCCAAAGGAACAAATGAACGAATGCGTGGAATTCCTGACTGATTTGCCTCCCAGCCCTGGCACAGTTTGTAGTCAATACTGTTGGTTGAAACAGTAAAATCTGGATTCTCTCAGCCAACTCTGATCTGAATGCAACAAACACTGAAAAACATTCAGTCGGTCAACAAACATTTGTTGAGTTCCTACTACGCACCTGGCACATGTAAACAAACCAGAGCATTCCGGATGGGGTTCGGTGTGATCAGCACTATGAGAGAGTACCATAAGAGGTGCTGTTTCATAGACAGTGGCCAGGAGGTCCCTTGGAGGAGGTGGCATTAGAGGTGACACCTGCAGAGCCCCAGAAGGGCTGACCTGATTTGGGTTGGAGAAGAGCTCTCTGGATTCTAGGTGGTGAGTGGAGATGGGGTGGGGACAGTGGCCAGAGCCACGTGATGTGATTAACAGCAGTGTGGAGAGGTGGGGCCCAGCCACATGAAGACAGATGCCACAGGCGGCCTGCTGCACGGGTGGAACAGCTGACCTTCCAAACCTTAGATTCTTTGATTCTGAATCTTGTTTATGTTTTAAACACACACACACACACACACTCACACACGCAAAAAAAAACAAAACAAAACCCCTCAGGGCCTCAGGAGTTGGCTAAAGCCCATAAGATTGTTTGTTAGTTTTCTTAAAAATACATTTTCCCACTGAATCTTCAGTTTTGTGTTTCCAGCAGTTGGCATGCACCCAAGGGGACAAGTTAGCTGGGACAAGCGGGCTTCCGTCCCTCTGTCATTGTCCTCTGGATCACAGCTTGAGGCTGCTAAGAGGGTCATTTCCTGCGGCCTCAGCAGGCTGGGCGGGTGAGGTGCAGGGGCCAGGCCTTCCCACGGATGCAGCTGGGTCGGCTCCATTTCCCAAGAGGACACTGCTCTGGGGGAGAGGGTGGGGCCAGCAAAAGGCAGCCCCTGAGGTCAAGCAAGCAGCTCTGACCCAACACTTCATTAAGTCAGTGGCTCGAGATTTAACAAAACAATGTGGTGAGGTTCCCAGGCTAGCCCATAAGAAGAGCCTAAAGTATTGATATTAGAGTCATCTATCGAGGTAGGATAAGAGAAATTTAGCTCAGGAGAGGGCCTAGGCCACCTGAATTCAAAACTCACCAAATTTAAGCCACGTCACCCAGAAACGATCCTCTGAGGTGACAGGAAAGCCCCTCCACAACTCCAGACCCAGCAGGGGGACTCTGGGACAGGGACAGGGCACTCCAGACATGGGGCTCTCTGAACTCCATGACTATCCAAGCCACACATACACCCAGATTCTGAGTTTCTAGGTTCAGCCCCTCCTGGGCAATCTGATTTCTTAAACTGATGCCCCGCCCCCAGGAAGAGTGGGGAGTCTGCCAAGGCGGTGACCGGGCCACAACCATTATATTCCTCCCACAGACCTATGAATCTTGTATTAGAACCATGCATCTTCCTCTCATGCCACTCTCCCTGCTCATTACCTCCAGTCACCCTAGCTTGCTCTGGGTTCCTTCTTCCTGCCTCAGGGCCTTTGCCCCTGCTGGGTCCTCTGCCTGGATCACAAAGCAAAGTGCTCAAGGCACCTTAACCAGTTTCCTTCTTAGAGCTAACCAACAATAGTGATTTGTGTAGTAATTTGTGTGATGTCATCTTCCTCCCAAGACCACTGAAGACAGCCCACCAGCTGTGTCACGCGGCCTCCAAGGTCTCCGTGAAAGGGAAAGAGAAAAAGATGCGTACCTAGGAGGGTTCTGTGGCCTAAGCCTATAAGAGATGCACGTCCTTCTGCCCACATGTCATTGGCTGGAATCAGTCACAGGACCCATCCTAACTGCAAGGAAGGCTGAGAGATGCGGTCTAGCTGAGTGTCTAAGAGGAAGACGTGGATATGACTGTGTCACAGTAGGCCACGTGGTTCTCCAACACGAGAACAAAGTGGTGACGGGGGCCTGGACAGGCAGAAGCCCCCACTATTGCACTGCACACACCCTCCACGTCTTCATACAGGGAAGGGAAGGCAGGTCTCCCGGGTCTGCGTCTGCCTTTTCCTGGGAATGTAAAACCCATGAGCGGGCCGCCCCTGGGGCAGACACAGCCCATGTTCCCCTGATGCTCGCCAGGACTCACCGACGGCCGTTGATGGCAAACAGCATCGTGCTGGCCTCAGGAGCGCCCTCGGGTCTGCACGCAGACAAATCGGAAGGGCTGGAGTGCCCAGCCTTGCGTTGCCCCCCTCCCCCTCCCCGGCCCCCGCCCCGCCCCCCCGCCCCACCCCAGCCCTCCACAAACAAAGGATGGGTATCCCAGCTCCCTTGCCCCCTGGTGGGGATGAGTGAGGCATGTACCCTCGAATTCCTTGGCAGGGTTGAGCTCTGGTTTCCCAACACAGTAACCGCCTTGACAATTCTTCCTGTGCTGCAGTCCTTGCCCTCTGTTCCCTACAGGGATGCCCTGGGATCACCTCAAAAATAGATTCCTTGCACTTTAATACTTAGAGTCTGCTTCTGGGAGGACTCAAACCAAGGTTGTTCCCAAGGGCAGGGACAGTGACCCATGCTCTTCTCCCTACCATGTCCAGCCTTGTGCCTCACGGGTGCAGGGTCACCCTTTTTTGATTACTTTTAGAAAATACACACAACACATGCCAATGGGTTGGTCCTCTTGGCCACGGCTGCTGCAGGCTCACCAAGGGGAAGTCTTCACGTGGTTGAAAATAAGCCTCTGGAGGATTTATCTGCTCATCCTGTTTCTTTCCCACACACAGGAAATCCTGGGCAGGCAGAGCTTCCTGACCCCGGGGGAGCTCGCAGCACGGGGTCAAGGCTCTGCTCCTCATGGGAGGATATGTTTGAGTGGTTTGAGGGAATCGGAGTTGCCCTCTTCACTGCCTGGAGAAAGGGAAAGTACAGAGTCCTGGGTTTTAGCCCTCACTCTGCCACTAGTTTACTAGGTCATTCTGAGCTGTTCCTTCGCCTCCCCAGGCCTTAGATTCTACGAAGTCTAGAGGTAGAATAATCGCACTTCCGGATATTTTAGAGCTGCTGTATTCTGCGTCTCCTCAGAACTCAGACCCCGGCCTGGCACATTATTTCACTTCTGAAAACTTTTAAGGGGTTCAGGAGGTCAAAGCAGACAAGTATTTTGGAAACCAGTATTAGCAACAATTAAGAAGAGTTAAAGTGATTTGTCCTGTAGATGGAATTTTCCATGGGAAATAATTTTAAATATATATTTTCTTAATAAATTGACACTCCAGCAGAAAAGTTTCTCTTTTCCTTTTTCCAGGCTTGCTCTAATCTCTGCACTGTAGCCCAAGTTACCTGGCCAAACACGTCACGTTGCTCTCTCGCTTGAAACTCATCTATGTGTACCTTGTGCCTAGCAGGGCCTCCCACAGTGCTCTGTATGTAGCAGACGATTGAGTATGGAATTGAATTTGATTTCCAAGCTATGGCCTGGGAAGATGCCCTAGAAAAGCTTGTTCGGAGGACTTTCTTGGTGGTCCTGGTGGTTAAGACTCTGTGCTTCCACTGTAGGGGTGCAAGTTTGACCCCTGGTCAGGGAACTAAGATAACATCCCGCATGCCACACGATGCGGCAAAAAAACAAAAAACTTGTTAGAATTGTGTGTAAAGTAAGAGTAAAAAGGCTATGAGTCGGAACTTCCCTGGTGGTGCAGAGGTTGAGAGTCTGCCTGTCAATGCAGGGCACATGGGTTCGATCCCTGGTCTGGGAAGATCTCACATGCCAAGAAGCAACTAGGCCCCTGCGCCACAGCTACTGAGCCTGCGTGCTGCAACTACTGAAGCCCACATGCAACAACAAAGACTCAATGCAGCAAGAAAAAAAAAAAAAAGGGGCTATGAGTGAAGGCCAGGAAAGCTTACCTAAGAGTAAGGTTCTTGGTAGGGATGTTGTGGTGCTGTTTTTGGTGCTTAGTTGTCCTTTTAGCTTCATTTCAGATTCTAGATAAGTGAAGTCATGGCATAAAGTTACTCCAGTTAAGTGTGATGCTTCGTGCATTCTCATTCTATCAGTTAAGGATGCATTAAGCTGCAAGTTGCAGGACACAGTGGATCAAACCACAGAGATATTGATTGTTTGGTTATCTACAAATCTGGATGCAGGAGACAACAGAGTCGTTCCACCAGCTTAATAATGTCATAAAAGACACAGGTTCTTCCTACATTTTTACTCCTTCATCCTTATATTTCAGCATCTCATGGTCCCAGGATGCTATCACTTCTGTGACCGTTATCCTTGTAACCATTCCCCTGAGCTCTTTGCTCCCTTCCGATTCTTTTATCAGGAAAGTTTCATTAGTCAGAACTAGGTCACATGACCGTCTGTATTTGTTACCCATTGCTATAAAACAAATTACCCAAAACCTAGCTGCTGCAATAAACATCTACTATCTCCAGAAGTTTCTGTGAGTCAAGTATCCAGGAATGGCTTAGTTAGGTGGTTCTAGATCAGGATCTCTCAGGAGTGATCTGTGCCTGACTCAGTTTATAAAGGTGACTGTGTGACCACATGGGGAAGTCAATACCATTGAAAGAAAAGTTTAATGTTTCTTACAGTTCCCCTAGAAACAGGAGGCATAGGGACTTCCCTGGTAGTGCAGTGGTTAAGAATCCGCCTGCCAATGCCCGGGACATGGGTTCGAGCCCTGGTCTGGTAAGATCCCACATGCCACGGAGCAACTAAGCCTGCAAGCCACAACTTCTGAGCCCATGCACCTAGAGCCCGTGCTCTGCAACAAGAGAAGCCACCACACCCAATGAAGAGTAGCCCTTGCTTGCCACAACTAGAGAAAGCCCACATGAAGCCATGAAGACCCCAACACAGCCAATTAATTAATTAATTTCTTTTTTTTTTAAGAAATGAGACATAGTGTGACATGCAGGGCCACAAGGGAAAGCACCAGTGTCAGTCAGGAGGCAGAAAGGAAAGAGAGAAGCCCAAGAGCATAGCCTTGATTGGGATTTCTGAGGAACGTGCAAAGCAGGGCAGGGTAAACAGCTTAGGACCGGCTAGTTTGAATAATTTCAATGCGCTTTGGGGCATAGGGGCTGTCCCTAGTTGTCCAGTACCTGGCTCTGGATTGATTTCAGCAGAGGAAATATTGGCTTTATGTGTGAGAGTTAGATAAGGAGATGGTTGGGGGTATGGACTCAGGGTTGGTTGGTTTGTACATGAAAGGTGGGATTCACTGACAAGTTGTTTACTGTCTCTAGGAACTAGCTAGCCCTGGGAGGAGCAGTCTCTTCCCAGACACCAAGGCTCCCAAAGATGTTGAAACATCAGAAAATCTAGAAAATAAAAAATATGATCAATACAACTATGTTCCTGGTTCGTGCTACAGTCAAAATGTTGGACCACACTGTAGTCATCCAAAGGCTTGCCTGGGGCTGGAGCCACTTGCAAGGTGGCTCACTGGCGAGCCTGGCATGTTGGTGCTGCCTGTTGGTGGGAGGACTTAGTGCCTCCCACATGGGCATCTCCACAGGGCTGTTGAGTGTTCTCACAACATGGCAGCTAACTTCCCCCAGTGTGAGTAATCTAAGAGAACAGGGCAGAAGCGACAATGGTTTTTATAACCTAGCCTCGGAAGTGACTCTTTGGAATGAGTCAGTAAGGCCAGCCTAACATGCAAGGGGAGGGGTGAGCTTCTACTTTCTGAAAAGGAGGGTGTCAAAAAATTGGCAGCCACCAGATTGTTCCTGACTGCAGGGGAGTTTGGGAAAACAAAGGAGAACAGAGTTGTCAGCACTAGCTTATACTAATGATTCATTGCCTGGGACACAATGCCACCCTAGACAAAGTTAGCGTTTGGCTAATGAGGAAGGAGGAGGAAGGCTGAGGGGAAAAGAGTAAAAAAATAAAAAGTAAAAAAGTAAAAAAAAATTTTTTTAATTAAAAAATTTTTTTAAATTACATGGGACATTTATATGAAAACACTATTTGTTGTTTATCTGAAAGTCAGACTTAACTGGGTGCCTTCTATTTTAATTTACTAAAAATCTAGCGCCCCTCGGTGGGAAGTAAGTCTTCAACAGTCATGAGAGGAGGCCAGGAGAGGGTAATATTTCTTGGGAAGACAGAGCAAAAGGAAGCTGGGGTTGTCTGGGGAGGAACAGATGTGTCAAAGCCTAGAGGGAGTTTTATTGGGGAGGTAGGTGGGGGAGGTTGAGGTCTCCTATGGGCCCAATCACTCTTCTCTGTTCCCATCACCACCACCCGCACCCCCAACCCACCACCATCACCAGCACCATCACCTCCACTCTGATCTCAAACATAGCCAGGAAGCTCTAGCCAGAAGCATTTCTCTTTTCAACACCCTGAAAAACCAACTCACAAAACCAAAGTGGGGGCTGAGGGCAGTACTACAAAATGCACGTAAGGGGTGTGGAAACATGGAGCCTTGCTGTGTGACCTCAAGGAAGGCCGTCCCCTCTCTGGGCCTCCCTTTCCTTAGCTGTATACCAAAATGTTGGTCTAAATGGTCTCCAAGGGCCCTTTCACTTGGCCTACGTGTCTCCCTCCCAAAAGGAAAAACTAGAGGGAACAAAAAGACATGGGTGGTTTCTCTGGTCCCGTCTCCAAGCCAAATTGAGATGAAAATGTCCAGTGTGACATAGATTTACTATAAACAGTGGCGCATTAATACTCACAAATACCCCAAAAGGAGTCCCAGATGGGCTATTTTTATCCTTTAAACACACACACACACACACACACACACACTGCAACCCCCATCACCCCCACCCATGAGAGTTTCTCCAGTTGGTTTCTATAAGAAGACAAGAGTTCCAGTTAAGAGTGCTCATTAAACAGCTTTGACTGCGGGTAGGAGGAGGCTGGCGAAAACCTCCTCTCTAGGCATGATGTCACCGCAACTGTGCATTTCTCATGACCCAAGAATGTGAGTGTGTTTGCACTGCACGTCGAAGCTGGTGATGCAAGCGCGGCCTGGTAAACAGGCCCCAGACAGGCAGGCCCTGCAAGGAGACGCGGTGCAGAGGCCTGGCGGAGGCCCAGGTGGTGCTTAACTCCTTCCTGGCAGAACTGGCTGCTGCGCTGAGGCTTGGCCAAGGAGCCTTCTCTACTCAGCCCCTGCTTCTCTTCCAGGCAGGGTCCCTGGTGGTGGCAAGTCCTAAATTTAGAGTCAGTGAGACCTGCATTCTCACTCACCATTTGCTTGCTCCAGGGACTTGGGTATGTGATTCCTCTGCCCTGAGTCTCAGTTTTCTCATCTGTATAACAGGGAGGGGAATCAGGTCCCTAATAGCTACCTTCAACACCGCAGTCCAGAACACCTAGATAACCAAGGGCTTTTCTGTATAGTCAACGAAAACTCATTTGGAGGCAAAATCTGACCCGAATAGACTGAAGCTGTGCTGATCTTTTATCCCACTTAGAGTCAACATTCGCACTTCTCACTATAGCGATATCCATATGTTTGATTGGAGATGGGTGGGCCCAGACCCCACCCAATCACCTTTTAAGATCCCTCAAAATTCTGAATTCTGAAACCCATCCAGCCCCAAGAGTACTGATCTGGGGTTGTGGGTGGGCCCCGGGCCTCTGGCTCTTTGGGAGACTTACTGAGACACTGCTTTCTGCTGGACACTCAGCCCCAGAGGACAGGGCTTCGCTCTGTCCCTGCTGTGCCCCCAAGTAGCCAGCTCAGTGCCTGGCACACAGCAGACACCCAACCAATATTTGTTGAATCAACAGCTGGAATTATTTATACCCATAAACGCCGTGGTGGTGATTATGGGGAAACTGAGGCTGGAGCCTCTGAGCTGGCCTGCCCTGGATCTTTCCCACAGAGGGAGTTATGGCTTTCCCCAAAAAAGGTAGCTGCTCTTATTTCTCTGCTGGCCTGCTCATAAACAGCTTGGTGACCCCCCTCCAACATTCCAGGACAGCCTCGTCCCTGGCTGGCTTGTTTGTGGGCATCAACGAGTTTTCTTTGGCCGATGGTTTCAGCTGACTTTTTTTTTTTTTTTAAAGGGGAGGCCCATGCAGAAAGCTGGGGGTGAGGAAAGGGTGGTCATGGGGTGTCTGGGGAAGATGGGATCTGGGGTCAGTCTGAGACTGTGGACTAGATCCCCA
Source organism: Hippopotamus amphibius kiboko (assembly GCF_030028045.1). Taxonomy (NCBI): domain Eukaryota; kingdom Metazoa; phylum Chordata; class Mammalia; order Artiodactyla; family Hippopotamidae; genus Hippopotamus; species Hippopotamus amphibius. Next base: position 3,729,431 of record NC_080193.1, on the reverse strand, counting down.
GACCCTTCTGAGGGCTGTGAATGTATCATTCTTAATCCTGGGGCTGGAGAATTATCCAGACCTGTGTGGAGCTGCCAGGAGGGAAGAGGCCTCCTCAATGTTGTTCGACCCACCCCCAGCTGCTGTGGGCCCCCAGGTAACTCCCTTCCCCTCTCTGGGCCTCAGCATGATGGAGATGTGGAATCCAGCACAGTAGGTCAGAGATGAAGTTGTAGACACAGACTTGCGTCCAAGCCCAGGCTCTTCCCCTTGCTGGGCAGGGAGTTAGGGCGAGTCATTTTCCCTCCCTGAGCCTCCGTTACCCCATCTGTAAAATGGCACTGAATTACAGGGATTTGTTCTGAGGAATGAGCCTGGTACACAGCAGTGATAAAGGAATGTTCGGGGCCATCGCCCATGGCCTGGATGAGCCTCCTGATCTGATGTTCTATGCTAGGCACCTGGAACAATAATAACCTCATGGTCTGAGCACCCACTACGTTCCAGGCTACGTGCTTCACAGGCATTCGTTCATGTCATCCTCCCAGCATCTCTCAGATGGGTACTAGCGCTGTCCCATATTTCGGAGGAGGAGACTGAGGTTCAGAGAGGCGAAGTGACTCCCACAAGGCTGCACAGCTGGCGGGTAGCAGAACTGGAATCTCTCTGACTCTTATGTACCTCACACCGTGGCTCTGTTCCTTGAAGCAAGAGATCCCAGCCCCAGCTGGGCCACCCCCTGTTGTGGCATATGACCAAGTGCTGGGGCCGTAGGTCCCACACCAGAACTGTGAGGAATAGCTTCCCTGCCCTGCCTCCCCTGCAGGGCTGAGGTGAGAGCTCTGGTGACCTTGAAAACGACTTTGTAGGCTCTGAGATGGGACAGGCGTTCTCAAAGTCGCAGTCAGGGGGAGGCAGGGGAAATCATTAATGCTCTCCCAGCCACCCTGGCAAGTGGCAGTCTAGCTCTGGTCACAGAAGGGCAGGGTGGGGAAGGCAAGCAAGATACAGCTGCCACAGGCTGGGCTGAGTGGACTACTCGGGAGCCAAGAACAGACGTGGCCTCCCAGGACCTGACTCTCACTGCCATCCCCCCTCCCTTAGGAGTTGGGCAGTACTGCCGAGTGGTTAGGAGCCTGGCCTCCAGAGTCCAGCAGATCAGGGTTCAGGTCTCAGCTCCACTCACCTCTGCTGAGTCCTCTGGACTTACTCTGTCTGGGTGCAGTCTCACGAACGGTGAAGGGGGGGTGATAACGAGAAGAGCTGCACCAGGACCATAATAAGGACAGGACTTGGCCCACGGATATTAGCTGAACAATTATCTCCCACACTTGGTCTCCAATCCTCAAGGAGCTTCTGGTCTGAAAGGAGAGACTGTATGTAAAATGCCTGGCACAGTAGGTGTCCACTGCTGGATGGATGGATGGATGGATGGATGGAACGACGGACAGACACATGGACAGACGGACAGATAGACAGGTGGACAGGATGAGAGATTTACTCCAGGTTACACAGTCAGGAAGTAACTCTTCCTGATACCTCATGCTGGGCGTCGAAGTATGACTAGAGCTGGTCAGAGAGAGAAAGGCACTCCAGGTGGAGCGGTCTGCATGAGCAAAGGCTTGGAGCTGGGAATTACTGCATCACGGAAGAGACACTGGTCTCACGTGTTCTCCTTCAGTAACTTGCTCAACAAGATCCTATGAGGAGGGGGATCTGGATGCAGGCTCTCCCAGAGTCCTCTGGGGCAGAGCCAGGAGGTTGCACAGGGAGTAGGGCCCCACAGCACAGAGGAGCAGGCAGGAGCAGGCCCAGCCTGGGGGTCGGGCCTCTGAGGGCCTGGTCTGGCTATATTTGGCTTTCAAGGAACTGGGAGGCTTCTCGCTGGCCCTGCTGCCCACGCACCAGAGCAAGGCCACCCACAGTTGCTGAGTCAGGCCGGCAGCTGGGGTCCAGAGCAGAGGCCCCACAATGGGGTGACTGTAACACAGTGGTTCAGAGCCTGGCCTCTAGAGTCAAGAAGATGTGTTCAAATCCTGCTCAACTACAGATGGCTGTGTGATTGGGCCAGGAGCATCACCTCTCGGAGGCTCCGTTTTCTTTATCTGTAAAATAAAACAAGAGCAGTAGGACAAGCACCATTACTGAGTCTGCTACGTGCCAGTCTGTGCTAAGTGCTCCACCAGCATCATCTTGTTTAATTCTCATCATGATGGAGAAGTATAATCACTGTCCCCATGAAACAAAACCAGTGAGACCAGTGTTTCTTCCATGCTGCTGTAATTCCCAACCCCAAGCCGTCGCTCATGTAGACCGCTCCACCTGGAGAGCCTTTCTCTCTCTAACCATCTCCAGGCATATTTTGATGCCCAGCGTGAGGTATCAGGAAGAGTTACTTCCCTGACTGTGGGACCTGGGTTTCCAGATAAAGAAACTGAGGCACAGAGAGGTAAGGTCACATGCAAGTAATACCCAGAGCCAGGACGAACTAGAAGCACCTCGCCACTGCCCTGCACTTTACATTCCCATTTCTATTTCTTAATCATTTCCCCACCCAAAGGCCCCCAACAGCGCCTGTAAAACAACACCAGGCACTTGTTTCCTCCACATCCAGTTTCCAAATTGCTGCTGAAGCCTTATTCAGCCCCTCACAACAACCCTGTGCAGAAGGTAGGCTGGATATCATCCCCATTTCACAGATGGGGACACCAAGGCTCAGAGAAATGAAGCAAGTTGCCTGAGACCTTGCAACCAGCTGGATGGGGGACCAGAGTTGGACGGCAGTGCTGTCTGACTCCCATTCCAGGGCTCTATCCCCACCACAGTGATCTGACCATGTTCTGAGACGGGTGCCCTCACCGTTCCTCCCAGCCAAGCCATTCCTAGACAATTAGGATAAAAGGGAAAATTAATCTGAGGTTCACCTGAAAGGAAAAGTCAGGCAGGACCAGTGGGGCATTATGCAAATATATAAAAAAAAATAGGCTTCTTTTGAAAACTCATAAAGAATGAATGGACAAGCTGTAATAGTTTTAAATCAGATCATCACCTCGTGACAGGCAGGAGACTAGAACCGCTTTCTAAACCCATTACCTCATCTCACTCATTTTTGGAGGCATCTCCTGCCCTACCCTGTGCCAGGAGCTGTACGGGGAGCCAGGCGAGGGCCCTGCCAGAGGAATCAATACCTGGACAGCACTGCCCAGACTCTGCAATTCCACATCCCAGTAAAGTGTTCTCCCCAAATGAGGCACACAATTGCCAACATCCTGTTATTTGTCAAAGAACATTAAAGAAAAGGAAAAATAAAGCATTACTTTCTGTCACCATAAAATTTAATAAGGACTAATCTCAGAATTTAGCAATTTTTGAAAATTATCTTTATTAGTTGTCCTAGTTTCCTCACCAGCCACAGGCCAGGGCTAAGATGGGCATTTGGCAAGTCCCTAGATGAGTGGGAGAGAGAAAACATTTATGCAAATAACTCAGAGTAGTTATATTCATTGAGCATCTTTTGGTTGAAGGTCGCAGAAGACTATTCTGGCTACCTTAATAAAGAAAGATTTATTGGAAGGGGATTTTATTGGAAGATTGGATTCTGGAGGTTAGGTGGTAGACAGCAGAGCCAACCAACCAACCATTCTTGGCAAGGACAGAAAACTTCAAGAACAGATGGAATCAGAATTCTCTCTCTGCTCTTTGCCAAGTGGGGATACAGTGAGAAAACAGCTGTCTACAACTCAGGAAGTGGGCCCTCACCAAAACTCTATAATGCTGGCACACTGATCTCAGACTTCCAGTCTCCAAAATTGCGAGAAATAAATCTGTTGTTTAAGGAAAAAAACAAAACAAAAAAACAAACAACAAAAAAAGCCCAAACAAAAAAACCCAAAACAGATGGAATCGACTCTCTCTCCTCCTTGCTGTGTTAGCTCTCTTCTCTCTAGTTGCACACGGTGTCCTCCATGTGTCAGAGGATACGAGGGCTAACAGCTTCCATATTTCACAGCTCAGGGCTCCAGGAGCCAGAGACAGGCCAATATAACCTCTCAGTTCCAGTGAGGGAGGGAGGGGGAACCAGGAAGGTGTCTGATTGGCCCAACGGAGTCAGATGTCTACCCCTGGACCAATCAACGGTGGCTTTCCGTGGGGTCTGTAACAAGATGACAGCTCCTGTGAGAACTTCCTGGTTGGAGTCAGGAGCAGGAGGGAGAAGAGCTGGGCAGGGAGGCTGGGTGGGTGATACTGTAGATGTCCACCATGGAGGTGATAAATGCCCTAACAGAGGCGCAAGTAAGGTGTTGTGGGAGTTCAGGGGAGGGAGACACAACTTTTAGCTGTAGAGATCAAGCAGTGCTTCTTGGAAGAGGTGGCATTTGAGCTGAGAATAATTTGTGATATACAGAGATTCAAAATGTTCTCTCAAATTAGAAAAGAAAAATGAGTACCAGTAGACAAGGTGTCATCCAAAGGAGATACACAGTAGTGCCTCACTTTGTCAAGATTGTTATAGTTTACCTAATTTTTAAAAAATTTTATACAATTTGAAAGGTTACATTTACAGGTATTGGAAAACATTGGCTATATTCTCCATGTTGTACAATACATCCTTGAGCCTATCTTACACCCAGTAGTTTGTACCTGCCACTCCCCAACCCCTACGTTGCCCTCCCCGCACTGGTATCCAGTAGTTTGTTCTCTATATCTGAGCCTGCCTCTTTTTTGTTATATTTAGTTTCTTGTGTTTTTTATATTCCATGTATAAGTGATATCACACAGTATTTATCTTTCTGTCTTATTTCACTTAGTGTATTGCCTTCCAAGTCCATCCATGTTGCTGCAAAGGACAAAATTTTTTCTTTCTTATGATATATGCATAACTTTGTTTAAAGAGGTGCCTGCCAAGTTTCTCTGTTGTAAAGGATCCCTTTGTAATTTTTGTAATTAGTAAGTATCTTGTGGGGAGATACTTAAGACTATGCAAAAATGTAAATTTCTCATCATTTACAATTCTTTTTAAAAGTGGTATGCGATGCACACTTTCTACTTTTATTCAACAAACGTCACCTATTCACTCACCATGTACAAGCACTGGTCTAAGGTGCATGGCTCAATTATCTGTAGCTCAGTGACCTTGCTGGACCTTAGGATCCTCATCTACAAATTAGGTATAATTAAATTTTACCACTCAGGGCTGCTGAGGATAGAGGAGGACCGTGTTTGTGAAAGTGTTCTGTAAAGCTAACTGGGATTGTTCATTCTCTCTCCAAGGCACTCAGCCCTGTCCTCACCTCCACCAGTTGGCAGTCTCCATTTCCGTTCCGTCTGCATCCATGCCCGCAGGCTTCTGCCTGTTATCACTGGTCAGACTCCCTCATCCTATTTGGCAAGCCTTACTTATGATGTCACTTAATAAGTTTTGGAGACCCAAGGTGAGCCTTGTATAGACTGACAGTTTCCTTCTAGAGTGTCTGTCTGCAATTTTGGGAGCTGCCTCAAGGGACTGAGTGATGCCTGGGACCTGTGGGTGGCGGGCAGGAGATCCTTTTTCCAATGGCAGAAATAAGTGGAAGAAGTAGGAATTGCCTTCCTCCAATAATGGTTTGGCCCTAAAAGGGAAACTCTTGAGCTCCAGAGAGTCCTGAGTAAGCCTGGATGGTTACTTGTGTCTTACTGAGAGATCTACATAAGCACACTTTATTATTTTTTAAAATATTTGTTTATTTAGCTGCACCAGGTCTCAGTTGCCACCTGCGGGATCCTTTTCTTTTAATATATAAATTTATTTACTTATTTATTCATTGGCTGTGTTGGGTGTTCATTGCCGCACGAGAGCTTTCTGTCGTTGCAGAGAGCAGGGGCTTCTCTTCGTTGCGGTGCATAGGCCTCTCAGTGAGGTGGCTTCCCTTGTGGAGCATGGGCTCTAGGCGCACAGGCTTCAGTAGTTGCGGCACGTGGGCTCAGGAGTTGTGGCTCGTGGGCTCTAGAGCTCAGGCTTAGTAGTTGTGGTACACAGGCTTAGTTGCTCTGTGGCATGTGGGATCTTCCCGGACCAGGGATTGAACCAGTGTCCCCTGCATCGGCAGGTGGATTCTTAACCACTGCGCCACCAGGGAAGTCCCTATAGGCATACTTTAAATGAACAACTTCATAATGTGAAAGGATGAGCTCACCCCTGACCCAAACTCCTAAACCAACAGTACCTTTAATTTGAGAACAGGATTTTAATGAACCAAGAGGGAGGTACGAGTTAAGTAGTAACACTCCTGGAGCTGCATTCAACCCTTTTTACAGGCAGGAAACTTTTATGCTTGACTGGTGGTTTCATTTTTTTGTTTGTTTACATCCTCTGTACAAGATCATTAGGAAGATCAAATATGATAAGAGGTGAAGGTGCTTTGGAACTTCTACAGGGAGTCAATATGGCTGTTCCCACTCTGTGGCCTGAGGACAACTTTTTAGGAATTGCTTGCCCGGATCAGAGGAGGCAGATTGAAGGTCCCAGCTCCAACATCAGCCCAGGCCACCCTCTGCCTTCCTTCAGCCTAGCAGATGAGCCCTTCAAAATAGAGTCCCCTAAGTAGGAATCCCGCAGCCTATAGGGCACTCTCTCCAGGGTTCCAAGTAGTTTCCTCCTTGGCAAGTCACAGGCCTGAGTCTCCCAGGCCCATCTCCTACCTGCTGTGGGCTGGGCTCCCGTCCAGCTAGCACCCGAGCAAGAATCATCAACAGCAGCTCAAGACTGCCGATCTAGTTGCCCTCTCCCCAGTGGGCCCTGGGGAGCATCCATCCCGTGGAGACCACCAAGGCAGCAGCTCTCCCAGGAACCTTCAAGTTTAAGAGACACCCCCATCACCCAGCTGATTCTTGTGGCCATGAACCCAAACTATAATGTGCACTTGAGTCCCCTGAGAATCTTGTTAAAATACAGATCCTGATTCAGTAGGTCAGGGCGAGGCTGAGACTGCATTTCCAACAAGTTCCTAGAAGATGCCAAAGCTGCTGCTCCACAGACCACACTTTGAATGCAAAGCTCCAAAACCACAGGCTGATCAGAAGGGTCTGGAAACCAGAAAACAGTGTTGAGTAAATGAAAACAATGAGTTTGAGGGCCCCCTCTTTCTACCTTGAAATTTTTATAATCTTGATACCACTTCTGATGGCCTCCAATAAAGTCCCCTTTTAACTCAGGTTAGTCTAGGAGGTTTCTGCTATTTGCACACAAAAGAACCTTTCCTGATATCCAAAAGTGAAAGTAACCCCCAAGTAGGAAAGGGTGACTCTTCCTCATTCCATCTCTTATTTTACAGGCCAGTTCTTCCAGCCCCACCACCAGAGCCTGGCTAGACCCACCAGCTTCTTTTCTTTTTTAAGAACTTTTATTGAGATACTATTGACATACAATAAACTGCATATATTTAAAGTGTACGATTTGATATTTTTTTTCTTATTAGTAATGTATGTATGGCAATCCCACTCTCCCAATTCATTCCCCCCCCAACTCCCCCCGCTTTCCCCACTTGGTGTCCATATGTTTGTTCTCTACATCTGTGTCTCTATTTCTGCCTTGCAAACAGCTTGGTTTGTACAATTTTTCTATATTCCGCATATGTGTTAATATACGATATTTGTTTTTCTCTTTCTGACTCACTTCATTCTGTATGACAGTCTCTAGGTCCATCCACGTCTCTACAAATGTCCCAATTTTGTTCCTTTTTACAGCTGAGTAATATTCCATTGTATATATGTACCACATCTTCTTTATCCATTCATCTGTTGATGGACATTTAGATTGCTTCCATTTCCTGGCTAGTTCATTGCGGCACTAGTAAATAATGCTGCAATGAACATTGGAGTGCATGTGTCTTTTTGAATTATCCCACCAGCTTCTTAAAAAGGGACCACATCCCTTTTGGGAGGTGGTTTCTGATCATTTAAATCTTCAACAGCACAGAAGAGGAGACCTGAGGCTTTTTTCTGGGCTTCAGTCCCCTGATTGCCACCCAGCCCCTAAGCTGTCTTGTGTATTAATTAGCTGGTGACTAACTGCTCCCTGATTGTGAACTGGCTCCCACCCACACTTGTGACACGGAGTCATGGGCATCCTCCAGGAAAGGTCTTTTGTGAGTCCTGTGGTTCACTTTTCCACACATGTGTGCTGAACCTCTTCTGGGGTACCAGGTCACATTCTCATCCCTGGGGTCTCGGTAGCGAGCAAGAGAAACTTGGTCCTTGCCTTCATAGAGCTCACATCTAGCAGAAGCCAAAGAGCAAGAGATGAATTTCAGGTAATAACTGCTATGATTTAACAAATAATAAACATACAAAAGGATAATACAATACAGAGTAATGCCTGGAGCTTCAGATAGGTGCGGTGGGAAGGCCTTTCTAAGGAGATGACATTTGAGTCGAAACCTGAATGGTACTCAGGAGCCAGGCAGAGTGAAGATGAGGAGAAAGAGCTGTCCAAGCAGAAAGCACGGGCAAGATCAAAGGCTGGGTGGGAGGGACCAGCGTGGCCTGTCTGAGTAGCACTCTTTGCATCCTTTCAGCCCCCAGGGATTCAGGAGTCAGCCAGCAGGTTGGAGTTAGCTGTAAAAATTGGAGCAAAGCCTCCCTACCTCTCTTCTTTCGCAGACTGGGGGCAGGGCTCACTCCCTTGGCCCCGCCCCCAGAAGATGGACTTATTCATCTGATTGGTCAGATTTCAGGATCCTGATTGGCCTTTGGTGGTAAGGCGGTCGCTTTATCTTTAAGATTCCAAACTCTACGGTCTTACTGGGGTCTTAGAGTGGAACCCCTCTGAGGGTCCACTTAGGGAGCGGCTGCCCCTGGGGACTGCAGACCAAGGACTCTGCGGAGAAACAGCAGTGCGGATTGCCATGGGAAATTTTATTTGTAGATGTCAATGATGAGCTGGAAAAGGTTTTTAAAAGCCATGCAGGCCAAACCCGTGTCTGTGGAAGCACAGGGGTGGTGCGGTAGGGCTTGGCGAATGCCTAGAGGTAGAGGTGATGGAGAGGAGGAGTCAGGAAGGACACTAACTACGGCCTGGATTCTGAACTACCCTGCTCTGGGAGGAGGAACTCACTGCCACAGACACACACTACGCACCTACTGTGTGCAAGTCTCTATGCTAGGTTGGGGGGGTACAAAGCCCATTGTGAGGCTGCACCCTCCTCCAGGGCAGGGGGTTCCCTACTGCAGGAGACCTGGGTTCCGGTCCTGGCGGCTCCTCCTGTAATTAACATGCATCCTTGGGTTAGTTCATCAGCTCCAGGATGCGGCACACAGCCTGGGCTCATAGCAGGTTAACTAAACCAGGTGAGGGCAGATAATGAAGGGCCTTGAATGTCTGGGTAGGGAGTTGGGGCCGGATCTAATAAGGCGGTGGGAGCCATTGCAGGTTCTTGATGGGGAGAGTGATATTCCAAGTAAAATATTTTAGGACAATGAATCACGCCACCTGTGCAGAGAGGAGAGGGTCACATACCATCCAGGTGTGGTGTAGTGAGACAGCAGCTAGGTTTATGAAAATCAGATCTTATCACCCCTAGCTCAAAAGCCTTCAGTGGCTCCCTGCAGCCCTCATAGCAACGTTCTTCCTTCTTACGATGGTCCAAGTGCAGGACCAACAACCTGGGTGTATGACCTGTGAGGCTGCACAGGGCCCCACGCTTAGTTTAATGCTTTACTGTCACTATCTTGAAATTCTTAATAATTTTTTTAAAATTTCTAATAATTTTTAAATAAATTTTTAACAAGGGGTCTCGTTTTCGTTTTGCACCAGGCCCCACAAATTACGTAGCCAGCCTTGCTCACAGGGACTGACCCCGGCTCTACCCTTTCCCTTCTCATTTGCACGCAGCGTCTTCCTCACCCTTCAAACTCCAGTTGCATTAGTCTTCCATCAGCTCCTGGAGGTTGTTCCTTCCTACCTCAGGGCATCTGCACAACCTGTTCCTTACCTGGAACACCACCCCTCATCCCAAGACTGACTCTTTACCTCCAGATCTGAGCATAATTATCTACTGAGAGATAGGTTAAATGGCGTGAAAGGAGGGGTAGCCATCTCTCACGCATCTTGGACCTTTCCTTCGGGGTGGGCAGAAATCTTCATAATGCCCAGCAGGGTCTGCTCTGGCCCTGGTCTTTCCCCAGCTGGAACCCATTAGCTACAGACCCTCTTACCCTATTCCCCGTGATGAGACAATCGTAGGAGTAGGTTGGGAAGGGGATGCATTTCATAGAGCCAAGCTTTGGTCTAAAGGAAGCAATAATGGAAGCATTTCAGACCTTTGTCAGCAGAGCAGCCACGGGTGTTTGGGGGCTTTGTGCTTATAAAGGTTTGAGTAACTAATATCCAATCAGGGAAAATTTTCCTTCTCTTAACCAAGTAAATAAAACCATTCACACCACGAGAGGTAGGAGGAAGGGACAGAATTTGCACAAAACATAAAAATTTGTTGACCCTGGCAAGACAGGTTGACAAAGAACATCACACCTGCCCAGTAGGTGCGCATGTATTCAGCAGGTCCGACATACCAGGATCTGAGCTAAGCTCTTGGCACACAAGCTCTTGAATGCTCACCCTAACCCTGTGAGGTTGGAACTATTCCTCTCCCCATTTTGTGGATAAGGAAACTGAAACCCAGAGAAACTGGATAACTAGCCTAAAGTCACACAGGAAGTGACAAAGTTGGGATTTGCACCCAGATCTGTCCAACTCCAGATCTGTCCTGAGCCCTTTGCTACCACAAAGCAGCTACTCAGTTGGCTTGCTGTGTGATTTTGGGCAAATTTGTCAACCTCTCTGAGCCTCAGATTCTTCACCTATAAATTGCCCCTTATTTAAGCCACCCTGTGCTAGGTACTGCCTGATTCCTCACAGTGCCTGATGAGGGAGGCAATGTGGCAGAGGCAATGTTTCGTGTTCTTCAACCTGTTTCCTCTTCCTGGGCCCTACCATTAGCAGAGTAACGTGACTACATTCTGGCCAATGAAATTACACATCACCCCTGGGCCAAGGCAATTAAGAATGGTTGCATCCCTTTTGATTTTTAGGCTCCCTTTTCACATCCAGACTATTCAGGAATGGATTCCATGAAGGGCCTGGGGGAGTCACTGTTCGGGAGAGAGCTGCCTTCCAAGGCAGATGGGTTAGGAGAGCCCTGACCTATATTAGACTTTGTGTGAATAAAGAATAAACTCTCATTGGGTTAGGCCACTGACATTTTTTGGTTTGTCACAGCAGTTACCATTAATTGCACTGAATAAAACTGTATCAGTTATTAATTTCCGTAACAATGCTGCACAACAAATCAGCCAAAACTCAGTGCCTTAAAACAGCAACCATTTCGTTAGCTTGTGATCTCATGGATTGGCAATTTGGTCTGGGCTCAGCTAAAGGTTCTTCTGGTCTTAACTGGTGATTAGCACAGCTGCAGCTATGACAACTCATTCCTGTATCAGTGGCCTCTCATCCCTGAGCAGGATAACACAGGCCTGTTCACATGACAGCTGAGAGGGTTCCAACAGAACAGGCAGAAGCTGCAAGACCTCTTACAGTCCAGGCTCAGAACAGGCAGTGTCACCTCTGCTGTATCCTGTTGGCCAAAATAAGTCATATGGCTGAGCCCGGGTTCAAGGAATGAGGAAATAGGGTCTATCTCCTGATGGGAGGAGTTCCAAAGTCACACTGCAAAGGGGCTTGCATATAGGAAAGCAAAGCATTGAAATCATTTTGCAAACAATCTACTACAGGAGGTATTAGTGCTCCCATTTGAAAGCCAAGGAAACTGAGGTTCAGGAAGATGAAGTGGCTACTGAAAGGAAGAATCAGGATGCTAGCAAAACTTGAAGCTCTCTTCATGCCCTAAGTTTCCCTTGTGATTCTGAGGACAGGTCCTCTTTGGCCAGAAGGGACCTCCCCACCTCTGCTAGCTCAACCAGAAATCCAGCATTCTGGCCTCCCAGGGAAGGGGCCCCCAAATCTGAATCTCACTGTAGCCTTTGGAAGAACAGGGCACCTTTTCAGATATTCGAGTCTAGGGAACATCTTGAATTTCAAGCCTGGAGAAGCTGTGACTGCAGTGACCTGATGCAAAGGCCTTCCCCCCTGTCCTTCACACATCAGATGGCCCTAGAGACCTACCTTGCTCTGTGACCCAGGCAGAGCCCACACCCTCTCTGCGCCTCAGTATAAGGATGCAGAGCGTAAAGAGAAAAGCTCTGGAATCACAGCATTAGGTTCAAGTCCTGACTCACTTGCTGTTGGTCCTGGGCAAGGCCCTTCCCCTCTCTGAACTTCACAGTCTCTTCTACAAAACAGGTGTGAGAGGAGTCCCCATCTTGGGGGCTGTTGTGAGAATTGAATGAGGAAATGTACAACGTGAATGAATGATGTAAATGAGCTACTATCCCCGAGGTGGGCTTAATAGCTGCCTGGTGTTGTCAGTATCATGTCAACCAAACTCCTATTTTACAGAGAAGAAAACAGAAGCTCAGGTGACATGCTTGCCAAGGCCACACAGCTAAGGAGCAGTGATGTGACCAGCATATTCAGGTCTGTCTGATTCCAGAAGCCAAGGTCTTACCCTCTCTAGTGTTAGAGTCCTGGGTTTGAATTGCCCCTTGCAGCCAGGTGAGCTCGAGCAAGTCCCTTTTCCCTCTGGGTCTCATTTTTTTTTTCAACATCTAAATAAATGATGATCTGCCTATGATGCCTGGTGCATTTTCCTCCAAAGGGAAAATACATGGAAAGTGCTTAGCACAGTGCCTGGGACGGACATGCGTGTGCTCAGCAATGAGAGGCCACTATAATCGTCAGGGGCAAGTCGCTTAACTCTCTGTGCCTCAGTTTCTCTATCCATCAAATAGAGCTAATAAGTCTCGTCTCGTTGGGTGGTCGCGAGGAATAAACGAGTTACTGTGCGCTAGCCTTAGCACAATGCCTGGCACGTGCACGCACTTCAGAAGCACTTGCTGTCGTTTAAAAAATTCGAAAACCTGTTCCAGGCCAGCATGAGATGATGGGGGATCCCAGCCCCTCACTGGCTGCAGCTCCAGGCACTGCCTTTGCTACCATTCAGCTATTATTAGGCCCAGCGTCCTCATCTCAAATCCAGATGGTGAGCGAGAAGGGCGGGCAGGGCCAGGCCTGGCTGGGGGATGGCTGGGAACACTGCTGGGAGGCCGGTTCGGGTTTGGGCCCCACCCTGCCTGCCCTCCCTTGCCTGCAGCGGGTCCAGCCGCCACGTCTACACTTGGCTCTGAGGTCTGTACCAAACACTCCCTCCCACCGTGGCCGCCTCCTCTGGGAAGGTTCAGAGCATTTTCGCGGCCTCAGCACTTTTTTCCCGCCCCCAGGGAAGCCAGGCCTGCGTAGAAAATACGAATTGGACACTGCTTGCCTCTGGAGCCAGCAAAGGGGCCATCCACCCTGCTCTCTAGAGGTCTTCATGCCTCCAATGAGGTCTGTTGGGTCCACAAAGGGGAAAGGGTCCACACAACTGGGTTCAAATCCCAGCCCTACCACTAACATGCAGTGTCAACATCACAAGTGACTCCCCCTCTCTGAGCCTCAGTTTCTTTATCTGTAAAATGGATATAATCTTAGCACCTACCTCACACGGCTGTGGTGATGTATAAATAAATGAGTAAATGCCACATAGTAGGGACTCAGTATGTGCTAGTTATTGTTATTTCGTGCTTGAGTGTGCCAGGCCCTGAGGGGGAAACAAGGATTTGGGGAGGCTGGGGATCTAGGGTACCAAGTGGCTCCACCTCCAATTGCTGCATGACCTGAAGCCTGTTCTTTGCCCTCTCTGGGACTCAGATTACCTACCTGGACCTCGAGGTGTGCATCTAGGTCTCTATGATGTCACGATTCAGCTGCTGTGCTCACAAGTACTTATGAAATATGACAAGGCCCCACGTGGGCAGAGATCCCAAATGGTAGATGGCAGGATCAAGGGTTCTGGGTTCTAACCCTGTGTGAGGTGCTGGTGTGGCTTGGCCTCATTGAATCTGTCTTCTTTTCTGTATAATACTGGTTCTACCTCACAAGGTTCAAGCTGTGAGATTCATGGTAATAACAAAACTGCCACTCGTGTGTTTTTATGGTTCCAACCCACCGGGCAGCAATTATACAAGGCCCCTGCCATAAGCCTAGATTATACCAGGCACTCCTGGAAGTGATAAGAAGTCCAGGCTGGGCCTTCCACAACCGTCTCCTTTGTCCATGAGGCTGGTCTCTGGGGTTCATCACAGCCCAGTGGGTGTCTCAAGTCCCCTTCTCCTTCCCAAAGCTCACTTGCCGCCAAGTTTCCTACACTGAAGAGTCACTCCTTTCTCATCCCTCAGCACCTGGGGCCAGGCCCCCTTCTCCTCCAAGGCCAGAAGTTTATCGGACACTGTCGCTGCTCAGAGAATACAGCAGCTGGATGACATCATGGAGGAGACAACCTTGCCAGACCGGTTTGCCAAACATATTCTCAGCCCGACTCCTGGGGCTGCCGGCCATGACCTTGGTGGCCTCCAGTTCTGTCAATGAGAAAGAGAGTCACAGCCCTCGGATCCAGCCAACCCCAGCAAGAACCAGATTGTCTCCTCCAGGGTCCCCATGCTCCTGCCTCACCTACCTGACTCTTCCCCTGCAAAGTCCTCAGAGTCCCACCTACCTTCCTTTGCTCTCAGGCTGTGTCCTCTCCAGGCTGCCCTTCCCCCACGCCCTCCACATGCCAAACAGCAAGTGAGGGCTTTTACTCTACATTTAGAATCCAGATACCATCTCTCCCTCTACTCTTACGGGGCTGTGAGATCCCAAGAGCAGGCCCAACTCCGACCCACCTCTAACCCCTCCACCCATCCCACTGCCCAGCAGCCTCTGGACCCCCTCATAGGCCCACAGTCTTGGACTTGGCTGGCCCAACAGCCACTTTTGAGCACGTCCAAAGGGTCTCCCTGAAAGTCTTGGAATTTTATGTTGTATAGTCTGTGGGGAGAGGGCTTAGAAAGCGCAGGCCACAACTGCTCCATTGTGCAGATGAGGAAACTGAGGCTCCAAGGGGAACAAAACTTTGCCTGGGCTGGAGCCAGGTCTAAGACCCATCACTCCTCTTGCCTCCTGACCCCTGGACTGGGCTTTCTCTGCAGGACCCCGGATAGGATGAGGGGAAGCCGGGGAGAGTCAGGGATCTGGCGCTGCCAGCTTGGAAAAAATATTTATACTCAGGAACTGGAGCAAAATATTACCCTTGGCCCCTTAGCTGCTCCAGCCACTCCCCACTCTGCCAGCTCAGTGTTTAACCTGGAGGAATCTGGACCCTTTCTGGGAGGGCCTGAAGTGAGCCAGTCCAAGCCCCTCATTTTATAAATGGACAGACTGAGGCCCAGACCTCCCAAGTGCCCACAAGATATGTTCACCCTACTCGCCTGGCATTCAGGGCCTTTCTCAGATGGAAGGTCTTCCATCCCCATTTCCTGCTCCATCCACAGCCCATCTCTCCTCCTTTTCCCACTTACAAACCTCCTGGCCTTTAGTCACACTATTCCCCTGCCACTAATACTCTTTCATGTCTTTCCACCTCTTCTCTGTGGGATGGATTTCTTTGCACCCTTCCTTAAGCATCAGTTTGCACATCACCTCCTCTAAGAAGTCTTCCATGGACTTCCCTGGTGGCAAAGTGATTAAGAATCCTCTGCCAATGCAGGGAACATGGGTTCGATCCCTGGTCCAGGAAGATCCCACATACTGTGGAGCAACTACTGAACCTGTGCTCTAGAGCCCATGAGCCACAACTACTGAGCCTGTGTGCCACAACTACTGAGCCCATGTGCTGCAACTACTGAAGCCCATGTGCCTAGAGCCTGTGCTTCACAATAAGAGAAGCCACCACACTGAGAAGCCCGTGCATAGCAACGAAGACCAAATGTAGCCAAAATAAATAAATACATAAATACATAAATAAAATAAAATAAAATAATCATTAAAAAAAAAAAAGGAAGTCTTCCAGGATTTCCTCCATCCATAGAGGCAGCAAAGTGGAGGAAAACGGCTTTGGCATGGGACAGAATTCCACTCAAGTTTGAATGCCATTACCAGCCAAGGTGCCCTCACCTCCCTGAGCTTCAGTCTTCCTCCTCTGTGGAATCTGGGTAATAGTTATCTCGC
The DNA here is from genome assembly GCF_030028045.1 of Hippopotamus amphibius kiboko. Lineage (NCBI taxonomy): Eukaryota > Metazoa > Chordata > Mammalia > Artiodactyla > Hippopotamidae > Hippopotamus > Hippopotamus amphibius. The sequence goes on along the minus strand of NC_080193.1, from coordinate 3,713,278 downwards.
ACAGTGGTCAATCTACAACAGGGCAAACCCCGTGTCAGGCATGCAACAGGTGCTCAGTAAATACCAGGACCCTTCTCATGGGACGTTTGCTCCTTCCTGTGCTGTGGCTGAAAGCTTCTCCAGAACCTCAGGAGCTGCCCTTTGATCTTTGTTTCACCACCATCTCGCCCCGCCCCTTTCAGACAGAAAGGGAAGGCAAAGTAGGACTGGAGAAGGACCCCAGCCCTGAGGGTTTTACGAAGGGGCGGAACCCATGCTTATCTTCAGTACTTTCAGGAAGTAGTGAGCGCCCGTGTGACATACAAACTCTGCACACACAAACTCACCTGTGCAGCTCCTCCCTGCTGGGTTGTGGGGGGTGGAGCTAGCACGAAGCAGGCCATTCATTGGAGCCGACAGCTGCCACTCAGGTAGCCTACGTGTGCCCTGCCCCGCGCGCAAGGTTTGAATAGGACTGAGTTGGTCTTGGAGGGCGCTGGCTGACCCTTGTTCTGGAGAATAGATGACATCTAGGTTGGGAATTCCCTGGTGGTCCAGTGGTTAGGACTCCCAGCTCTCACTGCGGAGTGCCCAAGTTTAATCCCTGGTTGGGGAACTAAGATCCCACAAGCCACGTGGCCATAAATAAACAAGTAGATAAATAAAGTTTACTAAAAAAAAAAAGATGACATATCTGTTAATTAGAGAGGACCTAGATAGGGCCTGCCCAGCAGAAGGAGACCTCGAACTAAAGCCCCCAAACTGGGCTCTGTTTGCTCCTCCTCCCGTGTGAAATTAACAAGTCTCTTCCCTCTCAGAGCCGTGGTTTTCCCATGTGTAAAATGGGACCACCTCTCAGGGATGTGGGGTGAAATAAGATGACACCTTTAAAAGAGTCTCGGAGTGGATACTGGCCCTCATTCTAGATGGCGGCGAGGTGTGGTAGTGCGTGGTCACAGAGGATCTGGACATTGGGGCTGAGGGGCTCTGCTGGGGAAATCGGCTGAGATCACTTCCCCACAACCCCATATCACAGTGGTTAAAAGCACAGATTCTATACTCAAAAGGTGCTGGTATGAATCACAGTTCCACTACCTATCAGCTGTTGTCCTCAACTGTAAAATAGGACAGTAATTCTGGGCTCAAATGGTCGTTATAGGGATTATATGCCTGCAACACGGCAAGTACAAAATCAATGAGTTTATATTATTATTGTTATTATTTGACAGAGAGGACTCCAGCTCCCTCCTCCCAGGCTCCACGGAGACGGAGAGCACAGGAGACGGAGTGGTTTTCCCCACTGGGTCTGAGCTCTTGGGTCCCCTGGCTGACTCCTTAAATTGTCTTGGGCATGTTGGCTTTCTCTGGGCCTCAATTTCCTCTATTTGTTGAATGAGATTCTGGACTTTGTGTTCCCTATTTAAAACGCCACAGCGCTGCAAGAAGTCGACCCTGAGGGGCTTGGGAACGAGCAGCATGGCAGGTAAGGTAAACGTCTGCGCAAAGGTGTGTCGGCTGGGGAAGGGGTGCTGTGTGATTGGCCCTGCGCCAGCTGAGATGGTCCCTGAGGTGCTTCGACGTAGGGTCAAGGTGCTGCCAGCCACTTAGCCCCTGCTCTGAGCTGGCCCGGACCAGGTGTCCCTGCCTGGGGGGCAGCGGCCAAGCTCAGGCACTGGAGCGAGGAGGGGGCGGAGTCGAGGGAGGGGACAGGGTCTCACGAACAAAGAGGAGGGCGGAGAGGGGCTGTCCTGAAGGCCCCGCGGATAGTACGATCCCGGGCCACTTACCCCGGCTTCGGGTGCCCTCCCCGACGTTGGCGCAAAGCTGCTTTCTCCTGGCGACCCCACCCGACCAGCCAAGGCCACACCAGCAGTGGCCGGAAGACCTCAATCCCCCACAACCTAGGCCCGCGAGGGGCGGGGCCTCCACTCGGGGCGTGGCCGTCAAATTGAATTACCCCAATGGGGCACTAAAGTGGGCGGGACCCTCCCCAGGATTGGTTGGCGCCGTGGCGCGGGGCGGGGCCCGCCGGGCTGCTGGCGCGGCTGGACGGGCGGCGCTTGCAGAATCCCGGGGACGGTTGCTGAGCGGGCCTGGGATCCCGGTCGCGGCGCCTTCCGCCTGACCGCTCCTAGTCCATCTGTTGGATCCCGAACGACCTAATCTGAGCCCGCGCCGGACGGGCGGGCCGGACTAAGAGGTGGGTGTGCGGGCATCCGGGCGGCAGCAGGACCCCCGACAGGTCCGAGGGTGGTACCCGGATATGTGGACTCCCAGGGTTCTGGGACTCCCAGACCTGGGAGCCCCCACCCATCCACAGGGGGCTGTGGATAAATAAGCCATGGGATAAAGCTCTGAGACGGGGGGGAATGACGATCACGGACCTCCAGGAGGCTCCACGACCCCCAGGGGTGCTAGTTTGTCGCGGCAGAAATACTGAGGAAGCTCCTACATTCCTCTGAGGCCCCTCACAATCTCCAGGGACCCCACACTATGTGACAGGGAGCCATGGGACTGGAGTGCAGCAGCGGAGGGAATCCTTGAGGAGAAAGAGACTTCCCTGGGAGCCCCAGATTCTGTATCGGGGATCCCTGCCCCTCAGAAGACATGGGGGAACCCAAAGTGTCCACAGATCCTAAGTCTAGTGATTGCTGAGTGAAGGACCCCAGCAGAGGGAGGTTGGGAGGTCGCCACCTGTCCGAGCCCATGGGGATGGGAAACGCAAGCAGCGACTTGGACAGGCAGAGTCTGAAGAACCCCACCTGTGTGGACCAGGACCCCACCAGACCCATTCACCAGATGGGGTGACTCGACCGACAAGTGACTGTTCTGGGGAGGGGGAAGGGATGACTGAAGGATGAATCAACAGGAGCAGGGGCATTCCTGGGGCCATCCAAGTCACCGTACATTAACTAAGCACCTACAGTATGTCAGGCTGTGGGCCCTCAAATTCCAGGAAGACATTAGGACTGCAGGAGGAAGGAAAGAGCTACACTGGGAGTCTGGGCCAGGATTTAGGGGGTCATTTTGATAGGCAGTGGTAGAGCGAGAGGGAGTGTCCTGAGTCCCTGAGGGCACTTGGAAGGGGACTTCAGAAGCGAGAGGTGGCCAAGATTAAATCCATTCCCTGCCCTCTGGGTCTTTGGGATCCTCCTTCCCCCGTGACAATCCTCTGGCCCTCTCCAATCCTGTTTGCCTAAGTCCAGAAGCTGGACAGATCAGTTTGTGAAGGCTCTTCCAGCTGGGGAACTGAATTGTAAGTGTGTGAATTGGTAGGAGGAATTGGGTGCCTGGACACTTGGCTTCATGAAGCCTGGGCAGTAGGCATCGGGGGAGGGTGGGAAGGGGAGGAATGGAGAGGGCTGTACAGAGGGCTGTCTGTACAAGAATTGGAAGACAGAATGTTAACTCCAGTGGCTTGGGAGCATGAGAGTGGCAGAAGCAGCAAGGACTTGGATATGGACTTAGCCCATAGCCAGAGGCTGAGCTTTTGGGGTGAGTGGGGGCTGGGCAGGCCCTGGGGATGGGTGGGTGGGGCAGGAAGCTGGGGAGTGTGACGGGCACCCCCTGGTGGTGAGCACAGCTTGGGTGGGCCTTGCCGGGCCCCCGGCTTCACAATCCAAGTCCCTACCCTCCCTGTTTGATGCTTACGTATGGCAAGGGCCCAGCTTAGGCCACACAGGAGGCTAGCAGTCTGGTTGGCTGGGCTGGAACCAGAGATTCCTACTCTTAGTTTCCTGAGTTTTCCAGCACACTACACTAGGGCAGAGGGCACCTCCCAGCCAGAGTCATATCACAGATAAGGATCAGACACCGATGGATGATCACGGGTTAGGGGGGGAAACTGAGGCACAGAGCCCAAGCGCATGCGGTTTCTAGAGGCCCCAGCAGGCCTGATTCATGTCTGTCCCCTGCAGAATTCCCTGAGCTGGTATCAGGTGCCACAGGCCACCAGGAGGGGACGGACGGACGGAGCTAGGGGCCAACAAGATGGCGGATGAAACCTTAGCTGGGCTGGATGAGGGAGCCCTGCGGAAGCTGGTAAGTGGTCCCATTATCCCTACTTTGAGGACAGACAAGCCAGGCCAGAGAGGCAGGGCCTGTCCAGGATACCTCCCAACTAACAAGAGGAGGTGACGGGGGGAGGGGGCAGGAGGAGGGCTCGGGAGAACAGGGCGAGGCCTGTTCTGCGTGGGCTATGCAGAGGCCCTGGTGGCATGTGCCTGTCCATGTGAGATGCTGAGGCCTTGTTCCTCCCAGCCCCCCACTGCCACCACCTGTTTAAATAGTAACTGGTGAGGGCTCGCCCAGGTGTGGGGAGGCTGGATCTGCCTCTCCCAAGCAACAGCCTGGGCAGTACCCTCCCCTGGAGCCTGGCCCAATGGATAACAGCAGCAGCAATGATTAATATGCCAGGGCGCAGTAAGGAGCAGGCTGGGCGCGAAGCACACCATCTCACAGAGTTGTCACAGCAGCTCCAAACGCCAGGAGAACATTATGGCTCAGAGAGGTGAAGTCACCTGCCCAAGGGCACCCTGCTAGGAAAAGGGTGTGCCAGGATCCAAACAAACCCCAAAAGGAGTCAGGGGGGACCAAGAGACCTGGATAAGTCAAGTTCAGAAGCGCCAATAGAGAGAGACAGGCCTTGGGGACCCTTATGAGCTCTGTGACTTCTAATCTGTCATTTTTACCACTCTGAGCCTCAGCTTCTTTATCTGTAAAATGGGAGGTGGGGGGAATGTGTGTGAACATAATATCTAGGTCCTACAGTTGGCATGGGGATGGAATGGGGCATGGGCCCAGATCTTGGCATGGAAGGATGGGCTCACTCCCTTTTCCCCACTAACCCTCCCCTCGCCAACACACAGGCCATGCGCAGAGGGGCTGTGGAGCAATATAGCAGAGCAGGCATGTGCCTACCAGCAAGGGCAGGAAGCACTGGAACTGGAGGAGGGGCCAGAGCCCCACCCCCCAGCCCGTGACCCTTGTCCAGGGGGTAAATTAAAGATTTACCTTCCCGGGGAGAAGGCATATGACCCACCCCACCCCCATACCATTCCTCTGGAGGCAGGGGCTGGAGCCAGCCCGCGCAGCCCACTGACTGGGCAGTATCCTGCCACTGCCATCATCTACCCAAGGCACTCGGCCTCTGTCCTCGGACAGCATCTTAGACTCTGGGTGTCTGCCACCGCCACAGCCGCTGTGTGCAGCCTGAAGGAGATGGGTTTTCAAAGACTCACACCACGTCAGCTCGACCTCCCATCAGGAAGTCAGAATCCTAATGTGGGTAGTGGAGAGAAAGCCAGGTCTCCGCGCATCCCCTTCTCTAGGGGTCCACTCTGAAGATCAGGGTTCTCCAACCGCCACCCCCACCCCATGCGGGTTTGGGTGCTGGAAAAGAGTTTCAGAGAAGCCGTACCTCCGACACCGTCCCTGGGAAAGGACTAGCGAGACCCCGCCCCTCGTCTCGGGACCCCGCACCACCCCCGGCCCCCTCCCCCCACCCGGAGATCGTTCCCATCCCGGGGCCGGGTCCTCCACGGCCGGCGCCCGCCATGAGTGCCCCCCAGCGCTGCCGAGGGTCCCGCCCCGCGCGCCGGCCCCGTGGCAGGAACGGGGGCGTCCCGAGGCGGGCTCCTCCCCGCGGGGCCGGGCCTTATAAGGAAAAGCCGATCCGAGACCCCGCGTCGGGCAGACCTGAGGACCCGGGCACCCGCTCCCAACCTGGGCTCCTGCACATTCCTGCGAACGGGGAGGGGGGCTGTGCGGGATGGGGCCATCTGGGGACACGAACGCCACGTGCTCCTCCGTCCCATACCCGGGCGCCCTCCGCCTCGGTCCCGGGTTCGAGATCGGGCTCGGACACTCACTAGCTGGGTGGCCTGCGGAAGCTGCTTCCGTCTGTGAACCCGGGTTTCCTCTCTGTAGCCGGGGATATTAAAGCAGGCGGTAGCGGGGGGGGCGGGGGGGGGTGGATCCCGTGCGGCCGGCCGCCCCGGCTCCGTCCCCGCTGCGCGCACCGTGCAGGGCTGCGCGGGAGAGGCGTGGGGCGGAGCCGGCGTCCGCGGTCGCGCCGCCCGCGGGCCTTCAGCGCCCCCTGGCGACGCCTCGCTCCGCTGCCGGCGGGTGCCCCGTCCGTAGCCGGGGGAGCTGCGCCTAGGCGAGTGCCTGGAAAGCCTCCTTCGTGGTGCCGGTGCGGAGACTGAGGCCCAAGGCGGCGCCGGGGCCTGTCTGACGCCCCCAGCAGCGAGCGTACAAAGTACCCGGAGGCCCGCCCCAGCACCACCACCCCGCCCCCCCCCCCCCCGGGGTGGGGTAGGAAGCACCCTTTTTCCTCCCAGGAGAATTTCACTGGGCAGTTTCGGAAACCGCCCCATCTCCTTCCCTTTCCCCCTCGGTGGACAATGGTGCTTTGTACTTCCTTCCCCCCCAGCAACAGCCAGCTCCACTCAGGGCGGTGGGGCCTGAGAGGGCGGGGAGCGCGGGACACACAGCAGGGACGCTGTGGGCGGACCTTTGTCTCCAGGCCCAGAGGGAAGGGTCCTGCGGGAGGGTGCCCAGGGGGATGAGGCTGTCCATTCCCCTGCCCTGCGCCACCCACTTAGGGGATCAGACAGAGGCTCCCCTTTTCCAGATGGGGACACTGAGGCTCTCAGAGGTTGCAGAAGTGACCAAGTTCCCACATCAGGCTTTTTTCAGGGAAGAGAACCCCATCTCTGGAGCCCAGGGGTTAGTTAGGAAGGGGAGCCCAGGAGACAGAGGGCTCGTCATTGCATCTCTGAGCCTCTTTACCTTCTGCACAGGATGGGCTGGACAAGCTCTCCCCTCAGGCTCGGACTCTCCTAGTGTACCACAGAGGGCTCTGGGCCTGAGTCAAGGCCAGCGCTGGGGGTGGGAAGCTGAGCCATGAGGCTCACCACCCCCCACGATAGGCCCCCAGGGCATCTCTAGTCCAGGCTGGAGGGGTCCCAATATAGTATGAGGATCCCCAAGGTACCCAGCAGAGCAGACAGGCCCCAGCCACAGAGCCATCCTCACACCAGGTAAGGCCCTGGAGTCATGGAAACCTGGGTTCAAATCCTGGCTCAGGTCACTTGACCATAAGCAAATCACTTCTCCCTGAGCCTCAGTTTCTTTATCTGTCAAATGGGAGTAATAAAGTACCTAGGGTCTCTGTGAAGTTAGGACAAGTGGAGGGCTCAGCACAGAATCCGGCACACAGGTTCTCAATAAATGTTACAGATGTCTCTGTGTATCTTGTCCTCACTTGCCCTCACTTCTCTCTCTCCCCTCCTGACTGGCTGGAACCCCCCATACACAGTTCTGCAAGGGCGGACCCCAAGTCACTGCCCCCACTCCCACCCACTGCCCTGAAGGGAGGCCATTGTCCCATCTGACAGATGAGAAAACCAAGACCAGAGATGTTAGGGATATGACCCTGACCACTCAAGCAGGACTGGATTGGCACTGGAGCCAGCTGGGGGTCCTGGCTTAAGCCTTCTGGGGACCCTCCCATAGCTCCTTAGGAATGCAAAGACTGAAGTTTCCCTGGAGGGCTCTGTCACTTGTTTCTACTCTCTTCAGACTGGGACAAGTGAGCTCATGGCTAAGCTGGGCCAGCCCACACTCCCTGCTGAAACCTTTCCCCCTCCCACCTGGCTCCCCCATGGAGCAGGAAGGAATGTTGGGGGAGGAGGCTAAAAAGGAAGGAGTAGAGAGGGTTCCTGGGCTTACCCTTGAATGATTTGGGGGTGGGGGCAGAGGAAATCACCTTGCCTATACTTTCTTCCACCTGGCGCAGACCCACACTGGAGGTTAATCTCTGCCATTATCTTCCCCGGGGCCCTGGGCCAGTCCTCTGTCCCTTAAGCAGCAGAGGCTCCATGGGGGGTGGATGTGTGAGGCGGGGCAATGGGATTGGCTGACTGCCCAGAGAAGGTGCTCTTTCCTGGACCTGGTTAGACCAGCTACCCCCAATTTCCTAGGGGGTGACGGGCTAAGAAGCTGGTGGGAGCACCTGTCCCCCATGCATGCCCTCTAGGGCCTTGGGTGGACCCTAGTGCAGCTACCTTATCTGTCTGGGGGGTTGGCCCTCCCACTCTGGGCCCCAGCCCTTGTCCCTTCAGTGGTGGCTAGAGCTGGACCAGAGCAGAGAGAACAGTAGCCCCCAGCCAGTGCACGGTGGGCTGTCCAGAAGGCCTGGCTGTGTGATCTGGGTCTCCCCCTGAGACCAAGTTTGGGTGGGCGGGCGGGCAGGCATGTGACGGGCTTGGGGCAGAGGGAGTGGAGACAGACCACTCATTGTGCCCCAGTCCGAGCCGTGGGCGGCTGGTGCCCGCCCTCCGCCCCTGGCAGCCGAAATGACCTGCCCCTCGCCCCCGCCTGCCCCGCAGTTGGAGGTCACAGTGGATCTGGCAGAGCGGCGCCGCATCCGCTCGGCCATCCGGGAGCTGCAGCGGCAGGAGCTGGAGCGCGAGGAGGAGGCCCTGGCATCCAAGCGCTTCCGTGCCGAGCGGCAGGACAACAAGGAGAACTGGCTGCAGTGAGTGGCGGGGCGTTGGACGTGCAGGTGGGGCCAAGTGCGCCGGGGCTCAGCGCGTGTTGTGCAGGCTAGCGTGAGCCAGGTGTCTGCTGCCCATCTGGGTATGCAAATGGCAGCACAGGCACGCATTTGCAGTACACAGGGATGTGCATGGACCACGCGCCGGTCGTGGTGTCCTGGCCACACCCAGGTGGTGTTAGTGCTCGGGTCCACGGGCGTGCTTGTGCCGGCGTGTAGCCAGAGGGTGTGCAGAGCTACCTGCTCCTCTGCCAAGGTTCTGGGTCCCCTGTCCTGGCCTCCGCCCTCAGCCCACATCCTCCACGACCCGGCCCTGGCAGGGGAGGTGATAGTCATGGTGTCCCTGCAGCTTTCAGCAGCGGGAGGCTGAGCAGCGGGCTGCTCTGGCACGGCTGGCAGGACGGCTGGAGTCCATGAGTGACGTGGAGGAGCTGACCACCCTGGTGAGGCCTGGGCCGGGGCAGGGGATGGGGGCAGGGCAGGTGAAGACCCGGACTCCACAGCCAAATACCCGTGGCTCACCCCTCACCCACAGCTGCGAGGCGCCGCTGAGTACGAGGAACGCAAGCTGATCCGAGCCGCCATCCGCCGCATACGGGCCGAGGAGATTGAGGGTAGGCGCCCTGCCCTGGCCCCACCCCTGCCCTGCTGCATGCTGCCCGCGGCAAGCCCCCCACCCCCACCCCCACCCACTCACCTGACACTTTTCCCTTCTAGCTGCCACCTTGGCTGGAAGGTTGAGCAGCGGGCGTCCCAACAGTGGCTCAAGAGAGGACAGCAAGGGGCGGGCAGTACACAGGCTGGAACGGTGTGAGGTAAGGGCTGTGGGCGAGGTCCTGTGCCCATGGGTGTCAGCAGCGCAGGACGCCTGTGTGTCTTTGTTAGATGAGTGCTTGACGGAGGGGGCCCCCAGCTTGTGTTTGGGGGACACTGGGGCTCTATCTCAGGCCTCTGCCCACTCTTTCAGGCAACCTCTTGTCACATGTCCCCACTCCAGAGTTTGTCTCTACCCAGGCCCCTCCTGCAAAGCCAGTCTACAGGGCTCCCAGGTTCCTGTCTCCCATTACCACCCTGTTAACCTCCCTGCTGGCTGGCCTCCCCACTTCCACACCTACCTTCCACTCCCACGCTGGCCATCCAGCCTCCACTCAGCAGACAGAGGGATCTCCCTGAATGCAAATCAGACCCTGTTACCTGCCCAGCTTCAAACATCCGAGGCTGCCCCTGCCCCTCCCCCTCCCGACAGCTCGTGTCCTTACCTTGGCTTATCAGGGCCAGCTGTCAGGCCCCAGCATGGCTCTGTTCTCCAGGGAGTGTGGGTGAGAGGTCAGGCCGTGCAGGTTCCCTAAGTGGCCAGCAGAGGCCGCTGGGTCCCTGGTCCTGGCAGGACTACCCCCTACCCTCCTTGCTTAACCAGGCTGAGGCCAGGGGTCAGGGGCCTCCACACCAGGAGTCTATTACGTCTGAGAGTCCCCAGCAGGAGACCTAGCATTAAGATCTGGTCCTCTCTGAACTGCCCTTGACTAGGCAGTGACAAGAGGTTGGGAAGTGGGGATCAAAGACCGCCCATGGTGTGCCGGTGACTGTGCTTGTGCGGGTGTGCCTGCAGGAAACCGTGCCCCAGCCCCTCTGCTTTGCATGTCCTGCCCTGGGTGCCTGCCAGCCTGGAGAGCCTTGGCCGCATCCTGTGGGTCTCCCGCAGGTGCCGAAGCCGGAGGAACAGGAGCAGCAGGCAGAGGTCCCAGAGCCAACCCCGACCCCCAACAGCACCAGCCAGGATGTGACCACAGTGACACTCCTGCTTCGGGTCCCACCTGGGGGCACACCCAGCCCACCTGCCTCAGCCGACAGTTCGCCCACTGCTACCTCTCCTGAGCCTCCACCGGAGCCTGCTGAGGCCCCGTGCCCTGCCCCCAGTGCTCTGGGAAGCCCCGAGCCACCTCCCAGCCCACCCAGGGCCGCCAGCCCTGAGCCCCAGGAGCCTCCAGCCACCCCCGGCACGGAGGGGCAGGTGGTCAACAAGGTGAGTCTGGATGAGCGGCGGGGATGCCAAGCAGGTGAGCTCCCCGGTCTGGGAGTCAGGCCCTGCCCATGCCGTGTCTCCCCTGCAGCTCCCGCCTGGCCCCACAGAGCCCCCAGCTGCCCAAGGCCCTACCAAAGGTCCCTCCGACACAGAGAGAGCAGGTGAGGGTTCCAGCAGAGAGAGCTCCGGGCATCTGCCTCCCCGGGCCTCCCCTTCCCTGCCTGGAAAATGGGTTCTTGTGCCTAGCCGGCTCCAGGGCCCTCAGGTCCAGGCAGGCTCTGACACTCCTCCCACTGCCCCTGAGGTGTCCCCGCCCCCCGCCTGGCCCACTCCCCCACCCATGGCCTGAGGCCTCCCTGCAGCCTTGAAAGGCAACAGGCCTCAGGCACATTCTTTTCCCCAATAAGGGAGCACGCCCATCTCCCAGCTGGAGCCGTGGGCAGTCCTGGCCAGGGGGGTGTCCCCCATCCCCATCCGCAGGGAGGATCTGGGCACCCTTCCTCCAGCCCAAGCCGAGCCCCAGCCCCCAGGAGTGTCCAAGTCATCCTGGGGTTAGTGCAGGAGGGGAAGGAGGGGCCTGTAAGAGAGACAGAGCTGAATGGGGAGGCCGGCAGCTGTGGGAGGGGCAGGATGGGCCCGGGAGGCTGGGGAGGATGAGGTGCAGGAAGGCGCTGGGAGGCTGAGGAGGCGTGGAAGAGAGGGCTATGAGAGGTGGACCCCACCATCCACTCTCCTTTCTCTGCTCCCACATGGACGCCGCCGCCTCCCCCGCTGCCAGGCCTGGCTGGCCCTCGCCCCTGCCAGCGCTCCCTGTCTGTGCTCAGCCCCCGCCAGCCAGTCCAAAACCGAGGTACTGCCTGTTCCCACAACCCGGGGCTCTGGGCAGCCCCTGTCGCATCCAACCACTGACAGCCCTACTGTCCCTTCTAGAGCCCACCCCTCTTGCCAGCGGACCTTCCCCGTTCCAGCGGGCCGGCTCCGTGCGGGACCGCGTGCGCACGTTCACATCTGATTCTCCTACGGCTGCTGGGCTCCGGGAAGGCCCACCGCGGGCAGCCCTCGGTCCCTCGACCCCTGCAAGGCTCCCAGGCCCCTCCCACACCAGCAGCACCCCTGCCTCCTCCTCCAGGGGCCCCTCCTCACGGGGCCCCAGTGACATCTCCTCCCGGTTCAACAAGGATCAGCGAGGAATAGTCCAGCCCCTGGCCCGGCTTCAGAGCTCCCCCCGCGAGGAGGGCCCCAGGGGGCGGGGCTTGGCTGTCAGGCCCCTTGAAAACAGAGCAGGGGGGCCTGTGGCCCGCTCAGAGGAGCCCAGTGCCCCGCTGCCCGTGGCCGTGGGCACCGCTGAGCCAGGGGCCAGTATGAAGACCACATTCACCATCGAGATCAAGGATGGCCGGGGCCAGGCCTCCACGGGCCGGGTGCTGCTGCCCACAGGCAACCAGAGGGCAGGTAGGCCTCCCCACTGCCTCCCCACTTCTGGGGATGAGCGCCTGCCGCCAGCCAGCTCTGCACATAGGACAGGTGCTGTGGCCAGGGCTCAGGGTGTCTCCAAAGGGTGCCCTGGGAGCCAGGGGCGCCATCAACCTGGACTGGCATTGGCCTTGCCCCACCCGATCCTGACGGAAGTCTTTCTCCCCCTCCAGAGCTGACGCTGGGGCTGCGGGCGCCCCCCACCCTCCTGGGCACCAGCAGTGGGGGCAAGAGCACCATCACCCACATCAGCAGCCCCGGGAACCTGGCCCGGCTGGGCAGTGTCACTCACGTCACCAGCCTCAGCCATGCCTCCCCTGGTGGCCGGGGAGGCTACAGCATTAAGGTGAGCCCTTCCTCACCCCACCAGCCTCACCATCCTCCGCCTCCTGTAGACTGCTTCAGGGTGTGGGGCCCGCAGCGCTCCTCTGCTCTGCGCGTCCTCTGCTGCACACACAGGAAGCCAAGGCCCAGAGAGAGAAGGTGCCCAGGGTCCACAGCCAGCTGGCGGCAGAGCCAAGGCCAGACCCTGGCCTATCACCCACTAGGCGTGTCAGGAGCTCACTCTGCACCAGTCTTAAGCGTCCCACGTGCCGATCTCCGCTCCTTACTCCAAAATTGGTCGATTCATTTCTGGTGAACAGATGGGAAAACTGAGGCTCAGAGAGGGTGGTCATGGCTTGCCCCCCTCTTCCTGTAGCAGCCCCAGTGGCCCTGCTCCCACCCTGTACTAGACCTCAGCCCTAAGGTGCAGAGCCGCTCATCTGCTCATCCAAGATCAGCCTGGCCCGTTAGGAGAGTGGAGATTAGCGATTACCATCTGCGTCAACATCTTGGCGGGGGGCTGGGCAGAAGCACTGATGGGGGGACAGGCAGGGGGGTGCCAGTCAGGTGAGGCAGCAGCCTAGCAGGTGCCACAGGAACTGAATCTGCCGCACCCTTCCATTATTCATTCTGGAGCCTGGGACCAGCTGGCCGGGAGCTCAGCCTGGGAGGGGATCCCCAGCAGGCCACCAGCTGCCCAGGTAATGGCCTCTGTGCCGCTCCAGGGGCTGAATGGGACTTTGAGGTGAGATGGCTAGAGGCAGCTTTGGGCCTTCTCAGGGGTGACAGGGAGAGGGTGGGACAAGAAAGCACCCATCCCCCCACAGGCAGGACCTAACTGCTCTGCCAAGGGAGTGAGGAGAGGTGACTGAGGCACTTGGGGTGGATGGGAGGTGCCACCGGGAGCCCCGGGTTTGATGCCACCAGCTCGCCTCAGCTTCCCCACCCAGAACCAAGGGGAGGCAGATGGTGTGCCTGTGATGCACTTGCTCAAGGTCTGTGGTTGTGTCTGAGCAGCAGAGGCAGGCGGAGGATATTTATCTCAGGGACAAGACACTTGCTACAGGAGACTGCTCAAGGTCCCCGCTCCGTGAACCTCCACTGCCCCATCTGTTCAAGGCTTTCTAAGACAGTGTGGCATGAGGGCAGAGGACACAGGCTCTGGAGTCTGTCAGACTGGGTCTTCACCGCTAATATACATGGTGGCCCAGGCAGGCCCATGCCTTGCTCCCTGCCTCAGTTTCCCCACCTGCGGGGTATGGGGCCCCTGGCCTTGGCAGTCCTTCAGAACCTGTGCAGACTTGCTGTATTGCCGGTCTGTGATCTCTGCAGGGCCAGGGCCAGGCTTGGCGGTGCGCCTGCTTGAGCAGGCCACCCCTCCCCCGCGGCCCCCTCCGGAGGGAGCCCAGAATAGGTTTCTATTTGGGCTGCAGCCCCAGCTGGCGGGTGGCGGCCTGGGAGGCCAGCAGGGGCGGGGCAGGCCCACTGCCCTTGCCTTCGCCCTCAGGCCAGCTGCAGAGACTGATTCTGCCAGCCAGAAGCAGCAGTCCCTACCACTGTCCCCATCGTCATCCCACCTCAGAGACCCCATCATCACCATGCCGGGGGTCCCGGGGCCCGGGTCTGAGCTGGCCGCAGCCCTCGAGGAGCGATTGGGCCGGGCATTGGAGGAGCTGCGGGCAGTGGCGGAAGCAGGCCGGGCAGCGGTGACCCAGGCAGCAGAGGCAGCTGCCTCGGCCGTGGAGCCGGTGGCCCGGGCAGCTGAAGAGCTGCGGGTGGAGACAGCAGCGCTGAGCAGGCGGCTGGATGCCCTGGGCAGGCAGGTGGAGGTGCTGAGCCTGCGGCTGGGGGTCCCACTTGTGCCCGACCTTGAGCCTGAACTGGAGCCCAGTGAGCTGCTCCTGGCCGCTGCCGACCCCGAGGCCCTCTTCCAGGCGGCCGAGGGTGCGGGGACCCCCGTGGCCCACCCGCCTGCCTTCAGCACCCGCCGCCGCTCCTCTGCCGGCCCCGCCCGCAGCGGCAGTCTCGTAAGTCCCTATGGGCTGCAGGGAGGGGGGTGGTTTTGAGCCAGGCTCTGCCCCTGCTGAGTGACCTTAGGTGTGCTACCACCTTCTCTGAGCCTCAGTTTACCTATCTGTACAGGGGACTCGGGCACTAGTGCTCCAAGACTGAGACGAGATGGTGCCAGGCTCCTGGCCCTGAGGCACGCGTGGCGGCTGCCCTGGCAGACCCTGGCCAGGGCCCAGCCCCCAGCCCCACCCCCACTCCCTGCCCCCGCCAGGCCAAGCCTCCCTGAAGCAGCTGCCACCTCGGCTCTCCTTACCCTTACAGTACACAGAGAGGCCCTGCCAGGAGGGGAGGGGCTGTGATAGCTGGGCTGGGGGCTTGTCTGCAAGGGGCTGGGAAGATTCCCTGGGAGGGGTGGGGGGCTAGGTTGGGGCTGGAGGTCCCTTAGCAGGTGATTCGTGCTAGGGGGGTGGGGAGCAGGGGTGAGCTTCAGAGAGGACTTGGCTCTGGGCAGCCCTGGTCAGACACCTGGTCAGGAGCCTATGGGCCCTGGTCCAGCTCCCTTGGTGTGTTGAGGGGGGGCATGTGCTGCCTGGGCACTGGCCCAGGAGGACCCAGGCTTTGGGAAGAGGCAGGACAGAGCAAAGTCTGCCTGGGAGGGGGCTAGGAATGAAGCAGCAGAAGGAACTCAGGTTCAGGAGTTAGGTTCGCTTCAGCTCAGATCCCAGGCTGCATCACACTTGTAGAAGGACTGTGGGCAAGTCATGCAGCTACCCTGAGCCTCAGTTTTCCCTTCTGTAAATAGGGACAGTAAAATACCTAGAGCTCATACGATGCTCACCACTGAATGGAAATCACCATTATTGCCACCCTTAATTGTATTAAGACACTTCTGAGGACACGGGAAGCCCTACAACAAGGCCTCTTCTCTGAGCCTGACCACCAACATGGCCATCCTCGGGCAGGCAGTCCAGCTAGCTAGTGGTATTTCAAAAGCTGTGCCATGAGCCTCGGGGCCTGGTCCCCTGTCATTTGGGAGCATGGTTGGTTTCATCTACACCCCTGCTTAAAGTCCATGCCCTCTCTCCACCCCGCAGATGGAGCCAGAGCCAGCAGAGCCCCCCTCTGCAGCAGTGGAGGTAGCGAATGGCGCTGAGCAGACCCGAGTGGACAAAGCAGCAGAGAGGCGGAGCCCACTGAGCACTGAGGAGCTGATGGCCATTGAGGATGAGAGTGTCCTGGACAAGATGGTATGGCTGGACCTGGTGGACTGGGGGTTGGCGGGGGCTGGGGCCAGCAGGCAGTGACAGGGGCTCTGTCTGCAGCTGGATCACACTACGGACTTTGAGGAGCGGAAGCTCATCCGGGCTGCACTACGTGAGCTCCGACAACGGAAGAGAGGTAGAGAGCCTGCGCCTAGATCCAGCTGCTCCTCTCACTGAGGTCCATTCATGGACACTCCAGCTCAGGAACACCCTCCCCAGCTTCTTCTCTAGACTCACCTCCTTCTCCAGACCCAGCTCTTCCCTTGCCTCCAGCTGCTCCTTTTCCTAGCTGCTTCTCTCCCACTTCCTAGACCGGGAACTGGCTTCTCTTCCTTCCTAGACCCAGTTACTCTCTCCCCCAGCTACTCCTCCTTGGATCCAATTGCTTCTCCAAGTTCTGTCAACTACTCCTTCCCCGAATCCAGATACTCTTTCTCCCAGCTGATTCTCTCTCCTCAAGGTCCACTGGTGACCACCTTAGCCTCTACTTCCTCCTTGCTTCCCCTTCCATGGGCACAGCTACTTCCTCCCCCGACCCAGCTATTCTTTCTTTCAGGTTCTAGATTCATTTGCTTCTGCAGATACTCTGAATTACTCCCTCTCTGGGTCTAGTTGCTTCCTGCAGGAGCCACAGATGGCCACCCAGCCTCTATGCCCACCCACCTGCTTCTTCTTTAGGCCCAGTTATCCCCTTTGCCAGCTTCTTCTCCCAACTACCCTTTCGCTGGGTCAAATTGCTTCTTGGATACCTCCAATTACTCTGTCTGTGGATTTACATATTTCTTCCCCTAGCTGCTCTTCTCCCCGCTAAGACCTATTTGAAGGCCCGCTCAGCTACTGCCCTCACTCAGCTTCTCTCTTCCTGGACTCTGCTACTCCCTCCCTAGATGGAGATACCCCCTCCGGACTCAGCTGCTCATTCCCACAGAAACTCCCTTGGATCCAAATACTCTCCCTTTGAGTTCAGCTATCCCATGTCCTCTCGTTTCTGAATACACCACACACCCCCATTCCCTCCCAAGGTATAGCTACCCCTCACCCCCAGCTACTCCTAGATAGGGCCCTTGTTCCCTGTGTCTTCAGTATGGCTAACAAGTTGCCACCCCATCTGTGTGCCCTGTGTGCCCGTGCATATGTGCTGTGTGGGCGATGGTGGCCTTTGTGGGCACGCGTGGGGCATCCCCTGCCCAGACCAGCGGGACAAGGAACGGGAACAGCGGCTGCAAGAGGCACGGGCCCGGCCAGGGGAGGGCCGTGGCAACATGTCTACCAAGACCACCATGCAACACAGCCAGCAGACAGCCGATGGCTCAGCTGTCAGCACTGTCACCAAGACCGAGCGGCTCGTCCACTCCAGTAAGGGGCCAAGCAGGGCTCGGGGCGGGAACACGTCCACCTCACTGGCCCCCGAGCCTCTCACGCCCTTCCTCTCATCTCCACCGCTGCAGGTGATGGCACACGGACGGCCCGCACCACCACAGTGGAGTCAAGTTTTGTGAGGCGCTCAGAGAGTAAGGCCGCCCGGCATCTCCTCGTGCCTGCCTGCCAGCCCACCTCCTCAGACTCTTCCTCGAACTCTCTCTCCGACCTTTCGTCTGTGTGTCTCTCTGTCCAGCCGTCACTTTCTCTTCTCTGCCTGTGGCTACCTCCATCAGCCTCCCACCCCATCTCGCATCAGCCCAGGACCTCACCTTGCTCCCCTTCGCCTTTATTACAGATGGTGGTGGCAGCACCATGATGCAAACTAAGACCTTTTCCTCTTCATCATCCAAGAAGATGGGCAGGTGAGCACACGTGCCCACTCCCAGACCACAGAGGAGTCAGTGCCACTGGGGACCTCACTGCACACCCATGCTACAGAGGGGACGCAGCCAGGGAGGGGCAGCGTGGGAGTGAGACCACTCCTGCTTGCCTTGCGATCTCACCTGATTCTCACCTGCACCACGGAGGAGGCCAGAGATTTGCTCAGGGTGTTAGAGAAGCCTCCCCACCACACTGAACTGCCTGGTGGCACTGCCACTCCCCAGTGTCTGCAGACCACGTCCCATGTCACAGAGCATCTTTACATCTTAGCCCCGTGAAGGTGGGGTTCACCCTGTGTTACAGAGGATGTTGGGGCAGGTAGGATCAGAATTCAAGCTGGGAACCAGAGGGGTCCAGGGACTCTAAGCCAGAGACCTATGTTCAAGTCCTTGTGCTGCCCCGCGTGCTGTCTGAAAGCTGAGGCCAAAGGCCTCCGTTTCCTCATCTTCAGCAGAAGTGGTGAGGGTCCCCGCATCCTCTTGTCAAGTTTAAAATGACACATAGAAAAGGCCCAGTAGGCGTGAGCTGTTGAGCTATCCTGTTACCACACTGGTTGTCAGTATTAGCTGATAGTGCCCAGGATCTGACTCACCCGTAACGCGACGATACAATGAGCCTCAAGTCTCTTGAAAAGAGCTAGGGTCCTATTTTCTTGTGGTTGAGTCTCAGTACTCCTCTGTAAAATGGGTGTGATGAGAGCACCTCCCTTGCTGGCCGGCGATGCGGTGGCGATGCCGCAAGAGTGTAGGGTCTGGAGCGTGACAAGACCCCTCCCTTGGCGCGTAGGGGTCGAGGCTCAGGAGCGGCTCTCCTCGGCCCTAACAGCTGCCTACCTACCCCTCAGTATCTTCGACCGGGAGGATGAGGCCAGCCCGCGGCCCGGCAGCCTCGCAGCGCTGGAGAAACGCCAGGCGGAGAGGAAGAAAGAGCTGATGAAGGCGCAGAGCCTCCCCAAGACCTCAGCCTCCCAGGCGCGCAAGGCCATGATTGAGAAGCTGGAGAAGGAAGGCGCGGGCGGGTGAGCAGCCGTGGACGAGGCGGAGCCTACCAGCACGGGGCGGGGTCTGGGCTGTGGTGGGCGGGGCCCGAAGGTAAAGAAAAGGCGGGGCTGGGGCCTGGGTCGGGGCGGATGCAGGAGGCGCCGTCTGTAATTGCGGCTGCTACACCGCTCCCGCAGCAGCCCTGGCGGACCCCGCGCAGCTGTGCAGCGCTCCACCAGCTTCGGCGTCCCCAATGCCAACAGCATCAAGCAGATGTTGCTGGACTGGTGCCGAGCCAAGACGCGTGGCTACGAGGTGAGCTGTATGAGGCCAGGTGGCCCGATAGGGGCCTCCCCACCCCCACATGCCCCCAGCTGCAGCGGCACCCTTCACAGCCACCATGTCTAGCAGATGGGGAATTCCTCTTCCGGAATGAAACAGGCTCAAAGAGGACACATAAAATGCCCCAGATTCCAGAATGAGTGATTAAGTGGGAGGGCCTAATGAGGGCCCTTGGATGGTGGGCACGGTTCAGGGCCAGACCCCACCCTTGGAATTCCCTCCTCATTGCTCTGTCGGAGGTGTTGGGTAAATTTCTATACATAAAGGACAGAGTGATGAAGGCATGATCATGGCCCTAGCTGGGTGGTGCTGGCCCTCTTGGTCGCTCTGTCCCCCTAAGTAGCAGACGTGGGAGTTAATAAACTGCGTTGGAGGAGGCTTACCTGCTGTGCAACCTTGAGCAAGCTACAGGGCCTCTCTGAGCTCGGTTTCCCTGGATCTGGATGCCAAAACACTGGAGGGTGGAGGGCATAGGGGAGCTGACCACTTCTCCCACTGCCATAGCATGTGGACATCCAGAACTTCTCCTCAAGTTGGAGTGACGGGATGGCCTTCTGTGCCTTGGTGCACAACTTCTTCCCTGAAGCCTTCGACTATGGGCAGCTCAGCCCACAGAACCGGCGCCAGAACTTCGAGGTGGCCTTCTCATCCGCCGAGTAAGTGTGGGCCCCAGCCCTGCTGGTGTTGGCTGGGCATCTGGGGCTGGGCATCTGGGCCGGGCCCAGGTGCCCTGAGGCCCCCTGAAGCTGGCCAGCCCCACTGTCATTCAGCGGCTGAGACCCCCTTCCCCAGAAAGCCCCCGTCCTCTTCCACCCCACCCACCTGCTGCTGAGCGTGCCAAGTGCCCGCCGGAACGAAGGAGCCGGAGGCCCGCCTACCAGCCCTGGCCAAGGCCCACCAGGTGGCCCTGTCCATATCCCCTCCCTCCTCCCTCTGCCCCCTTCTCCCTCTCTCTCTCCCTTTCTCTGTCCTGCTCTCCTCCCACTATCACCAGAGCTTCCTGCTCCCACGGGATCCCGGCTGGAGATTCCAAAAGGAGGCTCCTGGCCCGGGCACCGTGCCCGCCCAGCCTATATAGGTGTTGCCAGAGGCTTATATAGGACATCAGCAAGCCCTCCACTTTGGAATCGTTGCCCCGTCTGCTCACCTCACCCTCAGCACCCTCCTCCATTTATCTTTCCTTCTCTACCTTTCTCTTTCTGGGTTCCCCCCAGCCCCGGATTTCCTCCTCTTTCTCCTCCCTCCACCTCCTCTCACGCCTCCCTCACCCCCCTTCCCTGGGGCACAGCCCTCCTCTCCAACCTCAGCGCCAACGCCATTGCCCCCACCCCTCGTTCCCTCCCGCTTACCCCGAGAGTTCTCTGCACCTGTGACTGATCTGGCCCCCCACCCCTGTCTGCATTGCACACCATTAGTGACGGGTAGTGAGCGGCACGTCCACGGTGGGGAGGGGGCATGCGGGGGGCTGGCAGACTGCAGCACTGAGAACGTAACTGAACTCATGTCTCTGTGTGTGTGTGTATGTGTGTGTCTCTCTGTTCTCCTCCCCTCTCTCTTCTCTGCCTCTTCCCCCGCTGCCCCGCTCGGGACCCGCCCCCTGCCCCTTCCCGGCCCCCTACCCTCCCCAGGACCCATGCGGACTGCCCGCAGCTCCTGGACACAGAGGACATGGTGCGGCTTCGAGAGCCTGACTGGAAGTGCGTGTACACGTACATCCAGGAGTTCTACCGCTGTCTGGTCCAGAAGGGGCTGGTAAAAACCAAAAAGTCCTAACCCCTGCTCGGGGCCCACGGTGAGGAACGCCGCCTTGCTCGCCTGCCCCGTTACGCTGGAATCTGCTCAGTGGGGCACAAAGAAAAGCCGGGGAGGTGGGCAGGGTGGGGGAGCCAGGGGACCCTGAAAAGAGCCAGAAGGAGCCAGACACGGCCTTATCTTCTGGTTGTTCAGGACCTCGCGAGACCGTTCTCCTCAATGGGCAGTGATGACCCAGGTGGGCAGGAATGAGATGGAGGAAGCCCAGGAGGCCATGGGATCCTGGGGCAGGCACCCGACCCAGCCGGCAGGTCCAGGACAGCTCTCTGAAAAAAGTGCAAACTAAGCTGGCATCTGAATGACAAGTTCAGGCTAAAGGAGGGAGGGGGAGTCCCGGGCAGAGGGATCAGCCAGTGCACAGGGGTGGGGGTCGAAGGAGGTGGAGGGCATGGCACACCCAGGAAGGAAAGGAAGTTTATTTAGTCTGGGTGTGAGGGGGAGGAGGGGGTCACAGTCAGGAGTCTGAACTTCCTCCTGAGGACAACAAGAGTCATAAAAGGTTTCCAAACAGAGAAGGGATGCATGTGTTCTGGTAGCATGCTAGAACAATCCTTGGGTGAGGCCTGGATGAGGGATGGGGAGGGAGGGGACAGACTAGACAGCTAGAGAAACTTAAGTAAAAGGATGAGCTTTCTGCTGGATCCACTGGGGAGGGAGGAGGAGGGCCAGGGAAGCCCCCAGGCCTCCAGTTTGTGCAGTGGGGAGTTGGTGGTGCCATGCTCCAAGCTGCAGAGCTCGGGAGCAAGGCCAGTTTAACAGGAAGATGTTTCTGGCGGGGGAGGTCCTGGATCCCCAAGCCAGCTGTGGCATTTCCTGTCTGATCACCTCACCTCAGGGCCACAGTAGAGAATCCAGCTCCCGAGCTAACTGCCCATTACAGACCAGGACCTCAGAGAGAGGTGGGCTCAGAGTGTGCCGGGGCATGTTAGGTCAGAGCTGGCGCCAGAAGCTGGACCTTCAGACTCCCCACCTTGTGGCTCTTTTCCTTGCCCCATCACTTTTCCACCCACTTTGTAGAGAGAAGAAAAGACAACGGCCCAGAGGGAAAAAGGGAATTGCATGAAGTGATGTGAATCAGGGACAGAGATAGCAGTGCACTCAGATGCCCCTCAGGGCCTGGAGCCATTGTGGGGGGCAGCCCACGTGTGCACACACACACTCAGAGAAGCCGCTCAGGTGAGGGGAGGATGGGCATGGTGCTGTCTCCAGGTCATATATGGACTTAGGAGCTGCTGCCCAGCAGGCCAGCCTGGAGGGAGAGGGGCCCAGTCCGGCCCTGTTCCAGTTGGAAAGTGTGACTCAGCCGTGCTGTTGCTCGAATTGCCTGGTGTTTGGCCTGTCACTGAGGCAGCTGGAGCCCTGAGCCGTGAGCCCCGGTGTAAACAATGGCTTTATAAGGTCTCCAGGGAAGACACCAGAGGTGGGAGGGAGCTTCACATTGGGAGAAGCCAGGATCCCTGGGGAGACAGCCACAGCTGGAAGAAGCTGCAGAGAGAGGCTTCCCCTTCACCATAGTACAGCTGAAGCAAGCTGGGGCAGAGATGACCCCAAGGGCACATAGCACATCAGCAAGAGAGTCAGAAACCTCTCATCCTAGGTGCTTCCAAGGACTCAAATGAGGCAAAGAATGAATATACTATTGCTGTAAAGATGGGGAAACTGAGTCGCGGGGCAGGGTTTTCTCTAGCTTCCACAGCTGGCCAGGAGTAGCCTTGACTGAAACAGGTCTGCTTCCCAGGCTTCTTCCTGAAGGAGTCCTGGTGAGCTGAGAGTAGGCCCCAGCCCCTTGCATGGTTTGATCTTGAAGGTACAAGATGGGAGGTAGTCCTGGGCCCTTGGGTGTCTTGGGAACAGGAGCAATTCCTGCCCTCATGCCTTCCCTGCCAAAGGAAACTCACTTAACCACATTGACAGTGCTAACTATATGCCAGGCATGGCACATGGGAGGAGCAAGGCGGAAGAGATCTTGCTCTGGGAGAGGAGGGAAATGGAGCCAGGGAACACACGCTAGCTTTGAGCCCTGGGGCTGTCAGTGACTTAGTAGCTGCAGCCCACTCACCCCAGAGGGGGGAGGGGCCCCAGGCAGGTGCTAGCATCCAGGGCTGGGGGCCTGGATCACATCAGGCCCAGCCCTGTGCCTACTAAGCTGTGGAGCTTCAAACAAACGACTTCTCTGCTCTGTGACTTGGTTTCCCTCTGTGTAAAGTGCATTTGGCACTCTGGAGGATGGTCAAAGGGTGGTCCTGCCCCCGAGTGTGATGTAGATGGTCCAGTCTGTACTGATTGGGACTCTCATTTGCCTCCCCTGCTCTACCCAAGGGGGTAATAAGGGGTAAAGCACTGTCTCCCAGGCATACACACATCCCTCCCTGGCCTCCACCTCACACAGCAGGGATGTCCCTTGAGGCAGATGGGGGTTCCCAGGCTGCCCTACTGGGAGGTACCAGAACAGGGAGCTGGCAGATAATCAGGGGCCCAGAGGGTCACTGGAGTGGGTCTGGATGCAGGGAAAGATTTGAGGCCCCTTGGATACAACGGCCCAACTGAAAGGCATGTGCCAGCTGGAGTGTGCCATTGAGGGTGAGATGGAGGTGGCCCTCCAGAGAGACGTGGAGGAGTCTGGAGTCAGCACCTCCCCAGGGCTAGGGGTTGAGCCCCCGACCCTGCGCTGGCTCCACTGCGCCTGGGCGTGGGGTTGGGGCAGGGATCTCTTCTTTCACCTCTGCATGACTGGCCTTGCTCCCCAAAGGGGTGCCTCCAGGCTTGGGTGGGTGGGGCCTGGGGTTTCTGCCTTCCTAGAAGGCTTTTCCCCCATTAAGTCGATCAGGAGTTTATGGAGGACCAGCAGGCTGCGGCACTGGAAAGACCTCTGGGTAGAGGGTCGCCGCAAGAGGCGGGGCCGGCGCTGACAACCACCCCCGTGCCCCCCCGCCCCTCCCCCGCAGGATGCTGGTGGACTGCGTACCCCTGGTGGAGGTGGAAGACATGATGATCATGGGCAAGAAGCCTGACCCCAAGTGCGTTTTCACCTACGTGCAGTCGCTCTACAACCACCTGCGGCGCCACGAGCTGCGCCTGCGCGGCAAGAATGTCTAGCTTCCCCGCCGCCCGCACGGCCGCCCTCGGCAAGCTGCCCCCACCATCCAGGCACCGTCCCCTCCCTGTGCGCCTGCCCACCGCTGCCCTGTCTGTCGCGACACCTTCCCACGCACACACACGCAGCGTTTTGATAAATTATTGGTTTTCAACGACCCTGATTCCTCTCTGCCTCCCATGGGGGCGGGGGAGGGCGGCGGGGAGGAGGACAGCTGAGCAAGGTGTGCCCACGTCCCCACTCTGGCAGCCAGGCAGCTGGGGATGCGGGCTCTCCCAGGCGTATTCGGGGAGCTTTTATTCCTCACCCGCCCGCAGCAAAGAAGGAGTCGAGTCTCGCTTAAGGTGGAAGAGGATTTAGTGGATTTGGGGAGGGAAGAAAAAGGGTCAGGAGGGACCCCGTCCCCCCCAACTCCATCCCTGCTGGCTCGGGGACGGGCTGTCAGCCCTCAGCGAGGGAGGTGCTCCCGGGCCGCTGAGAGCTTCATTCTGTCCCCAGGGCTTAGGCGGGGGCGGGGGGGTGGCGTCCCCAGACCTACAGGTCAGCGCGGTCAGGAGCGCCTTCGGCGGGCCTAGCCGGCGCCCGCAGGTACTCGGGGGGCACAGGCTCGTCGGCAGACGCCTTGCGGTAGAAGCCGAGCTCCTGCACCAGCGCGTTGATCTCCTCGCGCGTCATGTCGCTGAGTGGGATTCGCTGAAGAGGAAGAGGGGCGGGGTCAGCGCGCCAGGCCCGCCTCTTGCCCCGCCTCCCCCACCTCCCACCCCCGTCCGCCTCCGCACGCCTCACCTCCAGTTCCTCGAAGCGGTGGCCCAGCAGCACGAGCTCTGGGTCGGCCCCCGGGAGGTGTTTCATTACCAGGTTGTGGCTGGAGATGGTGTTAAGGTGGGTAGTGGCGGATGGAGGAAGGTAGGGTCTCCCGGGGCCTCACTGATGTGAACACCACCTCGTCTGCCCAGGTAGGGCAGGGATCCCCATGTAAACGCGAGAAGAAGTAAGGGGGCCTCCTCTCTGTTCCTGTGTCTGTGGCAGTCATCACTAGTCAGTTTCTCTTGCCAACCCAAGACCACCTCAGAATTCACAGGGCAGCCACTATCAATCAATCAATCCCACTTGTCAGATGAAAACCACTTATCACGACCTGTGAAGTTAAGTAGAAGGAGACTCTCGCAGATCCCCTCCCTTTCCTCCCTCCTCCCCAACCAGAAGGAGGATACTAGAGTGGGATGTCCTGGGTGACGAAGGCCTTCACCTGGGGAGGAACCAGAGCATCAGACCCCAACCCCCTCCAGATACCAACAGGAAACTGAAGACCAGTGAGGTCACACAGCGAGTCAGGTGCAGGCTGACTCCCAGCCCGAGGATCCTCCCCCACCCGGTTACCGGGACCATGCTGCCCACCCCCCAAAGAGGCTCAGGGGGACAGAACTGGGGACCCTTTTCTTCAAACTCACCTCCTTCAGGCGATTAAGCTGTCATCCCCCACATGTCTGGAGAGGGACAGAATGGGTAGGTCAGGAGTCTCACACATCTACCATCATCCCCCAGCTGGGAATTGGGTCCAGCTGTGGATTAATCCCTGGAACAGCAGTTCCCAATATGTGGAGATGGAGGCCCCTTGAGGGCAGAAGGGGGAACTCTGCACAGATGGGAAAGCTGAGGCCTAGCCGCACCAGAGTAAAAGAGGAGCAAGGCCAGAGCAAGGGCACTTACCAGCCTCGGGGCTCTCACCTGCACATCTTACTGACTGTTGACCCACTCCCAATGCCCGAGAGACATGATCACCCTCCTCCCCTCCGGCAGTAGAGACCTGGGCCTGGTCTTTGGTCCCTAGAACTTCAGGGTGGAGGCAGACCAGAAGGAAACAGCTCAGAACTTCCCTGAGAGGCCCTATTAGAGACACCTACCATCTGGTCCCTACCTCACCCCGTGCAGAGCTGGCCCTCCCTGCCACCTGTGGCCTAGCCCTGCAGACCATCTGGTTGCTTCCCCAATCAGGGAGGCTGGGAGGGCACCTCCCTGTGCTCCCTGAAGGGGAGCCACCTCCCAGCTGGAGTCCAGACCCCAGGATTACCTAATCTAGGCCTCCCTCCCCCACCCCATCCCCCATTTTTTTCAGACACAAAACTAAGGCCCAGAGAGAGTCTGTGATGATCTAAGTCACACAAGGACTTTGGTGGGGCCTTTCGTGGCAGGGGAGGGTGGGGGGATTGTTGCAGAGTAAGAGTTGGTAAGGCAGTTCCCAGCCCCCTTTCCCAGGTGGTGGAGGCAGGCTCCCAGAAGGTCTTCTCTCCCCCAGGCAAAGGGAGTGAGACCAACCGGAACTGGGGTGGGGAGGAATTCCAGGAAAAAAAAGAGGAGTGATGGGGGGATGGGAGGCTGGACTCCCGAGCACAGATTTGGGAGAGTCATAGGCCAGAAGAAGTTAGGGGACAGGGCCAATGTGTCTGGGGCCCGCTGTCCGGCCAGATGGGGAACTGAGGAAGGGTTCAGATTTCCAGGCTGCAAGATCGGGCATCTCGAGCTTCCACGGTGGGTGTTGGGGCGTTCTGGGGCTGGGGAGTGGGAGGGACAGTCCCGGCGCCGAGACGGACGTGGGAATCGGGAGGGTCCTGGGTCAGAACGGGCGGTGATTCCAAAGCTAAGGGGCCAAGGGGTTCGGGAAGGTGGCCCCTAGGCTGGGGGCCACAGCACTCACCTCTACCCGGCCTCGGGCCAGGCCGTGTAGACGGTTCCAGTCGGGCCGGAAGGTGGTGGTGGCGGCCGCGACTGCCGCGAGGAGCAGCAGCAGGGGCGGCAAAGGCAGCGGGAGGTGCATTGAAACCCGGCCGAAGATGATCCGCAAGCTGGAGGTGAACCGCCCGGCCACTGCGCCACGTCTGGGCCGGCGAGCTGGCCAGGTCCCCGCTCGAGGTCCCGCCCCAGTAGGGACCACGCCCCCAGCTCTCGGTCTCCGCCCAGGGCCTGCGTCGGGGCCGCCCGCGCGCTCCCGGCGGGGCTTGGGCTCCTCTCTGGCCCTCAGCTCTTTCCTTTCCCAGTCCCGAGAGGGTCCACCCTCCCTTTGCTGACCGAGAGTATGGAAGCTCCGGCAGGATGCGGCCAGACAGTGCCCCCTCACGCCGGCAGGGGGCGCGGGCGGGATGTGAACGGACACGCGAATTTCCGGGTCAGACGCCCGACTTGAAGATGGGGAAACCGAGGTCTGGGGGCGCCTTGTTCGTGTTTTTTATTTCTCTGGATGAAATTGCGATCTCGATTTCAATTTCTTGAGCACAGGTGTGGCGATGGGAATATTACATCGAGGCTGAGAGAAAGCTCTTTAGAACAGTACCTGGCACGGTACCGCAAAAAGGCCCCATGTAAATTGGTACAGCCACTATGGAGAACAGTATGGAGGTTTCTTGCAAAACTAAACATAGAGTTACCATATGACCCAGCAATCCCACTGCTGGGCATATACCCAGACAACACCATAATTCAAAAAGACACGTGCACTCCAATGTTCATTGCAGCTATTTACAATAGCCAAGACATGGAAGCAACCTAAATGTCCATCAACAGATGAATGAAGAAGATGTGGTACATATATACAATGGAATATTACTCAGGAACGAGTAATAGGAATGAAATTGGGACATTTGTAAAGACATGGATGGACCTAGAGACTGTCATACAGAGTGAAGTGAGTCAGAAAGAGAAAAACAAATATCGGATATTAACACATATATGCGGAATATAGAAAAATGGTACAAACCAACCGGTTTGCAAGGCAGAAATAGAGACACAGATGTGGAGAACAAACATATGGACACCAAGTGGGGAAGGGGGATGGGTGGGATGAACTGGGAGATTGGGATTGCCATAGATACATTACTAATAAGAAAAAAAATATCAAATTGTACACTTTAAATATATGCAGTTTATTGTATGTCAATTGTATCCCAATAAAAGTTCTTAAAATTAAAAAAAAAAAAAGGCCCCATGAACTCTATTTTACAAGCTAGGAAAGAGGCTCAGAAAGGTAAAACAATTAAGTTGTGGATCTGGGATTTGAACCCAAAACATTCCTGTGTTCATCTCACCCAGACAAAGATGACTGATTCAGGATGCTGCGTCCCCTCTTCAAGCCTAAGGCGAACATAGCACATTAATCACAATGCTCTTTCCCACTGAATCTAGACTGGGACTTAGAATTCTCTCAACAGCAAGCCAAGGCTGCATTATGACTTTCATGGACCCTAGGCAGTTTTGCCTTGCTGGGCCCCTTTCTCTATTAAAACAAAATAAAACAAACAAACAAAAAACCCATATATTAAAAATTGGATTTTACAACTGCTTTGATTTTAAAAAATGAATATGATCCCAGCTGCATTCATTATTATTTATTCATTTTCTTCTTCCTATTTTAAAAGAAATTAAAATTAAAACATTTTATGGACCCCTAAAAGTATGACGGGCCCTAGACACTGAACCTAATGGATATGTCAGGTCTGCCCTGAGCCCTTTGTTCATACCTGGCTACCTCCCATTCACTGACTTGATTGTGAAGATATAATAATAATAGGCTTTGGGTTGTTATTTAATATCCATTCTCTATAAATACATGAGGACAGTAAATATTATTGGTTCTATCCAGATTATTGAAATAATAGGCTATATCTAACATTCTATTTACTGCTGTGGAAGTGGGAATTCATCCAAGCTTTCTGAAAGGCAAGTTGACACAATAAATCAAAACCCTAAAAATATTTCTTCTACCCAGTATTCCACTTCTCAGAATTTGACCCAAAGTAATCTTCAGAGAGGGAATCAATCGGTAGGCCAAGAGGTTTATCAAGACACTGTTTATCATGGTGAAAAAGTGGAGACAGGGCAGGAGCATGTCATAGCAGGGGATGAGCTAACTAAATGGTAGCACCGCCTTCGGATGGAGAACCAAGTAATTGTTTAAATTGATGCAGCGTAGTGTTGAATGACACAGAGAGTGTTCATAGTTATGGTATTAAATTTTTTAAAAAAGCTATGAAACAGTAATATCAGTTGAGAGTTGTGATGCTCTGGGCTGCAAGTCACAGAAACCTCAAGTTAAACTAGCTTAAACAAAAGGAATCTGTTGGCTCAAATAACAAAATAGTCCAGGCAGGGAGGGCTTCAGGTGAGGTTTGATCTGACTGATACAGTCACCAAGACCTGATCTCATTCCCTTCTGCTTTCCATAACATCGGCTTATCATTAGCCCAGTTACCTGCGTGGTATCAAGATGGTGCCAACAGTAACCAGGACCACCATAGACTTCTTCATTCATATCTAATCAATGGGATTTTTTTTTTTTTTTTGTAAACTTCTCAGGAGAGAAAACAAGCTTTCTTTCCCAAAAGCCCTCAGCAAAGTCTCCTTGTAACTCACTAGGTCCAGTCAAGTGGCTAGGGAAATGGGAATGCTCCCTGGCTTAACCAGTTGGGACCCATTCCTGAAGGCTATCAAGGATATGAGCTGCAATGGATGTTGTGGTGGCAACAGTGTAGCAAATCAATTTTCTAAAATATGTATGTATAAATATATATGCCTAGACCAAAAAAAAAAATTCTAGAGGGAAAAACTCAAGAAGTCAGAATGGCTATTTCTTTTCTTTTCTTTTCTTTTTTTTAAAGCTCTTTATTGGAATATAATTGCTTTACACTGCTGTGTCAATTTTTGAAGCACACCAAAGTGAATCAGCTGTATTTATACACATATCCCCACCCTCCCGTGACTCCCTCCCAAGAATGGTCATTTCTTGGTAGATGAAATTATTGGTGAATTTTTTTCTCCTTCGCAATATTTTTCTGTATTTTCTATAATAAACATGTACTACCCACACACAAACAGCAACTTTTATTTACAAAAATAATGGGTCATATGGCATGGGTTCCCACTAGCCGACCCCATACCCTAGCAAGGGCCTCAGACTGGCTGAAGCCAGAGGCCCCATGGAGCTTGTGTCTTTTTTTGCTGACAGAGCCAAACCTCAATGCCCCATGGGCCCACATTGTTCACTGGACAGGTGCCACCAAACCACTCTCATTGCATTAACCTGGATGCTGTGGCCTGCAGGGGCCACAGCCTGGGCTGCTGAGTGTTGAGTAGCCAACTAGTGGAACTGATGGTAGAGAGTGGCCACAGCAGTACAGGGAACATTCAGGCATCAGCAGCCATGGGAGGTCTAGTGTCTCCCAGAACACATCTCTGCTCGTAATCCATGTCCTTATGTGGCAGTTTGTACTCTAGGCCAGCAGCCTTCCTCAGGTGGGGCTGGGTTCAGGGTTTAGTCTGTGATAAAGCCAGGCTCAGACAAGGTCAGGGTCAGTCCTTAGCCTATGACCAGGTTCAGAACTGAGTCCCGGGCTGGAGTCAGGGCTCAGTCAGTGACTGGGACTTGGTCTCAGTGTGTGACTACGTTCAGGGCTCAGCTTTTGACCAGATTCAGTGCACAGTCTGAGGTCAGGGACTAGTATGTGACCAGAGTTGTGTGACCCAGGATCAGAGCTCAGTTTGAGACCAGGGTTCAGTCAATGGTTAGCCTCCGGGCTCAGTCTGTGACCAAGATCAGGGCTCAGTCTGCCACCAGGCTCAGTTAATGACCAGACTTGGATCTCAGTCTAGACCTGGGCTTGGGTCTCAGTCTGAAATCAAGGGTTAGTCCAAACCAGGGTTAAAGTTCAGTCTGTGACTGTGGCTCAGTCTTAAGCTAGGATCAGGGCTCAATCTGGGTCCAGAATTGAGGTCTCAAGTTGGAATCGGGCTTAGTCAGGCTTGGATCCAGCTCAATACTTGACCAGAGTCAGGGCTCAATCTAGAGCTGGGGTAGAGTCTCAGTCTTAGTGTGGGATCGGGTCTCAGTTAACAAGATTAGGGCTCAAGCTGGATCTGGGATCAGGGCTACCTCTATGCTCTGTTCTGAGCTCTGATAAAGAACTTTCTGGAGACCTGAGGGCCAAGGGTAGGTCAACGTGCAAGAAAGGATAGCCCCCAGGCAAGCTTCTGTCCCTGCAGTAAACCTCTCCTTGCCTGCTGAAGCTGGTTGTCCTAGAGCCTTCTAACCTACATGGCTCTGCTGCCCGAGATCCCCTCGCACCAGAATAAAAATAGCCGCTCACTTCAGAGCAGCTGACAGCGGGTGCCGGGCTGCCTGGGAGGAGGGGGAGCCAAGGAGAGGAAGGAGGGATGTCTGAGCTCAGGCCCCAGCTGTGTGACCTTGGGAAAGTCACTCCTCCTTGAACTCATTCCTGAGGGGCAGAATGGGAGGTAAGGATGACACCTGCCCTAGAGGGGACAGTGATACAACATGTGGCACTTGGTACCAATAAGGAACTCTGGAGTGCAGCCTTGGGAGGAGAAATGTTCCTCCAGGCCTGTGTAGTTTCTCCTCCAGGAAGCCCTCCCTGATACTTACCTCTTCCACCATCCCACACTATCCTGTAGCACCCTCTACATCTTGAAACACTTCTCAGCTAGTGGCCACAGTGTGACCTCCCTCACAGGTGACTGGGGAGCAAAACAAAGGAGGACACACCCTTCTGTACCATTACCCATCAGGTGCCCCAGAGGTGGATCGAGGAAGAGGAAGAGGAAAGAGGAAGAACGTCTCTCTCTCCCTTCCCTGCTTCTGGGGAATTTACTCTGAGGCAAAGGGCCGTGAGGGCACGTGTCCAGAGTTTGCATCCTTTCACAGCCGGAACCCTTCACGGTCCATACCTTTGCACCTGCCGCTCCCTCTGCTTCCCAGGGTGTTTCTTCTCTTTTCGGTTTGACAATACTGACTCTCCTTCAAAGAATAGGTTTAACGGGAAACTCTGTGCGGTAGAATTAACCACCATCTCCCTGGGAACCCCATGCTCTGTCCCCTACT
This sequence comes from Hippopotamus amphibius kiboko, assembly GCF_030028045.1. Taxonomy (NCBI): domain Eukaryota; kingdom Metazoa; phylum Chordata; class Mammalia; order Artiodactyla; family Hippopotamidae; genus Hippopotamus; species Hippopotamus amphibius. The sequence continues at coordinate 3,681,731 of NC_080193.1, read as the reverse complement.
GGCTGGGTAATCCCTAGGCCTCAGTTTCTTCCTCTGTCAAGTGGGGATCTTATTACCAACCTCACATGGTTACTATGGAGGATAACTGAGATAATCCGTTAACCACCTCCTTTCCTATCCCTGACCCAAACAGCCTGGAGGGCAGCACTAAGATTTCCAGGAGTGGGCAGGACAAGATGTACTCTCTGCCTCAGTACACCACCCCTACCCCCAGGAGTGCGGGAAGGGAGGGAGCCAGGAGGTGCCTCCGGAGACAGCCGTCTCCAGGGGGGCGGTTCTCCCTGGCAGCTGCCCCCAGCCTGCCGCCCTGAGCCCCAGAGCCTGTTATCAACCTCCTTAGTCATCACACCAGGAGCTCAAATATAGCTCTTACCCTGTTCCCTTCACAGCCGGGGCCCACCCCCCGCCCCCTTCCCCTAGCAAGGCCAAGTCTGGGTCTCAGAGCCCCTTTTCCCTCCCCCACCCCTACCAGGAATGCAACTATGCTAAGCCTCAGTTTCAGCATCCACCAAATGGGCAGGTTGGAATAGATGGTGATGGTGATGATGGTGATGAGGATGGTGATGGTGGTGGTAACTCCAGGGCAGCTGCCCTCACTGAGGGCTTGCTTGTGCCAGGCTCTGTGCTAAACCCTTCGTATGTATTATCTTGAATTCTCACAGCAACCTTAGGACAAATCTACTGTTTTTATCTGCCTTACACTCAGAATATGAGTGACTCTCCAAGTAAATCAGTGGCAGAGCCAGAAACAGAGCCCCTGCAGGATCTGAGCTCAGGGAGGGGCATGGTGGAGATCCTGGCTGCCCCGCTGGTGCAGAGGAGCCCTCTGCACACTTATTTGCATGACGTTTGCCTGGCTTCTCAAGGGCATTGATGGCTGAGCCCTAGGACTGGTTCCAGGGAACTGGATCTGTCCCCTATCACTTCCAGGATTGCAACAGAAGCCAGGTACTCTTGGGGGCCTCAGTTTTCTCATCTGTAAAATAGGAGTCGGAGGGCTGGGCAGGGTAAGTTCAAAATTTCCTTCCATCTCTGGTGGCCTGAGCACCACCACCATGTCCACACTCACCTCCTCCCTCACTGCCACCCCCATCTTCACCTCCACCTCCACCGCCTCCTCTCCTGCCCTCATCTCTCCTCCACTTTTACTATCACCCTCTTCATTAGCACCATGTCTTCATTCTGCCACTTCCACCATCACCAACCTTTGTTATCACCTCGACTGTTGCCATCACCATTACCTCCACTACCTCTTCTATCACATTATCCATCCCATCACTGTCACCTCACCACCTCCAACATCACTGTGAGTCCTCTACTCCCATCATCATAATTACACACATTATCATCTCCACCCCTACGGTCACCACGGTCGTTACCCCTCCCATCACCACCCAAAAACCTTTCTACCCCAGGACCTTAATACAGCCTGGGTCTCTGCCCCTTCAAATTTCAGCCTCACAGAGGTGCTGGCCCAGAAACACAGACTGGACCCAGAGACAGTCAAGCAGAGGTGGGAAGTCCACCCAGAAGAGGGCAACGAGGCATCTGCCTGTGTGACTTTCATGTAGGGGACCACACAGGTCCATGAGAATACGGAGGTGACTTTACCAGCAGGCAACTCTAGGCACAAAACTCTGAACATTTTTTGCCTAAACTGAGCGACATCACTTCTCTGTAAGCAATCTAGCAGTTCTGGAGGAATCGGGATTTCAGGGACTGTTTAGCAGATAAGAGTGAGTGGGGAAGAGGCAGAGGCAGAGTCCACAGCCATCTCTGGCCGTATCTGAACCTTGTCACTCATTCACTCTTCTCATTGATTCATTCATTCATTCAACAAACACTCCCCTAGATCTGTGGGAGAGCAGGCCCTATGCTGGGTCCTGGCCAAAGAAGTTCCCAGGCCTGTTTTTGACACTTCTGCCAGTCTGTTCCCCCACTGCTGGGCCTTTCTCCACCCTAGCTCCCTTCCCCCAGACACCCCAATTGGCTTTTGTGGTTCTTGGGTCACTGAGGCAGGTCCCTTTCCTCACTGAGACTCAGGGGAGCTCCCCAGCTCACCAAGGGACCTTGAGCAAGTCCCTCTCCCAAGCAACACCCAGTGAATCCTGGAGGAGGAAAGCTGAGAAGAGCCAGGCTGGGCCTGGCTGTGGGGACATCCGAGGGCAGGCGTGAGGTATCTGCAGAAGAGGAGGGGCCAGTGCTGAGGCTGAGATGGGAAAAGGACTCCAGATGCTGGAGCCTGAGTGTCTGGCTCTGGGATGGGAAGGGTAGAGCCTGGCAGGGGGCGGGCACCAAGGCCTGAAAATGGGGCAAGGGTGGGGGCCAAGGCAAGCCCTGAGCTGTCAGGGAGTCAGGAAGGTCACAGGATCAAGGCAGGGACTCAGGTGTCTCTGAGGCCCTGGAGAGGGGGCTGACCTCTGAGCTACCTTACCCTCAGGTGTGTCAATGCCCCTCCCTTGAGCAAGGGCTGGCCAGGCCTATCACCTGGAGGCTGAGAACAGAAAGACAGCTTCCACTATGCTGCCAGCTGGGACCTGTGCCAGACTAATGGGTCCACTCCCCACTTCCCCACCATGACCATTCCAGGCTCAGTGGCCACTCCCCAGGGGGTAGGCCACCTTGTCCTGGCTACCTCTAGGTTGGGAAGTTGGTGCCTGTGCCTTTAAATTCTCAGCAGGTTGAAACAGCTGATGACATCACTGGTTCCCGGGAGCAGAGGAGCTGGAGCTGGGGCCCAAGGGAACCCGGGCTGCTGGGGCTGCAGACATGGAGGGCCAGGGCGTCAGTGGCAGCGGGAGGCCGGGGACCCGGGCTGGCCTGGGTCCCCTGCCCATGCCCCAAGGGATTTCCCAAACTGGGGCACCCTCCAAGGTAAGACTCCTAAAGGCTAGTCCCCCCATTCCTGATCCTTGGTCCCACACCCCCCCCCCACATATTGCAGGGACCCTGGTGCCCCCAGCTGAGGGGCTGGCACTCTCCTCTGCCCACCAAGCAGGGACTGGGCAAACAGGGTACCCTAGGAGCTGAAGGGATAGTGATGGGACACCCAGAGAGAGATGGAGTTAACCATTTCCAGGACCCCCTGGGAAAGCCCCGGACCAGGTATCAGGGGACCCAGCTGTGCTCCAGCTTTGCTGTGTGACCTTGGGCAAGTTGCTTGTCCTCTCTGAGCAAATGCAAAATGAGGAGGCTTGTCCCTGAAGACTGAAACTGTGACATCTGGGATGTCTAAGTTGTTAGTGCTGGAGGCGGTGTGGTGTTTGGGAGGGGGGTGTGTGGAGTGGGACACTAGGAACCAAGGAGAATGCCTAAAATGCAAGCCTCAAAGAGCTGAGTTTGGGGACAGAGATGGAGGCAGAGTCTCAGGTTCTGTGAACCGAGAAGGACACGGGATGCGGACAGAACTGCATCTCTAGAGGCAGGGATGGGGCCACCCCAGTGTGAGTGTAAACCTTCCTCTGCCCTCCCTGGCAAAGGACGCTTTATCCTGACTTCTGGAGACAGGGGCATCAGTAACAGGGGACGGATGGGGAAGGGAGAGGAGGTCCCTGCAGGGCCCCACCCCACCCCACCCACTCCACCTGCCGGACAGAAACAGGATACCTGCTTGCCTGTCCTCACAGGTGGGGTGATGAGGGCAAGAGGGTACAACTTGTGCACAGAACTGCGGCACCAGGATCAACAGAATCCTGGACTTTCTCTGGATGTTAGAATCACACTTGGGAGGAGGGACTATTCCATGGAGCTCAAATGGAATCCTAGCAAATGTTGGGCTCATAAATGCAGAACATATGAGACCAAGACTTCCCAGGATCAGGTGTGGCCAGGGAGCCTTCGCCAGTTTCCTTCACTTTATAGACAGGGAAACTGAGGCCCTGAGCAGAAGGTCACGTGAAGCTGGGCTGGGAATCGACATGGCCAGTCCCAGCCTGGGCTCTTTCTCCTGCACAGAGCTCTGGGAACGGGTGACGAAGATGGAGAGGGCTGTGACCAAGGAGTTTGGGGACGTTTGGTGGGGGGAACCTGAGGGCTCCTGGTACCGTGGAGGAAAGAGGGTGGTGTTTAACGGGCTGGCCCCAGGGTGTCCAGAGTGGGCAGATCTTGGGGGGTCAGATCAGTAGCCCTTGGCTAGGGGAGCAGCAGGGACTATGGGGGGCGGTGCTCAGGAAACTGGCTCCAGCCACCCAGCACTCCAGGGTGGCCAGGGAGTGGGTGCCAGCCAGGAAGTCAAGGAGAGCCCTCGGGTCCACGCTCGCACTCTGCCTCCTTCGAGTCGGAGGTCTTAGTTTCCCCACCTATGAAAGAGGTGTCACAGTTGGGGGAGGGGGTAGGTTTCTGTGTCCTGTTTCCTCCAAAAGAGAAACTGATTCACAGCAGAAGGAATTGAGGTGAGAAATTAGCAAGAACTTCCTGAGAAAGATGTGCATTTCTTAGCTAGAGGAAGTCTGCTGGGGTCTATATGCAAGTGGAGGCCTGGTTAGGGTTGACCCTGAGTCTCTGACTTGTCCTATACAAGATGGACTCACGTTTTCAGCTCCCAGCGAAGGAGAATGCAGCCCCAGTACCATCGGAACCAAGGTTGGCTCTGGCACCTGTGGGGCCACAAGCAGCGATGCCACCTTCCTCAGTGGGGCCAAGGCTGGCTCTGGCGCCTCCCCGACCCATCCTGGCTTCAATGTCTGTGGGCCAGTTGGTGACGTCTGCCTCGGCTGGGCCGAAGCCTCCTCCAGCAACCTCAGGCTCAGTCCTGGCTCCAACATCCCTGGGGCAGCTGGTGACGTCTGCCTCGACTGGGCCAAGGCCTCCCCCAGCTACCCTGGGGCCCAGGCTGGCTCCACTGTCCAGGGACCAGAAGCAGGTGCCACCTGCCTCTATGGGACCCAAGCCAGCACTGGCAGCTTCAGGCCTGAGCCTGGCCATGGCATCTGAGAAACAGCCCCTCCAGCCCCCCTCCAGCCCTTCCGCAGTGCCCAGTCGGGTTCCGTTGCCCTCTCAGGAACAGGCCGTGGCTCCAGCAACCATCACATCAGCCCCGGCCTCTGTGGGATGGACACCAGCTAAACAGAGGGATGCCCCAGCCCCTAGAGCTCTTCCCACTTCTGAAGGGCATCTCCAGCCGCCAACTCAGGCATCTGGTCCTGTGGGCTCCCCATCCTTGATTCAAGCCCCCCCAGACCCTCGGATCTCCCCCTCCTTCAGAGCCCGGCCTGAGGCCCCCCGCAGCAGTCCTGAGGATCCTGTCTTCTCCCGGCCACCCCAGACCCTGCCCCTGGATGCGGGCCAGGGTCCTCCAGAGCCTGGCACTCGCTCTCCAGGGCTTCTGTCCCCCACCTTCCGGCCAGGGGCCCCCTTAGCCCAGACTGTGCCCCCACCTCTGCCCAAGCCACCCCGATCTCCCAGCCGCTCCCCCAGCCGCTCCCCCAACCGCTCCCCATGTGTCCCCCCAGCCGCTGAGATGGCCCTCCCCAGGCCTGGCACCCAGAGTGCAGGGCCTGGCGGACACCTGAGCCCCAACCTTCAGCCCAGAGCTACCCCAGCCCCGGTTACCACCTCCTCTTCTACATCCACTTCATCCTCCTCCTCTTGGTCAGCTCAGCCCACCTGCAAGAGTGACCCCGGCTTCTGGTGAGGGGGCCTCTCCCAAGAGATTTCTGGGGCTTGAGCTCTGAGACCAGCCATCCTTCTAGGGTGGCTTACCCTACTCTGTCCCAGTTGCCCTCCCCGAGGAAGAGTCCTTGAGGGTGTTAGGCCAACTCTGAGACCCTCAGAAGACAGCATCCTTTCCTAAGGGAGTGGCCCACTCCTGCCTCCATTGATCTCCCCTGGGAGAGTCTGGTGGGAGGGATCCCGGGCCCACTGCGGGTCCTTCTGAGGGTGTACACCCACAGCTTATTTCCCCAGAAAGAGCCCTGTGGGAGGGAGGTTGAGGGTAAGGGAGTGGTGTCCCGTGGTAACCCCTCCTGTACCGCACCCGCCAGGATCACTGTGGTCACGTGGAACGTGGGCACCGCCATGCCCCCCGACGATGTCACATCCCTCCTCCACCTGGGCAGCAGCGGCGATGACCGTGACAGGGCAGACATGATCGCCATAGGGTGAGGGGGCAGGGCGAGTCGATTCCCTGCTGAGCGCCTCCTGCCTCCCAGACCCCCGCCCTTGGGAGGGGTCTCTAGGGCGCCGCCCCATCCGAAGGCCGCCTCACCGTTCCCCCCAGGTTGCAGGAAGTGAACTCTAAGATCAACAAGCGGCTCAAGGACGCTCTCTTCACGGACCAGTGGAGCGAGCTCTTCATGGACGCTCTGGGGCCCTTCAACTTCGTGCTGGTAAAGCCCCCCTGAGCCCCTGGAGTCCCGGCCCTAGCTCTGCCTTGCCTCGCTGTGGGGCCCCCTGGGCCTCCGCGGCCGGGTCCGTGAAACGGGAGGATGGAGGAGCGGACCCCTAAGGACGGGGAAAGGCGAGGGCGGGGGCCGGGGGACTTGCGTCGGGTCCCCCAGCCTCCTGCGCCTCCGCGGCAGGTGAGCACTGTGCGGATGCAGGGCGTCATTCTGCTGCTGTTCGCCAAGTACTACCACCTGCCCTTCCTGAGGGACGTGCAGACGGACTGCACGCGCACGGGCCTGGGCGGCTATTGGGTGAGCGTGCAAGCGGCCTGGGGGGGACAGGGCCCCAAGGGGTCCGTGGATTCGTCCCCGGCCCCCGCCCACGGCACGGGCACTATCCCCTCCCCAAGCTCCACCCCTTACTCTGAGGCCAGCCTCTCCCCACCCCGCCCCCACCCCTCGTTTTCCAGACCCTGTCCCTTGCGGTCCCCACCGCATCCTCGTGTTCCCCTCCTTTCCCTAGAACCCACCCCTCTCCACAGCGCCACCGGTCCTGGGCCTCAGCCGCGGACCCGGCCCACCCTGTGCCCCGCCCCGGGCCTCACCTGCTTGCCTAGGCCCCGCCCAGGACCCGCCCAACCTTGTCTCCCAAGGGCAACAAGGGCGGAGTGAGCGTGCGACTGGCCGCCTTCGGGCACATGCTGTGCTTCCTGAACTGCCACCTGCCGGCCCACATGGACAAAGCGGAGCAGCGCAAGGACAACTTCCAGACCATCCTCAGCCTCCAACAGTTCCAGGGGCCTGGCGCTCAAGGCATCCTGGATCACGAGTACGGGCCGGGGCAGGACCTAATGGAGCTTGGGCGGGGCTCGTGAAGGAGGGGTGGGCCTCAGAGGCGAGGCCGGTAGGCCCGGTGGGGAGACGCGGGGCCTATGGGGGTGGAGACCACCCACCCTAGATCTAGGAACACAAATGCTGGTAAGGTTGATGGGGAGGTGGAGCCTGCAGGGTGGAGCTTTGCTGAGGGGCAGAGCCTCGCTGGGGCTCGGACCCTTTCTTCTAGGTCCGCACCCCCTGCTGCTCCGTGGCGGGCTGGAGGCTCCGCCGCAACCCACCCACCCGCTGCCTCATCACTAGGAGCAGACAGAGCTGTCGGGTTGGATGGGGGCAGAGAAGGATCTGGGTTGGGACCCCGCTGATCCCCCCACCCCCAACCAGCCTCGTGTTCTGGTTCGGGGACCTGAACTTCCGCATCGAGAGCTACGACCTGCACTTCGTCAAGTTTGCCATCGACAGCGAGCAGCTTCACCAGCTCTGGGAGAAAGACCAGGTGGGGAGTGCCAGCCTGCACGCCAAAACCCCAAGCACACAGAACATGCCCTAGGACCTCCTGCGCCCTAGGCTGTGGTCCTTGGCCCTATCTGCCCTGCCGCAGCTCTTGTCCAATGTTATGCTTCTGGACTCTCACAGCTCAACATGGCCAAGAACACCTGGCCCATCCTGAAGGGCTTTCAGGAGGGGCCCCTCAACTTTGCGCCCACCTTCAAGTTTGATGTGGGTACTAACAAATATGATACCAGGTGAGCTCAGCACTGGGATGAGAGGTGGGGATGCGGGCTGAGGGCTTCTGGATAAGGGAGACAGGGAAGGGAAACAGGAGGCAAGGCAGAGGTGCTTTGACCCCCAGCCCTTGATGCTCAGGCTACCCTTGCCCACCACAGTGCCAAGAAGCGGAAGCCGGCCTGGACAGACCGTATCCTGTGGAAGGTCAAGGCTCCAGGTGGAGGTCTCAGCCCCTCAGGACGGGAGAGCCACCGGCTCCAGGTGACCCAGCACAGCTACCGCAGCCACATGGAGTACACTGTCAGTGACCACAAGCCCGTGGCTGCCCAGTTCATCCTGCACGTGAGTCCTGGCCTCATCCTCCCCGCATGGCATCCCCAGGCCCGGCTCAGCATCCCACTGCTCACCGGTGACCGCTTGCACCTGCCCTTAGCAGCACCTGCTTGTCATAGCAGACTGGGAGTGGGGTTATGATGTCCATTTTCAGATAGAAAACCTGAGGCTCAGAGACACAGCATCCCTTGCCCAGGGTCATACAGCTACTAAAGGGAGGAGTTAGGATTTGAACCCAGGCTAGTCTAGTTTCAAAGGGTACGCCTTTTCCACTAATCCCTAACCCCCCTTTTCCAAGAAAGGCTTAGGGAAACATGTTAAAATTCACATATATAATAAGACCAGCAAACTCGAAATATTGACTCAAACCCCATGTAGCATTCATTCACATTCACTTATTATTTATTTACCATCTTACTATCTGTGGTGGGGAGGGGGAGTAGAGATATAAAAAAATACAAAGCTAAAGTCTAAATAGTTACTATAAAATTTAGCATTGTGTTTAGGATTGAGGTCCCTAGCTGCCAAAGTAAAAAGGGGAAATCCAAGAATGTCAGAACTGGATCTTAGAGACCATGTAGTTCCACTCTCTGTTTTTCAGGGAAACAGAGACCCTTAGTGGGGTAGGCATGTGCCCCAAGTCGAATGCAGGCTCAGCGGTAGAGTAGGGTGGAGCCCACTTTCCAACCCTGAAACACAGCTCTGAGCTCTCTGATTCTCTTGATCTGGTAAGAGGGAGCCCAGCAGGCCAGAGAATGTTTTCCCTGCTAACTTTGTCATATGGTCAGTCAGCAGGACAGTGGCCAATGTCCTCCGCTGGGAGTGGAAATATGCCCACGCCTGGCTTCCCATGACCTTACCTTTTGAGCCCCTACTATATGCCAGAGCCTGCATAGGCTACTTCACATATGTCATCCCTGAGTATGCAGTGATAGGCCCTGAGGATGTCTAAATTCTCCTCCCAGTTTTACTGATGAGGGAAACAGAGGCTCAGAGAACTTACATCTCTTACCCAAAGCAACACAGAACAGGGCTCAGCAGGAGTTTTGACCTCACAAGGCCCTAAAGGGTATTTCCAAGAGCCCAAGCTGGCCAGACCTGCTGTTAGGAACCCAGATGCAGGGAGGGGATGGGCTGGTTTCTTCTGGAGCAACTTGGCTTAGAAACTGAGGAGAGAGAGAAACTTGAAACCAGATAAACAGGCAGAGCAGACAAAAGCCTGAGGCTGGCATCACAGAAGTGGAGCCAGTACCCTGGCCACCTGCCACCCTAGCAACCCCATCCACGTGGTGACCCCCTGATCAGCTGGGGGTGACCCTGGGAAGAGGAGATTCTTTTGTCTCCATGGACTGATGACAGACAAGGTTAATAGTGGTTCCTTAGTACAGGTGCGGAAACCAAGTCTTACTTCGGCTGACTAGGGGCTTACCTGAGGTTATGAAACAGGTTAGTAGCAGAGCCTGGAAGGTCTCCAGCCTTCTACCCAGAGCTCTTCTTGCCTTCTCAGGGGTGTTCCATTTACCCCAGAATATCCAGTGCATTATAGGACTCCTGTGTTAGCTTATAGGCAAATCATTCATTGAGCACCTACTGTATACTGAGAAGTTTATAGGATGCTTTATATGGTATCTCATTGAATCTGCAGAGCAACCCCAAGAGTTAAATAAGATCATCAGAGAATATAGACAGGAGCCCTGGTGTTCAGAGAGGTCAAGAAACTCACCCCGGGTCACACTGCATGCCAATGGCAGAGCCAGGGCCAAACCCGTGGTCTACTAAGCTTCAAGGCTGTGTTCTCACTCATTCCCTAAGGAGGCTAAGGACAAAAAGAGCCCTGAGCTGGGAGGCAGGAAGTCCGGCATCTATCCTAGACCTGTTCTTCCTCAGTTTCCCAGTCTTTACAGTGGCTTCCATGGCCCTTCATCTCAGCCGAGTTGTGCTAACTCAGGCCCAAGGGCTCTAAGTGCATAGCATACTAGAGGGTCTCCCCTGATGTTGCCCCCTGCCCCTGGGCAGTTTGCCTTCAGAGACGATGTGCCGCTCGTGCAGCTAGAGGTGGCGGACGAGTGGGTGCGGCCGGAGCAGGCAGTGGTGAGGTACCGCATAGAGACGGTGTTCGCCCGCAGCTCCTGGGACTGGATCGGCTTGTACCGGGTGAGAAGGGCAGGGGATGGTCAGCAACTCGGGGGAGGAAGGGCGTGAAGGGGCAACCAGGGACCCACGTGAGGTCACTGGCTTCTCCAGAGTTTGATGCCACACAGGGAGGTTGCTGGGGTCAGATGTTAGGGGTCACGACCCTGATTGCTCTTGCCCCAGGTGGGTTTCCGCCACTGTAAGGACTACGTGGCTTATGTCTGGGCCAAACACGAGGATGTGGATGGGAACATCTACCAGGTACTTAAGGGGGGGAGGGGAGGAGAGTGGGAGGAAGTCCCCATTGCCTTTGGGGGCTCAGGATTCAGCTTGAGGGGTCCTGAGGCTGCCTCCGTCACCCCAACTTGGGCCTAAACCCCCTGGCCCATCAGGTGATGTTCAGCGAGGAGTCACTGCCCAAAGGCCACGGAGACTTCATCCTGGGCTATTATAGCCACACCCACAGCATCCTCATCGGGGTCACTGAGCCCTTCCAGGTGAGCCGGCCAGGCTGCAAGGTCAGGGGCACCATAGGACTATTCAAATGCCTCTATAGCCTCTACATTCTGCTCTGTGACCCCCTACTAGTAGCCTGACCTTCCTGGGTCTGCCAAGGGTTGGGGGGCAGGAGTGGTTCCCAGAGGCCTAAGTGGCCGGGTGGGGAGAGGGGCACCCCAGTGACCAGCCTTCCCCCCAGATCTCGCTGCCTACCTCGGAGCTGGCCAGCAGCAGCACAGACAGCTCAGGCACCAGCTCAGAGGACGAGGATGACAGCACCCTGGAGCTACTTGCACCCAAGTCCCGCAGCCCCAGCCCTGGCAAGTCCAAGCGGCACCGCAGCCGAAGCCCAGGCCTGGCCCGTTTCCCCGGCCTTGCCCTGAGGCCCTCGTCCCGTGAACGCCGTGGTACCAGCCGAAGCCCCTCGCCCCAGAGCCGCCGCCTGCCCCGGGTGGCCCCCGACAGGGGCAGTGATGGTGGCAGCCAGGGCAGCAGTGAGGAGGGGCCCCCTGGGCTGCCTGGGGCCTGGGCCTTCCCGCCATCTGTGCCTCGAAGCCTGGGCTTGCTGCCTGCCTTGCGCCTGGAGACTGTAGACCCTGGCGGTGGTGGCTCCTGGGGACCTGATCGGGAGGCCCCAGCCCCCGACAGCCTGTCTCCCAGCCCCCAGGGTCGGCAGGGGCTGGAGGAAGGGGGTCTGGGGCCCTAAGGGTGGGGTGGGCAGGCGGGCCCAGGTGGCCCCCACTCTGCCTCAATCTTCTGCACACCCGCCTGCCTCCCTCCTGCTGCTGCTCCAGCTTTATCTCACCTGCCACTCTGTTCTGGCCAGGGGTGGCCAACTGGGGTCCCCCAGACTTGGTCCTGGCACCTCAACTGTGACAATCGGCAAAGCCCTATCCCGGCCCCCATCTGGGATGGGGGAAGCAAACCCAGAGGTCATCGATTAGGAATTAAATTCTCCAGCCTCACTCCTGACTCCTTCCTAACTTGTTAGCAGTCTGAGGTTGGGGGAGTCAGAGGAAGGGACTAAAGAGATGAGAGGATGACAGATCTGACAATTACCAGGCGCCAGCTGTATGCATTACACATGCCATCTCCTTTAATGTGCACCACAAGCCTGAGTTGTGGTGTTGAGTTCAGTGCAGTTCTTAGCCCCATTTCACAGATGAGCAAACTGAGGCCTCCAAGAGCTTATGTGAACCTTTGAAAATCAGCCACCTAAGTGCAGTTTGGCTGTGTGTTGGAGGGAGGGAACGTTTACTAGGTGCTGAGGGCTGTCTGGGTGTTGGTTCACTTAATCCTCAACAACTCTATGAGGTAGGTCCTGTTTACACTTCCCTTTTTCAGAGGAGGAAACTAAGGCTCAGAGTGAAGTTCTTTTCCTCAAGGGCAGGGAGGAGGTCTGGATTTAGGTTTAGAGCAGAAAGAATGGGCCAGGAATAGCATAGCAGCTGTGAAGAGAAGGGGTCCTCGGGGGAGGAGAGGAGTTGGGAAGCCCCGCTCTCGTTCCCGCCACCCTGGATTCAGACACCGGTACTCCTGTGACATCCCTCTTTCCCCACCTGCTGCTCCAGACCTCAGCAGGCAGGCACTGGGGCTTCCCTGGGCAAGTCCTTGAGACATGCGTTAATTTTGCAACATGGACCTTTGTGTACCTCCTCCTGGTACCTCCTGGGGATGCTGCAGTGTTACCCTCTCCCCATTTCCCATCTGGACGTGAAGTTCCCTGGGAAGGCCCAAGCCCGGGGCAGCAGATGAGCCTCCTGAATCCCACATCCAAGCACAGACGGGTTGTATCACCAGCCCAAGATCACCCAGCACAGCAGGAGACATGGTCCAGCATTTGGGCCTTGGCCCCCCCCAGCTACCCATGCAGCCTTCTGGCTGTCCACGAGAGCCTGTCCGTGCTTCGGTCTAACACATGGCGGGGAAGCTGAGACCTCCAGGGGCTAGCAAAGCCAGGGACAAGGTCCAGTCTGGTGCCTACGAGCGCTGGAACTGGGGTCACTGATTCCAGGATTTCTGCTGTCCTTTGGGTCCTCTGGCTCCCTTGGTCAGCTGCAGGCACTGGTCATAGAGTGACATGGGAGCCTTTGGGTGCTCTGTAGGCCATGCCTGCCTGTTGTCTGTGCCTGTCCCCTGGAGCTGGAGCCGCTTCTGCTGAAGTTGCTGCAGGTGCTGAGCTGACACCTTGATGGCCCTGGGGTCTCTGGAACAGCTGTGGGGAGAGAAGTGGGGCAGGCCAGTCATAGTTGCTAAGAATCCCACCCTACTCTGCAGACAGTGCAACCGAGGCCCAGAGAGGAGCAGGGCTGAGGCCGGCGGGGGTGATAGGCACAGGTTACACCTAGCAGGGTGGGGAATAAACTCGGGCTGGCACCCAAGGCCTGGGTTCTGCCACTAGCAGGCTGCAGAAACCCGGGTCAGTCTGGGCCTCAGTTTCCCTACTTGTGAAATAGGGAAAGTAACAAGGAGTCAGTTTTGAGAATTGGAATTGAAATGAGATTGTGGATTAGGAGTAAGAGTTAATCAGGTGTTTTACTATGTATCCTGCAGGCCTTGGTCTATGTACATCACACATGCCACCTCCTTGGCTTCTACCTCCACTTTACAGGTAAGGAAACAGGCGTGGAGGGGTGATTCAGCCTGCAAGGTCACACAGGAGGTAAATGACAGAGTTGAGACACAACCTACAGGGGCCAACTGCAGAGCCAAATCCAGGGATAATGACAGTGGAGCTCAGCGGTCCACTGACCCCTTCCCCAACCCGCTCAGCTCAGGTGCACAGAGAGGGCACAGGCACCCCACCCCTTGGAGAAGTCCCCCGTCCCTCCTGGCCCTGCTGTCACTTACCCTTTGCCCTCAGCACAGTCCAGTGGAGGGGCCAGTTTGAAGCAGGTCATGCCCAACAGCTCCCAAAGCGTGTTGGCACCCACAGGTGGGCCGTGGAGCCTCAGGAAGCGTGCTAGACTGAGGGCAGAGGCAGCCTCAGGCTGGAGCAGGGCCTAGCCAGCCAGGTGTCCCTTCCCAGTGCCTGGTGACAGGCAGCCCACCCCCAAGGGTCCAAGCAGGCCTCACCGGCGGGTGCAGTTGCAGTGGAAGAGGGGTTCACGGGCATTGTTGAACAGCTGGAACTTGGTCTCCTGGGGCCCGATCCGGTGCTCACACTGGTCCAGGTAGCGGAAGCTGCGGCAGGCCTGGCGGGCACCTGGGGGCAAGTGTGGTGGTGAGGGGAGCCCAGTCCCCCAGCGAGGCCCTGTTGATGCCCACTGCCATCTGGCACACATGCTCAGTCTCCCTCGCACAGGTCCCTTCATCTCATGCCTTTTGTGCCCTCAGAGTGCCTCACACATGGGAGATACACACACACACACACACACACACACACACACACACACACACACACACACAGCAGTGCTGCCATGGGGGAAGCCCAAAGAGTCGAGAGTGGTCAGAAGAGGTTTCCTGGAGGCAGAGGCTGCGAAGCTGAAACTGGAAGAGAGGAAGAGTAAGGGAGAATGCTCTAGGCAGCAGGAACAGCATGTGCAAAGGCCCAGCAGTGGGAGAGAGCAAGCGGCTTTAGAGGAACCAAATGACGTTTGTGGAACTGGAGTTTCGATTGGGGAGTAGGGTCTGCAGGACGGGACCCGACAACCCCTGGGTTTTGGACCATCACAGTGGGGGCTCCATGGGGAGTGCCGTGGTCAGGTTTGGAGCTACGAAAATCCCTCTGGCTGCAGCATGATTTGATGGGAGAGGTTGGGAGACCCCAGAAGAAGTTCAGAGCAGGAAAGGAAGCAACACAGGGGCCCCCCACCCTGCACAGAGGCAGCGATACCTCCTCACATCAGGAGCCCCCAAGGTTAGGTTCTGAGCTCACCCTGAGGTTTTGGGTCACCTTGTGGCCCCTGAAGGCCTGGATCAGTGACCTCCAGCTGGACTATGGGGGCCATATCAGGCCCAGGGGAGGCCACAGGGTCCTGGAGGGCTGTGGCATTGGCTTGGCTGGGGTGCTTGGACTCTTTCTGCTGTGCTGGCCGCTTCTGAGGGTGCAGCATCTGCCGAGGCTTGCTGGGGGCTGAGTTCTGGGGACTGGGAATTGGGGGCGTGGCTGGGGAGCTCCAGGAGGCATTGTAGAGGGTCCTGGGCTGGAGACGGGCGAGGGGTACAGAGCCATGTGCTCTACACCTGGGAGGTGGCACATGGTGGCAATCGGTGACCTAGAATCCCCCTCTCGGAAGTCCCCGGGTTGGAGTCTGCCGGTCCCATCCCTCATCCCACGTCCAACTGGGTCATGCAGGGCACCCAGGGAGCATCTGTATTCTGGGCCCCACCTAGAGGAGAGGACAGGCAGGACAAGGCATCATTTCCTGGAGGACAGACATACAGACAGGCCTTCCTCCTGGTCTCGGAGCCCCAGCTCCCCCTGGCTGAGAAGGGGCTCGAAAGGGGCAGCCACGTACCCGCCCCACCAGTACCACTCCACACAGCCCTCCTGCTCCTCCAGCACGAAGCAGGGGATCGCCAGCACGTTGAAGAAGGCCATGCCCACGATGTCAGAGATGGAGTCCCGCTGGTTCTGCAGGCACTGATGGAACCTGCCCCAGAGCTGGCACTCAGGTCCCTGGAGCACAGAGGGCTACCTGGCTCCTCTCCCAGACCACCCGGTCACTACCAGCCAGGTGATTTGGGGTCCAAGAGTCCCCTCTCCTCTTAGGCTTCAGCTTTCCCATTGCCCGGCGGAGTCTGGCTGACTGATCCTTTAGAATTCTCTGGAATCCCAGACTCTGCACCCAAGGACTTGGTAACCCCACCCCGAGCCCCCAGCCCTCCCTGCCCACCATCAACCTGGCATCACAGTTGCAGTGAGAGATGGTGTGGAGTCGGTAGTTTCGGATGCCATAGTTGTACTGGAAGGGTGAGACGGTCTGTGGGCAGCGGTCATGCTCCTGGCAGCAGAGATCAGGGCCCTGGAAGAGCCCTGCAGGGAGCAGAGGGGGCACCAGCTCAACAGGGTCCTGGGCACCACATGCCAGCTATGACTACCTGATGTCACGAGCAGAGACCTAGCGCTCGCCTCAGCCCTGACACGGATGCCCTGGGTGACCTCGGGCCTCCCTCTGGGGGACTTAGAATTTCAAAGCTTGAAGAGAACACCCAGGTACCACCTCTGTTGGGCGACTCAAGTGCCAGGCAGCCCACCCAGGAACGCTTGCCGATGGAAAGATCTTCCTCAGGTGAACTGGTGTCTGCCTCCAGAGTTCTCGGGCTCACACCCCAAGTGAAACTCTGAAGTTATGAATGTGTGTAGAATGGAATGTCAAACAGCAGGCTGCAACCTTGCTGGCACGATGAGACATTGTCAGGAGGCCAACCTGCTCCAACTCAAGTGCCAAGTCCTCCCCGCAAGCCCTCCATGTGTACGTGCAGACAGCTGTACCAAGGGTGCAAAAAAGCCATGCGTGTTTTTCATCACCCGAGCAATAACACCCTTTGCTGAGCATCTCCCAAATGCCTGGCACGTCCCTCACCCACACACACAGCAGTCCTGGGAGGGAGCTGTCACTTTTATTATGCAGGTGAGTAGACAGGTTCAGCGAGGGGAAGTAACTCGCTCAGCTTGGAAGGGCTGAGCTGGAATTTGAACCCAGACCTTTGGGGCTTGGCGTCCACTCCACTGGACACCTCGTGCCCGTAAAGCCTCCTCTTGGATAACGACTTTTTGGCTCAGCCTCCCTCAGATGCTGATTAATGAGGACTGCCAGGTGTGAGTAGGACTTTTCCCATCTATAACCTCACTTAAGCATCCTATGATGAGATTTATGGTCACCCCACTTTACAGATAAGGAAATTGAGGTTCAGCGTGGCCAGGTCACTCCCTTGGGACACACAGCCTGAGAGAGTGGGTGCCAGGGCTAAAGCCTGCACTTCCTCCCCAACCAGCTCCCCAGTCCACACCCCGACGGCTCACCCAGCTCTGAGGAGTTCCCGGCAGAGTCCCCGACTCCACACCACAGTGTGCCAGACAGGGTCCAGCCTCTCTTCACCCGCTGGTGTCCTGTGCCAGGGGCTGCACTCCGCCCTGCTGCTCGCTTCTCCCTGGTCCCCGCTGGACTCTCAGCAGGCCCTCTGCACGCCTCCCACTGACTCTGAAGGGTGGCCAGGGCTCTCTGCAGCCCAGGTCCAGGGGTGTGGGTGAAGGAGCCCCGGGTGATCTCATCAGCGCAGAGGGTACCGAAGGCTGCAGTGAGCTCTGGCTCATCCTGCCGGCTGCACACCTGCAGTTTCCCGTGTCCATCCCAGCGGGCATGGAACAGGGCTAGTCCCTGGGCATCCTTGCCCAGGAAGCTAAGGGACCCCAAAGGGCTGCCGGCGATGGGCCTGGCCAAGTGGCAGGAGGTGCTGTGCAAGTGGAGGGCAGGGAAGCCCCCCAGAGCCACCCCCAGCACGCTAAGCACCCCCAACAGCACCACCAGAACCCCCATTCTGCCCTGGCCCAGCCCCGTTAGACAAAGCCCCTGGGAAGCCTACCCTGGTGGGCCCACGAGGCAGTAGCTCTGCAGCTGAGCGGAAGCGGTGCCCAGCCGACCCGGTGCTGCGGGGCCAATGAATGACGCTTTGGGAGGAATAGGAAGGAGGCTGGAGTATGGGGTGATCTGGGGCTTGTAACTGAATCCACCGGCTGGGCAGGCTGCGGATTGGCTGAGGACTGCACTTGCCGGGGCCCATGCCCCCACGCGGCCTGCCTTTCTCCACGCCTTCCAGTCACCTGCCACCAGCCCGCCTGGATGGGAACGGTAGGAGCCAAAGCCCCCGGGCCCTGGGGGCGGGGACCAGAAGGGGGACCTGTATTTCCCTTGGGAGGGAAGAGGGTTCAGGCGCTCAGAGGAGGCTCCCAGAACTGGTCATCCCCCAACCCCAGGGGTGGCCACCACACACACCTCCGTGAAGCTGGCAGAGGGCCATGGGCTTCTGCCAAAGCTGCGTGAAGGAGAGGAGGGCAGGGCTGGGGTTCTGTGGCCACCTCCCTCCCTCGGGAGCGCTGAGGCTTCTGGGAAAGGGAGCAGCCATCCCCCCCCCACCTGGGGTGCTCCACCTGCCCGGTCCTGGTTCTAAGAAAGGCACTCAGCATATTCAGGGGACGGTGCCCCAGGGCTCCCCCCTTCCTGGGACTCCAAGCACAGGCGTGGCCCAGCAGCCGCCCTCCTGGTCTGATAGATGGTATAGACACAGCCGGAGCAGGCTTTGAAAGCAACACTGGGCAGGGCTGAGGCTCTGGGCTTGAAGGGACGGTGGTCCCCAGAGGAGCAGAGGTCGCCTGGGGAGCTGGGTGTGCAGACCTCCATCCTTGGACTGCAGCCACCTTGGGGACACAGCAGGCATCGTGTGTCCCTCAAGAGACAGGGGTGGTCTCTCCATCAGGGAGGGGCTCCACCCAGCAGATGTTCCTGTGTCTCAAAGCTGATGTATTATTCAACGTCCAACCATCTGGGGAAGCTGGGTACTTACAACCCAAATGCAGATGAAGAAGCAGGATCGATGAGGTTGAGGAAGCCACAGGTGACCGTCAGGGCCCAGCTGGGGAGGGATTAAAGGCTGGGAGTGCAGCTCTGCGGGGTTTTGCTGGGAGGTCAGGGCCGGCTGGGACAGTGTCTTATCTTGTCTATCTTGCCCCCCTGCCTACTGCTCCCCTAGCAGCCCCTCAATCTCCACCTGAGTGTCTTCCAGGATGAGGAGCCCCAGTGGCGCAGAGCTGGGGACGGGGAGCTCCTAACCCTGTGCAGAGGAGGGAGAAGGGGGCTGCAGGCTGTGCAGATCCATCTCTGTGGCTTCAGCACCAGCCTGGGCCTGTGGCTCCAAAGGTCACAGCTGGGGACAGTGAAGAGAAGGGGGGGGGGAGGGTAGCCCAGGAGCCAAACTCCTTCTCTCCAGAGGCTGGGAAAGGGGGTATGGAGTAGAATGAGCAGTGGCCAGAAGGGTAGGGACACCTGGGATTCCCAAAGTCAGGGACGGAACACAGGTGGGTCCCTCTGGGAAGAATTCTGATGTTTGGGAACCATCATTCTGGGAACTTTCCCCAGCTGTAGGAACTGCCACCCACCTCTGCCCTCCTTTTCCATATTACAGAGCCCTTTCCTGCTGGTCACAACCCAGGAAGCCTGGGAGGTGCCACAGCAGGCACTTTCAAGGTCGCACAGACCTAGCTTGGGTCCTGGCACAGTGTGACTTTAGGCTTAGAAGTCTCAACTTCTCTGAACCTCAGTCTTCTCACCTGTATGATGGGCATAGTCACAGCAGCCACGTCACAGGATTCTCAGCACAGTGCCTGGCAACCGAAACACTGTCACCAATGCCTCAGGACACCCCTGGGCAAGAAGAAGTTTACCCAAGAGAAAGCAAGTCTCAAAGGTTTGGGGGCCACAGCATCTGTGACAGTGAATCCTGGTCAGGCCACTGCCTTGCTACGTGACTGCAGGTTTGTCCCTGCCTCTCTCAGGGCCGCAGTTTCCTCCTCTGTACAATGAGGGGGTACAGTGGAGCGGACCTATGAGATCTCTTCCTGCCTAGGCCCCAACGGGAGGCAGACTTGGGCCTGCCTGTGCCTCGAGGGAGGGTGTCACTGCGTGTTCCCTTCAGATTAACGGATGGCCATGTGATTCAGCCTACAGGACAGGCTCCGGAGCCCTGGCTGCCACCAGAGTGTCCCTCAGTGGCCTCGGAGCAGAGGATGTCGGGAGCCAAACCAGCAGGACAAGACAGGACCAGCTGGGCCCCACAAACAGAGGGGGGCCAAGGCTTTCCTTTGGGTCCCCACGCGTCTGGGGTGGGGCAGGGTGGGGCAGGGTGTATAGTGGGTGACAGTGGGGAGTGCGGGGCAGGGGTCTGAGGGAGAAGGTGTTCCCTCCTCCCTCCCTCCCTGTCGGACTGTTTATCCCTGTCTATCTCCATCTGTCCCCATCACCCTCTGTCTCCTGGTTCCTCACCCATCCCTCTCTGGCTAGTAGTCTCTTTTCCTTCCTGACTCTGATTCTCATCATTTCTTTCCATCTCCCCCATCCATCTCGTCTCTGTCTCTAACTTCCCATCTTATTTCCTCTTTCCATTTCTTTCTCTGTCTTTCTCGCCTCTGTCTCTCTTCACAGTTTTTCACTGAAGCCCCTCTTTTATCATTTCTCTCTCTCTCACTCATTCCCTCTTTCTCCATCTCTCGTGTTTTTCTGTTCTTTGTTCCTTTTCGCGTGCATGCATGCGTGAGTGTGTGTGTCTCCCTCTCTCCTAATCTTTTCTTTTCCTCCCTTCTCTGTCTCTTTCCCCCTCCATACCTTGACCCCATGCCCAGGACCCGGCGAACCCCACCCTTGCCTGTTCACATTTTCCCAGCAATGACCTCATCTGATGCTCACAACCCTTGCCCCTCCCTGGGGAGGGCAGGGCTTATCATCCCATTGTCGAGATGGATGGAGTGAGGCCCCAGAAGAGAGGTGACTTGCCAGGAGTCACACAGCAGATAGGGGAGAAGCCAGGTCAGATGTTCACCTGGCCTGTGGGGAGAGCCTCCCCTGGCCCTGGGAGACTCTCAGCTCCAGGAGCGCCTCCCCACCTCAGGGCCTTCCTCCCCACTGCCTGGAAGGCACCCTCCCTCTGCCCTGTGGATCTGGCCTCCTGGCCCCACCCGGAGGGCTCTCTGCAGCTCTCTGTGCCAGGAGAATGGTGCAGGCAGTGCCTAGCTCCAGAGCATCTGTGTTCATTCAAAAACAAATAGTTACTAAGGGTCTGCTATGTGCCAGACCCAGGGCAAGGCCCTGGACAGAGAGGGGAGGGGAGGGGAGACAGAGGATGCTCTAGTCACAGGACGAAGAGAGAAGGCATTCCTGGGGGTAAGGGGTCTGGCAGCCCAGAGGAGCCGGGACCTGGGTGTTGGTTGTGTCCTCTAGGAAGCTACCCCCATGACGGAGTTAGAAGTGCAAGGGATTTATGTCCATGGACATGTAGGTTGCTTCCATGTCTTGACTATTGTAAATAGTGCTGCTATGAACATTGGAGTGTGTGTATCTTTTTGAGTTAGAGTTCCCTCCGGATATAAGCCCAGGGGTGGAATTGCTGAATCACACAGCAACTCTGTTTTTAGTTTTTTTAATCAACAGCTTAGTAAAATATGAGTAAAAGAGAGAGAGGGGAGAGATGGGGATTCAGAGACACTACAGAAGCCATTCTACCTAATGGAGCAACATTAGAAGCTATGGTGTTTGAAGCTGTGCACAATTTCTTTGATACTCCTCCCTTCAAATGGTGGAGCCTACCCCCACCCCTGCACCTCCAGTGTGAGCTGTACCTAGTCACTTGCCTCTAATGAAATGTGGCAGAAGTGACATTACTTCCTAGACCAAGTCACAAAAGACATTACAGCTCCCTCCTTGCTCTCTCCTGGACCACTCTCTCCAGGAAGGTGGAGGACATTTCATGAGGAAATTCATGTAGAGGCCCACGTGGTGAGGAACTGAGGCCTCCTGTCAACTGCCATGTGAGTGAATCACTTGGAAGCAGATTCTTAAGCCCTAGTCAAGCCTTCAGATGAGGACACCCCCACCTGACCCTTTTTTTTTTGGTAACAGTTTTATTGAGATATAATTCACTTACTGTGGAATCCACCCATTTAAGGCATACAGTTTAATGGTTTTAAGTACATTCATAGTTGTGCAACCATCACCACTACCTAATTCCAAACATTTCCATCATTCCAAAAAGAGATCCTGGGGGCCTCCCTGGTGGCCCAGTGGTTAAGAATGCACCTGCCAATGCAGGGGACACAGGTTCGATCCCTGGTCCTGTAAGATCCCACATGCCGTGGAGCAACTAAGCCCGTGTGCCACAACCACCGAGCCTGCACTCTAGGGCCTGCGAACCACAACTACTGAGCCCACGCACCGCAACAACTGAAGCCCATGTGCCTCGAGCCCATGCTCCACAACAAGAGAAGCCACCCCAATAAGAAGCCCATACACAGCAACAAAGAGTAGACCCCGCTCACTGCAACTAGAGAAAGCCTGCCCGGCAATGAAGACCCAATGCAGCCAATAATAAATAAACAAATAAATAAAAAAAAGAAAGAAAGAAAAAGAAATGTATGGGTCAGGATTAAAAAAAAAGAGAGAGAGATCCTGTAACCAGTAACAGTCACTCCATCTTCCTCCCTCCCCCAGCCCCAAATAGCCACTCATCCACTCTGTCTCTATAGAGTTGTCTATTCTGCATATTTCATATAAATGGAATCATGCCGTATGTGGTCATTTGTGACTAGCTTCTTTCTCTCAGCATTATGTTTTTAGGGTTCGTCTGTTTTGTAGTGTGTGTCAGTACTTCATTCCTTTTTATGACTGGTTAGTATTCCGTTGTATGGTTAGAACACATTTTGTTTATCCATCCGTCAGCCAATGGATATTTGTACTGTTTCCACTTTTTGCCTGTGATGAATAATGCTTCTATAAATATTCATGTAAAAATTTTTGTGGACATATGTTCTCATTTCGCTTGGGCACGTACCTAGGAGTGGAATCGCTGGGTCACGTGATGACCGGAACCATTTGAGAAACTGCCAGAGGGTTTCCAAAGTGGCTGCACCATTTCACAGTCTCACCAGCAGTGTATGAGAATTCTGATTTCTCCACATCCTTTCTGTCCTAGGGGTGTGAAGGGGTATCTCACTGCAGCTTTTGTTTGCAGTTCCCTGATGGCTGATGACCTTGAACATCTTTTCATGTGCTTATTAGCCATTTGCATATTTTCTTTGAAGAAATTTGGCAGATGTTTTTGCTATAATCTGGTGAGACCCTAAGCCAGAACCACTCACTTAATAAGCTACCCTTGAATTTCTAACCTTCAGAAATTATGTGACATAATAAGTGTTTGTTGTTTTGAGACACGAAGTTTGGGGATATTCATTACACCACAATACATAGCTAACACAGAAGCACTCATGAGTGACTACTACTAATGCTGCTGAAAGTCCCAGCCAATGCAACAACACACAAAAAAGAAATACAGATTTTCAAGTTTGGAAAGGAAGAAACAAAACTGTCATTGTTTGTAGATAGATTGATTTTTCTACCTAGAAATTCCAGGTGTATTCAATACCTGGGAAAAGCAGGGTAATGGGATGTAATAAGCTCAAGACAGACCCAGATTGGAGTCCTTCCTAGCTTTTCCCTTACTTTCTGTGTCATCCTGGACGAGTCCTTTTGCCTTTTTTGGCCTCATTGGCAAAATGGAGATAAGAATAGCACCTATGCCATGAGGATTAATGTGAGTGTACCACGGTGAGTCAAAAATTATCTGCCCTCTGGCTGTAGAATTTATTTTAATTAACCTTTAGAAAAGACAAATACATCATTTTTCAACATAGTCTCCTTGCTTTTCAATACACTTTGTCCATCTGTCAACAAGCTTTCGTATTCCCTCATTAAAAAACGTTTTAGGCTGAGCTGCGAGCCACGAATGCAACGCTGTCTTCACGTCTTCACATGGTCGGGCGTCCGGCTCCTTCTTGATGACTAACACTCGTGCGACCTTCCTTGAACTTCTCTATCCATTCATACACACTTCTTCGCGACAAAACACTTTCTCCATACTGTGCACAGTCTTCGATAAATAACGGCACCAGGTACACCCTCAGACCACAAAAAACGAATCACTGCACGCTGCTCTTCTTTTGTGCAAATCACAAGTGGGGCATCCATTTTTGCTTGCACCGCAGTTACAAATGAGCTGATGTAACACGTTCACACCTGCACAGCAGTGACTGGGGAGACAATAGCCTTGAATGGAAGGCGCTGATAAGACAGTGCAGCCAACAGAGGTTTTCATATAACTGGAGTGCGGATAATTTTTGACTCACCCTCTTATATAAAGTGTTTAGGAAATGACACATAACAGCCTTTGACAAGTGGGATCTCCGTTTAGGAGGGGATTTGAAGGCAGGAGCCAGGCAGAATGGCAGTGTGATTGATTTGATGCCCAGTCTAAGCTGCAGAATGTGGGCTCTTTCTGTTCCCCCAACTGACTGGAGCCTGCTGCTGGGGTCCCAAGAGGCTCAGCAGATCCTTATCCACACCCCAGGTTCAACCCCTGGCTCCACTTCCCCTCAATGGGCAGCTTTGGGCAAGTCACTTATCTTGGCTGAATACTCATGACACCATCTCCTGGCTGGAACGCTCATGTATCCCTACTCACCTTCCTTACCTCCCAGGGGGTGTGGTGAGGTTCAGAGAATGGAAAGGGAGCTCACTGAGGGGAAAACCTCACATTAGGCCACAAATAGCCCAACTGAGTCCTTCATGCAGCATGAGACCCCCACCCCCAGAACTGCAGGGAAACCCAGCAGCAAGAAGTGGGCGGAATGGGCCCTGAGAGCTCCGTCTAGCCGGACCTGGGGGCCACGATGGGCCCTGGAGCGTGAAAGAATGATGCTGCGTGCAAGAGTCACGCCCCTCCCGTCCAGCCGGCACTTGACACGTACATTCTCACCAAGCCCAAGGGGTAGCATTGCCGGATAAAATGTAGAGGCCCAGTTACATATGAATTTAGTGAATCATTTTTAGTGTAAGTATGTGCCCCAACACTGCAGTTATGTTTTTGGTTATCTGACATCCTAGGGTAACTGGGTATCTTGTGTTTTTATTCACTACACCTGGTAACCCTCAGAGGCGAGGAGAAGCAGGGTGGCAACACTTCACTCCACTTCACACAGGAGGCACCGGGAGGCTCTGCTGGTTACCCACCCTTCCATCCCACCCAGAGCTCTTTGGTCGAGGTTGAAACTTGGGTTTTTTGTTGGCTCTCACTCAGAGACCTGAGCTCACACCCCCTCCTTCCCTTTTGGGACTGGCCTGGCCCTTGGGGCCCGGAGAGGCCTTGGGCGTCTAACTCACTCAACAGGATGAAGAGGGAAGGTCAATGGGCCCAGAGGGAGGTCTGACAGCAGAATGTGAGAATTTGGCCCCTGGTAGAGTAAGTAATAAACCTCCATTTCTCCAGCCAAGAACCCAAGTCCTCAAGCACTGTTTTATCTGTGAATTTGTCCAAGGACAGCAGCAGAGGGGACTTAGAGCTAGGACCAGACTTTGAGCTTCTTGACACCCAGGCTCTCCTTGCTGGTCTGGGGTCTGGACACAGGGAGTATCCCTCTCTCTCATGCCCAGACCAGGCAAATGGGAGCAGAAAGGCCTGTGGGACAGCAGAGAGGGCTCTCCCAGAAGCCCGCAGAGTTTGGTCCCACCTCCGCTGTCACCTAGTGGGCACCTAAAGCCAGAGCCTCCTAGGCAAACTCCTCAATGAGGAAGGCTGTCTTTGCACCTTTCCTGTACCTTCTTGCACCTGCCTGGTCCTTCTCATCAGGGCTCTACATTCGGACTCACTGGGTGACCCTGAAAAGCCCTTTGCCTCTCTGGCTTTCATTTTCTCTCTTAGAATGAGTTCTCCAAATGGCAGCAGGCCTGATCTTTCTAAAACACAAGCCTGGAAATCCCCGGGGGTCCAGTGGTTAGGACTCAGTGCTTTGACTGCTGGGGTCTGGGTTTAATCCCTGGTATGGGAACTAAGATCCCGCAGTGGCATGGCCAAAAAAAAAAAACCCCACAAAACCATACACACACACACACACACAAGCACACGCACACAAGCCTAGCCAGATTTGTTCCCTGATCCTCTGTGGCCTTCAGGCTGAAGCTTGTCATCACCTGCTGGATCTGGGCCTGGCTGACCTCACCAGCTCCCCACTTCTCTGCTTCAGCCACACAGAGCAACTTTCATTTCTTCAGTCACCAGGTCCTCTTAGGGCCTTTACAAATGCTGTTCCCTTTACCTAAAATACTTCCCTCTTCTTCACCTGGGCTTATTCCTACTCATATTTCAAGTGTTGGTTTAATCACCTCCTCCAGAAAGCCCACCTCCCTGACTCCCCCAACCCAGGATGGGCTCATGGCAGAGAAGGGGTGTGCTGCTGGTGTCTGGGGCACCCAAACGCTGCTCAACATCCCACAGCAGCACCCCCATTCAGGACAGGGGACTGCGGGGGGGCAGGCACTGTGGAAGTCAGGGGCTCAGGGTTCAAATTGACCCAATTTCCCATCCCATTCTGCCTCGGTTGGACAGTGTAAATATCAGCCAATGGTGCCTCCTCTCCAAATCCTTTTCATTTCATTTCATTTCATTTCATTTCATTTCATTTCAATTTCATTTCATTTATTGGCCTAATTGCTCCGCACATCACTGGACCGCCAGGGAAGTCTCCTAAAGAGTTGCATTTTCTTTTTCTTTCCTTTTCTTTTTTTTTCTGTCTTGCAGGATCTCAGTTCCCCGACCAGGGACTGAACCCGGCCCCCTTCAGTGGAAGCATGGAGTCCTATTCCCTGGACCACCAGGGAATTCCCTGAGTTCCAATTTTACAGGTGAATAAATCAGATCTGTCTACACCAGCCCTGAACAATAAACCTTTAATGCAAGCCACAAATGCAATTTAAAATTTTCTAGCCACAGTTCAAAAAAATAAAAGAAACAGGTGAGCTTAATTTTTTTTTTCCCATGGGCGCTGCACGGATTAATTTTAATGATACATTTTAGGTAATCCATGTGCAAAATGTTATTTCAGCATGTAATCAATACTTTTAAATTATTAATGAACTATTTTACATTCTTTTTTCATACTAAGTCTTTGAAATCTGTGTGTACTTTATACCCAAAGTGCACCTCAATTCGGATTCCACACTTGAAGTGCTCAGTAGCCACATGAGGCTAGAGGCCACTGAGCTGGACAGCACAGCTCTGTGTCTTGATCTGTGTGGTGGTTACACAGTTGTGTTTGTATGTAAAAATTCCTGGAGGGAACACAAGACCTTGATCTTTTTTGCAGGCAAATTATATCTAGTCTTGAGAAAAAAAAATAATTCCCAGGTTTTTTTCCTGATCGTGGGTAGGCAAAGGGTGGGGCGATTTCCTGGGGTGGGGGAGGCTGAAGGTGAACGGATGGGGTGCAGGGTTGGGGGAAATGAGAGTCTGGGAATCTTGGTCCCTTTAAGGTCTTTGCTGTTCCTGGGCCCTGGGAAAGTCACCCTACCAGGGACTGTGTGGAACTTCGCTGCCCCCTGGTGGCCAGGTAGCAGGTGGTAGGCAATTGTTGGCCTTGGCACCTGGGCCTTCTCCCCACACCTGAGAGGGAGTCATGGTGTCACTCAAACTTCTCTCCTGGACCTCACAGCCCTGGCCGTGGGCATCCCTTCTATCTAGGTGTTTGATTAGCAAAAAATAAGAGTCACCAAGTTAAATATAAAGTTTCAGGTAAATGACAATTTTTAGTATAAATTTGTACTATTCATTGTTGGGGTTTTTTTTTTGACATTTTAAATATGAGCTTTACTTTAAATTTAAAGAAACTCTGAAAATAAACACTTTTTATAAATGATATCAAACATAAACTTGAAACAAAACATAATCTAGGAATGTTAAACTTTAATTCTTAATTCAAAGTAATGACATTCATATAATACACCTTGGTGCTAGCCAATATAGAGTTTACTTAAATCTAGTACTTTATATAAGCTCAACCATTAATCTTCCTGAAATTCAATGATTATGATTCAACTTTATAAAGTTAAGCAAATCTTCTATACAATACTCTCATATAACTTTTTCAAGTAGAAACATTTATACCAGCTAGGAAGTTATTAAGACATATATAAATTATGCTGAGGGGCTTGATTTAAAGGCTGTCTACACAGAGGTGCATCTCACCTTAGAAAGCGCACAAGCGCACAAAAACACTTAATCGAATATAAGACGCCAGGACATTCTCTTAGTTATGTTACACAGCAAACCGCACGTTTATAGATGTCATGCTATTATGTATGAACGAAAAACATATATATATTTTAAAAAGCCCTTGACACGGGGGAGTGGAACATGCCTGCATTAAGCACATAAACTCAGAGCTTTATGAACTGCCTGTCTCCAGCTGGCTCCCAGGCACTGCTGAAAACTGTCACCACCCTCAGAAACACAAAATGGTCTTGTGAATGATTTCCACAGCCTCCAGAATCTCCTCCTCCTTGATCACAAGCGGAGGTGTACATCTGATTATATCATCGTGGGTCGGCTTGGCCAGAAGCCCATTATCTCGAATTCTCAGACGCCACCTTCCAAGCATCATAATCTTTGGTTTCTCTAATGACAATAGCATTGAATAATCCTTTTCCTCTCACAGCTGTTATAATATCAGAAGGTAGCTTCATGAGTTCATTTCTCAAGATGATACCCATTTGGTCTGCATTTTCAGCAAGGTTTTCTTCTTCTAAAACCTCCAGGACCGCGATGGCTACTCAACAGCCGAGCAGGTTGCCTCTGTACATTGAACCACGTTCCCCTGGTTTGATGGTTTGCATGATTTCATCATCACACATCACTGCGGACACAGGGTATAAACCGCCAGAAAGTGCCTTTCCTAGAAGGACTCTATCAGGTCTGACATTTTCGTGATCTATAGCCAGCCATCTACCAGTTCTGGCCAATCCTGTCTGTATTTCATCAGCAATAAGCAGAACCTGGTGCTGGGTGCAGAGCTCTCACATGCCCACGAGGTAGCCTGGGTCCGGAACAGCAACGCCTGCTTCACCCTGAATTGGTTCCACCGTGAACGCAGCAACATTCAGATCCTGAAGTGCACGCTCAAGAGCAGACGGATCATTATATGGGATGATTTCGAAACCTGGCACACACGGTCCAAAACCATCATAACTGGTTGGGTCTGTGGAACTGGAGATAGCAGACAATGTTCTACCCCAGCAGTTTCCAGCTGTGAAAACAATCTTTGCTTTGTATTTTGGGATCCCCTTCACAGTATAGCCCCATCTTCAAGCAAGTTTGCAAGCAGTCTCTCCAGCCTCCACTCCTGTATCCATAGGAAGAACTTTGTGGTAGTTGAAAAGTTTAGTAACATACTCTTCTTATTCACCGAGCACGTTATTGTAGAAAGCCAGTTAAGGTCAGTTCGTCCACCTGACTTTTCAAGGCGTTCACAATCTTCGAATGACAATGGCCTTGGCTGACAGCACTGTAAGCACTCAGAAAGTCAAAATATTTTCTGCCTACCACATCGCATACGTAAATACCTTTTCCTCTCTCCGGGGCTACAGGTAAAGGATGGTAGTTGTGGGCACCAGGTTTAGACTTCCGTTCAAAAATGTAATCAGAGGATGGAGGGCCCTGGGCTGTTTTTTCAGTTGCAACAGATGTAGCAGAAGCCACTGAAGAATGAACTCCACCACGAAGGACAGAAATGGTCTGCAAATGTGTTAGTTTGGAAAACATGATGTCCTTCAAGTAGGAATATCACTAACCAACTGACCCTTCTTCCCACAGTTCAGATTAGAATACAGATTTTTAACCCGAGATCCAGGGACGGTCTTCAGAGGATCCAATAACTCCTGACAGCGCCTCCAAGGCCAGCCTGGGACACGCAAGGTCAACTGAGCAGCTGCCACCATTCATTGTTTATGTGAAATTCAGATTTAGCTGAGTGTCCTGTATTTTATTTGGCAACTCGACTTCTAGCTCATCCTCAGAGACTCAGAAGTACAAAATCCAGCTCTGCTTCTTTGCTGTGTGATGTTGGTCACATTCCTTCCCCTCTCTGACCTTCAATTTCCTTCTCTGTAAAATGGCTGATTATTCTTTCCTCAATGAACCATTGAGAGGACTCACTGAGATGGGAATTCCCTGGCGCTACAGTTATTATGACTTGGCTCTCTCACTGCTGGGGGCTGGTTGGGTAACTGAGATCCTACAAGCCGTGCAGGGGCACGCCCCCCCCCCCAAAAAAAAAAGACTCACTGAGAAAAGTATAAGAAAAAAAATCTCCTGTAATGTCTGGCATGTGGTATACCCTGAGTCAACATTCCTCCCTTCCTTCCTGGGCTCCCAGAGGTGCAGGGCAGAGATGGGCTGTCCAATGAGTACCCCACCTCCCTCCTCAAACGGCCCAGGGGTTGGAACCCATGATTTCTCTTGCCTTATTATTTTTTTTAAAGATCATCTGTTTCCAGCATTTTAATTTTTCTTTATTTATTTTTTTGGCTGCATTTGGTCTTTGTTGTCGTGTGGGCTTTCTCTAGTTGTGGCGAGCAGGGGCTACTCTTTGTTGTGGTGCATGGACTTATTGTGGTGGCTTCTCTTGTTGGGGAGCACGGGCGCTAAGAGCTCAGGCTCAGTAGTTGTGGCACATGGGCTTAATTTCTCCTTGGCATGTGGAATCTTCCCGGACCAGGGATTGAAACTGTGTACCCTGCATCACCAGGGAAGTTCAAGTCAGGTTGGTTCACTCTGCCCTGATCCAAGTGAGATGCTGCCCTCGGCCAGCAGGGCTGCCATGTGGGTGGAGCCCTAGGCCAGGTCCTGGCAGAAGGCAAAAGAAACAGACTGTGAGCTGTCCTGGGCAGAAGGCTTGATGGCAGGTGTGCAGTGGACTTCAGCCTGAACTTAGAACCCACACACAGAGAATGAGAGGAGCCTGAGGCTCAGGGTTGGGTGACATGCCTGAAGGCACACAGCAAGGATTTGCACATTTGCTCTGGGCAGGGTAACCAATGAGGCCATGCTCCTAACCGGCCCACCTCCTCCGAGGAATGGATGGGGTTGAGGAGGGTTAGGGGGTGCTTTCTCTGGCTTATTCTCTATTCTGTTTGCATACATGGTCTTTCTCTCTGAGCCCCCTGGACCCATGGTGGGGAGACTAACCCCAGCTTGGGGTTGGGGTGGGGATGGGCCAGCCCCAGAGAACCTTTTTCCCCGTGTCCAGTGAGGAGACCAAAGGAAACAGTGATGCCACCTCCTCACCACCTACCCAAGCCGGACTGGCTCCTGGGATCCTGGAATCTTCTCTCCCTGCACTGAACAGAGGGAAACACTGAGGCCTAGAGAAGGGGAGGGACTGTGAGCCTTAATAGATCACATAGGCCAGAAGGTCCCCCAGAAGCCTTGCCTCTCCTCACCTGACAGATATACACCTGCGGGGCCTCAGGTCCTTAATCACACTTTTCTCCCTCACAATAACTTGCCCTTTCCCACTATTCAAACTTCCCGCCCCCTCCCCCCACCCCCGACCCCTTGACACAGGTCCCCGCTCCATCTAAGGCTCCACAATGGCCTCCTACTTGTCTTGTGCTCCTAATCTCCACCCCTCCCCTCTGCACTCTGGAGAAGAGCCGATTGCCCCTGCATGGACCCCCACTTCCCTTGCCCCCTCCCTTTCCTTCTTTCCAGTCCCATCCCTCCCTTGATCCCTTCACAGACCCCACTCTCCAGCCCAGGGTGGCAAGGCAGCATTTTAACAGGAGCGGGTTTTGTTGGCAGATTCCAAATGAACCTGATTCTTACCAGCTGTGTGGCCTTGGGTATGCTGCTTAACTTCTCTGGGCCTCCAGTGCCTCATGTGTAGTAATACTTGCTTCAAACTCTGGGGCTGAGGATTACCTTTAGCATAGTGTGACACATTAGTAACCATTCCATAAATATCAGCTCCCATTATCGGCATGAGCATGAGTATCAGTCTTAGAGGAGTAACAGCAGAGGCGGTGAGGGGGCAGGAGGAAGGTTAGGGCTATTAAAATGAGAACCCTTGGGATGCTCAGAGAAGCAGAGGAAGATATCAAAACATTTCTATTTATTTTATTCTTCCCCACTGGAATGAGTAGTTTTTTATTTGACACAATTTGTTGTAGGCATCAAATACTATTAAATCCATGCTGGGTCCTAGCAGCGTAAATCTAAACACCATCAACAGGGCTCCTGGGAGCTGTACGTACCTTCGTGTGCTAAGCAGAGAAGATATTAGTTGATATATTTTTGAAGCTGAAGTGCTTCCAAGTTTGGTAGTTCCGATTCTGTTATGTCTTGGGAACGTTTTTAATAGCAAGAACATGAAGAAATAAGCAGTGCTGGTTCCCTAATGTTAAAGTTTCAGGAATGTTTCCAGAAGAGACCATGAGAATGACTTCATTTCTGACAAAGGAAAGTTGAACTCTCACCTTTAGTCCGCCTCATGAACCCAAGAAAAGAACAAAGGGGAGTAAAATCAGCCAAGCTTCTCTTAATTGGAGCTGTTGGCTTCAATATCTTTTCATAACGATGATGTTCTTTGACTTTTCAAAGGAGGTAGCAGCTCAAGCAGGAATTATTTTATTTTATTTTGTTTTTATTGACGTATAGTTGATTTACTTTGTTGTGTTAATCTCTGCTGTACTGCAAAGTGATTCAGTTATACATATATATATATTCTTTTTCATATTATTTTCCATTATACTTTATCAGAGGATATTGAATAAAGTTCCCTGTGTTATACAGTAGGACCTCGTTGTTTATCCATCCTGTATATGATAGTTTGCATCTCAAGCAGGGATATTTTAAAGTACACTGAAGAGCTCACTCAGTGCTAAGCCTGTTCCTTATCCTCACAACAATCTTCTGAGGTATGAATAAATCTTTGCATTGCAACAGGTGAGGAAACGGAGGCACCTGTCGGTGAAACTGCTGTCTGAAGTCACATAGCTCGTGAGCATGGGAGCTTTGAATGCTCTCCAATCAGAGACCACCAGAAACACACCCATGGTTGAACAAGTTGGGTTTGTTATTTATTACAGCAAAGTGGGGGGTGTGAACCATGAGGAATGATGGGGCATCTCAGCAACAGAGTCTTAGGAAGGACATTTAGGATTTGGGCTTGTGTGAGGTAATTTGGGGGAGGGCTTAAGGAAGGAGGGTTTCCAATCAAGAAATGGGCAGAAGGGACTTCCCTGGTGGTCCAGTGGTTAAGACTCCACACTCCCAACGCAGGGGGCCCAGGTTCGATCCCTAGTCGGGCAGCAAGATCCCTCATGCCACAACTAAGACGCAGCACAGCCAAATAAATAAATAAATACTTTTTAAAATAAAAGCAAACTTATGGTTACCAAAGGAGAGGGATAAATTAGGAGTGTGGAATAAATAGATACACACCACTATATATAAACTAGATAAACAACAAGAATTTACTGTATAGCACATGGAGCTGTATTCAATATCTTGTAATAACCTATAATGGAAAATAATCTGAAACTGTACATTTGAAACTAACATGATATTGTAAATCCATTATAGTTAAATACATAAGGAAGCAGGGTTTTAATCTGGATTGGATGCTGTCTATGAATGCATATCTTGGTAACTCTTATCTAGAAAGAGGGAAGACTAGACTGAGACTGAAGTTGTAATTGAAGAAGCAGCAATCTCTATATGAAACAGAATAGGGAAATACTTGGTCATTTTTGTGCTCTGGATAATGATCTTGTTCTTTTCCAGTTCAGACACGATTATGGAGAGGTCTTGTTATTGTACTGATCCTCACAGTCACAGAGTGGCCTTATGTGACGTTGATGTTGTGTTCTGTTTTTATGCTCAACAGAACCACCAAGGGCTCCCTGTGAGTGCCAGCCCAGCTCCTGGATATCAGGGTCTGCTTTTGTATTTCTCAGAGCCTGGACTCATATCCAGGTTCGTGTGACTAGAGATATCCCCTGTGTCCACAGGAACTTGAAGAGAAGGCTGGTGGATGAGGAATTTCATCTACGAGTTTATTTCATCTACTATCTTCACCCGCTACTCAGATCCAACCCCTAAGATGGTCCCTGGTATAATTGTAGGCACTTAATAAATGTTTGTTGAATTAGGGAAACAATAAAGATGAGTGTTAAGACCTCCAGAGAACAATGTCTGGGTGCAAATTGCAGCTCTATTACCTATCAGTATGTCATCTGAAAACTGTTAGTTAAATGATAAAATTGCATAAACTTTTAAAAGTTTTCCTTTACCCATTTGTAGAGCAGAGGTAATCACCAAAACCATTCATAGAGCTGCTGGAAGGATCAAATGAACCATTGTGTGGTGTGCTTAGGTAAGCATGGTAAATGTTAGCTATTAATATTTTCCAGCTAAGTAGCCCATTAGTTTTGTGATTGTACATTTAATGTTTTTCCTGCTAGGCATGAAAGCAAAGATCTTGTCTTGTTTCCTACTGCGTCACAGTGCCCAGCACATAAATAAATGTTTGATAGGTAAATAAGGAAATTGGCTAGGAACCAGGCACTCCCCTCATTTGGGGGGTAAACTTTAATTTTTATATTATTTCTGTCGACTGAAATAAAAACAGACAATGTGAAAGCTGTGAATTTCAGTTTTATTTGGGGGCTTACTGAGGACTATAGCCCAGGGTGAGTTAGCCTCTTAGATAGCTCTGAGGAAGTGCTCCAAAGAGGTGGGGGAGGTCAGTATATATATGATTTTGGAGAAGGGCTACGTGCAGTCAAGCACACATCTCGGTAGAAGGTTGCTACCAGTCATGAGGAACACATATCTCAGTTCATGACTTTAGTGTCTTTTGAGGTATGAGAAGTTGCAAGAAGCTGGGTTCCTAACATTTCCTCCTAAAAATATCTAACCATCCAAAGGCCTGTTCTGCCAGTTTTCCCAGAGCACAGAGTGCCTCATTTCTGATCTCCGCCCCTGAAGTCCTTTCATTGCCTGTTGAAGGTCAGAAACTACGCGGCTAAAGACTCAATCCTTGTAGAACCAGGGGGCAAGAGACCTTCTTTAGTTGGAATTTGAAACTTGAAGAAAAGTTGCAAAAATTATGTAAGGAACTTCCATATACCCTTCACCTAGATTCACCACTTGTTGACATTTTGCCTCCTTTGCTTAAATCATTCTCTCATTTTTTATACATGTGCATTTTTTCCTGAATCATTTGAAATTAAGTTGGAGACATTGTGCCTTTTTACCCCTAAACAGTTCAGTGAATATTTCCCAAGAATAAGGGAGTTCTCTTAACATAACCACAAAGACAATGACCAAATGTAGAAATTCCAACATTGATACAATACGTATTAACAGCGAAACCAGGATCCATTTTCAAATTCCATCCCTTCCAGGAGGCACATGGTCTTTACTTGATCTATAACTGGTGATGTTAACTCCGATCACTTTGATTCACTTGTTCTGAGAGGTTACACCTCTGTAAAATTCCTATTTTCCCTTTGTAACCAATAAGTAATTTCTGGGAGACCCTTTTAGTGTGCAACGATTCTGTTCCCCTAGCTTTACCATCCATTACTAATTTTCTAACTACATCATATTTGTTAGCTGGCATTCTACTAAAAGGAAGACTTTCCTCTTCTCCCCCATTTATTTAATCCCTTCTTTATATCAGTAAAGACTCATTGGGTTACCATGTTATTCAATCAGTTATACTTTGTTACTATCATTATGTATTTTGCTCAAATTACCCCTATTTGGCCAGTGGGATGTCCTTCAAGTTAGCTCCTGTGTCCTTTGACATAGTACCATTCCCATCATCCTTACATTCTGTTCCAACAAACACGTCCCAAGCCTTCCGGGTGCTTTCTATGCTGGGACCTAGGCTTTCTAAAGAGTAGCCAGATGTTCCCTATGTTTTTCCGCTTCCTGCCAGTAGGCGGAACCTTAGAGCCCAGCATCTGGGCCGGAGCACAGCGCAGAGGAACAACCTTTTCCGGTTGTGGCCGGAAGTCCGTCAGAGAGCGGCGGCTCTGCGTCAGCTGACTAGAGTCAGCGTAGGAGGGATCCGAGGTCCGGCCGGACCAACTGACCCAGCTAAGGGACTGGTTGGGCGGTCGACCGACGGACAGGCTGGGGCGGCCTCGGCGGCGTTAGCTGAGCAGAGACAGGTACATGAGGGGTTGGGGCGGCAGCTAGGTGCCGTCCAGGTTGAGGGACGCGGGCGGGGATCGGATTCCGCCTTCGCCGGGCCCACGGGTTGCGACACCTGCGCCCAGGAGCGCGGAGACAAGAAGTCCGGCTCTGGCCCGGGCCCTCCGTCCTAGAAGGGAGGTCAGGCTTGTGTTGTGGTCTTTCGTCCAGTGATTACAGTTTGGGGAAACTGAGGCCCCAAGTTGGGAAGAGACCCCCACAAGCGCTCCTTTCCAGGCAGGGACTCACTCTAACTCTTGACCCCCAGTCGAGGCCGCCTCTCTAATGTGGATGTGCTTTTAATGAGTTTGCCCCGAGTGGAGAGGTCGAGGCTGGGAAGCGTGCTCTATAGAGTTGGGCTTGGGAGTAAGAGACCCCGAGTTTGAGACTTCGTCGCCACAGCCAGTTGTGCTTTCTGGGCCAAATCCTTTTCCTGTGCCGGGCCTCAGTTCCTTCATTTGTAAAACAGGGCAGTGTATCTCTAAATGTGGTTCTCACACCCTCTGCTTTGAAATGCCCTGGGGTGCATGCTTGATAGTGCAGGACTCAGGAAACTACATTTTGAACATACTCCTCGGGGGTCGTCTGCGCACCGATGTTTGAAGCCCACTGATCTTAAGTGCTTTCTTGCTGTGAGTTCTAGATATCCGTTCTTTGCTTTGAGGCAGGTGGAACTTCTTCAGGATCTTTTGGCGCGGGGCGGGGGCGTGGAGAAGATGTTTAGCCCAGAAAAGAGAGCACTGGAAGGGAACTGTCGTCAGAAACAGAAAACCTTGTAATGGTGAAGAGGGCTTTCACTTCATCTTTGCGATTGAAAGATGCAGAAACTGGGACCAATAGGTGGATTCTACAGAAAGACAAGATTTTGATTTAATAGAAGAACTTAATGTTGGTCACAGGTGGCCAGCAATGGAATGGATTGCCTCCAAAGTTAGTGAACCTCCTGTCAAAGGAGTTATTAGATGGAGGTCCTTTTCGACTTGAAAGTGTCTAATTCTCAGTAGTTATTTTGAGTCTTTCTGGTGCTTCTTTTTTTCTGCCCTCTTTTCTTGACATCTCCATCCCCTCAGCCTACATCTTCTAGAAGTGAGGCCAGTGAGTCTGAACTTATGTAATCTCTTCCTTGTCCTGTGTACCGTTCTTCAAGGACTTTGGAATGGCCCTTCTGATAAGGGCTCTTTAAATGTTTGTTGAATGAATAACCAAGCAGGGTCCCCACCGCATGGGTTTGTAGCTTATTTTCTTAGAACAACTTTGAAATGAATCTGAAGACTTTGTGTTTGATGAGGAGAAGCCAGTGAACTCTTTGGATTCACAGAGTTGAGGAGTCTGGGTCAGAAGGAGGCTGTTCAAGCCTGCCTCCCCGGAGCCCCAAGACATAGATCCCTCTTTAATCCTCTCTCCAGTAATGTGTTGTTATAGACGTTGTGTCTACTGAGAGAATTTTTGCAGTATATTGGCTTACTTCATCAACATTTAAAACCAGTCCTCTGATGGACTTGTCTTGCCAGTTCATCCTCATGTGTAATCTGCAGATAAGATATGCTTCTGGCATATCTTTAGCTTTCTAATTAAACATCAAAACTCCTTATTTTGTGATTTACAAAACTCCAAGCAGATCACTTTTTAAAAACCTGTTAGAATGCTTACATTGTCCTGTGAACAGAGGTTCCATATTGTGACCCAATGCTGCTGACATGCTCCTGCCAAAAAAAGGTTGGGTTTGAGCCAAGACTTCCTGCCTGTGTTTATCTTCCTCCCTTGTTTGTTTGTGGTTCCTAGAATTTAAAAAAAAGTTGTGAAATGCTTGTTCAGATATTATCCAGGTGCTGAGTTAAATGATTTTAATTTAGTGGTATTTTTAAAACTTCTCAATCTGAAATTTTCCTTTAAAAAAGAACTAAATCAGGGGATATGTATATAAAAACAGATGATTGAACTTGGTGTACCCCCAAAAAAATAATTAAAAAAAAAAAGAACTAAATCAGCATTTCCATAGTATGTTCTTCAGGCCACTAGTCTGTAGATGCCTCTGAAAAAAGTGTTCTCTTAGTGTTCTCTTATGGTAAAAATAAGTTTGGGAAAAACTACATATCATTATCCCTTCTTGGAGCTTCTCAGTGTGTAGTACCTCGTCAAAGGCACTGAGACGTTGTGCAGTAAAGAAATGTGCCTAACCTTGTTTAATCCAGTGTTGCCAAACTTAATTGATGTGAAGCACTTTTTTTTTTCCTTTTTTGTAATTGAAGCACAGTGGCAAATTCTGACCTAGAGCAGGAGTCTGCAGTCTGTGGCTTGTGGGCCAAATCAGGGCCCCACTGCCTGTTTTTGTGTGGCCTATGAGCTGGGAATGGTTTTTACATTTTTAAATGGTGGAGAATACATCCAAAGAAGAATAATATTTTGTGATATGTGAAAATTATAGGAAAATTGAATCCAAGTTTCCATAAATAAGGTTTTATTGGAACATAGCCACACCCATTAATTTACATACTGTTTTTGGCAGCAGAATTGAGTAATTGCCCAAAAGACCATATGGTCTGAAAAGTCTGAAGTATTTACTACGTAGTACTTTGCAGAAAAAAATTTGCCAACCCCTGACCTGCTTCATATACTTTTTTTTTACTTTTTATTTTGAAATAATTTTATACTTCCAAAAATAATACCGACTTTGTGTATACTCTTTACCCAACTTCCCTAATGTTAACATTTACATAACCATAATAAAAGTATCTAATACATTTAACATTAATACAGTACCACTAACTAATCTATAGGCTTTATTCAAGTTTTGCCATTTGTCCCACTAATGTCCTTTTTCTGTTCCAGGATCCAATCCGGTTTCCCACATTGCATTTAGTATCAAGTCTCCTCAGTGTCTTCAATTTGATGCAGTTCCTCAGTCTTTTTTGTCTTTCATGATTGTAAACTTTTGAAGAGAACTGGCCAGTTGCTCTGTAGAATTTATTTTTTTTTTGAGATAGAATTTACATATCAGAAAATTCACCATTTTAAAGTGTGATTGTTCACAAAGTTATGCAACCATCACCGCTGTCTTAATTCCAGAACATTTTCATCATCCTAAGAAGAAGCCCTGTACATGTTAGCAGTTCCTCCCCATTCTCCCCTCTTCTCATCCCCTGGCAACCACTAATCTGGAATCGCATAGTATGTGGCCTTTGTGTCTGGCTTCTTTCATTAGGCATAATCTTTTCCGGGTTCATCCATGTCATAGCATGTGTCAGTACTTCATTACTCTTTATGGCTGAGCAGTATTCCACTGTGTGGATGAATATACTTTGTTTTCTTTATCCATTGGTCAGTTGATTGGCATTTAAGTTGTTTCTGCCTTTTAGTTGTTAGGACATGCCGCTCTGAACATTCATGTACAAATTTTTGTTTGAACATATTTTCAGTTCTCTTAGATGTGTATACCTAGGAGTGGACTTGCTGGGTCATATGGCAACTCTGTTTTTAACTTGTTGCCCTGTCGAACTGTTTTCCACAGGAGCTCACCATTTTACATTTTTATTACCAGTATATGTGGATTCCCTTTTCTCCACACCTTCTTCAACACTTGTTATTGTCCTTTATTATTATTTTTTTTCCACCCTAGTGGGTGTGAAGTGGCATCTCACTGTAGTTTTATTTGCATTTCCCTAAGCCTTGATGATGTTGAACAGCTTTTCCCATGCATATTGGTCATCTGTGTATCTTCTTTGGAGGAATGTCTATTCATATCCTTTACCCTTTTGTAATTGAGTTACTGGTCATCATGTACAACTTTACATGTAAATATTCAGAGTTGGCAGATCCGCTGAAGCCCCTCGAAGTAATACAGAGTGAGCTGAACTGCAAAATCTGAGGCAATGCCAGTAACTCCCTGATCTGAATGCAGTTGGATTTGGACATTTTGGAGTGCAGAGTACGTTGTCCATTTGAAACTGCTGACCACTCAGAGCTTGGTTCAACCCCAACTACTGCTGACCATGCAGAGCTGGGGTGGCCATGTCAAGTGAAAGGGGTACTACAGCATCATCCTAGATGTGATAAGACCACTAGGAGATCCTGTAATTTGGGAGCTACTCTTGTATTTGTCTGGTCACAGGCAGGGAATCAAGGAGTTAGTGGTAGTTTGCAACACTTGGGACTCATGATAGCCTTGGGCAGGCAAAACTACCAGTGCACCCACGCCTCTCCTGACCCCAGAGCATTTGCTTCTAACTAGACTATCTTGAAATCACAGACAGACACACACACACCCCAGTAATTCTAATTATGACATTTTGGAAAATACAGGAACCGCCAAACAGTTTTCCACAGCAGCTGAACCATTTTACATTCCCACTGAAAGTGCACAAGGGTTCCAGTTTTTCCACCTCCTCATGAACGCTTGTTATTTTATGTTTTTTTGTTTTTGTTTTTGATAGTAGCTATCCTGATGGGTATGAGATGGTATCTTATAGTTTTGATTTGCATTTCCCTAATAATTAGTGATGTTGAGCATCTTTTCATGTTGTTGGCCATTCATATGTGTTCTTTGGGGAAATGTCTGTTCAAGTCTTTTGCCCATTTTTGAACTGGATTGTTTGTTTTGTTGTTATTGAGTTTTAGGAGTTCTCTATATATTCAGGATATTGATCCCTCAGATATATGATTGGCAGGTATTGTCTCCCATTCTGTGAGTTGCGTTCTTACTCTGTTGATAGTGTTTTGTGTTTTTTTTTTTGAGCCGTGTGGCTTGTAGGATCTCAGTTCCCGGACCAGGGATCAAACCCAGGCCACAGCAGTGAAAGTGCCGAATCCTAACCACTAGACCACCAGGGAACTCCCTGGTCTATCTTATATATGTATCTATCTTATATATGCTCTCCTGATGGTCCTCCTTAAGACCTCCTATTGAAAGGAGAAGTGAGATCATTGTTTTTGTCAAGTATATGCTGATGTTATTAGAACTCTTAGAAAGTTTTCTCCTTAATTGATTAAATCTTGTCGACCTTATTCATTTTCTTTTTTTTTTTAAACATTTTTATTTATTTGGTTGCGCCGGGTCTTAGTTGCAGCAGGCGGGCTCCTTAGTTGTGGCATGCAAACTCTTAATTGCGGCATGAGTGTGGGATCTAGTTCCCTGACTAGGGATTGAACCTGAGCCCCCTGCATTGGGGAGCATGGAGTCTTATCCATTGCCCATCTGGGAAGTCCCCATTTTCTTGATACTCTGTCTTTAGGGTATTTCAGAGGTTTTAGCTCAACCTCAGATAAAATTTGAATTAATGAGATTTTATAGACTCTCAATTTAATAAGAGTTGACTGGCTGCATGAAAACAAAAGCAAAACTCTCACTTTGAAAGTTTTCTGTTGACAAAGGACAGACACAATTACCCCATTTGCAGGTGAGGACCCTGGCTTAGTTGAGTGGCAGAGCTGAGCATCAGACTAGGTCCTCTGACTCCAGAGTGTTCCTCTCACTGGATTATACTAGAAATTCACAGCCCTTAACTAGGATCTGTCCAGTCTAAAGAGCTTCCTTTAATACAATATTTTATCCGGTTATATTGGTTTGAATTGAAATTGGCAAATTTCCATCGTTTATTAACATACATTTATTGAGCATGTACTCTGTCTAACTAGAGTGAGCAAGACAGTTCAGTGAATAATTAACTGTGTGAGTAGTATTATCTCTAATACAGATCGGTATTAATTTGGGGAAACCTGAACTTTTTCTGGTTGCGTATCCCTTTTTTTTTTTTTCATTTGTTTAAGAGTTTTGGGCAATACTTAAGAAAAAATTACTCTGAAACAGTTATGTAACATTTCCAGTTCTGAAAAACATCACTGAAAAATGTCTTGTTCTTTTAGGACACTGATTTTCTACACCTTTAGTTGTTTATATTGACTCATCTTGAGTTGCACAGTTCTGAGTACTCCTGGCCATCAGGTCCATCAACCCACACACACTTATGAGGTGCTCTTGAGGCGTCTAGCCCTGTGCTGAGTAAGGCCCCTGGAGGCTGGGTCTGGGCTTGAGGAGACAGACACACAAACAGATCACTGAGGTACTTAGCACATTGGCTTGGGAGTTGAAAACTTTGCCTCTGACTGGCTCTGTGACCATTGGCAAGTGACCTAACTACTCTGTGCCTTAATCTAACACCCCAGGAGGTGCTAAAGATGGTGTAGTGTTTACTTCAAAGGCAGGTTGTAAAGATTAAATGAGACAATTCACGTAAAGGGCTAAGCAGAGTGTTAGCTGATGTTATTTATAGTGATAATGGGTAAAACAAGTGCCTCCTGATTTTAACACTTTTGGGGAAAATCTGATTTTGCCCAAATCAAACTGTGTCCTGTCCTGGATTTCCTCATACACAGTTCTGATGTCTCACCTACAATGCCTTCAAGGAACGATGCTCATTCAGAAAGGGAAGTTGTGACTGACTCATTCAACAAGTTACCCAAATACCTGCTGATTGCATAGCTCCATGGGGAGTATAAAGAAGCAGTTACAACTTCACTGTACTCCATGAGACCTCACAGTGGAGGGGGGATTAACGTCTCTTGAACACTTCACTGTGTGCCAGGCACTGTGCTAGCCCCTTACTGTTTTATCTCTTCAATCCCTACAGCTATTCTCTGAGGAAGGTAATCGCTCCATTTTAACAGATTAGTGAAAAAGGCTTGGAGAGAAAATAATGACTGAAGTCACAGAGTAAGTGACGGAGCTGAGATTTGAACCCAGAGCCATCAGATTCCTCTGTGCCATGATAATTTTTGAGGACAAAAGTCCATGAAAAGTTAAGGAACATTTTAAGCCAATGATATAAGGAATGACAGAGGGCAGCCTCTTGGATGACCCTCAAAAGTTTGTGCTGGGGTAATCCAAATCCTACTTCACCCTTTCTTATGAAACCCGATAAGCTTTAAGAAAAAT
Source organism: Hippopotamus amphibius kiboko (assembly GCF_030028045.1). Taxonomy (NCBI): domain Eukaryota; kingdom Metazoa; phylum Chordata; class Mammalia; order Artiodactyla; family Hippopotamidae; genus Hippopotamus; species Hippopotamus amphibius. The sequence goes on along the minus strand of NC_080193.1, from coordinate 3,639,158 downwards.
CATTGAAGCTTAAAACAAAACAAACAAAAACACTTTTGATTTAGCAATAATGGAAGACAATGCGAAAAAGTAGGAACAGCTGAGCCTAGAATTCCCACTCAGGTGTGTGTTATGCTGGAAATTGTTATCTCTAGGACCTAGCACAGTGCATGGAACATAATGGATTTTCATAATTAGCGAATGAATTAATGCATATAGAATACCTTTCCAAACTGCCAAAATTACCCTATATTTCTCATGTGACTTAGCATGCATTTTCTTTTGAAAACATACATGTAACTGGCAAAGATGGGGGTAGCAAGCACTTTTACATATTTTTCATGGAAGTAGAAATTGGCACATCCTTTTTGGAGGGTGTTTGGTGCAAAATGACAAATATAGATACCTTTTGACCCAGCAGTTCTACTTCTGGAATACGTCCTAAAGATGTGGCCTAGTGCCGTAGGTCTCTAAGACAGGGAACAGGTTGACTAGGTTCCAGGGGTGAGAGAGAAAGACTTTTCAGTCTGTATCCTTTTGTACCTTTTGAATTGAGCCATGAATGTGTTACTTATTAAAAATATAAATCAATATAATTTAAAAATGTGAAAATTTCTGAGAGAATTATTATGCTAAGGATCATCACACCTTAGTGTGGATTTCTTTAATCAGATAGCTTTCCTTTTTGTCCCCTACTGAGATTTGAAGACCTGGGACCTTTTACGTTTTCCCGTATTTTTTTCTGAGTCTTAATAACATAGTACTTACTATGGAAAAAGTGGGAAGTACAGTTAAGTGTAAAAAATGCTTTAAAAATTTGCCCATGATCCATTATCCAGAGACCACAATGTTTAATATTTGGGCCCCTTCCAATTTTTTTCTGTATCTTTTAACCTGTTAATATCATACAATATGTTCAACTTCATATACAATTTTCTATCCTGCTCTTTTCACTTAATATTATGTTATATAATTAAAATTCCCACGTAAGCAAAATCCTTATGGAAGCATGATTTTTAGTGGCCTTGTAATCTGTCGTGTGAATGTACCAGTTTACTTAGCCAGGGGATTGGAGTTGGTTGGGGAGAGAAAGAGACGTTGGACTCAAGGAACCCTTTGGAAGGTAGGCGCGTCTGGGTTAGGTGGCTCAGCAGGGAACGTGAGACTGACAGGCCAGGGCTGAAGGGCCATGAGGATTTCCAGGCCTTGCTTACTGGTGCAGTTGCAGCCCTTGCTGCCCTACTACCCCCACATGTGCTCTAGGCTCCACCCTCACTGAACTTAGCAAATTGAGTTGTGCACTTGTCCTGTGTGCTGTGTCTACATCTTCCCCAGCAAGCCCTGTCCTCATGCACTCTGTACACACCACTGTCAGCACGCAGCATGCTGGGCTGCCTTGTTTATTTGTCTGTATCCCTCTCTAGACTGAAACCCTTTATCTTTGTGTCTTGAATGCCTGGCAAATAGGATCATTAATGAAACTTTGAAGATAGGTGTGGGGTTGGTTGTACAGAAGGGAGGTTAGAGGGTACCAGAGGAAAGGACCAGTGTAGCCCTAAGGAAAAGAGGCTGGTTGCTCAGCCTCCTCTGTCCTTCTGGACCTGAAAGGTCATTCATGCCCTTGGTTCTGTATTTGGGGGCCAGGCCTCTGTGAGCAAGCCTAGGGACCAAAAAATCCATTTAGACTCCAAAATGTTAGAGCCTGGTTTCTGTGTGTTCCAAGTTCCAATCAACTCACTCAGATTTCCTCCCACTCTAACCTTCTGTGAGTGTGATGTAGACATTCTTGGAATGTGAGTCCCATCTCTGCCTACGTGTGGCCCAGCAGCAGCCTAATAAGCAGTGAAGACAGGCTGGGGCTTGCCACTGTTCCTGGCAGAGAGCTTCTGTATGAACACGCATGTGCCCACAGGATCAAGACCTCTGCTGGGTCACCTCTCACATAATGCCAGGTATCTATCATCCAAATCTGTAATCTTCATGATTAGAATCGCCATTTCCAGATGCCTCTATATACCCTGGTCCAGGAATTCTTAGAGTTGAAGGGGCAGAGGAGGCAGATTATGAACAACTGTGGTTCTCTAGAACCTGAGAACTGAACACAAGAATACTACAAAGAGATTTCTTCGTGAGGTCACGTTCCCTGGTGGTTCCTTCAGGGATATGCAACTCTCACTTTCTTCCCCTTGCTCAGTTCCTGTGAGGTGGGCCAGGCCAGCTTTGGGAAGGTAATAGGAGAGGATGCTGGGTCAGTCAACTTCGGCTGCCAGGCTCTGTGTTCCTAGGGATCGTTAGGTATTACAAGTCTGCCTTAGTCCCAGCACCACATGTGCCGCCTTGGACATCTCAAATTTAGGGATGTTTTTCAAAACAAGCTGAGAACTTATTTCTTAAATAATCAACTTTGTCCTGGATGGACTAGGTGCTGGATGGTCTGAGATCTCAGCAGACTTGTTCCCCAGCCCCCAAGTTTATCTGACCTCTCTGTAGTCCCTCTGAGCTGTAGGTGGGGGTTGGGTATTCTGAAGGACAAACTCTGAGGTTACTGTCCCTCCTAAACTCTGTGCTGTGCTGTATAGCTTGATGCTTTTGGTAGACTTCTCCCCTGTTTGAGAGCTGATTTTCCAAAACTCTTCATCAGAGAATCATCTGGAGTGGAAGGTGGGGACACGTATTTAAAAATATAAATTCTTGGGCCCTATCCAGTTCCAGGTCCTATTTAAATCACTGAGGGGGTCTAGGAACCAGATCTCTGGGAAGGTGCCTTGTTTAGGAAAGACAGGCAAGTTTGATGGAGCTCCTTATAAGAATGCAATTAACTCCTGTTCTAGACTCCAGGGGCTCAGCATGGTCCTGTTCTTCTTTTTTCATTCATTCATTCATTTTCATTCATTCATTTATGGCTGCGTTGGGTCTCTGTTGCTGCTCACAGGCTTTCTCTAGTTGTGGCAAGCGGGGGACTACTCTTCGTTGTGGTGTGTGGGCTTCTCTTGTTGCAGAGCGTGGGCTGTAGGCAAGCGGGCTTCAGTAGTTGTGGCTCGTGGGCTCAGTAGTTGTGGTACATGGGCTTAGTTGTTCCATGGCATGTGGGGTCTTCCTGGATCAGGGATGAAACCTGTGTCCTCTGCATTGGCAGGCAGATTCTTAACCACTGCACCACCAGGGAAGTCCTGGTCTGGTTCTTCATCACCCCCTTTCCCCCAGTTGGTAGCACCAGGCCTTGATTGTCGCTGGCACTAGAGATGCTGTGGTTTCATGCATAAACAGAGGAGTGGCGAGTTTGCTTTGCACTCACCTCAGAGAACACAGAAGTTAGAGCATTGCACCATGAATTTGAGGGAAAACAAAGACCAGGTATTTAATTTTGTAAAGCTGCATGTTAAAGGGGTAACAGGTAAGAGTGAAAAGAGTGCTGATGTGTTAGAAATTCTGAATTGGGCACAGAATTGCACGTATGATAGCCTGGCCTTGGGCAAGTCCTCTAACGTCCCTGGCCTAATGTCCTCTGTAAAATGGTGTGAGGGTCAGAAATGGTAGTAGTTGTGAATGTGCTTCAAAAACTAGAAAGTGCATTCAGATCAGGAGTGAAGAATGGTCAGGATGGGGATGGGGCACAGAACCAGCCACAACAAGGCTACTGTGTGGTCAGGCCCAAACCCATGGGCCCTGCAAGGGACCAGGAGAGCTTTTAGCAGGATGGCAGCTCAGATGTGCTCAGGGCCTGCCTGAGCCAATGGGTGTCCCAGTCCTGCTGGGCCCATGAGGCTGTGTCCATATTTTGTTGTTCTGCTGGTGCTCAGTGAGCAGTCTGCAGGGAAGGCTGTTCATCTCTACCTTGCTGCCCTGATGTGGTGAGGTTCCCATGCGTGAGGGAAGGTAGGAGGTGAGGAGAGGAGGCTCTGGTGGTGGGGCCAGGATATGTTGCAAGGAGAGGTTATGTGAGCAGCTGGCCTGGGAGTTGACCAAAACCACTCAACTCAGCAAATATTTGAGTGCCTACCGGGGTGAAGCTCTAGAGCTCGGGTAGGGACCACGTGGTCAGTCTGCTTAGGATTAGAATGAGAATGATATGGTCTGCCTAGAGTTGGGACATACAGGCCTGTCCCAGTACATGGCCTGCTGCAAGACTGCTATTCCCTGCAAACTCTGAGCTGACCTATTACTGTCCCCTGGCCATTCCTACCTTAACACCTACCTTGACCCTGATTGTCCCCTTAGGCCTCTGTGTAGGAAAATGTGCTGTGCAGAGCCTTATTGGGCCAGTGAGAGGGCAGTGAACCAGGGTAAGTGTGTGTACAGGCATCTCCCCCGCAGCAGCGGCCCCCTCCTACCTCGGTGGGTCCTCCAGGTCGCTGTGTTATCTCATACGGCTACATTTGCAGTCCTGTAGGAGGTGTGACAGTCTCATTTTTCAGGTGAGAAAAGATATTCAAGCCATCAAGGGGTTTACCCCCAGCTACATGGCTAGTCAGTGGTCGAACCAGGGCTTCAACTCAGGACCTTTCCGGATTGGGGAGAACTGGAACATCAGGGGAAAAGTTTTTAAATGTATTTTTATTTTTTTGTCTGATTTTAGAATTAATACAGGTAAAAATGTCAGTTTTATAAACACGGAGGACCTCTGCGCCCCCACCAATACAGAGGTAATCATTATTAATAGTTTGATGTTTTTCCACATTTTAAAAGACATTTTCTAATATTTATAATCATTATTATTGTAACAAATGTAATATTATACATATATTTTACAGTTTACTTTTTCAAAAATGTTATTGTAAAAGTAATACCTTCTTGTCATAAAACATTGAAACAAGATAAGAATATAAAATTCAAAGTTCCCCAGCCCTCCTAATCCCAGAAATAACTGTTGATGGTTTAGTGTGTGCCTTGTAGACATTTTCTTTGCAAGTATGTAGATATATATTCATTTATAAACTTTTTTTTCTCACCTAAATAAAGTAATACACATACTCTACAACCTGACCTTTTTAAAAAGTACCTTTTATTAGGGAAAATTTTCAAGCACACAAAAATAAACTAATGTAATGAAGCCTCATTCATCATCCAGCTCCAACAACCATCAACTTCCTTGTTCTTGTTTCATCTTTTCTCTCCACTTTCACTTTCCCCCCTGAAGTACTTTAAAGCAGATCCCAAACATCTTATCATTCCTTCATAAATACATAAATATATGTATCTAGCAGATGAAAAAATTTAAAATATGCCATTATCATACCCAATAAAATTAACAATAATTCTTTAATATAAACTAATACCCAGGCTAAATCAATTTTTGTCATTCATCTCACAAATGTCTTTTTCAGTTGTATTGTGTGAATCTGGTTCCAGTGAGATCCACATACTGCCAGTGGTTGGTATGTCTCAAGTCTCAATTTATAACTCCACACCCCACCCATGCTGTTTATTTTTGGGAGAATTTTGGTTATTTGTCCTGTAGAAAGTCCCACATTCTGGATTTGCTGATCGCATCTTCCTGGAGTTGTTTAACACACGTGTCTATGCCCCATATTTTCTTTAATTGGGTAATTCGTTTTAGAGACTTGACTAGAGCTGTGTGTTAGGGCGAGGATGCTTCATCCTTGGCGCTGTATGCTTCCTATTGCATCACATCAGGGGACTGTCGTTAGGATCCATTAGTGAACCTGACTTACACTTGTCTTTCCACATCTGTACACATAGTCCTTAATTAAAAAAAAAAATTTTTTTTTTTTTTAAAGAAACAAACATGTCAGATATTTGAGCTGGAATGACAGAGGCCATAATGTGGCCCTCACAAGCAGGCTCCAACCTACAAAGAAGAGAGCAGATGTGTGTAGAGAGGAGGAAAGCACTGGATCATGGGGAAGGTCTTGGAGCTGAGGCCAGCAAGGCACAGTGCTGCTGGCAGCCAGCTGCTCTTCTGGGACATTATGTAAAATGATGTAACTGAGTGAAAAAGTGGTGGTAAGCTGGCTTCCTCTCTGTGCTCAAGTTGCTCAGCTGCTCTTGTGGTGAGGGATGCGTGTGAATCCAGAGTTCTGAGCCCGTGGTGTGTAGGAAGGCTTCTGGATCTAAAAGGATTGTGGCTTTTTGGTCCTATCTCCTGGTACTTTGGAAGCTGAAAATCAGGGTGGTCTTCTGGTGCTCCAGTGGTGAGTCCCAGACTTGTGGAGGGGCTGCCTGCTTTGGAGAGAGTGGGTGAGATAACCTGGTGCAGCCTCAGAGCTGGAAGGGGGCACCTGGCAGCCATGGAATCCAGTGCCTCAGTTTACAGATGAGAAAACTGTGGCCCAGAGAGGAGAGGGGAGGTTTCCAAGACCACCTAGCAAGCTGGAGGCTGAACTGCGACCAGCACGCAAGCCTCTGAATCTGACTGGTAGCCAGCTAGCATTTCCCACTTGGAATTTCTGAGGTGGTGAGGGTGGCCAGATCAGGCTCTTGACAGATTCTGACTCTGCACCCAGAAATTCTGAGCATCCTTTGGTGGTGTTCTCATGCTCCTCTTTGTTCAACTCCTGGTGGGCTCTTTGATGGTGGTAGTGAACAGTGGTCTGTTTCTCCCAGCAGCTGGTGACCAGCTTGGTCTGTGGTGGTATAGTGGTGGTTTGAATACAAATTATGTCACGAGCCCCAGCCTCAGCTCCACATTCATTAGTCAGCCGAGAGGTCTCGGGCTGCAGTTTCCTAAGGGCCAAAAGCTTTTCCTTCATTATGTTTATATTTATCTTTCACTTACAGTAGGTAATACTGGTTTTCTACTTTCAGCAGTGATATAAGCCTCCTTTTAAATGTATTGAGGGTGAAAACTTGATAGATTTAGACAAGATAAGATAGGTAGTATTCTAACCTGGCAGAAGGGGGAATGGAAAAGATTGCAGTGTGGAAGACGTTGGACCAGATGACCTTTCTGGTCCTTCCTAGCTTCCTACCTTTCATGGTTACAGGGTTTTCTTTGAATTCTGGCGTGTGCTGGTCACAACCTTCTGTCCTGAGCAGACTCACCTGCCAACATAGAGGCTGTCCATAGTTAGAGGATAGCCTGTGAATTTCAGTCTGACTGAGCATGTTTTTGTTTTTTTTAAATTTATTATTTATTTATTTATTTATATTTACTGGCTGCTTTAGGTCTTCGTTGCTGTGTGGGGGCTTTCTGTAGTTGTGGCGAGCAGGGGCTATTCTTCGTTGTGGTGCACAGGCTTCTCATTGTGGTGGCTTCTCTTGTGGAGTACGGGCTGTAGGTGCGCAGGCTTCAGTAGTTGCAGCACATGGGCTCAGTAGTTGTGGCTCACGGGCTCTAGCGGGCAGGCTCAGTAGTTGTGGCGCACGGGCTTAGTTGCTCTACGACATGTGGGATCTTCCCGGCCCGGGGCTCGAACCCATGTCCTCTGCATTGGCAGGTGGATTCTTAACCACTGCGCCACCAGAGAAGCCCTGAACATGTATTTCTTTGTCACCTGGGCGGTTATCCTGGGAGAATGGGAAGACTGTGAGACAGGGTCCTAGTTTCTGTGGCGTGGTCTGGTGGCTGCTCTCTGTTTGTGTGGTTCGTTACTTACATGGTCCATTCTGGGCCATGTTCATGGGAAGTTTCTGAGTCATTTCTCTCTGGGTAGTGCCCCATGACTGTCATCCTCTGCCGCCTCTGGGAAGTCTGCTTGGGTTCTGACCTGAGAGAAGGTGGGAGTGTTGGCATGGAGACTGGGGGGAGTGGGCTGCAGAAATGGGCAATCATGGGCTCTCTGCTTTTCAGGATTTCCCTGGGGAGAATCTTCACTCAGAGCTTGCTGACAGCCAAGGATGGCGAGCAAGGGGCCCTCGGCCTCTGCGTCCCCTGAGAACTCTAGTGCAGGGGGACCCAGCGGCAGCAGCAATGGTGCTGGCGAGAGCGGAGGGCAGGACAGCACCTTTGAGTGCAACATCTGCCTGGACACAGCCAAGGACGCCGTCATCAGCCTGTGCGGCCACCTCTTCTGGTCAGTACCCCTTCTGCTGCCCTAGAGGACACATGCCAAGTTTAGAAAGCTGTGGCCCTGGACAATTTTGGAGCAGGTTTCCCACCCATTTTGGGTCCTGATACACTCAGGCCCAAAGGCAGGAGACCTGGGTTCTCATCCCAGCTCTGCTGCTGATAAGCTGAATGACCTTGGGCAGATCCTGTCCCTGCCCTGGGCTCCCTGTCCCCGTCTCTAAAGTGACAATATTCACCATTTAGTGAGCACTGCTCCATCCACTTGCTGCACTGAGCCAGGAGGCAGTGCCACACAATGGTTCTGAGCAAGGACTGTGGCACCAGACTGCCTTGCTCTGACCCTGACTCTGCAGCTTCCCTCCTGGATGACCTTGGGCAAGGTGCTTCCACACACAGTGCATCACTTTATAGGGTTGTTTGGGAGACTTAAATGACTCAAGATATGTAAAAGACTTAGAAGAACACATAGCACATAGTAAATGTTATGTTAGCCATGATCCTAATATTTGTGACTGTATTTTATGTGTATCAAAATGAAGTGACATTTCTCACCTGAGATGGTTCACACTCTGTCTGTGGAGTGTGTTTCTAAATAAATCCACTTACTACCTAAAAAAAAAAAAAAAATGAAGTGGCAAAGTCAGTGTCCATTCCAGCCTTGATAGTTACAGAAGCCCCTCCTGGCTCTGCTAATCTGGGTGAATGTTGAGATTTTATTTTTCCTCTTGATTTTGAGCTGGACCTTGAAGGGTGAAATGGGATAACTAGAGGGATGAGAATGCCAGCCAGGTGAGGTGACGAGTGTGTGCTACCCCAAGGCAGGCTGTTTCTAGGAACAGGCAAATGCGCTGTTGGGTTCGTCTGAGACCCAGAGCTGTTGTATCCCCCTAGCAGCACTCTGGATGGGTACTATGAGCTGGGGAGTATTAGGAAACAAGACAGTTAAAGGAGGATTGGGCCAGATTATCAAACCCAGATTTGACTGAGTAGAACGTGAGCTATTGAATTTTTTTTTAGCAGAGAAGCGGTGTGAAGAAGGGTTCATTTAAATTGGCAACAGTGAAAAAGAGAGATTTAATCAGTGAATGAGTAGAGTGGGGCAGAGTAGTTTTTTTTTTTTTTTGGAGGCTCTGGCCTTAATTTATTGTTTTATGCAAAAACTGTTGTCATCAGTCCTCTCCTAGAAATTGGAGATATTCTAGTTTTGTGATTGAGGTATGAAGCCAGGATTTGAAAGAATTAAGAATTCAGTCAGGGTACCATTGGAAAGAACACAGCTTCCAAAATGAAACAGATGTTTTCAATCTGAGTGGTTTGTCCCTAAGCAAATCTACTCTCCTCTCTGTACCCCAGTTTCCTTATCTGTGAAACGGAGATAGTTGCACTCCCTCAAAGGTTAGTGTGATGACCATTCAGTGATGTTGATAAACGAGAAGCTATTCAGCCACAGCTCGGGACACAGTCGTTGTTTAATGAATAGGAGTAACCATCATCGTTATAATCCAGAACTTTTCCTGGAGGAAAAGTACCCCCCCTTCTCCCCCATAGCCTTGGAGGGAAGTTGCCACTGGAGAGCTGCCATAATTTGAGATGCCTTCTGCTCAGTTTGGAATGGAATTGCAAGGTTAAAGTTGGAGTTGGGTGTCTCTTATGTCCAGGGAGATTGTGTGGATTGTGAAGCTAAACTGTGGTTCAGTAATTGCGAAAGCAATTGTCCTCTGAGTCCAGATTTTACTCAGGTAGAGAAGATACATTATGTGAGCATCAGAAGCTATGTCTACATTTTTCACTGTCCTGGCACTTGTTAGGTGTGCGGTAGATATTTATTAGTTGAATGAATGAATGAAGATAGAAAGAAAAAAATTTAAATATGGAGTTAGATTAACTTTTCCTTCAATTCTGTAAATGTCATTTTTTGCACCCAGTACTGGGTGATGGGGGGACAGTAAAATGGAAGTCAGGAGACTTCTGTTTTAGTCCTGGTGCTGCAGGCAGGTCATTTCATGTTTCTGAGTTTGGTTTCCTCATTTGTAAAATGAGAGACTGGGCAGCAGTCTCTGCAGTGTAACTCACTAAGCTGAAGGTAGCCCTTTCTGCCAAGCAGCATCCCTGTCTTTCCATGACTTAAAGATGTTTTTACAATAGACTTGAGCTTTTAAGCCAGCAGAGCTGGCTGTCTCTGAGGACAGTCTGGAGATTTTGTTAAACTGGATCTAGATCCACACCTTCCTTGTGAGCCTGAGGAGGCCTAAAGGTTGAGTTGACGTCTAAAATAGTGCGTGTGTGTATGAGAATGCCCCCATGAATTTCTCGGAACAGAGGATCCTTAGCTTTTATTGGATTCCTTCAGAGGCCATAACCCCTCAAAGATTGACTTGTAGAGAAGCTGGGTGTGGGATGGTCTGGGACCTGGGGGTCTTCACAAGTAGTGGGATCCTGGGGGTGGAGACTGGGGTCCTGTCTCCATTGCTTCATTTTTCCTTTAGCTCAGTCTTGGAATTGTAATTTCTGATACCAGTGATCCCCACAGACCCTCAGTGGGGTTGCAGTGCTTCACAGTTTGATCTTCTGTTTTCCCGTTTTTCTGCTCCTGCCTTACCCAGTGTTTCTGTTAATGAAATCATTTTTCTTCCTTTCCCCCATTTTCTTTCTCCTTGATGGCTGGTTACCCTGGGGACTCTGGCAGTTGGCCGTGTTTACATCAGGTAAGATGCATTTCATTTTACTTTGTCTTTCATCAGCTGTGGTTGCACAAGACACCCCTAGTCTCAGGAGACTGTTGTCAGAAGCTGCAGTCTCCCCTGCTTGTGGACTCATTTGCTTGCTTTCCCCCCAACCTTCTTTATACACTTGCCCACTGACAGGCACTTGATGAAATAAGAGGTCAGTGTTGTACCCAGTAGGGATGCTCCTGACTCTGGTGCTGGTGGCCTTTGTGGCCTTGGCAAGCTTTCTCTCTGGGTCTCGCTTCCTCACTTGTAAATGGGGTTGAATGTGATAGTATGTTAGGTTTCTGTTGTTGAGATTGTTCCTTTATAAAAAGTACCTCCCATCATATCAACAATGCCCGCTATCCTTAAAGGTCTTGAAAATGTTAGGAAGTGGGAAACTTTTTTGGTCTCAACAGAGACCTTTTATGAGAGGGAAAAAAGTCTTTTTTATGAGAGGGAAAAAAGTCTGTTTTCCCAGCTTTTGATTATTATGAAAACCAAGACCCAGGTGCCTGCTTGGTGAGATGGAGCAGGGTCTGGCATTGACAACTGGCTTCTGGCTGACTGTCTCCACGGTTGTTGGCAGTAGAGCCCCACACTTGTAGGTGGCGTGGGAATGTGGCGGGGAGGACAAAAGTTCCAGACCGCTAGAGCCTCAGAATTTTGGTGGGAGAAAGAAGCAGAGGAAGCGAGAGGGGTTTCCACTTCGCTTCAGGGCTGTGCATTCTGACCCCAGTGACCTAGTAGAATATGTCTGCTCTAAATTTATAAAGAGCACGTAACACTTAAGTTTTTGAGCTTTTGACAGTAAGATAAAGGAAATAGGATATAAAATCATTAAATGCTGCCTTCTCCTTGTGCCTGAAGTCCTAGATTCACATTTATATGATAAACTACATATCTCTGGGTCTAAAGATATAATTTATGCCCTAAGATAAATGTTGAGAGTGTGTGTGTATCTATGTCTATATATAATAAATAAATAAATATTTAATGTCTGCAAAGACACTAAGGTAATATGTTTTTATCATTTTAACTTTGTTTTTAAGAAAGTTAAACAAAATGATTTTAATACAACCAGTGAAAAGGCCTGGAAAACCCAAAACAGGATTGTTGTTTTAATTTTGAAAGTAGTAGTTGAATGCAAAAATCAATGAAAGTACATAAAAAACGCTAAGCAAATTTAGATAAGAAAATCTATCCTTTAGTACATAGTAAATCACCAGAAAATGGTCAGCTGTGTGCAGATGCTGATGTCTGAGATACATAGTTGTTGAGGAAATGCTGTAAAAATGAGAAACACAGAAGGAATAATCTGACTGCCAGGATCATACAATTGACCCATCAGGGAAGGTGGAAATTTAAAGTTTGTTATACTTACGCCTGCAGCCTCACCTGAGACTGGGTCTGTCAGACCTCTTGACACAGGTCCAGGCCTGCAGTTCCTGTCTGCTCTATTGCTGGGAAGCCCCCTGAGAGACTGAAGCATTAAGAAGCCTGTTTAATTATGATGGCATTTAAAGGCAGTTCTGATTTCACCACTAGTAAATATTTATTGAGTGCCAGGAGCACGAATCAGAGAGCCGGGTTCCTTGAGGTGTTCCCTGCTGGTGCTGGTATTTCTAGTTTTAAGCCGCTCGTCCCTGTAGTTATTCTGCTGGCTCTGACTGACCACCCTGGTGGGCTTTCGCCATTCATGTGGTTTTCTCTCCTGCTTGCAGTGGTTGGAGACGAGACCTAACAGACAGGTGTGTCCAGTTTGCAAAGCTGGCATCAGCCGCGACAAGGTCATCCCACTCTACGGCAGGGGCAGCACTGGGCAGCAGGACCCCAGGTGAGGCCATGAGGACCCTCTCACACCCACTGCTCCCCTTGGAGACGAAATCACTCCCATTCAGTACCTCTCATCCCACCCTTTACTCAGTGCTTACAGACCCTCAGTTTTGAGGCACTTGGGATACAGATGGGAATCAGCCAGGAAGGGAGGGGAGCCAGGTTGCTACTTGCTGGGCTGTGATACAGATGGGCTCTGAGCATCTGCCAGTGGGCAGGTAGTATGCTGGGCAGCGCACAAGACACCACCATTGCAGGTGTGCAGAGCACTGTGAAGGCGCCTGGGAAGCAGGGTGTCCAGGAGGAGAGTCTGCAGGGAGGTAGCGGGTGAGGGGTTGCTGTAGCAGTGATGTATTAAGTCTGGGAATAGGAAAACGGGAGTCTGGGAAGCTTTGTGGCATTTGAGATTTCTGGACGTGGAGGCATGTGTGGGTCTGGCATTCTACTGAGAGCCTTCGTGGTGTGGTGCTCGTGCCTGTTCACGCACACACACACGCGTGCATGCCCACTCTTCCCAAACTCCCAGCAGCATCCCTTACCTTCCTCCGCCCCTCTCCAGCATACCCTGTACCCAGACATATTGGACTTCTCTTAGAGGGACTTACCCTTTCACCTTCATGAGTCTTTGTATTTGTTGTCCCTTTGCCTCTTCTGTCCTCTCTGGTCCTGCTCAACCCCCTTCTCCTCCTCTAACTTCTGCCATCTTTAATGAGCAGCCCTAAAGTTACCTCCTCCTTGAGGTGGCCTTTCTTCCCCACATTAGTTGCTTTCACCCATGCCCCCACTCCATTTAGTTGGCACCTCTATTAAAGAAGTCCCTTCCATACCCTTTAAACCACGAGCACCTCAAGAGTAGGGTCTGTTGTCAGTCTTAGTATTGGTAGGTGTAGGTAGTATTGGTAGTATTGGTAGGTATAGGTAAGCAATATAGGTCTTGCCTAATGCATGATGAATAATAAGCCCTCAGTCCAGTGTTTGTGGGCTGGGTCATGGAAGGAGCTAGGACCCAGAGGCAAAAAGAATAATGTGAAGTACTTGCCCACGGGTAGTGGGAAGTAAAGCTGAAGGTCATGGGGCAGAGCAGAGAGACCCTGAATCTCAGCCCTCTCTGCTGACAGGCCATCTTCGTTTCAGTTTGGATTTGGGGTTTTTGACATCTGCGACCCCTGTGTCACTCAGGTTCAGGAAGGTGCCTGACTGGCAGTCATAACCAATCTGGGTCTGGCTCTCTGTAAGAGGAATGAGTTGAGTGCTATCTGATGAGCATCTTGTAACACGTGGATTTTCTCCCTGGTTTTCTACACACTAGGGAAAAGCAATTGCAGGTAGAACAGAGTTAGTATTTGGTCTAATGTTGCATAAGTTCATGTGCTGGGCATGAAAGGCGGCCATGGCCCTGACCCTGTTGGAGAAGAGCTCCCCAACTCAGGGAACAGATCAAAGCATTTCATCATAGACTTATTTTACATTGTTTCTGTTTCAGAGAGAAGACTCCTCCCCGTCCTCAAGGACAGAGGCCAGAGCCAGAGAACAGAGGGGTGAGAAAAATTCTAGGACAAAGCTTCCAGAAATGAGCCCATGGCTTTAGAAGTTTCTTTCTTGGCCCTACATTTTTTCTCCTTGATTATAAAAGTAAAGGAAAATTTGCAAAATACACAAAGGAAAAGAGGGGAGGAAATAACTTGTAATCACACCATCCAGGAATAACCACTGGAAACATTTTGGTCTGTTATCTTTTCTATTTTTCTATAATTATCTATACACACAAATTTTATAGATCTGTGTGTGTGTGTGTTTTATAGATGGATGTGTGTGTACACGTATATTTTTATTTTTACTGTATTTGGCTCCTGCTTTGTAACTCTTTTAAAATTTTATTTTTTCTATATTTAGTGTCTTCTGTGTTCTGGGCATCATTCTAGGTGCTGATAATATATCAGTGAATATGTAAAGCTCCCTGCCATTATGGAGTTCATAGGCAGACCTTGGAGATATTTCAGGTTCAGTTCTAGACCACCACAAAAAAGTGAATGTCACAGTAAAGCAAGTCACACAGTTTTTTTGGTTTCCTAGTGCATATAAAAGTTATGTTTACACTATAGTCTATTAAATTGGCAATAAATAGCATTATGTCTAAAAAAAAGTACATACTTTAATTAAAAAACACTTTATTGAGGACTTCTCTGGTGGTGCAGTGGATAAGACTCCGCACTCCCAAGACATGGGGCATGGGTTCAGTCCCTGGTCGGGGAAGTAGGATTCCACATGCTGTGTGGCACAGCCAAAATAAAAAAAGAAAGAAACTTTATTGCTAAAAAATGCTGACTGTCATCTGAGCCTTCAGCAAGGCATAGTAGGAACACCAGAGATCACTGATCATAGATCACAATAGCAAATATAATAATAACAAAAAAGTTTGAAATATTGCAAGAATTAGCAAAATGTGATAAATGTGAGCAAATGGTGTTGGAAAAATGGCGCTGATAGACTGGCTTGATGCAGGGTTGCCACAGCCTTCCATTTGTAAAACACACAGTCTCTGCGAAGCACAGTGGATGAGGCACAATAAAATGAGAAATGCCCCTACATTCTCAGAGAGGGAGGGGGTTTAATGATATATCTTGAGATTTTACATCAGGAATATTTTATGTAATGGCTGTTTAGTGTTCAGATATATGGACTTAATGTGATTTAATCCTTTGGATTGAATGGATATTTAACTGCTTCCTTTTCTTTTTTTCTGTTTAAAAAATACTCCGTTGAATTTTTTTTTTTTTTTTTTTTTTTGGCCATGCCACGCGGCTTGCAGAATCTTAGTTCCCTGACCAGGGATTGAACCCGGGCTACAGCAGTGAAAGCGCCAGTCCTAACCACTGGACCGCCAGGGAATTCCCCCTCTGATGAATTTGTAAATTTTTGGCAGGTTCACAATTATTTTATTGGGATAAATTCTTAGAAGTAGAATTACTGGCTTAAAAAATTTACACATTTAAATCAGATGGTAGCTGTTAAGATTTTTTTTCTTGTTCAAATATTAAGAAATTTTAAAAGCAAAATATTTACCCATACCACCAGAATCCCAGAACAAATATATTTTCATTTTCCCATCTTTTCTTCATCTGTGTGCTGGTGCATATGTATTTTTATGTAGCCATCAGCATTCCACTTGCATCTTTAAATTTTAATTTTGGCAGAATTCTCCATGATGTTCTGTAGTGTCCTCTTTATTATTTTTAAAGCCTGCTACTTGTTCCATTGAATTTTGATGCATTATAATTTGGTTTTCCTCATTGAAGGACTTTTTAGTTTCTTCCAGATTTTGCTGTTGTAAATAATGCAACAGTGACCATCTTTGCACATATTTCTATTTTCTTATTTGAATTATGGCATTTCCTTAGAATTCCCAGGGTAGGATTATTGAGTCAGGGGTCCTGACAGAAATTGAGGATCTTTTCTCCAAGATTACCCTTAATAATAACAGCAGTGAACACTTGTTGAATGAATATTACATGCGGAGAACTATATGTTAAGGGCTTTATATGCATGATCTTATTTAAACCTCACATCAACCCATTGAACAAAAGAGGAAACTGAGGCTTGTGAAGTAACTTGTCCAGGGCCACACAAGCAACGCTGAAACCCAGACCGAGCTGTATTGAAGTCCTGGCTCTTGGCTACCAGGCGACACCACCTTAACCTTCCCAGGCTGTGGTTCCCAGTGGAGCATTAGCTCCTAACCCAGGAAATCTGAGGCCCCAGGAAGCCAGAGGCCCTGGCCTTGAAGACTGCGATGCGTACCTCTGGCGTTTACAAGCACCCACAGCTGCCGGCAATGCTTTTTGCCTGCCCTGTCCCAGGAACATAAACCCACCAAATGTGAGGACCTGTGGGACTGTACAGGTGTTGCTGAAAGGGAGGCCAGAGGGTCAGTCATCATGATTGCACTGAATGAAGTGGTGGTTCCTGATGAAACAGTTGCACCTTCCTGGGTAAGGCAGCCTTGATCCCAGGAGCCCTCAGGCTCAACCAGGCCGGCTCTGAGTTGGAGGCTTTCCTGCACCGAGGAGATGGAAACCAGTTGTTTTCCTTCCCTGTAGGTTTGCCCCCTTATTAAATTTAAGGCTGTTAGGCTTTATAGGTAGTGCTGCCCAGCAAGAAGTTTGGAGCTGGGTGCCAGGCTGCGCTCAGTAGGGATAGGGAGCAGGCACTTCCATGACTCGCAAAAGACTCAAAATGACGGCCAGTCAGCTCTTCATTGAGAGCAGTTAGTCCAATAGTTTTTCTTTTTTTAAAATTATTTTTTAATCATTTGTTCTAAAGATCTACCCAGAGATGCAGGGGAGGAGAGGAATTTTTTTAAGCTGTACACAGTAATTAAGAACATGGGTTTTTGGACCATGTTGATCTAGTTTCAGATCTAAACTCTTTCCTTTACCAGCTGTGTGACCTTGGTCAAGTTATTTCACCTCTCTGAGCCTTAGTTTGGTCATCTGTAAATGTGGCTGATGCTAATGTAAGAATTAAATGCTATTTGAGTATCCTAGTGCTTAACATGGTACCCAGCACAGAGTTGGCACTTAGAAAATAGGAGTTAATCTATTTACAATATTATGATTCCTACCGAATCTTTTCGTGTGAAAGATAATGCAGTGTAGAACAAAAAAAGCTAAGGGTGATACCAAACTGCTGACAGTGGTCCTTGGAGGGAAGGGTTATGAAGTGGAGGGTGAGCAAGGAGACCTCTGACTTTATGTCATTTATTCCTGAAGTGTGTGGATTTCTCATAGCGAGCATATATTAACAATATTAAAAGAAAATTTGAGAGAAAATACTTATCCGTATGTTTTCCACCTACATATGTATTGTCATGTACTTGTGACCATGATGTTCAGACAGTTTTGTCTGATAGCTTGGTCACAAGAGTTTTTCTCTGTTGCTGCATAGTCAGTGTAATGTATCGAAATTTTGATCATGACCTCCATTGTTGGCTAATTAGGGTTCCACATTTTTGCTCTTACACATAATGTGTAGCTTGTTCTGTGTTCCCTTGTAATTGGGCACAGGGGTTATTGCCACTTTAATACAGCATGCAGAGAATTTTACTGGCTAGTGTGGGACTCTGGGAAGGAACCTGAAGCTGTAAGAACCCTTACTTGCCTCAGCAGAGAGTTTTACTTTGGGTCAGAGCCAGTCCTTTCTGGCATTCACAGCTCCTTAGCTGGGACCCCGGAAGGCTAGAAGTGGGGAGGAGCCACCAGGGATCCTCTGCCTTGAGATCTAGATGGGAGGAAAAGAGGGTAGGGAGGAAAGGCGGGTGCCACATGTAAGGTGACATGTGTGACAGGTGCAGGAGAAACCTGCTTGTTCTTCTGAATTGCATTTCTTCTGCACAGGGATTTCAAGGGTTTGGATTTGGAGATGGTGGCTTCCAGATGTCTTTTGGAATTGGGGCATTTCCCTTCGGCATATTTGCCACAGCGTTTAACATAAATGATGGGCGGCCTCCTCCAGGTAAGACCCTATTCTCTTGGTAATTTTGCTTGAAGACTCCTTGGAATTTGGCAGTATGTTGGTTACTACATGGATAATCAGCCTTTTCAAAATGTGCTAAACTCTTTTCAGATTACTGGTAGTCATGGTAATATCGCACACTTACCAAGTATTAGGCACGTTCAGAGTGCTTTCCATTACAAACTTGGGATCCTCACGGCGAGCCTGTGGGACACGTGTGCGATCAGCTCCATTTTACAAAGCAGAAAATGCTCAGTAATGTTTCCCAAGATATACCCTATGCCCATTAAATGAAAAAATATAAACTGTACCTAGCTGAGTAAAAGCCTAGTCCTGGGCACGTACCTACCACTTTGGACCATTGGCGATGTGGAGGGGTAGGGCGACCACAAGGAGCCAGGGCCTCTCTATTCTCTGGCATCTCTGGCTAGCTTCCCTCAGGACACACGTGGGGCTGGTCCTAAGCCCCAGCCCTTTGGGAACCCTGCCTAGGTCTGCCACCTGCTTCTACTTTTCTCCTTCTAGCCAGCTTGAGAGTGCCAGCTGCATTTGGTTTAGGGCAGGGGGGCGAGGTAGGTGCCTTGGGCTCTATCACAGTCTGACGCCTGGGCCCAGATCCTGACCATGGAGCTACAGGGCTGCCGAGGGCGGTTGAGCTCTGCTTGCACTCACTGGGGCCTTGTGTGTGCTGGGCACAGCGTGAGGTACAGAAGGGACCAGTGTGTGGTTCCTGACCAAGAGCTTATGCTCTCGGCACAGTAACCTCTCCTGAGCTGTTGGTTTGTCCCCTGCTGCCATCCTGGTGCTTGGCACATAGCAGACAATCAATAAATCTTTGTTGACTGCCGGCCTGCCTGACTCCATCAGAGTGCCTGACTGGGGCGTGGTATAGCACATGCCCTTCCTTACCTCATCTACCTCAAAAGTTTCTCCTCTGTTCACGTGCTATTTTATCAGAGGAAAGAGACCCCAGAGGGCTGGGTGTGCTCCGCTCTGAAGGAGGTACAGGGGTTCCGTAGAAGGAGCAAGCACCTGCCTGGTAGCTTATTTCCATCCAGCCTGGTCCAGGGCTTACCCTGGGTTTCCCAGGTAAACAGAGTTCATGGCCAGGCAGAACTCTGGATCACTTCCCCCTGCCACAGTCACAGGTTGTTTTCCCTTGTTGCGTTTGGTACAGTTTGGCCATCTGGAATGTAGATTCTCTAACTCTTCTTGCCCCACAGTCAGGACAGGGAGCTCTACAGAGTAGCTTTTCTCAGAGCACAGGGGAACAGAGACCCAGGTTTTCAGCCCACTTCTGCCCCTAGTTTGCTGTGGATTGAGGGGGACAGGTCGTTCTGCCTGTCTGGGCTCTAGTTCTTGCCTCTGGAAAAGGAAGGCATCTCATGCAGGGCTCCCTGAGACCCCTTCTGACTCATCAGTGCCAGAATCCAGAGACTCCGTAACTCAGGAGGCAATGTCCGGAGAGGCTGGGAGCACAGCTGTGGGCTCTCTGTCAACTCACGAATCTCGAGCTCTTTGGCAGGTCACCTCATACCTGTGCTTCAGTTTCTTCTTACACAAAATGGGATAATACCCACCAGGCAGTAATGTGTATACAAAACAGCACGCAAGTGGTGCTTAACTCGTAGTCGCTTTTCTTTTCTTTTTCCCTCCAAGACTTTCCTGCTTTATTTGCACCTGCAGACCAAACCCTCTTAGGGTGGATTGGAGACTTTGTCAGCATTGTTATGTGATTCCACATGGCTTTATAATTCTAATCTTGTTTTGACTAATATTATTTGGGGTTTGGAAATATTTTTAGTGTGCAGGGTTCTGTCGTAAAGAGAGGAAGGTTGATGCTCTCAACCCCAGTGGCCAGTGTGCGCAGCTGCAGCATTCTCATAGCCTCTCTCTCCCTCCCTCCTGTCCCTCCAGCTGTCCCAGGAACGCCCCAGTACGTGGACGAGCAGTTTCTGTCACGCCTCTTCCTGTTTGTGGCCCTGGTGATCATGTTCTGGCTATTGATTGCCTAATGCCAGGCTCCCAGCCTACATCCACGGCAGGGCCTCCGGACCGGTGACACAGCACCCCTGCTCTTGATGTTTGGCTTCCTGGCTAATCCTGACTCCTAGAATCAGTGGGGTCAGTGACACATCAAGGAGTCTTGCTTCTCCATCAGAGCTTTGGGACTCAAGACCAGTTGCTGAGGACCCTGGAGCATGGCCACTGCTGTGAACACCCTGCTATAACCTCAGGCCTTGACATTGGCTCGTCTCTCGTGGGTTACACCATGAAATCCTGTTCTAGCAAGCTCAGCAGGTCCTGACTGCACAGGGAAGAGGCAGGAGGAGAAGCACTGTCAGTACAGTTTCACCTGAATTTAACTTACAGAAACAAAGGGATGAACCAAATATGAAAACCTTTTTTTCATCTCCTTAAATCTCCCTTGGTAAGTGGCCTTTGAAGTCAGTGGGACTCCTCATACAGAGAGGTTCCCCTTCCGGGTCCCAGTGCTGTTCTGTCTTGTTTCCTCCTCTTCCTCCTCAGCAGAGATGCAAGAAATTGCTGTCCTGTTAAGATCATAGTTGCAGCAGCTGGAGCTGGAGTCAATTCATGAATTCACCAGAGACCCAAAGATCTTTTATTGCCTCTGGGCCATGCTCAGTGGCTTGAATGACCTCCTGGTTTCCTGGCGGAGATTATGCCCAGAGACATGTGGTTTCCCATCAGCTTCTCCCCACCCCAAACTGTGCACATCTGCTCCCTGCCAGAGGGCACCCACCCTAGATGACTGCCGAAGCTGGGACCAACTGTATGTTAGGAAAGATCTGCCATCAGGACTCAGGTGGGATTTGGAGCTCGGGTGCAGGAACGATTGGACAAGCAGCCCTGTCCCCAATGCCACAGAAGCTCCGGGTGCATCCTCTCCCAGACCCCCACAGGAAACTGGGGGCCTTGTTGAGTCATCCCAGCTGCATTTTGAAGACCACCCTCCTCAGAAGCCAAATTGTCCTTAATGAAGAGGCAGGGAAGGGGGAGACCAGCACATGACTCTGGTATTGGTATGGCTTGAAGACTCCTGTGTGTGCTAAAACCAGGGAAGCAAGTGACTCCAGAGCAGGCAACCCCTGGTGGTTTGTAAAGCCGGGCACAGAGCCCAGGGAGCCCCAGCACGAGGACAGGATTTGGTCTTCCTGTGGAAGTCTTCCCCTGGAAACTTCCAGGGAAGTCATTCTTCCCAAGCCCTTGATTTGTTTTTCAGCTTCACGAGCTTCTTCCTCCGAATCTGACTGAGGGAGTATGGTGCCAGCAGGAGAACACTTCACCTCATGGAGTGATTCTCACTCGCCATTCTGGCCTCTTCCTAGAAATTCAGGCTCTTCCAGAAGACCCTAAGGGTAGGGGGAGATGGACTTACCCTGGGGCCCTCTCTGTCACTTCACCAGTCCACACTGCTCCTGAGTTTACCCCCAACAATAGCCAACAAGTGGTTGAAAGCCTCACCTAGTGTTTGTTCCAGATATGGCTCTGCATAGTGTGTGGAAACCAAGATCTTGAGAAAGATGAGGGAAACCTTTCTCTCCTCTCCACCGCACCTGTGCCCCCCATGCCCTTCCCCTTGTACCTTTCAATGCCAGAGTTCAGTGTTTAAACAGACAAAATGTAAGTATTGAATAGGTGGTTCATTTACTGAATCCATTTGGTGGGAATAAGCCACCCACTTTACAGTGTGCCTGATGGATTTTAAACATTCTCTGGGCACCTTCTCAAGAGTGCTCTTTTTATCATCTTCTGGAAATCCCCAAAGTCTGAGGGGCCCTGAAGTTTCTCAGTGCAATGGCCCCACCTAGTGATGGCAGGGAGGACTTCAGTCAGATGGACCCAACAGAAATGGCTCTCCAGAAGAAAGGTTAAGAAAAGAAGGGTTGTAGGTAGGAACACAAATAACTTGGACCCTTTAAGGAAGTGGAGAGTCCAGGAGAGCTCCACCAGCAAACCTTTTCGCAAAGCCAGGTTGGCCATGTACCCTTTGATTTTGAACCTTGCAGGTCCCCACTCAACTCACCCCCTGCCAGGAGCTGGGGCAGGAGAGCTGACTTGGGACTGCTGGCCCAGCCCCGACAGGGAGCCCCCTTCCCACGCCCCACCCTCCCACAGGCTCACCACCTTGCCCCTCTGCTGAGGCAGTTTTCTTTTGTGTGTGTTTTCTATGTTCTTGGCCCCCAACCCCTCCTGCAACCTTTGTGGATTAGGACCAGGTCCCAACCACAGTCAGAAAATGACACCATGTACAGTGGCACACTTGACCAGTCACTCATTTTCACTGTTGTGAAAGTGATTTGATTTAGAATTAAACAAATGGTTTTACATAACTGTGAGCTGTGGACTTACTGTCTGTGTCGGAGGAATGGGTTGGGGACTAGTCACACTTGTCTGGCCTCTAGGAAGCACCTTTGCATCCTCAGGAATATCACACTGCAGATGAAAGTCTTCAATTACCCATGGATAATCAGAAATGAGAAGCATGGGCTGGAGGCCTGGCTTCATACACAGCCCCGCCCAAGGTGTGACTTGTCGGACAGGCAGGCCCAGTCCTGATACATGTATGGAATTCTGAGGCTTGCAGGCTGCCACCATGGAGCTTAGCTTGTAGCCGGAAAGAGCCTTGAGGATGACCAGGTTGGTCAGTGTCAGCATCTCTCCCCGTGTTCCTTGACAAGGCAAGCTGGCCTCCAGCCCTCTGCCTGGAGCATGGGGTGTGCTGCTCTGTGAGGTTCCTCAGCAGAATGTGAGAGAGAAGATGGTGAGATTACATTTCCAAGCCTCAGGCTCCCCAGCACATCAGAGCTACAGGTCACCCCTCTGGAAGGAACTCTTCTCCCGCTTAAACAATGACCTAACAGTTATCAAGTTGAATAGTGCCAAGACATAGTAGGAAATGCAAAGGTAAGGGAACTCCAGGAATTCATAAGCCCAGTAAGAAAAGGAAACAAGACACAGAAGTAGAATAGGACAATAAAGCTTCCATGTACCAGTCGTCCAACCCCAGTAACCATCAGCTCAGGTCTAGTCTGTATTCATCCCCACGCTCACACTGTTCCTCTCCCATACCTGCACTATTTTAAAGCAAATTCTAGTCGTATCTATTAAGTATTTCAATATCCATATCAATAAGGATTTTTAAAAATATACCAAAATACTCTTACGTACCTTCAAAATTTGATGGTGATTCCTTAATATCGTATAGCCAATCATTGTTCAAATTTTCCTAGTTGTCTCATAACTTTTTTGTACAGTTTGAGTTGAGATTCAAATTAGACCCATACGTTGCTATTGGATGTCTCAAGTCTCTGTTACATCCATAGGATCCTCTTCCATCTCTTTTCTTTCCCTGGCAGTTCATTTGTCCTGTTGAGTTTCCCACACTTCACTTTTGCTATTTGTGTCACTGTGGTATTAACAAACTCCTGTTACTATTGTATTTCCTATAAATTGGTTGTTAAATCTAGAGGCTTGGCCAGATTCAGGCTTGACTTTTTCTTTTTTTTTTTTGTAAGACTATGTCATAAGTGGTAGTATATACTTCTTGTTGCATCACACCAGGAGACACATAACGTCTGGTAGTCTCTCTTTATGATGTCAGCAGCCCTTACTGACCATTGTCCAGAACAGCACTGTCCAATAGAATTTTCTGCAGGTGTGGGGATCTTCTCATCTGCCCTGTACAGCACAGTAACCACTGGCCACATGCGGCTGTCAAGCACCTGAAATGTGGCTAGTGGACTGAAGAATGGAATCTTTTGTTTACCTCATTTTAACTTAAATAGCCACATGTGGCTAGTGGCTACCATATTGGACAGTACAGAGATTTAGATTAGTTCACAAGGGTTGCAAAAGGATATAATTGAAAATAATAATGTGTTAAGAGTTTAGAAATAAGATTGCACTTCTGGCAGAATGGGGCAACAAAATTATAGAGAACATGGGGAGCAGGAGGGTTGGGGGCGCACAGCTGGTGGTTTTAGGAATGGCAGAGTGGTACGAAGGCAGAATGTGTTCAGGAAAAAGCAGAGTCCTGGAGTGAAGGGAGTAGGGAGAGAAGGCGAGATGTGAGCTCATGAGCACCTGGTTTGGCTGTTATTTTGTAGGCAGAGAAGAGCTATTGTAGGTGACAGAAACATAATTTTGGAAGATTAATGAGTCCATTTTAGGTAGGACGATTCAGGGAGTGGAGAGATTAGAAGTCTAAGACTGGCTTGGTTTGAAGCATATGGAAGTGGCACTGGGAGTGTCTAGCTGTGGACCAGTAGTCTGGTTCCCTCAGGATGGCAGAGCCAGACCTTAATTAAGGTGGTTGTCAGGGCTCAGGTTCTCATTTCTGTAGGCCCAGAGAGTCAATTGTAGGATCAGTCAGTAGGATCTGGCCTCAAGGACTGACCAAGCCACGGTCAGGTAATCCAGCTGTGGACAGGTGACCTAGTATTAGAAACTCAGGAGGCTTTCTCCCTGTGCAGGCCTTTTCTGCCCTCCAGAACTCCCCTTGAGTTCACAAGTGATTTTGGAGTGTTTTTTGTGTCCATGTTGAAAAGAAATCTCTGGGCTATGTCATTGCTATAGACTGCTGTTCTCTTCCTTTACATTTCAACGTGGGTTTCTCAAAGTTACCTGAACTTCCCTGGGAGCAACTTAGGGGAATTGTTTATCCCCCCACTCCCTGCTGATGAAGAGCATGAGGCTGGAGGTGGAAAAGAAGTGTAATTAGAGTGAGGAGGGAGAAGAGACAGACCTGGGTGCCTCGCTGTGGGGCAGAGGCAGAGGGGATTCCCAGGGCTCTTGGTTCCAAGGCTGCCAGTGTCTCGGTGTCTGGGAAAATACAGTGTAACCTCTGTCCATGTGCAGGGCAAATAAAAGCCTCACCCCTTCTTGCCAACCATGAGGTGGCTTGTCAGGAGAGTCCCCTGGATCACCATCACTTTAATTCAATACACAGTTTTGTATTTACTATAATCAGAGCAAAAATTTCCTCAGAAACTAAAGCCGACTGCTGAAGAGGGCTCCCAGGAACTAACGGAAGTCATCTCCCCCACCTCCCTTTAGCACTTTCTTCACACTCAGGACATCAGGGGCCACCTGCCACACCCAGAGGAGAAAAATCTGACCTGCATCTGGTTTGGACTACACAGTCGGGGCAAGAACGAAGAGAATTGTGCTCACCTTTGTGTACTCGAGTGCTCAGACTAGAGGCAGCTGGGTTGAACTTCGTCCTTGGTGGGAGTATCTTGATCCACTTCCTTGGGCCCCATCCCTGTCCCTTCCTGGTCATTTGCACACTTTTCTCATGACCTAAGTCTGATCTAAGGAAATAACAGTTGGCAAAGACCCAGCACAAGTAAATCAGATGGGAGGGACCTCAGGGACCAGCTGATGTGGCCAACCCTTCGTCGCACAGAGGGTCCCAATCCCCTCCCAAACCCACTGAGGGCGAAGTGGTTCTCCCAAGGCCCCTCAGCCAGCTAGCAGCTGCAAGAAACCAGTCTGCTGTCCTAAGTTCTGGTCCAGGGCTCTTCTCTACAAAGAGGAGTCCGAAGGGCAAATACAGATCACTGGTATATTTCCTTTGGCCGAGATGGCATTTTTAGAATTTGAATGTTACCAACATTTAAAAGAGGGAATTTTCACCGAAGTACCTGGATTTTTGGCTTGTCTTGAAAAATTGGAAGGTCTGGTGTGTGGGGTTCATTTATATAACTACTCTGCCTGCTAAGGATCTGCCACTGAGTGTCAGCTTGCTTATAGTGGCACAGACAAGTGACTTCAAACCCCTCCCGCCCACAGCAATTTGTGGGGTAAACCTGGTTTGTCCATATTCATATTCCTGATTCGACATACCTTACTGGAAAGTGCTTTCGACTGGGGATTAAGAGCCTGCGTTCCCATCCCAGCTCATCTCCTAATGAGCTGAGCCATTTTGAGACGGTTGAACTTGTCTCCTCCGGTCCTCAGCTGTCCCCATCTGTAAAATAGGCCAAGGGTGCTCTATTGAGATCTTGGGCCTGCGCAGAATCACCCTCACCAGTTCGGGAACCGACGGAGGCCGCTTCTCGCGCTAGGGGGCACCAGGGCCGCCGCAGAGCCCGAGCCAGGGGGCGGGTCCGGGTTCCGGGGGCGGGGCCTGGCGCCGGCTGGGCGGAGCGTCGGCGGGCGGGCCCCGGTGCCAGGTGTGGTTTGATCCTCCCCGGGCACCGTAGGCGGCATCCCGCTCGCGCCCGGGGCTGAGGTTCTCCCGCGCCTGAGGCGGCGGCGAGGGCTCAGCTGAGCCGCTGTGGCAGCGGCCTCTTCCTCCCGATTTCCGCGCCTCCGGGACCATGGCGGCGCAGGCGGGTAAGGAAGGGCCGCGCCATCCTGTCCCGGGCCCGGGGCGGCTGCGGGGAGCTGGCGACCTGTCGGGGGTTTCGGGCTGAGTGGACTCCCGTGGGTCCCGTCTTCTTAGAGGGAGAATTTGGAGAGTGAACACAACACTTCCCGAAGACTCGGAGGTTGTGGGGGCGGGGATGGAGGGCTCGCGGGGAGCGGGAGCAGGCCGGGTGGGCAGCTTCCCGCAAGCTGAGGTCCCTGAGAGGAAGGGATGCTGGGGGGCGTCTTTTTTTGTGGACCTGGCGACTGCAGGTCCTGAAATTAAAACTTTCTAAGGAAGCTGAGGGGCCCAGGTTCCTTTGGAGTCACGGTTGCGGGGAACACGGGGAGTATGGGATCCTCAGAGTTTGGGGCGGTTCTGAGGGGATGGAGAGTTACCCCGGGTTCTGGGTTTTCTGTGGAAAACTGAGGAGAGTATGACTTTCCCCACGGGATCCAAGGCTTCTGGGTGTCTTGGTGCTTGCGGCCCCCTGGGGCTTGGGTTCTTTGCAGGAAGTAGGGCACTGTGGGCTCCCTTGAGGTTTAGGACACGACTGGAGATAGGGAGAGATTGGAGCATTCTGCCTGGGGCAGGTAGGCCCCTTGGGGCTCTGGACCCTCGCTTGGCTCCTCTGAGATCAGAAAGGAATGTGGCCAAACACCTTCTGGAAGGAAGAGTGTGTAAGGGTGAAGGGTAGCTTCAGGGTTAGGTTGGCTGGGCCTGCAGTCCCCTCCCAGTCACCTCACCCCCCGCCCCTGCAGCTTCCTGCCCTCCTTGCCTGTCCCCCAGCACCAGGAACTTTCTGTTTCCCAGCCACCTATGTGGGTGGCCCAGCCTCTAGGTCGACCAGGGTCAGCGTCCAGAAGCTTTCTAGAGCTGGCAGGAGGGAATAGAGGAGGAAGGAGGCTGTCCTGGATATCTGCCCCCGCTTCCTGGCTTTCAGCCTGTGGACAGTCACTTCCTCCATCCTGAATACAAGGACCAGGCCACCAGTGGGTCACTTCCTCACTATGGGAGCATGGGATTTTCTCCTCATTCTTGATAATAGGCTTCTGGAGAAAGAGGGCTAGGGGTAGACATGCTCCCTGTCCCTTCCTATTTTACTTTTTTTTTTTTTTAAAGCCTCCATAGTTCTTTCGGATGATTTCCAATGATTTTTTCTAACCTCTGTGTAACATGGGTTCCCTGTCTTGAACCTTGATTCTCAGAAACTTGTGAAAGATCTTACAGTACAGTAGTGTTTATTCGATTTTTCTCTGAGTGAACCAGAAAACTTCCTAGAGGCATTAGTTTGTACATTCTTCCATAAGAATATTTGTTGGATATTTCTGGGCCACACACTCAGCCAAGCACTGAGGAGTATAATGGTGAACAAAAGGGACACAGTTCTTGTCTTTGTGGTGCTTACAGCCATGGTGATAAACAGTAAATAATTGAAGTGACAGTTGAGATAAATGCCATAATACCTGAGATAAGCAATTAAGATATGTGCTGTAAGATTGCACCAGGGGCAAGGGGAGTGGATAGGAAACACATTCCTTTAAAAAGCAAGTTTATGCTGAGCCCTGAGGATAAATAGAAGCTATTCTGGCTAAGAGAGGGCAAAGAACTTTCCAGGTAGAGGGACCATAAAAAGGCCCTGAGGCAGAAAGGCGTGAGGTGCCTTTGAAGACCTGAGAGAATATGGCTTGTTCAGGGTTCCATAGCCAAATAAATGGCAGTGGTCAGAGTTTGTATTTTCCAGCTGCAAATGTGGTGCATCATCCTCTCTGTGTCACAGACCCCAGAATGAGGCTGCCCATGGAGTCAGAGAAGAAAGTGGGACTTAAACTTTTACTTGTTCTGTCTGAGCTGTGTTCCAGGACAACTCAGATTCCTGTGTAACAGGAGAATCAACAATAAATTAAATATTTGCTGAGTACCTGTGATGTCTAAGGTACTGGGCTAGGCCAGGTGTTACCTGTTATAAATTTTAACAGATGCTAGAGATAATGTAATTCCTCATCTTACATGTAAAGCAGCTGAGGCCCAGGGAGAAAAATGGATTTGTCGAGGGTCACTCAACCAGTGGTAGAGCCAGAACTAACCTAGGACTTGTCCAGTGCTCCTTCCAATATTCCAGGGTCCTTGAGGTATACAGGATCTGGCACACACTAAGTCCATAGTAAATATTTGTGGAAATGGGTAATATGTGGTTTGTGCCTTGGAGAAATTCACTATTTTGAGTAATTAAGGAAAAAATGGACAAATCAAGGCAACTATTTTAGGCCTGTAGGTGATAACATTAGGGAATTTCAAAGGTGAGGGAGAACTTTATTTATACATTCACCCCACAAATATATATTGAGTCCCTTCTGTGGGCCAAGCATTTCTAGGCCCTTCGGGATACAGCAGGGAGCTAAATAGATCAAATCCCTTCCCTCATGGAGTCTATGTTCTGGTGGTGAGAGATGATAAGTAATTATATGAATATCATATGTCAGGGATAAATGCTCTGAAGAGAGATGAAGTATGATAAGGGCATAGGTGCAGTGGGAGGTCAGGGGAACCTCTCTAGTTAATGACATCTGAGCAGAGAAATGCAGCAAGGGAGTGAGCCATTTGCGTATCTGGGAGGAGAACATTCTGGACAAGGAATAAAAGAGAATAAGCAAA
Organism: Hippopotamus amphibius kiboko; assembly: GCF_030028045.1. Taxonomy (NCBI): domain Eukaryota; kingdom Metazoa; phylum Chordata; class Mammalia; order Artiodactyla; family Hippopotamidae; genus Hippopotamus; species Hippopotamus amphibius. The sequence goes on along the minus strand of NC_080193.1, from coordinate 3,610,123 downwards.
GACCCTGAGCCAGGAATGTGCTTGGCATGTTTGAAGAACAGCAAGGTGTCCAGGGTGGCTACGAGATTTAGTCAGGGAATGCTTGAGGGAGGTAAGATTTGAGAAGTCTTAGGTAGGTTAAGAAAAAAAGTGGGGGAGGGGGTGTTGGTTAAGGGGTAGATATCCTGGTAAGGAAGAAACTGTGGGAGGAGGATTGTAGAGGTGGGCGAGTTTCAAGATCTTCACAAGGGGTGGTGAACTGATATGTGTGGTGGTGGCAAAGATTGGGAGGTGTAGGAGTTGTAGGAGGTGGAAGGTAAGGCTGAGAGGGTGGATGAAGCCAGACTACAGAGGGTTTCATGCCAGGCTTGTAGAATTTTCTGGTCTGCAGTAGAGACCATAGGTTTAGAGGCAGGGAGAGTCACGATGTGGACATTTTGTGTTTAGACTATCAACCCGGCTTTGGTGGGCAGGATGGGTTGGACAAGGGTGAGGAAGAACACCAGTCTGGAGGTGGGTACAGTGGGCTAAGGTTGTTAGTGATACAAATGGAGAAGGAGGCACCAACCTGAGGAAATGCCTCATGTCATGGGTGGGGCAGGTTGACTTGAATGGCCCTGGTTATGGGATGAAGGGAGCACAGCAAGAAGACCACAAGGTTTTAAAGCTGACTAGAAACCCATCATGCTCAAGAGGCAGTATTAGGCTTTCCACATTCCTAGTGAGTTGTCTGCCTCTTCTGGAGGCTATGCTGGCTTCTGATCAGTGCATCCTGGGGCATGGAGCTTGGATTTAGGCATACTAGGGATGGGTGGTATCACTTCGGCATTTCAGTGAGAGGACATAGAGCTGTGGCAGTCTCTTACAAGTCTATTTTCTTTCCCACTCTTGACCTTTCTTTATGCAGTAGCAAGAATTAGACTCTTTTACCTATTAATTCACATCCAGCAGTAGCTAAAACATGAAACCATTGCTTGATTTATTAAAGTATACCTTGAGGTGTCCATCCTGGGATTATATTTTGTCATATCTCTCTGCCCATAATTTATTTTTCCAGGAAAGAAAGTCTAAAATGTAGTTAAAGACATAGATTAGAGTAAGCAGACCGGTGATCTAATCTCAGCTCTAACACTTGTTAGTTGAGCAGTTCAGTTTCCTTTTCATTAAAATGGGAACAATTATAGTCCTTCGATACTAGTCCTTATTTCATGGAATCTTTATATTTGATTAGTTCATGCTTGCATAGTGCTTAGGACATTGCCTGGTACATAATAGGGACTCAAAGTAGTTTTTCTCTGTCATTGACAGTGCACTGAGAACTGCCACCTGAGAATGTATGAATTAGTTAACCAGTTCTCTGAGAAAGAGATTCTTTGTAGGTCTTCTGCTAGATAAGAAAGTGCCTACTCATTTACAGCTAAGTAAACTTATGGTTGGAAGTGAGAACCTGAGTGCCTGAAGCAGCAGGAACCATCTCTCCTATTTGTTTCTCCTTCAAGTGTCTTATTACTCTACTAAGTGTGCCCTGCCCCCGGCACCTGGTTTGTCCCTCTCTGAGGTGTTATTTTTGTACATGCGCTTGCCCCTCATACCCATGAGCACTCGCCAAGGGCCCCAGAAGTCCGTGGCCTAGTCTGTGTCTTGCACATGGGCACATAGAAAACATTTGTTGAATTTATTTTGAAAACATTCCCTTCAGATTTTAGAGGCTAGTGTATTTAATAGCTCAACCTTTCCCCCAGCCAACCCCCTACATATACATGAAAGAAAGAAGAAAAGCTGCTCACAATTCAGTTGCCAACTAATTGCCAGGCACTGTGGGAGGTATTTTCATGTAATATGTTATTTCTCTTAATCCTCTTGGTAATGCTGTAAGGTGGCTGGTATTATCCTCTTTTTAAAGATTGAGAAACAAGAGGGGTGAAATAGGTGAAGGGGATTAAGAGGTACAAACCTCCAGTTATAAAATAAATAAGCCAGGGATGTAATATACAGCATACGGAATATGGTCAGTAATGTAATAACTTTGTATGGGGTCAGGTGGTTACTGGACTTATTGTGGTTATCATTTTATAATGTACACAAAGTTCAAATCGCTATGCAGTACAGCTGAAACTAACATAATGTATGTCGACTGTATTTCAACTTAAAAAAATTACTGATAGGAACTGGGGAAGAAAGTTATTTGTTTACTCTCTTGGAAAACAAAAAGTTTAAGAGACCAGCTCAGAGAGGTTAAATAATTTGCACAAGGACACAGAGCCAGGTTTCAAACCCAGATCTAACTCCAGTTCTTCTGCTTGACCCTTAAAACAATTTTTTCCTGATAAACTAAGGAAGGGCAGAAGAGAAAACAGCAAGAATAAAACCTTCTGAGATGCTAGTGTCTGTGCCTTGACCTGAAAAATGAGAAGCCCCTGGTTTAATGTCACAGACTCTCAGAGTTAGAAGGAATAATTTGATCCCTCCTTTTATGAAGGAAGAATCTAAGGTCCAGAGAAGTCCAGGAGCACTTTTAAAAATCATCTAATCTTTCTTCCTTAGACACTCCCTTTGGTAATATTTGGTAAGCTACTGAGGAGGAAAACCCTTTGGGACACAGGGGAGAGTATCTAGAGGAATGTTAATCATTACTGTTAGTCTTGTTGGTAGTCACTTCATTAAAATGTGATCTTTTCTCTCTTGCTTCCCCACCAGTTGCTGCCCTGCCCCTCCGCTTTCTGCTTTATCCTGGAACAAGTTGGATTTATATACCTGACCTGCCCGCTCCCAGGGGGCACAACTGTTACCGTACTTCTTGTTTTGTGCTGCACTGAATTGGCTGGGTTTTGTTCCTGGTTCTCATTGTCTCGTGGAACATGAGAAGCACCAAAGATTTGTTTTCTCAAGGATAGAATCTGTGCATGTTGGTTCAGGCCAGGCTTTACGGTCTCACGAGCTCTCAGTGTTTGGGAATTTCTCACCACTTTAAAGTTGAAAAGGACCAGTTTGCAGAAACCCAGCTCTTAGACCAAAGATTAAGGTGAATGTTAGTGTCCTGTGGGAAATGCACTGGCTGTGAGCTGGGGCACCAGGCAGAGCCCTTCCATGGAACAACTGTGTAGTCTTGAGCAAGTCTCAACTCGTCCGAGGCTGCCTAGGGTCATAAGTATGCAACAGGTCTGGTAGTCTCAGAACTTGGGTTTGAGCCCCTCCCGGACCAGCTTTCTGATGGTTAGACAACTTAATTCTCCTTCTCCAAGCCCATTTTTCTTTCAGAAAAATGAAAGGATTGGGTTTGAGTAGATAATTTTTAAAGGCCTTTCCAGCCTTACCATCCTGCTACCCTAGTGCCTGCCGCAGTAGAGTCACAGGTTGTTTGAGGGTCATGTCACCAATTATTAAGTTGAGAGAGAGAAACGTATAGAAGCTGAATATATTTTATATCAGCATTCAAAAGATCCTGAAGGTGAGAAACTTCGTAATGAGCCATTTGTTACAATTCTCACCTTGTTTGCATTGCACACTTAGCACTTCTTTTATTTATTTATTTATTTATTGGCTGCGTTGGGTCTTCGTTGCTGCGCACGGGCTTTCTCTAGTTGCTGCGAGTGGGGGCTACTCTTCATTGTGGTGCGCAGGCTCCTCATTGTAGTGGCTTCTCTTCTTGTGGAGCACAGGCCCTAGGTGCGTGGGCTTCAGTAGTTGCAGCACATGGGCTCAGTAGTTGTGGCTCACGGGCTCTAGAGCACAGGCTCAATAGTTGTGGCACACGGGCTTAGTTGCTCCGCGGCATGTGGAATCTTCCCAGGGCAGGGCTCGAACCCGTGTCCCCTGCATTGGCAGGCGGATTCTTTACCACTGCGCCACCTAGGAAGTTCTACTTAGCACTTCTTAAAAGCAGCAAATCCCAATAATAACCATGAAGGCATAGTTTTCTGATCATTAAACACCTAACAAGGGCTCCGTATTGTGTGAAGCTGCTGGGGACATTTACTTAGTCAAGCTCCCTTTCTGGACTCTGACAATCAGTAGCCACTGTTGATAAGTCTGCAAAAAGGATAGGTAAATACAGTTGAGGGAGAGGTGAACAGCCTGGTAAGTGAGGTATGTTCCTAGAGGAAGACTTTCCTGGCCAGGTTGGACTCTAGATTGGTCTTCCACTGGGCCTCACAGAAATCTCCAAGACTTTGTAGTATTACATTTCTCTTATATTTCCTAGAGTGTAGGTTGTAAGAAAGTTAGGGTCATTGACTTTTAGGGCTGTAAGGAAGAGGCCAAGAGTATTCTTCAGACTTGGGAGGCTGAAGGCTCTGGGTGAATAGCCTCGCTCAGGTACTGTGTGACAGACTGAAACATGCGCGTCTACATGTGACTTTGCTTGGAGGTAGTCACCAGGGGAGTCAGGACACATTCCAGGTGAATCATCGCTGCTGACCATTGGAGCTTATCTTTGGAAATTACCTTTATAGCTGGCAGTTGGGTCCAGTTTTTCAGTTGGATTTGCCACGCAAAGGAGTGTCATTTCTGCACCAGGCTTTATGCTAGGCCCTGGAGATTTTAAGATGAGCAAGATGCAGTCTTTGCCCCTTAGAGCTGGGTGTGGTGGGGCAGAGAGGGAGGTACTGAAGGAGACAGAAACATAATGAACTGCAAATGATATAAAACAGGTAGTCGACAAAGTGAAACAGACACTTCCTGCCTTTGGCAGGGGACCATTGAGGAAGGATGGAAGTCTGACTAAGAGAGGAGAAGGTGGGTAAATAAAGTATCCTAAACACACAGAGTAGCTAGAGGTGTGAATGTTAGGATACAAGAACATGAATGTGTGTGGCAGAAATAAGAAATAGGTTGAAATGTGAGCAGAGCATTAGTTTGTAAGAGATGTTGAAAGATAAAGGTTTGGGGCTGCTTTGTGGAGGGCCATTCCTCCTTTCAGTAAATGTTTATTGAGGGACTGTAGTAGGCCAGGGACCGGTCTTAGTTCCCTTATATCATTAGGAGCTGACAATAGCCAGCTTGGTGATGTGTGAGGAGTTGTGTTCCTGCCCCAGGGCCTTTGCACATATCACCCCACCACCCCAGGTCCTCCTCCTTTTTGCCTGGTTAATTTCTGTTCATCCTTTAGAGCTCAGCTTGGAAATTACTTCCTAAAGGAATATGTTCTTGTTTGCCCTACCCAGCCCCATTTGCTTAGTTATGAACTTGATATCTCCTTCCTACCACTTGCCCCAATTATAATGAAAATAATTATGTTATTGTTTAATATCTGCTCTATGTTTAATCTCTCTCTTGTTTGCTGCTCTTTCCCAAGCACAGTGTTAGACACATAGTTGGCATGCAATAAATATTTGCTAAAAGAATGACTGAAGCATGTCCATTGAATTTAGCAATAAGCAGGCACTGTTGACCTTGGTGAGACAGTTTCAGAGAAATGGTGGGGGTGGAAGTTGAATTGCAGTGGATCGTGGGGTAAATAGGAAGTGAAGAAACGAAGGCAGTGATGTGTAGACACCTTTTTTTTTCAATTGAAGTATAGTTGCTTTACAGTGCTGTGTAGTTTCTGGTGTACAGCAAAATGATTCAGTTTTATATATATGTGTATATATATATTCTTTTACATTATGGTTTATTATAGTGTATTGAGTATAGTTCCCCCATGCTGTACAGTAGAACCTTGTTGTTTATCTATTTTATATATAGTAGTTTGTACCTGCTAATCCCAAACTCCTAATTTATCCCTCCCTGCCCTTTCCCTTTGGTAACCATAAGTTTGTTTTCTATTAGACAACTTTTTTTTTTTTTCTTTTTCTTTTTTTTTTTTTTGTTGTGCCACATGGCTTGTGGGATCTTAGTTCCCCAACCAGGGATTGAACCCACGCCTTTACAGTGAAAGTGCAGAGTCCTCACCACTGGACCGCCAGGGAATTCCTTACTAGACGACTTTTAATATGTGTGGCTGCAAAGTGGGGAAGCAAGGGTGGTAGCTAGAGGAGAAAGTAGGCTCCAGGTTTTTTTTTTTTTTTTTTTATGGGAAAGACTTGAATTTATGTAAATGACTATTGGAAGGAGCCAGTGGAGAAGGAAGTTGTGGTGGAGACTGTCTTCTGAGAGGTGGCGTGGGGTGGAGTCCAGATTGGGAATGCCGTGCTCAACAGTTGAGTCGTGTAGACATTGGGGAGACTGAGTGGCCAGCTAAGACTGTGCAGCACACCAGCAAAAGAAGCCAAACACCTGAACTTGGGCTGTGCTGAAGGACAGGGAAGGACTGGAGAGATTGGAGCGACATTTTGAAGGTGGAACAGGTGGATATGAGAGGAGGGAGTAGGGGTCTTGATTTTTGTGCCCTTACTTCCTAGCAGAGAGCACATGTTAAGTGTTGAATGGCTTTGAGTTTCTCAAGACTGGACAGCAGGGCAGGCTCAGGAGGGTGTGGCCATAACAAATTATCTCAAATATCTTCACAGTGGAAAATCCTGATGCTTTTTGAATTTTGGAAACAGCCAAAGGCCACTCAGAGTTAAGATGTTGAATTGTTGAGTAAGTGGGTGGTCAGGTCAGAGACTGTTCCTCATGGGTTAAAAAGTAAAAGCACGAAACAAGGTGTGGCTTAAAATAATGAGATTTGCTGTGGGTGCGATGTGGCAGCCTAAAAGTCCTTTCATGTAAGAGTTCCCCAAATGTTTCACACTGATAGCTCCAGAACTTGGAAGATTCATTTGGATGTCTGTGTTCATTAAAAACCCTCTAATTCACTGTCTCTCCCATAACCTGAGTGAGTGTCTCAAATTTTTCTGCCTTGGAGTTTGTGAGGTTGTTGGTGCACTGGTCGACCACTACCACCCAAAAAAAACACAAAAGCCCCTCGCTCTTGAGCACCTAGGAGGTTTTTAGATCCAGGAGGTGTTGCATGAATGGAAAGAGGAGCGAGTGGGTCGAGGCTTTAAAGCCTTTTGCCAGCTCGTTTAACTCCTCTGGGCTGTGAGGAGAGCTGTCTGTGGCCTGGCCGCCCCAGAATGCCGCCAAGCAATCTTGAAGTGCCCGGAGCCGTGCATTGTCTATTCATGGCCCCTGTGCCTGTAAAACAGGGTCCGGTGACTGTCACTGTGCCTGTGGCAGTCTGGAGTTACCCAGAGAGAACAAAGCCACATACACGGGGCGCACAAGGGAGTCTTGTAACAACCTTGTCCCGCTTCCTAGGGCTGAGTCAGGTACCACAACTTGATCTCAGCTGCCCTCTTTATTTCAACAAGTTAGCATCTGAGCCACACCAGGAGTATTGTGTTCTGTCCCTTTTGGAGGGACTTGGACTGACTCTGTCCTACTGCCCATGCTAATCTCCCAGCCTTCACAGCCCTTCCCCATCCTTTTTCAGCCTTTAATACATCTTCCCCATCTTTCAAGGCTCAGCTTCCCCTGCAAAGACTTCCCTGGCTCCCCTGAGTGAAATGAGCAGGAACTAGAACAAGTACGGGCTTTAGAATAAGCCAGACCTGAGTTGGGATGCTAACTCTGCCACTTGGCCTTTCACCCCTGAGCCCCAAGTTTCAGTGCCCTTATCTGTTAAATGAATTTAGTAATACCTGTCTCATGGGATTGTCTTGAGAATTAAGTGAGATTGGGTCTGTGAAAGCACCTAACACAGTTCTTGGCATATAGGAGGCATTCATTAAATGTTTGTTCTCTCCCTTCTATCATAATTTCTTTCTCTGAACTAAGATAGCACTTTGCTTCTACCTCTGAAATAACATCTCAGTGAAAAAGTACAGTATGGAAGAATGTTTCTTTTCCAATGGATTTCCTCTTCAAGGAGCAGGGGTGATTTATCCAACAGCCTTCTATGTAGAGCTTGGACCCATGGGTCCATCAAGAGGACCCATGATACTGGTTCAATGAATGAGCTCCTGGACTGGGTGATGGAAAATCTACACAACCAGGGCTTTTGAAGAGTAGGAAAGGCAGCAACACATGTAACCTAGAGAGGGGACCTTTCTGGGTGCTGGCTGGGGACAGTTGTAGGAAAGGCTGACCCGAAAAGAAAGAGTCCTTGTTCATTTCGTCTACTCAGAACTATAAGTAAGGGCTGAAGGACAGGAAAAGGCAGGTTTTTTTAAGAAGTGGAATGAGACTGCTTTTGAGGCCATGAATTCCCTGTTGCTGGGGAGATGAGCAGCTGCATGTGTGCTCACCAGGACCTTGTGGAGGAGCAGACTGTGCGTCTAGTGGAGCATCACCCAGCCCTTTCAGTATGAGGGTCTGTTAACTCAGTCTTCTATATGGTAGGAATCCTGTCCCTGAATCCCCTGCTTCTTTGGCCCCTGAACCCCTTGGTTTTGTGTGCAGGTGAAGATGCCTGGAGGTGTCGGGGCTGTGGAGACCATGTCGCTCCAAACCAGAGGCTGTACAGGACTGTCAGCGAAGCCTGGCACAGCTCCTGCTTCCGGTAAGTGGGTCCACGCCCCTGTCTTGGCCAGTGCACTGCAGGCCAGGCACTATTTTCATCTTCTGGAAAATACAAAACAAGCTTCTGAAACTTGAGCGTTTCCATTTCAGGGGGGCTCAGGGAGCTAAGAGGGATGTGCTCAGAAAGAGCATGGGTGCGAACGTCAGGTGTGGCCCCTGACGTCAGGTGAAAGTGGAAGAGCTGCACATGGCCCAGGCGTAGCTAGAGGTGGGGGGTTTGGGATGGGAGGAGCCCTTTCCAGGGTGTCCCAGCACCCTCTCTTTATAGGTGAGGAGACCGAGGCCAAGAATGAGCGACTTTCCCACGCCTGCACTACTGATTATGCAGGGGCCTGTGTTCAGTGCAGTTGGCAGGGCCAGCTCTTCTTCACCACAGGATGCCCCCCTCGTTTCCTGCTTTTTGTTATTTACTTTATTATAGCTCCTAGATTATGGCTTGGAGACAGCTCAGTTTCTTGAAAATAACACAGCCTTAACATCAGATTTGTTCCTGTTCTCTGAGACTCAGTTTCCTCGTCAGGAAAATATGGGTGTTAATCATCTCTCTCGCAGACTTGTTGAGATTGAATGAAGTGTATACACCAAGGGTCCAGTGTCATGGTCGGCACCCACTGAGTGGTTGGAATCCTCGAGTGTGGGAGCTTGTCTTGTATTCTCCAGAGCACAACACAGTGCCTGGCCCACGGTCATTCCTCGTCGCAGGCTGGGTGGGCATTTGGGGCCCCCCCCTCCCCCGGCCCCACCCAGTGGTCTGAAGTGGCAGGGCCAGTGCTCAGATCTGAGAATGAGACAGACTGTAGACCATGTGCTATAAATTCCAGCTCCCACACACAGCTCATGTTGCAAAGCATCCCCTGTGCTGGTATCAAGTAATTTAATTGACCTTTAAGCGCTTGCCTCCACCCGGGGAACTATGTGGGGGGCTGGCCTGGAGAGCTCTGGCCTCTGGAAGAGTTGGAGTATTTTTCTGCCCTCTCAGCGCAAACTCAGAGCTCTCCAGTCTTTGTGGATCTGATTGCCTTTGTTACTCCTCCTTTTATCCTCAGGGAAGTTGATTCCACTTTTACTTCGCCTTTTAGTAAGATAGGAGCAGAGTGTCTGAGCTGCTGGGGCCTCTGACTAGCCCTTTCATTTTACAGCTGAGGCGAAGAAGCAGCATCAGAACCCAAAGAGTTCCCAGACCATGGCTCTCCTTGGCCTCCAAACCATAAGGTCATGTTTGTTCCTGCCGTTTTCCTATTTGTATGACTATATTCTGTCCAAAATAAGCAGGAATGGGTAGAACAAGCTAATCTTTGGAATTTCTGGGTTCCCCTATAACTAGAAGAACCACCTACTGTATGATACAACCCCTTCGTATCACTGATGCAAGGCCTGAAATCAAAAAGACAAAAAGGTACACAGACAGGCCATGGATGACAAGAGCTGGCCCTAGGACTGAAGTCTTGGGTCACTAGTTGGTCTGGTGAGGTGCTTGCTTGTTAGAGAGCACTGTGTGTGTGTGTGTGTGTGTGTGTGTGTGTGTAACAGACATACACATGCAAATACATGCTCATAAAGAAATAAGGCACGTTATCCTGGTGCAAAAGAGCTGAAGCTATGGAAGAGACTGTCTGGTTTCAAATCCTGACTTTGCAATTTATTAACTGGCTGTAGGAGACGTCCCTGAACTTCAGGCCCCTCATCTATAAATGGGGATAAGAATAATACTCATCTCACAAGGTTGTTTGGGAGGATTAAATGTGATAAACTATATAAAGTCCCTAGCATAGCATCTGACACGTAGAAAGTCTTTAATAATCAGTTGTCACTTTGTTATATTGTGAACGTGTGTCTATATATACCTACATTGTATACCTACATGCATATGTGTATTTCTGTTAACACACTCATTCACCATCTGATGTGGAGTCCTGGGGATTAAGGTTAACTTTGAACCACCCTGGCACAGATAAACCAAAGATCACACCTGAGGGGGAAGCGGAGCCCCTCGGTTCAGTCTCCGATTTGCAGATTTGCCTCCAGGGCAGAGTCCTTCTGATCCAGCTCCCCTGAAGGGGTGCATCTGCTGAGTCCTGATATTTCCCATGAAAACTGGGCGACGTGGAGCCCTCAGATGGAGCCTGGGGATTTGCCCTGGGGAGACTGGCTGCTCCGAAGCCAGTCTGACTTCTGCCCACGTTGGAGGCAAAATATCTTCAGGGCTGGGAAGGACTGTCCTTGTCTGGCCCCAGAAGTGACCTGGGTTATAAGGAACACAAGGCATCAGCCTGAATGGTCTTTTAAGGTCACTTCCACCCCAGCTCGAGTGTCTGTGATTCTCTGATGAATTCAGAGTGTCTGGGTGCAGACCTGCTAGGAGCAGGACCCTCCCGCCATGCTACGCAAAGAAATTCATTCTTCCTGACTCCATTCTTCAGGGCTTCGCTCTTACCCAGCTGGGCTCCAGTTACAATAAAGGAAATGACTTTTCTTCTCCCCTTCCCCCAAACCTTTGTTTTCCTAGTCACAGGGTGGGGCTGAATATTGAATGGAGAAATTGCTGGGGTTTGGCCCAAACTCCTCTCCTCGCCTTCTCCTTACACTAGCCCATCCCCTGTCTGCAGCCACATCCGTAATCTTGCCTCCGATAGCCTTCCGCCAGATTCTCAGGTGCCCCGACAATAGGAAGCCACTTAAGGCTGGGACCTGGGGCTGTGCCGCGGAGGCCTCCCGCTGACGAACCTCCTGGAAGTCCGTAATTGTGCTGGCGCAGTTGGGCGCCTGGCCAGGATCTCTCTGATCTCTGGACGCTTGGCTGACCGGCCCTCCTGCTTCCTGTCCTCAGCCTTCGCTACAGGCCTGTTTGGACTCTAAGTACCTCTGGCCTTCCTTTTCCTTGAGCAGTGCTGTTGGTTCTCAAGCTGGGGCCATTCTCTCTGAAGCTTTCTGGAACTGGCTCCTTCTCACTGGGGGAAGCCAGGAAAGCAGCTGGACTACACATTGTTTGTAGTTGAGGTTAAAATGAGGAGCTGTTAATGGTGCCCTCTCGGCATGTTGGCAAACCAGGGAAACGACAAGTTTTCTGACCATTGTCCTTGACTGTCCTTTCAGCCTCGTCAGAGGTGTTTGGCTGAGGAGGAGAGGTCGTGGGAGGGAGGGAGAAGCTGCCTCTGTTAGTCTTTATGGCCTGTACCTGAGACTCTGTTGTTTGACCTGATTCCTGACAGAAGCATCAGAGGGAAAACCGCATGGTTAGTAAGGCACCTGGGAACTTCCAGGGCCTCCTTTCTCAGGATCGCGAGCAGCTTTCCCTTTTGAGGGGTGTTTTCTAATGGCAGTTCTCTGGAAAAGGGGTGACACAGATAGAAAGCTGTTGTCACATCATCAACCTAGAGACCGTTTCCTCTAAATTTGTGACTCCAGGAAAGCCTGGTGAAGAAATCACACACGTAGCAACCGAGACTGTGGTGTAATGGGCTGGCTGACAAGGGTGTTTCTGCAGCACTGAAAGTAGTGCTCATTTTCTCACCCACACCCCCATCCAAACATGCACAGAGAGTGGTAATTACAGTAACAGGTGCCATTTATTGAGCGCTTACTGTGCTCCAAACACTGTCCTAAGCATTTCATGTACATTATCTCAGTGAATTCCTACAACAAGCTAATAATGGTGGTACTGTTTTACAAATATAGGGAAATGGAGGTTACTTGCTCACCTCACAGAGCTAGTAATTAGCATAGCTGGGATTTGAACCCAGGCATCCTGACTCCTTGCTTATCAGAGTCTTTGCATTCCTGACTGGGGCAGTCATTTAACCTCCCTGAGGCTTGGCTTCCTCTGCTCTACCTTCAGGGTGAAAAGAAATCACCTTGCACACACTGGTGGTGTCAGATAACACTGAAGGACATCGGTTCAAAGGCTTCTTGAACTCTCTAGTGTTAATAAAAGTGCTGTAAAATTTCTCCTGGGCCTCTGGCTCCTGGCATGGGAGTCCATGGAGCAACCCTGCCCTCTGCTGTCGTACTGTTGGTGTTGCTGGCACATTTATTGACCCAAGCCTTTGATTCTATGGATAGTTTTGCCTGTTTGTCTAGTTTGTCTCTAAGGAAACAGCCAGCCAGCAGGTCATTAAGGCTGGCTGCTGGGCAGGGGCCTTGGGCCTGCTCCGCAGAGAAGGGGAAGGACAAATACCTGGGCCTTCTTCCCCCTCATAAGGGACTCCTGGTATGTAGCAGCAGCATGTGACCTTCAATGTTCCTTCATCCTTCTGTGTTCTTTGGAAAAAGAAAACTAAGACCCTGTAGAAGCCCCACGTTGTCTGTCCAGGGCAGAGATGGAGAGGGGTGGGGTGGGGCCAGGGATGGACAACTGATTTTACAAAGCGTTGTATTGGGAGTTTCACTTAGATTATCTGATCCAACCCTCACCTGCAACTCCATCTTATACTAAAATGGGAAGGCCGAGAAAGGTAGAATAACTTGTCCAGGGTCACACAGAGCTGACATTTGAATTCAGGTCTCCCTGGCTGTGAAGACAGGTCTTCTTTCCACTGTGACTCCCATGAAAGAACAATAAACTTCGAAACAGAAGACCTGGATTTGAGTCTGCACTGAGGCAGACTAGCTGTGTAACTGTGGGCAAGTTCCTTAGTTATGATGAGCCTCAGTTTCTTACTTAAAAAAAAAAAAATTTATTTATTTACTGGTTGCATTGGGTCTTCGTTGCTCTGAGTGGGCTTTCTCTAGTTGTGGTGAGCGGGGGCTACTCTTCATTACATCGTGCAAGCTTCTCATTGCAGTGGCTTCTCTTGTTGCAGAGCATGGGCTCTAGGGGCGCAGGCTTCAGTAGTTGTGGCTCATGGGCTTAGTTGTTCCGTGGCATGTGGGATCTTCCAGGACCAGGAATTGAACCCGTGTCCCCTGCATTGGCAGACAGATTCTTAATCAATGTGCCACCAGGGAAGTCCTGAGCCTCAGTTTCTTATCTCTGAGATGTGGTGAAAGTAACCCACTTCATGAAGACGTTGTGAGGACCACAGAGGTAACAGGTCAGAGAGCACTCTGAAACCATTAGGATGGGGTGATGTAAAGGGTCAGCAGCAGCACATGGCAACACTGTGCTCCTTAGCTAGCCGTTCTCATTTCATCTTGAGCATCATCTACTGTATTAAAGCACCCAGTTAGCTGCTGTTGGGGACCCAGATTGGACCTACTGGTCTGATCTCCCAGCTGGCTCCCTCAGACAGCTGAAAAACAGGTCATAACTTGGAGCGTTCCTAGTAGTGGGCTCTAGCCTGGCTTCCATTCTCTCTCTCCCCTGGAATGTTCCCTTGAGGGTGTTCCAGAGGACAGCCTCACCGGTCCATCCACTGGCTGCTCTTCAGTCCTCCTCTTGTAGGGCCTCCCAAGCTGCATTGGGGTAGTTACATGAATCAGAGTTTGCAGTCAGGCTCTTGAGTTTCCATCCCAGCTCCTCTTGCGTCACCACCTTAACCTCTCTTTGCCACAGTTTCCTCATCTATGAAAGAGTGAAATGGCTCCCACCTCAGAAGATTGCTGTGCAGACTCAATTTGACCAAAGCCCTCAGCACAGTGCCCAGCCATAACTAAGACATAATAGGTGTTGGTGTTTGTTCTTAGCGTCTCAGTCACTCTTGAAACTTTCTCTTCCCTTGGCTTCCCTGACATTTCATGCCCCCCAGGTTTTCCGCCACTTCTCTGGTTATTCCAGTTTGCTTACCCCCCTCTATCTAGCTCTGAAACGTTGCTGTTCCTCCAGGTATGCTCACTGTTCCCTCCCTGGGTGATCTCACCCGCCCCTGGGGCTCCTGTCTTCCACACGCTGATGACCACGTACTCCACATACTGATGGAATCAGTGTCCAGAGCAGACCTCTCCACTGAGTTCTAGACTAGCTGTCCTGCTGTCAACTTCACATGTCCACTTGGATGTCTTGCAGGCATCTCAGACCCAGCTGGACCTTCAGCCTTCGCCCCAAAACTGGCTCTTCTTCCATCGTAACCTGTCCCATTGAATGGCGCCACCATCGGCCCGCTGCCCAAGCCAGAACCCAGGTGTTCCTCACAAGACCTCTTCTCTCTCATCCCCACATTCAAGCCTGTCAGTTTTATCTCCAGATAATACTTTGAATGCGTCCACTTCTTTCCATTTCTCGTATCCCCAGCGTGTTCCAGGTTACCATCATCCCTCACCTGATGACCACAGTAGCCTTCTAACTGTCCATAATCACTCTGCACCCGCAGTCCATTCTCCACAGAGCAGCCAGAGTGAGTGATCTTTAAAAAAAAAAAAAAAAAATCTGACCACATCATACTTTGTCTTCTCTCTGTCCTTATACACTTCTGTGACTTTCCAGCATTCTTGGGTAAAGGCCAAAGTCCTTTCTTTGGCCTGTAGAGCCCACCGTGGTCTGGCCTCACCCCACAGCCTCCTATTTCCTCTGCTTTAGCCTTGCTGCTCTTCATAGGTCCAAAATGCACCCTTCTTCCTTCTGACAGGGCCTTGGTTCCTGCTGTTCCCTCTGCCTAGAATGCTCCCACACCCTCTTTTGGCCTAATTAACACCTGCTCATGTTTCAGATCTTTACCTGAATGAGGAAGGGATGTCTCAGGGAAATAGTTACAGAATATGTCCTGGCCCCTGTTTTATGCTTTCACAGATGTTCCCTTTGAAGCTTTTTTGTGGGTTTAGCCTCACATTTATGCATTTGATCATCTCCTTAATGACATCCTGAGATTTCTAGTATGCTAGCGTAACTTGGTCAGGGACCACAGGGCTTTTTGCCCGTCATGTGTCACCACTGAGCACATGTTGGCATGGGAGGGATATTTGTTGAATGAATTGCCGGGGGTGGCCATGAGATGTGATGTAAGCAAGGCCTTTCCCTGCCCTTCCTCTTCCCCACATCCTTCCCTTAGCAGTCACTGTGGCTGCAGTTAACTGTAAATGGCAGGGAGGAATTGGTTCCGGACACTGGGTTATTTGGGCCAATTGCGTGCAGGTGTTGAGGTGAGAAGTGAAAGATTTGTCTTCTGCCCCCAAAGGAACCAGAGAGGCTGACCCAGGAGTCCTCCTGTGTGGCAGCAGGTCTTGAGCTATACTTCTCTATAGGTACAGTCCAGACAGGAGCAAGCCCTGGAGAGAGAGAGAAAGAGTTCAACTACACTGGCCCAGACTAGTTATGAACTATCCTGAAGTCTGACAAATCCCAGCTCTAATTGCAAGTTTTTTTAATTTATTTGTTTTTTAAACTTTTAGAAATCTTTGAAGGATGGCATTAGCTAAAGATGCCCATTGAATATAAAGTGGGGGGGAAAGTATCTTTTACTTGTGGGTGATTTATGGCAGGGAGGAGGTGGATGGTTTGACAGTTCCCCAAGAATTTGGAAATGAAGTTTGTCCTCTGTGAGTTAAACTAGTTGGATCCGTGTGTAACGAGAGCAGTATCGTGTGGTAGTTAAGAAAGACTCTAGAACCAGATTGCTTGGGTTCGACTCCTGGTCCTGCCATTTATTAGCTGTGCACCTTGAACAAGTTATTTACCGTTTCTGTGCTTCGTTTCCTCATCTATGAAATGGTGACAGTAGCCTACTACCTGCCTCCTCATGTTATTGTGAGGAGTGCGTGAGTGAAGTCTTGTGTAGCCCTGGTGGGACCAGGGCTTGCAGAGTGAGCGCTCATGACTGTTAGCCATTTGTTAGTAGCTGCCAGGGAGCCCAGTGTCTCCCAGCACTGAATAGTATGCAAATTGGTGATTGTTACATATCTAAAGTAATGATTTTTTTTTCCAATTAAAAATTATTTTAAAAACCAGTAGAATGATGAGTGGCCAGCAGTGAAACAGAAAGTGAAAAGTCAAGCAAAACTAGAAGTATGTCCACATAGAGATACTGAATCTGGATTTAGTCACCAGAAAGGGGTTCTTTGTTGCAGGTGGGGCTGGTTGGGCCAGCTCACCACTGCCAGAATGAAATTTCTCTCCGTGGCTACTCATTTCCCGGTGTTTTAAGTCCATGCTCACAGCCTTCTGATGCCTAATTTAGCTTCCTGGGATTCTTGATAAGGGGAAGGGCCAGGGAGCAGCACCTGTCCAGAGGATGTGGGTGTTCTGATGTCAAGTGTCAATTCATAATCGGACAGAGGGTTGATAAATGGTTAGGATAGACCCATCCTAGAATGTCTGCACCTCTCTGGGTACTGTGAAGTCCTGCTCCTGGACCTTAAAGGCCATAAACAAGACCTGGATTAGGGTCAGTTCACCATGGTGACCCTAGCCTTGGAGAGGTCTCTGGGTGTTTAGCCAGTCAGTCTTTCTCTGACCACAACCCTCCAGCATTGACCTACTGGTGCAGAATATTTTGCTCACCTAACTCCTTCCTTTTACAGAGGAAGAAATGGAAGCCCAGAGAGGTTTAATGGCTTGCCTTAGATCACACAGCAAGTTTGTTGTCAGTCAAGTCCAGTTTTCAGGTCTTCTATGCCAGGCATTGCCCGGAGATTTGTCAAGGTATCCAAAGCACACTTTCCCAGTGCAGCCAGGGAAAGAATGTAAACCCAGCATTAGACACCAAATGTTAGGCATTCAGTTTTCTAATATTAGTGTTACAGAGCAACAGTGGATAATTGTCTACAAGGGGTTGCCACCCTGTTCTTATGTGCTTACAGCCCTTACAGCCAAATCTCAGCTATTAAAAGGACCACCTCGATGGAGACGTGGCCTGAGGACGAAGCCGTGGTCTGCTGTTAGTGAACACTAGTTGGCCAAGAGGCTTCAGTGGACGTACAGACAGCCAGCTGTGGACTTGAGACAAATGCCTGTTCAGGGAGAGGAACTGGCATCTGAGAACCAGCGCTCTCTTTGGTGTTTCAGGCTTTGTGTTCTTTTCATTGGGAGCCTCTGCTTGCTTAAATACCTCTGATAACTCCTCACCGCCTGTGGGTGACCTGGCTCTTGGCGGTCTGCCCTGCCCTCTTCCGCCATCGCAGCCTCCCCTCTGCTTGCTCTTCACATGCGCCCTGTGCCGTGGCAGAGGGACCTTCCTCTGTTCCGCCTCAGTGCTTTTGCACATGTTGTTCCTTCAGCTGGAATGCCTCTTGGCTGCCTGGCGATCAGCCTGTTGGACTCAGCCCATGCAGCCAGTCCTCCATGGAGCAGCCTCCCCAAATGCACCCGTAATCCTCCCCACCAATCAGAGCAGACTTTTTCTCCCTCTCTGTTGTTCTCCTCTTATAACCTTAGTCATGGCCCTGTTAGTGTTTGTTTACACATCTAACATCTCTCTCAGGGTATGAAATTCTCTAAGTCTGGAGCTACATCCAGTTCATCTTTGTTTCCCAGAGCTCATCAGGGTGCACAGGACGCAGTGGGCACTCAGTGCTTGTTGGGCGAATCATGTTTTTGTTGCATGATCACCTTTCTCTTTTGACACTCGGATACAGCCCTTCTAGTGCACATCATCCACGTCTCTTTGCTGTGCAGTATTCTCCCAGGCGAGAGCTCTTCTTTTGGGGGGGGGGGGGGGGGCGTGGAATAAGACTTCTGTCTATAAATGTCATGCTGGAGCCTAAAACCAGCAGTGCTGCAGCCTCAAGGGATGCCTTCTGCACTGCCCAGCCCACTGTGCTAATTTGCCTTGTAGTTTTCCCCCAAGGGCTAGAATCCCTCCTCCCTTGGGCAGTGCTGGAAGGGTGCTAACAAGCTCTCTTTCTCCGCACTCCTCCCCATTACCAGGAAAAACCTCCCAGTACCTCAAGCCAGATTTGAATGAGGGTGGTTTTCTTCTACGTGTCAGTCATCTCCTGGTCCTGCCTCCCTGAGGCAACCTGGTGGTGACCCTGGTTAGATCAGAGGGTGCCCCACTCCGCTCCCGTCAGCAGCACTGCCTCTTGCAGCAGCACAGGCTGTTTTTGTTTTTGTCAGCCCTCATGTTTTGTTTTGTTAGTTTGTTTCAGTTCCAAAGGTGACCTTTTCATGAGACAGCCCTATATTCTGGAGTCACCTTTTCCCACTGTACCTTGAGCAAAACTGCGGTGTCAGTGAGGAAAAGAGAGAGCCAGCTACTGTGGGTTACAAATGAGTAAGAACAGCGCCAGGAGGGTGGAAGTTCCTAGCGAGCCAAGACTTTACAGAACGTCAACCACCAAACATTTCTTCACTAAGCTGCATCCAGAGATAAGAAGATGAACAAGCTGCCTTGCAGTCATTTCCTCATTTGTAGCAAGGGGATGCTAGTGATCTGTCCCGCCTGCCTCTCAGGGTTCCTGTGAGAGTAGGATGGAATCAAGTGGAAGAGCACACAGGAAAGAGGAGAGCCGTGGTTTCAGCCTTCAGTCTGCCTCAGAAACACCAGGGCTTATATAAAACGCAATACTTGGGCTCGCTCTCAGCAATTCTTATTACATTGGCCTGGGGTAGGTCCAGGAATCTTCATTTTCAGCAAGCTGCCCAGAGGCGGCCCATGCTGCAGTTCTTTCGACCACACTTTCAGAAACACCACTGTAAATCAAATAGCAAGTATAAAATAGTTATTTGAGGCACCTTTAGTGTCTTGGACCTTGAATTCAAAGTCTTGGATTAAATCCCAGCTCTGCCAGTTCCTAGACCTGTGACCCTGAATGGCCTTCTCTTTGAACTTCAGTTCTTCATACATAAAAAGGAGATGACACCCCAACCGCACAGGGTTATGAGAATTAAATGAAAGCGTATGAGAGCAAACCCACCTCAGTGTGGGGCTTATGGAATTCAGTCAGTGTTTCACAGAAAGGGAGCCATGTACACAACTTCTGAAACATGGTGTCGTGTTAACAAACACTGGGCAAAAGACAGTCCTTGGCATCCAGCTTAATCAGGTTATCTTGGAAATCTGGATAGAACCTTAGAGATGTAGTCCAGTCCCTTGGAACTCGGCAGGGAGTGTAGAAAGCCCAAGATGTATGAGGGTACCCAGTCACGTGAAATGTGTTTAGATTTTCAGACTGGAAAAATTATTTCCCAATATATTGAAGAAAGAAAGGTGGGGGAAAACCTTATTGGCACAGCAACAGAACCACTGTTAGTAACTTTTGAGAAACCATGGAGAATGGTGAAATACCCCCAAGTATAATTGTTTGTTCCACACCTGCCGTTCACCAGGCATTGGGGATCTGATAGTGAAATAAGAACGGAGGTGGCTAACTGGCCCGTTGTTTCAAAAAGGAAGGAAAAAAGAGATCCTGGAAAAAGTAAACTTACAATTCTTCTGACTTGACTGCTTCACAAAATTCTAATGGGATTTTGTGGACAAAGTCTGGTGGAATTCTGTGGAATTTTGCAGATGATGGACTAGGTGGAGAGCGAGCATTTAGGAAAGAGGCTGATCAGGAGGATTCAGCAGTGGTGGATCAGTCATGACTCGTTAGACCTGACTTCATGTTTTCACTGGGTTGCTGGTCACGAGACCCTCTTGATTTCCACAAGGCATTTGATAACTCTTTCATGATATCCTCACGGTAAGAATGTGGGCAGGAAATCTAGAGAAATCAGATGCAAGAGTTCAACATACCCAGCACTTTGGCGCCCTGTGTAGGTGTTGGAGAGGCCAGATTCCTGAACGCCTCACTAGGGCTCCTGTTGAGGAAAGGGTGTGGGATCGGAGGCCAGCAAACCCGGCTTTTAATCTCAGTCCTATGCTTCCCTTGCCCGGTCTATGCTGTACTCCTTTCGAAGTTGTTGCAGGGACTAACCTGCATGGTGAGCGTGAAAGGCCTTTGTAATTGAAAACGTTTTGTAAACCTTAGTTATCGTCACTGTTCTAGAAGTTGCTCAAAACGGGGGTCCTGAATCACTTACTAGACACCTGCCAACGTCAGGTGTGGGCCCGATGTGGGCCTCATGTATTTGATCTGGAGGTAGACAGATACAGGCTCCAAGCCCTTCCTGTGTGTGATGTGCTTGGGACGAGTCAAGGAAATCCTTTGCAGAGGAAATTGAGTGCTCTGTTGGAGGTGGGCCTGGAAAAAGGCGAAGACAGCCACCAGCTGGAGGTGGCTGCAGAAGAAGCTAAGGGAGCAAAGGCTTGGGGACTGCCCAGGGAGGACCTGCATGGCTGGGTCAGGAAGTGGAGTGGGGCAGGAGGTGGCCAGAGCAGTGACAGCCCTGGGAGTTCCGCGTGCAGGGCACCCAGGCAGACTTTGCCTTTGGACAGGAGCACTAGGAAAAACACGTGAGGAGGTGTTTGCTCTAAACCATGGGACTTCTTTTTGTTTTTGCCCATTTATCATTTTAAAAAGCAGCACTTAGGGACTTCCCTAGTGGTCCAGTGGTTAAGAATCTGCCTTCAAATGCAGGGTACGCGGGTTCGAGCCCTGGTCAGGAAACTTAAGATCCCACACGCATGGGGCAACTTAGAAAAAGAAAGGAGGAAAGCAGCACTTAAGTGTAAGAAAAAATGTAAGCAGTATCAAAAGGTAGAAAATGAATGCTGTTTCATCTGTGCTGCTTGTCTCACTACCCTGCAGAGAAACCAATAGCCCCATAGTGGAGTCTGCCAGGTGGTCTCCAAGGATTATGTGCATAGACTTTTGAAACAATGGGATCATACCACACGCTCTGTCTGATGCTGGATTTTTCAGGTAACCCCTTACCCAGGACAGTTTCTGTTTCCGGTCCCAGGGTCTGCCTCATTTTTAACAGCTGCATAGTATTCTGTCGCATGGATGGGTTGTGTTTAGCCCAGCCCTGCTGATGGACCCATGGTTTGTTCCCCATCTTTCAGTATTAAACCATGCTGAACACGTGTCTTGGCACACTTGTAGGAATACTTCTCTGGGCAAAATTCTGGCAGTAGACTTGCTGGGACCCTCATCATTGAAATCTGACTGCTGCTGTAGTGTGGAAAGTGAGCGGGAATTGAGGGGGAGCAGAGGCAGGAAAAACAGTCAGCAGATGGGGGCGGCGCCGCTCCCCTTCCAAGGTCCCCAAGCTCCCGTCCCTGGCTGGAGTCCTCCCGGCCAGTAGAGGGCCCCACATGGACACAGTTCCATGGGCTTCAGCTTATCCGACCAGAGCCGCCTTCTGAGAAGACATTGGGGTGATTCATTCATTCACCACTGCTCCCCAGAGCCTCACCTGGGGCCGCCGGCCGTGAAGGCTGTCCTCTCCAGCCTCTCGCAGCCGCCTTGAAGCCCCGTGTCTCAGCTGGTTCAGAGGAGTCAGTTTGCTGGGCTCCCCGCCAGGTTTCCAGCTTGTGAAATGTGCAGGAGATTAGTACCTCTCCTGCCATCTTACCCGTCCGTCACCGCCAGTCCCAGGATCTCTGCAGTTGCCTCTGGCAGCCGCAGCCGCTGAAGCCTCTGCTAGCTGCTCTGGTACCTAGAAGAGCAGCTTTCCACCCAGAATCCGTATCCAGGGGCAGGGGGTGGAAGGACAACCTCCACTGTGACCTTTCACCTCCCAGTTCTGGGGGGTTTGGGCCCTTTGATGTTGGCCCTGAGGGGCCGCACTCTTGGGTCTGAGCGGCTAGTGGCTTCTCACATCTGGTGGTCCCGTGTCCTTCATGGTTCCTCCTGCCATCTGGATTTATGGGGGTCACGCGGACTCCACCTGGGAGGAGCCTCCACTGCAGCTCAGGACTAGGGGAGGTGGCCGCACCTCTTCGAGGGGGGAGGCAGTTTTGTGGCATTGAGAGATCCTCACACTAGTTCCCCACACACCCACCCACCCACCGAGTCCTTTGCGAGTGGAGTAGGGGGGATGGAGAGCGCCTGCAGCCTCCCGCTCGCATTCCTAGACACCGACTCACTGCACCCGCCGCCGCTGGAACAGCAGAGCTGTGTGAAATGTCAAGAGGAGTTATGCTCATGGGCTCCCTGGCCCCGTCTCTTTGTGGCTTGCATTTTCTTCCATCCACACTCTGTTCATCAGATGGAAATCAGAGGGTGCAATTAGAAGATAATTTGCTAGTTCCAGACTTAATTTGGGGCCCCCTTCTTGCCTGATCGAATTACAGGGGAACATAATAGGTTTTTGGTGAGAAATAGTTGGCTCTGTCGCTGGAAGAAAGAGCTCCCGGCTCTCCAGCTGGGCAGGCCTCTCTGTATCCTGTGTGTTGTTCCACGCCCCCTGCCCCCTTCCACTCGGCCCCACCCTCCTCTGTGGCTCTTGAGTGGCCCCCGGGCCAGGATCCTGATCCCCTCAGGGCCAGCTCAAGAGGTTTAAACGCAATGTGAGACCCCGAGGGAAACGAGGCCCTCTGCAAAAAAGGGCAGAAAAACGTTGAAGCTGGCAGCTCTTTAGAGACCTCACCAAGGCCCAGACAGAGGCAGCGACTCGCTGAAGGCCACATACCTAGCCCATAGTGGTAGTAACAATGGTCTTAATGATATTAGCAGCTAACATTTATCAGCCCTTAATGTGTTCCAGACTCTGTGCCAAGGGCTTACGTGCAGTGCCTTGTCGTATTCAAACCCAGACATTCTGGCTGCGGGCCCAGGCTAGGCTCCGGTGTAGCAGTGGTAGAGCTCAGCATCGACAGCCTGAGTTCGAATCCTGGCTTCACTTCTCACGCGTACCACTGGTGACCTCAGGCAAGGGATTTATACTCTCTGTACCTCGGTTCCTTCCTCTATAAAAAGGCGGGGGCAGGGAGGGGATCACAGGACTCCCAACTCATGTGGGTTAAAATTCACTCGTGTGTGTAAGTACCTTGAGCAGGGCTTGGGACAGGGTGAGCACTGGTCCACTGCTCACTGCCTGCTGGCTGTCTCTGGGGCTGGAGTGTGGGATCTGTGTGGCAGGAGATAGACATGGCTGAGTTCTGCACAAATGCCAAAGGCTGGTCTTCACGATCAGAGGCTGGAAACAGCGTGGTTGAGTGTGCTGCCTGTGGAGCAGAGGTCAGCAGCTTAGCCCACCACCTGTTTTTGTATGACCTGTGATTTCTACATTTTTAAGAGGTTGAGGAGGGGAAGCAAAAGATTATTTTGTGGCACATAAAAGTAACACGAAATTCAAATTTCAGTGTCCACAAATAAAGTTTTATTGGAACAGAGCCACATTCATTTGTTTACATTTTATATGTGGCCGGTTTTGTGCTACAGTGACAGAATCTGTATTCTTGTAGGCCTGCAAAGCCTAAAATGTTTGCTCTCTGATCTTTTACATAAAAAATGTCCCAACCCCGGCTCTTACTAAATTTGAAATGCAGCTCCCTCACTTACCAGCTGTGTGTCTTCAGGCTAGTGACACAACTCTTCGGAACCTCAGTTTCATTATCTGTTAAATGGGGGTGATAACATCTACCCTGTAGATTGGCCATTTAAGTATGATAGATAACAGATGCAGAGCACTTAATATGGGGCCTGGAACTCCTAAGCGCTCCATAAATGGTAGCTCATAACAGGGTGCAAACACCCTCTCTTATCACAGTCGTGTTATCCCTGTCCCCAGTCAGTAGAGGAATGGAAGAGGCTCCCTTGACACCCAGCCACCACCTTCACCACAGGCTTTCCCGTCATGGTGACAGGGTGACTTCAGTGGAGAGGAGTGTGTGCTTGGTGGGCGAGAGCTGGTGTTGCTGCCTCAAGTCTGGCAGTGAGGTCCGGACGTGCCACTGTCTTCCGGGCACTCTCCCAATGGTGGGCCCTGGTTTGGTCAGTCCCGCAGCTGGGGCTTTTCAGGCAGGCCCCACTCCAGATACCTGGCCCATCATCCCCACAGGCACCCTGGGCCTTGTCCTCCATCATGCCCTGTTTTTTTTTTTTTTTTTTTGGCGCACGGGCTTAGTTGCTCCGCGGCATGTGGGATCTTCCTAGAGCTGGGATCGAACCCGTGACCTCTGCATTGGCAGGCGGATTCTTAACCACTGCGCCACCTAGGAAGCCCCATGCCCTGTTTTTGAGTCTGAGAAGCCTGGTTACCATGGACACCGTGAAAGAAGCACCACTGCCTGCTGAGGCCAATGGCTGGCATTCTGGGAATGAAAGGGAGAGAGAGAGGGAGGGAGGACAGGTGACCTGGGCTCCAGGCCCTGTGCTCCTCCTACTTGCAGGAGGGCTTTGAGGCAGATGTTTCCCATTGAAGAGGCAGAATGAAGCTCGGGAGCTGAGCCCTCCAGCTCTGGAGTACACGAGTCTGCATTTAAATCCCAGCCCTGCCACTGACTAGCTTTTTGGCCTCGGGTAAGTTACCTAATCTCTCTGTACCTCACTTTCCTTGTTTGTACCATGGAGACAACTCCCATGTCGGAGAAATAAGAGAGCTTCTTATGGCGCTTGCCACACAGGAAGACGGCAGGCGTCAGTTAACACTCTGGGCCTGTTTCCTCATCCGCAGTGCAGCTCTGCCCAGAAGTGGAGCAGCAGTCCCCAGGCCAGGCAGAGGGAAGGAATGAATGGGGACCCTCGTGCCAGCACCAGGTAGTGACAGCCCAGAGCCCTGAGGGCAGCTTTCTGGGCCTGGGTCTCTGGACCAGCCTCTCCTGCCAGAGGGCTCCCCCTTTACAGGGTGTGGCTTGGCTTGGAGCTGGTCTCCTGTGCTTTTCTTCACCTCCGAGCAGAACTCTCGTCCTTTGGGCAGCTCTTCAGGCTGGAGACACAGGGGTACTCGCCCCCTCCCCTGCCCTTCCCTTCCCTCTCCCGAGCTCAGGGATGGACACCCCAGCCAGTCCTGGTTATTGTCTGCGGCGCCAGGCTGCAGCCTCCCTCCAGCTCAGCTCCACCCCTTGCCTGCAAGGTCTATTTCCTAATAGCTGCTCCAACCACACACCTCGTTCCGCGCAGAGCCCCTCCCCTTCCTCCCTCCCTCCCCCGGCAGGGGTGGGGCTGGAGAAGAAGGCTAACTT
Source organism: Hippopotamus amphibius kiboko (assembly GCF_030028045.1). Taxonomy (NCBI): domain Eukaryota; kingdom Metazoa; phylum Chordata; class Mammalia; order Artiodactyla; family Hippopotamidae; genus Hippopotamus; species Hippopotamus amphibius. Next base: position 3,584,882 of record NC_080193.1, on the reverse strand, counting down.
GACAGCAGCGCTCTTTCTTGGCTAGTCACCGGCCCCTGCCCAAGAATCCCCGTGTGTGTAGCCTCCGCAGAGAGGTGCTCCTCCCGAGTCCTGAGGGGCCGCCCAGCCTCCAAGAACCGGGGGGCAGCATCCCAGCCATGAGCCACTGCGGGGCTCTGCTGGGGGGCAAGGAGCCTGGAGCACTCACACCCCTTCGGCCGCTCCGGAGGGAGAGGTGAGCCGGGCAGCCAGCCCGCAGCCAGCGGTGCCGCAGCCCCGGGCCTGTCATGGTGGCCGTCCGCCGGCTAGAGGCCTTCCCAGACGGGTTTGCAGCTGAGCTTGTGTATCTGGTGTGGGAAGAAGATGGGGAGTTACTTGTCCGTCCAGGCTTACTTCACCTCCAGAGACCCCTTCCGGTGAGTTGGGCTGCGAGTCCCTTTCCCGTCTCCTCTTTGGGCCCCTGGTTCTGAGGGGAGGGCAGACACCTCCCTGAATCTGCTTCTCGGATTTCACTTGTCCTTTCACCGGATTTCACTTGTCCTTTGACTGTGTGTGTCAGGCAGAAGCCAGTAGAAGCTGCTCCCAAGCAGAACCAGGCTGGCAAAGCCTCCCCTACCATGTGCTGGGAATGGGAGGTGAGGGGTTGGGCCCAGGAGGCAACTCCCGGGGAGCTTGGCCTCTCCTTCCTTCCAGACACACCTGGAAGAGCCTCCGAAAGGTGCCACTGACCCGGCCTACTCTTGGTGTTACTGCTTCCGGGGGAAGAGCACAGCGAGGGTGCTGTTCTTCCAGCTCTCACACATCTTACCTGCAGGCTGTGCCGCCTGCCTGGGAATTTGTCCCGACAAGCAGGATGGGCAGGTTTTGCCCAACAGCCTGGAAGAGGCCTTGGTGTGGGTAGCCTGGTCCACAGTGGGCACTCTCATACACGTTTGTTCTCTTAATGGCAGGCACTTTGCCTCTGGCCTTTAAGGGCTTCTGCGCTCCCTGTGAGTGTGGTTGCTGGGGAAAGGCCTAGGCAAGTGAGACTGCGGCAGCTGGCTCTGGAGTACCCTGAGCTGCGGGACGGCCCCTGTGCCTACCAGGTCCCCAGGCCTGAGCTCCTGTGGGGCTTCTCAGAGGGAGATATGGAAACTTCCTCTCTACCTCCCACCTGCCTTTCACTGCTCTCTGCCCCACCCCACCTCCAACAGAAACTCCCCAGGGGGGTTCTAGCCCTCTGGGTCCCTCCTGAATGGAGCCATTCCTGGCTGGGGTGGGGCTTGTTTTCATTCTTCAGGAGCAGCCTGTTGTTCCAAGGTCTGCCTCCCCCTCACCCGTGGTTCTGATCGACTTCTCCTTCTGGCTTCCCCAGCACAGCCCCATGCCCAGACCTCGCTGCTGGGATACGTAGTCAGGTGGCCATGCCCTGGGCAGAAAAACAGAACACCATGTGGTTTCTCGGAACTACAGGACCCTGGTAGAGTGGTGGGAAACTCCTGGATTTGAGGGAGCGGGGAGGGAACTGGTCCTCAGGGCTGACTCTTCCAGGCATCCTGCTACACACTTTATCCTTTGATCTCTCAACAGCCACAAGATGTTTTGTATCCCCATTTTATGTATGTGGCAATTGGTCTCAACAGAGTAAATTTGTGGGGTCTCTCTGGCCAGCCTCATCTGTCTTCTTGAGTTTCTTCTCTCATCCTCAGGAGACTGCTCCGCACCCGCTCCCCGCATGTATCTCCCCCAGGATCATTCTCAGGTTTGCTTTCCTTTCACAGGAAAAGGGTCCCTGTAGTTTGCCTGGCATATGAAGGGGTGGCAGAGATTCTCCTTTGCAGAGGCAGTGGGAATTGATCTTGAGTTTTACCATGTGGAATCAAGATGCCAAGTGTTTGAAGTAGCCACTAGTTTAAGCCAGGGCCTCATTAATCCCTCTTACTCTTAATCCTGGATAGGCAGTTTGGGGGAGGGGGTGTTCCCTTAGAAGGCAGGAATGTATGCCCCTTTTAATCTCCAGGGGCAAGACGCAACTTCTCAGGAGCTAGAGCAGATGATGAACTCTCGACCTGGACCTCTGAGGGCCAGGCCACTGACGCCACTCAGGTCCTTTGTCTTCTTCTGCCCCAGCCCCTCTGGGCAACCTGACAGCCCTCCCCCAACTCTGTTTGCCCAGCTGGAGTCAGGGTGGCTGACTGACTGACGGGCCATAGACCCTCTCCCCTCCCCCAAACGGGAGGCCACATTCCTGAAGCCACTTCTGAAGAGCTAGCCACACATGGGGCTCTGTGCCCCACAGGAGGGACCACCCAAACCCTCTGCTCTCCCAGGTAGCAGTATAATCAGTCACCACTGTCCCTGCCTGGTCAGAAAGGCCCTTCTACCATCAGCCCTCTCCTTTACTATATGTCATCAAGGGCTGCCCTCTGACCAGATGCCTGACCCCTCCCTGGGCCTCAGTGTCCTCCTCTGCAGAGTGTAGGAACTGGACTTCCTGGGCTCCTGAACACAACCCTTGCCAGATACTGTGCAACAAATTAAGTCCTTGACCCCAGGCCTCGAACACACAGGAGTTCTGGGGCTGTGGCTGCAAGGAGAGTGACGCAACCAGATTCCACGGGGACATGATCAGGCGTGACAGTGCGCAGGGGAGGGAAGAGGGAGCCGGGGATGAAGAATGTGATTTCTGTGCCCTGGGAGGTCGCACTCAGCAGAGGGCACCATCTCCCTCTCCTGGCGCCACCAGCGAGGGGGGAGCGGTGAGATGCAGTTATAAGTGTCCTCCTAAGTAAGAAAACACCTCACATCCCAATTTACAAAAGAGATAAATTAAGGAGTGACTTTTGTCTGACATCTTTAAAGGATTTTTCTATTTATAGCTTTTCCCTTAATGGCCAACATTGATTTAATGGGTTTGATTTACACATTGTCTCATGAAGAAAACAAGTGCATCTTTGTATTCTAAAGCAACCCATGTTTAAAGGGAGAAACTGTTCTTAACCCTGCCCAGCAGCTGCGTGGGTCCCCTGGGACTCTCTTTCTCCTGCAACTTGAAGGACTTGGATCAGGTGAATGGTTCCCAGCTCCGCAACCCATGTGGCTCCTCAGAGACACACAAACTCTTTTCCATTTTTTTCCAAATAATGGAGGCTCTTCCCCTAACTGCAGCATGACGGCACAAATTACTTGAAACAACTACAGGCTTCCCGGCTTTTTGTTGGAACTGAATCAGTGCACTCTGGCAACACTTATTTCTTGCCGATCAGAGGCTCATTATGTGTTTGGTTAATTTTTTCAAACAGGATAACAACATATTCCATAATAATTACAGCTTAATTGACAGCCTGTTTCAGTCTGTCGGGTCTGCAGGAAGGAGTAATAAAAGGGTCTGTGGTGGGAGAAGGCTGGACTCTGATGGGCCAGCGTCTCTAGGCCCCTGTTCTCTTTGCCCCCCTGGGCCCGAGGGAGGCGTGGCACCCCCAGTCGTGACTCTCAGGCAGGGGCAGAGAGCTGCCCAGTCTCCCGTCAGAGCTCAGAGGCAGGGGCTGGAAGCAGCTCTTCCCCAACTGTTTTCTACTCGTTCAGAGGCTAAGGGTGAGCATCCAGCCAGGCCCTCAAGCAGGGCCCGGGAGGGCTTGTTCTTTTTTTTTTTTTTTTTTTTTTTAATTTATTTATTTAATTTTATTTATTTATTGGCTGTGTTGGGTCTTTGTTGCTGCACACGGGCTTTCTCTAGTTGCTGCGAGTGGGGGCTACTCTTCATTGTGGTGCACAGGCTCCTCATTGTAGTGGTTTCTCTTGTGGAGCACGGGCTCTAGGCGCATGGGCTTCAATAGTTGTGGCACATGGGCTCAGTAGTTGTGGCGCATGGGCTCTAGAGCACAGGCTCAGTAGTTGTGGCACACGGGCTTAGTTGCTCCATGGCATGTGGAATCTTCCCAGGGCAGGGCTCGAACCCGTGTCCCCGGCATTGGCAGGCGTATTCTTTACCACTGGGCCACCTAGGAAGTCCAGGGCTTGTTCTTTAACCGTGTAAATCCACTGTAACAGTGGCTGTTTGCTGCTCTTCACATATAAGGTTGAAAATTTACTTGTAAACATTCGGCCTGAGGAATTTGCATGGGCTGGGCCTCTGTCTTATCTCATTTGGCTTCTCCCAGCACCTTGCCTGTTTGGTCTTGCACATCCTAGATATGCACAGTAACTATTTCCTAATTGGTAGGAATTGATTATAATCAATTGATTTCTAATTAGCTAGATAAATAATTCATTTTGGGGACCTTCTCTATTTCCAGAAATCTGTTTGGTTCTAGGCCAAGAAACCAGTCCCTATTGCTTGGGCATGGCAGGGGAAGGGGTCTGTCTCCTTTTGCCCTTGGTGTTCTCAAATTAAAGAGGGCGGCGGGGAAATGAACACTTCATGGGCACCCGCTGTGGGTCAGGCTCATGCTAGGCATTTGAACGTGACTTAATTCTCATCATCCCCGATGTGCAAATAAGGACACTGAGGCTCGAGTGATGAAGTAATTGGCTTTAGGTGACACAGATAGTAAATGGCAAAGAAGGAATGTGGACCCACGTCTTGAAAGCAGTTATTTGTGAGACCCTTACTAAGCACTGTTTTTTTTAACTGGTGTGTTCCCTGCTGACTCAAAAGGCCTCAGCTTGGGTCTAAGCTGCCCACTGAACTGACCACCAGGGTTTGGTCCACTTTGTAGCCACCCAGGCTCTGCGTAGTGCTCGGGAAAGTTCTGAAGGTTGTTCAGGCGTGCGGGCTGGAGGGTTTCAGCTCCGTTCACTGCTGGGGAGAGAGTGGTAGCTGATGCATCGGCCCGGGGTCAAGGTTCCACCACCAGCCCCACTACCTCCTAGCTGGATGCCCTTGGGCCTGCAGCCAGGACAGATGTTAACTTTCACTTGACACTTTAAAAAATCGAAAGCTGGAAAAAAGCCTTGGCTCTGGGGAGAACGTATTGTGGCCGTGGCCCTGAGAACCTGAGGTGGGATCCTTTTGAGTTGCACCTTAATTTCCAGAGTGTGTTTTGGATTCTTTTCTTAGAAGGCAGAGTCTGCTGGGGACCAGCATGCTGTGGACTCAACGGAGGAGAGTCACAGTGCCATTTAATGTTGGGTCCTGGGCTTAAGGAGAAGCGTCAGCAGGTGTTAACACTTGAAGGAACTCGCGCTCTCAGGGCTCCAGCCTCCATGTTTTTAAAGATGCGAACCCTGAGACCCAGCTCAGTGGATGTGCTGTACCATTGGGTGTAAGTGCACATTGTTTCATATTCCAGCTCCATCATGTGTGTACCGGGCCGACTTTGCAGAATTGACTTGACTCTGCTTTTTAGTCTCAGTCTGTGAAACAGGGATAATCCTATCACCTTGCAGGGTGTGGTCGGGATTAGAGATCACGTAACAAACCTCATACAGCGCCCACAGTATGGTTAGCATTCACGTAACAGATCACCGTAGCTGCTGTTAACGTCTAAGCTAGGACTCTAAGTCTGCCCTGGCAACTTCTCCGGTGGCCTAGAACCACCTGCGTTCTGTGACAAAGCAGCTTGGGGACCCACAACCAGCCCTCCTATCAGCTCTTCACCTTCCTGTTCTTCAGAGACACCTGTGGCAGCCGACTTTGGCTGTGCCCTTCAAAAGCATTCCTTGGCACAGATGCGTGCATGGGTGGTGTCGCTCTCTGGCCAGGTGTTCTTTCCGGGAGGCTGGCGTGGCTCTCTCCTGCATGCCCGCACTCGCTTCTCTCCCTGCCTCCTCCCCTGGGCCTGGCCAGGGGTACTTGCTGCAAACAAAAGCAGGATATTGGCACTGGAAAGGAGGACATGTTTGGTGCTCCTGTGCCCCACGGCGCACATACCATTGCGAGGGTGTAACAGGGCCCGGGCCTGCAATGGGTGTAAATTTGTCTGCACCAGCTTTTCTCCCCTGCAGACAGGAGAGGGGCAGGGCCCGGTGACTGTGAGCCACGGAACCTTCGTGCTCTCACCTGGGCTGCTGGTTCTTGCCACTCCCATCGTTTTCACTTTGGAAACATTTGCTAAGGGCTTACCCTGCCAGCCCTCAGCAAGATGTGGAGTCTACCAGGAGTAAGTGGGATGCTGTTGCTGGCCCCAGTGAGGGAGGACGGCAGATATGCAGAAGCTTTACATCAGAAGGTGGGAGCCGGAAGGAAGCCCCTGCTTCTGGTGCTGGCCCTGTGCTAGGCGCCTCACAGCTGTCCAGAACCGAGTTTAATCCTCACGGTTACCCTGAAAGTAGGTGGTGATGTTACTCTTTTGCAAATGAGGAGTAAAGCTGCTGGCCCTAGATCCCTTATGGGCTAAGTGGTGCTGAGATTTGAACCTTCGATCATCTAGGGGAAAGTCTAATCCCCTCATTTTACAGGTGGGGAAACAGCCTAGAGAGCGAAAGGGGCTTGTCCAAGAGCATGTAATTCCTAAGAACTTGAACCCAGGTCTCTCCTCCCAATTCAGAGCTCATCTAGCCTGCCTTTGACATTGAGCAGAGTTGGAGCTGCAAGCCCAGAACAGGGTCTTCTCCTCCACCTCCTGTGATTGGTGGTCTTCACTGGGTACTTCACATCCATACTCTTCACCCCAGACCCAGCAGTTAGGACCCTGAAGTTCGGCATCTAAAGGACAAGTAGGAAATGCTAAGGGTGGGAATGGCTGGTGGCTGAAGCCCCCATCTTGGCCTCTCACCCTGCGTTGTTAATCAAGTTTTGTTTACTTTCTCTTCCCCAACACATAAACTCTTGGGAAGTGGAATGGGGAACCTTGTGTATCTGTCTTTTCTTTCTGCAGTGCCTGCCAATTTACTACCAAGTTACCATAATAACACACTTGCCTTGCGCTTCACAGTTTGCAAAAGACTTTCCTCTTGCATTAACTTATTTAGTCTTCATAGTGGCTCTCTGTAGTCGATGCTATTAGTCACATTTTGTCAATGAGGAAAGCTATTGAGAGAAGCTGTCCAAAAGCCTCCCAGCTAATGGCCATAAGTGGCCAATAACATGAGTTTCCATTATCATTGTCAGCTTTAATAGCAGTGAACACTTACTGAGCTCCTACCGCGCTAGGCCTTTTATATAAACTGTCTATACTTTACTTTTTATTTTTAAAAATTTTTTTGGCCCCACCACACAGCTTGTAGGATCCTAGTTCCCTGACCAGGGATTGAACCCCTACCCCTTGCAGTGGAAGCACAGAGCCCTAACCACTGGACCTCCAAGGACTTCCCAAACTGCCTATACTTTAATACATTTTATTAATTATAAAATTAATTGTAAATGCAATAATAAATAATAGATGCCAATAAACAATACATATATTAGAAATATATATTACTGTATAATAAATACACAATATAATAATTATATGATAATATATAATAATATAGTAATAGGTATATAAATATAATGAATAATTATAAATAATAAATATTTTATTTTCACAGTAGTCTATTTTACAGATAAGGAAGCTGGGTCACAGAACCAAAGTAACTTGCCCAAGATGACATAACTAGTAAGCAGCAGGGTCAAGATTGAAACCAGGAGGCAGCTCCACCCTGCCTCTCCGAAAGCAAGGATGTGGCCAATGTGGGTGGTGCGAGGCCTCGACGACAAGAACAGAGAGTCTGTTAACTAGGGTGAAAGAGGTGGAATGGGCTTATCAGGCTGAGGGGCTCTTAGCCCTGGGTGCCGGGATCAGACGTGAGGACAAGCATGTCTGTGCAGATGTGGCCGGAGAAAACACCGCCGGCCTGACGGAGGGAGAAGCGTCACAGCCCAGTGACTGGAGGAGAAAGGAGCCCTGGGGCTAACAGGCACGTATTGCACAGTGCCGATGGGATTTTAGTCCCCACTCCCTGCCAGTATTTTACTTTGAAATTTTTTTTTTAAGAAAGCTATAGTTTTTTGGGTTTCTTTTAAGACTTTTTTTGATGTGAACCATTTTTAAAGCCTTTATTGAATTTGTTACAATACTGCTTCTGTTTTATGTTTTGGTTTTTTGGCCTCGAGGCATATGGGATTTTAGCTCCCCTTACCAGGTATCAAACCCACACCTCCTGCATTGGAAGGTGAAGTCTTACCACTGGACTGCCAGGGAAATCCTGAAAATTTTCAAATATGTAGAAAAGTTGAAAGAATAGTTCAAAGAATACTCATGTATCCTTCACCTAGATTCATCATTTAACTTTAAGCCACTTTATCTTTGTACACATGTATATACACACACACACACACACACACAATGTTTTATTTATTTTTACTGGACTATTTAAAAGTAAGTTTCAGGTATCCTGACTTTCCCCTTAATTATTACTTTACTATTTTTCTTCTACAAATTCTTCTGTATTACCAGAGTGTCCTTATCACATCTAAGAAAATTGACAGTAATTTTACACTATAATCTAATATATAGCCCAAATTCAGATTTCCTCAATTGTTCCAGAAATGTCAGTCTTGTCTGTTTTCTTTTTCAATCCAGATTGAAATCCAAGGTTTAGGTATTGCATTTGTTTTCTCTGTCTCTAGGCCTTTTTAATCCCTGTGTCTTAACTTTTTGGAAGAGTAAAGACCAGTTGTCTTATAAAATAACCTCCCCTTTCTGGATTTGCCTGAGTGTTTCTTTATGCTTAACATATTTTTCTCAAGAATGCTACATCATAAACAATTATATATAGGATGGATGACAGCAGGGTCCTACTGTGTAGCACAGGGAACTATATTCAGTCTCCTGGGATAAGCCATAATGGAAAAGACGATTTTTAAAAAAAAAGAATGTCTATGTGTGTATAACTGAGTCACATTGCTGTACTGCAGAGATTGGCACAACATTGTAAATCAACTACACATCAATTTAAAAAAATTAAAAAAATAAAAGAATGCTACATCAGTAATGCTATTGGTGCTGCGTGGGTGTTGAAGAGTGAAGGTCATTGGGCTTATTTGGTTCATCGAGATACCTGTCTAGACCAGAGGTTCCTAACAGGGGCTGTGAGTAAGCTTCAACCCTTGATACACGTGTACCCCATACATAAATCATATGCACATTTTCCTCCTGTGTGCATATTTCTGGGAGAGGCTTCTTGGCTCTTATCAGATTCGCCAAGGGCTTCAAGACCCAGAAAGGTTGAGGTTTGCCAGTGGAGGCAGGTGATAACAGAGCTAGTTTCTGGGGTCCTGTTCACTCTGACTGGCTTCCTTTGGGAAGACAGCAGCAAGCTGTAGCTTTCCCCTGTCCTGGCTCGGGATCAAAGAGAGGTCCCTGCAGTTTGTTGTTAGACCTGGGAGCCCAGGGCGGCCGGTGTAGCCTGGTTCCAAGGATCCAGGAGAGTTTCTGTTCTCGTCTTGCCTTTCAGGTGTTCTGAATGCCAGGATTCGCTCACCAACTGGTACTACGAGAAGGATGGGAAGCTCTACTGCCACAAGGACTACTGGGGGAAGTTTGGGGAGTTCTGCCACGGGTGCTCTCTGCTGATGACAGGGCCTGTCATGGTGAGTGGGTCCCTCCATCTCTGTCCCTCTCAGTCATCAGAGGCCATTGACAGTGCCTCCAGTTCCCCATGGCCATTCACCTTCTGGTCTGCCCATCAGTTGAAGCCTCTCCCTTTATTTACTCAGTCATTTAACAGATTTTTTTTATAGTACCTATTAAGTGCCAGGTCAGATCCTTCCCTCAAAGACTTAATAGTTCAGTGTTGGGGTGGGTGAATAGGCAGGCAGGAAGGAGACACAGTACGATGGGATGAGGGCCTGAAAGGAGAGCATGAGCCCTTCTAGTGGGGATGATTGCTTCTGGGGACCTGTTTTCATGGCTGAGACCACAAGAGTTTTTTGCAGTCTCAGAAGTGACAGGGAGGCACCCAACAGACCCTTTCTCTGCAAGCATGAGGGCGGGAGGTGCAAAGGTAGATGATGACTGGGGTCTGTAGATCCTTGACGGGAGGTCCCTCACCCACCCCTACCTTCACTCCAGCAGCAGTGACAACTTCCTTCCTTCCCACGTCTGTCTACCCTTTTCCCCACCTGCTCACAGGTGGCTGGGGAGTTCAAGTACCACCCTGAATGCTTTGCCTGTATGAGCTGCAAGGTGATCATTGAGGATGGGGACGCATACGCCCTGGTGCAGCATGCCACCCTCTACTGGTAAGGTGGTGGCCCCGTGTCCATCCTTCCCTGAAGGAGTGGCCGAGGCGGGGGCAAGTGGCAGTGTGAGTTGGGTAGGAAGATCACTGGGGTATCTGCACACTGGATTCCTGTCATAGCGATGCTCTTAACCAGCTCGGAAGACTGTGAGCAAGACAGTTAATGTCTCTGCCCTCTGTCCTTACCTACGGGGAGGATAACCACACTCCCTGCAGTCCTCCCAGAGGAAGAGAGCCTGGGAAGGTGCTCTCGGAGAAGGATCCCAGAACATTAAAGGCAGAGGCCCCTTAGAACCCACTCAGTCCAGCTGCCTCTGTCAGCTAAAAAGTCAGGCTGAGGCCCAGTTCTTACCTTGAGTCAGAGGCAGAGCAAAGAGAATGCAGGCCATCTCTCCCCAGGTCCCAGCCCACCCCAGAGAACTCAGGATGCTCATTCTTGCCAGCTGGAACCGGGCAAGGGCGGTGGACGTGGGGTTCTGGATACTGTTGCTTGAAGCCACGTGGGGGCTTCCAGGTGGGGCTCCAGGATCTCAGCCCTCTTTCTGCTCCTCCCCGCAGTGGGAAGTGCCACAACGAGGTAGTGCTGGCACCCATGTTTGAGAGGCTGTCCACGGAGTCTGTCCAGGACCAGCTGCCCTACTCCGTCACACACATCTCCTTGCCAGCCACCACCGAGGGCAGGCGGGGCTTCTCCGTGTCCGTGGAGAGTGTCTGCTCCAACTATGCCACCACCGTGCAAGTGAAAGAGTGAGTGTCTGGGGCAGGGGTTCTTGAGCAGAGCCCACAGAAGGGCCTTGAGGGGCTCGGAACCCCAGCGTCTTAGCAGAGCTCCCGACATCCTCATCTGGTCTCTTCCTCCTGGGCTCACTGGGCTGTCACCACACCTGAGCCTTGGCACTTACTCTTCCCACCTAGGCTGCTCCCTGCCAGGTACTTAATGCCAGAATCGCTCACCTTTCAGGAGTCAAGTTTCAGATCGTGTTTGCTCTTTGACGTTGTCTGGCTTGGTTATGTTTATCATCTGTCCTCCTCACGTTCCTCCTGGAACTTAGTCTTTTTTTTTTTCTTCTTCTTCATGTTTAAGAACTTTTATTGAGATACAGTTAACAGACAATAAACTGCATATATTTAGAGTGTACAATTTGGTATCCCAATCTCCCAGTTCAATCCCCCCCCAATCCTCCCCACTTTCCCCACTTGGTGTCCATATGTTTGTTCTCTACGTCTGTGTCTCTATTTCTGCCTTGCAAACTGGTTGATTTGTACCATTTTTCTATATTCCGCATGTGTGTTAATATACAATATTTGTTTTTCTCTTTCTGACTCACTTCACTCTGTATGACAGTCTCTAGGTCCATCCACGCCTCTACAAATGTTCCAGTTTCATTGCTTTTTACAGCTGAGTAATATTCCATTGTATATATGTACCACATCTTTTTTATCCATTCATCTGTTGATGGACATTTAGGTTGCTACCATGTCCTGGCTATTGTAAATACTGCTGCAGTGAACATTGGGGTGCATGCGTCTTTTTGAATGATGGTTTTCTCTGGGTATATGCCCAGCAGTGGGATTGCTGGGTCATAGGGTAACTCTGTTTTTAGTGGAACTTAGTCTTGTTCAACCCTGCATGCCCAGGCCCTGGAACAGTGCCCAGCACATAGTCGGTGTGCATGGATTATTATTTGGTTGGTTGAGTGAGTGAATGGAGGAAGGAGGAGAAAGGTTAGGACTCCATCCTAGGTCCAGGCTAGCAACCAGCTAAAGAAAGAGTCTGTCCATCTAATACTGGTAATGAGGCACTGCGGCCGCCAACCCTGCAGATGGTGATCATACACTTTCTGTGTTATGGGCACTGGTTGCTCACAGCAGAGAGGCAGGTCCTGGGGTTTGGAAAGTGAGGTGAGGTCTGCTCTAAACCACCTGGAACAGTGTTCAGGGCCAAGGAGAGGGTGTGGATTGGCTGGTTGGGGGTAGCCAGAGTGGGGCTGTTAAGTCAAGGAGGACCTGAATTAAAAAGACTCAGCAGGTCTCTTGAGGGATTTAAGCAACAAGGTGACATGATCAGGTGAGTGTTTTAGAAGGATGGCTGCTGGGGAAGTGGGATGGGAGGGGAACAGGCCTAGAGGTGCAGAGACCAGTTAGGAGGCTGATGCAAGATCCAGGCGAGGGATGTTGGTAACTATGATGATGGAGGATCCTTCAGGATGGTGAGAGTTGGAGGGCAGTGCGGGAACCCCAGATGGGGAGGGTGCCGTCCAAGTTTCTGGCTTAGGCCTCTGGGTGAGTGGGGGTGCCCTTCACTGAGACGGGGCACCCTGTGAAAGGTGTGGCCTTTCCCTGCGAGTGGCCTGGGCTTTGGCAGCCAGTAGGGGCCTGGGGCCTGGTGAGACTTCCCTGTGTAAGTGAAATTGGTCAGACACTTTTTAAAGATGCCTTCGCCCTGCCTCAACTCTTGTCTGGCCCAGAGTCAACCGGATGCACATCAGTCCCAACAACCGCAACGCCATCCACCCCGGGGACCGCATCCTGGAGATCAATGGGACCCCCGTCCGCACACTCCGAGTGGAGGAGGTACAGTGTGTCCTGTTGGGGGGGTGGGACATGGAACAGACCCTCTGGAAGATCAGGCCATGGCCTTTAACCTTTCCCCACCCCCAGTCCACCTCTTTATCTTGCCACTGAGCCTGTGACCACTGATGACTTCTTGTCCCAGCCTGGCACATTCTTAGGGCAGCAGGGATGGCTGTCAGGCCGAGGGCACTGTGTGGCTCGTGGCAGCTGGAGGCCACACTGGGCCTGGGTCATCTGGGCTGATGGTGGATGGCCTGCGATGGGACAGCCTGTGGAGCCAGCCTCACACTGCTCTTGGCCACAGGTAGAAGATGCAATTAGCCAGACGAGCCAGACGCTTCAGCTCTTGATTGAACATGACCCCGTCTCCCAGCGCCTGGACCAGCTGCGGCTGGATGCACGGCTCTCGCCCCACACTCAGAATGACAGACACGCGCACACCCTCAGCCCCCTGGACACCAAGGAGAATCTGGAAGGGACGCTGAGGAGACGCTCCCTGAGGTGCCACCTCCCGCCCCTGGCTCTGTGCTGTCCCGTGCCCAGCCCTCAGACAAGGTGGAGCTTGCTCCCAGGGGCCGGCAGAGTTAGGGAGGGAACCAGCCTCCAGGGACGGGCTATGAGGATTGTGCTGACCCAGCTCCCCCCGGGGATCACAGTTCACAGCCAGGGCCTGTGCGTGATCTGATCCGGCTGTCTGCCAGGTTTCCCTAGAAACCGGAGGGTCAGGCTCTGTCCACAGAACTCCCGAGCTGGACAGGAGGCAGCAGTGCTGGACCCCGAAGGATAGCATTGCCTGTGGGGGAAGCGTGGGGCTCAGAGGCTGGAGAAGGGGCACAGGTAGGGTTAATAAGTGTAAGTAAGGATGTTGACAACAAGAAAGCAAGAGATGCATGCAAGCTGTTTTAGGTTTTCAAGAAGGGACAGGGAATTCCCTGGCAGTCCTGTGGTTAGGACTCCACGCTGCCACTGCTGAGGACCTGGGTTCGATCCCTGGTGGGGGAACTGAGATCCCACAAGCCATGCGGCGTGGCCAAAAAAAAAAAGTCATAAACATATAAACATAGTGGCTTTATTGCTCTAAAAATCAGACACGCTTATTATTTTAAAATTCGAGAAATGCAGACAGGTACTACAAAGATGTGCAAAATATTCGAAATCCCATCTGCTCATGTTTTGGGTGGTACTAGGCTGTCACTCGAAGCCAGTCCGGGCCTTAAATCAGGCAGACATAGAAGGCGGTGGGTTTCCGTCGACCGTGCTGTCAGTTAATAGAATCTAGTCCGTCATTCCGGGTGAGAGGTACTCAGGGTTCCCGATTTGAGTGATTTTACCATGCTTAAATAGACTACGGATGTCTGCAGCCCCCGGACGACACATCTGTCTGATGCTAGAGTCCCCCTCCCCTATCACAGCACCCTAACTACAGACATGGGAGTGGACAGGGTGGTCCTGAGGTTCCTGCCTCCAGGCTTTCCTGGCGGGTCTCTGAGGACTGCCCTGTCCCTACCCTCATCCTTCCTCATCCTCAGGCGCAGTAACAGCATCTCCAAGTCCCCTGGCCCCAGCTCCCCAAAGGAGCCCCTCCTGCTCAGCCGTGATATCAGCCGCTCAGAATCCCTCCGCTGTTCCAGCAGCTACTCGCAGCAGATTTTCCGGCCGTGTGACCTGATCCACGGGGAGGTCCTGGGGAAGGGCTTCTTTGGGCAGGCCATCAAGGTGAGCACAGCTGCACTGCCCCTCTGCCCCCCAGCCCTCTCACCTTCTTGTGGGGATTCCTCATCACGTGGCCTCCCCGACGCCCTGCAGGACACCAGGCCTCCCTCCTGGCTGGAGGTGTTGGTGTGAGGGCTGCACCCCTGTCCTCCCAGGCCACCTAAGGGCAGCACTGCTGTTGAAGTGAGCTCGGTGGACCTGGAGCCCCGGGGTGGGGACGAGCTAGCTCTTGGCCCTCCCGCCTCCAGTCAGTGGGTGTTTTTAGGTGCCCAGAGGCCTCAGTGCTGGGAGTGGCTCCTGCCTCCCTGCTGAACAGTCTTGGGGACTAACCTCTCTCTCTTTCTCTCCTCCTCCTCCTCCTCTGCTGAGAGCTGGGAGGGGGGGTCAGGTAAGCCATGTGTCTCAGCCTTTGGGGCAGTGGGGCTGGGGAGCTCACTCCCGACCCACCCAGCTCCCTGGTGCATGTCTGTGGCACTGACCCTCCTGCCCCCAGACTCCTGTTCCCCCAAGGGCCACGCTCCTGCGTCAGATGACCAGAGCCCCCGCTTGGCTTGCCAGCATCCCCCCCGCCTCCTCCCACACATCCCTGTTCTGGATTCTCGCCTCTCCTCTGTGCATGCCCAGCTCTCCAGGGAGGAGGGCATGTTCCCCTCCGAGTCCCCGGGGGCCCGTGCTGTGTGTTCCGCACATGAGCTCTGTCAGTCTGATCTGGCCAGTTAGTTCAGTATGTCCTCCAGGGGAGATGGGATGGCGAGTTACATAGATTTTCACACAGTTCCCCAGAATCGCCTCTGGTCTCCGCACCAACAACAGTCACCCTCCTTTTAGGTGACACACAAAGCCACAGGCAAAGTGATGGTCATGAAGGAGTTGATTCGGTGTGACGAGGAGACACAGAAGACTTTTCTGACTGAGGTAAGAAGGGGTAGGGCTGGGAGTTTGGTGTCACTGTTGGAAGTTGTTACTAAATAATGATTTCAGTCCTGGGTCTCGGCACCAACAGGAGAAAAAAAAAGATTTCAAGAGGAAGCTTAGTTTGGAGTCACTTTCTTAAGGCAGGAAAGATCACTAGAGGAAAGTCCCTGCCCCCTGTTGGTTCCAAGGTGCTCGTGGAGTATGGGGTGATGGATGTGAACACAGACCAGTTCAGTGCAGCTCGACGCTGTGACGCCACCTGAGTGCCCTGCGGGGGCGCCTGGCACCTCAAGTGTTGACAGAGTTCTCCCCACCTCTCCCCGTGCATTGCTCCGCTGGGTGCTGCCCTCCATGGTGAGGCTTCGCTCTTGGGCCCTCCCACCTACAGTTCCCCCGATGCAGCTCCTAGAAAGGCAGGGTCCGCAGGGTGAGGCCTGGGCGGGCATCCCCATCTCCTCCCCATCACGTGAGATAGGAGGTGGGAGATGCAGGTTGCATCTGTCAGGTGAGGAAGAAATCACCTGGCCTCCCCTCCCACAGGTGAAGGTGATGCGCAGCCTAGACCACCCCAACGTGCTCAAGTTCATTGGTGTGCTGTATAAGGACAAGAAGCTGAACCTGCTGACGGAGTACATCGAGGGGGGCACACTGAAGGACTTCCTGCGCAGCGTGGTGAGCACACCACCCCAAGTCCCCGAGAGCCTTGGTGGGTTGTCAGTGGGAGACACGTGTCACCACTACTCTGGAACCATTATGGCCAGAGAGGCTCACTGCTTTGCCTGCAGAGGGCCATGCTGGGCAGAACTGGGTACAGGCAGGGAGGGTTTGCTGGCAGGTCATGTTGACCCAGGGGGCCTGGACCACAAGTAGAACAAGGCTCAGTAGCGTCTGATGGGCGTTCCTCCATCTTGCAGGACCCGTTCCCCTGGCAACAGAAGGTCAGGTTTGCCAAAGGCATCGCCTCTGGAATGGTGAGTCCTGCCAAGAGCCCTGCCAGCAGAGCCGGGGGTATTGGGAGTGGGGGGTTGGGGGAGGTTCAGGGATTGCAGGCAGGCCCTAGAAGGCAGAGACCCTGTCCTGGGCAGCCTGCGTGGGCTGGGTCCTTCAGCATCTGTTCATTGAGCTTCTCTCTGTGCCCGTGAAATTGCCCCCAGCTGGCTGTTCTCAGCTCCCAGCCCTACTCTCAGAATTCCAAATCTTCAAGGGCCAACAGGGCATGGGCAAGGCGAACTGGAGAGGCACACTAGCATGAGATGGCCTTTCCCTGCTGTCGTATGGGCGTCCAGGTGCTGAGGGCCCTTGGAGCAAGCTGACAACCTCACTGCCCAGGAAATCAGAGAAATGGGACTTGTGTTTTAGTTGAGCCTTGAAGGCTGGGTCAGAATTGAATGAAAGTTCCTCTCGGCAGAGAGGCCCCAAGGTGGGGGTGATGAGAGCAGCAAACACCTGGGAGGAGAGAAGAGGACATAGTCTGTTTTATCTGGGAAAGAATGATGCCAGTCATAGTGATGGGGACAGTGACAACTGCCACGTGCTTTCTCCAAGCTGGGCACTGAGCTGGGGGACTAGTACTCCTCACGACAACCCTGGTTCCAGATGAGAAGCTGAGCTACACAGGGACAGAGCTAGGAGCTTGGGCCAGTCGGTCTGACCCCCAAGCCTGAGGTTTTAATCCCTGCTTCTCTATGCGGGGTCCATGAAGACAGTATTAGACGGGGGCAGACGTTAAGATCCCTGCATTTAACTCCATTTAGGAAACCAAGAAGACACATATAAAAGATTTTTAAATAAGAAAGTTTGGTGACCAGAGCTGTGCTACTTTGAAGATAACTCTGGTGTGGTCAGTAGGTTGGCAGGGAGTTGGGAGAACTCGGGGCAGGGAGACCTGGGTTGGGGGTCATGAAACATTTCAGGTTTCCGAATTATGGTGGGGCTGTGGGGCTAGGAGACTGGGAGGCACGGTGGAGTCAGAATGGCGACTGGTTGGCAGTGAGTGAACAGGGGTGGGGGGAGGAGGGGTTGGGGTGCCTTGAGGTGCCTAAAAGAATGGTGGTGTCTTTTATCAGACTGGGGGTGGAATGATGGTCGGGAAACTGGTTTGGGAAGAGCTAGGATAGGTGTCTGCTGAGGCTGCTGTGCGGGTGGTTCGTGGGGGTCAGCAGTGAAGAGAAGGTGCTTTGAGAGGGGCTGACATTGAGGAGGCCAGAAGGAAAAGGCAGGCGTCTCGGGGGCAGGCGGCACAGGAGAGGCGTGGGCAGCCTCGGAGGAAGGGTGGCAGGCAGGTCAGGAAGAGCTCCCTGGATGTGTGAGCAGCTCCAGGAGCCCAGGGGATGGAAGCAGCGCTGCAGGGGCTGCGGAGGAGGGTGGCGCCTTCCACTCTTGCCGGGGAAGGGAAGGGAAGGAAAAGGAAGTGGCTCCAGGGTGACAAGAGCCTGGAGGGGGGAAATAGCAAACAGAGACTAGCATGGAAACATTTGGGTAGGAAGAGGGAGAGGTCAGAGTGAGAGTGCCAAGATAAAGATGTGGTGCATGCGTACAGTGGAACATTACTCAGCCATAAAAAAAGGATGACATAATGCCATTTGCAGCAACATGGATAGACTTAGAGATTGTCATAGTGAAGTAAGTCAGACACAGAAAGACAAATGTCATATGATATCACTTATATGTGGAGTCTGAAAAAAAAGGGTACACAATGAACTTATTTACAAAATAGAAGTAGAGTCATGGATGTAGAAAATAAACTTACGGTTACTAGGGGATGAGGGAGGAAGGGATAAATTGGGAGATTGGGACTGACATATACACACTACTATGTATAAAATGGATAACTAATAAGGACTGACTACAGCACAGGGAACTCCACTCAGTACTCTGCAATGGCCTATATGGGAAAAGAATCTTTAAAAAAAGAGTGAATATATGTATATATATAACTGATTCACTTTGCAAACACAACATTGTAAATCAACTGTGTTCCAAAAAAAATTAAATTTTTAAGAAAAAGTGAGAATGTGGACTCCTGACCGCTAGACCACAGGGAGCATCTCAGTGTGGACAGAGAGCAAGGAGGGTGCCAAGTCTCAGGCGAGGGGGATGTCGGGAGCACAGAGCCAGCTGGGCCAGGAGGAGGCCACTTGCCCTCTCACAGCAGGAAGGATCCAGGGTGGCTGAAGCCAGAGACTGGGGTGAGGGTGGGGGTGTGGGGGGCAGGAGCAGTACACCCAGCTGGGGGATCTAAGTAAAAGGGACAGAGGGGATGGGGACTTGCAAGGGCCAGGGCCCAGTGGAGTCGGAGACTTGAGGAGAGAGCAGCGGCTGGGCTGGGGTCTGTGAACAGAGGGTGGGCAGGAGAGGGCAGCAGGGAAACGGGAAGCCCAGGCAGCCTTTGGCTTTCCAGTGGTGTTGGGACAGGGGAGTGTGGGTGGGGATGGCCAGGGAGAAGAGCGGGTTCTGTGACAACCCAGTTTCGGAGTCCACGTGTGGTTGATTGACTCGCCATTGGCCTCAGCTCATACTTCTGTTCCAGGCCTATTTGCATTCCATGTGTATCATCCACCGGGATCTGAACTCGCACAACTGCCTCATCAAGCTGGTATGTCCCACTGCTTTGGGCCTCCCCAGGGTGGCCCTCCAGGCCTCCTTGTCACCAGCAAGACTCACTGTCCCCTGTTGCTTTAGACCAGAGATACCACCTAGGGCTCCTGTCCTGCTCCCCCACTCCCTCCAATGCCGTGACACGTGCAGACGCATCCCACCTCCTCCTAGCAGCAGCCTTTGAAATCCTTTGGTTGGAAGGGACTTGAGAAGTTCCTTAACTGTATACAGAGCCCTGTCGCTTTTCCTGGTTTTGCCCCGTGATGGTAAAAGCAACTCACCGAGGACCCCATTTTACAGCTGTGGCACCTGGAGCCTCAGCCTGGGCCACAGAGCTAATAAGTTCACAGCAACTGGTTTGGGGCTAGCCTCCCTCCCCCTGGCCGGTCAGCCCTGGTTGTTACAGTGTTCCTCCTCCTGTTGACTTGCAGTGTGGCTTCCTGGGTGTCCACTCACTGGCCCTGGCTCTGCCCTCTGGGCTTGCACTCAACAGGCTTAATCCCTTTTCCACATGACTGCCTTGTAGCTATTTGAAGAGCTTATCTCCTCCACATCCCCCTGCCAAATGCCTCCACCTTGTCTTTTTCTGTCTTATCCTGGTTCTAGCCATGGCCTTAAATCTTTCTGGGAACAAGGCAGGATGAGAAAAAAAACAAAACAAAAGAAGTCCTCTGTCCTGCCTCTGAGTTCCACTCTCCAGGGCCCAGAGCCATACCCCTCCAGGCTCCAGGGCCTCCGCTGAGAACACCCCCGGGCCTGGGGGCTCTGCTGTGTGTAGAGAGCAGAGACCCTGAGAAAACAAACACTGAGCCCTGTTCACTGAGATGCCCCTTTGCTACACTCCTTTTCTCCCCTTCTCAGTGGCTTCTCTTGGGAATGTCCCCACCAAGTCCTGACCTGGTCCTTGTCCTCCCAGGACAAGACTGTGGTGGTGGCAGACTTTGGGCTGTCACGGCTCATAGTCGAGGAGAGGAAGAAGCCCCCAGTGGAGAAGGCCACCGCCAAGAAGCGTACCCTGCGCAAGAGTGACCGCAAGAAGCGCTACACAGTGGTGGGAAACCCCTACTGGATGGCCCCTGAGATGCTGAACGGTGAGTCCTGATGCCCCAGAGGGGAGGTGAGGCCGCATCTCACCTGGGGGCTCCAGGGGAGGCCTGGGAAGTATAAGGCCAGGTACCCGGAGCTGAGGGCTGGAAGGTTTTTATCCCCTGCCAGACAGGACCTCGTAAACTCCTCTCTCCCTGAGCTTAGGCCTGCAAGCTGGCCGGTGCCCCATCCTGGGCCCACGCTGAGGTCTGACTGTGGCTTTTGTGCCCCAAGGGTAGCTGAGAGCTTAGACTGTTTATTGCCTTTTCTTCTCTCTCTGTGCCGAGAACCGAAGTGTGGCGCCCTCTCGTGGACAATGCTCAAACCAGCCAGAGATGCTGGCTGGGATTCTTGAACCTCACAAGGCTGTGAGGCCTTAGAAACAATCCGATACAACCCTTTCTGGAGTCTGCAGCCCAGAGAGGTTCAGGACTTTGCCTGGGAGCACACAGCAGGCAGTGTCAGAGTCCAGATGAACCCCGGTCCAGTTCTCCCTCACTGTTCCATGCAGTTTCACCCTGGGCAGTGTTGTTTCTCTCCAAGGCAGCCCACCCAGGACTGCCTGAGGAAAGGTGATTTTCAGATGACACCTGTCCAGGGCAGCCTCCGGGGCATCCCCACAGAACCTCTTCTAGCCCTGGTTCTTGGCTGTGGCCTGGCCTGGCCCTAGACTCAGTGCAGAGCAGAGAAGGGACAAACCTAACAGCCTGCTCTCCCGTGTTCCCCAAGGAAAGAGCTACGACGAGACGGTGGATGTCTTCTCTTTTGGAATCGTCCTCTGTGAGGTGAGCTCCGGCCTCAGGCCTAGCAGCTCGGCCCCCAGGTCAGAACTAGAGCTCCTTCTCCTAAGATGAGTGGTTGGCCATCAAATCAACACGAGTGGAGTGTTGTGTAGTTTATCAGAGGTCTTTTGACACCTTCAGGTGTCACTGGTGCCATGAGAAGGATTGGGCGGAGTTTCTTCAGGTGAGGAAACCGAGGCTCAAAAGGGGCAGTGGCTTACTCTCCGTCAGTAGGGGGCGGGCGGGACGTGGGACTCCACCAGGAAGGGGAGGGGTTGTCCTTCTAGCTCTTGGGCCAGATGCAGCCTTTTCCCCCGTGCCCCTTCCCCAGGCCATCGTGCTACCCGCACCTTCAGCCCAACAAGGAGAAGCAGCCGCTCCAGGAAGCGCCAGCCCATGTGGCACAGCGCTGGGCTCTGGGTGCAGAGTGAGTCATGGAAAGAGTCCTGCCCTCAGGAGCTCAGCTCGGTCTGTCCTGAAGCACTGAGTCGGGCGCATACATCCAAAGGCTTCTGTGCTTCCCGCAGAGTGAGCGGTGGTAGAAGATAGACGAGGGATGGTTGGAATAATGAAGGAAGGTTTTTAAAAACATTGTCCTAACAGAGGTCAGTTGAACCTCTGCTGTGTACTGGGCTGGCGCCAAGGGGTCTCAGGCATGAATCAGACCTAGCGCCTCCCTTCTCAGGGCCTGAAGTCCGGCAGGGGACACAGGCAGAAGGAGACACAGCAGGGCAGAGTGGGGTATGTGGAAGCTGCCCCTCCAGAGGCCAGTTGGGAATATTGTACTTCTGCTGCAGGGAGGCCTCTTTCAAACCCGCCTCAGTGACCAGACTCTCAGGCAAGAGACAAGTCTGGATTGGAGAGATGGGAAAAGGGGGCAGCCCTCTAAGCTCGGTTTTTACCTCCCTTTCCTGACCATCCATCCTGTCCTGTCCGCACACCAGCATCCCCCTCCCCCTGCCACCTGGCTGCACCGCAGCAGCCCATTCCTGACCACCATCTTCCCACCCACAGATCATCGGGCAGGTGTATGCAGATCCTGATTGCCTGCCCCGAACACTGGACTTCGGCCTCAACGTGAAGCTCTTCTGGGAGAAGTTTGTCCCCACAGACTGCCCCCCAGCCTTCTTCCCCCTGGCCGCCATCTGCTGCAGACTGGAGCCCGAGAGCAGGTTGGAGTCTGCTCCTGTCCCCCAACCACATGGTCCTGGGATGCTTGCCCCAGCCCTCAGCCATCCCCAAGCCCTTCCCAGGCACAGGAGTGGCAAAAGCCTTGAGCTCGAGGATGGCTGTGGACCATCGAAGCCACCTGACAACCCTGACATGCCAGTCAGCAGAGGGAGACGAGGGTATCGTAGCAAATGACCCGGATGTAACCCAGAAACAGCCATTAAAAGAAACTTTTAACAGCAGGAAATTCACCCAAACCTATACTATATGAACAGAATAAGTGTCTCCATATTTCCATATTCCTGTGTCCATGTCCAAACACACACTTGTTTATATCTCAAATAGAGAAAAGTTGTACATTTTGCTCTGCATTTTGTCACTCCCGTCTTCCAGATTATCATTTTTGCCTACTACGTGAAGTTCACTAGGAGACTATATGAACATATAACATATATCACGTAGATGTTCAGGCTTTCCCAGTTTCTCCTTACAGTAGGTACTGCTACAGTGAGCATCTTTATGCATTTAGCCCATTTTTTCCTTAAAGAAATCTTTTTAAAATTACTCTTATTCTTCTCAGGTTATAACCTTTCTTATTACCAAAGTTACCCTGGGTCTTTTCAGGTCTGTGTATTAGAAAACTAGAATCTTTATGCTTCTGCTATCAAAAATTATGTTTCTTTTAAAAAAACTCAAACATTACCAAAACATACAGCACAGGAAGTGGACATTTTCTATAATCTAAGCAGTACTCCCCACTCCCCAACTCCATCCCCCCAAAATAACGAGTTGGCGCATAAGCTTTATTTGTAAATGATTTCCGAAGGTCCCCTTTAAAATTGGAATTTGCTGGTGGGAGGCTCTGAATCTTGTTCCTTCATGAGCTAAAGGACCGAAATCCTTCAGTAATACCAGAACAAAAGCATGAGGAGAAAACGTAAAGCCACACAATACTTGTTTGCTAATATCCCTTCTCAGTCATGCTAAATGTCTGTCTTTAATTCATTCAGACAATATTCCTGAGTGCCTCCATGTGCGAGACGCTGCGCTCATAAGCTCTGGGATGCTGCAGTGAACAAAACCAAGGGGAAGCGATCGACACTAGCTATGACCAGCTGTGTTGAGTGTGAGCAAGTGACAGATGCTATGGAGAAAGGAGTCAGGCCAAGGAAAGAGGGTTGCTTAGGGTGCAAGTTATAATTTTTGACACAGTGATCAGAGTAGGCCTTGCCAAGAAGGTGCCAGGATGTTTAAGCAAAATCAAGGAGGAGGTGGGGGAGTAAGCCTGAGGTGTTGGGTTCCAGGGCACTAGGAGCCGGGCATTGGCTTTCTCCTCGGGAAGAGCTGCTGTGTCCATGAAATGCCCCTCCCAGGCAGATCCTTTACTGTGGAAACAGTCTGAGGACTGGGAAGGATCTTTTAAAGAGCACTTAGTCCAGTGCCACCTGTGATGATTGCATTCTTGTTTTTTTTTTGTTTTTTTTTAAGTTTTTTTTTTTTTTGATAAGGACCATTTTTAAAGCCTTCACTGAATTTGTTACAATATTACTTCTGTTCTGTGTTTTGGCCTTTTGGCTGCAAGGCATTGTGGGATCTTAGTTCCCCAAAAATGGATTGAACCTGCACTGGAAGGTGAAGTCCCATCCACTGGATTGCCAGGAAAGTCTCTGGACTTTCTTTTTTTGAGCTGCCCCCTCGAGCCAGACCAGCCTTCTCCCAGTGTTATTACCTCTCATCTTTATAGCAACCTATGCAGTTACATAACCCGTTTCCTACAGAGGTACACCAAGGTTAAGGGGCTTGCCCGAGGTCAGACACCCAGGAGGTGGTGGAGCTGCAGGCCTGCGTGCCTTCTATGCCACCTCATTGCTTATGTGCCCCCACCCCCCCGACCACCATATCTCACCAGCCTCCAACTCCTTTTCTTTCTAGACCGGCATTCTCCAAACTGGAGGACTCCTTTGAGGCCCTCTCCCTGTACCTGGGGGAGCTGGGCATCCCGCTGCCTGCAGAGCTGGAGGAGCTGGACCACACTGTGAGCGTGCAATATGGCCTGACCCGGGACTCGCCCCCCTAGCCCTGGCCCACCCCCCTGCGGGGGGGCGTTCCACAGCAGCACTGCCCCCTCTGCGCCTCATCCCTGCTGTGGGCAGGGCCGTCCGGGCTTCCTGTGGATTGGCAGCTTGCATAGAAGCAGAACCGGCCATCCCTACTACCTCCCCAGGAGGCGAGCGGGCGCGGCACCAGGGAAACCATCTCCACAGGTTCTAGGGCCTGGTTATTGTCTATAAATCCAATACTCGCCTGAAAGCTGTGAAGAAGAAAACAAACAAAACAAGCCTGGTCCCCCTGCCAGGAGGAATCTGCTACTTGTGACCACTTGGGAACTCCCTGGCAGTGGATTCCGGGAGGCTCTTGCTTACACTAGTCCTCACGACTGGGACCTGCTGGGCAGGATCCCAGGCGCACCTGCCTGTGGGTTCTGAAGCCTCTGGTCCAGCTGGTGCAGGAGGACTCCTTGTGGGAGTGTGGTGGAGAGAGCGGCCATCCGAGGATGTGAAGTGACAGTGGTGCTAGCCCCTTCCACGCCACGTCCCGCCCTCCCCGGGCAGGGTCAGGGGAGCAGGTTTTGAAGTGTCTCTTAGTCGGTGTGTGGTGGGTCAAGCGAGGCGTCAGGGGAAGGGCTGGTTTCTGTTCACCTCCCGGGCCCGGGGGCCACATCGGCTCAAGGGGGAGCTTCCCCCCGTGTTCTCAAACTGAGCTGCTGGAGACTGGCTGGGAACTCCTGGGAACGTCCTTTCTGCCTGCAACAAGCCGTCAAGAGGCTGGGCTGGAAGGATGAGGCCCTGCCCGCTAGAAAGCCCTAGTATCCTGGCTGCTGTCACTCACACCCTGGTGGGCACCTCAGTCAGGAGCCTGGGATTTTGCTTAGGTGGGTCCTGAAGAATAGTGTGGCTGGTCACAGGCCCAGCGTGTGGGACGGGGCTGGGAATCCCCGCAGGCTCCCGGCCCTGTCCTCCTGGCAGCTGCTGCTCACCCCTCGCTGGGCCTGATCCAGGCAGCAACTTGGGTGGCAAGAGGTGGTGGCAGAGTCCAGGGCGGAGGTGCTGGGGGACAGCTCCCCAAGCCAGGCTCTCTGCCTTCTACCTCCCTTGTTGGCAGGCCCAGCTCACGAGCTCCTGGCCCCAGCCTCCTGAGCCACAGCTGTGGGCGCTGAAAAGCCCGGGGGGCACCCTTCACCCTGGCTTCCGGAGCTGGTGGGGGTTCTTGAACATAAGTAGATTTGCCTCCCCATAAGTGTGACCTTGCACCATATTTAACAAATTAGGAGTGGGTTTGGGATCCTACTGCAATGTGTGGTAGTTGTATTGGGGGTGGGGGGAGGAGGCGGGTGGGAGTGATGCAGGAGCACGGTTGCTGTTCAGACTGTCTTGTTGTCGTACCTGTGGGGTGATATGTGAAATGCTGTACATAGACTTGATGAGTTGCGGGACTGGATGTCACCTCTGGCCAGAGTTTCCTTGCTGTCTAGACCATACTTAGGTGTGGAGTGTGCAGGTTCGTTCTAGGGTCGAGCCCTGGGTTCCCAGCAGCAGCAAGGCCGGCACTGTGTGGCTGGCAGTGCCTCAGCGGTCCCTGCAAGTGTGGGGGTGGTGGGCCCAAGGCGGGCCATCGAGCAGACCAAATAAATTAAGCAGTTAACATAACTGATGACGCGGAGAGTGAGAAACTGACTTGCGGCCTGGTTCAGGGAGATGCACGTGGAGGGTGTGCTGGCCACTTTGAGGCCCCGGCCACATGACCGCACGGCAGGGACTTCTCGTGCCCCCCAGCTCTGATCCCCCTCCTTACACAGACACCAGCCTGCTCCAGAGAACATGCACGACCCACCCAAGGCAGCCCCAGCCTTGCGGCAGGTCTGACTCCCTCCTCCCGGCTGAGTCATTCCTTCTGGGCCATACACTCCTGTCCTCTGACATCCGTGCACGCCCACAGCCGGGCCATCCTGGAGTCCTCTCTGCAGGGCTGGGTGCCACCTTCATGATGGGAAAAAATGCATGCAAGTCACCCCCACCCTTGGTGTTTCCCTGCAAGTCCTCGAGGGGAGACCTGTTTCTTGCTTCCACACGCCGGGACTGTCGTGGAGGGTGACAGTTGGGCAGGAAGATGTGATCTGGTTTATGGGATCCTGGGCACCATAGGTGTCCACATACCCAAAGGTGAGTCCAACTGAAGGGCAGGATCTGGTTCCTGGAAAAACTGATACTCTAGGGTGCCCCTTGATTCTAGAAGTATAGAGCAGTGTCTGGGTATGGGCAGAGGTCACCCTGAGTGTTTCTAGAGGCTGAGAACCTACTGCGAAATCCCTGCTAAAATGCCCAACAAACTTCTGTCGGTAGCTGCTTCTGGAGCCCGAGGAGTCACCCCCGCAGGGACCTTTCTCAGCCCAGAGCTGCTCCTGGGAGCCTGGGGACGCACCCCACTCTGCACATCCATCCCTCCTTCAGCTGCTGCAGCACCACCCCCGTGACCCCCGTCTCCAGCTCCTGCCAGGGGCTGCCTGGATGTTTAACTACCTCCACCTCAGAAAGAATGCTGAGGGGGAAAGGGTGTGCAGTGACTGGCCACCCTTTGGGACACCGCACACCCTCTTTCCTGCATCTTCAACCTGAAAGGCTCCTAGTGATGACAACGGAAACGCGGAGGCTGCAGTTACCAACCATCCAGCTGCTGCCACCTCCCAGGTGCAGGGCCAGAGTGAAGGACGCAGAGCCAGAGCTCACCATGCGGGTGTGGACAAGGTAACCAAAAACTTCCCAGCTTTTGAGAGGAGTGTCCTGATACCCCACAAAAACTTGGCAATATGGAGGTTTTTTTTTTTTTTTAATTTATTTATATAAGTCAAATGCAGAGCAATTTCCTGCATTTTATATGCAGGTGTCAGAATGAGGTATATAAAACACGTACACAGAGAAACGCTTTTATAGAAAAGTAGAAACCAGTAATGTTTTCTTCTGCATCACTACCAAAAAGGGACCCCCCCCCCCCCATCCCCAAGGCCTCAGCAAATCACTTCCGGGAGCAGCCTGTCAGAGAGACCAGGCCCCACTAACCCCGCTCTCCACGTGGGGCAGGGGCAGGGCTTTGGGAAGGAAGCTCTGTGGATGGGAAGCAGTGCTAAGGCCTATGAGGGTGACATCAGGGTCTTGGGGCTGGCCATGCCGGTAGCTTCCTCTACGACCCTGAGCATCACTTTCCCCTTCTGGCTCCTCTGTCCAAAAGGCTTCAGGAACTCTAAAGTCCCTTCCAGTGGTTCTGTGATTGTTTTACAAGTTAAGGGTTATGACCCTCACCCTACTGCCCCGCAGGAAGTGCTGACCTGCAGGCCAAAGAGCTCCCTGCAGATTCGGGCGGTGGCAGGGGCCAGCCCTGAGCCCTCCATCACCCTGCCTCCGAGTGGGTCTCCAGGTTAACCTCTTAAGCAGCTCACAAGGCCCCACCCACAGTGTCATTCCCGTAGGTCAGCTGCTGTTTCACCCCTGAAGGATGAAGAGAGGTCACTGTCCACCCTGAAGAGAGACCATCTGGGGCACCCAAGGCCCACTCGGGTCCTGTGGCCTGAGGCCGCTGCAGATCCTTCTCTACCCTCTTCCTAAGTGGAATGTTCAGTGCGAGTCTTCCCTTCCTTTCCTTTCAAAATAGGAAGAGTCCCTGGGCCCGGACTCGGCCCACGGTTGTAAAGGCACATCACTGCCAGCAGCCCCCTCCCTAGCCTGTTCTCAACCCACAGTTCTGACTTTCCTACAGACTCATTTTCATTTCTCAGAGGTCAGTCGGGAATTGCATCCCAAATATTTAAAAAACTAAATATATTTTTTAAGTGTTGCCTCTGGACCTACGTGACCTGCGCTGTGAATAACAGTGTGCGCCACTCAAGCCCACGGAGAACACACGGGAAGGTGGAGGCTGAGGCCATCCTGGACGATAAAGCACAGAGGAGCCAGGGGAGCTCCTATCCGCCCCTGGTTCAGTTCTGGGGCACAGGAAGCCCCCGTCAGCAGCACTGCTGCAGGGGCGACCGCTGTCTCCATCCACAGGCAAAATCCTGCTCCATGGGACAGAGAAAGAGCATTGGCAGGACCCTACCCAGCCTCACTCTCAGCTCACAGTGCCACCTGCTTCTCTCTTAGGATTCACCAAAAACAAATTTTAAAAAAAGTAGGGAGTTTTAACCACAACAAAAAGTGTAGATCCTCCCAGCTGTAGGGGGGTAGGTGGTCCTGCACCACTGTCTGCATGGGCTGCTCCCCATCGTGGGGGGCTCAGGCACCTGGAGTGCCCGCCTGGCCCATGAGGGGAGCACTGCCCTCCTGAAGGTCAACTGGAGTCTGGCTGGCGTGGACCACGACAGTCTTCTCATCCACGATCTCACAGGTGGGGTTGGTGAAGGCAGACAAGGGAAGGGTGATTCGCTGCATCTCCCTCTCACACGCCTTCTGCTCACGCTGCTCCTTCAGGTCCTTGCCCCTGGAAGGAGAGAGGGGCGTTCAGGTTGTGCCTCCCGCACGGCTCTGCTCATCAGGTGGCATCTTGAGGCCCGGCAGGGGCTGGCCACGGTCACAGCCAGTCAGTGGCTCATGGCCTAGATTTCTGTTCTGACAGACCGCCTTCACTCAGCAGGGAGCCCCTAAGCCTCACCTGCATGCAACTCACACAGCTGCATTGGGGCTCAGTGAAGATACTGTGGGGGAAAGAGACTCTTAAAGCAAGATGGAGTTTTGCTTTTTCAGCCCAATGTGCCATGAGACCCAGAGAATTCTCAGCCCTTACTCATAAAGCTGTCAAGAAAATTAACCTGACCATCCTGTTCTGAGATGTCTTATCCAAAAGTCCTGGAAGGTGGGAGCCCTGGCTAGAAACAGTGACCATCCCCTGTACATGCAGGGGGCAAAAAGGACTCTGAGGGCCGCTCAGGTTAATGGGAAACAAGGAGACAGTGACCATGGGACCCCTGAGTTTTCACATGCCTTCCAATTCTTGTGGTGCTCAGTGACCCAATCAGGCCGTGGTGTTGCCCCATTTCACTCAAAGTGCTCGCTCCATGCTAAAGGCTTTACATGCATTATCTCACTGCATTCTGAACGCTAACAATTAGGTCTCATTCATTTTATAGATGAGGAATTAAGTCCAGAGAAGTTGAATTCTCCAAATGACATGGCGGGCTCCAACCCAAGTCTGTTGGACTCTGGCTGATGCTCAAGAGAAGTTCTGACCTGATCAGTGTCACCCCCAAAGAAGTGGCAGGGCAGGGACTCACACCCCCAGTCTTCTGGCTGTACATGTAGGGCCTGCCCCACTGGACCTGGCTACCCCCACTGCATGCCAAAGGGCTTGGTGTGTGCCTCGCACACTGCACACCAGAACTAGCACCCAGCGCCCAGGTCAGCCTCCTCTGACACAACAACTAGACGCATGGGCTCAGCTGTCAGAGGAAATCTTCCCAGAAGGAGCCTACCCCAGAGGCCTTGAAACAAGCAGCTGATGGATAACCTGGTGCAGCAAACTGCACCTGAATTTGGCCTGTTTCAGACTCCCCGGGGAGAAGGCCGAGATCAGACGGATTACACAGCTATCACCCTGTGAGGTGCAATGACAGAAGTTTCCAGACTGGAGAAGAACACTGAGAAACCAGGGGCCGGAGGGGGAAGGGCTGACACAGGTGCTTCAAAACTGCCTTTCAAGCAACCAGTTCTCTGTACTTGGACCAGCACAGCCTTGGCTGTGTGACACTTGACCTCGGGGAGCCTTGGTTTCCTCATCTGTGAAATGGGGATATCTGCCCCCAAATAAGATAATAAATGGGAAAGCATTTTGAAAACAGTGGAACTGCTGTAAAACTCAGGAGGCTGTTATGATTTGCCCTGAATATGACTTGACTCACTAAGCAATGTTATCTTAATCTGGGTTCCCAGGGAAACTCTCCTACTGACCAGCCAAGGCAAGTACTGTTTATGTGACCTCAGCCACTCCCCTCCTCTCTGGGCCTTTCATCATCTGTAAAACAGGGAGTTGGACCTGATAACCTCCGCGGCCCCTAGCATTCTGTAAGATCCTGCGCCTGACATGTGCCCTGACTCCCTATTTCTCACTATAAGGTCACAGAAGTCAAACCGGTGAGCTCATCTCCCTGACTCACCCTGGGTGGCCCAGTTTCTGAATGTGTGAGCCTGCAGCTCCCACCCATCCGCATCAGGCTCTGTACTGGATGCCACCAACCCCTGCAGCAGAGGAACTCCCAGAGCGCACGGAGGGGCCACAGAGGGCCAAGGGGACAGGGCTGTCTGGACCAAGTGCATCTCCACTCAGAGCCTGGGATTCACTTTGCCCCTGGGTCCTGCTCATCAGTTACAGCTGCTGCCACATCGAAGAAAACACCTACCTCTGTAATCAAAAACAAAAAGCTAGACTCTCCAAGTCTGCCCATGTAGGGAGAAACTTGGAAGGTCTGGGTTTCATTTTATTAAGGGAGCCCCCAAGCCAGCAGAAGACCAGAAGGCCATTTACACAAGAAAGAGCATGTGCCAGGAGTCTTGGGCCTGAATTTGAAAATCTATGGGGCTGGAAGAAGAGCGAAAGCAGGAACTCATGCTTCCTGAGGACCCACTAGGGTGTCAGGAAATGGCCTTCCCATCATCCAGCATGAGAAGAGCTACCTATGCACCTACTGGATGCCATGCACTTTATACATGTACCATCTTTGTTCAGTTTCCACCCAACTTTACAAACCGCAAATATCATCCACATTTTAGAGATGAAGAAACTGAGGCTTTGGGGTCTGACTCCAGAGCCCAGCTTTCTCAGCTACCTCCCTTACCTAGCCTCTGGCTGTGGTCAGCCGAGCTGTTGATAACAGTCAGGCTGCATCATACCCAAGTCTTCAGTGGGAAAGAAAATCACTTTGGATTAACAGGCAGAGCTGGGCTGGAAGGGCAGTGAGGGTAATGAAGATAAGGAAGGAAGCAGGTGCTGGGACTCACCTGGATGACAGTCTCTTCCATTCAGAAGCCTCAAAACACACCCAGCCCCACGTGCCTCCTGCTAACGGTGCCTGTGAGTCCTGGAGGTGCGGTGGCTGCCCCCAGCCCCTCCTGAGGTCTCAGAGAGGCCACCAGACCTGCTGCCCTGACCATCAGGCGGCTCAGCCCCTTCTCACCACCTCTGGGGGGTGGAGGCAGCCAGGCTGTTGTCTGGCAGCCAAGAAAGAACAAAAGACTTATTCATTGACTGGGCTCCTCTGTGAAGCAGGTAGAGTGGTGTTGACTTACAGTTTTTCCCTTGCCTTTTTATCAGAAAATAAACGCTCCCCCCAGAGCCAGAGCACAGACGCTGCACTCCGGACAGGGAGCGGCAGACTGGCCACCTGAACCTCGTGGCCCAGACAACCTGGACAAAGACCCACCAGGCTGAGCCCCCACCCGCCCCCACCTGCCGCCCTGCCTCCCCTGAGAGGAAGCCTGATGCCTGCCTGCCCCTCCCGGCCAGGGGAGAGCTCCCTCCCGGTAGCTCCACGGCCTTTGTGGGGCAGGGGTGGGGCAGGGCGGTCAGGGCTTGCAGTAATTCTATCCTGACTGCTCCGGGGCCAGAACTGGGAGCTGGGCTGGCCAGAGAGAGCAGGTGTGGAC
The DNA here is from genome assembly GCF_030028045.1 of Hippopotamus amphibius kiboko. Lineage (NCBI taxonomy): Eukaryota > Metazoa > Chordata > Mammalia > Artiodactyla > Hippopotamidae > Hippopotamus > Hippopotamus amphibius. Next base: position 3,553,240 of record NC_080193.1, on the reverse strand, counting down.
AGAGCTGCGGCCTATGTTTGACATCCTCTTGGGGCAGGGGAGGCCAGGTGATTGGAGGCACCCGAGACCATCTTTAGGCAACAGAGTTTCCTTCAAATTATTACTTAACTCTGACCCACTGCTCTTTTCCCAGTCAGCAGCGGTGCTGTGCCACGCTGCTGCTCAGGGCAAGCTCCTCAAGGCAGCGAAGGTTAGGAACACCAACTGCCCAAACTACACTAACTTCATCCTCACAACAAACCTATGTGGCATCTATTAGGATCTCTGTTTCAGAGATGCGAAGGCAGACGCAGAGAGGTTCCATCATTTATTCAAGCAAATGGCAGATTTGGGATTCAAACCCAGGACTGCCTGCAGCCACCACCAGGTAATATTGTCTTCTTTAGGAAACGCTAGAGTTGGAAGGACCATCACTAACCTCCTGCCCCTACACTATTTTACAGATGAGGAAATCAGAGGAGGCAGATGACTTGTCCACTGTCACACCCAGAATTGGTGGCAGTTCCAGAACTCGATTCTGGCTCTGTTGACTTTTAAATGCAGCTATTTTATTTTGGAAGTTTCTATTTCTCCTAGTGTCAAAGCAAACTGGCATGAAGCTCCTGGGCCTCATTGGACTTTTGAGAGCTACTGGCAATCCTCAGACACACCTCACTGGCCGTGTAGCTCGGACACAGAACTTAACCTCTCTAGCTCTCAGCTCCTCACTGTAAAACGGTGTAAAAGTGGTCCTTCTAGTGTGGTCATGAGGCTTGGGCGTGATCGACAGGGAAGGGCATTCAGTGGGGCCTCGCTTATTAAGAAAGCATGCAATAAATGCTGGCAGCTAGAGTGGTTATTTAACCTGATTGTGTCCTGCTGTTTACATGGTAATCTGGGGTGGGTATGGGTGTGTGTGGAGGGAGGATACAGCCCCACTGAACAGACAAGAAACGGAGGTTCAGAGAAGTGGCAGGGCCTGCACTCAGCAGCGCTTTCCAGGACACTGTTCTCTGACTCTGGGGAGAGATGAGGGCTGAGAGCTTGCCTCCAGCCCTCATGCGGTTTCCTGTTGTACCGTCTGTGCTCAGAGCACTTTTGCCAAGGGAAGGGGTGGTCTGGTGGTTAGTGATGGGAAGTCTGGTGACTTGGTGCCTCGCCCTGAGTTTACAAGAAAATAAATACAAGTCCTCGGGAAAGTCTCGTGACAGCCTAGAGGAGCAAATCTAGAAGAAAAAGGCTTGGCTTTCCTCACTGGGCCTGAGAACTGAGCTCGCAATTAAGGACGTTTAGCAGTTAGTTCAAGCACCTGGAGGCCTGGACACTGTCACAAGATTGGAGGCGAGCCAACTGCTGTCCAGTGGCTGAGGAAGAAGGAAATATTTCAACCGCTAGACTCAGCCAATACGGTTTGGATCTGACTGTGAACTGTAACCAGGGCCTCCCCATCATTTCCTCTGACTCTGTGAAATGACAAGCAGGTGCCCCTGGACCTGCCAACGTCAACCATCCCACTGAGGGCAGCAACCTTGCACTGGGAGTCAGGAGAGCCTCTTGGGGCAATACTTCCCCTCTCTGAATCTGTGCTTCCCGAATGATAGAAGATCAGAGAAGCAATGGGGCCCAGAGAGTGCTAGTGCAGTACCCACATTTTACGGAAAAGAAAAACAGCTGTGGTTTACTTACTACTCTGGGCCAAGCAGACACATGCCTCAGCTACAGCAGTGCCCCAGAGTAGCAAACAGAAGCAACTTGCCCAGTTAGTGGCAGGGCTAAGACTTAGCTCCACCAAATGCTAGGTGTGTGACCTCAAGCAAGGTACATATCCTCTCTTGCCTCAGTTTCCTAATCTGTAAACTGGCGATAATAACAGCATTTACCCGACAAGGGGGGTGACTGTGAGGACTAAGTTAAAGCATGCATATCAGTTTTGTTTGGTTTTTTTTTTTTGGCCTTGCTGCGTGGCATGCAGGATCCTGCTTCCCTGGCCAGGGATAAAACCCTCACCCCCTGCAGTGGAATTGTGGAGTTCGAACCCCTGGACCACCAGGGAAGTCCCAAGCATGCACATCATCTGGAGCAGTGCCTGGCCTCTGGAAATGTTCGCTGTGGCTGCTGTTGTCATTATGATTCCTACCCAACACTTCCCCTTTTCCATCTGTAAAATGAGGAGGCTGACTACCTCACCCAAAGAACACCTCAGTTTATTTAATGCCGGGTGACCCACTAGGGCCATGGGCTCAGACGTGGTCCTTACCCCTGGAAAATGCAGGCCACACATCCCTTCCCTTATAGGAAGCCTTCCCAGACCACAGAAAAGAAACATCACACATGCTCAGGACTAGAAGGCAGATCCCCTGGTTTTGCCCAAGATTTTGACAATAATATTCCCAGAGTCAGCCAGTGCTGTGAAAACAGGCACAACTCTGGTTTATCGTCATGCATCTGTCACAGGCTTTGAGAGCCTTTTCCACATGGCATCTCGAGGGACCTCTCAAAATAAGCATTCCTCCTCCTGCTGTCCCAGCTGCAGGTCATGTCCCTGAGTTTCCAAGGTAGCCTCTCTGGCTTTCTCATATGTGGAGAAGAGCAGCAAACAGGCTCCCTGTCCTCCCACTCACTTCCTTCCTCCGGTCCTAGAGAAGATCCCACTGCTTATGGCTCAGGACATTCAAGCCCCAACTGCAAAAGCAGTAGCTGGGAACCTTTTCTAGGAGCAGAATTTTATAACTCACAGAAGGAATTCGACCTCTGGGTCCCTGCAATGAGAGCCCCGCCTGATTTCTGCAGGGCCACTCACTTCCACACCAGGCACACTGGACTGGACAGCAGGGAATGTAGTGTCAAAAAAAAGCTGGGTTTGAATCTAGCCACTCCCAGGCAGTATAACCTTGAGCAAGTTACTTCACCTTTCTGATGAAGGCTTCCTCACCTGTAAAATGGGGAACAGGAACCCCTACCTCATGAGGCTTTTGGGTGAGCAGTAAAGGCACCAAAGCAAAGGGTTTGTCCAAGGTCACCTCGTAAAGACTAGAACCAAGTCTCTACATCTTGAGCTGCCTTTCCTCTTCCAACACCTCGCTTCCTTTCCTCGCTCAGAAAGCCCAGAAGAGAAGCTACTGACCTCTTGTAGGTGTAACCGAGGACGATGCCAGCTCCAATGCCAACGATGATCACCATCATAGTAATGCCCAGCACATACCCTGCCAAGGACAGGACACACGGCATACCGTTAGCTCCACCCTAGAGAGTCAGCAGATATTCCTCCATGACTCAATTACACAAGGACAGGGGTGGGCAGTCATACCCAGGGTTCCCAGGTCCTTTTTCTCCTTGGAGTTCACCCGCACCCGCTGGCTGATCCCAATCACTGGCTGCACAGCAGCGGCCTCGCTCCGGGCAGGCAGGGCGTTGGCAGGAGCAAACCCCTGCACCTCATCTCCTCCACCTTCAGAAGCCTCCTCTGTTTCTGTTGTGGAGGTTGGCGGGCCCTGGGAAGTGGTCTCTGGAGGTGAAGGGGGAAACAGCTCTCATAAGAGAGTGGCCTGAGTCTGGGGGGAGATGAGGGGGCCCACCTTAGAATCCCCCATACACATTGAAATCAAGACAGAGCACAAGACTAGGACTAAGGGCTGCACCATAGCTGGGACGAGGCAAAGCTGAGGGGAAGGCTAAGAGAAACGGCCTCTCCTGCCTCCCATGCCTTCATACGCTCAAACCCTTGCCATCTTCCAAGGTCCAGCTCAGTTGCCACCTCCTCCAGGGGTCCCCCGCTCTATGCCAGGAGACAATCCACGACTCCTCTGAGCAGCTCACGTTTGCTGAGCCCACGCTCTGTGCCAATCCCTACGTTATATGCTCACATATCCCATTTAATCCTAGAGAATCGTCCTGCTGCCCCGAGAGCCACAAGCCTGCACTCTGGAGTCTAAGAAACTTGGATTCAAGTCTGGACCCTGCCACCGCCTTTGCCAACCGCTCAACTTCTCTCTGAGGCTCAGATCCCCCACACTGGTTCTTGGGGGTGGCGGGGGGCTGTGAGCAGAGTGCCTAGACGCTCCACGAAACGGCCGGTAAGGGCGTGGACCCGGGATGCGCTTCTCGGGGCGGCTCCCAGGGCGGTGCAAGGGGCGGGGAGCTCGGCCGAGGGGCGGGGCCTCGCCGCCCACGGTTGTTTACTAGGCGTTCGCGGAGGATGAGCTCATTCCGGGCGGCGGCGCCGGCCAATGGGTTTCGGGCCCCGCGGCCTGGAGACAGCCCTGGCCAATCGGGCGGCGCGGGGCGGGGCCGGGGTGGGGCGGGGCCGGCCGGCGTCGCGCGGCCGCACGTGCGCTGCGGGCGCAAAGGCCGCTCCCTGGACTGCCTGGGCCGGGGGTCCCGGGCGGGTACCTTGGCAGCGCAGGTCCTGGCAAAGCCGTTTCTCGGGAGCGCCGGCCTCGCCGCTGACGTAGCACCAGGGCCCGCGCGGGTCCTGGTCCGGGTTCCGGCAGTAGCTGTGGTTGCCGGCGCCTGGGAGGGGAGAGAAGGCGACATGGGCCGGGGCCGGGGCCAGGACGCGGCCGCCGCCCGCCCGCCCGCCCGCCGCCCGGGACGGGCACTCACCCGACTCGGGGGCGGATGCCAGGCCGCTCTGCGCGTCCAGCCAGTTGAGGCAGCGGAGGCCCGGCGCGGGGGAGGGCTGGTCCGCCCGGTACAGGTGGCCGTGGTCCCAGAAGCAGCCTGTGCGGAAGAGGAGGCCCCCCCCCCCGGACAGGACACTGAGTGGCGGGCAGGGGAGCCCGGACCCACCCTTGCTGAGAGACCTTGCCCTCACGTGGAAAACCCCGCCTGCCTCGCGGGGCTGTGGCGAGGCCGGAAAGACAAGGGAGGGAGAGCGCGTGAAGAGCCCCCAGCCGGTGCCCGGCCCCTAGCACTCTATGTTAGCTTTTTTTTTCTCTCTTTTTTTTTCTTTTTGTAAGCCGGAAAGCACTGCACAAGTGCAAGGGGTTGTTGCTCTGGAACTTGTGGCCACTTTGAAGGAGGGTGCGGGGCAGCCCTGGGTTCAGGTCCGTCTGTGGAGACGGTGGGAGTTTGGGGTCGGTGGGTGGCCGGACCCGAAATCCATCCCTGTGTTGTCACCCCATGTTACATAAACTCTTGATGTTCCCTTCTCCGTGGATGTGGCCACACTTCCACAGGCAACCCTCATTCCCAAAAAAATTCTACAAAAGCCTTCATTCAGTCACGCAAAAGAGAGCCTCACACGGAGGGAACCTGCCTCATCGCTGCCTGGATGTGACTTCAAACTCCCACTCCCCTCAGCGGGAGAGCCGCAGGAAGGGGCTGGGGAAGGAGGGCCTGCGCTCTGGTGACACCATGCAAAACCCCTGAAAAGAACAGGACTTAGGAGTAGGGGAGATGAACCCCCAAGTTCCATCCACTCATGAACCACAGGCAAGGAAAAGGAAAGAGAAAGTGGCTACTTGCCTTTGTTCTTAATGGCAAAGATGGAGCTGCAAGCTCCTGGCAGGGAAAGGAGAAAGGGAAAAAAAAAAAAGGCTTTCATGGGACAACAGGAACCTGCTAAAAGCTCCGTTTCCTGTCATCTTCCTTCCTGCTTGGGAAACAGGGAGCTTTACCCTTTCTGCTTCATTAAGTTGCTGCAGAAAGGAAAGAGTGTAATCTCACCTCCAGATCCGTAGACTTCTGCCAGGAGCATGTTGCTGACAAGGATTGTTTGCAGCCAGGCCAACAGCATCCTCACTTCCTTCGTCCTGCAGGTGACCAACCAGGGTCCAACCGGGGTCCCCTTGGTGGCGGCTCTGCCTCTCGTTCCCAGCCTTGCAGTCAGACCTGCCCTTGTTATGCTCTTCGGGTAAACAGCCTCTCTTTAGAACTGGGACCTTCCCAGCTAGCTTGCTGCAGCGAGGTGGTTTTTTTTTTTTTTTTCTTTCTTTTTTTTCCGGCTGAAAGGCGCCTCCTGGGTCCTAAGTCTCCTATGCCATGCTCATCACTCTACCCTTATTCAGAGAGGAACTCAAGCCAAGCGAAGAGAGACAGAAAAGTTCAGGTCGTGCTTATCAGTGGTTCAGCTTGAGACCTGCACTGGCTGCCTCCCTGGGGGCCTTTCATCTCTTCTGTTTCCATTTGTGTGAGTACAGAAAGAATAATTTTGTCAAGAGGCATCACTTGGCGGGGTGGGGGGGAGGGCAGGGAGTTTGGAATTAGAGTCACTAAGGCAGAACCACTGAGGGAGAACATGCTAGCTACACAAGCAGGAGGAACTCAAGACCATGGATGGGGCAAACATCAGGGCGTCCAGGTGGAAGCAGCTCTTCATACCCATTCTTGAAAAAGGAAAAGGGCTTCTGTGGTTTATGCATGTTTATAAACACTGACTCTTTTTTTTTTTTCTTGTTAAACAGTGTAACTTTGCCAGAGTCAGATCAGTCACGTTCCTTTGCTTGTATTGAGGGTTTGGGGTGTCATATATAGTATGAATGCAGAAGGGGTCTCTTTAGTTGAAAATGCATGCCATGTAGACAGTGGGACATTTGCTCAGTTATTTTTAATAGTCTGGCCTTTCTGCCTGCCCTGAATTCATATAGAGGAAGCTAAATAAAATGTTTGCCCCCTCCCCCCCGCCCCCGCCCCCATCCCCACCCTGTGGGAATTCCATCTGCAGCAGTTTATATCCATCATTAAACCTCACCACATCCATATGACTGAGACCTTTTGGAAGTTAGGCAACACGGTCCTCTTCCTGTTTGGCTGACAGCTTCAGTTCCCAGGCAGCCTCAGTAAACTGAGAGATAGAGCAGGGTGATTCGCCAAGACTACCTTGTGACTCAGGCAAATCTCAAAATAGAAACGGGAGACTGTTTCGATCTGAGGGCTTGCATCTTGCCGGCAGTAATTTAGGGAGGAGGAAAAAAAATAAAAACCTTTACCACATAAGTTTCAAAAGTTTTCTCAGGGAAGAAAGCTAACGTCAAGCCAACAAATCTGAGATGAATTTGAACTCACTACACTCATTTCAGATGTGGAAGGGGACAGAGAGAAAATTTAGTTTATTATTTGGAGAAGTTTGCTGCCAATATTTGGTTCCTTCCATCAATTAAATAAGACGTGTTACTTTGTTTTTGCGATCACTCTCCTGTCTCTGCACACAAGCTTCTGATCCTCTGACTCCTGACTTGGTGTCCACTGGGGATTACACCATGGAGTCTGTAAATTTACTCACACACACACACACGTACAGAGATATGCTGAAATTTTATAATTTAATAATTCTAATATAATATTCAGGGGTCTTTTTTTTAACACTTCATTAATTTTATAGAAATTTTAAGCACCTGCTATAACTACATGCTAGATATAGTTCTGGATACTGAGATACTGAGAAGATATCTGTGAACAAAAATATTTGAAATCTCTGCCTTTGTGGAGCTTATATTCTAGTTGAGAAAGATGACAAATCTGTAAAACATCAGGTGGTCTAAAGTGTTATGAAAAAAAGTGAAACAGGGTAAGAAGGAGAGAGTAATGCAGTGGTATTTCACTTGCTAAAGAAAGCTTTAACTATTTTCAAGGAACCAGTAGGATATTTCTACAGGAAAAGGGCTGAAGGGGAAGGTTCTTTGCAGTTTTCCTTGTGGGTCCTGAATACTCTTATAACACTGCAAGAGACCTGTGATGCATATTGTGTTTCATTACATAAAATATATCATCTTGAGAAAATGAAAAAGCAGTTCTAACTTCAGAGTAGCAGGGGGCTCCTTCCGTTGGATTATAATACTTTTCCTTCTGATTACAACAGAGACGGTATACACAGGCCAGCCCTTGTACCATTATGTAGGCATGCCAGGACTTCCTCCTCAGAAGCCCAAAGATCCTTCACCTGTTGCTGTTATCTAATTTTTCTATTTAAAAAACTGCTATCTTCCCTAACTTACACACTTTGATGTACAGCAAAACCATAGATTGTGCTGTGTGTCTTACCAGCAACAGCACTGCCTGGAAGAGATACAAGACAGGGCAGGGGAGACTTTCTCAGCTTAGTCATCTCTGCTTTTTCTTCCTGGTAACTACGACATTTATCAGGGTGATTCGATTTTTTTCGAGAATGACGGACTTGTTTCTCAACCCTTCAAAGGCGTATTCTATTATAATAGGTTCAGTACCTTCCTTCCTCGAGGAAATCAGATTAAGTTCAGAGATGTGCCTGTCATCATCATTGATGATGTTTTGGTCTTTTTCTTAGGATCCAGATTTGAACTTCGCCTCAAATACTGGTGCAATATAGCCATATTTTGTGGCTTATAGTTATTGTATTTGTTTATTTATTTATTTATTTTATAAATTTATTTATTTATTTTATTGGCTGTGTTGGGTCTTTTTTGCTGTGCGTGGGCTTTCTTTTTAGTTGCGGTGAGTGGGGGCTACTCTTCACTGTGGTGCGCGGGCTGCTCATTGCCATGGCTTCTCTTGTTGCGGAGCACAGGCTCTAGGCTTGTGGGCTTCAGTAGTTGCAGCACATGGGCTCAATAGCTGTGGCCCACGGGCTCTAAAGCACAGGCTCCACAGCCGTGGCACACGGGCTTAGTGGCTCCGCCGCACGCGGGATCTTCCTGGAGCAGGGATCAAACCCGTGTCCCCTGCATTGGCAGGAGCATTCTCAACCACTGCGCCACCTAGGAAGCCCTGTATTTGTTTATTTTTAATTGGGGTATAGTTTCTTTGCAATGTTGTGCTAGCTCCTGCTGCACAGTGCAGTGAATCAGCCATATATATACACATATCCCCACCTTTTTGGATTTCCTTCCCATTCACGTCACCACAGAGGCCTATAGTTATTCTCAACTTCAGATTTCTTCTGGAAATAATACTGCAACAATAATGTGATACAGCACTACCCAAAGAGTCACTCTGAATTGTCTATATCCTGAAGACAACGTTGGGAAATATTCATATTTTACTAAATATTTCAGATATGTTTAACTATTGGTTTCATATTAAATCAGTGCTAATCCAGAAAGACAAAACTGTACAGTTAACTCAGGAAAGAGCCTCCAGAGCATTTCCCAAGAAAGATGGGCAGTTCATTTTGAACTTAACAAGAGCTCTCAGGAAGCCATAAAGCTGTTAAAAGGCTTAAGAATCCTTTTTGTCAGTAAAAGGGCTAAGGTGTTGGTTAAAAAAATCTTTGTGATAAGATCTAATGAGTTGGGACTTCCCTGGTGGCCCAGTGGCTAAGACTCCATGGTCCCAACGCAGGGTGGCCCAGGTTCAATCCCTAGTCAGGGAACTAGATCCCACATGCTGCAACTAAAAAATCCCACATGCCGCAACAAAGATCCCACGTGCCGCAACTAAGAACTGGTGCAGCCAAATAAATATTAAAAAATAAATAAAAGAAAAAAAAGATGTAGTGAGTTGACTCCAGATATTCTCTCCATATGATGTGCTATAGAAGTGGCTACTGAGATTTTGCTGAGAGATACTAGGGTGCACAATTGCAAACTAAACAGGGGATGGTTTTATGAAGCTTATTAAGGAAATCAGAATCCAGTCAGAAGTTCTAAACTCCGCTATTTCTAAAGTATGGCCTTTAGTGAGTTAGAGTACATCCATTTTGGTACATAGTTAAGTGTTTAATAAACGTTTGAAGTAAAGGGGAAAAGCATGCGAGGAAAAGAGTCTAATAAGCTGTCAGAGAATAGTAATTTTTTAAGGGTAAGCAAATAAAACAGCCAAGAAGGCTTGTGGATCACAGGCTACTTTCAGAAACAAGACATTCCACATTGGGGAAATGAGGGGCCACAAGAGCAGGGAACTTGGGAACGTAAATCACATCACTGGTTTTGGGAAATAAAGGGAAGTGTGAATTCTTGAATGAGAGCAGCCTTTGAATTAGAGGCCAGCCTTAGAAAGCATGGCTTTCGCATTGAGGAAAACAGTCTTCCGTGTCAAAGGGAGTGAGCTAGAGAGCATACACTGAATTGACTGGTAAGACTAGGCTGTCAATGTTCAAGGTAAATTAACTCCGTAAGCTACAATTATGCTTCTTTTGGAAGGGAGTCTAATATTCTCCAATCTCAGTAAACTGGATCTGCAGCTTTTAAAATTTATCAGCATCCAGCATGGGCTTTAGCACAGGTATTTAAGCAAGAGAAGCAGTGTAATTAAGCGTGCAGGCTTTGGAAAGACCTGGGTTCCAGTCTCAGCACTGCAGGGTGATCTTGGGTAACTTACGTAGCATGTGTAATTGCAGGTTCCCTTAGTCTCTGCCTCAACTACTGAAGCCCATGTGCCTAGAGCCCGTGCTCTGCAACAAGAAAGGCCACCGCAATGAGAAGCCTATGCACCACAACGAAGAGGAGCCCCCACTCGCCGCAACTAGAGAAAGCCCATGTGCAGCAACGAAGACCCAACACAGCCAATAAAATAAATAAATTTATTAAAAAAAAAAAGTGACATCTGAAGGGGATGTGCAGAAGCCTGGCCGTGGAGGCTATCACCGTGGCTAGTGGAGCTCTCAGGGTGGTGATTAAAGTGAAGCCAAGAAACAAACACATGAAGCCAAAGAGGGAGACACTCGCTGACCAGGTTACGGGGGGTTCCCGAATGTGGACTTTATCCTGAAGGCAGGGCAGATCCAGTGAAGCATCTGACGTACGTGTTAGTGAGATGACTCAGGCCCCAGGGTGGGGGATTAGGGAAGCCAGGGCAGAGACAGAAGACGGAGGCGAGGCCGTTGCAGTCAGTGATCTGGGTGAGAGAATGGTGGACTGGACCCAGAACTGAGTCAGGCCACCTGGGTTTGAATCCTGCTCTGCCACTTAGTAGCTTTGTGACCTCATGCAGGTTATTTAACCACCCTGTGTCTCTGTTTCCTAATCTGAAAATTGGAGATGACAGTAAAACTTACCTTAGAGGCTTGTTGTGAGGATTAAAGCACTTAGAATACAGCTGTCCTGGCTCACAGCCCATGTTCCATAAATGTAGGCAGTGAGGCTGAGGATAGGCTACATATGGAGGAAGAAGAATGAGAGGACTCTGTGACTGAGGGGGTGTCGGGAACAAGCAGGAGGACCTAAGGAGGTTGGCTTTGGTGTGGGAGCTTGGTAGGCGGTGGTGCCATTCGCTGAGTTCAGGAGCTGGAGGAAAAGCAGGCTGGGGGAAGGCTGAGAAGATGTGGCCACAAGTGGGTGGCTGGCAACCAGGAGAGTGTGGGTTAGAGAAACCATTTCAGGAAGGAGGGAGGGGTCCGCATTGCTAAATGCTGCCAGGAGGGACAAGTAAGAGAAAAGCTAAAAAGAATACGTCGGGGACTTCCCTGGTGGTGCAGTGGCCAAGACTCCACGCTCCCTATGCAGGGGGCCTGGGATTTGATCCCTGGTTGGGGAACTAGATCCCTTATACATGCTGCAGCTAAGAATCCGCATGCTGCAGCGAAGACCCTGCATGCCGCAGCGAAGACCCAGCGCAGTCAAAATAAGTAAATTTTTTTTTTTAAAGATTTCAAAAGGTGGAATAATTTGAACCCACTCCACTGTTACTCTTCATTCCCTCAGTCAGCAAGCAGTTGTTGAGCACCTTCTGTGTCAGGGGCCGCTCTTCCTTTTACCCTCAGTTCCCTCCTCTCTCTCTCCCGTTCTGCACTGTCAAAGTCACTGTTGTCTTTGCCCACCTTTCCCCACAGCTTCATCCCATTTCCCCTTAAGAGATATCCTTTAAAGAATTTGTATGTCTGGAAATGTTAAAAAGCATTGTAATATGGAATCTTCAGACTCTGTTACAGTAAAATGAACAGAAAAGAAAAAAATCCCAGACACAACCCCAGAGTGACTGTGGCTGGAAGGAAATGCACAGAGGAGGGAAGTGAACATCTTATTACTGTGAAGCCCAGATAACAGAAACGAGTGTGTTACGGGGGCGTCGTAGGTGGACTCAGTTTGGCCCCAGCACGGCAAGACCCAGACTTCAATGATAGGACGGTAAGTACCAGCTTCAAACACTCAGTTGTGTTCTGTGACTTTCCAGTGAGGTTCCTACCCGGCGCTTCCTTCTACGTTTACCTTAATGGCTTAGCTGGGACTCGGCCATCGAGGCTGAGTGTTCTTGAGTTGAACGCAGTATTGGCAGCAGCTTCCTTATTGTCCTGATATTAGAAATAGAAATTCCGCCCAGTTGCAGCCAGGCTGTCGCTGCCCAGGGCAGTGGAGGGGCGTTTCCACTTTCTAGGAGCTTGTCATTTCCAACACTGACTAAGTGGCCTTTTGTCACCTTCACAAGTCATCGGATTTATGAGAAAGCTTCCCGTTCCCAGAGTGGCTCTGCCATCAGCCGTTTTACTCTGCTTTTTACTCTGACTTTCTGCTCTCTAGGCCACAGTAGGAAAATCTGCTCCAGTAAACATGACGTTGTTCACACAAGTAAGGCATCTGGAAGAATGCCTCACACGTATGAAGAGCTATTAGCACTAATATTATTGCTGTTACTGCCACCACCTCGGGTTAGAAGCTGAAGCCCAGCCAAGCCTCTGATTTTGCTCTGGTTATGCTTGGTGGCTTAAGAAAATCCAAATTACCTAGAAATGGGGTAGAAAATACTTGCTGTCCTCTGCATTTTGTGGTCATTGTCAGCTCAAAGAGTCTTAAAAAGGTCAAAGTATTATCCCTGTAATATATTTACTTGTTAGAGCTTTAACACCCCCTCTCTGAATTCCTGAGAGACCCTAGTCCTGACTTGACAGTGGGATGGATAACCGGAAATCTCTGCATAGAGAGATGCATGGCCATCCAGCGTTTACCAAACAGTGGCTCAGCGTTGGGCAGTAATGAACATCATAGCTCACGTTATTGAGCACTTGCTATGTGCCATATACTGTTGTAAGCGCTTTTACATGTACTGTTTCATCTATTCTTCGTAAAAACCCTAGGTGCAGGACCCATCCTCATTTTATAAATGAAGAAACCATCACAAAGAGGTTAGGTAACCTCCCTAAAGCCACAAAGATGATAAGTGGAAGAGCCAGGCTATGTACCCAGGCAGTCTGATCCCACAGCCTTTGCTAGTCGCCACTTCACCGTGCTGACAGGCAGAGCCCTGGGTCTGAGGCGGAAGTCCAGTTCTGATCTCAGCTCCTTCACTCCTTCACTTAACAAGTCTAAGGCTCTTGGGGAAATCAGTCAGCCTTTCCAAACCTGTCTACTCATCTGTAAGATAGGGATGGTAATATGGGCTTCACAGGATGGGTGTAAATATAGTTCTGTGCCCGGCGCTCATTAGGCATTCAGTAAACGTTTCTCCTCTTCCTCTTCTGCTCTGAGCACTACGCTGGTTCTCAAGATGGAACAGGAAAGTTGTGCCTCCTCAGGGGTCTTAATCTGGGGCGGAGAAGGAAGAGAGAAGAGGACAAACATGGGACCAAACCATTACAATATACTATAAGAAATGCCACTGTAGAGGAATGTACAGAGAAAGTAACATCTTCTGAGCTGGGCTAGGGTGAAGCTGGAGGAGCTTCAAGGTGCCAGTGACGTTTGTGTTTGGTATCGAAAGTCAAGTTGGAATTGGATGAGGGGGACAGAGGGAGCAGGTTTCCAGGCAGAAGGAACAGCACGAGTGCAGGTGCTGGAGTCTGGAAGAGCTTGGCAGTCTGTGTTCAGGTAACGGCTAGAGGTTTGGTTTGCAGCTGGAGACTGAGGATGAGGTGGGAACTGATGGTGGCAAATGCGTTGCAGAGCGCGGCACACCAGCCTTTGGATGTGGGCGTGTCCTGCACCATCAAGACACAGACACTCTCAAAAACAAAACTTCATTAAATTAAGTAAATTTAACAACAAAAAAGGACACTCTACTTTTTTAATTGAACTGTAATTCGGGTACCATAAAATTCACCATTTTGCAGTGTACAGTTCGGCAGTTTTTAGTATATTCCTTAGGTTGTACGCCTCTCTCTAACTCCAGGACATCTTCATCACTCCAAAAAGAGGCGTACTACCTGTTAGCAGTCGCTCCCCATTCTCCCCAGTCCCCATCTGCTGGCAGCCCTTGCTCCACTTTCTGTCTATGGATTTGCCTGATTCGGATGTTTCATATCAACGGAATCACACTAAATCTGACCCTTTGTTTCTGGCTTATTTTACTAGGCATATTGTTTTCGACATCCATCTATGTTGTGGCACATTCCAGGATTTCATTCCTTTTTTCGGCTGAATAACCTCCTCTTGCATGGTGATACGGCACTCTGTGTGTCCATTCGTCAGCTGGTGGACACTGGGTCGTTTCCACCTTCTGGCTGTTACGAATAATGGTGCTGTGAACATCCATGTGCAGGTTTTTGTTTGATACCTGTTTTACGTTCTTTGGGGGCGTATACCTGAGAGTGACCAGCAGACTGTGTCCGCAGTGGCTGCACCTCTGCATCCCACCAGTGACACGAGTTCCAGCTTCTCCACACCCTCACTAACTACTTGTTATACCCCTCCCCTGTTTAAAATTATTGCCGTCCTAGTAGGGAAAAGTGATGTCTCGTTGTGGTTTTGATTTGCATTTTCCTAATGACTAATGAAAAGATGTTGAACATCTTTTCATGTGCTTTCTGGCCATTTGTTTATCTTCTTTGGAGAAATGGTTATTGCAATCCTTTGCCCATTTTTTAATTGGATTGTTTGTATTGTGATATTTCTTTATATATCCTGGATAATAGACTTTTATCACATATATGAGATGTGTTCGCCCCACCTGTGAGTTGTGTTTTCACTTTTTTTTTTAAGTATTTTAAAAATTTTATTAATTTTTTTTTATTTGGCTGCATCAGGTGTTAGTTGCACGCGCAGGATCTTCACTGCGGCATGCAGGCTCTTTGTTTCAGCGTGGGAGCTTCATTGCCCCTCGGCATGTGGGATCTTGGTTCCCCGACCAGGGATTGAACCCGTGTCCCCTGCACTGGCAGGCGGATTCTTAACCACTGGACCACCAGGGAAGTCCCTGTTTTCACTTTCTTGATAGTCCTTTTTTTTTTTTTTTAAGTTTTATGTATTTTTTGTCTGCGTTGGGTCTTCATTGTTGTGCACGGGCTTTCTCTAGTTGCAGCGAGCGGGGGCTACTCTGTTGTGGTGCGTGGGCTTCTCAGTACAGTGGCATCTCTTGCTGCAAAGCATGGGCTCTAGGTGCACAGGCTTCAGTAGTTGTGGCACACAGCCTCAGTAGTTGTGGTGCACAGGCTCTAAAGCGCAGGCTCAGTAGTTGTGGCGCACAGGCTTAATTGCTCTGTGGCATGTGGGATCTTCCCAGACCAGAGATCGAACCTGTGTCCCCTGCATTGGCAGGGGTATTCTTAACCACTGCGCCACCAGGGAAGGCCCTCTTGATAGTCCTTTGATGCACAAAAGTTTTTAATTTTGATGAAGTCTAGTTGATCTGTTTTTTCTTTGATTGCTTGCACTTTTGGTGTTATATTTTGTGGGTTGGGTTTTTTTTTTTTTTTGGTGTTATATTTTGCATGTTTACATCTAGCTGTCCCAGCATGATTTGTGGAAAGACTATCCTTTCCCCATTGAATGGTCTTGGTACCTTGTCAAAAATCAAATGACCATAGATATATGAATTTATTTCTGGACTCTCAATTCTGTTCCAATGATATATATGTTTATCATTATGCCAGCACCATACTATTTTTATTAATATAGCTTTGTGAATGCTCTACTTTTATTACTCCAAACGTGCTTCTGATGTGTAGTACATTTGTGTATTGTGATCAATATTTTGTATTTTCTTTTCTTTCTTTTTTTTTTTTTTTGGAGCATGTACTTTTGTGTGGATCATTTATATAATTGGTACCCCGTCATTTAAAATAATTATGAAGCATTTGTTTTATTGCCTTACTATGCTAGGTTTTGTCAAACTCTTATGTCACCCTGTTTTCTGGGTTGGTTTCTACTGTTTTATATAGCCTTTTTTGCACTGTTTCTTCCAGACCCAGACTCATTAGCTAGCAAGCCTGGATTTCAGGGAATGCTGGCTGCATTTTTTAATTCATTCTCACAGAAACTTGAACCACTCCCACCTGCCTCAGCCCAGACCCAGTATTTCCTACCACTTGTGAATTGAATTTCTGGGGTAGGACTTCCTAGGTGGCGCAGTGGGTAAGAATCCGCCTGCCAATGCAGGGGACATGGGTTCGATTCCTGCCCCAGGAAGATACCACATGCCGTGGGGCAACTAAGCCCGTGTGCCACAACTATTGAGCCTGCACTCTAGAGCCCGTGAGCCACAACTATTGAGCCCATGTGCCACAACTACTGAAGCCCATGTGCCTAGAGCCCATGCTCTGCAACAAGAGAGTCCACTGCAATGAGAAGCCTGTGCACCACAACAAAGAGTAGCCCCTGCTCGCCACAACTAGAGAAAGCCCGTGTGCAGCAACAAAGACCCAACACAGCCAATAAAACAAACAAACAAATAAATAAATAAATGAATTAAAAAAAAAAAAAAGAATTTCTGGGGTAAAGGCCTGCTAAGAAAACCTCTTTCTTGAACCAGAGCTCTCCATAGGTCAGGAGTGGCACCAGCCTTAGGATCTGCTGTATGCTTTTTTATTCATAAATTACTATCCCTGAGATGTCATACTGACGAGGATACACATGGGGAAAAAAAAACATCTTTTGAACTTCTCTCATGCTGCCAAAACAAGCACCCACAAGTGCTGTTTCCATATGTAATACGTCCTGTCTTTAGAAAGGAGGAGCTCCCAGAGATGATGGGACTTGTTCAGGTTTCCCAGCGACCACACAGTGCTGCTAGGAACAGAATTCATCCCTCACTCCCACGGAGTCTCCTCTCATCATCCTAACCAAACACTCCTTTCCTATTGGGCAACAGAAGATAGAACTTACAGCTCAGTAGTTTCCCCACGAGAGGTCTCGAGTTTCTTCTTCCCTGCTGCTATGAATAACCAGGTAAGGAGCCCCAGCGACATGACTTGCACACATTGTGCTGCTCTTTAAAGCATCAAGGTCATTGGCTCTGGCAGCAGACCTGTGAGAGGAGGAACAGGAGAGAAAGCCCACAGCTTCAGGGTGTCCTGAGCTCTCTAGGGATCTTGGGTGAGCAGACATGCCCAGTTTTCTCCCTTAACAAATAGGGTATCTTCTGTTGAAGATACATATGTATCTTGTTGATATATATAAACTTTTCCAAGGGGAATTTTCGAACAGATGCAAAAGAGAGACTAATGTAATGGATTACCAGACACCTGTCTCCCAGCTTGTGGAAGTGTCAGTACATGACCAGTTGCGATTCATCTCTACTCCCTTTCACTCCCTCTCCCCACTGGATTAATTTGAACCAAAATTAGTATAGTGATCAAGTTTTCAGTTTCTACTTATTCTTTCCTTTAATTAATTAAATTAAGTTATTTATTTATTTATGGCTGCATTGGGTCTTCATTGCTGTGCGCAGGCTTCTTAGTGCTGTGGCTTCTCTTGTTGTAGAGCATGGGCTCTGGGCGCTCAGGCTTCTGTAGCTGTGGCTCTTGGGCTCTAGAGCGCAGGCTCAGTACTTGTGGAGCACGGGCTTAGTTGCTCCGCAGCATGTGGAATCTTCCTGCACCAGGGATCGAACCCATGTCCCCTGCATTGGCAGGTGATTCTTAACCACTGTGCCACCAAGGAAGTCCTGTACTATTCTTGAAGCTGTTTCCTTCAGATACTAGGACATGAGCTCTTATTTAGATTGCTTTTCACAGTTTTATTGGGCCCGTCATTCCCTCTTTGGCAGTGCTGTTGTATTGGCAGAATCACAGGAATTTTCTGGCCTCAAACTATTTTCTTGTCTCTCCCACTCCCAGCATCCTGGGAGCCAGTCATGCACCTTCCCTGTGGTCCCTGTGCCTGGACCTCCACTCACCAGCTCTCCCAGGTCATCAATCCTTACGTTGGAGGCTGGGAATTACCCTGTACAAGGGTCTAGGCTGGCATGTAGAAGGTGCTTAATAATGAGCTGTTGCTGTCCAACTGGATGAATTCCATTTTGCTTTCCACTTAGCTGAACCTCACACTCAGCTGTTGTAACAGTGCACTTGGTTCTGTGCATCTTAAATGAGGGGGAAATTACCTGAGCCTCACGACCCCTTCTGTCCAGCTGCAGAGTGTGGATTTCCTGACTCCCCCTGCTGGTCGCTCATGGGTGGCTGCATACAGGTGCCTCTGGTGGCAAAAGATAGGAGCCAGAGCCCAGTTCTGCCAAGGGAAAGTGGAACATTGTTGTGAAGTGCCCGGACTAGTCCAGGCAGGTCTCAGGAGGAGGAGAGCAGCTTGTTGAGAACAGTTCTGGGAAGAGCAGCTTTCTGGGTAAGGGGCAGGGAAGGTGGCCCACTGCCCACAGAGTCAGGAGAGCAGGGTTGGGGCTCAGCACTGGAAGACCACATGGGCCCTTAGAAGAGCTGGTCATTGTGTGGGGGTTGGGCCCTATATTGACAAGAGAGATGGGCTCTTTCTCCCCTTAAGACAAAGCAGCCTGGGGTCAGATGTGGTCACCGCTCCGGCAGAGGGGCTACAGAGTTTTATCTCAGCCTCCGTGAAAGTTGAGGCCAGGAGGGTGGTGAATGTAGGTGGGAGTGTCCCCAGAGTTCATGGTCCTACGTTGGATACATGACCCCACCTCCCAGCTCTTAAGGCGAGTAATGACTCTGTGGAGCTCTGGGTGCATGTTTCTGCTGGGGGCTCCTCCCTCCACCCCTGTAAATACAGTAAATTCCCTACACCTGCCCACCCCTTCCATCACATTTCTTGGTTATTTACATGTATTTGTCTTTTCCACAACACAGCTTCCCAGAAAGTGGGCTGTGGCAGAATACATCTTGCCAGACTCCGGCCAGCTGCAGGTGTCAGGACGAGGGTTGGAGATGGTCAGACGCTAAGGGCAGAGCCCCTCTTCTTCTCTCCAACCCTGAGCCAAGGTGCCAGGGTAATTCCAGCCTGAGCTGAACATGGAAAATGGGATTTTACTCCCATTCAGGGCATGGTTTCCCCAGTACACAAGGAAGGGCGTGAAAATTGCCATTGGACTTGGGCAGGTATAATTATGAAACAGTCCTTATAATGAAATGTTTGGAAAGAATTAATTTCGCTGCTGGGTGGTGAGGATGGAACAGTGGACAGTGTCGTGCATTCTGATGGGGGAAGGCAGACCATACACTTACAAGCATATAATACATCAGGGTGCTAGGTACTAAGGAGGAAGAAGAATTGGGGAAAGGGATAGGGTAGGAGTGTGTTGTTTTACATTTGGTGGTCAGGGTGAACAGCTCTGCTGAGGTGAGGCAGCAAGCCCTGTGACTACCTGGAGGAAGAATGTCCCAGGCAGGGGACCAAGGGCAAAGGCCCCCAGGCAGGAGAGTGCTTGGCTTGTGAGAGGAACAGCGAGGAGACCACTGTGGCTGCAGCCAGGTGAGGGATGGGGGGTCAAAGGGGCAACCAGGGGCCGAGTCACGAGGGGCCTTGTACACCTCGGGGAGGAATTTGGGTTTCCTTTGAGTGAGATGAAAAGTGGGAGAGGATAGACCTCATTGCTCCACCCTCCACTCAGGCCACCAGGGCCGTGGCAGGTCTAGCTTCCCTGGGAGTAGAGGCCGAGAGCTTTGAAGGGGAACTTGAGATGGACATTTTTAAGTCAGTATTTTTATTTGTGTAAACATTTAAAATGAATCTGAAATACGAGAAGGAGGCTATTCTAATTTCTGAAAGTAGTTAAGAATCTATGGCGTCTGTCATTAAGCTACCCAGTGAGAAAGAGGGCTTAGACATGGCGTTACTAAGGGCAGCTACTGAAAAATATAGAAAAGGATTCACGTTTATACAGGATGAGATGCCCCAGTAAACCAGCTGCAAGTGCATTTTCTTCCAGTTTTTTTCCATGAGTCTTTTTAACATTGTTCAGATCTTACCACCTAGGCAATTTCGTTTTCTCATAATTTGCTGTTTTCTCATAACCACTTTTAATATAAACATTTCCCTCTGTGATATTAAACATTTTTGTAATCATTTTTAAATGGCTGTATATTAACCAGCCATTTAGGCTGCTTTCACATTTTACATACATCTTTGTGTATTAAGTTCTTTAGTATTACTTTGTTAGATAGCTTCCTACATGTAGAATTACTGGTTTAAAGGATATGAACATTTTAAACTCTTGATTAATTCTAACAAATTACCTTCCAAAAAAGTTCTGCCATCAGTACAGGAAAGTAAGAGTGAGCCTTGGAGCCAAGATCTTCTGACTCTAAATCTCAGGCTTTTTATTCTGGGCTAGATTTGTGAGCCTCAGTTTTCTTTTCTTTCTTTTTTTTTAATTAATTAATTAACTTATTTATTGCCTGTGTTGGGACTTCCTTGCTGCACACGGGCTTTCTCTAGTTGTGGCAAGCTGGGGCTACTGTTCGTTGCAGTGTGCGGGCTTCTCATTGCAGTGGCTTTTCTTGTTTCGGAGCACGGGCTCTGGGTGTTTGGGCTTTGGTAGTTGTGGCACACGGGCTCAGTAGTTGTGGCTTGCGGACTCTAGAGCACAGGCTCGGTAATTGTGGCACACAGCCTTAGTTGCTCTGTGGCATGTGGGATCTTCCCAGACCAGGGATCAAACCCGTGTTCCCTGCATTGGCAGGCAGATTCTTAACCATTGTGCCACCAGGGAAGTCCTGAGCCTCGGTTTTCTTATCTGTGAAATGGGGACAGCTGCCCCAGTCACAGTCACGAGAATCAGAAGAACCATGTGCTCAGTAAAAGGGGGGGGGGTTATTATTTTAATGAGAAGATTTGTTATTTAAAGCTGGCTGCAAAAAAATAAAATAAAATAAATAAAATAAAATAAAAATGAGCTGGCTGCAGAATTCCTTGTAGGAAGATGTCTTTGTTCAGACATTGGAGCATGGTCTGCCCTGACCAGCTCTTCTTCACTGATTGCTGGCTGACTTTTTCCAGCAGCTCCTACTGAAATGGCCCTTTTCTCCCTTGGTGACATGAAGGCATTTGTCACTTTGATTGTCAGCTGGTATTTGGACTTCAAAAGCAAGTTTGCCCATGTCCTCCCTTCTCGGTGCCCCCGCCCCGGTTTTCCCCACACCCGTCCCTACATCTGCAAGTCCTAAGCATGCTCCAGGGTGCTCTAACGCCACCACTTCTCAGACCTTCTCCAAACCGAAAGAGCATTTTTTCCCCTCCCCTCTCATGTCACGTTCGCTCTTGTGGTTCAGGCATTTGCTTGTGCGTATGTCCCAGTCCTGTCCTTCTCTGTGTGTTTAAGCTCCTTGGGAGCAGGAGTTCAGTCCTTCCTGGCACAGTTGCCCGCTCAGAACATCTGTCAAATGACTCAGTAGCTGCTAAGTGCCAAGTGGGGAATGCAGAGATGAATTATCTTTGCACGAACCCCGTTTGTGACGAAACCTGGCCTCGTATAGGGAGATAGATGCATAAAAGGATGATGGAAAAGTGGAAATATGTGGAGAACAGGAGCTGGCACAGTGATGCGGCCCTGGGACCCACATTCACAGTTCAGGATTCGGGTCTTGACTCTGCCACTGCACAGCTGTGTGACGTGGGCAGTTATGTGCCCTCTCTGGGCCTCGGTGAGATTAAACAGTACCTACTCCACAGGGTTGTTGGTGTACATGAGGCCCCTGGCACGGCCTGTAGCACAGAGCAGTGGTGTGAGGATGAAAGCTGCCTCCCTCCTGGAGGCTTTGCAGACAAGGGGCCACCTGAGCTGAATAAGATGAACAAGAGTTCTTCAGGCAGACAGGCGATAAGGGCTTTACAGGTGGAGGAAACAACATGAAAAAGCAAATAGTTTATCATCATCCAAAGAAAAGCTTAAAAGAAAGTAAACACGGGCCCTGCCATGTGTGGAGTTCGTGCTCCTCTGCGTGGCCACCAGGACATCCAGCACGCTCAGGGGCACAGATTCTGACCCAGAAGAGGAGAGAATCAGAAGAGAACGAATGCCCTTGAAGGAAGGGGAGGTGAGGACAGTCTCGCAGGTCCGTCCTCAGAGCTGCAGGCTTGGCCTCTGGCCGGTGTGGAAGGGCCCCGGGTGGGGCTCCAGGCTGAGTGCGGGCAGCAGGCTCTCCCTGAAGCAAAAGTCAGTGATTTTCCCGTTGTGGCATCCACAGCAATACAAAGAAGCTTTATTCAGAGGTGTGTACCTCCACACTGCCTTGTCTTCAAAAGAGCCTTGTTTCCTTAGGACAGATTCATGTTTCCTTTCACACGGTTCAACGAGAGATGCAGATCCAGACAGACACTCTGCCCCATTCCCAGTGAGGGTCGCTTCCAGTGTCCAGCAGGCACCTCAGGAGATCCCTGGGGAGTCAGGCCGGTGGCCGCGGAAAGCAGGGCAGAGACGGGGTGTGTACAGACTGGAGGCCTGATGCCAGGTGCTGGGTGGCCGGCGGTTGCAGGAACTGGAGGGAACTGGTGGGGCTCTGGGGATGAATCTAGGGCGAGTGTGACCTCGCCCCTCAACGCAAGAGAGGGCACGACTGCGGAATGTCCTCCTGCAAGGACACTCCAGAGAACTCAAAGTCTGAGCTCGCTGCCCAAACTGGCAGCCCTCGCTTCATGCCTGGTGCCTCTGAGCACAAGGTTTTGGGGAAAGCCAGGAAGAACATGAGCAGACAGGATCGGGACTGGGTCCCTGGCCTCACTCCTTGCTTCTCCTGCTCCCTCGTCTGCCAGCTCCCCGCCTGCCCTCTTCCCTCTGTCCTGCCCCCAGAGGAGACATGAGTGAAAACCAAATGACCAGAAAGCTGGGCAGGCAGTTCTTGTTCTGGGCGCACTAGGCCTTCCTTTGTGTGGTCTCTGGAGTTCCTTAGAACGACCTTGTCTGGGGGCTTGGCATTGCACTCTGTGGGGATCAATGGCAGACCAAGAAATCACAAGCTCTGGGTGTCAGGTCGACTTTACTCACATACACCACGAGCCTGCGGTAGCCTGGGACCCGATTCTGGGAGAAATCTGAGCTCTGAAGCCAGGAGAGGCCCGGAGAAGCAGGAAGAGAGGCTGGTCTCGAGCGGTGGTTGGCAAGAGCCTACCTGCACCTTGTTTTGTATAGCCAATGAGCTAACAGTGATCTTTACATTTTTAAATGGTTGGGAAAAAAATCAAAAGAATATTTTGTAACACGTAAAAGGTATATGCCATTCAAATTTCCGTGTCCCTCGATGAAGGTGTGTTGGAACCCAGCCGTGCCTGTGCCTGGCTGCTCCCATGCGGCGGAGTGGAGCATCTGCACCGGCGGCCACACGGCTCGCAGAGCTGGAGATGTTCACCCTGTAGCTTGTTGCAGAGAAAGTTTGCCTCTCTCTGCTCTTGCACATTTCTATGCAGGTGTCGTCTGGTGGAGGAGGTGATGTGGGCAAACTAGAAGAGAGCTTTCTGAGTGTTTCCTAATGTGCTTTCCAGGTACCAGCCCTTGTAATTCTCACAGCAGCCATGAGAACAAGAGCTGCATGTGGCAGAGGCCACCGGGTTAGCAAGAGGTGGTGCTGGGTCTGCACCCACTGGCCCTCCCCAGACACCACCATGAGCCAAGGACCCTGGTGACGGCCCGGGGAGGGGGCAGGTGTGGCACTGTGGAAGGTCGGAGGAGGGCAGAGGCGAAGAAGGCTGTGGAAACGGTAAGACTCAGGTGCACAGGGCTGTGGGGGAAGAGCCTTCCAGGTGGAGGGTGTTTCAGGGTAAAGGCTCGGGGCTGGGACCAGGTGGGAATTGCTGAGAAGGGGAGGGTCTGAGCGTGGAGCCCGGGCGGGGCCAGGACATGCCCCAGTGCAGGGTCGCAGTGAAGACGCAGACCCTAGGCCTGGGTTCAGGTCCTCACCACACCACTTAAAGCTGTGTGTTTGGGGTAAGTTGCTTAATTGTAAGAGCAGCGCGTACCTCTTTGGGAGATTGGAGGGCAAAGAGATTTATGAGTGTGTTTCGAAGGGTGCCTGGCACTGAACGCCAATGTTGTTATGCTTGCTGTTGTTAAGCATGGGATGTGACTGCGGGTTGGCACAAATAAAGGCCCGATGTGAAAAACAAGAGCACAGGTTGGGGCTTGTGCTTGGGGCATCTCTAGTCGAAAGTGTGGGGTTGGAGCAGGGAAACCCAGAGGAGGCAAGCTGCTGTGGAGAGTTCGTTTTGGGGACCCTCACAAGACTCTGGAGAGAGAAAGGCAGAGAGTAGAAACGGGGGGCCAGGGAAGGGGCCGGAGTTCACTCACGCCGGGGGATGCACCCGATGTGCGTGATCCGGCCTCTCTACACCCTCCCAAGTCAGTGCTGTCGTCCACACTTCACAGAGCGGAGGCCAAGGCTTGGGGAGTGGCGGCAGCTGTAAGAGGCGTCTCAGGAGCCCCTCCTGAGGCTGGCCACAGGCCCACAGGCTCCTGCCACTCCTGGCTCTCAGGGGTCCCGTTTCTTTGTAGCCATACGTGCCAGGGTCCCTTGGTGCCACGGGACCTCCCTGTGGGTAATCATTGCCGTGGGGAGTGAGGCCCGTGTCCCGTCTTGGCCCAGGCTGTCGGCCAGTGGCTGTACAGGCTCCCTGGTGTGGCAGGTCTGCTCAGAGCAAGTTGTCCAGGCGGTCGGTGGTGCCAGGAGCGCCTGCGTTCAGTGGGGCCCGGGGAGGCTCGGGAGCCCAGAGGGTCCGTCTCAGGATGAAGCCTGTGCTCACTCACTCAGACTCTCCCGGCACGGCCTCTGGCACTGACCCTGACTTCCTCTGTGGCTTTTCTCTGCTGCCCTGTGCAGGCCCTTGTCCTGGGGGCCTGGAAGGGTGGCACAGCCTGCTCTGTGCCAGCCACGGTAGTGCACGTTTACATGTGTGCAGAGGCCCTGTCGCTGGAGTTTGTGCCCGGAGGTTCTGGAGTCGAGGACAGACCTGAGTTTGAATCCTGGCTCTGCCCGTTCCTCTGTGACAGGGTGGGCCCCGGCTGGGGTGCCTCCACCTCTCAGCCTGTTGCTCGTCTGCAGGAGGGGAAGCAATGGAACCCACCTCACGGGTGTGCTGAGAATCAGGCACTGGTTTAGCTCAGGCCTCCTTAGTCTTCACAGTCTGTTTCACTGGTGAGGAAACCGAGGCTCAGAGATTTGCCCAGGGTTGGGGGTGGGCAGATGGTGGGGCTTGACGGCCAGAGCTCAGGGCCTTCACCTTGTCACCAGGGTGACGAGAAGAGTCAGCCTGCCCTTGTGCACCACGTCCTGCACGGCTTTTCTCCCCCAGCCCAAAGAGCCCTGGTGTTCGGAGGAGACGCCAGGCTGGGGGCAGGGCCTCCACGTGCTGCCCTGGCCTCAGTGAGTAGTGTTTGCTCCACTCACGCCAGGAGACAGACGCCGGCCGCTTCCTAATCGTGGTGCCTGCCTTCTCCTCCGACGCTCACCGCAAAGGGCCCAAAGCTTCCATCCCGCACACTCCACAGAGCCCTGCAACTTACCCAAGATTTCACATAGATGCTTAGGGTTTTTAAAAAAAAAAAAGTCTGGTTGGGGGAAGTGTGGGAGGCGGGGGCAAAACAGGCGAAGGGGATTAAGAGGTACGAACCTCCAGTTATAAAACAAATAAGCCACAGGGAGGTAATATAAAGTGTAAGGAACATGGTCATGAATGTTGTAATAACTTTGTATGGGGACGGGTGGTTTCTAGACTTATCCTGGTGATCGTTTCATAATGTACGCAAACCTCAAATTGCTATGCAGTACACCTGAAACTGACATGATGTATGTCAGCTATATTTCAATTAAAAAAAATCGAGCTCAGTCTTTGCCTTTAAGCCAGAACAATGTAATTATTGATGTAAATATGGATCTAAATCATTTCGTGCTTTGTTTGCTCCTCCTGGTCTATGTTTGTGGATTTGTTTTGTTTTGTTTTGTTTTTTGGCTGCATTGTGTCTTCATTGCTGCACAGGGCTTTCTGTAGTTGTGGTGAGCAGGGGCTACTCTTTGCGGTGTGCAGGCTTCTCGTTGCAGTGGCTTCTCTTGTTGCGGAACACAGGCTGTAGGCGCTTGGGCTTCAGTAGTTGTGGCTCATGGGCTCAGTAGTTGTGGCTTGTGGGCTCTAGGGCACACAGGCTTCAGTAGTTGTGGCACACGGGCTTAGCTGCTCCAAGGCACGTGGGATCTTCCTGGACCAGAGCTCGAACCCATGTCCCTGCATTGGCAGGTGGATTCTTAATCACTGCACCACCAGGGAAGTCCCCTGGTCTATGTTTGTATTTCTCCCCTTTGTCACTTTTTTCCTTTCTCTTTGGAGGTTAAATGCTGGTTCTGTTAGTTCAGGGTTTCCCTTGATGCCCAGGCTGCCGTCAGCCTGCCTGTGCCCTCGTGCTCTGACTCCTGCTCCCATTCAGTGCTCATTTCTTGCCTGTTGGCTGTTCTCTTTCCCCTTTCCCTCACATGTTCACCACTAAGGGTGCGGCAGCCTTTTACTTAACCCCGTGGGTGACACAGGGTTGGGGGGACTCACGTTGCTGAGCTACTTGGAGCCCTCCATGAGGATCTTCTCCCTGCCCATGTTTCCCCTTAGGTCCTAGCCTCTCGGGTCCCCTCTGGCTCCAGGTCTCCCTCCCAGAGTCCCACCCCCGCCTCTCACCGGCCCGGACCACCTACCTGCTCTCCCATCGTCACTATGCCTCCCTTGCCCGTTTCTCTCCTGGACGTGTCCTTATCTGACCTCTACGGTTAAATCTGCTTACTGGCTCCCTGTCTCTCCCACTTTAAGCTCCACAAGGGTATTCCGTGCACCACTGTACCCCAGGGTCTGGGGCACAGAGCAGTGAAGACCAGGAGAGAAGGAGTGGGTGGATGCTGGCAGCTGAATCTGCAGGGGAAGCACCCACCTGTCGATCCCAGTGGGCCTGGTGCAGTGAAGAGGAAGAGAGGTCTTCTGTGATCCCACCCCACCCAGGTGCAGGAGCACAGACTGCCCCCCCCTCTGGATCCCAGAGGAAAAAACCAGACTCAGGGGAGCAGGCAGAGTAACATACTAACGTTTTTAATACAGTCTGATCAGATTAGTTCACATCACAGGGTCCACCTGGGCTTGCTCACGTGTGATACAACTGAGGTGTACGATGTCCCCGCCTGCCAGCCCCCCGCTTTCCAACAGCACGGAAACCCTCTCCCTTCCTGACCAGACTGGCATTTTTAAAATTTTGCATAAAACTATTTCTTCCATAGACTTCAAACAATCAACTAGCCAAGTTAATTATGGTACATCTAAACAAAGTTTAATCCTAACCCTAACGTGTGGCTGCGGTTTACAAAGAGCTCTGTATCACCTGGGATAGCTTTCAGTAGCAATTCACTACAACTGGTCCTAAAAAATAATAACAATAATAATAATAATTAGAGAATCAAAACCCAACAGCAAGTTGAATGGTTAAAATCACATAAGAACTGGAATTTGGGGTAGGCGTGTCCTCTATTGCTAAGCTCGTCCTAGTGGCAAAATGCTAGCCTGCAAGCAGGGCTCAGAAAGATCTGGGGCCCCCCAGGTCAAAGGTCAAGCTCAGGGGGCTCTCAGAGGACACTCACCCCATGGTCCATGGGATGCTGTAGGCTTCCAGCTTCTTTGAAAACAGTTGGGCATCAGCATCGTGTAAGTGGGTGGAGACCCTACTGTGGCATTTTTCGAGGGATATGAGAAGGGGGAATGAGGGATATGAGAAGGGGCAGGGGACCAAAATCACCAAGGTCCCAGAGTGCTGTCAGGTGAGGGTGTGGAAATGGGGTCACTAAGAACTGAGCACCAGGAGCTCCAGCTTCCGCCTATCAGAGAAACTGGCCCTGGTGTTGCCTTGGAGGCCTGTGTAGTGTGTTCTGCCCTCATCCCATACTGGGTCCCACAGATATTTTTGCTGAGTATCAGATGAGAATCTACTTCTAAAGACCATTGGGGGATGGGGGGTGGGGTGACAGGGCTGGAGGGGGGAGTTAAAAATGAATTAAAATCTCTCAGCTACAGAACCCAAAGACACCACTTCCCTCCGCATTCACAGCGTTTCGCGGCGGTCCCCGGTGGCCGTTTCTGCGGGGACGCAGCACCTGCCTCACTTGCCCTCAGGCCCCATGGGCTGCTGGTCGACCTCGGGATCTACCAGAGATGATGCAAACGCCGACTGAACGATCTGGAACCCAAAGGACTCGAGGAGAGACATGTTCTGCTGGGGAGAGAAAGGGGAGCCGAGGGCAGGGCCCAGGTCCCCCAGGGGGCCCCCAAGGGCCCGGACATGCACCTTCTGGATGTGTTTGTTCAAGTAGGACTTGGAGCGGAAGAAGCTCCCACACTCGGGGCAGGGGTACTTCTTCTCCCCGTCAGACTCCATTTTGTTTTTGGGGACCGCCATGTCACAGGAGAAGGAGCCATTGGTGCTCTGTTTCTCAGGCGTCTTCAGGTCGCTGGCGTCCGAGAGGTCACCGTAGGAGTCAGAGCTCTCAATCGGATCCTGATGTGAGCATTTCTGGCCTTCTAGGAGGAAACAGAACACAGAGGAGCGGTGAGGCCGGGCTCTGGGGACGCCCCCTCGGAGGGGTCTCGAGGGGCCAGCTCACAGGCTCGTGGAGGGCAGCCGGTGGCCAGCCACCGCCCAGCGGAACCCACAGAGGTTCGGCTGGTCAGTCGGGAAGCCTGGCGTGCCCACGGGGGTGAGACAGCAGGGCCTGGGGCTGCCAGCCTCCCTCGCCGAGGACTCTTCATGCAGGCGCACGTGTACTGCTCACCACCAACTCGGCCTGCTTCGAGGAAGGGTGTGGAGAGGGGACCTCCTCTGCCTCTGCCCAGGACAGCCCAAGACCCCCAACTCCTAGGCGCTCTCCTGGGTGCCTCTGAGGGTAAGACAGCTGTTGTGATGATGCTGAGCAGGTACGTCAGTGGCCTCACCTCTGCAGCAGACTGGCTGCACCCTAGCAAGACAGAACCAGAGCCGCAGGCTCCTCAACCCAGGCAGACCCTGTCGACGGCTGAGTCAGAGCCAGTCCTCTTCCCAGCGCCGCGAACACAAGCTCTGCCCTCGCCGCCTCCGCCTGCCAGAAGCCTGCCGGGCCAAATGGCCAAAGCACGCAGCTTAAAAGGAACTGAACAACTCAGTCGGCCGGCTGTCCCTGCGCAGGGCCCAGGACAAGCTGGGCCTTGAGACAGCCCTCACTGATCTGCCCTGCCCAGCCCACACGTGACTCCTCCACAATGAGCCGCTTCCTGCCTGGGTTCAGAGCGCCATGCCGGGAAGGGAGGTCTGTGATGGGAGCGTGGAGCATGCCATCTCTGCCGTCTGCCAAGCCCCTGGCGTCATCCCCAAGGCAACAACAACTTGAAACACCACAGAACAACCCGGATCAACAAGTGGAGGGGGACCTAGGGAGCTCTACGCAAACCAACTCGGAGTCAGCGCCATGCATCTCACAAACGCGGCCAGAGGCTCTCCGGAAAGGGCTGCTCGCAGCAACCAACCACCCCTATCGAGGGGGAAGCCAGCCCTTGGCTCCCCCCGCCTGCAGGGTCAGAGGAGAAGAAAGCTTTCAGCCGCAGCTCCACGCCATCCTTAAAGGGTCACAGGCAATGGACAGGCCCAGAGGCTCATCATGCAGGGCTCCTCTTCCTGCCCTGGGC
This sequence comes from Hippopotamus amphibius kiboko, assembly GCF_030028045.1. Lineage (NCBI taxonomy): Eukaryota > Metazoa > Chordata > Mammalia > Artiodactyla > Hippopotamidae > Hippopotamus > Hippopotamus amphibius. Next base: position 3,523,634 of record NC_080193.1, on the reverse strand, counting down.
CCGGGACGTCCCTGCAGAGCTCTGGACGTGGGGGCTGGCCAGGAGCGAGGTGGGGGGCTGGGGAAGAGGAGGCGGGGGGCTGGATCTCGGCAGTGCTCTCAAGCCTCACTCACTGCCCTGGAGTGAGATCCCCACCATGACTTCTGTCCTGGAGGCCACTGCCACTCAGATCTCGAGCCTCCTCGAGGCAGCCAGCAGCCGGCAGCCTTTGTGCCTCCCCACGCCCGGCCCAGCGCCCCCACAACACAGTCTGCGCAGAGAAGCAAAGTGCAGAGCAAGGGGTCGCTTGCCTTTGTTGCCATAGGTCCTGGCGCAGTGGAACGCTGCTCCCCCATTCGGGATGGGCTCCTGGTGCCTGGAGACCTGGGGAAGGGGAACACCGTGGTGGGTTTTAACATGGACCTTTAAGTAGGAGGCAGAGGAGAAACCTAAACAAGACAAAAGGAGATGAGATCCCGCGGCCAGCACACAGACACCTCTCTGCTTCCCCCACGCCTCTCCTCTGGCCGCGCTGGCTAGCACTCCTAGAAGGGGCCCCTCCTTGGCTCAAAAAGGCTGCAGCCATGGGAGCCGCCTGGCTCACGAGGGAGGGTGGCACTGTCCTCAAGTCGGCTTCTCTGCAGAGCCCGCTCTGCAAGGCTGCGGTGGAGGCTGCCTGGAGGAATGGCCTGAGATCTGGCTCCTGCCAGGGCCAGAGGCCAGCTGCCTCTAGGCTTGCTTGGTGCCTCAGTAACAAGTGGTCTGAGTGGACAGTCCACAGCCCCAGACCAGCTGCAGGGACCACAGCTAGAAATGCTGTCAGGAAAATACATGGGGCTCCAGGGAAGACCCAGAACTCCCGCCGGCAGGACGCCTGCTCAACGCTTGTGAAGGCAAACCATCTGCACAGGAAACCAGACGGGGGCAAGATGAAATCCCAACCAAATGCCTCCAGGAGTCCCCTGTCTTCTACCTGTTAGGACATGCTCTGTTCTGCTCACTTTCTCACCTTCAGAGTAACTGGACTTAGTAACTATTCAGACCTTTTGAAGAACAATGAAAAGAGGAAGTTATGTTAGAGGGGGGTGCAGTCATCTCATTCACGGTGGTCTTCTCGGTTTGGTTCTGGAGGATCCACCAGGTTCACTTAAGGCCTTAAGAAGAAACAGGGACAGTCCTTGTGTTTATTCTGGGGGAGGGGCAATCCAGCCATCTGGGAGCTGCTCCAGTCAGTTTGAGCCTCAAGTTGCCTCAGGCATCTGAAGATGCAAGAGATGGATCTTGGGCCAACTTCCACAGTAGCCACGAGTCTGAGGAGATAGAACCAGATGGGCCAGTCAAAGGATTTCCACGTGGGTTTTGCAGGAAGGAGCCGGGGCATCAAATCCCCCCACAGTCAAGGATCCGAAAGTGCCTTCGCCAGGAACCAGGACTTTTTGGCAAAAGGCCCACCTGGGGTGCTAGGGCCTTGATGGTGTCCCTTCAGTCCACTCCCGATGCGGCTGACACATCCTCAGGTACTTTCATTCCCCTGTTAAATTACGGTCACAGGGTAGCAGTGGGATCCACTACTAATAGGCCGGTGGCTGGAGAGTACCGTGGAATGTCTGCACAAGACTTGTTTTAGAAAAGTCTGAATTGGCCTGGCCTTTTGAACGCTGCTCGAACTACAACAAAGGTCACCTTCAGCGAGTGACAGAGGTGTGCCAGGCCCAGTGCACCTCGTGCGTCGCTGTGGGCTTCGCAGCCGCCTGTACAGCTGCTACATGGACTGGACTGCGACCCCAGGGCCACGTGCCTCCATGTGGTCCTTCACCACTGGGAAGACTCTCCGACGGTCCCTGCATCTCGGTCCTGGCCCTAGAAACATCCCTTGGACTTTTGCAGCAGGCTCCATCATCACCATTTACATTCCTGTATTTCTCTGCCATACCGGTGGGTCAGAATGGGAATCTCATTTAACAAACAGTCCCTGGATGGTAGCAGTTGGTGGTTCGAGAGGGAGATGGGGGACTGGGTGAATCTTCCTTCCTTTCCTGACAAAAAAGACCCTCCTGGACCAGACGCTGCTGTCCTGCCCTGGCTGGTAGAGCACGTCATCCTGCACTATGACCAAGTGGTCTGCCCGGGGCTAAGCAGGGGACAGACTGGCTTACAAGTATCCCATATAAACACCCCTATGAGGGAGACTGTGGTCAGGGAGGAGCAGATAAGGCTCATGGGACAGAGGCTCTCAGCCCTGCCCCACGGATGGCACTATGGCCCTGGCAACCAGCATAAATATCAGGGCTTTCTGCCTGATGTGATGATACCACTTTAGAAGGGAATTTTTGTTTTTTAATCCCTTGTGGGGCCCCTGAAGTGGTTTGAAGCTCTCTCCATGGTGCACAAGGGCAGGGCCACTGCACTCAAGAAGGACGGGAAAGGAGGAAAGGAGCACAGGAACTATTATATTTACTCCTTGTGGGAAGAGCTGTGCCAGGGAACACAGCAGATGCTCGATGAAAACTCACTGCGTTTTCCTGAAAAACAGTCTGGGGACCACGTGGCTGGATCCCCTTGACGTCGCCCCAGCTGCAAACTAGTTACTATCCACAGCGAAACTACGTGGCGGGTGGTGGGCGTGGATCCACAGCTGCCACCTAAAGCCCAGAACTTCAACACAGAGCAGCTCAGCAGCCAAGTTTTGGGTTAAAACAGAAGCTGAGTTTCTGTGAACACATGTTTGAAGCCAGACACATTTGGCTGGAATTCTAAACCCAGCTGCCCATTCACCACCGATTACCCAAGAGCCAAAGAGGCCGCCGGACACCAGCATCAGAGTGATGGGCACGCGAAGCACACACGCGACTCCACCACCACCGACGGGCCACCCTCTCTCGCGACCCAGAGACGGAGCATTTATCACCACGCGGCTGCTGCTCCTCCACTGCGTTTTCTTGCCTGGCGTGCTGCGATTCGTGCTCTGGAAGCAAACCCTCGGCTGGCAGCGTCCACGTGTGTGCAGGGGTCAGGGACTGCTTTCTACTTTCACACCGTGGTGGGGCCATGCCCAGCTGAACTGTGCTGGAGGGGGGCACCAAGTAGGCTTGTGTCACCTCAGTCCAGGGGACGACAGGCTGTCTGCATCCACGAATGGCACTGGTGACAACCTGTGCACTCACCTCTGGCTGGAGAGAAGGCCTTCTCAACTCTTTAAGCAATGATGTTAGAATGCAAATGTTGTCTCTATCAAAGACAGATTCCCAATACGCTCTCCCTCTTCCTCCCTCATAGCAGTACATACACATATACACAAAGACCCCGCCTACAGAAACTTAAAAAGAAGGGAAATTGTGGCAATCTACCAGGTCCTCCCCACGGTTCAACTCAACTGATTTGCTCAACCTGAACATGAGGGAACAGGCTTTTGCAGCCACTGAACTCCTCCAACTGCAAATTATCTTCTCTACGGATGGGATGGCCCACGTCCTGATACATCTCTAGAACAAAGACAAGGTCGTCTGTCTCCAGTGTGGGGCTGGGCCGCCGGCCGCGTCTCCGCTCTCCCATTCTTCACAGGCAAGAGTTGTCTGTGTGGCTGAAAGCAGGCAGATGGATGGGTGGTTAAGCTGATTGCTTAAGGATTGTTGGGACTGGAGGACCTCAGAGGGCACCTGGAAATTCACCCGATCCGGCCTCACCCGCGGACCAGCTGGCTGACGTCAGCCTTTGCTTGAACCCCAGCAGAGAGAAGAACATCCGTTTATTTCTGCAGCTCCTCCTGTAGTCACAGCCTGGAGAGGACGGCCCAGAGCCCGCTGCATCCTGACTCCAGAGCCTCAGTGTCTTCGGTAGCCTGTCCTCTTCCTGGAAAAACTGCCTTCCTCTTCCTCTTTTTTCTGGCGGGGGGAGGGGAGGCATCTTTTCCTATTTCTGCCCAAGAAGTGAGTCCAGAGGTAGAATCCGGCTTCTTCTCTTCTGACGATGGACCGAAATTATCTCCTCTTCCTTCTGAGAGCCGAGGGTGGTTTGGACTAGAGCCCTCTTCTGTCTTCTTGGAGGAACGGGACTGCCTGCTCCAACCCTGGGAGGCGAAGCTGGTTTTTTGTTTGGCCATACCACGCAGCTTGTGAGATCCCAGTTCCCTGATCAGGGACTGAACCCAAACCCTCGGCGGTGAAAGCATGGAGTCCTAACCACTGCACTGCCAGGGAACTCCCCCAAAGCTGTTTTGCTTACGATCCACATGTAGCCTTGGCTTTTCTGAGGAAAGGTGAGCTCTGGTGCTACTCTGCTGGCACCCCTGCCCCGGCCACAGGGCCTGTGGCTACTGCCCAAGTCCTCTTTACCAGCCCGGGGAAAACAAATCCTGATGTACAATAGTTGTTGTCTTTGCCACATCAGCTGTCTCCTAACTGGGTCGACTTTCCCTGCTGTTCCCTGCTGCTCTCAGCTCTTCTTTCCTCCTGTGCGGGGGGGGGCCCCCAGGGGCTGTGGCCCTGCGTCCCCCACCCAGCTCCCGCCCACTCTGTAATCCAGGCTTCATCTCAGCTTCCTCACTGGCATCCTCCTCCGCGCTAACTGGTTTACTGCCTCTGGTCTCCGACCACAACTCTCAGGCTGAGAACGTCAACCTTGAAACCCTGACAGAACACCTGCTGGCAGCACGTTGCAACAGGTCTAGAGTTATTTGGGGGCGTGGTCAGGAAGCCACGTCAGGATGAAGAGAGACAAGGAACCATCTTTTCCTAGAGCTGGGCAGCCACAGCCTGATAGCTCTCTCCACGCAGAGCCTCACCGCTAGCTCCCCAGAGGAAGCTCCTGCCAGAAAGGGCTCTGTTGACATGTCAGAAAATAGGACAGATGCTTAAGCTGCTTTTCTGACCACCTCCCTGCTTCCACAGCAGGTTTCCTGGTGGTACAAACATCGACATCCAGCAGACTTCAAGGCAAACCCCAGGTGTGCAGTCCTGGAGAGGGTCCCAGCTCAGGGCACCAAGAACACCCAGCCACTCAGCAGGCTCCCTCCACCAGCGACCTCAGGGCACGTGGAGACAGCACAGAACTCAGAGATCCCAGCCAAGGACTGCAGGAGAGTTGTGCCTGGTCCAAACCAGAATATCAGTGAGCTGTGTCTTTCCTGACACTGCTGCAAAGTGTAAGAAGGGCCTCCCAAGTGTGTTGCAGCTTTCGGGGTTCAGAGAACTCTCACCTACCTTGTCTCCTGGGGGCCTCACAACAACCCTGTGAGGTGGGCAAGGGGGGTGTTCTCAACCCCATTTAGAGATGAAGAGACTGAGCCTTAAGAGAAGGGATGGGAGAGTTCAGGGTCACACAGAAGGGTGAGGTGGGAGGGGCCAGCTAAACCCTGGGTCCCCTGCCTCCTGGCTTAGCGCTCAATTCACGAAGCCACACTCAAGAATTCCAGAAGCGTTGGGACAAGAATGTCCCAGGAGATAGGACTTCCCAGCCACGTGCCCACCTGGCCAAAGCAAGCGCACCATGCAGAAGCAAACTCACGCTCACCACCTCCTTCAGCAGGTACGGCGCAGCCTCCTCCACTGACGCCGCTTGCAAAGCACGAACCTCTGCCCTTCCAGCAGCCAACGAGCCCTGGCAGAAGCTCAGGGACAGGCCAGACTTCATCCGACACAACACCAGGGCTACAGAGGCCACCTCGGCTGGCCTCGGCCTCCAGCACGCTGCCCTGCTCAGAGCACCTGCCACGTTCCGCTCTCCTCAAGGCCACAGTCTACCTGGATCTGGGCCCTTCTGACCATCTGTGCTAGAAAGTTTCGGCCCTTGTCCATCTCCACGCTCGACCACGTCACCTGGCTGCCGACGTTCACATGCCAGTGAATCAGCCAGCAAAGCTCTCAAGCAGGAGCCCTCTTTCTCCTACCTCTTGGGGCCTAACGACTCTCACAACCGCAGCAGCTCAGCGCATCCGTCCTGCCCCACTGCAGCGTGTCATGAGCCCAAGCTCGGGAACAACACTCTCTCCTTCTGTTCCCGCTTGCTGAGCTCCTGGCAACTCCGACTCCAAGCACCCACGTTTCTCGGAAAGGAAAGGGTGACAAACAGCTAGCAGCGGGCCGAGGGTGTTTATCGCTCAGTGGGAAGGGAGGGCTGGCTGTGCAGAGAGTGGGGCCTGAGGCAGGGCGGTGAGGCACCCCCCGGCCTCCCACACGGGCTCAGGCCCATCCCCTGGACGTGGGGAAACAGCAGGGAGATTACCTCGGTTACAGATACTGCAGAAGTTGCTGGGCCCCTCACTGTGCTTCTTCAGGTGGTCTGCCATGTACGCCGCCCGCAAGTACTTCCCGCATACCTGGCAGGGCACCTTGTCTTCATGACAGGCCAGGTGGGAGCGCAGACGGTCTCGGGTGGCGAAAGAAGCATTGCAGGTCTGAGGGCAGAAAGGAAAACGGGGTGAGTAAAAGCTGGCACCCACAGCTGACTCCCCACCAGGCACCTCGTGACACAAAGCTGTTTCCGGCCAACACAGGGACTCCCTGTGTAAAGAGAACATCAGACCGCAGCCCGGGCTTTCTCCCCAGATGCCGAGTTAAGCCGCTCCTACTCCCCACGGTCTCCCCCCTGGGACCCCTGGTTCCCACCGGCCCCCAACACGCCCACTACACGGCAGGCTGAGTTCTGCAAAAGGAAGAGCTAGGTGTTTCTCATTCTTAAACATTTAAGAACTGACTTTAGTTGCACTGGCTGTAAGTGAATTTACAGAAGAGCTATTGGCATATAAACAGAACAGTCTCCACCTTCTCCACCCTGGGCCTCCCCTGGTTGCTTTACACAAAGAATTCAATGTACTCACTTTATTCATGTGACATTAGTCGTGGCCACAGGGAAATGGAAAGGCAGGACAGAGATTACTCTTCATAATATCCGTGTGTTTGTATTGAAAAAGCAGCCCACAACATGACAGTGTCAATTGTGCAAATGTGAAAATTAGCAGTGAATGAGGGGGGCACCTGTGGTGCGCCAGTGCTGGTGCTCACAAGGATGGCATCACCCTGCACTGACCGAGCCCCCCACCCCACCCCACCCCCGTGCCAGGCAGGCCCTCGCCACATGCAGTGCATCCTCACGGTGGCCCTCGGGGCAGGCCGTGCCCTCAGCCCACCAGCCAGGAACTGCCGTCAGCACCACGCCCTGGGAAGGTAGTCCCAGCTCCCCTGACTCGGTCTCCCCCCAACCTCCCTCCCCCAGCCGAGGCCTGCACGGCCGCCCAGCCTTGGAGGTCACAGGACGTCGGGAAAGCCCTCAGGAGAGTTCATCTGGTGACCTTCAAACTCTTTTGGTTCCATGGACGTGTCTCAGGGGTTCTAGTCAAAGTTGACTCATTTCTTTTCTCTGTATGTGTGTGTTTACTATTTTAGAACCACAAGAGAAAGCAACATTCACCTGTAAGTGCATCACAGACCGAATGTTAATGCACTGAAGACCCGCCACCCCATTCATTGGCTAGAGTGGAGGTGCTCCGACTGGCTCCATTTAACAGAAACAGACCCTGAGATCCTGAGACCTTAAGGTAAGTGTCTGAACACTGTCACCACGTACAGCGTTTATCTATCACTTTACAAAGTGAGAAACAAACGACACGATGCTGTGGAGGCAGAAGATGCCACGGTTGCTACCCCAACCCCAAATGTCTGCATCAGGACCGGCTGTGATCTTCTCAGTCGTTATCTTTTGAATAAATGTTACACATTTGAATAGAACAATTTATGCTAATAAAACACAGCTGACCCTTGAACAGTTTTCAAGGGTTTGAACTGCACGGGTCCACTGATACAGATTGTTTTCAACAGTAAATACTAGCGTAGGTGGTACACCAAACACAGTTGGCTGAACCTGCGGATGTGGAACCGCGGACGTGGGAGAATCGCGTGTACAGAGGCCGACTCTAAGTTGTATGTGTGTTTCTCACTGCCCGGAGGGTCAGCACTCCTAACCTTCGTGTTGTTCAATGGTCAACTGTACTGCTTTCATCTGTTTTATATATTGAGTTTATTCATTTGAGAAATGAGGGGGCTAAGTTTAGAGAGTGATTTGCACAAAGCACAGGGCTCAGCTACTAGAGAAAGCGACACCCTACTGCTGCCAGGCCAGTGCCCTACCGATCCCCCCAACCACCCTGGGGCATTCCCATCCTTCTCAATTTACAGCCGGGCAGACAGAGCTCCTGGGAGGACTCAGGGCAGCTGGACTGAGAACCAGCCCCTGAGCCTGTGCTCTTACCACCTCCAGCCTCAGTAGAGGTAGCTTCTCTTGAAAGGTGTTGATCATTTTTATCCGTGTACTTCGTGGCCAGGGCTGTCCTGATAGAGGTGACAGGATCTGTGCAGGGAAGCTTGAGCGCTTAGGTACTCAGAAAGCATCATGGGTGCTTGGTCTCATGGCCACAGGTGGGCCCCATGTCACAGACCCTGTGACCAATCATAGGCCACAGTGGGGGAAAAACTGAATCTTACCCCCAGCCCGCGGACTAAACCAGAGTAAGGGGTGCAGTGAACCCCTGCAGGAGAGAGGGGCACACCTGTTGATTTATCTGGGGATGAGAGCCAGCTCTGCCAGACAGTGACCTGAGGACCACCCCCCCAATGATGGCAGGCAGTGTGGTCTACACCACAGAACTCAAAGGAACCAACTATGGACCAGGTGTAAGAAAATGCAGCTGAAAGCACACATTCAGGATTCCATCTTCCATGGTCCCTGGGAGAGGATGTCACTAGAAGGATGTGAAAGAGATGCCTTGTTTCTCTTGCCAACGTTCTTTTGGGACGTGTCCTTTACATCACTGCCTGTCACACTTTGCTAATGAAAGATAATGGGTAGCCAGACCTCGACTGTCCACAAGTGGATTATCCATTTGGGGGATTAGCTAAGCAGAGTTAAAATCGCAGACCAGGCTGAGTTCTCCCACCTCATCCTTCATGGATTATCTCTCAAGGAATGAAAGCAGACTTTAGCCTGAGCAAACATAATCAGGAATGTAAATCTGCTACTAGGGAAAAAAAATACACACGCAACAAAACTTTCACTGTGTCACAAAGCCAAGCTGAAATGGTGGTTGGCTTCTCTGTGCCAGGATTGACCCTTTGTGGCTGGAGTACCCAAGGTTTTCTGGAGGCACTGTGAAAGTGTTCAAGTCCGAGTCTAGGCCTGCCAGAAGTTCAGACAACACCGAACATAAAAGGGATGGCCACTTGACCCAGGAGAGAAAGGCTGAGGAGAGAGATGGATCTCAAAGAAAGGGATGCCCAGAACCTCCATGCTGGGGCCACTCGAGAGAAAGACATGTCCTGTCCTGGAGGCAGGGAGAAGGCAGAGGGACCCTGACGGGATCAGCCCGACTGCCGGTGGTGCTGAGAAGAGCCACCTTACCCACTGCGTGCAGGCAGCCCTGCTATCGCTCGAGGCCCACTGCCAGGTCCCGGCCCAGCCCCCCGGTCATCACCACTCAACACCGAGCCCCAGCCAGGGCCCCTTCCCTCCCTGCCAGTTCCTCCCTGTCCCAGACGTCCTACTGCTTTTCTTCCCGAGGGGTGAACAGCTCAGGAATGGGGCCTAACTGGCAGCAGGGACTCCAGTGCACACCATACTCTTGGTGGCCGCTGAGCCTGGCAGCCTCAGGGGGCGTCTGAAGCAGCCTTTTCCACAGCCCTGGAAAAGTCTGAGGGCGGTGCACTGGGCGCATCTCAGCCCCCTCTTCCCACCTCAATTCCTAAGGAGCTCTCCCTCCAGCCCAAACCACCCCCCCGCCCACCAGTCCCCGAGAAGAGGGGCCACGGGGGGTACGGGGAGAGGTCTAAGCTGTTCCAGGCTCTTGGCTTCAGGCTGAACTCCATGAGGGGTCAACGTCCCAGCCCACAGCACTCACAGATCGAGCCGCACTGGAGCATCTGGGCCATTTAAGGACACGTGGGCCAAACCCCAAGGAGACGTGTGTCACTGCCAAGCCCAAGCCCCCACTGCCCCCACATTCGGAGGGCCTTTTCCCTCAAGCTGTGGCTCCCATCTCGGTAACTGGCCCCTACTGTCCTCTGTAGCATCAGGAGGGACCAAGAGGTATGGCCCATGCCCAGCTCTGTCAGGGGCCCAAGGAACCAACTCCCAGAGAGCTGTCTCTTCACCTCTGATGCTTTCAGCAGACACACCGCACAAAACAGATGCCCTGCTATTTAACCAAGCCCAGGCACAGCTGGCCAGCCAGCCCGGGGCCTGGCAGGCAGCACGTCGTCACCTGCGGGGTCACTGTTAGGGGAGTTCTGGCTGTGCAGCTGGAGGCGGGGCCAGCAGGCCTGTGAGAGGGTGTCGGAGGGGCAGGGCAGGAGCGGGCGCGTACACCAAGGGACAATGTCAGTGTTATGACACAGACCAAGGACAAAACACACAAAGCCTCAGATGTTAGAATGAAAACTTTTATCATCACTCCTATTATCCCCGCAGAACTCGCAGGGGCTAAAGGGCACACCACTGGGACCCAAGGGGGGTCTACATCTGCTTTATCAGCCCCCAAAGCCATATACTGGGATGACCCCTTGTAAAGCTACTGGTTCGTCTAGTTCCTGAGCAGACCTGCTAACAAACCTCAAAACCACAGAAGTCTAATTCACGAGCCAGAAATGAAAGCGGACCTGTGTGAGGGGGAAGGGAAGCGGGCAGCACGGGCTGGCCCAGCTGGAGTTGCCCCGGAGTCTCCTCTGGAGGAGGATTCACTCCCAGCGTGGGGGCAAGGGCGGCCAGGCCCCATTCTAGAAACCCCGCACCTTAGGGGATGCCAGAGGAGGGGAAGCACATACGCCAGTGGCTTAGTTCCCGGGAAAGCACCAACCTCCAGGCAAGGACAGACACCCAGGGGTACCATCTGCTAAAGGGGGAAAACAAGGCAAGAGAGCCCAGAAAGAAATGTGGAGACTGTGGGGGGGGACGCAGGAAGGAGCTCCTTGCTACCCCTATCTGGGGTCCCTGAGCTGGGAAAGAGTCCACGTCACCCAGGGAGGAGCTGGGCATGGATGGTGGGCAGGGACCCCTCTGCTGGTCTCTCCCAAAAGCAGGGCGCTCAGACCACCGCCCCTGCTGTTCCCCTCCACAGAAAACCCTCTTGAGAGGCCCCGGCTAGCCCACAGGCCACTGGGTAAAGGCCCGGCTGCCCTCTGGGGCCGTCCAGCCCTGCCTCAGATAGCCCGGCGGGGCTGGGCAGAAGAGAGCGTTGCTGGAGGGTGCCGGGCCCAGGTTTTCGAGGGCCGGGAAGGATTTTTTTAGAGAAAGGGAAAAGGCGGTGTCAGGAACCGAATGGGACGACCTCCACAAAGCAGGCTGGGCAAAGTCCCATGATGGCAGGTCGCTAGGAAGCGGTTCCAGGGGCGGCAGGCCGCTGCTGCTCCCAACCCACACCTGGAAAAAGGGCAGAGAGTGCAGGTTACCCCCCCAGGCCTCCGGGCACGCCCCCGCTGCCCTCGGGGCTCCTCCTGCTCTGCTGGGCGGCTCGGCACACTACCTGGGAGAGTCCGAATGTGCTCCGTGATGAGAGAGTCAGACAGAGGGAGACGGGGCAGCGAGGCACAGATACATCCCAGCAGGCCCACCCCTGGTCGCCTGGCCCCTGGGGGCTCTCCGCCCCACCTACAGCACGTCCGTCCCTCCCTATCGGTCTCCCCAGACCCTGCCTCCTTGCCACCAACAGGATAAGGAAAAGCGGGGCACCCCCCCAAGACACTGCAGGAAGCACCCCACACCTGGCTCCCGCTCAGATGGCGGGACCTTGGCCCAGAAAAGGGGGGACGACCATGGAGAAGTTAGAGGCGTGTTTTCCAGCCACACAGGAATGCTCAGTGGCCAGGAGAGGAAGCTCAATTTTCTGGGCACCACAGGGCCCCCAGGTATTGTTCAACCAGACAAACCAAGGGTGAGAATCTTGCCCAGCCCCCCCCCACCTACTGCTACACAAAGAGCTCTCAAGGACAGGAAGCCACCTCCGGTTCTCAGAAGCCCTTGGCTGTGTGCACACATGGCTCAGGATGGGTTAAGCAGGTGCCAGGGATCGGAGCTGAGACCACCCACTCCCTGCCTCCTTCACCGCCACCCCCACGGCCCAGTGCCCTGAGTGGAGGGGACCCAGAAGGAGCTCCAACTCGGGTCAGCCTGCCGGGCATACAAGGGGAAGGGTGGTTGACTGGACCACCAGGAGCCCTTTAGAAACCATGCCCACCCCACAGTGGCCCCTGCAAACGGCTGGGAACCAGAAGCTGGACCCAGTAGCTGGACCCAGTGGGGTGCCAGTGCCCCCAGAACGACACCTCTGAAATGTGGCCCACCATCCAAGGAGCTGGCAGACGCCAGGAGAGGAAAGCCAAGCAACAGAGCAAAGACAGAGACGGGGTGGGAACCAGGACCCAGCAACCAGGGAGGAGGGGACAGCAGTGGTGGGAGGGAGGGGGCCGGGGGAGAACAAAGGAGGAGAGCAGACGGAGGGTGGGGGGACAGCAGGGGAGGTGCGCACAGCGGTGGTCAGTCCGCCGGCCCAGCACGCACATCAGCCGGCTCACGGCCGCAGCTGTGAGGACAGCAGCATTCTCTTTCAGCCCATCTCTGCCCCGGCCCAGCCCCTACCTGACACTTGTGAGGCCGCTCAGAAGTGTGCACCTGCTTGATATGTCCGTTCAAGTGATCAGGCCTGGAAAAGAGAACCAAGAGAGACTTTAGAACAAGACCTCAAGAGAGGGGGCTATAAAGTTGGCCAGACCCCCACCCCCACACTGCTGGAGAGGACGTCCCTCACCCCACCCCCGCAGGACAAAGAAAAGTCACCACCCAGCTCTGGCTCCTGAGGCCCAGGCCTCTCTGCCCTGGTTTTCTCTAGAGGGGGAAGGGGAGTGAGCATTTGTCTCTGACCTTGCCCACCCGCCTCCCCCCACCAGGAACTCAGTGATTTCTAGGACGCAAGGAGGGGGCTTTAGAATGAGACCACGCTGCCTTGCTGCAGCCTTTCCGGGAGGGGGTATGTGTGATTCATTGTCCAGACGAAAGCCCCTTAGAAACTCAGTATTCCCCTCCCCCAGCCTCTCCCGCCACAGCAGCCAATGAATGCCACCCGGATGGAATTCAGTCCCCAGAGGCCAAGGGATGAAGCCTTAAGTCCCCAGCTGGGCTGGTAAACCAGATGCCCGACAGAGCAGGTGGGCAGGGACTGCCTGACCGGTAAGACTGGTTCCTGCTTGGGGCCCCTCTGAGGGAGTTCTGCATCCCTACGTTCGCACACACAAGGCCCTCAGTACCCAGGCAAGTTAAAACCAGTCCTTTATTCTGAATATTCTTTTAAGAGGGAAAACAACCCGCTGCTCACAGACAATCTTCATTTCCTTATCAGGCTTACTAAAAAGTCAATCTAAAAAGACATCCTGCCCTCCTTCCTCTCTGTCCAGTGAACATAAAGGGGATCTGTGGGTTCAGGTAGGCTCTGGAGCTACCAGGTCAGAGCAGATCAAAGATTTCGCTGTTCAGAAGAGACTCAGGGAGTCCAGCTCTGTGCCCCGTGATGCCGGCGCTCTGAGGGGCAAAACCGGAGTCTACTGACCCGGGATTGCCAGTGCTGTGCGGGGGAACACGGAGGCGCGGGAGCGTAAGGAGTCCCAGATGCACTTGTTTCAGTCCCTCCCCCGGCGGCCATTCAAGCGGGGAAAGTCACTGGAGGAGCCCGGCCTCCCGCCCCCAGAGGGGGCCCCTCGCCTGGTGCCGGAAACACAAAGGGAGCCCAGGGAGAAGAATGGTGAGGCCCGGTGGCTGCGGCCTGAGGAATCCGGCCCCTTCCCACAAGGCCCCAAGGAAGAGAGACAGTAGGGCACGCCTAGTGCCAGAGAACTTCCCTGAGGGAAGAGAAAGCAGCTCTTGGCCACATCATCTCAAAATCAGGGCCGTTAAAACACTCTCCCCAAAACTGACTTGGCCCTACAAGGTCGAGTGACCTCCCCCCAAGGCTCACACCCCCAGATCTTGGCGAGAAGCTATTCCATGAGTCAGGAATAGGACAAGTCATGGTGGGGGGCGGGGGGGGGGCAAGATTCCTCACCTGGAGAAGCCTTTCCCACAGCTCTGGCAGATGTAGGGCTTGCCCACGGACCCGTCGTGGGACCGCACGTGGTAGGACATGCGATCTTTCCTCTTGAACCGCAGCCCACACACGGGGCAGGAATAGGGCTTCTCCCCCGAGTGGGAGAGCTTGTGCCGATTGAGATGGTACACGTCACGGAAGATCTTGCCGCAGATCTCGCAGGCCACCTGCTTCCTGGTCCGGCTCCTCTTTCGGGGGCCGTCGGGGTCCTCAGAGATGGGCAGCCCATTCTCACCCAGCCTCGGAGGAGGAAGGTCGATGTAGCCCAGCTGGAGGCTGGTGACACCATGTTGGGCCTCGTGCTGCCGGAGCCGGTTGGCATCCGTGAACACCTTTCCACACAGGCCGCACGGAAGGATGCCTGCCTCCCTCAGGCCCCCTGGGGACCCGAACATTGAGTCCAGCAGGTTGGCCTTCCTTGGGCGGCCCCGGCCTCGCTTGCCAGTCAGGGGAGGGGCACTGGATGCCACATTGGGGAATGGGGAAGTCAGCAGTTGGGGGGACAGGGGTCCAGCCACCATGGGCAAGCGGTCCACCCCAGGTAACACAGGCAGGGAGGCTTGGCTCGCAATGGCTGCACCAGCCGCCCTGGCTGCCTCCTCCTCGGGCTGCATGCTGCCTGCGATGCCATTGCTGTTGGCTGCCAAGGCTGCCCCATTGGTCATGTCCAAAGGGAAACCCAAGTCCGAAGTCCCAGGGGGACGAAAGAGCATGATGTCGGCCCGGGCAGGGGGCACCAGGATCTGCACATTGGACTGTTTGATGACTTCCTGGCAGATCTCAATGACCGACCTCATCAGCAGAAACTTGGCGGCCGTCATAAGCTCGGGGAAGCTCTCCAGGCGAACCACAATGCGGGAAGTGTAGGCGAAGTCCAGGATGTCCCCGAACACCTTGGAGCTGATGGTGTGCATCTCCAGCTCCCGGCTGCCCCCAGCCCCGCCGCCCGGGGCCGCCGCTGCGCCCCCCACGTCAGCGGGACCCCCGTCCGCAGCTCCGCCGTCGCCCAACTGGGCGCTGAACACCGACTCAAAGTACTCGCTGCAGGCGGCCAGCACCGCGCGGTGCGCCGGGAAGCTCTCGTCGCCCACCCGCAGGAGCACGTCGCAGAAGCGCCCGCCGTTTTTGCGCTGCTGGTTCAGGTTGTGCAGCATCTCCGTGCTGTGTCTGCTCACCTGGTAGGTGTAGCAGCCCGACGGGCCGCAGGAAGCGTCGTTCACTCGCTCCATGGCCGCCGCCCCCTCCCCACACACCGGGCCGCGGCGCTTGCCCGCCCCACTCCCGTCCCCCGGGCAGCGAGACGCAGGGCGCAGCGAACGTGTCTACACTCCCCGCACGTGCGGGCCCGGGGCTCTGTAGTCTCGCAGGTGCGCCGAGCGCACACGCCCCCTGCCCGGATCGCACTGTCTAGACGGCGGGGCGCGCCACCTCCCGCATAGCTGCCCCCACCCCTGCCGGATCGTGAACTCCTCTCTCCTCCCCGCCCGCTTGTCCGCCTCCCCTTCTCGGTCTACCTCCGGGAGGGGGGGGGGGGACGCGAGCACAGAGGTGCGCCCCTCCCGCAAACGCGCCTGCCACCTCCCCTCCCGCCCGCCAGGCGGCGCCGGCGCGCGGCCAAGAGGGGCGCGCGCGCGCGCGCGGGGAGGAGGAGGAGGAGGAGGGGTCTGTCGCGCAGGCGCGCGCGCGCCGCGGCTCTTCCCGGGCCCGCTGGGGGCGCGCGCTGCGTCCCCTGCAAAGCGCGAGCCGGGGCGGGGGCGCCGGAGCGGAGGAAACAAAAGGCTAAGGCGGCGGCGGCGGCGGGGCGCGCGGCGGGGCGGCAGCGCGGGCCGGGCCCCGGAGGCGGGCGGGCGGAGTCGGCAGCGAAGGCTGGAGCGGGCGGGCGGCGGCGGCGGCAGGGCGGGCCCTGTCCCGGGCCGGGCGAAGGCGGCGGCGGAGCGGCGGCGCGGCGGCCCCGGGCTCCGTGTGTTCGGAGCGGAGGAAAGATGGCAGCGGCTGCACTTCCTCTTGCACTTTCACCCCTGGGGGGAGGAGAAGGAGGGGGCGATACCAACAACACCCCCCCCCCTCCGCTTGCAGAAAAAAAAAAGAAACGGCGAGCTCGGCGTGGGGGGCCCCCGGCGCCCCCGGCCCTGCACGTGCGCACCCGATCCCTGGCCCGGACCGCCCCGCGCTGCAAACTTTCCACTTTCTTTGTGCCGAGCGCCCCCCCCTCACCCAGCCGAGGATGCACGTCCCCCCTTCCCTATTTATATACCCCCCCCGCAGCTCCGCTCCCCCCGCTTCCTGCCCCCCCCCAGTCCCCTGCTCCGCCAATGCTAGCGCAGACTGAGCCCCCGTCCGGCCCCCGCCTCCCCACCCCGCCCGCGGGGCCGGGGGCTGCAGTCTCAGCCCCCCCCGGACCAATGCAAACGAAGCGCCTAGCCAGCAAACCAGCTCCCACTGCCCCTCCCTCCCCGCCGAGAGAGGCGGCGAGCGGACGGGGCGGGGGAAGGGGGGAGGCCGAGGGGTGCAGAACTGGGCCCCCCCAGCCTGCGATGTGCACCCGTAAGTCGAGCGGGCGTCGGCTACCCTTCGAACCCCCCCTTCGATGCGCGAAACCCCCAGAAGTCGCCTGCGACCGCCTCCCGGCTCCCAACCCCAGAGAGGGCCCGGGGTCCTGGCTGGGGGCAGGCAGAACCTCCGGAGCTGCTTCTGGACCCGGCGCACTGACTGGTCCAAAGGGGCTGCGCGCCCGGGAGAACTGGGGATACGAGGCCGTCGTCCACGCTCTCCCCCAAACCGCCACACGCCAAGCTTTGTGCCCCAGGGAGCGGAAAGTCACCAGCTCAGGGAGGCGACAACACAGAGGCAAGGGCGACGGGCAGGAGCAGGGATCCCCGCGCACCCCAGGGAAACGGGGGTACTGGAGGCCCCAGGGAGCACCCTTTTGGCCTCCTGAGGTCAGGAGCATCCCCAGCGCCCTCAGCCTAGCGAGTCGTCCAGCGCGCGGACTATGAGCCCCGCCGGCGGGCCTGGGCGCTTTGTCCCCGGCTGTCCGGGAGATGCTGCAGCGCGCGGGATGGACACAGAGGTTCGTCTGTCAGGGAAGAGGTGGCGGCCGCCGCCAGGCAGCCCGACTTGGAGCCCCAGGCTGCAGGCACCGCGTGTGCGGGCGGGAAGTTCCCACAGTTGCAAAGAAGGAGCGAAGTGTGCGTTCCAAACTTTCCACGGTTCCAAACTGAGCGCTTCCATTAAGAGAAGCGGTGTGCGGGGAAAAGCATTCTGGGTATTAGCATGCAAATGAACGGCCCCGGCTTCCAGCTCCGCGCGGGATTCCCACCACCGCGCGCCCTGCGTGCGCGGAGCCGCGCGCGCCGAGGGGGTCCGGGCGTGGTGCCCCGGCAGGATCCGAGTTCGAATTCGAGACCTCCGCTTTCTGGTTGCTTTTTTTGGTGCCAGTCCCTTGGCCTCTCTGAGCCTTAAACACAGTTTCCTAACATGTACACTGGGGACGGCAGCACCTGTCTCCTGAGGTGATGAGGTCTGCACAGCACATAATTCTGGGCTGGGTCTCTACTTACACACTTCTGCCGTTCCCAGGTCGGAGTAGATGCCAAACGTTAATAGAGAAAATAAATGAGGAAGGTTAGAGGCTTGAGGGAAGTTCCTGGACCCAGAGCCAGGCGATCTGTGTTCTAAGCCCAAACTAGCTGTGCAGCCTCAGGCCAGTGCCTGAACTTCTCTGAGCCACAGCTCAGATTCTTCGGTGGATTCTGGGAACCGGCAGTTTTTGTGTTTGAGAGCAGCCACAAAGAAAGAGGGAAGGGATCTGATTACTGAGTGCCTACAGTATGCACACAGCCTCTCTTCAAGGTAGATATAGTCCCATTCTACCACGGAAGAAACAGGAAAATGAGTGACTTGCCCAAGGCGACACTGATAGTGGTGGAGCCAGGAATCCAACTGGTTAGCCCAGGTGCGCCACTTCTTTGCCAGTGGCTTCTAAGCCCCCTGTCTCAACATGAACCAGGAATTGGTTCTCAATGTGCTGTGCTTAGTACACGGGAGGCTGAGCTGTTCATCCCAGAGGGGTCACCCTGTGAGTGTGGGTTCACAGAGTGCTCTCACAACATTGATCCACAGTGCTCTGAGGAAAACAGGGAAGATGCACCAGCCCCATTCTGCACATAGGAAGCCTGAGGTTCAGGGAGCTTGAGTGAGTGGCCTAGCATCCCACCACGAGAAAGTGACCAGAGATAGATCCAGATCCCAGTCCTGACCGCAACGGGGAGCTTTTTCCTGCATGTCATCTTCGCAGTGTAATTGTGTGGGAGGCCTGCGGTGATCTCCCAATTTTATCTATAACTGAACCTTCAGCCTTGCTTCTCTCTTAGGCTCTTTCTTTGTTTCTTTCTTTCTTTATCTTTTTAAAAATGGAGGTGAAATTCACATAACATAAAATTAACCGTTTTAAAGTGTGTAATTCACCAGCACTTATTACCTTTACAGGGCTGTGCAAACAAGACCTCTATCAAGTTCCAAGACATTTCCATTACCCTAAAAGAAAATTCTGTCCCCACTCCCCACTTCCTCCAGCCCCTGGCAACCGCCACTCTGCATTCTGTTTCTATGGATTTATCTGTTCTAGATATTTAATATAAATGGAATCGTACAATATTTGCTCTTTTGAGTCTGGCTTTTTTCACATAGCATAATGTTTTCAAGGTTCATCCATGTTGTAGCACCACCATTCCTTTTTATGGGTGAATTCCACCATATGGAATGCTACCTTTTCTTCACCGATTCATCCATTGACGGTCATCGGGCTGTTGTGAATAGTATCACTATGAACATTTGAGTACAAGTATTTGTTTAAGTACCCGTTTTCAATTCTCTTGGGTATATACCTACAAGTGGAGTTGGAATCATATGATACTCTATGATAATTCTGTGTTTGACTGTTTTCCACAGGGGCTGCACCGTGTTACATTAATATCACACACATCTTTTTATGAGCAATTTTAGAGCTGATCAAACCTCCCATTTTATGAATAAACATGCTGAGGCCCAGAGAGGTTAAGTAACTTGCCCAAGGTCGCACAGCAAGGTTCAGACTAGAACCAAACTTCCCTGAGTCCCTAGCCTTCCACCCACTAGGAGCCTCGCACCTTCCTTCAAAGACCCGAACTACTTGCCTGAGCATTCACTGACTGACGTGACAAACCTGTCCAGTGAGTGACTAAGTTGACTCTATTAGGAAGCACCTTCTTTTCCCTCAACATCTGTTGAAAGAGTCCACCGCCATGTTCCCAATTTCCAGGCTGCACCTTGAAAAGATGCAGAGCTCGCAATCCCTGCGTCTGCCTCCTGCTGCCGGCCTGGTGGGCCCTCTTCTGTTGCCATGGAAACCACACACCTCCGTTTTGGCAGTGCACCAGCTGGACAGCCAACTGAGATCATCCTTGTCTCCCAGGCTAAGTGGAGCTGTCAAGGTTACTTGCTCACTAGATCTGTATTTACTGAGCACCTACTAAGCACCAGTTTTTTGGATTTTTTAAAATGTGTTTGCTTTAGATGCTAGGCATACAGCAGTGAACAAGTTAAACTACGGACCGTGCCCTCAAGGAGCCCACAGCCTTTGGGAGGAGACAGACAAAAAAAACAAGGACAAGAAAAAGGCTTCTCCTGGCTCTCCTCCCCCATTCTTCAAATTCTCCCATTCTTCCAGGCCCTGCTCAAATCCTGCTTCCTCTGGGGCATCCTCTCTGCGAGCCCAGGTCCAAGAGATAACTCCTCTTATCTCTCACAGTGCTTCCCCCGCCCCCCCCCCCCCCGATTGCAAAAGTGATATGTGCACTGTAGGAAAATGTAAAAAACACATGAAAACACAAAGAAAGAGAAAGATCCCCTATAATTTTATCAGCAAGAGTTAAGCGCTGCCAACATTTCCTTCTGGTCTTTTTCCCCTTCTACATATGTATAATTTTTTTTAAACATAATTGGGTCCTATTTTATATAGTGCTTTATAATCTTGTCTCATAACAATATATTTTCCTCCCAACATATTTCGGTGTTCCCATCTGGGAACAAGGCGTTGACAATAACAGCAAACATTTACTGAACACTAACTGCCAGGTGTGGTACTGAGAGCATTATTTGGTTTACCCTCTGTGATTCTCGAAACTCCCCTTTGAGGTGTCGGCTCTGGGGGTCTCATCTTGCAGGTGAGGGCACTGGGAACCGCCAGCTGAGGAAGGGGCAGGGATGGCTGAGTGTGCGAATGGCACCTGGACCCTGGCCGCTCCTGGGGCCTTCCCCACGAACCCAGGCTGCCGGGCTTTGGGTGCGTGATTGGCCGTGAGCCAGGGACCCAACAGCAGGGGATGATGGAGGGAAGCAAGCAAGAGGGGCCCCCTCGTTTCTGCCAGACAACTCTTCTTGCCTTTATCAGGCTTGCTTAGAAGGCCTGTGACGCCAACGCGCCTCCTTTGCTGGCTTTTCAGTGCTGGGCTGGGCTTTGCTTCCCAATAACCATAGCGACAAGGTCATTCGTTGGACCATGAGGGCACCTCGTGCAGGAGCAGAGCTCGGGGTTTGGAGCCAGACGGACAGTGTAGCTTTGGGTGAACTGTGCCGGGAGTTGTTTAGTGCCCCCCAGCCTTCTTTTGAGGGTAGGGTTATTGCCCTCTTCTTATAGGTGAGGTAACCGGGAAGTTAGGTGGTTCATCCGAGCCTGCACTGGTGGAGGGTGGGGTGCAAGTCGATGGCAGGCCTCCCTGACTCCAACAGCCAGTGTCTTAACAGCACACCCCGGGCTTCTTTTCCTTCTTGACGACTGGGTTTCCCTTCATGACCAGGAAGAGTGTGCAAATCAGCTGCCTGGTCTGGAGCCCCAGCTTTTTGAGCTTCGGCCGAGGATCCTGCAAGAGGCCCAGGAGTTCCTGCCTTCCCCCCACCGACCCAGCTTATCTCGGCCCCTCTGTGCTGTGGTCTCCGAGGCCTGACAGGGACCCCGTGGGCCGTGGTTTATCACTGGCCATATTTCCTGCCTCTGTATCACCAGCTGGACTTGCTCTCTCTTTCAGTTAATCGGAAACAAAAAAAAGCAAAAAACTTTCTATGTAATTGTTTTATTTTTTCTACATGCAAATCTATGAGGATTTTCTTTTTCATTCCTAAGTAACTGAAGGACAGTTACGGTGTCACTGGTGACATGGGGGCAGGAAACATGGCTAGTGATAAAGCATGGCATGTGCGCACGTGCATACTCACACGTATGTGAAGGACAAGTGGCCAACTGAAGAAAATTGGCTCCAGATGCCAGAGAAGCAGTTAATATCCTTAATATAGAAAGAGTTCTTAAAGATCAATTAAAAAGTAAACATCCCCAAATTAGGGTATTTGTTTTACTGCTTTTTAAGCATTTACTGAATTTGAAATTTTTCAAAATAAATTAATTAATTAAAAAAAGAGCTCCACACTACACAACATTGTGAATGTAGTAAATGCCGCTGAATCACGTACATTAAAATGGTGAGTTCGGGGAAGGGTGGGGGGAGAGATAGTCAGGAAGTTTGGGATTGATAGGCACACACTGCTTTGTTTATATATTTATTTTTTATTTTTTAAAATGTATTTATTTATTTACGGGCTGCGTTTGGTCTTCGTTGTTGCGCACGGGCTTTCTCTAGTTGCGGCAAGTGGGGGCTACTCTTTGCGGTGAGCAGGCTTCTCATTGAGGTGGCTTCTCTTGTTGCACGGCATGGGCTCTAGGTACATGGGCTTCAGTGGTTGTGACACGTGGGCTCAGTAGTTGTGGCGCACGGGCTTGGCTGCTCTGTGCCATGTGGGGTCTTCCCAGCCCAGGGATTGAACCTGGGTCCCCTGTGTTGGCAGGCGGAATCTCAACCACTGCGCCACCACGGAAGTCCTGCTGTATTTAGAATGGATAACCAAAGAGGACCTACTGTACGGCACAGGGAACTCTGCTCCATGTTTTGTGGCCGCCTGGATGGGAGGGGAGTTTGGGGGAGAATGGATACGTATATATATGGCTGAGTCCCTTTGCTGTGCATCTGAAACTATCACAACATTGTTAATCGTCTATACTCCAATATAAAATAGAAAGTTTTTTTTAAATGGTGACTTTTATGTTATGTGAATCTTACTTCAATTAAAAACTTTTTTTTTTTAAAAGAATACCCTGAAGGAAAAAATGTGCAAAGGACACAAGCAGGCAACTCACAAAAAGAGGAAATGCAAATGGCCTGTAAAAACCAAGTGCTGTTTCCAATGTACTAATTGGTCTCTGTTTAAATGCAGCTTCCCCAGACACCCTAATAGTTAACTCCTGCTAAGTTTCCAGAAGTGCCCGAAGCTGTCCCTCTCCTCTTTTCACGACACCTGTGACACCACTACTCCTCGGGGTAATAATTACCCCTTAAATTTTCTTTCCCGCTAGACAGAGGCTCCCACGGCAGAGACTCCTCCTATCTTGACCCCACAGTATCTCCGCTGCTCAGCACAGTGCATGTGATTCATAAATACTTGAATGTATCTGTGAAAAAAATCATTGTTGGCCATCAAATCATCAAATAGTTTGCTAACTGCCATTAGGTCTGCAAGAGCCCAGAAGGACCCAGTGTTCTCATATCCTGCTGCTGAGAGGGTACATTGGTGCAACTTTCTGGAAAGCATTCGGGCAACATGTTTTAAAAGTCTAGGAAATACGCTTACCCTTTGATCCAGCAATTTCATTTATCGGAATCTGATGAAATAAGCACAGCTGTGCTCTAAGATGTAGATTAAAGAATGTTCGCTGGAGCACTGTTTCTAATAATGAAAACCGGAAACCATCGGTTGTTTGCATGAACAAAGGTGATGGTGCTAGGGTTGAGTTAAGCTTTTAGCTGAAGATTCCATGGTAACGTGTGGCCCGACCAACCAGCTCCTTTTGAACACTCTGTGTCAGCACAACCAGGCTATAGGGCAGGATTGTCCCTGGGTCATTCCTGACCCCCAGCCCTTGGCACATGACACAGAGCCTGGTGCACCCTCAGTGCTCAAAACAAAACATGTTTATTGCATTGAACTGACCTCAATGGAGAGACCACAGGGTGACCTCCCATGGATGTCCATGCTGGGTCTCTATCTGGGGCTTTTCCCAGACCACTGAGCCTCTCCTCTGAGCCTCAGTTTACATACCAACAAGCTAGCTCAAATAAAGGTAACTCTCAGGAACTTCCCTGGTGGCACAGTGGTTGAGATTCCACCTGCCAATGCAGGGGACACGGGTTTGACCCCTGGTCCAGGAAGATCCCACATGCAACTAAGTCCGTGTGCCACAACTACTGAGGCTGCGCTCTAGAGCCCTCAAGCCACAATTACTGAGCCCACGTGCCACAGTTACTGAAGCCCATGTGCCTGGAGCTCGTGCTCTGCAACAAGAGAACCCACCGCAATGAGAAGCCCATGCACTGCCACGAAGAGTAGCCCCCACTCGCTGCAACTAGGGAAAGCCACCTGCAGCAATGAAGACCCCACACAGCCAATAAATAAATAAATTTATTTATTAAAAAAAAAAAAGGTTTGCCATGGTGGTGCCTGGCTTGGATGCAGCCAAATTCCACACAAACAGAATCTTGAACTAGTACTGATTATTGGGTGAAGTAAGATGAGGAAAGAGAAAAGATTCTATCTATCATTTTTATTTTTATTGTTCATTTTCCCCAGAAAGGATTATTTGGAAAATGAAGAAAAGCAGAAAGAAAAAGAAAAAAAGTTACCCACAGCTCCATAACCCAAAGAGAAGTACTAAAATGTTGGTGTATTTTTGTCTAGGCTTTTTCCCCCAATTTTTTTTTATCGTGGTAAAATACACACAACATGAAATTCACCATCCTAACCATTTTTAAGTGTACCGTTTAGTGGTTTTGAATACATTCATAATGTTGTGCAATCATCACCACCGTCCGTCTCTGTAGCTCTTTTCATCTTGTAAAGCTGAGACTCTATACTCATTAAACAATAGCTTGACATTCCCTCCTCTCTCCAGCCCCCAGCAACCACCAATCTACTGTCTGTCTCTATGATTTTGACTCCTCTACATACCTCATATAAGTGGAATCATATTGTATTTGTCTTTTTGTGACTGGCTTGTTTCACCTAGCATAAAGTCCTCAGGGTTCATCTATGTTGTAGCGTGTGTCAGAATTTCCTTCCTTTTTGAGGTTGACTCATATTCCATTGTATGAATAGACCATGTTTTACTTATCCATTTATCCACTGATGGACACACGGGTTACTTCCACGTGTAGCTATTGTGAATAACGCTGCTATGAACATGGTGTGTAAATAGCCCTTTTTTCTATTCCAATGCATAGGTTTTTTTAAAGAAAACTGTTGTTTGTTTGTTTGTTTGTTTATATTTTTGGCTGTGTCAGGTCTTCTTTGAGGCACGCCAGATCTCTGTTGTGGCATGCAGGCACTTGGCTGCCGTGTGTGGGCTTCTCTCTAATTGTGGTGTGCGGGTTTTTCTTCTCTAGTTGTGGCGCACGGGCTCTCTAGTTGAGGCATTCGGGCTCAGTAGTTGCGGTGCGCAGGCTTAGTTGCCCCACGGCATGTGGGATCCCAGTTTTCTGACCAGGGATCAACCCCACGTCCCCTGCACTGCAGGACGGATTCTTTACCACTGGACCACCGGGGAAGTCCCCAATGCTTAATTTTTTTTTTTAAGTGATACTGATGAATGTATACAATTTATCCTGCTTCTTAAACGTACTGTATATCGTGAACACACTGCATGTTACCACTGGGGCTGGAGGTAGGCATGTTTGTGGGGCATTTCACCTCTTACCTTAAACATTTCTAGAGTGTTTTATTTTATTCTTATGAAGAAAAGGGATGACTTTTGTAACTTGAAAAGCAATGAAGAATCCATAATATCATGAGTACTTTTCAAGTCATTACATAAATATTAAAATAAAAAGTACATATTTTCACTCACTGCAGAGTTTCCTACTGGATGGATGGTTTCACCTTGATTCTTTTTTTTAAAATAAATTTATTTATTTATTTATTTATTTTATTGGCCGTGTTGGGTCTTTTTTTGCTGTGCACGGGCTTTCTTTAGTTGCAGTGAGTGGGGGCTACTCTTTGTTGTGGTGCGTGGGCTCCTCATTGCCGTGGCTTCTCTTGTTGCGGAGCACAGGCTCGAGGTGTGTAGGCTCAGTAGTTGCAGCACGTGGGCTCAGTAGTTGTGGCTCACAGTCTCTAAAGTGCAGGCTCAATAGTTGTGGCACACGGGCTTGGTTGCTCCAAGACATGTGGGATCTTCCTAGAGCAGGGATCGAACCCATGTCCTCTGAATTGGCAGGCGGATTCTCAACCACTGCGCCACCTAGGAAGCCCTCACCTTGATTCTTTAATCAGTTTCCATGTTGGACATTTAGGTTGTGTTCTTTTCCCTTTTCTTTGCTATTAGAGTCAGCACTGAGATGAACATCTTTGGATCAAACATAGCAGAAGTTTTTTTTTTTTTTAATGTACAATTTGATTTTTTTTCTTATTAGTAATGTATATATGGCAATCCCAAGCTCCCAATTCATTGCCCCCCAACCCCCACCCCCCAAAACATAGCAGAAATTTTTAAATGATCATCTGATTTTGTATGTTGGGCTGGAAGTGGAGACATTTTGTCAGGCCAATGGTGCTTTCACAAGGCGTTTTTTACTGGGAGGGTGGGAGATAAGTCAAATTGGGGCAGGGGGCTTACAAGAACAGAAATTTATTCAGAAGTCCAAAACTTAGATTTTAAAATAAGAATTATCATGTAAATTACCAGAGTTCGGCTAAATGAGCCTCAGCTCCACTCTGGCTCAGAAATTTGGGGTGTCAATCCAGACTGGTTAGTGGTGACTCTCCTCAGTTCCTGCCTGGGGTGAAGGGTTGGGGGGGTGACACCTGCAGAAGCTTGCAATCTGCTGTCCACATTTACAAAACCCCTGCCAAGCGCCTTGCGGTTCCCTCATAGGGCAACTCCCCGGCTCCCATCTGTGCAGGCCTGACATTGCAAGATTCACATGAAGAACCTGGAAAGTCGAGGTAAAGGGGTAAACCCACATCCTCAGGGCTTCAGGTCTCCCTTGATTGTGAAAACCCCTTCCTAGCAACCGAGGTATAGAAAATAGGAAGAGCATCCACTTCTTGTCAGTCAGGGAGGTCTGAACCCACTTCCAGCTGTGAGATTTGGGGTCAATTTACTTTACTTCTCAGGGCATAGGGGGTTCTTATAGAGATGAGTGAGAACACTGTTATGCACGTTGTAAATGCTTAACCAAATGGTATCTATTTTGCGGATGTCATCGCTGTTGTGGTTACCTGCAATTCGGTGTTCAATGCTGTGATGAGGGAAACACAAGAATTAGAACTCATATCAGGGATGATGGAACCCAGCCTTGGGGCCCCAGGGCAGGCTTCCTACAAGGAGCCAAGGCCAAATGCTGAGCGGTAAAGAAGGAAGGGCCCAGGGTACTTCCCTTCTGGCAGCTGGACCTTTCTGAGTGAGAATGTAGTGTGTTCCAGTATCAGGTGATTCCCAAACCTGTTGGGATGGGAGTGAGGGGGTGGGGGTGTTACTTGAGACCCTGGAGACACCAGCCCCGTGGGAACTGCGACTTCATTCTGTGAGAGGCACCTGGCGTACAGTAGGCCCTCAACCTTCATGACAGGCACAGGGATCGTTGGTTTTCTGGTTCCTGGCTTGGGCTCTAAAAGAAACACAGGATTGGAAGTTGGACCTCAGAAAGTAGCTGGAGTCTCCAGTCTTTGTGGCCTTAGTTTAGTCCCTTCCCCTCTCAAGGATTCAGTTTCTTCAGCTGTAAAATGAGAGGGTTGACCTAGATCGAGGGTCTCAAACTCACGTGCCTCCAGGGGCCAGGCTCACTTGGTGAGGTGTGTGAGGTGAGCAGGACTGCAGGGTGAGGCAGGTGCCGACACGCAGGGGGAGCCGGTCATGGGAATATGGGCCCAGTCTTGTCAGGTCTTCCCATTTCTCACGAGAATCTAGAAATCTGGAAATCTCCTGTTTTAAAATTTTTTGTTTGTTTCTTAAAATATTTACTTATTTGGCTATGCCAGGTCTTAGTTGCGGCATGCAGGATTTAGTTGCCTGACCAGGGATTGAACCCTGGCACCCTGCATTGGGAGCATGGAGTGTTAACCGCTGGACCACCAGTGAAGTCCCTCCTGTTTCCAAATGTTTGTCAAGCGGTCCAAAATTTTCAGTGAACACGATGCTGGCTCAGTGAAACTGGCCAGAGGGCCCGAGTGGACCTCCAGCCCCCAGGTTATCATCCCTGGAGTGGCTCTTCTCAGAGGAGTCCTCTCACTCACAGTTTGCCATTCAGTGTGCCTGGAAATGGCTCTTGGAATTCCCTGGTGGGCATTTCTCCTGCAATGGGATGTAATATACGATCTTGGGCCAGGAGGTCAAATGCTTTGAGCCTGCAGGCTGTACCCCCATCTCAATCTCAAAAGCGTTCTGAGATGGGGCCTGGGCCTCGAAACATGTCCCTGGTTGCCTCTGAGAAACTCAGAGCTTTCTTAGAAATTCTTAGAAACCCTACCCTGGAAAGGCTCATCTGACCCACCAGACCCAGGGTGGCCAGCAAACGAAATGTGGTCAGTTGGAACTTCCATTCACAGGATGTAAGCCTGGACTGAGCCTTAGGTATTGATCACTTCAATTCCTCCATTTAAGAGCCCCCAGGTGGGAAGCAATCTGCCTCAAATCCAAAAGGACCCAGATCTCTGCAAAAGGGACAGTGGTTACTAGTGAGCACAGAGGAGCCAGGCAGGCCTCAGTTCAAACCCTGACTTTGTCACTTGCCAACTCCTTTTTTTTTTTTTTTTTAATTTTTTTTTTAAAGTTGGACTTTGTTTGGTAGACCAGTATACCCTAACATTTGGAGCTGTTAGTCTGATACAGATTAGAATCTAGGGATGCCAGCTCCTTTTTTTCTAGATAAAAAAGTCTGTTCCTGGGCTTCCTAGGTGGCGCAGTGGTTAAGAATCCGCCCGCCAGTGTAGAGGTCACAGGTTCGATCCCAGCTCCAGGAAGATCCCCACATGCCGTGGAGCAACGAAACCCGTGTGCCAAAAAAAAAAAAAAAAAAAGTCTGTTCCATAATCTACTTCTGCTTCTTGCTTCTACACCTTCGCTTGTGCTGTCCTTCTATTAGGAATTCCCCTGTTCCTACGTTTTTCTCTTCTAGAAAAACTGTTGTTCAACAGCTCAGATTTCAGCTCCAGTGCGCAGACTTTCATCCATCTATTCATTTGCATAGGTAATACATTCGAAGTTCATATGGAATGAAATCTTTTTTCCTGTCTTTCTTCCTTCCTTCCTAAAGTTTTTTTTGTTTTTTTGTTTTTGATGCAGACCATTTTTAAAGTCTTTACTGAACTTGTTACAATATTGTTTCTGTTTTCTGTTTTGGTTTGTTGGTTGCCAGGTATGTGGGATTTTAGCTCCCCAACCAGGGATTGAATCAGCATCCCCTGCACTGAAAGGCAAAGTCTTAACCACTGGACTGCCAGGGGAGTCCCTGTCTTTCTTTTCTTTTTTTTTTTTTTTAATAAATTTATTTATTTATTGGCTGCATTAGGTCTGTGGCTGCACACAGGCTTCCTCTAGTTGCAGCGAGCAGGGGCTACTCCTCACTGTGGTGCGTGGGCTCCTCGTTGCAGTGGCTTCTCTTGTTGCAGAGCACCGGCTCTAGGTGCGTGGGCTTCAGTAGTTGCAGCACACATGCTCAACAGTTGTGGCTCATGGACTCTAGAGCACAGGCTCAATAGTTGTAGCACATGGGCTTAGTTGCTCCGTGGCATGTGGGATCTTCCTGGAGCAGGGATCAAACCCGTGTCCCCTGCATTGGCAGGCAGATTCCCAGCCACTGAGCCACCTAGGAAGTCCCCTGTCTTTCTTTTTTAATTGAAGTACAGTTAATTTACAATGTTGTGTTAGTTTCAAGTGTATAGCAAAGTGATTCAGTATATATTCAGTATACATATATATACATGTATGTATATATATATTCTTTTTCAGATTCTTTTCCATTATAGGTTATTACAAGATATTGAGTATAGTTCCCTGTGCTGTACAATAGGTCCTTGTTGTTTACCTATTTTTTTTGGTTGCACTGGGTCTTAGTTGCGGCACACGGGCTCTTCATTGTGGCATGTTGAGTTGCGGCACGCAGGATCTTTAGTTGTGGCATACATGTGGGATCTAGTTCCCCGACCAGGGATAGAACCCGGGCCCCCTGCATTGGGAGCTCGGAGTCTTACTCACTAGACCACTAGGGAAGTCCCTGTTTATCTGTTTTGTACATAGTAGCGTGTATATGTTAAGAACGAAGTCTTTCTTGATCTCTAGCCTTTATTCCAGTAGCTTTGATTTCTACTATCATTTAACTGCTACAGTTCCCAGCCTGGGGTCTTGCAATGAAGTGGGAGTGGTTGTGAAAATTAAGATTCCTTTCTGGGATGAAATACTATGCAACGTTTAAAATGAAGTGGAAGAATTTTGGAAAATAGTCACAAATTGCTTTGAATTAAAAGAGAACCTACTTCATACAAAACAGTAGGATCCTAATTTTGTCAGCAAAGAAGAAAGTAGACATAGAAAAAAGATTTGAGGATGTGCAGCAAAATCTAACCAGTGGCATTTAGTTGGGCAGGGGCAGAATTACAGGTGATTTTTTTTCTACGTCCCTTTTCATGTTATTCTTTATTTTCAAGGTTTTCTACATAACCATATATTCACTTTGTAGTCATTATAAAATAATCATTCTTTATACTGTTGAACGTCTCATACTCTTTACCATCCAACAACCTTGAATGATCAGGAAAGTGAGGACTATTATTCCCATTTTAGAGATGTGCAGACTGAGGTTGGGGGGTGTCTAGGACTTGCCCAAACTCTAAAGCTAAGGCATAGAGCCGAGACTGAAATCCAGATCCTCTCAAGTCCTGTTCTTTGCTTCCTTCCTTAGAGGCAACCCCCAGTCACTTCTTGCATCATCCTAGCCACACACATGCATGTGGTCTCTAAAGATTGTTCGAGGGGCAGAGAGGCCAGTAAAAACAGAGACAGGAAGTGATGTCTTCGGTAGAGCCAGGGGAGTTTTGTCCAAAGTTGGCTTCCACATATATACAGGCATATGTCCATACCTTCACTGATACAAACCAGTATTCTTTGAGTCAAAGCTCCTTTGGAAACAAATACCAAAGAAGTATTCAGACTAGCTTAAGTGAGGAGAATTTGAATTTACCAGAAGGGCACTGTCACATCTCACCAATCCAAAAGTAATGGGGGCTTCAGGAGGCCTAGCACAAGACATGGGAGTCCTGAGAATCAGTTAGAGCTCTTTTGGTTGCAGGCAACAAAGTCAACTCAAGGTCCTTAAATAAGAAAGGACTTCACTTGAAAGACCCCAGAGTGTCTCCTGGAACCTACAAGCAGGAATGCCAGCAGGCCCAGAAGGAGGGAGAAGAGCACTTTGGGGACTAACAAAGGCCTTTCTCGCCACCATTTGTCACAGACATGCTTTTCCCAGGCTGCATGCAGACCAGCTTCTCTGCCTCTTTGGTCTAGAACACATCTGCTCCCCAGTTCCCCAGTGCCACATGTATAGTTCCAGCCATGGAGAAATTCCCGGGAGAAGGACTAACTGGTCAGACTTGGATCCACTGCCACGTGGGTCCAGTCAGCTGTGGACAAAGGCAAGATCATATGGTGCAAACATGGCTGCCAGGAGCCAGCCCTCATCTCTTCTTTCCCCCAAACAATCTTACCCTCTACAGATTGTCTTTATCTATCTAGGCACACGGCAGAAGAGGGCTACAGTATGAATCCCAAATTTTGTCATGCTCCTCATCCCAGTCACGCTAGAAACCAACCAGAACTGCTGAACCCCAATGCTTAGTCCCTTGGAAAGAAAATTGGATGAGCCCAGTTCAGGTATCTTATTCACCCTGGTACCATGCCCTGTGGCCAGGAGAAAGGAAGGGGTCCTGTCCTAGCAAATGGCTCCCCACTGTGGGGAGAGGGCATTTCTCAGAAAATGTGGGTTGTTATGAACTGGTCAGATACCTTACAAGATGAGGGCTCCTCCTGGTGTAATTACATTGTGTCATAGCTGCTAAGCTGCTAAGCTAGAAAGCATCTTCACAAATGAGGGGCTCGCTTTGCTGTGTTGCACTGAAAACGCCAGAAAAACTGAGGCATCTTTTCCATTTAAGGACATAAGGATGAGAAACCTTTGTGCACACTGACTAATTCAATCCGGCCAGCATATGGAGTATTTACCTTGAACTAGACACTCTGCTGGGCCCTGACCATCCAAAGATGATCAGATATCATCTCCACTCAGTAGACCCTGCCCCCGCCCCTAATATTGTATTTATATCAGTCAAATTCATTTAGAAATCTGTTATTTCTGACACAGCCTGCTTTGCAACTTCCATCTGACTGCATTGAGGCACTAAATTGCATGAATTCATCTGAGAATTGAGATCACAGGAACTAATAATGTACTTGATCTCCTTACTTTGAATCATCATTTTTTAAAACAAAAATATTATGAAGGCCATTGACAATGGTGAAATTAATATCCGGTTGGGATTTCCCTAGCAGCCGCGGAGGCCTGTCGTTATGGAGCGGAATCTGGGCCAGACACACTCGTGATGCTCTCCAGTGTCTGTCTTGGCTCCTCGTGTTACTAATGGTTCTGCTGAAGGCATGAACTGAACACGCTCAATGCAGGATGCAGACCCATCTGGGTACCAGTCCCGATCCTTCCATTTACGAGCTGGGTCACTGTGGGTGGCTCACCTCTCTGAGCCTCAGAGAAAAGGGAACAGGACCAGGGACTCACTGCCGTGAAGTTCTGGGAGGAGCTGGAGATTTCACATACTGCTTTGTTAGATAGTGTATGAATTGACTATGGAGAGCTTGTGTTTCTCTTATGATTTTTAAAACAAATCTTAAAGACTCAGAATAAAATGGACAAAGTCAAATTTAAAAACAAGAAAAAGTTGAGCATCAGCTTTTAACATATCCAGGTACATGTTGCTGCTAACATCATTTTGTATTAAAGCTAAATAAACTGTGCCGCTGTCTCAGCCGATTTTTTTCCTCTGCTTTTATCTCATGTGCCTCACTTAGAAGCAGAGATCCTCGCTTTTTCTCTGAGCTGCCCCCAGGGCTGGCTCTCTAATCTGTGGGACCTGGTGCAAAATGAAAATTCGGGGCCCCTTGTACACAAGAAGAAAAGTGCTGTTGAAAGCAATAGCATGTAAGGCTTTTTCCTTTCTTCTGAGGTCTCTCTCTGTCTCTCTCTCTCTCTCAAATGGTCATGGTGTTTTTCATTTGGCATTTAATGTTGTTCTAAGGAAAGAAAACAAAATTTTTAATTATGAGCACAAATTTTACCATTTGTGTTCATATTGTGCGATGCCAGTTTTAAATGCAACAATCTATGAGAGTTTAACTCCCACATGGAATTGCCAAATCACACAATTTGCATTTTATAACTTGTCCACATGTTTGTATTTTGTGCTTGCCACGGCAGTGGAAGTGCTGCACAAAATACACTCAACTGTTTTTATTTCACTGCTTGAGACATGCACGTTCCAGCAACAGCTTACCGATGAGTCAGGGAAGACTGCAAGGAAAAGGAACTCTGGGTTGCTCTGTCTTTCCTTTTCCTTCTGTCGTCACTTTCAGCACAAGTAGTTGGCTAACACAAAGGCACGTGAGTAAGAGAGGATATGATAGGGTTCTTTGGTCATTCATCTTTTCTAGAACATTGGTGCCTTCTTTCTGCATTCAAGCAAGTTCCAACTCAGATGGTAGGCATGGCCTCTCAGGGCTGTGTCCCCACTTGCTCTCAGAGTAACCCTTTTACCTTGCATTTGCCTTGAGTCGTGCTGAATTCCCAGGCAGCGTGGGTCCACGGGAATCTGTGCTCACCGGGCATGGTGACTGCTGGGACCTTTCTCAGTGTATTAGCATACATCCTTATACATAAGCAAACGCATGTTGTACTTGTCTCCTCTGCTCACTGTCCAGAGGCCTCCACTTACAAAATGCCAGTTCAAAGATAAATTGTTTAGAACTTCAAGACAGTGACAACAGAGCATTAAAGTCCAATGCGAAGCCCTTTGGGACTATATAGATTGCACACCTGTGACACCAGCGTGGCTGTCCCACCCCCCTTCAGCACAGTGGAGCCTACACTAGCCACAGTAGTCAAGGGCAGAGAGCTTTGGATGGGCAGCTAGGAGTCACATTCTGGTCCCAGTGCTGCTGCTGGTTTTGGCAGGACCTCACCAGGTTCCAGATACACCTATAAGATTATTTCCTGCCAGCGCCAAAGCCCACCTTGGCTTCCTCTGTCTCAGGTCTCAGCTTAAATAGGCCTCACCTGACCACCCTACAAATCCCACTCCTAATATTGTTTCTAATCACTATACCCTCTTTATTTCCATCATAACACTTCAAACTGTGATTATATATATATATTTTTTAAATAAATTTATTTATTTATTTATTTATTGGCTGCGTTGGGTCTTTGTTGCTGCACACGGGCTTTCTCTAGTTGCGGAGAGTGGGGGCTACTCTTCATTGTCATGCATGGGCTCATTGCAGTGGCTTCTCTTGTTGCGGAGCGTGGGCTGTAGGTGCTAGGGCTTAAGTAGTTGTGACACACAGGCTCAATAGTTGTGGCTCGCAGGCTCTAAGGTGCAGCCTCAGTAGTTGTGGCACACAGGCTTAGTTGCTTCTTGGCACGTGGGATCTTTCTGGAGCAGGGCTCAAACCCATGTTCCCTGTATTGGGAGGTGGATTCTTAACCACTGTGCCACCTAGGAAGTCCGTGATTATATATTGATTGGTGTGTTCGGGTTCTTTTCCTGCCTCCTCCACCAGAGTGTCAGCTCTTCCAGGCCAGGCAATATATTGGTTGTATAGCAGAGCAGGTGCTTGGAAAACACCTGTTTGAAGGAGAGATGGGCTCCAAGAGTATTTCCCCACAGGAATTCTGATGAAGCACAATTGGTAATGAAGAGAAAAGGCACTCATAATATAATATTGAGCTCAAAGAAACAAGGGAAACAAAACTGGGTATAAAGAATGATACCCTTGCAGCAACATGAATGGACTTGGGGATTATCACACGAAGTGAAATCAGACAAATATCATATGATATCACTTATATGTGGAATCTAAGAAAATGACCAAATGAATTTATTTACAAAACAGAAATAGACTTGCAGACATACAAAATAAACTTATGGTTACCAGAGGGGAAGGTGATAATTAGGAATTTGGGATTAACAGATACATACCACTGTATATAAAATAAACAACAGGGACCTACTGTAGAGCGCTAGGATGTAGAGACCTGCATTCAATATCTTGTAATAACCTATAATGGAAAAGAATCTGGAAAAGAATATACACGTTTATGTATATAGTACATGTATAACTGAATCATGTTGCTGTGCACCTTAAACATTGTAAATCAACTATACTCCACTTAAAAAATAGTGATGCTCAATTTCGTCTAGAAAAAAAGTAAATGCAGAGAAAAATATCTGTAGGAGACACAGATAAATGCTAAGTGGTGGGATTATATGTGATTTTCATTTTCTTCTTTTTGTATATCCATGTTTTCTGTTTTGAAGATTTGTTTCTGTATTGAATATTTATTGCTTTTGTAATAGGAAAAAAAATCAAACTACTCCCTGTGTGCATTGAAAGAAGACCTAGAAGGAACTAAAAAAATAATAAAAAAGTAATGATAGTGGATGGTGGGGCTGTAGGTGTTTGATATTGTTTTCCTTATACATTTTTGTATATTCCAAACTGTCTACAAGAAGACTTTTTTTTTTTCTTTTGGCCCTGCCGTGCAGCTTGTGGGATCTTAGTTCCCCGACCAGGGATTGAAGCCAGGGCCCACCAGTGAAAGCGACAAGTACTAATACTGGACCACCAGGGAATTTCCCAAGAAGACATTTTTAAAAATAATAACTTAAATATAATTTAAAAAATTAAAAGTCAATTAATTAATTAGAAAGCAAACAAAGAACTGAAGAATCCTACCTTTACCAGGGATGCATTCCATTTCACAGCTCTAAGTTCAATGGAGTAGTGTGTTCCTATTGAGACATTCGGGAAAGAGAATGGTCAGGTGACGGTCATGGGATTTTGGCACAGAAGGGCAACCCGGGACCGTCCACAGAGGCAGAGTCAAAATCCCTCATTTCAACTGATTCCTTAAGATGTACACTTACAGTCCATTGGCATTTCTATTACTATTTTTAATATATAATTTTAAATTTCGGAAGCAATACTCTGTACATACTTGTTTCAATAGGTGAAACTATCTTTTTTTTTTTTTTTTTTAATATTTATATATTTGGCTGCGCCAGGTCTTAGCTGTTGGCCTACAGGATTTAGTTCCCCGAGCAGGGATCTAACCTGGACACCCTGCATTGGGAGCTCGGAGTCTTAACCACTGGACCACCAGGGAAGTCCCAACAGGGGAAACTGTCTTAATTATCTCTTCCCATCGGTCTCTCTTTCTACCGCCTGAACGTAACCAGGTTTTGCAGCCCAGCATGTATCCTTCTACCTCTTTCTTCACATTCATGCACATATCTATGGATAAATATAACTACATGTACATATAGGATTTTTGAAAAACAGACTTTAACTTTTAGGACCGTTTTAGATTTGCAGAAAATCTGAGGAGAGCATATAAAGAGTTCCCATACACCCCATATCTGGTTTCCCCTATTGTGAATGTCTTACATTAGTAACAAGGTACACTTATTACAATGAATGAACATTATTGATACATTATCATTAACTAACGTGCATAGTTTAAGATTCCCTTCGTTTTTACCTAACGTTCTAGAACCCATCCAGGACACCACATTATATTCAGTTGTCATATCTCCTTAGGCTCCTCTTGGCTGTGACAGCTTCTCAGACTTTCTATGTTTTTGATGACCTTGACAGTTTTGAGGAGTGCCTGTCAGGTATTTTGTAGAATGTCCCTATACTGGGACTTGTCTGATGTTTTTCTCATAATTAGACTGAGGTTATGGCTTTGGAGGAGGAAAACCAAAGAGGTAAAGTACCATTCATCACATCACATCCAGGGTACATACCATCTACATGACTTATCACTGTTGATGTTGACCTTGATCACCTGGCTGAGATAGTGTTTTCAGGGTTCTCCAGGGTCAAGTTACCCCCTCTCTCCATACACACTGTACTCTTTTTTTTTTTTGTAGGTAGAGTTCCTTTTTTATTTTTATTTTCTAAATTTATTTTATTTTTTGCTGTGTTGGGTCTTCGTTGGTTTCTCTAGTTGTGGTGAGCAGGGGCTACTCTTCATTGCAGTGCACGGGCTTCTCATTGCAGTGACCTCTCTTGTTGCGCTGGCTTCAGTAGTTGTGGCACACGAGCTCAGTGTTGTGACTCGCGGGCTCTAGAGGGCAGGCTCAGTGGCTGTCATACATGGGCTTAGTTGCCATCGTGGCATGTGGGATCTTCCTGGACCAGGGCTCAAACTCGTGTGTTCTGCATTGGCAGGCAGATTCTTAACCACTGCACCAGCAGGGAAGCCCCATACTGCACTCTTTAGAAGGAAGTCATTATGTAGAGCCCACACCTAAGTAGTGGGGACTTCTGTTCCCCTTCTTCATGGACAGAGTATCTATATAAATCATTTTGAATTCTGCACAGATTTGTCTCTTCTCCCCATGTATTTATTAATCAATCATTTATACCAGTATGGACTCATGGATATTTACTATTTATCCTTTGGGTGTATACTTCTTTATTTACCTTATTGCTCAGATTATTCTAGCTTTGGCCATTGGGAGCTTTCATCTACAGGATTTTATGTGGGGTTTTTTGTTTGTATTTTCATAAAAATTAGGTAAACTATACATATTACTCTATAAATTAATTTTTCACCTAAAAATAAAAGTATCATGTATATACCTACTAGATAAAAAAAATAAAGGTCTTATTCATTTTTAGTATCTATGTATAATTTTCTATTGTTCACATACAGAATGGATTCTACTGTTTTCCTACTGACGGACATCGGATTGTTTCAGGCTTTTTTTTTTTTTCTTTGAACTACAAATAATACTGCCATAAACATTCTTGTACTTATTCAGGAACTATACGATAGATTCCCCAAAGTGGGAATGCAGGGTCAAAGGGCCACGTATGTTTTATATTTTAGTAAATACTGTCATCTTATGTCCCAAAAGGATTATAACAATTCACACTTCTGGTAGCAAGGAATGAGAGTGCTCCTTTTTTCCACATTCTTACTGGCACTGGACGTCATTTCTCTATTTTTATCAATATAATGGGGATAAAATGCTATCTCATTGTTTCTTTATTGGAATTCCCCTGGTTAGTAGACATGGTGAGCAGTTTTTCCTGTAGTTACTGATCATTTGGGTCTTCTCTTCTTGGAATTGCCTGTTCATATCCTTTGCTCACCCCTCTGTTGGATCGTTCGTCTTTTTCTCACAACGCTTTGTAGAGGCTTTTTTCTACAGTAAGAGTGATAAACTTTCGTCTTTCATACGTGTTGTAAATATTTTTTTACGAGTTGGTCATTTATATTTGACTTTGTTTTGGGTGTCTCCTGCAGTCCAAAAAATATATTGTTTTGTAGCTAAATTTGCCAGTCATTTCCTTTAAGGCCCCTGGGTTTGTCTTATTTTAGGAGGCTTTGCTCACCCAAGGTCTTCTGAATGTTTTCCTAAAGTTTCTTCTAATACTTTTGATTGTGGGCATTTTTTAAAGACTTAGTATTATACCATTTCATGTAAAACATGACACTCTCACAATAATATACTTCCATTTACACCCCCAATATTGTACTTTGTGCTATGATAGTCATTTCATGTATATACAAAACTCACAATACAATGTTACAGCTTTTGCTTTACACAGCTTTTTTTTTTTTTTTTTACACTGAGGAGCACTGAGTTTGAAGACTCCACTATTCTTGTTTTTATTTATTTTTAAATATTTATTTATGTATTTGGCTGCATTGGGTCTTAGCGGTGGCATGCAGGATATTTTGTTGTAGTGCAGGCTCTTTGTTGCGGTGCGGGGGCTTCTCTCTAGATGTGGCAAGCGGGCTCTAGAGTGCGCAGGCTTAGTTGCCCTGCAGCGGGTGGGATATTAGTTCCCCGACCACAGATTGAACCCAGTCCCCTGCATTGGAAGGCGAATTCTTAACCACCGGACCACCAGGGAAGTCCCCAGTTGTCTTTTTAAGAAAACATAAAAGACAAAAATTTCCGGTTTTACTGAGACAGAGTTAATATGTAATTTAAAGGACAATTAAAAAAATTTATCTATGTATTTATCATTTCCAGTGCTTTTCATCCCCTCCTTCCTTTTTTTTTAACTAGGCTGCAAAGACAGAAGTAATTTGTATTTTATTTTATTTTTTAAATATATGTTTATTTATTTATTTACTTATTTATTTTGGCTGCGCCAGGTCTTAGTTGCGGCCCATGGGATCCTCAGTGCAGCATTCAGGATCTTTAGTTGTGGCATATGGACTTAGTTGCAGTATGCGGACTCTTAGTTGTGGCATTCATGAGAGATCTAGTTCCCCAACCAGTGATCGAACCCAAGTCCCCTGCGTTGGGAGCATGGAGTCTTACCCACTGGACCACCTGGGAAGTTCCTTCATCCCTTTTTGCTTATCTGAATTTCATCTGGGGAATTTCCTTGAGCATTTCTTGTGGCTGGCAGTGAACTCTCTTTAACTTTCATTTATCTGAGCATGTCTTTATTTCACTCTCATTTTTTTAGAATATTTTTACTGGATAGAATTCTATTCTCTATTACAGAGAGCACGTTCTCTATCTCAGCACTTTAAAGACCTTGCTCCAGTGTCTTCTTGCATGTTTCTGATGAGAAGTGAGTTGTCATTTGTATTGGTTTCCCCCATGTGTCTTTTTTCCTCTGGCTGCTGCTTAGAGTTTCTCTTTATCCTTGTTTTCCAGCACTTTGGATACTGGGTTCCTAAGTGTGTGTTTGTATTTATCCTACATGAGGTTTGCTGAGCTTCTTGGGTCCGTAGGATGATGTTTTCTACCAAACTTGGGAAATTTTAGCCCTTATTTCTTTGTGTGGTTTTTCTACCCTATTATCTCTCCTCTCCTTCTGGGCTCCTGATACAGGTGTGTTACAGTTTGATATTGTCCCGTGGGACACTAAGATTGTTCATTTTTTTTCACCCAATTTTTTTCTCTTTGTTTTTCAGTTTAGATGATCTCTATTGATTCTTCAAGTTTATTTAAGCTTTTTCTGCACTTTTTTATTTTCTGTTGACTTCATAAGGTGAAATTTTCATTTCAGATATTGTACTTATCTGTTCTATAAATCCCATTTTTTAAATATTTTCCATGTCTCTGCTAAGATGTTCCCTCATTATGTCCACTTCTTCCTTTAAATCCTTGAACATGTTTATAATAGTCGTGTTAAATCCTTAACTGCTCATTCCAACATCAAGGTCCTCTTGGGGTCTTTTTCTATTGATTTTTTTCTCTAGACTATGTATCTCACTTTCCTTCATCTTTGCACGTGTAATAATTTTTTATTGTATGGTAGACATGAGTGATACATTGCAGGGAGTCTGGACTTTGCTGCATTCTTTTCGAGGGTTTTCAGTTTTGGTCTGGCAGGTAGTTAAGTTACTGGTGGGGCCTCTTGTTCCTATCAGGTTTGAAGTTGTGTTTGGGAGAGTCTCTTTTGGTTTTGTCTTTGGTCCTTGGGCATGGCCTTTACTCTAGGACTTAGTTCTTATTCCTAAAACATGGCCTTTTGGGGGTCTCAACTGAATGCCCCAAATGTTCAGCACATCCATTATGGCCTGGCTTGAACTCCATGTTCAAATATCGAGCAAACTTTGCTATGTCTGTTCAGCTTTCAGCCGTGAGTAGTTGCTCTCTATACACACAGCCCACAGCCCAGCCTTCTTTGGCCAAAGAATCAAGAGGAATTCCCGTATAGGCTTTTGCCTCCTCCCACACCTTGCTGTGCTACTCCTGTAAACTGACCTGCAAATTTCCGCTGCTTTAGCAGCCCCAAATACTGATTTCTGCCTTCTCAGCTCAGGAAGACCACTCCTTTGCTTGGGATCCACTGCAGTTGGGAAACTATCACCAGGCAGAAAGCCAGGACAAACATGGGGTTCATCTTGTCTATTTCCCTTTTCTCAAGGATCACGGTCTGTGTTGCCTGTTTTCCAAAGCCTGAAAGCAGTCGCCTCTGATTTTGTCCAGTCTTACTGTTGTTTAGGATTAAAGGATTAGTTCGTCATCACTGGAAGTGGAAGTCCTACTTTCTCTGTCTTTCTGTAAACATCTTTTTGCAGCTGTAATTGACATATAAAACATCGCACATATGTAAAGTATGTAACTGATGAGTTTTGATTTATGCATATGCCCATGGAACCATCACCACAATAAAGAAATGGAGAAAATGAACATATCCATGGCCCCCAAGTTTCATCTTATTCTTTAAAATTGAAGACGTCTCAGCTGTAAAACCATCTGAACCTGGTGCCTTCTAAAATGATTGATACTTTTCCAAACTCTTTTATAGTTACGTACTAGTCTATTTAGGTCTTCTTTCTCTTCTGGGGGAATTGTAGTATTTTATTTTATTTTTTGCCAGGAATGACAATATTTCCCTTAGATTTTCTAATTCTTTGGCATAGAGTTATACAGAATAGCCTTTTGTAATCATTTTAATTGCTATTACTAGTGGTTATATGTCCTTTCTGCCTCACGGTTACTGTTTATTATTTTTTTCTATCCTTTACCCATGTTTCAGGCTCGCCGGTATATTTTTCCTTTCTACTTTATTGGGCCTTTCAAATCCTTTCAAATATTTTGACAAACTGTTATCATATTAATTTTCTATTTCATTTATTTTTAGAACTTTCTACTTTACATGGTTCTTGTACTAATTTTAAAATTTGGATATTTAACTCATTTATCTTTTTTAAAATAAAACCTTTAAGACTACATGATTTCCTGAGTACAGTTTTAGTAGTATTCCTATGGTTTTGTATGAAATGTTTTATTCATGATTATAGATCACTTGAAATTTCACTTTTTAAAGTTAATTTATTTACATATAATTGATTTACAATATTATATTAGTTTCAGGTATAGAACATAGTGATTCAATTTTTTAATAGATTTTACTCCATTTATTTATTTTATTTACTTTTATTTTTAAATTCTTTGGCCATGCTGAGTGGCTTGTGGAATCTTAGTTCCCTGAACAGGGGTTGAACCTGGGCCCTGGTCAGCAAAAGCACAGAGTCCTAACCACTGGACCTGCAAGGAATTCCCAATACTCCACTTAAATTTATGACAAAATAATGGCTGTATTTCCTTGTGCTGTACAAGGTATTCTTTTTTTTTTTTGGTGTCAGGTATTCTTGTTGCTTACTTATTTTATACATAGTAGTTTTATCTCTTAATCCTATACCTCT
Source organism: Hippopotamus amphibius kiboko (assembly GCF_030028045.1). Taxonomy (NCBI): domain Eukaryota; kingdom Metazoa; phylum Chordata; class Mammalia; order Artiodactyla; family Hippopotamidae; genus Hippopotamus; species Hippopotamus amphibius. Next base: position 3,481,931 of record NC_080193.1, on the reverse strand, counting down.
ATCTTGCCCCTGAAATTTCACTTTTAAAAATTTATTTAGGTAAGGCCAGACACTATAAAACTCCTAGAGGAAAACATAGGAAGAACACTCTTTGACGTAAATAACAGCAAGATCTTTTTTGATCCACCCCCTAGAATAATGGAAATAAAAACAAAAATAAATAAGTGGGACCTAATGAAACTTCAAAGCTTCTGCACAGCAAAGGAAGCTATAAGCAAGACGAAAAGACAACCCTCAGAATGGGAGAAAATATTTGCAAACGAATCAACAGACAAAGGATTAATCTCCAAAATATATAAACAGTTTATCCATCTCAATATCAAGAAAACAAACAACCCAATCAAAAAATGGGCAGAAGACCTAAATAGGCATTTCTCCAAAGAAGACATACGGATGGCCAAGAGGCACATGAAAAGCTGCTCAACATCACTAATTATTAGAGAAATGCAAATCAAAACTACAATGAGGTACCACTTCACACCAGTTAGAATGGGCATCATCAGAAAATCGACAAACAGTAAATGCTGGAGAGGGTGTGGAGAAAAGGGAACCCTCTTGCACTGTTGGTGGGAATGTAAATTGATACAGCCACTATGGAGAACAGTATGGAGGTTCCTTGCAAAACTAAAAATAGAACTACCATATGATTCAGCAATCCCACTACTGGGCATATACCCAGAGAACACCATAATTCAAAAAACACATGCACTCCAGTGTTCATTGCAGCACTATTCACAATAGCCAGGACATGGAAGCAACCTATATGTCCATCAACAGATGAATGGATAAAGAAGATGTGGTACATATATACAATGGAATATTACTCAGCTGTAAAAAGCAATGAAACTGGGACATTTGTAGAGACATGGATGGACCTAGAGACTGTCATACAGAGTGAAGTGAGTCAGAAAGAGAAAAACAAATATCGTATATTAACACATATATGTGGATTATAGAAAAATGGTACAAATCAACCAGTTTGCAAGGCAGAAATGGAGACACAGATGTAGAGAATAAACATATGGACACCAAGTGGGGAAAGCGGGGAGGGTTGGGGGGGAATGAATTGGGAGATTGGGATACCAAATTGTACACTCTAAATATATGCAGTTTATTGTAAAGAATAAAAAAACAAAAAAATTAAAAAAAATTTATTTAGGAGAATGTTTCTTAATTTCCAAGTGGTTACATTTTCCCCATATCTTTGTTGCTGATATTTAGTTTAATTGGATTCTTTGCAGAGAGCACAGAGTATATAATTTCTACTATTTGGACTATTTAGATTTAAAAAATACAATTCAATGGTTTTTAGTATATTCACAATGTTGTGCAGCTATCTCCACAATCAAGTTTATAACGTTTTCATTTTCTCAAAAAGAACCCCTTGCTCAGGAATCTTACGATTTGTATGGAAACGCAAAAGACCCCGAATAGCCAAAGCAATCTTGAGAAGGAAAAATGGAGTAGGTGGAATCAGGCTTCCTGACTTCAAACTATATTACAAGGCCATAGTGATCAAGACAGTATGGTACTGGCACAAAAATGGAAAGGAAGACCAATGGAATAGAATAGAGAACTCAGAGGTAAGCCCAAACACACATGGGCACCTTATCTTTGACAAAGGAGGCACGAATATACAATGGAAAAAAGACAGCCTCTTCAATAAGTGGTGCTGGGAAAATTGGACAGCAACATGTAAAAGAATGAAGTTAGAACACTTCCTAACACCATACACAAAAATAAACTCCAAATGGATTAAAGACCTACATGTAAGGCCAGACACTATAAAACTCCTAGAGGAAAACATAGGCAGAACACTCTATGACATCCATCAAAGCAAGATCCTTTTTGACCCACCTCCTAGAATCATGGAAATAAAATCAAGAATAAACAAATGGGACCTCATGAAACTTAAAAGCTTTTGCACAGCAAAAGAAACCATAAACAAGACTAAAAGGCAATCCTCAGAGTGGGAAAAAATAATTGCCTATGAAACAACGGACAAAGGATTAACCTCCAAAATATACAAGCAGCTCATGAAGCTTAATACCAAAAAAGCAAATACCCCAATCCACAAATGGGCAGAAGACCTAAATAGACATTTCTCCAAAGAAGACATACAGATGGCCAACAAACACATGAAAAGATGCTCAACATCACTCATCATCAGAGAAATGCAAGTCAAAGCCACAATGAGGTATCACCTCACACCGATCAGAATGGCCATCATCACAAAATCTGGAAACAACAAATGTTGGAGAGGGTGTGGAGAAAAGGGAACTCTCCTGCATTGTTGGTGGGGATGTAAGTTGGTACAGCCACTATGGAAAACAATTTGGAGGTTCCTTAAAAAACTACACATAGAACTACCATATGATCCAGTAATCCCATTACTGGGCATATACCCAAAGAAAACCATAATCCCAAAAGAAACTTGTACCATAATGTTTATTGCAGCACTATTTACAATAGCCAGGACATGGAAGCAACCGAAATGCCCATCAACAAATGAATGGATACAGAAGATGTGGCATATATATACAATGGAATATTACTCAGCTATAAAAAGGGATGAGACGGAGCTATATGTCATGAGGTGGATAGAACTACAGTCTGTCATACAGAGTGAAGTAAGTCAGAAAGAGAAAGACAAATATTGTATGCTAACTCACATATATGGAATCTAAAAATGGTACTGATGAACTCAGTGACAAGAACAAGGACGCAGATACAGAGAATGGACTGGAGAACTCGAGGTTTGGGAGGGGGCAGGGGGTGAAGGGGAAGCTGAGACGAAGTGAGAGAGTAGCACAGACATATATATACTACCAACTGTAAAATAGATAGTCAGTGGGAAGTTGTTGTATAACAAAGGGAGTCCAACTCGAGGATGGAAGATGTCTTAGAGGACTGGGGCGGGGAGGGTGGGGGGGACTTGAAGGGGGGGGAGTCAAGGAAGGGAGGGAATACGGGGATATGTGTATAAAAACAGATGATTGAACTTGGTGTACCCCCCAAAAAATAAAAAAAAATAAAAAAAAAAGAACCCCTTGCTCTTTAGCAGTCATCAACCCACCATTCCCACCCCACCCCCAAGTCATAGGCAGCCACTAATCTACTTTCTGTCTCTATAGATTTTCCTGTTCTGGACATTTAATTTAAAAGAAATCTTATAATACATGGTCTTTTGTGACTGGCTTCTTTCACTGAATATAATGTTTTTAAGGTTTTACTTGTTGTAGCATGCATCAGTACCTCACTCCTTTTTATTGATGAATAATATTCCATTTTATGGATATACCACAATTTACTTATCCATCATCAGTTGATAGCTACGTGGGTTATTTCCACTTTTTACCTGTTATGAATAATGCTCTTTTCTTCCTGTTAGCATTTATCTGGCATATCTTTAATCATCTATGTATCTGTCTATTTTCATTCTTTTATATTTACCCTTTCTTTGTCAATTGTTTAGGTGTTTTTTTCATAGTTAAGATCCATCTAGATTTTTTAAAAACCCAAATGTCTGTTTTTGAAAGGGGACTTCAGTCTTTTTATTGTATGATAACAGATACATTGAATGTTATTTCTTTCATTCTGTATTTTATGCTGTTTATTCTACTTTATTATTTCCTCTTTCTCTTTTCCCTTACTTTCGCTGGCTTAATCACATTCCTTATCCCTCCTGTTATTTTAGAAGCTCTCCTATGCTTTTCAGTTCTACCATTGTTAGCCTCCCATTGCTAACATTGTAATTAAATGTGTATTTCTTTATTAACATACCATAATTAAATATGACAGTCTTTGGAGGCACGTTTATTTCTCTATTCTACCTCCATTTTGCTAAACTAGATTGACATTTCTAGACCAGGTTTTTTTTAAATTAATTAATTAATTTATTTATTTTATTGGCTGTGTTGGGTCTTTTTTTGCTGTGCATGAGCTTTCTTTAGTTGTGGTAAGTGGGGGGTACCCTTCGTTGTGGTGTGAGCTCCTCGTTGCCGTGGCTTCTCTTGTTGCGGAGCATGGGCTCTAGGCACGTGGGCTTCAGTAGTTGCAGTACATGGGCTCAGTAGTTGTGGCTCACGGGCTCTAAAGCTCAGGCTTAACAGTTGTGGCACACGGGCTTGGTTGCTCTGCGGCATGTGGGGTCTTCCTGGAGCAGGGATCAAACCCATGTCCCCTGCATTGGCAGGCGTGTTCTCAACCACTGCGCCACCTAGGAAGCCCCAGCAGGCAGGCAGATTCTTAACCACTCTGCCACCTAGGAAGCCCTAGACCAGGGTTTTAATAAGATTTCTCATTAGTTCACTTCTTCTGTTTCAAGATGCTTACTTAGAACAAACAATAAAAGTTTTTGGGTATTTTTACAACTTTCTCAGAAGAAAGCTAAAGAAGGAAAATGAATTATCTTTTAGCAAAGTACTGTTTGCTCTTTACCCCCAAAATGACTGGCCCATGCTGACCAGATCCACGATCTCAGGTGAGCAGGATGCATGTTGATGTTCAGGAATAACTTCTTGTTTTGGGACACCCTTAGCACACACACTCGCTTCAGCCCGGTGGCACTTGTGAAGCCTGCGGGCGTGTGCTGTGCTTCCCTCTGCCCTGCCTTTCCTCATCTGCCTGGAATGCTCCCTTTCTTTCATCTCTGTCTCCATCTCCCCAGGCTCATCTCTTTCAGAGCTGTTTTCTGACCCAAACCAGATGTAAGCATTTCCTTCTTTGAACCTCACAAAGTACCTTGTTTTTATCTCTTCTGACACTTGCCTCACTCATTGGGCCTTGTAGTACTGAGTTTTGGGTATTTTCATACCTTTACTCCTCTCCTGGGGAATAGAAGGCATCTTACCTTTGTATCCCCAGTGCCTACCTAGCACAGTCCCTGGCACAAAATATGTACTGAACTGAAATGAATAGACTGTATTATATGGGTCAAGGAACCAACCACTTGAATGGCAGAAGAGGCAGACTTTTATTTAGTGAAGATTTTTGTATATTTTCATTTTTTTGCATCTAAGAGACAAACTGTTTGTAGAGAATTGTCTTCATCGTGCCCTAGATGTGCACATTCTTGAGAACCCCCCTTCTGAAAGCAAAACGTACATCATCCACTAGTGATATTAATACCCACCCTTCATGGAGGGCTTCCCACCCCCTACTGTTACAGTATCTGGGAATTTTAATCTGTTTAGAAGCTAAGCTTAAAAAAGTGGTAACACGGATTTTTCCGTATCATTATCCTGTTATTTCTCCTGCCATCAACCAGACACAGGTGTTTAGCTCTCCATCACTATAGTGTCTGTAAAAAGGTATAAATGCTCATTTAGGAAAAGAATTATCTTTTCTGCTTCTTAACAAAAATTTTTTCCTGTCGCGTTTTTATTTCCATTTGTTTCATAAATATGTTTCAAGCGCTTGCTGTAGCTGCCCCGCAGGCTGGTGCTAGAGATTTACACTGCTCCTCCCTCCTGGGCCTCAGGGTTGGTGGGGAGTCAGAGGAGTAAACAAGCAGAGTGATTGTGCTCTGATGGGGTGAGACACTGGGGCAGCCAGTTGGAGGGCCTCTACCCAGGCTTGAGTTCCAAGGAAATCTTCTCAGAGACTATATGCATCAGAAGACCAGGAGGCTGAAGAAGAGTTATCTAGATGTGGGTGGTGGAGGGAAAGGGTGGGAGAAAAGTATACTGAGCAGAAACACCAGCACAGAGAACACCTGCACATTGGAAGAGTTGCAGTTATTTCAGAATGGTTGGAGTGTCCTGGCAAGAGACAAAGCTTTCCTGTCTGTCTTTCCTCTGTTTCATTAATTTTTTTTTTTTTTTTTTTTTAGAAATACAGTGCCAAGGCACTAGTGGTTTAGCCCTATGGCAAACAGGCCCTCTGTTGCGGTTAGTGCCCAGCAGACCTGGGCTGGCTCTGGCTCTTAGGAGCTGAGCTTAAAGGCCTGGCATTGGCCTCCCAACCTAGATACTTCTTAAGTGCAGGACAGTGTCTGATTCACTCTCTGCTCTGTCCTCAGACCTGGTACAGTGTCAAGTAGCAGTAGGAGCTCAGTTAATATTTGTTGGATGAATAAGATGGCCACCCAGGACCATGGGGGAGGTCAGTATTACCCTTTGGCACAATCCTGACAGTTTGGGGCCCCTAAGGTGGCTTCGGGGGTGTCTTCGAGCAATGAAGTAGTTAATTTAGCTGCAGGCTTCCTATGACAGATTTGCTAAGGAGAACCTCCTCACAGAGCATCATGCCCGTGATATTGTCAGCCAATTAATCCCTTAAGTGCTCGAAGTTAGCAAAGGCCTGCTGATTTGATTTTATCTGTCTTTTAAGACTGATCTTTGATCATATTCCATTCCAGCTGGACTTCCTCTTCTCTCCTTCCCTCCTCCATTACTGACGGTGTGGAATCTAATTACCTCATCACCCCTTAATTTATTTATGAAAAGGCTGAGGTTAAAGAAAAGAAAGAAACTCCTGAGCCCTTCGGGACCTTCTGTAAAAGCTTTCCTTTTCCCATTCCCTCCCTTATGCTGGATAAAACCTCCTGATGTGTCTCTGGCAATTTGGAATTGTTCTTCCTTACAAATTTAGATAAATAAACTTCCCTCCCAGGGCTGAGTGGAGGCCAGCCCTGCAGGTTAAGCCTGTTCTGCGGACTCCCGATGGATCAATCAATCAATCAACAAGAATTCGTTGATCCCACAGGAAGCCCCTTTCAAAACCAGCACACAGCGCCTGGGCGTCCTGACTTCCTCTTCACAAGACACTTGGGGAAGAGGAGTCTTTTGAAATTTGAAATTTTATTATTATTATTACACAAATAATACATGGATACATTAATCTTTAAAAAAAAATTGAACGAGACAGTCATATGTGGAATAACAAGTGAAAGGCTTTCTCTGCCTTTCCTCGCATCCTATCCCGCTGTTAACAGTTTGAGATTATATCCTTTCATTCAGGCCATTTAACAATGTGCGTTCCGACTTGTACACCTATATGATTTTAAAACTAACATACACGGGATTACAACGTAGGTGCAGTTCTGCTACCATTTTTTTTAAACAATATGTCCTCGACATCCTTTCACTCAGACCACAAAGACCTCTGTTTTAACGTCTGAAATAATATTTCACAGCACAGAGGTACCACTATTTATTTATCCTCAATATAGTTTAGAATTTTTCAGTATTAAGCTATGTTGCAAGGACCGGTTCTCTGGGAGTCATCCAGTCAACCATGCACTTATTGTTGGCTCACCACGTGCCACGCACACTACTCGGGGTTGGGGGTAAACAGAACAGACACCTAAAAATAGTTCTGAGTGATGGGAAGGGGGCATTTTCTTTTCCCAAGAGGACGAGACAAGCTGAAGATAGGTCTCTACATCAATTCAGGAGGCCGAGTTCCCGGGGGTGTCTCCCCAGGTGGACGAGGCCCCAGGACCCCGTCGGTGCTGGGGAGAAAGACGGGTGGGGGGCGCGAGTGCGTCTCTGAGGAAGAGGGGCTGCGGGCCTGCGGCGAGGAGTCACTCATCACACAACACACGCCGTGCGCCGGCAGCGGAGCCGGACGCCAGGCGCAAGTCCGGCGGGGCGGGGCCGAGCGGCGCGCGACTCTCTGCGCGCTCTGGGAGGTAAAGACCCGGGCGGCCTCTCTGGCCCCCGCTCCCGCGGGCTCTATGACACCGCGCTGGCTCGCGGGACGGGGCGGGGTTGGCTGAGAAGGAGGCGACCACCTCAAGTTGTACATCTCGCGGTGAACCGCGCGCAGAACTCTCGCGAGAAATAGGAAGTCCCGCGCTTGCGCACTGCTGTAGCGCCGTCTGTGGCGGACCAGCCGGCGGCTGTGCGAAGGGGGACTGTCCGTGTGGAGGCCACTGCGGCCCCCGCGACTCGCCACCATGAGCAGCACCTTAGCTAAGATCGCGGAGATCGAAGCCGAGGTAATGGGCGTTCTTTTCGGCGGCGTCGCTCCTGCCTGAACTTCCCTCAGCCGCGTCGGGACCGGGCCCGCGTTTCCCGACTCCCCTCAGCCTCGGCTTGCTTTCCTAGACCCGCCTCAGCCCGGGCCCGCGTTCCACACCCCTGCACCTTAGTCGGTGCCCCCTTCCAGCGTTCGGCTCCTGTCTGAACGTTGTTTCTCTCCGTCTCCTCTTCTTTTTCTGTGAGCAGCACTGAATTCTATATCCCCGCTTCAGCCCTTACCTGCTCACGTACTTCAGTATGTTTCCTTATCATCCTCCGAACCTCCCTCCCCCTCCTTCCCCAGTCCCTACTTTGATGACCCTCTTTCCCAGAGTATGGCTCCCGGGAATAGGATCTGGAAGTAAGTTGTCATCTGTGGCAGCTGTAGATTCCACCTGGAGTGTTGTGTGATTCTGTCTTCTGAAGAGCTCAGAGCTCTTTAAAATCGGCTGGGGCACACCGGGCACTAGCAGTTGAAAAGGAATCAGCAGCTGAGTTTTAGTCTAATCTGTGAATGCTGATGGTAATGACCTTAGTCGTGTTTCTTCTCTTTGGGCCTCAGTTGTTTGCTTTGTAATGAGGGGAATGGGCTGGGTGATGGAGAGAATGGATTTTTACCTTTAAGTCTGACTTTAAATGGGTGTATTGACGTTAGTAGGACCTAGAAAAAAACATTATTCTCTCAGAGCTGGGGCAGCATTCATTCTGGATGTTTTACCTTGTAGGAACTGCTTCTGATTTATGGCTGTGATTCCTCCTTTATAGATGGCTCGGACTCAAAAGAACAAGGCCACGGCACACCATCTAGGGCTGCTTAAGGCTCGCCTTGCTAAGCTTCGCAGGGAACTCATTACTCCAAAAGGTGGTGGTGGTGGTGGACCAGGAGAAGGTTTGTGTTTTAATTCCCCCCCTTTTTTTTGGTGTAATTTTTATTAAAGTAATAAAGGCATGTGGTTTAAAAATAATATAAAATTTTCTATCAAAGTAGATTTGTGTTTCTTACGCCTAAATTCTTGAATTGTGTTTATTTTATTTTATTCTACTGATTCCTTTTTTTTTTTTTTTTGGCTTGTGGGATTTTAGTTCCCCCACCAGGGATTGAACCTGGGCCCTGGCAGTGAAAGTGCCTGGTCCTAACCACTGGACCGCCAGGGAATTCCCAATTCTATTGATTTCAAAGGCGAATGAATATTCTCTAAGTGAACTAGGGTTTTATTTATGTATATCCTGTACTAATCCAAAATAGATTTACATTGGTTCACCTAAATATGTAAATAAATAGTCGACAAGGTAAAGCAAGTTGATACAAAGGGGAATGAAGGTAGAAAGAATAAGTTGAAGCCAAGAGAGATAAAGTTAGGACGAAAAGTAATGTCAGAAGATCTGTACACTTCCTAGAGAAGGGCCACAGATTTGGCTTTGAATTTGTTTGCAATCCACTGTAAGAAAAGAAAACTCTGTCAGTCACACAGTTCCCAGAGTTTGTAAGAAAAAAAAGAAACTGATTTTTTAAATCAGTTGTTATATAATATTTGGGCCCTAAATATTGTGAGTACTAGAAAGGTGTATAACAGGTAGAGGTATGAAATTTTTACATTAAACACTGCATTAAATATTGTGAATTGCTATGGGGGAATTTTGTGTGCTTAAGCTCTACCCTAGAGAGAAACTGTAAAAAGTTGGAGAAATAGGTTCTAGAGGGATAGGCAGCCAGAATGTAAAAGGAATTACATGAGTCTCAACACTCCCAGGGTTAACTTTCCTCCTCTTTTTTATATTTATTGATGTTTTAGGATTTGACGTTGCCAAGACAGGTGATGCTCGAATTGGGTTTGTGGGTTTTCCATCTGTGGGGAAGTCAACACTGCTTAGTAACCTGGCAGGGGTATATTCCGAGGTGGCAGCCTATGAGTTCACTACTCTGACCACTGTGCCTGGTGTCATCAGATACAAAGGTGCCAAGATCCAGGTGAGTCAGGCCTGCAGGCCAAGGAAGGGAAGAAATCAATTCTTTCTTTCATTTAAAAAGCATTTATTTGGAGCTCTCTTTATGCCAGGCCTGATCTTTGATCTACCAGGCCCTCAATGTCTAGCAGGGGAGATAGAGCAGTACATAAAAACAATAATGTGGTGGGATATCATTTGTGAAAACACAGAGAAAGGAAGGACTACTTTTTGCACCTGAGGATGGGGGTGGTGGAAGGTCTGATAAAACAGAAAAGGCTTCATATAGAAACTGACAATTGGGTGGGTTTTAAAGTTCAAATACAATTTCACCAGCCAGAGAATGTAAAGGGCAATTTCAAGCAGCCATAACAGTGAACAGCCAGCTGTGGTGTGAGCTTAGCTATGGGACAGGGAGTGATAGAAACTGAATCTGGAAAGGTAGGTTGGAGCTGAATTATGAGGGATCTTATGTGCCTGTTTAGGAAGTTGAATTTTATCTTGTACACAGCTGTGAGCCATCAGAAAATTTTTAATAAGAAAATAACATGATCAGACCCTTTTTAGAACATAATTCTTATCTGTGAGCCTTAATGAAGTTGTTGTCTTCAGAAGTTCTTAGGTGATAGATTTAGGCCTCCCAAATGAGGAGTCTACTTGGGTATGAAAGAAGGTATATGTATAATATAATGGAACACATTCTTTTTGGCTCCACAGCTAAGAAGGTAGGTTCTGAATTTCACGGCATTTGAATCTAGGCTAGAGGTTCCCAAACTTTCTAGGTTCACAGCACACTTAGTGTCTCAGCAGTTATTTCCTGACAGCTTTTCTGGTCATGGTAATTTTTTATGGTGCTCCAGGCCAAAAGAAATAACCTAATGGTTCCATTTGTTGAATAGATAGATCCAAACAATTATTTATGCCTTTACAGCTAAAGTTATTTACTAATAGGATATGGGCACTGTTGGGTACCACATAACTTCTCAGATTTTGGAATCAGATTGGGTACTGCCACATTTGTTTTCTTTCACGCACTGATTTCTGTGTGGTGCTTACTTTTTACCATAGTAACTGCTGAAAAATCCAACTTCCCAAAGAATCGGATCTGATGTAATTGAAAGCAGTGTAGTAGGATCTAATGGTGAAATTGTGAGCTTCTTGGATCTGGTAGTTCCCTCAGTGCCTGACAGATACTAAAAACTGCTGTTTCTCTTGAAAATTTAGAATGCCCTGAGTGCCTTGGCACATCGTTTGGAAACTCCAGGTGTAGGCGTTTGTTTTCCCTCTTGCTGAGCTGCACAGTGAGTTGTGAAGTGCACTCATGCTTCTTTATAATAAAATCTGAAGTAGGAAGGGACCAGTGTCCTAGTGGTATTTTCAGTGGGTTTTTTACTTTCTGGCCAGATGCCCATGCAGGTGCTGTTAGGACATGTACCTTTCTAGGACCCCATGTCCAAATGTATATAGTAATAAGAATGAGAACACTTGGGCATATCTGGACCAGTGCTTAATATCATCTGGTTTCAGAGTCTTGTTGACAGTCACACCTTTGGGAGCTCAGAGAGTAACCTCTTTCCTGATGAGATGTTATGGCACCTCTCTCAGGGCCTCTGGGTACATCACAGAATAAATAGCCACTTAACCCCTCTCTTTCCTTGTCTTTTCCTCAAAACCTTCATTTATTTCAGTCTCTTTTGACCTTTTTGGGTTTTTTTCTTCCTTTTTTCCATATTACTTTCTTTTCTGTCTGTGCCCTCTGCCTCAGGGCTGTTTTTCCTTCTGATTTTCTCCAGAAACCAAGTAAGCATACTAGTAGATGTGTTTAACTGGATTAAATTGACTGCCCTCGAGTGTTTTTTTAAAAGGCTGTTTTGCAGCAAAGGATACATTATCTGTGACTTGGTGGGGAATGGTGTGCAAAATTAGAACCACCTAATAAGAATTATAAGGAGGTGGATTTCTAGGGTTTTTTTGTTAGGAAGGAAGATCTTTTAAACAGTAAAGGTGCCAAAAAATCTAATGGTACCTCGAGGTAATTAATTACTGTGTCTGGAAGTGTTCAAGTAGTGCTGAACCACCACTTAACCAGGGATGTTAGAAGAAAACTGATGGATCACATAGTCAGAGATTGGCCTGCAAAGTGGTTGTACAGTGCTTTAAAAATTATGGGACTTACGTTTCACCTTGCCAGGGTCCCTAGGACTCCTGTTGTCATACGTACACATATATACATATATATGTATGTATATGTAGACTTGCACATGTATCTACTTTAACCTCTAAAGGCATTTGAGTTTGAAGTAGGTTAACATCCAGTTCTTAAAATCCTAGTTACATGATTTGAAGAAATATTCTTTATTTTCTCGTTTCTTAGTTGGTTGTAATCTGAAATTCAGATATGTAAAGCATGAACTTTTTATTGGGTGAAATTTAGTTGCGGCATTTAAATAGTTCAATGTAATTTAAAATATTTAAATAGTTTAATGTAATTTTAAATATTTCCCTCTCAAGAAAAGCTAAAGTTAACTTGCTTTTACATTTGTAGGGGCCTCAGTAAATTTTTCCACCATGTTCAGTAGCCAAAGTCAGAAAGCTCTAGTTCTCTTCTCTGGTATAAAGCCTTTTGCTGATGGAATACTTTTTTTTTTAAGTAGACAGGGATTTACAAAGTGCTAGAAGTAGACTACAGAATCTTTGGGAGGGCTGAAGAAATACACTTTAGACTTAATTTCTTAGGAACAACTGATGAGAAACTTTTTGTTTTTTTCAAATGTCTTTATTGAAATGTTTGAAAGTTTGAAATTCACATGCAGTAAACTGCACGTATACAATTTGATAAGTTTTGACATATCTATATGCTGGTGAAAATATCACCACAATCAAGATCGTGAGTATGTCATCCCCAAAGTTTCCTCGTGCCCCTTCCATCCTGTAGTTTACATGTAAAGAGTTTAATGTAAATAAGACTGTGTGTAAATATAAATGTACTTTGATTTTTTGGTCGGCTTCTTTCACTTAGCATAATTATTTTGAGATCTCTTATATCACCCTGCTTCCCCTAATGTTAGCATCTTATATAAACGTAGAATAATTATCAGTAATAGATTATCTCTGGTGCAATACTATTCACTAAACTGTAGAACTTACTCGAATTTTTACCAATTTCCCTACCAATGTTCTTATTCTTTTTCAAGATTCTATTTGAGATCATCAATGTTACATTTAGTTCTTTCTCCTATTCTCCTACCATCTGTAATAGTTCCTCAGTCCTGTCCTTCATGATCTTGACAGTCTTAAAGAGTGCTGATCAGTTATTTGTAGACTGTCTCTCAATTTGGATTTCTCTGATGTTTTCTTATGATTATATTGAGGTATTATGTTTTTTTGGCAAGCATACTACAGAAGTGGTGGTATGTCCTTAGTGCATCTTAGGGATTCATGATGTTAGTATATCTTGTTGGCAATGTAGACCCCCATCAGTTGGTTAAAGTGGTGTCTGTGGGGTTTCTCTGCTGTAAAGCTATTATCTTTCTTTTTTATAGTTTGTAAACATCTCGGGGGAGATACTTTGAGAAGATGCAAATCCTGTTTCACAAGCTTGCCCACTCATTTTAGCATTCATCTGTGGATCTCATCTGCAGCAGTTATTACTGTGCTTCTTGCTTAATGGTGATTCTGTTTTTCTTTTTCCTACCACATTTATTTATTTATTTATTTATAGAACTTTTATTGAGATATAATTGACATAACAGTAAACTGTGTGTATTTAAAGTGTACAATTTGATTTTTTTTCTTATTAGTAATGTATATACAGCAATCCCAATCTCCCAGTTCATCCCACCCCAACCCCCCCTCTTTACTACTACATTTATTAATTGGAATTCTACCATATGGAGGAGCTGTTCCTTCCCTCCCATTTATTTATTCAGTTTGTATCATTGTGGGCTCATGGATATTTATTTTATCTTATGGATTATAATCCAGTACTGCCATTATTTTATTACTCAAGATTGTTTCAGGTATGACTATTAGTAACTCCTTCAGGTTGGCTCCTGTGTTCTTTCCAGAAGCCCTCATCTTTTTGTGTGTAATTCCTTATTTTTTGGCACCAGACGATGTTCCGATATTTTCCTGCCCCAGCCCTGGAATCAGCCACTTCTGAAGGAGCATTCATTCCTTTTATTGGAGACAGATGTTTAGAAATCAAGATCTGGTGTGCTCATTAGAGCTGAGGCAGCCTTTTAAATCAGTGTAACTAAAGTTTCTGAATCTAGGCATGTGTATTGAACATAAATTACATTTTTTGAAAGAGGAAGAGTAGCTCAATTTAACTGATGTGTTGTATCAGTTTTAGAGGTGGTAATGTTATTTATTATGTAGTGAGAAATAGGGAGAAGCTTTTGAGCAAGTTCTTGAATGGAAAAGTTAAAACTCTAAAGCACCTCCTGAGTTCATTCTTTTTCCTTGTGGTTTATTTAATGTGAAGTATATTTCTGTAATATCAGATATGCTATAGCAAAGGCAAATTTTTTTTTTTTTTTTGCCTTTCCTCACGGTTTGTGGAATCTTAGTTCCCAGACCGGGATCAAACCCAGGCCCTTGGCAGTAAAAGCACGAGTCATAACCACTGAACTGCCAGGGAATTCCCCAGTAAAGGCTAGTTTTAAGTGATGTTTTGATAAGCTGCAACTATATCCCTGTCTGTTCATGTGAATAATTCAGTATTGGCCATACAGTAGTATTTTCAGATTTTTACATATGCTCTTAACAGACTCTTAAGGGCTTACAACTGTAGTTTATGAATTTGAATCGTGTGCCATGGATTTGGTTTTGCTCTTCTCATCATTAGGTACATACACTGTGACTTCTGTGAAGTTTTTACTTTATTGCATTTCCTGGGCAATTGAGTGGTCATTTTCAACTGGGGACATGTATCAGAGTCGCCCATGGAGCCTTCTGAGATACAGATCAATATCTGAATCCTACTTTGGCCCTTCCAAATCAGAATCTGCAGGGATGGGGCTCAGATATCTGCATTTTTAATTGTTTTATAATTGATTCTTACGTGCTTGGCTGATGAAGAATGGCTGGAGAAATTTTTGTGAATTGGAGGATTTGCAAAGGTCTGAGGATGTATCACTTGTGAATATCATGATCCATTTATTATCTATAGTAAGGAATCTGTGTGGCAGCTCAGCCTTCTGAAAAGTGGGGGGAATATTGAAAGATATTAACATAGAATAATGAATTCAGGCCCCCAAGATGTGGATTATAATCTTATTTGACTTATTAGGACTGTGGTTTTAGGCAAACAGCTTAACTTCTATGAACCTCAACTAATATCCTTATTTACAGACTTGCTAGGCATTTTGAACTAAAGTATACAAGAAGCTTGCAGCTGACATTTAGTAGGTGCTTAGTAAAAGTAAGATTCACACATTCACTTATAAAGGAAGATTGGATTTGGATCTCCTAAATTGTGAATACTTGAGGAATCATTCTATTTGATCTGTTCAGATTTATGACCAGTTTTTCCTTTTCTCTTTAATTTTTCAGCTTCTGGATCTCCCAGGTATCATTGAGGGTGCCAAGGATGGGAAAGGTAGAGGCCGTCAAGTCATTGCAGGTGAGTGTTCCAGGGCCGTTATCCTGGGATGTCATCCCTTTACTGGATACTGTTCCTTTAGATGGGACTGTTTGGCTTGGAGTTGGTACCACAGTGAAGGGCATAGTTTTACCTGACTTCTCACCAGAGTAGAATGTCGGAACTTGAAGAGACCTCAGAGAGCAACAGTCCAGATCCCCATTTGAAGAGAAACACTAAGGACAGGAGAAGTGAAGTGCTTTGGTGCAATGTTGCACTGTTGTGGCAGATTCAGAGCTAGAACTCAGGTTTCCTGACTCCCACCGATGCTTTTTCCTCTTGTTTTCTTTTTATTTAAAGTAAAATTTTATAGAAGGATGATCAGAGGGGAATTCCTTGGTGGTCAAGTGGGTAGGACTCTGCACTATCAATGCTGAGGGCCTGGGTTCAATCCCTGGTTGGGGAACTAAAATTTTATAAGCTGCGTGGCGCAGCCAAAAAAAAGGGGGCGGGTGCTAATCTTTTAAATTGCAAGAATCTGCTGCACCACCTCTTTTCACCTCTACTGTCATCCCCCATTGGCAAGTACTTTCAAGTCTTCAACTGTTTCTTCTACTTCATATTTTAAAATGTTATGTTTATATTGCTATTTCATGATTAATTTTAGATACCATCTATTGATTTTATGTTATGGTAGGAAATCAGCTCTCATGCTCCATATCTCTTTCTATTCTTTTAAAGAATTTATATGATAATTTTTAGTTAACTTATCAGTCATGGTTTATATGATTATGTAATGACTGTAACTTTTGTTCAGTGCTGAGATAAATAGTGTATTATGACTTGGTTTCTTTTCTCTTGAAATCTGTTTCTGAAATTTGTTTTTCATGGAGTTAATAATTGGTTCTTGTTTTATTTTGTTTACTTTTCTGTTTGCTGATATTTTTCAAATGTTCCAATAGATCAAATGCCTATCAATCAATATTTTTCTAGATACCTGACTACAGTTCTAAATATAGTCTTACTGATTTCATTATTTCCCCTCAACCCTGACACTACCTTCCTTTACCCTTTGTCTTTATGCTTCAGTCTGGATTGGTTGCTTCCTAGACCACCACTGTCCAGTAATGGAAATGTTCTAAAGTAATAGAAATGTTTTGAATTTGTGCTGTCCAATATGGTAGTCGTAGGCATGTGTGGCTGTTGAGCACTTAAAGTGTGCCTGGTGCAATTAACTGAATTTTAAATTTTATTGAATTTTAATTAATTTAAAAATGAATAGCTCTAGATGGCTAGTGGATGGTCTGTTGGATAATGCAGCTCTAGACTTTTTGCATGGCTGTCATCCTCACATTTTCTTCTGTGTTCTTGTGTGGGATCCCCTATTTCTCATAGTTGGCATCTTACCATTTTGGGGTTGTTTTCGTGTTTTGCTGAAGCACATTCTTTAGAAACTTACTGAAAAAGAGTGAATGATAGGTAAATTCTGTTTTTTTCTTTTTTTTAAACATGAAAATAAATATTTTTATTCTATCCTTATATTGAATTATTAATTTAGCTATTTATAGAATTATAGGTTTGAAGTCATTCATAGATGAGAATCAGAAACATTATGCTACTTTAAAAGAGCCAGGCACAAAAGACTACATTTTGTGTAATTCCATTTATATGAAATTCTAAAAATTGCAACTTAATCTATGGTGACAGAAAGCAGATCAGTGATTGACTGGGAATTGAGGGGAGGATTGATTGCAAAGGGGTATAAGGAAGCTTTTGGAGGTGATGGAAATGTTCTGAATCTCAGTTGCTGTGGTGGTTATACAGGTATATACATTTGTCATCAAACAATATGCGTCGCACTGTTTTTTATAAATTATACCTTAGAAAAGTTGACAAAAAGTATGCTAACTGGATAACCTTATTCTTTTAGAATTCTTATTGTTTTAAATCTTTCTGAACTTTTTTAGGTATTCAGGTTATTGCCTGGTTTGTATCTTCATTCCAAATTATTTTTCTACTAGTTTATCTAGAAGTTGACCCATCCTCTAGATATACTAATAGAAAACAAAGACTACATTGGAGATTGACTTCTGGCATAAATCTTTGGAAATCTTAAGAACTTCATTTGTGTCTCTATATTTATAAAAAAAAAATCATTTGTCTTTTAATTGTAGTAACTCTATACCACCCCCTCCCCCTTTTGGAGTATTTAAATTATGTCTTTAATGAGCTTTGAAAAAAATTTGAAAAAAAGTTTTGTTTTCATTTCTTCAGTGGCCAGAACGTGTAACTTGATCTTGATTGTTTTGGATGTCCTGAAGCCCTTGGGACATAAGAAGATAATTGAAAATGAGCTGGAAGGCTTTGGCATACGCTTGAACAGCAAACCCCCCAACATTGGCTTTAAGAAGAAGGATAAGGGAGGCATTAATCTCACGGCCACTGTAAGTGGAAAAGGTGATATGGGGCACGTTGCTGAAGGGACGGGGGTGGAGAGTGGATTATGGTACATGGACATTGACATTTGGAAATTGCCTGGCTTTTCCCAGCGCTAATTGAAGTAACACAATGATGTTGTAATGACTGACAGAGTAGGACAAGAGTCAGTTTCAGACTTACCTTTGTGACTTTATTTCCTCTTTTAGGTTATTTGGGGTGGTATGGGACTAAAGACCAATCATATGCTTGCATGAAGTAGATGGCTGCTGATACCATCTGTTTTCGTTCATTCAGCACAGATTTATAGAGCACCTACTGTGGGCAAAGCACTGTTTTAGGCTTTCAGGGGGAATGGAATAGGGAGCAAAATAGACAAAACTTCCTGCCCTTATATTCTAATGGGGAAAGTAGCAAACAAAATTAATAAGTTATTATAATATATTAGATGATGATAAACTAAGGACAAAAGTAAACTAGGCAAAGAGGATGGAGAGTGTTGGTGGGAGGATTGCAGTTTTAAGAAGGTTGATCAGAGAAATCTTCACTGAGGTGACATGAAGGAGTAATCCAAATGAGTATCTTGAGGAAGAGAATTTCATGCAGAGGGAACATCCAAGTGCAAGGCCCTGAGGTAGAGCATTCCTTTGAACTTTTGAGGGACAGCGGGTTGAGCAAGCAGGCGAGTAGTAAGAAACAAAGTCATAGCATGGGGCCATATGTGCTTTTACTTTGCAGGAGATGCAGAATTTTTTGATTGGGTTCCAGTCTGTGGAGTAAAATTCATTTAAGTTTTAAAGGAATCAATCTGGCCATTTGTTGAGAACAGACTGAAATGGGCTAAGTACAGAAGCACAGAACCCATTTAAGAGGTTATTGCAGTAATCTAGTCAACAAGTGATGGCTTCTTAGACCAGAATTCTAACAGTGGAGGAGATGTGGAGTGGTTGATTGTGGAAGATTTTGGAAATAGTTCGTAGGAGTTATAGCTGGGCTGGATGTGGGTTGTGAGAGAAAAGAGGTGATGGTGAGTTTTTGTCCTGAGCTAGAAAAATGAACTCTCATGACTAAAATAGTAGGACTTTGTGTAGAATAGGTTCGGAGGCGAGGGGAGGAGATGCTAGTAACACTCAAGTTAGATGTCCAGGTGTTACTGTCAAATAGGTTTATGAGGAATGATCTGGGCTGGGGGTTTACATTTAGTGGTTATCAATTTTAAAGCCATGAGCTTAGCTGCGATCACTTAGCTGAGGAAGTGAGTATAAATAGAAAAGAGGTTCAAGGATTGAGCTTTGTGACACCTCCCTCCGTCCTCCACAATGATTAGAGGCTGGGAGATGGGAAGAATCAGCAAATAAGACATCTCAGACAAAGAAGAAGGAAAACCAGAAGAGTCTGGAATCCTGGAAGCCAATTAAAGAAAGTGTTTCAGATTGGCAGAGTGATCAGTTCTGTCAAATGCTGCTTCTAAGTCATATAATATAATTTCCTACAACAGTTAACATTGGAGAGGTCCAGATTATTTGACTGGCATAGATTTAAACTGTTGTGCCCAAAAGATCTTTTCTATTATCCTGTCATAATGTTTGAGCATTCTTTCTGTATTTTTGCTAAGGCTGCCATAATAAAGTGCTATATATAACCTGGGTGGCTTGAACAACAGAAATTTAATTCTCTTATTTTTGGAGACTGGATATCTGACATGAAGGTGTGGGCAGGACTGGTTTCTTCTGAGACCTCTGTTCTTGGCTTGTAGATAGCTGTCTTCTCCTGTGTCTTCACATGATCTTCCCTCTGTGTGTGTGTCCTTACTCCTTTTCTTCTAAGGACGTGAGTCACATTGGAGTAGTGCCCACCAATATGACCTCATTTTAATTTAATTACCTCTTTAAAGACCCTGTCTCCATTCTGAGATACTGGGTTAGGTCTTCAACATATGAGGTTGGGTGGGGATAGGGACACAGTTCATACCATAGCACCTTCCTTTGAGTTTGGAAAGATTTTTAGTTTTTGAGTATTTCCTGCTAAAAGTCAGTTACTCTTGTCCAGGATAATGATCTTTAGAAGTAGGTTTGCACCTTATCTAGGATTATCCAGGTAATTATCCAGTAGATACTCTTAGGAGATTTTTTTGCTCTCTGACCAGTCATTGTCTTCTATGCCCATTCAGTGCCCTCAGAGTGAGCTAGATGCTGAAACTGTGAAGAGCATTCTGGCCGAATACAAAATCCATAACGCTGATGTGACTCTGCGTAGTGATGCCACAGCAGATGACCTCATTGATGTGGTGGAAGGAAATAGGTACTGACTGAATGGTGCCTGAGTTTGGATTTGAAGCCTTGTAACAGCATTGGATTGTGAATCTGGCAGACATCGATTCTAACTCCAGTTGTGCTATTGTCTCAAATAATAGTGAGCCTTGCTTTCTTTAGCTGTAAAATGAAGGGTTGGTCTTGATTGCTGACATCCTTCTTTGCTCTGAAATTTGACCATGATAATCGAATTGCTTGTTTCAGGTACTTGCTGTGAACTAGGCTATCCCCTAAGCTCTGTGTCATATCATGGTTGAAAAGAGTGGGTTCTCAGTCTGCTCTCATAGAATTAATGCATCTGAGAAATCCTGTAGGCCATTCTGCAGAACTCAGAGCAGACTGGCTGTATCTGTTTTCTCTAAGGGTACAGAGTTGAAACCCTTTTCCATGAGACATTACTATTATTAGTATTCAAAAATAAATAATAATTGAAACTACTGTTAAAATTATTTCTGGCATTTTGAAAATAAACAAAAGCTAGTGCTTTGAGTTACGTGTTTTGTAAGTGAGGTAATTGAAGCCTGAGAAGTTGCAACTTGCCTAATTATTAGTAACCTTAGCTGCCCTGTTGATTGAACATTAGGATTATGACATTGCTAGATGTTGTGTTAAAAAAAATTTTTTTTTATTCTCTTAGGTTATATTATTAGAAATATATTTACATTTTTACAGTTCATAAAACAAGTCTGAGAAATCGACTCTGAGACTTGCCTAGGGACACGTGTCTAGAAAGTGACAGAGCTGGGAATAAATTCATTGTGTGCGACTCCAAAACTTGTGTTCTTTCCACTGCAGCATGCTTTCTCAGAAATTAGTGGCATGACTAAGGACTATGGCTTGAGTTTTGTTACTTCTCAACCCATAGTTCACTTTTTGGATGTTCTACCTTATTTTGGTAGGAAGTTCTTTTTTTTTGGCTGACTTTTTTATGATCCCATCTGAGAGTCTCTGATTTGGAGTCTTGGTAAGAGGGTGCTGAAAATCAGACTGACAGTCTTGTCTACAGTTCCAAACTAATGTACTGTTTTTATTCTACTTCTATAGAGTCTATATCCCCTGCATCTATGTGTTAAATAAGATTGATCAGATCTCCATTGAGGAATTGGATATCATCTATAAGGTGCCTCACTGTGTACCTATCTCTGCGCATCACCGCTGGAATTTTGATGACCTCTTGGAGAAGATCTGGGACTATCTGAAACTAGTGAGGATGTAAGTCTTAGTGGATAGGGTAATATCACTGTAGTATTTAAACCAGACTGTCCTAAAATGATACCCTCTGGAGATATAAATAAATTAATTCCTATCATCTTCGAGGCCATATTGAAGGCACTTTCTTCCTCCAGTTAGAGATTATATCCATGTCTGATCTCCGGGGTGATGGAGGGTTGATTTGCATTCACACATGAAACATTCCAAGAAGTAGGCAACCTCTGCTCCCTTTGTGTTCTAGTTACACCAAACCCAAAGGCCAGTTGCCAGATTACACCTCCCCAGTGGTGCTGCCTTACTCCAGGACCACGGTGGAGGATTTCTGCATGAAGATTCACAAAAATCTTATCAAAGAATTTAAATAGTAAGTATCTTGGGCTCATGGTGCCTTCTTTTCCCTGTGAGCTACTGGTTCTAACAACTAATAATTCTTAGGATAGCATTATAGAAGTTAGGCATTAGGAAATGCTTGCTTGGTTAGAACTTTGCAGTGTCTTCTTAAAACCATGCCAGCTTGGAGCAGGAGGAGCCCTAAAAGCCTTTTCAGGTTGGGAGGGCTGACAATACAAAGTGCTCTGACTTTCTCTTGTTAATTCCTCTTCCTCTTGGCAAACACAGAATGTTAATTGTTCCTACCAGCATCACACTGGGCTTCACTGGGTGCTGAGGCCCCTCTAAACCTTTTGCGTGAGTAAATCCCCCCAGTCTTTCTTATACTTCTCACTGCTGGTACAGGTGGAACATTTTTTTTTTTTTGCCTCAGTGCACTTCATGGGGAAGCTTAGTTCCCTCACCAGGGATTGAACCTGTGCCCCCTGCATTGAAAGCGTGGAGTCTTAACCACTGGACCACCAGGGAAGTCCTGAAGAAAAATTTTTTTAACATCTTATTTTGTACTAATTTTAGACTTACAGGATAGTTGCAGAAATGGTAATAGAGTTTCTTTACATCCTTCACCTTATTTTTCCGAACATTATCAGCTCACATAAGCATAATACAATCATTAAGAACAGCGGTTAGCATTGGTACAATATTAAGTAAACTATAGACCTTATTTGAATTTTAATACCTTTCCTGCCAGTGTCCTCTTTGTGTTTCAGGAATCTACATGGGCTTTAGCTGTTACTACTCCCTAGTCTTCCAGTGTTCCAGTCTCCTAGTAATATTTCCTTAAAGTCTTTCAGTGTCTTTGGCCCTTTTGAAGAGTACTGAGCAGTTATTTTGTAGCATGTCCCTCCCTTTGGATTTGGATTTGTCTAGTGTTCTCTCATGATTGAAGTGAGATTATGCATTTTTGGTTAAGAATACCACAAAAATGGTGGTGTGTCCTCAGTTTGTATCATATCAGCGGATTCTTGATGTTGATATATCTTATGGATGGTAATATTTACTTCGATAACTTGGTTATGTTGGTGTTGGCTGGGTTTCTCCACTGTAAAGATACTATTCTCTTTTATATGATAAATGTCTTGGGGGGGTACTTTGAGATTATGAAGGTCTATTTCTCTTCAGATGTTTGCCTGCTGATTTTAACATCTATGGTGGAGCTTGTCTGCAACATTTATTGCTGTGTTGTTTGCTTAATGGTGATTCTTTATTTCCCTCTTTCATTTTACATTTATTTATTGAAATTCTGTTGTGAGTTACAGCTAGCTCTTCTCCCCTGTTTATTAATTTAATTCATAATTTATTTATATCAGTATGAGCTCTTAGGTGTTTATTCCATGGTGCTGAGTAATCCAATCCTATCATTATTTTGTTGCTCAAGTTGTTCCAGCTTTCGCCATTAGGAACTCCTTAAGATTGGCTCCTGTGTTCTTTTAATAGGCTGCCCTTTTTTTTTTTCTTAAAACATTTCCTTACCTTTTGGCATTACTAGGTGTTTCTGATTCATAGTGATTTTTCTTGCACCGGCCCTGAAATCACTCACCTCTCCAAGGAGCCCGGGTTTACAAGATCTGTGTGCTAGGCATCCTCACTGATAGTGGGCTGTTGTTGCTTGCAGGCCCTCTTAGCAGACAGAGTTAGGAAATATCTGTCAGGATACTAACCCATACTTAAAATTAGTACATCTTTATTTTTTTTATCTTGTCTTACGTATCTGTTTAATTAACCATCCATCCTTATCTAACCATGAGTTTATTTATTGTTACCTCTGATTCCAGTTTAACACCACAGGGTTCATGTTAGCCTTGTCCTTTATCTTATTTTAACTGGTCACTCCAACAGTGAAAAAAGTGGCTGTCATTATCTATAATCTACTTATTTAATTCTAGTACATATAAAAAGTAGTTCAGGACTGCAACCTATAAACCCATGAGAAATATTTTAACTAACTGAGTTACAGTATTTATGAATAATTCTTTTTATCTTTACAGGCTGAAATTTTAAAAATTGTTTTAAAAACAAAAGAAAATAGAAAATAATTGTAGAAAATCAGGAAAGCATAGAAATAGTTATTCCATTCAACTCCACTCCACTCCACATGGCATGTGAAATCTTAGTTTCCTGACCAGGGATTGAACCTGGGCCCCCCTGCAGCAGAAGTGCAGAGTCTTAACCAGTGAACCACCAGGGAAGTCTAGAAATAGTTTATAAAATATTGGGTTGGCCAAAAAGTTTGTTTGGAGTTTTTCCATAACATCTTAATTTCTGATCCTAAGAATACGGAAAGAGTGAAGTTCTTTATTAACCGTCACATTCCTTTTATCAAAAATAACTGTATTCCACATGTAGGTGCTAATTTATGCTATCCTCAAATCATTACATTTTGGCACATACTTGAATTAGTGCAGGGGAGTCTTGGGAAAAGTTAGACTTTTTTTTTCAAAATTCATAGATTTCTGGGCTGTTCCTGCCTTCCGTGGTAACAGAACATTGTTCAGTGCCTCCGAATTGTAACTTAACCAAGGAATTAAAGGGGAGAAAAATATTTTGGAGACGAGACATATCACAGCAAATAGAATTTTATTTGGTCACTATTTTCCTGTTTTTTGTTTCTCTTTAAATTATTGGACAAATAGCATTTTACCTGTCTTTTTAAAAAAAAATTACTTTTCTTTGGCTGCATTGGGTCTTCATTGCTATACGCAGGCTTTCTCTAGTTGTGATGAGTGAGGGCTACTCTTCGTTGCAGTGCTCGGGCTTCTCAGTGCGGTGGCTTCTCTTGTTGGGGAGCATGGGCTCTAGGCGCCCAAGCTTCAGTAGTTGCAGCACTCAGGCTCAGTATTTGTGGCACGTGGGCTCTAGGAAGCATGGGCTCAGTTGTTGTGGTGCATGGGCTTAGTTGCTGTATGGCACGTGCGATCTTCCCAGACCAGGGATCGAACCTGTGTCCCCTGCATTGGCAGGTGGATTCTTAACCACTGTGCCACCAGGGAAGTCCCTTAACAATCTTAATAACAGCAACAAAAAATTCAGCTTTAGGCCTACTAATTATGACATATCCCTGTTTCATCCCTTTGTGTCCTTGACTACATGCACATATCCTTTGATAATTTACTATATAAATGTTTTCTGTGTTGTAAGATTCATATATATCATTTTTATAACCATATTTTTCCTGTCTTTTGATACGTTACATAATTTTCTAGTCTTAATGCACAGACCTTTCCCTTTTTATTTCTTTAATCCAAAAGTAGAGGTAATGATTATGTGGCTTATGATGTGTTTTGCTGCATTGCTTTCCAAAAGGGCTGAACCTGTTTATGTTTTGTCATCAGCAAAATACAAGGCACTAACTTTATTGCAGGCATTGAATTTGACTGCTAAAAATTAGCTTTCTGGCTTAAGATAGTAAAATGGTCACCTTGCATTTATCTTGCTTGTTAGTACATTTGAAAATCTTTATATATATCTGTTTTACTAATGGTGTTTTATCATTTCCTGTTATTTGTTTATCTGTTTTTATTTAAAAAAGTGAAATCTTGTTTAGTAATTATTTTGAGGGGGGAATATCGATTTTTAAAGCAAAGACGATATAAAAATAATATGGCCAACGTTTTCTACTCCTTTGGTACATAGTTCTTAGTCTCAGTGTCTTGTTCACTAATTTCCATTAGTGGCACATCATACTCTTAGTATTGGAAGCCCATGGATAAAAATTACCTTCCTGTATTCTAAGAAATCAGGAGACCATTTCAATTATGGTTTCTTGATAGGAAGGGAGAGTTTTCCTATTATGGCTGAGAAAGGAGGTCCTACATTTCTTACTAGTACCCACTGATGGTTTCAATAGACCCAATAAAAACTACTATTCTGTAATAGTTTGCATTTGTAAGAATCAATTGCGTTTGTAGGAATCAATTTCCAATCAGTTATTTCAGGGTTTTTCTGTGTAACAAACCTATGCTTTCTCCTTTTAATTTTAAACTAGTCTTGTCATACCTCTCATTTGTGTTTTTTCTCTTTGACTTTCATAAGTAGTCTCTGGAGCAAGAGCAACCACACCACTTCCAAAAGTCTGCCACTTTTTATGTGAAGCCTCCAATGTGCCACACTGCTGGGGAAGCTGAAGCCTTTGGGCTTTGACTGGGGACAGGGAACCTTGGCTGTTGCAGGCCTTTGGCTCTTAAGAGCTGGAACGCTAAATCTGAGCAGAAAGTGGCACCTAGGTAGATAGAAGCTAGGTAATTATTTACACTAACTGTTCTTTTTTTCCTTCCATACAGTGCTCTGGTGTGGGGTCTCTCTGTGAAACACAATCCTCAAAAAGTGGGTAAAGACCATACATTGGAGGACGAGGATGTCATTCAGATTGTGAAGAAGTGACACCATCTCCTTCCCCATCGGCCGGGCCAACCATGGCAGCTTTCCCCATGATCAAACATCCGATTTCAAGCCCCTCCTGGCTTTCTCAGCCACTGGATCAGGATACAGGGGAGGGAGATGGAGGCACCCAAATTGGAACTTCAGTTGTTTTAACTTGGTGTCACCTTGTATGTTGAGCTGCATAAAGGACCTGGTAGGCCAGCCAACTGTGTACAGTTCGTGTGTCATTGTCAGAATTTGTTTTGAGTTGGACTGAATGAGGATGGGTATGTATAGTGAGGCAGCTGCAGAAGGGGTGCTTGGGAGCTCGGTCTTGAATGTGAAATGGGTAAAAATGTGACTGCAACATCTCACTTGATGGTTAGTCGTGAGAAACCCTTCCAACTGGATGTGGCTTTCAGTCCTTTCAAGTGGTCTTTCCCAGATGATACCAGAGAAAGGAAGGACTTGATGTAAGTTAACTGATTATTCATTGCAAGGCTAGCCCGTTTGGGAGATGGTGTAGTGTGGCGGTTGAGTAAAATATTCTGACCAGCTACATCGGGCTTTGAATGACAGGCCCACCTCTAATTAGCTGTGAAACTCTGTGTAAATTACTCAACCTCTATAAGCTTAAGTTTCATCATGTAACATGGAGATAGTAGTAACACTTACTTTCTAGAGTGGAGATTCTTAGTATTAAGAGAGATGGTACTTATAAAATACTTAGCACAGTATCTGGCATGTAAGTACTTGGTGAATGTTGGCTCTTGTTTTCACTGACTACTTTCCTGTAGTTAGCGCACAGCTGTGTATCAGTGTGGGGCTGAATGTTGAGCTGAACCATGCTGCCAGCTGGGCGCCACTAAGTGTCTCCTTTCCCATAGCACAGCCCTTCTGCTTGAACTCCTGTGGCAGTCCTGGCCCTAACCACATAACCTGGGTGAAAGCATGGAGGCAGAACATTGCAAGTGAGGCAACCAGTGTGATCAGAGCAGGTTTGTGGGTACACATATGTGTATGTATGGAGGTGGGAGGTTAGGTTATAAGGAGGGGTGGGGTCAAGACTACTTGAGAAGGTACTAAGGAGATAATTAGAGGTTTTGGACTGGTAATAAAGGGATTGCCTTGATAATGGGAAAGTGGCAAAAATCTGTGTGTGCTGGACTGGGCTAGTGAATATGGGGAGTGGGAGGGTGTGGGCATACAGGTACAGAGGAGAAATCTAGACTTGGTAAATGACTGACTTGCTCTTTGGAGGAAGAGAAATCAGATTATTTCAGTATGGACAACCGGGGTGATAGAGAACGGTAGTCCCTGAGAATATCAGTAAGGGAAACAGATTTATAGAAAGACAGAGTTTGATTTTAGATGAAGTGTGCTAGAGCTTCTAGCAGATTGTGAGGAGTGAGGATGTGGGATTATCCACATACTCAGCCTTTTCCAGTACTTGTTACTCCTGTTACCTTAGTGACAGTTGTTTCCCTCTCATAGTCTTCCTAGAGCCTGGACTTAGCACTGTCCCCAGGCCCAGGAGATAAACCTGGTATCCTAGTCACTTTGCAGGGTGTAGACCTTGATATCACTGGTACATTCATGATAGAGGCCATAGTTTAGAGCCTCTTCAGAGAGAGATTGGCTCTTCAGAGAGACGTTGGCTTTCTAAGCTATGGGATTTTCAGCAAGGTTTACTTACTCTTCAGCCAGAGCACATACTGGGTTTTGGGGGGAATCCTCAAATTCACTTTAATTGGGCAATGAAATGCCAGGATGTTGAGGAGAGAAGGGTGCTGAAATCCAAGTACATCCAAGGCCTCAGGATGTGCTTTGAGCAGGCCTTGCTTCCCTCATTCAACACCCTCCCCTTCCCCCACTGGTGGCCCCCTGGTGTTTGAGGAGAGCATTACCCTACCCCTCCTTTCTCTCCCTTCTGGGCTCAGACATGGGAGTTCTGGGAGAGAGACAGTTTTGTGTCAGGAATGCTGCCTGGGGCGAGGCCACCAAGGAGGATTATTCCTACAGCGGAAAGCTTTCTCTTCGTGAACTCCAAGACTAGAGTTGTTTGGCTGTCACAGCATGGCTTGAATTTCCTGTGAATTTCCATTTGTCTTTCCTAATCTTTTATAGCACAGCTAAGCAGACTCACTATTCTGTGCCATTAACTAGTTAAGAGTGCTTTTAACTGTGTTTAATAGCAGACATTAATTTAACCAGCTGAAATGGAAGAAAACTTGGCCTTTCACATAAGTTGTCTGGAGCTCAAATGGGCTTGTGGTGGCTGGTATGTCACTGAGTATCCAAATTCTTTCCATTAAGCTACTCTGTCCACTGCAGTTTGTTGGCTTTGCTAGGCAATTCGCTCCCCTCACAGTCAGAGAATGTCTGCTCAGTCCCAGGCTTTACATCAGTATCCAGAGGATGCTAAAGAGGGCTGAGTCTTATCTTTTGGGAAGCCATTTCCTAGAACCTGCCCAGCCAGTTTGTCTTTGTGTCTCATACCCATTCGTGAACCACTTGTTGGTAAAAGGAATAGAACTATTGAATCAGTTTACTCTAGTAAGTTATCTTCATTCCTGGAACTTGTCTCTTTCATTTATGGGCCAGTGGACCTGATTTCCCTTCCATCTTAAGAGCCTGGCCTATAAGATACTTAATAGCTAGCTCCTGGGAGAAGGCCTGGTGGTACTTTCCCATTTTTTCCCTACTTCTCATTGATTACTAACTTCCCAAGCACGGGCTGCTCAACTGCTTCCTTGGGGGCGGGGGCACTATTCTTTCCTTTCCTACCTGACCCCCCTCCTTAACTTCCAGTAGGTTCTCTGTGACCCTGTTTTTTCACTTTGAAGGGGCCTTGCACATCCTTCCAGCCTTGATTGCTTCTAAACTCATCTCATGCCTGCTAGACTTCCCAGAGTTGCTGTGAGATACCTCGTTAGCTCAGACATCACATCATCATGTCCTCCTGCCTTTATATCTGGCTCCTAGCTCCTGAAGACTGACTGCATTAGCTTCCTTTTGCCTCTACTCTCCCATTCACCAAAACAGTGTTAAGATCTGTGCCTTTAGCTTCTGCTGTGCTATTCTTAGCAACACTCCTTTATTTCCTTCTGGCTCCATCTCACCAGTTATTGGCTAATGGCTTTGGCATTTGCTTGGTGTCTACATTTATTCATTTCTGTTATATCAGCTTCTAGCCTGAAAAGGAAGCCCTCACTGGCAGCTTCAAACCAATCCTCCCCACTCTACACCTCTTAACTGTTGGTTCAACATGCAAGGGAAGGAGGTGAAAGGACACACGGGAAAGATGGAATTGGATTCCGCTGTCTATTCTGCCATTGTTTCCTGAGATTGTTTTCCAGCTTTGTTTATGGAAACAAAGCATTTGTGAGAATTCTAAACAGGGCTTGTTTCTGAAGTTGAAGAATCACTCAGCAAATCACACTGTGGGGAGGGAGGGCTAATGAAGTTGAAGTACTAGGAAGAGACAGACCTCATACTCAATCCACAAAGCCAGGTTTTGTTGAAAAGTGACCTACTTCTTTGTATTCCTGGAAGTATAGGGCAGGGTGGGCAGCTCCAGGTTTATAGGCTGCACCCCTAACACTCAGGCTGTTTTTTACCCTTGTAGTCAAAATCCAGTATTCTTGTCCACTTCACCTGTGAAGCAGAGAAGAGCCTCATTATTTGACCCTCTGGTATGAAATCAAAGTATGCTTTGATGACCGTAAATTGACAAGTATTGAGATGTCGGGTGAGTTAACTTGAGGAGCTTGAGAAGGCTTGTCACCTCAGATTGGTAGAGCTAAATAACCTTCAGTCAGGAAAGGGGGCTTAAGGTCATAGAATATTCTAGTAGAATCCTTTTCTCTAGTGTTGTGCATGTAGTTAAGGTGAATAATTAAAATAACTGTGAGCTGAGGAATGAGATAGAAGATAACACAGGCACCAGAGTCTTGAGGGAAGTTTTATATGGAAAAAAATTATGGATTGAATCAGAACTCTAAGGCCCCATTTTTCCCTATAGGGGACTTTGACCTGGAGAACAGGAAGCGAAATCTGTCGACTTTTGCCCCAGGAAACATGGATTTGTTTGGGACAAGTTACCATATACATGATTACCCAATAAAATTGTTTTCACTAGGTGGGTTTAATTTTAGAAATTGCACACTATCACCTGATATTAGTCACAAGACTACCTATAAGGCCAGCCCAGCCAAAACTGGGCCATTGGGGTCTGTAAGGCTCAAGAAAGAGGGCCATAGCTTCCTTCTCCCAAATGAGAGTTCAATTCCATGAGTTTTAAAGAAAAAAACTTGATAATTTCCCTTAAAGAACCTAGTGAAGAGGAAGGGATTCAGGAAGAAATAAACACAACAATGCCATTCACTTCATTCACACACTTAGCATATGCAACTTTTAATCAACCAAAAGAAAAAGTCACAAATGTACAAGTGAAAAAAAAATCCAAACTGTTGACACAGGCTTAACTAATATCAGCTACTTTTATGTACAGCTGTATAAGTTCAAAAAAGCTATCCTATATGTATGTACAAAAGTTGTTTATACATAGGTCTGTACATAAAGGTCTATACATTTATTTCCTCAGAACCCTTAAGGTGCCACCTCTTGGTGAAGACACCAACACTTCATTCATATCTTACAAAAAAAGACTGTTTCCAGGACGGACAGCACTGCATCCTGTATTCAGACCATGTAGACTCCACTCAATTGGTTAAGTTCCTTCCATCCTAATGCAGACCACACCAGGTGCCTGGGTGCCATTAAGCAGCTTCCCACAGAGTGCTACAAAGTAAAAAGCCCATAAACCAACAGGAGATGAGGAAGCAGAGTCCTGACCAGGATGCCACCATAGGTCCAGGCGTAGGTGAGCCTGCTGCCCTGCTCACTGTCGGTACTCCAGTTCATCTACACTGATGACTTTGGCGGGCATGGAGGGCAAGGGCTGCTGTAGCACGTCTGAGCCAAACCATTTGGCTAGGCCCACTGGGGAGCTGCTCCTCTGGCTGGGGTGGTGCTCTAGCTGGTGGGAGTGCACATGGGGCAGGCCTGACCGGCTGGGCACACTCTGAGGAGTCTGAACGCTGACAGCAGCTGCCTGGGAACCAGAGCCTGGAGGATGAAGAACTGTGGAGATAAGAAGGAAGATTATCATTCAGAGCACAAGGAGGGGAGGTAGTTCTCTAGCAGGCCCTATTTCACTCAGATCCTATCCATGAAACTCCAAACAGAATTCTTTACCAGATGATTGAGTCTAGGCTCCTTTAGGAAACTCCTCTGAGGAATGCCAGAAGACGCCACCTTGGAAAGCTGAGCTATTCAGAAGCCATCCATATTTAGAGCCCATCCTAGATGACGTGCCCACTACTTCAGATGACAAGCAAAAGCAATGACATGAGCTGGTGGGAAAGCATCTACTCTCAGCAGTCCCTATGCTGAATCTGTCGGAAGGATTCTCAGCCTCCTGTCCTAAGAGGCAAAGGGACAAAAAAAATAAAAAGCCAGAGCACACCTGGCTCTCCCACTGTCTTCACGGGAATCCCAAATCCCATAGAGCTTGGTTTACTTCATCCTATTCTCTGGTTACACCCTTATCCCAATCTTGCTAGGATAAATTAATGAATGGTCAGTGTCATTTTATCCCCTTCACTGGAAACTGGTTCAAAAACTTTAAGCCTAAGCCCATCCTAAGCTCACCTGGCCCATTCTTGAACTTACCTGAGCGCTGTAGCTGCTGTTGCATCATTGCCAGATGCAGAGGTGTCCCAGGACGAGGGTTTAGGAGAGGGTGACTAGTGGCAGGTAAAGGGTAGAAAGGTTGACCCAGGATTGGGCCAGATATTCCCTGTAAATGAGTCAGGTCCATCCCAGGAGGAAGCACACCTATTGGGCAGAAAGACCAAACTGGTGAGAAATAATCTACCTGGAAATTTTCAGGCTTGACTATATACTTTTGCTAATCTGAAAGTTTATTAAGAATAAAGAATGCTCAAAGCTAGGTTCCTAATCTTTTAATGGACTAAGGGATAGATCAGATTCGATCTGGTTAAAATGGAAAAAAAAACCTAGTAACATCTTTCTAGGGATGAAAACCTCCAACAGTACAGCACTTCATCAGTTCTAGCAACTGTCATCATGCCAGGTCAGAAACTCACCAGCCTGGAGCAAACTTGGAAGATGCTGTGGATGTACTCCCTGGGCCAGCATCCTTTGGACCAACCCTGGGTGAAGCTGGTGAGCAGGCCGAACGATGGGGACATGGGGGACAAGGGGAACTTGGTGGACAGGGCGGAGAAAAGGTGTTCCTGGAACTTGGGATGCCAAGGTGGGTGTTTTTCTCCCAGTTGCTTTAGGTCGATAATCTTGTTCTTTGGTGTAACGATTGGTCTGGGATAGTGGGGTGGAACATGAAAACCGCGGTAGGGTTGACAACTTGGGATTTGTAGTGGGAGAAGACTCTCGATCAGCGGTGGGCACAGAGTTGGATGACAGGAGGTTCTCTGTAAGAATCCAGACAGAATATTTTGGTATTGGCAAACTTCTCAGACACTTTGTCTTCCCAATGACCCAGTAACTCATTTCTTAAAAAGCTCACAATCCTTATTTGATCCCCTCAGCAGATTCAGAGGATTGCATTGTAGGGACCATCGTTTTGCCTTATGAACAGGCCTAGTCAGGGTCATGGGTAGTTAGGGACAGACCTGGGAGTAGACCCCAAGTTTATCAGTCTTCCATCACCTTGCTGGAAGAGTTTATTTTTGCTACACTCTAAAAACCCAAAGACTCTGAAGTTGTAAATGAGGTAACTTAAAAAGCCCACATCTTTGTTCTTATAATCTTCCCAATCCAGGACAGTTATGGGCAAGCAAAGGCTGGCATCTCAGGTCTGGTGGTCTAACTCAGTTGGGCACCTTGCTCTGCCCATATGGTTGTGGTCTGGACCTGGGTGGAAGCTAGTCCTGTCCTAGCTGCTTGGGATTAACACACTTTTTAGCCCAAAGGGAAAATCAAGTGAGTAAAGTTCTGTAGATCGATCACAACAGAAAGCTTAAAGAGCAAGTACAGTCTGTTGAAGGAATCTGAACTGCCTTTTTGTAGGACCAACAGGATTTCCTTCTTTTTTTCCCCCAGAAGCTTTCTCACAGGCAAAAAGCTCTGAGACCAATACTCTAGACCTATGTAAACCTCACTTATTAGAATCTGTTTCAGTATGTCCTTAACAATCCCAACTGTGCAACCCCTAAAAACCTCTTACATTTTCTACATATTTCTAAAAGGCTCTTATACACCTCCTATATGCTTCACCCATTGCACAGATTTTATTGGATAATTAGTCTCCACAGACTAGAGAGAACCTTTCAGAAATAAAACTGGTTGGACTTTTATTAATTTACCAAATAAATGTACTAATAATCTAAGCCAAAATAAGGATCCTATACTAATGCTTGTCTTTCCCAATACCAGCACTCATGCCACTATTACAGATTGGTCAGAATTTCAAATGGCTAAAGTAACTGTGAGCTCATCCAACCCTTCTCACTGTTAAACCCAGAACTGTAGTCCAAAGCAGCCAGGGGTCTTGCCCAGGGCTTTGCAGGCTGATACTCTGTCACATACTTTATTGGGCAGTACATCCTCAACAGCTCTGCAGTACCTTCACTGGGCTTCTGAGTGTCCTCTTTACTGTCACCAAGAGCTGCTTTTCCAGATGCTGGCTCCTCCTTGCTTTTCTCTTTGCTCTCGTACATCTTACGAATCACTGAGGTAGGAGTGAAGGAAGGAGAAAGCTGCAGAGAAAAACAGTATAACACATTCTTTAAATGCCTTTCCCTAATCAACTGGCCAAACTACTCAAGCTGAAGAGTCCCCCTTTCCCTGCATGTGGCAGAGGCCAACTCCAACGTTCTGGTTTCTAGCTGCTGGAAGAAAAGTGACAGAATGGGCCAAATGGGCAGTATCCTAAGTGCACCATCCCTTGCTCACAGTTTACTTTAATCAAACTTAGATTTAGTTCTAGCACAAAGGTAGTTAAAGCACAGAAGCTTCAACCTACCTTTCTGTGGTGATGGGGACTTGCCTATGCAACCTCTGCTTCAGCCATTTTCCCTTGCCCACCAGGATTAGGCTGGGAAGGGAGAAGAACAGGACCGAAACTATACCTGAAACAAGAGCCCTCCCAGCTAGGCGAGGACATTTCAATGACAACCGCAGAACCTAAATTTCTCTGTACTCCTGATGTTTCCCATCTTAACCTGGCTACCAGAAAATCCACAATTTTCTTCTTAAAGGTCTTCTTGGCCACCAGCACTCACCATTTGTGGTCATTTGTTCTCACCTCTTTACTGCCTTTTTTTTTTGGTCAGGGTTTTTTGTTTTTTGTTATTGTTTTTTTTAAAGTCTTTATTGACTTTGCCATAATACTGCTTCTGTTTTATGTTTTGGTTTCTTGGCCGTGAGGCATGTGGGATCTTAGCTCCGCACCCAGGTATCGAACCCGCACCCCTGCACTGGAAGGTGAAGTCTTAACCACTGGACCATCAGGAAAGTCCCCTTTACTGCCAATTTTCACATTGATGATTTTATTATGCATGCAACTTTTCTCATTAAACAGCCCCAAATTCCTGATGACAGGAGACAGGGCATGAATTATGAACAGAAGAGCACCTAGATCCTGCTTTCAGGGTGCCTGGTGCAAAGACCCACTAAGGTCATGAAGTACAGAGCAATAGTCTTCTCCCCTTGACCTATCAGCTTTGACTAGGTGATAAAGGTCTGTGGGGGAATGAAACCTAAAAAAAAAAAAACATGCTGGTACATGAGTCAGCTATCAAACTTGACTTGTCACCACAAATAAGCAAACCACTCTGTCCCAGCCTTAACTCGTATTGAGACTTGAATCTGAATTTGTGAACTCCCACCTGTTTCTCTGGACTCCCCCATGCTCCAATCAGTCACCCCGTCCACCTCACCTCCTGTCCTTACCCCTGTCCTCCCCTGCTCCCCACTCCCATTGTTCATTCATCTGAACGTGTCATACCACCTTGTATGCTCTGGCCCATACTTGTCTATCTGCTGGAACACCTTTCCCAATGCAGGCGCTTCACTAGAACTTAGAATCCTAAGAGTTAGACTGTATCCTGAAAGGGGAGGATCTAATAAATAGGCAGGTATAAAGTCTATTATCAATGACACCTGTGGAAGGCACTCAAGGACATTTTGGGGTACGCAGTGACACAACACAGGCACAACCATACAGGGAGAAGCCTAGAAGCCACAAAGGCAAAGGTCACTGACCATGCTTGTGATGGAGGCGGCAGGGGAAGAGGAATTCCCTCGGTGCACAGGTACTGGTGACTTGGTCACTCGAGGTTGCCTGTGAACAAACCAATTATCAGTGTGAGCTCCAAGCTGCTCAAACTCCAAGTTCTAAAACCACATAAAACTCAAGGCCAGCCTAGGAAGCATCCCATTTCCTTTCTTCATTTCAATTTCCCAAGCATTTAATAAGTGTCTTAACATATGCAAAACCACGTGCTAAGTTCTGAGGAAAGACAAAAGCTTAATGATACATGGTCCTGGGCCTCGCAAGAACTCTCTTCTAGTGGGGGAGATACTTACTAACCCAGGGCAAACAAGGCATGTCAATATTAGGGTACCAACAAAGTACAATGGGAAAATGAGGGGTAGAAGGAATGAGAAGATATTCCTACACTGCAGGGACTTTGGGAAGCTCCTCTCGGAAGGAGCTGCATTGAGTGTGCCCAAGGAGAAGCTACAGGTGGAGAACAATGATTCAGGTAGAAGGAACAGGTTCGGGGACTTGGGAAGGCCTTGGGAACGTGGGGTTATCCAGGGCTAGTGTGTAGTTTACCTGCCGACTATTCGAGTGAGATAGGCTAGGGAGCAACACTGAGTAGGCACAGTGTGTGGCATAGAACCGAGGCTGTGAGACAGTGGTTCAAGTCATATAGAACACCAATCTGGTGGTTCTGCACGACCTATCATTTATTCCTTCTGATAAACGTGAGCACCTACTCTGTGCTAGACACTGTTCTAGGTGCTGGGGATACAGCAGTAAACAAAGCAAAAATCTCTGGCTTCATTACATTCTTGTGTTTGCAGGGTAAAGAGGGGTTACTATGGGCAGGGAGACAGATAAAAAAATAAAAATAGTATGCTAGGTGATAGGTTCAATAAAAAAAATAAAGCAAGGCAAGGAGAATCCATGTCTGCTGGGGGACACAACTGCGTACAGGGTGTTTAGGGAGGGCCTGCCATTTGATCCAAAAATTGAAGGTTCACTGACACTTTGACATTTTGAAAAAACCTAAGTTTCTGTATGTAACTGTAAAATGCAATTCTTTACCCCATCTACCTCACAGAGCTGTTGCCAAGAGCAAAATTATGGATAGCAAAAGTGCTTTGAAGGTCAACAAATCGTTACGTTGTAGAGAGAAGTCCAGTGAAGGGACTCAGCAGACCAGTCCTGAGCTCTCTGTTTAGGCTGAGGGCTGTTATACATTTGTGTAAGGGAATGGGGTACTTACTGGTCCCAACATTCTCTGAAAATGTCAACACATAAAACCAGCTGAAGCAAGACACTGAGACAGCAATTTTAATAATCACATCAAAACAAATATGTCTTAAGTACCAAATACTATATGGGGCATGAGTATAGTGTTCAAGGATGCACACTTTGGTGATAAAACTAAAAATACTGAAGGTGGTGATTACTTCTAAACACTGGACAGTGGTCACTTCTGGAGAAAAGGGGTATTACTGGGACAAGGCACAGGAAGGGCTTCTGGGGTAGCTAACGAGAGTTTGCCTTACAATAATCCAAACATTTGCTTAATGCAGTTTTCTGCCTGTTTTATTTTACAATAAAAAAGAACAATTGCTACCCTTCTCTCCCCAACTTATGGTTTATTTCATTTCACTACTTGTTGAAACTAGCAGAGAGGATGGGAGGAGAGTGAAGTCACTTATCATTTGTTAACAGCTCTGATAAACAAACCTGAATGAAGGGACAGTTTGATACGCATCAAGGAATCTGAGGCAGAGGAAGCTAAGTGGAGTTTTACTTTTCATCATTTCATAAGCATAACTGCAAATAAGTAGCTATGCTAGCTATATCTGTGAAAACAAATCCTTTAAATGAAGAACATAAAGAAAATTATATAGGATGAAAAGCCTATGCCCCTGCAGTAGAATTCAATCATACGATTCCTCCGCTGAACACTCGGGAGATGGAACTGTCACCATATACTGTACAATATATCAGTGTGTACAACAGAAATTATCCTATGAATAACTAATTTGCAAATCTCCATAAGGGTAGGACTAATAATTTACCTGTTTCTGAATCCATCTCTGGTTCTGTCCACCTGTGGTTTGCCAAAACCAGGCTGGTAGAAGTTTGCTGCCTGCACTGCAAGGTCATGTGGCAGGGCCAGCCCCTCCAAAGCTGCCTGTTGCAAGTCTAGCTGGCTCATCTGCTGAACAGAAGTGGCAGAAGGGGGGTCAGCAGAAGAATGACAGTCAGTGCACTTTCTACAAAGATCTCTCTTTGCTCTTTTACAAAGAGTACGTTTAAGCAGCGGCTGAGAGAAATCAGATACTGCAAAGCTGACTAAACTGTGCTGTCATCCACTGAACAGGACTTTAGCTATTTAAATGACTTTATATGTTCATATAATTTCACCGACTTTCCAGCCTTCAATGAGCTTGAGTTATAAGTTCAAAACCACTTCCAAGCATTGCAGCAATTTAATTCTCTATCCCACAAGCACCAATAAGGGTGAAAAGCAAGCAACAGGTTGAGTTTGAGGAAGAGCTCAGCCAGACCTGGGCTGTGACAGGGCTCATGGGCTTGCGCATGCCTTGGAATGGATCTCCGAGAAGCTGCTGTGGTCCTGGCGTGAAACCTGTTGGGAAGGTTAAAGATTCAGTGCGTGTCAAGACAGCACCTGTCCCTCAGAGAGGCATTATCATTAATGCCTGCTGCCCCTGCTGAACACCATCTCTTTCAGGAAGTACTGATTTCCTGGGCTGATGATGTCTCTCTTCTTCTTTGCCCCACAGTGGGCTGTGTGGGCCTCAGTCAGAGCACTTAATGACACAAACTGCTGGTGTATCTGTCTTCCCCACTAAGCGGTCAGCTTTGTTTCTTTCAGAGCTGAGAACTTTATCTGGGAGAGAAGAGCTTTTCTAGCCAGTGGTCTGGCCCACTGTAACCACACCAGCTGATACCAAAGCAGAGACCAGTGCTCTGAGGTTCATACTCTTTCCTTTATATCGCCCTAATCATGGAAAGATTACAAAAACTTCCTCTTAAGGTAAGACTGGCAGGGGCAAGAGCAGCCAATAGCCTAAAGTGGTCAAGGGTGCAGGAACACGATGAGATTCTGCATAACACCTTGCTAAGATAGCTTTCTGGAAGTGCTTCTTCCATTCATGTTCTCAATTAGCCACAAGACCTCACAGCTGGTCATGTGCAACTTCATCAGGTTGGCGGAAAGCCACTACTCTGACTTCTCTATGAAGGAAAAACCTAAGAAGCCAAATTAACTTTTCTAGATTGAATTCCCAAAATAAGGAAGATGAACTAAAGAGCGTGATCCAATTTAGATCAACCTCAAGAGAAAAAAATACAAAACTGTAACATGAACCTGTTTATCTAGAAGGGCAGCTGGATAATAAACTATCTTCCACATCTATGTCTTTATCACTCCCTGAAGAAAGCATAACAAAATTAATACATTTCTTTTTAAACTCTTCAAGGATACCCATGAAAAAGACTTTGCCAGTTTTAGGGGACAGGTATAACCTAAGGGAAGGGGAGGGAAAATGATGACAGATGGGCACATACACACAAAAGCATTTACCAATTGGTGATGGTATTCTGGGACGAAGGTAGTCTGCTGAGGCTGCTCTCGTCTGAAACACCTGTGACAAGGGAGGAGAGGGTGCTCTTTGGCCCAGTAAAGGTGTCGTAGGCTCCAAGCTCCCCATGAGGCCACTCAGAAGATTGGAAGAAGCAGGTCTCTGAACAGGTGGACCCAGAAGTTCCTAAAGGCAGAAAAGTCAAATCCTTGTGAACAAGCCTAGTTCTTCCTCCTAATCAGAGGTCGTGGTTTAAATTTTGGAAGCCAATGATGAATCTCCCTCCTGCTCCACTGAAGGACTTGGCACATGTACATGCAACAAATTTCTCAGAACATTCAGCTACCAACATTTCCTTCAAGTTAGTGCTACAAATATAAGTTAGATATTTTAAATTTCCATAGAAATTGCAAACCTGCAAACTGGAAACCAAGGACTTACTTTATCATCTTTTTTAGCCACCTCCCCACCCCACATTGAGATTAACAGTAACACAGAACTATGTCAGGCAGCAACATTTTATCCTTCGTTGCCAGGCAACATGGATCATTCTCTAAGGCCCAAAGCTGGACCACAATACAAGACCAGTTCGGAGGACTACTGTTCAGGACTCCAAGGCCTCGGTATAAGATTGTGAAGTACCTGCAAGATGTTCTTAGGGACAGGCTGGCCTGGAATCTCAGCAGGGGACATCAAATGGCTTTCAAGGGTGCGCTAAAAAAGTCAAAGGAAAACTGCTTTTAACCTTCTTACATGCTTAACTTATAAATTAGGGGCCACAGGAAAACATAAAAACTCCCTAGGGAGTTGGCACTTAACGGCAGAATGATGTCCAAATCATAGAAAACTTAGATCAACTTGTCCCACTCTCTCATCACACAGGTCCCAAAGATCTTGGAACAGAAAGAATTTTCACATGTACATGCAAAGTCCACTCAGAGACCCTCAGACAAGGTCTCTTCCTCTCTGTGGTAACCCTAAGTCCATTTCACTATTTCTAACACTGTGACCAAAAGAAGGGAAAAAGAAAATGGCTAGGGGAACACTTATTGAGTAAGAAGACACAAGCAGGAAATCTTGATAATCTACAGATTTTAATTTTCAAGGCAACCTTTGCTACACATTATCTTTAACAAGATTTATAGACCATAGATGGTACGAAAGACCTATTAAAGCAGCATGCGAGTTTGGCCAAAATTATTATATTTCAGAGTTTCATATTTCAGGAAATTTACACTTTATTATTTTTAAACAAGCTATTCCAAAATGGGTCTCGTATACAGGGTGAAATTCAAATCTTCCACTTTTAGTTCTTTTAATGCAGTAGCAGTTAACTTTTGCATCCAACTTGTATTACTTCTGGTGCTTCAGGACATCCTTGTGTCCATTTAGCTCTACCTGATGTGTGTTTTCTGTCAGTTTCCCTTCCACCAGCTGGAACTGCCAAGGTCCACAGCAATGTCCTCGGGTGTGAGGAACAGCCCGAAGGTATCCAAGTGCTTTACTGTTGGTTTTGGAATTGGAACTGACTGTAACTGATTTTAATAATCTCCTCAAGAGTCATTTAATTCCATTTAACAAAAACAAAGAGGCAACTTTATTACTATATTTGGAGGGTAGAGTCTACAATTTAATTTGAAAGAGTTTAGAACCAACATGTCCTATTTTGGGGATAAACAATATGATTGAACCAAAACGGAGGCAGATCAGAAACAGTGTACATAACACACAATTGTAGTAACTGAAGGCTTGGAAGTAGTCCATGACTGAAACAACAACATGCAAATCAAGTAGTATTTTAGGATAATGCCTGGTGCACTTATCACATTATTTCCTTGTTGCTTTCTTTTCTAGGTTGAGTTTGTGTTACTCTGCCTAGCACCTTAAATTATATCATTCATTCCTTTATGCACGTGTTTAAGGCTCACTCCCTCGGCCAAAGCCGAGCACTGAAACCTCGACATCAAACCAGTTATCCTCAC
Source organism: Hippopotamus amphibius kiboko (assembly GCF_030028045.1). Lineage (NCBI taxonomy): Eukaryota > Metazoa > Chordata > Mammalia > Artiodactyla > Hippopotamidae > Hippopotamus > Hippopotamus amphibius. The sequence goes on along the minus strand of NC_080193.1, from coordinate 3,440,842 downwards.
AACTCAGGGTCAACAGTGTTAATATTAAACCCTAGAATCATATCTGAAACAAAATGTTCAAAAGCATCAGGTAAACTGTTGAATTCCCCTGCTTCCATTTCTTTACTTACACTAAAAGAAGCTATTTGCAAGATCTGACCCACACCACTGTGGTCAGCACCTAATCACCAAGACATAAAGGTATCAATAACAAGAAAGCAGAACAGGATAGTTTGCAGTCCTTTAATCTGGTCCTCATTTGAAAGCATTTATATCTAATAGTTCTTTGCATGGAAATTATCTAAAGCAGCTTACAGGGAACCCCCTGTAACTGGCATGGCGTGGTCAGATACACAGAAATAAGTCTACCTATCTGAGATGCCTCCTTTTGGAGGCAGAGAGTCAGGTAGATAGGCCGGAAACAATGGCGTCTCTGTTAGGATCTGTCACTAACAGCTGGTCAGATAAGAAACATCAAAAATCAGCTGCCCTCCCTTGGTACAAGGCACAGTGAAACAGCTACTTCTCCCATGGTTAACCTGTAGTTCCCAGACAAGAAGGTGTGAGAAAAAACAAGAGGCAAAACTCAATTTGGTAAATTTGCTATAAGTTAGCAACTAAAGTAAGTCTCTGTTTTCACTTACAATTCAGATTTACTGTTTCCCTTTCACTTCGTATAATCAAGGGTGAGCAATAGTAACACAGAGACTATGGTGAGAGGCACCCTCTAAATGGGTTATAACAAAAACCAGTGTGTGCTACACACCCGCATTTACTGACATGCAGTCACCTTGTAAATCCAACTTCATGCCTAAAGGTGTTTTACAAGTTTGGAGTCACAGCTTTTTCTATTAGTAAATTAACAGAATGCAACTGTCTTGAAAAATCCATCTTAGATACTTTACAAATGATATGTATACCTGTCAACTGCCTAATCAAGAAAGGAAGTAATCCCAGGTATCTGGGAGTAATTAGAATGTAAAAAGAAAGAGTTTACTATAAAAATGTGGTAAATTATTTTACCTAAAGTAGCTGAAAAAACAGAAAACTTTCTCTGGAGCTCATCCCAAAAGGCATTTTTACACGCCCCCCCTTTATTTCTTAAGCAGTGAGTTAAGATAAGCAAGTTATGTCTGAATCTTTTGATCTCTATACTGTAACGCACAATATATACAGATTAACCACAAGCCAGCCTTTTCAAGTAACAGTATAGCGATAATTAAAGAACACACAAAAAGCAGCAAGGACCAAATGACTACTAAAGAATTTCCAACTTACTCAGAGCACCTTTTTTAAAATCCATTTATTGGATGGGAAGTGGAACAGAAAGAGGGAACAGGAGAAAAGGCTGGGGTTTATGCCAAATACTTACGCTGACTTTGGGCTGAGAAGGCAAAGTCCCACTTGCCTTCATGGTGCTCACTAGCTTGTTGAATGCAGTCATATCTCCATCTTTTTTGAGTTGCTGATTGCTGGTCACAGTATTCAGGGTCTCCTCTAAATGTTCTGCCATAAAGGGAGTCGAACTCTTTACTTGCTGGTCCACCTTCAAGCCCTTGAGCCCTGCTTCTACCTCTTCCACTGAGAGCACAACCCCTGAATGTGCTGAAAAGGTTGAGAAAGTCCAGGTTAAGCCAAGCAAAAGAATATGTGGTGGGAATTCTCTTTATATACCGTGATGGTTAAGATGAAAATAATTTATTTCACTGTTGAAGAGAGCCTGTCAGAAAAGGCTGACATCAAAAATAGACAAACTGAAGGCACTGCGATCCTGCAGGAGGACATCTTATAGTGAGTCTTCCGGAGACTTGTTACCAGGGACAGGAATCCCAGACGGCCCAACATGAGCAAGAGTGCTACTTGCACTATGGTTATTACATCATGAAGGTTGTATGTTGAGGGCTGTAACCTAAGCAAGAATATGGCACGCTGGGGCAGAGGTGTGAGGAGCTGCCAGGCTGTGCTCGGGAGGACTGCAACATTCATGGGAGCGTTACACTCAGGGCCCAGGTAAGGAGGAGCACTTAGAAGAACAGTCCTTACCACAGAGCTCGTGGCCCACGGACTAACAGGTTCTCAAAGAGAATACTGTTTGATAAAAAGTTTTTTTGAAGAACATTAAACAGAACCCACCATCTATTTGACTTTTGATGAAGTAACAGAATCAATTCTGCCTTAAGACTGAGCATCCAAATGTTTCAAGTACCCTAAAGCAGACTAATAAACACTTACAGCTCTCTTTAAGCTTTTCTTTATTTGCAGAAAGGCTGGAAAGGAGAGGTTTTAAGTCCACTTTGGCTTTCTGTAGCATTTCTAGAATATCCACTTTATTTTCAGCGTGATCTTCTAATGGTATAGGAGCAAAATAATTCCCCGAGTTCTGTCCAGGAGAGAGGATGGCTTGTTCCAGACCTAATGTTGCAAGTAAATGTATTCATAATTAATTGGTTCTAGTAAAGCACAGAAACATAATCTTCAACAGTATTAAAAGGACACAAATTGAAGGGTTTTTTTCAGTATCCAGAAACGCTTTAATGCTCACCAATGGACCCCTGACTAATGAAGACAAAATGAACCATATTAGAGAAAGCTCAAGTCTACATCCAAGACCAGAATCTGAACAACTGTACCTGCAAGTCTCTCCAGTTCTTCATGCGGTGTTGACCCAAGACTGCTGGATCGGCTTCCGGATCGGCTCGGGTTAGAGAACCACCTACTGAACCGACTGGCAGAGACTGACCCTTCTCCCAAAACATCTTCTATCATCTAAAGGGAAAGATAAAAGAAGCTAAGATAATAGTTTCCAGGTGAAAAGGACAAGAAGGTTCAAATTTTAAGAACGGGTCACTTACTTTGAAACTTCCTTTGATGCTGCTGACCTGAAGGCAAACACCCTCAGAACTTAGGATTTTGAGCATCTTTAACTTTTCTTCCCCTCCTGGATCATTTCTGAGTAACCCAAACTTGGGCATAACCAACCATGTATCCTCTAAGCACATAAAGCAAAACCTCTGTGCCACAGAAAGTGTTCTGGTTTTCTGTCTTTGCCTCATTAGAAAATCCAGGAATGTTCTAAGAGGGCATAATTTCAAAATCAAAATCAGCACCATAGTAAAGCATTCCACTGCCAAGCTGATAAGTGGCCTTCAGCTAAGCATCAGGTATGGAGAGCTGATGAAAGAAAACCCTTGCTTCAAACTTCAACATCCTCAAGGTTGTAATGAACATCATGAAATCCAATGCTGACAATTTCAGAACCCAAAAGCTAAAAAGTAGAGCTCATAAAGATCCTGTTTCCAAGTCGTATTTCCTATCAAAGTCCAAGTCAGAATGTGAAAGATGAACTTTTAATTGATCTCTAACATGTGTTTGAACTTAATGGAAAGTTTTCAGGTGTTTATTTTCTTTTAAATCTCACCTCCATAGTTTTTGGTTTAATAATAGGAACAATTAAATGATGCACTATGATCAGAAGTAATTTCTTCAGCACTGTTTCATAACAGTAATTTATATTACCAATCCTTCTTAAAAACTAGATTTAAGCATTGAAAATGAAATTTTCAGTTGTACCCTATTATAAATGTAAATATCCAAATTGATCTTTATGCAGTGTTCTTATCAATATTTAGAAAAGACAAGATAAAGCAAATGTCAATCCAAAAATGAGGCATATCCTTGACAATAAGGCATAAACAGAAAACAGGTTTTTCCCAAGACTGGTACAAAGATGACAGAATTAGGGACCTTGTTTTATCTGAAGTCTAGAACCCACAGTTTCTACTCAAAGATCAGCAATGGAAGGTTAGGCTTATTCTTTTACTCTTATCTGGAAGAATTTTCTCATAACACTTACCCAAATTAAGCTACAAATAATTCTCTTAAATACAAGAATAAGACATTGATTACTTGTGGCACTTCTATTTTCTCAGGTATTATTCAACAGTTTCAATCACATTCCACTTGTAGACTCTCACACCTTAAATAATGCTGACTTTCAAGTGCACTAATTTGCAATCATTAAATTATAAGAAGCATTATAAAGTGTTGTTTCACTGTGAAAAACTGGGAATTGTACCCCAAACACAACTACCTGGTGATAAATAGAAATTTTTTAAAGTAAAAGCTAGAGCTATTTAAACTATTTTACTTTTGAAAAGAGTTTGAAATTTTACATATAGCAAAAATAGCTTTGCACTTTATGTTTTTATTTTCTCTGATCATACTGTATAGGAAAAAAGCAAGAAGATACACAGGAGGAACATGAAAAAGTAAAGGAACTGAATATAAAGCATCTGGACATTTTCTAAAGATTTGACAGTAAGTGTTGAGAAAGTTATTTCCATACTCTGATCAGTGACCAACTTTGTTAGAGAAGCTAAGTTTTATTATAGCTAAAACATAAGTAGAAACAAAGTCGCTTTTATACACATTTACTGGAAATGCCAATTTCAAGAAACTAGAGCATTTTGAACCGAAGAAGAATCCGAAGAGTTTATCTGGTCTTTTTTTTTTTTTTTTACCACAGAGCCAGGTGAGATGCTCTAATAGCAGTCCCTCCCGCTCCTTATGCACCTTGGTACTCAGCTGACTGCTGCTACATCCCACAGCCTAAGCTAGTCCAGAAGAGAAGGCTGTGAACTGCAGTCTGGTATGTTTCAGCTGCTCTTTCTAGACTACATTTTTAATAGCATTTTTACAGTAACCTATATGACTATTAGTTTGGTCTGTCAAAGGTCATTTAGACAAACAGATATTGTGAAATATTTTTGCTCTTTGACAATTACTAGGTTTTTTACTGATCAATGCTTTTCTTTCATTACTTTCCGCTTTTATAGAAATTTCTATATTTTTGTATTTGTTTCACTCTAGTTTGATTTTTCTTTGGATTTCTAATGAATGCATTTAAGGCTACATATTTTCTTCTTAGCACACATTTGATTATTCCACCGAGGTTTTTCTATGTCATGCTCCTGTTCATCACTCTAAGTAGTTTAGGATTTCAGTTTTGATTTCCTTTTTCTTCACTCAACATACTTCTATTTATCTGTTATGTGTCAGCTACTGTAGTAAGAGTCACATGTCTAAAATCAATTTATTTTTATTTAACTGAAATTATTTGCACGTGATCCAGATTTTCATTTTGTACAGATTTTTGTGGCTAATATATTGCAATGCCAGTAAATATAGCTTACAAACTCTGTTTATGCCAATTAATATCCAACATTTGTGGAGCCTACTAAGAGCCAGGTACTAACTCAAACACTTTATATCATTTGTCAGTTGATATTTAAATCTTACATAGCCCTTCTTATTTCTCCCAATAACTGGTCATTTTCTAAGCATTTTTATAATAGAGTCCAGAGCATCTCTTTTACTGATTGCAGCTCTGCTTTTAAGTGAATTGATCATGGAATATACACCTTAATGAGCAGTACCTCCATGAAAAACATGGAGAGACTTCCTAGCTTAGTACCTCCTCAGAATTAACCAAGTTTTGGTTGAGAGTGAGGGCCAAAGAATAAGATGGTGCTGAATTCCTATTCCTCCCTTTTATGCCTATAAAGCATAAAAGGGAGAAATAGTTGTGGGGAATTGGGAGCAAAGACTGTTAACTGAGACTACGAAAATTAGAATTCAGTTTCCACTACTTACTAGCTGTGTGACTTCAGGGAAATTATTTAAACTTATTTAAATTTCTCTGTGCCTGCTTCCTCATCTGTGAAATGGAAACAGTATAATCTAACTTACAGCGGTTTTGTGGGGATTAAATGACTTACTGGATGTAAAGCCTATAACAATCAGCACTGTACGCATGTTACCTATTATTAAAAGTTTAGTTTTGAATTCTTCCTCTGCCTAGGCACACAGATTAAGTTCCACAGGTGCTCACACTTGGAGCCAAGTACAGCCCTCTAAATTTTGACCTTTTGCTGTGAAAACTTTTTACAATAAGATTGCCATCTGTCTTCTAAGAGAATGCAAAAAAAAAAAAAAAGTGACTAAACATAGTTGGTGTAAAAATAAAAAAATTACTGTCCCCTCAAAACCTAAGAATTTGAGAGTACCACTTAGTTTCACATTAAGTAAATTAAGCTCACATCTGGATGCAACCCTTCTGCTCATAGTGGGCCAAAGGACTACTGGCCAGCTCACTGTAAGTGAGGTATCTGGCTAGGAGACTTACAGTTAGAACTGCTAGAATTTAAGAAGCAAAACCACGCAGCTGCCAGCTGATTTGTAGCTGCCGTCCACACACTCCTGAACAGCGCTGTAGACAAGTGTGGTCTTGGGCCAAGCTGGTCCACAATGAGGTAAGTTGAGAGAGTTGGAGTAAATGCTTAGAAATGTTTATAGCAATTTGGCATTGCTGTGATATCTGTACTTTATACTAAAGTACCGGTCCTCAATGGATTAGAAATAAAACCTGGTCCTCACCATAGAGAATTTAAGAAGTACTGGCCTAGAACTCGCCTGTGGCCCTGAACCTATCAATGCTATGCAGTATCTGCTCACCTATTCTCCTGGCCATCTTTTAGGCTTTTGGGGGCAAATGACAAAGGAGACAGGCCAACGTTGCCTTCTCTGTCATGCCCAGTTCTGTCCGCTCATGCAATAATCAAACAAGAAGCAGTTACAATTAAGGAGTAGAGTACGTTAAGTTAAACTATGAACCACTTATTCTAAATGTCTGGTCAAACTTACTTGCTATATTTCATATCCTGTAAAGGACATCTGGGATGTACAGATGCTTTTGGTGAAATGATTTTTAAAATTCTATTTCATCAGTCCTATGCACTTTTAGCAACCACGGAAAATCTTAATTCTGGGGGCACAGGCCACAGTTTTATCTTTTCTCCAAAATTTGATGAGGCATTACTAACTAATGGTCTAAATGGCCAAAGGCGACAGGAGCAAGGGCAGGTACCAAGTGAAGATTTGGGATGTCTTACTGTTTCTACTTTAAAAGTCGAGAAAGATTAGACCTCAGCAGTTGAACAGCAACAATGATAGTATCTCACGTTCCTTTTCACGAAAGGTTTTCGGAACCATCACATCACACAGGTACCACCTAACCAGCTTTACCCAAGGAACGCAGATCAGTGTGATACTGATTGCCACTTATAAAAATCTACCTCCACAGTAAGTCTTTACAGCAAACACTTAACTACTTAAAAATAAAAGCAGACAATTCTTAAACATCTGGAGAATCCTTAGTCTAATGCTAACAACCTGGAAAAAGAGTAAACTGGTAGAGAAGTCTCACTTAGTCATTTCCACTTAGCCTCTCAAAACAAAGCCGACAAAAATTCAAATAACATTTAAGAGTAAAAGCCAAAAAACTCCAATCATCTAGCAAAACAAAACTTTAAAAAGAGGTATCTTAAAGACACAGGTCAGATTTAACCCTGCGGTTGCTCCATCCTTGTTTATAAGCATGCTGCTACACTCACCGAAGCCAAGCATGGCACCTTATCAAGGTTAAAGAACTCGTTAAAGTCAAATTCTCCTGGGGACTGCTCGGGCAAGACGGCCTCCCTCGGCACCTCCTGATCAGCAGCAGGCTCCTGTTCGAGGATGGCCTCCACCTCATCCTCTGCGGCCACTCCTCCATTGCACTCGGCTATGCCTGAAAGCAAAACCGGACAAAGACAGTCTGATCAAGCAAACCGCTCCAGACGTATTCTGTGGCCTCGACATCATCACACATGCAAAAGAGCCACAGATGACTTTAAAAGCAGACTTCTTGTGCCGGTGCAGCACTTAAAACAGTAAAACAGTTTCCTTCCTATGGGAGCTAGAGGAGGAAAAAAGCCTTAATGACCAGCCAGAACACCAACATGATTCAGGAAGGGTTATGATCCCTCCTCTGCCCATTCATTAAGTTTTCTATAATGTAATGGATTTTTTTCTTTTTCTATCTTTTTTTAAAACAAACAAACAAACAAAAAAACCAAAACGACAGTCTTTGAATGTCTCTTACTGCTTAAAAATGGAACCAAATTAATTTGGCTCTGCTTTCACCCATGCATCTGCATCACCACTTTAAGTCAGGGTTCAGCAACCTAAGGTATTTATATGAAACTTAGTCTAAGGGCAAGTTTCACTTGCCTACTGAATGTAGTTCATCCTTCAAGGCAAAGCTCAAATGTCACCTCCACTGGGAAGCCTGCCCTGCCTAACCATTTTTACCCTACCAGAAAATTAATCACCGCCTTCTCTATAATGTTTGTGTTATCTCTCAGAGTACTTATCACACTGTATTATAGTAACACTGGTGAGACTGAGCTTTCTGAGGGCAGGAAAGCTGCTCTCATCAGCTTTGTCTTACTCTGCAGTGCCTTGTACATTTAAAACTTAGTTATGTCCAGTTGTTAGGATAGGAAGATAAGGTCTAAGTGAAGCTATCAAGTGTTAACATTTAAGGAAGCTAACATCTTAGTTTTAGCCAGAGGATGAGCAAAAGGCAAAATCCTTCAGATAAAAACAAATTTTTTTTTTCCTTTAAGTGCACTGAGAGATACTGGAAAATCAACTTTTTAATTTGAAGAACAGAACTCCCAAAGCCCCTATGCAAAAGCACCTATGTAATATGTGCCTATATTTTCAAGATGACAGCAGACATGAAGTCCTCCTAGAAAAAAAAAAGTGCCAAAGCCTGGACCCATCCCTTCTCAAAAGGCCCCAACAGGACTGCAGTCTCATTATTATTCAGCCAGGATATTCTAGACCAAGAAGGCTAAATGCTATCATCTGCTTTCATTCCAGTAACACTTCAAAAAGCTAGACAGCAAGGTAGGTGACTACAACAACTGAAAGGTTAAGTGGCTTGCTGACCCAAGGTCTCAATACTAGCAGGTGGCGGAAGCTTCCACCTTAGGTGGGCCAGCAGTGCTCTTCCACGCTGTGCTGTGCGTATGAGGCAGCACTGCCCTTCCCCAGAGGTGCCTGCAGCCTTAGAACCCTGGGCCTCCTGAAGGCCTAAGGCAACCAGTGAGGTGGACATTTGTGAGCCACAGACAAGGCACTGGGCAGCCTCTCCAGTGGGTCAGCAGAGGCAAACGATGTTCCTTGAAGACTGACATTTAACTAAAATCACTACTTTGGTGGAGGTATTTTCCTCATTTTACAGACAAAGAAACTGAGCCCTAGAAAAGTTAAACAACTTAATAGCCTAATCAATGTCAACTTTGTGTCCTTTTGCACTACAGCAGTGCTTCTCTCTAATTCATTTAACCCAGCAGAACCCGTCTGCCAACTTAAGGATGAGAGCCAGAAGAGAAGTCTGTACTCAGTTCATACACTTATCAAAAACACTTTAATGTTTCTCCTATTCTATTTTGTGTTGAGATGGGAACATCTCAACAGACAAATGGCTTTTGCAAGCAGCAAAAGTGCCCCATGTGTAATTTTATGCCAGCTTGAGAACAACTTGGCCTGACAACTGAGAGTGGGTAGGAATATCATTAGCTGACAAACACAACTGGCCATTTATTATGATAGTCTCAAAAGCCAGGGACCCAGGAAAGATAACTAAGCGCAAGTTTTATCACATTTCAGAACATATGCTTTTCTTTTTTTTGGCTGGACTGTGCAGCATGCAGGATCTTAGTTCCCCCGACCAGGGATGGAACCCGTGCCCCCTGCAGTGGAAGCACAGAGTCTTAACCACTGGATCGCCAGGGAAGTCCAGAATGAACATATACTTTTCATTAGAGAGAATGCAAATTAGAATTTTTTATCAATGGAGGGTTTTAACCATTTCTTCCTTCTACATAATTTTTTTTTTCTGTTTATATGTGCAATACACATTCAAATTTCATTCATCACCATATACACAATACCTAGCTATGGGCCCTACAGAGCAGGTGCTCAACACACACTTGTATTAAAATCATGCAGGCAAGGAATACATTTGTCTTGTCCATGGCTATACTCCCAGCACTATTATGTGCCTACAGAGAACTCTACATACCAAGTTTAATGGAAAGCTGGAATACAGACATAAATGGACTCAAAGACACTCATCCCTCCCCTTCCTTTCATTCTTGCAGCCAAGATGCAACTACAGGACCTGTCTATCTTAAACACAGTAGCTAGGACAATTAATCAATGGGGTGAGAGAGCCTGGACCCCTGGAGTCTATTGATACTTGAGGCACTGCCACTAAACCCATGGGACAGGGTCTCAGTTGTCACCTCTTTCCAGGCCTGTCTCTTTTTGCATCTTTAAGGTGAGGAGGTGACACTACTGATATATTTTGCTACTTCTGGCTCCTCCTCTGCTGATACGAGAATGGCTGAAATTCAGGTTTCATCTCAGTTAAGAAAAAGATGGGCTTTTTCTCACCAGGAGCCTGGTCTTTACCATGAGATGAAAAGACCACACTTGCTGGTGCTGCTTTAGTCTGAGCATGAGACAAAGGCAACTCTCAAAGGCAATTTAACGGCAAAGTCTCCTCTAAGTTACCCACCTGCCTCTTCCCTGCTTCCTCCCAAGACCACCAGCCTGGTCACTGCTCTGAACATGACTAGTGGGCCCCCACTCTGCACCAGGCACCCCTCACACATTAGCTCTGGCTTCTTTAGTTTAGCAAGGAAGATACCTGAGAAAAGTGAGTTCGGGAGAAGCCAAGTGACAACTGACTAGGAAGGCCTAACACCATGGTGAAGGCAGTGGGCTCTGAAGCACAGCATCTTTTTCAACTCTCAACTTCACTACTCACTTCCTCAGTGTCCAAAGACAAGTCATGTAAGCCGCCTGTGTCTCCATTTGCTCATCTGTAAGATGGGCACAATAGTATTTACCTCCACAGGGTTGTCAGGAGAAGTAGGATTATATAGACAAAACGCTTATTACATGTCCAGTACATACATGCTCAATAAATGAGACCCCTCATTATTTTCTATCACATGCTCTTACCTCTGGGGAACTGTACACAGTGCTCTTACTAGGTAATGGGAGACTTTTCTATTTAGCACTGCAGGCAGGACAAGTTGAGGAGACAGTACAATCTACACACAGTGAACTCATACTTAGGAAGCAGTTTCAAAATCAGGCTTCAACATTAAAAAGTTGCCACTTTTAACACTGGTACCTATTCCTAAGTGTACAATTAAGCCAATTATAAGCACATCTCATTTCAGAAAAGTGAGCTTTCCTCCCAAAGTTTTGCTGACCTTCCTTCACAGAGGCTGTCCGTCGCCTTGTTCTTTTTCTCCCCTTATGATCTTCTTCCAGTATCTTATCATCAAAGCCAGTCAGCTCAATGGTTTCAGACTGACTTGTGGGTCCAGCTGAGAACCATTCTGGTTCTTCTTCTGTGTAGGAATCATTTCTTCTACGCTCACCAAAGACACGTTTACTATCCACAAAGTCCCTCTGGAAAAGTAAAGAATGCAAAATAAAAAGATTCTAGTTAAGGGATTTCTACGTCAATCAAGGTCTTGATGCATTAAATAATGCTCAGTGGTGCAATGAAGGTGCTATGCTATATGCCCCCTCCACCCAGAGCTCTCTGTTCCTCCCTCTGGCGTAACAACGGGCTGTGTTCGCCCAGCATCACAGAGTAACCTGGTATAAATGAAGTGAACACGAGGTGCTAGAGGATCTAGAAGACAAACCCTGAAACGCTTGTCCTTGTAGTCCCTCTCTCGGTCTCTGTCTCTCAAGTCTCGCAGGTCCTTATCGCTAAGACGGTGATCCTTCTCAAAAGTCCGAGCAGAGATTATCCTCCCACTGCCAATCCTTCGTCCGCCAAGCAGGCGGAGCCCATCACTATCTTTTTCCAATGGGCTTCCTGAGCGCCGGGAGCTAACAGCAGCCGTCACGTGGCAGCCCCCTCCAAAGCTTCGTCTCTGTGGGCTGAGAACAACATCTAAGTCATCTTCTTTCACACGCTCACGTGGATCTGGAAAGAGCCCGGAAAGAGACAGTTAAGCAAACGAGCAAGGGCATTTTTCCTCTCTAGGTGGTCTGTCCGTGACTGGCGGCCATGCGGGTATTGGAAGAGAGTCACCACTAAAACAGTTGGAGAGTTCACATGTTTAAAAAAGATGAACAAAGCTTCATCTCTTTGGAGTAGTAAATGTACTTCATAATCAATAATTTTCCATGATTAATCTCCACAATCCCTTGGTTTTGACTAAAATTTTTTTTTTTTTGGCCGTGCAGCCAGCACGTGGGATCTTAGTTCTCCTACCAGGGATTGACCCACGCCCCCTGCAGTGGAAGCGTGCAGTGTTTAACCATTGGACCACCAGGGAAGTCCCTTGACTAAATTCTTATCTATGTAATTATTAGCAAATGTTTCATCAATTAATAAACTATAGTAGGTGTCAGTGTTTGAAACAGTAACTACTTAAAAAGTTAAAGCATCTCTTCAACAAATGGTATTGAACAGTTGAATATCCACATGCCAAAAAAAAGACAAAGTTACACCTGTTACCGTATACAAAAATTAACTCAAAATGGATCACAGGTCTAAATGTAACCCTTAAAGCTATAAAACTTCTAGAAGAAATATGGAGGAAATCTATGACACTGGGTTAGCACAGTTTTCTTTGGCATGACACCAAGAGCACAATCTATTTTAAAAAATGATAAACTGGATTTGATCAAAATCTAAAACTTCCGTCCTTTGAAAGTTACTGTTCAGAAAATACAAAAACAAGCCACAGACTGAGAGAACATATTTCAAAGAATATATCTGAGGGAATTCCCCGGCTGTCCAGTGGTTAGGGCTTTGTGCTTTCACTGCCGAGGGCGAGGGTTTGAATCCTGGCTGGGGAACTAAGATCCTTCAGGCTACATGGTTTCCCCCCCAACCCCCCAAAAAATTTGATAAAGGACCTTTATCCAATACATATAAAAACTCTTAAAAACTAAAAAACAACAACAAAAAAAACATGGACAAATGGTTTGAACAGACACTTAACCAAAAATGATATATGGATGGCAAATAAGAACAGGAAAAGATAATCAACATCATTAGGGAAATGCAAATCAAACAATAATGTGATACATGCCTATTAGACTGGCTAAAATCAAAAAGACTGACCATTCCAAGTGCTGATGGGGATGTAAAGCAAGCAGAACTCTCACACACTGCTGGTGGAAATGTAAAACGGTACAGTCACTTTGCAAAACAGCTTGGCAGTTTCTTAAAATGTTAAATGTACACACCTACTACAGCACCCAGCCATCCTACTCTTAGATATTCAGCCAAGAGCACATCTATATAGAGACTTGTACGTGAATGTTCAGAGTGTTTTGGTTAATAATCAGAAACTTGAAACAACCCAAATGTCTATGAATGGGTAAATCGATAAACTGTGGCAAATTCACACGCTGGAATACTACTAGACAATAAAATGGAAAGAAGTTTTTATAGTCTCAACAACATGAATGAATATTAAAACAAGTATTCTGGGTGAAAGAAACTACCCAAAGAATGCGTACTGTATAATTCCATTTATATTAAATTCTAGGAAATGTAAACTGATCTACAGTGACAGAAAGCAGACCAGCACTTGCCTGTGGAGCAGGGGGTGGAGTGTAAGAAGGGACACATGGGGTGCTAGGGGACTTTTAGGGGTGATGGAAATGGTTATTACTTTGATTGTGGTAATGGTTTCACATTGTATTCACATGTCAAAACATTAAATGGTACACTTTATGTACCAGTCTATTGTATGCCAATTTTATCTCAATAAAGGTGTGAGAAAAACATGTCACCACACAGAAAAATTCTTCCCAGGAAAATCAGAAAACTAAAGATAAGTGAGGAAAACCTCCTTTAATCAACTCTCACCAGAAGCATTTCCTAAAATGTTTTGGTATGCACTTTTCCAGAATTTCCATGCAGTGTCTTTTTTTCCGAAAATAAGACACAAAAGAGAAAGTTTTGCATAGCTTGGTGAACACATCTCCAACATGTTTTTACAGCTGAACACTGTAACAGTCCTATATGTGGACATCCCAAGGTTTACCCAACTTCATTTCTATTGCTGGACATTTAGGTTGCTTCTAAATTTTCATCTGTGTAGAAGGGTCTTACAGCTCAAGCTATAGTCACCCCATCTTCTTTGCTCAGATCTGAGTTGGTTTTATGAGAGGTGTTCTTTTCACCTCAAAAAAAGTTCCCTCTTGCAACAAGTTCCTTGACTAGCTCTTATACTGCCAAGTATCCACTTCACTCTTCAATATCTTTTCTAGTTTAGAGGGGGAAAGGTATGGAAGAGCAAACTTTACTCCAATCTCAAACCACATCCAAACCCGGTATTCAGATCATAATCTATTGTGAATTAAGAACTGCCGGAGCTGACTTAAACCTGAGGACTAGTCTCACATGTGACTGAGCATAACCAGCTCTCCAGTGCAGCTTTATGCTCCCCACCACACCTAACTCGGTCATCCACATCAGTGAAAGACCTGGTACTCTCAATTCGAAAGCACATAGCCCAATATAGTCGACTCAACACTGCTACATAGGAAGGCTATGATTTTACTCTGCTAATCAGAAATGAACTGTTAAGTCAGTTTCCTGATAATGATACTTTTTCCCAATGCATAACACTCTCACAGCTAAGAATGAAGCCAGCAGCAAAGAACACTGTCTCCAAAATCGCTGCCCCCACTTCTCAGAGACTGTGCTTACCTACTATCCTGCGCACCAGGGAAGGCCGATCTGTATCCAACTCTTTCTTCAGATTTTCCACTGGTGAGCTCCGCCCTGAAGCTGGGTAGAGGGAGGCATGCCACTTCTCAGGGTCCCAGACACCATCACTGCAAGTCAAAGGGCACCAACAGTTAGCACTTGCACCATGAACAACACATGTAGTCTAATTTCTACTACTTCAGGTGACAGGTTATGGAAACCCCTTTCCAATATAACACTTCATGGCTGCCATCAGAATGGTTCTCTTTTAAGATGAAAACAATTACTAATAAATTCATCAATACTCTGTTGTTGTGCACGTAACAGCAACAGTCACTTGAAAAGCAGTGGTCTGTGAGTAAATGAAACATTCAGACCACAAACCTTGGGGTACAGATGGATTACAGTATCTAGGCCTGTCCTAGACAAAGAAATGCTCCATAAATACTGATTACTCAGTTTACTGAAGATTAGGGAGGAAAAGCCCCTTAATCCTCTCACTAGAAGCAGCTCCTGGAATGCTTGGTGTGTATTTTCCAGAATTTCTACGTACAGCCTCAGTTTTTCCCACAAGTAGGACAGACAGCTCTTTAAGAGCCTAAAGTGTGTAATCTGGGTTTGATTTTATTACTCCCACGCTAATGATGGGGTGGCAGGTGGTGCAGTGTGCAGAGCAGAAGCTCTGCAGCCCAGTGATCTGGTACCGAACTCTATCTCTGCTAGGATGAGAAACTTTCCTCCATCTCTCTAATTTTCATTACTATTATTAGGCACAATGTCTCCCCTTCAAAATTAAAGCAAGTATGTGTGCCCAAGATTATTTTATGCCAAAAAGAATTAGTTGTAACAAGAAAATTCAATTTGAGGCACAAAAAACCTTTACAGATTTAATGAAGGACCCCCCCCCCCCCCAACAAACACAGCTAATCTGAGACTTAGCAAAAAATCCTGACCAATTGGAATAGCCGTTATTTCAAGTATCACCCTCATCAGGGGAAAGAGGTGAGGAGACCAGATTTAGCGACCTTCTGAACAGTCCATATACAAAATTAAAAAAAAAAAGTCCTATTCTACCAAAAAATTAAACACTTTATATATTAAAAAATGCAGGTCAATATGAACTATCTACCTTGATGAAGCCGCGGGCTTAGTTGCTCCTCTGCATGTGGGATCTTCCTGGACCACGGCTCGAATCTGTGTCCCCTGCATTGGCAGGCAGATTCTTAACCACTGAGCCACCAGGGAAGTTCCTCAAGTCTTTATTCTGCTTTCTGACTATGCGCCTTTGACCAGGTCATTTTCTAGTTTTAGTTTCATGACCAGTTAGTTGAAAGGGAATTGTCCTCAGAGTTCCTAGCAGCTTAAATCTCTGAATTTCAGCTAATTGATAATGAAGCTGATGAAAGTGCAGCAAGATGCTATTTAGTCATGTGCATAGCTTATGTGCAATGTATTTGTGTGGAAGCCCAATGTCATGACCCCTGAAATCTCCCCACTCATAATTCTAGCAAAACAACACAACCCAATTTATTAAGTTTGGTGTAATAAGAAGCTGACCTCCCCCCTCCCCCCAATACCTGTCGTATTTCTCGGAGAGGCACGAAGGTCTCTGTTTGGAATGAGGGCATTCTTTAATATCCAAGAGCTCCTCCTTGAAAGAGAAATCATATGGTGATTCTGAACAATATTTCTCAGGCCACTTATTTTCAACTTATTTTTATTATCAGTAACTGAGTGTCTTGTCTACCTTAAGTAGTTCACACAGTTCTTATTTATTTACACCCTGACTTATTCCAGAAAGGACTAGAGTCAGCTCAAGGTTCTCACTAGAAGCTCAAGCAGAACTGGCAAATAACATAAGTGATCACGTTATTACTAAAACACCCTCTCTTGTAAACTTCTGTCCAATAATATACTCCATAACACTGAATGCTGATCAAGACATGGTAGCTTCAGGCTTCCATAAAACCTTCAGCTAATCTGACTAGTCTTAAATGCACTAGATGCCACTTACAGGGAGATTTTTTTTTTTTTTTAAATATACATGGTCCTTTACCCCTAAATACTTTAGTGCCTGTTTCCTAAGAATGAGGATATTCTTTCACAGCCTTTTTTTTTCTGGTTCCATGAGAGAATTAAGCCCCACAGAAAATAATTTGAGTGACTATTTTTCTATTCTCCCAAGGATTATACTTAGCCAGTATCATTTTAGATGCACAGGAGAGAAGAGACTATATTACATACGATGGATGCTTTAGGGCATAAGGGCTCACTTCTGCAGAACCTGGTTGAGAAGGGCTGTCAGTTTTATATAACCAGTTATCAATAACACTTTATCCCTCCGGATTCCAGTTTTGTCAAAAGACCCAAAAATGTCCTTTTATTACCTTTTACTAGAACCTAACACAGGATCCAGTCTAGAACCAGATACTGGTTGTCATGTCTCCTGGTCTCTAATCTGGAACATTTCTACAAATTCTTTTGTCTTTTATGACATTAGCATTTCTAAAGAATACAGCCTACCTTTAAAAAAAAAAAAAAGAGAGAGAGAGAGAACATTATTCATTTTGGGTTTGTCTAATGTTTCTTGATGATTAGATTGAGGCTAAGCATCCCTGGAGCAGAATACTAACCTAAGAGATGTTGTCCATCTCAGAGCATCACCTCTGGATGCCTACCCCATCCATCTGCCCCTCATCAATGATGTTAACTTGGTCAAGGTATTCTCTAGTTTTACTCTTTAGTTACTACATTCCCACTTGCAATCAGTATGCAATCCGTGGGGGAGACAATTTGAAATCATCCAAATTTCCTTGTCTTCATCAAAATTTCCCTTTAAATTTAGCATCTATTGGTGATTCTGACCCAAACCAATCTTGATTTTCCAACTCTAAGCCTCCATCCATAATTACCAGTCAGGCACTTGGCTTCCACTGTAAACACAAGCCCTCCCTTCTCCCCCTTTTATTTATCTCTTTATTATTGGCATGGGCTCACAGATTCCCAATTTTTCCAGTGGTCTATAATTCATTAATGTCCTTAATTATTTTGGTGCTCAAACTGAGAGCCTCTTCAAGCTGGCTCCTGCATCCTTCTGACATGCCCCATCATTTTTTAAAAAGCACTTTCTTACTTTCTGTCTTATCTTGTACCCATCCTGTCCTAGCCCCAGAGCCAGCCATTTCTCTGAGAAATCCAAGTCCCTGTACGTGGGGAATGGTATAAGAAATCAAGATTTGGGAACTGGGTATCCTCATTTGCTTCTAGGCCCTCTCAACAGAACCAGGAAATATGTGCACATGTGCACACACACACACACACACACATCTGCTCATATACACACATATACACAAAACCACTGCCTCCTTTTTATATAGACATTTTCACAGTGAAGTAAAAACAGCAATTCCCAAACTCTCAGTACCAGTGAAATGCCACAACTGCCTTGCAAAAAAGCATATACCACTGTGCTACGGCCTCTCCAACATCCCCATCACAGGCCTCATAACAGAACGCTTGCTGCTACTCTGATAGCTGCTTCCCATATCTTGGGGTAAATACAGAGGGATAGAGTTAACTCTCGCAGCCTATAGGAATCACTGCATACAAGCATGCCGTGAAATTGCTCAGTGTCTTCAGACACCTGAGGCACCTAAATGTTTTCTCCGTGACAGCAAAATGCCCTAGAAGATGACATTTTAATTTTGAAACCAGAATATCAATCAGACATTTAAGTTTACTTCAGATTCATTTATGAATTATGTCTTATGAATTGGGTAGAAATACCTAGACAAATTTGGAAGTCTGAGATAAAATTCTAAATATAAGAAAATATCTAAAGGCTACTCAAAATTCTGAAAAAACTGTCAAAGCACTGACATACCACCTGCAAAGTGCCACAGAGACTGGAGTCCAGAGACAACTACATGGTGAACAGTGTCAGAAGGGCAGGGTGACACAAATTTGGTGGTGAGGGGTGGGGTGGATGGACTGATATGATGATTGCAGATATAACAATACACAAACCCTAAGAAGATTAGGGCTCAAAACATTTTCCAGTAAAAACAGGAAGGACCTTGCAATATAGGAAATACTTATACACTACAGGAAAAAACACTGCAAAGCAAATTTCTGCTATCAGAATCAACTCAAAGATTATTACATATCCCCTCACTCTGCCACCCTCAAATTCAAATATTAAACTAAGAACGCTAGTATACTATTAAACCAAGGGCAATATAATTCATATTTAAATATGTATATTCTCAATATACAAAAAGTTTCTCAATAATAAGGCTCTGTTTGAAACTTCTAACTCCAAATGATAATAGGGAGCCCAAGTGACAGGTGTTCTCTATTATTACTATAGCTGTTTGCTGAAACGCTAATGATTTTATCTGTTTTTTTAGGAGTCAACTTGCAAAGATTAAAATTTTAACACAGCCACAAAACATGTAGAAGGACCAAAATATTCTATTTGTGGGGATCAAAAAATATTTTAACAAAGGTAAAAAAAAAAGGGAAATGAGAAGACTAAGGAGAGATGACAACTAAATGTAATATGGTCTCCTGGATGGAATCACGAAACAGAAAAAGAACATTAGTTTAAAACTAAGGAAATGTGAATAAAGTGTGGACTTTAGTTAATCACAATGTATCAACATTGTTAACTGTAACAAACTGTACCCTACTAATGTAAGATATTAATAATAGGGAAAACTGGGTGAGAGGTATATAGGAAATCTCTACAATGTTCCCGGTTTTTCTCTAAATCTAAAACTGTTCAAAAAAAATAACATTTACCCCTATCTCATACCATGTACAAAAAGTAACTGAAAATGTATCAAAGGCTTAAACATATAAGCTATGACTATAAAACTCTTAGAAGAAGACACAGGTGTAAATCTCCATGACCTTGGATTAAGCAATGTTATTTAGCTATGACAACAAAAGCCTAAGCAACCAAAGATAAAGATAAATTTGACTTCAAATTTAGGAACTTTTTTGCTTCATATGACACTATCAAGAAAGTGAAATAGGACTTCCCTGGTGGTGCAGTGGTTAAGAATCCACCTGCCCATGCAGGGGCACGGGTTTGATCCCTGGTCTGGGAAGATTGCACATGCCACAGAGCAACTAATCCCGTGTGCCACAACTACTGAGCCTGTGCTCTAGAGCCCGCGAGCCACAACTATTGAGCCCAGGTGCCACAACTATTGAAGCCCGTGCTCCGCAACAAGAGAAGCCATTGCACTGAGAAGCCCACGCACTGCAACTGAAGAGTAGCCCCCACTTGCCGCAACTAGAGAAAGCCTGCGCACAGCAACGAAGACACATTGCAGCCAATAAATAAATGAATAAATTTTTTAAAAAAGTGAAATGACAACCCACATGACAAGAAAAAATATTTACAAATCACGTATCTGATAAGGGTCTAGAATCTAGAATACAGACAGAACGTGTACAACTCAACAAAAATACAACCACCTAATTTAAAAAGATCAGTAGATTTTTCTCCAAAGATACACAAATGGCCAACACACACATGAAAGATGTTCAACATCATTAGTCATCAGGCAAATGCAGGTCAAAACCACAGCGAGATACCACTTCATGTCTACTAGGATGGCTATTTTTTAAAAAGGGAAAATAAGTATTGATAAGGATGCAGAGAAACTGGAATCCTCTAACACTGCTGATGGGAATGGAAAATGGTGTGGCTGCTGTGGAAAATGGTGGCAGTTCCTCAAAAAGTTAAACACAAGTTAGCACATGGCCCAGCAATCCCACTCCTAGTTACCAAAGAGAAATGAAAAATTATGTTCACACAAAGACTTTGTACACAAATGCTCATAGCAGCATTATTCACAACAGCCAAAAAGTTTAAGCAACCCATGTATCCATCAAATGATAAATGGTTAGACAAAATGTGGTAAACCTATACAATGGAATATTTAGCCACAAAAGAGAATAAAGTACTCATACACGGTACAATATGAACCTTGAAAATACTGTGTTAAATGAAAGAAGTCAGACACAAAAGGCCACATATTGTATGATTCCCTTTATATGCAGCGTTCAAAATGGGTAAATCCATAGAGTCAGAAAGTAGGTTACTGGTTGCCAGGGGCTGGGGGAAGGGGATAATGGGGGGTGATTGTTAATGGGTAGAGTTTCTGTTTGCCAAGATGAAAATATTCTGGAGTCAGATAGCAGTGATGGTTGTACAACTCCATGAATTTACCAAAAATCACTAAATGGTACACTTTAAAAGGGGGTGAATTTTATGTATGTGAATTCTATCCCAACAACAAAAAAATTTAAGTAAATTAAACGAAGGTTCAGTTACCAGAGGTTAGTGTTTTAATTTCTCGTTACAGACTTATTGCTTCAATCACAGATTAATAAATGCCGACTACTCTCAGAGATACAGAAGAGTGGCTCAGGTTGGTAAAAATGTTTTAACTTTCCCTCCCACATTATTCCAATTTTCTTTGTTGACTTAACCAGCTTGGCATATACTAGGTGTGAATGCTCAATGTACAGACTTGACAGGCCTGTAAGAGCACAGAGTGGAGCAGTGGGCGAGCTGCACATCGGCGTCAGCCACACCAGCAGCACCGTCTGTGCCAGGATGTGCCTCTAACCAAATGCAATGGCTGAACCACAGCCCACTTGTCTACAGAGGATGAAGAACCATTTTCCTAATTAACAGGCTGAGAACTGGAAAAACAAAACAATTCTTGGATTGTAACAGCTGCTAGGAATAACTTTAAACATTTAGGTCAAACTATAGGTACTGTTCTCGAGAGCAGGGCTTAAATCAGTTTCATGGCATCAAGGAAACCACACACAAAATACATTTGTGCAATTTCTGCAATGAGGGTTCATCTCCAAAGGTCATCCAAAGATCTCCAATGGACCCCACACAGGTTAAGAAGTAGTGCTTTAAACTAATCACATTTCACAGAATGTGGCCCAAGCTCCACCCCAACACTTAGAGAAAAATGAGATCCTCCTCATGGTGTTTAGAGAACTAAACCTGCTACCTTCAGCAATGTCTTAAGTTGCTGAAGATGGTATCCCTGTCTGAGAGGATCCCCCAGTTAATGGGAGGAGAGAAACCATAAGCGAAGTCAACACAAAGTTTGCTCTTTCATAACTGTCCACAGAACACTTCCTGTGTGCCAGGCTTAGTGGCTAGCACAGGCAGATGACTGTTGTCCCTGGCCCCACTGCTCTACAGTGTCTCAAGAGAAGTCTTGAACCTGCCATCTCAAGAGTCCTTAACAGCAACTATTCCTGGAAAGGAATTCCTTTGGGATATTTTCATAGAAAACCTTCAAGTGTGGTTAAAGGCAAAATACTTCAAAGTGCCCATTTTGAAGTGGGAGTACTTCTTCCCTGTGAGTATTTCAGGAGGGAATGTGAGATAACCCTTTTATAGAGTCCTGACAATCCACAGAAACTTATATTGGGAACAAATTCACTAAAATTATCATCTGGATAAGAGAAGATTATCATCTGGATCAGAGACTTTACTTTTTGCATAGGTTACTAAAACCTGACCAGGCAAGAACAAGCTGCTAATTGCCTAAGAGTCCCACACCCAAGGAAGTATAAACACATTTTCTTAGTTTTAGCGGTCTTCCTTAAAGAAAATGTGTTGAGCCCTCCCAAACAACCTATCTGGGAATTACTAATATGGACACCCATTTTCAGTGATCAGAATTAAAGTAGAAAGCAAATGATGTGTGTATAAGCCCCAAACAACAGTGGTTAAATCCTTATACAGTTTCTTTTGCAGAAATCCCCTGCAGAAGCAGCTATGCATTCTGATGACAATCTGACATTACAGAATTTCACACAAGTCACTTATAGAAGGAAATGAAAGGGGAAATGTTTTTTACCTCCATGAGCTGAATTCAATTCACATGAGTAAAAAGCCCAATTTTTTATGATTACTGTGGATATTTTTATTCCACTGTTAGTGGTCCGAGCACCCTAGAAGTGACCCAGTACCTCACCTGTGTGTGACTGGCTCTTCCTGAAGAAGGCAGATGTCCTTGGAGCAGCACTTGAGCTGGGTTCCCCTTTGACCTCCTCTCTTAGTCCCCACCCTCCATACACCCACTAACATTGGGCTTGGCCCATCAGGCTCTCAGATGGTTGCTGACTGATCTGATATTTCAATCTATGAGTCACATGACTTTTCTGAAAGGCTTAGAAAGCTTTTAAAAATAGATCACATTGGGGTAATGGCATCCATAGATGACAGCCAGGGCAATGGTGAACAAATGACACAGGGGGCACATTGGACACCTTCCACCATCCCACATTCATGAGGTTTGCTGCTGAAGGGGCACCGTTTAGAACAGTTCTTACGCAAGCTGGGATTCAGACTGGTTCCTGCAGAGCTGATAAGCAGGACTCAGCACCTGGATCACCCAGGCCTCTAGTGGTGGCTGATTTGATGCAAAGACTTTTCTTCTATTGAAATGGTTTATGTGACGCTAAGGAAATGGGAATAGGGCAAAAAAAAGAGAAAAAAAGAAAAAAAAGGAAAGCCTGCTTCTTCTGTCGATCTGGCCAATGCAATAAAAATAAACCTTGGCTTTTAAATGTGTTTATACAACTGATAAAAACAATGTAAAACATGAAGTAAGCAGGTAAATAAGTACCAGAAGGAAACTTATGAAAATAATTTTTTGGGTGGTAGCATTCCATCTTCAATAGTGCTTTCTGGTTTCATACTAAAATGGAGATGGTTACTGTGACATTTACAAAATAAGCACCTTGATCTAAAGTTGGTGTCTAAAGAAGCTATCTTTCAGTGTCTCCCTCTACCCTTATTACATCATAAGCACTTTTTAACACTTATTGTGTGCCAGTCACTTTTCTAAGCACTTGATACTCATTTTCTCATTTATTCCCCACAAAAATCCTATAGTGTAAATACTATTCTGTCTGCAGTTTACAGAGGAAAAGGCTGAGTCAGAGAAGCTAAGAATATGACTGAAGGCAACATGGTTTAAGTAAGTGGCAGAGTCGGGGATCCCAAACCAGGCAATGGGGCTCGGCGGCCCCTTATCCTCTCCTCTCCACTGATTCTCTGGAGAGGACAAGGGAAGGCGCCCAACCCCTCCCAGCAGCATTGTCACTCAGTGTTGGGTTTGTCCCAGTCCAGTGGGGCCACTGGGAACCCTGAACAAACTGCCACCTCCTTGGGTAGGCTTCCCCAGGCCAGCTCCTCTCCTAGCACTCCTTCGTGAATCAAAGGCCCTGCCCACAAATTTCTGTCAGCAGTTCCAATCATGAAATGACTGGCTCCTTATCTAGCTAGAAGTTCCCACTATGAGCAAGGAGGAGAGGATACCCAAGGAGGCAAGGGCCCTTAACCCCAACTTTTCAAGATGACTTAGAATTGGAACAGGTAGGAAAGAGCAATCAGAAGACAGTATCTATGGTGTTGCCAGCCAGCCCCCTCTAAGAACTTATAGTTCGGTTTTCTGGACAGCTGAAACATTAACATGGTATCATGATTTTTCGTACCACAGTTCTGCCTTCCCCAATATAAACAGGCACCCCTGTTTTTATACTAGCTTAAAAGTTTGTACCTAAGTGCCTCACTGAAATGTCACCCGTTAGTAGCTACTACTCAACTCAGCTTATGAGATACCCATGAAGTTATCAAACGAGATCTTTGTATAACAAAAACTGACCATCAGACTACTAATTTCAACCTAGAATTTAAATCAGAGTATTCTCAAAGACTTGACTTCGTCTCACAACTGATTCTCTCCAAGAAGACTAGGATTACTCAAATCAGTCCACTCCAGTGGCCTGTCTGTTTTCTTAATGATTTTTAAAGCAGACAGGGAATTCCCTGGAGGTTCAGTGGTTAGGACTCGGCACTTTCACTGCCGGGGCCCAAGTTCAGTCCCTGGCCAGGGAACTAAGATCCTGCAAGCACAAGCTGTGTGGCATGGCCAGAACACACAAAACAAAGCAAAGACACAAAGATGGCTGTACCACTGTGACCAACTGCCCATCAGCCACAAATTAGGGTGGCCTCCTTTAAAGATCCCTACACTGACAGATAAAACGGTGCCAATTTACACCTAGTCAAGGCAATGAAGAACACACAGGTAACTCAGATAATCAAATATCTGATTTTCAGCTGGCAGATTTAACATGCATTGTTAACACTGGTCATTATCAAGCTGAATATTGAGTGTCCTCTGCTTTTATTCCCTGTCCAAATGGCAGGTGACAGCATTCAATAAGGAGTCAGTGGCAAGCTACGGGAGCAAGGAGAAACAGCACAAAATCCGTAATACTCTGTGACCTAAGAAAATCAGTCTGTTCACTTGAAGAAAAAAACATGGATGTGAAGAGTGGGACAGGCCAAAGCATTTCTATTTTGTTTTTCAAGCAGAAGATGGTATCACTAATAGAAGAGCAGGTATTATACCTCAAGAACTGGTAAACAAGGACCACTGATGAAGGTAAGAAAAAGCTGAATAAGTCTCCAACTTTTTCCACTAATAAGCCACACTACCTCCTGTTTTCTAAACTAATGGTTCTCAAACTTGAATCTGAGTCAGAATTCTCTAAATTACTTGTTTTTCAGCCAGAGGTGGCTGGCCCTACCCCTAGAGTTTGATTCAATACCTCTGAGATGGGGCCCGAGATTTTGTATTTCTAACAATTTACCAGATGATACTAAACGTTAGTTCCAGGACCACACTTTGAGAACTGCTGTCTAAACCACGTTTAATCCATGACTTTTGATGTGAGACCCCACTCTATAACCTCCCAAAGTCCTTCAACATAAGGCAACCACTTAAAAAAAAGCACATTTAAATACTACCAAAACATAGCTTTTGGATCTTAGGCATCTGGCCTGGCAAAGTGGACTGAGAGGGTGTATAAATTAAGGGCTCAAGACCCTCAAGATAGTAGCTGCATATAATAAAGCCACTTATAACCACCCAAATAATCACTGATGCTAAGGGGTAGGCCTGGAAATTCCCAATGTGACTAACTCCAGCGGCCGAGATATTCATGGAAGCACAATGGACATCAACTGAACCCTGAGGAGGGAGTAATGCACCTGAGTTGCTTGACAACATCAACACCATATTTCAAGTTCTTCATGGAAGACTAAAGGCTTGCTACTCAAAGCGTGGTCAGTGGACCAGCAGAATGGGCACCACCTGGGAGCTGGTTAAAAGGCCTAATTTTCAAGCCCACCCCTGACCTAACAATCAGAATTCACACTTGACCAAGGTTCATAGGTGATCCTGAGGCACATTAAGGTTTGAGAAGCAAGCTGGACTAAAGGATGTCCTAACACATAGGGAAACTCTAGTCTATTATCCTGAAAAGCACTCAGCCAAGCATCTGAACTCCTCCACCTTCATGGGAAAAAAACCCTCGAATTCTGAACAGACTGTTCACGTTATCCCATAAAACAACTGAATGCTAAATGAAGAAGGGTCAAAGGTTAAGAAGCCCTCTCATTTGGCCAGTGTTTTTTGACCCCGGAGTAAATTACAAATCCCTCAATTACAAAAGTTTTCACAGAAGACATCACTTACAAAAATCACTGAGGACAGTTTCCTTCTACTGCTTCTAAACTTTCTAGCCTGTGAACTTGAAGCAGCAGAAACATTACTAAATGCTTTATTTATTCCAATAGTTTGATCCTAGTATGTAGACAGGGAGTAGGATGGCTCAAATATTATTCCAGTTGTGGAACTAACAAACCCTTTATTATAGTGCTCAGAACACATGACTGTTTGAAACTTCCTTCAAAAGGAAAAAGGCTTAGTTTGCCTCAAATCCCACACAAAATTACCAGTGTTGAGAAACATATATATGAAAGCACTACCCCAATACCCCAACACTGCCTAAACATGACCCTAAAACTGCCATTAACTAAATACTCCTGAATGAAGCAGAAAGACTATGTCTAACTAAATTGGCTAGAGAAGACCATTGACTCTAAACTTAACTGTCATCAACCTAAAAAATTTCTTTAAGGCACATTTATCTGAGCATGGCAGAACTCTGAGTTTGGACTGTCAAAAATGACAATACTGAATTTTTTTTATAAACCTATTCCTCATCTTTATTTTTTAAATTAATTAATTAATTTATTAGCTATGTTGGGTCTTTTTTTTTTTTTTTTTTTTTCTGGCACACGGGCTTAGTTGCTCCGTGGTATGTGGTATCTTCCTGGAGCTGGGATCGAACCCGTGACCTCTGCATTGGCAGGCTGATTCTTAACCACTGCGCCACCTAGGAAGCCCAGCTATGTTGGGTCTTTGCTGCTGTGCGCATAGGCTTTCTCTAGTTGTGATGAGCGGGGGCTACTCTTCTTTGTGGTGCTCAGGCTTCTCACTGTGGTGGCTTCTTTTGTTGTGCAGCATGGGCTCTAGGCACTCGGGCTTTAGTAGCTGTGGCATGTGGGCTCAATAGTTGTGGCTTACAGGTTCTAGAGCGCAGGCTCAGTAGTTGTGGCACACCGGCTTAGTTGTTCCACAGCGTGTGGGATCTTCCTGGCCCAGGGATCAGACTGTGTCCCCTGCATTGGCAGGTGGATTCTTAACCACTGCACCACCAGGGATGCCCAGTATTGAGCTTCTTAATCTTTACTGTAGACATATATAAGTTCTACACTAAGAGAGACTAATATCTTCCTAAAAATGACTTATACATAAAGATGGATATACATTCAAGATGAAATATACATGCTACCCCCCTATCAGTGTGTGAAAGTGATTCAAAAGCCTCTATGCCTAGACTCTACACATAAAGTACGAGTCAGAACTTTTATTCAAAAAGTGCTGGAAGACCTAAATGCACATAAACTTATAGCCAATAAAAACAGTTCAAATCACTTTCCCTTCATTTAATACACTTTTCTCCATTCAGATTTCACCTGTCAACATTTTAGGTAATGAATTTAAGTTGTGAAATACTACTCAAGCACTCGCAGGTTTGAGAGAAACCATAATACATTTGGGAAGACCAAATCTGAATGAAGAAGCAAAGTGCTTTCTATCAACTCACATTCTGTTATGCCAAAACAGATTGTGTTAAGATAGCAATTACTCAAAAACCCTTTTACACCAAAAAACACCCTTTTCCTCAAGTTTTTTTTTTTAATGCTAAAAATGAATATTACTCCAATAGCATTAGATACTTTATTAAGTAGTTAGGAGTAGTGGCATCAGTACACAAACAAGGCCTGAATTTAAAATACTAACCAGTCAGTATCCTGGGAAGCCAGGGACAATAACCACATTAGAGTCCCTGGCTGGGTTCACACCAGGGCAGTAACAGATATGGGCCCAACTAGGACATATCCCTTCCTGTCAAGAGTCCTACACACATTTTACGTACTCCAGCCCAACACATTTCAGGGAACTAGGAAAGAAATCACTGCTCCTGTCAACCTCTTCAGAAATGTTCAGTAGCCCACAGGACAGCAAAACAATAGCTTCAATAAATATACACCCTTGAGGTGAATTCCTCCACCCCCACCCCCCCAAAAAAGCAGGTATCTAGAGAAGTTTAAAATCACCACAAGTTTTTAGCTTTAAATCTTACTTTTGTGTGTCCATATCCATTTTATAACAAGAAGTAAAAAATAAAAGAATTAAAAAATCTGGTTACCCTAGGCAAGCAAACTAGAGTATTCCTGTGGGGAGTTCGCCGCTCAAGGAAACATCAATACAGAGGACACTGATTCCTGTGAGCCATCCCAGAGCTGGAATCCCTATCCTACAGAATTTAAGGCAATAACACACCAATTACACAGCTGTTTCAGAATTTGTGTGCCGACATATACTGACCCACAAATTCACACAGGGAATACCTGAGCCAATATTCCCCTCACCTGAAGGCTACGTAGAGGCAAAATCTAGTTTAAACTCTGGGTATTCACACTTCCAGAAAAAAGTTCAAAGCAATACTTTAATAAACCTAGTTAATATTTAGTCGACATAGTGCGTCAGAATGAGACTACCACTTTAAATAATACTGATGAAATTCCTACACAATGTTACTAACCTCACCTATAAAGAAACACTATTTCATTAGTAACAAAGCCTACTTTTGTATAGCGATGGGGGGATTTGGAGGCCGGCTGCTTCTTCAGGTCAAGGAAAGCATCTCCATTTTCTGTTTCACCCAAGCTTCTATCCATGGCTCCTTGGTCTACAGTTCTGTGCACCTGTAACAGATAAGCACAAAACTGTCACCGAGAACAATAAATTTTCAGAAGTCCTGACTGTTTAAGAAACCGAAATTCACATCTCTTAGATTGACTACCTTTAAAAAATTCTCACCCAGCAATAATACTGTAAATCAGAAACCACCTGGAAACAGAAACACTGGTACTTAGACATCTCTCCTAGTAAAGAGCTCTAAGCATCAACAGAGTAAGGAGAGGAGAAGTGGAACGTGCCCAAATGAGGGTACAGCCTTTAATCAGCTTTAATACAAAAAGAAACCAAGATCAGTCGCTGCCACCCGTGAGGGCCATTCAGACAGCAGTGGGGAAGTTTCCTGGAGTAGGGGCAGGTAGGAGACTGGCTGGGCCTGGGGATCCGGGAAGTCGGCGGTGTAAAGTGCCTGTCACTTGCCAATGGACGGCGCCAGCTGCCCCCTGTTACCGGAGGCCAGGCACGGGGGACTGGGCCCGGGCGCCTCTCGCCCGGCCGGCCGCACCTGTGGACACGTCAGGAGCGCCCCTGGCAAGGTAGGGGCGAGTGCCGGCTTCGGCTCCAAAACTCGGCTTCCCGGGGACCGCGACCCCAACCCCCGGCCTCTCGCGCAGGCCCCGGCCCAGCGGCCTCCTTCGGAGGAAGGGCGGGGACGGTACTCACGGAGGGGAGGCGGGCCGGAGGCAGTGGGGAGGCTGAATCCCCCGGCCCGGGCGCTCCGAGCTGGAGCCGGCGCAGGCCCGCCGCCGTCCGCCCAGGCCCGGGGGCTCGGGCCCCGCCAGCCGCCCCGCGAGCCTCGCGCCCCTGCCTGCCCCCTGGAGCTCGCGCTCACGCACACGAACCCGGGCGCAGCGCGCCCCTTCTCTTCCCGCGGCCCACGGGCGCAGCGCGCCGAACCCCGCCGCCGCCGCCGCCGCCCGGCCCTTACTCGGTGCCTCGGCCGCCGCTCCCCTCCCCGCCGTCCGCGCCGGTCCGAAGGCGGCTCCGCGCGGCCTCCGCGCTCGCCCCCCCACCCGCTCGGGCTGGCTCCCTCCAGCCGCCGTAAGCGCGGCCCAGCGCTCCGCCCCTCCGCCCCGGCCCCCTCCCCCTTAATAACTCCCTCCACGCACCCGGGCCCCAGCACCGCCCTCGCCGCCGCGCGCCCGGATGTGGGGTGTCCGCGGCGGTGCCGGCCGGAAAAGGGAGGCGTCGCGGCGCGCTGCCCGGGCGCCGGGCCCTGCGTGCGCCCGGCGGCGGGGAGGCGGGGGCCGGGAGGGGATGGCGGCGGCGGGCGGGCGGGCGGCCGCGGGAACCCTCTCGGCTGTGCGCAGGCGGGCGTCGCGGGCAGCCCCGGGGAGGACGCCGCGTTCCCACGCGCGCGGCGGGGCGGGCGGAGCTCGGAGCCCGCGCCCCCCGCCCCGCGGCTCTCCCGGGAAGGCGACCCGGGCCGGGAAGGGGGTCGGGGGCCACAGCCTGGGGGCACGTCGGCCGCTGCGTTTGCGCGGTTCGCGTCGGGGAGAACCCTGGGGCGTCGGCGGCGGGAACCTGAGTCGGGCGAACCTGGCGGCTGTGCGCCTTCCGGTTGTGGGTCCGCACCTTGGCTCTCTCTTTACTGGTGGCGTGATCTTGGGCAAAGCTCTGCCTTCGGAGTTTCGTTCTCCTCACTAAAATGGCCTCTTTCTATGTGTGTGAGGAACGGGCGAGATGACGCGTTGCTGCATGAATAACCAGATTTACCACGATTGCTTTTGAATGAGCTGCGTGCGACTGACAAATTCATTGAAATGTCTTTTCCCGCCGCATAGCCTGAATCTTTGCTTAGCCTGCACGGGAAGGGGAAGTGCAAGTGTGTGTGGATGAAAACGAGACTGCGGACGTCAAGTGCTCAGTAGGTAGTGCTGAGAACGGCTGTCGGCCGCAGAGACGCAAATGTCACTTCCCTCCTCTGGGAGCAAATGAGAGCAACTGCCACGCGGGGAGGAAAGGTTTGACGGAGGTCACGTGTGAGCCCGCTTCTGCCCCGTGGGGCCGTGAAGGGGAACGTGATGTTTCTCGCCGAAGGATAGCAAAGTCTACATTTCTTTGAAGGGGCCTACTGTCTTTGAGCTTCACTTGTGAAATCAGCAGATTGGGGCAGTGAGTGAGCACAGAGTTCCCGTCCTATGAGTCTTGGCAAAGGAGAAAACAATTATGAAAACTTTTTGTTTTCACCTGTAATATTGAATAAAATATTTTTATTACAAACTACCTTCTCTCTGCAAGCCACTGTGGAGAAGTGGAGGCCTATTTTTTTCCTTTTCCCTTTGAAGCTCTTAAATCCTGGCTCCTGACACTCACTGTGAAACCAGAGCTAGTCACTTCACCTTTTTGAATCTGTTTACTCATCTATCAAAAAGAGATAGCAGTACCTACTTTTTAGGCATGTAGTGGGAATCAGAGATAACATTAAAAACACTGTTCTGGTTATTTTTTTGCTGTGTAACAAACCACCCCAAAACTCACAGTGTCTCAACCCAACATTTATTTTGCACCATACCTGAAATTTGGGGTGGTTCTCGCTGGAACAGCTGGTCTCTGCTCCCTTCTACATCAGCTGGAAGGCTGCCTCCTAGGAACATCTAATGGCTCACCCACTCAAATGTTTGGTGGTTGGTGGTGACTGTCAGCTGGAACCAATGGAGGTATTGGCTGGAACACATACACCTGGTCTCACTGGCTTGTGCTTCCTCATAACATGGTGGCTAGATTCCCAGGGCAAGTGCCCACATAGGAGAGGGCCAGACAGTTGCAAATTGTCTTTTTTAGCCTAGCCTCGAAGTCACTCACTGTCCCGCCACATGCCACATTCTGTTCCTTAGATGTCACTAAGGTTGGCGTATATTTAAGGGAAAAGGACTTAGACTACACCTTTATACAGGAAGAGTGTCCCAGAACTTGTGGGTATATTTTAAAATTACCGCAAGGCATATATGAAATGTGCTCAAGGCACTGTAGCTATTATGGTAAGAGACCTGGCCTGGAGCTCATTTCCTGGGTCTGCTGGTCTATCCTAGTGAGGATGTGCTCATCCCCCAGGATCTTCTTTAATGTCTTGAAGAACCTTGTTCTCAACGCACTTCCTACCTCTGAGCCTTAATTTGTGCTTATTAAAGAAGACAATTATTCCAATTGCCTAGGAATTAAGGCAATCGTTTGGGGGGGGGGGCGCATCTGTGAACTTTCACTTGTGGCATGTAAAAGCTAGATGCAAATCCTTATTTCATTGTAGCTTTTGAATGTTATTCTCTTTGGCAGGAATGATAATTTGTCATTCTAAATGCCCTCTTTTGCAAGGATAACCCCTTTGAGAGAGAGAGAAATGATTTATTCTACTTCTTTACTAAATATTTGTAAGATCTTGGTTTAGGTTCACATTCTTGTTTCAAAATTTGGCATAAGGGGACTCCCAACTTTCAGTCAGTTGGGGAAATCAGCAGTCCAAGAACAGCAGAGAAGCAAATAGAAATTAGACACCTAAAAATTTTGAGAGCAGCCTCAACTCAGACCTCCACTGCTCTCCACTTTCCTAAATGGGCTTTTTTCTACTCCGCTTTTCTTTCTCCAAGGGTAATCCCTAGTTCCAAGAAAACAGGATTTGAACAGTTTCACAGTCATGTCATCATGCGGTCATGGACTACAAAGGAATTATTAAGGGACTTCTGGAAGACCATACAGCAAATTATCTGCAGAACCTAAACCCTTTCTGGCACTTTACATCTTTGATTTTATATATGCAAAGTACTTAAAACAGAGTCTGACACCAAGTGCTGCTGCACTAGTTACGGTTATTCTATATTATCTAATCTTTCCCAGCAGGACTAATTATAATTCAAATGGAAATACCTATAATTCCTTCCTAAATTAGTCAAAGCTGACAGTGGTAAATACACATGATAAAGTATCAGCAAATCATTTAAAAAGGATGGTTACTGATTTATCATCCTGGATTGTCATAATTTATATAAACATAATTTAAATAAAGTACTTATAGGAAAGAGTAACTTTACAGTAAGTAAATATTAGTTACAGTGTTAAGACTTTAAAAGTCACTAAATTATTTAAAAACTACTTGGCCACATAATGTCAGATTAAAGTTGGGGTCCCGTGTCCTGCTAAAGTGGAACTTCCCCTTTTAAACACTTTTAATTGCAAAAATTAACATAGGTAAAAAAGAGAGCAAAAATTCAAATTACTTGTGCTTCTATTCCCAAGGTACCCAACAACAGTATTTTTCATGTTTTTAATGTAAAATCTTCCACGCATTTAAATACATAATGCTAGCTTTTGTGCACTCCACCAGAAATCTCAGGTGCTTTCAAATGAATTTTTACAAAGCACAGGAGAAAAGGATATAAAAATGCCCTAGCTTAATAAACTATAATGAAAAAGAATCTAAAAAAGAATACATATAACTGAATAACTTTGCTACACACCTGACACAACATTGTAAATCAAATTATTCTTCAATTAAAAAAAAATGACCGGGACTTCCCTGGTGGCGCAGTGATTACGAATCTGCCTGCCAATGCAGGGGACATGGGTTGGAGCCCTGCTCGGAGAATACTGCCACATGCAGAGGAGCAACTTAGCCCTTGTGCCATAACTACTGAGCCTGTGCTCTAGAGCCAGCGAGCCACAACTACTGAAGCCCAAGCACCTAGAGCCTGTGCTTTGCAAAAACAGAAGCCATCGCAATGAGAAGCCTGCACGCGGGCAAGGAAGAGTAACTCCCCTCCCCCCCATCCCTGAGGGCAACTCGAGAAAGCCCCCAGCAATGGAGACTCAACACAGCCAATCAATCAATCCCCTACCTACTGTCTCCCATCCCCATGTTTAAAAATGATCACAGTTGGCCTGAATTTCAAAATTAACGACTACTTACTAACAATTAACGCTTGTTAATTACACTTTAAAATGAACGATTAAGAGATGATATCAACCCGGGACAATTTTATTCGCCGGCTGCGCAACAACGCGCCCTCACCCGCGCGGTCAAGATCGATGACCTTCCCAGTACACGCATGCGCGCGCGGCACGCCTCGGGGACCGGCTCTGGTTCCCTGGGAATCACGGAGAACGAGAGCCAGAGAGGCTCACGCGGGAGGTGGGGGAAGGAGGGCTTCGGTCCGTGCCGGCCTCCACGCGGGAACCTCGTCCCTAGTGCTTGCCGCGCGAAGCGTAACTCCGGAATCCGCTTCAAAACAGCTCCCACCCCCTCGTGTCTCAGAGTAGCAGTACGAGGCTGAGCTCTGAGCGAAGCGAGTGGGCCACGGAGGCAGAGAGCCCTCCGCGGGGCCTCCTAGAAAGCGCTTCCATCCACGCACCTCAGGGCCTACTGGCGTCGCGGGATCTCCCAGGCGGCCGGAGGAAGGCGTGTCCCCTGCCGCACTGAGGCTGCGTGAACTCCCGGGTCCCGGGCGGGGCGTCCTTCACGCACGCCGCGTCGCCGTGGAGACGGGGGCGGGGCCGGCGCGAGACTTGCGTCCTGAGGCGCGGGAAGCGAGGAGGCGGGCGAGGGCCGCGCGGGCCTGAGGAGACCGACCCGTGTCCGCCGGGATTTCTCCGAGGCGCGAGGCGGCAGAGCTCGGCTTCTCCCGCCGGAGCCCAGCGGTGAGCGCTCGGTCCCTGCAAGCCCGGCCGGGTGACTGCCCTGTGGAAGCTTCCGCTTCCTCCTCCTCTGGGAGTGCAGGTGATGCTACCTTCCCGCGGGGCTGAGGTGCGGGAGTGGAGGAGAGGTGGAATGGCGCCCGGGACGGCGGCGCTGGTGCCGCTCCCGCGTCCGTGCGAGGCTCGTTAGCGTGCGCGGGTTCGAATCCTGGGTTTCGGGAACCCTGCTGCGAGGGGCGAGGGGTTGCGGACCTCAGGAGCCACCCCTGAGCCTCGAGGCCGATTGGGCAAACACCCACAGGTGGGAGGTTAGTGCTTCGTGAGGAGGCCGTTCAGATTTAGTGTTAACCTCTGGATTATAGTGAATATTTGTTGACTGAATCGTGTTAGGGCCCTGAGTACCAGCCCCAGCTGTACCGTTTAGCTGGTGACCTGGGGCACTTCGTCTGTAAACTGAAGATGGCTACCACCTGTCGGGGTGGTTGTGTTAAAACAGGTAATTAGTGAAAAGTGCTTAGCGCTATGCCTGGCACAGAGTACCCGGTCCAGGAATGCTATTTTGAAGCTAATCTCTTTTGTTCTAGGTGGCATGGTACCCGCCTAAGTGCCATGGAAATATGAGGCTTGGAGGTGTCATGGAAGGCTTCCTGGAAGAAGTAGTTGAAACTTATTCTGCAACTTAGTATATAAACTTAGGTATTTCCTTGCTTTTCTTTAGTAAAATCATTCATTTCTCTGTTATTTTTAGAAGCTGCAGAATGCCGTAGACACTTCTTTAAGATACTTTTACATTTATATTTTTGGAATTAACATATGTATTTAAAAATTAATATTGGGAGCTTATGTTAGAAAATAGTCTCCAGGCTCCAATTCCAATTTCCCTTCTAACTGTTCCTCCTGATGTTATTCGTAAATTGGAAGTAAATAACCTTATAGATGATATTTCTTGATTTGTTAGATTTACACATTAAGTGTTGACTGTTATTCATGGGAGATAAGGACTTGGCTCACAGTTTTTGTTTGCTCATCTCACCAACGTGGTTATGTGGTGATTTGTTAATAGTCAATGTTTACATTATGTAACAGGTATTCACTGCTGAACCAAGTAGACTAATTGCGACTCTTCCTTTCTTGTACATCCCATCATTTTTTCCTGAGAATTAATAATTGCCTTACTTTCTTATTTTCCTAGTATTCCATGCACAGATCACTAATTGTTTTTACTGAATGCTTCAGTATTTCTCATAGACCTATCAGTAATTTTTCGCATACTCTCAAAACCATCAGTTCCATTTCTTACCTGGAGACCTTCCTCCTCTGCTCTAATCTGATCTGTTGGCTCTGTGCCTGCTGTTCCCAGTTCTAATCCAGAGACTTGTTTTCACATCTGTGCTGGGATTTGTTTCTTTTTTACTGTTCTTTTGTGTTAGATTCACTGTTGCCCAGATTGCTGGTGGTTTTTTTTTTTTCTTGATTTATTTCCTTGGTTTTTGGAGCACATTTTCCTGCAATACTACTACTTCTACTACTTCTTCCTCTTCTTTTTTAATAGCTTTATTGTGATATAATTCACATACCATACAGTTCACCCATTTAAAGTGTTCAGTTGTTTTTGGTATATTCACAGTTATCCAGCCATCACCTTAATCAATTTTAGAGCATTTTAATTACCTGAAAAAGAAGCCTTTACCTGTTAGTAAGTCACTTCACCGTTTCCCTTCACTCCTCCCAGCCCTAGGCAACTACCACTTTACTTTCAGACTCTAGATTTGCCTGTTCTGAGCATTTCGTGTAAATGGAATTATACAATATGTGGTCCTTTGCTATTGGTGTTTTTCACTTAGCATAATGTTTTCCAGGTTCATCCATGTTTCAGCATGTAACAACACTGCATGGCTGAGTAATATTCCGTTGTATGGATTTACCATGTTTTGTTTATCCTTTAGTTGGTGGGCACGTGCACTTCTACCTTTTGACTATTACGAACAATGCTGCTATGAACATTCACGTACAAGTTTTTGTATAGACGTATGGTTTTAGTTCTCTTAGATACAATCTGAAGAGTGGAACTGCTATATCAAATGGTAACTCTGTATTTGTCTTTTTGAGGAACTGCCAGGCTGTTTTCCAAAGTGGCTGCACCATTTTACATTACTACCAGCAGTGTAGGAGGGTTTCAGTTTCTCTACATGCTCATCAACACTTGTTATTATCTTTCTTTTTGATTACAGCCATTCTGATGGGTACCTCATTGTGGTTTGATTTTTTTTTTTTTTGGAATCTTGGAAAGTCTTATTTATTTATTATTTATATATTGGCTGCGTTGTGTCTTTGTTGCTGCGAGCGGGCTTTCTGTAATTGCAGAGAGCAGGGGCTGCTCTTCACTGTGGTGCACAGGCTTCTTATACCTTCTCTTGTTGCAGAGCATGGGCTCTAGGCGTGCGGGCTTCAGTAGTTGTGGCTCACAGGCTGTAGAGCACAGGCTCAGTAGTTGTGCATGGGCTTGGTTGCTCCGTGGCATGTGGGATCTTCCTGGACCAGGGCTCGAACCAGTGTCCCCTGCATTGGCAGGCAGATTCTTAACCACTGCACCAGCAGAGAAACCCATTATGGTTTGATTTTTATTTCCCTGATGGCTAATGATGTTGAGCATCTCATAATGTTCTTATAGGCCACTTATATATCTTCTGTACAGACTAAATGTCTAGTCACATCCTTTGTCCATTTTAAAACTTGGTTCATTGTTTTCATTAGTGAGTTATAGGAATTTTAAAGATATAATCTAGATATAAGTTACCTAGCAGATTTGCAAGTATTTTTCCCATTCATTGAGTTGTCTTCATTTTTTTTTTCTTTTCACTTTCCTGATGATGTCCTTAAAGCACCAATGTTTAATTTTGATAATGTCCAGTTTTCCTTTATCTTCTCAAGAAAGGCATATGTTAAGCTTTTTCTCCTTCCATGTTGGAAAAAGTGATCTACCCTGACATTTGGACTTGGTACAGGACCTCTCATCTGAGGATTTACATCTTTCAGTTTTAAAAACTTTCTTCTTATTTCTTTGATAATTTCTTCCTCTTTGATTCTCTCATATCTCTGTGAAATTCTTGCTAGTTGTATATCTGATCCCCCGAATTAAGCCTTGGACTTTCTTTTATTTATTTATTTATTTATTTATTTATTTATTTATTAGAGCTTTCCATATTTTTTTTTCAGCAAAGTTGTATATCTGATACCCTGGATTAAGCCTTGGCTTTCTTTTATTTATTTATTTATTTATTAGAGCTTTCCATATTTTTTTTTCAGCAAAGAAATATTTATTGAAGGCTTATTATGTGTCATCACTAAAATTCCCCTGAGATTACTATCCTACAGGGGAAGAAGACAAAGTATGACAATATGCATGATAAAAAAATTAAAAATAAATGAGATAAAAAAGTGGAGCAGAAATTTTCTGCTCTGCAAAATAGAGAAATAAACACTGAACAGAATAGAGAAATTAACTCTGCAGACAGCAAAGCATTTAACAGCAGACCATTGTTATCTGCACCTAAAATGGTTTGTGTGAAGCATAGGAGATCACACTGAAAAAGGAAGTAAAGGCCATTCAAGAAGTCCTTTGCAACACAAAGGAATAAAAACTGTCTGAGATATGAGGACTTATTAAAGGAATCAAGGTGGTTGATCGTATATCATAGCTGCATTTCAGAAAGGTAAAACACTCTGGGGTATGATGGACAGATTGGAGCAAGAGAAAGATTTAAGGCAGATTAGAGTTAACAGGAGAATAACATTGAAGGTATAAATTAAGGCAGTGCACCAACAGCCTTAGATATGATCGCCAACCCCCATTCATACAGAATTTAGGCATTGACTTACTGTCATCCACTGCATTACTGCTTTTTGAGAACCTCAGCATCAGAAAAATGATCATTCAACACCCTGAGCTCTCCAGAATTTTGCATCCTCAGCTACGCAAGTTCAAGGTCTGCATTTACCTATATATTTCTTATTTTCTCACACTGAAGACCATTACTGGGCTCCTTGATTTCCTCCTCTAGTAGTATTTCTAGAGTCAACACTTTGACCTCCTGAAAACCATGAATCCGCTGATTTTATTTATTTATTTATTTATTTACTTACTTACTTACTTACTTACTTAAGCTCTTTCTTGGAATATAATTGCTTTACACTCTTGTACAAGCTTTTGAGGTACACCAAAGTGAATCAGCTGCATTCATATATATATCCCCATATCCTCTCCCTCCCGCAACTCCCTCCCACCCTCCCTGTCCTGGCCCTCTAAGTCATCACCCATCATCGAGTTTATCTTCCTTTGTTATGCAGCAGCTTCCCACTAGGTATCTATTTTACAGTTGGTAGTGTATATATGTCTATGCTACTCTCACTTCATCCCAGTTTCTCCTTCGCCCCTCCCCCCCCAACCCCCATGTCCTCCAGTCCATTCTATGCATCTGCATCCTTATTCTTGCCCTGTCACTGGGTTCATCAGTACCATTTTTTTAGATTCTGTATATATGAGTTAGCATATGGTATTTGTTTTTCTCTTTCTGGCTTACTTCACTCTGTATGACAGTCTCTAGGTCTATCGACCTCATTACATATAGCTACATTTCATTCCTTTTTATAGCTGAGTAATATTCCATTGTATATATGGGCCACATCTTTATCCAGTGATCTTTTGGTGGGCATTTGAGTTGCTTCCATGTCCTGGCTATTGTAAATAGTGCTGCAGTGAGCATTATGGTACATGTTTCTTTTTGAATTATGGTTTTCTCTGGGTATATGCGCAGTAGTGGGATTACTGGATCATATGGTAGTTCTCTTTTTAGTTTTTTAAGGAACCTCCAAACTGTTTTCCATAGTGGCTGTACAAACTTACATTAGCACCAACAGTGCAGGAGAGTTTCCTTTTCTCCACACCCTCTGCAACATTTATTGTTTCCAGATTTTTTTGATGATGGCCATTCTGACTGGTGTGAGGTGATACCTCATTGTGGCTTTGACTTGCATTTCTCTAGTGATTAGTGATGTTGAGCATCTTTTCATGTGTTTGTTAACTATCTGTATGTCTTCTTTGGAGAAATGTCTATTTAGGTCTTCCGCCCATTTGTGGATTGGGGTATTTGCTTTTTTGGCATTAAGCTGCATGAGCTGCTTGTATATTTTGGAGATTAATCCTTTGTCCATTGCTTCGTTGGCAAGTATTTTCTCCCATTCTGAGGGTTGTCTTCTTGTCTTGTTTATGGTTTCTTTCGCTGTGCAAAAGCTTTTAAGTTTCATGAGGTCCCATTTGTTTATTCTTGATTTTATTTCTATTATTCTAGGAGGTGGGTCAAAAAGGATCTTGCTTCGATGGATGTCATAGAGTGTTCTGCCTATGTTTTCCTCTAGGAGTTTTATAGTGTCTGGCCTTACATGTAGGTCTTTAATCCATTTTGAGTTTATTTTTGTGTATGGCGTTAGGAAGTGTTCTAATTTCATTCTTTTACATGTTGCTGTCCAGTTTTCCCAGCACCACTTATTAAAGAGGCTGTCTTTTTTTCATTGTATATTCGTGCCTCCTTTGTCAAAGATAAGATACCCGTATGTGCTTGGGTTTACCTCTGGGTTCTCTGTTCTGTTCCATTGATCTTCCTTTCTATTTTTGTGCCAGTACCATACTGTCTTGATCACTGTGGCCTTATAGTATAGTTTGAAGTCAGGAAGTCTAATTCCACCAACTCCGTCTTTCCTTCTCAAGATTGCTTTGGCTAGTCGGGGTCTTTTGTGTTTCCATACAAGTTGTAAGATTTCTTGTTCTCGCTCTGTGAAGTTTGCGGTTGGTAATTTGCTAGGGATTGCGTTGAATCTGTAAATTGCTTTGGGTAGGATAGTCATTTTCACAATGTTGATTCTTCCAATGCAAGAACATGGTATGTCTCTCCATCTGTTTGTATCGTCTTTGATTTCTTTCATCAATGTCTTATAGTTTTCTGCATACAGGTCTTTTGCCTCCTTAGGCAGGTTTATTCCTAGGTATTTTATTCTTTTCATTGCAGTGGTAAATGGGAGAGTTTCCTTAATTTCTCTTTCTGCTTTTTCATTGTTAGTGTATAGGAATGCAAGAGATTTCTGCACATTAATTTTATATCCTGCTACTTTACTAAATTCATTGATTAGTGCTAGCAGTTTTCCGGTAGTGTCTTTAGGGTTTTCTATGTATAATATCATGTCATCTGCAAAGAGTGACAATTTTACTTCTTCTTTTCCAATGTGGATTCCTTTTATTTCATTTTCTTCTCTGATTGCTGTGGCTAACATTTCCAAAACTGTGTTGAATAATAATGGTGAGAGTGGGCACCCTTGTCTTGTTCCTGTTCTTAGAGGGAATGCTTTCAGTTTTTCACCATTTAGAATGATGTTGGTTTTGGTTTCTCATATATGGCTTTTATTATGTAGAGGTAACTTCCTTCTATGCCCATTTTCTGGAGAGTTTTATCATAAATGGATGTTGAATTCTGTCAAAAGCTTTTTCTGTGTCTATTGAGATTATCGTATGGTTTTTATCCTTCAGTTTGTTAATATGGTGTATCACATTGATTGATTTGCATATACTGAAGAATCCTTACATTCCAGGGATAAAGCCCACTTGATCATGGTGTGTAATCCTTTTAATGTGCTGTTGGATTCTGTTAGCTAGTATCTTGTTGAGGATTTTTGCATCTGTATTCATCGGTGATATTGGCCTGTAATTTTCTTTTTTTGTGACACCTTTTTCTGGTTTTGGTATTACTGTGATGGTGGTCTCGTAGAATGAGTTTGGGAGTGTTCCTTCTTCTGCTATATTTTGGAAGAGTTTGAGAAGGATAGGTGTTAGCTATTCTCTAAATGTTTGATAGAATTCGCCTGTGAATCCATCTGGACCTGGGCTTTTGTTTGTTGGGAGATTTTTAATCACAGTCTCAATTTCCATACTTGTGATTTGTCTGTTCATAGTTTCTATTTCTTCCTGGTTCAGTCTTGGAAGATTGTACTTTTCTAAGAATTTATCCATTTCTTCCAGGTTATCCAATTTATTGGCATATAGTTGCTTGTAGTAGTGTCTCATGATCTTTTGTATTTCTGCGGTGTCCATTGTTACTTCTCCTTTTTCATTTCTAATTCTGTTGATTTGCGTCCTCTCCCTTTTTTTCCTGATGAGTCTGGCTCATGGTTTATCAATTTTGTTTATCTTCTGAAAGAACCAGCTTTCAGTTTTATTGATCTTTGCTACTGTTTCCTTCATTTCTTTTTCATTTGTTTCTGATCTAATCTTTATGATTTCTTTCCTTCTGCTCACTTTGGGGTTTCTTTGTTCTGCTTTCTCTAATTGTTTTAGGTGTAAGGTTAGGTTGTTTATTCGATATTTTTCTTGTTTCTTAAGGTAGGACTGTATTGCTATAAACTTCCCTCTTAGAGCTGCTTTTGCTGTGTTCCATAGGTTTTGGGTTGTTGTGTTTTCATTGTCATTTGTTTCTAGATATTTTTTGATTTCCTCTTTGATTTCTAAAGTGATTTTTTGGTTGTTTAATAGTGTATTGTTTAGCTTCCATGTGTTTGTAGTTTTTACAGTTTTTTTCAGGTAATTAATATCTAGTCTCATGGCATTGTGGTCAGAGAAGATGCTTGTTATGATTTCAGTTTTCTTGAATTTACCAAGGCTTGATTTGTGACCCAAGATGTGATCTATCCTGGAAAATGTTCTGTGTGCACTTGAGAAGAAAGTGTATTTTGTAGTTTTTGGATGGAATGTCCTATAAATATCAGTTAAGTCGAGATGGTCTAATGTGTCATTTAAAGCTTGTGTGTCCTTATTTATTTTCTGTTTGGATGATCTGTCCATTGATGTAAGTGGGGTATTAAAGTCTCCTACTATTATTGTGTTACTCTTGATTTCCCCTTTTATGGCTGTTAGCATTTGCCTTATGTATTGAGGTGCTCCTATGTTGGGTGCATAGATCTTTACAATTGTTATACCTTCTTCTTGGATTGATCCCTTGATCATTATGTAGTGTCCTTCCTTGTCTCTTGTAATAGTCTTTCCTTTAAGGTCTAATTTGTCTGATATGAGTATTGCTACTCCAGCTTTCTTTTTGCTTCCATTTGCATGGAATATGTTTTTCCAGCCGCTTACTTTCAGTCTATATGTATCCCTTGGTCTGAAGTGGGTTTCTTGTAGGCAGCGTATATAAGGGTCTTTTTTTTGTATTCATTCAACCAGTCTGTGTCTTTTGGTTGGAGCATTTAATCCTTTTACATTTAAGGTGATTATTGACATGTATGTTCCTGTTACCATTTTCTTAATTGTTTGGGGTTTGTTTTTGTAGGTCTTTTCCTTCTCTTGTGTTTCCTACTTAGAAAAGTTCCTTAAGCAATTGTTGTAAGGCTGGTTTGATGGTGCTGAATTCTCTTAACTTTTGCTTGTCTGTAAAGCTTTTTATTTCTTCATCAAATCTGAATGAGATTCTTGCTGGGTAGAGTATTCTTGGCTGTAGGTTTTTCTCTTTCAGGACTTTGAATATATCCTGCCACTCCCTTCTGACCTGCAGAGT
The DNA here is from genome assembly GCF_030028045.1 of Hippopotamus amphibius kiboko. Lineage (NCBI taxonomy): Eukaryota > Metazoa > Chordata > Mammalia > Artiodactyla > Hippopotamidae > Hippopotamus > Hippopotamus amphibius. The sequence goes on along the minus strand of NC_080193.1, from coordinate 3,397,751 downwards.
TTCTGCAGAAAGATCAGCTGTTATCCTTATGGGTTTTCCCTTATATGTTATTTGTTGCTTTTCTCTTGCTGCTTTTAATATTTTTTCTTTGTGTTTAATTTTCATTAGTTTGATTAACATGTGCCTCGATGTATTTCTCCTTGGGTTTATTCTGTATGGGACTCTCTGCACTTCTTGAATTTGATTAATTATTTCCTTTCCCATGTTGGGGAAGTTTTCTATTATAACCTCTTCAGATATTTTCTCAGACCCTTTCTTTTTTTCTTCTTCTTCTGGGATGCCTATGATTCGAATGTTGGTGCACTTAATGTTGTCACCAAGGTCTCTGAGACAGTCTTTCATTCTTTTTATTCTTTTTTCTTTTTCCTGCTCTGTGGCAGTTATTTCCCCCATTTTATCTTCCAACTCACTCATTCTTCTGCCTCAGTTATTTTGCTGTTTATACCATCAAGAGTATTTTTTCAAATTAATTAATTAATTTTATTGGCTGTGTTGGGTCTTTTTTGCTGTCTGCTGGCTTTCTTTGTTTAGTTGCAGTGAGTGGGGGCTACTCTTCGTTGTGATGCGCAGGCTCCTTATTGCTGTGGCTTCTCTTGTTGCAGAGCACGGGCTCTAGCTGCGTGGGCTTCAGTAGTTGCAACATATGGGCTCAATAGTTGTGGCTCATGGGCTCTAAAGCACAGGTTCAGCAGTTGTGGTGCACGGGCTTAGTTGCTCCACGGCACGTGGGAATCTTCCTGGAGCAGGGATCAAACCCCGTGTCCCCTGCATTGGCAGGTGGATTCTTAACCACTGTGCCACCTAGGAAGCCCCACCATCTAGAGTATTTTTAATTTCAGTTATTTTGTTGTCCATTACTGTTTGTTTGCTCTTTAGTTCTTCTAAGTCCTTATTAACTGTTTCTTGTATTTTCTCTATATTGTTGTCTAGATTTTGGATCATCTTTACTATCATTACTCTGAATTCTTTTTCAGGCAATTTTCCTATTTCCTCTTCATTTATTTGGTCTTGTGGGTTTTTTTCCTCCTCCTTTGCCTGCATGGTGTTTCTTTGTTTTCTCATTTTGCCTAATTTATAGGATTTGCTGTCTTCTTTCCCTGTGCTGCCTAGTAGTAATTCCTCTTGTTTTTGCTCTCTGCCCTCTGTGGTGGGGTTTGTCCATTGTCTTAAGAAGGCTTCCTGGTGGGGGGGTCTGGTGCCTGCTTTCTGGTGTGTGGCTCTGCGTCTTTTCTCTCTTATGAGCAGGGCTGTGTCAGGTGGTGTGTTTTAGGGTATCTGTGAGATTAATATGGCTTTTGGTAGTCTGTGTGCTGATGGGTGGGTTTGTGTTTCTGTCTCATTTGTAGTTTGTTGTGAGGTGTCCAGCACTGGCAGTTGCAGACAGTAGGACGGAGCCAGGTCTCAGACTCTGATGCAGGGCTCTGTGAAAGTTCTCTGCAGTTAATATACCCTGTGGCTGAGAACTCCCTAGTAGTCTAGCATCCTGGATTCAGTGCTCCCTCCCCAGAGTCTCCTACTTGACTTCTGATTGAGTAGTCCAGACTTCAGAGGTTGCTTGTCTGTTCTGGAGGTCAGAAGTCCAAAATTGATCTCACTGGGGTAAAACCAACGTGTGCAGCAGGTCTGCAGTCTTTCCTGGAGGTCCTAGAGAAAAATCTGCTTTCTTTTTCCAGTTTGTAGATGCTGCCTGTTTCTCCCCGTTTCAAGGTGAGCAATGGCCAGAGTGTCCTTCTCACAACAAATCACCGTAACACTGACTCTTTCCATATTCTTTATTCCATTTTGTTTATAGTTAATATTTTGGACAGACGATTAATGGCATAGGACATCCTTCCAAAATCTCTTGTTTGTTTGTATGTTTTTGGTTTTTTTTTCTAATTGGGGTATAGTTGTTTTATAATGTTGTGTTAGTTTCTATTGTACAGTGAAGTGGAGTTCCCTGTGCTATACAGCAGGTTCTTATTATCTATTTTATACATATTAGTGTATATATATGTCAGTCTCAATCTCCCAATTCATCTCACCCCTCCCTTACCAGCCTTTGATTTCCTAACTTTATTTCCTTTTGTCACTTTCCCCACTTCTTCCTATTTCTGGGGCATTTCTTCAACTTTATCAGCCACCTTCTAATGTTTTGATTCTCCTATATGTTTCTTGTTCTTTGTTTTCTTTTAAATAATATCCTCATTTTATTCTATGGATATATAATATGTTCCCTTATTTCTCTAAGGATATTAAGCGTATGGTTTTCTTTTTTGTTGGTGGTGTTTTTTTCTTCTTTTCCTCATATTGTCTGTTTACTCCAGAATTTAAAAAAAATATTAAGAATTTCAACCACATATAGTATGTACCCATCACCCAATTTCAAAGATTATCAACTCATGAACTATCTTATCTCATTTATACCTCTGCCACTGGATTATTTTTGCTTTATTTTTTATTTTGAAATAATCTCAGTCTTCAGAGAGGTTGCAAAAATGATACAGAGAACTCCCATATACCTTTATTCACATTTACCACTTTTAACTTTTTTATTTGTTTATTTACTGGCTGCGTTGGGTCTTCGTTGTGGCGTGCGGGCTTTCTCTAGTTGCAGTGAGTGGAGGCTACTCTTCATTGTGGTGTACAGCTTCTTGTTGCAGTGGCTTCTCTTGCTGCGGAGCATGGGCTCTAGGCACACAAGCTTCAGTAGTTGCAGCACGCAGGCCCAGTAGTTGTGGCTTGCGGGCTCTAGAGTGCAGGCTCAGTAGTTGTGGTGCATGGGCTTAGTTGCTCCGGCCTGTGGGATCTTCCCCGACCAGGGCTAGAACTGTGTCCCCTGCATTGGCAGGCGGATTCTTAACCACTGCGTCACCAGGGAAGTCCTAAAGCTTGATGATATTTAGATTCAAGTTTTTGGCAGGAATACATCACAAGTGGTGGCCCTTCCTCAAATTCCTTTGTTTGTTTTAGTCCCTCCCTCCCTTCCTTCTTGCCTTCCTTCTTTTGCAGGGCATGGCATGCGGGATCTTACTTCCCCAACCAGGGATTGAACCCGTGCCCCCTGCATTTCAAGTGCAGAGTCTTAACCCATGGACCACCAGGGAAGTCCCATGTTTTGGTTTCATTCTTTTTTGTTGGAGGTCATTTCAAAATGTCTTGTAATTCTTGATTTTCCATTCATACTTGAGTGTCAGCAACTGAGAAATTAGTCGGAAGCTTCCAGTGTCTGACCAGGACTTGGTTTGTGTGCTTTTCTCTAGGGGCAAGCCTGCTTTTTCATTGATGGAGATGGGGCATGGGTGTCTTTATCTCGAAGTCTGTTAGGTCTTCTTTTGAGAAGATTCTTCCAGCTTCTGATTGGGAGCCGAGGAGTGTAGCTGCCAGAATTCTGAAAGGAGACTGGGGGGAGGGAGCTGGATGCCCTACCTGGCAGAGTTGGGGAGGAGACCAGGGGTCCCAAATGCTCACCAAATAGACTTACATTCAGTCCCCTCATTTGTGACCTGGGGCTTCAGTTCTGGGTGCCTTTCCTTGTTCCTTCTAGTTCTGAGTGCTTCTGGAATTCTGTTGGCCTACTTCTCTTTGGTATCCCACTCTGTAGGTTTTCACTTCTTCAAATCTGTTAGGCTAGTTAATTTTCTTCCTGTTGCAAAAATTTATAGAAATCTTTCATTTCCTGTGATCTCTTCTCCCATCTCTCGGACTTTATGGTTTATACCCTTTTATCCTTTACTGTCATCTTAGGAGGTCAGTCTGTAGGTTTAACTTGGAGTCCACACCTAGTGATTTTTGTTTTCCTTTTATACTTGGTATCATTATGTATATTCCAACTCAAACGTAAGTTCATATTCATGTAATTCCTTACTGAGACCAAACTTATGTCCTGATCTTTCCAGTAGTTATGTATCTCACCTGTCAGTTTCCAGACAGTGTTTTAGGTGCTGGAAATACAGTAATGAGGAGATCAGATATGGCTTCTGTTTTCATGGAATTTATATTCTAATAGAAAAGGCCGATATGTAAAGTAGTTAGAATGTTGGCACAGAGCATTAACAAAAAGCAGTCTTTGACCGTAAGTAACGTTCCATGGAATCATTATAACAAGACAGAAACCTAAGGTAGTGACCTGTTTATTATAGCAGTGTTTCACAAAAAAAAAAATCTTTATTTGAATCATCTTTCAGTTTAGTTTATTTACAGAACTAGTCACTAATGGTGACTTTCATTACTTGGAATGTGGCACTGGAAAGATTAGAGCTTAGGTTTGAGTTCAATAAGGAGTATTCATTTTTGCATGGATAAACCCTCTTTTCTGGCTAACTCCTTTTCTGATTGTCATTGAAATATGTGACCTCGATTATAAAGGGTCATTTTCTTCTTTTAGAATGGAAGTTTCATTATGAATGCATCACAGTTACTCAACACAGGACATGTCCACCCTGTTAGCTTTCCTCCACCATGTACTTAAGTCTTCCTCCTTTGTTTTACTACTTATATTAGTTTACAAAGCCTGCTGTAACAAAAACCACAAACTGGGTGGCTTAAAACAACAAATGTATTGTCTCAGAGTTGTGGAGGCTGGAAATCTGAAATCAAGATGTAGACAGGGCCGTTCTCTTTCTGAATGCTCTGGGGAAGGATCTGTTCTGTGCCTTTTTCTTAGCTTCTGCTGTTGCCAGCAGTCCTTGGTGTTCCTTGGCTTGTAGACCCATCAGTCGAGGTTCAGCTTTCATCATCACATCATGTTCTCCTTGTGTGTCTGTGTATTCATATGGCAGTCTCCTCTCCGTGTGTATCTGTCCCTCTGTCTCTTCTCCTCTTTTTATAAAGATGCCAATCATATTGGATTAAGGGTCCACCCTATTCCAGTAAGACCTCATCCTAACTTATATCTTGATTACATCTGGAAAGACTGTTTCCAAACAAGGTCACATTCATAGGTACTAGAGGTTAGGAGTTCAGTATATCTTTTCAGGGGACACAGTTCAACCTACAATATTGCTATTCTTTGCACTAAGAAATTTTTAAAACTATATTATTTATTAAGTTCGTAATGAATATTATTGGTAGACATTATCACTAAATGAAAATGAAAACTGTACACTGATCAAAAACTGCCTGAAGATTCTTATAGGTAACATTGATAACCATAAATATTAATCTGGGGGAGGGGGAAGGGAATAGGAAATCTTGGCCTCTACTGGTATTCTTATGAAAGGAAGTTGAAGGTCTTGGAACATCACCTAAACAGGACGGGTGAGCCAGTCATAACCTTTTGAGTGTGGCTCACTCTCCTCTCGGTTTCATTTCTTAGAAAATAACTTTTAAAAATGCAATTACAATTTTTGTTTTTAAATCAGCAGTTTGGCTTCCCTGGTGGCGAAGAGGTTAAGAATCCGCCTGCCAATGCAGGGGACACAGGTTCAACCACTGGTCGGGGAAGATCCCACATGCCACAGAGCAACTAAGCCTGTGCGCCACAACTACTGAAGCCCACGTGCCTAGAGCCCATGCTCCACAAGAGAAGCCACGACAATGTGAAGCCTGAACACCACAACAAAGAGTAGCCCCCCGCACCACAACTAGAGAGTGCTCACGCACAGCAACAAAGACCCAACACAGCCATAAAATTAAATAAATTAGTTAATTAAAAATCAGTGACTTTCCAGGAATTCCCTGGTGGTCCAGTGGGTAGGACTCCATGCTTCCACTGCTGAGGGCAAGGGTTTGATTCCTGGTTGGGGAACTAAGATCCTGTAAGCCACTCAATGCAGCCAAAAAAAAAAAAAAGAGTCACATCAGGGACTTCCATGTTCATCTATTGTTGAATTAAGAAGGAGGTACAGAAGACTAGAAGCTGATGTATAGCTGTTCAGAAATGTAGCTCCTTAGAGGCTTCAGGTAATTTACTCTCTTTTTCATTCTACTTTTTCTTATAGTTAGAAGGGCAAGATGAAAGAATTTTTGATACATGAAGAATCTGTTCACTGAGAAGTGTGTATCAAGCCACTGCTTGAATTTTCATCAAAAAGGGATTAAGCGGAAAATGGAGAGGAAGGCTGACTCCAGGTGAGTGATGGGACTTGACAAAAAAGATAACTGAAATTATGGCCCATAGAAAAGCCTGTAAATATTTTGTGTGTGAAAATCATAAATTTTTAAAAAGTAATTTTTTCCTAAATCATGAATAGTGAGATAGGAATGTGGGGTAAATGGCTTCTTGTTGGTATTTTGGATTTTTCACCTAGAGAATAGTGTATAATGCATATTTCATACTTTATGTTATAGTCAATATCCATTTTGAGTGTGTGGAGATATCTGTCATTAAAATTTTGACTTTGAGCAGAAACAAGGATGATTTTCCAGAGAAGTTATGACATCGAGGCTGGCTAGTATATCTTTCTCCTACTTTTGATCATGGTTGCTTTCAGCCTGCATTAAGGTTCTTTTGATTCCAAATAGGAGACGCCAACTCTGGCTAACTTAGGAAAAAGGAGGGAATTTACAAGAAAGAGACTGCAGTTTACTAACGAACCTCAGTCTCACAGTGGTGGGCCTCTGACTTGTGACTGGCCCTGCATGAGAATCCCAGCTGTAAGACGGATTGGTTCAGGGATGGGCATGTGACTACATGGGGACAATAGAGGTTTTCCTCTAAAGCTGAGACAGGCATTAAAGAGAGAGACCCACCTCATGCTGAGGTTGCTGTGGCAGCCTTTGCAGTCTCCACCCTGTAGAGGCAACAAGGACCCTGTACTGTAGGAGGTCTGCATGTCAGCATGCTGAGAGAAGAAGGAAGAGCTAATAGTTTGAGACATCAGTTCTAGTCCTTGAGGCTCTGGTTCAGAATTTTTCCGAAGCATGTGAGCTGGGGAATCACCTCACGTATGTTTAGTGTGTCAACTGTATGTTTAGCATGTTATCGTATGTTTAGTATGTCATCTGTTTTCTTTTGGGACCCTTGAGAGTTTTTATCATGACTGGTGATCGGTTTCGTCTGTTGAAATGATTGAATAGTTTTTGTCCTTTTCTCTGTTAATAGGGTGAATTACATTAATCGATTTTCAGATGTTAAACTAGCCTCGCATTCCTAGGATAAATCCAACTTGGTCATGGTATTTGTTACATGGTTTTTATATGTTGGATTTGGTTTGCTGATATTTTTTGATCATTTATGTGTTTATAACCACAAGGGATATTGGTCTGTATTTTGTGTGTGTGTCATATCTTTGTCTGCCTTTGGCATCAGGGTAAGATATTGGCCTCAAAGAATGATTTTGGAAGTGTTCTGACCTCTTGTTTTCTGGAAGAGTTTATAGAATATTGGCATCACTTATTTTTTAAATGTCTGATAGAACTCATCAATGAAGCTATCAGGACCCGGACTTTTCTTTTTAGAATAATTTTTAATTACTAATTCAATTTCTTGTTATAGATCTATTCAGAGTTTCTGTTTATTCTCTAGTCAGTTTTTGTGATCTGTGTTTTTCTCGGAATGTGTTCATTTTCTCTAAGTTGTCTAATTTGTTGGCATAGAGTTCATAGTATTCTTTTATAATGCTTTTAATTTATGAAGGGTCAGTGATAATGTCCTTTCACTCCTACTTTCGGTGATCTGTGTCTTTTCTCTCTTTTTTCTTGGTTTCAGCTAAAGGGTTGTCAATTTTGTTGAAAAGCTCCTGCTGTTATACTGACAGCAGCTAATGGGTTCCTATTGCTTGCAACCTAGGATCCTAACTAACGTACAGAAGTTTTTTATAGAATCGACTAGGTCTTGGGCAAAGTGGAAGCCAGGGTAGCTGGAGAATCCTATTCAGCAGTTTGGACCCTTCCTCCTGAGCAGTGCCATCTTTGTGCTTCAGCCCCCACCTCCTATTCAGACCGTGTCTCAGCTCAAAATTCAGGTCTGGGAGAATTAATCTGGTCTGTCCATTGTGAGTCAAATTTCTCCCCCTGCTCTAATCAAGTGGGACTTGGAGGCGGATCGTGGCGTGCCGAGCATAGCTGCTGAGGTCCTACCCCTGCTGATCCCACAGAAGAGGGACCCATCCTCAAAAGCTGAATCCACACCCTGACAGTGTTTACCTGTGATCCACAGAGTACTCATCAGGCCTGCTTTACTTCATCTTCTGAAGCAAATTAACCATGGCCTGTTTCCTCGAATACCCTGCAGCTTTAGGTTGGGGAGCCTTGAGAAGGGAGTGAATTCCCTAGGTATTCTGCTGTAAAGCAATCTGAGATCCACTGTTGTGAGTCCTGCGGGGCTCCTTGGAGTTCCTTGACTCTCCATGAACTTTCCTTCTACACTGTGAGTGCTGAGTATTCACGCCCAGCTCTTTCCATTTCCTGACTCCTGGGTAATTCCTACTCATATTTCCAAACTCAACTCCAATGTCATCTCCAGGAAGCCTCTTCTGACCACCCTGTTCCCACCCAGTGTGGATTAGACACCCAGTGTGTACGTTCCCATAACACCCCCAGTTTACCTTTTTCAGAGCATTTAGTGATTGTTATTCTCATTGTCATCTCAATATACCAGAAGCCCTCGAGAAAACTGTCTTTTATCTTTATGTATTTAGTGTCTCACCAGCAATAGGTGCTCAATAAACTTTTACTGAATGAATGAAGTGTGTGTGTATGTATGTGTTTATACATATATAATATACACTTATACATACATCTCTTTAAAATCTGAAGCCTTTGTGGGTCTATTGTTTCTGTTTCCTTAATCGTGGAGTCTAGCTTCTTTGTGTGCTGGACATTGTATATGAAAATTATGTATAAGAACGTCTGTAGGCTTATGATGAAGGTGGCTTCCTTCAGAAAGGATTTACATTTCCCTCTGTCTCCTTGGTACATTACTAGTCTGCAGTCATCTTAAACCAATTATAAGGCTTCCATTCCTTGACCCTGGTAGAACCCAGGCTATAAATTCCCACCAGGCTGCAGAACTTTCCATTCACTCACCCCCTTAATTTTGTGAATGGTCCCTGAGTCTTTTGGAGGTGGACTTGTGCTTACTAAGCTGATGTACGAACCAGCATGCTACTTACTTTAATTCATTCAATGCATAAAGTACCAGTTTATTTGTTTACACTGGGAAATACAATTACTAGGGAAACCAGCAGTGTATGCCACCTTTCTCCCAGTAAGGCACCTGCTGCAGGAAGCCATGTTATACTCCAGAGATTTCTTAGGGAGTTTGAAATCAAAATGTGGGGACATAGTTGATACATCATCTCCATGATGACTGCAGAGTTTGCAAATCTGTGTCACCCTCTCCATACTTAGAACTTTCCAGTGACTCTTATTGCCTTTGGGCTCCAATCCAAACTCCTTAGCTTTGCTCCAAGGCCTCTCCATAGTCCATTTCCTAGCCTCATTTCTTACCACTCTATACCTCATACTCTGTTTCCAGTTATCCTACTCTGTTAGTTTGGATTAGGTTCAGAAAGTCCAAAGTAACAGATGCTAAACAAGGTAGAAGAGATTTCCTTTTCACATACAGGAAATCTGGAGGCAAGTGGTTATGATGGTTCTGTCCAGTAAAGTCCTTATGGACCCAGGACCTTCCCCCTCTCCACACCACTGTCTCTGGGATGTGGTCCTCATCCTCCTGGTGCAAGTGCACAGCCATTCCAGGCAGCATGTTGAAGGAAAATAAGAAGAGAAAGTGTACATTGGCTGGATCTTAAGGCAGATTACAGGTTACAGGAACCTGCCACCTGATGAGCTTACCTACATCCTCTTAGAACTTAATTTTAGACGCAGTAGTTAAGAATCCACCTGCCAATGCAGGGGACACGGGTTCCATCCCTGGTCTGGGAAGATCCCACATGCTGCGGAGCAGCTAAGCCCATGTGCCACAACTGCTGAGCCTGTGCTCTAGAGCCCACGTGCCACACTACTGAGCCCATGTGTTGCAACTACTGAAGCCTGTGCACCTAGAGTCCGTGTTCTGCAACAAGAGAAGCCACTGCAGTGAGAAGCCTGCGCACTGCAGCAAAGAGTAGCCACAGCTCTCCACAACTGGAGAAAGCCTGTGTGCAGCAACGAAGACCCAGTGGAGCCAAAAAACAAATAATAAATAAATCTTAAAAAACCCAAAAACCAAAAAACTTAATTTTAGAAGTTAGGGGTAGGGGAGCCTGGGGAAATGTAGTCTTTATCCTGGGCAGCCATGTGCCCAGCCAAACATTCTGTTACGTGAAAAAGGAGAAAATAGATATTGGGTGTCAGTGTCCTATGCTTGCTGTAAGCTATCAACATCTTGTTTTTTCCTTGTAAGACATCTTCACATTGAGTACGTATTTGTCTTTGTGGCCCCAGGCCTAGATATGTTGCTGGGGGTATAGCAGGTCCTTGATACTAAGTGAATAAATGAACACTACAGGGTACACCTTCCAAGTAAATAGTTATGAATTGGTCAGAGCATACCTTCCCCTTGGCAGTTTTTTGGTTTTTAAATTTTTCTTAATTTTTAAAAATTGAAGTATAGTTGATTTACAATGTTAGTTTCAGCTGTACAGCAGTGATTCAGTATACGTATGTATATTCTTTTTCAGATTCTTTTCCATTGTAGGTTATTATAAGCTATTGAATATAGTTCCCTGTGCTATACAGTAGGTTCTTGTTGCTTATTTTATATATAGTAATGTGTATCTGTTAATCCCAAACTCCTAATTTATCCCTCCCCAGCTTTTACTTTTGGTAATTATAAGTTTTCTATATCCATGAGTCTATTTCTGGGTTTGTTTGTTTTTAATGTTTATTTATTTATGTGTTTCTGGCTGCACCGGGTCTTAGTTGAGACATTCAAGATCTTCGTTGTGGCATGCAGGCTTCTTAGTTGTAGCATGCATGCAGGATGTAGTTACCTGACCAGGTATAGAACCCAGGCCCCCTACATTGGGAGCTCAGAGTCTTATCCACTGGACCACCAGGGAAGTGCCTATTTCTGTTTTATAAGTTCATTTGTATCATTTTTTAGATTACACTGTAAGTGTATCATACGATATGTATCTTTCTCAGTCTGACTTCATTTAATATGATAATCTCTAGGTCCATCCATGTTGCTGCAAATGGATTCGTCTATCCATTCATCTCTCGATGGATATTTAGGTTGCTTCCTTGTCTTGGCTCTTGTAAATAGTGCTGTTGTGAGCATTGGGGTACATATAGCTTTTCGAGTTAAGAGTTTTTGTCTTTTCCCCTTGTCACTTTTGGATGAACATTTTCTAATTCTTTCTCCTCACTTCCATTTTTCTGTATTTTTTGGCTAATCGTAGTCCTGTTGACATTTTTTTAAAAAGTAATTGTATTCTTATATTTTTAATTAAGCCAGGCTCCTCCCCTGTTCTTCATGATATTTGGATTCTGATGTTGTGTTTTTTTAAAGTGCCTTCTGTGTCATCTGTTCCCTATTTTCATCCTTATGTCCTTCCTCTGTTCCATAATTTAACAAATTTTATACTGCCTACCTAGAGCCTGGCAGTGTGTTAGGGGCTGAGTACACATTAGCAAATAAAAATGGTGCCTGTCATCCTGGAGCCTTCCGATGAGAAACAGACAAATCTGTGGTTTCAGTCTGTGATCTCTTCCTTTAGATGTTAGAATAACTTAGATTTCTGGGGTTGCCTGACTTACACCAATGTTGGTATCTTTATGGTCTTTAAACTTCCAGAGCTGTGAATAGTTTATCTGCTACTTGACTCACTAGCTGGTGAGGAGGAGCCCAGAGTCTGATGAAAGGAGAGAGCAGTGGGCAGTGATGACTTTAGGCGTGGGCTTCCCAGTCTGACTACCTGTTTGTTATGTAACAGGGCTTCAAAAGGACACTGTCCCAGCACAACTTCCATCAATTTGCTCTTTCACAGGCTCTTAACTTTTTAGGGCTCCTTTCATTTTTATTTTATAATGAGTGGGATGAAAGCCTTATTTTTAAAATTTTTGTTAATGTTTTAGTTTGAACTAATTTCAAATTTAGAGAAAAATTGCAAGACTAGGACAAAGAACTTTATACCTTTCTTCTCCCAGATTCTTCTGTTGTTAACATTTTACCACATTCATCTGCCTGTCTGTCTGTCTGTCTCTCTTTTTCCTTCTCTCTCTCTCTCCTACCCCCCTCTCTCCCCCCTCCCTCTCTCGGCATTTTCATGTCATTTGCGGACATGTGCAGAGGGCCGAAACATTTTAGTCACTGATGCACAGGCTCCCAGCTGAGGTCGAACAGGGCAGTGCTCTGCCTTCTTGTTTCAGCTCGTATTGTAAGCAAGCGTTCTTTTCCCAGTCTGTGTAGTTCCACATTTTCACAGTTTTGTGCTTTTTGTTCATGGTTTTGCTGTTTAAAGTGGCCTTTAGGGACTTTCTAGGTGGCGCAGTGGTTAAGAATCCGCCTGCCAATGCACGGGACACAGGTTTGAGCCCTGCTGCAGGAAGATCCCACGTGCCGCGGAGCAACTAAGCCGCAACTACTGGAGCCCACGCACCTAGAGCCCGTGCTCTGCAACAAGAGAAGCCATAGCAATGAGGAGCCCATGCACCACGCATCAACGAAAACCCAACGTAGCCAATAAATAAATAAATTTTTTAAAAAAGAATAAATAAAGTGGCCCTCAATCATAGTGCTGAAGTGCTGTCTGGTATTGCTAAGTGCAGGAAGGCTGTGATGTACCTTATAAAGAAAGTGTATGTTAGATGAGCTTTGTCCAGGCATGAGTTATAGGGCTGTTGGCCATGAGTTCAATGTTAATGACTCACTATGTGTATTAAATAAGGTGTCTTTAAACAGAAGTACACATAAAGCAAGGTTCTGTATTGATGGGTTGATATGAATGCTTTTGAAGGCTGGCAGGAACCGAACCATGTATCTTCCCTTAGGGACAGTGGTTTAGTATATTCACTAACTCAGTGTTTATGTAGACTTTATAGAACTTACCACAAATAAAGAGAATCAACTATATCCATATTTCTCCCCTCCCCTGGACTATTTGAGAGTAAGTTGAAGGCTTTTGTCCCAAAAATGTTATTTATAGCAAAAAAGAAAACAAAATGTAAGAAAAACTTCCTTTTTTATTCATTTTGTCTTTTTAGTCCCCTTTAATTTGGTAATATTTCTCAGTATTTCCCTCCCTTCCATGACCTAAGCATTTTTGAAGAGTTCGGACCACTTACTTTTTATGCATATTTCTCAGTTTGGGTTTGTTCAGTGTTTCTTCATGATTAAACTCAGGTTGTGCATTTTTGGCAGGAGTTTCACAGAAATAATGCTGTGTTCTCAGCACATCGATACCAGGAGATTTGGTCCTATTACCATTAATGTTAACTTTTATCACTTGGCTAAGATGATGTCTGCTAGGTTTCTCCACTATAAAGAAATAAGTATTTTGTGGGGAGATATTTTGAAACTACATTAATAGCCTGTTTCTCATCAAACTAGCACCCACTTGTTTTTATATCCATTGATGATTCTGGTCTGAATCAGTTACTACTGTGATGGTTCTTAAAAGTTTATTAATTGCATTCTCCTGCAAAGTAGAGCTTTCCATTCTCCCTCATGTATTTATTTTTACTCATTTACTTACTTATATCAGTATGGATTTGTGGATTCCTATTTTATTTGATGGGTTTTAATCTATTACTGCTGAAATTGCCCCAGATTTGGCCAGTGGGAGCCCTTTATTGGGATTCCCCTTAAATGACATTAAAAAAAGAGTGTGTTAGGACGAATGACTCCAAGGTACCCTCCAGCTCTGTAGCTCCTGCCTAGAGCCTACGACCCAGCCGCACCGACCTCCAGAGGGGGCGGGTGTTTCTGTCAGAGGTTGGGCTGCTTATTGTCCTTGAAGCAGAGTTATTATCATTCCATCTCAATGAGCTTATCTGTTTAATTTCACTTGTGTGTTAAAAGGTGTTTGCATCACATGCAGAGATAATTTGATTCTCTCCTTTCTCCCTTACTCCTCAAATTTAAGGTCTTTTAGGGATGGTGCAGTTAAGAAACCTTATTCTCCAAAGATACTGTCCAAAAAGAAGTCTCCTGCCTTTTCTGGGATCCGGAGTGAGATATCTAGGGCCAGTCACCCTGTACAGTATCCCCCCTCACATGCCAGGACCCGCAGGGGCCGGCTAAGAGAACTGCGCATCAGGTGAGCTTGCAAGGGGTCTCCTGCCTCAGTGACTTTTCCATTGTTCTCCCTTCTTGGCTAAAATGAGGAGATGATTCTTATTCTCTTATCTCAATTAATTGAAGACCTTAATGCCTGTTCTTCATGGCAGAATGTTCAGAGTATTTAGGAATCTGTTGATGTGAAATCTGTCATTGAATGTTTTCATTCATGGTCTCCAGTTGTGCCCCACATGTGTAAGCTATAAAGAGTCTTCCAGAAAAAGTCTAAACATGGTCCAAGAAAATGATCATTTTCTGTTACTCTTGATTAGGTCTTTGAAAGGTATTCTTTTATTCATTCCACAAAAATTTATTAGGTGCTTACACAGCCAGATGTTATGCTAGATGCTGAGCGTACAAGGTGAATAAGACATTCCTGGTCCAAGACCTCATGAAAGTGTAAAATCAGGTAGGCTTGGCAGACTGTTAAACAAGCCACAACAGCGAAGTGTGGTAAGTGCTATGAGAAGGGAGGATGTGGTACCACTGGCCCATGTGGCAAGAACAGCCACGCCAGCATAGCCAGCAGTGACTTCCTAGAGGAGGTGGAGTTTAGCCAAGTCCTGAAGGATAACGTAAGAATAAGCCAGGTAAAGGGCAGGAGGAAGAAGAGCATTCCAAGCTGAACTTGGAGATTAACTGGCCAGGACAAGCCAGCTTTTTCTGTGTGTTCCAGGCACTGTGTTAAGTGCTGGGGATACCATGAGTCCCTGCTCTCATGGGCTCACAGTGCAGAGGGAACAACAGGCACCCTGTGAGCTGCTTCCTGGGATTTAGTGTCATAATAACGTTACACTAGGGGTTGGAGCAGGGGGCTAAGAGTACCAAGCTGCTTGCTCTGTTTGGTTGGGGCAGGTCCAGGAGGGCTTCATGTAGGAGTGAGCATTGAAGATGAGCCTTGGTGGGTAAGTGGGCATTTGCCAGGTGTTTTAGGCAGGAAGAATACTGTGAACAAAAGCACAAGCATATACTTCCTTTCCCTCATTTCTGAAACCTTCGTTGACAAAATACTTTATATTGAAAGTTTTTTAGAAAATAGTCTTGATTTTTAGCTTTATAAATCTGTCCCATCCTGTGCTCTGTTTGATGCAGGATTATCTATACATGATTCACCTTTTGACTCATACTAGTATCCCACCCCTGGGGACCTTAAAGGTTCTGTCTCCTTTCCAGAAGATTGATGGTATAAACCAAATGGAGTTTTAAAATGTGTATGTCATTTCTTTTCTTCTTTCAGATGCGTGGCCAGAAAGTTCTTGTATTTGTGGATTCGAATGACTTTTGGAAGAGTTTTTCCCTCTAAAGCCAGGTAGTATTAGCTCAGAACACCAAACTTCTGCTGAGTTCATTCTAGGTTTTTGCTTTATACTAAGCCCATATTTAACCTTTACTATGGCCTGTGTTGCGTTCCTCCCCTGCTCCTCCCCATCCTCCAGGAGGTATATCATGTAATGGTCACTTAACAGCTTAGTGTAACTGAATGAATGTTTGCCCAGGAGAAGTAAATGAGCTCTTTCAGGTCCCTGGCGAGACTGACAAATTGACTTGGTCTAGGGCAGAACCTGGGGAAAAAGTTGGCATTGGCAAGGGGAGTGACGTGTAGTCAAGAGGAAGTCCCTCTGCCCATAGCTTCACTTTAAGGTCGCTTTGGCTGCAGCACCCTAAGTGGACCACAACGGGAGGCCACCGGGGTCAGGACACCGTGCAGGGGCCCAGGGGATGGAGAGAAGGGGCTAGTGCAGGGAATGTTCCAGGGAACTGACAGCCATTGAGAATGTAGCGTTTTTATTTTATGTATTTATTTTAACTTTGGGGGGGTGCTGCATTGGGTCTTCGTTGCTGTGTGTGGGCTTTTCTCTAGTTGTGGCGAGAGGGAGTTACACTTCGTTGCAGTGCACGGGCCCCTCAGTGTGGTGGCTTCTCGTTTTGGAGCATGGGCTCTAGGTGTGTGGGCTTCAGTAGTTGCGGCACGTGGGCTCAGTAGTTGTGGCTCACGGGCTCTAGAGGAGAGCTCCATCGTGGTGCATGGGCTTAGTTGTTCCACAGCATGTGGGATCTTCCCAGTTCAGGGCTTGAACCTGTGTCCCCTGCATTGGTAGGCGGATTCTTAACCACTGTGCCACCAGGGAAGTCTCAATTTTTTTGTCTTGCTTTCCTTGTTCTCAGGGGCAGAACTGATCAGAGTTAACATAGTTTGCCATTATCGGAAGACTCTTGTTTTTCTTTTTTTACTCAATTGAGTATTTTATTTATTATCCTCCATTAGTTTAGAAGTTATATACTCCTTTATTCTTCTTTTACTGACTGCCCTAATGAATGTTTGTTTAACTTATTGGGGTCTAATGTTAATTGGTTTTTTTACCCTCTTCCCAGGCAAGGCAAGGTCCTTCGAACACTTTAACCCTGCCTGTCACTGTCCCCACTTATATGCCCTTATTGTAATGTATTTTAATTGTTTATTATTTATTTATTTATTTTTAATTAAATTTTTTAAAAGTTTTTTTTCTTTTGTTTGACTGGGCCACGCGACTTGCAGGATCTTAGTCCCCCCACCACAGATTGAACCCCAGGCCACAGCAGTGAAAGCGCCCAGTGGATTCCCTGGACCACCAGGGAATTCCCTGAATTCAGATTACATTTTCAAATCTGCAGAAAATTATTACTCTCATTTTACACAGCCAGTGTTCATTTAGATTTATTCATGTGTTTACACTTCCTGTTGTTCTTTGTTTCTTCCTGCATCTCCAGGTATCCATCTGTGGTGATTTTCCTTCTGTCATTAAAACATTCCTGAACATTTCCTTCAGAGTAGGTCTGCTTGTGATGAATCCTCTCAGATTTTGTCTAAAAATGTTTCTATTTCACTTTCATTTTGGAAAGATATTTCACAGGGTATATTACTCTACATTGCCAGTTTTTTTCCCCAGCACTTTAAAGATATTCCATTGTCTCATGACTTCCATTTGTAAGATGTTGGTCTAATTGGCACTCTTTTGAAGACTCATTATTTATATTATTTTTCAAAGATTTAATATGATATGCCTAGGTGTGGATTTATTTTATTTTTTTAAGGACTTTTGTTGAGATGTAATTAATATACAATAAACTGCATATATTTAAGGTATACATTTGATTTTTCTTTCTTATTAGTAATGTCTATATGGCAATCCCAATCTCCCAATTCAACCCACTCCAGACCCCCCCAGATTTATTTTCCTGACGTCTTAGCTCATTTTGAAATGGGTTACAGGGTTGTTTATTTGTTTTCTTGGGGTGTTTTTGTTTTTTCCTGTTTTGTGGGCACATCTTTCTGGCATAGTTTTTTTGTCCATAGGCCTGTTGTTCTGCTCCTTTTCTTTTCTCCTACAGTAACTTTGTATAGGATTTGACCTCATTTACTTTTCTGTTGCTCATTTTTGTGTGAAATTAATTTTGCAGACTTCTAGAGTGAAGTGAGGTTTAGTTAAGCTTTCCTAATTTCACTGAGCCCTCTCTTCTGTCTCTTTGTAGTGTTCACAGATGTGGCGGCTTGCTCAATGGGGTATCTGGCTCATTCCCCTACCATGCTTGATCTGATCCTCTCTTTCCTTGTCTCTTTGTACTTCTCCTGCTCAGTTTCTGTTCTGCTCCCAGCAGTTCCTTCTTAGTATGAAGCCCTGTCTGTTTTTGAGGTCAGGTCGGTTTTGAGACTGTAGGGGCTGAACTGCTCCAGTAGCTTCAGCTCTTAGGTGAGTGCTGGTTTTGGTGAGAACAAAACTCTCACTTTCAGCTGCTGGTCTCAAGTTGGGCCTCTACATTTCCAGTGACTACTTACTGGCCGATCTGGGTTCTCTTGGTCTCAGGTTCTCAGGTACCATCTTCATCGCTTCTTCTGTACAAATGTTAATACCATGGCAGTCATTTGACTCTGGGTGATTTGTCCTCATCTGCTTGCACTTTGGGATTTTAGGCATACCTTGTCACCTAGTTTTGTTTTAATTGATACATGAGTTTTTGGTTTTGCTGCATGGTTGTTCTGTGTGTTTTATAAGGATTCAGAGATTGAAAAACTGTCGCTGCCTCACTATCTTCCCCAAATCCTTTTCCTGCTTAATTCTGTTAGACTCATATTTGACTCATATTTCACTAGAAACCTCTTTTCAAATAATACCTATTTATATTCCAAGTACTTGGGAAATGCTGATTGTGTTAGGAATGCATTTGGCTCCAAGTAAGAGAAAGTCTGACAACGGCTTAAAAATTTGGGATTTGCTTTTTCTTACAGTCTAGAGGTTGGTATTGGTTAAGCTGTTTAGTGATGTCATCAGAGACTCAGGCTTTTAGATCCTTTCCAGTTCACCATCCTTAGCATATAGGCCCTTTGTCCTCAGAGATGACACTGCATAGTTGCAAGATGACTGTTCTAGCTTTACACAGGAAGGGGGAGGAAGGGTGGTGTCAGCTAGACTTGTCTCTTTGTCAGGAAGGCAAAGCTTTCCTAGAAACTCCCAGCTGCATTTTGCTTCTGCCTCATTGGCCAGAGCTATGCCACTGGCCACGTTTAACTACTGAAGAGGCTGGGAAAGGAACCCTTTCAGCCTTTCTAGTGGATGCTGGTGAGAAAGTAGGGGCTTGGCGGTGGGTATTGGGTATCTTTGACTAATGTCTGCCTCACTGCGTTAGAACATTCACATTGTACTCTTTTTCTTTTCTTTGCTCTTGAGTGGTGACAGGAAAGAATATTGGACTGGATTTTAGGAGACCTGAATTTTGGTTCTTATCTAGACCCTAGGTAATCGTTTGATCTGGAGTTAAGTTACGGTGCTGGGCCTCAGTTTCTCAAATTGTAAAATGTGAGAGTGAGAATATTTTTTCTCTAAACATCTATCAGAATTATAATTCTGATGCTGTGTTTTCACTGACTTTGGAATTTGTGATGGGGTGGTTTGTTTCAACTTGTAATCTCTTTTTTAATCAAGTGGGTTATTTGTTCATTGCTTTGGGCAAGGTTGGGCACATTGATCTTTGCCTTTTTTTTTTTTTTTCCATGTTGAATTATTTATTTTTCACTTTTAGGAATTTAAAGGGGAATGATATACCAGAAACTTCAGAATAATGCCTTTATATCCTTGGGGAATGTTTTAACTTTTATAAACTGAAATTGTTTTATCATTAATAAACAGAGCCAAAATGACCATTGAATTAGTAGGACAAAAGTAATACAGTATGTGTCCATATGTAAGGCAGTCTTAAATATGAAGTAATCACCTCTTTTTCTGAAGAGAAGACCTGAACAAATATTACTTGGCTAATTTGGAAAGTAGATAAAACAGTCACATCCATTTAGAGTATTTAATTTGTCAATATTTCTCCCTCATTCTTAGTTTAGGCCTTGTTTCCTATTTTCTTGAGAAAATAGAAGTAATAGAAGAGACCTTCACTCCATCCACTTGCCACCAGCATCTATCACCATATGACCTGCTTTCCCTACTGTTAGGCAGATGAACTGTTCATGTTTTCATCTGTGGCAAAATCTTTTTGTGCTGTATTCCCCTTGTGCCTACTCTAGGCTATCACACTAGCAGGTTTTTTTTTCTCTCTCTTTTCTGCATCAGTTTTCCCCTCTTTACTGGATCAGTTGCACTCGTATATAATGCTATTATTTTCCTATCCTGAAAGGAAAAAAATCTCTTTGGTACTACTTCATCCTTCAGCTAGCTCTCTATCTCTTTGCCCTTCTTTACATCACATCTCCTGGCCATCCCCAATCTCTCCAGCACCTCTTTTTGTAGTCTCAAATCCATCTTATGAGGCTTTTGATTCCACCATGCCACTACAACTGTATTTCCTTTTGTAAGGTCACTACATTTGCTAAAATCAATGCTGAATTCTTAAATTTCCTCTTCCTTGACTTACCGAGAAGCATTAGACAGCCCATCATCCCCTTCTTCAAGGAGCCCTTTTTTCTCCCAGCTTCCAAGTTACCATCCTCTCAGTACTTCCACCTCTTTGCTTCTCTTTTGTTGGTTCCTCCTCATCTAAGTACCTCACCCCCAGTTCTTGCACTGCCTGTCTATCTATCTCTCAACCGTGACAACCTCATTAAATCTCTGATGATTTCCAGACGTACACACCCCGCCCAGACCTCTCCCTTGAACCCTGGCCTGCTACACCCATGACACTCCACTCTGTGCCTGGTAGACGTTATCACTCAGTATGTCCATAACCAAAGTCTAGATTTTCCCCACAGACCTCTCTGCTGAGTCTTCTCCTCTCCAATAGAGGAAACTCCCATCCCTCCAGGGACTCCGATCAGAAACCTGGGAGTGATCCTTGGTAACTTGTTCGCTCACTCCCCAAGTTGCAATGCCAAATGCCAAAGTTATGTTTTTTTGTTTTTAAGAACTTTTATTGAGATACAGTTAACAGACAATAAACAGCATATATTTAGAGTGTACAATTTGGTATCCCAATCTCCCAATTCATTACCCCCCAACCCTCCCCGCTTTCCCTACTTGGTGTCCATGTGTTTGTTCTCTACACCTCTGTCTATTTCTGCCTTGCATTTCCTCTCTCATAATTGTTAGCATTTGCCTTATGTATTGAGGTGCTCCTATATTGGGTGCATATATATTTATAATTGTTATCTCCTCTTCTTGGATGGATCCCTTGATCTTTATGTAATGTCCTTACTTGTCTCTTGTAACATTTTTGATTTTAAAGTCTATTTTATCTGATATGAGTATTGCCACTCCAGCTTTCTTTTGATTTCCATTTGCATGGAATATCTTTTTCCATCCTCTCACTTTGTCTGTTTGTGTCCCTAGGTCTGAAGTGGGTCTCTTGTAGACAGCATATAAATGGGTCTTGTTTTTGTATCCATTCAGCCAGTCTTTGTCTTTTGGTTGGTGCATTTAGTCCATTTACATTCAAGGTAATTGTCGATATGTATGTTCCTATTACCATTTTCTTAATTGTTTTGTTTTTGTTTTTGTAGGTCCTTTTCTTCTCTTATGTTTCCCACTTAGAGAAGTTCCTTTAGCATTTGTTGGAGGGCTGGTTTGGTGGTGCTGAATTCTCTTAGCTGTTGCTTGTCTGTAAAGCTTGTGATTTCTCTGTCGAATCTGAATGAGATCCTTGCTGGGTAGAGTATTCTTGGTTGTAGGTTCTTTCCTGTCATTACTTGAAATATATCATGCCACTCCCTTCTGGCTTGCAGAGTTTCTGCTGAGAAATCAGCTGTTAACCTTATGGGAGTTCCCTTGTATGTTATTTGTTGTTTTTCCCTTGTTGCTTTTAATAACTTTTCTCTGTCTTTAATTTTTGTCAATTTGACTACTATATGTCTTGGCGTGTTTCTTCGTGGGTTTATCCTGCCTGGGACTCTCTGTGCTTCCTGGACTTGGGTGGCTATTTCGTTTCCCATGTTAGGGAAGTTTTCAACTGTAATCTCTTCCAGTATTTTCTCAGGTCCTTTCTCTCTCTCTTCTCCTTCTTGGACCCCTATAATGCGAATGTTGGTGCGTTTAACATTGTCCCAGAGGTCTCTTAGGCTGTCTTCAGTTCTTTTCATTCTTTTTTCTTTATTCTTTTCCACATCAGTGATGATCACCATTCTGTCTTCCAGGTCACTTATTCACCCATCTGCCTCAGTTAATCTGCTGTTGGTTCCTTTTAGTGTATTTTTCATTTCCGTTATTGTGTTGCATATCTCTGTTTGTTTGCTCTTTAATTCTTCTAGGTCTTTGGTAAACTTTTTGATCTTTGCATCCAGTCTTTTTTCAAAGTCCTGGATCATCTTCACCATCATTGTTCTGAATTCTTTTTCTGGAAGGTTGCCTATCTCCTCTTCATTTAGTTGTTTTTCTGGGGTTTTATCCTGTCCCTTCATCTGGTACAAAGTCCTCTGCTTTTTCATTTTCTCTGTCTTTCTGTGGCTGTGGTTTTCAGTTCCACAAGATGAAATACTGCTGATACTGCTTGATAGTGCTGTCTGCCCTCTTGTGGAGGAAGCTGTCTAGGAGGCTGGTGGGTGCTTCCTGATGGGAGGGACTGATGGTGGGTAGGGCTGGGTGGGTGGAGCTCAGTAAGGCTTTAATCCGATTTGGTGGGCTGGTGGGCGAAGCTCAGTAAAACTTTAATCTGCTTGTCTGCTAATGGGTAGGGCTGTGTTCGCACCCTGTTGGTTGTTTGACCTGAGGCCACCTAGTGCTGGAGCCCACAGGCTCTTTGGTGGGGCTAATGGCAGACTCTGGGAGGGCTCACACCAATCAGCATTTCCCAGAACCCCTGCTGCCAGTGCCCCTGCTTCCTCCGTGAGCCACAGCTGCCCCCCCACCTCTGCAGGCACCCCTCTAACACCAGCCGGTAGGTCTGGTTCAGTCTCCTATGGGGTCACTACTCCTTCCCCCTGGGTCCTGGTGAGCACATTTTTTTGTGTGCGCTCCGAGAGTGGAGTCTCCGTTTCCCCCAGTCCTGTGGAGGTCCTGCAATCAAATCCCACTGGCTTTCAGAGTCTGATTCTCTGGGGATTCCTCCTCCTGTTGCTGGACTCCCAGGATGGGAAACCTGACGTGGGGTTCAGAACCCTCACTTTAGTGGGTGGACTTCTGCTGTATAACTGTTCTCCAGTTTGTGAGTCATCCACCCAGCATTTATGGGATTTGATTTTAACACGATTGCGCCCCTCCTACCATCTCATTGCGGCTTTTCCTTTGTCTCTGGATGTGGGGTATCTTTTTTGTTTTTTTTTTTCTTTTTTTCTTTTTTTTGTTTTTGGTGCACGGGCTTAGTTCTTCCGCGGCATGTGGGATCTTCCTGGAGCAGGATCTTCCTCTGCATTGGCAGGCGGATTCTTAACCACTGCACCACCTAGGAAGCCCCTAATGTGGGGTATCTTTTTGGTGAGTTCCAGTGTCTTTCTGTCGATGATTGTTCAGCATTTAGTTGTAATTCCGGTGCCCTTGCAAGAGGGAGTGAGCCACATGTCCTCCTACTCCGCCATCTTAATCTTATCTCTGCCAAAGTTATGTTGATTCAACTTTCAAAATAGACTCAGACTCCAAGCTCTTTTCCGTACGTCCACTTGCTACCACCCTGGTCCAGGCCATCATCATGTCTCCCCTGAATGACTCCAGGAGCCTCCTCACTGGTCTCTTGCTTCCAGCTTTGTCCTTAGTCAGTCTCTTCACATAGGCAGTCTGAGTAAATCCAGTCACATCACTCTTTGGCTCAGACCTCAGGCAGCTTCCCATCCTGCTGACAATAAAAGCCAGAGTCCTTACTATGGCCTACAGACCAGTCACCTCTTTGTTCTACCTATTTATGGATCTTTTCTTTTTCATTTCTGCCGTTATAGTTTTAATTTCTAAGGGCTCTTTTTTGTTCTTTGAATATTCCTTTTTTTAACTAAAATAACATCCTGGAGGCTTATAAGTTTTTGAAGTTAATGTAATGTTTTTAAGATTTTTGTCTACTCTGTTTCTTCAAAGCTTTTTTCTGTGTGCTTTTGTTCACTGTCTCGTGTTGGAGTCTTTCCTCAAATGTCAAGAGGTCCTTTTATTGTCTGCTGATATTTAAGGGTTTGGCACTAAAATACTAATTTTAGAAGCTAACAAGGTGAGTCAAAAATTATCAGCACTCCGGTTATGTTAAAACTTCTATAAGTACTACAGCCAGAGGGCTGGTAATTTTTGACTCACCCTTGTATATATACCTATTCAGTGTATGCATAGGGACTTGTAAACTGAGGGTTTCCCTTTAGGCTTTTGAGGCAGAGACGAGGTAGTTTCATTGGGAGACCTCCATCTGTCAGTATCTGAAGGAGAGAAATCCTCCTTCTGGGGTGGAGTGGGGTGGAGGCAAGTGGCGGTGGTTATAAGCTTGGCGGCAAGCAGAGGAGAGGGAATGTGGGTCTCACTGTGTGGTATGTAGACTCTCGGTTTAGGCCCATCTCCCGAGCTCTGCCTGGTGTTGGAGAGTCCAGTGCCCCTCAGGTTCATCCTCTCCAGAGATAAGCCCGGGTCTCTGCTCGGTAAATAATGAGATCCAGGGGCCTAACTGCTTCTTACATAGAGGCTTGCACACAGTCCTGTGTTTTTATCTCCACCCAGGGCTCCCTGCTTCCTGATGCCTCTTGTTCCCATGCCTTTCTGGGGTTCATGCCACCAACCACTCGCCCCTTGACTCCCCCCGCCACCGGACACCGAGTTCTCTGCCTTCTCTCACCTCTGCCTTCTCTCATTTGCTGATCCAGTTGCCACTCATCTGCCTGCTTTCTGTCATCTAAAATGTGTTGGCATCTCTTGGCTAACACTGTTTCTCCTATTCTCTTTCTTTGTGGGCTTACACCCTTTGAAAGTATTTGCTGTTATTTTAGTGAAGTTTTGGGAAAGGGAGGAAGTAGATGGATAGATAGTAGATGGTAGAAGGAAGCACGTGCAAATGGGTGTGGTTCTTTTCCACTAAAAATTTTAAAAATTATGAACAAAGATACTGTTCACAAGTTTTTTCAAACTAAAGAAATGTATAATACAGGAAACACCAGTCTCCTATAATCCTTCCCTGAGACAGAACCACTGGTGACAGTTTAGTATTCTGGAGATCTTTTCAGGCTTTTAATATGTATAATATAATAGTTTATGTATGTACACATACATGTATGCATATAGATAGATATGGTTTATGTATACATATAAATATGTGTGTACATACATTTTATACAGATATATTTCGTGTATATTAACTCCAACATATGAGTACTGGAAATACAAAAAAAAGTTAACTTTAAAAGTTTAGAGGACTATCAACAGATGAATGGATAAAGAGGATGTGGTACATATATACAGTGAAATATTACTCAGCTGTAAAAAGGAATGACACTGGGACATTTGTAGAGACATGGATGGACCTAGAGACTGTCATACAGAGTGAAGTGAGTCAGAGAAAAACAAATATCATATATTAACACATATATGCAGAATATAGAAAAATGGTACAAATCAGCCAGTTTGCAAGGCAGAAATAGAGACACAGATGTAGAGAACAAACGTGGACACCAAGTGGGGAAAGCGGGGTGGGGGGGGGATGAATTGGGAGATTGGGATTGCCATATATACATTACTAAGAAGAAAAAAACATCAAATTGTACACTTTAAATATGTGCACTTTATTGTATGTCAATTGTATCTCAATAAAAGTTCTTAAAGAAAAAAAAAGTTTAGGGTACTTCCCTGGCAGTCCAGTGGTTAAGACTCTGAGCTTCCACTGCAGGGGGCGCAGGTTTGATCCCTGGTCAGGGAGCTAAGATCCCACAGGCCAAAAAAAAAAAAAAAGTAATAAAAAATAAAGTGAATTTTAAAAAGTTAAAAAATATACCTACCACGAGGTAGCTTTATTTCTTCATCCAGTGATTTTTCTGGAGCATCTTCCATTTCAGTATTTCTAGCTCTATTCATAAAATATGACTGTGTAACATTGATTGAATTTGACATTGATTGATTTTAAGCTGTCCCTTTTTGATGGGTATTTCTGGTGATTTTCTCTTTTTATTTATTATGAAAAATAGTGAGGTGAATTTCTTTTTTTTTCCCCCGTTATTTTTCAAATTCTTTTCCCATTTTGATTGTTACAGAATATTGAGCAGAGTTCCCTGTGCCATACAGTAGGTCCTTGTTGGTTATCTGTTTTAAATATAGCAGTCAATCCCAAATTTCCAGTCTATCCACCCCCCCCCCCCCCCGCAGCAACCACAAGTCTGGTTTCTGTGTCTGTGAATCTGTTTCCCAGGTAAGTTCATTTGTGTCATATTTTAGATTCTGCATATAAGTGATATCATGATATTTGTCTTTCTCTTTCTGACTTATTTCACTTAGTGTGATAATCTCTAGGTCCATCCATGTTGCTACAGATGGCATTACTTCATTCTTTTTTATGGCTGAGTAATATTCCATTGTATATAAGTACCACATCCTCCTTTATCTATTCATCTGTCGATGGACATTTAGGTTGCTTCCATGTTTTGGCTGTTGTAAATAGTGCTGCACTAAACATTGGGAGGTGAATTTCTCTAGGTATATTTTTGCCAGCCAGTTTTTTAAAACCTGTGAGTGGGTGAGGAGGAGGGACACGTTAGTAATCTACAGAACAATGAAGAGACATTCAGAGTGACTGACTGGCCTGAATTCCTGAGGTGCCAGTCTTCCTGACCATGCCTGTTAGCATCAGCACAATGTCACTGTCCTGCTGCTTTCTTTCTTAATAGCTTTTTCCCTTCATACTTTCTCTTACTTCTCTTTTGCTCTTGTTATAGCTCCCTTAGTCAGACTTCAGCTAAACTAATATATTCTGTTAAATCCTAGGAATACCATTAGGCATTTGCTTATTTTATAACTTTTAATCTCCCGGGTATGTAAATGAGAAGTGTAAGTACTGTCTTTTACTAATCAAAAATATTTTTTAGTCTGGTGAATGAAAAAACTTGAGAATATTAATTCTCAACTCACTTATGGTATTTAAAAAGTCAGATTTTTACTTTCACCTCTTTAATTGGTAAGATCTGGAGTATAAAACTTTTTAGCCTTATATATACTTTAGTAGTTTTAAGGTTTTGATCTGAAAAAATTAAATGTCTATTTTTAATCTATTTTGGTGTTATCAAATAATGAGCCACACTTTTCTATGAGGAAGCAGTGGCCATGTGAAATGGTGATTTGGGAATAGATATCAGCTCCAGCATCATCAGGTATGTCTCTGATTTTTTTTTTCATTGCCCTAGGCTTTACTATGAGCAGAGAATTCTGCGGAAGGTCTTTGAAGAATGGAAAGAAGAGTGGTGGGTTTCCCATCGAGAGTGGAAACTCCGTGTTCGAGCCGACTGTCACTATAGGTCGTATTTCATGTTATGTTACTTTAATTTTACTGATATACATTATCAAAGAATTATTTATTGGCATGTTTCTGGTCAAAAGGACATTTTTTAGTCTAGTTTTATTGAGATATAATTGACATATGTGAATTACCGTATGAGTTTTAGGTGTACAGAATAAAGGTTTGACTTACATATTGTGAAATGATTACCACAATGAGTTGAGTTAACATTCATCGTCTCATATAGATACAATAAAAGTAAATGGGAAAAAAAAGAAAAAAATTTTCTCCTTGTAATGAGAACTTCTCGGATTTGCTTTCTTAACATTCATATATATCATACAGCCGTGGTAACTATAGTCATATTGTACATTATATCCCTAGAACGTCTTTGTCTTATAACTGGAAATTTGTACCTTTTGACTGCCCCGCCCCCAACCTCCTGCCTCTGGTAACTACAAATCTGATCTTTTTCTGATTTGTTTTGTTTTTTAAAAAGATTCCACATATAAGTGAGATGATACAGTATTTGTCTTTCTCTGTCTGACATATTTCACTTAGCCTAATGCCCTCAAGGTCTATCCATGTTGTCACAAATGGCAGGTTTTCCTCTTTTTTGTTTTTTTAAATATATACATTTTTATGAGATTTCCTCATTTTTTAGTGCCTGAATAAATTCCATTGTATATAGATACCACAACTTTACCCATTCATCCATCCATCAAACCTAAGTTTTTTCCCTGTCTTAGCTATTGTGAATAATGGTTCTGTGAACATGGTGGTTCAGATATCTTTTCAAGTTAGTATTTTTGTTTCCTTTGGATATATTTCCAGAAGTGGGATTGCTGGATTGTCTGCTAGTTCTATTGTTGATTTTTTTAAAGATCCTGCATACTGTTTTCCTTAGTGGCTATACCAATTTACAATCCTACCAACAATCCACAAGCTTCCCTTTTTCTCCATATCCTCACCAGCATTTGTTATTTCTCTCTCTTTTTTTTTTTTCTTTTTTATCTCTTATTTTTGGGAGACCTAATTTCCTACTTTTCCTTTTTTTAAATTGAGGTAAAATTGGTTTATAACATTATATAAATTTTAGGTGCACAGTATTATAATTCTATTTTGTCTTTTCAATGATGGCCATTTTAACAGGTGTGAGGTGATAATGTGATTTTGATTTGTATTTTCTAATGACTAGTGATGTTGAGCATCTTTTCATGTACCTGTTGGCCATTTGTGTATCTTCTTTGGAAAAATGTCTGTTTCAGTCCTTTGCCCACTTTTAAATTGGATTGTTATTATTATTATTATTGCTGTTGAGTTGTATGACTTCTTTATATATTTTGGATATTAATCCCTTATCAGATATATGGGTTGCAAATATTTTTTTCGCATTTTGTAGGTTGTCTTTTTCACTCTGTTGGCTGTGTCTTTTGCTGTGCATAAGCCTTTTGGTTTGCTGTAGTCCCACTTGTTTATTTATTTTGTTGCTTGTGCTTTAGGCGTCATATCCAAAAAAATCATTGCTAAGACCTATGTGAAGAAGCTTTTTCCCTATATTTTTTCTAGGAGTTTCGTGGTGTTGGGTCTTGATTTTAAGTCTAACCCATTTCTATTTTTTTAAAGTAACTAATTAATTAATTAATTTTGGCTGCATTGGGTCTTCATTGCTGCACGTGGATGTTCTCTAGTTGTGGCAAGCAGGGGCTACTCTTTGTTGTGGAGCATGGGCTCTAGGCACACAGGCTTCAGTAGTTGTGGCACGTGGGCTCAGTAGTTGTGGTTCACGACCTCTAGAGTGCAGACTCACGGGCTTTGTTGCTTCACTGCATTTGGGATCTTCCCAGCCTAGGGATCTAACCCATGTCCCCTGCACTGGCAGGTGGATTCTTAACCACTGTGCCACCAGGGAAGTCCCAATCCATTTCTGTTTAATGAGTGGTGTTAGATATGGGTCTAGTTTCATTCTTTTATATGTGAATATCCAATTTTTACAGCACCATTTATTGAAGAGACTATCTTTTCCCCATTGAATATTCTTGGCTCCCTTGTCAAACATTAGACAACTGTATGTACTTAGGTTAATTTTGGGCCTCTCGATTCTGTTCCATTAGTCTGTTTGTCTGTTTTTATGCCAGTGCCATACTATACTATAGCTATATAGTATAGCTGGAAAACAGGAAATGTGATGCCTCCTGCTTTGTTCTTTCTCAGGATTGCTTTGACTATTTGAGGTTTTTTGTGGTTCCACATAAATTTTAAGATTGTTTTTTCTACTTCTGTAAAAATGCCATTAGGATCTTGGTAGGGATTGCATTGAATCTGTAGATGGCTTTTGGTAGTACTAACAGTTTAACAATATTTTTCTACTTCCTGAACATGGAATACCTTTCCATTTATTTGTCTTCTTTGATGTCTTTTATCAGTGTCTTATAGTTTTCAGAGTAGAGACCTTTCACCTCCTTGGTTAAATTTATCCCTAAGCATTTTGTTATTTTTGATCTACTATAAATGGAATTGATTTCTTTCTTTTTCAGATAATTTGTTGTTACTGTATAGAAATGCTACTTATTTCTTTAATTTTACATCCTGTGACTTTACTGAATTCATTGGTTAGATCTAACAGTTTTATGGTTGAATCTTTAGGAGTTTCTGTATGTAAAATCATGGCATCTGCAAATAGAGAGAGTTTTACTTCTTCCTTTCCTATTCTGATGCCTTTTATTTCTTTTCTTTTTGCCCAATTGCTCTGGCTAGGACTCCTAGTACTATGTTGAGAAGGAATGGTGAGAGTGGGCACCTTTGTCTTGTTCCTGATCTTAGAGGAAAAGCTTTCAGCCTTTCTCCATCAAATATGATTTTAGCTGTGGGCTCATCATATGTGGTCTTCATTATACTGAGATACTGATGATTATATGAATTTTCTTTCATTCTGTTATATGATGTATCACATTGATTGAGTTTGTGGATGTTGGACCATCCTTGCAAGGAGAAGAGTTTTGAATTATTTTCTGTTTTTCTTCAAATTCTTTTTAGAGTAAGCAAGATCAAGGTACTAAATTAAACCCAAGCACACAATACTGTATGCATGTGAGCACACCCACACAGATACCCCTCTAATTCAAGTAACCACTACATACTGATCATGCTAATGATTTGAATAGGTTTTTCTCACTGACTCTCTGTATAATTTCTAACTCTTTTTTTAAAATAATAAAGTTGTTTAATTTATATTGATTGGGAGAAAATATATGCCCAATATAGAACATTAAGAAAATAGAAATAGAAAAAAACTTTTAAAAATTGCTTTTTTTTTTTAGCAATAGAGGAAAGAAACTTTGACATTTGTCAAAGGGATAAGTGGAAGAAAAAGTAAAAATTGGGAATTATATCACATACATATTTTTATACCTCTTTAAAAGTAAAAACTTAGTATGTTTTATACATTGCGTCTTTTTCAAATGGTATTCACTCATTATAATCACATCTTTAGGCTCTTTGGGGCAGAGTTTCTGATTTATGGATATTTCAGATAAAATATAGACAATGTTGAATCATTCTAAGAAACTGGCAGAGTATGAAATCAAACCTTAGGAAATGGGATAGTGAAGATATGGAGGGACTGACAGTCTTAACGTGTATAATGTATGTATTGAGAAGGAAAAGACAAAGGAGAACATTGACTGTTTCAGTGCAAAGGAGAGGTCCTGTTTTGGACGGTGTGGATGATGTAGATATGACCGTCATTCCAAATGCCACAGCTTTGTGGGTGCCGAAGGTGAAGTTATTCTCGGATAATTCAGGCCTTTTTTCCTTGGTGATAATAATATAAGGTGTGGAGAACAACACTCCAATTTTAGCTTAGGGTATAGATTGGCTTTTTTGTATCAGAAGTGTTCCTATTAATTTCTCCTGAGTACATAAGGGACTGGGTATGTCAGCTTAGGAGTTGTTCTGTCTTAAAGAAACACTGTGTGCGTTTTTGGCTCCTCAGATATTACTTGTACAACCTGATGTTCCGGACCTGGAAGACCTACGTGCATCAGCAGCGGGAGATGAGGGACAAGTACCTGAGAGCCGAGGATCATGGTGAGAAAAGGAAGCACATGTCTAAAGAAAATGCCTCCATTTACTTGCCTTTTTTCCCTTTATTAAGATTTTATTTTTGAAGAGCAGTTTTAGATTCACAGCAAAGTTAGGGGAAAGGTAGCAATTGGCCATACACCCCTCCCCCACACATACATGGCCTTCCCCGTCATCAGCATCCCCCATCAGCGTGGTGTGTTTGTTACAATGGGTGAACTTACACTGACCCATCATGATCGCTCAGCGTCCAGAGTTTATACTAGGGTGTATTTTCTTTAGTGAAGTGTCTGTTAAGTTCTTTTGTCCCTTTTTAATTGGATTGTTTGTTTTCTTTTTGAGTTTTAAGAGTTCTTTGTATATTTTGGATAATAATCCTTTGTCAGGTGTATCTTTTACAAATATTTTCTGCCACTCTGTGAATTGTCTTCTCATTCTCTTGACGTTGTCATTTGCTGAGCAAAAGTTTTTAATTTTAATAAAGTCCAGCTTATCAGTTTTTTTTTCATGGATGGCGCCTTTGGTGCTGTATCTAAAAAATCATCACCAAACCCAGGGTCATCTAGGTTTTCTCTTATGTTATCATCTAGAAGGTTTATAGTTTTGTGTTTTACATTTAGGTCTGTGATCCTTTTTTTTTTTTTTTTTGGCATATAGTCTTTTTTTTTTTTTAATTTTTTTTTTAAGAACTTTTATTGAGATACAGTTAACAGACAATAAACAGCATATATTTAGAGTGTACAATTTGGTGTCCCAATCTCCCAGTTCATTCCCCCCAACCCTCCCCACTTTTCCCACTTGGTGTCCATGTGTTTGTTCTCTACACCTGTGTCTCTATTTCTTCCTTGCATTTCCTCTTTCATAGTTGTTAGCATTTGCCTTATGTATTGAGGTGCTCCTATATTGGGTGCATATATATTTATAATTGTTATCTCCTCTTCTTGGATGGATCCCTTGATCTTTATGTAATGTCTTTTCTTGTCTCTTGTAACATTTTTGATTTTAAGGTCTATTTGCTATGAGTATTGCCACCCCAGCTTTCTTTTGATTTCCATTTGCATGGAATATCTTTTTCCATCCCCTCACTTTCAGTCTGTATGTGTCCCTAGGTCTGAAGTGGGTCTCTTGTAGACAGCATATATATGGGTCTTGTTTTTGTATCCATTCAGCCAGTCTGTGTCTTCTGGTTGGTGCATTTAGTCCATTTACATTCAAGGTAATTGTCGATATGTATGTTCCTATTACCATTTTCTTAATTGTTTTGTTTTTGTTTTTGTAGGTCCTTTTCTTCTCTTATGTTTCCCACTTAGAGAAGTTCCTTTAGCATTTGCTGGAGGGCTGATTTGGTGGTGCTGAATTCTCTTAGCTGTTGCTTGTCTGTAAAGCTTGTGATTTCTCTGTCGAATCTGAATGAGATCCTTGCTGGGTAGAGTATTCTTGGTTGTAGGTTCTTTCCTGTCATTACATGAAATATATCATGCCACTCCCTTCTGGCTTGCAAAGTTTCTGCTGAGAAATCAGCTGTTGACCTTATGGGAGTTCCCTTGTATGTTATTTGTTGTTTTTCCCTTGTTGCTTTTAATAACTTTTCTCTGTCTTTAATTTTTGTCAATTTGGCTACTATATGTCTTGGCGTGTTTCTTCGTGGGTTTATCCTGCCTGGGACTCTCTGCACTTCCTGGACTTGGGTAGCTATTTCGTTTCCCATGTTAGGGAAGTTTTCAACTGTAATCTCTTCCAGTATTTTCTCAGGTCCTTTCTCTCTCTCTTCTCCTTCTTGGACCCCTATAATGCGAATGTTGGTGCGTTTAACATTGTCCCAGAGGTCTCTTAGGCTGTCTTCAGTTCTTTTCATTCTTTTTTCTTTATTCTTTTCCACATCAGTGATGATCACCATTCTGTCTTCCAGGTCACTTATTCACCCATCTGCCTCAGTTAATCTGCTGTTGGTTCCTTCTAGTGTATTTTTCATTTCCGTTATTGTGTTGCATATCTCTGTTTGTTTGCTCTTTAATTCTTCTAGGTCTTTGGTAAACTTTTTGATCTTTGCATCCAGTCTTTTTTCAAAGTCCTGGATCATCTTCACCATCATTGTTCTGAATTCTTTTTCTGGAAGGTTGCCTATCTCCTCTTCATTTAGTTGTTTTTCTGGGGTTTTATCCTGTCCCTTCATCTGGTACAAAGTCCTCTGCTTTTTCATTTTCTCTGTCTTTCTGTGGCTGTGGTTTTCAGTTCCACAAGATGAAATACTGCTGATACTGCTTGATAGTGCTGTCTGCCCTCTTGTGGAGGAAGCTGTCTAGGAGGCTGGTGGGTGCTTCCTGATGGGAGGGACTGATGGTGGGTAGGGCTGGGTGGGTGGAGCTCAGTAAGGCTTTAATCCGATTTGGTGGGCTGGTGGGCGAAGCTCAGTAAAACTTTAATCTGCTTGTCTGCTAATGGGTAGGGCTGTGTTCGCACCCTGTTGGTTGTTTGACCTGAGGCCACCTAGTGCTGGAGCCCACAGGCTCTTTGGTGGGGCTAATGGCAGACTCTGGGAGGGCTCACACCAATAAGCACTTCCCAAAACCCCTGCTGCCAGTGCCCCTGCTTCCTCCGTGAGCCACAGCTGCCCCCCCACCTCTGCAGGCACCCCTCCAACACCAGCCGGTAGGTCTGGTTCAGTCTCCTATGGGGTCATTGCTCCTTTCCCCTGGGTCCTGGTGAGCACATTTTTTTGTGTGCGCTCCGAGAGTGGAGTCTCCGTTTCCCCCAGTCCTGTGGAGGTCCTGCAATCAAATCCCACTGGCTTTCAGAGTCTGATTCTCTGGGGATTCCTCCTCCCGTTGCTGGACTCCCACATTGGGAAGCCTGATGTGAGGCTCAGAACCCTCACTTTAGTGGGTGGACTTCTGCTGTATAACTGTTCTCCAGTTTGTGAGTCATCCACCCAGCATTTATGGGATTTGATTTTAACACGATTGCGCCCCTCCTACCATCTCATTGCGGCTTTTCCTTTGTCTCTGGATGTGGGGTGTCATTTTTGGTGAGTTCCCGTGTCTTTCTGTCGATGATTGTTCAGTAGTTGTAATTCTGGTGCTCTTTGCAAGAGGGTCCTGTGATCCATTTTGAGTTAATTTTTATGAAGCTTGTAAGGTCTCTGTCCAGATTCTTTTTTTTTCTGCATGCGGATGTCCAGTTGTTCCTACACCATTTGTGGAAAAGACTATCTTTGCTCCATTGTATTACCTTTGCTCCTTTATCAAAGATAAGTTGACTGTATTTATGTGGGTCTGTTGCCAGGCTTTACTCTGTTCTACTGATCTATTTGTCACTTCTTTTGCCAGTATCACACTGTTTTGGTTACTGTTTTAGCTTTATCGTGATTCTTCAAATTGGGTAGGGTCAGTCCTCCGAGCTTCTTGTCCTTTAATGTTGTGTTGGGTATTCCAGGTCTTTTGCCTCTGAATAAACATTATAATCAGTGTGATATCCACAGGAAAACTTGCTGGGATTTGGGTTGGGATTGCATTGACTCTGTAAATCAAGTTGGGAAGAACTGATATCTTGACAATATTGAGTCTTCCTATCCTGAAAATGGACTCTCTCCCCATTTATTTAGTTCTTCTTTCATTTCTTTCATCACAGTTTTATAGTTTCCTCATATCAATTTTATATATATATTGTTAGATTTATACCTCAGTATTTCATTTTTTGAGTGCTAATGTAAATGCTGTGCTTTTAATTTCAAATTCCACTTGTTCATTGCTGGTATATAAGAAATCAGTTGACTTTTGTATATTAACCTTGCATCCTGCAGCCTTGCTGTGAATTGCTTATTAGTTCCAGGAGTTTTTTTTTTTTGTCATTTCTTTTCGCTTCTTTACATAGTCATGTCATCCGCAAACAAAGACAGTTTTATTTCTTCCTTCCCAATATGTATACCTTTTATTGCTTTTGTCTTGTTGCATTAGCTAGAACTTCTAATGTGATGATGAAAAGAAGTGGTTAGAGGGTCATCCTTGCCTTGTACTTGATTAGCGGAAAAGCTTTTGAGTTTCTCACCATTAAGTATGATATGGGCTTTTTGTAGGTACTGTTTATCAAGCTGAGGAAAATCCCCACTTTTCCTAGTTTACTGAGAGCCCAGATATACTTTTGCAGAAGGTTTTGTGAAGGACAAGTACATTATCTCTGAGAGAGAATAACTCCAAGTCAAAGGGAAGATTTGTGAGATTCCCTTTCCTATTTTCCAGGATGTGAGCTCTCTGAGCAGGAACTCCTGGGTGATAATATACCTGTGGTTTTCTTCATATGGTATGGTTTTGTCACCTACCACTCACTTAAGCATGATTTGTGTGAACTGGCTGTTCCTCCCCTGCTGGTGCAGTGTGCTGGCTGTGTTTCTCCCACAGCACTTGAAACTGTTGTCTGTCTTGCTGCCATGTGTCAAGTTGTAATGCTTACTTTTGATCTTTTTTGTCCAGATTGTCCCTTAGTGATCTTGTGGCCAGTTTAGCTCTGGTCAGTGTCTGATTCCTCTGAGTTGAACCCAGGAACCCATGTGGAGAGCCTAAGGGAAAAAGGCACTGACTTTCAAAATGATAATGCATCCTGCTGTTTCTCAAAGCCATTCCATATGAATGTCCTGCAGGCACCTCAAACTCAGCAAGTCTCTAGTACAGCTTGTCCACTGCACCCCTTTTAGACCTGATCTTCCTACTTTTCCTAGCTAAATGAGAGACCTTACTTAGGAATGGCTTCTTTGTAACAGCATTCCATTATTTTCTCTTATAATGTGGCTCCCTGAGGTGTCCCTTGCACTCATCTTTTCTCTGCCACTGCCTGAGATTAAGCCTCATCTTTTCCCCCAGAGTGTTATAGGTACGTCTTCTTTTATCTTGCATTTATTTTCTCTTTTTCATAGATAATCTTTTTTGTTCTTTGCAAACGTACCTTGAAGGAAGTCACCATTTTGCAGATGAGGAACTTGTGTGAGGTTACGTAGCTCAGTGACAGGGTCACCACGCAGACCCAGCTTGTCTTACTTAGGAACCTAAACTCTAAACCACAGCACCATACTAGTCCTTGTTGCCCGAGATGTGCCGATTCCTGAGATCTGGTGTGGGCCCAAAGAAGCTATGTGTTAAATTCATTTTCATATTTTGACTTGACTTGTCAACAACTATGAAGTATAAAGTATAGCTGTAGTCCTCCTGACCACATTTTGAAGAACATCCTGAAAATGTTTTACATAATTTTATTTTCTTCTTTGTGTTCTAAAAAGAAAAGAAACTTCTTTTCTTTGAAGTGATGACTTTCATAATGAAAACGGAACCTACCACAAAGGGAGACCTGTGGGCCTTTGCACCTCCCGTATCTAGTAAATTCTCTTTCCTCCAGGATCATTATTGGTCCTCCTTATTCTGTTTCTCAAACAGATACAGGTAGTATCTTTTCCTTTTGTCTTGCTTATTCTACTTTACAGTTATTATTTCAAACAGCAAATTTTATAACATGACTTCTTTAACTTTATATTATGAAAATTTAAAAATATCTACAA
The DNA here is from genome assembly GCF_030028045.1 of Hippopotamus amphibius kiboko. Lineage (NCBI taxonomy): Eukaryota > Metazoa > Chordata > Mammalia > Artiodactyla > Hippopotamidae > Hippopotamus > Hippopotamus amphibius. The sequence goes on along the minus strand of NC_080193.1, from coordinate 3,361,131 downwards.
AATAGAATAATGAACTTCCACGTACCCATCACCCAGCTTCCAGTAATTATCAACTCATACCAGTCTTATTATATCCATATTCCCATTCACTTCGCTGCTTCCTATGTTATTTCATGTATAAATACTACAGAATATAACTCTAAAAAAAATAAGGACTTTTAAAATAAAAGACTTCTGAACAGTGCAGTACATTGATTTTCCTGTAAATGTTTTGTAAATGTCATCACTTATATAACCATTTTTCACATCTTGCATCCTTATTAATTTTGTAGAGCTTCACAACTTTTCCAGCAGAGGGCACTGGAAGACTGGAGGAATTTGGATATTCAAAGGAGGGATGCATCTGGGAGCCTTTGAACTTTTGTCTTAACCCAGAGTAATCCATCTCCCCCAACCCCTTTTTGAAAATCTCTTTGGTGCATCTAGATGCAAAGCAAAAGATGCGACAGGCTTGGAAGTCCTGGCTGATCTACGTGGTTTTTCGTAGGACCAAACTTCAGATGCAGAGCACCGCCCTGGAGTTGAGGCAGCGGAATATTTTGTGGTGGGTGCACTCTGTTGCCTTGCAGATCAGCCGCATTCGGTTTACCTCAGCGTTGCTGTGTGCTGCTGGGGAAGCCAGCATAAAGACCCACCTTAAAACCTTGTTTTGAACATAATGGATACCTAATAAATATTTATTGATGACTTGTTGACCATGAAGATCAGGTTTTCACAAAATCATAAGTCACACTAATTGAGTACTTAATAGTAAACCCTGTGTTAAGTTTCTGTGTATTAATTTTTTAATATAAAGTATCTCATTTAATCCTTACCCTAAACTATAAAATAAGTACTGTTATTGCACAGATTAAGATATATGGGCTCAGGCGAGTTACTCAGCCTTTCTGTATAAGTTGTAATTAGCAAAACTAGGGCTCACCTGCCCATCTCTCTGATGCCAGAGCTCATGCTCCTAACTGCTGCCCTGCACTGCATCTCAGCAGCATCGTCCACATGTTGGAGGGACCTGAGCTAGTCCACTTGGGAAGCCAGATGTGTGTGGCAGTGAGCTGCTGTGTAATGGGACTGATCCCCTGTGCATTGTTCCCAGTGGTCCTCAGGTGTCCTGAATGGCAGTGTCTTAAAAGCTCAGTTCCAAAGCCTGTCTGTAGTGTCTAAGGCTGGATCTGACGTTAGGAATCATCAGTTTCCAACCCTTAACTGGCAGCTCTAGAAGTGTTTCTCGATTGTATTTTCCGGCAGTGGATCTAACAGGTGTCAGTCTGGAGGTGGCACCACAGGGAGAGGGGCTTGAGCTGAGGGTTTGAGGCCCAGCCCTCACTGCCCTTCTCTTTTCTGGCTGGCCGTGCTCCGACAGGTCCCATCTTCGATTTGCTCTCTGACAGGGTGTGGTGGAGCGCGTGGAGACGGCGACTGGGACAGGTCCGCCTGGGCCGTGCCCTCCATGCCTTGGCCGTGAGGCACAGGGCCCAGAGCCTCCAGCTGCAGGTGAGTCCAGCAGACTCAGGCTTTGGTGTCCTCCGTCCATGTCGCCAGGTCCCACACCTGAGGGGAGGAGGGTCGGACTTCCAAACAGGAGGCTGACCGTCATGCTGCTGCCTCTCTGCAAGGCCATCCCTGCAGTTCAAGGGGCTGAAGAGGGGTGGGAGAGGCAGAAGCAACTTGGCAGGCTGGACTCTTCAACAGACGGAGGCCGCTGAAGGAATATGCTAGATGGGATTGCCAGTGGTTTTCAGAGAGTTCCTGCTAATTGTGGAGCCAGAATGGGATTTATGAATTAATTCGAACTATGTTTAAAGAAACAGCAGTATATTCTTTATTTCTTCATTACTCTTTTCCTACAGCAAACTAGAAAATGAGGGCAGAAAAGAAACTAAGACTGAAAAGAACTTGGCTTTTTCATATAATTTGGCTTATGTCTTAGAGCTCCTTTTAGGAAAGTCACTAGCTTTGGGTCACTTATGAAGGCCTAACATCTGTACCAAACGTATGCTGTGGTAAAGCTTTCTTATGGCCTTTGATAGACTTTCTGAATTTCTGTCACTGTTTAATGTCTTCTGGGTACTTGCACGTCTTCCAAGTCAGTCACAGAGAATAGAGCAGGGAGGAGGAGAAAAAGAAGTGCCTGTTACTATATGTAGGAGTAATAACTTTTTAAACTGACAACATTTTGCATCATCCATGCAAGTATATGCTGTATATGGAGATTACGTGCAAGCAGCATAGATCAAGGGTCAGCAGACTTGCCCACGGGTGAGATTTGGCCAGCTGCCTGTTGTAAATAAAGTTTTATTGGGACACAGTTATACCTGTTCACTTACATATTGTCTAAGCTGCTTTCAGGCTACAGTGGTGGAATTGAGTAGTTGCAACAGAGACCATGTGGCCTGCAAAGCCTAATATAGTTATTATCTGACCCTTTTAGAAAACAATTTGCTGACCTCTGAACTCGTAAGGTCTTCTGAAGCAATAGCGAGAAAGTAGACACAGAACTTGCCAGTGATAAAAACAGCAACAAGAACAGCAGGAGCAGTAATAGTACTTGTTGTGGTCTTACTGTCCTAGGTGCTGGACTAAGTGCTTTACGTGCGTTATCTCAGTTTTCAAAGTTATTTTTTAAATCCCATATTATTGTAGGTTAAATAACTCGAGTGAGGGTCCTGCACCTAGCAAAGGTCAGAGCCAGTATGTGAACCCAAGCAGCCTGGGAAGTGCAGAGACGTTCTTTTAACCATCATGCTCCTTGTCCAATGTAGACTTGTGCTCCCAGGAGGGAGAGGGGACTGTGAATGTGAAAGTGCCAGAAGCATAGGAACATAATAAGGCTGGTCTTCTGTCACTGATGGTCTCCAGGTGTGTGAGTGCTTGTCCCTTTCAGATGTCACTTTGAGAACCTGTAAAGTCATTCTGCTGGTGCCGCTAGTGCTCAGAACACTTTTAGGATTCCCTTTTGACTGTTGCCTTCAAAGCTTGCAACAACAGATTTGAATGAATATTTTTAGTGATAGCAGGTTTTCGAGGTTTGAGGTTGGATTTAACTTATAAGACAGCCAGAAGTCATTCAAGATCGAACCCAGTGAAAAATGTGAGCGATCGAGGTAGCACTGATACAGACCACACTATCTGAGACTCTACAACAGATTTTATAGTGCAGATTATAAATAAAATCCATATGTACCATGTGATTTACCAAGAACTTAAATTTAAGTCATTTCTATTTTTTTTTAATAAATATATTTATTTTTACTGGTTGCATTGGGTCTTCATTGCTGCACGCAGGCTTTTTCTCGTTGAGAGCAGGGGCTACTCTTTGTTGCAGTGCACAGGCTTCTCATTGCAGTGGCTTCTCTTGTTGAGCACGGGCTCTAGCTGCGCAGGCTTCAGTAGTTGCAGCACTCAGGCTCAGTAGTTTTGGCTCATGGGCTCTAGAGCGCAGGCTTAGTAGTTGTGGTGCACGGGCTTAGTTGCTCTGTGCCATGTGGAATCTTCCCAGACCAGGGATCGAACCCGTGTCCCCTGCATTGGCAGGCAGGTTCTTAACCTCTGCGCCACTTAGGGAATCCCCTAAGTCATTTCTCTTAATCCTCACAGCATCTGTGAACTAGGCAGGGCACACATCATGAGATATGTGAAATTTTAAAAAATTAAATTTATATACTTCAAAAATAAAAACATTGAAGATAAAACATTTATTGAAAATATTAACAGATATCCAAGTACCCAGCATACAGATTTAAAAAGTTGTTAGCTTTTTCCATATTTGCCCCTGAATTTAATGTAATTTAATGTAATTAAATTCACAGTTCAAGCCCTCCCCTTCCTTCCTTCTGTCACCTTTCCTCCTTAGAGAGAACCCCTACCCTGATACTGAAGTCCTCATTCTCTTGTATTCTTTCGTATACATAAAGAATAAATGTTCTGGCTTTGTGTTGTTAGGAAACTTACGAATGGTGTCATACTGTGCATTTACTTTGCAGCTTGCTTTTTTTAATGCAACAAGTGTATTTTTGAGGTTTATCCATGTTGATATATAGAGATCTATTAACTACATATAATATACCTTTGTACTGAATAAGACTCAGTTTATCTGCTTAGTGCTGCTGAATTGTTGATTCCTTCTGATTACTTTTTTTTTTACAATTACAGTGTCGCAGAGAGCGTTCTTAAACACAGATCCTTGTGCAAGAGTCTGAGAGTTTCTCTTGTCTCGTTCCTGGAATTGAAACTTCTGGGTCTTTGGGTATCATCTCGTCATCCTTATCATTGTTGCCCATTTGCTCTCCAGTGCTGTGCCTGTTTATGTGCTAAAATTTCCGTTTCCGTTTCTTTCAGCCTCATCAGCACTTTGCATTGCCAGACTTGGTCATTTTCACCAATTTGATAGGTGTGAAGTGGTAATTTGTTGTTGCTTTAACGTACGTTTCACTGATTCCTAGTGAAGCCCAGCATCTTTTCAGATGCTTGTTTGCCATTTGGGTTTCTTTTTTCAGCTAGTTACCATACCTCACTCCTTTTTTTCTGTTGGGTTGTTTGGCTTTTTCTGCTCTGTGGACATTGTCGTAGATTCTGCTTACTAATCTTTTGACTATTAAGTACATTGCAAGTATTTTTTCTAGTTTACAGCTTGTTTTTTTGCTTTGTTTATGGTGCCTTTTTTTTTTCATACAAGTGTTATTAATTTCAGTGTAGCCTAGTTTATTCTTTTATCTTACGGTTTGTTCTTTAATCCGTCTTGGGTTTAATTTTATAAATTGTGTGAAACAGGGTCTTAGTTTGTCATTTTCCTTTTGGATAATTAATTTCTGCAGCACTGTTTACTGATTAGTTCATCCTTTATCTTTTTTTTTTTTATACTATTAGTTCACCTCCATTATAGAGCAAGGTCCTTTGTTCCTGGGTCTGTTCTGGACTCTGTATTCCATTGGTCTATTTGTCTATCTCTGAGCCAGTACCGCACTGTTTTAATTATGCAAAGAAAGAGCAAAGGTTCTCTAGTCAGACTGCCCAGGTGGAAATTCTGCTGCTGTCACCTATTAGCTTTGTGCCTTTTTTTAAATGAATTACCTAATCTCCCTGTGCCTTAGATTTCTTATCTGTAAGTAAATAATAATGGTACCTACCTCGTAGGATTGTTGAGGATTAAGTGTGAGGAGATGTGTGATATGCTTAGAGCAGTGCTTAGAGTGTGAAAATCCTCAGTAAATACTAACTGTTATTACTGCTCCTGATCTTACTGTGTAGCTCATAAGTCTTCATGTAGGGAAAGAGATCTTCTCTGTTCTTGTTCTTTTAAAAATTGTCTTGGCAGTTCTTCTTTACTCTTATTAATTTTAGAATCAACTTGTCAAGTTCCACAACAAAGCCTACTAGGATTTTTATTAAAATACACTGAGTTTTTACATTAGATTGGAGAAAATTTTCATGTTTATTATATTGAGTTACCTCACTCCTGAACTTGATGTAGCTTGTGATACATTGATGAGTGTGAGAGGGAAAGGAGAAAGATTAGTCCATGACGTGACAAGGTGGTAGATATAATAGTAAGACTCTGCAGGCTGTGCCCGTAAAGGCTTTGGCTTTTTTTCCAGGGGAGGGGGAAGCTGCTGGCTTTGAGTGGATGAGTGATGTGGTCACCTTCACCCCCCACCCCACCCCCAACAGGCTCCTTCTGGTTCACTGTGTGCTGTCTTTTGAGGAAGAAAGGGAGAGGGAGAGAGAGAGTGTATTTTCTTATACTTTCAAGAAGAAACAATGGAAAAATAAACCAAAAACTAATGAAAACTGGTTACCTGCGGGGGACAAGAGGGAACAGTGTGGGGAGAAAAGTACTAACGTGAATTTACTTTGTTACATAGTTTTAACTTTGGAACCATGTAAGTATTTGATATAATTAAAAACAAAAAATTAATCAAAAAGGAAAAGAACCAATCCCTAGGATTTGAGAACACACTGAAACAAACATATCAAATTTGTATCAATGACTACAAAGAGAAAAGAATTACTTTAAAGTACAGTATTTTGATTGTTCATCCCTAGTGAGTTGTAGTCTGAGGACACAGAACTACTAAGAGATCTAAAATCGCATTCCATGGTCTTATTGTTAGTAGCAGGTTTGAATTGTGTTGAATCTGTTATAGCTACATCGTAAGATAAAGCAAATAACTGTGGCAGTGTCATTTGGAAGCATGATTTTCAGTGTAAAAGGAAAGATTATAGGTACAAAATCAAAGAAGTTAAACAAAAGCCCTGTAATCTGAAATTGGAAATCTCAGTATCAATATGGACTCATGATTTTTTTCTTTTACCTAAAATAGTGAGTTTCTAACTCGATTTACTGAAAACACTTAGAAGCAGTGGCAGTAATAAAGCATTTAGCTTCCCCAGTGCCCACGTTGTGGTCTCTACGATTTCCCACTAAAAGGAACTGAAGCTTTTTGGAGAAGTGACTGATTCCAGGTCTAGAGCAGGAAATAGACGTCATAAGCCTAGCAGATAGTGTGCAGGAATGTGAGGAAATGAGCACAGGTTAGTGGGGTTGTGTCAGGACGACTCCCGTAGGCTTACGATAGAATAATTTGAGCATCAAAAAGAATAGTGACTGCCATGGGTTGAAAACATCACATATATAAAGATTCATGCATTCATAATGAGGGGGAAAAAAGGAGCCCATTGGTCACAATTTTGGGTTGTTTTAGAGCAGTAATTCAATTCTTTGGAAATTAATGAAGGCCAAAGTCAAGCATTTGTCCTGCCTTTCCTGTACAAACTAATCTTTGAGAAATGAGACGGTTAGTGAGAGAGTAGGCTTCTTTATAGAATTCCAGTTAATAAACACAGGAGTATTAGAATTAGAAAATTGGCACCCCGGTGAGAAAATGGATCTAGGCGGTGATCACCCAGTGGAAAGACAACAGGGAAATATAAGGGAGGGACAGACTGATGCCATCTGAAGCCACTGAACGGCCTTGGTGTCGCCAAAACTGTGGCAGCCAAGCACGATATGATGTAACAGGAAGTACCCAGCAGCACTTGAGACGTGCTCTTGCCTAAAATTTGAACATGACTCCAGCCAAGCCTAACATGAATCTGACTGTCAGTTCATGGGAAATACAGGGATCAGAGGGACACGTTGAAGACATCTGGAGGAGACAATCGACCAAATCTAAAATGTGGGACAGTTTACAGGATATGTGACCTGGTTTCTCTAACAAATTGGTAGCATGAAGAGAAAAAAGCCAGGGAGGGAAACTTTCACATAAAATGGAGAGATTTAAGTGCCATAACAACCACAAATGAAAAAGGACCACTCTGGCTCATGTGTTAAGAACAGGCCACAGAAAGTCAAGGATAGAAGCAGGGAGGACAGTTAGGAAGCAATTACAAAGTTCCAGGAGAGATTCTGGATGAGGGTGATAGCAAGATGGTGTTGGATTCTGGGTATATTCTGGAGGTATTGCCGACAGGATTTGCTGGTGTGGATAGGTTAGATGTGAGGCGTCAGAGTAAAAGTCCAGAAGGACTCCCAGGTTTTTGGCCTAAGTAACTGGAACAATGGAGTTTTTGTTTACTGAAATGGGGGTGATGGAGGTAGAGGCAGTTTTGTGGGGAAAGATTAGGAAGAGCTCCATTCTGAGCTCTGTATCTTCAGCCTGATGGACCTTTCATCTGTCCACGAGGGGGTGTCAGGGAGGCAGCTGGCTATATGTGTGGAGCCTTGAGGATGCGTCCAGACCTGAGGTGTAAATGTGGGGGTCCTCAGCGTGCAGGTAGCGTTTAGAGCCATGAGACTGGGTGAAAGCACAGAGGGAGTGGCTATAGCCAGTGGAACTGAGCCTGCCTGGTGAGGAGATGGGAATCAGCGGTTGGAACAAAGGAGAGACCGAGGTATCCTGGAAGCCAGGTGGAGGCAGGCATGGTGAGCTGTGTCAGATGCTTCCGGCAGGCCAGGGCAGGTGAGGACTGAGACTTGACCTTTGTATTGAGCAACGTGGAGTCACCGATGCCCTTGATAAGAGCAGTTTCAGCGAGCCTGATGGGGATAGGATTCAAGAACATCAGCTTGGAAAAAGAAGTGAGAAAGGAGACAGCCCTTTTGAAGTTTGGAAAGGAAAGGAAAACACTTGGGTGTTAGCCGGGTGGCACAGTGGTCTAGAGAGGGGTGTTGGCTGGTTGGTTTGAGGATCACTGGTTTATTCCCTTCAGGAAGTGTTTGTGTGACCATCATCTTTTATCCCCAACTTTTTATTTCTGACAAATACCAAATCACAGAAAAGGGGTACTGGGTTCTCTTCACGAGTGTAAGCCATCCTTAACATCTTGCCACGTTTGCTTTCTCGCGAGTGTGTGAATACATTGCTTCCATTTTCTGAGTTGCTTTAAAGTTGCAGACATAAAGTATTTACCCTAAATACTTCAGTTTATATCTCCTAAAAATAAGGATGTTCTCCTATACAACTGCAATATCACTGTCATATCTAAGAAATGTAATATTGGTATGGTAATATCTAAAATACAGTTCGTAGTGCAGCTGTATAGTGTTGCTCTTTTAGTGTCAGGTCTAGGGTCCAGTCAGCGGTCACCCATTGCTTTTGGTTGTCACATCCCCAAAGGGTTTTTTTTTCCATCCCCAAAGGGAGAAATAACAGCACATTTAAATGCTGATTTAAAAAAATCTAGTGGAGGGTGGAAACTGATGCAGAAGGGAGTGAGGGGAATTGCCAGAGTGATAAACTTGAGAAGGTGAGAGAAGATGGGCTTCATTGCGGGCTGACCCCTGATGGGAGCATAGACAGTTTATCCAGGGGAGCAAGAGCAAAGGCAGAGCCTGAGGACAGGTGAAGGACGTGCAGGAGCTGGAGATTGTCTTTTGATTGCTTTTATTTTTTTGGTGAAATAGGAAAAATGGTATTCAGGTGCGAGGAAGGAAGGACGAGGTGTTACAGGTTTAAAAAGGTATGAAGGTATAGAAGAAGGTATCAAGTCATCTATGACAGTCACCTTCAAAGTAGGGCATGCGTATCGCTGAACGTCCGTGAAGACTTTCCCAAGGGTGCGCGTTTATGGATAATCTTAAGGGAATCCTTTTGTAGACCTCGGTTTCTGTAGGTCCACATCCTGGAGACTAATGTGCCTGAGAAAGGGCCTCTTGACCATAGGCTTCCTCCTACTGTGAAAGAATAGGCAGACCCTTGCCTGTCCCAGATCTGAATTAATTATATCATCCCTTGGATTGTCCCTGCTTCTTATATATGCATTGATTTTATCATTCTTCTTTTTTTTCCCTTCTTAATCCAGAAAAAAAAGTTACTTTCTGGAAGCAGAATGCCCTTCTTAAAGATCCTTTCACCCCAAATTCCTGTCATTTACGATCCTGCTTGGGAATTGCCACTTCCTTGTTTCCGGTTTTAGCCTTTCCAGTGTGTGTCTGTTTCTCTTTTCCCTCACCTGTGCTTCACCTGTTTTCCTGCCGCCACTGGTCATCTTTTTCTGGTTTTCAGGCTTGGACACGGTGGCAGGAGCAGCTCCTGCGTGTGTGCAGGGAGAGGCAGGAGGTGGTCTCCGCAGTGAAACACCATCAGCACTGGCAGCAGTGCAGAGCCCTGAGGGCCTGGCTTGGATACCTGCAGATGCGCAGAGAGAAGAGGCAGCGGAAAGGTGAGCAGGAAGTCCTGGGCTCCAGGGACAGAGGGTCGGTCACAGTGCCCACTCTCTGTCCGCCAGTGGTGGTAACTTGTTAAGGGGAGATACCACCATGCTACACCACAGATTTTGGAAGAGGAGATTGAGGAGGAAGATGAGTCATCCATGATTCACATTTATTTGCTTCTGGGTTTTTTTTTCCAATATTTTATTCAGTATATTTAGTTCAATAGAATTTTAATTCTGCGATAAATACTGTGATTATGATTAGTATAATACATACAATTTTGTATCTTGCTTTTTTTTCCTCACACAACTGACCAATATGTTCCTGTGTCTTTAAGTTTTCTTCATAAATGTTATTTTTTAAATAATTGTATGTTACAGGGGACTTACCTTAATTACTTAGCAATTCAGAATTTTTTTTTCTGGCTGTGCCCCACGGCTTGCGGAATCTTAGTTCCCCGACCAGGGATGGAACCCATGCCCCCTGCAGTGGAAGTGTGGAGTCCTACCCACTGGACCCGCAGGGAAGCCCCAGCCATTCCCCTGTTACAGATGTTCGAGTTGTTTGTCCTCATTTATGGAGATGCACATGATTTATGATGTTGCATTTTTGAACACTATTTTGATGGTTTCGTTTCCCTGCGAGAGGTCAGAAGTAATGAGAAATAGGTCATGATTGTCAGTACTTTCCGTACTTTGATCTCTTGAGCCCATACAGAAGTAAGTTGAGCACCGTGCTGGCCGCAGGGTTAGGCTCTCCTGCTTCCCCTAGGCCTCCCTGCGGGATCTCATAGGCTGCCTTCACTGTCTCTTGGGAGAGGGAATGTGTCCTTTTGAAAATAGTGACGGGGGACCAACTGTCTGGTTGCCCAAGCCTGGAAGTTGAAGGCATGAAGCTATTTAATGATGAGCTGCAGACCAGTAACCAGTTACGGCATTCTCATTCCAGGACCAATTCCCTCCCACTTGCTGGACTTACGCTCCTCAGGCCATTAGCTAATTAGTCTTAAAAGGAGATGAAGCTGGCAGCCTGTGTCAGCCTGGCTGAAAGCTCACAAAAGCCTTTGCCAGCATGTTGACCAAGTTGTGGGTCATTGACTCAGTCCCTGAAGTCTCATCCGGGAAACATTGGTTAAGAAGCAAAAGTGAAATGGGAGTTTTTTTTAAAAAACAGCAGTCACCATTCCTGTTCCTCAGTAGCTAACTAGGAATCTCAGCCCTTTGATGGAACTCTTTTCTCTTTCCTTGTAGAAGAGAGATATAGCTAAGGGATTCCTAATAACTGTCCCAAGTTTAAAAACCTTTTAAAAACGTTCTTTGTGGGAGCAGCCTTGAATCCCTGCTGCCTGCCAGTAGTGGGTTTTGGCCTGTCTTAAAGATGCTTCCAGCTCATTGCCCAACCTCAAGGGGGCAGCACTTAAGCTATTTTCTCTGTTGCAGAGATGGCCCAGCGATTCCACCACGTCACTGTGCTCCAGACACACTTCTGTGATTGGCGGTGGGCCTGGGAGCGGAGGGAGTGCTTGTGTGCCCACCACGTGCGGGTGGAGGAGCTGGCAAGGAGGATGGTGCTGCGGAGGGCCTTTACTCACTGGAAACACTGTATCCTTTGCAGCACCCAGCCCTGTCCATCCCTCAGCCAGAACAGCAAGAGCTCAGCAGCCTGTAAGACAAGAGTCAGGAGATATGTGGAAACAGCCACTCAGCAGTTTAAGACAGTCCCGATCTTTGTTGACTTTGTAAAATTTTTTGTTTTATTTTGGGAATATTCATACAAAAGAGTATGTCTAACAGACACTTACAGTTTAAAGAATAATAGTAAAATGAACACAACTCAGAAAAATAGAACACTGCTCTCACCCCGGTCTGCTCCTCCTTGACTGCATTGCCTTTCCTCCCCCTCGCAGGCATTGCCGCTGCCCCAATTTTGTTATTCCATTGCTTTTTTCTACCCATTAGATGGTGTAAATAGCCACGGCCATTTCTCCTTCAGAAATTTGTTCTGTTTCATTTCTGTTCCAGAAAGCCATCTGTCCTGAGTGGCCCTGACATTACGATCCTAGCTTCTATTCATTGAGCTGTTACTGGGTGCAGACATTACATATCATCTCCTTAATCCTCACAGCAACCCTGTGGAGTAGGTGTCACCATCTCCATTTTACAGATGAGGAAACAGATGCAGAGGTGCTGAGTGATTTTCAAACTCATTGGCAGAGCCAGGCCTTTGACGCCAGTGTGCCTTCTTAACCACTGCCCCTGCCACAGTATATGCCCAGGTGTGGGATGTGGACCACCCTGGGTGTTCACCCACACTTTTGTTTGTTCACTGAACTCTTGCTTTGGTTTAAACTCCTGCCTAAGTTGTGGAATGCAGGGAAGCTTATAGACTAAGAGCAGCTCATTGTCCAGTGGGGAAAACAGACATGAAAACCAGCCTTTGTAACGTGGTGTGATGAGTGCTATCATAGAGGTTTGTATCAAGCCCTGCTAGAGCCACTGTGGAGACCTCGCCGAGGAGGTGGTGTTTGACCTCAGTCTACACCTTGGGGGAGGACACCTTCTCCCAGCAGGAAGGTCGGGAGGGGCGGTTCAGGTGTAAGGAGTGGCCTTTACGCAGGTGTAGATGAGGAAGAGCATCCATGGTGGCTACCGGGGTCTGCAGTGATTTGTAGGGTGTGGAGGGCAGAGAGATGGAGACCGGCTTGCAGGGCCCTTGTGTGCCGTGGTCAGGAATTTGGGCTTCACCCCAGTGACACTGGGGATCCCCTGCAGGTTTTTGAGAAGCGATGCAGCAGATCTGTACTCTGGAAAGGATAAAGTTTGATGGTAGGAGCGAAACTGGCACAGGGGGCCCGAGCCAAGTGCACTGCACGGTGCTGGGGGTGGGGACAGAACAGGGGAAACCTAGGAGGGGAGCAGATGGACTTGGCAGCTGAGAAGATGGAGCGGGTGGGGGGAGAAGGGTTTGAAAATAACTCCAGGTTTTTTAGCTCAAACATCTGACCAGATTGTGATGCCAAAACAGAATGCAGGAGAAATCAGAGTAGGTTCTGCCTAGATTTTGAAATGTTTACTTCAGCTGGTGGTAATTTATCTCAACTATTTTTGCCCCTCATGAAATGGGCATGAGAGGGGAGAAACACAGATAAGGAACTCACATGGTTCCCCTTAGTCCTCTCTTCCCTGGGTCGTCAGGAGGAGGCAGAGGTGGACACCAGCCCACCTGACGTGCCCGTCATCTCCTGCAGCTGGGACCTCTCAGGTGGGTCACTAGGACAGCTCTGGGCTGGGGCGGGACCTTGTTGAGACAAGAGGCCTTAACTCCAGCAGACGTGCTGCTGTGCGCAGAAGCAGCTGCGCAGTGGAAGGTGGCGGAAGAGCACCGCAGGCGCAGCATGCTGGTAAGGGCGCCACAGCCTTGCTCAGGCAGCCACTCCTGGGGGACCCGGCCCATGTCATGCTCCTTAAGTGCATCTGGTTGTGGGGGTGGCTTCCGTCATGAAGCCCCGTTCATGGTCACGTTCCTGTTTTCATTTTAGATCAGAGATGGTGATGGTGTGGGGTCAGAAGGGTTTGGGGCTGCAGAGGAGCCTTAGAAGTGATCTAGCCCTGGGATGTTCTGCAACGGCAGACCCCCTTTTTAAGTGGTGGGACCCTAGTCTCCGAAATCAATCAAAGTAGAGGCACTGTGGACGTAGTCAGGTCTGGAGAGTAGTGTCTGTTCTACCGGCTGCTCTCCCCCACCCTCAGCCCACGAGGTGGCCTCTGGGGGTCCACAGAGCACAATACGAAAACCCCCAGTTGCTTCACTTCTGTCTCAAGAAACTGAAGCCAGACGACGGAGAATAGGCTTTGCTTAGTCACACATGAGGCATTTTTGACGGAGCCGGAGCCAGGCCAGCATGTCCTGCCTCACCTCACCCCCACCGCCAATCACCAAAGATTCCTTCTCTTCCTTCTATTCTACTCTTGCAAAACTGCATTTATAATTGTGTAAGCATACACATTGACCCCACATGGTAAAAACAAAAAACAAACCCCACCATAGGCTGAAAGTCTGTCTCTTTTCTGAGCAGCAGAGGTGACATTTTGACCTTTGTCTAGTTTTTTCATCTGGGTCACAGGGACCTCTCCTGGTCAGAGGCGCGGGTGTGTTTGTTCCCATGGAGTATCTGTGGACGTCAGGGAGTGTCCCACAGCCATTTATGAAGTGCCTACTGTGTGGGCGGGCTTGTGTCAGGCTCCCAGTTGAATCTCAAAGCAGAGAAACACTCTCTGGGACATGGGAACAGCTGTGAACAGCCATGCCCGAGCTTCTTGCCACCTTCTCAGGCTTTGCTCTTACTGTTACAGACACACCATTCTTCTTTTCACAGCATTTTTGCTTTAGAGCCCTAAAGGACAACGTGACCCGTGCCCATCTCCAACGAATAAGAAGGAATCTTGCTCACCAGCAGCATGATGTCATGGTGAGGGTCCTCTTCTCTATTAAGGCACCTCTTGTGATGGCCCATTGCCTTTTAACCTTTGTGCTTAGAGGTTTGTTCAGATCTTTAGACTCCAGAACCTTAGTGTCCATTTTCTTTAGTAATCTATGCCAGAGAGTAGAGAAACTCCTTTTTCTTCTCTTGTTTAATCCCATTTTTTATCGGTTTGCTAAAAAAATTGATAGTTGAATCAGAGGTCAGGGACTGTGGATTCCAACCTTGACCTAGGGAATACACTGTAAGTCTTGCATTCCAGGAGGCTTTGGTTGTGTTTGCACTGTGAGTCTTGTTACCTGAGAGAAACAAATATTCTGTCTCCACCTGTAGATTGTGCTTCTCAGTGTAGGAGAAGGGGTGTTCTAATTGTGAAAATGCTCAAACATCAGAAAAATATAAAGAATAGTATGATAAAGCTCTATCTATTTTACCATCTAAATTCAATAATTGTTAATACTTGATTTTTTTTTCTGAATCAAAGTGAATTACAGACATTGTGACACTTTACACCTAAACATTTCAGTATGCATTGCCCAAAAATGAGAACATTTTTCTGCATAACCACAGTATCATTCTCATGCCTAACAAAATGAACAGTAATGCTCTAATATTATCCCATACTCAAATTTCCCCAGTTGCCCCCAGAATGTCTTTATAGCTTTTTTTTTTCAAAACAAGACTCAATGAAGGGTTGACGGCTGGCTGCATTTGGTTATGTCTCTTAAGACTCTTAATCAATAACAGTCCCTCCACCCCCACTTCTTTTAACATGGTTATTTTTTAATTGTGGTAAAATACACAGAATTTATCATCGTAACTGTTTTTAAGTGTAGAGCTCAATGGCATTAAGTACATTTACATTACTGGGCAACCGTCACTATCATCCATCTCCAGAACCTTTGCCATCTTGCAAAACTGACACTCTGTGAATTAAACAGTAACTCCCATTATCCTCCTCCTCCCCCAGCTCCTAGCAACCACCCTTCTCCTTTCTGTCTCTGTGAATTTGACTGTTCTGGGTACCTCATGTTTACAGTATTTGCCCTTTTGTGATTGGCTTATTTCACTTAGCATAATGTACACTGTTTTTCTTAATAACATTGACTTTTTGAAAAGGAAGGCCAGTTATTGTACAATCTTCCGTATCCTCTATTTTTCTGTTTCCTTTTGACATCATTTGATTTTTCTTTTAACTGTGTAGCTCTTATAAACTAGACGTTAGGTCTAAGGGCTTGATTAGATGGAGGTTAAACACTTTTTGGCAAGACTACTTCATAGGCAGTAATAGGTGATAAGATCAGTTTTAATTTCTAAAATGGCGTTTTCTTCCATGAGGCCTAGGTTAGGAATAGCTTCTTCATTCTAATTTCCATAGATTTTGTAGAGCCAGCTTTTTGCCTTTTATGTTGGCCCAGAATAGTTCCATACAGCTTGGCCATAATTATTTTGCAGGTCTGTTACATGTTGGGTGCTCCGAATCGAGGTAATTCCTGCTTTGGGGGAGCTTACAGTCTTCTGGAGTTATGGATTTGCTAACTCATGGATCGAGAGATCATTTTACCTTTTGCCTTAATAAACTTAATAAACGGTTTCGTTCCTGTTTTGCTTCAGCTGCTGCACAGGTTCTGGAACCTCTGGCAGTCTCGGGTTGAGCAGAGGGAGGAAAGTGGGCGGCTCCCCTTCCTGCGTGCTGCCTGGGACCACTACAGGTAGGGATCGTGGCCTTCAGGCTCCCCAGGGACCTGTTGTGACTGACTCGCTGGTCTCCAGGAGTCGTCATCACCCTCCGTGTGTTACTGCGGCAGATTCGGAAAGGCCCTGCTATAAACCAGTGGTCCCTGAGCTTGCCTTTTCCTGGTAGTTGATGAGATGGGAGGTAGACTGAGGATGCTTGTGCTGGTGCTCGGCCACCACTGCCTCAGTTTTCAGGCATTAGTGACATTCCGTCTTGGAATTTAGGCACTGATAGCGTTACAGAGACGGCCCAGGCAGGTGGGTGATTGTGGCTTGGTCTTGGAGGGTGTAGAGTGTGTCCTCAATTTTTTAGAGTTAATCGTTCAGTTAAAATAAATAAAAGCATCAGATGTCCCCAAGAAAAACTCAGAATGTATAGGAAAGAAGTAGAAATTTAAAAAGAAAGGCTGCCTGGACCCCTTCCTTTGACCCCTTAGTCTTACTATTCAGATGGAACCACTGTTCACTTTCTTACTGCAAGAAACATTCAATTAACCCTCCCCCAACAGTATAATTAACTTAATTTGCGTAGTTGTAGGTCCAGTTTTGGAGCACTTTTTAATGAGTCGTTGAGAATCACAATATTTAAGTGACTCAATTTGGAATTGTCAGGGTATATCATTATTCTCAATCCCTGTTTACAAAGCGGAATGTGGTTCTCACTCTCAGTATCACTGTGTGGAAGCATGTCACAGACCCAGGTGATCCTAAACAGGCCCCAGAGTTTGGCCATAAAACCAGAAGTTCAGAGTATTTGGGGCATTTCATACATGTTACCTAAGTTCCAGAGACACCGTGGTTGGTGGTCTATTTAGGTTTATAAGAAAGTTGTCAAATTTTTCAGGGCCAAGCCACAGTCCAAAATCAGGGTTGGCAGATTTTGTGTCAGAAAGCAGGTTTTTGTTTCCCTTAAAATGAAACCTCTGGGGCACCTTTAACGCTCAAGATGTACCTATACCCAGATTTACCTTCCTTAAAATCAAAACAAAATTTAAAAACCTTAAACCTGAAAGTGGGAGGGCAGTTACCTTGGTGGTGTGTGTTTCATTTCAGAATAACATTGCTACGCGAGTATTTCAGATTCTGGTTACGGTCTACTCAGAAGAGACGATCCCAGCAGGTATGGAGTTCCTCAGGGCAGGGAGCGTTTGCTTTGGAAAGATTCTTGGGAAAGACCTGTGCCCAGAGGTCTGGTGTTCTGATTTGGAAGAGAGGATGCTGTGAAAAGCTCAAAGGTATCTGCCAAGACCCCTCCAGGGATGTCAGAAAGTCTGCATAACTCCCATCCCTTCATCTGCTTTGAAAATGCAGCGGCTCTCTGAAGGTAGTGAGCATATCAGTCATTCCATTCACATCTTTACCCAAATCATTGATTGTATCACTCAGCCAGCCCCTCACCCCGTGGGACCTTCAGGAGATGCTGGGAAAGGTGCAGAGCCTGAGTGACGTATCCCAGAGCCTAAGGATGTGAGACACAGATGCCCATGGTGGTGGGAGAAGGTGGTGGTCAGGCTGAGGGATTAGTGAAGGCAGGTGGAGAAAGACAGATGCAGACTTACTGAGTGGCTGCTATGCCTCAGACACCAGGCTAGGCACTGAGGATGCAAAGCATACAAAGTTCCTGCTCTCAGGGAGCTTGTAGTTTAGCCCCAGGGTGGCTCTGACGATGACAATGCCGGGTCACCAGCTGTCTGGCGCGATGAACCGAGTAGGGTTTCCAGGCCACATTCAGGCTCAGGGGAGTTGGTGTTCGACTGGTGATGTCTGCACGGGCCTTGCAGTGGGATGTGGACTGTGCAGGCCTCTGCTTGGCCATTGCTGCGGTGAAACGGGGAGGACACGAACCAGGCTCTTCCCAATTATTTTTCTCCACCCCCTCCTCTATCTGCTGCTCAAGCCTGACATGTGAATCTAAAAGAGTTTGGCTGGTTCCTCAGTTTGGGGAGGCATACGGTCTCCTTTGGGAGCTAGTGCTGTGTCTCTCCCCGTTGCTGTTACCACTCTGCCCCTTCACAGCTGCATGCAGTCAAGCTGCCGGTCCTCCCCGGGTGTTCTCAGCTTGCTCCTGCTTCCCAGTCTTCTCGCTGCCCTTTCAGCTCAGTTGTCACCTGTTCCCCCTGCCCCGCCTCATGTGCAGCTTTCTCATTGCATGTTTTCGGCTGGGCTCCCTCCCTGCCAGGCTGGGGGCTGCTTGAGGGAACAGCCTGTCATGCCTAGTTCTTCTCCTGAACTGTTGGCAAAGGGTAGGTGCTGACTAGTATTTGGACAAGTGAATGAACAAACAGGTGAACAAACAGATGAGCTGCCGGTGATTGCTTCAGAGTTTTTCCCAAGGATCACCTCAGATCTTGATGTTTGGATGGGACTAACCTAGGACATGGCTTGTTTTTGTCACCTTTACCTTCCACCCCTAGAAAATGCTTGGAATTGGTGCATTCTTTCACGTCCCTGTTTCGGAAAGGACATTGCCACTGGGTCTCTTGAGCATATTGATTGCAAGCACAACAGAATGTAAAGAAACAACCCTTTTAGAGAAAGAATGTGAGCCCCAGAGTTGAAAGGTTATATTTATTCAAAGTAGAAAAGAAGCAAAGGGTCTCATTTAGTTTCTCCCTGAAAAAAGGGATCTCCTCGACCCTGGGGCCCAGCACTGGTAGAAGGTCAGGGGTCAGAGCCGTTATCTCTCACAGGGTTCCAGCACAGCCTGTACAGCAGAACTTCTGAAAAACAGTAAGAGCCCTGCTCAGCTGTTGTTTTTTTTTTTAAAATCTTTAGCTAACAATCTGAAAGTTATCTCTTGGTTTCGATGTCCAAGGAGCCCATCAGTTCCTTCTATTTTAGGAAAAGATGAAAATACTTTTTATTGTGGGTTTCTTTCTATTTAAAAAGTAATATATAAAAAATGGCAGGAATGTTTGCTAACTGTTGAAGCTGGACAATAAGTTTGAAGGGACTCATTATACTAGTGCTTCTAGTTTGCATTTGAAAATGTCCGTGAACAGCATATAGACATCACAGAAAATTTGGGAAGGATAGGAAGACATAAAGAAGAAAAAGTTAAAACACCCATAATCCTGCCACTTACTTGGTGAGTAAACCTGGTATTTTCTTTCCTCCGTGTGGGTAGGAACGTGTGTGCCCATGTATTCACAAACACACACGCAGGCATGCAATTTAGTTTTCTGTCGCTCTGTGAAAAATCACCCCAAACTCAGTGGCTTAAAACAACCACCATTTTATTACACTTAAGGATTCTGTGGGTCAAAAATTGAGACAGTACATAGCAAGGATGGCTGGTCTCTGCTCTTTGATTACTGGGGCCTCTGCTGGGAAGATTCTAGTGGCAGGAGGTTAGAGTCTTCTAGAAGTTTCTTCACTTACATGTCTGGTTCCTGGGCTGGAATGACTTGAAGACAGGGCTCCACTGGGACTGTTAACCAGAGTGCCTACACATGACCTCTCGGAGAGGTGTGGGCTTCCTTACCCGGGGTAGGCAGACTTCCTGTGCTGCAGCTCAAGGCTCCAAAAGTGAGTGTTCCAGTGAACAAGACAAAAGCTGTGTGGCCCTTTAAGACCTAGCCTCAGGAGTCACTTAGTGTCACTTTCACCATACTCTGGTGGAAGTGGTCACTGTCCACCCAGATTCAAGGGAAGGAGGATCAAAGAATTTGCAGTCCTGTTTTAAAAGCTGCTGCACATGTATATGCTTTCCCCCGCAAATTTTGGATCATGGAGGTTTATATTTTCTTATGTCAGTTGTCGGTCTTCATACTGATATATCAGTGAAATTGTACTAGCCTTTTATAATTACATAAAAATTTAGAGTCTGTACTACAAATAAACATTGTAAACAAAATCAAAAGATATATTATAGGGTAGGAACAAAATTGATAGCACACATGACAAAGGACTGATAAATTTAAGGCTTAGGAAGCCCATATGTATCACAGTTAAATGCTGACAGTAAAATGGGCGATGAGGATGAACACTTAGGCCATAGGAAAAAAAACTTAGATAAATATGTATCTATACACACACATACGTAGACGAATATATGAAGAGGTGCTTAACTCACTTTTTAAAAAATAGTTTATTTATTTGGCTGCATTGGGTCTTAGTAGTGACATGTGGGATCTAGTTCCCTGACCGGGGATTGAACCCAGGCCCCCTGCATTGGGAGTGCAGAGTCTTAGCCACTGGACCACCAGGGAAGTCCCTTAACTCACTTTTTAAAAAAAAATTAATTTTTGGCTGCATCAGGTCTTAGTTGTGGCTCACAGGCTCTTTGTTGTGGTGCACAGGCTTCTCTCTAGTTGTGGCGTGTGGGTTTTCTCTTCTCGAATAGTTGTGTTGCGCGGGTTCCAGAGCGCATGGGCTCTAGTTTGTGGCACACAGGCTGTAGTTGAGGCGCTAGAGCTCAGTAGTTGTGGCGCCCTTGCATGCGCGGGCTTAGTTGCCCCTCGGCACGTGGAATCTTAGTTTCCTGACCAGGGATTGAACCTGTGTCCTCTGCATTGTAAGGCAGATTCTTTACCCTGGACCACCAGGGAATTCCCCCTTAACTCACTTTTAATTAAAGGGGAAATTTTTCATCTATCACATTTCATTTTTCAGCTGTCATGTGGGCAAAGATTAAAAATAATGACTTTTCATTTAAAAAACTTTTTGTGTAGGAAGCAACCCTCCCTCAAGAGTGTGGCCCTAAAAGGTCTTTTTTTTTTTTTTTTTTTAATGTAAAGTACAAATAAAAGTCATTCATTGTTTAACTTTAGCTGTTACAGGCCAGAGCAGACAGTCACTTCCAACAGAGAGCCCTCCCTGCAGCCTTCCAGGCATGGAGAAGACTCTGGTGGTGTCGCCAGCAGGAGAGAGTCCTTGAGGCCAGAGCAGCGCGGTTTCACAGGTACGCCGTGAGGCTCCTCTCTGCGCTGGGCCACGCATCTCAGGTCTAGTTCTGCACAGCCATTTGCTTTGTTTCTCAGCCTGCCCGTCCCGTAGGCCCTGGTTCTTCCTGGATTTTCAATAATATGGGCTCACTGAGCTCATCTAGCAGGAAAAGACAGGTAGTGTTTCCCCGGAGAAAACGTCTGTCCATCTGTGTAGCAAGTGCTTTCAGAACAGCCCTGGCTTTATGCCCCTTTGCTTGTTCCGAGCCGCATTAAAGCTGCCCATTAACTTTCTGGATCAGAGTGTGGTTGGACCTCGCATCGCCTTGGCAGGCTTTCTTGAGTGTGATTTCTCTGAAACCCTTGGTTCCTGTTCTGCGAGACCTGGCTTTTTGAAGTCTTAAAATTATTTTTGTCAACAAAATTAGGATGGGCAGGGAGCAGAGCTCCATCCTTTTAGCTCTCGCAGGGGCAAACTTGCCCATAGCAGGTCATTGCTACCTGTTGGTAGAATGTCATGAAGAGATGATTGATGACTAATGGTTGGCCACTGTGGTGGGTGTGGTGTGATGGGAGAAAGGAAAATGTAGAAGCTTATTTGCCTGTGACATCATCATCTTCCCTAATAATTTCCTTCTCACAGCCGTCCTGAGAGAACAGGTTCAAAGTGATGAATGACTCACCTGTGTAACAAGCAGGAAGCTGCATAGCCGGGGTGTTTACATGCAGGGCTCCCTGATTCCAAAGTCCAAGTATTTGCTGCTGGATCAAGAAGAAGATCTTTTTGATGACTTGGTGGAAACTGTAGATCTTGGTGAGGAGGAAAGACTGATACACAAGAAACAATTGAAGAGCAGTCCAAGAGAATAGACCCGTGTGTCCTCAGTGGTGTCAGCATGAGTTCTTCCAGGGCTCAGAGCTGGTGCTGAGGGAAGTGCCCTGCGGAGGCTTGCTGTGAGCTGGGGGTGAGGACGGAGGGTGAGATGGAGAGGCTGCCTGGGCCTGTATGTAGATAATGGACAGGTGTTTGAGAAGGCGCATGGAACTAGTAAGGTGCCAGTTTTGGACATTGCCCTTAGGACAGTGTGCATCAACTTAGGACAGAGAAACAAGGGGAGTGGGGGACATCGTTGGGAGAAGTTGCAGTGAACTTGGCTTTGGAGGACTGAATGCTGGTTTGAGAGGATCAGCCAGAACCCTGGGGCTCCTTACATGAAGTTCAAGGAGATGTTTCTAGGGGGAGGCCATGAGGAAAAGCGACTGACGTGGGCTAGCACTTACCTCTGCCCCCTCCCCTTCAGAGGGCTGCTTCACCTTTCCTTAGTTCCTGTGTTGAGGTCTCGTGTAAGATTCATTCAAAAAATGGCTTCACTACCTAAAACACATGCATACACACCCCTTTGTTTCCTTTACAAACGAGTCATGCTTGGTTCTATTGCTTTTTTGTATTTTGGCATGTTGTGGGGACCAGAAATTGAGGGGACCTTCAAAGTAGCCAAGAGGAGCACCTAAAAGGGCTGTTGTTGGGGGGGCAGGCTTGGGTGAGTTTAGAACCATCACTCGAGACAAAAGCGTAGAGGATGAATTGGAGGCAGGGAGTAGGATGGAGGTTTGAAGGCTGGCGAAGAGGAGCTAGGCATTATCTTGTTTGGGTTTGGTTGAATCTTTTTAGGAAACTTAGTTTTTCAGATTCCCGCCTTCCTGGTTCACAAGAAGGCAGAGTAATTGAGAACCTGGCTTAGAAGCCAACAGGCCTGACCAAGTTCAGACCCTTGCTCCACGCTTGCCATCTCTGTGACCATGGGCAGGTCACTCAGTCTCTCTGAGCCCTAGTTTCCTCAAGTGTGAAATGGAGATGATTTGATAACAGTCCTTTTCTCACAGCTTGTCAGGAGGACCAAGCAGAGTGCCCAGCATAAAACATTAACTGTCCCCCTGACCCCTAGAATTGATTTGTGACTCTTAAGGTAAATTAATATCCATAGGTTTGGTTTGGTGTTTAGCAAATCAGAGTTCCAAATAAATGTGTATGTTCTATCTTTCCATAATTCTTAGGGTATTTTAAAAAATATTTTAGGAATACGGATAGAATTTATGGTGGAATCTCATGAATTATAACTAAAAATGGTAGTTTATTAACATGCCAGTGAAATATTATGCTGAGAATGAGAGAAGACTGGTTTGCCTTTTTTTTTTTTTTTTAATTGAGCTAAAATTTACATGCAGTGAAAGGTACAGGTGTTAAGTAAACAGTTTGATGAGTTTCTACAAATTACGTCCCGGGATAATACACACCCCAGTGAAGATACAGAACCTTCCCATCACCCCAGAAGTTTCCTTCTAGCCCTTTTCCATCCAGGTGCGATTGCCGATAAATAACCACTGCTCTGATGTCTGGCGTTCTAGGTCAATTTCACGTGGTTTTGAACTTTATACGGCAGGATCACGCAGTCATGCAGTACGTGCTCTATTTTGTTTGAGAGTCTTTTCAAGCTCAGCGTAATGTTTTTGAGGTTGAGCCAGGTCTCCGCATGTATTTGTAGCTGTTTTTTTGTTTGCTGAGTAGTATGCTATTGTATGAATCTGAGACAGTGTTTTGACCCGTTTTAACTGATGAGTTGTTTCCAGTTAGAGGCCATTATGCGTAAGGCTGCCATGAACATTTGTTTTAGTGGAATATGTTTTCAGTTCTCTCTGGTGGATAGCTAGAAGCAGACTTCTGGACCAGAGGGTGGGTTCATGCTTTATCTCATAGGTGGTTGCAGCATTTTATGCCCTCGCCAGCAAATCTGAGAATTCTGGTTGCTGCACATCCTCACCACCATGTGTTCTTGACAGTCTTTTTAACTTAGCCGTTTCGGTGGGTGTGGAGTGCTGTCTCGTTTTCCTGACGACTAATGATATCCAGCATTTCTTTAAAACCTGATGAGCCAGAAACAGAAACCCATGTCATTGGACCACATCAGATTGATTGCCAGGAAGAAGAGAATTCCAGAGAATCTCTGGAATGCTGCTGTACCCGAGGGAAGGGACTCTGTAACGTTTGGGCTGCCACTGAAGGGTTCTGAGGAGGCTCTAAGAGAAACAGGGGTCTGTTTTGGATCGATTGCTGTTTCTGAGGCAAGATGAGGAGGGATGAGGAGAAGTGGGGATTCACTAGGGAGAGCTGTCATGAGCAGCCTCAGGGATGAGTGGATGTAGCAGAGCTTGTCTGGGGCATCCTTGGTGAGGAAAGCAGTAACCACCTGAAGAGGGGGTCCTTGTGGCATTTTACAACTGCTGCATGACCTTGGGAGAAACAGTGTTTCCTTGCAGTTGGATTTATGTGTGAGGGGTGAATGGTAGAGCTGTTTGTTCTTTTCATTCTGAGCTGATTTTCATTCTTTGAATACCAGACAGGCTTTGACTCTTTCAGGCTTTATCATGTGCTTATTGACCATTTTATATCTTTTGTGAAGTGTATTTTTCCTAGCTTTTTAAAAAATTGGGTTATATGTCTTTTTAAAATTATTGATTTGTAGAAGTGTTTTTAGAAATATATTCTGGTTGGTATTATTTCTTTTGTTGGGTTAGGTATTGAAAATATTTTCTTCCAGTATGTGGCTTGCTTTTTCATTTTCTAACGGTATTTTTTTTTTTTGAGAGCAAAGTAGGTGGTTATAGATATACTGAAATGAATTAATAGTTTTTTTTTTTTGATGGGTGGAAGTGTTTAATTTTGATACAGTACAGGGGAGCTTCCCTGGTGGTCCAGTGGTTAAGATTCTGCACTTCCAATGCAGGGGGCATGGGTTCAGTCCCTCATCAGGGAACTAAGATCCCACATGCCGCATGGTGTGGCTGAAAAAATTTTAAAAAAGAATAAAATAAAAATAATAAAAAATAAATGAAAAGGAGAAAAAATTATATATTGTGGTGGTTTAAAAAATTTCGATACAGTCCAATTCCTCAATCTTTTTTCTTTTATAATTAGTGATTTAGGGGGTTCTCTCTAAGAAATATTTTGCCTACTCCAAGATCTCAAAAGATATCTTCCTACATTTTCTCTGGAAGCTTTATAGTTTTAGCATTTACATTTAGGTCTGTGATCATCTTGAAATTTTTTCTGTATATGGTATGAGATAGGAGTCAAAGATTTTTTTTTCCCCTGTTCTTCAGTTTTTTCCAGCACTATTTCTTGAGAAGATTTTTGTTCCCCCATTGAATTGCCTTGGCATCTTTGTTGAAAATCAATTGGCCATATAAGTTTTTATCTATTTCTGAACGTTCTCTTCTGTTTCATTTATCGATTTGTTTATTCTTATGCCATTAGCATACTATCTTGATAACTATCTTTATAGCAGGTTTTGAAATCAGCTTTTTATAGATGCCCTGTATTAGATTGAAAACCTTCCCTTCTATTCTTAGCTTTTTGACTCTTTTTATTATGAACGGTGGATAAATTTTGCCAAATGCTTTTTCCGCATTTACTGAGATGATCATATAGTTTTCCTGGTTTTCAAATGTTAAATCAACCTTGTATTTCTGAGATAAACCCAACTTGGTTGTGATGTATTTACCCATTTTGCATATTACTGATTTTGGTCTGTTAATGTTTTGTTAAAATTTATTACATGTACTTTGGTGAGGGCTATTGGTCTCTAGTTCTCTTGTAATGTTTTGCCTTTGTTATCTGAAAGGCTTTTTAAGATTGGTATTATTTCTTTCAATTTTTGATGGAATTTCCTAGTGAAATTATCTGGGCCTAGAGTTTTTTTGTTTGTTTTTATGAGAAGGTTTTTGATTACAGATTTCATTTTGTAAATAGATACAGAGCTACTGAAGAGTTTCTTTTTGTGGCAGTTTTGGTAAGCTCTGTTTTTCAAGGAATTTTTCATTCTCTCCAGGGTGTCAGACATACTGGCATAAAGCTATTCATAACAGTGCCTTTTAATGTCTGTAGAATCTGGAATGATACCACCGTTTTCATTCCTGATTTTGATAATTTGTGTTTTCTTTTTTTTCCTTGATTAGTCTTGCTAAGAATTTATTAGTTTTTGTTTTTTCTTGAAAAGCCAACTTTTGCTAATTTTCCTGTTTATTTTTCTCTGATGTAAGCTCTTTATTTTGTTCTTTCTACCTACTTTAGATTTTTAGTTTAGTCCATTTGTTTATTTTTGCTTTTGTTTCTTACGCCTGAATGAGGTGTATCCAGAAAGACACTGCTGAGACCAGTGTCAAAGGTTGTACTGCCTGTGTTTTATTCTAGGAGTTTTATGGTTTCAGGTCTTACATTCAAGTCTTTAATACATTTTGAGTTAATTTTTGTGTGTGGTGTAAAATAGTGGTCTAGATTTATTCTTCTACATGTGGCTGTCCAGTTTTCCCAACCCGATTTTGTTTAATTAATTAATTTATTGGCTGCATTGGGCTGCATGTGGGCTTACTCTAGTTGCAGAGAGCGGGGGCTACTCTTCATTGTGGTGCACAGGCTCCTCACTGTGGTGGCTTCTCTTGTGGAGCACAGGCTCTAGGCGCGTGGGCTTCAGTAGCTGTGCTGCGTGGGCTTCAGTAGCTGTGCTGCACGGGCTTAGTTGCTCTGCGGCATGTGGGATCTTCCCAGACCAGGGACTGAACCCGTGTCCCCTGCATTGGCAGGCGGATTCTTAACCACCGCACCACCGGGGAAGTCCCAAGTTGTTTTGATTCATATAGCTTTGTAGTATAATTTGCAGGCAGGGAGTATGAAACCTCTAGCTTTGTTCTTTTTTCCTCGGTATTGCTTTGGCTTTTCGGGGTCTGCCTTTTGTATTTTTTAAAGTGTGATTCTAGGAATTGCAGTGTGCATGGTTAACGCATTACAGCGCTATTTAGAATACTGTTGTACCGCTTCATGTTAAACCTAAGAACATAGATAGTAAAATTCCTTTCCTCTTTATCCTTGATGGTGTTTGTGGTCATATATTTTGTGTCTGCAATACTTTTTACCTAATACAATGTTATTGTTTTTGCTTTAAACAATCAGGGTTAGTTTTTAAAAATTAGGAGAAGAAAAAATATAATCTTTTATATTAACCCACATATTTGCCCTATCTGGTGTTCTTTGTTTCTTTCTGTAGATTTGCAGTTTTTATCTGTATCATTTCCTTTCAGCCTGAAGAAGATCCTTTGGCATTTTTATAGAGTAGAGGTTAGCTGGAGATGAACCACCTCAGCTTTTGTTTTGTGGTCATTTCACTCTCTCATGTTTAAAGGACTCTTCCCTGGCTGTGGGGCAATGAGTTGATTTCTCCATCCCCTCACTTCCAGGTGTTTTTAAGACATTGTTCTGTTGTCTTCTGGCCTCCATTATTTCTTCCTTCCTTCCTTCCTTTATAAATTTATTTATTTATTTATTTATTGGCTGTGTGGGGTCTTTGTTGCTGCATGCAGGCTTTCTCTAGTTGCTGTGAGCGGGGGCTACTCTTTGTTGTGGTGCGTGGGCTCCTCATTGCCGTGGCTTCTCTTGTTGCAGAGCATGGGCTCTAGGCGTGTGGGCTTCAGTAGTTGCGGCACATGGGCTCAATAATTGTGGCTCACGGGCTCTAAAGCGCAGGCTCAATAGTTGTGGCGCATGGGCTTAGTTGCTCCTTGGCATGTGGGATCCTCCTGGAACAGGGATCGAACCTGTGTCCCCTGCGTTGGCAGGCAGACTCTTCACCACTGCACCACCTAGGAAGCCCCTCCATTATTTCTGATGAAAAGTCACCCGTCATTTGTATTGTTTCCCTTAATGTGGTCTGTCTCTCTTCCTTTTCTTTTAAGATGTTCTTATTAATCTTTGGTTTTCAGCATTTAGAGTGTGATTTATGAAGTGGTGTTTTCTTATGTTTGTCCTGCTTGGGGTTCATTGAGCTGCTTGGATCCGAGGTGTCACCCCACTCCCCACTCCAACCAAATTTGGGAAGTCTTTTACTATTATTTCTTCAAGTAATTTATCTGCCCTATATCTGCTCTTCTCTCCTTCTGAGACTCAAATTATACTGTTAGCCCACTTAATATTGTCCCACAGGTCACTGAGGCTTTGTTCAATATTTTTCTACCCTTTTTCTCTCTGGTTTTTGGATTGATCTGTCTTCAGTCAAGTTCAGTGATATTTCTTATGCAGTTTCTAGTTTGTAGTCCATCCAGTGACTTTTCTACTTCAGATATGGTACTTTTCAGTTCTAGGATTTTCATTTGCTTCCTTTTTTTTTTTTAAATTGTAAAACCTATGTAACATAAAACTTACCATTTTATATTTTAAAAGATGTAGAAAGTTTGCTCAATATTTTATGTATTTATTAACAATCACAAAAGAAGCAACCATAGAGGAATTGTAATTGTTAATTTCATAAATTTTTAAAATTAATTTATTTATTGGCTGTGTTGGGTCTTCATTGCTGCATGCAGGCTTTCTCTAGTTGCAGCGAGCGGGGGCTACTCTTTGCTGTGGTGCACGGGCTCCTCATTGCTGTGGCTTCTCTTGTTGGAGCATGGGCCCTAGGTGCATGGGCTTCAGTAGTTGTGGCACATGGGCTTAGTTGTTCCGCGGCACGTGGGATCTTCCTGGAGCAGGGATTGAACCCGTGTCCCCTGCATTGGCAGGCAGATTCTTAACCACTGCACTACTAGGGAAGTCCCTCTACTGTATCTTTTGATAGTTGAAAGTATTTCAGTCAAAAGTGAGTTATGTTATCCACACTGCATCACAACAGACAATAAAATAAAGGATGGGAAAATGTGGAGAAGAGAGGAAAGGGAAAGAATTTATCCTTAAATCTTAATCTGTGAATATCTCTTGGACCTAAAATAAATAAGCTATATGTCTTACTAGCTGTTATTATACTAAAAGGAAAGACTTGCCAAAAAGGATATAGAATTTCTTAGTTCAGAGAGAAGTTACGTTTTCAAGATGCTTTAGTTTTTTAGTCTCCTGAATGAGTTTAGTTTCAGATTTTTTCCTCTTCAATTTGTTTGGCTTTATTTTTCATTTGCTTTTAAATTAAAACATGTATATATACATATGCATATAATTTAAGTTCTAATATTCCATTGAAATAAACTTTGAATCATTAAAATAAATTTTTTTAAAAACTTACCATTTTAACTATTTTCAGGTACACAATTCAGTGGCATTAAGTACATTCACAATATTATACAGTCATCACCACTGTCCATTTTGGGAACTTTTTCATCATTCCAAACAGAAACTCTGTACCCATTAAACAGTAACTTTTCACTACCATCTACTCCCAGCCCAGGTAACCTCTAACCTCTTTCTGTCTCTGCAGTTGCCTATACTAGGTACCTCATGTAAGTGGAATCATAAAATATTTGTCCATTAGTTCACTTAGTATGATGTTTTCAAGGTTTATCCATATTGTAGCACAAGTAAGAATTTAATTCCTTTTTATGGCTTAATAATATTCCATTGTATGGACATACCGCAGTTTGTTCCTCCACCCACGTGTTGACGGATACTTGGGTTGTTTCCGCCTCCTGGCCGTTGTGAATAATGCCGCTGTGAGCACTGGTGCACACACACCCATCTGAGTCCCTGCTTTTAATCTTTTCATTATATACCTAGGAGTGGAATTACTGTATCAATACAGTAAAACATAGAAAGCTAAACATAGAATTACTCTATTGATACAGTAATTTCACTGTAGCTTTTTGTTTAGCTTTTTGAGGAACCACCAAATAATTTAGTTCTCTTTTCATAATTTGTTTCTCTGCTGAGAGTCCCTGCCTGGTAACTAATATTGTTCATCTTTTCATTAAAATACCACACTTATATACAATAGCTATTTTTAAGTGCTTGCTGATTCCAACATTTGGGTCATTATTTTCAGCTTCTTTCCTTAAAAGGGTGTTGCATTTTGTTCTGGCAGGTGGTGATTCCTGTTTCTTTTGGTGGTTCTTGTTGATCCTGTCCAGTGTGGTTTCATTCTTTCTTTGTCTGGGTCTCTTTTTATTTTGTCTTCACGGTTAGGGTGTGACTCTATTCCTGAGGTCTAGCCTTTCTGAGTTCTGAGGTTCCCAGCGAGGTGTCTTCACTCTAATTAGGCCAGAACGCCCTCTCCCAGTCCCGTCCAACCTCCGGTATCTCCATTCAGCTCTCAGCCCTGCAGCAGCTGCTTTGCTAGGGCTCATGGACTCTGCCTGTGCAGCCTCACCTGTGGAGGGTACAGGGAGTGTGCCTGGGGCGGGGGTGGGGGGGGGGGGAGTAGCATCGCTGCCACCCAGGTCTATGAAGGCCACATGTGTCCACCCAGTCCCTCCCCCCACTGTGGTCTCCAACTCCAGTCTCTGCCTCAACTCAGGGAGACCGTCGTACTCTCCTGGGACTCCCTCCTGCCCTCAGTGTCCAGAAAGGGCCCCCAGGAGAAAGCCTGGGCAGCCAGGGGTCTCACCTTTTATGTTTCCCACCTCTCAAGGATCACATCTGCGTTGTCTGTTGCCCAGTGCGTGGAAGCAGGTGCTTCATATATCTCGCCCACTTCGTAACGTGTGGCTGGAGGGCAGGCAGGACCAGTTGCTGTGTCATAGTTGGCAGTGGAGCTCTTTGTTTTGAGTGGTGTGTCTGATGGGTTAAATGCCAGGGGAGCCGTGTCCTTCTGTCCCCCAGTGTCACCCCTGATGACTTTGCCGAGGCACAGGCCCTGCAGGCTGTTGACCGGTTCTCCCAGTGCTGCTTTTACAGGTTTTGATGTTGTTATGGTGTGCAGGTAGGCAGAGGTGACAAACCTGTCTCTCTGTCTGCCTCACGTGGAATACTTGTTTAAAATTCCATTTCCTGGGGCCCAGCTCAGTTTTGGGGGTCTGGCATCTGTTTCTAACTGCTTCCTCCAAGGATTTGTGTAGCAGCAGCCTGGCTGCTCAGCATGGACTAGAAAGGCTTTCGCTGTGATCGTTGGGCACTGTTGGTAATTCATCGTGGGGTGGATGAGGAAATAGGATCTCAAAGCCTGCGTCTTTTTTGTACCACGTGGGTGAGGCCAGAAATAATGTGGGACGTTTTGGGTCATTTGTGGGTTTTTCAGCTACTGTCTGCTTTCCTTCCTCCCCACCTAGGCTTATTTGGCTCTTAGTGGCACTGTATAAGAGAAGAATTCCGACTATTTGGAACTTCCAGTTCTCTTGGAGTTGTTTACTGTTACTCATTTGCATACTTTCAGGGAGATGTTACAGAAGCACGTGTTTGCGGTTTGGTGTCAGAAGATGTCTCAGCAACAAGAACACTGCTTGGCAGAGAGAATGGTAAGTGCTTCTCCCCGAGGAGGTGCCAGGACCGGCAGGACCTGCTTCAAGTCTTTGCGCTCATTGCCTCCCCTCCTAGGACACTGCCCTGGCCCAGACCCACCCTGAAGGACGACCCGCCCGTGACCAGGATTCAGCGAGGCAGGGGCGGGTCTGGGGCATCTGGTTCCTCTGTCAGTAGAGTTTACAGATGGCTTCTGGGCCAGGCACCTCCTGCACATCCAGCTCTTCTGCCTTGGTCATCATCGTGGCCTGCAGACTCTTCCTGGCTCCTGTTCCGCCTCACACACGACCCATTCTGATCTCTCCCTGCTGCAGGCCATCCTCCATGCAGAGCGGCAGCTTCTGCGGAGGTCCTGGGCCACGTGGTGCCAGCAAGCAGCAGCGTGTCGCCTGGAGTGGCAGCGGCAGGCCGTGGCCTGTGCCCACCACCACCTCGGGCGGCTCAGGAAGGCCTTCTGTGTCTGGAGGGAGAAGGCCCGAGGGCTCAGAACAGAGTGAGTGGCTGCTTCTGCCTCGGAAGCCCTTCCGGGCTCGGGGAAGCTTTGACTGTAGTAGCAGCACTGAGCACCAGTCTGGGGGTCATGTTAGCCTAGACTCTGGTCTTAAGTTCTGGAAATTCAATTCGAAACTGTCTAAGCAAAACCAGGGCTGTCGTGAGAGGCTCCTGGGGCACCTGATGGATCTCTGGGCTCAGGAACGCGGCTGCCAGAAGTGCCTGTGGATCTGAGGTCGTCTGTCAGCTACATCCTGCTTGCTGATGGGGGCCCGTTCGAAGCAGCCGTGGCCAGGGGCAGATTGTGGCAGTTTCAGCACGCCACTTGGTTAGGGGCCAGAGCAGATGGCCCCGTGCTCCCTGCAGGCGTCCTCCTGCCTCCGGTTCCTCTCTAGATCCACTTTGTGCCCTGAGGGTCTCTCACCTCTCAAACTCTGGCCATGTTTAACCTCCTCCTCAGTCACCTATTACCACATGAATACAAAGGCCTCTGAAATTTGAGGATCTGTGTGCTTTTCTGTGTGGAGAGCCCAGATCCTTTGGCAGCTCTTCTGAAAGGGTCTTGATCCCCCCGCTCCATGTTTAAGAACCACTGGGCAGGGGCCAGGGGCTGCGAAGGGGTGCCCCTCAAGAGGGCCGTTGCAGGCTCTGGGCTGAGCGCTGACTGTCTCCCCACAGGAGGACGGGCAGGGCGCGGGCTGCACGGTTCCACGCGGCACGGCTCCTGCGTTGGGCCTGGACCAGGTGGAGGGAGGTGAGGCTTTGGCACAGGCGCAGCCCACGTGGGGCTGTGGGCAGGTGGAGCCATGTGTCAGGGTGACTCAGGGCAAACATATGGTCTCCACGGTCCCTCAGAAACCACCTGCCTCTTGAGTGTGGGGAGGAGGCCGGGCGGCAGGTGGAGCGCTAACCTGGTTTTGAGAGATGATTGGCTCACAGTTGGTTGTTCTGTTAGGTGCCAGGCTGTTCCTTCCTGAATGCTCTGAATCTAAAGCTCCTGGTCTAACCCGTCACAGGCATCCTTTTCAGGATGAAAAATGTTTAAGCTGATACTGGTTAGCATTCACCTGCAGGCGGCACTCGCCCCGTATGATCCTCCCAAACCCCTAAGGGGAGCATGTTTATAGCAGAGGACGGTGGGGCTTAGGGGTTCATAAGCACCTTGCCAAGTGTGCCCTCCAAACCAAGTGTGAGACGGAGGCACGGCTGAGCCCCCCTCGGCCCTGGGCGCACGGCGGCCGGCTGTCTCCTCTGTCCGCAGCGCCTGGCCCTGCGCGGTGCCGAGCGGCAGAAGGTGATGCGAGCTGACCTGCATCTCCAACACACCTTGCTGCACAGGGCGCTGCAGACCTGGGGGGTAGGAGATGCCGCTTTCCTCCAAGTCTCCTTGCCTGGCGGGGGGGGGGGATTCTGGAGGCTTTGTTTCCCTTCCTTGTACCTCCTGCCCCTCCCAAAACAGAGCAGTAATTCCACCAGACTCAGAGCGAGTGCCCTGGCCAGTGGTCTTACGGGGCAGAGCTAAGCTCTCCATCCTCGTCCGGGGTACCAGCCTCACCATCAGAGGGGCCCCTGGTTCAGGAATCCAGCGGTTGGACTCACCCAGTGAGGGCTTAGCGAGTCCTCTCCCTGTCGTTGGGTGGGTGCCTGGCCTCTCCTGCTGTCTGCAGTAAGCGCCGTGGGCATCGCATCCCCGCCCCTCTGTGGCTGCCTGAGTGTGGGGAGAGGTATAGGCCCAGGCGGCCTCCAGTCCTGGTCACCTGCAGGTTCATCAGAGCCGGGTGCGGCGCGTCCTGCAGGAGGCGGCAGCCAGGGAGAGCTGGCACCAGAGGCAGCTGCTGCGGTGAGTCTCCGTGCCCCGTGCCCCAGGCCGAGGAACGGGAAACACACTGCAGACCCTGGCGGGGGCCTGCCTGCCTCATGCAGCTCAGAGGGTGGCTTGGGCTCTTCCACAACCAGCGCCGTTCCCTGGGGCCGCTCATGCCTCGAACCCACGCTGTGTGCAGAGAGGAGCCTCTGGGAAGCAGCTGCGCCATCTCCCATGTGTCTCGCTCTTCCGAGCACCTTTCCCTGCCCAGTCCAGACCTGCAGGATTAGCCTTTTTACCTCTTCTCAGCTCCTAGTCAGTCCCCGGCCCCGGCTCTCCAGGCCTTTCTCCCAGCCTCTGGGACCATCTGTGTCTCTCACACTTGATGCCTCCTGCAGCTCTTGCTGAGCCGACCTCTAACCTGCTCCCTCCCTCTCGCCCTCCCTTCTGCTCTTTCTTTTCCTGCCTCTGATTGTTCAGCACATGCTGTTCCAGGCTGACCGTGCCCTTCCTCTGTCTTCCCCATTGCCGCCTCGCCTGCGTCTTGGGCACCTGGTTACAGCTCTGTGTTCCCCGTGGCACATGAACGCGTGAGGCCATGGTGCCCGTGGCGCTGCCACAGTGCCTGCACAGACCAGCTCAGCAGCGTGTGGGGTGTGCAGTTGACGTAAATGTGCTGTCAGCATGACAGACACGCTTGGGCAGACCTCAATTCAGGATGGGGCTGAGGAGCGTCTCACGGTCCACACCCCGGTCACTCTGTCCCCCCCGCGTGCCTGCAGGGGTGTGGTACGTCGCTGGAGAGAGAACGCCGTGGCCCACGCAGATGAAGCAAAGAAGGCCTCTCGAGCAGCAGCTCACTACAGAAGGACCCTGTGCTCCTCGGTGAGCCCTGGCAGGCCAGCTGGTCGTCCGGGAGGTGGGGGCCGTGTTCCCGGGAGGGGCTGCCGTGGGGGTGGCTCCAGAGGTTTGAACTGAACGAGGAGCCTGGAAAACGAGGTGGCTCCCGTCTCCAGCACACACAGCTGTGCCCGCAGGTGGGTTATTGTTTATTTTCCTGAACTGTGAACCAACATCCATTAAAACAAAAGCATGGCAGATAGTGAGTATGGACCAGTTCTCACCAGAACCAGTGTTTCCCACACGTGGAATTTTCCACTGGGACAAACCGTGTAGGTCCCCACGTCTCCTCATGTCGGCACAAGGTGCTCAGATGTCCCCCTTCCCCACTCCTGCTCATCGGCCTCGTAGGATTCGTGGCTGTGGGGGCTTTCCATAGAGCATCTGGGAATGTGAGGTCATCGGTCAGTGTTGGTGGGAAGTGGCCCCCAAAATGCCACTTGGTGTGGCCTGGTCCCACATGCTGGGGAGGGACGTGGCTTTGGGAAGGTGTGTCACAAGACAGGGGACTCAGATGACGTGACTCTGGGGTGTTCGGGAAGAAAGCAGCTTGCTGGGAGCCCCACACGGGCTGGCCGGCTGGGCTGATAGCGTCGGAGCCTCCGCGGGTGAGCGGCAGTCACGCGTGGTCAGGGCCCAGTCTGCTCTCGGAAAGTTCCGAGGCCAGCATGTGTGTCCCCTGCCCTGGAAGGATGGCCAGGACTCTGCTTGGCTTCAGGGCTCAGAAGGGAGGAGGCCTTTTGTGGGGGTGGAGTTTGTGACTGTTTGGGGAGCAGGCACCAGGCATCCCTGAGTTCTGTTACTGTGATTTCATATGTGCCTCGTGTATGAAAATGCATGCAGTGTAAAGCTTCCACTTCACAAATAGAATGAAAGCCTACATGAGGACTTGACCCCTTCACGGAATGGTATGAAGTCTGGGTCCTCTTGAGACGCAGGGCTTCCTGCGAAGGGGCTGGGCACGGTTGCCTGCCGTCTGCATGGACGGCGGGCACTTCGTGGAGCGTGTGTGAGTGCCGTTCGGTTGGCCTCATTCCACAAAGAGTCGCCCGCAGAGCCGGGATGACCCCAGAAAGTCAGGACATGCTGTGACCACCCCTCTGTTCTTCTGCCCCTTAGGTCCTGATTGCTTGGCGGGAGGCGGCATCAGTGCAGCTGTACTACCGACAGCAGGAGGACGGGGCCATCAGGGAGGCGCAGATGGTGCTGAAGAGGGGTAAGCGGGGCCCCAGCAGCTGCAGGCAGGCCTGTGGAGGACACAGCTCTTGTCCTGCTCCCAAGGTGCTTCCCTCAGTCTCTGTCTCCTTCTCATGTGTACTAGTTTCCTGTGGCTGAGGTAACCAAGGACCATGGACTCTAAAACAGCAGAAAATTGTTCTCTGAGTCCAAACTCAAGGTGTTGGCAGAGCCATGCTCCCTCCGAGGGCTCTAGGGGAGGCCACTTCCCTGCCTCGTCCGGCTTCTGGTGGCTCCCGGCAGCCCTCGCTGTTCCTCGGGTTGTAGACGTGTGACTCCAGCCTCGGCTGTGTCGTCACGTGGCTGTGTATCTGTGTCTCTTCTTAGAAGGACACCAGTCATATAGGATTAAGGGCCCACCCCACTCCAGATGTCTGACACTGCACTGACCTTCTTACCAAGTAACAGCAGCTCTGAGGTTCCGGGATGGACGTGAACTTGGGAGGGAGTAACTCTTCCGTCCGTACACCTTCGCATTCTCTTCCCACCTCGTTGCCAACCAGTTTATATTAAGATGAAAGGCTGAAGCTCGAGATCTACAGAGGAATAAAGATGGGGAGCTGGAACGGGGGACATGGAGGTGTTTGGGGTGGGACAGTTTGGTGGGAAAGTCCTTCCAGTGGCTGCTGCCTGTCACGTCAGCCCCATGGTGTCAGAGTCCCACTTCCTTGTCTGTTTAGGGAGCAGGGAGCAGGGACTTGCCCAGTTGGCCCGAGGTAGTCCCGTGACCTGCTGTACAGACAGCCTGGGAGACGGTCTGGATGGAGCCTCTGCTTGAGAGTCATTGGGAACCAGAGGCCCTTGGCCCTGTGGCGGGGAGTCTGATGTTCTGAGGAGAGAGCTCCTAGTGAGAATAAATGAAGAAACAAGTGGAAATGGTTTAAATCAGGCCATAGAGAAAACGGATCAAGTTGTTAAATTGGCTTAATAGCATTTGTTCCAGGACACAAGCTAATCCACTTAGGTTCTGACGAGTTCCCGTGTGGATGAACACAGACCCTGCCGCCCGCTGAGTGGAATCCTGGTGTCCAGAACCCCACACCTGCTCCGCCCTCAGCATGCTAGGCCGCCCCTCACCCCAGAAACCAGGGCTGTGTTTCTAGTCATTCCTAGGAAGGATGCCGAGGGGCTCAGCCCAGCCCTGGTCTCTGCCTGGACAGAGCTTTGGCACCGGCGCGGCACGGGCCTTCCAGTTTGGATCAGGTGGCCGCGGTGGGGAGGTGACAGGCGCAGGATGCAGCTTTCCTTAGAAGGGGTGGTGGCACGTGGCTGGCTCTGGGCTCTCTGTGTCCATCAGGGCTGGTATGGAGGACTGGGGAGACCGTGTGACAAGACGCCGTATTCTTAGCACACGGTAGATGTAAAGTCCATACCTGTGGGACCGTGTCTTGGCTTAATTAAGGTCTACGAGTGTCAGGCACACCTTGGTGGTCCAGGGCTGGGCTGGGTGCTGCAGGAGGACGGAGCGAGGAGTCACGGACACTCACGCTGACCGGTGCTTGAGAGGAGTGGCTGTGCGACCTTGGGCATGGCCTCCTCTCAGGCTTCGTGCCTCTTTCTGTGAAGGGGGATAATAGTACCCGCCTCTGGAATTGGTCATGAGCGTCCCTTGAGGCTAACGTGTCCACACGGAAAGCAGGACCCAGGAAAGAGCGGCACTTAGTGTAGCGCTAACGCCTCTAGGCTTGTGCAGGCGGCCTTCCCTGCCCCCTCCGGCAGGTCCTGGGGGACACTCCCTCTTGGCCTCTGTGCCTTGGGGTCAGCCCTCTTCTGTTTCTAAAAGAAACTTCTCTTGGGACTGAAGAAAAGGAAAAAAATCCAAAAGGAAAAAAGTTGGCAGAAGAGAGTCTTGCTCCCTTGAGAGAGAATCAGGTGACACAGACACGACAGGGTGTGGCCCCCGCCTGCCTGGCCGTCAGAGGACACGGCCAGCAGCCGCTTTGCTACTCCCTGGCCCGTCTCGGCCTGCCTGGGCCTCTGAGCCTCATTTTCCTCCCTGGGAAAATGGGGCTGCTGCCCCCCCCATGCCCTCAGACCCTGCGTCTTCTCGTTCGTGTGCCCAGCGGTATCTTGTGGGCGGCTCCACGAAGGCCCTGGCACACCTGTGGTCGCTGTGCACAGGCTTACGGCTGGGGGTGGAGGGGCGCCTTGGAGGGCCCAGCAGTAAACAGCATATCTGGTTCTGGTCAGGGTGTGCATAGTTGCTGACGGGGCCAGAGCCATCCTCACAGAATGGCCACCGTCCACGTGGGGTGGTCTCACTGAGTTTGGACTGACACCCCAGTTCTGTCCCCACAGCCTGCTCCATCCTCTGAGCTTTCACCGTCACACAGGCGTCCATATGCATCCTCCCAAAGAGCAAACTGACCCCCATCTGCCTTAGGCTGTCTCAGGACCTGGTTTTGGCGCTGGAGGGACCGCAGCCGCAGCACTGCCCAGCAGAGGGTCCAGATGCAGAGGGTGGCACAGCATTACCACCGGCAGCTGCTGCTGCAGGCCGTGGCCCGCTGGAAGGCGCACCACCTGGGCTGCGTCAGGAAGAGGGTGAGGCGGACGGCAACTCCCCGAGTTCCCTTGTGTGGTGGGGTGTCTGGGCCAGGAGACCGTGTGCCAGAGAGGAAAGGTCTTTCCTGAAGCACTTACGGCGGCCAGTGTGGATGCTGGGTGGTCGGGGCCCTGCGGGCGCAGGGCTGCCTTTCCGGGTGTTCAGTGAAGGCTGGGGAGGCCAGCCTCCCGGGTGGAAGATGGCTCAGCAGGGAACCTGGTTCATTGTGGGCCGTGCCTGTCAGAGTTGGGCGACCTACGGAGGCATCTGGACACCGCTGTCTAGTGCAGGAGGCCTATGGCTTCATCCAGGACGACTCTTGGTGGTGGAAGGTCGGTTCACTTGGCCCGGAGCCCGTGCTGCCCCCAGGGGCTCCGGGCGTGGGCACCTGGCTGCACCGGGCACACAGCGCCCTGTGCGCTCTCTCCTCAGCTCCTGCAGAGACAGGCTGCCCGACTCCTGGCCCAGACACTTAGCCGGACCTGCTTCCAGCAGTGGAGACAGCAGGTAGGAGCCGTGGAGAGGCCGCTTCTCCCCTCCACTCCTCCCGCTGCCTCCTGAGCCCGCCTCTAGTTCATCATTTCTCACATCACCCTCTTCTCAGGGCCCCCCCACCCGCAGTCACTTCCCAGCACCGCCAGCTTCCTTCACTTGGAGCCTGTTTAAGGCCAGGTCGCTTCAGGGCCATGTTTCTACAGTGTCACGTTGAAAATGTGTCAGGGTGATATCCAAAAATTAACAGAAAATGCATTTGAGGTCTTTGTCAAGATCTTGATAAAACACCCGGCGGGGCTGCGGCCTGCCCAGCGGCCCTCACGGCTGCGTCCCTCTTGCCCTCAGGCCCGCAGTGCGAACCATCCCAGCTTTTCTCCCCAGAGGCCGGCGCGCTGCCCCACTGCTCCCGACCCCCGAGCTCCTGGTGTGTGTTCTTGCCAAAGGAACTTCCTTGACCCCCCACCTCAGGGCAGGCAGGGCTGGGCCTTGCTGGTGGAGGGGGCAGTGCCCGACTAGAGAGGGTCTGAGAGTGACCGGGGCCACGGGGTCAGGGCGGTCTCCCTGCAGGGGATATGTCCTTTCTGGCCTGCAGCTGGCGGACAGGAGGCGGGAGCGGCAGGGCACGGCACGGGCCCTGTGGTTCTGGGCCTTCTCACTACAGGCAAAGGTAGGGGCTCCCTGTCTCGGGAGGGGAGCGTGCCCTGTGGCGGGCGTCTGAGCAGGAGGGCGGGGCCTCACTTCCACTTCTCCGTGGAGGCATGGGCCGCCTGGCTGGGCTTTGTGCTGGAGACAAGGAGAAAGAAGGCGCGGCAGGAGCGGGCGGTGCAGGCCTACCACCAGCAGCTCCTCCAGGAGGGCGTCACGCGCCTCCTGCGCTTCGCGGCGGGCATGAAGGCCTTCCGGCAGCAGCTGCACGCCCGGCAGCAGGTGCAGGTGGGCCAGGGCCTCCCACCCTCCGTGGGGAGCGGGCGGGCACAGCATGACCTGACCAGAGGCCGGTTGCAGGCGGCCCACAGTCTCCACCGTGTGGTCCGGCGCTGCGCCACGCTCTGGAAAGAGAAGGCACTGGGCCCTGGCAGGGAGCCTCCGCCCCCCACGTCCGCTGTGTCCAGCAGGAGAGTGACGTTTGAGGGTCCCCTTCCCAGCCGAGTCGCTGCTGGGGCTGGTGATGCCTCCCTGGAGACCAGGAGGCCACCAGCTCCTCGTGGGCTTCGGGGTGCTCTGGACAGCCTGGCGTCGGCCGCCGGGGACCCCCACATCCTGGAGCTGTGAGTAGCCCGTCCCTCACCTCTTCCTCCTTGCTTTCACTTGGGGCAAAGCTTGGACGGGACAGGAAGGTCCGTGGGCCCCAAGGGTCATGGCTGAGCCACTTGGAACCCTCTGTGCAGCAGGCTCCCCTGGTTCTCCAGCCCTAACCGGAGGGACCACAGTCTCTGTTCCTCCCGAGTGGGGGAGAGAACGTGCAGTTCCTTAGCAAAGGAATGGGCCGCTGGGCAGTCCCCACCTTTCCCGTGACAGCCAGGAAACAGGTTCCCTCTTGGAAACCCCACTTTTTTGTGACCGGGCCCCTCCCCATCCCCGCTGGCTGTGCTGCTGCAGCTGACGAAGGCCCGACCTCCCAGCCCGCTCCAGCCTCGTCGCCTGGGTCAAGTGAGCCAGTGTGGGTGGTGCACCCGTCAGCAGCGGCCTCACTGGCATTACTAGAAGTTCAGTTAGGGCGCCTGGGGCAGACCCTCTCCTCCTCTGGCCTTCAGTCTCCCTGTGAGATGGGAGGAGTCAGACTGGATGACCCCTCCCCACAGAGGTCTCAGGCTCCGGGCAGTCTGGAGGAACAGCCTGTGTTTCTTCCCAGTAGCGCTGCCTGCTGGGCAAGGAAGCAGCCGCGACGCCCAAGCTTCCTGCTGGAACCCCTGCAGAGCCAGACGCCCCTGGGGTGTGGCACCCTGGGGGGGCAGGGGTAAGTGGTGTGGTTTTGGGGCCTTTTCCTTCCTGCTCCTCAGGAAGGTACCACGCCTGACCAGCTCCTGCCTTTCCTCCGCTCAGGCCTGAGGCACTGTGGGAGCCTGGGCCAGGCGAGGTCCTGCCAGTAGGCCCTGCCCTGATGACACCCTTCCTGGCAAAGGCCCGGACAGCACTGGACCCAAGCAGCCCACTGCCAAGCGCTGCTGGCCTGAAGCCGCCACCCACAGGCCCAGAGCTGCTGCCCCCTTCCTCCTTCAGGCCGCATGGGCCAGAAGCAGCTGCCCGGGTAAGTCCTCCAGTGCACCTGGGGCCTCGTTCTTTGGTCTGGTCTTCATGCTGGTGCTATTTTTTTGTGTGCTTGGTGCTGTAGCCACAGCTGTACTCGTTGCTTCAGGAAGATGCAGGGAGGCCACTCATTCATTCACAGGGTGCAGGGGCCACCACCCTAGGGACACAGCAGGGAACAGCCCCCAAAGGCCCTTCCCTGCTCGGGACGCCCATGTGTGGTGGAGACAAAAAACCCCACATGCAGACACATGAAGAGACTGCGGCTCACAGAGGGTCCTGCAGGCCCTGGTGAGCAGTCTGGCCGTTGTGGAGGACGGCTGGCTGCTGTGCTCGGGTCCAGCAGAAGGCTGGCGGCCAGGACTGGGCGGATGGCTGTGGGGGTCGTGGGAGGCACACGAGGTGGGGCTTGCTCAGAGTTGGGTAAGAGTAAAAGAAGGAATTCAGGGTGGCTCCTGGGTTTCCGGCCCAAATACCTCAGGGTATAGTGATTTCTTTTACTGTGAGAGGGAAGACAGGACCAGGAGGGGGGGGGGAACCCACCAGGTAAAGCATGAAGCGTGTGTCTTGAACCTGCCAGATCTGAGGTAACCTAACAGATTTAGCCTGGCCTTTAGGGACAAGGTCAGGGCTGGAGATCAAAGTTGACAGTTTGCAGCACAAGCTGAAGGTAACCCCAAGAACTGATGGAGTCACAGGGAGGAGGGGGGCCGAGACTGAGGCCTGTGACGTAGGAGTCTGGGCAGGAAGGTGTGAGGACGCACAAGTGTGCAATGGGCTTGGGGCCCCAAAGGCCCCCTGGTGCCTGAAGAGCTGTGACCTAAGTGGGGGTGGAGGGAGGGTGGGGGAGGGGAGAGTGTCCATTGTTACCAGGAGGGAAGGGAAGAGGGTCATAGCTGTGGCTGGACATGAACAAGTTGCCTCACTGAAATGCAAGGTCATAGCTGGAGTGGGAGGAAAGGTCAGTAAGACTGGAAACAGCTGCTTGGGTGGTCGTGGGACTACATCACAGGTGCTGAAGGAATGAGCAGGGCCAGGTGAGCTGGCTGGGACAGGTGCAGGTGCGGGGAACCCCAGCTCCCCGCCTTCCTCCTGCTTCCCTGCTCAGTGTTCATTCTTCCCTTACAGGCGTCAGCCCAGCCAATGACCCCTGGACTTTCATCCCAGGTCCCTTCATCCCTGGCCAGTGTCCCCAAACCCTGTCTGCTCCTTCCTGGGGACTTCACAGGCAGCAGGCCTGGGCCTGGCTCTGACACTGCAGGTGTGTACCTGGGGCCTATCAGTGCCTCGAGTGCACGAGTCACTCCTGGCACGTGGGACCCCTGGGTTCAGCCTGGGCCTGGACAGGATGGTCAAGATCAAGCTTATTCTCCTGTCGCCACTGACCACACCGACCTGGAAGCCGAGCTTGAGGGCATCCAGCAGCAACTGCAGGACTACCAGACCACGAAGCAGAACCTCAGGTGAGACTCAGAAACACACCTGCCACCCGGCCATGGGGAACAGGGGGACCCAGTGATGGCCCCCGCACGCAGGTGGCACCTCTCCCTGTCAGTCCTGCTCAGGAAGGCCCAGGTTGGCCTTACCTTCAAGAAAAGCTGAGCAAAGCCTTACACCTACCTGTGTCTGTGGAAGCCAGTGGCCCACCTGGCGAGTATGACAGACTCAGGATGAAGCAGTGAGCCGCCCTGCTTTGTGTGGGTCCACAGCCCACGTCCCCCACACCTGGGACCCTCAGCAGCCTTGATCAGAGGGAAGCAGGCGGGTCCCATTCGGCCAGCTCTGTGCAGGGAAGAGGACAGGGAGGGAACGGAGGAACAGGACCCCTTCTCCCTCCACCCACACCAGAAGCAGCTGCTGCGCTTGTCTCCTAGCCGCAGGCTCTGCCTGGAGCCCAGCCAGGCAGCAGGTGCGTTTGTCCCTCAGGTCCTGCCAGCGGCAAGCAAGCA
The DNA here is from genome assembly GCF_030028045.1 of Hippopotamus amphibius kiboko. Lineage (NCBI taxonomy): Eukaryota > Metazoa > Chordata > Mammalia > Artiodactyla > Hippopotamidae > Hippopotamus > Hippopotamus amphibius. Next base: position 3,318,447 of record NC_080193.1, on the reverse strand, counting down.
GCCTGCGGCGGTGGCTGGAGCTGAGCCAGGAGGAGCCCAGGCGGGAGGACCAGGAAGCAGAGCGGCAGGTTCAGGAAGAGCTGCAGGAGGTACGACCTCTAGGGGCCCTGGGACGGGTCCCTGGCTGGGCTTCCTCTCACCCTGACCCCCAACCCCCCCAGGTGGAAGCACAGATCCAGCAGCTGGCCTCCAAGCTGCAGGCCCGGCGCCAGCCCATCCGCGCCTGCATCGCCCGCATCCAGGCCCTGCGGCAGGCTCTGTGCTAGTCACCACCCCATGTCCAGGAACAGGATGCAAAGCTGCAATGAGTTTTTTTTTTTTTTAATTTCAAAACGTTGCAATTAAATGAATCACTGTTCAGAAGTCTCCCACTTTTCATACAAAAATACTGTGCTACTGATACAGTTGAAAAAGTTCAAATGGCTTCTCCTGCAGGAGAAATTCACAGCATCCCCAGGAAACATGAAACCTGGCCCTGTCCCCACCATCAGTGGCTCCCCAAGGCCTGCGTACCTGTTACCTGGGGACAGGTTTTCTAGGCACTGACATTTCCCCCCTCCCCCACACATCAAATATACCACCAAGGTTCCTCCGCCTCCAACATAAGCCCCTGATCAATAGCAGCAACTTTTCTGTACTTTATGTAGGTCTGGATATGGGGAGGGGACCCAAGCTCTCCCTTGGCCCCAGCAGCTGCCTGCCCTGTCTGCTTTGGACACCACTGAGGGGGGGTTATAATGGGGTCTGCCTACTGGAAAGAGGACCTACCAGCTCCAGAAGGTCACTCATCAGGGCCTGCAAAGCACCAAGCCATTACTGGCCACCCTTGGAAGTCACTGGCAGAGTCGGGGGTAACGCGTTCAGCCACAAGTGCAAAAAGAAGCCAGCTTTTCCCAACAAGCAGGGTGGGGCGAATTTGGGAACAGAGAGCAGTTGCATTGAAGGCCCTGGTCTGGGGCCCACAGTCAGTGCCAGGAGGCACCTCACCCCGTGCAAGGAGGCCACAAAGCAGTGACAGGAGGAGCAGCGAGAAGGTACCTTAACTACCACTTACCATCTTAGAACGGAAATCAGACCAACTGAACGCTCGGCCAGGAGGTGCAGGGTCTCCAGTTTATACAACACATTAAAAAATCTCCAAGAGGGAATCAATCGTCTTGGCCTGTACTTTCTCTTCGGGTGGGAAAGGGGATGACAGGGGCTCTGACAACCCTGTCTGCACCCCGGACGGCAGGGACAGAAGTCTCCCAGGTCCTGCCTGGTCAGACCTGACAGCCCCCTCCCTAGACAGCCTCAGAGGTTCCCCTTGAAAAGACCCTCACGTTTCTCTGGAAAAGGTCCCTCAGCAGCCGCAGCCACGAAAGAAGCTCTACAGGGAGCCCAGAGCTTCCCCGAATCGGATTTTCTGTCCCGCTTTCAGCTTGAAGTTGAAGTCCTTGGGGGCCTCGAAGATGAGCACGATGGTGGAGCCCAGGTTGAACTCCCCCAGGTGCTCGCCCTTGCGCATGGCGATGCCCTCCTTGTTGGTGTGCGTCACAAAGCTGAAGTCATTGTAGGAACCCTTGCTGTACCGGGGGCTGTTTGTGTGCAGGTCCTGGGGGAGGCGAGGGAAGAGCGTGTGGACCCTGAACACACCCCTGCTGCTGTCCCAAACCCTGTCCCCCACCCTGCTCGGAAAGGGAGGCCGTGGGCCAGGTCTAATCCGATAGCCCCTGACCAGCTGTGAACTGGGGCCAGAGGGACATGGAGGATTCAGACCCAACGGTTCACTGGCACAAACGGTGCCACAACACCAGCACCCAGGGGCTGAGGGACAAACTGACACTGAGAAGGGAAGGCCTGCGGGCAGGGTGGGCGCTGGCACCCCTCACACACACAACCTCCCTGCTTGGCGTTTTGCTTCTGCCAGAAACCCAAGGGGAGCTTGGGTGGGGCGTGCTGATGGAGGCCAGTTCCCTCCCTCTCCAGCCACCTCTAGGCAGGGGTGGGCGGGGACAACAGAGCAGGAGCCCCGGGCCGCTGCCCTGCACGGCCAGGCCTGGTGGGGGATGTGCCCTCCTAGAAATCACCGTCCCGACAGAACTGGCTACACAGGAGACGGTGCAGGGAACCCGGGTGGCCCAGCCCTCGGACGTCAGCAGGACCTGGGCTCTGCTTACCCGGTCGAAGTAGATGCGGATGGAGCCCACGTTGGTGGCCCCCACAGCTGTCAGTGAGAAGAAGCCATGTTTCCAGTCCCCAGTCAGGACCACACGCTCATTGTGGCAGAAAAGCTCTTTGATCCAGCGGGCCATGCCAGGGTTCACCGACATCAGGGAGCCTACGGGGACAGTGACGCTGCTACTCCCTGCCCGGCAGGAGGAAGAAAGCCTCCCAGAGCCTAGTGTGTCTACTCTGGGGGGCCCCAAGACCCAGTGTACCCCCATGTCATTCCAAATGCAAAGCAGGCGGGCCCCCAGCCTGCCCCTGCCGCCCACACCCAGCAGTCGCTTCCCAGCTTTGAAGCCTGTATCCCCTGACACCAAGAAGCTGAGGACCTCTGTCCAAGGCCCCCAGGCACAGCTGCCGCCCACCTACTGACCCTGACCTACCCGGGAAATGGCGCCGGTGGGAGACAGTCCAGTCAGTGGGGGAGTGGAAGCAGTGATAGTCCCCCGGGGCCAAGTAGATGACACAGTGGTAGAGCTCGTTCCCTTCTCGGGTGACCAGCTGGCTCCTGAAGGAGCCGCAGGAGGTGGCTGTGGGGCAGACACGAGGCCAGGCACTCAGACAAGTACTTGACGCTGCTCAGCACAGAGCCCACGTGCAGTCTGGACACCAGCTCCAGGGAGGCCTGCAGCTGCAGGCAGAGTGACTCCTGGTCCACAGGCCTCTGTCCCTGACCCACTGCCACCCTCCTGACGTCCAGCACAGCCACACCACAGCAGGGCTGCCAGCCACGACCGGGTCAGGACCCACCTGGTGGGAAGGGCAGGTCCTCCGCGGGGGTACGAGGGCCCAGGAACGACTCCAGCGAGTAGGTGACCCCCTTCACCTGCTCTACCTCGCAGTTCTTCACCTGCCCAAAGCTGAGGATCTTCCCATCTGATGGGCTGATCTGGAAGGGCCAGGAAGGGCTCGCTGTGGGGGAGGGGAGGAGTGGAGGGCAGGGCCACCTCCTCCCTGGGTTTCCGCCTGGGAGGAGCGCCCCCCCCCCCCCCCCACCCCACTCCTAAAGGCACAGGCAAGAACCGCCTGTCCTCACCACGCTGTGCAGGCCACACACAGGCCGGGCCTGTGGCTTCAGCTTGCGCCGGAAGAACTCGCTGAGGTTGCGGTAATGATGTAGGTCCTCCACGGCGGCCTCCTTCATGTTCACCCCAAACGTCCAGATGTACAGGCTGTAGACGGGCCTGCGCAGCCAGTGTGGCAGCTCCACTTGGTTGAGGCGGCCCCAGGCCCGCGACAGCAAGCGTGTCGGCACCGACTTGTAGAGGGCCACCTGCAGGCCCCAGGTGGGCAGGTGAGTCAGCCACACTGTGTGCTCACCCCCCAGCCCCCCTCCTCCCCAGGCCTGAGCAGCTTGTCCCCACGAGGGCGTTGTGACATGGTTGTTTCTCACCAGGTACCAGACTGAGCTCCCAAATCTCTTCCACACAGTACCAGCTGGGCCCGTGACACAGTGACTTACAGCTCAGGTGTCAGCCATTTCCTGCAGAGTTCCCACAGCGGCTGCCACAGTCCCTCCCCAGTTCCCGGCGAGACTGGCCAGCACAGCCTCACTTGGGGGAGGGGCATGCACGGATCTGATCTGGTCACACAGGCTGCGGTGAGTGGTGCTGCCCGAGTCCCAGATCAGCAGAGAAGGGAGCAGCCTCCGGTGCACAGGCAAGTTCACAGCCCAAAGCACATGTGTTTGTCCCCCACTGAGATCGGAGACTCTCGTGCAGACTCACTAAGCACTGACACCCACACTCTGAGGGCCTGGACACGCCCACTGAGCCCACCTGTCCCCACAGGCCTGGCCAGTCCACACAGCTGTCCCCACCTGGAGCTCCTCCAGGAGGCAGAGGGGACTCAGCCCCTGAGTCAGACTCTCCAGCCAAACTCAGGGCCACACGACCCAGAAGGGGCAGCCTCTTAAACCTCAGGGGCCTCTGCCATAGTGAGACCTGCTTCTAATCGGTGGCTGCTACTTGCTGAACACAACCAAGACACCAAGTCCCCAAAGCGTAAAAGCAATTCCATCCCAACGTTAAACACCTTTAAAGAGGCAGTAAGCTAGTGGTTCCCAGGCACTCTCAGCTAATGCCCACCTGCAGGGGCGGCCCAGGGCTGCCCTATGACCCCAGGCCTAATGCCCAGGACCTGATGCCTGAGCTTTCAAACCCTGGCAATGCCCGCCTGGGCTGTCCAAAAGCCCGGGAGCCGTTTCCTCCTCGGGGCCAGCTTGCCCAAGACAGTCAGCTGCAGCCAGGCTGCTCCCTCACCCAGCCCTGCCTGGGGCTCCTGGGTCCTCAAAGGCATCCTCACCCAAAGGGGCCCACACAGGCTCCAGCCTCCCTGAACCACCCTCTGGTGTCCAGAAATTAATTTGGATTCTTCCCAAAATCACCTGTAAGCTCTTTTCTGCCTGAACACAGGAGATCAGACAGACACCATTTTCTGAATGCCCAATGTGGGTTCTTTCCAAAAGCAGAGTCCCCATATGGCAGAAATGCAGGCAGAGAGAGCAGGCAGTAGACAGTGGGCCATTACAGTCACCTGTCTACAGCCCACATGGCCACCAACCAGCCCACCCTCTCTGCCAACTCGCCTTTGAACATGACCCTGCCGGGGGGCTGAGCCCCCACACCACCACCTCTGCTCGGACAAATGTCTCCTTCTCGGTCTCCTAGGCCCCAACCTCCGGCCTGCCTGCGGGGAGGCCAGGCCAGCAGCCTCTGCACACTTACCCTGCTCACAGGCCTCCATCCCACCCGGCTGAGCGGCCTGAGGGCGCCGAGGGGCAGGAGGTAGTAGAGGACCGTCAGGGGCCAGGAGCGCAGTTTCAGGGCGGGTTTGGACATGCAGCTCAGCTGTCCCAGCCTCCGCCTCAGAGCCAGCTGGGGGAAGTGCAACCTGCAGGGCACATGTCCGCACACAGCCAGGGTCAGTGGAGGACTGGGATGGAGGTGGGGGGGCCCATCGCACCCTCAGCAACCTTGCCTCTAGATGGAGTCAGGTGGCACCAACCAGACTCCTTCATCCCAGCCCCACTCTGAGTCAGGGGCTTGGCTGCCTCTGGTCAGGGGACTCACTTCCCAGTCTCTCCACCTGCCTGTCAGCTGAGACACAGAGTGAGGCACCTCTAAGAGAGTAGCTTCTGAACATGGCGGTGGCCCCAGGGAGGACCTTGGGGCTGAGCACGCTGGGAAGATGGTGCGGAGCCCACCTCGCGGCCCCCTACTCGCCCAGGGTCAGCTCTGCCCACACAGGCTCTGAGGAGAGCTAGTCTGATCCCCCTGAGCCCCTGGCAGCGCAGGATCTGGGAAATCTTTTCATGGCTTCAGGCCTCTTATTCCCTCCTCTGATAAATTAAGGGATTGGACCTGACAAGGTCACAAAGGAACACACACACACATAAACATGCACAAGCACGCGTGTGCGTGTACACACACCCCTCACCGCTACTGCTCCATCTATCCCCGTGGTCTTTCTGCATCAGGTCAGGTTCTCCAAAACAATCCAGAGGTTGGCAGGGATAATCTCCCCACCAACCCTCAGCCCACCTCCCAGGTCTGCTGAGGCCACACACATCTGACCCAGGCCCCTCCTTCCAGAAAAGGCAGCTGGGCCTCCCCCAGACCCCACCAGCCCAAAGCGGGTGCATTCAGCACAGCCTCAGCCTCAGGGGAGCCAGAGTCGGGAGTGCGCCTTTCCACCCGAACCCTGGCCTCCTGAGGCATGACATGGAGGCCCCAGTCGCCTTGCCGCATGCCTAGGACCTAGAAAGTGCTCCTGAGGCCCCAGTGTGGCCATCAGGAGACCTCACTGCCACCCACTCTGAGAATGTCCCCAGGGCCTTGGTCTCCTCATCTACAAAAACACTGCGTTCAACTGGAGAATAAGGCTCCCGTCTGTGCCTGTGCACTCTCAGAGTAGCTCTGTCCTCTGCCCCCAGTTGCTCAACAAACTGAGAAACAAAGAGGCACCTCAACTGATACACAAAGCAGAAAAAATGGATAACTGAGCCGAAGGCCAGGCCCTGCAGCTCAATGGTGGCCCCGGAAGGCGCGGCTTCTCCACTGCTCACCAGAGCCCCCCGTGTCCATTCTCCCACCCCCTCGGGTTTTCAGGTTTTAAAAAGGTCCAGGAAGTGGGTAGGGGACAAGCAATGCCGGACACATCACTGTTCTCCACTGGGCTCCCCCCACCCACCTCGCTCTCTGCAGAAGCGCGGGGACCAATCCCGGAGGAGCTGCGCCGGGAAGGGGGCGGGGGCGCAGCACAGACACTGGGCCACAAGCCCGCCGGCCCCCCAGTACCTGAAGCGGGCTCTCCGACTCAGGCCCCCTGGGCCGGACCCCTCCAGCCGCGGGGGCTGGTCCCCCAGCCCCCTGCCGCTGCCTCCACCGCGGGGCCGCGGGACGTGAACTCTGACCTTCCGGAGGTCGAGGCGGGGCGCGGCCGGGTTAGGACGCGGCCGTGGCCCGCAGCATCTCACCATTTCGCCGCGCGGAGCTCCGGTCCTCGCCGCGCCTCTGACTGACACATGGTGGGCGGCGCAGGGAGGCGGCGTCAGGCTCGCTCCCTTTGTCTCTCCTCCTTCCTCCCTTCCCCCTGAGCTCCTGCGCTGTCACCGCTCCTCGGCCCCTGGCGACGGCGGTCGGGGGGCCGCTCCCCGGCTGGGTCCGGTCCAACAGCTCAGGGGCGCAGGTGAGAGATCGGGGCTGTTGCAGAGACAGGCGCCGGTCACACACCTGCTCTGCCCGCGCAGCGGCCCCGCCCTCGGCCCGTTCCGTCCCCGGCCTGGCCGCCTGCCGGCTCCCGGCGTCTGCAACCCAGGAGCACAGCGGGAACCTGAGCCCCGAGCTCCAGGCAGGCGCCCAGCGTCATGCTGTCTGCGGCACGGGCGGCCCCCCTCGCCGGGACCTGACCCACTTTCCTTTCAGGTGACAAAGGAGCATCTGAGAGATGAGGGCGCGGGGAAGGCGGGAGAGGCGCGGCGCTGAGACCCCCGCGTCTGGCCTGCTCTGGCTTTCCCCCCCTCCCCGCTCGGGGGCCCGACACCTGCCTCCTCTGAAGAAGGGCACCAGGGCGACCTCAGGGAAACCGGCCGCCCTGCCTTCCTGTCTCTGGGGGGGGGAGCAGCACTGTGGTCCGCGGCCTCCGCAGATAACGGGCGGGGGGGGGGGGCGCAAACATTCCGCAGCCCCGGAGTCCCGGCCCCGCCCAGCGTGGCCCCCAACGGACGCGCCTGGCGTCGTCTCTAGATGAAGACACGCGGGGTCCCGCACCCGTTCTGAAGGCAGAGAGCTGACCCGGCTCAGGCCTCGCGCTGGGACAAAGCAAGAGGCCCCAATTCGGACATGGCTCGACCGGCACAGGCTGAACGTCTGATGCCCTGGGCAGACCCACCTCCGCCAAGAAGGAGAAAACGCCAGCCCCGCAACTGCAGGACCCCCGGTGTGCGTGGCCGCAGGGCCGGATGAGGCCGACTAAGCTTTGGAGGACAGCATGGATTTCCACCCCTGCGGAGGCCTGCCCCACCTCGGACCAGGACCCCTCTGCTAGTTCCTCTCCCCAGGCCACCCGCCTCGCTAACCGGCCGCTGAATGGCAGGAGGACGCCCACCCAGGCCTCCTCCTGCCCGAGACCCCACGGACACTCTGGCTTTTGCCTGGCCAGGCTCAGCTGAGGTCCCGCTACCTCCCTTCCTACCGCCCACCTGCGGAGCACAGCCCCTCCCCGCCCTCGGGCCCCAAACTCGCCTCCGGCTGGCTCCCCAGGAAACAGGCCCAGCGGGGTGATGGGCATTCAGGGTTGAGCCTGGAGCTAGGCTCCAGGACAAGCCTCTCTCCCCGACTCTAGAAAGCTCAGGCTGCACACACACGTGGGATTCGCAAAGGGAGCTAGGCCTCTCCTGCCAGTTTTCCTTGGTGGGACGTTGACCGCTGCAACATGTTGTCAGAAAGGCACGTTCAGGAGCCCACAGACAAACCCCACCTCGGCCCCAAATCTCAGATCTTCAAAGCAGATCCAGCGTGTGCCTTTGCATTGCATTCTCCCCCAGGGCCTCCAGGCCAGGGGCCTGGCAGGGCCAGACAGCCCACTAGGGCAGTGGAGGGAGCTCAGAAACTGCCCTGAGGAGCTGGGTAAGAGGTCTTCACGCCTCAGTCCTGTCTCAGTCACTACTCTACCTCCTCTTCTAAAACGGGACACTGAGACCAGGGTCAGGTATTTTTTAAATCACCTTGGTGTGCCCCCAAAGGCCCCCAGGAAGCAGACATGAATTCAGCTGTCCCCCAGGAAATGGGCCAACACCCTCTGACCAGCTCAGCACCACAGGACCGAGGGAAGGGGGTCCCTAGAGGTCACCCATTCTCACTTCCCAAGAGCAGAGGCACTTCCCCAGCCAACAACGCTCCCAGCATCGCCATCTCAGAGCCCCATTAGCCCTCTGCACATACAATGCCTTTTGGAGGCCAAGCTAGAGCTTTCTCCCTGTCTGGTTCCCTGAGTGCAACTTGGGGGCCTGAATGAGGAGCTTGCAAGGACAGTACACTGAAGCAGAGAAGTACAGACATCTTCCCTTTCTCCCACGAGTCTCAAGGGCACTTTATGGAGGTGAATTTGGGGCTGTGACCAGTAGGACTTTAAAGTTGTTAAGTGGCCTAAGGGTTAGCCATGTGGAACATGAGAACACAGAGTGGCTTTCTTTGGTGGGGGACAAGGACACTATGGTTACTGCGATCCTGGATGCCCTCCCCCCACCTAGCCCTGAGAACTGGGAGAGGCCTTGCAAATCACAGGTGCTCTCTGAGTCTCAGTTTCCTCATCTGGAAATGGGAAGGGTTCTTCCGTCCACTCACCCGCTTTGAGGCTCGGATCACAGCTGTGACCAAGGCCCAGAACAACTCTGCTCAGAAACCCCTTGCCTCTCTTCCACCCAAGAGCTTAGCGCAGGCTCACCCCCCAAACCTGGCTCCTGATGCCTCCCTCCCCTTCATTTCCAAACCCACGCTCTGCGAGGACAGAAGTTTGCTACCACTGGGAAGATGGAAGGTACTGGGCGAAGGAGGCAGTTCTCACAGAGGTGCCCAAACCACAGGGGTAGCGATGATGTGAGCAGGAAGTTCAATAAGACCATGTTGGGGGAGCTCACCTGTGTCAGGACATGCTGTTCTGGGGGTTCACACCCCAGAGGTGCCACAACGTCCCTGCCCACCCTTTACTGACCACAATGAAGGCCTTGCAGCCCTGCACATGTCTAGCCCAAGAGAGCCCGAGGATGTGCTCCTGCTCCCTGAGTGGAAAGCTCACTGGGTGCCAGCTACCTAGCCTGAAGCCTCAGCAGAAACCTCCAGTGCCCCCAAATCATGTGTCCCCAGCTTGATTTGCTGTGCACACTCCAGCTCTGGAGGGCAGGGCCGCTGGGCAGCTGCGTCCAGGGGCCACTGACCATTCCTCCCCTGAGTTCCAGGGCTGGAAGCTGACAAAATGTCAGAAGTAGGGAGCCAGGAAAATGGATTCTCCCAGGTGAAACGGGTAAGCCATCTTGGGGAAGCCTTGGCAAGAGAAGAGGAAGCAAAGAGAAGGGTCCACAGGTGCCTCTTTCAAGGGCGATGGAGGTGGGGACAGCACTCAGAAGGGGTCTTTCTTAAATCCCCTCAAGGAAAGGAACCTTCTCTGGGGCAATCCCTGGCACCAGCAGGGAATGAGGTTCTGGGGAGGACAGGGTGTCACCCCCCTCCGGCGTGCTGGCTGGTACATGGTGACAGCACGTCTGGGTCCCAATGAGGAACAGTGCCGCTTCCCTCCCCGACTCTTCGGGCAGCACTGAGGAAATGGGCGCAGGAGGACACCGCGCCGCCCGCAACGCCTGCATTTCCCTTTTCCGGGCCTTTTCCCGGCCACGGGGCGAGGAGATGCTACAGGACGCGGAGGAAGTGAGCTCATCCGGCCCGGCCCCGTGACACCATGTGCGGCCAGGGAAGCCACAGCTCGACTGGGGCTGGGAGGTGGGCTCCTCAGGCCCCAATCGGTAAGGGGCGACCCGCACCGCGGGAGCCGGCCGCACTCCCGGCTCCGCGAGCAGGCCTTCCGGCGGCGGGGGGGAGGGTGCGGCCAAGGCCAAGGCCGCTCACTCACCTGCCGGTGGTCCGCTGCGCTCAGCTTCCGCGCCGGCTCGACTCGCCAGGCGGCGCCGCTCGCGGAAGTTTGACTGCGGGCGGGCAGGCGGGGGCCCGGCTCCAGCCACTCAGGCCGCCGGGGGCGGGGGCGGGGGCGGGAGGCTGGACACCAGGCTCGTCAGCCCCGCCCCGCCCCCCATCCGGGGTCCCTTTGGGGGAGGGGCGGGGCCAGGGGAGCCGCGGCCGCAGGACTCCGCGGGTGCCTTCCGGGGTGGGGGCGGGGCACCGGGCTGTCCTCCGCGGGGCTGGGCTCTCTGGGCCGCACGCTCCGCCCAACACACCCCTCTGGGCCACGTGCTGCGGACCTCACCCGAGGGCCAGCTTCTCTGGACTGAGCACAAAGCCACCTCAGGACAGCTTTTCTGGCCTTCCAAGCGCAACAAAAGGCATCTAAGCCTCAGCTCCCTTCCACACGCTACCCTGAAGACAAAGCCTGCTCCCCACCCCATCCCTCCTCCTCCAGGCAGACACACCCTGACACACAAAATCCCCTGGTGTAGACCAGCAAACAAGACCCAGTGGGCAAGGTCCATCCCGGCCCAGTGCGTGGGCTTCCCTGCAGGGATGGAGATGTGTGGGGTGATTCTCACCTCATCTTTCTACTCCACAAGATGGTTGGGCCCCAGCCTGCAGGGTCAGCACCCTACCCCCATGCCCACTAAAAGCACTCTGTCAACATGGGATGGAATGAGCCAGCTTAACATCTTTCAGGGGAGGCGGAGGGTGCAGCGGGGAACACCACCACTACCACAAAAAGCATGTGGAATTCAGGAGCCTGATTAGCTGAACAAAAGTACAACCCCAGCTTCTTCCGACCGCTGGGAATTTAGTTTCTAAAGCAACATCTGGAACAGGAAGAGAGCCCACAGTGCTCTTGAAGAGATGGGCAGCTCAGCCAAGGCAGCCTGCAAGAGGACACAGCAGCATGTGGACACAGCCCCACATGCCCCCACAGCCGCAACCTGCCCCCTTGTCCGGATCCAGCCCCACCAAGTGCTCCGTAACAAGCTGGAGTCCTGGGACGCCAGGAGGTGCACAGCCCACCTCAGCCTCCTAGCCTGGGCCACAGCATTCTCAGAGCCCCAGCGAGACTTCAGACCCCTTCTCACCTCAGAGCTCCGACCAAACACCACTTGTGATAAAAAGAAGTCAAAGCACTGGAAGATGCTGACACACAATCCTAGCAACACTAAATTCCAGAATCATAAATCCAGGAAGATGGGCCTGACTTCCACACAGCCTGCAGTGCATCCAGACCAGACCTAGCCCAAGTGAGACCCAAAGGGGAAAAAACAAGTCTGGATCAAAAGCCCAAAATCTCATTCACTGAGCGGCCTCTGGAGCGCTGATGCTCTCCACTGTAAAATGACCAACGGGGCCGCTCCACGTTGACCAGAGCTCCTCTGTAATCTTTCAAAGCCTCTCATACTGATTGGTGTCTAGAAAACTCATAAACCAGCCTATGGATCTGCCCTGAGACTAGCCCTCCCTGCCTTCTAATCTGCTCTACAGCACGTATATCTCAGGAGGGAAATGCCTTCTGGACAATATTCCAGATAATACTCAACATAATTTCTGGGAATAACAAAAAAGCCCTTGGAAGGTTTACTTTCCCACCCCAAATGAGGTCCCTTCCAGCCGCCCACACGTGCTCCTTAATTTCCAGTCCTCCCACCTTGTTTGGCCTTCCCTGGGCAGGAGTGCCATCTAGTGCCACTGCAAGGTTCTGCAGGCCCCAGGCCACTTGGCCGCAGCAGCCAAGGTCAGGCCTCCCCGCTTAGGCAACCCACAGCCACTCCCCTCCCGCAGAGTGAACTCCGTGCCCTGCTGTGCCAGGGAACAGAGGGAGTGGCAGGGCAGGGGTGGCAGATGCTCTCCGTTAATTCTCATTCCTTGGGGGCTGGTGGAGGCCCCTCGAGGAAGAGAGGTGATGGCCAGTGTCCCAAAGCTGGCATGAGGAGTTAGGGGCAGGTTATCAGCCTCACAGAAGCCTGGGCAGGAGCTGGGACAAGCACAGAGTGCCCTCAGGTGATTTCTTGATCTGAAGGCCTCTCACAGCCCTGCCAAACTCTCCCTTTGCGTTCTTGAATGTTTCCTGCAGTCCCACCAGCCCAGATGACTTCTCTGCCACTCAGGCAGCGAAGAGGGTGCAGGAGGGTAAGGAAGCCCAGCAGAAAGCTCCCTCCAGCCTGAGCCCAGCCTCATCCGTTCCCTGTCCCCTTAGTGGTACAGGCACAGAGCGCCTCCCTGGACTGGGGGAGCAGGGGGAGGAAAGGCTGGAGTGGCTGCCACAGCTCCTGACAGGAACCATGGAGGAGGGCCCTGGGGCCTTGAGAGGTCTTCCTGCCCTGGAATGAGCCCAGAACTCTCTGAGGACAGAGCTGGGGAGGCAGGAGGGTCTACTTCCCGCCAACTTGACTGCATGCCCATTTTAACATCCAGAATTGTTTTTTCAACAACTATTAGGTAAGAGGTAAAACAGTACTTACTGAATCTCCCCACCCCCTCCAGCATGGGACCAGGTATGTATTTAATGCCTACATCATTTTCATTTAACAGCAGCCTGTTCACAGAGGGGAACAATAAAGCTATAACAATTATAGGAAGTTTAAAAACATGCAAAACATGTTCCACACTGTCCAGGGTCATGGACTCCAGGAGTGAAGGAGATGCCAGTCGACAAGGGTAGAGGGTGGGCCACGTGGGCGACCTGACACGCTGATGTGCCTTTACTCCTTTTCAGAACTGGAACGTCGCACCTCACATTTTAAAAAATACTAAACTGAAGCCAGAAACAAGGAAGCGGTGCTGATGCAGGGCTGCTCCCTGAACACCCCACAGCCAGGCAAGACGACAGCGAACCGTGTTATTATGCTCAGATGCGGACTGCAGTGTTTAGAGGTGAAGGTTCATAACGTCTGCCGTGTACGCTCCGTGGCTCAGAGGAGAGTCCATACACACGCACACAGACAAGCGGATACGACTAAACATCAACAGCTGGTCAATCAAGCGCTGTGTGGGGGTAACTCTTCTCTCAAGTTTTTTACTCAGTTCAAAAGTATTCACAGTAAAACAAACAAACAAACAAAAAAAACTGGAAGATTTTGCTTTAAGCCACAGAAAAACCTGTAAATTCTACTACTGGGGAGAAACACGCAAGACCAATTTGGCACAGGGCGCCTCTCCTGCCCTGAGGCGCCATGCCACCCTTCACCCGGCTGAGCTAAACCCTCCCTTTGGTCCATGCAGCAGCCCTCCGACCACGGCCTGCTCTGCAGCCTCAGGCCCCATCTCTGCAGAGTCAGCTCCCTGGTTTGCAGGAGGAGGGACGCGTGGACTGCTTCTTCCCCAAAGGGCCCCCTTTCCCCCAGGCCAGCTTCCCACTGCCTGCACCTCTGTCCCCAGGCCCAGTGAAGGCAGAAAGGACACCGTGGAAGCACCAGAGACCGAGGGGAGTCTGCTGCCAGGTGCCACCCAGCGTGGAAGAAACCCCGGGGGCTGGGGGCAATGGGCTCCCCTGTGCACTCCCCCTCCACACACCTGCCATCCGTGTCACCCGGTGACACCTGGGCTTACAGACGCTACACACCTTCCCCTCCTCTCAGGAAGAAGCAATTACGAAGGTCTGTTCCCCTTCTTTTGACTGACAGGGACAAAAATGACAGTATGCCTGAAATCACAGCTGCCACACAAACGCAGACAGTGCAACGCTCTGGGCACAGGTGGCGGCCTTCCAGCCGCGGTCAGTGCTGCTCCCGCCAATCCAGCTCTTCACAGACGCCCGGTGGCAACTGCCCTCCCCTCCGAGGCCCAATACCAGGCCCAGGCAGCCCGGATGAATAGGCTCTTTGACCCCAAACCCAGAGCTTTTCCAGGAAGGACATCATGAGTTACCAAAAAGAAACTCGTGGAAGCGTTCCCTCCACGCCTGGCACTCGGCCTGCCTGCAGCTCCAGTTCTCAGGGCAGGGCGTCCTCCTGGTCTGACCAGGGCTGGAGGAGTGTGGATTCCTTGTTCCGTGCCATTCAGACTAAACATTAAACTTACAAATACCCTGAGCCAACATAGACAGAGAATAAACACGTGAAAATGTTGAAGTGGACTCACATTTAAAGAAAAGCAGGACTTCCCTGATGACGCAGTGGTTAAGAATCCACCTGCCAATGCAGGGGACACAGGTTCGATTCCTGGTCCAGGAAGATCCCATGTGCCTCAAAGCGACTAAGCCCGTGCGCCACAATTACTGAACCCACTCGACGCAACTACCGAAGCCCATGCACCTAAAGCCCATGCTCTGCAACAAGAGAAGCCACCACAGTGAGAGGTCTGCACATGGCAACAAAGAGTAGCCCCCACTCATTGCAACTAGAGAAAGCCCACACTCAGCAACGAAGACCCAAAGCAGCCAATAAATAAATAAAAATAAATTTATAAAAAAAAAGTTACAACTCGAGGCAGGGGGAGTCAAGGAAGGAAGGGAATACGGGGATATGTGTATAAAAACAGATGATTGAACCTGGTGCACCCCCCAAAAAATAAAAATAAAAAAAAAATTAAAAAAAAAAAGTTACAAAAATATATTGTACAACATAGGGAATACAGTCAATAGTTTATAACCTTAAAAGGAGTTGAACCTTTAAAAATTATGAGTCACTATATTGTACACCTGTAACTTATACTGTACATCAAGTATACTTCAATTTAAAAAAATACCAGAACTGAGTGCCTTTCCCCCACCTCCACTGCTCCCACCCTGATTCAGGCCACCACCTTCTCTTGCTGGGATCCTGTCAGAGCCTTCCAACAGGTCCCCTAATCTGTCTCCACAACAGTCAGGATCAGATCAGAACCCACGTCACTCAGCGCTCACTCAGAGGACAGGCTGAGCTGGCGCCATGGGTCCTCCCGCCCTCCCACCTTTCTGCCCTCTGTGCCTCCAGCCACAGGGGCTCTTTGTTCTCCCTCAACAGGGATAAGTGTTCTCTGTCCATTTCAAGCCTCTGCCTGGACCACTCTCCCCGCCCCTCAGATGCCCCCTCAGCCCACATGGCACTGAGCGGGGCCTTCCTTCCTTCCCTGACTGCCTTGGTCCCAGCCCAGCTCCACCCCAGTCCAAGACACTGTGCCCTTCGCCTGTTTTCCCCACGGCACTTCAACCACTCGACGTGTCCATGTGTCCGCTGTTTCTTAGCTGTCTTAGCCCCTAATAGGGGAAGCTCTCTGAGGATGGGAGCTCTGGTTCTGTCTCCCAGTGGATTCCAGCATCTCAACAGGGCCTGGCACATGGAAGGAGCTCACAGATCTGTTGAATGAAGCAGTAAATTCAAGAGAGAAATCGTATTCATCTATGACAAGTCTTTCGCTAATACCCAGTGTGGTTCATGTATCCAACGACGCTTATTACAAATGGGTACAATGCTTTCAGATGCCAAACACGCAGCACAAACCTTGCAGGTGCCCAGACCCTTTGAGAGAGCAATGCTACACCCAGGCATTGAGCCTGAGGAAAAGGTCTACGTGCAAAGATGTGCTCTACAACATTAATCACAATGGTAAAAACCACTGGGGCACCAGAATCCACTATGGTAGTAGAGCCACTTTAGGTATATACTTACATGAAGTCTTGCAAAACCATCACATGTAGCAGCATGTATAAGGTAAAAAAG
Source organism: Hippopotamus amphibius kiboko (assembly GCF_030028045.1). Lineage (NCBI taxonomy): Eukaryota > Metazoa > Chordata > Mammalia > Artiodactyla > Hippopotamidae > Hippopotamus > Hippopotamus amphibius. Next base: position 3,302,408 of record NC_080193.1, on the reverse strand, counting down.
GCAAGATACAAAACAGGAGTAGCTGACCCCTCAACAACACAGGTTTGAACTGCGCAGGTCCACTCATAAGCAGATTTTTTCGTCGCGAAGTATGTACTACAGTACTGCATAATTGGCGGATGTGTAGCCACACATACCGAGGGTGGCCCGTAAAGTTTTTTGTTTGTTTAAGTAGGATAATGCCATTTATAGCCACAGTCAGACAATCACGATGAGGACACTGGGCTTAGGGCTTTATTCTACTATTCCAATAATTATCAGTCATAATCAGCATTTTAGTAATTAGCATAATGATACAGAATAGATTATCTTGTGATACACTGTCTCATTCTATGTGTGTTAGTCTTTTTTTTTTTCCAGCAGCACTGTGCAACATGTGGGATCCTAGTTCCCGGACCAGGGATGGAACCTGTGCCCCCTGCAGTGAAGCTCGGAGTCCTAACCACTGGATCACCAAGGAAATCCCAGCCTGTAAAGTTATATGCATATTTTCGACTGCTGGGGGGAGGGGAGTCAGTGGCCCAACCCCCAAGTTGTTCAAGGGTCAACTGCATATCCATTTAAAAACAGAGACAAGGACTTCCCTGGTGGCGCAGTGGTTAAGAATCCGCCTGCCAATGCAGGGGACACAGGTTCAACCCTGGTCCAGGAAAATCCCACATACCACAGAGCAACTAAGCCCATGTGCCACAACTACTGAGCCTGCACTCTAGAGCCTGAGAGCCACAGCTACTGAGCCTAAGTGCTGCAACTACTGAAGCCCGAGCGCCTAGAGCCCATGCTCCGCAAGGAGAAGCCACCGCACTGAGAAGCCCACGCACCACAACAAAGAGTAGCCCCCGCCAGTGGCAACTAGAGGAAGACAGCATGTGGCAACAAAGACCCAATGCAGCCAAAAATTTATTAATTAATTTTTACAAAAAGATTAAAAATAAAATAAAAACAGAGACAGACAGGAAGTGAATGCATGAAAAATAAAGCCCGTAATTATGCAACCAGTCCTCTGGTGAGAAGGGGTGGGAATCACAACTGTCCTCCCAGGTCTCCAACATTCTGTCAGCACGTTACATCATCTGTGTCATTCACAAGAGAATGAGACTGATTTCCAGAAGGGGGCCAAGACCATTCAACAGGAATGTGCTAGGAAAACTGGACATCCACGTGAATGAAGTCAGACGTTTACCTTACACGACACAAAAAACAATTCAAAATGGATCAAAGACCTAAACATAAGACCTAAAACCATAAAATTCTTAGAGGAAAATAGGAGAAAAATCTCCACAACACTGGATTCAGAAATGATTTCTTGGATATGACACCAAAAACACAGGCAATAAAAGTAAAAATAGATAAGTTGGACTTCATCAAAAAACATGATCAAGAGAGTGAAAACATAAGCCATAGAATGGGAGAAAAATATCTGCAAATACATATATCAGATAAGGGTCTAGTATCCATAACAATAAAGAACTCCTGCAACTCAGCAATGAAAAACAAACCACCCAATTCAAAAATGGGCAAAGGGCTTGAATAGACATTTCTCCAAAGATATAGAAATAGCCAATAAGCGTGTGAAAAGACGCTCAGCATTGCTAGTCATTAGGAAATGCAAATCAAGGCCTCAACGAGATACCATTTCACACCCACTAGGACGGCTATTAGCAAAAATAATTTTAAAAAGTGAAAGTGAAACCCTTATGCACTGCTAGTGGGAGTATAAAATGGTGCAGCCACTGTGGAAAAGCCTGGCAGTTCCTCAAAAAGTTAAACACATAATGGCCATATGACCAGCAATTCCACTCCGAGTTACACACCCTAAAGAACTGAAAGCAAAGACTCAAGCAGACAACTGCACACCAAAGCTCACAGCAGCACTATGCCAACGACCAAAGTGGAAACAATCCAGTATCTATCAACAAATGATAAACAAAACGCGGTCTAGCCGTACAATGGAATATTATTCAGCCTTAAAAAGGAACTGAACTCTGATACATGCTATAACATGGATGAATCTTGAAAATACGGTAAGTGAAATAATAAGCCAGACACCAAATGACAAATGTTGTATGATTCCACTAATATGAAGTACCTAGAACAGGCAAATTCACAGCGAGCACAGCAGCGCTTATGGGGGTTGGGGGCGGGAGAGGGAACAGGGAATATTGTTTAATAGGTACAAAATTTCCATTTCGGATGATGAAAAAGTTCTAGGAACTTTTTGGTAATGGGTTGCAAAACAATAGGATATGCTTAACGCCACTGAATTGAATGCTTAAAAAGCACTTAAGGACTTCCCTGGTGGCACAGTGGTTAAGAATCCGCCTGCCAGTGCAGAGACACAGGTTTCATCCCTGGGCTGGGAAGATCCCACATGCCGCGGAGCAACTAAGCCCGTGTGCCACAACTATTGAGCCTGCACTTTAGAGCCCAAGAGCCACAACTACTGAGTCCTCGTGCTGCAACCACTGAAGCCTGCGCACCTAAAGCCCATGCTCTGCAACATGAGAAGCCACCACACTGAGAAGCCTGCGCCCCACAACAACGAATAGCCCCACTCGCCACAACTAGAGAAAGCCTGCACGCAGCAACAAAGATGCAACGCAGCCAGAAAAAAAAAAAAAAGCAGTTAATATACACTATGGACTGAATTGTGCCCCTTACCCAAATTCATATGTTGAGGTTCTCATCCCTGAAGTGTGATGGTATCTGGACATTACACGAGGTAATGAGGGTAGAGCCCTCGTGATGGGACTAGTGCCCTTCTAAGAAGAGACACCAGAGCACTTGCTCGATCTCTCTGCCGTGTGAGGACAAGGTCCACTAGCCAGGAAGAGAGCTCTCACCTTGATCTTGGACTTCCCAGCCTCCAGAACTGTGGGAACATAAATTTCAGCTGTTTAAGCCACCCCCGTCTATGGTATTTTGTTATGGCAGGCTGAGGTAAGACAGTACATTTTACCGTGAACTCAAAAAGAGAGAGCGAGCAAAAAGAGAAGTACCCCTAAGACTCTGGGTAAGTAAACATCACCAAAATATTTTGGAATGGTTTCTGTGGGCAGAGGAAGAGAGGGTGCCATCGTTAGTCACAACAGACAGCAAAGTGACCCAGGAGAAGACAATGAGAAGAAGGGACAGACTGGGCGGGGGATGGGGGGGGGGGGCACACAGGGACTGACGTGAAGATACACACAGAGGGCAGAGGTAACGAGGACAGACAGTGGACAACAGGAGCAAGGTGAGGGGGGGTGGTCTCCAGGTCCCTCTCCCCTAGCTGCACTCCCCAGGGATTATGGGTCGTCAGTCTCTCTGTAAGCAGATACAGTAGGGGGTCCCCAGAGAAGGAAGCAGGCATGGCTTTCCTGACATGAGAGAAGCCATTTTTGGCCTAAGCCATTCTGTGACCTAAGCCTGGCCATAATGCTTGTCCTTGAACAGTTCTCAGTAATTAATGATCTTTAGGGAAGTGACGGAATGCAGGAACAAAGGAAAAGCAGTCAAGAAAGAATAGTTTCAGCAATAAAACTGAGTCCTGGTTCCTCCTCAAGGGACATGCATAACATTTACCACAGCTCTGAGTTCTGAGGAACTAAGACCCCACCCAGGCAGAGGACCGAATGACGGTGCTGACCCCCGCCCCACCCCGACTTCAATCAACTAAAGCTTGGACTCTGTCTGTCCACCTCTGCCCCAATTCTACGCTGAGTTCTCCTCTGCTCAAGCCCCTTCATGAACATCCCTGTACCCTTAGCTTAAAACTTCCCCAATCTTGCTGTTTGGGGAGACACTGCTTTGGGAAACAGCCTCACTGTTCTTCTTACTTGCTGCAAGTAACAAATCCTTCCTTCTCCTGATCTTTGGCTTAGCTTCGCCTTTCGGCGCGACATCCACCAAGAGGCAAACCCAGTTTGGGGGTAACGTCCTGGTCCCCAAGCCCATGTTTCATCTTAATGTGACTTCTGACCTCTCCTTTCCTCCCACACACTTCTCTCATCCAGTGAGCAAAGTGGTGTCCCTGGCAATGTATAAAGGACTTCCTGGATGCCTGCAGCATGCAGCCTGTGGCCCTGGCCTACCTGAACTCAAAGCACAAGGGCAGAAAGCAGCAACATAAGGGCCGAGGAGCCTTAATGGGTGGTGACAGCTTCTACAAGCAATCATTCCCAATATTTGTGAAACTGCAATTTATAAGAAACATCTATTTCCTATAATGACCAAAATAACCAAAATACATTTCTCAACTGTATTTGGTCACGGCTCCTGGCTCACAACACCCAGAACCCTCTTATCCTGAGTGATAAGAGCAAAGGGTGCATCTTTGGTTATAATGTTTGGTCTTTTGTCCTCAGTTCCCGAAACAGCTTCAAAATCATAAAGGTGAACCACACATATCCTGTTATTCATATCCCTTTCCATCACAACTGGGTTTATGTCAAAGATGTGACTTTTGGAAAGCATCTAAGGATAGGGCTGGCTGCCAGGGGAACCAACCAGAGTAGAGGGTTGGAACAGTCCCCATCTCCCTGATTTCCAAGGCAGTGAGAGGGGCTGGAGGTTGAATCAATCACCAATAGCCAATGGTTTAATCAATCATGCCTATGGAACGAAGCCTCCAGAAAAACCTAGAAGAATGACACTGGGAGAGCTTCCAGGTTGGGGAACCAAAATGCTTCCATGTACCACTGTGCAGGGCCCCAAATTCCTGTAGAATAAAAAAAGCTCCATTGTACTGGACCCCATCCTACGTATCTCCTCATCTGGCAGTTCACTCTTATCCTTCAACATCTTCTGTAATGAACCGGTAATCTAGTAAGTAAAATGTTTCTGAGTCCTGTGAGCTGCTCTAGCAAATTAACTGAACCCAAAATTCATAGGAACCTCTGATTTACAGTCATTTGGTCAGAAGCACCTGTTCTTGCACTGGTGTCTGAAGTGGGGGCAGGGGACAATCTTGTAGGAATGAACCCTTAACCTGTAACCCAAGGAGGGGTCGCTGGAACCTCCAATCTGTACCAGTTGGTCAGAAGCACAGGTGACAACCTGGGACTGGCATCGTGAAATAAAGAAACAACAGGCCCAAATGGAGTCACTTGTGCTGAGCCCTACCTCAGCAAACCAAGTCTTAATACCTAATCTAACTGAAGTTTCAGCTCCTCCCAGGAATGTGGAAATTACCTGGTCAGCATCAGTGAGGTATTCCACCTGACAGACACCTGTCTTCCCCCAAAGGAAGGTGACCTTGCCTGAAACAATCCACTTTTTGCTTAATAACTTCCTTATCCCACCTCCTTCTGTCTATAAAAGTCTTCCATTTTGTACTGCTCCTTGAAGCTCCTTTCTATCTGCTAGATGGGATGCTGCCTAATTCATGAATCACTGAACAGAACCAGTAAGATCTTTAAATTTATTCAGCTGAATTTTGTTTTTTTTAACAGCATCTGATGTGGAGGGCAAGTCTTGTGGGACTGAGCCCTTAACCTGTGGAATCTGATGCCATCTCCAAGGCAGATAGTATCAGAATTTAGTCAAATTGTACGACACCCAGTTGGTGTCAGAGAATTGCTTGTTGGTGTGGGGAACCCGCCCCCAATATACAACATACACACTGGAACTGGTCCCAGAATCCTTTAATAATACTGGGTTGGCCTAAAAGTTTGTACTTTTTGACCAACTCAATAAAAAGACTCCTCTAAGCATCCCTACTGAGATGACTCCTACTTGTTTGTAATGAACCCCAGGTGACCACACCAATAAAGATCCAGGTTCTCTAAGGCAGAGAACCAGAAAGGAGGGAGCTATGCAGAGGACCCTAAATCTATGAGGGGTTCCCCTGAGTCTCTTGCTGAGTATCATGCCATACATTTCTAGGGTTAAATTCCATAAGGCTCATAAAGAGTAACCAGAAAGCTATAAGTCAAACAATTCCCATGGTTCACACAGGACCAGGAGACATCTGCATTTTGACCAGCCAGATGGAGAGTCCTCACTAAATACTCACTGCATTTAGCAGACACCCCAGAAAGGTCACACCCTAGCATACTAGTAGGACTAAACTAGTCCAGAGTAAAGGCTAAAGCTATCCTAACAAAAGCTTCAAAACAAGCCTGAAAGGATTAAAGAGATCCATAAGTTAACTGCCTGCTAGAATAAAATCTATTTGATAGAAAGCAACAAAATCCAGCACTCAGCAAAGTAAAACTCACAACGTACAGAACTGAATCAAAATCACTGGACATGTGAAGGAAGCATAACCAGGAAAGGGGAAAACCAGTCAGTAGAAATAGACCCAGAAATGACAGAAGAGGAAAAGGACTTTGAGACAGCTAAATAAACAAGCACAATATGCTCAGAGATTTAAGGGAAAATATGCTCATAATGAGAGAAATGGAAGACACAAAAAAGAACCACTTGAAACTCCCAAAATGGAAAACAATGTCTACAATGAAAATTTATACAAAAAGCTACTAGAATAGGTGAATTTAATAAGACCACAGATGGGAGAGGTGGGAATGCATTGGGAGGTTGGGATTGCCATAAATACATTACTAATAAAAAAAAATATCAAATTGTACACTTTAAATACATGCCGTTTATTGTATGTCAATTATATCCCAATAAAAGTTCTTTAAAAAAAAAATAAGACTACAGAAAATTTTGGGACTTCCCTGGCCGTCCAGTGGTTAAGACTTTGCCTTCCAATGGGGGGGGGGGGGGGCGGGGGGGGAGGGGGAGGGTGCGGGTTCGTTCCTGGTCAGAGAGCTAAGATCCCACATGCCTGGCAGCCAAAAAAGCAAAACATAAAACAGAAGCAATATTGTAACAAATTCAATAAAGACTTTAAAAATGGTTCACATTATAAAAACAAAAAAATCTAAAAAAAACACTATGAATTATATGCTTAAAAAGGGTTTTATTGTATGTAAACAATAACTCAGTAAAATCAACTTAAAAATTAAATCATCATAGCAGCTTCATTTTCAGTAGCCAAGACATGGAAATAACTTAAGTGTCCATCGATGGATGAATGAATAAGGAAGTTGCGGTGTATATACTGAATATATATAATGCAGTATTATTCAGGCATAAAAAACAAGGAAATCCTACCATCTGCGACAACATGGATGGATCCTGAAGGCATTATGCTAAGTGGTATGACTCAGAGAAAGAAAAATACCATATGACCTCACTTATATGTGGAATCAAAAAAACAAACTCAGAAAAACAGAATGAGGAGGAGGGGGAGGGGAGAATTGGAGGAAGGTGGCCAAAAGGTACAAACTTCCAGATACAAGAGAAATAAGTACTAGGGATCTAATGTACAACACAACTATAGTTAATGCTGCTATATTATCACACAGGAAAACTGTTAAGAGAGTTAATCCTAAGAGTTCTCATCACAAGGAGAAAATATTTTTTCCTTTTTTCTTTCCTTCTTTCTTTTCATTTTATTGTATCTATATGAGATGATGCATTTTAGCTGAACCCACTGTGGTAATCATTTCATAAAACAGCAAACTATCATGCTGTACACCTTAAACATATACAGTCATGTATATCAACTGTTTCGCAACGAAACTTGAAAAACATTTATTATTGAAATCAACTTTCAATAAATATGTAAGTATGGAGAGACTTTCTGGAAGATACACAAGAAATGTTAATCCTTGCTTCTGGAGAGCAGGAATGGGATTAGCAGATGGGCTGGAGAGTGGAAGGCTCATCTCTCATGATCATACTTTATTTAAAAATTGTTTAACTATCTTATTAAAAATAAAAGTTGATTTAATAATACATATTCCTAAACAGAGCCGAAAGCCTAGAAGGGCGATGTTCACCAAAATGTTAACTGGTTTCCTGCGGGTTGTGGGATTACGGGTCATCAACTCTTTTCGTCTTCATATTTTACAACGCTTTCTGACTTTTTGTGAATGAACACATCTCTATAAGGAGATAAAGGACAAAACTATTTCTACCTTGGGGAACAAATATACCATATAGAGAGAGAAAAAGAGTGGAGCTACTGGAACCTGGATGCTTCGGAAAGCTTCCAGAGACTCCAAACACTCTCCTTAACAGATTATTTTGTTGCCAGTTACAGAATTCCCTTCATCTCACATCCATTAACACATAGGTTTCATTTCTACTCAGCGAGTTGCATGAACTTTTTTTTTTCTTCTTTTCTACCATAAAAACATGAATCTTAGATCAGGCAAAAATCTTAGAAACAGTTTCTCAAATGTGTAAAAACAGAACCCCCACAAGGTGAAACAACTCGCCCAAGGCCTCGCAGCTGCTGGTGCCCACACCTCTTCTCCTGAGACCCTGTCCCTCCCTCCTCGCAGCTCCTCTGCGAGAGCTGCGCCCACCCCAGCCCAGAGGACAGCCTGCAGGGAGTGAGGCAGCATAGACTTTGGAGCTATGGTTTCCTCTAAACTGTTACGGAAGAGAGGAAATTCTCTTTACATTAAGGAGAGATGTGGGCATGGATTCTTCAAGAGCCCCTGTGGGGGGCTAACGTGAATGCTCGTCCCATTATCACAGACAACAGTTCAAGTCAGACCACTCACACTCACCTCACATTTTAAACAGTCAGAGCCCCAGAGAATGGAGGTACCTCAAGCACACACTGAGCCCTCCCTCCACCTCTCACTGTCACCACGGAGCTTCTGTACTAAGAGCACTTTTTATGAGCAACACGGTATTGTTCCAGGAGTACAGGGCTGGGCGTCGACTGATCTGCTCTGGAACCTACTCTGCCACCAACTAGTCTTTCCATTTGTAAAACAGCTCTAACATCTGCCCTTCCCCTCTCCGTGAGCTGTTGTAACTAAAAGGGTTCAGAAAAACTGTGAGGTGCTGTTCAACATAAGGTACTACAACCACGGTCTTGAGAGTTTTGATACAGAAGGAGGACCGGACATTTCTCTGGCACAAGAGAAATTCACAGGCTGGGAAAGGGGAACACACAAAGGCTTCTTGCTGGTACCCTGACCAACGGGGGCTAACAGGAAGGCTTCGGGTGTGAGGATGGCCATACTGCCGTGTCTGTCTCCTGGAAACCCAGAAAATGTTATTTGGTCAAACAAAATCAACCAGTCACCTCCGCTGTGCCACTGACCCCAGAGGCCTTGTCAGGGTAACTTGCAGCCTGTCTTCTCTCTTAGCTCTGGAGATGCCAGACTTGTCCTCAGGGATAGGAAGCGATTATATTCCAGCAAAATCACCACCAGAAATTTCCCCCTGCGACATACAAATGGAGCCCTGAAGGGACCCTTACAGCTCATCTGCCCATGACTCCTAAATCTGACCTGTCATGAGAACCACCTGCAGGGCTTCACAGAAACAAAGATCTTGAGCCTTGACCAAACTTTCTAAATCTCCAGGAGTGAGACCAAAGAACCCATATCATTCAAGAAACCCCCTCCTCACAAGCTGCTGCCTCTCCCGAGGCCTTACAGCATCTACTCGCAGCCCAGACCACCTCCCCTGCAGAAAATGGCATGTGGCCCAACTTGCAAGCCCACGAGCCATCTTACTCAACCGAAAGAACAGCTCAGGGCTTCAGATCTCTCGCTGTACCAGGCCCCTCTGCTCCTGTGTCCTATCACTGTCCACAGCCTAGAACTTAGAAGTCAGTCAACCCTGCCCTCTTTACAATCATCTTTCAGGTATTGACTCATACACGGCAGTAATCCCAACTATACAAACAGTGGATGCTATTAAAAACTACTGACACTGGTCTTTTATCAACAAGGAAGTAGCGAATGAATTTCCTCCAAATGCAGATTCTCTTCACATACCTTTGAAATGAGTGGGAATTTCCTGAAAGCAAGTGAGCTCATCGCAGATTGGGTCAGCCTGACAGATGCCTGAGGTCAGAGGGAAGCCAGCCTGGGTTTAACACTTGAGTGGATCATGGACCACAGTCTTACAAGTACTTTACTAGTCTGAAGGAGAAGGATATATTTACAGAGGAGACTACCAATGTTATGGGAAATAAATAGCATTCAGCACACTTAAAAAAAGTGTGACTCACATACTATACAATTACCCTTCACCAAAAGGACTCTGTAATCTACAACCAGAAAACCTGGAAAGTGACATGCCCAAGTCCAGCTACTAAGGAGCATGGATGGAACCTGCCTTCAGGACCAGGACCTTGGCCGCAGGGTGCAGCTGAGCTGGGTTACTGACATGGCGCTGCTCATGAGAAAATCCAAACGCATTATCCCAAACACCATCAAGTCTCTGCTCTCACCCTTCTGCTGCCCAGGCTATCAGGGTCTACTGGTATTTCAGATATTTCACTTGTTAAATTATGGGTGAAAGAAGGCAATTTTTAAATTTACACCTTTATAAAGGTGTAACCCCCCCAAAAAAAAAAGAATAATATAAAGGTGTAACCTGTCTGCGCTGAGTCAGGTATCCTGGGCCTCAGGAAGCACAGGAGAGTAAGACAGTTCACTATGTATCACACGAGTGACACTGAAGTCCCAACTGCACGGCCCAATCACATGGAGAGCATTTTGAGCAGTAACAATAAAGGAATTTGATGATTTCAGTCTGGTTCCTGGTGAGAACTTATCCAAATCACAGAAGTCCAACCCTTCCAGCTCATCCTCAGACTGAGAAGGCGTGAATGGTCAGGATGCCAGCCCCAGTATAAGGCATGAGCTCTGAAGATTTCAACAGCAGGAAACTTCCACTCAGAGGCCTCAGGGAGACCAGGGGTGGGTCTGGAGACAGAAAGAAGCCAGACACGACGCCAAGGTTTAACTTCTGTGATCGGCCCCAAACCCACTGGAGACATGAGCTCCAAGAAAGCGCATTTCACTTTTTCAAACAGCTTAACTTTGGGGCAATTTACAGTGACAGGCAGTTGTGCTCCATGAGAACCTAAGGTGGTTCCAGCCTGTTCCTACCTCCCAGTGACCAGCAAGTTTCGGCGGGATCTCCAAGCCCAGCTTCTCCCGCTCTCGTTCCCGGTACTTCTCGTATTGCCGGTAACCTGCGTACCCACCGCCCGTCGCAACCAGAACGGGCAGGGGGCGCAGCAGGGACAAGGTTCGGGCAGGGGCAGTGTGGACTTTTCTGGCACCTGTAATAAAAAACAGGAAAATTCTTGAGCCTGGGAGAAGGGACAGGGATGAGTCACACAAACACAGCACTAACAAGAGGGCCGGGAAAAGCCCTCAGCAAAGCTGACTGGACCCTGAAGGGATCTGACAGGCAAGTGCAGCCCTGAGTCACTGCAAAGACCCTGCTGCCTCCAAATTCTATCTAGTAAGGGACAAGTTCCTCTCCTGTGACACTACAATGCACCCCAACTGCCACCATAATTACAGAATTTAAGATGAAAACACTGAATTGCAAAGAGGTCAAGAAACTAATCCAGGTTGCCCCACTGGCTACCAACAGGGCCAGGAATGGGACAGGAACCACTTCTCACACAGGCTCTCTGATCTACTTTTATGATCCAGGCCCAGTTCTGATTGGACACAAGTATTCTCTCAAATGCAAAATCTCGTATGTTCAACAGTAAAAGACAACCCAATTTTAAAAAATACTACAGATTTGAACAGATGTTCCTCCAAAGAAGATATATGAATGGCCAGTAAGCACATGTAAAGATGCCCAACATCTGTTATGGGTTGAGTTGTGTCCCTGCAAAATTCATATGCTAAAGTCCTAACTCCCAGCACCTCAGAATGTGATCTTACTTGGATATAAGGTATCTCTACAGAGGTAATCAAGTTAAAATAAGGTCATCACAGTGGGCCCTGATCCAATATGACTAGTGTGCTTATAAAAAGAGAAAATTTGGAGACAGACATGCATACAAGGGAGAATGGTATCTGAAGACGAAGGCAGAGATCGGGGAATGCGTCTATAATTTTCAGCCAAAAGAGCCAAATACTGCCAGCAATCCATCAGAAGCTAGACAAGACGCCTGGAATAGGTTCTCCCTCACACCCCTCAGAAGGAAGCAGCCCTGTGACACCGTGATCTTGCACCTCTAGTCCCCAGAACTGTGAGAGAATAAATTTCTACTGTTTAAACCACTCAGTTTGTGGTACTTTGTTCCAGTAGCCCTAGCAAACCAATACATCATTAGCAATCAGGGAAATGCAAATCAAAACCACAATGAGATAACAACTTCACACCCACTGGGATGGTTATAATCAAAAAGACAGGTAAGTAATGGTTAAGAATGTAGAGAAACTGGAACACACATACACTGCTGATGGGGTTGTAAAACGGGGCTGCCACTGTGAAAAACAGTTTGTCAGTTCTGCAAAATATTACACATAAAATTACCACATAACCTAGAATTCAGCTCTTAGGGAAGTGAAACATACATCTACACAAAAACTTGTCAAGAATGTTCCACAGCAGCATTAGTTCATAATAGCCGAAAGGTGGAAAGAATCCAAATGTCCATCAACAGATGAATGAAAAAAATGTAGTATATCTATACAAGGGAATATTATTTGGTAATAAAAAAGGAATGTAGTATTGACACATGCTACAACATGAACCCTGAACATATCATGTAAAAGCAGTCAGCCACAAAAGGCTGTATATTGTATGATTCCATTTATACGAAGTGTCCGGTGTAGGAAACATAATATAGAGACATAAAGTTTAGTTGGGTGCCAGGGGTTGGGGATAGGGAGAAATGGGGATCAAGTGCTGTTACTGTGGGGGGTGAGGGTGGAATGAAATATTCTAAAATTAGGTAGTTATGACAGCTGTACAACTCTGTAACGATACAAAAAAACATTGAATTGCATATTTAAAAGGGTAAATTTTATGGTATGTGAAATATATCTCAATAAAGTTACTGTTAAAACAAAATCTCAATAGCTGAATTCTCAATAGCCTGTGCAAAACCAAAGAGCACACCCTTCACACTGCCCTTGGCTTCTAACCAAAGGAAATCGTCCTGCCGACCTGTCCCTGTCCCTCCACCATCTTTTGGTTGTTACTGTTTTTTTTTTATTTCTTTCTTCTTTTTTTTGGCCACGTCAAGAGGCTTGTGAGATTTTAGTTCCCTGACCAGGGACTGAATCTGGGCCCTCAGCAGTGAGAGCACAGAGTCCTAACCACTGGACTGCCAGGGAATTCCCTGCTGTTTCTTTTTTTTTTAATGAGTAACTATGGATGTCATTAATCTCTTCCATCTTCTGAGTATTCCTAATGAACCCTTACTACTTAACAACTAAACATTCTACCTCTGACCAGAAAAACTTGTCAAAAAGCACTTTTTCCCCTCTTTCTGAAATATTTGGTGATGAGAGAAGTGTGGTACACTCCCTCCCTGCACTGAACCAGCACCCTAGGCTGACTGGTCACACTCTCCCGAATGCTTCTGCTCCACTGGTCCTTTCTTCAACGATAGGTCTCTTTCTCTTGCCTTCCAAAGGCTTACTTTACTCCTCCAACAGGAAGTAGTAAGCAGAGAGTGCCCTCCACTCCTGACCACCTCTCTGCTGGGTTTGCCACCTTATAAAAGCACAGCTTTTCTGCAGATCCAAGACTCTGGCTCCATTCCTGAGGCTCCCCCTCCACCCTTCAAGTGATTCCTATCTGTTCCAGCCTACAAGTCCTAACTAAATAAGTAACACCCGGATGTGCCCCTATTAACTACCTTAATAAGCCTTTTGTTTTTATTCCCATTAACCATCTAATTTTATTCCCAGGATACAATTACTGGGCAGTCAAAAACTGGGGTACAAAAACTGTATCCCAGGATACAAAAACTGGGCAGTTTTTGGTATGATAGAATAAAACGGATACTTAGATAATAAAGACAATATACATTTCCGTACAGGTTCAATAGCTGCTTACAAGATCCACAAAGTCCATAACCCAGTGCTGAGGAGGGTATGGGAACTGACGCACACACGAGCACATCCTGCTGCATGTAAACTGAGACAACCCTCCTTGAAGAGGAATTTGGCCTAAATACCAAATTATAAAATACACAAGCCTTTTGATCCAGCAATTCTAAGCCTACAGATTTATCCTGAGGACACACAAAAATATGTTACTACAGAACTGTCTAACAGAAAAAGACTAGGAGCAACTTAAATGTCCTACACCAAATGGTACAGTCACGTGACAGAATACTACGCAGCCAGAAAAAACAATCAGGCAACAGCAGCTAAGGCTTCAGTGGTAGCTACATGCCAGGGACACTAAGCACCTCGCAGGCACAATTCCATCTGATTCTAACAACAACCCTATGAAATGCATGCTGTGCTTATCCCAATGTACTGACGACCACCCTGAAGCAGAGAGCTCAGCATCACCTCTAATTGCTACTTACCTGTGGAAAAAGTTCTGAGAGGCAGCTTTCTCAAGGACTGTAGGAAATGGCTCAGGACAAAGTCTTCATAGTGAGGGCGCCTACGATCAAGCAAAAAGGAAGCATTAAACATTTTTTTAATTAAAAAAATTAGTGGATCAACTGCCCAAATTTGACTACAGTCTATACATTCAATAATATTGTGTCTGTTAATTTCCTGGCTTTGATCATCGTATTCTGGTTTTTGGAAGAAGACATCCTTATAGGAAGAGGGCTCAAATACTTAAAGGTAAAGGGGCATCAAGTGTTCCAAAAATATAAAAATGCAAAAAAAAAAAAAAATATATATATATATATATGCATACACACACTCACAAAGAGGGAGAAAAAAAGTGAGAAGAAGGGAGAGAGAATGATGAAGCCAATAGCTGGTGTTTGGGCAATCAGAGTACAGGGTATTTGGGAATTCTCTGTACTATTTATAACTTTTCTATAAGTAAAACTTTTTCACATACAAAGTTACTCTTCTTAATTATAAGATTATGATTATAATTATAATCTTATAATAAGTAGTCAAGCCAGCCTTACACAAAGCCATACATCGCTTCACCACAAAGAGCTGTACACAGCCTCGCAGCCTCTAAGCCCTCATTAAAGAACCTAAGAAAGTGGCTGAAATTTTTTTTTTGGCTGCGCCACGGTTTGCAGGGTCGAACCTGTGCTGCCTGTAGTAGAAGCGCGGAGTCCTAACCCCTGGACCGCCAGTGAATTCCCTGAAATCTTAAATGTTTGACCTGGAAAAAAAAAATGACACAAACAAATCAGACTGAACTATTCTAATCTACTTTGAGTGTGGAAGGTTCACCTAGTTTGGAATTTTAAATTATCATTTGTGGCTACTTTGCCATAAAACCTACTTTCAGAGTGAATAGGTTTTTCAAGCATTCTGAGAAAAAAATGACTGTTTTCATGCCTTCAAGCTCTAAGAAAATATTATTTCTGATTCTTTGTTTGTTTCCTCTTCAACCAGGGAAACGGGACATATCCCCAGTGGCAATAAGTGACTGTGCCAGCAACGAAAGCACGAATGAATTTTTAGTGAACAACTGGCTCTCTCCTTAATCAAAGAGCAAACACCCCACCTTCAATTCACACAGCACTTCAGTTCCCCCAAATAAGGACCTGAAATCTAAAGTAAAGAAACTATGTCCTTGTCAGTGTTTCTCTTTTTACCTTAGAGCCCTTTCTTTAGGAGAGAACTAAAAATTTACTCTACTATAAATATCTAAACTGCTATTTTTGTGGAGAACAGAACTGCATATATGACTTTCATACAATAATACTGATATTCATGGATACTCAGTAGTTATGTCTTACATAGAGATCCTGTAAACATTATCAGATTTAAACACCTTCATTTTTTCACATGAAATTTCCTAGACTTAACACTCTCACAGTAAGGTGCGGACATGATGACTCCAATTCTCCTACAGGCAAGCAAGGTCTGTATGGTGAGCAAGCCTGGGACCATGACAATCACCACCCCCTCTGAGGCCAGATGGATGGACAGCTATTAACACAAAGAAGAGTGTGCTGCAATACATAAATGTCCTTTCAGCAGTGAACAATGCTCATCTCTCAGACTGCATACTCCCACTGCAAAAGCTAAGCACCTAAAACCCTGCTTTCCAAATGGAATTAGAACAAGAAGTGTAAAATCTGACTGAAGGCTGTATTGTTGTACTGTGTACACTGCTGCATTGTGTGTTCAGAACTGCTGTTGAACCCCCTCCCTGAAAGAATGTCTGCAGACTGGTGAATGAGGCTTTATGTTGGGGGGGTGGGGGGCTGGGGGAGGTACAAATCAGAGATAACAGTTCACCCATTGTAACCTGACGCTCAGTGTTCAGGTGGTTCGTATGCATTCGGTTCTTCCCAGAACAGAGTCTGGGTCCCTCGTCCACTGCTGCAGCCCCAGCTCCTGGAACAAGTGCCTGGCAAACGCCGCAGTCCATCAGCTCGTCTTTCATTCCTATCCTCCTATAAATGTTGTACTTTCTCTGATCTTACAGAAACACTGTCCACCCCACTGCAAGCACTTAAAAAGAGGAATGTTCACTGTCATCGCTTCCTCGCCTCCCTCTCTCTCAACCCATTCACCCAGGCTTTTGTTCCCACCACGTCACCTCTTGTCAAGGTCACCAACTTCCACGTTGTCAACCCTAACGCACATTTCTTGGACCTCAAGTTATTTGACTTCTCAGCAGCATTTGCCACTGGTGATCCCTTCCTCCTCCCCTTTTTCCCCACTGAGGTATAACTGACCTGTAACATATTAGTTTCAGGTGTACAACATTATTCCCAATTTGCATATATTGTGAAGGATCATCACAATAAATCTAGTTAACATCCCTCACCATACATATTTACAAAATTTTTTTTCTTGTGATAAGAAAGATCTATTCTCTTAGCAACTTTCAAATACACAATACAGTATTGTTAACTGTAGCCAGCATGCTGCACGTCACATCCTCGGACTTACGTATTTTATAAGTTTGTATCTTTTGATCTCCTTCATTCACACTTTCTCCTCTTGAAGTACACTTATCTTTGAGACCCTGATTTTCCTACCTCTCTGATCTCTCCCTAACTTCAAACAGCTGCATGCCCAGGGTTCAGACCTCTTCTCTGTCTACACTCTCTCCCTAGAGATGTTCACCCAGTCCTGTGGCTTTAAATATTCAGATACTGAGGACTCTCTCACTGCTCCTTCAGAAACCTCCGGACCATATTTCCACCCGGTTACCCAACATCCCCACTTTGAATCACCTCAAACTAAGTTTGTCCAAAACAGAATTCCTGACCCTCCCTCACTCCCCTTCAACCTGCTCCACCCCGCATAGACTAGCCAGACGGTTATTAAATCCACTTCCTCTACCCAAAAGACTACACTTCCCAGCCGCCCTTGCAATAGCGTGTGGCCATAGAACTGAGTTCTAACTACTGTGAGACCATTCAGGCTTCCCAGGCTGTTGCCTTTCAGCCTGTCTGATGCAGACAAGCATGCAGACCTTGGGAAGCCATGTGTTGAAGATGGCAGGAGATGGGTCCTCAAATCACTGCTGCCCTGCAGATCAGGAGCACCCCGCTGGGACTTTACATGATCAAGACAAAAACTTTTACTCTCAGTGTTAAGTCACTGAGATGCTGGAGTTCACATTTTATCGTAGCAACACTGCCATAATTAATACACCATCCCAGGAAAATAGGCACCACCATTCACCCAGCTGCACAGGTCAAAACCCTAGAACTCCTTTGTAAGTCCTTTCTTTCTATCTACATTCAATCCACTGACAAAGCAAGAAGCCTCTACCGTCAAAATATACCATGCCTACTTCTCTGCCACCGTTCTCACTCTGGCCTGAGCCACTGGAGCTATTGCTGAAGGACTGCACTAGCCTGCTCTCCTTGCTTGGCCTCCATGTCCCATTCACCACAGAACCGCCAGAGTGAACTTTTCAAAACAGAAAATAAGACCACCCTATGTAAGTGGCCCTCACTGAGCCCTCAGACCTCCTGCTGCTTCCCCTCTCTTCACTCATCCGCCCCCACTTCTTGCACACCCACACCTTAGCATGTGCTGTTGCTCTGCTGGGCACACCCCCCCCAGCTGGCTCAGTCCCTCCTCATTCAGTTCTCTGCTCAAATGCTTCCTCCTAACCAAAGCGTGAGAGTTGTCCCTCTGGAGCGCTCTCTAACCCTTTAATTACCTTCCTTTATTTTTCTTCATAACACTTCTCACTACCCGAAATGAACAGATTTGATATATATTCACTTATTTGTTCACTGTCGGTACCCCTTGATGGATGCAGGGGTTTGTCTGTCTTTCCCCTGGGCCTCAATCTCAACAGTGAGATTAAGCTTCAGAGAAATGAATGGCTAAGTTCAATCACATGTACCTTCTACCTGGTGAACTCACGTGGGCCTCCTGCAAGCAGGCAATGAAAGCCCACGATTAAGCACTCAAGTCTGTGTGCCTCAAATCTCCATCCTGCCACTTATTAGCTGTGTGACCTTAAGGCATTTCTTAACTAATTCTAAGCCTCAGTTTCCCCACCTGTAAAAACAGGACCTACCTTATTAGGAGTACATGAGACAATCACATAAAACCCTAAGCCCAGGCCCTGGCACCTAGTTATATATCACTATCATTAAAAGTAACAAAGTTGACATTCAGCTGGCACACGCTGGGATGGCCACCTCAACTGTGACCAGTGTCTGCCCTGACTGATCCGTGTCCACATTGTCATAGTTTTAAAATATTTTTAACATCACCCCTGGTGGTAATACTAACTATAGTCCTTATGTCTCTCCTGCTTTTTAGAGCTGTGAAAGTTTTCCTGAAAATGAACTGGCAGGCCTCATTCCGTGTTCTATGCCATATTATTTAGTAGTCTTTCCTCGCTCTTATACCAAACTGTGAAGTTCTTTAAACCCAAGGCCTATATCTTTTAATTCCTCTTTCCCCCTGCTCTCCCTCCCCTCCCCCAATCCCTGACTGCAGTTGGCAGCGGTAGGGATATCATAAATACTCCTTAAGTTTCGCACAAGCAACCACTCCCTGGGTACTATGTCCATACTGCCTGAACCTAAGAATCATCCAGGGCACGTATAAAGAACACAGCTGCCAGAGCCCCAGCCTACATGTACTGAACCTGAATTTGGCAGCACTGTGGGGGTATAGCTGGGAATCTCTTTTTCTAATTAAACACCCACCCCATTCTTTTATCAAACAAATGTGGAAAACATGGCCCTAAATTAGCACCCATAATTGATTTCTCTTTGTTCTCTCACCTGTCATCTATCATCTAGTTACTGAAAAACTTCCCTGCACTGTGAGGCTTCCAAATACAGGTCTCACAAACACCGCGTTACTTAAAAATCATGGAAATGTTATCTTTTGGGGTTTTGCTGCATCTCAATATAGTTCCTACCTGGATATGTAATACCTTTGAAAATTGAGTTCTTATTGTACCCAAATCCTCATCCCTCCCTAAACTGCACCTAAATCCAGTCTTATCTACCTACACTGGTACTAAAGTTAGGACTTTTTCCCCCTTTTAAACATAATGAGTGAAGTACATCCTCCTCACCATTCTTCAAAAAAAAAAAAAAATTTTAGGAAGACTAAATTTTTAGTCTTTCCAACTTCTGACATATTTTAGATAATTTCAGACTGACATACAGCACATCTGATAACGTTAAAACCACAGAGACCCTCCTTGTCCAAATCCTAACAGTTACCACCACACTGCGGAGCCCCCTCCTCAGAAAATTATACCATTTCTGAGTAGTTAATAATAGAAGAGAGAATCTTTCTAGCCAGGGAAATGGCAGTTTCTGTTCCCTCTCGGTCCGAAACCAATGTCCTTAACTTCTCAAAATCACAGAGCAAGCTTTGGTCAACACTAACAAAATGAAGCCCGCCTGAAACACAAAAGGACCGTGTATCTCTCAAACCTTAGCTCTTTGAAATGACACCGAGCAGCAGACTCTGAGTCACAGCTACCAACGTTTTCATCCATGTTCCGAGAGTCCAAAATGCTCCCAAAGCTGGTTCTCACGTAAGCTATCTGGAATAATGCGGGCAGCCTGAGGGAAAGGTCCTTGCGTGAGAGAGAGAGAGAGGGGTACCCTGGTGGGGGTCCCGGCTCTGCTACCAACCGGCTGGGTGACACTGAGCAAGTCCCTCCCTCTCTCAGGGCCTCAATTCTCCGAAAAGCAGCAGCTGTATTTACATGACCCCTCCAACAACCTAAGCTTCGGGAGTCACCGGGGTAAGACCCCATTTCCACCCTGGGCTATTCTGAGATCATCGACTCCAACCCTCTCGCTTCAGAGACCAAGAACCCGAAAGGAAAGCCGCCCGACTCCCAGTCCTGGGCTGTTCCCACATCACGCCGTCGCTCCCAGCAACACGAATCCCTGAGGGAGAGGCGTCCAGCCCTGACGGGCACGCAGCTTCCTTCGCCTGGCTGGGGTTTGTTTTTTTGTTCCTTGCGGAAAGGGCAAAGAGAGAGCGCTAAGGCCTGACTCGGCCCGCCCCACGAGGCGGCGGTCGCACCTGCTCGCGAGCTCCCGGTGAAGGTGAGTGGCTCCCTCTCCACTCGAGCTCTCCTCAGGGCGACCCCGCGACAGGGAAACGATTCCTCTCTCCAGACCCCGGTGTGGCCCGGACGCCCCCCCCCCACCCCGCCTCGAGGCAGGCTCCCCAAGCAGCTGTACCTGCTTCGCCACGGCGCGACCCCGCGCAGCCACCTCAAACACCCCGGGCCCACGGACGCCGCCATCTTGTCTCCTCCTTCTCGGCGGGACACGCCCCCCTTTTACACGCGGGGCGCACGCGTGTGACGTCACGAGCCTCGAACTCACGGGGCCAATGAAGAAGGCGGAGTGTGTGAGGGCGGAGCTGTCTAAGCTCCTCCCTCGGCTGCTCGGGGCGCTGTCAGCCTGGCGCTTCCCGCATCTGCTGAGCCGGGTTGAAGAGGTGTGGCCGGTGGCGGCGCCTGCTCTGCTAAACCTGGACCTGGGCGCAGCGTTCCGGTCTTCCTTCCTCCCTCTGACGTGCGTTTCCGCATGTGCCTGGAAATTCTGACACCTAAGGTCCGAGAATGGATCAGCTGAGCTAAATCGCTCATTTTACGGATGGGAGCGTCCACAACTCAGCTACCATTGCCTAAGCGCTTCCTAAGCGCCAGGCTCTATGATGGTGACTTAGCATGCGTGATGTCTCATTCTTACCTCCCATTGCTGCACTATCAGGGAGTTCAGAGGCCAGAGGTCTTGGGTCACCTACAAGTGCAATTAGTCGCTGAAGGAGGTGCGCATGCTCCCGCAAAGATTCCTGATCTTCAGGTTTAAGGGAAAATAGACTTCTCAATAGTATCAGCTTTTTAATTTTTATTTATTTTTATTTTTTTAATGGTCAGAGACTAGAGACTGGCAGCTAGCCCTGAGAATTATTCTTTTTCTTTTTTTAAAGTTATTTGGTTGCACCGGGTCTTAGTTGCAGCACGAGGGCTCCTTAGTTGTGTGCTAACTCTTAGTTGTGGCATGCATGTGGGATCTAGTTCCCTGACCAGGGATCAAACCTGAGCCCCCTGCATTGGGAGCGCAGAGTCTTAACCACTGCACCACCAGGGAAGTCCCCTTATTCTTATTTTAAAGATAGAGAAAACAGAGCTCAGGAAAGTTAACCATTAGAATGCTCAAGGGCACACAGCTGTAAGGGAGAAAAGCTAGAATTTGAAGGTACATCTCTGATTCCAAAACCCATGATCTAAGCAGTCTTCCTTTTAAACCCTTTGCCTAGAATCTGACTGAATGTGGGTTCCCCAAACTGAAGGAATACAGCTCCTTTCCACCCGCCCCCGCCCCCCTCACCCCAAGCTGCTACTAGTACTTGTCTTCACCAGGGATTTTACACAAAAGGAGGGCTATGTTGCCTGGTGCCTGCGATTATTTTTATATGGTTATTTAAGCTCAATTAGGGTATAACCGGGCTCTATAGTGTGCCTAACAGGCATCAGATTTCCTATTGGAGAGGAGACACTTCCCTCTATAGTTTTCAAAAGTCTGAAGAGGAGGGGAAAAAAGTATAGAATTGGTTTTACTATTCAGTTGAGAGTAGTAACTTAAAACCGGGGGGGGGGGGGGGAGTGGGAGGCGGAGATTATTTCAAAATGAAATGCATTTGGGGAAATTGGATATTCACATGGAAAAGAATGAAGTGGACCCTTTACAACATATACCAAAATTAACTCAAAACATATCAAAGACCTAAACCTAAGAACTACAACTATAAAACTCTTAAAACATATGGGAAATTTTCATGACATTGGATTCAGCAATGATTTCTTGGCTATTACACCAAAAGTACAGACAACAACAAAATAAGATAAATTGTATTTCATCAAAATTAAAAAGTTTTGTGCATCAAAGAACACTGTCAATAAAGTGAAAAGACAATCCTGAGAATCGGGGAAAATATTCGCAAACAACGTATCTGATAAGGGTCTGGTATCCAGAATAAAGAATTCCTAAAACTCAACAACAACAACAAAAAACAAAAACAAATAGCCCAATGTAAAAATAGGCAAAGAACTTGAACATTTCTCCAAAGATGATATACAAATGGCCAATAAAAGATGCTCAACATCACTAATCATTAGGGAAATGCACATCAAAATTACACAGATATCAACTTCACACCCATTAGGATGGCTATTATCAAAAAAGGAAAAAGAGAAACTAACAAGTGCTGGCAAGGATTTGGAAAAATTGGAACACTTATGCATTGCTGGTAACAATGTAAAACAGTACAGCTGCTGTGCAAAACAATTTGGTGGTTCCTTAAAAAGTTAAACATAGAATGATCATATGATCCAGCACCTAGGTATAACCTAAAAGAATGGAAAGCAGGGACTCAGAGACTTGTACACCAATGTTAATAGCAAGATTATTCACAATAGCTAAAAAGTGGTTCAATAGATGAACAGATAAACAAAATGTGATACGTCCGTATAATAGAATATTATTCAGCTATAAAAGCATGTGTGAAATACTGATACATGCTACAACAGGAATAAACTTTGAAAACATTATAGTAAGTAAAATTAGCCAGACACAAAAGGACACATATTGTTTAATTCTACTTATATGAAGTGCTTAGAATATGCATATTCATAAACACAAAAATTAGAATAAAGGTTACCAGAGGCTGAGAGGACAGAGAAGGGGGATGGGTACCGAGTTTCGGTTTAAGATGATGATTAAGTTATGGAAACAGAAAGTGGTGATGATTGTTTAACATTGAGAATGTACTGAATGCAGCTGAATTTAAATTAAATTAAAAATGAATTAAAAAGTTAAAATGATAACTTTTGTTATATTTCAACACACACACAAAGCAGTTACTAACAAGTGTTGATGAGGATGTGGAGAAATCAGAACCCTCATACTCTGCTGGTGGAAATGTAAAAATGTGCAGCCTCTTTGGAAAACAATCTGGCAGTTCCTCCACAATTAAACATAGAGTTACCAGAATATTCCACTCATAGGTGTATACTCAAGACAAATAAAAAACCTATACCCACACAAAAACCTGTAAATTAATGTTTGTAGCAGACTTTATTCATAAAAGCCCAAAGGTGGAAACAATCCAAATGTCCATCAACTGACAAATGGATAAAACAGAAAGTGTTGTATCCGTACAATGGAATTTTATTTGGCTATAAAAAGGAATAGAGTCCTTTGCATGTTATAGCATTGATGAGCTTTGAAAACATTATGCTAAGTGAAAGGAGCCAGTCACAAAAGACTACATATTGTGTTATTCCATTTATATGAAATATCCAGAAGAGAGAAATCTACAGAGACAGAACGCAGATTAGCAGTTGCTTAGGGCTGGGGAAGAGGGAATGAGGGGGATGAGAACTAAAGGGTATGGGATTTCTTTGGGGGATGATGAAAATGTTCTAAAATTAACTGTGGTTAAAAAATAAAATAAAATAATAAAAATAAAAATAAAATTACCTATGGTGATGGTTGCACAGATCTTTTATTACACTAAAATCATTCAATTGTTACCTTATAAAATGGGTGACACATCATATGTGAACTATTTCTCAATAAAGCTGTTTAAAATTTTTCATTTCCATTTGTTTGTTGCTGGGATATAGAAATACATTTTTAAAATATTTAATATTTATATTTGACCTTGTATGTAATGTGATGTTTGCTATAGGTATTAATAGTAGATATACTTTATCTGACTAAAAGGTTTTCCTTTTATTCCTATCCTATATAAAATTTTTATGAGTGAGTGTATATCAAATGTATGTTTTGGGTTCTATTAAGGTGAGAGTATGTTGTTGGTTTCTTTCTCCTTAATTCTGTTAATGTGGTGAATTACATTAATTTTCTTTTCTTTTTTAAAACAACTTTATTGAGATATAATTCACATACAATTCACCCATTTTAAGTGTACAATTCAATGGTTTTTAGTATATCCACAGGTAGTGTGCAGCCGTCACCAGAATGATTTTTAGAACATTGTCATAACCCCTAAAGGAAATCCCATACCTTTTAGCTATTCCCCTACATCCCCCATTTTCACCTCCCAGCCCTAAGCAATGAATATCTACTTTCTGTCTCTATAGATTTTACTATTCTGCATTTTCATATGAAGGAATCATATAATATGTGGACTTTTGTAACTGGCTTCTTTCACTTAGCATAATATTTTCAGGGCTTGTCCGTGTTGTAACATGTATCAGAGCTTCATTGCTTTTTATGATCAAATAGTATTCCATTATATGGAGAGACCACCTTTCTTTATCCATTCATAGTTATGGACATTTGAGTCATTTCCACCTTTTGACAATTATGAAAAATGCTGCTGTAAACATTCATATATAATTTATTGTATAAACATATTTTTCATTTCTCTTGTGTGTATACCTAGGAGTGGAATTGCTGGATTGTATATTTTAATTGATTGAGGAACTGACAGGTGGTTTTCCAAAGTGGCTACCCATTTTATATATCTGCCAGTAGTGTACGAAGGTCCCAATTACTCCACATCCTCACCAACACTTGTTTTCTCTCTTTTCAAAATTACTATCATTATGTCCAACCTCATGGGTGTGAAGTGGTGTTTCATTGTGGTTTTGATTTGCATTTCTCTGATGACTAATGGTGTTGAGAAATTTTTCATGTTCTTATTGGCTATTTGCATATCTTCGTTGGAGAAATATCTATTCAGATTCTTTGCCTATTTTTAAATTGGTTGTTTATCTTTTTATTATTGAGTTGTATGTGTTCTTTTTATATTCTAGATACAATTCCCTTATCATATATATGATTTGTATTTTCTCCCATTCTGTAGGTTATCTTTTCATTTCTTGATGGTGTCCTTTGAAGCAAAAGTTTTTAATTTTGATGAAGTCAAATGTATCTATTTTTTCCTTTCTTGCTTGTGCTTTTGGTGTCATATCTAAGAATCCTTTGTCAAATCCAAGGTCATGAAGATTACACCACATTTTCATCTCAGAGTTATATAGTTTAAAAGAGTTTTGTATATGGTGTGAGGTAAAGATCCAACTTAATCTTTTGCCTGTGGCTCTATAGTTGTCCTTTGATTGATTTTTGTTTGTTAAATCAACCTTGCATTGCTGGTTATTGTATATTATCCTTTTTATCTATCACCGGATTCAATTTGCTAATATTCTGTTCAGGATTTTTGTATCTACTTTGTAAGAGAGAATTGGACTATTTTCATCTCAAATTGATTTGTGTGTATGAAATTAGGTTCATTTTTCCATACACATCCAATTGTTCCAATACTATGGCTGAAAAGACTTTCCTTTCCCCATTGAATTGCGTGGTTTCTTTTTCTTTTTTTTAATTTAATTTATTTATTTATAATTTTTGGGGGGGTACACCAAGTTCAACCATCCATTTCCACACACACATCCCCGCACTCCCTCCCTCCCCGAATTCCCCCCCACCCTCCCTCGAGTCCCCCCTACCCTCCCCGAATTGCGTGGTTTCTTTGTCAAAATCAACTGAACATCCATGCATGGGTCTATTTCTGGATTCCAAAGATCTCCTTTTGTTCCATTGATCTATCTTTTTTTCCCCATCGATCCATCTTTTTTTTTTAATTTTTAAAATTTTATTTTTTATACATCTTTATTGGAGTATAATTGCTTTACAATGTTGTGTTAGTTTCTGCTGTGCAACAAAGTGAATCAGCCATATGTATACATATATCCCCATATCCCCTTTCTCTTGAGCCTCCCTCCCACCCTCCCCATCCCACCCTCCCCATCCCACCCCTCTAGGTCGTCACAAAGCACCAAGCTGATCTCCCTCTGTAGCAGCTTCCCACTAGCTATCTATTTTACATTTGGTCGTGTGTATATGTCAATGCTACTCTCTCACAGCATCCCAGCCTCCCCTTCCCCCTGTGTCCTCAAGTCCATTCTCTATGTCTATGTCTTTATTTCTACCCTGTCACTAGGTTCATCAGTACCATTTTTCTAGATTCCATATATATGCGTTAGCATACGGTATTTGTTTTTCTTTCTGACTTAAAAATATGGAACGCTTCACGAATTTGCATGTCATCCTTGCACAGGAGCCAGGCTAATCTCTGTATCGTTCCAATTTTAGTATATGCGCTGCCGAAGCGCGCACGAAATACTTATTTATTGAGGTGCTTCATATGTGCTAAGCATGTTCATAGCACTGGGCATGAACCAGGGAACCAAACAGACCAACAAACCATAGTGAACTCATGAAAATTACAATATTGTTGAGAGAGAGACATGATACAATTAAAAAGCAAGTTATAGGGTATAGTTAGCAGATGATACAGAGAAAAATAAAGCAAGATAAAAAGATAGGGAGTGCCAGGGGCTGAAGGGAAGGTTACAATTTTAAATAGAGTGATTTGAAGAAGGCTATACTGAGTCAAAGTTGAAAGTGTTAAGGGAAGGAATCATCGGGAAGAAAGCTCCAGGTAGAAGAAACAGCAGGTGCAAAAGCCAGGAGCAAGGAGCAATGTGACTGGAAGAGAGTGACCCATTGATCTATCTTAATTACTGTTGCTTTAATTATGTCTTGAAATCAGGTACTGTGGATTCTTCAGCTTTGTTCTTCTCTTTCAAAATTGTTTCGGCTTTTTTGGTAGGTCCTTTGTATTTCCATAAAAAGCTTAAAATCAGCTGATCAATTTCAGTAAAACATCTGGTGAGATTTTGATTGGGACTGTGTTGAAACCAGAGATCAATTGGAGGAGAATTGACATTTTAACAATATTGAGTCTCCTAATCCACGGACCTGATAAATCTCTCCATCTTTGGCTGTTTACAACCAAAAATATGGTATGTAAATTAGTACCGGCATACTCATTTTACTGCACTTAGTTTTATTGTGCTTCACAAATATTGTTTATTGTTTGTTTGTTTTTTACAAATTGAAGGTTTGTGGCAGCCCTGTGTCTAGCAAATCCACTGGCACCATTTTCCCAAAAGCATGTACTCACTTTGTGTCTTTGTGTCACATTTTGGTAATTCTCACAGTTTCAAACTCTTCCATTATTATTATATTTCTTATGGTGATCTATGATCGGTGTTCTTTGATGTTACTTTTGCAAAAAGATTATGACTCGCTGGAGGCTCAGATGATGGTTAGCACTTTTTTAGCAATAAATCAATTTTTAATTAAGGTATATACATTTTTAGATGTAATGCTATTGCACACTTAATAGGGAATTCCCTGGCAGTCCAATGATTAGGACTCTGTGCTTTCACTGCCTGGGGGCCCAGGTTCAGTCCCTAGTTGGGGAACTGACATCCCACAAGCTGCAAGTGCAGCATGACAAAAAAAAAAAAAAGCCACACTTAATAGACTGAAGTATAGCATAAACATAACTTTTATATGCTCTGGGAAACAAAAAATGTGTGCAACTCACTTCATTGCAATATTCACTTTATTGTGATGGTCTGAAACCCAATCCCCAATACTTCTGAGGTATGCTTATACTTTTACTCATTCCTGGTCAATGCAAGCACCTTAGAACATTTCAATTCCATTTATCCCTTCCAGCCTTTTGTGATGACATTGTTATACATCTTTATTCTACTAGATTTTGTTTTTACAAGAAGGTGCATAGCAGCTGTATTCACAAGATGCCCAAACTGAAAACACAAATGTCCATCAGCAAGACAATGGACAAACCACAGGGTGCTCATGACAAAATGAATAAACTCACAGGAGTTAAAACAACGAGGATAAATCTCAAAAACATTACACTGAGCAAAATGAGTCAGATGCCACAGAGTAACACTGTCTGGTTGCAGGGCTATGAAATTCAAGAACAGGCAAAACTAATATAAGAGGGATAAAATTCTACACAGTTGCTTTCCTCAAGGCAGGAGCGATTAACTGGAAGGTGCCTAAGGGAACAATAAATATCTGGGTGGTGATTACGTGGGTGTATACGTTTCTGCGAACTCATCAAATAATATGTCAGTTTTTTGTTTTTTTTTGTTTTTTTAAGGGTTAAGGATTCCTCTTATTTTTAAAAACATTTATTTATGTACTTATTTTGGCTGTGCTGAGTCCTAGTTGTGGCATGCAGGATCTGCATTGCAGCAGGTAGGATCTTTGTTGCATCACGTGGGCTTCTTAGTTTTGGCATGCCGTCTCTTAGTTGCAGCATGCCATCTCTTAGTTGCATGCACACAGGATCTAGTTCCCCGACCAGGGATTGATCCCGGGCCCCCTGCATTGGGAGTGTGGAGTCTTAACCACTGGACCACCATGAAGTCCCCTACATGTTAGTTCTGTGCATTCTCCAGTGGGTAAATTATATATCAAGAAAAAGAAAATATCTGGGAAAACCAAAATCAGAAACTACCGATTTACCTTTTTTTCCTTTCTTTTCTTCTTTCTTTCTTCTTCTTTTTATTTTTTTTATGTTTGTTCCATAAAAACTTCTCCATTTTCTCTCTGACTTGTACTGCAGCCAAGCAAGTTTTGAAAAAAGTTTGCTACTTCTGTTTTCCAGAGACCATTTCTGCCCAGGCTCAATGTATAGTGAGGGACATGACCCTTTTCCTTCCAGCCCACCTACTGTCATACCAGGTCCTAGTGGTATTAAAAGGAGCAGGAAACAATGCAGCTGCTTGAGACAGATTCGAGGGAATTTGCCATGGTCAGATGGAACCCTCTGCTCAGACTCCCCTGGCTACTTCCCAGCAGCCCTTTGACACGCACTGGACTAGAAGCTTCCAGTTACTTCTGTGTTGACAATGGTCTCCTCCGGTCAGGGTAAGTATATGGATTTCACGTGTTGACAGACTTTGTTTCATCTCACTTTTCCTTTAAGTCATCTCATATAGAAATGCATTGGATTGGTGAGTCCCCTGGTAAAATCCTAGGGGGAGGAGTTTCCTGAGTCCAAATACAGAGGCTTATCCTCCAGAGTGAAGGTTGGCAAACTGGCTGTCACTGCCTGTTCTGTAAATAAAGTTTTACTGCAACACAGCCACCCCCATTTGTTCACATATCACCTACAGCTGCTTTCCTCCTACAACCACAGAGTTGAGTACCTGCAACAAAGATCATATGGCTTGCAAAGCCTGAAATATTTACTTTCTGGCCTTTCATAGAAAAAGTTGGCTAAACTCTGGTCTAGAGCACCCTGCCTGGGGCCCTCTGTCCTGGCATCAGAGATGGGGGCCGGCCACGATCTCACCAAAAATCCTATGGGAAAGGATTTGGATATAGTTCACCAACAGGGAAAAGTATCTCTATGGGATGATTCTATGCTCTTTGGCTTTCAGTTACTACCAAGAATTCAGATTGGAATCAGAGGAATCTAGATCAGGCTAATTGTCATGGGATTGGTGGGGAAAGACACAGGGGGCTTGCTGGAGAGCTGGAAATCTTTGTGGAAAATGCCAGGGAAGGCTTGCTGACAAGTTCAGAGGGGCAAAGGGACAAGGAAGTACCCGGCCAGTCCGGAGGAGTGAAGGTCATGGCTTTCAGCACCTCATCTCATATCTGAGACTCCGTGTAGGTTGTGGGCACAGAAACTACCTATAGAAATCCTAGCACAATTCCGCAGGGGAAGTTAATGAACACTTTTCAAGAGTGAGCAACAACAAAATAAATTAAGAGACACCAATGTACAACCCCTTACATTTTAAGTATATGTATGTAAGTGTGGATGTGTGTGGGGGTATAGGTGTAGATATAGACATGTATATGTGTATACACATGCACTGTTCCAATCCTCTTAAATTTTAAGAATATATACATATGTGTGTCTCTCTGTGTGTATGTAGAATCTAAGGCCTCTTTCCAGCTATAAAATTCTATGATTTTAAGGCAATATGTGCTTGATTTGGATTCTGTTCCATAAATTTTTAAAATAACAAATCAGTTCTAGATTGTGTTTATTTCATGAGGAGACTGGAGAGGTACTTGGACGAGGAGAGAGGGAGGGAGAGAAGTTGGGAGAAAAGGAAGAGGCAGCGATGGAAACAAACACACCCATACGGAGCTGCAGAGAAGAAAAGGACACTGAAGGAGCGCAGCGGGCTCCCGGGGCCTCTTGTGAAAGTTCTTCCAAAGCCCTGTTGCAGACCTAAACGTGGTGCATGACCTGCAGGCAGAGAAATGTAGTCGGTGGGGCTTCACCGGAAGCTCACAGGGTGGTGGGGGGTGCGTGGGCTGAGGAAGCGGCTAAGAAGCATGCCTGACAGGGAAGGGAAGGGAGCGGGAGACCGGGGTGGGGCGGGGCGGGGAAGCCTCTGGAGATCTGAAGACCCGGAGGCAGTCAAGTGAAGAGGGGGGAGAAAGAATTTTTCAGCCGACGCTACAGCCTTTGTGCAAAAGCTTCAAGGCAAGAGACAGCATGGAGGATTTGAAGATCTAGAGGAAAATCAAGAGTGTGGAGCGCCTGCGGGAAGCGGGACTGGAGAGGCAGGTGTGGGTGGAGGTGTCCAACACTTACCACACAGGCGCGGTCAAAGAGTGTCTTTAAGCCTCAATGTCCTCATCTACAAAGTGGGGATTAAAAACAACATCTGTCGCATCCAGTTGTGAGGATTCAGTAAGATAAAACACAAAATGCTCGGCATTTGGTCAAAGCTCAATAAACGCTAGATATTATCCTTACGTGGGGGCGAGGGGAACACCGCGGAAGGATTTTAAGGAAGTGGTTCTCACAAGTGCGAAATTGTGTTTTACAAAGATCACTTAGGCTGGCAGCAGTAGGGGAAAACCCCATCAGCTGCTGCAGTACCGGGGATGTTTGCCCCCATGTTGGTACTCCTCTAGGGACCATTTTACCCTCTCCCCACATCTGAAATGACAATGCAAAAGGGAGAAAAATTCTCGACGATTCTTATCCATGTGAGCCTCCACCCTCAGCATCTTGGCAGCCCGCGTCCAGGGCCAGGGATGCAGGCTCCAGGTTGGCCCAGGCGTACCTACCTTCCAGGTAGGCGAT
Source organism: Hippopotamus amphibius kiboko (assembly GCF_030028045.1). NCBI lineage: Eukaryota > Metazoa > Chordata > Mammalia > Artiodactyla > Hippopotamidae > Hippopotamus > Hippopotamus amphibius. The sequence continues at coordinate 3,271,011 of NC_080193.1, read as the reverse complement.
CTCGCAGGAGGTGGTCGCTCCTCGGCTGGCCCCGCCCCACCTGTGAGTTACTGCCAGTCAGACGGCGCGAGGTCAGCAGTGGGTGTGGCTGCACGGAAAAAGTGCCCAGTTCACCTGCGACTGCGCGGCCACCAGCTAAGTCCTTTGAAGAGTAATTGAAGGGAGGAGAGTTACCAGGTCTTCAAATACTCAGAACTGGCAGGTTAAAGAGGACCTCCGCCACTCTGTCAAGCAACAGGATCTGTTAATGGAGGCAGCCATTCATTCACCCATCACGTGTTTCCTGAGCCCCTGCAATATATACCAGGCACTGTTTTAGGTGCCTGCGGGGTCACAGGAGGGACCAGAGAGGAGCCCATATTACAGTGATGAGCATATACAGGGAGGAGGTGGTAAGTGCTAAGGGACTTCACCGGCAGTTCAGTGGTTAAGACTCCAAGCTCCCAATGCGGGGGGCCCGGGTTTGATCCCTGGTCAGGGAACTAAGATCCCACATGCCACAGGGCATGGCCTAAGGGGAAAAAAAAAAAAGAAAAAAGAAAGAAAGGATCCGCGTGGAAGTCCTAGTCAAACGACTTCCACCTCAGGGGAAGGCGGAGGCAGAAATACAAGGTGACAGCGAGGAGGCAGAAAAGACGGTGTAAGTTTGAGAAAGATGTTAGGAGACTCACCTGTGACCCTGGAAGTTGCTTGAAGAATTGGGAATTTGCAAGAACATTTCTCAAGAGAATTCCCAGAAGGAACTGCGGAAACGAGGTCTCCATCATGTGAAGAGGGCAGGACACAGTCGAGGATTCGTCCATCAGTTTGGACCTCTTGCTCTCAGGAGGCCCTACCAAGGCTAAGATTCTGTGACAGGGCTGCTAAAGGAATAACACGGCAGTAAGTGATCACTGCCTTCCTCCTTCTAAATGAAGAAAAGCTGTAGAGAGGATTCTTCTCCAAGTAATTATGAAACCTAACAGCCGCCAGGCAGAATGCTCCCCAAATGTGACAGATTGACTGTAGAAATCCGAGAATTGGAAGACGACCAGGAACAGAAACTGGGGACTGCTTTTTCTCTGGACAGAGGAAGAAAATCTCAGGACTCCGGCTTCTTTTTGGAACATGTCTGCACGATGTCAAATAGCCTTGTCTTCAGGCATTCTTTCACCAGTTTCCACGGGTTAAACAAAGAGCTTATAATCATAAGACTCACAGCCTAACCTCATGTACAGCTGGGAAGGATATGAAATAAAGGGCAAGACCTTTTTAAAAGTAAACGCATGTACTCCACCATGTTTATACTCTCCCAAGTGCCCTCTTTAGTGAGCTAAGCTCTTATTCCAGATACGCTGCTAATATTTGACATCTATTTCGACCTGAATTTATAACTGCTTTTTGATTTCCCAGCCACGTGAGAAAATAAGCACTACTCAAAATTCACACCTAAAATACTAGCTCGGCATCCCTACTCAACTAAACGGGGTGTGACGCGAATCTGGGTGAGTCTTGGCTGTTTCCAAATACCTAAGTCCCTCACAGGAGATGATCTGCCACCTGAGTCAATTTAAAAAGCTCCACAACTCACCTGGAAAACCACCCAAAGGTGGAGCTCTACACATGTTCTGAGCATGGGGCAGTGCTCAGAAAATGGTGACCGCTTTGGAAGGGGTAATGCTTGCTGTGATATATATAACTTTGGAATGTTTTATTAAACAACAACAAGAACAACCTCATGATATTACAGGTAAAAATTTTAACTTATTATGAAGCCATAAGAATAAAATAGTCTTGAGAGTTATTTGAAAGGTTTTCCAAAAAAAATTTTCTTTTTATTTTCATAAATTAACACACATAACAGTGGGAATTTTAGAGTCACAAACTACCAAACAGAAAAGGAACTGCAAGGGCATCATGTATGCCAATGTTACCAAAAATGTACAAATTCCACTGAACTATTGACCATGATAATATATAAACACTTCAGGCAGCTATTTACTGGCCCAGACCAGCCCAAGGAGATGCTGAGGCCTCTTGCCAAGAATTAAAATCCAATTCAGCACCAGAGAGGGGCTCGTGGAGACACATAATGAACAAGCATCCAATCTGAGAGGGTGCTGTGCTAGATGGCGGGCTATGCGGGGACCCTCACTTCACAATCAAAATAAGTAGTCTTTGCTGCTCAATTTGTGGCTAGATGGTAGTATTAAACTTTGATTTTGGTAAAATGAAGCCTTCTTCCCGGCCAGCTTTTTATACAGGAAGTTCAGCTGTGGCAAGGAGCCCTTCCCTTGCTTGAATCCAGGAAAGGATACTCCGCACCTCTGGCCAACTACTTAGACTTTGGATACAGCCACCCACGATGTGGTGTTTCAGAGGTCCTTTCCATGATACCGGGGTGGGGGGAAGCTTACAGAAACAAAACACAAGGAAATTAAAGAAAGCACCAACTGCATACTCTGCCCCCAGGGAATGGGAGAAAAGTACCACCACCTAAAAGTTGGTCTTTCGCGGATCTTGATGTACATTGATTATGAGATGAAATCCCAGTCTGGAGACGGAGCACTGGCTCTGTGTTCCACCAGGCCTTGGACCGGCGGCCCCAGCTCTGCACGCTCTGTGCTGGCGGGCAGGGAATCAGCCACAGGGGGAGGGTCATGACCAGAGGGTGGGATTGGGAATCTACCTCAGGTTGGCTCTGGCGCCCGCGCAGAAGACCCTTTCAGGCAACATTGTGACAAAGTGTCATGATTTTCACAGCTCTTGGAGGAGCGCTGAGTTTCGGGATTCACAGCATGAGTTTCTGAGCTCTTCAGGCTCCGAGTAAGGCAAACGCGACATGTCTCTCCCCTGTATCTCCCTCAGCTGTAGCTCTTAGAATAAGGTCAGTAAGAAAAAGTGGACATAATGTGCTTGAACAGGTGATGAGGTACGTTTAAACTAATAGAGAAATGAAGCTGGAGAGGAAACCAAAAGTAAAGAGAAGGGGGAAGGTGGGGAGTGGGGCAGGGCGAGCAAATATAGCTATAAACTGACAGATGGAAAAAACCATAGTTGAAAGTTTCAGTGAAAAGCTGACAGGCAGAACCCTGATTGGACCTGAGATTTCTCCTTTCTTCCCCATGTTAAAACACTATATCTCTTGGGGGTGGGAAGTCCCCATGCTCAGAAACTGTGCCAGTTCTCACCCAGAACCAGACCTCCTGTAGCTCTGGGCAGGTGGTGTGTCAGCAGCCAACTGAGTCTCCCACAGTGGGCACAGCTCTGAGGACCACAGACAGCGCTGCAGCTGGCTAGGCCAATGGTCAAAATGGATGTTAAGACAGGTGCGACTGAGCATGGCTAGAACCTGATGTGGCAACTTCAGGTCAGCAATTTCAAGTTTGCAATGGGGGCCCCTTCTTAACTTTGCAACGAAAAAGGGCTTTGGCCAGACGCAGGCCAAGAATTACAAGGAGCGGGTTGGCCTCAGAGGAGTTTTTTCCTACATTCCCAAAACAGGGAAGGAATCCAGGTCTCCACCTCCTCCAAGCCTCCCTTCCAGGCGCCAATGTTCCAAATCACTGCTTCTGGCCCTGACAAGTGCCATGCCCACTAGGGGCAAACTTGAAACTGTGTATCTATAATGTTGGTGATGCCACAGCTGTGCCCATGTCAACTTCAGTCTGTCCTGTGTGCCACACTGTGGACTTGCCTGCGTTGGTGATGGAGCTGGCAAAAAGGGCTCTGCTGATTTGCGGGGAACTTGCAAGCTGTCCAGCAAGAGCTTCCTAAAAACGTTTGTACAAGGGCACAAACTCATCCCACTCCCTTAAGCAAAAAGACACAGAGAAGCATGTGTGTCTGAGGACCCTGTCCCAGGAAGGGAGAGGTACTGAGGTGAAACACAGGTCGTGTCTACACAGTCTAGGCAAAGCGGATGCACAATGGCAGCATTGTTCAGAGCTGGTGTGGAAGCTGGGCTCTCCTCTAACACTACGTGGCCGTGGCCTTAGAAGCCTCCGTGGATCACCAGGTACGTATTTCACTTACTAAATGCTCTGTCTGAGGCAGCGGGCCTACGAGACAGATGTGGCACTTTTTTTCGCACTGTCAGTTTTTCTGCTCCAGTGTGGCACAGACTGTTAACCTGCAAAGGAAAGGCACATAGAGACCCCCACCCCCACCCCATCCCCAGATGGGGAAACAAAAGGAACCCAGGAGACGCGATCCCGGACGTCACCACTCACTCCTCTCACAGACTGACTTGGAAGTGTCTCTGGGGCTTTCAGAGTCCCCGTCGGCGCTGCTCCCCGGCAGTGGCTCCTGGGAGGATGGGAGAGGTGACCAGTGTCCTGAAGCTGGGCTTAGCATCCCACTCACCAGCCAAGGAATGTTAATTCTCTGCACTCTTATTTTGTAAGAGAGAGAGAGAGAGAAAGAGAGGGAAAAAAAAAAGATAAAATACAAGGGAAGGGGAGGAGGGGAAGCAAGATGAGAGCACATAGGCCTTAAGTGGGAAAGGAATGAAGCCTCGGGGCTGGCGGCCTAACACAGCGCCCTTCTGATCCTCTGCCCACAGACTCCCACAGGCACAAATGGAGAAACCTAGCGACCTCTGTCTGGCATTCTACCAAACTTCCAGGAGGTCTGACGCAGGAGCCCAGAGTCCAGTGAGGTGCCCTTCGAGAGGGCTGGCTGTGGAACTTCGTGACCCCAGCCACCCCCCTCCCCAATCTGCAGCGAGCTGCTCCGGCAGCTGTGAGCACTCTGGGTCAGCCTTCATTACCACCAGAGCCGTTGTGGACGCCTTTTTCATGGACCACCACTTCATATGAAACCCACCATACCCATGCTTCCAACGTTTTAAATGACTGTGAGAGAAACCTGCTCTTACTTCCGTCATTAAAATGAATACATCTACTTAGTGGGCAAGAATGAGAACCCAGATGAGAACTGAGTCACACTAGGAGCAGGAGGTGGGGAAGGGACTGCTTGAATGCGTCAATGGGAAAACGGCTCTTGGCTGCCCCACACCACGCACCGACAAACGGGATCAATTGCCTGTCGTGTGTTCTGAAGACTACTGTCTTTCTCCTTGATGTCTTAAAAAATTGTTTTCGAATCACATTTAAAGGCTCCAAACATGCAGCAATTAAAAATAAAAGGAAATAAAACAAATGAAAATACTCAACACCACAACATTAAAAAGTGCAACTTACTTCAAATGGGGCCTGGACGGGCTCCTCTGGCACTAGTGACCCACAGTCACAGAGGGGAGAAAATGATGGGGAAAAGCCACACACACACACGCACGCGCACACACACACGCACCCGGTTCTGGACAGATGGACTCAAAGGATTAGAAAACACAACAGCTCATCTTTCCTCAACTACTGAAGTGAGCTGGTGAGACCACTCGGAACAGGACGCCAGGTCCCCCTCCCTAGGCCACGTGTCTAAATAATCTTGGTCTAGCACCACCGTAAATGACGCAGAACTTTCACACAGACGTGCAAATGCTGTGAGTCCTTGGAAACCTAGTGTTACTGAAGGGATGCCGCGTCCTCCTCCATGGATGGCAGAGAACGGGGTGAGGAGGCCGACGTCATTCAGGACCATTTCCAGGAGAAAGGGAGCATTCCTGAGGTTCTATACTCAGCAGTACAAGATAGAGGACCCTCTTTCACCAGTTCCTAAAAAGGCTGCACCTTGAAATAGGTAAGAATCCACAGCCTGCACTTTGAGTGGTTTGGGCGGTAGGGCAAAATCAGGCAACCCCTTCCAGGGAGGCCAGGAAAGTCCAAAGTTGAGACCCCTCAACCTGAATCGCTTCTCAACAGCTGGACGACTGCTCCTGCTCCTCCTCTTCCTTGGCAAAGAAGGTCTCCAGCTCCATCAGTTTCTGTATCAAAAGAGCATCCAGCTCTCGACTCTGCAGCGCCGCCTTCTGGGCCCGGGTGAAGCTGCCTGTCACCTTGACCTTACCGCGAGCCCTCCTCTTCCGCGGGACTGTGAAATCCGGGAACTCCAGAACTCGCTTCCTCTTCTGCTGGCTGATGGAGACAAGCGTACCATTTCGTTCCTTAGGTTCCTCAAAGATGGTCTCTAAACACCTAAGGGTGGAGCACAAAACAGGATCACTCTGGGGGCCACCAGCACGCCCAGTCAACGGGCGCTGAGGGCTAACTGCTCCTGACTCAGCTCTTCCCTCTGGTCTGCAGCTATTTTTTGATGATAAAACATATATATCTATGAATATGCAGGACAAGTACACAGTGAAGAAACTGAAACTGGATAAGAGGGTAAAGAATAAAAAGTAAGACGAATACCAGCCACCCCCGCCCCACCTTCCCGGCAACAGTAGCAACAGTGTTTTGTGTATCCTCCCAAAGTCATCCGACATACAGAGGTGCACAGGTAAGCAGGCATCATCAGAGGTCAGCCCTTTTGTGTAAAAGGGAGTAAACGTTTTAAAATTAATGAGTCACACAGGTCTCTGCGATTTTTTCATTTTTTAAACAACACTTCAAAAGAACAGAAACCATTTTTAGCTCATAGGATTGGAAAAAACAGAAAATGCGTTGCTGGCTGGACGTGGCCTGTAGTTTGCTGACCCACAATGCCTATCCAACACTTTGGTTTCTTCTTTACTCAAATGGTAGCAAACTACACGCACTGTCCTACGCACTGTGCTGCTCTGTCCTATCGATAACCTTTAAGATTGCCCAGGTGGGTACACAGGTATATGCTTCATTCTTTTTTGGCTATGCAGTGGATCCCATTATAAGGATGGATCATAACTTAATCAGAACCGTATTAATGGATATTTTAAGTTGTTTCCAATCCTTCCCTATTATCTAGCAATGCTGCAATGAATATGAATGCCTTAGAGCAAATGTTTGTCTTGTAGAATAAAACTCCCCTGCTGCATCCTGGACACGATAGGAATTTAATAATGCTCAAGGACTTGAACTGAGTTTAGACCCAAAGGTAGTCAAGTGAAATGCCTTCTGTACTTGGGTGTGGAGTCATATCTGAAGATGATTATTAGTCCTGAAGACAGCCAGCGTATTTGCTAAAAACGCAAGTACAAATGAAAAGGAGACCACCTAACCTGACACACGTCTCTTCCCCATCCTACTGCTGACGCCAGTTCAAGTGCTGGGAACGAGCTATTTTCAAGACCCGATATTGGAAGAACTGAACATAAAACCCTTTCCGAAGTGAAAGGATTGGAGATTTAGGTCGATCATTTTCGAAGCCCTCCCAATCTATTATTTCTTGCTCGTAGGTACCTACCTGTTTGCAGGAGGAGATTTATAATTCTTGTTGGTATATATTTCCTCTAAACTAAACTCCTTTTTCTTTAACCTGAAAAGAGAGAAAACAAAATCAATTCTTCACGGTCTCTTAAGAGAGACAAGATTAGTTTCCCAACTCTATCCTTTCCATTCTTTTACTTTCCAGCAGTAGAAGATGAGTGCTAGATGTATCTCAGGAGAACAATGAGTACTAGATCTTCTTTTCCAGGATGCCAATCTTCAACTTTGTAAGATTTAGTCCAATTATACTTACTCACAGGGATATAACTTGATTCGCACCTGTTATCTTATTTTACAGCTTCGTTTTATCCTGCTTTTTCAGTTTCTTCCCCTTCATTGACTGCTCTTTTTTATCCTCCTCTCCTGGCTTGAAAATTTTATATATTCTTTTAGAGGTTGGCAAGAATTTTAATGAGCACATTTAACTTAGAAACTGAAGTGCAACAGTATTTTTACCCTTCTCTCAAACAACACAAAGTCTGATCGATACTTAGTATTGTTAGTAGTGTTCTATTTTGCCTTTTTTTTTAAGACTTTTTTTTAAAAATTAATTTTTATTGGAGTATAGTTGCTTTACAATGTTGTGTGAGCCTCCACTGCACAACAAAATGAATCAGCCTTACACATACAGACATCCCCTCCCTTTGGACTTCCCTTATTTTGCCTTTTGGTTTTGTAATTTTTTATGTAAGAAACCAAGCCTGTGGCTTCTCCAGTCTAGATCTTCTTGATTACATCCCACTGGTGTCATTTAACATGCCCCTCTGACCCAAACATGGGAAATACTACAGGTATTTCCTGTGGACTGGTAATTAAATAGAGGTATGATCAGATTTCGGTGTTCCGGATTTTTTGATAGAAAGACTTAGGTGGTGGCGTATACTTCCATCACAAGGGACATGACATCCGGCTGTCACCTATTTTGTGTATTAGCAGCCACGGATAAACACTGAATATATTTATTAGCTCTTCAGGATTATACATGGTGACAGCCTATCATTCTTTCGGGAGAATTCTTCCATCTAAAGAAAACTTCATGCTCACCCATGCTTTGGTAACCCTGAGGTACGGTTTGCACAGGAAGAGCGGGCTGCATGCTTGGTTCTTTCCCTTTATTTACCAGTTTACAAGACAATGAACTGTTTCCCTAACATCATCCAAATATGCCCAGTGAGTTGTAAACTCACTCATTATGAACTACTGGACTGAAATGTATCTGATGTGCTTCAATCTACTACAGTTACTATTTCTTCTGATGCTCAGACTGTCTCATCTGTGGCCAGTGGGAGTCTCTCCAAACTGGTTCCTGTATCTCTCTGACATGACCCCAGCCATCTTCGAGAGCTCATCACTTTGTGATACAAGACAGTCTACACTCATCTTGTGCATTTCCTGCCCTAGACCTGTAGGCAGTCTTCAAGGAGCCCTGGTTCACAAACCATAAAATTCACCCTATTATTTATTTTTATGAATGTGCTCAATCCATTTGTTCACTGTTAATTTCTGGTACTATGTAGAAAATAACAGCTTTAACCTTCAGGTCACCATTCTTATCTCAGTGGAAACTTATTTTCAGAGAGCACAATACCTTTATTATAAAATAGAAGATCATTATAAAGTTTCTGTGCTTTAAACCTTTTCCAGGTAACTTGTGGAGAGACTGCAGAGCACGGCAATTAGCTGTTTGGCATTGTTTTAGTTTCTTCCTGGCTTTTTGAAAATTTTAATTGAGGTTCAGTTTGGTTCAATTCCAATTCAGCAAAGAACATGCTTGTGGAAAAAATACATAAATAATAACATGGATAAGATATTTTATAGGGGGACTTCCCTGGTGGTCCAGTGGCTAAGACTCTGTACTCCCAATACAGAAGGCCCTGGTTCGATCCTTGGTCAGGGAACTAGATCCTACATGACACAACTGAGACCCGGAGCAGCCAAACAAACAAACATTTTTTTAAAAAAGCTTTTTCATAGAGATTTCCAGCAAACAACAGCTACTTTGCTTCTTAACAACAGCGATAGCTACACGTATCTACTTTCTGCCTATTCGGGACATTTCACACAAATGGAATCAGACAGTACGGGCCCTCCGGAGTCTATCTTCTCTCACTCAGCACACGGTTTCCATGCTCATTCACGGTGGAGCGTGTGTCAGCACTTCCCTCCTCTTTAGCAGTCTGTGGACATACCACCTTTCCTCACTCATCAACTGAAGGACATTTGGATTGTTCCTACTTTTTAGCTGTCGTGAAGATGCTGCTATGAACATTCACGTACAAGACTCTGTGTGAACATGTTTTCTACTTCCCTTGGACGTCCACCTAGGAGTAGTGATATGGTAACCCTGTGTTTAACATTTTGAGAAACTGCCAGACTATTTTCCACAGTGGCTACACCATTTTACACTCCCACAAGCAATGGATGAAGGTTCCGATTTCTACCCATCCTCAATGCAAACACTTATTTTGTTGTTTTTATTAAAAAAAAAAAAATATGGCTATCCTAGTGGCGGAGAGCTATCCTGCGGCACGGACCTGCAGTTCCCTGGTGACGAATGAGGCTGAGCATCTTTTTTGGCCATTCATCTACATCTCCTTTGGAGAAATGTCTATTCAGATGCTGTGCCTACTTTAAAGAACTGCGTTGCTGTCACTTTGTTGAGTTGTAAGAATTCTTTATACATTGTGTGTACTAGAACCCTATCAGATATATGACTTGCAAACACTTTTCCTAATTCTGTCAGTTATATCTTTTTTTTGTAAAAAATAGACTCTGTTATTTAGAGTGGTTTTGGGTTCATAGCAAAGTTGAGTGGACAGAGTTCTCATATACACCCTGCCGGCAGAACCCCACCTCCCTACTAAGCACAGCAACCCCTACTATCAACAGCCCCTTACCAGAGCGGAGCATTTGTCACAGCCGATGAACCTGCAGTGACACGGCATCATCACCCATGGTCCCCAGTCTACGTCAGGGCTCACACTTAGTGTTGCATATTCCATGGGTTTGGAGACATGTATAATGACATGTATCTGCTATTACAATATCACTGAGAATCATTTTCACTGCCCTAAAAACTACTGTGCTCACTCATTCCTCCTTTCCTCCCCCCATTCCCTGGCAACTATTGATTCTTTTACTGTCTCCATAGTTTTTTTGCCTTTTTCCAGAATGTCACATAACTGGAATCATACAGTATGTAGCTTATTTAGACTGGCTTTTCACTTAGTAGTATTTAAGTAAGGTTTCTCCATGTCTTTTAAGAGCTCATTTCTTTTTAGCATTGAATAATACTCCACTGTCTGGAAATGTACCACGATTAATTTATCCATTCCCCTACTGAAGGATATTGTGGTTGCTTCTAAGTTATAGCAATTATGAATTAAGCTGCTGTAAACATTGCTGTGCAGGTTTTTATATGAACGTTGTTTTCAACTCATTTGGTAAATACCAAGGAGCATGGTTGCTGGATCATATGGTAAGAGTATGATTAGTTTTATGAGAAACCACCAAACTGTCTTCCATTCCGTTGGTTTATTTTTTATTTATTTTTTGGGCTGTGCTGCACGGCTTGGCTTGTGGGATCTTAGTTCCCCATAAAGGAATTGAACCCAGGCCCTCAGCAGTGAAAGCACGGAACCCTAACCACTGGACTGCCAAGAAATCCCCAAATTTGGTTGGTTTACATGTCAATCCTTATGCCATTACCATACTGTCTTGATTACGGAAGCTTTGTACTAAGTTTGTGTGTTTTTTTGTTGTGGTAAAATATACAATTTACCATTGTAATTATTTTTAACTGTGCATGTATTTTTTTTTTTTTAACACATAGGGTCTTTTTTATAAAAATAAATTTATTTATTTATTGGCTGTGTTAGGTCTTTGTTGCTGCACATGGGCTTTCTCTAGTTGCTGTGAGCGAGGGCTACTCTTCATTGTAGTGCGCGGGCTCCTCATTGTAGTGGGTTGTGGAGCACCAGCTCTAGGCGCGTGGGCTTCAATAGTTGCGGCACACAGGCTCAACAGTTGTGGCTCACGGGCTCTAGAGCACAGGCTCAATAGTTGTGGTGCACGGGCTTACTTGCTCCGTGGCATGTGGAATCTTCCCAGAGCAGGGCTTGAACCCGTGTCCCCTGCATTGGCAGGCGGATTCTTAGCCACTGCACCACCTAGGAAGTCCTGTATTAAGTTTTGAAATAGGTTAGTGTGAGTCTTCCACTTTGTTCCTCTTTCAATGTTGTTTTGCCTATTCTGGGCCACTTGTATTTTCATGATTTTTTAGAATCAGCTCGTTAATTTCTGCAAAAAACGTAGCTGACTTTTTATAATAGTATTGTAGTAAATCTGTAGATTGCCTTGGGTAGTACTGACTTCCTTTTTTGTTTGGCTTATGGGATCTTAGCTTCCTGACCAGGGATTGAACCCATGCCCCTTGCACTGGAAGCGTGGAGTCTTAACCACTTGACAGCATTAAGTAGCCCAATATGTGAACAGATGTCTTCCCATTTATCTGGGTCTTTAATTTCTTTCAACAATAGTTGGTAGTTTGTAGTTTTTACCGAACAAATCTTACATTTTGTTAAATTTATCCCTAGGTCTTTTGTTTTGTTTTGTTTTTTGATGCTATGGTAAATGGAACTGTTTTCTTAATTTCATTTTTAGATTGCTCACTGCTAATGTATAGAAATACAATTGTTTTTCTTCCCCTTGTATCCTGTAAACTTGCAGACTTCATTCACTAGCTCTATTAGTGGATTCTTTAGGGTTTTCCATATACAAGATACTGAAGAGAAAGTGTTACTTCCTTTCTAACCTGAGTGCTATCTCATTTTCTTGCTTAACTGCCCTGTCTAGAACCTCTAGTAGAATAGTAAATAGAAATGACTAGAGTGGGGCTTCCCTGATGGCACAGTGGTTAAGAATCTGCCTGCCAATACGAGGACATGAGTTTGAGCCCTGGTCCGGGAAGATCCCACATGCCAAGGAGCAACTAAGCCCCATGTGCCACAACTACTGAGCCTGCATGCTAGAGCCTGAGAGCGACAACTATTGAGCCCACGTGCCACAACTACTGAAGCCTGCGCGCCTAGAGCCCATGCTCTGCAACAAGAGAAGCCACCACAATCAGAAGCCCGCACACTGCAATGAAGAGTACCCCTGCTCTCTGCAACTAGAGAAAGCCCATGTGCAGCAACAAACACCCAATGCAGCCAATAAATAAATAAATAATTTAAAAAAAAACCAAAACCAAAAACAAATGACTCGAGTCAATATCCTCCTCTTGTTTCTGATCTTAGGAGACATCTTTCAGTCTTTTACCATTAAGTAGGATTTCTGCTTTGGGTTTTTGGGTAGATGCCCTTTATTCATTTGAGGAAGTTATTTATTCTCACATTCATGGACTGTTTTCATCATGAAAGGGTGTTGGATTGTGTCCAATGCTTTTTCTGCATATAATGAGATACTCGTGTGCTTTCCCCCTTTATTCTAATAATATGGTATACTACATTGATTGATTTCTTACCTTCAAGTGACCGTGCATTCCTGGGATAAATCCCATTTGGTCATGTGTATAACCACTCTTTAATCTGTTGCTAGATTCAGTTTGCTGGTATTTTGAAGATTTGGATGTCTTCTTCCCAGATCGCCTCTTCGTCCCTGGAATGCTGCAGCTTTCTGATGGCGCAGTGAGGTACCAAACTCTTTCTTGGGATTCTGCTTGGGATTGGGGTCTTTTGCGAGTGTAATAAAAGCACTGAATTACGTAGTATGTCAATGATTTCTCAACACAGATGCTTAAAATTCTTCATCTAGACGCTGCTTTACTGAGCTGTAACTGACACGTAAAACTGTAAGATATTTCAAGTGTACATTGTGATGACCTGACATATGTATACAGTGCCAAAGGATGCCTCCTCTCCAGTTAATTACGAGTTTGTGTCCTTTGTTGATAGTTGGGTTTCTTTTGCTCCCCAGCAGAAGTGGTGGGTTTTTGAGAAATGTATTTTTCAGCTTTTTATTTTACGGCTCTGAGTTCTGTGTTAGAGTTAACCATTTCCTGTGGTCTCTTCAAGTATTCTTATGGCTTCATTTGTTTACATTTAAGTCTGATTTCATTTGGAATATATTCTGGTAGAAGGTCTAAGGTAGGGATCCAGCTTTATTATTCCTAAAATGGCCACCCAGCCGTCCCAGTAGCATTTTACTGAATAGTCCATCTACTCACCATTGATTTGAGGGGACACCTGTGTCACACACTAAATTTCTCTATGTATTTGTGTCTATTTATGGACTTTGTTTTACCAACTTGTATATCTATGCTCTGGCACCATACTGTTCTAATTATTGAGACTTTACAATATATTTTAAATATACTTTACAATGTATCTCTGAAGACTAGTACTCTTTTATTTAGCTCCTTTTCTGAATTTTCCAGGCTATTCTTACTTATTTCTATAATTGTGTTAAATACATGCCTTTCCATTTATTCATACCTCTTCCTAAAAGAACATTTCTTGGTCAAGTGAATGTGTTTAAATTTTTATTGTTCACTGGAATGCAGCAGTTATCTAATTACTGCTTCTCAATTCAGAATGCACCCTCAGTATCTGCTCTGTGGTGATGGAATCTTGGACTCCTTCCGCACTTCTTCACAGTGAGTCGGTGCTGAGTTTCAGCAGAAGGAGGCTACTGGAGGAGGAAGGGCACTTTTTTCCCTTGCTTCTGCCACATGGTCCATCGTGGGTGCATGTGTACTGGAGTGTCTGGGGCAGGGCTGGGTGGGGACACTTGCAGGGGGCTTAGCCCTAGCTATATAGCCAGAGCGTGTAGCTCCCCCAGTGCCCCTGCAGCACTAGCCTGGTGACCACCACGCCAGAGACTGGGCATTCAGGGACTCAAGCCCATAGTGGGACCCCAACTTCCTGAGGGTTGTCTGCTGTGACTCTCTTGGGGCAAACGCCACACGCTCCAGGCCACGCATCTGCAGCAGCACCGACACCCCAGATGCATGCCCAGCAGCCTCAGCTAGTGCCCCAGAAGGCTGTTGTTGTTTCCTGCTCGCCTAGCTCTGGTGCTAGCAACCCAACCAAGTGGTGGGCTGCAACCAAGTCAGACTCCAATCTGGGGGAGGGGGAACCCCTTTTCCCTTGGCCCTAGGATGCCCTTCAGAATTCTCTGGACACCTTAACAGTTACTCTCCTGTTATAGTTTAACACTTTATATTAAACTTCCCCTGTTTAAAATACCGTGGTTTCTGTCTCCTGATTGAACCCAGACTGATACGTGATACTAAGGCAAAAGCCCTACGGTTTTGCTAGAACAGGGGTCCTCACACCAGTGCACTAGAAGACTTTCCACAGAGTACATGGGAACCCAGCTCTAGGGTAATCAATCTCCTGCAGGTGACACACCTGAGAAGTGTCCTTACACTCAAGTAGATGTCTCCATTCCCACAAATTCTTTTTTTTTTTTTTGGCCACGCCACGCAGCATGTGGGATCTTAGTTCCCCGACCAGGGATCGGACTTGTGCCCTCTGCAGTGAAAATGCAGTCTTAACCACTTGACCGCCAGGGAAGTCCCCTCACAAATTCCTTTAAAATCACTGATCTCACTAGGCCTTCTTCAGAGACTAAACCTGACTTGGATGTGTCTTTCCCCACCTTACACACAGTTCCATTAAGAGACGAGTGGCTTCAGCGAGAGGGGACTTGGCCTGGTGTGCGGTTGTTGGAATTTCAGATATGGTACGGAATGGGGCTGTCAGAGGGACTTTGCCTCACTCGCCTCCTATCATCAAGAACGCCTACTTAAGAAAGAGAGCTTTGAACACCAAAAATAGCTTGGTCATGTATTTAACTGTGCACAGTGTCTTTTTCAAACTATTCTCAACTCTCATGCACAGTCTGTTATCACTTAGAAGAACTTTAATCAAATTGTATAAGGAAATATTTGTCAATTATTCAATCTTTATCTTATATAACGTTACAATTTTTGCTTCTTGTTAGCAATAACAATTATATGATAAGCTGCCATGCCAATTGGTGTGCAGTGATACACCTTTCTCCTACATTAAACATGGAAGCAATGATGAGATTTATATAAATTAATGGATTTATTTCTGATTTTTTACATGATTCTTACTTGTTCCTAAAAAGTCTAATAACAGAGTTTGAGTTGTGAAGCATTTACTGAAGCAATACCATGCTTTCTAACATACTCCTCACTTCAGAATTTATTATTTTAGCTATAAATTACATTGCTTTATTATATTCAATAATGGGAAATTCTTATACATAACTTTAATTCTGACTTATAGCTTTTAGAAATCTACTTTACAAGATGGGTTCCATAGCTTATTTCTCAATGGTCTGTATGATTTTCTTTCTTTTTTAAAATAAGTTTAATTTATTTATTTATTATATTTGTGGGGGAGGGGAGGTCTGTGTTGGGTTTTCATTGCCACGTGCGGGCTTTTTCTAGTTGCAGCGAGCGGGGGCTACTCTTCGTTGTGGTGCGTGGGCTTCTCACTGCTGTGGCTTCTCTTGTTGCAGAGCATGGGCTCTAGGCGCAGGCTTCAGCAGTTGCAGCATGTGGGCCCTAGAGCGTGCATGCTTCAGTAGTTGTGGCACAGGGGTTCAGCAGTTGTGGCACTCAGGCTCTAGGGTACAGGCTCAGTAGTTGTGGCACACAGGCTTAGTTGCTCTGCTGCATGTGGGATCCTCCCAGACCAGGGCTCGAACCTGTGTCCCCTGCCTTGGCAGGCGGATTTTTAACCACTGCACCACCAGGGAAGTCCCCTGTATGATTTTCTTGAAGGTGAATATTAACATATTTACTGTTTCATACCCGCAGACATGGAGGGGAGGCTGTAATCATTATACTAGGCCATTTTATGTAAGAGACTTGAGCATCTGTGGACTTTGGTATCCATGGGAGCCCCTGGAATCAATTCCTAGAGGATACTGAGGAATGACTATTGGAAAACAAAAGAGGTAGGAAGTAACAATGATTTGGCTGATGGGCTTGAATAATAAAAACTGTCTTTGCCAATTAAGTTGTATGTCAAAAATTTTCCAAAAACTTAATGCACTAAATCAGCACCTTCAAGGTGTCTGTACAGAAGTATATTTGAAGTAATAAAAGCATTTTACCAAGATGCCTCAGGTAAAGATTTATTGAAGATCTTTTTTTTCAACCCCTTTCATTACATAGGATTAAATAAGGTGCCTCTAAGTGAGAAAGTAACATAAAATTTGTTACGCGTCTGACACTGGTAAGATCCTCTTGCTGCACGTCCCATAAACTGAGACACTGCCTGCCCACAAAGTCTGGGTGACAGAACCCGAGTGAGTGCTTTTCAATTCTTTGCTTTCAAAAAAAAATTAGGTGATAAATATAATTTGATGAGAGATCACTCTGTGATTTTTTGATATTACTTGATAGAAGTTGAAACAACTGAATACCATTGTTCCATTAAACTCTCTCCACTCCCAACTACTTATCTTTATAAATAAGGTCTTCCAGAACTTATATCTACATAAAAATTCAAGAGAGAATACCATGATTCTGAACCCTATTTCGTTCTAGTAAAAAGTACTATTCAACCCAGGATATCTGAAATACTTAAAAAATTTCTCTTGAAAAGACACAATAGCATGATCAATAAAAGAACTGTAAGATAAAAACGCAACACATTAAGATAAGAACCACGTGGGAGAAGTGGATCATCAATCGTAGTTAACAGTTAACTATCACATTTGTGTTGTGTGAAGCAATAAAATACAGTGCACATTTCTTTTCTTCACTGGACTGTACAGTAATCTTAAGTGTTGGGAGTTCTTATTCACATTCTATAGGTAAGTCCTTGAAGCCCAGGAAGGTGAAATAACTTACCTTGGGTTAATCAAGGGACACAGGCTGCCATTTGCCGATGAGAAATGAAGGAGTGAAACCCATCACAAGAAAACATAACTCTGGAGATCTTTTAAAAATGTTTACATCTTCACAGTGTCTGTGTAATATATAACACCCCCAAACTGAAATCATGTCAGACACACAATCTGGAATTACACCCAATACATAATTCAGTAATCTTTTTCTTTCCACTTCACTTTATAGGAATTATCAATCAGCTCTGTCATAAAAATCTTTCGAATCCAGATTTTTAAAGGCTATACTATAGACCATAACATGGATCTAACATTTTCTTTAAAAAAAAAAAAAAAAAAAAAAAAAATTAGACTTCTTTCCCTTGTGGCGGGTAGGTCCCTTCCCAGTTTTGTGCACAGAATGTTGTGAGCCTGGACTGTGGGGTCAGGTGAGGCCTGTGGGAGACAGGAACCACTTGGGCCATGGCGGACGTTCTGGCCTAACACAGGTTTCTTAGCTACTGAGTCTTGGCACCGTCATCTAAACCTGGGGATGACGGCTGTGCCTACCTTCCAGCAGCCCTGGAGGATGAACTGGGACTGTGTACACAGAGGGACGGCACCTGGCACAGAAAGCTCAGAAAAAGTGATCAAGAAAGTGTTAAAATATCCTTGCACACAAATCTCTGGCCACAGCACCGATGAATTCTTTTGGATAAATTCCTAGAAGGATAACAAAAGCTCAGAGTATATGATCATTCAAAAGGTCATTATATTCTGCCAAACAATTTCCAAAGAAGTGCACCCATGAGTATCAGAGAAGGGGCTCACCTTTTGGGTCGAGGAAGACCCATGGGCGTAAGGTTAGGGTCTGGCTTAGGAATGGTTTTCCGGATGCGAATCTGTGAGACTTTCTTTGGCCTTTTCTCCGGCTCCGTCTATTTTTAAGAAGAAAGATGGTCAGGCTTTAAGACATTCTAAATATACCAAGTCTCCTTTCTTGACACTCACCACATTGCTTCCTCAGTGTATAGATGACTCCAGGAAGTAGTTTCTGACAAAGCTCCCCTCAACCCTCAACTCCTGCCAACAGTGTTTTCAGCAACCGCCCCCTTTATGTTACTGTACGTGCAGTTCAGATACTGAGATTATCAGTATGGAAGCCTGCAGCTGTTGGAGACAGCAGATACTGCACAGCTGAAGCACACCATCATTCACTCATCTTTGAATGCATGAAGCCACTGGCTCTGTGGTCCAATTCTCTAAACAGTGTTAAATGCGTCACCAAGACAAAAGGGTCTAGAAGGCAATGAGGATGAAGAGATCCAAGGGTAAACCTCTAGTACTTGGCTGAAGCTAAAGTTGGTAGTAAAGAGACTCAGGGGCCCATCTGTACCCGCCATGTGATCTGTGGTGCCACCACCACCTAACACCCCCCACACCCTCCCCGGGCACTTTAAGTTTACCTCTTTCTGTTCTGGAGGGCTGCTCTGCAGTCGGGGGCATGCGGCCGTCACACCGTCCAACTCATCAAATCCGGGAACCGGGAACTCCGAGGCTGAAAGCAGGAGCTTGCTGACAGATGAGTCTGTTACCAAGTGAGGCTTTGGTACCAAGGCAGGGAATGGAGGCTCTAGCCTAGCACCATGGAGAGAAAGACAGAGAAGAAAGACAGGTTTGCCTTCTCTGTCTTAACATCCAGACAAGGGTTGAATGACATTCCCAGTAAACCTGTCCTCTTGTCACTTCTGGACACGTCTGTGTCTGCACATGTGAAAAACTACAAGAATGTGGTCAATCCACTTCACTGGGATGGAACAACGAAACGAGGAAGATGCAAGGAACAAGGAAAAATGTAAAAAGGAACAGGTTTTTGTGGGAAGAAGACATTTAGTGAACTGAAATAATGGACTGTGCTCAGACGACATCAATCCCATCCAGACACTGAAATTGGCTAAGTGACCAAGAAGTATCTTGAGGGGACTTGTGGTAAAATGAGCTGGCTAGGGATTTTGAGTTTTGTTTTGTTTTGTTTTCCAACAAATGGGATTGATTACACAACTTTAGTTACGCAGTCCTCAGGCTGAACCTCAGACTGTTCATCTGAGAGATGCAGATGAGGCTTAGAAGGAGAACAAGAGGTCAGAATCACACCATGCCCGACCCACTCCAGCCGCTAGTGCACTCTCCCCACCCTGGCCCACCCCCCCGCCCCCCCCACACACACACTGCAGGCCACAAGCCCTCACGTGACAGACAACATTGGAGCCTCACCTCACGTGACTGCCACTGGTGCTGTAAGCAGCTTCCAGGCCCAGAAGAGGCACAGACGGTAACAGGGTGTGGCTGAAGTGGAGCAAAAGTACAAGAGCAACAGGTTAGGGCAACGGGACAGTGGGAGAGGCTCTGGTGCACTGCGGGCTTGGAAGCATGCTAGATCAGAGCCCGAGGAAGACGAGAGGCGTCGGTCACCCAGGAAGATGGACACCTCCCTTCCGGGCACAAGAATTACATGTACGTGCCCATCGCTGGAACAGAGGCAGGCTGACAGGAGGATTATATTCTAACTTAAATGGAAAGAAGGCAGAGAGAGATACACAGAGAACAGTAAGAGAAGGGAGGGGAACGAGAATGATTTTGAGCCTTGTACCTTTTAATCAAGTTGTTGAACATGTATGCTAAAGCTTTTAAAAAGTAAAAGATATTTTTACTTTTGAAGATAAAAAATACACTACTTGGCTCTGTATTAACCGTATTAATATAAAATCTGCCACTTTCTATAACCTTACAAAAAGTTGTGGAGAAACCTTGTTTTCTTTAAAGCCAAGTCACACATAAAACATGGTTATGTTCACAGGGCTAGTTCCTTTATAACTAAACTTGTATTTTTATAGATGAAAAAACAGGATTAATCACTTACAGATACATTAATATGCATCGTCGGAGAGCTTTCGGTGCCCCTCAAAGTAACACCTGTGTCCGTTTCTACTGAATTTAGCCACAGTACAGGTTTATCACTAAGATGTTTATACAACCCACGCCCTCTGGGAAGTTAGAGACATTTGTTCAATGGCTAAAACACAGGTAATTCACACTGTTAGAGAGCTCAGCTACAATCTGGAACACTGGGAAAGGTGCTGACCAAATTAGAGACCTTGTCTGGGTCTACTTCAGCTGATGCAACCACCAGCTGAGTGACCTGAGTAAGAAAATCCACGTGCTGCAGTCTCAGCAGGTAAAAAAAAGGCAAAAAAGATGCCTGGTTGTCCTATATTACAGAGTGCTGGAGGATGAGCTTCAGGAAGAAAACCCTATGGGAACATAAATTAATTTAATCTCGGTTAAGCCTTGCCTTCTGGGGCTCCCCACTTTATCACACGTAACATTTCTAAGTGTGTCTGGAAACACAGCAACCTTCTAAACTCTAAGCCTTACAACACTGTAAAGCAACCATACTCCAATAAAAATTAATTATTAACAAACAAACAAACGCTAAGCCAAGGATACATATGATGCAGGCATTTTTAGAGCCAATGAGGAAAAAAGTTCCCATAGGCACCACCCCTTCCACCTCAATTTAAAAACATATATATGATTTTATATATATATATATATATAATTAAAAATTAAAAATTAAATAAGTAAAATGCCAGATACAGGAACTAAGGGAGAGAGAAAACATTCCCCGCTAGAAAACAGAAAAGTCAGGTAGGAAAGAGTTCTGGAAGAGGGAAAAAGGGTCATAGGGTCATTCACCTTCACAGGGAGAAAAGAATAACTACCCTCTGCGCTACCTCAGGACTAGGCATGGTTTAAAGAAGGGAACATGATTTAAAGCTGGGTGTGACAGACACAGAGCAGAGAGCAATTAGGAGACTGTAGAGGCCAACAAACTAGGCAACAGAAGCAGTGCACCACTGTTTGAAACAATCTGATCCCTCCTACTGCACCTCTATGGCTGTCTGACAAGAAACGGGCATTTTCCTGTTTAACTACAGGATGAGAATCAGCCACGCTGAGGTTCTGGGGTGTCTTCCTGAAGCCCTTTCATGTAGTTTTCTGCTAAGATGCTGGGTTAACTTCACGGTATGCCCCAGAAGCTTCTCAATGACAGAATGATTTTGCACGAGAGACTCTGCCCAGACACACAAACAACAAGGCTTCTCCCAGGATGTCTGGCATCTTAAGGCCTTTTTGTTGTTGAGGTTTTAAACTACAGCAATGATAAAGGCAAGCCAAATATTGTTTCCAGCTTCTGTGCAGCCAGAGGGTTACAAACAGGAGGATTTAGCCACTATGTCTAAAGGATTTATCCACTATGTCTAAAGCAGATCTTTGGGAATGTAACTCCCAGATTCTTTTTCTTCTCTCATTTTCAGTTAGAAGGTAAAATGATATTGGTGAAATTATTTTCAACTATTCTCAGTGGTCAAACCACAAGAACTCTTTTCCAGTTCCCTTAAAATTCTATAAATTCCATAGCTATAATATGTAAATGCCAATCTCTGAAGCTTCTCTGCTCCAGAAAGAAATACAGAGGTTCATAAACTAGATTTGGTGATGCCTATGTAATTAGTTTATTTAAAAAGTATTTCTCCTGCATCCTTTACACACCAAACACTGAGTTAGGTGCAGGCTGTTATAATACCTTGTGAACAAATTACAAGTCACTAAGTCATTACTCAGAGTCTTTAACTTGTAATGGGATTTATTCTTTGCAAGGTTTGAGGGCAAGAGGAGAAAAGGAGAGTCAAGATTTAATGGTTCACAGAATTAAATGGACAGAACAAAGGAAGGTACAAAACAAAGGGTTCTGCAGGCAATCGAGACCCTCAGGAAAATTAGAGGGGTCTACACTTCAGAACTGCTGCTGCATGTCCTTAGCAGAGGTTTGGTAATACACAGGAAATGCAGACACAGCCTCTGAGCCCTGCATTCTCCAGAGTGGCCTTTCCTCTCCACAGTGGGAGGATGCCAAGAGCGGGGGATGGATTTTACCTGTTCGGGGTGCCCAGAGGTGGCTGCCGCTTGCTGTGAGAGGAATGAAGAGTGGAGATTTCAAAGGGGCAGGCAGAAGGCCCGTGCTGGCTCCAAATGGACAGTACCCGGCCCACCGAGTAGGGCAGAGAACAGAAGACCTTGTCTGCTATGGAGGCGGGAGACCGCAACCCTTTCAGGCCCTGGGCAAACTGGGTCATGAAGAGCCTCTGCATGGTGGGTGTGTGGCTGGAGCAGCTCCGTTTTTTCGTCCAGATGCGGTAACATCCCGGAGAACAAAGTGCTAGGAGTGTGTGAAGGCCAAGGACGGAGCAGCCCGCTCTGGTCTGGACTATGGCGGTGGCCCCACGGTCCTGGAGAGGAACCAGAGGCTGCGGCGGAGGCTGGGCACCTGCCTGACAGTAAAGGCCGGGGTCTTCCCTGAATGTGGCCACCCCAGGGCAGCCGTGGGCCAAGAAGAAAGAGAAGGTCCACTTGGGAGGTGGAGATGGGCATCGGCGGGTCTCTCCTAAGGTGAGCCTCGCGGGCGCACAGTGCTCGGGAAAAGTCCTTGGGGACTCGGTCCCGCACTCGGAGCCCGACTTCACGTGAAAGGATACAGGGAAGATTTCGGAACCAAACAGCAGCGACGGCATCTTGTTGCTCAAATCTACAAAGCTTATTTTGATGGCTTCGAGCGAATGAAGTGTTAAGGGTTCACTGCTAGGCCTCCTGTCCCAACCGCTAGCTGCCAACCATGGACTCAGCTGCATTGTGCTGTAGGAAAATCCATCCAGGAGCCTTTTGTATCTGAGCCGCTTGTAGCTTTTAGCCACGGGAAGAAGGTCCGAGGAGTACCGCCGGTACCGGAGCTTCTGGGTCTTTGTGGCCGGGGCCAGTTTGGAGGCAAGGATGGACAGCTTGCTGAGTAAGGCTGATTCTTTGGTAGGCTTCCGAACATTCAGGCTACCCGAGGGCTGGCCCGGAGTGGCCTTCTGCTTTGGTACGTGGCTAACAAGGCTCCCGGCAGGGGCTGTTTCGGGTTCTGGTTGCGTGGGTGCAGACACAGCGTGTGAACTGAGAAATTTGTGTGCTTTTGTGGGGATGGTTTCAGAGAAGCTCTTTAAAAAGGCAGAGCTTCCGATTTTACTCACTTTCCTCCCCATGTTGACAAGCTCCTGGCAGGAAACTTTCTTACATGTTCGGTGGGGCTGCTTCTTTAATGGAAGCACTCCTTTCCGATGTGAAGTGTTCCCAAAGGCACCGTGCAGTTCATTACGCTCAGCAGAGTTGGGGTCTTGTGCTTTCCTAGGGGCGCCACGGAGGCGAGGGCCTGTGCACAACTCAATGTCCCTTTCGGATGGGCAGCACAAGCTTTCCTCCTTTGGGTCTCTCGGCTTCTGAAACCCTGCAGCAGTGTCCCCCAGGGCTGGCATGGCTGGGGTGATTTCTTTCGCTGCAGTGGGCTCAGCTCTGCAATCCTTAGATTGGCTCTTACTCTGTACCTCGTCTGACAACATGTTAGATAATGTGTATTGTTCCAAAGCTGCATGTGCTTCTTTCTGACGTGTCTGTTCCTCTTCCTTGTGGTCCAACAGCTTCTGGCTTTGTTGGTCCTCAGCCTCACCTGGCATCCCTGGGGGTTTAAGGTGGGTGTGAGAAATCTGGCTCCTGTCATCACTGTGACCACCTTCTCTGATAATCATCTCTTTGGACTCCTCCCCAGCAGGTAAGTGACCCCGTGGTCCCCTCTGATATTCTGCGGTTTCTTCGTTCACTTCTGTTTCTGTTTCCATTGTCAAAGGTAAACTTCCCGCACTGACGGCTGTGCCGCCTTCTTCGCTAGGATTACTCTGGTCCCTTGGTGCCACTCCCTTCACCTCAGGCAGGACTGTGAGGTCCTTTACATTCTCACAAGGCATTTCACCATCTTTTGGTTTAAGAAGGTTTTTCGGATTGGCTTCTTCACTATTCATAATTGTTTCTGATTTTTCTTGAGGTGATGGATGCAAAGGCATTATCTCAGTGGATTTCAGGCTTCCTGGGGGAACACAGCTCTCATCGCGGTGTCTAGAGGATGCTGACTCTTCTGAGGAAATTCCAATGGCATTTTCCTTGCTGTGCTCAGAATTTATTTCTAGTCTTGATCCTGCAATCATTCCCTGTGTTTCTCTTGGAGATGCTTCTTTAGCTTGCTGTTCATGATGAATACAATGTAAAGACACATTCACTCTATCCGATACTCTCACGTTTGGTTCATGACCTGCAACAGACCCTATCTCATCGGTACGAGAGTCTGTGCACACTTCCATTTCACAATCTTTTAACAATCTGCATACTTTCTCTTCACATGATTTTTTAATTCTGAGAGAGTCCGCTGCAGAGAGAGTGGCATCTTGGGGCTCTGAATCCTGGTCTCTCCTTTCCACAGATGCAGCGACAGGCTCTCCCCTCTGGGACAGCACACTCCTCGAGGTTTCCTGGAATGTCGGCCCATCCTGGCTCGCACCTCCACCAGGAATACTAGACGACCTTACGTTCAGAACGCCTCCTGTGGGCTCATCGCTGCGGCCAGTGGAGACCATGTCTGTTATACCACCTGTGGGCTCCTCGCGACCAGAAATCCTCTCAAAGGCCCCGGTCTTCCCGCTTCCACCAAACGATGAGCTGCGGCTGCGGGCACCGACTGGTAGATCCTTTGGGCTATGGCTCACCTCTCCGTTAGGCTCGGCGACTGTGTCTCTCTGGTCGCTGCCTGGGGTCTCCTTGGCTGCGTTCTCTTCGCGTCTGCACTCATCGGGTATGTCTGGGCTCCTCTGGCAGCTGAGGGCTTCATCTGCCTTCTGTCCGGGAGTTTCAGCTGCTTGGTTCAGGGTGGAGACACTGGAGAACATAACAGTAGGAAACTGGTCCAACAATTGCTCAGGACTTGGAATGTTTGCAGGTTGGTTTGATTCTTGTGTGGCACAATCAGAGATGTTACGTTTACAAAACACAGTCTCTTTGGGTGTGTCCCATTCTTTTTCTTCTAGCCCTTCCTCGCTGAGTTGGATGTGACTGGTGGTGTGGATGGTTTTGCTTGGAGCTTCGCTGTTTATTGTGCCTGTCCTCGTCTGGTTTTTGCTCCTGCCCCCCGGAAGGCTGCCTTCAGCTTCTCCCCCATCTGGCTCGCTTTCCTCCGCGATACAACTCACTTTATGGGTTTCCATGGAGGCTTCTCCCCCTTGGGGGCAGTGATCGCTGCGTGGAAATACATTTTCATACTTGGTTATCAGATAGCTCTCGAGTCCCACAATGGTTCTGCTGGGCTCCAGGGCAGCACAGGCAGAACACGCACTCTCCCCAGGGACGTTCTTCCTTACACAAGGGCAGCCAGAGAGGTCCCCAGGTTGAACACTCTGATGTTCCACGGCAGAGACCTCTTGAGGCAAGCCTGCTGCTTCTTTCTGATCTAAGAGAAGTCTGGAATGCAGAGCTTCTGCTCCTGAATCAGCCGCTTCGGTTTTTCTTTCTAGGCTTTCTAGTTTGATGTTTAAGGTGGGATTACTTGAAGAGGCACCACAGGTTTTGTCACCTGGTGGAGAGATGTCTTCCATTTTTGTCTTCACGGGAACGGTCTGGGTACCAGCAGTGACATCTGCTCTGTCCTCTGACAGAGGGTGCTGGCTCTGTCGGGAGCCCTCGCTCGCTGCTACAGGCATGTCTTTGTCAGCTGGCAACTTCGCATGGTTTTGAGAATTAAGGGACACTTGATTTAAAACACATTCACTTCCTATTTTTTTTACAACCACTTCACTGGCATAAGGAAGTTCACTCACCTCCCAGGCGGCACTCTGTTTACCTAAATGGGGACCATCCTCCTGGGACTTCTGTACAGGTATTTCTGACTCAGGTCTGTCATCAAATTCTAGGAATGGCAGTAAGGGAGCAACGACTTTCTTGGGTTTCAACACCTCATTTATAGAACCTATCTGGTCCTCTGGTGTTAAACTCACAAGGGTTGTTCTTTCAGTCAGAAATCTGTTATGTGATGCTTCATTTAATTGGGTGCTGCCTTCCAGACTTCTTTGGGTGCTAACTAAGGAGAGAGAGTCTTTACTGTAAATCTTTTCACTTAACATACCAGGCTCTATAGTGGTTGTCTGTTTTGGCTCTTCAGTCTGCATCAAGGAGGAAAAGCGGCTCTCTTCAGAGTGTGTGCCTGGATGGCTCACGTTAGCAAAAGTTCCTCTATGGTCCTCACAGTTTGCCAAGCTACCCTGAACGTCTAAAGTGATTTTCCAATCATTTTTTCTAAACATTACTTCCGTGGCTTCAGTACAAGAGCTGGGTATTGAAGAACTAGAGCAGTCTGTATGGGCACTGCCTTGAGGGCAGTAGTGACCGTGGGTATTTTCTTTGGGGAAGTCAGCGGCCTCTTTTTTTCCAGAACAGTGATCATCACTAGCATCCTCTTCTGGCTGCCTGGCATTAACACAAAAGAGTTCCTCTCTTTCACGCCTGGGGTTCAAAGGCTGTTCATTTTCTTCTCCAGAGGGCAAGCTCTTGCTTTCATCGTTCCCATTGAAACAGGAATCATCTGCTGTTTCAGCAGATCCCTTCGGCAAGCCATCACCTTCACAATCACACTTTTCTGAGGGTGCTGTTCTGGATTCGGGATCAGACAAACTTGATGTGAAATGTGAAACTTCAGAGCTTTCTTCTATGGGTTCTACAGTAACTACCTTTCTTGTGGCTTTGGGACTGTCATGTGCAGAGCTGTCTCTCTCACTCAGGTGGCCAGGAACCTGCTGGCGATTGTCATCTGCTTCACAGACAAGGTTTAATTTACACAACTCTTCCTTCCCATTGTCCACTGTGGAAATGGCACTGTTCCCTGGTAACAATGACAACCAAGAAGGACAGGTTTTCAATTCTTCACATTCTTTTTCTTTAGGAGTTGCTTCCATTAATCCAGGGTCCACAAAGTTCAAAGGCTCTAGGGAAACTAATGCGCTGGTCTCTGAAACCTCACCACTGGTCGTGACTTTGGCTATTTCTGGGTATCCGCTACACCCAGCTGAGAGACCTTCACTCACGTGGCCAGTCTCGTGTCCTTCATCATTATCCGCCTTAGTCCCATTGACCTTCATACCTTGTACTTCCTCTGTAGACTTCAGCACAGTTTCAGCTGTAACTTGTACATTTCCTTCTGCACAAGAGAAATAAATCCAAATCAATATGTAATCATTAAACAAATAAACCATTTGCTTTACCCTCATAAAATTAATTATGCAACGAATGGCAGCAACAAAAAAGACTCAACTCAAAAAGAGAACTGCAAAGTTAGTGTTACACTACCATTGGTTTTTTTCTTCTCTGCAAAATTTGACAGAGGGCCAAAAGAGCACCTGGAAAAAACAGGTTATTCTCAACAAATGCCTTTCTGTAAATGTTATTTACTTAAATGCACTTACCTAGCTGGACAAATGAATACAGTGGGGAGACAGATCCCGAGTCTTAGGAAGCTTCCATCCTAAAGCATTAATAAAGCAGACTCACAATAAAATAGCTTATATTACTAAATGACCATCTTCTCAATGCTTGAATAAATAATTGATAAAAAAATTATCTTTGAAAAAAGAACAATTATACATAAAAGTTTAAGTATAAGAGATTAATCTGTAAGTTTGAATATTAGTCTTGAACCCAATTACCTGTAGCACTTGCCTCCCTACAGGACTGTCATGACTTGGTAATTACTGAAGGTGAGTGACAGGTACATGGGTGTTTGGTATATTC
The DNA here is from genome assembly GCF_030028045.1 of Hippopotamus amphibius kiboko. NCBI lineage: Eukaryota > Metazoa > Chordata > Mammalia > Artiodactyla > Hippopotamidae > Hippopotamus > Hippopotamus amphibius. The sequence continues at coordinate 3,243,097 of NC_080193.1, read as the reverse complement.
TTTCCACTTCTGAATGAGAAATTTTCCATCATGAAACATTAAAAACCAAACAAAAAAACCTTTTGAAGAAGAATGTAAATGCAATTCATAAAGAAATTTTAATGCACAGAGTTTCTCGGAAATTCTAGGCACAGGATTTAGTATAAAGAAGCTCCCCAAACTTGTTTATCTACAGAAGACTTTTCATCCTTCTCCCTTTATAGAAAACAAACCCAACTTAATAGTGTTTAGTGAGTGTAAACCACTCCCCTGGATCTTCACTCCCTTGCACAACATCTCTATCAAAGCCTCTGTAAGGCTGTTCCTCAATTTTGTGTCTCATTTATCAGCTCCATGAGACTGCAGGTATTTGAGGGCAGAAACTGGATCTTAATGACTGCTCTGTACTCAGTACCCGACAGTGACCCTGGCGATTGGCAGGTGCACAACAGATGTTAGCAGAAAGAAGAATGAAATGAGGGACGGTGTTAGAAGTATTAGGTACACTGGAGCCTGAAATGTGTACTCTGTGAGGTATGTGTCCATTTAAGAAGCACAGGAGTTTCATGACCTCAGCTGAAGATCCTGGATTTGCAGTTTCAAGGTAACTGTTTAAATGATGCTTATAGTTGCAGAAATTGACAAATATGCTAAAATTCGTCTGAAAATGCAGCGGAGGGACTTCCTAGGTGGCACAGTGGTTAAGAATCCTCCTGCCCATGCAGGGGACACGGGTTTGAGCCCTGCCCCAGGAAGATACCACATGCTGCAGAGCAACTAAGCCCATGCACCACAAGTATTGAGCATGTGCTCTAGAGCCTGTGAGCCACAACTATTGAGCCCGTGTGCCACAACTACTGAAGCCCACACACCTACAGCCCGTGCTCCACAAGAGAAGCCACCACAATGAGGAGTCCGTGCACCACAATGAAGAGTAGCCCTCGCTCTTAGCAACTAGAGAAAGCCCATGTGCAGCAATGAAGACCCAACACAGCCAATAAAAAAATAAATCCAATAAATAAATAAATAAACTTATAAAAAAAAAAGAAAGAAAGAAAAGAAAATGCAGTGGACACATAACAGCCAAAACAATCTTGAAGAACAAGGCTGGGAGACTCACACTTCCTGATTTCAAAATTTACTGCAAAGCTACTACAGTAATCAAGCCAGTGTGGCCCTGGCACAGGGGAGACATAAAGATCAACGGGACAGAACCCAGAGTCCAGAAACAAACTCCAACATTTATAGTCAGTCAACTGGTTTCTGACAGAGGGACTAAAAAGAATACCTTTCCAACAAATGGTCCTGGAAAAAGTGGATATCCACACAAAAAAGAATAAATTTGAATCTTAACTCACATTATACAAAATAATCAACTCAATGTTGATCATAAACTTTAAATGTAAGAGCTGAAACTATAACACTTTTACAAGAAAGACACAAGCGTAAATCTTCATGACCTTGGGTTAGGTAAAGATTTCTTAGTTTAGAAACCAAAAGCACAAGTGATTAAAAAAGGAAGACTGATAAGTTGAACTCCATCAAAATTAATAACTTTTTGTACCTGAAACTAAAATAATAGTGAAAATCAACTATACCTCAAACCTAGATGGGCAGGATGGAGGCCTATGAGGAAGGGGATACAGGTATACACACAGCTGATTCACTTCATTGTACAGCAGAAACTAACACAAGATTGTAAAACAACTATACCACAATTGAAAAAAAGGAAATCTCACAGCAGTTTCACAAACAAATCAATTAAAAAAAACCTGAAAACTTTTGTGTTTCTAAGGACAACATTAAGAAGTGAAAAGACAAACCACTGATGGGGAGAAAATATTTTCAAATGGATTTGTACTTAGTATATATGAAGAATTCTTACAACAATATTCAATATTGTTGAATATAAAGAATTCTGAAGAATATAAAGAATTCTTCAACAATAAAAAGACCAAAAGCCTAACTGAAAAACAGGCAGAGGGAGCTTCCCATTTCTCAAGTATTGCCTGTACATCGTGACTTCCTTCCAAAGAGAGCAGTATGGAAAGGCGGAGGGGAGTAATCCTACAGTGGAGAAACCTGACAAACACGACTTCATGTTTACAGTACTTGCCCTTGCTTGATATGATGTGATGAAAATGGCACTTAACCTGTGAGTTTCCTCTCCCAAACCCAAACAATAACCCTAGTCTTATGAGAAAAACATCAGACAAACCTCAGTAGAGAGGTGTCTACAATACACCTGACCAGCATTCTTCAACACCCTCAGGGTCACCAAAAATAAGAAAGTGTGAGAAACTGTCATAGCAAAGAAGAGCCTAAGGGGTTAAGAGGACTAAATGTTCTGTGGGATCCTACACGGGATCCTGGAACAAAAAGAGGATACTGGGTAAAAACTAAGGGAATCTGAATAAACTATGAACTATGTAACAATATTGGTTCATTAATTGTAACAAATGTACAATACTAATATGTTAACAGTAGAGGAAACTGTGGGGGCAACTGGAGGGCGGTGCAGGGTGGGAGGGAAACCCTCTGTGCCATCTGCCCAATTTCCCTGTAATTAAAAATAAAGTTATTCTTTTAAAAAGAAAAACAAAAGGGCAAAGGACTTGAACAAGCGTTTTCCCAAAGACACACAAATGGTCAATACAGTAGGCACATAAGAAGATGCTCAACATCATTAGTCATAAGAGAAATGAAAATCAGAACCGCGGTGAGATACCAATTCACACCCAGTAAAAGGGCTAAAATTCAAAACAAAACAAAAGATACTCTTGGAAAGGATGTGGAGAAATTGGAATCTTCTGGGAATTCCCTGGCGGTCCAATGGTTAGAACTCACTGCTGTGGCCCAGGTTCAATTCCTGGTCAGGGAATTAAGATCCTGCAACCCATGTGGCTCAGGAAAAAAAAAAAAGGAAGTTTCATACGTAGCTGGTGGAATTGAAAAATGGTGCAGCCACTTTGGAAGACAGTCTGGCAATTCCTTCCTTGAAATGTTAAACACAGAGTTACCATGTAACCCAGAAATTCCACTCTTAGGTATCTACTAAAGGGAACCGAAAACTTACACCCAATGAAACCTGTAGACAAACACTGACACCAGCATTATTCATCACAGCCAAAGAGGAGAAACAACCCAAACGTCCATCAACTGATAAGTGGATAATATGAAATATTATTCAGCCACAGAAAGGAATGAAATACTTCTACACGCTACAACATGGAGGAACCATAAAATCTTTACGCCGAGTGAAAGAAGCCAGTCAAAAAGACCACATGTTGAGAATTCTATGGTGGTCCAGTGGTCAGGTCTCGGCGCTTTCACTGCTGGGGTTTGGGTTTGATCCCTGGTCGGGGAACAAAGATCTCGCAAGCTGTGGGATGCAGCCAAAACAAAACAACGAGACCACACGTTGTAAGGTCTCATTTATATAAAGTGTCTAGAACAAGTATATCTATAGAGACACAAGTAATTTAGTGACTGGAAGAGGCTGGGGGTATGTGGGGATGGTGAATGACTGCCAATAGGTACACAGTTTCTTTGGGAAGGGATAAAAACTAAATTACGGTAACAGCTGCACAGCTCTGTAAGGATAATACGTGGAACTGTAGACTTCAAATGGGTGAACATTACAATCTATAAACTATATCTCCTTGAAATCGTTTTTCTAAAAATGCTTATACTCCAATTACAATATAAGTAACATCAGAAAACTCAGACTCCTTTTTGGTATTATCTCCAAATAACCCTAATTTGGGATAGACATGCTGCAGGACGACAAAGATTCAATAGTATTTCCATCATGCCTTTTCCTGGATCAAAATTTAAGTGGCTAGATGTGGAAATTAAATATGACGTAAGTTTTGGTTTACCCTGCATCTTGGCTTTGGAAAGATGTATAATGGGTTAGCAATGTTGAAATGTCTTATAAAAGGAAGCTCTCTTGTGGAGGTTCACAAAGGCTGCTGCTGCCTACTGGTGGGAGGGTTGCTGCAGACAGCCCTACAAGCTCCATCACCTCCTATGCTTGTACCAACCACTGGACACCTGGCTTTCCAAATTCCGATATGTCAACAAATAATGAGAAAGCACTCAGCTCCTCAGCTGGAACTCTTATATATTGCTGGTGGGAATTAAAAAAAAAATGGTACAACCACCCTGGAAAACAGTTTGGTAATTTCTTGTAAAATTAAACACATTCTTCTCAAATGACCCAGCAGTCCCAAGCCTAGGTATTTGCCCAGGGGAAATGACAACTCAAGTTCACACAAAAACAGAAGTGTTTACAGCAGCTTTACTTATAATTACCAAAACTGGAAACAACTCAAATTTCTCTCAAATGAGAAGCAGATAAACTGTGATACAACTAGATGATAGGAGACCTTTCAGATATAAGAAGCAATGAGCTATGACACACACAGCCCTGTGGATGAATCGTAAATGCACTACACTAAATGAACAAAGTCAGGCTCATGGGCTTCCCCTGCGTGACTACGTGTATACAGCATTCTAGAAAAGTCAAAACAAAAGGGAAAGAAAATGGATCAGTGGTTGCCAAGGGCTGGGGGTGGCAAGAACTGACTGTAAAAGGAGCCTGCAAGAAATTGCCGGGTGATGGAATGTTCTGTTTCTTGATTGTGCTGGTATAGTTGTGATTACACAATTGTATGTGTTTGTCAAAACTCACAGAACTGTACACACACACACACACAAAACGGTGAATTTCACTATCTGTAAGTTATACCTTAATTGTGTAAAAAATGAAAAGAAAAATATAAATCTGTTCCCCAAATGTCTAGACCTCCTGGTTTGCCTATTAAATGGGTGATTTTTCAACTTTAACTCCCCAAAAGGTAAATTATAGGAGGATAATGACATAAATAGGGAATACAGAACAAGAGACAGTCATTCCAAATTATACAAACAAATCAATAAAATTCAAGAACCTGGATGCACATATGGCCTAAGGGCTTTATTGACAGGTTCATCCATCTCCTTATAATACTTTATAACAGAAATAGAGGCCTTGAAAAGACTGTTTCAACTTTAGTTATTTCAAATACTTTAAAGTATCTAGTTCCAAAAATCATATAAGGTAGCTTTTCCCTCCTTGATGCTTTCACTTCTGCATCAAAGGGTATCTCCCCAACGCTCTTCCAATTTCTGTTGACCCTCCCATTTCTGAGGATTCTCACATAAGCCTTAATGGAGATTGTTACTATGTGAGCTAAGTCCCACAGCAATCAGCCGGAACTAATATTTGTACTTTTCCTGGAGTCCACTCCATTTTTCTTACACAACCTCCCCAATCAAGCCCAGTTACAAGGGAAAAAGAAATTGATAACATTAATTTTATAAAATATTGAACAGAAAATTATGGTGAAATAGGTTAACTCTCAGAACAGCAGGAAAGGAGAGACAGAGGGCCTGACGGGACACTCTTGCCTCCTGAAGCGGCCTCCTAATACCCAGCACCGCTCCCCATGCCAACTTCTCTTGGGTCTGCCCTACGGCAATCAGGAAATGGGGAACGACGTGCAAAAGAGCATCCTGCAAATCATAAAGACTCCTTTCGGCTAACACAAAGGTCCTTTTAAAGAGTCGATCGTGTTCTCATTTTACCTCACTGAACCACAGCACACGTAATGACTGTGGTCTCAACAGCTGGGGGTGCTACAGATGGGACATTTACAGAGAGAAGAAAAACAACATGAATGGGGTGCACGAGGGTCACTTACTAGACAGCTCAGCACAGTGGGCCCAAATCTATCCCTCAGCAAATTTACAAATTATTACAGAACACTGACCTCAGAGGTGCCCCCATTCAGAATAATCAAAACTTAGCAGAAACAAAACTACATACAGCAATTTGCACAGTGCTCAACGGTGCAAACGCTCACAAAGAAGGTAGCCAGGATCCATTAGCTTTTCATCAGGACAACTTTTTACATCTAACATGCCCAGCACTGGGAGCTACGATCTGGGGCAGAGTGAAAATTTTGGGAGCTGGGGCCCCTGCAGAGACAGTACAACCAGATTTTCAAGAAACATCATTTACTTCTCAATTCTGTCGTAAATGGTAAGTTAGCAGTTGCTTGCTCTTAAACCTTGGCAAAGCAAGCTGAAATGCTGGCCACACAACAGCAGAGCACGTGCATCTGTTTAACTCAAATTGTGGCGTCAGCTGCAGGGCCTGCTTGCACTTCCAGGGCTCAATTCCTGCGGAGACCTGCCTGCTTAGAACCCTCCTTTCTGCCTGGCAATGCCTGGCTGGGACACTGGACAGTTGAGCTGGTTTCCGCACGTGTAACATAGGGACAACTTGCAAGGTTCTCGGGGGGGACTGCATGGAAGATCGTCTCATAGTCGGACAGGAGGCCATCGCTGCTAAAACTCAGGTAGAGCTGCCATTTCCAGGCTCCCCCACGTCAACCTGAGAACCTTCCACATGGCTTGGGGGGAAACTTTTCATTTTACCAATTTAAGTCATTAAAGAAGAATGGCATTAGGACAGGAAGAAAAGTGTCACAGAGTAGTGTACCTGAGGACGTTTTTCAGAAGAGCTCAACTTATCCAGGTCTGGTGGAGAATACCCAAGTAAGTCTGAGAAGGCAGATTTCATCATAGAAAACAACTCTGGTTCTCTTCTTTAAAAGGTCCATTAGTGGTAAATGAAAGTAGATACGTGAAATGTAGTTGAAATGTAGTTCAGACATACGCTGTGAATTCTGCGATAACACACCTAAGACTCAATACACCAGCACTGGAGCCCCACTGAAGAGATCCTGGCGGGGATGGCTGATGGCACTAAGCTGCATCCCTAGTAAAGCCCTGAGACCGGGTGAGACACGCACAAAGTGACATTTCTCATCTTCAGAGCTTTACTCTTTACTGGACAGCCAAGCCTTTGAGCCACAGAGAGAATCTCTAGCAGCAGGAAGCTGGGACAAGCGTCTTTTCTCATAGGGAGGGTCTGTGCTTCCTTTTCTGTCCAGGCTGCCAAGAAGCAGAGTCAAATCTGATATCGTATCACAGTAACAAAATGTTCATGTAATTAAACATATTTGCTGTATTTTTTTTTTTTTTGCAGTTCTGATTATTCTACATTGTTAACCTTAATTATAAAACAGACACCTGTAGTCCTCCCTAAACCTAAAGCTACCTAAGAGTATTTTCAGCCTGGGGCAGGGGGAGAAGAATCTTGGCTCAGCACTCTCTTTTGGGCCTTGGCTTCTTCCTCAATCAATCAATCAATCAATCAAACTAAAGGCAATATCTCAGATGCCTGTTTTGAGGAGCAAACGAGGTAATGGAGGTGAAAAACTGCTCTGCAGACTCTCAAGGTGACCAGGAGTGGACATGCTGCCCAGGAGAACACAGTGGGATGCCCTGCACAGCCTGGGGTGGTTCCTCTCCCATCCATGTGACCCCTTCCAGACAGCAGCACAGCTTTACAAAGTCAATTGAAAGATTTCACACCAGCATTAAGGTTCAACTCACAGTCAATGGGAACTCCTTACAGAAAAAGTGGGAAGCAAAATTTCTGTCACAAATGAAGCACCGTCTGATCATACCGGGGGCCTCCGAGTACGTCCGTGGGCAATGCTACCAAGAGCTGCTACGGTGAGGTCCATCTTGCACGGCGGGACCTACAGTCCTCACGCTCCCAGTGTGAATTAAAACAGTGTGTGTACCAAGTGGAAAAAGGAAAAGATGTGAGGGGAGTAAATACCTTTGTTCCGCAGACCATCTTCAGGGAGGTCCGTGCATAAACGTTCTTTGCTCGCCGGCATCAGGAGGTCCTCCTGTGGCAAGAAAATCCAGCGGTCAGGGAGGATCCAGAGACACCCGAGCTCACCAATGCCAGTGATCCTCTGAGAGTCTTCTTTCCGACTCCTGGAGATTTGCTAGCGGTCACAAGGACTGAAGGAAACCTCAAATTCAAATTAATATAATCAAAAAAACGTCTACTTCTCTAGAATTTGAGTTTGAAAAGCGAAGTTTCCCAAGGTCTGGACAGTAATAGAGGTTTATGATGTTGGACTGCAGATCCAAACAAAACCCTGTACGTATCTGCTGAATCAAGAGACACACTGATGCAATGTGATCTTAATTAAGTGAAAATTTGAATGCAAACTATCAAGAAGTTTGATGTAGCTCAGTCCCTAACCATTCTTGGCATCACATACTCATTTTCTTCTCAAACTTCCTGGAAAGGCTATTTTTGCTTTCCATCCCCGTTCACTGGAGGAGGGTATAAGGAGGAACACCAGCAATGACAACCTACAGAGGGACTTCAGGAAGATGCGAAGGGGTGGCGGCAGCTCGAGCGTAGCATGGGGCCCCGTGAGGACAGTGTCCGAGCAGGCTGACTAGCTGGAGACACTGACAGACCAACGATGGCTGCTCACGTCAAAGTCTCCTTCCGGGTCACCTCTTTTTCTCTATCCAAACACTTAAATGTTTTTTGGGTTTTTTTCACACGGATTTAATTGGTAAGTACAAGATTCTGAGGTAGCATGCACTTAAATCTACAGATGATGAAATCACTGCTACAACTTTTGATAATTTTTACAGCACTTAAAAAAAATCACTGCCCACATTCTCCACCAAAAAAGCCCCCCAAAACCCCCAAACAAAAACAAGGAAAACCATTTCATTTCTAAGCAAAGTTCTGGGAAACAGAAGATCAAAGTGATGGCCAAGTGCAGGCGGACATAGGAGGAAATAAAGCATCACCACTGGAACGGAGAGGAGGCCTTGCGTGGAGAGCCACGTGCAAAGCAGAGCTGTTCCTTCACTTGCGACGGCGACTTCAGCGTGGAGTGCTTCTGCGGAGCATGAACTTACAACAACCAACTCCTACAGAACCTACGTGGAACAGCACCATGCTTGGCAAAAAGTATAAATTCTAGCATGATGCCAGGTCGAATTTATTTGTAATTGGGGAGAAGAGAAAGCTCTTACTTACTGTAGAAGGAATGACGGAATTAGAAAATCACCATCTGGCAACCATCACAGTGATAATTATCTCAAGAAGAATCATCAATGGATGTTAAAACTAGTGGCTAGACGTCTGAATGAGAAACAGAAATATTTACCTAGCTCCAAAATCATCTCCCCCCAAGATACTTAATAATTACGAAGGGAAAAATAGTACCTTCACGGTGGAGAAGGCTGGCAGACCCCACCTGAACCAGGGGACGGCAGTTGCCCTGCCCAGGGATGAGGAACCCTGACGCCAGGCGCCTGCCAAGAGGATGCACAGGAAGAACCACATGACTGCTGTGGGGTTCCTGCCCCCCAAATGCACAACCAGGATCTAATCATGAGGAAACATCAGACACACCCAAACTGAGGGAAATTCTACAAAATAAATGGCCTGTGCTCTTCAAGTGTCAAGGTCATGAGCTGAGGAAATGTCACAGATTAAAGGAGACTAAACAGATATGACAACTGAATGCCGCAACTGATCCTGGATTTTTCCTAGACCAAGAAAACATTTTCTCTTCTTTTGCTACAAAAGACATCAGTGCGATGACTGGCCAAGCGTACTCAGATTAGCGTTCATTTCTTGATTTTGATTAGTGTACGGTGGTCACCTAACAGAATGCCTTCGTTTGCAAGGAAATACACAGTCAAGAATTTAGGCATCACATCTGCAACTATACGCTCGAATTATTCGGAAGGGAAAGAAAGCAAATGTGGTAAAATGTTAACATGTGAGGAATCCACATGAAGGGTAACGGGAATTCTTCACACTACGTTTGCAACTTTTCTGTAAGTCTCAAATTATTTCAAAATAAGAGGTTAAATAAGCATCTTTATTTGTGGTTACCCTAGATCCTTTCTCCCAAATGATACTACCCTTCTTTTTTCTTTCTTTGAAAATAAAATTTTTTATTATTTATTTTATATGTATTAGCATATATATATGTAAACCCCAATTTCCCAATTCATCCCACCACCCACCCCCACATCCCCACCTTGGTGTCCACACGTTTGTTCTCTATGTCTGTCTCTATCTCTGCCTTGCAAACCGATTCATCTGTAGTTTTTCTAGATTCCACATATATGCGTTAATATGATGTCTTTTTCTTTCTGAGTTACTTCACTCTGTGTGAGTCTCTAGGTCCATCCACATCTCTAAAAATGACCCAATTTCATTCCTTTTTATGGCTGAGGAATATTCCATTGTACATATGTAACCCCCACACTTCCAGTTCTCAGGCTGACTGAGGTGTGAGATTAGATGCTATTTAGAGTATTTTTTCAGGTTAATACTTTATGCGAAAGGCCGGGTGCTGGAACAAAAGCTGAGGGGTGAGGAGTCAGTTATTTAGCAGTTATTTAGATGCAGCTCCCTTCCAGCCTCAGGACTCCCATCTGCTAGCTTTGCAGCGTGGAGTACACGCTTGCAGGTGGTTTTATAAATGGGGACCACAGACACTTCGTAAGATGCCCTGTCAGGGCATGAGCAGAAGCTCTCACCTCCTAGTAGACTTTAGACATTTGTTATCCCTTCCCGTGAGAAAAATCAACAGGACTGTCACTAACAGATCCCAGGGTCATCTGGAGTAACTGCCCTAAGCTTTTCTGGGCCTAAAAGAGCCTCTGCAGAGTGACAGCTGACCTCCCACCAGCAGCATACAGGTCCCCTCAGATCCCAAAGCACTCTGGTGAGCTCATATGATGAACCTTAAGGGCTCTGGCCCCTGGAGGGAGTGCTGGCATTTTAATTTGGCCCCACCTGCTGCTCTAAGGTGGTGTCTTAGCTAGAGCCCCCACGTACCCTGATGGAGTGCCAAGCCGGCTGCTTCAAGCCGCCCCTCTTCTCCCTGGTTAGCCATGACTCCTAACAGGAAAGGGAAGCAGTATAAGCCTCTCTCCCTCTGCCTTGCTGACTTTTCCTGAAAGGTTCTGAGTTATGAAAAACAAGTTTCCCCTCACAGAGGGCTGCAGACCCTACAAAGTTTTAAGTCTCAGATATGATCAGGAACTGACAGTGTTGAAAAAGAAACAGTGTGAGGCTGAGTTCAGATGTGAGGGACCCCCAACGACCACCACCATGGTGGTGGGCGATCTCCAAATCAGGTGGGAGCTCAACCAGCCTTGGGCCCCAAGTGCAGATGAAGGAACAGAACTGACCACTTGCGAGCAATGGCCGTGCAGAGTAAGCATCCTGTGTGTAACCCCCTCCACCCCCTTGAGGCCAACCAATTGTATAATAAACACTCACATAAATTTATCAGACACGATGTCCTCTTCCTGCAACATTTTATCAGCTAAATGTTCTAAGTTTCAGGATTCCTAGAGGTCAAGTCCTAAACACTTCTACCATCTAGATTTTGTTAAACCTTGACATCTGATCATTAATATCCTAACATTCCTTGCAAAATCTGTTTCCAAGGTAAGAGTTCACGTGGATTCCTCTTGCAAAATCGAGTGAGATCATTGCAGTGGTTTGTAGCATTATATAAACTACATAAAATAAGAAATACCACATAATAGTACAATTTGTCAAACTGACAGCAAATTCTCTGCCTCAGCCTGGCACAGCCAACACAGCATCCTCCTGCCCACTGCTTGGAATCAAAACAACTTTCAATACTTCTCCAAACTTTAGGCAGATTTTTAGGAGGGTCTTCAAAAACCATTCTTACTGTTCATCCGTAATCTTATTTCCCATTAAAAGCTGGCTGTGTGTCCTGGAAAAGATGCAATACTGACTCATTCCTATGAGGATAGTATTGAGCCGGAAAACAAACAACCCACAAATATCTTTAGGAGGGAAATGAACATACACGGCTCCTCAGCTTTCATGAACAGGGTAGTTATAAACTCCTCAGGGCCTGATTTATCTCTGAGCCGTGAGCCCTGGTTGTAAGCAGACCCCCGACCTCCTCCAAGCCTGAGCTTCCCGAGCTGGAGGCAGTGATGGCTCCAGCTTCAGGTGGGCCTGCCGACACAGTGAACACACATCAATGGGGCCACAACACAGAGCGAGTGAGAGACCTCCCACCTCCTGACACCTGCGGAAACAGCCATGATCATGTTCACAGTGAAGAACACTGTTTAAAGATATTTTGGCCGCACCATGAGGCACGTGGGATTTTAGTTCCCTGAGCAGGGACTGAACCTGTGCCCCCTGCAGTGGAAGCACGGAGCTTTAACCACTGGACCGGGAAGTCCCAAGCGGACATTTAAAGAAAATGTCAAGTACAGTCACAAAAGGACAAAGACTGTATGACTGCACTTATATGAGGTCCCTAGAGCAGTCAAATTCATAGACAGAAAGGAGAACGGCGGTTACCAGTGGCTGGGGAGAGCAAAAGGGGAGTTACTGTTTAATGGGGACAGAGCTCCAGTTTGGGAAAATAAAGAGTTCTGGAGATGGATGGTGGTGATGGTTACACAACAGTGTGAATGTACTTAATGCCACTGAAGTACACACTTACAAATGATAAAAACGGTAAATGTTATATGTATTTTACCACAATAAAAAAAAGCAAAAAAACCAAACCAAACCAAAACAAAACCAACATTTAAAAATAAGTTGCTTCATAAAACATGTACTTTGTTTTTCTTTTAACAACCAAAAAAAAAACCCAAAAAAACCCCAAAACAAACAAAAATACCCCAAAACAACCCCCCCAAAACCCATAATCATCTTAAGAGAGGTTAAATGAGTGAATGAAATGAATATTTAACAAAACCAGTTTAGGTTTCATCAGGGGCCAAGATACAAAAAAGTGTAAACTTCTAATTCTAAACATTGGTTCTAAATATCCCCATTCCTCTCCATGAACTGGGAAATTCACTGAGCACGCTTAACTTTGTTAAATTCATTCAATTCATGCAATCCATGCTGGAAAGTGTAGGTGGCCGCCTTTCACAGCCACACCAAGTTCTTATTCCTGGAGCCGAGCTCTGTTGCAGTCACTACCCTTCCGCCTTGGCTGATTCTGCTTCAGAGGGAACAGGCAAGAGTGGGTAAGGGATAACCTCTGAGTGCTCTTCCCCAAACCGGAGCCAGCGCACGACACTCCGCCTCTTGCTGGTTTGAGGTGAGCAACAGCTAAAGGAAAAAACTTCATGGAATGCTGCTAAAGGCAAATCAACTATTAGAAGAAAATTACAGAATCTCAGCATGGAAAAAACCATCTCTGAGGCTGCCTGTCCAACCTAGAATCCCCTTTGCTATGTTCCTGACAAAGAGCACTGAGCCTCTTTATAAACAGGACTTCCCTGAGTAACCTAATCCACTTCTGGACTGGTCAAGCTGTTAAGAAGCACCATTCGTATTGAGTTAAATTTTGTCTCCCTCTAGCAAGAGTTTTTAAAAAATTATTAACGTTTTAAAATTTTAAATGTTTTTAAACACTTGACTTAGAAATATCTTTCAAATGTACCAAAAAATTTGCAAATACTGTTCCAATTTCAGTCTTCATCCAGCTTTCCCTAATGTTAACATCTTACACAAACCATAGTACAGTTATTAACACTAATGAAATACTAACTAACCTAAAGACTTTATTCAAATCCTGTTAATGGCTCCATAGCACCCTTCTGCAGGACCAGGATCCAATCCAGGCGCCCAGGATGCACTTAGGCATCACACCTCCTCAGTCTCCTTGCAATTGAAAGAGTTCCGTACGTATCCATCTTTCATAATCTTTGGAAAGAAAGTCCCTCGGTTTGGGTGTATCTGATGTTCCCTCATGATTAGATCCTGGCTGTGCATTTGGGGGGCAGGAACCCCACAGAACTGATGTGGTTCTTCTCTGGCTCATCTCTCCCATATGTACACAAGTATGTGTTTTATACAAATGAGCAGATAACTTGTATACCTGCTTATTTTCCCTTCTTTCACGCGTGAAAGGGAGGATACTATAGAAATTCCTTCAGTTTGCTCTTTTCGCTTAGCATATCCTATTTTGCAGAAGAGTGAATGGTAGCAGGCCTGAATGTTTTTCTTAGAAAGGCCTGCTCGCAAGGGTGGCCTTGGCTAGCCTCTGGGAAATTAGATTGGAGGAGAGTCTGCACCATTTCCTAGATGCTCAGAATGGCTCACGACACCCACACAACCATGTGGCTCATGGTGAAGCCCTGCTTTCCTCCTGCAAGCTCTGGGATTTTTCTATGCAGCCAGCCAGAGGATGCCCGTGTGACCAGCCCAGGCTCTGAGAGGCCTCCATGGTAGACACTTCACGTGTACAAGAAGTTGTTCTGAGAAGAAGTGAAGTGTGTGTGACTACGCTCAGAGAGGACTCCTGGGAGCTTGTGCGTGATCTCCTCTCAACTCTGTCCCCGTGCCCCTCTTCCCTTTGCTGACTGCTTTATGTCCTTCCACTGTAACTAATCTGAGCTGTGAATCTGACCATGTGCAGTGTCCTGTGAGTTCCAGTGAATCACCAAATGTAGAAGTGGTCTTGGGGGACACCTGACACATCTGGAAATCACCCCCTATCTGTCCATGGAGATCATCTTCATTTTTTATTACAGTTGCACAGGACTCCAGGGAAGGATATTTACTCAACCTCTCTCCTATATGTGGACATTTAGGTTGCTTCCAACATTTTCTAAAAATAAATTAGGCTTCAAAGAATAACCTTGTGTATACATATTTTTATGCTGTTGGAGGTGTATCTTCAGGGTAGATACCTAGAAATTAGAGTGCTGGGTCAAAAGGTCAGGACAGTTTTTTTAAGTGTAGTCCAATTCCTCTTCTGCAAGATTGTATTAGTACACATTCCCACCAGCAATGTGTGAGAATAGCCTTTTTCCTCACAGCCTTGCCAACCAGATGTGTTGTCATAACTCTTCATTTTCACCAATCTGATAGGTGTCATAAAAGTGGTATCATAGGTTGTTTAAATTTGCATCTCTAATTATGAGTGAGGTTGACTATCTTCATGTGTTTAAGCATAATACGTGTGCATGCACGCGTGCGCACGCACACACACACAAAGTGACTTATCTACTCAAGAGTCTCCTCCATTTTTCTATTGGGTTTTTTCATTCCTCAATTTAAGAGCTCTTTATACATTAGAGATATAAGCCCATTATCCGTGATATATGCTGCAAATATGCTCTCCCAATTGTCAGCTGTCTTCTGACTGTGGTGTTTTGCCAATCTAGCAAGAGTGCTTAACTTGGGGTCCGAGGACGTCTGGGGTCTGCTGTCCTTCTGGATGGTACATCTGCTTTTCTGTGAGACCTGTAGCATTCACCCAGATTTCCAACGGTGCTGTGGTGACCTGAGAATGTCAGGAGCTCCCACTGCCCCACCCATCTTCCACTGAGCTTTACTGTGCCCAACAGAACTGCTCTGCTTGACCCTCCAAAGCCTCAAAGGCTTCTCTCATTTCTCCTGACTCTTCTAGGGAAGACCCAGCAACTCGGCCTCCAATGGGGTATTTTCAGGTTGTGTCCTTAGTGTGAATTCCTACCCATGAATACATTCCTCCCACATGACACCAGGCTCAACGTAGAAAGGAGGGGACAGGCTCTACTTTGGCCAGGAACCCCAACACTGACTTATTCCTTACTTCTCACCTGCCCCCCCACCCCATCCCCTGTTTCTTGAGCTCATCTGAGTGCAGTGGGGGATGGAGGGGGGGAAACTGTGAGGATGATATTCCAGCTATAGGTGAACCAGCACACAAGTGCACAACCACCACCTCTGTCCAGGCAACACATATTGTTAACGTATATTAAGAGCAAACTGGCTTTTCTTGGCAGCTACAAAGTTAATTCTATTTAACCAGTTAAAACCTGCAGGGCTTCTGTTTTTTACTTCTATTTTTCACTTGTGTGTAGTTCCCTTTGTGAAACTAAGTACTAAATCTTGCACTTACACCTATTAAATCAGGATTTACCCCCGGTGGAGTTAAAAGGGAGAAAGGGAATGGTTTAGAAAAGGAACAGGGAGACAGTAATCTTCTAGTTCTCAGGTTGGGTGGTATGTATACATGTGTGTATATACAGGTACAGATGTAAGTATGCTGTGTTCATTTATATACCCATACTTTCATTTTATATCAAATTTTACATTAAGAAAACTTTCCATCTTGTTAGATGTAGCCCACCATAGCAAGGAGTAAGGAACTTTTGGATGGGTTACCTTGCTCATTTAACTATATTTTAAGGATAGGTCATCACAGCATAAAATCTGGTATCATGTTCAACTGTTACTTAATGATTTATCTATTCCTAATTATGGTTAATATATGCAGCCTACTAATGACAGTCAATTGCCCTGTAACCTGTGTAAAGAAATGATGTAGTTATCAGGTGGGGAAAGGAGCCCAGCCCAGGAAGCCCAGAGAACATGAATTAGTGGGTCTAGAGCAGGGGTTGGCAAACTATAGCCTGTGCTTCCAGGCAATACTTCACTGGAACACAATGGAATACAGCCACACTCATTTCTGTGAGAATCATCTAAGCTGCTTTCAAGCAACGATGGCGGCACTGAGTAGTTTCAACAGAGGCCATGTGGCCTGCAAAGCCTAAAATATTTACTGTGTGGCCTTTTACACAAAAAGTTTACTAACTCCTAGTCTAAGGCACCATACAGGGGAAAGAGTAAGTTTTCTAGTCCACCTGACAGGTAAAAATTCCTTCAGGAACTGAGGTCCATCAGGCTATCATAGCTCACTAACCATCAGTCTCACCTGACTAATCCCTCTTACTCTAGTATCAAACTCACAGAGACTGGATTTTCCATGCCATACCAAGCAGTGATTCCACTTTTCACTGTGTATTAATTAAAGACCTGGCTTTCTGCTTTAAGCTTCAGCTTCTCATGAAGTGGGTTAGCTTGGATCAGTCCTTTGGAGATCATCACTTCTTACGTACAAAAAATATGTTTCTGGACCTGCAGAGCTTAGGATTTACTTCTGAAATGTGGAGACCCCGTGAGGGTATCCATCCTATGAAGCCCTAGCTGGGTCAACAGTCTCCCTGAGAGATACCTCTGTGACACCTCACTCCATTCTAACCATGATGCTACCAAAACTCAAGGAACGAGCACATGTTCCTGAACATCAGACGCAGAAGTCCCACACGGCTATCAGAAAGAGACTCAACATTCCACATACAGTAGCTGCGTCAGAGGACTGACACTTTTTCATGAGATAAGCACTTCCTCTCCTCAGGTGTCTGATGTGACACAAATGTTTTTAAAGATCATCAAAAGAAAGTCGACATCAAAATCAACATTTTGGAAATGTTTCAAGAATAAATCATAAGCTACCTGTCAGGCTCTGTACTTTATCCTGAGAAGTGTTAGTCCAGCTGGAAAGCTGCCATCCGCACTCAACTCATCCAGAGCTCATTTCTTACCTGGCTGGGGCTGAGCTTTTCTTCAGCAGCTGTGGAATATTGATGTGGGTCTTCCTTTGTTCCCTCACAGGGGTCTCTTACAATCTCCGCCTGGTCCCCTCCATCTCTGAAGACCTTTCGCTCCATGCTCTTGGCTTTCGCTTCCCTATCCAAGATCCCAGAAGCCACAGAACCTTCTGCTGTGGGGTCCACCAGCCCACACCGCCCAGGCTCACCCCCATGGTCCAAGGTCTCAGGGGTTTCTTCTCGACAACTTTCCGCAGAAGTCCTCTGCAGCTCCAAGGGCACTGCCCTACTCTGACTTATACGAGAGCTTGAGGCTCCGAGTTTTACATCTGGAATCGCACTTGGCTCAGGGTCAGCATGAAGCTCTTTGGAGACACTCACTGGGAGTTCAGAGTATAATTCCTGCACCTCAGCAGACATGGAGGAATCGAGTGGAACGGGCTGGGTCTCTACGCCGGATGACAGCATGGGGGCAGGTCTTTTACACCAAACGGCTCACCCTGACACAAATCAAAGGAAGGGATAAAAGTTTAAAACCTTGCAGGGTAGAAGAAAGCTGTCTCAGCTCAAACTGGCTAAAATAAAGGCAAAAAATTCTACCTCAAATGCCAGCATTATCTGGCACCAAAAAATTCCCCTTAATAGACTGTGGGTTTGAGGAAAATAAATACCTTAAACCTTTAATAGGCACCTGTCTAATTTTAATTCAAATATTGCCTTGTGAACAATTCTCAGTTTAAATCTGGATTTAAGTGAGATCTCATTAAATGTAGACGAGAATAAGAAATGTCTAAGCAACCAAGGATAGACCCAGGGAAAATCAGAAGATAAAGATGGCTTTCAAGTTGTTTTCAGGTTGTGAACCGTGCCTATTTTGTTCTCTGCTATATCCCTGCTGCCTGGAACAGTTGTTTCACACATAGTAGGTACTCAGAAAATATTTGCTGAATTAACATATACTGAGGAACTCTAAAGAATTCGATTCGTTGTCTTCTCTTCATTAAGAATTCTCTTTGGAAGAAGATATAGAGAAAACAGCTCACCAAACACCTGAGAGATGTCTACAAAGGCTGGCACCCAACACGACTAAACCAGCTCTTGGGCACAATCCCTCCTGACTTCTCCGCCCCTGGAGATTTTCCAAGTGCCTTCACAGACACCACTCATTTGATTCTCATAACCACCCCGTGAGCTAAGTAAGCAGGGCAGCTGTTTATTCCCGTTACAAATTCTAACACTACACCTGAGGAGAGTAAAGGTGACCTGCCTAAAACATAACATGGTTAACTCAGGCAAGGGGGACACCGGGGGCTTCCACTGTGTCGGTCATGTTTCACTTCTCCCGCTGGGTAACAGGAACAAGGGTTATTTGCTAAAATACATATATTTAAGTAGTTCATGATACTATATTATTAAAGTAATCAAAACAAACACACACACACATAGGGAATGGTAAACACAGAACCAGGGCCTCCTGGCTGGTAAATCTTTCCATTTTAGTCTACCCAATGTGTGCAGTTTCCACCACAAAATCCACGTGACCTGACCAAGGCAGAAATGGTTAACTAAGTGAGATACTGCACGCTTTCGTTCTTGATGTTTTCCAACCCTAAACAGGAGAGGAAAGGTGAGAAATATTTGGCACTTCCAAGTTCATAACAAGAATTTATGGGAAAAAAATTTAAAAAATAAAAAAATAAATTAAAAAAATATACATATCGGAGGTACCGACAGCAAATCCCTTTGGCGGAAACGCATATAGGAAAGGATGTCTCAGAAAGTACTCCCACCATTTCCTAATGTCCACCTTTCCCCAAATAAGCACATTACCAACATACAAGTAAAACCCAGTGCCAGCTAAGGAACTGTTGACCGTTGAGCTGTCACCTTCTCGCCACTGACCACAATCAGATTTCTGAGCAGGAGGCACTCTGTGAGACACCGTGTTACTCCTTATGACCCAGCAGCCTTGAGCCCTATCTCTGTTTGTGCCCTGATTATCTGGGGGAGCCCAGAGACACCACTTACATGCTCTGCCTCCCTGTCAACGAGCACCCCGCTCCTTGAGTACTCCTAGGGTGACAACTGTTCCTCCTTGATGGAAAGTCCCCCACACTGACCCGTGCTGTCTGGACTGGAGCTGAGGAGTGGCAGATGACAGCTCCTCTCACTGTGGACCACTCTGCCTTTCTCCTGGTTTTCCAACCTATGGTGGACGGTTTACTCATATCCCTATGTTCTCATCCACTGAGAGCCTTAGCGTTTTTAAGGAACCCTACTTAAATGTGAAAGAACATAACACGACACCACTAACTTAAATATCAATACTAGAAATTACAGGCAAGCAGACTGCTGGTCCATAAGTTGACGCATCACAGGAGGGCTGGTGAAGAAACCTGAATCCAAAAAGGGAAGCAAGGAGAGATGCACTGGTGTGCACAGGGGTATAGTGAGACTCACAGGAGACTTTCATAAGCTGTGCTAACACATGCATCCTTTCCGGAACTAGTCTTCCCCTTTCTCCTCTAGCTTCTGGATATTTCTAGGGGTACTTCAGATTTTAAGCTAGTGTGTGTGTGGTGAGGGGGGCAGCGGGGGGGGGGGTTAAGGGATAAAGTGAAATTGCTATTTGATGCCCCCCCCCCCCAAGGTTGGAGATGCTCCACTTTAATTTGGTTCAGTTTCCCTTTCCCATCAACAGATACAATCCAGCTTTTGGTTGTCTCACCACATACAGACTGAAAGAATAAGTGCAGGTAAGACTACAGCAGAAGAGCAGGTTTGTGGATGGAGATGGGCTCTGTGGGTCTCCCTGCCCGCCAGGGTGCAGGTGTTCTCCAGTTCAACTCTCGACACACCTCCCTTCCGGGGTTTCACTTTTTTGATGACCTCACCTTTCCATGCAGCTTCTTCTGCTAAGAGGATGACTCAAAACTGTCCCTTTAAGCACAGAGTAACCACACGACCCAGCGATTCCACCCTGAGAAACATGTGCAAAAACCACACACCTGCACAAAAACTTGCACACAGATGCTCACTGCAGCACTGCTCACAAGAGCCAAAAAGTGGAAACAACTCAAAATGTCCATCAACTGACGGAGGGCCCAACACAACGTTGTGCGTGCACACAATGGAGGATTCCTTAACTAGGAAAGAAACGATGTGCTGGTTCATGGCACAGCACGGGTACACCCTGAAAACGTTACATAAGTTAAGAGAAGCCAGTCACAAAAGACCACGTGTTATAAGATCTCATCTACACGCAATGTCCAGAGCAGACAAACCTGGAGTCAGAAAGTGGATTAGTGGTTGCTTACCGCTTGAACAGCTGGAGACACAGGGAGTGGCTGCTGACGGGCAGTGCTTCCTTTGGGGGCAATGAAAGTGTTCTAACATTGACTGTGGTGACGGCTGCACAGCTCAGACTACGCCAAACACCACGGAATCATACAATTCAAGTTGGTGAATTGTATAGTATATGAATATCCTAATAAAGACTGTTTTAAAAAACAAAGAAACCTGTCAGCCCCAGCTTTTTCCTCAGGTTGTGACCCATGTTTCACTCACAAGGATGGCATCCCCCCAAGCTTAACATGCCTAAAATAGAACCCATCCAACCCAGTGAATAATCATATATTGCTACATGCAAACTGCTATGAGAAACAAGGATGAGGAAGATGCTCTCAGTAACCTTACATGCTTATTTTTGATCCTGTTGCCTCTCTTCATAATGGCACCTGTTACCCCAGAGCTCAAACTTGAACCCCCAAATGTAACTAATCTGACTGTCTACATGCTGTTCAATTAGCACTTGTACCCACGGACCCAACTCCCAACTGTGTCTCTAACAAATCTCACTCCTTTCCATCCCCACGGTCCTAACGCAAGATTTTGCTCTGAACACAAAATCATGCACAAATACATGCTTCCTAAACAGATGATTATTACAAAGAGGCAGTACTGACAATCACACAAAATGGCTCAAAATAGTCCTCAGGGAAAACAGTACCATTACCTTTCCTAACCTCCATTTATGCTGTAAACCGTGTGGACTAAAACAGAGTTGTAAAGCTTGGTCACCAAAAGATAATTTCCAATATACAAAAGCCAAACACCACAAAGCTACCATCTCTTGATACATGTGCTTGGTAGGGACAGAATTCTAAGACTTTTCAACCTGTAAAACAACTAGGTACACTGGCTGTCGAAGCAAAAAGACACTCCCTCCTTTTTCCTCGCAGCCCAATTCTGGTTCTCAAGTTTCTCAGCAGTACGTGCAGTGGAGTCACCAAGAACTGAGTGCCTCAGCCGGAACCCTCAGAGGTGAAGTAATATTTAGATGCAAGCCTAGAGTAGCAGTTTACAATTATTCTCAGCTCACTCCCCCTTTATCAAGTTATTGGTTATGCCACAAGACTGCAAAAACAACAGAATTTTACCATTCGAGTTCTTTAAATTTCTGAATGCAATGGAGCAATTAAAAATGAGAGTATGGAAATATACCTCTCCATAGAAAGCTGCCTGAGACATCTTATAAAACGAGATAAACAACAGGATTCTTTTATTTTGATAAAATATATATCCATACAGGAAAAATGTTTTAAAGACTACTATAAGCCAAATATTAACAGTGGGTGATGGGATCATGAATGACTTATCTGCATGTTGTACTTTTTTCTTTTTTTTTACAATGATTGTGTATTGCATGTGCTAAACTTTTTGAAAACATTATATCGCAAGATTCAAATACGAAGCAATAAAGAATAACTGGTACGTGTATTACCCCTTTATCAGTAGCTTTCCAAATGTCAGCTCTTTCCCTCAACCATAAAAGTTTTTACAGTGGGACTTCCTAGGTGGCGCAGTAGGTAAGAATCCGCCTGCTAATGCAGGGGACACGGGTTCGATCCCTGCCCCAGGAAGATACCACATGCCGCGGAGTAACTAAGCCCATGCACCACAACTACTGAGCCCATGTGCCGTAACTACTGAAACCCACGTGCCTAGAGCCCGTGCTGTGCAACAAGAGAGGCCACTGCAATGAGAGGCCCACACACCACAGTGAAGAGTAGCCCCCACTCGCTGCAGCTAAAGAAAGCCCGTGTGCAGCAATGAAGACCAAACACAGCCAATAAAATAAAGTTTTTACAGTAAAGTATTAAACTTGAAGAGGAAAGAGTAACACATGCTTATAAAATGTAGACAGGGATTTATAGCTTACTCCTTACTAATGATTAAAAACTAACCTACTGGGTGAAGACACCAGATAATTACCTAGTTTGAGGTATAAGCAAAAAATAATCCACAGATTCACAAACAACTCTTTCCTGCTGCTATTGGCTTGTCACCTTTACCATCAACACAAATAAGAATTAGAATGTTCAGGCAATGGGTTTATCCCTGGGGGGCAAGGGGAACTAACGTTTATAAGGAGTGTGCAGGACAATTATTCCAATAAAAGAAGAAAGCCTTTTGAACTACAATCATCTCCCAGTCTTTGTTCCAAACGCGAAATTAGTGCTTGGGAAGCAGTCTAGTCACTGGTCTCCAAACTGGGAGACCAGGGTCCTGCCTCTCCTTACTAGCTGCACAGCCTTGAGTGTGTCAGTGAACTTTCCTGGGCTTGCGTCTCACATGTAAAATGGATAAATTAAACAAAGTAATCTCAAAGTGTCCTGCTACCCATAAAAATCCTGGAACTCTAAAGAACTTTTCAATTTCACTTTGTTTCTGCACAGCATACCTACAGACACCAACAAAAGTGGTACAGAGCCCAGACTAATCCCCACTTCAAGTACTCGAGGGCAAACCAGGTAATTTAAGAACACTTTACATATGAAAAAAATAGAAAGCGGTCTTTAGTGTGTCTTCAGGCAATTTGGAAGTGTTAATTCCTATCCCACCAAATAACAAAAGCCAGGGGGAGGGTGGGGAAACTACCAAAGAAAGATTAACACTGCAGCTCTCAGCCTCATTAGAATATGTTTTGTAATACTAAAAACCTGACAAAGTGGCAACTTTTACTTTAGTCATTCAAACACTCCCCACAACAAAAGTTCTGGGGGTACAAAGTTTACAGCAGAAAGCAATAGAAGAAGAAAAAAATCAAACAAAGAAAACAGCAGAACAGAAAGCCATGTGCCCCAATAATCCCCAGACTGAAGATCTCCCTTCCCTTTAACTCCAAAAGCAAAGGGGCTGCTCTTAACGAAACGAGGCAGTGAATAACACTAGGCACCGCCACACTCGCGACAAGGGACAATACTCACAATAATGATCAGGCCCTCAGGAGTTCACCACACTCCTCTCACCTTGAGAACGGGGATTTCTTTTCCAAAGATTTGGACACTGTAGCCAATCCCTCCCTGAGGGAACTGGGAGAAGGGGCCCCTTCTTGAGGGATAGAGAAAGAATAATCTTTGACCAAGATCTCTAGACAAACTGAAAGTGGGGCAGGGAAGTCCATATACTGAATAGGGCCCGCTCAGGAAATCTCAAAAGCACCAAGTGCGGCTTCCCACGTTCCTCCCTGATTAGCATGCAGAAAAGGGATCCCTCTGTCTCCACATGGGGAGTGAAACAGTGAAAATGCTCCTGATTTCTACCGACAAAGGCTCTGCATAAAAGATTTTCATTCCTTTTTCAAAGGAAGGGGAGAAAAGAAACCATCTGTGCCACACCAAATATACAGCAGGAAAGCGTCCTCTTCTCAAAGGTCTAGTCTTATCTTTCTTGGGAGAGCAAGAGAATGAAGTTGGAATCTCCATCTTGGGGGTAGGGGAATGTGCACGTCAGAGAGAAGGAAGCTTTTTCATCACTGGAGGTGGGAGTGGGAGAGGCCACCTCTAACCAGTCGGGAAGGAGTGACAGCTTCTGTGGACAAAGGGAAGGCTGGCCTCTATCAGGTACTCTTGGAGCACAAACCTATTTGCGAAAGCAAAGTCTTTTTTTTTTTTTTCCAGATTATTCTAATTGAGGCCCTCTTTGTTAATTTGGTAAGTATGGTCGGACCTAAGAGAGGACAAGTGCCTCTTTCTCTGCCCCGGGGAAAAGCCTCCTCTCTAGTGAGAAAGTGATGGGGGGGGAGGGAGGGTTGAGGAGGGACGGGAAGAGACACGCATGGGAAAAAAATGTGTGTTTCTCTGGGGAAGATACTAGTTTTCTTTTTAAACAAATTAAGTAACAGTGAGAGTAAGTTTCCCAAAAGGTTACTGTGTCCTAAGCACCTACACCCGACTTCTTTTAGCCCACGCTTAGGACAATTCTATGAAGAGAGCACCCAAAGGAGAGATGGGCGGACCGACAAAAGGTTAAGCAGCGGGTCAAGGTCACAAAGATGGGAAGCGGGACACCCACGGGCTTGCATCCATCACACGCCAGACGCCACGCTCTCCCCTGTGCAAAGCAAAAGAGCTCCAGGCGCACCCAAGGGGCTCGGGGGCGGAGAAGCGAGGCTCCCTCCGCGGGCACGACGGGGGGAGGGGAAGAAGGCTGACGAGCACCATGAGGGAAACTCAGGGTCCTCCTCTCGACACGGCGGTACAGGTGAAAGACAGAGGAGGAGAGGTGAGTCTGTCGTTTGCAGGGAAGGAAGAGCCCTCTGTTACTTTCGGGCCACTTGAGTCTCTCTCTCCACCTGGGGGTCGCTGACCCAACCGCGAGAGGTCCCGGCCCTCCTGAAAATAAGTTCACAGAGGCGCCCTCTCGCTCCCCGGGAGCGGCTCTCCCTCTGCTGACCAGCGCGCCGCAGCCGGAGAAACGCCTTCGCCCGCGACAAGGGGCGTCGCCCTCCCCGAGGAGAGAAGTTGGGGGGTCCCCCCGCCGTATCGAGGTCGAAGGGGCAGTCCTTCTCCCCCGCCGGAGCCACGACTCGGAAAAGCCGTTCTCCCCTCGCGACGCGGGGCCTGGCCTCCTCCCTCGGCCCGGGTCGCTCCGCGCCCGCAACGCAGCCTGCGTTCCCTTCAGCGACCCGAGAGGGCGGGGGGAGCGGGGGAGGGGGGAGGGCCGGCTCCCCTTCAGCCTGCACCTCCCCGCGGAGGGTCGGCTCCGGCTGGCGTGGGGTGGGGCGGCTACGCCCGAAGCCTTCCCGCCCCCGGCCTCTTACCCTGAGGCCTGCTCCGCGGCCCGCGCTCGCCCGGCCAGCCCGGCCCCTGCAGCCGCAGCCCCGTCGCCGCCAAGTCTACCTGAGCCTGCGGAGCCGAGAGCCCGGGGGGGCGCTCCGGCCGCCGCCGCCTCTTCGTCTCTATGGTCGCCCCGCGCTTCCTCATCCGGGGCCCGAGCCAGCCATGCGGGCTCGACCAAGCCCCGCCCCCGCACTGCGCGCGCGCACTCCGGGGGCGGCTCTTCCCGCGTGGGGCCTCCCGCCCTTGGCTAGCTCCCGCGGCCTCTGCCCCGCCCCTGCGGCCAGGACTCTTAAAGGGGAACATACCCTTTGACTCTGCTCCTGCTGGGCCTCAGGCCCAGTGTCTGATTCACCGCTACCACCCTGGTCCAGTCCCTTTTTCTGGCCCGAATGGCTGCAACTCTCGGGGCCTCCTTGCTTCTACCTTGGCAGCCCAAGAGATCTTTTTATACCTGGAATCAGTATTTTAAAGCATGTCACTCCCCTGCTCCATCTCCTTCATGGCACCTTGTTTTAATTTCTTCATAGCTTAAACACTAGACGAAATTGCCGTTTCATCTGTTTATCGACTTATTTATCAGATGTCCCTCCCACCCTTGTCTGTTTTGTTCATCATCCTTTGCTCACAAGTAGACACTCAACAGATATTTGAAGGAAGGAAAAGAATGTTTATTCAAGAGGGAATTGAGATGGTCCAGCGAACGCAGTTGATCCCCAAATCACACAGCCTTGTGTTACTCAGATAGCTGTTGTTTCTTGGAGCTTATCAACCTGGCTGATTAGAGAGCTAGAGGTTTGGAGGTTTGCAGGAGATTTTAATTTTCTCCTCTCTGATCAATGTATCCTTGAACCAGTCAACATGTGGACCCTTGGATCTGAGATAGTGGTTTTCCCAGCTTTAGTTAGGGCTGGAGATAGACAAACCTAAATGCCAACCCTATTATTTACAGCCTGTAAGTCCATCCATCGTCCATATACAGAAGCAGTTCACATATAGGCTACTACATATGCCGTTGGGATGAATTAACTAGAAATTCACTTTAAAACATTTCTACACTTATAGTATCCAAGTCCTCAAGTTCTTTCTCAGGCAACTACGTGCATATAGAAGAGGATCTGAGAAACTCAGTATTACTGGTTTGTCTTTTGCCTCAGGATCTAATACTATGCACAGCACCATTATTGATCTCATCTTTATTTTAAAAATATGATATTTTGTTCAACATGGACTTTTTGTATTAATTCTTCTTTTAAAAAAGTTACATGATTATTTACCTTGCTGAGTTTTTTGGCACCCCCTTAGCATTTTGTTCCCTAAATAAGGCAAGTGTCTCATTAGCCTCACCCACCTCACCCTAGTCCTAGTCTTGCTCCTAGCTCTGTATTAAGCACAAAGGGACCCCCAAAGGAGCATCATATATATTCTTCAACCCCCTAAAAGTCGAGAAGAGCCAATTTCCTGATAAATTCCACGCCTTTGGTGACATTTACATGGCACTTTAAGTTTTTTTAATTTCAAAGCCCTAATATAACATGTCCTTGGGGCTTCCCTGGTGGTGCAGTGGTTAAGAATCTGCCTGCCAATGCAGGAGACATGGGTTCCATCCCTGGTTCAGGAAGATCCCACATTCCATGGAACAACTAAGCCTGGGCGCTGTAATTACAGAGCCTGCAGTCTAGGGCCCTCAAGCCGCAACTACCGAGCCCATGTGCCACAACTACTGAAGCCTGTGCACCTAGAGCCGGTGCACTGCAATACGAGAAGCCACTGCAATGCGAACCCTAAGCACTGCAATGGAGAACAGCCCTCGCTTGCCCCAACTAGAGAAATCCCACTCGGAGCAACGAAGACCCAGTGCAGCCAATAAATAAATAAATAAATAAATAAATTTATTAAACAACAACAACAAAACATGTCCTTCACTTCATTTGGCCCTTGAATACCTTCTGGAGGAAGAACACATACTTTTTATTCCCATCTGTCAAGGGAGAGAGTTGAGAAAAGAGAAGTACCTTGTGCAAAGCCACATAGCTGAAAACGGGTAATCCTGCAAGTGGTTGTAGCACAGTGATTGTAGAACCAAGGCCATTGTGTCCCCAGTCTGGAAGCTACCCACTCCAGCCTTCCTTAATCCCTAATTTTGACCAGCTTTAGACTTTTTTTTCCTTTTGGGGGGGGGGGGCGGGGGCGGGGCTTAGTTCCCCACCCAGGGATTGAACCTGTGCCCTCAGCAGTAAGCGTGCGGAGTCGTAACCACTGGACCACCAGGGAACTCCCTAAACAATTTAAAATCTCAAAACTTGTCAAGCTTTTTTACGAGTTTTTGCCACATTAAAAAGGGAAAGATTTGCATTTCTAAGATCCGACACCAATTATAGGCATCTAACAAGGGAAGGAATCAAATTCCCCTGAGGGTCAGGGACAGAGTCCCCTTCACTCTGTCTGGGATGGAAGGACTTCAGCTACTGAAAAACAGCCTGGGGAATCTGGGTGTGCCCCCTGAATTGGCAACATAAACATGTATTTTACGTTTAACATTTTATCCTTGACAAGTTTTGCAACTGTTGCAGTCTGCTTGATGTTTTTCTTTACCACTAAAAAATTACAATTATTTAAGAGTTGTTATTTAACTTCCGAACCGAATCCTTCTCCCACTCCCCAGTCCCTCTGTGATGCTTTTTTCTTTCCACATTCAGAAAATTTCTGAAAACCAGAGGTCAATTAGATGGAGCCGGCAGCTTGCCAGGAGCCCTTGGCCAGCTTCAGGCACTGCCCACACAGCTCTGATTTTTAACTTGAGAAGAGAAAGATGTCCCAACAGATAGGGGCTTAGGCTGAGCCCTTTGGTGAGACACGAGGACGATGGTTAAACGCTCAGCCTTCCGAGCCAAGCCGGACTCCACTGAGTCAGGATCCGTTCTTGCTTCCTCCGGTGGAATTCGGTGTCTTCAGCCTGTTCCCGTCTGTGAGATGAGATAGTATCTGCCGCCTAAAAGCGACGTGACAATTACATGAGGATGTCTGTGAAAGCCACGGTAGCTGTGATTAATAACCCGAGAGGCATGGAACACCAGCTGGGATTTGGAAGGATTTGAAAAGCTCCACCCCCCCCGCCCCCCCAAAGTGGATACTTCCCCGCAGGGGTCATCGCACTAAGTCGCACGGGCTCAGCCCTCTGCATTTTGCAAAGTTCTCCCAGAAACTCTTATTTCGTGCCTCTCAGTAACCCTGGGAGGCCCGGCGAGGGTCCAAAGCATCGCTTACAGATTCGGGGACCCTCGCCCGAGTTTGCCCTGTTGCGGAAATCACTAGGTCGGAAGCCAACCTCTTGGGCTCGGATCTATTTCGGACCTTCTGGGAGGAAGAGGATTTCCTGTCCGGGACCAGCGGCCCTCAGGCTCCGGAGCGGGAAACTCCCGGGCGGCCGTGGTGGTAGGGGTAGCCCAACCTAGAGGCCGCACGCGAGGCCCCGCCCCCGACGCGAGCCCCGGATGAGGAAGTGGCGAGGACACCGAGACACGGCGGAGGCCCGGCCAGAGCGGCCCAGGGCGGGTGGGCGGGAAGGGGGCGGTGCCCCGGGGCGGAGCCACCGGAGCCGCGCGGGTTCTCAGGTGAGCGCTCCGTGGCCGGGGCGGGCCGGCCGGCGCCTTGGGCTCGGGCACGGGATCCGCGCGGTCTCTGTGGGCGTGGGCGGGGCGTCCGGAGGAGGCGCGCGGACCGCGGCCACGGTCCGGCCCTCGGAACCCCGGCCTCAAGCGGGAAGGGGCTCCGGAGCTGCGGGTGAGTGAAGCTGCCGGCCGGGGCCCGGGTTTGGGGATCAGGAGGGAGGGGGCCGGAGCCCAGGTTCGAATGCTGGCCCCACCCCCCCCACCCCGCTGTGTGACCTTAGGCAAGGCTCTGTCCGTCTCTGAGCCTCAGTGGCATCAGCTATGAAATGAGGGGGGTTGCGGACAGGAACCGCTGAGAGTTTGTGCAGATGGAGGTTTGGAGAACGAGCCTTCCTCTGTTTACATTCTCCTTGCCAGGATATCGATGGCGAAATGTGAACAGTGGGAGTGCCTCTGTGTCTCTGGGACCTTGGGCAGGCCCCTTGTGCCGGCCCTCACTTTCCTTACGTACAGAATGAGTGTGCCTAACCTCTTTTAAGATCTCTTTAATATTTGGGTGTTATTGGTTTATATAAGAGGCGAGGTAATGAGTGCCTCATTCACTCCAAGTTTTCCCTTTAGGCTGTGATAGTATATCTTCTGGGAGGTTGGACTAGACGCTGGCCCGAATTCTCTTTCGTTCCCATATTCATTGGTTCTGTTTGTTCTCCATCCCTCCTGGTAATTGGAGGAGTGATTTCATCCAAGGATTGGTGCCACCTCTCAGCTGAGCAACAGCAGTATTTTCACTGCCCTAAAATCAAAGAGCAGTTGCAAAGAAAAGTCTGACATTCCAGCCTTTTTGTTTGTGTTTCACTGGCAGGGAGGCAAGATGATTTCTCTCCCCCAGGCTTGGAACAGCTGAAGGAAACAACAGTACAAGATGAGAACAACAAAGGTCTACAAACTCGTCATCCACAAGAAGGGCTTTGGGGGCAGTGGTCAGTATTGATTGGTCTTTGGGGGTTGTGTAAGTTGGCTGAGGTTCTGATGTGTCCCATGCCTGGAAATTTACACGCTGACTCTTGACAGTGGAAGCTAGGCAGGTAGCTTACTGAGTGAAGCAGCAAGTGTGATACCATAGTGGGGGGAGTAGCAGGACCCGAGAGTACAGGCCCCTTCTAGAAGCATTAGCATTCTGCATTTTAAGGAACATTGTGAGTATTGCCAGTCTACTACTCTTCATATGTTTTGGGGGTTTTGTTTTTTTTAATTTGTTTCAAATTGATGTACAGTTGATTTACAGTGTTGTGTTTCAGGTACATAGCAAAGTGAGTCATATATGTGTGTGTGTGTGTATATATATATATATATGTTTTCAGATATTCTTTTCCACTACAGGTTACTACAGGATATTGAATATAGTTTCCTCTACTAGATCCTTGTTGATTTGTTTGTGTTTTTTATTACATATTTACTGAGTATGTTCTGTAAAATTCCAGTCTGCACTGGTTTGGCAGATAAGAGAAACTGGTGTTCGGTGAAAGAGAAGTAGTGGGTATGCATGAGACAGGTGTGATAACAACATGAACCTTTGCCTGGCTCTGAGGCACCATGAGGTGGGACAGCACACAGCATGCTGTCTTGCATTAAACCAGAATCTGGGCATCGGTTCTGCCTCTAACTTTCCCTGTGACCTTGGGCAAGCCCCTAGTTTACCTTAACTGCAAATTCCAGCTCTTTAGAATATTTTCGCCATTTCTCTTAGCACCTTGAGTCTATAAATCTGCAGAATAGGTAGGCACCTACTCAGATGATTTTTTTTTCTTTTGTAAAGGAATAAATTTCCCTTCTGCCCTAATAACCTCATTTGCTTCAGAAATTGAAATTAACAACACAGTGAGTGTTTTTAAAATTGTATTTTACTATGTATTTGCTCCTGTGTTTTATATCTATAAGCTTCCCAAATGCAAGGACTGCCAAAAAGGTAAAATAGTAGTTTCTATATCATAAGGTCCTGTGGGGATTAAGTAAAACTATGTATGTAAAGTATTCAGCAGAGTACCAGGCTCCTTCCAGCTGCTCAATAAATGTAGCCATTGTAATGACCAGGACAAGGATATACCAGGCATTGGTGTATTTAAAACATCATTTCTGCTAAAGCTATAGTCTGTTGTTAACACTGTACTTTGTATGCAGTTGAAGCTGCTAGGTTTGTGGAGCAGAATTGAACAGACAACAGAAATAACTTTTGACAGAGGAAAAGATGTAAGGATACAGTATATACAGTGTATATACAATGTACACGAGTCATCTTTTTCACGTATACAAGGCACAAGTAGCTCCGTGCTGTACCCAGTCTGCTACAGGAGTATTTAAAAAAGGGAAAAAAATCCAGCAACATTATTCAGCCATAAAAAAGAATGAAATACTGCCATTTGTAGCAACATGGATGCACCTAGAGAATATTATGCTTAGTGAAATGTCAGGCAGAGGAAGACAAATACTACACGATATCACTTATGTGTGGAATCTAAAAAATAATACAAATGAATGTATATGCAAAGCAGAAACAGACTCAGACATAGAAAACAAACTTGTGGTTACCAAAGGGGAGAGAGAGGTGGGGGAAGGACAAATTAGGGATATGGGATTAACAGATACAAACTAGCATATGTAAACTAGCTAGGCAACAAGGATATAGGGTATAGCACAGGGAATACACCTATTATCTTGTAATAACCTGTAATGGAATATATGCAGCAAAAAATACTGAATCACTATGCTGAACACCTGAAACCAACACAATATTGTAAATTAACTGTACTTCAATAAATAAATAAATATCAAATTTAAAAAATACATTCAACGAATATTTATTAGGTACATATCAATACCTGTACCAAACATAAAGATTTTGAATATGACAAAGTTCCCTTCTCCCGAAGGAGACAGACATGCAAAAAGGATGAGACAGACATGCAAAAAGGAAATGATAAAATGGAACAGGAAGGAATATGTGTTCAGGGAGCTCAATTCAGACTGTGGACGTTAGGGGAAGGCTTCATAGAGGATTTGGTATATGTCTGTTGATGGAAACAATACACACACACACACACACACACAAAAACAAAGAAAAAAAAAAGCAATTGTGGGACTATTCCAGTGCTTTGCTTTTCTAGGCTGAACTTTTGTTGAGTGTGATTGTATTTGACGTCGGGACATACTTATTTGTCATGGTTTTAGCATAATTGATGGCCATGTCTTTCCCTAAAAGGTAAAACAGAAAAAAAAAAAAAAAAGATCACCCTATCGTTACGATCCTGAGTTGGTTATATTTGAAAGGGTTCTCCCCCACCCCCAGTGGGGGGCAGGGGCAGATAAACATATGAAGTCACATCATCCCTATATTTTAAGGGTCTCATTGGACCCTAATGTGAACTGATATCTGAAGTTTTCCCCTGATCAGGCGCTGCTCTCTAAAGTCCAGGGCTTTTTATGTGGCTTGATTTTCATGATGTGTGGGAGGTGGTGGGTTTAGGAACCTTGGACTAGTAACCACTCCTGGTATACCATTACTAGCTCTCTACCCTTTGGCAAGTGGCTTTATCTCCTAGGTCATTTCTGTGCTTCTGTTAGATCCAAAGGTTTATTGCGAGGGTCACATTCAGACAGTATTTTGAGAAGTTCTTCAAACACGGTAAATAGAAGGCATTTTGCTGTATGTGGGACCCCAGCTGTTGTGTTCCTGGCATATGCCAGATACACGCTATTTGAGGGAGTCAAGGATTGCCCCAGAGGCCTAATTCCCAGAGAGGAAGCGTTGCTTTCTCTCTGGGAGCAGTGGGCTAGTAGGAAAAGCTCTGGCGATAAAGGTCCCCAAACACTGTTCCACTCAGCAACTCAGTAGCTCAGGATTCCTGTGCAAATCCTTCAGCCGAGCTAAATCTCAGTTTTAAATGGAACGTCATCTGTGAGATGGGGCTGTAATACCAAACGATGGGGTTGTAAGGACACAGCATGAGAACATGCACAGCAAACTGCTTCCATGTGAGTCATTTGCTGCCTGAGATTGCTGAATTATCTTTCAGATGATGAGCTAGTTGTGAACCCCAAAGTATTTCCTCACATCAGGCTTGGAGACATTGTGGAGATTGCTCACCCCAACGATGAGCACAGGTGAGCGTCTGACGAGCAGCAGGGAACTAACTGGGCCGCCGGCTCTTTCCAGGTGATATTTGGTCTAAAGGGCTTGCAGGGCAAGACAGCTCTTTGTCTTTGGACAAAAATGCTCCTGCCCTCCAGGGTTTGAGGAACCAATCATCTTTTTTTTTTTTTTAATATTTATTTATTTGGTTGCACCGGGTCTTCGTTGTGGCTCATGGGCTCCTTAGTTGTAGCTCGCCGGCTCCTCAGTTGCGGTACACAGGCTTCTTGGTTGTGGCGTGTGAACTCTTAGTCACGGCATGCATGTGGGATCTAGTTCCCTGACCAGGGATCGAACCCGGGCCCCCTGCATTGGGAGCTCAGAGTCCTACCCACAGTGCCACCAGGGAAGTCCCTCATCTTTTTAAAAAGTGGTCCATTCTTTGTGTTTTTGAAGCTGAGAGGACAACTCTGAACAATCCAGTAGCATTTCTCCATTTCCTTGAATACAAGTGCAGAGTTTGTTTTCTAAGGGAACATTCTCCCATGGTTGTGCTGCCTGTTAGAATATATCTGTGCCTTGTGGGTGGTGAGGAAAGCTGGCTAGTTACTGCTGATGACAGCCTTCTCTTTGTCGCTTTTCTTTCTTCCCAGCCCTCTGCTTTTGCAGGTCAAGTCACTTAAGGAGGATTTGCAGAAAGGTAAGAATGCCATCTCTCTTCTCTAAGATTTTTACACTTTACTGTTTCAGAAACTGTAAGAAACCTCTCTTCACAATGAGGACACAGTACTTCTTATCAAATTGTATTCCCATTAAAAAAAAATTGTCAGATATCAAACCTGCTAAGGAATCTCATATGTTAGCATTTCTTAAGGGCACTGAAAAAACAATGTTTAGAGTTAAGAGGAAGGTTAATCTGAATAGGTGAAGCTTTACATCTGACTCCAAAAAGATTGTTGGCAAAACATGCTTTCCTCAATATTATTTTTTTTTCACAAAACATTTGTTAAATGCCTACTTTGGGTTGCAGCAGGGAAGGAATATATATTGTCGATTACCTGCCACTTGTGCAAGGCATGGTAGTGGGAGCTGTTTGTCATCTCTCTATCTTGATTTTCCCACCAACTCTTGGGTGAGTGAGGAAACTTTGTCTCGGTGGGATGAGTGGGTTTGCTTGGAGTCAGTAAATGAAGGAGCCAGAGCAGTAAATTCTACTACTCATTCTGATTCCAGATCTTTCTTTTTTCCTCTAATGACTATACCATTGCTGATCAAGGAACTGAAACGTTAATTGATAGCAAATAAAGTAATTCCTTAAATGGCATTAAAAAAAAAAACAAAAACCTAATTTGCTCTAAAAGATTTTGGTGTCAACAACTTTTTTGTATTTTAACTTGATGAGAAAGCAGTCTGTAAAATCCAGATCCTGTGCGTCCTTCTTACTGTCACCTCTTCTCCTGCCACCTGCTAAGTTTCTGACTTACCAGACTTAAGGGCTCACTGAAAAGTTGATTTCTTCCTTAACTACCTCTGTTACTTTCGTTCCGAAAGAGAAAGGATCTCCTTCCTCTTTTGAATTTTCACAACCCTTCAAACTTTTTTATGTTGCTTCTTAAATTCTTTCTTTCCTCTCCACCCCCACCTGCACTCCCTGCCGTCTGTCTGTCTCTCTCTCTCTCTGTATTTCTGTCTGTCTCTCTCTCATTTTTTAATTGAACTCTGCTTTTCAGGTGAAGTAAGACCTGCTCCTAAAGGCAGAGAACATGTCTTGCCCTTGGCAAAGGATCAGTTGTGTTGTTTGTTGAATGTCTGAGTATTTATGGATGTATTTACATGGTTTTTCAGAATATGTTACATGATCCAAATTTCTAATCTGTTTCAGAAACTGTCAGTGTGGACCAGACTGTGACTCAAGTGTTCCGGCTAAGACCTTATCAAGATGTATATGTGAATGTCGTAGACCCTAAGGTGTGTCTTTGTTCTGGATTTGAGTGTCTTTTGGAGGAATGATTAACCCCCTTCCTCAAGATTAGGCCTCTAAGGAAATAGTGAGTTACTTAAGTATAGTGTTAAACTATTAAATATGTAGTCATATAGGTCATTTAGATTATAGGTAGAATATAGGTTGCATTTAAAGCCTTCCCCCTTTTTTAAAATCTTGTCCTAAAAAGATTCTGTATGTATATGTGTTTGTGAAGCTAAATGTAAAACTTTCTGTAAAAATACTAAAACTTTTTTACACATTCTCATTTTTCTTTGAGAAATGCTGCTATAAAATTCAGAGATAAAAATCATTGTCCAGAAGATATTACTCACATTAGCTAGGGAAATAAAGCCCACAGTTCAATGTCATGTGTGCCAGAATCACGACTAAAACACAGAACCACTACTCTGGTGCCCTTTGCACTTAACCATGATATAGCAGCCCAAGTATCTGTTGGAGACTTCCCTGTCCTCAGAAGCCTTCTTGGGCAGGAAAAAATTCTGTTTGCCAGGGTTCCACTACTGAATGGTCTTCTGGTAGTTGTCTTTTTGCCAAAAGGTTTCTGCACAGTGTTATCTTATGACTATAAAGTGTGGCACAGTAATGCAGAGACATTATTTGTTTATTCCTTTTAGGATGTGACCCTTGACCTAGTGGAATTAACCTTTAAGGATCAATATATTGGCCGTGGGGATATGTGGCGACTAAAGAAAAGTTTGGTAAGATGTAATTTTTTTAAAAAATGTCTGTTACTTTTTCCATTATGTAATAATCCCTGTCACCAGGGAGATTTAGATCTAGTAGGGAGAAGAGTATAAAATCATCTCTGATTCCAGCATCACAGGGAATTATTGTAAACACGTTGTATGTCTCCTTCCATTCTCTTTTCATGTTTTTTTTTTTTTAAGCTTTGCTTTTCTTGTTTGTTGTCACAGGGTGTTACTCTGCATTTTTGGTTTGAATGGGAAAGTGTCATATTATTTCACATTTGAATGGGACTTTAATTTTCAAGTTTTCACTCGATCTCTTTTGCTCCTTACATCTCCTCTTGTGGACAGGCATTTATTCCCCTGAATTTATAGATGCGAAAACAGATTGAGGAGTTAAGATGAGAAAGCTAGTAAGCGGTTGACAACTGGGGTGGAACCCAGATCTTGTTGCTTCCAGGTTAGACTGCGTTTTGCTTTACCCTCCTCCCATTTTCCTCGTTGATTTATTTTTAATTGACATTTCCACTGAACGTGTTCAGTTCATCAGAATTGTGAGCTGCTGCTGAAAATTCTCCTTTTGGACTTTTTGGCTGTTAAGCAACAACAAATCATAGGTAGAATGTTCACCACTATATGTTTTCAGAAAGAGATATCTTTGCTTATTTTTTATTTGGTGGGAGAGAGTTCCATTTTCTAAAATGAGAGGTAAACGTTCCATATATAAATGTAGGTTTGTATGCACGCGTACGTGAAGGTAAGTGTATTAGTGAAGGTGGCCACTTATTATCCGCCGGGTCTTTACTATTGTCTCTAGTTGCCAAACCCTTAGAAACCTACTGTTATACCTGCCTGGCAGGTTTTCCTATGGGATAAACCTATTACTCCCATGTTAATTGAACTTTGGCTTGTTAGAAGACATTAGAAAGCCAGGAGATGTTTTTTGTCACCTTTTATGGCTTTGATGTGTTGGTAAATCTCTCTCTCTCTCTCTCTCTCTCTCTCCCCTTAGGTCAGCACATGTGCCTACATCACTCAAAAGGTGGAATTTGCTGGCATCAGGTAGATACTGTGTCACTTCTGATTTGTCAGTTTGTCAATGGAAATAACATCTAGTTCAGTAACTGTGCTACATACAGCCTTCGAGACATGTGGATGTCCATATAATAGAATACGCAATAGCTTAAAATGTTAGATTGTTGTAGCTAAAACAAACCCAAAAACCCCCAAAATGCACTGTAGTAGTTTTAAGCTGTGTGGATGTTGCTGAAGCCACCTGGTGTTCTTAACAAAGGAGGTATCTACTCACAACTTTAGAACCAGAAAAAGCCTTAAAGGAATATATCCCATCAAACCTTTTTGTTTTACAGATTCAAAAAACAGGTTTGGAGACCTACACAATTGTTCCTGATTTGCTGCCTTTTTAACAATACCACACTGGTCTTGATTTATTAAAATTATTTCTGTATTTCAGTTTGTGAAGAAGAGAAAAAGGGAGGCTTTTTGAAACCTCCTTCAAATTCAAAAATCAAAATATCCACATAGTAAAGCCTCAAACAGTAACAGAAAGTGTATAATGAAATATAAATCCTTTTCCCTGGAGTAAGCTGTGTCTTTCTTAAAATTTACTGTATGTACTCAAGCATATTTACATCTGGGTGACTCACTTTTTTTTTTTTAAGCTCTTTATTGGAATATAATTGCTTTACACTCTTGTACCAGCTTATGAGGTACACCAAAGTGAATCAGCTGTATTTATACACATATCCTCATATCCCCTCCCTCCCACGACTCCCCCCCACCCTCCCCGTCCCGACCCTCTAAGGCATCACTCATCATCGAGTTGATCTCCCTTTGTCATACAGCAACTTCCCACTAGCTATCTATTTTACAGTTGGTAGTGTATATATGTCTATGCTACTCTCTCACTTCGTCCCAGCTCTCCCTTTGCCCCCCGCCCCGCCAACCCCATGTCCTCCAGTCCATTCTCTGCATCTGCATCCTTGTTCTTGTCCTGTGGGTGACTCACTTTTAATGTGAGAATGACCACTGGATTCTGGTGATGCAGCCTGGTCCCCTGTTGTGAAATTCCCCATCAACTTTTCACCATACGGTTTCATCTGTTGATGATCATTACAAAGTGATGATTTTCTAATTCGATCTCTCCTCTTACCTGTATTGGCCAGAATCCTTTGTAAAGAACTTTCACCAGCCATGAGGGCTGTTTGATTACTCTGACCTTTCTTTCCTGAAAAAAAGAAAGGGTAAAGAATTCATTTTTTCTTTTTAAAAGGGGGTGTTTTAAAAGTTGTAGGGTCAGAATTCTTTGAAAAAAATGTTAGCAACTTAAGTACAGTCCAACAAGTGACTAAGTCTCAAGCAGAACAAGAAATACAATCTATTTATGCCATCCAGTACAAGCTGGTCTCTCCCAGGCGATGGGCCTGGAGTCAGGAAAGCTGGATTCCATTCCTACAGCGCCAGTGGTTAGCAGGGTGAATTGGGGCAGGTCAGGGAGTCTCTCAGTCTGTTCATCTGCAAAATGAAATGGTTGGTTTAGGATCTTTTTCTGTAAAGGACTAGATAGTAAATATTTTAGACTTTGGGCCACATGGGTCTCAGGTCCCTGTTGTAAATTCTTTTTTTTTTTTATTAAACATTTAAAAATATAAAATCTATTCTTAGCTGCAGGCCATACAAAAAACAGAAGATGGACTGGATTTGGCCTACAGGCTACAGTTTGCAGAGCCCTGGTGTAGAAACCCCTCTCAGATTCCTTCCATAATTGAATTCCTTGTTTCTCCATGCAAGTGCCTTCATACACCCTGGTATAATGTCAGTTTGAGATTTTTCAAGATCTGTCCTAATATTTTGCTCATTCATGGTTAAACGTAAACCACAAAATCTTCTACTATTTTTCCAAGGAGAGTTATTTAGTCTTTCTACATTGAATCAAAAGTCACTTTCTTTTCCAAATTGGGGTGGGGGGTGGGGGGAAGGTGTTCTGGGCCTCATTTGAGAAAATAAAATAAAATCATAATAAATTAGCAGAGAATTTCTCTGTAATTTAGCCTTTTAATCTGGTAATTTAGTCAACGGTTAAGGACATAGACAGTTTCATTACCTTGAGACCTCAACTTTGAAATGTTATTTTTCCTTAAAGGTAAACATTTTGATTTCCTCTGAGTAGATTCACAATGTATTCTTTAAAATTAAAAAAAAAAAAAACCCTCTAAAATCAGTATTTTAAAAAATTAAAGAAAAATTTTAAAGAAAAATATTGCACTAACATCCATCTGCTAACAATTAGCATTTTGCTTTTTTAAAATATTGACCTTAGATGAAATAAGTCAAAGACAAATACTATATGCTATCACTTATATGTGGAACCTAAAAAATACAACAAGTTAGTGAACATAACAAAGAGGAAGCAGACTCACCGATCTGGAGAACAAACGGGTGGTTACCAGTCGGGAGAGGGAAGTGGGGAGGCACAACGTAGGGGTACGGGAGTGGGAGGTGCAAACTATTAGG
This sequence comes from Hippopotamus amphibius kiboko, assembly GCF_030028045.1. Classification (NCBI taxonomy): domain Eukaryota; kingdom Metazoa; phylum Chordata; class Mammalia; order Artiodactyla; family Hippopotamidae; genus Hippopotamus; species Hippopotamus amphibius. The sequence continues at coordinate 3,203,675 of NC_080193.1, read as the reverse complement.
TATAAAATAAGCTACGAGGCTACATTATATGATACAACATGGGAAATAGAGCCAGTGTCTTATAATAACTGTAAATGGATATAACCTTTAAAAATTGTGACTCACTATACTATATACCTATAACTTATATAATACTGTACAGCAACTGTATTTCAATTAAAAAGTAATAAATATTTTTTAAAAATTGAATTTAGAAACCCAGTCGATTTGATCTCATTGTGAAGAGATCCCATTTTCCCAGATATAGTTTTGGGACTGCTGACTATCTTTTTTTTTTTTGACTTAATTTTTTTGTTTTTGTTTTTTCTAACTCACACTCCAGAGGGAGCAACACTGAATAATTTCTGGCCCTGATTTCTCAGCTGTCCCAGGGCAGACAGATCTGTGTGAGAGTCCCACCTAAAGCCCATCGGAACATCCCGTTTGGGTGTTTTCCTGCTAGATCTGCCCCACTTCAGAGGATCTTCTGGGATCTTCTCTGACTTGAGCGCTGAGTCTCTGGTGGCCAGTCTCAACACACCTGTCCTGATTGTAGAATTAATACTGTCGAATACCACGTGTTCTGCACATGCTAGGTATCAGGCACATGCTAAGTATTTTTATATACAAGGCTTGGTCATTGTAGACAATTTGAAAACTAGTATAAAGAAGCAGGCAGAAAAGACATAATATTATATTACTTAATATTGACATGAAAATTTTTTAGCAGAATGTCCTCCATTGAGTAGGGACCCTGTCCCTTCATGCCCCTTGACTTCTTGTCTTCTAATCTGATATTGAGATGGATCTTGTTTCTGTTGAAACTCTTTATCTCAAAGCTGGGGTTAGCACATTTGTTCATCAGTGCTTCTTAACTGTTTTTATGGTGAGTGCCCTTTTGAGATTTGCCAAAAAGTACAATTCTGTGCTCAGGAAAGTTTGCATCATTTCAGAGCTTTCATGGGTTCCCTGAAGCCCTTCCTTAGACCCATATGTTGTCTTCGGACCCCCAAATTAAGAGCTCCTGTTGTGCAGGTTCACTGTACTCTGAGAATTCTTTATGTTGTGTAATCTGTTGGTGGCACTCTGGAAATCTAACTGGCCAGGTCATTTGGGTATAAATGATAGAAAGAGACACCTGAAGGCACCCCTGTTTGTTCTTGGTTTATGTAGGACTCGTAATAACAGGTATACGTCTCCTTTCAGGGCGCAGGCCGGGGAGCTGTGGGTCAAGAATGAGAAGGTCATGTGTGGTTATATCAGCGAAGATACCAGGGTAAGGGTGATGAAGTGCTTTTTTGATTCCGTTTTCCCGTGCTATTATGTCTGTAAGTCGTGAAATCAAAAATAAAACAGGAACCAGCAAAAACTTGGTCTCATGATCAAGCTCGTGACCAAGCTGCTATCAGCCCAGCCAGATAATATTGTAATATAGTCAAGGACTCCTGAAATTCTAGTGTTTGACAGTTGGATCTCTCTGGCTTGGGGGTGATCTTCGTTTTCTTCTGTTTCATATCAGACGTAGAGATGGAACATCTAGCTTGCAGGCTTCTATGGCCACGAATGTGTAGCAAAAGTTAAACTCAGTAGAAGATTGCATTGGTAAATGTGAAGGAAGACCTTTGCCAAGGAATCTCCTCCTGTGACTCTCTACTCCAGTTGGAAAAATCCAAACTGCACAGCTGTGAACGTTACCCACGCTGGTGAAAGCACCTGTCTGCCGTGCTCCCATCCCCCAGCCTCCCTTGAGAGCAGTGGTTCTCAACCTGGAGTGATCATGCCTCCCCAGGGGTCTTTGGGCAAAGTCTGGAGACATCTTTGGTTGTCACACCTGGGGTTGCGTGGAGGATGGTGTTGGGGAAGAGTGGAAGCAGAGAGAGGAGTTAGGAAGTTAGAAGGCGGTGGCGTGGACAGGCTGGGCCCTGGAGCAGTGGAGAGATGGGGGCAGATGGGTGAAACGTTCTGGGGTCGAGTCCACAGACCTTGCTGATGGGTTGGTGAGAGGAGTGAAGGAAGGAAGAGTTGCGCTGCGGAATGGAGAGGTGCTGGTGTCATTTGTGATACGGAGGAGGCCGGGGAGGCGTCATTCAGGGGAACAGAAATCAGGGGAGGCAGTTGAGTCTGGAACTAATCTGTCACTTCTCCCATGTAGCCCCCCACCCCATCCAGCCACGGGAACCGCTCACCATCCCTCCAACACGCCATCCCTCCAACACGCCGTGCTCATCTCCGTGTCTTTGCGTGTGCTGCCCTCTCCCGCCTGAGGTGCTTGCTCCTCCCCTTCCCCCTTTCGCAAGCCCCTCATCCATCCCTCAGCACTAGTCTCAGGCTTCCCTGCTCCTGGAAAGCCTGCCTGGATCCACTGGGCTGGAAGTGCCCTCGTGGCACCCTGGCCACGTGCCTGCGTCAGCGCCTGTCATTCCGTGGTGGATGCGTTGCTTGCCTGCCTTGCCACCAGACTGCAAGCACTCTGAGGGCAAGGACTGTATCTTTTACCTTTTTATCCCGAAGTTGTCTGGCATGGCTCCTGGCACTTAATGTGCCAAGGCTCTGTTACTGGAGATAATATTTATAATCAGTTCAGTTACCCAGTTTTCTAGCACACAAGAGATTCGAAGCAGCAAATGTAAAAGGAAAGGGAGTATCGATGTCTGCAACTTACACATTTTATACATTTTGCTTTCCCACCAAACCTCTTTAAAGTCTGGTGGAGGAGGGAAGGTTTGCATAAAGGGCTTTGTGGTAAAGCACGCAGGCCAGGGAAACCACTAGGGCTTTTCCTGGAGGCAGTCTGGGTACGGAGCGGGGTATGATGTGGATTACTTACCAGATCAACATCTCATCAACTGGCACATCTTAGCCCAAGTTCTGCTTCCATAATGAGGTCTCATTGACTTTCCCAACAGATTCACTGCCCCTTCTCCAGCATTTCTTGTGGGAAGCTTCATGGAATGTTTGTATGTAGTTGTAATATTTTACACGTTTTTTTTTCCTCTGCCATGAGCTCCTAGAGGGTAGGGGCAGGATCTTCCCCTCATGGCCTGTGATGCCAGGGATGAAGCTTGCTTTTAGAAGTTCCATGTCACAATTAACAGAAATCTTCCAGCATTACATTTTTTGTGTGTGTGTAAAAAAAACATATCAAATTTGTCATCTTAACCTTTTTTTTTTTTTTTTTTGGCCACACTTTTGTCTCGTGTGATCTTAGTTCCTCGACCAGGGATTGAACCCAGGCCCTTATCAGTGAATGTGTGGAATCCTAACCACTGGACAACCAGGGAATTCTCATAACCATTTTTAAGTGTACAGTTCCGTAGTGTTGAGTATATTTACATTATTGTGAAGCAGATCTCCAGAACTTTTTCATTTTGCAGAATTGAAATTCTATCCATCATTGCTTTTTAATGCAACTATATTTTTGTTTCTTTCAGGTGGTATTCCGTTCTACGTCGGCTATGGTTTACATATTTATTCAGATGAGCTGTGAAATGTGGGATTTTGATATTTATGGTACTGTTCCTAAGTGCGGGTTATAACTGCTAACGGGGAGAAGTTTCTGGTTTCCCCCAAGTTTGTATCATTTGCAGCAATTTCTTAACATTCTCTGAAGATATGTCCTGAGATCTTTACAAATCCTCAAATGCTAAAATAAGTAAATATTTTATATATTTTATGTATCTAGTGAATTGCATGAATTGTACTAAAGCATTAATGAAAAATCAGAATTCTCAGATCTTCAATTATTCTGTAAGTACAGGATGAAAAGTCAGAGAAAGTGACTCTATGGCCAGAAACTAGCACCTTCTTTGCTTTCTTTTATCTTGTGTCACAATCACTCACAGAAATCACCAAATTTGTCTTATTTGATTAGAATTACCACACAGTAAGTGGAGTACGATAAAGCTGCTATGAGGTGTGGATACTGTGTCTAACACATAAGCCTCATGGTGTGTGCAGTTCGAGTTTGTGTTTAGCAAAATTACAAATTAATTTTTGATGTAGGTCATCACGGATGCTTGAGAACAGCAGAAACTGCAAGTGGTAGTTTAGTGAATGCCCAGGGTCTACCTGCAGGATCACCTGGGAACAAACTCGAAGCATCACTGTGAGAATAATTATATTTAAAAGTCAGATGGTTCTCTCATTTTGAAGATACACCATCTTTTTCAGTCATCAAAGCTTTTTCAATCTTATATTTTACCTTGAATCTTAACATTTACCTTACTGAGTGAGGTAAATGTTAAGCTTGGCTCCATAGAAAGTCTAGGTTGAAGCCACTTTTAGGATGTAGCAGTAGCCACCTTCTCTTTGACTAGTCCTGTTCCTGTTACTTTACTGAGAGAAGAAAATGTAAGCAAGAAATACAGATAATCCTCACCTCCTCTTATTGCCTCTTTCAGGGGATCTGTATTTTGAGAAAGCTGTGAATGGTTTCCTTGCTGATCTCTTTACCAAGTGGAAGGTATGTTTTTTCTCATGCACTAAATCTCATTGCGTGAACATTATTCAGTGCAGATTTTAAAAACTTCCTATTTCTATTGAGCTGCATTTAATTGAGGTACCTTAACTAACGTCTAAATTGATAAGACTCTAGATTTAAATTGTCTCCATCACCTCAGCATGGTAAAGTGTAGTTATGAAGAACCCACAGCTAACATCATAATTAATGGTGAAAGACTGAAAACTTTTCCTCTTAAGATAAGATCAGGAACAAAATAATGATGTTTGCTTTCACCACTGGTATTCAATGTTGTACTGAAAATTCTAGCCAGAGCACCTAGGCAAAAAAAAAAAAAAAGAAAGAAGGAAAGAAAAAAGAAACAGAAGGCATCCATATTGGAAGAGAAGAAGTAAAACTATCTTCCTTCACAGATGTATGTAGAAAACCCCCCAAAATCCATTAAAAAAACAAAACGAACTATAGAGTAATAAACAGATTCAGCAGAGTTGCAGGATACAAAATCAACATACAAGATCATTTGTGTTCCATCAGCAATGAACAATCTGAACAGGAAATTAAAACAAGGAATTAAAAATTTTTTAAGAAATTAAATTAAAAAACACTTCTATGTATAAGAGCATCAGGGAGAATAAAATAGTTTGGAATAATTTAGCCAAGGAGGTGCAAGTTTTGTGTACTAAAATCTATAAAACATTGCTGAAAGAAATGAACGAAGACCTAAATAAATGAAAAACAGCTCATGTTCATAGATCAGAAGACTTAATATTGTTAAAATGGCAATACTACCCAAAGCAAACTATGGTTCCAAACAGTCCCTATCAAAGTCCCAGTGGCCTTTGTTATGAAATGGAAAGACTGATTCTAAAATTTATGTGGAAATTTATGTGGAATTGCAAGGGATCCTGAAGAGCCAAACCAATCTTGAAAAAGAAGAAGGAAGTTGGAGGACTCTCACTGTCTAATTTCAAAACTTACTACAAAGCCAAAGTAGTCCAGACAGTGTGGTACTAGCATAAAGATAGGTATGTAGATCAGTGGAATAGAACTGAGAGTACAGAAATCAACCCATACATCTATGGTCAGTTGATTCTTTTTTTTTTAATTAAAAAAAAATGTGTGGCCGCATCAAGCACCATGTGGGATCTTAGTTCCCCAACCAGGGATCAAACTGGAGCCCCTGACATTGGAAGCTCAGAGTCTTAACCACTGGACTGCCATGGAAGTCCCTGGTCAGTTGATTTTAGATGAGAATGTCAAATCCAGTCAATGAGGGGAAAAAAATAGCCTCTTCCACAAATGGATTCGAGACAATTGAATACCCATATGCCAAAGAATGAATTTGGGGCCTTACCTCATGATATACAGAAATTAACTCAAAGTGAACCAGAGACCTAAATATAAGAGCACACACCAGGTGTTATGGTAAGTGTCTTACCCACCTTATGTCACTTTATCCTCCTGTCACTTTTACACAGGTAGGGAAAGTACAGCTGAAAGAGGTTAGATAACTCGCCCGTGATTGGTAGCCTGCACACGCAAAACCAGGATTCTAATCTGGTTCCATCCATTCCCCCAGTGCTCGCCCCTGGGGCTGTCCTGTCTGTGCTTCTGTAATCCTGGGCCACGTTACCACTTTGTATGTTGCCGCCTCCATCACACGTGCGTCAAGAGGCTCACATGCCCGTACCAGCCCACTGTCAGGCCTTTTGCCTATATAAGACTTATACCAAAATCAGATCAGTTGGGAGCACTGGACGTCCAATAAAGTAGCTGGAGGCTAGTGAAGGTCTGCTCTTGGTACCTTGGCTTGTATTTAGGAATTTCTGTCTACTTGAGGGATATCCGTGAAAGAATATAAGGGGACGTGATGTGCGTTAGGCTGTTTTCCTTATGTGGTGAGTGCTGAATCGTGTCATCAGTAAGTTGAGTTTGAGATGGGCTTGGTCAGTGTGGGCTGTTGTCTTCAAAGCCCCGGGAGGAACTGAAACTGAACTTGCTGGCTCACTGGTGCAAGCCACATTTCATGCCGTCTGTAAACACCCTACTTCTAGAATACTGAGCTCCAGATGGCAGGGAAATGTATTCCCACTTGTCGCCATCGCAGTCCAAAGGTAACTCATTGCCTTGGTCTCAACCCCTGCATCTTGAGCAGCACCCAGTCCTCATCCTGTGGCCGTGGCAGTAGGTGGGAGGGTCTGGTTCTTACATCCACCATCCTGGGTTCTGTTCTTCCCTAAATCAGAGTCCTGAAGAAATTAAAAAAAAACACTGTGAAGCAGGTACAAATACCACGATCCTCTGACAATAGCCCGATCTATTTCATGCCTGATCAAGAGCTGGGAGACAGCACCCGCCACGTATTGGTGATTTGCAGGGGGGTTTTTTGTTTGTCTTAGCGGTGGGGGGGGGGGGGGTTGGGAGTGCTTTGCAGCATGTGGGATCTTAGTTCCCCGATCAGGGACTGAACCCTTGCCCCCTGCAGTGGAAGCACAGAGTCTTAACCACTGGGTCGTCAGGGAAGTCCCATGATTTGCAGTTTTCAAAACAGGTTCCACATTCTTAGGACTTTAGATAACTTGCCCAAGGTCATGTAGTGGTGAGTTTCAGAGCCAGGAGTCAGGCCAGGCCTTCTGCCTCTGGCAGCACTCTGTCCGCTGTATCACGCAGCCTAAGTTACATGGTGTGACCCATACCTGAGCCCCCGAGGCTCTCAGAATTGAGACTGTTGGGTTCCCGCAGGCTGCTTCATAGTGAAGTCAATGGAATAAACTTGAGTCCTTTTTCTCTCTGCTCATGCCTAGGAGAAGAACTGCAGTCATGAAGTGACAGTGGTCCTGTTTTCTAGGACTTTCTATGATGCAAAATCTCTTGGTGAGTAAGTCTTTCTCCTACAGTTATTTTTTTGTTAAGCTTTCCACACGCCCATCCCGATTCATTCCTTATCATTTTCTTTCCTTTGACACTGCTCCATCTTTCCCATCTTTTCTGTTAGAGGATAGGATACAGTGGAAAATGACACAGTCCATTAGTAAATGCAAGAAGTCTGTGGGCTGTGATTCATCTTAAAACCAACTTAATAGATATGTAATTATCGTGCGTGTGTGTGTGTGTGTGTGTGTGTGTGTGTGTGTGTGTGTGATGCAACCCTTCAACCCAGAAGTGGGGGCAGAGAAACTGAATTTCTCTTTTCAATATGATCTACATTTGTTGTTTTCTCTATTTCAGATGAATTTCCTGAAATAAACCGAGCCTCGATTAGGCAGGATCACAAGGGAAGATTCTATGAAGACTTCTATAAGTATGTTTGGGTGCTTTGCTTTTGCCTTGTTTTTCTCTTGGTTGTTTCTTTCCTAACTTAAAAAAAAAAATTAACCTTTTTACTTTGGAATAATTGTAGGTTTACAGAGAAGTAGCAAAGACAGTATAGAGAGTTGCCATATACCTTTCCCCATTTTCCCCGTGAACATTTCCTAACCAAGGTACATCTGTCAAAACTATGAAATGAGCACTGGTACGTTGCCATGAACTAAATATCAGACTTTTCTCAGATTTCATCAGTTTTTCTGCTTATGCACTTTTTTGTTCCAGCATCCAATCGAGGATACCACATTGCATTTAGACTTTCCAAACTTTTTACTGTAAAAAGTTTCAAACTTGCAGAAAAGAAGAATGAATTAATATAATGAACCCATATACCCAATTCCTGGATTATCATGCCATATTTGCTTCATTTATTTTTTGGCTAAGTTTTACTTTAGAGCAAATTATAGATATTAAAACATGTTGTCCCCAAAGAACAAGGGCAACTATGGACTTTCAGTGATTATGGTGTGTCACTGTAGGTTTAGTAATTGCAACCAATGCACCAGTCTGGTGAGGAATGTTGATAATTGGAGGGGCAGGTGGCATGAAACATGTGTTGAGGGAGGGAGTATATGGGAAATCTCTAACTTCCTCTCAGTGTTGCTGTGAAACTAAAACTACTCTAAAGAAAAAGTCTTAATTAAAAAAAAAGCAGGAAACAGGGATGCATAACTGTGTATCTGTTTATTTCTCACAGTAGCATATAGATAATTTTAAAAATTAGACAAAAATTAAGTATCGAACAACAAGGAATTAGTTAAATTTTGACAGAATTTCAGACTGACAAAATATTATATAGCCATCCCATCCCCAAAATGATATAATCCTCTTTGATAATTGTTGGATGTGAGTAATAGGTGCAAGGAGGTTCACAGGGCTTTTTTCTCTACCAAAGTATACTTGATTTTATTAAAAACAAAAACAAATTTAAAAAAGGAACCTCCAATTTTAAAACACGCTAAACAGAAAAGGATCTGGAGAAACACATACCGTAGTGTTAAAAGTACTTCCCTTTGGATTGCAAAGGCAGACCAGGGGTAAGATAGAAAACACGATGAAAAGATGGGCTTCTCGGTGGTGTGTATTCTCTCTGTTTGGACAAATGTATAACGACACGTCTGCATCATTATAGCATCATACATAGTATTTCCACTGCCCTGAACATCCTCTGTGTTCCACTTACTCATTCCTTCCCTGACCTCCAGCCCCTGGAACTATCAATCTTTTTAGTGTCTCCATAGTTTTGCCTTTTCCAGAGTGTCATACGGTTGGACTCATATAATATGTAACCTCTTCCTATTGGCTTCTTTCACTTACTAGTATACATTTAAGGTTCCTTCACGTCTTTTCATGGCTCGATAGCTCATTTCTCATTAGTGCTCAATAAGGGACCCTCGTCTGGATGTACCATCCACCTGCTGAAGGACTCTTGGTTGCTTCCAAGTTTTGGCCGTTATAAATAAAGCTGCTGTAAACATCCATGTACAGGTTTTTGTGTAGACGTAAGTCTTCAACTCATTTGGGTAAATACCAAGGAGCACGATTGCCGGATCACATGGTAAGAGTACATTCAGTTTTGTAAGAAACCACCAAACTGTCTTCCAGAGTGGCTGCACCAGTTTGCACTCCCACCAGCAAGGAATGGAAGTTCCTGTTGCTCCGCAGCCTCTCCAGCATTTGATGTTATCAGCGTTCTGGGTTTTGGTGTTTCTAGTAGGGGTAGGGTGGTGTCTTGTTTGAATTTGCATTTCCCTGATGGCATATGAGGTGGAGCATCTTTTCATCTGCTTATTTGCCATCTGTATGTGTGTCTTCTTTGGTGAGGTGTCTGTTCAGGTCTGTTGCCCACTTTTTAGTTGTATTGTTTGTTTCCTTATTGCAGAGTTTTAAGGGTCTCTTGTATATTTTGGATGATAGTCATTTATTCAGATGTGTCTTTCGCGAGTATTTTCTCCCTGTCTGTGGCTTGTCTTCTCGTTCTCTTCACACTGTCTTTCGCAGAGCAGAGGTTTCTTAATTTGAATGAAATCCAGCTTATCAATTTTTGTTTCATAACTGTGCCTTTGGTGTTGAATTGAAAAAGTCATCACCACACCTAAGGTCATCTAGGTTTTCTCCTGTGTTATCTTTAGAGTTTTACAGTTTTACATTTATATTTAGGTCTGTGATCCATTTTGAGTTAATTTTTATGAAGGCTGTAAGGTCTGTGTTTAGATTTTTTTTTTTTTGGTAGAGGGTATGTTAAATATCAGCTCAATAGACTTATTTATAAAGCACCTTTTTAGTGTTTGAGGTCCACTGTACTAGTGCTTCTAAAACCTCTGTGTACAAATGAATCACTGGGAATTCGTTAAAATGCAGGTTCTGATTCAGTAAGTTCTGGGATGGAGCCTGAGAGTTTGATGATTCCAGTGCTGTTGACTGGTAGACTGCAAGGAGATTTTTTCCTTTCTTTCTTTTTCTTTCTTCCTTTCTTTCTTTCTTTTTCTTTCTTTCTCTCTCTCTCTCTCTCTCTCTTTCTTTCTTTCTTTCTTTCTTTCTTTCTTTCTTTCTTTCTTTCTTTCTTTCTTTCTTTCTTTCTTTTCTCTCTCTTTCTCTCTCTCCCTCCCTCCCTCTCTCTCCTTCCTTCCTTCCTTCCTTCTTTCTTTCTTTCTGTCTTTCTTTTCTTTCCGTTTGTTTGTTTGTTTTTGCATGTGGATGTCCAGTTGTTCCAGCACCAGTTGCTGAAAAGACTATCTTTGCTCCATTGTATTGCCTTTCTCATTTGTCAAAGATCAGTTGACTGTATTTGTGTGGGTCTGTTTCTGGGCTCTGTTCTGTTCCATTGATCTATTTGTCTTTTCTTTCACAATATCACACTGTCTTGATTTCTGTAGTTTTATAATAAATCCTGAAGTTGGATAGCGTCAGTCCTCCAACTTTGTTCTTCTCCTTCAATACTGTGTTGGCTATTCTGGGTCCTGTGTGTCTCTTTAGGATAAGTTTCTAGCATTTAAATTGCTAGACTAATGGAAATGTGTCTTTTTCATTTTAAATTTAAATTTTACTTATTTTTTGAAATACATTCACATGGTTCAAAATTTTAAAGGTTTAGAAAGTGTACAGTAAGCATCCCTTTCCACTAATTTAGCTTCCTGGCCTAGATACGTTTACTGGCTATCTATGTAAAACATATAAATGGATGTTTTCTTTTAAGGCTTTTCATATGTACTACATAATTATAATTCAGTCTGTAAGAATGGTCATCTCCCTGCTCGGCACTAGGCATTTGTATAATCTCAAGGCAATTTTGAAATGTTTTTGTATTTTTCATTTTCAGTCTCTTGATGTCATTACATTTCTTTGATAATGTTTGTTAAATACATTTGACTTTATTACTTCTTGCTATATGATAAATGACCCCAGCTCCGGGCATCCTCTCTTCTCCTTTCCTTGAAACCCTGGAAGGGACCTGACGTCCCACATGTTATCGCTGCTCAGTGCCTATCTTGTGATCATGCTGCTTTCAGGGTGGTGGTGCAGAACGAGAGAAGAGAAGAGTGGACCTCCCTCCTTGTGACAATTAAAAAGCTCTTCATCCAGTATCCGGTGCTGGTGCGCCTGGAACAGGCAGGTACTGCATTTATGTGCTGGAAGGTGTGGCAGGGGAGGAGGTGTCGGATGGAGGCTGGGGGACCGAGAGGTTCCTGCTTGCTTCCCTTCCAGTGCTGAGTATGGCTTCTGCATCTGGCCAGGTTTCTATTTCAGGTTGGGTCCCTCTGGTCATTGCACATGCAGTAAGTTCAGTCACATCCCTTCTGCGGGAGCGGGGGCCTGTGGAGAAAGACACCTGCCACTCATTTCTTTTTTTTTTCCCACTTCTTTCTTTTTTTTAAAATAAATATATTTATTTATGTATTTATTTATGGCTGCATTGGGTCTTCCTTGCTGCACGCGGGCTTTCTTTAGTTGCAGCGAGCAGGGGCTATTCTTGGTTGTGGTGCTCGGGCTTCTCACTGCGGTGGCTTCTCTGGTTGCAGAGCACAGGCTCTGGAGCGCAGGCTCAGCAGTTGTGGCGCACGGGCTTAGTTGCTCCAGGGCATGTGGGATCTTCCTGGACCTGGGATCGAACCCGTGTCCCCTGCATTGGCAGGCAGATTCTCAACCACTGCACCACCAGGGAAGTCCCTCCACTTGTTTCTTAAGAATCCATCTTTCATGAGATGTTGTTCCTCCTCTCATGTCTTTTGCTTCAGAGGGCTTTCCTCAAGGAGACAATTCTACCTCAGCACAAGGAAACTACCTAGAGGCCATCAACCTGTCATTCAATGGTGAGTGAGGGCGTCAGCCACAGTGAGCGGGTGTCTTGCTGACCACATGACCGTGAACTTCTCTTTACTGATGTACAGAGACCCAGACCTAGCTGGTGATGCCTCTGCCCACCTACCCCCGTGCCTCCCCAAATTAAATTCTGATTGGATGGTTTTAGTGGCCGCCGTGTAGCGCTTGGATCTCCTGTTGGAAATTGACTTGCTCTTCTCATCTGCTTTGCATGGTGATCCAACGGTAAAGAGCTGGAGGGAGTCCTTGGGCCCTTTGTTTTCCTAAAAACTATGTTCTTATTTTCCACTCCATCCCTCAACTGCTTCTAGGTAACTTTTTTTAATCTACTTTTTATTTTTAATTACAGAAGGAACCTGTGTTCCTAGAATTCTAATAATAGAGAAGTATATCAAGTAAAATGAAAATCTCCCCCCTCCCTCCACTGTCAGACCACTTCCAAGAGGGACCACTGTTAATAGTGTGATGTGATTTCTTCTGAATGTTATTCCCTGCATTTATGTGTTAGCTGAGATAATCTGCAGATAACAGAAGCCTGATGAATTCAAACAAAAAAGGAAATTTACTCTAAGGATACAGGGGCTCATGGGGCAGCCCGGAAAGTCTTGAACACCTTGTTGAATAGGTTGGGGATGAGGGTGGCTCTGGGCACAGCAGCAGCAGGAATTCCTAAAGCTGAGTTCAGCTCTCAGCGACCCTGTCTCTGCTCTGTGGTCAGAATTCCACGTTCCCAGCTCTGGTTAGGTGTCTGTCCGTCACCAGTGACTGATGGAAGAGGTGGCGTGTGGTCATGTCACTCTGTGTATTGCCTGCCCGTGTCTGTACGCAGGTGCTAGGGATTCTAGAGCATGGGTTTTTTATTAGTAAATCTTTTTATCATATTTGAATGGCACTAAATTTCCATAGTAAGAATCACACAGCCCAGAAACATGAATTAGGGAACTCCCTGGCAGTCTAGTTGATTAGGACTCTGCGCTGTCATTGCCGAGGGTGCAAGTTCAGTCTCTGGTTGGGGAGCTAAGATTCTGCAAGCCATGCAGCCTAAAAAACAAAAACAATAACAACAAATTAAGAATTAACGTGCCAAATTTACAAAGTCGTCACAAGATTCTGGTCTGCTTTCTTAAATATTGTCTTAAATTAATGTTTGATTCTACCAAGTCTCAATACGGATCAATTTACAGATGGTTTAAACTAACGGCATGAAATTTGGTCGTTGAAGGCCGCATAAGGCAGGTGTTCGGCCTCGAAGAGGGGGATTAACAGAGGCTACAGGGACACAGACCTGTGTTCAAGCAGTGCTTAGTGTAGAAGGGGAAGGACAGACGTGGACTCGGGCCGGGAGGTGGCAGCCGCTCTAACAGAAACGTGGACGAAACGGTCTGAGAGCACGGAGATGCTTGCCACCCGCTGGTTTCCGAAAAGCTTGTATCATCTCCACGGGAGGACTTTTTGCTTTGTTTCAAGTGTTTGACAAGCACTACATCAACCGCAACTTTGACCGCACTGGGCAGATGTCTGTGGTGATCACGCCCGGGGTAGGTGTGTTCGAAGTGGACCGGCTCCTCATGATCCTGACCAAGCAGCGGATGATAGACAACGGTAACGCTTCCGCTTCCGGGCGCAGCCGTGTCCCGGGTCTGTAGCCTGCCGTACCCTCAGGGCTCTGAGCATCGGGTCTAGGGACGTGAGTCACGTCAGGTGACGGAAAGAGTTCCGTGGGCCGTCGGCTTGGGACATGCTGGGTTTGGCACGGTTCCTAATTGCCAGTTTGCATGTTAGCATGTCTTGTTTATCTCTAGAGGGCATAACGGGCACTCTGAGTTTCCCAAACATGCTTGACGCTAGAGAACCCCTTTCAGGGATTATTTTCAGGATCCAGTGTCCATCCGGGGAGGCGCCACGGGTCACCCAGTCCTCCCTCCGTGATGTGCCCTGCGTCCCTGACTTGCACCCTCCCCCAATTTGATTTGTGTTCCAACAACAAGGGGAGTTGGGAACGTAAATCCCAACGGCTGGTAGAGAAGCTCTGTTAAGTGATGCGGATTGTTTTGCTTTTTATTGAGATGACAAGGTTCCCTTTCCTTTGGGGCCTTGACACTGTAGTCATGGAGGCCTGGCCGTCTGTTTGACAAATCACAACTGCAAGGCAGTCAAAGGCTCGTTGTCAGGTGTTGATTAGTGCTTGTGCGGTGGGACGTGGTAAAGAGGAGACAGACAAAAGGCACCTGTTTACTTCTTAGCTGCACAGGCAGCGCTGGTGAGGACGATAGGTTGGCTGTGCCTCGTACCCGGGTCCCTGTAAATCACGTGGCTAATAGATTGGGATATGTGTCTCTGCACTGCACCCCCAACTCTTTCTGTCTTTCCTTTATCTTAGGAATTGGTGTGGACTTGGTGTGCATGGGGGAGCAGCCGCTGCACGCTGTCCCGTTGTTCAAGGTGACTGATTTTGCACTAAAGGCCAGGTTCCAGCGCAGGGTGATATTGAGAATAGTTAGAGAAGCTGGAGCAGTTCCGGGTCCTGCCTGCTTTCCAGCTGACCTGAGCCCTGCCCTGTTCCCTTTCAGCTGCACAATCGGGGCGGCCCTCGTGACTCCCGCCTGGGTGACGACTACAATATCCCTCACTGGATAAACCACAGGTGGGTGAGATCTGGATTCGCCGTAGGGGATCAGGGATTCCATTAGCTTCCTTGCCATTTTTTCTTCAAACCTGTTAAATTCTTACGATAAAATCTTTTGTCAAGAAAATGTGGAAACTGAAGGTCTAACGTTTGCTTAAAGCCTCTCTACATGCAAAGCCGTGGCTGTGACATAAGAGCCATCTATGGTAGGAGCTTCCCTGGTGGCCTAGTGGTTAGGATTCTGGTCAGGGAACTGAGATCCCACAAGCTGAGCAGTGCGACCAAAAAAATCCCCCCAAAACAAAAAAACAGTCTGTGGTGAAAAACAAAAAAACAAGTTTGAAGGACTTATTTTTCACAGCTATTCTCAACTCCCACAGACCGTAGTGGGCCAACACGGGGCCTGGGCCCTCCGTGTGTAGGAAAATCCCTGTGCCTCCTCTTCACATGGGACCCAGCGTCAGTGTTCATGCTGATTTCAGCTCAGAGAGGAGATTCTAATCCAGTTAGGAATCAGGGCCAGCACATGTGAGACAATTTATGGGAAAAAAAGGAATAGAACAATAATTTAAAATGTAATTAATGTTTTGTAGTAATTACAAAAGAAAGAATTGGGAAGCTCAGTGAGGCCTGAGACAAAGGCATCCCTGGGAGGGCTGATCCACGGCTGGGCTGGAATTTCAACTACATCTTACAGTTTAAAGTGAAAGGGGTTTAGGGACTTCCCCGGCAGTCCAGTGGTTAAGACTCCACCCTTCCACTGCAGGAGGTGCAGGTCTGATCCCTGGTCGGGGAACTAAGATCCCACATGCTGTGTGGTGTGACCAAAAAAAAAAATTAATTATAAAAAAAAAAAGAAAGGGGTTTAGATGAATGCTGCTGTCTGTTTCTTTTGCAGTTTCTACACATCCAAAAGCCAGCTCTTCTGTAATAGTTTCACCCCACGAATAAAACTGGCAGGAAAGAAGGTAGGTTTCATCCACCAGCAGAACCTTCAGGGACTGTCACTGATGTCGTTATTTTGGCCCTAAGATACCCCCATTCCCCAATGGTCATGAATAGCGTTTGAGAAATTTGTCTTAGAACTTTATAGTCTTCTACATTAAAGAAATAAACAGCAAGGCAAATCGCAGGAGTGATTAACTATCTATTTAATTTTACAGCCTGCCTCTGAGAAAGCAAAAAATGGCCGTGATACGTGTGAGTATTTTTTTTCTCCTTTCATCACTTTTAGAAGGAGTCCCCTAACCCATGGCAACAAGATTTTGTGAGGTTGCATAAAAAGTTCACAGCCAAGTTTGGGAGACCAGAGTTCCCCTTGTGTGACCTTTAGAAGGTCCCTGAATGAGCATGTATATTTTTGTCTTGTCAACTGCAAAATGGGTGATAACACAACCTTATTTTTCTTTTCCACAGGTCAGTTGTAGGGATTGGGTGGACAGTTTTAAAGGACTAAATATACACATTAAGATGGTATTTTTGAAGTGGTATCACAGAAGGAAAAGCTGCCATCATCTTGCCTTTACTTACTGCTAATAAGTAGTCATTTCTGTATCGCTTCAACATATAAATACTTAATCTCAGCACCTGATGAGTGGGTTTTTCTCCCATTTTTTTCAGGGGGAGATGGTGATGACGACCTCACCGTGCAGATTTTCATGCAGACCGTCTGAAGGCCTCTTGTTGAAGTGTGTTTTGACATAGTCTGTATCATTTGTGTGTTTCAGCTCTGGGGACGCCCAAAGAAGCTGAGAACGCCCTTCCCATCCAAGTGGATTATGAAGCCTACGACGCCCGAGTCTTCAGGCTGCCAGGCCCATCCCGGGCTCAGCGCCTCGCCACCTGCAGGTTTTCTGCCAGACGCACGTTGGGGTGGATGTAGAAGCTGCTTAGGAAAACCCTGAGGCCCAGTAGAGACCTGCATGAGAGCAACCCTGAAAACATCTTAAATTAAAATTAGCCAAGTGGAAGTCGTAGTGTATAGATCGTTAGGGCGTCTGCTCTCTGGGTCTGTGGCCCAGCCGTCTTGTTAGCTATGTTTGCTATGAAGTATTGTCCCCACAGAAGGAGGGCGTCCTGCTTTTTTCTGGCCAAGAGAAGCAGTTCGTGAATTCTGGGCTCTTCATTTCACTGGGCAGCCACTGATAGAGAGAGAGAGAGAGAGATCGATTGATCCCAGGGCCCAGAGTTTCTTTTAGGTTTATTATTCCCAGAGGGTGAGACTTTTCTTTCTTTAATTCCTATTTTTAAAATTTGCCCCATGGTATTTTGGTCATGTAGTAGTTTTTCATTGTGATGTAGTCACATTCTCATTTCTGGGTCTTGTGTAAGAAAGCCATCCCCACCCCAAGGTTAGAGATGTGTCTTTTGTATTTTCTTCTAATACTTTTTAGTCTTTTATGCTTAGTTCTTTGTGTAGATTTTTTTTTTTATTTTGTTTTTATGACTGTGTGAAATAGAGCTCTAGCTTATTTTTTTCCCTAGTTGACCAAATACCGCAGGTCCATTTTCCACATTTCCTAGCTATGGGAAGTGTGCTTTACCTCAGCACTACTGATTGGAACAATATTCCATCTCTTCACATTGTGACGAATGGGCTTATAGTGGCCACATGCTCATCTTCTGTCCTTTCCTCTCGTCCCATCCTGATATCTGGTCCTGAGAATGCTTAGAGCTCAGAGTGAGCGCTGTTAACAGCAGCGCCCCCGCGTGTAGATACTGCCTCAGGGCTCGGCGGTGCTTTTCTTCTGAGCATCTGAGAACCCCCTCATGGTCCAAGATCCTTGGTTTTCTTTCTTCTCATCAAAGACGGCAAGACCTGGGGTCTCAGAGACTCAGGCTGTGTTCCTTGAGGGTGCAGACCGTGCCCTAATCTGTGCTCTATCCCCGCGCTGGGCTGAGCGTATGCTGGTGCTCACATATGTACTGTTGGAAAAATGAAACATGTAGTCAGCCCTTGGGATCTATCTTCAGGCTCTGTTTAAGCTCTTCCTGAAAATCCTTCCAGGTGGCAGAGAACAGCTCTGGTGCCGGGTGGGCATTGGTGGTGGTGACTTCCATTCTGAATTTTTGCCCCCCATTGGGCTTCTCTCCTCCTCATCCTTCTTCCTGCTCTTTCCAGAGATTTCCCCCTCAGGGAGTTTCATGTTTTAATAAAGGCATACTGTTTTTTAAGTTTTTATCAAGGAAACATTCAACCAGAGAGACTAGGGAAATGAACAGTTATCAGCATGTTGTCAATCTTGTTTCATCACTTCTCCTGCATTTGAAATTTCGCTTGAGTATTCCAAAACAAGCTCAGGTATCTTTTTTTTTCAACCTATAAATATTTCAGCACGTGTCTCTAACAAATAAGAGTTTAAAAAACCACAAAAAACAAAAACAAAAAAACTTGATCACAGTACCCTTGTCCCTGGTAACAAAGTTTACACTAATTCCTTAACATCTTCTGATAGCCAGTGTCTCTGCAGATTTCCCAATTGTCTCAAAAATGCAGTTTTTACAGTCAGTTTGTTTGAGTTGGGATCTGAAGAAGATGCACATGTTGCATTTCATCTTATGTCGTTTTCTGTGACTGTAGAGTGTCTTGCTTTCTTCCTTTGGCTGTTTAGTTTCTTATAATGTTTACCTTGTCCTGTCGTCTCTGAATCTCCTGTAAACTGGTGAGTATCTCTAGAGGCTTGGTTAGATTTAGGTCAATTTTTGATGCTGGGAGACTTCTCAGGTGGTGCTGTGTGCTTCCTCTTGGGTGACATCAGATCACAGCCCCATTCTCGGTGACATGAGCTTGATGGTGGGATGAGGTGGGGTCAGGCTGAGCAGTCACTTCTTTGCAGCTCTGATCCCGGCCCCCCGGCCATTGGAGGAAGGTCAGTCACCTCCCCGTCTCTTCCACGACGTCTCCAGCTGCTCGGGGCAGAGTCCCTCCTACATTACCTCCCACTCAGAGATCCCGTTGGGGGTTTTGTTATTGGCCTCCCACATAGCCTGGGCTGGGGACGGGTTTGGGAGTTATAGCTCGAGGTGGGACGGCATCCCCCGCTGGGCGGTGACCCGGTCTCTCACCCGCCAGGTCTGTGCGAGAGCGGGAGAGCCACAGTCGGAAGAGCGCCAGCTCCTGCGATGTCTCATCCAGCCCCTCCCTGCCTGGCCAGGCGCTGCCCGCGGAGGAGGTGAGGAGCCAGGCTTCCGACGACAGCTCGCTGGGCAGGAGTGCCAACATCCTCATGATCCCTCACCCCCACCTGCACCAGTATGAAGTCAGCAGCTCCTTGGGCTACACCAGCACTCGAGGTCAGCGGGCAGGGCTGGGCAGGGCTGGGCGGGGTGGGGACAGCTGCCCTCCTGTAGTGGTGATGGGCGGGGCTGTGGCCAGGTGCGGGCTGTACGTCCCGCACGTTAATTATTTCCACGCAGGTGCAGTGAGTACGAACGGCCTTAGCTCTACCTTGACATACGGAAATATAACCTTTCCATATGTCAAGGTAGAGCTTTTCTTAGGCGTAAGGTCAAAAGTGTTTACTTATTTCCTTATCATTTCCATCCGAACCACACTTAAAACAGCCTCTTTCCTGTATTCCACTTCAAGTGACCAGGAGCACAGGTGCTGCCTTTCCTGTATCTTATCTTACCCATCCAGTAGCATCTGCAACTCGAGTACACAGACCCCTCCTGCCTTTTTGAAAACTTTTTATTGTGAAATAATTATGGATTCATAGGAAATGCCAAAAAGCAAAAAAAAAAAAAAAAAAAAATCCAGGGAGGTCTGGTGTAGCTTTCACTCATTTCTCCTAATGATAACATCTCACATGACTTGTACAGTATTAAAACCAAGAACATGACCTTGGTACAATCCACAGAGCTTATTCAGAGCTCGCTGATTGTACATGCATTCGTGTGTGTGTGTGTGCAGTTTCAGCACGTGTGTAGACTTGTGTAACCAGTACCACAATTGAGATACAGAGCTTCTCCATCCCCACGGGCTCTCTCCTGCTACCCCTCTAGAGCCACACCCTCCCTCTAATCATTCTCCTCCATAATTTTGATATTTCAAGACTGGTATCTAAATGGAAGCATACCCTCCGGAATTTAATCCCTGACTTAGGACTGTGGTGTGCACATAGCTGCCTCCGATTGTGCTGAAAGGATTTCCAAAGGGTGAGGAATATTTCCCAGCACTTTGGAGGGGAAGCTTGTGGCTCCTGGGACCTCAGGACCAAGGAGCAGAGTGCTTTCATCCATTAGGGACCATAGACACTGTGCCAAGGGGTGGAAAACTTTAGACTGCTGGAAAAAGTTTTTTGTTTTTTTTTAAAACTGGTTCAAAGTATGAAAAGGAAATTCTGAAAGAGAAAGGAGTAAATATTTAATTACATGACTATAGAATATAACCTGTCACCTACATTGATTAGGGTTAGTATTCAAAAGAATTTTAATACATTTGGAGATTTCTAGGAATTCCCCAGCGAAATTCCAGTGGTTAGGACTGCGCCCTCTCACTGCCGAGGGCCCGGGTTCAGTCCCCAGTTGGGGAACTAAGATCCCACAAGCCATGAAGCCAAAAAAAAAAGATGATTCCTAGGTTAGCTTTCTCCCACCTTCTGGAAGTTCCTGAGTTTGCATAACAGTTACATTCCGATTTTGTTGAACGTATTCTTAGAAGGGTCTGTAGTAAAAGTTAAACTGCACATTAATCCTTTGACGACCTTTGATTATTCTAAAAGCCAGATCTCGTCTGAGGAGATAAAAGTTGCTCTTAATCCAAGTAGCTTTGAAAGCAAGTTTTCTTAAAAATTAACTGCATGGTAGAATTGATTTCAGCATCCCTCATTATATGTGAGAGGTTACTGGAAAAGCCAAGAAGACAATTTGCTGGAACGGTGTCAGGCAGGACCATCTGCACGGCCTTTGTTTCCAGTTTCTCTGTTGTGTTTAGGGATCCTCACCCACCCACCCGCCCGGTGCAGCATAGGAAGCACTTCCCCTTTCCTCTACCCAGATTTTTGACCCACTTTAGCCCTTAGTCCTATTTCTTATCCTTTTCGAAGTGTGTACTCAACTTTTTAAAGTGGAGTTCTCTCCTTTTACTTCCATGGCAACTAACTAGACTATATTCTTTTTTATATGCTAAATCAGAGCATCAGTTCATTAATTTATAGTGAAAAATATAGCTTTCATGTAGAACCGAATGTTCTCTTCTCGTGTGCACATTGGCTTGAGGAATTAAATAATACTCTATACCTGGTTCTTTGGTAGGAATTGGGTAGATAATAGTGGACAAGACAGATTCCTTGATGCCATGGAATTTGCATCTGCTGGACCTACCTTCTTTTTTTTTATTAATTAATTTATTTATGACTGCGTTGGGTCTTCGTTGCTGTGCACGGGCTTTCTCTAGTTGCAGTGAGTGGGGACTACTCTTTGTTGCAGTGCTGGAGCTTCTCATTGTGGTGGCTTCTCTTGTTGCAGAGCACGGGCTCTAGGCCTGCGGCCTTCAGTAGTTGCAGTGCACGGGCTTAGTTGCTCTGCTACATATGGGATCTTCCTGGACCAGAGCTCAAATCTGTGTCCCCTGCATTGGCAGGTGGATTCGTAACCCCTGCGCCACCAGGGATGCCCCGTGGACCCACTTTCTAACCTGGGTGTTTGCTTAGTGAACATGGGATGCTCACCGGGGGAGCTGGTTGTAGGTTTCAGCTCTTTGACCCACTCAGGTTAGGGACCCGTCTGCCATTGAATGGGACAGGTTGAGTCTAAATATCCTGCCATCCCCTTGCCTGGTCAAGGCTAGATGCACCCATTTCTTCATTCTTTTCTCCTAAGAATTTATTTTTTTAAATACAGTAACATTTAATTGCTTATTCAGTTCCAGGCCACTGTATCAACGGGAGGGGTTTCTGATACACCCAGTCACTCAGGGCCTCAGGGTCCTTCCGTCTCAAGATGCCAGGGTCACCAACAATGGTTTCCAGAGTTTCCACAGCAGGGCAGAGGAGAATGGAGATCATGTGTGGAGATATGTGTCTGGAGCATGTCACTTCTGCCTGTGTTCTGTTGGCTGGAACTCAGTTATTTGGCCCCAGCACAAAGGGGCTGGAAACTATAGCCTCCTTATGTGAACGGGTCTAGTGAACACATTGGCTATCTCTGTTAGCATCTGCCCTTCTGGTCACCAAATATCTACATGCGTTGTTCCTCCCACATACAGAATGCACCCACCCCATCCCCAAGAGAGACAGCTCGAGTCCCACCATTGAGTCATTGCATCCAGCTCAACATCCAGGGCCTGCAGGGGATGTGTGGTCCTCCCCATCAGGTTTGGGTGTGGCTTCACTGGGCCAGTAATTTAGGAACCAGAACCCCCTTCTCCCAGGTATTTAGAAAGTAAAGCCAGTATTTCATTCCTTTATAGTTTGGTGATTTCACTCATCTCCCTCCTCCCCGAACACGCACGCTCTCCAAGGTCCTTGTCGGCCTCTGCCTGGTTTTGCTTGCACTGTGACCCTGTGCTTTCTCTCTGTGCCTGCCCCCACGGCACCTGGCAGACGTCCTGGAGAACATGATAGAGCCACCGCAGCGGGACTCCAGCGCGCCGGGGAGGTTCCACGTGGGCAGTGCCGAGTCCATGATGCATGTTCGGCCGGGGGGGTACATGCCCCAGCGGGCGCTGATCAACCCCTTCGCGCCCTCGCGGATGCCCATGAAGCTCACGTCCAACAGGAGGCGCTGGATGCACACTTTTCCTGTGGGTGAGTTGGGCGCTTGGGAAAGAGCCCCGACTGGGACTTGGCCCTGGTCAAGGGCGTCATCTTCTCCGCACCTGCGGCACTTCTCCTGGAAGATGGGGCGGCCACGCCCACTTTGTCTGCCCCGGGGCTCTTGTGAGGACCCTTGAGGAACAACAGGCTTTGTAGCGAGCCAGCTCTGTAGACCCAAGGGCTCCTTTTTCTCTGTTTGGAAGGGACTGTGCTTTGCCACCTGCTTTCTGTCCTGAGACAAACGTCCCTCTTCCTGTTCACTCCCTCCTTTCCTTATTCTCTCTGGGTGTCTCTGTTACCATCTTGCTTACACCGAGGTATGTTACTTTGTTTCCTCTCAGGGTCTCTGACAGGTGAAAAAAAATTGCTTTATTTTTAATTTTTTTATTTTTTTGTTTAAATAAATTGAAAGAAAGTTTAAAATATGCCAGTTCCATTTTTTATAATGGGATGCTGAAATAAAAACGAACTACAGCCATATCCCAAACCATGTTTACATTTACAAATATAATGAAAGAAGCCTGACGTAAAAGAGTACTTTCTGTATGAAACCATTTAAATAAATTTCAAAACCAATCAAAAAAAAAATTTTTTTTTTTCAAATGCACGGTTTTTTGTAGCTCTTCCTTTTTGACCTGTGTTCTGTCCTAAAGAAGATGACAGTAAGATTTTATACAGCTGTGGCTAAAATAAGACTTCAGCTCAATGGGCTCTTACTGGGCCGGGGAGGAACAGGTGTGTTGACCCCTGCGGTGTTTTCATGAAGCTGTCCTGCAGAATGCCTACAAGGTCTAGTTATTTTATTTTGTATTTGCTTTCAGAATTACAAGTTAAGTGAGCAATGAATCTGATTCTTTGGTTGTAATTGGGGGTTGTTCCCAACCCGCCTTTTGCCCTCCTTATCTCTGCCCTAATCTGTCACTGACCTGTTTCTTTTTCTTTTTTTTTTAATTTATTTGGTTGCACCGGGTCTTAGTTGCGGCAGGCAGGCTTCTGAGTTGCAGCACGTGGGCTCCTTCAATGCGGCATGTGAACTCTTAGTTGTGGCATGCATGTGGGATCTAGTTCCCTGATAAGGGATTGAACCCAGGCCCCCTGCATTGGGAGCTCAGAGTCCTAACCACTGTGCCACCAGGGGCATCCCCCTGTTTCTTTCTGGTGTCCCTTTCTCCCCATCATCGTCCCCACTGGCTCCCTTCGAGTTATCTTACGAGAACTATTGATGTTTCTTCTGTGACCGTCAGCTCTTCCCGCTTCTGTGCTTTCCCCACCTGTCACACATGCTTTACTAAAGCTAAATATGTTTACTGAATACTCTGCCCACCTGGCCTTCTAAGAGCCCAGGCCCTGCTCTGCCAGGCCCCTCAACCCCCTGCCTCTTCACCCCCATCCTCAGAGGTTCTTCCGTTTCCCAAGCGAGTCTCCGGCCTCTGGCTTGTGTTTTGCCTCCTCCGCGTTTGGAGTTTTGCCCAGATACCCTCTCCTTCAATCCCTGCGAACCTGGTTTCACCCTCAGCTCTGAAACGTCTCATTCTCCAGGAAGCATTTTTCTGTAGAAGCGACTAATTCTGACTTCTCTCCTCCTTGATGTCCGTTTTGCCCTTGTGCCTCCCCTGCTCTTGGAGTCGGAGCTGTTAGTGTCTCAGGTACTGACAGGGTCATCGGTGTTTCCCTCGTGTGTCCCTTCTTGTGTCGCCTGTGTTGACCTTCCTGAGGGGGCTCTTGCCTCCTACACTGTTATCTTTCCCTGCTGTGTTTCAGTCGACGTGTGTGAGACAGAGGCTCCCACCGTATCCCAGGCTGAGGCCTCACGGGAGGATGAGCTTTGCTTGGAAGAGGCGACACCCCATCCGGGAGCCTCTGCGGCACGGCTGCCTTTCAGTCACCCGCGTCCCAGCAGCGGGAAGGAAGGAGGGGTGAGGGGGTGTGCACAGCCCTGGTCGGGGGTCGGCGCTCAGTGGACCTCTGCCTGGGCAGGACCATCCGGAGAGGCCATCCAGATCCACCACCAGACCCGACAGAACATGGCGGAGCTGCAGGGCAGGAGGCAGCGGGACCCGACCCACTCCTCCGCGGAGCTGCTGGAGCTGGCCTACCACGAAGCCGCTGGAAGGTGAGGCCAGGCCCGGGGCGCCGGGCGGGAGGGTCTGCGAGCACGTGCTCGGGCACCCAGGGCGGCAGCAGAACAGCCCGCCCGAGCAGCTGCGTGAGACTCGGAGACACGGCACGCAGGCCCTGCCTTTGTCAGCGTTGTCCCCACCACCGGGCTGAGTATAGAGCAAACAGACTGAGGTGTGTTTTGCCAGAGATGTTCCCCAGGCCCTGCTTTAGCTTCCACTTGAATTCAAAACACACTTTGTCAGCCTTAAACATGCTTTCTCCTAACCCTCAGTTAAGGGGGAACATGCGTCCCGAGGCAGGTGGTTCCTGCTGTGTGTTTTGGGCAGTCAGTCTATGACTTTTGCCATTTTGGTCGTTGAGGAATTCCACTGTTGGGTTTAGAAGAAGGCAATGCTAAAAGCAATGGAAACCAAGGCCTGTCTTTATAGAAACAGGTCTTTTTGAACCAGGGTCCTGAATGTGTTATAAGGCATCCGAGGAGAGTCAGCCTAGGAAGAAAGTCATTTAAGCCTTGATGTGCTCGAGCCCGTGCTGCACCGGACCTGCTGTTCCTGTGATGCGTTGGAAAATCCCTTGTAACGAGCAATCTTTGGCCCCTTTTCAGTCATCCCAGCATCCCATGGGATGGATGAGGGATACGGGCAGGGTGTGACCCTCTTTAGCAGCTTAACTTGGTACTTCTGTTCAAGCACCTCCCATCCTCCTGTGCGTATCAGCAGGGGGAGGCTTAGGATGGAGGGGCAGGCATCTGGGGGGCAGTGCGGAAGCAGCCACGGTGCCAGGGCAGGAGGCCAGAGCCGGCACACACTCCAGGCCCTGCAGCCTGGCGGCCGTGATATGGGTCTCAGTGTTTGCCAGCCTGTGTGGCTGAATATTCAGGCCCGTTTTTGATGAAAACCCTTGGGAGGCAGGGTGCGCAGGATAAAAGAGGTGATGACCCACATTACGCCAGGCAGCCGGGCTCTGTTCTCTGCAGGCACAGCGCTTCCCGCCAGCCCGGTGACGGCGCATCCTTCCTGAACTTCACTGGAACAGAAGAGCTTTCTGTCAGCCTGCTCAACAGCAGCGGTGCAGGTAACCGACCCAAGAGGTAACGGAACGGGGATGCTCAGAGCATCCTAGAAGCGACGTGGGAACCAGAAAAGCATGGCTGTGTCTATTTCGGGATCATTTCAGCCACAATGTCGGGCGACCTATTTAGAAGTAGTGCTGTACAATGCATGGAATTATAAATGGGCTGCACGTTACATTTTTGGCTGAGAATGTGTTGGTCAAGAACACCCTTATCATTGGTCTGTCAGTGAGGTGTGATTGGGGGCCGCTTATGAGATCACCGTTGAGGGCAACGCAAGGCGTGGGAGCTTTAGATTATATGTGTGTTGGGGGTGAGGGGGCAAACCCATCCCCGGAAAGCCAATCAGGAGAGACCCAGAGGGAGGCTTCCAGCTACAAGATCAGAGAAGAGAAGGGTAGCGTGGTTGCGTACAGAAGTGGGCACGCACCTCAGACGTGCAGGGGTAGAATTTGGTCAGGTTGAGAGTGAGAAGGTGAGGGATTCTAAGTAGAGGGAGAGTAGGAACTTGTGTTAATACAGGGTTTATGCTTTTTGGAAGCACTTGTGTATCTGTTATCTTACCCTATCATCCCAGTAGGGAGTAAGCTGTTAAGTATATTATACTCGTGGGGCAGTGTAACGCCCAGAGATGTGGAGGTATCACACTAATCTCTCAAGCCAGTAGCCAGGCGTCCTGCTGTTTCTGATTTTGGCAGCGCTGTTCAGAGAGCCTTTACAAGGGGAGGGGAACATGAGTATGGATGGGTGGGGGGCAGATTTTGGAAAGCCTCAAAGGACAGATATCGTACAAAATGAATACATAAAACATTAAAACTGAAAGAAAAAAATGGGGCTGCTCTTTCCTGTCTTAGTTTTCGATCAGTTAACTTGCCTTTCTGAAACTTGGCTTAAGGAAGGCATAGTGAAAGCGAAATTGTATTAAGTTGGTTAATGAAGTTTTTCCTCCATTCACGGGTGAATTCCGCCAGAGATGTTCCTAGAGGCCTATAGCTAAGGCTCAGAAACTGGACTGGCAGTGAGAGAATTCCTAAAGGGTTATTCTTATTTTCTTCCTGTTTCTAGTCCATCTTTCTGTCATTCGTTTTGAATGAGAAAACAAATTGAATAAAAGTTTGGGGATGAGTGAGATACTTTTGATCCCTGCACTCAGGGGCTAAAAATGTTACTTGGCTACCAGGCTCTTTTTTTTGTTTTGTTTTGGTTTTATTTATTTATTTATTTTATTGGCTGCGTTGGGTCTTCGTTGCTGCACATGGGCTTTCTCTAGTTGCTGCGAGTGGGGGCTACTCTTCATTGTGGTGCGCGGGCTTCTCGTTGCGGTGGCCTCTCTTGTTGCAGAGCACGGGCTCTAGGCACGTGGGCTTCAGTAGTTGCGGCACATGGGCTCAGTAGTTGTGGCTCACGGGCTCTAGAGCGCAGGCTCAATAGTTGTGGCACACGGGTTTAGTTACTCCGCAGCATGTGGTATCTTCCCGGGGCAGGGCTCAAACCCGTGTCCCCTGCATTGGCAGGTGGATTCTTACCCACTGTGCCACCTAGGAAGTCCCTACCAGGCTCTTTTAAAGCACCTGCAGGGGACTTCCTAGGTGGCCTTGCTCCACCCCACAGCCTCCCAGGAGGTGTGAGGCACGTTTCCCTGTAGCTCCAGACGCGGCTGGAACTTGGCGTGTCCCGGTCCCGCCGTTTGTTTCCGTGTCTGTCTCTCCACTAGACTGAAAGAGTTTATCTTCATTCATCTTCTCCTCACAGTGTTTAGTGCATTTATTGACAAAGGCATTTATACTTCCAAGACCGAGCTGCCATGTGCGAGAAGCTTTTGAAGGACCCACAAAATTATTGTGTTTAATTGGTATACGAGTGATGCACTACGTAAATATGTCCTGTAGCGTTTAGCTTCTTAGAGCAGGTGTCAGCTCCTTGGATTCTTTCTCCAGTCAGGGTGTTAGAGTTAGACAGGGTCATCCTTACCCTTGCCCGGTGCCTTTGTGACCAGGAGCATGTGTTTTCTGAGGGGCCGGGGCTCATCGGGAGGTGGTCTGGCACTGGGCTCACGTGGCATTGACTCCCATCTTTGCTCCTGTGCTTCCCGATCAATATGTCGGCTAACCACAGGGAGACGTTAGGGAAAATCATTCTAATTTGTATTACCACACGCAGTAACCACTTAGGGTCACATCTACCTTCAGGTACATTCAAAATCTTACCGTGTCTCACCACTTCCACCAGTCCTAGCCCAAGCCAGGAGGCCTTCATCTTTCACCTGGATTGTCACAGTGGCCTGCTAACTGGTCTCTCAGCCTCCTCCCTTTGCCCTTCCGTGGAGTTTATTTTCAGCACAGCAGTTCAGAGGGACCCTTGGAAAACAGAAGTTAGATGACGAAATGAACATAAAGATCTTCACCTGCCTCCCTGCCTCGCAAGACTTACTGAAGGATCAAAAGTAGATGGGGTTCTTTAAGGGCAAAATATCACATCAGGTCCTTGTTTTGGGACAAAGTGGGGGCCAAAACAAATGCTAGTGAACATTTCACTCATTTAAAAATGGAAGAGAAACAGGAAAACCTCATCGGTGACCCACCTCTGCCTCCTGGCCTTGGCGGTTTGCACCATCTGCAGGCTGGCAGGCGACTCAGATTTGCTGCGTTTGGACCCGACTCAGAGGTGAGTCGTGATTCACAGGACCGGATCTCTGCGGGCTTCCCTCCTGGCCCCGAGCTGCCTGGCGGGGCCCAGGTCGTCGGTGGGGCTGAGCGGGCAGCGTCTATCCCTGTTTCTGTAGCTGGGCCCCCGTTTAGAAAACTTGTTAGTGCCAGCTCCGCGTTGGGGGTAAGTGCGCTAGACAGTTTTGATAAATAAAATCAGTGGATGCCAGGTTTTCTTTCTCTTTAGTATCGGAATTCAGGATCTACAACTTGGTGTTTGTGTTGAGTATTTGGTACGTGCGGCAGATTTGGCCTGATAGCTACCGGGCAGAGTACGTGAGAGCACAGAGTCACTCGCCCAGGCCAGGCTGGATGTTTGTGGGGAAGTGCCATCTCTGTAGCCCAGAGAGGAGAAGTGACTCGCCCCAGGCACAGGTGCCCCCTGCCAGCAGCCCCAGAGGCCCCACGCGGATTCCCCTTTCTGGTCGAACGTGAGCAGCCAGAGAACACGTCACACTTCTTGACGGAACAGCTGTCAGAAGAGACACAGTTGAGCTGGCTCTCCTGCGTCTGGCTTTGAACTTCGAGAAGGAACTTCATTCCCAAATGTTGAGCTGGAGCAGAGCCGCCCGCCCAAGAGGTTCCCGCCCTCCCAGGTCGTGGGGTTCTTCACATGCCAGCGGTGTGTCTGTGGGCCTGAAGCTGAGCTGCAGGGACGGAGCTGGAGGGAGCGGCCGTGTGCTGGGCTTGAGCTGCAGGGAAACTGTGAAAGTAGCTTCGAAGGAGCCCTTAAAATATTTATTTCTTCAAATTCTTTTCATTACTGTTCCTTTCAAATAAAATGTGTTTGGGGAGCAGGGGAAGGGGGAGGCACAAAAGTCTGAATGTGCTGAATCCCTTAGACATGGGCAGGTCTGCCCTGGGCCTAGGAGCCAAAGGTGCTCCGAGGACCCTTTGGTGGGTTGCCTCTTTGAACTGAAATCATTGCTCGCACAATACTAAGTTGAACTGTTTCTTTATGAGGGTAAGAATTTCAGTTCTCGTTGACCAAGTCTGGATTGGGTTTTGTTTTTTTTTTTTAAAGGTGCCTTGATGAAATTTACAATCCAAACCCATAAGGTGATGTATTAATTCTCCTGTTACTCGGGTCACTTGGAGAACACCAGTTTTGCAATTGCCTTCATACCAGTTCTCAGGCCAGACAAGAAAATGCACACCATTGCTTCTTCTTAGTCATGCTTTGTGTCGTGTGAAAATGGGTGTTATCATTTGAGCCAGCTTTTTCAGAAAATTTAGCTCCACATGGCTTTCGGCTGTTGACAAAGAACAGATAACGTTTTCAGTAGCTGAAAACTGGTGTCCCAGTTGGATGGTCAGGAAATAGAGCATCTGCAGAGTTGAACAGAAAGAGTCTACATGCAGGCGTCACTTCCTTACTGGGTGATCTTCAGTTAGTTACTTAATTCTCTGTGCCTCCGTTTCTTTATCGGTGGAAAAGGGATAAAACCTACCTCACATCTGCCCCTTAGTGTGGGTTTGAATAAAATGAAACACTGTTAATTTTCTGACTTAATAGACTGTATCATCTTATTGTGATGACTAGTAATTTTTAAAAATCTATTGAAGGCAACTCCAAAAAAGAAGTTCTAAAATTGTTTTGGCCAAGTGACATCATCTTTTTGAATTAAAAAATATATATTTACTTTTAAATTTACATACAGTAAACGTCACTCTTTTTAGTGTACGTTTCATGAGTTTTGACAAATGTGAGGAGTCATAACCACCAACAAAGACATGAAGATACACAACATTTCCATGACCCCTCAGATTCCTGTGTGCTTCTTCTTTGTTCTCAACTCCTCCCCCATTCCCTCGGCAACCACCGATCTGTTCTCTGTCCCTTTACTTTAGCCCGTGCTAGCAAGTCTTGTACATAAAAATCATACAATATGGAGGCTTCTGAGTCTGGATTCTTTCACTGAGCATAATTTGAGGTTCATCCAAGTTGTTGCCGGCATCCACAGTCGTGTTCAGTAATTTTATTGCCACGTCGTATTCCATCGTATGGATGTACTCGTCTATCCCTTCACCAGTTGGAAGACGTTCGGGTTGTGAATAAAGCCACACTTACATAACTTACATAACAGGTTTTTGTGTGAGCATACATTTTCATTTCTCTTAGGTGAATTCCTAGGAGTGGGATTGCTGGGTCAAATGGTCAATATATGTTTAACCTTTAAAGAAACTGCAAAACTTTCCCCAAGTGGTGCGCCATTTTGAATTCCTGCCATCAGTGGATAAGGGTTTCTGTTGCTGCACATCCTGGGAAGCACTTGGCATAACCAGTGCTTCTAGCCATCCCAAGAGGGGTGCAGAGGTATCTCACAGAACTTCTGATTTGCTGCTTCCCTACTGACTAACGATGCTGAGCATCTTTTTACGTGCCTTCTCAATGTGTGTCCAATTCTTTTGACTGTTTTCTCATCAGGTTGTTCTGCTCTGGAGTTTTGAGAGTTCTTTGTGTTCTGGATACACGTGCTCTGCCAGACATATGATTTGCAGATGCTTTCTCACAGGTCGTAGCTTGTCTTTTCAAAGATTTCACAAGGGATTTATAAGTATTTGTTCTTGGTATAAAAGATTCAGCTGACACAAAAGTATTTAGAGTAAAAAGCCCAAGATCTCCTTTCCCTCCCAGCACTTCCTCCAGCTTTCTTTGTGGAGATAGCCACTGTTGACAATTTTGTGAGAATCTTTGCATTCCTATCCTAATTTTCTAGTAAATGTAAATGTGTGGCTTGTGGGATCTTAGTTCCCCGACCAGGGATTGAACCCGTGCCCTTGGCAGTGAAAGCATGGATTCCTAACCACTGGACCGCCAGGGAATTCCCTAGTAAATGTGTTTTGAAAGGGGCATTTTTTTAAGCTCTTTATTGGAATATAATTGCTTTGCACTGTTGTGCCAGCTTTTGCTGTACAGCAGAGTGAATCTGCTGTATTTATACATATATCCCTATATCCCCTCCCTCCCGCGACTGCTTCCCACCCTCCCTATCCCAGCCCTCTAAGTCATCACCCATCATCCACCCATCATCGAGTTGATCTCCCTCTGTTATGCAGCAGCTTCCCGCTAGCTATCTGTTTTACATTTGGTAGTGTATATATGTCAATGCTCTTCTCTCACTTCATTTAAATATCATTATGTGTGTGTTTTAAAATTAGTTGTTACTTTTCAGTCAATAAGTTGCATTTCGAAGACTCTCTTTTTCCTTTCAGCCCAGTTGTAGGCAAAATCATTGTTGTTTCTCTTGCAGTAGTGAGTTTTGATGTCCTCTGTCATGTTCCAGGAAGCCATGATTCGGGGAAGAAAGTTTCAAAGGACGACTGTTGAATGGACTAAATTTAAATAGGTCATCTTGAATTTGCTAAAGATTGCTCTAATTAGTTGAAATGACTGAAATTCATCCCTTTTCTTCTTCTGGTGGGTTGCTTTTTGCCTTTGTGCGTGTGCTAAAGGTCCCATGGGTGAAGAATAGTGGGTAACCTCAGAGTAAAGTTCTGGTTCCTCCTCAAACTTCAGATTGGTCTTTTTTCTTCAATGGATTCTTTTGTGCTGTTGGAGATACTTAGCACTGAATTTGCACTTGGTTTTTTATTTTTAGCTACAGGGTGGGGCTTTTTTTTTTTTTTAACCATAACTGCTTGGAACTTTTTTTGCAGAATGAGCCTCACTAAAAACAAATTCTTTTCATCTTTCCGCAGGCGTGAATCCCAGGACCCAGAATAAGGATTCTCTAGAGGACGGTGTTTCTACCTCTCCAGACCCAAGTAAGAGGGGGTGACCGACGGGGAAAGATGGCAGGGAGGTGGGGGCGTGGGGTGGGTGGTCAAGGCATTCAGGGAGCAAGAGGGAGCCCTGTGGGAAGAGAATGGTCTGGAAGTTCACACATCTCAGGGTGGCGAGGAAAGACTCTGCAGCCTCTCCGATGGAACGTGAGCAGCAGGGAGGCCAAACGACCTGTTCTGGAATGGGATTCAGGGCCCCACGGGAAGGGTGACACAACTCCCAGAGCTGGCCTGGGCTCTCAAATGCCTAGCGATGGCTCTGGGGAGAAGTCAGAAGGAATAAGACCTGAAACTGTTTACACCCCTGCGGTTGGAAGTGTTTGTCCGGGCTGCAATTGCTTTCATCACCCTTGTCTATCAACATACGCAAACATCTAGGTATCAACAATAGCCAAACAGCAGGGAAAAAAATGCTACCGCTTGATCGACTTTGCGTTACTTCACCGTGACCAGTGGATATATGTACGTCACCGAGTCTTTTTGTCCCCACTTTTAAGTAACTTAAGAGTCATTTCACTACTTCTCCCGATCCGGCATACTAGTCGCTGCTCATGGCAACATCGAACACATTACTATATCGTGGTTTGGATAATCCTGTCTTATTGGTGGCCATTTGGGTGATTTCTAGTTTTTTAGCATATAATGCATGGTGCAGTGGGTGTATTTTTTCCTCTTGGTTCAGATCCTTGGAATATATTCCAAAGAATAGTTGGCAGATTGATTGTTTTCTAGAAAGCTGCCAGCCCTGCATAGATGAGCCTGTTTCTTCTCTACAACCCCAGCTCTGGACTTCCTCACTGTTAACTGAACGGTTCTAAGGTGGAACCTCCCCAGAGGCCTCTGTAGGGCCTGGAGGTAGAAAAGAGGCCACGCAGACGCTTTACCCGGGGAAAGCACGTCATCATGCCAAGAACTGGGAGCTTTTCTCACCCCGGGATTTGAATTCTCCATATCTTGGTGTGTGCCCACAGATACCATTTCTAAAAGGTTTTTATAATCTTGAGGGTTGGGAAGCTGGTGGGGGCCAGAAAGATATAAGAAGGCACAAAGATAGAGCATCTTCCGTTTCTGGCCTCCCCACGGGGGCCACATCGGGTGCCCACCTTCCTCTGCTGGTTCGAACCAGGAAGTGCGAACAAACCCACCCCTTGTCTGCCATGTGGGGAAACTGGGGTGTTAACTAGGCTATCATGGGCTGTGGGGGTTTTTTTTGTTTTATGTTATGTTATTTTATTTATTTACTTTTATTGAAGTCTAGTTGATGTACAACGCTGTGCCAACCTCTGCTGAAAGGAAGATGACTCAGTTATACACGTACATACATTCTTTTTTTATATTTGTTTTCCATTACGTTTTATCACAGGATATTGAATTTGGTTCCCTGTGCTGTACAGGAGGACCTTGTTGTTTACCCATCCTAAGTGTAATAGTTTGCATCTACCAACCCCCAAACTCCCAGTCCATCCCTCTCCCTCCCCACATCCCTCTTGGCTGTGTTTTGAGTTCTTAAAATATTAAGGAGTTAACAAGGCCTGCGTAGAGCCAAACTCATAGACTCAGAGACTGGAGTGATGGTTGCCAGGGTCTTTGGGGGAGGTGGGCGTGGTGGGTTGCTAAATGGTGGGTGTAGAGCTTCAGTCCTGCAAGATGAGTACGTTCTAGAGACCTGCCATACAGCACTGTCCTCTGTTAATACTGAGTTGTTTGGCCCTGTGAGCTCTGGGGAGTTCAGCTTGGCCAGATGTTTAAAGGGGTCATTGATGCCGCCACACCTGCTTGGAGGAGGCGAGGTGAGGGGTACAGCACACGATAAGCCACGGAGCACCACAAGAAGTGAGGCGTGGGAGGGTCTAGCTGGGGACGCAGAGGCAGAGGCCTGGAGTGTTTCTGTTTCATGTTGCTCGCGTGTGCGGAGATTTAACAAATAATCTTCACTTAAATGACTTAAAGAGAAAGCTGCCCCATTACTTGAACTCAGTGATTCTCAACCGGGCAATATTGTGCACATCAGGGCACATGTGGCCATGTCTGCAGACGTTTTTGGTTTTCACAACCAGGAGATGTCCCTGGTATCTAGTGAGGGGGGACCAGGGATGCTGCTCACAGCCTACACTGCCCATGACAGCCCCCCACAACAGAGAATTATCCGCTTTAGAATAGCCAGCTTGCCCTGAGGTGGAGAAACCCTGCTTTACCCAAAGAGCAGGTGATTTTGGAAAGACCCACGTGGTCGGGCCCACGCTACCGACGGCAGCTTTCCGTTTCTAGATTGTTAAACTCTGTCTCCTAACGTTCCGGCCTTGTGACTTTCCCAGACATCCTCCCTTGATTCCTCTTCCTACCCTTTTGGATCTGTGACTTATTTTTGCAATCCTGAAAGCGTTCCTGAATTCTGCTCCCGTGTGCTCTTCACTCCAAATTCCGGCTGCGCTCTCCTCATCCCCCAACCTAGCCCCGCCGCCGGCCTGGGGGAGGCTCCTGGCTCGAGCCTCTCTGCCGCTCTCGGAATGTTGATTTGCTTCGATGTGTAACTGCCTGGCCGAGCCTGCCCTGCGGTAACCTCACTGGCATCGCGGCTGTAGCTCACGATCAGCAGGAAATGAAAAGTATCGGCTCCGCGTCCCATTTGCATGACGGGATTGAATAAGCACTGCGTTGTCTAACAGCCTCTGTTTCTCTCTTTCTCCCCCCCACCCCCTTTCTCTCTCCCTCCCTCTCCTGGCAATTTTATCACCTGTCACCGCCAACTTTCTCCTTCCCCCTCCTCTCCCCCCACCTGCCTGGTGACCACAACGTGCCTTCCTCCCTGTTCACACGCGGCAGTTCTGACGCTGTCTGCTCCTCCTGTAGTGCCAGGCTTCTGTTGCACAGTTGGCGTGGACTGGAAGTCTCTCACGACTCCGGCGTGCCTCCCCCTCACCACGGACTACTTCCCCGACCGCCAGGGCCTGCAGAACGACTACACGGAGGGCTGCTACGACCTCCTCCCAGAGGCCGACATCGACAGGTCGGTGGCAGGGGAAAGGCGCCCAGCTTTTGTTTCTCCCAGGGCTGGTGTACCAGTCGTCCGCTTCACGCACCGCCACGGAAGGGTCATCAGGGTTGGGTCGTGGGGAATGCGTGTCCTGTGAGCAGCCGTCCGTCTTTCAGGAGGGACGAGGAGGGCGTGCAGATGACGGCCCAGCAGGTGTTTGAGGAGTTCGTGTGCCAGCGGCTCATGCAGGGCTACCAGATCATCGTGCAGCCCAGGGCGCAGCAGCCCAGCCCCGCCGCGCCGCCCCCGCTCAGCAGCAGCCCGCTCTACAGCCGGGGTGAGCTGTCCTCCTCAGACTCGTCGTTTCCCTTCTCTGCTGAATCTGTGCGCGCAGGGTCGCAAGGTCGTAGGGAACGCATACATTTAGGAGTCATTGTTTCTCAACACACATTTTTTTTTTTTTCTTTCTAGATCTTACTTTACACGAGAATTAACGTCTCCACTGCATTCAAGTCTATCTTAAAACTCTTTGTAATCTCCAGCTCTCCTTGTAAGGAAGAGGGTATGGCCAAGGCCAGGAATGTCCCAGCCTGGCTCGAGCGGTACCTCTGGGTCACAGGCAGCCGAGCAGGGGCTGAGCTGTCAAACGACGGGGTGACTATTCCACACCCAGAAGCCTGGGTTTACCTCTCTCACAGTGCCTGACACAGCAGGTGCTCTCATGTCACCTGAACCTCAAGTTTATACTTGTTCTTCTTCCCATTCTGCATTCATCTTCTCCTGTTTGTCACTGCAGCTCAGTGACTTGCAGCGGGGACGGGTGGTCCGTGAGTGGCAGAGGCTAGTGAGTGGCAGAGACTCAGTGGTGCGGATGGAGTTTGAGCTGGGCTCTGGAGCACTCCTCTGAAACAAGTCAGGCAGCGAGAATTACGTGCAGGGGCCTGGAACCAGATGGCGGCGGTCACTTCCTGGAACCGTCACTGAGCATCCGTTAGTCCCCTGCTTCCTCCTTGTAGCTAATGAGCCCCCCTGCTCCCTAACCAGCCAGCACCAAACCTCAGGCCATCTTTGGCTCCTTTAAAGCCCCTATGGTCAGAGGATCAAAGAAGCATGGACCTGTTAGCGGGAGCTTAGCGGTCCTCCAGTCCGGGCCCCATTGTTCATGATGAAGCGTTGAACTCCCTCTGGATTTTCTCTAAAAGCCCTTTGTGATTGTATCATGTGATGCCTTCTTCGCATATTATAGGCTCTGCTGAATAGCAACCTTTCTGAGTGCCAGGGCGATTTCAGCTGGCACTTCATCTTGTCCTCCATCACGGAAACCGCTGTGCCTGGTGCACAGCAGCGTGGGTTGATGCATATATGACTGTGTTCATTCATTTTCATTCATTCATTAGTATTTTTGAAGCTCCTGCTCTGTGGGGAAAAATAACATTAGTCAAACTATGAAATACAATTCCACGTTGCGATGAAGATTATGAGGGAAAAATCTGCGAGAATATTTAATACAGGACCTGATGTGGTCTGAAGAGTCAGGGGTGGCTTCTTTGAGGAGGTGATGTTTGAGCTGCTGCTGTCCCTGAAGCACATGCAGGAGTTTTTAGTGAGAGAGGAGTAGAGGGCAGGAACAGGCGGGCTGAGCATGCCAGGCAGCAGGGTTAGTACATGCAAAGGCCCTGCGGCTGGAGACCTCGTGAGGCTTCCTGGGCACCTGAGAGAAGACCGGTGTGGGGAGCTCCGGGAATAAGCCCGTGATGTGGCCCGAGATGTCAGGAGACTCAGGCCGCACAGGCCCACGTGAAGGACTTCGTTCTCACCCCGAGAGCAGTGTGGTGAATCCGCCTTTCTGACAGTGGCCCCATCCAGGTTGCCTACTTCCTTTTCTCTGAAATAGCACTTTATCAGGTGCTACTGAAAATACAAAGACGAACTTTCCGTTTGTCAGGGTGTGAGACAGGCACACACAAGGAGCTACCCCCAGGGGAGAAGTCACCGCTGATGGGGTCTGATCGCTTTCTGGAGGAAGTGGCATTTGATGGTGACCTTAAATCATCCATAGGATTTTGATGGCCCAGGAAGAGAAGGCAGAAGAAGCAACGGGAGCAGATGTTTGAAGAAGGAAATTTGAGCAAATAAATAAGTGGTCCTTTAAGTGTGAAACGCAGTGCAGCGTTGTGGGTGTCATGGGGGCTGAAGCCCGAAAGCTAGGTTGGCTGCCCCCCTGGGTTGAGGGCCTCGGATGCCAGGTGGCAGCTTTTGCCTGAGGGGAGTGGAGTTCCACTTCAGCCAGGTAGCATCTACTCTGGAACGTTGCTTTGCAGTGGACAAGGCATCGTGCTGTTCAGCCTTGCACGTGCCGTCCAGGTGCTGTCGGCACCCCCAGGCCCTAACCCCCTGCTGGCTGGTTCAGTAACAGAAAAATCTGCCAGCTTCAGGACTTTTTTTTTTAAGCTAAGAATATTTCTTTTCCATGAAACTGCTTCTCAAACGGAAGTATCGCCCCATTTGTTTCTCCTTTTCTGAATCTGTATGGAAGCGAAGCAATTGCCTGCTAAAGGAATGACCCTCAACCAGATGGAGGAAATTACTTATGTTTTTCCCTGTTAGGCCTTGTGTCCCGAAACCGTCCCGAGGAGGAAGACCAGTACTGGCTCAGTATGGGCAGGACTTTCCACAAAGTCACACTGAAGGATAAGATGATCACAGTGACACGCTACCTTCCCAAGTGAGTCCTCGGGTTTTCAGAGTTTTCAACTCCTGTCCTAAGTGATGTCCAACTGCTAAGTTATGTTTCTAAAATATATTGTGCACATACTGAATTATGTATATAACACGTAATTCAAACCAAGGAGGTTGAATGATCGTTTTTCTTTTGGAGTTACTGTTTTGCTTTCTAGGGTTGTATTTTGTGGTTGTAACTCACCTGCTTCCAAAAGGGATTTGATTCAGCTCATAATGTTTAGCATGAGTCTTACCACGCCAATTAAAAATAAAGAACATGAGACTAGAAGAATGAGAAAGTTTAAGGAGAACTGAGAAGGTTCCATTACCAGAACCCTGGGAGGATTTCTGGTTACTGTGCTTGAGGGTCGAATGCCAAGGATCCTGCTGTGTCTTGAGACAGAAAAGGTACAGAAGAGTCGGGGGAGGGGGCTTCCTTGTTTGGACCGCAGGACCTTTGTTTTTCAGGTACCCTTACGAATCTGCCCAGATCCACTACACCTACAGCCTCTGCCCCTCCCACTCAGACTCGGAGTTCGTGTCCTGCTGGGTGGAGTTCTCGCACGAGCGGCTGGAGGAGTACAAGTGGAATTACTTAGACCAGTACATCTGCTCTGCCGGCTCCGAGGACTTCAGGTCAGAGACCCCGCTTTGGCTTCCATCCTTGCCGCCTTGCGTCTGTCCGTATTTTAACACCTCTATCCTTTCTCCTGATTGCAAAATGATAACTGTTTTAGGAAACAAACAAACAAAAAAAAAGAAAAAAAAGGAGGGAAAAAGCACATCTGCGTTGGGTTAAAAACTCAGTGGTGAGGTGGCTGCGGGTGGCTGCGGGGCAGTGAGAACGTACTGAACGCTGCTGAATTGTGCACTTAAAGATCATTAAAGTGGTAAACTGTTATGTATATTTTACCACATGAAACCACAAACCGGCAGCAAAAAACCTGGTGACGATGTGCTCTTTGGTGGAATGTCAAAGCTCTTCACATTCTCCTGACTGCTTCTGATGTCTTTTTTTTTCTTTTTTTTTTTTTAGGTACAGTTGATTTACAATGTTGTATTAATTTCTGCTGTACAGCAGAGTGGTGATATATATAGAGAAAGTCTTTTTTTATATTGTTTTCCATTACGGTTTATCACAGGATTTTTAAAAATCTTTTTTCAGCTTTATTGAGGTATAATTGACAAAAATTGTACATAGTTAAGGTGCACAACATGACTTTTTCACATAAATACACTTTTTCTCTTTTTTAATTAAATTTTTATTGGCGTGGCATTGATTTACAATATTGTGTTAGCTTCTGCTCTACAGCCAAGTGAATCAGTTATACATATACATATATCCACTGCTTTTTAGATTCTGTTCCCATTAGCTCATTACAGAGTACTGAATAGAGTCCCCTGTGCTATGCGGTAGGTTCGTATTAGTTACGTATTTTATATATAGTGCTGTGTACATGTCACTCCCAATCTCCCAACTTGTCCCTCCCCGCCCCTTGTCCGCTTGGTAACTGTAAGTTTGTTTTCTACATCTGTGACTCAATTTCTGTTTTGTAAATAGGTCCATGTGTACCATTTTTTTTTCAGATTCCACATATAAGTGATGTCATGTGATGTTTGTCTTTCTCTGTCTGACTTACTTCACTCAGCATGACAATCTGTAGGTCCATCCATGTCCCTGCAATTGGCATCATTTCGTTCTTTTTTATTATCGTAGGATAGTGAATGTACAGTAGGATCTTGTTGTGTTATTCTATTTTATATATATCCATCCTATATATAAAAGCTTTGTGATGTCTTGTTTTTATTTTATTTATTTTTGGGGGCCATACTGTGCGGCATGCAGGATCTCAGTTCCCTGACCAGGGATTGAACCTTGGCCCACAGCAGTGGAGGCAGCAAGTCCTAACCACTGGACCGCCAGGGAACTCCCTGTGACGTCTTGTTTTTAATTTTTCATTTTTTATGTGTGAATTTTGGTTGTGATGTAAAAGGCCACACGGGCACTGGGCCTGGGTGCACAGAAGAATTCTGACGTCCCTGGGAAAGTAAAAGCAGCCTTGGAGCTCTTCCCCCTGAGCCTGTGTGAGCATGTGCTCCTGGCCAGATGGACGCTGCCAGAGGTGGGGGTGTGGAGATGGGACGCTCCCTGGGGTGCTTTTATCATCTGTCTTTCTCACCACCACCCCCTTTCCCTTTGGCCCTCCACAGCTTAATCGAGTCTCTGAAGTTCTGGAGGACCCGCTTCCTGCTGCTGCCGGCCTGTGTCACCGCCACCAAGCGCATCACGGAGGGGGAGGCCCACTGCGACATCTACGGGGACAGGCCCCGGGCGGACGAGGAGGAGTGGCAGCTCCTGGACGGCTTCATCCGCTTCGTGGAGGGCCTGAACCGCATCCGCCGGCGGCACCGCTCCGACCGCATGATGCGGGTGAGGCTGTACAGGCCCCTCAGGGGCTGCGCCCGGGCTGGGATGCAGGGGCCTTCTCCTCCCGTGTCAGGGGCCTCTCGCCAGCCAGTTTCTTTACTCCACAGCTGCCCAGCGTTTACCTTCAGTCCGGAGCAGTGGGTTCTCCTCTAGTGCAGGGGCGAGGGGGAGGTGCAGAGCCAGCCGCTGGGCCGGGGCCGCCCTCCCGACCCGAGGACACAGTCCCTCGTGAGCTCCCCACGGGGGACCTGGCGTCAAGCACAGCTGCTTACGTGACCTGGTGCTGGATTGCTGGGTAGAAACTCTCTCAAGATGGTGACAGCAGCAATGTCACTTATGTCACTTAGGGTTTCCCGCACCCTTGGGCCTTCATTCAGCAACTCACTCCCCAGTCAGGACGCTGAAGCTTGTGGGGGTGATGAGATATGTCTGAGGACACCTAGCTAATAAAGGGCCGATCTAGGATGATTCAGTGTGTGTGCGTGTGTGTATGTGTGTGCGTGTGTGTGTGTGTACACATACATACAGGTCTGAAATTTTACAAATGTATAGATTCATGCAACCACCACCACCACGACCAGAACATGGAATAGTTCCATTACTCCAAAAAAACTCTCACGCTACCCTTTAGCGTGACATTGTCCTTCCACCTCTAACCCCTGGCAGCCCGTGACCTTTCCTCCATCACTATACTGTTGTCTTTTCCAAATGTCTTAGAAATGGAGTCATATGATACATAACCTTTCGAGGCTGCCTTCATCCACTCAGCATAACGCCTTTGGGGTTCATCCAACGTGTTGCTTGAATCCACAGTTCATTCCTTTTCATTGCTGAGTAATGTTCCGTCATCAGCCATGTTTTTATTTTTTGTTTTTAACCTCGAGTTCATTACTCTTTAACCCACGCAAGCTGCCTCTTGTACACAGCATCATTTCCAGGACAGTTTGTGTAGTGGAAAGAACCTTGGTTTTGGAGTCAGTTAACTGGAGTGTGAATTCCAGCTCCAGTGAGATTTAGGATAAATTACTTCACTTCTCTGAGACTTAGCTTCTTTTTCTGTAAATTAGATGTAATGTTATTTACTTGCTGGAGCCGTGATGAGAGTAAAACGAGATGATGTACGTAAACTACCTCAAGGAGGCAGTGTGTTTTGAGTCCAGTAGCTCTCGGGGACTTCAGTTCGAGTGAAAAGCCGTTTCCTGGCATTTGCGGGTCCTGAGACCCTGTCTTCCCCGACTGTATGGATGGGCTCGCAGATCTGAGGCACCGCAGCTGCAGCAGCGTCTGACGGCCTGTCTCCTCCTCTCTGCTTTAGAAAGGGGCCACCATGAAAGGCTTGCAGGTGGCTGGGCCCGTCCCCACCCACTCCCTCGAGTCCACCGGCCCCCCTGTGGGGAAGAAGGGAACCTCAGCTCTGTCTGCCCTGCTGGAGATGGAGGCCACTCAGAAGTAAGTGCCCGGTGGAGGGAGACTCGTCCCCACCCCACAGTCTGGAGTGCGCTGAGATGGGACTTCCGTCTGCCAGGGAGCCAGTAACTGACAAAAAGACTCATGTGGGAAAAGAAAGCTAGGTTAGTACTTATAAGTGTCAGATGTCATGAAGTAGGCCAGAAGGTCAAAATTTGCAGTCTGGAGCCAATTTGAACTACAGATACACTTGGTTTAGTCCACAACATGGATTTTTGTTGGTTGGTTGGGTTGTCTGTTTGTTTTGTATTTTTAATAGACTTTCTTTTTTAGAACAGCTTTAGGTTCAAGGCAAAATCGAGTGGAAGGTGCAGAGAGTTCCCATCAACACCCACACGTTGTCCCTGTCCCTCACTGGGCGGCACATTTGGTACAGTTGATGCTCCTGCGCTCACACATCCTCCTCACCCAAGGCACACAGTGTTTACATCGGGGTTCGCTCTTGGTGTGGCACAGTCTGTGGGTTTAAACAAACGTATGACGACATGTAGCCACCATCATAGAGTAATTTCACTGCTCTAAAAACACAAAATGTTTTTTAAGTATTGAGCCAGATTTTTTTAGTTTGAAGATTTCGTATAAAATCTTAATTTCTTAATGAATTCTGCATGAAAAAATATATAACATACATTACGTGATGCATGGTTATATTACATAAAATATATAATGTAATACAAAGTTATCTTATGGATAATATGTAAAATCCAGCTTTGCTTGAAGTAGTGGAGGCTCAGTTAGCACTGGGTCCATGTTCAAGCTCAGCCACGAAGGGCTGGCACTTTAAGTGAGCCTGTGCTCCTGGTTTCCTATAGAACCAGCACACCCTCTGCTCTTGGACTTCTCTTGGCCCCTCAGTCATGCCACCTGACCAGCTTCTCTAGGCGTTTGAGCGTGTGCTCCCTTCCTAAACAGTAGGTGCTGCAGCTCTCAGGATCCTGTTGGGACCACATCTTGCTTAGGGAGGGTAGGGACAGTGTCACAAGAGGTGGGATTTAAAGTGTCCTTGTGGGAAGGGATGCACTTATACAGGAGAAAGAGGGACTTGGGGAAAAGGAGAAACTGCCACAAGCAGATAGGACCTGCTCTGGGGGGCCTTCCCTGCCCCCTCCATCCTTCCAGCCAGATCAGGTCCCCCCCGCACCTCCCAGTGTCTTGTCTGGTGAAGGGGTCCATGCCGTGCCCGCAGGAGCCTGAATATGTTAAGCTTTCAGAAGGTAACATGAGTGAGCGCGAGTCCCAGTGGGAGATGCAGTTGCAAAGGCAGCGTGGGAAGTCGGATTCCAGGCTGTTCTTA
This sequence comes from Hippopotamus amphibius kiboko, assembly GCF_030028045.1. Taxonomy (NCBI): domain Eukaryota; kingdom Metazoa; phylum Chordata; class Mammalia; order Artiodactyla; family Hippopotamidae; genus Hippopotamus; species Hippopotamus amphibius. The sequence continues at coordinate 3,160,600 of NC_080193.1, read as the reverse complement.
CACATTCTCGTAGCAAAAACGACCCTTTGAAAATTTCTTTATTTTAATGGAAAATTTCAAACAGGTTAAAAAAGTAGACTTGTGTGAAACATCCCCGTTTACCCTTCACCCAGCCTTGATCATTACCAACTCACGGCCGATCTTGTTTCATTTATATCCCACGTGCTCTCATCTTCCTTATTTCTTAAGAAATCCCAGACATCACACCCCTTCGTCGATAATATTTCAGTGTGCATCTCTGAAAGATAAGTACTCCTAAAGCGAAACTGTAATACCATAAGTTACCTAAAAAGTCACAGCAGTTTCTTAATATCGTGGAATATTCACTCAGCATCTTTGGCAGAGGTGGTGTTGGCAGAGATGGGTCCTGCGCACAGGACGTCCCGGTGGGTGGGCCCAGGAGGCAGAGACTTCACGAGTCCAGGCGAGAGGCAGCAGAGGCTGGAGGGTGAGGATGGGATGGAGAGGAAGGGGTGCAGGGAGAGAAGGGAATAGCATGGCTGGGGCGACAGGGGAGCAGATGCGAGGAGGGAGCTGAGGTAGGTCGGGCGCATTACTGAGGGTGCTGGGAACTCCAGAAAATGCCTTTACCTGACCAAGGAAAGACCCCCAGAACTCTGCCTGGCAGGTTGTCCCTGTAGCTAATCACAGACCTTTCCCACTGGAGAAAAGAACAAGGAACATATGCTGCTGGGAGGGGTGTGAAGCTGGGGGCGGGGGGATCTTATTTTAATATGTCAGTGAGTCATTGTTCAGGGCGCTCCAGGGAGCCTCTTTCTGCTCAGACTGGAGAGGAGGGGTAGCATGGGGTGGCCGTGTCCCCCGTGTGTGGAGGGGCACTCAACTGTCCCCACGGCAGGAGGCAGGACAGGGAGCCCCGAGCTGTATTGCCCCCTGCAGATGGCAGCTCCCCGGTGACATGGTGCGCTTTCTCAGAGCCGGAGGCCGAGCAGAGGCAGCCAGACCTTTACATAACGTTTGCTCACACAGCGTTTTTTACTTTGTGCTTTTCTTTATTTTTTTTTATTACACCAAGCGGATCCAATTTTATTGTGAAAAACTGTGTTACAACAACACGAAGAAGAGTTTTAGAAGTTTCACCATAGTCCTGCCATCTTACCACGCGTGTCTGTTTCCTCCAGTTCCCCTGGTCTTTGCCTGGAGGCGTGCGCATGTCATCAGGCCCTTGGGGGAGGCAGAGGCCCCAGGCGCGTGGCTGTGGGCAGTCGGGGCTGCAGGTGCCGGACCGTGGCTCTGTGACTCCTATCAGATGTAGATAAACTGATGTCAGGGAGTCAGAGCCGGGAGAGAGCCCACGTGGCAATTGTCACGGCCTCTGGGAAGAAGGAAGTGTGCCCCACTGGTGTTCTCACCAGTATAGCTGGTCCTTTTGTGGCATCCGCGCCCCTGAGCTGTGAGACAAGGAGCCTCCAAGGGCGAGGACGGGTCCTCCTCATCTCTGAATCCCCGACTCCTAGTCCAGGGGTCAGCATGTAGACGGCAGCTAAGTATGTGGTTGTTACATGCATCAGATGGAGGGGACGGGGGGGGGGGTGCAGCTGAGGCTTCCTGTCACCACCGTCCCAGCCACAGCCTAGGCCACGGCCCCCGGGAAGTACAGGAGTGTGTGCCAGTGTGTGTTCGCGGGTGAGGTCCCGAGGAGCCCGCCGCGGGGTGGTGCAGAGACAGTGCGATGTACGTGGACCAGGCAGAGTCAAGCTTTTAGTCTGCTTTTCTTACATGAGTTACAGCTCAGAGTAACCAGGTGACTGGTACGGGAGGTGTCTTCCCCTCCAGAATTCCAGCAGAAGGGTCCAAAAGGCGCGCTAGAATATCACCACATGTGGGCTCGGGTACGCTCACGGATCTGGCAGAGATCACCGGTGACCGCTCACATCGCCAGACGCCACGGCCTCCAGGTAGAAGCACACAATGCACTGAGGAAGAATTCCTGCCCCATCAACCTAAATGTGCTCGAACCTCTAGATGTAATTTCTAGTTTGCAGGAAGTGCCGGTCGCAGAGGAACAAGGGAAACAATAAAGGGATATGATCAGCACATCCAGACTGTAAATTCACAAGACGAGTGAGCTACTTTCTTCCACAAATAAATTGCAGGGATATAGAGGGATGAACAGAGCTTCTAGCTTAAAGGAGACTCGAGAGGCATAACTGACTGCAGTGCAGGGACCGTATCTGAATCCTGTTTTGAACAAATGCACAGTAAAAAAAGATTTTTGGAGACAGAGAAATATTAGATATTAGAAAATTAAAAAGAAATTTAAGTGTGTTGATGGAATTATTTTTTTCTCAGTTATTTTCTTTTAGAGATACAATATATACTGAAGTGTTTATGGATGTAATAATAGCATGTATGAGTTTTGATTCCAAGCAGTCGGGGTGGATAGGTATAGATGAAACAAGATTGGCTCTATCAATAAAGAATTCTGGGGGTCCAGGTAGATAAGGGTTCGATTACATTATCCTCCTTATTTTCGTATGGGTTTGAAAATTTTCCATGACAAAAACCAAAAATAGAGAGTGTAACAGGTTACTATGGAAACTGATTTTTAATCTCCAATATGCCATTACTTCACCATCAGCAACAGACCTGGCAGAATTTAAGACGAAAGAAATGTCACAAATTGGCTTCCTAGGGAAACACAGAAAGACAAGAGTTTGGTTGTGGGCTCAGCCCCCGTGGGAGGGAGGGGGCAAAGGGAGCAGTCGAGATGCAGGAAAGCCCAGTGGTGACCTCGGGCACCTCCCTTGAGCTCTGGAGCTAGAGCTGCCTTCGGAGATGAGCTGGGTTGGACCAGCAGGGCCAGGCCTTTATCGTCCTTGGTGACGGTTCACTGTCCGCGGACAGCCCGGGGAGGGGCGAGGGCTCTGCAGCTGGGCCGTCCCTGGAGGGGGCAACACCCCCAGCTCCTGTGGCAGCAGGGCCACCGCAGAGGGTCTGGGTGGCACCTTAAAGTGCCCCTCAGGAGAAACGCGTGTTACAATAACAACGAAGTACTTAAGACTGTAATGTTAGCCTCCTGGAACTTACCAAATAAAAATGCAATGATATATTAAAACAGTCTAATTTGGGGGGAGCATTTACGTTACCATAGTTCATGGCTTACCTTAGTATGGAAAAAAAATTAGGAAAATAAATGTGAAAGTAGGCGTTTGTGGATACCAGAACCAAGGTGGGAGGAGATGTCACAAGAAAACCGTAGTTGTCTCGTGTCTGAGATAATGCCTGTTAGATTAGTGTGTGGCGTTTTTTTGGGGGGGTGAGGAGGGATTAAGTGTGTGCATTTGCAAGATTAACGAATCTTCAAAACATATAAAGAGTTTCACCATGTTTAGTTAATGCCAAATGGTAACCCAGCCCTACTTTTCAGAATTTGCTTCTGCTGGTATATTTAATAAAAACTGAGGAAAAGATCTTTCCCAGAAAGTTAAAAAAGTGGTGTTCATGGACATACAAACCATGTCACTTGCCTTTTCAAAGTCATACACAAGACCAGCTGCTGCCAAGATGCTTCTAAAATGTGGCCGTTTTCTCATTTCCCGTGGCAGCTGGTGATGGTTCAGGACAGTGAATGAAATCAAGGGCACCACACGGGGCTGAGGATTAACAAAGTGGAAGAGCGTGTTTCGAAGGTGCCAGCAACAGAGCTGCCTTTGCTTCCTCGTGGCTAACGTGGGTCCTTCCCCAGGGGCTCTGAGCAAGGACCACCCTGTATTTCTCCCCCCTCAGGTGCCTGGGAGAACAGCAGGCGGCGGCCCACGGGAGCAAGAGCTCAGCCGCCCCGGCCGAGAGCAGCGGCGTTGCCATGACCCCCACCTACGTGGACAGCCCACGAAAGGTAGAAGAGCCCTTCTGGCGGGGGGCTGGCGTGTGCGCTCAGGGACCCGGTGTGGAGGGTCACACTCAGCCTGTGAGTCCAGGACTAAGTGTGCCGTGGGTTTGGATGAACCCTTTGCAGCGCTGCTGTTGTGACGGAGGGACTTGCCTGCTCACGGTTGTAAGGAATCTAACTGCTGGATGAAAGCAGACGTAAATCAGTCACGCCAAACCCTATCGGTCAAGGCCCCAGATCTGGCTTGAGCTGTGACACTGGCCTCTGGTTTTCCTTCAGCCCCATCTTCAGCCCTCCTGGGGGTGGGGGGAGGTAGAAAACGACTGGAGCAGCTTCTGGGAGAGCTCACTCTTTGAGGAATGGAATTCCCATCCGTTTGCTTAGACTCCTGAGAAGTAGTCAGATGGGAGTGTCCTGGGAGACAAAAACCAAAACCTGAGGTTTGGCCTCCACACGGAATAGCGAGTACAGTAGAGGGTCCAAAAGCGCCATGGATCAGGCTTTTGTTGCAGCTTTTAAGACCCATAGATGTGGCTCTGTCAACTCCTCCTCAAAAATTCAGAATCTGAGATCATTCTGATGTGGCAGGGTGAGCTGGTGTACGTTCTCTTATCTGGTCTCTCTCACTCCAAGGTGAAGGCGATTCAATAGATGTAATTTATTTTTCAACCTTGTGGTCAACTTGTATATCCATCTGCGTAGTTATTTTATTTCCACATCATGAAAGTTTCCCTGTGTCATTATTTCTCCACAGCATGACTTTAAAAAATAACTATATAGTATTTCATCATATGGATAGACCTTCATTTATAACTTATTTTTTTGTTAAAATATATATATATATATGTGTGGTTTCTGATTTTTAAAAATAGTTTTTGGTAATTATTCCATAAGTCTGTATAACTATTCTGCAGTGTATCACACTCACAAATAATACTGCAAACATCCTTGCACATAATTAGACCACATCTCTGATTGCTTCTTCAGGATAAATTCCTAGAAGTAGACTTCTAGGACGGAGGGGTTAAAATCTAAGGAAAAGGAGTAACCGAGGCTGCAGGCAGCGTGTAGCACCCATAGACCAGAGACGGCAAACCCCAATAAATATTTTAGGCCTTGTGGGCTGAGAGACAGGCTCAGAGCTATTGTGTGGGCTCTTCCATAGCCATTTAAAATCTTAACGGTTCTCAGCTCACAGTCTGCAATAACCAGGGGACCGGATTTGGCTGTAGGCTGTCATTTCTGTAAACCCAGCTCTAAGGCAGTGGCTCTAGGTACAGTCCCAAGGATCGTCTGTGTGTCTACAGTTCACCTGTTGGTGAAGGAGGTCTTTTCACCTGTCCTCACTCACAGGTACATCATCTCAGCAGCGTCAGCACCTCTGCTTCTGTACGTTCTGGCAGAGACGGGATGCGAATAGAATGTGAGAACACATGAGTGCCTGTGTGCTGTTCACCCACTGCCGTCTTTGAGGATTAGAAGCAGTGCGGGGCAGTACTGAGAAGTGCAGAGATTACAGAGCCACAAGCATTGTGGTTAAAACGCGCCAACAGCCGAGTAGGAGATTGTTGTTTAGAACACTCTCCTCATCTTCCAGCTGGACGCTGAAATCCATGTGAATGGCCATCGGTCTGCCAGATGTAGATTCCCAAGTGGTCCAGGAAAAGCAGAGGTGCTGGGAGATGGCCGGGCACTGTTCCCAGGCAGCAGCTGTGTTAGGATGCATACAGGGTACCCCAGTGCGCATCTCCGCAGACATGCGTTTCCACGGCTCGTTACTTGAGCTCATCGTGGCTGATGGGCCGTGGCAGCAGTTCTGGTAAAAGGGACACTGACATACTTCAGTGATTCTGCTTTTAGAATTAAAGTTGTAGGAAAGCAGGATCTTCAGGCGTATCAAGTGGCATTTCCGAATTTCAGTGATGACAAAGCGTAAAAGAGGGCACTTCTTGACCGTAAGAAAGAGGGAGGGAGGGGTCTTTGGAAAAGTTCTCTGCCATGTATGTTTCAAGCACACAGCAACTTGAACCCCACAGGAGTAGGGTGGGGAGGGGAAGGCTGCTTCCGGAGCCCCTCCCGGTGACTGCATGTGTGTCTGATACTATCCGTGTCTCAGCATCCTGCTGATTTTGTTATACAGCCAGCGAAGGGGAAGGTACTGCAGCTTCTGTGTCCCCAGTTTGCTCGGAAAATTAAACAAGAACTTTTCCTGCATTGAATCCTCTTCTCCCATCTGGCTGCCGTGTTTAGTAACAGACGGAAATGCAAACTTCAGGCCTCCACGCCTCTCCCCGAGGCCTGCTGGTCACCCAGCCAGGCGGGAGACCAGGACGCTGCCCCCAACCCTGCCTGGTATCCCCCTCTGCAAGCTGCCCTGCAGCCTTCTCCCCTGGGCATAGGTCTGAGGACGTTCAGAGCTATGTGGGAGCGCGCAAGCACCCAAGCCAGGCCCTGATGAGACCTGAGGCGCTTGGACACACCTTCTCCCCCAGGCGCTGGCTCCCACAGGGCTGGGATATTCTGCCCAGGAAGGTGTGAGTTTCTGCTAATGCTTTGCATTTGGATATTTTCCTCCTGGGGGGATCTCTCTTTCTCTCTCTCTCCCTCTCCCTCTCACCCTCTCCCTCTCTTTTTTTTTTCCTTCCCCCTCATGTGCCCTTCTTTATCTCCTTCCCTCCTGGTTTTGGTTTTTTTCTCTCGTCCCCCGCTTCCCCGATGGTTCGCCGCTGGGCCGCGTTCCGTCCCTCTGCCCCCTCACACCTGCTGCCGCTTCCTGCCGCTCTCACCTCAGGACGGGGCCTTCTTTATGGAGTTTGTCCGCAGCCCGCGCACAGCATCATCCGCCTTCTACCCTCAGGTCAGTGCAACCCCAGGGCCCCGCGGCCCGCGTGCGCCTGTCCGGCGGCAGAACCGTGACCTGGCCTTCAGCTCGGCTCTGAACGCGTGGAACTGGGCCAAGGCCGAGCTTGAGGGGCAGTTGAAACTGAATTTGGTCTCAGAGGTGCATTTCCCTCCTCGGGGTTTGTGGCGACACGTGGGATTGAGGAGGTTAACGTCAGAGAACAAAGGGTGGCACGTGTGGCCGCTGACTCGGCCACATGGCAGCATCTTCCCTTTCAGGTGTTCCTGTCCACATGACCTAAGCAGCGTGACACATGCTGACTTCAGGACTGAACTCTTATTTTCCTCCCAGCACGAGCAGATAAATTTATAGCAGTGTGGCAGGAAGTGGTGAGAAAAGAGCAAACATTTATTACCAGGCGTGTACTTTGTCATAGGCTGAGGGTGTGCGACCCCGGGCAACTCACCTCTGGACTGTCCTGAGCTCGTGTGTCACATAAAGGGTTTGGAACCATCTCAAGGGCCTTCCAGGCCTTAAAAGCCTTCAATTACTACGTGCCAAACCCATAGTAATATTTCATCGCATCCTCACAGCATCGCCTGTGAGTTAAGCAGACGTTTTATCCCAGTTCTACAGATGGAGAATTTTTAAGGGCCAAAGAACTTGTGCTTCACACAGGATGGGGTTGAGCTGGGATTTAAATCAGGACCAACAGGCTTGGTTCGTGACCCCTGCTGCATAATTAGCGTTGGTCGTTGCTGTGCTGACAGAGCTTGGTGACAAGAACCTGGGCTCCTAGCCCTTTATCAAGGCTCCTGAGTATATGCGATCGACTTGGTCACCGAGATCTGAAAGGGCTAGTTCCACGTGGATTGAGGATCTGCTCCACCAGCTACTGTGCAAAGGGCTTTGCAAACAGCCTGTGAGTCCATGAGGTACAGGTATTATCACCCATTTCCCAGATGAGAAAACTGAGGCCTAAAGATGTTACCTGGCCAAAGGGCCCGGAACTAGCCCAGAACAGTGCCTCTCCACCATCCTGTAGTCCACGCTGGTGTCTTCCCTTTCTTAGGAGGCCAGAGGGCATCTCAGGTCTGCACCGGGCTCTTCCCAGTGAGAGTGTGACCCTGGGCAGGTCCCCGTCGGGGCCTCTGTGTCCTAATCCAGCAGTCACCATGTTGGACAGAGTCAGGTTGGACTTTTTAACCTTTTACTTTCTAATAAGAGACCCTCTTATGAAAAGCTTCAGACTTAGATTAGAATTTAACCTAAGAAAAATCAGCAGAGCCAGGAGAGAGTTGCTTTATACATCTCATAATGTAATAGTCCACACAGGTTCACATGGAGGAATTCACCGGAAGAACAGAAGTGGACAAGTTCCTGGAATTGGAAATAGCAAACAGAGATGACGTGTTAGGAGAGGCTCACGGATGGAGTTTATATTGCCCACCAGATGTGCTGTTTAAAAGATACATATATATTTTTAAATGCTCTCATATCAGACGTAGTAAGGGAGCTCGGTGCCCTGACATGAAGGTAAATTGAGCTGTGCCGAGTGCCATGGGAGATACAGGCATGAACAGGACGCTCTGTGGACATTGCTTGTTTAACGTCTGTTCCCCCCTCCCCACCCCCAGATGGTGTGCGCCATGAGGGCAGGGGAAGTTTGTTTTTTGGTTTTGGTTTTTGTTTAACTTTTTATTTTATATTGGAGCATAGTTGATTAACAATGTTGTGATAGTTTCAGGTGTACAGCAAAGTGGTTCAGTTATACGTATACATGTATCTATTCTTTTTATTTATTTTTTAATTGGGGTATCATTGCTTTACAATGTTGTGCTAGTTTCTGCTGTGCAGGGAAGTGAATCAGCTATGTGTATACCTATATCCCCTCCCTCTTGGACCTGCCTCCCACCCCCCAGAAAAGGGAACCCTCTTACACTGTTGGTGGGAATGTAAATTGATACAGTCACTGTGGAGAACATTATGGAGGTTCCTTAAAAAGCTAAAAATAGAACTACCAAATGACCCAGCAGTCCCACTACTGGGCATATACCCTGAGGAAACCATAATTCAAAAAAACACATGTACCCCAGTGTTCACTGCAGCCCTATTTACAACAGCCAGGACAAGGAAGCAACCTAGGTGTCCAGCAACAGATGAATGGGTAAAGAAGATGTGGTACATATATACACCATGGAGTATTACTCAGACATAAAAAGGAACGAAATAGGGTCATTTGTAGAGATGTACATGTATTTATTCTTTTTCAGATTCTTTTCCCATTTAGGTTGTTACATAATATTGAGCAGAGTTCCCTGTGCTGTACAGTAGGTCCTTGTTGGTTTTCCGTGTTAAATACAGCAGTATGTACATGTCAATCCCAGACTCCAGGGGAGGGTTTTAATGAGGAATGATATTCCTTCCTTCCCTGATGATATAAACCTTGGAAAACATCCTAGCTGTGGGGCTGGGGGTTATTCTCCAGCTCTAGAAGCTGCATGGAATCCTGTCATGAGTGCTTTTATGAGGCTCTCGGTGCCCGGAAGGCGCTGGGTGACTGGAGGCCAGGAGCCCCATTTAACCCACTGCATCTCCAGGCAGGAGACCAGCCTCCCCGCATAGCTGAGAGCTGGGCTGGGGGGTCCGGCTGCATCCTGGTGGCTGGCCGTCCGCCAGCACGAGCAAGCGGGGCTCTGACAGGCACGGGGTCGGAGGCCTTGGGGGCACCTGTTGTGGTCGGTGCTCATCTCGGAGGCGCCCCTGGGAGAGCCCCCGCCCTCAGCTTCTCCCGCAGTTTGGGGCGTGTGGGAAGGTGGGAGGAAACGGGATTGGTGTTGCCAGTGAGGGTTGGTCGGTTTGTTTAGTGAACTAAATGCCAGACTGTATTTGGATTTTACCAGTTTTTCTATGAACATCCTCTCTGTTCCAGGGTCCAGTCCGGGGGCACCACATTGCATTTAGCTGCGTGTCTCCCCGGTCTCCTCTGGTCTGTGACAGTTTCTCAGTCTTTCCTTGTTTTTTGGGGTTTTTTTTTTTTTTTTTTTTAAATGACCTTGGTTGTCTGGAGGAGATCTGGCCAGATATCCTCCAAATAAGAGGATATTTGGAGAAAGTCTCCAAATCTGGTTGGTCTGATGTTTTTCTCATGGCAAGACAGGATTTATGGGGTTTTGAAAAGAATACCTCAGAGGTGAAACATGCTTCTCGTCACATCCTGTGGGGGTACAACGAGATCCACACAACATCACTGGTGACGTGAGTTTGTCCTCACTTGGGGATGTGGGACTTGCCAGCTGTCTCCACTGTGAAGCTGCTGTTTCCCCCTCCCCTGTTCTTTGGAAGCAGGTCACTAAACCTGCCCACTCCAGAGAGGAGCCAGGAGCTTAAACCCCACCACTGGAAAGTCCCGTCTGCACAGGTTTAAATTAGTGGGACCCTTCTGTAAGGGAGGTTTTAGACAAGGTTCCTAAGCTGATATGCGTCCCAGACCAAGCACCTCCCTCTGCTTGGCTCTCTTGAGGCCTCAGTGTGAAAAGAGGCCCTCCTTGTCTTTCTGTCTTTTCCCTCTGGCCTTATTCCAAAAAATTTCTTCAGGTGGATTATGGAAATAAATGCAACCTCCAGAATAAAAATCTGACTAGATGGGAAAATTCAGGAAAAGAAAAAATAAGACAGGACATCCTACGAGGTCATGTAGAGTACTTAGAGTTTCCTGCTAAATTCAGTCCTGCACTTCCTGGTAGCCAAAGAAAAGTGGGAAACAGCTGTTCCAGGATTCAGGGTGGTCATGAGATAAAGACAAACCAGGTGTTGGGGAGAAGCATAACTTTTCCTGGTATTAAGATCTGAGCAAAATGCCTTTCTGTGCAGCCTCTTGAAAGACGGACATTGTGTGATATGGAGCAGGGGTCAGGAAACCACGGGGCAAGTCTGGCCCCCCATCTGCTTTTGTCAATAAAGTTTTATCGGAACAGAGCCACACCCCTTCGTTTACATCATCGATGGCTTCTTTGTGCTTTTTCACGCAAGTTGAGCAGTTTCAGCAGGCCTTATAGCCCGCAAAGCCGAAAATAATCACCATCTGGTCCTTGACAGAAACTGTTTACCAATTTCTGATTTAGAGGATAACCCTTAACCACATCCTGGTTTAGGCTGATGGGGCAGTTCTCGGGGGCGTAGGTGAGAGATGACCCAGAGAGGCCTGGAAGGCAGCACCTCGGAGCTTCTGTGCCTGAGAGCTGGATCTAGTCCCTCCATTAGCTTCTAGCTTAATTTTACAGTGTAACACCTATTCCTGAGTCTTGCTGGTTGGGGGCAGATGGTGGTTGGTAATTGCAAGCTGCCTCTTGCTGCATTTCTCAGTGTATTTATGGTGCTGGCAAAGTCTTTGTGGTCTTTCTTTTTTTTTTTTTTGGCAATTTGTTTAGCCTGATGTAGGAGAACAAATTGGTTCTTTCAGAATCAGGGCTGATTTTTGTCTCCCAGCAGACATTTGGTAATACCTGGAGACATCTTTATTTATCACAGCTGGAGTAGAGGGAGATGACAAGGGCGTTGTTCCTAGCATCTGGCGAGCAGGAGCCAGGGGTGTCGCTCAGCACCCCACCGTGCACAGGATGGGCCCCACAACAAAGGCTTATCTGGCCCCTGATGGCGATAGTGCCGCGGTCGAGATGCCCTGTTTTAGGAGGTGTCATTTTTCCGTCATCTAATAGAGTATCTGATGATATAAGACCCCATTCTGGAAGTACTTGAGAACCCCGTGTAAGAGGGACGAGGAGTCTTAGATTTTTCCAGAAGTGCTCTGGAAGGCCTGCTGTTCTCTGCAGGTGCTTGCTGTGGGGCGCGGCCTCTCTGGGTGGGCACATCACAGTCCTGCCCTCCAGGCCATTTAAAGGGAATGAGACAGAAATCCACGACATGAAGCAACACCTGGCAGCCCCTGGGCGAGGGTCAGAGACCCAAAGCACAGAGACAGTTTCTGTTTGGGGGCTGGGGCGGAGTGAGTCAGGGACGGTTTCACTGAGGGAGCAGCTTTTGAAACACAGCGTTTGTAGCCCATGCTGGTGGGGAAGGGCGTCCCAGGGTGGCGGGCACACAGACAGCATTAAACACGCAGGGTTGACGCAGAAACGTAGCTGAGGGTGAGTGTGGGCGGGGCAGTGTGTGCAGGAGCCCTGATGCCGCGAGTCAGTTCTCAGTTCTAGCTCGTGGGGAGACTTGAAAGATTTCAGGGTAACGGAGTGATGGGTTGGAACTGTCCTTTAGGGGGATGCAGCTGGAGTGCTCGCAGGTAGGGTGTGTGTGTGGTGGGGGGGGGTTGTGGGAGTCATTGGAGGGGACGAGGCCTCTCTTTAGGGGTGAGGCTGGAGAAGGGAGCTTCAGGTGCGCCTGAGGTGTGAAGCTGGGGAAGTGGGAAGACTGACTGCACCTGTGACAGACGCGGGCGAGGAGAACCGGGGGTGGTAGAGCCCCTCGTCTCTAACCGAGCGCTCCCTCCTCCCAGCCCCTAGGAGTGATGCTGGCTTCTTTTCTCCTTCTGTGGGGGTTTTCTTTAGTGTAAATCTTACGGTTTGAGTCAGGTGCTGGTCCTGTGGGTTCACTGTGCATGATGGCCTCCCGTGGCCTTGGTCTGGGGCAAGGGAATTCCTCCTGCTCTGAGGGAAGGGGCTCAGGAGGGGGCAGGGGTCCCTGGCCTCCTTTCGCTCCTCCACAGGGACCAGTGGGGACTGGGAATGAGAGGAACGGGAAGGACCGTGCATGTGAATAGCCTGAAAGGCTTTTGGGGGGTTTTTTTGGTATTAACTTTTAAATCTCCTGCAGGTGTCTCTGGACCAGACGGCCGCCCCGGTGTTGGACGGCTGCAGCCTGGGGGTGAGCGCAGGCCAGTCCGTGGACAGAGGCAACAGCCAGACCTCTGGGAACTCACAGAGCTCGGGAGAACAAGCCTTCCCCTCTGCAAACTCCAGTGACAGCAGGTGAGACTCAGAAAGGCCAGACTCGTGCTGCTGGGCGCTGGGGCTGGTCTGACCCCAAAGGCTGAAGAGGCTGGGGGTCCAGCCACGAGTTAGGTCTGGGAGCGCAGACCAGTGCGTCCTCACCAGCACCTTTTGACAGGGCTAATGGTTCCCGCAGAGACACAGGGAAGCGTCGTCAGCCGTCGTGCAGGAATGGGCTTCGGGAAGGGGGCCCAGAGCAAACCCGTCCCGCTGCACGGGCGCCTGTGGTCTGATGCCTTGCCTGTGTCAGGTGCAGTCAGTCCCCGCCGCCCCAGGAAACGGACAGTGAGCAGGTCCATAATTGTCCCCAACGTGGCTCTTTTCTTTCTTTTTCTTCCCCCTCTGCACCGTGCAGCATGAGGGATTTTAGTTCCCTGACCAGGGATCGAAACTGTGCCCCCTGCAGTGGAAGCACAGAGTCCTAACCACTGGACTGCCAGGGAAGTCCCCATGGCTCTTTTCTTGCTTTTGAATATCCAGGAGAAAAAGAAGCTGCTTGGACCTCATTTGCTGGAGGAAGTGCCCAGCTTTTAATGATGTTGTCAAATCTGAGAGACTTCCTTTCATTTCCTTGCCAGCTGCGTTCGCTTTATCATAATTCTGTCCAGTCTGCTCTTGTTCCCTCACTGCACTGACCGAGTAGTCCTCAGCTTAATGGTCTAAGAAACGTGACTTTGGGACTTCCCTGGCGGTCCAGCAAGTGGGACTCCATGCTTCCAATGCAGGGGATGCGGGTTCGATCCCTGGTTGGGGAACTAGGGTCCTACATGCTGCATGGCGCAGCCAAAAAAAAAAGCATAAAGAAAATAAATAAAAATAGAGCATACGTTAAAAAAAACTAGAAACAAACCAAACCTGACTTAGGACCCTTCACCTGAGAGCGGAAGGTGGTGTACGGCAGCTCACCTGGCTGGTCCCCATCAGCGGCCGTGCGGTTTCCTTTGCGTGCCGCACATTCTGTGCCAGTTTTACTCGTCCATGCTGGCCAGTAGAGGTGGTTAGTTCGGAGGCGGCGGCAGTTCTGGGCTTGGCTGGCCTCTGTGGGCTCCCCAGGCCCACGTCCCTGCCAAGCCCGGCAGATGCCTTGGCTGCGGCTGCCCAGGGCACAGCAAAGACGTGTGCGTCTCTGCTTCCTCGTCACTCACAAGAGCAGAACGGCAGGTTCTCTTCTGTTTTTGGAAGAACTGGGAATGTTTCGGCTGGAGATGAGAAGGCCGAACACGACACGAATCAGGACCAGCGACTGAATTACAGAGAACACACTCCCTGTCATGATCAAGAGCTCCCCAGCAGCTGGCCCTGCCTCAGGGAAGCAAGCTCTCTGCCGCGGCAGATGTTCACAATGGGGCGGCCTCTGTCCAGACCCTTGTCGCAGGGACTCGGGCATTAGAAGGAAGTTCTCTTTCACGGTCTTTAAAGGCTTCTTTAACCCTGAGACTCTGAAATGCTCCAGTGGGTCCTGGGCCCGCCGAGTAGGAAGAGGGGGCTGGGACTGGGGAACAGGAGGGGTTTCAGGAGCTTCCGGATAAGCCCCAGGTATGGTGTGATGGGTGGCCCTGTGCGTCCCATGCCCAGTGATCTGGGCTCAGTTGCTGAGTGCTAAGCATGGTTAAGGACCGTTGTATCAGGGAGGAGGAACTCAGGCAACAGGCGATGGAAAGATCTGGGCGCTGGAGCAGGCAGATGGGATCCAAATATGGACCCTGATGCTTCCCGGCTGTTTGACCTTCACCAGCAACTTTTTATTATTACTATTTTAAAAAAATATTTATTTATTTATTTGGTTGTGCCAAATCTTAGTTGCAGCTCGTGGGCTCCTTAGCTGTGGCATGGGAACTCTTAGTTGCGGCATGCACGTGGGATCTAGTTCCCTGACTAGGGATCGAACCTGGGGCCCCTGCAATGGGAGTGCAGAGGCTTAACCACTGCGCCACCAGGGAAGTCCCTTCACCAGCACCTTTTGTCTCCAATTTCCAAAGGGTAGGTGTCACTGTTACGTATTTAGTATCATTTACCATTTTGGACTTTGTGGGTGTTTGTCCCACGCGCAGTGTTTTACACACGTTAACCTCCCAGCAACCCTGGAAGACAGGAGTAGCGTCATCCCCCGTTTTTAGATGGGAAACCTGAGGCCATGAAAAACCAGGAGCCCTTCAGCTGGTGGTGGTGATCCCGGGATTCTGTCCCCCGTGCTCTGACCACATTACTTAGTGGTTACCTACTGCTCTGCGGTGAGATTAAATGACACGATGCGTGAAAGGCCCAGAGCATTCTTCCAGGGACTTTTCTTGGAAGGGTTCGGGCCTGACATAGATTATTCAAAGGGGAGATGCTTATTAAAGGAAGCAAGTTTGGACACAAAACCACTTGAATTCTTTTTTTTTTAAAAAGCATACATTTTGGAAGCAGGAAACCCCCTGTGAGACATCCCCGGGACGTAACTGTGCAGAATTTGCTTGAACACCTTCAGTGTCCATATCATCCTAGTGTCTAGCTCTGTAAGAAGCAAAGCAAGAGGGTCAAACCTCTTGGGACGTTCACTCTCCTCTGTGTTGCAGCTCTCAGCAGCTGACGGCCAGCTCCTTGACGTCCTCCTCCACCCTGGTGGAGATCCTGGAGGCCATGAAGCACCCCTCGTAAGTGGCTCGTCTCGCGAACCAGTGCGGGGGCGGGAGGGTCCCACGGCCCCAGCCGGGGTGGTGCTCAGGCAGCGTGATTTGGTGGGTTTATACCTGACCACTGCTCAGCAGCTGTGAGACCTTGGGCAAGTTACTTGACCTCTCTGAGCCTCCGCTACCTTGTTTGTAAAGTGGAATTGCGGTGGCTGAGTCATGGGATTGACGCGAGGACTGAATGAAATAATTATGTAAATTACCCCGTGTAACGCCTGACAAGCACAGGCGTCCTCTGGAGACCAGGTCCTCTCCTCCCCCTTCTCTTTCCCTGTAACACCGTCTTTTGTCCTGTCCCAGGGATTTCTGCGTCTAGGCATAGTGTGGAGAAGTTGTGCTGTGGGGATCCTGACTTCGGATAGCAAATGCTTTAGTGGGGGGTCCCTTCTTTTTCACTTTCTCTTTCTGCTTGTTGCCGCCTTGGAACCCAGGACAGGAGTGCAGCTGCTCCCGGAGCAGAAGGGCCTGTCGCCGTGCTGCTTCATCAGCGCGGAGGTGGTGCACTGGCTGGTGAACAGCGTGGAGGGGGTGCAGACGCAGGCCATGGCCATCGACATCATGCAGGTGAGGCCCCAGGGCAGGGCCCTCGCCAGTCACAGGGTGGCCCCGGTCGGGGCGAGGGGCTGTTTTTAGTCAGTGTGAGGCCCGTCTGGCCTCGACGAATCATAGAGCAGGTTTTTGTGTTTGGCTTTTTTTTTAATACTTATTTAATTGGTTGCACTGGGTCTTAGTTGTGATGCGTGGGCTCCTTAGTTGTGGCATGTGAACGCTTAGTTGCGGCATACGTGTGGGATCTAGTTCCCTGACCAGGGATCTAACCCGGGCCCCCTGCATTGGGAGTGCGGAGTCCTATCCACGGTGCCACCAGGGAAGTCCCCTTTGAGCAGGTCTTGGTTTGAAAGGCGCTGCTATACCTCGATGTACACATCGGGCAGAAGCGGCCACCTGAACTGAAGTGTTCTGGGCAGAGTCTGTACTTCTGAACCTTCGGGGGATCTCTGTGAGGGTCCCAGGCAATGCCCTCCCTCTGCCGCAGCGCCTTCTTGGCACCCTGCGCGTCCTCTGCGAGGGCACTGGCACAGCAGAGCGTCCACATCCCATTCATCCTCCGCCCTGACCAGACTCCCTGAGCGCAGGCCACCCCTTAACGTGTGTTTCCACATCGCCACTGCCTGGTGTGCTTCTTGGCACATGGTAGGCCCCGAGTGGGCACTTGCTGAATTTAATGACACTATTCTCAACTGGAATTAAACTAGAGAGGAGGGGAAAGGGAGAGGTCGGTTCGCACCATCCTATCCACACAGAGGCCCCCCCACCCCTGGGGTAATCCAGTGCCATTTGATCAATACGTGTCTATGTAATAAAATTATTAGAAACATTCCCTGAGAATTATGTCACACTAACCATTTATTTCTGGAGAGAGAGGAAGAGGAGTGAGACATGGGAGAGTTGACAGAGGTTTTTTCTTTGTTTTTAAATTTGGCTGTGCCGCACGGCTTGTGGGATCTTGGTTCCCTGACCAGGGATTGAACCCACGCCCTTAGCAGTGAAAGCCCGGTGTCCTAACCACTGGACCAACAGGGAATTCCTGAGTTTTTGTTGTTTTTTTTTTTTTAAACGAAAAGCTTTGACGTCTGCATAGCAGAAAGTTAAATTAGTTGAAGTTGGCTGATGGTATGACCTGGATTTTCTTTATACTTTTCTCTGTGTTTGAAATATATGATGGTACTGTATCATGCGTTTGCATTTTATAATATTATAATTCACACCAGGCACAGCATCGAACACAGTGAAGTCGTCGCAGCTGATCGGGGTGGAGGGTGGGGTCTGTGGGCTGCAGGTCTGAGGTGCACCCCCGCAGGAATTACAGGGCGTTATTGTCTGTCCTTCTAGAAAATGCTGGAAGAGCAGCTCATCACACACGCCTCTGGGGAGGTCTGGCGGACCTTCATCTACGGCTTCTATTTCTACAAGATCGTGATGGACAGAGAGCCTGAGCGAGGTGAGGCGGACTGTCGCCCACAGGGCAGGTGTTCCCTGGCGACAGGGCTTCTCTGGCCCCTTGTGTGACGCTGTGCCCTCAGCTGGCGGATCTGTCAGCCTCCTTGGGCATCTGTGCGTACTTGGAGCGCCACCGGAGTGACAGGGTTTCTTGAAGCCGCACGACGTTCTTGGTGAGCACAGTGTGGTTGGAAGATAAGCCTCAGAGAGGCCGTGGGAAGTGGCGAGGAAATGCCTGCGGCGCGTTCGCGGGTGGCTGTCTTTACCCACGGCGCCCCCTGCCCCCACCCAGCGCAGGTGGGTCCGCGTGGTAGATGAGGCTCTCGTCTAAGGGAGAGCACTTTTTACTCGCTGGGCCTTCAGACTCCATCTCTCCGCCCAGGAAGACTCACAGTCTTTCCAAGATAAATTTCAAGCATTTTGTTTTTTTAATGAATAAAAGTAATTCCCAAGAGGGGAGCGATTTCCAGCTGGTCAGAGCCGCAGGCACCCAGGGTTCCAACCAGCATGTCCAGTCTACCCCGAGCACGCGGGGACCTTGGTGGGGGTGACTCCTATCCTGCAGGCAGACAGCTTCGCGGCCTCTGGGCTTCAGGCATCCTCATCAGATGAGGCGGCGGGTGCCCTCACTGGTGCTCTTATCCGAGGGCGTGTCGGAAGTGGGTCCATCTCGGTTTCTTCCTCATCGCCACCAGCGTGTCCATCACCCCTCTTCCCTTAAATTCTGAGTTCGACCAGTAGACGCCCATCTTACCTTCATGGTGAAATTCGATACCCAGTTACCGTCACGTGCTCTGAAAGGAGAGGTCTGAAACTGGGATAAAATATTTTTTAAATTGAAGTAAAGGTCACATAACATAAAACTAACCATTTTACTTATTTATTTATTTATTTTAATTTAATTTTTTTGCCACACCGCACGGCTTGTGGGATCTTGGTTCCCCAACCAGAGATTGAACCCGGGCCCTGGGCCACCATAGTGAACGTGCCGAGTCCTAATCACTGGACCATCAGGGACTTCCCGAAGCTAACCATTTTAAAGGGACCAGTCCTGTAGCGTGTAGTATTCACGGTGCTGTGCAACCACCACCTCTGTCTAGTTCCAGACCCTTTCCATCGCCCTGAAAGGAAACCCCGGCCTCACTAGCGCTCTCTCCCAAATTCCTCCTCCCCCAGGGCCCTGGCCACCAGCAGTCAGCTTTCTGTGTCTAAAGACTGGCCTTTTCTGCACATCTCACCCAAATGGCCTCATGCATTCTGCGTCCTTTTGTGTCTGGCTTCTTAGCATCGTGTTTTCAGATTCGCCCGTGTTGGGCGTGAATGGGGAGAACACGAGCGCTTGCGCTGAGAGCTCCGCCTCCCCTCTGCCCTCCCCAGTGGCCGTGCAGCAGCCCACCACCTGGCACACGACGGTGGTGGACGACTTCGCCAGCTTCCAGCGCAAGTGGTTCGAGGTGGCCTTCGTGGCCGAGGAGCTCGTGCACTCGGAGATCCCTGCCTTCCTGCTGCCCTGGCTGCCCAGCCGGCCGGCCTCCTACGCCAGCAGGCACAGCTCCTTCAGCCGCAGCTTCGGGGGCCGGAGCCAGGCGGCTGCGCTCTTAGGTAGGTGCCCGAGCAGCTGGGGCCCGGGATGCACTGGCGGGGGTGCTGAGCAGAGGGGCAGCCAAAGGGACGGGGCCACGGCAACCAGGGTTAGAGCCCCCGTGGCTGTCACGCCGTGACCGTGACTGTCAGGCGCCATGGCTCCTGTGCGGCTTCCTCCAGCCGAGTGGGTCGAGTGCGTTATTCTCCCAACTAACCAACAGGGCTCAGCAGTTGTCCGGTCAGGGCAGGGCGCTAATCCTGCACTGACAGGAGAGGATGGACAGTGTGGCCACTTTCTCCAAGAGGCTCAGGATGCAGGGGATGTGAGCTGGTGCTCCCTGCTGGTTTAATTCCTGCCAGAGGCTGTCCCACGACGGCAGCATCCTAGGAGCTCGGAAGAGGAAGGGACCTCAGGGGTGGTCCCTTCCAGGCACTCACCCTGAGTGTGACCCTCCCCTCTGCTGTCCTTCCCCAGATGTGCTTACCTGTCGAGGGATGCACACTGGGATCCTTCTCTCTCCTCCTTGGTTCCTGCAGCCCTGAGATGGGCTGAACACCTGCTTATTGAACAGTGGTGACCTTCGCTCTCGAAGACCAGACTGATGAGTCAAGATGTGAGCGTCTTTAGAAAATGTGTGCTCTAGGCAGGGTGTCGTGAGATCTCCCTCAAAGGCAGGTTGGAGAGACACCCTGAAAACCATCTGAAAGGAGGGAAGCAAATGTAACATAGGCTAAACTCCAGTGAAATGCTCATTCTACTTGGTTAGACCAGAAGTGTCAGGCTAATTGAATTCTCGCCTAGCTGGTGGAATGGAAACGTGACTGGTCATCATGGTTTCCAGATCCTCAGAGCCTCTCGGAGCCGGCGTGGCCAGTGGTCTGTGTGAGAGGCAGGGGGCAGACCACCACCTGTCCCCAAGATCCCCACAAGGTCGTGTGCAGGGTCCCAGCCTGTGTACTGCATCTGACACTTGGTTAGGGTTACTGCTTCTGGAAATGCGCTGTCATTTTGGTTCTGGAGACTAGCTTGACAGTTTGTGTAGGAACATCCTCATTTCCAGAGTCTTCTGCAGCTGCTGGTACAACCTGCTTGTGACTGACGTGGTCTGAAACTTAGGCTGAGATTCATGTGATTTGGTTTACCTTTGGTTCTTGGTTACTTGAAAAAATTGTGGTTAAAAAGGAACAGCATATGGGAAATATGTCTAAAAAAGAGGAATAGTAGAGGCAAAGAGATTTATGTCTACAGCAGGTAGTTTATTAACCTGGGGGTGGTCTTCACCCTGTGCATGGGTGTCAGGAGGGTCGGTGGTTTTGAAACTAGGCAGAATCTTTCATATGTGCATGTTTTGTGGGAAAACATCCTCTTATTAGCTTTTCAGTGGCTCCCATGATTGTTACAGTGGAATTTTACTCCATCAGCTTCCTTTCCCACCACCCCTCCCACAGGAAGTGGGTTTCTTTTCCTTTTAAACCTGACACAGCATTAATACAGCTGCTTCTCTCCAGTAACATCCTCCCACTTCTGTTAGGATATGAGATCCTTCTTCCCAGCATTTTTCAGATTAGAATATAGACTTTTACTGTGTCATTTACTTAAGTGAGAAAGATCAGTTGTCTTTAAATTGGTCTATCTGTAGTGCTGAGTCTTTTTCTCAGAAAAAAAAAATCAACATGATATAGAAGGAGAAGAAGGCCTTTGTGTCATTTATGACCTGCTTCCTTTTTCTCTTTATTCATTTTGATGTGGTCTTTTTTAGACATTTATAATTCTCAGTCGGAAGTTAGCATCACAAAGCTGCCTTGAAATGCCTGACGGTGGCACATGGTCCTGTCTGGTGTGGCCTGTGGTGGCTGCACTTCCCCACCCCTGTCAGTGTGTGTCGCTGAGCCGTGAAGCTCAGGGACGTCCGAGACCCCGGAAGAGGCAGCACGGCCTCCCTTGAGCCAGCCCCACACCTGTTACTTCTCAGCCTTCTCTTGACAGCCCACCAGATCTCAGGCTCAGGAGGGGCTGTAGGGCGCTGCCGTCCAAACCCTGACACTTGAGCATCTTCTGTAGCATGCTGAGGAGCGGGAGCGAGCCGCTGTTTGGAAACTCCCACCCACACGGCACTCATTCCCGAGGTCCCTCGTTCTGCCAATGGGCAGCGCTGGTTGTTACCTTGACCTTCAGTCCCCTCCCTGAGACGCTGCTTTTTCTCCTCCGGTGACACTGATCCCCTCCTTGGGTCTTTGACAGGCCCTCGCTGTGACCCGGTGAAGGGTACTCAGCCTGTCCTCCTCTGGGTTTGTCCCTACTCACTGGCCTCGCGGTATCTCGCTGTCCCAAGGGGAGCAAGTCGGTCCTCATGGAAGTCGAGGAGAGGTTCAGAGAACGGGCTGGGGCTGCACCTCGGCTGGGCTTACACCGCCGTCAGCGTCCTCGGCCCGTGGCGGCGTCCGCACTGTCACCTCTCCCCCTGAGGCACGAAGCCAGTGGTACCTGGAGCCCGTAACCACTGGGCCGAACAGCACGCTTCCTCTGGCTTCCTCAGACCAGCCTGTTCTGAACTTGACGCGCCAGGTGGGAGAGGAGAGATGCGCACGGTCACTGCTGGTGTTTTCCTGATGCCCTTTCTCTCGTGACCGGGGCTTTTCACCTGCGGACGAACCCGCTGTCCAAGCCTAGAGAGCAAACTTCCTTCCTTTGGTCTGGGCCGTTCAGTAAAGGGTTGCTCTGGTGGTGTCAGGAGTCAGGGACACGAGGCAGAGGCAGAAACGCGTTTTGATGAGACTTTTAGCACCGGAGTCGCCTGGTTCCTCAGTCTTAAGCAGCGTCTGTGGGAGTCTTGGGCAGACCTCCGATCAAGCAGTGGTGATGGGTTCGTGGCTTGAACTGGGAGGAAGGCGTAGCAGGAGCAGGAGGAAAGGAGCAGAGCTACCGGGGAGGGTGGCCAGAGGAGAAGGCAGGAGGGGCTCCGAGAGCCCCGCTCACCCGCGTTTCACTCGACCCTCCCCGTCTCTGCGAAGCAGCTGGACGGGCGCCCTCTCAGCTCGCAGACGGGGAGCGAAACCAGGAGAAGTGGAGCAGCGTCCTCAGGGGCGCAGGGCTAGTGGACGGCAGGGCTGAGGTCTTCTGACTCCAGGTCCCATTTTGCACGTTCTGTGTACGTCGCAGCTGAGCGTGGGTCTGCCCGTGTCCCGTTTATCGTCCGAGCGGCAGCTCCACTGCCCCCCCCCCCCAGCACAAGTTCATGCACATTGCTGACTCAAGAGCCGTTGCTTGTCTGTGATAAAAGCCACTCAGGGCTTCTCCCTGCAGAACCCAGAACTCAGCTTGACAGCTGCAGAGAAAGCAGTGCCATTGGATTTGAGGGGGCGGGGGAGAAAGGGGGGCCGACTGCAGTTTACAGAAGCCCCGGGTGTGGCAGTGCCCAGCCAGGCGGAGCAGAGCCCTCATCTTCTCTTTGCTTCTGAGCCAGCTTCGGGCCTTTAGTCGGGTCAGGAGCGTGAGTATCTGACCCGTCTCTAAAACACCTCTGTCTCGGTTGAGAAGGGTTTCTGAACAGGAGCCCAGATTGGATGAGCTACTTTGGTGCTGATCCGGCATCCTTGGGCCACACATGGTTGTTGGGACAGGGAGTTAGCCTTTGTTAAGAGGTTTCATTTCTTCAGAAAAGATTACAGAACTATTGTCTTCCTGGGTTGAAACCAAAAAAGCAAGACCTCTTCCTCACTGTGGTCCGGGCTACTCGTCCCATCGTGTCCCTTCGTGGTCACCGGAATCGGGAGATCTGGGGCGCAGCCCGGCTGAGGTTTTGACTCTGATCTTGGCCAAGACATTTTCCCTCCGTGGGCTGCTGTTTCCTCTTCTGTAAATCAGGAGTTGGATGATATTAGGGGAGGCAGACTGTGAACAAACAGGCCTACCGCCTGTTTGTTCATTTGTTTGTTTTCTAATAAACCTTATTCTTAGAGCACTGTTAGGTTCACAGCAAAACTGAGCAGAGAATACGGTTCCCATGTATTCCCTGCCCCACCCCCCGCACAGCCTCCCCCACTGGAGCGGGACACTTGCTACACTCGGGGACCCTATGCTGACCTGTCATCACCACCCGAAGTCCGTGGTGCCCCTTAGAGTTCACCTTGGTGTTGTGCATTTTCTGGGTTTTGACAATTGTGTAATGACAGGTATTCACCATTATAGTATCACACAGAGTAGTCTCACTGCCCTAAAATCCATCTGTTTTCGTAAGTAAAGTTGTATCGGAGCACAGCTGCGCCCATTTGTTTAGGTAATATCTGTGGCTGTTTTTGCACTGCAACGGCAGCGTTGAATAGTTGGAACAGAGACCTTATAGCCTGCAAAACCTAAAATACTTACTACCTGGGCCTTTATAGAAAACACTTGCCGGGCCCTGGCCTAGCTGATTTCTTGGAAGCGTCTGGAATCTGCAGTTTCACGTCTGATGCTCGGTTTTGTGCTCTTCCTCCTCACCCCCTGCCTTCCTTCCCCTCCCCTGGGCCCCCCCTCCCACTGCGATGTGCTGACGTAGCCGCCACTGTCCCGGAGCAGAGGACCGTGACCCTGGACGTGGACGTGAACAACCGCACGGACCGACTGGAGTGGTGCAGCTGTTACTACCACGGCAACTTCTCGCTGAACGCAGCCTTCGAGATCAAGCTGCACTGGATGGCGGTGACCGCCGCGGTGCTCTTCGAGATGGTGAGACCCCCTTACGTGTGCTCGGGCCTGGGCTCACCCAGCAGATGGGTGCACGGGTGCTCAGTAGAGATTCACGTCACTTAAAAAATTGTTTTCAGTTCAGCCTCCTGTTACCTTTATCTGGACTGTTGCAATAACTGCTTTCAAAAAATTAAACATAGTGAAAAATTCAAGCAGTTGCAAAGGGTATAGATCAGGATTTCTAAGCCTTGGTGCTACTGACACGTAGGTCCGATGGTTCTCTGTTGTGGGTGGCCTGGCCTGTGCATTGCAGGATGTTGAACAACATCCCTGGCCCCTACCCACCAAATGCGAGCAGCATACCCTCCGGTGACAACTAAAAATGTCTCCAGATGTTACTGATGTGCCCAGGAAGGGGCGGCCTTGCCCCCAGTTGAGAATCACTGGTGTAGAGCAAAAAGTAAACCTCTCTCCCACCCTCACCCTGTTCCCTGGGTCTTCCGTCTATTGTCCTGCCACTTTGCCGGTACTTGTGGAGAGATTCTGTGCAGATAGAGGCCCTGGTACATATTTTTATTTAACACATATAGTAGTTCAGAATATTTACTATTCATGTGTTCTTCTTATCACCTATATATCTTCTGTATCAGTATAAGTAAGTCTGTCTCATTTTTTGTTTTAATTTGTTTCACCTCATTTTGGGGGGAAGGTTTTTTAAAATAACATTCATTTTTTTAAGTTAACCTGTGCATAATAGGAAACTAAAAAACACAAGAAGCCAAAACCAAAGTCATCCATAATCACAAGTATTTTACAATCTGACATGTACTTCTAGGTCCCATTTGTGTATCTATGCAACTAGGCATCCATTTTTGTGTAGTTAAGATTCTTCAGTTACATATCATGCAGGCGGCGTGTGGGATCTTACTTCCCCGACCAGGGATCGAATCCGCGCCCCCTGCAGTGGAAGTGCAGAGTCTTAACCACTGGACCAACAGGGAAGTCCCTGTATTGTGTTTTTTAACATATCATGAATATTTACCATTTCAAAGTTCCAAAGCTACCTGGGTATTTTGATAACTGAGGATACATGACATCAGCTCAATCTGGTAGGCATCGCCTCACTGTCTTTAAGGGCTGCAGAATACTCTATTGCTTGTTTATATCATAGTTTGCCTACTCAATCCGCTGTTCATGAATATCAACGTCTTTAACTCTGGTTCTCTACGGGGGTGGGGGAGGTGTGTGGTTGTGCCCTCTTAGGAGCACTTGGCGCTATTGGGAGACATTTTTACTTGCCCCAAATGGTGGGGGTGCTTCTGGGGTCTAGTGGGGTGGGGGGGAGACCAGGGATGTAGCCCATCATCCTGTAGTGCAGAGCACAGCACAGCCTCTACAGCAAAGAATCCCCCAGCCCCAGTGTCTCCAGTGCCGAAGCTGAGAGGCCCTGTTTCAGCTGGTCTCCTGCCTGTTCCTGTTCCTCGTCCGCCCTGGTCACTCTCGGCCACCTCACTAGGTCACTCACTGCTCCTGGCCGTATGTCTAGAATAACTGCTCCTTAGCTGAGCTGTCAGCATGTTCCAGGAGCCCTCTTGAGCCATCTTTACAGTCTGCTACTCTTTTTTGACACTCTCTCCTTCAGCCCAAAAGAGTATTTTTCTGTGGCTTCAACTGAGTCCCACTCCCCTCTAGCACTGGCCCAAGCATCTCATTGCACAAGAAGGTTCAAAAAGAGTTTGTGAAGAGCTAGGAGATCACCAAAGCAAAGGAGCACAGCATCAGCTAGCAACGTCCAGGTTTTTTTGTCCGGCACTCATAAGCCTAGCTTTATCTCGTAGACATAGAAGAGATTGGTTCAGGTCTCTGTGTGCCTCCTCATGGCGTTACTGTGTTTGAGGACCAGCCTCCCTCTCGGAGACACTCTCATCCAGGGAACATTCTTAAGGTCAAAATCAAAAAAGACACCCAGCTTCCCATCCCGTGCAGCCTGCAGGGGACACCAGCTCTTCCCCAGTAGGTCGCCACCGGATGACCACTCTCTCCAGCCAGAACTAACCTTCCGGCTCAGCGCGATAGCCTCCTCCTCAGAAGCCCCACCAGGTGACCCTGTCTCAGAACCACACGGCCACAGCGTTCACACACACACACACACACACACACACACACACACACACACACACAGAGTTATAGTTTGGCAGCAAGAAGAGTGTTTCCTCAGAGGATTTAAGCATCTGTCTTTTAAAAAGTACAATTTTTACATCAATTCATGTAAAACCCACTGAAAGCTGCTTATCTTTTTATCATGATTTTATTAAGTTTTTAAGAATCTCTAGTGTTTACTATTTTAAGGCCACGTCCACATTTGTTATGAATCATATTTTATTAAGATAAATATTACATAAGCCTTAGAAATTACTTGGTCAAGCAGAGACCTTGGTCATGGTTATGAGTGTTCCTGGGAAAAAAGCTGAGTGGTCATTTTCCATTTTTAACATAATCATATTTGTTTAAGTCAAGGTACGACCCAAACTGTATTTTTTGGAAATAATAGTTGACAAAAAACTCATCTGTATTCCAGTGCCACGTGCATCAGCCTTTTTATTTTTTTTATTTTTTTTATTTTTTTGGGGGTACACCAAGTTCAATCATCTGTTTTTATACACATATCCCCGTATTCCCTCCCTTCCTGGACTCCCCCCCACCTCGAGTCCCCCCCCACCCTCCCCGCCCCAGTCCTCTAAGGCATCTTCCATCCTCGAGTTGGACTCCCTTTGTTATACAACTTCCCACTGACTATCTATTTTACAGTTGGTAGTATATATATGTCTGTGCTACTCTCTCGCTTCGTCTCAGTTTCCCCTTCACCCCCCGCCCCCTCCCATACCTCGAGTTCTCCAGTCCATTCTCTGTATCTGCATCCTTGTTCTTGTCACTGAGTTCATCAGTACCATTTTTAGATTCCGTATATGTGAGTTAGCATACAATATTTGTCCTTCTCTTTCTGACTTACTTCACTCTGTATGACAGATTGTAGTTCTATCCACCTCATTACATATAGCTCCATCTCATCCCTTTTTATAGCTGAGTAATATTCCATTGTGTATATATGCCACATCTTCTTTATCCATTCATTTGTTGATGGGCATTTCGGTTGCTTCCATGTCCTGGCTATTGTAAATAGTGCTGCAATAAACATTATGGTACAAGTTTCTTTTGGGATTATGGTTTTCTTTGGGTATATGCCCAGTAGTGGGATTACTGGATCATATGGTAATTCTATTTGTAGTTTTTTAAGGAACCTCCAGTTTTATGCTTTAAAAAGTATCCTAATATACAATGCAATACTACTCAGCCATGAAAAAGAATGAAATAATGCCATTTGCAGCAACATGGATGGACCTAGAGATTATCATACTAAGTGAAGTAAGTCAGAAAGAGAAAGACAAATATCATATGATATCACTTATATGTGGAATCTAAAATATGACACAATGAGCTTATCTCTGAAACAGAAAGAGACTCACAGACATAGAGACCAGACTTATGGTTGCCAAGGGGGGAGAGGTGGAGGAGGGACGGAGTGGGAGTATCTTAAGACTGAGAACATTGCCACAGTTCCCTAAGAAAATGACATTGGTGGGGAGGTTTGTCTTTAAGCCCCAGTAACTTTTGTTCTTGGTCAGTCTTCAGACAGATGGCATTTGGGAGCTTGTGGAGAGCGGCTCTCATTCTTCCAACTCAGGGCTCATCCCTTCTGGCCAGAGGCCACCACGGTCATCTTGTAGCCCGAGTCTTGTCCCTCTCAGCCCTCAGCTGAGTGGATTGTTTTCCTATTTGATATTTTGGGCTTAGTACATTTTCGATAAAGGACAAAATTAGAAGGACTTAACCTGTATCCCGTGACCTTCCTTCAACAGGCTATAGAACCAGAAGAGGTAGGACATAGCCCTCTAGTCTCTTCCTCCCAAAAGAGCCCCTGAAGTCGCAGAAGCTCAGGCTGTGAGGAGGAGCTGTGCACTTACCTCCCGGTCTTTCAGGGATCTGCAGGAGGTTCAGCTGTGCGGCCGCCTCCCCTGGGGCGGGTCTGGAGCCCGCCGACACGAATCCGTGAATGTGCTGGTCCATCCACAGGCCGCCACTCGGGCAGCATCACTCGGCGGGAAGTACTTTCCCTGGTCAGCGCGAACTTGGAGCTGACTCTGTGTTTCTGTGCCTTCCACCAGGTCCAAGGGTGGCATCGCAAGGCCACCTCCTGTGGCTTTCTGTTGGTGCCGGTTTTGGAGGGCCCCTTTGCGCTGCCCAGTTACCTGTATGGCGACCCGCTCCGGGCCCAGCTCTTCATCCCGCTCAGCGTCAGCTGCCTGCTCAAGGAGGGCAGCGAGCACCTGTTTGACAGTAAGAGACGCCCCCTCCGGAGGGCCTGCCACCCGCGCAGACCCCGCCCCCAGGGCCACCTCTCTAGGTGCCTGGACGCCAGCTTTTCACGGGCCAGCGGAAAGAAGCAGCCTTTGGACAAGAGGCCAGAATTTTAATCCTGGTTCTTCACTTAGTGGCTGGGTAACCCTGGACAAGTCACTGAACATCTCTGAGCCTCCAATGCCTTACTCCTAAAATTAGCGGCCTGGCCAGCTCAGGAAGACCCTCGTGTGGCCTGGAGGGGATGGTGGGGTGGGGGTGGGGGGCGCTGTGCTCCGTAAATCTTGAGCAGCACCGGGGTCTTCCCCACGCCCTCCCCTCTCTGCTGCAGCCTAACTAGTTTGGGCGGTGGGAATGTGACGTTCACAGGAGGCTTGGATCTGCTGCTCCACGAGAAGAGGCCAGAAAGGGGAGGCGTTGAACGCACGACAGGACACAGCGTGCCGTTGTGCAAAGCTGGGGTGCCTCAGCACCTGGAGGGCTCGAGTCCCGCGTCTCAAGGAAGCAGGGCAGGCGGAGGACTAGGACCCCTCAGAGCGCTTCCCTGGAGCAGACCCCTTGGGGCCAGCCCTGCCCGTTGCTCCACCCCCGTCCACCAGACTCCGAGGGCGGGTGTGGACAGGTGGAGGGGTGAGCTGCCTTTCCTCAGCACGGACTCACCATCCCCAAGCGCTCGCTGAGACGAGCATATGACTGGCTCCTGCAAAACGTCCCGTGAGCTCACGGATGATCTTTTTATAACAGAAAGCTAGAGTCATTGCTGCTGTGTCAGAGCTCTTTAGCGTCTCAGGCGTAGAAATTATCAACGTGGAGGAAAAAACTTTGGAGGCAAAGGAGATGCATCTTCCCGAATTCTTATGAGTCTGTGCCCTGGTTGGTGGCAGAGAACCTGCCCCCACCCCGCCCCCCAGGTGTAAAGGGCTTTTGTTCCAAAGGCCCACCTGTATGTCCCTTACATCTTGGAAGACATTTTTGTATAGACACAGTGTTTTAAGAGATAGTTGGGGTTCCAGGCGAGCCCCACGGCCTCTGGAGGCCGTAGACTCCGTGATCCTTAGGGTTTACTAAACATCCCCCCCCCAGCCCCGCCACGTTCTCATTTCCGCTCGTGGTGTGGCCGACGGGGGACTGCTTTTGCACTTCTGAAATGCCAGGTGATTATGTCTGTATCTGATGACTTTAAGCCAGGCACCACCTCCTGCTGTTTTTAATGTTGAGGGGAAGGTGAGATCTCCCCCCATACCATCCAAAGACTCCTCTGAGGTTTTCCACCTTTGCTGTAACAGCACGGGGGTGCTCACAGGGCTGGCACTGGAGGACATGTGTGTGAGCTGATGGTTTTCCCCGCCAGTTGTAACCCAGTCTTTAAGACCAACATCCTCTGTCAGTTGCCATGGTTACAGCTGAACGAAAGTAGTCCTAGTTGAAAGGAATAAGGACTTGAATCTAAAAATCGATTTTCTTGCTTCGGTGCCACCTCTCTTCCTGTTATCTCCCTTGCTGGTAGCAGGGAATTCAAAATCTTAAAAACCTGACAAGAATGCTCTGTGTCTGTTTTTACCTATTAAAGCCAAAGTCTTTTCTCTTTTCTGCTCTTTGGTTACCCAGAATCCTTAAATCTATCCTAGATATAAAATCCCAAATACGAAAAGAGCCACCAAGCCCCTGCAGGCACCCCGGCGTCTGGGACGAGGTCCCATGTGGCTGCCGCTCCAGCCCTCTGCGCCTCAATGCCAGGGGCAGCCCTCGCCCGTTGCCTCTGCCGTGTGACAGCCGCCTCAGCCCTGCCACCTCCTCGCTCTGCTCCTGTCCTCACACCAGCCAGGCTGGAGCTCGAATTGGGCACTGGGGGCGGGCACACGTCTGCCCTCCCCCACAGCCGGTCACTTTCCCAGAAATGATTTTTATATTGATTTGCTTCAATTCCCCCACCTCTAAAATGGAAGACTGGTCATTTTTTTTTTCTCTCCTTAGAAGAAAATAGCATGCATTTAAACCTTATCCTTTGGTTGTATTTTAACATCCTGCTCCTTTCCACTTTTGCCACAGATGGTCATTAGAGTAAGTCTCATACGAAGTTCTAGTAGCTCACGTTCATCGCTGAGGACTCATCCCTCCCCATTCTAGACCCTGATGGAGCTTGAGGGCTGTCACTCTCTTCAGGATGTCCCTCCTTGGGGTGGAGACTGGTCCTTCCGAAAGCAGGTGGCGTGGAAAAGCAGAGCTCAGGCTCAAGGGGGAGAATTGCCAAGAGGAGTGAAGGATGCAGAAGCCCAGACCCAGGGAGAATGGCAAACCCCAGAATCACAACTCGGCATTTATCCTTTTCTTCCTTTCAGGCTTTGAACCAGAAACATACTGGGACCGAATGCACCTTTTCCAGGAAGCCATCGCGCACAGGTTTGTTCGCTTAGCAAGAGGGAGGCGTGCGGAGGCGTCCGTGTTTGTCTCGAATAGCGAAGCCCCCGTACGTTCCCCTTCTGGAGAGACGGACCCAGTCCACCACCGACAGGTTCACTGCTTATCTCCAAATGGTCCTTCCACCTTGGTTTCAGAGATGGGTGCCACCTGCCCAGTCCCTGGAGCTGTAGTTTTTCAGACCTGCTTCTCTCTGCTTCCAGCTGGTGGGGGAGCACAGAGCTCTCTCCTCAGCCCCCAACAAGACCTGGAGCCAAACTCTCCAGGAGACGAAAAACTGTAGGTAGAATCTGTCGGGAGCCCCTTGACACATGTTGAGAAGACAATGGATGGTTAAAAAGCAACAGATACGTTCAGTAGATATTTGCTGGCACCTAACACGCGTGTCAGGGAGAGCCTCTCCTAGGCTTCACTGGAGCCCCAGGCCGGTCCACCTGTGTCTCCAGGGCATCACTGACTCAGTGTCTGGTTGCTGCCTCGCACTAATCATAGAAAACCAAAGCCTCCTGTGCCTGCTTCAGTGTCACGGCACCTTGTTCCGGTGCCTTCAGCTGTCCCCGCCCCACCGTGCATACACCCCCACGACCACAGGATAAAAGTCTAGACGCTTCAGCCTCCCCCACCCAGGCTGGCCCAGGCCTGCCTTACACTGCTTGGTGAAGGCTGTGAAATGAATGCCAGGGCTCCTGACGTCCTCCGTCCAGGGGGACGGGGTGCGATTCGGGGCAGTCGAGTGAAGAGGTCGGTGGGAAAGGACTTTGATGTGGGAGGCTGACAGGCCTGGTTCCCCTCCGCCTCCAGCAGCATCTGGCTGAGGGACCGTGAGCTGCTTTGCCTTCGCGTTCTTCCCCCTCACAGTGTTGCTGGGAGGGTTAGTTCCTGGCACCTCGTAAGCCCCCAGGAGGCAGTAGTTATTATTCGGAAGATGAGTCTGTCAGCAGCTTGTGCTGACCCACGCTGAGTAAATAGAGAGCCTTGTTGGGGAGGCAGAGAGGAAGAAGGGCGGACTCCAGGGCCGTGCCTGCACGTGCGAGGACCAGCCGACGGGGATGAGCTCACGGTGCCCGTCAGCCGAGCATTTAATTTACGTGCCTGACTTCACGTGTTCTTCAGTAAATAATTATCAAGTGCCCGTGTAAAGCCAGCAGTTTCTGTAGAGGACGCAACACAGTGCCTCCCCGAGCTCAGTGCAGGAGAGGAGACAGGATTTCACGTGCTTTAGTTCTGTCTCATGACGGCCTTCATTACGGAAACCCCTCAGACTCGGGCAGGGGCCACATCTGCCAACCCATCCTTTACGGCACTTCACAGGTAGAGCTGTAATAAATGCGCTTCGTGGAAATAGAAAAACCAGGAATAGAACAAGCCATGGATGAAAAATGGCCCCTCCCACCTGTTCCCGGAACACCGTGAGGCAGGGACCCAGATTAGTGTTCCCTGTCTTAGGAAAAGGACTCCAGTTACGATACTTCTCAATGCAAAGCCTTTATTGGGAACTATTATGCACTTAGTGTGGGAGAACAGAGAGGAAGGGAGAGGGGCCCGGCCCAGCAGAGTTAAAGGCCTTCCCTGGGGGAGCTGAGGGTCTCTGCTGTGGGGGTGGGCGCAGCGGGGGAGGGCCGGCGCGATGGAGGGGGTGGGGGGATGGCTGGGCCGAGATGAAGGCTGGAGGAGGGAGAGAGCTGGGCCTGGAGGGGCGGAGGGTGGGAAGCAGTGAGGACAGAGAGGAGAGAATGTTCCACCTGAAAGACGTTCCAGATCCCTTCACCCGGGGCTGGGGGCGGGGGGGGGGGGGGGGCCGTTGGAGAGTCATGTTAGCCACACTCTCACCCCCCTCCCCCGCCGCGTCCCTGTAGCCCAGGGGGCCTCATCAGCGCGTCTCCCTGCTCTTCCCTTAGGTTTGGGTTTGTTCAAGATAAATACTCTGCCTCTGCTTTCAACTTCCCTGCTGAGAACAAGCCTCAGTACATCCACGTCACAGGTGAGGGCGCGCTGGGCGCGCGTGGATGGGGTGCGGGCCGAGGCGGGACCAGGAGCCCCTGGGGAGCAGGGGGCTGGCCCGGGCGCCCTCCCTCCCTCCCGGCGCTGCGACCTGGCCCCTGGCCCCGCAGGGACGGTGTTCCTGCAGCTGCCCTACTCCAAGCGCAAGTTCTCCGGGCAGCCGCGGCGGCGCCGCAACTCCACCAGCTCCGCCAGCCAGAGCCTGTTCTGCGAGGAGCGGGTGGGCTACACCTGGGCCTACAACACCATGCTGACCAAGACCTGGCGCTCCAGCGCCACTGGCGACGAGAGGTTCGCCGACCGGCTGCTGACGGACTTCACGGACTTCTGCGCCAACCGCGACAACCGGCTGGCGGCCTTCTGGACCCGCTGCCTGGAGAAGATGCACGCCAGCGCCCCGTGAGGGGGGCGAGGGGCCGGGGGTCGCCGGCCTGCGGCTGCGCGTGCTGGCTGGGGTCCGGCAGGCTGGGGGCGGGGTGGGGGGCGTACTGCTTGGGCCCCGCCGGCGTCCCCCCCCCCACCCCGTCCCGCCCCGGGAGGAAACTGCGGGAGCCGCCGGCCGGGAGCAGGCGGGAGGGCAGCCCCCGTGCGCGTCCTTCCCTCTGCCGTTCGTTCGCGGGCGCGTCCCTCCCCGCAGGAGCATGCACAGGATGTAAGATGATTTTGTGAAATAATGTACCATAGGCTCACACCAGCTGTATATACGTGTACAGAGCAGAAGCAGGAATAAAGTGCCCGGTGTGGCAGCCACCCCGTCCTCTGCTGAACAGCCGTGCCCCCTTGCTGGGGTCCCGGAGGCCGATGAGGCGGCCACAGACACTGGGGAGGACTCCAGAGTTCACGTGGGGGTTTGGCTGCAAGTTTACTGAAAGGTGTGTCTTCATGGGCCCTCCGACAGGAGAGGAGAGTTCCGGGCAGGCTTCTCCCAGGACGAGGTGCTGGGAGCCCGCAGGCCTGGCCGTGGGAGGCGAGCCTTGTTCAGTGGGAGCCCTGCGTGGTGCGCGGGTGGCACGGCGTTCCGGGAAAAATCCACGGAAGCCTCTGTTGACTCTGGCTGAGGTTAGGACCCGCTGCGTGACAGGATAAGACTCAGCGTGGTCCTCAAGCTCAGCGCCGCCCTCACTGGCCAGGGGGTAGAGGGTGGGGGACCTGGCAGCTCCCGCTGCTTCCCCTCCCTGCACTTCCCCTCCCTCCACCTCTCCACCTGGGGTTAAGTGCAAGCCCCGTTGATCTACCTCCTCAGTGGCCTGCGCCTCTGTCCCCCTTTCCCAGGCCCCCTGCAGCTGCTCTCAGCCTGGCCTCACCTCCTCCTCCTGCTTCATGGCCAGGAGCACCTCCCACCTGGTCTCTGCTTTCACTTGAGGCCGTCACCACTCGGCCGTCACCACTCTGATGGTGTGCCCCCACCTATTTAGACCTCTTTGGTGACTTGAACTTCAAAACGCTTAGACATGGCTACCTGATCTGGTCCCGGGCTTCCTCTCCAGCCACCGGGAAGGTCACAAACTCTTTATCGGCTCAGACCCTTTGCACATGGGACCCCTTGTCCCCTCTGCCTGGAACACTCCTCCTCACTCACCCCGGCCGTCATCCATCCACCCTCAGCTCAAAGGTCACTTCTCCAGAGAAGCTCCGTGGGACCCCGTCGCATCTTCCCACGGCATCTCGCCCTCCCCCGACCACAGTGGCACGTGGCAGGGACTTGCTGATTTTGTTCGTCCTTTTGTTCCTAAACATTCGGCATAATTGAAGATGCTGGAGAGGTGGTTGTTGGCCGGGCGCGTGGGGTGAATGAATGGGCTCTGGGCTCAAGGGCGAGGCACTGGGTGTCCCGTCCATCTCTCCCTTGCTCCCCGGGCTCCCAGCTTACTTAATGGAGCCCGTTTTCTCCTCTGCAGGTGCAGGTGTGGCTGCTGCCTGTGGAGATTTTGAAAGAATAGGTCTGTTGACATATATGCAAATGCACTGGCTGATTCCTAGTGTGGAGCAGGTCCTCCACAAAAACCCATTTTCTTTTCCTTTTTTGCCTTCCCTTCCCTCCGCTAAACCTTTGCTCCTTTCTCAGCATCAGCGTCCTTCATTTATAAAGAGGGAGGCTGTCTCCCAGGGAGGTTGATGGATCTAAAGACAGATGTACCTGAAAGGACTGACTGACTCGCAGGCAGTACACAAATGCAGGCTGCCCACCCTCACAGGCCGGGAGTCCTCTTCCTGCACTTGTGAGCCAGCCTCCTGGGTCATGGTGTGGACACAGCAGCTGCTGGCCCATTCAGGTCAGGTCACCCGGCACCATCATCTGTGATCTTCGGTGTCCTGTGCGTAGGCCAGCAATTGCCCCTGCTTTCTGCCCTCTTCCCTCTCCCAAAGATGACCCGGGAGAAAGCCCAGGGAATGATTTGGTGGGAGAGGAGGCAGCTGACAAGTTAGAATCCTGAGTCACCCATCCTTGGGAGCGGGGCCTGAAACACACGTGCCCTCCAACTACTCCGCCTCGCCCCCAGTCCCTCCTCCCGCTGCCCCGCACCTCCTCCCACCCACTTGTCCAAGACCCAACAGGGGAATCAAACTCAGTCCTCCACCTCCTCCTTCACACTCCCACCTGTCCCTCAGGCCTGCCCACTTCCCTCCCTCCTTGCTGCCCAGCTGCAGAGCCTGGCCCTAGGGGAGGGCGTGGTTTTTGTTTTTGTTTTTGTTTTTGTTTTTGTTTTGGCCCACGACACGTGGTATCTTAGTTCCCCTGACCAGGGATCAAACTTGCGCCCCCTGCATTGGAGGCACAGTCTTAACCACTGGACCACGAGGAAAGTCCCCGAGGACTTAATTGGTGGAAAGAGAAAAGCAGTGGACTTGGGCCCAAGAGAACCTGGGGTTAAACTCCAGCCCTGCCATTCTTAGCTGTGAGAACCAGGGATGGTTCTGTCTCTTGAGCCTGTTTCCTTACCTATTTAATAGGGATCGTGTGGCCTCAGCTCCCACCCCCCCCCCCAGCACCCATCTGCGCACACACCTCTGAACATTTCTTTTCTGTGCCTGTAACACTGTCTTTATTTGCTGACTCATTTCAGCTCACTCGCTGGGACTTTCTTCTGGTACATTCTTCAGTCAGTGAGAGTGGAAAGTGAGTTGGTGAGACCAAGGGGGCTGGTGCGTGTGGCAGGGCCCCTCACGGGGTCCAGCACATAAGAGGAACAGAGAACTGTGAGGAAGACCTTGAAGGGACCCCCAGTCTGACTCCCTAAATTAAATCCTGGAAAGCACTCATTTGTGTTAAGTGATACTGTTGAGGCCCCGATGTGTGTGACGAGCCTTGGGTCACGCCAGTGCAGGTGGAGATGAGGGCGGTCCCATAAGGCAAGAGCCCCGGAGCAGGGGGTTCTTGGAGATCTGGTCCAGCCTCTTCATGTTCTCCCAGATAAGGAGACAGCGACCTGCCCCAGCGCTCGAGGTGGGACCAGCAGGAGGACCCAGGACCTCCGGCTCCCAGCCCTGTGCCTTTCCAGATGCTGGATCTGATTCCAGCAGCGCCACTTGCCAGCATGTGACCCTGAGTGAGTTACTGCGACTCGCAGAGCCCTGGTTTTCTCATCTGAAAAGTGAGACAATAATACCCCCGTGGAGTTGTGAAAATTGCCCGAGAGAGTTTGGGTACAGAGCTGAGACGGTGCCTGGAAGGTTGTGAACCCTCCCTGAACGCGAGCTGTTATGACGATGATTGCCCGGGACTCTGGACCCCCGGGGCTCAGAGATGGGAATGACCACAGAGGGCCGGAGTGGACGGGCAGTCTTTAAAGAGGAAATGGCCTTGGGCCTTGTAGGATGTGTAGGAGTCAGCGTGGTCAGGAGGCCGCACGCCTCCAACAGCTGTGGCCGTCCTGCCTTGTCTGGGTCCCAGGAACCTCTGCTGGGAGGTGTGCTCTGTTGGCAGGAAGAAGGGCCTCCTGGCTGCCGCCCACTGGGAACAGGGTTGTGGCCCGAGGCTTGCAGCTCTGGAGATATTTCTCAGCGCTGTGGTTGTGCTGGGGGCAGGGGTGCACACGGGACCCTGTACACCTGGGGCAGCACCACTCAGCCTCCTCTACGGAGAAATGAGTCTGGGGTGAGGAGCCACACAGGGTGTGGGATGCAGAAAACATGATGGGGAAAGAAACATCCCTTTACTGAAGGAACGAGAAATCGGCCAGAGGGGCTTCAGAGCAGACGAAGGAGCTGCCTTAGTCCCACCCGTGACTCCTCAAGACTCCTGTGCCTAAGAGCTCACTGAAATCACAGATCCCACAGCCTGCCCCAGAGATTCTGATTCAGGGGGTCTGGACTCTGCACTGTAAACAGACATTTGAGTGACCCTGCCCCACACCCGCTCTGGGCTTCTTTCCGCTTACTTTACGCACAGCCCTCACCAGCCTGGAAACCTGATTCTCAGACCAAAGCAGAGCAGAGGTCTCTGCACACCGGAAGGCAGAGAACTCAGAGCAGGGTGAAATGACACGTGACAGCACGAGGGCAGCGGGGGCAGTCGGAGAGCTGCAGACCTCCCAGGGCACGAGACCCCCTACAGGCATGGGACCCCACCCCCCGCCAAGGCTGGGCTGACACTGCCAAGTTCTGCATTGGAGAGGCACGGAAGTCTCCCATTTGTAGGAAGAGACCCATGAAAACAAAACGGAAACTTTGGGTGTTACAAGGAACAAGTACACAGTATACACCTGAGACACTGCAAGGCTTTGCTAACGTGGAAAGAATGGGAGAGAAGACTGAACAGAAGCCAAGCTGCAGGCCTCCCTGGTCACTCAGATAGTTTCAGTTGGATGAAATCGTAACCGTTGCCCCATTTCTCGAGCGTTCCCTGTGTGCTGGGCGGTGTAGCATACTTTACACGGCTTTTCATCGTCTAACCTTATCAACAGCCGTCACACAGAGGGGGTGTAGGAGCCCCAGGCCACGCAGCCCACCGCGCTGGAGTCAGGTCTGTGGGACCCCGGAGCCCGGCCCCGCCCACTGTGCTGTCCCCCCCCCCCCCAGGTGGAGCTGGGACAGGGAGGCGTCCCCCTTTGCTCTGTCCCCTTCGGCTGACTGTGTTCCTTGTGTGGTGCGGCCCTGTTGGGGTGCGGGTGTGGGCGTGGTCTCACGGCTCTGGTCGGAAGGGCGCGGGGTCTTTCCTCCCCTCTGGCCCCCAGCCCCTGACTTGCAAGCCCACAGCCTGCATGTGCTTCAGGCAGCTCCTGGCCTCCACACGGGCCCCAAGCCTGGCCTGGAATGTGCGGATGCTATGAACTCAGTCCCACCAGCCTTTACATTTGACCTCCACCTGCTTCTCTGGCCGCAGCAAGATCCGTCTGTTTCTCAGTGAATCAGCACATCGTCCTTCCAAGAAGGAGCCCTCTTCACCCGTGAGGGTGAGGGGAGATGGGGAGCTGCGGTGCCACCCCCAGAGGCCCCTTGCCCTCTGAGCACTTTCTCCCTTGGCAGTGAGTCTGGGTGAAACCTGTGGGCCCACAAGATTCCAGACCTTCCCTTCTCAGCCTGTGGGAAGCTGAGTCCCGAGAGAGCCGGTGCCCCTGTCAGTCCCTCCGCAGCCCGTGGCAGCCGTGCCTGGAACGGAGTCTCCCGTGCCAGGTTGCTTATCCAGGCTCCATTCCCATCCCCTGTGCCCCATCCCGGTGCATCCTCAAGTGTCCCTTAAGCGGCAGAAAATTTTGTTTTTAAGCCCAGGGCGTCCCAGGAGAGAAACGTTTCCCTAGTGCCTTTGATGTTCATCCAGCGCTCGTGGTTCACATCCTGGGTCCTCCTGCCCAGGGAGAGAGCTCTGGGAGGCGGGATCGGGGGCTGTCTTGGGGGAGGGGCCCCTTTTCAAGGTGTCATGTCCTGCCTTTCCTCAGAACCTGAGCACACAAGCTCGAGGGGGTGGGCAGGGCCCTGCCAGAGGCAAGCCCAGGAGGCTTCTGTCCTGATGCGGTCTCCAAACCCCTGCCCTCTTTCCAGCCCCCTGCCACAGTGCTGGAGGAGAACCAGGAGCGCCCAGGGCCTCTTAGCTGGGGGTGATTTTGACCCCCAGGGGACACGTGGCAACGTCTGGAGTAGCTTTGGGTTCTCAACTGTGGGAGGTGCTACCCACATCCAATGGCTGTTTCTGGATACCGTATGGTGCAATGGGCAGCTCCTGCCACAAAGAATTAGCCCCAAATGTCAGTAGTGTTGATGTTGAGACGCCCCGAACTAGATTCTGATGGGGAAAGAGGTCCAGATGGGGACCCCCTCCCTCCTGTGACTTTGGAGGAAGAGGGCCAACCACTTGCCCGTGATGGTGGAGATCTGAATCCTTCCTCCTTTCCCTTCCCTTCCCTTCCCTTCCCTTCCCTTCCCCTTTCCTTTCCCTTTCCTTTCCTACCAATCCCTGGATTTATTACTAAACCAAAGCACTAGTGGAGAAGAAACACCAACAGAAACAGAAAAATCACCTACCAAGAAAACACATCCATCTGTTCAGACGGTGATGTCTTCAGAGTGATATGGTAAAAGGCAAGTGACCTTGCCACAGCATAAATACGTGTGCCACCTCATATGTGAGGCTCCATTATAGACCCAGCTTGGTTCTTCTCCAATGTCTTCTCTTGGAGTTGTACCTGATTTTACTACCAGTGCTCATTCGGATGTGTTGGGGAATGGGACGATTCTGCTTTTGTTTCTTGGCCAGGAATCATTTGATCCTGAAGGTCTTGTGAGAAGACATGGCAAGGAGCAGACTCAATGTCACACAGGGTGGCGGAGAAGATAGGAGGAAGCGAGTGGAAGGACGCGTTTAGTCTGAATCCTTTCTTGATGGCAGCCCCCTCCCCAATGCCCTGAAGCAATTACTTTTGCTGGATTCCAAGACCAGAGTGGTTAAGAGACCTGCTTAGAGACACACAGCAGGTTATCGACAGAACCAGGATCAGAATCCTGGTCGTATTTAGCGCCCACTTGCTACAATGCGGCTCTTGTGGTTCCCTTTCCTTGTACACCTGGCTTGCCTCTCCAGCTGTAGATAAGCTCCTCGAGGGCAGAGAGCACATCTTGCTCATCTTGTATCCTCTACTGCGGGTCCCCATTCCACACAGGTGCTCATTTAGAATTGGTTGAATTCATTCATTCAGCGAACATTTATGCAAAGCTGAACCAAGGCGGCCCTGCTGTCTTGGTGGAGGGCAGCAGACACGTAAAGCATTACAGAAATAGAGAAGGGGATTTAATTCTGCACGGGGGAGCTGGGAAAGACTGGAGAATGGGGCACTGAGGCCGTCCAAACGTTCTGATTTCAATGTACCTGGAGGTCCACCAAGAGCCTGGTACACCACCAGTCAGTTGGAAGCTCGGGAAGGGAGGGAAAGAAAGCAGAAGAAAGGTAACATTGAATCCCAAGCAAGTGTGCTTCCAGTGTCCTAGTGCTGGAGCCTGAGGACAGCCCCCCCGCTTCTCAGGGAAGTGGAGGGACGGACCCCAGGTTACTGAGCACAGGATGGCGGAGAAGAGAAGAGAGGAGGAA
Source organism: Hippopotamus amphibius kiboko (assembly GCF_030028045.1). Lineage (NCBI taxonomy): Eukaryota > Metazoa > Chordata > Mammalia > Artiodactyla > Hippopotamidae > Hippopotamus > Hippopotamus amphibius. The sequence goes on along the minus strand of NC_080193.1, from coordinate 3,120,623 downwards.
GGATTGGACTCAGGGACTCTCCACCCCACAGCTCTTCCCATAGAGAGAGAGAGAGGTGGGATGTGGGAGAAAGCAGCCCACTGACAGTGGCTTCCAGGGTGGGGCAGCCGCGTCCTAGAAGAAGGGAGGACAGGGCTTGGGGCCCATACTCCCTGCCCAGTGACCAGGGCCGTGTCTGGGCTACCCAGGGCCTGACCACCTCGCTGGCCACCGTTGGTGGTTGGCGCTCGGAGGATGGGAGCACTCTGGGGTGGTCTGACACACAGGATGTGTCTCGCCTCAAAGCAGAAGTGAGATGGGGCACACTTCCCCTAGAGACAAGAGGCAAGTCTGACCACCCCCTCACCACCGCCTCCTGCAGGAGCCGGGAGCCTGGCTGCCACCGCTAGCGTCTGAGCCTGGGGGATGACAAAGAGAAGCCGGCTTGGTCTGGAGACCCACACAGGGAGCTGGGGTGCACCTCCCACCACACACCACCTTGGGCAGCATCCCTGTGGTTGGAAGATACTGTTTCCACCAGGTTTTATGATTTAGGCTCTAAGGGAGCTGGTCTCCCGGCACAGCCACAGCCAGCCCATCGCTGCACGAGCTCATTTACTGTTGACATGCTCAACCTCCACTCTCCCGTCAACCAATATATTGAGAAGCATCTGGGTGCCAGGTGTGGAGAAGGGCATGAACAAAAACCACACAAATAATTATGGTGATGGCCGTGGAATAAGAATAATTGTGAAAAGTGCTCCAAAGGCCATGGAGAGGCCACTGTGGGAGGTCAGACAAGTCCCTGATCACATCTGGGGCTCCGGGGTATTTCCGTGGAGACCTGACGGATGGCAGGGCTTACAAAGGGCAGAGAGGGCAGATAAGGGGAGCTCCTGGCTGGATTCTCAGATGGAAAGAAGCTTGCAGGGTGGGAGGAAGCGGGAGAGGGGGCCAGTGTCACCTCAGAGACCGGACCATGCAGAATCTTGCAGGCAACGTAAGGGTTCCGCCTGTTTGGTACATGCTCAAGAGGAGTGTTGAAGGCCGGGAGACCTCGGGCAAGTTTTCGCTTCTCTTTGCCTCAGTTTCCTCATCTTTTCAGTAGAAACATGTTTGCCAGCTTTGCAGGGGTGTTGATGAGCCCTTATGGGACACACTGGCGCAGAGGAGGTGCCCTGTAAGTGCAGCCATTAGTCTCGTGACTGAGCCAAGCCAGGAATCCAGGCTCCAGCCCGGCTCCCCCTCCGGTGGCTGTGGCTGCAGTTCCTGCCTCCCCCGCCGCCTCCCCGACCCCCCCCCGCCCCCCGCACGGGCTGCTTCTAGGAGACCTGGAGCCAGAAGCCGCCAGCCATCGGGGCTGAACACGTTGGCCCGAGCTCCAACTTGCTCTCTGCTAAAGCGTTTTCCTGCTGTCATTTCACTGCCCTTTGCCAGCCACACTCATGCAGCCTGGGAAGAGGCTCCGGTCCCCAGCCAGGGCCAGCCTAGGAGACGATGTCCCCTCCCTTCTCCCAGCCCCCGTGGCGCCCCAGCCTCCCGCAGATGACCGACCAGCCAGTCTCTGCGATGGCAGCCACGTGCCTGCAGGCGAGGGGCAGGAGTGATGCAGAGCTGGCAGCCCCGGGGCTGACCGGCAGGACTGCATTATTCTGCAAGGGTAGAGCCACCCAGGAATCCCTCTGTTTTGATTCAGAGAAGGAATCTCCCTAGAGGGGAAAGGAGCTGGCCAGGGCGGCACGCGTGCCTGCAGCCGTGCAGGTGCTCTGCTTGCTACCCGGCTTCGTTCTAGCAACAACCCCTCACACTGGGTATCACTGGCCACTGTTACAGATGAGGAACTGAGGATTGGGGTCACCCAGCTGACCAGTGGCAGAGTCTGGATTCTACTTCAGGTCACCAGGACCTTGCCCTGCCCCCTGCCCCTTGGTGGTGGCCCTATGGGCTGGGTTTTGCTGTATTTTTGTATTTCGTTGGGTGTGAGCCAGATTGTAGGAGGCCTGGAAACGAGGGGGCAGGCTGAGCTTTGGTTTCTTCATCTAGCAAGGGGCCACAGGAGTGTTGCACAAGCTGGAGGCCCCTCAGCGATGGGCGGAGCCACCATTCTGGTTTACAGAGAGGAAGCTGAGATCTGGAGGTAGAGAGCAGCTTGCCTGGAGGTTACAGGGTTGGTTGGTGCAGAGCCGGGGCCTGGTGGGCTTTCCTTGTGCCTCCTTCGTGACCTCCTTTGCTGGCCTTTGGGCCCCTGTCCAGTCTCTGCACGTTGGAGGATCCCAGCCCAGGGCCCCTGGACCTCCTTTCTGCATCTCATTCCCCGGGCAACCTGGTCCTATAACTCTAATTACCATCTACATACCTGAGTCTCCAAGTGAGAACTTTAGCCTTGACCCCACCCCTGAACTCCAACCTGTGTGTCCAGCTGCCTTGCCGGCCTCTCCCTAGAGACCTGAGAGCATAACAAACTGGATATGTCTAAAACCCAACTCTTGGGAATTCCCTGGTGGTCCATGCTTTCACTTTTGAGGGCCTGAGTTCAATCCCTGGTCGGGGAACTAAGATCCCACATGCTGCGCGGCATGGCCAAAAACAAACAAACAAAAAACCAACAACAAAAAAACAGCTCTTGATTTAGCTGCATCCTCCCAGCTGCCACCCAAACCTGCTCCTCCCACAGTTTTCCCAGTTTTAGTCACTGTACCATCATCTACCCAGTTTTTCAGGCCGAAAGCCTTGGAGTTACTCTGTATTTCCTTCTCTCAACCTCTACATCTAATCCATCAGCAAAACCATATTGTAATCTGACTCTTCTTCCCATCTCCACCTTTATCTGATGCAGCAGCCACCGAACTGGTCCTCTTGCATCCTCCTTTGCCTTGAAGAATCTACTCTCCTCACAGCAACCAACATGCTGTCTTTCAAACACAGAACAGGCTGCATCCTTCCCCTGCTTGAAAACCCTCCAGTGACTTCCCATCAATTTGGGGTGAAATCCCAACTCCTTGCCCTATGGAGCCTGGGCTTCTGGAAGCCTCCGTCTCTGTTTTCACCTCCTGTTGCTCGCTCTGAATGACGCAGGGTCTCCTCTTTCTGGTCCGTGGATGCCCCAAGGTTACCCCTGCCTCGGGGCCTTCTTGACTCGCCCGTCCCAAGATCGTGGCTCCATTGCTTTCTCACTGTTGGTGTCACTTGTCACCCTGCCTGACTCCTCTGCCTAGAGAAGCACCACCCCTCTGCCCGGCACTGCCTGTCACACGGCCCTGTTATCTCCCCCACGCAGCCCTTGTCACCACCCGAGACCATCTGCACCACTGGCCCACATGTGTGTCGTCTTCTCTCCTCTCTGGAACGTAAGTTCCGGGACTGTTTCTCGTCCCTGCTGCATCCCCAGTACTTAACAACAGCGGTGTGCCTGGCATGCAGTAGGTGCCCAATGAGAGCTCGTTCACAGAACCAACCAACAAGGGTTCATCCCAGGTTGCTGTCCCGACTCTCCTGTAGAGCAGCACCTCCCTGTCCTATGACTTCAAGACAGTAATTTCTTTAAGTGCTCAGAGGTCGCTCACTTACCTGCCCGCTCTACCACCTACAAAGGGCGTGACCTTGGGCGCGTTACTTCATCTCTCTGTGCCTCAGTTTTGTCAGCTGCAAAGTGGGGATAATAACAGTACCCGCCTCATGGGGTGAAGGTGAGGACCATATTAATGTAGGAAGAGGCGTAATGCAGCGCATGGGACCCAGCGTTCAGTACCGTTCGCTCTGCTGCCGTGATCACTGCCATCACCACCACCAGGCTGACCAGTGTTTCCTTTCTGCCTTCAAGTAATAGCACTTACCGGCCACTTTGCCTGCTTGGTACCCTACAGTGGCTTCCTATTCCACTTGGGAAGAGACCCAGCCCCTGGAAGCAGCCTGGCAGCCCCACCTCCCTCTCCAGCCTCACCGTGCACGACTGCCCCCCTTGCTCGATCCCCTGCAGTCACACGGGCCTCCTGTTGGTTCTCAGTGCGATTCGTGCTTGTCCCACGCCAGACACCGGGCCTGGGATGACCTCTCCCTCCTCCTGCCCCTGGTTGATGCCTCCTGAGTGCGGTCACGGCCTCTCCACCTCCCTGCGCGCCCCCAGGCACAGTGAGCCTGCGCTGCAGCCCTTGTCACAGCTGTGAGCGGGCACTCACTCCACCCCTGGGTCGATGCTGCCTTTCCTATGAGAGCCTAAGCTCCACGAGAACAGAGACCCAGTCGTCCTTTGCTCCACCTTTGTACTCACTGTGTTTGCACGTGGTAGGTGTTCAGTAAATATTAAGTGACGGAGTGGGGAGAGAGCCTTTGGATTGGGCACACAACTGCCCCAAGAGAAAATCTGCTGTCTTTGCAGAACCAACTGGCCTTTCTCACCGGCCTCTGGCCACGGAGCCAGAACTGCACTCCTGATTTCCAGGCGGGTCCGCCTGCTCGCAACGTGGCCTGGGGCAGCCCCTGCTTGCGTGCTGCCTTCCTTCACATGGTGCCCACAGAGTTACAGGAGTCGGGAGAGCCTGTGCTCGGCGAGGCCAAGATAGAAACTGGATGTGGAGCAGCGACACGATGGGGAAGTCTGGCTTCCGCTTCCTGAGCTCAGCCTTCTCACTGCCAGACATCCAGGTCTTCCTTCCCTCTCGAAACAGGGTAACTTTGGGGTCCTGGTGGCCGAGTGCTCTGCTCTGGTTTTTCTGGCGGATGGTGTTTAATTACTTGGAGCAGAGGCCCTCGCGGGCTCCAGCCCTGGGCCAGGTCCCCCCGTCGAGTCAGAGCCAGGATGTGGCAAAATGAGAAAAATAGGGACGCTATAGGGAGTTCTCATAAAGCTAAATTAATTCTCAGATTGTCTGCCCTCCTTTTTCTGTGTGTCAGGATGCCCTTTCTTTTATGAAACAAAGGTGATGGAGATAGTTATGTTTTCTTTCTTTCCTTTTCTCTTTCTTTTTTCTTAATGTCCTGGCTTGTCAAATCACCTACTTAATTTTCCTTTGAAATTTCCTGGTCTGTGGACAGCTGAGCCGGGATGAGACCCCGGGTTTTCCAGTTCCAGGTTATGCTCTCTCCGCTCTGCAGCCCCTCCCTGGAGAGGATAAGACGCAGGGGAGACGTGAGCTGGCTGTTAATTATTGACAGGCTGCCATGCGGAAGAGGGGACACGCTTGTTCTGGCTGCATCCTGGGGTCACCGGGGAGCAGTTTCAGACAGGCACATCCGTGGCTTAGAACAGTTTCTGATAGGCAAGTATTTGACAACAGACCGGGCCTCCCCAGCCGGCAGTGTTCAGGCACAGCTGGGGCAGCTCTATTTGGGGCTGGTGGATAAGACACTTGGGCTCGGGGGGAGGGGCGGGGTACCAACTGAGGATCTTGGTCTTAGATTCAACTGGATTTCAGCACCAGTTTCACCACTTACTGTGTGAGCTTCGGCCAGTCCACTTCCTCCTGTTTAAAATGGGGGTAGGGAATTCCCCAGTGGTCAGGTGGTCGGGACTCCATGCTTTCACTGCCGAGGGGCCAGGTTCAATCCCTGGTTGAGAAACTAGGATCCTGCAAGCTGTGCTGGGCAGCCAAAAAAAAAAAAAAAAAGAGATAAAATGGGGGTGGTGAGTTAATTGCTGGCACTGCCAGAGGTTTGATTTTCCTTCTGCAGAGACAGTAGCCCTGGGGCAAGAGAAGGACTGGGAAGATGCTGCCAGATATGGGACAGATGAGACCACGAGAATTAAAAAAGGGAGTGAGGCCTCCCAAGAGATGTGAATCCTGCACCCAGGGAGCTTACTTAGAGTCTGGTAGAGAGCAGGAGACTCACAGAGAAAGGATAATGTGAAGTAATTTACGACCAAGGACTGGCAAGAGTGGCCCAGATGTCTGTGCTATGGGAGGAGGTAACACTTAAACTGAACCTTGAGACACTGCCAGGGTCTGGATAAGTGGGAAGGAAGGAGCTTCCCGGGAGAAGCTTCCCAGGAGGAGAGCATACAATAGTCTGTCGCATACGGGTCTAGTAAGTAGCTATTATTATTACCTACATTTCAGGGGCATGGCAATCTCTCTTTCCTTGGGCTCCCACAGCTCTGTGAGCACATTCCTGGCACATGAGAGATGCTTGGTGCATGTTGAATGAACAGGCCTGGCTGCCACAGAATAGAGGGGGATATGATTAGATTCTAAGTGACCTGGAAAATGAGAGCATTCTTCCATATAGCCATACACCTGTCCATCATCCAACAACACGCACATACATACATACATACACATCCTTCCTTCCTTCCATCCATCTATCCATCCATCCCTCCCTCCCTCCATCCATGTGTTTCAGGCAGAGAACAAGACAAAGCCACTCGATGCTTATATCAAGAGGGGCAGGGCTTACAGATATGAATCAAATAATGACATGAATAAGTGTAAAACTGCAACTGTGGCAAGTGCTACAGGCCAAAGGGCTTCATGGTGCCAGGAGGGTCCAAAACAGAGCGCTTTGACCTACACAGGGAGGTCAGGAAAGTCTCCACAGGGAAGTAACCATTGAAGTGAGAACTCATGGGTGAGAAGGATTAACTAGGAGAATTGGACATGTGTTGGGGATGGGGAATGTTCCAGGCCGAGAGGGCAGAGCACATGCCAGGGCAAGATCATGTTTGGGAGGTGTCGATGTAGGGCCTCCTGGGCATGTTCAGGATTTTGATTTTTATCCTTAGAGGCTCTAAACGAGCATCAGGTGACACGATCAGATGTGTGGTTTTTAAAGGCTGTCTGGCTGTGGGGATAGAAAATGGGAGTGGGGGGTGGGATGGGCAGGTGTAAAAGCAGGAGACCGGTGAGAAGCCAGTGTGGTTGTCCAGGAAATCGACAATGGAACCTGACCGGGAAGGGGTGGTGGAGGGGAGGAGTGCGTCAGGAGGCCATTTCGCAGATAAACGGACATGACTGGGCGACGTGTTTGCTGGGAAGAATGAGGGCGAGGGAGTTGACTAGGATGATACCCAGGTTTCTGGATGGAACTGTTGCCAGGCAACAGGGTGAAAGCCAGGAGAGAGCGGGGAAGGGGTGGGACACACGTTCCCTAGCCGTTGTTATTATGTCTGTGTTTGCAAAATAAGGGTGTCGGGAGCGTGGGCGTGCAGCTCCATGAACGCCCGCTCGGGGGTGAGGAGGCTGCACGTTGCAGGCTGAAGAGCTGGGCCGGGGAGCTAGCCTTCCAGTCTTGGCTCTGCATCCAGGGAGCTGTGTGACCTTGAGGGGGCAGCGTCACCCCTGTGGGCTTCAGCTCTAAAGCTGACAGCCCTGCTGGTGGGGCATTTGAAGGGCATAAAGCAGCCTGAGTCTTATTCGTGTCCACTGGCGTTATTTACAGGGCTTCCCCTTGGAAAGTTATTCCTTGTAGACCCCCTTTAACCAGAGCCTGAAGGTTAAAATAGCATTAAGTCTGCAATGTGAGCTCTGAAGGGACTCGCAGAGCCCACGTGCCCCATCCTCTCATTTTACAGAGGGGCAGCACCTGTGTGTGACCCTTCTCTCTCTCCTCCTGCCCAACCCTGCACGTAGCAGAAGAGGAGGAACAGTTTGTGTAAAGCCACAAAGCTCCAGGGCAGAAGCGCACCTGTTGGGGTGAGCCCCACGGTCCTCTTCTTACTTTGGGGGTGGGGATTTTCCTGCTGCCTACCGCCATTTCCTAGGACAGATGGGGCTAGGCAGAGCTGTGGGGATGGGCTAAGGTTATAGGCACAGGAGATGCTGAGCATCTGGGGGAAGAGTGATGAAGCGGGCACTGAAGCTGTGTCCTGCTGAGCTGGGGTCCTTTCTGACTCACTGAAGATGCCTCTTGTCATGCACCCCTGCTGTGGCTCCTGGGTGTCCTCCACAGGCTGCAAAATGCTCTTTGCAAAAAAAGGAATGCAGAAAACCCCACCTAGCCCCTGCAAAGGAGACATGAAGATAAAAACCTGGTTGGAACCTCAGGGCCGAGGTTTCCATGGTGGCTCCACTCTGCCGCCCTTCCCATTGGCTAGGTGTTCTGCTCCGGCTTTAGCAACAGAGGCTCAGATACACGTCTCCTTCCTGATTGGCCAGGCTGTGCTGCAGCACCATGGCAACAGGGGCAGAGGGACCAGTCTCTGCAGAACAACTTGAGTCACTTTCTACCTGGGGTGGGGCTGAGGTCCCGAGGGCTGCTTGCAGGGGATGCAAACTGGAACAGGTAGCCCCCACCGCAGTTCAGAGTCAGGTGGGGAACCCTCCTCCTTGGTTGCCCAGGGTGTTGGGAGGCTGCTGGGCTTCTCCTCCTCATCTCATCTATCCCGTATCTTGCAGCATCTTCCCAGTCCTTCTCTTGCCCCAGGGCTACTGTCTCTGCAGAAGGAAAACCAAACCTCTGGCAGTGCCTGCAGTTAACTTATTTGCCTAAAGTCACGCAAGTTACAAGCTCGAACCTGAACCCCCATTATACTGCCTGACTTAAAGGCTTTAGGGGGTCTTTGGTGGAAAATCTAGGGGTCCTTTTTTTTTCTTTTTTAATAGACTTTGTTTTTTAGAGCACTTTTAGGTTCATAGCAAAGGCACAGAGCCGAAGTTATAGAGGTTTCCCATAGTCCTTTTGGTTTTAACAGCAATCCTCCTTCAATTCATCAAACAGCTAATGCTTTCCAAACGTTCTCCTATCTGATCCTTCTAACAACTCTGTGAGTTTAGTAAGTCAGAGAGGAATGACCTGCTTTATAGATGAAGACACCAGAGCCCAGAGAGGGCAAGTGATTTGTTCCATGTCACACAGCATATTCATGCCAGAGCTGGGCCTCCAACCCAGGCCTCTTGAATCCTTGTCAGGGCTCTACCCCCTAACCGTTGACTTATCCATACCAGGGGGCCTCCAGGAGGGTTGGAGGGATGCTCTGAGGGGTCCTCTCATCTGTTTAGAGAACAGTTGCTGAGTAGAATCAGGCATTCCAATGTCTCCAACATGGACCAACGGTTTCACATCATAACCCCAGTCCCTGCCAGGCAACTCCTAAATGTGGCTCCAGGCCCCAGGAAGGGGCCTTGTTTCACTGCAAACCTCGCTGTCCATCCCCCTATATGGACAGGAGAAGAAACACTTGTAACTTAATTGCAATCAGTTTAACGTTGCTCTGGGCTTGAAGCTGTGCTGAGTGCCTGCCTAACTCCTCACTGCAGCCTTGGGCCTTCACTGTCCACCATTGGGATGCAGAGGCCGGCGCTGAGGAAGGTCAGGCTGTGTGCCAAGGTCACACAGTTAGCAGCAGGGCCACAATTCCGACAGGAGGCCCCCCTGACTCGAAAGCAGGCTGGCTTGAACAGCGTGATGGGCTCTCTGAAGCAGAACAGTAGCTCCAAGAGGCATCGGAGAGCAGAGTCTTTTGCTCTTGGGTGTGCATTTTCCCCTTGGTGGAGGCAGCGGCTGGACCTATTTTTTGGTGCTGGAAAAGGCAGGCTGAGAAGATCTGCTTTGTGGTAGGCATTTAGAAATCCTTGGCTCCCGAGGAGTGACCCGTTGCCCCCAACACAGTCTCCTGTGGCCTAGTATCTCAGCTTTGTGACCCTTCAGGAGGATGTGGCTGGGTGCCTGGCACGTGGCAATCAACACGGAGGAGAGAAAACCTGATGACCTCCTTGCTCTGAATCGGAGCCCCCACCGAAAATGAAATGCTTTGGCAGATTCTTTCCTTCCTGCTCAGCTCAGGCTCCCTGAAGCTCTTGCCCCTGAAACAGAGCCCAGCCACCTGGCCTGCCCTCCTGCCCTCCCAAGGGCACTGATTTTGGAGGACACAGAAGGCAGGAGCTCAGGCCCACCACTCTGTTCCCCTGCGGGCCACACCAGCAAGGGGCAGGCCCACGAGTTCACCACCAGCAATGGTCTGCAGCATTTTCCCTGGGCCGGACACCCCACAGGCGCTACGTGTACATCACTGGTTTCTGTTAATTCTCACAAGAGCCTCTCAGGGAGGGTCTCATTATGCCCATTGCACAGAGCAGAGAGTGGAGGCTCAGTGATGCAGTTGCTGCCCGGGTCACACAGCTGTGCAGTGCAAACCTGGGGTAGAGTCCAGGTCTGGTCGGCGCCAGGGCTCTGTCCTCCCACTGTCTCCAGGAAGTGTCCCTGGGAGCCCCTAATCCCCACATATTTGTTGCCGCGGCTCCGTCAGCAGTCTCCTTGTCCCACGGCAGGCACGTGCTGCCCTGGCTCTTTCTGAGTTAAGCCAGGGCTAAAGCGCCTTGGGGCCATGCTCATCTGCCAGCGGCTCTCCGGTTTAGGAAGCCCTTTCCCATCTTGCCCTCCTCACGACCCCATGGGGATTCTGCATGGCCCCCCAGCCCTTCTAGCCTGCAGCTCTGCCGCAGCGGAGTCCGCATTAAATATTAACGAGGCAGCTCCTGGCACTGCTGTGACGTCAGTTACCAGGCTGCTGGATGAGGGCTGTGGCAGCCTTTCCAAGGTGAAGTGGTGCCCGGAATTCAGCTGGCTCAAATGGCATCCCCAGGGGACCGGCTGTCGGACACGGAGGAGACGCCGCTAATGTAAGGCGTGGCAGGAGGCCAGGAGCTGCCCTCCCATCTCCACGGCTCCCTCGAGGCCCGGGTGTTATCCCGATGCTGGCATGATGCTTTCAGTCATTGGGCAAATATTTATTGAGCACCTGCTGTATGCCGAGCACCGTTCTAGGTTCTGGGGATACAGCTGTGAGTGGGACAAGGTCCCTGCATCGTGGGGCTCCCCGTCTGGAGAGGGAGAAACAGTCTGAACAAAGAGGGGGAGACCCAGCACTGTGGGCCAGAGCAGGCGCCGCCCCAGCCTGTGGCCGAGGGGTCCTTCCAGGGGAAGCTCGGATTATGCTGAACCGGAAGAAGGAGCCTGCGTTAGGTCTGGAAAGAGGAGGGCTGAGTGTCTCAGGAAGAGGGAATAGGATCAGAGCTCAGACCCTACCCCTTCCAAGCCATGTATCTGCAAGCTGGGTTTCCACCGTACAGGGTTGCCATGAGGACCACGTGAAGCCATGGGGAGGGATGGCACAGAGCTTGATGCAGGGCGAGAGCTCAGCGGCAGCTGCTGTGACAATAGGTCTGTGCCTTCATAGAATTCTCGCTCCGCCAGGGATCCTTACCCCAATTTGGTGAGCTGAGAAACTGAGGCTGGGTAGTACTGTGGATCAGATCCCAGGCTGGACACACGACCCCAGGCTCTGACACGGGCTTTTTGACATTCTCCAGCTATAGGCAACCCAAGCAGTGGTCTCAGCTCAGCGAGACACAGACTCCCACTAGAGATCTCAGTGTGAATTCCTCGGCCTTTAACACTCCCAGTCTCGGCCTTCTTTGCAGCTGTCCAAGGACGAGCCCAGGCCTCGGTTTTGGGGGGACCTGGGCATAGACCTTGTTCTGCTGCGAATCTGCTATGTGACGGTGAGTGAATTTCCTTCCCTCTCCGAGCCTCAGGTCCCCACAGTTAACACTAAAACCAGCTGTCATTGCCTGGGTCTCTGGTCCTCCCAACAGAGCTGCGGCAGAGGAATTATTATTATTATTATTATTATTTTTGTTACTTTAATTTTTTTTTTAGAGGAATTATTTTTAATTCCATATTAAAGATGAGGAACCAGGCCACATAGCAAGCGGGGGCTGGATTTGGCTCCAGGCCCATCTGCTGGCAGAGCTGACTCTCAGAGTACGAAAGCCCGCCTGAGTTGTCTCCAAGGTCCTCATTGTGAGTCTGTGAATCCCGTGCCGTCCCCAGGCCTTCAGGGCCAAGTGATTTCCCGGGTAGGGCGTTTCAGTGTGGGCTGGTCCTCCACGGTCCCATATAAAGGAGGTAACGGCACCGTCACAGGTGCCCGGCAGGCAGCACCCACCCTCTCCGTCATCCACAGCCTCACTCCTCTGGGCATCCGTCCCGGGGACGGGGGAGGGGTCCGGCGCACAGAACAAGCCCGCTCTACAGACAGGAAATTGACGCTCAGAGGGGTGCGGCGACTTGCCTAGGCTACCCCAGCTACTGTGGAAGCGCTGGGATTTGAGGCCAGGCCTGGCAACTCCAGATCTCATACTCCGAGTAACTGCAAGGTGGCCAAACTCAACCTGGAGACCGCCTTCTCCTCCCTTTTCTCCTCCTCCTCCTCCTCCTCCTCCTCCTCCTCCTCCTCCTCCTCTCAGCCCCCTCCCAGCCCCTGGAATCTTACCTCCCTCCCCCTGGCTCCCTCCCCTGTCTTATCTTCCACGAGACTGCCAGTCCGTTAGCTGTCAGCTGAATGAAAACATCCCCCTCCTGGGAGGCCTTGGCCACTCACAAAGAGAGCTCCTGTGGTGGTATTTCTGCAGTATGCACAAGGTGTGATCAGATTTGGCCCCACACTTGTAAAGACGGGCACCCCGGAGCCTCAGATGATGCACGAAACGCAGGCCCTCTCTGTCCTCCAGGGTTCACACCTGAGGAGGGAAACGCCGGCTTCCTTAGGAAGTGGGAAGCAGGTGGTGTAAGCGAAAAAGAGTGTGGACTTTATCATCCGAAAGACCTGGGTTCACATCCTGACTCTGCCCCATTAGCTCCATGACCTCGGGTAAGAGAGCTTCCGTTAGGGTCAGGGTTTGGGTGCAGGAGGAATCTTCCACCTCCCAGCTGTCACGAGGATTAAACGAGATCACGGATTAAACTGCACAGCACAGGGCTGGATGCCTAGTGGTTAGACAGGAAATACCAACCCTACCCAAAAAGGCCACGCAGGTGGCGGATTCTGGAGTCACAGAGGGTGTGAGCAGGAGAGAGTGCTTCCTGGTGGGGACCTGGGAAAGCTCCTTAGAGGATGTAAGACTTCAGTTGGATATGAAAGACTTCGGGAGTGGTCAAAGAATGGGAAAGTTGATAGACGCGTGTGGGCAGGGTCTGTAAACCCTAGGATGTCCACGGAGTAGGTGTTGAGCTTGGAAAGGGGGGCCAGGGCCAGGTCATGAGGGGCCGGGTGGAGGAACCTGTATCTTTTCAGAGGGAAAGGGTCCTTCTTACCTATGCCTCCCATGGCAGCTCAGTGCTGTCTGCAGAGACCAGCCCCCCCGCGTCAGCCTTCTCCGTGGGCTTTGGCACTGCCAGATCCCTTGGTCTCCTGACTCAGGCCAGCCCACCACTGCCGTCAGGAGGAAGACAGAAGTCTGTAGCGATGTGTTTGCCTCCTACAAACATGCTGGGGAGGAAAAGCTGTTTTTTAGCACAGTCGCCCGGCAGGGAACCTTGGGGGAGACTCAGCAACCCTCACCCTCGCATCCAAGGCTGTAGTTTAAGCAGCAGTTGATGACAGCTGTGCACGCACCTCAATGACCAGAAGAATGATTTCAGGCGCTCAAGAGGTCAGGGGCAGACATGCAAAGAATGGTGATGGTGTAGTGGGTCTGGATCCGGGTTCCCGCCCCTCTACTCTCTGTGCTGCAGGTGGGCAAGGTACTTAACCTCCCTGGGCCTCAGCTTCTGCATCTGTAAAATCAGAACGATAATACCGACCTTACCTTTATCAAGTGGGAGTGTGCTAGCCATCCGCTGCGCGTGGCCTGCTGCGGAGTTGGGCCGGCTACCCTTTTCCACTCCGTGTACGGATGTGGTCCAGACACTGGGCCTTTGAGGCATCCCTGCTTCATCCTCTTGGGCTGCCATGTCATTTGCTGAACTTCAGCAGTGACATACCCTAGACCTTCAGAGCCGGAGAAAAGACAGAACTCTGCCAAACAAGCCAGCGCAGCCTCCCATTTCACAGACAGGAAATCCAAGGCTCAGAGAGGGGACGTCACCACAATCCAGGCTCTGACCTCCAGCTTTCCCTGGACTGCACCAGGCCCTCCCACCCGGGCCCACCTAGCGAGAACCACACAGAAGCTCGAGGCAATTATCCAGATGGTTCCAGCCAAAGGATCTAGAAAATTCTGGCTAAGAAACACAAGCTCCTTGACCACCTGCAGAACTGAAGCAAAAGCCTTTTCTGCCCTCATTTTAACTGTGCGTCCATAGGTGACAGCTCCGCCCTCTCCCGCAGACCCGAGCTCCCCTGAACAAGCTTATGCGGTGGTGGGGGTGGGGGCTGCTGAGAACGGGGCTCCAAGCTCCGCCAGCTCACAGGTTGCGGCTACCAGGACGTTTTCGCCCTTTTTAATGCCAAAAGCTGCCGTGGAAGCCGACCTGCTCCCAAAGCGGGCTTTCAAAGAGGGGCGGGAGGCCCTGGCTGATCCGACATCTGTGCACTCAGGCTGATCTCAGACACAGGGGGTGGAAGTTGGTATCAGCAAAAGGAAACTGGAGTCCGGGCCGTTGACAGAGAGTGGGCGTGAGTGGGGAGGCTCCTGGTGACCACCTTGACCCCTGAGCACGTGCCTGACTGCTGTAGGTGGTCTCCTTTTCCTCATCCGTACGATGGGGGTGACAGCCTCCTTCCCAGAGTCGTGAGGGTTTGGGGAGCTGGTACGGGGGTGGTCAAGGGTTTACCCCCAAGCCAGGCAGAGAGCCAGGGATTAACAGCAAGAGCTGCTGCTGCAGCTCCTGGTGGTGGTGATATTATCACCGGCTCGGGATCAGCCGGGTCCCCCGGGCAGCAGGAGGCCTGCATTTGGGGAAAAAAAAAAAAAAATGAAAATCCTATCTGGGTGACATGAATCTGTAGGCAGGTGGCCCCTCCTGCTCAAGCTGGTAACCATGCCGACGGTGTGAACGCCATCTCTCCAGAACAATACCAGGGCTTCTTTGTAACACATCCCTTGGTGTCCAGACTTTGCAGGGAGCTCAGAGTGTCCCAGGACACCTGAGGAAAAAAGCAGGACATGCCTTTTCTGGGTCACCTATTCACTGGGCTCTGGTGGAGGGTCCTGGCAATGCTTTGGAAATCCAGTTCCCCGTGAGAAGCAGTCATTACCACTAGCTCAGGGTGGGATGCAGCAAGGAACTTTCTACAGCTGTGATGGCTGGTGCGGGCAAGGTGGCAATGTGCTCTGCCAACCCCCAACCCTAAGAACCAGGGTGATCATTTAAAGGGGGCTTCCCCAAGGGTACTCAGCTGGTAACTGGCAGAGTGGGATTTGGACCCAAGTCCAGCTCCTCTTCCCCATCACATCACACACATGTCCTCAGGTAGCTGGGGGAAGAGTGTTGCTCTGTTCCCTGAGCGAGACCCTGCCAGGTAAAGATGCAGCAGACTTGGCCCCCGCTCTGGGTACCTGCACCAAGCTCCAGGGGCCACACAGTGTGTCTGACCTTGATCATCAGCCCCCTTCCCCTGGTTCAGGGGCCCTCTTGGAAATTGTTCAGAAGCTATGTTGCTTGATGGGACTTAGAGCCCTGGGAGTAGGTGACCTGTCCAAGATGGTCATCCTGGTCTTTATCTATGAGACTCTGGGGAGTGGGCAGCTCTCTCCTGAAGGTGAAGGAGATGGACGCTGGTAGGTGTATAGGCTACAAGAGGAAGGCTTATATGTGCTTTTTACAATCTGAATGACCCCCAAAGGGGAGTCACACCTTGACCCTTTATCAGCTCACACCTCACATCATGGGGCCATCAGGCCTAGGAGTCTGACAGACCTGAGCTTGAATCCTGGCTCTGCTGATTACCAGCTGCGTGATCTTATTCAAGTCATGGAATATCTTCAAGCCATTTTCCTCATCTGTAACATGGAGATGGAAATCCTACCTACCTTACAGGGGTATCTTGAGGGGGGAAAATATGCCCATCTCTGCAAAACACCTGGCCCAGCACTGGCAACGAGGCAGATATTCCCTTCCACTCAAGAGTGGGCATGGTGAGGTCGCCCAGGATAGGGCAGAGGGCCTGGGCAGAGCTCTGAGGAACCCTGACATTTTGGGGTAGGCTAAGAAGACAAGCTCACACAGGAAACAGAAGAGGCGCAGCTGGAGCAGCAGAGGGGAGCCAGGAGAGTGTAGGCTCATGAAAGCTAAGAGGAGAGCCTGTCAAGGAGGGGCAAGCAGTTGTACCAAGTGCAGCCAAGAAGGCCAGGAAGGTGAGGACTATGCAGTGACCTTGGATTGGTGGCCACAGTGAGGGCCACCTAGGTGGAAGAGGGGGCAGAGCCAGAGTACACTGGGCTGAGGGTGGGTGAGGAGGTGGAGACAGTGAAATTTGGTGAGAAGGAAAGAAAAGCTTTATGGGAGAACCAAAGTGTCCCCCATTTGATATTTCTGAATGTCAAAGTCAGTTATTTAGAATGCTCTAGTCAATTTGATTTTTACTGTTTTGAAATCAGTCTCCGTCCAATATGATCAGAAGCTAAAAAGGGCTGGAAGGAAATGTGGAGGTCCCCCCAGCGCTGGCCCTCCTTCCCCCTCTCAAGGGAACTCATCCTCATGGGGCCCACGGTGGGTGATAAATTATTATCTATCACACTCTTTTAAGATATTCACTAAGGGAAAGATCAGCCTGGTTTGTTAACCTCAATTCCATTTGCAGTTAGCAAATGTGACTCCTCAAAGCATGGAGAAGACTGCGGTGGGGGTTTCCTCCCGGACACACACTCAAACGCTGTGTCATGGGTACTGAGGTCCTCACTGTAGCATCACAGCAAGTAGAAGGCAGCCTGGGAGGCAGGAGACCTAGTATGGGGGCCCCAGCTCTGCTGGCTGTGCAAACTGGGGCCAGCCTTTCCTCCCCCTGAGACTCCCCTCTCCCCTCATGCAGGATAAGGGGTTGGACAGTCTGAGGGTGCTGCCAGCTCTGACATTCCAGGATTTCTTCTATTCTACAGTGCTTGACACAGTCCTTCAAGTCCAATTCTCCAGATGGTAAAACTAAGGCCCACCCTCCAGTCCCTCCCTCTCCCTTCTTATGCATCTGACTCTGCAGAGCAAGATTCAGGGCCTCAAACATGGCTTCCATGCCTCCGGTGGTTCCTGATTACCCAAGGATAAGGCCTCAAATCTTCAGCCTGGCATTGAAAACACTCCACGATCTTGTTCTACCCAACCTCACGTCCCTCTGCCAGGCCTCTGTCCTCTCCATTTTGTTTCTATCCTCGCTGCCAAGCCCTCACCCTTGTTGGACCCCACTCCCTAATGCCTTTTCCCTGACTCTCATGTCCTTCAAGGTCGTTTCCCTGCTCTTCCCTATTTAGACCGCTGCTTCTCAGAGGCAGGGGCTGTATCTTTCTTATTCTGTACCTACTCTTTTCTCCATTGCCAAGCATGTAGCAGGTGCTCAGTAAAATGCTCAGAGAGCATACGGCCCCTTCTCCTGCACTGCCCTTGGCACGTTGTACTAAGTCCGGCCATGCTTTAGTCACTGAGACTTTCCTCCCTTGACCCCGGCCCAGCCCAGGGCCTGGCACCAGCGGTCCTCTCAGGGTGGAGCGCCAGGACTGCGCTCAGTGACCCGCTGGTCCACGCTCCTCTTTGCCACAGGAAGAATCTGCCACCACTTACAGGCTGTGTAACCTTGAGCAAGTCACTAGTCCGGCTCTGAAAGTTGGGGCGGCCGGCGTGCCCACTGGGGGTGGGGGGTTGTGAGCATTCAACAGGGTCATGCCTGGAAAGGCCTAGCGCCGGGTTAGCTCCTAGCAGGTGTGTGGTGACTGTCACCCGTCCCAGCCGGGTCACTCAGGCCCTCCTCCCGTGGACGGCACAGTCTGCACAAGGCCACTTCCCAGGGCGGGGATGCGGGGAGTGAAAGTGCGCGGGGCCGTCCCCAGAGGCCGGACCCGATCCCGCCGGGGGACGTGCGGACCCCAGCTCAGGGTGTGGCCCCCAGAGGCCCACCGGCAGGCTCGGCGGGGGCGGGTCTGGTCTGCCCCTCGGGCACGCGGCGTCCCGGCTTCCCCAAGCACGAGGTGTCTTTACTTCTGGGGCCCTCCTCAAGCCCTGGACTCCACCCTGGACCCAGAGGCGCCTTTCGGGGCGGGGCCGTGACACTGCACGGCCTGCGCGGCCGCCATCACCGCGCGCCCTCGCTTCTCCCACCTCCACCTCCACCTCTGCGGCGGTACACTGCAGCACTCGCACCGCGCCTGCGCGGCTCCGGGGCGGGGCGGTGGCCGCAGCTATTTATAGAAGGTGACGTCACCTTGAAATAGACCGCGCGGGCTGGCCCGCCCTTCCCCCCTCCCACTCGAGCGGCTCCGCGCCGCCCGGCCCGGCTGCTCCCACTGCGCACGCGTCCTCCCGTCCTCCCGTCCCCCCCCGCGCGGCCGCCCGTCCTCCCTCGGCGGCGTCCGCTGCGCGACCACAGCGCGCGGGGCGAGCCAGCGAGAGGGCGCGCGGCGTGCCTGCTGCCTGCTGCCCGCCTGCTGCCCGCTGCCCGCTGCCTGCAGCCTCGGCCGGCCGGCGAGCCAGTGCGCGCGCGCGGCGGCGGCCTCCGCGGCGACCCGAGAGGACGCGCGGGCGGGCGGGCGAGCCAGCGAGCGAGCGGGGCGCGAGGCGAGGCCGGGCTCAGCGACATGGGCGACCGCGAGCAGCTGCTGCAGCGGGCGCGGCTGGCCGAGCAGGCGGAGCGCTACGACGACATGGCCTCCGCCATGAAGGCGGTGAGCGCGCCGGGGGCCCGGGCGGCCGGCCGGGGGCCCGGCGCTGGGGAGGGGCGGGCGGGCGGGCGGCCCCCTCCGGGCCCGGGGCGACCCCGCCCGCCCGCAGCCCGCGCCCCGCCACGCGCCCCGCCACTTCCTGCTGCCGGGCCGGGGCGGGGTCCCCAGGGAGGGGGCGCGGCGGGGACCCCGCGGGCGAGCGGGCGGGGGGCGCGGCGTCCCGGCTCGGAGTCCCGGGTGGGGGTGGGGGGGCCGGGGGGGCCGCCTGCCGCCTCCTGGACCGCTGCGCCAGGCCGGGGCACCCCCCTCGCCTTTCTCCGCGCAGCCCAGCGGCTCATGAAGGACCCCCTCGGGAGCGGCGCCCTGCCTCTCCTGGTTTCCGCTGCCGCGGCCCGAAGTCGGGGTCATTCCGATCCGCTTTTGCTCTGCTGGCTGGCATCGTCCTGGGTCCAGCCCCCCACGCCCGGGGTCCGCTTTGTGTGCGGAGACGCCCCCTCCCCCCCCCCCGCCAGTCAGGCGAGGACGCGGGCGGGGGGGAGGCGGGCGGGGTCCCCCTCCCAGGTTGGAGACGGAAGCGGGCCGTGACACCGGGTGGGGGGGGAGGGAGCCGAGCCCGTGCACCCTGGCCTTCCCGAGCCCCTCGGGGACCCGCCTGCGGCTCTGTTTCCGGGGAAGGATCGTGGCCGGCCACACCCTGGCCGATACCGTGGATTAGACACCACCTGCGTGCCTGAGACCTAGAGCTCCGGTGACCCCCCTCACTGCCCCTTCTCCTCACAGGAGTTCACGTTTTCTCTAAATGAACACTGATGCTCTCTGCGTCAAGGTCACACCGGTAGAGACACGGCCGCGGCCGCCAACCTGACATGTTCACCCAGCGCACAACCTCCTGGAACGTGGGAGGATCCTCCTGGGTCCCACCCTAGACCTACAGACTCAGAAACTCGGGGGGGGGGGGGGTGGGACTCAGATCTGCACTTGAACCAGCCCTCGTGGCAAGTGCTAGTGGGTTTCAGTTCGAGAATTACCGCCCTGGGTTATATAGCTCATTTGCCCTTTCTTCGAGCCTTGGGAGGGGATTTCGTAGAGAAAAAACTATAAATACAGAGACACCCTAAAATTTCAGAGTCATGTGAAAAACTCCTTTTCAAGCTTTTGATATTAATGTATGGGATATGTGGTTGAGGTCCATATTTAGGATTGTCCAGGTAAGAAGGGTTATCTTTTCCACGTCGTCCACGTCACACGTTGACCCAAGGTGTTTGGAAACCACCACCACCCACCGCCCGTTTGTTGATTCATTGGTGATCCTGAGTTGAGCATGGTGGTGTGGGTTAGGTAGGAACTGTTCATCCAGACCAAGGACGATTTAGGTTTGGGACCTGAACACTGTAATTCTGGGGGTCCTATAAGGAAAAAATGTAATATATATTAGTTTAGCAAATTTTACATTAACAGGACTGAGTGCATTTCCTTGGAAGGAGTCCTAAACTTAATCTTCTTTGGAATAAAGCCACTTCTGTCCCCAGAGCAAGTCACACATAAATGCGCCTCTTCTCCCCAATCACCAAGTGGTGCTGGGATTGTGCAGATTGAGGCCACTGGCCTGTCCTGCAAGTGGGACTTGAAGGCCACAGTATTAGGAGCCTTTTGGGGAATGAAGAAGGGATGGGGCTGGAAGCAAAGTGAATTGAGGTTAAGGGGAAACGACCAGAAGGTAGTTCTGGAGCTACAGGAGACCCGGGTCAACTTGAAATAGGAAGTAAGGAAAGAATGCGGAGATGTAACCAGAATGGAATACAGTTTGTGGAGAGAAAATAATTGGTTTTCTGGTCTTCAAAAGCAGGCTTGAAAAATGCTTTCCTGCAGCTACCTACTTGTGTCCACAGATTTTCTCTGAGACATTAAGGTAGGATTTTGCAAACTAATTGACCGTTTCATGTATAGGGAATATGTAGTATCTGTATCTGAGGTGATTGATGGGTTGGATAGGCCATTGAAAATTCAATTCAGGCTCTAATTATGTCATCTCGGATGTGATAAACCATCCCCTCAAGGTAACTCCTTTTAAAAAATAAGAACTTTTTTGCTCAATGTGCCTATTCTATTAAAGAATTTTTTTTGTCATCTTAATTTATAGAATATGTTTATTGTAAAGGATTTGGCAAGGGTCAGTGGAAAACTGTTTCTCGCGTTTTACCTAAGTTGATCTTTGTACATTAAATTCTTAACGTTATTGAGGAGACTTAGTCCCTATTTCATTAATATCATAGGCCTAAAATATAGCTTTTGGAAAGAATTAGAATTCTGGTAACCCTCTGGGCTTGTGTGGGTTTTCTTCTGGGCAGGTAAGTAGACTGCTCTACCGCACCTGAGTGAAGGGACGTTCTGATTCCACCACTCTGACCTTGAAGCTCGCATCTCTTGTCTTCTGGTCCTCTGAAGTATAAAACTAGTCATGTTGGTGTTACTATCAAGTGGGTTTTCAGCCTTCATTCTTCTAACTTGTTTTCTGTTTCCTTTATAATTTAAATCGTACCTAATAATGTTGCCTGCCTGTCATGTCTGATGTTTTGTATGCTGCCAGCGTCACCTGGAGGATGGTGTTGGTAAGGCTTAAAGAAATCACGCATGTTGGAAACAAAGGTGTTGGCTTACATCAGTTGAGAACTGCAGTTCCCTGCCTCACCCCAAAATTTGAAGAGGCAAGAAATGTTTTTGAAGTGATGTAAAAGCGTTTCTTCCAGCACTCCCCCGTCTCATACCTTGCCACTTACTTGGAGTGGAATACTAGAAAAACATTGTGAAAGCTTCTGGACCCAAGTCCTTTCTAGACCAGGCTTGGAATGACCTTATTCAATTCATAACCTCTATAAAATGAGTACTGTACCATCTTGTGAGAACTGTGAGATAAACCCACAAAGCAGGATAAAAATATTAGTGCATAAGGCTAAGTGATTTAAGGAAAGAGGGTAAATAGCCAGATAGATCTCTAGTGACTGTTCATGGATAGATATGATTCAGTCATGTCACTTAACTGCCCTTAGTCATCTTTTATATTAAAACATAGATGGCAATCATGACATTATAAAATGTCAAAATTATTGGGGATGGCATGGTGTGTTTTAACATAGATACATGGTCGATTACAAAGTTGACAAAGGATGGGAAGAAATAGGTCTGAAGGACTTGAAGGGTAGCTGTAGATACATGCAGGCAACTAAGCTGCAGCTTAAGGAAACAGGTGGGAGGGGAAGAGGCCCAGCCAGTGGCCAAAGGCTGTTATTCCAACAGCTGTGAGATGTGGGGAAGTGAGCAGGTGGTGTGTAAAAGGAGAGCACGGCTGAGTGGCCTAGGGTGAGACCTGACCTGTGTTGCAGAGATTGAAACTAAGGATGATTTTGAGGTGTACCAGAACTGGTTAGTGTGACATCTGAAAGCCACACTGGTACTGCTGTTTGAAATTTGTGTAAACTAGCAAGCCATGTTTCCCATGTGAGTGTCACTTCGTCACGTATCGGCTGAGGATGGAAGAAGGCTCTGCAGTATTCCCAGTTAAAAGGCACTTCAGATGGTGAACAGTTTACGTAGCTCTGCTGCACTGACGTGGGGGTTGTGGTCCCTCTCTGGATTTGGGGTTCCTGAATTATCCCCAGAGGAGCTCCCACGGTCAAGGACCCCACTACTTCCTTAAAGAAACCAAAAATGTATTTTCTCATCGTTGTCTGGAATTTAATATCAGTGGTAGACTGTAGTGTCACACTTTCCCAAAAAAATGGTTTGGGAGGGGATACTTTCATCCCTCAAGCTCACTTTTCTTTCTTTCTTTCTTTCTTTTTTTAATATATACAGGGTTCTGCCAAAGAAGCTCAAAGATGTTATGATGTAGTTATGTTTACGTAATTGTTCATGAAGATTGTTTTTTTTTTTTTCTATTATAAGCTCTCATATCAAAAGCAAGCTTGTTGGTAGTGTGTGGGGGTGGGTAGCTGTAAAGTTTGGGGTCGTGCTGTGCTGTGTGTGTAGCTGTGAAGGATGCGGGCGCTGTTCAGGAGTATCATCAACCCCACCTTGGGCAGTGTGGCCTGGCAGCTCAGGGGTGGCGATTTTTTTGTTTGCTCTGTGTTACTTTCGAGGTTGAATGTTTCCCAGATTGAGAACTTTAAGTTTTCCCAAATAGTCCCTGAGCTATTTTTGGTAGCAGGCCTATTTTTACTCACAAACACATAGTTTATTGCCTTGTGAGTTAGTGGGAGGAGGCCCTTAGGGATTTTTGAGTAAGCCAGTAGTGTCATAGGAAGATAAATGAATTCGTAGCGGACAAGGTTGTTCGTGACATTCAGAAATGCTGTGTAGTCCAGAGCACAGAAAACGGGTAAAGGGAGTTGGTACAGCCAAAGGCTGTGTGGTGAGGATGTATGGGAGCAGAATTGCTGTCTGGGAGTCCAGTCCTCAAAGGAGATGAGAGGAGAGCCTTTCTAAATGGGAAGGGTCCATCAGTTTAAAGTTCTCAGGAAGCGTGTAAGTAGGATTACGTGGGGTGGAGAGGTGAGCAGGAGAACAAGACAGCAGAGAGGCTATGAGCAGAGGTGGCAGAGCACCTTGGGGCTGCTGTAGCCACATGAAGACTTAGTGTCTGGGGTGGCCGCAATGGGCGCAGCTGGTCTGTGACAGGAACGAGAGTGTTGAAACTGGGGTTGGAGTAGAGAAAAGGTTGAGAACCTTTGTCTGGGTCTCTTCTATCTCAAGAATTCCGTGCCTAGTCTTTGTTCCTGATTAGAAATCATTTGGAAACTGGTGATCGTAGAGATGCAATAAATCACTCCGTAGACTCTGCAAATGGCCATCCTGCTGGTTTAGTCTCAGGGTGGTTGGGACCCGTAGTTCCTGCTTTCCTTTCCCTACACCTTGCCTCCTGATGTCCCCCCCTCGTAGTGGCTGACCAGACTTAAAGTCTCCTGGCCTCCCGTATTTTGGAATCTGAAGTGTTGGGAACGCGTGCTAACTAACGTTAGCGAAGGCTATTTGCAATAAGTATCACCGGCCGAGACTGGCTGTAAATCTTGTTTTAATAGGATTTCACTTCAGTCTGTGATTTTCCAATCTGGGGAAAACTCCCAATTTTCCTTAGTTATCCCATCAAGTAATAAAACTGTCTTCCTCCCATGAGTTTCCTTTAGTTAACCGAGTTGTAATCCAGGAGTATTAAAACACTATATTTAAACGTATCCAGTTATTTCCTAGTTCGGCCCTGGCCGGAGTTCTGAGAACAATGCTTGTTTAGCTGTTAGTCACACTCAGCTGATGCCACTTAGTGATTCATTCAGACTGGCAGGCGACCAAGAGATCGTTACATAAACACTGACACTCCTAGCCCATGATTTTCTTGTGAAGGTGTTGTAAATACTGCCCAGTAGCCTTTTTTGGGCAGTTTATTCCTGATGGAGAAGGGATCCGCGGATTCCTGAAACCCACAGGTACACCCACCTTTATGTTCATATTCACTGGTAGCCACCTCAGGCCTTACCACACCTGCTATCGTTGCTCAGGAAAAAGGGAATCCTAGAATTTTAGAGCTGAAGAAGTTCTTGGGAAGTGTTTGAGCTGGTTCGCCTTATTTGACTTTTGATGCCCAGAAAAGTTGTGTTCTGTTGAAGGTCACACAACTAGCTCAGGCTAAACTCCAGATGTCTTAGGATTTTTTTGTGTAATGATACCGCCCCTCGTACAATGTGTGATGTATAAATATTTCAGATATGCACTCAATTTTAATGATATACCCTGGGGACATACTTCCAGTTGTCTTTGCAGTAGTTCAACAAAAGCAGCGTTATTGGTCACATGATAAAGTATATAGTGGCTCCTTACTGATGTCATTTGTATTTTAATATCAAATGGCCTTAGTTGGATTTACTTGCTGGAAGATCTGAGGAGCTTTCCAAATTATGTTCTTGCCTCATGTTTTGTTTTATAGAATATTGCCCTAGAAAAGTGTCATGCTAAAGGATTCAAGGATTCTGAGATTTGTCATAGTATTTGAGATGGAATTTTGGTTTATAAGGGTTGCTTCCTTGAAAGGCCAAATTATCAGAAAAATATCTACAAAGTCTGTCTATACTTTTAGTAAACAAATGTGAACGAGTGTTTAAAGGCACTCCCTGGAGGAGAAAACTAGTGGGGTTACAGGTCTTGAAGGGAGCAGAGACTGGATTAGTAGGAGGAGATGGCCCCAGATTCCTGTCTGTGTGGGGAGGAATGAGGACCCCTGCCTGCGGGCAGCCTTGAGCAATGTCAGGGGCAGCTTGTAGAGGAAGACCACACTGAAGAAGGAAGTGGGGTTGGGTTGATTGACTAGGCAGAGAGGGAGAGACCATCCCTGTCTAAGGATTTGCAGCAGAAGAGTAGGGGTACTGGGTGGGGACAGGGAAATGGGGAAATTAGAAGAGGCAGCTGGTATTCTTACTTGTCTGAAATTTGTTGAGGAGGGAAGTGGTGATAGACAATTGCATGGTTCACTTTTTAAGAACTTGGCACAGGTTTTCATATTTTACACATATAAATTACATTTGTTGCTTATGTTCTTGAAGTACTAATTTTTCAAATAAATCTATCATCCTTTTTAATTCATTTTTTTAAACTTCTGATTCTCCACTGCTGAGTCTTCTCAATCCATGATAAGCATGTCTGTTTTAATATGTTAACAAGTTTCTCCATCAAACCTGGCTTCGCCTTCCATTGAAGCAAGCTCTGTCCTTCCAGTTTAAGTAATGCCTTTTTTTGTTGAGTTTTGTGGTTTTCTAAGTGCTCTCCTTTTTTCTCTATTTTTAAAATTAAAGACCTTTCCCAGTAGGTCATATTGTTTAGGAATCCCCCCACTTTATAGAAGATACAGGCCAATTTAGTGTGTTAGTGGCTTTGCTGGGGCCCAGACCAAGGTTTTCTGATTCTCAGTCTGTATTAGTTTCCAAGGACTACCAAACAAAGCCACCACAAACTGGATGGCTTACAACAAGAGAAATGTATTTTATCGCAGCTTGGAAGGCTAGAGTCCGAGGTCAAGGTGTCGGCAGGGCTGTGCTCCTTCTGAAGGCTCTGGGGAAGATCCTCCCTTGCCCCTCCTCGTTCCGGTGGCTTCAAGTGATCCTTGGAATTCCCTGGCCTTTGTAGACACATCACTCCAATCTCTGCCTCCATCATCACGTAGCGATGGCTTTCGTCTCCAGATCTCCCTTTTCTTATAAGGACACCAGTCATTGGATTTAGGAACCACCTTAATGTAGTATGACCTCATCTTGCCTTGACGACACCTGCAAAGACCCTGTTTCCAAATGAGGTCACATTCACGGGTACCAGGGGTTAGGGCTTCAACATAACTTTTTGGTGGCACAGTTCAACAGCACAGCAAAGTCCAGTGCTCCTTCTACTGATGACACAGCTGGCTTGCTTGCAGTTGGCATCATGAAGAATGTGAAATTTAACGTTTCCACTTAAAATAATTGGCGCTTCCCTCCTTGATGGGCAGTAAGGGTTTCCTTTCAGGTAGGTTGGAGTAAAGCTTGCTGAGTAGCTATGCTTCCTTTCAGCAGAGGCTGGGGACACTTTACTGCCACTAATGCATCCG
The DNA here is from genome assembly GCF_030028045.1 of Hippopotamus amphibius kiboko. Taxonomy (NCBI): domain Eukaryota; kingdom Metazoa; phylum Chordata; class Mammalia; order Artiodactyla; family Hippopotamidae; genus Hippopotamus; species Hippopotamus amphibius. The sequence continues at coordinate 3,094,505 of NC_080193.1, read as the reverse complement.
TTTTGGGTTGGGGGAAGGGGGATGTGCTGGTGGGGTTCCACGTGTAACCAGACAGGGCGAAACTCTGGCCACTAGATCTGTGTAGTGTTTGAGCTCATCTGGGAAGCTCTTATTTGTTAACAAGAGTGGAAAGCTGGAAACAGAGTATGGAACAGACTTCCAGTCTGTGATAATCTTTGAACATTTGACAAAGGAATTGTATGATTTTACTGTGAGAATATCTTAGGCAGAATAGCCACACCTCAGGGCTTAGTTCTCACCACCTCGTTGTGTATCAGCCCCTCACAACCTTCCACCAGCGTCAGTCCCCACACCTCTGCGAGGTCGAAGGCAGCATCTTAAAAGGCCTGAATGATGCATTTCTTAAGAGTGCTTATGACGAATATTTTGAGTTAGTATCTATCTCTTCCGTTAGACTGCAACCTCCCTTCAGATACGAACCTTGTCCAGTTGGCTCTTGTCCAGTGGCTTGTCTGTAATCCTGTTTTTGAGGAGGGTAGTTGACTGGGTTGAAGGGAAGATCTCTCTCCAAGGTTTTCAGACTTGGGTCTCAGTGTTTATCTTTTGGGGATGTTGCAGGTGACCGAGCTCAACGAACCTCTCTCCAATGAAGACCGAAACCTCCTCTCCGTGGCCTACAAGAACGTGGTCGGTGCCCGGCGGTCTTCCTGGAGGGTCATCAGCAGCATCGAGCAGAAAACCATGGCGGATGGGAATGAGAAGAAGCTGGAGAAGGTTAAGGCTTACCGGGAGAAGATCGAGAAGGAGCTGGAAACCGTGTGCAACGACGTGCTGGCCCTGCTGGACAAGTTCCTCATCAAGAACTGCAATGACTTCCAGTACGAGAGCAAGGTCTTCTACCTGAAGATGAAGGGCGACTACTACCGCTACCTGGCAGAGGTGGCTTCCGGCGAGAAGAAAAACAGTGTGGTCGAAGCTTCAGAGGCGGCCTACAAGGAAGCCTTTGAAATCAGCAAGGAGCACATGCAGCCAACACACCCCATCCGGCTTGGTCTGGCCCTCAACTTCTCTGTGTTCTACTACGAGATCCAGAACGCGCCTGAGCAGGCCTGCCTCTTAGCCAAGCAAGCCTTCGACGACGCCATAGCCGAGCTGGACACACTAAACGAGGATTCCTACAAGGACTCCACGCTCATCATGCAGCTGCTGCGAGATAACCTCACCCTCTGGACGAGCGACCAGCAGGACGAGGAAGCCGGAGAAGGCAACTGAGCGCCTCGGCCCGCCCCCGCCCCCGCCCCGTCACCACCGGCCCATCCTCGCCAGTCACTAAGTATCTAGTGCTAAACCTATCTGTGTGGCAGCACAGCCCCTCAGATCTGCTCTCCGCCCCCGGGAAGCAGTTCCAGATTAATTCATGGGCATTGCTGGACTGATGGTTGCTGTGAGCCCACGGGAGCTCCCTTTGTGAATTGTGCAGACAGGTGCATTCTGAAGGAGGCATTTTCCTATGCCTGCCGATCTAGGTGAAGTGCAGGCAAAAGCCATGGCGAAGTTAGAAAGGAGAATTAGCCACACAGGCTACAGTTGGTATTTAAATGGTCCACTTAAAACCAGCTGCTAGTGTTTTGTTAAAGCAGTACATCTGTGCATGCAAAAGTGAATTCACCCCTCCCACCTCTTAGCTAATGGAAAACTGTTACGGGAAGCCGAGACGAGAGACCACTTGCTCCTTTCCATCAGCTTAGTAATAAACTTTAACGTGAGGTTTCAGTAGCGCCTTGTTTGCCTCTTTAAATTATGATGTGCACAAACCTTCTTTTCAATGCAATGCATCTAAAGTTTTGATACCTGTAACTTTTTTTTTTCCTTTTGGTTGCGATTGTTTAAGAATCATGGATTTATTTTTTGTAACTCTTTGGCTATCGTCCTTGTGTATCCTGACCGCGCCATGTGTGTCAGCCCATGTCAGTGAAGATGGGTAATTATGAAATACCAGACTTCTAAATTAAATGTTTTGGAATTCAGTGGGTAAATAAATGCTGCTTTGGGGATATTATCTCTACGTGTATGGTCTTCATTTTTTCCGCTCTTGAGGAGCTCTGTCACGGCTCACCACTTTGGATCCTGCTTTCATCTCTCAGACCCCGAAGCATTTCTGGAGCAGTGAGTCTTCATGCCCCCTGTTTCCATCACACGTTTTGCAATGTACACATAAGACTCACGAATTCTAAATAGGTTTATGTGAACCCGGCTAACAACCCCTCTGATCCCTCTTCCTGTTGCTGGTGCTTGTGGGGGAGGAGCCGAGCAGACCCCAGTGCCTGTTCCATGGCGCAGCCCCTCTGGAAGGTGGGTCTGTGTCCGACTCCGAGGATGTAGCTCCACCTGTCCTACCGGAACCTTGGTTGCTGTGTAACACTCAAAGTTGGTACATGTCCTCAGTTTTTCTTAATATTCTTTCTGCGCTAGATGGAATAAAATGTTAATTAGGGACCCAGCTTGGATCCCTGAAATAATCTTTAGTGATCATTAAGAAAACTTTTGAGTATTCTTTAAAATAGGGCAACAGACTCCTGAGTTTAGAAAGAGAATGCCCCGGGCTCTAGCGCATTCTGCATCTGTCTGCTCCCCAGGCTGCTGCGGCCCTGCGTCACCAGCTGCATCCTTCCTTCCCCAGGTTCTGTGGACTGCAGCCCCTTGCGATTTCTGTCACCTCCAGCGCGGTGCGCGGGACCGGCCGTGCTCCTCGAGTGGGTTGGTTCAGGTACACAGAGGCCCTGAACACCTGACTCTTGACTGAAGCTTGGCACTAGACTGGTGAAGGTGGCCACGCCCAGTCTCTGTCCTTGAACCTACATTGCGGTGGAGCAGGGACATTTAACCTATTTTCTCATCCCGAAGTAGAGCTGTGACCCACATGCTAATAAGTAGTCCTCAGGAGGCCTATTTCAGGTTGACCTGAGTGCTAGCAAAAATCGTTACTGAGTTTTGCTTCAATTAGGAGACCATGTGTTTTAAAGCTACGAGCTTTGCGTGGCTGAGGCACTTGGCTTTGATAAAAATACGTAGACATTGAAACATCTTACATTTGGAATGCCCTTCACAGAAAGAGCTTTAGAAAAAGCAGTCACGGTTTCATTTCACAACCATCTTGTGAAAAGTTTTGTCCCCACCTTACTGGGGCAGACACTGAGGTGCAGAGGTGGAGGACCTCTGGAATCAGCTGGTTCCACGGGCCGGCCTCTGCCCGTGACCCTCTAATTCAGAGTCCTGACTGCCCTCTGGTGGGATCCGGGCAGCCGACAACCTTTGACGCTCAGGTCCCTCATTTTTTAAGAGCAGGATTTGGAATATAAGATTTAATTCAACCCAAAGTACCATGTGCAAGGCATCCTCTTGGGTCTGGGAATGGGGTGTGGGGAAGTATGGACACGTCATTCCAATCAGCCCACCCCACAAGTGATAAGTGGGCTTCTTTGAGAGGACCCAAAAGTACATGTGGCATAAAGCTGAAGGCTTCTCTGTTGCATGGTCTCAAAGGCTTCCTTCCAGTTCTGCACACTCTGATGTTTTAAAACTTGTCCAGATCAAAGGAAAAAGACAAAAGCTTGTCAAGGTAAATTTATGAAACGAGATGGGGTCATCTCAGTGTTACTGCAAGGGCTGCAAGACAGGGATGAATGGTCTTCCCAGAGTTGCACTGCAATATTAGTGACAGGACCTACGCTCTCATTCAGATCCCCTAAATCTTCGCTTGTGGTTCTTTTCACTGGGCCACAGTCTTGGGGTTGAGAAGAAAAACTGGATGTGATACACATCCTATTCTGGGGACACTTTCAGTGCTTTTAATATTTTCACTTAGAGTTGAACGAATTATACTTGGTGCTAATGCTCAGATTTTCAGTAGCTCCTCAAACCCTGTTCAAAGGTCCATTTGTTTGAGTTGGAGGAAAGGGTAGGATTCTTGATAATGGAGCTATTGTTGGGTAAATACTTGGCCATCTTAAATCACTTGGGACTGGGGAGTTCAGGATGCCTCTTGGTTCTGTAAAATAGGCTGCATTCCGCTGTTGGGACCTACCATTTAGAGGCCGAGGGGGTCCTCAGTTCTCAGGAGCTCCCCCAACTATGGGGCAGGCACAGGCACCGAGTCACAGCTGGGTGGGACTGAGCAGATCATTTTCTGTTCAAAGAACAGCCATTAGGCTGATGGAAACGACCATTTCAAACACGCTCTGTGTTCTGGGCACTTTAAGTGCATGGTCTCTGAGTCTTTACAGCAACCCTGGAAGGAAGGAATGATACTATTGGAAGGTAGGAATGATATAAGTGCCCCGTGGCTTGTGGGATCTTAGTTCCCTGACCAGGGATCAAACCCACATCCCCTGCAGTGGAAGCAAAGATTCTTAACCACTGGACTGCCAAGGAAGTCCCGGAATGGTACTATTTTTAACAGATGAGGAAACAAGGTATCCGGTGGTATATGTGGTGGAGAAGAGAGAACTCTGAGATAAAATGGGGTCAGTCCCACCTCAAGGCTTTTCCCACCACACCATGGGTTTTTTGATCCCCACCTGGAGAAAAGGACTTCTAGAAAAGTCATAACAATAGCTAACCCCTCTGCCTCTCTGGTCTCTGTCCTTTCTTCTCCAGTCTCTCTGACATCCTACCCAAATCAAATCCTTCTTTCAGGGCCTAATGAAATGGCATCCTTTATGAAACCTCTAATCTGGTTGAAGCCTCCCGCCTGGTGGTTGTGGGTCAGTCTTTACATGATTATTCCTAGTCACCAGGTACCTCTCCCCTCCATCTGCACTGGACCATGGGCCCCTGTGTTGCCAAGCAAAGCAAGGGCTCCAAAAGGCTGAGGGAAGCTAAAGACAAAGGAATCCACTGTCAAGTTCATTTTCCCAAAGTACAGCTCCTGTGCTGTTCTGAAGGGCAGAGGCTGTACCAGGAGGGAGAGGCAAAGGACGTTTGCTGACAGCTTCTGTGGGTGACTCAGCAGTCACCTGTGAAGTGGGGCTTTACGTACATTTCCATTCAGAGCCAATATTCTTGTGAACTGGGCTGTAGCTCCAAGCAGGAGGCTCCTAAAGGAAAAGTGACTTTCACGTGGTCACGCAGCTGGGAAGGGGCTGAGCGTCTGTGTGGGACTCCAAGGCCCTTGTTCTTGTCATGAATGTGTCACCTTCAGGCAGAGGCTGGAAGCCTGACAGTCCAGGTCTCCCTTGATGGGACCTCCCTCCAGCCCACTTTTATGTTACCTTCTCCTTTACATTTGCCTCCTCAGCCAGATCAGCCTTTTTTTTTTTTTTTGGCTGCCCCGACCCCCACCCCCAGGCGTATCCAGTGAGGCGGACCTTGATGCTTTTCTTCCTCCTAATCCTCAGTGCTCCTTCTACCAGAAGGGAGGTACCTGTAGGGGTTACAGCTACAGGATGATGTCAGAGGTAGACCAGCATCGCCAGTTGAAATCTCTCCCCAGCTGGACCCACCTGTTCAGCCTGCTCTCACTTTGGCTCAAGTCTTTTTTTTTTTTCTGCACTGCACAGCACGTGGGATCTTAGTTCCCCAACCAGGGATCTAATCTATACCCCCTGCAGTGGAAGCGCAGATTCTTGACCGCTGGACCACCAGGGAAGTCCCTGGCTCAAGTCTTTACTCTTCCTTCTGGAATGGCTTTCTGCTCTTGGCCTATTCAAATCCTGTCTAGGAAATCCCACCTCCCACCAGCTACTGTGAGCTCCTCTCTGGCCTCCTGTACTGTGGGTTTGCACCACACAATGGCATTTATCACCATCTTGTCAACAAACACATTGAGCTCCTACTACGTGGTAGGCATTGGGCAGGGTGTTGGGGGTAGATACCTTGGTGAATTACCTGTCCTCGTGGGGCTAACGCTAGTATGGATTACAATAAAAATGTAAAATAATACAGTAACTAGAAAAGTGTCACTCAGGTTCTTCTCAGGGCCCAGCACACAGCTCACAGTAAGAATTTGTCGACTTCCTGAGTAAATGGCTGATCTGAGGCCAGAATTTTGAAAAAAGAAATGACCAAAAGGAATCCTTCATTTCCACACCCAAATCTACCAATGAGCTGTCTAAGAAACTGAGGGTCAGGAGGCCTTGAGCTTGGTTCTAACATCACCTATAAACTGGCGGTGTGACCTTGAGTATGTCCTGACCTCTCAGCAGCCTCTAAAAATGAGGCAGGTGCTTGGGGATGGTCTTTGGGTGCTTCTGCATTTTGGAGATTCTGTGATTCTGTGTTATTTTCAACTGCTCTGGGATGGTCTCCATCCTCTTCCTGGCCTTTTTCCTGCTCTCCCCCCTCCCTTTTCCTTCCGCTCTTCACATTTGTCCCTTCTGCATCCGCCCTCCACCCCCCCCTTCACTTTCCTGGCCACCCCCTAGCTCCACCAAGATGGTTTCCATGGCAATCATCTCCTGGAAGTGACATCACCCATCTCCTAGGCAACTGTTTCCAGGGCAGTGACATCATTTGATCACCATGGCAACCCTCCAGGAGGACAGTTCTGCAGTAAAATGGACAAATAGAATTCTTATGTATTTCTGGGGGCTTGGGGACAATGTAGGGAGACTATTAAAAGAAGAAAAAGATCTCAAGAACAAGAAGTAAAAGCTTTGGGCTTGTAGGGAAAAAATGGGAAGCCAGTGTGGGGGCTGGGAAAGAGCATAAGCTCTGGGGTGAAGCCCTTCTCCTTCTAATAACTAGGCCGACCATTTAATATGTCACCAAATTGAGACACTTGAGAGTGAATAAGGGCACCATTATTATTACACTGGGTGACAGTGAAAACTGGGCCTTCCCCTGAAAACCAGGGGATGTGTCTCTCGCCCAGGTCAGGCAGGTGCCTGGCCTCACTCGCTCACCTATGGCTCAGCCCATAAGCGTGCATTCTGCTTTTCTGTGTGTGGGCACCAGGGATGCCACAGTGAGCAAAACCGGCCCAACGCATCTCACAGTCGTGTGTGTGTGTGTGTGTGTGTGTGTGTGTGGTGGGGCCAAGGTAACCCCGCGGTCACCGGGTGAGTGCTGAGGTGCAGACTGAGTGCAGCACTCCGAAGGGACAGCATAGAGTGCGAGCGGTGTGTTCAACACAAGTGCCTGAAGCAGCCGGGGCAGGAGGGGCGTTAGTACGGGGTGGGGGGGTGGGATGGCATGGGGAGAAGTCTGTTTGGCAGAGGGCGCGTGCGGAGCACCAGGCGCCGAAAGGAGGCTGGCGGCAGATTGCAGGGCAGAAGGGAAACAAGGGTGGAGAGGTGGCAGGGACCAGGCTTCGCAGGGCATTGGAGGCCAGAGCGCTGGGCAGTCCCATGCACATGTTTGGAGCATCAGGAGAGATAATCCTGTTTGCATCTTCAAAATCTGTGTGGGGCAGAGTGGGGAGCAGTTTGCCCAGGAGGGAGATTGGGGGGTGGGGAGCTGGGTGGTGACAATGAGATGGACAGATGAGATGCTTATATTTGGGAGGTGGAGGTGACAGGATTTGCTGGAGGACTGGACAGGGATGAGGGTCAGGTAGGGGTGACCCTTGGATGGCACGAGGGCCTTGGGGCGCGGAGTGACTCTGCTACAGCAGGCAAGAGAAGAGCCCAGGGTGTGACATTTAAGGAGGCACACGGGGCAGGGGTCAGGGCAGCCCCTAAAAGGAGTGCCTCCTTAATGCCGCGACCTGGGAGAAGCAGGCTTTTGTTTGGTTTTAGGGGATGGGGGACCAAGTCTCTCGAGCAGTGATAATGACCATTTCTTGTTTTTATGATGTGGGCCTTCACTTCCACCAGCGCCCTAATTAAAGTGGGCAGAACAGGCTGGAGGGCTGAGGCCTGAGTGCTGACACACGCCAGCTGCTTCACTGTCCCCATGGGAGCCCAGGGCAGGAGCTCCTCACTGGCCCGTCTCACAGATGGGGAAACTGAGGCTCAGACAGGTTCCAGAATTTGCTGAAGGCCTCACTGTTTGCAGGTGGCTGCACCAGGCCTCAGACTCAGGCCTGCTGACCCCGGAGCCCACCCCCTGCCCCCCAGACCATGTTCCACAGCCTCCCCAGCTTTCTGGTGGAAGAAGGAAGGAAGGGAAGCCAAGCGCCTTCAGGACGGCCACCTTCTTCATCTTCACCGCCACCATCTGGGCCGAGAGGGTCTGAGAAGGGACAAGACCCCTCAGCTCCGCAGGGCTTCACCAGCAAAGCCCCTTTCTCTCCACCATAGGTGTTCTCCGTGGATCTTTAGGTCCCTTCCTGGGGCTGCTCTCCCAAGAAGGAGCAACCTCTGTGCCTCAGCTTTCGCCTCTGTAAAATGGGGATAATGACAGGAGGAGTTCCCACCCCACTGGTTTGTGCTGAGGCTGAATGAGGTGGGTAAAGTGCTTGGCAGGGTGCTCCAGCGCAGGCTGGATCGGTGGATGTCAGCGGTTGCTGGGATTAGGGCGGGAGGGCGGGTGTGCGAGTGACACACTCCTGTGGGGCGGAGGTGGGAGCGGCGGGGGCGGGGACACGAGGACCGAGGGAGAAGCCTCCTCAGCAGCTGGCTCCCGGGGAGACAGCATGCTCTGCACCCCTCCTTCCAATCCTACGCCTGTGTACAGGGGGAGGAGGAGGAGGAACCTGGCCTCCCTTGGGAAAATGGGATCTTAGAAGAAAGTCTGGAAACAAGCAGGTTGCACCCACAAGGCCAAAGCCTGGGGGCAGGGGTGGTGCAAGGGAGTAAGAAGACTGCACCTGGGCCCTCTGCCCCATGCACCTCCCAGCCTGCCCCCCCAGCCCTGCCATTAAACAGCCTTGGTTTTGCTTTAGCCTCCATCTACAGCACCCTAAAGGCACAGGCTACCTTGAGCTTAAAAAGGAGTGACTTAACATGAGGACTGGGCCCTGTGATCCCGGCATACACATATGCACAAGGAGACACAGACACACCCATCCACTCTTGCTTCCTCTGTGTATCAGTCAGGGTTCAACCAGAGAAATGGTACCAACAGGAGATGCATGTTAAGAGGTTTATTGCAAGGAGTTGACTTACTTGAGTGTGGGGCTGGCGAGGCAAGTTTGAAATCGTGGGGTTCAGGCTGGAACTCGTGCCAAGGGTGGAAGCTGCCGTCCACAGGCAGAACTTCTTCCTCAGGGAAGCCTCAGCTCTGTTCTTAAGGGCTTCCACCTTGACTGACTCAGGCCCACCCAGATTATCCAGGATAATCTCCCTTAAAATCAGTTGATTGAATTGCAGCTACCTTCATCCCGATACCAAGATGAGTGTTTGATTGCATAATTGGGGACTGTAACCTGGCCACGCTGATACCTTAAACAAGACCCTCACACTCGGGTGGTAGCTAGGTATGGTCTTGGAGGCCTGAGGGAAGCTGCTTTACGTTTAGTAATGTGATTCCTTACTGAGCACTTACCATGTGTCAGGCACTGTGCCAAGGATTCCCTGCAGTGTATCCTTTAATCCTCAGACGCCCTCCTTGTCCCTGGCTCTGCAGGTAAGGAAACAGCCTCAGAGAGGCGAGGAGACCCCTTGGGTCACACGGCTGGGATGGCAGGTGTCCGGCCGCTCCCAGTCGGCCTGTCCTCTCCCGCCCCGTCTCTTCTCCTGGGGCAGAAGTCACAGTTGCACTCGCCGCGCGCCGTGAGCGCGGTCCCGCCGCTCTGGGCTTCGGCTCTGCTGGGCGAGGCGGCCGCGTCCTTCCCGGCCTTTCCCGGCTTAGCGCGAAGCGGGGGCCGTCCCTCTCCCGGGCCTTCGCTGCCACCTAGGGGCGCGCCGGTGGCCGCCACGCTCCAGGCAGGCCCCGCGAAGGCCGGGGGGCGCGCGCGGGCGAGCCGCGGGAGGCCCGCGTGATCGGGGAGGGGGCAGGCGGGGGCGAGGGCCGAGTCCGGGCCGGGGACAGAGACAACGCACCTCCCGCCGGCTCTCGTCCCCACCTGCGCGCGCAGGCCTCCCGGGCCCCCGAAGAGCCTTCCGGGATTTCCGGGGCCCCGCGGGCGTGGAGGTTTCCACCCGGGCGGAGCTCTGCGCCGGTCCGGCCCCCGAAGGGTCCCGCCGTCCGCGGCCGCAGCCGGCAGGCCCAAGCTGCCGGGGTCGGTGCGCGTCTAAGGAAGCCGGCAACTTCCCTCCCGCCTCACGTCGCGGGACAGGCCTGCGGCGGGGCTCACGCTCCCGAGAGGACCCAGCCGCTCCGCGGCGGAGGCCAGGGAGGCCCAGGGGCCCAGCGAAGGCCCCGCCCCTCCAGCTCCAGCCGTAGCCACGCCTCCAGCCCCACCCACCACAACTCCGCCCCACTCGCCCGGCCCACCACAGCCCTTACCCCGCCTCACCCATCGTCCCGCCCACCGCAAACCCCGCCCACTCGCCCCGCCCACCACAGCCCCTGACCTCCCCACCCGCCCCTCGGCCCCGCCCCTCAGTCCAGGGCGCGGCCACCAGGTGACGCCGTGGGTTACTTAAGGGCTCCGGCGCGGCTCTTGAAAACGTCGCGGCCGCCAGCTGGGCGCCTTTTGGTTCGGGAACCCGCTCGCGGTGGGTGAGTTCGCGTGAAGTGAGCGGGAGGCAGAGGCCGAGGCTGAGAGCCAACGGCAACACCCGCAGCCGCCAACCTGTCAGTCAATCTAGTTAGCCGCCCAGTCGCTCGCTCGGCGCGTCAGTCCCCCTCAGCCGGCCTGTCGGCCCCCCTCAGCCAGCCCGTCAGTCAGTCTGTCAGTCCCGTCGGCCAGCCCGTCAGTCAATCCCGTCAGCCTGTCAGTCCCGTCAGTAATCCTGTCGGTCAGCTTGTCAACCTGTCAGTCCAGTCAGCCTGTCAGTCCCGTCAGTCAGCCAGACAGTCAGCCGGTCGGTAGGTCAGTAGGTCAAGTCACAAGGCCAATGGCCCCTGGGGCCTCTCGGGCCACCTCGGGGCTCTGTGGCCGCGTCGAGGCCGGGGGTCCGTGGGGCGGGAGGAGCGGCGGCGGCCCCGGGGCTAGGGGTGCGGGTACCCACCTGGCTTCGGTGGCTTCCCTGGGGCGACGGAGAGACGCGGGGCCGGGGGCGGGGCCGGGGCGGGGCCGGGGCGGGGCGGGCACGGGGGCGGGGAAGGGGCGGGGCCGGGGCGGGGGAGGAAGGCCACCGCAGCACTGCCCGCGGGGTTTCCGAGACCTTGGCAGGGAGGAGCCTCTGCTGACGCAGGGAGGGGGCGGGGGAGTGGGCTCAGCCTCGGCCCCGCTCCGGACACGGCGGCTCTCCCCTCCTGCTCCGGCCCGTCCCCTTTCTTCCAAGCTGGGGACCCCGCTCCCGTCAGGCGTCGGCCCGTGGTCCACGAGGTGGAGCCGCACTTCCGGGAGCCGGAGGAGGGCGGGGCCGGCAGGACACCCCAAGTGGGGGCTGGGAGGTGCCAGGGGGAACAGGCTGTGCGTCCAGCTGATATTTGTGGGCGGTCTACACGTGCAGCCTGGAGCTAGGCGGTGAGAGACTCGAGCGAACAGTACAGATGCTGCCCTGTTCCGGGGGTGCAGAGTATAGAGTGATCGGAAGAGCGGTCAGAGAAGACAAAAAAGGAAACAAGTTGACTGTGGTCAAAATCGTGCTGTAAGAGTCGCAAAGAGGATGCCGAGATAGAAAATAAAGCAAAGCAGTTGGGAAGGCTCCCTGGGCAGGCGACTCTTAACCTAAGACTCGAAGGAGACGGAACCAACCATGGAGTGGAGAGAGTGTTCCAGATGGAGGGAATTCATCCATTCACTCTCATTCCTAGGTTACAATGTGCCAAGTACTGTTCTCGTTGCTAGAAGAACAGAGATGGACAATAGAAGGGAAATTCTTTTTCTCATGGAGCTTATATTCTAGTGGAAGGAGACAGGAGACAGACAACTTCAGGGAGTGATGAATGCTATAAAGAAAATAGAAACAAATTTATGGGTTAGAAAATGACTAAGGATGAGAGCAGTATGAGAGCCATAGCAGAAAGGGTCGTGAGGGAAGGCCACTCAGAGACCCAAATGATGAGAAGGAGTCAGCCATGCAAAGAGGATGAAGAACGTTCCAGACAGAGGGAAGTGGGAATGAGTTTGGCATGTTTGCAGCATATGTCTGGTGGGAGAGGTGCAGGGAGCAGGTAATGAAGGGTGTGGCAAAGCAAGGAGAGGAGTTTGGATCTTATTAGAAGGCACTGGGAAGCTGATGGAGAGATGTGGGCAGTCTGAGGGATGTGAGAGGTCTGATACCTTTGTGCTCCTCGTGGGCGTGGAGTGAACGGGTGGGAGGGTAGGACTGGACTCAGTTTGGAGGCTAGTGTAGTCATCCAGGCAAAGCGATGTTGGCTGCGATGTGGGTGTTGTAGTGTAGATGGAGGCAAGTAATCAGATATGTTTATGGGCTGAACGGATAGGACCTGATGACTGCTTGGATGTGGGGCAGGACTGAAGGAAAAGGATAACTCTTCGGATTTTAATTCCAGCAACTGGTGCATGGTGATGTCATTGAGTTGAGTGGGTTGTGGAGATAGGTTTTGGGGTGGAAAATGAGAATGCAGTTTTGGAGAACTTACAGAGATTTCTGTTAGGCAAGTGGAGAGGCTGAGAGGGCAGCTAGCTCTCTGAGCCTGGAGCTTAGGGGAGAGGATTGGTCTACAGTTACCATTGGCTTGGGACACAAGACAGTGCTGATGAGGCTAGCAGGAACAGTGCTGCTTAAGGCTCTAGAGGTGAACTGTCCAGCACAGTAGCCCCTAGCTATGTGTGGCTGTTGGGCAGTTAACATAAAAGGCTTGTCTGGGGACTTCCCTGGTGGTCCACTGGTTAAGACTTTGCTTTCCAGTGCAGGGGATGCAGGTTCAATCCCTGGTTGTGGAGCAATCCTGCATGCCTTGGGGCCAAAAACAAAACAAAACAACCCCCCCAAAAAAACCCAACCATAAAACAGAAGCAGTATTCTAACAAATTCAATAAAGATTTTAAAAATGGTCCACATCATAAAAAAATGCTTGTTTGAATTGAGGTGTCCTGCAAGTGTAAAATACACAGCAGATTTTGAAGATTTAGCATGGGAAAAAGAACATAGACTATCTCATTAATAATTTTTTATATTGATTACATGTTGAAGTGCTACTATTTTGGATATATTGAGTTATATAAAATATATTATTAAGCTAAATTTCACCTGTTTCTTTTTACCTTTTAAAATGTGGCTATTAGAAAATTACACATTACATTGTGGCTTGCATTGTATTTCTGTTGGGCAGTGCTGCACTAGAGGTTTGGGCTGGTGGGATGTTGTTGGATGTGGGCAGTCAGGGCACCAGGGGGCAGTGGTGGTTAGGAAATTGCAGGGCACCTCTGCTGAGGGCAGCCCTACATTACATCCAGAGTGGAGGTTGTTGGTGTGGCTCTCCCTTGCTCCCCTTCCTAGCACCTTGTCAGAGCAGAATTGCAGCGCACCTTTTGGGCTTCCCAACTCCTTGGCTGTCTCAGTTGGAGTTGAGGAAGAGGCAGGAGGGATCCTAGCAAGCTCAGGAAGATACTGATACCTCAGATGTTGACTTCTCATCCCCTTTGTATCACTCCTGGCTGACATCACTTGGCAGGGGAACACTTCCACTCCTTGAGTTGAGCAGGGTATGCCACCAACAGTTGTGTAGTCAAGGCAACCAAGGCCATAAAAACTCACAGCGATTAATTTATATGAAATAGATGTGGCTGAAAGCCATTTTCATCCTTTAGCATTCTAACTACCTTCTTCAAACTGCCTGTAGCATTTCTAATTGGCAGGAAAACTGCCGTTGGGGAAAAAGAGAAGTGAGGTGATTGGGATTGAGACTGAATTCACTTCAGTTAGTTGGGCATGACTTTTGTGAGTACCACTGTGTGCCAGACACTGGGCTGGGTGCTCTGGGTTGTTCATTGTGCTGTTTTCAAGGAATATATGTCCAAATACCTTAACACAGGGACAAATGCATAGAGGCATAAATAGAGACCCATGAGAACTAGAGGAAGAATTAATGCTGGTACGTGTGTGTGTGTGTGTGTGTGTGTGTGTGTGTGTGTGTGTAAAATTTTGAACTCAAAGAAGGTACCAGGCAGGTAGCATCAGAGCAGAGGGCAGGATTTGGCTGTGCCATGGAGGGGTGGAGAGAGGGTTTTCCAGGCACATGGGACGTCAGGAAAAGACATGATTCAGGGAAGGGTAGAAAGAATTGTTTGGCTAGAATGTTGGGCATGTGGAGCAGAGTACTGCGAAGAGAAAGCTGGTGCCAGATCTTGACTTCCAGGTTCAGGAGATTTGGCTTTAGATTGTAGGCAATTGGGAACAATTGAGGCGGGACTGCTTAGAAAGGAGAAACCATTAGAAAGAAGAAACCACTTGCCTGGAGGAGGTTTTGGTGTTCAGAGGGCAGGACAAGGTAGGGAGTGAAAAAGGAGCTTGTATAGGGAAAGGAGGGAGATAAAGAGCTCTTCTGGGACTAGTCAGCCTGCAAATAAAGCCGGGTCATGTTGTGGTTAAAAGCATTCATTTGGGAATGGGAAGACCTGAACTTGAACCCTAGTCTTGTAATTTTTTTTTTCCATGCCGCATGGCTTGAGGGAATCTTAGTTCCCTGACCAAGGATCGAACTGGGCCCCCTGCAGTGGAAGCATGGGCTTAACCACTGGACCGCCAGGGAATTCCTGTAATTTTTTTTTGGTAATAGCTTTATTGAGACCTAATTTACATACCATACAATTCACTCATTTAAAGTGTACATTTTGATAGTGTTTAATGTATTCACAGTTGTACAACCATAACCAGTCACTTTTTCTTTTTAAAAAATTGAGATATAATTCATATACATGCCATAAAATTGACCATTTTGAAATACACATTTCATTGGTTTTTAGTATATTCACAAAATTGTGCAAATATCACACTGATTCCAGAACATTTTCATCACTCCAGAAAGAAACCTGTTAGCAGTCACTCCCCATTCTCCCCTCCCCCCAATCCCAGACAACCACTAAGCTGCTTTCTGTCTCTATGGATTTGCCTGTGCTGGACATCTCACACACATGGAATCATACAATATGTGGCCTTTTGTATCTGGCTTCTCTCACACTGAATAATGTTTCCAAGTTGTATCCGTGTTGTAGTACCTATCAATAATTCATTCTTTTTTATGGTTGAATAACATTCCATTGAGTAGACTATATTTTGTTTCTCCATTCACCACTTGATGGACATTTGGGTTGTTTCCACTCTTTGGCTATTATGAGTAATGCTGCTCTGAACATTTGTGTTCAAGTATTTGTGTGAATATGTATTTTAATTGCTTTTGGGCATATATTTAAGGGTAGAATTTCTAGATCATACTCTATATTTAACTTTTTGAGGAACTGCCCAACTGTTATCCAAAGAGGCTGCACCATTTTACATTCCCACCAGTAATGTATGAGGGTTCTGACTTCTCCACATCCTCACCAACGCTTGTTACTTTCATTTAAAAAAAGCCATCCTAGTGAATGTGGATTGGTATCTCATTGTGGTTTTAACCTGCATTTCCCTAATGACTAATGACATTGAACATCATTTCATATGTTTGTTGGCCATTCCCATATCTTTGGAAAAATTTCCATAAGCCCTTTGTCCATTTTTAAATTGAGTTTTTAATTGTGAGTTTTTAAAATGCTCTTATCAGATAAGTGACTTGCAAATAGTTTCTCCCATTCTGTGGGTTGTCTTTGTACTTTCTTGATGGTGTCCTTTGAAGTACAAATGATTTAAAAAAATTTTGATGAAGTCCAATTTATCTATTTTTTCTTTGGTTGCTTGTGTTTTAGGTATCATATCTAAGAAACCATAATATGATGAAGATATCTATGTTTTCTTCTAAGGATTTTGTAGTTTTAGCTTTTACAGTTAGGTTTTAAAATTAATTAATTATTAATTAATTAATTAATTTATTGGCTGTGTGGGTCTTCGTTGCTGCTGTGTGGGCTTTCTCTAGTTGAGGTGAGTGGGTCTACTCTTTGTTGTGGTGTGTGGGCTCCTCATTGCCGTGGCTTCTTTTGTTGCGGAGCATGGTCTTTAGGCACGTGGGCTTCAGTAGTTGCAGCACACGGGCTCAATAGTTGTGGCGCATGGCCTTAGTTTCTCCATGGCATGTGGGATCTTCCTGGAGCAGGGATCAAGCCTGTGTCCCTTGCATTGGCAGGCGGATTCTTAACCACTGCTCCACCTAGGAAGTCCTGTTTCCATGTTTTGACTATTATGAATAGTGCTGCTAAGCACATTCATGTACAAATTTTTGTGTGGACATATGTTTTCAACTCTTTGGGGTATATACCTAGCAGTGGAATTGCTGAATCATATGGTAACTCTATTTTTAACTTTTTGAGGAAACACCACCCTGTTTTTCACATCAGCTGCACCTTTGGAATCCCACCAACAGTGTATGTGGGTTCTGATTTCTCCACATTCTTGCCAATGCTTGCTATTTTTTGTTATTTATTTGGATTATAGCCATCCTAGTGGGTGTGAAGTGGTGTCTCGTGGTTTTGATTTGTATTTCCCTGATGACGAGTGATGCTGAACTTCTTTTCATGTGCTTGTTGTCATCTTTTTTTGAGCTGAATCAAGCCCTGTTTGGATAGAATCAACCCCTGATGGATAGAACTGTATCATCCAGAGGAGTTTCTTAGACATGCCTGTGGCACAGTCTGAGATTCTTTTGATCTAAGCCTGGTGAATTCTCCTCCAGGCCCTATAAGAAAACCTTGCCCTGTGGGAGTTCCCAAAAGGGCTCTGGGAAATAGCTAGACTTAGATGTTTAAGTGCCTTTTCTGCCTCATGCTTCTTGGTGACCCCTTCTCTACCTGGCCGCATCCCAACCCTTGCCTCAGGCTTTTGGCTTTTTCTGCTGGCTGTGCCATTCCCCAGGGGTAACAACTGTGTCTCTGGGAACTCTTCTCCTCTGCCTTGACAGGTTCCTTATTGTTTATTTATCTGGAGCTTACCTGCTGTAGCCTCTGTCCACTTTGGCCTCTGAGTTCTTCTGTCCATAGCCTACTCATTGCCAGTGATCTAGATTTCTTGGCCTCCAAGGTTTCCTAGACTCTCCCTCTTAGCCCTGGGTAGATCGGGTGGTGGGAAGGTTTCTGGAGGATGCTGGCTGTGGAGAATGAGAAGGTTGCCATCCCAGTCCTCATGGTAGGAGCCCATGACAGTGATGACATTCTACATGTCATTTGTAGGGTACCAACTCCTGGTGTGTTTTGGGCTCAGGGGTTCCCTTATTTCCACAAGATGAATCTCACTTTCTCTGATCTCTCTTTCACTGACTCATTCCCAACATATATTTATTGAGTGTTGTCTCTGCAAGGCGCCGTGCTAGGCCCTGAGGCTATAAAGCCCAGCATTTGAGGACTGCAATCTAGAGAGACAGACAGATAAATGCAACATGATGGGATGTGTGTTATAATTGAGATATGTGTGAAGTTCAGTGGGAACAGAGCTGAAGGAGGAGTAATTCTGCCTCGAGATAAAGAATGGGTAGATGAACTTCAGGGAAAAGGTGATGTTTGAGCTGGATCTTAAAGGAGGAGGGGCTGACATGGGGGAGAAAGGCATTTTAGGTAAAGGACTCAGGGATTTGGTGAAGCTCAGGAGCCCACCGCATTTCCTTCCTGTCTCTCCCTCCCCAACTATGATGGGGAAACCTTGAAGTCAAGAGTCCCTGTCTTCCAGAGAAGTGGCCCAGACCCCAGATTGTCTTTTGTCCTCCCATATAAATTCATTTGTCCTACATCCCACCCATTCCAGATGCAGCCAATTAATGTGATAAACTCAGCCATTTTAAGTGTTACTGGGAACGGATGGGTTAGTTAATTAATTAAATGAGTAATTCACTCATTTAGCATTTATTTTGGTTTACTGTATTCAAGGCATATGAAAGATTATAGTGTGTTTAATAGGACACACCTAAAATCAGAATGACCTGGGTCTGAAATCTACTTATAGCTGGGAGACCTCACTTGAGGTATTTAACATCAGTTTTCTCTTTGATATAATAGGAATAATAGTGCTCTACAGTGGTATGGAGATGAAATAAGATAGTATGAACTCTGAGCATGGTCCCTGGTGTGGTAAACATTAATTAAATGGTGATAGATACAATATATATGTAAACATAGACACACACACACATATATAGCATATACATATAAAGTATATATACACCACAGTAAATGTAAAATATGTACACAGTGTATACATGTATATAAATAAAAATATACACATATACATGCATACTCTGAAGGAGTTTAAAGACTTCAAATGGGAAAGCAAAATACTCAAATAAACTATAAAGTAATACTGTATTTTCCCCAGGTTATATATTAGCATTTGAAACAGTAACCTTCTGGAGACATTAATTAAAGGACAGTTATTTCCAGGAAGAATAATTTATTTGAAAGAGAAAGTAGGACCAATGAATGAAAGTTGCCAGGAGGTAGATTTTTGTCCCAGTATAAAAGAGAAGTTTTCAAGAGAACATCTTGGAGGTAGTGAGCTCCTGTGTCCTGGGAGGTGACCACACAGAGGACAGCTGTTGGTAGAGGGGCTTCCTGGATCCATTTGAAGGCAGCAGAGGGGATGCTGGGCTCCTGAGGTGCGTTTTGCAGGGGCTCTCTTTTCCACGCCTGTTCCCAGAACCCCTTACTCTCTCCTCTTTGGGTGGCTCCCTCCTTTGGTAGGGCCTGGAACACTGCATGTATTGTGGCGCCAGAGGTGACTGCTGGGGTGGGTGCCTCCTGCAGGTGTCCTGGCACCTTATCTCCTCTGCCTCCATCTTTCCCCTGCCTTTTCCGGCTTACCTCCTAGAATAGAAATAACCCAGGGCCAAATATTAACTGTGAAACCATAAAAGCACGTGAAACTTAGGTGGTTTCCAGCAGCCTGGACTCTCGGTGCCCTGTTATCGAGCAATGTTGCCTCACCTCCCTATGGGTGGGGAGGGCGGCGTGGCTGGAATGTTGAGGGGGCCCCAGCACCTCAGGCTTCTTCCCTGGCAGAGCAGTGGGCAGAGGATGCCTCTCTTGCCCAAGGCTCAGGTGAGGGCTCTTTAGATCTGATTCTTGGGGCTTGGGGAGAGAGCATAGCAGCATCTGGCAGCACTGACAGAAGATGTGCCCTCACTTATGTAAGCCTAGCTTGCTGTAGGCCCTGATGTACATGTACATGTGCAGTGATTTCATAGACATCCACACAGTACTGAAAAACACACCTGCCGCTCATGTGCTCTCGTGGTACCCATCCATCTACTGTGTCGTATTCATCCCAAAGCTTCACACAGTGCCTGAAACACCAGTACGTCTGTGTTGAACTGACAGGCAAATGGTGATTTATGCCCACCCACACACTCATCTGCACATGAATGCATTTTCAGGAGGTATAATGTCCACATTATGCCTACACAGCACACACTTACACATACACAACAGCATAAATGCACCTGTCTGTAAACACTGGCACCTAAGAGTCTTATGCATTTAAACGTGTGTATCTATTTACAGATTCCTAAATGACCCTGCTGAACAGCAAAGGGGATGGCTATGAGGAGCCAGTACTGTTCCATGGACGCTGGACTGGACAGGGCAAAGGTGATATTTCGACTGGGAAGCCCAGCTCCCAGTTGCATGCCGGATGCTTGCCCTCACTCAAAAGCTTTCATGCTTCTCTTCTCTCTGCTAAGCAGTTTGGTGCACAGGGAGGGGCCGAGGGGAGCACGTCAGAGCAAGTGGGACCAAGTTCAGTGTCTCCTGGCCCCTTGTAATCTCTTTGAAAAATGTATTGATCTGGCTGGAAACTGTGCTGGGCTGTTGTTCCCTTAACGAATGATGATGAAATAGGGAAGAAAAACAGCCTGAGATCCTAAAGAGGTGAAGCCCTGAGCAGGCTGGAGTCAGGGTGAAGGTATTTATAAAGTGTGTGTGTGTGTCCACATGTTGGTATGGAGGCTGCAACTGGCTGCAGTTTCTTAAAAAGAGGGTGAGGCTATGGTTTTGCTGTGTGCCACACACCCCAAAGCCCAGACCTGGGAGCTGAAAACTCTGGCATATGCTTGGGTTCTACCACCAACTTACCACGTGGCCTTAAGGAGATTGCTTTACCTCCATGTTAAGTGCTTCACATTCCAGTTAAGTGGTTGGCTTGTTTCACAGGGTTCCACGAGGATCCAAGGAGCTAAGAGAGCTTACAAGTACTCTGAAGAGTTAAGAACATTTCCTTGTGGTCAGGCCTTGTTTCTCAGCTCAGTGAAAGGCATTTCAAATGTTCCAGTATCCTCAACAATGAACCCATGCATAGGATAAAAGGTTGAACACAGCATAGTTTCTACTCCCAAGGGAAGTAATCAAGTAGGAAGAAATGGCTATAGGAGAGATCACTACAACCCCAGGTGGTATGTGCTAAGCACCTTCCACTGGGATATAGTACAGTACATTGAACAGAGGGCTATGGTCACAGCGAAGTCAGAAAAGATTTGGGGCGGGGGGGAATGAGGATTGGCATAATTTAATTAAGGGAAGGGGGAACGGGGGGGCAAGGATGGGCGCACCCTGGGTAAATGGTTGGGGGATGGTACCCAGACCATGCAGGCAAGAGAGGAATGATGCCTTACCAGAGAATGGATGATAAAGATTAAAGAGGAAAACAGGAGTAACCAGGTTAATTTTTGAGTCCTTTCTGGAACTGACCCAGCCCAATGGTTAATCATTTGAGCCTTGAGGAATTTTTTGGACCCTGTCCTAGGCATACATACACAACTGGAGAATCCAGAGTGGCCCAGAGCGAAGCGGAGGGGAAATTTGGAAGGCACCCCATCCAAGCCTGGCTCTTTACGAGAGGCAAAACTGAAGCCAGGAGAGGACAAAAAGAGGGACTACAGCTTCCCAGGGAGTTCGTGGCAGAGCAGGAACTTGAACTCAGGTCTCCTGAGTCTAGGTTATCATCAACTGGCTCTTAAAGTGGACTGGATTTTGGAGGCTTTCTGCCTAGTGTTGGGTAAGCCTCAAGCTTGGATCCTGCCTTGTAAGTGTAGCTGTATGTATTTGTTGATTGTTCTGGAGGCAGAGGCTAAGGTTGCACCCTGGCTAGGCTCCTGCATGTAACCAAGGTGGGCAGTTCCCTGTGTCCAGGGATTTCAGGGGCGACCAGAAGGCCCTCCGTGTTCCCACCTGGCTGCTGATAGCTAACATTCTGCTGGTAGAGCTTCATGCCCACAGCTCTAGGCAACACTGTTCTGCCCTGAGAGGAAGAACATACGTAGTCATCTGTGAATCAGTTGACAATGGCGCAGTGTAAATGGGGCAAACAGAGCCTTTCCCGAGGGTCAGTATTGATGGGGAAAGAAAGCAGGAAGGTATGCAGAGCTACAAAAGGATAAAGGCAGCCTGGGAGGTATAGAGGTTAGAAGCTTGGCTTTAGAATCAAGCAGATTTTTTTTTTCTTGTTAAAAAAAAAGCAGTAAGTCCTTATTACACAAGAATCGGAAAATACTGAGGACAATGATATCAGAAGAAATAAACTCCACAGTCCCATACTCCCCTCCCCTCTTAGATGGCCATCATTAATACCTAGGTGTATGTCCATCCAGTCCCTTCTCTAAGCATATTCTGTGTGTATGTGACTGTGTATAATATCCATGTGTGAGTGTATGTATGTGGCTATTATTTATATATATATACTGTATGCATATAAATAAAACATAATATATAATCTCCTTGATTTCACTCTGGTCTGAGAAGTATATGCCAATGGACATCTCAAAGCAGGTCCCTCTGTGCTCAACATCATGCCAGTTTGTTCTAATATCCTCTCCTGTCACTCTTCATTATCCTTTAGAGCAGTGTAAACTTGCTCTAGAAAAAAGTAGGGCAAATGTTTTCTGAAAAAGGCCAGATAGTAGATATTTTGATTTATGGGCCATATGATCTTTGTCACAACTACTCAACTCAGCTGTTGTAGCACAAAAGCAGTCATACTATGTAATGAGTGGGTGTGACTGTATTCTAATAACATTTTATTTATAGACACTGAAATGTGAACTTTATATAATTTTTACATGTCACCAAATATTCTTCTTCTTTTAATTTTTCAATCATTTAAAAATGTAAAAACCATTCTAAGCTTGTGAGCCATAGCAAAACAAGTGGTGGGCTGGATTTAACCCATGGGCCACTAAGGCAATGGCATCCAATAGAACTTGCAGTTCTGATGGAAATGTTCTATATTTGTGCCATCATATACAGTAGCCACAAGTCACATGTGGCTATTGAGCACTTGAAATGTGGCCAGTGCAGCTGAGGAACTGAGTTTTTGATTTTATTTCATTTTAACTAGTTTAAATTTAAATAGCCACATGTGGTTTGTGACTCTTGTATTGAATATGAAATTACTTTCTGAGGGCTGCTATAACAAATGAGCACAAACTGGATAGCTTAAGACAACAGAAGCTTACTCTCTTACAGTTCTGGAAACTTGAAGTGTGAAATCAAGGTGTTAGCAGGGATGGAAGGCTCTAGGGAGGAATCCTTCCTTGCTTCTATCCTAGCTTCTGGTGACTCCTGGTAATCCTTGGCATTCCTTGGCTTGTAGACACATCACTCCAGTCTCTGCCTCCATGGTCACATGCTGTTCTCCCTGTGTGTCTATGTCTCTGTTTCTCTGTTTTCTCTGTTTAAAAGGATACAAGTCATTGGATTTAGGGCCCACACTGATCCAGTATGACCTCATTTTAACTAATTACATTTACAAAGACTATATTTCCAAATAACGTCACATTCTGAGGTTCTGGGTTGACGTGAATTTTGGGAGGACATTAGTCAACCCAGCATAGATAGAGTAGCTCTTAAGCATGCTTCTCACATTTGATGTGCAACAGAAATCACCTGGAGGACTTACTGAACCATAGATTGCTGGGTCCCCATCTCAGAATTTCTGGTTGGGTAGGTCTTGCCAGTCTAACAAATTCCAGTGGTGCTGATTCTACTTTTCCCTTGTTTCCCACTGGGAGACTGCACTTTGAGAACATCTGCTCTAAAGGACTTCTGTAAAGCAGAACTAAGTATAGCCATCCCTCCATATCCATGGGGGACTGGTTCCAGGACCACCCCCCACCCCACAGATACCAAAATCCAGGGATGCTCAAGTTCTTTATATAAAATGGCCATCTTCATGTTTGCATGGTGTTCTCCCTGTATATGTGTCTGTGTCCACACATCACCTTTGTTTTTTTTTTAAGTAAATTTATTTATTTATTGGCTGAGTTGGGTCTTCGTTGCTGCACGCAGGTTTTCTCCAGTTGCGGGGAGCAGGGGCTACTCTTCATTGTGCTACTCAGGCTTCTCATTGCTGTGGCTTCTCTTGTGGAGCACAGGCTCTAGACGCGTGGGCTTCAGTAGTTGTGGCACGTAGGCTCAAAAGTTGTGGCTCGTGGGCTCTAGAGTACAGGCTCAGTAGTTGTGGCACACAGGCTTAGTTGCTCCACAGCATGTGGGATCTTCCCAGACCAGGGATGGGACCCGTGTCCTTTGCATCGGCAGGAGGATTCTTAACCACTGCTCCACCGGGGAAGTCCCCGCACAACACCTTTTAATAAGGGCACCAGTCATATTGGATTAAGACCCACCCTAATGACATTATTTTCACTTGGCTACCTTTGTAAAGACCCTATCTCCAAATAAGGTCACATTCTGAGCTACAGGAGGTTAGGACTTCCACATATGAATTTTGGTGGAACACATTTCACCCAACAGCAGAGCTTGACTGTGCATTTGGCACCTTAAGCTAGGGATACCTTTTTGGAGGCCCTATGTACAAAATGACCTTCTTCCCTTGTCTTTGAATTGTGGCTGGGGTTTGGCTTGGATGGGCCCCTCCGGCACTAAAAGGCAGGAGTCTTGGCTTCCAGTTCTGCTCTTTTGACACGTGACTGGGGGACCTTGGCTAAATCACTAGTCTTGAGGCTTTAGTATCTCTCTGGTCTTTCATTAGTCCTGACAATCTATGATTCCCAGGTGGCAAGATAAGGTTAACTTTGGTTACTTCTCAGCCTCAGGCTTTCTTGTAGACTTTTGATTTGAGCTACTGAAACCAAGTTTGGAAATTTGGTTCTTAAGGGACTCATTGATTTTTTTTCTGTGCCATATCATTTTTTTAAAGTATTTATTTACTTTATTTGGCTGCATCAGGTCTTAGTTGCAGCACACGGGATCTTTGTTGGAGCATGTGGGATCTTTTGTTGTGGTGCACGGACTTCTCTCTAGTTGTGGCACTGTGCTCTATCATTTTTTTTTATTCATTCTTTCACCAAATACTCACTGAGCATCTGTTGTGTACTAGGTATTGCGCTCAACAGGGCAGGGTTCCTGCCATTCTGAGCTCAGTCTGGTGGGGAGATAGATATATAACCAAATAATCAGGAACACATTTGATGAATACTGTAGCTGTTTTATAAATATCATGTGCTGTAAGTCCTGGGAGAGTGAGGTGGATGGTTCTGCCTGGAGGCGTATGGAAAGGCTGTAGAGAGAAGATGAGCTGCATCTGAAAGGTTGAACAGTAGTTCTTCAGGGAGAGAGGAACAGAAGAGGAATTCTAAGCTGTTCCTGGTGGTGTGAAAAAGTAATTAGATATGGCTGGTGTTCTGAGACGTGTGGATGCTTAGTGGGAGATAAGGCTGGAAATGTGGCCTTCTAGACCTCATTATGAAGGGTGTTGTCTGCCAGGCCAATGAGTTTAGACTTTATCTTGAGACTACAAATTAACCATGAGGGTTTTCACACTGGGGGGAGTTATATGTTCACGTTTGTTTGGGAAGATCTCTGGCAGCAGCCTGAGGGAAGTGTTGGAGGTGAAAAGGCAGTTAGGGGCCAGTCCACCACCTCAGGCAAGTGACGGTGAAGGCTGGACCAAGGCAGGGGTCATGGTGATTAAGAAAGGACAAATTCAAGAGACATTTAACAGGTCTTTATCTTGGGCCACTGGGTGTTTAGTTGTGCAGTGGCTGCTCAGGGAAGAGGAGGGGGATTTGCCTGGAGAAAGTAATGTCTTTTGTTTTGGACATATTGTATTGAAGGGCTCTGGGCACCACCAGCGAGGTGTGTGCTGTCAGCTTGTGAGCTGTAGGTCTGGATCCAGGGAGGGGCAGGGGCCATCTCCTCCCCCTCACTGCTCCAACCATGCTTCCCTTCTGTCACTTCTTAGCTCACGCCAGCCATGCTCATTCCCACCTTAGGGCCTTTGGTTTTCTGTGTGATTGCCTCCTCTTACTCCTCAGTTCCCAGGTCCCTAAGGGCAGGGACCTTGTCTGTTTTGTTCAGTGCTGTATCCCCAGGGCCACACAGTGCCTGGCACATAGTATCTGCTCAATGAATGTCTATTGAGTGAATAAATGAGTGGTAGCTAAAATCTGGAAAAGAAGCAGGGGGAAAGGATGCACATTAACATTAACATTAAAGCAGTCTGAGGGGAATCTGAGGGCAGAGCAATTCCCTCCACTGTTGGCACTGGAATCCTTTCTGTGTTATTATTTTTGTTGATAACGATAATATTAAGAATGACAGTGTAAGAGTTAGAGTACCTGGCCCAGGTTTTCCTCTTATTACTTTTGTGACCGTGGGCCAGTGCCTCGCTTTCCTCATCTGTAAAATGGGGATAATCATAATGGTATCTACCACTCTGGGTTGTTGTGAAGGTTAAATGAGATGATGCCTGTGTAGACAGGCACAGAGTAAATGCTCAATAAATATTAGCTATAATTATTACATGAATATCACCTTATGTCAGGCACTTTGCTAAAGGTGTTTCAGTTTCTTAAATAATTTCCCCAATAACCTGGTGAGTTTTATTTTTTAAAAATCCATGTTTCATAGTTGAGGAGATGGAGGCTCAGAAAGAGGAAATCACTGACTTACCAGCTGGGAGATGGAGGCACTGAGAGTTAAACCCAGGTTTGTCTGGCCTTAATGCTGGTGCATGAAACCAGCGCATCACACTGCAGCCCCTCTGCAGGGGTGACCTGGAGTCCCGGTGTGGTCAAGGGAGTTGGCCACAGAGGCTAATCAGAGCTCAGGGGTCCTGCCTCCTAGACTTTAGCCTTCCTGAGCTTGAGTGGGAATCTGTGGAAGGGCAGCAGAAAGGGTATTCCAAGACAAGGGGCACCTGAAGATCAGTCTTCTTACCTCTGACTGGGAAGGCGGGACAAGGGACCTGGGAGACCTTGTGACATTTACAGCCTGGTGACCCACACCAACCTATAGACCAGAATGTTTATAACCAGTCATCACATTTATCTCCAATATCTAGGAGATATTTGGGTAGGCTAAGAGGCTTCAATTAGAACAAGATCTGCCCCTTTGAGCAATCAGTCTTTTATTATCTTGGCACTTACTAACCTTGGTTGATATCATGATAAGTAAGAGGAAATGACTTTTGGATTAGTTCCTTGACAACGAAGTCTTCTAAGGAAACTTTTATATATACACAGATACACATGCACACACTGCTCAGCTGCACACACGTGAACATGTGCCTCTTGGGTCCTGTCTCTACACTAGTCTACATACTCCTGGAAACAGAAACCATCTCTCGAGGAACTTGACCTATGTGCAAGGGCTTTTTTTTTGTTGTTGTTAAATTTAGTTGAGAATAGCTGATTTACAGTAACTTAAAATTTTTTTTTTAATTTTTGACTGTGTTGGATCTTTGTTGTTATGCATGGGCTTTCTCTAGTTGTGGTGATCAGGGGCTACTCTTTGTTGCAGTGTGCAGGCTTCTCATTGCAGTGGCTTCTCTTCTAGAGTACGGGCTCTAGGCACACGGGCTTCAGTAGTTGCAGCATATGGGCTCAGTAGTTGTGGCACACGGGCTTAGTTGCTCTGCTGCATGTGGGATCTTCCCGGACCAGGGCTCGAACTCATGTCCCCTGCATTGGCAGGTGGATTCTTAACCACTGTGCCACCAGGGAAGTCCCAAAATCTTTGTTCTTAACCATTAAGATCTTACCTGTCTATATGTCTATGATGGCGACAGAGAGAAGAAACATAGATTTAATTTTTGTTGAATAGCAGTACGGGACATCTTACACAGCCATCATCCTCAGCTTAGAAGGAACATCTGTTTTCATAACACCTATCATTTTAATAGTAATTTATTTATTGCAGCCTTTCCTACTAGGGTATACCTCCGGTTGGACAGGGACCTATTTTATCGTCAACTCTATCCCTAGCCTTAACACAGAACCAACCGGCACATAGTAGGTACTCAATAAATATCTGCAAAATCAGCAAATGAGTGGATCCCTAATAAGTAATTGTTGTGTGAATTAATCTAAGGGTCTTTCAATGATTCTGTTTGATTTCATTTTATTCCATTCTCTGGCCCTGAAAAAATTACAGCACCAGTCTCACAGCTAATGATTTAAACTCTTTAGAGGTTTAGATCCCTCTAAAGTTTAGACCCCACCTTAACCAATTTGTTTGACTTAGTGTTGTGATCTGGTTGAGCCCCTAACATTTTTCAAACAATGTGCTTCAGCTCCTTCAGTGGTGTTCAGGTTGGGAAAGGCAACTAGCAACTTGGGAGTCATCAATTCTCTTGCTCATCCAGCAAAGTCAGCTGAAATACTTGTATCATCCCATACATATATTCTTAGATCTTTCAAGATTTTTCAAATCCATGGTCTTCTTTTCATGGGTTAAGCCTAGGAGGCGTAATTATCCTCATTTTATTTTTTTTTTAAAGATTTTTTTTTTGATATGGACCATTTTAAAAGTCTTTATTGAATTTGTTACAGTATTGCCTCTGTTTCTATGTTTTTGGTTTTTTGGCCCAGAGCCATGTGGGATCTTAGCTCCCTGACCAGGGATCGAATTCGCAACCCCTGCATTGGAAAGTGAAGTCTTAACCACTGGACTGCCAGGGAAGTCCTCTCATTTTATATAGAGAAAAACAGACTCAGAAGTTAGAGCTACATAGAGCTCTATAGCAACAGAACCTTCCCTAGTATAGGTGTATTGTTACTCCTCCCTCCTGTATCTGAAACAGATGTTAATTATTAATGGCCTTCTTCCCATGGAACTCAAATTGTACCTCAGAATCCTGCTCAACACAATATTCTAACTAGCTGCCACCCACCAATTAACTGAAGTTGACACTTGAAATGAAGACGATTAGCCATCTGTGGCTGGTGATGCTTGCTTCTGCCGTCAGGCAGGTTTATAGAGAAAAAGCTTAACTTATATTTCTTCTCCTTTTTTTTTTTGGTTGTGCTGCACAGTATGCAGGCAACTGACCCGGGATTGAACCCGCACACCCTGTAGTGGAAGTGTGGAGTCTTAACCATTGGACCACCAGGGAAGTCCCAAAAGGTTAACTTATTTTTCAAGAGGGTCTGAGGCTCGTAGATAATCAAGACCAGCTCACATCACCACCTGGGAACATCTGTGGTATTACACTATACCTGCTGTCTTCCCCCATTTCACTCACCTTCAGGCTTTCTGATCTAGGTGGTCCTGATTTGCCTGAAGTATGTCAGGAAGAAGGGAGGCCTCCGGGACTTCAAGGGAACCTCAGAACAGGGTCTCCTGATTCCTGGTCATGTCTGTTGTTTACTCTAATTCTTAGCTTCTGAGGCCCCCCCACCCCTCTCCAGTGACTCCACACCCAGACCAGGTACAGCCACTGAATGGCCTTGGGAGGAACCATCTCAGCACAATGCTGGGTCTCACTGCAAGATGGCGCTGTAGCCCTCTTTGCTTTCAGTCTCTATCTCGATGGAAAATGACTAAATTTGCACACTGTCATTCAACAAATAGAATTGTGACCAAGATGTGGCTTCACAATTTAAATAGATGATTTAATTGACTATGCTATTTCAAGTTCTGTTAGGTTTCAGATAGTTGCAAATAATTTTGTTTCTTTGCTGTGATTTTAAGATAGTGGCAGTGTGTCACACTAGAAAGGATAGGGGCTCTAAACCCTAACCCTCACCTTACAAATACGGGCTTTCCAGAACTTTCTGCTAGGTACCTTCTTACAAGTTCTCTGAAAGAGAGGCAAATTGGAGGCAATAATCTGGTCTTAACTTCTTCCTGCAAATCTCTAGGAGCCTTAGGCCCCTTCGATGACATTGTTTTCATTCTATCTTTTTATTAGTCATTTGGCCTATATAAGATACTAGCATATAGGCAGTGGGGCCATGAAAAGGCAGGGCTTAGTCTTCAGGTTGCTCTTAAAGCCTGGGGAGAGCTTTCCAGAAAAAGAGTATAAACATAAGAACTGTTTAGATTTTCTGGGTGTTTATTTTTGTGCATGTGTTTATTCCCTGTCCTCACAGACTTCACAGTCAAATGAAGAGAACAGGCAATGAAGTATGATAGGTGCTATGAGAAGTACCCAGGGCTAAAGACGCATGGAGGGGATACTTAAGCCAGATTTTAGGAGGAGTGGGAGGCTTCCCAAAGGTGACATTTCATCTGAGATCTTGGGGGATGAGGTAGCTGGTTGGGGAACTGGTCATGTCTTCTTCCTCTTTTTATCTCCCCAGCAACATGTTTTCCACACAGTACCTTCTACTTAAGCACTATTTAGTGTTTGTGGAAGTAAAAGGGAATTTCAGACAGAGGAGAGATTTGGGGCAGGTAGGTCCTTGTAGTATCTCTCAAATTTTACTCAGCTAAAGAGTCTAGGGGAATTCAGCTTCCACTATGTAGTGCTTGGGACTTTATGAATTTTAGAATTGATCTAGAACTAAGAGGTGGTTGATTCTAATCTTTTACCAGCGCTGGAATCCCCTGTATGAAATCTTAGATAAGTAGTCAATCCATTTCTGCTGTTTAGTCCTTGAGGCTGAGAAGTTTACTCCTTCCACGAGGCATCCCATCCTATTTGCAGATTGTTAGAAAATCTTCCTTATATTGGGCTCTGTGCCCTTTCCACCCATTGTTTTCTGTCTTCCCACTAGAAACCCAAAAAACTTCTGTTCTTTCCACCTGAGCACACTGCAAATACCTGAAGACAATAACCTTGTATGGTTTGAGTCTCCTTTTCTCCAAATGAAATATTCCTAGTTCAACCTCCACTTTCATTCTGAGGCATTCATGGGTTACCTTTTACAGCTCCATAAGTCTTTGTTAATGACCCACTAGGGTGGGAGGGGAGACGACTTCTCTTGAGAAGCCTGGGAAGAAAAGGTAGCCCTAGGGGATCTATGTACACACATGTGTGGGAAAATAACTGCCTTGGGTTATGGGTCTTAACCTTGATTGCATATTGGAACCACCTGGGGGATTTTCCCTTTATTACACTGTAAAGAAATGGTAATTTATTAATTCACACGTTACTGTAAATCACAGATCTTTCACTGCAGTTTTTAAAAACATGTTTTAAGTTTACATACAATATAATTCACTCTCTTTTGGTGTTTAGTTCTATAAATTTTGACAAATGCAGAGTCATATAACTACCACACAATCAACACATAGAAAATTTCCATCATCCTCACAAATTCCCTCATTTTGTCAATTTGTGGTAATCCCTGCCGCCCTTAATCCCTGGCAATCAGTTCTCCATTGCTATAGTTTTGTGTTTTCCAGAATGTATATAAATGAAATAATATAGTATGTAGCCTTTTGACCCTGACTTCTTTCATTTAGCAAAATACATTTGAGATTCATCAGTATTGCTGCACGAATCAGTAATTTGTTACTTTTTACTGATGGGTAATAACCCATTTTATGGATATAGTATTATATGTTTATCTGTTCCCCGGTCGAGGGACATTATTTCCAATTTTTGGTGTGTACAGGTTTTTGTGTGAATGTAGGTTTTCATTTTGAGTAAATAGCTATGAATGGGATTGTTGGGGCATATGTAATTATATATTTAACTTTATAAGAAAATGATAAATTGTTTTCCAGAGCGGCTGTACCATTTTGCGGTTCCACCAGCAATGTGTGAGTTGTTCTACATCCTCTCCAATACTTGGTATTGTGCTTTAGGTGTCAAGTATAAGAACTCTTTGCCTAGCTCTAGATCATGAAGACTTCCTCCTATGTTTTACTTATTTATTAAAATTTATTTATTTATTTATTGCCTGCATTGGGTCTTCGTTGCTGCACACAGGCTTTCTCTTGTTGCGGAGCATGGGCTCTAGGCATGTGGGCTTCAGTAGTTGCAGCACACGGGCTCAGTTGCTCCAAGGCATGTGGGATCTTCCTGGAGCAGGGATCAAACCCATGTCCCCTGCATTGGCAGGTGGATTCTTAAACACTGCGCCACCTAGGAAGTCCCTTGGCTTATTTTTAAACTGAGTTGTTCATTTTCTTGTTGAGTTTTATGAGTCCTTTGCATATTTTGGATAACAGCCCTTTATCAGATGTGTCTTTTGCAAATATTTTCTCCTAGTCTGTGGCTTGTCTCCTCATTCTCTTGACAGTCTTTCTCAGAGAAAACGTTTTTAATTTTAATGAAGTCCAGCTTATCTATTATTTCTTCCATAGGTTGTACCTTTGTTGTTGTATCTAAAAAGTCATTACCATACTGAGGATTACCTAGGTTTTCTCCTGTGTTGCTTTCTAGGAGCTTTATAGTTTTGCATTTTACATTGAGGTCTATGATCCATTTTGAGTTAATTTTTGTGAAGGTTGTAATGTTTGTGTCTAGATTAGTATTTTTTTTTTGCAGCTGTCCAGTTGTTCCAGCATCATTTGTTTTTTCTTTCTTTCTTTCTTTTTTTTTTACACCATTTGTTGAAAAGACTATCTTTCTTTATGGTATTGCCTTTTCTCCTTTGTCAAAGATGAGTCGACTTTTTTTTTTTATATTTATTTATTTATTTAGGCTGCTCTGGGTCTTAGTTGTGGCATGTGGGCTCTTAGTTGAGGCATGCAGACTCTTAGCTGTGCATGTGGACTCTTACTTGCAGCATGGATGTGGGATCCAGTTGAACCTGGGCCCTCTGCATTGGTACCTTGGAGTCTTACCCGCTGGACCACCAGGGAAGTCCCTAGTTGACTATGTTTATGTGGGTCTATTTCTGGGCTCTCTATTCCATTTCATTGATCAATTTGTCTATTCTTTTGCCAATATCATGCTGTTTTGATTACTGGAGCTTTACAATAAATCTGGACGTTGGATAGTGTCAGCCCTCCAACTTTGTTCTTCTCCTTCAATACTGTGTTGACTATTCTGAGTCTTTTGACTCCACACAAACTTTAGACTCAGCCGTCCCAATAGGTGTGAGTTCATATCTCATTGTGGTTTTGATTTCCTTTTCCCTGATGATTAGTGAGCACCATTATATACCTGGTTGTAATTTGTATGTCTTCTTTAGAAAAAATGTCTATGTCCTTTGCCAAAATTTAAAATGATTATTTTATTATTATTATTATCATCATCTGGCTTTGGGACTCCAGAATAAGGGTAGAATCCTTGCTGGGTGTGATGAGTTAGGTAAGACTTGAATTATGTTGATTATGCCAAAGGCACAAACTCAGATATAAATTCAGATTCCAGCTTTGCCTCTTACTAGTTTGATTTTGGACCATTTACCATACATCTGTGAATCTCAGTTTCTTCATCTATGAAACCCAGTAATAGATTTCACCGTATAGGATTCTTGTGAAAACCAAACTAGGCAATATGTTGAAAAATGCCTAGCCCAGTGCCTAGCACATGGTGAGTAGCTGCCATAATATTAACATGGCAGTGTCAGTATTATCGTTCGTATTATTACTAAAGGGCAGGGCATTCCAGGCAGAAGTAAAACTGTTGAGGATGGAACAGTGAGTTATGTGAGTGATATCTCTCCAGTGAAATGAGGACTGTATCTGATTATCTTTGGGCTCCCCAGTGTTGAGCTATGTGCAGAATGTTGTTCAGGGCAGGCTGGTGAGAGTCAGCTATGAGGTGGGCAGGGAAAGAGAGCTTTGCCAGATCAGTAGTATCTAAAATCAAGGGCGGTGGGCTTCATGGGTGGTTTTCAGTTGCTGTTGTGAGGAGCCCTAGGAGGAGAGGGGGTGCCTTTTGCAGGAGTGAGGGGGCAGCAAAGTTTACCAGGCTTTGAGACGTCCCTCCACGAGTTTCTGCTTTAAATATATGGTGGGGGTCCATGGGAGAGTTTATTAAAATCACAAACCCACAAGATTGGATGGTGGCCAAGAGTTTCAACTCATGACTTTCCCGAGTAATGTCATATGTGATTCTAGTCCAGCAACTGGTTTGGCTGCCTCCTCCTCACTGGGCCTGCGTGTGAGACATGTCTCCTCCTGTCAGCTGCTGGTGGCTTCCCTGTGGTGGCAGGCTGAGTAATGGTCCCCCAAAACATTTATGTCTGAATCCCTAGAACCTGTGGATGTTACCTTATATGGGACTTTGCTGATGTGTGTATGAAAGAATTTTGAGATGGGGAGATTATCTTGGATTATCTGCGTGGGCCCAGTGTCATCACAGGTGCTCTTGTAAGAGAGAGACAGAGGAAGACTTGACACAGAAGGCTTTGAAGGTGGAAAAAGGGGCCGTGGGCATGTAGTTCTCAAAGGTGGAAAACGCAAGCAAACAGACTCTCTCCTAGAACCTCTGGAGGCAGTGCAGCCCTGCTTAATTTCAGCCCGTGAAACTGACTTCAGACTTCTGACCTTGGAGTCAAAACTGTAAGAATAGATGTGTGTTTTTTCCCCACTTTTGAATAAAATTTAATAACAAGGAAAATCTTCATAAAAAAGTGCTAAGTAACAAAAATAGGCTACAAAGCCATATGTAAACAATAAGTGCC
Organism: Hippopotamus amphibius kiboko; assembly: GCF_030028045.1. NCBI lineage: Eukaryota > Metazoa > Chordata > Mammalia > Artiodactyla > Hippopotamidae > Hippopotamus > Hippopotamus amphibius. The sequence goes on along the minus strand of NC_080193.1, from coordinate 3,060,749 downwards.
CCCTAAATAATTATATATGCTTGTGTGTGTTATATATAAATATATTCACGTGTGTGTATGAGCACACACTTTAGGACATGTCATATGTGTGTACAATAACATACATAAAACCTGGAAGGAAAACTGTTAGTAGTGCTTATTTTTGGATCCAGAATGACTTAAAAATACTTTTCCTTAGCGATCCTGTTCCATGCCAGATGGGAATGTTCAACTACAGTTTGACAGTCAGCATAGAAAAAGCAGAGATGAGACACAAAATCAGAACAAGGAAGTCTTGACATCATTTGTGTTTCTGGATCCAGTCATGCATAAATCCAGCTCCCCACTGTCCTTCTAACAATTTTGTTAAATATACAAATACGTTACTCACACTGTTTTTTTGCTTGTTGTGTTTTCCCTCACGTAAGTTTAAACTAGGTTTCTATCGCTTGAATCAAATTTGTGTGTTGTAAGCCACTAAGTTTGTGGTAGTTTGTTAGAGAAGCCATAGGCAACTTGTATACGCCCTTTCCCATCTTCCCTCTCCTCCCTTCCTGGAGCGCCTGGATGTTCAGGTTGCTGCCCTCCGTTGTCAGTCATTAATATGCTGGGGTTGAGATCTGGTCTGTCACCTCTTCTCTAGGACCATACACAATACTGAACCAATTACAAATGCAAAGAATGACCAGATCTTTGGGATTACATGACGCAGATAATTCAGGTGGATTTTTCTCATCAAATTACTTTTGTAACGAAGTAACTAATTTAATATTGAATTGAACCATAGTTAAAAATACCCTGTTGTATGTTTGAAGAGAGTAGATCTTAAATGTGCTCACCAAAAAAAGGTAGTTGTGTGAGGTGATGGAAGTGTTAACTAACCTCATATGGTTATTGTTTTGCAGTATATACATGTATCACATCCTCACGTTGCACAACTTAGATTTACACAGTTATATCAATTGTATCTCCCTAACATTGGAAGAAAATACTGCATTGACAAAATTGACCAGTTTTATATAAATTAATACTTTTCTATTCAAAAGGATTGTTTTAAAATGAGTTTGTTTCTCACCAAATTAACAAAAGTTACACTCACTGAAGCTGCTTATTTTTGCCTTGAATTCTGTGATTGCCCCCACTCCACCCTAGGTGTCCTGTGGGTAGACTCTGAGGCCAGGTAGCTCGCTGGAGTCTCTGGGCTCCCCACCCTAGCTGTGAGAAGGAAAATTTCCCAGGAAGTGGGTGTAACAATGCTCTTAAGGTGATTAGTGTTTCTTACTTCAGCGACAGGTGTGACCTAAAGAGGGTGGTGCCAGCCTCTTAGGCTAAACTCCTCCTGAATTGAGCAGGTGAAAACATGCCCCTGCATGACTCAGCTGGAGGAACAAGGGAGCACCAACTGAAGGCTCAGTGTTCCTTCTCAAACCTTGGCATCAGGGAAAGGACCACTTGAGGACAGTGAGCTCAGGGTAGGGGTGAGACTTACCAAAGGCCACATGCCATGACTGTGGCAGAGAATCCTATGGCTCTGCCCTTCACCCCAGGCTGCCTCTTATTTGGCAAATACTTACCAAGCACCAGCTGTGTGCAGGGTGCAGTGATGCTCTGACTTGCTCTGTGCTTCTGTCTCGTGCTGTGCCTTCTGTCTTTCCAAACACTGCTCACACCACTCTTCTGGGGAGCTTTCCCTGAGCCCCTGCCTCCCAGCACACAGCCCTGATTCAGTGCCCTTTCTGGAAGCCCTAGAGCACCCTGTGGGTGTCTTTGTGATAGCACTTCTCACCCTGTATTGTATGGAGGTCAGATGTTTCCTTGTTGTCTGCTTCCCCACTGGTCTCTGAGTTTTCAAAGGCATGGGCCTATTTTTATTTATCTCCGTATCCCCAGCATTCTCCACAATTCCAGGCCCATAGCAGGAGCTATGTTTATTTTTATTATTAGTATTATTGCCTTCGTAATTGAATATTTACTACATGCCAGGCATTGTGCTAAGCATATACCATATGTCACCTCATTAATCATTATAATAACATTGTGAACTAGGTCTTATCCTCATTTTGCAGAGGAGAAAACCTGAGGCTCAGAATGGTGAAGTATTTTGCTCAAGATCATACTGCTAGCAAGTGACAGAGTTTGGACTCATGCTCAAGTCTCTTGGACTCCAAAACTCTGTTCAGTAAATTATTAATGAAAAAATTAATCGATGAATAAAAGACACCATATTGGGCCTGTGGGAAACATACAGACAAATCATATGTATTCTGTTTTCGAGAATGTTTATATCCTGTGAGGAGAGAAAACAGGTACATAAATACCTAAGGTTTAAGGTCCATGCATCACTGAGTCTTGAGGTGGCAGCAGTTGTTTCCATTGGGAATAGAGTATGGGGAGGCTTCTTGGGGTGAGAGGGCATTTGAGCCAAGCTGTGTAGGAATGTAGTTTGGACAGGTGGAAATGACAGGTGGGCAGTGGGTAGGACGGTCCTGCAAACTCAGTGGAGGAGGCAGCGTGGCCAAATGCAGAAGCAGAAGGGAGATACTGGGAACAGCAACCAGTTGATTTGGGCTAGCTTTAGGGTCTGTGGTGGGGGGTGGTCGAGGGGGATGGGACACTATTAGCAAGTTGGCATCAAATGGTGATGGGCCTTGAACACCATGTCAAGGCTTTGGGTTTTCTTTGGCAGGAAGGGGGAGCCCCTGACAATTTTCAGGTCAGACAGTGACCTGGGACATCACTCAGGATGGACTGAAGGAAGGGGAGACTTAGAGGAGGAAGACCCTAAGAGTCTTCAGCAGCAATCCAGGGAGAGATGATGGTCTGGGGGGCTGCCGAGGGAAGGGGTGAGGAAAACACTAGCAGAGGCATTTCAAAGGCTGACTGCATGTGTCCAGAAACTAGCTGAGGGGTGAAATGGGGCAAGCATCAAGGAGGCAGCGTGGACACCTGAGTTTTGGTGCTAGGTGAGCCACATGGTCTCACTGGGCCTCAGTGTCCCATTTGTGAAAGGCGGAGGAAGAGTCATGCCATCTCTAGTGGACTTTCCAGAGCTCACAGTCAAGCCATGGAATTTCCAGAGTTTTGAAGGAAGCTGAGCCAGTTGCAACCTAGGTGAGCAGATTTGGAAATGCAGACCAATTGTCTTCCTCGGGGTGGCGAGCTGGCTTTGGCAAGACTTCAGCTCTGGGCTCCTAGGTGAGGTAGCTGTGATGGCTTTGTGACATGTGTGTAATTAGGGAGCTGTGATAACAGAATTAAAAACTCTGCTCCCTTAAACATTTTTGCAGTGGGGGTGTGTTGGCATGACTGAGGTTATCACCTAAATTGTGCACCTTCTGAGAGGGAAGTATGTGATTTATTGGCCTATGAAAGCACCAGACTCATTATATGATAAGGCTCAAGGTATGGGCCTTGCTAAAGGTTGTAGAGAAAGAGCCAAGTGTCCTGAACTGAGCAGAACTCTCTGGAATCTCCCGTCTGTCCCTCCACCCACAGGCCATCAAGACTTTGGGCCCCATTCAGAAGCTAAGTCTGGCTCATTTGGAAATATGGGAAGAAGGGGTCAGTAGCAAGATGCCAGAGAGGATGAAGGGAGCCCGTGGGCTGAAGAAAAATGTCTGTTCAGGTCTTCTGCCCATTTTTTAATCAGGTTGTTTGTTTTTGTTGATGTTGAGTTGTATGAGCTGTTTATATATTTTGGATATTAATCCCTCATAGGTCATATCATTTGCAAATATTTTCTCCCATTCAGTAGGTTTCCTTTGCAGTGCAAAACCTATTAAGTTTAATTAGGTCCTATTTGCTTATTTTTGCTTTTATTTTCTTTGCTTAGGAGACAGATAGAAAAAATATATTGCTACAATGTATGTCAGAGTGTTCCTCTAAGAGTTCTATGGTTTCCAGTCTTACATTTAGGTCTTTAATCCATTTTGAGTTTAGTTTTGTATATGGTGTTAGAGAATGTTCTAATTTCATTCCTTTACATGTAGCTGTCCAGTTTTCCCGGCACCACTTATTAAAGAGACTGTCTTTTCTCCACTGTATATTCTTGCCTCCTTTGTCCTAGAGTAATTGACCATAAGTGTGTGGGTTTATTTCTGGGCTCTCTATTCTGTTCCATCAATCTATATGTCTGTTTTGGCCAGTACCATACTGTTTTGATTACTGTAGTTTTGTAGTATAGTCTGAAGTCAGGGAGGGTGATTCCTCCAGTTCTGTTCCTCTTTCTCAAAATTATTTTGGCTATTTGAGGTTTCTTGAGTTTCCATACAAATTTAAAAAAATTTTTTTCAACTTCTGTGAAAAATGCCATTGGTATTTTGATAGGATTGCATTGAATTTGTAGATTGCCTTGGGTAGTAGAATCATTTTAACAATATTAATTCTTTAAATCCAAGAACATGGTATATCTTACCATTTGTGTTGTATTCAATTTCTTTCATCAGTGTCTTATGGTTTTCCAAGCACAGGTGTTTTACCTCCTTAGGTAGGTTTATTCCTAAGTATTTTATTCTCTTTGATGTGATGGTAAATGGGATTGTTTCCTTAATTTCTCTTTCCGATAGTTCATTGTTACTGTATAGAAATGCAACAGATTTATGTATATTAATTTTGCATCCTGCAACTTTACCAATTCATTGATGAATTCTAGTAGTTTTCTGGTGGCATCTTTAAGATCTTCTATGTATTGTGTCATGTCATCTTCAAACAGTGACAGTTTTACTTTTTTCTTTCCAATTTGGATTCCTTTTATTTCTTTTTCTTGTCTGATTGATGTGGCTAACACTTCCAATCCTATGTTGAATAAAAGTGGTGAGAGTGGGCATTCTTGTCTTGTTCCTATTTTTAGAGGAAATGCTTTCAGCTTTTCACTATTGAGTATAATGTTCCTGCTTTAAATTCTTTTGGATATCTCAGAAGTGGAAATGATGGATCATATTGTAATTCTATTTTTAATTTTTTGAGGAACCACCATACTGTTTTCCATATTGGTTTCACTATTTTATAATATGACCAGCAGTGCACAAGGGTTCTAATTTCCTCACATCCTCACAATAATTTTTTAAATGATAGTTATTCTAATGGGTTTGAAGAGGTATCTCATTGTGGTTACAATTCACATTTCCCTAATGATTAGTGATGTTAGCATCTTTTCATATAATTATTAGAATTATTTTTAAAATTGGCCAGTCTGATACTGCCCATATTTCAGTTTGGTTTGGTTCAGTTTACTGCAATTTAATTTAACATTTTCACTCCCTTTCCTAGAGAGCTGTTGTTCTCATAAAACAAAGAACATCTGAAGACAACCCAGACACCCATTTGTAGGGGAGTGGTTCAATTAATTACTGCTCATACATACTATGGAATACTAGTGGCCATGAAAAAAATAAGGCAGTTATAAATATACGAGAAAGTTTTCCTCAATATGTTATGTGAAAAGTTTTTTTTTAATTATTTTTTTGGGGGTACACCAAGTTCAATCATCTGTTTTTTTACACATATCCCTGTATTTCCTCCCTTCCTTGACTCCCCCACCTCGAGGCCTCCACCACCCTCCCCACCCCAGTCCTCCAAGGCATCTTCCATCCTCGAGCTGGACTCCCTTATGTGAAAAGTTTTATAGGATTCCATATTCTAACAAATCCCCATAGTAACATTTAGATTGTTTCTAGTTTTTCACTCCAATGGGTAAATATTTTTGCTCACCTGTGTGAGTATTTCTACAGGATAGACACCTTGAAGTTGGAATTGCTGGGTCAGAGAATACACATTTAAAATTTTGATAGGTATTGCTAAAGTACTATAAAAATTTACGCTCCCACTAACAACGTATGAGTGTGCCCATTTTTCTCTTACCCTTGGCAGCACTGGATATTATTTGTCTTCTAGACATCTGACAATCTTTTTTTTAAAGTCGATACATTTTTATTTAAGGAATTTCACATGCTCTGATTCCTTCTACTGCCAATCACCTTAATTCCTCCAATGTTTGAGTCATAATCTTCAAGATAGCACTTAAAAAATTTTTTTAAATACTTTTATTTATTTATTTATTGGCTGTGTTGGGTCTTTGTTGCCGTGCGCGGGCTTTCTCTAGTTGTGGTGAGTTGGGGCTACTCTTCATTGCAATGTGCAGGCTTCTCAGTGCAGTGGCTTCTCTTATTTTGGAGCACTGGCTCTAGGTGGTGGGCTTCAGTAGTTTTGGCAGGTGGGCTCAATATTTGTGGCTCTGGGGCTCTAGAGCACAGGCTCAGTAGTTGTGGTGTACGGGCTTAGCTGCTCCACGGCATGTGGGATTTTCCCAGACCAGGGATCGAACCCGTGTCCCCTGCATTGGCGGGGGACATAACCACTGTACCGCCAGGGAAGCCCCAAGATAGCACTTTTTAAAAGAACTTTTGCTCAATCCACAGTTGCCATATCAGTCAATCCACAATTCTTTTAGTTGGCTTTCTTTGATCTCCAATTGAATATGAACATACTTCAAAAATTCCCCACCTGTAATCTTTGGGAACCACTTTCTTCAAGTATTTTACTTTAGGGCCATGTTTAGGGTCAAAGTAGATGGATTTGCCTGATTCTTAATTTTAGACAACCTCTAAACATGTGTAAGTTCAAATCATGTTCACTCCTAAGCTATCACACCCTAGAATAGCATAGGTTGTTGATATGCCAATACCTAAGATAAAAGAAGTTTGACTGTTAGGTCTTTCATAGTTTAGCAGCTCTGTCTTGTGGTTATTTCCCACAGATCTAACACATAATTTACTCACATAATTCTGTGAATAAAAAGAAAATCCACATACCTACTCTTTGAGGTGTTTCCAGCGATGTTGGCTTATAGAAAAAGCCCCATTGGGATAGACCTCAATGACACCTGACAATCTTGTAGGCGGAAAATTATCTCTTTTAATTTTTTTCTTTGATTAATAAATTCTTACATTTTCAATGGTGGCAAATGTCCTTGGGTGGAATAACGCTGAGAATTCTTTTATGAGAAACGACCCTTTGGATGAATTCATTAGAACCCTGGAGAGGGTTAACAGCTAGCTGAGAACAGGACATGAGGAGCCCAGAATTCACATGGGGAAGAGTGAAGAACTGGGATCTGGGGCTTAGCTTGAGGAAGTCAGGCTTGGAGCCCCCAGAGGGATCTGAGGGCAGCCTGGGCAGCAGGAGCAGGCCCTTGCCCGAGAGAGGAGGGAGGAGAGCAGAAGTACAGTGGGCAGGTGAGCACATGGAGCCAGGAGCCAGGGGTCCAGGGCCTTAGTCCCGATCCTGCCCCTGATTCGCTGTAGGTCTCACAAGTTCCTGTCCCTCTGAGCCACAGTGTGTCTGTCTGAGAAGTGAGAGGTGGACTCTATGCTCTTCAGGTCTTATGATGATAGAAATGCTTCCCGTACCTGGCACAGGTGGCTGAGGCTGCTGCTTCTCAGCCTCAGTTTTCTCTCCTGTAAAATGGAGGCAGTGTCCCCAGACTTACCTTGCTGAATTCAGGGGCTGTTGTGATGTGGTTGTGAGATGAGAGGTGAAAAAGTGCTCTGTGAACAGAAAAGAGCAATGCAAATATAAGGGCTTGTCTTTTCTCCTTTTTATTAGTTAATTTTATTAAGGTACAGAATATGCAGATTTAAAGTGTACAGTTTGGTGAGTTTTGATAGATGTAACCATCATCTCAATCGAGAAACAGAACATTGTCAGTGCCCCAGAAAGCTTTCTCATGCCCCTCTGTGGCCGATCACCCCTCTCCTGTCCCAGCAATTGTATTCTCTTTTCTGTCACCATAGAATAATAATTAGTTTTGCTTCTTCTAGAACTATGTACAAATGAAATAATACATTGTGTACTCTTTCATGTTTGCCCTCTTTCCCCAGTTCAATGTCTATGAGATTCATCCATGTTGCGCTGTGTAGTTTGTTCCTTTTTATTGATGAGTAGTATTCTACTGAATGGATATGCCACAATTTGTTTATTGATTTACCTGTTAATGGACATTTGGGTTGCATCTAGTTTCTGGCTATTATAGGTAAAACTGTTGTAAGCATTTGTGTCCAAGTCTTTTTTTGGACATATGTTGTTTTTGTCTGTTCTGGGCAGCTATAACAAAATACCACAGACTAGGTAGCTTATAAAAACAGAAATCTATTTCTCACAGTTCCAGAGGCCGGAAAGTCTAAGATCAAGGTGGCAGCATGGTCCAGTTTTGGTGAGTGCTCTCTTCCTGGTTCAGAGCTGGTGCCTGCTTACTGTGTCCTCACCTGGTAGAAGGAGCTACGCATCTCTCTGAGATCTCTTTTATAAGGGCATTCATCCCATTCATGAGTTGCTTTACCCTCCTGACCTAATCACCTCCCAAAGGCCCCATTACCTTTGGGGTTGGGACTCAACATATGAATTTTAGGGGGACACATTCAGACCACAGCATATGTTTTCATTTCTCTTGAGTAAATACTTACAAGTGGAATTGCAGGGTCACAGACTAGGTATAGGTTTAACTTCATAAACAATTGTAAGAGTTTGTTTGGAACAATGTTTTTGGAGAAGAAGGCAGAGCATTGGATTGGGAGCTCAGAGATCAGGCAACGACCTTGGACAAATCATCCTTCCTCTTTGAGTCTCAATTTCCACTATAGAATGAGGGGGTGGGTTGAATGCTCTTAACCCCTTTCAGCCTGTAGAGTCTATTATTTTTTAGGTTGTAGAAATTGAAAACCCAACGCATGCCTGATTCAGGCATTAAAATAATTGACCCTCAGGGCCACTCACCAGCAGCTCCTTGTGCCCAAGAAGGCACAAGCAGCCCCATATCAGGGCTATGTGTGTGTAATCACAAAGTTAATGACAGTTGTAATTTGAAGAGGCCTTTGCCCCAAAGAGCTCACCGGTCTTTCACATGAAACAATGACTTTGACTTGACTTTGGAGAATACCGAAGGAAGCTTTCACAAGGAGTGGAAGTGGGAAACAAGTGGGGAGTGACTCAGGATGAGTCAAAACAAGAGATTAAACTGGGACCTGTGATGATTGCTGGCTGGAGAGCAGAGCAAATGGGCTTTGTGTTGGCCCTCCATTAAAAATGAGGCCTTATGGTTGGATCTATGGCCTAAGCCCGTAAAAAAAATCTGTTTCCTTCTGCACTTTTTTCGAACACAGCCCTGAACAATTTCCTCTCATCCATCAACAACTTTAGTCTTAGCAAGGATCAATTCCTTGTTCTACCTACCTGTCAGAGCCAAATTAAAGCTGGAAGGTTAACAAGCAGGCCCTCTTTCAATCACAGAATTACTCAGAATACAAACAGAGATTGCAGGATTTTGCATTTTGAAACATCACCTTGGTTCTTTCTTTAAGTGTAGCCAATTTAGAAAAGGTGGTTCTTCATCTTGGACTTCTATTCTGTGCTTTCGGGTTGATATTTGTGTATACATCTATGTGGGTATATATTTTGGGGATGTTTATATGTGTTTGTACATATATGGTTTCATTTTTATACCTGTTCTATAATACTTTAATCAAAGTCAGCCTAACACATTAGGCTAAGCCCTAGGCTGTTGACTGTTGCCTCTTTGTCATTTAACATAATGAGAATGACGCTCTTTTCTCCTTGCTTCCTGGTGGGATTTCCCAAACTTGGAAAAACCCTATTGAAGAGCTTGCCTAAGTTCCTTAGAAAATCCCAGGGATCAGGGATGCTTGACTGTGGGTTAGGTTTTTCATTTTGCTCAGACAGAAGATCATTCTTTAGCTGAGTCTGTACCTTATTACTTTGTCTTAGCATCTTTGTTGTCTCAGCAAGGACAAACAAATCATCATTTGGAAAAGTGTGTGTGTGTGTGTGTGTGTGTGTGTGTGTGTATTAACAGTCATTTATAATGACTTAAATAATTGTTTGTGTGAATGAAGGATGAAGATAGTATGGGAGATCTTTCATGGCTTGGTGATGGCTATGACCATTAGAAAGCATGTGTAGGGCCTTCCCTAGTGGCGCAGTAAAGAATCTGCCTGCCAATGCAGGGGACACGGGTTCGAGCCCTGCTCTGGGAAGATTCTACACGCCACGGAGCAACTAAGCCCGTGCGCCGCAACTATTGAGCCTGTGCTCTAGAGCCTGTGAGCCACAACTGTTGAACCCATGTGCTGCAACTATTGAAGCCCATGTTCCACAACAAGAGAAGCCACTACAATGAGGAGCCCAAGCACCACAATGAAGAATAGCCCCCGCTTGCCGCAACTAAAGAAGGCCTGTATGCAGCAACAAAGACTCAATGCAGCCAATAAATAAATAAATAAATAAATTTATTAAAAAAAAAAAAAAGAAAGCCCATGTAGGAGAAGAAAGCTCTTTCTGGGAAGCCAGTTTTGTGGTTCACTTATCTTTACAGTTGTAAGCATTACCTGGGTAATCAAGTCAATTTCCCTCACTGTACTTTAACCCCAGGGTAGATAATAAAACCAAGCAGGAGCCTGAAGACCTGGGTTTCAGTCCTAGCTCTTCCACCAGCAATCTGGGTGACCTTGACAAGGTCTGTTCATTCTCTGGGCCTCAGTTTCTCATCATAAGGTCTTTCCCCATTAGATTGTATACTCCTACATCTTTGCATCTTGCTATCTACAGCACCTGAAACAGTGCCAGGCATATATAGGACACTCAATATATATTTGTTGAGCCAGTGAATATATTATGGAGTCAAGGTTGAAGATCCTTGAGGTCCCCAAATATTTGACTATTCAGTGATCCTAGTGTAGTATTCTTCCTCCTTCTCCCTCTCTTTCCCTCCTTCCCTCCCTCCTTCTTACTATGTATTGATCTAATGAATAATGCATTATCATGGTTCATATGTAAGCATGTATAAAGTCTCACAGTCATCCAAATATTCTCCCTGAAGGCAATCAATTTTGCCAGCTTCTTGTGTATCCAAGAGATTTTTAAATTGTACATGTAAGCAAATATACACCTATATTCTTCCCTTACCCCCTGATATTTTATACTGTTTAGCATACTATATGTTTTTTAAAAAGATTTAATTAATTAATTAATTAATTAATTTTTGACTGTGTTGGGTCTTTGTTGTGCATAGGCTTTCTCTAGTTGTGGTGAGCAGGGACTACTCTTCGTTGCAGTGTGCAGGCTTCTCATAGCAGTGACTACTCTTGCTGTGGAGCAGGGGCTCTAGGTGAGCAGGCTTCAGTAGTTACAGCACAAGAGCTCAGTAGTTGTGGCTCGCGGGCTCTATAGCGCAGGCTCAGTAGTTGTGGTACACGGGCTTAGTTGCTCTGTGGCACGTGGGATCTTCCTGGACCAGGGATCAAACCCGTGTCTCCTGCATTGACAGGCGGATTCTTAACCACTGCACCACCAGGGAAGTCCCTATATGTTGTTTTGTACACTTTGCTTTTTTAACCTAACATAAAATCTTTGAGATTGATACATATCAATATACAAGAGCTTTCTTTTTAATTTTTAATAGCTGCATATTATTTATTATTGCATTAGTGGATAAACTTTAATATATTTAACCAATCCTTTATGGATGGGGATTTAGGTTGCTTCGAATCTTTGCCCATTACAAATAATGCCGCAATAAATAACTTTGAACATAGGTCATTTGCCCTCATGTAAGCTTATCTGTAGCATGAATTCTTAGAAAAAAATGTTGGGTCAAAGCATATGTGCATATATAATTTTTAAATAGAATTTATATTTTTAAGAGCAGTTTCAGGTTTATAGCAAAATAGAGCTGAAAGTACAGAGTTACCATATACCTCCTGCCCCTTAATGCACAGCCTCTGTCACTGTCAACATTCTGCACCAGAATGGTATATTGGTTAGAATCAGTGAACGTACATGGATACCTCATTATCATCCAAAGTCCATAGTTCACACTGGGGCTCACTCTTGGCATTGCACATTTGGTGAGTTTTGATAAATACATAATGACGTATCTACAACTAGAGTATCATACGGAATAATTTTACTGCCTTAAAAATTGTCTGTGTTCTTCTGTGTATCTCTCTTTGCTCTCTAACCCCTGGCAATCACTAATCTTTTTACTGTTTCCATAGTTTTGCCCTTTCCAGAATGTCATATAGGTGGAATTACACAGTATCTAGCCTTTTCAGATTGACTTCGTTTACTCATTAATATACACTTAACATTTCTCCATGTCTTTTCTTGGCTTGATAAAATATTTTTATGACTGGGTAATATTCCATTGTTTGGATGTACCACAGTTTATTTATCCATTCACTTACTAAAGGACATCTTGGTCGTTTCCAGGTTTTAACAATCATGCTATAAACATCTGTGTGCAGGTTTGTGTGCAAACATGGTTTCAACTCCTTTGGGTAAATACCTAGGAGCACAACTGCTGGATTGTATGGTAGGAAACTGTTTGCTTGGTTTCGTAAGAAGCTGCCCAACTATTATCCAAGGTGGCTGCAGCACTTTACATCCTCACCAGCTGTGAATGAGGGATTCTGTCGTTCCACATTCTTGTCAGCACTTGGTGTCGTCAGTGTTTTGGATGTTGGCCATGTCGACAGGTGTGTAGTGGTATCTCTGTTGTTTTAATTTGCAATTCTCCAATGGCATGTGATGTTGAGCATCTTTTCATATGTTTATTTGCATGTCAGAAGATATCTGTATATTTGAATAGGTGTCTGTTGAGATCTTTTGCCCATTTTCAAATTGAGTTTTCATTTTCTTATTGTTAAGTTTTAAGAGTTCTTTGTACAGGTTTGGCGAGCAGTTGTTTATCAGATGTGTCTTTTACAAATGTTCTCTCCCAGTCTGTGGCTTGTCTTCTCACTCTCTTGATACCGTTTTGATAACTGTCCTCAAATTATTCCTTTAAATTTGGTGCCAATTTATACTTTCACCTGTAATGTGTAAGAGTAAATGTTTCCTCTTATAGTCAGTGGGAAGTTATTGTATAACAAAGGGAGTCCAACTCGAGGATGGAAGATGCCTTAGAGGACTGGGGCGGGGAGGGCGGGGGGGACTCGGGGAGGGGAGTCAAGGAAGGGAGGGAATACGGGGATATGTGTATAAAAACAGATGATTGAACCTGGTGTACCCCCCCAAAAAAAATTTCCTCTTATGACTCAATGTATCATCAATTTGTTTGTCTCTTTTTTCAGTTTGATAGGTAAAAAATAGTATCTTATTGCAGTTTGAATTTCATGTACTTTATTAGAGAGAGACTGGGTATCTTTTAGTATGTTCATGTGCCATTTGTACTTTCTTTTATGTGAACTGTTTGTGTTTTTTGTTCATTTTTCTGTTAGGATTGGTGCTTACAGCTGCTAGGGATAAACCAATCCTGTGGGCCAGTTTAGAGAAGAGCTCAATATTCTCAAAAATCTCCTCTCTACACTCTTCATTTTTCATACTTCTTTGCAACTTGGATCCATTCACTGCCAGCATCAGCTGTGGTTTAAGGTCCTACGCTTTCAGTGACTCTGTTTTTGCTGCTTTGATTGATGTTATTGTTGTTCCATATTTGGTACTGAGAATGAGTTTTACCCAACTTGAATAATCCCTTCCTTCACAGGATTACCACTCTGGGAAATCCCATTCTTCTTAGTCAGCAATACCTTAAGGTCTTGTAAATACATAATCCTCTTACTGATACATGACAACTGTGATCATGAAATAGCACAGAGTTACTCATCTTTATAAGTATTTTGAGATTCTCTTTAATGCAGTACTACTGCCATAGTTACAATGAGGTCACTGTTATGTCACAGTATCTCTGACGTCTGGTGTGTCATGCAGGTAGAAAGTGTGACAGCCAGGATAGAAAACAGATCTAATTCAGTTTGGAGCTCCTTCACTTATCTATCAATCCATCTATCACCCATCAATCCACCCATCCATCAACTATTCATCCATCCATCTATCCGTCCACCCACCCATCCTGTGATCACTCATTTCAAAAAGGTTCAAAAAATACCTACACACCCATGGCCATGGCAGCATTAGTCACAATGGCTAAAAGGGAAAAGCAACCCAAATGTCCATTAATGAAAGAATGGATAGACAAAATGTGGTCTATTTACATAATGGGAGTGATCCAGCCTTTAAAAGGAAGGAAATTCTGACACATGAGAACCACGAGGGCATTATGCTAAGTGAAACAAAAGGCTAGTCACAAAAGGACAAATCCTATATGACTCCACTTATAGGAGGTTTCTAGAGTAGTCAGGGTCTTAGAGACAGAAAGTAAAATGGTGGTTGCCAGAGGCTGGGTGGGGGCGGGAGGATGGGGAGTTAGTGTTTAATAGGTACAGAGTTTCAGTTTTGCAAGATGAAAGGAATTCTGTGGATGGGTAATGGTGACGGAAGCACAACAATATGAGTGTACTTAATGTGACCGAACTGTACACTTAAAAATGGTTAAGATGGTCGCCTTTATGTTCTGTGTATTTTACCACAATAAAAAAAAAAAACAAAAACACCTATAGTAAGACTTGTTTAGTTGACGGATATTTATTGAGCTCTATAGCTTCCAGGCCATGTGTGCTAGGCACAGGAGATAGATCCTGAACAAGAAAGATATAGTCTGTGCTCTCACAGAGGGCAAGAGAGGCAAACAACAAATAAACAAGGAAATCAGCAAGATATTTGTATTTTGTTATGTGTACTATGAAATTCTCGAACTGGAGTGTGGATGGGGCTGTTTTAGTTAGTATGGTCAGAGAAGGTGGTAGTTCTTATCCTCTTTTTGAGTCACTGATCTTTCTGAGAATCTGATGAAAGCTATGGGCCCTCTCTCCAAGAAAACACTGATCTGATCACAGTTGTGCGTACAATTTTAGGATGTCCATGGATGTTCAAAACCCAACACTGAGAGGTCTTTGAGTCTTAAGGTCAGGAACACCTGCGTTACTGGTTCCTCAGTATTCTATGGGATAAATTCCAGGGTGCTTAGTACATCACACAAGGTCCCCTGTGGTCCAATTCCTGCCCACATCTCTGGTTTTATCTCGGCTGTTCTGCCCAGCCAAGTAGACCACAAGCACTTGCCGCTCCCTGAATGTGCATACTGTGTTCTCTCACACCTTAAAAGCTTTCCCCAAATGCGTTGCCTTAGGAACTCCTACTTATCCCTGAAGACTCAATGCAAATATCCCCTCTTCATGTTTATTTCTTTTGCCCCCCCCCCACATCCTTCAGTGAGACAAAATTAAGCATGTTCTACCTCACCTTGCCTCACCATCTATCATGTTATAGTTTTTGTGTGTTCATTATTTTAATTCATTTATTTGCCCAGCTAATATTTATTGAGCATTTACTATATCTCAGCTCCAGGGCTAGGCATGGTGATGGCCACGATATACTGGGGCCACCCTCATGAAGCTTATAGTCTAGTGGGAACTGTAGACAGTAAAAGTATAGTAATACAACTAAAAGTCAACTGAAAATTGAGACAAGGACAGGAAGGACAAGAATAGGGCCTGAGGACATGGTTCTTGGAGAGCTTTTAGGCTAGGGGTGGGGTGCAGGTCAAGAAGACTCTTGGAAGAAATTTAAACTGAGATTAAAGAATTATGAGAGTCATCCAAGTGAAGAGCAGGGGAGAAAGTGTCCTTGCATGGGGAACAGCACATGCATATCAGATGTAAACTTTCCTTGATGTTTACTGGGAGGGCCCAAAGGCAGAAATTGTGTCTTTTTTTTTGACTGCTATTTTCTTCTCCCCACCTCACTTCACTGAGGTGTAATTGACAAAATTGTGTATATTTAAGATGTACATGTGATGACTTGACGTACAGATACACTGTGAAATATTACCATGATCAAATTAACATATTCATCACCTCACATAGTTACCATTTTTTAATACCCCCAAAATATAAGGAACTCAAACAATATATGAGGAGCCAACGAGTACATGAAAAGGTACTCTACATCCCTAATCATCAGAGAAATGCAAATCAAAACCAGTATGAAATATCATCTCATACTTCTTAGAATGACTATCATCAAAAAGACAAGAGATAACAACTGTTGGCAAGGATGTGGAGTTGGTGGGAATGTAAATTGGTACAACCATCGTGGAAAACAGTACGGAAGCTCCTCAAAGATTAAAAGTAGAATACTATATGATCCAGCAGTCCCACTTCTGGGGATATATTCTAAGGGAATGACATCCGTATCTCAAATAGACATCTGCACTCCCATGTTCATTGCAAAGATTGTGTCCTATTCAAGTTTGTAACCCCCAGTACCTGCTGTAGAATGGATACTCAATAAATGAATGAAGTTTCTCAATGTACAATTATCAGGACCAGCCATTAGATGGGAGAGAGTATTCTTTTGATAGTGAAATAAATTCACATTTTCATTCTGCTCAAATGACTTGTTGGACAAATGAATGAAACTCATGAAACTCTTAGGATCAACCAACAGGTTGGGGAGAAATAGTCTGCATGGGGAATTACATTTTCATCTCCAGAGCTGGTGCCTTGTGCATGGGTTTTTAAAAATTTGAGGTGAAATTTACATGATATAAAATTAACCATTTTAAAGTGAAAAATTCAGTGGCATCAAGTACATGCAGCTGCCACCTCTATCTAGTTCCAAAATGTTTTCTTGCCCCCAAAAGGAAACTATGCCCATTGAGCATGTGTATGTGTTTTAAGCTTCTAAAAGGCAGAGACTACATGTGTCTTGCTCACCTGTACTCCTGATGACTAGACAAATGCACCACTGATATTTGTTGAATATGTAAATGATTTGCCATCCCCATTGTAACATTTGTGGGTCTTTCAGTTGCCCGAGGACTTTTGAGTCTGGTTTTTGTGTTCCTGGAATCCCAGTCTCAGTGGCTGGTGGTGGGTGATGGGTGGCGACTGGCTGTGTGTGGGGTAAGGTTCACAGGTGAGAGCTCTGGTGAGTTCCTCAGGCAGTGCCTGCAGGTCTTTGGCTACCTCCTGCCAGGAGCTGCTTCTCTGTCTCATCTTACAAAGGGAGTTGGAGTATATGAGTGATAGTCACACTGAGGTGTGGCTCTCAGAGAGCTGACTTCTCCAGGGCCTTTTTACTCTGCTACTCTACCTGTTGTCTTCCTAGGCTCTGGGTTTTAACAAAACCAGAGGGTATGACAGAAGATAGTGCCTGTAACACAGTTGACTTTTGCCTGCATCTGTTACAATTAATGACTTGCTGGTATGCCTCACACCAACAGGCAGCTGGGACCATGTGCTGAGCCAGGGCTGAGGTGTGGGGAAGGAAAGAGGGAGGCTGACTGAAGAGTAGGCTTGGAATCAGGGCTAGGGCTTCACCTCCCCTTTCTTAGTCCTCTTCTCTTCCTGCTCTCTGCACTCGGGATTAGGATATGTGCTACGGTATTAGACCCACGTGGTCTAATACCATAGCCCATGGGGTTGAGCACACGGGGTAAAAAGCACTTGGCTTTTTACCAAGTTCGGCAGGATACTTTGAGTGTCAGTGCTCTCATCCATAAAATCGGGGTCATTGTAAAGATGAAAGTTGTTCACTTGTCCCAACACATGGTATCTGTTTTCTTTTTTATATCTGTCTTCTGCTCTTTGTATGTTTTCTCATTTATCTTAGATATTATTATCTCCATTTTGTAAGTGAGGGTACAGAGGTCTCCCAAGTTAGATAACTTGTCCTGAGGTTACTGAGCTAATAAAAGGAGGAGCCAGAATTTCCACCCGGTGTGCTTCCCACACTGCTTTAGAGCTGTCAGCTTCTCTGGGTGAAGAGCGTCCAGGCAGAGGTGAGATGCTGTACGAGAAATGCTCATATTCCCCCCTTTCCGCTTTTAGAAATGGTGCTGAGCAATAGAAACTGTCACCCCTGGGGCCCGCAGATGTAGTGGGGGGATGAGACCTAGGATGAAGTGCCACTGACATGCGTCTAACATGGAAGCTGTCCAGGGCTTGCTGTCCCCAGTTTATAAATGGAGACAGATTCAGGGAGCTTCAGGGCCCAGGCTAGAGTCATAGAACTGGCACTGGGATTCTTCTTAAGGGACCCAGCTGGTTAAATTCTGCTAATTTGACAGGTGAGGAAATAGTCTCAGAGAGGGAAGCGACTTGGCTAAGGCCACCTGGCAGAGGAACAAGCACCTGAACTCAGGCCTCCTGACTCCTGGCCATGCACTTTCCCTGTTGCCTCAGGCTGAGGACCAGAGTTGAGGCAGTGCCCTGTGAAGAGCTCTGGGAAAGGTAGGCTATGGCATCTTGCAGCATCTTGCCTCACAGCTACTTCCTAAAACCTGTGTGTGATTTGGGATCTAGAGAAAAGAACTACAACTCTCTGCTAAGCACCCTGGCTTCTGGTCCCCGCCCAAAGCTGGCACGCATGGTGGGCCACTAGCAAGCCTCTTTTAGATCAGACTGGATCCTCACTGTACAGGTGATTCTCAGATGACATAGGGTGCTTACCCAAGGTCACCCAGCATGACAGAGGCCTAGCCAGGGCTCAAATGCTGGGATGGAGCCCACCAGGGGTCAACCCCCTGTTGCCTTTTGCTTTAGAAAGATGATCAGGAGCACTTTGTCCCTTTCAGCTTTCCATTCTTCCCCTACTTCCCCCAGGCCCAGACATTAGCTTGGAAGAGAGGAGTGGGCAGCCTGAGGGCAAAACACTGGTTCCCTTGCCTGGCCCTTGTGTTCATCCTCACCTCTTCTCCTGGCAGCTTTTTGGCTTTTACCTCGGGGCCTGGACTTACCCCTCCAGTAGTTCCTTCCTCTCCTCCCTGCCCTTCCCAAAGCAGCTTCAATCCTGCTTCCTCCTGTTACCGGACTGAACGTAGGTCCGCTCGCCCAACTCAGCAAAGCCAATCTACTCATTAGGTTGTGGTGAAGGAAAGTCCAGCATTTGTTTGCAGGACTCCAGGCAAGGAGAATAGGCAGCTTTTGCTCAAAGGCCTGGCCTGCCCAGCGGCTTTCCGGCAAGGCTTTTTAAAGGCAACATTGGGGTGAGGGTCGTAGGGTGTGTGATGGTCCCTCAAGTGATCAGCTCATGGACATTTTTCTGATTGGCTGGTGGTGAGGTAACAGGGTGATGTTTCAGGAATCTTAATCATCAACGTTCTGATTCCAACCAGTCTGGGGTCTACATGCTTGTGGACAGCATATAGTCACCATCCTCTACCAGCCAGGAGATCTTAGTTTCTGCAGAACATAACTCAAAGGTATGCATCAGATTGTTATCTATATCCCTTTAGGAGGAACTAGGGGTCGTGTGACTCTATTGTTCTAATCATTAACTGCTTAAATCTGCTCTTTGGAACTTGAGGAAGACTCAATAAGAAGAGGGGGGACATGGAAAGTCTTGTACTCAGGAAGGTCCCACAGGGTCCTGCTTGATTTTCGTTCCCCCTTTTCTTTGATACTCCTCAATCCTTAGGGGAACAGGGGTGGTACAAGAAAGGAAATAAAGTTTTAGATAGAAAAGTTAATCATAAACTCAGCAGGGAAACTCAGTTTTAAGGGGACTCAGTTTCACCCTATTAAATCCTTCCACATTCAGACTCCTTCACCATCGCTGATTACAGTAGCCCAAATAATGGCCACCCAAAGGTAACAGGTCCTAATCCTTGGAACCTCTAAATGCTGCCTTATGTGGAAGAAGGATCTTTGCAGATGTGATTAAGGGTCATCCTAGATTGTTCTGGTGGGCCCTAAATGCCATCACACATGTTTTTATAAAGGAGGGGCAGAGGGAGATTTGGCAGACAGACACAGAAGAGAAGGAATGTGAAGCTGGAGGCAGACAGTGTGATTCCATAATATGAGGCATCTAGAGTAGTCAAGTTCATAGAGACAGAAAGTGGAATGCTGATTTCCAGGGGCTGAGGGAAGAGGGAATGGGGAGTTACTGCATAACAGGTACAGTGTTTCAGGTTGAGAAAATGAAAAGGTTTTGAAGATAGATGGTGGTGATGGTTGTATAACAATATGAATGTACTGAATGCTGCTAACTGTACTCTCAGAATAGTTAAAATGGTAAGTTTTTTTGTTATGTGTATTTAACCACATATACACCAAAAGAGACAGAGGTAGAGATTAGAGTGATATGGCTACAAGCCAAGGAATGCTGGCAGCCACCAGAAGTTGGAAGAGGCGAGGAAGGGTCCTCCTCTAGAACCTCAGTTGTGTGCCCCTGCCAATAACTTGATTTCAGCCCAGTGAAGCTGATTGTGGACTTCTGCCTTCCAGAACTGTGAGAGAATAGATTTCTGTTAAGCCACTGAGTTTGTGGTAGTTTGTTACATCAGCCACAGGAAACTAATACTTACACTGATCAACAACCTGCTTCTCACACCTGAGCTTGTAACCAGGAAAAGGTAAAGGAGAGAAAATCATAGCAGCCCCCTCTGTCCCTCACCTTCACCCTCTCATTGTCAACAAGGCTTCTTCACAACTCATTTGCACCTCACAGGTACATAAGATAGTCCTTGTCTACACCGTTTATAGATGTTCAAAGGGAGAGTCATAGATGCAAGTGAGATGTCCATGGTCCACTGTCGGTGATGGCTGAGCTGAAATTCAGAGTAATCATATGGGTCCCCTCCTCAGGCAACTTCCCAAACTCACAGCCTCCTCACCTAGGCTTTTTTTTTATTTTCAGATCAGCTATAACTTTATTTATTCCCTTATTCATCAATAGAGTCAAGACTCTAAAGGCTATTCTGCTATAAACACTCCTCACTTGATTAGAAAGGAAATTACCCCTCTTTGGATGGTTTATCATTTCTCCCCTCCTCCAGATTCTAATATTCTTTTTTAACCAAAGTACCTTCCCTTATTTTCTTCACAGCTCTCAGACTTGGTCGTTAGGCATTCTGTCTCATTTTCAGCAGATTTGCTCTTGTGTATGAGGGTGAGGGTAAGATTAACATTCTGGGCATGTAGTAGATGAGAGAGAAAACAGTCCCTCAATTTAACAGAGCCTCATACTACAACCTCTACAAGAAAATCAAACCCTCTGCTCTGAAGTTTGACAGCATGTTTTCTATACATTTTTATCTTATAAGAAATTGTCTCTTTCTATGACATTTGTATTTTTTAAAATTTTATTTATTTATTTATTTATTTTGAGGTACACCAAGTTCAATCATCTGTATTTATACACATATCCCTGTATTCCCTCCCTCCCTCAACTCCCCCCCACCCTCCCCATCCCAGTCCTCTAAGACATCATCCATCCTCGAGTTGAACTCCCTTTGTTATACAGCAACTTCCCACTGGCTATCTATTTTACAGTTGGTAGTATACATATGTCTATGCTACTCTCTCACTTCATCTCAGCTTCCCCTTCACCCCCCGCCCCCCAAACCTCGAGTTCTCCAGTCCATTCTCTGCATCTGTGTCCTTGTTCTTGTCTTGTCACTGAGTTCATCAGTACCATTTTTAGATTCCGTACATATGAGTTAGCATACAATATTTGTCTTTCTCTTTCTGACTTACTTCATTCTGTATGACAGACTCTAGGTCTATCCACCTCATTACATATAGCTCCATCTCATTCCTTTTTATAGCTGAGTAATATTCCATTGTATATATATGCCACATCTTCTTTATCCATTCATTTGCTCTCACCTAGGCTTTTGATTTCACTGTGGGACAAGAGTTCAGGAACTGGCCATCCCACCATGGGGTCCCTTGCTAAGCAGCAGTCTGGCCAGTGAGAGGTGGACATTGGGGCCTGCTGGGGAGGACCTTCTTGGCTGGCAGGAGCAGGTGGGATTCTTGTGGGACCTGCATAGATGAGTAGTGAGAAGGAGGCAGAGAAGAGGAAACGGGACAATTCCCACTTAGTAGTGAGTCATTACCTTCCAAATCCTGGGTCTCTCCCTGGCCATCTGTACATACTAGCTTAGCAACCTCTGAGTCATTTGAATATTTATTTCTCTCCAACAGTCAGGTTTAGCTGTGAATCTGTGGGCACCTGGCTTTTCAAACTTAAGACTCCAATCTGACCAGAGACTGTGAAACTGTGTGGATTCAGGTGGGGTCTGCTTCTTGCTCTCCCATCTATCTTTCCTCATCAGCCACATCTTCCCCAGAGCCAGGTTGTTTGGCCAGCTTTCTTCATTCCCTGAGGTTCTGGTAACAAGGTACCTTTTAATGACCAGACCCTGGTTTTTGTTGGCACCAGTGAGGTCAGGAGAGTGACCAATAGGATCCTCAACAATGAACAGTGACCTGGCAGCTCTGGGCAGCTGTGGGGGTAGGTGGTGCATCATACACTGTTCCTCTGAAAGCATCTATTCAGGGAAAATAGTTTTCTTAAAAAAAATTAGGTTGGACAACACGATTTTTTTTAAAAGGTGTACAATGTGGTGATTTAATATGTGTATATAGTGTGAAATGACTGCCACGATCAAGTTAACTAAACTCACATGGTTACCATTTTCTTTTTTTTTTTGTAGTGAGAACACTTAAGACCTACTCTCATAGCAACTTTTAAGTATACAGTGCAGTATAATTAACTATAATCACCATACTGTACATTCGATTTCCAGAATTTATTCATCTTAGAATTTGTATCCTTTGACCAACATCTCTGCATTTCCTCCACCCTCAGCCCCTGGCAACTACCATCTACTCTTTGATTCTATGAGTTTCCTTCTTTAGATTGCATGTGTAGGTGAGATCATGCAGTATGTATCTTTCTGTATCTAACTTATTTCACTTAGCGTAATGCCATTAAGTTTCATACATCATGTTGCAAATGACAAGATTTCCTTCTTTTTTTATGGCTGAATAATATTTCATCGTGCAACATATATCACAACATCTTCTTTATTCCTTCGTCCCTTAGTGGATGCTTAGGTTGTTTCCATGTCTTGGCTGTTGTTAGAACTACCATATGATCCAACAATCTCACTACAGGGCATATACCCTGAGAAAACCATAATCCAAAAAGAAACATGTACATAATGTTCATTGCAGCACTATTTACAATAGCCAGGACATGGAAGTAACCTAAATGCCCATCAACAGATGAATGGATAAAGAAGATGTGGCACATGTGCACAATGGAATATTCCTCAGCCATAAAAAGGAATGAAATTGAATTATTTGTAGTGAGGTGGATGGACCTAGAGTCTGTCATACAGAGCGAAGTAAGCCAGAAAAAGAAAAACAAATACCGTATGCTACCTCATATATATGGAATCTTAAAAAATGGTACTGGTGAACCCAGTGACAGGGCAAGAATAAAGATGCAGTTGTAAAGAAAGGACTTGAGGACACAGGGTGGGGGGTGAAGGGGAAGCTGGGACAAAGTGAGAGAATAGTATTGACACATATACACTACCAAATGTGAAACAGATAGCTAGTGGGAAACTGCTGCATAAAACAGGGAAATCAACTTGATGATGGGCGATGCCTTGGAGGGATGGGATAGGGAGTGTGGGAGGGAGTCACAGGAGGGAGGGGATATGGAGATATATGTATAAATACAGATGATTCACTTTGCTGTACAGCAAAAACTGGCACAATAGTGTAAAGCAATTATATTCCAATAAAGAGCTTTAAAATGTGAGGAAAAAAAATTAAAAAAAAGATAATGCTGCTGTGTACGTGGGAGTGCAGATATCTCTTTGACACAGTATTTTTATTTCCTTTGGATATATTCCCAGAAGTAGGATTGCTGGCTTATATGGTAGTTCTAGTTTTAATTTTTTGAGAAAACTCCATGCTGTTTTCTTGGGCTTGAACTCTTCTTTCGGAGGAGACCAATGAAGAAGAGAAATTGCAAAAGAAGTTGCACCATCAGCCTGGGGATGGCCATGGTGGAGTTATTACTTGCTGATGACATCCTTTTAATTTAATTTTTATTTTTATTCCCAGCTGGTAACTTCCTAATGCATTGTAGATAAATCCTCCCCCCACCCTCAATCATGCTTGCCCTCTCCTGGTACATCCCTCACTCCCCACTTACCTGGCTCATTCCTTCTCTTTCAGGGCCCTACCCAAACCAGACCTTTCCCAGGCCTTCCCCCAACCTCACCTCATTCCCAGGTCAAAATCCTTGCTAGATATTTGGAGCATTTGAAGCATATATGTGCTTCTCTCGCAAAGCACATATCACTATGCTAATTTTAGAAGTATTTGTCTCATCTTTGATGATGGTTTGTTTCCTCTACTGGGCTGGAAGCCCTGTGGAAGCCCTGTGAGGAGGGCAAGAATCCTGAGAGTCTTGTTCACAGCTGTGTCCCTAGGGTCACCACACATGACCTGGCACATAGAAGCTGCTCTTTTGTTGCAAAAATGAATGAATAAATGAATGAATGAATTTTCTGGTCTCTTCCTAGGTGGCACCCATCCCTTTCCTTCTCTGGCCACCTATGTTCTGCTGTCCTAGAAAGATCAAAGAATGGCTTGGTCCCTCCTCTGAGGTCCTTTAGCACTTCTAAGCCATCCTCCAATTCACTTTTTTGGATTTGCTCATTTCCACACACTTCACTTTTAGAACTGGGCACGGGCGGTCAGCCTGCAGCTGGGGTTCAAGGCTGGACTTTTCCTGTGGATGGGCTCACTTCCAGACCAGACTGGAAGTTCCCTGAGGGCAGGGACTCTGCTTGGCACAGAGCCAGGTGAAAAAGCTTTGCTGAATGTGGGAGCCAATGGACATGGATGGAAAGCAAGCCGCTCCAAGCTGTGGCTGACAGCTGAGCTCTCAGTCATGGAGGCATCCACGGTGAAGAGCCGCTGCTTCCAAGATCCCCAGATGGGAATTTCCTCTCCCTGTGGGCAGGTATTGCGATGGTCCCTGGAACATAGCCTTATACAGTTTACAGTCCTAGGGGATGGACAGAGGAAGTGGGGACAAACAAGCCCTGAAGAGGCAGGAGGGGAGCGACCCCTGGGAGGCAGTGAGGTGCAAAGGAATGGGCTGCTTGACTTTAAGCAGTGGATGGATATCTGGTGGTAGGCAGGGAGGACCTGAGGCAGAAGAGCACCCTGGCAGGATTCGGGTGGTTTCTTCCCCTCCCTGCACCTCATCTCCCAGCAAGGCCCCCCTCTCCAAAGGGGCTACTCTGGGGCCTCCAGCACCAGCTCCTGAGAGCATCCCAACCCTCCTCTGAACTGGGCCTGCCTTGGCCTGGGCTGCACGGCCACCTCTGTCGCTGGCTCACTGTGTGACCTTGGGTGAATCCTGCCTCTTGTCACAGCCATCTCTGTTCTGAGCCCTGACTTCCAAATTAGACATGTGTTTCCATATGGGCAGGTTGAGCTCCCAGGAAGGACCAGGGTTTGATGAGTTCCTTGGAAGGGATTCTCTAGTATCTTCCCTCTCTCCCACCTGCCTTGAAAAGCTCCCAAATAACATTACTGGGTGAAGCACAGGGCAAGGAAGTAGCTCCAAGCGGGATCCCTTTTCTTCCTCCTTACAGTGAGTTACAGCAGTTTCTTCCTCCTTACAGCGAGGGTAACAGTGCCCCTGGGGGCTGCAGGCTGTAGAGGGAGAGACAGAAAGATGGAATGATGAGTGGTCATCCCTATGGCCAAGATACTGCCATCATGCTGAATTTTTTCCAGCAACATCCAACAACTTCTGGTTCTCCCCAGAATATTCTCCATGGAGACCAAGAACTTGGCTGATTCCTGGAACAGTCCCGGACCCTTACACACGGAGAAGCCAGGCCCACACAGAGAACACAAGACTGGTCCAAGTGCAGGTGTCAGGTGATCTGAAGCTTCTAGGTCCCCAGCACTGCACAGCCTGGCTCCTCAATGGAGCTGCTGGAGCCCTGCGCTGGGTGTGGCCCCACAGCAGCCCAGGTGAGGCTGCCCGGTGCCTGCTGCGGGAGCACAGCGGGCCTTTGTGCTAGACGGGCACCGCCCCCTGCCCGGCCCCTCCCTGCTCACGGGAGAGCCCTTACCTACCCGCCCGCCGCTGGCCACCTGCCGCCAATAGCTCTGCCAGCTCCTCCTTGCTCTGTACTCAGAGCAGCTCCCCGACGGCGACGGCGCAGCGCTGGGCTGACAGCCCTGCTGCCAGACTTCACCGGTCCCCTCCCCCGGGGCTGATCATTAACCCGGAGGCCGTATAAGGAGCGAGCGGCCTGGGCAGGGGGGACGCATCGCTGCCGCCGCCATGGACAGTAGCACCTGGAGCCCGGCGACCACTGCCACTGCAGAGCCCCTCAAGGCCTACGAGCGCATCCGCAATGCGGCCGACATCTCTGTCATCGTCATCTACTTCGTGGTGGTGATGGCTGTCGGGCTGTGGGTATGTGGGGGTCCTGAAACGCGGGGCTGAGGGGGCAAGGGCCAAGGGGAGGGAGGAGGGGGCGCGCGGAGGAGCCACCTTAGTGAACTGCGAGGAGGGGAGGGTGGGCTGAAAGGTGCGTAGAGCTGAGTGGAAGTGACTTGGAAATGTTTGAGAGGAGTTCAGGGGGCACCTCACGTGAGGTGAGGGTGCAAACAAGGTGAGCAGACGTGAGGGGAGTGCTGGCCAGTGCTCAAGGAGGCTCCCCTACCCCGGACCTGTAAGCAGAGAAGGAAAGAGAGATTGGAGAGGCTGAGGGGTGGGAATGAAAGCGGCAGGAGAGGACCAGCTTGTAGCTGCAGGAAGGGTCCCAGGGCTTGGGAAATGAGCCCCAGGGAGGTGACCACTGTCCTGCCTCTTAGTTATCCAGTTTCAGATGGAAAAGAAGCAGGGTAGATCGGGAAGGACACAAGCCTCTGGCAGTTGCAGGTGCTGTGGGGCAGCCGAAGGTGGAGGGGCTGCCCTGCGTCCCCCTCCTGGGAGAGGTCTTGTCCTCTGGGATCTAGGGGCTGGAGGGAGTGAGAGCTGGAAAAGCTGGGCCCAGGAAGAGGAGGAGGAGGAGGAAGACTGGAGGGTGGCCTGGTGCTGGGAGAGGGAAATGTGCCTGGCTTCCTTTTGGGACTATGGGGACACACCAAACCAGAGAAACTAGTTCTTAGCAGTCTTGAACTTGGAAATTTCAGTTGTGACAGACTTTGGCACACCCAGCAACTGGAAGAGAGGTGTTGTAACTGTGCACATATTCCAGTCACTCTCAGAAGCTTTCATGGGGGGCGGCAGGCCAGGAGGCTGGGGTGCTAGCGGGTGGTTGAAGTCTTTTGGCTTAGCGGAGGGGTGGGCAGACATTAACCCCTTCATGGCCAAGAGGCATTTTTTTTGTTTTTTTTTTGTTTTTTTTAAGAGATAAAAGGAAGTGTTGATTTTTAAAAAGAAGACGTGGGCTTCCTAGGTGGCGCAGTGGTTGAGAATCCGCCTGCCAACGCAGGGGACATGAGTTCGATTCCTGTTCCAGAAAGATCCCACATGCCGCGGAGCAACTAAGCCCGTGCACCACAACTACTGAGCCTGTGCTTTAGAGCCTGTGAACCACAACTATTGAGCCCATGTGCTGTAACCACTGAAGCCCACGCGTCTAGAGCCCGTGCTCCGCAGCAAGAGGCCACAGCAATGAGGAGCCCGTGCACCACAACAAAGAGTAGCCCCCACTCGCCGCAACTAAAAAGAAAGCCCACGCACAGCAAAAAAGACCCAACACAGCCAATAAAATAAATTTATAAAAGAAAGAAAGAAAAAGAAAACTTAATTATAGAAACCAGATGTGACTGAAAGCCATAAGTGTCTCAAGGAATCTGTGTGGCTGCTTCTTGCTTAGTACTCTCAGCTTCCCAGACATGGTGGAAAGTCCAGCCAGGAGCCAGGGTTCTCGGGTTTAGCACTGGCTTCAACACGTCCCAGTCTTGCGGTGTAACCCTGCTCAGTCTCAGTTTATTCAAGTATGCAATGGGTACAATCGTATCTGTTCTATGACACCCCACGTGGCTATGAGGATCTGCAGAGATGCATCCTAAAGCTCCTTCTGGACTCTAGGAGTCTATTTTAGTACTATTATCATTGGCTCTCCAGGGTATGAGCCAGGCCCTGAGTGATTTTTGTCCTTTTAAGTAAAAGGGGCAAAAGTGGTTAGCTTGGTAGGACATCTTCACAAAAAGCCACAAGAAGGGCAAGAATGCTAATCCCCATTTTACAGAATAAAAAACTGAAGCCCCATGTGGTTGTGATTTGCCTAAGTTTGCAATACATGGAACTCACATCTCTGGACTCTTGATTTTCCACGGCACTAGGTGCTTTGCCACCTTGCCTGCCTTCCTCCCCCCATCCCAGCTTATAAGTGCTGCAGGCAATGTGGGAATCCATCATTTGCTAGCTGTGCTGTGCTGCCTGTTTCCCAGATGATTGCAGATAATCTCTATTCCCCTAACCAATCTCATTTTAGCCCTGCCAGTCCTGATGATTATGGTGTCTGCACTTTTCAGATATCTGTGAATTAGTATCACTTGTCTGGTTAAATGCTATTTAATGAGCCTGCTAGTGTTTGTCTACATTTAGTCTTCCCCCATTAGTCAGTGCCTCTAAACCCTGATCATTTAACGTGCTGGATTTCTTCCAGTTTACATTCCTCTTTTTTCTATTGGAGTGACAAGAGTGGTTTAGTTCAGGGACAGGCATCCTGACTCCTGCATGATCTCTGGGCTGCAGAGACAGAGGGATCTAGGCCCACTGTGCTTCCTCAACTTAGAAAAGGCATCCCAAGCTAACATCCCTCTGTCACCATCCCCTTCTCTTCCAATATTGTTTTGTTCTGTTCTATCCCTTTCCAATGCTGCCTCATCCATTGATATTTGGGCTTGAGGTTATTATTTCTTTACCACCCCTCAGTTTGTGTCTGGGGGGATCTTATATCCTTTTAGGCTGAATCTGTGACTTTATTCTTTCTGGAAGACTTCCTTAAGATTTTTCTTTCACCACTTCTCATTTGTGTCTGGGGGAATTTTATACCCTTTTAGGCTGAATCTGTGACTTTATTCTTTCTGGAAGACTTCTTTAAGGTATCCCAAAACCCTTTGTGCCAGGGGTTGTTAAACTACATCCCGTGGGCCAAATCAGGCCCACAGCCTATTTTTGTACGGCTCACAAGCTAAGAATTTTTTTTTTTAACTTTTTTAAGGGGTTGTAAAAAAACAAAACAAAACCAGAAGAATATGTAGTGGAGATCATATATACCTCACAAAGTCTAACCTATTTACTGCCCCGCTCTTTTTCTTAACAGAAAAAATTAAAAATTTACTGACTTCTGCCTTATGCAGTCATTTGAGTTAATAGCATCATTGGATGCCTGAGTCTTAATGGCACCTGGGGGAGCCCAACCTTTCCATTTTGCAGGGGATGATCAGAGAGGGTGACCAGAAGTCACTCAGATGAATCAGCCCCAGAGTTGGGACCAGAACCCAGGTCTCATGATGCCAAAGGCAATGCTCTTTCCACTATCTCTCCCTCCCCCTCCCTAAGACACAGCTCTTTTTAGGAATACCCTCTCCATGGTCCTTACCACCACTTGCACGAATGTGACAGTGCTCCAGTGGTGCCGAGTTCCTCCTTTCCTCACATATTTTCATAAAGTGAGGGCCTAACTTTGTTGCTTTCAACCCGCTTCATCCTATTCTCAAGTCTCTCGTTTAAACCACTTGACAAAATCACCTTGACAAATTGTTAGCACTTCACTCGAATACTTCCAGCAGAAACTTTCCCCAGTGGCACTATCTCCATCTCTGGGCAGTTCTGATGGCGAGGAAATTCTTTGTGGGTCTGAGTTCAGATCTGACGTCCTTGAGCGTCTCCCACTGTGTCTGGTTGTGCCTTATGCAGGTGATGTGAGTGAGTCTGTCCCTCTTCACATATCAGAAGATGATGGGCCACAATGAGTCTTCTCTTCTCCAGGCCCCACATTCCCAGTTTCTTAAGCTTCAGACAAAGGTCTGAAGTGTCTTCCTTTTGCTCAATGATATTCCATTGAGGAAAAAAAATGTGGGTCATTAACTGTGTTTCTTTTCCCCTGTGGCTTGCAATTGTAGAGTCATTCTCTTCTGGTTGCAGGATGGACAGGCAAATTTAATCCATGGCTTGCAAAGTGGAGTCTGGAGCCCCAGAGCTTTTCTTTGTACATCCCTTGCTCATGGGGATAGTGTCTTTCCATTTGTAGGGAGTGAATAGCGGGGAGGAAGGAGGCAGGTACATGAGCTGCAATGCATGCCCCAGGCAGCACCTATTGAACGTGGTGACACCTGCAGAGTGCCAGCCTGGAGGGGTGTTGCTCATTTCCAGGAGTGTTCAGGGTGGGATATGGGGGAGGAGTGGAGGCAGAGGGCACTGAGAAACCCATTCAGCCAACTTTTTGTTGAATGTACACCATACACAAGATGTTACGCTAAGCATTATGGGGGATTGAAACTTTGTGAAATGATGACTACTATTAAACTAATTAACATACCCATCACCTCACATGGTTACAACTTTGTGTGTGTGTGTGTTGGGGGGCAGATCTACTCCCTTAGCAAATTTAACTATACGATACAGTATTATGAACTATCTTCACCATGCTATGCATTAGATCTCTAGAACTTACTTATCTTGTAACTGAAACTTTGCACCTTTTGACCAACATCTCTCCATTTTCCTCACCCCCACCTGCACCCCCAAGTCTCTGGCACTAAATATGCATCTCAAAACATCACATTGTATACCTTAAATATATACAATTTTTATTTGTCAAATATACCTCAATAAAGCTGGAAAAAATTTTGTAATTTGGTAATACAAAGTAAAAAAGTTGTAAGGGCTGTGAATGAGGTATAGATGGAGTTTGCTAGATGTTCGCAGGATGCAGAGAGATTTTTTTGTTTGAATTGTGGGGGAGGCTGTAGGAGAGGAGGCGTGGGGGAGTGTCTGGTAAGGTTTCATGTGGAAGGTAGTGTTTGAGGGGCCTTGAAGGATGGGTATTCAGGGTCTGGCCTTGCAGGTATGAGGCTATGAACATTCCAGAGAGGAAAAGCCTCTGTATAGATACACCTCTCCTCACCTTTTATCCATTCCCGATATCTTTGTGGAATTGTCCAACGTCCTGAATAGTCTTTACAATTACATTCTTCCTCTAAGCTCTTCATTTCTGAGACAACCTGGACGTGTTATGTCTGGGCCCCATACCCTCTTTTCCTGTCCCTCCAACCACGCCTAGAGGGTATAAACCTGCTTCGACTTCAGAGTGACCTTCAGAATGGTCTTTCCCTGACCAACTGCCAGAACCTGATTCCTTGGGACTTATTTTTGTTTTAGCCCTAGCTACCTCCCGTGCTTCTTGCGGCTGTTGGTCCCCTTGCTATTCCCAGAAAAACCACTACAGAGGCCCCAAGACTATGACCTATGGAGGGACTCCCTGCCAGGAGTCCAGAAAGATCTGAGCCATGCTCTCCCTGGCACTGTCTAGCACACAGAGGACTCAACAAATCTGTGTTGATTGTCTGTCAAATATAGCTCCCTGCTTCTGTCTTCTGAGCTCCAGGGAAGTAAGGAATGTGGAAGTGTTTCAGAAAGTGAAGTGGGTTGAAGACAGTGCAAGTGTGTGGAGGACAGGGCTGTCCTCTTGGGTGGCAAAGTTACTCTATTCTAGTTTGCTATTAAATTTTCAACCCTTTCTCCCAAGGCCATGTTTTCTACTAACCGTGGGACTGTTGGAGGCTTCTTCCTGGCAGGACGAAGTATGGTATGGTGGCCGGTAAGTCTTCTCTGAAATACTATTTGCTGAACTACCATATTCCCTGTAGGAGGCCATTTTCTTGTTGGCTTCAGGTGGTGGTGATCCTTTCTTCTTACCTTGGGTCCCTGATAATGGGTCACCTGCTCACCAGGTCTCTGGGCACCCTTAATCTCTTGTGGTAAGGGAATAGCCTTTAAATAAATAACACTTGAATTTTTTCAAGGGATAATTAGAGGAAAGACTTTACAAGGAGGACAGTGTGGAGAAGCAAAAAGAGCGCACAGTCCGAGGTGATCTTGGGCAAGTCTGAGCTTCCACTTCTCTTTCTGTAAAGCAGGAGTGGTGATATTTACCTCCCAGGAGTATTATGAGAGGTGGAGACTGCTTGTGGGGTGGAAACTCAAAAAATAGTAGCTCTTTCGCTACCTTTTTGCTACTTTAAGTCCCACGGAGGAGAGACTTTATCTGTCCTATCTCAAGAGCCTACCATAGTGCCCGCTACACAGGAGGCCCTCAATAAACACTTGTAGAGTGGCTGGAGGAGGGGTCCCTACTGTTCCCGGGTACAGTTTTCCTCATTCCTTGGTGGGTTTTGTGTTTTGTATATATGTGAGGTGTTTTCCCTGACACTTGCACGTGCACAGAAGTATCCCAATCAAAGGACATGTGTGTGGGTGGAAGAGGAACTGGGAGGCCCCTTCATCCTATCAGCACAGAGCTCTGCTCACTGTCAGTTCAGCTCAATGACCATTTCAATCCAGAGTTCTCATCGAAACTACTGGTTGACCAGATTGGCCAAATTGTGCAATTCTTTGGGCTTAAGATACAAGCAGGACAGGCTGGTGAAAGGGCTGGGGGGATGAAGTGTACGTACAATGAGAAGAGAGCGGCAGCCACGGAGGAAGAGACATGAGAAAGTGAAGACTTGTCACTGTCATACACATAGCACGGGGGAAGCTAGGAGGAAATCATGTCACTTCCTGCTCTTGGCCTTTGATCAGCGATTTGGGGATGGATTTTAATAGTTGGCATCTTCACAGTTGCTAGCGTTATCCCTGAAGTCATTTCTGCTTTACCCTTAAGGTGGCCAAGAATACTGGGCAGATGCGGACTTCTGTGGTGTGTCTCTCATGGTGGTCTCTCCTGACACATTTTGTCTTCTCATGTTTTGGACTTTGGTGCTTTCCTAAAAGCTGGTGTTGGATAAGCACATCGGATCATAAAGTTCAAGAGAAGGTTGGGTAGTCCTTCTAGAACTGCACTGCCCAATAGTGTAGCCACTAATAACATTGGCTTTTTAAATTGAAATTAAAAAAAGATAAAAAAAATATCTTTCCTCATTCACACTAGCCGTATTTCAAGTGCTTAATAGCTACATGTGGATGGTAGCCACCATGTTGGACACTGCAGGTCTAGAACATTTCTGTCATTTTAGAAAGTTCTGTTGGACAGTGCTGCTCTACAGATTTCAGAGGCAAGTCTGGCATGAAATCTCAGTGGACTTGAGATTTGCTGAATTAGAAAACTGAATAGGACAATGAGGTTTACTTTAGTTGCTGGGAAAGCAGTGCACCCCCACCCCATCTAATGCTTCAAGGTTCCCAATTGTAAGCCTGCCGTGTGCTCATCCAGCCTTGGTTTGCATCCAGACGCCTTTCCTCTTCCTTCCCTCAACTTTAACAGGAAACTCATATCTCTTCATATAAACATTCTAGGGCTGATTTATTGTGCATAAGGCCTTAGCTTCCAATCTCTGGGTCTTGGAGAAGCCTACAAGAAGGCAGAGGCATCATGGGGCAGAACCACATGTGGGAGATATATATTTTGGGCTAGGCCTGGGAACACATCACACCTTAACCAGTGATGATCTCTTTCTTCCTGATGGTTCCTGGGTTTGGGTCTGGGCTAAGAGTTGGCTGATGAGACGATTAGCCCCACCCAAAACAGGTAAGGGTCAATGATTCATGTGGAGTTTCCAGGGGGTATTGTTTTCCTTATTCATGTCTCAGTATTGGATTATTCTAACCAACAGAGAAACATGGCATCATTCTTCTTTTGTGCAGAAGTCCCTGCTTCCTTGATGAGGCTGAAATTTGACTTTTCTTCCTCCAACAACAGTTTCCGTCTAAGGCTTCATGAGATTACATTAATGGTTTGTAAACCTGCCCATGTGTCAGAGTCACCTGGATGTGCTTTCTGAAAATACAGATTCCTGCGCCTCACTCCAGACCTACTAGATTAAAAAACCTTGGAAGGGGGCCCCAAGAATCTGCATTTAAAAAAAGCTTCCCAGATGCTTTTGATGATTAGGCAGGCTTGATAATCTCTAGTTTGGGTAGACTCTTCTCTATCTGGTCAGATTTACTGAGAATATCAACATCTATTAGGGATGCTGGTGAGGGAGATTCTTGAATGGGGTGCAGTGACTCTAAGTCCCTCCCAACTCTGAAAATGCTCTAATTCTAGAAAATTCTAGAGTAGAATGAGCGTGGGCTTTGAAGTCAACCCATCTGACCTGCCTCATTTACTAGTTTATGACTTTGGGCAAGTCACTGAACTTCCCTGAGCTTCAGTTTCTCCCTCTATGAAACAGGAGAATAATACATACTTTGGAGGGTTCTAGTCAAGATTAAATGAGATTATGCATGTGTAGCACTCAGCACTGTGCCTGGCAGGTGCTCAATAACAAATGGAAGGACGGTTAGGAGGGTCAGGGCAGCCCCCAGCTGCACTTCTCTGATACCCAGTAAATGGAAGCTGGCATTTATGTGAAGATATTGCTGCCACATCACTTAAATTTAACTTTCAGATAGACTGTGTGAGTAAATGAACACAATTTGTATGTAATTTATTTACGCTACTGTAAGTCAGCAATTCTGGTTACACATTGACCACATTTTTACAGTTCCGAGATTGGCCATGTCTGACAATGTTGTGGCATGCCATACTTTAAGCGGCAAGGTTTTTTTTCTTCGTGCTACATGGTATGTCTTAAAATAGTTGGTGTTTTAGATTCAGTAAAGTATGGTTGTATTCTAAGGTCGTGGTCTTTAAAAGTATGTTCACCACAACTCTTAGGCACTGCAGAAATGCCTCAGGGGCCCTCACTCTCATTCCCAGCAACCCGGCTTTTATTTATTTTATATGAGGGGAATCTGCTAAGATTTTGTTTGAGGGCAAGGTTCTGCTGACTTAGAAAATTTAAAAACTGCTAATTTAGAAGAAAAATAAGCATGATGATTTCCGTTCTAAAATTTAAAATGATTTTAAAACTATTGCAGTACACACTTGGAAGAAAGAGGTGAAGGACAACATGGCAGGCAGGAAAATGCACATCGAAGTACTTTCTCTCCAAAATTGAATAATAGTTTAAACTGCATCAAAACTATATTTCTCTTTTTTCTTTCTTTCCTTCTTTCTTTTTTTTTAATGGGTACGGCTGCCTTCTGCAGTCCCCAAATTGGAATAGGTGGTTTGACCAGTTCAATTGTACTTCTGGATGCAAAGGAGAAGCATGTGCGTGGGAAATACGGGGCACCCCCCAAAGTTTTAGGGACATTCGAGGGTGCCACACCCTCTCTTGGGTGGGTGTGTGCCTCGCCCAGTTGTCCTCACTCAGGCCATTGTGCTGATGTTGGCCAGGCTGGAGGGGGTCTTTCTGGGTGGGCATCCAGAGAAAAATACCTGAATAGGTAGTGAAGATAATTGGGGCCTGCCAAGACATTCTGTGTTTTCTTTCCTTTCTTTCTCTATCTCCTTTTATTTTATTTTATTTATTTACTTATTTATTTATTTTTTGGATGCACGGCATGCAGGATTGCAGTTCCCTGACCAGGGATGGAACCCGTGCTCCCTGCAGTGGAAGCTCGGAGTCTTAACCACTGGACCATCAGGGAATTCCCAAAGCTATACTTCTAAATTTACTTTTGGATTAAAATACAAAATCAGTTTAAGTCTGTCATCGATCTACAAGTTTATAACCAGAATATCAGTCCTCAAATATGCTGGCCCAAGGAGGACATCACAGGGGCCACAGGCTCTCGGAGCTGACATCCAGGGGGAATCTTTACCCCCTTCATTTGCCTTTAGCCCTGTGGCTTTGTGCTGTAGAAGGCGTGAGCAACCAGAGAAGCTTCAGAAAGATAGTTCCAGAAGATTTTTAGGAGGAGAGGACTTGGATTGACCTTGGATTGATACACCTGAGGCCCCAAGGGCTTGGATAGTCACCCATGAGAAAAGCAGGTGGAAATCAGAGCTCATAAAGTCTGAAAGAAGATTGGACAGAGGAGAGGCCAGTTGAGGAGCATTCCTGAAGCCTTCAGGGATGTTGAATGGGGCGGTTGTGACCTGTAACAGGTGGAGATCCAGGCACTCTGGAAAAAGACCTCATTCCCAAAAAGTTAATGAGGCCAAGAGGGAGAAACAGTTGTCCTTGGCCTGGGGATAGAAGTGAGGGACCATCGGGAGGAGGAGCAAGGGCTCCAGAGTTGGGTTACAGGAAGAGTCAGCTCCCAAAGAAGACCAGGCAGGGAGGCCCCCGGAAGCCCGAGTCACACTGCGGCAAGCCAAGCCAACTGAGAAACATGAAACCTCGTGAATAAAATGAAACTTTATGTAATTGTGGGCTGGCTGGTGGACCAGGATTCCCCTTTTCTATAGCAACGTGGTTTGTTGCCTTTGATGCACAGCTGCCTGGGTGCTGTGTTGTAATGGTTCTTTGAGAATGTGGGAGATGTGAAAGCAGGAAAATGAGCTTTGAGGGGAAATTCTCCACACCTTGGCTAGTGGCAACAGAGAGATAGAGCCCCAGGTACACAACCCCATGGAGAACTTTTTTTTTGGAAGAGAGTTTGGTTACACCAGGCAGGACCACTGGCAGAGCCAGCTCCATGGGAGCAGCAGGTGCAACAGGGCTGGGCCAACCCTTCAACACCCCCCAAGGCATTTTCCAACACTTCAGAAGAAAGCATTCCAAAGGGAGTGGGGACCTCACAAGGAGCCAGAGGACTTGCCTTGTCCTAGATTTTTGACATCAGGCAAGCCATTAGCCTCTCTGAGTGTCAGAGAGTCTCCTCTGTGTGGGAGACAGTAAGACTGGGATCTGAAAGCCTCTTCCAGGGCTAAAATGTTAAGATTCCACACCACAGGGGAAGGAACAGACATGGGGGAAATGGATGTGGACACCCTAGCCAGTCCTTCACCAGTGGAAATGGGATGGCTGTGTGTCTCTCTCAGTAGCCACAGATTCTTTCCTTCCTTTGCTGTTAGAGAATCCTCACAGAGGTGTATATCACAGAGGTTTAGGTCATGGGTTGACAAACTTTCTCTGCAGAGGCCCACAGACTAAATATCTCTGTCACAACCATTAAACTCTGCTGCTGTGGCATGAAAGCAGCCATGCACAATACATAGATGGACAGCATGGCTGTCTGCCAGTAAAACTCCATTTATAAAAACAGGAGGAAGCCCAGATTTGGCCCACAGGCTCTCGTTTATTGACCTCTTGTTCAGGCCTGGGCTCTGGAATCAGGCTGCTTGGATTCAAAGGCAGCCTCTGCCCCTTACTAGCTGTGTGACCCTATTTGAGTTACAGTACATCTCTGTGCCTTACACTTGTTTTGTTTTAACAGAGGTAACATACTTACTTGAGGTTGTTGTGAGGATACACACCCGGAACAGAACAGAAGCTGGCAGGTGGTGAATTCTCAGGTTTAGCTTTTGTTCCTTTTCCAGTCACCTACCTGACCGAATCCTCAGTGATCCAGCAATAATGACGATTAACCCCACTGGCTGCCCAAGTTCACACACAAGAACAGCACAGCTAGGGCTCTCTCTGTTCTGGTTACTCAGGCCTCTTTCTCCTTATCCTCTGAGATGGAAATTTATGAGATCTGTAGGTACGGTCTACAGGTTTATCTGAAAACCAAGACATTCTTTCGTTTAGGTTTGACTAGAGATCCTAATGGAAATTTTCTCTGAGGAAAGAGGACAGCTTCTCATACTTCTTAAACTGTCTTAAGTAAAATGTATCCAATTTTGTCTTTAAGTCTCTAAAACCTAGTGATCAGCTCAACCTTCAGTCACTTAGGATGCTACTGGAGTGGCCACCAGCAGGCCTAGAAGAGGCTCGCAGGCGTAAGACCTAGGTGAGAAGTCGTGAATGAGAGAGGAAGAGCAGGAGTGAGGTGAATGGACACAGGAGAGGCAGAGAGCTCACCAAGGGAGCAAGGCTCAGGAAGATGTGAGGTGGGAGACAGACAAGTACTTGACCTTCATAGGCCTGGGTGGAAGTGACTGCCAAGTCCAGGTGGCCCTCACTTCCTGCTCTGATTGCATGTGGCTGTGCGTGCTTTCATTTATCCCAGGGCTGAGTCTGTGATTTTCTTTTTCTTCTTCTTCTCTTTCTCCTTCTCCTTCTTCTTCTTCTTTTTTTTTTTAAATCTCTTCCGCCACCTAGTCCAGGGCCTTGCACCCAGTATGTGCTGAATTAGAGGAATGAGAGGGAGCAGAGGGATATGTCCCCAGACCCTCTGACTGAACCTCTTTGTTGTTGCCTGAGCCCTCAGCCTGCACTCTGCTCTCTGGTGCAGTGACCACACCATGTAGGCAGTGGGAAGAATTCAGGAGGTTAGGAGGGTGTTGGGTCCAAGTTAAAGCCTGCCTCCAGCAGTGCTCCACATTTCCATTCCTACGTACACAGAACATTTTTTTCTTTAGGTTTTTGTTTGTTTGTTTTTTGTTTTTTTTTGGCTGATGGTTGTAAAACTGGAAAACCAAGCCTGGCCCTAATTAGAGTGCCTGATTTCAGCCCACATTGGACTCCTTGATAAAGTCTGGGGTGGCCATGCTTCCTCACTATCTCAAACATTTGTTTTCTCTCATTTTGAGTCAAGATTTTGCAGACCTTGTCAGTTCTCATATATCTGTGTCTCCTTTGTGTTGAGAGTTTACTGCTTAACATGCCAGCTGCTGCCTTGCTCTTGAAGGACCTGTTCTCTCTCTTCCTCCTTCTCTTTCTTCTCTTCCTTCTCCTCCTCTCCCTCCCCTCTGCTCTCCTCCTCCTCCTCTATTTCCCCCTCATCCTGCTCTCTCCCTCTCTCTTTGGTGGACCCATTTTCCTCCCATTCTCCAAGGCTTGGTCTCCTCTGAGGAGTGTCTCTGACTCGTGCACAGGCACTCACCACCCCATGTATTCTTTGTGTTTCAAGGCCTCAGTTGACTGGTGTGTGGCCAAGTTCCTGTCATCTAGTTTGTACCTAAGCTCCTGTCTTCTTTCCCTCTGGCTGCCTTCCCAGCATTCTCTAACACGTTAACACTTCTGCCAACAGAGAAAGGGAGAAGTAAGTTATAATCAATAACTCTAGTTGGTTAAGGCCAGACAAGTGCTGAAACTCTTAGTCAAGATGAAGTCTTTGGATTATTCATGTTAGAAATGTGTCTGGCCTTTCCCTGTCTACCAGTGGCACGGCACATTTTGAGTTGGCTGCAGCTATATTTTTTTGGATAAACTTTATGTAAGGGAGGGGACTTTGAGTTGGGGTTAAGAGCATAAGCTCTGGAGCCAGGCGGCCTTGGTTTGAACCCCAGTTCCATCCGTTCCTATCTCTGTGGCCTTGGGTGAGTTACTTACCCTCTCCTGCCTCAGCTTCCTCAACTTCAAAATAGAGATCACAGCACCTACCTCACAGAGTTCTTTTGAGGATTAAATTAGTTAATACATTTGCTACCCAAGTTGGCCCTTCTCATCATCATCATTGTCATTGTCATGGTCCTTATGATTGTATCTCATTGCCAGATCCTCCTTCTTGAGGTGTAAGTTCAATCATTTATCCACATATGCATTGCTGTTATTTCATTCTACATCTACATGTTGATGACTTTCTATGTGCCACATTCTGTGTTAGGTGCTGGCATATATTTGTGTGGGTGTGTGTGCATGTGTGTGTGTGAGAGAGAGAGAGACACACACACACACATTCTTACAAAATGTATCTGAAATTACAGACAGTGATGAGTGTTAAGAAGGAAATGTGTTTGAATCTTAACTACATAAGAGAGTCAGGGAAGGCCTTTCTGAGGACTGGACATTTAGGTTGAGCTCTGAGGATGAGAAGGAGGCAGCCACGTGAAGATTGGGGGAAGAGCAATCCAAGCAGAAGGAACAGAATGGTCAAAGGCCTGAGGTGAGGAGGGGCTTGGGATACTTGGGAACTGAAAGGGGGCCAGCATGGGGGAGAGATCATGCATATTGATCAGGCCCTTCGGGTGAGGGACACGGAATTGTTGCTGATCCCAAGAATAAGCCTGTCTGAGTTGGTGAGAGGGTTGATCTCCGGCCTCCTTGACCTGTAAATGCCAACGGAAGCCCTCACCCACCTTTTGTGCCAACAGCCTGTGGGAAGATGCCAGCTTTGGCAGTAGTTCCCTGATTGCACTCCCTTTGGTTGTTGGGGCAAAGAGAGAGTTCATGAAGATAATAAATGAAAGGTCACCATTGGCCATGGGGAGTGTGAGTTGACCCAGCGTAAACAGAGATTATGATGATTGTAGAGAAAACCTGTCTCTAAATATTTACCAGAGTCTCTGAAATGAAACAGCCTGAATATACGAGCCCCACCTTCTCTTCTCTCCCAATCCAGGAAATGTCATCCCTATGAGACGGCCAGGGTCAAAGATTAAGCCTTCTCAAACTTCCCCTGTGAAAAGATTCCTTGCTAAGGGAATCAAGATGTTAATTTAGATTAAAGACCAGTTCCCCAGAGGATGAGGGAGTGATTGGAAGTACAAGTGTGATGCACACACATGCTGGTCCTGAATCTACAACGAGGCAATGAGGTGGGTAGGGCGTCTGACCACCCTGTGTCCCTTCAGGGAAGTTCAGATGCAGAAGGGAATGTCTGGGGAGGAAGGAGGAAAGTCAGCGTGGTGCTCTGGCTTCCTCTTCGGTCTCTTGGACATCACTCATATTGGGCTGTGGGACCTTGGGCAAATCATGGCACTGCTCTGGTCCTCAGACTTCTCACCTGTAAAATGAAGATGAGAGCAAATCTGCACCTCACAGACTGTCGTGAGGATGATCAGATAAAGTGAGTGAAGTGCCTGGCCCCTCACTTGGCCTAAAGAAGGCACTGTAAGTTAGTCATCCTCTCTTCCTTTCTTATTCTCCTAGCGTGGAGATCTCAAAGTGTGGTATCCACACCAGCAGCAGCAAAAAAACTTGCGTTCTTGTTAGAAATGCAAAATTTCCAACCCCAGCCCTGATCAATGTGTCAGAAACTTGAGGGGATGGGGCCCAGCCATCTGTGGTTTAACAAGTCTTCCAGGAGATTCTGACTAGGGTTGCCAGATTTAGCAAATAAAAATACTGGCTGGCCAGTTACATCTGAACTTCAGACAGTGAATGCTTTTTTACTATAAGTATGTATCATGTAATATTGGCACATACTTTTACTACAAAATGTATTGATTTGAAATTCAGATTTAAGTGGACATCCTGTATTTTTGACTCTAGATTCTGGTGCATGTCAAATTTTGAGAAGCACTGTCTGAGGATATCTTGAGGGAGGCAGCCAGCACAGCCCAGAGAAGGAGTGGAAAGGAGGCCCTGGGACGTTCTGGTATCATTCCTTAAAGGGAAGACAGAGGCTGAGAGCAGGAAGCCATCTTCCAGAGCTCTGGACAGTCTGGGTGTTGTATGGTCCCTTAACAAAGAAAGTGGTTCCATGAGATTAGCAGAGTGCCTTTCCCATTTGAACCATGAAGATTTTGCTCCCTCCAAGAGAAAATGCCCACTCTGTCTCTTTCCGGAAGTTCAGGAAACTCCACCAAAACATGGGCTATGTAAAAGCATCATGAGTATTTCTTCTGAATAGCATGCCTTTGTGGGGTAAAACTTTCTTAAAGATTTCTCACATGTCACTTCATTTAAGCCAGAGAACACCCTGTGAAATAGGCTAGGAAGGATTCTTATCCTCAGTTTATAGTGGAGAAAACTGAGGCTCGGGGCAGTAATGTGACTTGTTCAAGGTCACATAGTTTATTCTGGCAGAGCCAAGATTTTTTTTTTTTTTTGGCCACATGGCTTGTGGGATCTTAGTTCCCCTACCAGGGATTGAACAGGGGCCCTCCACAGTGAGAGCGTGGAGTCCTAACTGCTGGACCAAGATTAGAACCAAGATTAGAACCATTAACCAAGGTCTCAGTGTGCTTAATAGGAGGAGAAGAAAGGGCAGGGGCAGGCACACTGTTTAATTATGCTTTCAAGGCATATACAGGGCCCTACACCCCCCACCCCCATTCCGCTGGCTGCCTCTGATGGTGAAGCTAGGAAGACACGCAGAGCCATCGCTATCACTTCAGGCAATTCTTGGCTCTTCGGCTAGTGGTTCTGAGTGTACACATGCTATCTTACTTTCCTAAGGGTGTGGAAGTAAAGATAAAATGAATGTGTAAACTTGAATCACTTCCTTCCTCTGTGCTTTAATTTTGTTTTCATTTGAAAAGACAGGGTTGACCTTAATAATTTCCAAGGGAATCCCTGCTTGAACTTCAGACGACTGAGTGTTGGCAAGCAATAGGCTCTCCCATACATTTCCTATTTTCTATTTTATGTCACATAAAACATAATTTTTAGTTAGCATTCAACGGTATTTTCATGTCTTTTTCTACAACCCCACAAACAAATACATAACTTCCCTGTATGCTTTGTTCTAAGACTTCAGGCTCTGCAAGTTAATCTGAGACAACCCTGAGATTGTAGCTCTTTATTGTTGAAGATCTTAAAGAACTGTGTTCTGATTCTAATATTACACAAACTCATTGTGGAAAATTTAGAAAAATATAAAAACACACTCATTGTTTTATCTTCCAAAGATAACCACTGTTAAATTAGGATAAATTTGTCTCTATAGCTACCTATCTATCTTTAAAAATTTGGGATCATATGGTATGTAACTTTGTTTTTTTTTTTTTTATTTGACTTTTTTTTTCACAATCATCTGCTCATCATAACAGATTCTTCAAAGCTATAATTTTAAAGACTGCGTAATATTTCATCATAAATGTGTACTTTAATTTATCTAGTGGTTTTCCTATTATTGGGCATTTATGTTGTTTCCAACTTTCCTGTATGGTAAACAATGTGGCATTGAACATACCAAGGAAATCCTTATGTCTAAGTCTTTGCCTGCATCTCTGATAATTTCTTAAGATAGAATACTAAAAGTAGGATCGCATGGTGGAAGGAGATGATCTTTGGATTGGTGCCAACAAACTGCTTTCCAGAATTACATTTCTATACGAACTATATGGGAGAGCCTATTTACTTGCCAATGCCAAATACTATCATTTAAAATTTTTTGCCTATTTGATGGAATAACCCTCAAGGTCGGATCTCCCTTGAGGTCTTGTTCTTACTAACACTGAGCTTACAGGTCATCCTGTTGGCATCTCAAAGCAGTTCATAGTCTCTAGTGAGCTCCACTGTCTTTACGGGCCCTTCGTGGGCCAGCAGGACACGTTTATTGCGTCTTCCTCAGGAGAGAGCCGTCCTTGGCATGTCCCCATTAAGAGTCCCGACTCCATGCAGCCAGTGGGAGTAAACTCAATTCAGAGGCGTTTGGTCGCCATGGTTCCTGTTGTTTCCCTAAGAGGAGACTTCAAGAATTTGCTCTCACTCACCTAGCCACCCACCCACTCACTCACTCGGCAGACTTTTGCTGAGTGCTTACCAAGTGCAAGGAAGTTCCCGTGCTAAGTGGAAGCAGGAATGCTCTTCAAGAGCTAGAGGCTATTTGGGAGACAACACTTGTATAGAAACATTTACCAAAATGGGGCCTGACAGGCACCAGGAGAGTGCAACAGACGACACGTGGGGTGAGAGGTCAGAGGAGGAAGAGATTGGCTCTGGATGGTGTCAGCAGAGAGATGGGACCAGGCTTCCCTTTGAACGCTGAGGCAGTGTTTTTGCAGGTAGAGCTTGATGGAGAGGAAGTTCCAAGCAGAAGGGAATGGTATAAACAAAAGCAGGAGGCAGGAAAGCCCAGGGCATATCTGGGAAGCTGGGTCTGTGTGATTTAGTTGCAACGTAGAGGACTTGGAAGGGCATGGAGGTGCTGCTGGGATTGGAGAAGGAGGATGGGGCTAGATTGCAGAGACCCTTGAGAGCCTGTAATTCTTCTTCCCAGTTTCATGCTGTGGCAGGGCAGAGGAGCCCTCCAGTTGGCAATATTTATTGACTCTGGTGGTTGAGGTCACCCTCTGGGAACTCTTATAACCCCCTCTCTTAAGGAGACAAATTGTGGAAGGATTTCCCACAAAGCCATTGAGTGGCTTCTGTAGGTTTCCATTTGAAATAGCTCAATAACTTTGCTATGGCGTGAAGATACTCTGGAAGTTTTTATTCAACTGAGCCTGACAGTTCTGGGGTTTTACCAGTGAGATTGGTCAAAGCTTGTTTCAGTCCACGTGTTATATGTTGGCATGTGGAGAAGTGACAGTGTCTCCCATTGGGTAGCCTGAGTACCATGGTAATAGGCCTTTAAAACTTTGGCGGTTAAGTAGGGAGTTTTGGAGAGAGAGCCTTTTTCACCCTAAACTTTTTGTCCTCCACATCTTAGCATTCCGAGTTTGTAATCAGTCACTGGCTTCTGCTCCCAAAGAGAGGTCAAAACAAGTTTAAGGAAGAAGAGTGACTTTCAGTGCAGTCTAGGGCAGGCTACTCAAACTTCACTGTGTATAAGAACCACCCTTACTCTTCTGATTCATTAGGTCTGGGGTGGGGATCAAGCATTCGTAGTTCTCCGAAGCTCCTGGGTGAAGCCAATGCTCCTGGCCCGCAGAGCACTCTGTGAGTAGCATGGGTTCAGGGACCCCATTTCTAGGGCTGAGTTAAGCACTGAAGGAGTGACCACTAGATGGACTGATGTCTGCCTTTGGTTCGAGAGGTAGATGCAGTCGCCGCTAGCTTCCGAATCTTGACATTAATAGTTGGTATGGAGAAGTGAATTTGGCCAGAGGTTTCCCTTGTGGTTTAAGTAGCTGTCCCTTCAGAGAAGGCTCATGGGAAAAACATCAAATTTGTGCCAAACTCTGGAGGGATTGAAGTGAAAAAATTTTAATTGATAGAGCCACTGTATTGTTAAGGCAAACCACATTATCAGGAATCCAAATTGCAATGAGAG
Source organism: Hippopotamus amphibius kiboko (assembly GCF_030028045.1). Taxonomy (NCBI): domain Eukaryota; kingdom Metazoa; phylum Chordata; class Mammalia; order Artiodactyla; family Hippopotamidae; genus Hippopotamus; species Hippopotamus amphibius. The sequence continues at coordinate 3,016,013 of NC_080193.1, read as the reverse complement.
GTCGTCTGTTCTTGTTAAATGGTCCAGATAATTTAGGGGCAGATTCTCTGACAGTGATGGAAACTAGAGGGACTGGCTTCATCCTCAGCACTGCCAAGGACCCATGGCTGAGCAGCAGATGTAAAAGAGTATTTGAAGCCACATGATGTTAAAAACAGATGGGAAGGGCTTCCCCAGTGACGCAGTGCTTAAGAATCTGCCTGCCAATGCAGGGGACATGGGTTCGATCCCTGGGCCGGGAAGATCCCACATGCTGCGGAACAACTAAGCCCATGTGCCACAACTACTGAGCTTGTGCTCTAGAGCCTGTGAGCCACAACTAACTAGCCCACGTGCCACAACTACTGAAGCCCACGTGCCTAGAGCCTGTGCTCCGCAACAAGAGAAGCCACTGCAATGAGAAGCCTGCGCACTGCAAGGAAAAGTAGCCTCTGCTCGCTGCAGCTAGAGAAAGCCTGTGTACAGCAACGAAGACCCAATGCAGTCAAAATAAATAAATAAATAATAAAATAAATCTTAAAAAAAAAAAAAGGAAATAGATGGGAAGTCAAGAAGGGCAGCCTGCTTAGCTCTGGACAGCCCATGTCTGGACTGGCCTATTTGGGTCTGAGGCCCATCTGGGGACACAGGTGGGGCTGAGGGCAGCAGAGACAGCAAGGTTGCAGACACATGAGGAGTGAGGAGCAGACACATGAGAAGAGGAAGCTTAGCCTGGAGAAGATTTGAGGGTGGGCACACCGTCCGTCCTCAGCTATTGGAAAGAGCAGCTGTGGAAGAGAGATTTGACTTGTTCTGTTGCACTATAGGGGGCACAAGCAGGCCTAAATGGGGAGATTTCAGCTCAGGGTAAAGAAGGACTTTGCAGCCATTACAGTTGTTCCACCATGGATTCAGCTGTCTCGTGAGGTGGGGAGTTCTCTGTCTCTAGGCAGGCCTTCTAGAAGCTGACCTTCACTTGGTGGTGGTGGTGGGGCAAGTGTTTCAGAGGGGATTCAAGCTGTGACATCTATGGGCCCATCCAGTTCTGGAGGATTCCGTGATTCTATAATTTCTCCCTATGTTTTCCCTCCTGCCAACCTTCTAGGATAGGACATTTAGGCAGTAAAATATGATTCAGAATTCCCTGAAGTCGAAGGAGAACATGATCTTTTTCTCTTTGTGATGTGACGTTACATTGTTTCCCCAATTACCATGCTGTTGAGTTTGATCAGACCCAGCACATCTTGCACCGCGACTGCAAACCATCTAAGTAGTTGGAATGGGGAGGAGGAAGGCCTGGAAAGAAGTTAGTCAGAAGCAGGGTCAAGCTGGGTAAATTTCAGAGGAAGTGTGCAATCCTGAACTGAGAAGGGATGTGGGAGGAAATTGCAGAGCAGGACAAGATGCTTCATGGGTCACTCCCTAATGGGGCATGATTCCCAACTGGGCATGGACATGGGTGAGGAGTGGACAGAGAGGGCGTTTGGGAAATCAGAGTGAGGAAAGCATTGTTAATGAGGTCCAGTGAGTGGAAGGGCGGTGTGAAAACCTGGCAGAGGCGTGCAGGTGATACAGCAACGATGTATATATTAGCCTGCTTGCGCTGCTGCGGCAAAACAGCACAGGCTGAGTGGCTTGCACAACAGAGATTTATTTTACCACAGTTTCAGAGGCTAGAAATCAAAGATCGAGGTGCTGTCAGGGTTGATTCTGGTGAGGCCTCTCTTCCTGGGTTGTAGACCGCTGCCTTTTCTCTGTGCACATTCACTGAGAGAGAGAGAGAGAGAGAGAGAGAGAACTGGTGGCTCTTCCTCTTCTTATAAGGACCAGTCATATTAGATTAAGCCTCACCCGTATGACCTACTTTAATCTTAATTTCCTCCCTAAAGACCCTATCTCCAACTATAGTCACATTGGGGGTTAGGACTTCAAAATATGAATTTTGGAGGAACACAGTTCAGTCCATAATAGTGTCCATTGTAGCTCTCATGAATTGTCTTTGAGGGTGAAGTGATTGTCCTCTTGGAGGAGAGAAAGGACACTGATTGAGGGCCAGCTGAGTGTGTCATTACTGATTCATAATCTCACTTGACTCCTGCACAACCCTGAGAGAAGGGTTGAGAAGACTGAGACTTGCAGATGTTGTGATCACTCAGATTGGAAGAGGACAAGAGAGCATTCAAACTCTTAATTTTTAAGCTCAAGCTGCCTTCCCACTGGAGGGAACTTTAGTATGAAATCTTGCTGAATTCCTAGGACTACATCTTTAAACCCAGAACTGCCAGGAAGACTGCTTGGAAGACTCATTTGGGAGTCTGGGAGGGTCTCTGAATAGGGAAGTGACTGATCAGAGTTGTGCTTTGGAGAGGTCATGTGGGGGGAGACCGGAGATCACCTAGAAGCCTGTTAAGAGACGATGACAGCCTGTACAAGGGTGATGTAAAAGTGTTAGCTGCCTATGTCATTGTTAAGGCAGAGTCAGGGTTTTGTAAATGATTGAGTGCAGGTCATGGGGCGAAGGGAGGGAGTTCAGATGAGGCCAAAGTGATCGACTGGAGAACAGTAGTGACTGTGACAGAAGTGAACTGAACCTGGACTAATACCCCGAAAGCTCCCCTGGCTCCCACTCCATCAGATGGTGAAGAGCTGCCTCAGGAAAGCCTACAACTGCTTAAAGTCCACTGTCCCCCTTTGGGGGGATCTTCGAGAGGAATTCTTGAACTTAATGTTGATCTAATGAGGTTAATAAATACTGCTAATTATGCTCTTAATAGTACATTAGGCTTAAAAATTTATCAAGTGAGAGATGATAAATGAAAAAAAAAAAAAAGATAATGGGTCATGACAGGCAGGCTACAAGCAGAAGAGAATTCTTACTAAAAATGTAGTGTTATCCCCACCAAGCTCTGAGGAGAAGGAGGTGGATGTGTTTAAACAGCCTGCTTTCCTCCCAGTTTCTTCTTCTTCTCCTTCTTCCTCTCCCTCTCCTCCTCCTCATTCTCCTCCTCTTCCTCCTCAACTCACAAAGCATTTTACTGTTTGTGCTATAATAAGGACGAAATGCAGTCTAGAGCAATAGAATTTTCACAACATGAGAATTCCACATATGGTCAGATGCAATGGTTATTTATGGTTACTTACTTTTCTTTATGCAAAGCTTATTGGGTCCTATTCTTTTAACAAAGGCAAGCATGTGTATGTTGTACACTTTAAAGTACAGATAACCAAAAATTAAACTCTTAAGCAGCAATAAACAAAGTACACAGTTTCCCTTCTTAATGAATGATGTCTAATGTACTATTAAGGGCATAATTAGCAGTAATGATTAACCTCTCGATAATCAGATCAACCTTAAGTTCAAGAATTCCTCTCGAACATCCCCCAAAGGGAAATAGTGGACTTTAAGCAGTTACTAAAGTCCCGAATCTAGGGGTTACCCTTCATTACCCTTTCCTGCATTTCCCACATCTGGTCCATCAACAAGGCTCACAACTTTATTTCTAAAATGTGCCCCAATCTCTGTGCTTGTCTTTGTCTCAACTGCCACCACCCAAGACCAAGCTACTATCCCTCCTCACCTACAGGGAGCAGTTGCCTCCCGTGTGGTTTTTGTTTTCTCTCTTGCCCCCGACACTACACTCTCCACATGATTGAGAGCAATGCTTAAAAACAAATTAGATCTCGTCCCTCCCCTACTTGAAACCCTCCAGTGGCTTCCCACCACAGAGTACAATCCACATTCCTATCCTGGCTTGCTAGGACCTGCGTGATGTATCCCCTCCCAAGTTCCCAGCCTCACCTCACACCGCCCACCACGCTGCAGCCACTCTGGCCTTCTTTCTGCTTCCCAACCATGATGACCATCCCACTTGGGCAGGGGGGCGGTCTTTGCTTCGCTGGAGTGCTTTCCATCTGATCTCAGCATGGTTGACTTCTTTTATCACTTTAATGTCAGCTTAGAGGTCATCTTACAGAGGACCTTTCCCTGACTAAAGCAGTCACTCTATCACGCCTTCTCTGTTCTCTTCACAGCACTTACCACTCTCTGATCTTTTTTTTGTTGGTGGTGGTGCTTTTCATATGGGAATCCCCAGCGTCTAGAATGATGCATAACACACTGAGTAGGTGCTAAGTTAGTATTTGCTGAGCGAATGGATGAAGGCACTTACACCACTGTCTCCTCATCATTCTGGAGACCTGCTCGCCCAGCATTCAGAGATCTCCCTCTCCTCTGACTTAGCATATGGCACTAAGAACCCACTGTCTTATATCAAGAGACAGTTGGGACAGTTTCTTGGAGTAATCTGCCTTTTGGGAAATATGTGTTTTGTTCCAGATTTGAACCATCTTAGGGACATTAGACAAATAACTACCAGCCTGCCCTCATTGCACAGCAAGATGGGGGATAACTGCACTTGTTTGGTGCTCATCAAATATTGCTATGCCTTCTCCTCCTGGGCGTAGAAAAGCTCTAGAACTTTTTGGAATTCTCTTGGACCTCAGATGCAGTTGAGTTGGTGGTATAGTACCATGATTGGTCAGTGCAAAATCCCTCTTGTTTCACCTGATACCTTCTCCTTCATCTCCTATTCAAAATCCCATTCTTCTTTTCTCTCCCAGGCTTCCACTCTTGGGTATTTAATATAAGTCCTTCCAATTCGTCTTCTAACCTGTTTTTAGACATATGTATATCCTTGAAAAATGCAGTCTTTTATGCATATACCCATAGGATCTTTGGGACCTTTGTAAAAAATAAAAATACTATATTGAAGGAATTCCCTAGCTGCCCAGTGGTTAGGACTGCACACTTCTACTGCTGGGGAACTGGGTTTGATCCCTGGTTGGGGAAGTAAGATCCACAAGCCACGAGGTACGGTCAAAAAAAAATACTGTATCGATTTAGAGGGCTGTTATTATTAGCATCTCTTGTTACTTGGGAGCTCGTGGGGTTACAGAATTTAACAGCTTCCAGGAGTCACTTGGAAATTATTGGCTCTACCTCCATCTTCTTTGATAAGTGACAAGTGGCTGAGGTCCAGAGGCTTCCTTTTAAATGATTTCTTTCAACAAAACTGTCCACGTTTCCTGAGAGCCTGTATCAGTCAAGGTCCCAAGTCAGGAGCGCTGGGGGACACAGAGATGAATGGCGCAGGCCCTGCCCCTGAGCTCTCAGCGGCTGGGGAGACTTCCAGAGGAGGGCGGGGGTGGGGTGGGGGGCTGTGGGTCTTCCCGTGCCTTCTTGACTATTGCGCATTGGGCTCACAAAGGACTCACGGAGATCTGACCCCAGGGCTCCTTCCCCAGTCCTCTCCTTTTTATCTTTGCTATTATCCAAGTCCCCACATCCACCTTCTGAACCCGTGGTCCCGGCAGACGCCAGTATAGTCAAGCTCCTGGCTGGCCTATGCTCTTTCTCGTCCTTCTCTTGGCTGACATGTCTCTTCTGTCTTTGGTCCACCCCTGAGTGTCCTGGTGAGGCACAGAGTCCTCACCTGACCTTCTCTTTGTGTTTCCAGATTGGAGCCTCTCTGTTCGCCAGTAACATCGGAAGTGGCCACTTTGTGGGGCTGGCGGGAACGGGAGCAGCTGCAGGCATCGCCACTGGGGGCTTCGAATGGAACGTGAGTAACACCAGAGACACTGCGTCCTGGAGCTGGAAGGAGCTTTATCAGTCAGTCGACTCAGTCTACACTCAGAGATGTTCTAGATGTTGGAGAACCTCCCAGGGCCACCGTGGGGTGCAGATGGAGGAGCGGCACAGCGTCAGGAGCCCCAGGGTCCTGCTCCCCCTCCACCAAGAGAAATCACTGATTTGATGGCGATAGTGTTTCTTTCTTCTTTTAAAAAGCCAAGCTCTCCTGTACCCTTTCAGCCATATCAGTGGTTTGGAAATACTTATGACCAGATTTCCATTATTATTATTAGTTTTATCTTTAATAGCTCTCTATATGGTGTTTTACTCCTGTAAACCAGGGAAGAGGCAAAAGGAGCTATGATGTCAGTGGGCAGACCCTGGGTTTCTCTCCACTCTTGTCCAACTGTTGTTCCCGTGGGCCAATCGGGCATCAAAGGCCTCCTCCAGGCACTGTTGGCCACTTGGGGAGTTGTCCTCAGGCCCAAAGAGAAAATGCTGGGTGGTTGGTCTGCAGCAGCTGCAGGCCCTGCAGGCAGCAGGGTGGGCTAAGGGTCCTCCTGGTTTGACTCCACCTCTTTTTTGGTTTCAGGCCCTGATTTTGGTGGTTGTGCTGGGCTGGGTGTTTGTCCCCATTTACATTAAGGCGGGGGTGAGTATCTGCTCTGTTATTATGTAGTATATATTTCCTGCTGGCAAATATCTGTGTGAACTCGGTCCTCCTGGAAGGCAGAGGAGATTTTCTGGGATAAGTGACTATGACCCGACTCTTTCCTGGTTTATAAGGTTCCTCACTGCTCTCAGGGGCATTAAATAGATCCACCTGGTGACAACTTGACCCTCTAGGAAGCCCTCCTAAGCAGCCTCACCCTATTCAGCATCAGAAACATCACATCCCCTCACACTGGGTGAATACTTGCAAGGCACTGCCGTCCATTTGCTCATGATACGTAACTGCCTGCCCCTTCATTTACAAACATCAGCAGCCCTTGTTTGCTGAGCGTGCAGCTGGTACTTAACTACCAAATGCACGCTCAGTCTCTCGACTAAAGCTCTCTGACATTTTACATAAGAGAGCTTTAGCATCATCTGTCCAGTGAGATATATGAGCACCTACCACATGTATATCTATACGTTAGGAGCTGAAAGCAATAAGGAAGAAGCACAGGCAGGCTCTGCATCTTCTGGAGGCTCCTGGACTATTGGTGACACGTGTCTGATTCCAGGAATCAGCAGGCTCAGGGTTGAGGGTACGAGACAGAGTGTGGTTGGAATTTGCAGAAAGGAACTGGGAGAGCAGTTGAGCTGGCCTGAAGCCACAGTCCTTGGCGAGGCTTATGTTGTAGAGCAGGGTGAAGCACACACCCAGTCTGGCCACCTTGTTTGGTGCACTTAAAAGGTACCACCGTGGTTGTGATGTCTTGTTCGCAGTAGGTGCTTTGTGTAGGAATATCTATCTGTTTATCTATCCCCTCCTCCTTCAGGGCAGGGCTCTGCCTTCTTGGTTATGTGCAGTCACGTATTCATTAAAAACTTGTTTATTGGGCACCTTCTGTGTCCTGGGATGAGAGCCAACTGCCTCTGCAGTGGTAGGACATGTGGGACTGAGATGAGCAAATGGCTGGAAGACGAGGACATTTGGCCACTTCGCAGCCTTCTCTGACCAGCGAGCATTAACACCTCTGACACCAGGGTGGATGCCCCTGCTCTGCTTGCTCTGGGCCTTCTGATCACTCTGGCTGGTGGTGACCGTCCTTCCATCCCATGCAGGTGGTGACAATGCCAGAGTACCTGCGGAAGCGATTTGGAGGCAAGCGGATCCAGGTCTACCTCTCCGTTCTGTCCCTGTTGCTCTACATTTTCACCAAGATTTCAGTGAGTTCTCTGCCCTGGGGGCTGAGCACTGGCTGCCTCAGAACCTGCCCATCCTATCTCCTCAGCACATGCTGGCCCAGCAAAGGGCGGTGCTATATGTTTCTATTAACTTGGTCCCTTAGGCCTTCTTGCTTCTGAGGGTAAAGTCCTATTTCACACATCAAGGAGTGAACACGTGGAACAGCTTTTCCTCTACTGTGGGGAAGGTTGAAGACGTAAATGGTTCAAGAAGGTTCGGTGAAAGCTGTTCTTAATCGAAGATTAAAAGAGAGTTAGGGGGACTTCCCTGGTGGTCCAGTGGTAAAGAACCTGTCCTGCAATGCAGGGGACATGGATTCGACCTCTGGTTGGGGAACTAAGCCTGCGTGCCATAACTATTGAGCCCTCGTGCCTCAACGAGAGAGTTCATGTGCTGCAAACTATGCCTGTGCACTCTGGAGCCCGTGTGCACATGCATGGGCGCACGTGCACACCACAACTAGAGAGTGAAAACCCCCATGCCACTGCTAGAGAGAAGCCCATGCGCTGCAGCGAAAAGATCCCGCGAGCCTCAGTGAAGATCCCGCAGGCCGCAACTAAGACCCAATGCAGCCAAAAATAAATAAATAAATAAATAAATAAATAAATAAATAAATAAAGGGAGTTAGGGATGCCTGAGGGCTGGCCCCGACCTTAGAGGTAGCCATAGCCTTTATGCCCTGTCAGGGTCAGAATCTGGCTCCAGGTGACATTTCTGATGCGCTGGAACGTGGGCAGTCAGGGACCACTGTGGAAGGGAGCTCAGCGATTCCCCCTCTTCTCTGTGAACAGGGAAACAGAAACCCTGGGGAGGGAGATTCTTGCTCAGGGGTAGGACCCAGACTGCTGGCTCCAGCTCACTGTCCTTTTCACTGCCTGAGGCTTCTTATATTTGTTCAGAATCAGCTTCCTGGGCCTCTAGTTGCTAACCCGCCAGGGGATTTTTGCTGTCTCTGACCCCAGCCACTGGGATTGACCCCCTTCCATTTAGCCTGCTTCCCTGCCAACCCGGAACTACAGGCCCCAATATGCAGAGCTGGCATTTCTCAGGGATTGGCTAGCTACTGGGGTGTGTTTGAGAGCTGTGCAGAGTTCTTGGCTGACCCACTGGAGCAAGTCTTGAATTCCTTCTTCACTTCTCTTTTCCTTTCTTGAAAATGTTCAAGTCAACTCCTTTTGATGGTAAAACAAAACAAAGAGAAAGACCTGGGAAACCATTGAAGTTCTGAGATGTAAACTTCTCCTGACAGCCCCAAAAGATGGCAGGAAGAAAAAAGTCTGTTGATAGCTCTTGCCTGGCATTTTTTTTTTTTCATCCTTAAGGAGATTGTCAATCTGATAAAGGTTAAAGCCACAGTGAAAAAAGAATTTACAAAGAAGGAAAATGTGAATAACGGAAAGAAAATAGGGCCTTGGTAAGAAAACTATCTAGGGGAATAACTGGAGGAAGCATGAGGTTGAGGAGGAGCTGGGCTCCAGCAGTGACCTGGGGACAGTAGCATATTGCTTTACTTCTCTGAAACTTAGCTTCTTTGTGAGCAGGATGGGGATAAAAATTCCTGCCTTGCCTACCTCCCTGGGTGGTAGTAAGGATCAAGTGCATTTTCTTGAAAACATGAAGTGTTTTGGGGATGTAAGATATCTTGATGATGAACATGAGAACCGTTGGCGCCCCATGTAAGAAGCTCCCTGGATTGCTTTAGCACCCTAGCGTAGCTCGAGCAGAAGCCTATGTATTCTGGATTCTAGGCCCTTATTAGATATATGATTTGCAGATATTTTCTCCCATTCTTTAGGCTGTCTTTTCACTTTCTTGGTAGTGTCCTTTGATGCATAAAAGTTTTAAATCTTGATAGAATCCAGCTTATCTTTTTTTCCCTTTTGTTATTCATGCTTTTGGTATCATTTCTAAGAATCTTTTGCCAAATCCAAGGGCAGAGAGAGAAATGGCATTTTCTGAGCTCACATAGGAAGTGGCTCCAGCTTTCCCCCTTAGCCAGCAGTTACCAAGTACTCACTGCTCTATGAGAGGGGTTATCTCATGGCTATGGTCAATTTTCTTCTTTTTTCTCATCCTTCCCCATCCAGCACCAAAGGTGAAATTGGACCAATCTCAGTACTTGTAAAAGATCTGCCCTGGCTGAAATCTGAGTCAGTTGGATCTGAACTGAGCCTTTTCCTCTAGTTAGGTAAGGTAATGAAAAAATAACTGCTCATGCGTTTATTTCCCCAATTACTTAAAACTGAGAAAACAACAATATTAAATAACATTTTCAATTTTTTTTTTATTTTGGAAATTTTCAGACATACACAAGCAGAGATAGAATAGTGTAGTAAGTACTCATGGACCTAATTCTTATCACTTGGCTTTCACAATGAACAATATTTTGCCATTCTTGGTTCATCTCTCCCTTTCCACCTTTTTCCTCCAACAGTATTTTACGTCAAATCCCAGACATCATGTCATTTCACTGTAAATTCTTTGGAATGCCCCTTTTGCTTTTAAAGAACTTAACCATTGTGCTATTATCATGCTTAACAAAATTTATGGTAATTTCTTAATTTAAGTAGTTTAATACCTGGTCTATATCCAGATTTTCCTGATTATCTGAAAAATGTCTTCCTATAGTTGATTTGTTTGAATCAGGATTCAGACGAAATCTACACATTGCATCTGACTATTCCTTCTTTAGAAGATATATATATATATATATATATATATATCTATCTTCAGCCTATCACAATAATTTTTCCCTTTTATGCTATTACCTTCTATATGCATATACTTTTTTTTTTTTTGGATTGGGTTGTCTTTTTTATTGTTGAGTTGAAAGTGTTGTTTATACATGAATACTTGAGCCTTATCTGATACATGATTTGCAAATATTCTCCCATTCTTGTAGTTCGTCTTTTCACTTTCTTTAGTGTCCTTTGATACACAAAAGTTTTTTGTTTTTGTTTTTTAAATTTATTTATTTTTGGCTGCCTTGGGTCTTTGTTGTGTGCAGGCTTTCTCTAGTTGTGGTGAGAGGGGGCTACCCTTTGAGGTGTGGGCTTCTCATTGAGGTGGCTTCTCTTGTTGTGGAGCTCGGGCTCTCGGTGTGGGCTTCAGTAGTTGCAGCATGTGGGCTCAGTAGTTGTGGCTTGAGGGCTCTAGAGCACAGACTCAGTGGTTTTGGCACATGGGCTTAGTTGCTTCTCAGCATGTGGGATCTTCCCCGACCAGGGCTCGAACCCGTGTCCCCTGCATTGGCAGGTGGATTCCTAACCACTGTGCCACCAGGGAAGTCCTGCACAAAAGTTTTAAATCTTGATGAAGTCTGAATTATCTGTTTTTCCTTTTGTTGCTCACGCTTTTGGTGTCATTTCTAAGAATCCATTGCCAAATTCAAGATTGTGAAGATTGAACGCTGTGTTTGTTCTTATGAGTTTTATAGTCTTTGCTCTTACATTCAGATATTTGATCCATTTTGAGTGATTTTTGTATATGATGTGAAGTAGAGTCCAATTCCCCCAGCACCATTTGTTGAAGAGACTATCATGTCCCCACTGAATGGTCTCAGTGGGAACACGTGCTCAGGGACTGGGTCGATCGGGCTTTATCTTGGAGTTGGGACTGACACCCAGCCTTACTGCTCCCTCCCTGCCCAGCTTCCTGGGCAGTAAAGTGCTACTGCCCTTGACTGCTACCTGTGTGCTTTCCCTGACTACATGATTATTCTACCTCTGCTTACTCTTCTTTTCCTTCAGGATAGTTTTTAATTACACGATGAAAACCTTGGGCATTCCAGCCTGATTTCCTTAGAGACTGGTATGCATAGCCGGGACTGGGAGTTGCTGGGAGGGGTGGAGAAATCGGGCTTCCTGCGGGAGGGAAGGGCGGGTGCAAGAGGAGAGAAGGAATGTGAGTGGGACGGTGGGGGAGGCGATCCTGGCACTAGTGGGAAGCTGGTGCGGGAACTGCTTCTTGCCCCTTGCTTCAGCTTGTGATGTGGCATCTGTCTGCTGAGCGTGTGTTCAGGAGGAGGAGGGCCCTGGAATTCCCTTTCTTGGAAGCAAGTCTTCTCCAAGTCCACAGTTCCTGTGGGTGAAAGTCTGTGGACTGAGCTTTGCCCTTGGAGCTGATGTAGCAGTCATCGAATAAATAAGCTTCGTGCTCAACTGCTTTGCCTGCCTTCCCAACCACCTCACCTATGGTTCAGGTTACTGATTAAACCTCCCTGGACTTGGGAGCCCCCAGGTACCTGAGAGGCACCCTCCCTCAGCTCAGATCCTGATGGAGTCCATCCCCTAGCAGTCGGCTGTTTCTGAATTTTACTTTAGAACAGTACTTAGTATGGGCTGCACCCTTTCTGTGTGAGTTCTGGGGTTCCTTACTGGAGGTCCTACCAGTTTCACCTGCTGCCCAGAAACAGCGATCCCTTGAATAATGCATACGAAGGATGATAGCTGCCTTTAATTTAGTGCCAATAGCTTTACTTAGTCTCTAGTCGGGGTTTAGCTTATTCCATCTCCAGTCCTCATAAGAGTGCTGCGTGGGTGGGGATTTTTATTTAATTTTCCACTTCATGGAAGAGAAAACTGAGTCTCAGAGAAGTTAAATCATTTGTCCCAAATCACATAGCTAGTGTATGGCAAAACCAGGACTGGAGTCTGGGTCTCTCTAGTCCCAGTGTCTGTGTTCTCACAGTTCTGCTCTGGGCTTGGATGGGATGAAGGCATAGGATAACAGAATGGGATAGATCGTCTAGGTCTATGATCTATGCTCCCATTTTATAGAGAAGAGAAAGGGCTTTGTGGGGTTAAACCACAGCAGAACTAGGTTGAGAAGCAGAGTCCCTGATACTGAATCGAAACCTTTTGACATTATGTCCCCCTGCTTTCTAAGTCCAGTACAAACAGGTCAAAATTCAAGACCTTGGGGAAAATTAAAATAGCCAATTCAATGACCTTCCAATATAAATGAGTTTCTGAGAGTAGGATTTGAGGACTGAAGGGAGAAAGAATATAATCTGTACACTGGGTGTATGAAGGATCTGAAGGTGGGACATCCAGGCAGTGGGGAAGGACAGGGAAGGGCCAGACAGGCAAGGCTTTGTCTTTGTAAATTTGACTGACTTCACCATTGGTCACAGAGCATGAAATCTTTAAAAGAATTACACTGATACTGACCGTACTTGCTGGGAGCTCACATTAAGATACACGTGCATTCAGGGCTTATGGACAAAAGGAAAGAATTGTTGATTAACAAAGGAAGGTAATCATGTATTTATATTGCACACAAACAGCGATTAATAACTATTGTTGTGTGTGGGGAGGCATGGGTAAGAAGAGGGGACTGGCCTTGTGAGATCCATGTCCAGACGGGGAACAACCAGGGAGCTGCCAGGAAGGCTCTGGGGGGAATGTAGGGATCCAGTGGGCATGTAATTGATAGGAGAGAAAAAGTGAAATGCATGTCAGGTGCAGAGTCCCAGATGTGGCCCAGGCCACTGAACAGGGGTGGGTGGGGTCTTGACGGTGGCTGCCATCTTGTGGCTGTGTCCTTTTGGATTCTGAGACCCAGACTTGATTGTTCCTCCATGTAATGCTCTGAATTTTATAGGCTCCTTCCCGCCCACCCACTCCACCCCAGCACCCTGCCTTATCGAGTTCGGAGAAGCATTCCGTTGTGTAAAATTTCCTGGCATCATGGATCTTATTCAAATGTGTGCAGTCACTTGAGATAAAGCCTCGGATTTTATAAATTACATGTGATGGCCAAATGCCCCCATTCATATTTCCTGGGGCTATTATCACAGATCACAACTGTAATAAACTTTTATAGCAACTTCGCTGTTTTGGATCCTTGGGTGAAAATGAGAGTTTTGGCTTTGAATGCTTATCGCCTGGTTCATTCACTCACGAATGGAAAGAGAAAACCTCATGCCAGGCAAGATTTACTAGGTGCGCAGGCTTCTCACTGCAGTGGCTTCTCTTGTTGCAAAGCACAGATGGGCTCTAGACACTCGGGCTTCAGTAGTTGTGGCTCAAGGGCTCTAGAGTTTAGGCTCAGTAGTTGTGGCACATGGGCTTAGTTGCTCCACGGCATGTGGGATCTTCCCGGCCCAGGGATTGAACCCGTGTTCCCTGCATTGGCAGGCAGATTCTTAACCACTGCACTACCAGGGAAGTCCCGACTCTTACCTTTCAATGTTGTGGGAAGGTCATTGGATTTGGAGACAGAAAACCTGAATTTTAGCCCTTGAGCAAGTCACTGACTTTTTCTCATTCATCTATAAAGTGGAGACAATTTTTTTTTCCTCTTACCTTGATTTGAGAAGCAGAACAATGTATGTATCTAGAAGTCCTTGGTCAACTGTACAATCCCCTAGATACGGAGAGGAAAATACCCTAGTGAAGTAAGGAAATGTTTGGGCACCTAAGAGACCCCAAGACAGATGTCAGAGTGTCCCAGCTAACGTAAGCTTAGCTGTGATGTCCCCAGGCACACCTGCTGGCTTTCAGGGTTCCAAGGGCAGAAAGAATTCATTCTTGAAGTCAAGGATGACTCATGAAAGGAAGAATTTGTCCTAGGTTTCTTCAATTCGTGAGAGAGGTTTTCTTGGAATTCTTTATCTGCCTTGTTAGCTGGAAGCAGAGTGCATATTATAAGAACAAGATTTCGATTAGCCCAACACTTCCCCGAAGTCTATAAAGACTTCGTTTATAGTGTTGTCTTAGGAATCGTCTGTTATTCGTTTGTGACTAACGACAGCAAGGCAAATATTAATGAGGGTATCATAGTCTACTGTGGCCTGTTGTCATAAAGCATTACAAATTAACTACCCTGGAAAGTAAAGCAACCAAGGACAGTTTAAAGGCAGTAGCAGCCTTGGAATTTTTTTATAGTTCACTTATGCTTATTAGCTAATCCACTGAATCTAAAGTGTGCACATTTAACAGCATTCCAACAAATGGAACCCCTTCAACTGTAATAACTTTAGGGACAGTACAGAGGCCTCAGAGGGGAGGGATTGGCATTGTGAATATTCATCACAATTTCAGGTGGCCCAGAGTGCAGAGTCAAGCAGAAGTGACCATTCCATCCTTAGCGAGGTCACTGTGCAGCTGGGGGCTCTTTCTTCCTCTTCAGCTTTAGCTGCTGCAGAGGGTGAGGTAGAAGAGATCTCAGACCTGGGAGGGGAATGCTTTCTTTGGCTACAGGTCTTTCCCACTTCTAGCCACTGAGAATCACAAGCCCCAGGAGCCAGAACTTCCCACTTTAAAGATGAGAACACTGAGACATGGAAGAGGTGAAATATTTTCTTCAAGGTCACTCAGGCCTGTAGTGGCAGCACTGAGGTTGAAACCCAGGTCCTCTCACCACCAGCCCTGAGGGCGGGGGTTTCTTTCATCTCTCCCCACCTCCTGGGTTTGCCTTTCTTCCTCTTCCAGGGAAGACAATGACAGTAGGTCCCCTGGGACTAGAGAATCTGCAGGGAGCTAAGGCACTAGGTCCTCAGGAGGCCCAACTTGCAGGAGAGGCTAGGCATTAGCACAGAAGCTTGGAGTTGGTGTAAGACGAGCTTTCTGCCAACCAGGAGGCAGGGAATAGGAGATTTGGTTGGTGGGGACCTGAGCCACTGGAGGACACCGAAGAGCTGCAAGGAGGTGTAGAGGGGACGATAAGAATCGAGAGAAGATATGAGGGCGCCCTTCCCCGGGGCTCTGACCAGGTGGCCCTTTACATACCCTGAAATCTGTTCAATTCTATGCAATAAAACAGCTCTCGCGTGGCATCTAGAGGAAGTCTAGTTTCTTTTGGATATACAGATTTGAAAACACAAGATTCACCACCATCATCCCTTAATGCTGTCCCTCTGGTAGTATTTTGGAGATGACATGAACATTCATTTTGGGTAACTCCAGTGCTCTCTGCAACTGCTCCATCCAGCCAAGTAGAAAGTTCTTTATGGGGATAAATGAGGCAGGGAGAAAAAGCACTGCATCGAGAACTGGTGAATTCAGGGGTGAAGAGGGAGCAATCCTCCCTAAACTTACACGAGATAATCTAGTTAAAACTACCTATCGCCAAGCCTGCCACACGAGAGGTTCTTGGTGATTCTCTGGTTGTGTCGAGTCCAGATGGGTCCCATCTGGGCAGAGGAGATAAAATTATGATGTTGCCAACCTCTCTCTCCACCCCAGGGTGAGGGTGGGCTTCCCGCTCATGGACTCCAGCACGCAAACTTGCTTTTGGGAATGGATCTGATAAACCTTTTACACTGAGATGTAAACAAAGGATAATACCTCAGAGCAGCAGTCTACAGAGTGGGTTGGGAGGAACCTGAAGGTGTTAATGGTTGTTCCTTGGCAAACAAAGTTTCATAGTTGAATAAGTTTGTGAAGGGTCATTTACTGTGTTTTCCTCCTGGGGATTCACAGTACATTAAAGGCTCAGAGAAGTGTGGTAAAGAAGCTGCCTTAACTTTGTTTAATCCAGCATTTCACAGACATCTCTGACTATGGAATTCTTTTATTTTTATTATTTTATTTTTTATCGTGGAATATCTGTTATCATCTCGAATAAAGCCTGTTGGGAAATTTAGAAATAGAGAATGACTCTCTTTCAGGTGTTCATATCCTTTTGTTATTTTTATTTTATTGTGGTAAGAACACTTAGCTTGCCCTCTCGCCTCGTGACAGGTTTTGAGTGTACGGTACATGTTGTTGACTAGGTACGATGTTGTGTGGCAGCTCTTTAGAGCTTTTTCATCTTACTTAACTAAGACATTATACCTGTCGATCAATAACTCCCCCTTCCTCCAGCCCCTGATAACAGCCATTCCAGTCTCAGACTTTATGCATTTGACTATTTTAGAAACCACATGTACATGGAATTGTGCACTATTTGTCTTTCATATTCTCAACAGGGGATAAAAACATGACCCTCTAATTGTGGGATTTCAGCCAAAGGGCAAGGGGGTGTGGCCAACGTGGGGCCCCAGAAATCACAGGCATCGACGCTACTTGGGAGTCGGCTTCTGCTAACCCCTCCAAGCTCTCGTCCCTGTCGCTGCAGCTGATGAGCCTCAGGCAGGCCCGCCGCACCCTGCAGCCAGCTGGCCTCTCTCACCCCAACCCCACCTCTCCTCTCCTTCCAGGCAGACATCTTCTCTGGGGCCATATTCATCAACTTGGCCATGGGCCTGAATCTGTACTTGGCCATCTTTATCTTACTGGCAATCACTGCCCTTTACACAATCACAGGTGAGTCCACTCGAATGACTCAGTCCAAGCCCAGCTTGGGGTTAGGCACTCGTGAGGGTGAAAGGAAGTAGGAGATGTGGCTTCTCCTCTCGAGGAAGAGATCCACCCAGGAAACAGTTTGAGGAAAGAGTTGAAGGGGCCCCAGAAAAATCCAGTGTTAGTGGGAAGAGTCAGGACAGCTTCTTACAGGAGGTGGGGCATGGCTTGGCCTTGCAGGTTGTGGAGAGAACTTGGCTGAGTTGGGAGAAGCAGGGAGGGAGTGCTGTGCGCCGGGAGAGGTGGGAGCCAGGGAATGGAGTCAGGCATGGGAGCAGGGGGATGTGGCAGGGTGAGCAAGCAGGCAGCGTTAGGCTGGGTGGGAGCGGGGCGGCCAATGGGAAGAAGTTAAGGGTGGGGGAGGTGTAGGTGATGATAAGACCTGATGGTTCAAGTGGGGTCACATGTAGGGGCCTTGGAAGCCAGATAGAGGCCTTGGATAGAGGCCTTTGGATAGAAGCCCACATCAGTGATAGGGACTGGGAGGCACTGTAGGGAGGAAGGGAGGGAGTAACACACAGAGACTTTGGAGGAAGACTCAAGAGGTGACGGGAGAAGCTGGCGATATGAGTGACCATTGGGGGCACCTTTGCAGAGGTTGCTCTGCCCAGTTAGGGGGGCCAGGGTCAGTGATGGAACTTGCTGCCCAGCTGGAGCCCTGCGGTGCTGGGGACAAGCAGTCACTCAGGTGGTCCGAGAGAAGAGAGAGTGGAAGTGCAAGTAGCCCTTTGAAATGTGCTGATTTGGTCATGTCCCCAGACATCTTGCAGAGATATCAGCTCTTTGCTCCGCCCTGCCTTCGTTTGCAGCAGACGCTTCTTACCATGGCTGTCTCCTGGCTTAAAGCCGTCACATCAAGCTCTCTGTCCTCAAATAGGGAGAACACTTTCCCCAAGGCCTTCCCAGCATTTTTGTGAAAAGTGGAGATACTGGAACATGCTGGGTGGCAGACTGATGTAACAGGACAAGGGAGGGAAGGAAGGGAAGGCAGGTGGGTAACTGAGGGGTACAGAAGGTGTGCAGAGGGAGAGGAGTGGAGAGGTGAGGGTGGGGAAAGGAGGTTGGCCAACAGGTTGCACTCCTACCTGAGGTCAGATGCATTGTCTCCTTTGCCTGCTTAGGGGGCCTGGCGGCTGTGATTTACACGGACACCTTGCAGACAGCCATCATGCTGGTGGGGTCTTTTATCCTGACTGGATTTGGTAAGTGGGGCTGGGGCAGGCTGTGGAGGCAGGGATGCAGAGGTAGAGGCCCAGGGAGAGAAAAGTGAGTCCAGCTTCCCTGCCTGCCGCTGGCCTAGGCGGTGAGCTGCGCATGCTCTGCCCTCCCCAGGGGAGTGGACAGGCATGGACAGGCCATCACTGTGGGTGTGCAGGGGGCACCTTCCCCGCCCTGGAGGTCTCAGGCTGGGCCTGGCCCAGACATTACCTGGATTCCCTGCTGCCCTCTCTGGACAGTCCGGGCCAGTGGGCCCCAGTATGGGCCTCTGATGTCATGGTCTTCTCTCCATAGAGAAACTGGACAGAAAAAAAAAAAAAGATAAGGTTAACTATCTATTAGGCTAAATATATTTAAATGTTGTACCTTAAGTCTCAGATTATGTCATCTATATTTTGATGTTAAATGTCCTTTCTTTTATGAATTGACCATTTTCTTTATTTCCTTATTTGGCGAATTTTTAAAAATCAGCCACTCTGTAGTCCCTGTCCCCCCAATTTTGAAATTTTATTTGCCTATGAAACCCCAAGGACAAGACTGGAAACCCTACCAATAGAGGTCCTTATCATGGGAGGATATAAAATGCCATTTTATTTTTAAGGGAGCCTATGCTCTCTGTGTGTCCTGTAAAGCCTCTTATCCTCTCTTTATGCTATGTTTTTTTAGAGCTTCAATTTGTTTCCCCCAGTGGTCCTCAGGGGTCTGGGGCAGGGGCAGGGAATGCCTTATTCTGCAGGACAGGAGCTGGAATGCCTTATTCCCACAGCCAAGAGGTGGCAGGGCTCCAGACTTCCTCACCCATTCTCCTCCATCCCACCACACTGCTGGAACCAGGGGCCTAGTCTGTGTCTCTGGGTCTGTGTCCAGGATCCCAAGGGCCACTGCTGATAGCAGGGGGTGAGGGGGAAAACAGAGTCTTTGAGTCTGGCTCAAACCAAGGTCTTTCTTTTAATAATTCAAATACTTTCCCCTTGTAAAGACGTTTATGGTTGGAGGACTTTCACAGGTTATTACTTTGGACCCTCACAGTAGCCCCCTCAGGGGGCTGGGCAAGGTTAATCATCCCATCCGAGGGATGAGAGAGCCGAAGCCCAGCATGGCACAATGACTTGCCCAAGACCCCACGGTGAGCGCCCTGGCTGTTGGTTTCTGAGGCATCCACAGGAAGAAACTGCTGTGACAAGTTGGGAGTTTCAGGATGTTGACTTTCGTTACCAATGTTTTCCAGCTTTTCACGAAGTGGGAGGGTATGATGCCTTCATGACAAAATACATGAATGCCATTCCAACTGTGGTTTCTGATGGAAACACCACTATTGCTAAAGAATGCTACACCCCGAGGGCCGACTCCTTCCACATCTTCCGAGATCCACTCAAGGGAGACCTGCCATGGCCTGGGCTCATCTTTGGGTTGTCTATCATCGCCCTGTGGTACTGGTGCACAGATCAGGTACCCATGCTGGATGTGGGGAAGAGGGGTTCTCCCCCAGGGTGCTGCAGAGACTCCTGTCTGTCTGTGGCTCGTGGGATCGGGAAAGGTAGGGCAGGGCTCATGTGGTCTGAGGGTTGCTGGGCCTTGGTGACGTGGGAGTGCCAGGCCAAGACCCGGGATGGTGGGGGAAGCTGGGGCGGTCAGAGCGTGTTGCGGGGTCTCTTACCTACACCCCTCCCTCACTGGGCTTCCCCTGGCAGGTCATTGTGCAGCGCTGCCTCTCGGCCAAAAACATGTCACACGTGAAGGCTGGCTGCATCATGTGTGGGTACCTGAAGCTGCTGCCCATGTTCCTCATGGTGATGCCGGGGATGATCAGCCGCATCCTGTACACAGGTGATGCCTCCTGCCCGGCTCGCCAGCTTCTCTCGCCACCTTTCCTGGCTCCCAGTCACCTCTGAAGCCCTGTAGCTCCCTGTTTCTTTCTTTCTGCCCTCTTCTTGCCATGATTACCAAGGATTATTGTCCCTCCCGCCCCAGACAGTGAGTAACTTGAGGTCATAG
This sequence comes from Hippopotamus amphibius kiboko, assembly GCF_030028045.1. Taxonomy (NCBI): domain Eukaryota; kingdom Metazoa; phylum Chordata; class Mammalia; order Artiodactyla; family Hippopotamidae; genus Hippopotamus; species Hippopotamus amphibius. The sequence continues at coordinate 2,996,008 of NC_080193.1, read as the reverse complement.
AACCTGCGGAGTTGTGTTCCCTGATTCTTTACACTGGCAGTCACTTTTCCCCTTTTGCAAATTCTCTGAAGTCATGATGTGCCTCCAGTGATGGCTTCTTCCAGCTAATATTTACTCATTTTATGATCTGCATACCCACCCCCCACCAGGCTATGGTAGTGTGTGTGATGCCCTTAATGTCAAAGGACCCAGCCAGTCTCCAACGGCCTGCTTCTCCGAGCCCTGTTTCCTGGACCATTTCTTTGAAGGGGCCCTGAGCCTCGCACTCTGCTATCCAGGGTGATAGATTCTTCCTTGGCCCATTTGTGGCCTCTCCTGCATTTCCATTTGCGTGTGTTTTTTGGTCAGCCATCATAGGTCAAAACTGTTTGCTAGAATATAAAATAATGGCAAAAAAGAGAGCACCACGGAGTGAAAGTTTGGTGAGCACCTTCCACAATGAAGACAAGACAGTCTGGGGGCACCTGTTGCCATTGGCCACGTGTTCCTAATAGTGCTTTCACCCTCCTATCTTGGCTCACCTGTCATGAGAAAAATATATCTAACTGAATAGTTTAAAGTATAATGGATATAATACAGAGACAAATATTTGAGATGGTGCTGTGATGATTCAGTGCTACATGGGGCAGCACTAAATGAGCTACCTGTAGTAGGTACCTAATAAATGCTTGTAGACCTGAATGCTATAGAAGTTTTTAGAACTTTCTCCAAGTCTCTAGATCATGTCCCCTTCCCCTCCCAGGCCATTTCCTTTCTAATTCTAGCCCAAATTTTCCACATCTTGGAAGTTCTACCCCACAGCCCTTCCACTGGGGAATCCCCTTAGTTGTCTGGATATTCAGCCCTACTTGCAAGAGCTGTTGAAAACAAACCTCAAAATTAGGAACCACAAGTCACCGTGATCTTCAGGAGAAACAAGAACACAGTCACTACTGAGCAGGGTAGCTAGCTAGAGTCTGAGGACTGTGGCCTCTCCTTTCCTATCTAAGCATTTCTTTGCTTCTCCCTCCTTTGCCTAGGAACTGTCTTTCCTCCCCAGGCAGAGCTTGGGAAGGGTCAGGACCAGCAGGGCAAGGGGATGGCATGGAAGGGCCTAGTGGGAGCTGCGCTCTTTGTGGAACCATTTCAGGGTGGTGGGTCGGAATGTCCTCTTTGAAGCCCTGTCTTAAGAAGGTGAATCTTGGAAACATTTCCCCGATGTCTGCTTTCTGACATGACTCTTCATCTCTCCTCAGAAAAAGTTGCCTGCACCGTCCCCTCGGAGTGTGAGAAATATTGCGGCACCAAGGTTGGCTGTACCAACATTGCCTACCCGACCTTGGTGGTGGAACTCATGCCCAATGGTGAGAGTTGTCCTTGCTGACAGAGTCTTTCTTGGGAAGCTGATTGGACTTGGGCTCTATCTACACAGCTGTTTGTGGGCCTTCTGGGGCAAAGCCCTTTCTGAGCCTGGGGGGCTAGTAGGGAACGCCTCCTTCTGGGTGTCCTCAGGTTTTGAACATGTCTTCCATTAGTGGGGAGGAGCCATCTGGCTTGGTTGGCTCTATGAGTTCTGGCACTTGTCCATCAGTCAGGCATAGAAAGGAGATGATCTGAAAGCATGTGAGGGAAAAGCATGCCTTTTCCATGTTCATCTAGAAGGTCTTTTGAAGCTCTTCAACAGACATTAACATGAGGCTTAAACTAAATGGAGTTTTACCTGGAGAATGAGTTGACTTCTAAGCTGTTCCAAGGAAAAATATGGAGAGAAAGGCAAAGAGTGATTTTAGCTTTACATTGAGGAAGTTCAAGGCAAGTAGGTAGATTGAATACAAGGGGGCTTATCACTGTAGAGAATATGGTATCCTAGGAGAGTGAGTACTTACAGTCCAGAATAGTTAGAATTTTGGGGTAGACCTGTGTGGTTACTGTCCATCTGCATGTTGAAGAAATATCTAATTCTGGAAATCTCATGAGGTTAGGGGTCCCAGAGACCAAAAATTCAAAGGTATTGATCAGGAAAATTTAGAAAAAACATAAATAGTAGACTAGACATAAAATTTTATTGCTGAAAGGAAACATGGAGATCATCTAGTCAAACCTGTTCATTTTACAGTTGGGGAAATTGAGAGAGAAAGTGACTTTTCCAAGGCTGCACAGTGGCTCAGTGTCTGGCATGGTTAACTCTGCTCAAGACTAGAATTGGGGAATTTGGAATTTTTTTTTAAACCACAGACTGGATATATGACCTTGGGTGAACTCTTTGCATTCAACTTCTATAAAAATGGGAGTAATAGTTAACTATTCCGCTGAGCTGGGCTGCTTATTAATTAAGGTTGTAATTAGCAAGAATCATGGCTCTTTTAGAATTCTGGCTTGGATTCCAGCCTCTGTGGGGTGTTGATGCTATTTCTTTAGACTGACAGATCCTGGGTGAGGACTGTAGCTCTGAACACTGTGTGAGAGTGGATTGTGCATGACAGAAAGCTGCATGGCACGTAGGACAAAAAAATGCTGCATTTGCATGTACCACTGCCATTCCTCACTTTAGGCCAGAGTCCGGCTTCTGTAAACACCAGATTCCCCATGCTAGATCAAATAGATATCTTCCATTGGTCCCTCAGGAGCATTCAGCATTATTGATCACTCATCTTTCTTGCGTTATTCCCTTCTCTTAGATTCCATAACACTGTCCTCTCCTGTTTGTCTTTTCCCCCATCCTTTCCAGCTGTTCCTTTATGTCTCATTTGCAGATTCAGCCTCTTTCACTCAGGCAGTAAATATTCCCCCACCAATCCATCACCAAATTCTGTTCATTTTACCTCCTAAGTATTTCTTATATTCATCTACTTCCTTCTCTTGTTACCTCCATCATTCTGCTCTGATATATCATTATGTCTTGCCTGGACCACTGTAAAATTATGTTTAACAAACGTTTGTTGAGTGAATAAGTGAATGTGAGCTTTATAAGATTGTGAAACAAAGGGGAGAGCTCTATCCCAGCTTAGCAATTAACTGGTGAAATAACCCCAAGCAAATGGCAGAACTAGGACTTGAAGCCCTACCTACTAACTCCTTGAAATGGACCTTTGTTTTATTAACTGAGGGATGAGAGAGTTGGACTACACGATCTTTATAACTCCTACTATAGCTCCAATAGTCTGTAGTCTACATGATAGACATTCAAGAGGACCATTAAAAAATCTCCCAACAAGTGACAAAATAATCAGGATAGGCAACCTTTGTTTTTCTTCTTGTGAGGCTGTAGATGAAAACAAAACTGTAAAATTATTTACAGATACAATACCTAGAGGAATGATAGAATCACATTCCAAAAAGATTTCAAGAATCAGGAAGGTTGACTCAAATCTAACGACTTGAAGTTTAATAGAGATATATGTCAAGTCCTCTTATACGGGAATATTACAAGAAACTGAAGATATTTAGCTTAGAGAAGAGAGAGTTCAAGAGAATCTGAGTTATCTTTGAATACGTGAAATATGGTAAAGTGGATGGGGAGTAAGACTGTTTCTGTTGGGTGGTGTAAGGGCTGTGTCTGAGGCTCTCAAGAGGCAGATCTCTGCCTCATCAGGACTGTCCAAGAAGGAGCAGACTCCCGTTGCTGGAGGGTTTAGGCAGAAGAAATATTGTGGAAAGGATTCGCGTATCAGATGGATGGTAGGCCTAGGTGACCCCTAAAGTTGCCTTTACTTCTGGCACTGTACTCTCAGTGGTGGGCCCTCAGCATGGCCTGGCCCTCTAGCCTCAGTAGGGACAACCTCGTGCTCTTCTTGGTTAGTATTTCACAGAGCTGTGAAACTGTCACCACAGTCTAGAAAATGTTCATCACCTCCCCAAAAGAATTCCTGTACCCATTAGCAAGCACTCTGTATTTCATCCTAACCACCCCCAGCTCTAGGCACGCACTAATCCACTTTTTGTCTCTATGGATTTGCTGACTCTGGACATTTCATATAAATGAACTCATACAGTATTTGTCCTTTTGTGTCTGGCTTCTTTCACTTAGTATAATGTTTTCAAGGTTCATCCATGTTGTCGGCATATACTACTATTTCATTCTTTTTTAAAAAATAACATTCCACTGGATGGATATACCACATATTGTGTATTCATGTATCAGCTGATGGAGGCTGTGTTGTTTCTACTTTTTGGCTCTTATAAATAATACTGCTTTGAACACCCACGTAGAGGTTTTTGTACAAACTTATGTTTTTATTTCTCTTGGGTAGCTGCCTTGGAGTGGAAGTGATAGGTCATATGTTAACTCCATGTTTAACTATTTGAGTAAATGTTCACCACAGCGGCAGTACCATTTTATGTGACTGCCAGCAATGGATGAGGTTTCCTATTTCTCCACATCACTACCTGTTCTTGTTATTATCTGTCTTTTTAAAACTTATACCCCCCTGGGGGGTGCAAAATAGTATTTTATTGTGATTTTGATTTGAATTTCCCTGATGTTTAGCAACTTTTCATGTGATTATTAACCACTTTATCTTCTTTGGAAAAGTGTCTGTTTAGGTCCTTTGCCCATTTTAAATTGGGTTATTTGTCTTTTTATTATTGAGTTGTAGGAATTTTTTATATATTCTGTATAATATATCCTTATGAGATATATGCGGATATTTTCTCCCGTTCTATAGGCTGTCTTTTCACTTTCTTGAAACCTCATCTTTTGAATCCTAATTTAAATATTTCTTCATTATCATTAATCTTTTTGGGGAAAGACCTTATAAAAGTCCACTCAGGTGGAAACACATACATACACCCCCCCCCCACCACCGCCCACCACCACCCGTCATCCAACTGCAAGGCATTTACCTCGTGTATTTTGTCCCTAGCTCTTTGTTGACTACTGTGGACTAATGATATGTTTTAAAGGCACAGTCCATTCCTTAAAGCTCCTAATCCTTCTGGAGAGATAAATCAGAGAATATGGCTTGGTGTCAGAAGGCAAAAATCCGTGAATCTTCCCGCTTTCCAAGCACAAAAGGGCCGAGGTTCTCCACACACCACTCAAAACTTCCTTCTCTTCCAGGACTGCGAGGCCTGATGCTGTCGGTCATGTTGGCCTCTCTCATGAGCTCCCTGACCTCCATCTTCAACAGCGCCAGCACCCTCTTCACCATGGACATCTACACCAAGATCCGGAAGACAGCGTCTGAGAAAGAGCTCATGATTGCAGGAAGGTAAGTGCAGCTCCCTGCTGTCATGCACCATGGAAAGCTCGAATGGTCAGAGAGGTTCCTTCAAGTTGGAGAAGATAGGTAGATGCTGGGTAGAATGGGAGTAACCTCTGTGGCAAGTTATATTTGCTTTCAGTGGCATTTAACTTCAAATTGGAGATCATCAAACAATGTCCCTCTGGAGCATGAAACGACATCAGAGATCATTTAATCTAACCTAAGTTTACCAGCACACGAAAAAAGGTTCGTCCTGCCTAAATCAGGAAGCTTGAACAGCAGCAGAGCCAGGACTGGCACCCATGGCCAACCAAGTCCTTGTCCAAGGCCATTTGTACTGTCCCACGCTGTCTTTCTCAGCCCTCTACACTGCAGCTCTCCTCACTGGCCATCTTTTAGGTGCCTCCAATGCCTTGACCCTTGGCTGTAATATTTTGCAGGACCATTGTGAGAGTTAGGTGATAGCACGCTCATGAACATGCTTTGTAAAGTCTAGAATACCAGGCTATGTGCACACTTGTCATGGACACAACGGGATACTGAATGCAGTAAGCACTGATATGTGGGTCAGGCGTACCCGTTATCCCGCTTATCCATGGAGCAGGTGCTCTGGATACAGGACTAGCAGAAGCTCTGCTGTCTCTCCATGGGGCTAAGGCAGGCCAACCACCTCAGGCAGATGGAAAAAGTCCCTGGGATGTCTGTCAAGGGAAGGGTTCCCCGGGGAATGCTGCCACCTCATAAATCTCATGAGCAAGGTTAGGGCAAAGGGAGGAAAGGAAAATGACAGGCCACTCGCAGGTGATGAGCCACCTGGCACCCAGGGGAGGTCTGACCGGCCCAGAGTCCACCACTCTGCTTCACAGGAAGCCACACGGTTACCCTGACTGGGTTTTCCTTAGAAAGAAGTTTACTGGCATTTTTCTGCTATTTATAAGTCTCAAGATGCAACATGGGAAGGAAACCATTTTGTTGCTTTGCTCAGAGCTGGACCTCTTGGCTCTGAGATTACGTTGGGGCTCACGTCTTTTGGTGCATCCAATGACGGCTGCCCAGGGGTTTGTCCCTGTCCTAGTTATAGTTACACGAAGCAGTTCCAGACTTTGCTGTGGCACCTGTGAGAGCAATGGAGGGCTCAGAGAAGGGAGAGGTGAGTGCACCATGCAGTAGCGGAGGAAGGCTCCTGGGGGAGGGAGACCCTGAGCTGCATCCAAAATGGGGGGTAGGATTTCGGTAGATGGGGGGCAGTGGGAAGGGTATTTAAGAGGGAGACATACGTTAGTGAAAACACTGCTTTGGAAAGGTTAGCTTAGGACTCTTGCCTTAAATTCAGGTAAGAGAGATAAGAGAATCACAACCTTCTTTCTAATTAAATCAAAAGGTTATAAGGAAGCCTCCAATCTTTTCAGGACTGGAAGTGAAACTCAAAAGGGGAGAGAGCTAGGGAATTCCCTGCCGGGCCTGTGGTTAGAACTCTGCACGCTCACTGCCAAGGGCACAGTTTCAAACCAGGTTGGGCACTAAAATCCCGCAAGTCACGTGGCTTGGCAGGAAAAAAAAAAAAAAAAAAAAAAGGAGAGCTGGCTTCAAAGTCCAAACCTTTGTTCCCATACTCCACTGCCTCTCAGTGGTGGTTACTGGGTCTACTTTACTACTGAAAATCAAGTATGTTGTACTTATAGGCGAAGAAGATTTTCCTGAAGAAGCAGAATACAGAAGAAAAGAGTCTCAGTGAATTTGCTAATTATTTTCCCTTGCTGTGGTCATATAAAACTGTCTGTCTATCTATCTATCTATCTATCTATCTATCTATCTATCTATCATCTATCCATCTATCTTGTGTGTACATGTGTATTTGCTAGTTATATATATATAGTGATATATATTTCTTCACGTGGAGCCGTTTATTGACACCCTGCTGTGCGGCTTGGATTTCAGGTTGTTCATCCTGGTGCTCATTGGCATCAGCATCGCCTGGGTGCCCATTGTGCAGTCCGCACAGAGTGGGCAGCTCTTCGATTACATCCAGTCCATCACCAGTTACTTGGGACCACCTATTGCAGCTGTCTTCCTGCTTGCTATTTTCTGCAAGAGAGTCAATGAGCAGGTAGGTATCATACACATCTAGAAAAACCATTCTGGAACAGAAGTTCCCATCTGGATTTGTATATTCTCTGGGAGAGGTGCTACTTCCCAGAGATCTTCTGCAGGAATGAATGTGCTGCTGAGGGTTTATACGGAAAAGCCTCCAGGGGCCATGGGAATCTCCTGGGTTCACATTCTCTTGGACTCTCCTCTTCTCCTTGCTGCAGGTTCCAAATTGATTCCCAACTAACAATATATGTTTTCCATCCACTCTTGGTGATTTTGACCAATAGCATGGCACTCCCTGGGATGTCCGTAGCCCCTGCGTGAGCAGCTCCAGAGGAAGTTCTAGCACAGGTTACCTCCTTGGTTCTGCAGTGAGCTAGATTTTCCAGCCAGCACTTTTCAGGGACCAGTGAAGGACCAAGTAGTGATACTCACACAGGAGAGGGATGAAGGACGGTCAGGAATCTCACCTGTGGAGAGAGTTTGTGTGCGTGGATAATGGAAGACTCATCTGGAAATGCAGGTTAAGGCTAGACGAGGCATGGCCCCTTTGAAAGCCAGGCTGAAGAATTTGGGTCATCCGTAGGGCGGCACTGCAGATTCTGAAGCACCATGAAAATGATGCCTTTGGATAAGGTTTCTGACTGGGATGTTACTCAGTGTCTCTGTGTCCAACCATCGCTGTGCCTGGGAAGCACTGGGAAGGGGTAGGGATGTTGACTATGCAGCTGACTGTCTGAGACAATATAAATCAATGGTGTATTTTTGATTAGACACCCCCGTTCTCTCAGTAGGACAGAGACAAACACACACCAGGCAAACACTTCACTGCAGTGACCCCACTTTGAGGTATGAAATCACCACACGTGTCCCTCTACATTTGCCATTTGCCATTAGGGACATAGTCCAGATTTGCTGGTGACACAACTCTGGGTGCATAGATAAGTGGACTTGAGAGAGCAGAGTGAAACCTGCAAGTGACCTTGGCAGGTTAGGGAAATGGGCACACATGTTTGGATACGTTTCAATAGGGATTGACAGAAACTGCTTCACTGGGAGGTCTCTAAAATGCAAGCTAGGAAAGTATGGCTGGAAACCCAGATGGGTGTTGCAGTGGGCCACAAGCAGACTCAGTTCAGCAATGGACTAGGGCTTTCAAAAGTAAGGCTAATGACCTCCCTGGTGGTCCAGTGTTAAGACTCGGCACTCCCCATGCAGGGGCCGGAGTTCGATCCCTGGTCAAGGAACTAGATCCCGCATGCCACAACTAAATGCCCACATGCTGCAATGGCAAGGTCCCACATGCCACAATGAAGATCCTGCACTCAGCAACGAAGATCCTGCACTTAGCAACGAAGATCCTGAGTGCTGCAACTAAGACCTGGCACAGCCAAGTAAATAAATAAGTACTAAAAAAAAAAAAAGTAAGGCTAAGAATTGGGATAAGATTGTTGTGTTTCTCAACGGGGAGCAATTTTTCCCTTCCCCAGGGGGTATCTGGCAATGTCTGGGGACATTTTTTTTTTTGTATTTGTGAAAATTTTAAAATTATATTTCATATTCTACAATTTTGGTCAAACAAAAGTTGCTTTGATACCCCAAGTCCAGATTACCAACATTTCAAAATTCCTTAAGGAAAGGTTCAGTTTATTCTACTATTTTGGTTTCCTTGGTAGGAGGTATAGCTGTATATCTTTATGTCCATGTTTATGACACTCTGAAAGGAATAAACACATGTGTTAGCATTTTTCTTCTTCATTTGGCAATTATTTACAATCACTCTTCAGCTAACTTCAGAAGTATCCCTAGTTATTAAAGGGAGTGCTTTTTGGGTTTGTTAAACACCCAGTAACTATTGTATTGCGAACATATTTTTTAATGGTGCACTAAATTCATCTCTTTAATTAAGAACTGAGATGACCAATTTTCACATCATAAATACAACATTCCCTTATTTCATTATTTTGGAACACTTTTCTTTTCTTGGCTGAGCTGTGCAGCTTGTGGGATTTTTTAAAGTCCCCCGACCAGTGATCGAACTAGGGCCCTCCGCAATGAAAGCACGGAGTCCTAACCACTGGACCTCCAGGGAATTCCCATTTGGGAACATTTTTGGTGGTGATGATTTGGGGAATGCTACTGGTATCTAGTGGGTGGAGATCAACATTCTACAATGTACAAGACAGCCTCCTGCTCCCCTTCCCCCAACAAAAAATTATCTAGCCCAAATGTCACAGTGTGAAGGGTGAGAAGCCCTGGCTCAGAGTCTCTAAAGTAGCATGCAGAGACTGCAAAGTGATTCTCAGGACTTGTCTTGCACTCTATTTGCTAAGGGGTGACTCTAAGTCTTGAGGAAAATTTCAAAGGATCCCAGATTTTTCAAGAGCCTTTTGAGAATAGAGGCTAAAGGAATAAGAGCAGACTAATTGCCAAAAGAAAAGGAAAACCTAAGCAAGTTTTACCAATACTATTCACATAAACTAAAGTCAAGAAATAATTTTTTGACTGAATAAGTGTATGAGGGACAAATGGGGAACATCTTTTTCTTCTTCCATATTCATTTATTCACCCAGCGGACACTTCTAGATGCCACCATAGGGCTAGGCATTAGCAACACGAAGGGAATGAATCCTGGTTCCTTCTCCAGGCAAGCTCCCAGTTCAGATGGGGAGACAGAGGAGTGAATGCATGATTACATGGCAGTGTGCTTGGTGCTGGTGTGGAGGTGTGTCCAAGTGCTGCAGCCACAGCAAGGAGGCTGCACCCAGCCCAGTTGTGTCTGGGCAGGAGGAGAGGAGACATTCCAGCTAGGGCAAGATTCCTAGGAAGGGATGAGCATGTGCCCTCCCAGGCAGAGAGAGTGACCTGTGCAAAGACCCAGGACATGAACATACGTGTCACGTTAAAAGAATAGCTGGTAATTTAGCACACCTAGAGCATAGAGTGTGGGGGTACCGATGGCTAGCAAAGGGGCTATGCAGACCAACACTTGACAAAATCACAAAGGCTCCTTTTGGCCACCCTTCTATGTACTCAATCTACTCTGTCACTGATCCTCTTAAAATATGACCTCTAAACTCAGACCTTGTCCTCTAGGTGAGGACTGAGCAAAAAGAAGGAAGGAAGGAAGGGAGGGAAGGAGGGAGGGAGGAAGGAAAGAAGGAAAGAAAAGTTTTTTAAAAAACTTGAAAAATTGTCCTCCAATGTTTCTAGTCTCTTCAAGGCTTTCCGTAATTCTAACATGTAAACCCAAAATGTAATGTAAAAACACATAGTATAATTTTATGTTATCAAATTAAAAACAATAACTTTGGACCTATTAAAGGGGGTGATGGGAAAGTTTCTTTCTCCTCTGTCCCCAAAAGACCCAATTTTTTCCCCCGCGTCTTCAAGGAATACAATTTACTTCACAAGTAATTGCTTTATACCGGAATGTGTCTAAATCCAGAGTCTGGTGGTAAAAGTAGCTGTGGGTAGAGAAATTCAGATCATTTTTAAAGTTAAAGGGAATTTTTGGAATTAAGGCCTTGGGTTGCTATTCTAACCAGTTATTAGACACTTTACCCCATTATCTTGTGAATCCTTATTTTATGACGAAGGTAAAATCACATTACTGAAACGTGGTAAACACAGCCCCCAAAGGCCTGATGTAACATTCCTAGCCGTATTCTGAACTCCAGTGTTCCTGTCTGAGATGGCCTGGAGCTATCACTTCTCTCCCTGTTATTCTCCTGCCTCTGTCCCCCCAGTGAATGCGCAGCTGTTTTCTGTACACAGTGTTCGTCCATCCAGGGTTTTCTTTCACAGGGAGCCTTTTGGGGACTGATCATAGGATTTCTGATTGGGGTGTCCCGTATGATTGCCGAGTTTGCCTATGGAACCGGGAGCTGTATGCAGCCCAGCAGCTGCCCCAAGATCATCTGTGGTGTGCACTACTTGTACTTCGCCATCATCCTCTTCGTCATTTCTATCGTTGTCATCCTGGCCGTCTCTCTCTTCACCAAGCCCATTCCAGATGTGCATGTGAGTATCCACCTGGGAGACCGGTCCTGCCCCGATGTCATGTTCACGCTGCAGCACTCGTCTTGGTTGCCTTCAGCTCCATTAGACGTTTCATACTCACGTGACTACAATAGGCCATCCTTGCCTGTGTTGTCACGTAGAGGATATAGGACAGGAAACACGGTTTGCCAGCAGAGCGGTGTCAAGAGTGTGTCTTCAGCAGGAGTCCTCACAGCAGGCCACATTTCACTCCAGGGGCTACTCTCTGCGTCCTGCTCCCCAAGTGACAGCTTGGGACAAGGGAATGAGATCACACGGGCAGGCACCGGGGTCACCCTCGCTTGGATGCTTGTGTCCCAGATAGGAACACATATTTCTTGTAACAGTCTCCTGGTCATAGCTTCCAGGGGTCCCAGAAAGGGACATGCCTGGTTCTAAAAATCACCACGCTGAGGGAAATCTGAAGTATGATTTACCCTTTATTTTTTCCCAATTAAGCCTCCAAGCAGTTGCCCATAGAATTTAAGAAATTTGAAACAGCATCAAAGTCTAATTGATTCAAGACTTCAAAAATGTCAAGCACTCTTCTTTAGCTCTAGATGTCACCCTTGGTTTAGGGTATGTTCGCAGCCCTCCCAGTGCAGATGAAGATGACCAGTTTTGGGTCATTTTAACCATAAGCTGTATAGGCTGGTAACCCAGCACAGCCAACATTTTACCCTTTTCAGGTTTCCAAGGAACAGAGCTAGAGCATTAACCCAGGATCCCATTTGCCTGTGGAGAAAGAGAAAGGGTTTTGTCGATCCCTTTCTCATGCATGCACAAGTACAGGGTCTTACAGAATCCCTAAGAGACCTTCAGCCTCACTGCCAAATTGTCAATACTGTGACCAACCTTAATGTCAAACAAAGATTGCTTTTATAGTAGCAGAATCACCATCATGGTTATTGGCCAGATCTGCCACAGGCTCTCTTTATGTTGTATTAATTGCTTCTTGATGTCTCAGTTTTTGAAAGTATTATAACCCCAACACATTTAGTTCCATTCTTCCTCTTGAAGTAAAGTAGTTTCTGGTTTCATGTCAATAGAAACGGCACCTCCAGCTCTTCCCTATTCTAACTGGCTCATGAGTCTACAATTCTCCCCGCTTCCCCCCCTCCATAATATAGCACAAAAATCTGATCTTGCACTGCTGGTCTGGATAAGTGGGTGTCTAGTCTTGTTTCCCAGCACGAACAAAGGAACAAATTCATTTATCATATGTAATGAGAGGTCATTCATTCAGAACATTTCTATGTTCAAGGTAGTCTCAGCCTCTGAATATGCACATAGCATGGGGGCTGGTGTGTACATGTGTATGATTTATATCCACGTTCCCAACATATTTAGAGACAGTGCTGTGGATGGGAGCTGTTATCTGTGCTCTTGATGGTATTGAGAGCCACATTCCTTTTCCTTTCTTGACACACATCTCTTTGTTCTCCCAACTTCTTGGCCCAAGACACCATTTGGATCTTTCTGCTAACCTGTTCTGTTTTCTCCACAGCTCTACCGCCTGTGCTGGAGTCTGCGTAACAGCAAAGAGGAGCGTATTGACCTGGACGCAGAAGAGGAGGACATTCAAGAAGCCCCGGAGGAGACCATTGAAATAGGTGATTTGTGGCTCAGAGCCTATTCCCAAGCCCTAAAGAGTTACTCCTCCAACAGCAAGAACACCTTACTGGAGCCTTCACTAAGTGCCTTCATCAAAGCTCAGATCTTTCTTCTAAAGGGGAGTGAGGAGCAGGGTGCAGGGTGAGACAGATAAGTAGGTTTCAGGCACTTCATTCAAGGTCTGGTCAAGGGGAGGAAGGGGATGCAGAATCGCCCCAGCTCCTCACTCCTTGGTTTGCAGTGCTCAGTGAGTAAGCGCAGGTGAGATGTGTGCCCCCCTGACTTGGTTTGGGGCTTGGCTAGGGACAAGGGAAGGCTCAGAGCTCTTCTGACACAGCCTGTGAACTGAAAGCAGTTGGAACCAAAGCTATCAGCCATTCTAGTGATATCAGGAGGATGGGATAGAGGCTTTTAGGGTCTTGTGTCTTACTGGCTCACCACATCATATTTTAAAAATCAAATTTCCCTGGAGGTCCAGGAAGATAATGTTTAGGCAATGCCAGGAGACTTATCCTGATCATGGAGCAACACTTTCCTCAACTTCTGTGTTGCAGCTTTTCCTCCCTACTCGGGAGGGGTGCGTGGAGGATGGATGTGGTGATGTGTGGTGTGCAGAGGTGTGGGAGCACTGGGTCATATGTGCTTTACCTGGTACCGGGCTGGAGGTCTCATCACTCTGTCTGAAGGGGAGCACAGATGCTGCTGAACAAGGTCTGAATCTGGCCATCAGGAAAATCATAGAACTAGCTCTGGAAAGGGGCCCTAGAGATCTTTTTTCTTTTTTAGGGACCATCTGTCTGTGGTTTTTGTTTTTGTTTTTTTAATTTTATTTATTCATTTATTTAGGCTACATCGGGTCTTCATTGCATACCGGCTTTCTCTAGTTGCAGTGAGCGGGGGCTACTCTTTGTTGCATTGTGCGGGCTTCTCATTGTGGTGCTTCTCTTGTTGCAGAGCACAGGCTTTAAGCATGAGGGCTTCAGTAGTTGTGGCACACGGGCTCAGTAGTTTTGGCTTGTAGGCTCTAGACCGCAGGCTCAGTAGTTGTGGTGCACGGGCTTAGTTGCTCCGCGGCCTGTGGGATCTTCCCAGAACAGGGATAGAACCCGTATCCCCTGCATTGGCAGACAGATTCTTAACCACTGCACCACCAGGGAAGTCCCTCATTTGTTCTTATCACCTCATTTTACAGAGATGGAAATTGAGGCCCAGGAAGGGAGAGGCTTTGTCTGTCATCCAGCTCTGATATAGTCTGCTCTCGATCTCTAAAGACCTCTCAGTTCTGAAACGTGACCATGCAAGTGCTGGAGGGAAACTAGAGCCATAGGCAGCTGGCCATGGTGTTGAAAAAGGCTGCATCTTTCTGCTTCCCTGGGGAGCAGGTTGAACATGCCCCCTACTTCTCCCACCTCCAAAAATGCCTCCACATTGAGTGAGAATATCATAGATTTGAAAGGAACATGGATGAGGTATATTTTGAATGTTTTAATGTGAAAGAAGAGATTAGCTCTGCACCAGAGAGAAGACTTAAGACAGATGGGTGGAAAGAACTCACCCAATTTGACTTGAAGTCTGGAGGCAGGATAGTGCAGAAACAGTGTGGTATTTGGATATGAGGAGAGCTGAGGTTGAATCCTGAATTCTCTACGTACTACTCTGGGCAAGAGATTTCATTTTTCTAAAGCTCAAGTTCCTCACAAAAGTATTCTAAATGACAGGCTACACTTCAGAGCACTGTTGGAAACGTTGAATGAGATGATCCTCCACCATAAGAACTGGCTGTGGTTATCACCATCATGACTGATATAAGGAAGAGTTTTCTAACTGAGCTCGTCTGGAAAGGGATGGGCAGCAAGTGTGCATCTAACAGGGGTGCCATAGAGGGGAATCCTACACTGGCTGGAGAATTGGCTTAGTGACTTCTGAGATTCCTGGCAGCACTTGAATTCTGTTGTTTCCTGATGAACTCATGGTGAAATCAGACTGAACACCCTGCCCTATTAAAGTTCAATAAATGAAGATCTCTTGAGGGCTTTTGTAGACAGTAGGTGTGACCCTCAACATCCTCTGAGAAAATGCAGCACGAGGAAGCTTGCAGCCGCATCACTGTCCTCATATTATCACCACCACCACCACTGCCATCATGACTGACAATGATATGATCATAACATATTTTAATTATGAATACTTTAGTGATTCGTTTTAGCACCACTTCATACTTCCAAGGCATATAATGCAAGTATAAGTCTTCCAACTTTACAGATGAGGAAGCTGAGACATAAAGACTTTCTCAAGGCCACCCAATTTTTATTGACCCAGATAAACAGGCATTTCTCACTTGGGCTGGTTAGTGAGCCCAACTCCTTGCTCCTCCCTCCCCATTCTCCTATTTTGGTAGAGTGTACCGAAGTGGAGGGGGTACAAGGAGGTTTGTCTCTCTTTTTATGTGTGTGAGAGAAAAGAGAGAGAATGGAAGGGGACTGACACTTCTTAAACCCTACTATACACGGGGCTACTCTCTCAGGAAATCTTATAATGAAGAAGGTGTTATTTATCCAATTTTACATATGCTTGAATATGAGAGGTGAATTAAGAAGCCCATAAGGCTGGGTTTTGATTCCAGTTCTGACACAGGTGTGTGCCAGATCACTGAGGTTCTTTCGGATTCGGTAAGTCTGTGAGTTAGAAATGGGAGCGTGGAGAGCAGTGGTCCCTGACCATGGTGCTGAAAACACAGTGGGCTTGCATTCATATCTGGTGAGTCACACACCTGGGATTCTAACTTGGGTCTGCCTACCTCTAATGCCACACCTGAGCTCAGAGGAAAGAATTAGTTCCCTTGGTGGGCATCCAGTTTGAATGGCAAGGTCAGTTGAATGGTTCGACTCAGCAGTATCAGATCTCAAGCCCTGGAAGTGTTGATCACTGCTGCCCTGCATCAGGGACTAGTCAGACCAATCCTTACCCACATGGCTGGATCTGTGGTGAAGCCTTGGAATTTCCAGGTGTAGCCAGTACACTCCTGAGTCATGCCAATCTCATTGTTTTTCAGTGATGTAGCAAAAAGATATGTTTCTGTGTTTGAGAGGTGGGTTTTCCACGTTCTTCATATGTCACAGTCCCCCAACCAATTGTTAACATTTCTCTCATAAACTATTATTTTCTGTTTGATTATGACTGTAATAAATCAAAATGTTTTTGCATTGGACCCAACAGAGATAAAATGTAGGCAAGCTGATCGTAAGAATGCTGAATCCATCTATTAACATCATCTTATAATTAATTATGTTTACTCAGACATTAATTTGTACCATTTTCATTCCTGCAAACAAGAAAATTGGGAAATGTCTGCAAAATGGCAGGTGTTTCATGGCATGCCATCTCCCCTGGAAACCTTTTCTGGTGCCTCCGGCTTCTGTATCCAACAATCCTTTTATGCCTTTCCCCTAACACAGAGGTTCCTGAGGAGAAAAAAGGATGCTGCAGGCGGGCCTATGACCTGTTTTGTGGTCTGGACCAGCAGAAGGGCCCCAAAATGACAAAGGAAGAGGAGGCAGCCATGAAACTGAAGATGACAGACACCTCGGAGAAGCCTTTGTGGCGGACGGTAGTGAATATCAATGGCGTCATCCTGCTGACCGTGGCTGTCTTCTGCCACGCGTATTTTGCCTGAGTCCTGCCTTCTGCTGCAGGCTGTGCTTGTGAAGGCTGGAATCATTACTCTGTCTCCTTTTAACCCCGTTATGCAGTGTTGAAGGGACACCAGCCAGTTGTGAATTTTCCCAGTCGATAAATGTGTACATTTGTAATTACAGGCTAGCTAGAGAAAAATAACTGATTTGCTATTAACTTATGTATTTGAGGCCAGTGTAACACAGTCATCTGTACATATCAGAGCTGCAGAAGGAAATTCCACTCAATTCGATGTCTAGGAAAAGGCAGACTAAGAAACAGAAGCCCCGTGATGTCTGACGCAAGTTTGTCGCAGGTAGATTCAGCATGTCAACGTTGTTTGTGATCCTTGACTATTATTTGAAGAGTTGTGGTCTCCCTGTGTTCCTACCACTTTCCCTATCTAACCTCCCCCCTCATTTTTTAAAAAGATGCCATTCTCCTCTCTTCATGATATCCCTGTCAAACTTTTCCTGGCACAAGAAAGATCAATCCGATAAACTGATGAACACATTGAAGCTGAGAATGGGAGCTTGGTGGGGTCCCTGTCCTGGGTGTTTCCCCTTTGAAGGAGAGACCTGGACGTGGCAGTACTAACACCAAAGAGAGGGACCCAGGCTCCAGCCTCAGGCCAGCAGGGAAAGCAGATAATTCCCAGTCAAAGGGATTTTCTGGTTTTCTTAACAGCGTCCATTGTCAGTTCTTTGTGTTTGCGATTTCATTCATTTTGGCATTTCCTGTGCCGGGACTGTCCTAGCCACTCAGTAATGCTTGTGGGCTGAGTGAGCGATGTGGGTACTTGTTAATGAAGGCTTGCTGTATTTGGTTAACCTTATGGCTGCACAGAGTGCACACTCTGGTGACTGTAATGAGCCAGGGTGCATTTTCCACAGGCTCCTCTTCCTCATGTTGCTGATGTTGACATACAGGCTTAGTAACTGACTCTGTGTCACATAAGAGAGTAAATATGCCTCTGGGGGCAGAGCAGCTGCACTGTCCTGAAACACTGAAACTTTTAGCCCGAGATCCTCCTCCCTGTGAGTTCGTGTGACCACAGCGATTCTTTTCTTAGGTGTCTTGATGGGTGGTCATCCACTGACCAGGTTTAGATGGGTGGTCTCTGTTCCAGGTTGGTAGCGTGCTCAATACTTTTATTCCTTGTTTTGCCTGTTTCCTAGGGAGAAATTTTTAAATTTAAATTTAATTAATTAAATTATTTTAGTTCCACTTGTGAAATCTTAATCATATTGTAATGTAATCCTGTGGAAGTCATGATGTTAGTATTGACTGATTTCAGGCTAGCTGAGAAAAGAGCTGGGACCTGAGGTTCTGTGGAGCAGCTGAGAGTGGTTCCTTGGGTGTAAAAAATGGTTCAACAGATAAAGAATGGCTCATTCTTGTGAAAGGAAAAGAAAATATTTGATGTGCCCTTGTATTGCCCTTAAGCTAGGCAGAGAAGAGGGGAAAGTGGAGAATTTTACATGGCCAGTATTACGCAGAGTACTCAGTTTTGTAGGGAGTTTGTGATACTTTTGAGCTTTGAGAGGATAAAGGAGAGGATTGAATGCTGTTGGATGGAGCAGCCACAAAGTATCTAGATTGTCCTAGATTCTGTTTCTGACTTTGCCAATGATTCACTATGTACATTGTGGTAAATTATTTTGTCTCAACTGTGTATTTTTCTCTTTGAAAAATGGGGACCGTGGTGCTTATAGCATCTACCTACCTCCTCTGGGTGTGATGAGATCACTTTGAAAAGAGGATGAGTGACACATACATGAAAGATGCCAAATAGATGTTATATTAAGCTGCATTTAGTCCCATACATTAAAATTTATTACTTTGGTAAAAAATAAAGACATTAAAAAAACAGAACATCCTGATTTCCTTTTTTCTAGAGATTCTAGACAAATACTGACCGTGTCTGTGGTGAGCATTAGTTGGCACAAGATACAGATTAGGAAGCAGGAGCCAGGACAGTTGAGAATAGAATCTAGCAGCTTGAACAATTTAACAACATGTAGCAAAGTTTGGAGATGATTTCAACTTAAAAACCTCTAGTAAACATGAAGTGAGTAACTCTGCCTTCAATGCACAATGTCCCATTGGACAGACTGAACTACTTGGGTAACCAGGGCCTAGTAAGGTGATAAACTGTACTAGAATAATTTCAGGGATGCAGGAAAGAGCTATTCATTTCCTCAAATGCAAGGTGTGTGTTATGGGGCAGAGTGATTGCTCATTAATGCTAGTTTATAAAACTGAAAAACCATGCCCTGTCAGGAAAAAAGCTTCTTTAAATATGGGTGACCATTTAAAAGGATATCTCAAAATGAGAAGACAAAGCTCCTTCTCTGCAGAAGGATGTTGGTCTTGGGGCCTTTGCAATACCTGGGAGCACTTCTTACTTCCGTATAACTGAGTTAGGCGTCGGTGTGTACATGGGAAAATTTCTACTTTTGAAACTCACTAGAGCCCACTTTTTCTTAGAACTGAAATCATCATTTCCTGAAAAGATCTGCTACAACTTGTTCTGCTTCACAAAAGCAAACCTTGGAAGAAAAACATACGTGTGCTTAGCTGGAGGAGAGAGATTTTTTTAAACATTACCCCAACCCAGCCCCAAGAGTAGTCCTTCTAACCTCCAAATTGGATTTCAGTGAATCAAGTTGTTTGAATGAGATGCCATGGCCTTGGTGGGTTGGTGGAGATGGACTTAGGGAGATGTGGGTGAGGTCAGTGGGGCAGTGTTGTTTGACCAGCTCTGGAGGATTCAGGTGAGTGTTGTTCAGTCACCAAGCTCCACATTACATCCCTGACCCAGCCGGCTTTTTCCATCACGGTAGCTCCTGCTCTTCTCTAAGGGCTCTTCCAAGACTCCCAGGACAGGGATAATGACGCTTTCTGGCTCTAGGGCACCCCCTAGAGAAAAGTTGGTCCTTGAGTGGACCTGCATCCCTAGATCACACTCAGAGGCCGAATTGTCAAACTAAACACTAGATATTTCAGGTTGGAAAAAGTTCAAATTAGAACGCTAGTGCTTTGCTTGTGTTTTCTGATATGAAATAGTCCAGGAGTCAAGGCGCCTGAGTCCTGGGAGCGGCAGGTGTTCAGTTTGTAATTCTCTTTCCTCTTGCTGCACGACATCCACTTCAGATTACTTTTTCCACAGGAACCTATTACTTGGAAATAGATGCATAACTAACCTTGTGTTGTGGGCTTGTGTCCTTCTCCACCCCCATTCATTTGTTGACATCTAACACCCTACCCCCACCCCTACCCCGTACCTCAGAATGTGACTGTATTTGGACATAGGGTCTCCAGAGAGGTAGTTAAGTTAAAATGAGATTACTAGGGTGGGACCTAGTCCAGCATGACTGATGTTTTTATAAGAGGAGATCAGGATGCAGGTATTCACAGAGGCAAAACAGTGGGAAGACACAGGGAGAAGACCGCCATCTATCAGCCAAGGAGAGGCCTCAGAAGAAACCAACCCTGATGACACCTTGATCTCAGACTTCCAGCCTCCAGAACTGTGAGCAAATTAATCTTTGCTGTTTAAGCCACCCAGTCTGTGGTACTTTGTTATGGCAGCCCTAGAAAACTAAAATAATCTATAAGGGAATTAGATCCTGTTCTGTGTTTCTTAGATTCTGTTTGATAGCCATTTATCACAGGGCCAAGTACATTAACTATATTTTCCTATTTTCTGTACTTTGAGGCTCTGGCATTTGGAGGCCTTACAGACTGGGGAGAGATGGCAAAGGGCTTGTTCAGGATCACATCTCTCATAAACCGACCATCCAATCATGTCTATGCACCATCCTCTTATCTAACTCTCACATACAAAGGCAATATTTCCTCTTACCTAAATCATCCCAGGGTCAGGTACTTGGCAACTAGAGACCACCTCAATAGCCCAAAGCCTTCCAGAATTACTCAACCTAGCCAATCCTAAGCTGTTTACTTGCCCTGCTTTGCCTTTCCTGCAGAAACCCTGATAAAGTCTGTGGCCTTGGCCTTCCTCTTACTCCTTTCTGCTTTCTGACTGATACTGGTGCTTCCACCTGTGGCCCCGCCATTCCCTCCTTGGCATGCAGTTCCCTCCTTTCTGGGACCTGGGACTATAATTAACTTCTGCCTTTCAAGCCTGGTTCTCTTCTCTTGTGGCTGCACCAACTTCACCACACCATACCCACATCTACATTATTAGAACAGACCCACTTCTCATAGCTGTCTCAAAGGTCTGTAGGGCACCATCAGACAGCCTCTTGATCAGGAATTGCATTTTCATTTCCTTAAAAGACCACTGTCTGATTCTTAACCTTCCTTCTGGCTCCTTCACCCTCTCTTCTTCTTCTCTCTCTGTCCCCATTCTTGTCTCCTCAGTAGTCATTCGCCTGGTCCAGCCATCTTGTAGACTCCATTTTTTTCTACTCGGTGAACCCAACATCACTTTTCATCCCTTTCTGACCCCTCTTGAAGCCAGGAACACACTTGTGGCCCCACAAAGCTAGGTTGATTCAGCTTGCTTCAGCAAGGGAGACATTGAAGTAGAAATGCAGCTTCTCACCAAATAGAGGAAGAGAGAGGGATTTGGAGGAAGTGTGGAGTTTAGGGAAAATTTAGATGAGACTTTGTTTGGCTCAAAGTAAAACAGAGAGGGGTATAAAGGGGTTTATATACAGCCTGGTCTAAGAAGCAGACCCAGGGTTCCTGTTATCTTGGAAATTAAAATTTAAGATAAGTGTGGAATGTTTTGTCTGAAGAACCCTTATCTGAAGCTCTGCACCTGGAATGGAAAGTGAGGTTGTTTCTGTTAGTGACCCATGTGACTCAGAGTCATCAGGCATGAGTAAGATATTCCATTCTCACTGATATCATTTCAAATAGTCAAGCTTCTCAGTCTATGATTTTAGAGAACAAGTTTTCAGCACCATGTCCATGATGTTAGTTAGCACAATGGTTTTACAGGCTTACATTCCTTGTCTCTCATTCTTACACCCCGATTCTGACCACCTCAGGGCCGGGGTCCTGACTTCCAATTGCCAGTTTGTAAATACTGCTCTATACTATCTACCTGAAGATATTGAAAAGGGAAATTTAACTTGTTGAAGCAGAATACTTGGAAGATGGGCTAAACAGCAGAATGGACAGAACTGAATGCAGTGGATAGAAACATGGAGCCCAGGAATTATCCTAAAATGTACTAAAAATATGTAAAGTGATGAGAACTGTGAAATAAAATTCAGAGGACATGGACCCAGGAAGTCCAACATTCATCTCTTTGAAGCTCCAGAAAGAGAGTAGGCAGAATGTGAAGAAGGGAGGCAATACAAAGAATAGCAGGCAATTGGTAGCTAGACTATTCAAAGAATTCCTGAATCAACAAGAAAAAGATAGGAGGAAACCATTAGGGAAAAAAGGGACAAAGAATATAAAAAGTCTTCAAAGAAAAAGAAATTAGGAGATCATAAAAACTGTGACTTTTACAATATGGTGCAGTAGGCTACTCCAAATTCTCATCCTCCAATAGAAACATTGAAAAATGAGCAGAAACTGTCAGAACCAATTTTGTGGGAATTCTGAAAAATGGTTTATAAAAGTTTATAGCCACCAAACAAGCATGGAATCAAGAAAAAGTCACTACAAAATGGTAGGAAGGTTTTGTGGCAATCTTACTGTCCTTCCCTCACCCTCTCTCTGTGTGGTGGCAGTCTTAAAGCAGAGCCAGTCATAAATTGGCACCAGTCTTAATGCAGGGGTAGCCCAGATTCCCAGTGTGGAACCATTTTCCTAGTTCCAGAGGGAGCAGAGCAGACCATGTTCACAAATTGTTGTGTATGCCACCTCTAACCTGTCTGGTGGGCTACCTGAAGGACTGACACTAGGTGCAGCTCTGTTTCACCTAACTCTGAACTCAGAATGGAAAAGCTTAAAAACACTGCAAGCCAAACTAACAAACTTCAGACACCTATTGTGTCAAAACATAAAATTGACTGCCTAAGGCAAAATCTGGAAATGGTCTCTGGGAAATTAAGACATCCAAAAATGACTGTATATACTGGGGAATTTAGAAAGCCATATGCATGACCAGGAGAAGACACATGCTTAGAAAAGACCTGAGAAGACCCTAAGCTTTCACCTTGGCCAGATCTAGTGCAAGCCTGGCTAGGAGTTGAATTTTAAAAGACTGGGAGAGCTCCTGGCATTCAAGGAAATCTCTATCAAAACAGCAGCTAAACGGAAGCTAAGGAACAAAGACTTCTGTGGTCACATCAATAAAAAATATGGCCATTGCAATAATAGTTTGGGGAAGTCACTAAACAAATGGACTTCTACACCCTTCAACAACTAATAAAAGTGTAAACTCCAGGGAGAGGAAGAATTTGATTTCCAGAGTTACCACATTATAATAGTCAAATGTCCAGTTTTGTAAAAAAAAAAAAAAAAAATTACAAGACTTGTAAAGCAACAGGCCCATTCCAAGGGAAAGAAAGGACAGAAACTTTCCCTGAGGAAGTCCATACTTAGAAATTATAGATGAAAGCTTTAAAATAACTGCCTTAAATATAGTCAAAGAGCTAAAGGAAAACATGGACCAAAAAAACAAAACACAAGGAAGGGAGGGAATATGGGGATATGTGTATAAAAACATTTGATTGAACTTGGTGTACCCCCTCAAAAAAAATAAATAAATAAAATTAAAAAAAATTTTTTAAATAAAATAAAATAAATTCATCAGTGAAAACAAAACAAAACAAAACAAAATAAAAACATGAAGAAAAATAACGTGTGTGTGTGTGACCAAAGTGAGGATATCAATTAAGTGATAGGAATTATATAAAGAAACCAAATGGAAGTTTTGGAGCTGAAAAGCACAATAGTCAAAATGAAAATTTCACTAGAAAGGCTCAACATCAAATTTGATTGGGCAGGAGAAAGTCAGTGAGCTTGAATTGGGACAGTTGAAATTGTCAAGTTGGAGGAACAGAAAGAAAAAAGAATGAAGAAAAGTGAACAGAGAGCAGAAAAGAGCAACATCATTGAGGTGGTGAAGCAAGAGACAGCAGCCTCCAGTCCCCTCACAAAGATCAACAATTAAACAGCTATTCACAAACAAAAACGGTTTTGGAGAGCTCTGGAGTCCACTTAAGAAACTTTAGCAGTGTGGTGGGACAAAGACCCTGAGAATAACTGCACAAAAAGGGAAAGAAGAACAGCTTCATTTTGCCTTTATCAATCTATTCCCCAAAGCCAGCATTGCTCAGTACTGAGGGATCCCCCCAGCTAGAAAGAGACCCCTCCCTGGAAAAGGGAGAGTGGGGTGAGCTACCAGCTTCCCCAGCCTTTGAAGGCACTGCATGAGGGAACCACTTGGAGTTCACCCCATCCAGAAACCAGCAGAGCTGAGCCGTGGTGGCTAGGGACAGTGAGGAGGCTACCAGCTTCAGCCACACTGTTGGCCACAGAAATACAAAGGCTTATACAAGAATACTATGAACAAGTGTGCAGCAACAAATTGTACAACCTAGAAAAAATGGATAAATTCCTAAAAACATACAACCTACTCAGGAAGAATCATGAAGAGTTATTTGCTATGTAACAAGTAAAAAGATTGAATGATAACAAGTAAGGAAATTGAATTAATAATCCAAAACCTCTCAACAAAGAAAGGCCCAGGGTCAGATGGCTTTACAGGTGAATTTCACCAAACATTTAAAGAAGAATTAATGCCCATTCTTCTGAAAACTCTTACAAAAAATTGAAGAGAAGGGAACACTCCCAAACTCATTTTAAGAGGTCAGCATTACCCAGATACCAAAGCCAGATGAAGATACCACAAGAAAAGAAAAATACAGGCTAATATTCTTTTTTAAAAAATTAATTAATTAATTGGCTGCATTGGGTCTTCATTGCTGCACACGGGCTTTCTCTAGTTGCAGCAAGCAGTGGCTACCCTTCATTGTTGCAGTGGCTTCTCTTGTTGCGGTGCACAGGCTCTAAGCGCGTGAGCTTCAGTAGTTGCAGCACATGGGCTCAATAGTTGTGGCTCACGGGCTCTAGAGCACAGGCTCAGTAGTTGTGGTGCATGGGCTTCGTTGCTCTGCTGCATGTGGGATCTCCCTGGAGCAGGGATCGGACCCGTGTCCCCTGCATTGGCAGGTGGATTCCCAACCACTGCACCACCAGGGAAGCCCCCAGGCTAATACTCTTGATGAACATAATATGCAAAACTTCTCAACAAAATACTAGCACACCAAATTCAACAGCACATTAAAAGGATCATACACATGATCAAATGGATTTACGCCTGGGATGCAAGGATGTTTCTACTCATGCAAACCAGCTTTCTGCCCATGGATGCCGCCGAATAAGCATCGTTAAAGCAGCCTCCCCCCACTCTCCCTACTGCCATCATGTTTAAATCAGTCTCCCAAGGAACCCGAACACCTGCGGAAGCTCTTCCTCAGAGGTTTGAGCTGGAAATGACTGATGAGAGTCTGAGGGACCATTTTGAACAATGAGGAACGCTCACAGACTGTGCGGGAATGAGGGATCCAAATACCAAGTCCTCAGGAGGCTTCAGGTTTGTCACTTATGCCACTGTTCAGAAGGTGGGTGCAGCCATGAATGCAAGGCCCCATGAGGTGGATAGAAGAGCTGTGGAACCAAAGAGAAGATTCTCAAAGACCTGGTGCCCACTTAACTGTGGAAAAGATTTTTGTTGGTGCATTAAAGAAGACACTGAATGAATTGGGAGA
Source organism: Hippopotamus amphibius kiboko (assembly GCF_030028045.1). Taxonomy (NCBI): domain Eukaryota; kingdom Metazoa; phylum Chordata; class Mammalia; order Artiodactyla; family Hippopotamidae; genus Hippopotamus; species Hippopotamus amphibius. The sequence goes on along the minus strand of NC_080193.1, from coordinate 2,970,642 downwards.
TTGGGATACCAAATTGTACACTCTAAATATATGCAGTTTATTGTATGTTAACTGTATCTCAATAAAAGTTTTAAAAAATAAAAGAAGACACTGAAGAACACCACCTAAGAGGTTGTTTTGAACAGTGTGGGAAAACTGAAGTGATTAAAATCATGACTGATCGAGGCAGTGGCAGGAAGAGAGGCTTCGCTTCTGTAACCTCTGATGACCATGACTCTAGACAAGATTGTCATTCAGAAGTACCAGGCTGTAAATGGCTGCAACTGTGAAGTAAGGAAATCCCTATCTAAGCAAGAGATGGCTAGTGCTTCATCCAGCCAAAGAGGTCGAAGTGGTCCTGGAAACTTTGGTGGTGGTTGCAGAGGTGGTTTTGGTGGGAATGACAACTTTGGTAGTGGAGGAAACTTCAGTGGTCAAGGTGGCTTCAGTGGCAGTGGGATGCTTTGTGTGCATGTTTTATATGATTGTGATATGTTTTTTTCATTCTCTTAATGTGGTGTCTCACATTTATTGGTTTGCATGTTTGGAAAGGAAGAAGTATAAATGTCTCTTTGCTGATGACAGGATCTTGTATGTAGAAAATCCAAAAGACTTCACCAAAAAATTGTTAGGCCTAAGAAATGAATTCAGTAAAACTTAAGGTTACAAAATGGAAGTATGAAAATCAGTTGCATTTGTACACTCTAACAATGAACTATCTGAAAAAGAAATAAACAATCCCTTTCACAACACATCAAAACCAATAAAATACTTAGAAATAAATTTACCCAGGCGAGTGAAAAATCTATACACCAAAAACTGTAAGACATTGATGAAAGAAATTGAAGATGACACAAATAAATGGAAACACATCCTGTGTTCACAGAATGGAAAAGTAACACTTTGAAAATGTCCATACTACCCAAAGCTATCTATAGGTGCACTCCAATCCCTATAAAAATTCCAATGGCATTTTTCACACAAGTAGAAAAAACAATGCTAAAATTCATATAGAACTACAAAAGACCCCAAATAGTGAAGACAATTTTAGAAAAAAAACAAAAAACAAACCAAGCTGGAGGCATCACTCTTCCTGATTTCAAGCTATATATATTACAAAGCTATATTAATTTCAACAGTATGGTACTGGTATAAAAACAGATGCATAGACCAATGGAAAATGATCAAGAGTCCAGAAATAACCCCCACATATATATGGTCAACTAATATCTGACAAAGGAGCCATGAATACTCAATGGGGAAAGCATAGTCCCTTCAATAAATGGTGTTGGGAAAACTGGATATCCCCATGGAAAAGAATGAAATTGGACCCCTATCTTACACCACTCACAAAAACTAACTCAAAATGGATTAAGACCTAAACATAAGACGTGAAACCATAAAACTCCTAGAAGAAAACGGAAAAAGCTCCTTCACATTGGTCTTGGTAATTTTTTGGGGGGATATGATACCTAAAGCACAAACAGCAAAAGCAAAAATCAGGTGGGACTACATCAAACTAAAAATCTTCTGCACAGCAAAACAAACAGTCAACAAAATGAAAAGGCAACCTAGGAATGGGAGAAAATATTTACAAACTACACATCTGATGAGGGGTTAATACAGGCTCACCCTGCTATCCAAAAGTAGAGTGTTCCTATGAAAGCTTTCATAAGGCAAATGGCACAAAATGAAGAGTATTCCCTGCTTTCCCAGAGTTCACATTGTGCCATTTTGCTTTTACAAAAGACCTACATTATTATTATCTGTTTTTGTGGCTTAACATGAACTTTCAAAAAAGCAGGGGTACCTGTTTCCAGAATGGAAGGAACTAGTACAACTCAATAGCAAACCCCCCAAACAATCCAATTTAAAAACAGCAGAGGACTTGACATTTTCCCAAAGAAGGCATATAAATGGCCAACACCTACATGAAAAGTTGCCCAATATCACTAATCATCAAGGAAATGCAAATCAAAACCACAATGAGATCTTGCTCACACCTGTTAGAATGGCTATCATCAAAAAATAAGGGCTAATAATAAATGCTGGCTAGGATGTGAAGAAAAGGGAACACTTATACAATCCCAGTGGGAATGTAAATTGGTACAGCCACTATGGAAACCAGAATGGAGGTCTCTCAAAAAATTAAAAATAGAGTGACCACTTGTTGGAATATATCTGAAGGAGACGAAATTACTATCTTGAAGAAATATCTGCACTCCCACGTTGATTGCAGCATTATTCACAACAGCCAAGACATGGAAATAAACTAAGACATGGAAACATTCACTGATGGATAAATGGATAAAGAAAATGTGATACACACACACACACACACAATGGAATATTATTCAGTCATAAAAAGAAGGAAACCTTGCTGTTTGCTACAACATGGATGGATCTTGAGGGCATTATGCTAAATGAAAAGTCAGAGAAAGACAAATACTTGATGATCTTGCTTATTGCAGAATCTTAAGGACGTTGAACTCATAGAAACAGAGAGTAGAATAGGGCTCCTTGAATTCCTGTTCTAACTTGGACTAGAAGCTTTTTTTTTTTTTGAAGAACTTTTATTGAGATATAATTGACATACAATAAAATGCATGTATTTAAAGTGTACAACTTGATATTTTTTTTCTTGTTAGTAACGCATATGTGGCAATCCCAATCTCCCAATTCATCCAGACTAGATGCTTTTTAGTCTTGCTTAAAACATATCATCCTGAGATTTTTCTTTATTGCACAACTAGGTTAGGTCCACACACTCTCTATTCACAACTTTCTCCAAAATGACTATTGATTTTTATCAGTTCATTTTGAAGGTTAAAACCTCACAATATTTTAATGAAACACAAACTAGATAAATGGTCTCGGTCCTTCAGACAAATTCTTTTTCTAAATATGAATAAATAAATGATGGTCATTTCTATTGTCATAAAAGTATTTAACATTTACATTTATTTACTTTAAAACTATGATGTGTCTTCTAGTGTTCTTTCATATACTCAGCATAAATATTTAGTTTTGAATCTTGGTGATGTCTCTCTGCTAAAGTAATTTGAACCACTCCGTGCTTCAAGTTTCTCCATCCACACACAGTCTACTGGGCATTCCTCGAGGAAATATGCGAGTAAGTATTGCTTCAAAGATTGAGTGATAAATGCAAAACATATAAAAGTTATAAACATGACTGATAAATTCAGACAATATTAGTATATAAGCAATATTTAAATTAAAAAATGACTAATATTTGCTGGCCCTCTGTGGTGCCTCCCCCACAGATACCTCTCATTGAAAGTTTCCAGTGTATATGCTTTAGGATTTTTTTCTATGCCAGACAAATATATATACACCTACACATATTGTATTTTTGAGAAGTGATATTATTCAATACTATATTGTTCTGCAAGTTTTTTTTCCCCACTCAAGCATATCATGCACATTAAAAAACAAAACAAATAATAGAGCTCCTCAGGTTCTTGAACAGCTACATAACAGTCAATGTAGTGTTATTGTGTAACCATTCCACAAGCAATGGAAATTTGGACTGTCTCCATTCTTTTCTATTAGAAACCTTTTGCAGAGAAAAATCTTTATATATATAAATTTATAATATATATAAATTCATACTTGTACAAGTATTTCTACATAATAAATTCCTAAAAGTGGGGTTGTTGACTCATAGAGTATGAACATTTAAAAGTGGATAAATATTGCCCAATTGCTTTCTTACAAATTATAAAACTCATACACTCACCAACAGTTTTGGAGAGTGGGCATCTCCTCACCTCCTCACAAATACTGGAAATTATTCATATTAAATCTTCTGACCAATTTGAAAGATGCCAAAAAATGCATCTTCTTCTATTTTTCTTCTTCCTGCTGCCTGGTATCGTGTGCTTTTAAAAAACAAAATCTCTGTGCCCACATTCATGCTTATATTAAATTCTACTCACTCCCAAACAGGCCCAGCCCAGATGACAGCTCTGCTGTGAAGTCTTCCCCAGTATCTTAGGCAATACTAATTACTCTCTTCCTGGTATCCTCTAATGTAGGTATCGCTTTACCTCCCAACTGTATTGTGAAGTTTTTTGTAGATGAAGCCCATTTTATAATCCCTCTTTCTTAATTCATTGGTGCTCCACACATACTAGGTACAAATCGTTGTTTTGTGGAGTGGCTGAATGATAATATCTTAGGTTCCTTCTAGCTCTAGTGGTGCTGTGATTCCACTGTATGGGGCTTGGAGGCTTTAGAAGGCAAAGAATCCTTTTAAAATGAGCAGAACTATCCCTCGTTACTCACATGTACATCAGGAGTGGGTTTTGTTAACAGGGAAATTCCCAGGGTGACCAGTATGGAAACAAAAAAGAGAAAGAGGGCGAAGTACAGATAGTGCCCCCCGCAGATGACCTGGGGGCAGTGACTGGCAGCCAGGCAGCTCCCTGTTCCATAGGCAAACTCCACGATCAGACGAATGAGGCCAATCACAAATCCAGTAACTAGACCCCAGAAGGCACCCTAAGAAGAAACAAGAGTAAAATTACTGTACTTAGAAAAGATGAGACACTCATTCGAGTAAGTCGTAATTATCATTCAGTCTGCTTTCTCCACTGAGGGCCAACAAATGGCTAACCTTGACCACAAGGTTATCAAAGCAGGGAAAATCTGAAAATGCATGTGTTCCCGGTGGGCTGTCGCTGTCTGTGGTCCTGAAATATCATCCCACTGTTGGTTCTCCCACTCCAGGACGCAACTGCCTACACTGACCCAAACTGAAGTTTTCCTTGACTATGATTTCATATATATAGATTTTAAAACTTGTGATTTATTTTGGAGAGGAAACATAACTATGCCTTATGTTACACAATTTGAAGAGTTGATGTTACGTAGTTCAACAGCTCTATCAAGCTTTTGACAATTAAAAGCATTTTTTTTCTCTGAGATGGTGGGAGTAGAAATGTGTGTCCCTGTTCCCCTGGTCAAGATGTTATGTCTAGGGAAAACAGCATTGCATAGAAATTAAGAGGATGAGCTTTGGATGGAGGAAGACCTTAGTCTGAATCCCAAGATCCCACTTACTAATATTAAGTAACATATGGAAAGCACATATATAGTAACTTCTCTGCACGTGTTCCTCATCTGAAAATTATACGTATAAGGCTGATACCTGGGAACAAGTAAGGGATTAAATGTACCTAGGTCATAACAATCAATCAGTTATTCGCATCATAATATAAACATAACATAAGCATTGAATCTTTTTTATTTTAAAATTTATTTTATTGATTCATACAATTAATATGGAGGTTAATTCATATATTATATAGTATACTTTTATATAAATGAATATATGAAATTACATTGTTTTCAAATGTCATGGAATTTTAAATATTGAAATCTGTAACCCTTGTGGCTAATTTGACAATATCAATATAACAATATATTGCCTAGAGACATGCTCTGTAATATGAAAATATAAAATATTTTTATTTTAAATATTGAATCTTTATGAATATGGCAGATTTTCTTCTAAGTACTTCGTGTTTTAAAAATCTTTTCTAATCTTCATAGCAATCTTTTAAGGTAGGCACTGTGATTGCCTTAATTTTACAGAGAGTCAAGTGGTTTAATTAAGATCACAATGATATTAAGTGGTACAGCCAGGATTAGACCCTGGCAGTCTTACTCCAAAGCTCCTGTTCCTCAGCTCTGTGCTGAGGATGTATATACTATTCTGTAAGAAATACAAAGACTGTACTATGAGTGTAGACTATATATCAAGTCACTTTAGTGAGAATCAGGAATTATCCCTGACCACAATTGAAACTGAGGTAGGCCTTGAGTTGTACAAATAGGGTGGAAAGAATGCATTTTTCTACCAGTGAATGAAATAACTTTTTCTCTCTCTGACAGGGGAAAAGTTTCCCGATCTTCACTTGCCTGTTCATTGACTCTCTTACAGAAGATGGCAAACAGGAAGACAACTGCAATTGGTGGCCCAAGGTAGCTAGAAATGGATGCTATGTAATGGAACAGTTGTCCATTTGAGCAACCGGTACTAAGGGGACCCACACAGTGCTGATGACAATTAATAGAAGGATAAATAGGCTGGTGAGAAAACAAAAGGATTTAAATATTAAACAAAAGCCTTATTGGTCCTTCCACTATGTGTTAGTTCTGGAATTCATTCTGTGGCCATTCATGGATTTTCCAAATAAACTCAAGCTCCATGACCTCACATGAAGCCATACTATGCCTAGTGATTATCTGTCAGCAAAATTCTGATAAAGCGGTTGCTTGTCTATAATTAGTCATAATATCTTCAACTATGAGATTAAATATTCGAATGTCAGCAATTGATTAATCAGTACTGCAAGTTATGCAATTTATCAATTAAAAATACAACACACTATTTCTATTAAAAAGGAATTATTTGCATCATAAAGAAAGCAGACTCCCATTTTGGTCTTTTGTCCTAGCATGAGAGAAATTGTCAGTTTGCATAGGTTAGAGATGAAAACATCCTCTATCCCAGAATGCTGAGTGAATTGGCCAGAAATGCTAATTTGTGCATTTTACTATTTGAGTACTTTGACAGGTAGAAAAACTTGGTTAAAATATTGATAAACAGTAAAAACCTATTGGAGGCTCCTGGGGTCCAGCGATCACAACTGATTCACTTTCCTAAATTCCGCAATATTCTTATGCTTGTTTGCAAGGAAGCAAACAAAGATAATTTACTGGACTTTCTGTAAAAACTTATCACTACTCTGTGCTCCCCTGAAATAGAGAGCTGGGGTTCGGGAGAAGAGGGGTGCAAGCATTTGGGCAGGAGACTGAGGCACAAAACCTCTGCAACCTTGCAATGACTAAACGTGATAAGCCACAGGAAGTCTGAGCACAATGCCTAGAGCACTATAAGTATTCCGTAGATAACACCCACTCTCCTAGTAGTTACCATCACTGGAAAGCAAACCACATGCCTCCTTTACTCTCTTATCTTGGACTGATTTCACATGGGATGAAATCCAAAGTCTGGTTATGGCTTAAACGGCCCTGCATGACCTCACCTTACTTTACCTTTCTGACTGTGTTTCCTGTCTCTCCCAGCTGCTCCTCACGTGCCAACCTCACCCCTTGCAGTCCTCGCATACACCACACACGTGACTGTTGTAAGAATGCAGCACTTACTGTTCCGTCCACACAGAGCCATGGGACTCGCTCCCACACTTCCTTCAGGGTTGTGCTCATATGTTACCTCCTCAAGAGAGGACTTCCTGAGCATCTGTCTTAAGTAGCCACTGGCCTTTAATCCTGTTTTGCTTTTCTATCTAACACCTTTTGTTATCAGGTGTAGAATATGTTTATTAGTGGTTTACTTTCCCCAAAAAGGCATAAATCCCACAGAGCATGAAATTATTTTTCACATATATGTCCTTTTTTCATATTTGCATTCGGGGATTCAGTAGACATTTAATAAGAGAGAGAAAAAGAAAAACTCATTAATTTATCATTGAGACTTAAAGGGGACCAAGACCATATACCTCTTAGTGGACCACTGCATCTTGGGCCTGATGAATTCTAGTCCAACACTTCTTCTGCCACAAAAGCATAGATGGCTTATCTTTCTTCCTCTCCTTGTATCCAGTGTCAAGATCTGGACCAAGTGAGCCCTTGGAATCTTCCCCTGAAGTGCTTAACTTACTAAAGCAACTGTAACTGTATTCAACAATGCACAATCTTTTAATTAGGTGGTCAGTTTCTCTTCACACCCCATTTCTTTTAATTAATTAATTAATTAATTAATTTATTGGCTGTGTTGGGTCTTCGTTGCTGCACACGGGCTTTCTCTAGTTGTGGTGAACAGGGGCTACTCTTCGTTATGGTGCGTGGGCTCTTCATTGTGGTGGTTTCTCTTGATGTGGAGCACGGGCTCTAGGCATGTGGACTTCAGTAGCTGTGGCTCATGGACTCTAAAGCGCAGGCTCAATAGTTGTGGCACACAGGTTTAGTTGCTCCCCAGCATGTGGGATCTTCCTGGAGCAGGGATCAAACCTGTGTCCCCTGCATTGGCAGGTGGATTCTTAACCACTGAGCTACCTAGGAAGCCCCTACACCCCATTTCTTAATGAATGCAGTTGATAAACTCCCCTGTAGTAGTGTGTGCATGGTTTAGATGTACATGGAAACTTCCAGAGACAATGTATTAGTCTATCAGAGTAAGTTGGAAGTTTATACCCCATGAAAAACACTGATGGAATTTCATGAAGATGTGCTTGGGAGATGGTGTGAGGAGAGGAAGAAATAAGAAACAGTCAGAGGCATTTGAAAGTCTGGAAAAAACAAGTATTTCATTTAAAATATGGCCCCATGGGACTTCCTAGGTGGGGCAGTGGTAAGAATCCGCCTGCCGATGCAGGGGACATAGGTTCGATCCCTGCTCCAGGAAGATCCCACGTGCCATGGAGCAACTAAGCCCGTGTGCCACAACTACTGAGCCTGTGCTCTAGAGCCCATGACCCACAACTATTGAGCCCATGTGCCCCAATTACTGAAGCCTGTATTCCGCAACAAGAGAAGCCACCGCAATGAGAAGCCTGTGCACCACAATGAAGAGTAGCCCCTGCTCGCCACAACTAGAGAAAGCCCGTGTGCAGCAACAAAGACCCAACTCAGCCAATAAATAAAATCAATCAGTCAATAAATTTATTTAAAAAATATGGCCCCAAATTTTGTATCTAAAAAGATAAATTTGGATTAAATGTCCTCTAATGCCTCTTCCCCCCACTCTAGAGCTCTACAATTAGTTTCACTGAACCCAAAGAGGAGGAGGCTCTAGTTCATTTCTGTATCTGCCTTTTTCCAGAGAAATTTTAGGTATAAACCAGGAATGTCTCACTGTCCAGCTATAAGGAGCTCTTTCTCTGATGCCTGCTTCCTAATCTTGGTATAGGTGTCAGTGGTGAAGAGGGTGTTGGCACTGTTGAAGATGGAGGTCAGGGAGCTCCTGAGAGAGGCCAACATGACCGACAGCATCAGGCCTCACAGTCCTGGGGCCGGGAGAGGCTGCAGTCACTAGTTTGGAACTGGACACCATGATCTACGAGAGCCTTGCCAAACCAGAGTTGTTCGAAGATAAAGTGTCACCTGGAACATTCGCTGACTGGTGTTGAAATAATCCAGCATAGAATCCTAGTTATAAATATAAACTTAGAGATCATTTCAAAGAGAAGAAACAATATTCTACCATCTTTCTTCAGGAAGAAAGAACTCTTGGCGCCCTGAAGTTTAGGGAACTGGAGAGTGAAAAGCCTAGTAGGAGGTTCTGTTGAGGAAGTCTTTGGTGGGCAAAGCAGAGTTTTGAAATATTGTGGCAACTACCCTTCAGTTCCCTCTGCCTGTTAGTAATGCCCCGTAGACCTCCCGAATTGTCGAAGGGGGCGGATGGGTGATGTCGCTTGTGGGTGCTGCTCCCTCCCTCCTGACAATGCTCACGTGGGTCAGGGAGGAGAAAGGTCACAGAAGTGCTCGCCAACTTTTGATGGGTCTAAAGTACAAGGTTACCCGGTCACTACAGAGCTCCTTACCCTGCTCTGTTTTTGTTCACCACAGATCACCTTCCAGCATCCTAATAACTTACTTATTTCACATGTGTGGTTTGCTTTCTATCTCATGAAACTGGAATGTGAGTTTTAAGGGATAGGGGATTTCATGCCTACTTCACTGATGTTTTCTGAACACACAGCAGTGTCTGGCACATAGTAGGCACTCAATAAACAGTGGTGAGTTAAATAGATTGAGGTCTATTATTTGGGTATCACTGGTCTAAAGAAAGCAGGATGAATAGTTCACTTCTAGTCTTCTGAATTTATAAGTTTATTGTTATGAAACTCTTTTATTGATAAATCCATCATCTAAATGCTCCTGTTGGCTTTGAGGGATAGTCTTGAATCCAGAGGAGTAAGAATTCTTCTAATAGGAATTATATCTAGTTCATTTCTGTATTCCGCAGGCCAAGAACAGGACTGGCAGCCTATGGAATTGCTCAAGAGAGGTTTGATGAAGACAACTGAATTAATGGAAGTAAGTAACCCTTTCTTATGGCCCATCTATAGACCTGGCCTCTGAGGCGATCCCAGCACAAAGATTTCTTTCCAGCTTTATCAAGGTATGGTTGACAAATAACAATTGTATGTATTTAAGATGTACAAGGTGACGTGCAGTGGTTACCACAGTCAGGCTAATTCATATATCCATCACCTCAGATAGTTACCATATTCCTTTTTTGTGGCGATGATATTTGAGATCTAGTCTCTTAGCAAATTTCAAGTAAGTAATACTAGTTTCCATGCTGTACATTAGGTCTCCAGAACTTATTCATCTTATAACAGAAAGCTTGTACCCTTTGACCAACAACTTCCCATTACCCCCTCCCCCCTCCCCTCCAGCCCCTGGCAACCACCCTTCTACTCTCTGCTTCTAGGAGTTCGGCTTCTTTAGATTCCACATATAAGTGATGTCACGCAGTATTTGTCTTTAGGTCCTGGCTTATTTAACTCAGGGTAATGTCCTCCAGCTTCATCTATGTTGTTGCAGGCAGCAGGATTTCCTTTTAATGTTGAATATGGTTCCCTTATCTACACCCCTGTGTGTCTCTCTATCCATCCATCCATGCATCCATCCATCTATCTCTACCTAGCATCACATTTTCTTTATCCAGTCATCTGAGCATGGACATTTTCTTATTGTTGGGCATCAGTTCCATCACCAGCATTAGGTAAGCATAGTTAGAGCAGCCGACTTCAGTGCCACAGTGTTTCACACATTCAGAAGATATAACACAGGCCACCTTCTCTAAGGGGGGATTCAGATAAGTGGGTTCAGTGAGTGGGGCCCAAAGAGGTAAGATCTACAACCACTGGACATAGAGACAAGTCGTAAGATCATGGTTGAGAGGAATAACATTTGCTTGGATTTTTGGACAGAGGGCTGGAAGTGGATGGTTGGGGGGCCACACAAATTACAGGTGAGGAGAGGAGCCCTGTCAGCAGACAAACAGGTTCAGCCCCCAGATCTAAGAAGAATGTGAGGCCACTTATAGGAAGTAAGTCAGGGAGTCAGAGGCAAAATATAAATAATAAAGATGGTCCCACAAATAAATGGTGAAAGGATGCTTTCTTTGGCAGATATGTTGAGAAAATCAGCTTATTATATAAAGAAAATGGAAACTAACACTAACATCACGTGACTATTGATTCAAAGTACGTTAAAATTGTGAAATTGTGAGTTTGAGTTGACAGAGACTATGTAGGGAGAAGAAAACTTCAAAAAACAAAATGAAAACAAACTCATATGCTATAAAAAGGAGCATCCAGAAAACAAAAAATATCTTGGAAGTTGTAAATACAAAGGCAGAAAAACCGGAGGATAAAATTAAGAAAGTCTCCTAGAAAGTAGAACAAAAGACCTAGAGATGGACGATGGGGAGAAAAGGTAAAAACACTAGGGAACCAGCTGTGGAAGAGCAACGTCCAAAAATAGAAGGTCCCAAATAGAAGAAAACAAAATGGAAACCATCGAAGAAAGAACTCCCCCAAATTATTCAAGACATCTATTACCAGATCAAAGAGGTTCCCAGTAGCCCATTATAATGGACAAAAACAGATCCACACAAGGATTTCCCTGGTGGTCCAATGGTTAAGACTCCACCCTCCCAATGCAGGGGGCACAGTTTCGATCCCTGATTGGAGAACTAAGATCCCACATGACACAAGGCACAGCCAAAAAAAAAAAAAAAATCCACACACAATAGTACATTCTGGTGAAACTTCAAAACACTGAGGACAAAAGAAAGACATTTCCAGAGAGAAAAGCTGGTAGCACCCAAAAGATCAAGAATAACTTCAGCTGAGTAATATTCCATTGTGTATATGTGCCACATCTTCTTTATCCATTCATTTGTTGATGGGCATTTAGGTTGCTTCCATGTCCTGGCTATTGTAAATAGTGCTGCAATAAACATTATGGTACAAGTTTCTTTTGGGATTATGGTTTTCTTTGGGTATATGCCCAGTAGTGGGGTTACTGGATCATATGGTAGTTCTATTTGTAGTTTTTTAAGGAACCTCCAAATTGTTTTCCATAGTGGCTGTACCAACTTACAGTCCCACTCACATATACGGAATCTAAAGAATGGTACTGATGAACTCAGTGACAAGAACAAGGACGCAGATACAGAGAATGGACTGGAGAACTCAAGGTATGGGAGGGGGCGGGGGAGTGAAGGGGAAACTGAGACGAAGCGAGAGAGTAGCACAGACATGTATATACTACCAACTGTAAAATAGATAGTCAGTGGGAAGTTGTTGTATAACAAAGGGAGTCCAACTCGAGGATGGAAGATGCCTTAGAGGACTGGGGCGGGGAGGGTGGGGGGGACTCGAGGGGGGGGAGTCAAGGAAGGGAGGGAATACGGGGATATGTGTATAAAAACAGATGATTGAACTTGGTGTACCCCCCCCCGAAAAAAAAAAAAGAATAACTTCAGGCTTCTCACCAGTGATGGTGGAAGTCAAAATACAATGAATCTATGACTTTGGGAAGATTATTTCCAACCTATAAATGTGTACATAGCCAGAGGATCAATTTAGGGAGAGTTGGAGTGAAGATGTTTTCAAACATGAAAATTCACAATATCTCCTCCCTTTCTCAGAAATTACCTGGAGAATTCAATAACCCAGAAAGAAGGATTAAACAAAGAAAAACGATGGTGTGGAATACTGGAAATAGGAAATATAACCCAAGACTGAAGCAAAGGAAATCCCAAATACGGTAGCGAAGGGGGTTCTAGGTTAGGGTGGCGCCAAGCATGACAGTGTGTGAGAGGTGAAAGGCTCTGTGAGAAAACAAGGGAGACCTCATAGAATACCTGATGTGTTTGCAAGTCTTGAGAGGAGATTTAGGCAATTTGCTGGGGGTTTGTTATTGAATGAGTAGCAATCACCAAGAAAATTTTAAACAAAAAATTTAGAATTATTTATTTTAGGGAGAATAAAAAGCTAAAGAAAAATCAGAGAATTTCATGTAGCTCAGCCATGAGTTATACTTACATAGTCACAGAAATTTTAACATCGAATGCAGATCTTGCCAAAACTGTGGATTGGATCTATTCGGAAGATAGATGAACAGGAGGTGTGCCTGTGGGGAATGGAGTGTGGAAAGTTGAAAGAGTGAAACCCTCATCTCTCATTATGGGAAGCCAATAGAAAAAGCCTAAAACTGGAAAAAGAAGAGGGAGCAATACAGTGTTTATTTGAATCACCTGGGGGTCAGGTTTATGAGCAAATTCTGATTCAGTGGGTGGGGATACACCTAAGAGCACTCATTTCTAATGAGCTTCACAGTGATGACCGTGCCAGTTGTTCATGAACTACACACTGAGCACAAGGATTTTGTGAATAGGAATACAGATAAAAAAAACACAACTGAAGGATGTGAAGTTGTTTGCCTTTGAGAGACAAGAAATAGGGTAGAAAGTTGGGACACCAGACAACTATTTTTCATAACAAGCCTTGTAGAAGTGTTTGATGCACTTTATAAATTTATTTATTTATTTATTTATTTATTGGCTGCGTCGGGTCTTCTTTGCTGCACGGGGGCTTTCTCTAGTTGCGAAGAGCAGGAGCTGCTCTTGTTTGCGGTGTCCGGGCTCCTCAGTGTGGTGGCTTCTGTTGTTGCAGAGCACAGGCTCTAGGCGCGCAGGCTTTAGTAGTTGTGGCTTGCTGTCTCTAGAGCGCAAGCTCAGTAATTGTGGTGCACTGGCTTAGTTGTTCCGCGGCATGTGGGATCTTCCCAGCCCAGTGGTCGAACCCATGTCCCCCGCGTTGGCAGGCAGAGTCTTACCCACTGTGCCACCAGAGAAGCCTTGATGCACTTTAAATGATATGCATGTGTGTGTATGAAATAGAAACTAGATGTTTTTCTATGAGAAGAAAAAGAACATAAACATATTCATGTATCCCCTCTGCCCCCCCCCCTTCACCTGATCTGTGCACCAGTACCACACAGCTATGAAGGTCATTCCAAATATTGTTCCTGGCCATGGAATATCCCTAGTGGCAGCATCTCGGAACACATGGAAGGAGTCTCCCCGAGGAGTGTAGCACTTGGGGCTGATTGTCAGGTTGTCCCCTTCGACTATGGTTGGGATGGCATTCATGTACTTCTCTGTAAAACTCTCGTAGCCTCCGACTTTGGCAAAAGCTGAAAAGGCATTGGATAAGATGAAATGTTTCACAGAAACATCTAAGACACCTGGTGTTCATAATTATTCCTTTGTGGTGGAGGTACCCAAACACCTGCAATCAGCCTGGTCAATCCTCAGTGTCCTTCTCCCAAGACCATGTCTTTCTAGTACCTCTACTGGCATTGGCCATGCACTCAGATTTCCCTTCGCAAAGTACATAAAGCAAATCACCATTAACTTCTTATGGTGCTCTTGAAGGTTTGATTTAGTGTCTAGACTTGTGGTAAAAATGACACTGTTATCCAACAGATTCATGACCACCCGGGGCAGAAATGAACCTGATGATAAGCTAACAGAGTGAGCCTAACAGAATTAGCCACCAGAAAGCCACAACTCATCTGAAGAGAGACCAGAAGCCATGGTCTCTCTTCCCCATACAGAGCCTGGGTGGCCAGACCTTATGGACACTCTTGTTTTCTGAAGCAATACTGTATTCTATGTTACAATAAAAATTTGGAAGGATAAGGAGAAGACATTGGAGATAGCAGATTATGTGTGGTGAGGGGTAATAGCGAAACTAAGCCCACTGGGGAGGGGGGTCTAGAAAAGCTAGTCAGGAGTGGAAAAGAGCTATAATGGATGGAAACCCTAGAAAGATGAGCCCAGACATCTGGGATAACCTATATAGGTTCAAATGACACAAAATTCATCAGAGTAAGTTTTAGAGTGGTCGACATCACAACTCTACATTTGTAGAGTTGAGGTTGACAGTTGACTGCTTCATTAGTTATTTAATTTAGCACTAACATGTTTGTGCGTGCCAAACATTGTGCTGGGATTATGTGCAAAATGAAAGTGCAAGGCAGAAACTCAACCTAGTGGAGGATACAGACAATATAAGGAAGTTGTTCTGGTAGGGAAATATGGTTTGTAACAAAAATACATGGAGGACCTAGGAGATGAGAAAGTCCTCCCATAAGGACAGGAGAAGTGAATCTTAGAGAGGCTGATGCCAGTGTGTGCATCGCTGAGGCCAGAAACCAAAGAACTATGAATAAGAATGACAGACGTTCTGGCCAAGCAGAAAGTTCACAGGAAATTGGTACTGGCAGTTGCTTCTGGAGGAGCACTGTGTAATAGAACTTTCTGCAATGATGAAACTGTTCTGTATCTGTGCTGTCCAATATGGCAGCCACTAGCCATATATTGAGTGCTTGCAATATGGCTAGGCAAATGAGAAACTGAATTTTTAATTTTAATTAATTTAAATTTAAATAGCCACACGTGGCTTATGGCATCCATATTCTGTCAAAGTCATCAACTATCACTGTAGATTTGTTGTCTTTGTGGTTCTATCAGTTTTTGCCTCATGCATCTTCTGTGATGAGGTACCTGCATGTTCGGAAATGTTGCATTCGGTGCAGCTGGAGTGGGTGTTGGAGCAGGGTGGCTGCTGGACGGGGAAGGATGAAAGGGCATTTGTTTCTCCCTATATCCTTTTTACTGTGTGCATGGATTTCCTATGCAAAGAAAAAGAAAAGCTGTAATAGAAGAGAACAAAAATTAGTAAATTAGATTCATCAATAGTACTTGCTGGCATGACTTAAAAGAATGAATAACTGGGACTTCCCTGGTGGCACAGTGGATAAGAATCCCCCTGCCAATGCAGGGGACACGGGTTCAATCCCTGGTCCGGGAAGATACCACATGCTGTGGAGCAACTAAGCCCACGCACCTCAGCGGCTGAGCCTGTGCTTTAGGGCCCTTGCTCCACAACAAGAGAAGCCACCACGATGAGAAGCCCGCGCACCACAGGGAGTAGCCCCTGTCCATTCACCACAACTAGAGAAAGCCCTCGTGCAGCAACAAAGACCCAATGCAGCCAATAAATAAATAAATTTAGAAAAAGAATGTTTCTGTTAAAAAAAAAGAATGAATAACTGATGATACTAATAAGTGAGAGTCATAAAGGAAAATCCAACCTATGTTTGTTATGCATAATAATAGAATAAGTATTAAATAAGTAAACAGCCATAATGAATTAATATTAAGTTATTGAAAATTTTCCTAATATTTAATCCTTCATTTAATGAGTCTATGTAAATGAAAGGTATCTGTGCATTGAAACCAATGCATCAGTATTTTCATAAAATTGTCAACTCAATGGTACTAATTTTGTCCATTCCAAACACAAAGATATTAAGATTAAACAAAATAATTTATCTAAACAATAATTTCTTTTTTATTTTTTTATTTTTTTATTTTTTTTATTTTTTTGGGGGTACACCAGGTTCAATCATCTGTTTTTATACACATATCCCCATATTCCCTCCCTTCCTTGACTCCCCCCCCCCAAGTCCCCCCCACCCTCCCCACCCCAGTCCTCTAAGGCATCTTCCATCCTCGAGTTGGGCTCCCTTTAAACAATAATTTCTTAAAGGAGGTAAAGTTCTCCATCACTTCCTCATGCTGAGTTAGTACAGTAAGAAAGAAGTTGGGCAGACATTTTGATGATGTGAATTATATAAATGATTGGAAAATGTGACAGATAGAACTGGGAAACAGTGGCCAAGAGCAGTCACACTGAACAGAAGCAAGTCCCATGATTTCCAACCCCAGGGCGTTGCTCACTGTTACCACTTACCAAACCCCATGAAAATAAAAGAACCTATCAGCATGATGATCGTTTGGAGGGTGTCTGTGTAAATAACCGAGGCCAAGCCCTCTGTGGAGAGAAAGAAAAGAACCAGGACCTTTTATTCATGTGTCATTATTTATCTGCTGTCACCTCTGAGTTCTCCTCCACCCAAACCCTAGAAATAACTCAACAAAAAACATATCAAAAACTTGTGGATGGGCCACAAGCTCCCCTTGGCATCATTATCTCCTTAGTAGTTATGTCTCTCATTGATTCTCCTGTCTTCCTTGCCTTTTATTTTATTTTTGTTTTTTGGCTGCATTGGGTTTTCGTTGCTGTGCACAGGCTTTCTCTAGTTGTGGAGAGCCGGGGCTACTCTTCGTTGTGGTGCATGGGCTTCTCAGTGCGGTGGCTTCTCTTGTTGTAGAGCACAGGCTCTAGGCGCGCGGGCTTCAGTAGTTGCAGCACGTGGGCTTCAGTAGTTGTGGCTCACAGGCTCTAAAGCACAGGCTCAATAGTTGTGGCACACAGGCTTAGTTGCTCCTCAGCATATGGGATCTTCCCAGACCAAAGATTGAACCCGTGTCCCCTGTATTGGCAGGCAGATTCTTAACCACTGTGCCTCCAGGGAAGTCTCACCCTTGCTTTGCCTTGACTCAGTTTCTATGAATTATAGTGGAATTCCATCTTTGTGTGAGTTTTGAGTATTAAATAGGGGAAAAGACAAAGTTTTCATACTGTGAAAGTTTCCCTTAATGATCCCTCAGTTCACTCCATTTAGCACAGCACACATGCTCCCAAAAAACTGGGCAAAACCATTTTTGCTCTGGTGTTGGAATATATCATTGTACACTGGTCGAGAACTAGATGTGGGTGTTGACTTGTGTTTTGCTGCAGTGTTGTTCAAACAGCAAAAACTTCTCTTTCAACTCTAGGCTCACAGAGTCTCAGTCAACAAGATATTTCCTTTATGAGAGGGTCATGGGGAAATAAGATGGATACTGAATATAGGAGATTTATGCCCTTATCTCTCACTTATTCTGAAACATGTGCTCAGTGCTTAAAAATGCCTTCAGGACTATATTATTCCAGCTTTACTTTTTCTTTATTTTTCCAACTGAGCTGGTATAGTTTAATTTTCATAAATTAGTATGCGTGAGGCACTTCACCAATGTACCTGGTTCATGAAAGCCTGCATGAACTATTACCACACACCTCCTCCCACAACCAACCCACTGCTCCAACTTTCCTTTCCTGATTCTGTGTCCTGGCATCGTGTGTTCATTTGGGCCCTGCCTTGGATTCACCAGTCTCAGGTCTAAGCTACTCTTTTATCCTGACCTCCCATGTGTAAGATATGCTGGCTTCCAAATGCCAATCTAGGTACCAAACACATAGCTATGCCAAGTCACCATTTCCCCATCCCATCCACCACATCATTAGGTGCTTACACTTAATACTGACGATTCTGCTTTCTTTGCTTTAGTTATGTTTCTGGGTCTGTGCTTGAATCTCACAATGGAAATAAAAGTATATCCTTACATGGCAGTGACAAGGCTAACACCAAGGATGCTAACAGCAGGTTGGAGTGAGATCAGCCAAAGACAGCGTAACTGAGCTAAACATGCAATGGACTCACCAGTGACTGTGTAAATAGCTGTGATCGCCAAGAGGATGAAGATTGCCAGGTGAAGGTCCAATCCCAAGGCCGGCTTGATGAATATGGCTCCAGAAAATATGTCTGACTAAAGAGGGGACAGTCAGGATGGAAAAGAAACATGCGCTGCATTGCTTAGCTCTTCACTGATGACTTCCCACGAATACTTACTATAGTATACATGTCATCTCTACAATCCAATTAGGAACCCCTTAGAAGCTAGACCCCATCCTCAGAGGATCAATTACTGGACTGACCATCGAGAGGAAAGATGAGTGAGTGAAGAGAAGGTGAGAAATATCTGCATTGTAGCTTGTGTCGACTACTCTTTCATGCTGGCCAGCAGAAAAGCAACAATAAAGACTAGAGGAGTAGACAGAGGAGATACAGAATAGGGGAATGGGTATTGTCAGGAAGGAAGATACTTGAGCATGCTTGGGGTAGCGGAAAGTAGGAGGTAAAATATGATGGGAGGAGGGTAATTATTGAAGCAAATAGCCAGAGACATTGAGAAGAGATGGGATCAAGAGATGCAGAGGTAGGGACATCCCTGGTGGTGCAGTGGTGAAAAATCTGCCTTCCAATGCAGGGGATGTGGGTTCGCTCCCTAAGATCCCATATGCCATGGGGCAACTAAGCCACCAATGATGACGACCTCCAATGCCACCCAGCACCGACTACCACCCCTTTCCTGGGTGTCCACAGCATATTTCTTGTATGTCCACACACTCTAGTCCAGCTCTTAGTTTAATATATTTGCATATATTGTCATAAAGTGCTATTTCATTTGTAAAATTTTTATACCTTTAACCGAGTGGTGAACTCCTAGTGAACCAGAATCTTGTTCCTCATTACATGGAGCTCCACAATTTGTCATAAGTGCTGGGAAATGCCCATGTTGTGTTAGGAAGGCTCATGCCATCTACTCTAAGCAGCTGGTTTACTTCCAGTCATGGCTTAGCTCAACCCAGGGGCAATAAAGAGGGAGAGCTTCTGCTCTCATGAACTGCCTAGACCATAACTTTGCAGGAGATTACTTTCTCGGTCGCTAATACACGAGGAGCTTTTTCTACAGATACTGCTGAATCTTCAGATTCCTTTCTTCTTTCCTCAATGATTATCTCCAAGGGATTTAGCTGTTAAAAAAAACTTTAGGATTCTTTTAACACTTATTTGTGACTTTGTTTTGTAGAGACGATCTCAGAGAAAATAGGGTACATTTAAATAAGGTCATTGTAATAATACAAAACATTTTCCTTCAGGTCTGCATGTCAGATAATCAAGCTGAAAAGGAAAAGGTAAACCTAGAGTGGCTTTTACAAAGAGAATAAAGAGGTTATTGTGCAGGGGGGAGGCAAGGGGCTAGAGAATCCTTCTCATTTCTACCATTAAATAGCTGTGCTACCACTAAATAGCTGTGCTACCACTAAATAGATGTGCTACTTGAATGAGACATTCTGTTCTTTCTGTACATCCATTTCCTTTCATAGCCTTAATGAAAGGATGGGTTTACACTCTGGAGCCTCTCATGACTTGTAAATCTTTTTCTCTACGAGTGCAGGGTCTCTGAAGTTCCTTTTTCTTTTTCTTTCTTTCTTTTTTTTTTTTTTTGCATAAAATCTTGGTAGAGAGACCCCAGGTAGTTTTAAAATATCCATACAGCTTGACCTTTAAAGGCTCTCTGATCTTAGCACTCCCTCATGGAGCTAAAATACCAGGAGGGCACTGAACTCACTGAGATTCTCAAAGCCACACAGATGAACAGGGAGAGGACAAAGAGGTAGATCTGGAGTCGCTTCCCACCAAACCGCTTCCTCAGATATTCCGGCATGGTCATCACCTGCAGAGACAGACATCAGCAGGGACTCACCTTCCCAGTCCGGAGCATTCAGATCATACAGCACTTATTAAACATGTAACTGTGTGTGGCACCTTGAGAAGACACAAGTCAGAAAGGCACAGCCCCTTGGGAAGGCAGCAAGGCTGGAATGGACACAGGCGTGGGAATCAGCCCATCTTGGGATCTGTTCCCAGATCCGACATTTCCTGGAAGTGTGACCCTTGGCAAGTGACAATCTCTCTGAACCTCTGTTTTTTTTCACTGGTAAAGTGAGGCTCTAATGTGAGGGTGGATGTCAAATACCTACCATAACACCAAATGCAGGGTAGACACTCATGAATAATTTTTATTATTTTCTGCAATAATGTTGCAGTCTAGTAAAAACAATATAAATTAGGGTTATCATTACCAAAATATGAGATCAGCTATGGGATCAGCTTAAAAGGGACATTTTTCTGGTTCCTTCACCGCAGATTGAGCTCATGATTTCATCTCTCCCAGTATAAAAAAAATGCCAAATAAACATTTATATAATATTATCAAAAACAAGAAGGGGAACTCTTGGGGCTCAGAAACTGTGCAGAGCCCCCTCAAAGATGGTAAGCTATGTCCAAGAACACATGCATGAGTTCTGTGGTGTGGACTCTTGCACCAAAGAGAGCAGAGCTTGTTCAAGCCTGGAACTAGAAAGGATTCAGGAAGAGCAAAGGGGGAATATATGCTGACCTGCAGAGGTAGTAGACGAGAAAGCTTGCCCCCTGGGTGCCCTCATCCCAGGAATTATCCCAGGATATAGGACCCTTCAGCCTGCACACCCACTGCAGAAGGAATAAGTGTGGAAGCTAGGCTCAGGGAGGCAGAGCGGCGCCCCAGTTGGTTGGCAACACCCAGGTTGAAGGGGAGCCACCAGAGCATGACACTTCCTACCCCTCATTAAAAAAAAAATGACCTTACAACTGTCGGAAAGGCAAACACTAGAATAAAGGAAAATACCAGGTGTTGGTGAGAGTGTGGGGAGAATGGGAACCCTACAACAGTGATCAGCAAAAGGACAGCAATTGCAGCCGTTTTCAAGAGAAATTGGCAGCACTTAGTTGTTTATGTAAATGTGAGCCCAGAAATCCTGGGACGAATGATATTACTTAGGTTTCGTGACTGAGCAGAAAGAATGAGTGAGTAAACGAATGTCTGACAGATGCGCCAGAGAACACCTGTGGATACTCACCCCTGCCTTGATATATATGGGGACAAAGAACCACCCTAGAACCAACAACAGCAGCAAGGCCTACAAGAAACCAAGAACAGAGTGTGAAGTTAGAGAGGCTTGGCTTGTGGGCCTTTTCCCTTCACAACCTCTGAGTCTGAAAATAAAATGTTTGCTGGGATCCTGTCCCACTCAACCAATTATGATCCCAAGACAGCTGTGGGTCCCTATCTTCTGTTTCCCTGATTCAGAGGTCACCATTTCCTGAGGCTTAGAATGTGACGAAAGGTATGTGGTGGAAAATGGACAGGCAGGAAGAGATCTGAGCCTCGCTGGACCACTGGAAGTTCATACAATTGTTGCCAAAAGGAATTATTCTTGAATGTCAGGAATTGTATAGAGTGACAAAACAATGAAAAAGAAAGTTAGAGATAGAGGAATATTCCCAGTGTGTCCCCCCCCCCCCAATCTTGCCATATATAATAATGATAATGGTATAATCGTACATGAATATTTATGTCTACACAGTCTTCACTTATATCACTCATGCTGTTCTCACAACACCAGGTGAGGCAGAGGTGATAAACACAGTTATTTCAGTTTTATGGAGGGGTAACTGGAGCCTCACAGAGATTAAGGAAGCCCAAGATCACAGGCTAAAAGAGCCTCAGCAAACTGATAATCGCTGGGGCCATAGGGCATTTGTCCATACTTCTGGAGGCTGGCTCCCTTCTGAAGTCCATGGCACTATCAAAACAAAAGCTAGACCATAGGGCATGTGAGGAGGCTGGGTCCATTCTGGAGTCTCTGATACTACTAAAGTAAAACTAGGGACAAAATCTTCAACAAGGAAGGAGCACAGTTATTTGTGCTGATGCAAGGTCACTTTCTGAGTCTATCCAGGAATGGTGTGTTTACAGTTTTGCTCTAATCCAACTTTCTTCCACGTAGGCATCTCCCTCTGACTCATAGGCGTATACATGCACATGCAAACACTAGAAAGGATAAGAGACTAGAACTGAAAAAAACTCAGTCAGCTCAAGAGATATTTGTAGCATGTGCCCAGTCAAATGCTGGATGATGGGGTGGTGTGAGTGAGATGAGAGGAGACGGTCTCTTGTCCTTAAAGGATCAGGATCTATTTAAGAAGACACAACTTCTACTGGTGAGATAGCAGTAGAACAGTTAGGAACTCAACCACCAAGTTTTAAAGATTCGATCTACTACCTCTAAATCATTCACTCCTTACTATGCTATCACTTCCTTGGTCAATTTCTGCCCATCCATCTGGCATCAGCCCCAGGAATCTCCCTGGACACGTGCCAAGATGCCCCTTCTGTGTGAGATCTCTCAAAACTCCATGCATTCTTCTCTACTTGTACTTTCTACACTGCAGTGAATGTTTATCTGTCTCTCCCACTGGGATGTGAGCTTCTCAAAAGAAGGAATCATTACTTTTACATTTTTAAATTTCCTGCATCTAATTCAGAACTGGGTATATAGTGTAATAGCTCAGGGAGGAGAGATTGAAATGAGAGATTAAAGGATGTGGGAATTCCCTGGCAGTCCAATGGTTAAGACTCTGCGCTTTCAATGCAGGGGCACAGGTTCAATGTCTGATCAGGGAACTAAAATCCCACAAGCCTCAGGGCCTAAGTAAATAAATAAATAAAGTTGATTAAAAATATGATCAAACCATAATCCAAAAAGAAACATGTATCATAATGTTCATTGCAGCGCTATTTACAATTGCCAGGACATGGAAACAACCTAAATGCCCATCAACAGATGAGTGGATAAAGAAGATATGGCACATATATACAATGGAATATTACTCAGTCATAAAAAGGAATGAAATGGAGCTATATGTAATGAGGTGGATAGACTTAGAGTCTGTGATACAGAGTGAAGTAAGCCAGAAATAGAAAAACAAATACCATATGCTAACTCATATATACGGAATCTAAAAAAATGGTACTGATGAACCCAGTGACAGGGCAAGAATAAGGATGCAGATGCAGGGAATGGACTGGAGGACATGGGGTTGGAGGGGCGGGCGGCGAAGGAGAAGCTGGGACGAAATGAGAGAGTAGCATAGACATATATACACTACCAATTGTAAAATAAATAGCTAGTGGGAAGTTGCTGTATAACACAGGGAGATCAACTCAATGATTGGTGATGCCTTAGAGGGCCAGGACAGGGAAGGTGGGAGGGAGTCGCGGGAGGGAAGGGATATGGGGATATATGTATAAATACAGTTGATTCACTGTGGTGTACCTCAAAAGCTGGTACAAAAGTGTAAAGCAATTATATTCCAATAAAGAATTAAAAAAAAATGATCAAGGAGATCAAGTGAAAGTGGGGGTTAAATGATATAGAAATGACATTCTTGGTGGGAATAATTGCTTTAGTGAAATCTGAGAGGTGGGGAATGATGTGACTGGAATGGCCTAGGCAGAATGGGCCACACAGGAAAGGCCCGGAGGTTCAATCAAGGGGTGGGTTAAGAGAAGGAGAAAAAAAAAATCAAACCAAAGAGGATGGGACTGCCCTGGTGGCGCAGTGGTTAAGAATCTGCCTGCCAATGCAGGGGATACAGTTTTGATCCCTGGTCCAGAAAGATCCCACATGCCAAGGAGCAACTAAGCCCATGCGCCACAACTACTGAGCCTGCGTGCTACAACTACTGAAGCCCATGCACCTAGAGCCCATGCTCCACAACAAGTGAAGCTACCACAATGAGAACCTGCGCACCACAACGAAGAGTAGCCCCCACTCGCCGCAACTACAGAAACCCCGCGCCCAGCAACAAAGACCCAATGTAGCCAATAAATAAATAAATTAAAAAAAAAAACAACTATCTTTAAAAAAAACCAAGAAACAAAAAGCAAAAAACCAAAGAGGAGTTTGCCCTATACAGACTCCCAGACAAGCACACCTAGAGTCTTGATTTAAAGGAAAAAACCTATGATGTTACTTACATTCCATTCAAATGCTGAAATGGCAATTCTGGAAGCCTCTCCTGTACCCACCAGCCCCACGAGGTGGCCACTGCCGATGTTACTGGTGAAAAGTGAGACGCCCATCTGGAATCCAAGAGAACAGATTAGGATCAGCGTTAAAAGTCCCAAATCAGACTTCTTGAAAGCAGTTAAATGTTGAGATGTTTTCATCACTTCTCCTTAGGGCAGGAGTTGGCAAGCTACAGCTCATGGCCTAAATCTTGCCAGTCACCAGTTTTTGCATGGTTGGTAGATGAGAATGTTTTCATATTTTTGAATGGTTTTTAAAAATCTTAAGAAGAATGATATTTTGGGATGTGTGAAATTATATGAAATTCAAGTCTCAGTGTCCATAGATAGTTTTATTGGAATATAGCCACACTCATTGGTTTCACATACTAAGGCTGCTTCTGCGCTAAAACAGTAATTGTGTAGTTGCAACAGACTGTATGGCCCATAAACTCTAAAATGCTTATAATTTAGCATGTTATGGAAAAGTTTTCTGACCCCCTTCTTAGAGGAACATTAATCTATTTACTTGGATACTCTGAATTGAGCTTGTCCTTGGCCAAGAACTGCCAGACCTCCTGTTGGACACTTCAGTCAGCCTCAAGGACTCCAAAGCTGGGTAGGAGGGAATTCCTCTCCACTCTCCTGACCCTAAGGACCCTCTTCGCATCCACCTTCCTTTCTGTCACGTTGTCTACTGTTCTTAATTCTCAGTTATCAAGAGAGATCTCCTGAATGAGCACGGATGAGCGCTAGTCCTGCCGGAAGTGAATTGAAGTGCGGGACCCCTGCAGTGCTCTTTCTGCTGTTTTCACCTCTTCAGCCCTCTGTAAGATCACCTTCTCTCTTCAGGCATATGGGGACAGGGGATGGGATCGAGCTTGTTTGTGGCTGTGGGATTGGTTGAGCCTTGAATGTTTCATAAAAACAGTCCTAAGAAGGCATTGTCTGATTGGACTCCCTGATAAATACCCATTTCAAGCTTGCAGTTGGTCTGCTTTAGTCGCCTGGCCAGGTCATTTCCTACTTTCCCACCTACCTTCATACCACTTAGTCAGCAGATCTGTGAAGGAAGCATGTGCTGAGCACCCACTGTATACCCATGTACCCAACCCACTGATGACGCTATATGGGTTCAGAGAAGAAGATGCACCCTCTGCTGCAATGACACTCTTGCCAAGGAAGCCAGACATCCAAACACGGCAAGGAAGACACCATCTGGGTAAGAATCGCAGGGGCGTCAGCGTTCGACCATCACAGGGAACACACATCCGCCATCATAGCTGCATAGAACAGAGGACTAGACATGCAGGTGGTTGTGTAGGGGGAGGGTTCTCGGAGAAAGCAGGGTTTGAGCTGGGTATTGAAGGAGGGAAGCATAGGGGGGATGCTCATCCAAACAAGAGGGGCAGCAGCGTTAGCTCAGGACGGGGACCAAGGAAGGAACGTGCTGGTGATCGGAAGGAGCCAAGACCGGAGATTTTTGATGAGGACCAGGGTTAAAGCAGGGCCGAACTGGCTCTTCCCCAAAGCCATACTGCATCTGCTCTCATAATTGGTGATGTACGATCGTTTACTGGAACAACAGGGCAGAGCTCTGAGGTCAGGGGTTTAGGAAAAGAGACACACCAGCAAGTAGGCAACCAATGCACCTCAGAAGGGATCAGCATTCCCCATGTTTTCTTGATCTGCCCTTAAACACACACATTGGAAATTTATCTCCAGGAAGCTCTGACCCACTCACCGGCCACCAGGTCACCTCTCGACCAGCCGGGAAGAAGCCTCCAACAGTGCCCCAGTTAGTCCTCAGCGTCGCCTGAGCAGAAGGGAAGACATGTAAGGGTCAAACCACAGCAGGTGCCCCTGAGACGCCCCAGATGCTCTGGCCAGTGTGCTGACGGAACTGACCTTTTCCAGCACTCCTACAGAGAAACATCATCCTGGAAACTGTGATTTAGCACCAATTTTTAAAGGACCTCAAAATCACAGCTTCACAGAAACCAAGGAACTGTAAGAAGTCATATTCCTCAACTTCTCTCCTCATTGCTTTGTTTATTTTCGTTGAGGAAAACAATGTGAGGGATTGCTAAAGCTGTGCTTGGAAGAAAATTTGCAGCCTCCAGCTCATGACTTAAAAGAAAGAATGAACGTAAATGAATTAAGCATCCAACTCAACTAAGTTAGAAAGTGAGCAAAGAAAAATAAAATAAATGAGGTAACAAAACAACATCTTTATTCATTCTGCCATGTGCTGGAGGTGCCAAACAGAATAAGACTGAAGTCCCACTGCTGGCCCCGTTCACACGATGGGGTTGTTCGAAGAATAAATTAGCCCAGTGCAAGCATTATTGATGTCACATCTGAGAAAATGACTGTGAAAGAAGGACAATGAAATGTGTGACAGCTGGTAATGTCCTCTCAGCTTCATCACATCACAGTTTTCCCTCCCTGAGACATTTTGCCCCCCAAGACTTGTGCCCACCCTGAACACCCAACTAAGCTCCTACATACCCACAGCCCGACAGCCATCACCACCATGAAATAGATGACAATGATAGAGATGTTGGCAGCATTTTGGATGCGCTCTGATATCTCAGGAGGGCCTGGGGTCTCAGTCACGGTACTGGGGCTTAACGTGCTGGCCATGACTGTAGGCACTGCTTTTCCCAACCCAGGGATGGACTTTTTCCTACATGAGCTCTGGGTTAATGACCAGCTTCGAGCAGGTGGGGAGCATTATCGGAGGCCAGAAGGACCTTTAAACCTCTTTTCTGAAGCTCTGAGGCCCTGGACCTCCAGCAGTCATGTTGGACCAGGTGGCGTGTGAGAAGGTGTGGCGAGAGATGAGAAATGGGGTGAAAATTGGAGGTGGAGAGTAGTGTGTTCACTGAGTGGAAAGACAAGGCCTTTAAGAAGATTTGACCAGGCTGAGTGAGGATTAGGGAGAGATGAATCGGACAGAGAAGGAGGAAGGAAAGAGGTGAAGGGTCCAGAAAAGTCAGGAGGATAGGGAGTGAGGGTCCCTTACAGAGCAGATAAGATTTCTGACCAAGGAATTATATCCCCTGAAAGGAGAGTAATTTTGCTTTTCCTAGGTTCCCAAGCTCTATATTTCTCTGGAAGATGTAATCTGAATTAGGCTTTATATGACACATCAGGACCGAGGTAGCCCATGCAGGAAAGGGGAAGGAGTGGTTCTAGGAGCACTGCATGTAGAGGGGTCCAGGCAGGGCTGTGGAGTGGGCTGCGTCAGAGGTTTTGACAATGGGTGAATCAACCTAAAAGCATGTGGCAGTGATTCCCGGGACTCAGATGTATACCCAGATGTGGGATTATTTGATCATATGGTAGTTAGTTCTATCTTTAATTTTTTGAGGAATCCCCATACTGCTTGCCAGCAAGGCTATATCAATTTACATTCCCACCAGTGGTGCATTGGGGTTCCCTTTTCTCCAGGTTCTTGCCAACACTTGGAAGCACTTGTCTTTTTGATAATAATCATCCTACCAAATATAAGGTGATGCCTCATTTTGGTTCTGATTTGCATTTCCCTAATGATTAGTGATGTTGAGCATCTTTTCATATACCTGTTGGCAATCTGTATGTCTTCACTGGAAAAGTCTTTTTCAGGTCCTTTGCCCATTTTAAAATCAGATTGTTGTGCTGGGAAAATTGGACAGCAACATGTAAAAGAATGAAATTAGAACACTTCCTAACACCATACACAAAAATAAACTCCAAATGGATTAAAGACCTACATGTAAGGCCAGACACTATAAAACTCCTAGAGGAAAACATAGGCAGAACACTCTATGACATACATCAAAGCAACATCCTTTTTGACCCACCTCCTAGAATCAGGGAAATAAAATCAAGAATAAACAAATGGGACCTCATGAAACTTAAAAGCTTTTGCACAGCAAAAGAAACCATAAACAAGACTAAAAGGCAACCCTCAGAATGGGAAAAAATAATTGCCTATGAAACAACAGACAAAGGATTAACCTCCAAAATATACAAGCAGCTCATGAAGCTTAATACCAAAAAAGCAAATAACCCAATCCACAAATGGGCAGAAGACCTAAAGAGACATTTCTCCAAAGAAGACATACCGATGGCCAACAAACACATGAAAAGATGCTCAACATCACTAATCATCAGAGAAATGCAAGTCAAAGCCACAATGAGGTATCACCTCACACCAATCAGAATGGCCATCATCACAAAGTCTGGAAACCACAAATGTTGGAGAGGGTGTGGAGAAAAGGGAACTCTCTTGCACTGTTGGTGGGACTGTAAGTTGGTACAGCCACTATGGAAAACAATTTGGAGGTTCCTTCAAAAACTACAAATAGAACTACCATATGATCCAGTAATCCCACTCCTGGGCATATACCCAAAGAAAACCATAATCCCAAAAGAAACTTGTACCATAATGTTTATTGCAGCACTATTTACAATAGCCAGGACATGGAAGCAACCTAAATGCCCATCAACAAATGAATGGATACAGAAGATGTGGCATATATATACAATGGAATATTACTCAGCTATAAAAAGGGATGAGATGGAGCTATACGTCATGAGGTGGATAGAACTACAATCTGTCATACATAGTGAAGTAAGTCAGAAAGAGAAGGACAAATATTGTATGCTAACTCACATATACGGAATCTAAAAATGGTACTGATGAACTCAGTGACAAGAATAAGGATGCAGATACAGAGAATGGACTGGAGAACTCGAGGTATGGGAGGGGGCGGGGGGTGAAGGGGAAACTGAGACGAAGCGAGAGAGTAGCACAGACGTATATATACTACCAACTGTAAAATAGTCAGTGGGAAGTTGTTGTATAACAAAGGGAGTCCAACTCGAGGATGGAAGATGCCTTAGAGGACTGGGGCAGGGAGGGTGGGGGGGACTCGAGGGGGGGGAGTCAAGGAAGGGAGGGAATACGGAGATATGTGTATAAAAACAGATGATTGAACCTGGTGTACCCCCCCCAAAAAAAAAAATCAGATTGTTTGGTTTTGCTTTTGAGTTGAAGAGTTCTTTGTATAGTTTAGATAGTAACCCCTTACCAGATATATGGTTTGCAAATATTTTCTCCTTTTCTGTAGGTTGCCTTTTCATTTTGTTGATTGTTCTCTTTGCTGTACAGAAAATTTTTAGTTTGATGTAGTCCCACTTGTATTTATTTTTTCTTTTCTTGCCTGGGCTTTTGATGTCATGTCCAAAAAAATCATTGCCAAGACCAAGGTCAAGGAGCTTTTCCCCTATATTTTCTTCTAGGAATGTATAGTTTCAGGTCTTAAAGTCTTTGATCCATTTCAAATTAATTTTTTGAATGTTGTAAGATAGGGATTCGATTTAATTCTTTTGCATGTGGTATACAGTTTCCTCAGGATCATTTTTTTAAATTTTATTTATTTATTTTACCTTTGGCTGTGTTGGGTCTTTGTTGCTGCGCACAGGCTTTCTCTAATTGTGGCAAGCAGGGCCTACTCTTCATCGAGGTGTGCAGACTTCTCATTGCAGTGACTTCTCTTGTTGCAGAGCATGGGCTGTAGGCACACGGGCTTCAGTAGCTGTGGTGCATGGGCTTAGTTGCTCCCCGGCGTGTGGAATCTTCCCGGACCAGGGCTCAAACCCATGTCCCCTGCATTGGCAGGAAGATTCTTAACCACTGCACCACCAGGGAAGTCCCCCCCAGGAACATTTATTGAAGAGACTATCCTTTTTCATTGTGTGTTCTTGGCATCCTTGTCAAAGATTAATTGACCATTTTCTGGGGTTTATTTCTGGGCTCTTAATTCTGTTCCACTGGTCAATGTGTCTCTTTTTATCCTAGTATTATACTATTTTGATTACTATACCTTTGTAATTGAGTTTGAAATCCCAAAGTGTGATGCCTCCAGTTTTGTTCTTCTTTCTCAAGATTTCTTTGTCTATTTGGAAACTTTTGTGGCAGGATTTTTTTCCCCCTATATCTGTGAAAAAATATCATTGGTGTTTTAATGAGGATTTCATTGAATCTATAGATTTCTTTGGATGGTATAGACATTTTGATAATATTAATTCTTCCTGTCCACGCACATGGGATATCTTTCCATTTATTTACGTCTTCTTCAGTTTCTTTCATCAAGGTTTCATAGTTTTCAGTATACAGATCTTTCACTTCCTTGGTTAAATTTAAATTTATTCCTGAGAATGTTATTCTTTTGATGTTATTGTAAATGAGATTATTTCATTTATTTCTTTTTTCAGATAGTTCATTGTTAGTGTATAGAAATACAACTGATTTTGGGTGGGTTGATTTTTTATCCTGCAACTTTACTGAATTTGTTTATTAGTTTGAACATTTTTGTGTGTGCGGCGTCCTTAGGATTTTCTAAATTTTAGGATTTCTTGACTAATTATTCTGGCTAGGACTTCCATTACCATGTTGAAGAGGAGTGGCGAGAGTGGGCACCCTTGTCTGATTCCTGAACTTAGAAGAAAAGCTTTCAGGTTTTCACCATCGAGTATGATGTTAGCTGTGGGCTTGAAAGATACGGCCTTTATTGTGTTGAAGTTAAGTTCCTTCCATACCTGTTTTGTTGAGAGTTTTTATCATTAAAAAGTGTTGAATTTTGTTAAATGCTTCTTCTGCATCTGTTTTCAGGTGTGTAGATGGGACCCCAATCAGTGAGTCAGCCACCTGGGCATGGGCTCACCTTCTAAAAATGCCCCTCCTTGGTCTTGGACTCCATCAGGGATTCACACAATTCCCAAAGGCAGTTTTGTCCATAGAGGGATACTAGCTGGGGGCCTCCTATTCCACCATCTTGCTGATGTCACCTCATGAACCCCCAGACCATTTCGAAATGTCTTTCTCTCGGTTGAACACTTGCTTGATGGCTATCAACCTTTGACTGTTTTCTATCGTTCCCACAATGTTCTGATTGGTGTTTTGATGTTTCTGTTGGGGATGAAATCTTGTGAATGTCCCAGTCCACCATTATGCTGGCCATCTCATGTTTATAATGGAGTTCTGTAGACTGAGGCATCTCGTCAGGTCATTACGGCTCCCTCCCACACTCCCCTGGAGACCCTATCCTGGGTAAGGCATTTGTGCACATCTGTCCTTTCCTCTGCTTGGCAAGCAACATCTGTGTGCATTTCTGACCATTTAAGTGCAGGAGAAGAAGTAAAATTGATGAAATAAGAACCTCAAAAGGAGCCGAGAGGAAAATCGAATGGGTCCCAATACAGAAAAATAAGAGTAGAGTTAAGTTAACTAAACCTTAATTTAAAATAAAAGAAGTTTGCAGCTCAGCTGTATCTCACTAGGAAAATTAAATTTTAAAGCTCAACCTTAGAATAAGGCAAGAGAGCTCTGTGAACCTGAGTCCAAAACCCTCATATGTATGGAATCTGGACACGAAGACACCTCAGAGACCTGTGGGTCTACAGTTCCTGAACATTGGCCAGTCTGGAAAAATTAATAAAGTAACTATTACTTTATAACTCCAGAAGAGGAGCAAGTTCTCCTGCCTTCTCTGGGACATCTATATAGAAGAGCTAGTTTGAAAACTGTTTTTGCATATACGTGAGTCTGAGTTAGTCCTTGGGAATGGTTCCATCCATCTCCTGTGTCCTTGTCTCCCTGCTGCAGTCACAATGCCTTCCATCTGCTACCTGTCATTTAAAGCACCCCTCCCCTCCCCCACTACAAGCCTCTCTTGTTCCTTTCCTTATCTGCCTAGGCTTTCCCCACCTCACCACCTTTGGCAGTTGGCACACACGTCAGACTTTTGCCACCTCGTGGATATCTCTTGACCGTAAACGCTGCAGAGGTTTTATGCTTTCTATTTCTTCTCCTTACAATGTCCTTGCTGCTGTCCCTTTAGAACTAGAACAAGTTCTACCTCCCCCAGGGGACCCAAATATAAAGAGTCATGTAATAAGCGGCTGTGCTAATTGTAACATTTAGGCTAGGACAGCGCGTGACACGTTGGAGTCATGAAAACGATGTGCGGTTAAAACAAGAAGAGCCCCAGGATCATCAGGTCTTCCGAGGAGAGGGAGTTCAACTTGAACCAGCAGGGGGTGCTGTGGGGCTAATTGTGGGTCGTTTGCCCGCCTGAAATGGAGCAGGACCCTGAGGTCTCTGCATTGCTCCCACCACCCCCCACGTCCTCAGCCCTGCCTTTCATCTGTGGAAAACTTTAGCCAAAGAATGAGTTTAATGAGAAGTGAGAAAATGCAGACAAAGGAAAACAGTCAAAGGAAACCAAATAATCATAGTTTAGTCATTAAGCCTAGTGAAGGGCCTTTAGTTCCTTCTCAAGGGCCATAAATAACATCCTTAGCCACATCCTGTGAGCTGTCTTGTAGATGCTGAAACCCCCACCAGGTGGAAGAAGCTAACTACATGATGGCCAGGCTGCAGCCACGACATAAGCTGCCACAGTTCTGAGAACTGGCCTCAAAGAAATGGAAACAAACCCACCCTGGACCTGAAGATTCACTGTCCTTAAAACAGTCACGATGATGCTGGTCAGGCCACCACGTGACCAAGTTCAAGACGACTGTCAGAGCTGCCTGTGTTGTTTCTGCACGTAGCCCCTCCTCCTGTCTGTAAAAGCTCTCGTCCCCTGATCGTCAGGGAGGTGGTGGGGAGTCGGCCTTTGGGCAGGCGTCCGCCCTCCCCCCCAGGTGCCGGCATCCAGAATAAAGCAAAGTTTCCTTTCCGCCAACCTGGCCTCTTTATTGGCTTTCGAGCGGCGAGCAGCCGGACCCCACTTTCGGTTACACTCCCAGCCAGATGAACTCCCAGCCTGAGGGCAGGAGACTTTTGCTCACCCCTGGGGACTTTGCAGCTCTGTCCCCCTGAGGAGCGGCATCAGTGGAGTCACAGGCGACGATCTACGAATTATTCAGCAGACGCCTGGGAGCCCTACTCCATTTTTCTTGAGATTTATTGGTTCTAAAATAATTAGCTTGGTTCTGTGATCTTCTGTGGGTCAGAATTTTATTTCTTTGGATCCCCAAGGGCATCATTATTATAGAATATTATATATATAATACAATATATAATGTACATTATACCATATCGTATCATATATAATATATATTATAGTATACTATAACAAGGGTCTCAGAGAAGGTCTTGGGCTCCAGGTCAGACAGATGGCCTCCGTGACCATCTCTGGGCTCCAACTTGAGAAGGAGGCTGACTACTCCTGCTCAGCCTGGGACGATAGGCTCAGAGCTCACACAGTGCTCCTGG
The DNA here is from genome assembly GCF_030028045.1 of Hippopotamus amphibius kiboko. Classification (NCBI taxonomy): domain Eukaryota; kingdom Metazoa; phylum Chordata; class Mammalia; order Artiodactyla; family Hippopotamidae; genus Hippopotamus; species Hippopotamus amphibius. The sequence continues at coordinate 2,936,785 of NC_080193.1, read as the reverse complement.
CCAGAGGGGAGGTAAGGCACAAACCCTGAGCTCCCCCAGCCTCACCCAGCACCTGGGGGAACTCACAGAGCACTGTTTAACTGGCCCGTGAAAAGACAAGGGCTGGGTTGCAACAGACAATAGTGTGTGCTATTCAGGAACATTAAAAATAATATGAGTTAATATGACTGGACCTACACAGTTGGTAAATGTATGTTTATTGTTGTGGACATATTTATGGCAACTTAAAGATATATACATTCACACACAGTAAAAACTGGTAAAAAGGAGTACAAGGTTTAACTAAGGGAATGTATTTATTTCCAGGTTTTTCTTTTCTATTCCAGTTGGAGATGCTGGATTCACATGCTCAGAGGGTCCACCTCTCTGACCTTGAGTGGCCATTTACCAGGGTCATCAGCCACCAGCACCCCTCCCCCCTTTTTCTGTCCTTGGCACATGCCCTGATGTCTGACTCTAGAGATCTTTCTTCCTCTCTGCCATGGAGACCACTTGACACCCTACAGACCCAAACTTATGCATCAGACATTTTTGAGGCTTCTTTAGCCCCACTTTTCTGTGCCCCTCAAGATGCATGCATGGTAATTTCCCACGTGCGTGTTCCTGTTGCACCTTTAACTGCTCTTTCACATAATGTGAGCAGTGTCTGGAAACAGCAGGCGAATTTGGAGCTGTAGGAGTAGAGTTGACAAAGACTGACATTTTAAAAAAGGATATTTTCCCGTCGAAATAAAAATCCAGGTGTTAAAGCATCACTGTTCCGATGGTGGATCTTCTGAGGCCTCTACTCACTCTGTTATCTGAGGTAGTGACCCCATGAAAAAATTACAGTACGAAAGGACACTCGGTTCCGTGTGCTGTTATCACAGTGACCAGAGGATGTGGCCCCTGCAGCCAGCAGGGGCTGCTGTGTGATGTCTGGAGAGTGCAGGTGTTGCGCTAGACGGCTGACGAACCACTCAGCTTGCTCTAGGGTATTTGGGCAAACTGTGTCCTCACTGATGTGTGACTTTTCTCCACCTGTGATGCCAACTTATGAGCTCCTGGGTCTGGCTCTCCTGTTGCTTCAGGTTTGAGTCAGAACCTTTTCTTCTACAGAGTCTTTGCCCAAATCTGGTCCAGAAAGGACTGATAGACAGAGAGGATCCAGAATGTGGATAGAGTAAGTCTGCTCGTAGGAGAGTCTGGCTAGAGGAGAAAACACAGCTTGTGGGCACACTCCCCACCGTGGAGCCTCTGGAGACAGAGTGCGGAGGCACCTCCAACGTGCCCTAGAGCTTTTCCCCCTCAGCCTCTTATAAATGGGGCATTTCCCAGGGGTTTAGGTGAAGGGGTTTCTGGGGTCAGACAGGTCCTACCTTTATCCTCTGGTCTGCAAGAAGCAGTCCTGTGATACTAGACTCACACCCCTGTGTCTCAGTGTATTGGTCACTTGGCTGGAAGGTCACCGCCTTCTGCAATGGAAGCCTTAGACATGTCAGCAATGGTGATGCAGTCTCATGTCAACAGCTGTCACCCCGAAGCACTGTAAATGTGACTGCTGTTTGTCGGTCCCTGGACTATGGCCTGAGGGGAAAGACTGATTATTACTGCAGACCTGGAATAACAGCCTTGCACTATGCTCTTGGCCTTAGGAAAGTGGGCCAGTGCATCCCCTCTGCACCCTTGGCTCAGTCATTTACCTCCCTGTCGCAACCTGTGACCCACACTATCTCATGGGGGATATTGCTATCACTTCTGCCAGTGGCACCTAAAAACGGACGTATTTGGGTCTTTAGCAATATCTACTTGCCTTATCAAAGCTTAGACCTAATCATTGATTACTCTTTTTTTTTTTTTGGCCGTGCCATGAGGCCTGGAGGATCTTAGTTCCCTAACCGGGGACTGAACCTGGGCCACGGCAGTTAAAGTGCTGAGTCCTAACCACTGGACCACCAGGGAATTCCTGAGAACTTTTTAAAAATTGCATTGTCCATGGTTACAGAACAATGCTGAATAATGACAGAGGTGATGGGCAACTTTACCTTTTCCTGATCTTAGTGGGAAGATTAAGTGAGATGCTGACTTTAAGGCTAAATTATACATGTGTGCAAGAGAGAGCATATTACCATATTATAAATGTATCTGTTTTTATTTTCTTAATTGGTTTTTCTTGGGAAAAGATGTTAAATTTGGTGAAAGGCTCTTTCAGAATCTTTTGAGACAATCTGATCTTATCTTTTGATCTATTAATATGGCATATTATATTAAAAGATTTCTTAATATTGACCCAAACTTGCATTTCTGGAATAAATTTCACTTGGTAATGGCATTTCCATCTATTTATCTGGCATTAGATTCCATTTGTTAACATTTTATTTAGAAATTTTATATCAATACTTAAAGATATTGAACTGTAATCGTCCTCTTTTTGTATTTCTTTGTCAGGTTTAAGTAGCAGTGTTATAAAGTTTTCTATGAGAACTAGGAAATTTCCCCTCTTTTCCAATGCTTTGGAAAAAATTATGAAGCAAACAAACTGAAATCATCTGATCTTTGAAGATTTGTTAGAAGTTTTCTGTTAAATGACGTGGGCCTCGTGTCTTTCTGTAGAGTAGTTTATAACAATATTCTCTATATTTTTCTAAGGAAAGTAGTCTGTTTAGATGTTTTATCTTTAATGGAACCAATTTTGCATTTTCCAAGGAAGTATACATTTCATCTAGTTTTTTTTAAAATAAAAGTTATCTCTTTAGGATTTTTTTCATTTTAATTTTTCAATATTTTCCACATATTTGACTTTATATACTTTCACTGAAAAAGTTAGTAAGTGGTTTTCCTATTTTGTCATTTGAAAAAAGATTTTGGTGTGCCAACTACATTTACTATTTTTTATCCTCTACCACATAACCTGTTGCTTTTATTGTGATGGGGAGACGGGTTGTTTCTCACTTGCCTTTTTAATTTTCTTGTACAAGGTAGAACTTTAAATTTATTCCCTTGCTTGTTTTTTCCTTCACAAGATGATTCCCACAGAGCTCTCCAGCCTTCTTTTTAAGGAGGAGATGGAAGTAACCCAAATGTCCATTGGCAGATGAATGGGTAGACTAGACATGGTATATATGCAAACATCAGAATATTATTCAGCCTTAAAAAGGAAGGAAATCCTGTCACAATGCTACAACATGGATGGGTAGAGGATATTATGCTAAGTGATTTAAGCCAGTTATAAAAAGACAAATACTGTGTGACTCCACTTATACGAGATATTGAAAGTAGCTAAATTCATAGAAACAGAAAGTAGAATTGCAGTTGGAGGAGTTGGGGGGATAGAGAAATGGAGAATTATTCTGTAATGAATACAGAGTTTCAGTTTTTTAAGATGAAAATTTCAGGCGATCTGTCGTGTAACGGTGTCAATATACCCAACACGATTGAACTGTACACTTAAAAATGGTTAAGACAGTGAGTTTTATATTATTTGTTTTTAACAAATTTTTTTTTTTAAAAAGTAGCTGGGCCAGAGATGAGGGGTGCTGCTGAAGATAGGCATGGCGTGCGTAACGGAAATCGGGGTGCATGAACACTGAGAGGAGGAAATACCATCTACATTTTCACTCACTTTGCGCTGCAGAATAGCATGTCCATCCCCTCAGGGTGCTGGTGACAAGCCACAGCTGTGGTGACATGGGCTATGACCATGCCACCAAGGGAAGTCACAGATGTTTTCATGAGACAACATGGAGGCCAAAGTATCTCCAAATACCATTTAACCTCATCCTACTTCAGAATCACCGACTCTAATAACATAATTGCCTTCATAGAAAGGTCCAAATTGGGCTTAAACTCTTCAACATAAAAATTAAAGTACTAAGAGCCAACTGGTCCACAAAATGAGAAACCTCAAATGTATACAGACTCTACTCTCTACCCTACCCAGATATCCAGTTGATTCCTAACTTTGTAGATTCTCTCTGCAAAGCTCTTTCAAACTCATCAGGCCCTGCTGACTTTCCATTTTAATGTCTTATTTCAAACCTTGGTTGTACTTATTGATTATGGGCTATGATTGAATTGACCTCTGATTCACATCCGGCCCCTCCCGTCACCGCATCCTCAGATTCCTTCTCCTTTCCTGGCGTCTGGCGTCTTCTGCTGGTGAAGTCCGGCCCCAAAGCCAGGATTCCTCTCTCTTCTTGCCTGAATCGCTGGGCTCATTTCAGGGAATGGCTCGGAATCTCACCCCACGTGGTCCCTCCTGGAGAGGGCAGCGACCTTGCCTCCATTTCCTTCCAAATAGAGCTCATTCTAGTGGCATTTATCACTTCCCTTCACAGAGTCACTCTAGATGTCTGGACCAGAGTAGTGGCCCTTGGTCCATCTAGATAGATATAAATGTACTTTGATCATAGCAGGCTGCGCAGACACACCCTGGACTCCTGTGCAGCCTGGGGAAGGCAGGGGTCCTGAGCAACAGCACCTGCCCAGGAGCTGCGTGTGTCCTGCATCCACCAGAGGGCGCTGTGCCCTATACACCTGCTTGATGCTCTCCAGTTTCTCCGCGGATTCCCTCCCCTCTTGCAGGTGTTTCTGTGACCTCAGTGGGAAGAGTAACAACCCCCCCACCCCAAGTCTGTCTTTTTTATCCGGTGGAGCCAAGGCTAAGGTTGAAGGAGGGATTTGAACAGCCTCCAGAAAGGGGAAGATTTGCATGTAGACCTCCCACCCTCAGGATCAGGGTCATATATGAGACTCGGTTGATGGGCTCAGGCCTGGCTGTGAGGCTCAGGAAATAGAGCCCGGGGGCATCTCCACCATGGCCTGGGCTCCGCTCTTCCTCACTCTCTTTGCTCACTGCACAGGTGGATGTCTGCAGGGAATTCTGGGGAGGGCTCCTGTTTGTCACCTGGGAGGATGACCTGTCCCCCCTCCCTGGGAATGGGATCTGTCCCGTCCTCACTGGTCTCTGTGCCCTTCCTTCTTGCAGAGTCTTGGGCACAGGTTGTGTTGACTCAGCCCCGCTCTGTGTCGGGGTCTCTGGAGCAGAAGGTCACAATCTCCTGCACCTGCAGCAGCGGCAGCTTGAATGACTTCTAAACGCACTGATACCAACAGCACCCAGGCCGTGCCCCCACCACTGTAATCTACAAGGATGACCAGAGGCCCTCCGGGGTTCCTGATTGGTTCTCTGGCTCCACTGACACCTCCTCCAATGTTGCCTACCTGACCATCTCTGGGCTGCGGCTTGAGGACGAGGACGACTGCTACTGTCAGTCTGGTGATGACAGCAACACGGACACAGTGCTTCAGACCCAGGGAGAAGTGAGACCAAAACTCCCCAGAGCCTCCCTGTCCTGGGTCTGCCCTTGACCCATCCCCACCAGGGAAGGTTGATTTTTCCTGTGTTCTGCTTGAAGGCTCAAGTTGGAATTTTCATGGCTTCCTCTCTTTTCTTCCAAAAATATAATTTTTTCCTCTCATGTCTTGATGGAGGATCTCATAATCCTTTGCAATCATTGCATGGAGGGGATTTAGTTCAAATCAGGGTTTCTGAACCTCCGTATTCCTTGTGAAGGGGCTGTTCTGTGTATTGTAGGACATTTAGAAGCATCCTTGGGCCCCAAACACCAGATGCCAGTAACAACCTACTCTCCCTATTGTGACACGCCAAAAACCTGCAGCCATTTTCAAACGTCCCCTAGGAGGGCAGAATCACCGCAGGGCATGATCTCAGCTATTAGGAAGTCTTGGGCTTTGAATCCTGTTTCTACCATCAGCTGGGTGTAGGGATGTATTATCTCCCCGTGCTTCTGCTTTCCCAACTTAGACAAAACAATAGCACATAATTCAAATGATTGTTTTGATGGATGAATAACATTCTAAGCATGAGGAGGTCAGAGGACCTGTGACCCAATCATATGGAATCTCCTTCCAACCAGAACATGGAGTGTGATTTTGGGCCAGGTTAGGTGTGATTAATGTTTTAAAACTTTATACAAAGCACATGAAAATCTTTCTTCATTTATTCCCACAGGGAGTAATTTTCAAGCATGGGATACAGAGATGAAGACATGAAAAGGTCCTGTACTCTCACAGTTTACATTTTAAGACGGGTATGAGAAAACAGACCAGAACAGCAGCAAAGATGAGTGTATAAAAATGTCCTTTCTTTCACCAGAGTGCTCGGGTTCAAATTTTGGCCCTGCCTCTGTTTGGTTCTCTTCAAATTTTGGTCCTTGGACTTCCACTGTTCAGTATAGTCTCCACTAGCGGAATGTGGATATTTCTATTTCAATTTAAGTTAATTTAAGTAAAACTTAAAATTTAAATACAATTTAAAATTTAAGTAAAATTTAAAATTCTGTTTTTCAGTCAGACTTGCTGCACTTCAACTGCTCGATGGCTTCATGTGCCTTACGGCTACCATTTTTGAGACTGCAGATGTAGAACATTTCTACCATGGCAGGAAGTTCTACCGGACAGTGCTGACTTGAACAATTCACTTGTCACTTCAGGGATAAAGGCAGCCAATTTAGTAAAAAGCACTCTTGGAAAATCCCTTCTGTGTGCGGTGAGGCCTGGTTCTTTTGCACACAACTCTAGGATGCAATTTTTATGTGCATGAATTTTAACCAGGGAGCAATGATAATAAAAAGAGTAAAAGAGAGATCCGGATATGCAGACTGAAAAGGCTTCCGACCATGCTGACAACTATCCTATGGTGGGCAGGTGGGATTTCGAATGCTCCTGCTGGCCTTTAGGGTTTGCTCCACTCTGTGTCAATAGAAGGCCTCTATGATCCCAGATTTGTGTCTCATGTGGACGGGTCCTGTGTGGTAGCCGATCTCCAAGATGCTCTTAATGATCACTGACTCCTGGTATTCATGCCCTTGTACATATTGATTAGAGATGACCTGTGAAACTAATGAAATATTGAGGCAATGACCGCATGTGATTCCCGAAGCTACATCATAAAGGACTTCCATTGTGCTGTCTTAGGTCTCTCGCTCCGGGGAAGGCCGTTGCCATGTTGTGAAGACTCTCAAGGAGCCCTACGGGGAGACACACCTGTCAAGGGACTGAGACCTCCTGCAACCAGCCTTATGACTTAGCCAAATAGGAAGCTGATCCACCAGCCCCAGTCAAGCCTTCGTATGACCATTGCCTGGTTGAAATCTTGACTGTAGCCTAACGAACAAACTTAAGCCAGAAGCACCCTTCTAGGCTGTTGCCAACGCCCTGATTCATGGGAACTGTGGAATCATAGGTGTTGGTGTTCTAGGCTTCTAATTTTGGAGACATTTGATGTGAGGAAATAGGTAATGAATACATCCAGAGATGGCCGTGGCAGTGTGGAGAGGGTTAGGCACTGGTGGGGTTAAGCCTTGATGTCTGCCATTAGTGGCGTGTAATGAGACCCCACTGGACTCCCTCTCTGTGTATGATGCCAGCGGATTGCTCAATGGCTTTCCCTTAAAACCCATGGCTTCATTATAAACGTCCCATAGGAATTACGCACAAACATGATGCCTTGTCAAGCTTCCTTGGGTAAATCTTTGACTATAAATTAATCAAAGGACACGTGCCTCTTCCACACTTAGATGTTTCAATATTGACTTCCTTAAACCAAGGTACCTCACCGCTTTATTATCTTTATTTTTCACTCCCCCATCTTTATCAGATGTAAAGACTCACATAGACAGTCACCTCATGTATTCCTTTGAATAATAAGAAGCATCTGCGTACATTTCTGCCCCTTCACTGAAAGGTAGAGATACGGCTTTAACAAGAGGGGGCACCCAATGGAAAGGATGAAAAAAAAATCTGTGTAGAGCAAGTCCTAAATCCGTAGAGCTAGGGAGTGAAGCGAACTTCCCAAACTAGATTTTAGAGAAGACGCTCATCTTTTGGTCTAACTGGAAGAGAATCAAGTCCTGGACTTTGATGGAAAATGTCCGTAATAGGAGGAAAACACAACACTTTAGAGCTTATCAGCCAACGTGGCACTGAAGACCCTCTTCAGGCAGGGAGAGCAACAGAGGAGGAAGGAAGAGACAGCTTTGGGTGCTGGTGACAATGGTGAGTTTCACCTCATGAATACCCCTGGGGGGAGCGGCTCATGAAGTGAACTGTTGACAAAGGCTGGCGTTGCCCCTGGGGACATCTTCGTCTGTTCTCTCTGCCTCCTGCCTCAGCCACAGTGACTTCTGTTATCATCTTTCATCTCCCTCACGTCTGACACACTGCTGGCTTGTCCAGTTCTTTTCACGAATATTTCTAGAATGGATGGAAGCATTTTCTAAGTGAGAAGTAGCCATTATGCTGATCTGTTAGGGTCCTTTGTCCAGACTGCATTGACTCACCCACCCGTGGTGTAGGAAGGTTAGGGACAACATCTTCTGTAGCAGAGAGAGAGCAACAAAGAAACACGCTGTGGCCTGACAACAAAAGCATCCAAGAAATGTCAGACGCAGAAATATGAGATGTTTTGCCATTTCCCAACACCCTACACTATGTGGTATCCCTGGATATTTGGACACTCTGCTGCACCTTCTGAGAACTCTGCACCTTCTCTAGAAGTGCTGCGTGCAGGTCTGCCAGCAGGACCACTGCTCTCCATTCCATTCAGACCCAGGTGACCAGTTACCACCTCCTGCTGCCCTGTGGAATGAGCTGCTCAAGTCCTTGTTCCCAAAGCCATCTGCTTCCTCACCTCCCTGCAGCCTTCGTCACATCGTGTGGTGGTCATGTTTCTTTCACCTTAAAATCTAGAAAGAACTCAGTTGAAAAGGCTGTTTCCTAATATCAATGATCAATGGACACTACAGTGTGTGGTCCACAGATATTTCTGGAATGGCAACGACCTGGCTTTCAGACCAATGCCATTAACATAATTTCCGCAGAGAAACTGAGATTTGAATTCACTGGGCAGTGGGGGGTGCTGTGGGATTTCCCCAGGTCTGCGCAGCGGGTGCCCTCAAGGGCTGGGCCTGTGCTGGCTGGGGGAGGCTTAGCTGCAGCGCCCTGTCTGGGCTGGGCAGAATCTCCTGCTCACAGGTCTGTGTCGGGTCCCAGCAGCTGCTTCCTCCCTGGTCACTCCCACGGGGCAGACTCAGTCTCACCCATCAGCCCCTCTGTCTGAATAACCAAGTGCAGACCTCAGCTGGTCCTCAGGGTGGAACAGAGTGTCCAGTAGGGGAAACAAATTCACATGAATAACCCCTCCTCCCGAGGCCACTGAAGGAGCTCCAGCTCAGGAGTCTCAGGAGGGCTGCATCCACCATGGCCTGGGCGCCTCTCCTCCCCGTGCTCCTGTCTCACTGTGCAGGTGGGGACATTCCTCAGAGACCCAGAGCAGCCCCACAGTCTGCGTTAGCCTCTCTGGCTCAGAATCTCAAGCAGCTCAACTCTGGTCCCTGCCCCATCTCCCCGCTGTGCTTGTGTGTGTGCCCACAGGGTCCCTCTCCCAGCCTGTGCTGCCTCAGCCGCCCTCCCTCTCTGCGTCTCCGGGAGCATCGGCCAGACTCACCTGCACCCTGAGCAGTGGCTTCGATGTCGGTGATTTCTGGATACGTTGGTACCAGCAGAAGCCAGGGAACCTTCCCAGGTATCTTCTTACTTTCCACTCAGATTCAGACAAGCGCCAGGGCTCCGGAGTCCCCAGTAGATTCTCTGGATCCAGCGATGCTTCCACTAATGCTGGGGTTTTGCTCTCCTCTGGACTCGAGCCTGGGGACGAGGCCGCCTCCTGCTGTGCTACACATCATGTCCCCTCAAAGCGTTCACAGTGCTCTAGACCTCCCCACCGCTCTGCTCTGCTCACAGAGGAAGCCCGGAAGCTTCTCCCACCTCCCCCAGCACTGGCGGGCCCTCAGAACTGCACCGACAGAACCTCACAGACATCCCTCCGTCCTGGGCCAGAGACCCTCAGGGTGTGGCCACATCAGGGTCAGAAGAGACCTTGGCCTGCAGGCCCTATCCTCTTGACACCCCCTCCCCCGTTCACCGCCTAGCTCCAAAATGCCTTAACCTTTGGGTCCTCACCTGTGAGAGGGGGATCAGGACATCGTCTGCTTCACAGGATTAAATGAAGTCATAGACGTGAACTCACGGCCGTGTGGGTCCCAGACCAGCTGCTGAGAGCACTGCCGCCCCTAACTCAGCCACGTTCTGGGAACCACAGGCTCCCAGAACGTTCTCTTTCTATTCCTTCCCAGACTCCTGTTCCTCCCCTGCTCCCCATTCTCAAGACTCACCCATCAGGAGAGGGAATTTAAAGAGACCTTGTTTTTCACTGGGAAAAATCTGGATTGAAAACCTGGATCTTTCAAATGCTAGACGTGCGTCGTGGACCTGCTTCTGAATTTCCGTGTGTGTCAGTGCCACTGTCTGTAGCATGGACACAAAATACCCACCTCATCAACCTGGTGGGTAGAGCGCCTGGGATGAGGGACACAGAACATTGGGTGCCTATGGGCACAGAGTCGTGACAAGAACGGTCAGTGCTGTCCTCCCTTCACGACCCCAAATGTCCACTGAACTGTCCTTTTAACCTAAGTCAGCCCGGGCTCCACTATCCAGAGAGCCTGGAAGAGACACCTCCCAATCACACAGACACTCTGGACTCAAGGAAAGAGTCCCTCTGAGTAGAGAAGCAGCCCAGAGCAGGTTGGGGGGTGCTGCCAGCAGGGTGTGGGTGCAGCAGGCCCGGGTGGGTGCTGCTGGGTGTTTGTTCCCTGGGCTTCACCTGCCCTGTGCGCCTGGGGTCACCGCATGCCACCAACACCTGTGTGACCTGCAACCTGTTGATGAGAATTACGACCCAGAGGCTCTAAAGAAAAGAGGGCGCCAGTGTGATTTCAGGGTTCCTGGCGGTATTTCCAAGGCTTAGAGATGGAACCTAGGTCCGTGAATCCTGAATAGAAGATCTAAAGACCCCCACCTTCCTCCAAAGTATAGATTTTCTCAACAGCTGCGTTGGCCTGTCCCAGCAGGAGTGTGGAGATGCCCTGCAACGAACGGAATTGATGATGGCCTTCTTCTGCAAATACGTGGGAGCTCTGAACTCCCTGCTTATCCTCTTCACATCCCAAATCCCTTCTCTGCCCTCCTGGTCTTTCGGCTCCACCGCAGAACTTAAAGGGAACGGGGTTTTAAAGTGTCCTGGGAGGCTCCCAATTACACGGGGTTATGTTTATTTCTGATTGTGTGACATGCGTTCCAATGTTGTCATATTTGAAAGTGCAAGCGATCATCATGTCATGAGCATATTGTCCATTCTTCCCCTAAAATCTTCCATGAAATCGAAGGGACCCTGTATCATACACGCTTCTCAGAGCCCAGGAGGCTGTCACCCCCAGCCCGGCCGTGCAGCTCCACGTGTTGGGTCCCCCAGCCCTGGACCCCCCACCACTCTACTAGAGACAGTGTATGAGACTGTGTTCATGGACGAGCCTTGACCCTTCACACACCCAGACACAGGCTCTGTGATTTCCTACTGGGCTCAGTACTGGAGGGAGGAGGACCTGGAAGCACCACACCGAAGGCAAAAAGGGGTTCACTGAAAAAGGAGAGGGCGTTCAAAAGGACGGGCTTCGTTTCAGAAAGATTAGATTCTTGGGCAGGAAGGGCAGACCTTGTAAACCGCAGCTCTCAGGCTCTTGAGGGAAGATGGAGGACCGAGGTCACCGGGGACTCGGGGAGCACAGCTGGTGAAAGACGTCGCCCCCACCCCTCAGGGTCTCATCCCTGCGCTGTCCCCGTCTGTGGGAGGCCCCAGCGCCCACCTCCTTCACGCCCTCCCCCGGGGGACCTCAGGGGACTCTGGGCGGGGAGAGGGAGGGAGCTGATTTGCATGAGGCCCTCCCCCCCTCATGGCGCTGGGAGGCATGAAAAGGCCCCAGGACCCCACCCTCCAGCTCAGGAGGCTGAGCCGGCCGCGTCCTGGGAGTGTCGTCACCATGGCCTGGACGGTGCTTCTGCTCGGACTCCTCACTTGCGGCTCAGGTCAGGGGCCGGCACTCTGCATCCTTGGGGGCACCTACAAGCAGGGTGTCGGGGCACCTGGTCTCCATAACAAGCCCTGTGTCTCTCCTGTCTGTCTTAGGGGTGGATTCTCAGACTGCAGTCCAGGAGCCGTCACTGTCCGTGTCTCCAGGAGGGACGGCCACCCTCACCTGTGGCCTCAGCGCTGGGTCAGTCACTACTGGTAACGAACCCAGCTGGTACCAGCAGACCCCAGGCCAGGCTCCCCGAATGCTTATCTACAACACAAACAACCGACCTTCAGAGATCCCTGGTCGCTTCTCTGGCTCCATCTCTGGGAACAAAGCCGCCCTGACCGTCACGGGGGCCCAGCCCGAAGACGAGGCCGTCTACCACTGTAAACTGTATATGGGTAGTAATGTTGACACAGTGAGGCAACCCCATGGGGAAGTGCTACCAAAACCTGTCCATGGGCTCAGAGGGCTCAGCCCTTAGAGGCAGGAGAGGCAGAGAGAGGGTGGGCATGGTCAGCACCCCCATGGGGAGGGAGGCTCGGGGCCCCATCTCCTGTCCGGTGGGTCACGGCCACGTGCCTCCTCCAGGCCCTCCCAGGTGCGTCCATCTCTCCAAGGGGACCCCTCTCTGCCCATAATGCTGGGGAGGGGGCTCAGCTCCTAATTACATCAACCGACGGTGAGACTCAGGGACCCTAGCAGGACCAGCACGGCCCTTCTTGTCCTAAGAACGGTAAAAGACACACCCAACTTCCTTACTTGGATGAAGGAGGATAAATTACTATTTATGATTCTTCGCATGTGCACAGCAGCCGGGCCCGCAGCACATGTGTCACCTGTTCACACACCACGTGCTTATGGTCATTGCACCACGAAGCTGGTGACGGAAAAGACGCACTTGACAAACTCCATGTTTGCTGCTGTCCCAGAGACGGTGCCTGCTCTCCTGCCGCCTCTTCCCACACTTGTTAGCTCTCCTGAAGTTGAGCATCACTTAATTAAATCATATAGCTTTATACGTAATTTTATAGCGTTTATATTTTATAGTGTAATCCTGAAAATTGTTACCTGTCACTGATGACTATATTGGTAGAGTGTAAATATATACGTATGTTTGATTTTGGAAAGCATTGCTCCCTGAGAAATTGGACAGTCACTGTCTATCCTAACTGGGCTCACAGCACGGGGTGTTGCGTGGATGTGCGTGGACTGACAGGGACCAGGCCTCAGCCCGGGGCCCCGGCATCACATACCCCCAGAGCTGGAGTTTGACCAGGAGCAGCAGGGGCCGCTGTGGGACTCCCCAGGCTCTGCACAGGGGGTGCCCCCTGCTCTGTGACCCCCCCAGACACCCAGGTCTGGGGTGTTGGGGCATGTCTGTGCGAGATGCAGACTGGGCAGTGTGTCCTCTCAGGGCTGGGCAGGGTCCCTGCTCACAGGTCCCTGTGGGTCCCACAGCTGCTTCCTCCTGTCCCTTCTGGGGGCAAACTCTGAGCCTCACCCATGTCACCCCTTCCCTAAACGCACCCATCAAAGGAGGGACGTTGAAAGAGATCTTGTCTGTAATTTACTAAAACAAAGACCTGAAAACTGGGCTCTGAGGGTGGGAGGGACAGTGTGGGACAATTCCGAGAAGGTCCTGCCCCAGTGGGAAACCACTCAGGTCTACAGCGGCCTGGCAGTCTGGGTGCTGTCGGGGCCACGCTGACTTGCCAGGACCCAGGGGTCACCAGGAGCCAGGCCCCTCCCCTCCTCCCCTCCTCTCCTCCCCCTCCCCTCCTCTCCTCCCCCTCAACCCGCCTGTGAGCGCTCAGGGCAGGGAGGCCAGGAGCACAGACCACAGGTCCCTGTGCAGGTGTGACTCCGCCCACGTGGACCTGGGGGGATGGAAAGGGGCTTCGGGGACCGGGGTCCCCACCCCAGAGCTGAGGGCTCCGCGCCGGAGGCTCCACCGTGCCCTGGGCCCTCCTCCTGCCGACTTCCTCTCTCCCCGCACAGCAGGGGCCCCCCGTACCTGGGGGTGGGGGCCCAACGTGCTCCTCTCCCCTCTCTCCTGCCCAGGGAGCGGGGCCTGCTCTCAGCCTCCTCTCCGTCCCCTCACGGTGACCGGGGCCCAGGCCGCGAGGACGCAGCCCCAGGCAGTGCCCGGGTCCCCGGGACCGACGGCCACACACACCTGCCCTGGAAACAGCCGCAGGGTTGACCCCGAGGAGGCAGCTTGGCTGCAGCGACACCCAGGCCGGGTGCCCAGACACCTGACCCCCAGGCGTCACACCCGGCCCCCAGGGGCTCAGAGAGGCTCTCGGGCTCCAGGTCAGGCCGGGGCCTCCCTGAGCGTCTCTGGGCTCCAGGCCGAGGCCGGGCTGGCTGCTCCTGCTCAGCCTGGGACGGCCGCCTCGCTGCGCCCATGGGGCTTCAGGTGAGGGCGGACGTGAGCCCCGAGCCCTGAGCTCCCGGCCTCACCCGGCACGTGGGGCTCACAGCGCACCATCTCCTGTCCCCGGACAAGACCAGGCCCCGTTCCCATGGACGCTGCTGGGTGCTAGGCGGGTTATTCCATGTAATAATGTCGGTGACAAAGCCGGGATCTGCACAGGGAGACCACGCATGGGGTCAACGTCATCGTGAGTGGATGTGAGGCTGCATAAACACACGGCCCTTCACACGCACTAAGACATCCTAAGAAAAACATCATTTCTGGGTTTCAGTAAAAAGATCTTCTTTTCCCTGACTTTTCTGTTCCGTTTGGAGGAGCTGGAATCACAACCGGAGAGTCCACCTCTTGGACCTCGAGGGCCGTTCGCCAGCGTCGCCAGAAACTACCCTCCCCCTTCTGACCTCGGCCCATGCCCTGACCTCTGACCCGAGGGTTCTTTTGGTCTTTGCCGGGAGGTCACCTGACTCCTCCCTCACATCCCGGCCGACCCATCACAGCTTTGTTCGGGCTCCTTTGTCCCCTCCCCCAAGCACGCCCCAACCTGAACACAGGATGTGTCACCACGGGTGTGTCCTGCTGCTCCCTGTCACTCTACTTTCACACACGCGTGTCCTTTCACAGAGGTGGACAATTTGGAAATATGGTTGGTTTCCATGGAGACAAGAGTCCCAGTGTGAGAGCATCCCTGGCCCCAGGTTGGGACCCTGTCCCACTCCCCTGGGAGGAACATCAGCAAAGCCTGCTGTACAAGGTTGGCCGTCCCTGCGTGGGGACACTCTGCGTGGGGGCTGGGACGTCCCAGTGGCTGGAGCAGATGCCCATGCTCAGCAGGGGACACAGTGCAGAGTCCCGGAGAGGGTGCTTTGCCAGGCAGCGGGGACACCACTCAGGGCTCCAGGGCGCTGGGCCAACTGCCCTGCCGGATGAGGGGCCCTTTTCCCTGGGAGGCCCGGTCACCTGGGAGCTCCTGGTCCACCTTCCTCACCACAGGGTTCAGATTCTGGTCACCTCCTCCTCGTGTCTGTGGGCTCTCTACCAAGTCTGGGGCCGGGGGGGCGGGGGGATGTGGTGCTGTTAGAAGGTGAGCAGGCCGAAGCTGTCAGCAAGGAGAATGGGGCCTCCTGGGAGAGTCTATGCAGACGATGAGACCCAGCTTGTGGACACGTCTGCCTGCTCCTGATCTGGGTGCAAATGCCCCCTTCCTCACCCCATCACCTGCCCTGGCTTAGGCTTCAGCTGTGTGTGCACGAGAGCCGTTAGACGTTATCATGTTATAAATGTTTGTGTCTTTGATTTTTACGGGGCTCCTATTAGGAATTGGTGCTAAATTTTATCAAAGCCTCTTTCATGATCACGGGAGACAATGTCACCTTCTCTATGGATGTGTTACTCGGATGCATTATATGGAAGTATGTCTTCTTGTGGAGCCCAGCTTGTATCGTGGGAGTAAGCACGCTTGGTGATTGTGTGTCAGTTTATGCGTGTGCTGTGAAATCTCTCTTAATATGTTTATAGGACATTGGTATCGGTGCTTTATGTTATTGGTCTGTTATATTGCTTTTTGTATAACTTTTCAGGTGCTTTATCACTGTTATAACTGTTTTCTTAAGAACGAGGTAATTTTGCATCTTTCTAAATGCTATAAAAATAAGATCAAGGAACTAAATAGGAACCATCAGATTTCTAATGTTTCTTAGATGTTCCCTGTGAAACTATCTGTACCTTATGCCATGAGTTGCAGTCGTTTCATAACATGGTCTATTGTTTCTAAGGAAATTGATTTCTTTATTTGTTTAATCTCTTCCGTGGCTAATTTTGTATCTTTCTAGGAAAATATGTATAACATCTTTTTTTTTTAATAGTGTTCAACTCTTGGAATTTTTAATAATTTTTCATTTCCATATTTTACCCGCAGGGGGTGCTGTGGGACAGCACTGTGGTCCCTGCACCGCTGCTCAGGGAGAACCATTGCCTCCAGGAGCTGGGCCTGGGGGCGGGGCCTGTGCTCCCTGGTGGGGAGTCTCTGCTGGCAGAGTCCCCTGAGCAGGGACCTGTGTGGGCTCAGCAGCTGCTTCCTCCCAGGGGCTCTCAAAGGGGAAGCTGCCCTCCCTCCCCCCCAGAGTCTGGGCTGTGAGCTGAGCTCCACCCCCAGGGTTCAGGGAGGGGCTGGGCGGGCCCTGGGTGGACCTCCATTTGCATGGGCAGCCCCTCCTCTGGCAGAAGCTGGGGGAGAAAAGGAGGCCTGGGGCAGCCCAGCCACACTGTGGGCACCAGGGGACTGTGAGCACCATGGCCTGGACGCCTCTCCTTCTCCTGCTCCTCTCTCACTGCACAGGTAGGGACAGGCCCCAGGGGCCAGGTGTCAGGCCCCAGCCTGCGTCAGCCCCTGTGGCTCCGACTCTTGGAGTCTTTCCTGCAGCTCCTGCCCCATCTCCCCCCTGTGTCTGTGTCCGCAGGGTCCCTCTCCCAGCCTGTGCTCACCCAGCCGCCCTCCCTGTCTGCATCCCTGGGAGCATCAGCCCGACTCACCTGCACCCTGAGCAGTGGGAACAGTGTTGGTGGATACAGCATATACTGGTACCAGCAGAATCCAGGGAGCCCTCCCCGGTACCTCCTGAGGTTCAAGTCAGACTCGAATAAGGAGCTGGGCTCCGGGGTCCCCAGCCGCTTCTCTGGGTCCAAAGATGCCTCGGCCAACGCAGGGCTCCTGCTCATCTCCGGGCTGCAGCCTGAAGACGAGGCTGACTATTACTGTCAAGTGTATACAAGCAGTAATGAGCACAGTGACAGAGACAGATGAGGAACTGGGACAAAAACCCTGGGCCCCTCATTTCCAAGCTACGACACATTTATTGGAGCAGCGAATAATGTCACTGATAACATTTGTGATGTACAATGGTATCACATAGGACTCTCTACCACCTATATAAAATGTGCATGAGGACTCTAGAAAGTTAAAACAAACATACTAAAATTTATACCAATACGAATAACTAAAAACTGCCAGTCACATACATGCGGAAATCAGGACGCGTATCCAATACTAAAGACCAATGGAGCAGAAGGTGAAAGCCATCCACACGGTCATCCACGGGACCACACATTTCCTAGGAAAGAGTGTGTGTGTGTGTGTGTGTGTGTGTGTATGTGAGAGAGAGACAGACAGACAGACAGAGATACAGTGAGGAAGCCCATGCTCATCCTGGCCCGCAGGCTGTGCTTTCAGCCTCCAAATGAGATGGGCAGCTGCAAACATAAGGCTTCTGTGGTGTCTCTGCTGCAAGAGTGAGATTTCACCAGCGATCCGTGTCAGCGCTCCAGGAACCAGCAATACACCTGCATGGAGAGGCCGCCTGGTGTGAACGCGTCGCTTTGAAAATAAAATTGCATCGGTGGGTCCAACATGCACATAGCCTTGGGACCTCTGTACACGGGCGCTCAGACACTTCTCTAAAGTGCTGTATTCCATCATTTTTTCAGAATCCAGCAAAGTCGCCATGCTGGCAACAGAATTCTGATGGTGCACCCCGGCTGGGAATTTATGCATTTCTTGTAAAGAAATAGAAGAGGCATTGTGAGGACTTTTTGGATATTGCATCACAATGGATCCCCAAATAAATCTGCTTGTCCCTTGGGAGAGCTTTCTGAATCATGATGTTAATTTCAAAATACAATGTGCCAAAAATCATGGCATGGGAAAAGAATGACGTCTTATAACATGTCACAGTAACATACACTCTGCTTGAAATATTACACTCTTTTCAAAGAGTGTAATATTTCCAGCTCATTAATTCTAGAATCTGCCTTTGTGTTGAATCGAAAGATGACAGAGTTTGCGTGGCCGTGTCACCCTTCCCTGAAGTGATGTTCCCTTCAATAACCAGTGCATAGATGTCCCGATGCAATGACCCACAGCGTGGCCGTAGCCAGTTGTCGGAAAGATGCTCACTGAACGTTCATCTTTCAATCTGTGTCCTGCAGTTTCACACGCTGACTCCTATCTTGGTTCAGTCAATTCTCCCCTGTGGATGGATGACCCCTGGGGAAAAAGGAATTCAGTATTTGTTCCTTTGCCTACCAACAGCATCCTGGGAAATTAGCAGTTCGGGTATTTTTTTCATTCACTCAAATTTCATTGTAGCCACAGCAGTAGATATGTAGGGGGCATTTCACTCTTGTTGTAACTCACATTCCCTAGAGACAAACGAAGCTGAGCATCCTTTGCTGTGCTGATTTGCCACCTGCATGTTTTCCCGGCTGAACTATCCCATGTTGAGAGTCTGACGTCCTTTCCCCTCTCCCTCTGCTCACAGGCAGAGGTGGGCACCCGTCTCCTGCACCAGGTCTGACACACACCCCTCTTGATTTTCACTGTTTATTTCTCCCTCACAGGCTTCCTTCAGACACTCAGGTGCTCTTGTTGGCTGATCTGATTCCAGTTTAGTTATGAGATGTCGGCTCACGACAAGGTGCGGCTGTGTCCCATCTCCACTAAGGCCGAGTCTCCAGGGTCCAGAGTCCTGCCCGGGGCAGAGCAAGTCCCCAGCATTTCCCCAACGCCCCCATCCATGCTGCCTCCCCACCAAGGCCCATCACACGCTAGCTGTCTCTCCTTGCTTTTCTATATCTGCAGAGATGTTCTCATTGTCTTCACCCTTGAGGACTTCCCATAAAGTGAGGAGCGACGGGACTGAGGATGCAGCCTGGGTGGGAGGCAGACTATGCTTCTCACCTTCAAGGTGCTCTTCAGCTTGGGCAGGTGGCTGAGAGCGCCCTTGGCCCCCCCTGGTTCCACCATCTCTACTTGGTCACCCGCTGTCACCTCTACTAGTCACAGTCAGCAGCTAGTCCCTCAGCGGGGAGCCCTCTGCTGGCCCTTCTGCACCAGCACTGCCTGTGTGAGGCCGGAACGTCCATTTAGATCTTCAGGAAGAACGGCTGGTCCTTCCCATCAAGGGTCCGTCCTCACCACTGACATCAGGCACTCATGGTACTTTCCACTATTTGCAGGATAATGTTGAATAATGGAGCTAAAGGTCACCTGTGCCTGTTCCTGATCTTGTGGAAATGCCCCCCTTTACCTCCCCAATAACTAAAATGCTGGCTTTAGGACTATGTGATGTGTGTGTGTGAGATGGTGTGTATTAGATTAGACAGGGATGTGTCTGCTTCTATTTTTCTGTGGATGTTTTTAGCAATTGTTGTTAGCTTGAGCCAAAGTCTCTTTCATGATCATTGAAGACATTCATGTCTCTGTATGGATGTAGTATTAGTGTGTATTAGAGTCGAGTATTTGGTAATATGCAACCCAAGATGTATCATGAGAATAAAAGTGTCAATTTATGAATCTAGTGAGAAATCTGTTCATATTTTTTAGGACATTTGCATCAGTATGTACCGTTATTATTCTCTAATATTTTGGGTAAATAGTCAGTGGCTTTTTCCACTATCACTAATATAATATTTGCTATAAGAACTAAGAAATTGTATATTTTTTCAAATTTTATGAAAAATATGAAACAGACATCAGTCAGCTCTCTGAGTTCTGTTCAATGTTTCCTATGAAACTAAGTGTACTCCATGCCACTCTTTTGAACACTTCCATGATTTTCCAATTTATAAGGAAAATGGTCTTTCTTCTCATTTTCTATCTGATGTAGACAATGCTGTACATTACTAGGCAAGTGTGGGTTTTATACGTTTTTTTCCTCTACATTCTCTAGGTCATTTTTCTTTTTTCCCACATGTCCTGCAGGGGGCGCTGTGGGAGTGCGCTGTGGTCCCTGCACAGCTGCTCAGGGAGGACCACCCCTCCAGGAGCTGGGCCTGGGGCCGGGGCCTGTGCTCCCTGGTGGGGACTCAGCAGTGTGTCCTCTCTGCTGGCAGAGTCCCCTGAGCAGGGAGGGACCTGTGTGGTCTCAGCAGCTGCTTCCTCCCAGGGGCTCCCAAGGGGGAAGCCAACTCCATCCCCCTGAGTCTGGACTGTGAGCTGAGCTCCGGCTCCAGGGCTCAGGGAGGGGCTGGGCGGGCCCTGGGTGGACCTCCATTTGCATGGGCAGCCCCTCCTCTGGCAGAAGCTGGGGGAGAAAAGGAGGCCTGGGGCAGCCCAGCCACACTGTGGGCACCAGGGGCTGTGAGCACCATGGCCTGGACGCCTCTCCTTCTCCTGCTCCTCTCTCACTGCACAGGTAGGGACAGGCCCCGGGGGCCAGGTGTCAGGCCCCAGCCTGCGTCAGCCCCTGTGGCTCCGACTCTTGGAGTCTTTCCTGCAGCTCCTGCCCCATCTCCCCCCTGTGTCTGTGTCCGCAGGGTCCCTCTCCCAGCCTGTGCTCACTCCGCCACCCTCCCTCCCTGCATCCCTGGGAGCATCGGCCCGACTCACCTGCACCCTGAGCAGTGGGAACAGTGTTGGCAGCTATCCTGTATCCTGGTACCAGCAGAAGCCAGGGAGCCCTCCCCGGTACCTCCTGTACTACGTCACAGACTCCATTCAGCACCGGGGCTCCGGGGTCCCCAGCCGCTTCTCTGGGTCCAAAGATGTCTCGGCCAGTGCAGGGCTCCTGTTCATCTCCGGGCTGCAGCCCGAGGACCAGGCTGACTATTTCTGTGCTGCAGGTTATGGCAGTGGGAGCAGCAGTGGTGCCCAAAGTGTCTCAGATGATGAGGAAGTGAGACAAAAACACCTGGGTCCCCAGACCTTGTCTTGAGCCTCTTTTCAGTGAGACGCTTCTGTGGAGGGATCTGCAAGGGAGGCATCTCGGCACCGAGATCTCTGTGAACGGAGGGAGGAGACACACAGGGTCCTGCCTGTGACCTGAGACAGTGCAGGCGTCCCAGGAACCCCACAGTCAGGACAGAGCCTACCTGCCCCCCCTCAGCATCTGGAGTAGATGCACCAGTGTCTGGACCCAGAAATGCTCCCAGCACAGCCCATCCCTCCTCATCTCCACCCCCTCGTCCCACAGAGTGTGTGTCCCGGGCTGCAGGGATGTCCCCACAGCTCCTGTCAGGACAGGAGCTCTGCGTTCTGCTCCCTCCTCCCTCCTCAGTCTCTTTACTGTGCTGCTAACACAACTGCATTTTCGTAAGACTCACAGGTCATCCAGCCTGTGCGTTATTGCACGGGGAAGCTACTGGTTTCCTCTTCCTTCAGAGTTCACTGAGACCCCACGGGGCTGAGTCCTCAGGAGTCAGCAGAGGAAGACCTGGCTCCGTCTCTCAACACAGGCCCGGCTCTCCTGTGCCCCAGGTGACCTTTCTCTGAATTCTCCAAAAGCACCCAACCTGCAGAAACGTGCTCCTCAGGTCCCTGAAGTCGGAATCCTTCTGTCTTTTCTAAAATAAAAGTGGACAATCTGCCCTGGTCCCTGCGCTGCAGACACCCGGACCCAGCAGGGCCCATGGGCCTGGGCTCTGCGGGGGGCACAGGACCATGGTGCTGTGGGCCCCCTGCCCGGGCTCCCTGGGCCTGCAGACCCGCAGCCGTGGGACTGGGCTCCATCCTGCCCGGTTCTGCAGGGAGGACAGGGGACTGGTGTCTCCACTGCACAAGAGGGACAGGGGCCACTGGGGCTCAGGGTGGACTTTGAGGGAACCGCTTCCCAAGGACACACGGGTGCCACCTCTGTCACACGCGTGTGCGCGTGCGCACACACACACACACACACACACACACTGCTGTGGACTCTGCAGTTTCCCTCCAGGCGTCAGGGGTCATCCGTGCTCACCCAGTTGTCCTCAGAGTCAGGCTCCCCAGGAGGCAGGATGACCCTTCCCAGAGAATACAGGTGACAGTGACAGAAACCAGGTCCCGGGTCAGGGACGGCCAGGATGCGCGACGCCCTGCTCTGCTGGGATGAGTCTCACCCTGAGGACCCCAGGGCGAGTCTCTGCTGCCCACTGGCGGCCGCTCAGCCCCTGGACAGGCTCTGGGGTCCACTCGCTGCCTGAGGCTGGTCGGGACATGAATTCTGGGATGGCGGCCTCAGAGCTGTGCTCCGGGCCCGGGAGACATGAGGCACAACCCCCCATCCCCCTGCTCTCAGGGCTGGCCTGTCACTCCCTCCGTCACCCCCAGAACACCCCCACCCAAGACGGACCTCTGCTCTCAAGGCTCTTGTCCCAGCCCAGAGGCACAGAGCCTGTCACCTCAGGGACAATGTCCCCACTGTCTCCACTCCCCACGCCTCACCCCTGGGACAGGTGACAGAAACTCCTGGGGCCAGTGGGCATGGGAAACAGAAATTGGTTCCTGTAGGGGTCGGGTGTCTGGAGGTCCAGAGCTGGACACAGGGAGCAGGCGTCACTCAGAGAAGAAGAAACCCGACTCCACGCTGCATCTGGTCCTTTCTCTCTGTGCACTGCGGCCTGAGCGCCGTCAGGCTGGCTGTGCACCTGCAAAAGGAATGCTGCCTGCAGCCCACAAAGTGCAGAGGAGCCCTTCCTCGGGGCTCTGCCTCCCAGGCTTGACCTGTAAGGTCTAACGCTCTTCACTCCCACAGAGACAGAAAGTTGCAGAACAGAGAATAAGCTCTGTCTTTTGGGGGGGGTTACAGGAACATCCTGCCCACACCTGCGTGGACAGCTGCACACACAAAGGATCCTGGCATGCCCTGCGGGGTCTGCTCTGCACCAAGAAGTTTGCCACAAGCAGCCTCATCGTTCAGTATAAAAGAAGTCTAAATTCTAACTGGGGTAGGTGTCTCTTTGGGACATTACACCGCCATCTCCTGGGTCTGCTGGCTTTCCAAATAAAGCCGCTATTCCTGGTCCCGAGACCTCTTCTCTCCATTCTTTGGCCTGTCATGGGGCAAGCAGTCCGACCTTGACACCAGTGTCACTGGGCACTGGTGCAAATGGAATCACTGGCTGCCCAGCTATGAACTACCCCCGAGTGGTTAGTGGGATGACAGGGAGGGGGACGCCCAGCACCTGTGACCGGAAGGTCTGCTGGTCCTCCACCCGCTCCCTGCAGGCCCCCTGCCCTGGTCCACACTCGCTGCTCCGTCCTTGATCCTGATGCCTTAAGGGAGCTGAACTGCTCTGGTTCCCTTGAGGTCTTGAGGAGCTCCTGATCTCCAGGTCCGGGGACACCCTCCTCAGTAAGGACGTGGCCTTCAGACCCATCACTTGCTACTTTCTCCAGTTTAACCCCATGACTGCAAAGGCTATTACCTCTTTGTTTCTTTGGGACGATATTGGATAAATACCAGTTGTCCGGGCCTTGGACCTTATAAATCCAAACTACCATTAAACCTATGAAGCTCTTAACAAAAATCCTTGATCAGAGTCGAATGCAGCTTAGGTAACAGGTCATGAGGTTTCCTCAGGACAGAAATGGAGGAAGAATTTCTTTTAAAAAGTGGGAGTTCCATTTACAATGATATTCTTTTTATGTTAACCTCCTATTGACAGAAATTGTAAATAAATGTATGTAATTATAAGTGCATCAGAGAGTCAAAAGAAATGAGGTCTGGCCAGAATAACATTCACAGGCAAAAGAAGCCACAGATGGAAAAAGAACAACAGACCCTGCTCCCCTGACAGTTTGATATTCTCTCTGCAAAGACACACAGAAAAGTCAAAGCAAGTACACTGGGGACTGGGGAACCAAACAGGGGAACTTATAACACAACCAAGTAAACCAGCCTGCACGTGTGAGCCCTGGAGATTCACGACCAGGTATGAACCCCCAGGCTGCTCTGGGGACTTTAAGCCTTGACATCAGTTCGAGGTGTTTCTTTACCAGTAATGAACCCACAGGCAGACGTCAACTCAGCCATCAGGGAGTCCTGAAAATCCAGTACATCAGCATTCCATTTAGATGACAGGAGGTCATTGGTGACCTGGAGACAATGATGTCCAGCCCCAAACTAGCCGGAGGGGACACATTCTACTGCCCTGGGCAGTGACATTAGAAACCCCAACTGCAGTGTGAGAAGCCCTCCAGGAGGCTGTGTGTGGGAAGTGGGGGGCGGGGGGGGGGGGGTGTGCGCCCAGCAGGGGGCGCTGTGGGCCTGGTCCTGGGAGCTCAGGGTCCTGGGCCAGGCAGGCAGGCATCCTCCCCTGGCTCTTGCCCACGCGGGCAGCAGTGTCCTCCCTGGAGGGTGACCTTCCTGCACCTGGGCCCCAGGGGACACGCGAGCTCTCAGCTCCGCGTAACACGCTGGCCCCTCATTTCCTCCTCCGCCTCCGTCACGGGGTCAGTGCCCAGACCTGACGCTCAGGAAAGACAGCCGGACAATCACACGACAAAAATAAAGCAGCTTCAATAATCTTGACCTCCAGTGACACCTGGACACAGGCTAAGAGTCCCCTGAGGAGGGGCCGTCTCCAGGACCACACGACCCCCAGGGTGCTCCCGGTGAGAGTGTGGTGACCCCAGGGGCCCTTTGTCACTATCTATGTGATTTTTGATTTTTTCCCTCTTGTGGTGTTTTTTATTTCAACATTTCATAGTGAATTATGGAAACTGATAGTGTCTATGTTTTTGTTCCTAATTCTTTCCTTTTCATTTGTGTTACGAGTCCTCCCCTAAAAGAGCATGATGGCTGTGAAACTCCCTATTTTCCCGTCACTATCCTGAATACAGAGAGGAATGGGCTGGGTTTCGGGTCTGCGGTGCCCTTCTCCTGGTGTGTGAACAGGGCACCTGCTTCCGTCGGAAGCCTCCACTCCTCCCCGGCAGGTGCAGGGCCTGGGCTTTGCGTTTGGGGTCCCATTTTACACTTTTCCACATGTTGTTTTTGCTGAGCCACCTCTGTCTGCTTTCCGTGAGCCCACTTGAGGGGCCGGGGGTGGTCTGCAGACGGGACAGGGGGATATTTGGGACGAGGACGCAAAGTTCCAAAGCTCAGGTGTGTAGGTTGAGGCAACCGCAGACATTTACGAAATGATGGGCCATCGCTCTCCTGCCTCAGACTGCTCATGTTTTCACAACAAATAGTCCGCAGAGAAACACGTCTCCCCGTGGAGATCTTAGAAGTGGCAGAAAGAGATCCTGCCTCACTCAGACGCCTAGAAAATTAGGAATGCAAATATCTCTGTAAAAACTATTTTTTACTTGTTAATAAATAAAATTTCATACGATACCCGTTCTGTTATTTAATTAAATTTTTCTGAATGAAAGAACAGAACTTACAGAGATAATTATATTTCAGAAATGGTACTCTTGTCAGTGCAAAATTAACATAGAACAGGGGTTTTCCTTCAGTTAAATCCATGCACTAAATTTAAGTAATGACCTTAGATTTTCACTAACCCATTAACACATTTTTGTACATTTAAAATCTCAAAGTCACACACTCACAGCGTAATACACACACACAGTGCAGGGCAAACTACAGTTAGGCTGTTCTTTTCCAACAAAACCCTCCCTGAACCGCATCTTTTCAAACCCCCTCCTTGGGACGGTTGATCTTAACAGCCCCCACCTATCAGGCTCCCCGGGAAACAGACGCTACTCAAAGCCCTTCAGGGTCCCAGTAAAAACGGCCCAGAGCATCCCTAGGCCCTGCTCCCTGCGGCCTGTGACCTGTGCCTGCAGGAGAGGTTCCCAGGAGGGACTCAGTTCATAAGACACGACACGGGGGACAATAGTGGGTTCCAGAGTGTGCAAAGCTTCACACCCAATAAAGACTGAGGTGTTTAGGAATTTAGGGATCCCCCCCAGGGTCTCCCCACACCCTCACCTCCTCCACAGAGAACAGCTCCCTCCTCCTCAGGGCTGAGGGGACCCACAGAGGAAGGAGGGCTGTGGCCACTAGGGAGGAGTCACACAGAGGAGGGGACCTGCGGTCCTGCACAGAAGGGGCCGGGCCTCCCCGGGGCCGGCACTGCTGTGACTTGGTCCTGATCTCAGAGAGATTTGTGTCACAGACGCCCCCTCGGTCCTGACCCCCGAGCAGCCAAGGGCGCCCTGGACACACCCACCCTGGGGGGTCTGAGGGAAGCCGCCAGACGGCCCTAAGGTCACAGGGACACAGAGGGAGGCCCTGGCCTGGCCCTAAGGAGGGGACAGTGCACAGAGCAGGGGGCAGGAGCTGTCCCTGAGGGGCTCTGGTCACCAGCTCACACGATGTGTGTCAGGACCTGGACACCAGGGGGTACGCGGGGGCTGTTCCTGAAGGTCTGATGGGGGAGGAGAGCTGGGCCCAGCCCCTGGCACTGCCTGGTGGCCTCTGCTCAGGGCTCCCAGCTGGGACCTCCCACCCCTGGGGGGGTGTTATTTGCATGCATGGACCCTCCCTCTCTCAGAGTATGAAGAGGGGAAGGAGAGACGGGGACCCTCTGCTTCCGCTGTGGGGACACAGAAGGCAGGACCCGGAAACCATGTCCACCATGGCCTGGTCCCCTCTGCTCCTCACCCTGGTGGCTCACTGCACCGGAGACGGGATGCGGGGACAGGGGAAGGGGCCCTGGGAAGATGCATGGGCCCTGCTGCCTCCTCTCGGGTCTGGAGCCAGACTCACCATGTCTGTGTCTCCCTCTTCCAGGGTCCTGGGCCCAGGCTGTGCAGACTCAGCCGCCCTCCGTGTCTGGGGCCCCGGGCCAGACGGCCACCATCTCCTGCCCTGGAAGCAGCAGCAACATCGAGGATAATTATGTGAGCGGGTACCAACAGCTCCCAGGAACGGCACCCAGACTCCTGATCTGCTATGATGACAGTAGAGCCTCAGGGGTCCCGATCGATTCTGTGGCTCCAAGTCTGGCAACTACGGCTCCCTGACCATCCGTGGGCTCCAGCCTGAGAACGAGGCTGAGTATTACTGCTACTCTTATGATGACAGCCTAAGTGGTCCCACTGGGGGAAGTGAGACAGAAACCTGCTGTCCCCCAGCACGGGGGCTCCCGGGCAGAACCAGCCTCTGTCAGGTCAGCTGCTTCCGTTGTTTGGCCTAAAACAGGGGTTTGAGACCCACAGCAGGGAACTTGGCCCAGAAAATCTGTTCACATCTTCTTAACTGTGCCTCCCAGCCCTGCATTCTTTTCTTTGGCAGCAAAACATTGTCTGAGTTTCTCACCTTGAGTAGAAATCCCTGGATGCCAGGGGGAGGTGCGCTGAGGACAGAGACCGTGACGGGTCAGGTCAGAACCAGAGAAACAGAGTCCAGCTGTGTCTGAGTCCGGACACATCACAGTGCCCAGTATGTGTCCTGGGACCAGTGGCTCCCAGGAACGGGCCCCAGGCTGCTCATGTCTGATGCTGGTGGGGACCCTCGGGGGTCCCTGACCGGTTCCCTGGTCCCACCTTTGGCATTCGGGCTCCTTGGTCGTCACTGGGCTGAGCTGAAGACCAGTCTGCTTCTCCTGCCTTTCCCGTGACAGCCTCTCAGGCTCACCCGGAGCTCTGTAATGTACATGAAGTCTCAGGAGAAATAAAGACCAGAATTAACCAAACATAGTTCCTGGTGGTGTGACATGCTCCCGGTCATGCAGGTGTGGTCACCCAGAGCCTGTGGGCCTGAGCGTCTTCACGTGAGATGAGTAGGAGGAGGCTTTCCTAGCTTTCACGTTCAGCAGAGCCTGGGGACCATCCCGGCAGGTGGACCGTCCTCCCCAGCGTGGACTCTGCTCCTCGACGCTCAGAGCAGGGACCTTGAGGCATCAGGGGTAGAGCTGTCACCTCTCAGGACCCAGGGGCCTTCCAGGCGTGAGTTCTCCTGAGCCTACAGGTGCTGGCTCTGTCCTCCTGTGACCCCTGGTGCCTGGAGAAGGCCTGAGACACCCTATGCGGGTGCAGATCTGTGGGGTTCTGGCTGTGGACGCCACCCCCAGTGTGCTCTGGGTGAAAGTGTGATGAATGTGGGGGCCCTCTGTCTGCCGTCATGTACTTTATTTTTTATTTTTTTCACTTTTGTGTTATTTCTTATTTTCAACATTTAATAGTGACTTATGGAAACTGATACCGCTTGTGGTTTTACTTCCTAATTCTTTCTTTTTCTTTTGTGTTAATACTCCTTCTCATCTAAAAAAAACATGATAGAGATGAAATTACCTATTTTCCCTACACTGTCATTAATAAATCTGTATAATACGAATATAATTTAGTATGAATATGTCTCTCCTATGTGAGTTGAAGTTCTCAAACACATGTGAGAAAAATCATGTGAATTTTATTATACAACTAATTTACCAGCAAATCTAACACGAATACCAAATCCCATTATTATTTTACACGGAGATAAGCCGCAATTTTGTTCCTTCTCTTCCCCAGTGACTGGAGAGAGTCTCTCCTCCTGCTGGTCCTCCTGGCACCCAGTCCCTGGTCCACCCTTCCTGTTCCTTCTGCTCCACAGCACACAGTACATGGAAAGGGAGTTTCACACTTTCCATGACATTCACAGCAATCTGCACACACATGGGCTGTGCCGTTCTGTGTGTTGGCTCCCCCAGCCCTAGTGCCCCCACTTCTGCTGCTGGGACAGGGTACAGGATGAGTCAGGGACACGCAGGGACACCCCAGACACGGGCTGTGATGTCCCAGTGGACTCACTGCTGGAGGAGGAGTGACCGCTAAGCTCCTCCAAAGAAGGCAGGTGGAGGTTTCACTGAGGAAGGAAGACATGCCCCAGGGATGGGGTGAGATTTGAGATGGATGAGATTCTAGGCAGGAGGTGAGGACACCCCATCTCCTCCTTCGGCTCTCAGGCTCCCCAGGGAAGAGATGTAGGACCTAGGTCACCGGCGTTGTGGGGAGCACCTTTGGTGAAAGGCATCACTCCAATCATCAGTGTCTCATCCCCACTCCAGCCCAGGAGACAGAGGAGGCCATGTCCTAGGAGTGTCCCCACCATGGCCTGGACGGTGCTTCTGCTCGGGCTCCTCACTTACAGCTCAGGTCAGGGTCCAGGACTCTGCATCCTTGGGGGCACCTACAAGCAGGGTCTCGTGGGACCTTGTCTCCCACAACAACCCCTGTCTCTCTCCTGTTGGTCTGAGGGGTGGATTCTCAGACTGTGGTCCAGGAGCCGTCACTGTCAGTGTCTCCAGGAGGGATGGTCACCCTCACCTGCGGCCTTAGCTGTGGGTCAGTCTCTCACAGTAACAGACCCAGCTGGTACCAGCAGACTCCAGGTCAGGCTCTCCACAGATTAATCTACCACACAAGCAGCCGCCCCTCTGGAGTCCCTGGTCGCTCCTCTGGATCCATCATGGGGAATAAAGCTGCCCTCACCATCACAGGGGCCCAGCCTCAGGATGAAAATAAGTATTACTCTGCTCTAAATGTGGGTATTGTGTTCAGGTAGTGATTTATATCTATGGGGAGGTGCTAACAAAGCCTCCTTATATGCTCAGAGGACTTAGCTCTTAGAGACAGGAGAGTTATGGATTAGGAAAAAAAAAAGATAATAAATATTAAAGCAGAGAAAAACAAAATGGAGAATACAAAAACAATAGAGAATCAAAACAAAACTGAGCAGGTTCTCTGAAAAGATTTTTTTTAAAAATTAGACAAATCTTTAGTCAAATTGACTAAGAAAAATATAGATGATTCACATGACTAAAATCATAAATTAAAGAGTAAACATTATGACCAATTAAACAGAAACAAAAAGGGTTACATGAGAGTGCTATGAACAACTGTACCCCAACAAATTGGGTTATGTAGATGAAATGGACAAAATTCCTAGGAACATACAACCTACCGAGACTAAATTATGAAGAAATAGAAAACATGAATAGACTTCAAACAGGTAGAGAGATTAAATCAGTAATCAAAAACTTCCTCGGAAATAAGAATCCAGAACAAATGGCTTCACTGGTGAATTCTACCAAAGATTTAAAAAAGAATTAACAAGTTCCTCCTTAATGCAGGAGGCAGTGCATTAGTCTCATAAAAAAATTTTAACAAAAATGCTTCAAAAACTCTTGCAAATAATTGAAGGAAAGGAAAAAACTAGGGCTTCCCTGGTGGTGCAGTGGTTAAGAATCTGCCTGCCAATGCAGGGGACACGGGTTCAAGCCCTGATCCGGGCAGATTCCACATGCCACAGAACAACTGGGCCTGCGCACCACAACTACTGAGCCTGAACTCTAGAGCCCATGAGTCACAACTGTTGAGCCCATGTGCCATAACTACTGAAGCCCTTGTGCCTAGAGCCCTTAAGGGCTCCACAACAAGAAAAGCCACCATAATGAGAAGCCTGTGCACCGCAACGAAGAGTAGCCCCCACTCACTGCAACTAGAGAAAGCATGTGCAGCAGCAATGAAAACCCAACACAGCCAATGAACAAATAAATAAATAAACTTATTTTTTTAAAAAAGGAAAAAACTACCTAACTCAATCTATGAAACCAGCATTATTCTGATACCAAAGTCAGACAAAGACCCTGCAAGAAAAGAAAACTACAGACCAATATACCTTAGGAAAACTGATGTGAAAATTCTCAACAAAATGCCAGCAAACTGAATTCAATCACATACTAAAAGGATTCTACACCATGAGCAAGTGAAATTTAGTCCTGGAATACAAGGATAGTTCAACACACAAAAATCAGTCAGTGCAATACACCATATTCACACAATACAGGAGGGAAAAAACCCATAATCATCTCAATTGATGCAAAAAATCACTTAACAAAATTCAACACATTTGCATGACATAACCATTCAACAAACTATGAATAGAATAAGCTTACCTAAACATAACAAAGGCTACTTATAAAAAACTTACAGCTAACATTAAGACAAGGATGCCAACTTAGAAATGAAGAAGTAAAATTATTTCTGTTTGCAGACAACCTAATCTTATATGTAGAAATCCTTAATAATTCCACCAAAAAAAAGTTAAAATAATGCAGCAAAGCTGCAATGTACAAAATTGAATTGACAGACAAAAAAAAATTTTGCCTTTCTGTACACAAACAATAAATATAACCAAGAAAGGAAATGAAGAAAATAATTCAATTTACAACAGCATCAAAAGAATAAATACTTAGGAATAAATTTAACCAAGTTGGTGAAAGGCTTTTTCATGGAAAACTACACCACATTGCTGAAAGAAATGAAAGACCACACAAAAATGGAAACACAACCAATATTCGTGGATTGGAAGACAATATTGTTAACCTGTCAATGCTACCCAAAGCAATATACAGATTAGCTGCAAATCCTATCAAAATCTCAACAATGCTTTTTGAAATAACTGAAATATGCATCATAAAATTCATATAAGATCTCAAGGGACCGCCCCCAAATAGCCAAAACAATCTTGTAAAAGAAGAACAAAGTTGGAGATCTCACACTTTCTGATTTCAAAATATATTCAAAGCTACAATGTCAGGGGACTTCCCTGGAGGTCCAGTGGTTAAGACTCCATGCTTCCACTGCAGGGTGCAGGGGCACTTAGTTCCTGGTCAGGGAACTAAGATTCTGCACACCGCACAGCATGGTCAAAAAAAAAAAAAGAAAGACGCTACAATAGTAGGCCTATAGGTAAATAGAATCAAATAAAGAGCCTAGAAATAAACCTTTATATACATGGCCAAATGATTTTCAATGGTGCTAAGACCATTCTATCAGAAAAGGACAGTGTTTTCAACTAATGGTACTGGGAAAACTGGATATCTCATACATACAAGAGAATGAAGTTAGACCCTTGCCTTACACTAGATACAAAAATAACTCAAAAATAGACCAAAGACTTAAGATCTAAGAGGTAAAACAATAAAAAATCTTAGGAAAAAAATAGAAAAAAGTGTCATGATATTGGATTTGGCAATGGTTTCTTGGGTATGGAACCAAAAGTACAGGTAATATAAAAAAAATTAAAAATAGGGGTTCCCTCATGGCACAGTGGTTAAAGAATCCATCTGTCAATGCAAGAGACATGGGTTCAAGTCCTGATCCAGGAGGATCCCACATGTTATGGGGCTACTAAGCCCGTGCGCCACAACTACTGAGCCTGAGCTCTAGAGCCTGCGAGCCACAATTATTGAGCCCACATGCCACAACTACTGAACCCTGCGCACCTAAAGCCCGTGCTCTGCAACAAGAGAAGCCACTGCAATGAGAAGCCTGCGCACCGCAATGAAGAGTAGCCCCCACTCGCCACAACCAGAGAAAGCCCGCGCGCAGCAATGAAGACCCAAAGCAGCCAATAAATAAGTAAATAAATTTATTTATTAAAAAAGTTAAAAATAGATAAATTGAACTTCATTAAAATAGAAAATGTATGTTCACCAAAGGACATTATCAACGGAGTGAAAGGCAGCTCACACAATGGAAAAATGTGTGTGTGTGTGTGAAGCTTATATCTGATAAGGGATTACTAATATCCAGGCTATATGAAGAACTTAACAACAAAAAAATAAAACACAGGCAAAGACTGAATAGACATTTCTCCATACAAATGGGCAATAAGCATGTGACACAATGCTGAACACCACAAATCATTCAGGGAATGCAAATCAAAACCACAGTGAGATAGCAGTTTATATTTAGAATGGTATTACCAAAAGAATAGAAAATAACAAGTGTTAGAAAGGATGTGCAGAAGATGGAACTCTTGTGCCTTGCCAGTGGGAATATAAAATGGCGTAGCCACTGTAGAAGTCAATTTGGTGGTTTCTCAAAAAATTAAACATATAATTATCCAGAAATTTCACTTCTGGGTAAGTGCCCGAAAGAATTGAAAGCAAAGTCTCCGAGAAATATTTGTACACCTATGTTAATAGCAGCATTATTTACAATAACTAAAGGGTGGAAGCAACCAAGTATCCATCAACAGATGGGTGTATAAACAAAATGTAGGATACACAAACAATGGAATATTATTCAACCCTAGAGAGGTAGGAAATTCTGACACCTCCTACAGTGTGGATGAACCTTGAAGACATTCTTCTACATGCAATAAGATGGTCACAAAAAGACAAATCTTGTATGATTCCCCTAAAAGAGGTACCTAAAGCAGTCAAATTCATAGACACACAAAGTAGAATGTTGTTTTCCAGGTGCTGGGGGAGGGGACAATGGGCAGGTGCTGTTTAGTGGCTACAGAGCTGCAGGTGGAAAGGTGAAGCTTCTGGAGATGAGTGGTAGTGATGGTTGTGCAACAAAGTGAATTTACTCAGTGCCACTGAACTGTGCACTTAGAAATGATTAAAAGGATAAAAGTTTTGTTTTACTTTTTTTTCTTTTAAAAAGAGTTTTATTGAGATATGATTGGCATACAACAAACTGCATATATTTAATGTGTACAATTTGATATTTTTATTTTTAGTCATCTATTTTATACATATTAATGTATATATTGCAATCCCAATTTCCCAATTCATCTCATCCCAAACCCCACCCCCCAGCCACTTTCTCCCTTTGGTGTCCATATGTTTGTTCTCTACATCTGTGTCTCTGTTTCTGCCTTGCAAACTGGTTGATCTGTACGCTTTTTCTAGATTCTGCATATATGCGTTAGTATGCGATATTTGTTTTTCTCTTTCTGACTTACTTCCCTCTGTATGACAGTCTCTAGGTCCATCCATGTCTCTACAAATGTCCCAGTTTCATTCCTTTTTATGGCTGAGTATTATTCCATTGTACATATGTACCACATCTTTATTAAAATGGTAAATTTTATGTTATGAATATTTTACCACAATAAAAAAGAGGAAGGTTTCTATTGTGTGCTGTTTCTCTACTTTCAAGAGCAGTGAAAGGATACAGGATTAGGCAGGCGTGCCTGAGTTTCCAGGGTATGCTTCCTTTTATGCTGGCCTTGCGGCACCCTAACAGGCCAAGACACTTGGAGTTGCCTCATTACAGGTGACTCAGAATGATGTCATCAATGTGATAAACTGATGTGAGTTGGGATCCTGCAGCGTCTGAGGGTACCCAAGAGCACCCTCAATTCTGATACCAATTGCAAGTTCAGTTTTGATAATTCCCTAGTGGGACTCACATAACTCACCCAAAGCTGTTATATTCATAAATACAGTTTATTACATCAAAAGGGTACAGATTAAAATCCATCAAAGGAAGAGGCACTTGGGCAGGGTCCAGGAGAACTCCAAGTTCAAGCTTCCAGTTACCTTCTCCCAGTGGAGTCAGAGACAGTGCTGGCTTCTCCCGGGGAAGGGTTGCTCAAGTATACTTGGTAGACTCTAGTCTCCACTGAACTGGCAAAAAACCTACAACCCTCAGTTTTTGGTCATTTTTTAAAATTCTCTAAAGTAAATTATTAAAATAATTCTGATTAAGCCAGCTGTTTATTCAATGTGAGATTCTAAATTAATAACTCCAATACAGTGAGTTGTTCATGAAACAACTTGTTTAGTCATTCAAAACACTCAGATGAGAAATTAAGATCGTATAACACTAAAATTAAATTACAGACACTGGGGTGGGATTTCAACAACAACTAGAAAAAGAAGTATTTACAAATAGGACCGAGCTAAGAAGAGACAAGCAATGAATGTGGATTGGCCTGGGAAATACAGTTGCAATGTCAAAAAGATAAATCAACAGTTACTAGTACTCATTAAAGGAGACCACAAGCCCTCAGCATAGGGGGACCGCTGGGGAGCACTGTGAGTCTTCTCAGAGGACTCGAGGAGACCCCAGGGGTTCAGATTTAAAGGCACCCTGAGCGGTTTGTTCACTGGCCCCAGGGAATATCTTAGAGCAGCTGTTTCCTCCCACAGGGTAAATGCACAGCACACAGCCATCCCGGCCGAGCCCTGATGGTGCAGCTGCTCTCAGGGCTGGGGACCTGGGAGGGGCTCGTGGAGGGCTCAGGTGTGCCTAATGCACCACTCAAACACACCCCCTTCGTGCAGGAAGCTCAGTAGGGGATACGGAGCCCTCAGAGTCCAGCGCCCGCTCTGGAGCAGGGGTCCTTCCAACATCTGCACCATGGCCTGGACTCCTCTCCACCTCCTTCTCCTCACTCACTGCCCAGGTCCACACAGGTGCAGAGACCAGCCTTTGGAGGGATCCCTCTGCCTTTGTTCCTCTCTCTTAACACGTGTCTGTTTTTGTTTTTGGTTTCAGGGTCCAGTTCCCAGGCTGTGGTGACTCCGGAGTCCTCACTGACCATGTCCCCAGGAGGGACAGTCACTCTCACCTGTGGCTCCACCACTGGAGTGGTGACCAGCAGTCAGTAACCATCCTGGTTCCAGCAGAAACCTGGCCAAGCTCCCAGGACACTGATTTATAATACAAACAGTAAACCCTAAAAAGAGAAGAGCCATGGAGGGGAAATCTGAACTTTGTGTATAATTTCTGCCTACGTCTCCGACTCATATCTGAACCAGCGGTGTGGTAGGCAGTTCCCAAGAAGCCTAAAGAAGAACACAAGGACTGACTGGATCTGAACTACCTACCATCCAACAGGCAGGGTTTCCAATGTGAACCCAACAAAATTACTGCCTGCTTTAAAAAAATCAAAATCACTAGGAGAAATATAATGGAACCCCAGATCAATATGATGTAATATTCATAAAGTTCCAAATACAATCTCAAATTATTCAGCAGCAAGGAAATGTGAAAATGTGCCTATTTCCTATGAGACAAGATACTCAAGAGACAAATCTTGAGATGACCCAGATGTTGGAATTAGCAAACAAAAATTGTAAAGAAGGTATTATAATTACATCAAATGAAATAACATTCCTTAATTATGAGGACTTCTGTGCACTGTAGAATTTCCCTATATTCTCTTCTTTGCTTCTACCTAGCTATGATCGGCCGCCTCCAGCAGCTCTGACACGCTGCTCCGTCTTCTCCAGATACTCTGTCGTTCCTTCCTCCCCTGGCTGCAGGAGCCCTGAGACTCTGCCCACTTGTGACTCACTTTCCAGACCTGGGGCTCCTAGAGCAATGGTCATTTTGAGGGTGGTGGGAGGGGCAGGATTCCTGACCCTGGGGGTCAGCAGTGAATGAGCTGGCAGGCAGTGCCAGGTTGAGCCCAGTCTCTCTGGACCACCTGGACTCCTCTGTTGCACATGCAGAAGCTCAAAGAGCCTCATGGGTATGGCGGGCTCAGCCCCAACTCTGGTGGTTGCTCCCATTCCGTGGGGAACAAAAGATCCACCACACCCTTCCTCGTGGAGAGGAGAGGGGTCCATCCACATGTACAGAATTTGCAAGGGGCTCCCATTTTCTGATACTTATTCTTTTGTGGATCCTGCCTGTCCCAAGCACCCTTCTACACGGAAGGACACGAGCTCTGCCTGTACTCTTCCTCCAGGAACCCGGTGTATGGGCTTGAAAATGTGTCACCCAGTTCTCTCCTTCAGAGCCAAGACTCTCTTCCCTCCAACTTCCAGGAGTGCTGGCCACTGATAGCTAACAGCCGAGTCTCTCTCTCTGGTAATTCCCTGGCATTAAATGAGCTGAACTGCACGAAATTACATCCCCCACCCAGGGGCGGCCACGTCAAATGGATGCTTGTTTCCGGAGCACGAAGGCCCAGCTACCTGCCACAATTTGCAGTAAGTCTGAAGGACCCTCCTAGCTACATAAATCCGCATGGTGCCAGCTGAGGCCTCTATTGCCATTCCACTGCAGATCAGTGTCTTCCTCTGTGCCATCCTCTTCCCTCACTCCTTTATAGGTCATTTCCAATAAAACCCTTGCAGGAAAATCTCCAGGTCACAGAATTTTTTCCTGAGGAGCCCACCATGGAAGAGTTACTTCTTACATCGCCATTGATTTGGCAAATGCCTACTTTTCCATTTCTATCAAGAAAAAAGTTGGAAGGCAATTCATACGCATGGGATGGACTGACAATATAACAATGATGTTTGTCCCGGAGCTGCATTACCTCTTCTACTCTAAGTATCCCAAGGGACCTGGGCCATCTGGACATTCCACAGACCATCAGGTCAATCCGTTCTATTGAAGACATCGTATATGACGTGGCAAATACAGTAGAAACCTGGGTATAATAAGTGTTCTAAACAAACTCCGTACATCTTAGAGGTCCATCTCATCAATGAGGTTCCTAGGGGAACATCAGTCTGTGGCGTGGCAGGACATGCCCTCCAGGGTAAGACCAATTACTGCATCTCTCTGCTGCCACCCTTAAGAGAGAAGTACACACTTAGTTGGCCTCTTCAGCTTCTGGAAGCCTGTAACCCACTGCTGGGAGCACTGCTCCATCAGTTTACCAGGCTAGACAGAGGCACCTAGGTGTAAGGTGGCCCAGAGCAGACAGGTGCTCTGAAGCTATGAGGCACACGGCCCTGCCACTCGAGTCCTACGACCCGGCGCCCCGCGGCCCCCATGCCCCTGCGCACACACGAAGTATCTGACAAGCCCTAAGTGAAAAATCATAATGTAGCCTTCTAGTTTTCTGAATCAGCAGAGAATCAAACGCCATTCAGAAATCAATCCTGTCAACTATACCTCAATTTAAAAAAATTTTTTTTAATTAAAAAATAATTTAAAAAAGAAATTGAAAATTCTGGTGAAAGAAAGGTCAGTTCTGAAATGCCACCAGGCCCTGGTAGAGACCAAGCATCTGACCAGGGGACCGTCAGCTGCCTATGCACCCATGCCCCTGAGTGGGTTCCTGAGGCGCTGAGACAGCAGGAGAACCCAGGACCTCGGCTCCTCGACTCCACAAGCAAGTCTCATGTGAGTGAATTGGAGCAAAGAGGAAAGAGAGCCGCTGGTTCATCCAGGCTTCCCCTTCCTAAGACTCCTGCGTCCAGTTCCTGCGCGGGGCGCCCCAGGCACTGAACGAGGGCGTCCGTCAGCGATGTTCTCAGCACGGCCACTAGAGGGGCTGTGAGCCAGGGTCCGGGAAAGCAGCCGGCTGGGAACCGGTCCTCCAAGCTCCCAGGGACTCCCGGTCGGGGGTGGGGAAGGGCTCAGCAGCGGTGCGCTGGCCGCCTCGCCACGGCTCCCAGGAAGAAAGCGCATCTGCAGGAAAGCCCCGCCGTGCAGGCTGGTGGGAGTTCTCACAGGAGCCGCGGGGGCTGACTCTGCTGAGGGCGCTGAGGCAGCGCGGCCCCGGGAGTCTGCACCGTGGCCTGGGCACCTCTCCTGGCTCACTGCACAGGTCGGGGGGACATTGGGCTTGGAGGAGGCGGGGAGGGGGTGCACCTTCATACCCCTATGCCCTCTCCTGACTTTTGGTCTCTCACCTGTTTTCAGGGGCCACTTCCCAGGCGGTGACTCAAAACGTCCCTGTCCACAATTCCTGGAAGGACGGTCACACTCACTTGTGGCTGCAGGTCTGGGGCCGTCGCCACCAGTAACTATGCCCGCTGGGTCCAACAGAAGCTGTACCGGGCCCCCCGGGGTCTAATAGTGCCAGCACCCGGGTTACGGGGGTCCCTGCCCGATTCTGCAGCTCCCTGCTTGGAGACAGGGCCGCCCTCACCATCTCGGGGGCCCAGCCTGAGGATGACGGCGAGTATTATTGTGTCCTGTGGTTCAGCAACCATTTCCACGGTGACGGATGCAGGTGGGGAAGGAGAGCATAAACCCCCGGGCTCAGCCGTACGCTCTGCTGAGTGCAAAGCTCAACACAGGAAACGTGTCTGGTGTGTGACAGGAAATGTGTCTGGCGTGTGTGAATCTGCGGGGGGCATCCACTGAGATGGTGGCAGTGACCCCCACTTCCTGGTATTCTTGCCCTGGGTGATCCCCGCCCTTAAGTGGGGGCTGTACCAAGTGATGGGGCAGTGAGTTTGAGGAAAAAGACAAAAAGTACGGTTAATGAGATGGCAGTAACACATAGAGAGCTTTGTTTGGAACACTTAGAGAGGTGAACCTTTCAGGAACAGTAAATCTTCCAGAAACAGTGGTGCAGGGCCCAAACCAGAAGACGGCCTGGGGGGGGGGGGGGGGGGGAGTCGAGGGAGGGAGGGAATACGGGGATATGTGTATAAAAACAGATGATTGAACTTGGTGTACCCCACCCCCCAAAAAATAATAAATAAATAAAATTAAAAAAAAAAAGAAGAAGACGGCCAAGAACTCTCAGGCAGGAAGGGGATCAGAGAGGGGCTTACAAGCCTAGCACAAGTTATTCAGCAGCACAGCCAGGAGCCTCCAGGCCAGACAGCTACCAAGGGCAGAGCAGTCTGGGATCCTTTATAGCCCAAGGACTGCTCTCATTGATGACAAGCAAAAGTTAGGTGCAATTCCATGGGGTATGCAAAGCAGCCAAACTCTAAATGGCTAAACATATGCTTATTTGGTTTATATTTAAAGCAAACAGACATGCGAAATTTTTATTTCGGTGCACGCAGGCTTAAGCTCATGGCCGCAGACTTCTGTGAAGAAGTAAACAACACAGGGACCAGTATAGGGAGGCCATCTTTAAGACCTTTATGTAACAACTGGAGTCCAGCAAGTAGAACACGGAAATGATTGGAGGTCAGCTCTGATACTAGGTTACAAAAAGACATGCCTGTCTTGGTTGCCCTCTCTTGCTTTCTCTTGGATTGCTGCCCCTGGGGGAGCCTAATACAACCCCACCGAGAGGCCCACGTGGTGAGGAACCAAGGCTGCTCCAACCAAGCCTTCAGGTCTGTGGCCCGTTACGGACAGCTCACCTGCAACTAAATACTAAGCACTGTAGCAAGCTCTCAATCCTTTTTGGTTCCACTCCCAGTGCCCACTCCCCAGCATCCTCACTCCATCAGTATCATTTATTATTTTAAGTCCAGGTTGATACAAATTTTTTTTATTCTTCCTTTCTTCCCTCCTTTCCTTCTTTCTTTCCTCTCTCTCCCCCTTTCTTTCTTCCTTCCTTCCTTTTTACTATTTTTCCATGCTTCTTTACATAATAAATCTATAGGTTAATTCCTTATCCATAATCCCCACATCTCTTGTACTTCTTCACTTATTGATCTAGTTCAACAAGTATTGATTCAATTCCCACTGTGAGTTAGGCCTCGTTCTAGGTGCTGAGGACACAGAAAAATGACCTCACAGAGAATTCACGGTAAGTGGGAGAAACAGACTGGAAAGATAAATTATGTGGTGTGTGAGAAGGTGAGAAGTGCTGTGGATGAAAATAAAGCAGAAAGCAGGAATAAGGACTGGCATGGGGATACAGTTTTAAATTATCTGGTCTGTTGGCCACACGAAGATGATGTTTGTGCAAATATTTGAGAAGGTGAGGGAGAAAGGTATGCAGGGCACTGAGGACAACTGTAACTTGTTTGGTGCAAAAAATTCTCTTAGTTTATTATCAGGTTGGCCAAAAAGTTCGTTCAGTTTTTTTCCGTAAGATGGCTCTAGTAGCAAGCACTTTGTTGTCTTTAACTTCATTGAAAACAACTTTGTTAGATTTTATGTGACAGCTGTCATATCAGTGTGCATTTAAAAAAAAGACTGGGGCTTCCTAGGTGGCGCAGTGGTTAAGAATCCGCCTGCCAATGCAGAGGTCATGGGTTCAATCCCAGCTCCAGGAAGATCCCACATGCCGCGGAGCAACTAAGCCCGTGTGCCAAAAAAAAAAAAAAAAAAGACTTATCAGGGACTTCCCTGGTGGCACAGTGGTTAAGAATCCGCCTGCCAATGCAGGGGACATGGGTTCGATCCCTGGTCTGGGAATATCCCACATGCCGCGAAGCAGCTAAGCCCGTGCGCCACAACTACTGAGCCTGCACTCTAGAGTCTGTGAGCCACAACTATTTAGCCTGTGTGCCACACCTACTGAAGCCTGCGCGCCTAGAGCCCGTGCTCCGCAACAAGAGAAGCCGTCGCACGGAGAAGCCCGCGCACTGCAATGAAGAGTAGCCCCCACTTGCCACAACTAGAGAAAGCCCGTGTGCAGCGACAGAGACCCAACACAGCCATAAATAAATAAATAAATAAATATTAAAAAGAGACGTCAGAATTGGTGAATTTTTGTGTAGCCATTTTAATAATGAAGATGGAAGGAAAAAAAGCAACATTTTTGGCATATTATGCTTTATTATTTCAAGAAAGGTAGAAACATAACTGAAACACACAAAAAGATTTGTGCAGTGTATGGAGAAGGTGCTGTGACTGATTGAATGTGTCAAGTGGTTTGTGAAGTTTTGTGCTGGAGATTTCTTGCTGGACGATGCTCCATGGTCGGGTAGACCAACTGAAGTTGATAGCGATGAAATCGAGACATTAATTGAGAAGAATAAAGGTTATACCACATGGGAGACAGCCGACATACTCAAAATATCCAAATCAAGCACTGAAAATCATTTGCACCAGCTTGGTTATGTGAATCGCTTTGATGTTTGGGTTCCACATAAGCTAAGCGAAAAAAAACCTCCTTGATCGTATTTCCACAAGCAATTCTCTCCTTAAACGTAATGAAAACATTCTGTTTTTAAAAGAAATTTTGACGGGCGATGAAAAGTGGATACTGTACAACAACGTGGAATGGAAGAGATTGTGGGGCAAGAGAAATGAACCACCACCAACCACACCAAAGGCTGGTTTTCATCCAAAGAAGGTGATGTGTATATGGTGGGACTGGAAGGGAGTCCTCTATCATGAGCTCCTTCTGCAAAATCAAACGATTAATTCCAACAAGTACTGCTCCCAATTAGACCAACTGAAAGCAGCACTTGATGAAAAGCATCCGGAATTAGTCAACAGAAAACGCATCACCTTCCATCAGGATAATGCAAGACCGCATGTTTCTTTGATGATCAGGCAAAAACTGTTACAGCTTGGCTGGGAAGTTCTGATTCATCTGCTGTATTCACCAGACGTTGCACCTTCAGATTTCCACTTATTTCGGTCTTTACACAATTCCCTTAACGGAAAAAATGTCAGTTCCCTGGAAGACTGTAAAAGGCACCTGGAACAGTTCTTTGCTCAAAAAATATAAAAAGTTTTGGGAAAATCAAACTATGAATTTGCCTGAAAAATGGCAGAAGGTAGTGGAACAAACCAGTGACTATGTTGTTCAATGAAGTTCTCGGTGAAAACGAAAAATGTATCTTTTAATTCTACTTAAAAACCAAAGGCACTTTTTTGGCCAACCCAATACCATTATTCTTTATATCTTTGATAACAGTACATTAAATCTTGATGTTCTGTCTCATTGGTTCTAATTCCTGTTGCTAAAACGTTGATGCCGTCTTACAGTGAGTGCTTCTCTACAGCTGCCTGTTCACTCTGTGACCATCCCACTGGGGTATCAGCTATTCAGGCTAGAAAGCCACAAGGAGGGGGCACTAAACCCTGAGGCTTAGCCTGTGTTGCTCCTGCTGAATTTAAGTAGGGAGGCATGATCTGCCCAGGCTTTACGGTTGCGATTGCGGTAGAGTCCATGCTCTCCTGTTGCTGTGCCCCTGCTAGGTGACTACAGGCCCCATCCCTTTATCTTCTCCTGAGATTGATGTTATCATTTTTGTCCTGTACATGAAGGGCCTAGAGGGGGTTGAGGAGTGAAGAAACACTCCCCTGAGGTCTGCTGCGCTGTTGATTCCTAGCAATAGTTAGGCTGCAGCGTGCAGTTTGGCCTGAGCTAGGTTTGTTTTGTTTCGTTTTTCGGTCTCTCAGTGGAGATAGCACAGGCAGCAATCCAGCCAGGGTAGCAAGGGAGAGAGAGAAGAGCCAAACCCATATGCTCTTTTGCCAACGCTGGCCTCGCGAAGAAGCCTGGTCCTCTAGCCCTATGTCCCAACATGCTGCTTTCCACACATAAACAAGGTCTCTGCTGCGCCGCTTCCCCACCTGGCCCCCTTCCCGTTCCTTAAACATTGTTTGCGCGGGTCGGTTGCTTGGCCCTTTCCTTGGAGGATCACCCATGGATGAGCTGGGGGTGTGGTTTGCTGCCCTAACCCCGGCTCTCCCATTCGCCCCTCCAGCTCTCCAGGAGGGCTTCCCTTTCCATCCCCTCCTGAGGTGCTCTGCTTAATGTCAGGAAGGATCTTCCAACTGACAACTTCATACGTGCATACTGTACTTTTCATATAACTTTCCCCTCCCCATCAGTTTAAAGTACTGACATCTTCCTTCTTGAACATATCGTTTCCTTAAGTCCCATGAGAGGCTTCGCCCGTTTCTCTCTGAATTATCGGCTCTGTTTTCTTTTGCCTTTCCTCCTATCCAGGGCCCTCCAATCCTATGTCATCTAGAATGTTTTCCTAAACTACAAGTACGCTCCTGTCCCTTTCCCCTTTAGCAGTCACACACACACCAGCTAAAACATCAAGTCCAAACTCCTAACTGACATTCTCAGCCCTGTTTCAGCCTCAGTGACCCAAATTCTCATCCCCAGCCTGTGGCCCAGTCAAGTCACTTGTAGTTATCAGACGACACTTTGTCTATCTCCATTCTAGTCTTTCCCAAAGATCAAATTTCAGATATTCCCTCCTCTGGAAAGTTTTCCTCAACCTCTCCAGGCAGGTTTACCCCTTGCTTATTCATGTGTTATGATAACATATTTTCTGACCTATATATTTTTTTTCCCAGTCTCTTTTCTCAAACAAACTGTAAATTCTAAGAGGGTAGAATGTTTTCAATTCAGCTTGTGTTTGATAATAATTTTATAAGGTTGAATGAATGGATGAATGTTTAAATCCTTTAGTTTCCAAAGGCTCCATCAAGTCAGCATCTTCATGCCCGGAATCACACTGAAGAACATGTTAGTGGACAATGGAGAAAAAGATGATCCTTGTTACCAAGTGGCAAGGAACTTAGCTGAATTGTGCTTGTGTTCTAGTGCTTTGTGGGAGATAAAACTTGCAAGTGATGAAATTGGATATTTAGCTGAAGAGATTTCCAAGCAAAGTACTGAAGGAGTGGCTTGGATCCTCCTGGCCACTTAAAGTAAAATGAGGGAAAAGAGAAATAATGTTTTGGCCAGGGGGTGGGCACACCATGTGAAATGTGGGATCTTAGTTCCCTGACCAGGGATCAAACCTGCACCCCCTGTAGTGGAAGCACAGTCTTAAACGCTGGACTGCCAGGGAAGTCCTGAAAAAGAGAAATAATTGAACAAAGAATTGGTACGCAAAAAGGAACCAGAACCTAAAGATTTGGAGAATTCTCAGTCTATCTATGTT
Source organism: Hippopotamus amphibius kiboko (assembly GCF_030028045.1). NCBI lineage: Eukaryota > Metazoa > Chordata > Mammalia > Artiodactyla > Hippopotamidae > Hippopotamus > Hippopotamus amphibius. Next base: position 2,892,406 of record NC_080193.1, on the reverse strand, counting down.
GCAAAAAATGAGAAAGCATTCTCCAGAGAGCACTAAAGGTGTGGCCAAGCAAACATCTGATAAAGTTGGTTATCACTGACTTAATCGGCCACCCCAGCAGGAACACTAAAGGCTATGGAGATGGGACAGAATGAAGGTGCAGAAAACTTGTAATATAAATCAGTTATCTTAAAGAGAGAAAAAAACCTAGAAATTATCTAGAGGGCTAAAAAAGAATCTGAGAACAGTTGTTATACTTTTTGATGTTTGAACAATGTGACTATATTATGTATTTCAAGTTTTAAAAATAATATATACTTCTAAAATAAAAATCTCACCTCAGATTGACCAGTGTCAGCCACAATGGCAAACTGGAGAGTGGGATAGTAACCCCATGACTATTAACTCGTTTTTATCTGTATTCCTTATAGAATATTTATGTATTCATAAATATTTCTATGTTCCATTCTCCCTGTGGTAGCCTCAAGATGGCCTGCAAGGATTCCCTACCCTCTGGCATTCCTGCCCAGATATGGTCAACTTCAGCGTATTATATCAAGGTTGGTCCGCAGTAAACAACATAAGTGATGGTATTTCACCCCTAAGGCAAGATCACAGCTTCTCCCATGCGCTCTCTTGGGTTACTCACTCTGCTACAGCCGACATGTCATGAGGACCATGTGACAAGGAACTGAGGCCTTCTGCCAACAGCCATGTAAATTTAGAAGCTGATTGTCTTATTCTATTCAAGCTACTATCACAAAAACCACAGACTTGGTAGCCTGTAAACAACAGAAATTTATTGCTCTGGAGGTTGGTTGGAAGTAAAAGATCAGGGTGCCAGCATGGTCAGGTGAGGGACTTCTTCCAGGTCACAGGCTTCTTGTTGAATCCTTACACTGTGGAAGGTGCTAGGGAACTCTGTAGGAACTCTTTTATAAGAACATTAATCCCCCTATGAAGGCTCCCCCTTCACGACCTAATCACCTCTCAAAGGCCCCACCCACTCAGTATTATCACTTTGGGGAGATAGGATTTCAATATGAATCTGAGGGGACAAAACACTCAAACCACAGCACTGATCCTCAGCCTCAGTCAAGCCTTCAGATGGCTGGAGCTCTGTCTTAACATCTTAATTGTGACCTTATAAAAGAAGCTAAGCTAATTCCAATTCCTGTAAGATAATAAATGTTTGTTGGTTTAAACTGGTAAGTTTGGGGTAATATTTTATATAGCAATAGGTAACTTATACTTACAAGGGGTGCGCTGCTGTAAGAAATACCTAAAATATAAGAGTGGCTTTGAAACTGGGCAGTGGACAGAAGCTGGGAGGACTTTGAGGGGAGTGTTAGTGCAAAAAACTATACCAAAACAAAACAAAAAACCCTGGCAAGTTTTGTTACTAGGAATTACTCTCGAATATTGAATGAATACTCTCAAATGAATATTTTCATACCTTTACCTTTTATACTATATTCATTTTGGGGGAACAGATTTCTAGAATTAAAACATTTTACGTTTTTTACCATACAAACAGAAAATATCTTTTTAAAAAATAACCCATGTAGTAATCTGAAAAGGATGTGTAAACAGACATGTCAGTGTATATACACACATACCCTCAGAGCTCCAAGGAAAACTTAATTCTCAGTAAACTATAAATTAAGACTAAAATATCCCACCTGCAAATTCTGAAATCTTTGGAATTAACTTACCAAAAAAACAGAGAATGAAAACTTTAATAAAAAAAAGAAAATATATGCATCCAAATATTTGGGATTCAGACAAAACTGTTATTTAAATTTAAATAACAGTAGGTAAATTCTTAAATCCTTTATTAAAGAAAAAATATTCAGTATCTTGTAATAACCTATAATGGAAAAAAACTAAAAAATATATATATTCATAACTGAATCACTTTGATGTACACCTGAAACTAACACATTGTAAATGAACTATATTTCCATAAAAAAATTAAAAAAAAAAAAGCTTTTAAAATACAAGGTTATAGAAAAAGAACAATCTTAAAGAAAGTAGAAGGTATATAATGAATTGAGACAAAAATATATAACAAAAATAAAACCTCTTGAGATAATAAAGCTAGGGTTGCTTCTTGGGAAAAAAAGTAAATCAGAAACATTCATAAAACTGTGGCAAATCTAATAATGGGAAGAGGAATTTAACTCCAATACTAGAAATGAGAAGTGGAATGAGATTCTGAGAGGATAATATTCAACTCCAAGTGGAATTATTTTTGTTTCAGGAAAGGAAGGCTTCTGATAGAAAAGTTGTGAATCCAGCCAAGCAAAACTTTGGGTTAGTGAAAGAAAGGGAAGGAAAGAAAGGGAAGGAAGTGAAGGCAGGGAAGGGAGAGAAAGAAAAGGGAGGGAGGGAGGGAGGGAAGGAAGGAAGGAAGGAGGGAGGGAGGAAGGCAGGTTGACTGTCTCAACAGATATTGTAATCTATCCAATAAACAAATCTCTTCAAATTCTAAAGATAGAAACAGAAATTCATTAAGCCATGTACTCTTTACCTATGATGGTAAAGCATTTCTAATTAAAACCAAGAACATGAAAGCCCATTTACACATCACTGTTTAGAAGTCCTGGCCAATGCAATAAGATTATAAATAAAACTAAAAATATGCCATGTTATTGGTGAAAAGACAACACAGTAAAAACACCTTTTCAAAAAAACCATTTTATTTCTATAATTGCTAATTTTTTACTTACAATTTTTGGCAACATTAATAAAATAAATTTCATCTGAAAGAACAAGCAAAATAGACAAGGAAATTCACAATGGGCAATAACAAAATAGTAATCTTGACAGATATTCAATATATTTGTAAACAAAACAAAGTGACATTGCCTTAAAAAAATAGAGGTATCAATAGAAAAACAGAGAAAGCTCCTGAAAGAACTCCACTCACTATTAATTGTCTTTTATTTGCAGGCACAGAAACTGACTCAAGCTAACTCAATTCTACTAGAGAAGCAAAGCCCTTGATGATTATCTCTTCCCAGCTTTTTGTGAAAACCTAGGAAATTTAGACTGAAAGGGAAGACTAGTGCGAGTGCGAGTGCGGAGACTTAAAGTGCCTTTAAGGAAGAGGAGGAAAAAGGGGGGCTGGGGAGGTGGGATGGAGATTTCACTGTGTGATTTTAACAACACTGGTGAAGCTCAATATACCAAAGGAAGTGTCAAACAATTGAGCGAGGTAGCAAGCCATGCATGCCTAGGGGAAGAGCATTCCAAGGAGCACAGCAGTTACAAAGTCTTTGGATTGGGAAGAAATGGAATTTGCTTGAGGAAAAGCACGGCCAGTGTGTCAAAAGTAGTGCACCAGTGGGGAAAGTGGCAGGCTAGCATGACAGGATGCAAGAGAGGAGGTAGTCAGGGGCCACATCACTGGAATTTTGTTGGCAATAAATAACAACTTGTACTCCTTAGGAGCATACTTTAGAGCAAACAACAGTAACAGTGCTGATAATACTAAGCAACCACAAAAATACAGAACTAAAACATTTCATATTTTTACCATAAAACAGAATAAGGGAGGTAAGTATGCAAAAGTCTGCACATCTATTTATACATAGAAGTTTCCACCTGAGACCGGAACACACACACACACACACACACACACACACACACACACACACACACACTCTCTCTCTCTCTCTCTCTCTCTCTCTCTCTCTCTCTCTCTCTTTCTCTCTCCCCCTCCACCTAAAGAAAGGGGTTCAAGATGAAATTTTAGCAAAGTGCTTTGGCCCAAGCAAACTAACTGGAAAGGCCTAGTAAAATTTTCAAAGTGCAAATCAATCAAGCATTGAGCAAATAAATACAACAGAACCTACACTCAGGAAATTATCTAAAATATGGACAACACACTCACACCAACTTTCGTTAACTGTAGTCCTTCCTCCTCAGTTCTAAGAGGGATGCTAACCCCTTGATGATTATACCTTTCCAGCATTTTGAAAGCTTAGAGAACTAGACTGAGGAGGGAAAAAAGGAGTGGGGAGAGATAAAGTACCTTTAAAAAGGAGGAGAAAGCAAGAGTAAAGGGAGAGATTTCTCCTGGCATAGGTCTACAGCCAGGATCCCAGATTCCTGGAGTGGTACACAGAGGCTGCTAGGCACCTGGGCTGGTGGTGGGTCAAGAACAGATGGCACTGAAACGTGCCTAGGGAGACACAGCTCCAGGAACCCACAGAGGCAGCCAGGGCTGCTGATGTTCAGGAACCAGTACTTGGAAGGTAGCCCACAGTTCTGTGAAAGAGCCCTTGGAGATGGCAAGTATAATCACAGATCAGATAGCTGGCTAGATCAGACGAAGGATAACATAACTCAATGACCTGATAATTATTGAAATAAGACATTTCTTGCACATTGGAGTGTGTCAAGACAGACCCAAACTCAATATTAGTTTGATACAATGGGAAATTACACACACAAAGAATTAACTAACTGTAATACATTCATGTCCAAGGCAAGACACAAAATTGCAAACTTCACAGGTTCAATTAGGGTAAGATATATGTAATCGCAAAAATATAATGAAAAGTCCTGTAATGGGTTTAATCACCCTGAACTACTTTTATCCACTATACGTACTGTTCTTGGACAACCCCATTACATCTTAAGGGTAAGAGAACTAAATTTAGCCCAATTCATAAACTGGACAGATTCTGTGTGTTTGGCCCTTTTCAGTTAAAACCATGGATCCAGTACAGATCAAACTATGGATGTCAAGGCTTTTTTTCCTTGGGAAACTTAACTTGCTTTACTGTTGTGACTGAGAGGGATATGGCTAGTTCATTCTGACTAAAGGCCACCCAGATGGGAGAGGGGAAGGAACAAATCAAATTCCCCTTCTGATCACTCAAAACGAGGTCCACTGGCACCAAGGCCCACTCTATTAATTATCTCTGCTTCTCCATCTGAAGCCAATGACACACAGTGCCTGCTTGATGCCTGCACCAAACAAAGGCCTTTTATTTTAATGGTTTGGCTTCCTTGGATGTCCTTGGGCTAGGGAAAGACACTCTAAGACAGTGTTCCTTCTGCCTTGGCTCCAAGCCTGGAATGAATGTGTGCCCCTTCCTCAACTGGGACAAGAAGCCACTGCTCTCCATTGACTGATTCTCTGTCTGTGGTCCCCATTCACAACACAGCTTCTCCATCAACTTCTCCATACCCAGGCTTTCAGAGACAGGTTATTTTAGATGAGCACAACAGAGGCACTTCTGAGAGTTAAGCAGCAAACGGGACCACGTGGTAACAAAGCCATTCCAGTCTGCCAGTCTGGCTATAGTTAATATCGAAATCTTTAAGGCATGGAAAAAGTTGAAAATAAATTAAGTCGTTAAAAGATTCTACAGATTATATGGATAGCAGAGCTTTCAAACTTACAAATAACATGAAATACCAAAATAATAAATAGGTTTTCACTTTTCTCTCCTCCCTCCCCAACACTCTCTCACACACACACACCCCTTTTATGTGTTAAGCCAGATAGTTATATGAAATCAGGTATATGTTTAAAAAATCTCAAAATTCAGATCAAATAATATTGTACTTCGTTAATTTTCTAAAAAAAAACCCTAATAAATGATCCACTGGTTTCACTATATTTGATGCTATTGAATAATGTTATGGTTTGGATTTTCTGTTTTTAATGGCGTTTTTAACTTTGAAATACTTGCTTCAGATTTACTGAAAGCAGAATTAATGGGGTTTTTTTGAAATTCTACTTTTAGACTTCAGGGGTGATGGTTCAGAATCAGATGTGTTCACAGTAATGGATGCTACTTCCACTGATCCTGGTTGAAGAGGTCCCAGTGACACTTGAATAACAACTTTTGTTTCAGGAGGCAATCCTTCTAGTTGCTTAGGCTTCTTAAACATTTGATGACACTGGGTCTTGTGCTCCATTTTCTCCTTGAAAGTTAAAAACTGTAGCCGGCATTTAGAACACTGGTGAACACTCTTTTCCCAGTGTCCTCTATAATGACACATGTATGGTGTTGCAGTTTTGAAAATTTTGAGACAAAATGGGCAAAGCAAATTCTTAGTGTTTTCATGGTATGTTCTGAAATGTGCTTCCACATCAGCAAAGGCTGACGATCTGTAATTGCAAACCTGGCACACATAGGGCATTTCGCCAGGCTTATGATTGTCCTTCATGTGCTGTAAGAGAACCTGATCTGTTTCAAAGGACAACTCACAGATTTTACAGACTGCGGAGGTCTCCTGGGAAGTGTGGACACTTTCAACGTGACACTGCAGCTGGAAGGGGGTGGGGAACTGGCGGTGGCAGTGCTGGCAGGTGGTGTGGTTTTTCCAGCTGTCACTCCTCTGCTTCTCAAGCTCCAGATGGTGCTTCATATGATTCATAAACCTGACATTCTTTAAAACTTTCAAGCAGCGGAAGCATTTGAAGGTTGTATGAGTCTTCTGCTCTGGCTGCCCGTCTCCCGTATGCTGTCCATAGTAAAAGTCACGAAGTAACACGACCGGATTTCCTTTTGTGGGACCAACAGTCTTGTTTTGACTTGCTAGACTTGAAAAGTCTGTTTTTGCCAGTCCGTTTTCCCCAAAAGGACTTATAGGCTTGCAATGAATACTGTCCTTTGGAAAAGCTGTTGGACAAGGTTCTCCATTCTGAACACGGCTTAATGAGGTATGAACACTGTGTGAGGGTGTGCTCTGCTGAGTAGTCATTGTATGAAAGATACCTGAAGGGGACAAAGCTAAAGAATGTCCTCCTATGAGTCCATCACTGAGTTTAGGCCTTTTAGGATTTGTGCTATTTGTTTCAGAAGTGGAAAGTCGCTTTGATACGCGAGGACTTTTATCCATACCTCCTGCAGAAAGTGCTGTTCCTACTGGATGCTGCAATGAACTTGTGAAGGTAATCAAAGGAGAACATAACTCTGAAGAGCTATTAGGCACGACCTGTGGTGAATTATTTTTATAATCAGCTTTAGACAAAGGTTCAATAATAATAGGACTATCGGTTGATCTTGACTCAGAGTCAGAAACTGGCAAGACAGTCACTGCTTCTGACGTAGGTTTCACATGACTTACAGGCTGCACTTGGTGAGCGTGATCTTTTCTGAAGTGACCATACTTTTTTCTCCTTGAACGTGAACCTGGAGTAACTCTGTTCAATATGTTTGAAACGACTGGCTTTGCATTTGAGGTCATCCCAACAAAGATCAGCTCAGCATCCTCATTTACATGTTCCACCCCAACAAAGATCAGTTCAGCATCTTCATCATCTACTTGTTTGGTTTCTTCTATGCTCTTCTGTGGTTCTGGCTTTTGTTGTTCTTCACATGGCATACATGGTGGTTCCATTTTCTAAATTTTTTTATTCTTGAAGGGTGTGGCCACAAGTTCCAGTGCTTCCTTTATGTAAACTGCCACCTAAGTATAAACACACTATACATCAGTAAAGTACAGAAAAATGAGTTATTTAATTCTCTCCAAAACCCTAGGGTAGTTATAAACATCATTATTTTACAGATAAGGACACTGAGAGTCAAAGAGGATAAATGACAGCTTAAAAACCTATGAATACAAGTCTATGTGACTGTAGAATCATAGCTTTAGCCCATGCTGATTTTGATCTCTTCTATTAAAAAAAAAGGAAAAAAAACTCCACAAATTAATCACATGTATAGGTGAAATCACATGTAAAGAATGAGTAGTTTTAGAAAAGCACCATTGTGCAGTATTTAGACACATGGGCTTTGGAGTCAAAGAAGATTAAGCTGGAATTCTAAGTCAGCCATACACCAGCTACATCTTTTTTGTAACTTTTAAATGTGTTTCTGTATCTTAAAGGCAAAAATTCTTATTTCTTAGACTTAAGGTAACAGCTCTTTTTAAAAAGCATCAACTACGCAATGGTATCTTGTTTTGTAGTAGAATTGGAAGAAAACATATTAAATGCAAGTCTCAGTTGATTCACACATACTAGTTTCATAAATATTAATATAGAAAAGAGGTGTCCAATTCAAAGAATAGAGTAAGAGTATCTACACATAGTCAACAAATAGCATAATTCAATGTCAAGCGCTTAGCACAGGCCTACCAAATTGGGAATGAACTCTCTCGATAATTTCACTCCAACTCAACACTGATGTCTCCTAAATTTCTCCCTCTAATCCTGAATTCCCCACTAAACTTAAATCCAATGGTGCTTCATTCCTCACTCCACCTGTCTCTTCTCCACACAGCAGGCAAAGTGATGCTGTTCAAATTAGACTGTATCACTGCTCAGCTCAAAACCTTCCAATACCTTTCTAATTCACTCAGTAAAAGGCCAAGTCTTCCAATGCCTGTAAGACCAACTTCCAACCCTACACACCATCCTGCAATTATCTCATCCTCCTCTCCCCCATCCACTTCACTCTAACCACACTAACCTCCTTGCTATTTCTTGAACTAAACACTTTACCTTACCTAGAGTCCTTGTATCTGCCGTCCCTCTACTATGAATGCTCATCAGCCAGATACCTATGTGGCTGGCCCCTCACCACCTTCAGGGCTCTGTTCCAAGCCTTCTTCTCAGAGAGGTTCTCAAATACTCCAACCAACCTCTAATTCACATTCTCAATTTCTCTTCCCTTCTCTTTTACCTACAATCCTTTATCACCACCTAATATATTATAAACATTATTTATCTTGATTATTTTCTATTGTCTGTCCAATAAAATGTAAACTCCAAGGGGCAGGAATTGTCTTTTTTTGACAGCCGTATCACCAGCACAAAGAACAGTGCCTAGTACAGCATAGGAGCTCAACAAATATAGAATTTCTTAAATGAATTAATAAATAGTAACTCTAATCAATAAGAACATTTATTTGCAGAGCAGACTGTGCTCCATTAAGTCCATGCTGTCTATCAGTTTGCTCTGAGAACCTTGTCCACATCAGAAATTCACATGTTGAAGCCCTAACCCCCAATGTGATAGTATTTGAAGATGGAGCCTTTGGGGGATAATGAGGTTTAGATAAGGTCATCAGGGCCCTCATGGTTGGATTATTGCCAAGAAGAGACATCACAGAGCTTGCTTCCTCTCTATCTCCCCCAACACCCCCCAAATGTGAAGACACAGCAGAAAGGTGGAAGACAGCTCTCACTGGGGAACCAAGTAAAGCAAGTAAGTTAATGAATGAATTCATTTAGAACAAGAGTAACAACAGACCATGGGAATTTTCCTATCACTTCTCCTCTAGTATCCTTATTGTCTATCAATACAATTACCAGAATCTTGAGAATCCAGGGTGGGGAGGTTGGACATGCCGAGACCTACTAGATCTAAGGGATGAGTCCTCAAAAATCACTTCATATCCCCCACCAAGGAAGTTGCCAAGGGCTGTGGGAGGAGCCAATGAGAGGTTCCACTCCAAATATAGCTGACAGAACAGTGAGTTCTGACCCACCTCCCAGGTTATTCTTGTGCATTTAAACAACGGCCCTATAAATGGGTTTTGTTACAGCCACGCATCAGATATTTTTAGGCATCAGTCCCTCTTAAGTAACTTCCTGAGATTACCCCGCTAGGACTCCTCTGGTACCTACCCTCACCATCTTGCCTTGCCCCTTTTCCCACCCATTATTGCTCCTCCAGATTCTTGTTCCAACCCCCTCACTCTCTCCCCACCACAGCACTCAAGTCCCTTCCCCACCACCCCTCCTTCCCTCTACTCCATTAACCCCACACAATTGCAGCCTTAGAATTTAATGCCCATTAAACACAAATCCCTGGAGGAAATGGGAGTTTCACAGGATCCTTAAAACTGCCATAAACATTTGAATTCCATCCTAGGACAACTAAGCAAAACAAAAATATTTTTTTCATAAATATTTTTAACGAATATTTTTCCAAAAACAAGCTCAGGATGGTAAAGGAATGCAAAAATAGGGTCTAATCTAGCCTGGGAGTCTAGGAGGGGAACAACTATTAAACCAAGGTTGTTCGTTATCAAAAAACATGACTATTTCTATAGAATGGACCGAGAGAAAAAGTAAGGATTTATAGACCCTCACCACCATTTCCACTCTTGCTACCTCTCTGACCTCTCCTCTCTAAAGTCTAACACTCATTCATTCCAGTCCAGCTACAGTGGCTTCCTTGCTGCTTCCTGCAGAGTCTCCACTTGAAATTCTTGTGTTTCCGATATCCCTATGGCCAACACTTCTGTCTCCTTCAAGTCCGTGTCCAAAGTTACCTATTCCAAGAGACTTACTCTGACTACCTTATCTAAAATCACAACACTCTTACCTACCCTACATTCAACCCTATGACCCTACTCTATTATATTTTTCCTAATTTCTTCCTTCACTGAACTGTTAGTTCCTTCCACAGGAGAAATTCTGTTTTGTTTTTTAGTTTGTTTTGTTTTCGTCTGTTTTGTTCACTGATTTCTCCCAAGTGCCAAGAGGAGTCCTGGCATACAATAAGCACTCAAATATTCATTAAAGGAAACTATCTAGAAGCAGATAAAAATAATTCAACAAAAGAAGGTAGGTTTTCAGAGATAGGATTAAGATGGTGGAGTAGGAGGATGTGCGCTCACTCCCTCTTGCAAGAGCACCAGAATTACAACTAAATGCGGAACAATATTCGACAGAAAGACACTGGAACTCACCAAAAAAGACACCCACGGTCCGGAGACAAAGGAGAAGCTGCAATGAGACGGTAGGAGGGGCATAATCCCATTAAAATCAAATCCCATAAGTGCTGGGTGGGTGACTCACAAACTGGAGAACAGTTATTCAGCAGAAGTCCACCCACTAAAGTGAGGGTTCTGAGCCCCACATCAGGCTTCCCAACCTGGGAGTCCAGCAACGGGAAGAGGAATCCCCAGAGAATCAGACTTTGAAAGCCAGCAGGATTTGATTGCAGGACCTCCACAGGACTGGGGGAAACAGAGACTCCACTCTTGGAGGGCACACAAAAAAGTGTGCTCATCAGGACCCAGGGGGAAGGAGCAGTGACCCCATAGCAGACTGAACCAGACCTACCTGCTGGTGTTGGAGGGTTGCCTGCAGAGGTGGGGGGGCAGCTGTGGCTCACCAGCAGGAGACAGGGGCACTGGCAGCAGGGGTTCTGGGAAGTGCTCATTGGCGTGAGCCCTCCCAGGGTCCACCATTAGCCCCACCAAAGAACCTGTAAGCTCCAGTGCTAAGTAGCCTCAGGCCAAACAACCAACAAGGAGTGAACACAGCCCCACCCATTAGCAGACAAGCAGAATAAAGTCTTACTGAGCTCTGCCCACCCAGCCCTACCCACCATCAGTCCATCCCAACAGGAAGCACTCATGAGCCTCCTAGACAGCTTCCTCCACAAGAGGACAGAAAGCAGTATCAGCAGTATTTCGTCTTGTGGAACTGAAAACCACAGCCACAGAAAGATAGAGAAAATGAAAAAGCAGAGGACATTGTACCGGATGAAGGGACAGGATAAAACCCCAGAAAAACAACTAAATGAAGACGAGATAGGCACCCTTACAGAAAAAGAATTCAGAATAATGATGGTGAAAGTGATCCAGGACTTTGAAAAAAGACGATGCAAAGATCGAAACGTTTAGCAAACAGAGATATGCAACACAATAACTGAAATGAAAAACACACTAGAAGGAACCAATAGCAGATTAACTGAGGCAGAAGGACGAATAAGTGACCTGGAAGACAGAATGGTGATAATCACTGATGCAGAAAAGAATAAGGAAAAAAGAATGAAAAGAAATGAAGACAGCCTAAGATACCTCTGGGACAATGTTAAACACACCAACATTCGCATTATAGGGGTCCCAGAAGGAGAAGAGAGAGAGAAAGGACCCGAGAAAATATTGGAAGAGATTATAGTTGAAAACTTCCCTAACATAGGAAAGGAAATAGCCACCCAAGCCCAGGAAGCGCAGAGAGTCCCAGGCAGGATAAACCCAAGGAGAAACACGCCAAGACATATAGTAGTCAAATTGACAAAAAATTAAAGACAGAGAAATGTTATTAAAAGCAACAAGGGAAAAACGACAAATAACATACAAGGGAACCCCTATCAGGTTAACAGCTGATGTCTCAGCAGAAACTCTGCAAGCCAGAAGGGAGTGCCATGATATATTTCAAGTGATGAAAGGGAAGAACCTACAACCAAGAATACTCTACCCAGCAAGGATCTCATTCAGATTTGACAGAGACATCAAAAGCTTTACAGACAAGCAACAGCTAAGAGAATTCAGCACCACCAAACCAGCCCTCCAACAAATGCTAAAGGAACTTCTCTAAGCGGGAAACAGAAGAGAAGAAAAGGACCTACAAAAACAAAAACAAAACAATTAAGAAAGTGGTAATAGGATCATACATATCAATAATTACCTTGAATGTAAATGGACTAAATGCACCAACCAAAAGACACAGACTGGCTGAATGGATACAAAAACAAGACCCATATATATGCTGTCTACAAGAGACCCACTTCAGACCTAGGGAAACATACAGATGGAAAGTGAGGGGATGGAAAAAGATATTCCATGCAAATGGAAATCAAAAGAAAGCTGGAGCAGCAATAGTCATATCAGATAAAATAGACTTTAGAATAAAAAATGTTACAAGAGACAAGAAAGGGCACTACATAAAGATCAAGGGATCCATCCAAGAAGAGGAGATAACAGTTATAAATATACATGCACCCAATATAGGAGCACCTCAATACATAAGGCAAATGCTAACAACTATGAAAGAGGAAATGCAAGGCATAAATAGAGATACAGATGTAGAGAACAAACACATGGACACCAAGTGGGGAAAGTGGGAAGGGTTGGGGGGGGAATGCATTGGGAGATTGGGATACCAAATTGTACACTCTAAATATATGCTGTTCATTATCTGTTAACTGTATCTCAATAAAAGTACTTAAAAAAAAAAAAAGACCAGAGGAAGAATCAAGATGGCAGAGTAGGAGGACGTGCGCTCACTCCCTCTTGCAAGAGCACCGGAATTACAACTAACTCCTGAACAACCATCCACAGAAAGACACTGGAACTCACCAAAAAAAACCACCCTACATCCAGAGACAAAGAAGAAGCCGCAACGAGACAGTAGGAGGGGCGCAATCGCGTTAAAATCAAATCCCGTAAATGCTGGGTGGGTGACTCACAAGCTGGAGAACAGTTATACTGCAGAAGTCCTGAGGGTTCTGAGCCCCATATCAGGCTTCCTAACCTGGCGGTCCAGCAACGGGAGGAGGAATCCCCAGAGAATCAGACTTTGAAAGCCAGCAGGATTTGATTGCAGGACCTCCACAGGACTGGGGGAAACAGAGACTCCACTCTTGGAGGGCACACAAAAAAGTGTGCTCATCAGGACCCAGGGGGAAGGAGCAGTGACCCCATAGCAGACTGAACCAGACCTACCTGCTGGTGTTGGAGGGTTGCCTGCAGAGGTGGGGGGCAGCTGTGGCTCACCGAGGAAACAGGGGCACTGGCAGCAGGGGTTCTGAGAAGTGCTCACTGGTGTGAGCCCTTCCAGAGGCCACCATTAGCTCCACCAAAGAGCCTGTAAGCTCCAGGGCTGTGTCGCCTCAGGCCAAACGACCACCAGGGTGGGAACACAGCCCCACCCATTAGCAGGCAAGCAGATTAAAGTGTGAACTGAGCTCCACCCATCAAATCGGATTAAAGTTTTACTGAGCTCCACCCACCCAGCCCAACCCACCATCAGTCCCTCCCATCAGGAAGCACCCACCAGCCTCCTAGACAGCTTCCTCCACAAGAGGGCAGACAGCAGAATCAAGCAGTATCAGCACTATTTCATCTTGTGGAACTGAAAATCACAGCCACAGAAAGAGAAAATGAAAAGGCAAAAGACTTTGTACCAGATGAAGGGACAAGATAAAATACCAGAAGAACAACTAAATGAAGAGGAGATAGGCACTATTCCAGAAAAAGAATTCAGAATAATGATGGTGAAGATGATCCAGGACTTTGAAAAAAGACTGGATGCAAAGATCGAAAAGTTGCAAGAGAAGTTTACCAAAGACCTAGAAGAATTAAAGAACAAACAAACAGAGATATGCAACACAATAACTGAAATGAAAAATACACTAGAAGGAACTAATAGCAGATTAACTGAGGCAGAAGGACGAATAAGTGACCTGGAAGACAGAATGGTGGTAATCACTGATGCAGAAAAGAATAAGGAAAAAAAGAATGAAAAGAAATGAAGACAGCCTAAGAGACCTCTGGGACAATGTTAAACGCACCAACATTCGCATTATAGGGGTCCCAGAAGGAGAAGAGAGAGAGAAAGGACCTGAGAAAATACTGGAAGAGATTATAGTTGAAAACTTCCCTTACATGGGAAAGGAAATAGCTATCTAAGTCCAGGAAGCGCAGAGAGTCCCAGGCAGGATAAATCCAAGGAGAAACACGCCAAGACATACAGCAGTCAAATGGGCAAAAATTTAAAAACAAAACAAACAAACAAAAAAGAAGGCAGGGTGAGTGAAAAGGCAGGAAATGTTCAAACCTGGGATATAGCCAATTTTTTTCAAGTCTGGAAGCCAATGAGGTGTACCGTTACAGCAAATGAGAAAGCCCTGCAATCCTGGGATCCAGGAGGATGACTATGGCCAGATCTCATCATGGGGACCAACAGTCTGAGGAAGCCTTTTCTTAGAACAGTATAGAGTGCTACATTTCTCCCAGGCAGGAGAGAAATTCTGCCACTTTCTCTTTTCCTTCTTCTTCTCCCAAGAGCAGCATCTTAACCACAAGAAACTATAAAAGAGATATGAGCAGGGTAGGAGTTCAACCTAAAAGTGGCCTGTTAATTCAGAGGCAATTTCTTTCACTAAGACTGAGAATTTGGAAAGAGTCTGGAAGTACCAGGTGAGTGGAGAATGATTTAAAGATAGGGCTGTGGAGGACCACAGAAAAGACAACTGAAAAAAAAGAAAGGATAATGTCAATTTGTTAAATGTGATGGTGATGTCAGAGGGAATGATGGAATAAGGAAACTAACAAATACCCAGTTCTTCATAAAAGCAAAGAGAACACCAGCAAAAACTGTCAAAATCAAGCTTCTTAGATCCTGGAAAGTAACCAAAGGCTTGCAAAAATCAGAATTTTTTTGTGGAAAACAGTTTGGTAAGTCCTCAAAAACTTAAACAGGAATTATCATATGACCCCACAAGTCCATTTCTATGTACATACCCAAAAGAACTGAAAACAGTACTCAAACAAGTATATCTAATGTACATGCAAGTTTATAGCAACACTATTCACAATAACCAAAAAATGGAAATAACACAAATGCCCATCAATGGATGAATGATAAACAAACCGTGCTCTATAGATACAACAGAATATTATTCAACCATAAAAGGAATGAAGGCTCCTGATGTTCACTGAAGCACTGAAGTATTATTTACAACAGCCAAGATATAGAAACAACCTAAGTGACCACTGATGATGAATGGGTAAAGAAAATGTAGTGTGTGTGTGTGTATATATATATATACACAATGGAAAATTATTCAGCCAGAAAAAAGAATGAAGTCTTGCCATTCGCAACAACATGAATGGACTCTGAGGACATTACATTAAATAAAATCAGTCAGACAAAGAAAGACAAATACTGCATGATCTCACTTATATAGGGAACCTAAGGAAAAACAAACAGACAAACAAAAAATAAGTTCACAGAGAGAACAGACTAGTGGTTGCCAAAGGCAGGGGGTTGGAGAAGTGGGCAAAATTCTTGAAGGGGGTCAAAAGGTACAAACTTCCAGTTATGATGGGGATGTAATGTACAACACGGTGGCTATAGTTAATGATACTGTACTGAATATTTGAAAGTCATCAAGAAAGTTTATCTTAAAAGTTCTGATCACATGAAAAACAATTTTTTTAACTATGTATAGCAATAGATGTTAACTATACTCATTGTGGGGATCATTTTAAAATACATACAAATATTGAATCATTGTTTTGTACACCTGAAACTAATATAATGTTATATGGCAATTACACTGCAATAAAAAAATTTTAGTTTAATTTTAAGCTAAAAAAAAGAATGAAATATTAATACATGCTACAACCTGGATAAACCCTGAAAACAAGCAAAATGAATAAAGCAAGACAGAAAAGGTCACATACTGTATGATTTCATCTATAATAGGAAATATCCAGAATAAATAAATCCACAGAATCTAAACACAGACTGGTGGTTGCCAACATATGGAGGAGGAGAAATGAAGAGAAACTGCTTACTGGGTAAAGAGTTTTACCTTGAAATGATGGAGGTGTTTTGGAACTAGACAAAAGCAGTACAACATCGTGAATATGTTAAATACTACTGAGTTGTTCAGTTTAAAATCACTGAGCTTATGTTATATAAATTTCACCTCAATATACTATCTTTTAAAATAACGAGGGGATATTACTACCAACCACACACAAATTCCTAGAAAGACATAAACTACCATGCTGACTCAATTAAATAAATACATATAAATATTATGTATTTATATAAATATATATAAATAATATATATATTGAATAAATCTAAAACAAGTAAACACAATGAATTAGTAATCAAAAAATTTTCCAAAAGAGAAACCTAAGATCAGATGACTACCCTGGTTAATTCTATCAAAGTGATTAAAGAAAAATTAACACCAGTACTTTATCAACTCTTCCAAAAACTAAAAGAGAGAAAACTTTCCTGCTAATTCTTTGAGTCCAGTGTTACTCTGATACCAAAATCAGACAAAGACATCATACATACACATACACACACACACAACCAATATCCCTTATGAATATAGAAGCAAGAGTTCTCAAAAAAACACTGGCAAACAAAATCTAACAATGTATAAAAAAGATTATACACCATGACCACGTGGGATTTATGGAGGTATGCCAAGTTTGTTCATTATATAAAAATCAATCAACATTATATCATTTAATAGAATAAAGGACAAAAGCACATCTGCCTGCAAAAAAAGCATTTGACTAAATCTAGTACGTTTTCACGATAAAAAAAACAAAACAACAATAACAATCACTCAACAATTAGGAACAGAAGGGAACTTTCTCAATCAAAGCGTACCTGTAAAAGACTCACAGCTAGCATCATACTTAATTGTGAAAGACTGAAAGCTTTCCCTCTAAGATTAGGAAAAAGACAAGGATGCCTACTTCCACACTGTGACTCAATATTATACTGGAAGTTCTATAACCAGGACAATCAGGCAAAAGAGAAAGGAGTTAAATAAAAAAAAAGACAGCATTAAGAATGGAAAGGAAAAGGTTAAACTATACTGGAGATGACATGAGTTTGTATATGTAAAATCCTGAGGAATCCACAAAACAAGTAGGAGAACAAAAAGGTTGCAGAATACCAGATCAATATAGAAATTCAATTACATTTCTATACAGTAGGAATCAATGTTCTGAAAATGAAATTAAGTAAACACTTCCATTTACACTATCATTACAAAGAATATTTAGGAAGTCAGAAAGAGAAAGACAAATATATGATATCACTTATATGTGGAATCTAAAATATGACACAAATGAACTTATCTACAAAACAGACACAGACTCACAGACATAAAGAACAGACATAAACAACAGACATGTGGTTGCCAAGGGGGAGGAGCGTGGGGGAGGGATGGATTGGGAGTTTGGGATTAGCAGATGCATACTATGATACAGAGAATGGATAAACAACAAGGTCCTACTGTATAGCACAGGGAACTGTATTCAAATCTTATGATAAAGCATAATGGAAAAGATTATGAAAAGGGGGACTTCCCTGGTGGTCCAGTGCTTAAGAATCTGCCTTTCAATGTAAGGAATGCAGGTTCAATCCCTGGTCAGGGAATTAAGATTCCACATGCCATGCTGCAACTAAGCCCGCACACTCTAGAGCCCGTGTACCACAACTAAGACCTGACACAGCCAAGCAAATAAATAAATAAATAAACATTAAAAAAATATATACATGAAAAAGAATGTATGTATATAACTGAATCACTCTGCTGTACAGCAGAAATTAACAGAACATTGTAAATCAACTACACTTCAATAAAATAAACTTTTTAAAAAAGAATACTTAGGAATAAATTTAACAATAGAAATGCAGCACTTTTTTACTCTGAAAACACTGAATTATACTAAATACATTGTAGAAGCAATTAAAGACCTAAATAAATGTAAAGACATCCCACATTCACAGATCAGAAGATTTAATACTGTTAAATGGAAAGACTCCCACAATTGATCTATCAAAATCTCGGCTATCGCTCTCACAGAATTAAAACTCATATGGAAATTCAAGGAACTCAGAATAGCCAAAACAATCTTGAAAAGGAACAAAACTGAAAGATTCAGACTTTCTGATTTCAAAACTTACTACAAAGCTATAGTAATCAAGAAATGTGGCACTGGAATCAGGATAGAAACAGAGATCAATGGAACAGATCAATGGAATAGAATTCAGAGTCCAGAAATAGACCCATGCATTAAATGGTGAACTGATTTTCAGCAAGATTACCAAAATAATCAACAGGGAACAGGTAAATCTTTTCAACAAACGTTGATGGAACAACTGGACATCCACATGTGAAATGAACCTGGGCCCCTGCTCACGCAACATGTATAAAAACTCAAAATGGACTGTGGAACAAAATGTAGAGCTAAAACTAAAAAACTCTTTAAAGAAAACAGGAGTAAATGGTTTCTTAGAGAAGACACCACAAGAATAAAAACATACGAAAAAATAACAGGACTTCATCAAATTGACAATTTTTGTTCTTCAAAGGACACAGTCGTGAAAATAAAAAGATAACCTACAGAATGGGAGAAAAATATTTGTAAATCACATATGTGAGTAGGAATACATATATATGTACCACATAAGGGTACACACATATCATACAGATAATAACCTATGTGACAAAGGAATATATAAAGATCTGTTATAACAGAAGACTAAAAAGACAACTCAATTAAAAAATGGGTAAAGGACCTGAATAGATATTCCTCCCAAGATGATATAAGATGGCTAGCAAGTATATGAAAAGATGTTCAACTAATCATCAGAGAAATGTAAATCTAAACCACAGTGATAGGGCTTCCCTGGCAGCACAGTGATAAAGAATCTGCCTGCCAATGCAGGGGACACGGGTTTGATCTCTGGTCTGGGAAGAGTCCACATGCAGTGGAGCAACCAAGCCCGTGTACCACAACTACTGAGCCTGCACTCTAGAGCCCGTGAACCACAACTAATGAGCCCACACTCCGCAACTACTGAAGCCTGCACGCCTAGAGCCTGTGCTCTGCAACGAGAAGCCACTGCAATGAGAAGCCTATGCAACGCAACAAAGAGTAGCCCCTGCTCACTGCAACTGCAGAAAGCCCATGCGCAGCAACAAGGACCCAACCCCTCCAATAAAAATAAATAAATAAATAAATAAATAAATAAATTTATAAAATAAATAAATAAACCACAGTGGTAGATCACGTAACACCCATCAGGATGGCTACTGGAAAGAAGGAAGGAAAAGGAAAGGACAACTGTTGGCAAGCATGTACAGAAACTGAATGGATGGACTGTAAAATGGTTCAACTGCTATGGAAAACAGTATAAAGGCTCCTCAAAAAATTACAAATAGAACTACTATATGATCCAGCAATTCCACTTCTGGATACAAATCCAAAAGACATGAAACTGGGGTCTTGAAGAGATATTTGCACATGCATGCTCCCAACAGCACTGTTCACAATAACTAAGAGGTGCAAGCAACTGAAATGTCCATCAACTGATGAATGAATTTTTAAAATGTGATACATACATACAACTTTACTTAGCCATGAAAAGGAAATTCTGCCACATGCTACAACATTTGTGATCCTTGAAGACATCATGCTAAATGAAATAAGCCAGTCATAAAAAAGGCAAATACTGTATGTTTCCACTTATATGAAGTATCCAAAGTAGTCACAGCAATAGAAAAGAAAGTAGAATGGTGGATACTAGGGTCTGGGGGGAGAGGAAAAAGAAGTTTGTTGTTTAGTGGTATAGAGTTTCAATTTTGTAAGATGAAAAGGTCTAGAGATCTGTTTCAAAACAATGTGAATAGGGAATTCCCTGATGATCCAGTGGTTAGGACTCAGAGCTTTCACTGCCGGGGGCCCGGGTCCAATCCTTGGTCCAGGAACTATCCTGCAAGCCAGGCAGCAGGAAAAAAAAATGTGAATATATTTAACACTTAAAAACGGTTAAGATGATAAAATTTATGTTATATGTTTTTTACAACAACAGCAACAAAAATTTAAAAACCAGGCAAAGGATCTGAATAGACATTTCACGAAAGGATACTACACAAATGGCCAACAGGCACAAGAAACACTGCTTAATGTGATTAAGAAAATGTAAATCAATCACTACTTCACACCCACTGGGTTGGCTATAATCAAAAAGAGGAAAAATAACAAGTGCTGCAGAGGATGTGGAGACACTGGAATCCTTATACACTGCTGGTGCAAGTGCTAGCAAGTGGTACAACCACTTTGGAAAATTGTCTGGCAGCACCTCAAAAATTAAATATAGAGTTACCATATCATCCAGCAATTTCACTCTTAGGTATATACCCATAAAAACTGAAAACACTGGAAGTCCGCAAAAAAACAATGTTGACAGCAGCATTCCTCACAACCGCATTCCTAACAATAGCCATAAAGAGAGCACAATCCACGTGTCCGAATGGATAAACAAACTGTGGTATACACTTACAATGGAATCCTACTCAGCCATGAAAACAAAGCACCACTGTATATCCATGACATGGATGAATCTTAAAAACATGCTAAATGAATAAAGACAGCACCAAAAGTCACATATTGTATGTGAGAGAATTGTATGTGGAGGAGAACCAGGAAAGAGAAAAATCCTGTAATTCAAATGAAAAATTACTTTCAGGGGGAAGGAAACGAACTACTCTGATAAATGCTGCCAATAAATCAAATAAAATAAAACTAAAAATTGACCATTGAGTTAAACATTGTGGAATTCACTGGTGACCTTGACAAGAGTGGATTTAAAGGAAAATGACAGAACTGAAGATAAAAAATACGGCCAACTGTAGAATTTTTCCTATAACAAGCAATTATGAAATAAAATAAGCAGAAGGGGGATGTGCCACCAAAAGATGGATTTTTAATAAGCGATGACAATACAATCAGTCTGTTTGCTGATGGGAACCATCCAGAGAAACAGAAAACTTAATCCAGGACGAAGAAGAAACTTGCTACAATATCCCTGAACAAACAAGAATCGATTGGCTCTAGTACACAAGAAGTGTACACAAGCCAAATAATTCACTCAATAGTAAGAGACCTGAGACCATATGAAGAAAGGCTGGCAAGGTGGATTAATGGCTATGGTAGCCAGCTTCCAAAATGGCCCCAAATGACTCTGGCCTCCTGGTATTCCCAATCCTGTGTAGTTCTCGCTCACACTACCACAGGGTTGCCCTGTGAGACAAAGCAAATACAAAAGCGAAGATGTGTAACTTCTGAAAAAGACTCTACACTTCATCTTGGGTGCAAGTTCTTTCCTGAATCACGTGTTCTGGGGGAAGCCAGCAGCCACGACATGAGCAACCCCATGGAGAGGCCCAGAGTGAGGAACTGAGGCCCTTTGCTAACAGCCAGGTGAGAGACTGCCGATTCAGACAAAAGCCTGACTACAACCTCGAGAGAGACCCTGAGGCAAAACTACCTAGCTAAGCCACTCCTGGATTCTAGGCCATGAGATAATATGTTTTTTCAAGCTACTAAGTTTTGAGATAATGTGTACAACAGAGACATTTCAAGTTACCATATCATTCACATCATACCTGCAACTCTAAGCTGTTATACACAGAATACCTCTCATATAAATACAGCAAAATTACAAAACAAAAAAACAAAACAAAAAAACAAAACGGGGATTCCCTGGTGGTCCAGTGGTTAGGACTCAGCGCTCTCACTGCCGGGGCCCTGGGTTCCATCCCTGGTCGGGAACTAAAATCCCATACGCTGTGCGGCATGGCCAAAACAAAAAACACGGCAAAACTGACGTGCCGTGAAGCTCAAAGGTGTATAGTCAAGCCAAGGACTCAAAAGTTGTACCAGCCATAGGTAACTAACCATACACCAGAGCTGTATGTGCAAGCTGCCTGGCATCAAGCCACCTATAATGTTGCCAGTGGCATGAAACGAACTCAGGCGGCCCCCACCCCCACCCAGTCACATCCAGGTATTTCAGGAAAGAAAACCCTGAAGGAAAAGAGTATGGAAATGAACAAATTAACCCCATGTAATCATGTTAAACAACGACAGATTCACTCTGAGTGAGCCACTTTATTTTTTTATTTTTCTGGCCACACCATGTGCCTTGTGGGATCCTAGTTCCTCCAGCAGGGATTGAACCCAGGCCACTGCAGTGAAAGCCCAGAATCCTAACCACTAGGCCACCAGAGAACTCCCACTACTTTATTACTTGAACACATTAGCTCAAACCTTAGGCTATGTGCATCGGCCCGTGTTAGCCTCGCCACGTGGTAGAAGTCAGCTTCACACAGCTTAAAACCCATGATGCTCTTCTTACCTGCTCTCCTTGCAAGACAGCTGGTGAAAGCCAGCCCTTTTTTAAGGCCGCAACTTAGAGGCCTCCAGAATGACTCGAACCAGTGACTGCCCTGAAGTCATCACAAACATTCAGGGTGAGCTCCCACCCACTCAGCAGAACACTCTACACAGCAACAGGCTGGCCGGGGAGAGGACAGGAGAAACACCAAAGGCAAAAAAGATACAGCTCTGGTCCTTGCTAGGAAGACGGCTGTCACCTTACCTCGGACGCGCACTCAACACCGCCCCCCCGACCCCCGCCCCGAGAGCTCCCGATTTTCCAGGCAGGGGCAGGTCACATCCTGGAGGCCGGCAGAGGGAAGAGTCCGGGTGAGTCACGTGGGACGGGAACATTCCACCCCCCCCACCAGGCCCCACCTGCCCCTGCCCTGTGCCCGCTGCCCAGGCGCCTCACACTCAAGCAGGGCACAGCCTCTTCCTCCAGCACCCCCTCGTCTGCCCGCCGCCCGAACCCCAAGCCCGGCGCTCGGGGCCCGGGGGCTCCCACAGGGGGCGGCGGGGGTGGAACAGGGGGCGGGGTGAGGCCCCACAGGGGGCGGCGGGGGCGGGGCGATGGCGGCGGGACCCCCACAGGAGGAGGGGGAGGGGGAGGGGGAGGAGGAGGGGAGGGGGAGGGGGCGACACCCGCGGCTGCCACAGGGGGCGGCGGGGGCGGGGCGATGGCGGCGGGACCCCCACAGGAGGAGGGGGAGGGGGAGGGGGAGGAGGAGGGGAGGGGGAGGGGGAGGAGGAGGGGAGGGGGAGGGGGCGACACCCGCGGCTGCCACAGGGGGCGGCGGGGGCGGGGCGATGGCGGCGGGACCCCCACAGGAGGAGGGGGAGGGGGAGGAGGAGGGGAGGGGGAGGGGGAGGAGGAGGGGAGGGGGAGGGGGAGGAGGAGGGGAGGGGGAGGGGGAGGAGGAGGGGAGGGGGAGGGGGAGGAGGAGGGGAGGGGGAGGGGGAGGAGGAGGGGAGGGGGAGGGGGAGGAGGAGGGGAGGGGGAGGGGGCGACACCCGCGGCTGCCACAGGGGGCGGCGGGGGCGGGGCGATGGCGGCGGGACCCCCACAGGAGGAGGGGGAGGGGGAGGGGGAGGGGGGAGGGGGCGACACCCGCGGCTGCCACAGGGGGCGGCGGGGGTGGGGTAGGGCCCGAGGCCGAGGCGGGCCGGGGGTCCCAGCAGAGGCACCGTCAACAGGGAAAGGGTACAGCGGCCGAGGACAGGCCACCTGACCGATTTCTCGTTTTTCCGTCCCCGCTGCGCCCGCCTCGCAGCACCTGGGCCCACGGCTGTCCAGAACCGGGCCGCACCCGGGTCACAAAACTGCCCCGAGACGTTTCGTGTGTCCGAACGTACTGAGGGGCCGCGGCGGGGCCCGGAGGCCGGCTCGGCCCACCCCCGGGGGAAGGAGGCGCACTGAGAGCGGCGCCCGCCCAGGTCGGGGGCGGCAGCGCGCGAAAGGGGTCTCGGAGCTCGCGGACCCGGGCCGCAACCTCCCTCCCGAGGGCCCGGGCCCGCACGAGGCCCGCCGCCTCCCCTCGGCCCTCAGGGACGGCTCCGGCCGCGCCCCGCCCCCGTCCTTACCGGTCCGCGCCTGCGGCGCTGCCAGAACGGCCGGAGACTCGGCTGCCCCAAGCGCTCCCGGGGCGAAGCCTGAGGCGACTACGCCTCCTCAGGCCGCCGGCGCCGCCGCCGCCCCCGCCGCCGCCTGTGATTGGCTGCCAGGTGCCGGCGCGAGGTCGGGCGCTGCGATCTGATTGGCCGCGAGGCCGGGTTGCGCGCGTGCGTGTGCTCTGGCGCCCTCAGGGGCCCCCTCTCGGGCCAGAGTCAGGGTGAACCTGTGCCCCGAGGGTCTTGGGCTGTTAGGACGCCGCAGCCGCTCGTCGGGGCTGGGGGCCGAGGGCGGGCTCCCAGTGCATCAGGGCAGGCCAGCTCGCTCGACCCTCAGGTGTCCCTTCCCCCCTACAAGCACTGGCTGTCTGCCCCTCGCTTAAGGAACTTGACCGTACAGCTGAAGCCCGTCCTCTTGGAATTGCATTTGCGGCCAATCCAGCGTAGCCTGCCACGTGTTTTTGTACAGCCTGCAGAGGGCTGCACGCCCCCTCCCCTTTTTTTTTAATTTTAGATTTTTACATTTTTTAATGGCTAGGAAAAACCACAAAGAGAATATTATTTTGTGACAAGTGAAAATTTATATGAAATTCATTTTTCAGAATCTTTAAATAAAGTTTGAACAGGGACTTGCTTGTTCCTTTAGTCTTTGGCTGCAAAGTTGATTAATTGCCACAGGTCATATATGCACAGCCTAAAGTATTTATTATTTGGCCCTTTACAGAATCTTTTTTTAAGTGCCCTGTTCTGCTGGAAGTCTCCTAGTAAGCGTTTGGGGGAAAAAAGTTTTTAGTTTTGTTAATCTATAATGCTATTTTCTTCTCAATTATATTCATTTTCCATTCTTTATTATTTCCTTCCTTCTTAACACTATGTTTGTTCTGTTGCTCTTCTTTCCAGCTTTTTGAGATAAGTGCCTAGCTCATTTATTTGTAACTTTTTTCCTCTTTTATGTTAAAGTACCGATTTAACTGTGTCCCACAATTTTTGCTTATAATATTTTCATCATTCACTTCCAAGTATATCCTAATTTCCAAGTCTATTCTAATAGTCTAACATTCTCTTCTTAAAACAAGGGTTATATGTTATATACTAGTATACTTATTTTCCAAACCTATAGGATCTTAAAAGCAGTTCATCAGTTTCTCATTTTGTTGCATTATGGTCAGATCACACAGTCTAAAATATTATTGATGCTTTGTATTTGAAGATTTCCATTCAGTGAAGTATACCATAGTCAAAATGAAGAGGATGTACTGTACAGAAAATATTTGCAATGTCTAGAATGTATATATGTGAAATGACCTCCTTTAGGCCTCGCAGTTACTCCAGTATCTTTCAGTAAGTTACCATTAACTAAGCTCCAGGCTTTATTCAGATTTCACTAGTCTTCCCACAAATGTCCTTTCTCTGTTCCAGATTCCCATATAGGATACAGAATTGCATTTCATTATAGCGCATCCTTACATTACTCTGGTCTGTGACATTTCCCTAAACTTTCTTTGCTTTTCCTGACTTTTGACGATTTTCAGCAGTCCCTAAGTGTCAAGTATTTTACAGAAAGACTCTCAATTTGGGTTTGGTATGTTTCTCAAGGTTACACTGGGGTTCACAGCTTTTTAGAACTGTACCGCAGAGGTGATGTACCCTTCTCATCACATCACGGGTACATTCTATCAATATGATTTACCACTGATTTCTCCACTATAAAGTTACTTTTCTTCCCCACTGTATTCTATTCTTTGGAAACAAGTCACTAAACGCAACCTACCCTTAGGGAGGGGCATGGAATCTCGATGAGGGGAAAATATCTATGGGATACAAATGATTGAGTACACGAATTAATTGGAACTCATTTGGTAGGAGAGATCTGTTTCTTCTAGATTTACCTTTTAATTTTAAATTAATCAAATTAAATAAAATTAAAACTTTAATACCTCAGTCACACTAGCTGCATTTCACCAGCTCAGTAGTCACATGTGGCGTATTGGACAGAGGAGATATAGAACATTTCCATTGAGAATTCCCTGGTTGTCCAGTGGTTAAGACTCCACATTTCCACTGCAGGGGGCACGGGTTCTATCCCTGGTCAGGGAGCTAAGATCCCACAAGCCTCGCAGCATGGCAAAAAAATTTTAAAAATCCTACAAGATGAATACTCCACCTAAGAAAAGGGAACTCTCCTGCACTGTTGGTGGGAATGTAAGTTGGTACAGCCGCTATGGAAAACAGTTTAGAGGTTCCTTAAAAAAACTACAAATAGAACTCCCATATGATCCAGTAATCCCACTCCTGGGCATATACCCAAAGAAAACCATAAACTGAAAAGAAACATGTACCATAATGTTCATTGCAGCACTATTTACAATAGCCAGGACATGGAAGCAACCTAAATGCCCATCAAGAAATGAATGGATAAAGAAGATTTGGCATATATATACAATGGAATATTATTCAGCTATAAAAAGGAATGCGATGGAGCTATATGTAATGAGGTGGATAGACCTAGAGTCTGTCATACAGAGTGAAGTATGTCAGAAAGAGAAAGACAAATATTGTATGCTAACTCATATATATGGAATCTAAAAATGGTACTGATGAACTCAGTGACAAGACAAGAACAAGGATGCAGATGCAGAGCATGGACTGGAAAACTCGAGGTTTGGGGGGGGCGGGGGGTGAATGGGAAGCTGAGACGAAGTGAGAGAGTAGCATAGACATATATATACTACCAACTGTAAAATAGATAGCCAGTGGGAAGTTGCTGTATAACAAAGGGAGATCAACTGGAGGATGGATGATGCCTTAGAGGACTGGGACGGGGGGGGGGGGGGCGCGAGTCGAGGGAGGGAGGGAATACGAGGATATGTTTATAAAAACAGATGATTCAACTTGGTGTACCCCCAAAAAATATAATAAATAAATAAAGTGGAAAAAAAAAAAGATGAATACTCCACCCCAAAAATGTGCAAAGGCTATAAACAGGTCACTTCACAGAAAAGAAAAATACACATTTATACATTTGAAAAGCTGATAAGCTGATCATTCTTATTAGGGAATAAATGTTACATTACATTTTAGGAAATACATGTAACAATGACATTAAAAAACAAAAATTCCACCACTGAGAAACTTCTGTGGACAGCACTGACTTAGATCATCGTTTTGCCAACCTTGCTTCTTTGCAAACATAATCCACTTAAATATGAATTTCTTCTAAGAACTGCTTTAGCTCTGTCCCATAAATGTTGCTGTTTTCAATATCAAATAATTTCTTTTTTCCATAGTGATTTCTCACAGGAGCTACAAGTTATTTAGAATCAGAACCAGGACTAGGGTGAGCCTAGACCACAACATTAAAGAGGCTTGTGAAACGCAGGCACAGCATGTCTGCACCTTGGGCTCCTGGCAACACTTACTCTAGCCCCAGCCCTGTTTGGTTCATTATATAGCTTCATTTCCAAACTTTGGGGGTTTTCGCCTCAATTATCTTTCTGGTTGGTTTTTTTTTTTTTTTTCGATTGTTTGTTTGTTTTGCTTTGTTTTGTTTTTGGCCATGCAGCGCCACTTGTGGGATCTTAGTTCCCTGGCTAGGGATTGAACTCTGGCCTAGCCTCAGTTCGGGTTTTTGGAATTCCTGGAGGTGGGTAGAACATAATTTTTAGCCAGCACCCTCGCTGCAATAAGTCTAGAATAGTTTGTGTTCCTAGCCATCCTCTTTGTAGTTTTTTCAGGTGACACTTGGGAGTCAGTGTTGCTCACGGTGATGGATGCTACCTGTCTCGGTCCCGGTTGAACTGAAGTGCGGATCGTGACCTCTGTTTCAGGAGGCAACCCTTCCAGTAGCTCTGGCTTTTTAAATGGTTGATGATTCTTGGTTTGGTGCTCCGTTTTTTCCTTCAAAGTCAAAAACTGTAGCCGGCACTTGGAACATTGAAAGACCCTCTTGTTCCAGTGCCTCCAAGCATGGTTTACGTAGGATGTCGCCACTTTGAAAATTTTGAGACAAAACAGACAAAGCAAATTGTTTGTGTGTTCATGCCATGTTCTGAAATGTGCTTCCACATCAGCAAAGACTGACGATCTGTAACTGCAAACCTGGCACACATAGGGCATTTCACCAGGCTTATGATTGTCCTTCATGTGCTGTAAGAGAACCTGATCTGTTTCGAAGGACAACTCACAGATTTTGCAGACTGTGGAGGGCTCCTGGGAAGTGTGGACACTTTCAATGTGACACTGCAGCTGGAAAGGGGTGGGAAACTGGCGATGGCAGTGCCGGCAGGTGGTGTGGATTTCCCAGCTGTCATCCTTCTGCTTCTCAAGTTCCAGATGGTTCCTCACATGGGTCATAAACTTGACATTTTTTAGAACTTTCAAGCAGCTGAGGCATTTAAAGGCTGCATGGGTCTTCCGTTCTGGCTGTCCGTCTCCTGAATGCTGTCCACAGTAAAAATCATCAAGTAACATGACAGCATTTCCTTTCTTGGGATTAACAGTCTTGTTTTGACTGGCTAGACTCGAAAAGTCTGTTTTTGCCAGCCTTTCCAAGCTACATGCTCTGTCTGGATCTGTAAGATTGGAATGTTCCTGGTTATTTGCATAAGTCCACGGAAATGATGCCCCATTGCGAACATGGCTTGACGAGGTGGGGACACCTTCTAGGGTCATACTCATGTTCTTTGTAGGAGGAACACCTGGAGAAGCCACAGCTGAGGCGTGTCCCCCTGGGATTCCATCGCTGAGTTTAGATCTTTTGGGATTCCCACTGTCTATACTCACATCAGAAGCTGGATGTCGCTTTGAAGCACGAGGACTTTCATCCTTTCCTCCCACCAAGAGTGCAGCTCCAGGTAGACAATGAGGCCACGGAGAGAGCAAATCTGAGGAACTGTGAAGCACGACTTGCAGAGAGCTCGTTTCATAATCAGGTTTAGACTGAGGCTCAAAAATAACAGGACTATCTATTTCTCCCTGTTCAGATGGAGAAGCTGACGAGGTGGCCACTGCCTTTGACGCCAGGGTCCTGCGACTTGCAGGCTGCAATGTGCAAGTGGGATCTTGACTCACACGGCCCTTCTTTCTTTTTGAAGACGAGTCCCTGGTCACTCTGTTCAGAATGTTGGAAATGACCGGCTTTGAATTTGAAATCACTCTGACAAAGAGGGTTTCAGCATCTTCACTGACGTGCTCCACTCCAACAAAGATCACCTCAGCATTGTCCTCATCCTCCTCTCTGGGTTTGGACCCTCCCATCTTCTTCTCTGGTCCTTCTGGTGTTTGTGATCCCTCACACAGGAAGACGGGTGCCATTGTACAGTTGCTTTTTGCTTGAAGTGGTCCCTTCTTCCACTGCTTTCTTTTGGTAAACTGTCACCTAAAGGCAACCACATGACACGGTCAGCACAGTCGCCGCCCCCCGCCCTCCATCTGAGGTTTTGCTCTCTGTGGTTTCAGTTAACCCTTGGTTGTGGATTGAAATTATTAAATGGAAAATTCCAGACATAAATAACCCATCAGTTCTAAATTGTGTGCCATCCTGAGGGGTGTGATGGGAATCTCGCACTGTCCTGCTTCCTCCTTCCTGGGACACTTGGTTGTCAGATCCACGGTCAAGGTATCATTGTGCCTTGTGTCCAAGTCACCCTTATTTTACTTCATAATGGCCCCAAAGCACAAGCAGAGTGGTGCTGGCAATTGAGATATGCCAGAGAGAATCTGTAAAGTGCTACCTTTAGGGAAAAACAGGTGAAAGTTCTCAATGTGATTAAAAAAAAAGAAAAAAATATTATATGCTGAGGTTGCTAAGGTCTCTGGTAAGAATGAATCTTCTGTGTGTGAAATTGTGAAGAAGGACACAGAAATTCATGCTAGTTTTGCTGTCACATTTCGAACTGCAAAAGTTATGGCCACAGCGCACAGTAAGTGCTTAGTTGAGATGGAAAAAAAACATTAAATTAGTACAATAATATTTTTGACATAGAGACTACATTCACTTAACTTTTATAGCACTATATTGTTATAATTGTTCTATTTTATCATTAAGTACTGTTGTCAATCTCTTAGTGTGCCTTTATAAAGTAAACTGTATCATAGGTATGTTTGCATAGGAGAAAACGTTGTGTATATAGGGTTCAGTACTACCCCGTGGTCAGATATCCACGGGGGTCTTGGAATGTATTCCCTGTGGATAAGTGGGGACTATTGTTTTTATTTTTTTATTTTTTTTTATTTTTTTATTTTTTTTTTAAAAGGAAGTTTTATTTTAATTATTTTTTTTGGGGGGGGTACACCAGGTTTATTGTTTTTATTTTAAAAGACAAAATGAGTGCCTTACTTAATCATCTGCTGAAATCTTGAGGTAACTATTAACACCCTTATTTTGTACGTGAGGAAAAAGGCTCAAACCCAGTTAAGCGACATGACAGTTTCAAACTTACTTCTCCAGGCCCCAGCCCCCATTTTTGCCTTATCTCCCCAGGGTGGCCCCAATGCTCTGGTTAAACTCTGCAGGAGAGCTGGCATGCACCCTTTTGCTTATAGATCTCTACTCTCACTCAGAAATGCCAACCAACACAAAATATCCGAAAGAGCCCCAGGCTATCTCCTAAGGTGCCCCTCCCTCCACTCTGTGAGTCCCGAAGGCATCAGACCCCGTACACCGATCAAAAAAAAAAATTTTTTTTTTTTTGGCCACATGGTGCAGCATGCAGGATCTTAGTTCCCCAACCAGGGAACTTCTGCAGTGGAAATCTTAACCACTGGACTGCCAGGGAAGTCTCCAGATCAAAAAATTTTTTTTAAATTCCAGAAAGATCTTAAAAGCAAAACTTGAAGTTTGCTTCCTGCTGGCAACTATATATATATAGCATTTACACTGTTCTTACAACTATTTATATAGCATCAACATTGTATTAGGTATTATGGGACTTCCCTGGTGGCGCAGTGGTTAAGAATCTGCCTGCCAATGCAGGGGACACGTGTTCCATCCCTGGTCCGGGAAGATCCCACATGCTGCAGAGCAACTAAGCCTGTGCGCCACAACTACTGAGCCCACGAGCTGCAACTACTGGAGCCCACGCTACACAGCTAGAGAAGCCACCGCAATGAGAAGCCCACACACTGCAATGAAGGGCAGCCCCCACTCTCCACAACTAGAGAGAGCCCACACGCAGCAACTAAGACCCAATGCAACCAAAAATAAAATAAATTAAAAAATATAAATCTTAAAAAAATTGTTTTAGCTATTATAATGAATCTAGAGATGATTTAAAGCATACAGGAGGATCTACTTAGGTTACAGGCGAATACTATGGCATTTTATACGAGGGACTCATCTGTGGATTTTGGCCTCTGTGGGGGTAGGGGGTCCTGGATCCAACCTCCCAGGGTTACCAAGGGAGGATGGTCTGTACTTTTCCAGGACTTCTGTTGCTCTGCCTGCCTTGGACCCTCATCCCAGCTCCTGACCGGCCTGGGGTCCACAACTTCTCTGCAAGTCTTCCCTGACCACACTTTCAAAAGAGAAGCAACCTCCCCCAACTCACATGCCATATTTACCTCCAAAGTACTTTTTCAACAGCATTTATCACCTGCCTAACACACACGTATAAAATATTTTATATCTTGCTTCTTTTCTGTTTCCATCCACTAGACTATAAGCTACATACACTAGGGCAGGGAATTGTGTTTTGTTTACTGCTGTATTCTTTGTTTCTAGAGCAACATCTGGCATACTGTCAATGCAGCACGTTTTGCTACATAAAAAATATTAACTGTTAGTAATATCATTTATCTGTACAACAGACCCAAACCCACTAATTCCAGGCTCGCCAAGCACTTACACTTGATTTTAGCCAAAAGGCTGAGAAGCGATTCTCCAAGCATTTAATGAAATCCAGACCCTAATGATTTAACACTGTCATGCAAGGGAGAAAATCAGCAAGGGTGTAGTTGGAGCGGGGAGGGTTACTGTAACGTAAAGTTTTGTAACGTAATTCTCTCCCTACAATAGATTTGCTGGTAGCTTCCATGCCATTAATATGTTTCATGGACACTAGGGACATTCTAATGTTTACATTTGACCATTTCTGATATCTTGCATTTCACCAGTAGCATTTCATGTTTGTTCATATTATATTTCATGTTATATATATAATATATATTATTTTATAGTGATATCAGAAATAATGTTGTATCTTATAGTTGATGGCATCTTAGATTCAACGAAAAATTCTATTTCTTTTCATAAGCTGAATCCAGCCTACTAAATTTATTTCACAAGTCACCAGCTGCATTATATAGACAAATAGTTTACACAGGGCTTGGCAAATTGGCTTGCCCCGTTTTTTTGCCCAGCCATCAAGCTAAGAATGGTTTTTATATTTTTTAGTTTTCTTTTTAAATTTTAGATATATATATATATATATTTTTTTTTATTTGGGAGGAAAAAAGAAAAACAAAGCAATTATTTTGTGACATGTGAAAATTATATGATATTCAAATTTCAGTTCCACAAATAAAGTTTTATTGGAACACAACCGTGATCACTCGCTCTTGCCGGCGGCCGTTTTGCACCAATATGGCAGAGGCAAGCCACTGCAAGAGACCACATGGCCCTGAATGCCTACTTACTCTCTGGCCCTTTACAGAGAAAGTTTGCGGACTCATGGATTCAGAGAACAAAATAGAGCATACCAAACTCCGTGGCTCACCAGCTCCTGAAGTCCAGATGATTCACTGCAGCTCAGTACTTCCCACTCTGAGCCCCAACGGAGGGTGAAGCTGGAGTGTCCTTGTCTCCACGTCCCGGAGAGATTTCCCTCAAGTTCAGCAGCGCCACTTCCTGGGTCCTGTGTCCGTGGAACGGCTACCTGGCTCTCCTCAATGAGGCTGGATCAGAAAATCCCAGGCCTTTTAAAGCCCATCATAATCCAATCCCTGGCATCCAAACAGGGCTCCAATCATGTTCCTGAACCAGTTTATCCTGATTGGATGTTCAGCTGGAAACCTTTCATTCAAACTGCCCCGCTGAAAGGAAAGAATGTGGGTGGGGCTTCAGGGCCAGGCCCAGGGGCTGCCTTTCCGGAGGTCCTCTTCCAATGCCAGAAAATTCTCCAGCTGCAAAGAACAAGACCCTGCTCTCCTCCTGTCCCTGGGGGAGCCAGGGGTCAGGGCTCACTCCCAAGTGGTCTGCACTTGAAGACTCAGCACCCATGCGATTCCCAGGGTCCTCGCTGTGGGTCTTCATGCTAAAGCCCAGGAGCTTTTTCTAAGCAGGGGCCCATTCTTTCTTAAGCCAGCTCCAGGGGTGACAGGTCATACCCTGGTCCCCCTCCCTCTCCCTTCTTCCCTCCCTCCTCCTCTTCACTCTCCCTTTCCTCTCCACCCCCTAGATTATATCTCAAGCTTTCCCTCCCACTGCCTTTACAGCCCTCTGCATATAGATTCTAGGGGTCAGGGAGGGCTTCAAACAACTCCTCAGTGGCAAAAATTATTTGTATTTCCACTCTTTCTAATGCAACAGAGTCGCTGAAATAAAACAAAAATGACGTTCACTAGTGAAAGCGTTCTAAAGTGCCACAACCTGATATAACATCAAAAATACCTTTCTGGGACGTCCCTGGAGGTCCAGAGGTTAAGACTCTGTGCTTCCACTGCAGGGGGTGCAGGTTCGATCCCTGGTTGGGAAACGAAGATCCCGCATGCTACACAGTGTGGAAAAAACAAAAACAGACAAACAAAAAACAACCTTTCTTATCAAAGCAAATAAGCCAATCAGAGGCTGGAGCTTTAGATGGGAGCTTCCCTCTCCGCCTCAGAGATTCCAGGACCCCCACCTCCTTTGCAGGGGCTTCTGGATGTCCTGCATGTTGAAGGAAGTTGGGATGTGTAAGCAAAGCCCAGAGATCTGGATCCAGACGTCTCTGTTTGGGTCACACTTTTGAATCACCTGGGCTATGCTTCCTAACCCTCAATGAGTCTAAGGAATCGCCTACACGTCTTGTGAAAATGCACATTCTGGTCCAGCACTTCTGGGTGGAGCGTAAGAGTTTCTCACAAGCTCCAGGTGATGCCCAGGCCGCTTGGCCAAGAACCAAATATTAAACAGTAAGTACAAGGGAGCTTTTTGAAAAGTACTAACGTCCTGGTTGATTCTGCCACTCTGACTCCAAACCAACAGAAATCAGTATCTCCAGGAATGCGACCAGGGAGTCTGCATTAGCAAAGGTCCCAGGGATTTCTAAGGAGCAGGCGGGGTGCAAAGCCCCGGCTTCAGATGATGGCGGCCCCTGCACAGCACGCACCAGGTGAAGCATCCCCACCATCACCCCCCGTCACAGGCTTCACTGTGTCTTGAAAAACTCCTACGTTGATGTCTAAACCCCCAGCACTTCAGAATGTAACCATATTTGAAGATAAGACCTTTAAAGAGGTGATTAAGTGAAAATGAAATCATTATGGTAGGCCCTAATCCAATCTGATGGGTCTCTGTATAAGAAGATGGAGGGGACTTCCCTGGCAGTTGGGTCCAG
Organism: Hippopotamus amphibius kiboko; assembly: GCF_030028045.1. NCBI lineage: Eukaryota > Metazoa > Chordata > Mammalia > Artiodactyla > Hippopotamidae > Hippopotamus > Hippopotamus amphibius. The sequence goes on along the minus strand of NC_080193.1, from coordinate 2,857,577 downwards.
TGGTTAAGACACTGCACTTCTACCGCAGGGGGCACAGGTTTGATACCTGGTCTGAGAACTAAGATCCCATATGCAGTGGGGCGAAAAAAGGAAAAAAAAAAAGAAATGACCTGTTCCCACTTTTCCTTCCCTGGATAGCCCCATGGCCAAGTCCAGCCCAGGCCCAGTGCTGCGGTCAAGGAGGCAGCTCCCTGGGACTTGTGGTCAGGAGGGCGGAGTGATATGTGGTCAGCCTGATTATCCACTGACAGGCCTGGGCATCTCACACCATCTCAGAACTTTGTACCCAGGAGGAGATCAGGCCCTCAGGACCGCAGACTGGTGCCTCCTGACATGCAGACCACGGCGCTGTGAAAAATGGACTCTGCTTTACCATGTGGCCCAGGCAGCACACCTGTTCATGAGGACGCTAATCCAGGTGGCCAGCCTCTTGCCCTTCCTCTGTCTCCAGGGAAGAGCTTGGCTCTGCCATTGTTCTCCAAGCTTTTTCCTCTTCCACTCTCCCTGGGAGAGCTTTATGTCAACAGATTAGACTTTCTAGGTGGTGCAGTGGTTAAGAATCCACCTGCCAATGCAGGGAACACGGGTTCGATCCCTGCCCCAGGAAGATCCCACATGCAGCAGAGCAACTAAGCCCGTGCGCCACAACTGTTGAGCCTGTGTGCTGCAACTACTGAAGCCCACATGCCTAGAGCCAATGCTCTGCAACAAGAGAAGCCACCGCAGTGAGGAGCCTGCGCACCACAATGAAGAGTAGCCCCTGCCTGCCCCCATCCCCCACTCTCCGCAACTAGAGAGAGCCCGTGTGCAGCAACGAAGACCCAATGCAGCCAATAAATAAATAAAATAATTTTAACAAAAGAAAACAATAAATATTAAAAAAAAGAGATTAGGGCTTTCATAATCAGAGCCTCTGGCTTCCTGCTGCTTCTGCTCTCAGCTCTGATTTATTCCCTGAGTAAGAAATCACAGGGGTAAGGTTTCCCAGCTTAAGTGCAAGGGTGGGGCAGAGAGGGACCAAAAAGCAAGGGACCGGGACACGCTAAAAAATTCAATAAGTGATGACTTATACCAGCTGCTTACCCAAAGCAAGGTGATGTTAATTTCCAGGACATTCCTGGATGAAAATTTCCATGGCCCGTGCTAGTCACTGAAAAGGGGGACAGTGGGAACCCTCAACTCTGAGTACCCCCAAGGAAGAGGACTTGGTCACAGCAAAGTGCTCTGAAGAGCAAAGGGAATTAGTTAAAGCCTTAGTGCTGCCAGGTTGGCAGAGAACCAGGATGTGCGGAAAATTCTGTCTTTATCACATGGATTAACGTAAAAAGTCCAAGTTACAGATGAATCATGCCAAGGAGAAAAACACCAAGTTACATCTAACACAGAAATCCTGAAATCAGACTTTTTTTTTTTTTGACAATAGAGAATGGATTTTGGTCAGCCTTTAAATACAAACTTGTGTACAAGTTTCTATTCATTTAAAACCAAAACAAAATAAGACCTGTGGGGATGTTAGTGGCATAAAAGCACATTTAAACAATGGATTCAGGGATAATGTGTTGTCCCTTAGAAACTACTTTTCAATTAAAAATCATACTTATGTAGGGTTAACAATAAAATCTAACCACACAAGAGAGCATTCATCCACTGTACAGTAAGTCTCTCTCCTGCCCAGACCACAGTTATCTGTCTCTGTTCCCGAAATAAACTGCCATTTGAGAATTTCTCAAGCGTCCTTCCTGGCATGTTTTCCTCATCTACAAGCACACACTCCTCTTCCCCTGTTTTTATATAAACAGTGTATGTTATTTGCATACTCTGCACATTGAAACTGTGTTTTATGAACATAATTTTACGTAGTGATTTTAACTTGGATGGGGAGAAATCCATCAGGGAGTTGGATGATTATTCCCGTTTGATTTCAGATGATCAGAATAAACAGGAATTTGTCTTCTGCAGAGGATGCGGGGGAAGGACCACAAAGGGAGGCATGAGACGCTTCATGAACCCAAAGGCGCAAATTCAAAGGTCGAAGCAACTTATGGGTAAGCGTCAGAGGTTGCTCTTTGGACATAGCTGTGTTTTTTGGTTGTGTGTTTCTATTAGAAAAGATTCTGAGGCTTTCCCAAGGTGGCTTAAAATGCCACTAGATGCTATCTTTACCCTTAAAAATACTGTTGGGAATAATAATATCAGTAACAGCAATTAATGTTTATTTAGCAGGGACAGTGAGCCAGGCACTCTTCTTGGAGCTCTAAACCTTTTATTCCATTTAATCACAATTATGAGAAGGTATGTATATATTATTATTATATTTAATTATTATAATATATTATGATTAGTATATTATGGTAGAGACTGTATTTTCATGGAAAGGCATTTAAAAAAAATATCGCACTGTGTACATGTCAATTCCAAACTCCCAATCTATCCCTCCCCCCAACGCTTCCCCCCTGGTAGCCATAAATTTGTTCTCTAAGTCTTTTAGTCTGTTTTTGTTTTGTAAATAAGTGCATTTGTATGTTTTTTTAATTCTGCATATAAGCAATATCATATGACATTTGTCTTTCTCCGTCTGACTTACTTCACTTAGTATGATCATTTCTAGGTCCATCTATGTTGCTGCAAATGGCATTATTTCATTCTTTTAAACGGTCGCCTAATATTCCATTGTATATATGTACCACATCTTATTTATCCACTTCTCTGTCATTTAGATTCTTTCCATGTCTTGGCTACTGTAAACAGCACTGCAATAAACATTAGGGTGCATGTGTCCTTTTGAACCATGTTTTTCTACGGATATATGCCCAAGAGTGGGATTGCTGGATCATATGGTAGCCCTATTTTCAGTTTTTTAAGTAACCTCCATCCTGTTCTCCATAGTGGCTGTACCAGTTTACATTCCCATCAACAGTGTAGGAGAGTTCCCTTTTCTCCATACCCTCTCCAGCATTTATTGTTTGCAGATTTTTTTGATGATAGCCATTCTGACCGGTGTGAGGTGATACCTCATTGTGGTTTTGATTTGCATTTCTCCAACAATGAGACATGTGGAGCATCTTTTCATGTGCCTCTTGGCCATCTGAGATGTTAAAAAACTTGCTCACGATCACCAACTAAATTGCATCCCAGATCTGAACCTTGGCAGTGGGGCTCTAGACCCTGAGCTCTTAATCCCTCAAGTTCCATCTCTCTCTCTTTTTTCTTTTTTCAAGTTTATTTTTATTTATTGGCTACTTTGGATCTTCGTTGCTGCATGCGGGCTTTCTGTAGTTTCAGAGAGTGGGGGCTATTCTTCATTTCCGTGTGCAGGCTTCTCATTGCGGTGGCTTCTCTTGTTGTAGAGCATGGGCTCTAGAGCGCAGGCTCAGTACTTGTGGCTCATGGGCTCTAGAGCTCAGGCTCAGTAGTTGTGGCCCACCGGCTTAGTTGCTCCACGGCATGTGGGACCTTCCCAGATTAGGGCTTGAACCTGTGTTCCCTGCACTGGCAGGCGGATTCTCAACCACTGTGCCACCTGGGAAGCCCTGCCATCTCTCTTTCAACAAAGTCTCAAGTGTCCAGGGTCTGCCAGACATGATGCCGTGCTCTGGAGCACAGAAGTGGAAACTACCTCCCTGGATCGTTATGACTATTCAATAAAGTAATGCATGCAAATAATTTTGTGCTATCCTGAAACCCAGCCTTCAAGATGGCCCTCGGTGATCTCTGCACCCTAGTCTTCACATCCTTGTATTGTGACCTCTCAAAGGAGCAGGGCACCAGCAGGATACCGTGGAGTAATACTGTGTGATTTCCAGAATTAGGCCACACTGGACGTTCTGCCTTGCTCTCTTGAATCACCCGATCTGGTGGAAGCCAGCCAGCCACCCTGTCATGGGAACACTCCTGCAGCCCTGTGGGGGAGTCCACTCAGGGAGGCACTGAGGCTTGCAGCCAACAGCCGAGGGAGACAATCTTCTTGGGGGAGGATTCTCCAGCACCAGTCAAGTCCGTCAAGTCTTCAGACAAAGAAACCAATATTTTGAGTCCGCCCTCATAAGATACTCTGAGCCAGAAACACCCGGCTAAGCCAGAGTAACTGTGCAACAGGAAACAGCTATTGTTTTAGGCCCCTACGTTTTGGGATCATTTGTTATGTAGCCACATTGGCCATGGGCAGTAAACTCAACCTCCAGCCCCTCTCCCCTCCCCTCTCCCCTCCCTGGAGGTCAGGGGGCTGGGACTGATAGTTCCAAGCCTCTAATCAGAGGATTGGCTCCACTGGCCATCACCCTCCATCTTTAGGCATTTTCCAGATGTCACCTCATTAACACAACAAAAGACACCTATCTCTCTCCTCGCTTAGATAAGGCAAAAGGTTTTAGGAAGCAGTCAGATTTCATCTCTGTCCTGAACCATTTTGGTCTTTTTAAGGGATTGCGTGGAAGCACTTTTGTATCCGTCCAGTAAAACACTGGCAGAACTGAGCTGGAAGAAGGAAGCAGGTAGAGCTGGATCTTCACCAACGAGTTAAGTGAAGAAAAGACGGATCCGTCTCCCCAAAGGAAGAGAGGATGTTGAAGAGTCTGGAACCAAGCCATGCAGCTGCCCACGGGGGCCATGAGTGTGGGGAGCATGCAGAGGTCAGACCCCAGGCCCCACCAGGCACTGTGCATCTCATACAAACCGCACTCGGGCATTTTCGGATCCACACAGTGGCCACCACCTGCAGTTGCTGCCGTTAAAGTTTCCCACGACACAGAGTCTGAGCCTCCTTGCTCCAACACACTTCCAACTTTGTGTCCACTTCAGAGTCTAGGCTGTTTCTCTCAGAACCCAGCTGTAATAGTGGTAGGAGAAATCTGGGTTCCTAATACAGATCTGGATTTTGGGTCAAGGCAGTGGTTGTTTTGGGCATCAGGAAATAGTTCTCTTCTTCCCAACTGGTTCTCCTGAAACGACTTGACTTTTCATTCTGCCTCAGGTCTTCTTTTGTTTGTTTTAAATTTTATGGAAGTATGGTTGGTTTACAGTGTTGCGTTTAATTTCTGCTATACAGCAAAGTGACTCAGTTATACATATGTGTATTCCTCAAATCTTAGTTCCCCAACCAGGGACTGAACCCAGGCCCTCAACAGTGGAAGCGGGGAGTCCTCACCACTGGACCGCCAGAGAAGTCCCTGTGTCGTATTTTAGACTCCACATATAAATGATATCATATGGTATTTGTCTTTGTCTGACTTACTTCACTTAGTGTGATAATCTCTAGGCCCATCCATGTTGCTGCAAATGGCATTATTTCATTCTTTTAATTTTTATTTATTTATTTGCTGTGCTACACAGCTTGCAGGATTTAGTTCCCTGACCAGGGATTGAACCCCAGCTCCCTGCACTAGAAGTGCAGAGTCCTAACCACTGGACTGCCAGGGAATTCCCATTTCATCCTTTTTAATGGTTGAGTAATATTCCATTGTATATATATACCATATCTTTATCCACTCATTTGTTGATGGACATTTAGGTTGTTTCCATGCCTTGGTCCTATTGTGAATAGTGCTGCTATAAACATAGGGGTGCATGTATCTTTTCAAATGATTGTTTTGTCTGGGTATAGCCCAGCAGTGGGATTGCTGGATCACATGGCAAGTCTATTTTTGGTTTCTTGAGGAAACTCCATACTGTTCTCCATAGTGGCTGCACCAATTTACATTCCTACCAACAGTGTAAGAGGGTTCCCTTTTCTCCACACCCTCTCCAGCGTTTATTATTTGTAGACTCTTTAATGATGGCCATTCTGACTGGTGTGAGGTGGTACCTCGTGGTTTTGATTGGCATTTCTCTAATAATTAGCTATGTGGAGCATCTTTTCACGGGCCTATTGGCCATTTGTGTGTCTTCTTTGGAGAAATGTTTGTTTAGGTCTTCTACTCATTTTTTGATTGGGTTGTTTTTTGTTATTGAATTGTATATTTTGCAAAAACAGTCCCCTGTCTGTTACATCACTTGCAAACATTTTCTCCTAGTCTGTAGGTTGTCTTTTTGTTTCATTTATGGTTTCCTTTGCTCTGCAAAACCTCGTAAGTTTGATTAGGTCCCATTTGTTCATTTATTCCTATTGCCTTGGGAGACTGACTTAAGAAAGCAGTGGTATGACCTATGTTAGAGAATGTTTTGTCAGGGCTTTCCTTCTTTTTTTTTCTGCCACATGGTTTTCAGGATCTTAGTTACCCCCTGACCAAGGATGGAACCTGGCCACGGTGGGAAAGCACTGAGTCCTAGCTACTACACCGCCAGGGAATTCCCACGTGAGGCCTTCTTTTGGTCTCATTTCTGCCCGTGGCTAGTTCCCTGTGTTAGATTGCTCTCTGGCTGTTTTCTACTCAGCTTCACCCCTCTCACATCCTATGGTGCGGCTGGGGCTACTCCCAGCGAGAATGGTTACTTTCAAGCCTCCCACTGTGTGCACTGTACTCTTTCTGCCTGCATCCCAATAGCTGAGACCCCACTCTCCTCCCACAGGGCCTCCATCCACACAGCGCCTGGGACTCCAGCAGTCACCACCTCCCCACGCCCCATCCTTATGGATGAGGTCCCTCTGAGGCCAAACTTGATTTTCAAAACCTCAGTGCATTCATAGGATATGCCTCTGAACGTTTTGATAGCACAATCTGAATTCTGAACAAAGATTCCTGTAAGATTTCTTTCTCAAGTGTGGTCTCCTGGCCAAATAAAGCCCTGACTGAAGGGCACCTTGCTTGAGAAGCAAAAGGCAGCGTTCACTTTTGTTTTTCTTCCTTTACTTGCACCTGCTAACAATCACCACTGTCCTGTACCGGACCATCCACGACCGGGGCAAGTGCCTCCCACAGGTCAGCCCCGTGGGGCATCTCATGTCATGAGACGAGTGTTATTATCTCTGTTTTGCGGTTGAGGAATCTAGCGCTGAGATCACACGATCTCTGCCTCTGTTCTTCCTGTCAGAGAACCTGCTGGTCCTGTACCCTTTCCCTCAAATCCCAGAGGTGCCAGTTCCCACTCTGGAAAATATGCTCTCCTGTAACTTAGTTCTATGTTGGGGATGCTGAGACTGGGTACACGCTGGGGAAAAATAAGAGACATCTTTCCCTGATCCCCTTTCCCCAGCTCACCACCACTCACACAGATTTCTGCATTTTCTCTTCTTTTGGAAATGGCGAAGCGGGTCCGCAAGCCGAGGGGCACATTTCTCGTTCTTTCTTACGGGGCATAGGGTAGGGGGCTGGAAGGGGAAGGCAGAAGAAAAGAGGCTGCCTGCTCTGGGCGGAGGATGGAGAAGGGCCATCCCTTCAGTGGCTGTGTGGCAGGATGGAGGTTGCTGATGCCCGGCCACACCGGAGAGGTGGCGGAGGTGGGCTCACGCTCAGTGTTCGTGCAGACCAGCCCTGCTCCAGCCTTGGTGCCCGGCCTTCTCCCCAGGTGGTGCATGAGAACCCACGCAGTGAGGGAGATAAGGCAGCCCCAGGCCACGGAGCGGACCCCACTGCACATGTCCCTTTCAGTTGGATGGGCTGTCCTACGGGGGGGGTCCCACCACACCCCCAACCCAAGTGTGACATTCACCCAAGTGCTCCCAGGACCTGGCGTGGGTTTGTTCACTCTTGGGACCCAGAACCCAGGGCATTTCACTGGCTCAGAGCTGGCTAACCTGCTCCTTGACAAGGAGGAAGGGGGGTCTTCTGGGGAGAAGGGCATTCTCACCCAGGTATGACCGACCCTGCACAAAACGATGAACTGTTTTCAACGTGGGAAATGAATAGTAAAGACGTGATATTTGCCTACATGAACTTACCAGTATTTTGCTAGCAGGAATTTAGATGTTTTTACAGGATACAACTAGTGGAGTTCAAGAAGGGACTGGGCGCAGTGGGAAGGTGGGTGAGGGCTGGTGAGCCCCAGAGGCTCCGGACGGTCTGCAGGTGGACTCCAGCCCCGGGACTCGGGGCCTGACTTGGCACAGTGAAGCCCTATCCTGGCACCACCCAGCGCCAGGGGTGGAGGCTCTGGATCTGCCGGATCTACTGGGGAGGGTGCTGAGTCCAGGGCCTGGGCGGAGTTAGCAGCGAGGGTCCCTTGGAAGAACGTCCCCTCCAGCGGTGCTCACTATTGGACACTGTACTGCATTCTGGGCCCTGAGAATGCACCTCGTGTGCAACAGCAGAGTGAACAGCCACAGAAATAAGTGAGGACGAAACAGATGCCCCGGAAACAAGACCAAAGGGAGGGTGTGAGAAATGGTGCTGTGAACCCCCGGGGCTGAACCAAACCTCACCCAGCCTAGTGTCTGGGCCTCACACGTGCTCACTGATTTCTTATTTAATCACTAACATGAGACTTTTGAGGTTTAAACAGGAGAATCAGGGTCACAAATCATAGAGGACACCAGATGATTGACAGTGACGTTCTCTTTATTTCTGACCATTTCTTTATAAGCATCCACACAGGTATAATGCCCCCATCTACCTCCCAAGCCCGAATTCCGCTCTAGAAATTCAGATGCACGTTTCTAACTCTATAGGACGCATCTCCCCAAAGATCCCCGGCTCCCCCCGAGTCACCCCCCCACCCCCGCCTGCTCTGAATTACTTTTCCTTTTCCCGCTAGCACTGAACAATTGTCTGAAACTGGCTTGTGCTCCTTCGAGCTGTGCTGAGATCTGGGTGGCAGTGTCCAAGTGCCCTGGACAGAGCCTGCAGCTCGTGCACTGGGCTAGGCGGACATGTAACAGGGGCACAGGATGGGCTCCGGGTCGTAGAAGGTCCTGTCGCCGCAGTGCGGACAGGGGTTGGCGCTGAACCAGACCATGCTGGGCCGCCCCGACTCGCGCAGCAGCTGCCGGAGCCGGGCGTGCAGCTGCGCCAGGCGGCCCAGGTGCAGGGTGCCGCGCAAGTCCTCGTAGCTCTCCAGGGGCGCGGGGTACAGCACGTGGCTCAGCTTGCTCAGCCCCCTGGTGTGGTGCAGCAGGCTCTCCAGCACAGCCATGGAGATGGGGTTGCCACAGAAGCTGAAGGTGGTGAGCTGGGAGCAGCGGCTCAGGGCGGGCAGCAGGGCGCTGAACTCGGAGTCCATGATGCCGCACTCGTCCAGGTCCAGGTCCTGGAGGGTGGCCGAGACCCTCTCGATCAGGACCCGGAGGGGCCTGGAGCTCATGCTGGTCAGGTTGACCCCACTGAGGCCCAGGTCCTTCAGCTGGCTGACGCTTGGGCACTGCGACAGGTGCATAAGGTCTGACTCCAAAACCAGGCAGTTGGTGATCGACAGGGTCTCCAGGGGGGTCTTCAGGCACCTGGGGAGAGACAGGGCAGTCAGTCCCGGGGGACAGAGAGGGTGGGCGGAGGGATGTGGGGAAGAGAGGTCCATTTCTCCAGGACTCACAGTCTCCCAGAGGATGCCGCGTGCTCAAAGAAGCATCAGGTCAGCCCAAGGTTGAGATGGGTCCCTTCCCCATCCCTTATCTGCTGTGTGACGGGGACAAGGGAAGGAAACCGCACACGCTCTCTGTCCTCACCCGTCAAGCAGGGCACGACGTTCCCCTGCCAGGTGTCGTGAGCACTGGTAAGGTAACGATGGCAGGTGCCCACCAGGGAGCCTGACCCCGTATCCCAAGTGACAGGAGAATCAGCAGACAGTAGTAATGGGAGACACAACCAGAAGTGCTCTCATCTCAGGCTTCCTTCCTGCCACCTCCTGGACCCGGTCACCTGCTTCTCTGTTCCCAGCGAAGCTACTGGGATCTGTGCTTAAAGGGCTAAGCTGGGCAAGGTGCAGCGGGTGCAGCGGGTGCAGCCGGCAGGGACGAACTCTGGTCACTGTATCAGCCACAAACCATCCCTCATGTTCCACAGTTCTTTTTGTTGTTGTTGTTGCTCAATGAACACATGTACTCCTAAGGCTCTGAGTTTGCAGTTGCCAGAAAGGACGTCAATCCAACTCATTCAGACAAACATCCGGGGCTGCATTCTCTCACCTTTCATCACTGCGCTCCAGGCAGAGCGGCGCTTCTATTTCCAGAATGAAGAACAAATTCCGAGAAGAGGTCACTTGTTACTAAAGAACTCCTACATAATCAAAAGCCTTAGAGACAAGCAGTAATTCTAATTTGGACTCAAGACGTTGGAGCCATCTCAATAATGATACTCTCTAGACTCTGTTTCTCTCCTCTGGACTATGTAGGAGCAGTGACTGCTTCGTGTCCTGGTGGACCCCACCATTCTTCTCTCCTGCTCCCTCCCTGTCATCTCCAGAATCAGCCATTTCCCGCCCCAAACCTCACCTGGAACCTAAAGCAGCCCGCGACAGACAGGAATGTGGGGCAGGTGGGAGGGCGAGGCTCACACGGACACACTGCTCAGCGTGGAGCTTCCGATTTGAAACCTCAGATCGGGCGGGCTTTCCCCTGGTCCGTGTCCTCCTCGCTTAGTCATTTTCCATCATCTCAGCTTAGACATCACTCTCTCAGAAAGAATTTCCAAAGCCAGGCTCACCTGGCCTGAAGCCACCATGAAGCAGATTTCCAGCAAGAGGCCCCCTTTGACAGCACCTAACCAAGGCCAGGCCTCTGACCCTGACCCGGGAGGGGACGTGACCGTAAGCCAGGGGACAGAGCGGCAGCATGGCAGGGACCTCCGAGTGGCCCGTGCACCTTGGCACTGTCCACGGCGGGCACAGAGCAGGCTGACGCGCCAAGGGTAGCGAAACGAGAGAGGCCGCTCTGGCCTGCAGAGAGATGGCGCCGCGCCTCACCTGAGCACCTGGTCCAGACGGCCCTCAAGGAAGGAGATGGAGTCCAGGTAGAGCTCCTGCAGGTGGTGCAGGCTGAGGAACTGGGTGGTGAGCTGGCTGACGCAGTGCTCCTCCCTGTCGGCGGCAGCAGGCGGCGCCATGTGGACGTGGGAGAGCAGCAGGCGCTGCAGGCTGCCCATCCGGCCCAGGTGCGCTGCAAACCTGCCCAGCGTGGCCAGCTTCCAGGCGCAGTTCACCTCCAGGTCCTGCACGGAGTCCAGCTGCACCAGCTTCAGGATCTTCCTGATGTCCTGCATCGGCATGGCGAAGACCTTCAGCTTCTGACAGCACAGGCGGAGGGCGCCCCCCCTCTGCCTGACCTTCCTCAGGAGAGAGCTGAGGGATGCGTCGGGGGTGCCCCCCCTGAGGCACAGGTCCATGAGCACCTCCACGGGGGCCCAGGCCTGCTTCGGCCCCGCCCGCGCGCCTTCCACCCGGCGCCTCTTCTTCACGGGCTGGGGCGCCTCAGGCTCCAGCAGCGAGTACAGGCCACCCTTGGCGCCAGACCACACGGTCCAGAAGTCCTGGTGGGCGTTCTGGCGCAAATCCAGCACCTGCAGCTTCCACCGCCTGGGGCAACGGAAGACACCCTGAGATGTACGGAGACCGATGGGGACGAGGACCACGCTAGGCGAGAACGCTACACCCCGCACGCTAGCTGTTCCTCGGGCTGCCAGGGCCCCTCCTGGTCCCCACGTGCCTTTTGTCACCTCTGCATCTTCATCAGCCCTGCACACCTGAAAGCCTGTTCCCAGGGTGGCCCTGTACCCTCCCCAACCCTGGCTGCGTCTTGCTTGGACCCCCAGGCCCTACCCGCCTGCCGGGTCGCCCTCACCTGGGGCGGACCTCCTGAGCAAGCAGACCGTCCAGGCCGTCCAGTGCGGCTTCCAAGGTCTCCTGGTGAGGCTGGTGCTCCTTCATCAGGGCCCCCAGAGGGAGGCAGGGGAAGGGCCAGGCCTGCACCATCGCCTTCAAGGCCTGGTTGTGCCTCCCAGCAAAGGCCGCTGTGAACAGAGGCGGGAATAGCTCGGTGGGCAGCTCCTCCAGGGCGGCGATGGCCAAGGCCTCGTCCCTCAGCAGGCTCTGGCTGGCAAGTTCCAGGAGTCGGGGCGGTGCCTGGATGCCCATCCTGAAGAATCTGCTCCGGAATGAGTCCTGTGCGGACACCAGAGAGCAGGTTGTGGGTCCTTCTTGGGCCAAGAAACAGTGACCCCGCCGTCCCTCTACCCTCCAGGGGACCCAACTCAGAGACACCCCTCTGGACACAAAGGCACAGCTCTGCCCCGCTGGTGCCAGGACGAGACCTTGCCAGGTCCCAGTGAGCAGACGATGTGACCCCTCACCCCATCCTGTATCCACCAGCTGCTGCATTTAATCCCAGCCCCGCAGGCCAGTGGGTAACCTAGGAACCTGAGAGCCGACCCTACCCCTCCTGAGAGAAAGGCTTCTGATGATCCCTCAAGGACTGAAAACAACAAAAATACAGAGTTTAGCCCAACGTGACCTCTTCCTAAATCCCAACAAATAACCCAGATGGGAAAGATGGAGGGGCACTCACACAATGGGTGCTGTTACGTATTTAAAACTCTTTACACGAGAGACCACAAAGCAGCAGGACAGTACTTGACAGCGTGATGTCAGAGATAAAGAAAATAAACTCTAACTCCAAGACGTACCTTTCACCTGTCTCTTCCATGAATATCATTATTAACATTCGGTTCAGGGGGGCAAAGGGCTCACGTTCAGAACAAAACCTCCACTCTTCAAAATATTCTAGGGCATTTTTTTCCCTCATGAAATTAAAACAAACAAACAAACAAAACAACTTTGGGGAAATTTCCTGGTGGTCCAGTGGTTAGGACTCTGCACGCTCAATGACAAGGGCCTGGGTGTTCAATCCCTACTCAGGGAACTAAAATCCCACAAGCTGCATGGCATGGCTGAAAAAAAACCAAAACCAAAACCAAAAACCAAACCAAAAAACCTTTTAGTTTTTAAAACAAACCAAAAAAGCCCTTTAAACTAGCAAAATCACAAACCCATAAATGATATGAACTACAATTACTGGTTACAAACTAAATATGTAAAATGTCATCCAAAATTCTAATTAGGTGTCTTTCATTTAAAAAACGTTCTATTTGGTTAAGAAATATTGTATCTGTCTATAAGAGCAGCCTAAACCAGAGCAGAAATCAAACTGAGATTAAGGCAAAACTGCACGTAGAAGCGAAAGCAAAGCCTGCTACTTCAAACGTTTAAGGAAAAGCAAAGAAAAATTCTCTATAGGAGCTTGGCGTGCACAGCCTGTCCCATGGAGACCCTGGCTGGGCAGCGGTCGGAGCCCGAGGCTACAGACGCCAGGGTGGTGCAGGGTGCGATGTGCTCAGGCCTCTCGAGTCCCTCCTCTGGCTCCCGAGCAGCAGTGATAGGCCTTCCTGGCCAGTCTTCAGCTCCCAGCTGAAAGTTCCATCTCCAGTAGAAAGCGGAACCTTGTTACTGGATCTCCAGCCAGCTAACGCTGACTGGGCTTCCTTGTTACACACAACTGCCGGGATCCTATGTCCACTCGTGGAGGCAAAAGGTACAAGAAGAAAACCAACCTGGAAGTAGGCTTGCTGGGGGAGTTGGGGCCACATCACAATTACCCAGATGTTCAAGCGGAGACAGCTTCCTGCAGACAGCGGTGTCGCCCCCCAAAAAAGAAACAAAACTCATGAGCGTCACACAGTCCCTTACACGATACCTAAGACGGCGAGACGTGTGCCCATTCATGAGGAAGCAGAGGTAAAACTGAGGGATGGTGTCCTCCACACTCTGAAGGTCGAGGCTTCCCCAAAGGAGCTCAGGTCAAAATTACAACTAGGGGCTGGCCGGGGAAGAGGGAGGGGCTGAGCATTTGTAATGAGGCCAATGAAATTACCCAAGATGAGGTAAAGCGTGTTTTGTTTGGAGGAATTCAAAGACCTGTCAGGATGGGCTTGAGAAATTGCCAGCAGACTGGCTAAGAGGGGACCAGGTGGATCCCTTAAACCCAAGGCAAACCCAAGACCCAACCTCCCTCCCTCCCTGCCCGGACGCACAGGCTGTTTCCTCCCAGGAAGCCAGGATCTGCTACCTGGCTTGAGAAGATTAACTGCAGGAATGTGGGCTGGGAGAGAACGGAACAGTACCCGCATCAGTGGAACCTGGGACATGCCTGATTCAGCCTGAAAGCCACTGAGGGGTCAGGGCTATGGCCTCTCTGGGCTCTTGGAGGCAGGGAGGGAAGTAAACACAGGCCAAGCACACGCTCTCGTGTCAGTGAACGGCTGTAACCAGAGGACTTGCCCCGAGGCTCAGCCGTCCGCTTCCACATCCCAGTCCTTCACAGGCCCGGGCTCTGTCCAGCGGCCGCAACCCTCACCATGACCTTCAAAGGCCCCTTCCCAAGTGTATGTGGGTAACTTGACATTTCCTCAATCCCAGGAAACAAGTAAAGTGAAGCGGCTTCTCTGATTTACAGGGATTCTGATGGGAGATAACCATTAGGCCCACACAATTCAGCTCTCCTCTCGCTCTGCATCAAGTGCAGGTACGCGAACACTGACCTCCTCCCTCAGGGGACGTGCGTGAAGCTCTGTTTGGCACTGAAGGGTTTTGGGGTGATGCCCCTGGTGGGCCGGCTCACACGTTGGTTCTGTTGAGGTTTCAGAACACAGACCGACGGAACATCTCCACCCCCTGCATTGTGACGCCGCGACAATTCTATTCTGTGGGCGAGGTAGCATTCTCCAGTTTGGTAATTTCCCAGAGACTGCTTTCTCCAGACTTCTACCGTCCCTATCAGCAGCGTGTCCCTAAAACAGGATTAAGCTGGAATGTGCCCTACAGGCGTTTAAGTCCCAGGCAACCACCTTGACAATCAGCTGCAGGGGGTCCAGATTCACAGCAAAGATAATCAGGAATGCCCCTGATTACGGAGCCGTGCTGGGTGGCTGGGTGCAACGTGGTGCTGGCACTTTTCATCCAGGGCCTCAAATAACCTTCATAAAAAAGCTGACGTTCACAGCTAGCTTTCTGCTCAGCCTGGTGAGCCGGGGACTTGGCCAGGGGAAGACACTGCCCCGCTCCACACAGGGAGTAACTGGAAGACCCGCTCCGGTGAGGGGTCTGGATGGCTCTGCCCCACCAAGTGTTAGGAAGACCTGATTGACTTCACCTGGACCTCGGGGAAACAGGAAATGGCAGGCTCCAACTTTGGGATGTTTCCATGGGAACCCACGAGATCCAAGGAGGCAGGGGAGACTGTCTTTGAATGATGTAAAAAGGGGAAGTGTCGGCCAAACACTCTTCCCCATCCAGCCAGGGGACACGCCTCTGTCCACCTCCACGCAGAGCCTGTTTTAATGGGGGATCCAGGCAGCCAGAGGCAAAAGGACCGGGGCACATCTGCACGAAGAGCCGTCCTTCTCGCCCAGTGTCTGCACTGGCCCAGGACTCCCGGGGCCCATGAGTCAATTTGGGGGATGTTTCTACCACATCCTGGTCATCTGTTCTCATGCTGCACAGGCCACAGCAGCCTCTGAGCTCATGGGGGTGGAGGTGGGGTGGGGCTGTCCTGTCCCCTCTCCCCAATCCAGTCACAGAATTCCTACTGGGATGGCAAAGCATCTGGCCCCGGGGCCATCCTGGGTTTTTAATTTTTTTTATAAATTTTATTTATTTATTTTATTTGCTGCATTGGGTCTTCGTTGCTGTGCGCAGGCTTTCTCTAGTTGCGGCAAGCGGGGGCTACTCTTCACTGCCGTCTGCAGGCTTCTCATTATGGTGGCTTCTCTTGTGGTGGAGCGCAGGCTCTAGGCACACAGGCTTCAGTAGCTGTGCCACATGTGCTCAATAGTTGTGGCTTGTGGGCTCTAGAGTGCAGGCTCAGTAGTTGTGGCACACACGCTGAGTTCATCTGGGCATGTGGGATCGTCCCAGACCAGGGATCAAACCCATGTCCCCTGCATTGGCAGGTGGATTCTTAACCACCGTGCCACCTGGGAAGCCCCTTCCTGGAGTCTTCAGAATGCATCTATGCCCCTGGATTCCTGCTCCTGGCCTGCACTGATAGGGTGGCCCCCTCTTTCTACATCCTTGGCATGTCAGCCCACCTCTCCGGGAGCCTGGGGTGTGGCCACCATGCAGGGGTTGGGGGGCGACATCCTTCCACTGGTATCAACAGAAATCAAGGATTTCTCCCCAGTTCTTCTGAGGCCTTCTGGACATGACAAGCGAAGAAGGAAAAGAAAAGAAAAGCCCAGCTGCTTTTCTGGATCCAGAGTGCCACCAGAAGTGCTGGAAGATGACCCCGCCTGGCTTCCCAAGGAAGGCCCCGACCCCGCTGGTCTTCGGAGGGGCCAGGCTGACGGGAGGCCCTGGGGGCCAGGCCGAGGGTGGCTCTTCCTCCTCCGGCTCTCCTGACCCAGCCTTGAGCAGACAAGGTCTGAGGGCGCTACGGGCCTGGACCTGGGGGCTGGGAGCGTCCCCAGGGTCTGGCTCTGTTTGCCCTGGGGGACGTCTCCCGCCCAGCTGGTCCCCCCCCACCCCATATCCAGACTACCCCTCTCTGTTGGCAACCCTCGATTTACTCAAAACATTTACAGCATGCCGGGGGGCGGGGGGGCCCACTGCTGTTCGGGGTGACCAGAAGGGACACCCAGTGAGAACATCATGGTGTTCTTCCAGTTAGAAGTACATACTACAGAGGTGATGTACGATATAAGTAAAGCTAACTCTGCTGTATTTTACATATGAAAGTCGTTAAGAGAGTAACTCCTAAGAGTTCTCATCACAGAGGAAATTTTTTTCTGTTTAATTCTGTATTTCTATGAGAGACGATGGACGTTCACTAGACTTACTGTGGTCATGGCTGCATCATGGACGTGAGTGGAAGCATGGCGCTGTACCCCTTAAACCTACACAGGTGGTACACTTCCACCTCGGTGAGACTGAAAGAAATAAGATGTCATGGTCTTCCACTCAGGGTGTCTCTGAGGCACGGACCTTGCACTCAACTGAGCTGACAAACGAAAAACAAGCAAAGCCGAAAAAATAATGACAGGTGGCCCCACCAGGGCGACCACGCGTGCTGAAACCACAAAGCCAACCTTCATAATCTACGGCAAAATTATGATTTTTTTCTGCCGCCATAATGTATTTTTCAAGATGTTAAAAACCCTCTTGCACGATCCATTGTTTAACTGTTTAGAGCAATAAAAATGGTAAAGCTACTTCTTCAGCCCACTGTGACTTCAAGCATTGAGACTCAGTGTTTCGCTTCTTTGTGAAAAACTCATCCAGAGTCCTGTCGACACCGCTTCCCTGCTTCTCATCACATAACCTTCAACCAGACCGAGTGTCTTTCCCATGCCTGGGAGGGAAGCGGTCACACTGCTTTCTAGTCTGGATCTGCTCCCCACATTTCACCCTTTGTGCTTTCAGGGCCTGACGTTATCTCCGGGTTTCTTTACTGTGGAGGTGTCTGCTGGCATCACTGCCTCTGGGACATCTCTGTGTTTTTCGTCAAAACCGTGCTCTTCATTCAAGCTTCTCCAGGAGATGGGGACTGGGAGCCTGGAGCTGGATTCCAAATCTGAATGGCGAGCAGACCATTCCTCATGTTTGGCAGAGCTTAAATCACCAAAGCGTTCCACTTTCCTAGTCTCGTGTTCTCTCTGAAGACTGGACACGTTGGCAGGGGCCTTAGACTGCTTTTTCCTTTCCATGTGCAGTGGCTGAGGCTCAAAAGGGCGAGTCCCCTGCACCTGTGTCACAGAGCGGGCCACGGGAGGGTGACACAGGAATGAGGCCCCTGGCTCCTGGTCCAGGGCTTGCTAAGCCAGCCCGGCGGGAGTGTGCTCCAGGAAGTCGCCTGAGGACGGGCACAGCCCACTCTCTTCATGGGCAGTGGACAAGGTTGGGGACGAGGAATGGATGACAGGCTGCATTCAGCCTACACTCAGGGGACGTCATCCACCGCAGCCCAGGGACTCAGCAGGTGTATGGGTCCTGCCAGGTCTTCCAGGAGGATGGGGGGAGTGCTGCGACACTCAGGGAGAAATCCGTAAAGGCCCGTGCTCACTGGCACCTTGGCTCAACAGCTGTCCCTCTGGAGCTCAGGCTCCAGGACACCGCCCAGCACTGCTTGCCCTCGGCAGGAGCAAGTCAGTCGAGCAGCTGATGGGGTGTCACCTGCAGGATCTGGGGAGCAGCTGTGTGCAGAGGCCCCTCCCACGCATGCGGCAGGGGCTAAGGAGGATGTGTGGAGCCCAGACTGGCGTGGTGCCTGCAGGAGCAGAGCTCCGGGGAGTCTCCACCGTGGCCCGGGCTCTGCTCATGCTGTCTGCACAGGTTGAGAGGCACTAAAGAGGGGACCATCTGGCGGCATAGGGATGACCCTTTTCTCCCTCTGCCCTGAACATCTCTGGAATCACCACCTTGACCTCTCCCCTTTGCACGTCCTCCTCCTCTCGGGGTCCTGGGGCCAGTCTGTCGTGACACAGACTCTCAGTGTCTGTGGCTCTGGGACAGAGGGCCCACGTTTCCTGCTCTGGAGACAGCAGTGACACTGCAGGGTACAGCCAGGTGTGCTGGTATCCACAGCACCCACGTGCCGCCCAGCACCCCCAGTGCACAAGGTCGTCCTCACCCCTGGGATCCCTCTCTATTCTCCAGCTCCAGATCTGGCCACATGGCCTCCCTGGCCTCCTCGGGCTGCGGCTGGAGGACTCTCTGTCTCTCTGGGCGCTTTCTTCCCAGGAGAGCCTTTATTTCCTGGTGGTCCCAGCCGATGGCTTAGGAAGACCAGCACTTCCCTGGGCTCACCCACCCTGACCCTGCCTGACACCACACAAGGGTCGAATCTCTGGGGTCTGATGCCGGCCCTGCTCCTTCACCCCAAGCATAGGTTCTGAAAGTAACCATGGCTTTGGGAATGGGCCCCCCAACACACTGCAGCTGTTTCTTCTAAGGAGGCAGCAAGATGAAAGCTCCCTCGGGAAAATGACTTGGAAAAATAAAGGCTGCTCAACCCCCCCACCCCGTCCCGCTGTGAGGGCCTCAAGAGGCAAATTCCACCCAGCTCCACGATGACCAGCACGGAGGAGCCAACAGAGCTTCTTGGGATGCCAGAGGCAGTGCAGGGGACCAGCTTACCTGAAAAGGTCTCCTGCCCGCGACGGCCCAGCTCACACGGGCCTCAGGTCCTCCGACACTGGGTTGCCCTGGTCTCCTACAGTCCCAGTCACCCGGGTCCACCCGAGCCTGAGAGCAAGCCCCAAGATGCTCCAAAAACAAGGAGACGGTGTGTTAACACGTGTGTCTACGAAACCACGGGGAGAACGCCGTTGGGTGACCTGAAAACCGGACCCCGACCCTGCCGTTTCAGGGTCCCACCTCCAGACCTAACCACTTCCTCGTCCGCGGAAGCAGCGGACCATCCAAGGGCAGACTTGGGGCTCGGGTCAAAGGAACCCTGCTGTATGGACACTGACCACCGTCCCGCAGCCCCATCTCTGCCCCCTCCCCGCCCCGCCCCGGCACCTCGAGCGGGGAGCGGCGGCCCCCGGCCTGAGGCCTCCCCCACCCCCCGGGCTCGCGGGGTTCTGACGTCCCCGCGGCCCGCGCCGCCGTCCCGCCTCGGGGCACGTGGCCCGCGCCCTCCCGCGGTGGCCGCCTCGCCCCCGGCGGCCTGCCCGCCAGCCCCGGGTCGTCACAGCTCGTCTGCGGGGGTGGGGGCGCCCGGGGGCTGACTCAGGGTCACCCTGCGGGGCAGCGGGGGCTCCGGGAGGGAACTTACGTGTCACGCAGCCGCGCCTCGCCACGCGGTCCCCGCTCGCACGCAGCGCACAGACAACCGCCGACTCAGCAGCCTCCCGCCCGGCAACGCCGCGGTCCGACCAATCCCGGCTCCTGTTTCCTCCTGGGACAAATCTCACGAGATCCTGGGATCGCGAGTGGGGTCTCCCAGAGAACCCAGAAGGGGGTTATTTTAATAGGAGGGGTTGGCGTGGGGAGAGGGGGAGGGGTGGTGCCCGTGGCCACGCCCACTGGGCTGAGGGTGGGGGGGCGTGAGAGTGGGGGTGGGGTGGGATGAAAGTGGGGTGGGGGAGGGAAGAATAGTGGACCAGGGGGTGCGGGATGGGAGGTGGGGTGAGATGGGGGTAGGGAAATTGCGATGGGGGTGGGGTGAGATGAAGGGGCCCCTGAGACCCGGAGGGAGGGGGCGAGGCCTAGAACCCCCCACCTCCGACTCCCCCTCACCCCCCACCTCTGGGCCTGGGCTTCTCCAACCTCTTTCCCTCAGTGCCCCACCCCCAGCTCCCTCGTGTAGATAAGATGTCCCCGCCCTCGGCCGGTCCAATGCCCCCTCCTCTCTGGACTCTACCACTTACGTGGCCCCTGGGGCAGCGGAGACCCCCAGCTGGCGTTCGATTAGACTGTCCTCTCTCCAGATCGTGTTTCCCCCCCCCACCCCCGTACCTGCGTCCCCCGCCTCACCCCCCCATTCGGTTTTCCAGTGTTTTCAGAAGCCAAACAATCCCTGCGTGTGGTCTCCTCGCCTCCGTCTGATCTCCGCCCCCCGCCGATGGCCTCCGCCTGCGCTGGTGCTGAGCGCAGGCTTCTCCTCTTCCCACCAACGGACCCTTTCGGACGAAGGCAGGGCTGGGCCTGCAGACGCAGAGTGTGGGCGGGAACCGCCAAAGTGGTGCCCCTCAACCCTGGGGGTGGCGTGTCGGGGCCACGGGGCGGGGGGGGGGGGGCACCGGGGACCCGGAACCCAGGACGGTTTTGGCGCCGCCTTCCTGGCGGCCCCTGTGAGGGAGGAAGTCAGGCTTCTGGAGAGATGGTGAGAGCCAGGTGGGTGAGGGTTCCTGCCTGGAGGGGTTAAGAGCAAAGCGGAGCTCCAGCCCTGTCACTCACGCTGACCTGGGGGACCTCCTTTGGGTCCTTTGAATTCAGCTTCCTCACCCAAGCCCTGAAAGTACTTGGCCTCCTCCGACTGTGAGACTGTGTCCTTGTCGTCCAGGTGACCCTAAATCTTTAACCACCGGCCACCGGAAGGTGGTGGTGGCCGAGAATAACAGGCAGGGCAGCAGTGATGGCTGTTTTTTGTGGCTCTACCCTGTCACTGCCCCAGACATCCCCGTGCCTGTGAGCTAACAGAGCTTAAGGTGTCCAGCTACACACGTGGATGGATGAAGGACTACACAGGTACATAGCAATGAGGGCGTACTGTTGATTCCCCAGGACCTGGGATTGTCCGCTGGAACAGGGCTGCTAAAACCTCAATTCTTTTCACCTTGCAACTGGAGGGTCAGCCCTCCCGCCTCCTTCCTCTTGCCCAGACTCATTCAACAAACATTTGTCCTTGAGAGGCTGCCAGTGCAACACTCAAGGAGACACGTACTCCTAAGTTTTAGGGTGGAAACAGAAAAAACAAAACAAAACAAGAAGACCATTGTTTTAAAGTGGCAGGTTATAACTAATTCTCTGAGAGGGCAAAGGACGGGTCTGTGGGATTTGAAATGGAAAGGGGATCCCTTTGAAGATTGCAGGTCATTAGTTTCATGACCTGATGGCTGATTTAAGGCTCGCTGAGGTTGACACACTGAGGAGAAGACGTCAGAGATATTTGAAAGCCAAGGTCACACGATTGCTTATATTGTACCGTATAGTCCTGTTCAGGGACAAGGAAATGTGAACGTAACATTCCTTCATTTCACTGCTTCAAGCAGTGCTCACAAGATTTACCATATTGCTGGAGCTACAGTAGGCCTGTAGAAGAAAGAGTGAAAGTTACGGGGACCCCCACCCCCTGGGATACGTGTAATTCACACTTGTGAACATTGTAGATAAGCATCTCAGGATGTCCAGAAGATGGTCACTAAAATGATAACGCTGGCCATGGTAAAATACTTTTCTATATATTTTGTTTGTTTCTTTTGTTTTGTTTTTTGGCCACGCCATACACCATGTGGGATCTTCGTTCCCGGACCAGGGATGGAACCCGTGCCCCCTGCAGTGGAAGCGCCGAGTCCTAACCACTGGACCACCAGGGAAGTCCCAACTTTTCTATATTTGGGGGGAACCTTTTCCATCATAATTTTTTTTCCGTGACCAATGATTTATTTTGGAAACATGAAAAAATTTAGTCACCCGGTGCAACCTTTGGTCCCCCAATCTGCTGTAGCATTAAGCTGACAAGAAAGGTCTTGGAGAGAATCCAGGATGGCTGGTCTGCGTTCCTAAGGCCGTGTGTCCTGATCTGGTGGAACCACTACTTTTGAAAACCCTTTTGGGGTAGGCTATGAATGAGCTCAGAGGGAAAGGCAGGAGCCCTCAAGTAGAGGGCAGCATCCTTCCATCCCAGACTCAGACTCAGGGCTCCTGCAGGCCCTGGGCTTGCAGGTGCAGAGGGCAGGAGGCCCCTCCCCAGGGGCACGCCTGTGCATGTGCGGGTGTGTGGTGGCGGGGGAGATTAGCTGTGTGGGGAGGGGAACTCAGCAAAAGGCCCGTGTCCCACAGATTCACCCTCAAGACAACTTCTTGGGAAGAGGACATTCCCCTCACCCCCGCCTTCCTGGCTGGGCCAGGGCATCTACCTGCTCCCCTGGTGTCAAGTCTCAGGGCTTGGAGCAAAGGAGGAACTGAGAAACATCCAGCCCTTTGAGGGTCTGGATAGAACAAGAGCAGAGGAAGGAGGAATTTGCCTTCCTTTGCTGTCTCACTATTGAGCTGCAACATCTCATCTCATATTGCTCTGTCCTCAGACTGGAATCTACACCAGCAATAACTGTGGTTCTCAGGTCTTAAGGTCTTGGACTGAATTGCACCAACAGCTTTCCTGAGTCTGCAGCTTGCAGACTGTGGGATTTAGTATTATCTTAAATAATAGACAGTATTATCTTAACCAGTGTCTAAAATAAAGAGCACAAAAATGTTTGAAACACACTCAAGCAATAGTCACGAATCAAAAACAATCACTTCAAGGACTTCCCTGGTGGCGCAGTGGTTAAGAATCTGTCTGCCAATGCAGGGGACACAGGTTTGATCCCTCGTCCAGGAAGATCCTACATGACAGGGAGCAACTACGCCCATGTGCCGCAACTATTGAGCCTGTACTCTAGGGCCCACGTGCCACAACTACTGAGTCCATGTGCCACAACTACTGAAGCCTGTGCACCTGAAGCCCGTTTTCACAAGAGAAGCTACCACAGTGAGAAGTCCGTGCACCACAGCAAAAAGTAGCCCCAGTCTCTGCAGTTAGAGAAATCCCACGCGCAGTAACGAAGACCCAGCACAGCCAAAAATAAATAAGATTTAAAAACAAACATACAAAAAAAGATCGCTTCGCTGAAACATTTTTCTTATTCTCTCTCAATCCCAAGGACAGCCTTTAGCTTTTCCCGCCATCGGCCATGGAATCACCCCTCTTGAGCTACTGAACTGTCTGTCACTCGGTATGAAGACGGCCTCACAGGCAGAATATGGTACCAAGGCTGTTACTGGGGGATGGGCTAACTAGTCCTGGGGGGAGCTCCAGGCCATCTGGTGTGGCAGGTGACATATCCCATCCTGGAGGGAGTTAATGGACAAAGGGAAATGAGCTTAGAGGGGATGGAAGGGATCCGGGGGCGGGTACTGGGGGGGGGGGAAGGAGGGAGGGGGGGGAGGGTAGCAGCAGAGGGATTTGCAGCTCCCACTCAGCTGCCTCCCTGGGGCCTGGTGGGCACCGTCTGCAGCCACCAGGGGCAGCGAGGGCCGGGATGGGGGGAAGGCAGCGGTGGCTTCTCCTGTCCTGCAGGACGTGTCAAGAGCACCGCAGAGACAGAGGCTGGAGGGGAACGTGAGGAGCCTCCCAACGGAGGGGGATGAGAAGGAGCCGGGGGTGGGGGAGGGATGGATTGGGAGTTTGGGATGAGCAGATGCAAACTCCTATATACAGGGTGGATGGACAACAAGGTCCTACGGGGCAGCACAGGGAACTGTATTCCATGTCCTGTGATGAACCACAATGGAAAAGAATATGAAAAAGAATGGATACGTACATGCAGGTGAGTCACGTTGCTGCACAGCAGACATTAACACAACATTGTAAATCCACTATATTCAATAAAATTTATTTGTTTTCTCTTTTCTTTCTTTTTTTTTTTTTGCCTTATTTTCTGGCACCGCCCCACAGCATGCAGGATCCTAGTTCCCCGACCAGGGATGGACCCTGAGCCCCTGCAGTGCAAGTGCAGAAACTTCACCACTGGACACCAGGGAAAGTCACTGCAAGAAAATTGTTTTACAAACGAAGGAGTTGAGGGGATACCGGTGCCCAGCTCTGCCTTTTACTCCAGGAAAGTGGGCAATTGGATCTTTCAGCCTCCTGGGCCCAGGTCCTCTCCTTTGCCCCAACAGCACACAGGGCACATTCTGGGATTCCTCCCCAGGAACCATGATGACACCCACACCAGGACACACAGGAGATCCCGGGGCTGCATTCCTCTCCCACATCCTGTCGTGGACTCGGTCTGTCCTCACACAACATGTGAAAGAGGAAATTGTCCAGGAAGCTCTGCTGTCAGGGCTGCAGAAGTATCCAGAACAAATCAGGTCATGGGGGTGAGCAGAGGGGGTGAGGAGGGGCAGCTGCAAGAAGCTGATTTGCATGGTGGCCCCGCCCCCCTGTGGGGGGGAGGGGATAAGAGAGGTCTGGGGAGCAGGCCCAGGGCTGGGGGCTCAGAAGGCAGCGTCTGGGGCGTCTCCACCATGGCCTGGGCTCTGCTCCTTGTCACCCTCCTCACTCAGGGCACAGGTGAGGCCTCCAGGGAAGGGACCCCGGGGACATCTGCCTGATCCTTTGTGTCTTTGTCCTCAGGATGCCCTGGACCCCAGCCGGGAGCTGACCAGCATGTGTTTGTCCTCCTTGCAGGGTCCTGGGCCCAGTCTGCCCTGACTCAGCCTGCCTCGGTGTCCGGGAATCCAGGAGCGACGGTCACCATCTCCTGTGCTGGCACGAGCAGTGACGTCGGGAGTTATAACTATGTCGGCTGGTACCAACAGCACCCGGGCTCGGCCCCCAAAACCCTGATTTATCAGAACAATAAGCGGCCCTCAGGGATCTCGGATCGCTTCTCTGGCTCCAAGTCTGGGAACATGGCCACCCTGACCATCTCTGGGCTCCAGGCTGTGGACGAGGCTGTTTATTACTGTAGCTCATGTACAAGTGGTTACACTGAGCGCAGTGGTCCATGTTCATGGGGAAGTGAGACCGAAACCTGCTCTGAGCTCGCTCAGTCCTTCAGTCCTAACCTCAGGATTGCATTTGTTGTTGGCTATTTTTTTTTTTTTTGCAATATTTACAAACCTAGATGAAAATTTATAGGTAACCCGAAACACTCTTTCATAACCTTTTCCCAGAGTGGCCAATTTTTAGTCTCCTGCCATATTTACTTTCCGTTTTCTCTGTGTCTGTCAGAGTCTCTCTCCTCCTACATAGGTAGATATATTTGTATGTTTATATGTAAACATATACCTAAGTATCCACCCACAAACAAATGCCCCGTCCTGTACGAGGTCCCAAAAGCGAATTCATCTTGAGGCCTTCCTAAAATGATGACGGGCAAGGGGTGTCCCAAATTCCATCTGCTCTTACACATCCTTTTCTGGAAAGGTCCTTAGCTGCCCCCAGTTTTATTTTATGTTATTTTTACTTTATTTTATTTTACTTTATTTTTTTCTTTTCTTTGTTGCACCACAAAGCTTGCTGGATCTTAGTTTCCTGACCAGGGGTTGACCCGCCCCCCAGCCAGTAAGGAACGGATTGTAACCATTGGATGGCAGGGAACTGCAGAATTATTTTTTATTAACGACCGTGATAACCAATTTAGGTTCATTTTGAAAGAATCACGAGTTGGGTTTGTGGTGCCTTCAGCAGGAAACGAAAGAAAGTGTGAAGAACTTCCTGGAGAAAAGACAGAGGAGAAACCAGTGACCTCGGGTCCTCTGAGGTTCCTATGCCAGCAGGAAGAAAGGACACACGGGGTGACCTAGGGCAGAGTTGGGGTCAGTCCATGAGGAAAGATGCCCGTGAAGCAGCCAGACCCCAGCCGCTGCTCAAGCCCCCATGCTCGGCCCGCAGGGAGGGGCCTGCTTTGTGTCCTGAGCGGGGAGGAGACACCCGGCCCAGGACCCTTCTGTCCCTGTGGCTTCTGGCCGGTCTGGGAGGCCTGGGGCTGAGATGCTCTTGGTGGAGGACACTGAGGTGTGGTGGGAGGGGTCCCTCCAGCTGCCCCAATTCAGAGGAAACCAGGGACGGAATCGGGAGGGGAAGCGGGGCCGGGACCCCAGGAGGGGCTGCTCAGTGCCCCACCCTGAGGCTTCCTGGGAAAGACGCCCTGCTGCAGCTCCAGGCAGAAAACAGGCTTACCCACCCCGAGGAGCCCTGCAATCAGCTGTCACCGGTTGTCAGCAGAGGAAGGTTCTGGAGAGAAATCAGGCTGGTCTTTGTGCCCGGCTGGGCATCAGGAAAGGTAGGGAAGGAGCTGCACCTTCCCGGGGGTGGGCAGCACCAGCTCAGGGTCTGCATTTGTAGACGGCGGGGGGTGGGGGGCTTCTCCAGGTGTGTGTGTGGAGCTTCCACAGGTATGTGAGAGGAGGGAAGGTGGGGGCCCTGCAAGGGTGTCCTGAGTGGGGAGATGCAGGTTTGGCTCCAGGGGAACTTCCAAGGGAACCACAGGGACCGCACACTGGCTGCTCACCTGAGCAGGAGGCCACGCCCACACAGGAGAGCTCAGCTCGGAGTCCCAGGGCTGGGGTTCAGGAGCAGATGTGGGTGGAGGCCCCCCTTCATCTCAGAACTTGGGGCAGGGGTAAGAGAGTCTTGTCCCAGGTGGGGGCTCAGGAAGAGGGTTCTCGGTTGTCTCCACCGTGCCCTGAGCTCTGCTCCCCCACCCTCTTGCTCCGGGCACAGGGGAGACCTCCAGGGAAGGATGTGCCGGGAGCCGCATCCTTAGGGAATCCGGAGCCCACCCCCTTTCCCCAGACCCTCCCACGGGAATTCCCGCAGTCCTTTAGGTCATCCTTGGTCCTGTTGGACTGTCCCTCCTCCTTTGTGCAAGGTGTTTCCTGTCATCACGTTGAGAAGGTGGTGTGTCTGTCCCACGTCCCACGTTCCTCATCCAGGCGTCTGCTGGGTGGGTTTTGTTTCCACCGTTTCCTCCCCTGTGCGTCCAAATCTGCCCCTGGAGCACCAACCCTGGGACAAGCCTGTGCAGGACAAGCGAGGACCTCCCGGGGGAGGGTCAGGTGACCTTCCAGGTGTGCCAGGTGACACATTCCACTTGAAAGTCGTTGGTGGATGAAGTGACAGGTGCGTGGCGGGGAGGAGGAGGGACAGAGGGGCTGGTTCAGAGGTGGAGGAGGCAGTGGGAAGAGGAGGAGGAAGAAGTGGTGCGGGGGCAGAGCTGGGGGTCAGCCCCATCAGATAACTCCCTGCAGCTCGGTCATACCGTCTGCAGCCACCAGGGGGCTGCGAGGGCCGGGATGGGGGGAAGGCAGCGGTGGCTTCTCCTGTCCTGCAGGACGTGTCAACAGCTGCTTCCAGCGGAGCCCCTCTGATGTCCCAAAGCATTTGTGCCCCAACAAGTCATCTTCAAAGTGCTGAGAAATGTCCTGGTGCTCAGGCTCAGGCCTCTGTCTCCAGAGCACCGCAGAGACAGAGGCTGGAGGGGAACGTGAGGAGCCTCCCAACGGAGGGGGATGAGAAGGAGCTGGGGGTGGGGGAGGGATGGATTGGGAGTTTGGGATGAGCAGATGCAAACTCCTATATACAGAGTGGATGGACAACAAGGTCCTACGGGGCAGCACAGGGAACTGTATTCCATGTCCTGTGATGAACCACAATGGAAAAGAATATGAAAAGGAATGGATATGTACGTATAGTTGAATCACGTTGCTGTACAGCAGACATTAACACAACATTGTAAAGCAACTATATTCAATAAAATTTCTTATTTGTTTTCTCTTTTTGTTCTTTTTCTTTTTTGCTTTATTTTCTGGCCCCGCCCCGCAGCATGCAGGATCCTAGTTCCCCGACCAGGGATGGACCCTGAGCCCCTGCAGTGCAAGTGCAGACTCTTCACCACTGGACATCAGGGAAGTCACTGCAAGAAAACTGTTTTACAAATGAAGGACTTGAGGGGATACCAGTCCCCAGCTAGGCCTTTTACTCCAGGAAAGTGGGCAATTGGATCTTTCAGGCTCCTGGGCCCGGGTCCTCTCCTTTGCCCCAACAGCACACAGGGCACATTCTGGGATTCCTCCCCAGGAACCACGATGACGCCCACACCAGGACACACAGGAGATCCCAGGGCTGCATTCCTTTCCCACATCCTGTCATGGACTCGGTCTGTCCTCACACAACACGTGAAAGAGGTAATTGTCCAGGAAGCTCTGCTGTCAGGGCTGCAGAAGTATCTAGAACAAATCAGGTCATGGGGGTGGGCAGTGGGGGTGAGAAGGGGCAGGTGCAGGAAGCCGATTTGCATGCAGGCCCCGCCCTCCTGTGGGGGGGAGGGGATAAGAGAGGTCTGGGGAGCAGGCCCAGGGGTGGGGGCTCAGAAGGCAGCGTCTGGGGCGTCTCCACCATGGCCTGGGCTCTGCTCCTTGTCACCCTCCTCACTCAGGGCACAGGTGAGGCCTCCAGGGAAGGGACCCCGGGGACATCTGCCTGATCCTTTGTGACTTTGTCCTCAGGGTGCCTTGGGCCCCAGCATGGAACTGACTAGCGTGTGTTTGTCCTCTTTGCAGGGTCCTGGGCCCAGTCTGCCCTGACTCAGCCTGCCTCCGTGTCCGGGAATCTGGGAGCGACGGTCACCATCTCCTGTGCTGGCACCAGCAATGACATCGGGAGTTTTAACCATGTCAGCTGGTACCAACAACACCCGGGCTCGGCCCCCAAAACCCTGATTTATAATGTCAATACAAGGCCTTCAGGGATCTCTAATCGCTTCTCTGCCTCCAAGTCTGGGAACACGGCCACCCTGACCATCTCTGGGCTCCAGGCTGAGGACGAGGCTGTTTATTACTGTAGCTCAGCTAAAGGTGATTACCCTAGCACGGTGGTCCAAGTTCATGGGGAAGTGAGACTAAAACCCGCCCTGAGCTCCCAGGCTCCCCATGGCTGTGACTCTGCTGGTGGCTGGTCTGCATCTTAGTTGAAGCATCGGCAGCTGAGAGGAGATGTGAGGACCCTGCAGAGGGATGAGGGCCTAGAAGAAGGTGTGGTTTCCATGGTTTTTGTCCCTCGTCTTTGACCTGCATCTGAGTGGGCTGTGTGGCCCGAGGAAAAGGTCATGGCTCCCGAGGACGCTGCCACGTGAGGCTGTGCTGATTCCCTCAGGAGCCCCCACCCATCACCCCTCTTTGCTTCTAGACCAACAGTTAGACTTGGGTCCCAGAAGCTTCCTAGGACGAGGTGTGGAGTGTGAGCCACAGAGGGTCACTGCACTCCAGGAACCACTGGGTTCTCCTAATTCACACAGACAGAAATCCCAGAACACGTGCGGGAAGGGATCCGGAGGGTGGGGGTCTTGGTGGGAGGAACCCACGGCTGGAACAGTGGGATTCCCTGACCTGAGCTCACTCTGCGGAGACTCTGGGTTTCACGTTCCCTGCAGCTCGGGGAGGAAGAAGGAACCCCAGCAGGTTGGCTGGTTGGTTGGTTGGCAGAAGCACAGTCCAAAGATGGTCCCTAGTGAGTGAACTAGAGAGGCTGCACCTGCCTACAGTAGGGAGTTTGGAGCATCCTTGAACATCTCTGTGCTCACTCTTCTCTCGTCCAGACCTTATAATCGGAACTGGAGCCCCTCAGCTGGAAATCCTAAATGCAATGGGAGGACTTGGAACCCAGGTGACTGGGGCCTAGGAGTGGCCCTCCGATGCCAAAGGCAAGGTTATGGTCATGGCCTGTGGATGCACAGCAGCAATCAGAAGAGTCTGACAGGTGTAGATTTCTGAGATTGGCTTGTTAATCATCGTTTTTCTAGAAGTGAAAAAGGTAGAAGGCTGCTAAATTCCTACTTGGTCAAATAAACTTCTAGGTCAAGTGACAGAAGTCTAAGTGAAATAATAAAAAGTTCCCAAACCTCCCACTCATTGCCCACCAAGTAGACTCTCAAGACTCAGTTGCGGGTTGTCTCATGGCTGTGATTTCATTAAGTGAAAGGACACCAGGCAAAATAAGCAAAGGGCACTGGTGGATGAGGTCAAGTGCAAGGAAACCAGGAGCCCTTTCCCAAGGGACAGGCTTCATCCCCAGCATCGCATGGTGACAATGTGTGTGAAGAATTGTACCCCAGGGAGGCTCGTCAGACCCTCAAGTTTCGTGCAAAGGCCTGGCCTCCTACGCATCCTGTGTGTGGCATCTACAGAAACTCGAGACCTCCAGTGGGGGGTGGGCAGTCAGGGGATCAGCATGAACCATACGTCTGAAGAAAGGTGTAGACGTAGGGGGTCACCTTTACTGGAGAGCAGTGGGAACCTTCCTGAGATCCAATTCCCAGACACAGACCAAGGGCCAGGCTTGCAGGCAGGTCTCTCTAAGGACGTTAGTCTCAGGCTGTGGGGTAACTCTTCTCTGCACAAATCCTACTAGTACTCCTGCACCCGAGCTCAGGACCTGAATCCAGGAGAAACCCAACATCTCACTGTCATGTCCATGGGATGCTCTATGCAGGACGTGCTATGTCTCTGTGAAGAAAGAAACACACACAGATGGAGAGAGACATGCGCACACCCAGGGCAATCACTCCTGGGTCCCCCCGCCCCCCGCACGCGGATTGTACCCAGGAAGGGAGCAGGGATCTGCCCTGTGGGGACCAGGTGCTCCCTCTGGATCACCCCCAGTGCTCTGTGCCCAAAAGCAGGAGTGTAAACCCTGGGATGCAAAGGACAATTAAACCAATGTCCGCTTTCCACATGATCAGGACTAGACATTTCAGATGCTGAGAAAGTGATACACTTGGGAAAGACCCATCAGCCCTGATTCTCTGTCTGGAAAACACTCTGGGTCCAGGGACTCCATGGACACAGGAGCCTGACCTCAGGGAGGCGCCAGCTCTGGGGTGAGGACCTCCCACTGAGCACAGGGAACAGAGCAGAACCCTCACGTGCACCACGTGGCAGACAGCACTGCCTGAGGAGAGGTCCCTGCAGCTGGGCCCTGAGCCCATCCCTGCCCCAGCCCCTCCTCCCAGCCCTCAGACCCTGGCCTCTTCCCTCATTTTCCATTCGGTCTCCCTCCGCGCTGACAGAGCGCTGACTCCTTCTTGCTCTATTATTTCTCAAACCGTTTGGAGAATTCAGCTACATCTCATGGCCCTGTATTTCTCATCCGTGTACCTGCGGGGGTGGAGTCATGTATCGGGTGAGTCTCCTCTGCCCTGAGCTGAGACCTCCTCAAGGTCACTCACCCTGCGACACGGTGGTCCGGAGAGAAGGTTAGAGACCCTTCTGGGAGGGGGGTGTCTGAGTCATGTGGGAGGAAGGTGACAATTCTGTCCGATGGGGCTGCAGGATACAGGACATGGGCATGGAGGGGATGAGGAGGGACAGGGTGGCTGGTCCTGAGCTGGGAGGAGGAGGAGGAGGAGGAGGAAGATGCGGAGGAGTCAGAGCTTGGGTCAGCCCCACTCAGCAGCCTCCCTGGGGCTCCGTCATCACCATCTGAAGCCACCAGGGGGCAGCGAGGGCCTGGGTGTGGAGAGTGTCTGGTCTGGTCCCCTGACCTATGGGAAGCCCCCCAGCTACTGCCTCCTGAGCCCCCAAGGGAGAGTGTAGGGTGCAGTGTTCCCAGTGTGTTCTCCTCCTTGAGCGCTTTACCTGGAGGCAAAAAAAGGTCCCAGGTCTCATCCTCAGAACCCCGGAGAGGCAGGGGACAGGGGTCAGGGAACCATCCTGCTGAGGGACAGGTGGGGGAGGGGATGCACACCCCCAGCTCCCCTGTGGTGCCGGGAGGAGCTGGGAGGGAATCGCTCAGTGCCCCCAGCCCCTCGGGCGCTGTCCTCACCTTCCACCCAGAACAAGTGAGTGGCTGTCATAGTAATTAGCCAAGGACACGGACTCCCACAGTGGACACAGGGACAGCCCACGACAGCCCCATGTCCTGGGCTCTGTAATGGTCCGTGTCCTGAATAACGACAACGTGTCAAAGGGTTCTCACCATCTCAGAAGAGCCCTGAAGTCCGGGGAAGAAGAGACTCCAGTGTTCAGGGCCAGGTCACAGAACTGGGGTGGGGGCTGGGGGTCAAGGACCTGCTCTTGGATTCCATGTGCAGATGCTTCATAACAAAGAGGTGGGGGGGGATGGGACCAGGCAGCAGCTGGGGGTCCCACCATCCACCCAGCACAGAGCAGGGGTTTCCCCAGCTGGGCATGTCCTTTT
Organism: Hippopotamus amphibius kiboko; assembly: GCF_030028045.1. NCBI lineage: Eukaryota > Metazoa > Chordata > Mammalia > Artiodactyla > Hippopotamidae > Hippopotamus > Hippopotamus amphibius. The sequence goes on along the minus strand of NC_080193.1, from coordinate 2,825,317 downwards.
CCAAAGATACAGACCTTGGCCATGGGTGTCCAGCAGAGGGCACTGCAGTGTGTCCCTTGCACGGAAGGACCCAGGGACCCAGTCCAATCCCAGCAGAGACACTGAAGGTCCAGGAGCTGATCCCCTGAGGGACGTCAGCTGGTCCTTCTCTCCCTGCCAACCCGCTAAACACAGGGCCTGCTCCTGTATACACGGGTCATCTGATGTGTCAAACAGCTCTGACCCCCTGAGATCTACTCTCCCTCCAGGATGCAGAAAGTCTCCTGTCCAGGGCCAGGGCAGAGGAGGGGGAGGAGAACCCCGCCCTGGGGCCTGGTGGGCACCCTCTGCAGCCACCAGGGGGCAGCGAGGGCCAGGATGGGGGGAAGGCAGCTGTGGCTTCTCCTGTCCTGCAGGACGTGTCAAGAGCGGCTTCCAGCGGAGCCCTTCTGACGTCCCAAAGCACTTGTGCCCCAACAAGTCATCTTCAAAGTGCTGAGAAATGATCCAGGGCCCAGGCTCGGGCCTCTGTCTCCAGAGCACCGCAGAGACAGAGGCTGGAGGGGAACGTGAGGAGCCTCCCAACGGAGGGGGATGAGAAGGAGCTGGGGGTGGGGGAGGGGTGGATTGGGAGTTTGGGATGAGCAGATGCAAACTCCTATATACAGGGTGGATGGACAACAAGGTCCTATGGGGCAGCACAGGGAACTGTATTCCATGTCCTGTGATGAACCACAATGGAAAAGAATATGAAAAGGAATGGATATGTACATATACTTGAGTCACGTTGCTGTACAGCAGACATTAACACAACACTGTAAATCCACTATACTCAATAAAATTTTTTCATTTGTTTTCTCTTTTTGTTCTTTTTGTTCTTTCTTTTCTGGCACTGCCCCACAGCATGAAGGATCCTACTACCCCGACCAGGGATGGACCCTGAGCCCCTGCAGTGCAAGTGCCGACTCTTCACCACTGGACACCAGGGAAGTCACTGCAAGAAAATTGTTTTACAAACAAAGGAGTTGAGGGGATACCGGTCCTTTTACTCCAGGAAAGTGGGTAATTGGATATTTTAGCCTCCTGGGCCCGGGTCCTCTCCTTTGCCTCAACAGCACACAGGGGACATTCTGGGATTCCTCCCCAGGAACCACGATGAGGCCCACACCAGGACACACAGGAGATCCCGGGGCTGCATTCCTCTCCCACATCCTGTCATGGACTCGGTGTGTCCTCACAGAACATGTGAAGGAGGTAATTGTCCAGGAAGCTCTGCTGTCAGGGCTGCAGAAGTATCTAGAAGAGACCAGGTCATAAAGGGTGAGCAGAGGGGATGAGGAGGGGAAGGTGCAGGAAGCTGATTTGCATGCAGGCCCCGCCCTCCTGTGGGGGGGAGGGGATAAGAGAGGTGTGGGGAGCAGGCCCAGGGCTGGGGGCTCAGAAGGCAGCGTCTGGGGCGTCTCCACCATGGCCTGGGCTCTGCTCCTTGTCACCCTCCTCACTCAGGGCACAGGTGAGGCCTCCAGGGAAGGGACCCCGGGGACATCTGCCTGATCCTTTGTGTCTTTGTCCTCAGGGTGACCTGGGTGCTAGCCCAGGACTGACCAGAGTGTGTCTGTCCTCCTTCCAGGGTCCTGGGCCCAGTCTGCCTTGACTCAGCCTGCTTCCGTGTCTGGGAATCCAGGAGCGACGGTCACCATCTCCTGTGCTGGCACCAGCAATGACGTCGGTAAAAACTCTGTCAGCTGGTTCCAACAGCACCCGGGCTCGGCCCCCAAAACCCTGATTTATCAGAACAATAAGCGGCCCTCAGGGATCCCTGATCGCTTCTCTGGCTCCAAGTCTGGGAACACGGCCACCCTGACCATCTCTGGGCTCCAGGCTGAGGACGAGGCTGTTTATTCCTGTGGCACAGCTAGTGGTAGTAGTAGTAGTAGTGCTCACAATGGTCCAAGTTCATGGGGAAGTGAGACCAAAACCTGCCCTGAGCTCTCAGCTCCCCGTGGCTGTGACTCCTCTGGTTGCTGGTCTGCATCTTGGTTGAAACATCGGCAGCTGAGAGGAGATGTGAGGACCCTGCAGAGGGATGAGGACAAAGGACGATGAACATGTGGTTTTCATGTATGTTGTCCCTCCTGTTTGACCTGCATCTGACTGGGCTGAGCCAGGAAGGGATGGGGACAGACTCGGTGTCAGAGTTGTCCCTCTCCTGGCATCGGTGAACCCTGTCCAGGCACAGCCCTGCAGGCCGACGGTCTCCCCGATACATCGGGGTCTTTGCAAAGTGGCTCCAGAATGGAGGGTGGGTGGAGGATGGCTCCCCCATTCCTCAGTCAGGTCAAGGTCCCATGTTTTCATGAGGAGCCATGGAAGATTCTAGGTGGTATCCCAGCAGGCCTAACCCATGGGGAATGTAATTGAGAAACAGGCACTAGTGTCCTTGGTTCAATGGTAATTATTTCCTGAAACTGAAAGACAGTTTTCAAATGGAAACATCAATCAATTTAAATTATGTGAATCCAAGAGTTTAGATGAAAACCAAAGTGCATTGGTTGGGTTGCTAGGACACAGCATCCCCACAGGAACAAGTGGAGAGGAAACTTTGCAAGCTGTGTGGCCAGGCGTCCAGGGCTGGAGAGCAGCTTTCTTTTGTGGTTCTGGCTCCTGGCTCTCATGACGTTGGAATGATGGGTGCAACTGTTCTCTTTCAGGTCCTCTCCCTTCAGGAGACCCTGGGGTATGGCTCACTCCATGCCGGTCCTGTGCCTGCTCTTGTTGTCCAAATCATCTTCCTGTTCAATCTGGTTTTTTAAATCCAGCCAATCAGCCTCCATATTTTCCAAGCCTGTGGTTGTCTCAATCTGAATCATCATTTGTCTGTATCACAGCTTTTTACAAATGACCCGAATCATTGGCTTTCTATCCATATGGTCAAAGTTCAGGTAGCATGGAGAAAATATTTTCCAGACTCATTTCCAAGTTCTCCTTTCATTGGGATTACAGCTGCCCCTACGTGTGCAGAGCAGGAATCAGAGTGTTTTCACTCTCCTGAAATAGCCTCTTACAATTTCTGCCCTCCCCCGTTATGATGGAAACAGCGGTGTCTCCTTTCCATCTGTCCTGTTATGCTGTTCTCTCTCTCTGTTTTCTATGCAATAGACAGCTGCATCTATAACCCATCTTGCATTTTTTAAGAAAGGCTTTTTTCTTTTCCATGAGGATGACCTGAATAGGACTCTCAAAGGGTTCAGAGGTCACATCCTACCTGTTACGCAGAGCTGTGGTGTCAAATGTTCCCCTGAATCCAGCAACCCTGAGCGTGCAGTGTAGACAGTGCAGTGTGGCTACTTGTAGACAGGTGTGAGTGTGTGTGTGTGAGAGTCTGAGCAGAGTCAGCTGGGTCCTCACATGGACCCCTCCCCACTCCAATCCTTATGCCAGACCCCACATGCTCAGTCAGGAAGCAGGTCATAGATGAGGTATCAAGAGCACGGTGGTGATACCCACTGCAGCAAGAGGGTCTTTGACTCCCTTCTGCTTGATGAGGAAATTGGGAAAATTTGACCCAATATTTGGGTGTATTTGGAAAGATAGGTATCAACAACCAAAAATCTGTTTGTTCCGTATGATAGTTGACATTTTGATTCTCTGCCTCTCAGTGAAATGAAAAGCTCAGATCACAAACCAAAGACTCAAGTCAGCAGCTTCTCTTGCTCTTTTATCTCTGACCCAATGTGAAGCCCAAACTGTATTGTAGACAGGAGGCTGGGATGCAGCTCTGGACTGAGAGGGGATCTGGCCTTTCACCTGGGCACCTGGAACTCAGCAGGGGCTGGGGTGGGCTGGAGGTCAAAAATCAGCTAGTGGATTCGATATGCAGACAGAGTATATGAAGCACATATGCAATTTAAAATTGTCCAATAGACAAGTGTTAACAATTAGGAGAAACACATGCAATGAGTTTGCATTGTAGATTTCACTTAACTCAGTTAAGAATATCATTTCAATATGAATTAAATATAAAAATATTGATACATTCTACACTACACGATCCTATGTCTTGCAATCCACTGGATAGTTCAGACCTACAGCACGTCTCTACTGGGACCACCCACACTGCATGATCAGCAGGCACATTGCCTTGTGGCCCCCATATTAGACAGAGCAGGTGAGATGGATGAGGTTTCCTTGGGGTAACTGTGCCTGGAGTATATACTTACCACCACCAGGAGGCAATGGAGGGTCCCAACCCCAGAGTCTTTGCTGGAGAGGAACTGCTGATGCACTTTCCACCCAGTTCAGGCATATGAGGCTGCCCAGAATGAGGGGATCTTATACATGGATCCGCATGACTTACTTCCCAAAGACAAGATGGTAAATACAAGGACAGTTTTACAGAAGAATCTTCAGCCATCCAGGACCTTTTTATTACAGTCCATGAAATGAATGACAACAACCTGTGAATTTGTTAGTAAATATTGATACCTCACCTCTTTCATTCCGGATCATTTCCATAAACCCATTGCCCAGTCATAAACTTCTATTCTATGCATAGTTCTAGATGGAAAGGTGGACCATAAGGAACATTTTATTGAAATAGGATATGGAGCATGTGAATACAGAAGAGAGGGCTGTGACAGGAGGGGCTCAGGGGGCCTGGGGTTGGGAAGGGAGGACCTGTGGAGCTGGTGAGGGGGCAGGGCAGGAAGGGGGCTGAAAGATAAGGCTCTGAGGTCAGTTGTCTGGATTGAATCTTGACCCAGTCACATCTGCCTGAGGGAGTCTTGGAAAATCACTTGCCCTCCCAATGATGCCTCCTCCTCATTAGACGGGGGAGAGGTTGTGCCTTCAGCAGAGGGCGCTGTGGGGTTATGACGATGCCAGGTGAGGTGGTGCAGGAAACTCACCTAGATTCTGGCATCTACTGGGGGCTCAAAAGTCATCATTCTGTGGAAGTAGCTACACGTGTAGGAAGACGTCCATCCTGGGGCACCAGGGGGCACTGTGGGTCCTGGTTGGGGACCCTCACAGGTCCAAGTCCCCTGGGCAGGGCTCAAGTGCAAAGGGCATGACCAACGCTTCCTTCTGACACTTCTCTTGGGGAGAGGAACTCTCCCTCTGAAACCCACACGTGGCCTTCTTCAGACCCCAGGGAATCACCAAGTGTGAGGCCCCTGGGCTGAAGGCTCAGACAGGAGCTGAGACACAGGATGGGGAAGGGGAGTAGATTTGCATTCAGTGCTCCTCCCTTCTCCAGCTGCGAGGGGAGAGGATAAGAGACGGGCCTGGAGAGGCTAGTCCAGCTGGGCAGCCTTGGGGCAGAGCTTGTGAAAGTGCATCCAACCATGGCAGCAGGGGTTGGGGAGGGGGGTGCTGAGCTGGATTATATGGTCCCCCACCCCTGAGCCTCAATCTGGGGGTGATGCCTCAAATATATTTAGGAGGGAGGTTTATAGAAATGAGGTTCCCCCATCGTTTGTCTGACATCTGATAAATAAGCATCTTTCACTCCCACCCGGTGCTACTGAGTAACATGGGGCAGTAATCCTGATCCTGCCTGGGATTAGGTGAGATTTCTGGGCTGGATCCTGATGGTCAGCCAGGCCTCCGGTGACTGAAGGCTCAGTGGAAGAGTCCAGGAGCTGCCCGTGGCCTGGAGAACTCCACAGGGCAGGAGGCATAGAGGCAGCCGATCTCTTAGGGATGGATAGACAGGAAGGCCAGGGGCAGGACAAGACCAGACACCAGGGCTCTTTCCTGCAGAGACCTCTGTCCCCTAGTCTGCCTGGACTCACAGGGGACACGGAGCCACCCCCATCCCCTACTCCAGGAAAGCGTTGTGCTCTCCAAGGGTTTGCAGTCACTTTGTCCCAATCAAGGCCTCCTGCAGGTCCCTCTCGTGGGGAGTGCCCTGCCTCCCTTACACTGTAGGAAAGGGAGCCAGGAGGACGGCAGGGAGTAAACCCACCCTCATGTGGGTCCCACCACATACAACCCCCCGGGGCCTGTGCTGCTAAGAACTGGAGTCAGCAGGAGCCTGAGATGGACAGGCAGAGGGACAGACAGCAGGCCGTGAGGACAGGGATGGAAAAGGGAGGCCAATGAGACAATTCCCTACTGTGCTTAGATGGGACCCACCGGGGAGGGGTCTGCCCCATACACTCTTGACCAGAGAGAGATGGACGCCCAGTAGAGGTCATGTCTCCTGTCAAGGTCATAACACGGTCAGAGTCTGCGTGAGACCACTGTCATCCTCTCTGTGAAAGTGACCGATGACCAGGGTGGAGGAGGGTGGCCACTCCCAGGTTGCTCCCCACGGTGGAGATAGGGTGAGTGACTTTAGAAGAGGAGAACAGAGTGAGAGACAAACAAAAGAGACCACGCCCCCAACCCTGAGCACACCACTGAGCCAAGGCTCCATAAGGACAGAGCCGGAAGGTGCCTTCAGCGAGCCAGGCAGAGAGCTCCCACCAAAAACACAAAACAATACTGAGGCACCTTGACCATGGCCTTCTCATCTCCAGAAACATGGAAAAAAGACCTGTGGTGTTTCAGCAACATGCAGGTGGTATTGTGTCATGGTACCTGAGCGGACTAACACAGTAGGTGGGAACACGTGTGTGTAGGTGTTTATGGGCACATAGGTCTTCCTTTCTCTGAAATAAATTCCCCAAGTGCAAGTCCTAGATTGTACAGTAATTGCATGGTTGGTTTTATAGTAGCTGCAGAGCTGCTTCCCAGGGTGGCTGCACCACTTTATATTCCCGCCAGCAGCGCAGGAGGGACCCGTCTCTCTGCTGCCCAGCTGGTGTGGGTGTTGCCACTGTTTTCTCCTTTAGCCCATCGGCTGGGTTCTGACGGGTGTGTCGTGGCACCCGCTCAGGATGTAACTGACATCCCCTTGATGATTCGCGGGGACCATCTTCCCATGCACTCACCTGGCACCTGCACGTTCCTGAAACTGTCTCTTCACCTCATTTCCGAGATTCCAATGGGATTTTGTTTTGTTTATTCATTAGCTTTGAGATTTTCTGTCATATTTCCACAATTCTTTTGATGAACATGTCAGTGGAAAGTATTTTCTCCCATGGTACTGGATTTTTCAACTGCATCAAAAGGACTTTTATACAACAAATACTTTTCTTTTTTTAAAACAACCTATCTTTATTTATTTACTCACTTATTTATTTTGGCTGTGTTGGGTCCTCCTTGCTGCGCACAAGCTTTCTCTGGAGGGGTGAACGGGGGTGACTCTTTATTGTGTTATGTGGGCTCCTCATATCGGTGGCTTCTGTTGTTACAGATTGTGGGCTCTAGCTGCATGGACTTCAAAAGTTGCGGAACACGGGCTCTAGGGCGAAAGGGTTTCCGCAGTTGTGGCCCACTGGCTCAGCAGTTGTGGTGCCAAGCAGCCTCCCCACCCCCACAGATGCGCCAACATAACCTGGGGCACAGCCCTGCTGGCCGCCTCCAGCCAGCCACATGCAGGCTGAGGGGGCTTCTAGTGACCTCTCGGAGGTGGTGGGGATGGCAGTGAGCCCAGGGGACCCCACCCTTCCTCCCAACTGGCCCCTCATGCTCCCTTCCCTCCCTGCTCAGGTCCTGCCCCAAAGGACCAAGCTCTGAATCCAGGACCCCCTGGGCTCCATCTTGGGATTTCCCCACTTTTCTGTATTCACCTGGGGACTTCCTCTCTGTGGGCAGAAGCTTTACCTGCTGTAAAATGGGGAGGTATTCACTGACTTGAAGAAATTCTTTTCAGGGAATTCCCTGGTGGTGCAGTCATTAAATCTTGGCACGTTCACTGCCATGGTGCCTGGTTCGAAACCTGGTCAAAGAACTAAGACTAAGATCTTGCAAGCTGCGTGGCCCCCAATTTTTTTTTCAAATTAGCCTATAAAAAGCCCACCAAGGTGATTAGTACCTGAAGAGGGAATCAGCGCGTTATGAGGTCCCGGAGTTGCCTGCCTTCCCTCTCCAGGAATCCAAGGAGAGGGGTTCAGCCATTCCCTTATGGATGGAATCCCAGTGGAATAAGCAGATGATCCCCAGTTTCCACAAAACGGCAGACTATCCTAACGTAGAAATGCTACCAACACAAACTCTGAGAGGTGTGAGATGACATAAAATAAAACAACAACAACCAGACGGTGAGATGATGGTGATGGTGATGGTGATGGTGGTGATGGTGATGGTGGTGATGGTGATGATGAGATGTAGGTGCTTAAATGAACTCAAGTGCCAGGAACATCATCACCCACCTGCCCTCCTCGGGTGGGAATGGTATCCGTCTGGGTTCCCAAATACAAGGAAGCCTGGGTCCCCAGGGGGGGTCACACACGTTGTTATGAACTTTGCACTTTGCAGCTGCAGCGCACCCTGTACCCTCTGCTCCACTAGCAATATCAGAGGCACAGCAAGGGCGTTTCCACCCTGAGATGTGGCTACAGGAGCCGAACCTGCACGGCACATGCCACCTCTCTGTGCCTGGCTGGGCAGGGAGGGTCCCAGCTGGCCCCGAGGCAGGGCTGAACTCCCTGGTCCACACCCTCTCAGGAGACAGGGCTTTGGGGAGCCCAGCAGGAGGGGAACCCCTGGCCTGATTCTCCTCCACTATCAGGGGGCGGCCGCGTGCTCAAGGAGCCTCAGGACACAGGCTGGGGCTGCCCAGGTGGGGCCTCCGCGGGAACCGGCCCTGCGGGTGCCCAGGTGTCCAAGGCTCAGTGCTTGGCAGGAAGTCGGGTCTGGACATGCCATCCCCTCAGCACACCGTGGTCACGTGTGAGGGGCTCGTTCACAGGGAACCCCGGGACACCGAGGGAACCAGGCAAGGTCCATGCCTCACCCCACGGCCACGATGCTGCCAGGATGACAGCCCCGCTGGGCCAGCCCAGGAGAGACCCCAGGCCGGGATGGCTTGGGACACTGGTCATGTGGTGAGACACCAGGAAGGTGATAGTGACCTCAGTCCCTGGAGGCCAAGTCTCGTTTTCAGACAAGAGAACCCGTGGAGGAAGCTGGGTGACAGTCACCTGGGCTGAGGGTTTGGGTGACTCCCATCTCAGTGAGGAGCCCCGAGGGGGGGATGAATTTGCATAAGCCCAAACCCTCACGGCCCCCCTCAAAGCTCTGAGAGGGAATAAAAGGGTCTCTGACGAGCCCAGCGCTGCTGTGGATCTCACAGGCAGAGCTCACGGTGTCCCCACCATGGCCTGGACCCCTCTCCTGCTCCCCCTCCTCACTCTCTGCACAGGTGCTGCCCCCCCGGGCCCTGCCCCCAGGCTCCGTCCTCCCAGGACACAGTTGCGGGGCCTGCCCCAAACCCAGAGCTCAGCCCCCACCCAGCCTCAGGGTGGGACACCCCCGGGATGGGTCCTTCATTCCCAACCCCTCTCCCCTCCTCTCTTACAGGCTCCGTGGCCTCCTATGAGCTGACGCAGTCGCCTTCGGTGTCCGTGGCCTTGGGACAGACCTCCCAGATCACCTGCACTGGAGATCTACTGGATAAAGAATATACTGCTTGGTTCCAGCAGAAGCCAGGCCAGGCCCCTGTGCTGGTCATGTATAAAGATAGCGAGCGGCCCTCAGGGATCCCGGACCGATTCTCTGGCTCCAGCTCAGGCAAAACAGCCACGCTGACCATTAGCGGGGCCCGAGACGAGGACGAGGCCGACTATTACTGTCAGTCAGTTGACAGCAGTAATGATCCTCACAGTGACGCAGGCAGATGGGGAAGTGAGACACTAACCCCGTCCCCGTCTGCCTCACACTCTCCTCCAGCCCCAGGAGGACGGTGGACAGAGCAGTGACAGGCCTGGCTTGGTTCCCCCAGACCTGAGCCCCCAGCTGCTCCTCCCCCCAGCCCTCCAGGTGGGCTCTGCACGGGGGGACTGCAGGGGATGCACCCATGGATACTCCGTTTCTTTAAAGAGCCGGAGGAGTGACGGGACGTGCAGATGCAGACACGGACGGCATTCAAGCAAGAGCACGCGTACCTGCTGCAGAAAGAACCGCGTGGCCAAGGTGAAACATCCGCCGCAGGAGACGGCAACAGATGAACTGCTGCAGAAGAAGAGCTGATGACCTTGCAGCAGGAAAAGGAAAGCACTTACAGCGACGCAAAGGGAGAAAAGACGGCAGGGCTCAACGGCGGCTCCGTTAGCAGGACGACCTCCTGCAGCCTGATGAGTGTCACAGGGAGACAAGACAGGCAGGTGTGAGGAGAAAACACTGGAAGAAATGACGGACAAAATGTTCCTAATCTGGTGACAGTATAACTAGCACACCCGAGAAGCTCAACCAAACTCCATTCCAGGAAACCCGAGAAACAACGGCAACACTCCTCACATCACATCGCTATAACCGGTGCAAAGCAGAAAAATAGCAATAGTATGCATGGCTTATTATGATGGTCAAAATACACGGTATGATGACCACGGCCCAGGGCTGGGGGCGAGCAGCTTACTATGTCCTTACACCGCGTGAGACGTGACATGCATCCCTGGAAGGTAGACGTGGCCAAGTTAGAGGAGCGCTGGAAACCCTGAAACAGCCATTCAATAACACCCGTTGACAACACCTGTCCTGATGAATAAGGTGTTGAAATAAGGTGCCCGGGTGCAGAGCAGGGCCCCGGCCAGGACTGAGGGCTCCGCAGGAAGCCCTGGCCTCAGCGGGGGAGGACGGGAGCCTTGACCCCGTGGTGGGTGCGGAGCTGGGTCCTTGGGGAGTCGGGGGCGTGTGAGGGGTCTGCGGCAGGACAGACCTGGAGCTCGGCGGGGCTTCTCCTGCTGGGGCAGAGTCTCAGCTTCGGGGCCAAGAGTGGCTCCATGTCCACCCACAGGAGGTTCTAGGGACCAGCCGGGGCCACGCCAACTTGCCACCGCAGTAGGGCTGGGGGGCCCTGAGCTGGAGAACATGGTTCCCCCGCCCCCGAGTCTCAGCCTGTGGGTGATTCACGCAAATGCATTTGGGGGGGAGGTTTGTGGACCTGAGGTTCCCCCGCAGCTGGTCTGAAATCTGAAAAATAAGCATCTTTAGCATCTTTCACCCGCACCCCGTGCCGCTGAGTAACATGGGGCAGCTGGACTGACCACAGTAACCCTGAGCCTGGGCACGGACCTGAGAGGGGTCAGGTGGGATTTATGCTGGATTCTGACGGTCAGCCAGGCTCCCAGTGACTGAGGACTGAGAGGGAGAGTCGGGGAGGTGCCCGCAGCCTGGTGGACACCACGGGGCAGGAGGAGAGGACGTAACGCGTCTCCAAGGGAAGGATGCACAGGGAGGCCGGGGCAGGACGAGACAGGACATGACGCTGCAGGGTCCTCTGTCCCCGAGTCTGCATGCACTCACAGGGGACACAGGGCCCTCTCCCATCTCCCTTCTCCTGGAAGGGATTATTCTCCACAAGTGTATGCAGTGACTTTGTCCCAAACAAGGCCCCCTGCAGGTCCCTCTTGTGCGGAGTGTCCTGCCTCCCTTACACTGTAGGAAAGGGAGCCAGGAGGACGGCAGGGAGTAAACCCACCCTCATGTGGGTCCCACCACATACAACCCCCCGGGGCCTGTGCTGCTAAGAACTGGAGTCAGCAGGAACCTGTGAGGGACACACAGAGGGACAGACAGCAGGACGTGAGGACAGGGATGGAAAATGGAGGAGGATAAGACCACTTCCTGCTGAGCTTAGGTGGTGGCCCATCAGGGAGGGGGCTGCCCCTACAGACTCTTGGTCAGACAGGGACAGAGGGCCCATTAGAGGTCACCTCTAGGGTCAATGTCACGACAGGGCCAGGGTCTCAGTGAGACCGCTGTCATTCTGTCTGTGAAAGTGACTGATGAACAGGCTGCAGAAGGGTGTCCACTCCCAGGTTGCTCCCCACGGTGGAAACAGGATGAGTGACCTTCTAAGAAGAGACCAGAAACACACCCGCAACCCTGAGCGAGCCACTGAGTCAAAGCTCTCTAAGGACAGAGCCAGAAGGTGCCTTCAGCGAGCCAGGCAGAGAGCTCCCACCAAAACCAAAAAACAATACTAGGGCACCTTGTCCACGGCCTTCTGACCTCCAGAAACATGAAAAATAAATTGTGGTGTTTAAGCAACATGTGGGTGATATTGTGTCATGGTGCCTGAGCGGACCAAGACAGGAGCTGGGAACACGTGCGTGTAGGCGTTCATGGGAACGTAGGTCTTCCTTTCTCTGAAATAAATTCTCCAAGGGTCCTATTCCTGGATTGTACAGTAATCGCATGGTTGGTTTTATAGTAGCTGCAGAGCTGCTTCCCAGGGTGGCTGCACCACTTTATATTCCCACCAGCAGCACAGGAGGGACCTGTCTCTCTGCTGCCCAGCCGCTGTGGGTGTTGCCACTGTTTTCTCCTTTAGCCCATCTGCTGGGTTCTGACGGGTGTGTCGTGGCATCTGCTCAGGGTGTAATTGACATTCCTCCAATGACTGGGGGTGACCATCTTCTCATGTGCTCATCTGACATCTGTACGTTCCTGAAATGACGTTAACTTTACGTCTATTCCCGTATTCCCACTGCATTTTAAGTTTTTATTGTTTATTGATTAGCTTTGAGAAGTTTTTTTAATGTTTACACGAGCTTTTTGATGAATATGTGAGTAGAAACTATTTTTCCCTACTTTGCTGGATTTTTCAACTCCATAAAGAGGACTTTTATAGAAAAAACATTTTCATTTTACTAAGTATTGTTTTATCTTCTCCCATTAAATATCATACATGTACTGTCAAACCCAAGAATTCTTGTGTAGGTCTAGAAACAGAACATTTCTTTTCCATCCAGATTTTTTCTCAAACATGGTCTGGAAAATAAGAAAGAAAAATGTATATCTGAATCACTTTGCTGTATCCCGGAAACTAACACAACATTGTAAATCAACAATACTCCAATAAATAAATAAATAAAAATTTAAGGAAATATGATAAAAATTCTGCCAGAGCTAAGGGACCAGTGTCACCGTGTCTGATGCTGGGATTCTGGGATCTCACCGCAGCATGACCACGGTCCCCACAGCACCTGCTGTGTCTTGTGGTCCTGGCTCCTGGTTCTCATGAAGTTGGAGTCACATGTGAGTTGGGCTGTTTTCATTCAGGTCCTCTAACCTTGGAAGGCCCCTCGTATATGGCTCGCCCCATGCCGGCCACGTGCACGCTTTTCTTGTCCAAATCTTCCAGAGAATCTGATTTGTTAAGCCCAGACCCTTATTTTCCAAGTCTGGGCGAGTCTCACTCTGAGGAATCGACTGTCTTACATTTACAGACATTCAGCATCACAGGTCTTCCTACCTGTACGGGAAAAGCTCAGGTCGCGTGTAGAAACTATTTCCCGACTTCGTTTCGAAGCTCTGCTTTCCTTGGGCTGAGAGCGGCTCCTAAGGTGCAGTGTGGGAGTCAGAGTGTGTTCACTCTCCAGGATTAGCCTGGTACACTTTCTACCCTCCCCCATCACTATGGAAACAGGCCTTCTTCCTTTCCATCTCTACTGTTATACTGCTATTTCTCTGTTTCTTTCTATGAAACGCATAGTTGTGTTTATACACAGTTTTACATTTTTGTAAGAAAAGCTTTTGCTTTTGAAGGAGCATGAGCTGAGTCTGGCTGTCCATGTGTTCAGAAGTCACATCCTACCAACTAGGCTGAGCTGTGAAGCCAAATATTCCGCGGAATCCAGCCACCCTGAGCGTGCAGTGTAAACAATCGAGTGTGGGTAGTGGTGGGCAGATGTGTGTGTTCGGGCATGAGAATCTGAGCAGAGGTCACCTTGAGTCCCCACACAGACGGCTCCCCCTTCCCATCCTCACATGAGGTCCCAAGTGCTCAGTCAGGAGCAGGACGTGGGTGAGTTTTCAGAGCACAGTCATGATACACAGGGAATCTAGAGGATGCCTCATGCCCTTCTGCTTGAAGAGAAAACTTCCGGCCAAGTTTGGACCCAATATTTGAGGTGTAGGTGGATTGGAAAGACCGATCTGACCAGGAAACAAGCTGCTTTCTATGATAGATGCTATTTTGGTTGCTGGAATCTCAGTGAAATGGAAAGTTCAGAAGCAAAGCAACAGAGGCAAGTCAAAAGCATCTCCTGCCACTTTGTGCCACGTTGACTGTGACGCCCACACACTACTGCAGACAGCAGGCGGGGATCGAGGTCAGGACGGAGGGTGGATCTTCCTTTGTCTCCACATCCCAGAAGTGGGAAGAGGAGCCCTCGCTAGCTGGGTGGCAATGCACAGAGAGGAATTTCGCTCAGAATTCACAGTGAATGAGGGGTCTGTACCATGGAGGCCAAGGGATTTCTGATGCTTTAACTTTTCTGGAGCAGAGGTGAAGAATCTCTGATAATTCAGTTCAAGTTGTAAAACATCGCCATACTCTTTGCTCTTGTAATATGTGCCAACGCAGAACACTCTTCCTGGGAATTCCAATAAGGAATCACAGTCAGAAGTGGGCAAACAAGACCTTTCCTGCAGGTGGATGGCATTCGCTTCTTTCCCCAGTGCAAATGTGGGGAGTATTTACAGGAGAAACAGAGGAGGAAGCAGTGGACGTTGGCGTGTTATTGAGAAAGAATGGCTGGACTCTTTCTGCATTTTCTCCTCAATGAGGACAAAACACGTGCTGACAGGCGGAGGATTCCCTCCCGCTACTGGGGATCCCCCCTTAGAGGCCAGGGGGAGGCCTGCGGCTCCCGTCAGAGCTCTGGCAGCCCTTGAATTCCACGAGGCAGAGGCTCCAGACCAGCATTGGGAATGGGCTGAGACTGTGGCTGCATCTGGGGTCCCTGCCTTTGCATTCAGGTGCCACGGAAAGAAACCAAGAGTGGTGCAGACAGGAGCCCACATGGAAAGATGCAGAGAGGAGTAGACTCAGGGTGTCGTTCTTACTGGAGAATAGCCGGAACCTTCCTGAACTCCAATTCCCAGACAAAACCAAGTCTTGCAGCCAGGTCTTTCTAAGGATGTTGATCTCAGGCTGTGGGGTAATTCTTCTCTGCACAAAATCCTGTTTGTTTTCCTGTGTCCAAGCTCAGACCCTGGATCCAAGAAACCCGACATCTCACCATCAAGTCCATGTTATGCTCTATCCCAGGATGTGCTGTGTGTCTGTGAAGGAACACACACACACACACACACACACACACACACACACGCTGCACCACCACTAGTGGGTCTCCCCCCTCCACACTGTACCCGGGAAGAGAGAAGGCATCTACCCTGTGGGGACCAGGAGCTCCTTCTGCATCACCCATGCAGCCCCGTGCCAGGAGGTAGGAGCTTAAACCCTGGGATGCAAAGGACAATTAAACCTATTGGCCACTGTCCTCGTGATCAGGACTAGACATTTCAGATGCTGAGAAAGTGATACACTTGGGAAAGACCCGTCAGCCCTGATTCTCTGTCTGGAAAACACGCTGGGTCCAGGGATTCCATGGACACAGGAGCCTGACCTCAGGGAGGCGCCAGCTCTGGGGTGAGGACCTCCCGCTGAGCACAGGAAACAGAGCAGAACCCTCACGTGCACCACGTGGCAGACAGCCCTGCCTGAGGAGAGGTCCCTGCAGCTGGGCCCTGAGCCCATCCCTGCCCCAGCCCCTCCTCCCAGCCCTCAGACCCTGGCCTCTTCCCTCATTTTCCATTCGGTCTCCCTCCGCGCTGACAGAGCGCTGACTCCTTCTTGCTCTATTATTTCTCAAACCGTTTGGAGAATTCAGCTACATCTCATGACCCCGTATTTCTCATCCGTGTACCTGCGGGGGTGGAGTCATGTATCGGGTGAGTCTCCTCTGCCCTGAGCTGAGACCTCCTCAAGGTCACTCACCCTGTGACACGGTGGTCCGGAGAGAAGGTTAGAGACGCTTCTGGGAGGGGGGTGTCTGAGTCATGTGGGAGGAAGGTGACAATTCTGCCCGATGGGGCTGCAGGATACAGGACACGGGCATGGAGGGGATGAGGAGGGACAGGGTGGCTGGTCCTGAGCTGGGAGGAGGAGGAGGAGGAGGAGGAAGATGTGGAGGAGTCAGAGCTTGGGTCAGCCCCACTCAGCAGCCTCCCTGGGGCTCCGTCATCACCATCTGAAGCCACCAGGGGGCAGCGAGGGCCTGGGTGTGGAGAGTGTCTGGTCTGGTCCCCTGACCTATGGGAAGCCCCCCAGCTACTGCCTCCTGAGCCCCCAAGGGAGAGTGTAGGGTGCAGTGTTCCCAGTGTGTTCTCCTCCTTGAGCGCTTTACCTGGAGGCAAAGAAAGGTCCCAGGTCTCATCCTTAGAGCCCTGCAGAGGCAGGGGACAGGGGACAGGGGACCATCCTGCTGAGGGACAGGTGGGGGAGGGGATGCACACCCCCAGCTCCCCTGTGGTGCCGGGAGGAGCCGGAAGGGAATCGCTCAGTGCCCCCCATCCCGCGGGCCCCTGTCCTCACCTTCCACCCAGAACCAGAGAGTGGTTGTCATGGTTATTAGCCAAGGACACGGACTCCCACAGTGGACACAGGGACAGACCACGACAGCCCCATGTCCCGGGCTCTGTAATGGTCTGTGTCCTACATAACGACAACGTGTCAAAGGGTTTTCACCATCTCAGATGAGCCCTGAAGTCCGGGGAAGAAGAGACTCCAGTGTCCAGGGCCAGGTCAGAGAACTGGAGTGGGGGCTGTGGGTCAAGGACCTGCTCTTGGATTCCAGGTGCAGATGCTTCATAACAAAGAGGTGGGGGGGGTTGGGACCAGGCAGCAGCTGGGGGTCCCACCATCCACCCAGCACAGAGCAGGGGTTTCCCCAGCTGGGCATGTCCTTTTCCAAAGATACAGAGCTTGGCCATGGGTGTCCAGCAGGGGGCACTGCAGTGTGTCCCCTGCACGGAGGGACCCAGGGACCCAGTCCAATCCCAGCAGAGACACTGAAGGTCCAGGAGCTCATCCCCTGAGGGACGTCAGCTGGTCCTTCTCTCCCTGCCAACCCGCTAAACACAGGGCATGCTCCTGTATACACGGGTCACCTGATGTGTCAAACAGCTCTGACCCCCTGAGATCTACTCTCCCTCCAGGATGCAGAAAGTCTCCTGTCCAGGGCCAGGGCAGAGGAGGGGGAGGAGAACCCCGCCCTGGGGCCTGGTGGGCACCTTCTGCAGCCACCAGGGGGCAGCGAGGGCCAGGATGGGGGGAAGGCAGCTGTGGCTTCTCCTGTCCTGCAGGACGTGTCAAGAGCGGCTTCCAGCGGAGCCCTTCTGACGTCCCAAAGCACTTGTGCCCCAACAAGTCATCTTCAAAGTGCTAAGAAATGATCCAGGGCCCAGGCTCGGGCCTCTGTCTCCAGAGCACCGCAGAGACAGAGGCTGGAGGGGAACGTGAGGAGCCTCCCAACGGAGGGGGATGAGAAGGAGCTGGGGGTGGGGGAGGGATGGATTGGGAGTTTGGGATGAGCAGATGCAAACACCTATATACAGAGTGGATGGACAACAAGGTCCTACGGGGCAGCACAGGGAACTGTATTCCATGTCCTGTGATGAACCACAATGGAAAAGAATATGAAAAAGAATGGATATGTACATATACTTGAGTCACTTTGCTGTACAGCAGACATTAACACAACACTGTAAATCCACTATACTCGATAAAATTTTTTCATTTGTTTTCTCTTTTTGTTCTTTTTGTTCTTTCTTTTCTGGCACCGCCCCACAGCATGAAGGATCCTACTACCCCGACCAGGGATGGACCCTGGGCCCCTGCAGTGCAAGTGCAGACTCTTCACCACTGGACACCAGGGAAGTCACTGCAACAAAATTGTTTTACAAACAAAGGAGTTGAGGGGATACTGGTCCTTTTACTCCAGGAAAGTGGGCAAATGGATATTTTAGCCTCCTGGGCCCGGGTCCTCTCCTTTGCCCCAACAGCACACAGGGGACATTCTGGGATTCCTCCCCAGGAACCACGATGACACCCACACCAGGACACACAGGAGATCCCAGGGCTGCCTTCCTCTCCCACATCCTGTCATGGACTCGGTGTGTCCTCACACAACATGTGAAGGAGGTAATTGTCCAGGAAGCTCTGCTGTCAGGGCTGCAGAAGTATCTAGAACAGACCAGGTCATAAAGGGTGAGCAGAGGGGATGAGGAGGGGCAGGTGCAGGAAGCTGATTTGCATGCAGGCCCTGCCCTCCTGTGGGGGGGAGGGGATAAGAGAGGTGTGGGGAGCAGGCCCAGGGCTGGGGGCTCAGAAGGCAGCGTCTGGGGCGTCTCCACCATGGCCTGGGCTCTGCTCCTTGTCACCCTCCTCACTCAGGGCACAGGTGAGGCCTCCAGGGAAGGGACCCCGGGGACATCTGCCTGATCCTTTGTGTCTTTGTCCTCAGGGTGACCTGGCTGCTAGCCCAGGACTGACCAGAGTGTGTCTGTCCTCCTTCCAGGGTCCTGGGCCCAGTCTGCCTTGACTCAGCCTGCTTCCATGTCTGGGAATCCAGGAGCGACGGTCACCATCTCCTGTGCTGGCACCAGCAATGACGTCGGTAAAAACTCTGTCAGCTGGTACCAACAGCACCCGGGTTCGGCCCCCAAAACCCTGATTTATCAGGACAATAAGCGGCCCTCAGGGATCCCTGATCGCTTCTCTGGCTCCAAGTCTGGGAACACGGCCACCCTGACCATCTCTGGGCTCCAGGCTGAGGACGAGGCTGTTTATTCCTGTGCCACAGCTAGTGGTAGTAGTAGTAGTAGTGCTCACAATGGTCCAAGTTCATGGGGAAGTGAGACCAAAACCTGCCCTGAGCTCTCAGCTCCCCGTGGCTGTGACTCCGCTGGTTGCTGGTCTGCATCTTGGTTGAAACATCGGCAGCTGAGAGGAGATGTGAGGACCCTGCAGAGGGATGAGGACAAAGGACGATGAACATGTGGTTTTCATGTATGTTGTCCCTCCTGTTTGACCTGCATCTGACTGCGCTGAGCCAGGAAGGGATGGGGACAGACTCGGTGTCAGAGTTGTCCCTCTCCTGGCATCGGTGAACCCTGTCCTGGCACAGCCCTGCAGGCCGACGGTCTCCCCGATACATCGGGGTCTTTGCAAAGTGGCTCCAGAATGGAGGGTGGGTGGAGGATGGGTCCCCCATTCCTCAGTCAGGGCAAGGTCCCATGTTTTCATGAGGAGCCATGGAAGATTCTAGGTGGTATCCCAGCAGGCCTAACCCATGGGGAATGTAATTGAGAAACAGGCACTAGTGTCCTTGGTTCAATGGTAATTATTTCCTGAAACTGAAAGACAGTTTTCAAATGCAAACATCAATCAATTTAAATTATGTGAATCCAAGAGTTTAGATGAAAACCAAAGTGCATTGGTTGGGTTGCTAGGACACAGCATCCCCACAGGAACAAGTGCAGAGGAAACTTTGCAAGCTGTGTGGCCAGGCGTCCAGGGCTGGAGAGCAGCTTTCTTTTGTGGTTCTGGCTCCTGGCTCTCATGACGTTGGAATGATGGGTGCGACTGTTCTCATTCAGGTCCTCTGCCTTCAGGAGACCCTGGGGTATGGCTCACTCCATGCCGGTCCTGTGCCTGCTGTTGTTGTCCAAATCATCTTCCTGTTCAATCTGGTTTGTTAAATCCAGCCAATCAGCCTCCATATTTTCCAAGCCTGTGGTTGTCTCAATCTGAATCATCATTTGTCTGTATCACAGCTTTTTACAAATGACCCGAATCATTGGCTTTCTATCCATATGGTCAACGTTCAGGTAGCATGGAGAAAATATTTTCCAGACTCATTTCCAAGTTCTTGTTTCATTGGGATTACAGCTGTCCCTACGTGTGCAGAGCAGGAATCAGAGTGTTTTCACTCTCCTGAAATAGCCTCTTACAATTTCTGCCCTCCCCCGTTATGATGGAAACAGCGGTGTCTCCTTTCCATCTGTCCTGTTATGCTGTTCTCTCTCTCTGTTTTCTATGCAATAGACAGCTGCATCTATAACCCATCTTACATTTTGTAAGAAAGGCTTTTTTCTTTTCCATGAGGATGACCTGAATAGGACTCTCAAAGGGTTCAGAGGTCACATCCTACCTGTTACATGGAGCTGTGGTGTCAAATGTTCCCCTGAATCCAGCAACCCTGAGCATGCAGTGTAGACAGTGCAGTGTGGCTACTTGTAGACAGGTGTGAGTGTGTGTGTGTGAGAGTCTGAGCAGAGTCAGCTGGGTCCTCACATGGACCCCTCCCCACTCCAATCCTTATGCCAGACCCCACATACTCAGTCAGGAAGCAGGTCATGGTGAGGTTTCAAGAGCACGGTGGTGATACCCACTGCAGCAAGAGGGTCTTTGACTCCCTTCTGCTTGATGAGAAAATTGGGAAAATTTGACCCAATATTTGGGTGTATTTGGAAAGATAGGTATCAACAACCAAAAATCTGTTTGTTCCATATGATAGTTGACATTTTGATTCTCTGCCTCTCAGTGAAATGAAAAGCTCAGATCACAAACCAAAGACTCAAGTCAACAGCTTCTCTTGCTCTTTTATCTCTGACCCAATGTGAAGGCCAAACTGTATTCTAGACAGGAGGCTGGGATGCAGCTCTGGACTGAGAGGGGATCTGGCCTTTCACCTGGGCACCTGGAACTCAGCGGGGGCTGGGGTGGGCTGGAGGTCAAAAATCAGCTAGTGGATTCGATATGCAGACAGAGTATATGAAGCACATATGCAATTTAAAATTGTCCAATAGACAAGTGTTAAAAATTAGGAGCAACACATGCAATGAGTTTCCATTGTAGATTTCACTTAACTCAGTTAAGAATATCATTTCAACATGAATTAAATATTAAAATATTGATACATTCTACACTACACGATCCTATGTCTTGAAATCCACTGGATAGTTCAGACCTACAGCACATCTCCACTGGGACCACCCACACTGCATGATCAGCAGGCACATTGCCTTGTGGCCCCCATATTAGACAGAGCAGGTGAGATGGATGAGGTTTCCTTGGGGTAACTGTGCCTGGAGTATATACTTACCACCACCAGGAGGCAATGGAGGGTCCCAACCCCAGAGTCTGTGCTGGAGAGGAACTGCTGATGCACTTTCCACCCAGTTCAGGCATATGAGGCTGCCCAGAATGAGGGGATCTTATACATGGATCCGCATGACTTACTTCCCAAAGACAAGATGGTAAATACAAGGACAGTTTTACAGAAGAATCTTCAGCCATCCAGGACCTTTTTATTACAGTCCATGAAATGAATGACAACAACCTGTGAATTTGTTAGTAAATATTGATACCTCACCTCTTTCATTCCGGATCATTTCCATAAACCCATTGCCCAGTCATAAACTTCTATTCTATGCATAGTTCTAGATGGAAAGGTGGACCATAAGGAACATTTTATTGACATAGGATATGGAGCATGTGAATGCAGAAGAGAGGGCTGTGACAGGAGGGGCTCAGGGGGCCTGGGGTTGGGAAGGGAGGACCTGTGGGGCTGGTGAGGGGGCAGGGCAGGAAGGGGGGTGAAAGATAAGGCTCTGAGGTCAGTTGCCTGGATTGAATCTTGACCCAGTCACATCTGCCTGAGGGAGTCTGGGAAAATCACTTGCCCTCCCAATGATGCCTCCTCCTCATTAGACGGGGGAGAGGTTGTGCCTTCAGCAGAGGGCGCTGTGGGGTTATGACGATGCCAGGTGAGGTGGTGCAGGAAACTCACCTAGATTCTGGCATCTACTGGGGGCTCAAAAGTCATCATTCTGTAGAAGTAGCTACACATGTAGGAAGACGTCCATCCTGGGGCACCAGGGGGCACTGTGGGTCCTGGTTGGGGACCCTCCTAGGTCCAAGTCCCCTGGGCAGGGCTCAAGTGCAAAGGGCATGACCAACGCTTCCTTCAGAGACTTCTCTTGGGGAGAGGAACTCTCCCTCTGAAACCCACACGTGGCCTTCTTCGGACCCCAGGGAATCACCAAGTGTGGGGCCCCTGGGCTGAAGGCTCAAACTGGAGCTGAGACACAGGATGGGGAAGGGGAGTAGATTTGCATTCAGTGCTCCTCCCTTCTCCAGCTGCGAGGGGAGAGGATAAGAGAGGGGCCTGGAGAGGCTAGTCCAGCTGGGCAGCCTTGGGGCAGAGCTTGTGAAAGTGCATCCAACCATGGCAGCAGGGGTTGGGGAGGGGGGTGCTGAGCTGGATTATATGGTCCCCCACCCCCGAGCCTCAGTCTGGGGGTGATGCCTCAAATATATTTGGGAGGGAGGTTTATAGAAATGAGGTTCCCCCATAGTTTGCCTGACATCTGAGAAATAAGCATCTTTCACTCCCACCCAGTGCCACTGAGTAACATGGGGCAGTAATCCTGATCCTGCCCGGGATTAGGTGAGATTTCTGGGCTGGATCCTGATGGTCAGCCAGGCCCCGGGTGACTGAAGGCTCAGAGGGAGAGTCCAGGAGCTGCCCGTGGCCTGGAGGACTCCACAGGGCAGGAGGCATAGAGGCAGCCGATCTCTTAGGGATGGATAGACAGGAAGGCCAGGGGCAGGACAAGACCAGACACCAGGGCTCTTTCCTGCAGAGACCTCTGTCCCCTAGTCTGCCTGGACTCACAGGGGACACGGAGCCACCCCCATCCCCTACTCCAGGAAAGCGTTGTGCTCTCCAAGGGTTTGCAGTGACTTTGTCCCAATCAAGGCCTCCTGCAGGTCCCTCTCGTGGGGAGTGCCCTGCCTCCCTTACACTGTAGGAAAGGGAGCCTGGAGGACGGCAGGGAGTAAACCCACCCACATGTGGGTCCCACCACATCCATGCCCCCCGGGGCCTGTGCTGCTAAGAACTGGAGTCAGCAGGAGCCTGAGATGGACAGGCAGAGGGACAGACAGCAGGCCGTGAGGACAGGGATGGAAAAGGGAGGCCAATGAGACAATTCCCTACTGTGCTTAGATGGGACCCACCGGGGAGGGGTCTGCCCCATACACTCTTGACCAGAGAGAGATGGACGCCCAGTAGAGGTCATGTCTCCTGTCAAGGTCATAACACGGTCAGAGTCTGCGTGAGACCACTGTCATCCTCTCTGTGAAAGTGACCGATGACCAGGGTGGAGGAGGGTGGCCACTCCCAGGTTGCTCCCCACGGTGGAGATAGGCTGAGTGACTTTATAAGAGGAGAACAGAGTGAGAGACAAACAAAAGAGACCACGCCCCCAACCCTGAGCGCACCACTGAGCCAAGGCTCCATAAGGACAGAGCCAGAAGGTGCCTTCAGCGAGCCAGGGAGAGAGCTCCCACCAAAAACACAAAACAATACTGAGGCACTTTGACCATGGCCTTCTCATCTCCAGAAACATGGAAAAAAGACTTGTGGTGTTTAAGCAACATGCAGGTGGTATTGTGTCATGGTACCTGAGCGGACTAACACAGTAGGTGGGAACACGTGTGTGTAGGTGTTTATGGGAACGTAGGTCTTCCTTTCTCTGAAATAAATTCCCCAGGGTGCAAGGCCTAGATTGTACAGTAATCGCATGGTTGGTTTTATAGTAGCTGCAGAGCTGCTTCCCAGGGTGGCTGCACCACTTTATATTCCCGCCAGCAGCCCAGGAGGGACCCGTCTCTCTGCTGCCCAGCCGCTGTGGGTGTTGCCACTGTTTTCTCCTTTAGCCCATCTGCTGGGTTCTGATGGGTGTGTCGTGGCACCTGCTCAGGATGTAACTGACATCCCCTTGATGATTCGTGGGGACCATCTTCCCATGCACTCACCTGGCACCTGCACGTTCCTGAAACTGTCTCTTCACCTCATTTCCGAGATTCCAATGGGATTTTGTTTTGTTTATTCATTAGCTTTGAGATTTTCTGTCATATTTCCACGATTCCTTTGATGAACATGTCAGTGGAAAGTATTTTCTCCCATGTTACTGGATTTTTCAACTGCATCAAAAGGACTTTTACACAACAAATACTTTTCTTTTTTTAAAACAACCTATCTTTGTTTATTTATTCACTTATTTATTTTGGCTGTGTTGGGTCCTCCTTGCTGCGCACAAGCTTTCTCTGGAGGGGTGAACGGGGGTGACTCTTTATTGTGTTATGTGGGCTCCTCATATCGGTGGCTTCTCTTGCTACAGATTGTGGGCTCTAGCTGCATGGACTTCAAAAGTTGTGGAACACGGGCTCTAGGGCGAAAGGGTTTCCGCAGTTGTGGCCCACTGGCTCAGCAGTTGTGGTGCCAAGCAGCCTCCCCACCCCCACAGATGCGCCAACATAACCTGGGGCACAGCCCTGCTGGCCGCCTCCACATGCAGGCTGAGGGGGCTTCTAGTGACCTCTCGGAGGTGGTGGGGATGGCAGTGAGCCCAGGGGACCCCACCCATCCTCCCAACTGGCCCCTCATGCTCCCTTCCCTCCCTGCTCAGGTCCTGCCCCAAAGGGCCAAGCTCTGAATCCAGGACCCCCTGGGCTCCATCTTGGGATTTCCCCACTTTTCTGTATTCACCTGGGGACTTCCTCTCTGTGGGCAGAAGCTTTACCTGCTGTAAAATGGGGAGGTATTCACTGACCTGAAGAAATTCTTTTCAGGGAATTCCCTGGTGGTGCAGTCATTAAATCTTGGCACGTTCACTGCCATGGCGCCTGGTTCGAAACCTGGTCAAAGAACTAAGACTAAGATCTTGCAAGCTGCGTGGCCCACAATTGTTTTTTCAAATTAGCCTATAAAAAGCCCACCAAGGTGATTAGTACCTGAAGAGGGAATCAGCGCGTTATGAGGTCCCGGAGTTGCCTGCCTTCCCTCTCCAGGAATCCAAGGAGAGGGGTTCAGCCATTCCCTTATGGATGGAATCCCAGTGGAATAAGCAGATGATCCCCAGTTTCCACAAAACGGCAGACTATCCTAACGTAGAAATGCTACCAACACAAACTCTGAGAGGTGTGAGATGACATAAAATAAAACAACAACAACCAGACGGTGAGATGATGGTGATGGTGATGGTGATGGTGGTGATGGTGATGGTGGTGATGGTGATGATGAGATGTAGGTGCTTAAATGAACTCAAGTGCCAGGAACATCATCACCCACCTGCCCTCCTCGGGTGGGAATGGTATCCGTCTGGGTTCCCAAATACAAGGAAGCCTGGGTCCCCAGGGGGGGTCACACACGTTGTTGTGAACTTTGCACTTTGCAGCTGCAGTGCACCCTGTACCCTCTGCTCCACTAACAATATCAAAGGCACAGCAAGGGCGTTTCCACCCTGAGATGTGGCTACAGGAGCCAAGCCTGCACTGAACATGCAATCTCTCTGTGCTGGGCCGGGCAGGGAGGGTCCCAGCTGGCCCCGAGGCAGGGCTGAACTCCCTGGTCCACACCCTCTCAGGAGACAGGGCTTTGGGGAGCCCTGCAGGAGGGGAGACCCTGGCCTGATTCTCCTCCGCCAGCAGGGGGCGGCCGCGTGCCCCAGGAGCCTCAGGACACAGGCTGGGGCTGCCCAGGTGGGACCTCCGCGGGAACCAGCCCTGCGGGTGCCCAGGTGTCCAAGGCTCAGTGCTTGGCAGGAAGTCGGGTCTGGACATGCCATCCCCTCAGCACACAGTGATCACGTGTGAGGGGCTCGTTCACAGTGAACCCCGGGACACCGAGGGAACCAGGCAAGGTCCATGCCTCACCCCACGGCCAAGGTGCTGCCAGGATGACAGCCCCGCTGGGCCAGCCCAGGAGAGACCCCAGGCCGGGATGGCTTGGGACACTGGTCATGTGGTGAGACTCCAGGAAGCTGACAGTGACCTCAGTCCCTGGAGGCCAAGTCTCGTTTTCAGACAAGAGAACCCGTGGAGGAAGCTGGGTGACAGTCACCTGGGCTGAGGGTTTGGGTGACTCCCATCTCAGTGAGGAGCCCCGAGGGGGGGATGAATTTGCATAAGCCCAAACCCTCACGGCCCCCCTCAAAGCTCTGAGAGGGAATAAAAGGGTCTCTGACGAGCCCAGCGCTGCTGTGGATCTCACAGGCAGAGCTCACGGCGTCCCCACCATGGCCTGGACCCCTCTCCTGCTCCCCCTCCTCACTCTCTGCACAGGTGCTGCCCCCCCGGGCCCTGCCCCCAGGCTCCGTTCCTGCCCCAAACCCAGAGCTCAGCCCCCGCCCAGCCTCAGGGTGGGACACCCCCGGGATGGGTCCTTCATTCCCAACCCCTCTCCCCTCCTCTCTTACAGGCTCCGTGGCCTCCTATGAGCTGACGCAGTCGCCTTCGGTGTCCGTGGCCTTGGGACAGACCTCCCAGATCACCTGCACTGGAGATCTACTGGATAAAGAATATACTGCTTGGTTCCAGCAGAAGCCAGGCCAGGCCCCTGTGCTGGTCATGTATAAAGATAGCGAGCGGCCCTCAGGGATCCCGGACCGATTCTCTGGCTCCAGCTCAGGCAAAACAGCCACGCTGACCATCAGCGGGGCCCGAGCCGAGGACGAGGCCGACTATTACTGTCAGTCAGTTGACAGCAGTAATGATCCTCACAGTGACGCAGGCAGATGGGGAAGTGAGACGCTAACCCCGTCCCCGTCTGCCTCACACTCTCCTCCAGCCCCAGGAGGACGGTGGACAGAGCAGTGACAGGTCTGGCTTGGTTCCCCCAGACCTGAGCCCCCAGCTGCTCCTCCCCCCAGCCCTCCAGGTGGGCTCTGCACGGGGGGACTGCAGGGGATGCACCCATGGATACTCCGTTTCTTTAAAGAGCCGGAGGAGTGACGGGACGTGCAGATGCAGACACGGACGGCATTCAAGCAAGAGCACAAGCACCTGCTGCAGAAAGAACCGCGTGGCCAAGGTGAAACATCCGCCGCAGGAGACGGCAACAGATGAACTGCTGCAGAAGAAGAGCTGATGACCTTGCAGCAGGAAAAGGAAAGCACTTACAGCGACGCAAAGGGAGAAAAGACGGCAGGGCTCAACGGCGGCTCCGTTAGCAGGACGACCTCCTGCAGCCTGATGAGTGTCACAGGGAGACAAGACAGGCAGGTGTGAGGAGAAAACACTGGAAGAAATGACGGACAAAATGTTCCTAATCTGGTGACAGTATAACCAGCACACCCGAGAAGCTCAACCAAACTCCATTCCAGGAAACCCGAGAAACAACGGCAACACTCCTCACATCACATCGCTATAACCGGTGCAAAGCAAAAAAATAGCAATAGTATGCATGGCTTATTATGATGGTCAAAATACACGGTATGATGACCACGGCCCAGGGCTGGGGGCGAGCAGCTTACTATGTCCTTACACCGCGTGAGACGTGACATGCATCCCTGGAAGGTAGACGTGGCCAAGTTAGAGGAGCGCTGGAAACCCTGAAACAGCCGTTCAATGACACCCGTTGACAACAGAGTCCTGATGAAGAAGGTGTTGAAATAAGGTGCCCGGGTGCAGAGCAGGGCCCCGGCCAGGACTGAGGGCTCCGCAGGAAGCCCTGGCCTCAGCGGGGGAGGACGGGAGCCTTGACCCCGTGGTGGGTGCGGAGCTGGGTCCTTGGGGAGTCGGGGGGGTGTGAGGGGTCTGCGGCAGGACAGACCTGGAGCTCGGCGGGGCTTCTCCTGCTGGGGCAGAGTCTCCGCTTCGGGGCCAAGAGTGGCTCCATGTCCACCCACAGGAGGTTCTAGGGACCGGCCGGGGCCACGCCCACTGCCACCGCAGTAGGACTGCGGGGCCCTGAGCTGGAGAATATGGTTCCCCCCGCCTCCGAGTCTCAGCCTGTGGGTGATTCACGCAAATGCATTTGGGAGGGAGGTTTGTGGACCTGAGGTTCCCCTGCAGCTGGTCTGAAATCTGAAAAATAAGCATCTTTAGCGTCTTTCACCCGCACCCCGTGCCGCTGAGTAACATGGGGCAGCTGGACTGACCACAGTAACCCTGAGCCTGGGCACGGACCTGAGAGGGGTCAGGTGGGATTTATGCTGGATTCTGACGGTCAGCCAGGCTCCCAGTGACTGAGGACTGAGAGGGAGAGTCCGGGAGGTGCCCGCAGCCTGGTGGACACCACGGGGCAGGAGGAGAGGACGTAACGCGTCTCCAAGGGAAGGATGCACAGGGAGGCCGGGGCAGGACGAGACAGGACATGACGCTGCAGGGTCCTCTGTCCCCGAGTCTGCATGCACTCACAGGGGACACAGGGCCCTCTCCCATCTCCCTTCTCCTGGAAGGGATTATTCTCCACAAGTGTATGCAGTGACTTTGTCCCAAACAAGGCCCCCTGCAGGTCCCTCTTGTGCGGAGTGTCCTGCCTCCCGTACACTGTAGGAAAGGGAGCCAGGAGGACGGCAGGGAGTAAACCCACCCTCATGTGGGTCCCACCACATACAACCCCCCGGGGCCTGTGCTGCTAAGAACTGGAGTCAGCAGGAACCTGTGAGGGACACACAGAGGGACAGACAGCAGGACGTGAGGACAGGGATGGAAAATGGAGGAGGATAAGACCACTTCCTGCTGAGTTTAGGTGATGGCCCATCAGGGAGGGGGCTGCCCCTACAGACTCTTGATCAGACAGGGACAGAGGGCCCATTAGAGGTCATCTCTAGGGTCAATGTCACGACAGGGCCAGGGTTCAGTGAGACCGCTGTCATTCTGTCTGTGAAAGTGACTGATGAACAGGCTGCAGGAGGGTGTCCACTCCCAGGTTGCTCCCCACGGTGGAGACAGGATGAGTGACCTTCTAAGAAGAGACCAGAAACACACCCGCAACCCTGAGCGAGCCACTGAGTCAAAGCTCCCTAAAGACAGAGCCAGAAGGTGCCTTCAGCGAGCCAGGCAGAGAGCTCCCACCAAAACCAAAAAACAATACTAGGGCACCTTGTCCACGGCCTTCTGACCTCCAGAAACATGAAAAATAAATTGTGGTGTATAAGCAACATGTGGGTGATATTGTGTCATGGTGCCTGAGCGGACCAAGACAGGAGCTGGGAACACGTGCGTGTAGGCGTTCATGGGAACGTAGGTCTTCTTTTCTCTGAAATAAATTCTCCAAGGGTCCTATTCCTGGATTGTACAGTAATTGCATGTTTGGTTTTATACTAGCTGCAGAGCTGCTTCCCAGGGTGGCTGCACCACTTTATATTCCCACCAGCAGCACAGGAGGGACCTGTCTCTCTGCTGCTCAGCTGGTGTGGGTGTTGCCACTGTTTTCTCCTTTAGCCCATCTGCTGGGTTCTGACGAGTGTGTCGTGGCATCTGCTCAGGGTGTAATTGACATTCCTCCAATGACTGGGGGTGACCATCTTCTCATGTGCTCATCTGACATCTGTACGTTCCTGAAATGACGTTAACTTTACGTCTATTCCCGTATTCCCACTGCATTTTAAGTTTTTATTGTTTATTGATTAGCTTTGAGAATTTTTTTTAATGTTTACACGAGCTTTTTGATGAATATGTGAGTAGAAACTATTTTTCCCTACTTTGCTGGATTTTTCAACTCCATAAAGAGGACTTTTATAGAAAAAACATTTTCATTTTACTAAGTATTGTTTTATCTTCTCCCATTAAATATCATGCATGTACTGTCAAACCCAAGAATTCTTGCGTAGGTCTAGATACAGAACATTTCTTTTCCATCCAGATTTTTTCTCAAACATGGTCTGGAAAATAAGAAAGAAAAATGTATATCTGAATCACTTTGCTGTATCCCGGAAACTAACACAACATTGTAAATCAACAATACTCCAATAAATAAATAAATAAAAATTTAAGGAAATATGATAAAAATTCTGCCAGAGCTAAGGGACCAGTGTCACCGTGTCTGATGCTGGGATTCTGGGATCTCACCGCAGCATGACCACGGTCCCCACAGCACCTGCTGTGTCTTGTGGTCCTGGCTCCTGGTTCTCATGAAGTTGGAGCCACATGTGAGTTGGGCTGTTTTCATTCAGGTCCTCTAACCTTGGAAGGCCCCTCGTATATGGCTCGCCCCATGCCGGCCACGTGCACGCTGTTCTTGTCCAAATCTTCCAGAGAATCTGATTTGTTAAGCCCAGACCCTTATTTTCCAAGTCTGGGCGAGTCTCACTCTGAGGAATCGACTGTCTTACATTTACAGACATTCAGCATCACAGGTTTTCCTACCTGTACGGGAAAAGCTCAGGTCGCGTGTAGAAACTATTTCCCGACTTTGTTTCGAAGCTCTGCTTTCCTTGGGCTGAGAGCGGCTCCTAAGGTGCAGTGTGGGAGTCAGAGTGTGTTCACTCTCCAGGATTAGCCTGGTACACTTTCTACCCTCCCCCATCACTATGGAAACAGGCCTTCTTCCTTTCCATCTCTACTGTTATACTGCTATTTCTCTGTTTCTTTCTATGAAACGCATAGTTGTGTTTATACACAGTTTTACATTTTTGTAAGAAAAGCTTTTGCTTTTGAAGGAGCATGAGCTGAGTCTGGCTGTCCATGTGTTCAGAAGTCACATCCTACCAACTAGGCTGAGCTGTGAAGCCAAATATTCCGTGGAATCCAGCCACCCTGAGCGTGCAGTGTAAACAATCGAGTGTGGGTAGTGGTGGGCAGATGTGTGTGTTCGGGCATGAGAATCTGAGCAGAGGTCACCTGGAGTCCCCACACAGACGGCTCCCCCTTCCCATCCTCACATGAGGTCCCAAGTGCTCAGTCAGGAGCAGGACGTGGGTGAGTTTTCAGAACACAGTCATGATACACAGGGAATCTAGAGGATGCCTCATGCCCTTCTGCTTGAAGAGAAAACTTCCGGCCAAGTTTGGACCCAATATTTGAGGTGTAGGTGGATTGGAA
Organism: Hippopotamus amphibius kiboko; assembly: GCF_030028045.1. Classification (NCBI taxonomy): domain Eukaryota; kingdom Metazoa; phylum Chordata; class Mammalia; order Artiodactyla; family Hippopotamidae; genus Hippopotamus; species Hippopotamus amphibius. The sequence goes on along the minus strand of NC_080193.1, from coordinate 2,794,602 downwards.
AGACCGATCTGACCAGGAAACAAGCTGCTTTCTATGATAGATGCTATTTTGATTGCTGGAATCTCAGTGAAATGGAAAGTTCAGAAGCAAAGCAACAGAGGCAAGTCAAAAGCATCTCCTGCCACTTTGTGCCACGTTGAATGTGACGCCCACACACTACTGCAGACAGCACGCGGGGATCGAGGTCAGGACGGAGGGTGGATCTTCCTTTGTCTCCACATCCCAGAAGTGGGAAGAGGAGCCCTCGCTAGCTGGGTGGCAATGCAGAGAGAGGAATTTCGCTCAGAATTCACAGTGAATGAGGGGTCTGTACCATGGAGGCCAAGGGATTTCTGATGCTTTAACTTTTCTGGAGCAGAGGTGAAGAATCTCTGAAAATTCAGTTAAAGTTTTAAAACACCGCCATACTCTTTGCTCTTGTAATATGTGCCAACGCAGAACACTCTTCCTGGGAATTCCAATAAGGAATCACAGTCAGAAGTGGGCAAACAAGACCTTTCCTGCAGGTGGATGGCATTCGCTTCTTTCCCCAGTGCAAATGTGGGGAGTATTTACAGGAGAAACAGAGGAGGAAGCAGTGGACGTTGGCCTGTGTTATTGAGAAAGAATGGCTGGACTCTTTCTGCATTTTCTCCTCAATGAGGACAAAACACGTGCTGACAGGCGGAGGATTCCCTCCCGCTACTGGGGATCCCCCCTTAGAGGCCAGGGGGAGGCCTGCGGCTCCCGTCAGAGCTCTGGCAGCCCTTGAGTTCCACGAGGCAGAGGCTCCAGACCAGCGTCGGGAATGGGCTGAGACTGTGGCTGCATCTGGGGTCCCTGCCTTTGCATTCAGGTGCCACGGAAAGAAACCAAGAGTGGTGCAGACAGGAGCCCACATGGAAAGATGCAGAGAGGAGTAGACTCAGGGTGTCGTTCTTACTGGAGAATAGCCGGAACCTTCCTGAACTCTAATTCCCAGACAAAACCAAGTCTTGCAGCCAGGTCTTTCTAAGGATGTTGATCTCAGGCTGTGGGGTAATTCTTCTCTGCACAAAATCCTGTTTGTTTTCCTGTGTCCAAGCTCAGACCCTGGATCCAAGAAACCCGACATCTCACCATCAAGTCCATGTTATGCTCTATCCCAGGATGTGCTGTGTGTCTGTGAAGGAACACACACACACACACACACACACACACACACACGCTGCACCACCACTAGTGGGTCTCCCCCCTCCACACTGTACCCGGGAAGAGAGAAGGCATCTACCCTGTGGGGACCAGGAGCTCCTTCTGCATCACCCATGCAGCCCTGTGCCAGGAGGTAGGAGCTTAAACCCTGGGATGCAAAGGACAATTAAACCTATTGTCCACTGTCCTCGTGATCAGGACTAGACATTTCAGATGCTGAGAAAGTGATACACTTGGGAAAGACCCGTCAGCCCTGATTCTCTGTCTGGAAAACACTCTGGGTCCAGGGACTCTGTGGACACAGGAGCCTGACCTCAGGGAGGCGCCAGCTCTGGGGTGAGGATCTCCCACTGAGCACAGGGAACAGAGCAGAACCCTCACGTGCATCACGTGGCAGACAGCCCTGCCTGAGAAGAGGTCCCTGCAGCTGGGCCCTGAGCCCACCCCTGCCCCAGCCCCTCCTCCTAGGCCTCAGACCCTGGCCTCTTCCCTCACGTGCCATTCGGTCTCCCTCTCTCTTGACGGAGCTCTAGCTCTTTCTTGCATTTATTGTTTTTCAAATTGTTTTGAGAATTCAGCTTCATCACATGGGCCCGTATTTCTCACCCAGGTCCCTATGAGGGTGGAGTCATTTACTGTAAGAGGGTTCTCTGCCCTTGGACTGAGATCTGCTCTAGGTCACTCACCCTGAATAAGATCGTCCTGAGAGAGGAGTGGAGACCCTGCAGGGGCCCATGTGAGTCACCTGGGGAGGAAGGTGACAATTTGGCCCGATGGGGCTGGAGAGCAAAGGACGGGGCCGTGGACGGAAAAGGAGGGTCGGGGGCTGGTCCTGAGCTGGGAGGAGGAGGAGCAGGAGGAAGATGGGGGGGCAGTCAGAGCGAGGGTCAGCCCCACTCAGCAGCCTCCCTGGGGCTCCGTCATCACCATGTGAGGCCACCAGGGGGCAGCGAGGGCCTGGGTGTGGGAGGGTCTGAGCTGCTCTCCTGCTCTATGGCAAGCCCCCCAGCTCCTGTCCCCTGAGCCCCTAAGGGAGAGTGTGGGGTGCAGTGTCCCCAACCTGTTCTCCTTCATGAGCCCTTTACCTGAAGACAAATAGATGTCCCAGGGGTTCTCCTCAGAGCCTTGCAGAAGAAGGGGACAGGTGGGCAGGGACCATCCTGCTGAGGGACAGGTGGGGGAGGGGATGCACACCCCCTGCTCCCCTGTGGTGCTGGGAGGAGCCGGGAGGGAATTGCTCATTGGCACCGGCCCTCGGGCCCCTGTCCTCACCTTCCACCCACAGAACCAGAGAGTGGTCGTCATGGTTATTCGCCAAGGACACAGATTCCCATAGTGGACACAGGGACAGGGCAGGACAGCCCCATGTCCCGGGCCCTGTAATGCTCAGTGTCCTGTATAAGGACTGCATGTCCCAGAGTTTTCATCCTCGCAGATGAGCTCTGCAGTCCAGGGATGCAGAGACTCTCGTGTCCAGGGCCAGGTCAGAGGACGGGGGTGCGTGCTGGGGGTCAAGGACTTGCTCTTGGATTTGATGTGCAGATGCTTCAGAACAAACAGCTGGGGCAGGGATGGGACCAGGCTACAGCTGGGGGTCCCACCAGCCACCCAGCACACAGCAGGGGTTTCCCCTGGTAGGCATGTCCTTTTCCAAAGATACAGACCTTGGAGATGGGCGTCCAGCGGAGGGCACTGCTGAGCCCCCCGTGCACAGAGGATCCCAGAGACCCAGTCCCATCCCAGCAGAGACACTGAAGGTCCAGGAGAATACTACCTGAGGGACGTCAGCTGGTCCTTCTCTCCCTGACAACCAGCTAAACACAGGGCCTGCTCCTGTATACACGAGTCATCTGATGTGTCAAACAGCTCTGACCCCCTGAGATCTACTCTCCCTCCAGGATGCAGAAAGTCTCGTGTCCAGGGCCAGGGCAGAGGAGGGGGAGGAGAGCCCCTCCCTGGGGCCTGGTGGGCACCGTCTGCAGCCACCAGGGGGCAGCGAGGGCCAGGATGGGGGGAAGGCACCTGTGGCTTCTCCTGTCCTGCAGGACGTGTCAAGAGCGGCTTCCAGCGGAGCCCCTCTGACATCCCAAAGCGTTTGTGCCCCAACAAGTCATCTTCAAAGTGCTAAGAAACGGCCCAGGGCCCAGGCTTGGGCCTCCGTCTCAAGAGCACCACAGAGACAGTGGCTGGAGAGGAAGGTGAGGAGCCTCCCAATGGAGGGGGATGAGAAGGAGCTGGGGGTGGGGGAGGGATGGATTGGGAGTTTGGGACGAGCGGATGCAAACTCCTATATACAGGGCGGATGGACAACAAGGTCCTACGAGGCAGCACAGGGAACTGTATTCCATGTCCTGTGATGAACCACAATGGAAAAGAACATGAAAAGGAATGGATATGTATGTACAGTTGAGTCACTTTGCTGTACAGCAGACATTAACACAACATTGAAAACTAACTATACTCAATAAAATTTTTTATTTGTTTTCTCTTTTTGCTCTTTTTCTTTTTTGCCTTATTTTCTGGCATGGCCCTGTAGCATGCAGGATCCGAGTTCCCCGACCAGGGATGGACCCTGAGCCCCTGCAGTGCAAGTGCCGACTCTTCACCACTGGACACCAGGGAAGTCACTGCAAGAAAATTGTTTTACAAACGAAGGAGTTGAGGGGATACCGGTCCTTTTACTCCAGGAAAGTGGGCAATTGGATCTTTCAGGCTCCTGGGCCCGGGTCCTCTCCTTTGCCCCAACAGCACACAGGGGACATTCTGGGATTCCTCCCCAGGAACCACGATGACGCCCACACCAGGACACACAGGAGATCCCGGGGCTGCATTCCTCTCCCACATCCTGTCATGGGCTTGGTCTCTTCTGACACAACATGTGAAAGAGGACATTGCCCAGGAAGCTCTGCTGTCAGGGCTGCAGAAGTATCTAGAACAAATCAGGTCCTAGGGGGTGAGCAGAGGGGGTGAGGAGGGGCAGGTGCAGGAAGCTGATTTGCATGCAGGCCCCGCCCTCCTGTGGGGGGGAGGGGATAAGAGAGGTGTGGGGAGCAGGCCCAGGGCTGGGGGCTCAGAAGGCAGCGTCTGGGGCGTCTCCACCATGGCCTGGGCTCTGCTCCTTGTCACCCTCCTCACTCAGGGCACAGGTGAGGCCTCCAGGGAAGGGACCCCGGGGACATCTGCCTGATCCTTTGTGTCTTTGTCCTCCAGGTGACCTGGGTCCCAGCCCGGAACTGACCAGCGTGTGTTTGTCCTCTTTGCAGGGTCATGGGCCCAGTCTGCCCCGACTCAGCCTGCCTCCGTGTCCGGGAATCTAGGAGCGACGGTCACCATCTCCTGTGCTGGCACCAGCAATGACGTCGGTTATTACTATGTCAGCTGGTACCAACAGCACCCGGGCTCGGCCCCCAAACTCTTGATTCATGAGGACAGTAAACGGGCCTCAGGGATTCCTGATCGCTTCTCTGGCTCCAAGTCTGGGAACACGGCCACCCTGACCATCTCTGGGCTCCAGGCTGAGGACGAGGCTGTTTATTCCTGTGGCACAGCTAGTGGTAGTATTAGCAGTGGTAATGCCCACAGTGGTCCCAGTTCATGGGGAAGTGAGACCAAAACCTGCCCTGAGCTCTCAGCTCCCCGTGGCTGTGACTCCGCTGGTTGCTGGTCTGCATCTGTGGTTGAAGCATCGGCAGCTGAGAGGAGATGTGAGGACCCTGCAGAGGGATGAGGACAAAGGAGGATGAACATGTGGTTTTCATGTATGTTGTCCCGCCTGTTTGACCTGCATGTGACTGGGCTGAGCCAGGGAGGTATCGGGACAGGCTCGGGTGTCAGAGTTGCCCCTCTCCTGGCATGGGTGGACCCTGTCCAAGCACAGCCCTGCAGGACAATGGTCTCCCTGGTACATCGGGGTCTTTGCAGAGTAGCACCAGAAGGGAGAGTGGGTGGAGGGCGTGTCCTCCATTCCTCAGTCAGGTCAAAGTCACATGTTTTCATGAGGAGCCAAGAAAGTTTCTAGGTGGTATCCCAGCATGTCTAACCCGTGGGGGAATTAATTGAGAAACAGGCACTAGAGTCCTGGATTCAATATCAATTATTTCTTGAAACTGAAAGACAGTTTTCAAATGGAAACATCAATAAATTTAAATTTTGTGAATCCAAGAGTTTAGATGAAAACCAAAGTGCATTGGTTGGGTTGCTAGGACACAGCCTCCCCACAGGAACAAGTGCAGAGGAAGCTTTGCTAGCTGTGTGCCCAGGCGTCCAGGACTGGAGAGCAGCTTTCTTTTGTGGTTCTGGCTCCTGGCTCTCATGACGTTGGAGTGATGGGTGTGACTGTTCTCATTCAGGTCCTCTTCCTTCAGAAGACCCTGGGGTATGGCTCACTCCATGCCGGTCCTGTGCCCGCTATTCTTGTCCAAATCATCTTCCTGTTCACTCTGGCTTGTCAAATGCAGCCAGTCAGGCTCCATATTTTCCAAGCCTGTGCTCCTCTCAATCTGAATCATCATTTGTCTGTAACACAGCGTTTTACAATGACCCGAATTGTTGGTTTTCAATCCATATGGTCAACGTTCAGGTAGCGTGGAGAAAATATTTTCCAAATTCATTTCTAAATTCTCCTTTCATTGGGATCATAGCTGCTCCTACGTGTGCAAAGCAGGAATCACAGTGTTTTCACTCTCCTGAAATAGCCTCTGTTACAATTTCTGCTCTCCCTCATTATTATGGAAACAACGATGCCTCATTTCCATCTGTCCTCTTAGCCTGTTCTCTCTCTCTGTTTTCTATGGAATAGATAGCTGCGTCTATAAGCCATCCTACATTTTGTAAGAAAGGCTTTTTCCTTTTCAATGAGCGTGACCTGAATAGGACTCTCAAAGGGTTCAGAGGTCACATCCTACCTGTTACACAGAGCTGTGGTGTCAAATGTTCCCCTGAATCCAGCAACCCTGAGCATGCAGTGTAAACACTGCAGTGTGGCTACTCGTAGGCAGGTGTGAGTGTGTATGTATGAGAGTCTGAGCAGAGTCACCTGGGTCCCCACACAGACCCCTCCCTATGCCCATCCTCACGCCAGGCCCCACATGCTCAGTCAGGAAGCAGGTCGTGAATGAGTTTTCAAGAGCACAGTGATGATACACACTGCAGCAAGAGGGTCTTTGATTCCCTTCTGTTTGATGAGCAGACTGGGAAAATTTGACCCAATATCTGGGTGTATTTGGAAAGATAGGTTTCAACAACCAAAAAGCTGTTGCATATGATAGATGACATTTTGATTCTCTGCCTCTCAGTGAAATGAAAAGCTCAGAACACAAACCAACAGAATCAAGTCCACAGCTTCTCTTGCCCTTTTGTCTCTGATCCAATGTGAAGCCCAAACACTCTTCTAGACGGCAGGTCTGGCCCCAGCTCTGGACTGAGGGGATATTCGGTCTTTCACCTTGGCACCTGGAACTCAGTGGGTTCTGGGGAGGCTGGAGGTCAAGAATCAGCTCGTGGCTTCGATATGCAGATGCTTCAGAACTGAGAGGTGGGGGCGGGGATAGGAGAAACCTGCAGTTGGGGGTCCCAGCATCCACCCAGCACACAGCAGGGGTTTCCCCTGGCGGGCATGTCCATTTCCAAAGATACAGACCTTGGAGATGGGCATCCAGCAGAGGGCATGGCCGAGTGCCCAGTGCACAGAGAATGCTAGAGACCCAGTCCCATCCCAGCAGAGACACTGAAGGTCCAGCAGCTCATCACCTGGGGGATGTCAGCTGCTCCTTCTCTCCCTGCCAACCAGCTAAACACAGGGCCTGCTCCTGTATGTATGTGCCATTTGATGTGTCAGACAGCTCTGACCCCCTGAGATCTACTCTCCCTCCAGGATGCAGAAAGTTTCCTGTCCAGGGCCAGGGCAGAGGAGGGGGAGGAGAGTCCCTCCCTGGGGCCTGGTGGGCACCACGTTTTTAGCCACCAGGGGGCAGCGAGGGCCAGGATGGGGGAAAGGCAGCGGTGGCTTCTCCTGTCCTGCAGGACGTGTCAACAGCTGCTTCCAGCGGAGCCCCTCTGATGTCCCAAAGCATTTGTGCCCCAAGAAGTCATCTTCAAAGTGCTAAGAAATGGTCCAGGGCTCAGGCTCGGGCCTCCCTCTCAAGAGCACCACAGAGACAGAGGCTGGAGGGGAACGTGAGGACCCTCCCAGTGGAGGGGTGGGGTAGTTGGGGATGGGGGAGAGAAAGAAGGGTGTCCACAGTGACCTGGACCAGAGCTCCTGAGACCAAGTGGGTGTACGGAATGGGTCTGAGGGCCTCTCACTCCAATGTGAACTCACCTTAACGAATTACATCTAAATTAACCCTATTTCCAAATAAGGTCTCACTCTTGGGCACTAGCGGTTAGGATTTCAACTGGTAATTGTGGGAGGTCCTACAACATGTTTGTGTATTTTCATGTTTCCAGAAAGCGTGGTCAATGTCAAGTGTCTCAAACCCAAGACGTTTTGCTTGCATCACATTCCTCCCTCCTCTCTTGCACTGTCTCTGCTTTACATGAAGTGTGAGCATAAGGATGAAGGATTCTCATAGATGGAAGAGGAGTCCATACTCATATGTGCTTCATATGGGCCCACACATCACAGTTCTTCCTACTTCTTAACTTGTTTCATCAGGAATAAGCAAGGAACAAGCACCCCCAGTGTATCCCATGGTACAGATGGGGAAACTGAGGCTAGATGGGCTGAGCAACTTCTTTCATGTCACACCTGGAACCAGGCAGACCCGGCAGCAAATGAGGTCCCTCTACCCGAGTCCTTGGTCTTCACCACCTTCCTGTGGCTTCTCATGGTGCTTCCAAAGCTAAGATATGGCCTTTCCTGAGTGTGCCAGCAAGTTCTCTGTCCTATTTCACAAACAAGTGACTGAGATGATGATTTTGCAGTGCTGCTCTGTCAATAGACACACTATATGAACCAAAATGCAGTTTAAACTTGTCCAATAGACACTTTGTACAAATTAGGAGATACAGATGCAGTTAATTTCCATAACAGATTTTGCTTAACTCAGTTAAAAATATCATTTCAGTATGAATTACATATAAAAATAGTGATACATTCTACACTACAGAGTCCCATGTTTTGAAATCCACTGGGTAGTTCAGACCTACAGCACATCTCTACTGGGACCACCCACAGTGCATGATCAGCAGGCACATTGCCTTGTGGCCCCCATATTAGACAGAGCAGGTGAGATGGAGGAGGTTTCCTTGGGGTAACTGTGCCTGCAGTATATACTCACCACCACCAGGAGGCAATGGAGGGTCCCAACCCCAGAGTCTGCTGGAGAGGAACTGATGATGCACTTTCCACCCAGACCAGGGATATGGAGGCCACTCACCATGAGGGGATCTTATACATATATCCATATGACTTACTTCCCGAAGACAAGATGGTAAATACAAGGACAGTTTTACAGAAGAATCTTCAGCCACCAAGGACCTTTTTATTACAGTCTATGAAATATATGACAGTAACCTGGGAATTTGTTAACAAATATTGATACCTCATCCCTTTCATTCTGGATCATTTCCATAAACCCATTGCCCAGTCATAAACTTATATTTTTTGCATAGATCTAGACGGAAAGGTGGACCATAAGGAACATTTTATTGACATAGGAGCATGTGAATACAGAAGAGAGGGCCCGGCCTCCTGTCGGGGGGAGGGGATAAGAGAGGTCTGGGGAGCAGGCCCAGGGCTGGGGGCTCAGAAGGCAGCGTCTGGGGCATCTCCACCATGGCCTGGGCTCTGCTTCTTGTCACCCTCCTCACTCAGGGCACAGGTGAGGCCTCCAGGGAAGGGACCCCAGGGACATCTGCCTGATCCTTTGTGACTTTGTCCTCAGGGTGCCCTGGACGCCACCATTAACTGATCAGCATGTGTTTGTCCTCTTTCCAGGGTCCTGGGCCCATTCTGCCATGACTCAGCCTCCCTCCAAGTCTGGGAATCTGGGACAGATGGTCACCATCTCCTGCGCTGGCACCAGCAATGACGTCGGTTATAACTATGTCAGCTGGTACCAGAAGCACCCAGGCTCGGCCCCCAAACTCCTCACTTATGATGTCAGTAAATGGTTCTCAGGGATCCCTGATCGCTCCTCCGGCTCCAAGTCTGGGAACACGGCCTCCCTGACCATCTCTGGGCTCCTGGCTGAGGGCGAGGCTGAGTATTACTGTGGTTCATATAGAAGTAGTTCACTAGACACAGTGGTCTAAGTTCATGGGAAAGTGAGACCAAAACCTCCTTTCAGCTCGCTCAGCCCCTTCTGTGCTAACCTCAGGCCTTCATTTGTTTTCGGTTATTGTTTTTTATTTGGAATAATTACATACGTAGATGCAAATTTAAAGGGAACACAAAGCACTCCTTCATAACCTTTCCCCAGACAGACCAATTTTTCATCTCCTGCCATATTTACTTTATGTTTCCTCTTTAACTGTCACTCTCTCTTCCTGCATGTGTGTATGGACTTGTATGTTTATATGTAAACATGTCCGTAAGTATCCACACACAACACACGTGCCCCGTCCTGTGCAACATCCCAAAAACCGCTTCATCTTGAGCCCTTCCTAAGAGCGATGACTGGGGATGGGGTGCCCCAAATGCATTCTGCTCTTACACATCCTTTTCTAGAAAGGTCCTAAGCAGCCCCAGGTTTTATTTTTTATTTTTGAAAAAAAAAATTTAATTCGTTTATTTATTTACTTCTTTAATTGGCTGTGTTCTGTCTTTTTTGCTGTACGTGGGCTTTCTTTGGTTGCAGTGAGTGGGGGCTACTCTTCATTGTGGTGATGGGCTCCTCAGTGCGTGGCTTCTCTTGTTGTAGAGAATGGGCTCTAGGCTTGTGGACTTCAGTAGGTGCAGCACATGGGCTCAATAAGTCTGGCGCATGGGCTTAGTTGCCCTGCAGCATGTGGGATCCTCCTGGAGCAGGGATCGAACCCGGGTCCTGTGCACTGGCAGGCGGATTCTTAACCACTGCGCCAGCTAGGAAGCCCCCCAGGTTTTATTTTATTTTACATTATTTTATTTATTTTGGCTGCACCACAAAGCTTGCTGGATCTTAGTTCCCTAACCAGGGGTTGAACCCACCCCCCAGCCAGTAAGAACAGATCCTAACCCCTGGACGGCAGGGAACTCCCAGATTATTTTTTATAATGGCCGTGATAGCCGATTTAGGCTCATTTTAAAAAATCACGAGTTGGGTCTGTGGTGCCTTCAGGAAGAAAGGAAAGAAAGTGTGAAGGACTTCTGGGAGAAAAGACAGAGGAGGCAGACCAGTGACCTCGGGTCCTCTGAGGTTCCTATTGCAGCAGGAAGAAAGGACACACGGGGTGACCTAGGGCAGAGTTGGCGTCAGTCCATGGGGAAAGATGCCCTTGAAGCAGCCAGACCCCAGCCGCTGGTCAAGCCACCGCAATCAGCCCGCAGGGAGGGACGTGCTTTGTGTCCTGAGCAGGGAGGAGACCCCCGGCCCAGGACCCTTCTGTCCCTGTGGCTTCTGGCCGGTCTGGGAGGTCTGGGGCTGAGATGCTCTTGGTGGAGGACACTGAGGTGTGGCAGGAGGGGTCCCTCCAGCTGCCCCAATGCAGAGGAAACCAGGGACGGAATCGGGAGGGGAAACAGGGCCGGGACCCAAGGAGGGGCTGCTCAGCGCCCCACCCTGAGGCTTCCTGGGAAAGAGGCCCTGCTGCCGCCCCAGCAGGATAGAGCCTCACCCACCCCAAGGGGCCCTGCAACCAGCTGTCAGAAGGTGTGAGCAGTGGAAGGTCTAGAGAGAGATCGGGCTGGTCTCAGCACCCTTGTGGGTATCAGGAAAGGCAGGGGAGGGTTGGAACCTTCCTGTGGGTGGGCAGCACCTGCTCAGGGTCTGCATTTGTAGACGGCGGGAGGTGGAGGGCTTCACCAGGTGTGTGGGGAGAAGGAAGGTGTGGTCACTGCAAGGGTGTCCTGAGTGGGAGATGCAGGCTCAGCCCCAGGGGAACTTCCAAGGGAACCACAGGGACCTCAGACTGGCTCCTCACCTGAGCAGGAGGCCATGGCCACACAGGAGAGCTCAGCCCGGAGGCCCAGGCCTGGGGTTCAGGAACAGAGGTGGGTGGAGGCCCCCATTTATCTCAGACCTTGGGGCGGGGGTGAAAGAGCCTTGTCCCAGGTGGTGGAGCTAGGAGGAGGGTTCTGGGGCATCTCCATGGGGGCCTGGGCTCTGCCCCCACCACGATTTCAGGGCATAGGAGAGACCTCCAGGGAAGGATGTGCCGGGAGCCGCATCCTTAGCGGATCCTGAGTCCACCACCTTCCCCAGACCCTCCCCCGGGGACTCCTGCCCTCCTTTAAGTCATCCTCTTCCTGCAGGACTGTCCCTCCTCCTCTGTGCAAGGTGTTTCCTGTCATCACGTTGAGAAGGTGGTGTGTCTGTCCCACGTCCCAAGTTCCCCATCCAGGCGTCTGCTGGGTGGGTTTTGATTCCACCGTTTCCTCCCCTGTGCGTCCAGATCTGCCCCTGGAGCACCAACCCTGGGACAAGCCTGTGCTGGACAAGTGAGAATTTCCCGGGGGAGGGACAGGTGACCTTCCAGGTGTGGCAGGTGACACAGTCCATTTGCAAGTAGTTGGTGGATGAAGTGACAGGAGCATGGAGGGGAGGAGGAGGGACAGAGGGGCTAGTCCTCAGCTGGGAAGAGAAGGAGGAGGAGGGAGAATTTTGGGGTGTCAGAGCTTGCGGTCAGCCCCATCAGATAACTCCCTGCAGCGTGGTCATAACCATGGGAGGCCACCAGGGGGCAGCGAGGGCCTGGGTGTGGGAGGCTCTGGTCTGGATTCCTGACCTATGGGAAGCCCCCAGCTACTGCCTCCTGAGCCCCTAAGCGAGAGTGTGGGGTGCAGTGTCCCCAGTCTGTTCTGCTTCATGAGCCCTTTACCTGGAGGCCAAGAAAGGTACCAGGGCTCCTCCTCAGAGCCCTTCAGAGGCAGGGGACAAGGGTCAGGGGACCATCCTGCTGAGGAACACGTGGGGGAGGGAATGCACACCCCCAGCTCCCCTGTGGTGCTGGGAGGAGCCAGCAGGGAATCTCTCAGTGCCCCCAGCCCCTTAGGCCCCTGTCCTCACCTTCCACCCACACAACCAGAGAGGGGTCGTCATGGTTATTAGCCAAGGACACGGACTCCCACAGTGGACATAGGCACAGCCCAAGACAGCCCTATGTCTCGGGCCCTGTAATGGTCAGTGTCCAGCATAAGCACAGCAAGTCCCAGAGTTTTCGTCCTCTCCGATGAGCCCTGCTCTCCAGGATGCAGAGACTCTCGTGTCCAGGGCCAGGTCAGAGGACTGCGGTGCGGGCTGGGGGTCAAGGACTTGCTCTTGGATTCGATGTGCAGATGCTTCAGAACAAACAGGTGGGGTCAGGGATGGGCCCAGGCTACAGCTGGGGGTCCCACCAGCCACCCAGCACACAGCAGGTGTTTCCCCTGCTGGGCATGTCCTTTTCCAATGATACCGACCTTGGAGATGGGGGTCCTGCAGAGGGCACTGCAGGGGCGCAGGGTCCATATCTGGTGCCCCGTGCACAGAGGATCCCAGAGACCCAGTCCCATCCCAGCAGAGACACTGAAGGTCCAGGAGCTCACCAGCTGAGGGACGTCAGCTGGTCCTTCTCTCCCTGCCAACCAGCTAAACACAGGGCATGCTCCTGTATACACCTGTCATCTCATGTGTCCGACAGGTCTGACGCCCGGAGATCAACTCGCCCTCCAGGATGCAGAAAGTCAAGTGTCCAGGGCCAGGGCAGAGGAGGGGGAGGAGATTCCCTCCCTGGGGCCTGGTGGGCACCCTCTGCAGCCACCAGGGGGCAGCGAGGGCCAGGATGGGGGGAAGGCACCTGAGGCTTCTCCTGTCCTGCAGGGCATGTCAAGAGCGGCTTGCAGCGGAGCCCCTCTGACGTCCCAAAGCGTTTGTGCCCCAACAAGTCATCCTCAAAGTGCTAAGAAACGGCCGAGGGCCCAGGCTCAGGCCTCCGTCTCAAGAGCACCGCAGAGACAGAGGCTGGAGGGGAAAGTGAGGACCCTCCAGCGGAGGGGGATGAAAAGGAGCTGGGGATGGAGGAGGGATGGATTGGGAGTTTGGGACGAACAGATGGAAACTTCTATATACACTGCGGATGGACAACAAGGTCCTACGGGGCAGCACAGGGAACTGTATTCCATGTCCTGTGATGAACCACAATGGAAAACAGTATGAAAAAGGATGGATATGTACATACAGTTGAGTCACGTTGCTGTACAGCAGACATTAACACAACATTGAAAACTAACTATACTCAATAAAATTTTTGACTTCTTTTCTCTTTTTCTTCTTTTTCTCTTCTGCTTTATGTTCTGGCACCGCCCCGCAGCATGCAGGATCCTTCTTCCCCGACCAGATGTGGACCCTGAGCCCCTGAAGTGCAAGTGCCAACTCTTCACCACTGGACACCATGGAAGTCCCTGCAAGAAAATTGTTTTACAAATAAAGGAGTTGAGGGGATACCGGTCCCCAGCTCTGCCTTTGACTCCAGGAAAGTGGGCAATTGGATCTTTCAGCCTCCTGGGCCCGGGTCCTCTCCTTTGCCCCAACAGCACACAGCAAACATTCTGGATTCCTCCCCCAGGAACCACGATGACACCCACACCAGGACACACAGGAGATCCCAGGGCTGCATTCATCTCCCACATCCTGTCATAGACTCCAGCTGTCCTCACTCAACATGTGAAGGAGGAAATTGTCCAGGAAGCTCTGCTGTCAGGGCTGCAGAAGTATCCAGAACAACCCAGGTCCTAGGGGGTGAGCAGAGGGGGTGAGGAGGGGCAGGTGCAGGAAGCTGATTTGCATGCAGGCCCCGCCCTCCTGTGGGGGGGAGGGAATAAGAGAGGTCTGGGGAGCAGGCCCAGGGCTGGGGGCTCAGAAGGCAGCGTCTGGGGCGTCTCCACCATGGCCTGGGCTCTGCTCCTTGTCACCCTCCTCACTCAGGGCACAGGTGAGGCCTCCAGGGAAGGGACCCCGGGGACATCTGCCTGATCCTTTGTGTTTTTGTCCTCAGGGTGCCCTGGGTCCCAGCCCGGAACTGACCAGCGTGTGTTTGTCCTCTTTGCAGGGTCCTGGGCCCAGTCTACCCTGACTCAGCCTGCCTCCGTGTCCGGGAATCCAGGAGCGACGGTCACCATCTCCTGCGCTGGCACCAGCAGTGACATCGGGAGTAATAACTATGTCAGCTGGTTCCAACAGCACCCGGGCTCGGCCCCCAAAACTCTTATTTATCAAGTCAATAAGCGGCCCTCAGGGATCCCGGATCGCTTCTCTGGCTCCAAGTCTGGGAACACGGCCACCCTGACCATCTCTGGGCTCCAGGCTGCGGACGAGGCTGTTTATTACTGTGGCACAGCTAGTGGTAGTAGTAGTAGTAGTGCTCACAATGGTCCAAGTTCATGGGGAAGTGAGACCAAAACCTGCCCTGAGCTCCCAGGCACCCCGGCTCCCCGTGGCTGTGACTCTGCTGGTGGCTGGTCTGCATCTTAGTTGAAGCATCGGCAGCTGAGAGGAGATGTGAGGACCCTGCAGAGGGATGAGGGCCTAGAAGAAGGTGTGGAGTCCATGGTTTTTGTCCCTTGTCTTTGACCTGCATCTGAGTGGGCTGTGTGGCCCGAGGAAAAGGTCATGGCTCCCGAGGACGCTGCCACGTGAGGCTGTGCTGATTCCCTCAGGAGCCCCCACCCATCACCCCTCTTTGCTTCTAGACCGACTGTTAGACTTGGGTCCCAGAAGCTTCCTAGGACGAGGTGTGGAGTGTGAGCCACAGAGGGTCACTGCACTCCAGGAACCACTGGGTTCTCCTAATTCACACAGACAGAAATCCCAGAACACGTGCGGGAAGGGATCCGGAGGGTGGGGGTCGTGGTGGGAGGAACCCACGGCTGGAACAGCGGGATTCCCTGACCTGAGCTCACTCTGCGGAGACTCTGGGTTTCACGTTCCCTGCAGCTCGGGGAGGAAGAAGGAACCCCAGCAGGTTGGCTGGTTGGTTGGTTGGCAGAAGCACAGCCCAAAGATGGGCCCTAGTGAGTGAACTAGAGAGGCCGCACCTGCCTAGAGACAAAGGGAATCAAGAGGCAGGAAACTGGAGCTTGCTTGAATGTCTCTGTGCTCAGTCTTCTCTAGGCCAGACCTTGTAGTGGGACCTGCAGCTGGAAATCCTAAATGCAATGGGAGGACTTGGATTCCGGGTGCCCACGGCCAAGCTGTGACCCTCCCCTGCCAAGGGCAAGGTTACCTTCGTGGCCAGCAAAGTCACAGCAGCAATCAGAAGACTGTGACGTGTGCAGCTCTATGTCATTGCCTTGTTAATCATGGTGTTTCGAGACGTGAAAAAGGTAGAAGAAGCCTGTGAAATTCACACTGGGTCAAAAAACCTCTAGTTCTAGTTAGAGAAGTCTAAGTCCATGATAATATTCCCCCCAAATCCCCATCTTTGACCCACTGAGAAGACTCTCCGATCTCAGTAGGGAGTCCAGAGACTGTGATTTCAGTAGTGAAAGGAGACCAAGGAAAATCAGCAAAGGGCAGTGGTGGATGAGGAGAAGCTCGAGGAAACCAGAATCTTCCCGAGGGACAGGCTTCATCCCCAGCGTCACATGGTGACATCGGTGGGTGGGTGGGGTGGGAATCTCGTACCCCACGGGGACTCATCAGGCGCTCAGGTTTCTTCCCAGAGGCTGGCCCTGTAGCCATCCCCTGTCTGCCACCTACCGAAATTCCAGAGTTGCGGTGCGGGGGCAGGGTGGGTCAGGGGTTCAGCAAAACCATAAGTTTTCAAAAATGTGTAGGCTCAGGGGGTCTTTTTTTAACTTTAAATTTTATATTGGAGTGTAGCCTATTAACAGGTGTGATAGTTTGAGGGGAACAGGAATGTGACTCGGCCGTACATATACATGCACCCATCCGCGCCAGACTTCCCTCTGCTGGGTCATTCTTATTGGACATTAGCCTGGACCTGCCTGAAACCTAATTCCCAACACAAACCAGGGGCCAGTGTTGCAAGCAGATCTTTCTCAGGACGTTCGTCTCAGGCTGTGGGGGAGTTCCTCTCTGCACAATCCTCTGTGTATTCCTGTATCCGAGCTCAGGCCCTGAATCTGAGGGAAACACCGGACCTCACCATCAGGTCCAGGTTACACTCTATCCTGGGCTGTTTTTCTGTCCCTGTGAAGAAACGCAGACACAGACAAGACACAGACACACACATCCAGCACCATCACTTCTGGGTCCCCCATCACTGTACCCAGCAAGGAAGCAGAAATCAGCCCTGTGGGGACCAGGAGCTCCTTCTGCATCACCCCAGGGCCCTGTGCCCAGACGCAGGAGCGTAAACCCTGGGATGCAAAAGACAATTAAACCTATTGTCCACTGTCCTCGTAATCAGGACTAGACATTTCAGATGCTGAGAAAGTGATACACTTGGGAAACACCCATCAGCCCTGATTCTGTCTGGAAAACACACTGGGTCCTTGGACTCTGTGGACAGAGGAGCCTGACCTCAGGGAGGCGCCAGCTCTGGGGTGAGGACCTCCCGCTGAGCACAGGAAACAGAGCAGACCCCTCACGTGCACCACGTGGCAGGCAGCCCTGCCTGAGGAGAGGTCCCTGCAGCTGGGCCCTGAGCCCACCCCTGCCCCAGCCCCTCCTCCCAGCCCTCAGACCCTGGCATCTCCTATCATTTCCCATTAGGTCTCCCTCCATCTTGATGGAGCTCTAATTCCTTCACGCATTTTTCTTTTTTCAAACTGTTTTGAGAATTCACCTTCATATCACGGGCCCATACTTCTCATCCGTGTACCTATTGGAGTGCATTTATTTACCATATGAGGTTCCTCTGTCCTGAGCTGAGATCTCCTCAAGATCATTGACCCTGAGACAAGGTCATCCTGAAACAAGGTTAGAGAACCTGCAGGGGTGGGTCTGAGACACCTGGGGAGGAAGGACAAACTTCGGCCCCATGGGGCCGCAGGATACAAGACACAGGCATGGAGGGAATGAGGAGGGATGGGGTGGCTGGTCCAGAGCTGGGAGGAAGAGGAGGAGGAGGAAGATGTGGGGGGTCAGAGCTGGGGCTCAGCCCCATCAGATAACTCCCTGCAGCGTGGTCATAACCATGGGCAGCCAGCAGGGGGCAGAGAGAGGCTGCGTGTGGGAGGCTCTGGTCTGGATTCCTGACCTATGGGAAGCCCCCAGCTCCTGCCTCCTGAGCCCCTAAGCGAGAGTGTGGGGTGTAGTGTCCCCAACCTGTTCTCCTCCTTAAGCCCTTTACCTGCAGGCCAATAAAGTTCCCTGGAATCCTCCTCAGAGCCCTGCAGAGGCAGGGGACAGGGGACAGGGGACCATCCTGCTGAGGGACAGGTGGGGGAGGGGATGCACACCCCCAGCTCCCCTGTGGTGCCAGGAGGAGCCGGGAGGGAATCGCTCAGTGCCCCCCACCCCGCGGGCGCCTGTCCTCACCTTTCACCCAGAACCAGAGAGCGGTGGTCATGGTTATTAGCCAAGGACTCGGACTCCCACAGTGGACACAGGCACAGCCCAAGACGGCCCCGTGTCCTGGGCTCTGTAATGGTCCGTGTCCTACATAACGACAATGTGTCAAAGGGTTTTCACCATCTCAGATGAGCCCTGAAGTTCAGGGAAGAAGAGAATCAAGTGTCCCGGGCCAGACCAGAGGCCTGGACTGTGGCTGTGGGTCAAGGACCTGCTTGTAGATTCCAGGTGCAGGTGCTTCAGAACAAAGAAGTGGGGTCGGGGATGGGACGAGGTGGCAGCTGGGGGTCCCACCATCCACCCAGCACACAGCAGGGCTTTCCCTGGTGGGCATGTCCTTTTCCCAAGATACAGACCTTGGTCATGGGCGTCCAGCAGAGGGCGCGGCAGAGTGTTCCCTGCACGAAGGGACCCAGAGACCCAGTCCCATCTCCGCAGAGACTCTGAAGTTCAGGAGCTCATCACCTGGGGCACGTCAGCTGGTCCTTCTCTCCCTGCCAGCCAGCTAAACACAGGGCATGCTCCTGTATACACGTGTCATCTCATGTGTCAAACAGCTCTGACCCGCTGAGATCTACTCTCCACCAGGATGCAGAAAGTCTAGTGCCCAGGGCCAGGGCAGAGGAGGGGGCGGAGAACCCCGCCCTGGGGCCTGGTGGGCACCCTGTGCAGCCCCCAGGGGGCAGCGAGGGCCAGGATGGGGAGAAGGCAGCTGTGGCTTCTCCTGTCCTGCAGGACGTGTCAAGAGTGGCTTCCAGCGGAGCCCCTCTGATGTCCCAAAGCATTTGTGCCCCAACAAGTCATCTTCAGAGTGCTAAGAAATGGTCCAGGGCCCAGGCTCGGGCCTCCATCTCAAGAGCACCACAGAGACAGAGGCTGGAGGGGAATGAGAGGAGCCTCCCAGCGGAGGGGGATGAGAAGGAGCTGTGGGTGGGGGAGGGATGGATTGGCACTTTGGGACGAACAGGTGCAAAGTACTATATAGAGGGCGGATGGACAACACGGTCCTACGGGGCAGCACAGGGAACTGTATTCCATGTCCTGTGATGAACCACAATGGAAAAGAACATGAAAAAGGATGGTTATGTATGTACAGTTGAGTCACTTTGCTGTACAGCAACATTAATGCAACATTGTAAATCAATTATACTCAATAAAATTTTTTTATTTGTTTTCTCTTTTTGTTCTTTCTCTTCTGGCCCCGCCCCGCAGGATGCAGGATCCTAGTTCCCCGACCAGGGATGGACGCTGAGCCCCTGCAGTGCAAGTGCCGACTCTTCACCACTGGACATCAGGGAAGTCACTGCAAGAAAATTGTTTTACAAATGAAGGAGTTGAGGGGATACCGGTCCCCAGCTCTGCCTTTGACTCCAGGAAAGTGGGCAATTGGATCTTTCAGCCTCCTGGGCCCAGGTCCTCTCCTTTGCCCCAACAGCACCCAGCAAACATTTTGGATTTCTCCCCCAGGAACCACGATCACGCCCACACCAGGACACACAGGAGATCCCGGGGCTGCATTCCTCTCCCACATCCTGTCATGGACTCGGTCTGTCCTCACACAACATGTGAAGGAGGTAATTTCCCGGAAGCTCTGCTGTCAGGGCTGCAGAAGTATCTAAAACCAACCAATTCCTAGGGGGTGAGCAGAGGGGGTGAGGAGGGGCAGGTGCAGGAAGCCGATTTGCATGCAGGCCCCGCCCTCCTGTGGGGGGAGGGGATAAGAGAGGTGTGGGGAGCAGGCCCAGGGCTGGGGGCTGAGAAGGCAGCATCTGGGGCGTCTCCACCATGGCCTGGGCTCTGCTCCTTGTCACCCTCCTCACTCAGGGCACAGGTGAGGCCTCCAGGGAAGGACCCCAGGGACATCAGTCTGATCTTTTCTGTCTTTGTCCTCAGGGTGCCGTGGTCCCCAGCCCAGAACTGACCAGCGTGTGTTTGTCCTCTTTGCAGGGTCCGGGGCCCAGTCTTCCCTGACTCAGCCTGCCTCCGTGTCCGGGAATCTGGGACAGACAGTCACCATCTCCTGCGCTGGCACCAGCAATGACATCGGGAGATATAATCGTGTAGGCTGGTACCAACAGCACCCGGGCTTGGCCCCCAAAACCCTCATTTATCAGGTCGATACACGGCCCTCAGCGATCCCCGATCGCTTCTCTGGCTCCAAGTCCGGGAACACAGCCACCCTGACCATCTCTGGGCTGCAGGCTGCAGACGAGGCTGTTTATTTCTGTAGCTCAGATGCAAGTGGTTACACTGGGCACAGTGGTCCAAGTTCATGGGGAAGTGAGACCAAAACCTGCCCTGAGATCTCAGCTCCCCGTTCCTATGGCTCTGCTCATTGCTGGTCTGTGGTTGAAACGTCGGCAGCTGAGAGGAGAGCTCAGGGCACTGCAGAGCACTGAGAACAAGGAGGAAGGTGTGGTTTTCGTGGTTTTTGTCCCTTGATTGACCTGCATGTGGCTGGGCTGAGCCAGGGAGTGTTGGGCACAGAGTTATCCCTCTCCTGGCATCGGTGAACGCTGTCTGGGAACAGCCCTGGAGGACAACAATCTCCCAGATACAATGGGCTCTTTGCAAAGTGGCTCCGGTGTGCAGGATGAGCTGGAAGGCGTGTCCCCTGCCCCTCAGTCAGGTCAAGGTCACAGGTTTCCATGAGGAGCCAGTGCAGTGTCCAGGTGGAATCTCAGCATATCTAATGCCTGTGAGAATTAATTTAAAAACAGGAGAGAGTGTCCTGGATTCAATATTTAATTTTTCTTGAAACTGAAAGACGGTTTTCAAATGCAAGCTTACTACAATTTGAATTATGTGAATTCAGTAATTGAGAAGAAAAGCAAAGTGCCTTGGTTGGGTTGTTCAGGACCCAGCATCCCCACAGGAACAAGTGGAGAGAAACTTTGATAGCTGTGTGCTCAGGCGTCCGGGACTGAAGAGCACCTCCTTTGTTTGTGGTTCTGGCTTGTTGTTCTCATGACGTTGGAGTCACCTGTCAGTGGACTGTTTTCCTTCAGGTCCTCTAACTACGGGAGAGCCGTCCTATATGGCTCACTGCATGCTGGCCCTGTGCCCACTTTTCTTGTCCAAATCATCTTCCTGATAAACCTGAGGTGTTAAATCCAGCCAATTAGGGGCCACATTTACCAAGTCTGTGCGTGTCTGAATCTGAAGAATCATCTGAGTTTCTCACAGCACTTTACAATTGCCCGGAATCACTGTTCTTTCTATCTATACAGTCAAAGCTCAGGTAGACTGTAGAAAATATCCACCAACTTTATTTCTAAGTTCTCCTTTCATTGGAATTAGAGCTGCTCCTACGTGTGCAGTGCGGGAATGAGAGTGTTCTCACTCTCCTGAAGCAGCCTGTGCCACAGTCTCTACCTTCCCGCAGTCGTATGGAAACAGCCGTTTCCTTCCATTCTGTTCTCTTATTCTGTCATCTCTGTCTTCTGTCTACAGAACATATAGCTGCATTTATAATCAGTCTCTTGTTTTCAAGTTACAAGCAATTTATATACATTTATACATATATATATATTTGTGTGTACATTCAAAAATGTGCTCAGCTCCGAAAAAAGAAACTACGGAGTAGGAAGTAGGACATCACAAAATAAGTGTGAAATCGGGGTGCTATTAGGCTTCATTTCACATGGAATTTAACATGGATAAAATGGATAACAGCTCGGTCAGTCTTGCATTTTTCTAAGAAAGGCTCCTTTCTTTTTAATGAGAATGAGCTGACCGAGCCTGTTACACGTTCAGAAGTCACATCCTACCAATTAGACTGAGCTGTGATAGCAGATGTTCCCCAGAATCCAGGAGCCCCGAGTGCACCGTGGAAACAGTCCTGTGTGGCTGCTTGTGGGCCGATGTGCGTGTTTATGCAGGAGAATCTGAGCGAAGGTCACCTTGGGTCCCCACACGACCTCTCCCTGCTCCCGTCCGCACACCAGGCCCCGAATGCTCCGTCACGAGGCCGGACGTGGGTGAGTGTTCAAGAGCGCGACGGTGACACACACTGAATCGAGAGGTTGTTTGAGTCCCTTCTGCGTGATGAGAAAACTTCTGGAGAAGTTTTGACCCAGTATTTGAGGTGTATTTGGAAACAGAGGTTTGAACAAAGCAAAGCTGTTTTCTAAGATGGATGATGTTTCGATTCTCTGAATCTGAATGAAATGAAATCTGCGAACTCTAAGCACCTGACGCAAGTCAAAAGCATCTCTTGCCGTTCTGTGCCGCGTCCAATGTGACGCGCGAACACTATTGCAGACAGCATGGGGGACCCAGCGCTGGCCTGAGGGTGGATCTCGCTTTGTCTCCGTAGCCCGGAAGTGGGAACAGGAGCCCTCGTGAAGGGGTGGGGGTTGTGGACAGAAAGGAATGTCCCTCAGAATCCACAGTGAATGAGGGGTCTGTACCACAGAGGTCAAGGGATTGCCAGTGGGGTACCTCTTCTGGAGCAGAGATGAAGAGTCGCTGAAAATTCCATTACAATTAAAAACAAAAAATGTCCATCCTCTGTGCTCTTGTAATATGTGCAATGCAGAACACTACTCCTGGGAAATCCAGTAAGGAATCACAGTCAGAAGTGGGTAAGCAAGAACCTTCCTGCAGGTGGATGGCGTTCGGTTATTTCCCCAGTGCACACGTGGGGAGTATTTACAGGATAAACAGAGGAGGAAGCAGTGGACGTTGGCCTGTGTTATTGCAAAAGAACGGCTGGACTCTTTCTGCATTTTCTCCTTAACGAGGACAGAACACATGTCAACTGACAGAGGATGCCCTCCCGCTATTGGAGGTTCCCCCCTCCATGGAGGCTGGAGGCTCATGTGGGAGCTCTGGCAGCCCTTGAGATCCATGAGGCAGGGGCTCCAGACCAGCGTCGGGAATGGGCTGAGACTGTGGCTGCATCTGTGGTCCCTGCCTTTGGATCCAGGTGCCACGGAAAGAAACCAAGAGTGGTGCAGACAGGAGCCCACATGGAAAGATGCAGAGAGGAGTAGACTCAGGGTGTCATTCTTATTGGACAATAGCCGGAACCATTTGGAACTCTAATTCCCAGACACAAATCAAAGTCCAGTCTTGGAGACAGGTCTTTCTAAGGGTGTTGATCTCAGGCTGTGGGGTAACTCTTCTCTGCACAAAATCCCATTTGTTTTCCTGTGTCCGAGCTCAGGCCCTGGATCCAAGAAACCCAACATCTCACCGTCAAGTGCATGTTATGCTCTATCCCAGGATGTGCTGTGTATCTGTGAAGAAACACACATAGACACAAACATACACCCACCCACCAACACTACTGGGCCTCACCCTGCCCCCACCACTGTACCCAGGAAGGAAGCGGGGATCTGCCCTGTGGGGACCAGGAGCTCCTTGTGCATCACCCATGCAGCCCTGTGTCACGAGGTAGGAGCTTAAACCCTGGGATGCAAAGGACAATTAAACCTATTGTTCACTGTCCTCGTGATCAGGACTAGACATTTCAGATGCTGAGAAAGTGATACACTTGGGAAACACCCATCAGCCCTGATTCTCTGTCTGGAAAACACGCTGGGTCCAGGGACTCCGTGGACACAGGAGCCTGACCTCAGGGAGGCGCCAGCTCTGGGGTGAGGACCTCCCGCTGAGCACAGGAAACAGAGCAGAACCCTCGTGTGCACCACGTGCCTGAGGAGAGGTTCCTCCTGACCCAGCCCACCCCTGCCCCAGCCCCTCCTCCCAGCCCTCAGATCCTGGCCTCGTCCCTCATTTTTCGTTAGGTCTCCCTCTGCGCTGACAGAGCACTGACTCCTTCTTGCATTATTACTTTCTCGAACCATTTGGAGAATTCAGCTGCACCTCATGGCCCCGTATTTCTCGTCCGTGTACCTGTGGGGGTGGAGTCATGTATCGGGTGAGGTTCCTCTGCCCTGAGCTGAGACCTCCTCAAGGTCACTCACCCTGACACAAGGTGGTCCTGAGACAAAGGGGTCCTGAGAGAAGGTTAGGGACCCTTCGGGGAGGGGGGTGTCTGAGTCATGGGGGAGGAAGGTGATGGTTCTGCCCGATGGGGCTGCAGGATACAGGACACGGGCATGGAGCGGATGAGGAGGGACTGGGTGGCTGGTCCTGAGCTGGGAGGAGGAGGAGGAGGAGGAGGAGGAAGATGTGGGGGAGTCAGAGCTTGGGTCAGCCCCATTCATCGACCTCCCTGGGGCTCCGTCATCACCATCTGAAGCCACCAGGGGGCAGCGAGGGCCTGGGTGTGGGAGGCTCTGGTCTGGATTCCTGACCTATGGGAAGCCCCCAGCTACTGCCTCCTGAGCCCCTAAGCGAGCGTGTGGGGTGCAGGGTCCCCAACCTGTTCTCCTTCATGAGCCCTCTACCTGGGGGCAAATAAATGTCCCAGGGCTCCTCCTCAGAGCCCTGCAGAGGCAGGGGACAGAGGACAGGGGACCATCCTGCTGAGGGACACGTAGGGGAGGGGATGCACACCCCCAGCTCCCCTGTGGTGCCGGGAGGAGCCGGGAGGGAATCGCTCAGTGCCCAGAGCCCCTCAGGCCCCTGTCCTCACCTTCCACCCACAGAACCAGAGAGGGATCATCATGGTTATTAGCCAAGGACACGGACTCCCACAGTGGACACATGGACAGCCCAAGAGAGCCCCATGTCCCGGGCTCTGTAATGGTCCGTGTCCTACATAACGACAATGTGTCAAAGGGTTTACACCATCTCAGATGAGCCCTGAAGTCCAGGGAAGAAGAGACTCCAGTGTCCAGGGCCAGGTCAGAGAACTGGAGTGGGGGCTGTGGGTCAAGGACCTGCTCTTGGATTCCATGTGTAGATGCTTCAGAACAAGGAGGTGGGGTCGGGGATGGGACCAGGCTGCAGCTGGGGGTCCCACCAGCCACCCAGCACACAGCAGGTATTCCCCTGGTGGGCATGTCCTTTTCCGAAGATACAGACCTTGGAGATGGGCATCCTACAGAGGGCACTGCAGAGTGTCCCCTGCCCGGAGGGTCCCAGAGACCCAGTCCCATCCCAGCAGAGACACTGAAGGTCCAGGAGAATACTACCTGAGGGACGTCAGCTGGTCCTTCTCTCCCTGCCAACCAGCTAAACACAGGGCATGCTCCTCTATACACCAGTCAACTGATGTGTCCGACAGGTCTGACCCCCTGAGATCTAGTCACCCTCCAGGATGCAGAAAGTCAAGTGTCCAGGGCCAGGGCAGAGGAGGGGGAGGAAATTCCCTCCCTGGGGCCTGGTGGGCACCCTCTGCAGCCACCAGGGGGCAGCGAGGGCCAGGATGGGGGGAAGGCAGCTGTGGCTTCTCCTGTCCTGCAGGACGTGTCAAGAGCGGCTTCCAGCGGAGCCCCGCAGATGTTCCAAAGCATTTCTGCCCCAACAAGTCATCTTCAGAGTGCTAAGAAATGGCCCAGAGCCCAGGCTCGGGCCTCCGTCTCAACAGCACCACAGAGACAGAGGCTGGAGGGAAACATGAGGACCCTCCCAGCGGAGGGGGATGAAAAGGAGCTGGGGGTGGGGGAGGGATGGATTGGGAGTTTGGGACGAGAGATGCAAACTCCTATATAGAGGGCGGATGGACAACAAGGTCCCACGGGGCAGCACAGGGAACTGTGTTCCATGTCCTGTGATGAACCACAATGGAAAAGAACATGAAAAAGAATGGATATGTACATAGAGTTGAGTCACGTTGTTGTACAGCAGACATTAACAAAACATTGTAAAGCAATTACACTCAATAAAATTTTTTGGTTTTCCCTTTTTTCTCTTTTTCTTTTTTGCTTTATTTTCTGGCACTGCCCCACAGCATGCAGGATCCTAGTTCCCTGACCAGGGATGGACCTTGAAGCCCTGCAGTGCAAGTGCCGACTCTTCACCACTGGACACCAGGGACGTCAATTCATTAAAATTTTTTTACAAAAGAATGAGTTCAGGAGATACTGGTCCCCAGCTCTGCCTTTGACTCCAGCAAAGTGGGCAATTGGTTCTTTCAGCCTCCTGGGCCCGGGTCCTCTCCTTTGCCCCAACAGCACACAGGGGACATTCCGGATTCCTCCCCAGGAACCATGATGACACCCACACCAGGACACACAGGAGATCCCGGGGCTGCATTCCTCTCCCACATCCTGTCATGGACTCGGTCTGTCCTCACTCAACATGTGAAGGAGGAAATTGTCCAGGAAGCTCTGCTGTCAGGACTTCAGAAGTATCTAGACCAAAGCAGGCCATAAGGGGTGAACAGAGGGGGTGAGGAGGGGCAGGTGCAGGAAGCTGATTTGCATGCAGGCTCCGCCCTCCTGTGGGGGGGAGGGGATAAGAGAGGTGTGGGGAGCAGGCCCAGGGCTGGGGGCTCAGAAGGCAGTGTCTGGGGCGTCTCCACCATGGCCTGGGCTCTGCTCCTTGTCACCCTCCTCACTCAGGACACAGGTGAGGCCTCCAGGGACAGGATCCGGGGGACATCTGTCAGATCTTTGTTCCTGTGTCCTCAGGGTAACCTGGGTCCCAGCCCAGAACTGACCAGCGTGTGTTTGTCCTCTTTGCAGGGTCCTGGGCCCAGTCTACCCTGACTCAGCCTGCCTCCGTGTCTGGGAATCCAGGAGCGACGGTCACCATCTCCTGTGCTGGCACCAGCAGTGACATCGGCAGTAATAACTATGTCAGCTGGTACCAACAGCACCCGGGCTCGGCCCCCAAACTCCTGATTTATCAGGACAGTAAACGGCCCTCAGGGATCCCTGATCGCTTCTCTGGCTCCAAGTCTGGGAACACGGCCACCCTGACCATCTCTGGGCTCCAGGCTGCGGACGAGGCTGTTTATTCCTGTGGCACAGCTAGTGGTAGTAGTAGTAGTGGTTATGCCCACAATGGTCCAAGTTCATGGGGAAGTGAGACCAAAACCTGCCATGAGCTCTCAGGCTCCCTGTGGCTGTGACTCTGCTGGTTGCTGGCCTGCATCTTGGTTGAAGCATCGGCAGCTGAGAGGAGATGTGAGGACCCTGCAGAGGGATGAGGACAAAGGACGATGAACCTGTCGTTTTCATGTATGTTGTCCCTCCTGTTTGACCTGCATCTGACTGGGCTGAGCCAGGGAGGGATCGGGACAGACTTGGGCATCAGAGTTGTCCATCTTCTGGCATCGGTGAAACCTGTCCAGGCACAGCCGTGCAGGACAACGGTCTCCCCAACACATCAGGGTCTTTGCAAAGTGGCACCAGAATGGAGGGTAGGTGGAGGGCGGGTCCTCCATTCCTCAGTCAGGTCAAGGTCACATGTTTCCATGAGGAGCCATGGAAGATTCTAGGTGGTATCCCAGCAGGTCTAACCCCTGGGGGAATTAATTGAGAAACAGGCACTAGTGTCCTGAGTTCAATGGTAATTATTTCCTGAAACTGAAAGACAGTTTGCAAATGCGAACATCAATAAATTTAAATTATGTGAATCCAAGGTGTAGATGAAAACCAAAGTGCATTGGTTGGGTTGCTAGGACACAGCATCCCCACAGGAACAAGTGGAGAGGAAACTTTGCTAGCTGTGTGCCCAGGCATGCAGGACTGCAGAGCAGCTTTCTTTTGTGGTTCTGGCTCCTGGCTCTCATGACATTGGAATGATGGGTGCGACGGTTCTCATTCAGGTCCTCTCCCTTCAGGAGACCCTGGGGTATGGCTCCTTCCATGCCGGCCCTGTGCCCACTGTTCTTGTCCAAATCATCTTCTGGTTCAATCTGGTTTGTTAAATCCAGCCAATTAGACTCCATATTTTCCAAGCCTGTGGTTGTCTCAATCTGAATCATCATTTGTCTGTATCACAGCTTTTTACACATGACCTGAACCATTGACTTTCTATCCATATGGTCAAAGTTCAGGTAGCATGAAGAAAATATTTTCCAGACTCATTTCCATGTTCTCCTTTCATTGGGATTACAGCTGCCCCTACATGTGCAGAACAGCAATGAGAGTGTTTTCACTCTCCTGAAATAGCCTCTTACAATTTCTGCCCTCCCCCGTTATGATGGAAACAGCGGTGCCTCCTTTCCATCTGTCCTCTTATCCTGTTAACCCTCTCTGTTTTCTATGCAATAGACAGCTGCGTCTATAACCCATCCTACATTTTGTAAGAAAGGCTTTTTTCTTTTCCATGAGGATGACCTGAATAGGGCTCTCAAACGGTTCAGAGGTCACATCCTACCTGTTACATGGAGCTGTGGTGTCAAATGTTCCCCTGAATCCAGCAACCCTGAGCGATGAGTGTGGACACTGCAATGTGGCTACTTGTAGGCAGCTGTGAGTCTGTGTGTATGAGAGTCTGAGCAGAGTCACCTGGGTCCCCACACGGACCCCTCCCCATGCCCATCCTCACGCCAGGCTCCACATGCTCAGTCAGGAAGCAGGTCATGGATGAATTTTCAAGAGCACGGTGGTGATACACACTGCAGCAAGAGGCTGTTTGATTCCCTTCTGTTTGATGAGAAGACTGGGAAAATTTGACCCAATATCTGGGTGTATTTGGAAAGATAGGTTTCAACAACCAACAAGCTGTTGCATATGATAGATGACATTTTGATTCCCTGCCTCTCCGTGAAATGAAATCTCAGAACACAAAGCAACAAAGTCAAGTCAACAGCTTCTCTTGCCCTTTATTCTCTGATCCAATGTGAAGCCCAAACTGTATTCTAGACAGGAGGCTGGGACACAGCTCTGGACTGAGAGGGGATCTGGCCTTTCACCTGGGCACCTGGAACTTAGTGGGGGCTGGGGTGGGCTGGAGGTCAAGAATCAGCTAGTGGATTTGATATGCAGACACAGTATATGAACCGCATGTGCAATTTAATATTGTCCAATAGACAAGTGTTAAAAATTAGGAGAAACACATGCAATGAGTTTCCATAGTATTTTCACTTAACTCAGTTAAGAATATCATTGCAATATGAATTAAATATAAAAATATTCATACATTCTACACTACATGATCCTACCTCTTGAAACCCACTGGGTAGTTCAGACCTACAGCACATCTCTACTGGGACCACCCACACCACATGATCAGCAGGCACATTGCTTTGTGGCCCCCATATTATGCAGCAGGTGAGATGGAGGAGGTTTCCTTGGGGTAACTGTGTCTGCAGTATACACTCGCCACCACCAGGAGGCGATGGAGGGTCCCAACCCCAGAGTCTGTGCTGGAGAGGAACTGCTGATGCACTTTCCACCCAGACCAGGGATATGAGACCGCCCAGAATGAGGCGATCTTATACATGTATCCACATGACTTACTTCCCAGAGACAAGATGGTAAATACTATGACAGTTTTACAAAAGAATCTTCAGCCATCAAGGACCTTTTTATTACAGTCTGTGAAATGAATGACAACAACCTGTGAATTTGTTAATAAATATTGCTGCCTCACCTCGTTCGTTCCGGATCATTACCATAAACCCATTGCCCAGTCATAAACTTGTATTTCATGCATAGTTCTAGACGGAAAGGTGGACCATAAGGAATATTTTATTGACATAGGATATGGAGCATGTGAATACAGAAGAGAGGGCTGTGACAGGAGGGGCTCAGGAGGCCTGGGGTGGGAGAGGGAGGATCTATTGGGCTAGTGAGGGGGCAGGACGGGAAAGGGGCTGAAAGATAAGGCTCTGAGGTCCGTTGCCTGGATGGAATCTTGGCCCACTCACCTCTGCCTTGGGGACTCTGGGAAAATCACTTGCCCTCACAATGATGCCTCCTCCTTATTAGACGGGGGAGAGGTTGTGCCTTCAGCAGAGGGCGCTGTGGGGTTATGACGATGCCAGGTGAGGTGGTGCAGGAAACTCACCTAGATTCTGGCATCTACTGGGGGCTCAAAAGTCATCATTCTGTGGAAGTAGCTACACATGTAGGAACAAGTCCATCCTGGGGCACCAGGGGGCACTGTGGGTCCTGGTTGGGGACCCTCCTAGGTCCAAGTCCCCTGGGCAGGGCTCAAGTGCAAAGGGCATGACCATCGCTTCGTTGAAGACACTTCCCTTGGGGAGAGGAACTCTCCCTCTGAAACCCACACGTGGCCCTTCTTCGGACCCCAGGGAATCACCAAGTGTGAGGCCCCTGGGCTGAAGGCTCACACAGGAGCTGAGACACAGGATGGGGAAGGGGAGTAGATTTGCATTCACTGCTCCTCCCTCCTCAAGCTGCAAGGGGAGAGGATAAGACAGGGCCTGGAGAGGCTAGTCCAGCTGGGCAGCCTTGGGGCAGAGCTCCCGGAAGCCCATCCCTCCCTGGCAGCAGGGGTGGGGGAGGGGGATGCTGAGCTGGAGAATACGGTCCCCCCACCCCAGAGTCACAGTCTGGGGGTGATGCACTCAAATGCATTTGGGAGGGAGGTCTGTGGACATGAGGTTCCCCCATAGTTTGTCTGACATCTGATAAATAAGCATCTTTCACTCCCACCCGGTGCCACTGGGTAGCATGGGGGCAGTAACCCTGATCCTGCCTGGGATCAGGTGGGATTTCTGGGCTGGATCCTGAAGGTCCACTGGGCCCCCAGTGCCTGAGGGCTGAGAGGGAGAGTCCAGGGGCTGCCCGTGGCCTGGAGGACACCACACGGCAGGAGGGCAGGAGGTACATGGTCTCTCGAGGAGGGTTGCAGAGGAGGGCCGGGGACAGGACGAGACAGGATATCAGGGCTCTTCCCTGCAGGGACCTCTGTCCCAAAGTGTCTGGATTCACAGGGACACGGGGCTGTCCCCATCCCCTACTCCAGAAAAGGGTTGTTCTCTCCAAGGGTTTGCAGTCACTTTGTCCCAAAGAAGGCCTCCTGCAGGTCCCTTAGTGGGGAGGGTCCTGCCCCCCTAACACTGTAGCAAAGGGAGCCAGGCGGACAGCAGGAAGTAAACCCACCCCCATGTCGGGTTTCACCACATCCACGCCACCCAGAGCTTATGCTGCTCAGAACTGGAGTCAGCAGGAGCCTGTGATGGACACACGGAGGGACAGGGACACACAGCAGGCAATGAGGACAGGGATGGACAAAGGAGGCCAATGAGACAATTCCCTACTGTGCTCAGATGGGACCCACCAGGGAGGGGGCTGCTCCTACAGACTCTGGGTCAGAGAGAGATGGACGCCCACTAGAGCTCATCTCTTTGGTCCAGGTTAGAACAGGGTGAGAGTCTGGGTGAGACCGCTGCCATCCTCTCTGTCAAAGTGACTGATGAACAGGGTGCAGGAGGCTGTCCACTCCCAGGTTGCTCCCCACGGAGGAGGTAGGATGAGTGACCTTCTAAGAGGAGAGCAGAAACACACCCCCAAGCCTGAGTGAGCCTCCAAGTCAAAGCTCTGTAAGGACAGAGCCAGAAGGTGCCTTCAGCGAGCCAGGGAGAGAGCTCCCACCAAAAGCAATATTGCAGCACCTTGACCGTGGCCTTCTGGCAACCAGAAACGTGGAAATAAATTGTGATGTTTAACCAACATGGAGGTGGTATTGTGTCATGGTGCCTGAGCGGACTAAGACAGCAGCTGGGAACACGTGTGTGTAGGTGTTCATGGGATTGTAGGTCTTCATTTTTCTGAAATAAATTCCCCAAGGCTCCTATTCCTGGATTGTACAGTAATCGCATGGTTAGTTTTATAGTAGCTGCAGAGCTGCTTCCCAGGGTGGCTGTACCACTTTATATTGCCACCAGCAGCACAGGAGGGACCTGTCTCTCTGCTGCCCAGCCGCTGTGGGTGTTGCCACTCTTTTCTCCTTTAGCCCATCTGCTGGCTTCTGACAGGTGTGTCGTGGCATCTGCTCAGGGTGAAATTGACATTCTCCTAATGACTGGTGGTGACCATTTCCCATGTGCTCATCTGACATCTGTTCATTCCTGAAATCACCTCTCTTCGTGTCATTTCCCACACTCCAATGGGATTTTAGTTGCTTTGTTTATTGATTAGTTGTGACCGTTTATTAATGTTTTCACAAGTCTTTTGATGAATATGTGAGTGGAAAGTATTTTCTTCCACGTCACTGGATCTTTCAACTGCACAAAAAGGACTTTTATAGAATAAATGCTTTTCATTTTAAAATGTTTGAATTTACCTTCTTCCTTTACAAATCACAAAGGGAGTCCAACTCGAGGATGGAAGATGCCTTAGAGGACTGGGGTGGGGAGGGTGGGGGGGAATCGAGGGGAGAGTCAAGGAAGGGATGGAATACGGGGATATGTGTATAAAAACCTTCTGTTTGATGAGAAGACTGGGAAAATTTCACCCAATATTTGGGTGTATTTGAGAGATAGGTTTCAACAACCAAAAAGCTGTTGCATATGATAGATGACATTTTGATTCTCTGCCTCTCAGTGAAATGAAAAGCTCAGAACACAAACCAACAGACTCAAGTCAACAGCTTCTCATGCTCTTTTGTCCCTGATCCAATGTGAAGCCCCAACACTCTTCTAGACAGCAGGTCGGGCTGCAGCTCTGGACTGAGAGGGGATCTGGCTCTTCACCTGGGCACTTGGAACTCAGTGGGATCTGGGGAGGGGGCTGGAGGTAAGGAATCAGCTAGAGTATTCGATATGCAGATGCTTCAGAACAAAGAGGTGGGGGCGGGGATAGGAAAAACCTGCAGCTGGGGGTCCCACCATCCACCCAGCACACCGCAGGGGTTTCCCCTGGTGGGCATGTCCTTTTCCCAAAGATACAGACCTTGGAGATGGGCGTTCAGCAGAGGACACAGCAGAGTGCCCTGTGCACAGAGGGTCCCAGAGACCCAGTCCCATCCCAGCAGAGACTCTGAAGGTCCAGGAGCTCATTACCTGAGGGACGTCAGCTGGTCCTTCTCTCCCTGCCAACCAGCTAAACACTGGGCCTGTTCCTGTATGTACGTGCCATTTGATGTGTCAGACAGCTCTGACCCCCTGAGATCTACTCTCCCTCCAGGATGCAGAAAGTCTCCTGTCCAGGGCCAGGGCAGAGGAGGGGGAGGAGATTCCCACCCTGGGGCCTGGTGGGCACCCTCTGCAGCCACCAGGGGGCAGCGAGGGCCGGGATGGGGGGAAGGCAGCTGTGGCTTCTCCTGTCCTGCAGGACGTGTCAAGAGTGCCTTCCAGGGGAGCCCCTCTGATGTCCCAAAGCATTTGTGCCCCAACAAGTCATCCTCAAAGCGCTAAGAAACGGCCAAGGGGCCAGGCTCGGGCCTCCGTCTCAAGAGCACCGCAGAGACAGAGGCTGGAGGGGAAAGTGAGAACCCTCCAGCGGAGGGTGATGAAAAGGAGCTGGGGGTGGGGGGGGGATGGATTGGGAGTTTGGGACGAACAGATGCAAACGCCTATGTAGAGGGCAGATAGACAACAAGGTCCTACGGGGCAGCACAAGGAACTGTATTCCATGTCCTGTGATGAACCACAATGGAAAAGAATATGAAAAAGAATGGGTATGTACATAGAGTTGAGTCATGTTGTTGTACAGCAGACATTAACACAACATTGTAGAGCAACTATATTCAAAAAAGTTTTGTATTTGCTTTCTCTTTTTGCTCTTTCTCTTCTCTGCTTTCTGTTCTGGCACCACCGCACAGCACGCAGGATCCTAGTTCCCCGATCAGGGATGGACCCTGAGCCCCTGCAGTGCAAGTGCCGACTCTTCAACACTGGACACCAGGGAAGTCAATTCATTAAAATCTTTTACAAAAGAATGAGTTCAGGGGATACTGGTCCCCAGCTCTGCCTTTGACTCCAGCAAAGTGGGCAATTGGATCTTTCAGCCTCCTGGGCCCGGGTCCTCTCCTTTGCCCCAACAGCACACAGGGGACATTCTGGATTCCTCCCCCAGGAACCACGATGAGGCCCACACCAGGACACACAGGAGATCCCGGGGCTGCATTCCTCTCCCACATCCTGTCATGGACTCGGTCTGTCCTCACTCAACATGTGAAGGAGGAAATTGTCCAGGAAGCTCTGCTGTCAGGACTTCAGAAGTATCTAGACCAAAGCAGGCCATAAGGCGTGAACAGAGGGGGTGAGGAGGGGCAGGTGCAGGAAGCTGATTTGCATGCAGGCCCCGCCCTCCTGTGGGGGGGAGGGGATAAGAGAGGTGTGGGGAGCAGGCCCAGGGCTGGGGGCTCAGAAGGCAGCGTCTGGGGCGTCTCCACCATGGCCTGGGCTCTGCTCCTTGTCACCCTCCTCACTCAGGGCACAGGTGAGGCCTCCAGGGAAGGGACCCTGGGGACATCTGCCTGATCCTTTGTGTTTTTGTCCTCAGGGTGCCCTGGGTCCCAGCCCGGAACTGACCAGCGTGTGTTTGTCCTCTTTGCAGGGTCCTGGGCCCAGTCTACTCTGACTCAGCCTGCCTCCATGTCCGGGAATCCAGGAGCGACGGTCACCATCTCCTGCGCTGGCACCAGCAGTGACATCGGGAGTAATAACTATGTCAGCTGGTACCAACAACACCCGGGCTCGGCCCCCAAAACTCTTATTTATCAAGTCAATAAGCGGCCCTCAGGGATCCCGGATCGCTTCTCTGGCTCCAAGTCTGGGAACACGGCCACCCTGACCATCTCCGGGCTCCAGGCTGCGGACGAGGCTGTTTATTACTGTGGCACAGCTAGTGGTAGTAGTAGTAGTAGTGCTCACAGTGGTCCAAGTTCATGGGGAAGTGAGACCAAAACCTGCCCTGAGCTCCCAGGCTCCCCGGCTCCCCGTGGCTGTGACTCTGCTGGTGGCTGGTCTGCATCTTAGTTGAAGCATCGGCAGCTGAGAGGAGATGTGAGGACCCTGCAGAGGGATGAGGACAAAAGACGATGAACCTGTCGTTTTCATGTATGTTGTCCCTCCTGTTTGACCTGCATCTGACTGGGCTGAGCCAGGAAGGGATCAGGACAGATTTGGGCATCAGAGTTGTCCATCTTCTGGCATCGGTGAAACCTGTCCAGGCACAGCCGTGCAGGACAACGGTCTCCCCGATACATCAGGGTCTTTGCAAAGTGACACCAGAATGGAGGGTGGGTGGAGGGCGGGTCCTCCATTCCTCAGTCAGGTCAAAGTCACATGTTTCCCTGAGGAGCCATGGAAGATTCTAGGTGGTATCCCAGCAGGTCTAACCCTTGGGGGAATTAATTGAGAAACAGGCACTAGTGTCCTGGGTTCAATGGTAATTATTTCCTGAAACTGAAAGACAGTTTTCAAATGCAAACAGCAATAAATTTAAATTATGTGAATCCAAGAGTTTAGATGAAAACCAAAGTGCATTGGTTGGGTTGCTAGGGCACAGCATCCCCACAGGAACAAGTGGAGAGGAAGCTTTGCTAGCTGTGTGCCCAGGCATGCAGGACTGCAGAGCAGCTTTCTTTTGTGGTTCTGGCTCCTGGCTCTCATGACATTGGAATGATGGGTGTGACGGTTCTCATTCAGGTCCTCTCCCTTCAGGAGACCCTGGCGTATGGCTCATTCCATGCCGGTCCTGTGCCCACTGTTCTTGTCCAAATCATCTTCCGGTTCAATCTGGTTTGTTAAATCCAGCCAATTAGACTCCATATTTTCCAAGCCTGCGGTTGTCTCAGTCGGAATCATCATTTGTCTGTATCACAGCTTTTTACACATGACCTGAACCATTGACTTTCTATCCATATGGTCAAAGTTCAGGTAGCATGGAGAAAATATTTTCCAGACTCATTTCCAAGTTCTTCTTTCATTGGGATTACAGATGCCCCTACGTGTGCAGAACAGGAATCAGAGTGTTTTCACTCTCCTGAAATAGCCTCTTACAATTTCTGCCCTCCCCCGTTATGATGGAAACAGCGGTGCCTCCTTTCCATCTGTCCTCTTATCCTGTTAACCCTCTCTGTTTTCTATGCAATAGACAGCTGCGTCTATAACCCATCCTACATTTTGTAAGAAAGGCTTTTTTCTTTTCCATGAGGATGACCTGAATAGGGCTCTCAAACGGTTCAGAGGTCACACCCTACCTGTTACATGGAGCTGTGGTGTCAAATGTTCCCCTGAATCCAGCAACCCTGAGCGATGAGTGTGGACACTGCAATGTGGCTACTTGTAGGCAGCTGTGAGTCTGTGTGTATGAGAGTCTGAGCAGAGTCACCTGGGTCCCCACACGGACCCCTCCCCACACCCATTCTCACGCCAGGCTCCACGTGCTCAGTCAGGAAGCAGGTCATGGATGAATTTTCAAGAGCACGGTGGTGATACACACTGCAGCAAGAGGCTGTTTGATTCCCTTCTGTTTGAAGAGAAGACTGGGAAAATTTGACCCAATATTTGGGTGTATTTGGAAAGATAGGTTTCAACAACCAACAAGCTGTTGCATATGATAGATGACATTTTGATTCCCTGCCTCTCAGTGAAATGAAATCTCAGAACACAAAGCAACAAACTCAAGTCAACAGCTTCTCTTGCCCTTTATTCTCTGATCCAATGTGAAGCCCAAACTGTATTCTAGACAGGAGGCTGGGACGCAGCTCTGGACTGAGAGGGGATCTGGCCTTTCACCTGGGCACCTGGAACTTAGTGGGGGCAGGGGTGGGCTGGAGGTCAAGAATCAGCTAGTGGATTTGATATGCAGACACAGTATATGAACCACATGTGCAATTTAAAATTGTCCAATAGACAAGTGTTAAAAATTAGGAGAAACACATGCAATGAGTTTCCATAGTATTTTCAGTTAACTCAGTTAAGAATATCATTGCAATATGAATTAAATATAAAAATATTCATACATTCTACACTACATGATCCTACCTCTTGAAGCCCACTGGGTAGTTTAGACCTACAGCACATCTCTACTGGAACCACCCACACTGCATGATCAGCAGGCACATTGCTTTGTGGCCCCCATATTATGCAGCAGGTGAGATGGAGGAGGTTTCCTTGGGGTAACTGTGCCTGCAGTATACACTCGCCACCACCAGGAGGCGATGGAGGGTCCCAACCCCAGAGTCTGTGCTGGAGAGGAACTGCTGATGCACTTTTCACTCAGTTCAGGCATATGAGGCTGCCCAGAATGAGGGGATCTTATACATGGATCCGCATGACTTACTTCCCAAAGACAAGATGGTAAATACAAGGACAGTTTTACAGAAGAATCTTCAGCCATCCAGGACCTTTTTATTACAGTCCATGAAATGAATGACAACAATCTGTGAATTTGTTAGTAAATATTGATACCTCACCTCTTTCATTCCGAATCATTTCCATAAACCCATTGCCCAGTCATAAACTTATATTCTATGCAAAGTTCTAGATGGAAAAGTGGACCATAAGGAACATTTTACTGAAATAGGATATGGAGCATGTGAATACAGAAGAGAGGGCTGTGACAGGAGGGGCTCAGGAGGCCTGGGGTGGGAGAGGGAGGATCTATTGGGCTAGTCAGGGGACAGGATGGGAAAGGGGCTGAAAGATAAGGCTCTGAGGTCAGTTGCCTGGATGGAATCTTGGCCCACTCACCTCTGCCTGGGGGAGTCTGGGAAAATCACTTGCCCTCGCAATGATGCCTCCTCCTCATTAGACGGGGGAGAGGTTGTGCCTTCAGCAGAGGGAGCTGTGGGGTTATGACGATGCCAGGTGAGGTGGTGCAGGAAACTCACCTAGATTCTGGCATCTACTGGGGGCTCAAAAGTCATCATTCTGTGGAAGTAGCTACACATGTAGGAACAAGTCCATCCTGGGGCACCAGGGGGCACTGTGGGTCCTGGTTGGGGACCCTCCTAGGTCCAAGTCCCCTGGGCAGGGCTCAAGTGCAAAGGGCATGACCATCGCTTCGTTGAAGACACTTCCCTTGCGGAGAGGAACTCTCCCTCTGAAACCCACACGTGGCCCTTCTTCGGACCCCAGGGAATCACCAAGTGTGAGGCCCCTGGGCTGAAGGCTCACACAGGAGCTGAGACACAGGATGGGGAAGGGGAGTAGATTTGCATTCACTGCTCCTCCCTCCTCAAGCTGCAAGGGGAGAGGATAAGACAGGACCTGGAGAGGCTGGTCCAGCTGGGCAGCCTCGGGGCAGAGCTCCCGGAAGCCCTTCCCTCCCTGGCAGCAGGGGTGGGGGAGGGGGATGCTGAGCTGGAGAATACGGTCCCCCCACCCCAGAGTCGCAGTCTGGGGGTGATGCACTCAAATGCATTTGGGAGGGAGATCTGTGGACATGAGGTTCCCCCATAGTTTGTCTGACATCTGATAAATAAGCATCTTTCACTCCCACCCGGTGCCACTGAGTAGCATGGGGGCAGTAACCCTGATCCTGCCTGGGACCAGGTGGGATTTCTGGGCTGGATCCTGAAGGTCCACCGGGCCCCCAGTGCCTGAGGGCTGAGAGGGAGAGTCCAGGGGCTGCCCGTGGCCTGGAGGACACCACACGGCATGAAGGCAGGAGGCACATGGTCTCTCGAGGAGGGATGCAGAGGAGGGCCGGGGACAGGACGAGACAGGATATCAGGGCTCTTTCCTGCAGGGACCTCTGTCCCAGAGTGTCTGGATTCACAGGGACATGGGGCTGTCCCCATCCCCTACTCCAGAAAAGGGTTGTTCTCTCCAAGGGTTTGCAGTCACTTTGTCCCAAACAAGGCCTCCTGCAGGTCCCTTAGTGGGGAGGGTCCTGCACCCCTTACACTGTAGCAAAGGGAGCCAGGCGGACAGCAGGAAGTAAACCCACCCCCATGTGGGTTTCACCACATCCACGCCCCCCAGAGCTTATGCTGCTCAGAACTGGAGTCAGCAGGAGCCTGTGATGGACACACGGAGGGACAGGGACACACAGCAGGCAGTGAGGACAGGGATGGACAAAGGAGGCCAATGAGACAATTCCCTACTGTGCTCAGATGGGACCCACCAGGGAGGGGGCTGCTCCTACAGACTCTGGGTCAGAGAGAGATGGATGCCCACTAGAGCTCATCTCTTTGGTCCAGGTTAGAACAGGGTGAGAGTCTGGGTGAGACCGCTGCCATCCTCTCTGTCAAAGTGACTGATGAACAGGGTGCAGGAGGCTGTCCACTCCCAGGTTGCTCCCTACAGAGGAGATAGGATGAGTGACCTTCTAAGAGGAGAGCAGAAACACACCCCCAAGCCTGAGTGAGCCTCCAAGTCAAAGCTCTGTAAGGACAGAGCCAGAAGGTGCCTTCAGCGAGCCAGGGAGAGAGCTCCCACCAAAAGCAATATTGCAGCACCTTGACCATGGCCTTCTGGCGACAAGAAACGTGGAAATAAATTGTGATGTTTAACCAACATGCAGGTGGTATTGTGTCATGGTGCCTGAGCAGACTAAGACAGCAGCTGGAAACACGTGTGTGTAGTTGTTTACGGGCAGGTAGGTCTTCATTTTTCTGAAATAAATTCCCCAAGGGTCCTGCTCCTGGATTGTACAGTAATCGCATGTTTGGTTTTATAGTAGCTGCAGAGCTGCTTCCCAGGGTGGCTGCACCACTTTATATTCCCAGCAGCAGCACAGGAGGGACCTGTCTCTCTGCTGCCCAGCCGCTGTGGGTGTTGCCACAGTTTTCTCCTTTAGCCCATCTGCTGGCTTCTGACAGGTGTGTCGTGGCATCTGCTCAGGGTATAATTGACATTCCCCTAATGACTGATGGTGACCATTTCCCATGTGACATCTGTTTGTTCCTGGAATAACGTCACTTTGTGTCATTTCCCACACTCCAATGGGATTTTAGTTGCTTTGTTTATTGATTACTTTTGACACTTTATTAATGTTCACCTAAGTCTTTTGATGAATATGTGAGTGGAAAGTATTTTCTCTCACTTCTCTGAATCTTTCAACTGCACAGAAAGGACTTTTTATGATAAATGCTTTTCATTTTAAAATGTTTGAGTTTCTCTTCTTCCTTTACAAATCATGCGTGAACCGCCAACTCCAAGAATTCCTGCCTCGGTCCAATGAGGCAGATTTTTTTCCTTGTTTTTTTCTATAACATAAAATGAGAAAGTATGTATTGCTTTGAATC
The DNA here is from genome assembly GCF_030028045.1 of Hippopotamus amphibius kiboko. Classification (NCBI taxonomy): domain Eukaryota; kingdom Metazoa; phylum Chordata; class Mammalia; order Artiodactyla; family Hippopotamidae; genus Hippopotamus; species Hippopotamus amphibius. The sequence goes on along the minus strand of NC_080193.1, from coordinate 2,754,913 downwards.
ACTTCGCTGTGTACCTAAATCTAACACAACATTGTAAATCAACTATACTTAGAGAAATGAATCAATACATAAAATGTAAAAGAAACATGATAAAAATTCTGCCTGAGCTACGTGACCAGTGTCACTGTGTCCGATGCTGGAATTCTGGGCTCCCACAGTAGCACGACCGAGGTCTCCACAGCACCAGCTTCCAGCACGGCCCAGCCCACCACACGAGGACATCATCACCTGACAGGACCCCTGCGTGTCCCCCAGGCCCAGAGGGGAGCCCAGACGCAGAGGGAGGGGCGTGTGCACGTGCTGGGGGAGGGGCAGCCTTTCTCACTCAGCACAGGGACAGTCCTGGGGACCTGGGCTCAGGCCCGGGAGTCAGGCCCCAGCTTAACACCTCCTTGCAGCCCAGCTGCTCTCTGCTCAGCAGGGCGCTGGTCACAAGGCCATGAGGCGCAGGAAGGCGATTTGCATGAGGACATCCCTGCCGAGGATAAGAGAGGCCCCGAGGCCCCACCCCAGCTGTGGGCTCACAGGCAGAGCTCAGGGCGCCCCCACCATGGCCTGGACCCTTCTCCTGCTCCCCCTCCTCACTCTCTGCACAGGTGCTGCCGCCCAGGACTCAGCCCCCAAAGGGACCAGGGCTCAGCCTGGTCCTGACCTTCAGCTCCGCACAGGGGCTGCCGCGGGGGACGAGGGGCGCTGGGGATGAGACCCTCTTCCTCACACTCACCCTCCTCTCCTCTCTCGCAGGTTCTGTGGAGGCTTCTGAGCTGACTCAGCCACCTGCGGTGTCCGTGTCCTTGGGACAGACGGCCAGCATCACCTGCCAGGGAGACGATTTTGAAATCATTGGTGCTACCTGGTATCAGCAGAAGCCCGGCCAGGCCCCGGTGCTGGTCGTCGATGGAGATAGCGAGCGAGCCTCAGGGATTCCTGACCGATTCTCTGGCTCCAACTCAGGCAACACAGCCACGCTGACCATCAGCGGGGCCCAGGCCGAGGACGAGGCTGACTATTACTGTGGGTCAGCTGATAGCAGTGGTGATCCTCACAGTGACACAGGCAGATGGGGAACTGATACACAAACCCCGTCCCCGTCTGCCTCACACTCTCCTCCAGCCCCAGGAGGACGGTGGACAGAGCAGTGACAGGCCTGGCCCGGTTCCACCAGATCTCATCCTCCAGCCGCCCCTCCTCCCAGTCCTGCAGGCTGGCTCTGCACACGGGGACAGGAGTAGATTCTGGGCTGGCAGGACCAGGCTGTCCTGGGACTGTCTGGCCAGGACAAGAATTGGGGACAGAGGCCTTGGATGGAAGGACAGACAGTGGAACACATCCCTCCGGTGGTAGTTATTCCCACGCTTCCATACGGTGGTCGCTGGACCCCTCTTTGGCCCACATGTTGAGAATTTGGAGAGAGAATGTCTCAGCTCATGTGGGTCTGAAGCCCCGGTCCTGGGCCCCAGGGGTTGTGAATGGAACCCAGCAGAGCAGTGGGCATCATGGCATCTTCCTCCTTCTCTCCTCTGGCCTCATCCACTGACCCGAGGCTGCTGGGAGCCTGTGACAGCTCACAGCACTGCCCTCCCTGGGAAACGCTATTGGTGTAGAAAACACACCCCCACCCCCCGCATTGATCCCCCTCATCAGAGAGGGTCAGGTTAATGACGCCGCAGGCCCCATCCCCAGGCTCTGCCTCAGTGTAGAGGACCCCAACGGGCCCAGCGTGAACTTTCCTTTAGGAGGCTGAGCAAAGTTTGTGACCTCCTCCCCCGTGCCCCTCCCCTCTGCCCAGTCTCTCCTCCTCACCTCCTTCCAGATTTCCAAGACATGCCCTTGACATCTCAGACTCGGCTTCCAGGGAAGTCGATCTATGTTGGCCAGCTGTTCCCAACACACTCCTCAGGGATCTGAGAGGCTCATATATACCCTCAAGTCCCCGCTTTCCCACCTACATCCACAATGTGCTCTTTGAAATCTCCCATTAGATCTCATTGTCCTTGTACGTTTATAAAAGGTGCATTCGACACCCATCAGCTGTGCTGAGAATGTGTGTGAAAGAAACAGGCAAAAACCCATTTCTGTATAGAAAGTGAGGGCGGAAGTCTGTCACCAGTATCATGCTGTCCCAAGAGGAGGTGTTGTCAGTGATGGGGACCACCCAGAACACCTGTTCTGTGTCAAAGCAGCACCCCAGTTTCACAGGAGACACCCCAGTTATGCCAAAGACTTTATCTGGGTCTGAAACATGGTGCCAGGAGGAACTGGGTTGGCTTCTGGATGCCTATTGACCCATCAGTTGTTGGCTGGATATGTTTCTCCTTCTTGTAAAGGAAAAAACCCCTCACATCCTACAATGCATGGCTTTCCTCACAAAAATGTCAGGGTCCAAACTCTTGCAGTTAGAATGAGGATATTTCGGGATGACCTTGGAAAACATTGAATTTACACCCGAAGACCAGTTCCCTGGTGAATGTTTAAACATCCTGTGACAACCTGAACAATGGCACCTAGATCTCCTGCCTCACTTGGAATTCCAGATTCTGCAGGGAAACGTCCACGTTAGAAATGTTACAATGTCACCTGTGAAATTTGTTTAAAAGAAAAGCCAAAATTTTCCTCCAGGTACACCTGTCTCTTGCATGAGAACTGATGTCTAAGTTGAAGGATGGAAACCACATGGCGAAAAATTATGTTCCAAGGATTGACAATTACAGGTTATTACATGTACAATTAGGGACTTCCTAGGTGACGTAGTGGTTAAAGAATCTGCCTGCCAATGCATGGGACACAAATTCGAGCCCTGGTGAGGGAAGATTCCCACATGCCATGGAGCAACTAAGCCCAGCCGCCACAAGTATTGAGTCTGTGCTCTAGATCCCGTGAACCACAACCACTGAGCCCGTGTGCCGCAACTACTGAAGCTCACACATCCAGAGCCCATGCTCCGCAGCAAGAGAAGCCACTGCAGTGAGGAGCCCCATAAAACACAATGAAGAGTAGCCCCCGTTGGTTGCAACTAGAGAAAGCCCACGTGCAGCAACGAAGACCCAACACAGCCAAGAAATAAATAAATAAATAAATAAATAAGTAAATAAATAAATAAATAAATTTATATTAAAAAGTGTACAATTGACTTGTCACACGGATGGACCAGAACCATCAACAGATGGGATTTGATGTACCGGATCCCAAGACCTGAGCCGTGATTCCAGAGGGAAGATGATGAAAAGGCTGCCCCAGGTGCTTTGAATCTGGAGCGTGTTCTCCTTGGGGCTCCTGCTCAGCCCCACAGGGAGCAGGGCCTGGCACCCTCCCAGGTGTGTGCCCAGCCCCAGGGCAGGTGCAGCAGCGCCCACACAGGTGGCTATTCCAAGACTGGATGCTGTGTCCTTTTGGGGTCCTGGTTTGTCCTGATGAAAATGGAGAAAGGTGTCTGTTCTGAGCCACAAAGTCTGCTGTCAGGGTTGGGAGGAGAGGGAAGGTTTAGAAGTCACGATGGGGTCTGTGGCCTGAGTATGACCCCACATTTCAGGAGAGGGGCACTGTCTGAGCCGACGGAGCTCTACGGGGATCCGTGTCCTCCTGGGGAACCCACACAGGAGGCCTGGGCCTGGGTCCCCTGCTCCTGGATGAGATGCCCCCATCTCCTGCGGGGCTCCCTGCGGCCTGGAGAGGCCTGAGACCCGGCCCTGTCCTCCGGGACCCTTCCTCTCCTGAGATTTCCCTTTTCTGAAAATGAACACTCATCAATCCAGTTCACAACTGCATTCCCCCAGATGCCCAGAACGTCCGGTGCCCACCCTCACATTCCTTATTCCTACTCTCTGATCCAGCGTTTTTCAGATAAGATTCCTTATAACTCTAGACCACAGGATATTGTGCAAGAGTTCCACAGAGAGGAGTGTGTTCACCGTGCACAGGAGGCTAGTGTCTCTGGGCGGTATGAAAACCTAACAGGAGCCCTGCACACAGGCACGAACGGGCCCGAGACAGTCATCACAGTCCTGCTAAGAAATAAGAACTATAAAAGGCAACAACATGGGTTCAGTTTTTAGTCCTTTGGTGTGTGGCTCCTCTTTGGAGACATGACGATCAGTCCAGCAGAAAGAAAAGGAAGCAGAAGACCATGCTGTCAAAATTGTAAACCAACAATTAGATGATGTTCCAACAGCTGTATCCCAACACATTAGATGCCTTGGATCAAGTGGACAAACTCGTAGAAACACACCGAGTATCAAACTGACTCAAGAAGAAATAGAAAATCCGAAGAGATACATAAAAAGAGACTAAGTCCATAATTTAAAACTTCCTAAGAACAAAATTCAGGAGCCCAATGTGTTACTGATGATTATACCAAGTATTTAAAGGGGAATTAACACTAATGTATACCAAACTTAAACGAACGGTGAAAGAGTAAAGAGCGTTTCCTCACTCAGTTTGTGAAGCCTGCGCTCCCCCTCCCAAGCCAGCCAGAGACACTACAAGACAAGGAAATGATGGAACAGTGTACCTTATGTTTATAGCTGCAAAAAGCCTTTCACATGCTCACAAACGGGATCAATAGCACATGAAAAGGATTACATACCACAGCCAAGTGTGTCTACAGCTCTGTCACATACATGAGATACCCATCCCTTTATTTCCCGTTTGTATCTTGTCCTCGAGAAATTCCAACATAAAATGTGCCCGACGAAAGTGGATGTGAGTAAATGTGTGGCAGGTAGAAGTTCTCCTGTGCTACCTTTGGAGAATTAGCCTCCACCGCCCACGCAGCCCCTGCACCCACAGCTGGCACCTCTAAGATTCAATGGCTGAGTCCTGTGGCCCCCAAGGCCAAGCCCCAGGACCACCTGCAGGACCCCCTCCCTTCCAGACATGTCTGCAGGGATGGGAGTGGCCCTGCCTCCTCCAATAGATTGGCCATGAGACAACTAACCATCCCCCTGCTCAGGAGAATGAGGACCAAGCATCCCTGCAGCAGGGCCAGCTGGACCCACCAGGCTGCTGCAGGGCCCACAGACCCCCCATCCCTACAGATGCGTCAGCATAACCTGGGGCACAGCCCCGCAAACCACCGCCCCCTCTCCCAACCTGGCATTCATGCTCCCTTCCCTCCCTGGTCAAGTTCTGCGCCAAGGGCCGGGATTTGAATCCAGCTCCTCTGGGCTTCATCCTGGGCTTTCCCCCACTTTTCTCTACTAACCTGGGAACATCCTCTCTGTGGGCTGTAGCTTTACCTGTTGTGAAATCGGGAGGTATATACTGACCATAAGAAATTTTTTCAAGCAATTCCTTGCTGGTCCAGTGTTTAAGACAGCATGTTCACTGCCTGAACCATGGCTCAATCCCTGATCAGAGAATTAAGACTACTATCGTGCAAGCAACATTGCCCTCCCCAACTTTTTTTTTCCAAATTAACTTATAAAAACGCCGCCAGAGTGTCTAACTAACAGAAGAGAGAATCAGCGAGGTATGATGTCTTCCAGTGTCGTGTCATCTCTCTGCAGGATTCCAAGGAGAGGGGTTCAGCCACTCCATTCTAAATGGAATCCCAGTGGAATAGCAGGTGATCCCCAGTTTCTCAAAAAGGCAGATATTATGTTAAGGTAGAAATGCTACAAACACAGTCTCTGAGAGGTGTGAGAGGACATAGAAAAAACAAGAAACAGGAGCAATGCTGGTGGTGATGATGATGATGCTGATGGAGATGATGGTGATGATGGAGATGATGCTGATGATGGAGATGATGATACTGATGAAGATGATGGTGTGGTTGGTGATGATGCTGATGATGGAGATAATGATGCTGATGAAGATGATGGTGATGACGGTGATGATGATGCTGAGATGGAGATGATGATACTGATGAAGATGATGCTGATGATGGTGATGATGCTGATGATGGAGATGATGATACTGATGAAGATGATGGTGATGATGGTGATGATGCTGATGATGGAGATGATGATGCTGATGAAGATGATGGTGATGATGGTGATGATGATGCTGATGATGGAGATGATGATACTGATGAAGATGATGTTGATGATGGTGACGATGCTGATGATGGAGATGATGATACTGATGAAGATGGTGGTGATGGTGATGATGATGGAGATGATGATGCTGATGAAGATGCTGGTGATGATGGTAATGATGATGATGATACTGATGAAGATGATGGTGATGATGATGATGCTGATGAAGATGATGGTGATGATGGTGATGATGATGCCGGTGATGGAGATGATGATACTGATGAAGATGATGGTGATGATGGTGATGATGATGCTGATGATGGTGATGATGATGCTGATGAAGATGATGGTGATGATGGTGATGATGATGGTTTTGATGGGATGTAGATGCTTAATTGAACTCAAGTGTCTGTAACAACATCACCCACCTGACCTCCTCGGATAGGAATATAATCGGTCTTGGTTCCCAAATACAAGGAAGCCTGGGTCCCCAGGAAGGTCACACCCATTGCTATGGAACTTGGCACTTTGCAGCTACACATGCATCCTACACCCTCCACTCTACTAACAATATCAAAGGCACAGCAAGGGCTTTTCCACCCTGAGATGTGGCTACAGGAGCCGAGCCTGCACTGAACATGCAACCTCTCTGTGCTGGGCCAGGCAGGGAGGGTCCCAGCTGGCCCCGAGGCAGGGCTGAACTCCCTGGTCCACACCCTCTCAGGTGGCAGGGCTTTGGGGAGCTCTGCAGGAGGGGAGTCCCTGGCCTGATTCTCCTCCGCCAGCAGGGGGCGGCCGCGTGCACCAGGAGCCTCAGGACACAGGCTGGGGCTGCCCAGGTGGGGCCTCCGCGGGAACCAGCCCTGCGGGTGCCCAGGTGTCCAAGGCTCAGTGCTTGGCAGGAAGTCGGGTCTGGACATGCCATCCCCTCAGCACACAGTGATCACGTGTGAGGGGCTCGTTCACAGGGAACCCCGGGACACCGAGGGAACCAGGCAAGGTCCATGCCTCACCCCACGGCCAGGATGCTGCCAGGATGACAGCCCCGCTGGGCCAGCCCAGGAAAGACCCCAGGCCGGGATGGCTTGGGACACTGGTCATGTGCTGAGACACCAGGAAGATGACAGTGACCTCAGTCCCTGGAGGCCAAGTCTCGTTTTCAGACAAGAGAACCCGTGGAGGAAGCTGGATGACAGTCACCTGGGCTGAGGGTTTGGGTGACTCCCATCTCAGTGAGGAGCCCCGAGGGGGGGATGAATTTGCATAAACCCAAACCCTCACTGCCCCCCTCAAAGCTCTGAGCAGGAAGAAAAGGGCCTTTGTAGAGCCCAGCACTGCCGTGGGGTCTCAGAGACAGAGCTCAGGGCGTCTCCACCAAGACCTGGACCCCTCTCCATCTCACCCTCCTCACTCTCTGCACAGGTGCTGCCCCTCCGGGCCCTGCCCGCAGGCTCCGTCCTCCCAGGACCCAGTTGCGGGCCCTGCCCCAAACCCAGAGCTCAGCCCCCACCCAGCCTCAGCGTGGGACACCCCCGGGATGGGTCCTTCATTTTCAACCCCTCTCCCCTCCTCTCTTACAGGCTCCGTGGCCTCCTATGAGTTGACCCAGCTGCCTTCAGTGTCAGAGGCCTTGGGACAAACCTCCCAGATCACCTGCACTGGAGACCTATTGGATAAAAAATATACTGCGTGGTTCCAGCAGAAGCCAGGCCAGGCCCCTGTGCTGGTCATTTATAAAGAGAGCGAGCGGCCCTCAGCCATCCCGGACTGAATCTCTGGCTCAGCTCACGCAAAACAGCCACGCTGACCATCAGCGGGGCCTGAGACGAGGACGAGGCTATTACTGTGGGTCAGATGACAGCAGTTATCATCCTCACAGTGACCCAGGCAGATGGGGAAGTGAGACACACACCCCCTCCCCGTCTGCCTCACACTCTCCTCTAGCCCCAGGAGGACTGTGGACAGAGCAGTGACAGGCCTGGCCCGGGTTCCCCAGACCTGAGCGCCCAGGCCACCCCTCCTCCCAGCCCTCCAGGCCAGCTCTGCACAGGGGGGTCAGGGGTGCATTGTGGACTCACAGGACCAGGCTGTCTTTGTGTCTGGGACAATGTGTGAGTTGGGGAAACATGCCTGAATGAAGGACAGGCAGAGGGACAGAGACCCAGTGCACGTGCACCCTGGGTGTCCATGTGGTGGTGACAGGACACTCATCAGCCCAAATCTCCTGGGTGGATCCCAGGACCACCCCGCTCATCAGAGCCCTTCAAGCTCCGGGATCCCATGACAACCTGGGACACTGAAGAGGGCAAAGCAGTGCGTGGACAGTGTGGGGACCACCACATCCCTCCTCCGGGCTCACCCACCTCCCACCCGTGCTGGAGCCCCTGGCAGCTCCCAGTTCTGCCCTCCCTGGGAAGGGCTGTCATTGTACAGATGATTCCCTCCGAGGTCCAGTCTCCTCTCTGAGGGGGACGCAGGTCCAGTGATGCCTGAGGCCAGAATCCCAGGTCCCTGCCTCGATCAGGATGACAGACAGAGCCCCACCCCCGAGGCCTCACCCGTCGCCACGCTGCGGGGCTGACCCGTGTAGCCTCCCACCTTCCATCCAGAGTTACACTCAGCACTGTGCCTGCAGTGTTCAGAGGGACGTTCCAAGGGTCTCAATGAACATGAAGTCTAGAGGGAAGGGTGCTAAACAGGAGAGAGCTGCGCTACAGAGAGAGCTCTGCAGACTCCAAAGATTCCTCAGACACCGAGGAGCTCATGCGAGGAAGCGATGAGAGGTGAAGAAGGAGCCCCCCAGGACCCTGGAGGGGGACCCGCAGAGTCACACACACGTCCCAATAGGGCCCGTTCCCCACACGCAGGGGGACGCTCCTAGAAAGGCATGGGGGCACCCCCTCAGGAGAGCATCCCTCAGTCGTGGGGACACGTAGTCGCAAAGGAAGGACTGCCCTGGTGCCCCCTAAGACAGTGTAACAGCAAGTGCAGAATGGAGCGGACTGTGTCCATGTAACTTTACTCAAACGAAAACAAAACTATGGGAGAGACACAAAATATCCCGTTCCCAGCAAAGAAAGATTCGCCATAACCGAATCCTATCATTTGTCCTGTAAAGAATCAGGAGAATAGGAGCCATAAGACTTACAAAAGTCAAGTAATGCAAATGTGCCCAGAAATGGCCCAGATGAGACAGTTTACACACAAGGACACAAAAGCAAGGTTTATACCATATTCCACCTGTTCCTGAGCTTGAGGAAAGATTGAACACTTTACATGCGGATGTAGGAGACCACAAAATGATCCAAAATGAATTTCTACCACTGAAAACCACAGGATCTGAGATGAAAATACTCTGGATGAGATGGACAGCACTTCGATGGGGCAAAGGAGAAGATGCACGAACCTGAAGGCCCAGCACTGGAAACTATGCATAACCAAATACAGACCATAAAAAAAATGACCAGGGACATCATTCCCCCACCCAGCCCCAGCCACGTGGCCTGAGTCAAAGGCTCTTCTTCACAGATTTCGCACATCAGTCCGGGACCCTGGGCTGGGCTTCCCCAGACCCAGAGCATCATGACCTCCTTGGTGGACACAGGGACAGCCCAGCATGCACCCCTGTCCTGGGCCCGGTGGTGGTCAGCATGGCACAGAGTGTTCATCGTCTCAGATAAGCCTTGCTCTCCAGGGATACACACACTCTAGTGTCCAGGACCAGGGCAGAGGGGGAGGAGAGAAGGAGGAGGGGCAGGTGCAGGAAGAGGATTTGCAGGCAGGCCCCACCCTCCTGTGGGGAGGGAGGGGATAAGAGAGGTCTGGGGAGCAGGCCCAGGGCTGGGGGCTCAGAAGGCAGCGTCTGGGGCGTCTCCACCATGGCTTGGGCTCTGCTCCTTGTCACCCTCCTCACTCAGGGCACAGGTGAGGCCTCCAGGGAAGGGACCCCGGGGACATCTGCCTGATCTTTTGTGTCTTTGTCCTCAGGGTGCCCTGGGTCCCAGCCCGGAACTGACCAGCATGTGTTTGTCCTCTTTGCAGGGTCCTGGGCCCAGTCTGCACCGACTCAGCCCGCCTCGGTGTCCGGGAATCCAGGAGCGATGGTCACCATCTCCTGCGCTGGCACCAGCAGTGACATCGGGAGTTATAACTATGTTGGCTGGTTCCAACAGCACCCAGGCTCGGCCCCCAAACTCCTCATTTATGACGTCAGTAAACGGCCCTCAGGGATCCTGGACCGCTTCTCCGGCTTCAAGTCTGGGAACACGGCCTCCCTGAGCATCTCTGGCCTCCAGCCTGAGGACGAGGCTGTTTATTACTGTGGCTCATGTACAAGTAGTAACACTGCCCATAGTGGTCCAAGTTCATGGGGTAGTGAGACCATAACCTCCTCTGAGCTCGCTCAGTCCCTTCACTCCTAAACTCAGGCTTTCGTTTGTTTTTGGTTACTGTTTTAGTTTGGAATATGTTTAAACCTCGATGAAATGGTAACACAAATCACGCCTTCATGATCTGTCCCTGGACTGGCCAATTTTTATCCTCCTGCCTTATTGACTTTATTTTATTGATCTGTCACTCTCTGTCTCCTCCTACATGTGTATATGCACTTGTATGACTGTATGTAAACATGTGTGTAGGTATTCACACACCACACACATGCCCCTTCCTGTCTGACGTCCCAAAAGTGCCTTCTCCTTGAGCTCCTCCTGAGGGATGACAGATAATGCAGTTCCCCAGCTCATTCTGCTCTTACACGTCCTGTTCTAGAAACGTTCGAAGCGGCCCCGGGTTATATGTTATTTTCTTATTTTATTTTACTTTATCTTTTTCCCTTTTTTGGCTGCACCACAAAGTTTGCTGGATATTAGTTCCCCGACCAGGGAATGAACCCACCCCCCGGCCAGTAAGAACAGATCCTAACCCCTGGACGGCAGGGAACTCCCAGAGTAGTTTTTATAATGGCCGTGATAACCAATTTAGGTTCATTTTAAAGAATCACGCGTTGGGTCCGTGGTGCCTTCAGGAGGAAAGGGAAGAAAGTGTGAAGAACTTCCGGGAGAAAAGACAGAGGAGAAACCAATGACCTCGGGTCCTCTGAGGTTTCTATTGCAGCAGGAAGAAAGGACACACGGGGTGACCTAGGGCAGAGTTGGGGTCCGTCCATGAGGAAAGATGCCCGTGAAGCAGCCAGCCCCAGCCGCTGGTCAAGCCCCCGCAATCGGCCCACAGGGAGGGGCCTGCTTTGTGTCCTGAGCGAGGAGGAGACACCCGGCCCAGGACCCTTCTGTCCCTGTGGCTTCTGGCCGGTCTGGGAGGCCTGGGGCTGAGATGCTCTTGGTGGAGGACACTGAGGTGTGGAGGGAGGGGTCCCTCCAGCTGCCCCAATTCAGAGGACACCAGGGACGGAATCGGGAGGGGAAGTGGGGCCGGGACCCCAGGAGGGGCTGCTCAGCGCCCCACCCTGAGGCTTCCTGGGAAAGAGGCCCTGCTGCCGCCCCAGCAGGATAGAGCCTCACCCACCCCGAGGGGCCCTGCAACCAGCTGTCAGAAGGTGTGAGCAGAGGAAGGTCTAGAGAGAGATCGGGCTGGTCTCAGAATCCTTGTGGGCATCAGGAAAGGCCGGGGAGGGTTGGAACCTTCCCGGGGGTGTGCAGCACCAGCTCAGGGTCTGCATTTGCAGACGGCGGGAGGTGGGGGGCTTCACCAGGTGTGTGGGAGAAGGAAGGTGGGGTCACTGCAAGGGTGTCCTGAGTGGGAGATGAAGGCTCAGCCCCAGGGGAACTTCCAAAGGAAACACAGGGACCTCACACTGGCTCCTCACCTGAGCAGGAGGCCACGCCCACACAGGAGAGCTCAGCCCAGAGGCCCAGGGCTGGGGTTCAGGAGCAGAGGTGGGTGGAGACCCCCTTCATCTCAGACCTTGGAGCGGGGGTGAGAGAGCCTTGTCCCAGGTGGTGGACCTAAGAGGAGGGTTCTGGGGCATCTCCACGGGGGCCTGGGCTCTGCCCCCCACCACGATTTCAGGGCACAGGGGAGACCTCCAGGGAAGAATGTGCCGGGAGCTGCATCTTTAGGGAATTATGAGCCCATCCCCTTTCCCCAGACCCTCCCCCAGGGACTCCTGCACTCCTTTAAGTCATCCTTGTCCTGCAGGACTGTCCCTCCTCCTCTATGCAAGGTGTTTCCTGTCATCACATTGAGAAGGTGGTGTGTCTGTCCCACGTCCCATGTTTCTCATCCAGGCGTCTGCTGGGTGGGTTTTGTTTCCACCGTTTCCTCCCCTGTGCGTCCAGATCTGCCCCTGGAGCACCAACCCTGGGACAAGCCTGTGCTGGACAAAGGAGGACCTCCCAGGCGAGGGACAGGTGACCTTCCAGGTGTGGCAGGTGACACAGTCCATTTGAAAGTAGTTGGTGGATGAAGTGGCAGGAGCGTGGAGGGGAGGAGGAGCGACAGAGGGGCTGTTCCTGAGCTGGGAAGAGAAGGAGGAGGGGGAAGAATTTTGGGGTCAGAGCTGGGGCTCAGCCCCATCAGATAACTCCCAGCAGTGTGGTCATAACCATATGAGGCCACCAGGGGGCAGCGAGGGCCTGTGTGAGGGAGGCTCTGGTCTGGATTCCTGACCTATGGGAAGCCCCCAGCTACTGCCTACTGAGCCCCTAAGCGAGAGTGTGGGGTGTAGTGTCCCCAGCCTGTTCTGCTTCATAATCCCTTTACCTGGAAGCCAATAATGGTCCCTGGAATCCTCCTCAGAGCCCTGCAGAGGCAGGGGACAGGGGACAGGGGACCATCCTGCTGAGGGACAGGTGGGGGAGGAGATGCACACCCCCAGCTCCCCTGTGGTGCCGGGAGGATCCAGGAGGGAATCGCTCAGTGCCTCCTGCCCCTTGGTCCTCTGTCCTCACCTTCCACCCACAGAAGCAGAGAGTGGCTGTCGTGGTTATTAGCCAAGGACACGGACTCCCACAGTGGACACAGGCACAGCGCAGGACGGCCACATGTCCTGGTCCTAATGGTCAATGTCCTGAACAAGGACAGCATGTCACAGAATTTTCATCCTCTCAGATGAGCCCTGCTGTCCAGGGATGCAGAGACTCTGGTGTCCAGGGCCAGGTCAGAGGATGGGGCGGGGGTTGGTGGTCAAGGACCTGTTCGTGGATTCCATGTGCACATGATTCATATCCAAGAGGTGGGGGCGGGGATGGGACAAGGCTGCAGTTGGGGGTCCCACCCGCCACCCAGCACACACCAGGGTTTTCCCCTTGTGGGCATGTCATTTTCCAAAGATACAGATCCTGTAGATGGGCGTCCTGCAGAGGACACGGCAAAGTGCCCTGTGCAATGAGGGTCCCAGAGACCCAGTCCCATCCCAGCAGAGACACTGAAGGTCCGGGAGTTCATCCCCTGAGGGACGTCAGCTGGTCCTTCTCTCCCTGCCAACCCGCTAAACACAGGGCATGCTCCTGTATACACGTGTCATCTCATGTGTCAAACAGCTATGACCCCCTGAGATCGACTCTCCCTCCAGGATGCAGAAAGTCTAGTGCCCAGGGCCAGGGCAGAGGAGGGGGAGGAGAACCCTGTCCTGGGGCCTGGTGGGCACCCTCTGCAGCCACCAGGGGCAGCGAGGGCCGGGATGGGGGGAAGGCAGCTGTGGCTTCTCCTGTCCTGCAGGACGTGTCAAGAGCAGCTTTCAGCGGAGCCCCTCTGATGTCCCAAGGCATTTGTGCCCCAACAAGTCTTCTTCAAAGTGCTAAGAAATGGCCCAGGACCCAGGCTCGGGCCTCCGTCTCAAGAACACCGCAGAGACAGAGGCTGGAGGGGAACGTGAGGACCCTCCTGGCGGAGGCGGATGAAAAGGAGCTGGGGGTGGGGGAGGGATGGATTGGGAGTTTGGGACAAGAGATGCAAACTACTATATAGAGGGCGGACGGACAACAAGGTCCTATGGGACAACACAGGGAACTGTATTACATGTCCTGTGATCACCCAGAACAGAAAAGAACCTGAAAAAGAATGGATATGTAGATACAGTTGAGTCACGTTGCTGTACAGCAGACATTAACACAACATTGTAAATCCGCTATACTCAATAAAATTTTTTCATTTGTTTTCTCTTTTTATTCTTTTTTTGGGGGACTTCATTTTCTGGCATGGCCCCACAGCATGCAGGGTCCTAGTTCCCTGCCCAGGGATTGGCCCTGATCACCTGCAGTGCAAGTGCCGACTCTTCACCACTGGACACCAGGGAAGTCACTGCAACAAAATTGTTTTACAAACAAAGGAGTTGAGGGGATACCGGTCCCCAGCTCTGCCTTTGACTCCAGCAAAGTGGGCAATTGGATCTTTCAGCCTCCTGGACCCAGGTCCTCTCCTTTGCCCCAACAGCACACAGGGTACATTCTGGATTCCTCCCCAGGAACAACGATGAGGACCACACCAGGACACAAAGGAGTTCCCAGGGCTGCATTCCTCTCCCACATCCTGTCATGGACTCGGTCTGTCCTCACACAACATGTGAAGGAGGAAATTGTCCAGGAAGCTCTGCTGTCAGGGCTGCAGAAGTATCTAGAACCACCCAGGTCCTAGGGGGTGAGCAGAGGGGGTGAGGAGGGGCAGGTGCAGGAAGCTGATTTGCATACAGGCCCTGCCCTCCTGTGGGGGGGAGGGGATAAGAGAGGTCTGGGGAGCAGGCCCAGGGCTGGGGGCTCAGAAGGCAGCGTCTGGGGCGTCTCCACCATGGCCTGGGCTCTGCTCCTTGTCACCCTCCTCACTCAGGGCACAGGTGAGACCTCCAGGGAAGGGACCCCGGGGACATCTGCCTGATCCTTTGTGTCTTTGTCCTAAGGTGCCCTGGACCCCAGCCCAGAACTGACCAGCATGTGTTTGTCCTCTTTGCAGGGTCCTGGGCCCAGTCTACCCTGACTCAGCCTGCCTCCGTGTCCGGGAATCCAGGAGCGACGGTCACCATATCCTGTGCGGGCACCAGCAGTGACATCGGGAGTAATAATGGTGTAGGCTGGTTCCAACAGCACCCGGGCTCGGCCCCCAAAACCCTGATTTATAACGTCAATAAGCGGCCCTCAGGGATCTCGGATCGCTTCTCCGGCTCCAAGTCTGGGAACACGGCCACCCTGACCATCTCTGGGCTCCAGGCTGCGGACGAGGCTGTTTATTACTGTAGCTCATATGCTAGTAGTGGTTATGCTCACAGTGGTCCAAGTTCATGGGGAAGTGAGACCAAAACCTGCCCTGAGCTCCCAGGCTCCCCATGGCTGTGACTCTGCTGGTTGCTCGTCTGCATCTGTGGCTGAAGCATCGGCAGCTGAGAGGAGATGTGAGGACCCTGCAGAGGGATGAGGGCCTAGAAGAAGGTGTGGTTTCCATGGTTTCTGTCCCTCGTCTTTGACCTGCATCTGAGTGGGCTGTGTGGCCCGAGGAAAAGGTCATGGCTCCCGAGGACACTGCCACGTGAGGCTGTGCTGATTCCCTCAGGAGCCCCCACCCATCACCCCTCTTTGCTTCTAGACCAACAGTTAGACTTGGGTCCCAGAAGCTTCCTAGGACGAGGTGTGGAGTGTGAGCCACAGAGGGTCACTGCACTCCAGGAACCACTGGGTTCTCCTAATTCACACAGACAGAAACCACAGAACACGTGCAGGAAGGGATCCGGAGGGTGGGGGTCGTGGTGGGAGGAACCCACGGCTGGAACAGCGGGATTCCCTGACCTGAGCTCACTCTGCGGAGACTCTGGGTTTCACGTTCCCTGCAGCTCGGGGAGGAAGAAGGAACCCCAGCAGGTAGGCTGGTTGGTTGGTTGGCAGAAGCACAGTCCAAAGATGGGCCCTAGTGAGTGAACTAGAGAGGCCGCACCTGCCTAGAGACAAAGGGAATCAAGAGGCAGGAAACTGGAGCTTGCTTGAATGTCTCTGTGCTCAGTCTTCTCTAGGCCAGACCTTGTAGTGGGAACTGCAGCTGGAAATCCTAAATGCAATGGGAGGACTTGGATCCCGGGTGCCCACGGCCAAGCTGTGACCCTCCCCTGCCAAGGGCAAGGTTACCTTCGTGGCCAGCAAAGTCACAGCAACAATCAGAAGACTGTGACGTGTGCAGCTCTGTGTCATTGCCTTGTTAATCATGGTGTTTCGAGACGTGAAAAAAGTAGAAGAAGCCTGTTAAATTCACACTGGGTCAAAAAACCTCTGGTTCTAGTTAGAGAAGTCTAAGTCCATGATAATATTCCCCCCAAATCCCCATCTTTTACCCACTGAGAAGACTCTCCGAACTCAGTAGGGAGTCCAGAGACTGTGATTTCACTAGTGAAAGGAGACCAAGGAAAATCAGCAAAGGGCAGTGGTGGATGAGGAGAAGCTCGAGGAAACCAGAATCTTCCCGAGGGACAGGCTTCATCCCCAACGTCACATGGTGACATCGGAGGGGAGGCGGGAACTCGTACCCCACGGGGGCTCATCAGGCGCTCAGGTTTCTTCCCAGAGGCTGGCCCTGTAGTCACCCCCTGTCTGCCATCTACCAAAATTTCAGAGTTGCGGGGCGGGGGGCGGGGTGGGTCAGGGGTTCAGCAAAACCATAAGTTTTTAGAAATGTGTAGGCTCAGGGCGTCACATTTTTTTTTTAATTTTAAATTTTATATTGGAGTGTAGCCTATTAACAGGTGTGATAGTTTGAGGGGAACAGGAATGTGATTCAGCCGTATATATACATGCACCCATCCGTGCCAGACTCCACTCTGCTGGGTCATTCTTATTGGACATTAGCCTGGACCTGCCTGAAACCTAATTCCCAACACAAACCAGGGGCCAGTGTTGCAAGCAGAAATCTCTCAGGACGTTAGTCTCAGGCTGTGGGGGAGTTCCTCTCTGCACAATCCTCTGTGTATTCCTGTATCCGAGCTCAGGCCCTGAATCTGAGGGAAACACCGGACCTCACCATCAGGTCCAGGTTACACTCTATCCTGGGCTGTTTTTCTGTCCCTGTGAAGAAACGCAGACACAGACAAGACACAGACACACACATCCAGCACCATCACTTCTGGGTCCCCCATCACTGTACCCAGCAAGGAAGCAGAAATCTGCCCTGTGGGGACCAGGAGCTCCTTCTGCATCACCCCAGGGCCCTGTGCCCAGAAGCAGGAGCGTAAACCCTGGGATGCAAAGGATAATTAAACCACTTGTCTGCTTTCCTCGTAATCAGGACTAGACATTTCAGATGCTGAGAGAATGATACACTTGGGAAACACCCATCAGCCCTGATTCTCTGTCTCGAATACATACTGGGTCCAGGGACTCTGTGGACGGAGGAGCCTGACCTCAGGGAGGCGCCAGCTCTGGGGTGAGGACCTCCCGCTGAGCACAGGGAACAGAGCAGAACCCTCACGTGCACCACGTGGCAGGCAGCCCTGCCTGAGGAGAGGTCCCTGCAGCTGGGCCCTGAGCCCACCCCTGCCCCAGCCCCTCCTCCCAGCCCTCAGACCCTGGCATCTCCTATCATTTCCCATTAGGTCTCCCTCCATCTTGATGGAGCTCTAATTCCTTCACGCATTTTTTTTTTCAAACTGTTTTGAGAATTCACCTTCATATCACGGGCCCATACTTCTCATCCGTGTACCTATTGGAGTGTATTTATTTACCATGTGAGGTTCCTCTGTCCTGAGCTGAGATCTCCTCAAGATCATTGACCCTGAGACAAGGTCATCCTGAAACAAGGTTAGAGAACCTGCAGGGGTGGGTCTGAGACACCTGGGGAGGAAGGACAAACTTCGGCCCCATGGGGCCGCAGGATACAAGACACAGGCATGGAGGGAATGAGGAGGGACGGGGTGGCTGGTCCAGAGCTGGGAGGAAGAGGAGGAAGATGTGGGGGGTCAGAGCTGGGGCTCAGCCCCATCAGATAACTCCCTGCAGCGTGGTCATAACCATGGGAGGCCACCAGGGGGCAGCGAGGGCCTGGGTGTGGGGTGGCTCTGGTCTGGATTCCTGACCTATGGGAAGCCCCCAGCTACTGCCTCCTGAGCCCCTAAGCGAGAGTGTGGGGTGTAGTGTCCCCAACCTGTTCTCCTTAAGCCCTTTACCTGGAGGCCAATAAAGTTCCCTGGACTCCTCCTCAGAGCCCTGCAGAGTCAGGGGACAGGGGACAGGGGACCATCCTGCTGAGGGACAGGTGGGGGAGGGGATGCACACCCCCAGCTCCCCTGTGGTGCCGGGAGGAGCCGGGAGGGAATCGCTCAGTGCCCCCCACCCCGCGGGCCTCTGTCCTCACCTTCCACCCACAGAACCTGAGAGTGATCATCATGGTTATTAGCCAAGGACACGGACTCCCCCAGTGGACACAGGGACAGCCCAAGAGAGCCCCATGTCCCGGGCTCTGTAATGGTCCGTGTCCTACATAAAGACAATGTGTAAAAGGGTTTACACCATCTCAGATGAGCCCTGAAGTTCAGGGAAGAAGAGACTCCAGTGTCCAGGGCCAGGTCAGAGGACTGGAGTGGGGGCTGTGGGTCAAGGACCTGCTCTTGGATTCCATGTGCAGATGCTTCAGAACAAGGAGGTGGGGTCGGGGATGGGAGCAGGCTGCAGCTGGGGGTGCCACCAGCCACCCAGCACACAGCAGGTATTCCCCTGGTGGGCACGCCCTTTTCCGAAGATACAGACCTTGGAGATGGGCGTCCTGCAGAGGGCACTGCAGAGTGTCCCCTGCCCGGAGGGTCCCAGAGACCCAGTCCCATCCCAGCAGAGACACTGAAGGTCCAGGAGAATACTACCTGAGGGACGTCAGCTGGTCCTTCTCTCCCTGACAACCCGCTAAACACAGGGCCTGCTCCTGTATACACGGGTCATCTCATGTGCCAAACAGCTCTGACCCACTGAGATCTACTCTCCCTCCAGGATGCAGAAAGTCTCGTGTGCAGTGTCAGGGCAGAGGAGGGGGAGGAGATCCCTGCCTTGGGGCCTGGTGGGCACCGTCTGCAGCCACCAGGGGGCAGCGAGCGTGAGGATGGGGGGAAGGCAGCTGTGGCTTCTCCTGTCCTGCAGGACGTGTCAAGAGCGGCTTCCAGCGGAGCCCCGCAGATGTTCCAAAGCATTTCTGCCCCAACAAGTCATCTTCAGAGTGCTAAGAAATGGCCCAGAGCCCAGGCTCGGGCCTCCGTCTCAAGAGCACCACAGAGACAGAGGCTGGAGGGGAATGAGAGGAGCCTCCCAGCGGAGGGGGATGAGAAGGAGCTGGGGGTGGGGGAGGGATGGATTGGGAGTTTGGGATGAGCAGATGCAAACGCCTATATGGAGGGGGGATGGACAACAAGGTCCCACGGGGCAGCACAGGGAACTGTGTTCCATGTCCTGTGATGAACCACAATGGAAAAGAACATGAAAAAGAATGGATATGTACATATAGTTGAGTCACATTGTCGTATAGCAGACATTAACACAACATTGTAAATCAATTATACTCAATAAAATTTTTTTCTTTTCCCTTTTTTTTCTTTTTCTTTTTTGCTTTATTTTCTGGCACTGCCCCACAGCATGCAGGATCCTAGTTCCCTGACCAGGGATGGACCTTGAAGCCCTGCAGAGCAAGTGCCGACTCTTCACCACTGGACACCAGGGAAGTCAATTCATTAAAATCTTTTACAAAAGAATGAGTTCAGGGGATACCGGTCCCCAGCTCTGCCTTTGACTCCAGCAAAGTGGGCAATTGGTTCTTTCAGCCTCCAGGGCCAGGGTCCTCTCCTTTGCCCCAACAGCACACAGGGGACATTCTGGATTCCTCCCCAGGAACCATGATGACACCCACACCAGGACACACAGGAGATCCCAGGGCTGCATTCCTCTCCCACATCCTGTCATGGACTCGGTCTGTCCTCACACAACATATGAAGGAGGAAATTGTCCAGGAAGCTCTGCTGTCAGGACTTCAGAAGTATCCAGAACAACCCAGGTCCTAGGGGGTGAACAGAGGGGGTGAGGAGGGGCAGGTGCAGGAAGCTGATTTGCATGCAGGCCCCGCCCTCCTGTGGGGGGGAGGGGATAAGAGAGGTCTGGGGAGCAGGCCCAGGGCTGGGGGCTCAGAAGGCAGCGTCTGGGGCGTCTCCACCATGGCCTGGGCTCTGCTCCTTGTCACCCTCCTCACTCAGGACACAGGGGAGGCCTCCAGGGACAGGATCCGGGGGACATCTGTCGGATCTTTGTTCCTGTGTCCTCAGGGTAACCTGGGTCCCAGCCCAGAACTGACCAGCATGTGTTTGTCCTCTTTGCAGGGTCCTGGGCCCAGTCTACCCTGACTCAGCCTGCCTCCGTGTCCGGGAATCCAGGAGCGACGGTCACCATCTCCTGTGCTGGCACCAGCAGTGACATTGGAATTTATAACTATGTCAGCTGGTACCAACAGCACCCGGGCTCGGCCCCCAAACTCCTGATTTATCAGGACAGTAAACGGCCCTCAGGGATCCCTGATCGCTTCTCTGGCTCCAAGTCTGGGAACACGGCCACCCTGACCATCTCTGGGCTCCAGGCTGAGGACGAGGCTGTTTATTCCTGTGGCACAGCTAGTGGTAGTAATAGTAGTGGTTATGCCCACAATGGTCCAAGTTCATGGGGAAGTGAGACCAAAACCTGCCCTGAGCTCTCAGGCTCCCTGTGGCGGTGACTCCGCTGGTTGCTGGCCTGCATCTTGGTTGAAGCATCGGCAGCTGAGAGGAGATGTGAGGACCCTGCAGAGGGATGAGGACAAAGGACGATGAACCTGTCGTTTTCATGTATGTTGTCCCTCCTGTTTGACCTGCATCTGACTGAGCTGAGCCAGGAAGGGATCAGGACAGACTTGGGCATCAGAGTTGTCCATCTTCTGGCATCGGTGAAACCTGTCCAGGCACAGCCGTGCAGGACAATGGTCTCCCCGATACATCAGGGTCTTTGCAAAGTGGCACCAGAATGGAGGGTGGGTGGAGGGCGGGTCCTCCATTCCTCAGTCAGGTCAAAGTCACATGTTTCCATGAGGAGCCATGGAAGATTCTAGGTGGTATCCCAGCAGGTCTAACCCCTGGGGGAATTAATTGAGAAACAGGCACTAGTGTCCTGAGTTCAATGGTAATTATTTCCTGAAACTGAAAGACAGTTTTCAAATGCAAACAGCAATAAATATAAATTATGTGAATCCAAGAGTTTAGATGAAAACCAAAGTGCATTGGTTGGGTTGCTAGGGCACAGCATCCCCACAGGAACAAGTGGAGAGGAAGCTTTGCTAGCTGTGTGCCCAGGCGTGCAGGACTGCAGAGCAGCTTTCTTTTGTGGTTCTGGCTCCTGGCTCTCATGACGTTGGAATGATGGGTGCGGCTGTTCTCATTCAGGTCCTCTCCCTTCAGGAGACCCTGAGGTATGGCTCCTTCCATGCCGGCCCTGTGCCCACTGTTCTTGTCCAAATCATCTTCCTGTTCAATCTGGTTTGTTAAATCCAGCCAATTAGACTCCATATTTTCCAAGCCTGTGGTTGTCTCAATCTGAATCATCATTTGTCTGTATCACAGCTTTTTACAAATGACCTGAACCATTGACTTTCTATCCATATGGTCAAAGTTCAGGTAGCATGGAGAAAATATTTTCCAGACTCATTTCCATGTTCTCCTTTCATTGGGATTACAGCTGCCCCTACATGTGCAGAACAGGAATCAGAGTGTTTTCACTCTCCTGAAATAGCCTCTTACAATTTCTGCCCTCCCCCGTTATGATGGAAACAGTGGTGCCTCCTTTCCATCTGTCCTCTTATCCTGTTAACCCTCTCTGTTTTCTATGCAATAGACAGCTGCGTCTATAACCCATCCTACATTTTGTAAGAAAGGCTTTTTTCTTTTCCATGAGGATGACCTGAATAGGGCTCTCAAACGGTTCAGAGGTCACATCCTACCTGTTACATGGAGCTGTGGTGTCAAATGTTCCCCTGAATCCAGCAACCCTGAGCGATCAGTGTGGACACTGCAATGTGGCTACTTGTAGGCAGCTGTGAGTCTGTGTGTATGAGAGTCTGAGCAGAGTCACCTGGGTCCCCACACAGACCCCTCCCCACGCCCATCCTCACGCCAGGCTCCACATGCTCAGTCAGGAAGCAGGTCATGGATGAATTTTCAAGAGCACAGTGGTGATACACACTGCAGCAAGAGGCTCTTTGGTTCCCTTCTGTTTGATGAGAAGACTGGGAAAATTTGACCCAATATCTGGGTGTATTTGGAAAGATAGGTTTCAACAACCAACAAGCTGTTGCATATGATAGATGACATTTTGATTCCCTGCCTCTCAGTGAAATGAAATCTCAGAACACAAAGCAACAAAGTCAAGTCAACAGCTTCTCTTGCCCTTTATTCTCTGATCCAATGTGAAGCCCAAACTGTATTCTAGACAGGAGGCTGGGACGCAGCTCTGGACTGAGAGGGGATCTGGCCTTTCACCTGGGCACCTGGAACTTAGTGGGGGCTGGGGTGGGCTGGAGGTCAAGAATCAGCTAGTGGATTTGATATGCAGACACTGTATACAAACCACATGTGCAATTTAAAATTGTCCAATAGACAAGTGTTAAAAATTAGGAGAAACACATGCAATGAGTTTCCATAGTATTTTCACTTAACTCAGTTAAGAATATCATTGCAATATGAATTAAATATAAAAATATTCATACCTTCTACACTACATGATCCTACCTCTTGAAACCCACTGGGTAGTTCAGACCTACAGCACATCTCTACTGGGACCACCCACACCGCATGATCAGCAGGCACATTGCTTTGTGGCCCCCATATTATGCAGCAGGTGAGATGGATGAGGTTTCCTTGGGGTAACTGTGCCTGCAGTATACACTCGCCACCACCAGGAGGCGATGGAGGGTCCCAACCCCAGAGTCTTTGCTGGAGAGGAACTGCTGATGCACTTTCCACCCAGACCAGGGATATGAGACCGCCCAGAATGAGGCGATCTTATACATGTATCCACATGACTTACTTCCCAGAGACAAGATGGTAAATACTATGACAGTTTTACAGAAGAATCTTCAGCCATCAAGGACCTTTTTATTACAGTCTGTGAAATGAATGACAACAACCTGTGAATTTGTTAATAAATATTGCTACCTCACCTCGTTCGTTCCGGATCATTACCATAAACCCATTGCCCAGTCATAAACTTGTATTCCATGCATACTTCTAGACGGAAAGGTGGACCATAAGGAATATTTTATTGACATAGGATATGGAGCATGTGAATACAGAAGAGAGGGCTGTGACAGGAGGGGCTCAGGAGGCCTGGGGTGGGAGAGGGAGGATCTATTGGGCTAGTGAGGGGGCAGGACGGGAAAGGGGCT
This sequence comes from Hippopotamus amphibius kiboko, assembly GCF_030028045.1. Taxonomy (NCBI): domain Eukaryota; kingdom Metazoa; phylum Chordata; class Mammalia; order Artiodactyla; family Hippopotamidae; genus Hippopotamus; species Hippopotamus amphibius. The sequence continues at coordinate 2,731,580 of NC_080193.1, read as the reverse complement.
GAAAGATAAGGCTCTGAAGTCAGTTGCCTGGGTGGAATCTTGGCCCACTCACCTCTGCCTGGGGGAGTCTGGGAAAATCACTTGCCCTCACAATGATGCCTCCTCCTTATTAGACGGGGGAGAGGTTGTGCCTTCAGCAGAGGGCGCTGTGGGGTTATGACGATGCCAGGTGAGGTGGTGCAGGAAACTCACCTAGATTCTGGCATCTACTGGGGGCTCAAAAGTCATCATTCTGTGGAAGTAGCTACACATGTAGGAACAAGTCCATCCTGGGGCACCAGGGGGCACTGTGGGTCCTGGTTGGGGACCCTCCTAGGTCCAAGTCCCCTGGGCAGGGCTCAAGTGCAAAGGGCATGACCATCGCTTCGTTGAAGACACTTCCCTTGGGGAGAGGAACTCTTCCTCTGAAACCCACTCGTGGCCCTTCTTCGGACCCCAGGGAATCACCAAGTGTGAGGCCCCTGGGCTGAAGGCTCACACAGGAGCTGAGACACAGGATGGGGAAGGGGAGTAGATTTGCATTCACTGCTCCTCCCTCCTCAAGCTGCAAGGGGAGAGGATAAGACAGGGCCTGGAGAGGCTAGTCCAGCTGGGCAGCGTTGGGGCAGAGCTCCTGGAAGCCCTTCCCTCCTTGGCAGCAGGGGTGGGGGAGGGGGATGCTGAGCTGGAGAATACGGTCCCCCCACCCCAGAGTCGCAGTCTGGGGGTGATGCACTCAAATGCATTTGGGAGGTCTGTGGACATGAGGTTTCCCCATAGTTTGTCTGACATCTGATAAATAAGCATCTTTCACTCCCACCCGGTGCCACTGAGTAGCATGGGCGCAGTAACCCTGATCCTGCCTGGGACCAGGTGGGATTTCTGGGCTGGATCCTGAAGGTCCACCGGGCCCCCAGTGCCTGAGGGCTGAGAGGGAGAGTCCAGGGGCTGCCCGTGGCCTGGAGGACACCACACGGCAGGAGGGCAGGAGGCACATGGTCTCTCGAGGAGGGATGCAGAGGAGGGCCGGGGACAGGATGAGACAGGATATCAGGGCTCTTTCCTGCAGGGACCTCTGTCCCAAAGTGTCTGGATTCACAGGGACACAGGGCTGTCCCCATCCCCTACTCCAGAAAAGGGTTGTTCTCCCCAAGGGTTTGCAGTCACTTTGTCCCAAACAAGGCCTCCTGCAGGTCCCTTAGTGGGGAGGGTCCTGCACCCCTTACACTGTAGCAAAGGGAGGCAGGCGGACAGCAGGAAGTAAACCCACCCCCATGTGGGTTTCACCACATCCACGCCCCCCAGAGCTTATGCTGCTCAGAACTGGAGTCAGCAGGAGCCTGTGATGGACACGCAGAGGGACAGGGACACACAGCAGGCAGTGAGGACAAGGATGGACAAAGGAGGCCAATGAGACAATTCCCTACTGTGCTCAGATGGGACCCACCAGGGAGGGGGCTGCTCCTACAGACTCTGGGTCAGAGAGAGATGGACGCCCACTAGAGCTCATCTCTTTGGTCCAGGTTAGAACAGGGTGAGAGTCTGGGTGAGACCGCTGCCATCCTCTCTGTCAAAGTGACTGATGAACAGGGTGCAGGAGGCTGTCCACTCCCAGGTTGCTCCCCACGGAGGAGATAGGATGAGTGACCTTCTAAGAGGAGAGCAGAATCACACCCCCAAGCCTGAGTGAGCCTCCAAGTCAAAGCTCTGTAAGGACAGAGCCAGAAGGTGCCTTCAGCGAGCCAGGGAGAGAGCTCCCACCAAAAGCAATATTGCAGCACCTTGACCATGGCCTTCTGGCGACCAGAAACACGGAAATAAATTGTGATGTTTAACCAACATGCAGGTGGTATTGTGTCATGGTGCCTGAGCAGACTAAGACAGCAGCTGGGAACACGTGTGTGTAGGTGTTCATGGGATTGTAGGTCTTCATTTTTCTGAAATAAATTCCCCAAGGCTCCTATTCCTGGATTGTACAGTAATCGCATGGTTAGTTTTATAGTAGCTGCAGAGCTGCTTCCCAGGGTGGCTGTACCACTTTATATTCCCACCAGCAGCACAGGAGGGACCTGTCTCTCTGCTGCCCAGCCACTGTGGGTGTTGCCACTGTTTTCTCCTTTAGCCCATCTGCTGGCTTCTGACAGGTGTGTCGTGGCATCTGCTCAGGGTGAAATTGACATTCTCCTAATGACTGGTGGTGACCATTTCCCATGTGCTCATCTGACATCTGTTCGTTCCTGAAATCACCTCTCTTCGTGTCATTTCCCACACTCCAATGGGATTTTAGTTGCTTTGTTTTTTGATTAGTTGTGACCGTTTATTAATGTTTTCACAAGTCTTTTGATGAATATGTGAGTGGAAAGTATTTTCTTCCACGTCACTGGATCTTTCAACTGCACAAAAAGGACTTTTATAGAATAAATGCTTTTCATTTTAAAATGTTTGAATTTACCTTCTTCCTTTACAAATCACAAAGGCAGTCCAACTCGAGGATGGAAGATGCCTTAGAGGACTGGGGTGGGGAGGGTGGGGGGGAATCGAGGGGGGAGTCAAGGAAGGGAGGGAATACGGGGATATGTGTATAAAAACCTTCTGTTTGATGAGAAGACTGGGAAAATTTCACCCAATATTTGGGTGTATTTGAGAGATAGGTTTCAACAACCAAAAAGCTGTTGCATATGATAGATGACATTTTGATTCTCTGCCTCTCAGTGAAATGAAAAGCTCAGAACACAAACCAACAGACTCAAGTCAACAGCTTCTCATGCTCTTTTGTCCCTGATCCAATGTGAAGCCCCAACACGCTTCTAGACAGCAGGTCGGGCCGCAGCTCTGGACTGAGAGGGGATCTGGCTCTTCACCTGGGCACTTGAAACTCAGTGGGGTCTGGGGTGGGGGCTGGAGGTCAAGAATCAGCTCGCGGATTCGATATGCAGATGCTTCAGAACAAAGAGGTGGGGGCGGGGATAGGAGAAACCTGCAGCTGGGGGTCCCACCATCCACCCAGCATACAGCAGGGGTTTGCCCTGGCGGGCATGTCCTTTTCCCAAAGATACAGACCTTGGAGATGGGCGTCCAGCAGAGGACACAGCAGAGTGCCCTGTGCACGGAGAATGCCAGAGACCCAGTCCCATCCCAGCAGAGACACTGAAGGTCCAGCAGCTCATCACCTGGGGGATGTCAGCTGGTCCTTCTCTCCCTGCCAACCAGCTAAACACTGGGTCTGCTCCTGTATGTACGTGCCATTTGATGTGTCAGACAGCTCTGACCCCCTGAGATCTACTCTCCCTCCAGGATGTAGAAAGTTTCCTGTCCAGGGCCAGGGCAGAGGAGGGGGAGGAGAGTCCCTCCCTGGGGCCTGGTGGGCACCGTCTGCAGCCACCAGGGGCAGCGAGGGCCAGGATGGGGGGAAGGCATGTGTGGTTTCTCCTGTCCTGCAGGACGTGTCAAGAGCGGCTTCCGGCAGAGCCCCTCTGACGTCCCAAAGCATTTGTGCCCCAACAAGCCATCCTCAAAGCGCTAAGAAATGGTCCAGGGCCCAGGCTCGGGCCTCTGTCTCAAGAGCACCACAGAGACAGAGGCTGGAGGGGAACGTGAGGACCCTTCCAGCGGAGGGGTGGCTAGTTGGGGATGGGGGAGAGAAAGAAGGGTGTCCACAGTGACCTGGACCAGAGCTCCTGAGACCAAGTGGGTGCACGGAATGGGTCTGAGGGCCTCTCACTCCAATGTGAACTCACCTTAACGAATTACATCTGAATTAACCCTATTTCCAAATAAGGTCTCACTCTTGGGCACTAGCGGTTAGGATTTCAACTGGTAATTGTGGGAGGTCCTACAACATGTTTGTGTATTTTCATGTTTCCAGAAAGCGTGGTCAATGTCAAGTGTCTCAAACCCAAGACGTTTTGCTTGCATCACATTCCTCCCTCCTCTCTTGCACTGTCTCTGCTTTACATGAAGTGTGAGCATAAGGATGAAGGATTCTCATAGATGGAAGAGGAGTCCATACTCATATGTGCTTCATATGGGCCCACACATCACAGTTCTTCCTACTTCTTAACTTCTTTCATCACGAATAAGTAAGGAACAAACACCCCCAGTGTATCCCGTGGTATAGACAGGGAAACCGCGGCTTGATGGGCTGAGCAACTTACTTCACGTCAGATGTGGAACCAGGCAGACCCGGCAGCAAATGAGGTCCCTCCACCCGAGTCCCTGGTCTTCACCACCTTCCTGTGGCTTCTCATGGTGCTTCCAAAGCTAAGATATGGCCTTTCCTGAGTGTGCCAGCAAGTTCTCTGTCCTATTTCACAAACAAGTGACTGAGATGATGATTTTGCAGTGCTGCTCTGTCAATAGACACACTATATGAACCAAAATGCAGTTTAAACTTGTCCAATAGACACTTTGTACAAATTAGGAGATACAGATGCAGTTAATGTCCATAACAGATTTTGCTTAACTCAGTTAAAAATATCATTTCAGTATGAATTAAATATAAAAATAGTGATACATTCTACACTACAGATTCCCATGTTTTGAAATCCACTGGGTAGTTCAGACCTACAGCACGTCTCTACTGGGACCACCCACACTGCATGATCAGCAGGCACATTGCCTTGTGGCCCCCATATGAGACAGAGCAGGTGAGATGGAGGAGGTTTCCTTGGGCTAACTGTGCCTGCAGTATATACTCACCACCACCAGGAGGCAATGGAGGGTCCCAACCCCAGAGTCTGCTGGAGAGGAACTGATGATGCACTTTCCACCCAGACCAGGGATATGGAGGCCGCTCACCATGAGGGGATCTTATACATATATCCATATGACTTACTTCCCGAAGACAAGATGGTAAATACAACGACAGTTTTACAGAAGAATCTTCAGCCATCAAGGACCTTTTTATTACAGTCTATGAAATATATGATAGTAACCTGGGAATTTGTTAACAAATATTGATACCTCATCCCTTTCATTCCGGATCATTTCCATAAACCCATTGCCCAGTCATAAACTTATATTTTTTGCATAGATCTAGACGGAAAGGTGGACCATAAGGAATATTTTATTGACATAGGAGCACGTGAATACAGAAGAGAGGGCCCGCCCTCCTGTCGGGGGGAGGGGATAAGAGAGGTCTGGGGAGCAGGCCCAGGGCTGGGGGCTCAGAAGGCAGCATCTGGGGCGTCTTCACCATGGCCTGGGCTCTGCTCCTTGTCACCCTCCTCACTCAGGGCACAGGTGAGGCCTCCAGGGAAGGGACCCCGGGGACATCTGCCTGATCCTTTGTGACTTTGTCCTCAGGGTGCCCTGGACGCCACCATTAACTGATCAGCATGTGTTTGTCCTCTTTCCAGGGTCCTGGGCCCATTCTGCCATTACTCAGCCTCCCTCCAAGTCTGGGAATCTGGGACAGATGGTCACCATCTCCTGTGCTGGCACCAGCAATGACGTCGTTTATAACTATGTCAGCTGGTACCAGAAGCACCTGGGCTCGGCCCCCAAACTCCTCACTTATGATGTCAGTAAATGGTTCTCAGGGATCCCTGATCGCTCCTCCGGCTCCAAGTCTGGGAACACGGCCACCCTGACCATCTCTGGGCTCCTGGCTGAGGGCGAGGCTGAGTATTACTGTGGTTCATATAGAAGTAGTTACACTAGGCACAGTGGTCTAAGTTCATGGGAAAGTGAGACCAAAACCTCCTTTCAGCTCGCTCAGCCCCTTCTGTGCTAACCTCAGGCCTTCATTTGTTTTCGGTTATTGTTTTTTATTTGGAATAATTACACACGTAGATGCAAATTTAAAGGGAACACAAAGCACTCCTTCATAACCTTTCCCCAGACAGACCAATTTTTCATCTCCTGCCATATTTACTTTATGTTTTCTCTTTAACTGTCACTCTCTCTTCCTGCATGTGTGTATGTACTTGTATGTTTATATGTAAACATGTCCGTAAGTATCCACACACAACACACATGCCCCGTCCTGTGCAACGTCCCAAAAACCGCTTCATCTTGAGCCCTTCCTAAGAGCGATGACTGGGGATGGGGTGCCCCAAATGCGTTCTGCTCTTACACATCCTTTTCTAGAAAGGTCCTAAGCAGCCCCAGGTTTTATTTTTTATTTTTGAAAAAAAAATTTAATTAGTTTATTTATTTACTTCTTTAATTGGCTGTGTTCTGTCTTTTTTGCTGTACGTGGGCTTTCTTTGGTTGCAGTGAGTGGGGGCTACTCTTCATTGTGGTGATGGGCTCCTCAGTGCGTGGTTTCTCTTGTTGTAGAGAATGGGCTCTAGGCTTGTGGACTTCAGTAGGTGCAGCACATGGGCTCAATAAGTCTGGCGCATGGGCTTAGTTGCCCTGCAGCATGTGGGATCCTCCTGGAGCAGGGATCGAACCCGGGTCCTGTGCACTGGCAGGCGGATTCTTAACCACTGCGCCAGCTAGGAAGCTCCCCAGGTTTTATTTTATTTTACATTATTTTATTTATTTTGGCTGCACCAAAAAGCTTGCTGGATCTTAGTTCCCTAACCAGGGGTTGAACCCACCCCCCGGCCAGTAAGAACAGATCCTAACCCCTGGACGGCAGGGAACTCCCAGATTATTTTTTATAATGGCCGTGATAGCCAATTTAGGCTCATTTTAAAAAATCACGAGTTGGGTCTGTGGTGCCTTCAGGAAGAAAGGAAAGAAAGTGTGAAGGACTTCCTGGAGAAAAGACAGAGGAGAAACCAGTGACCTTGGGTCCTCTGAGGTTCCTATTGCAGCAGGAAGAAAGGACACACGGGGTGACCTAGGGCAGAGCAGGGGTCTGTCCATGAGGAAAGATGCCCGTGAAGCAGCCAGCCCCAGCCGCTGGTCAAGCCCCCGCAATCGGCCTGCAGGGAGGGACGTGCTTTGTGTCCTGAGTGGGGAGGAGACACTTGGCCCAGGACCCTTCTGTCCCTGTGGCTTCTGGCCGGTCTGGGAGGCCTGGGGCTGAGATGCTCTTGGGGGAGGACACTGAGGTGTGGAGGGAGGGGTCCCTCCAGCTGCCCCAATTCAGAGGACACCGGGGACAGAATGAGGAGGGGATGCGGGGCCAGGACCCCAGGAGGGGCTGCTCAGCGCCCCACCCTGAGGCTGCCTGGGAAAGAGTCCCTGCTGCCGCCCCAGCAGGATAGAGCCTCACCTACCCCAAGAGGCCCTGCAACCAGCTGTCAGAAGGTGTGAGCAGAGGAAGTTCTACAGAGAAATCGGGTTGGTCTCAGAGTCCTTCTGGGCATCAGGAAAGGCAGGGGAGGGTTGGAACCTTCCCGGGGGTGGGCAGCACCAGCTCAGGGTCTGCATTTGTAGACGGCGGGAGGTGGGGGGCTTCTCCAGGTGTGTGGGGAGAGGGAAGGTGGGGTCACTGCAAGGGTGTCCTGAGTGGGAGGTGCAGGCTCAGCCCACGGAGAACTTCCACGGGAACCACTGGGACCTCACACTGGCTCCTCACCTGAGCAGGAGGCCACGCCCACACAGGAGAGCTCAGCCCAGAGGCCCAGGGCTGGGGTTCAGGAACAGAGGTGGGCGGAGGCCCCCATTCATCTCAGACCTTGGGGCGGGGGTGAGAGAGCCTTGTCCCAGGTGGTGGACCTAGGAGGAGGGTTCTGGGGCATCTCCATGGGGGCCTGGGCTCTGCCCCCCACCACAATTTCAGTGCACAGGGGAGACCTCCAGGGAAGGATGTGCCGGGTGCTGCATCCTTAGCGAATCCTGAGCACACCACCTTCCCCAGACCCTCCCCCGGGGACTCCCGCCCTCCTTTAAGTCATCCTCGGTCCTGCAGGTGTCCCTCCTCCTCTGTGCAAGGTGTTTCCTGTCATCACGTTGAGAAGGTGGTGTGTCTGTCCCACGTCCCATGTTCCTCATCCAGGCGTCTGCTGGGTGGGTTTTGATTCCACCGTTTCCTCGCCTGTGCGTCCAGATCTGCCCCTGGAGCACCAACCCTGGGACAAGCCTGTGCTGGACAAACGAGGATCTCCCAGGGGAGGGACAGGTGACCTTCCAGGTGTGGCAGGTGACACAGTCCATTTGAAAGTCGTTGGTGGATGAAGTGACAGGAGCATGGAGGGGAGGAGGAGGGACAGAGGGGCTAGTCCTCAGCTGGGAAGAGAAGGAGGAGGAGGGAGAATTTTGGGGTGTCAGAGCTTGGGGTCAGCCCCATCAGATAACTCCCTGCAGCGTGGTCATAACCATGGGGGGCCACCAGGGGGCAGCGAGGGCCTGGGTGTGGGAGGCTCTGGTCTGGATTCCTGACCTATGGGAAGCCCCCAGCTACTGCCTCCTGAGCCCCTAAGTGAGAGTGTGGGGTGCAGTGTCCCCAGTCTGTTCTGCTTCATGAGCCCTTTACCTGGAGGCCAATAAAGGTCCCAGGGCTCCTCCTCAGAGCCCTGCAGAGGCAGGGGACAAGGGTCAGGGACCATCCTGCTGAGGGACAGGTGGGGGAGGGGATGCACACCCCCAGCTCCCCTGTGGTGCCGGGAGGAGCCAGCAGGGAATCTCTCAGTGCCCTCAGCCCCTTAGGCCCCTGTCCTCACCTTCCACCCACAGAACCAGAGAGGGGTCGTCACGGTTATTAGCCAAGGACACGGACTCCCACAGTGGACACAGGCACAGCCCAAGACAGCCCATTGTCTCGGGCCCTGTAATGGTCAGTGTCCAGCATAAGCACAGCAAGTCCCAGAGTTTTCGTCCTCTCAGATGAGCCCTGCTCTCCAGGATGCAGAGACTCTCGTGTCCAGGGCCAGGTCAGAGGACTGCGGTGCGGGCTGGGGGTCAAGGACTTGCTCTTGGATTCGATGTGCAGATGTTTCAGAACAAACAGGTGGGGTCAGGGATGGGCCCAGGCTACAGCTGGGGGTCCCACCAGCCACCCAGCACACAGCAGGTGTTTCCCCTGCTGGGCATGTCCTTTTCCAATGATACCGACCTTGGAGATGGCCATCCTGCAGAGGGCACTGCAGGGGCGCAGGCTCCATATCTGGTGCCCCGTGCACAGAGGATCCCAGAGACCCAGTCCCATCCCAGCAGAGACACAGAAGGTCCAGGAGCTCACCACCTGAGGGACGTCAGCTGGTCCTTCTCTCCCTGCCAACCAGCTAAACACAGGGCCTGCTCCTGTATACACCTGTCATCTGTTGTGTCTCACAGGTCTGACCCCCTGAGATCTACTCGCCCACCAGGATGCAGAAAGTCAAGTGTCCAGGGCCAGGGCAGAGGAGGGGGAGGAGATTCCCTCCCTGGGGCCTGGTGGGCACCCTCAGCAGCCACCAGGGGGCAGCGAGGGCCAGGATGGGGGGAAGGCACCTGTGGCTTCTCCTGTCCTGCAGGGCGTGTCAAGAGCGGCTTGCAGAGGAGCCCCTCTGACGTCCCAAAGCGTTTGTGCCCCAACAAGTCATCCTCAAAGTGCTAAGAAACGGCCGAGGGCCCAGGCTCGGGCCTCCGTCTCAAGAGCACCGCAGAGACAGAGGCTGGAGGGGAAAGTGAGGACCCTCCAGCGGAGGGGGATGAAAAGGAGCTGTGGGTGGGGGAGGGATGGATTGGGAGTTTGGGACGAACAGATGGAAACTTCTATATACACTGCGGATGGACAACAAGGTCCTACGGGGCAGCACAGGGAACTGTATTCCATGTCCTGTGATGAACCACAATGGAAAACAGTATGAAAAAGGATGGATATGTACATACAGTTGAGTCACGTTGCTGTACAGCAGACATTAACACAACATTGAAAACTAACTATACTCAATAAAATTTTTGACTTCTTTTCTCTTTTTCTTCTTTTTCTCTTCTGCTTTATGTTCTGGCACCGCCCCGCAGCATGCAGGATCCTTCTTCCCCGACGAGATGTGGACCCTGAGCCCCTGCAGTGCAAGTGCCGACTCTTCACCACTGGACACCAGGGAAGTCACTGCAAGAAAATTGTTTTACAAACAAAGGAGTTGAGGGGATACCGGTCCCCAGCTCTGCCTTTGACTCCAGCAAAGTGGGCAATTGGATCTTTCAGTCTCCTGGGCCCGGGTCCTCTCCTTTGCCTCAACAGCACACAGGGGACATTCTGGATTCCTCCCCCAGGAAACACGATCACGCCCACACCAGGACACACAGGAGATCCCGGGGCTACATTCCTCTCCCACATCCTGTCATGGACTCGGTCTGTCCTCACACAACATGTGAAGGAGGAAATTGTCCAGGAAGCTCTGCTGTAAGGGCTGCAGAAGTATCTAGACCAAAGCAGGCCATAAGGCGTGAACAGAGGGGGTGAGGAGGGGCAGGTGCAGGAAGCCGATTTGCATGCAGGCCCCACCCTCCTGTCGGGGGGAGGGGATAAGAGAGGTCTGGGGAGCAGGCCCAGGGCTGGGGGCTCAGAAGGCAGCATCTGGGGCGTCTCCACCATGGCCTGGGCTCTGCTCCTTGTCACCCTCCTCACTCAGGGCACAGGTGAGGCCTCCAGGGAAGGGACCCCAGGGACATCTGCCTGATCCTTTGTGTCTTTGCCCTCCGGGTGCCCTGGACCCCAGCCCGGAACTGACCAGCGTGTGTTTGTCCTCTTTGCAGGGTCCTGGGCCCAGTCTACCCTGACTCAGCCTGCCTCCGTGTCCGGGAATCCAGGAGCGACGGTCACCATCTCCTGTGCTGGCACCAGCAGTGACATCGGGAGTAATAACTATGTCAGCTGGTTCCAACAGCACCCGGGCTCGGCCCCGAAAACTCTTATTTATTACCTCAATAAGCGGCCCTCAGGGATCCCGGATCGCTTCTCTGGCTCCAAGTCTGGGAACACGGCCACCCTGACCATCTCTGGGCTCCAGGCTGAGGACGAGGCTGTTTATTACTGTAACTCATATGCTAGTAGTAGTAGTGCTCACAGTGGTCCAAGTTCATGGGGAAGTGAGACCAAAACCTGCCCTGAGCTCCCAGGCTCCCCATGGCTGTGACTTTGCTGGTGGCTGGTCTGCATCTTGGTTGAAGCATCGGCAGCTGAGAGGAGATGTGAGGACCCTGCAGAGGGATGAGGGCCTAGAAGAAGGTGTGGAGTCCATGGTTTTTGTCCCTTGTCTTTGACCTGCATCTGAGTGGGCTGTGTGGCCCGAGGAAAAGGTCATGGCTCCCGAGGACGCTGCCACGTGAGGCTGTGCTGATTCCCTCAGAAGCCCCCACCCATCACCCCTCTTTGCTTCTAGACCAACAGTTAGACTTGGGTCCCAGAAGCTTTCTAGGACGAGGTGTGGAGTGTGAGCCACAGAGGGTCACTGCACTCCAGGAACCACTGGGTTCTCCTAATTCACACAGACAGAAATCCCAGAACACGTGCGGGAAGGGATCCGGAGGGTGGGGGTCGTGGTGGGAGGACCCCACGGCTGGAACAGCGGGATTCCCTGATCTGAGCTCACTCTGCGGATACTCTGGGTTTCACGTTCCCTGCAGCTCGGGGAGGAAGAAGGAACCCCAGCAGGTTGGCTGGTTGGTTGGTTGGCAGAAGCACAGTCCAAAGATGGGCCCTAGTGAGTGAACTAGAGAGGCCGCACCTGCCTAGAGACAAAGGGAATCAAGAGGCAGGAAACTGGAGCTTGCTTGAATGTCTCTGTGCTCAGTCTTCTCTAGGCCAGACCTTATAGTGGGAACTGCCGCTGGAAATCGTAAATGCAATGGGAGGACTTGGATCCCGGGTGCCCACGGCCAAGCTGTGACCCTCCCCTGCCAAGGGCAAGGTTACCTTCGTGGCCAGCAAAGTCACAGCAGCAATCAGAAGACTGTGACGTGTGCAGCTCTATGTCATTGCCTTGTTAATCATGGTGTTTCGAGACGTGAAAAAGGTAGAAGAAGCCTGTGAAATTCACACTGGGTCAAAAAACCTCTGGTTCTAGTTAGAGAAGTCTAAGTCCATGATAATATTCCCCCCAAATCCCCATCTTTTACCCACTGAGAAGACTCTCCGAACTCAGTAGGGAGTCCAGAGACTGTGATTTCACTAGTGAAAGGAGACCAAGGAAAATCAGCAAAGGGCAGTGGTGGATGAGGAGAAGCTCGAGGAAACCAGAATCTTCCCGAGGGACAGGCTTCATCCCCAGCGTCACATGGTGACATCGGGGGGGGGGGGAACTCGTACCCCACGGGGGCTCATCAGGCGCTCAGGTTTCCTACCAGAGGCTGGCCCAGTAGCCATCCGCTGTCTGCCATCTACCGAAATTCCAGAGTTGCGGGGCGGGGGGCGGGGTGGGTCAGGGGTTCAGCAAAGCCATAAGTTTTCAAAAATGTGTAGGCTCAGGGGGTCACTTTTTTTTTAATTTTAAATTTTCTATTGGAGTGTAGCCTATTAACAGGTGTGATAGTTTGAGGGGAACAGGAATGTGACTCGGCCATACATATACATGCACCCAACCTCTCCAGACTCCACTCTGCTGGGTCATTCTTATTGGACATTAGCCTGGACCTGCCTGAAACCTAATTCCCAACACAAACCAGGGGCCAGTGTTGCAAGCAGATCTTTCTCAGGACGTTCATCTCAGGCTGTGGGGGAGTTCCTCTCTGCACAATCATCTGTGTATTCCTGTATCCGAGCTCAGGCCCTGAATCTGAGGGAAACACCGGACCTCACCATCAGGTCCAGGTTACACTCTATCCTGGGCTGTTTTTCTGTCCCTGTGAAGAAACGCAGACACAGACAAGACACAGACACACACATCCAGCACCATCACTTCTGGGTCCCCCATCACTGTACCCAGCAAGGAAGCAGGGATCTGCCCTGTGGGGACCAGGAGCTCCTTCTGCATCACCCCAGGGCCCTGTGCCCAGAAGCAGGAGCGTAAACCCTGGGATGCAAAAGACAATTAAACCTATTGTCCACTGTCCTCGTAATCAGGCCTAGACATTTCAGATGCTGAGAAAGTGATACACTTGGGAAACACCCATCAGCCCTGATTCTGTCTGGAAAACACACTGGGTCCAGGGACTCTGTGCACAGAGGAGCCTGACCTCAGGGAGGCGCCAGCTCTGGGGTGAGGACCTCCCGCTGAGCACAGGAAACAGAGCAGAACCCTCACGTGCACCACGTGGCAGGCAGCCCTGCCTGAGGAGAGGTCCCTGCAGCTGGGCCCTGAGCCCACCCCTGCCCCAGCCCCTCCTCGCAACCCTCAGACCCTGGCATCTTCTATCACTTCCCGTTAGGTCTCCCTCCATCTTGATGGAGCTCTAATTCCTTCACGCATTTTTCTTTTTTCAAACTGTTTTGAGAATTCACCTTCATATCACGGGCCCATACTTCTCATCCGTGTACCTATTGGAGTGTATTTATTTACCATGTGAGGTTCCTCTGTCCTGAACTGAGATCTCCTCAAGATCATTGACCCTGAGACAAGGTCATCCTGAAACAAGAGTAGAGAGCCTGCAGGGGTGGGTCTGAGACACCTGGGGAGGAAGGACAAACTTCGGCCCCATGGGGCCGCAGGATACAAGACACAGGCATGGAGGGAATGAGGAGGGACGGGGTGGCTGGTCCAGAGCTGGGAGGAAGAGGAGGAGGAGGAAGATGTGGGGGGTCAGAGCTGGGGCTCAGCCCCATCAGATAACTCCCTGCAGCGTGGTCATAACCATGGGCAGCCAGCAGGGGGCAGAGAGAGGCTGCGTGTGGGAGGCTCTGGTCTGGATTCCTGACCTATGGGAAGCCCCCAGCTCCTGCCCCCTGAGCCCCTAAGCGAGAGTGTGGGGTGTAGTGTCCCCAACCTGTTCTCCTCCTTAAGCCCTTTACCTGGAGGCCAATAAAGTTCCCTGGAATCCTCCTCAGAGCCCTGCAGAGGCAGGGGACAGGGGACAGGGGACCATCCTGCTGAGGGACAGGTGGGGGAGGGGATGCACACCCCCAGCTCCCCTGTGGTGCCGGGAGGAGCCGGGAGGGAATCGCTCAGTGCCCAGAGCCCCTCGGGCGCCTGTCCTCACCTTCCACCCAGAACCAGAGAGCGGTGGTCATGGTTATTAGCCAAGGACACGGACTCCCACAGTGGACACAGGCACAGCCCAAGACGGCCCCGTGTCCTGGGCTCTGTAATGGTCCGTGTCCTACATAACGACAATGTGTCAAAGGGTTTTCACCATCTCAGATGAGCCCTGAAGTTCAGGGAAGAAGAGAATCAAGTGTCCCGGGCCAGACCAGAGGCCTGGGCTGTGGCTGTGGGTCAAGGACCTGCTTGTAGATTCCAGGTGCAGGTGCTTCAGAACAAAGAAGTGGGGTCGGGGATGGGGCGAGGTGGCAGCTGGGGGTCCCACCATCCACCCAGCACACAGCAGGGCTTTCCCTGGTGGGCATGTCCTTTTCCCAAGATACAGACCTTGGTCATGGGCGTCCAGCAGAGGGCGCGGCAGAGTGTTCCCTGCACGAAGGGACCCAGAGACCCAGTCCCATCTTGGCAGAGATTCTGAAGGTCCAGGAGCTCATCACCTGGGGCACGTCAGCTGGTCCTTCTCTCCCTGCCAGCCAGCTAAACACAGGGCATGCTCCTGTATACACGTGTCATCTCATGTGTCAAACAGCTCTGACCCGCTGAGATCTACTCTCCACCAGGATGCAGAAAGTCTAGTGCCCAGGGCCAGGGCAGAGGAGGGGGCGGAGAACCCCGCCCTGGGGCCTGGTGGGCACCCTGTGCAGCCCCCAGGGGGCAGTGAGGGCCAGGATGGGGAGAAGGCACCTGTGGCTTCTCCTGTCCTGCAGGACGTGTTAAGAGTGGCTTCCAGCGGAGCCCCTCTGATGTCCCAAAGCATTTGTGCCCCAACAAGTCATCTTCAAAGTGCTAAGAAATGGTCCAGGGCTCAGGCTCGGGCCTCCGTCTCAAGAGCACCACAGAGACAGAGGCTGGAGGGGAATGAGAGGAGCCTCCCAGCGGAGGGGGATGAGAAGGAGCTGTGGGTGGGGGAGGGATGGATTGGGAGTTTGGGACGAACAGGTGCAAAGTACTATATAGAGGGCGGATGGACAACACGGTCCTACGGGGCAGCACAGGGAACTGTATTCCATGTCCTGTGATGAACCACAATGGAAAAGAACATGAAAAAGGATGGTTATGTAAGTACAGTTGAGTCACTTTGCTGTACAGCGACATTAATGCAACATTGTAAATCAATTATACTCAATAAAATTTTTTTATTTGTTTTCTCTTTTTGTTCTTTCTCTTCTGGCCCCGCCCCGCAGGATGCAGGATCCTAGTTCCCCGACCAGGGATGGACCCTGAGCCCCTGCAGTGCAAGTGCCGACTCTTCACCACTGGACATCAGGGAAGTCACTGCAAGAAAATTGTTTTACAAATGAAGGAGTTGAGGGGATACCGGTCCCCAGCTCTGCCTTTGACTCCAGCAAAGTGGGCAATTGGATCTTTCAGCCTCCTGGGCCCGGGTCCTCTCCTTTGCCCCAACAGCACCCAGCAAACATTTTGGATTTCTCCCCCAGGAACCACGATCACGCCCACACCAGGACACACAGGAGATCCCAGGGCTGCATTCCTCTCCCACATCCTGTCATGGACTTGGTCTGTCCTCACACAACATGTGAAGGAGGAAATTGTCCAGGAAGCTCTGCTGTCAGGACTTCAGAAGTATCTAGACCAAAGCAGGCCATAAGGGGTGAACAGAGGGGGTGAGGAGGGGCAGGTGCAGAAAGCTGATTTGCATGCAGGCCCCGCCCTCCTGTGGGGGGGAGGGGATAAGAGAGGTGTGGGGAGCAGGCCCAGGGCTGGGGGCTCAGAAGGCAGCGTCTGGGGCGTCTCCACCATGGCCTGGGCTCTGCTCCTTGTCACCCTCCTCACTCAGGACACAGGTGAGGCCTCCAGGGACAGGATCCGGGGGACATCTATCGGATCTTTGTTCCTGTGTCCTCAGGGTGCCCTGGGTCCCAGCCCAGAACTGACCAGCGTGTGTTTGTCCTCTTTGCAGGGTCCTGGGCCCAGTCTACCCTGACTCAGCCTGCCTCCGTGTCCGGGAATCCAGGAGCGACGGTCACCATCTCCTGTGCTAGCACCAGCGGTGACATCGGAAGTTATAACTATGTCAGCTGGTACCAACAGCACCCGGGCTCGGCCCCCAAACTCCTGATTTATCAGGACAGTAAACGGCCCTCAGGGATCCCTGATCGCTTCTCTGGCTCCAAGTCTGGGAACACGGCCACCCTGACCATCTCTGGGCTCCAGGCTGCGGACGAGGCTGTTTATTCCTGTGGCACAGCTAGTGGTAGTAGTAGTAGTGGTTATGCCCACAATGGTCCAAGTTCATGGGGAAGTGAGACCAAAACCTGCCATGAGCTCTCAGGCTCCCTGTGGCTGTGACTCCGCTGGTTGCTGGTCTGCATCTTGGTTGAAGCATCGGCAGCTGAGAGGGTATGTGAGGACCCTGCAGAGGGATGAGGACAAAGGACGATGAACCTGTCGTTTTCATGTATGTTGTCCCTCCTGTTTGACCTGCATCTGACTGGGCTGAGCCAGGAAGGGATCAGGACAGACTTGGGCATCAGAGTTGTCCATCTTCTGGCATTGGTGAAACCTGTCCAGGCACAGCCGTGCAGGACAATGGTCTCCCCGATACATCAGGGTCTTTGCAAAGTGGCACCAGAATGGAGGGTGGGTGGAGGGCGGGTCCTGCATTCCTCAGTCAGGTCAAAGTCACATGTTTCCATGAGGAGCCATGGAAGATTCTAGGTGGTATCCCAGCAGGTCTAACCCATGGGGGAATTAATTGAGAAACAGGCACTAGTGTCCTGGGTTCAATGGTAATTATTTCCTGAAACTGAAAGACAGTTTTCAAATGCAAACAGCAATAAATTTAAATTATGTGAATCCAAGAGTTTAGATGAAAACCAAAGTGCATTGGTTGGGTTGCTAGGGCACAGCATCCCCACAGGAACAAGTGGAGAGGAAGCTTTGCTAGCTGTGTGCCCAGGCGTGCAGGACTGCAGAGCAGCTTTCTTTTGTGGTTCTGGCTCCTGGCTCTCATGACGTTGGAATGATGGGTGCGGCTGTTCTCATTCAGGTCCTCTCCCTTCAGGAGACCCTGAGGTATGGCTCCTTCCATGCCGGCCCTGTGCCCACTGTTCTTGTCCAAATCATCTTCCTGTTCAATCTGGTTTGTTAAATCCAGCCAAATGGATTCCATATTTTCCAAGCCTGTGGTTCTCTCAATCGGAATCATCATTTGTCTGTATCACAGCTTTTTACAAATGACCTGAACCATTGACTTTCTATCCATATGGTCAAAGTTCAGGTAGCATGGAGAAAATATTTTCCAGACTCATTTCCATGTTCTCCTTTCATTGGGATTACAGCTGCCCCTACATGTGCAGAACAGGAATCAGAGTGTTTTCACTCTCCTGAAATAGCCTCTTACAATTTCTGCCCTCCCCCGTTATGATGGAAACAGCAGTGCCTCCTTTCCATCTGTCCTCTTATCCTGTTAACCTCTCTGTTTTCTATGCAATAGACAGCTGCGTCTATAACCCATCCTACATTTTGTAAGAAAGGCTTTTTTCTTTTCCATGAGGATGACCTGAATAGGGCTCTCAAATGGTTCAGAGGTCACACCCTACCTGTTACATGGAGCTGTGGTGTCAAATGTTCCCCTGAATCCAGCAACCCTGAGCGATCAGTGTGGACACTGCAATGTGGCTACTTGTAGGCAGCTGTGAGTCTGTGTGTATGAGAGTCTGAGCAGAGTCACCTGGGTCCCCACACGGACCCCTCCCCACGCCCATCCTCACGCCAGGCTCCACATGCTCAGTCAGGAAGCAGGTCATGGATGAATTTTCAAGAGCACGGTGGTGATACACACTGCAGCAAGAGGCTCTTTGGTTCCCTTCTGTTTGAAGAGAAGACTGGGAAAATTTGACCCAATATCTGGGTGTATTTGGAAAGATAGGTTTCAACAACCAACAAGCTGTTGCATATGATAGATGACATTTTGATTCCCTGCCTCTCCGTGAAATGAAATCTCAGAACACAAAGCAACAAACTCAAGTCAACAGCTTCTCTTGCCCTTTATTCTCTGATCCAATGTGAAGCCCAAACTGTATTCTAGACAGGAGGCTGGGACGCAGCTCTGCACTGAGAGGGGATCTGGCCTTTCACCTGGGCACATGGAACTTAGTGGGGGCTGGGGTGGGCTGGAGGTCAAGAATCAACTAGTGGATTTGATATGCAGACACTGTATATGAACCACATGTGCAATTTAAAATTGTCCAATAGACAAGTGTTAAAAATTAGGAGAAACACATGCAATGAGTTTCCATAGTATTTTCAGTTAACTCAGTTAAGAATATCATTGCAATATGAATTAAATATAAAAATATTCATACCTTCTACACTACATGATCCTACCTCTTGAAACCCACTGGGTAGTTCAGACCTACAGCACATCTCTACTGGGACCACCCACACCGCATGATCAGCAGGCACATTGCTTTGTGGCCCCCATATTATGCAGCAGGTGAGATGGAGGAGGTTTCCTTGGGGTACTGTGCCTCTGTGCCTGCAGTATACACTCGCCACCACCAGGAGGCGATGGAGGGTCCCAACCCCAGAGTCTTTGCTGGAGAGGAACTGCTGATGCACTTTCCACCCAGACCAGGGATATGAGACCGCCCAGAATGAGGCGATCTTATACATGTATCCACATGACTTACTTCCCAGAGACAAGATGGTAAATACTATGACAGTTTTACAGAAGAATCTTCAGCCATCAAGGACCTTTTTATTACAGTCTGTGAAATGAATGACAACAACCTGTGAATTTGTTAATAAATATTGCTACCTCACCTCGTTCGTTCCGGATCATTACCATAAACCCATTGCCCAGTCATAAACTTGTATTTCATGCATAGTTCTAGATGGAAAGGTGGACCATAAGGAATATTTTATTGACATAGGATATGGAGCATGTGAATACAGAAGAGAGGGCTGTGACAGGAGGGGCTCAGGAGGCCTGGGGTGGGAGAGGGAGGATCTATTGGGCTAGTGAGGGGGCAGGACGGGAAAGGGGCTGAAAGATAAGGCTCTGAGGTCAGTTGCCTGGGTGGAATCTTGGCCCACTCACCTCTGCCTTGGGGACTCTGGGAAAATCACTTGCCCTCACAATGATGCCTCCTCCTTATTAGACGGGGGAGAGGTTGTGCCTTCAGCAGAGGGCGCTGTGGGGTTATGACGATGCCAGGTGAGGTGGTGCAGGAAACTCACCTAGATTCTGGCATCTACTGGGGGCTCAAAAGTCATCATTCTGTGGAAGTAGCTACACATGTAGGAACAAGTCCATCCTGGGGCACCAGGGGGCACTGTGGGTCCTGGTTGGGGACCCTCCTAGGTCCAAGTCCCCTGGGCAGGGCTCAAGTGCAAAGGGCATGACCATCACTTCGTTGAAGACACTTCCCTTGGGGAGAGGAACTCTCCCTCTGAAACCCATACGTGGCCCTTCTTCGGACCCCAGGGAATCACCAAGTGTGAGGCCCCTGGGCTGAAGGCTCACACAGGAGCTGAGACACAGGATGGGGAAGGGGAGTAGATTTGCATTCACTGCTCCTCCCTCCTCAAGCTGCAAGGGGAGAGGATAAGACAGGGCCTGGAGAGGCTAGTCCAGCTGGGCAGCCTTGGGGCAGAGCTCCCGGAAGCCCATCCCTCCCTGGCAGCAGGGGTGGGGGAGGGGGATGCTGAGCTGGAGAATACGGTCCCCCCACCCCAGAGTCACAGTCTGGGGGTGATGCACTCAAATGCATTTGGGAGGGAGGTCTGTGGACATGAGGTTCCCCCATAGTTTGTCTGACATCTGATAAATAAGCATCTTTCACTCCCACCCGGTGCCACTGGGTAGCATGGGGGCAGTAACCCTGATCCTGCCTGGGACCAGGTGGGATTTCTGGGCTGGATCCTGAAGGTCCACCGGGCCCCCAGTGCCTGAGGGCTGAGAGGGAGAGTCCAGGGGCTGCCCGTGGCCTGGAGGACACCACACGGCAGGAGGGCAGCAGGCACATGGTCTCTCGAGGAGGGATGCAGAGGAGGGCCGGGGACAGGACGAGACAGGATATCAGGGCTCTTCCCTGCAGGGACCTCTGTCCCAAAGTGTCTGGATTCACAGGGACACATGGCTGTCCACACCCCCTACTCCAGAAAAGGGTTGTTCTCTCCAAGGGTTTGCAGTCACTTTGTCCCAAACAAGGCCTCCTGCAGGTCCCTTAGTGGGGAGGGTCCTGCCCCCCTAACACTGTAGCAAAGGGAGCCAGGCGGACAGCAGGAAGTAAACCCACCACCCCCATGTGGGTTTCACCACATCCACGCCACCCAGAGCTTATGCTGCTCAGAACTGGAGTCAGCAGGAGCCTGTGATGGACACACGGAGGGACAGGGACACACAGCAGGCAGTGAGGACAAGGATGGACAAAGGAGGCCAATGAGACAATTCCCTACTGTGCTCAGATGGGACCCACCAGGGAGGGGGCTGCTCCTACAGACTCTGGGACAGAGAGAGATGGACGCCCACTAGAGCTCATCTCTTTGGTCCAGGTTAGAACAGGGTGAGAGTCTGGGTGAGACCGCTGCCATCCTCTCTGTCAAAGTGACTGATGAACAGGGTGCAGGAGGCTGTCCACTCCCAGGTTGCTCCCCATGGAGGAGATAGGATGAGTGACCTTCTAAGAGAGAGCAGAAACACACCCCCAAGCCTGAGTGAGCCTCCAAGTCAAAGCTCTGTAAGGACAGAGCCAGAAGGTGCCTTCAGCGAGCCAGGGAGAGAGCTCCCACCAAAAACAATATTGCAGCACCTTGACCGTGGCCTTCTGGCAACCAGAAACGTGGAAATAAATTGTGATGTTTAACCAACATGCAGGTGGTATTGTGTCATGGTGCCTGAGCGGACTAAGACAGCAGCTGGGAACACGTGTGTGTAGGTGTTCATGGGATTGTAGGTCTTCATTTTTCTGAAATAAATTCCCCAAGGCTCCTATTCCTGGATTGTACAGTAATCGCATGGTTAGTTTTATAGTAGCTGCAGAGCTGCTTCCCAGGGTGGCTGCACCACTTTATATTCCCACCAGCAGCACAGGAGGGACCTGTCTCTCTGCTGCCCAGCCACTGTGGGTGTTGCCACTCTTTTCTCCTTTAGCCCATCTGCTGGCTTCTGACAGGTGTGTCGTGGCATCTGCTCAGGGTGAAATTGACATTCTCCTAATGACTGGTGGTGACCATTTCCCATGTGCTCATCTGACATCTGTTCGTTCCTGAAATCACCTCTCTTCGTGTCATTTCCCACACTCCAATGGGATTTTAGTTGCTTTGTTTATTGATTAGTTGTGACCGTTTATTAATGTTTTCACAAGTCTTTTGATGAATATGTGAGTGGAAAGTATTTTCTTCCACGTCACTGGATCTCTCAACTGCACAAAAAGGACTTTTATAGAATAAATGCTTTTCATTTTAAAATGTTTGAATTTACCTTCTTCCTTTACAAATCACAAAGGGAGTCCAACTCGAGGATGGAAGATGCCTTAGAGGACTGGGGTGGGGAGGGTGGGGGGGAATCGAGGGGGGAGTCAAGGAAGGGAGGGAATACGGGGATATGTGTATAAAAACCTTCTGTTTGATGAGAAGACTGGGAAAATTTCACCCAATATTTGGGTGTATTTGAGAGATAGGTTTCAACAACCAAAAAGCTGTTGCATATGATAGATGACATTTTGATTCTCTGCCTCTCAGTGAAATGAAAAGCTCAGAACACAAACCAACAGACTCAAGTCAACAGCTTCTCATGCTCTTTTGTCCCTGATCCAATGTGAAGCCCCAACACTCTTCTAGACAGCAGGTCGGGCCGCAGCTCTGGACTGAGAGGGGATCTGGCTCTTCACCTGGGCACTTGGAACTCAGTGGGATCTGGGGAGGGGGCTGGAGGTAAGGAATCAGCTAGAGGATTCGATATGCAGATGCTTCAGAACAAAGAGGTGGGGGCGGGGATAGGAGAAACCTGCAGCTGGGGGTCCCACCATCCACCCAGCACACCGCAGGCGTTTCCCCTGGTGGGCACGTTCTTTTCCCAAAGATACAGACCTTGGAGATGGGCGTCCAGCAGAGGACACAGCAGAGTGCCCTGTGCACAGAGGGTCCCAGAGACCCAGTCCCATCCCAGCAGAGACTCTGAAGGTCCAGGAGCTCATTACCTGAGGGACGTCAGCTGGTCCTTCTCTCCCTGCCAACCAGCTAAACACTGGGCCTGTTCCTGTATGTACGTGCCATTTGATGTGTCAGACAGCTCTGACCCCCTGAGATCTACTCTCCCTCCAGGATGCAGAAAGTCTCCTGTCCAGGGCCAGGGCAGAGGAGGGGGAGGAGATTCCCACCCTGGGGCCTGGTGGGCACCCTCTGCAGCCACCAGGGGGCAGCGAGGGCCGGGATGGGGGGAAGGCACCTGTGGCTTCTCCTGTCCTGCAGGACGTGTCAAGAGTGGCTTCCAGCGGAGCCCCTCTGAGGTCCCAAAGCATTTGTGCCCCAACAAGTCATCCTCAAAGCACTAAGAAAAGGCCCAGGGGCCAGGCTCGGGCCTCCGTCTCAAGAGCACCGCAGAGACAGAGGCTGGAGGGGAAAGTGAGAACCCTCCAGCGGAGGGGGATGAAAAGGAGCTGGGGGTGGGAGGGGGGATGGATTGGGAGTTTGGGACGAACAGATGCAAACGCCTATGTAGAGGGCAGATAGACAACAAGGTCCTACGGGGCAGCACAAGGAACTGTATTCCATGTCCTGTGATGAACCACAATGGAAAAGAATATGAAAAAGAATGGGTATGTACATAGAGTTGAGTCATGTTGTTGTACAGCAGACATTAACACAACATTGTAGAGCAACTATATTCAAAAAAGTTTTGTATTTGCTTTCTCTTTTTGCTCTTTCTCTTTTCTGCTTTCTGTTCTGGCACCACCGCACAGCACGCAGGATCCTAGTTCCCCGATCAGGGATGGACCCTGAGCCCCTGCAGTGCAAGTGTCGACCCTTCACCACTGGACACCAGGGAAGTCAATTCATTAAAATCTTTTACAAAAGAATGAGTTCAGGGGATACTGGTCCCCAGCTCTGCCTTTGACTCCAGCAAAGTGGGCAATTGGATCTTTCAGCCTCCTGGGCCCAGGTCCTCTCCTTTGCCCCAACAGCACACAGGGGACATTCTGGATTCCTCCCCCAGGAACCACGATGAGGCCCACACCAGGACACACAGGAGATCCCGGGGCTGCATTCCTCTCCCACATCCTGTCAAGAACTCGGTCTGTCCTCACTCAACATGTGAAGGCGGAAATTGTCCAGGAAGCTCTGCTGTCAGGACTTCAGAAGTATCTAGACCAAAGCAGGCCATAAGGCGTGAAAAGAGGGGGTGAGGAGGGGCAGGTGCAGGAAGCTGATTTGCATGCAGGCCCCGCCCTCCTGTGGGGGGGAGGGGATAAGAGAGGTGTGGGGAGCAGGCCCAGGGCTGGGGGCTCAGAAGGCAGCGTCTGGGGCGTCTCCACCATGGCCTGGGCTCTGCTCCTTGTCACCCTCCTCACTCAGGGCACAGGTGAGGCCTCCAGGGAAGGGACCCCAGGGACATCTGCCTGATCCTTTGTGTTTTTGTCCTCAGGGTGCCCTGGGTCCCAGCCCGGAACTGACCAGCGTGTGTTTGTCCTCTTTGCAGGGTCCTGGGCCCAGTCTACTCTGACTCAGCCTGCCTCCATGTCCGGGAATCCAGGAGCGACGGTCACCATCTCCTGCGCTGGCACCAGCAGTGACATCGGGAGTAATAACTATGTCAGCTGGTACCAACAACACCCGGGCTCGGCCCCCAAAACTCTTATTTATGACGTCAATAAGCGGCCCTCAGGGATCCCGGATCGCTTCTCTGGCTCCAAGTCTGGGAACACGGCCACCCTGACCATCTCCGGGCTCCAGGCTGCGGACGAGGCTGTTTATTACTGTGGCACAGCTAGTGGTAGTAGTAGTAGTGGTTATGCTCACAGTGGTCCAAGTTCATGGGGAAGTGAGACCAAAACCTGCCCTGAGCTCCCAGGCTCCCCGGCTCCCCGTGGCTGTGACTCTGCTGGTGGCTGGTCTGCATCTTAGTTGAAGCATCGGCAGCTGAGAGGAGATGTGAGGACCCTGCAGAGGGATGAGGACAAAGGACGATGAACCTGTCATTTTCATGTATGTTGTCCCTCCTGTTTGACCTGCATCTGACTGGGCTGAGCCAGGAAGGGATCGAGACAGACTTGGGCATCAGAGTTGTCCATCTTCTGGCATCGGTGAAACCTGTCCAGGCACAGCCGTGCAGGCAACGGTCTCCCCGATACATCAGGGTCTTTGCAAAGTGGCACCAGAATGGAGGGTGGGTGGAGGGCGGGTCCTCCATTCCTCAGTCAGGTCAAAGTCACATGTTTCCCTGAGGAGCCATGGAAGATTCTAGGTGGTATCCCAGCAGGTCTAACCCATGGGGGAATTAATTGAGAAACAGGCACTAGTGTCCTGAGTTCAATGGTAATTATTTCCTGAAACTGAAAGACAGTTTTCAAATGCAAACAGCAATAAATATAAATTATGTGAATCCAAGAGTTTAGATGAAAACCAAAGTGCATTGGTTGGGTTGCTAGGGCACAGCATCCCCACAGGAACAAGTGGAGAGGAAGCTTTGCTAGCTGTGTGCCCAGGCGTGCAGGACTGCAGAGCAGCTTTCTTTTGTGGTTCTGGCTCCTGGCTCTCATGACATTGGAATGATGGGTGTGACGGTTCTCATTCAGGTCCTCTCCCTTCAGGAGACCCTGGGGTATGGCTCATTCCATGCCGGCCCTGTGCCCACTGTTCTTGTCCAAATCATCTTCCGGTTCAATCTGGTTTGGTAAAACCAGCCAATTAGACTCCATATTTTCCAAGCCTGCGGTTGTCTCAGTCGGAATCATCATTTGTCTGTATCACAGCTTTTTACACATGACCTGAACCATTGACTTTCTATCCATATGGTCAAAGTTCAGGTAGCATGGAGAAAATATTTTCCAGACTCATTTCCAAGTTCTTCTTTCATTGGGATTACAGATGCCCCTACGTGTGCAGAACAGGAATCAGAGTGTTTTCACTCTCCTGAAATAGCCTCTTACAATTTCTGCCCTCCCCCGTTATGATGGAAACAGCGGTGCCTCCTTTCCATCTGTCCTCTTATCCTGTTAACCCTCTCTGTTTTCTATGCAATAGACAGCTGCGTCTATAACCCATCCTACATTTTGTAAGAAAGGCTTTTTTCTTTTCCATGAGGATGACCTGAATAGGGCTCTCAAACGGTTCAGAGGTCACACCCTACCTGTTACATGGAGCTGTGGTGTCAAATGTTCCCCTGAATCCAGCAACCCTGAGCGATGAGTGTGGACACTGCAATGTGGCTACTTGTAGGCAGCTGTGAGTCTGTGTGTATGAGAGTCTGAGCAGAGTCACCTGGGTCCCCACACGGACCCCTCCCCACGCCCATTCTCACGCCAGGCTCCACATGCTCAGTCAGCAAGCAGGTCATGGATGAATTTTCAAGAGCACGGTGGTGATACACACTGCAGCAAGAGGCTCTTTGATTCCCTTCTGTTTGAAGAGAAGACTGGGAAAATTTGACCCAATATTTGGGTGTATTTGGAAAGATAGGTTTCAACAACCAACAAGCTGTTGCATATGATAGATGACATTTTGATTCCCTGCCTCTCAGTGAAATGAAATCTCAGAACACAAAGCAACAAAGTCAAGTCAACAGCTTCTCTTGCCCTTTATTCTCTGATCCAATGTGAAGCCCAAACTGTATTCTAGACAGGAGGCTGGGACGCAGCTCTGGACTGAGAGGGGATCTGGCCTTTCACCTGGGCACCTGGAACTTAGTGGGGGCTGGGGTGGGCTGGAGGTCAAGAATCAGCTAGTGGATTTGATATGCAGACACAGTATATGAACCACATGTGCAATTTAAAATTGTCCAATAGACAAGTGTTAAAAATTAGGAGAAACACATGCAATGAGTTTCCATAGTATTTTCAGTTAACTCAGTTAAGAATATCATTGCAATATGAATTAAATATAAAAATATTCATACATTCTACACTACATGATCCTACCTCTTGAAACCCACTGGGTAGTTCAGACCTACAGCACATCTCTACTGGGACCACCCACACCACATGATCAGCAGGCACATTGCTTTGTGGCCCCCATATTATGCAGCAGGTGAGATGGATGAGGTTTCCTTGGGGTAACTGTGCCTGCAGTATACACTCGCCACCACCAGGAGGCGATGGAGGGTCCCAACCCCAGAGTCTGTGCTGGAGAGGAACTGCTGATGCACTTTCCACCCAGTTCAGGCATATGAGGCTGCCCAGAATGAGGGGATCTTATACATGGATCCGCATGACTTACTTCCCAAAGACAAGATGGTAAATACAAGGACAGTTTTACAGAAGAATCTTCAGCCATCCAGGATCTTTTTATTACAGTCCATGAAATGAATGACAACAACCTGTGAATTTGTTAGTAAATATTGATACCTCACCTCTTTCATTCCGAATCATTTCCATAAACCCATTGCCCAGTCATAAACTTATATTCTATGCAAAGTTCTAGATGGAAAAGTGGACCATAAGGAACATTTTACTGAAATAGGATATGGAGCATGTGAATACAGAAGAGAGGGCTGTGACAGGAGGGGCTCAGGAGGCCTGGGGTGGGAGAGGGAGGATCTATTGGGCTAGTCAGGGGACAGGATGGGAAAGGGGCTGAAAGATAAGGCTCTGAGGTCCGTTGCCTGGATGGAATCTTGGCCCACTCACCTCTGCCTGGGGGAGTCTGGGAAAATCACTTGCCCTCGCAATGATGCCTCCTCCTCATTAGACGGGGGAGAGGTTGTGCCTTCAGCAGAGGGAGCTGTGGGGTTATGACGATGCCAGGTGAGGTGGTGCAGGAAACTCACCTAGATTCTGGCATCTACTGGGGGCTCAAAAGTCATCATTCTGTGGAAGTAGCTACACATGTAGGAACAAGTCCATCCTGGGGCACCAGGGGGCACTGTGGGTCCTGGTTGGGGACCCTCCTAGGTCCAAGTCCCCTGGGCAGGGCTCAAGTGCAAAGGGCATGACCATCGCTTCGTTGAAGACACTTCCCTTGGGGAGAGGAACTCTTCCTCTGAAACCCACACGTGGCCTTCTTCGGACCCCAGGGAATCACCAAGTGTGAGGCCCCTGGGCTGAAGGCTCACACAGGAGCTGAGACACAGGATGGGGAAGGGGAGTAGATTTGCATTCACTGCTCCTCCCTCCTCAAGCTGCAAGGGGAGAGGATAAGACAGGACCTGGAGAGGCTGGTCCAGCTGGGCAGCCTCGGGGCAGAGCTCCCGGAAGCCCTTCCCTCCCTGGCAGCAGGGGTGGGGGAGGGGGATGCTGAGCTGGAGAATACGGTCCCCCCACCCCAGAGTCGCAGTCTGGGGGTGATGCACTCAAATGCATTTGGGAGGGAGGTCTGTGGACATGAGGTTCCCCCATAGTTTGTCTGACATCTGATAAATAAGCATCTTTCACTCCCACCCGGTGCCACTGAGTAGCATGGGGGCAGTAACCCTGATCCTGCCTGGGACCAGGTGGGATTTCTGGGCTGGATCCTGAAGGTCCACCGGGCCCCCAGTGCCTGAGGGCTGAGAGGGAGAGTCCAGGGGCTGCCCGTGGCCTGGAGGACACCACACGGCAGGAGGGCAGGAGGTACATGGTCTCTCGAGGAGGGAGGCAGAGGAGGGCCGGGGACAGGACGAGACAGGATATCAGGGCTCTTTCCTGCAGGGACCTCTGTCCCAGAGTGTCTGGATT
The DNA here is from genome assembly GCF_030028045.1 of Hippopotamus amphibius kiboko. Classification (NCBI taxonomy): domain Eukaryota; kingdom Metazoa; phylum Chordata; class Mammalia; order Artiodactyla; family Hippopotamidae; genus Hippopotamus; species Hippopotamus amphibius. The sequence goes on along the minus strand of NC_080193.1, from coordinate 2,703,742 downwards.
CACAGGGACACGGGGCTGTCCCCATCCCCTACTCCAGAAAAGGGTTGTTCTCTCCAAGGGTTTGCAGTCACTTTGTCCCAAACAAGGCCTCCTGCAGGTCCCTTAGTGGGGAGGGTCCTGCACCCCTTACACTGTAGCAAAGGGAGCCAGGCGGACAGCAGGAAGTAAACCCACCCCCATGTGGGTTTCACCACATCCACGCCACCCAGAGCTTATGCTGCTCAGAACTGGAGTCAGCAGGAGCCTGTGATGGACACACGGAGGGACAGGGACACACAGCAGGCAGTGAGGACAGGGATGGACAAAGGAGGCCAATGAGACAATTCCCTACTGTGCTCAGATGGGACCCACCAGGGAGGGGGCTGCTCCTACAGACTCTGGGTCAGAGAGAGATGGACGCCCACTAGAGCTCATCTCTTTGGTCCAGGTTATAACAGGGTGAGAGTCTGGGTGAGACCGCTGCCATCCTCTCTGTCAAAGTGACTGATGAACAGGGTGCAGGAGGCTGTCCACTCCCAGGTTGCTCCCCACGGAGGAGATAGGATGAGTGACCTTCTAAGAGGAGAGCAGAAACACACCCCCAAGCCTGAGTGAGCCTCCAAGTCAAAGCTCTGTAAGGACAGAGCCAGAAGGTGCCTTCAGCGAGCCAGGGAGAGAGCTCCCACCAAAAGCAATATTGCAGCACCTTGACCATGGCCTTCTGGCGACAAGAAACGTGGAAATAAATTGTGATGTTTAACCAACATGCAGGTGGTATTGTGCCATGGTGCCTGAGCAGACTAAGACAGGAGCTGGAAACACGTGTGTGTAGGTGTTTACGGGAAGGTAGGTCTTCATTTTTCTGAAATAAATTCCCCAAGGGTCCTGCTCCTGAATTGTACAGTAATCGCATGTTTGGTTTTATAGTAGCTGCAGAGCTGCTTCCCAGGGTGGCTGCACCACTTTATATTCCCAGCAGCAGCACAGGAGGGACCTGTCTCTCTGCTGCCCAGCCGCTGTGGGTGTTGCCACAGTTTTCTCCTTTAGCCCATCTGCTGGCTTCTGACAGGTGTGTCGTGGCATCTGCTCAGGGTATAATTGACATTCCCCTAATGACTGATGGTGACCATTTCCCATGTGACATCTGTTTGTTCCTGGAATAACGTCACTTTGTGTCATTTCCCACACTCCAATGGGATTTTAGTTGCTTTGTTTATTGATTACTTTTGACACTTTATTAATGTTCACCTAAGTCTTTTGATGAATATGTGAGTGGAAAGTATTTTCTCTCACTTCTCTGAATCTTTCAACTGCACAGAAAGGACTTTTTATGATAAATGCTTTTCATTTTAAAATGTTTGAGTTTCTCTTCTTCCTTTACAAATCATGCGTGAACCGCCAACTCCAAGAATTCCTGCCTCGGTCCAATGAGGCAGATTTTTTTCCTTGTTTTTTTCTATAACATAAAATGAGAAAGTATGTATTGCTTTGAATCACTTCGCTGTGTACCTAAATCTAACACAACATTGTAAATCAACTATACTTAGAGAAATGAATAAATACATAAAATGTAAAAGAAACATGATAAAAATTCTGCCTGAGCTACATGACCAGTGTCACTGTGTCCGATGCTGGAATTCTGGGCTCCCACAGTAGCACGACCGAGGTCTCCACAGCACCAGCTTCCAGCACTGCCCAGCCCACCACACGAGGACATCATCACCTGACAGGACCCCTGCGTGTCCCCCAGGCCCAGAGGGGAGCCCAGACGCAGAGGGAGGGGCGTGTGCACGTGCTGGGGGAGGGGCAGCCTTTCTCACTCAGCACAGGGAGAGTCCTGGGGACCTGGGCTCAGGCCCGGGAGTCAGGCCCCAGCTTAACACCTCCTTGCAGCCCAGCTGCTCTCTGCTCAGCAGGGCGCTGGTCACAAGGCCATGAGGGGCAGGAAGGCGATTTGCATGAAGACATCCCTGCCGAGGATAAGAGAGGCCCCGAGGCCCCACCCCAGCTGTGGGCTCACAGGCAGAGCTCAGGGCGCCCCCACCATGGCCTGGACCCTTCTCCTGCTCCCCCTCCTCACTCTCTGCACAGGTGCTGCCGCCCAGGACTCAGCCCCCAAAGGGACCAGGGCTCAGCCTGGTCCTGACCTTCAGCTCCGCACAGGGGCTGCCGCGGGGGACGAGGGGCGCTGGGGATGAGACCCTCTTCCTCACACTCACCCTCCTCTCCTCTCTCGCAGGTTCTGTGGCGGCTTCTGAGCTGACTCAGCCACCTGCGGTGTCCGTGTCCTTGGGACAGACGGCCAGCATCACCTGCCAGGGAGACGATTTTGAAACCATTGGTGCTAACTGGTATCAGCAGAAGCCCGGCCAGGCTCCAGTGCTGGTCGTCGATGGAGATAGCGAGCGAGCCTCAGGGATTCCTGACCGATTCTCTGGCTCCAACTCAGGCAATACAGCCACGCTGACCATCAGCGGGGCCCAGGCCGAGGACGAGGCTGACTATTACTGTGGGTCAGCTGACAGCAGTGGTGATCCTCACAGTACACAGGCAGATGGGGAACTGAGACACAAACCCCGTCCCCGTCTGCCTCACACTCTCCTCCAGCCCCAGGAGGACTGTGGACAGAGCAGTGACAGGCCTGGCCCGGTTCCACCAGATCTCAGCCCCCAGCCGCCCCTCCTCCCAGTCCTGCAGGCTGGCTCTGCACACGGGGACAGGAGTAGATTCTGGGCTGGCAGGACCAGGCTGTCCTGGGGCTGTCTGGCCAGGACAAGCATTGGGGACAGAGGCCTTGGATGGAAGGACAGACAGTGGGACACACCCCTCCGGTGGTAGTTATTCCCACGCTTCCATACGGTGGTCGCTGGACCCCTCTTTGGCCCACATGTGGAGAATTTGGAGAGAGAATGTCTCAGCTCATGTGGGTCTGAAGCCCCGGCTCCCAGGCCCCTGGGGTTGTGAATGGAACCCAGCAGAGCAGTGGGCATCGTGGCATCTTCCTCCTTCTCTCCTCTGGCCTCATCCACTGACCCGAGGCTGCTGGGAGCCTGTGACAGCTCACAGCACTGCCCTCCCTGGGAAACGCTATTGGTGTAGAAAACACACCCCCACCCCCCACATTGATCCCCCTCATCAGAGAGGGTCAGGTTAATGACGCCGGAGGCCCCATCCCCAGGCTCTGCCTCAGTGTAGAGGACCCCAACAGACCCAGCGTGAACTTTCCTGTAGGAGCCTGAGCAAAGTTTGTGACCTCCTCCCCCGTGCTCCTCCCCTCTGCCCAGTCTCTCCTCCTCACCTCCTTCCAGATTTCCAAGACATGCCATTGACATCTCAGACTCAGCTTCCAGGGAAGTCGATCTATTTTGGCCAGCTGTTCCCAACACGCTCCTCAGGGATCCGAGAAGCTCATATATACCCTCAAGTCCCCGCTTTCCCACCTACATCCACAATGTGCTCTTTGAAATCTTCCATTAGATCTGATTGTCCTTGTACATTTATAAAAGGTGCATTGGACACCCATCAGCTGTGCTGAGAATGTGTGTGAAAGAAACAGGCAAAAACCCATTTCTCTATAGAAAGTGAGGGCGGAAGTCTGTCACCAGTATCATGCTGTCCCAAGAGGAGGTGTTGTCAGTGATGGGGACCACCCAGAACACCTGTTCTGTGTCAAAGCAGCACCCCAGTTTCACAGGAGACACCCCAGTTATGCCAAAGACTTTGTCTGGGTCTGAAACATGGTGCCAGGAGGAACTGGGTTGGCTTCTGGATGCCTATTGATCCATCAGTTGTTGGCTGGATATGTTTCTCCTTCTTGTAAAGGAAAAAACCCTTCACATCCTACAACGCATGGCTTTCCTCACAAAAATGTCAGGGTCCAAACTCTTGCAGTTAGAATGAGGATATTTCGGGATGGCCTTGGAAAACATTGAATTTACACCCGAAGACCAGTTCCCTGGTGAATGTTTAAACATCCTGTGACAACCTGAACAATGGCACCTAGATCTCCTGCCTCACTTGGAATTCCAGATTCTGCAGGGAAACGTCCACGTTAGAAATGTTACAATGTCACCTGTGAAATTTGTTTAAAAGAAAAGCCAAAATTTTCCTCCAGGTACACCTGTCTTTTTCATGAGAGCTGATGTCTAAGTTGAAGGATAGAAATCACATGGCGAAAAATTATGTTCCAAAGGTTTGACAATTACAGGTTATTACATGTACAATTAGGGACTTCCTAGGTGACATAGTGGTTAAAGAATCTGCCTGCCAAGGCATGGGACACAAATTCGAGCCCTGGTGAGGGAAGATTCCCACATGCCACGGAGCAACGAAGCCCAGCCGCCACAAGTATTGAGTCTGTGCTCTAGATCCCGTGAACCACAACCACTGAGCCCGTGTGCCGCAACTACTGAAGCTCACACACCCAGAGCCCATGCTCCACAACAAGAGAAGCCACTGCAGTGAGGAGCCCCATGAACCACAATGAAGAGTAGCCCCCATTGGTTGCAACTAGAGAAAGCCCACGTGCAGCAACGAAGACCCAACACAGCCAGGAAAGAAAGAAAGAAAGAAAGAAAGAAAGAAAGAAAGAAAGAAAGAAAGAAAGAAAGAAAGAAAGAAAGAAAGAAAGAAAGAAAGAAAGAGAGAGAGAGAGGGAGGGAGGGAGGGAGGGAGGGAGGGAGAGAGAAAGAAAGAAAGAAAGAAAGAAAGAAAGAAAGAAAGAAAGAAAGAAAGAAAGAAAGAAAGAAAGAAAGAAAGAAAGAAAGAAATTTACATAACAAAATGTACAATTGACTTGTCACACGGATGGACCAGAGCCATCAACAGATGGGATTTGATGTACCGGATCCCAAGAGCTGAGCCATGATTCCAGAGGGAAGATGATGAAAAGGCTGCCCCAGGTGCTTTGAACCTGGAGCGTGTTCTCCTTGGGGCTCCTGCTCAGCCCCACGGGGAGCAGGGCCTGTGAGCCTCCCAGGTGTGTGCCCAGCCCCAGGGCAGGTGCAGCAGCACCTGCACACGCGGCTCCTCCAGGGCTGGATGCTCTGTCCTCGTGGGGCCCTGGTCTGTCCTGATGAAAATGGAGAAAGATGTCTGTTCTGAGCCACGAAGGCTACTGTCAGGGTTGAGAGGAGAGGCAAGGTTTGAGGTCACGCTGGGGTCTGGGGCCGGGGAATGACCCCGCATCTCAGGAGAGGGGTGCTGTCTGAGCCCGCGGAGATCTGCAGGGATGCATGTCCACCTGGGCATCCCACACAGGAGGCCTGGGCCTGGGTCCTCTGCTCCTGGGTGAGGTGCCCCCATCTCCTGCGGGGCTCCCTGCGGCCTGGAGAGGCCTGCGACCCGGCCCTGTCCCCCTGGGACCCTTCCTCTCCTGAGATTTCCCTTTTCTGAAAATGAACACTCATCAATCCAGTTCACAACTGCATTCCTCCAGGTGCCCAGATCGTCCGGTGCCCACCCTCACATTCCTTATTCCTACTCTCTGATCCAGCATTTTTCAGATAAGATTCCTTATAACTCTAGACCATGGGATATTGTGCAAGAGTTCCACAGAGAGGAGTGTGTTCACCGTGCACAGGAGGCCAGTGTCTCTGGGCGGTATGAAAACCTAACAGGAGCCCTGCACACAGGCATGAACGGGCCCGAGACAGTCATCACAGTCCTGCTAAGAAATAAGAACTATAAAAGGCAACAACATGGGTTCAGTTTTTAAAGTCCTTTGGTGTGTGGCTCCTCTTTGGAGACATGACGATCAGTCCAGCAGAAAGAAAAGGAAGCAGAAGACAATGCTGTCAAAATTGTAAACCAACAATTAGATGACGTTCCAACAGCTGTCTCCCAACACAGTAGATGCCTTGGATCAAGTGGACAAACTCATAGAAACACACCGAGTATCAAACTGACTCAAGAAGAAATAGAAAATCTGAAGAGATACATAAAAAGAGACTAAATCCATAATTTAAAACTTCCTAAGAACAAAATTCAGGAGCCAAATGCGTTACTGATGATTATACCAAGTATTTAAAGGGGAATTAACACTAATCTATACCAAACTTAAACGAACGGTGGAAGAGTAAAGAGCGTTTCCTCACTCAGTTTGTGAAGCTGGTGTTCCCCCTCCCAAGCCAGCCAGAGACACTACAAGACAAGGAAATGATGGAACAGTGCACCTTATGTTTATAGGTGCAAAAAGCCTTTCACATGCTCACAAACGGGATCAATAGCACATGAAAAGGATTACATACCACAGCCAAGTGTGTCTACAGCTCTGTCACATACATGAGATACCAATCCCTTTATTTCCCGTTTGTATCTTGTCCTCGAGAAATTCCAACATAAAATGTGCCTGACGAAAGTGGATGTGAGTAAATGTGTGGCAGGTAGAAGTTCTCCTGTCCTACCTTTGGAGAATTAGCCTCCACCGCCCACGCAGCCCCTGCACCCACAGCTGGCACCTCTAAGATTCAACGGCTGAGTCCTGTGTCCCCCAAGGCCAAGCCCCAGGACCACCTGCAGGACCCCCTCCCTTCCAGACATGTCTGCAGGGATGGGAGTGGCCCTGCCTCCTCCAATAGATTGGCCATGAGACAACTAACCATCCCCCTGCTCAGGAGAATGAGGACCAAGCATCCCTGCAGCAGGGCCAGCTGGACCCGTCAGGCCACTGCAGGGCCCACAGACCCACCAACCCTACAGATGCTCCAGCATAACCTGGGGCACAGCCCCGCAAACCACCGCCCCCTCTCCCAACCTGGCATTCATGCTCCCTTCCCTCCCTCATCAAGTTCTGCGCCAAGGGCCAGGATTTGAATCCAGGTCCCCTGGGCTTCATCCTGGGCTTTCCCCCACTTTTCTCTACTAACCTGGGAACATCCTCTCTGTGGGCTGTAGCTTTACCTGCTGCGAAATTGGGAGGTATATACTGACCATAAGACATTTTTTCAAGCAATTCCATGCTGGTCCAGTGTTTAAGACAGCATGGTCACTGCCTGAACCATGGCTCAATCCCTGATCAGAGAATTAAGACTAATATCGTGCAAGCAGCATTCCCCTCCCCAAATTTTTTTTTCCAAATTAACGTATAAAAAGGCCGCAGGAGTGTATAACTAATAGAAGAGAGAATCAGCGAGGTATGATGTCTTCCAGTTTCGTGTCATCTCTCTGCAGGATTCCAAGGAGAGGGGTTCAGCCACTCCATTCTAAATGGAATCCCAGTGGAATAGCAGGTGATCCCCAGTTTCTCAAAAAGGCAGATACTATGTTAAGGTAGAAATGCTACAAACACAGTCTCTGAGAGGTGTGAGAGGACACAGAAAAAAACAAGAAACAGGAGCAATGCTGGTGGTGATGATGATGATGCTGATGGAGATGATGGTGATGATGGAGATGATGGTGATGCTGGTGATGATGATGATGATGGAGATGATGATACTGATGAAGATGATGGTGATGATGGTGATGATGGAGATTATGTTGATGATGTTGATGAAGATGCTGGTGATGATGGGGATGATGATCATGCTACTGATGAAGATGATGGTGATGATGATGCTGTTGATGGAGATGATGATACTGATGAAGATGATGGTGATGATGATGCTGATGATGGTGATGATGATGCTGATGAAGATGATGGTGATGATGGTGATGATGATGGTTTTGATGAGATGTAGATGCTTAATTGAACTCAAGTGTCCGTAACAACATCACCCACCTGACCTCCTCGGATAGGAATATAATCGGTCTTCATTCCCAAATACAACGAAGCCTGGGTCCCCAGGAGGGTCACACCCATTGCTATGGAACTTGGCACTTTGCAGCTACACATGCATCCTACACCCTCCACTCTACTAACAATATCAAAGGCACAGCAAGGGCTTTTCCACCCTGAGATGTGGCTACAGGAGCCGAGCCTGCACTGAACATGCAACCTCTCTGTGCTGGGCCAGGCAGGGAGGGTCCCAGCTGGCCCCGAGGCAGGGCTGAACTCCCTGGTCCACACCCTCTCAGGAGATAGGGCTTTGGGGAGCTCTGCAGGAGGGGAGTTCCTGGCCTGATTCTCCTCCGCCATCAGGGGGCGGCCACGTGCACCAGGAGCCTCAGGACACAGGCTGTGGCTGCCCAGGCGGGGCCTCCGCGGGAACCAGCCCTGCGGGTGCCCAGGTGTCCAAGGCTCAGTGCTCGGCAGGAAGTCGGGACTGGACATGCCACCCCTCAGCACACAGTGATCACGTGTGAGGGGCTCGTTCACAGGGAACCCCGGGACACCGAGGGAACCAGGCAAGGTCCATGCCTCACCCCACGGCCAGGATGCTGCCAGGATGACAGCCCCACTGGGCCAGCCCAGGAGAGACCCCAGGCCGGGATGGCTTGGGACACTGGTCATGTGGTGAGACACCAGGAAGATGACAGTGACCTCAGTCCCTGGAGGCCAAGTCTCGTTTTCAGACAAGAGAACCCGTGGAGGAAGCTGCGTGACAGTCACCTGGGCTGAGGGTTTGGGTGACTCCCATCTCAGTGAAGAGCCCCGAGGGGGGGATGAGTTTGCATAAACCCAAACCCTCACGGTCCCCCTCAAAGCTCTGAGCGGGAAGAAAAGGGCCTTTGTAGAACCCAGCACTGCCGTGGGGTCTCAGAGACAGAGCTCAGGGCGTCTCCACCAAGACCTGGATCCCTCTCCAGCTCACCCTCCTCACTCTCTGCACAGGTGCTGCCCCCCCAGGCCCTGCCTGCAGGCTCAGTCCCCCCAGGACCCAGTTGCAGGGCCTGCCCCAAACCCAGAGCTCAGCCCCCGCCCAGCCTCAGCGTGGGACACCCCCGGGATGGGTCCTTCATTCTCAACCCCTCTCCCCTCCTCTCTTTCAAGCTCCATGGCCTCCTATGAGTTGACCCAGCTGCCTTCAGTGTCAGAGGCCTTGGGACAAACCTCCCAGATCACCTGCACTGGAGACCTACTGGATAAAAAATGTACTGCGTGGTTCCAGCAGAAGCCAGGCCAGGCCCCTGTGCTGGTCATTTATAAAGAGAGCGAGCGGCCCTCAGCCATCCCGGACTGAATCTCTGGCTCAGCTCACGCAAAACAGCCACGCTGACCATCAGCGGGGCCCAGGCCGAGGACGAGGCTATTACTGTGGGTCAGATGACAGCAGTTATCATCCTCACAGTGACCCAGGCAGATGGGGAAGTGAGACACACACCCCCTCCCCGTCTGCCTCACACTCTCCTCCAGCCCCAGGAGGACGGTGGACAGAGCAGTGACAGGCCTGGCCCGGGTTCCCCAGACCTGAGCCCCCAGGGCGCCCCTGCTCCCAGCCCTCCAGGCCAGCTCTGCACAGGGGGGTCAGGGGTGCATTGTGGACTCACAGGACCAGGCTGTCTTGGTGTCTGGGACAATGTGTGAGTTGGGGAAACAACCTGAATGAAGGACAGGCAGAGGGACAGAGACCCAGTGCACGTGCATCCTGGGTGTCCATGTGGTGGTGACAGGACACTCATCAGCCCAAATCTCCTGGGTGGATCCCAGGACCACCCCGCTCATCAGAGCCCTTCACGCTCCGGGATCCCATGACAACCTGGGACACTGAAGAGGGCAAAGCAGTGCGTGGACAGTGTGGGGACCACCACATCCCTCCTCCAGACTCACCCACCCGTGCTGGAGCCCCTGGCAGCCCCCAGCTCTGAACTCCCTGGGAAGGACTGTCATTTATAGATGGTTCCCTCCGAGGTCCAGTCTCCTCTCTGAGGGGGACGCAGGTCCAGTGATGCATGAGGCCAGGATCCCAGGTCCCTGCCTCGGTCAGGATGACAGGCAGGGACCCACCCCCGAGGCCTCACCCGTCACCACGCTGTGGCGCTGACCCGTGCAGCCTCCCACCTTCCATCCAGAGTCACACTCAGCACTCTGCGTGCAGTGTTCAGAGGGATGTTCCAAGGGTCTCAATGAAAATGAAGTCTACAGGGAAGGGTGCTAAACAGGAGAGAGCTGCGCTGCAGAGAGAGCTCTGCAGACTCCAAAGATTCCTCAGACACTGAGGAGCTCATGCGAGGAAGCGACGTGAGGTGAGGAAGGAGCCCCCCAGGACCCTGGAGGGGGACCCGCAGAGTCACACACATGTCCCAATAGGGCCCGTTCCCCACACGCAGGGGGACGCTCCTAGGAAGGCATGGGGGCGCCCCCTCAGGAGAGCATCCCTCAGTCGTGGGGACACGTAGTCGCAAAGGAAGGGCTGCCCTGGTGCCCCCTAAGACAGTGTAACAGCAAGTGCAGAATGGAGCGGACTGTGTCCATGTAACTTTACTCAAACCAAAACAAAACTATGGGAGAGACACAAAATATCCCGTTCCCAGCAATGAAAGATTCGCAATAACTGAATCCTATCATTTGTCCTGTAAAGAATCAGGAAAATAGGAGCCATAAGGCTTACAAAAGTCAAGTAATGCAAATGTGCCCAGAAATGGCCCAGATGAGACAGTTTACACACAAGGACACAAAAGCAAGGTTTATACCATATTCCACCTGTTCCTGAGCTTGAGGAAAGATTGAACACTTTACATGCGGATGTAGGAGACCACAAAATGATCCAAAATGAATTTCTACCACTGAAAACTACAGGATCTGAGATGAAAACACTCTGGATGAGATGGACAGCACGTCGATGGGGCAAAGGAGAAGATGCACGAACCTGAAGGCCCAGCACTGGAAACTATGCATAACCAAATACAGACCATAAAAAAAATGACCAGGGACATCATTCCCCCACCCAGCCCCAGCCACGTGGCCTGAGTCAAAGGCTCTTCTTCACAGATTTCGCACATCAGTCCGGGACCCTGGGCTGGGCTTCCCCAGACCCAGAGCATCATGACCTCCTTGGTGGACACAGGGACAGCCCAGCATGCACCCCTGTCCCGGGCCCGGTGATGGTCAGTGTGGCACAGAGTGTTCATCGTCTCAGATAAGCCTTGCTCTCCAGGGATACACACACTCTAGTGTCCAGGACCAGGGCAGAGGGGGAGGAGAGAAGGAGGAGGGGCAGGTGCAGGAAGCTGATATGCAGGAAGGCCCCGCCCTCCTGTAGGGAGGAGGGGATTAGAGAGGTCTGGGGAGCAGGCCCAAGGCTGGGGGCTCAGAAGGCAGCGTCTGGGGCGTCTCCACCATGGCCTGGACTCTGCTCCTTGTCACCCTCCTCGCTCAGGGCACAGGTGAGACCTCCAGGGAAGGGACCCCGGGGACATCTGCCTGATCCTTTGTGTCTTTGTCCTCAGGGTGCCCTGGACCCCAGCTCGGAACTGACCAGTGTGTGTTTGTCCTCTTTGCAGGGTCCTGGGCCCAGTCTGCCCCGACTCAGCCTGCCTCGGTGTCCGGGAATCTGGGACAGACGGTCACCATCTCCTGTGCTGGCACCAGCAGTGACATTGGGGATCATAACTATGTCGGCTGGTTCCAACAGCACCCGGGCTCGGCCCCCAAACTCCTCATTTATGCCGTCAGTAAATGGCCCTCAGGGATCCCTAATCGCTTCTCTGGCTCCAAGTCTGGGAACACGGCCTCCCTGAGCATCTCTTGGTTCCAGCCTGAGGATGAGGCTGCTTATTACTGTGTCTCATGTACAAGTAGTAACACTGCCCATAGTGGTCCAAGTTCATGGGGTAGTGAGACCATAACCTCCTCTGAGCTCGCTCAGTCCCTTCACTCCTAAACTCAGGCTTTCGTTTGTTTTTGGTTACTGTTTTAGTTTGGAATATGTTTAAACCTCGATGAAATGGTAACACAAATCACGCCTTCATGATCTGTCCCTGGACTGGCCAATTTTTATCCTCCTGCCTTATTGACTTTATTTTATTGATCTGTCACTCTCTGTCTCCTCCTACATGTGTATATGTACTTGTATGACTGTATGTAAACATGTGTGTAAGTATCCACACACCACACACATGCCCCTTCCTGTCTGACGTCCCAAAAGCGCCTTCACCTTGAGCTCGTCCTGAGGGATGACAGATAATGCAGTTCCCCAGTTCATTCTGCTCTTACACGTCCTGTTCTAGAAACGTTCTAAGCGGCCCCGGGTTATATGTTATTTTCTTATTTTATTTTACTTTATCTTTATCCTTTTTTTGGCTGCACCACAAAGTTTGCTGGATATTAGTTCCCCGACCAGGGATTGAACCCACCCCTCGGCCAGTAAGAACAGATCCTAACCCCTGGATGGAAGGGAACTCCCAGATTATTTTTTATAATGGCCGTGATAACCAATTTAGGTTCATTTTAAAGAATCACGCGTTGGGTCCGTGGTGCCTTCAGGAGGAAAGGAAAGAAAGTGTGAAGAACTTCCGGGAGAAAAGACAGAGGAGAAAGCAGTGACCTCGGGTCCTCTGAGGTTCCTATTGTAGCAGGAAGAAAGGACACACGGGGTGACCTAGGGCAGAGTTGGGGTCCGTCCATGAGGAAAGATGCCCGTGAAGCAGCCAGCCCCAGCCGCTGGTCAAGCCCCCACAATCGGCCCGCAGGGAGGGACGAGCTTTGTGTCCTGAGAGAGGAGGAGACACCCGGCCCAGGACCCTTCTGTCCCTGTGGCTTCTGGCCGGTCTGGGAGGCCTGGGGCTGAGATGCTCTTGGTGGAGGACACTGAGGTGTGGCGGGAGGGGTCCCTCCAGCTGCCCCAATTCAGAGGAAACCAGGGACGGAATCAGGAGGGGAAGCGGGGCCGGGACCCCAGGAGGGGCTGCTCAGCGCCCCACCCTGAGGCTCCCTGGGAAAGAGGCCCTGCTGCCGCCCCAGCAGGATAGAGCCTCACCCACCCTGAGGGGCCCTGCAACCAGCTGGCACAAGGTGTGAGCAGAGGAAGGTCTAGAGAGAAATCAGGTTGGTCTCAGAGTCCTTGTGGGCATCAGGAAAGGCCGGGGACGGTTGGAACCTTCCTGTGGGTGGGCAGCACCAGCTCAGGGTCTGCATTTGTAGACGGCGGGGGATGGGGGGCTTCTCCAGGTGTGTGGGGAGAAGGAAGGTGTGGTCGCTGCAAGGGTGTCCTGAGTGGGAGATGCAGGCTCAGCCCCAGGGGAACTTCCAAAGGAACCACAGGGACCGCACACTGGCTCCTCACCTGAGCAGGAGGCCACGCCCACACAGGAGAGCTCAGCCCAGAGGCTCAGGGCTGGGGTTCAGGAGCAGATGTGGGTGGAGACCCCCTTCATCTCAGACCTTGGGGCGGGGGTGAGCGAGCCTTGTCCCAGGTGGTGGACCTAAGAGGAGGGTTCTGGGGCATCTCTATGGGGGCCTGGGCTCTGCCCCCCGCCAGGTTTTCAGGGCACAAGGGAGATCTCCAGGGAAGAATGTACCAGGAGCTGCATCTTTAGCGGATCCTGAGCCCACCACCTTCCCCAGACCCTCCTCCAGGGACTCCTGCCCTCCTTTAAGTCATCCTCGGTCCTGCAGGACTGTCCCTCCTCCTCTGTGCAAGGTGTTTCCTGTCATCACGTTGAGAAGGTGGTGTGTCGGTCCCACGTCCCATGTTCCTCATCCAGGCGTCTGCTGGGTGGGTTTTGATTCCACCGTTTCCTCCCCTGTGCGTCCAGATCTGCCCCTGGAGCACCAACCCTGGGATAAGCCTGTGCAGGACAAGCGAGGACCTCCCGGGGGAGGGTCAGGTGACCTTCCAGGTGTGGCAGGTGACACAGTCCATTTGAAAGTAGTTGGTGGATGAAGTGACAGGAGCATGGAGGGGAGGAGGAGGGACAGAGGGGCTAGTCCTCAGCTGGGAAGAGAAGGAGGAGGAGGGAGAATTTTGGGGTGTCAGAGCTTGGGGTCAGCCCCATCAGATAACTCCCTGCAGCGTGGTCATAACCATGGGAGGCCACCAGGGGGCAGCGAGGGCCTGGGTGTGGGAGGCTCTGGTCTGGATCCCTGACCTATGGGAAACCCCCAGCTACTGCCTCCTGAGCCCCTAAGCGAGAGTGTGGGGTGCAGTGTCCCCAGTCTGTTCTGCTTCATGAGCCCTTTACCTGGAGGCCAATAAAGGTCCCAGGGTTCCTCCTCAGAGCCCTGCAGAGGCAGGGGACAGGGGTCAGGGGACCATCCTGCTGAGGGACAGGTGGGGGAGGGGATGCACACCCCCAGCTCCCCTGTGGTGCCGGGAGGAGCCGGGAGGGAATCGCTCAGTGCCCAGAGCCCCTCGGGCGCCTGTCCTCACCTTCCACCCACAGAACCAGAGAGGGGTCGTCATGGTTATTAGCCAAGGACACGGACTCCCACAGTGGACACAGGCACAGCCCAGGACAGCCCCATGTCTCGGGCCCTGTAATGGTCAGTGTCCAGCATAAGCACAGCAAGTCCCAGAGTTTACGTCCTCTCAGATGAGCCCTGCTCTCCAGGATGCAGAGACTCTCGTGTCCAGGGCCAGGTCAGAGGACTGCGGTGTGGGCTGGGGGTCAAGGACTTGCTCTTGGATTCGATGTGCAGATGCTTCAGAACAAACAGGTGGGGTCAGGGATGGGCCCAGGCTACAGCTGGGGGTCCCACCAGCCACCCAGCACACAGCAGGGGTTTCCCCTGCTGGGCATGTCCTTTTCCAATGACACCGACCTTGGAGATGGGGGTCCTGCAGAGGGCACTGCAGGGACGCAGGCTCCATATCTGGTGCCCCGTGCACAGAGGATCCCAGAGACCCAGTCCCATCTCAGCAGAGACACAGAAGGTCCAGGAGCTCACCACCTGAGGGACGTCAGCTGGTCCTTCTCTCCCTGCCAACCAGCTAAACACAGGGCATGCTCCTGTATACACCTGTCATCTCATGTGTCCGACAGGTCTGACCCCCTGAGATCTACTCGCCCTCCAGGATGCAGAAAGTCAAGTGTCCAGGGCCAGGGCAGAGGAGGGGAAGGAGATTCCCGCCCTGGGGCCTGGTGGGTACCGTCTGCAGCCACCAGGGGGCAGCGAGGGCCAGGATGGGGGGAAGGCACCTGTGGCTTCTCCTGTCCTGCAGGACGTGTCAAGAGCTACTTCCGGCGGAGCCCCTCTGACATCCCAAAGCATTTGTGCCATCCTCAAACTGCTGAGAAATGGCCCAGAGCCCAGGCTCAGGCCTCCGTCTCAAGAGCACCACAGAGACAGAGGCTGGAGGGGAACATGAGGACCCTCCGAATGGAGGGGGATGAGAAGGAGCTGGGGGTGGGGGAGGGATGGATTGGGAGTTTGGGACGAACAGAAGCAAACTCCTATATACAGGGTGGTTGGACAACAAGGTCCTACGGGGCAGCACAGGGAACTGTATTCCATGTCCTGCGATGAACCACAATGGAAAACAGTATGAAAAAGGATGGATATGTACATACAGTTGAGTCACGTTGCTGTACAGCAGACATTAACACAACATTGAAAACTAACTATACTCAATAAAATTTTTGATTTCTTTTCTCTTTTTGTTTCTTTTCTCTTCTGCTTTATGTTCTGGCACCGCCCCACAACATGCAGGATCCTAGTTCCCCAGCCAGATATAGACCCTGAGCCCCTGCAGTGCAAGTGCCGACTCTTTACCACTGGACAACAGGGAAGTCACTGCAACAAAATTGTTTTACAAATGAATGAGTTGAGGGGATACCAGTCCCCAGCTCTGACTTTGACTGAGGCAAAGTGGGCAATTGGATCTTTCAGCCTCCTGGGCCCGGGTCCTCTCCTTTGCCCCAACAGCACACAGCAAACATTCTGGATTTCTCCCCCAGGAACCACGATCACGCCCACACCAGGACACACAGGAGATCCCGGGGCTGCATTCCTCTCCCACATCCTGTCATGGACTCGGTCTCTCCTCACACAACATATGAAGGAGGAAATTGTCCAGGAAGCTCTGCTGTCAGGAATTCAGAATTATCTAGACCGAAGCAGGCCATAAGGGGTGAGCAGAGGGGGTGAGGAGGGGCAGGTGCAGGAAGCTGATTTGCATGGAGGCCCCACCCTCCTGTGGGGAAGAGAGGATAAGAGAGGTCTGGGAGCAGGCCCAGGGCTGGGGGCTCAGTAGGCAGCGTCTGGGGCGTCTCCACCATGGCCTGGGCTCTGCTCCTTGTCACCCTCCTCACTCAGGGCACAGGTGCGGCCTCCAGGGAAGGGACCCCAGGGACATCTGCCTGATCCTTTGTGTCTTTGTCCTCAGGATGCCCTGGACCCCAGCTCGGAACTGACCAGCGTGTGTTTGTCCTCTTTGCAGGGTCCTGGGCCCAGTCTACCCTGACTCAGCCTGCCTCCGTGTCCGGGAATCCAGGAGCGACGGTCACCATCTCCTGTGCTGGCACCAGCAGTGATATCGGGAGTTATAACTATGTCAGCTGGTTCCAACAGCACCCGGGCTCGGCCCCCAAATCCCTGATTTATGACGTCAATAAGCGGCCCTCAGGGATCCCTGATCGCTTCTCCGGCTCCAAGTCTGGGAACACAGCCACCCTGACCATCTCCGGGCTCCAGGCTTCAGACGAGGCTGTTTATTACTGTGGCTCAACTAGTAGTGATAGTAGTACTGGCTATGCCCACAGTGGTCCCAGTTCATGGGGAAGTGAGACCAAAACCTGCCCTGAGCTCTCAGCTCCCCGTGACTGTGACTCCGCTGGTTGCTGGTCTGCATCTGTGGTTGAAGCATCGGCAGCTGAGAGGAGATGTGAGGACCCTGCAGAGGGATGAGGGCCTAGAAGGAGGTGTGGATTCCATGGTTTTTGTCCCTCGTCTTTGACCTGCATCTGAGTGGGCTGTGTGGCCCGAGGAAAAGGTCATGGCTCCTGAGGATGCTGCCACGTGAGGCTGCGCTGATTCCCTCAGGAGCCCCCACCCATCACCCCTCTTTGCTTCTAGACCAACAGTTAGACTTGGGTCCCAGAAGCTTCCTAGGATGAGGTGTGGAGTGTAAGCCACAGAGGATCACTGCACTCCAGGAACCACTGGGTTCTCCTAATTCACACAGACAGAAATCCCAGAACACGTGCAGGAGGGGATCCGGAGGGTGGGGGTCGTGGTGGGAGGAACCCACGGCTGGAACAGCGGGATTCCCTGACCTGAGCTCACTCTGCAGAGACTCTGGGTTTCACATTCCCTGCAGCTCGGGGAGGAAGAAGGAACCCCAGCAGGTTGGCTGGTTGGTTGGTTGGCAGAAGCACAGTCCAAAGATGGGCCCTAGTGAGTGAACTAGAGAGGCCGCACCTGCCTAGAGACAAAGGGAATCAAGAGGCAGGAAACTGGAGCTTGCTTGAATGTCTCTGTGCTCAGTCTTCTCTAGGCCAGACCTTGTAGTGGGAACTGCAGCTGGAAATCCTAAATGCAATGGGAGGACTTGGATTCCGGGTGCCCACGGCCAAGCTGTGACCCTCCCCTGCCAAGGGCAAGGTTACCTTCGTGGCCAGCAAAGTCACAGCAGCAATCAGAAGACTGTGACGTGTGCAGCTCTATGTCATTGCCTTGTGAATCATGGTGTTTCGAGACGTGAAAAAGGTAGAAGAAGTCTGTGAAATTCACACTGGGTCAAAAAACCTCTGGTTCTAGTTAGAGAAGTCTAAGTCCATGATACTATTCCCCCCAAATCCCCATCTTTGACCCACTGAGAAGACTCTCCGAACTCAGTAGGGAGTCCAGAGACTGTGATTTCACTAGTGAAAGGAGACCAAGGAAAATCAGCAAAGGGCAGTGGTGGATGAGGAGAAGCTCGAGGAAACCAGAATCTTCCCGAGGGACAGGCTTCATCCCCAGCGTCACATGGTGACATCGGGGGGGGGGGGACTCGTACCCCACGGGGGCTCATCAGGCGCTCAGGTTTCTTCCCAGAGGCTGGCCCTGTAGTCATCCCCTGTCTGCCATCTACCGAAATTCCAGAGTTGCGGGGCGGGGGGCAGGGTGGGTCAGGGGTTCAGCAAACCCATAAGTTTTCAGAAAAGTGTAGGCTCAGGGCGTCACATTATTTTTAATTTTAAATTTTCTATTGGAGTGTAGCCTATTAACAGGTGTGATAGTTTGAGGGGAACAGGAATGTGACTCGGCCGTACATATACATGCACCCATCCGCGCCAGACTCCTCTCTGCTGGGTCATTCTTATTGGACATTAGCCTGGACCTGCCTGAAACCTAATTCCCAACACAAACCAGGGGCCAGTGTTGCAAGCAGATCTTTCTCAGGACGTTCGTCTCAGGCTGTGGGGGAGTTCCTCTCTGCACAATCCTCTGTGTATTCCTGTATCCGAGCTCAGGCCCTGAATCTGAGGGAAACACCGGACCTCACCATCAGGTCCAGGTTACACTCTATCCTGGGCTGTTTTTCTGTCCCTGTGAAGAAACGCAGACACAGACAAGACACAGACACACACATCCAGCACCATCACTTCTGGGTCCCCCATCACTGTACCCAGCAAGGAAGCAGAAATCTGCCCTGTGGGGACCAGGAGCTCCTTCTGCATCACCCCAGGGCCCTGTGCCCAGACGCAGGAGCGTAAACCCTGGGATGCAAAAGACAATTAAACCTATTGTCCACTGTCCTCGTAATCAGGCCTAGACATTTCAGATGCTGAGAAAGTGATACACTTGGGAAACACCCATCAGCCCTGATTCTGTCTGGAAAACACACTGGGTCCTTGGACTCTGTGGACAGAGGAGCCTGACCTCAGGGAGGCGCCAGCTCTGGGGTGAGGACCTCCCGCTGAGCACAGGAAACAGAGCAGACCCCTCACGTGCACCACGTGGCAGGCAGCCCTGCCTGAGGAGAGGTCCCTGCAGCTGGGCCCTGAGCCCACCCCTGCCCCAGCCCCTCCTCCCAGCCCTCAGACCCTGGCATCTCCTATCATTTCCCATTAGGTCTCCCTCCATCTTGATGGAGCTCTAATTCCTTCACGCATTTTTCTTTTTTCAAACTGTTTTGAGAATTCACCTTCATATCACGGGCCCATACTTCTCATCCGTGTACCTATTGGAGTGCATTTATTTACCATATGAGGTTCCTCTGTCCTGAGCTGAGATCTCCTCAAGATCATTGACCCTGAGACAAGGTCATCCTGAAACAAGGTTAGAGAACCTGCAGGGGTGGGTCTGAGACACCTGGGGAGGAAGGACAAACTTCGGCCCCATGGGGCCGCAGGATACAAGACACAGGCATGGAGGGAATGAGGAGGGATGGGGTGGCTGGTCCAGAGCTGGGAGGAAGAGGAGGAGGAGGAAGATGTGGGGGGTCAGAGCTGGGGCTCAGCCCCATCAGATAACTCCCTGCAGCGTGGTCATAACCATGGGCAGCCAGCAGGGGGCAGAGAGAGGCTGCGTGTGGGAGGCTCTGGTCTGGATTCCTGACCTATGGGAAGCCCCCAGCTCCTGCCCCCTGAGCCCCTAAGCGAGAGTGTGGGGTGTAGTGTCCCCAACCTGTTCTCCTCCTTAAGCCCTTTACCTGCAGGCCAATAAAGTTCCCTGGAATCCTCCTCAGAGCCCTGCAGAGGCAGGGGACAGGGGACAGGGGACCATCCTGCTGAGGGACAGGTGGGGGAGGGGATGCACACCCCCAGCTCCCCTGTGGTGCCAGGAGGAGCCGGGAGGGAATCGCTCAGTGCCCCCCACCCCGCGGGCGCCTGTCCTCACCTTTCACCCAGAACCAGAGAGCGGTGGTCATGGTTATTAGCCAAGGACTCGGACTCCCACAGTGGACACAGGCACAGCCCAAGACGGCCCCGTGTCCTGGGCTCTGTAATGGTCCGTGTCCTACATAACGACAATGTGTCAAAGGGTTTTCACCATCTCAGATGAGCCCTGAAGTTCAGGGAAGAAGAGAATCAAGTGTCCCGGGCCAGACCAGAGGCCTGGGCTGTGGCTGTGGGTCAAGGACCTGCTTGTAGATTCCAGGTGCAGGTGCTTCAGAACAAAGAAGTGGGGTCGGGGATGGGACGAGGTGGCAGCTGGGGGTCCCACCATCCACCCAGCACACAGCAGGGCTTTCCCTGGTGGGCATGTCCTTTTCCCAAGATACAGACCTTGGTCATGGGCGTCCAGCAGAGGGCGCGGCAGAGTGTTCCCTGCACGAAGGGACCCAGAGACCCAGTCCCATCTCCGCAGAGACTCTGAAGTTCAGGAGCTCATCACCTGGGGCACGTCAGCTGGTCCTTCTCTCCCTGCCAGCCAGCTAAACACAGGGCATGCTCCTGTATACACGTGTCATCTCATGTGTCAAACAGCTCTGACCCGCTGAGATCTACTCTCCACCAGGATGCAGAAAGTCTAGTGCCCAGGGCCAGGGCAGAGGAGGGGGCGGAGAACCCCGCCCTGGGGCCTGGTGGGCACCCTGTGCAGCCCCCAGGGGGCAGCGAGGGCCAGGATGGGGAGAAGGCAGCTGTGGCTTCTCCTGTCCTGCAGGACGTGTCAAGAGTGGCTTCCAGCGGAGCCCCTCTGATGTCCCAAAGCATTTGTGCCCCAACAAGTCATCTTCAAAGTGCTAAGAAATGGTCCAGGGCCCAGGCTCGGGCCTCCGTCTCAAGAGCACCGCAGAGACAGAGGCTGGAGGGGAATGAGAGGAGCCTCCCAGCGGAGGGGGATGAGAAGGAGCTGTGGGTGGGGGAGGGATGGATTGGGAGTTTGGGACGAACAGGTGCAAAGTACTATATAGAGGGCGGATGGACAACACGGTCCTACGGGGCAGCACAGGGAACTGTATTCCATGTCCTGTGATGAACCACAATGGAAAAGAACATGAAAAAGGATGGTTATGTATGTACAGTTGAGTCACGTTGCTGTACAGCAGACATTAACACAACATTGAAAGCTAACTATACTCAATGAAATTTTTGACTTCTGTTCTCTTTTTGTTCTTTTTCTCTTCTGCTTTATGTTCTGGCACTGCCCCACAGCATGCAGGATCCTAGTTCCCCGACCAGATACGGACCCTGAGCCCCTGCAGTGCAAGTGCCGACTCTTCACCAATGGACACCAGGGAAGTCACTGCAAGAAAATTGTTTTACAAACAAAGGAGTTGAGGGGATACCGGTGCCCAGCTCTGCCTTTGACTCCAGGAAAGTGGGCAATTGGATCTTTCAGCCTCCTGGGCCCGGGTCCTCTCCTTTGCCCCAACAGCACACAGCAAACATTCTGGATTCCTCCCCCAGGAACCACGATGAGGCCCACACCAGGACACACAGGAGTTCCCGGGGCTGCATTCCTCTCCCACATCCTGTCATGGGCTTGCTCTGTCCTCACACAACATGTGAAGGAGGAAATTGTCCAGGAAGCTCTACTGTCACGGCTGCAGAAGTATCCAGAACAACCCAGGTCCTAGGGGGTGAGCCGAGGGGGTGAGGAGGGGCAGGTGCAGGAAGCTGATTTGCATGCAGGCCCCGCCCTCCTGTGGGGGGAGGGGATAAGAGCGGTGTGGGGAGCAGGCCCAGGGCTGGGGGCTCAGAAGGCAGCGTCTGGGGCGTCTCCACCATGGCCTGGGCTCTGCTCCTTGTCACCCTCCTCACTCAGGGCACAGGTGAGGCTTCCAGGGAAGGGACCCTGGGGACATCTGCCTGATCCTTTGTGTTTTTGTCCTCAGGGTGCCCTGGACCCCAGCCCAGAACTGACCAGCATGTGTTTGTCCCTTTTGCAGAGTCCTGGGCCCAGTCTACTCTGACTCAGCCTGCCTCCGTGTCCGGGAATCCAGGAGCGACGGTCACCATCTCCTGTGCTGGCACCAGCAATGACATCGGGCGTAATAACTATGTCAGCTGGTTCCAACGGCACCCGGGCTCGGCCCCCAAAACTCTTATTTATGACGTCAATAAGCGGCCCTCAGGGATCCCGGATCGCTTCTCTGGCTCCAAGTCTGGGAACACGGCCACCCTGACCATCTCTGGGCTCCAGGCTGCGGACGAGGCTGTTTATTACTGTAGCTCAGCTACCAGTAGTGGTTACACCCACAGTGGTCCAAGTTCATGGGGAAGTGAGACCAAAACCTGCCCTGAGCTCCCAGGCTCCCCGTGGCTGTGACTCTGCTGGTGGCTGGTCTGCATCTTAGTTGAAGCATCAGCAGCTGAGAGGAGATGTGAGGACCCTGCAGAGGGATGAGGGCCTAGAAGAAGGTGTGGAGTCCATGGTTTTTGTCCCTTGTCTTTGACCTGCATCTGAGTGGGCTGTGTGGCCCGAGGAAAAGGTCATGGCTCCCGAGGACGCTGCCACGTGAGGCTGTGCTGATTCCCTCAGGAGCCCCCACCCATCACCCCTCTTTGCTTCTAGACCAATAGTTAGACTTGGGTCCCAGAAGCTTCCTAGGACGAGGTGTGGAGTGTGAGCCACAGAGGGTCACTGCACTCCAGGAACCACTGGGTTCTCCTAATTCACACAGACAGAAATCCCAGAACACGTGCGGGAAGGGATCCGGAGGGTGGGGGTCGTGGTGGGAGGAACCCACGGCTGGAACAGCGGGATTCCCTGACCTGAGCTCACTCTGCGGAGACTCTGGGTTTCACATTCCCTGCAGCTCGGGGAGGAAGAAGGAACCCCAGCAGTTTGGCTGGTTGGTTGGTTGGCAGAAGCACAGTCCAAAGATGGGCCCTAGTGAGTGAACTAGAGAGGCCGCACCTGCCTAGAGACAAAGGGAATCAAGAGGCAGGAAACTGGAGCTTGCTTGAATGTCTCTGTGCTCAGTCTTCTCTAGGCCAGACCTTGTAGTGGGAACTGCAGCTGGAAATCCTAAATGCAATGGGAGGACTTGGATTCCGGGTGCCCACGGCCAAGCTGTGACCCTCCCCTGCCAAGGGCAAGGTTACCTTCGTGGCCAGCAAAGTCACAGCAGCAATCAGAAGACTGTGACGTGTGCAGCTCTATGTCATTGCCTTGTGAATCATGGTGTTTCGAGACGTGAAAAAGGTAGAAGAAGCCTGTGAAATTCACACTGGGTCAAAAAACCTCTGGTTCTAGTTAGAGAAGTCTAAGTCCATGATACTATTCCCCCCAAATCCCCATCTTTGACCCACTGAGAAGACTCTCCGAACTCAGTAGGGAGTCCAGAGACTGTGATTTCACTAGTGAAAGGAGACCAAGGAAAATCAGCAAAGGGCAGTGGTGGATGAGGAGAAGCTCGAGGAAACCAGAATCTTCCCGAGGGACAGGCTTCATCCCCAGCGTGACATGGTGACATCGGGGGGGGGGGGGGGACTCGTTCCCCACGGGGGCTCATCAGGCGCTCAGGTTTCTTCCCAGAGGCTGGCCCTCTAGCCATCCCCTGTCTGCCATCTACCGAAATTCCAGAGTTGCGGGGCGGGGGGCGGGGTGGGTCAGGGGTTCAGCAAACCCATAAGTTTTCAGAAAAGTGTAGGCTCAGGGCGTCACATTTTTTTTTTTTCAATTTTATATTGGAGTGTAGCCTATTAACAGGTGTGATAGTTTGAGGGGAACAGGAAAGTGACTCGGCCGTACATATACATGCACCCATCCGCGCCAGACACCCCTCTGCTGGGTCATTCTTATTGGACATTAGCCTGGACCTGCCTGAAACCTAATTCCCAACACAAACCAGGGGCCAGTGTTGCAAGCAGATCTTTCTCAGGACGTTCGTCTCAGGCTGTGGGGGAGTTCCTCTCTGCACAATCCTCTGTGTATTCCTGTATCCGAGCTCAGGCCCTGAATCTGAGGGAAACACCGGACCTCGCCATCAGGTCCAGGTTACACTCTATCCTGGGCTGTTTTTCTGTCCCTGTGAAGAAACGCAGACACAGACAAGACACAGACACACACATCCAGCACCATCACTTCTGGGTCCCCCATCACTGTACCCAGCAAGGAAGCAGAAATCTGCCCTGTGGGGACCAGGAGCTCCTTCTGCATCACCCCAGGGCCCTGTGCCCAGAAGCAGGAGCGTAAACCCTGGGATGCAAAAGACAATTAAACCTATTGTCCACTGTCCTCGTAATCAGGCCTAGACATTTCAGATGCTGAGAAAGTGATACACTTGGGAAACACCCATCAGCCCTGATTCTGTCTGGAAAACACACTGGGTCCAGGGACTCTGTGGACAGAGGAGCCTGACCTCAGGGAGGCGCCAGCTCTGGGGTGAGGACCTCCCGCTGAGCACAGGAAACAGAGCAGACCCCTCACGTGCACCACGTGGCAGGCAGCCCTGCCTGAGGAGAGGTCCCTGCAGCTGGGCCCTGAGCCCACCCCTGCCCCAGCCCCTCCTCCCAGCCCTCAGACCCTGGCATCTCCTATCATTTCCCATTAGGTCTCCCTCCATCTTGATGGAGCTCTAATTCCTTCACGCATTTTTCTTTTTTCAAACTGTTTTGAGAATTCACCTTCATATCATGGGCCCATACTTCTCATCCGTGTACCTATTGGAGTGTATTTATTTACCATGTGAGGTTCCTCTGTCCTGAGCTGAGATCTCCTCAAGATCATTGACCCTGAGACAAGGTCATCCTGAAATAAGAGTAGAGAACCTGCAGGGGTGGGTCTGAGACACCTGGGGAGGAAGGACAAACTTCGGCCCCATGGGGCCGCAGGATACAAGACACAGGCATGGAGGGAATGAGGAGGGACGGGGTGGCTGGTCCAGAGCTGGGAGGAAGAGGAGGAGGAGGAAGACGTGGGGGGTCAGAGCTGGGGCTCAGCCCCATCAGATAACTCCCTGCAGCGTGGTCATAACCATGGGAGGCCACCAGGGGGCAGCGAGGGCCTGGGTGTGGGGAGGCTCTGGTCTGGATTCCTGACCTATGGGAAGCCCCCAGCTCCTGCCTCCTGAGCCCCTAAGCGAGAGTGTGGGGTGCAGTGTCGCCAACCTGTTCTCCTTAAGCCCTTTACCTGGAGGCCAATAAAGTTCCCTGGACTCCTCCTCAGAGCCCTGCAGAGGCAGGGGACAGGGGACAGGGGACCATCCTGCTGAGGGACAGGTGGGGGCGGGGATGCACACCCCCAGCTCCCCTGTGGTGCTGAGAGGAGCCGAGAGGGAATCGCTCAGTGCCCCCCACCCCGCGGGCCCCTGTCCTCACCTTCCACCCACAGAACCTGAGAGTGGTCGTCATGGTTATTAGCCAAGGACATGGACTCCCACAGTGGACACAGGCACAGCCCAGGACAGCCCCATGTCCTGGGCCCTGTAATGGTCAGTGTCCAGCATAAGCACAGCAAGTCCCAGAGTTTTCGTCCTCTCAGATGAGCCCTGCTCTCCAGGATGCAGAGACTCTCGTGTCCAGGGCAAGGTCAGAGGACTGGGATGCGGGCTGGGGGTCAAGGACTTGCTCTTGGATTCGATGTGCAGATGCTTCAGAACATACAGGTGGGGTCAGGGATAGGCCCAGGCTACAACTGGGGGTCCCACCAGCCACCCAGCACACAGCAGGGGTTTCCCCTGCTGGGCATGTCCTTTTCCAATGATACCGACCTTGGAGATGGCCGTCCTGCAGAGGGCACTGCAGGGGCGCAGGCTCCATATCTGGTGCCCCGTGCACAGAGGATCCCAGAGACCCAGTCCCATCCCAGCAGAGACACTGAAGGTCCAGGAGCTCACCACCTGAGGGACGTCAGCTGGTCCTTCTCTCCCTGCCAACCAGCTAAACACAGGGCATGCTCCTGTATACACCTGTCATCTGATGTGTCCGACAGGTCTGACCCCCTGAGATCTACTCGCCCACCAGGATGCAGAAAGTCAAGTGTCCAGGGCCAGGGCAGAGGAGGGGGAGGAGATTCCCTCCCTGGGGCCTGGTGGGCACCCTCAGCAGCCACCAGGGGGCAGCGAGGGCCGGGATGGGGGGAAGGCACCTGTGGCTTCTCCTGTCCTGCAGGACGTGTCAAGAGCGGCTTCCAGCGGAGCCCCTCTGAAGTCCCAAAGCGTTTGTGCCCCAACAAGTCATCCTCAAAGTGCTAAGAAACGGCCCAGGGCCCAGGCTCGGGCCTCCATCTCAAGAGCACCGCAGAGAGAGAGGCTGGAGGGGAAAGTGAGGAGCCTCCAGCGGAGGGGGATGAAAAGGAGCTGGGGGTGGGGGGTGGGATGGATTGGGAGTTTGGGACGAACAGATGCAAACGCCTATATACAGGGCGGATAGACAACAATGTGCTACGGGGCAGCACAGGGAACTGTATTCCATGTCCTGTGATGAACCACAATGGAAAAGAACATGAAAAAGAATGGATATGTACATATAGTTGAGTCACGTTGTTGTACAGCAGACATTAACAAAACATTGTAAAGCAATTACACTCAATAAAATTTTTTGGTTTTCCCTTTTTTCTCTTTTTCTTTTTTGCTTTATTTTCTGGCACTGCCCCACAGCATGCAGGATCCTAGTTCCCTGACCAGGGATGGACCTTGAAGCCCTGCAGTGCAAGTGCCGACTCTTCACCAGTGGACACCAGGGAAGTCAATTCATTAAAATCTTTTACAAAAGAATGAGTTCAGGGGATACTGGTCCCCAGCTCTGCCTTTGACTCCAGCAAAGTGGGCAATTGGTTCTTTCAGCCTCCAGGGCCAGGGTCCTCTACTTTGCCCCAGCAGCACACAGGGGACATTCTGGATTCCTCCCCAGGAACCATGATGACACCCACACCAGGACACACAGGAGATCCCAGGGCTGCATTCCTCTCCCACATCCTGTCATGGACTCGGTCTGTCCTCACACAACATATGAAGGAGGAAATTGTCCAGGAAGCTCTGCTGTCAGGACTTCAGAAGTATCTAGACCAAAGCAGGCCATAAGGGGTGAACAGAGGGGGTGAGGAGGGGCAGGTGCAGGAAGCTGATTTGCATGCAGGCCCCGCCCTCCTGTGGGGGGAGGGGATAAGAGAGGTCTGGGGAGCAGGCCCAGGGCTGGGGGCTCAGAAGGCAGTGTCTGGGGCATCTCCACCATGGCCTGGGCTCTGCTCCTTGTCACCCTCCTCACTCAGGACACAGGTGAGGCCTCCAGGGACAGGACCCGGGGGACATCTGTCTGATCTTTGTTCCTGTGTCCTCAGGGTAACCTGGGTCCCAGCCCAGAACTGACCAGCATGTGTTTGTCCTCTTTGCAGGGTCCTGGGCCCAGTCTACCCTGACTCAGCCTGCCTCCGTGTCCGGAAATCCAGGAGCGACGGTCACCATCTCCTGTGCTGGCACCAGCAGTGACATTGGAAGTTATAACTATGTCAGCTGGTACCAACAGCACCCGGGCTCGGCCCCCAAACTCGATTTATCAGGACAGTAAACGGCCCTCAGGGATCCCTGATGGCTTCTCTGGCTCCAAGTCTGGGAACACGGCCACCCTGACCATCTCTGGGCTCCAGGCTGAGGACGAGGCTGTTTATTCCTGTGGCACAGCTAGTGGTAGTAATAGTAGTGGTTATGCCCACAATGGTCCAAGTTCATGGGGAAGTGAGACCAAAACCTGCCCTGAGCTCTCAGGCTCCCTGTGGCTGTGACTCCGCTGGTTGCTGGCCTGCATCTTGATTGAAGCATCGGCAGCTGAGAGGAGATGTGAGGACCCTGCAGAGGGATGAGGACAAAGGACGATGAACCTGTCGTTTTCATGTATGTTGTCCCTCCTGTTTGACCTGCATCTGACTGAGCTGAGCCAGGAAGGGATCAGGACAGACTTGGGCATCAGAGTTGTCCATCTTCTGGCATCGGTGAAACCTGTCCAGGCACAGCCGTGCAGGACAATGGTCTCCCCGATACATCAGGGTCTTTGCAAAGTGGCACCAGAATGGAGGGTGGGTGGAGGGCGGGTCCTCCATTCCTCAGTCAGGTCAAAGTCACATGTTTCCATGAGGAGCCATGGAAGATTCTAGGTGGTATCCCAGCAGGTCTAACCCATGGGGGAATTAATTGAGAAACAGGCACTAGTGTCCTGAGTTCAATGGTAATTATTTCCTGAAACTGAAAGACAGTTTTCAAATGCAAACATCAATAAATTTAAATTATGTGAATCCAAGCTGTAGATGAAAACCAAAGTGCATTGGTTGGGTTGCTAGGGCACAGCATCCCCACAGGAACAAGTGGAGAGGAAGCTTTGCTAGCTGTGTGCCCAGGCGTGCAGGACTGCAGAGCAGCTTTCTTTTGTGGTTCTGGCTCCTGGCTCTCATGACGTTGGAATGATGGGTGCGCCTGTTCTCATTCAGGTCCTCTCCCTTCAGGAGACCCTGAGGTATGGCTCCTTCCATGCCGGCCCTGTGCCCACTGTTCTTGTCCAAATCATCTTCCTGTTCAATCTGGTTTGTTAAATCCAGCCAACTAGACTCCATATTTTCCAAGCCTGTGGTTGTCTCAATCGGAATCATCATTTGTCTGTATCACAGCTTTTTACAAATGACCTGAACCATTGACTTTCTATCCATATGGTCAAAGTTCAGGTAGCATGGAGAAAATATTTTCCAGACTCATTTCCAAGTTCTTCTTTCATTGGGATTACAGATGCCCCTACGTGTGCAGAACAGGAATCAGAGTGTTTTCACTCTCCTGAAATAGCCTCTTACAATTTCTGCCCTCCCCCGTTATGATGGAAACAGCAGTGCCTCCTTTCCATCTGTCCTCTTATCCTGTTAACCCTCTCTGTTTTCTATGCAATAGACAGCTGCGTCTATAACCCATCCTACATTTTGTAAGAAAGGCTTTTTTCTTTTCCATGAGGATGACCTGAATAGGGCTCTCAAACGGTTCAGAGGTCACATCCTACCTGTTACATGGAGCTGTGGTGTCAAATGTTCCCCTGAATCCAGCAACCCTGAGCGATCAGTGTGGACACTGCAATGTGGCTACTTGTAGGCAGCTGTGAGTCTGTGTGTATGAGAGTCTGAGCAGAGTCACCTGGGTCCCCACACGGACCCCTCCCCACGCCCATCCTCACGCCAGGCTCCACATGCTCAGTCAGGAAGCAGGTCATGGATGAATTTTCAAGAGCACGGTGGTGATACACACTGCAGCAAGAGGCTCTTTGGTTCCCTTCTGTTTGATGAGAAGACTGGGAAAATTTGACCCAATATCTGGGTGTATTTGGAAAGATAGGTTTCAACAACCAACAAGCTGTTGCATATGATAGATGACATTTTGATTCCCTGCCTCTCAGTGAAATGATATCTCAGAACACAAAGCAACAAAGTCAAGTCAACAGCTTCTCTTGCCCTTTATTCTCTGATCCAATGTGAAGCCCAAACTGTATTCTAGACAGGAGGCTGGGATGCAGCTCTGGACTGAGAGGGGATCTGGCCTTTCACCTGGGCACCTGGAACTTAGTGGGGGCTGGGGTGGGCTGGAGGTCAAGAATCAGCTAGTGGATTTGATATGCAGACACAGTATATGAACCACATGTGCAATTTAAAATTGTCCAATAGACAAGTGTTAAAAATTAGGAGAAACACATGCAATGAGTTTCCATAGTATTTTCAGTTAACTCAGTTAAGAATATCATTGCAATATGAATTAAATATAAAAATATTCATACATTCTACACTACATGATCCTACCTCTTGAAGCCCACTGGGTAGTTTAGACCTACAGCACATCTCTACTGGGACCACCCACACCACATGATCAGCAGGCACATTGCTTTGTGGCCCCCATATTATGCAGCAGGTGAGATGGAGGAGGTTTCCTTGGGGTAACTGTGCCTGGAGTATACACTCGCCACCACCAGGAGGCGATGGAGGGTCCCAACCCCAGAGTCTTTGCTGGAGAGGAACTGCTGATGCACTTTCCACCCAGACCAGGGATATGAGACCGCCCAGAATGAGGCGATCTTATACATGTATCCACATGACTTACTTCCCAGAGACAAGATGGTAAATACTATGACAGTTTTACAGAAGAATCTTCAGCCATCAAGGACCTTTTTATTACAGTCTGTGAAATGAATGACAACAACCTGTGAATTTGTTAATAAATATTGCTACCTCACCTCGTTCGTTCCGGATCATTACCATAAACCCATTGCCCAGTCATAAACTTGTATTTCATGCATAGTTCTAGATGGAAAGGTGGACCATAAGGAATATTTTATTGACATAGGATATGGAGCATGTGAATACAGAAGAGAGGGCTGTGACAGGAGGGGCTCAGGAGGCCTGGGGTGGGAGAGGGAGGATCTATTGGGCTAGTGAGGGGGCAGGACGGGAAAGGGGCTGAAAGATAAGGCTCTGAGGTCAGTTGCCTGGGTGGAATCTTGGCCCACTCACCTCTGCCTTGGGGACTCTGGGAAAATCACTTGCCCTCACAATGATGCCTCCTCCTTATTAGACGGGGGAGAGGTTGTGCCTTCAGCAGAGGGCGCTGTGGGGTTATGACGATGCCAGGTGAGGTGGTGCAGGAAACTCACCTAGATTCTGGCATCTACTGGGGGCTCAAAAGTCATCATTCTGTAGAAGTAGCTACACATGTACGAACAAGTCCATCCTGGGGCACCAGGGGGCACTGTGGGTCCTGGATGGGGACCCTCCTAGGTCCAAGTCCCCTGGGCAGGGCTCAAGTGCAAAGGGCATGACCATCGCTTCGTTGAAGACACTTCCCTTGGGGAGAGGAACTCTCCCTCTGAAACCCACACGTGGCCCTTCTTCGGACTCCAGGGAATCACCAAGTGTGAGGCCCCTGGGCTGAAGGCTCACACAGGAGCTGAGACACAGGATGGGGAAGGGGAGTAGATTTGCATTCACTGCTCCTCCCTCCTCAAGCTGCAAGGGGAGAGGATAAGACAGGGTCTGGAGAGGCTAGTCCAGCTGGGGCAGAGCTCCCGGAAGCCCATCCCTCCCTGGCAACAGGGGTGGGGGAGGGGGATGCTGAGCGGGAGAATACGGTCCCCCCACCCCAGAGTCACAGTCTGGGGGTGATGCACTCAAATGCATTTGGGAGGGAGGTCTGTGGACATGAGGTTCCCCCATAGTTTGTCTGACATCTGATAAATAAGCATCTTTCACTCCCACCCGGTGCCACTGGGTAGCATGGGGGCAGTAACCCTGATCCTGCCTGGGACCAGGTGGGATTTCTGGGCTGGATCCTGAAGGTCCACCGGGCCCCCAGTGCCTGAGGGCTGAGAGGGAGAGTCCAGGGGCTGCCCGTGGCCTGGAGGACACCACACGGCAGGAGGGCAGGAGGTACATGGTCTCTCGATGAGGGAGGCAGAGGAGGGCCGGGGACAGGACGAGGCAGGATATCAGGGCTCTTCCCTGCAGGGACCTCTGTCCCAAAGTGTCTGGATTCACAGGGACACAGGGCTGTCCCCATCCCCTACTCCAGAAAAGGGTTGTTCTCTCCAAGGGTTTGCAGTCACTTTGTCCCAAACAAGGCCTCCTGCAGGTCCCTTAGTGGGGAGGGTCCTGCCCCCCTAACACTGTAGCCAAGGGAGCCAGGCGGACAGCAGGAAGTAAACCCACCACCCCCATGTGGGTTTCACCACATCCACGCCACCCAGAGCTTATGCTGCTCAGAACTGGAGTCAGCAGGAGCCTGTGATGGACACACGGAGGGACAGGGACACACAGCAGGCAGTGAGGACAGGGATGGACAAAGGAGGCCAATGAGACAATTCCCTACTGTGCTCAGATGGGACCCACCAGGGAGGGGGCTGCTCCTACAGACTCTGGGTCAGAGAGAGATGGACGCCCACTGGAGGTCATCTCTTTGGTCCAGGTTAGAACAGGGTGAGAGTCTGGGTGAGACCGCTGCCATCCTCTCTGTCAAAGTGACTGATGAACAGGGTGCAGGAGGCTGTCCACTCCCAGGTTGCTCCCCATGGAGGAGATAGGATGAGTGACCTTCTAAGAGAGAGCAGAAACACACCCCCAAGCCTGAGTGAGCCTCCAAGTCAAAGCTCTGTAAGGACAGAGCCAGAAGGTGCCTTCAGCGAGCCAGGGAGAGAGCTCCCACCAAAAGCAATATTGCAGCACCTTGACCATGGCCTTCTGGCAACCAGAAACGTGGAAATAAATTGTGATGTTTAACCAACATGCAGGTGGTATTGTGTCATGGTGCCTGAGCGGACTAAGACAGCAGCTGGGAACACGTGTGTGTAGGTGTTCATGGGATTGTAGGTCTTCATTTTTCTGAAATAAATTCCCCAAGGCTCCTATTCCTGGATTGTACAGTAATCGCATGGTTAGTTTTATAGTAGCTGCAGAGCTGCTTCCCAGGGTGGCTGCACCACTTTATATTCCCACCAGCAGCACAGGAGGGACCTGTCTCTCTGCTGCCCAGCCACTGTGGGTGTTGCCACTGTTTTCTCCTTTAGCCCATCTGCTGGCTTCTGACAGGTGTGTCGTGGCATCTGCTCAGGGTGAAATTGACATTCTCCTAATGACTGGTGGTGACCATTTCCCATGTGCTCATCTGACATCTGTTCGTTCCTGAAATCACCTCTCTTCGTGTCATTTCCCACACTCCAATGGGATTTTAGTTGCTTTGTTTATTGATTAGTTGTGACCGTTTATTAATGTTTTCACAAGTCTTTTGATGAATATGTGAGTGGAAAGTATTTTCTTCCACGTCACTGGATCTCTCAACTGCACAAAAAGGACTTTTATAGAATAAATGCTTTTCATTTTAAAATGTTTGAATTTACCTTCTTCCTTTACAAATCACAAAGAGAGTCCAACTCGAGGATGGAAGATGCCTTAGAGGACTGGGGTGGGGAGGGTGGGGGGGAATCGAGGGGGGAGTCAAGGAAGGGATGGAATACGGGGATATGTGTATAAAAACCTTCTGTTTGATGAGAAGACTGGGAAAATTTCACCCAATATTTGGGTGTATTTGAGAGATAGGTTTCAACAACCAAAAAGCTGTTGCATATGATAGATGACATTTTGATTCTCTGCCTCTCAGTGAAATGAAAAGCTCAGAACACAAACCAACAGACTCAAGTCAACAGCTTCTCATGCTCTTTTGTCCCTGATCCAATGTGAAGCCCAAACACGCTTCTAGACAGCAGGTCGGGCCGCAGCTCTGGACTGAGAGGGGATCTGGCTCTTCACCTGGGCACTTGGAACTCAGTGGGATCTGGGGAGGGGGCTGGAGGTCAAGAATCAGCTAGAGGATTCGATATGCAGATGCTTCAGAACAAAGAGGTGGGGGCGGGGATAGGAGAAACCTGCAGCTGGGGGTCCCACCATCCACCCAGCACACCGCAGGGGTTTCCCCTGGTGGGCATGTCCTTTTCCCAAAGATACAGACCTTGGAGATGGGCGTCCAGCAGAGGACACAGCAGAGTGCCCTGTGCACAGAGGGTCCCAGAGACCCAGTCCCATCCCAGCAGAGACTCTGAAGGTCCAGGAGCTCATTACCTGAGGGACGTCAGCTGGTCCTTCTCTCCCTGCCAACCAGCTAAACACTGGGCCTGTTCCTGTATGTACGTGCCATTTGATGTGTCAGACAGCTCTGACCCCCTGAGATCTACTCTCCCTCCAGGATGCAGAAAGTCTCCTGTCCAGGGCCAGGGCAGAGGAGGGGGAGGAGATTCCCACCCTGGGGCCTGGTGGGCACCCTGTGCAGCCCCCAGGGGGCAGCGAGGGCCGGGATGGGGGGAAGGCACCTGTGGCTTCTCCTGTCCTGCAGGACGTGTCAAGAGCGGCTTCCAGGGGAGCCCCTCTGACGTCCCAAAGCATTTGTGCCCCAACAAGTCATCCTCAAAGCGCTAAGAAAAGGCCAAGGGGCCAGGCTCGGGCCTCCGTCTCAAGAGCACCACAGAGACAGAGGCTGGAGGGGAATGAGAGGAGCCTCCCAGCGGAGGGGGATGAGAAGGAGCTGTGGGTGGGGGAGGGATGGATTGGGAGTTTGGGACGAACAGGTGCAAAGTACTATATAGAGGGCGGATGGACAACACGGTCCTACCGGGCAGCACAGGGAACTGTATTCCATGTCCTGGGATGAACCACAATGGAAAAGAACATGAAAAAGGATGGTTATGTATGTACAGTTGAGTCACTTTGCTGTACAGCGACATTAATGCAACATTGTAAATCAATTATACTCAATAAAATTTTTTTATTTGTTTTCTCTTTTTGTTCTTTCTCTTCTGGCCCCGCCCTGCAGGATGCAGGATCCTAGTTCCCCGATCAGGGATGGACCCTGAGCCCCTGCAGTGCAAGTGCCGACTCTTCACCACTGGACATCAGGGAAGTCACTGCAAGAAAATTGTTTTACAAATGAAGGAGTTGAGGGGATACCGGTCCCCAGCTCTGCCTTTGACTCCAGCAAAGTGGGCAATTGGATCTTTCAGCCTCCTGGGCCCAGGTCCTCTCCTTTGCCCCAACAGCACACAGCAAACATTTTGGATTTCTCCCCCAGGAACCACGATCACGCCCACACCAGGACACACAGGAGATCCCAGGGCTGCATTCCTCTCCCACATCCTGTCATGGACTCGGTCTGTCCTCACACAACATGTGAAGGAGGTAATTTCCCGGAAGCTCTGCTGTCAGGGCTGCAGAAGTATCTAAAACCAACCAGGTCCTAGGGGGTGAGCAGAGGGGGTGAGGAGGGGCAGGTGCAGGAAGCCGATTTGCATGCAGGCCCCGCCCTCCTGTGGGGGGAGGGGATAAGAGAGGTGTGGGGAGCAGGCCCAGGGCTGGGGGCTCAGAAGGCAGCGTCTGGGGCGTCTCCACCATGGCCTGGGCTCTGCTCCTTGTCACCCTCCTCGCTCAGGGCACAGGTGAGGCCTCCAGGGAAGGACCCCAGGGACATCAGTCTGATCTTTTGTGTCTTTGTCCTCAGGGTGCCGTGGTCCCCAGCCCACAACTGACCAGCGTGTGTTTGTCCTCTTTGCAGGGTCCTGGGCCCAGTCTGCCCTGACTCAGCCTGCCTCCGTGTCCGGGAATCTGGGACAGACGGTCACCATCTCCTGCGCTGGCACCAGCAATGACATCGGGAGATATAATCGTGTAGGCTGGTACCAACAGCACCCGGGCTTGGCCCCCAAAACCCTGATTTATCAGGTCGATACACGGCCCTCAGCGATCCCCGATCGCTTCTCTGGCTCCAAGTCCGGGAACACAGCCACCCTGACCATCTCTGGGCTGCAGGCTGCGGACGAGGCTGTTTATTTCTGTAGCTCAGATGCAAGTGGTTACACTGGGCACAGTGGTCCAAGTTCATGGGGAAGTGAGACCAAAACCTGCCCTGAGATCTCAGCTCCCCGTTCCTATGGCTCTGCTCGTTGCTGGTCTGTGGTTGAAACCTCGCAGCTGAGAGGAGAGCTCAGGACACGGCAGAGCACTGAGAACAAGGAGGAAGATGTGGTTTTCGTAGTTTTTGTCCCTTGTTTGACCTGCATTTGGCTGGGCTGAGCCAGGGAGGGTTGGGCACAGACTCTGGTCTCAGAGTTGTCCCTCTCCTGGCATCGGTGAACGCTGTCTGGGAACAGCCCTGGAGGACAACAATCTCCCAGATACAATGGGCTCTTTGCAAAGTGGCTCCGGTATGCAGGGTGAGCTGGAAGGCATCTCCCCCGCCTCTCAGTCAGGTCAAGGTCACAGGTTTCCATGAGGAGCCAGTGCAGTGTCCAGGTGGAATCCCAGCATATCTAACACCTGTGAGAATTAATTTAAAAACAGGAGAGAGTGTCCTGGATTCAATATTTAATTTTTCTTGAAACTGAAAGACGGTTTTCAAATGCAAGCATTACTACCATTTGAATTATGTGAATTCAATAATTGAGAAGAAAAGCAAAGTGCCTTGGTTGGGTTGTTCAGGACACAGCATCCCCACAGGAACAAGTGGAGAGGAACTTTGATAGCTGTGTGCTCAGGCGTCCGGGACTGAAGAGCACCTCCTTTTTTTGTGGTTCTGGCTTGTTGTTCTCCTGACGTTGGAGTCACCTGTCAGTGGACTGTTTTCCTTCAGGTCCTCTAACTACGGGAGAGCTGTCCTATATGGCTCACTGCATGCTGGCCCTGTGCCCACTTTTCTTGTCCAAATCATCTTCCTGATAAACCTGAGGTGTTAAATCCAGCCAATTAGGGGCCACATTTTCCAAGTCTGTGCGCGTCTGAATCTGAAGAATCATCTGAGTTTCTCACAGCACTTTACAATTGCCCGGAATCACTGTTCTTTCTATCTATACAGTCAAAGCTCAGGTAGACTGTAGAAAATATCCACCAACTTTATTTCTAAGTTCTCCTTTCATTGGAATTAGAGCTGCTCCTACGTGTGCAGTGCGGGAATGAGAGTGTTCTCACTCTCCTGAAGCAGCCTCTGCCACAGTCTCTACCTTCCCGCAGTCGTATGGAAACAGCCGTTTTCCTTCCCTTCTGTCCTCTTATTCTGTCATCTCTGTCTTCTGTCTACAGAACATATAGCTGCATTTATAATCAGTCTCATATTTTCCTCTTGTTTTCAAGTTATAAGCAATTTATATACATTTATACATACATATATTTGTGTGTATATTCAAAAATGTGCTCAGCTGCGAAAAAAGAAACTACGGAGTAGGAAGTAGGACATCACAAAATAAGTGTGAAATCAGGGTGCTAATAGGCTTTTTTTCACATGGAATTTAACATGGATAAAATGGATAACAGCTCGGTCAGTCTTGCTTTTTTCTAAGAAAGTCTCCTTTCTTTTTAATGAGAATGAGCTGACTGAGCCTGTTACACGTTCAGAAGTCACATCCTACCAATTAGACTGAGCTGTGATAGCAGATGTTCCCCAGAATCCAGGAGCCCCGAGCGCGCCATGGAAACAGTCTTGTGTGGCTGCTTGTGGGCCGATGTGCGTGTTTATGCAGGAGAATCTGAGCGAAGGTCACCTTGGGTCCCCACCTTGGGTCTCCCTGCTCCCGTCCGCACACCAGGCCCCGAATGCTCCGTCACGAGGCCGGACGTGGATGAGTGTTCAAGAGCGCGACGGTGATACACACTGAATCGAGAGGATGTTTGAGTCCCTTCTGCGTGATGAGAAAACTTCTGGACAAGTTTTGACCCAGTATTTGAGGTGTATTTGGAAACAGAGGTTTGAACAAAGCAAAGCTGTTTTCTAAGATGGATGATGTTTCGATTCTCTGAATCTGAATGAAATGAAATCTGTGAACTCTAAGCACCTGACGCAAGTCAAAAGCATCTCTTGCCGTTCTGTGCCGCGTCCAATGTGACGCGCGAGCACTATTGCAGACAGCATGGGGGACCCAGCGCTGGCCTGAGGGTGGATCTCGCTTTGTCTCCGTAGCCCGGACGTGGGAACAGGAGCCCTCGCGCAGGGGTGGGGGTTGTGGAGAGAAAGGAGTGTCCCTCAGAATCCACAGTGAATGAGGGGTCTGTACCACAGAGGTCAAGGGACTGCCAGTGGGGTACCTCTTCTGGAGCGGAGATGAAGAGTCGCTGAAAATTCCATTACAATTAAAAACAAAAAATGTCCATCCTCTGTGCTCTTGTAATATGTGCAATGCAGAACACTACTCCTGGGAAATCCAGTAAGGAATCACAGTCAGAAGTGGGTAAGCAAGAACCTTCCTGCAGGTGGATGGCGTTCGGTTATTTCCCCAGTGCACACGTGGGGAGTATTTACAGGATAAACAGAGGAGGAAGCAGTGGACGTTGGCCTGTGTTATTGCAAAAGAACGGCTGGACTCTTTCTGCATTTTCTCCTTAACGAGGACAGAACACATGTCAACTGACAGAGGATGCCCTCCCGCTATTGGAGGTTCCCCCCTCCATGGAGGCTGGAGGCTCATGTGGGAGCTCTGGCAGCCCTTGAGATCCATGAGGCAGAGGCTCCAGACCAGCGTCGGGAATGGGCTGAGACTGTGGCTGCATCTGTGGTCCCTGCCTTTGGATCCAGGTGCCCTGGAGAGAAACCAAGCGTGGTGCAGACAGGAGCCCACATGGAAAGATGCAGAGAGGAGTAGACTGAGGGTGTCATTCTTATTGGACAATAGCCGGAACCATTCGGAACTCTAATTCCCAGACACAAATCAAAGTCCAGTCTTGGAGACAGGTCTTTCTAAGGGTGTTGATCTCAGGCTGTGGGGTAACTCTTCTCTGCACAAAATCCCATTTGTTTTCCTGTGTCGGAGCTCAGACCCTGGATCCAAGAAATCCAACATCTCACCGTCAAGTCCATGTTATGCTCTATCCCAGGATGTGCTGTGTATCTGTGAAGAAGCACACGTAGACACAAACACACACACACCCACCATCACTACTGGGCCTCACCCTGCCCCCACCACTGTACCCAGGAAGGAAGCGGGGATCTGCCCTGTGGGGACCAGGAGCTCCTTCTGCATCACCCATGCAGCCCCGTGCCACGAGGTAGGAGCTTAAACCCTGGGATGCAAAGGACAATTAAACCAATTGTCCACTGTCCTCGTGATCAGGACTAGACATTTCAGATGCTGAGAAAGTGATACACTTGGGAAAGACTCGTCAGCCCTGATTCTCTTTCTGGAAAACACGCTGGGTCCAGGGACTCCGAGGACACAGGAGCCTGACCTCAGGGAGGCGCCAGCTCTGGGGTGAGGACCTCCCGCTGAGCACAGGAAACAGAGCAGAACCCTCGCGTGCACCACGTGGCAGGCAGCCCTGCCTGAGGAGAGGTTCCTCCTGACCCAGCCCACCCCTGCCCCAGCCCCTCCTCCCAGCCCTCAGACCCTGGCCTCTTCCCTCATTTTTCGTTAGGTCTCCCTCCGCGCTGACAGAGCGCTGACTCCTTCTTGCATTATTACTTTCTCGAACCGTTTGGAGAATTCAGCTGCACCACATGGCCCCGTATTTCTCATCCGTGTAGCTGCGGGGGTGGAGTCATGTATCGGGTGAGGTTCCTCTGTCCTGAGCTGAGACCTCCTCAAGGTCACTCACCCTGACACAAGGTGGTCCTGAGACAAAGGGGTCCTGAGAGAAGGTTAGAGACCCTTCGGGGAGGGGGGGGTCTGAGTCATGTGGGAGGAAGGTGACGGTTCTGCCCGATGGGGCTGCAGGATACAGGACACGGGCATGGAGCGGATGAAGAGGGACCGGGTGGCTGGTCCTGAGCTGGGAGGAGGAGGAGGAGGAGGAGGAAGAGGAAGATGTGGAGGAGTCAGAGCTGGGTGTCAGCCCCATTCATCGACTTCCCTGGGGCTCCGTCATCACCATCTGAAGCCACCAGGGGGCAGCGAGGGCCTGGGTGTGGGAGGCTCTGGTCTGGATTCCTGACCTATGGGAAGCCCCCAGCTGCTGCCTCCTGAGCCCCTAAGCGAGCGTGTGGGGTGCAGGGTCCCCAACCTGTTCTCCTTCATGAGCCCTCTACCTGGGGGCAAATAAATGTCCCAGGGCTCCTCCTCAGAGCCCTGCAGAGGCAGGGGACAGAGGACAGGGGACCATCCTGCTGAGGGACAGGTGGGGGAGGGGATGCACACCCCCAGCTCCCCTGTGGTGCCGGGAGGTGCCGGGAGGGAATCACTCAGTGCCCCGAGCCCCTCGGGCCCCTGTCCTCACCTTCCACCCACAGAACCAGAGAGGGGTCGTCATGGTTATTAGCCAAGGACACGGACTCCCACAGTGGACACAGACACAGCCCAGGACAGCCCATTGTCTCGGGCTCTGTAATGGTCAGTGTCCAGCATAAGCACAGCAAGTCCCAGAGTTTTCGTCCTCTCAGATGAGCCCTGCTCTCCAGGATGCAGAGACTCTCGTGTCCAGGGCCAGGAAAGAGGACTGGGGTGCGAGCTGGGGGTCAAGGACTTGCTCTTGGATTCGATGTGCAGATGCTTCAGAACAAACAGGTGGGGTCAGGGATGGGCCAAGGCTACAGCTGGGGGTCCCACCAGCCACCCAGCACACAGCAGGTGTTTCCCCTGCTGGGCATGTCCTTTTCCAATGATACCGACCTTGGAGATGGCCGTCCTGCAGAGGGCACTGCAGGGGCGCAGGCTCCATATCTGGTGCCCCGTGCACAGAGGATCCCAGAGACCCAGTCCCATCCCAGCAGAGACTCTGAAGGTCCAGGAGCTCACCACCTGAGGGACGTCAGCTGGTCCTTCTCTCCCTGCCAACCCGCTAAACACAGGGCATGCTCCTCTATACACCAGTCAACTGATGTGTCCGACAGGTCTGACCCCCTGAGATCTACTCTCCCTCCAGGATGCAGAAAGTCAAGTGTCCAGGGCCAGGGCAGAGGAGGGGGAGGAGATTCCCACCCTGGGGCCTGGTGGACACCCTCTGCAGCCACCAGGGGGCAGCGAGGGCCGGGATGGGGGGAAGGCACCTGTGGCTTCTCCTGTCCTGCAGGACGTGTCAAGAGCAGCTTCCAGCAGAGCCCCGCAGATGTTCCAAAGCATTTCTGCCCCAACAAGTCATCTTCAGAGTGCTAAGAAACGGCCGAGGGCCCAGGCTCGGGCCTCCGTCTGAAGAGCACCGCAGAGACAGAGGCTGGAGGGGAAAGTGAGGACCCTCCAGCGGAGGGGGATGAAAAGGAGCTGGGGGTGGGAGGGGGGATGGATTGGGACTTTGGGACGAACAGATGCAAACACCTATGTAGAGGGAAGATAGACAACAAGGTCCTACGGGGCAGCACAAGGAACTGTATAGCATGTCCTGGGATGAACCACAATGGAAAAGAATATGAAAAAGAATGGGTATGTACGTAGAGTTGAGTCACGTTGTTGTACAGCAGACATTAACACAACATTGTAGAGCCAGTATATTCAATAAAATTTTGTATTTGCTTTCTCTTTTTGCTCTTTCCCTTTTCTGCTTTCTGTTCTGGCACCGGCGCGCAGCACGCAGGATCCTAGTTCCCCGATCAGGGATGGACCCTGAGCCCCTGCAGTGCAAGTGTCGACTCTTCACCACTGGACATCAGGGAAGTCAATTCATTAAAATCTTTTACAAAAGAATGAGTTCAGGGGATACTGGTCCCCAGCGCTGCCTTTGACTCCAGCAAAGTGGGCAATTGGATCTTTCAGCCTCCTGGGCCCGGGTCCTCTCCTTTGCCCCAACAGCACACAGGGGACATTCTGGATTCCTCCCCCAGGAACCACGATGACACCCACACCAGGACACACAGGAGATCCCGGGGCTGCATTCCTCTCCCACATCCTGTCATAGACTCCAGCTGTCCTCACTCAACATGTGAAGGCGGAAATTGTCCAGGAAGCTCTGCTGTCAGGACTTCAGAAGTATCTAGACCAAAGCAGGCCATAAGGGGTGAACAGAGGGGGTGAGGAGGGGCAGGTGCAGAAAGCTGATTTGCATGCAGGCCCCGCCCTCCTGTGGGGGGGGAGGGGATAAGAGAGGTGTGGGGAGCAGGCCCAGGGCTGGGGGCTCAGAAGGCAGCGTCTGGGGCGTCTCCACCATGGCCTGGGCTCTGCTCCTTGTCACCCTCCTCACTCAGGACACAGGTGAGGCCTCCAGGGACAGGATCCGGGGGACATCTATCGGATCTTTGTTCCTGTGTCCTCAGGGTGCCCTGGGTCCCAGCCCAGAACTGACCAGCGTGTGTTTGTCCTCTTTGCAGGGTCCTGGGCCCAGTCTACCCTGACTCAGCCTGCCTCCGTGTCCGGGAATCCAGGAGCGACGGTCACCATCTCCTGTGCTAGCACCAGCGGTGACATCGGAAGTTATAACTATGTCAGCTGGTACCAACAGCACCCGGGCTCGGCCCCCAAACTCCTGATTTCTCAGGACAGTAAACGGCCCTCAGGGATCCCTGATCGCTTCTCTGGCTCCAAGTCTGGGAACACGGCCACCCTGACCATCTCTGGGCTCCAGGCTGAGGACGAGGCTGTTTATTCCTGTGCCACAGCTAGTGGTAGTAGTAGTAGTGGTTATGCCCACAGTGGTCCAAGTTCATGGGGAAGTGAAACCAAAACCTGCCATGAGCTCTCAGGCTCCCTGTGGCTGTGACTCCGCTGGTTGCTGGTCTGCATCTTGGTTGAAACATCGGCAGCTGAGAGGAGATGTGAGGACCCTGCAGAGGGATGAGGACAAAGGACGATGAACCTGTCGTTTTCTTGTATGTTGTCCCTCCTGTTTGACCTGCATCTGACTGGGCTGAGCCAGGAAGGGATCAGGACAGACTTGGGCATCAGAGTTGTCCATCTTCTGGCATCGGTGAAACCTGTCCAGGCACAGCCGTGCAGGACAATGGTCTCCCCGATACATCAGGGTCTTTGCAAAGTGGCACCAGAATGGAGGGTGGGTGGAGGGCGGGTCCTCCATTCCTCAGTCAGGTCAAAGTCACATGTTTCCATGAGGAGCCATGGAAGATTCTAGGTGGTATCCCAGCAGGTCTAACCCCTGGGGGAATTAATTGAGAAACAGGCACTAGTGTCCTGGGTTCAATGGTAATTATTTCCTGAAACTGAAAGACAGTTTTCAAATGCAAACATCAATAAATTTAAATTATGTGAATCCAAGAGTTTAGATGAAAACCAAAGTGCATTGGTTGGGTTGCTAGGGCACAGCATCCCCACAGGAACAAGTGGAGAGGAAGATTTGCTAGCTGTGTGCCCAGGCGTGCAGGACTGCAGAGCAGCTTTCTTTTGTGGTTCTGGCTCCTGGCTCTCATGACGTTGGAATGATGGGTGCGGCTGTTCTCATTCAGGTCCTCTCCCTTCAGGAGACCCTGAGGTATGGCTCCTTCCATGCCGGCCCTGTGCCCACTGTTCTTGTCCAAATCATCTTCCTGTTCAATCTGGTTTGTTAAATCCAGCCAACTAGACTCCATATTTTCCAAGCCTGTGGTTGTCTCAATCGGAATCATCATTCGTCTCTATCACAGCTTTTTACAAATGACCTGAACCATTGACTTTCTATCCATATGGTCAAAGTTCAGGTAGCATGGAGAAAATATTTTCCAGACTCATTTCCATGTTCTCCTTTCATTGGGATTACAGCTGCCCCTACATGTGCAGAACAGGAATCAGAGTGTTTTCACTCTCCTGAAATAGCCTCTTACAATTTCTGCCCTCCCCCGTTATGATGGAAACAGCGGTGCCTCCTTTCCATCTGTCCTCTTATCCTGTTAACCCTCTCTGTTTTCTATGCAATAGACAGCTGCGTCTATAACCCATCCTACATTTTGTAAGAAAGGCTTTTTTCTTTTCCATGAGGATGACCTGAATAGGGCTCTCAAACGGTTCAGAGGTCACATCCTACCTGTTACATGGAGCTGTGGTGTCAAATGTTCCCCTGAATCCAGCAACCCTGAGCGATCAGTGTGGACACTGCAATGTGGCTACTTGTAGGCAGCTGTGAGTCTGTGTGTATGAGAGTCTGAACAGAGTCACCTGGGTCCCCACATGGACCCCTCCCCACGCCCATCCTCACGCCAGGCTCCACATGCTCAGTCAGCAAGCAGGTCATGGATGAATTTTCAAGAGCACGGTGGTGATACACACTGCAGCAAGAGGCTCTTTGGTTCCCTTCTGTTTGATGAGAAGACTGGGAAAATTTGACCCAATATCTGGGTGTATTTGGAAAGATAGGTTTCAACAACCAACAAGCTGTTGCATATGATAGATGACATTTTGATTCTCTGCCTCTCAGTGAAATGAAATCTCAGAACACAAAGCAGCAAAGTCAAGTCAACAGCTTCTCTTGCCCTTTATTCTCTGATCCAATGTGAAGCCCAAACTGTATTCTAGACAGGAGGCTGGGACGCAGCTCTGGACTGAGAGGGGATCTGGCCTTTTACCTGGGCACCTGGAACTTAGTGGGGGCAGGGGTGGGCTGGAGGTCAAGAATCAGCTAGTGGATTTGATATGCAGACACAGTATACGAACCACATGTGCAATTTAAAATTGTCCAATAGACAAGTGTTAAAAATTAGGAGAAACACATGCAATGAGTTTCCATAGTATTTTCAGTTAACTCAGTTAAGAATATCATTGCAATATGAATTAAATATAAAAATATTCATACATTCTACACTACATGATCCTACCTCTTGAAACCCACTGGGTAGTTCAGACCTACAGCACATCTCTACTGGGACCACCCACACCTCATGATCAGCAGGCACATTGCTTTGTGGCCCCCATATTATGCAGCAGGTGAGATGGAGGAGGTTTCCTTGGGGTAACTGTGCCTGCAGTATACACTCGCCACCACCAGGAGGCGATGGAGGGTCCCAACCCCAGAGTCTGTGCTGGAGAGGAACGGCTGATGCACTTTCCACCCAGACCAGGGATATGAGACCGCCCAGAATGAGGCGATCTTATACATGTATCCACATGACTTACTTCCCAGAGACAAGATGGTAAATACTATGACAGTTTTACAAAAGAATCTTCAGCCATCAAGGACTTTTTTATTACAGTTTGTGAAATGAATGACAACAACCTATAAATTTGTTAATAAATATTGCTACCTCACCTCTTTCGTTCCGGATCATTACCATAAACCCATTGCCCAGTCATAAACTTGTATTCTATGCATAGTTCTAGACAGAAAGGTGGACCATAAGGAATATTTTATTGACATAGGATATGGAGCATGTGAATACAGAAGAGAGGGCTGTGACAGGAGGGGCTCAGGAGGCCTGGGGTGGGGGAGGGAGGATCTATTGGGCTAGTGAGGGGGCAGGACGGGAAAGGGGCTGAAAGATAAGGCTCTGAGGTCAGTGGCCTGGATGGAATCTTGGCCCACTCACCTCTGCCTTGGGGACTCTGGGAAAATCACTTGCCCTCACAATGATGCCTCCTCCTCATTAGACGGGGGAGAGGTTGTGCCTTCAGCAGAGGGCGCTGTGGGGTTATGACGATGCCAGGTGAGGTGGTGCAGGAAACTCACCTAGATTCTGGCATCTACTGGGGGCTCAAAAGTCATCATTCTGTGGAAGTAGCTACACAGGTAGGAAGACGTCCATCCTGGGGCACCAGGGGGCACTGTGGGTCCTGGTTGGGGACCGTCCTAGGTCCAAGTCCCCTGGGCAGGGCTCAAGTGCAAAGGGCATGACCAACGCTTCCTTCAGACACTTCTCTTGGGGAGAGGAACTCTCCCTCTGAAACCCACACGTGGCCTTCTTCGGACCCCAGGGAATCACCAAGTGTGAGGCCCCTGGGCTGAAGGCTCAGACAGGAGCTGAGACACAGGATGGGGAAGGGGAGTAGATTTGCATTCAGTGCTCCTCCCTTCTCCAGCTGCGAGGGGAGAGGATAAGAGAGGGGCCTGGAGAGGCTAGTCCAGCT
This sequence comes from Hippopotamus amphibius kiboko, assembly GCF_030028045.1. Classification (NCBI taxonomy): domain Eukaryota; kingdom Metazoa; phylum Chordata; class Mammalia; order Artiodactyla; family Hippopotamidae; genus Hippopotamus; species Hippopotamus amphibius. The sequence continues at coordinate 2,658,748 of NC_080193.1, read as the reverse complement.
GGGCAGCCTCGGGGCAGAGCTTGTGAAAGTGCATCCAACCATGGCAGCAGGGGTTGGGGAGGGGGGTGCTGAGCTGGATTATATGGTCCCCCACCCCCGAGCCTCAGTCTGGGGGTGATGCCTCAAATATATTTAGGAGGGAGGTTTATAGAAATGAGGTTCCCCCATCGTTTGTCTGACATCTGATAAATAAGCATCTTTCACTCCCACCCGGTGCCACTGAGTAACATGGGGCAGTAATCCTGATCCTGCCCGGGATTAGGTGAGATTTCTGGGCTGGATCCTGATGGTCAGCCAGGCCTCCGGTGACTGAAGGCTCAGAGGGAGAGTCCAGGAGCTGCCCGTGGCCTGGAGGACTCCACAGGGCAGGAGGCATAGAGGCAGCCGATCTCTTAGGGATGGATAGACAGGAAGGCCAGGGGCAGGACAAGACAGGACACCAGGGCTCTTTCCTGCAGAGACCTCTGTCCCCTAGTCTGCCTGGACTCACAGGGGACACGGAGCCACCCCCATCCCCTACTCCAGGAAAGCGTTGTGCTCTCCAAGGGTTTGCAGTGACTTTGTCCCAATCAAGGCCTCCTGCAGGTCCCTCTCGTGGGGAGTGCCCTGCCTCCCTTACACTGTAGGAAAGGGAGCCTGGAGGACAGCAGGGAGTAAACCCACCCTCATGTGGGTCCCACCACATCCATGCCCCCCGGGGCCTGTGCTGCTAAGAACTGGAGTCAGCAGGAGCCTGAGATGGACACGCAGAGGGACAGACAGCAGGCCGTGAGGACAGGGATGGAAAAGGGAGGCCAATGAGACAATTCCCTACTGTGCTTAGATGGGACCCACCGGGGAGGGGTCTGCCCCATACACTCTTGACCAGAGAGAGATGGACGCCCAGTAGAGGTCATGTCTCCTGTCAAGGTCATAACACGGTCAGAGTCTGGGTGAGACCACTGTCATCCTCTCTGTGAAAGTGACCGATGAACAGGGTGGAGGAGGGTGGCCACTCCCAGGTTGCTCCCCACGGTGGAGATAGGGTGAGTGACTTTATAAGAGGAGAACAGAGTGAGAGACAAACAAAAGAGACCACGCCCCCAACCCTGAGCGCACCACTGAGCCAAGGCTCCATAAGGACAGAGCCAGAAGGTGCCTTCAGCGAGCCAGGGAGAGAGCTCCCACCAAAAACACAAAACAATACTGAGGCACCTTGACCATGGCCTTCTCATCGCCAGAAACATGAAAAATAAATTGTGGTGTTTAAGCAACATGCAGGTGGTATTGTGTCATGGTACCTGAGCGGACTAACACAGTAGGTGGGAACACGTGTGTGTAGGTGTTTATGGGAACGTAGGTCTTCCTTTCTCTGAAATAAATTCCCCAGGGTGCGAGTCCTAGATTGTACAGTAATCGCATGGTTGGTTTTATAGTAGCTGCAGAGCTGCTTCCCAGGGTGGCTGCACCACTTTATATTCCCACCAGCAGCACAGGAGGGACCCGTCTCTCTGCTGCCCAGCCGCTGTGGGTGTTGCCACTGTTTTCTCCTTTAGCCCATCTGCTGGGTTCTGACGGGTGTGTCGTGGCACCTGTTCGGGATGTAACTGACATTCCCTTGATGATTCGCGGGGACCATCTTCCCATGCACTCACCTGGCACCTGCACGTTCCTGAAACTGTCTCTTCACCTCATTTCCGAGATTCCAATGGGATTTTGTTTTGTTTATTCATTAGCTTTGAGATTTTCTGTCATATTTACACAATTCCTTTGATGAACATGTCAGTGGAAAGTATTTTCTCCCATGGTACTGGATTTTTCAACTGCATCAAAAGGACTTTTATACAACAAATACTTTTCTTTTTTTAAAACAACCTATCTTTGTTTATTTATTCACTTATTTATTTTGGCTGTGTTGGGTCCTCCTTGCTGCGCACAAGCTTTCTCTGGAGGGGTGAACGGGGGTGACTCTTTATGGTGTTATGTGGGCTCCTCATATCGGTGGCTTCTCTTGCTACAGATTGTGGGCTCTAGCTGCATGGACTTCAAAAGTTGCGGAACATGGGCTCTAGGGCGAAAGGGTTTCCGCAGTTGTGGCCCACTGGCTCAGCAGTTGTGGTGCCAAGCAGCCTCCCCACCCCCACAGATGCGCCAACATAACCTGGGGCACAGCCCTGCTGGCCGCCTCCACATGCAGGCTGAGGGGGCTTCTAGTGACCTCTCGGAGGTGGTGGGGACGGCAGTGAGCCCAGGGGACCCCACCCTTCCTCCCAACTGGCCCCTCATGCTCCCTTCCCTCCCTGCTCAGGTCCTGCCCCAAAGGGCCAAGCTCTGAATCCAGGACCCCCTGGGCTCCATCTTGGGATTTCCCCACTTTTCTGTATTCACCTGGGGACTTCCTCTCTGTGGGCAGAAGCTTTAGCTGCTGTAAAATGGGGAGGTATTCACTGACCTGAAGAAATTCTTTTCAGGGAATTCCCTGGTGGTACAGTCATTAAATCTTGGCACGTTCACTGCCATGGCGCCTGGTTCGAAACCTGGTCAAAGAACTAAGACTAAGATCTTGCAAGCTGCGTGGCCCCCATTTGTGTTTTCAAATTAGCGTATAAAAAGCCCACCAAGGTGGTTAGTACCTGAAGAGGGAATCAGCGCGTTATGAGGTCCTGGAGTTGCCTGCCTTCCCTCTCCAGGAATCCAAGGAGAGGGGTTCAGCCATTCCCTTATGGATGGAATCCCAGTGGAATAAGCAGATGATCCCCAGTTTCCACAAAACGGCAGACTATCCTAACGTAGAAATGCTACCAACACAAACTCTGAGAGGTGTGAGATGACATAAAATAAAACAACAACAACCAGACGGTGAGATGATGGTGATGGTGATGGTGATGGTGATGGTGATGGTGATGGTGATGGTGGTGATGGTGATGATGAGATGTAGGTGCTTAAATGAACTCAAGTGCCAGGAACATCATCACCCACCTGCCCTCCTCGGGTGGGAATGGTATCCGTCTGGGTTCCCAAATACAAGGAAGCCTGGGTCCCCAGGGGGGATCACACATGTTGTTATGAACTTTGCACTTTGCAGCTGCAGCGCACCCTGTACCCTCTGCTCCACTAACAATATCAAAGGCACAGCAAGGGCGTTTCCACCCTGAGATGTGGCTACAGGAGCCGAACCTGCACTGCACATGCCACCTCTCTGTGCCTGGCTGGGCAGGGAGGGTCCCAGCTGGCCCCGAGGCAGGGCTGAACTCCCTGGTCCACACCCTCTCAGGAGACAGGGCTTTGGGGAGCCTGGCAGGAGGGGAACCCCTGGCCTGATGCTCCTCTGCCAGCAGGGGGCGGCCGCGTGCCCCAGGAGACTCAGGACACAGGCTGGGGCTGCCCAGGTGGGGCCTCCGCGGGAACCGGCCCTGTGGGTGCCCAGGTGTCCAAGGCTCAGTGCTTGGCAGGAAGTCGGGTCTGGACATGCCATCCCCTCAGCACACCGTGATCACGTGTGAGGGGCTCGTTCACAGGGAACCCCGGGACACCGAGGGAACCAGGCAAGGTCCATGCCTCACCCCACGGCCACGATGCTGCCAGGATGACACCCCGCTGGGCCAGCCCAGGAGAGACCCCAGGCCGGGATGGCTTGGGACACTGGTCCTGTGGTGAGACACCAGGAAGGTGACAGTGACCTCAGTCCCTGGAGGCCAAGTCTCGTTTTCAGACAAGAGAACCCGTGGAGGAAGCTGCGTGACAGTCACCTGGGCTGAGGGTTTGGGTGACTCCCATCTCAGTGAGGAGCCCCGAGGGGGGGAGGAATTTGCATAAGCCCAAACCCTCACGGCCCCCCTCAAAGCTCTGAGAGGGAATAAAAGGGTCTCTGACGAGCCCAGCGCCGCTGTGGATCTCACAGGCAGAGCTCCCGGCGTCCCCACCATGGCCTGGACCCCTCTCCTGCTCCCCCTCCTCACTCTCTGCACAGGTGCTGCCCCTCCGGGCCCTGCCCCCAGGCTCCGTCCTCCCAGGACCCAGTTGCGGGGCCTGCCCCAAACCCAGAGCTCAGCCCCCGCCCAGCCTCAGGGTGGGACACCCCCGGGATGGGTCCTTCATTCCCAACCCCTCTCCCCTCCTCTCTTACAGGCTCCGTGGCCTCCTATGAGCTGACGCAGTCGCCTTCGGTGTCCGTGGCCTTGGGACAGACCTCCCAGATCACCTGCACTGGAGACCTACTGGATGAAAAATATACTGCATGGTTCCAGCAGAAGCCAGGCCAGGCCCCTGTGCTGGTCATTTATAAAGATAGCGAGCGGCCCTCAGGGATCCCGGACCGATTCTCTGGCTCCAGCTCAGGCAAAACAGCCACGCTGACCATCAGCGGAGCCCGAGACGAGGACGAGGCCGACTATTACTGTCAGTCAGTTGACAGCAGTAATGATCCTCACAGTGACCCAGGCAGATGGGGAAGTGAGACGCTAACCCCGTCCCCGTCTGCCTCACACTCTCCTCCAGCCCCAGGAGGACGGTGGACAGAGCAGTGACAGGCCTGGCTTGGTTCCCCCAGACCTGAGCCCCCAGCTGCTCCTCCCCCCAGCCCTCCAGGTGGGCTCTGCACGGGGGGACTGCAGGGGATGCACCCATGACTACTCCGTTTCTTTAAAGAGCCGGAGGAGTGACGGGACGTGCAGATGCAGACACGGATGGCATTCAAGCAAGAGCACGCGTACCTGCTGCAGAAAGAACCGCGTGGCCAAGGTGAAACATCCGCCGCAGGAGACGGCAACAGATGAACTGCTGCAGAAGAAGAGCTGATGACCTTGCAGCAGGAAAAGGAAAGCACTTACAGCGACGCAAAGGGAGAAAAGACGGCAGGGCTCAACGGCGGCTCCGTTAGCAGGACGACCTCCTGCAGCCTGATGAGTGTCACAGGGAGACAAGACAGGCAGGTGTGAGGAGAAAACACTGGAAGAAATGACGGACAAAATGTTCCTAATCTGGTGACAGTATAACCAGCACACCTGAGAAGCTCAACCAAACTCCATTCCAGGAAACCCGAGAAACAACGGCAACACTCCTCACATCACATCGCTATAACCGGTGCAAAGCAAAAAAATAGCAATAATATGCATGGCTTATTATGATGGTCAAAATACACGGTATGACGACCACGGCCCAGGGCTGGGGGCGAGCAGCTTACAATGTCCTTACACCGCGTGAGACGTGACATGCATCCCTGGAAGGTAGACGTGGCCAAGTTAGAGGAGCGCTGGAAACCCTGAAACAGCCATTCAATGACACCCGTTGACAACAGAGTCCTGATGAATAAGGTGTTGAAATAAGGTGCCCGGGTGCAGAGCAGGGCCCCGGCCAGGACTGAGGGCTCCGCAGGAAGCCCTGGCCTCAGCGGGGGAGGACGGGAGCCTTGACCCCGTGGTGGGTGCGGAGCTGGGTCCTTGGGGAGTCGGGGGCATGTGAGGGGTCTGCAGCAGGACAGACCTGGAGCTCGGCGGGGCTTCTCCTGCTGGGGCAGAGTCTCAGCTTCGGGGCCAAGAGTGGCTCCACGTCCACCCACAGGATGTTCTAGCGACCGGCCGGGGCCACGCCCACTGCCACCGCAGTAGGGCTGGGGGGCCCTGAGCTGGAGAATATGGTCCCCCCACCCCCGAGTCTCAGCCTGTGGGTGATTCACGCAAATGCATTTGGGAGGGAGGTTTGTGGACCTGAGGTTCCCCCGCAGCTGGTCTGAAATCTGAAAAATAAGCATCTTTAGCATCTTTCACCCGCACCCCGTGCCGCTGAGTAACATGGGGCAGCTGGACTGACCACAGTAACCCTGAGCCTGGGCACGGACCTGAGAGGGGTCAGGTGGGATTTATGCTGGATTCTGACGGTCAGCCAGGCTCCCAGTGACTGAGGACTGAGAGGGAGAGTCGGGGAGGTGCCCGCAGCCTGGTGGACACCACGGGGCAGGAGGAGAGGACGTAACGCGTCTCCAAGGGAAGGATGCACAGGGAGGCCGGGGCAGGACGAGACAGGACATGAAGCTGCAGGGTCCTCTGTCCCCGAGTCTGCATGCACTCACAGGGGACACAGGGCCCTCTCCCATCTCCCTTCTCCTGGAAGGGATTATTCTCCACAAGTGTATGCAGTGACTTTGTCCCAAACAAGGCCCCCTGCAGGTCCCTCTTGTGCGGAGTGTCCTGCCTCCCGTACACTGTAGGAAAGGGAGCCTGGAGGACGGCAGGGAGTAAACCCACCCTCATGTGGGTCCCACCACATACAACCCCCTGGGGCCTGTGCTGCTAAGAACTGGAGTCAGCAGGAACCTGTGAGGGACACACAGAGGGACAGACAGCAGGACGTGAGGACAGGGATGGAAAATGGAGGAGGATAAGACCACTTCCTGCTGAGTTTAGGTGGTGGCCCATCAGGGAGGGGGCTGCCCCTACAGACTCTTGATCAGACAGGGACAGAGGGCCCATTAGAGGTCATCTCTAGGGTCAATGTCACGACAGGGCCAGGGTTCAGTGAGACCGCTGTCATTCTGTCTGTGAAAGTGACTGATGAACAGGCTGCAGGAGGGTGTCCACTCCCAGGTTGCTCCCCACGGTGGAGACAGGATGAGTGACCTTCTAAGAAGAGACCAGAAACACACCCGCAACCCTGAGCGAGCCACTGAGTCAAAGCTCTCTAAGGACAGAGCCAGAAGGTGCCTTCAGCGAGCCAGGCAGAGAGCTCCCACCAAAACCAAAAAACAATACTAGGGCACCTTGTCCACGGCCTTCTGACCTCCAGAAACATGAAAAATAAATTGTGGTGTATAAGCAACATGTGGGTGATATTGTGTCATGGTGCCTGAGCGGACCAAGACAGGAGCTGGGAACACGTGCGTGTAGGCGTTCATGGGAACGTAGGTCTTCCTTTCTCTGAAATAAATTCTCCAAGGGTCCTATTCCTGGATTGTACAGTAATCGCATGGTTGGTTTTATAGTAGCTGCAGAGCTGCTTCCCAGGGTGGCTGCACCACTTTATATTCCCACCAGCAGCACAGGAGGGACCTGTCTCTCTGCTGCCTAGCCGCTGTGGGTGTTGCCACTGTTTTCTCCTTTAGCCCATCTGCTGGGTTCTGACGGGTGTGTCGTGGCATCTGCTCAGGGTGTAATTGACATTCCTCCAATGACTGGGGGTGACCATCTTCTCATGTGCTCATCTGACATCTGTACGTTCCTGAAATGACATTAACTTTACGTCTATTCCCGTATTCCCACTGAATTTTAAGTTTTTATTGTTTATTGATTAGCTTTGAGAATTTTTTTTAATGTTTACACGAGCTTTTTGATGAATATGTGAGTAGAAACTATTTTTCCCTACTTTGCTGGATTTTTCAACTCCATAAAGAGGACTTTTATAGAAAAAACATTTTCATTTTACTAAGTATTGTTTTATCTTCTCCCATTAAATATCATGCATGTACTGTCAAACCCAAGAATTCTTGTGTAGGTCTAGATACAGAACATTTCTTTTCCATCCAGATTTTTTCTCAAACATGGTCTGGAAAATAAGAAAGAAAAATGTATATCTGAATCACTTTGCTGTATCCCGGAAACTAACACAACATTGTAAATCAACAATACTCCAATAAATAAATAAATAAAAATTTAAGGAAATATGATAAAAATTCTGCCAGAGCTAAGGGACCAGTGTCACCGTGTCTGATGCTGGGATTCTGGGATCTCACCGCAGCATGACCACGGTCCCCACAGCACCTGCTGTGTCTTGTGGTCCTGGCTCCTGGTTCTCATGAAGTTGGAGTCACATGTGAGTTGGGCTGTTTTCATTCAGGTCCTCTAACCTTGGAAGGCCCCTCGTATATGGCTCGCCCCATGCCGGCCACGTGCACGCTTTTCTTGTCCAAATCTTCCAGAGAATCTGATTTGTGAAGCCCAGACCCTTATTTTCCAAGTCTGGGCGAGTCTCACTCTGAGGAATCGACTGTCTTACATTTACAGACATTCAGCATCACAGGTCTTCCTACCTGTACGGGAAAAGCTCAGGTCGCGTGTAGAAACTATTTCCCGACTTCGTTTCGAAGCTCTGCTTTCCTTGGGATGAGAGCAGCTCCTAAGGTGCAGTGTGGGAGTCAGAGTGTGTTCACTCTCCAGGATTAGCCTGGTACACTTTCTACCCTCCCCCATCACTATGGAAACGGGCCTTCTTCCTTTCCATCTCTACTGTTATACTGCTATTTCTCTGTTTCTTTCTATGAAACGCATAGTTGTGTTTATACACAGTTTTACATTTTTGTAAGAAAAGCTTTTGCTTTTGAAGGAGCATGAGCTGAGTCTGGCTGTCCATGTGTTCAGAAGTCACATCCTACCAACTAGGCTGAGCTGTGAAGCCAAATATTCCGCGGAATCCAGCCACCCTGAGCGTGCAGTGTAAACAATCGAGTGTGGGTAGTGGTGGGCAGATGTGTGTGTTCGGGCATGAGAATCTGAGCAGAGGTCACCTTGAGTCCCCACACAGACGGCTCCCCCTTCCCATCCTCACATGAGGTCCCAAGTGCTCAGTCAGGAGCAGGACGTGGGTGAGTTTTCAGAGCACAGTCATGATACACAGGGAATCTAGAGGATGCCTCATGCCCTTCTGCTTGAAGAGAAAACTTCCGGCCAAGTTTGGACCCAATATTTGAGGTGTAGGTGGATTGGAAAGACCTATCTGACCAGGAAACAAGCTGCTTTCTATGATAGATGCTATTTTGATTGCTGGAATCTCAGTGAAATGGAAAGTTCAGAAGCAAAGCAACAGAGGCAAGTCAAAAGCATCTCCTGCCACTTTGTGCCACGTTGAATGTGACGCCCACACACTACTGCAGACAGCAGGCGGGGATCGAGGTCAGGACGGAGGGTGGATCTTCCTTTGTCTCCACATCCCAGAAGTGGGAAGAGGAGCCCTCGCTAGCTGGGTGGCAATGCACAGAGAGGAATTTCGCTCAGAATTCACAGTGAATGAGGGGTCTGTACCATGGAGGCCAAGGGATTTCTGATGCTTTAACTTTTCTGGAGCAGAGGTGAAGAATCTCTGAAAATTCAGTTAAAGTTGTAAAACATCGCCATACTCTTTGCTCTTGTAATATGTGCCAACGCAGAACACTCTTCCTGGGAATTCCAATAAGGAATCACAGTCAGAAGTGGGCAAACAAGACCTTTCCTGCAGGTGGATGGCATTCGCTTCTTTCCCCAGTGCAAATGTGGGGAGTATTTACAGGAGAAACAGAGGAGGAAGCAGTGGACGTTGGCCTGTGTTATTGAGAAAGAATGGCTGGACTCTTTCTGCATTTTCTCCTCAATGAGGACAAAACACGTGCTGACAGGCGGAGGATTCCCTCCCGCTACTGGGGATCCCCCCTTAGAGGCCAGGGGGAGGCCTGCGGCTCCCGTCAGAGCTCTGGCAGCCCTTGAGTTCCACGAGGCAGAGGCTCCAGACCAGCGTCGGGAATGGGCTGAGACTGTGGCTGCATCTGGGGTCCCTGCCTTTGCATTCAGGTGCCACGGAAAGAAACCAAGAGTGGTGCAGACAGGAGCCCACATGGAAAGATGCAGAGAGGAGTAGACTCAGGGTGTCGTTCTTACTGGAGAATAGCCGGAACCTTCCTGAACTCTAATTCCCAGACAAAACCAAGTCTTGCAGCCAGGTCTTTCTAAGGATGTTGGTCTCAGGCTGTGGGGTAATTCTTCTCTGCACAAAATCCTGTTTGTTTTCCTGTGTCCAAGCTCAGACCCTGGATCCAAGAAACCCGACATCTCACCATCAAGTCCATGTTATGCTCTATCCCAGGATGTGCTGTGTGTCTGTGAAGGAACACACACACACACACACACACACACACACACACACACACACGCTGCACCACCACTAGTGGGTCTCCCCCCTCCACACTGTACCCGGGAAGAGAGAAGGCATCTACCCTGTGGGGACCAGGAGCTCCTTCTGCATCACCCATGCAGCCCTGTGCCAGGAGGTAGGAGCTTAAACCCTGGGATGCAAAGGACAATTAAACCTATTGTCCACTGTCCTCGTGATCAGGACTAGACATTTCAGATGCTGAGAAAGTGATACACTTGGGAAAGACCCGTCAGCCCTGATTCTCTGTCTGGAAAACACTCTGGGTCCAGGGACTCTGTGGACACAGGAGCCTGACCTCAGGGAGGCGCCAGCTCTGGGGTGAGGATCTCCCACTGAGCACAGGGAACAGAGCAGAACCCTCACGTGCATCACGTGGCAGACAGCCCTGCCTGAGAAGAGGTCCCTGCAGCTGGGCCCTGAGCCCACCCCTGCCCCAGCCCCTCCTCCTAGGCCTCAGACCCTGGCCTCTTCCCTCACGTTCCATTCGGTCTCCCTCTCTCTTGATGGAGCTCTAGCTCTTTCTTGCATTTATTGTTTTTCAAATTGTTTTGAGAATTCAGCTTCATCACATGGGCCCGTATTTCTCACCCAGGTCCCTATGAGGGTGGAGTCATTTACTGTAAGAGGGTTCTCTGCCCTTGGACTGAGATCTGCTCTAGGTCACTCACCCTGAATAAGATCGTCCTGAGAGAGGAGTGGAGACCCTGCAGGGGCCCATGTGAGTCACCTGGGGAGGAAGGTGACAATTTGGCCCGATGGGGCTGGAGAGCAAAGGACGGGGCCATGGACGGAAAAGGAGGGTCTGGGGCTGGTCCTGAGCTGGGAGGAGGAGGAGCAGGAGGAAGATGGGGGGGGCAGTCAGAGCGAGGGTCAGCCCCACGCAGCGGCCTCCCTGGGGCTCCATCATCACCATGTGAGGCCACCAGGGTGCAGCGAGGGCCTGGGTGTGGGAGGATCTGGGCTGCTCTCCTGCTCTATGGCAAGCCCCCCAGCTCCTGTCCCCTGAGCCCCTAAGGGAGAGTGTGGGGTGCAGTGTCCCCAACCTGTTCTCCTTCATGAGCCCTTTACCTGAAGACAAATAGATGTCCCAGGGGTTCTCCTCAGAGCCTTGCAGAAGAAGGGGACAGGTGGGCAGGAACCATCCTGCTGAGGAACAGGTGGGGGAGGGGACGCACACCCCCTGCTCCCCTGTGGTGCCAGGAGGAGCCGGGAGGGAATTGCTCATTGGCACCGGCCCTCGGGCCCCTGTCCTCACCTTCCACCCACAGAACCAGAGAGTGGTCATCATGGTTATTCGCCAAGGACACAGATTCCCATAGTGGACACAGGGACAGGGCAGGACAGCCCCATGTCCCGGGCCCCGTAATGCTCAGTGTCCTGCATAAGGACTGCATGTCCCAGAGTTTTCATCCTCGCAGAGGAGCCCTGCAGTCCAGGGATGCAGAGACTCTCATGTCCAGGGCCAGGTCAGAGGACGGGGGTGCGGGCTGGGGGTCAAGGACTTGCTCTTGGATTTGATGTGCAGATGCTTCAGAACAAACAGCTGGGGGCAGGGATGGGACCAGGCTACAGCTGGGGGTCCCACCAGCCACCCAGCACACAGCAGGGGTTTCCCTAGCTGGGCATGTCCTTTTCCAAAGATACAGACCTTGGAGATGGGCGTCCAGCAGAGGGCACTGCTGAGCCCCCCGTGCACAGAGGATCCCAGAGACCCAGTCCCATCCCAGCAGAGACACTGAAGGTCCAGGAGAATACTACCTGAGGGACGTCAGCTGGTCCTTCTCTCCCTGACAACCAGCTAAACACAGGGCCTGCTCCTGTATACACGAGTCATCTGATGTGTCAAACAGCTCTGACCCCCTGAGATCTACTATCCCTCCAGGATGCAGAAAGTCTCGTGTCCAGGGCCAGGGCAGAGGAGGGGTAGGAGAGCCCCTCCCTGGGGCCTGGTGGGCACCGTCTGCAGCCCCCAGGGGGCAGTGAGGGCCGGGATGGGGGGAAGGCACCTGTGGCTTCTTCTGTCCTGCAGGAAGTGTCAAGAGCGGCTTCCAGAGGAGCCCCTCTGACATCCCAAAGCGTTTGTGCCCCAACAAGTCATCTTCAAAGTGCTAAGAAATGGCCCAGGGCCCAGGCTTGGGCCTCCGTCTCAAGAGCACCACAGAGACAGTGGCTGGAGAGGAAGGTGAGGAGCCTCCCAACGGAGGGGGATGAGAAGGAGCTGGGGGTGGGGGAGGGATGGATTGGGAGTTTGGGACGAGCGGATGCAAACTCCTATATACAGGGCGGATGGACAACAAGGTCCTACGAGGCAGCACAGGGAACTGTATTCCATGTCCTGTGATGAACCACAATGGAAAAGAACATGAAAAGGAATGGATATGTATGTACAGTTGAGTCACTTTGCTGTACAGCAGACATTAACACAACATTGAAAACTAACTATACTCAATAAAATTTTTTATTTGTTTTCTCTTTTTGTTCTTTTTCTTTTTTGCCTTATTTTCTGGCATGGCCCTGTAGCATGCAGGATCCTAGTTCCCCGAACAGGGATGGACCCTGAGCCCCTGCAGTGCAAGTGCAGACTCTTCACCACTGGACACCAGGGAAGTCACTGCAAGAAAATTGTTTTACAAATGAAGGAGTTGAGGGGATACCGGTCCCCAGCTCTGCCTTTGACTCCAGGAAAGTGGGCAATTGGATCTTTCAGCCTCCTGGGCCCGGGTCCTCTCCTTTGCCCCAACAGCACACAGGGGACATTCTGGATTCCTCCCCAGGAACCACGATGAGGCCCACACCAGGACACACAGGAGATCCCGGGGCTGCATTCCTCTCCCACATCCTGTCATGGGCTTGGTCTGTTCTGACACAACATGTGAAAGAGGAAATTGTCCAGGAAGCTCTGCTGTCAGGGCTGCAGAAGTATCTAGAACCACCCAGGTCCTAGGGGGTGAGCAGAGGGGGTGAGGAGGGGCAGGTGCAGGAAGCTGATTTGCATGCAGGCCCCGCCCTCCTGTGGGGGGAGGGGATAAGAGAGATCTGGGGAGCAGGCCCAGGGCTGGGGGCTCAGAAGGCAGCGTCTGGGGCGTCTCCACCATGGCCTGGGCTCTGCTCCTTGTCACCCTCCTCACTCAGGGCACAGGTGAGGCCTCCAGGGAAGGGACCCCGGGGACATCTGCCTGATCCTTTGTGTCTTTGTCCTCAGGGTGACCTGGGTCCCAGCCCGGAACTGACCAGCATGTGTTTGTCCTCTTTGCAGGGTCCTGGGCCCAGTCTGCCCCGACTCAGCCTGCCTCCGTGTCCGGGAATCTAGGAGCGACGGTCACCATCTCCTGTGCTGGCACCAGCAATGACGTCGGTTATTACTATGTCAGCTGGTACCAACAGCACCCGGGCTCGGCCCCCAAACTCTTGATTCATGAGGACAGTAAACGGGCCTCAGGGATTCCTGATCGCTTCTCTGGCTCCAAGTCTGGGAACACGGCCACCCTGACCATCTCTGGGCTCCAGGCTGAGGACGAGGCTGTTTATTCCTGTGGCACAGCTAGTGGTAGTATTAGCAGTGGCAATGCCCACAGTGGTCCCAGTTCATGGGGAAGTGAGACCAAAACCTGCCCTGATCTCTCAGCTCCCCGTGGCTGTGACTCCGCTGGTTGCTGGTCTGCATCTGTGGTTGAAGCATCGGCAGCTGAGAGGAGATGTGAGGACCCTGCAGAGGGATGAGGACAAAGGAGGATGAACATGTGGCTTTCATGTATGCTGTCCCGCCTGTTTGACCTGCATGTCACTGGGCTGAGCCAGGGAGGTATCGGGACAGGCTCGGGTGTCAGAGTTGCCCCTCTCCTGGCATTGGTGGACCCTGTCCAAGCACAGCCCTGCAGGACAATGGTCTCCCTGGTACATCGGGGTCTTTGCAGAGTAGCACCAGAAGGGAGAGTGGGTGGAGGGCGGGTCCCCCATTCCTCGGTCTGGTCAAAGTTACATGTTTTCATGAGGAGCCAAGAAAGTTTCTAGGTGGTATCCCAGCATGTCTAACCCGTGGGGGAATTAATTGAGAAACAGGCACTAGAGTCCTGGATTCAATATCAATTATTTCTTGAAACTGAAAGACAGTTTTCAAATGGAAACATCAATAAATTTAAATTTTGTGAATCCAAGAGTTTAGATGAAAACCAAAGTGCATTGGTTGGGTTGCTAGGACACAGCCTCCCCACAGGAACAAGTGCAGAGGAAGCTTTGCTAGCTGTGTGCCCAGGCGTCCAGGACTGGAGAGCAGCTTTCTTTTGTGGTTCTGGCTCCTGGCTCTCATGACGTTGGAGTGATGGGTGTGACTGTTCTCATTCAGGTCCTCTTCCTTCAGAAGACCCTGGGGTATGGCTCACTGCATGCCGGTCCTGTGCCCGCTATTCTTGTCCAAATCATCTTCCTGTTCACTCTGGCTTGTCAAATGCAGCCAGTCAGGCTCCATATTTTCCAAGCCTGTGCTCCTCTCAATCTGAATCATCATTTGTCTGTAACACAGCGTTTTACAATGACCCGAATTGTTGGTTTTCAATCCATATGGTCAACGTTCAGGTAGCGTGGAGAAAATATTTTCCAAATTCATTTCTAAATTCTCCTTTCATTGGGATCATAGCTGCTCCTACGTGTGCAAAGCAGGAATCACAGTGTTTTCACTCTCCTGAAATAGCCTCTGTTACAATTTCTGCTCTCCCTCATTATTATGGAAACAACGATGCCTCATTTCCATCTGTCCTCTTAGCCTGTTCTCTCTCTCTGTTTTCTATGGAATAGATAGCTGCGTTTATAAGCCATCCTACATTTTGTAAGAAAGGCTTTTTCCTTTTCAATGAGCGTGACCTGAATAGGACTCTCAAAGGGTTCAGAGGTCACATCCTACCTGTTACACAGAGCTGTGGTGTCAAATGTTCCCCTGAATCCAGCAACCCTGAGCATGCAGTGTAAACACTGCAGTGTGGCTACTCGTAGGCAGGTGTGAGTGTGTATGTATGAGAGTCTGAGCAGAGTCACCTGGGTCCCCACACAGACCCCTCCCCACGCCCATCCTCACGCCAGGCCCCACATGCTCAGTCAGGAAGCAGGTCGTGAATGAGTTTTCAAGAGCACAGTGATGATACACACTGCAGCAAGAGGGTCTTTGATTCCCTTCTGTTTGATGAGCAGACTGGGAAAATTTGACCCAATATCTGGGTGTATTTGGAAAGATAGGTTTCAACAACCAAAAAGCTGTTGCATATGATAGATGACATTTTGATTCTCTGCCTCTCAGTGAAATGAAAAGCTCAGAACACAAACCAACAGAATCAAGTCCACAGCTTCTCTTGCCCTATGGTCTCTGATCCAATGTGAAGCCCAAACACTCTTCTAGACGGCAGGTCGGGCCCCAGCTCTGGACTGAGGTGATATTCGGTCTTTCACCTTGGCACCTGGAACTCAGTGGGTTCTGGGGAGGCTGGAGGTCAAGAATCAGCTCGTGGCTTCGATATGCAGATGCTTCAGAACTGAGAGGTGGGGGCGGGGATAGGAGAAACCTGCAGTTGGGGGTCCCACCATCCACCCAGCACACAGCAGGGGTTTCCCCTGGTGGGCATGTCCATTTCCAAAGATACAGACCTTGGAGATGGGCGTCCAGCAGAGGGCATGGCCGAGTGCCCAGTGCACAGAGAATGCCAGAGACCCAGTCCCATCCCAGCAGAGACACTGAAGGTCCAGCAGCTCATCACCTGGGGGATATCAGCTGCTCCTTCTCTCCCTGCCAACCAGCTAAACACAGGGCCTGCTCCTGTATGTACATGCCATTTGATGTGTCAGACAGCTCTGACCCCCTGAGATCTACTCTCCCTCCAGGATGCAGAAAGTTTCCTGTCCAGGGCCAGGGCAGAGGAGGGGGAGGAGAGCCCCTCCCTGGGGCCTGGTGGGCACCCTCTGCAGCCACCAGGGGCAGCGAGGGCCAGGATGGGGGGAAGGCAGCGGTGGCTTCTCCTGTCCTGCAGGACGTGTCAACAGCTGCTTCCGGCGGAGGCCCTCTGATGTCCCAAAGCATTTGTGCCCCAACAAGTCATCTTCAAAGTGCTAAGAAATGGTCCAGGGCTCAGGCTCGGGCCTCCCTCTCAAGAGCACCACAGAGACAGAGGCTGGAGGGGAACGTGAGGACCCTCCCAATGGAGGGGTGGGGTAGTTGGGGATGGGGGAGAGAAAGAAGGGTGTCCACAGTGACCTGGACCAGAGCTCCTGAGACCAAGTGGGTGCACGGAATGGGTCTGAGGGCCTCTCACTCCAATGTGAACTCACCTTAACGAATTACATCTGAATTAACCCTATTTCCAAATAAGGTCTCACTCTTGGGCACTAGCGGTTAGGATTTCAACTGGTAATTGTGGGAGGTCCTACAACATGTTTGTGTATTTTCATGTTTCCAGAAAGTGTGGTCAATGTCAAGTGTCTCAAACCCAAGACGTTTTGCTTGCATCACATTCCTCCCTCCTCTCTTGCACTGTCTCTGCTTTACATGAAGTGTGAGCATAAGGATGAAGGATTCTCATAGATGGAAGAGGAGTCCATACTCATATGTGCTTCATATGGGCCCACACATCACAGTTCTTCCTACTTCTTAACTTCTTTCATCAGGAATAAGCAAGGAACAAGCACCCCCAGTGTATCCCATGGTACAGATGGGGAAACTGAGGCTAGATGGGCTGAGCAACTTCTTTCATGTCACACCTGGAACCAGGCAGACCCGGCAGCAAATGAGGTCCCTCTACCCGAGTCCTTGGTCTTCACCACCTTCCTGTGGCTTCTCATGGTGCTTCCAACGCTAAGATATGGCCTTTCCTGAGTGTGCCAGCAAGTTCTCTGTCCTATTTCACAAACAAGTGACTGAGATGATGATTTTGCAGTGCTGCTCTGTCAATAGACACACTATATGAACCAAAATGCAGTTTAAACTTGTCCAATAGACACTTTGTACAAATTAGGAGATACAGATGCAGTTAATTTCCATAACAGATTTTGCTTAACTCAGTTAAGAATATCATTTCAGTATGAATTACATATAAAAATAGTGATACATTCTACACTACAGAGTCCCATGTTTTGAAATCCACTGGGTAGTTCAGACCTACAGCACATCTCTACTGGGACCACCCACAGTGCATGATCAGCAGGCACATTGCCTTGTGGCCCCCATATGAGACAGAGCAGGTGAGATGGAGGAGGTTTCCTTGGGGTAACTGTGCCTGCAGTATATACTCACCACCACCAGGAGGCAATGGAGGGTCCCAACCCCAGAGTCTGCTGGAGAGGAACTGATGATGCACTTTCCACCCAGACCAGGGATATGGAGGCCGCTCATCATGAGGGGATCTTATACATATATCCATATGACTTACTTCCCGAAGACAAGATGGTAAATACAACGACAGTTTTACAGAAGAATCTTCAGCCACCAAGGACCTTTTTATTACAGTCTATGAAATATATGATAGTAACCTGGGAATTTGTTAACAAATATTGATACCTCATCCCTTTCATTCCGGATCATTTCCATAAACCCATTGCCCAGTCATAAACTTATATTTTTTGCATAGATCTAGATGGAAAGGTGGACCATAAGGAACATTTTATTGACATAGGAGCATGTGAATACAGAAGAGAGGGCCCGGCCTCCTGTCGGGGGGAGGGGATAAGAGAGGTCTGGGGAGCAGGCCCAGGGCTGGGGGCTCAGAAGGCAGCGTCTGGGGCGTCTCCACCATGGCCTGGGCTCTGCTCCTTGTCACCCTCCTCACTCAGGGCACAGGTGAGGCCTCCAGGGAAGCGACCCCAGGGACATCTGCCTGATCCTTTGTGACTTTGTCCTCAAGGTGCCCTGGACGCCACCATTAACTGATCAGCATGTGTTTGTCCTCTTTCCAGGGTCCTGGGCCCATTCTGCCATGACTCAGCCGCCCTCCAAGTCTGGGAATCTGGGACAGATGGTCACCATCTCCTGCGCTGGCACCAGCAATGACGTCGGTTATAACTATGTCAGCTGGTAGCAGAAGCACCCAGGCTCGGCCCCCAAACTCCTCACTTATGATGTCAGTAAATGGTTCTCAGGGATCCCTGATCGCTCCTCCGGCTCCAAGTCTGGGAACATGGCCTCCCTGACCATCTCTGGGCTCCTGGCTGAGGGCGAGGCTGAGTATTACTGTGGTTCATATAGAAGTAGTTACACTAGACACAGTGGTCTAAGTTCATGGGAAAGTGAGACCAAAACCTCCTTTCAGCTCGCTCAGCCCCTTCTGTGCTAACCTCAGGCCTTCATTTGTTTTCGGTTATTGTTTTTTATTTGGAATAATTACATACGTAGATGCAAATTTAAAGGGAACACAAAGCACTCCTTCATAACCTTTCCCCAGACAGACCAATTTTTCATCTCCTGCCATATTTACTTTATGTTTCCTCTTTAACTGTCACTCTCTCTTCCTGCATGTGTGTATGGACTTGTATGTTTATATGTAAACATGTCCGTAAGTATCCACACACAACACACGTGCCCCGTCCTGTGCAACGTCCCAAAAACCGCTTCATCTTGAGCCCTTCCTAAGAGCGATGACTGGGGATGGGGTGCCCCAAATGCATTCTGCTCTTACACATCCTTTTCTAGAAAGGTCCTAAGCAGCCCCAGGTTTTATTTTTTATTTTTGAAAAAAAAAATTTAATTAATTAATTTATTTACTTCTTTAATTGGCTGTGTTCTGTCTTTTTTGCTGTACGTGGGCTTTCTTTGGTTGCAGTGAGTGGGGGCTACTCTTCATTGTGGTGATGGGCTCCTCAGTGCGTGGCTTCTCTTGTTGTAGAGAATGGGCTCTAGGCTTGTGGACTTCAGTAGGTGCAGCACATGGGCTCAATAAGTCTGGCGCATGGGCTTAGTTGCCCTGCAGCATGTGGGATCTTCCTGGAGCAGGGATCGAACCCGGGTCCTGTGCACTGGCAGGCGGATTCTTAACCACTGCGCCAGCTAGGAAGCCCCCCAGGTTTTATTTTATTTTACATTATTTTATTTATTTTGGCTGCACCAAAAAGCTTGCTGGATCTTAGTTCCCTAACCAGGGGTTGAACCCACCCCCGGGCCAGTAAGAACAGATCCTAACCCCTGGACGGCAGGGAACTCCCAGAGTAGTTTTTATAATGGCCATGATAGCCAATTTAGGCTCATTATAAAAAATCACGAGTTGGGTCTGTGGTGCCTTCAGGAGGAAAGGGAAGAAAGTGTGAAGAACTTCCGGGAGAAAAGACAGAGGAGAAAGCAGTGACCTCGGGTCCTCTGAGGTTCCTATTGCAGCAGGAAGAAAGGACACACGGGGTGACCTAGGGCAGAGTTGGGGTCAGTCCATGAGGAAAGATGCCTTTGAAGCAGCCAGACCCCAGCCGCTGGTCAAGCCCCCACAGTCAGCCCACAGGGAGGGACATGCTTTGTGTCCGGAGAGAGGAGGAGACCCCCGGCCCAGGACCCTTCTGTCCCTGTGGCTTCTGGCCGGTCTGGGAGGCCTGGGGCTGAGATGCTCTTGGTGGAGGACACTGAGGTGTGGAGGGAGGGGTCCCTCCAGCTGCCCCAATTCAGAGGAAACCAGGGACGGAATCAGGAGGGGAAGTGGGGCCGGGACCCCAGGAGGGGCTGCTCAGCGCCCCACCCTGAGGCTTCCTGGGAAAGAGGCCCTGCTGCCGCCCCAGCAGGATAGAGCCTCACCCACCCCGAGGGGCCCTGCAACCAGCTGGCACAAGGTGTGAGCAGAGGAAGGTCTAGAGAGAAATCGGGCTGGTCTCAGCACCCTTGTGGGCATCAGGAAAGGCAGGGGAGGGTTGGAACCTTCCCGGGTGTGGACAGCACCAGCTCAGGGTCTGCATTTGTAGACGGCGGGGCATAGGGGACTTCCCCAGGTGTGTGGGGAGAGGGAAGGTGGGGTCACTGCAAGGGTGTCCTGAGTGGGAGATGCAGGCTCAGCCCCAGGGGAACTTCCACGGGAACCACTGGGACCGCACACTGCCTCCTCACCTGAGCAGGAGGCCACGCCCACACAGGAGAGCTCAGCCCAGAGGCCCAGGCCTGGGGTTCAGGAACAGAGGTGGGCGGAGGCCCCCATTCATCTCAGACCTTGGAGCGGGGGGGAAAGAGTCTTGCCCCAGGTGGTGGAGCTAGGAGGAGGGTTCTGGGGCATCTCCATGGGGGCCTGGGCTCTGCCCCCCACCACGATTTCAGGGCACAGGGGAGACCTCCAGGGAAGGATGTGCCGGGAGCTGCATCCTTAGCGGATCCTGAGCCCACCACCTTCCCCAGACCCTCCCCCGGGGACTCCCGCCCTCTTTTAAGTCATCCTCGGTCCTGCAGGACTGTCCCTCCTCCTCTGTGCAAGGTGTTTCCTGTCATCACGTTGAGAAGGTGGTGTGTCGGTCCCACGTCCCATGTTCCTCATCCAGGCGTCTGCTGGGTGGGTTTTGATTCCACCGTTTCCTCCCCTGTGCATCCAGATCTGCCCCTGGAGCTCCAAGCCTGGGACAAGCCTGTGCTGGACAAGTGAGGACTTCCCAGGCGAGGGACAGGTGACCTTCCAGGTGTGGCAGGTGACACAGTCCATTTGAAAGTAGTTGGTGGATGAAGTGACAGGTGCATGGAGGGGCGGAGGAGGGACAGAGGGGCTTAGCTGGGAAAAGATGGAGGAGGAGGAAGATGTGGGGGGTCAGAGCTGGGGTTCAGCCCCATCAGATAACTCCCTGAAGCGTGGTCCTAACCATGGGCGGCCACCAGGGGGCAGAGAGAGGCTGCATGTGGGAGGCTCTGGTCTGGATCCCTGACCTATGGGAAGCCCCCAGCTCCTGCCTCCTGAGCCCCTAAGCGAGAGTGTGGGGTGTAGTGTCCCCAACCTGTTCTCCTTAAGCCCTTTACCTGGAGGCCCATAAAGCTCCCTGGAATCCTCCTCAGAGCCCTGCAGAGGCAGGGGACAGGGGACAGGGGACCATCCTGCTGAGGGACAGGTGGGGGAGGGGATGCACACCCCCAGCTCCCCTGTGGTGCCGGGAGAAGCTGGGAGGGAATCGCTCAGTGCCCCCCACCCCGCGGGTGCCTGTCCTCACCTTCCACCCAGAAGCAGAGAGCAGTTGTCATGGTTATTAGCCAAGGACACGGACACCCACAGTGGACACAGGCACAGCCCAGGACGGCCACATGTCTAGGGCTATGTAATGGTCCATGTCCTACATATGGACAACGTGTCAAAGGGTTTTCACCTTGACAGATGAGCCCTGAAGTCCTGGGAAGAAGAGAATCTAGTGACCAAGGCCACGTCAGAGGCCTGGACTGTGGCTGTGGGTCAAGGACCTGCTCGTAGATGCCAGGTGCAGGTGCTTCGGAACAAAGATGTGGGGGCGGGGGTGGGAGCAGGCTGCAGCTGGGGGTCCCACCCGCCACCCAGCACGCACCAGGGTTTTCCCCTGGCGGGCAGGCCCTTTTCCAAGGACACCGAGCTTGGCGATGGGCGTCCAGCAGAGGGCACTGCAGAGCGCCCCGAGCACAGAGGTTCCAGAGACCCAGTCCCATCCCAGCAGAGACACTGAAGGTCCAGGAGCTGATCCCCTGAGGGACGTCAGCTGGTCCTTCTCTCCCTGCCAGCCAGCTAAACACAGGGCATGCTCCTGTATACACGTGTCATCTCATGTGTCAAACAGCTCGGACCTGTTCAGATCTACTCGCCCTCCAGGATGCAGAATGTCTAGTCCCCAGGGCCAGGGCAGAGGAGGGAGAGGAGAGCCCCGCCCTGGGGCCTGGTGGGCACCCTCTGCAGCCACCAGGGGGCAGCGAGGGCCAGGATGGGGGGAAGCATCTGTGGCTTCTCCTGTCCTGCAGGACGTGTCAAGAGCAGCTTCCAGCGGAGCCCCTCTGACGTCCCAAAGCATCTGTGCCCCAACAAGTCATCCTCAAAGCGTTAAGAAATGGCACAGGGCCCAGGCTCAGGCCTCCGTTTCAAGAGTACCACAGAGACAGAGGCTGGAGGGGAGCCAGAGTACCTCCCAGCGGAGGGGGATGAGAAGGAGCTGTGGGTGGGGGAGGGATGGATTGGGAGTTTGGGACGAACAGATGCAAACTCCTATATACAGGGTGGATGGAAAACAAGGTCCTATGGGGCAGCACAGGGAACTGTATTCCATGTCCTGTGATGAACCACAATGGAAAACAGTATGAAAAAGGATGGATATGTACATACAGTTGAGTCACGTTGCTGTACAGCAGACATTAACACAACATTGAAAACTAACTATACTCAATAAAATTTTTGATTTCTTTTCTCTTTTTGTTCTTTTTCTCTTCTGCTTTCTGTTCTGGCACTGCCCCACAGCATGCAGGATCCTAGTTCCCCGACCAGATATGGACCCTGAGCCCCAGCAGTGCAAGTGCCGACTCTTCACCACTGGACACCAGGGAAGTCACTGCAACAAAATTGTTTTACAAACAAAGGAGTTGAGGGGATACCGGTGCCCAGCTCTGCCTTTGACTCCAGCAAAGTGGGCAATTGGATCTTTCAGCCTCCTGGGCCCGGGTCCTCTCCTTTGCCCCAACAGCACACAGCAAACATTCTGGATTCCTCCCCCAGGAACCACGATGACACCCACACCAGGACACACGGAAGATCCCGGGGCTGCATTCCTCTCCCACATCCTGTCACAGACTTCAGCTGTCCTCACTCAACATGTGAAGGAGGAAATTGTCCAGGAAGTTCTGCTGTCAGGGCTGCAGAAGTATCCAGAACAACCCAGGTCCTAGGGGGTGAGCAGAGGGGGTGAGGAGGGGCAGGTTCAAGAAGCTGATTTGCATGCATGCCCCGCCCTCCTGTGGGGGGGAGGGGATAAGAGAGGTGTGGGGAGCAGGCTCAGGGCTGGGGGCTCAGAAGGCAGCGTCTGGGGCGTCTCCACCATGGCCTGGGCTCTGCTCCTTGTCACCCTCCTCACTCAGGGCACAGGTGAGGCCTCCAGGGAAGGGACCCCGGGCACATCTACCTGATCCTTTGTCTTTTTGTCCTCAGGGTGCCCTGGGTCCCAGCCCGGAACTGACCAGCGTGTGTTTGTCCTCTTTGCAGGGTCCTGGGCCCAGTCTACTCTGACTCAGCCTGCCTCCGTGTCCGGGAATCCAGGAGCGACGGTCACCATCTCCTGCGCTGGCACCAGCAGTGACATCGGGAGTAATAACTATGTCAGCTGGTTCCAACAGCACCCGGGCTCGGCCCCCAAAACTCTTATTTATCAAGTCAATAAGCGGCCCTCAGGGATCCCGGATCGCTTCTCTGGCTCCAAGTCTGGGAACACGGCCACCCTGACCATCTCTGGGCTCCAGGCTGTGGACGAGGCTGTTTATTACTGTGGCACAGCTAGTGGTAGTAGTAGTAGTAGTGCTCACAATGGTCCAAGTTCATGGGGAAGTGAGACCAAAACCTGCCCTGGTCACCCAGGCTCCCCATGGCTGTGACTCTGCTGGTGGCTGGTCTGCATCTTGGTTGAAGCATCGGCAGCTGAGAGGAGATGTGAGGACCCTGCAGAGGGATGAGGGCCTAGAAGAAGGTGTGGTTTCCATGGTTTTTGTCCCTCGTCTTTGACCTGCATCTGAGTGGGCTGTGTGGCCCGAGGAAAAGGTCATGGCTCCCAAGGATGCTGCCACGTGAGGCTGTGCTGATTCCCTCAGGAGCCCCCACCCATCACCCCTCTTTGCTTCTAGACCAACTGTTAGACTTGGGTCCCAGAAGCTTCCTAGGACGAGGTGTGGAGTGCGAGCCACAGAGGGTCACTGCACTCCAGGAACCACTGGGTTCTCCTAATTCACACAGACAGAAATCCCAGAACACGTGCAGGAGGGGATCCAGAGGGTGGGGGTCGTGGTGGGAGGACCCCACGGCTGGAACAGCGGGATTCCCTGACCTGAGCTCACTCTGCGGAGACTCTGGGTTTCACGTTCCCTGCAGCTCGGGGAGGAAGAAGGAACCCCAGCAGGTTGGCTGGTTGGTTGGTTGGCAGAAGCACAGTCCAAAGATGGGCCCTAGTGAGTGAACTAGAGAGGCCGCACCTGCCTAGAGACAAAGGGAATCAAGAGGCAGGAAACTGGAGCTTGCTTGAATGTTTCTGTGCTCAGTCTTCTCTAGGCCAGACCTTATAGTGGGAACTGCAGCTGGAAATGCTAAATGCAATGGGAGGACTTCGATCCTGGGTGCCCACGGCCAAGCTGTGACCCTCGCCTGCCAAGGGCAAGGTTACCTTCGTGGCCAGCAAAGTCACAGCAGGAATCAGAAGACTGTGACGTGTGCAGCTCTATGTCATTGCCTTGTTAATCATGGTGTTTCGAGACGTGAAAAAGGTAGAAGAAGCCTGTGAAATTCACACTGGGTCAAAAAACCTCTGGTTCTAGTTAGAGAAGTCTAAGTCCATGATACTATTCCCCCCAAATCCCCATCTTTGACCCACTGAGAAGACTCTCCGAACTCAGTAGGGAGTCCAGAGACTGTGATTTCACTAGTGAAAGGAGACCAAGGAAAATCAGCAAAGGGCAGTGGTGGATGAGGAGAAGCTCGAGGAAACCAGAATCTTCCCGAGGGACAGGCTTCACCCCCAGCATCACATGGTGACATCGGGGGGGGGGGAATCTCGTACCCCACGGGGGCTCATCAGGCGCTCAGGTTTCTTACCAGAGGCTGGCCCTCTAGCCATCCCCTGTCTGCCATCTACCAAAGTTTCAGAGCTGCGGGCCGGGGGGTGTGGCGTTGGTCAGTGGTTCAGCAAAACCATAAGTTTTCAAAAATGTGTAGGCTTAGGGGGTCTTTTTTTAACTTTAAATTTTATATTGGAGTGTAGCCTATTAACAGGTGTGATAGTTTGAGGGGAACAGGAATGTGACTCGGCCGTACATATACATGCACCCATCCTCTCCAGACTCCCCTCTGCTGGGTCATTCTTATTGGACATTAGCCTGGACCTACCTGAAACCTAACTCCTAACACAAATCAGGGGCCAGTGTTGCAAGCAGATCTTTCTCAGGACGTTCGTCTCAGGCTGTGGGGGAGTTCCTCTCTGCACAATCCTCTGTGTATTCCTGTATTCGAGCTCAGGCCCTGAATCTGAGGGAAACACTGGACCTCACCATCAGGTCCAGGTTACACTCTATCCTGGGCTGTTTTTCTGTCCCTGTGAAGAAACGCAGACACAGACAAGACACAGACACACACATCCAGCACCATCACTTCTGGGTCCCCCATCACTGTACCCAGCAAGGAAGCAGGGATCTGCCCTGTGGGGACCAGGAGCTCCTTCTGCATCACCCCAGGGCCCTGTGCCCAGAAGCAGGAGCATAAACCCTGGGATGCAAAGGACAATTAAACCTATTGTCCACTGTCCTCGTAATCAGGCCTAGACATTTCAGATGCTGAGAAAGTGATACACTTGGGAAACACCCATCAGCCCTGATTCTGTCTGGAAAACACACTGGGTCCAGGGACTCTGTGGACAGAGGAGCCTGACCTCAGGGAGGCGCCAGCTCTGGGGTGAGGACCTCCCGCTGAGCACAGGAAACAGAGCAGACCCCTCACGTGCACCACGTGGCAGGCAGCCCTGCCTGAGGAGAGGTCCCTGCAGCTGGGCCTTGAGCCCACCCCTGCCCCAGCCCCTCCTCCCAGCCCTCAACCCTGGCATCTCCTATCATTTTCCGTTAGGTCTCCCTCCATCTTGATGGAGCTCTAATTCCTTCACGCATTTTTCTTTTTTCAAACTGTTTTGAGAATTCACCTTCATATCATGGGCCCATACTTCTCATCCGTGTACCTATTGGAGTGTATTTATTTACCATGTGAGGTTCCTCTGTCCTGAGCTGAGATCTCCTCAAGGTCACTGACCCTGAGACAAGGTCATCCTGAAACAAGATTACAGAGCCTGCAGGGGTGGATTACAGAGCCTGCAGGGGTGGGTCTGAGACACCTGGGGAGGAAGGACAAACTTCGGCCCCATGGGGCCGCAGGATACAAGACACAGGCATGGAGGGAATGAGGAGGGACGGGGTGGCTGGTCCAGAGCTGGGAGGAAGAGGAGGAGGAGGAAGATGTGGGGGGTCAGAGCTGGGGCTCAGCCCCATCAGATAACTCCCTGCAGCGTGGTCATAACCATGGGAGGCCACCAGGGGGCAGCGAGGGCCTGGGTGTGGGAGGCTCTGGTCTGGATTCCTGACCTATGGGAAGCCCCCAGCTCCTGCCCCCTGAGCCCCTAAGCGAGAGTGTGGGGTGTAGTGTCCCCAACCTGTTCTCCTCCTTAAGCCCTTTACCTGGAGGCCAATAAAGTTCCCTGGAATCCTCCTCAGAGCCCTGCAGAGGCAGGGGACAGGGGACAGGGGACCATCCTGCTGAGGGACAGGTGGGGGAGGGAAAGCACACCCCCAGCTCCCCTGTGGTGCCGGGAGGAGCCGGGAGGGAATCGCTCAGTGCCCAGAGCCCCTCGGGCGCCTGTCCTCACCTTCCACCCAGAACCAGAGAGCGGTGGTCATGGTTATTAGCCAAGGACACGGACTCCCACAGTGGACACAGGCACAGCCCAAGACGGCCCCGTGTCCTGGGCTCTGTAATGGTCCGTGTCCTACATAACGACAATGTGTCAAAGGGTTTTCACCATCTCAGATGAGCCCTGAAGTTCAGGGAAGAAGAGAATCAAGTGTCCCGGGCCAGACCAGAGGCCTGGGCTGTGGCTGTGGGTCAAGGACCTGCTTGTAGATTCCAGGTGCAGGTGCTTCAGAACAAAGAAGTGGGGTCGGGGATGGGGCGAGGTGGCAGCTGGGGGTCCCACCATCCACCCAGCACACAGCAGGGCTTTCCCTGGTGGGCATGTCCTTTTCCCAAGATACAGACCTTGGTCATGGGCGTCCAGCAGAGGGCGCGGCAGAGTGTTCCCTGCACGAAGGGACCCAGAGACCCAGTCCCATCTCGGCAGAGATTCTGAAGGTCCAGGAGCTCATCACCTGGGGCACGTCAGCTGGTCCTTCTCTCCCTGCCAGCCAGCTAAACACAGGGCATGCTCCTGTATACACGTGTCATCTCATGTGTCAAACAGCTCTGACCCGCTGAGATCTACTCTCCACCAGGATGCAGAAAGTCTAGTGCCCAGGGCCAGGGCAGAGGAGGGGGCGGAGAACCCCGCCCTGGGGCCTGGTGGGCACCCTGTGCAGCCCCCAGGGGGCAGTGAGGGCCAGGATGGGGAGAAGGCAGCTGTGGCTTCTCCTGTCCTGCAGGACGTGTTAAGAGTGGCTTCCAGCGGAGCCCCTCTGATGTCCCAAAGCATTTGTGCCCCAACAAGTCATCTTCAAAGTGCTAAGAAATGGTCCAGGGCTCAGGCTCGGGCCTCCGTCTCAAGAGCACCACAGAGACAGAGGCTGGAGGGGAATGAGAGGAGCCTCCCAGCGGAGGGGGATGAGAAGGAGCTGTGGGTGGGGGAGGGATGGATTGGGAGTTTGGGACGAACAGGTGCAAAGTACTATATAGAGGGCGGATGGACAACACGGTCCTACGGGGCAGCACAGGGAACTGTATTCCATGTCCTGTGATGAACCACAATGGAAAAGAACATGAAAAAGGATGGTTATGTAAGTACAGTTGAGTCACTTTGCTGTACAGCGACATTAATGCAACATTGTAAATCAATTATACTCAATAAAATTTTTTTATTTGTTTTCTCTTTTTGTTCTTTCTCTTCTGGCCCCGCCCCGCAGGATGCAGGATCCTAGTTCCCCGACCAGGGATGGACCCTGAGCCCCTGCAGTGCAAGTGCCGACTCTTCACCACTGGACATCAGGGAAGTCACTGCAAGAAAATTGTTTTACAAATGAAGGAGTTGAGGGGATACCGGTCCCCAGCTCTGCCTTTGACTCCAGCAAAGTGGGCAATTGGATCTTTCAGCCTCCTGGGCCCGGGTCCTCTCCTTTGCCCCAACAGCACCCAGCAAACATTTTGGATTTCTCCCCCAGGAACCACGATCACGCCCACACCAGGACACACAGGAGATCCCAGGGCTGCATTCCTCTCCCACATCCTGTCATGGACTTGGTCTGTCCTCACACAACATGTGAAGGAGGAAATTGTCCAGGAAGCTCTGCTGTCAGGACTTCAGAAGTATCTAGACCAAAGCAGGCCATAAGGCGTGAACAGAGGGGGTGAGGAGGGGCAGGTGCAGGAAGCTGATTTGCATGCAGGCCCCGCCCTCCTGTGGGGGGGAGGGGATAAGAGAGGTGTGGGGAGCAGGCCCAGGGCTGGGGGCTCAGAAGGCAGCGTCTGGGGCATCTCCACCATGGCCTGGGCTCTGCTCCTTGTCACCCTCCTCACTCAGGACACAGGTGAGGCCTCCAGGGACAGGATCCGGGGGACATCTATCGGATCTTTGTTCCTGTGTCCTCAGGGTGCCCTGGGTCCCAGCCCAGAACTGACCAGCGTGTGTTTGTCCTCTTTGCAGGGTCCTGGGCCCAGTCTACCCTGACTCAGCCTGCCTCCGTGTCCGGGAATCCAGGAGCGACGGTCACCATCTCCTGTGCTAGCACCAGCGGTGACATCGGAAGTTATAACTATGTCAGCTGGTACCAACAGCACCCGGGCTCGGCCCCCAAACTCCTGATTTATCAGGACAGTAAACGGCCCTCAGGGATCCCTGATCGCTTCTCTGGCTCCAAGTCTGGGAACACGGCCACCCTGACCATCTCTGGGCTCCAGGCTGCGGACGAGGCTGTTTATTCCTGTGCCACAGCTAGTGGTAGTAGTAGTAGTGGTTATGCCCACAATGGTCCAAGTTCATGGGGAAGTGAGACCAAAACCTGCCATGAGCTCTCAGGCTCCCTGTGGCTGTGACTCCGCTGGTTGCTGGTCTGCATCTTGGTTGAAGCATCGGCAGCTGAGAGGGGATGTGAGGACCCTGCAGAGGGATGAGGACAAAGGACGATGAACCTGTCGTTTTCATGTATGTTGTCCCTCCTGTTTGACCTGCATCTGACTGGGCTGAGCCAGGAAGGGATCAGGACAGACTTGGGCATCAGAGTTGTCCATCTTCTGGCATTGGTGAAACCTGTCCAGGCACAGCCGTGCAGGACAATGGTCTCCCCGATACATCAGGGTCTTTGCAAAGTGGCACCAGAATGGAGGGTGGGTGGAGGGCGGGTCCTGCATTCCTCAGTCAGGTCAAAGTCACATGTTTCCATGAGGAGCCATGGAAGATTCTAGGTGGTATCCCAGCAGGTCTAACCCATGGGGGAATTAATTGAGAAACAGGCACTAGTGTCCTGGGTTCAATGGTAATTATTTCCTGAAACTGAAAGACAGTTTTCAAATGCAAACAGCAATAAATTTAAATTATGTGAATCCAAGAGTTTAGATGAAAACCAAAGTGCATTGGTTGGGTTGCTAGGGCACAGCATCCCCACAGGAACAAGTGGAGAGGAAGCTTTGCTAGCTGTGTGCCCAGGCGTGCAGGACTGCAGAGCAGCTTTCTTTTGTGGTTCTGGCTCCTGGCTCTCATGACGTTGGAATGATGGGTGCGGCTGTTCTCATTCAGGTCCTCTCCCTTCAGGAGACCCTGAGGTATGGCTCCTTCCATGCCGGCCCTGTGCCCACTGTTCTTGTCCAAATCATCTTCCTGTTCAATCTGGTTTGTTAAATCCAGCCAAATAGATTCCATATTTTCCAAGCCTGTGGTTCTCTCAATCGGAATTATCATTTGTCTGTATCACAGCTTTTTACAAATGACCTGAACCATTGACTTTCTATCCATATGGTCAAAGTTCAGGTAGCATGGAGAAAATATTTTCCAGACTCATTTCCATGTTCTCCTTTCATTGGGATTACAGCTGCCCCTACATGTGCAGAACAGGAATCAGAGTGTTTTCACTCTCCTGAAATAGCCTCTTACAATTTCTGCCCTCCCCCGTTATGATGGAAACAGCAGTGCCTCCTTTCCATCTGTCCTCTTATCCTGTTAACCTCTCTGTTTTCTATGCAATAGACAGCTGCGTCTATAACCCATCCTACATTTTGTAAGAAAGGCTTTTTTCTTTTCCATGAGGATGACCTGAATAGGGCTCTCAAATGGTTCAGAGGTCACACCCTACCTGTTACATGGAGCTGTGGTGTCAAATGTTCCCCTGAATCCAGCAACCCTGAGCGATCAGTGTGGACACTGCAATGTGGCTACTTGTAGGCAGCTGTGAGTCTGTGTGTATGAGAGTCTGAGCAGAGTCACCTGGGTCCCCACACGGACCCCTCCCCACGCCCATCCTCACGCCAGGCTCCACATGCTCAGTCAGGAAGCAGGTCATGGATGAATTTTCAAGAGCACGGTGGTGATACACACTGCAGCAAGAGGCTCTTTGGTTCCCTTCTGTTTGAAGAGAAGACTGGGAAAATTTGACCCAATATCTGGGTGTATTTGGAAAGATAGGTTTCAACAACCAACAAGCTGTTGCATATGATAGATGACATTTTGATTCCCTGCCTCTCCGTGAAATGAAATCTCAGAACACAAACCAACAAACTCAAGTCAACAGCTTCTCTTGCCCTTTATTCTCTGATCCAATGTGAAGCCCAAACTGTATTCTAGACAGGAGGCTGGGACGCAGCTCTGCACTGAGAGGGGATCTGGCCTTTCACCTGGGCACATGGAACTTAGTGGGGGCTGGGGTGGGCTGGAGGTCAAGAATCAACTAGTGGATTTGATATGCAGACACTGTATATGAACCACATGTGCAATTTAAAATTGTCCAATAGACAAGTGTTAAAAATTAGGAGAAACACATGCAATGAGTTTCCATAGTATTTTCACTTAACTCAGTTAAGAATATCATTGCAATATGAATTAAATATAAAAATATTCATACCTTCTACACTACATGATCCTACCTCTTGAAACCCACTGGGTAGTTCAGACCTACAGCACATCTCTACTGGGACCACCCACACCGCATGATCAGCAGGCACATTGCTTTGTGGCCCCCATATTATGCAGCAGGTGAGATGGAGGAGGTTTCCTTGGGGTACTGTGCCTCTGTGCCTGCAGTATACACTCGCCACCACCAGGAGGCGATGGAGGGTCCCAACCCCAGAGTCTTTGCTGGAGAGGAACTGCTGATGCACTTTCCACCCAGACCAGGGATATGAGACCGCCCAGAATGAGGCGATCTTATACATGTATCCACATGACTTACTTCCCAGAGACAAGATGGTAAATACTATGACAGTTTTACAGAAGAATCTTCAGCCATCAAGGACCTTTTTATTACAGTCTGTGAAATGAATGACAACAACCTGTGAATTTGTTAATAAATATTGCTACCTCACCTCGTTCGTTCCGGATCATTACCATAAACCCATTGCCCAGTCATAAACTTGTATTCTATGCATAGTTCTAGATGGAAAGGTGGACCATAAGGAATATTTTATTGACATAGGATATGGAGCATGTGAATACAGAAGAGAGGGCTGTGACAGGAGGGGCTCAGGAGGCCTGGGGTGGGAGAGGGAGGATCTATTGGGCTAGTGAGGGGGCAGGACGGGAAAGGGGCTGAAAGATAAGGCTCTGAGGTCAGTTGCCTGGGTGGAATCTTGGCCCACTCACCTCTGCCTTGGGGACTCTGGGAAAATCACTTGCCCTCACAATGATGCCTCCTCCTTATTAGACGGGGGAGAGGTTGTGCCTTCAGCAGAGGGCGCTGTGGGGTTATGACGATGCCAGGTGAGGTGGTGCAGGAAACTCACCTAGATTCTGGCATCTACTGGGGGCTCAAAAGTCATCATTCTGTGGAAGTAGCTACACATGTAGGAACAAGTCCATCCTGGGGCACCAGGGGGCACTGTGGGTCCTGGTTGGGGACCGTCCTAGGTCCAAGTCCCCTGGGCAGGGCTCAAGTGCAAAGGGCATGACCATCACTTCGTTGAAGACACTTCCCTTGGGGAGAGGAACTCTCCCTCTGAAACCCACACGTGGCCCTTCTTCGGACCCCAGGGAATCACCAAGTGTGAGGCCCCTGGGCTGAAGGCTCACACAGGAGCTGAGACACAGGATGGGGAAGGGGAGTAGATTTGCATTCACTGCTCCTCCCTCCTCAAGCTGCAAGGGGAGAGGATAAGACAGGGCCTGGAGAGGCTAGTCCAGCTGGGCAGCCTTGGGGCAGAGCTCCCGGAAGCCCATCCCTCCCTGGCAGCAGGGGTGGGGGAGGGGGATGCTGAGCTGGAGAATATGGTCCCCCCACCCCAGAGTCACAGTCTGGGGGTGATGCACTCAAATGCATTTGGGAGGGAGGTCTGTGGACATGAGGTTCCCCCATAGTTTGTCTGACATCTGATAAATAAGCATCTTTCACTCCCACCCGGTGCCACTGGGTAGCATGGGGGCAGTAACCCTGATCCTGCCTGGGACCAGGTGGGATTTCTGGGCTGGATCCTGAAGGTCCACCGGGCCCCCAGTGCCTGAGGGCTGAGAGGGAGAGTCCAGGGGCTGCCCGTGGCCTGGAGGACACCACACGGCAGGAGGGCAGCAGGCACATGGTCTCTCGAGGAGGGATGCAGAGGAGGGCCGGGGACAGGACGAGACAGGATATCAGGGCTCTTCCCTGCAGGGACCTCTGTCCCAAAGTGTCTGGATTCACAGGGACACATGGCTGTCCACACCCCCTACTCCAGAAAAGGGTTGTTCTCTCCAAGGGTTTGCAGTCACTTTGTCCCAAACAAGGCCTCCTGCAGGTCCCTTAGTGGGGAGGGTCCTGCCCCCCTAACACTGTAGCAAAGGGAGCCAGGCGGACAGCAGGAAGTAAACCCACCACCCCCATGTGGGTTTCACCACATCCACGCCACCCAGAGCTTATGCTGCTCAGAACTGGAGTCAGCAGGAGCCTGTGATGGACACACGGAGGGACAGGGACACACAGCAGGCAGTGAGGACAAGGATGGACAAAGGAGGCCAATGAGACAATTCCCTACTGTGCTCAGATGGGACCCACCAGGGAGGGGGCTGCTCCTACAGACTCTGGGACAGAGAGAGATGGACGCCCACTAGAGCTCATCTCTTTGGTCCAGGTTAGAACAGGGTGAGAGTCTGGGTGAGACCGCTGCCATCCTCTCTGTCAAAGTGACTGATGAACAGGGTGCAGGAGGCTGTCCACTCCCAGGTTGCTCCCCATGGAGGAGATAGGATGAGTGACCTTCTAAGAGAGAGCAGAAACACACCCCCAAGCCTGAGTGAGCCTCCAAGTCAAAGCTCTGTAAGGACAGAGCCAGAAGGTGCCTTCAGCGAGCCAGGGAGAGAGCTCCCACCAAAAACAATATTGCAGCACCTTGACCGTGGCCTTCTGGCAACCAGAAACGTGGAAATAAATTGTGATGTTTAACCAACATGCAGGTGGTATTGTGTCATGGTGCCTGAGCGGACTAAGACAGCAGCTGGGAACACGTGTGTGTAGGTGTTCATGGGATTGTAGGTCTTCATTTTTCTGAAATAAATTCCCCAAGGCTCCTATTCCTGGATTGTACAGTAATCGCATGGTTAGTTTTATAGTAGCTGCAGAGCTGCTTCCCAGGGTGGCTGCACCACTTTATATTCCCACCAGCAGCACAGGAGGGACCTGTCTCTCTGCTGCCCAGCCACTGTGGGTGTTGCCACTGTTTTCTCCTTTAGCCCATCTGCTGGCTTCTGACAGGTGTGTCGTGGCATCTGCTCAGGGTGAAATTGACATTCTCCTAATGACTGGTGGTGACCATTTCCCATGTGCTCATCTGACATCTGTTCGTTCCTGAAATCACCTCTCTTCGTGTCATTTCCCACACTCCAATGGGATTTTAGTTGCTTTGTTTATTGATTAGTTGTGACCGTTTATTAATGTTTTCACAAGTCTTTTGATGAATATGTGAGTGGAAAGTATTTTCTTCCACGTCACTGGATCTCTCAACTGCACAAAAAGGACTTTTATAGAATAAATGCTTTTCATTTTAAAATGTTTGAATTTACCTTCTTCCTTTACAAATCACAAAGGGAGTCCAACTCGAGGATGGAAGATGCCTTAGAGGACTGGGGTGGGGAGGGTGGGGGGGAATCGAGGGGGGAGTCAAGGAAGGGAGGGAATACGGGGATATGTGTATAAAAACCTTCTGTTTGATGAGAAGACTGGGAAAATTTCACCCAATATTTGGGTGTATTTGAGAGATAGGTTTCAACAACCAAAAAGCTGTTGCATATGATAGATGACATTTTGATTCTCTGCCTCTCAGTGAAATGAAAAGCTCAGAACACAAACCAACAGACTCAAGTCAACAGCTTCTCATGCTCTTTTGTCCCTGATCCAATGTGAAGCCCCAACACTCTTCTAGACAGCAGGTCGGGCCGCAGCTCTGGACTGAGAGGGGATCTGGCTCTTCACCTGGGCACTTGGAACTCAGTGGGATCTGGGGAGGGGGCTGGAGGTAAGGAATCAGCTAGAGGATTCGATATGCAGATGCTTCAGAACAAAGAGGTGGGGGCGGGGATAGGAAAAACCTGCAGCTGGGGGTCCCACCATCCACCCAGCACACCGCAGGCGTTTCCCCTGGTGGGCACGTTCTTTTCCCAAAGATACAGACCTTGGAGATGGGTGTCCAGCAGAGGACACAGCAGCGTGCCCTGTGCACAGAGGGTCCCAGAGACCCAGTCCCATCCCAGCAGAGACTCTGAAGGTCCAGGAGCTCATTACCTGAGGGACGTCAGCTGGTCCTTCTCTCCCTGCCAACCAGCTAAACACTGGGCCTGTTCCTGTATGTACGTGCCATTTGATGTGTCAGACAGCTCTGACCCCCTGAGATCTACTCTCCCTCCAGGATGCAGAAAGTCTCCTGTCCAGGGCCAGGGCAGAGGAGGGGGAGGAGATTCCCACCCTGGGGCCTGGTGGGCACCCTCTGCAGCCACCAGGGGGCAGCGAGGGCCGGGATGGGGGGAAGGCACCTGTGGCTTCTCCTGTCCTGCAGGACGTGTCAAGAGCGGCTTCCAGCGGAGCCCCTCTGAGGTCCCAAAGCATTTGTGCCCCAACAAGTCATCCTCAAAGCGCTAAGAAAAGGCCCAGGGGCCAGGCTCGGGCCTCCGTCTCAAGAGCACCGCAGAGACAGAGGCTGGAGGGGAAAGTGAGAACCCTCCAGCGGAGGGGGATGAAAAGGAGCTGGGGGTGGGAGGGGGGATGGATTGGGAGTTTGGGACGAACAGATGCAAACGCCTATGTAGAGGGCAGATAGACAACAAGGTCCTACGGGGCAGCACAAGGAACTGTATTCCATGTCCTGTGATGAACCACAATGGAAAAGAATATGGAAAAGAATGGGTATGTACATAGAGTTGAGTCATGTTGTTGTACAGCAGACATTAACACAACATTGTAGAGCAACTATATTCAAAAAAGTTTTGTATTTGCTTTCTCTTTTTGCTCTTTCTCTTTTCTGCTTTCTGTTCTGGCACCACCGCACAGCACGCAGGATCCTAGTTCCCCGATCAGGGATGGACCCGGAGCCCCTGCAGTGCAAGTGTCGACCCTTCACCACTGGACATCAGGGAAGTCAATTCATTAAAATCTTTTACAAAAGAATGAGTTCAGGGGATACTGGTCCCCAGCTCTGCCTTTGACTCCAGCAAAGTGGGCAATTGGATCTTTCAGCCTCCTGGGCCCGGGTCCTCTCCTTTGCCCCAACAGCACACAGGGGACATTCTGGATTCCTCCCCCAGGAACCACGATGAGGCCCACACCAGGACACACAGGAGATCCCGGGGCTGCATTCCTCTCCCACATCCTGTCAAGAACTCGGTCTGTCCTCACTCAACATGTGAAGGCGGAAATTGTCCAGGAAGCTCTGCTGTCAGGACTTCAGAAGTATCTAGACCAAAGCAGGCCATAAGGCGTGAAAAGAGGGGGTGAGGAGGGGCAGGTGCAGGAAGCTGATTTGCATGCAGGCCCCGCCCTCCTGTGGGGGGGAGGGGATAAGAGAGGTGTGGGGAGCAGGCCCAGGGCTGGGGGCTCAGAAGGCAGCGTCTGGGGCGTCTCCACCATGGCCTGGGCTCTGCTCCTTGTCACCCTCCTCACTCAGGGCACAGGTGAGGCCTCCAGGGAAGGGACCCCAGGGACATCTGCCTGATCCTTTGTGTTTTTGTCCTCAGGGTGCCCTGGGTCCCAGCCCGGAACTGACCAGCGTGTGTTTGTCCTCTTTGCAGGGTCCTGGGCCCAGTCTACTCTGACTCAGCCTGCCTCCGTGTCCGGGAATCCAGGAGCGACGGTCACCATCTCCTGCGCTGGCACCAGCAGTGACATCGGGAGTAATAACTATGTCAGCTGGTACCAACAACACCCGGGCTCGGCCCCCAAAACTCTTATTTATCAAGTCAATAAGCGGCCC
The DNA here is from genome assembly GCF_030028045.1 of Hippopotamus amphibius kiboko. Taxonomy (NCBI): domain Eukaryota; kingdom Metazoa; phylum Chordata; class Mammalia; order Artiodactyla; family Hippopotamidae; genus Hippopotamus; species Hippopotamus amphibius. Next base: position 2,622,440 of record NC_080193.1, on the reverse strand, counting down.
TCAGGGATCCCGGATCGCTTCTCTGGCTCCAAGTCTGGGAACACGGCCACCCTGACCATCTCCGGGCTCCAGGCTGCGGACGAGGCTGTTTATTACTGTGGCACAGCTAGTGGTAGTAGTAGTAGTGGTTATGCTCACAGTGGTCCAAGTTCATGGGGAAGTGAGACCAAAACCTGCCCTGAGCTCCCAGGCTCCCCGGCTCCCCGTGGCTGTGACTCTGCTGGTGGCTGGTCTGCATCTTAGTTGAAGCATCGGCAGCTGAGAGGAGATGTGAGGACCCTGCAGAGGGATGAGGACAAAAGACGATGAACCTGTCGTTTTCATGTATGTTGTCCCTCCTGTTTGACCTGCATCTGACTGGGCTGAGCCAGGAAGGGATCGAGACAGACTTGGGCATCAGAGTTGTCCATCTTCTGGCATTGGTGAAACCTGTCCAGGCACAGCCGTGCAGGCAACGGTCTCCCCGATACATCAGGGTCTTTGCAAAGTGGCACCAGAATGGAGGGTGGGTGGAGGGCGGGTCCTCCATTCCTCAGTCAGGTCAAAGTCACATGTTTCCCTGAGGAGCCATGGAAGATTCTAGGTGGTATCCCAGCAGGTCTAACCCATGGGGGAATTAATTGAGAAACAGGCACTAGTGTCCTGAGTTCAATGGTAATTATTTCCTGAAACTGAAAGACAGTTTTCAAATGCAAACAGCAATAAATATAAATTATGTGAATCCAAGAGTTTAGATGAAAACCAAAGTGCATTGGTTGGGTTGCTAGGGCACAGCATCCCCACAGGAACAAGTGGAGAGGAAGCTTTGCTAGCTGTGTGCCCAGGCGTGCAGGACTGCAGAGCAGCTTTCTTTTGTGGTTCTGGCTCCTGGCTCTCATGACATTGGAATGATGGGTGTGACGGTTCTCATTCAGGTCCTCTCCCTTCAGGAGACCCTGGGGTATGGCTCATTCCATGCCGGCCCTGTGCCCACTGTTCTTGTCCAAATCATCTTCCGGTTCAATCTGGTTTGGTAAAACCAGCCAATTAGACTCCATATTTTCCAAGCCTGCGGTTGTCTCAGTCGGAATCATCATTTGTCTGTATCACAGCTTTTTACACATGACCTGAACCATTGACTTTCTATCCATATGGTCAAAGTTCAGGTAGCATGGAGAAAATATTTTCCAGACTCATTTCCAAGTTCTTCTTTCATTGGGATTACAGATGCCCCTACGTGTGCAGAACAGGAATCAGAGTGTTTTCACTCTCCTGAAATAGCCTCTTACAATTTCTGCCCTCCCCCGTTATGATGGAAACAGCGGTGCCTCCTTTCCATCTGTCCTCTTATCCTGTTAACCCTCTCTGTTTTCTATGCAATAGACAGCTGCGTCTATAACCCATCCTACATTTTGTAAGAAAGGCTTTTTTCTTTTCCATGAGGATGACCTGAATAGGGCTCTCAAACGGTTCAGAGGTCACACCCTACCTGTTACATGGAGCTGTGGTGTCAAATGTTCCCCTGAATCCAGCAACCCTGAGCGATCAGTGTGGACACTGCAATGTGGCTACTTGTAGGCAGCTGTGAGTCTGTGTGTATGAGAGTCTGAGCAGAGTCACCTGGGTCCCCACACGGACCCCTCCCCACGCCCATTCTCACGCCAGGCTCCACATGCTCAGTCAGCAAGCAGGTCATGGATGAATTTTCAAGAGCACGGTGGTGATACACACTGCAGCAAGAGGCTGTTTGATTCCCTTCTGTTTGAAGAGAAGACTGGGAAAATTTGACCCAATATTTGGGTGTATTTGGAAAGACAGGTTTCAACAACCAACAAGCTGTTGCATATGATAGATGACATTTTGATTCCCTGCCTCTCAGTGAAATGAAATCTCAGAACACAAAGCAACAAAGTCAAGTCAACATCTTCTCTTGCCCTTTATTCTCTGATCCAATGTGAAGCCCAAACTGTATTCTAGACAGGAGGCTGGGACGCAGCTCTGGACTGAGAGGGGATCTGGCCTTTCACCTGGGCACCTGGAACTTAGTGGGGGCAGGGGTGGGCTGGAGGTCAAGAATCAGCTAGTGGATTTGATATGCAGACACAGTATATGAACCACATGTGCAATTTAAAATTGTCCAATAGACAAGTGTTAAAAATTAGGAGAAACACATGCAATGAGTTTCCATAGTATTTTCAGTTAACTCAGTTAAGAATATCATTGCAATATGAATTAAATATAAAAATATTCATACATTCTACACTACATGATCCTACCTTTTGAAGCCCACTGGGTAGTTTAGACCTACAGCACATCTCTACTGGAACCACCCACACTGCATGATCAGCAGGCACATTGCTTTGTGGCCCCCATATTATGCAGCAGGTGAGATGGATGAGGTTTCCTTGGGGTAACTGTGCCTGCAGTATACACTCGCCACCACCAGGAGGCGATGGAGGGTCCCAACCCCAGAGTCTGTGCTGGAGAGGAACTGCTGATGCACTTTCCACCCAGTTCAGGCATATGAGGCTGCCCAGAATGAGGGGATCTTATACATGGATCCGCATGACTTACTTCCCAAAGACAAGATGGTAAATACAAGGACAGTTTTACAGAAGAATCTTCAGCCATCCAGGATCTTTTTATTACAGTCCATGAAATGAATGACAACAACCTGTGAATTTGTTAGTAAATATTGATACCTCACCTCTTTCATTCCGAATCATTTCCATAAACCCATTGCCCAGTCATAAACTTATATTCTATGCAAAGTTCTAGATGGAAAAGTGGACCATAAGGAACATTTTACTGAAATAGGATATGGAGCATGTGAATACAGAAGAGAGGGCTGTGACAGGAGGGGCTCAGGAGGCCTGGGGTGGGAGAGGGAGGATCTATTGGGCTAGTCAGGGGACAGGATGGGAAAGGGGCTGAAAGATAAGGCTCTGAGGTCCGTTGCCTGGATGGAATCTTGGCCCACTCACCTCTGCCTGGGGGAGTCTGGGAAAATCACTTGCCCTCACAATGATGCCTCCTCCTCATTAGACGGGGGAGAGGTTGTGCCTTCAGCAGAGGGAGCTGTGGGGTTATGACGATGCCAGGTGAGGTGGTGCAGGAAACTCACCTAGATTCTGGCATCTACTGGGGGCTCAAAAGTCATCATTCTGTGGAAGTAGCTACACATGTAGGAAGACGTCCATCCTGGGGCACCAGGGGGCACTGTGGGTCCTGGTTGGGGACCCTCCTAGGTCCAAGTCCCCTGGGCAGGGCTCAAGTGCAAAGGGCATGACCATCGCTTCGTTGAAGACACTTCCCTTGGGGAGAGGAACTCTTCCTCTGAAACCCACACGTGGCCTTCTTCGGACCCCAGGGAATCACCAAGTGTGAGGCCCCTGGGCTGAAGGCTCACACAGGAGCTGAGACACAGGATGGGGAAGGGGAGTAGATTTGCATTCACTGCTCCTCCCTCCTCAAGCTGCAAGGGGAGAGGATAAGACAGGACCTGGAGAGGCTGGTCCAGCTGGGCAGCCTCGGGGCAGAGCTCCCGGAAGCCCTTCCCTCCCTGGCAGCAGGGGTGGGGGAGGGGGATGCTGAGCTGGAGAATACGGTCCCCCCACCCCAGAGTCGCAGTCTGGGGGTGATGCACTCAAATGCATTTGGGAGGGAGGTCTGTGGACATGAGGTTCCCCCATAGTTTGTCTGACATCTGATAAATAAGCATCTTTCACTCCCACCCGGTGCCACTGAGTAGCATGGGGGCAGTAACCCTGATCCTGCCTGGGACCAGGTGGGATTTCTGGGCTGGATCCTGAAGGTCCACCGGGCCCCCAGTGCCTGAGGGCTGAGAGGGAGAGTCCAGGGGCTGCCCGTGGCCTGGAGGACACCACACGGCAGGAGGGCAGGAGGTACATGGTCTCTCGAGGAGGGATGCAGAGGAGGGCCGGGGACAGGACGAGACAGGATATCAGGGCTCTTTCCTGCAGGGACCTCTGTCCCAGAGTGTCTGGATTCACAGGGACACGGGGCTGTCCCCATCCCCTACTCCAGAAAAGGGTTGTTCTCTCCAAGGGTTTGCAGTCACTTTGTCCCAAACAAGGCCTCCTGCAGGTCCCTTAGTGGGGAGGGTCCTGCACCCCTTACACTGTAGCAAAGGGAGCCAGGCGGACAGCAGGAAGTAAACCCACCCCCATGTGGGTTTCACCACATCCACGCCACCCAGAGCTTATGCTGCTCAGAACTGGAGTCAGCAGGAGCCTGTGATGGACACACGGAGGGACAGGGACACACAGCAGGCAGTGAGGACAGGGATGGACAAAGGAGGCCAATGAGACAATTCCCTACTGTGCTCAGATGGGACCCACCAGGGAGGGGGCTGCTCCTACAGACTCTGGGTCAGAGAGAGATGGACGCCCACTAGAGCTCATCTCTTTGGTCCAGGTTAGAACAGGGTGAGAGTCTGGGTGAGACCGCTGCCATCCTCTCTGTCAAAGTGACTGATGAACAGGGTGCAGGAGGCTGTCCACTCCCAGGTTGCTCCCTATGGAGGAGATAGGATGAGTGACCTTCTAAGAGGAGAGCAGAAACACACCCCCAAGCCTGAGTGAGCCTCCAAGTCAAAGCTCTGTAAGGACAGAGCCAGAAGGTGCCTTCAGCGAGCCAGGGAGAGAGCTCCCACCAAAAGCAATATTGCAGCACCTTGACCATGGCCTTCTGGCGACAAGAAACGTGGAAATAAATTGTGATGTTTAACCAACATGCAGGTGGTATTGTGCCATGGTGCCTGAGCAGACTAAGACAGGAGCTGGGAACACGTGTGTGTAGGTGTTTACGGGAAGGTAGGTCTTCATTTTTCTGAAATAAATTCCCCAAGGGTCCTGCTCCTGGATTGTACAGTAATCGCATGTTTGGTTTTATAGTAGCTGCAGAGCTGCTTCCCAGGGTGGCTGCACCACTTTATATTCCCAGCAGCAGCACAGGAGGGACCTGTCTCTCTGCTGCCCAGCCGCTGTGGGTGTTGCCACAGTTTTCTCCTTTAGCCCATCTGCTGGCTTCTGACAGGTGTGTCGTGGCATCTGCTCAGGGTATAATTGACATTCCCCTAATGACTGATGGTGACCATTTCCCATGTGACATCTGTTTGTTCCTGGAATAACGTCACTTTGTGTCATTTCCCACACTCCAATGGGATTTTAGTTGCTTTGTTTATTGATTACTTTTGACACTTTATTAATGTTCACCTAAGTCTTTTGATGAATATGTGAGTGGAAAGTATTTTCTCTCACTTCTCTGAATCTTTCAACTGCACAGAAAGGACTTTTTATGATAAATGCTTTTCATTTTAAAATGTTTGAGTTTCTCTTCTTCCTTTACAAATCATGCGTGAACCGCCAACTCCAAGAATTCCTGCCTCGGTCCAATGAGGCAGATTTTTTTCCTTGTTTTTTTCTATAACATAAAATGAAAAAGTATGTATTGCTTTGAATCACTTCGCCGTGTACCTAAATCTAACACAACATTGTAAATCAACTATACTTAGAGAAATGAATCAATACATAAAATGTAAAAGAAACATGATAAAAATTCTGCCTGAGCTACGTGACCAGTGTCACTGTGTCCGATGCTAGAATTCTGGGCTCCCACAGTAGCACGACCGAGGTCTCCACAGCACCAGCTTCCAGCACGGCCCAGCCCACCACACGAGGACATCATCACCTGACAGGACCCCTGCGTGTCCCCCAGGCCCAGAGGGGAGCCCAGACGCAGAGGGAGGGGCGTGTGCACGTGCCGGGGGAGGGGCAGCCTTTCTCACTCAGCACAGGGACAGTCCTGGGGACCTGGGCTCAGGCCCGGGAGTCAGGCCCCCGCTTAACCCCTCCTTGCAGCCCAGCTGCTCTCTGCTCAGCAGGGCGCTGGTCACAAGGCCATGAGGGGCAGGAAGGCGATTTGCATGAGGACATCCCTGCCGAGGATAAGAGAGGCCCCGAGGCCCCACCCCAGCTGTGGGCTCACAGGCAGAGCTCAGGGCGCCCCCACCATGGCCTGGACCCTTCTCCTGCTCCCCCTCCTCACTCTCTGCACAGGTGCTGCCGCCCAGGACTCAGCCCCCAAAGGGACCGGGGCTCAGCCTGGTCCTGACCTTCAGCTCCGCACAGGGGCTGCCGCGGGGGACGAGGGGCGCTGGGGATGAGACCCTCTTCCTCACACTCACCCTCCTCTCCTCTCTCGCAGGTTCTGTGGAGGCTTCTGAGCTGACTCAGCCACCTGCGGTGTCCGTGTCCTTGGGACAGACGGCCAGCATCACCTGCCAGGGAGACGATTTTGAAACCATTGGTGCTACCTGGTATCAGCGGAAGCCCGGCCAGGCCCCGGTGCTGGTCGTCGATGGAGATAGCGAGCGAGCCTCAGGGATTCCTGACCGATTCTCTGGCTCCAACTCAGGCAACACAGCCACGCTGACCATCAGCGGGGCCCAGGCCGAGGACGAGGCTGACTATTACTGCGGGTCAGCTGACAGCAGTGGTGATCCTCACAGTGAAACAGGCAGATGGGGAACTGATACACAAACCCTGTCCCCGTCTGCCTCACACTCTCCTCCATCCCCAGGAGGACGGTGGACAGAGCAGTGACAGGCCTGGCCCGGTTCCACCAGATCTCAGCCCCCAGCCGCCCCTCCTCCCAGTCCTGCAGGCTGGCTCTGCACACGGGGACAGGAGTAGATTCTGGGCTGGCAGGACCAGGCTGTCCTGGGGCTGTCTGGCCAGGGCAGGAACTGGGGACAGAGGCCTTGGATGGAAGGACAGACAGTGGGACACACCCCTCCGGTGGTAGTTATTCCCACGCTTCCGTACGGTGGTCGCTGGACCCCTCTTTGGCCCACATGTGGAGAATTTGGAGAGAGAATGTCTCAGCTCATGTGGGTCTGAAGCCCCAGCTCCCGGGCACGTGGGGTTGTGAATGGAACCCAGCAGAGCAGTGGGCATCGTGGCATCTTCTTCCTTCTCTCCTCTGGCCTCATCCACTGACCCGAGGCTTCTGGGAGCCTGTGACAGCTCACAGCACTGCCCTAACTGGGAAACGCTATTGGTGTAGAAAACACACCCCACCCCCGCATAGATCCACCTCATCAGAGAGGGTCAGGTTAATGACACCTGAGGTCCCATCCCCAGGCTCTGCCTCAGTGTAGGAGGAACCAAACGGGCCCAGCGCTAACTTTCCTGCAGGATCCTGAGGAAAGTTTGTGACCTCATCCGGCATCCCCTCCCCCCTGCTCAGTCTCCCCTCCCCACCTCCTTCCAGATTTCCAAGACATGCCCTTGACATCTCAGACTCGGCTTCCAGAGAAGTCGATCTAAGTTGGCCAGCTGTTCCCAACATGCTCCTCAGGGACCCGAGAAGCTCACATATACCCTCAAGTCCCCGCTTTCCCACCTACATCCACAATGTGCTCTTTGAAATCTCCCATTAGATCTAATTGTCCTTGTACGTATATAAAAGGTGCATTGGACACCCATCAGCTGTGCTGAGAATGTGTGTGAAAGAAACAGGCAAAAACCCATTTCTCTATAGAAAGTGAGGACTGAAGTCTGTCACCAGTATCATGCTGTCCCAAGAGGAGGTGTTGTCAGTGATGGGGACCACCCAGAACACCTGTTCTGTGTCAAAGCAGCACCCCAGTTTCACAGGAGACACCCCAGTTATGCCAAAGACTTTGTCTGGGTCTGAAACATGGTGCCAGGAGGAACTGGGTTGGCTTCTGGATGCCTATTGACCCATCAGTTGTTGGCTAGATATGTTTCTCCTTCTTGTAAAGGAAAAAACCCCTCACATCCTACAATGCATGGCTTTCCTCACAAAAATGTCAGGGTCCAAACTCTTGCAGTTAGAATGAGGATATTTCGGGATGACCTTGGAAAACATTGAATTTACACCTGAAGACCAGTTCCCTGGTGAATGTTTAAACATCCTGTGACAACCTGAACAATGGCACCTAGATCTCCTGCCTCACTTGGAATTCCAGATTCTGCAGGGAAACGTCCACGTTAGAAATGTTACAATGTCACCTGTGGAATTTGTTTAAAAGAAAAGCCAAAATTTTCCTCCAGCTACACCTGTCTCTTGCATGAGAGCTGATGTCTAAGTTGAAGGATGGAAACCACATGGCGAAAAATTATGTTCCAAAGGATTGACAATTACAGGTTATTACATGTACAATTAGGGACTTCCTAGGTGACATAGTGGTTAAAGAATCTGCCTGCCAATGCATGGGACACAAATTCGAGCCCTGGTGAGGGAAGATTCCCACATGCCATGGAGCAACTAAGCCCAGCCGCCACAAGTATCGAGTCTGTGCTCTAGATCCCGTGTACCACAACCACTGAGCCCGTGTGCCACAACTACTGAAGCTCACACACCGAGAGCCCATGCTCCGCAACAAGAGAAGCCACTGCAGTGAGGAGCCCCGTGAACCACAATGAAGAGTAGCCCCCGTTGGTTGCAACTAGAGAAAGCCCACATGCAGCAACGAAGACCCAACACAGCCAAGAAATAAATAAATAAATAAATAAATAAATAAATAAATAAATAAATATATTTATATTAAAAAATGTACAATTGACTTGTCACACGGATGGACCAGAACCATGAACAGATGGGATTTGATGTACCGAATCCCAAGACCTGAACCATGATTCCAGAGGGAAGATGATGAAAAGGCTGCCCCAGGTGCTTTGAATCTGGAGCATGTTCTCCTTGGGGCTCCTGCTCAGCCCCACGGGGAGCAGGGCCTGTGAGCCTCCCAGGTGTGTGCCCAGCCCCAGGGCAGGTGCAGCAGCGCCCACACAGGTGGCTCCTCCAAGACTGGATGCTGTGTCCTTTCGGGGTCCTGGTTTGTCCTGATGAAAATGGAGAAAGATGTTTGTTCTGAGCCACAAAGACTGCTGTCAGGGTTGGGAGGAGAGGGGAGGTTTAGAGGTCACGATGGGGTCTGTGGCCTGAGTATGACCCCACATCTCAGGAGAGGGGCACTGTCTGAGCCGACGGAGCTCTACGGGCATCCGTGTCCTCCTGGGGAACCTGCACAGGAGGCCTGGGCCTGGGTCCCCTGCACCTGGATGAGATACCCCCATCTCCTGCGGGGCTCCCTGCGGCCTGGAGAGGCCCGCGACCCGGCCCTGTCCCCTGGGACCCTTCCTCTCCTGAGATTTCCCTTTTCTGGAAATGAACACTCATCAATCCAGTTCACAACTGCATTCCCCCAGATGCCCAGAACGTCCGGTGCCCACCCTCACATTCCTTATTCCTACTCTCTGATCCAGCATTTTTCAGATAAGATTCCTTATAACTCTAGACCACAGGATATTGTGCAAGAGTTCTACAGAGAGGAGTGTGTTCACCGTGCACAAGAGGCTAGTGTCTCTGGGCGGTATGAAAACCTAACAGGAGCCCTGCACACAGGCATGAACGGGACCGAGACAGTCATCACAGTCCTGCTAAGAAATAAGAACTATAAAAGGCAGCAACATGGGTTCAGTTTTTAGTCCTTTGGTGTGTGGCTCCTCTTTGGAGACATGACGATCAGTCCAGCAGAAAGAAAAGGAAGCAGAAGACAATGCTGTCAAAATTGTAAACCAACAATTAGATGATGTTCCAACAGCTGTATCCCAACACAGTAGATGCCTTGGATCAAGTGGACAAACTCGTAGAAACACACCGAGTATCAAACTGACTCAAGAAGAAATAGAAAATCCAAAGAGATACATAAAAAGAGACTAAGTCCATAATTTAAAACTTCCTAAGAACAAAATTCAGGAGCCCAATGCGTTACTGATGATTATACCAAGTATTTAAAGGGGAATTAACACTAATCTATACCAAACTTAAAGGAACGGTGGAAGAGTAAAGAGCGTTTCCTCACTCAGTTTGTGAAGCTGGCGCTCCCCCTCCCAAGCCAGCCAGAGACACTACAAGACAAGGAAATGATGGAACAGTGTACCTTATGTTTATAGCTGCAAAAAGCCTTTCACATGCTTGCAAACGGGATCAATAGCACATGAAAAGGATTACATACCACAGCCAAGTGTGTCTACAGCTCTGTCACATACATGAGATACCAATCCCTTTATTTCCCATTTGTCTCTTGTCCTCGAGAAATTCCAACATAAAATGTGCCCGACGAAAGTGGATGTGAGTAAGTGTGTGGCAGGTAGAAGTTCTCCTGTCCTACCTTTGGAGAATTAGCCTCCACCGCCCACGCAGCCCCTGCACCCACAGCTGACACCTCTAAGATTCAACGGCTGAGTCCTGTGTCCCCCAAGGCCAAGCCCCAGGACCACCTGCAGGACCCCCTCCCTTCCAGACATGTCTGCAGGGATGGGAGTGGCCCTGCCTCCTCCAATAGATTGGCCATGAGACAACTAACCATCCCCCTGCTCAGGAGAATGAGGACCAAGCATCCCTGCAGCAGGGCCAGCTGAACCCACCAGGCTGCTGCAGGGCCCACAGACCCCCCACCCCTACAGATGCGCCAGCATAACCTGGGGCACAGCCCCGCAAACCACCACCCCCTCTCCCAACCTGGCATTCATGCTCCCTTCCCTCCCTGGTCAAGTTCTGCGCCAAGGGCCGGGATTTGAATCCAGCTCCTCTGGGCTTCATCCTGGGCTTTCCCCCACTTTTCTCTACTAACCCGGGAACATCCTCTCTGTGGGCTGTAGCTTTACCTGTTGTGAATTCGGGAGGTATATACTGACCATAAGAAATTTTTTCAAGCAATTCCTTGCTGGTCCAGTGTTTAAGACAGCATGTTCACTGCCTGAACCATGGCTCAATCCCTGATCAGAGAATTAAGACTACTATCGTGCAAGCAACATTGCCCTCCCCAACTTTTTTTTTCCAAATTAACTTATAAAAAGGCCGCCAGAGTGTATAACTAACAGAAGAGAGAATCAGTGAGGTATGATGTCTTCCAGTGTCGTGTCATCTCTCTGCAGGATTCCAAGGAGAGGGGTTCAGCCACTCCATTCTAAATGGAATCCCAGTGGAATAGCAGGTGATCCCCAGTTTCTCAAAAAGGCAGATATTATGTTAAGGTAGAAATGCTACAAACACAGTCTCTGAGAGGTGTGAGAGGACATAGAAAAAACAAGAAACAGGAGCAATGCTGGTGGTGATGATGATGATGCTGATGGAGATGATGGTGATGATGGAGATGATGCTGATGATGGAGATGATGATACTGATGAAGATGATGGTGTGGTTGGTGATGATGCTGATGATGGAGATAATGATGCTGATGAAGATGATGGTGATGATGATGATGATGATGCTGATGATGGAGATGATGATACTGATGAAGATGATGGTGATGCTGGTGATGATGCAGATGATGGAGATGATGATACTGATGAAGATGATGGTGTGGTTGGTGATGATGCTGATGATGGAGATGATGATGCTGATGAAGATGATGGTGATGATGCTGATGATGCTGATGATGGAGATGATGATACTGGTGAAGATGATGGTGGTGATGGTGATGATGATTGAGATGATGATGCTGATGAAGATGCTGGTGATGATGCTGATGATGGAGATGATGCTGCTGATGAAGATGATGGTGATGATGCTGATGCTTATGATGGAGATGATGATACTGATGAAGATGATGGTGATGATGGTGATGATGATGCTGATGATGGTGATGATGATGCTGATGATGGTGATGATGATGCTGATGAAGATGATGGTGATGATGGTGATGATGATGGTTTTGATGAGATGTAGATGCTTAATTGAATTCAAGTGTCTGTAACAACATCACCTACCTGACCTCCTCGGATAGGAATATAATCGGTCTAGGTTCCCAAATACAAGGAAGCCTGGGTCCCCAGGAAGGTCACACCCATTGCTATGGAACTTTGCACTTTGCAGCTACACATGCATCCTACACCCTCCACTCTACTAACAATATCAAAGGCACAGCAAGGGCTTTTCCACCCTGAGATGTGGCTACAGGAGCCGAGCCTGCACTGAACATGCAACCTCTCTGTGCTGGGCTGGGCAGGGAGGGTCCCAGCTGGCCCCGAGGCAGGGCTGCACTCCCTGGTCCACACCCTCTCAGGTGGCAGGGCTTTGGGGAGCTCTGCAGGAGGGGAGTCCCTGGCCTGATGCTCCTCTGCCATCAGGGGGCGGCCGCGTGCACCAGGAGCCTCAGGACACAGGCTGGGGCTGCCCAGGTGGGGCCTCCGCGGGAACCAGTCCTGAGGGTGCCCAGGTGTCCAAAGGTCAGTGTTTGGCAGGAAGTCGGGTCTGGACATACCATCCCCTCAGCACACAGTGATCACGTGTGAGGGGCTCGTTCACAGGGAACCCCGGGACACAGAGGGAACCAGGCAAGGTCCATGCCTCACCCCACGGCCACGATGCTGCCAGGATGACAGCCCCGCTGGGCCAGCCCAGGAGAGACCCCAGGCCGGGATGGCTTGGGACACTGGTCATGTGGTGAGACATCAGGAAGGTGATAGTGACCCAGTCCCTGGAGGCCAAGTCTCGTTTTCAGACAAGAGAACCCGTGGAGGAAGCTGGATGACAGTCACCTGGGCTGAGGGTTTGGGTGACTCCCATCTCAGTGAGGAGCCCCGAGGGGGGGATGAGTTTGCATAAACCCAAACCCTCAATGCCCCCTCAAAGCTCTGAGCGGGAAGAAAAGGGCCTTTGTAGAACCCAGCACTGCCATGGGGTCTCAGAGACAGAGCTCAGGGCGTCTCCACCATGGCCTGGACCCCTCTCCAGCTCACCCTCCTCACTCTCCTCACAGGTGCTGCCCCCCTGGGCCCTGCCCGCAGGCTCAGTCCTCCCAGGACACAGTTGCGGGCCCTGCCCCAAACCCAGAGCTCAGCCCCCGCCCAGCCTCAGGGTGGGACACCGCCGGGATGGGTCCTTCATTCTCAACCCCTCTCCCCTCCTCTCTTTCAAGCTCCGTGGCCTCCTATGAGTTGACCCAGCTGCCTTCAGTGTCAGAGGCCTTGGGACAAACCTCCCAGATCACCTGCACTGGAGACCTACTGGATAAAAAATGTACTGCGTGGTTCCAGCAGAAGCCAGGCCAGGCCCCTGTGCTGGTCATTTATAAAGAGAGCGAGCGGCCCTCAGCCATCCCAGACTGAATCTCTGGCTCAGCTCACGCAAAACAGCCACGCTGACCATCAGCGGGGCCTGAGACGAGGACGAGGCTATTACTGTGGGTCAGATGACAGCAGTTATCATCCTCACAGTGACCCAGGCAGATGGGGAAGTGAGACACACACCCCCTCCCCGTCTGCCTCACACTCTCCTCCAGCCCCAGGAGGACTGTGGACAGAGCAGTGACAGGCCTGGCCCGGGTTCCCCAGACCTGAGCCCCCAGGCCACCCCTGCTCCCAGCCCTCCAGGCCAGCTCTGCACAGGGGGGTCAGGGGTGCATTGTGGACTCACAGGACCAGGCTGTCTTGGTGTCTGGGACAATGTGTGAGTTGGGGAAACATGCCTGAATGAAGGACAGAAAGAGGGACAGAGACCCAGTGCACGTGCATCCTGGGTGTCCATGTGGTGGTGACAGGACACTCATCAGCCCAAATCTCCTGGGTGGATCCCAGGACCACCCCGCTCATCAGAGCCCTTCACACTCCGGGATCCCATGACAACCTGGGACACTGAAGAGGGCAAAGCAGTGCGTGGACAGTGTGGGGACCACCACATCCCTCCTCCAGACTCACCCACCCGTGCTGGAGCCCCTGGCAGCCCCCAGCTCTGAACTCCCTGGGAAGGACTGTCATTTATAGATGGTTCCCTCCGAGGTCCAGTATCCTCTCTGAGGGGGACGCAGGTCCAGTGATGCATGAGGCCAGGATCCCAGGTCCCTGCCTCGGTCAGGATGACAGGCAGGGCCCCACCGCCGAGGCCTCACCCGTCACCACGCTGTGGCGCTGACCCGTGCAGCCTCCCACCTTCCATCCAGAGTCACACTCAGCACTCTGCGTGCAGTGTTCAGAGGGATGTTCCAAGGGTCTCAGAATGAAAATGAAGTCTAGAGGGAAGGGTGCTAAACAAGAGAGAGCTGTGCTGCAGAGAGAGCTCTGCAGACTCCAAAGATTCCTCAGACACCGAGGAGCTCATGCGAGGAAGCGACATGAGGTGAGGAAGGAGCCCCCCAGGACCCTGGAGGGGGACCCGCAGAGTCACACACACGTCCCAATAGGGCCCGTTCCCCACACGCAGGTGGACGCTCCTAGAAAGGCATGGGGGCGCCCCGTCAGGAGAGCATCCCTCAGTCGTGGGGACACGTAGTCACAAAGGAAGGGCTGCCCTGGTGCCCCCTAAGACAGTGTAACAGCAAGTGCAGAAAGGAGCGGACTGTGTCCACGTAACTTTACTGAAACCAAAACAAAACTATGGGAGAGACACAAAATATCCCGTTCCCAGCAATGAAAGATTCGCAATAACCGAATCTTATCATTTGTCCTGTAAAGAATCAGGAAAATAGGAGCCATAAGGCTTACAAAAGTCAAGTAATGCAAATGTGCCCAGAAATGGCCCAGATGAGACAGTTTACACACAAGGACACAAAAGCAATGTTTATACCATATTCCACCTGTTCCTGAGCTTGAGGAAAGATTGAACACTTTACATGCGGATGTAGGAGACCACAAAATGATCCAAAATGAATTTCTACCACTGAAAACTACAGGATCTGAGATGAAAATACTCTGGATGAGATGGACAGCACTTCGATGGGGCAAAGGAGAAGATGCACGAACCTGAAGGCCCAGCACTGGAAACTATGCATAACCAAATACAGACCATAAAAAAAATGACCAGGGACATCATTCCCCCACCCAGCCCCAGCCACGTGGCCTGAGTCAAAGGCTCTTCTTCACAGATTTCGCACATCAGTCCGGGACCCTGGGCTGGGCTTCCCCAGACCCAGAGCATCATGACCTCCATGGTGGACACAGGGACAGCCCAGCATGCACCCCTGTCCCGGGCCCGGTGATGGTCAGTGTGGCACAGAGTGTTCATCGTCTCAGATAAGCCTTGCTCTCCAGGGATACACACACTCTAGTGTCCAGGACCAGGGCAGAGGGGGAGGAGAGAAGGAGGAGGGGCAGGTGCAGGAAGAGGATTTGCAGGCAGGCCCCGCCCTCCTGTGGGGGGAGGGCATAAGAGAGGTCTGGGGAGCAGGCCCAAGGCTGGGGGCTCAGAAGGCAGCGTCTGGGGCGTCTCCACCATGGCCTGGGCTCTGCTCCTTGTCACCCTCCTCACTCAGGGCACAGGTGAGACCTCCAGGGAAGGGACCACGGGGACATCTGCCTGATCCTTTGTGTCTTTGTCCTCAGGGTGCCCTGGACCCCAGCTCGGAACTGACCAGTGTGTGTTTGTCCTCTTTGCAGGGTCCTGGGCCCAGTCTGCCCCGACTCAGCCTGCCTCGGTGTCTGGGAATCTGGGACAGACGGTCACCATCTCCTGTGCTGGCACCAGCAGTGACATTGGGGATCATAACTATGTCAGCTGGTTCCAACAGCACCCGGGCTCGGCCCCCAAACTCCTCATTTATGACGTCAGTAAATGGCCCTCAGGGATCCCTAATCGCTCCTCCGGCTCCAAGTCTGGGAACACGGCCTCCCTTAGCATCTCTTGGTTCCAGCCTGAGGATGAGGCTGCTTATTACTGTGTCTCATGTACAAGTAGTAACACTGCCCATAGTGGTCCAAGTTCATGGGGTAGTGAGACCATAACCTCCTCTGAGCTCGCTCAGTCCCTTCACTCCTAAACTCAGGCTTTCGTTTGTTTTTGGTTACTGTTTTATTTTGGAATATGTTTAAACCTCGATGAAATGGTAACACAAATCATGCCTTCATGATCTGTCCCTGGACTGGCCAATTTTTATCCTCCTGCCTTATTGACTTTATTTTATTGATCTGTCACTCTCTGTCTCCTCCTACATGTGTATATGTACTTGTATGACTGTATGTAAACATGTGTGTAAGTATCCACACACCACACACATGCCCCTTCCTGTCTGACATCCCAAAAGCGCCTTCACCTTGAGCTCGTCCTGAGGGATGACAGATGATGCAGTTCGCCAGTTCATTCTGCTCTTACACGTCCTGTTCTAGAAACGTTCTAAGCGGCCCCGGGTTATATGTTATTTTCTTATTTTATTTTACTTTATCTTTTTCCCTTTTTTGGCTGCACCACAAAGTTTGCTGGATATTAGTTCCCCGACCAGGGATTGAACCCACCCCCCAGCCAGTAAGAACAGATCCTAACCCCTGGACGGCAGGGAACTCCCAGAGTAGTTTTTATAACGGCCGTGATAACCAATTTAGGTTCATTTTAAAGAATCACGAGTTGGGTCCATGGTGCCTTCAGGAGGAAAGGAAAGAAAGTGTGAAGAACTTCCGGGAGAAAAGACAGAGGAGAAAGCAGTGACCTCGGGTCCTCTGAGGTTCCTATTGCAGCAGGAAGAAAGGACACACGGGGTGACCGAGGGCAGAGTTGGGGTCAGTCCATGAGGAAAGATGCCCGTGGAGCAGCCAGACCCCAGCCGCTGGTCAAGCCCCCGCAATCGGCCCGCAGGGAGGGACGAGCTTTGTGTCCTGAGAGAGGAGGAGACACCCGGCCCAGGACCCTTCTGTCCCTGTGGCTTCTGGCCGGTCTGGGAGGCCTGGGGCTGAGATGCTCTTGGTGGAGGACACTGAGGTGTGGCGGGAGGGGTCCCTCCAGCTGCCCCAATTCAGAGGAAACCAGGGACGGAATCAGGAGGGGAAGCGGGGCCGGGACCCCAGGAGGGGCTGCTCAGTGCCCCACCCTGAGGCTCCCTGGGAAAGAGGCCCTGCTGCCGCCCCAGCAGGATAGAGCCTCACCCACCCTGAGGGGCCCTGCAACCAGCTGTCAGAAGGTGTGAGCAGAGGAAGGTCTAGAGAGAAATCAGGCTGGTCTCAGCATCCTTCTGGGCATCAGGAAAGGCAGGGGAGGGTTGGATCCTTCCCGGGTGTGGACAGCACCAGCTCAGGGTCTGCATTTGTAGACGGCGGGGGATGGGGGCCTCCTCCAGGTGTGTGGGGAGAAGGAAGGTGTGGTCGCTGCAAGGGTGTCCTGAGTGGGAGATGCAGGCTCAGCCCCCGGGGAACTTCCAAAGGAACCACAGGGACCGCACACTGGCTCCTCACCTGAGCAGGAGGCCACGCCCACACAGGAGAGCTCAGCCCAGAGGCTCAGGGCTGGGGTTCAGGAGCAGATGTGGGTGGAGACACCCTTCATCTCAGACCTTGGGGCGGGGGTGAAAGAGCCTTGTCCCAGGTGGTGGAGCTAGGAGGAGGGTTCTGGGGCATCTCCATTGGGGCCTGGGCTCTGCCCCCCGCCAGGTTTTCAGGGCACAGGGGAGACCTCCAGGAAAGGATGTGCCGGGAGCTGCATCCTTAGCGGATCCTGAGCCCAGCACCTTCCCCAGACCCTCCCCCGGGGACTCCTGCCCTCCTTTAAGTCATCCTCGGTCCTGCAGGACTGTCCCTCCTCCTCTGTGCCAGGTGTTTCCTGTCGTCACGTTGAGAAGGTGGTGTGTCTGTCCCACGTCCCATGTTCCTCATCCAGGCGTCTGCTGGGTGGGTTTTGTTTCCACCGTTTCCTCCCCTGTGCATCCAGATCTGCCCCTGCAGCACCAACCCTGGGACAAGCCTGTGCTGGACAAACGAGGACCTCCCGGGGGAGGGACAGGTGACCTTCCAGGTGTGGCAGGTGACACCGTCCATTTGAAAGTAGTTGGTGGATGAAGTGACAGGAGCATGGAGGGGAGGAGGAGGGACAGAGGGGCTAGTCCTCAGCTGGGAAGAGAAGGAGGAGGAGGAAGATGTGGGGGATCAGAGCTGCGGCTCAGCCCCATCAGATAACTCCCTGCAGCGTGGTCATAACCATGGGCGGCCACCAGGGGGCAGCGAGGGCCTGGGTGTGGGAGGCTCTGGTCTGGATCCCTGACCTATGGGAAACCCCCAGTTACTGCCTCCTGAGCCCCTAAGCGAGAGTGTGGGGTGCAGTGTCCCCAGTCTGTTCTGCTTCATGAGCCCTTTACCTGGAGGCCAATAAAGGTCCCAGGGCTCCTCCTCAGAGCCCTGCAGAGGCAGGGGACAAGGGTCAGGGGACCATCCTGCTGAGGGACAGGTGGGGGAGGGGATGCACACCCCCAGCTCCCCTGTGGTGCCGGGAGGAGCCAGCAGGGAATCTCTCAGTGCCCCCAGCCCCTTAGGCCCCTGTCCTCACCTTCCACCCACAGAACCTGAGAGGGGTCGTCACGGTTATTAGCCAAGGACACGGACTCCCACAGTGCACACAGGCACAGCCCAGGACAGCCCTATGTCTCGGGCCCTGTAACGGTCAGTGTCCAGCATAAGCACAGCAAGTCCCAGAGTTTTCGTCCTCTCAGATGAGCCCTGCTCTCCAACATGCAGAGACTCTCGTGTCCAGGGCCAGGTCAGAGGACTGCGGTGCAGGCTGGGGGTCAAGGACTTGCTCTTGGATTCGATGTGCAGATGTTTCAGAACAAACAGGTGGGGTCAGGGATGGGCCCAGGCTACAGCTGGGGGTCCCACCAGCCACCCAGCACACAGCAGGTGTTTCCCCTGCTGGGCATGTCCTTTTCCAATGATACCGACCTTGGAGATGGGGGTGCTGCAGAGGGCACTGCAGGGGCGCAGGCTCCATATCTGGTGCCCCGTGCACAGAGGATCCCAGAGACCCAGTCCCATCCCAGCAGAGACACTGAAGGTCCAGGAGCTCACCATCTGAGGGACGTCAGCTGGTCCTTCTCTCCCTGCCAACCAGCTAAACACAGGGCCTGCTCCTGTATACACCTGTCATCTGATGTGTCTCACAGGTCTGACCCCCTGAGATCTACTCGCCCTCCAGGATGCAGAAAGTCAAGTGTCCAGGGCCAGGGCACAGGAGGGGGAGGAGATTCCCTCCCTGGGGCCTGGTGGGCACCCTCTGCAGCCACCAGGGGCAGCGAGGGCCAGGATGGGGGGAAGGCACCTGTGGCTTCTCCTGTCCTGCAGGACGTGTCAAGAGCGGCTTGCAGCGGAGCCCCTCTGACGTCCCAAAGCGTTTGTGCCCCAACAAGTCATCTTCAAAGTGCTAAGAAACGGCCGAGGGCCCAGGCTCGGGCCTCCGTCTCAAGAGCACCACAGAGACAGAGGCTGGAGGGGAAAGTGAGGACAAACCAGCGGAGGGGGATGAAAAGGAGCTGGGGGTGGGGGAGGGATGGATTGGGAGTTTGGGACGAACAGATGGAAACGTCTATATACAGTGCGGATGGACAACAAGGTCCTACGGGGCAGCACAGGGAACTGTATACCATGTCCTGTGATGAACCACAATGGAAAACAGTATGAAAAAGGATGGATATGTACATACAGTTGAGTCACGTTGCTGTACAGCAGACATTAACACAGCATTGAAAACTAGCTGTACTCAATAAAATTTTTGACTTCTTTTCTCTTTTTCTTCTTTTTCTCTTCTGCTTTATGTTCTCGCACCGCCCCGCAGCATGCAGGATCCTTCTTTCCCGACCAGATGTGGACCCTGAGCCCCTGCAGTGCAAGTGCCGACTCTTCACCACTGGACACCAGGGAAGTCACTGCAAGAAAATTGTTTTACAAACAAAGGAATTGAGGGGATACTGGTCCCCAGCTCTGCCTTTGACTCCAGCAAAGTGGGCAATTAGATCTTTCAGTCTCCTGGGCCCGGGTCCTCTCCTTTCCCTCAACAGCACACAGGGGACATTCTGGATTCCTCCCCAGGAAACACGATGAGGCCCACACCAGGACACACAGGAGATCCCGGGGCTGCATTCCTCTCCCACATCCTGTCATGGACTCGGTCTGTCCTCACACAACATGTGAAGGAGGAAATTGTCCAGGAAGCTCTGCTGTCAGGGCTGCAGAAGTATCTAGACCAAAGCAGGCCATAAGGGGTGAACAGAGGGGGTGAGGAGGGGCAGGTGCAGGAAGCTGATTTGCATGCAGGCCCCGCCCTCCTGTGGGGGGGAGGGAATAAGAGAGGTGTGGGGAGCAGGCCCAGGGCTGGGGGCTCAGAAGGCAGCGTCTGGGGCGTCTCCACCATGGCCTGGGCTCTGCTCCTTGTCACCCTCCTCACTCAGGGCACAGGTGAGGCCTCCAGGGAAGGGACCCCGGGCACATCTGCCTGTTCCTTTGTGTCTTTGCCCTCCGGGTGCCCTGGAACCCAGCCCGGAACTGACCAGCGTGTGTTTGTCCTCTTTGCAGGGTCCTGGGCCCAGTCTACCCTGACTCAGCCTGCCTCCGTGTCCGGGAATCCAGGAGCGACGGTCACCATCTCCTGCACTGGCACCAGCAGTGACATCGGGAATAATAACTATGTCAGCTGGTTCCAACAGCACCCGGGCTCGGCCCCCAAAACTCTTATTTATTACTTCAATAAGCGGCCCTCAGGGATCCCTGATCGCTTCTCTGGCTCCAAGTCTGGGAACACGGCCACCCTGACCATCTCTGGGCTCCAGGCTGCGGACGAGGCTGTTTATTACTGTGGCACAGCTAGTGGTAGTAGTAGTAGTAGTGCTCACAATGGTCCAAGTTCATGGGGAAGTGAGACCAAAACCTGCCCTGAGCTCCCAGGCTCCCCATGGCTGTGACTTTGCTGGTGGCTGGTCTGCATCTTGGTTGAAGCATCGGCAGCTGAGAGGAGATGTGAGGACCCTGCAGAGGGATGAGGGCCTAGAAGAAGGTGTGGTTTCCATGGTTTTTGTCCCTCGTCTTTGACCTGCATCTGAGTGGGCTGTGTGGCCCGAGGAAAAGGTCATGGCTCCCGAGGACGCTGCCACGTGAGGCTGTGCTGATTCCCTCAGGAGCCCCCACCCATCACCCCTCTTTGCTTCTAGACCAACTGTTAGACTTGGGTCCCAGAAGCTTCCTAGGACGAGGTGTGGAGTGTGAGCCACAGAGGGTCACTGCACTCCAGGAACCACTGGGTTCTCCTAATTCACACAGACAGAAATCCAAGAACACGTGCAGGAAGGGATCCGGAGGGTGGGGGTCGTGGTGGGAGGAACCCACGGCTGGAACAGCGGGATTCCCTGACCTGAGCTCACTCTGCGGAGACTCTGGGTTTCATGTTCCCTGCAGCTCGGGGAGGAAGAAGGAACCCCAGCAGGTTGGCTGGTTGGTTGGTTGGCAGAAGCACAGTCCAAAGATGGGCCCTAGTGAGTGAACTAGAGAGGCCGCACCTGCCTAGAGACAAAGGGAATCAAGAGGCAGGAAACTGGAGCTTGCTTGAATGTCTCTGTGCTCAGTCTTCTCTAGGCCAGACCTTATAGTGGGAACTGCAGCTGGAAATCCTAAATGCAATGGGAGTACTTGGATTCCGGGTGCCCACGGCCAAGCTGTGACCCTCCCCTGCCAAGGGCAAGGTTACCTTCGTGGCCAGCAAAGTCACAGCAGCAATCAGAAGACTGTGACGTGTGCAGCACTGTGTCATTGCCTTGTGAATCATGGTGTTTCGAGACGTGAAAAAGGTAGAAGAAGCCTGTGAAATTCACACTGGGTCAAAAAACCTCTGGTTCTAGTTAGAGAAGTCTAAGTCCATGATACTATTCCCCCCAAATCCCCATCTTTGACCCACTGAGAAGACTCTCCGAACTCAGTAGGGAGTCCAGAGACTGTGATTTCACTAGTGAAAGGAGACCAAGGAAAATCAGCAAAGGGCAGTGGTGGATGAGGAGAAGCTCGAGGAAACCAGAATCTTCCCGAGGGACAGGCTTCATCCCCAGCGTCACATGGTGACATCGGGGGGGGGGGGGGCGGGGAACTCGTACCCCACGGGGGCTCATCAGGCGCTCAGGTTTCTTCCCAGAGGCTGGCCCTGTAGTCATCCCCTGTCTGCCATCTACCGAAATTCCAGAGTTGCGGGGCGGGGGGCGGGGTGGGTCAGGGGTTCAGCTTTATTTTAAAACCATAAGTTTTTAGAAATGTGTAGGCTCAGGGCGTCACATTTTTTTTTAATTTTAAATTTTCTATTGGAGTGTAGCCTATTAACAGGTGTGATAGTTTGAGGGGAACAGGAATGTGACTCGGCCGTACATATACATGCACCCATCCGCGCCAGACTTCCCTCTGCTGGGTCATTCTTATTGGACATTAGCCTGGACCTGCCTGAAACCTAATTCCCAACACAAACCAGGGGCCAGTGTTGCAAGCAGATCTTTCTCAGGACGTTCGTCTCAGGCTGTGGGGGAGTTCCTCTCTGCACAATCCTCTGTGTATTCCTGTATCCAAGCTCAGGCCCTGAATCTGAGGGAAACACCAGACCTCACCATCAGGTCCAGGTTACACTCTATCCTGGGCTGTTTTTCTGTCCCTGTGAAGAAACACAGACACAGACAAGACACAGACACACACATCCAGCACCATCACTTCTGGGTCCCCCATCACTGTACCCAGCAAGGAAGCAGGGATCTGCCCTGTGGGGACCAGGAACTCCTTCTGCATCACCCCAGGGCCCTGTGCCCAGAAGCAGGAGCGTAAACCCTGGGATGCAAAGGACAATTAAACCAATTGTCCGCTTTCCTCTAAATCAGGACTAGACATTTCAGATGCTGAGAAAGTGATACACTTGGGAAACACCCATCAGCCCTGATTCTCTGTCTCGAATACATACTGGGTCCAGGGACTCTGTGGACGGAGGAGCCTGACCACAGGGAGGTGCCAGCTCTGAGATGAGGACCTCCCGCTGAGCACAGGAAACAGAGCAGACCCCTCACGTGCACCACGTGGCAGGCAGCCCTGCCTGAGGAGAGGTCCCTGCAGCTGGGCCCTGAGCCCACCCCTGCCCCAGCCCCTCCTCCCAGCCCTCAAACCCTGGCATCTTCTATCATTTCCCGTTAGGTCTCCCTCCATCTTGATGGAGCTCTAATTCCTTCACGCATTTTTCTTTTTTCAAACTGTTTTGAGAATTCACCTTCATATCATGGGCCCATACTTCTCATCCGTGTACCTATTGGAGTGTATTTATTTACCATGTGAGGTTCCTCTGTCCTGAGCTGAGATCTCCTCAAGATCATTGACCCTGAGACAAGGTCATCCTGAAACAAGATTACAGAGCCTGCAGGGGTGGGTCTGAGACACCTGGGGAGGAAGGACAAACTTCGGCCCCATGGGGCCGCAGGATACAGGACACAGGCATGGAGGGAATGAGGAGGGACGGGGTGGCTGGTCCAGAGCTGGGAGGAAGAGGAGGAGGAGGAAGATGTGGGGGGTCAGAGCTGGGGCTCAGCCCCATCAGATAACTCCCTGCAGCGTGGTCATAACCATGGGCAGCCAGCAGGGGGCAGAGAGAGGCTGCGTGTGGGAGGCTCTGGTCTGGATTCCTGACCTATGGGAAGCCCCCAGCTCCTGCCCCCTGAGCCCCTAAGGGAGAGTGTGGGGTGTAGTGTCCCCAACCTGTTCTCCTTAAGCCCTTTACCTGGAGGCCAATAAAGTTCCCTGGAATCCTCCTCAGAGCCCTGCAGAGGCAGGGGACAGGGGACAGGGGACCATCCTGCTGAGGGACAGGTGGGGGAGGGGATGCACACCCCCAGCTCCCCTGTGGTGCCAGGAGGAGCCGAGAGGGAATCGCTCAGTGCCCCCCACCCCGCGGGCCCCTGTCCTCACCTTCCACCCAGAACCAGAGAGCGGTGGTCATGGTTATTAGCCAAGGACACGGACTCCCACAGTGGACACAGGCACAGCCCAAGACGGCCCCGTGTCCTGGGCTCTGTAATGGTCCGTGTCCTACATAACGACAATGTGTCAAAGGGTTTTCACCATCTCAGATGAGCCCTGAAGTTCAGGGAAGAAGAGAATCAAGTGTCCCAGGCCAGACCAGAGGCCTGGACTGTGGCTGTGGGTCAAGGACCTGCTTGTAGATTCCAGGTGCAGGTGCTTCAGAACAAAGAAGTGGGGTCGGGGATGGGACGAGGTGGCAGCTGGGGGTCCCACCATCCACCCAGCACACAGCAGGGCTTTCCCTGGTGGGCATGTCCTTTTCCCAAGATACAGACCTTGGCCATGGGCGTGCAGCAGAGGGCGCGGCAGAGTGTTCCCTGCACGAAGGGACCCAGAGACCCAGTCCCATCTCGGCAGAGACTCTGAAGGTCCAGGAGCTCATCACCTGGGGCACGTCAGCTGGTCCTTCTCTCCCTGCCAGCCAGCTAAACACAGGGCATGCTCCTGTATACACGTGTCATCTCATGTGTCAAGCAGCTCTGACCCGCTGAGATCTACTCTCCACCAGGATGCAGAAAGTCTAGTGCCCCGGGCCAGGGCAGAGGAGGGAGCGGAGAACCCCACCCTGGGGCCTGGTGGGCACCCTGTGCAGCCCCCAGGGGGCAGCGAGGGCCAGGATGGGGAGAAGGCAGCTGTGGCTTCTCCTGTCCTGCAGGACATGTCAAGAGTGGCTTCCAGCAGAGCCCCTCTGATGTCCCAAAGCATTTGTGCCCCAACAAGTCATCTTCAAAGTGCTAAGAAATGGCCCAGGGCCCAGGCTCGGGCCTCCGTCTCAAGAGCACCACAGAGACAGAGGCTGGAGGGGAATGAGAGGAGCCTCCCAGCGGAGGGGGATGAGAAGGAGCTGTGGGTGGGGGAGGGATGGATTGGGAGTTTGGGACGAACAGGTGCAAAGTACTATATAGAGGGCGGATGGACAACACGGTCCTACGGGGCAGCACAGGGAACTGTATTCCATGTCCTGTGATGAACCACAATGGAAAAGAACATGAAAAAGGATGGTTATGTATGTACAGTTGAGTCACTTTGCTGTACAGCGACATTAATGCAACATTGTAAATCAATTATACTCAATAAAATTTTTTTATTTGTTTTCTCTTTTTGTTCTTTCTCTTCTGGTCCCGCCCCGCAGGATGCAGGATCCTAGTTCCCCGACCAGGGATGGACCCTGAGCCCCTGCAGTGCAAGTGCCGACTCTTCACCACTGGACAACAGGGAAGTCACTGCAAGAAAATTGTTTTACAAATGAAGGAGTTGAGGGGATACCGGTCCCCAGCTCTGCCTTTGACTCCAGGAAAGTGGGCAATTGGATCTTTCAGCCTCCTGGGCCCAGGTCCTCTCCTTTGCCCCAACAGCACCCAGCAAACATTTTGGATTTCTCCCCCAGGAACCACGATCACGCCCACACCAGGACACACAGGAGATCCCAGGGCTGCATTCCTCTCCCACATCCTGTCATGGACTCGGTCTGTCCTCACACAACATGTGAAGGAGGAAATTGTCCAGGAAGCTCTGCTGTCAGGACTTCAGAAGTATCTAGACCAAAGCAGGCCATAAGGCGTGAAAAGAGGGGGTGAGGAGGGGCAGGTGCAGGAAGCTGATTTGCATGCAGGCCCCGCCCTCCTGTGGGGGGGAGGGGATAAGAGAGGTCTGGGGAGCAGGCCCAGGGCTGGGGGCTCAGAAGGCAGCGTCTGGGGCGTCTCCACCATGGCCTGGGCTCTGCTCCTTGTCACCCTCCTCACTCAGGACACAGGTGAGGCCTCCAGGGACAGGATCCGGGGGACATCTGTCGGATCTTTGTTCCTGTGTCCTCAGGGTAACCTGGGTCCCAGCCCAGAACTGACCAGCGTGTGTTTGTCCTCTTTGCAGGGTCCTGGGCCCAGTCTACCCCGACTCAGCCTGCCTCCGTGTCCGGGAATCCAGGAGCAACGGTCACCATCTCCTGTGCTAGCACCAGCGGTGACATCGGAAGTTATAACTATGTCAGCTGGTACCAACAGCACCCGGGCTCGGCCCCCAAACTCCTGATTTATCAGGACAGTAAACGGCCCTCAGGGATCCCGGATCGCTTCTCTGGCTCCAAGTCTGGGAACACGGCCACCCTGACCATCTCTGGGCTCCAGGCTGAGGACGAGGCTGTTTATTCCTGTGGCATAGCTAGTGGTAGTAGTAGTAGTGGTTATGCCCACAGTGGTCCAAGTTCATGGGGAAGTGAGACCAAAACCTGCCCTGAGCTCTCAGGCTCCCTGTGGCTGTGACTCCGCTGGTTGCTGGTCTGCATCTTGGTTGAAGCATCGGCAGCTGAGAGGAGATGTGAGGACCCTGCAGAGGGATGAGGACAAAGGACGATGAACCTGTCGTTTTCATGTATGTTGTCCCTCCTGTTTGACCTGCATCTGACTGGGCTGAGCCAGGAAGGGATCAGGACAGACTTGGGCATCAGAGTTGTCCATCTTCTGGCATTGGTGAAACCTGTCCAGGCACAGCCGTGCAGGACAATGGTCTCCCCGATACATCAGGGTCTTTGCAAAGTGGCACCAGAATGGAGGGTGGGTGGAGGGCGGGTCCCCCATTCCTCAGTCAGGTCAAAGTCACATGTTTCCATGAGGAGCCATGGAAGGTTCTAGGTGGTATCCCAGCAGGTCTAACCCCTGGGGGAATTAATTGAGAAACAGGCACTAGTGTCCTGAGTTCAATGGTAATTATTTCCTGAAACTGAAAGACAGTTTTCAAATGCAAACAGCAATAAATTTAAATTATGTGAATCCAAGAGTTTAGGTGAAAACCAAAGTGCATTGGTTGCGGTTGCACAGCATCCCCACAGGAACAAGTGGAGAGGAAGCTTTGCTAGCTGTGTGCCCAGGCGTGCAGGACTGCAGAGCAGCTTTCTTTTGTGGTTCTGGCTCCTGGCTCTCATGACGTTGGAATGATGGGTGCGGCTGTTCTCATTCAGGTCCTCTCCCTTCAGGAGACCCTGAGGTATGGCTCCTTCCATGCCGGCCCTGTGCCCACTGTTCTTGTCCAAATCATCTTCCTGTTCAATCTGGTTTGTTAAATCCAGCCAACTAGACTCCATATTTTCCAAGCCTGTGGTTGTCTCAATCGGAATCATCATTCGTCTGTATCACAGCTTTTTACACATGACCTGAACCATTGACTTTCTATCCATATGGTCAAAGTTCAGGTAGCATGGAGAAAATATTTTCCAGACTCATTTCCATGTTCTCCTTTCATTGGGATTACAGCTGCCCCTACATGTGCAGAACAGGAATCAGAGTGTTTTCACTCTCCTGAAATAGCCTCTTACAATTTCTGCCCTCCCCCGTTATGATGGAAACAGCAGTGCCTCCTTTCCATCTGTCCTCTTATCCTGTTAACCCTCTCTGTTTTCTATGCAATAGACAGCTGCGTCTATAACCCATCCTACATTTTGTAAGAAAGGCTTTTTTCTTTTCCATGAGGATGACCTGAATAGGGCTCTCAAACGGTTCAGAGGTCACATCCTACCTGTTACATGGAGCTGTGGTGTCAAATGTTCCCCTGAATCCAGCAACCCTGAGCGATCAGTGTGGACACTGCAATGTGGCTACTTGTAGGCAGCTGTGAGTCTGTGTGTATGAGAGTCTGAGCAGAGTCACCTGGGTCCCCACACGGACCCCTCCCCACGCCCATCCTCACGCCAGGCTCCACATGCTCAGTCAGGAAGCAGGTCATGGTTGAATTTTCAAGAGCACGGTGGTGATACACACTGCAGCAAGAGGCTCTTTGGTTCCCTTCTGTTTGATGAGAAGACTGGGAAAATTTGACCCAATATTTGGGTGTATTTGGAAAGATAGGTTTCAACAACCAACAAGCTGTTGCATATGATAGATGACATTTTGATTCTCTGCCTCTCCGTGAAATGAAATCTCAGAACACAAAGCAACAAAGTCAAGTCAACAACTTCTCTTGCCCTTTATTCTCTGATTCAATGTGAAGCCCAAACTGTATTCTAGACAGGAGGCTGGGACGCAGCTCTGGACTGAGAGGGGATCTGGCCTTTTACCTGGGCACCTGGAACTTAGTGGGGGCTGGGGTGGGCTGGAGGTCAAGAATCAGCTAGTGGATTTGATATGCAGACACAGTATATGAACCACATGTGCAATTTAAAATTGTCCAATAGACAAGTGTTAAAAATTAGGAGAAACACATGCAATGAGTTTCCATAGTATTTTCACTTAACTCAGTTAAGAATATCATTGCAATATGAATTAAATATAAAAATATTCATACATTCTACACTACATGATCCTACCTCTTGAAACCCACTGGGTAGTTCAGACCTACAGCACGTCTCTACTGGGACCACCCACACTGCATGATCAGCAGGCACATTGCTTTGTGGCCCCCATATTATGCAGCAGGTGAGATGGAGGAGGTTTCCTTGGGGTAACTGTGCCTGTAGTATACACTCGCCACCACCAGGAGGCGATGGAGGGTCCCAACCCCAGAGTCTTTGCTGGAGAGGAACTGCTGATGCACTTTCCACCCAGACCAGGGATATGAGACCGCCCAGAATGAGGCGATCTTATACATGTATCCACATGACTTACTTCCCAGAGACAAGATGGTAAATACTATGACAGTTTTACAGAAGAATCTTCAGCCATCAAGGACCTTTTTATTAGAGCCTGTGAAATGAATGACAACAACCTGTGAATTTGTTAATAAATATTGCTACCTCACCTACTTCGTTCCGGATCATTACCATAAACCCATTGCCCAGTCATAAACTTGTATTCTATGCATAGTTCTAGACGGAAAGGTGGACCATAAGGAATATTTTATTGACATAGGATATGGAGCATGTGAATACAGAAGAGAGGGCTGTGACAGGAGGGGCTCAGGAGGCCTGGGGTGGGAGAGGGAGGATCTATTGGGCTAGTGAGGGGGCAGGATGGGAAAGGGGCTGAAAGATAAGCCTCTGAGGTCAGTTGCCTGGATGGAATCTTGGCCCACTCACCTCTGCCTGGGGGAGTCTGGGAAAATCACTTGCCCTCGCAATGATGCCTCCTCCTCATTAGACGGGGGAGAGGTTGTGCCTTCAGCAGAGGGCGCAGTGGGGTTATGACAATGCCAGGTGAGGTGGTGCAGGAAACTCACCTAGATTCTGGCATCTACTGGGGGCTCAAAAGTCATCATTCTGTAGAAGTAGCTACACATGTAGGAACAAGTCCATCCTGGGGCACCAGGGGGCACTGTGGGTCCTGATTGGGGACCCTCCTAGGTCCAAGTCCCCTGGGCAGGGCTCAAGTGCAAAGGGCATGACCATCGCTTCGTTGAAGACACTTCCCTTGGGGAGAGGAACTCTTCCTCTGAAACCCACACGTGGCCCTTCTTCGGACCCCAGGGAATCACCAAGTGTGAGGCCCCTGGGCTGAAGGCTCAGACAGGAGCTGAGACACAGGATGGGGAAGGGGAGTAGGTTTGCATTCACTGCTCCTCCCTTCTTGAGCTGCAAGGGGAGAGGATAAGACAGGGCCTGGAGAGGCTAGTCCAGCTGGGCAGCCTTGGGGCAGAGCTCCCGGAAGCCCATCCCTCCCTGGCAGCAGGGGTGGGGGAGGGGGATGCTGAGCTGGAGAATATGGTCCCCCCACCCCAGGGTCGCAGTCTGGGGGTGATGCACTCAAATGCATTTGGGAGGGAGGTGTGTGGACATGAGGTTCCCCCATAGTTTGTCTGACATCTGATAAATAAGCATCTTTCACTCCCACCCAGTGCCACTGAGTAACATGGGGGCAGTAACCCTGATCCTGCCTGGGATCAGGTGGGATTTCTGGGCTGGATCCTGAAGGTCCACCGGGCCCCCAGTGCCTGAGGGCTGAGAGGGAGAGTCCAGGGGCTGCCCGTGGCCTGGAGGACACCACACGGCAGGAGGGCAGGAGGTACATGGTCTCTCGAGGAGGGCTGCAGAGGAGGGCCGGGGACAGGACAAGACAGGATATCAGGGCTCTTCCCTGCAGGGACCTCTGTCCCAAAGTGTCTGGATTCACAGGGACACGGGGCTGTCCCCATCCCCTACTCCAGAAAAGGGTTGTTCTCTCCAAGGGTTTGCAGTCACTTTGTCCCAAACAAGGCCTCCTGCAGGTCCCTTAGTGGGGAGGGTCCTGCCCCCCTAACACTGTAGCAAAGGGAGCCAGGCGGACAGCAGGAAGTAAACCCACCCCCATGTGGGTTTCACCACATCCATGCCCCCCAGAGCTTATGCTGCTCAGAACTGGAGTCAGCAGGAGCCTGTGATGGACACACGGAG
Source organism: Hippopotamus amphibius kiboko (assembly GCF_030028045.1). NCBI lineage: Eukaryota > Metazoa > Chordata > Mammalia > Artiodactyla > Hippopotamidae > Hippopotamus > Hippopotamus amphibius. The sequence continues at coordinate 2,592,347 of NC_080193.1, read as the reverse complement.
GGACAGGGACACACAGCAGGCAGTGAGGACAGGGATGGACAAAGGAGGCCAATGAGACAATTCCCTACTGTGCTCAGATGGGACCCACCAGGGAGGGGGCTGCTCCTACAGACTCTGGGACAGAGAGAGATGGACGCCCACTAGAGCTCATCTCTTTGGTCCAGGTTAGAACAGGGTGAGAGTCTGGGTGAGACCGCTGCCATCCTCTCTGTCAAAGTGACTGATGAACAGGGTGCAGGAGGCTGTCCACTCCCAGGTTGCTCCCTACGGAGGAGATAGGATGAGTGACCTTCTAAGAGGAGAACAGAAACACACCCCCAAGCCTGAGTGAGCCTCCAAGTCAAAGCTCTGTAAGGACAGAGCCAGAAGGTGCCTTCAGCGAGCCAGGGAGAGAGCTCCCACCAAAAGCAATATTGCAGCACCTTGACCATGGCCTTCTGGCAACCAGAAACGTGGAAATAAATTGTGATGTTTAACCAACATGCAGGTGGTATTGTGTCATGGTGCCTGAGCGGACTAAGACAGCAGCTGGGAACACGTGTGTGTAGGTGTTCATGGGATTGTAGGTCTTCATTTTTCTGAAATAAATTCCCCAAGGCTCCTATTCCTGGATTGTACAGTAATCGCATGGTTAGTTTTATAGTAGCTGCAGAGCTGCTTCCCAGGGTGGCTGTACCACTTTATATTCCCACCAGCAGCACAGGAGGGACCTGTCTCTCTGCTGCCCAGCCGCTGTGGGTGTTGCCACTGTTTTCTCCTTTAGCCCATCTGCTGGCTTCTGACAGGTGTGTCGTGGCATCTGCTCAGGGTGAAATTGACATTCTCCTAATGACTGGTGGTGACCATTTCCCATGTGCTCATCTGACATCTGTTCATTCCTGAAATCACCTCTCTTCGTGTCATTTCCCACACTCCAATGGGATTTTAGTTGCTTTGTTTATTGATTAGTTGTGACCGTTTATTAATGTTTTCACAAGTCTTTTGATGAATATGTGAGTGGAAAGTATTTTCTTCCACGTCACTGGATCTTTCAACTGCACAAAAAGGACTTTTATAGAATAAATGCTTTTCATTTTAAAATGTTTGAATTTACCTTCTTCCTTTACAAATCACAAAGAGAGTCCAACTCGAGGATGGAAGATGCCTTAGAGGACTGGGGTGGGGAGGGTGGGGGGGAATCGAGGGGGGAGTCAAGGAAGGGAGGGAATACGGGGATATGTGTATAAAAACCTTCTGTTTGATGAGAAGACTGGGAAAATTTCACCCAATATTTGGGTGTATTTGAGAGATAGGTTTCAACAACCAAAAAGCTGTTGCATATGATAGATGACATTTTGATTCTCTGCCTCTCAGTGAAATGAAAAGCTCAGAACACAAACCAACAGACTCAAGTCAACAGCTTCTCATGCTCTTTTGTCCCTGATCCAATGTGAAGCCCCAACACGCTTCTAGACAGCAGGTTGGGCCGCAGCTCTGGACTGAGAGGGGATCTGGCTCTTCACCTGGGCACTTGGAACTCAGTGGGATCTGGGGAGGGGGCTGGAGGTCAAGAATCAGCTAGAGGATTCGATATGCAGATGCTTCAGAACAAAGAGGTGGGGGCGGGGATAGGAGAAACCTGCAGCTGGGGGTCCCACCATCCACCCAGCACACCGCAGGGGTTTCCCCTGGTGGGCATGTCCTTTTCCCAAAGATACAGACCTTGGAGATGGGCGTCCAGCAGAGGACACAGCAGAGTGCCCTGTGCACAGAGGGTCCCAGAGACCCAGTCCCATCCCAGCAGAGACTCTGAAGGTCCAGGAGCTCATTACCTGAGGGACGTCAGCTGGTCCTTCTCTCCCTGCCAACCAGCTAAACACTGGGCCTGTTCCTGTATGTACGTGCCATTTGATGTGTCAGACAGCTCTGACCCCCTGAGATCTACTCTCCCTCCAGGATGCAGAAAGTCTCCTGTCCAGGGCCAGGGCAGAGGAGGGGGAGGAGATTCCCGCCCTGGGGCCTGGTGGGCACCCTCTGCAGCCACCAGGGGGCAGCGAGGGCCGGGATGGGGGGAAGGCACCTGTGGCTTCTCCTGTCCTGCAGGACGTGTCAAGAGTGGCTTCCAGGGGAGCCCCTCTGACGTCCCAAAGCATTTGTGCCCCAACAAGTCATCCTCAAAGCGCTAAGAAACGGCCAAGGGGCCAGGCTCGGGCCTCCGTCTCAAGAGCACCGCAGAGACAGAGGCTGGAGGGGAAAGTGAGAACCCTCCAGCGGAGGGGGATGAAAAGGAGCTGGGGGTGGGGGGGGGATGGATTGGGAGTTTGGGACGAACAGATGCAAACGCCTATGTAGAGGGCAGATAGACAACAAGGTCCTACGGGGCAGCACAAGGAACTGTATTCCATGTCCTGTGATGAACCACAATGGAAAAGAATATGAAAAAGAATGGGTATGTACATAGAGTTGAGTCATGTTGTTGTACAGCAGACATTAACACAACATTGTAGAGCAACTATATTCAAAAAAGTTTTGTATTTGTTTTCTCTTTTTGCTCTTTCTCTTCTCTGCTTTCTGTTCTGGCACCACCGCACAGCACGCAGGATCCTAGTTCCCCGATCAGGGATGGACCCTGAGCCCCTGCAGTGCAAGTGCCGACTCTTCAACACTGGACATCAGGGAAGTCAATTCATTAAAATCTTTTACAAAAGAATGAGTTCAGGGGATACTGGTCCCCAGCTCTGCCTTTGACTCCAGCAAAGTGGGCAATTGGATCTTTCAGCCTCCTGGGCCCGGGTCCTCTCCTTTGCCCCAACAGCACACAGGGGACATTCTGGATTCCTCCCCCAGGAACCACGATGAGGCCCACACCAGGACACACAGGAGATCCCGGGACTGCATTCCTCTCCCACATCCTGTCATGGACTCGGTCTGTCCTCACTCAACATGTGAAGGAGGAAATTGTCCAGGAAGCTCTGCTGTCAGGACTTCAGAAGTATCTAGACCAAAGCAGGCCATAAGGGGTGAACAGAGGGGGTGAGGAGGGGCAGGTGCAGGAAGCTGATTTGCATGCAGGCCCCGCCCTCCTGTGGGGGGGAGGGGATAAGAGAGGTGTGGGGAGCAGGCCCAGGGCTGGGGGCTCAGAAGGCAGCGTCTGGGGCGTCTCCACCATGGCCTGGGCTCTGCTCCTTGTCACCCTCCTCACTCAGGGCACAGGTGAGGCCTCCAGGGAAGGGACCCCGGGGACATCTGCCTGATCCTTTGTGTTTTTGTCCTCAGGGTGCCCTGGGTCCCAGCCCGGAACTGACCAGCGTGTGTTTGTCCTCTTTGCAGGGTCCTGGGCCCAGTCTACTCTGACTCAGCCTGCCTCCGTGTCCGGGAATCCAGGAGCGACGGTCACCATCTCCTGTGCTGGCACCAGCAGTGACATCGGGAGTAATAACTCTGTCAGCTGGTTCCAACAGCACCCGGGCTCGGCCTCCAAAACTCTTATTTATTACGTCAATAAGCGGCCCTCAGGGATCCCGGATCGCTTCTCTGGCTCCAAGTCTGGGAACACGGCCACCCTGACCATCTCCGGGCTCCAGGCTGAGGACGAGGCGGTTTATTACTGTGGCACAGCTAGTGGTAGTAGTAGTAGTGGTTATGCCCACAGTGGTCCAAGTTCATGGGGAAGTGAGACCAAAACCTGCCCTGAGCTCCCAGGCTCCCCGGCTCCCCGTGGCTGTGACTCTGCTGGTGGCTGGTCTGCATCTTAGTTGAAGCATCGGCAGCTGAGAGGAGATGTGAGGACCCTGCAGAGGGATGAGGACAAAGGACGATGAACCTGTCGTTTTCATGTATGCTGTCCCTCCTGTTTGACCTGCATCTGACTGGGCTGAGCCAGGAAGGGATCGAGACAGACTTGGGCATCAGAGTTGTCCATCTTCTGGCATTGGTGAAACCTGTCCAGGCACAGCCGTGCAGGCAACGGTCTCCCCGATACATCAGGGTCTTTGCAAAGTGGCACCAGAATGGAGGGTGGGTGGAGGGCGGGTCCTCCATTCCTCAGTCAGGTCAAGGTCACATGTTTCCATGAGGAGCCATGGAAGATTCTAGGTGGTATCCCAGCAGGTCTAACCCCTGGGGGAATTAATTGAGAAACAGGCACTAGTGTCCTGAGTTCAATGGTAATTATTTCCTGAAACTGAAAGACAGTTTTCAAATGCAAACAGCAATAAATTTAAATTATGTGAATCCAAGAGTTTAGATGAAAACCAAAGTGCATTGGTTGGGTTGCTAGGGCACAGCATCCCCACAGGAACAAGTGGAGAGGAAGCTTTGCTAGCTGTGTGCCCAGGCGTGCAGGACTGCAGAGCAGCTTTCTTTTGTGGTTCTGGCTCCTGGCTCTCATGACATTGGAATGATGGGTGTGACGGTTCTCATTCAGGTCCTCTCCCTTCAGGAGACCCTGGGGTATGGCTCATTCCATGCCGGTCCTGTGCCCACTGTTCTTGTCCAAATCATCTTCCGGTTCAATCTGGTTTGGTAAAACCAGCCAATTAGACTCCATATTTTCCAAGCCTGCGGTTGTCTCAGTCGGAATCATCATTTGTCTGTATCACAGCTTTTTACACATGACCTGAACCATTGACTTTCTATCCATATGGTCAAAGTTCAGGTAGCATGGAGAAAATATTTTCCAGACTCATTTCCAAGTTCTTCTTTCATTGGGATTACAGATGCCCCTACGTGTGCAGAACAGGAATCAGAGTGTTTTCACTCTCCTGAAATAGCCTCTTACAATTTCTGCCCTCCCCCGTTATGATGGAAACAGCAGTGCCTCCTTTCCATCTGTCCTCTTATCCTGTTAACCCTCTCTGTTTTCTATGCAATAGACAGCTGCGTCTATAACCCATCCTACATTTTGTAAGAAAGGCTTTTTTCTTTTCCATGAGGATGACCTGAATAGGGCTCTCAAACGGTTCAGAGGTCACACCCTACCTGTTACATGGAGCTGTGGTGTCAAATGTTCCCCTGAATCCAGCAACCCTGAGAGATCAGTGTGGACACTGCAATGTGGCTACTTGTAGGCAGCTGTGAGTCTGTGTGTATGAGAGTCTGAGCAGAGTCACCTGGGTCCCCACACGGACCCCTCCCCACGCCCATCCTCACGCCAGGCTCCACATGCTCAGTCAGGAAGCAGGTCATGGATGAATTTTCAAGAGCACGGTGGTGATACACACTGCAGCAAGAGGCTGTTTGATTCCCTTCTGTTTGAAGAGAAGACTGGGAAAATTTGACCCAATATTTGGGTGTATTTGGAAAGATAGGTTTCAACAACCAACAAGCTGTTGCATATGATAGATGACATTTTGATTCTCTGCCTCTCAGTGAAATGAAATCTCAGAACACAAAGCAACAAACTCAAGTCAACAGCTTCTCTTGCCCTTTATTCTCTGATCCAATATGAAGCCCAAGCAGTATTCTAGACAGGACGCTGGGACGCAGCTCTGGACTGAGAGGGGATCTGGCCTTTCACCTGGGCACCTGGAACTTAGTGGGGGCTGGGGTGGGCTGGAGGTCAAGAATCAGCTAGTGGATTTGATATGCAGACACAGTATATGAACCACATGTGCAATTTAAAATTGTCCAATAGACAAGTGTTAAAAATTAGGAGAAACACATGCAATGAGTTTCCATAGTATTTTCACTTAACTCAGTTAAGAATATCATTGCAATATGAATTAAATATAAAAATATTCATACATTCTACACTACATGATCCTACCTCTTGAAGCCCACTGGGTAGTTTAGACCTACAGCACATCTCTACTGGAACCACCCACACTGCATGATCAGCAGGCACATTGCTTTGTGGCCCCCATATTATGCAGCAGGTGAGATGGAGGAGGTTTCCTTGGGGTAACTGTGCCTGCAGTATACACTCGCCACCACCAGGAGGCGATGGAGGGTCCCAACCCCAGAGTCTGTGCTGGAGAGGAACTGCTGATGCACTTTCCACCCAGTTCAGGCATATGAGGCTGCCCAGAATGAGGGGATCTTATACATGGATCCGCATGACTTACTTCCCAAAGACAAGATGGTAAATACAAGGACAGTTTTACAGAAGAATCTTCAGCCATCCAGGACCTTTTTATTACAGTCCATGAAATGAATGACAACAATCTGTGAATTTGTTAGTAAATATTGATACCTCACCTCTTTCATTCCGAATCATTTCCATAAACCCATTGCCCAGTCATAAACTTATATTCTATGCATAGTTCTAGATGGAAAAGTGGACCATAAGGAACATTTTACTGAAATAGGATATGGAGCATGTGAATACAGAAGAGAGGGCTGTGACAGGAGGGGCTCAGGAGGCCTGGGGTGGGAGAGGGAGGATCTATTGGGCTAGTGAGGGGGCAGGATGGGAAAGGGGCTGAAAGATAAGCCTCTGAGGTCAGTTGCCTGGATGGAATCTTGGCCCACTCACCTCTGCCTGGGGGAGTCTGGGAAAATCACTTGCCCTCGCAATGATGCCTCCTCCTCATTAGACGGGGGAGAGGTTGTGCCTTCAGCAGAGGGCGCAGTGGGGTTATGACAATGCCAGGTGAGGTGGTGCAGGAAACTCACCTAGATTCTGGCATCTACTGGGGGCTCAAAAGTCATCATTCTGTAGAAGTAGCTACACATGTAGGAACAAGTCCATCCTGGGGCACCAGGGGGCACTGTGGGTCCTGATTGGGGACCCTCCTAGGTCCAAGTCCCCTGGGCAGGGCTCAAGTGCAAAGGGCATGACCATCGCTTCGTTGAAGACACTTCCCTTGGGGAGAGGAACTCTTCCTCTGAAACCCACACGTGGCCCTTCTTCGGACCCCAGGGAATCACCAAGTGTGAGGCCCCTGGGCTGAAGGCTCAGACAGGAGCTGAGACACAGGATGGGGAAGGGGAGTAGGTTTGCATTCACTGCTCCTCCCTTCTTGAGCTGCAAGGGGAGAGGATAAGACAGGGCCTGGAGAGGCTAGTCCAGCTGGGCAGCCTTGGGGCAGAGCTCCCGGAAGCCCATCCCTCCCTGGCAGCAGGGGTGGGGGAGGGGGATGCTGAGCTGGAGAATATGGTCCCCCCACCCCAGGGTCGCAGTCTGGGGGTGATGCACTCAAATGCATTTGGGAGGGAGGTGTGTGGACATGAGGTTCCCCCATAGTTTGTCTGACATCTGATAAATAAGCATCTTTCACTCCCACCCGGTGCCACTGAGTAACATGGGGGCAGTAACCCTGATCCTGCCTGGGATCAGGTGGGATTTCTGGGCTGGATCCTGAAGGTCCACCGGGCCCCCAGTGCCTGAGGGCTGAGAGGGAGAGTCCAGGGGCTGCCCGTGGCCTGGAGGACACCACACGGCAGGAGGGCAGGAGGTACATGGTCTCTCGAGGAGGGCTGCAGAGGAGGGCCGGGGACAGGACAAGACAGGATATCAGGGCTCTTCCCTGCAGGGACCTCTGTCCCAAAGTGTCTGGATTCACAGGGACACGGGGCTGTCCCCATCCCCTACTCCAGAAAAGGGTTGTTCTCTCCAAGGGTTTGCAGTCACTTTGTCCCAAACAAGGCCTCCTGCAGGTCCCTTAGTGGGGAGGGTCCTGCCCCCCTAACACTGTAGCAAAGGGAGCCAGGCGGACAGCAGGAAGTAAACCCACCCCCATGTGGGTTTCACCACATCCATGCCCCCCAGAGCTTATGCTGCTCAGAACTGGAGTCAGCAGGAGCCTGTGATGGACACACGGAGGGACAGGGACACACAGCAGGCAGTGAGGACAGGGATGGACAAAGGAGGCCAATGAGACAATTCCCTACTGTGCTCAGATGGGACCCACCAGGGAGGGGGCTGCTCCTACAGACTCTGGGACAGAGAGAGATGGACGCCCACTAGAGCTCATCTCTTTGGTCCAGGTTAGAACAGGGTGAGAGTCTGGGTGAGACCGCTGCCATCCTCTCTGTCAAAGTGACTGATGAACAGGGTGCAGGAGGCTGTCCACTCCCAGGTTGCTCCCTACGGAGGAGATAGGATGAGTGACCTTCTAAGAGGAGAACAGAAACACACCCCCAAGCCTGAGTGAGCCTCCAAGTCAAAGCTCTGTAAGGACAGAGCCAGAAGGTGCCTTCAGCGAGCCAGGGAGAGAGCTCCCACCAAAAGCAATATTGCAGCACCTTGACCATGGCCTTCTGGCAACCAGAAACGTGGAAATAAATTGTGATGTTTAACCAACATGCAGGTGGTATTGTGTCATGGTGCCTGAGCGGACTAAGACAGCAGCTGGGAACACGTGTGTGTAGGTGTTCATGGGATTGTAGGTCTTCATTTTTCTGAAATAAATTCCCCAAGGCTCCTATTCCTGGATTGTACAGTAATCGCATGGTTAGTTTTATAGTAGCTGCAGAGCTGCTTCCCAGGGTGGCTGCACCACTTTATATTCCCACCAGCAGCACAGGAGGGACCTGTCTCTCTGCTGCCCAGCCACTGTGGGTGTTGCCACTGTTTTCTCCTTTAGCCCATCTGCTGGCTTCTGACAGGTGTGTCGTGGCATCTGCTCAGGGTGAAATTGACATTCTCCTAATGACTGGTGGTGACCATTTCCCATGTGCTCATCTGACATCTGTTCGTTCCTGAAATCACCTCTCTTCGTGTCATTTCCCACACTCCAATGGGATTTTAGTTGCTTTGTTTATTGATTAGTTGTGACCGTTTATTAATGTTTTCACAAGTCTTTTGATGAATATGTGAGTGGAAAGTATTTTCTTCCACGTCACTGGATCTCTCAACTGCACAAAAAGGACTTTTATAGAATAAATGCTTTTCATTTTAAAATGTTTGAATTTACCTTCTTCCTTTACAAATCACAAAGGGAGTCCAACTCGAGGATGGAAGATGCCTTAGAGGACTGGGGTGGGGAGGGTGGGGGGGAATCGAGGGGGGAGTCAAGGAAGGGAGGGAATACGGGGATATGTGTATAAAAACCTTCTGTTTGATGAGAAGACTGGGAAAATTTCACCCAATATTTGGGTGTATTTGAGAGATAGGTTTCAACAACCAAAAAGCTGTTGCATATGATAGATGACATTTTGATTCTCTGCCTCTCAGTGAAATGAAAAGCTCAGAACACAAACCAACAGACTCAAGTCAACAGCTTCTCATGCTCTTTTGTCCCTGATCCAATGTGAAGCCCAAACACTCTTCTAGACAGCAGGTCGGGCCGCAGCTCTGGACTGAGAGGGGATCTGGCTCTTCACCTGGGCACTTGGAACTCAGTGGGATCTGGGGTGGGGGCTGGAGGTCAAGAATCAGCTTGCGGATTCGATATGCAGATGCTTCAGAACAAAGAGGCGGGGGTGGGGATAGGAAAAACTTGCAGCTGGGGGTCCCACCATCCACCCAGCACACAGCAGGGGGTTCCCCTGGCGGGCATGTCCTTTTCCCAAAGATACAGACCTTGGAGATGGGCGTCCAGCAGAGGACACAGCAGAGTGCCCTGTGCACGGAGAATGCCAGAGACCCAGTCCCATCCCAGCAGATACTCTGAAGGTCCAGCAGCTCATCACCTGGGGGATGTCAGCTGGTCCTTCTCTCCCTGCCAACCCGCTAAACACAGGGTCTGCTCCTGTATGTACGTGCCATTTGATGTGTCAGACAGCTCTGACCCCGTGAGATCTACTCTCCCTCCAGGATGCAGAAAGTTTCCTGTCCAGGGCCAGGGCAGAGGAGGGGGAGGAGAGTCCCTCCCTGGGGCCTGGTGGGCACCGTCTGCAGCCACCAGGGGCAGCAAGGGCCAGGATGGGGGGAAGGCATGTGTGGTTTCTCCTGTCCTGCAGGACGTGTCAAGAGCGGCTTCCGGCGGAGCCCCTCTGACGTCCCAAAGCATTTGTGCCCCAACAAGCCATCCTCAAAGCGCTAAGAAATGGTCCAGGGCCCAGGCTCGGGCCTCTGTCTCAAGAGCACCACAGAGACAGAGGCTGGAGGGGAATGTGAGGACCCTCCCAGCGGAGGGGTGGGGTAGTTGGGGATGGGGGAGAGAAAGAAGGGTGTCCACAGTGACCTGGACCAGAGCTCCTGAGACCAAGTGGGTGCACGGAATGGGTCTGAGGGCCTCTCACTCCAATGTGAACTCACCTTAACGAATTACATCTGAATTAACCCTATTTCCAAATAAGGTCTCACCCTTGGGCACTAGCGGTTAGGATTTCAACTGGTAATTGTGGGAGGTCCTACAACATGTTTGTGTATTTTCATGTTTCCAGAAAGCGTGGTCAATGTCAAGTGTCTCAAACCCAAGGCGTTTTGCTTGCATCACATTCCTCCCTCCTCTCTTGCACTGTCTCTGCTTTACATGAAGTGTGAGCATAAGGATGAAGGATTCTCATAGATGGAAGAGGAGTCCATACTCATATGTGCTTCATATGGGCCCACACATCACAGTTCTTCCTACTTCTTAACTTGTTTCATCAGGAATAAGCAAGGAACAAGCACCCCCAGTGTATCCCATGGTACAGATGGGGAAACTGAGGCTAGATGGGCTGAGCAACTTCTTTCATGTCACACCTGGAACCAGGCAGACCCGGCAGCAAATGAGGTCCCTCTACCCGAGTCCTTGGTCTTCACCACCTTCCTGTGGCTTCTCATGGTGCTTCCAAAGCTAAGATATGGCCTTTCCTGAGTGTGCCAGCAAGTTCTCTGTCCTATTTCACAAACAAGTGACTGAGATGATGATTTTGCAGTGCTGCTCTGTCAATAGACACACTATATGAACCAAAATGCAGTTTAAACTTGTCCAATAGACACTTTGTACAAATTAGGAGATACAGATGCAGTTAATTTCCATAACAGATTTTGCTTAACTCAGTTAAAAATATCATTTCAGTATGAATTACATATAAAAATAGTGATACATTCTACACTACAGAGTCCCATGTTTTGAAATCCACTGGGTAGTTCAGACCTACAGCACATCTCTACTGGGACCACCCACACTGCATGATCAGCAGGCACATTGCCTTGTGGCCCCCATATGAGACAGAGCAGGTGAGATGGAGGAGGTTTCCTTGGGGTAACTGTGCCTGCAGTATATACTCACCACCACCAGGAGGCAATGGAGGGTCCCAACCCCAGAGTCTGCTGGAGAGGAACTGATGATGCACTTTCCACCCAGACCAGGGATATGGAGGCCGCTCACCATGAGGGGATCTTATACATATATCCATATGACTCACTTCCCGAAGACAAGATGGTAAATACAAGAACAGTTTTACAGAAGAATCTTCAGCCATCAAGGACCTTTTTATTACAGTCTATGAAATATATGACAGTAACCTGGGAATTTGTTAACAAATATTGATACCTCATCCCTTTCATTCCGGATCATTTCCATAAACCCATTGCCCAGTCACAAACTTATATTTTTTGCATAGATCTAGACGGAAAGGTGGACCATAAGGAACATTTTATTGACATAGGAGCACGTGAATACAGAAGAGAGGGCCCACCCTCCTGTCGGGGGGAGGGGATAAGAGAGGTCTGGGGAGCAGGCCCAGGGCTGGGGGCTCAGAAGGCAGCGTCTGGGGCGTCTCCACCATGGCCTGGGCTCTGCTCCTTGTCACCCTCCTCACTCAGGGCACAGGTGAGGCCTCCAGGGAAGGGACCCCGGGGACATCTGCCTGATCCTTTGTGATTTTGTCCTCAGGGTGCCCTGGACGCCACCATTAACTGACCAGCGTGTGTTTGTCCTCTTTCCAGGGTCCTGGGCCCATTCTGCCATGACTCAGCCTCCCTCCAAGTCTGGGAATCTGGGACAGATGGTCACCATCTCCTGTGCTGGCACCAGCAATGACGTCGGTTATAACTATGTCAGCTGGTACCAGAAGCACCGGGGCTCGGCCCGCAAACTCCTCACTTATGATGTCAGTAAATGGTTCTCAGGGATCCCTGATCGCTCCTCCGGCTCCAAGTCTGGGAACACGGCCTCCCTGACCATCTCTGGGCTCCTGGCTGAGGGCGAGGCTGAGTATTACTGTGGTTCATATAGAAGTAGTTACACTAGGCACAGTGGTCTAAGTTCATGGGAAAGTGAGACCAAAACCTCCTTTCAGCTCGCTCAGCCCCTTCTGTGCTAACCTCAGGCCTTCATTTGTTTTCGGTTATTGTTTTTTATTTGGAATAATTACACACGTAGATGCAAATTTAGAGGGAACACAAAGCACTCCTTCATAACCTTTCCCCAGACTGGACAATTTTTCATCTCCTGCCATATTTACTTTATGTTTTCTCTTTAACTGTCACTCTCTCTTCCTGCATGTGTGTATGTACTTCTATGTTTATATGTAAACATGTCCATAAGTATCCACACACAACACACGTGCCCCGTCCTGTGCAACGTCCCCAAAACCGCTTCATCTTGAGCCCTTCCTAAGAGCGATGACTGGGGATGGGGTGCCCCAAATGCATTCTGCTCTTACACATCCTTTTCTAGAAAGGTCCTAAGCAGCCCCAGGTTTTATTTTTTATTTTTGAAAAAAAAAATTTAATTAATTAATTTATTTACTTCTTTAATTGGCTGTGTTCTGTCTTTTTTGCTGTACGTGGGCTTTCTTTGGTTGCAGTGAGTGGGGGCTACTCTTCATTGTGGTGATGGGCTCCTCAGTGCGTGGCTTCTCTTGTTGTAGAGAATGGGCTCTAGGCTCGTGGACTTCATTAGGTGCAGCACATGGGCTCAATAATTCTGGCGCATGGGCTTAGTTGCCCTGCAGCATGTGGGATCTTCCTGGAGCAGGGATCGAACCCGGGTCCTGTGCACTGGCAGGCGGATTCTTAACCACTGCGCCAGCTGGGAAGCCCCCCAGGTTTTATTTTATTTTACATTATTTTATTTATTTTGGCTGCACCACAAAGCTTGCTGGATCTTAGTTCCCTAACCAGGGGTTGAACCCACCCCCCGGCCAGTAAGAACAGATCCTAACCCCTGGACGGCAGGGAACTCCCAGATTATTTTTTATAATGGCCGTGATAGCCAATTTAGGCTCATTTTAAAAAATCACGAGTTGGGTCCGTGGTGCCTTCAGGAAGAATGGAAAGAAAGTGTGAAGGACTTCCTGGAGAAAAGACAGAGGAGACAGACCACTGACATCGGGTCCTCTGAGGTTCCTATTGCAGCAGGAAGAAAGGACACATGGGGTGACCGAGGGCAGAGTTGGGGTCAGTCCATGGGGAAAGATGCCCTTGAAGCAGCCAGACCCCAGCCACTGGTCAAGCCCCCGCAATCGGCCCACAGGGAGGGACGTGCTTTGTGTCCTGAGCAGGGAGGAGACACCCGACCCAGGACCCTTCTGTCCCTGTGGCTTCTGGCCGGTCTGGGAGGCCTGGGGCTGAGATGCTCTTGGTGGAGGACACTGAGGTGTGGAGGGAGGGGTCCCTCCAGCTGCCCCAATTCAGAGGAAACCAGGGACAGAAACGGGAGGGGAAGCGGGGCCAGGACCCCAGGAGGGGCTGCTCAGCGCCCCACCCTGAGGCTTCCTGGGAAAGAGGCCCTGCTGCCGCCCCAGCAGGATAGAGCCTCACCCACCCCAAGAGGCCCTGCAACCAGCTGTCAGAAGGTGTGAGCAGAGGAAGGTCTAGAGAGAAATTGGGTTGGTCTCAGAGTCCTTGTGGGCATCAGGAAAGGCAGGGGAGGGTTGGAACCTTCCCGGGGGTGGGCAGCACCAGCTCAGGGTCTGCATTTGTAGACGGCGGGAGGTGGGGGGCTTCTCCAGGTGTGTGGGGAGAGGGAAGGTGGGGTCGCTGCAAGGGTGTCCTGAGTGGGAGGTGCAGGCTCAACCCTCGGAGAACTTCCACGGGAACCACTGGGACCTCACACTGGCTCCTCACCTGAGCAGGAGGCCACGCCCACACAGGAGAGCTCAGCCCAGAGGCCCAGGCCTGGGGTTCAGGAGCAGAGGTGGGCGGAGGCCCCCATTCATCTCAGATCTTGGGGCGGGGGTGAGAGAGCCTTGTCCCAGGTGGTGGACCTAGGAGGAGGGTTCTGGGGCATCTCCATGGGGGCCTGGGCTCTGCCCCCCACCACGATTTCAGGGCACAGGGGAGACCTCCAGGGAAGGATGTGCTGGGTGCTGCATCCTTAGCGGATCCTGAGCCCACCACCTTCCCCAGACCCTCCCCCGGGGACTCCTGCCCTCCTTTAAGTCATCCTCGGTCCTGCAGGACTGTCCCTCCTCCTCTGTGCAAGGTGTTTCCTGTCATCACGTTGAGAAGGTGGTGTGTTGGTCCCACGTCCCATGTTCCTCATCCAGGCGTCTGCTGGGTGGGTTTTGATTCCACCGTTTCCTCGCCTGTGCGTCCAGACCTGCCCCTGGAGCACCAACCCTGGGACAAGCCTGTGCTGGACAAACGAGGACCTCCCGGGGGAGGGATAGATGACCTTCCAGGTGTGGCAGGTGACACAGTCCATTTGAAAGTAGTTGGTGGATGAAGTGGCAGGAGCATGGAGGGGAGGAGGAGGGACAGAGGGGCTAGACCTCAGCTGGGAAGAGTAGGAGGAGGAGGGAGAATTTTGGGGTGTCAGAGCTTGGGGTCAGCTGCATCAGATAACTCCCTGCAGCGTGGTCATAACCATGGGAGGCCACCAGGGGGCAGCGAGGGCCTGGGTGTGGGAGGCTCTGGTCTGGATCCCTGACCTATGGGAAACCCCCAGTTACTGCCTCCTGAGCCCCTAAGCGAGAGTGTGGGGTGCAGTGTCCCCAGTCTGTTCTGCTTCATGAGCCCTTTACCTGGAGGCCAATAAAGGTCCCAGGGCTCCTCCTCAGAGCCCTGCAGAGGCAGGGGACAAGGGTCAGGGGACCATCCTGCTGAGGGACAGGTGGGGGAGGGGATGCACACCCCCAGCTCCCCTGTGGTGCCGGGAGGAGCCAGCAGGGAATCTCTCAGTGCCCCCAGCCCCTTAGGCCCCTGTCCTCACCTTCCACCCACAGAACCAGAGAGGGGTCGTCACGGTTATTAGCCAAGGACACGGACTCCCACAGTGCACACAGGCACAGCCCAGGACAGCCCTATGTCTCGGGCCCTGTAACGGTCAGTGTCCAGCATAAGCACAGCAAGTCCCAGAGTTTTCGTCCTCTCAGATGAGCCCTGCTCTCCAACATGCAGAGACTCTCGTGTCCAGGGCCAGGTCAGAGGACTGCGGTGCAGGCTGGGGGTCAAGGACTTGCTCTTGGATTCGATGTGCAGATGTTTCAGAACAAACAGGTGGGGTCAGGGATGGGCCCAGGCTACAGCTGGGGGTCCCACCAGCCACCCAGCACACAGCAGGTGTTTCCCCTGCTGGGCATGTCCTTTTCCAATGATACCGACCTTGGAGATGGGGGTGCTGCAGAGGGCACTGCAGGGGCGCAGGCTCCATATCTGGTGCCCCGTGCACAGAGGATCCCAGAGACCCAGTCCCATCCCAGCAGAGACACTGAAGGTCCAGGAGCTCACCATCTGAGGGACGTCAGCTGGTCCTTCTCTCCCTGCCAACCAGCTAAACACAGGGCCTGCTCCTGTATACATCTGTCATCTGATGTGTCTCACAGGTCTGACCCCCTGAGATCTACTCGCCCTCCAGGATGCAGAAAGTCAAGTGTCCAGGGCCAGGGCACAGGAGGGGGAGGAGATTCCCACCCTGGGGCCTGGTGGGCACCCTCTGCAGCCACCAGGGGGCAGCGAGGGCCAGGATGGGGGGAAGGCACCTGTGGCTTCTCCTGTCCTGCAGGACGTGTCAAGAGCGGCTTGCAGCGGAGCCCCTCTGACGTCCCAAAGCGTTTGTGCCCCAACAAGTCATCTTCAAAGTGCTAAGAAACGGCCGAGGGCCCAGGCTCGGGCCTCCGTCTCAAGAGCACCACAGAGACAGAGGCTGGAGGGGAAAGTGAGGACAAACCAGCGGAGGGGGATGAAAAGGAGCTGGGGGTGGGGGAGGGATGGATTGGGAGTTTGGGACGAACAGATGCAAACTCCTATATACAGTGCGGATGGACAACAAGGTCCTACGGGGCAGCACAGGGAACTGTATACCATGTCCTGTGATGAACCACAATGGAAAACAGTATGAAAAAGGATGGATATGTACATACAGTTGAGTCACGTTGCTGTACAGCAGACATTAACACAGCATTGAAAACTAGCTGTACTCAATAAAATTTTTGACTTCTTTTCTCTTTTTCTTCTTTTCCTCTTCTGCTTTATGTTCTCGCACCGCCCCGCAGCATGCAGGATCCTTCTTTCCCGACCAGATGTGGACCCTGAGCCCCTGCAGTGCAAGTGCCGACTCTTCACCACTGGACACCAGGGAAGTCACTGCAAGAAAATTGTTTTACAAATGAAGGAATTGAGGGGATACTGGTCCCCAGCTCTGCCTTTGACTCCAGCAAAGTGGGCAATTAGATCTTTCAGTCTCCTGGGCCCGGGTCCTCTCCTTTCCCTCAACAGCACACAGGGGACATTCTGGATTCCTCCCCAGGAAACACGATGAGGCCCACACCAGGACACACAGGAGATCCCGGGGCTGCATTCCTCTCCCACATCCTGTCATGGACTCGGTCTGTCCTCACACAACATGTGAAGGAGGAAATTGTCCAGGAAGCTCTGCTGTCAGGGCTGCAGAAGTATCTAGACCAAAGCAGGCCATAAGGGGTGAACAGAGGGGGTGAGGAGGGGCAGGTGCAGGAAGCTGATTTGCATGCAGGCCCCGCCCTCCTGTGGGGGGGAGGGGATAAGAGAGGTGTGGGGAGCAGGCCCAGGGCTGGGGGCTCAGAAGGCAGCGTCTGGGGCGTCTCCACCATGGCCTGGGCTCTGCTCCTTGTCACCCTCCTCACTCAGGGCACAGGTGAGGCCTCCAGGGAAGGGACCCCGGGGACATCTGCCTGATCCTTTGTGTCTTTGCCCTCCGGGTGCCCTGGAACCCAGCCCGGAACTGACCAGCGTGTGTTTGTCCTCTTTGCAGGGTCCTGGGCCCAGTCTACCCTGACTCAGCCTGCCTCCGTGTCCGGGAATCCAGGAGCGACGGTCACCATCTCCTGCACTGGCACCAGCAGTGACATCGGGAATAATAACTATGTCAGCTGGTTCCAACAGCACCCGGGCTCGGCCCCCAAAACTCTTATTTATTACGTCAATAAGCGGCCCTCAGGGATCCCTGATCGCTTCTCTGGCTCCAAGTCTGGGAACACGGCCACCCTGACCATCTCTGGGCTCCAGGCTGCGGACGAGGCTGTTTATTACTGTGGCACAGCTAGTGGTAGTAGTAGTAGTAGTGCTCACAATGGTCCAAGTTCATGGGGAAGTGAGACCAAAACCTGCCCTGAGCTCCCAGGCTCCCCGGCTCCCCGTGGCTGTGACTCTGCTGGTGGCTGGTCTGCATCTTAGTTGAAGCATCGGCAGCTGAGAGGAGATGTGAGGACCCTGCAGAGGGATGAGGGCCTAGAAGAAGGTGTGGAGTCCATGGTTTTTGTCCCTCGTCTTTGACCTGCATCTGAGTGGGCTGTGTGGCCCGAGGAAAAGGTCATGGCTCCCGAGGACGCTGCCCCGTGAGGCTGTGCTGATTCCCTCAGGAGCCCCCACCCATCACCCCTCTTTGCTTCTAGACCAACTGTTAGACTTGGGTCCCAGAAGCTTCCTAGGACGAGGTGTGGAGTGTGAGCCACAGAGGGTCACTGCACTCCAGGAACCACTGGGTTCTCCTAATTCACACAGACAGAAATCCAAGAACACGTGCGGGAAGGGATCCGGAGGGTGGGGGTCGTGGTGGGAGGAACCCACGGCTGGAACAGCGGGATTCCCTGACCTGAGCTCACTCTGCGGAGACTCTGGGTTTCACGTTCCCTGCAGCTCGGGGAGGAAGAAGGAACCCCAGCAGGTTGGCTGGTTGGTTGGTTGGCAGAAGCACAGTCCAAAGATGGGCCCTAGTGAGTGAACTAGAGAGGCCGCACCTGCCTAGAGACAAAGGGAATCAAGAGGCAGGAAACTGGAGCTTGCTTGAATGTCTCTGTGCTCAGTCTTCTCTAGGCCAGACCTTGTAGTGGGAACTGCAGCTGGAAATCCTAAATGCAATGGGAGGACTTGGATTCCGGGTGCCCACGGCCAAGCTGTGACCCTCCCCTGCCAAGGGCAAGGTTACCTTCGTGGCCAGCAAAGTCACAGCAGCAATCAGAAGACTGTGACGTGTGCAGCACTGTGTCATTGCCTTGTGAATCATGGTGTTTCGAGACGTGAAAAAGGTAGAAGAAGCCTGTGAAATTCACACTGGGTCAAAAAACCTCTGGTTCCAGTTAGAGAAGTCTAAGTCCATGATAATATTCCCCCCAAATCCCCATCTTTTACCCACTGAGAAGACTCTCCGAACTCAGTAGGCAGTCCAGAGACTGTGATTTCACTAGTGAAAGGAGACCAAGGAAAATCAGCAAAGGGCAGTGGTGGATGAGGAGAAGCTCGAGGAAACCAGAATCTTCCCGAGGGACAGGCTTCATCCCCAGCGTCACATGGTGACATCGGGGGGGGGAACTCGTACCCCACGGGGGCTCATCAGGCGCTCAGGTTTCTTCCCAGAGGCTGGCCCTGTAGTCATCCCCTGTCTGCCATCTACCGAAATTCCAGAGTTGCGGGGCGGGGGGCGGGGTGGGTCAGGGGTTCAGCTTTATTTTAAAACCATAAGTTTTTAGAAATGTGTAGGCTCAGGGCGTCACATTTTTTTTTAATTTTAAATTTTCTATTGGAGTGTAGCCTATTAACAGGTGTGATAGTTTGAGGGGAACAGGAATGTGATTCAGCCGTACATATACATGCACCCATCCGCGCCAGACTCCTCTCTGCTGGGTCATTCTTATTGGACATTAGCCTGGACCTGCCTGAAACCTAATTCCCAACACAAACCAGGGGCCAGTGTTGCAAGCAGATCTTTCTCAGGACGTTCGTCTCAGGCTGTGGGGGAGTTCCTCTCTGCACAATCCTCTGTGTATTCCTGTATCCGAGCTCAGGCCCTGAATCTGAGGGAAACACCGGACCTCACCATCAGGTCCAGGTTACACTCTATCCTGGGCTGTTTTTCTGTCCCTGTGAAGAAACGCAGACACAGACAAGACACAGACACACACATCCAGCACCATGACTTCTGGGTCCCCCATCACTGTACCCAGCAAGGAAGCAGAAATCTGCCCTGTGGGGACCAGGAGCTCCTTCTGCATCACCCCAGGGCCCTGTGCCCAGAAGCAGGAGCGTAAACCCTGGGATGCAAAGGACAATTAAACCTATTGTCCACTGTCCTCGTAATCAGGCCTAGACATTTCAGATGCTGAGAAAGTGATACACTTGGGAAACACCCATCAGCCCTGATTCTGTCTGGAAAACACACTGGGTCCAGGGACTCTGTGGACAGAGGAGCCTGACCTCAGGGAGGTGCCAGCTCTGGGGTGAGGACCTCGCGCTGAGCACAGGAAACAGAGCAGACCCCTCACGTGCACCACGTGGCAGGCAGCCCTGCCTGAGGAGAGGTCCCTGCAGCTGGGCCCTGAGCCCACCCCTGCCCCAGCCCCTCCTCCCAGCCCTCAACCCTGGCATCTCCTATCATTTTCCATTAGGTCTCCCTCCATCTTGATGGAGCTCTAATTCCTTCACGCATTTTTCTTTTTTCAAACTGTTTTGAGAATTCACCTTCATATCATGGGCCCATACTTCTCATCCGTGTACCTATTGGAGTGTATTTATTTACCATGTGAGGTTCCTCTGTCCTGAGCTGAGATCTCCTCAAGATCATTGACCCTGAGACAAGGTCATCCTGAAACAAGATTACAGAGCCTGCAGGGGTGGGTCTGAGACACCTGGGGAGGAAGGACAGACTTCGGCCCCATGGGGCCGCAGGATACAGGACACAGGCATGGAGGGAATGAGGAGGGACGGGGTGGCTGGTCCAGAGCTGGGAGGAAGAGGAGGAGGAGGAAGATGTGGGGGGTCAGAGCTGGGGCTCAGCCCCATCAGATAACTCCCTGCAGCGTGGTCATAACCATGGGCAGCCAGCAGGGGGCAGAGAGAGGCTGCGTGTGGGAGGCTCTGGTCTGGATTCCTGACCTATGGGAAGCCCCCAGCTCCTGCCCCCTGAGCCCCTAAGCGAGAGTGTGGGGTGTAGTGTCCCCAACCTGTTTTCCTTAAGCCCTTTACCTGGAGGCCAATAAAGTTCCCTGGAATCCTCCTCAGAGCCCTGCAGAGGCAGGGGACAGGGGACAGGGGACCATCCTGCTGAGGGACAGGTGGGGGAGGGGATGCACACCCCCAGCTCCCCTGTGGTGCCAGGAGGAGCCGAGAGGGAATCGCTCAGTGCCCCCCACCCCGCGGGCCCCTGTCCTCACCTTCCACCCAGAACCAGAGAGCGGTGGTCATGGTTATTAGCCAAGGACACGGACTCCCACAGTGGACACAGGCACAGCCCAAGTCGGCCCCGTGTCCTGGGCTCTGTAATGGTCCGTGTCCTACATAACGACAATGTGTCAAAGGGTTTTCACCATCTCAGATGAGCCCTGAAGTTCAGGGAAGAAGAGAATCAAGTGTCCCGGGCCAGACCAGAGGCCTGGACTGTGGCTGTGGGTCAAGGACCTGCTTGTAGATTCCAGGTGCAGGTGCTTCAGAACAAAGAAGTGGGGTCGGGGATGGGACGAGGTGGCAGCTGGGGGTCCCACCATCCACCCAGCACACAGCAGGGCTTTCCCTGGTGGGCATGTCCTTTTCCCAAGATACAGACCTTGGCCATGGGCGTGCAGCAGAGGGCGCGGCAGAGTGTCCCCTGCACGAAGGGACCCAGAGACCCAGTCCCATCTCGGCAGAGACTCTGAAGGTCCAGGAGCTCATCAGCTGGGGCACGTCAGCTGGTCCTTCTCTCCCTGCCAGCCAGCTAAACACAGGGCATGCTCCTGTATACACGTGTCATCTCATGTGTCAAACAGCTCTGACCCGCTGAGATCTACTCTCCATCAGGATGCAGAAAGTCTAGTGCCCCGGGCCAGGGCAGAGGAGGGAGCGGAGAACCCCACCCTGGGGCCTGGTGGGCACCCTGTGCAGCCCCCAGGGGGCAGCGAGGGCCAGGATGGGGAGAAGCCACCTGTGGCTTCTCCTGTCCTGCAGGACATGTCAAGAGTGGCTTCCAGCGGAGCCCCTCTGACGTCCCAAAGCATTTGTGCCCCAACAAGTCATCTTCAAAGTGCTAAGAAACGGCCGAGGGCCCAGGCTCGGGCCTCCGTCTCAAGAGCACCACAGAGACAGAGGCTGGAGGGGAATGAGAGGAGCCTCCCAGCGGAGGGGGATGAGAAGGAGCTGTGGGTGGGGGAGGGATGGATTGGGAGTTTGGGACGAACAGGTGCAAAGTACTATATAGAGGGCGGATGGACAACACGGTCCTACGGGGCAGCACAGGGAACTGTATTCCATGTCCTGTGATGAACCACAATGGAAAAGAACATGAAAAAGGATGGTTATGTATGTACAGTTGAGTCACTTTGCTGTACAGCGACATTAATGCAACATTGTAAATCAATTATACTCAATAAAATTTTTTTATTTGTTTTCTCTTTTTGTTCTTTCTCTTCTGGCCCCGCCCCACAGGATGCAGGATCCTTCTTTCCCGACCAGGGATGGACCCTGAGCCCCTGCAGTGCAAGTGCCGACTCTTCACCACTGGACAACAGGGAAGTCACTGCAAGAAAATTGTTTTACAAATGAAGGAGTTGAGGGGATACCGGTCCCCCGCTCTGCCTTTGACTCCAGGAAAGTGGGCAATTGGATCTTTCAGCCTCCTGGGCCCGGGTCCTCTCCTTTGCCCCAACAGCACCCAGCAAACATTTTGGATTTCTCCCCCAGGAACCACGATCACGCCCACACCAGGACACACAGGAGATCCCAGGGCTGCATTCCTCTCCCACATCCTGTCATGGACTCGGTCTGTCCTCACACAACATGTGAAGGAGGAAATTGTCCAGGAAGCTCTGCTGTCAGGACTTCAGAAGTATCTAGACCAAAGCAGGCCATAAGGGGTGAACAGAGGGGGTGAGGAGGGGCAGGTGCAGGAAGCTGATTTGCATGCAGGCCCCGCCCTCCTGTGGGGGGGAGGGGATAAGAGAGGTGTGGGGAGCAGGCCCAGGGCTGGGGGCTCAGAAGGCAGCGTCTGGGGCGTCTCCACCATGGCCTGGGCTCTGCTCCTTGTCACCCTCCTCACTCAGGACACAGGTGAGGCCTCCAGGGACAGGATCCGGGGGACATCTGTCGGATCTTTGTTCTTGTGTCCTCAGGGTAACCTGGGTCCCAGCCCAGAACTGACCAGCGTGTGTTTGTCCTCTTTGCAGGGTCCTGGGCCCAGTCTACCCTGACTCAGCCTGCCTCCGTGTCCGGGAATCCAGGAGCGACGGTCACCATCTCCTGTGCTAGCACCAGCGGTGACATCGGAAGTTATAACTATGTCAGCTGGTACCAACAGCACCCGGGCTCGGACCCCAAACTCCTGATTTATCAGGACAGTAAACGGCCCTCAGGGATCCCGGATCGCTTCTCTGGCTCCAAGTCTGGGAACACGGCCACCCTGACCATCTCTGGGCTCCAGGCTGAGGACGAGGCTGTTTATTCCTGTGGCATAGCTAGTGGTAGTAGTAGTAGTGGTTATGCCCACAGTGGTCCAAGTTCATGGGGAAGTGAGACCAAAACCTGCCCTGAGCTCTCAGGCTCCCTGTGGCTGTGACTCCGCTGGTTGCTGGTCTGCATCTTGGTTGAAGCATCGGCAGCTGAGAGGAGATGTGAGGACCCTGCAGAGGGATGAGGACAAAGGACGATGAACCTGTCGTTTTCATGTATGCTGTCCCTCCTGTTTGACCTGCATCTGACTGGGCTGAGCCAGGAAGGGATCAGGACAGACTTGGGCATCAGAGTTGTCCATCTTCTGGCATTGGTGAAACCTGTCCAGGCACAGCCGTGCAGGCAACGGTCTCCCCGATACATCAGGGTCTTTGCAAAGTGGCACCAGAATGGAGGGTGGGTGGAGGGCGGGTCCTGCATTCCTCAGTCAGGTCAAAGTCACATGTTTCCATGAGGAGCCATGGAAGATTCTAGGTGGTATCCCAGCAGGTCTAACCCCTGGGGGAATTAATTGAGAAACAGGCACTAGTGTCCTGAGTTCAATGGTAATTATTTCCTGAAACTGAAAGACAGTTTTCAAATGCAAACAGCAATAAATTTAAATTATGTGAATCCAAGAGTTTAGATGAAAACCAAAGTGCATTGGTTGGGGTTGCACAGCATCCCCACAGGAACAAGTGGAGAGGAAGCTTTGCTAGCTGTGTGCCCAGGCGTGCAGGACTGCAGAGCAGCTTTCTTTTGTGGTTCTGGCTCCTGGCTCTCATGACGTTGGAATGATGGGTGCGGCTGTTCTCATTCAGGTCCTCTCCCTTCAGGAGACCCTGAGGTATGGCTCCTTCCATGCCGGCCCTGTGCCCACTGTTCTTGTCCAAATCATCTTCCTGTTCAATCTGGTTTGTTAAATCCAGCCAACTAGACTCCATATTTTCCAAGCCTGTGGTTGTCTCAATCGGAATCATCATTTGTCTGTATCACAGCTTTTTACAAATGACCTGAACCATTGACTTTCTATCCATATGGTCAAAGTTCAGGTAGCATGGAGAAAATATTTTCCAGACTCATTTCCATGTTCTCCTTTCATTGGGATTACAGCTGCCCCTACATGTGCAGAACAGGAATCAGAGTGTTTTCACTCTCCTGAAATAGCCTCTTACAATTTCTGCCCTCCCCCGTTATGATGGAAACAGCAGTGCCTCCTTTCCATCTGTCCTCTTATCCTGTTAACCCTCTCTGTTTTCTATGCAATAGACAGCTGCGTCTATAACCCATCCTACATTTTGTAAGAAAGGCTTTTTTCTTTTCCATGAGGATGACCTGAATAGGGCTCTCAAACGGTTCAGAGGTCACATCCTACCTGTTACATGGAGCTGTGGTGTCAAATGTTCCCCTGAATCCAGCAACCCTGAGCGATCAGTGTGGACACTGCAATGTGGCTACTTGTAGGCAGCTGTGAGTCTGTGTGTATGAGAGTCTGAGCAGAGTCACCTGGGTCCCCACACGGACCCCTCCCCACGCCCATCCTCACGCCAGGCTCCACATGCTCAGTCAGGAAGCAGGTCATGGATGAATTTTCAAGAGCACGGTGGTGATACACACTGCAGCAAGAGGCTCTTTGGTTCCCTTCTGTTTGATGAGAAGACTGGGAAAATTTGACCCAATATCTGGGTGTATTTGGAAAGATAGGTTTCAACAACCAACAAGCTGTTGCATATGATAGATGACATTTTGATTCCCTGCCTCTCCGTGAAATGAAATCTCAGAACACAAAGCAACAAACTCAAGTCAACAGCTTCTCTTGCCCTTTATTCTCTGATCCAATGTGAAGCCCAAACTGTATTCTAGACAGGAGGCTGGGACGCAGCTCTGGACTGAGAGGGGATCTGGCCTTTTACCTGGGCACCTGGAACTTAGTGGGGGCTGGGGTGGGCTGGAGGTCAAGAATCAGCTAGTGGATTTGATATGCAGACACAGTATATGAACCACATGTGCAATTTAAAATTGTCCAATAGACAAGTGTTAAAAATTAGGAGAAACACATGCAATGAGTTTCCATAGTATTTTCACTTAACTCAGTTAAGAATATCATTGCAATATGAATTAAATATAAAAATATTCATACATTCTACACTACATGATCCTACCTCTTGAAACCCACTGGGTAGTTCAGACCTACAGCACATCTCTACTGGGACCACCCACACCACATGATCAGCAGGTACATTGCTTTGTGGCCCCCATATTATGCAGCAGGTGAGATGGAGGAGGTTTCCTTGGGGTAACTGTGCCTGCAGTATACACTCGCCACCACCAGGAGGCGATGGAGGGTCCCAACCCCAGAGTCTGTGCTGGAGAGGAACTGCTGATGCACTTTCCACCCAGACCAGGGATATGAGACCGCCCAGAATGAGGCGATCTTATACATGTATCCACATGACTTACTTCCCAGAGACAAGATGGTAAATACTATGACAGTTTTACAGAAGAATCTTCAGCCATCAAGGACCTTTTTATTAGAGCCTGTGAAATGAATGACAACAACCTGTGAATTTGTTAATAAATATTGCTACCTCACCTACTTCGTTCCGGATCATTACCATAAACCCATTGCCCAGTCATAAACTTGTATTCTATGCATAGTTCTAGATGGAAAGGTGGACCATAAGGAATATTTTATTGACATAGGATATGGAGCATGTGAATACAGAAGAGAGGGCTGTGACAGGAGGGGCTCAGGAGGCCTGGGGTGGGAGAGGGAGGATCTATTGGGCTAGTGAGGGGGCAGGACGGGAAAGGGGCTGAAAGATAAGGCTCTGAGGTCAGTTGCCTGGGTGGAATCTTGGCCCACACACCTCTGCCTTGGGTACTCTGGGAAAATCACTTGTCCTCACAATGATGCCTCCTCCTCATTAGACGGGGGAGAGGTTGTGCCTTCAGCAGAGGGCGCTGTGGGGTTATGACGATGCCAGGTGAGGTGGTGCAGGAAACTCACCTAGATTCTGGCATCTACTGGGGGCTCAAAAGTCATCATTCTGTAGAAGTAGCTACACATGTAGGAACAAGTCCATCCTGGGGCACCAGGGGGCACTGTGGGTCCTGGTTGGGGACCCTCCTAGGTCCACGTCCCCTGGGCAGGGCTCAAGTGCAAAGGGCATGACCATCGCTTCGTTGAAGACACTTCCCTTGGGGAGAGGAACTCTTCCTCTGAAACCCACACGTGGCCCTTCTTCGGACCCCAGGGAATCACCAAGTGTGAGGCCCCTGGGCTGAAGGCTCACACAGGAGCTGAGACACAGGATGGGGAAGGGGAGTAGATTTGCATTCACTGCTCCTCCCTCCTCAAGCTGCAAGGGGAGAGGATAAGACAGGGCCTGGAGAGGCTGGTCCAGCTGGGCAGCCTCGGGGCAGAGCTCCCGGAAGCCCTTCCCTCCCTGGCAGCAGGGGTGGGGGAGGGGGATGCTGAGCTGGAGAATACGGTCCCCCCACCCCAGAGTCACAGTCTGGGGGTGATGCACTCAAATGCATTTGGGAGGGAGGTGTGTGGACATGAGGTTCCCCCATAGTTTGTCTGACATCTGATAAATAAGCATCTTTCACTCCCACACGGTGCCACTGAGTAACATGGGGGCAGTAACCCTGATCCTGCCTGGGACCAGGTGGGATTTCTGGGCTGGATCCTGAAGGTCCACCGGGCCCCCAGTGCCTGAGGGCTGAGAGGGAGAGTCCAGGGGCTGCCCGTGGCCTGGAGGACACCACACGGCAGGAGGGCAGGAGGTACATGGTCTCTCGAGGAGGGATGCAGAGGAGGGCCGGGGACAGGACAAGACAGGATATCAGGGCTCTTTCCTGCAGGGACCTCTGTCCCAAAGTGTCTGGATTCACAGGGACACGGGGCTGTCCCCATCCCCTACTCCAGAAAAGGGTTGTTCTCTCCAAGGGTTTGCAGTCACTTTGTCCCAAACAAGGCCTCCTGCAGGTCCCTTAGTGGGGAGGGTCCTGCACCCCTTACACTGTAGCAAAGGGAGCCAGGCGGACAGCAGGAAGTAAACCCACCCCCATGTGGGTTTCACCACATCCACGCCCCCCAGAGCTTATGCTGCTCAGAACTGGAGTCAGCAGGAGCCTGTGATGGACACACGGAGGGACAGGGACACACAGCAGGCAGTGAGGACAGGGATGGACAAAGGAGGCCAATGAGACAATTCCCTACTGTGCTCAGATGGGACCCACCAGGGAGGGGGCTGCTCCTACAGACTCTGGGACAGAGAGAGATGGACGCCCACTAGAGCTCATCTCTTTGGTCCAGGTTAGAACAGGGTGAGAGTCTGGGTGAGACCGCTGCCATCCTCTCTGTCAAAGTGACTGATGAACAGGGTGCAGGAGGCTGTCCACTCCCAGGTTGCTCCCTACGGAGGAGATAGGATGAGTGACCTTCTAAGAGGAGAGCAGAAACACACCCCCAAGCCTGAGTGAGCCTCCAAGTCAAAGCTCTGTAAGGACAGAGCCAGAAGGTGCCTTCAGCGAGCCAGGGAGAGAGCTCCCACCAAAAGCAATATTGCAGCACCTTGACCATGGCCTTCTGGCGACAAGAAACGTGGAAATAAATTGTGATGTTTAACCAACATGCAGGTGGTATTGTGCCATGGTGCCTGAGCAGACTAAGACAGCAGCTGGGAACACGTGTGTGTAGGTGTTTACGGGAAGGTAGGTCTTCATTTTTCTGAAATAAATTCCCCAAGGGTCCTGCTCCTGGATTGTACAGTAATCGCATGTTTGGTTTTATAGTAGCTGCAGAGCTGCTTCCCAGGGTGGCTGCACCACTTTATATTCCCAGCAGCAGCACAGGAGGGACCTGTCTCTCTGCTGCCCAGCCGCTGTGGGTGTTGCCACAGTTTTCTCCTTTAGCCCATCTGCTGGCTTCTGACAGGTGTGTCGTGGCATCTGCTCAGGGTATAATTGACATTCCCCTAATGACTGATGGTGACCATTTCCCATGTGACATCTGTTTGTTCCTGGAATAACGTCACTTTGTGTCATTTCCCACACTCCAATGGGATTTTAGTTGCTTTGTTTATTGATTACTTTTGACACTTTATTAATGTTCACCTAAGTCTTTTGATGAATATGTGAGTGGAAAGTATTTTCTCTCACTTCTCTGAATCTTTCAACTGCACAGAAAGGACTTTTTATGATAAATGCTTTTCATTTTAAAATGTTTGAATTTCTCTTCTTCCTTTACAAATCATGCGTGAACCGCCAACTCCAAGAATTCCTGCCTCGGTCCAATGAGGCAGATTTTTTTCCTTGTTTTTTTCTATAACATAAAATGAAAAAGTATGTATTGCTTTGAATCACTTCGCTGTGTACCTAAATCTAACACAACATTGTAAATCAACTATACTTAGAGAAATGAATAAATACATAAAATGTGAAAGAAACATGATAAAAATTCTGCCTGAGCTACGTGACCAGTGTCACTGTGTCCGATGCTAGAATTCTGGGCTCCCACAGTAGCACGACCGAGGTCTCCACAGCACCAGCTTCCAGCACGGCCCAGCCCACCACACGAGGACATCATCACCTGACAGGACCCCTGCGTGTCCCCCAGGCCCAGAGGGGAGCCCAGACGCAGAGGGAGGGGCGTGTGCACGTGCTGGGGGAGGGGCAGCCTTTCTCACTCAGCACAGGGACAGTCCTGGGGACCTGGGCTCAGGCCTGGGAGTCAGGCCCCAGCTTAACACCTCCTTGCAGCCCAGCTGCTCTCTGCTCAGCAGGGAGCTGGTCACAAGGCCATGAGAGGCAGGAAGGCGATTTGCATGAGGACATCCCTGCTGAGGATAAGAGAGGCCCCGAGGCCCCACCCCAGCTGTGGGCTCACAGGCAGAGCTCAGGGCGCCCCCACCATGGCCTGGACCCTTCTCCTGCTCCCCCTCCTCACTCTCTGCACAGGTGCTGCCGCCCCGGACTCAGCCCCCAAAGGGACCAGGGCTCAGCCTGGTCCTGACCTTCAGCTCCGCACAGGGGCTGCCGCGGGGGACGAGGGGCGCTGGGGATGAGACCCTCTTCCTCACACTCACCCTCCTCTCCTCTCTCGCAGGTTCTGTGGAGGCTTCTGAGCTGACTCAGCCACCTGCGGTGTCCGTGTCCTTGGGACAGACGGCCAGCATCACCTGCCAGGGAGACGATTTTGAAATCATTGGTGCTACCTGGTATCAGCAGAAGCCCGGCCAGGCCCCGGTGCTGGTCGTCGATGGAAAGAGCAAGCGAGCCTCAGGGATTCCTGACCGATTCTCTGGCTCCAACTCAGGCAACACAGCCACGCTGACCATCAGCGGGGCCCAGGCCGAGGACGAGGCCAACTATTACTGTGAGTCAGCTGATAGCAGTGGTGATCCTCACAGTGACACAGGCAGATGGGGAACTGATACACAAACCCCGTCCCCGTCTGCCTCACACTCTCCTCCATCCCCAGGAGGACGGTGGACAGAGCAGTGACAGGCCTGGCCCGGTTCCACCAGATCTCAGCCCCCAGCCGCCCCTCCTCCCAGTCCTGTAGGCTGGCTCTGCACACGGGGACAGGAGTAGATTCTGGGCTGGCAGGACCAGGCTGTCCTGGGGCTGTCTGGCCAGGGCAGGAACTGGGGACAGAGGCCTTGGATGGAAGGACAGACAGTGGGACACACCCCTCCAGTGGTAGTTATTCCCACGCTTCCATACGGTGGTCGCTGGACCCCTCTTTGGCCCACATGTTGAGAATTTGGAGAGAGAATGTCTCAGCTCATGTGGGTCTGAAGCCCCGGCTCCCGGGCCCCTGGGTTTGTGAATGGAACCCAGCAGAGCAGTGGGCATCGTGGCATCTTCCTCCTTCCCTCCTCTGGCCTCGTCCACTGACCCGAGGCTGCTGGGAGCCTGTGACAGCTCACAGCGCTGCCCTCACTGGGAAACACTGTGGTTGCAGAATACTGCCCCCCCTCCCCTGCATTGATCCCTTCATCAGAGAGGGTCAGGTTAATGACACCTGAGGTCCCATCCCCAGGCTCTGCCTCAGTGTAGGAGGAACCGAACAGACCCAGCGCTAACTTTCCTGCAGGATCCTGAGGAAAGTTTGTGACCTCATCCGGCATCCCCTCCCCCCTGCTCAGTCTCCCCTCCCCACCTCCTTCCAGATTTCCAAGACATGCCCTTGACATCTCAGACTCGGCTTCCAGAGAAGTCGATCTAAGTTGGCCAGCTGTTCCCAACATGCTCCTCAGGGACCCGAGAAGTTCACATATACCCTCAAGTCTCCGGTTTCCCACCTACATCCACAATGTGCTCTTTGAAATCTCCCGTTAGATCTGATTGTCCTTTTATGTTTATAAAAGGTGCATTGGACACCCATCAGCTGTGCTGAGAATGTTCGTGAAAGAAACTGGCAAAAACCCATTTCTCTACAGAAAGTGAGGGTGGAAGTCTGTCACCAGTATCATGCTGTCCCAAGAGGAGGTGTTGTCAGTGATGGGGACCACCCAGAACACCTGTTCTGTGTCAAAGCAGCACCCCAGTTTCACAGGAGACACCCCAGTTATGCCAGAGACTTTGCGTCTGAAACAGCGTCGGGGGAGGAACTGGGTTGGTTTCTGGATGGCTATTGACCCATCAGTTGTTGGCTAGATATGTTTCTCCTTCTTGTAAAGGAAAAAACTCCTCACATCCTACAATGCATGGCTTTCCTCACAAAAATGTCAGGGTCCAAACTCCTATCGTTACAATGAGGATATTTCTGGATGACCTTGGAAACCTATGAATTTACACCCGAAGACCAGTTCCCTGGAGAATGTTTAAACATCCTGTGACAGCCCGAACAATGGCACCTAGATCTCCTGCCTCACTCGGAACTCCAGACTCTTCAGGGAAACGTCCACATTAGAAATATTACAATGTCACCTGTGGAATTTGTTTAAAAGAAAAGCCAGAAGCTTCCCCCCGGTACACTCGTCTCTTGCATGAGAGCTGATGTCTAAGTTGAAGGATGGAAACCACATGGGGAAAAATTATGTTCAAGAGGATTGACAATTACAGATTATTAATGTACAATTAGGGACTTCCTAGGTGGCGCAGTGGTTAAAGAATCCGCCTGCCAATGCAGGGGACACGGGTTCCAGGCCTGGTCCAGGAAGACTCCCACATGCTGCGGGGCAACTAAGCCCGTGTACCACAGCTACTGAAGCCCACGCACCTGGAGCCTGTGTTCCACTACAAGAGAAGCCACGACAGTGAGTAGCCTACACACCATAATGTAGAGCAGCCCCTGTGCGCCACAACTAGAGAAAGCCCGCGTGTAGCAACGAAGACCCAACGCAGCCAATAAATAAGTAAATAAATTTATATAAAAAAATGTACAATTCACTTGTCACACGGATGGACCAGAACCATCAACAGATGGGATTTCATGCACCGGATCCCAAGACCTGAGCCGTGATTCCAGAGGGAAGATGATGAAAAGGCTGCCCCAGGTGCTTTGAATCTGGAGCGTATTGTCCTTGGGGCTCCTGCTCAGCCCCACGGGGAGCAGGGCCTGGCAGCCTCCCAGGTGTGTGCCCAGCCCCAGGGCAGGTGCAGCAGCGCCCGGAAGGCAGTGGAGAGAACTGACCAGAAGAACCTCCAACGTCGGCTGAGGATTTCCCACACCCCGCCCGACCTAGTCTGGTTCTAGAACACTCGGAAAAGGATATAATTTAGGGATTAAGACCTCTGCCACTGAGGAGCTGTGATCCAGGCTGGACCCTACCCCTATCTAAGTCCCAGCTTGTCACCCATAGAATGGGCTCTGAGAATCCAGAGTCACCTCTGGGCTTTCCGTGGCCAGGCCCGTCCAGGAGGGAGGCCGGGACCCAGTCTGGGGCGGAGATGTCACCCCCAGACCGTGGGACCAGCAGGTGGGGGCGGATCCCCGGGCCGCCCCTCCCCCTCTGGGGCCCTGAGGGCTGAGCCCTTCTCTGGAAGCACAGGGCTCCCCAGGCCGCCCCCTCTGCGCTCTGGCTGATTTGAGCCTCCTGCAGCTCTCTCTCCAGCAAGGGTAAGAGAGGCCTGGGAGCAGCCCTGCCCAGCCTGGACCTCGGGGAGCAGACGCGGGCGCCTCCACCACGGCCTGGACGCCCTCCTCCGCGGCCTCCTGGCTCACTGCACAGGTGCTGCCCCCAGGGTCACGCCCACCCCCGGCCCAGGGCTGGGGTAGGCCTGGTCCTGACTCCCAGGTCACCAGGGCACTGCCCGTGGGGGCCGGAGCCCCCGGCCCTGCTGCAGGATGGGGGGCTGGAGGGGCTGACGTCCCCCCACCGTGCTCACGGCCGTGTGAGCCCCCAGGGCTGCGTCTGCCACAGACAGTGGGGCTGGGGGTTCTGATGTGTTCAGAGGCCCCATCCACCAGGCAGGCCCATGGGCCGTGGGGGCGGAGACTGATGGGAGGGGTCGCCCTGGGGGCCCAGAGAATCTTTGGAGCTCAGTCCAGGCCAAGCAGGTGGGGGTCTCTGGGCATAGAATCTTCACCTCCAGCCCACCTGTCCTTTTCTCTCTTTCAGACGCTGTGTCCTCCTATGAGCTGACTCAGTCCCCCTCGGTGTCAGTGTCCCCAGGACAGACGGCCAGGATCACATGTGGGGGAAACAATACTGGAAGTAAAAATGCTAACTGGTACCAGCAGAAGCTGGGCCAGGCCCCTGTGCTGGTCATTTATGAGGACAGCGAGCGGCCCTCTGGGATCGCTGATTGGTTCTCTGGCTCCAGCTCAGGCAACACAGCCACGCTGACCATCAGCGCCGCCTGGGGCCGAGGCCGAGGCCGACTGTTACTGTCGGGTGTGCGATGGTGACAGTGATTATCCTCACAGTGACACAGGCCGATGCGGACGTGAGACACTAACCTCCCCGCCGGGCCCGGGGCTCACTCCACCCGCCTCTGAGCCGCTGCAGGTCAGGCCTGAGGCTCGGGCCTCCTCTGTGCTCTCGGGGCCTCTGTTTATCCTGCTGAGAAATGGCGAGTGGGGATCTGGTCCCGAGTGACGCCGTGTGTGGTCAGCACCCTGGAGCCAGAGGGTGCCCCTGGAGACAGCTCTGTCCCCTCTCCGGGCTCAGCTTCTCCACTAGCTTCTCTCAGGAGTGGTAGGAAGATTCCAGATTCAGGAAGGAAAGGGCCCGGCCCCTGGTGGCCGCTGGTGGCCCCTGACTCTGTGCGGTCCTTCTTGTCACTCGCGCCTGATGGGCCTGCACTGAGACCCGGGGCCTGCCTGCGAGGAGAGGGTGCAGGGCTGCAGCCGGGCCCTCAACATCATTGCCCCAAATCCTCTAAGAACTGGGCTTTCCCACAATGCCTGCTCCTTTATAACTTGGCATCTGAAAATTGTCATCAGAAGCGTGTAAAATGTTCACATCACTCCTCTACATGTCTTTATCAGAGTCTACAAATCATCATGATTGATAACTCTCCTTAAGAATTCTTCTATAACATCCGTCTTTCCTTCTCCTTAGACTTGTTATTCCACATCCCTTACTACATTTGCTCTGCTCATATATTTTCATACCCGAAAATCTCATTCATTCTCCTGCCATGCATCTCTGTCATAATAACATACATCCATTTAAAATTTTTTAACTTGTTTCCTTTCCAGTGATTTTAAGTGCTGAAAGGTTCTCCCATGTTAAGTTTTTCTCCTAATTATTTGCAGCAGAGTTTGACCAAAACATCATATATGTATGGACATTTTCACAAATAACTGTTTGCTAGTGTTGATTCGTGGATCCTTCAATTACTATGATTTAGCTCTAGAGTGAAGTAGGTCCAGCATCAATGCTGTCCTGGCTTGCGTTTCTACAGGAAGCTCGGAGACACATTGGTCCATCGATGGGAGTCTTGTAATACAGTGTCACTGCCTGATATGCCCTGCTTCCCAATTATATGCCCCAAATTATTCACAGTTGATGATCAAAAAATGTTTCTCCAAATGATTTATCGGCTGACAGCTCCATTTCATACTCTTTGAATTTTGTGGAAAACAAAGGATTGGACACCACCTGACTTCAAGAGGATTCTTGTCGGGGGCAGTTCAATGCACCTCCAGACCCCTCTGGGATGAGGGCTCATTGCCTCATGCACTGGAAGAGCCTGCAGCCTGGCTGCATCCCAGACTCAGCTTTTCAGGGAACTACCTGCAGAGAGGTGTCACCCAGCCACTTGTCATTCACTCCCTCAGTTTCGGGGACAAACACTGAGAAGGCTTGAACAGAACTTACTAGTTAAATCTGTCACTTTTTCACTAAAGAGACCCTTTGTGTAAGAAGATATATTTTTTTATTTTTTTATAAAGCTCTTTATTGGAATATAATTGCTTTACACTCTTGTGCCAGTTTTTGAGGTACACCAAAGTGAATCAGCTGTATTTATACATATATCCCCATATCCCCTCCCTCCCGTGACTCCCTCTACCCTCCCTATCCCAGCCCTCCAAGTCATCACCCATCATTGAGTTGAACTCCCTGTGTTATGCAGCAGCTTCCCACTAGCTATCTATTTTACCTTTGGTAGTGTATATATGTCAATGCTGCTCTCTCACTTCGTCCCAGCTTCCCCCTTGCACCCCCCCACCCTGTGTCCTCAAGTCCATTCTCTACATCTGCATCTTTATTCTTGCCCTATCACTGGGTTCATCAGTACCGTTTTTTGTTTGTTTGTTTGTTTGTTTGTTTGTTTGTTTTAGATTCCATATATATGAGTTAGCATATGGTATTTGTTTTTCTCTTTCTGGCTTACTTTGTTCTGTATGACAGACTCTAGGTCCATCCACCTCATTACAAATAACTCAATTTCACTCTTTTTTATGGCTGAGTAATATTCCATTGTATATATGTGTCACATCTTCTTTATCCATCCATCTGTAGATGGACGTTTAGGTTGCTTCCATGTCCTGGCTATTGTAAATAGTGCTGCAATGAACATTATGGTACATGTTTCTTTTTGGATTATGGTTTTCTCAAGGTATATGCCCAGGAGTGGGATTACTGGATCATATGGTAGTTCCATTTTTAATTTTTTAAGGAACCTCCAAACTGTTCTCCATAGTGGCTGTACCAACTTCCATTCCCACCAACAGTGCAGGAGGGTTCCTTTTCCTCCACACCCTCTCCAGCATTTATTGTTTCTATATTTTTTGATGATGGCCATTCTGACTGGTGTGAGGTGATACTTCATTGTGGCTTTGACTTGCA
Organism: Hippopotamus amphibius kiboko; assembly: GCF_030028045.1. Lineage (NCBI taxonomy): Eukaryota > Metazoa > Chordata > Mammalia > Artiodactyla > Hippopotamidae > Hippopotamus > Hippopotamus amphibius. The sequence goes on along the minus strand of NC_080193.1, from coordinate 2,557,478 downwards.
TTTCTCTAATGATTAGTGATGTTGAGCATCTTTTCATGTGTTTGTTAGCCATCTACATGTCTTCTTTGGAGAAATGTCTATTTAGGTCTTCTGCCCATTTGTGGATTGGGTTACTTGCTTTTTTGGTATTAAGCTACATCAGGTGCTTGTATATTTTGGAGATTAATCCTTTGTCAGTTGCTTCATTGGCAAATATTTTCTCCCATTCTGAGGGTTGTCTTCTTGTCTTGTTTATGGTTTCTTTCGCTGTGCAAAAGCTTTTAAGTTTCATTAGGTCCCATTTGTTTATTCTTGATTTTATTTCCATTATTCTAAGAGGTGGGTTGAAAAGGATCTTGCTTTGATTTATGTCATAGAGTGTCCTGCCTATGTTTTCCTCTAAGAGTTTTATATAGTGTCTGGCCTTACATTTAGGTCTTTAATCCACTTGGAGTTTATTTTTGTGAATGGTGTTAGGAAGTGTTCTAATCATTGTTTTACATGTAGCTGTCCAATTTTCCATTGTCCAATTTTCCATTATAGAGGCTGTCTTTTTTCCATTTTATATGCTTGCTTCCTTTGTCAAAGATAAGGTGCCCATATGTGCATTGGGTTACCTGTGGGCTCTCTATTGTTTTCCATTGATCTATATTTCTGTTTTTGTGCCAGTACCAGACTGTCTTGATCACTGTGGTCTTGTAGTATAGTTTGAAGTCAGGAAGGCTGATTCCACCAACTCTGTCTTTCCTTCTCAAGATTGCTTTGGCTATTCGGGGTCTTTTGTATTTCCATACAAATCATAAGATTTCTTGTTCTAGTTCTGAGAAAAATGCCATTGGTAATTTGATAGGGATTGCATTGACTCTGAATCTGTAAATTGCTTTCAGTAGTATAGTCATTTTCACAATGTTGATTCTTCCAATCCAAGAACATGGTATGTCCCTCCATCTGTTTGTATCATCTTTGATTTCTTTCTTCAATGTCTTATAGTTTTCTGCATACAGGTCTTTTGCCTCCTTAGGCAGGTTTATTCCTACGTATTTTATTCTTTTTGTTGCAATGGTAAATGGGACAGTTTCCTTAATTTCTCTTTCTGCTCTTTCATTGCTACTGTATAGGAATGCAAGAGATTTCTGTGCATTAATTTTGTATCCTGTCACTTTACTAAATTCATCATTAGTGCTAGCAGTTTTCTGGTAGAGTCTTTCGGGTTTTCTGTGTATAATATCATGTCATCTGCAAAGAGTGACAATTTTACTTCTTCTTTTCCAATTTGGATTCCTTTTATTTCATTTTCTTCTCTGATTGCTATGGCTACCACTTCCAAAGCAATGTTGAATAATACTGGTGAGAGTGGGCACCCTTGTCTGTTCCTGCCATTAGAGGGAATGCTTTCAGTTTTTCACCACTTAGAATGATGTTGGCTGTTGGTTTGTTATATATGGCTTTTATTATGTTGAGGTAACTTCCTTCTATGCCCATTTTCCGCAGAGTTTTTATCATATATGGATGTTAACTTTGTCAAAAGCTTTTTCTGCATCTATTCAGATGATCATATGGTTTTTATCCTTCAATGTGTTAATATGATGTATCACATTGATTGATTTGCATATATTGAAGAATCCTTGCATTCCAGGGATAAACCCCACTTGATCATGGTGTATGATTTTTTTAATGTGCTGTTGGATTCTGTTTGCTAGTATTTTGTTGAGGATTTTTGCATCTATATTCATCAGTGATATTGGCCTGTAATTTTCTTTTTTTGTAACATCTTTTTCCGGTTTTGGTATCAGGGTGATGGTGGCCTCGTAGAATGAGTTTGAGAGTGTTCCTCCTTCTGCTATATTTTGGAAGAGTTTGAGAAGTATAGGTGTTAGCTCTTCTCTAAATGTTTGATAGAATTCGCCTGTGAAGCCATCTTGCCCTGGACTTCTGTTTGTTGGTAGATTTTTAATCACAGTCTCAAATTCAGTGCTTGTGTTTGGTCTGTTCATATTTTCTATTTCTTCCTGGTTCAGTCTTGGAAGATTGTACTTTTTTAAGAATTTATCCATTTCTTCCGGGTTATCCAATTTATTGGCATATAGTTGATGTAGCAGTCTCTCATGATCTTTTGTATTTCTGAGGTGTCAGTTGTTACTTATCCTTTTTCATGTCTAATTCTGTTGATTTGTATCTTCTCCCTTTTTTTCCTGATGAGTTTGGCTAATGGTTTATCAATTTTGTTTATCTTCTCAAAGAACCAGCTTTTAGTTTCATTGAACTTTGCTATTGTTTCTTTCATTTCTTTTTCCATTTATTTCTGATCTGATCATTATGATTTCTTTCCTTCTGCTAACTTTGGGGTTTCTTTGTTCTTCTTTCTCTAATTGTTTTAAGTGTAAGTTTAAGTTGTTTATTCGAAATTTTTCGTGTTTCTCGAGGTAGGATTTTATTGCTATAAACTTCCCTCTTAGACCTGCTTTTGCTGCGTCCCATAGGTTTTGGGTCATCATGTTTTCATTGTCATTTGTTTCCAGGTATTTTTTTATTTCCTCTTTGATTTCTGTAGTGACTTCTTGGTTGTTTAATAGCATATTGTTTAGCGTCTATGTGTTTGTATTTTTGCAGTTTTTTTCCTGTAATTGACATCTAGTTTTGTGGCGTTGTGGTCAAGAAGATGCTTGATATGATTTCAATTTTCTTGAATTTACTGAGGCTTGATTTATGCCCCAAGATGTGATCTATCCTGGAGAATGTTCCATGTGCACTTGAGAAGAAAATGTATTCTGTCGTTTTTGGATGGAATGTCCTATAAATATCAATTAAGTCGAAATGGTCTAATGTCTCATTTAAAGCTCATGTTTCCTTATTTATTTTCTGTTTGGATGATCTGTCCATTGATGTAAGTGGGGTGTTACAGTCTCCTACTATTATTGTGTTACTATCAATTTCCCCTTTTATGGCTGTTAGCATTTGCCTTATGTATTGAGATGTTCCTATGTTGGGTGCATAAGTATTTATAATTGTTATATCTTCTTCTAGGATTGATCCCTTGATCATTATGTAGTGTCCTTCCTTGTCTCTTGTAATAGTTTTTATTTTAAGGTCTAATTTTTCTGATATGAGTATTGCTACTCCAGCTTTCTTTTGACTTCCATTTGCATGGAATATCTTTTTCCATCCTCTTACTTTCAGTCTGTACGTGTCCTTAGATCTGAAGTGTGTTCCTTTTAGACAGCATATATAAGGGTCTTGTTTTTGTATCCATTCAGCCAGTCTGTGTCTTTTGGTTGGAGTGTTTAATCCATTTACTTTTAAGGTAATTATTGACATGTATGTTCCTATTACCATTTTCTTAATTGTATTGACTGTGATTTTGTAGGTGTTTTCCTTCTCTTGTGTTTACTGCCTAGAGGAGTTCCTTTAGCAATTGTTGTAAGGCTGGTTTCACAGTGCTGAATTCTCTTAATTTTTGCTTGTCTGTAAAGCTTTTGATTTCTCCATCAAATCTGAATGAGATTCTTGCTGGGTACAGTATTCTTGGCTATAGGTTTTTCTCTTTCAAGATTTTAATTTTCTCCTGCCATTCCCTTCAGGCCTGCAGAGTTTCTGTAGAAAGATCAGCTGTTATCCTTATGGGTTTTCCCTTATATGTTATTTGATTGCTTTTCTCTTGCTGCTTTTAATATTTTATCTTTGTATTTAATTTTCATTAGTTTGATTACTATGTGCCTTGGTGTATTTCTCCTTGGGTTTATTCTGTATGGGACTCTCTGCACTTCTTGGACTTGGTTTACTATTTCCTTTCCCAGATGGGAGAAGTTTTCCACCATAATCTCCTCAAATATTTTCTCAGACCCTTTCTTTTTTCTTCTTCTTCTGGGACACCTATGATTTAAATGTTGGTACGCTTAATGTTATCCCCAAGGTCTCTGAGACTGTCTTCCATTCTTTTTTTTTCTTTTTTCTTTTTCCTGCTCTGTGGCAGTTATTTCCCCCATTCTATCTTCCAACTCACTTACTCATTATTCTGCCTCAGTTATTCTGCTGTTTATACCATCTAGAGTATTTTTAATTTCAGTTATTGTGTTGTTCATTACTATTTGTTTGCTCTTTAGTTCTTCTAGGTCCTTATTAATGTTTCTTGTATTTTCTCTATCTTGTTTTTGAGATTTTGGATCATCTTTACTATCATTACTCTGAATTCTTTTTTAGGCAATTTGCCAATTTCTTCTCCATTTATTTGGTCTTGTGGGTTTTTATCTTGTTCCTTTGCCTGCAAGGTGTTTCTTTGTTTCCTCATTTTGTCTAGTTTATAATATTTGTTGTCTCCTTTCCCTATGCTTCCTAGTAGTAATTCCTCTTATCTCTGTTCTATTTGGCTTGAGGTGTCAAGCACTGGAGCTTGCTGGCCTTTGGTTGGATTTGGAGCTTGGTGTTGAGAATGAGAACTCTGGGGGAGCACTTGCTGATTAATATTCCATGGGGGGAACTTCCTAGGTGGAGCAGTGGTAAAGAATCCACCTGCCAATGCAGGGGACACGGGTTCTAGCCCTGCTCTGGGAAGAAGATTCCACATGCCACGGAGCAACTAAGCCCGTGCACCACAACTATTGAGCCTGTGCTCTAGAGCCCATGAGCCACAACTACTGAGCCCATGTGCCGCAACTATCAAAGCCCATGTGCCTAGGGCCCGTGCTCCACCGCAAGAGAAGCCACTACAATGAGGAGCCTGTGTACCACAATGAAGAGTAGCCCCCACTCACAGCAACTAGAGAAAGCCCGTGTGCAGCAACAAAGACCCAACGCAGCCAATAAGTAAATTAAATAAATGAATAAATTTATTAATAAATAAATAAATAAATAAATACCATCTTGATTCTTTAAAAAAAAAATTCCGTGGGGTCAGGAGTTCTCTGGTGGTCCAATGTCATGGACTCTGCTCTGCTATCTCACAGGTCCAGGTTTGACCCCTGGCTGGGGCACCAAGACCCTGGAAGCTGCACGGCATGGAGAAAAAGGAGGTGGAAGGAGAGCAAAGAAAAAGAGGAAGAAAAAAGGGAAGAAGGGGGAAGGACAGACAGATCCCCAAGACTGGTGGTAAAAGAAATTCTAATCAGTCAAAATCACACAAGGAGATGTGCACACTTGCAGTTGCAAAAAGAGAAGAGGAAAAGAAACCAAAGAGAAGAGAAGAAGAGAGAGCAAAGAAAAGAAAGAAGAGAGTACTCATACCAATTACAAGCAAATCCATACACAAATATATACAGTAAAGATTTAACTAACAAATACCTAAAACCAGAAATAAGACAAACATACCAAGAAGTCCCCCAGTACTTCTAGGTAGGGCTCTGCACCTGGTGTGGAGGGGACTGTGGAGAGCTCAGGCTGTGATCTGGTGTTAGTCTTGTGTGTATTTGTCCCCACAGTCCCCGGTTGCCCCCTATGTCTACAGTGTCTATTGTAGAAACACGCGTCTATTCAGGTGATCCACAGATGCAGGGTCTATCAAGCCTATTGTGGGCATTAAATCTGCTCCTCCTGAAGCTGTTTCTCTTTCCCTTCTTTGGTCCTGCAGTCCTCAGGGATCAGTTTTGGTTTTGGTCCCTACTTTGCATGTGGGTTGCTCTCAGGAGTCGGTTCCCCGCCCAGGCAAGAGGGGGCAAAAGAGGGTGATTGGGGCTCACTTGCAACTTCAGGTCAGGGAGTAGGGGGGGATATGGCAGTTTAACTGAATTCTGTGGGAGTGCTTGTAGCAGAAGAGGTCAGCATGAGCCTGAGGTGTGCTATGTGTTCTCCCAGGAAAGTTGGTCCTGATCATAGGAACCTTGGTGTTGGTGGGCTTCACCCGGTGCCGGGAGGGTGTGGCCAATGACTTGCCTTACATACAGGACCCTTGGTGGCAGCAGCAGGGCCCGGTGGTGTGCAGCAGGGCAGGGGTATGAGGCCCAGCAGGTGGGCTTTTCAATCCAGCAGCCACGGATCGTGCCGCTTCACAGCCTGTGAGTTTGCGGAGAGGGAAATTCCTCCCAAGCACTCCGAAACAAAAGTCCCCTGCCTCCCCATCTGGCCCAGAATTTTCCCTAAACTCCCTTCTAGCTTGCTGGCACACCTGCCCCCCAGGCTGTTCTCATGCAGCCAGCCCCAGCTCTCTCCCTGGTATCTGTTCTCTGAAGCCCAAGCCTCAGCACCTGGCCCCCAAGCCACCGTGGGTGAGCAGATTAGCTTCTCTGGCTGGGGAGTGCTGCCTGACTCCTCCGTGAGGGGATCTCTCCACTCTGCCCTCAGCACACCTGCCGTTGCTCTCTCTTCTGGGGCCTCCGAGGCTCCCCCTGTCCTTCCCCTCCAGTGAGGGGGCTCCCCGGTGTGTGGGCGCCTCTCCCCCCTCCAAGCTCCCTCCCAGAGGGGCTGGTCTCCTCAAGATTCTTTGTCTCTCTTTTTCCCTTGTTTCCTTTGCGCTACCCAATTAAGGGGACATTCTCTTGCCTTTTTGGTGGTCTGAGGTCTCCTGCCGGCATTCCGAAGGTGTTCTCCAGGAGCCACTCCCCAAGTAGATGTATTTTTGAGGTATTTGTGGGGAGGAAGGTGATCTCCACGTCCTACTCCTCCGCCATCTTTTTTGAGGTCCGATGAAGAAGATATATTTTAAAAGATTGTGGAAATTTTAAATATCTGTCATCTAAATGTGTCTTTGCCAATACGGTATCTTTTGAGGAAAAAATGCTTGCATTTTATCATGTGCTTTACGTATATGCTTCCTCCAAACCTTGAGGCTGCTGAGTTGAATCATTCAATTTATGGAAGTGTGTCACCATGGGATCTAATCGGCAAAGCCAGTCCTCACCGGCAAATGTACTATTCAGACGAAGTTCTGTTCGAAGCCTTCCCTCTGTGTTTGTCAATAGAAGTAAACATGTTAGTATGCGTTTTGAGGAATATCACAAAATCACTGAAAATTAAAGGATGTGTCTGGTGAGATCAATATCAAAATGATGTAGATCTTCTGCGATCATTTATCTACATTTGTAATAACTCTTTAAAAACAAGGTAAGTCACTCAGATACTTGTTGTTATTTGATTAGCAACAGATACTATTGGACACCATATATAGTGAGAAATAAACGTCAGGGTATCTACGTGTTTGACTTTTAGAAATAATGATGTAAGAATCAAATATAAATCACATTAGTCTTGGCACTTCCCTGGTGGCACAGTGGTTAAGAATCTGCCTGCACATGCAGGGGACACAGGTTCGAGCCCTGGTCTGAGAAGATCCCACATGTCACGGAGCAACTAAGCCCGTGCGCCACAATTACTGAGGTTGTGCTCTAGAGCTCAAGAGCCACAACTACTGAGCCTGCCTGCCACAACTACTGAAGCCTGCATGCCTAGAGCCCGTGCTCCACAACAAGAGAAGCCACCACAATGAGAAGCCTACACACCACAACAAAGTGTAGCCCCCGCTCAACACAGCTAGAGAAAGCTCTCACACAGCAACGAAGACCCAATGCTAGCCAAAATGAACATAAAATAAATAAAATTAAAACTAACTAACTAAATAAATCTCATTAGTCTTGTTAGCCATCAGGATGAGCATTTCCTGTGAATGCAACAAGGATGTGAGAATGTGTAAGTCTGGACCACCACCACCCCTCCTTGGGGTCCCAGGAGGACTCACCTGGCTGGTAGTTGCAGGTGGAAGGGTTAAAGGACCAGCAGCTGCTACAAAGCCACCGCCTGCCAAAGTGCGGTCTCCTCACGGTGGGAGTATACCCCTCCCAGGGGTCAGTCCAAGTCTTCAGAAAGGACCTGGAAAATAGGTTCTGCCCGACAAATATAAACCCACCTGGCCAGGTGAGGCAGGAGCTGCTAGGCGCTGGCCACGCCCATTCCAGCTCAGGGAGGGGGTGGGCAGACCCTGCAGAAGGCAGTTCCCTGGGCTGGAGAAAACAGATGTCCCCCCAGGTTCCAGACACAGCCAAGACTAGAGTAAGGTGAGTAAGACACCCTCCTTGCTTGTGAAATGTAAGCAAGTGCCCCAAGACTCAGTAATCAAGATACATAATATTTTGGAAATTCCCTGGCGGTCCACTGGTTAGGACTCCACTGACAAGGGCATGGGTTCAATCCCTAGTTGCCTCCCTCTACAGCTGGTTTCTGCCGCCGCCTAATGGGTCCTCCCCCTTGGGTTGCACCTCCGGCGGCTGGACTGGGAGAGTTAGAGGTTAAAGTATGGAGGTTTTCCAAAGCCCACAGTTCCAGGTTGGGCCTCGCTGCCACCCCCAAGTCCAAAAAAGGCTGGTCCTCCCAGGTCTCTGGCTGGTACTGGTAAGTCCCAGGACACGGTCTTACACCAAGTTGCTGTGTGTCTTAGGAAAGAAACCATCCCTCTCTGTTCCTCAGTTTCCTCGTGCATAGAAGGAGCTGCCAGGTGGGTGAGCCTGTGACATCTCCAGAAGCAGCAGGATTCTCTCCCATTTGCTGGAGGAGAGCTCAGGTGGGGAGCTGCACCCCCAGGATTGCCAGAGGATCCGGGGTCTTCCGGGTTCTGGGGACCCCTCAGAGGGGGCTCAGGAGCTATAGAGCCAGATCCTGATTCTAAAAACTTTGTCATATCTCCACTTTGTCCCCCTCTGCCTCAGACCCTCCAGGCCCCAACAGTGAAATGCTGAAGATGTTAAGAGAAGGACCAGCCACTTACGTTTGGGGATGGAGGGGAGCGGGGAGCTGGGGAGGCCTGGGCTTGAGAGAAGGGTCCATGGTGACCGCAGGCAGCGTCTCTGGGACCTGTGGGATGGAGAATGGGCAGGGGGCTGGCCAGACAGAGGCAGGGTCAGAAGTGACTGGACGGGACACACCCCTCCGCTCCGGGGGAGATGGGTGGGGGCGGAGATGGGTGGGGGCGGAGCACAGAGGAGCCGGGAACCCTAAGCAAAGGCCTGGACCCGGACGTCTCTGGGCCAGACTGAATCCAGCCCCCGGCCTCTCTCAGTCCAGGGAGGGGGTGGGGACAGGCCCGGGCGGCCAGAGCTGCAGCTGCACCGGCTGAGAAGGCCCTGCCCGTCCCTCGAGGGTCCAGCCAGACCTGGCTTTCCGACCGCGGCTACCACAGGAGGATGTGGTCTGCGGTGGTGGCTGCCCAGAGCCCGTGGCAGGTGCAGGGTGGGGGAGGGGGGGCAGCTGGACTCACCGAGTTCAGGGACAGCCCCTCTTCCTCCCCGAAACCACAGCTTCTGGGCCCCGGACCGTGGGGGAGAGTCACACCCACACGGGGGTCTGGGGAGGGACCAGCTTCAGCCTGGACTCTGGGGCGGGGGCACCCAGCCCCCAGGGTGCGAGGAGCCCAGGGTCCAGGCTGGAGTGGCCCAAGCACCGCAGTGGGGAGAAGCTGGACTGGAGAAGGGCCTCCCAGGGGTCTCCCCATACCCTGCATGATGGCTGTCAGGGCGCCCACCCCCCATTACCATTCAGTGCCTGGCCCACGTCCAAGGCCAGGGATTTGTGTGTGGGTGTGTGCAGTCCAGCCCTCGGCACGGGGCCTGGGGGCCTGGGGTTCCTCCAAAGCTGCTTTATGAGATTGGTCACATGGTGAGCTTCTGGTCGCCATCATCTGTTTCATCCCTTCCCTCCCCCTCAATACCGTCGTTATCAAGAGCTGTGAAGGGTCTGGGATTTGTTGCTGCCCCCGAGCTAAAAAGCGAGCCTGCCGCAGTTGCACAGATGCTGGCAGACACGAGATGCTGGGTCCGACACGAAGGCCAGCTTGTTACTCACAGCAAGAGCGGCAGCCAGGCTAAGAGCATTGTCCTGCACGGGTTCTCCGAGCCCCACAGCGTGATGCAAAGGGGCCAGGAGACACCTGCACATCCAAGCTGGGGACCCCAAATCTTTTATGCTGGACAAGAAGCATGTTTTGCTCCAGAGGGAGATGCTGTCTTTACCTTCCAGGGTCGTTCATTACACAAACATCCTCAAAAAGATGATCCAAAACAAAGGCAATCCGTGCCTTTGCTAGTGAGATGTGCAGAAATGTAGAGATCTGTAGACACTGTCTCCCAGGGGCCCTTATCTACGTGAAGGAAATGAACTCCCAGGCTCTGTGTCTTTTTACCACATCCCATGGAACGGGCTGGACTGATTTTCACCAAATGTAGCAGGAAAGTTAAGGAGTAACAGCCTCAAAACACGGACCAGACACCTCTGAAAGGGCCATCCCAGGAAAGTCACTTTGGGGTCCGTCCCTAGGAGGCCTCTTTCAGAGTTGCTGAAACAGAAGACTCGGAGGACTGCAGAGCTGGACTTAGGTGACGTAGGTATCAGAGCTCCTGTGGCCATAAAGCAACTGGAAAGCCAGAGGGCAGCTGCTGGCAGTGACAAGCAGGAACTTGCAACCTGCCGCTTGGAGTTCCTCCTGCACCCAGCGGCGTGACAGCACCGGGACCCAGAGAGAGATGCATGGCCTGGAGCCGTGCAAGGGCCGGGCGTCTTGACGGTGTGGCATCAGGAAAGTATGGAATCTGCTTGAACGTCAATTTCCCCATCTTCAAACACGGGAGAAGAAAATCTCAGCTCAGCAGGCAGCCGGCCCGGTTGTCAGCACTGGATAAACACCATCCCTCTCAGCACTGGATAAACACCATCCCTCTCATCCCTGTATCACGTGTTATCTTCCTGGGCTTCACAACGGACCCCAACCTAAGCAGACACGTGAGCGTACTGATCCACATGGCCTTCCTGCGGCAAAGGAACGGCCCCCATTTTACAGATAAGGAAACTGAGGCCCAGAGGGGACCTCGGTCTGGATGGTTTCAACATTCATGACTTGACCTTACTCCTTGAGCGAGGGGTATAGAATCACTCTCCGCAGGGCCCTTGCCTGGTTGAGAAGCTGGGTGAGGATTTGACTGGAGGCACCGGCCAGGCTTGGCCAGACCAGCCAAGGAAGGGCCATCTCAACTGGCCAGAGTGGAGGCTGCAGGGACCCGGCCGGAGGACTGGTCAGAAGAGAAGCCTCAGCCCACTGCCCTCAGGCCTCACTGACTCCTACTGCACGGAAACGCGGCTGCCCTCCACAGCCGCTCCAGGCCCCAGAGAGCTGCTCCGCAGCCTGGGAGTGCCCTTGCAGAGCAGGAGACCAGGGAACGAGAACAGGGCAGGTGTGCCCAACCCGGCGCCCCGGGGGCGGGGCTGGTGGGCGGGCTTTGCTGTGAGGCCCTTGAGCCCTGGATCCAGACCACAGCAGAGCGGTTAGCAGAGGTCCGCTGGGAGAGGGGCCCAGGAGTCACAGCCAGGGGCCCTGGAGGGGGCTGGGTGTGGGGGGCAGGGACAGAGAAGGCCCGGCAGAGGACAGGGCCACGCGGGCCGGGACGCACAGGGACGGCCACTGCCAGCGAGGGGAACTGGGGCACTGGCTGACCCCTCTGCAGGGAGCCCATGTCAGCGGGTCGGCTGGAGACGCCTTTGACCCTGAGGGCCCATGAGGCCCAGGTCAGGCCAGGCGGGCCCTGAGGCCCCCAGGGGTCCAAGCTGTGTCCCCAGGCCGCCTCGGCCTCTGATACTGCTGGGCCTGGCCGTGGGCGCCTACGGCCTGCTGCCCCTGACGGCGGCACCGCGCAGCACGGCCCCCCGCACGGAAGCAGCGCTTGGAGCCTGCAGAGTCTGCCAGGCAGGTAAGAGGCCGAGGGCGTCGTGGTGCAGGCGAAGTGGGGTTCCCTTTGACGCGGTGCAGGGGTGACTGACCGTAGGGGAGAGGGGCGAGAAGGTAGAATAAGCTGGAGAAGAGGGGCCTGAGCAGACAGAGGCTTTATTTAAAGTACGGACATTTTGTCAGGTGGATTTGTTTGTATTGATGTTTTCTTAATACTGTATTAAAGTACTATTAATCTCAACGACTGGGTTTTTGGTGCCCCTTACATTTTGCGCCCAAGGCTGGTACCTCACGTGCTTAGCCTGGTCCTCTGAGCCGGGCGGAAACAGAGCGGCAGGGGCAGGACATACCCGGAAGGCACAAATCGCTTTAGGAGCAGCGGCCTCACAAGGCAAGGCCTGCCATCAGCCCCATTTACAGACAGGGATAGAGGTCCAGAGAGGTGAGGCAACCTGCCCAAGGTCACACAGCACATGGGCGCGGTCCCAGGACCGGAGAAATCCCGGAACTGAACCGGCACCAGCGTTGTCCTGTGTTTTAAGAAAATGGTCCAAGAGAAGGGGCAGTTGGCAAGGTGTCCAGAGAAGGAAGCAAGGGCTTGGCTTGGTCTCCCCCAAGGAGATCAGCTCCTCAACTAGATTCCTAATTGTTTACTGGGGTCAAGCCTGAACCAAGGAGGTCATGTCCAGGCGTGGGGCAGACCCCCGGGCCATTTCAGGAGCAGTAAGATGGGAGGGAGATGTCCGAGGTTTTCCCACAGATCCAGGGCGCTGACCCGTGATGGGGGCACTCCAGGCGAAGGGCACGGGGCGGGGCCGAGGAGGAGGGTGAGGTGCACAGGCCTGCAGGGAGCTTTCAGAGCCTGGGAGAGGGGGTGCAGACCGCCGGGGTCTTGTACACCTCGTCCTCTATCCTGGGGCCCTGGAGGAGTCGTTGAGGGATTTAAGTGGGGGGCTGTCAGAGTCAGGTTTGTGTTTTGGAAAAATGGCCCCAGATCAGAGACCAGTGTGAGGCCAGATTAGAGGATGGAGAAGGGGCAGTGGGAAGACAACGGGGCGGGGGGGGGGGGGGGGCGGCGGCGGGGGGTGCGGTCCACGGTCACCAGATGCCAAGATCTCCTGTGGAATTGGCGAGGGAATCTAAAGCGACATTTCCAGAGTGCTGACAAAGAGGAACAGGCACAGTCATGAACTGTCTATAAAAACCTAAAAAGGTACACCCTTTTAAGCCATACGCAGCAAGTCATAAAAGACAGCGTATTTCTTTAAATTGTGTAATTCCACTTCTAGGAATTCATCCTGAGGAGGGGCGAAGCAACCAAATCTATAACCAAAGGTTTACAAACAAGAAACTCAACATTATAAACGCACCCTTTCTGAAGGGTGTGATGAGATACAGCAGGGAGAATCCATCACAACAAATCTTACGCAAACCTCCAAGATTATGTTTCCTGAAGCTGGCTTTTTAAAGTATGCGTGCATTTTCAAAAGTTTGTCAGAAAATGCAGAGAAACATCAACGGCGTGTCTCTGGCAGGCGAGATTTCATCTAGTTTCAATTTTTGCTTTATACTTTTCTATGTTTATGAAAATGTTCGCAAGAAGATATATTTCATTTGTATCTTCTAAAATAATTTTTACTACCAGAGTAATATGTGCTTTAAAAAAAAAGATTAAGCACAGAACTACAGGAAGGAAAAAACTGAGTGTTTCTGCTCATCACCCCAGCACATCTTACCCTAAAACCCATCTCCAGAGACGGATGCTGTCAGGTGGGGCTATACACTTCCAGCCCTCCTCCTACATGTGTATGTCCCTGAAAACACACACACACACACACACACACACACACACACACACAACTAAGCGGTGTTGGGATTTTATTTTTCAAAAACGGGGTCATACTCTACCATGAAACGGTCTGTGGAGATTTTCTGTATCACCCTATATGAATCTCCCATGTTCTCTGAACAGCGCTTTGTAAGACTTCAAAGTCTGATGAAGCAGCATGTCTTTAATCATCCCCTACTAATGGACATTTAGGTTGTTTCCACTTAAAAATGCAAATGACAAGAGATGCTACATGGAATCCCCCACGCGTGTAGCTGTGTATGCGTACTAAGTACACTGCATATCTCCACGGGGAAGATGCCGGAAAGTGGGATTGCTGGGTCAGAGAGAACAGGCTTTGAAATTTTCATAGGAGATACCAGCGGTCCTCCCAAAAGTCTGTTCCAACTTACACTCACCACGGTGAATGACAGTGCCTTTTCCTCTCCATCCTTGCCACTAATGTGACAGGGTGGACCTTTTTGTCTTCTGTGCATCTGATGAGCAAAACTGAGAACAAAACTGTTTGTTGTTTGTTTATTCTATCGTTGGTGAAACATTTTCCTTTCATATTTTTATTGACTGATTTGATCTCGCCTGTGAATTCGCTGGTCATAATTTTGCCTGGTTTATTTTTCGTTCAGTTGGTTGTGTTTTCTTAAAGAGCTATAAGAAACTCTTCATCTATTTGGGATAGTAACCCTTCGTTGAGTATGTACGTTGTAAATATTTTTCCCTGATCTGTTTTACAATTTTGTTTGTGGGGTCTTTCACTATAAAGCCTTTTTATATTTTACTTGTCAGATTGGTTGTTTTTCTTTATGGTGCCTGTGATCTGTAGTGAGCATAGAAAAGTCATCTTTATTTTGATTTTTTTTTTCCTATTTTATTCAGGTACTTTCATTGTTTTGGTGTTCATCTGTTTTTACTTCACCTGGAGTTTATTTTTGTGTAGGTAGGGATATGACCTTGCATATTTTCCAAGTGGAGAGCCAATCATCTTGTATTTGTTGAATACATGCTCTCTGTGTTTCTATTGATCTAATGACCAATTCCTACATCCCTTCCACCCTGTTTTAATTATTGTAGTTTTACAGCGTGTTTTGGTACCTGGTAGGGAGAAACGCCGTCATTATTATTTGCATTCAAAACATCCATGTCTGTTCTCCATCGTTGTTCTTACTGTTGGGCTTTAGAATGGGTTCACTAATTTTCAAAAATTATTCCTTTTGATGTTGTGCTTGTAATTTCATGAAGTGTATGGATTCATTTGAGGCAAAATGATGTCTTTTCTGTTGAGGGGAATTGATGTCTTTGACGTTGTGTCCATTAGCCAAGTTGTGTTATATATTATCTGTGCAAATCTTACACATTTGGTGTTAAGTTTATTTCTGGGGTTTTTAATAGAATTTTTATTGAGGTTTTCAGTATTTCCCCAATTTCATATCGTCAGTGGTTACCGCCTGTGTGAAAGAAAACCTACTGACTTTTGCCTACTGCTCTTATACTCAATTATTTTAGTTAACTCCTGTATTAGTTCTAATAGTCCTTCAGCTGATTGTCTTGCTTTCCATTTCTGTTTTTGTTTTTTAAGTAAACTAGCCCATCATCTGCAAAGAACAATTAACAATTTTATCTCATTTTTCCGAACACCCACACTCCTTCCCCCACCTCATCTCATTTCACTGGCTCGAATCTGTAGAATATGTTGAATGATAAAAGTAAGAGTGGGAACCCGGACCTTTAAGGTGGTTTTACCTTTAAATGTGAAGGTTGCTATAAGTTTCGGGAGATACTCTTTATCAAGTTGAGGATGTTTCCTTAGATAATTAACTTAATAAAAGCCTGGATATTTGCTTTCTTTAATCAGAAATAAGTGTTGCATTTATATTGCTGTTCTGTTAAATTTTGTTTCAAAAATCTTATGTGTACACCTTAAACACAACCGTGACCAAATAGTTCCACCACTGAGTTTAAAAAATGTTGGTCCCAATGCAATGGGTTTCCTTCCAACTTAGATAAACTACACTGGGAGATAAAATCAGATTTGGCAAAGCCTGGGGTTCTTGTCGTCATAAACTCTTAGGGTGCGATTTGGGTGTTTTTTCTCTTTCTGAGTATTTTAAGGGTATTTTTGTGTTATGGTTGGATGCCTAGGACAGAGGCAATGAAGGGAAAGCATTCTGGGATGACTCGAGGCCTCTGGCTTGGGGAGAAATCTACTAAAGTGAGAACAATGGGGGGAGCAAGTTTGCAGGGAACTGTGAGGCGTTTAGATGGGGGATGTTGAGTTTGAGGCATCTGTAAGGCATTTAAGCAGAGATGCATTCAGGAGGCAGAATGTGCGTAATCTAGAGCCGAAAAGAGAGGTCAGGACTGGAAATAGTGATGCAAGAGCCCCGGGCAGTTGTCAGAGTACACAATGTGGTTCAGAAGCAAAGAGAGTGGGAGAGCACAGGGGACTGCGGAGGGACCTCGGACTGGGATGGGGACCTTGTTGACCTTGACCTGAGACGTTTCAGGGAGAGACGGGGGTGAGGGGAAGAGGGCTCCCCACACCATGTCCAAGAATGTGAAACAGTGCATGGCAGACAGGTGCTTGGGGGCCATTGTTGGACAGATGGACAAATGATGGATGGATGGTGGATGGATGGAAAAACAGATGGACAGAAAGACAATGACCTGAAAGATCAGGGAAGCCTTCATGAAAGAGGAGAAACTGAACTGTGTCTCAATGAGTGGAGACAACAGGGCGAGGGCCCCCACAAGGGGAACCCCCAGGAATGACCTGGGGTCCACAGGCCCAGGGAGGAAGCTGCCTGGCTGGACTATGGGAAATTATGGGGAAGGAACACCCAGAGGCCCTAAAAGGAGGCCAGGAGAGGTCGGGCAGGTCCCAGCCAGCTCAGGACTCACGCTGCCACACCACGTGGCCCTGAGCGGACTCGGCACCCAGCAGCACCACCAGCCCTGAGGTTGCCCCCCACCCCTCCGCCCAGCCCGAGGACACAGCCCCACCTGCTACAGCCTGCGCCCGTCACGCCCGGCAGGGCCCCACTCTGGCCCGGCCCCCAGGGAACAGGCCCCAGGTGCTGGCCTGGAGGGTTTTGGTCCGAGCCTCAGTCACCATGCTTCATCTTCGGCAGCGGGACCCAGGTCACCGTCCTAGGTAAGTGGCTCTCACGCCTTTCCCAGTCTGTCCCACCCTCTGCTGTCTCGGGAGAGTCATTTTTTTCTCTCTGGGGGCTGCTTCTTCTCTGCCCCCCCAGCCTTAAAGACTCTCCCCCAACTACCTTTCTCCGTGGGGCCAGAAGAGGCGGGTTGGTCTTGGGGTAACTGGCAGGAAGGACCCCAACAGCAGGAGCAGCCACCTCCAGAGCCCAACCTTTGGGCGCGGCCCATCCGGGGGCCTGGGCTGGGGTTTGATCCAGGAATGGGGGCTCCTTCCCCTCTTCTAGGGCAGACACTGGTGTGAGGGCCAGAGGCTGGCTCTGATGAAGGGCACTGGGGTGGCCTTGGAGACAGTCCCCAGGCCCCAGGGTCCGGGCTGAGAGCTCAATGCCCAGGCTGGGAGGGCCACATGGGAGGTCAGGGACACGGTTGGGGCTGTGACCCAGCCTCCAGGGACACAGAGCGGCAGCCCGAGGGAGGCCGATGGAGGGTAGAGAGAGAGTTCCCACTTACTCGGGGCTGAGGCTCTTGGGAGCCCTGCCAGGCTGCGAGGACACAGGGACGCAGAGACACAGGTGAGATGGGGCGAGGTGACCAGAGGCTCCCAGGGTGGCGGTCAGAAAGGAGCAGGTCCCAGGAGGCAGCGACTTCTCTGTCCCAGGAGCCCTGACGCCCTGGGGCCCAGGAGTCACGCCTGTCCAAGGGCCGGCCTCCACCTGCCGCAAAGGGTGCATTAGACTCAGGAGATGATGGACAGGGGCTCAGAGCCACACGGCTGCCCCATACAATCAGGGTGTCAGAGGTGCTGCGTGGGGGCAGCGGTGCCGTCCTCTGGGGGAGCAGCTCCAAGAAGGCAGCTGAGGCGAGGGGCGCTGCAGTCAGCGCAGAGGGACAGGGAGATTGGGCAGGACCTCGGAGGACCCCCTGGGGCGTTGGCGAGGCGGACCCAGCCTTTGCTAGGAGAGCTGGTTCGAGGCCTCCCCACACACTGTCAGGACTGTGCTGGCAGATGGGGGTGGGGGACCCCGGTACACAGAGGAGGCACCTGGGCTGCAGAAGGATGAAGCCGTGGGGGGGCCTGATGCTGGGCTGAGGGCTCATGAGGTCAGGGTCAGATTCCAAAGTCAGACACCAGGGACCAGAAGGAGGGAGGACAGCTTGCCCGGGTTACACACAGGGACGCTGATGGCGTGGCTTGGCCGGGTCACCTGGGAGAGTGATGTGGAGGGGCTTCTGGGGGCCTGTTTGCTGTGCAGGGGCTGACTGGAAGCGGGGACAGAGAAGGGACGCAGGGCTGCCATGGGGACAGTCATAGAGACTGTGACGGGGGCAACCCAAGACCCTCCCCCATCTCACACCCCCTCCTCTGTCCACACAGGTCAGCCCAAGTCCGCGCCCTCGGTCACTCTGTTCGCACCCTCCACTGAGGAGCTCAGTGCCAACAAGGCCACCCTGGTGTGTCTCATCAATGACTTCTACCCGGGCACCGTGAAGGTGGCCTGGAAGGCAGGCGACACCCCCATCACCCAGGGCGTGGAGACCACCAAGGCCTCCAAGCAGAGCAACAACAAGTACGCGGCCAGCAGCTACCTGACCCTGACGCCCAGCACCTGGAAATCTCGCTCGAGCTACAGCTGCCTGGTCACACACGAGGGGAGCACCGTGGAGAAGACAGTGTCCGCCTCCGAGTGCTCTTAGGTCCCTGGGCCCCCACCCTCGGGGGCTGCCTCCCCCAGGCCCCCTCCCCCATGGACCCCTGAGCCCCCACCCAGGTTGGCTCAGAGTAGGCGGGTCTCCTTCCTCCCTGGTCCTGCTTCTCCTTAATAAAGACTTTGTCATTTATCAGCCGACATTTCTGATGTGCTTTCTGTATGTGGCCGAGTCTCTGGGTTAAGGGTCAGTCCTTTAGGGAAGGGACAGTTAGGACATGAGATTCCATCTACCCGTCTTCCTCCCAACCGGTCCCCGGGGACCAGGGGAGCCCTGAGTGCCGAGGGCGGCCATGACCCAGAGCAGGACGTTGTCCTGTGGTGCCGGCCCCTGGGGTGCAGGCATTGTCCCCTGCAGAGGAAGAAGGGCCAGGGAGAGGGGACGACTCTGCGGGGGGTCAGGGAGAAACCGGGAGGGTCCCAGGAGGCAGCAGTGGGCCCGAGGCAGGATTATGGGGGAAGGAGACCTTGAGGCCATGGTCTCGGAGAACAGAGGTGGAACTTCCCTCATTCATCAAGGAACCCAGAGGGGAGAGCAATTACCAGGTGAAGGGTCCGTGGCTGGCCCATCACCAGGGAACCACAGAAGCTTTGAGGGTGCATCACATAAGTACGTTTCTCCACCTTTCACAGTGCACGTTAGCTAAGACACGGACAAGGCCTGCAGCAGAGAAACAGTTCAATTTCACATGGCCTAGCAATTCCCCCATCACACGCACTCTCCCTTCCAACTCAGGGCACCCCGGAACACTCTCTGAGGCGGCGCTGGTCCCACTCACGAGTGTCGCGAACGGGTGGCAAGGCCAAGCAGCAAGGCAGCTCAGTCTCCGCCCTGATGAGCCTGGGTCAGGGTAGCTCAAGGCGAGCCGAGCGGCGGGGCTGGGACCGCACTCACCCTGAGTGTGGGCCTCGGCGGTCAGGCTGGGGAGGCCGTTGGTTTATGGCTGGATTCCGGACGGAGCAGGTGCTGCCCCCCGTACGGGGCGGGGGACCCAGGAGAGATGGCTCCGTGGGAAAGGCCACCGCCCGGGCAGAGAAAGGGGATCCAGTGATTGCTCCGTGGAAAGAGAGTCCATTGGCATCCAGGAAGAGCGTCAGGCCAGGTCAGCCCGGTTCAGGGCAGGCTGAGTGTGGCCTGAGGGCTCCAGCGAGGTCAGGCTCTCTGAGGAGTCGGCGCCCCCAGATCGCTTCCCAGGGGGCCCCCCCTCCGGATCTCTATGGCCCACCCAGGTGCCTCTGCAGCTGGGGTCAGAGACGCACACTCCCCATCCCCAGGGCAGGCGAGGTGGGCCCCGCAGAGGGCGCTCCCCACGGCTCCAGCGGGCCCCGTGGGCCCTCCGGCTCACCAGGGACAGAGCTGCCTCCACAACAGACGAGGGGAGGCCAGGCCAGCCCAGGGGCACAACCTGCAAGGTCCCGGGCTCTGGGGACACGTGGGGCAGGGGACAGGGGCCCCCTGGGAGCTTCATCCCAGACACTCCTCCTCCAAACACAGACTCTAGTCTAGGTACAAACTTCGGGGACCCCGTTCATGAAACTGAACGTGGAGGCCCTGGCGGGGAGGGGACCACCCAGCTCTCCCTCATCTCACTGGCCCCCCTGGGAACAACGCCACCATCCAGCCATTGCTGCTTTGCCAATTCTAATGTCCTGCTTACCTTCTTGCAAGTTTTTATTGGAGAAAATTTGAACACAGGAAATTAAGGAGGCAGGTGAATAAAAGAAACCCCCATGTTCTCATCAGCCAATCCCCCAAAATCGTCCATTCGCTGATGATTCAGCAACAGAATAACATCTCTCTTAGGCGATTTTTTGTAGCAAATTCCAGATACCCGATCTGTTTGTCTGAAATATTCCATTTGTGTCCTGAAATACAAGGACCTCAAAGAGAGCTACAGTAGTTATCAAACCTAAACAGAAATCACAAATAAATCCTCATCACATGTGCCAGTTTCTCATCAAATGCCTCATGATTGTCATATGTGAAGGGAACTGGTTGTGTTTTAGGTGCTGTTTGATTTTGTGGTTTTTTTCTTATTGTTTACATGAGGATTGAACAAGGTTTGACACCATTGTTGGTGGATGTCTTAGGCTCCAGCTTTTCCTCGCGAGGATGGGGCTGAACGATCACGACCACTGGTCCTGGACACCACCACCCACCTCCCCAGCTGTACCTGAGCCGTTCTCTCCACTTTATGGGCCTGCAAAGCAGTTCTATCCCCACAGGCTTAGCAAGTCCAGGTTGGACTTGGGCAAATTTGTTTCCCAGGACAGTTGGCTACGCTCCATTGAAGGACTCACGTTGGGGAGACCATCTCTGAGTAACTTTAGCTGTTCGGTATTCAATGACCCCGTCTGTCGATGGGAAGGAATGCATCACTGCGGTATTTCAGATCTGTCCTCCCTCCCTCACGAGGGCTCCTGTGTCCGTGAATGTACTGTAGTGTGTTTCATATCTAGTAAAGCAAAAGAAGTGGAGACTCTTCCCTTGGGGTCACCACTTTATGGAGTGATGATCTGAAATCTGCCATCCTCCCATGGCGAATGATCTGGGATGTAAACGAATCCGGGTGTGTGAGCACACTGCAGGTTCCTCTGTGGGTGATGGCATTCGGGCTCCAAGTGATGGGTATTTGTCCACTGGGAGCCTCATCAGGGAGCTCCTAGGTCCCATGACGTGAATGCTTGGGGGGAACTTGATGCCTCCCACTTTCTGGGTGACAATATATCTACCTCTTCTGGTGCCCTTCTCTCCCTATTTCTTCCTGGAACTGGCCAACACCTGGGTTTCCTTTACTGGCAGGTGTGTTTGGGGTCACGGTAGACGTCCTGCTCGTGCCTCGCCTTGAATGAGGCATAGCAGCAAGGCCACTACCACAACGTGAGACCAGATCCGAGGGTGACAGGGATTCTCCCAAGGTCACTCTGGAGGCCAGGCTAGCATTTCCTGTGGGACCAGCCCCGGCCTCACTCAGGACGTTCCCAAACAAGGACATCCCCAGAAAAGGTGAGGTGAGACCCTTGAAGTGACTGATGGCTGGGGACATAGGAAGATGCCAAGGGCTTCAAACACAGGTCACCTGCCTCTCCATGGAACAGGGTGGGGAGAGGTGGCAAGTAGAGGACACTCTGCCTTCATCTCATGGTCTCACCAAAGAAAGAGGGTTGTTTGACACACAGAGAAGAGATGTTCATTTCCAAGGAAATGCATGCATAGTGACCCAAATCCCCTCCTCACACTCACTCTAAATCCCCGGAGACAGCATCTGGGAACAGCAGGGCAGAGATCACCTACCTTTGGGAGAACTGCTCCCAAGATCCTGTTGCTGTTCTCTCAGGGTCACCTGTCCCAGAATATCCTGTGGGGGAGGAGGGGGGAGGGCCCCTTGCAGAGAGACACCGGCCTGGGGCAGGGACCCCACTTCCTCCAGCACAGCTGCAGCTGGGGGGCTGGGGGTGGGGCAGGGGCCTCCCAGGGAGGGGTTTTTGTACGAGCCTGTGTCACGGTGTGGTGTATCCGGCACCGGGACCCAGCTGACCGTCCTCGGTGAGTCTCCTCTTCCCCCCATTTCCCTGCTCTCTGCAAGGTTTGGGCACTTTTTCTGTGTCTTGTGTCAGCCTGTGGTCAAGCTTTCCACCGGGACCCCACCCCGGGCCCTGCCCTCCTCCCCTCCCCTTCAGACTGTCCTGCCTGCCTCTGAGGTCACCACCAGCCCCTCACCTCTGACCCCAGAGGCAGGGAAATGGACAAGATGACCTACAGTCTCCTCTGTCTGTCTACCCGGGCCACACGGGCTCCTAGACCTGCTCTGTTCTGTCTCCCCCACCCCCTGTCTGGGCTCCTGTGGCACCAGCTTTCTCTCTGGGGGCCCCTTGGGGCCCTCACCTCGGGGGCAGAGGGAACAAGAGTGCTGAGGGGGGACCACGTGGAGACATTAGAGGGACCCGGAACCCTCAGAGTCGGGGCTGGGGACCAAGATCAGAGGTTCAGGAAGGCCTGGGGGCTGCGGGACTAGGGATCCAGGCCCGGAACACGCAGGGGTGGAGGGTCTGCCAGGCCCCCGGGGGCCTGCTGTGCTGATCCGGGGCTGGCCGGCCACCCAGGAACCTGCAGGCGGAGGACAGAGGGGAGGAGAAGGTGCTGGAAGCCAGAGCTGGGGAAGACAAGGGGGACAGCCAGAGGGGGGCGGTGGACTCCTGGGTCCTGCAGGACACTTGTCCCTGCACAGGGAGCGGCAAAGTCTACGGCAGGAAAGCTCTAGTGACGTGAGCCGTCACGTGCAGGGCCAGAGACGAGAATAAGAGAGACCTCAGAGCAGGAGACAGACTTTGCTCGATCAGCAAAGATCCCCCTCCCCAGACAGGGTCCAGGAGAGGCAGGTTTGGGTCACAACAGGCCCCTGAGGGCATAGGTTCTGAAGACCCCAGAGCAGATGTGTCAGGTCAGAGCTGTCCCCACCTTGGCCCCACGGTAGGTCAGGCAGGTCATATCATCCGCTCACAGGACGGACAGACAGACACACAGCCAGCCCCAGGCAGTCCCCCATCAAGTGTCAGGAAAGGACAGGCAAGGAGGCTGAGGGTCAGATGTCTGTCCTGGAAGCCAGGACCCAGAGGGATCTCAGGACCGTGGTGGCAGGGGTCCAGGCTCAGGTGTTCCCAGGAAGAAGGGGGGTGGGGGGGATGCTTGCGGCACACCCCGACCCTCCCTCCCTCCGTGGCCCGGACCCTCAGACTCAGAGCGGTCCCTGAACTAGGGATACTGCTGAGTCCTCAGGAGCCTGTGTCCCACTTTGAGACAGAGTCAGGGGCTCCCACGACGGACACCGGACCTCTGACCTCCTGGCCCTCCCCGACTTTGCAGGTCAGCCCGCGGCCGCGCCCACGGTCACTCTGTTCGGGCCCTCTGAGGAAGAGCTCAAAACCAACAAGGCCACCGTGGTGTGTCTCATCAATGACTTCTACCCGGGCACCGTGACGGTGGCCTGGAAGGCAGATGGCGCCACCATCACCCAGGGCGTGGAGACCACCAAGGCCTCCAAGCAGAGCAACAGCAAGTATGCGGCCAGCAGCTACCTGAGCCTGACGCCCAGCACCTGGAAAAACTACAACAGTGTCAGCTGCCTGGTCACGCACGAGGGGAAAACCGTGGAGAAGACAGTGTCGCCCTCCGAGTGCCCTTAGGTCCCCGGACCCCCACCCTGGGGGTCTTCCTTCCCCAGACCCCCTCCCCCAGCTCTCCATGGACCCCTGAGCCCCCACCCAGGTCGGATCTGACCAGACAGATCTCCTTCCTCCCTGGTCCTGCTTCTCCTTAATAAAGACCTTGTCATTTATCAGCCGACATTTCTGACGTGCTTTCTGTATATGGCTGAGTCTCTGGGTTAAGGGTCACTTACTTAGGGAAGGGACAGGTCGGACACGCGATTCCATCTACCCGTCTGCCCCCAACCGGTCCCCAGGGACCGGGGAGCTCTGAGTGCCAGGGGGAGCCCTGACCCAGAGCAGGACGTTGCTGGGCGGTGCCGGCCCCTGGGGTGCAGGCCTTGCCCCCCGGGAGGCAGAAGGGCAAGGGAGAGGGACAAGTCACAGCTCTGGATGGGGTGGGGGGGGAATCAGGGAGACGTGAGGAGGGTGCCAGATGAGACGGAGACACACGAGGGCGGGTGTGGGACCCTCGTGGGGGACTGGGACCCCCCTCACAAGGAGTGTGGTGTCTGAAGTCAGGTCAGGGAAGGCTTAGGTCCCGGGTGGATTCTGGGCGGAACAGGTACCGCCTTCCTGTATTGGGGGGCAGGGGGGTGCACAGGAGAGCTGCGTCCGTGGGAAAGGGCACCATCAGGGCAAGAAGAGGGCATCCAGGGACGGCTCCTCGGAGAGAGAGTCCACTGGGATTCAGGAATAGAGTCAGGCCAGGTCAGCCCGGCTCAGGGCGGGCAGAGCGTGGCCTGAGGGCTCCCACGAGGTCAGGCTCTCTGAGGAGTCCGCGCCCCCAGATGCCTGCCCAGGGGGCCCCCCCCCTCCAGCTCTGTGGCCCCCCCGAGCGCACGCACAGCTGAGACACACACTCAGGGCCTGGGGCGGCGAGGTCATCCTCTCAGGGTGCAGCCCCACTGGCTCTGTCATCCTCAGGACCCGAGGCCTCCCAGCCCGTCTGTGCCTCCAGCGCATCAGGGCCAGGGAGCTGCCTTCACCGGAGGTCTGCCCGGGCACGAAGTCTGCAGGGACAGGGGGCTCTGGGGCCACCGTGGGGCAGAGGACGGGTCCCCTTGGGGCCTCATCCCAGGTACCCTGGCCCCAAATCACAGACGAGGAGGTAACAGAAGCCAGGGGTCCCAGGATCCCACAGCACCTGCCTGATCTCATCTCCTGATGGGAAAACTACTGATGA
The DNA here is from genome assembly GCF_030028045.1 of Hippopotamus amphibius kiboko. Taxonomy (NCBI): domain Eukaryota; kingdom Metazoa; phylum Chordata; class Mammalia; order Artiodactyla; family Hippopotamidae; genus Hippopotamus; species Hippopotamus amphibius. The sequence goes on along the minus strand of NC_080193.1, from coordinate 2,532,771 downwards.
GATCCCAAGGGAGGAGGAGACCACCCAGGTCCCCATCATCTCCATGGCCCTACTGGGTACCATGCCACCTTGCACCCCACCCCGAGCTATGGCCACCCCAAGGCTCACTCCCCTTTATCTTGTTAAAGTTTTCATCGCAAAGAACGAGAACACAAAATAAGAAGGCAGAAGAAGAAGAATACCCCCAGGTTCGATTGTTTTCTTTACCTTTTCCATTTACATTGCAGTATCGTTGGTTAACGATGTTGTGTGAGTTCAGCTGCACAGCAATGTGATTCAGTTATACAGATACATGTGCCTATTCTTTCTCAAAGTCTTCTCCCATTGAGGTCCTTGTTAGATATCCGTGTTAAACACAGCAGTGTGTGCAAGTCAACCCCAAACTCCCTAACTGTCCCCTCGCCCAGCACCCCCCCTCCAGTGGAGTATCACCCAGCCGCTGAAAAAGAAGGGATGTAATGCCGTTTGCAGCAACACGGACGGACCTGGCGATTGTCACACGGAGTGAAGTATGTCATAGAGAAAAAGTGAAGTGGCATCTGATGTCGTCTATATGCGGAACACCCCCGGGTTCTTATCGACCGGGTCCCAAATCATCAGTTCCCTGATGCAACTGAACCCCTCCCCCACAGCAGCATACCTCCTCCCCAGCGCCATACTCTGACGCCCATCCCAGGTCACATCAGTTCATCTGTGAATATTTCATTTGCGGCCGGGAAAGAAACACCCTAAACTATAACTACATAGCATTCTCAAACCCAAATACAAACGTTCCATTATTCCTTAACTTCAAAAAATAGTCACGTTCTCAGGAAATGGCTCACAATTGTCACAAGCGTATTTACTTGGCTGTGTCTTTTTTTTTTTTTTTCCATTAATTTTTATTGGCGTACAGTGGATGTACAACGTTGTGTTCGTTTCGGCTGTAGAGCAAAGTGAATCACTTAGACACATTTCCACTCTTTTCTGGATTCTTTTCCCATTTAGGTTGTTACAGAGTATTGAGTAGAGTTCCCTGTGCTGTACAGTAAGTTCTTCTTAGGTATCTATTTTATGCACACTATCGTGTGTATGTCAATCCCAACCTGCCAACTCATCCCACCCCTCCCTGCCTTTGCCCTTGGCAACCGTACGTTTGTTTTCTACATCTGCGACTTTATTTCTCTCTTCTAAACGAGTTCACTGGAACCATTTTTATTGTGATTCCGCATATAAGCAATATCACATGCTATTTGGCTTTCTCTGTCTGACTTACTTCGCTCAGTATGACAGTCTCTAGGCGCATCCATGTTGCTGAAAATGGCATTATTTTGCCCTTTTTATGCCTACTCATATTCCGTTGCCTCTGTGTACGACATCTTCTTTGTCCATTCCGCCGTCGAAGGACATTTAGATTGCGTCCATGTCCTGGCTCTTGTAAATAGTGCTGCAGTGAATGTTGGGGTGCGTGTATCTTTTGTTTTTTTTTCCCCAAGAACCTTTCTTGAGATATAATAGACATACAATAAACTGTATATATTTAAAGTGTACAATTTGATCTTTTTTTTCTTATTCGCAACGTATATATGGCAATCCCAACCTCCCAATTCATCCCACCCCAACCCGCCCCCACCTCCCCCCCTTGGTGTCCATATGTGTGTTCTGTATATCTGTGTCTCTAATTCTACCTTGCACACGGGTCGATCGGTTCTATCTTTTGAGATTCTGCATATACGTGTTAAGATACCATACTTGCTTTTCTCTTTCTGACTTCCTTCACCCCGTATGACACGCTACGTCCCTCCACGTCTCTACAAACGTCCCAATTTCATTCCTCTTTACGGCGGAGGAATATTCCATATACGTACGGACCACATCTTCTTCACCCATTCCTCCGTTGACGGACATTTAGGTTGCGTCCGTGTCCTGGCTGTTGTAATTAGTGCTGCCATGCATGCTGGGGTGCGTGTGTCTTCTCTAAGTCTCGTTTTCTCCGGAGAGATGCCCGGGAGTGGGGTTGCTTTCCCATCTGAGGCCTGGGAGGGGCCTTCTAGCCAGTAGCCTGACTCTCTTCAATGCGGTGGGTTTCGGGACCACCACGGAGGTGCTGGCTCACGTCTCCTTTTTGAATAAGAGGCCCCCAGACACAGCCCAAACCCACATGAGACCCTCAGGGCTGGCAGCGGGGACCACAGAGTTCTCCCTGCACACGGAGGCAGGCGTTTGCTGCTGGAACTCGTCCAGGCCTCCCTAGACACGCCCACCCGAATCCAGGATAAGCCCGGGAATGTGGGGGTGAGACCCCTGGAGCCCCCGTTAGCCCCAGACGGAAGACCCTTACGGCCAATCCATTCCAGGGGAAACGGCCTTTCCTGTGGGGGGCCTGGGGACACCCGAGGCCGCCTCCTCCCCTCACCCTGTGCTCTCACCGAGGGAGCAGGGTTCCGTCAACGCCACATAGAAGAGAGGCGCCTTTCTCTCCCAGGGAGATGTACTCCTTTGGGAGGTGAATGCCCTCCTGAAACCCCATTTCCATCAAACCGTCCCCAACGTGCCAACATCCTTTAGGACGCTGCCTTTCCGAGGGTGCCGCTGTTGGGCATGGGGGGGCCCTGGGGATGGGCAGGGCAGCACGTGGGCCCCCCTGCAGAGAGACACCGGCCTGGGGCAGGGACCCCACTTCCTCCAGCACAGCTGCAGCTGGGGGGCTGGGGTGGGGCAGGGGCCCCCCAGGGAGGGGTTTTTGTACGAGCCTGTGTCACGGTGTGGTGTATTCGGCAGCGGGACCCAGCTGACCGTCCTCGGTGAGTCTCCTCTTCCCCCCGTTTCCCTGCTCTCCGCGTGGCTTGGGCACTTTTCCGCTGTTGTGCTCTTTTCTGTGTCTTGTGTCCATCTGTGGTCAAGCGTTCCACCGGGACCCCACCCCGGGCCCTGCCCTCCTCCCCTCCCCTTCAGACTGTCCTGCCTGCCTCTGAGGTCACCACCGGCCCCTCACCTCTGACCCCAGAGGCAGGGAAATGGACAAGATGACCTACAGTCTCGTCTGTCTGTCTACCCGGGCCACACGGGCTCCTAGACCCGCTCTGTTCTGTCCCCCCACCCCCTGTCTGGGCTCCTGTGGCACCAGCTTTCTCTCTGGGGGCCGCTTGGGGCCCTCATCTCGGGGGCAGAGGGAACAAGAGTGCTGAGGGGGGACCACGTGGAGATATAAGAGGGACCCGGAACCCTCAGAGTCGGGGCTGGGGACCAAGATCAGAGGTTCAGGAAGGCCTGGGGGCTGCGGGACTAGGGATCCAGGCCCGGAACACGCAGGGGTGGAGGGTCTGCCAGGCCCCCGGGGGCCTGCTGTGCTGATCCGGGGCTGGCCGGCCACCCAGGAACCTGCAGGCGGAGGACAGAGGGGAGGAGAAGGTGCTGGAAGCCAGAGCTGGGGAAGACAAGGGGGACAGCCAGAGGGGGGCGGTGGACTCCTGGGTCCTGCAGGACACTTGTCCCTGCACAGGGAGCGGCAAAGTCTACGGCAGGAAAGCTCTAGTGACGTGAGCCGTCACGTGCAGGGCCAGAGACGAGAATAAGAGAGACCTCAGAGCAGGAGACAGACTTTGCTCGATCAGCAAAGATCCCCCTCCCCAGACAGGGTCCAGGAGAGGCAGGTTTGGGTCACAACAGGCCCCTGAGGGCATAGGTTCTGAAGACCCCAGAGCAGATGTGTCAGGTCAGAGCTGTCCCCACCTTGGCCCCACGGTAGGTCAGGCAGGTCATATCATCCGCTCACAGGACGGATAGACAGACACACAGCCAGCCCCAGGCAGTCCCCCATCAAGTGTCAGGAAAGGACAGGCAAGGAGGCTGAGGGTCAGATGTCTGTCTTGGAAGCCAGGACCCAGAGGGATCTCAGGACCGTGGTGGCAGGGGTCCAGGCTCAGGTGTTCCCAGGAAGAAGGGGGGTGGGGGGGATGCTTGCGGCACACCCCGACCCTCCCTCCCTCCGTGGCACGGACCCTCAGACTCAGAGCGGTCCCTGAACTAGGGATACTGCTGAGTCCTCAGGAGCCTGTGTCCCACTTTGAGACAGAGTCAGGGGCTCCCACGACGGACACCGGACCTCTGACCTCCTGGCCCTCCCCGACTTTGCAGGTCAGCCCGCGGCCGCGCCCACGGTCACTCTGTTCGCACCCTCCGCTGAGGAGCTCAGCGCCAACAAGGCCACCCTGGTGTGTCTCATCAATGACTTCTACCCGGGCACCGTGACGGTGGCCTGGAAGGCAGGCGGCACCACCATCACCCAGGGCGTGGAGACCACCAAGGCCTCCAAGCAGAGCAACGGCAAGTATGCGGCCAGCAGCTACCTGAGCCTGACGTCCAGCACCTGGAAATCCTACAGCGGCGTCAGCTGCCAGGTCACGCACAATGGGAAAACCGTGGAGAAGACAGTGTCCGCCTCCGAGTGCCCTTAGGTCCCCGGACCCCCACCCTCGAGGTCTTAGAGCCACAGGACCCCTGAAGTCTCACCCTGGTCCTCCCTGCCCTTCCTCCTGCACCCGATCAATTTGCAATAAAATGTCCTCCTTGTCATTCAGAAATCGTGCTCTCTGCTCATTTTTCTTTATCGTTTGGTGTCCTGACCTTAATCATCCCCCAAGGTGAACAACATCCTTTAATCATGGGGGAAAGGAACCAGCAGAAGAACTCTCCATGTTTCCTTAACGGGGGGGGTTCACTCCCCTAGAATGTTCCAGATGGGGTGTCAGGCATCAGCACTCCGGAGAGCCCACCTGGGCATCTCCCCTACAGTCGCTATTTCTGTGTGGAACACGGCCGCCCCCAGCCCCACCTGGACCGCTCCCCAAGTCCTCCACCTCCAGGAGATGGAGACGTCGTCTCCCCTCCCCTGAATCCTGAGTTCTCACATCCCCATGCCTCCTCTGGCTTTGTGTCCGTTCTGCAAATTCCCTTCGACACAGCCTAGAGTACCCCCCGCCTTAGGGGCCCCCCTGCTCCTGCCTCCCCAGGGACGTTACCTCACGCCCCCTCCTTCTCCCTCCCCATCACACTCGCTACAGGACCCTCAGTCCCTGGACCCCACACTCCCTGCTGGGGGCCCCTCCCCCCGCTCGCGTCACGGGGGGTGCAATCTCTCCAAGCCTCCTGGGCACGGGCCAGCTCCTTCTCCCCGCTTCAATGCCAGCCCACCGCGAACCCCACCACAGGCGCCCGAGGTCCACTCCTTCTCAGGGGACCTGCCTGGGGCCTGGGTGTTCAATACCGAGTGTCGGATTCTGGGAATGCACGTGGATAGTCGGAAGCTGACTCTTCTCAGGAGCTTGAGGTGGGGTCTCAGCTATAACACACGCACACAATAAGGCGCATACAGACACGTGGACACACGCAGCACTCAGAGAGACACACGTGCACGCAGGCGCAGAGCCGCGGCCTCCTCTCTGGGAGGCTCGGGAAGGCTGGGCTGCAGGGTGCGGCAGTGGGGGCCCGGGAGGGAGCTTAGCAGAGAAGGGGAAGCACGGCAGTCCCTGGGTTGGGGGCGTCCAGGATGAGCAGTGACACAGCAGGAGGGCGGGGATCCTCAGGTCCAGGCTGAAAGTCGGACACCCGTCCTGCGGGGGCTGGTGGGAGGGAGGCTTCCAGGAGCAGTGGGGAGATCTGGGGGGATGGCGGGAGTGCTAGCTGAGCACGCCCCCACCAGGGACAGAGGGATGCCAGGTCTGTGTGTCCCTTGCACGAGCTCTGCAGGTGACGTACTGGGACCAGGATACCCTCGGAGGCCCTGGGTGCCGGGCGCTGGGTGGGCCCCGTCTGTGGGCACCTGTGCGGGTGGTGCTTGGGTGCGCGGGACCCTTACCGCTCACAGAGGAAACTGTGCTGGGACCCGGGACCCCCTACCCATCCTCCAGGGGCCCTTCCAGCTCTAAGTCAACCCGTGCACCATACAGGGAGGGGCAGCCCCCACGGGACTCAGGAGGGCGGTGAGCCAGGGACTGTCCACTGCAGAGCAGCCCGGCCCAGCCGGGGCAGGGACGGCGGTGCTCAGCCCACGGCAGAGGGGTCTGGGTGGCTGGAGGTGAACTTGACTCTCCCCCCACCCGCCTCTCCCACTCCCACCCCGGGACCCCCAGCACCGAGGATGCAGTAGCATCCAGCACCCTCCCCACACATCCCACTCCTACACACGGGTCGCAGCCACATCCTCTCTGTAGGGTACACCGGCCCTGTCACCACTGCCTCCCCAGCATCCCCACACGACTCAGCCAGGACACACGGCCCTTCCTGAGAACGGAATGAGCTGGGAATGTGCTGATGCCCAGACATCCTCCCCAACCGCATCCCATCCCAAGGAGGGACGGAACCCTCCCCTCGTACGGGGCTGAGATACCAGGTCTGCAGGACCCCTCCCCTCCCACACCCCATCTGCAGGCCAGCACCCGTGAGAGGAGGCTGAACGTGGCCTCCACGCAGCTGCAGGTGGGCCTGGGCAGGCGGTGGAGGGGTGGCAGGAGGGTTTATGCGCGAGGCTGTGTCACTGTGTTATGTGTCCACCGGAGGGACCAAGCTGACCTTCCCGGGTGAGTCTCCCCCTTCCCCTCCTCTTCGGGGTCCACCGTGAAATTTGGGCACGTTTTCTTGTCTTTTCCCTCCTGTCCGAGGCTGGGGTCTCACCCTCTGGAGACTGTCAACTTCATCTGTAGGCTGTCCATCCCCCCTTGAGCCTGTCACCCTTCTCAGAACCTGGTGGACACGGAGGGGACGGGCTCAGGGACCCTCTTGCCTCCGCTGGCTGTGCCCGCCCGGAGTTTTCCCTCCAGCTCTTCTTCTCTGGCCTCTGGGATCACAGCTCCCTCCTCAGGGTCTCCCAGCCCCAGGGTCTGAGGAGCATGGAGGGGTTGAGGCCCGGGGAGCGGCGGGCTCAAGCGGGAGCACCGGGTCCAGGGACTCGGAAGGACACCGGGAAGAGCTGGACAGGGCATGGGGGTCATCCTGGGATCTGTCCCCTCAGGGACCCAAGGGGGGGGCTTAGGCAGAAGCAGGAGAGAAGAGTGCAGGGGGAAGGGTGGAGGTAGTGTCCCACTGAGAAGGTGGCCTCAGGGTGCTGGGTGCCGCTCCTCCTCCCAGCAGGCAGGACCCCAGGCCGCACACGGCGCAGGACACTCAGGCCTGAAGGGTCACCCCCCCCCCCAGTTACACACTGGATGTGAGCCCTTGGAGCAGACGTCCAGGGTGGGCACTCCTCGTAGCGACAGGTGACAGGAACTGACCCAGCCAGGCAGACAGATGTCCTAGGACAGACAGATCCCCAGTGGGACGTCACAGGACAGGGGACCCCGCAGGACAGACAGCCCCAGGCTCAGAACAGAACATTCACGTACACGGAATCCCTGATCTGTGGGGTTCCCTGGACCCGGCCCCGGTGCTGACGCCACTACACCCTGGCAGCCCTGGTGGGGTCTCTGTGGCCAGAGGGCTGGGGGCTGCGAGGACGGTGTCGGGGGGACGGTGGGCAAGAAACCCCCTCCCCGAAAGGGAAGAGATCCTGGATGGGGGAAAGACATATGGGCTTTGTGAAGACACGGGACAAGAACCAGGGGGAGATCTCAGACATACAGATGCCCAGGACAGACGGACACCCAGAGGAAAGAGGAGCCCTCCGGGTGGACGTCAGCCAGCTCCAGGGAGCAGAGGTCGGGATGCGGGCTGCGGGACGCACGACCAGAGGAAGACATGGAGACTTGCAAGGGGGCCCGAACGCCCAGGAGTCGGGCACTGCAGTTCCCCTGACACAGGGTGAGCGACCCCAGCCGGGGCTGCCTGGCCTCAGGGGAGCAAGGGCCCGCCTGGGACCCACGCAGTGGACTTCGGGCGCCTGTGCCCACCGCTCCAGAGGTCAGGGGCTCCCACGGTGGGTGTTGCCCCAGCGACCTCCCGTCCCTCCCCCACCCTGCAGGTCAGCCCATGGCCGCGCCCTCGGTCGCTCTGTTCGCGGCCTCCACTGAGGAGCTCAGTGCCAACAAGGCCACCCTGGTATGTCTCATCGATGACTGCTACCCAGGCACTGTGACGGTGGCCTGGAAGGCAGACGGCGCCACTGTCACCCGGGGCGTGGAGACCACCCAGGCCTCCAAGCAGAGCAACAGCAAGTAGGCGGCCTGCAGCTACCTGAGCCTGACGGCCAGCGCCTGGAAATCTCGCTCAAGCTACAGCTGCCAGGTCACGCGCGAGGGGAACACCGTGGAGAAGACAGTGTCGCCCTCCGAGTGCTCTTAGGTCCCTGGGCCCCCACCCTCCAGGACCCCTGGAAGGTCTCCCCTCCCATCGTGGCCCCCCCAGCCCTTCCTCCTGCACGCAGTCAACTCTCAATAAAATGTCCTCACCGTCGTTCAGAAATCACGCTCTCTGCTCATTTTTGTTGATACGTGTCGTGTCCTGAACTCAACCATCCTCAAAGGTGAACGAAACCCTCTTAGCCTTCGAACATGAAGGTAGAGGGTGGAGTCTTGGGACTTTTTCCAGGGATGGTTTCCCTGCCACTAAAATCCCCAAGAGAACATTCTAGAACCGGGGATGGGGCCACGGCAGAAATGGAGGTCTGTCCACTCTCCCCACCGGATGCCACGCTGCCTCCTCTGTGTGGACCACATCCTCCTCTGAGGGATCTGGTCACGCGCTGCTCGGTTTAAACGGCCCCCAGGACAACATCTCAGTTCTCTTCCCTGCAGTCCCCAGCACCACATCCTGGAAGGGGTTCCCCCTCGAGCGTCTCTCTGTCCATGGATGATGACCCACCGATGCCACGTGTCCTTTTGCTCAAAACCCACCCTGGTGCTTCCCCATGAGCTCGGCCTAGAGTCCCCCCTCCTCAGGGCACCTCCTGCTCCCACCTCCCCTGGGACAGTACCCTCCCCCCTCCCCCAGGCCTTCCTGTCACACTCAGCACAGGACCCTCAGTCCCTAACCCTGGTCACTCACCCCACTCTCCCCCTAGGTAGCCCTCCCACTCGTGTCAGGAGGGTCCCAGCTGCCTTCAAGGCCCCTGGGGTGAGGCCAGCTCTGCTCTCTCCGACCCCTTAGAAGTCAGCCCACCACTGACTCCACCACAAGTGCCAATGCAAACTGCCGGGTGGTCAATGGGACCATGAGGTTAGAGTCCAGAATCCGTCTAGCACGGTGCTGTGGACTTGACCATGTGCGGATTCACTCTCTTAGATCCGGAATGAGATCTCAGAATCAGTGCGATGTTTGCCGTAGGAGCTACACACCACAGGGATCTGAGCTCTTAGACACACACACACACACACACACACACACACACACACACACACGAGTTACTGCAAACAGGGCCATACTGCACGTCCCTCGGGACCAGTGGGTCTCCAGATTCCTCCATGGCCTCACTCTGCGGAGGCCACAGCTCCATCCCCTCTGGGCTGTAAACAGGCTCCTCCCCCTCCCACCACCATGCCCCCCACCTCTCCAGGTGCCCCCACCTCCTCCAAGAAAGGAAGTTCCCTGGGGCGTGATGGGCTCCCGTACGTCCCTCCTGTCCCTCCCGCGCCTGGGGATGGATGGCGCCCTGCTTCCCACGTGTAACGTTACAGGGGTGGAGGGACTGCCCCCACCCTCCCCGAGGCCAGACCAGCCCCCATGACAAGGAGGGCGGCCCCGGGGCCTCCGTGCAGCTGCAGGTGGGCCTGGGTAGAGGGGAGGGGGTTGACGGAGGGTTTATGTTCGAGGCTGTGTCACTGTGTGTTGTGTTTGGTGGAGGGACCCAGCCGACCATCCTGGGTGAGCCTCCCCCTTGCCATCTTCTTGGGGTCAGGAGGGACAGTTGGGTAGGTTTTTGTATTTCCTCTGTCCTGTCTGGGGCTGGGGTCTGAATCCCTCTTGGGCCTGTAACCCTCCCCCTTTCAGTGTGTTCCCAGACCCCCACTGGGGATCAGATGGATGATCTCAGTGACCCTCCTACTCCCCATCACTGTGATCTCTCCTGGGGACTTTCTCTTCTGGATCCTTCACATTTCCTTCAGGGATAGTGTTACTCTCACCCCGAAACGTCCACAGCATATTCCAGAGCAGGGGATGGGGCAGCAGGACCCGGGAAAGCCCACCTCTGCAGCTTCCCTGCACTTGCTCTTCCCGCGGGGACCTCACCCACCGCCAGCCCCCGGGCCCTCTCCCGGGCTCCCCTGCCTCCAGGATAAAGCTGAGCTGCATCCCCGGATTCTGCACAGTCTGAGGCTGTGAGGAAAGAAACCCCCTCCCCGAAAGGACGGAGACCTGACACCAATATGAACAGATGCGCTGCACGAGGACGTGGGGAAAGGGGTAGGTTGGGGAGGGATCTTCGGGCAGACAGATGCCCCAGGAAGGATGAGAGGTCACGGCTGGAGGCTGAGTTATGAGGACGTGTGAACCTGGAGAACAGAGGTCAAAGAGGGGGCCCAGAGCTCCCACGTTTAGGATATCCAGGACTTCCCGGGGGGTCCAGCGGTTAAGACTCCAAGCTCCCACTGCAGGGGGCCTGGGTTCCATCCCTGGCCAGGGAACTAAGATCCCGCATGCCACATGGCACGGTTAAAAAAAAAATTAGGGCATCGAGATTCTCCCAACTGGATCCCATAGGGTCTCCTCATGCCCCACCCAGGCCCACCCTAGCCCTCTCCCTGCACCAACAATTCACAATAAAGTGTCCTCATCGTTCTTCAGAAATCATACTCTCTCCTTATTTCTTTTCTTGTCTTGTATTTAATTGGCAACCTCTCCAGAATTCTGGCCAGGGGTGGGGCGGTGGGGAGGGGAATCCTAGGCACCAGTGAGAAAGTAACCAAGGGGAGAGGCTCACTGTCCCCGGTGGGGGGGGGATGTCTCCCAGGAAACCAGCCAGGACATGTCACCCATCCTCCCTCTCCCTCCTCCCACTCCTCCTCCAGCACAGGGCTGTGCCCACTCCCTGCCACCTTCTTGGCCGGAGCTGCCCATGGCCAGTGACCTGCAAATGAGCCCCCCCTCCCTGCCCTGGTGGGGACCCTCAAGACACACAGCCCCCCACCATGTCCTCTCTTTCGTACCCTGGCCCAGAACCCCTCTGCCCCTGGCCCTGCCCCCAGGATGCCCTCCTCCCTGGCTGCCCAGCTCAGCTCCTGCCCACCCTCACCCTCCCTGTCACTAGGGCTGGACCACCCATGGGGACCAGGACACTCCAGCAGTGTTGGCTTCATGGGCTCTTAAACCTGGGGTGCATCTCGGTTCTTCACCAGGATGGCAGCTTCAGGACTGCAAGAGGCGTAGGAGGAAGCCAGGAAGGAAACTGTCCCATGAAAGTCCTGCTTGGAGGCTCTGAGCTCCCCAGGAACCAACGCGAAGAAGGAATAAGTGCCTCAGAATCCCTGAGATTCAACAAAGCCTTTGCTGGAGGGAAACGGGTGTCTCAGCCCTGAGGCCAGGCATCTCGTACCACAGTTAAAAAGTAGGGATGTGTTTTACCCAAGGCCTCCGCGTTGACGGAAACCAGGCTGTGACACACACACAGGTGAGCACCCGGCAGCCTCAGGACACGGCAACAACCACCAGCTGGGACAGCTGCCCCTGCATGGGGAGCCCTCCATGTTCTACCATCTCCGGGGCGGGGACGGTTACATAGTAACAGCCCCCTGATTTGGCTCCTAGTCCGGGGTGCGGCCAGGCAAGCTCCTGTCCCTGGACCCAGAGTGGACCCTTGGTACAATTACCCACCACCCTGCACACACCGCACACCCAAAGCCTCTCCCCGCCTGCCTGAGACCCCTTGGGTGTCCCGGGGCCCCCAAGCTGCCCCCCCACTCACAGCCCAGCTCAGCTAGGCAGGTGCAAAGAGGCGAGGGGTGCTCTCTCAGGTCTGCACCCAGAAAGGCATCTGCCACTGTCCCCGGGGCGTTTCTACCGGGCGCCTCCTCACTTGCGTCGTGCCGTCCGCAGAAGAGCCCCGTGGAGGGACTTGGTGCCTCTGCGAGGCCCCAGGGGTCCGGAAGCTCCAGGCGCTCTGACGATGAGGGCTGTGGAGAGAGACCCGGCCCAGCCCTGCCCAAGCCCAAGCCCCTCGTGCAGGGACCCTGGGCTGCAGAGACCCCACTGCACTTGGGGGTTGGGGGGCGGGCCGTGGCGGTGGGTGGCTGTGTCCCTCCGCGCCTGCGTTAGCAGCTGTAGCTCGTCATCCAAACTCAGGGGCTTTAAACGACGCACGTTTACTCTTCCAGGTCATGGGGCAGAAGTCCAGACGGAGTCCTACAGGCTAAACTCGAGGTGTCTCAGGGCCGAGCTCCTCCCAGAGGCCTTTTCCAGCCTCTAGAGGAGCCCCAGTCTTCAGCTCGGGCCCCTCCCTCCCGCTTCAAAGCCACAGCAGCTTCTAACCTCTCTCCCTTGCCCTCTGACCTCTGCCCCCGTTGCCATACCCCACCCCCTCCCTCTGACCCTCCTGCCTCCCTCATTCCCTTCTAAAGACCCTGCAGGGGGCCACCCAGGTAATTTAGGATAATCTCCGCCTCTCAAGGCCCTTAACTCCATCACGTCCGCAAAAGCCCTGTCGCCCAGTAAGGGACATACTCACAGTGTCTGGGAATTAGGACGTGGACACTGTGGGGCCTTATTCATCTGACTACAGCTCCAGTTCCCAGATCCCCCGGGACTCAGGAACCTTTGCCTACGTTCCTCTCCCTCTGCGTCCTCCCTGGTCCCTGGGCTGGGCCGCTCCTGGGGGCCCCCCGGCCCAGGCTCCCCCTCCTTCCTGCCTGGGCTCCTGCGGCCCCTTCTCCTCCTGAGCTCACAGGGAGGGGACTTTGATGTCAGCTTCAGCTCTGGGGCGCTGCTTCCCTCCAGCCCCGGCTAAACGCTCTCCAGGCCTCACCTGTCAGTCATCAAACCACCCTCAGAGGAAGATCCTATAACAATCCTCGCCCTACAGATGGAGGCACAAGGCCTAGAGACCCTGAGTGACCTGCCCACGGTCACAGTGGGGACCGAGCCCTGGCCATCCACCCGACCCCAGAGCTCAGCTCCCGCGCCCAGGTTCCCAGCCGCCCCCGGGTCCTGCCCACGCCAGCCAGGCCTTTCTGATTCATCCAGACTCCTCCTCGGAGAGCTCCGAGCCCGCCTGGAGCCGCTCCCCTTCCCTGGGACCCACGGCTTAAGGGGACAGGGTTGCTGGGGCCAGTGAGGGACTAAGGAGGACGGGGGCCTCGGGTCGGAGGGGTGGCTTCCTCATGCCCTTCCCCTCCTCTGGGTCAGAAATCAGGGTCAGGGCACTGGGGGAGGGGCTGAGAGGGTCGCCGCTTTCTGAAGACCCCGCCTCAGTCCAGGCTCTGGGGGAGGGTCACCCCAGGGCTCACCCTTGGTTACCCCAACACCAAAAGGCTCAGTCCCCTGCAGGTGGCTTCCCAGGCGCGATGCCCCCACTCCCTGGTCCCCGCGGCTCCCCTCAGGATGCAGGAACCGTCACGACACTTTCGGTCAGGGGCTGCGCTCCGAGGAGGAGCCGCGGGCCTGGGGGGCCGGGGAAGGGGGCCCAGTGCCCAGCACCCCAGGAGCGCAGAGGGCGGTATGCGCCCCTCCCCCCACCCTCCGGGGCCGCGAGCCAGCGCCCCTTCTCCGCCCTGAGCCCTCTGAGTCCGCCTCTGCCCTTTCCCACCAAGAACCCTCAGGACCCCCCCTTTCCCTGGGACGTGGGACGTCACCACCGCTCCTGGGGTCCCGCAGAGGGGCGTCCGGCTGAGGGGCCCTGACTTCTGAAAGCCTCAGGCTGCACCCTGGATGGACCCCCTGCCGGGGGCAGTCGCTGGGCTGTCAGCGTCACCCCTCGGGTGCCCCGGCTCCTCCATGAGGCCTCAGAGACACCCCACTTGCCTGGGCGCACGGCAACCCCACCCCACTCCAGTCCCCTTCCCTGCAGGCTGGGGCTGGAGCCGCCACCGGCCCATGAGCGACCCAGCCCCTCCCCGCTCTCAGACCCCCGGCCACCCACTTCCCAGGTGCCCGAGTGAGGCCTGCCCCAGCTGGGACCCGTCCTGGCCCTGCCGGCTCCCAATACGGCAGGAACGGAGGACCCAGAGGCCCAGATCAGTGGTCAGAGGGCTGGACGGCCGTCACTCGGGCGCAGCACCAGCTTTCAAGTCTCAGCATCTCAATGTGAAGGGCCAGCGTCCCTCCCGACGGCCATCGTAGGCCCACAGACATGATCCTGGGGGAAGAAATCACCCGGAGATGATGAGATGCCTGGACTCAGGGATGCCTTCTGCAACCTAACAAACTCCCGAGGAGTGTCCTTCCTCACACGAACAGTAGGACCCCCGACGGTGAACCCAGCCTCCTCAAGCCCGCGGCGCCGGGTGCAGGTGCTCCGGCAGGGCCTCTGACTCTGACCGCCCGCAGTCAGTGGACACCCCCGGTGGCTTCCAGGGCACTTAGTCACTCCGAGGTAAGCCGTCTGGTACCCAGGCTGCCCCCCCCCGGCAGCCCCTCACCCACGCCCTGACCCTCGAGGACGGCACTTCTAGGCTAACCCACTCTCCTGTCACCCCCTCCAGTCCCTCTGCACCCATCTCCCACCCAGGACCCGACTCAGATGCCACTTTCTCTCCAGCCGTACCCTCCTCCCTCCGGCCCCTCGCAGCATGTCTCTGGCGGCTCCACGTCCCCCTCCCTTCCTGCCATCACCCCATCTTTCCCTGCACTCCTAGGTACCCGTGGCCTCCAAGGGGCCCAAACCAACCACCTCCTCTCCATCCTCCCTGCTGTCGGCTTCTGGGTGGATTTGAGACCAACACCCTGTTCTTTGTCTTGAAGCTCCTCGGCCCCCCGGAATCCCCTATCCTGGTCCTCTTTTCTCTCCTCTCTCCTCCCCCGCCCTGTTTGTTCTGTGTTGTTGAGCCGGCTGCCTGGATGCCCTCCTTTCTCTGTCCACAGAAGCCAGAAACTGGCTGCATCTAAAAAGGGCTCGTGGAATACGACTCAGCCGTTAAAAATAATGAAATAATGCCATTTGCAGCAACATGGTTGGACCTGGAGATGATCTTACTAAGTGAAGTAAGTGAGACAGAGAAAGACAAATGTCATATGATATCATTTATATGCAGAATCTAAAAAAAATTAAAATGATGCAATTGAACTGATTTACAAAACAGAAACAGACTCACAGACGTTGAGAAAGAATTTACGGTTACCAGGGGGGAAGTATGGGGGGTAGAGATAGATTGGAAGATGGAGACTGACATGTACACACTGCTCTATTTAAAATAGATAACCAACAAGGACCTACTGTAGAACACAGGGAACTCTGCTCAATACTCTGTAATAACCTAAATGGGAAAAGAATTTGAAAAAGAATAGATACACGTGTATGTATAACTGAGTCACTTTGCTGTGCACCTGAAACGTAACATTTTTAATCAACTATGCTGCAATGGGAAATAAAAAGTTAAAAAAAAATTAAAAATTAAAAAGGGCTGCCCTTTCTTTATCTGCCCAAGCTCCCAGCCTGACCTGGGCTCTGACCTTACTCTGGAGGGTGGGTGCCCCGAGGGTAGGGGCTGCACCCCCGTCGGGGCCTCCGAGGCTCAGGGGGGCCGAGCGGGCGTCACGGAGCCCCTCGGTGACGGCCGTCAGCTTACTGCAGGGCTGCCCCAGCTCTGCTCGCTTGTGGGACTGACTGTCCCCCACTCTGCCCAGCTGTGAATTAATCGTCCCCAGCTCTGTCCTGTCTTGGGGTGACCACCCTGGCTCTGCTGCAGGTGTCACCTCTCTGCCGCGAAGACAGAGCCCTGGCTGGGTGCTCCCTGTGGACGCTGCTCTACCGCCTGTGACCCCCAGACGCCCAGGAGGTGGGTGTTAACACCCACTCGCCTCACGGATGAGGAGACAGCGGTTCCCAGAGCTGAGGCGGCCGCCCGGGGCCCGCAGGTGCTCAGGGCCACACACACGGTAGACCCCCAGGGCCCCCTCCCGAGGCCACCCTCCCTCCTGAGACGGTGCTGAGCACACGACCCCGCGGGCCCTGGGCGTCAGAGGCATCCTCAGGCTGGTGGGGCGGGGAGGCCGGGCTCCGCAGTCTGTCCTGAGCCTGTGCGGGCGGCGGCCGGGCAGGAGGGGGCCGCGGACCGGCCGGGCCCACACAGCAAAGCGGGCCGGGCTTTGTGGGCCCATCTCGCGGAGGAGAGACCTGAGGCTCTGGCAGCGGGCTGGGGTTTGGGGACCGTGCCCCGGCGTCACAGGGTGGGCTGCTGGCGGACCTGCCCTCCCCCCCCGGCCCTCTCCACGGCGCCTCGGCCCCGCGAGACAAACCGTTCACTCGTTCACCCGTTCACTCAGCAAACCCCCCGCCAGCCCCGCTGTGGCCGGTGCTGGGGCACGCGGGCAGGACCCCCTGCCCCTGGGGGACGGCCGTGGAGCCCGCCGCTGACCCCAGCGCGTCCTCGAGCCCCCAGGTCAGCTCCGCGCCCGGGGAGCGCCTGCCCGCACACTGGGAGAAGGTTCCATCCACCACCCGGCCCCACGTGGCGGGGCCTCCGCGGCCGGCGCTGGGCTCCTCCCCGGGCCCGTCACAGCCCCTCGGGGAGCCTCGAGGTCCCCGTCGGGGCTGCCGCTGCCCCCTTCCCAGAGGGGACACGGACCACGAGGGACGCGCCGGGGCTGCCCTGCTCAGCTCAGAGCCGGGGCGGCCCCCGTGAGCGGGTGGCCCCAGGGCACTGTGGGCAGGGGCTGGGGTCGGGTCCCCGCCGGGAGGACCCCGCGTGGAATAGAGAAGGGTCAGGTCAGGGGAGGGGGCTTGGCCTGGCCTGCCCTGTCTGCGTGGGACCCTGGGCCGCGCCCTCCGCCCTCCATCCTAGGCTTCCTCCTGGAGGCCAAGGTTGAGGGAGGTGATTGAGTCAGATGGGGGAGGGGTTGTGGCTTCCTCCACAGCCGAAAAGCAGAGCCCAGAATAGCCTTGAGCAGGGAGGGCAGAGGACCCTGGGGGAGGGGAGGGGAGGTGACTGCTGGGACCCTGGGGGAGGGGAGGGGAGGTGACTGGTGACTGCTCGGGCCCTGGGGGAGGGGAGGGGAGGTGACAGCTGGGACCCTGGGCGAGGCCCAATAGCTTCTACTGAGCTGAGCTGGGTGATTCTCCCGTCTGCCTGGCCCCCTGTGAGGCCTGCAAAGTCCCCGAGAGAGCGGGGCCTGGCCAGGCCTGGGCAGGGGGACACCCTTGTCCTTCCCCCTGCAGGGTTCACAGAGACCAGCAGCGAGGGGATGGGCTCTGCCCCAGCCTGGGTCTCACTGGCACACAGACTGTCAATCCCAACACAAAGCTCTAAACCCAGGTTTCCAGCCGCCTTGGAAAGATAGCTTCTCAGGGTGTCCACGGAGCAGTCAGCTGTTGGCTGCCGTGCCATGCCGTGCCAGCTGGTTCAGCGCCACAGGCACAGCGCGACGGCGCCCACATCCCTCAGAGAGCGCTGTCCTCCGCCTGGTCCGGTCCTGCATCCCTGGCCCATCTGTGGCCGAGATGGGGAGATGTCAACCTTCTCCCTGCAGCTCCGGAGCAGGACAGGTGGGAGGAACCAGCCAGGTCGCCAGGGTCCCTGGCTGCGCACACAGGAGCGTCGCCCGCAGGCATCCATGGGCCAGGTGGCTCGGTCTTGCCCCGAAACACGGCTGTGCAAGAGACTCTGTGAGGCTTCGAGGGGGGACACTCCCTCGGGGTGGCTGGGGAAGCCCCGCGAATTCCCTGGCGGGCTTGCCCACGGGTCCCGGGGACACAAATGCGGTGATGTGTCAGAGCGTAGTGGGTCCTGGCAGGGCCAGTCTTTGGACCAGTTTTTCTGAGAAGCCAGTTGGTCACCCGGGATCACAGCAAACCTAATCCTATTTGGCCAGGAATCCCCCAGTGGCGGCCCCCCCGTGGAACGCCGGGCCCAGGGAGGGGGGTTCAAGGGGGGACCTGCCTCCCCAGTTTCCTTGGCATTCCCGGTGCACGCCCGTATCCTGGCAACATTATGTTTTTAATTAATTTTTACTGGAGTGGAGTCAATTTACAATGCTGTGTCACTTTCTGCTGTACAGCAAAGTGAATCCGCCACGTTGCCGAAAAGCCAGGCCTCTGTTCACCGGTGCCAAATAGAAACGGGGAGACAGAGCTTTGGAGGAGTAGAAAGGAGCAGCTTTGTTACTTTGCCAGGCAAAGGGGGCCACAGCGGGGGTCACTCTCTCAAGACCGTGCCCCTCTTCCTGGGAAATAAGAAGGGGGGGGGTCTTAGGACTTCCTAGGTGGCGCTTTGGGTAAGAATCCGCCTGCCAATGCAGGGGACACGGGTTCGATCCCTGCCCCAGGAAGATACCACATGCCACGGAGCAACGAAGCCCGTGCACCACAACTATTGAGCCTGCGCTCTAGAGCCTGTGAGCCACAACTATTGAGCCCATGTGCTTCAACTACTGAAGCCCTCACGCCTAGAGCCCGTGCTCTGCAACAAGAGAGTCAACCGCAATGAGAAGCCGGTGCACCACAATGAAGAGTAGCCCCCGCTCACCGCAACTAGTGAAAGCCCGTGGGCAGCAACAAAGACCCAACACTGACAATAAAATTAATTAATTAATTAATTTAAAAAAAAAGAATAACAAATTTAAAAAAAAAAAGAAGGGGGTCTTATAGTTTCAGAGTGGAAAATAGGGCCGTAGATGAGGATTGGGGCTGATGTGTCCTTGCATTCTTCTTCTTCTCCCGGGGGCATCGAGATCCTTAGAGCTGGCATCAGGAGGGTCCCGAACAAGTTCTGGTGGTTCTCAAGGTTATCGTCCTGTGACTTTCTTTCTGGAATGAAGCATGCTCTCAAAGGAAAGGAGTGTTTGAGGGTGCTGTCTTGGAGATGCAAACATCAGCTGCACAGTGCAGCCTTAGCTGGAGGTCGGTCATTCTCAGAGCGCAGCTAAGCAAGAAAGAGAGGAGAAGGAGCATCTGCAGGGGACGGGTTGCGTGGGTGGAAAGAACAGTGGCTGAGTAAGGGCGAACATAATAACATGATGGGGGTGCTTCATCTGGCTTCTGCTGCAGCAGACGTACATGTACGTACAACCACTCTTTTTTAGATTCCGTTCCCATGCAGCTCATTACAGAGGACTGAGTGGCGTTCCCTGCGCTACACAGCAGGTTCTTCTTAGTTACCTATTTGATATATAGTCGTGTGTATAGGTCCATCCCAATCTTCCAATTTATGGCCCCCCCACCACCGGCCCCCACCAATCCTTGGTAACCATAAGTTTGTTTTCTACATCTGTGACTCTATTTCTGTTTTGTAAATAGGTTCATTTGCACCATTTTGTTAGATTCCACATATAAGTGACAAACCCACAGCAAACATCACTCTGAACAGTGGAAAACTGAAAGCATTTCCTCTAAGATCGGGAACAAGACAAGAGGGTCCACTCTCTCCCCTTTTTTTCATCATAGTATTGGAAGCCCTAGCCATGGCACTCAGAGAAGAAAAAGAAATAAAAGGGACCCAAAGTGGAAAAGAAGAAGTAAAACTGTCACTGCAGATGACATGATGCAATACATAGGAAATCCTAAAGACGCTACCAGAAAACTACTAGAGCTCATCAATGAATCCGGTAAAGTCGCAGGATACAAAATTAGTGCATAGAAATCCTTTGCATTCCTATATACTAACAACAGAAGATCAGCAAGAGAAATTAAGGAAACAATCCCATTCGCCATCGCATTCTAAACGATAAAATACCTAGGAATAAACCTGCCTAAGGAGGCAAAAGACCTGTACTCAGAAAACGATAAGATGCTGATGAAAGGAATCAAAGATGACACACACAGGTGGAGAGATAGACCACGTTCTTGGATTGGCAGAATCAATATTGTCAAAGCAAACACGCTACTCAAGGCACCGACAGAGTCCATACGATCCCTATCAAATTACCAACAGCATTATTTTCACAGAACTAGAACAAGAAATTTTACGCTTGGTATGGAAACACCAAAGACCCCGGATAGCCAAAGCAACGTCGAGAAAGAAAAATGGAGCTGGAAGAATCAGGCTCCCTGACCTCAGAACATACTCTGAGATGATTAATACCATTCCCTCCACTCCCGGAAATGCCCGGGTGTGGCCGGTAAATTTTGGTCGTCTGAGCTCAGGGTAACTGTTTGCTGAATGACTGAATGGCACTCCTGATAATGGGTTAAAATGTGGGGCCCGAGGTCAGCGCCACGCCCCGCGGTCAGCGGACACCGTGCAGCACCACGGAGCGCCCTGCCGGTCTGGCCCTGACAGAGGCGCAGGATGGGGGCAGTGGCCTCACCAGGGGCCACACCCAGCTGGTCACCATGGGGTGCCTGGGTCCTGTGGGCCTTGACTGGAGCCCCTGGTGTGAGCTCACACCATCCCAGCCTGTGAGAGGCCTGAATGTGACCCTGACACTATTTCCCGCCCAGTGACAGGTCCCTGTGTGAGGGAATCTACAAGGGACAGATCCTCAGGGCAGCCCTTGTCTCCAGGGAAACTGGCAGGAATCAGGAAGAAGGTCTCAGGGCCACCAGGACAGGGGCCAGGGAAGGGGTTGGGTCGTCAGACACCCCGTGTCCACTCCGGTCAGCACGACGCACCAGGGCACCTCCCTCCAGTGACACTTCCTGTGGTCACATCACCCCCAGGTCCCTCCTGCCCCTCAGCGCCCGGCCTGGGGACGTCTCACGTCACGGCCGACGTCCGCTGAGCAGCCTCTGCTCCCCGGGGCTGTGGGGGCACCAGAGCCTGGAGCCCCTCGCGTCCCCACCAGGACGGGTAATCCCTGCCCACCCAGGGCCCGGCCTCCTGGGGACGTGGCGGGGCCTCCTGACCGTCCCGGGAGGAGGGAGAAGCCTCGGCCAGGCCCCGAACGGGCTCCCTGCGGAGGACAGGTCCCTGCAGGGGACAGAGCGGCTGCCGTGGGCCGGCCGAGAGCGGCTCTCCGAGGGAAGGGGGGACCCAGACCAGCCCGGCGAGCCGCCCGCAGGGTCCCTGGTCCCAGCGGCCCCCGCTCAGCGCGAGTGTGGACCAAGGCCCCGCGCGGACAGCCCTCTCCTGAGCCCCTGGCGTGCGGGGACCTCGGCGGGGGGCACGCAGCCCTGCCGGGGCTCCCGTGGGGCCAGGGAACAGCCCACGGAGGACGCGCTGGCGCGCAGGCCGCGCCCTGGAGAGCCCGGCGGGGTGAGGGCCGGGGGCGCCGGCCGGGCCTCCCGAGGGGCCACGGCCGAGCCCGCAGGCGGCCAGGGGCCGGGACAGCCCGGATGCCGGCTCGGTGGCCGGGCCCGTGTCCCCTCCGTGCAGCCGACGTGGCGATGGTGGAAACTTGCTCCCTGGGGGCCAGGAGAGACCGTCAGGTGGAAAACGGACGCCTGCGGGTCCCTGCGCTTGAGCGCTGTTGCCGCCGTTAGTGCTGGGCTGTGCGGGCCCCGCCGGCCGCGGGCCAGCACCCGGGCTCCCCGCGGGCCCCGCACCCTCACCCCTGCGCAGCTGGCCTGCTGAAACCAAGAGCTCCTGATGCCCGAAATAGCCGGGAAACCCCACCCGGCCCGGCCCGGGCAGGTGCCACCCTCTCCCCAGGGTGGGGGGAGGGGTGGATCCAGTTCTGGAAGCTTCCGCCAGCCCAGCTGGAGAAGGGGCCCGCATCCCAGCACCCAGGCCTCCCGAGCCCCCGCGCCCAGGCCTGCGCCGGGAAGAGATCACGTCAATCAACTGTCAGAAGCCACACCTTCTCTTCCGGAACCTTGTGTCTGCACAGGTCGTACCCCCTCCTCGGGGCCCCCAGGAACCTCTACAGGCCGGGTGCGGAGCCACAGCTGACGTGGGGCGCAGCCGGACACGTGGGGCTCAGAGGAGGCCGAGCGGGCTGGGCTGGCCGGGGCTGGATGTGGGGCGCTGTGGTCACACCTCCCCTGCTGCTCCCACACCTGGACCCTTCGGAGAGAGGGATTGGGCCAAGTCCAGGGAGGCAGGGAGAAATGGGGACCCTCACAATGGCTGCCCTGGGAGCCCCGGGTCCGGGGTAACAGTGAGGGGCCCAGGGCACAGCTGTCCCCCATGAGGCCTCAAGGGTCCTTCCCCGCGGACGGGACCTCAGATCGGTCAGTCACTCACCCATCTGTTCGTACAGCTGTCTGTCCACCCATTTGTCCACCCGTCACCCATCATCCATCCATCCATCCATCCATCCATCCATCCAAAAAGCCCCCCTGAGGTCTCCTGGGAGCCTGGCCTGTGTAGGGCTCTCAGCTACGCATGTCAAGGCAGGACTGGCCCGGTCAAGGCCAAAGTCAGACCTGGCATGTGCCCGCTTCACCATGGAAGGAGGGGCCTTCGGACACTGGGTGCCCCACTCCCTACCCGGTCGGCCCCGTGCTCAGTCAAGCTGCCAAGGTCAAACAGAGGGCAAGGGGTGTCACAGATGGGCCAGCGTGGTGAGGCCAGCTGCCCCCGGCCCCGTGGGTGACCGCACTCCCCAACCCACCCGCACCCCCAGTTACAGGCCCCCCCAGTCCACCCTCCAGGCTGACCCTCCCATTCTCTCCTCTCCTCCCTGTCCCTCTCCAATCAGGGAGGATCCCAGGATATTCTAGGGCTCTGAGGTCCTGCTGGGAGTGGAAATGCGGGACCGAGCCCCCAGCCACAGCTTCCTGAGTTCACCCCCAAAGAAGCACATCCTTTCTGCTGGTGGGACGCCACCAGCGTGTTCTCAGGGGACACGGCCAGTAGGTCCCCCAGCCCAGGGAAGCCAGGAGCCAGGCCCGCAGGCCACGGCCACGACACCACGTCACCTGACACGTGAGACCGGCAGTGTCCGGGGGGCCGGGGCCCCGACCCGCGAGCCCGGGGCGTGTGGCCCTCGCTCCGGCCGTGACCAGTCCCCTCGTCAACCAGCGTTCCCTCCCATCGCCCCTCACCGCCCCCGGGGGCCCAGGTCAGGTCCCGGCGGCGAAGCCAGGTCAGGGAGACGCGTCCCCGTCCAGCCCAGAGCCCATGGTGCCGAGACCCTCCCCCGACAATAAATATTCGTGGGGACGACAGGGGCGGGGGACCCTGGGGTCCTGGGGGCTCAGCAGAGGGGGTCTAGGGGCAGCAGCCACGCCAGCCGCCTCAACACAGGGCCCGGGGGCTGGACCCCCAGGGCTGAGGGGCAGAGGCAGGAAGGGCCCCGGGGGGGCGGCAGGAGCAAAGGCCCCGACGAGGGGCCGCAGCTCCCCTCCGCGGCGCACACGGGCCCCCGTGAGGCACCCCGACCCCCGCCTCGGAGACCCCAGACTCCCGCCTCCCACGCCACCCGGCCGGCCCCCCGGGCTCACCGCCCAGAAGTCCCTGCACGCAGCGCCCCGTGGCCGGGCCTGCCCCGGGGAGGAGGAGGAATCAGACACAGACTGGACGCGGGGCAGAGAGGGCCGCGCGGGGGCTGGGGGCAGGCCCGGGGCGGGACCCTGCGTGGCCGGAGGGGCAGGAGCTCTCCAGGGTGGACGGGGCTCGGGGCCGCGCACGGGGAGGCCGGCCGCTGGGCCAGAGCGTCCCGGGCCCCGGAGCCCAGCGGAGGGGTGGGGACGGGGCTCGGAGGAGGCGAGGCCCTGAAGGCCTCGGCCCTGACCGGAGCTTCGAATCCGAAAGGCCGCTGCACGCTGAGGCTACGGAGTGGCCTCCTGTCCCGGACCACGTACGAAACACGCCACATGCGTCCCCCGGCTGAGCCCCGCACGGACCCCGTGAGGCTCACAGCCAGGGCGTCGGCCCATCTCACAGGTAGGAAAACCGAGGCCCAGATGATTAACATCCCAGAGAGGGAGACAGAGCCAGCCCTGGTGTCCCCCCTCCCAGCCTGGGGCCTCCCCTCAGGGACGGGAAACAGGCCACACAGGGGCGCCTGGATGGAGAGCAGCCCTCTGCCGGGCCCCAGACCCCTCCCGGGGGCAACCTCCCCCCGTCGTCCCTCACCCGAGTCTGGGGAGCAGAAAGGAGGCCCGAGAGTGGACCCAGTGGCGACCCCACCCCACGGCTGGGAGGAGGGAGGCCCGGTGGCGAAGGGCCGGGGGCAGCCCAGACCCCGGGGGGGACAGGGAGGGCCCTCCACCCGCAGCCCTTCTCAGCCCTTGACCTCGGGCCGTTTGCTTCCCTCTGTGGGCTCCGTTCCCTCGTCCCATCTGTGCAGGGGGTGATAAGGGGTCCCTCCCCCGCAGGGTGGGCTTGGGGACGAAAGGCCTGTGACATCCTGGACCACGGTGACCCTCGCCCACCCCAGACACGGCTGTCGCCTCCTGGGCTGTTGCCCGGGGCCTGCCTCTGACATGCTGTGTGACCCTGGGCAAGACGACTCCCCTCTCTGGGCCCCAGCCTTCCCCTCTGCTCCGGGGGCGCTGGATGAGGGGCCCTGAGGGCCAGAAACGGTAGGAAAAGTGTCTGATTCCCGGATGAAGGGCTTGGGCGGGGAGGCCCCCGGCCTGGAGGGGCAGTGAGGCTCAGAGGTGGGAGCAGGGTGGGGGCCGGGCCAGGGCAGGAGTGGGTGGAGTGGAGGCCCTGCCTGCAGCTGGCCACCCTTGGGAATCCCCAGGCTAAAGTTAACCCTGCGTTGGCTGAAACCAGAACTCGGGGTGACAGAAGGGAGACGTAAGGGGAAGAGAAACTGAGCCCATGGTCAGTGGGGCGTGGGACGTGTGACAAACAGGGCCAGGTGTGGCCGGGGACGACGGGACGGGCAGTTTCAGGTCTGTAGTCGGATGTTTGTGCAGCTTGCAGGTGGGGGTTGCAGAGCCCTCCCCCTCCCCCCGCCCTCTCCCAGCCCCGCCTGGGCCCGGTGCTGCCCCCTGGCTGCCTCCCCACACCCTCCCCCAGCTCCATCCTGGGTCCTGGAATCCTGGAGGGCCCGACCCCAGGGGCTCTCGGAACTGGCCAGCTCAGCGGCGGCCCCCACTGTCCGCAGGGCCCCAGGGAGGGGACGCCCAGGGTCACCGAGCAGGTCAGCAAGGGAGGGAGGGGCTCCGGCCCCAGCATCCCGGCTCCGGCCCCAGCGTCTGAAGGAGTAGATGGGTGGACGAGGGGGTGAGCGCAGGCTTCTGACTGCCCAAGACCTTGTGATTGTGAGGGGCCCCAGGCAGACATAGTCCAGCCTTTCAGGAAGGAATGTGTGCCGGTGTCCATGGGCTGGGGGTGCGCTCCCCTTTGACCCGGCAGCCCTGCTCGTGGGAGTTCCTCACCCGGGCCCAGGGCGCGCCTGCACCTCTAACAGCGATGCGTTCAGACCGCCTAACGTCCCAGCTCCAAACGGCCTTGGAGAGATGCCGTGGACAGATTCCACGGTGTGGGACGGGAGCAGGGCAGGTGACAAGAGGAGGTCTCGTCTGAGCCCAGCTTTGTGAAAAGGCTGTGACTGTTACAGAGAAAAGCCTGGAAGGATACACGCCGACACAGTGAGTCCTCCCTGGTAGCAAGATCAGATGTTTATTTTCTCCTTTATGCTTCTCCGTACTTTCTCATTTCTCAAAGAACACGGGCGACTTTTACCATCAGAAGAAAAAAAAATTGTAAACTGATTTAAAATCAACGACCCTCTAAAAACGGTGTGTGAGAAGGTTTGAGTGGCATCATGAAAATAACACTATCCCCAAGAAGTCACAAGAAAAGACGTGGCAGGTGTGAGCGTGTGTCTCTGTGTCTACATCCGCACCCGTGTCCATATCTCTCACCTGGGGCTACCTGTGGCAATCGACCCGTAGGTGATGTTGGTTTTGATTTGACACATTGGACTTTTCTGATTTATTGGGTAATTATGAAAAACAAGGTTTTTTTCACTTAAGTAAGGATACGTATTCCAATTCACTTCACATTCAACAAATATTTATTGCTTGTCTGCTACGTCCGTGACGGGTCAGGGGCAGGGTTTGGGACTACGTTGATGAAAAGACAGAAACGTCCCTCTTGGGCAGTGGTCCAGGGGCGGATATCCATATGGAAAGAGGTCATTACAATGCTGAGATGGATTCTTACCTCTCAGTCTTAGGTCATGTCCAAATCCACGAAACTCTCTCACAGCGCCAGCTCTACACCCAGGCAGGAAGGTTACTGAACCCCTAAAAACAGAGAGAAGTTATTGCAGGAATGGTGAATACCTAGCAGAAGGCATAGAGCAAAGAGAATTAGAGAAAAGCACCCCCTTTTTAATACAGTTAAAAACAGAAGCGTGAGCGATTGCAAACCAAAAGTTTAAGTAATTTCTGAGAAGAGTAATACAAACTTTCCCACAAATAAAGCAGATTGGCATGGAACACAGTCCAGGATTGGCAGAATTTATGAAGGAAAGAGGTGCTGTCTGAAGCAGACCAGAAAAGACTTCAAGAGTTTTTAACCAGTTCTTTGGACAAGAAGAATTATGTGGTAGATCAGAGCATGGCCTGTGTAGGTGCGAAGACCTAGAGTGACAGACTTCTCTGCCACATAGGTGACAGTTCATCTTGGCAATTTCATCTCCCCGTGTTCTGATGCTGGTAATATTAGTGGCCACCTCACATCTCCTTCTTGAGGAATGCAGGAGAGGATGTACCTAGATCCTTTCACAGAATACCTGCTTCAGTGAATGGAGGAAACAGGTTAGAAAGGATTATTGGAAACTCACTCTGCATCACATAGAGTGTGTTAATTCTAATTATATTTATAGGAGCTTGTAGATATGTCATTTCTTTTCTTATACTCCTAAATTCTCTATTTAAACTCTCCACTCCAGGTCATTGCCAGCTAGCAGTCCTGTAAGTGACACGAAGACACCTCAGTTGTTCACTCCTCACTTTCTCCCTAGAAAAATACAAGTGTTTAGCCCAATTCCAGGAGTCTGGTGCTGTGACCCAGAGCCCAAAAGGGCAGGAACTCAACAGCCATCTCTCCAACCTGCCTGCCTCCTGCCCCATCTCCCGCTCCAGAATCGTCACGGACAAAGGAAGAGGGGCAGCCCCCTTCCTGGGCCTGCAGACTCTGCATCTCGCCCCCAGCCTGCCTGGTAACTTCAAGGCTCTCAATTAACAGTTTGAATGAGGGAGGGAAGGAAGATGAGGATGGGTGGGTAAATGGATGAGTGCGTGGGTTAGTGGGTGCATGGGTGGGTGGGCAGTTGGGTGGGTGAGTGGATAGATGGCTAGTTGGTTGGGTGGGTGAATGGATGGGGAAATAGGTGGATGAGTCGGTGACTGGATGAGTGGATGGGTGGATGGACGGGTGATGGATGGATGAATGGATGATGGATGGATGAATGGATGATGGATGGGCAGATGAGTGGGTAGATTGGTGGGTTCATGGGTAGGTTAGTAGTTGGATGGTGAATGGATGGATGGATAGTTGGGTGGGTGTGTAGATCCTAATCATGAGAAACACAAACCCTTAGTGCCTGGCAGTTCTGTGGAAAGGGACTGAACCGGGTACCAATCCCAGCTCTGATCCTGACTCGCTGTGACCTCGGGCCATTTCCTTTGTGCCTCTGAGCCTTGTCCCCTTGCAGGCAAAGAGGATGTCAGCCCGGGCCCAGCCCACCTCGCAAACTGCTGGGAAGGACCCTGAAAGGATGCATATACGTGAAGATGTCTTAGAAACCTGAAGGGCTCCTCAGGTGCACTCTTAGCCCTGGAAGGACCTTGCAGGGCACTGAGCTGACTCCCCCTGCTGGGGTTGGAGCACAGCTTTGGAAAGAGCCTGAGCCTGGAGCCCAAACAGACCTGGGTTCCAGTCCCGGCTCCGCACTTTCCAAGCGTGCCACCTTGGGGAGGTGACTGTCCTCCCCATGTCTTCCTCTGTGATGTGGAGGTGATGACAGCGGCAGCTACTCCTCGGGGCTGTGAGAGGATTCAAGGGGATCATTCAGGAAAGCATTGAGCACAGCACCCAGCAAGGGTGCGATGATGGATCTGAGGTCTACCCCCTGGGGTCACAAAGAAGAGGACCAATCTCGCCTCTCTCTCTGCAGCAAGGTGCCCTGGAGGCCTGGAAGTGTTCCAGGACATCTAACTCAGGAGTTCGAGAAACCCTGAAGTGTGTCTGTAAAGATGTGCATTTTGGGGAGTGGTCCAGGGCTCTGTGCAGAAAAGAGGACATGGCCCGTGGAAGGCTAACCACACTGATCTAATCCAAGACCGTCACTAAGGAAAAACAGAGACTCAAAGCCCACCCAAGAGCAGTTGCTGGGTCAGGGGAAAGCTAAGCACACAGGCATTCAGTCCAGCCTGATACCCTCCCCACCCAGGAGCAGGGGCCTGCCTTGAAACACAAGGCCTGAGATAGGATTACCGCCACCTGGTAGCAGCGTGCACCAGGCAGAAGCCCCCAGGATGGGGATGGGGGGGGGGGGTGGCAGGAGGACTGCAGGGGCCACCATTTGGATTGAACAGTGGGACTGTGAGGAATTTCAACTTTCTTTTTAAATGTGTTTCTCAAGGTTGTTATAAGGGAACTTTAACAATACATTAAAGTTGAGGGAGAAAGAGGTAGTGGCTGGTGGCAAAACATCTCACCCGCTCCCCCAGGGGACCTACAGTTCATGCGCTTGTGCTGACAAAAATCAACCCAACGAGAGGCCCAAACCGAGGGAAACAGAGTTTATCAAACATGAGTGTGACCTGGAGCAGATAACGCAGGGAGGGAACTACCAAGCCTGGGACACATCTGTGTCGTGTCTCAGGGCCATCCTGGCAGAGAGATGCAGGTGCCTCGGAGGCCTCCAAACTCCAGGCCCAGCTGGAGGTAACAGGATGTAGATGAGCTGCAAGGACACAGGTGTCAGCCCAGCATCAGGGAGGATCACCTTGCTTGTTTTCTGAGTTCCTCTTAAAATAGAGGCTATTGGTCTTGGTCTTCCGTTTTAAAATAACAACTGCTCACTGTAAACAACACGAAGAAAATAAACAAAAGGGAAATAAACAAGAGGAAAACAACGCATGTATTTCACCCAGAAGAGCTGCCACTAATATTTTGATGGATTTCCTTCTATTTTAATCCTATTTTAATTGTAAACTGTAAAAACCACAACAAATAAATAAAACGTGTCAAAGTAAGAATCATGGTGGTGATGGTTATACAACCTCGTGAATGTTCATTCCAAAATGGTGAATTCTCTGCGATGTGAATTTCCCATTAATTAACTTCAGAGGCTCAGAAAGTGGCCGGGCTATCCGGAACCCCAAGTTCATCGTTTCTTTACTTGTCCTTATAGTTTTAGGTCCTCTGTGTTTGCCCTCAAACCAACCATTTTTCAACTTCGCCTGTTTCTGAAGTTCAGGTAGATTGTTGGACTGCGTGTCAGGGAACGCTGCTCAATATTCTGTAATAATCTAAACGGGGAAAGAATTTGAAAAAAGAATAGATACATGCATATGTATAATTGAATCACTTTGCTCTACACCTGAAATTATCACATTATTAATCAACTGTACTTCAATATAAAATAAAGCTTTTAAAAACTCGAAATAAAACACCACATTCCCATTTTAAAAAAAAGAAGTAAGAATAATAGTGGTGATGGTTGCACAACATTGTGAATGTTCGTTTCAAAATGCTGGGTTCTGTGTAATGTGAATTTCCCGTTAATTAACCTCACAGGCTCAGAACATGGCCACAACCTCAGGAATCCTGGGTCCATCATCTCTTTACTTTTCCTTATTGTTTTAGGTCTGCTGTGTTTGCCCTTAAACCAACCATTCTTCAACTTCGCCTGTTTTTGAACTTCACATAGATGAAGTTAGACTGTATGTCAGGGAATGCTGCTCAATATTCTGTAATAACCTACATGGGAAAAGAATTTGAAAAAGAACAGATGCCTTCCTCAGAAAATCTACAAACAGTAAATGCTGGAGAGGGTGTGGAGAAAAGGGAACCCTCCTGCACTGCTGGTGGGAATGTAAACTGGTACAGCCACTATGGAGAATAGTATGGAGGTTCCTTGCAAAAATAAAAATAGAACTACCATATGACCCAGCAATCCCACTCCTGGGCATATACCCAGAGAATGCCATAATTCAAAAAGACACATGCACTCCAATGTTCATTGCAGCACTATTTACAATAGCCAGGACATGGAAGCAACCTAAATGTCCATCAACAGATGAATGGATAAAGAAGTTGTGGTATATATACACAATGGACTATTACTCAGCTGTAAAAAGCAATGAAACTGGGACATTTGTAGAGACATGGATGGACCTAGAGACTGTCATAAGAGTGAAGTGAGTCAGAAAGAGAAACACAAATATCGTATATTAACACATATATGCGGAATATAGAAAAATGGTACAGATTAACCAGTTTGCAAGGCAGAAATAGAGACACAGATGTAGAGAACAAACATATGGACACTAAGTGGGGAAAGTGGGGAGGGTTGGGGGGGATGAATTGGGAGATTGGGATACCAAATTGCACACTCTAATTATATGCAGTTTATTGTAAAAAATTAAAAAATTAAAATTAAAAAAAAAAGAAAAAGAATAGATGCCTGTATATGTATAAATGAATCACCGTGCTGTACACCTGAAACTAACACAGCATTGTTTATCAACTATGCTCCAGTATAAAAAACATTTTTTTAAAAAGTTAGCCTGTGTGTGTGTCCGTTCCCTGGACGCTGCGTCGGATGCTCACCCACGCCACCCAGCGCTGCTGTCACTGCGGACGTGGAGGGGCACCCACCAGCTGTGTGCCCAGCCGGCCACCCCTGGGCAGGTCCGCCCCCGGAGCAGGGCCGCCAGCGCTGCGGCCGGAGGGAGGGTTTCCCCAGGGCCTGGCGCTGTCCCACGCGTCGTTTCTATTTGTTTTCTTTTCCAAAATGGAGGCAGCTTCATTTTTTGCCTGATTGTAAAAAGAAATACAAAGATTCTTTACAAATAAAACAGAAAAAAATGTACGGAGAGGGGAACTTGCCGCCCGGAGATCGTGCTGGTTGTACCTGGTGGGTGTCCCTCCAGACTGGACCTCACATTCTACACAGACCACAGCTCAGTGATGGATGGAGAGATAGACACACAGGCAGGTCACAGAGAGGAGAGAGGTGCATGGGCAGATACTTTCCTTTCTTTCCTTTTGTCACTGAACAGTGCACCCACACAGGTGTGCTAACCTGGGCGTGCATCGCACTTGGGAACCTGCGGCTCTCATGACACCCGCTGGGTCCCACACAGGATGCAGCCAGTGCCCCAGCCTCCATCCCTGGCTTCGGGTTGACCCTCCCCACAGGGGTCAAAGTCGTGCCTACCTAAGGCTTTCAGAGCACGTTCCAGACAGACTTCCAGAAAGGCAGCGCGTACCTCCTCCCACCTCTCAGAGCCCAGAAGGACCCCTGGGTCCTAGGGAAGGGACGGCACAGGCGTGGACAGAGAGGGGCCCGAGGACGCTGCCCCCGCCCCCCCGACCTGTCCCACCCAATCCCTGCTCTGCTCTGAGGCAGGGGGCAAAGAGGGGCCCCGAGGCCTCTTCCCAGTTCCTCAGAGCACCCACCACTAGCCGGCCTAAACGAGGCCAGAAGCCCCCTCCTCGGGACGTCCTTGGACCCCTCCCCCCCAACCACAGTTGCCACGGGTGTCTCCCTGGCAACACAGAGCCCCAGGTGAGAAGAGAAGGCTCAGGGCTGCAGGCTCGGCCCCTAGCTGCTCTGGCTCGGGGGTGGGCTGGGGGGTGGGGGGCGGGCGGTGAGGAGCTGGGAGGGTGCGAATGCTGGGAGTGGGGGCTGGGAATGCAGCGCGAGGTAAGTGCGCTGCGGGCCGCGGTCTGTGGGGTCCGCACGGGTGGCGCTGTGGGAAGGCCCTCTCGGTGGTGCCCCAGCCCCCAGGCCCTGATCTCAGAGTCTGGAGTGTCAGACCCATCCGAGGTCCCGGCTGCCCAGCCCGGCTGCCCCAGGACCAGAGGGGGGCCAGGGGTTACTGGGGAACCTGGAAGGGGTCTTAGAGATCGGGCCCCACCCACCCAGCTTTCACAGGAGAAACCAGGCCCACAGGGGGCAAAGGACTCGCCCAGGTCGCACGGTGAGCCCAGCTGCTGGACTGAAGACCGGGTGCTCCCCCGCCACCGTGATGCTCACACGCCCTCGGCCCTCAGGGGCCCCCTCTGCTCGGCCAGGCTGCGCCCTGTAACCTGCGCCCCGAGACTCAGCACCGGCTGTGGTGAGCTGAGGAGCCCGCAGGTTCTGCGGTCCAGTCCACAGGGCCAGCACTCTCCCCAGCCAGGCCTCCCGGCCAGGCTCCTCTCCAATCAGTGGGCCCTGGCCTGGTTTGGCTCCTGCAGGCCCGGTGCCCATCTTCTTCCTCTGGGCCTGTGGGGTCCCACCTGCACCCCCAGCTGGGATCCAGGCCCGGGGGCAGCCCCCGTGTGACATCCCTGTAGGCGAGCCTCAGCCCCACCCCGAGCAGACAGCACATGAGGGGCCGCGACGTGGGGTTCTGTGCTCAGTCATCGTGGAAGTGCAGGTGTGCGCTGCTGGAGGAGAGGCCTTCCAGACCTTGGGGAGCAGACGGAGCCCCCAGACCCGGGTCGCTCCTGACCGGCCAGGCCCCTGCCCGGCTCTCCCGCAGCCCAGGGGTCTCAGTCCAAGCCTGGGGCCTGGAGCCGGGCCTGCTGGGCGCTGACCCGGGGCAGGACGGCCAGGTTCGGGAGTCCGGCCAGGCGGTCACCGTGCACCGCGAGGGGGGGTCCCCCGCACAGGAATGTCCCCGCCCTCCCCGGACTGTGCTCAGGGGCCACGTGGACGTGTCCCGGCCGCCCTCCCGGGCGCACACCCGTGTCCCGTACCATGCCCCTCCACGTAGGCACACACACGCCCACACAGGCGCCCACACAGAGGCGGCCGACAGTGCCCTCCAGTGGCTGCTGTCGTTGCTTCTCCGCATGTAGCCCGGATGATAAGTTACCTGCCCGGCTGTTTTCTAGAAACTCGAAGCCCCACCGACCCTCATTCCTGGTGTGGACATCCACGTGCACAAGCTGCTCCCTGTTCTCTTCCCACATGGGATGCCCCCCTCCCTGCTTCTCCCTAATGACGGCCTGAACCTCGAGTGTTCTGGGCGGCAAGAGGGCCGAGGAGGAGGCCAGACTGTCCCATCTGCCTCCTGGGGGCCCAGAGCCAGGGCTCAGGGGCTGCTGGGCCTGGAGGTCTGGGTGGTTCCAGGTGTGGAAGGGATCTGCCACTGCCCACTGGAGCCCACTCCTTCCGAGATTCAGGAAACAGGAGGACCGACCGAACGGAGCCCGGCTCTGCTGCAAGTCTGCTCGGATCTGCTCTCCTGGTCCTGAAGACAGACCTGCGGGAACAGGGCCTGGGATTCCCATACTGATGGTTTTCTGCTGAATTTCCACTAGACCCCTTTCTACCCTGCTCTGAGCAAATCACCGGTCCATCCATGCTGCCGTCACCCCACGAGCAGCCTGGGAAACGGAGGCTCCGAGAAGCCAAGTAATCCAGCCAGAGGCACAGATGTGGGGCCACAAAGGGGGGTCTGTGCCCACCCAGGGTGACGGCCCGCTCCCAGCAGGCTCCACCCCTGTTCCCTTCAGCCTGCTCCCGGGACCAGCTCACAGAGCCTCCTCTTAGGGGAATTCACTTACCCGCTTTTAACACGTTTCGTCTTACACTCCTGTTTTGGGATCATCCGTCAGGCGTGTCACCCTGAAACATGTCCCGCCTCGCGTCACCAGGGCAGCTTACCTGGGTCACACTCACCCCCCGCTCGCCCACTCCCAGCTCAGACCCAGAAGGGCCCCCTCGGGCCACGAGCCCCATGGCTCTGCCTGGGCGCCCACTCCCCTCCTGCCTGGTCCTTCCCTCTCATGTCCCCTGCAGGGTCACCAGGAGCTCCCCCCCCCCCCCCGGGGCAGGCTGTCCCCTCTGTCCTGGGGAGGCCTCCGTGGTGTCAGGTGGAAGAAACAAGAGGCACCCATGGGGCCTCCCTCACACAGCACAGTGGCCAGCACCCGCCTCCTGACCTCGTCCCTCTGGATGGGCCCACGTGGGGGTTCCAGGACCTGCAGCTTCTCCTGGTTCTCATCTCACCCCGGCGCTGCCCACAGGGAAGTCGCAAAGCAACTCCGTGGGGGCTGCACAGAGAGGACGTTCATCCACACGCCCCTCCCACCGCACCAGGTTCTGTTGGACAGGTACCCAGCAGCTCACGGGGCTCACGTGGGCAGACCTCTCCCAGGATATGGAGCTCACCTGGGCAGGCACCCAGCAGCCCACAGGGCTCTCGTGGGCAGGCCTCTCCCAGGGCACGGGGTCCATCTGGGCAGGCACCCCGCAGGGCTCTGCACGCAGGGACCACGCACAGAGCCCTCGCTGCAGAGCCCCTGCAGCCCCCTGTTGGTCAGAGCTGACCCTGAGCACCTCAGAGCAGGACCTGAACTGACGAACAGCAGCTCCTGGACAGGGCTGTGACCCTGGGCTTCACTCTGTGCCGCCTCCCTCCCCCGGGTCCTCCAGAGGCTTCCACTGCACCCAGGGTACCAGGCCTCTGTCTCCACTCACCACCCCTCCTCTCCCTGACTCCGGGGTTCTCTCTAAGGAGAGGGTCTTCTTGAAATTGTCTTGAAATGTCTTCTTGAGATGTCTCTCGCTCCTGGGCCAGATAAAATGATTGGAAAACAAGCCGGAGCTGCAGCCCCATGTCTATCCTGACCCTCGGGGCCCCACACCTGTTCCTTGGACCTGCTGGGGCAGCAAGGCCCGTTTTCTTCAACTATGAGCCCCTGATGGGTGAGGACTGGCTGACTTGGGCAGCTGACCCGGCCGGCCAGGCATCCCCAGGTGTGCCGGGGTTGAGGTCTGTATAAACACCCCCTCCAGGCAGCAAGCACGCCTGATGCCACACTCCGCCCTGTCAGCAGCCGTGGGGAGGGGCGGGGACAGGGCTGGATGGAGGGAGTGAGGGGCCACGGCTTCGTGGATGGTCCGGTCTGAGTGGGGCTCTGCTCGTCTTTCCACAGGAGATGCCAGGCTGCCACCTGCTAAGGAAGAGGATGTGTCACCTGCACCTGCCATGGGACGTTCTCCCCAGGCAGAGGTGAGGAAGCAGGAAAAAGGCAGTGGGGGCCGGACGGGAGGGGTAGCTCAGGTAGGGAAGTGGAAGCTTCCAGAAGAGCGCCCAGGGCCAGGACCAGCCCGCCTGACCCGCAGACACCGACTCGGCATGCGTGCTGTCGCGGGGTGGCTCCGCGCCCTTTCCTCCAGCCTGTAGGGTCCTGGCCCATAGTCAGGGGTTTTACCTGGGGAGGTGGGTGAGGTTCAGGAGCGCCTGGCCTGGGGGTCACCTCACGTCGACGCAGAGACACCTCCGCACGTTCCACCAGCTTTCCAACGAGGACGCTCCTTGTGGAGGGCTGCCGGCTGCCTGTGACCGAATCCCCCAGCTCTGCCCCACTGCAGAACTGTTCATCACTGTGGCAAGTGTCCTGACTGGGTTTTCATCTTTGTAACTAGCGGGTTCTTAATGAGCAGCAGGAATGGTGCTGTCAAAGATCCTGAATCAGGAATTGAAGCACTTGCCCCCCATCCCCACGTACAGGTGAAAGGACCTGGGGAGGCCGTGTGCAGCCGGCACCCTTAGGGATGCGCTTCCCGCTTGACCCCTCCACATTCAGGGGTCCAGCCACGGCTCTAGGGTTTCTGGGGGCCCAGTGCTGACTCTGCAGGGTCCATAATCCAGCCTCTACCTGCCGCTAGTGAGCCCCACACTGCCAGGATCCCACACGGCAGGGTCTGTGTGACTGCTCTGTGGCTTCTCTAACAAACGACCAGAAGCTGGGTGGTTTAGGACAACGGGAATTCATCCTCCCCCGGTCCTGGAGACCGGACATCTGAGATCAGGGTTGTTGCAGGGCTGAGGTCCCTCCAGAGGCTCCAGGGGAGGGTTCCTCCTGCCTTTTCCAGCTCCCGGGGGCTCAGGCGCCCCCAGGCTTGCGGCTGCTTCCCTCCCATCGCTGCCTTTATCTTCACGTGACTTTTCCTCTGTGTCTGGGTCTCTCCTCTTTTGTCTCTCATGAGGACTCAGCCAGTTGGATTTAGGGTCATTCTGACCCAAGATGACCTCACCTTGAGGTCCTTAACTACATCTACAAAGACCCTTTTCCCAGATATGGTTCTGTTCACATGTTCTGGGGGGACACATCTTTTGGGCCCACCATTCAACCCATTATCTGTGTATAAAATAACCCTCATTTTAGGAGATTAGCAGGGTCCCGTATAGACTGGCACAGACCGCAGCCATGTGGGTGGGGGGGTCTGGGGAGAATGCGGAGCCTGGAATCACCTGGAAAAGATCAAGGCCTGGCTTCATCAGGTGAGCTCTTCCACCATGGGCACTATGGAAACAGCCACTGCCCCCTATCCATGGAAACGGGCCCAGTGCTAAGTCCAGGAGTGTTTACCTTGCAAAGCTGCTTCTTCTGGGATTTCACCATCAATAGTGTCACGTAACCAGCAACTACCAGCTTGGAGCAGTTGCTTTCTGGCACGTGATGACGACACTGCTCTAGGCTCGTCAAGCCTAGAACAGGAGCATTTGAAGGAGAAGAGTTTGGGAGATTGTGAAGCGTGGTTGTCAAGGAAACCAAGCAGGTTTGTCAAGGAAATGTCTCTCTTAAACCGAAGGCAGAGCTGGGGGAGCTGAACTCCAGGGATCTTTTAAGGGGCTGCCCTGAAGCACCATCACCTGAGTGACAGCGTGAGCTGTGGGTTGAGAAAATGTGATGAGATTAAGCCTTACTTTCCAGGACAGCTGCGGAGGGGTTTGTAAAGCACCTTGGCTTTTAGGGCAAAGGTTTGTTACTAGAACAAAGTGTCCCCCCCCAAATGGGCTGACGCTCAAGATGTCTTTGTCCTCTTCTTGTGAGACCCAGGGCAGGTGGGTGTTGGGGCCCAGGCTCTGTCCACCTTGTTTCTCCTCCCTGCTTCCAGGTGAGGGCTCCAACCAGCGGGGGTGGGGGTGGGGTGACCACATGGGTACCATGCCCTCCGTCCTAGGATGCAGACTGGCCACGGCCCTCAGCACCTCCACCACCTCCCCTTGGTAACGTGAGACTGCACCCCAGCTGCAAGGGGTGGAAAGGCTGGGAGGTGCAGGGTAGCCATGAGCAGGAAGAAGGAGAACGGGTTCTGGCGGGCAGCTGGGCGGCCCTGCTGTGAGGGCACCCAGACGCCAGCACACCGTCTCTGGTCCTGTGAAACTTCGAAGCTTCGTGGTTCTGGAAATCCTACATGAGGGGGCTCACAGCAGGGGAGGCAGCCAGAGGTCTGCCATGCAGACTGCAGGTGCCGGTGGGGGAGCACAGACAGGGCAAAACCATCGCGTGTGAATGTAGCTCAGGCCCGTGCATGCGGTCATGTCGTGCCTGAGGTCTTGTATCGTGTGCCTCTCCTCGGGGGCCCCTTCCCCGTTCCTGAGGCTCCTGCAACTCACATACAGAGGAAGGGAGAGGAGCCCTGTCGCGTCTGAGCCCTGAATTACACTGTGTGTGAGTCTGCTCGGGGCTGCCGTAACAACTGACAGAGACGGGCCAGCTTAAACAACAGACCTCTCCCAGTCCTGGACGCAGTCTGAGATCAAGGTGTTTCTCCTGAGGCTTCTCTCCTTGGCGTGCAGACACCCGTCTTCTCCCCACGTCCTCACGTGGTCTCCCCCGTGCCTGTCTGTGTCCTAATCTCTCCCTGCAGGACATCGGTCCTATTGGATTGGGATCTACCCTTGTGACCTCACTTTTACCTCGATCACCTCTTTACAAACTCCATCTCCAAATACAGCCACATCCTGGGATCCTGGGGGTTAGGGATTCAGTATGGGAACCTGGGGGGACACAGCTGAGCCCACACCACCCTGCTTAGGAAGTAACACCTGCCTCGGTCCCTCCTCTCAGGTGGCACGGGGATCATCCAGTGGCCCAGGGAGAGGCCACTCGTGCAGTGTGTGTGTCCCAGCTGGGGAGCCTGTCTCTGCTCTCTTTGATCAGGCAGCGGCAGTGCCAGGCCCCTCCTGACGTGAGCAGTTCTGGGGTTTCGTGCCGTGTCGTCTGGCCTGCTGAGGGGCCCCGTGTCAGGGGAGCCAGGAGCCAGCAGCCTAGCGGGGATGCGGGGGACGCTCAGGGCCCTGGCGGATGTCTCTCCCCGCAGACGCCCTAGTGAAAGTGGGGAAACGCCTAGGAGATTACAGGAGGGAGAGGGTCACGGTCTTGTTTATGCTTCAGAAAGACCACGTTGGGGTGGGATGTGAGATGCACGGTGGGGTGGGGAGCCGTGTCAGGGCCTGACGGAGGCACCAGGCACAGGGTCGTGCTTGGGCCAGGGCTGTGGGTAGGAAGAAGTGGTGTGGGGCCTGGCCATAGGCTCCGGGGGAGGAGCTGACTGTCACCGGGGCACAAGGAGAGTGGGAGCCTGGGAGGCCCCAGTGTTATTGAACCAAACTTGGGTCCACTCGCTGGAGTGCAGTAAAGCCAGTCTACTGACACGGGGCTGCGGTGAAGCAAAGCGCAGCATTAACTGTAAAAGCACCAACAGAAGGAGGACAGGTAGCCTGTGCTCTAAAACCCCGAACTCCCTGAAGGGTTTCAGCAAAGCAATTTTGAAGGACAGGTGAGGGGGTTGGGAGACTTCTGAGCCCAGAGCTGCTGTGGTTTCATCAAAGGGGCCCAGGTGGAACACAGAACTACCGCAGGCCCCACCCACGTCCCCACTGGCGATGAATCCCATCCGGGCACCGGGGCTCGCAGACTTCAGGGAACCTCTGCCCTCAGGACTGGTCTCCTTTCTTCCAACCAGCTGCTGGTCAGAGGCCCAGGAACCCCCATCCTGGCTCCACTCCCCCCCCCCCATCTCGGCCCCCACCAGGGCCTAGATTCTGGGACAGCTTAGGGGTAATGTAAGGCCCTCATGCTCCTTTATCTGCCTGGAGGCAAGAATGTCTTAAAAGTTGCTACTGGCTGATTATGGAAGGCCGAGTGTTTCCAGCAGGTATGGGTGGAAGGATGGGGTGTGAGGTCCCTGCATCTGCAGGTGAGAAGATCTGTGCATCCCACTGGCCCACGCCCCGCACCATCCTCCCAGGACGCTCACATCCAGGGTTCCGAGGGCAGAGGCTCTCCCCTTGCTTATCTGCAACTTCCCGCTCCCACCATCTGCCAGTTACCTGTACGTTGCTCCTTTCCGGGTGACACGTGCAGAGGTTTCAGCATTGTTAGCTACTAGCCGCTGGAAAGGACTCCATAAAGTAAAGGCCACTGTTTCCATGTGGTCCATTTTGCCTTTAGTCTACAGAGTCCATTCATTTCCAAAGTTAACGTAGGTCGCCGCCTTTTACCCCATCCCCTACAGGGCGTCTTTCCATACATCTCTCATCTAACACAGTTACACTGTGTGGCCTTGTGTGTTCCATCCTGAGGCCCTCCCACGTTCTCAATAACTAAATTTGAATAGGTTATGAGTGACCCCTTGGACTATACTAATCTGTGGGCTTAGACAAATGCGTAGTGACAGGTAGCCATCCTCAAGTGTCACGTGGAACACTTCAGACCCCGCACCCCATGATCTGCTTATTTATGTAGCCTTGCCTTACCTCGAATGTCATCGATGGAATCATACCATGTGCAGCCTCCTCAGACTGGATTCTTGCACTTAACAACATAGACTGAAGATTCATCCGTGTCTTTCAAGAGCTGGTGGTTCATTCCTTTCTACTATTGAGGAATAGTGCATGTGCCTGGGAGAAAAACAATTTTCCCTCTACCCTTCTAGGTTCTTGGTTGCGATTCCCCCATCCCCTGTAATAAAAGACAGATTACCAGGAGAAAAACAGACGTTTAACAGCATGCGTACCTGCTGTACACAGGGGAGATACCAAGGGAAACTGAGTCACTCCCTGAAATGACCAAAGCCATCCCCTTAAATACCATCTTCAGCTAAAAACAGAAGAAAGCTGTTGGGGAAGGGTATGAGTGTTTGCAGATTTAAGTCAGGACTTCTCCATTGGCAAGAGTTACTTGAGACTTAACCATCCTTCTATGTCTGGTACAAAGAGGGACATACCCTTACAATTGGAGATTTCTCTGTTGTAAAGGTCCTCCAGGAAAGGGCCATCTCTACTCAGTTTTCTGAGATTCGTTTTTTTTTTTTTTTCTTCTTCTTCTTTTTTTAGCAGACTGAAATAATCCTTATGCCAGAGAGGTATATTTGGGGGTGGCATATTCTGCTCTCCTTGACATGGGTGTACCCTAATTTGCTTAGGCATTCAGCTATTGAAGGATATTCTGATTTCTTCAAGTTTTTAGCCATTATGAGTACAGTTGCCGTGAATAACTGCATCTTTGTTTTGGACTAGATTTGGACATACATTTTCAAAGCAGTAGCCGAAATACTGGAAGCACAATTGTTGGAGCCCAAGGTAAGACTTGTTTAGCATTGCAAAAGCTGACAAACTGTGTTACAAAGTGGCTGTACATGCACCCCACCAGCAATGCGGGAAATCTGCTGTTCCTCACCTTCCCACAATTGATATGGTCACATTTTTGGAGTTTAGCCGTCCTAATAGGTGTGGTATGATACCCCACGATTTTAATTTGTAATTCCTTAATGGTATATGATGGTGAGCATGTTTTTTTATGATTTTTACTATCTGTATGTCTTTTTTTGCTGAGTGTCTGTTCATATCTTTAGGCATTTTCCAAAAATACATTTAATTTCTTTTTAGGCTGCGTTGGGTCTTTGTTGCTGCATGCAGTCTTTCTCTAGTTGTGGCAAGCGGGGGCTACTCTTCATTGCAGTGCGTGGGCTTCTCATTGCGGTGGCTTCTCTTGTTGCAGAGCGTGGGCTCCAGGTGTGCAGGCTTCAGTAGTTGTGGCATGTGGGCTCAGTAGTTGTGGCGCACGGGCATAGTTGCTCTGTGGCATGTGGGATCCTCCCAGACTAGGGCTTGAACCCGTGTCCCCTGCATTGATTGGCAGGCGGACTCTCAACCACGGAGCCACCAGGGAAGCCCTGTCTCTATAATTTTGATAGTGATGCCAAAAATCTCGCTTCTCTGTGCACTGGTGCCGAACAGAAATACAGAGACAGAGTTTTGGAGCAAGAGAAAGAAGAGTTTTACTCTTTGCCAGGCAAAGAGGGAATGCAGCAGGCTAGCACCTCAAGAACTGTTCCCCCCGGGGAATCAGGAGAGGTTTTATAATCAGGGCTCAAGGACTGGGGTAGCTGATAAGGATCAAGGTGGTAAAGGTCTCGCATTCTTCTTCCTGTGTCACTTCAAACCGCTCACAGCTGGCATCGGGCAGCCCGGAAATCGGTCTGTGTTTCTGCTGGTTATTGGCCAGTGACCTTCTGTCTGAAATGTAGAAGGCTACAAGGGGTAATTTGTCGCAAGGGAGTGTATGGGGTGTAGGTACAAAGTTCAGGATGTACTTCACAGGAGTCAGAGAGAGTTAGGTGCAGGACGCAATTTACACAGAGTCACAGAGGGCTTCAGGAGTTAGTGTGTGAGGACAAGTAACAGTGAAATTAAACCTAGGACTGCTAAACTCCTTCCGGCTGGTACTATTTACTTGTTGGTATTGTCTTCATGAAAGCCTGCCCTTTTTAAAATCATTTTTAGGATACTTACACCCGGAAGCTTTTTGAGGGCTGTATCTTTTACAGCCCAGCAGTCCTTGTGAATATTAAGTTCCCATAAGCAATAAAGTTGCTGTTTGGGGAAATGGCCACAGGACAGCAGGATTTCTTTGAAGCCCCGCTGGTTACTATGGCAACCAGAGCCTTGGTGGAAGCTGTGTTTTGGTCCCGTACCTTGGAGTGGAAGGTGCCAGAACACACATCCCAAAGCTTGTGTCTCATCACTACTTTTTTTTTTTTTCCTCTTGGAGTAAGAGTGATATACAATGTTGTGTGTGTTGTAAGTGCACAGAATCTTTTCATTTACACATACACACACAACCTATTCATCTTTGGATTCTTTTCCCATACAGGTTATAACAGAGGGTTGAGGAGACCTCCCTTGGTATACCTAGGTCCTTGTTGATTTATTTTATATGTAATCGTTTCTATCTCTTAATCCCAGCTTCTTAATTTATTCCTTCCCCACATCTTTCCCCTTCAGTAACCGTACATTTGTTTTCTAATCTTCTGAGTCTGTTTCTCTTTTGTCAATGGGTTCATTGGTATTAATTTTTAGATTCCACCTATAAGTGATATCATATGATATCTGTCTTTTTCTTTCTAGCTTACTTCACTTGATGTGATTACAACTAACTATGTTGCTATAACTGGCATTATTTCACTTTCTTCATGGTTGAATAACATGCCATCGTGGCCATGTACCACATCTTTTCATCCAGTGATCGATCCGTCCTTGGACATTTTGGTTGCTTCCAGGTTTTGGCTATTGTGAGCAGTGCTGCAGTGCACACCTGGGTGTGTGTTTCTTTTTGAATTCTGGTTTTCTCTGGAAATACTCTTAGGAGTGGGACTCCTGAATCATGTGGTAGCTCTATTTTTACCTTTTAAGCGCACTTCCATCCTGTTCTCTATAGGGGCTCTTACCGTGTACGGCTCACCAGCAACAAGGGGAGTCCCCTTTCCTCCAACCCCATTCTCGCATTTATTGTTTGTAGACATTTTGGTGATGGCCATTCTGACTGCTTCGAGGTGATCCCTCACTGTAATTTTATTTGCGTGTTGCTAAAAATTTGCGATATTAAGCGACATCATACACTTTTTTTTTTTTACAGTGTGAGTAGTATTTACCTGTTGATATTCTCTTCATGAAAGTTGGCTCTTTTTAAAAAATTGTTTTAGAATACTTACCACCAGAAATCTTCTGAGGGCTAGTATCTTGTACAGTCCAGCCGTCCTTGTGACTATTAAGTCTCCATAAGTAATGGTTTTAAAGTTGCTGTTGTGATAAACAGCCACAAGTAGGCAAGATTTGTTCAAAGCCCAGTTCTGGTTACTCCAGCAGCGAGAGGCTTGGTGGAAGTGGTGTTTGGGGGTGTAAGTTAGTGTGGAATGCGCTAGAACAAACACCCAAAAGCTTCTGTCTCATCACTTCTTGTTGTTTTTTTTTTAATTTAATTTTTGTTTTTTCTTAGAGTAGCAGTGATATAGACTGTTGTGTGTGTCGTAGGTGTAGAGAACATTTTCACCTGTAAATGTATATATTCGTCTTTGGGTTCATCTCTATTATCGGTTATTACGGAGCGCGGAGAAGACCTCCCCTGCTACACACTAGGTGACTTTTGTATGTATTGGTGTGTATTTGTTAATCCCAACCTGTGGGAAGACATTCAGGAACCTTTTTGATGTGGGCCGAGCGATGGGATTCTTGAGCAGTGGAGGAGCTGAGGGTGCGGGGCGTGGAGACTAATATCACCGTGTTTGGCCCTGGAGGATGACTGGTTAGCCAGAGACGGGTAAGATTCCTCAAGGGAGGAACAACCTAAGACAGGCACAGTTGCAGAGGGGCCAACACGGGTGAGGCACAGACCCTTAATCCTTTTGAGAGAGGTCTCCTGCCCCCAGGGCTGTTTTGCTCTCCACCCCCAGCTCAAATCCACACCTGCTCAACTCAGACCCAGGAAGTAAACAAAGATAATTGCCTCAGTCATATGAGGCCTTTGATTGTTTATGAGTGTAACCTGAGAATGTTAGCCCACGAACTCAATAAAAGCAGCCTGGGATGAGTCAGCGGGGCTCTTGATCCGAGAGGTCTTGAGCCCCCCGGTCCCACTTTTCTCTTCAGTCTGTGTCTGTGTCTTCTTCAAGCTTGCGGCACCCGTCACTCGCCTCGAGTCGCCGAGCTGGTCTCGGCACCAACCTCCTGATTTATATACTCCTGTACCCTGGAGTGCATGTTGCTATCTGCATCCCACAGCAGCATAGCCGAGTCCCCTTTTCTCCAGGCCCACTATACACTCATTGTGTGTAGACAGTTTATCATGGCCATTCTGAGCGCTGCACGGTGATACCTCCCCACAGTTTTGATTTCCATCTCTAATAATTCCTGATATCGAGCATCTTTTCATGTGTTGTTTTGTTTTGTTTTCTAAAAGAGCGTGAGTCGTGTTTACCTGTCGACTCTGTCTTCCCTAATGTCCTCTATGCTGTCTGGTACCGTTTCCATCCCACCGGCACCAAAGGAGGGTCCCCTTCTCTTAAGCCCCACCTCG
Source organism: Hippopotamus amphibius kiboko (assembly GCF_030028045.1). Classification (NCBI taxonomy): domain Eukaryota; kingdom Metazoa; phylum Chordata; class Mammalia; order Artiodactyla; family Hippopotamidae; genus Hippopotamus; species Hippopotamus amphibius. Next base: position 2,488,612 of record NC_080193.1, on the reverse strand, counting down.
GCATCTACAGTCTGTAGACCCTTTGATAATGGCCTATGGGACCAGAGGGAGAGGATGTTTCCTTGTAGGTTTGAGGTGCCTGTCTCTAGGGACTCGCCAGAGCACACAACCTTCGTGTGCTCTTTTTTTTTTTTCCTGCTTCTGTCGAGTGTGTGTAGAATTTCCCTGTTGCAATCGTGTTCTTGAAACTCTGCCCTGTTTCTCTTTATTTTCGATGACTTACTCCTGCGAAATTTTGAGGACAGTATCCTTTACAACGCAGGAGTCCTGGGGAGTATGAAAGGCCCCCAAGCGATGGTTTTCAGGTTGTAGTAGCTGAAAGCGGCCGCAAGGCGGCAGCATTTCTCCGTGATCCACACTTGCCACTGATGTAACCAGAGCCTCGGAAGAAACCATGTTCCCTCTTCGTAAATTAAAGAGGAATGTATTTAAAAACAGCAGCTGAAGTTGTGTGTCATGGGTCTGCTGATTTTTTTTTTTAATTTAACTTTCTACGGTGTAAAAGTGACTTGTAAAGCTCTTTCGTTGTAGCTGCAGGGAATGTCTTTCCGTGACAATCGTAGAGATTTGCATACAGCGTTTGTTTCTTTTGACATGTAGGTTATTACAGAGGGTTTTGTACACCTGTCTTGTAGTGTAGTAGTTTCTTGTTGACGGTTTATTTCATATAAATTGGAGTGTGTAATTTAATCCGATCCTCCTAATGCATCCCTCCCACCCACATTCCCCCTTTGGTAACCATAAATTTGTTTTCTAAATCTTTGCCTTGCTTTCACTTCCTTAACTACTTCATTGCTATCAGTTTTTCCGTTCCAGTTATAAGTGATGTCGTGTGATATATGTCACTGCCTTTCTCAGTTACCCGCCTTAATACGATGCTCTCTTGGGCCATAAGGTAATGCAAATGTCATTATTTCATTCTTTTTCTTCGATGAGTCGTATTTCTATATGTACCTGTGTTAGTTCTTCATGCACTCATCCATCTATGGACAGTTTTATTGCTTTCATGTCTTGACTACAAACATCCTTAAAAGAAAAAAAAATAGCACACCAGAGATGTGCACTATGGTGTATGACTAGAGGTAGGCACCTCAAAACTACAACAAAGTATCCACTCCCAATAGTCCAAACTGCCATTCTGTAAATGCCTCAGAAAATGAATGCTAGAGTTGGGCTTAAGAGAAGTGGAAGCTACTCTGGTGCCAGTGTGTTGGAAATAGTAACAGCCTGTATACAGAACAGTATGTAAAAGTCTTTAAAAGTAAAAATGGACCTACGCTATGATCCGGCAGCACCACGCCTAAGCGTATACAGGTTGAGAACCCGAATTCGAAAAGACACATGCACCCCCGCGGGCACTGCAGCACGACTCACAAGAGCCAAGGCATGGAAGCCAACAGAATATCCACGACCAGAGGAATGGATGTAGAAGGGCTACATGGACACTTGGAAATGTGATTGGCCGATGAGAAAGAATGAAATCACGACATTTGCAGTAACCTATGGCCCCAGAGATCATCACAGTGAGTGAAGTGAGTCACAGAGAGACAGCCAGGTATCACAGGACATCACCTACACATGGGATGGAGACACCGATAGCAATGAAGTAGTTTAGGGAAGTGAAACATACGCATCTACTCAGCAAACAAACTTTTGGTGACCAGAAAGGAAAGCTGGGTGGAAGACACAAGTTCCGAGGGGCGGATTTATGTATACACACAAATACGTATAAAATAAATACTCCACGACACCGACTCTACAGCAAGGAAGGGAGACCAAACACTCCATAATAACTTGTGTGTGAAAAGAAACGGAGGGTGAATACACCTCTGTATCGGGATCACTCAATGAGATTCTGTCCACCTCTAGCAAAGACGATATTGTGAGTCAACTCTGCTCCAGCAAAAAATAAACATTAAACTTTAAAACACCTGCAACACCACGAGTCACAGCTTTTGTTGCCTCCTTCAACCACGTTCCCCTCTAATTTACAATCAGGGAAAAGGAATTCCCCTAAGGCTTTGGTTACCTTAGTAACAACTGTAGAACCTGAAGGCATCCTGAGGACTTGGGGCAGTTCAGCAACAGCAACCTGAAAAGGATGGCTTGCGGGCACTTAATATTCCAGAGCAGTACTGGGCTGTAAGTGATACCTGCCCTCAAAAACTTCCCAGGGAGGGGGGCTTCCCTGGTGGCGAAGTGATTAAGGATCTGCCTGCCAGTGCAGGGGACACGGGTTCCATCCCTGGGCCGGGAAGATCCCACATGCTGCAGAGTAACTAAGCCCATGTGCCACAACTACTGAGCCTGACTCTAGAGCATGTGAGCCACAAATATTGAGCCCTGAGCCCACACGCTGCAACTACTGAAGCCTGAGCGCCTAGTGCCCGTGCTCCGCAACGAGAAGCCACCACAATGAGAAACCCACACACCACAACAAAGAGTAGCCCCCACTTGCCACAACTAGAGAAAGCCCAGGTGCAGTAATGAAGACCAAACGCAGCCAAAATTTAAAAAGAAATAAATAAATAATAAAATAAATTTTTTTAAAAAAGCTTCCCAGGGGTAAGTATTCAAAAATAAAGAAAAACCAGGCAGAATTTCGAGAACATAATTTCAACAGGTAAATTTTACAAACATCCCTACAAAGAAAAAAAAACCAGCACATGAAAGATGCACAGTATGGTGAATTACTAGAGACAGGCATCTCAAAACTACAAGGAAACATCATCTCCCACCAGTCCTCATGGCCAGTATCAAAAAATCTACAGACAATAAAGGCTAAGGTGGGGCTTTAGAGGTGGGAACCCTACTTTGATGCCAGCAGGATGGAAATGGTAAGAGCCAGTATAGAGAACGTGACAGACGTGCCTTGAAAATGTACAACTAGATGTACCCTATGATCCAGCAGTTCCACTCCTAACAGTATATACGATGAGAACCAGATTTCAAAGACACATGCACCCACGTGTTGCAACGCAGCAAGAATCACAATAGCCAAGGCGTGGAAGCAAAGAAAATGTTCATGGACAGATGGATGGATATAGAAGTGGTACAAGAACACACTGAAACAGGACGCATCCATGAGAAAGAATGCAGAGGTGACACGTGCAGTAACCTGTGGCCCCAGAGGTCCTCATAGTAAGTGAAGTAGCACAGAAAGAAGAGACAAATATCATATGATGTCACTTGTAGCTGCACAGGAGGAAGTGACAGCAATGCACTAGTTTCGGAAAGTGAAAGCAAGGTACATCATGGGTACCAAAGGGGAAAGGCGGGTGGAAGGGATCCCTGAGGAGGTTCGGGTAATGTATACATTAGAATGTATGTTAAAAATAAACGAAGAGTCCAGAGGACTTACTATACGGCAAGGGAGGTGTACAAACCCTCTATAGTAAACTATACGTGGAAAGAAACAAAGGATGAAAACACGTCCTCCTGTGTGTCCCTGGAAGGGATTCTGTACACCTGCGGCAAAGACAACATTGTAAATCAATGGTCCTGCAAAGGAAATAACTATTAAATAAAAAAAAAAAACTTTAAAAGTCGTGAGACACAACTTCTTTGCCTTCTTCAAAGAAAAGCCACTCATGAGCAACGAGGGAACGGGACTTCCTGGAAGGCTCCGGTTACCTTAGTAACAAGCGCAGATCCTGGAGAAATGCCGCCGCCTTGTGGCCGCTTTCGGCTACTGCAACCTGAAAACCAGCGCTTAGGGGCCCTTAAATATTCCCGAGGACTGCTGGGTTCTAGAGGATACCTGCCCTCCAAAAACTCCCAGGAGGAAGGAATCGAAAATAAAGACGCACAGGGCAGGATTTCGAGAAAACAACGGCAACAGGGACATTCTACACACTCCCTTCGAAAGAAAAAAACAGCACAGGAAGCTCGTGCACTGTGGCGCGTTACTGGAGACAGGCACCTCAACTCTACAACGAAACATCCTCTCCCGCCAGTCCCCACGGCCACGATCAAAATGTCTGCAGACGAGAAAGGCTGAGGTGCGGCTTAAGAGAAGGGGACTCTGCTCTGACGCCGGCAGGATGGAAATGCCAACAGCCAGTACAGAGAACATCAGGGAAGCGCCTTCGAAATGTAGAAAAAGAGCTGCCTGTGATGCGGCAGCCCCGTGTCTAAGAGTATACGCGCTGAGAACCAGAATTCGAAAAGACACATGCACCCACGCGTGCAACGCAGCACGACTCACAAAAGCCAAGACATGGAAGCCAACAAAATGCCCATGGGCAGATGAATGGACATAGAAGTGGTACAAGAACACATTGAAACAGGACTCGTCCATGAAAAAGAATGCAGAGGTGACACGTGCAGTAACCTGTGGCCCTAGAGGTCCTCATAGTAAGTGAAGTAGCACAGAAAGAAGAGACAAATATCATATGATGTCACTTGCAGCTGCATAGGAGGAACTGACGGCAATGCACTAGTGTAGAAAAATGCAAGCGAGGTACAGACTTAGAAAACAGAATTACGGGGACCAAAGGGGAAAGGTGGGTGGAAGGGATCGGTCCGTGAGAAGGTTCCGATTAACTTATACACTCGAATGTATATAAATAGTCAACAGGGACCTATGACCCTGCACTGGAGGTGTACAACACCCCCTATAATAACCTGTGTGTGGAAAGAAACAAAGGATGAAAACACGTCCTCCTGTGTGTCCCTGGAAGGGATTCTGTACACCTACGACAAAGACAACATTGTAAGGTAACTTTGCTCCAATAAAACATAAACGTTAAATTTTAAAAAAACTGAAATGTCATGAGACACAACTTTTGCTGCCTCGTTCGAAGAAATAGCACTGTAATTTCCAATCGGGGCACAGGACTTCCTGGAAGGCTCTGCTACATTAGTAACAAGTATGGATCATGGAGAAACGCTGTCATGTCGTGGCCGCCTCCGGCTACTGCAACCTGAAAAAACGATCCCTAGGGGGCACACCCTATGCCCGAGGACTCCTGCGTTATAAAGGATACAAGCCCTCAAAACATTCGCAGGAGTAAGTCATCGAAAATAAAGAGGAATAGGGCAGTGTTGCAAGAACACGATTTCTAGAGAACATTATGAAATCGCCTTTCAAATGTAAAAACAGAGATGCCCTCTGATGCGGCAGTCCCACGCCTAAGAGTATGTGCACGGAGAACCCGAATTCCAAAAGACACCTGCGCCCACGCGTGCACTGCAGCCAGACGCCCAATAGCCAAGACATGGGCGCAAACCTAATGTCCACGGAGAGATGAACGGATACAGAAGTCATCCATGTGCACACTGAAATACGACTCAGCCAGGAAATGGAAGGAAATCATGACATCTGCAGTAGCCTATGCTCCTAGAGATCTGCGCAGTAAGTGAAGTAAGTCGGAAAGAGACAGACAAATATACTATCATGTCAATGGGAATGGAGAAATGGATACCCATGAACTAGGTTAGGGAAGTCAAACATACGCACAGACTTAGAAAACCATCTTTTGGTTACCAAAAAAGCAAAGCTGGGTGCAAGGGATAAATTAGGAGGTGCGCAGTAACTGATTAACACAAATACATGCAAAATAAATAGTCAGCCAAACCCACTCTATGGCAAGAGAGGTATACCCAACACTCCTTAATAATTTATACGTGAAAAGAAATGGAGGACGAGTACATATCTGTATTACTCAACAAGATTCCATACATCTATAACAAAGACAATATTGTAAGTCAACCTGCTCCAGTGAAAAATAAACATTAAATTTAAAAAAAAACTGCAAAATCAGGAGACACATCTTTTCCTGCCTTCTTCAAACACATTCCACTCTAATTGACAGTCAGGGAACAGGAATTCCCCTAAGGCTTTGGTTACCTGAGTAACAAGTGGAGTTCCTGAAGAAATCTGGCAGCCTTGGGGTCATTTTTAGCTACAGCAACCTGAATATAATTGCTTAGGGACACTTCACATTCCAGACCACTGCCAGGCTATAAATGGCCTCAAAAGTTTCCCAGGTGTAAGGAATCAAACATGAAGAAAAACGGCAGAATGTAAAATACACAATTTCATCAGGCAAATCCTACACACACTCATAAGCTGACAAAAAAAAAAAAGCACACGAAACGACGTGCACTATGGTGAGTTACTGGAGACCGGTCCTTCAGAGCTACGATGAAATATCTCTGAAAGGGCAAATGGCCAATATCAAAAAGTCTGCAGACAATAAATGCTAGCGTGGGGCTTCAGAGTAGGGAACCCGACTTTGCTGCCAGCGGGGTGGAAATGGTAATATTCAGTGTACAGGACATTATGGATGCGCCTTTAAAATGTAAAAATACAGCTCCCCTATGATCCTGGAGTCCCACTCGTAAGAGTACGTGCATTCAAAACCAGGATTCGAGAAGACGCCTGCACCCAAGCATGCACGACTCACAATAGCCACGAGGTCAAGCAAACAGAATGTCCGTGGACAGATGAATGCATACAGAAGCGACACAGGTCACCGTTCAGGTGTGACTCATTCATGAAAAAGAACGGAACAATGACATTTGTCATAACCATGGCCCTAGACGTGATCCTGAGGTAGGAGATGGATGGGCTCCAGGCTGGGCATTTACACCTGGCCTCCTGTCTACACCCCATGAGGCAGAGAAGAAGATGAGCTCCAGGCCAGACACTCATTACCAGCCCCCTGTTTACATTCCCTGAGGCAAGAGACAAAGGGGCTCCAGGACTACATACTTATGACCGGACTCCCGTCTACATTCCGATATTTGCACTTCCATGTAAGAAACAGCAGCAAGAATAAGGTAAAGGACCAACCATTGGACAGTGTTATGGCAGGGACAGGGAGGGGCTAAACCCTGTAAAGAGATCGAGGTCACACTCTCCCCATCCTTTGCACAAGGGAGACAGTACACATGCACAGAAAGGCTCCTTGGGGGTCAAAAAGGAGGGGGCACCACCCGATCATATGTCATGCTAAGGCTTCCCATAGGCCTCTGGGCTGAAATCCATATTGGAAAAAAGTTGTGCATGCATGATGGGGAGGGTCCTAGGGCAGGGCAGGTGTGGAGAAAGAAACCAGATAACTGGCCAAAGGTAAACAAAGACCTGGAAGGACTGCCCTATGTAAATGACTGAACCCCTCTTTACTGCCTCCTCCTCATTAGGGGGGACACCCACACCCTTTCTCTCCGGGGGTGCATCTCTGCCTTGCTTCTGTCTTAACCAAACTACCTGTTTCTCGGTGTGCTCTCCCACCTGCTGTTATGCTGTGTCTCTAATAATAAACTCTGTACCTGCTTTCACAGATTTAGGCTCCGTGAGAAATGCATTTTTCACTGGGGGCCAGAGCCAGGAAAAAATAGCTTCTAGCCTGTCGCCTTTGCTGGTCTGGTGGCTAGAATTGCAAGTTTTCTTCCAGGCTGCCCAGGTTCAATTCCTGGGCAGGGAATTAAGATCTCTCTTCACACCACTGCTCACTGCTGCCTCACCGAGATCAATATCACTTACAGCTGGAAAGGAGAAACTGACACCGATGAACAAGTTTAGAAAAGTGACACTGAGGCGCAGACTTAGCAAACAAAATCAGGGTTACCAAAGGGCAGAGGTGGGTGGAAGGGATCAATTGTGAGGTTCAGATTAACTTATACACACGAATACATATAAAATAGTCCACAAGGACCTCGGACACTGCAAGGGAGGTGTACAAAACCCTCTGTAATACCCTGCACGTGAGAAGGGGCGGAGGAGGAATAGCGTCTGTGTGTGTATCTCACAGCGAGTTTCCGTCCACCTACAACAAAGACAACATTGTAAATCCACTTTGCTCCAATAAGAAATAAACATTAAATTTTAAACCGTGAAAGTTATGAGACACAACATCAGCTGCCTTCTTCAAACACATTCCACGCGAATTTACAAGCAGGGAACAGGGCTTCCTCCAAAGCTCTGGTTACCTTAGTGACACGTGCCCATCATGAAGAAGCACTGCCTCCTTGTGGCCGCTTTTAGCTACTGCAACCTGAAAGCTGTTTCTTAGGGGCCCTTCCTACTCCCCAGGACTGCTCGGTTGTAAATGATACCTGCCCTCCAAAATTCCCAGGAGCAAGTAGTTGAAGATAAAAAACAACAAGGCAGAATTTCAAGAACACAATTTCAACAGGAAAATTCTACACTCATAAAAAGAAAAAAATTCACAGGAAATGATGTGCACTGCGTCGAATTACTAGAGATGGGAACCTCAAAACTACAACAAAACAGCGTGTCCCACCAGCCCCAAGGGCCATTATCAAAAAGTCTACAGACAATAAATGCTAGAGCGGTGCTCAAGAGAAGGGGACCCTCCTCTGGTGCCGGTGGGATGGAAATGATAACAGCCAGTATAGAGACATTATGGAAGCACCATTAGAAGGTAAAAATCGAGCTACCCTATGCTCCGGGCAGCCCCACTCCTAAGAGTGTATGCCTTGAGAAGCAGAATTCGAAAAGACACTTGCACCCAGGTGTGCACTGCAGCAAGACACGCAACAGCCAAGACATGGACGCAAACAAAACGTCCGTCGGCAGGGGAATGGATACAGGAGTGAAACATGGACACACTGAAATAGGACTCAGCGGGAAAAACAATGAAATAATGACATTTTTAGCAACCTATGGCCTTAGAGTTAATCATTACAAGTCAGGAACACAAGAAAGAGCTGGAAATATGATATCGCTTATAGCTGGAATGGAGGAATTGATACCAATGATCTAGTTTAGAAAAGTGAACATAGCATAGACTTAGAAAACACATTATGGTTACCAGCGAGTAAGGGTGCCTGGAAGGGATAAATTAGGAGGTGCTGATTAACTTACACGCGCAGATACATGTAAAATAAACGGTTAACAAGGACCTACTCTACAGCAAGGGAGGTACGACAAACATGCCACAACAACCTACATGTGAAAAGAAATATCTGTATCTGGATCACTGAACAAGATTCTGTACACCAGCGACAAAGACAATGTTGTCAATCGACTTTGCTCCAGTATAAAACAAAATTAAATTTTAAAAACCCCAATAAGGTCATGAGACAGAACTTTCGCCGTTTTCTTCAGACAGATTCCCTGCTAATTTACGATCAGGGAGCAGGACTTCCCCCAAAGCTCTGGTTACCTTGGTAACAAGCATAAGGCAACAGAAATTCGGCCACCTTGGGCCTGTTTTTAGCTACAGCAAAATGAAAACTGTTGCTCGGGGCACTTCATATTCCCGAGGATTACTAGGCTGCAAATGACACCTGCCCTCCAAAAATTGCCGGGGGGTAAGTATCAAAAATTAAGAAAAAAAAATCCAGAATGTCAAGAACAGTGGAAAATCTCAACCATGAATTGAATGAAATAAAGCCATTTGCAGCAATTCGCATGGACCTAGAGACGATCATATGAGCTGACATGAGTCACACAGAGGAAGATGGGTCATACGATGTCACTTATAGGTGGAATCTAAAAATTGATATAAATGAAATACTTTACAACACATTAACAGTCACAGACTTAGAAGAGTAACCTATGGAACCAAAGGGAAAGGTGGGGGGAGGCATAAATTAGGAGGTTTAAATTAGCATACATGCCCTTGTAGAAAGAAAATACCTAATCAAGACGGACCTGCTGTAGAGCACAGGGAACTCCACTCAACACACGGCAATAACCACAATGGAAGAAGAATCCCAAAAAAGAATATGTAGACGTCTCCAAGTGATTGAAGTCTCTCCACACCAGACACACAAGACTGTAAATCAGCTTTACTCCATTTTACAACTAAATTGCAAAAAACAAGAGAGAAATGGTGACTACATTGCTTGTGGCACAGGGACCCCACGTGGCGTCACATCCCCGGAGCCAGAGCAGGCTCGGGTCCCCAGGCTGCCCCGTCACGGGGCTGGGCGGGGGCGGTCGTGCCAGCAGCTGCGGCCCCCTTGCACTTGTGCTGCCTGGTCCCCTCGACGTGGGTCCAAACCTCCAGGTCGGGGGGCCCCCCGACAGCTAACACATACCTGGGACACCCAGAGGATGGTGGACCCTCTGGGCTGGAAGAGATCTGAGAAGGCACATGGTCTCCACGACTCCTGGTAGTGGGGCTCCCAGCTCGAGCCTCGAGCCTTAGAGTCGCCCCACCTGCAGATGACATCACCCTCAAAAGGCAGTTTAGTGTGGCTGGGAATTCATCTGGGGCAGGATGGGTTGGAGGGGAGAAGGAATGAGAGACAAGCCCTCCACTGTTTGGACAGTCACATTCCTCTCTCATTTCTAATCACGAAGAGGATTTTCCCTAAGGAAACTGTGTATTTCTGAGGGACCCAGAAGCTGTTGACCCCTTGGGACCAAATACAAACACTCTTGTAAGTGCCGCAGGCTCGTACAGGCTGCGTTACAGGTCAGCACGGTGGGGACCAGTTTTCCTTTACCCTCACCTCTCCCAGAGGCCACATCTGGTGACAGTGAGGCTGGACCCTCAACTCTCTGTCCCCCAAACACTTCCTGCTTCCAAGGGTCAGGAGGGGAGGAAATCCTGTTCTTTCCCCATCCCCCTAACGATGGCTTGCAGGGCAAAACTGATGGCCTCAGGTGTGGTCTCCCACAGGGTGGCCCCAATGTCACTTTTTTTTTAAATGACCATCCCTCAATTTAAAGCTCTTCGTAGGAGAGATCTCATGGGAATTGAGAAGGCAGTGGAGGTTGTCCTCAATAATTAAAACCAACATTCCTGGACGAACTACTACCCAGAAGATCAAATTTGGCTTTTTCTTTTTCTTGTTTTTATGTTTTACTTTTATTGAAGTATAGTTGATTTACAATGTTGTGTTAATTACCTCTGCACAGCAAAGTGACTCAGTTATACCTACATATACATTCCTCTGTTTATTCTTCTTCTTTACGGTTTTATCATAGGGTATTGAATATCGTTCTCTGTGCTATACAGTACCACTTTGCTGTTTATCCACTCTATACACAAAAGCTTACATCTGCTAACCCCAACCTCCATTCCATCCCTCCCCAACCCCTTCCTCCTTGGCAACCACCAGTCTGTTCTCTGTGTCCAAGATTCTGTTTCTGTTTATGGCTTTTTCTAAATGATCCTTCATACACGACATAAGGAACGAGAGTCCCAGGTCACCTAATTAAGCTGAACGGAGCACAGGACGCAGCGCTGGAGTGCGGGTCACCGCTTCTGAGTGGCCGCAGGGCAGGAGGCTTTGCAACCATCGGGTCACAGATTCGGGTAACTTGGCCTGACACCCGGCTGGTGTGCCGGGACCCCTTCCGTCAGGTCCACCCCAGCGGATGCGCCCCTGCTGGAAGGCGGTGGGTGAGGGTCGCTGGCTCTAAGTCCGTCAGGTGACCCCCTACTGCTCAGTGGGAGGGAAAGGGAGGCTGTGGAATAGTAGGAACCCCGCCAATGAGGGAGTCGGGGCTTTACGTCCCTTGAAGGTCTGGTTGTAAAGCAATGAGCCCCAAAGCAGCCTCTCTTCCGTTTTTTCACCGCGGGCCGGCAAACCTGGGAGAAGGACTGTGCTAAGATGCACCCACTACGTCCTTCGTGATTTCCCCCTACATCTGCTGAAACAGCTGCACAAGTCCACAACGTGTCCACGAGGGCAACTCTGGACCCTGACCTGGGAGGGACCCTGGGCCAGAGAGCCTGGGGAAGCACAGGTCTGGAATTAGCCCACACCTGGCCCTTCCCAGGGGAACGGGACGCCCGTGGGCACGATGCAGGCTGATTGCTCTGCCCCTCGGCTAACAAGCTCAAACGTGCTTCCTTGTAAAGGACCAGCGTCCTCACCTGGTCATACGTCATCGCTAATAAAATACCAGGCCGAGACTTTTCAACGCCAGAGGGCGCCAGAGACCGCTGAATCCAATCCAGGCTCAGGGGCTGCCTCACAAAACTTGTAAAAAAGAAGGTAGATTAGGTTTGAATTTCAGAAAAACCATGAATGATAGTTTCAGTATAAGTATATCCCTTGCAATATTTGTGACATACCTATACTAAAAAGATATTCACTGTCTGGACATCCTGTATTTTATCTGGCAACCCTATTCATGAGCGATTAAAAAAAAAAAGGAACTGCGGTTTGCATCTTTTTTTTTTTTTTTGCTTCTGTGTATGCATTTGTATTTACCAACCCACGCTCTCTTTTCTTCTCGGTAGTACTTTATGTAGAAGTCGTTGGAAGTTAGCAGAGTATTCAGTGGAACTGTGAGTGAATTTGAGGAGGAACAAACATATTTGGCTGTGGATGCAATAACTCTTGGGTTGGGGGGGCAAAGGGGAAGCAGGGACGAAGTGAGAGAGTAGCGTTGACACATATACACTACAAAATGTAAAACAGATAGCTGGTGGGAAGGTGCTGCATAACACAGGGAGATCAACTCGATGATGGGGGATGACTTAGAGGGCTGGAATGGGGAGGGAGGGGATATGGGGATGTATGTATAAACACAGCTGATTCACTTTAGTGACCCTCAAAAACTGGCACAAGAGTGTAAAGCAATTATATGCCAATAAAGAGCTTTAAAAAAAAAAACTCTTGGGAGCAGGTGTCCCTCATTTGGAGAGGGGTGCGATCTCGTGGCCGAGGATGGACACAGAGGTTCGTCCCACGTGCCATGCCGGGCTCTGCTGGCAGAAGGTGCTGGAGGAACGCACAAGGCCACTGCAGCCAGAAAGCGCCACCCCAGCTTCCCGCTTTTCCTCCCTTTCATTGAGCACAGGAGCCCGTGACTGGTGTCAGGGTGGCCCGGGTCTGCTCAGCCGCCCTGACCGACTGTTTCGTGTGTGTCCCAGCCCTCAGCACCGGTGTCTCCACCCCCAGCAGGATAGGAGGGGGGGTGAGGGCAGCCCCTGGGATGCGACGCTGTGGGTCACCACTCGTCAGATCCTCTCCACCTGTCGTCACCAGTCACGGGCGTTCTAAGACGTGCGTGTCCTCCAAGCACGTAGCCCAGACGATAAGTTATCCGCCCGGTTCTTTTCCAGAAACTCGGAGCCAGCTGCATCTAGCTGGAGGCGAGCTGGGGACGACTGGATGGGACCCCTGACCTCCCACTGGGCCTGCGCGGGTGTCCCCAGGTGGCGCTGGCAGCGCAGAGGCCGGGAGCGGGTCACACCTGCGCGGAGCCGCGTCCCTGCTCCTGTTTCCAACCGCTGTGCCCTCGCCCCCACACCCAGACCGTCCTGCTGCCTGATTCTTCGTCCCCTGAACCCCAGCTCCTTGCCTTCGGGGAGGCAGCTTTGAGGGTGTCCTCAGGTCTCCTCATCGGCTGCCTAGTGGATAGACCCTCTCTTTCCTGCAAACCTCTGGTGGTTGAAGCGTTTTGGCCTGCTGCGCTGTGGGCAAAAACCAAAACAAACAAATAAATAAAAAACAAACAAAAACCTGGTTATGTAACAATAGCAAAGCCGTGACACTTAGCAACCTCAATTCCCCACAGATTTCTGACCAGCACAGGTTTGTCTCTGAATCCCTGCAAAAGTGTATTTATTCTTCTACAGAGCTTCTATTTACCCCAGGACTCCGTTTTCCGGATCCCTGGAGGGGCAATGTGGGAAAAGGTTATTAATTCAAACAGGAATCTCCGGCTGGTGTTTCTGCAGACCAGCTCCCAACGCATTCCCAGGCCAAGCCTCCCCACCTGGGAACCGACCCTGCAGAACTGCCCAGCCCCCACCCCAGCCTCCGCGGTGGTGGCACTTGCAAGGCCCAGCTCTGACCACGCCCTGTGGCACGTGGCTTTGCCTCTGGGAGCTGCACATCCCTCCAAAGTCACGCCCATCTGAGTCTCAGCCTGTGTGAGTCCCTTTCCTCCACTGTCCAGCCTCCCTTGGCCTAGAGGTGGCAGGTAGAACATGTGTGCCTCTCAGTCCTCTGTTACCCTTTTCATGAGTTATCTACTCTTTATAGTAAACGTTGCTGCTTCAAATTACTGGTGTGGTTTGTGTCCTGACGTGGTCCTGACGGACACAACACAACATCAAAAGGTGGCCTAGAAATAGGAGTCATCTCCAAACTGTTGCTGTCACTGATCCAAAAGCCAAAACCAAGATGAAGACATCTTCCAGATGGAAGTGGGAGTGGCCTGAGGTTATGAGTGCTCTTTACCCCAAAGGACTCAGAAAGTTAAAATTCAAGGTAACAAGAACTCTAGTCTATGAACTAACATGACAAAAAAAAATTTTTTTTTCATTAAGAAAGAAGGCAGGTTTGACTCCCTAGGGGCATGTCTCCTCAAGTCCTCCTGTCGTGGGTTCTGTAAGAATCCGCTGTGTGTCCACTTCCAGAGTTTCAGAAGCCAGTGTGCGAGGTGGACAATCCCACTTTTTTTTTTTAAGACTTTTTATGTATTTTTATAGCTGCGTCGGGTCTTAGTCGCAGCACACGGGATCTTCGTTGAGGCACGCGGGGTCTTCTGTTGCAGCATGCAAGCTCTTTATTCTGGCCCATGGACTCCTCTCTAGCTGTGGCATGTGGGTTTTCTCTTTCTAATTGTGGGGCGCAGGCTCCAGAACACATGGGCTCTGTAGTTTGTGGCACGCAGCCTCTCTAGTTGAGGCACGCGAGCTCAGCAGTTGTGGTGTGAAGGCTTAGTTGCCCGTGCGACATGTGGGATCTTAGTTCTCCGGCCAGGGATCAAACCCATGTCCCCTGCACTGGAAGGTGGATTTTTACCACAGCGCCACCAGGGAAGCCCCCAGTCCCGCTTCTGGAACAGCAACATGAAGAGCTCCACAGACCCACCCCCAGCAAAAGTGGTGAAAGTTATTTTTTAATTTATATATTTATTATAATATTTAGACATTTATTTATATATTTAGAATTACATATTTATAACATACAAATATATTTATATGTTTATACTTTCATGTTTATAATACAAATTTATTTGTTTATAATTATGTTTACATAATACATAAATATGTTTATAGTTATATGTTTATAATACATAAATATATTTGTTTATTATTTATACACTTTTAATTTATACATACAAATTTTAAGAAGTAATATATTATTTACATATAAATATTTAAAGAGTGTATATATATTTAGTCTCTATTTAATGTCTCTGGAAATGAGTCTAAGGGCATACAAAAAATGAAATATTTATTCAAGAAAATCTACTAAAACTTAGCAAGAGAAGTGAGAGTCTGTAGCATTTCACCCATGACCTGCTTCCTTCCTCCCTGCTCCCAGCCCAACTTGCCGGCACCTCCACTCCATGGAGGTGCAGAAAGAACACAGGGCACGCACTCCACCCAGCTCCAGGTCAAGGCGGCACCTCTCTGAGAGAAGCATTTTTCATCCCCTCCTCCCACCCCCAGCTGCCTGTCGCAGAGGCTACATTCCAGGTGAGTGTAGAGGGTCTGCCTTGAAGGCAGCACAATGAAAACACTGCGATAGCCATCAGCCTAGCCCGGCTCATTGGTAAAGTGAGGATTCCATGCTGGGAGAAGCAAACCAAGACAATCAAAGGCAGCTTGATGAGTGTCAGCTCCTAAAACAGGGTTGTCATTCAGAGAGAAGACACCACTGTCCCTGCCCCAGCCCCAGGGCTGTGGCTCAGAGACTTTGTCCAGGGAGAGAGGTGGGATGAAATAAAGTGCTCTAAGCCCTTCCATAAACGAGCTGACTTCATTTGCAGCAGACAGTGAAGAAGTTCAAAACTATTGAGCTTGTGGTGAAAAACAATTGAAAGGAGACTGGTAGTGTCTTTAGATATAAGCTGAATCACAGGCCACTAATTTACCAGAAAGAATCAGGAAAAGGGACAACTAAAAAGGGATCAGAACACATCTCAAACACTGACCTCAAAAATGATCCCTGCAAATAAATGAGCCTAAATTTAATTGGATCAGTCAGTGAGGCACCCGGTGCCTCGGGCACTGTTGAGATGCTAGAGCCATCAGCTGCAATTAGTGAAGCTTATCGGACAGGCATGGTCAGGAAAGGAGGTTCTGGCCAGGGCAATCAGGCCAGAAAAAAGACGTAAAACACACCCAGATTGAAAGGGAAGGAGTAAAACGATCCCTGTTCACAGATGATGTGACCTTGTATATAGAAAATCCTAAGGAATGCACAAAAACATAACTAGAGCTAATGAACAAGTTCAGCAAGGTTACAGGAACCAACATCAGTATACGAAAAATCATTTGTGAGGTGACGGTCAAAGGGTACAAAGTTTCCGTTATTCAGGATGAATGCGTTCTGGAGATCTAATGTGTGGAATGGTGGCTATAGTTAATAATGCTACATTGTATACTTGAAATTCGCTAAGAGAACAGATTTTAAATGTTTTTATCACAAAAAAGTATAAGTATGTGAGGTGATGGGTAGGTGAATGGGCTTGATTGTGGTAATCATTTCACAATGTGATGTGTATCAAAACACCACATTGTGTATCCTAAATATATATTATTTATTTATTGCTTGCATTGGGTCTTCTTTGCTGCACACAGGCTTTGTGTAATTGTGGCGAGCGGGGGCTACTCTTCATTGTGGTGCCTGGGCTTCTCATTGCAGCGGCATCTCTTGTTGCGGAGCATGGGCTCCAGGTCCGTGGGCTTCAGCAGTTGCGGCACACAGGCTCAATAGTTGTTGCACACGGGCTTAGTTGCTCTGCGGCATGTGGGATCTTCCTGGAGCAGGGATCGAACCCATGTCCCCTGCATTCAACCACTGCACCACCTAGAAAGTCCCTATATATATAATTTTAACATGTCACTTACATCTCGATAAAGCTGGGGGGTGGGAACCAATTGTATTTCTGTACACGAGCAGTGAACAATCCAAAAATGAAGCTGAGAAAATAATCCCATTTACAATAACATCAAAAGGAGTAGAATACTTAGGAATCAATTTAACAAATGTAATGCAAAACATATTCTGCAAATGACTAAACATTGTGGAAAGAAATTAAAGATGATCTAAATAAATGGAGATATATCCTCTGTTCATGGATTGGAAGACTTAATACTGGTGAGATGACAATACTCTCCAAAGTGGTCTACAGATTCAATCCAATTCTTATAAGAATCCCGACTGGCTTCTTTGCAAAATTAGCAAGCTGATCCTAAAAATAATATGGAAACTCAAAGGACCAAAACAATCTTGGATAAAAATCAAAGTCAAAGCACTCAAAGTTCCCTATTTTAAAATTTATTACAAAGCAACCATAATCAAGACAATGTGGTATTGACAGAGGGATAGATGTACAGATCAATGAACAAAATTAAGAGTCCAGAAATAAACCTAAATTTCTATGGTCAATTGATTTTTCTTTTCTTTCTTTTTTTTTTCGGTCAATTGATTTTTTTTTATTTTATTTATTTATTATTTTTGGGGGTACACCAAGTTCAATCAACTGTTTTTATACACATATCCCCGTATTCCCTCCCTTCCTTGACTCCCCCCCACCTCGAGTCCCCCCCACCCTCCCCGCCCCAGTCCTCTAAGGCATCTTCCGTCCTCAAGTTGGTCTCCCTTTGTTATACAACAACTTCCCACTGACTATCTATTTTACAGTTGGTAGTATATATATGTCTGTGCTACTCTCTCACTTCGTCTCAGCTTCCCCTTCACCCCCTGCCCCCTCCCAAACCTCGAGTTCTCCAGTCCATTCTCTGTATCTGCTTCCTTGTTCTTGTCACTGAGTTCATCAGTACCACTTTTAGATTCCGTATATGTGAGTTAGCATACAATATTTGTCTTTCTCTTTCCGACTTACTTCACTCTGTATGACAGACTGTAGTTCTATCCACCTCATTACATATAGCTCCATCTCATCCCTTTTTATAGCTGAGTAATATTCCATTATATATATATGCCACATCTTCTTTATCCATTCATTTGTTGATGGGCATTCAGGTTGCTTCCATGTCCTGGCTATTGTAAATAGTGCTGCAATAAACAGTATGGTACAAGTTTCTTTTGGGATTATGGTTTTCTTTGGGTATATGCCCAGTAGTGGGATTACTGGATCATATGGTAGTTCTATGTGTAGTTTTTTAAGGAACCTCCAAGTTGTTTTCCATAGTGGCTGTACCAACTTACATTCCCACCAACAGTGCAAGAGAGTTCCCTTTTCTCCACACCCTCTCCAACATTTGTTGTTTCCAGATTTTGTGATGATGGCCATTCTGATTGGTGTGAGGTGATACCTCATTGTGGCTTTGACTTGCATTTCTCTGATGATGAGTGATGTTGAGTATCTTTTCATGTGTTTGCTGGCCACCTGTATGTCTTCTTTGGAGAAATGGTCAATTGATTTTTGATAAGGGTACCAAGACCATTAAGTGAGGAAAACATTCTTTTCAACAAATGGTAGTGGGAAAACTGTATATTCACTTCCAAAAGAATTAAATCAGACCCCTGCCTCACACTGTATGCAAAAATTATTTCAAAATAGATCAAAAATAGATCAAAGGGCTAGATCTAAGAGTTAAAATTGTAACACTTAAAAAAAATACAAGTAAATCTTTGTGGCCATGGATTAGCAATGATTCCTTAGATAGGACACCAAAAGCACAGACAACAAAAGAAAAAAAAACAAATAAATAGGACTTTGTCAAAATTAAAAACTTTTGTGCTTCAAAGACACCATCAAGAAAATGAAAAGACAACTCATAGAATGGGGAAAATATTTCCAAATCACATGTCCAACAAAGGACTTGTGTCCGGAACACTACCATTAGCTAGAAACGGTAATGATACGGACAAATATGAAGCCTTTTAAAATTATTTGTTTCTTTAAAGGATAATAAGTTGTTTAAAAGAGAAACAGTAACATTTATAAATCAAAATCTAAAATTGATAACAATATATGACCACAGTACTGCCAAGGCCAGGAGCGGAGAGACGGAAGTATACCATCGTATACGGTATGTGATGTGAAATAACATCACTTGAGGCTAAGCTGGGTGAAGTAGAAGATGCATACTGTGAACCCTAAAGCAACCACCAAAATAACACAACAAGGAGTTATAGCCAAGGAGCCAACGAAGGAGATGAAACGAAATCACACACATACCAGTTAATGCAATAAAAAAAGGACCAAAAAAATAGAAAACAAATAGCAGGTGGCATATTGAAACACCACCATACCAATATTCACATTAAATGTAAGTGGTCTAAACATGCTAATTAAAAGTCGAGGTTATCTGATTAAATAAAAAGCAAGACCCAGCTATATACTTGTTGCAAGAAATCTATATACTTTAAATAAAAAGGTAGAAACAGGTTAAAAACAAAATGATAGAAAAAGATATACCATGCTAACTAACACTAAACAAAAGAAAGCTGAAGTAGTTGTATTAACATAAAAATTGACTTCAGAGCAAAGAATATTGCCAAGTACAAAAGGGGTCATTTCATAACAACAAAGGAATCAATGCATCTAAAGGACATAGTGTTTATGCATCATGGGATGGTAGACCTATTTGCTGGGTGTGTAAAAAAATAAAGATAATAAAGTGAACAATATGAAAAGAAATTTTTAACAACTACATAGTGAATTTGATTTTGTAAAAAATGTTTGCTCTCAGTGGTTAAAACATATACAAAATTAGTTGCCTGGAATCAGAAATAAATGTCCAAAACAAATTGTAATGATTTTTAACAGAATTTGGGCTTGTAACTTTGGCCAGCTTTAAAACAGCCTGGATTCTTGCACGAAAAAGAAAAACAATATAGATGGAAAGATGACAAAAGGAAATTTGTTAGAAGATTGTGAGGAAAATGCTATACAAAAAGATATTTTACCAAAAGTGAAAGATTTTTAAATTAAGCCTCAAAACAGTTGCCTATAGAATACAAGCTCCTTCCAATGGTACGAAAAGTGAATGGATTTGAAATGTGAAAATTTGCAAGTACCTCTCTTTAGTTTTGGTCATGTGATATGAGACCCTGCCAACAGTTTGAATACCTTTTGTCTCAAAGGACATCCAATCCTATGAAGAAATGTTGCCAATTTGTGACCTAAAAGATTGAATTTATGGCATAGATCTTTTAAAAGCTTTGACATGTATCAAAAAAGAATTTCACCTAATACAGGGAAATAATAGTTTTTATCATGACAGGTACTGTTCTACCTATGTTCATGTTAAAACAGCAGAGTTCATGGGATTGTAAAATACAAAAGACTTGTCGCAACTAGAGAAAGCCCACCCACAGCAACAAAGACCCAATGCAGCCAAAATAAATAAAATAAAATAAAATAGAAATAAATAATTTAAAATAGTAACAGAGAGTAGAAGGGTGTTTATTAGGAGCAAAGGGGTGGAGGAAAAGGCGAGATATAGATCAAAGGACGTGAATATCAGTCATACCATGAGTAAGTCCTAGAGACCTAATGTACAGCATGACTATAGTTAATAACGTATGATGTGCTTGAAGTTCGCTAAGAGGGATCTCCAAGTGTTCTCACTACACACACACACAAAAGGCAGCTGGGGTGACTGATATTCAATTAGCTTGATTACAGTGATTACTTCACAAGGCACATCTATATCAAACATTACGTTGTACACCTTAAATATACAACTTGTATCTGTCACTCCATCCAACTGAAGAAAGATAACACCCGTGATTCCCATCACACGCCTTCTAGACAGGGCACAGCTAAACCAGGACACAGGATTCCGCTCAGGAGGCTGAGACCATCCACTTCTGCTCCTGCCCTGTGGTCCTAGACTCAGACTCACTGGTTTTGGGGGGAAATCAAGTGGGTTAGGCGCTTAGAAAGTTGCGTGGAGCTATGTCAGTGTTGGCTATGATTGCTGTCAGTCGTATTACTGACCGAGATGTAGAACGACACCGCGCAGCAGAGGCGCCCCACCCAGCTCGCCCACCACCCGCGGAAGATGCGGCTGCAGCCCGCCGAGGGCCCTCTGGACCAGTGGGTCCAATCGGGACCACGACCAGGGCCAGGCGGGCGAGGCGCGCTCCCCGGCGCAACAGTAACACCCGAATGTGATATTTTAGGAAATCCACATCAGGGCCCCAAACCCATAAGGAACAAAACATCGAGATGGTCCCTGGAGCCAGGTGTCTCCCACCCCAGGCCCCCCATGGCTCGGAAAGGCACGGATACTGGTCCTGCCTCGGCAGCCTCGAGCCAGCCCCACCCCGCGGCCCGATCTCGGCCCAGGGCACTGCAACTCCGGCCGCCAGAGGGGCCGCGCGGCGCCCCCGGGAACCGCGGTGAAGGGGCGGCCCTCGTGCAGCTGCGCCCGCGGGGGAAGGCGGGAACAGAGCGCGCGGGGCTTGCCGGGAGCTCCCAGGCGGCCCCGCGGCCCCCCTCCCAGCGTGCCCCGCGGCTGTGGAGGCCGTTGCCGCTCCCCGCCCGCCTGCCCGCCCGACGCGCAGTGATGGGCTTCTCTTGGTACGGCTTCGCCTGGACGGCTCATGTCTTTACCGCCAACAGTGCCCTGGACGTCCTGGTGATCGTGTTGTACTTCCTGTTGGTCCTGGGCGTCGCGCTGCGGGTAAGCGGGGCCCCCCGGGCCCAGGCGGGTGGGACCCTCCTCTGCCCGTCACCGGGCCCCTATCTCGCATCCCTGTCGTCCCTGCCCTTGCCCCTGCCCAGCCGCCAGCCGGGACCTCTGCCCCCTCTCTGTGCCGTCGCCTCCCCGCCGAGAGCAGGGCCGTGTGCAAGCCCACCTGCCCTCCCCAGCCCCGGACGCAGAGGTCAGGCGGCCCAGGTCGCGCGCAGGACAGAGTTGTTGCCCCGATAAGCCATCGTGCCGGGGGTGGCAAGAGTGCCAGCTCCCCATCCTTAGGCGCCGAAGTGCCTGGCCTGTAGTGAGTGCTTTAAGTGCACCCCATCCTCTCAGCCAGGCTGTGGGACCCGGAGGAGGAAACACAGGTCCAAAGGGGCTAGGTAACCGCCAGGGAACGGTGGAGTGCGGATTCGAACCCAGAGCCGCTGGATCCGCCGCGTGGACGTAACCACTCTGCCCGGCTGGCGAGACCTCGGAGCTCGCGTGTCATTTAGGGTCCGGGACGTTCCCTTTGAATCTGAATCGAGCGCTTGTATATCCTCCTCTAGTATAAGGTTCTCTTAATAGGGGGCAGACGGGGTCTCCTTTAGTGCCGTCTTCCTGCTGGCGCTGAACCTGTAAGCGCTGACAAAAGGGTCTGGTGCCCGTACTCCCCAGGGCCAGGCAGTGACAGATCCGAGGGCAGGTAGGAAGGCTTTGGCTGGTGTCCTGGCATCGCCCCCTGGACTAAGCTATTAAACCCTCAGAAGCCTCTCCCCGCCGGCTCCATAAGCAGGAGTGTCAGGGGACGGCGCCGCCATTCGCTAACTAGTGGGAGGGTTCATTGCGGGTCTCCCCCACCCAGCTGAAGCTTTCGTGTCCGTGCGACCTTTACTTCGGGGCGCTTCACCAGGTCCCGAGCAGGATCTTACTGTGCAGAATCTGGCCCTTCAAAGCAGGATCATCGGACAGTCTTTTGAGGGCTTACCATGCTGCGGGTGGGCAGATAGAATAATGGAAATGTGGTATCCATCCTCTTTTAAGAGAATTTTCTGTCTCTCCCAGCTCTAAAGAAGAAGTCTGAGGTATTCACCCACATCATTCAAACAATTTTTTCATATTGGCCTCAATTATGAGAAACATCCTTCTAGGTGGCTCAGGCCAGGCTCTGAGTAGTGGGCACTTTGGGATCCTTCCCCCAGCTGCTCTTACTGAATTAGGAATCCCCCACCCAGCTTTCTTCCAGGTCCAGTTGGGGTCTAGGTGTGGCCAGTGTCAGAGGGCCTGTAAAATCTGAATGCTTCCCAAGGAAGCCTGCTGTTCCTTCTGTTCTTCTAGGAGCCATAAAACATGCACTATTATCCAGAATGCTTTGATCTTTTTCCTTCTTTGTGTTGTTATTTTTCCTTTGGTCTTTTTAAAAAATCACATGTTCACTGTAAGAAGTGAAGAGACGCATACTGTCTAGAGGAATTACTGCTCTCCCTCAGCCGCTGCCATCCCTCTGAGGCTCCCAGGGGCCGTGTGTCCCTCCTTCCTTCTCAGTGCTTACACAGACACACAGGTGGAGGTTTTGTGTTTTGTGTTTACAAAAAATGTGATCGTATCATACACATTATTCTGCAGCTTGCTTTGTTCCCTTTACTGCATGATGTGGAGTCCTTCAGGTCTAGATAGAGATCTAGCTCATGTTTCTATTAGCTGCACAATAGTCACACAAACACGTGTGTGATGCAGCTCTTCCCTACACATCGACACTGAGATTGCTGCCAGGTGGTTGTTTGTAATGTGTTTGTTGGTGCTTTTGAGCTCTGTAGCGTGGATTCCCAAAATTGGGATTTCTGGGTTAGGAGGGTGTGTTTACTTGAAATTTCAGCAGATATCACTAAATGACAACCCCTAAAGCTTGTTGAGACTTACATTTCTCGCAAGCAGCATGCAAGCACATTCTTTCCCCAAGCCCTCACCAGCCTGGTTTGTTACTACTAATTTAATGGGGGAGGGTGGGGAGGCTGAGGAGTGAATAGTGGTATGATATTTCAGCTTCGATTCGCACTTTCTAGACTCAACCTCCTGTGAGATTGACCGTCTTCTCATGAGCTTGTGTTCCATTGATTTTACTTGTCTGTTGAAGAGCCAGTTTATGTGCCCATTTTTGAATTGGGTTGTTCAGCTTTGCTTTTATCAGCTTGTCTGTCTTGTGAGTTGCTAATATGTTTTTCCAAAACTATCGTTTTATAGACCAGTGGTTCTCAGCCTCAGCACTACTGACGTTTGGGACCAGATAATTCCTTGTTGTGGGGGGTCTGTCCTGTGTATTATAGGATGCTTAGAAGTATCCCCAAGCCCTACCCCTTCACAACCAAAAGTGTCTCCAGACATTGCTGAATGTCCCCTGGAGGGATGGGGCAAACATTACCTCTGGCTGAGAACCACTGGTCTAGACTCTGTTAATGTCTCTCTGCCATCTGAATTTTCTTCACTTAGAAGAAGTCAGCTATCTCTCTTTTCCTTTACATCTAGATTTCTTGGCTTGCTTAAGAAAGTTTTTCCTCACTCCAAGGTTGTATGAATATTATTCTAAATTTTTTCTCTAATATTTTATAGGTTTTAAAAAATGTTTAGGGAAGTCCTTGGTGGTCCAGTGGTTAGGACTCCACGCTTTCACTGCTGAGGGCCCGGGTTCAATCCTGGTTGGGGAACTAAGATCCTGCAAGCCAAGCAGTGTGGTGAAAAAAAAAATTTTTTTAATGTCTAGAACATCTGGAATTTCCTTTTTGCATATGATGTGTGAAGGAGCCTAGCTTTATTTTCTTCTGGTTCTTAAGCAAACCACCCTTTTCTCACTGAACGGAATTGCCCACATTTGCACAGATGGGACTCCTTTCTGAAATCATTCTTCAGCTTCTGACTGCTGAGCCCCCACAGGAAAATCTTGGTCTTATTGCTGGTACCTTGACTCCTGCAGGATGTTAAAGGGGAAAAAACTTACACTTCTGTTTGCTTGTTTGTTTGTTTGTTTCCTCTGTTATCAGTCTCAGCCCAGAGATCTTTGAGAAAGTGGTGGATGCATCTTCTGTCCAGCAGCCTGGCTGCCGTGGTTGGTGGATTATTCTGGAAAGAGAGCAGGGAGGAAGGAGGAGGCAGGGGCATGTGCGTAACCGCCTTCTTCCAAGGACCTCCTGTCTTCCAGTCTGGTTCTTTCTTTAATGGAAAGAGAGAGCGATTTTATTCATCTTAGAACATTTTGTAAATTCCTATTAAAAGTTCTAATGCACCTCTCTCTACATACAGCTGATATCTTCCTTAGGCAAGGTCAGCTCTGAGCATAATAGGCTCTAGATAAATATTTCATGAATGGATGAAATGAGACTAACTTAATGTGTCTGATTGAGACAGTTGTCCTTTGGTTTAAGGCTTTATGATGTGAGGGGACTCTGTTATAATGCAGCTACCCCAGATGATGGGAATAAGTTCACTCCTCCCACAGAAACACGTTTGTGTCAACCAGCAGTCATCCTTGGGCTGCGCTAGTCCTGGGTGATCCCGGAAATCCCCGGGACTATCTTTTGACCGTACTGGGGTCTGGGAATCAGAGCTGGGGACCTGAGGAGAGGGCCCTTGGGTGAATTGGGAGGACACCATCATCTCAGCAATGTGACTGCTCTCCTGGAAGAAGCTCGGCGGATGTTCAGCTTTGCCATTCCCAGTCAATCAGTGTATTCACTAAACCATTCATCTCCCAGATTCTGCTGGGAACCACGGCACTGGGTAGCTATCTGGGGGGAAAAGAAAGCAATATAACTTGAGTGTAGAGAAATGGACACGCCGGTGCAGTCTCGTAGCTGGGAGAGACCGTGGGCCTTCCTCTGGCTCAGCAGGTAGAGACTCCTGTTCCTAAAAAGAACGAAGGGGGTGTGGGATCTCTGCAAAGGACGTTTACCCATAAGTGAAAGTCGTCTGTATGTGAGACCTGTGTCTTTGAAGCAGTTTGGTTTCTTGGGTTTCACCCCCACCCCGCCCCTTGTTTTTAAGGCTATGCTGTCAAGCAGCCGTGGGACAGCGGCAGACTTCTTCCTGGCCGGCCGGAGCTTAGCATGGTGGCAGGTGAGTGTGCCTGGTGTGTGCCGTCCAGTCTGGGGCTGCATGCGGATTCGCTTAGGACTTTAATTTAGGTGTCTTTTACCCTCGAATAATTTGAAGTTGCTAAATCAGGAAAGCCATTTCATTAGTAGTTCCCTTCACTTCCCCCATTCAGCTCAGTGAGTTCAGTAACCATTGCTGGGTGGCTGGTAGTACAAGGCATCGCTCTAGGTTCTGGGACGCAGATTAGACGTAGTAAGTCCTGCCTTCTGGAAGCACACAGTGTAGAGTGGGAGTTGGGTGTGACTTCTTTGTTCATTATTAGAGTTATTGCTTAATGAACAAACTGTATTATGGTATTATTAAAGGAAATTGAAATAAAACAGTAGTTTTGCCACTCCAGCTTTCTTTCATACTTTTATTCAGTCAGCAAATATCCAATGGGCATGAGTAGCCTTTGTCCGGCTTCCTCGTGGCTTGTTCCTGGGGTCGGTGCTCAGGCCTCCTCTGAGCTGGCTTGGCAGCAGTGAAGCTGAAACTCAGTCCCCTTTCCCACCCCACGTTGTGGCCTGGCTCTCCCCCTTTCCTGCCGCTTTACCAGCCACTCAATCGAGGGCCCCCAGCTGCTGAACACTGGAACTCCCCAGGGCCAGACCCTGGCGTCTCCTTCCCAGTTATGCTAACATGCCTGGCTGTATATTTATATTTATAGATATAAGTATATTCTTATATATTTTTATTATATTTATATATATAAATATGTACATATAGTGCTATAAAATAATCCCTAATTTATTCTGTTCATCCTCTTCTTCCTAAGAGGCTGTTAGCTCCATGAGGGCAGGGATTTGTCTGTTTTACTCACTAATGTCTTCCTAGTTCCTGCAAGACTGTCTGACACGTGGTTGGCAATGGACATTTGTAACAGGGTCTCCCTAGGTCTGTGTACACCTAGGTAGGTAGATAGAGATGTTATATATCATATGGACGTTACACCATTTATATACCTTATTATCGGGCAGCTTAGACTGTACGTAGTTTTTCATTATTATGAGAAAGGGTAGCAAACATTACTAATAGTGAAAATAACTACTTGAGTGATTATTATGGGCCTCTTCTAAGATGATTTTTTGCTTTATATTTGTTGCTGCTAAGATGTTTGGTGCCTGAGTGTCCTCAATTATGTCTTACCAGTGCAGTTTATGCTTCCTGGTTTTAGGAAAAACCAAACCTCTGTCGTATTTAATGCTTTTAGTATTGAATGCTAACTTTATCTTATGTTACTATTGTCAATGCTGTGTTTTTTGTTTGTTTTTACCTAAAAGGCCTTGTTATTTTCAGCCTCTCAATAATTTGGTTTTAAGTGTATCTTGTGTCAAATACAGCACAGCATTTGGATTTGAATTTTGAATGGAGCAGCTATCTCTACTCAATTAAAATTGGCTTAGGAGGAATTTTGTTCATTTTCAATGCCTCTGGGGTTTTTTATTTTGAAAGTAACAGATGCTGGTTGTAAAAAAAAAAAACAAAAAAAAACAAAGTTACAATCCAAGTATAGAACTTAAAATTTTCTCCCCATTCCATTTTCATAAGCATGATTCCAGTCCCCAGAAGTGTTTTTAATATATATACTACCAGAATCACTACCATCTGTATAAATACATACAGGTTCACAAGTGTAACATGCACACACAAAATTTTAATGAGATTATATTAGAAATATTGTTTACCTTATTTTTACCACTTAATAGAGTTCCTTTATTCTTTCTGTATGCTGCATTGTATTTCATCATATTCATGTACGTTAGTATTTTAACCATTCTCTTATAATCAGTTAGATAGTCAATGTTTTTAAATTACTTCAATGGTGAAGTTACACTCCTGCTAATGTTTCTGCAGTTGCAAGTAAGTCTGTGGAGGGTGGCAACATAAGAAAGGTGGTAATGCTTTTTCCCTTCATCCCTTTTTACTTGACTTCTAATTTATGGTTAGGGTTTCTATAGAAAACATACAAATGGGAGTTCTGCCCTGGGTATAATCCCTTTCGAGGCAGTGTATTGATAAAATTCAGTTTGAGTTTACATTTGTGAAAATAGTTTTTGGAGTTAGACTAAGAATTCTGATCTGTAATTGTCTTTTGATTTTTAGATAGGTGCTTTTCTTTTTGCTGCGAACATTGGCACTGGGCACTTTATGGGCCTTGCTGGAAAAGGGGCGTCTTCAGGGATTGCTGTTGGGGCCTTCGAGTGGAATGTAAGTAGTGCCTTCTGTAGCAGCTGACCTGCACCTTTATTGTTGTCCACACGAATCTCGTAAGGAACCAAGTCTTTGATTTCTCAACAAGATTGTGCTAGTTTTCATTCTTCTCAGTGAAGTAATGAAGAGGTAGAGAACGTGTACATTCCAAGGACCGTAGGGATACAGTTAGGAGACTAGTCAGGTAGGGAAAAAATCATATTAACACTTAAAATATGTATATATATAAACATTTACATATATATGTACACATATATATGTGTGTGTGTGTACGTAGACACATATATATATATGTGTGCACATTTTCAGTATACAGTTGACCCTTGAACAACATGCATTTAAAATGTGCAGGTCCACATACATGCAGATTTTTTTCAATACATATAGTACTTGTGTTTTCATTTCGCAGATCTTTAAATTGACTAGATGTGGGGAAAAGTTTGTGTTCAGTTGGAGATCACAATATGTAGAATCAAAAGAACTAGGGTTTGGGTCCTGATTCTGTCCAGATTGTTTCAGCTTCCTGCCCTTGGGTGAGTCATTGATCAATTCCTTTGTTTTTGAGACAGATTTAGCATTATGCAGATTTTGGCTACATGGGGGTCAGTGCCCCTAACCCCCACATTGTTCAAGGGTCAACTGTATATTGAGAAAAGGCGCAACTGAGTTCTTTGAGATATTCAGCTGGTTACTAAAAAGCTCCTAATTGATTTCCTATGAATACCAGGTTTCAACTATAAAACTTATAAAATGGATTATTTGTTTAACCTGTGGAACATATTTGTTGTAGAACATAGAATTTGTTCACCTAAGTTAATATAAGTGAATTTATGTGTCTTGGGTTAATTAACCTATCTCTATATAAATCACCTGGCTTTTTTTTTTTTTTTTTTGATAAATCAGAAAGCTCACTACTTTCTGGGTCTCATCTTTCTTCTGGTAGACTGTAGAAATAAACAATACTTCTCACAGAGTCAATTCCACACCTAATAAGGAGCGTGGTCTTTACCACCATTTACCTCTCAGAATTTACTCACATCTCCTTTGTATATTCAGCGTACTTACCCCTTCTTTGTAAAGAAAGCCAGAGCCAAATGTATTACTGAATTTCAATAAATTTTGGTATAGTTTGGTATAGTTTCTCTACCATTTCTTTGAATGCTTTCTGATTTTTTTAACTGTCTTTTTTTTGTTTAATTATAAGCCACCTTCATTCCTATCTGGAAGTAGGCAAACAATAAATTTTAATAAATACCTTGAAAATTGGCTGAGTTAACCCTCTCAAATTAAGAATGCACCCCTTTATGGGTAAAGATCAAGTGCTTATAAGTTAAGTTTGTTGTACTGGAAGGTTTATGCCTGGGCTGTTATTTGCAAGGTCCCCAGTAGTGATACATTTGTTGGCTCAAAACAGCTAGTAACTGAGTTTACATCTCAGTTACTATCTTAAGAGCTTAGCCTAGGTGGGACCCTGATGTAATTGCTCTTCTTTTCTTGGTTTCAGGCTGCATTTATGCTCTGTGTTCTTGGTTGGGTATTTTCTCCTATTTACATTGAGGCTGGGGTGAGTATCCATTATCAGTTACTCTATTCTCTACAACGTGTTTTCTTACAAATACTGCATATGTACATAAAAACATCCTAGAGGACAAGATAAACTTCTCAGTGTTTTGATCCTTGTACTGACTCCCCTAAATCCTAAGAAATGCTTGAAATAACATCATTCTGACTTGGGTAAACAGAAGCCAGTAACTGCTGACTGTTTCATTCTGGACCTTACTCAAGAGTTCACCTCTTAAGGCTTTTATAGCAAACATTTTAAAACTTTGTTAAAAAATAAGGTCTAAATTAATTAAGAGAACAACTCTGTTAATGATTGGAAGACAACAGCCTAAAAATGTTAGCTCTCCCTAAATCCAAAAGAGGATATTTGAGGAACTTGACAAGCTGATTCTAAAATGTATGTAGGAGATAAGGGGACAAAAATGTAAGTGTCTGGCTGAGAGAGAACAAAGAAGAGACTGTCCAGGCCCAGCGTCCACAGGGATGCATGGAGTGACGTCACCAATATGGCAGAATAAGAGCTTTCTGTCAAAGAACTCCAGTTTAGGCAGTCATCCACAGGTGAGAGGGCATTTGTGGACTTACAGGAGCATGCTGTTGGAAAAATATACCCACGACTGGATGCATTGAAGAGAGCGAGAGGGACACGTTCACTTTACCCATGTCCCCCCTCCCCCAGGTGGCACAGCTTGGTGCCAAGAGAGACTGTCTCACCCTGGGATTTCTCCCATGGGGGAAAGTGAGAGCGTGTAAGTGCCCAGCTCCTCTAGCTGTGCAGGATGCTGCCAAAAAAACCTACTTCTTTCTCACTGCATCTAGAATATTCAGGTGTGCTATGTGACCAGGGGGCGGGAAGGGCTGGGAGAGCAGCCCCCAGGGCTCTCAGATGGCATCAGAGGAACACAAACCGTACTAACCCCCTTGCAGACTCTATCAGGAAGCCTGCCAGTGAGCCGCTGGGGCTCTTTCCCTGCACATCTCCCTAGCTGGCCCACAGACACCCCGACATTCTGTATGCCTCACCCACACACACCTCCCCACCGTGGCCAGCTCCCTTTGCTTACCCCCAGTGTGGCAGTGTCGATCCCTGGCATGAAGCTAGTGAGCACACGCAGGAAGCCAGCCTGACCCTGCGGGATTGGGAACACACACAGATGAGCACTCAGCACCACCCTTAGGGAGGGAAGCAAACCCGAGGCCGTCAGCCTGACTTTGTAGGATCAGGGAAGACAGGTGAAGCAGCTGTATCCAAGGGAAAGGTCTGAGAAAGCCTCAGAATCCCTAGCAGCACTGATGGAGGGTATTTCTCTCTAAAAACCACTCAGTGAAAACTGGAGGTGGTGACTGCTTCCTCAGATGCAGAGAAGCAACACAGGGCTTCAAGAAACCTGAGAAATCAAGGAAACTTGACAGCACCAAAGAAGACAATAATTTTCCAGTAACCAAAACCAAAGATTTGCCTGATAAAGAGTTCAAGGTAGTTGTCTGAAGGAAGCTCAGTGAGCTACAGGAAGACACAGAAAGACAATTCAACAAAATAAGGAAAGCAATACATGAAGGAAATGAGAGGTTAACAGAGAGATAGGAATCATAAAAATAGTCAAACAGAAATTCTGGACCTGAAGATTACATTGAATGAAATGAGAAATGCAATAGAGAACAACAGCAGGCTTGGCAAAGCAGAAGAAAGAGTCTGTGAAGTCAGTGATAGGTCATTTGAAGTTATCCAGTCAGAGGAGAACAAAGGAAGAAGAATGAAAAAGTGGAGAAAGCCTATGTGAACTGTAAGACACCATTAAAAGAAACAAGCTACATGTACTGGAGTCCCAGAAGGAGAAGAGAGGGAGAAGCGGGTAGAAAGCTTATATAAAGACTGGAAACTCCCCAAATCTTAGGAAAGATTTGGATATCCAAGAGCATGAAGCTCATTGGTACTGCCCCCCCCCCCCAATTTTAACCCCAAACTATCTTCTCCAAGATGCATTATAATAAACCTGTCTAAAATCAAAGACAGGAAATTTTAAAAGCAGGAAAAGAAAAAAAATTAAAAGAAAATCACATACAAGGGAACCCCCATAAGGCTGTCAGTGGATTTCTAAGCAGAAGGCTTGCAGGACGGGAGACAGTGGGATGATATATTCAAAGTAGCAAAAGAAAAAGACTACCAACTGAGAATACTTTATCTGGCAGAGGTGTTCTTCAGAAATGAAGGAGAAAAAAAGACTTTCTCAGACAAACCAAAGGTGGGGGAGTTCATCACCACTAGAGCTGCCTTATAAGAAAGGCTGGAAGGAGTCTTCAAGCTGAAAGGAAAGGATGCTAATTAGTAACATGAAAACACAGTAAGTAGGTAGTCAAAATCAAACTATCCATATATGGTAATATGGAGGTATGTTAACCACTTAACTCTAGTTTAAAGGTTAAAGGACAAAAGTATTTTTAAAAAAACCGTAGGTACAGTTATTTGTTAATAGGCACATAATATAAAAAGAGATAAATTGTGACATCAGAAACATAAAATGTCAGGTGGGAAGTAAAAGGGTAGAGTTTTCATATGCATTCGAAGTTATCACTTTGAAATAGACTGTTATATCTATAAGATGTCTTATAGAAGCTTCATGGTAACCACGAAGCAAAAAGCCATATTAGATACACAAAGGAGAAAGGAGGGAGCCAAAGCATACTACTGTGGAAAATCAGTAATTCACAAAGAGAGGAAGAAACTGCAAAACAAAAAACAACTACCAAGATGGCATTAGTAAGTCCTTACCTATCAATAGTTACTTTAAATGTAAATGAATTGAATTCTCTAATCAAAAGGCATAGAATGGATGAATGGATTAAAAATTAGCATGATGGGACTTCTCTGGTGGTCCAGTGGTTAAGACTTCATCTTTGTGGTTAAGACTTCATCTTCCCGTATAGGGGGTATGGGTTCGATCCCTGGTTGGGGAGTTAAGATTCCTTATGCCTTGCAGCCAAAAAACCAGAACCTGAAACAAAAGCAATATTGTAACAAATTCAATAAGGACTTTAAAAATGGTCCACATCAAAAAGATCTTTAAAAAAATTAGCATGGTGACTATTGTTAACAATACTATATTATACACTGAGAAGTTGCTGAGAAAGGAAATCCTAAGTGTTCTCGCTACAAAAAAGTGGCAATTATATGAGGTGATGGAGATGTTCACTTAAACCTTACTGTGGTAATCACTTTGCAACATATAGGTATATCTGATCACATCATACACCTTAAACTTGTATGGTGTTGTATGTCATAGCTCAGTAAATCTGGAAAAAGGTAAATAAAATGTATGTAGAAGAGCAAAAGCATAAGAATAGCAAAGGTATTCCTATCACAGAAAAATAAGAAGGACTTACCTTACCAAATAGCACGGCTTGCTATAAAGCTGTAGTAATTAAGACAGTTTGGTATTGACACAGGGGTAAACGCATTGACACAAGGAAGAGCGAAAAAGCCCAGAAACACTCGTGTATAAACACTTGATTTATGATATTGAGGGCATTGCAGATGACTGAAGAAAGGAGGATCAATTGGTTATCATATGAAAAAAATAAAATTAGGATCCCTATTCTACACAGAAATAATTTTGGACTGATTAAAAGCTTAAATAAGAAAGGCAAAAATTTGTCTAACTTTTTATAAGAAAGTAAAGAATATCTTTATGTCCTTCAGGTATAGAAGGATTTTTAAATAAGATACAAAAAGCCCCCAAAAAAGCGCCCAAATCTCTGGCTGACCACCAAAGTACACATGCACACCTGAGATCCCAGGGAGCCAAGCCAAAAAAAGGAGATCTATCGTGCAAAGACACGACTGCCTGGCGAGATTTGTGAGTTTGCTGTGCCAGTGACTGAGCATGTTCCCAGGCCTCGCAGGGCAGGCAGTGGAAGAAGTTATACTGGTTGGAGGTATCAAGGACAGAACTGAGGGCTGGCAAAGCAACCTGAAACTTAGGAGGGGAGCTCCAAAAACAAGGGAACCAAAGAGAGGGTTAGTCCCCAGATCTGAGTATAAATTCTGCCCAAATCCTTGACTGACTGCCAGGCAACTCACATGCAGGGAAGACCTCCAGAGGACGAGGCTGAGTCAGCAGCAGCTGGAAGCTGGGAAACCAAGCAGACATGAGCTTCTGCACTGCAGGGTAGGGGTCAGGACAGCATTTTCATGCTGTAGTCTGAGTCCAGGCAAGTTAATTCTCTACTTAAACAAGAAGCACTAATCCTCAGAAGAACAAAACAGATTCTAGAGTGCTACATCATATTATCTATGATGGCCCGTCTTCAACCAAGACTTATTAGATATGCAAAGAAATGGGAAAATAAACATGACCCACACTCAGGGAGAGAAAAAGCAATAAATAGAAGCTGACTATGAGCAGGCCCAGATGTTGATTTAACAAAGACTTGAAAGCTGCTATTGTAAATGTGTTCCAAAAAATAAAGGAAAATGTGATATTAATGAGTAAACAAACAGGTCATCTTAACAGAGAAACTGAAACTATAGAAAAGAACCAAGTCAAAATTCTTAAGTTGAAAAGCACAGTGGCTGAAATGAAAACTTCACAGGTGAGGTTCAACAGTGAAATTAAGATGGCATAAGAGAGAATCAGTGAACTTGAAGACAAAAATTACTCAGGACAAAGAACAGAGGAGAAAAAAATGAAGAAAAAGGAGCAAACCCTCACAGACCTGTGTACAGTATCAAGCAATGCACCACACGTGTGATTGGAGTCCCAGAAAGAGAAGAGAAAGAGGCAGGAAAACTTTTTGAAGAAATAATAACCAGAAATATCTCCTTAGGGGGAAAATGTTAATTTATAGATTCAAAAAGCTTAAATACCAAGTAGGAAAAACACAAAGAGAACTACACATAGGTTTACATCATAGTGCAACTGCTAAAAGCAAAGATAGGAAATTTTGAAAGTGGTAACAGAAAAGTCACACATTACATACAGGGGAACAATGACACAGTTAATAGATGACATCTCATTAGATATAGTGGAGGCCATAAAACATCAGAATGACATAGTCAAATGCTGAAACGAAGAAAAACCTGTCAACCGAGAATTCTATACCCAGCAAAAGTATTCTTTAAAAATGAAAATGAGGGACTTCTCTGGTGGCACAGTGGTTAAGAATCTGCCTGCCAAGTAGGAAGAAAGATGGTGGTGAAGTAGAAGGACCTGGAATGCATCCCTCTCCACAGATGCATCAGGAATACACCAAAAGATGCAATAATTCCCACAGAGAATCAGCTGAACACCAGCAAATGACCTCAGACACCAGAAAGGACTGCAGAGATACCAACATAACTGGGTAGGACAGAGGGAAAAAAAAAAGGAGAAAGAGGAGGAGAAGAAAGGAAAGGGATGGGTCCCACACCCTAGGGTGGGGGGATCTGAAACAGAGGGGAGATTGCCGAATTTGGGGAAATGTCCCTTATCTGATGGGGAAACCCCTTCTCCAACAGGGCATTTCCCTGGGTGAGAAAGGAGGCATTTAGGACTGTTCAAAGAGGGTAAAGCAGCTGAGCCATGGCAGATGGGAAGGAGTGAGAAACACACAGAGTGTCCGCACCACGGCTCAGCGTGTCCAGACTGAGACGTTGATTCACAGCTGAACAGGGGGTCTGGGAGCTGGAACATGGGAACTGGTGAACTGGTTCAGGGTGAGAAACATTGTTGGCAGTGGGGAGACAGGCTGAGAGGACAAGAGGGAAGAAATCCACAGCGGACAGTGCCTGCTGCGGAAAGCTGTGTGGCCATAGTGGCGGCTGAATACTGCTGACTCAAGCAGGGGGGAGGAGCCGTCAGTGTAGCCTCTCTCTCAGCGCCTGTGAGGGGCAAAGGAAGGACCCTTGTGGGCCAAGCTAATGCACTCAGGGGTAACAAAAACCCCCGAGCAGGGCTGGCCTAGAGTGCCTGCAGCTGAGAGCCAAAGCCTGCAGAGTGGCCCAGCTCTGGAGACATTCTGTTTACACCTGAGCCACCAGCGTCCCTCTGCAACAGGCACTGCCACGGCTGACTGAGCCACCGTGACTGAGGCAGGGCGCCACTGCTCACTCACTCCCAGGGGAAGGAGCCACTATTGTACCCTCTCTATCCCCACACACCAGTGCTTACAGACGAACAATAAAGGAAGCTCTGCTGGTCACAGAATAATACAAAAGGCCCAAGGTGGGTAGAAGGACACTTACAGCTGAGACCCCAAGGAAACAGAAATATTAGTATTAATTCTATTGATCTGGTCCATTCTGGGGTCAGTTCTAGTTTGTTTGTTTTTTTTAATTACAATCTTAGTCCTAAGGAATCTATGTATTTTATAACATTTTTAATTCTATTTTTATTCTATTTTTATTTTTAGCCTTTTTATATATTTCTATTTCTAGCTAAGTTTTTTGTAGTGCTGACTGTATTTCTCCTACCTTCTTTTCATCTCTATCTTTTATACTTTTCTGTTTTTCTTTTCATATATTCAGTTACACTATGCTCTTCTGTTGCCCTGTCTTCTATCCTTTTTGAGTTTATTTTATCTTAATATACTTATAGGCAATATTATTGGTCTGCTCTGTTTCCTTGCTTTATTCTCCAGATGACACACTGCTTTGGTATTTATTATTAGGTTTTGTTTTTATCTTAGTTCTAAGTATAATTGTCTGATTTCATTCTGAGAATCTTCAGTCTGTCTGCTGGTACTCTTGCTCTTTATTATATTTGATCCTAGCTTTCAAAATCTCCCTGGATTTGTGTTTGTGTGTGTGTGGTGTTTTTTTTTGTTTGTTTGTGTGTTTGTTTGTGTTTGTGTTTTGTTCTGTTTTGGTTTTGAATTTCTGTTGGTTTTCTCTTTGATTGTCAGATAGCATACTGGGGTTCTTCTGTCAGGTCTTTCTAGAGCCTTATGTTCTATTGGATTCAGTATTTGTGTGTCTTATACATGTATGTGTTTCCTTGACTTAGTATTTGTTTGACTCAACACTCACCCATTAGTCTGGGGCTTGGACAGTCTTCTTGAAACCCCTTTATTGCTGGGACAAGCAACCTCTGAAGTTTGAACTACTATGAGAAAACAAAGAAACACCATGCAGGCAAAGGAGCAGGAAAAAAACCCACAAGACCAAATAAATGAAGAGGAAATAGGAAAATTGCCTGAAAAAGAATTCAGAGTAATGATAGTAAAGATGATACAAAATCTCGATAACAAAATACAGAAAATACAAGAAACAGTTAATAAGGACTCAGAAGAACTAAAGAGCAAACAAACAGTAATGGACAACAAAATAACTGAAATTAAAAATACTCTAGATGGTATAAACAGAGTAACTGAGGCAGAAGAACAAATAAGTGAGTTGGCAGATAGAATGGGTGAAATAACTGCCACAGAGCAGGAAAGAGAAAAAAGAATAAAAAGAATGGAAGATAGTCTTAGAGTGCTTGGTGACAACATTAAGCACACTAATATTCGAATCATAGGCATCCCAGAAGAAGAAGAAAAAAAGAAAGGGTCTGAGAAAATATTTCAAGAGGTTATAGTGGAAAAGTTCCCCAACATGGGAAAGGAAATAATTAATCAAGTCCAAGAAGCACAGAGAGTCCCATACAGAATAAAGCCAAGGACAAATACACTGATGCACATGTTAATCAAACTAATGAAAATTAAACACAAAGAAAAAATATTAAAAGCAGCAAGAGAAAAGCAACAAATAACATATAAGGGAAAACCCATAAGGATAACAGCTGATCTTTCTGCAGAAACTCTGCAGGCCAGAAGGGAATGGCAGGATATACTGAAAGTCCTGAAGGGGAAAAACCTACAGCCAAGAATACTCTACCCAGCAAGAATCTCATTCAGATTCGACAGAGAAATCAAAACCTTTACAGATAAGCAAAAGTTAAAAGAATTCAGCACCACCAAACTAGCCTTACAACAATTGCTAAAGGAACTTTTCTAAGTAGGAAACACAAGAGAAGGAAAAGACCTACAAAAACAAACCCAAAACAATTAAGAAAATGGTAATCGGAACACACATGTCAATAATCACCTTAAATGTAAATGGATTAAATGCTCCAACCAAAAGACACAGACTGGTTGAATGGATACAAAAACAAGACCCTTCTATACGCTGCCTACAAGAAACCCACTTCAGACCAAGGGATACATATAGACTGAAAGTAAAGGGGTGGAAAAAGATATTTCATGCAAATGGAAGTCAAAAGAAAGCTGGAGTAGCAATACTCATATCAGACACATTAGACTTTAAAGTAAAGACTATTACAAGAGACAAGGAAGGACACCACATAATGATCAAGGGATCCATCCAGGAAGAACATATAACAATTGTAAATATCTATGCACGCAACATAGGACCACCTCAATACATAAGGCAAATGCTAACAGCCATAAAAGGGGAAATCGACAGTAACACAATAATAGTAGGAGACTTGAACACACCACTTACATCAATGGACAGATCATCCAAACATAAAATAAATAAGGACACTCAAGCTTTAAGTGACACATTAGACCATCTCGACTTAATTGATATTTATAGGACACTCCATCCAAGAACTACAGAATATACTTTCTTCTCAATTGCACATGGAACATTTTCCAGGATGGGTCACATCTTGGGTCACAGATCAAGCCTTGGTAAATTCAAGAAAATTGAAATCATATCAAGCATCTTCTCTGACCACAATGCCATGAGACTAGATATCAATTACAGGAAGAAAACTGTAAAATATACAAACTCATGGAGGCTAAACAATACGCTATTAAACAACCAAGAAATCACTAAAGAAATCAAAGAGGAAATCAAAAAAATCTAGAAACAAATGATAATGAAAACACAACAACCCAAACCTTATGGGATGCAGCAAAAGCAGTTCTAAGAGGAGAGTTTATAGCAATACAGTCCTACCTTAAGAAAGAAGAAAAATATCAAATAAACAACCTAACCTTACACCTAAAACAATTAAAGAAGAACAAAGAAACCCCAAAGTGAGCAGAAGGAAAGTAATCATAATGATCAGATCAGAAATAAATGAAAAAGAAATGAAGGAAACAATAGCAAAGATTAATGAAACTAAAAGCTGGTTCTTTGAGAAGATAAACAAAATTGATAAACCGTTAGCCAGACTCATCAGGAAAAAAAGGGAGAAGACGCAAGTCAACAGAATTAGAAATGAAAAAGGAGAAGTAACAGCTGACACCACAGAAATACAAAAGATCGTGAGAGACTACTACAAGCAACTATATGCCAAAAAATTGGATAACCTGGAAGAAATGGATAAATTCTTAGAAAAATATAATCTTCCAAGACTGAACCAGGAAGAAATAGAAAATATGAACAGACCAATCACAAGCACTGAATTTGAGACTGTGATTAAAAACCTCCCAACAAACAGAAGCCCAGGGCCAGATGGCTTCACAGGCGAATTCTATCAAACACTTAGAGAAGAGCTAACACCTATCCTTCTCAAACTCTTCCAAAATATAGCAGAAGGAGGAACACTCCCAAACTCATTCTGTGAGGCCACCATCACCCTGATACCAAAACCAGAAAAAGATGTCACAAAAAAAGAAAATTACAGACCAATATCACTGATGAATATAGATGCAAAAATCCTCAACAAAATACTAGCAAACAGAATCCAACAGCACATTAAAAAAATCATACACCATGATCAAGAGGGGTTTATCCCTGGGATGTAGGGATTCTTCAATATATGCAAATCAATCAACATGATACATCATATCAACAGATTGAAGGATAAAAACCATATGATCATCTCAGTGGATGCAGAAAAAGCTTTTGAGAAAATTCAACATCAATTTATGATAAAAACTCTCCAGAAAATGGGCATAGAAGGAAATTACCTCAACATAATAAAAGCCACATATGAGAAACCAAAAGCCAACATCGTTCTAAATGGTGAAAAACTGAAAGAATTCCCTCTAAGAACAGGAACAAGACAAGGGTGTCCACTCTCACCATTATTATTCAACATAGTTTTGGAAGTTTTAGCCACAGCAATCAGAGAAGAAAAAGAAATAAAAGGAATCCAAATTGGAAAAGAAGAAGTAAAATTGTCACTCTTTGCAGATGACATTATATTATACATGGAAAACCCGAAAGACTCTACCAGAAAACTGCTAGCACTAATTGATGAATTTAGTAAAGTAGCAGGATACAAAATTAATGCGCAGAAATCTCTTGCATTCCTATACACTAACAGCGAAAAAGCAGAAAGAGAAATTAAGGAAACTGTCCCATTTACCATTGCAACAAAAAGAATAAAATACGTAGGAATAAACCTGCCTAAGGAGGCAAAAGGCAGAAAACTATAAGACACTGGTGAAAGAAATCAAAGATGATACAAACAGATGGAGAGACATACCATGTTCTTGGACTGGAAGAATCAACATTGTGAAAATGACTGTCTTACCCAAAGCAATTTACAGATTCAGTGCAATCCCTTTCATATTACCAATGGCATTTTCCACAGAACTAGAACAAGAAATCTTATGATTTGTATGGAAACACAAAAGACCCCAAATAACCAAAGCAATCTCGAGAAGGAAAAATGGAGTTGGTGGAATTAGGCTTCCTGACTTCAAACAATACTACAAGACCACAGTGATCAAGACAGTATGGTACTGGCACAAAAATAGAAAGGAAGATCAGTGGAACAGAATAGAGAACCCAGAGGTAAACCCAAGCACATATGGGCACCTTATCTTTGATAAAGGAGGCAGGAATATACAATGGAAAAAAGACAGCCTCATCAGTAAGTGGTGCTGGGAAAATTGGGCAGCAACATGTAAAAGAATGAAATTAGAACACTTCCTAACACCATACACAAAAATAAACTCCAAATGGATTAAAGACCTAAATGTAAGGCCAGACACAATAAAACTCTTAGAGGAAAACATAGGCAGAGCACTCTATGACATACATCAAAGCAAGATCCTTTTTGACCCACCTCCTAGAATCATGGAAATAAAATCAAGAATAAACAAATGGGACCTAATGAAACTTAAAAGCTTTTGCACAGCGAAAGAAACCATAACAAGACAAGAAGACAACCCTCAGAATGGGAGAAAATACTTGCCAACGAAGTAACAGACAAAGGATTAATCTCCAAAATATACAAGCAGCTCATGCAGCTTAATACCAAAAAAGCAGATAACCCAATCCACAAATGGGCAGAAGACCTAAATAGACATTTCTCCAGAGAAGACATACAGATGGCCAACAAACACATGAAAAGATGCTCAACATCACTAATCATTAAAGAAATGCAAGTCAAAGCCACAATGAGGTATCACCTCACACCAGTCAGAATGGCCATCATCAAAACATCTAGAAACAATATATGCTGGAGAGGGTGTGGAGAAAAGGGAACCCTCCTGCACTGTTTGTGGGGATATAAGTTGATACAGCCACTGTGGAAAATAGTTTGAAGGTTCCTTAAAAAACTAAAAATGGAACTACCATATGATCCAGTAATCCCACTCCTGGGCATATATATACCCAGAGAAAACCATAATCCAAAAAGAAACATGTACCGTAATGTTCACTGCAGCACTATTTACAATAGCCAGGACATGGAAGCAACCTAAATGCCCATCAACAAATGAATGGATAAAGAAGATTTGGCATATATATACAATGGAATATTACTCAGCTATAAAAAGGAATGAGATGGAGCTATATGTCATGAGGTGGATAGACCTGGAGTCTGTCAAACAGAGTGAAGTAAGTCAGAAAGAGAAAGACAAATATTGTATGCTAACTCACATATACGGAGTCTAAAAATGGTACTGATGAAGTCAGTGACAAGACAAGAACAAGGACGCAGATGCAGAGAATGGACTGGAGAACTCGAGGTTTGGGGGGGGGGGCGGGGGGTGAAGGGGAAGCTGGGACGAAGTGAGAGAGTAGCACAGACATGTATATACTACCAACTGTAAAACAGATAGCCGGTGGGAAGTTGTTGTATAACAAAGGGAGTTCAACTCAAGGATGGAAGATGCCTTAGAGGAGTGGGACAGGGAGGGTGGGGGGGGACTCGAAGGAGGGTGGGGGGGGAGTCGAGGGAGGGTGGGGGGGGAGTCGAGGGAGGGAGGGAATACGGGGATATGTGTACAAGAACAGATGATTGAACTTGGTGTACCCCCCAAAAAATAAAAAAAAATTTTAAAAAAGGAATGAGATGGATCTATATGTAATGAGGTGGATAGACCTAGAGTCTGTCATACAGAGTTAAGTAAGCCAGAAAGAGAAAAATATTGTATGCTAACTCA
Source organism: Hippopotamus amphibius kiboko (assembly GCF_030028045.1). Lineage (NCBI taxonomy): Eukaryota > Metazoa > Chordata > Mammalia > Artiodactyla > Hippopotamidae > Hippopotamus > Hippopotamus amphibius. Next base: position 2,446,880 of record NC_080193.1, on the reverse strand, counting down.
TATATATGGAATCTAAAAAAAATGGTACTGATGAACCCAGTGACAGGGCAAGAATAAGGATGCAGATGCAGAGAATGGACTGGTGGACATGAGGTTGGTGGGGTGGGGGACGAAGGGGAAGCTGGGATGAAGTGAGAGGGTAGCATAAACATATATATACTACCAACTGTAAAATAGATAGCTAGTGGGAAGTTGCTGTATAACAAAGGGAGGTCAACTTGATGATGGGTGATGCCTTAGAGGGCCGGGATGGGGAGGGTGTGGGGGAGTTGCGGGAGGGAAGGGATATGGGGATATGTATATGAATACAGCTGATTCACTTTGGTATACCTCATAAGCTGGTACAAGAGTATAAAGCAATTATATTCCAATAAAGAGCTTTAAAAGAAAAAAAAAAAGAATGTGTCTGCCAATGCAGGGAACTCGGGTTCAAGTCCCTGCCCCAGGAAGATAGCACGTGCCGCAGAGCAACTAAGCCCATGCAAAAAAATAAAATAAAAGAGAAGATGAAATATATACAAATTAAAAAAAAATGAAGGTTATTTGGTAGCTAAAAATTTCTTAGGACACAAAAAGCACAGACGGTAAAGGAAGAAATTGATACATTGGGCTTCAAAGTAAAATTTTAAACTTTAACTCTTTGCAATATATTTTTAAGAAAATGAAAAGTCAAGCTAGAGACTGAGAAGGAATATTTGTAGAACATATTGACAATAAAAGACATATCCTAAATATACATATTTTTAAAACTCTTAAAGCTTAATAACGAGAAGACATTTCACCAGAGAAAACACACAAGCAGCAAATAATCACATGAAAAGGTACCCACTACCGCTGACCGTGAGGAAAATGCTGCTTAAAATAAAATGCCACGCACACCCGCTAGAGTGGCTCAGGCTGAAAGGACCGATGCTACCAAGAGCTGCACAGGTTGTGGAGCACCTGGGACCTCTACCTTTCTGGAGCGAACATTGGAAAACAGGCCGGCAGTTTCTTACCCAGCTGCACCTTTGCGTCCAGCCGCTCTGTTCCTGGCTGTGGCACCTCACCCCACCCCAGAGAACTGAAGACTCACGTCCACACACAGACTGGTACAGGAGGTTTTATCCATAGCAGCTGAACCTAGAGATAATGTGAATTGGGTGGGGGGTGGACACACAGCACGCGACATGGTACTCGGTGGCACCGAGGAACCGTCAAGTGACAGTGCGGGTGAGCTGCAGGACACAGTGCCAGGTGAAAGCCGCAGGACCTAGAAGTGCATACACCCTTTTGGAGGGGGGCGGGTGCATTTATCTTTTTTTTTTTTTTTTTAATTGTCTGTGTTGGGTCTTCATTGCTGCACACGGGCTTTCTCTGGTTGCAGCAAGCAGGGGCTACTCTTCATTGTGGTGCCTGGGCTCCTCATTGTGGTGACTTCTCTTGTCGTGGAGCACGGACTCTAGGCTCATGGGCTTCAGTAGTTGCACGCATACTCAGTAGTTGTGGCTCACGGGCTTAGTTGCTCTGTGGCATGTGGTATCTTCCTGGGGCAGGGACTGAACCCGTGTCCCCTGCACTGGCAGGCGGATTCCTAACCACTGCGCCTCCAGGGAAGCCCAGTGCATTTATTCTTTATTGATTATGGATACGTTCCTTACTAGCGTACGCATTAAAAGAAAACCGAACCAGTAAAATAAACCAGACAGAGAAACAAATACTGCATGATATCATTTACACGTGGAATCTTACAAAAAAGTTGAACTCATAGAAACACAGAAGAGAATGGTGGTTGCCAGGGTTGGGATGTGGAGAAATAGGAAGGTCTGCTGGACCCAAAGGGAAATTCATGAGTGGTTTGTGAGCAGGGATCTGGTGGTTCTGTTGGTGGTTCACACTGCATTCCCCAGAGCCGTGTGACTCCATAGGTTTGAGCTCCAGGGAAACCTAGCCTGGCAACAGGTGGTGTTCAAGACCCGGGTGGGGTGAAGTTCTGGGCCGCACGCCCCCAGGGGCTTTGAGGAATGTTGGAAATACCTTATGTCTTGAGTGTGGCGGTGACCACACAACTGTGTACCTTCTCCCAAACTCATCAAACTTTACACTTAAAATGGGATAATTTTACTGTGTGTAACCATGCCTCATAAAACTGTTAAAAATTTGAAATACTTGTGGAGAGGGCATTGGCGTTGTGGAGGCTTTGTTTGCCATGCAGCCTAACACTTGCAGCTGTGAAGCCGTAATCCCAGGGAATTCACCTCAGATTGTGGCGTGTTTTGAGATAAGGCCCTTAAAGGAGTAATTACGTTACAACAAGGTCGTTGGGGTGGGTCCTAATCCAGCGTGACTTTATGAAAAGATGACACTGGATCCAGGCGCAGCAGAGGGAAGGGTGAGCAGACGCGGCAGGAGCCTCGGCAGCCGGGGAGCAGCCTGGCGCGCATCCCTCCTCACGGCTCGGAGCCCAGGACCGCGCGCTTCTGTCGCGTGAGCCTCGCTGTCGTGCTCTGTGGCGGCATCCCTGGCAAGCTCGTGCGCGTGGCGAGTGTGGAACAGCTTAGAGTCTGACAGAAAGTCAGCCATGTGCGGCAGCTTATGACTAAGCCCCAAACGAAGTGGAAACGAATAAAAGCTGTAGGTGTTTAGGAGGGGGCGTGGGGTCCCTGCCAAGCCCCCAGCTAAGGCTTCAGGAAGTGGGTGGGATTGGCACTGTGTGTGGGGGGGGGGGGCAGGAGCACAGGAGGAAATCCCGGGCGGGCGGCAGGACGGCATCCAGGTACCGGTGGTTACTCACCTGCCATGAGCCGGGCCCTGTGCTAGACGCCTGGCATCTGATGAGGGAAGAGGGCGCTCCCTGCGGCCGGCACACAGCGTGAGGTGGTGGCGCTGGAAGTGGGCAGGGCAGTCTGGGGCGCCGGCACTCACACAAGCGGTGTTGGCACGGAGGACCGGTGTGAGGAAAGTTGGGCTGTGCCTCCCTTGAGCCCTTGGTGTATTTGTAGTATGTGATGAAACGTTTGATTTTGCTTAGTGATTATTTCATGGAAGTGATTTGTCATCATGAGACATGTTCGGTTAGCTGAATTTGCTTCTGCTTTCGAAAGATTGGACAGGAATCTGAATTCCAAGCTTCCTGAAGATAGCAGCATTGCCTCTTCTTTCTTATTTCTCCCATCTTAACAGGTGTCCGTGTAATGCAAAGCGAGAGTCAGTGACCCTGCACCTGGTCCTCCTTGGGCAGCTCCCACCGTCAGACATGTCCCCGTGACAGCCAGCACTTGGTGAGCGCTCTGCCTGATGGTGGCTTCTCCTGTTGCTCCTACAGGTAGTGACACTGCCCAGATATTTGAGGAAGAGGTTTGGTGGCTACCGGATCCAGTTCCTCCTTGCTCTTCTGTACTTATTCCTATATATCTTCAGTAAGATCTCGGTGAGTTCTGTAAAATTCAGCCCAAGGAAGAGAAACACAAAAAAACCAATGGGCAGGACTATGCTAGATTTTCCTAGCAGCTCATTCCAGGGCCATGTAAGTTAGTTGTTGGCCTCTGCTGTCTCAGCTAAAGTAGAGACAAAATAGAATAAAAGGCGGAGGCGTTGTCTTTGCCTCCCAAGCCGGGGTCACAGGCCCCTCGCTGTATCCCAGAGACGCTTGGGCTTATTCCTGTCATGGCGTCAGGTGATGCCACTCCGCTGCCCAGAGCACTCCAGGCACCTCCCGCACTCACGAGAGCCCTGGGCCCTACGTTATGACCTGCGAGGCCTCCCGGCCCAGCCTGCCTTCTGGCCTCGTCTCCTTGTCTCCTCCCCTGCACTCGCCATAGTGTTTCTCTAATCCAGCAAGCTTATTCCCACGGAAGCCCTTGACACCTGCTCTGTACTGTGTCTGGAATGTTCTTCCCCCAGATTTTTCAAATATCACCTCCTGGGAGAGGGCTTCCTCGGACATGCCCAGTCATCTCTACTCCGGCACTGTTTCTGTTTCCTTTGTAATACACGCACCGTGTGAGAGAATTTACTGTTTCCTGGCTTATCTGTCTTCTCCACCCTGGTGCAAGCTTCTTGAGCCCCGGAGCCTTGCCTGGCTTGCTCCCTGCATTCCTGCTGTGCTGAGGACATGGCTAGCACGTAAGGTGCTTGAGAAGCATTTTTTGTTTTGGGTGGTTTTTTTGAATGACTGAATGAGTGTCACTTATCACAGTGCATGGAAATGGCCTGTTTGGTGGTCTGTCTCCTTGAGTAAACATAAGCTCCTTGCAGCCGGTGACTGAGTGTGAGTAACCCTGGAGTCTCCTGAACCCTGCCGAGTATCTGCCGCGTGGTTGGTGCTCAGCCAGCAACGACCTCAGGGTGGTTGTCAGCGGAGCCCAGGATTGACAGATCCAGCCCGCAGGCCAGTCGGCCAGGTGGTCCGCTTTGTACAGTCCTTGAGCCAAGAATGGCTTTTACAGGTTTCAAGGGTCATAAAGCAACAGGCACGGTCTGTGTGTCACAAGGCCTGCAGCACTTACCATCTTCCCTTTACAGAGAAAGCTTGCCAGCCCCTGATAAGCTGCCCCCTTGCCCTCTGCCCCGGGGGGAACTGCGGGGACAGCTAGCTCCCCGAGCACACCACCCACTCTGAGGCTCCAGGAGGAAGAGGCTGCATTGCATTAGCTGGATTAATCCAAGCTTTACAGGTGCTGACCTTGGCCGAACCTGTGGGGCACCACCATATTGCCCGACAGAACCTGGGAAGACCTCAGCCAGCGTCCACAAGGCGTGGAGTGGACATGCTGACTGCAGATGGCCTCTGAGTCAGCGTCTTCATGGGACGGCTGTTGATGGAGCCAGAAGTGACGGTGGAGCCAGAAGTGATGGTGCAGCTGCTGCCTTTGTGCCCATTTCAGGTGGAGATCTGCGCTGGCACCATGTTCATGAAGCTGGTTTTGGGGCTGGACGTTTACCTGGCCACCGTCATCTTGCTGTCAGTCACCGGCATTTATGCCATCACAGGTGAGGCTACTCTAACCCCACAGAAGCTCTGCTTCTCAGTGGAGTCCTAAGGATATTGAGACAGGGGTCTTCGGTGTTTGCATTTTCCCTGAGCCTGTAAGTCACGTTGCTGAGGCCTGAAAGGGCTGAATACTGATAACAATTGAGGCAGGGGTGCCCGAGGGGTGCCCTGCTCCTGGAAATCTTGCCAGACTAGCAGGGGCTGTCCCAGGGGATTGACGGGGCCGGCCGTGATCACGTTTGGGGTGGGGCAGGCCGATGCTGCAGGCTGCCTGCCGGGTGAGGGAGCAGCAGCGCCAGAGGGAATGAGGGGAAGAGCAGCTTCAGGGCATCCTGGGCACCAGGTAACCTGGCCAGGCCATCCCATGGGATCCCTTAGGCAGACACTTCGACCTTGGTATGTGGATCCCATCTTGGGCTCACACTGCACAGCACGCACGTGGCATCGTAACCTGGGTAGCGGCAGCTCCCTGTCAGCCCCGCAACCACGAGGTGAGCAGCTGTTCTCTACCCAGACAGTCACTCTGCTTTTCTCTTTCAGTGTGCTATTCAAGAAGTTACATGAGATAGTCAACATTTTATTATAAAAGAGGCTTTGTGTTCATGATTTTGCCCAACTGTAGGCTAATGCAAGTACTCTGAGCACATTTAAAGCAGGCTAGACTGAGCTGTGACGTTCCGTAGGTGAGGTGTCGTAAATGCATTTTCGACTTAATATTTTCAACTTACGATGGGCTTATCAGGATGTAACCCCATCATTAGTCGAGGAAGATCTGTATACTTTTTTGCTTAGGAAAACGACCAGATTTTCATTCATCCAAAAAACGGGAAGTAAAAGGACATTGGGGTATAGAAGGGCAAGGTAAGAATCCAACAACAGATCATGAAGAGATCTGTTCAGGAGAGAAAACAGGGTGGACCGAGACTAAGCACAAGCAGTTGTGAGGCCCACTGAATTCAGGACGGAGAGTGGGTGTGGAGATGGGCGGGCTCGAGTGTGTGGGGCAGGCACACAGAGTAACTTCCCGCAGAGTCAGGCGTGGCTTTCCTTTCTCTTTCTCGCCTATTCAGGTGGCTTTGTGGCTGTGGTTTATACTAATATCTTACATGCCGGCGTTGTGGTTCTGGGCTCAGTCTTGTTAATGGGCTGTGGTAAGTAAATCTGGAGAGCAGTGGGCACCATGGGTGGACTCCTTGAATCTGACAGCTGCCTGGGGCCATTTCAGCACCTTCCTCTTGCAGATGAGGAGACCGAGGCCCTCAGAATCCATGAGCTTTGTCTAAGGTTGTGCCTGCATCAGGAGAAGGAGGCGAGGAGTGGGAGGGGTGACAACAAGTTCAAGGGCGTGAACAGCAGTCAGGAGTGGCCCACCACACGCGTCCCCACCCTGTGCCTCTGTCCACGCTCCTCCTCTCCGCTCAGAAGCCCTTCTCCCTTTTGTCCACTCAGTTAAACCCATCTGTCAGGGTCCACAGAAGATCCGCCCCTGAATGTGTGATTCCGTGATTGCTCTGTCTCTGTTCTCTGGACTTGCATCCCTGCCACACAACGTGACGTTTATCTTGATTGCACACACCTTGATTGTTCACCGTGTCACGTAAATAAGTCATTCCCCTCAGGGCCAAAACTTCTTAAGAACCAGAGCCATTGTCTCCTTCATACCACGTGCAGTTTGATGCCATGGTAGGTGCTTAGTGAATGAGACGAATGAAAATAATAGCTGGTATGAATTGAGAATCACTGTCCTGCAGGCATCTATCTGTGTTGCCTCATTAAATCATCTCAGTCCCCATGAGGCGTAACTGCTTTCATTATCCTCCTTTCACTGATGAGGAAGCTGAGGTACTCAGTTCAGTAGCTTGCTCACGAAACACACACGAGTAGAACTTAGCGCTGGGCCCCTCTACCACCAAAGCCCCCGAGGTTTTAGTGGCATATCACAGGACCTGCAATGACAAGTACACTCGCCTTCAAGTGGAGATTTCCTCCCACTAGCCAGGAGTAGCCTTGGTGAGGTTGGTAGTACCCACTGTTCCACAGGTCAGAGATGGGTCTTACAGAAACTTAGGAGGAAGAGCTCTGGGCTCAGGTATTGAACCATTATTGAAATGATATGCAAGTTCAGTTGAAGGATTATGGTTCCATAGAGCATGTTGTTGAGCCCACGAAAGGAGAACAGATAGACACACAGAACCACAAGCCTCAGTCTTACCATTCAGTAAGCATCAGTGCTCCGTGACGTATACTCAGCACTGTGTTCCTGGGACACAAGATACACGTCAGGCGTGGTCCAAGCGATCTTTTAATGAGCTGGGAAGCAATGACTGATTTGGGTGACACAACTATAAACTATAAAACATTCTAAGCCGTTGTGTTTGCTCTTGTGCTAATGTTAAATATCAAGTTTATTAACACCTGCCAGGACCATTCCAATACTTGAGAATGATATACAATTAAACTTTAGGGGCAGGTGGGATATTCTATTTAATATTAGCAATTATAGCTCTAAATAAGTATATATCATTTAGTGTTATAGACTTAGTGTTTACATCCCCTCCAAAATTCATAGGTTGAAATCCTAACCTCCAGTGTGATGGTATTGGGAGATGGGGCCTTTGGGAGATGGTTAGGTCATGAGGGAGGAACCTTCATGAATGGCATCAGTGCCCTTATAAAAGAGACCCCAGAGAGCTCCCTCACCCCTTCTGCCACATGCGGACACAGTGAGAAGATGGAGAACACCTAGTTGGCCAGCACCTTGATCTTGAACTTCCCAGGCTCCAGAACAGGGAAGTAAGCCATTCACTATATGGTATTTCATTATAGCAGCCCGAACAGACTAAGACGTTTTCTGAGAAACTTAATAGGATTTTTTTTAATCAGGGTGAATTTATTCATGCTAGTTCCTTTGATAAGTAAACTATTTGGGAGAGGCATAGTTTTCCTTTAAAAATATACAAGAACTTGTAAATCCAAGTGAATATAGAAGAACTTGTACATCCAAGTGCATGGGTTCCCTAGTCACCATGAAAACCCATGCATATACAATTTTCTTTTATTTCTAATTTTTAGGTAATATATACATAAGGTAAACAAAACAAAAGAGAAATATTTACCACCTTCAGTTTCTCATTTTGACTCCCCAGAGCCCACCAGTATCATACGTTTAGTGTACACCCTTCCAGAGATGGTCTTCCTCTGGTTAGATTCCAGACTGCGGCAGTGAAGCGAATTCCGCAGTAAAGCAAGTCACATGAGTTGTTTGCTTTCCCAGTGCACATAAAAGCTATGTTCACAGTATGCCGACGTCTGTTGAGTGTACAATAGCATTATATCTAAAAACAAGGCACAAACTTTAATTTTAAAATATTGCTATTGGAAAAATGGCACTGATAGACTCTCTCGTAGCAGGGTTGCCACAGACCTTCAATTTTTAAAAAACACCACACAGTATCTGCCAAGCGCAATAAAGCAAAACACAGTAAAATGAGGTGTGCCCATACAAGTATTTTTTTAATCTGTGAGATACATATCTTAATAGAATCAGAATATTTTGCAGCCTGTTTTTCCACCACTGGAACTGTTTCTTAGGCAAATTTCTATATCAGCAAATAGAGATCTGCTGCAACTCTTTTGTTTTTGTATGTGTACTAAGCTTTGTATTGAAAAGTGCACAAATCAAAGTGGACACACTCTGGTAACCAGCACCCAGGTTAAGAAGTTGTCTTTTTGTTTCCTTCTTTTCCAAACTTTGTACTTTCTTTCCCTTGCCTTGTTACAGTGGCCAGGACCTTTAGTACCGTATTGAAGACAAGAAGAGGCAGCAGCCCTCCTTGTCACTCCTGATTTAGAGAGAAAACTTTTAATATCTCACCATTAAATGAAATGTTTGCTGTCAATTTCTTGTAGATATTTTTTGTCATACTAACAAAGTTCCCTTCTGTTCCTAGTTTGCTAAGATTGTTTATCATGAGCAGGTTTTGAATTGTATCAAATGTTTTTTCCACGTCTACTGAGGTGATTATGTTATTTTTCTTTTTCTGTGAACACAGTGAATTAATTGACTTGGTTTGAATGTTAACCTTGCATTCCTGCATTTGTCAAGAGATACCTCACATTCCTCTCCAAAGTGGCAATTTTAACTTATATTCTCAGACATGTATGAAAATGTGTTTCCTAACCCTCCCAGCCAACACTTGATATTTTAAGTCTTTAAGAAATATCTCCAATAGGTGAAGGGAAGAAAAAGTATCTCATTTGTGTTTTAATTCGAAGTTCCCAGACACTGGTGAGGTTGAGCATCTTTTCATACACTTAGCAGACATTTGTATTTCCTCCTTTGTGGATTACTTACTCTCTGCCATGTTTCTTTCCAGTGGTTTCACTCGGCTATTGATGTGTGAGTCCTTCGTACAAGATGCAAATCTCTTCTTTCAGTCTAACAAATTTTTATCTTGATTTCAGCCATATAAATGAAAAATTTTGAGGCCAAATTTATCAACCTTCCTTTTCCTTTTGGTGTCTTGTTTAAGAATGTACCACTCCCTAACCCAACTTTATAAAGATACTCTCCTGTTTTCTTCTAATAATTTTGTGGCTTTGTAGTTCACCTTTTTAAAATCCACAAGGAATTCACTTTTAGAAGCGCCATGAGGCGTCTTATTCATTTTATAGTCACTCAGTATCTTTTCACTGACTAGTCTTGACTCCAAGATTCTGAACCCATATCAAAAATCAAGTCTGTATCAAAGGAACATGGTTTGATATGCCAAAATAAAAGATTCTATTAGTTAAGTAGGTGTGTTTTAGTACCTTTTTTCAATTTTTGCATTTTTTTTTAATTTTTAGTGGTGTATAGTTGCTTTACAATATTGTGTTAGTTTATATTGTACAACAAAGTGTATCAGTTATACGTATACATATATCCCCTCCTTTTTGGATTTCCTTCCCATTTAGGTCACCACAGAGCATTGGGTACAGTTCCCTGTGCTATACAGTAGGTTCTCATTAGTTATCTATTTTATACACAATATCAATAGTGTATATATGTCAATCCCAATCTACCGATTCATCCCACCCTCCCCTTTCCCCCTTGGTATCCATACCTTTTTTCTCTGCATCTGTGTCTCTATTTCTGCTTTGTAAGTAAGATCGTCTATACCAATTTAAAATTTTTTTTTCGTATTTTTCTTTAATGTTAAGGTTTTACACCACTTAGGATATTAAGGGAGAAATGCTATAGGCTCTGAAGAAAATTCAAAATATGAAGTTTCATAGATGTTTTGCTGGCATTGTAGGAAAATGAATATTAATTTCTGATTTAGTTGAGATTCTTCGAATAACTTGTGATAGAACTTTGGTTCCAAGCTAGTGTAAGCAAATAAGTACTCCTTGGTTCCCCTACTTGAAAAGTCCAGGGCCGTCTTACTTTTGAGCGTGGCTCGATCCAGCCTTCCACATGAGCCAAGCAGACAAAAGAGCTTTAAACTGCCATCCTCGCTTAGAACCCCAAAACAAGGAAGCAGGCTTTTTTGATGCCTTAAGCAGAAGACTCCTGGGACAAGCTCTGATTAGCCAGGCTTGGGTCTCAAATCCATTCCTGATAGATCAGCTACCCAGGGAACAGGGAACGTTGGCCAGACCTGGGTCACATCCCGGATCAGAATGAGTCGTAGACAGTTTGACGAGGCCCACCTAAGTTGTGTAGGGTGGGATGCAGTTGGAAGAGGGGTTCTGTCCCCAGAAGCAGAAGGATGGGATGCCAGACATACGACCACTACACTCTTTTTCTTTGGAGGAAATGGTGTCTTTTCTTAGGCACATACAGTCTTGCCTGTTTGCCAGTCCACTGTGTGTCACTTTGCACCCTCGGTTCTTCAGATGTGTGTTATTGTGCAGGTTAAGGTACTGACCGACTGTATGGTGTTTTCAAGCCTTTAAGGAGGTGGGAGGATACCAGGAGCTGCAGCATAGGTACATGGATGCTGAGCCAGCCCTCACCCGTGAAGGAAACTGGACTGCCCCAGAGCAGTGCTTCATTCCTCGCCGGGATGCTTTCCATATCTTCCGAGATCCCATCACTGGAGACATCCCCTGGCCTGGGGTCATCTTTGGCATCTCCACCCTTTCCTTGTACTACTGGTGCACCGACCAGGTAATCAGACGCACTGGACGGATGGGTCTGTGCTGGGGGTTGGGGGCCTCGCAGTCTCTGCAGCCACGGGCGGGCTTCCCTCCCCGCCTTGTGTGGTGCCCAAATACTGCAGGACCACGTTCTGTCCAAAAAGCGTCTCTCGGGACTTCCCTGGCAGTCCAGTGGTTAAGACGTTCCCTTCCACTGCAGGGGGTGTGGGTTCGATCCCTGGTTGGGGAGCTATGATCCCACGTGCCACACAGCCGCAAAACCAAAACATAGAATAGAAGCAGTATTGTAACAAAGACTTTAAAAATGGTCCACATCAAAATAATCTTAAAAAAAAATAAAAGGGGTCTCTCCCTCCGTCCTGTCTGTAACACAGCACTTGTTTTCATTTCTTTTCCCCTCTCATTATCTACAAAGCACAATTTTTTGCACATTTTTCATGTCAGTTCTCACAAATTGAGTCCAGAAATTAAATGCCACGGATCAGTATTTCAGCTGGATTTTTTAAGGACTCAAGCTTATTCTAAAAATTGTATGGCTCCCTGTCAGTGGTCGATCAAAAGTTTAACACAGGCAATGCTAAGTTATGTTGTTTAGATATACACAATTAAATAGCAAAAAATTATAAAGAGGAGGAAGTAAAATAGTTGTTAGAGGGGTCAGTTCTGAAGCAAGCGAGAGGGTTGCGGTTAAAAAGAGGCACATGTTAACAGTGTTACTCACAGTCATTAGAAAGTGGAAACACCCCAAATATCCACCAACGAATGAATGAGTAAACAAAATGTATTCATGTGTTGAGATATTATTCAGCCATAAAAAGGAATGAAGTACTGATACATGCTACACCTTGGATGAATCTCGAAAGTGTGCTAAGTGAAAGAAGCCGACACAAAAGGTCGCCTAATCAGAGTTCCCTGGTGACGCAGTGGTTAAGAATCTGCCTGCCAATGCAGGGGACACAGGTTCGATCCCTGGTCTGGGAAGATCCCACATGGCGCAGAGCAACTAAGCCTGTGCGCCACAACTACTGAGCCTGCGCTCTAGAGCCTGTGAGCCACAACTATGGAGTCTGCATGCCACAACTACTGAAGCCCACATGCCTAGAGCCTGCAGTCCACAACAAGAGAAGACACGGCAGTGAGGAGCCCGCACACCACAATGAAGAGTAGCCCCCGCTCGCCGCAACTAGAGAAAGCCCGTGTGCAGCAATGAAGACCCAATACAGCGAATAAATAAAATTTTTTTAAAAAGTCACCTATCTTATGATTCCTTTTATATGAAATATCCAGAACAGGCAAATCCATGGAGACAGAAATCTGGGGGGGCGGGGGGGGAGGAGGGATGGAGAGTGACAGCTTCATGGGCCTGGGTTCTTTCGGGTGATGAAAAAGTTGTGACGCTGGAGAGAGGCACAGGTTGTGCAACGTTGGGGACGCACTGAATGCTACTGAATTGTTCACTTTAAAATGGTTAATTAGGGATTTCCCTGGTGGTCCAGTGGTAAAGAATTGCCTTCCAATGCAGGGGATGCAGATTCCATCCCCGGTCAGGGAACTAAGATCCCACATGCCGCAGGGCGACTAAACCTGTGAGCCACAACTACTGAGCTTGCACGCCTCAACTAGAGGTCCCACGTGCCCTGGAGCCTGCATACCACAACTAGAGAAGAGAAAACCTGCACACCGTAACTAGAGAGAAGCCCACGTGCTGCAACGAAAAATCCTGCATGCCTCAACGAAGATCCTCTGTGCTGCAACTAAGACCCAACACAGCCAAAAATAAATAAATAAAATAAAAAGTAAAAGCCATAACAATTAAAAAGATTTTAAAAAATGGTTAATTATATGTTATGTGAATTTCACCTCAATTGTTTAAAAAAAGAGTCCCAGAGAGAGGCTTCTGGGTCCCACAGTGCTGCACCTCTTAACTTGGATGGTGGTTCCATGGTGCACTCTGTAGTGTGCTACAGTGTACATCCATGTGTTATATCCCGATAAAAAGGGTTTAAGCCTTTTGTGGAAGGAGAAGATGCCACAAATAGCTCACCCAAGTTTGAAGAACAAAGGGGCAGAACTTGCCCGACCAGATATTTAAACATCAGCAACGTCACAGTAATACGAGCAGCTTGAAGTCTCCAAGAATAGACATAGAGACTAACAGAACAGAATAAAGAGCTCAGAGACGGACTCGTATTTACAGGAATTTAATATGTGTTCGGGAAGGCTCCACAGGTTGGCAGGGGAGGTACATACTCTTTGATGTTAAAAAAAAAAAACACCCAGCTTACTATTTGGAATAACAAAGCTTCGTCCCCACGCAGCGCTTACACAGAGGTGGACTTCAGATGAATTAAAGACTTACATGTGAACAGTAAAGCTGTACTACAATCAGGGAAGGTAACACTAGTGAATCCTTTTGAGTCAGGGTGGGGGTGGGGTGTAAATCGTATCAGTTTGATCACATTTCACACAAGGCCTTTTTAACAAAGACGCTCCAGACAAAGTTGACAGATGACAGGCTAGAGAAGAGTATTAGGAATGTTTGTAATGAACAGGAGACTAATAGCAAATAGAAAGAAAGAGGAAGCTCCAGTAGCCATGTGGGCGAAAGACAGTGACAGGCGATGTTTAGGAAAGGAAACGCAAACAGATGTGAACGCTGACAAGCGCAGTGCCCGGCGTTACCAGGGGAGTGCAGTTCAAAACCACAGTGAGACGGACAAAAACTAGAAAGCTTGATGGTGCCAAGAGCTGGGGAGGACGTGGATGTTTAGGAATCCTCATGCCCCTCTGCTGAGTGCAGACGGAGCAGTCTGCTCTGGAGGGTGATCTGGCCACGCTAATAAAGTCAGGGGTGTTGTACCAGTACTCTGTGACCAAGAGGTGATGTTCCTCGGAACCGACCCAAACACCCTCATTCCAGGTTCATAAGCAACCACGTGTGAGGCCTTGATCCCAGTGTCAGTCATGCCGGGTACTGAGGTGGGTGGATGAGACGGGAGAGAGGCGTGGGTAACACCGAGGGCTGCTGTGCAGCCATGAGGAGCCATGGAGCCGCCATACATGGAGCAGCACCGATGGAGCTTTCTCTTGCGCTGAGCAGAGGCCCAGGAGGCAAGGTGAGGCATGGAGCCCAGCACGCGGGCGCGCTCTTTGCTGCAGCCACGGTGCGGTTGTTTGTATTCTTCCCCTTCTGCTTATTACACTACTCTACCTCGAAGACAAGAGATGTCTTTCTGTAAAAATTAGAAAACAGGGTGGAATCAAACCACCACAACCAAGAAGCCCCACACTTCAGAAGACTGAGGTGTTAGATACCAAATACGAAATACGCATTTAAGGAAATAAAAGTGGGACTGAGAACATTAACACAATTCCATCAAAAATGATCAGTTAGGGACTTCCCTGGTGGCGCAGTGGTTAAGAATCTGCCTGCCAATGCAGGGGACATGGGTTCGAGCCCTGCCCCAGGGAGATCCCACATGCCATGAGGCAATTAAGCCTGTGCGCCACAACTACTGAAGCCCTCGAGCCTAGAGCCCATGCTCCGCGACAAGAGAAGCCACCACAATTGAGGAGCCTGTGCACCACAGTGAAGAGTAGCCCCCACGTGCTGCAACTAGAGAAAGCCTGTGTATAGCAACAAAGACCCAACACAGCCAGTTAATTAATTTTAAAAAAGATCAGTTAGATTTAAAACTCAAACTTCTGAAAATGAAAAATATCCTTATTGAAATCTAAAACTCAGTAACTGCTAAAATAACAGATTAAACATAACTGAAGGAAAACAATCAGTAACCTAGAAGAGAGAACTGAAGAAATTGCCCAAAAGGCACAAAAATGGAAAATGTGAAAGAGACAAAGTGACATGGACGACAGAATTAAAATACATCCTGTTGGAGTTCCAGGGGGAGAAAGAAAGGGGGAGAAGCAATAATTCGAGAGTAAGTGGCTGAGAATTTTTATAGTTGTTGAAAGAGCAGGACTTATCAGATTCGGGAATCACACTGAACCCCAAGCAAATCTACAGGACTTCCCTGGTGGTGCAGTGGTTAAGAATCTGCCTGCCAATGCAGGGGACATGGGTTCGATTCCTGGTCTGGGAAGATCCCACATCCCGCAGAGCAACTAAGCCCGTGCGCCACAACTACTGAGCCCACATGCTGCAGCTACTGAAGCCTGAGTGCCTAGAGCCCACGCTTCACAACAGGAGAAGCCACCACAATGAGAAGCCCGTGCACCGCAATGAGGAGTAGCCCCCTGCTGGCCACAACTATAGAAAAAGCGCACACAGCAACGAAGACCCAGTGCAGCCGGAAAAAACAAAAACAAACACAAGCAAATCTACACAAAGTTACCTCCTGATGAAGTTTCAGAACATACAAGATGAGGAGAAAGCCACCTAAGAGAAAAGAGCACTCGTAGAAGACAGGTACACCCCAACAGACTTATTGGCAGCAGCAGTGTAACCCAAGGGAGGGAGTAAACTTTTGAAAGTAATGAGGAAAATGTCCACTTTCAACTACGTGCCCAGCTAAGGATTCCTCAGAAGCAAGGGCAAAATAAAGCCATAACCTTCCCGAGATACTGGATGACGTGCATAAGGAGAAAGGAAGTCCTGGAGGGCAGGAGGGACAGGTAGAGATACTGACCAGCGTGCGTGCAGATCTGAAGCGCTGGCTGGGTGTCGCCGTAATCCTGCACACAGGAAGTAAAACACAGGACAGAGCTAAAATATCGGACCACAGTTGGAGTTAAATCTGTCTGTGGACCTTAACTTGTTCAGAAGAGTGGGGATGCTGATTTACTTTAGACCCGAAGTTGTATCCATGCTAAAATTTTAAGGGCGATTATTAAAAGCATAGAAGTAGACTCTCTAATTTCCTAACTAGTAAAG
The DNA here is from genome assembly GCF_030028045.1 of Hippopotamus amphibius kiboko. Lineage (NCBI taxonomy): Eukaryota > Metazoa > Chordata > Mammalia > Artiodactyla > Hippopotamidae > Hippopotamus > Hippopotamus amphibius. Next base: position 2,430,870 of record NC_080193.1, on the reverse strand, counting down.
ATGATTTAAGAAAAAAATTTAATTAAAAAAAAGAGGCAAATAAACTGACAGAAGAAAAATTGTTTTCCTTTGTCCGTCACCATTTTTAAACAAGAATTTGTCCCTTGCCCCACTTTGTAGTATGTGACAGCCTATGAATGTGCTTAGGGCTTTCTGCGTGGAATGATTTCATGCCCCTATGACTATCCTGTCTTTTTTTTTTTTAAGATTTATTTTATTATTTATTTATTTATTTTATTTTTATCTGCGTTGGGTCTTCATTGTGGTGTGCTGGTTTCTCATTGCAGTGGCTTTTCTTGTTGCAGAGCACGGTCTCTAGGCACACAGGCTTCAGTAGTTGCGGCACATGAGCTCAGTAATTGTGGCTCATGGGCTCTAGAGAGTAGGCTCAGTAGTTGTGGCGCACGGGCTTAGTTGCTCTATGGGATGTGGGATCTTCCCGGACCAGGAATCGAACCCATGTCCCCTGCATTGGCAGGCGGATTCTTAACCGCTGCACCACCAGGGAAGCCCTATCCTGTCTTTAGAATGGAAGTCGGCTTCTGCGCTGGCCCTGTGCCTTCATCCCCTCTCCTAGAGACCGTCTCCTGCATGTGCGGGGCTAAGCAAAGACCAGGAAGTGCAGCCTGGCCGCCCACCTGCTCAGCAGAGGCCCCTGGGCACCTAGAGGCTGGCAGCAGGATGCTCACAGGCCCCCTCAGAAGCAGTGCCTGTTGCATGAGGGAGGACCACTTTGGGGTTCTTCCTCCTATTAATAAAATAATGCATTTGGAAAAGAAAGAAAGCATTGAAGAACACAGAAATCCTACCTGTCAGTACTACCACCCCAGGATTAACCACTATTGTCACATTGGTTTATTCCTGTGGACTTTTTCTAGGTATAGAGTTGCAGCGTGTGTGCTATTATTGTACCCCGTGCCTTTTAGTTACTGTCACACTGTGAGCATTTTTTCACATGATTTACTTATTGTTTGAGGACGTAGTTTTACTGCATACAGGATACTGGCTGTCTTGGCGCACTGGCCATGTCTTTACGTGCCTTCTTCAGCGCTTCTCCCTCTGCCCGCTGCACTGTTCTGCGTGGGCTGAGCACATACCGCCTCTTGCAGCAGGAGCGCCGGAAACAGCTCGTGAAGCATCTCCCAGGACACTTTGCATGTCGAGATCTACACAGGCTCATTTCCACTTGCACGAGTGAAATTGGTCCCCGTTCTAAACACTTGTTTGTTACCAGGGACCCACTTGTGCTTGCATTGCTGTCACAAGGGCAGAGACGGCCTGTGACCTCTAGGAGGGAGTCTCGTCCTTGCCAGGGGACAGCTTGTAAGCACTACGCTGCTGTGATTGGTGTGCAGGGCTAGCAGTGAGGCCAAGGTCAGGCCACCCCATCCCCTCTGGCAGCTGTGCACCGAGGAAAACGTGTTCACCGGTCACATGTGTCTGCTCCAGCCCTGCATGCCCGGAGACACCTGGGTGACTGGGGTGAGCCGTGGGCACCCCCAGCCCCGAGGTCACAGGGTCCTCTCTGTGCTGAGGCTGCCCAGATGCGACACACTCCGAGAAAGCCATCCCCCACTCCCACCTGTGTTTCCTCGGCAGATTTTTGTCCAGGGCTGCCTGGCGGGAAAGAACATGTCTCACGTGAAGGGCGGCTGCGTCCTGTGTGGGTACCTGAAGCTGCTGCCCATGTTCAGCATCGTGATGCCAGGGATGATCAGCCGCGCCCTGTACACAGGTGATTCTTACTCTGCCGGGTCGCACCCGTCGACGTCTCCTCTCTTAGGTCTCCCGCATCCTGCTGGGGTCGAGGTGCCCCAGATTGCTTTCCTGGGAGCTCATGGGTTTACATTAGGGCTGTGGCTGAGCAGAAGCCTGGCAGGGGCCATGGATGTCGGCAGCAAGAGAGAAATTGCAGAGAGACAAGTTCTGGGCAGGAGGAGCCGGCCGACACCCTCTGCAGCGGAGTTGCGGCACGGTCCACGGGGAGGTCAGCCACTCCCCCTGCACACAGGCACTGTCGTCGTGCGGGCACTCCTGGGTGCCAGGCACCGTGCTCGAACATGACTGATGCCATCACGGCTCTCACAGTCCCAGATGCGGCACGTCGATGGCACCCCCAGGGCGGGTCTGGCCGAGGCCCGCGGTCTTTCCTTTAAGTGCTACGAGAACGTCCCTGCTTCCCTTAACGCGCTGTCATAATTCCGTGGGTGTCCCTCGTCCCCATTTCAGCCTTGTTTTACTAGCTGGACTGCCTCTCGGTACCAGATTTGTGTTTTCATTAAACCTTATGGAGCTCGTCCTCGGATGGCGTGGCCGCTTGGGCGAAGCAGGCCGCTTCCCCGGAGTCTTCTGCCGCAGGACTTGACAGGGCCGAGCAGAGTGCGAAGCAGTCTTTATTGTGAAGCAGCATGTGCAGTAAACATCTCTAACCCTAATCCATCCTTCAGCCCCGGAGACACACCTCTTTTTTTAATCCTGATTCCTTTCCAGTTTCCACAGAGAAGACTGCTCTGTTTCAGCATCCCATGTTCAGTCTTTGGCTGTCAGGAGGCTCTTTCTGGGGTCTCTTAGGTGGTGCCTCCTCGTAGGTTAGAAAATAAGCGCCTGTGCTCTCTAGGACCCTAAAGACCCCTGGGCTGGCTGCCCTGCCTCCCCAGCCCCACTTCATAGCACAGACCGCCCTGCCCACTGAGGAGGAAGACTAGGCAAAATCACGTCTCTTGGACTCTAGAAGTGCCTGAGGGAGGGGCGAGAAGAACAGGCCTCAGGAAGCCACACACCCCCAGCCTCTGACCACCAGGTGAATAGAGTTGGTGGACTGCCCTGGAGAGAGCCATCGGGGTGGAGGGGGGGCCCGGCACCACTTGTCCCCAGTCCTCAGAAACGGCCAGACTTGTGCGTGTATGCACACTCACAGAGAGACTTTAGCACGAAAGCTCAGCACCTGCGCACACTCCTGGGAGAATGAACCTTTCCAGTAACGCGAATGCTTCTGGCCCTAGATTCTGGGTCTCTCCCGCGGCCAGAGCCGGGGGCTGGACACCCCCAAGGTGTAACACTGTCAGCCTGGTTTTCCATGGGGGCCATTGTATTAGTTGGGGCTCTTGGTTAAAAATGATGTGCACTCTTAGCTCCTCTTTCCTCCAAGCTGGTGTCCTCGCAGCCTGTCTGATGGTGAGATGCCCACCGGCAGCACCAGGCTTCCACCATCCAGCCCAGCAAGCCCCGGAAAGAGTGTTTCCTTTCCGCAGGCCCAGCAGAAATCCCAGAGGAGTCTCGTGAGCTCACCTGAGTGTCAGGACAGGTCATTGTGGCCAAGGGGAAGGTGTTTCCAGAATAGCCAGGTGGCCCCTGGACCCTTCCCAGACCACGCCGAGGGGAACTGAGGGCCTACTCACAGGGCAGGGGGCGGGAGAGCGGGCCAAGGAAAAGCTGCCCCTTAGTTTTCACATTCTTCCCTGACGTCCCCTGTGAAACCACTTGCCCTCCGCGTAAACCCAGGCCTGTCCTGCCTCTTCCTAGTCTATGTTGATTTATTGTTTTGGGGTTTTTTTTTTTCTCAGATGGTAACTTTTTATCCCTTATTTATGCTCTTGAAGGCCTATCACATTCCCTCCTTTACTTCCCTTTTTCCAAATTTCTCCCCAAATACTCTGAAATAACACCCCTCTGGGGCTAAGGGAGTAAGGCCGTGAGCAGCCCACCTGTCGGTGTGTGAATGAATCACCGTTTGCTTTCCTGACACCTGGCTGGGGTCATTGAAAGGCTTGTCGAGGTCATGGGACTTGCCTTGGGTCAGGCAGTGAGCTGGCAGAAGCCCCACCCTGCCTGACTGTGGGGCCTGACCCCCAGCCCTGACCTGCACCCCAAGCTCCCGATGAGCGTGCAGGGTCACAAATTGGAGACCAAGAATCTGCCATCCACGCACGGCTGCTAATTTGCTTCTCTTCCCTGAGCTTGGATTTGAGCGCTTGGGGGCCATGTGCTAGTGTGACCCTGGTCTCTCTTTGCAGACAAAGTGGCGTGTGTTGTGCCTTCAGAGTGTGAAAAGTACTGTGGCGCCAGTGCCAGCTGCAGCCCCATCGCCTACCCCATGCTGGTGGTGGAGGTGCTGCCCAGTGGTAAGAAGTGGAGCCACTGTCCGGGCTGTGAGTGGACGGTCAGGAAAGAGGGCCCTGGTGGATACGTAGGCCGTGGGAGGGGCCCTCGGCATCCTGGGAGCCTGTGGCCTCCTCTTCCTCCCCCCACTCTTTCTCTTCCCACCCCCCGGGCACATGCTCCGGCCCAGCCTCTGCTTGCCCTTGGTGTGGTCCCCTCCCTGCTGAGCCCACACCTCTGCTCCTTGCGGCCGCAGATGGGCGCTTGGCATCGTCCTAGTCTGTGGGGATGCAGAGGGGCGGGAGACCGCGTCCTACTCTGAAGGAGCTCCATCCAGTGAGACGGGCAGTGGGATGGATGGCTTTCGTCTCACCTGCTTCCCCACAGCCCACAGAAACAGGCAAACACGCCGTACAGTCTTTTTAAATTCCATACTAGCTCTGTGGATCAGTAGGCAGCAATGTTGAGATATTCCCATACAATACGATGTGGGTGGACCCCAACTGTGGAAGCACTGGCCATCCCACAGTTCAGGAAGGGGGTTGCCCAGCACCCGGGGCTGAGGTCCAGTGCCATGGGGCGCTTGAATCCAAGGACTCTAGTCTTGGCCTGGCCTGAGTACCCACTGAATTCAGTGGGGCCTCCTGTGTGGGCCCTGTTACCTTCAGGCTCTCCCAACCGCACGTGGGAATCTCTCAACAAAGTCCCCACCCCTGAGCGGCCTTTCAGGTCAGAAGCCTAGGCCGCTACATTTACAGCTGACACTTGTTCAGTGCTTGCTCTGTGTTGGGCATTGTGTTAACCTGTCTCCTTATGGTATCTTAATCAACAGCCCTGTGTGCTAGTACTTTTATACCCACCTTATAGATGGGGACACTGAGGCACACATAGCCGCGTCACTTGTCTACAATATGAACCCTCCTCTGAGCCTCTGGCTCCTCATCTGTAGAAGGGGGACAGCGCTGGTGTCCTTCTCACAGGGCTGTAGGGGGATCGTCAGGCTAATGCCTGAAGAGATGTCCTGGCCCAAAGTGACCGCTCCCGTTATTACGGAAAGACACAGAAGCAAGCTAGCGACGTGCGTCACAGGGCAAGGGCAGCTGTAATGCTGTGTTAGGTGGACTGCCACTCCGAGCGAAGCTTAGTGTGTGGGAATGTTCCTCAGGAGGCCTAAGGCATCTCCTGGCGCGGCCGGAGAGCTGGAGGCCCAGGAAGTGTCCTTCTCTTCCAGGCGTTCGAGGCTTGGTGGTGTCTGCACTCTGGGCTTCTCTCATGTCCTCCCTGACTTCTGTTTTCAGCGGTGCCAGTGCCGTGTTCACGTTGGACATCTACAGCCAGATACGGCCGATGGCCACTGAAAAGGAGCTCATGCTAACAGGAAGGTGAAGGATTCCTCTAGTCACATGAGTTACTGCCGTCCGTGAATCAGTGCCCACAAATGCCATGATGTGAAAAATGCAGGCTCTAAGGCTAGAGTTATTGTGTTTATATACAGTGTGATGCTGTTTTGCATGTTGCAGTTTTGCAGTGAAGATGTAGTGCTTTTATAATCACAAAGAAAATTGTTTCCATTTGGGAAACAATTAAGTCATAATCACAGTGATAGGGCCATCGTTTATTAGTGTACCCCCCGACTAGTCCTTGTGAGGAAGCGTCTGCATTATCTCATTCTCTCGTTCAGGCCTCATGACAGCCTTTAAAGGGAAGTTTTAGTTCCTATTCTCAGTGTACAAATGGGGAGGGGGCAGTGGGGAGTGGCTCAGAGAAGGGAGTTGGTCTCTGCAAGGTCACATGGTAAGCAGAACTCGTCCATCTCAGGGCCGTGCCATTGAGCAGGAGGCCACACGTGCTAGGCGTAAGGCGGGGGTACGGACATGTAAATGGGGGCCCTGTCGTCACCCCATAGGGTTTCACACTGGCTGCCTGTGGACCACTTCCAGCCCACACACTTTGACTACTGAAGCCCATGTGCTTAGAGCCTGTGCTTCGCAACAAGGGAAGCCACTGCAATGAGGAGCCCACACACTGCAACGAAGAGTAGCCCTGCTCACTGCAACTAGGGAGAGCCCATGTGCAGCAGCAAAGACCCAGTGCAGCCAATAAATAAATAAATAATAAATAAATAATACAATTTTATCATTTTATGTAAAATGTAAGTACCTTGCAACAGTATATGTCATTTTCCCCTTTCATTTTTGATGTTATGGTTGTCATATATTTCACATCTACACCCATTATTACCCCAGAATACAGTGATAGTGATATAATTTTTTGCCTTAAGCAGTCAATTGCCTTTTATTTATTATTATTATTTTTAACTTTTTTTATTTTTTAAGTTAATTTATTTATTTTTGGCTGCATTGTGTCTTCGTTGCTGCACACAGACTTCCTCTAGCTGTGGTGAGCAGACGCTAGTCTTCATTGTGGTGCGCGGGCTTCTCATTATAGTGACTTCTCTTGTTGCAGAGCATGGGCTCTAGATGTGTGTACTCAGCAGTTGTGGCTCACGGGCTTAGCTGCCCCGCGGCATGTGGGATCTTCCCAGAGCAGGGATCGAACCCGTGTCCCCTGCCTGGGCAGGCAGATTCTTAACCACTGCACCACCAGGGAAGTCCCATCATTCCTTCTTTTAAGTTCAAGTTTCCATCCATGTCATTTCCCTTTGCCCTAAAGAATTTCAGTGTGTCTTGTAATGCAGGTCTGTTAGTAACAGATTCTCTCAGTTTTTGTTTATTGGAAAATGTTTTTCTTTCATCTTTATTTTTGAAGGATATTTTTGCTGGATGTAGAATTCTGGGTTGACAGTGTTTTTCTTTTACCACTTTAAAGAATGCTCTTCCGTTCTTTTCTGTCCTCTTGTTTCTGATGAGAAGTCATCTGTAATTCATAGTACTGCTCTGTGTATGTGATGTGCCTTTTTTTCCTGGGCTTTCAAGATTTTCTCTTCATTTTTGGTTTTCAGCAGTTTTGTTGTGTGCGCCAATTGGGTTTTTCTGCACGTCTGAATCTGTAAATTAATGGTTTTCACCAAATTTGGGAAACTGTTGCCTATTATTTCTCTGCGTATTTGTCTGCTACATCCCTCATCTCTTTTTTTTTAACTCTAATTACACACATATTAGCTCTTTTGATATTGTCCCACAGATCATTGAGGCTCCGTTTTGTTGGGTTTTTTTATAAGTTTATTTATGTATTTATTTTTGGCAGCATTGGGTCTTCATTGCTATGCACAGGCTTTCTCTAGTTGAAGCAAATGGGGGCTACTCTTCGTTGTGGTGTGAGGGCTTCTCATTGTGGTGGCTTCTTTTGTTGCAGAGCACAGGCTCTAGGCATGTGGGCTTCAGTAGTTGTAGCATGGGGGCTCAGTATTTGTGGCACACAGGCTTAGTTGCTCTGTGGCATGTGGGATCTTCACGGACTAGGGCTCGAACCCATGTCCGCTGCATTGGAGGTGGATTCTTAACCTCTGTGCCACCAGGGAAGCCCGAGGCTCTGTTTATTTTAAAAAAATTTTTGTCTATGTTCTTCAGTTTAGATTTCTGTCAATCTCCTTTTAAGTTTATTGGCCCTTTCTTCTGCCATTTCTAATCTACTGTTAAAGCCAGCCTGGAATTTTTCACTTCATATTTTGAACCAGAATTTCAGTTCTAGAATTTCTGTTTGGTTCCTTTTTAAATTTTTTTCTAGTGTCCAGTTTTCTGTCATGATTTCCCATCTGTTCACTCATAACTATAATTTCCTTTATGTCTTTTTTTTTTTTTTTTTTTTTTGTGGGTACACCAGGTTCAATCAACTGTTTTTATACACATATCCCCATATTCCCTCCCTTCCTTGACACCCCCCCGCTCGAGTCCCCCCCACCCTCCCTGCCCCAGTCCTCTAAGGCATCTTCCATCCTCGATCCTTTATGTCTTTTAAGGTAACTACAGTAGCTGCTTTGAAGTCCTTGTCTGCTCATTTTAATACCTGAGGCAGCTTGGGGTCAGTTTCTGTTGATTGCTTTTTCTTGACTGTGGGTTACATTTTCTTTCTTCTCCATATGCCTAGAAAATTTTATTATATGCTGAACATTGTAGATAATACATTATAGAAATTCTGGATCATGTTCCTTTGAAGGGTATTGGGTTTTGTTCAAGCATGCAGGTAAATTACCAGTTGATCCCCTTAAACTTGTGGAGGCCTGGTTTTTATACTTTGTTGGGGTGACTCTGTTTCGATTTTGCTCTAGTCTTATAGCAAATTCTTAGTCCTGGGATACAGTCTCTGTTTCTAAGGCATGGCCATTCGGGGGTTTGGTGCAAAGCCTGAGGTAGTTGCCTAGCCCCTCTAACTTGATGAGATTCAAACTCCAGCTTCTCTCTCCCCCGATATAGGCAGGCAGTGAAGTCTTTGCTCAGCTTTTCCTGCCTTCCAACAGGTGCTAGTTGGTAGACTCTTTGGCAGTTCTTCCCCACATGCATGACCAAGGGTTTAAAGGGAGTTTATACCAATCTTTAAAATCAGGTGCGATACTAATCCGTTTGAAATTTTTAGAAATGCGTTACCCCTGAAGAAATTAGTATTTTCTGCGTATTATATATTTTAAGCATGACTGCTCCAAACACACCCTCCAGATGTGATGAAAATCTACCCATGATCCAGTGACAGGCACATGGACCCTCAGTTTCATTTGTCCAATGGTTGGCGGGGTTTTGCCTGCAGCCCTATGAGCCTGTTAGTGTTTAGGGGCCTGGCTATCTCCTCTGCCACACCTATGAATGGGCACCTGAATTTAACCTGAGGAAGAATTAAAACCAGCTAATAGTTTGCGGGTTGTAGATATTTTATTGGCAGGTGAAGAACCCATCAAATTGCCACTGACTTTTGGTCTGACTTACAGGTTTTTTGGTATAATCTTACTTGCTGTCTCCATTGCCTGGGTCCCTGCTGTGCAGATGGCACACAGAGAGCAGCTCTTTGAATACATGCATACAGTTTTAAGTTACCTGACGCCACCCATTGCTGCCGTCTTCCTGCTTGCCATATTTTGCAAGAGAGTCACTGAGCAGGTAGGTGGGAGCTGGCATGGCCGCGGTGTGGCACCGCTCGAGGGCTTGCCCGCACGTCGTAGCTATCTTCGCACAAGTTGCCCTGGGAGGGTCTCTTGTGCTTCAGGAGTTGACACCGGTGCATCATTTGCTTTCTTTCTTTTTTTTAAAAATTTATTTATTTATTAATTTATCGGCTGTGTTGGGTCTTCATTGCTGCACACGGGCTTTCTCTAGCTGTGGTGAGCGGGGGCTGCTCTTCATTGTGGTGCATGGGCTCCTCATTGTGGTGGCCTCTCTTATTGTGGAACATAGGCTTCAGTAGTTGTGGCTCACGGGCTCTAGAACATAGGCTCAATAGTTGTGGTGCACGGGCTTAGCTGCCTCGGGGCATGTGGGATCTTCCTGGATCAGGGATGGAACCCGTGTCCCCTGCATTGGCAGGCAGATTCTTAACCACTGCGCCACCTAGGAAGTCCCCATCATTTGCTTTCTGAGCGAGGATTTCCTCCTGGGCAGCTTTGGTCCAAGCTCCCTCACACATGCAGGGGAAAGGCAAGCTTTGGTTTGTTTTCCTCCCTTTGGGCCATGCCGTGGGGTGGCGCAGGGTGTGGGCTCCTCCTGCATGCTTATGTAGCCGCAGGAAGGTACTCTTGTGTTGCCTCTGCACGTGGATGTTCCCTGCTCAGAGGCTTCACGTTCACAGGGAGAGGTTCACGCGTGGGCTCCTACCACCTCCCTACATGAAGACCGTCTCCCCCAGCCACGCCAAGACCAAATAAAGATCCCAATTCACGGTTTGATCATTTCATCGGTAGGACTGAAAGCACAGTTTGCCAGAATATTTTCATTCGTTCTTTGAGTCAGATCGCGACCTGTTTCTCCTGACAGCACTGAGCAGCTGGCCTCACGCGAGTCCCCGAGCGTGGCGCCTCCCTGGCCGGGCTCCGGCCCACCTCTCGGCCCCGCCCTCTGCACACAGCCCCTGGGCCCCAGCCACTGCTAGCCACTTGCAGTGCTGGCTGCCTGTCTCCTGCCTTTCCTGGCCCCTCTGCATTCCCGCGGACTCCTTGCTTTGCTGCGAATATCTTTGTCCACCCCTATCCGGCTGATGCTTCCTGCAGGCTCATGTCAGGTGTTCAGTCCTCCAGACCAATCTGCTAGTGCTTCTTGCTCTGCCCAGCTCACCAGGACTCAGCGCAGCACTGAGAATGGGGTGGGGGTGGGGGGCTGCTGGGCTCTGGAGATGCTCTTCTCTGTGCTCTCTGGGGAGGGGCATGGGCAAGGGAGCAGGCTGTCAGGAGAACCTGCCTCCCGGCTGTGACACCACCCTTGGGGTACTGGGGCCTATCACCAAGGGAAGCTGGCGATTTTGTCAGTGGCTCTCCGGCTGGTCCAAGGTTACAGCATATTGTGAGTTCCTTCCTTGACCCAGAGAACATCTCCAGGCCCTCTCTTCCACCCTCATGGACTTCTGTTGCCCATCTGTTTCTAGATCTTCCCTTTTCTGCATGTCTGCTTCAATAAATAGGTCCTGTGGACTGTCCACCTGGCCTTTGGTTTCAGCTCTTTCTCCAAGATGCTTCCCACGTACTGTATCTTCTACCTCCTCCAACATCCAGCTGCACCTGAGACAGGCTTCAGATGCAGCCCCAGCACCAAGAGTGGACTGTCCAATTGGAGGAGACAGATGATACTCAACGAGCAGATAAGATTTCTGAGAGTGGTGTAGCGCTGTTTAAAAGTAAAGAAGGATCATGGAGGTTAGCAGGGCAGGTGCTGGGGGTGCAGGGGGTGGGGGCACAAGGACATTAGCCAAGGTAGTGGGAGATTTCTCCTAAGAAAGTGACCTTGAACCTGAATCCTGAAGGATTAGCCAGAAACACCAAGACCTAGGGAGAGACCGAAGCAGAAAGCAGAGCAAGTGCAAAGGCCCAGCTGAGAGCACAGTGGGCAGGCCTGACACGCAGGAAGAGGGCGTGCTTAGCGGCTGGAGTGGACCACCCAGGGAAGAGGGCGGAGCCAGGTGAGGTTAGCTCGCGCAGGTGCGACTTGCTTCTGGGGGTGGCCACAAGAAGCCGCAGAGGGCTTCAGTGAGGCAGGGCATTCCCTGATCCGTGCTTTGAAGAGATCACTCCAGCGTCTCGGACGGCGGGCGAGCGGGAGACCAGTTAGGGAGTCCGCCTGTGTGAGAGAAGGTGCTGGATCAGGATGGAGGCAGTCGCTGTGGAGGCGGTAGGACGATTTGCTGACGGATGGGTGGTTGGGTAGGACGAAAGGGAAGGAGCAAGGATGTCTCCTGGGGTGTCCGCCTGAGCAGCCAGGGAGTTGGGGGTGTCCCTACAGCAACAGCAAGACTGAGGTCTTTTTGGACACATTATGTTTGAGATCCGTCTTCATCGTCTAACTTAAAAGTGTCTCGAGTATTTCCTACGTTGTCTGACTGATCTAAAAGAGTGTGCATGTGTCTCAGGTCTTTGTTCAGCCCAGGAAGGCGTCGTCTCCTCACAGTGCTGAGACTCTGCGTCTGCAAGGCGTGTGAAGCCCTTGTTATGCTGCGTTTAGCTTTAGCACCGGACTGGTCAGGAGGTGAAGCTGGTCTCACCCCGTCTCCCTCGCAGGCGCCTCTCGGAGCTCTTCCTTTGGCAGGGTGCCTTCTGGGGGCTGACGGGTGGACTGCTGAGTGGCTCCTGCCGCGTGGTACCCGAGTGTGCCTACGCTCGTGGGGCTGCTCGACACACAGCAGGTGCCCTCGGATCATCTGTGGCGTGCGCCACCTCTACTTCGCCATCATCCTCTTCACCATCAGTCTTTTAACCGTCCTGGGGATCTCCTTGCTCACAGACCCGATTCCGGATAAACACGTACGTGCTGCCATGAGGGTGCTCCGGGGTCAACCACAGTCCCAGCGTCCCTGAGAGCAGCAAGGTGGCTCCGCCAGCTTTGGAGAAACGTGGCTGAGTTCCTGCCTTCTTTTTGAAAGCAGGAGGGCTAGGGATCGAGGGTGACGGACAGGTCAGAAATAGGCGTATAACGTTGCCTATTTCTTGTTTTTAACTTACCTTAAACACAAAACCTAAAAAGCTTTCCAACAATCCTCCAATTAAGTATTCGCTAAGAATGAGAAGTGTGGCTTTTAAAATTCAACATTTCCTTGAAACGCTAAGGTCACTAAACTCAGTGTGAATTAATGTAATCAGGGCAGTCCCAGCTGTCGCCCACCCAGAGGGGATGAAGCCAGCAGGAGGGGGGACAGTCATGCTGGCAGTGCTGTGGCCCTCGGCCAGGCACACCTCATTCTCCTTGCCCGGCCACTTCCCCGCGCCCAGGAGTCAGGGGTCAGTCACCCCAGTTGGAATATAAAAAGCCTGGGCTCAGAGAAGTCAAGTCACTTGTCCATGACGCCAAAACTAGCCAGCAGCAGGACTGAGCTTGACCAGACCCCATGGCGTCACCCGCATGGGCGTGGCCAGTAGGCTTAGCAGGGCAGGGGCTTGGCTGAGCCAGAGAGCAGCAGGGAGGGTCCTGGGTGTCCGAGGTGAGGGCCAGAGGAGCTCAGAAGGGAGGCGGGCCTGTGAGACCCGTGTGCCCTGGGGTCTGGGTGAGAGCTGGGAACTTGGAAGACCACCTCCCCTCTGGCCACCTTTCTGCTCAGTACTTCCATTTGATCCATTCCTCTCTCGCACACAGAGCCCGTGGGGTTGGGATGGAGCAAGTGGGAGGACGGCCAGGAGTGCCGGGAACAGCTCGCCCACTGCACACCCCCTGCTCTGCTCCTGGCACGCAGAGAAGCTGTGGGTGCTGGGCCCGAGCTCCTGATGCTCAGGGTCTTCACAGTCAGCTCGTCTGACGTCTTTTCTGCTGCTCTTTTATTTTCAACTTTTTGGTCTTGCCCACTTATCAGGCAGCCACGCGCTTGAGTGTTTTTGCTGCCCAGCAGCGCAGGTGCTCTGGAGAGGAGGGGAGGGAGGCGAAGGGGAAGCCGTGTTTTCAGGTCAGTGTCTGTGCTGCACACGGGGCACTGCCGGGAGAGGCAGGACCACATGTGAGCCCAGGTCCTTCCTGCCCAGCGGCCTGGGCCACGGGGCTCATCGTGTAATTGGGAAGGCAGGTGCGGACATATGGCCTCATGAGGAAGCAACTCGGGGCTAAACCCAGTCTCTGTCACTGACACGGCAGAAGGTTCATCCCTGACATCTTAGTCCGAGAGGCAGGCTTGGAGGGGCTGCTCAGGCACATCCCTGCCGTGTCTGGGGGAGTGGGAGGGGGCGTGGAGCTGAGATTCAAACATGCGGAAGCCGGTGTAATAGATGAAAACCTGCTCTGGGAGGGACTTGGTGGAAATGGTCGCTTAGTTGTGCTTCTGCTGACCCCAGCCCTTTAAAAAAAAAAAAAAAAGTAACAACAATTGGCTGGATTTTGTTAATTCCCAAAGTTTCTGCATGTGTTTTCTGGAAGAGATGGTCCCCTTCAGCATCTGCAAATGCCTTGCTGAGCTTGAGCGGCTAAGCTCGGCCAGGGGCCAGGTCGTCCAGGTGGCCCAGGGGAGCCAGGTCAGGCCTCCTCTAGGCCGCGCGCGTGCTCCTCTCTGGCAGCCCACAGGCGGCTTCTGTGAGGAAAGCAGCTCCCTGTCTGCCCTGCGCCCGTCCACCAGCAGCATCAGACCGGCGTGATGGGCAGCTCCTCCCGCCCTGAAGGGCACAGCTTCCTGGACCCTCAGTCACCAGCAGGAGCCCTGAGCGTGCTGCCTCCTGCCCCTACTGTCTAGCCCAGGACCCTGAGGCCACCTTTGCACAGCCGCACAACCACGTGGGACCAGAGGCAGCACTGAAATCCAGGGCTCCCAGGCGCCATGCTTTCCCCACCCCGCATTCCTTCCGTCCCTTGTTGGAGTCTAATGACCACATCACTTTTCCATCCCTTGAGACCCCGGTGCCCAGCTGCCAGCCATGCCATCGTAAGGCCTGTGTGACAGGGCCCTGGGTGATCACATGCCCCTGCTTTCCCCGCAGCTCCACCGTCTCTGTTGGAGTTTATGGAACAGCCGAGAAGAACGGGTCGATCTGGACGAAGACACACAAGAGAAGAGCCCCGCAGCCCAGGCACAGCCAGGTGAGAAGGAAGATCCAAAGCCAGGGGAGGGGCCTGTGCTGTTCCCTGCCCCAAGCCCTGCTGCCTCCACTCCCAGAAATGCCTCCAGGCAGAGGCCCCATCTTTCATTTTCCCAAAGATGCCTTGGGGGTGTTTGTCGAGGGTGAGATGCTTCTCAGACATCCGTGTGGTGGTCCAGGCTGGAGAGATCCAGGTGGGAGGCATCGGCAGGTGCTGGGGGAGAAGGGAAGGTCCTTGAGGGGCAGAGAAATGCAAGTGTCTGGTGATCTGGGAGCGTTTCAGTCGGGGTGGGAGGGAGCCACACAGATCACGTAGTGCCTCAGCAGGAGGGGAGGAGGCTCTGGGGGTCGGGGAGGGACACTGGGTCCTGGAGCCTCACCCAGGGATTCAGACCCAGAGGGCTTCTGGGAAGCGGGCAGAAGCCTCTGCAAGGAGGGGGGAGCCGCCCCACCCAGGAGGGCGCCAGGGGACACGGCTGAGGACAGCTGGATCTCAGGCCAAGCACAAAGAAAGGGAGTGTTCCAGAGAGGCTGCAGAAGGCCCAGGGGAGAGCTCTCAGCAGGTGGGGTCAGAGTGTGGGGGCCACAGGGAGGGCGAGCTGCACCTCGAGGCCCTGACGCAAACAGGGATAAAGGCCTAACGAGATTAGTGATGCGTCTGGGGCGGGGGGAGGGGCGGGCTGTGAGTTTGGGGGAGGGAGGGAAGGAAGGCCTGCCTGGAGGGAGGCAGCACTCTGGGGCCCCCTCTCCACTCCTGCCAGGGACCTTCAGAGCCCGAGGGGGCCTGGGACCCTCTCCTGACACCTGCAGGGCAGGGGAGTGGCCTCCCCTGGGCCAGGCTGCCCCGGGCCCTGGAGGGTGCAGGGCTCCCGGGATTGCTCTCCCTCAGGGACGGAGGAGCTGCCCCTTGGGGGCCATGTGTGCTGGGGCTTGTTCCGGGGGCACCTCCCAGCTCCTCTTCTCCCCCGTCCGCAGTCGGGGGTGGATGCCGTGAGGACAGTGGCTCACATTTGTTGCCACTTGGGACGTGCCAGGCACTGTGGGAAGCGTGCCTGTGTGTGACAGCTGCAATTATTATCCCCATTTCAGAGATGGCGAGACTGAGGCACCAGTTAAGGAATCTGCCCTGGGACCCATAGATAACCAGGCAGTGGTGGAGCTGGGATTTGAACGCAGGCACTCTGACTCCAAAGCGTGTGCTCTTGGCCACTGGTCTGTCCCACCTCCCGTCGTATAGCCCTTGGGCTGTGGTCACATGATCCGTCGCCGTTGAGGTACAGCAGCCTGTTTGGGCCTGGCAGCTGCGTGATGGTGTTCTGACCTGGGCGTCTGACAGACCGGGCCAGCGTGTGCTGCTCAGGACCTCTCAGCACCGCAGCACTGCATCTCTGGGGTCCTCTGGCGGCAGCACCTCCCCTGTAACACAGGAGCCTCCGTCACTGGCTGACGGTGCCCGTCATCCCTGGTGCTGCCCCAGCCTTGGCACACAGCTGACATGGCAGCTGCCCAAGGGGATGAGACGCGGAACAGGTCACAGCGCACACTGCTCCGAGGGAGATGTGCTTGTCTTGTCATCAAGGAGGGATCTGTTCCCAGACCGGCTGGGCCCACGTGTGTGTGGAGCTGGCCGTGGTGCTGACCCGCGCCTGAGCCAGCCCGGGAGCGGCCGGCGTGGGCTGCACTGCCGGACACCGCAGGGACATTTAAGCCCCAGAGTGAGGCGTTTCACAGATTTGGCCCAGAGATATGAATGGAAATGTGCCCGTAATCCCTAGGCTTTCTCCCATTCCCGGAGAAAACACCAGTGATTCTCCTTTCAAGGGCCCAGAGGGCCTTACTTTGGGCCAGGCCGTGAGACCGGCACCTGCCTGGAGAAGACACGCCCCCTAGGCTGCTGAGGAGCTCAGAGCAACTGGGGCTGCTTCCATCCTCAGAGAAGCAGCCACTTGCCTCAGACCTGCAGAGCTGTGTCCCCCAGTGACAGCCCGGGTTCCGGGCCCGCTGAAGGCTCTGCCTGTGGAAGGCAAGCAGGGCCCAGGCCCCCCACCCCCGCATGTCTCTGAGGCTGGCGGTAGTGCTCTGCGCAGTGGCCAGGGATTGTTCTCCACGTCAGAGCCAGTCTGTGGGGCTTCCTGTGGACTCATCACTGAGATGTGAGCCCCTAAAAAGACCCCCTCCTGTGTGCTGGCCCCCTGGCCTCCTGACCTGTGCCTGTTCCCTCTGTTCTAGACGTATTCGAGGAGGCCAGGAGCTGCCTCCAGAAGGCCTGGGACATGTTCTGTGGCCTGGAGCCGCTGCCAGGCCCCAAACTTGCCCCAGAAGAGGCAGTCGTGCAGAAGATGGAGCGTGGTGACACAGAAGGGACGCAGCACAGAGACACATCTGAAGGGACAAGGCACGGTGCCACGTCTGAAGAGACACAGTACAGGGACACATCAGAAGGGACAGACAAGCGTGACGTGCTGAAAGGGACGAAGCTCCGTGACACGCCGGAGACGCCCTCCTGGAGGGAAGTGCCCACCGTCTGCGGGCTCCTCTTGGTGTTGCTGACAGCGCTCTGCCACGTCTACTTCTCCTAGGCAGCAGGGCGGGGCGTCCGGGGAGCAGGCGGCCGCTGCCTCTCGCAGACACCCTCGTCGTCGAGGGGAGGGAGCGTGTCCTACAGGGAGGCCCGCGGACGTGGACCAAGGATCACACCGACGCAAACGTGCCCTGCGTGTCGGGGCTGCGGGCCCACAGGCGGCAGAGCCCACTGGCGAGGGCGGAGACTGCCGCCGAGCACGTCTGTCCTCGCTGCGCCGCACCGCTCTCTCCAGATGGCTCGGCTGCACAGACGCTGGCTCTCACTTTAAATTTAATTTTGGCCTTTCATCTCTAGGTGTGTTGGGGGTTTGCCTGTGTTTACTGTCACCATTTCCTTCCTATACCCACCTCCGTTTGCTGTGTTCTCTCCTGCTCTCTAGAGGTTGACTGCTGGCAAAGATACCTCTCCTTGCACCGGGGGTCCCCCCACGAGGGGCTGTGCCCACTGCCAACGACCACACAGGCCCGCTGGCGCCAAGGCTGCCGTGGACGGGAACACTGGCTCCTGCCTGGAATGGTGGGGGGGCTGAGGCCGTCTCTGCCCGAGGACCAGGCCTCCGTGTGGCCCAGCTCTGTCTGGCTGCACCCCTGGAGGACAGGTGGAGAGGAAGCGTCCCTCTTTGCCGAGCGCTTCCTAGCCCCTCCCAGTCTGCCTGCTACTGGGAGTTGGGCCCAGGGGCTGGATCCCCTTTAGCCCTCACGTAGAGGCCACTCCTGGGCTGTGTGTCTGGAGGGGCTCCCTAAGCCACCCCTTCCTCTTCTCAGGCCAAAATAAATGATTTCAGTCTTTAGAAAAAGTTTCAGATGCCTTGAAGTGATTTGAGGGAAGCCCACCCAGCACTGCGACATTCACGCTCTGGAGGTGCGGCGGGAACCAGTCCCCCGTCGCTAGTTTAGTCCTTCAGCTGACAGTTCTGAGTGCCTGCTCTGTGCCAGTGCTACTAGGCAGTGGTCCTGGACAGAGCTCGTGGTCCGGGGAAGCAGACGAGGAGACGCTGGCGGTGATGGCCGGCACTAGTGTGGCCCGCTGTGCCCCTGCCTGCTTATCGTCACATCCTAGCCTCGGAACCGCGCCGTGTGGAAGCACCGGAATCAACCACCTGGCACAGAGGAGGAGACCCAGCTCAGCCAGGGGGCCGAGTACACGGGTCTCTGCGCACATGCACACGGCAGGAGCGCCGCAGGGACGAGGCCTCCGTGACTGAAGCGGGAGGTCGGCAAGCTGGATAACAGAGGGACCGCTTGTGGGAAGGCAGGGTGAGGCAGGGGTGTGAGGAGGCCTGAGTGCAGAACCATGGGAGGCGGGGGGAACCTGCAGGCCTCAGATGCCCCGGGATCCTGAGTCCCCAGGAGCTTTAGCCAGGAAGGTGTAGGGTCAGATTTGCTGGCTGCTGTTGGAAAGATGAGAGGGCTGCAGGAACACCCACCAGGAGGCTGTTAGAGGGATTCAGGCAAGTTAGCAAAAAAGAGAAGGGAACGGCATCAAGAGAAGCCAGCAATGAGAAGTAACAGGACTCGGGTGACTAGACTTCTGGAGGGGGGCCCAGGAGCGACTCTCTGGCACCAACTCCAAAGACAGGCCACACTGGAAGAGAGCGGGCGTGGGGGGCGGGGGCGGGGATGAGGAGCCCCGCCCGGGACACGTGGGGTCTGAGCTGCAGGAAGATGCTTCTTGCCATCTTGACGATGCTCAGTCTTCTGATCCGTGAACATGGGATGTCCTTCTGTTTATTTAGGTCCTCTTGCATTTCTTACAGCAATGTTTTGTTCTCAGCACTCAAGTTTTGCACTTCCTTTGTTAAATTGATTCCTGGGTATTTTATTCTTTTTGATGCTATTATAAGATTTTTTTTAATGGAGATATAGTTGATGTACACTATTATACAAGTTACAACATAGTGTACAACATGGTAACTCAATTTTTAAAGGTCATATTCCATGTATAGTTACTATAAAATATTGGTTATGTTTCCCGTGTTGTACAGTATATCCTTGTAGCTTATTTGTTTTATACGTGAGTTTCTACCTCTTAGTCCCCTACCCCGTTTCTTAATTGCATTTTCAGATTGTTCATTGCTCATGTACAGAAAAACAGTTTTTGTATATTGATCTTGGATCCTGCAACTGTGCTGAACTCATTTATTAGTTATAATATTTTTTAAGTGTATTGCTTGAGATTTTTCATGTATAAAATCATGTGGTCCGTGAGTAGAGATAGCTTATTTCTTCCTCTCCAACCTGGATGCCTTTTATTTCACTTTCTTGCCTAAGCTGCCCTGGCTAGAACCTCCAGTACAACATCAAGTAGAAGTAGTGAGAGCAGATGTCCTTGTCTTTTTCATGATCTTAGAGGGAAGGCATCCAGTCTCCTCACTGTTGAGTATGGTATCAGTGGTGAGTTTTTGCAGATGTTATCATATTGAGGAAATTCTGCTCTGTTCCTATTTTGCTGAGCTTTTGATTTTGTTTTAGTTTTGGGTTTTTTTAATGAATGGGTGTTGGATTTTGTCAGATGCTTTTTTTTTTGCATCTATGAAGATGATCATGTGGTTTCTGTTCTGTATTCTATTTACATGTTGCATTGATTCATTTTCACATGTTAAACCAACCTTGTGTTCCTGGGATAAATCCTGGTTGGTCCTGGTGTATATGCTTTTCTCATGTGGCTGGATTTGGTTTGCTAATATTTTGTTGAGCTTTTGTGTCTATATATTTTTTTTAATTTATTTATTTACTTATTTATTGGCTGTGTTGGGTCTTTGATTCTGCATGCAGGCTCTCTCTAGTTATGGAGAGCAGGGGCTACTCTTTGTTGTGGTGCACAGGCTTCTCATTGCAATGGCTTCTCTTGTTGCAGAGCACAGGCTGTAGGTGCACAGGCTTCAGTATTTGCAGCTGTAGAGCACAGGCTCAGTAGTTGTGGCACACGGGCTTAGTTGCTCCGCAGCATGTGGGATCTTCCTGGCCCAGGGATCGAACCCATGTCCCCTGAATTGACAGGTGAATTCTTAACCACTGCACCACCAGGGAAGTCCCTCTTGTGTCTGTATTCATAGAGGATATTGGTTTACAATTTTCTTTCTTTATGAAGTCTTTGGTTTGGGTATCAGGGTAATATTAGCTTCAAGGAATGAGTTAGAAAG
Source organism: Hippopotamus amphibius kiboko (assembly GCF_030028045.1). Lineage (NCBI taxonomy): Eukaryota > Metazoa > Chordata > Mammalia > Artiodactyla > Hippopotamidae > Hippopotamus > Hippopotamus amphibius. The sequence goes on along the minus strand of NC_080193.1, from coordinate 2,410,908 downwards.
TGTCCCGTCCTCTCCTATTTTTTTAAATTAGTTTGTGAAGGATTGGTATTAATTCTTGCCTGGAGACATTTAAGGGTAGGTGTTAAGTTGGATGGAAGGGTCCAGAACACAGGAGAGAGGCTGGCGCTAGAGCCTCAGACTGAGGGGAGAGAAGACAATGGGCCAGCCTAGCTAAGAAGGGAGCCTGGTAGCGGAAGCCCAAGTCGGGCAGACAAGGCTGTGCGGGAGAGCAGAACAGAGCTGGCAGGTTAAGAAAGAGGGTTTTTTCTACGGAGGAGACTAAGAGGGCGCATCCAGGGCCCTGGGAGGAGGACCAGGACAGCCACCACAGGAAGGGCACACTGGTGCCTGGGTTACTGTGCGGGCCAAGCGCAAGGAGCACGGGTCTTGGCAGTAAGGAGGCCAGAGCCCTGGGAGGTGGTAGGGGTGGAGCCAGCACACCGTGGTTGAGGCGGGATGGGGACATGAGCCCCTCAAGCACCTGTTTTCCTGAAGGAGGAAAGGTTTCCTCTTATGGGGCTATTTTTGAGAATGAGATTTAACCTGAAACCCCAGCTGGGCCCGGCAGCCAGTCCCTCCCAGAACAGGAGGGCCTGCTTGGGCTAATCCTGGAATCCCAGGGATGCAGACATCTCTGTGTTTCTTCCAGGAAAGTGAAGGCCCCGGTCACTGGAAGGACTGCAAGAAGGCACTCACCTGGGGATTCTAGCTGTGCGGGTAGCGTCTATTGTGGGAGGTTCTGTTCCCACAAGAAGCGTGGCTCCTGGTTGGTGATGTAACGAGGGGGACCTGGCGTGAGGCAGGGAGCCTCGGAAAGCTCATCAGGGAGGTTAAGGCTCCAGCTGAGCCCAGACAGACGCGTCCAGCCCTGAGGCTGAGCTGCTCCTGCAGCTTCTCCAACAGAGGTCAGAGCCCTGCCAGGCCACTGGACAGGGTGGGTCGGGAGGGTCAAGGGGTCCCCATGCCTCCTCCCCCTACAGCCTGGCTTCTTCCCCTCCATCCCCCATGGACTCTCCAACCTCCTGAGGCAGTTTCACTGCAGAGGGGGGCCCGGCAGACAGCAGGGGGTGGGCTGGGGGGAGGTCGGCCTCCGTGACTTGGCTTTGGAAAACAGCTGTCCAGGGGGAAGACCTGAAGGAGCTACCCTTTTCTGAGCTCTCATCCCTGGGGTGAGGGTAGGGGGGCCTCTTACAACTCACCCTCCTCCAGCAAGAGCCCACATAGGGTGGCACCTGTGACCTGCCTTCCTGTCGCCTCATGCGGGAAAGGGAGCGGACCTGGTGAGCAGGGTCGCACCCAGCCACACCCCAGGGGCCTATTCACGCGAGCGTCCGGCTCAGGTGGTGCCTGGTCCGGCTGTTCCTTCTCCAACCCAGCTCTCTGCCCCCACGTCATCCCTAGAGGCTTGGCCCAGCTCTCTACATTCCCAGGGAACTCGACCACAGCAGAGAGCAGGGATGCCTCGTACCGGCCCTGGGCCCTGGGTTCAGCCTGTGACCTGGTCCTTCTAGGCCAGGTGCCTTCCCTTTGGCAGGAGGGAGGAGAGACGTGACCTGCCCCAGAAACCTCAGGGGCCATTCAGACCAGGAGAAAGCGATTTAGCACGTTTATTCAGGCGTGGAGTCACCAGCTGGGGCCGGTGCGAGGCTCAGGGCTTCCACTCAATGACTTTGATGGCAGTCTGGGCCGCCTGCCTCACGGCCGCGCTGGCGTCCCCCTCCAGGGCCCGGAAGGTGGCCACCTGGGACTGCAGGAGCTTGCGGCCCTCGGGGGCCTCGGCCAGCATGGTGAGGGCCTGGACGGCGTCGAGGCGCGCCTTGCTCAGGGTGGAGCGCGTCAGCTGCAGCAGTGGGCGGATGGCCTCCGAGTCCAGGGCCGCGTACTTCCCTGCGGGTGGGCCACCAGTGCCAGGCGTTCCTGGGGGGCCCCTGCCCACCTCCCTCGGCCCCCCCACCCCGGCTCTCCGCACACAGGCCCCACACCCTCCATGCCCCCAGCCTGCGCCCCACAAGCCCACCAACCAACCCAGTCCTTCAAGGCAGCCCGAAGGGTCTTTGGGAAGTTAAAACCCAGTCGGATGGGAAAGGAGCCCCTTTAGGGGTTAAGTCCCTCCTTAACCCTCCGCAGCCCACACCCCCGCCCGCTGAAATGCCCCGCGGCCGCCCCGCCCCCCCCCCCCCCCCCCCCCCCCCCCCCGCGTCGGGCACTTTGCTCTTTGCTGCCCTGCTAGCTCCTCTCCCAGAGGAAGCTCTGCCCCTGTGCTGTGCCCACCGTCCCCCAGGTCCCTCCGCCCTCTGCCCACCCCACCAGCCTCAGGCAGGGGAGGCTGCGCCGTCCGGGCCCAGCACGGGGCCTGGGCTGTGGCGGGGGCTCAGGGCCTCGCACTGCAGTGCCAGCGCAGGGAAGAGGGCCTCGCCTCCCCAAGTCCCCACGTTGCCCGGGCCCTCCCACACCCCCTGCCCCGAGGGCCCCGGGGCCCACCAAGCACCCCCACAGGAAGCCCAGGTAAGACCCTGTGCTGAGGACGCCCCCGCGAGATGCGTGCTCACAGGGCGCCCTGCGCTGGGGTCAGCATCCTGACCGCACGATGGATTGGAAGGGGGCTGTGGACTCGGGAGGCTCCTACCTCTCCCCCTGGTGCGTCTCAGGCTCCACCATCAGGGCACACCGGGGAGTGGCGGGGGCTCCCAGCTCTGGGGGGTCTGCAGCTTTGCGGGTGGAGAACCAAAGGCCCAGTCAGCACTGGGTGGGTCAGCAAGGAAGCTCAGGGCACGGGGCTGGCGCGGGGGAGGGCAGGCGGCTTTCAGAGGTCCTGCGGGGACCCCAGCGTCCAGGTGGGGAAACCAGCCCGGGCCCTTCCTTCTGGCTGCTGGGAGTCTGCGTAGGGGAGGTAGCCTTACGCTCCTGTTCGCCCCCTCCACACTGAGAACATAACATGGATCAAGAAACACCACAGAGGACTTCCCTGGTGGCGCAGTGGTTAAGAATCCACCTGCCAATGCAGGGGACACGGGTTTGAGCCCTGGGCCAGGAAGATCCCACATGCCACAGAGCAACGAAGCCCGTGTGCCACAGCTACGGAAGCCTGCGCTCTAGAGCCCGAGCTCCACAACAGAGAAGCCACCGCAATGAGAAACCCGTCACCACAAAGAAGAGTAGCTCCTGCTCACCTCAACTAGAGAAAGCCTGCGCGCAGCAAGACCCAACGCAGCCAATAAATAAATTCATAAACAAACAAACAAACACCACAGTAGCAAGGGCTGCAGTGTTTGCTTGGACCTCAGGATAACCGACTCATGGGTGGTAAACAAATCGATCCCAGAATTTCGGCTCAAGAGGCCTGGGTCAGAGGCAGGAATTCCAAAACCAGGGAGCAGAGGGAACGACGGAGCAAGCCCCAGGAAGGAGAGGGAGGAGCCTGGGACTGGGGGGGGCAGTACTTGTCTGCTGGGGGCTGTGGTGACACCGCCACCTCCCCTACCCATCATAAGGGCTGACGCCCGCCCAGGGGCCGCCCCAGCCAGCAGGCCGCCTCACCTTCGGTGGTCACTGTGGCGTACATGAGGGCCCCAGCCGCGCTGGCCTGCACCTCCTCCTCCTCGTCCTTCAGCAGGTGCACCAGGATGGGGATGACGTCGTGCTGCCACACCTGGTTCTTGCCCTCCAGGGGGATGCTAGGCCAGAGAGGGGGCGGCTGGGTGGCCGCGCTTGGAGGGGGAGGGGGACAGGGCCCAGGACCACCCCAGGGGGACACCAGGGCAAAGGACCTGTGCTGAGACCATCCCTGGTGGCGGGCCAGGCCGCAGGGGAGCACTGGTGTGAGGCGTGGGTCCCACCCCCACTCTCAGGGGACCTGGGAGCACGGCCTGCAGCCACAGACGGCCAGACCACCCAGGAGCCGGAGCAGAATGAAGGGAGGTGGCCACAGCTAAAGCAGCGCTGAGGCTCTGTGATCCTCAGCCTCCAGGCCAGGACTCAGACTGTGATCAGGGCGACCCTGGGTCACTAGGGACTAGACGCCCGCGGCTCCAGGTCCTCACCTGTGAAGGGAGCCAGCACCTTCCTTGGAGGGTGTCTAAGTGTGCAGATCGCACCTCCTGTGCTTGCCCTCCTCACGGGAGAGGGGCAGCCCTCTCGTTTTGCCAGGACTGCGGGCTTCCTGGGACAGGACTGTCGGGGCGAAACCCAGGCCTGGGCAGGCGGGCGCCCCAGTGGAGGGGTCCTCTTCCCCCAGGGCGCACGCAGGCGAGGGGCAGCGGGGGTGGGGGGCGCCACGCCCGCCCTTCCCGCTCCATCCCTGGCGCCCGGCCTCACCTGACGGCCGTAAGCGCACGGGCGGCTCTGCTGCGGATGTCGCTGTTGGTGCTCAGCAGCTTCTCCTTCAGGGAGGGCACCACGCGGCTGGCCAGCGCCTCGGTGGCGTCCTCCGTCAGGCAGGCGGCCAGCGTGTCCAGGAGGAGCTCCTGGATCCCTTCCTGCTCCCTCTGCAGCTTCCACACCAGCGAGGGGACCAGGCCGCTGCTGACAATGCCCTTGGCCCCTGCGGGACAGGAATGGGCGCTGAGGGTGGGCCAGTGGGCCATCCCCCCCCTCTGACCCGTGCTGGGAGCCAGAGGAGGGGGGTGTTTGACAAGACGAACTGCAGCCTGAGCAGCCAGCATGTGGCCATGGGTGACAAGGTGGGGTGGGAACCACAAGGACCCAAAAAGGTCCAGCCTTTGGTTGCCTGTGACTGGAGGTGCCAGCCGGACACGGCGGCCGGGGAAGCAGCAGCCACCCCTGCAGGACCCAGGCACACGGGGGAGCCTGCCTCCCCCGCAACCAGCAAGCAGCAGAGGGAAGCCTGGGACGGGCGGGGGGACCCGCCTCTCCCCTCCCTCCCACCCGCAACACCCTTGTGACGCTGGAGCCCCAGCCGGCCGTGGGGACGGGGAGGAAGCGTGCCGTGGGGTCTGAGGTGGAAGATGTTAGCGTGAACAGGCCGGTGTCTCGCGTAAAAAGAGCTGCGCCCCCAACCACAGTCGGTGGGCAGGCAATCCACAGGTTCTGGCCGAGGGCCCTAAAGGCGCCTGGCGCCCCCACGGCACACACGGCTGGGAGAAAACGACGCAGTGAGCCCCCTTCACCCCCTCCCACCTGAACGGTTCTGCCTCACTCCCTCCAGCCTCTCCTCCCGCCTGGGGAGTCAGCACACAGCTGGCTGCCTGGAGAGACCCCAGAGACGGCCCAGGCAGCACCCCAACAGTGCTTGCGAGTGCCCAGAACTGCTGGCAGAGCAGCCCCCACGGGGCAGAGTGGGCACTAGGGAGGGCAGCCCTTCCCCGCTGCTCTAGGTGTCACGACTGCCCCACAGCCCAGCCTCTCCCCGGCCTCCCCAGCAGCCCAGGCCGCCCGCCGTGAAGCCATCCACTGCCCCCTCTTCCCTGGAGGTGCCACCGGCAGAGCAGACACCTCTGTCTTCCGCCTCCCCAGCTCAACCCTCTAATTTACTCTAGAGAGACAAATAAACAGGTTAATTAGCCTAAAGGTCTCTGAGTGCCAGTTAGCACCAGGGATTTCCTCTTTGAAGACACCACCCAGCCTTCCGCCCCCACTCCCCGAGGACATCAAATGGCAGGTGCCTGGGGTGAGGGGGTGGAGAGGCAGGACAGCACGTCCAGCGGCTCCAGTGCCCCCGGCCAGCTTCTCGCTGGGGTGTTGGGTGGAGCCACGAGCTCTGTCCATTTGTTCTCAGGGCACTCACAACATAGGAAAAGCAGTTTCCCACTGCCTCAAGAGTACTGGGCTTTTTAAGATTTAACACACACAGATTTCAAAAAAAAAAAAAAAGACTAGGTTGGACTCATAAACGCATCCAGCTGTGTGACCTTAGGCAAGTTACTTACCCTCTCTGAACCTGGTTTCCTCATTATTAACACAAGCCCACCTGGCAGGGGGTTGTGCAGTATCAGCTGAGTAGGGATGGGAAAGTGCTCTGTGTCGGGACTGTCACCGTGTGCCCAGACGCCCAGGCCTGGCACAGTGAGAGTCTCCCAAATCCCACCAATGTTGAGTTCCAGCCACAGGCAAGCCTGTGGGTGAGGGTGAGGGGTGAGGAGGGGGATACAGAGACAAAAGCCACACAGTCCCTGCCCTGCAGGAACGCCTGTCGGTGGTCCCCTAGCTGCCTCTCTCCCCCTCAGCCCTGCCCTCGGGCTCCCTGCCTGTCCCGGCCACAGTCCCACTCAGCCACGACCCAGACGGCCACTGCCCAGCTCACGGGGCAGAGCGACAATCTGACCTTCCAAGAAGGACTGTGCTGACTGATGGAGGGGTAAGGTTGCTGACAGGGGACCCCCCTGAGCAGAGGCAGGGGGTGAGGAATTTGTGCAGGGCTTGATGGTGGGCTCACTTGCACACGGGGCTGGGCTTCCCGGGAAAGCCCAGGGAAAGGTGCTCTGTGGGAGCACCAGGACGGGCACAGGCTGGGGGGAGGGCGGGAGGAGGGGTTCAAGGCCGGAGGTTGGAGGTGATCACCTCCCCTGCTCCCCTGATTCATGAGGAAACCAAAGCCCAGAGGGGCGACTCGAGTGCCCAAGGTCACACAGCAGATGGGGAGAGACCAGGCCTTCAGCCACCTGGGTTTTCTTTCCCAGGCATTCGTCTGGGCCTCTGCTCCTAGAAATGCTGAGCACCGGGACCCGGTTCACTTTGAGACAGAGGGAGATTAAAAATAAAACGTGTGCCGGGTGTGCCTCTCTGCTCGTTCACTTTGCTTCTTTTCAGCTAAAAGGAGAGTCGCAGGCCTGGCTATTTATAACTAACCCAGATCTGCAAAGGCTTGTTCTAGTTGGGGGGAGGGGGTGGGGGTGCACAGACCCCCAGAAAGAAACAAATCAGAGAAACCCACTGGGCCCCCAACAGGCTTAGACCCAGCCGGCAGGCGTGAGCAGGACGGGTGGGGCGTGAAGAAGAGCCGGCCAGGAGGGGGCGCCCTCAGGCAGTGGGGACACCAGTGCAAACGACGGCTGGGGACCGCCCAGGTTGACACGTGTGGATGAGGGCTTCCAGGTCCTAGGGGCTCTGGGTGTGAGGAAGGGAGGCCCGGGGGAGCTGGGCTCCGTGGGGCAGAGGGGCAACGGTGTGGGGCGTGGGTATGCTTGGGGAGGCCCCGTTCCTGCATGGCTGCGGGGCCAGGATGGGCTACTGATGGGCCACCAAGCTCGGCTGGGCTCGAGGGTCGGGATGCCCCTGGCACAGAACCTCCTGGGGTTGAGGTTGGGTCACGTGGAGGGGCTGCTCCCCTCCAGCTGTCCCTGCTGGCTGGTGAGGTGCTGGGTGGGCTCCACATCAGGGCCCCTTCCCCTTCTTCCTCGGATCCAAGCTGTGGTCTCCGGTCCTGTTCTCCCGGCCAGGGAGGACTCAGCGCCCGGGCCCCACTGCGCCCCACCTCAACCCACCAGCCCAGCTTCAGCCTCACGTGTCCCCCACTGACCCCACCGATCGCTGTGCCTGCCTTCGCTCATGGGGACCCCTCTCTGTTCTCAGCTTACTTGGCTCCGTAATAGAAACGACACACTGACCACATCGTCCTCCCAAGGCCCTGGGACCTCTGCTGCCCGCTTCCGCCTCTCCAGCTGCTCCTCCGTGGGCTCAGCAAGCGCCACCCTCCCTCCGGTGTTCCCCCCACTGCCGCGGTCCTAGGCCCCCACCATCCCCTCTTCCCCCCCACCAGGGTCAGCTCCTCTTGGGCTGCAGCCACCAGACAGCCGGCCCCTGACACACCAGCTCACCCAGCCACCCTGCTCGTGGACTGACTTCGCCGCTTTCTTATTTTCTCTGACTAGCTGACATTTTCACTTGATTCTGCATTTAGAACAGCACACACTGTGGGACCAGGCCTACCGTAAATAAATGTGAAACAAAACCTTGCCATCTTTTTCCTCGAATTTAAAAGGCTAATCTCCAAACTCTCCAGTGATTCTTAGGCTGATGTGCCCAGTCCTACAGAAGAGCCACCAGCCCGCTGTGACTCTTCCCTGCCCTGCCCCACCTGGCCTTGCGGCATCCGCACAGCTCCTGGTCCTCTGGGTTCCAGGCCTCACACCCAGTGTCTTCCCCACCTCAGAACGTGCTTCCTACCACCGCAGGTCACGGGCCATCTCCATCCTGCTCCCCCTGCCACAGGCCCCCAGAGCCCTGGTGGGCCTCCTCCTCCAGGCTTGGCACAACTGTCACTGGGGGACTGCTGTGCAGGGGGGGTTAGCAGGCAGGCTTGGGTCTGCCTACATGTGAGGACTGTGCCGAGCGCAGCGGAGGCCGTCGGTAAATGCTTGCTGACTGAAGGCTTACAGTCACTGCTTGACGCTGGGGGAGCTCTTCCTTCCAGGGTTAGAGGAGGGGGCAGCGGCCAGCCCCTCATCTCACACCTGGACGGCGGTGCGGGGTCTTCCCACACCTGCATATAGGCTTGCCCCTGCAAACAGCTCAATTCTGACCCCCTGGTCCCCCAACTGTCCTCTCCCAGCTCTGAACATGTGTCAACACGCACTTCCTGTTGGAATCACCCTCTAGGGACCATCTATTGTTATATTAGTGTCTCCTTTTGATAGAAAAAGGAACTGAGGCTCACCCAGGTGAAATAACTCACCCAAGGGTATACAGGTGGTGGCAGCAGAGCTGGGCCTGTGCTTCGCCCCCAGTCCCCTCTGCTCCACCCCAGGGCAGGGCCTGCGCCTGTTACCTTCCTGCTACCACGGCCACTGGCCTCTGAGTGAACCTCTGGGCAGAGGCCCAGCCTGGCGACTGGCGCTGTAGAGAACACGCACACAAAGGAGTCCCTGACTGTCGGCCACTTTCCGCTGGCCCTCAGGGGCCACCTCCGGCCAGGTTGAGTCTGGGTCCGCCCCAGGATGCCCCTCGCCTGCATCAGTCCCGTCTGTGTTTACGCAGCACCTTCTCAGGTGGGCCCCGTCGCTGGGGGATGTAGCGCAATGGTCTCCATCTCACAGCAGAGGAAACACTCCCACAGAGGTTAGGGGATGATGTCGCGATGCCACGGGGTCCAGCTGGCAGCGTTGGTCCCCGGCCTCCGCCTTCTGATCACAGGCCTGGGCTTGGGCCCCCACCCCATCTCCCTCTGCCAACGGTCAGGTTCCAGCGCTTCTGCCCACGAGTGGGGTGATCCTGGCCACAGGACCGTGGAGGCGTAGGCGGATAGGGAAGTGTTAGCAGGCAGCACCTGCATTTACCTGGACGCTCTGGGATGCACAGAGCTTCAGGTTACAGTCCAGAAAGGACAGGGAGTGGCACTAGTGTCTTGGTTCTGGCCTGGGTCTTTTACGCACAGCAGTGAGGGGCTCCTGGCTCTGAGGCCCACAGATGGGCTCCCCCTGAAACTGAAAGCAGAGTTGGCAGACCGCCCTTTGGTGCATTCTGCTGAGCACCGATGCCTTCTGTGAGCTTCCCAAAGGCGCCCAGGGGACCCTAGCCTCAGCGGAGCTGGCTCCCCCCCGCCTCCGTGGTCTGGGGGACAGCTCCTGGGCCCCTCTCCTGCCCTCCCTTCCAAGGCAACCTTCCGTGGCCAGGATGGCCCGGGACCCTGAAGAGCCCCCGCACGCTGCAGGCGCGAGCAGCAGAGATGACTGATGCCCCCTTGCACAGCTACAAAACGTCACCGACATCAACCTCTAGGGTGTGCACAGCCCTTTCACACGTCCCCGCCGACTGTCGCGACAACTCGGGGAAGCAGGTGCCATCAGCCCCACTTGGCAAACAGGTCCATCAGAGGCCCATCGGCTGTCCAAGCTCGCGGAGCTCGGAAAGGTCAGATGGGGCTCGAATCTGGGCCGGGGAAGGCGGGCGGGGCCGGGGCCGGGGCCGGGGCCGCCCACCGCTCCCGCGCTCGGCCTCCCAGCGGGGTGGGCGCCGGGGCTCGGCGCGTGCGGGACCGCGGCGCGGGCGGAGCCGGGGCCCCGCCCCCGCCCGTCCTCATTGGGCCGCGGGCGCGTCCGTCCGCCGCTCGCGCCCCAATGGGCGGCGGGCCGGCGCTCGCGGCGGGGCGGGCCGGCGCTCGCGCGGCTCCCCGCCCGCGGTTGGCCCGGCAACGCGCGGCGCTCGCGGCTCCGCCCCCTGCCGGCGGCGCGGGGGGCGGGCGGACCCGCGGGCGGCGGCGGCGGCGGCGCGGGCGGCGCGGGGGGCGAGCGGGCGGAGGGAGCGCGGCCGGCGGAGCGTGTGCGCCGCCCGCGGCCCGGTCACGTCCCCGCGCGGGCGCCGCCGCCCCGCGTCGTGCGGAACCAGGGCGCCGCGGCCCGCGCTCGCCGCCCCGCCCCGCGCCCCCCGCGCCGCGCGCCGCCGGAGCAGCTCGGCCACGCACCGCGCGGCGGCCCGGAGGTGAGTGAGGGGCCCCGCGCCCGGACCCCGCCCCGGACCCGCACCCCGGGCCTCTGCGCCGGGGGCCCCGCCGGCGCGGGGGGCGCGGGGCGCGGCGGCCGGGCTGCGGGCCGGGTGGGGGCGGCGCGGCGGGGGCGCCCGCGCGGGGCGCAGGGCCGGCGGGGGCGGGGCGGGGCGCCTCCCCGGGCCCGGGAGGACGGGCAGGGGCGGCGGGCGCGCCGGTGCGGGGACGGGGGCCCCGGAGGCCTGGGCCCGGGGGCGCGCGGCTCGCCCCTCGCGGTCCCCGCTCCTGCGGCGCGCAGGTTCCTCGGCGGCGCTCGGAGCGGGAGGCGAGCCTCGGCCGGCCGCGATGGTGATGAGTGCCCGGCTCGATATTTTTTTTCCCTTAAAAGGCGGCGGGGGCTTGCGGGGAGGGCCTTGCGCCGGGGCTCGGTGTCCTGCCGGGACCGAGGGGCTGCGGCGTCAGGGCGTCGCTGAGCCTCTCCGGGCGCCGGTGGCCGCGCGTCCGCCGAGGCCGGGAATTGGGGTTCTCTGTGACAAGAGCAGAGGATGGGGCGGCGGCGCCCAGGCCGAGGAGTCCGTGTCTGGGGATGGCAGGAGCCGCCTGCGCGGAGGGCTGCTGGTCCGGGGAGGCAGACGGCTCCCTTCTGCCCAAGTCATCTCCCTGCCCTGGGGATCGGGTCCCTGCGCCTTCTGCTTGGTCTGGAGGAGGCTCCTTGGCCGAATTCAATTAAGCAAATGTTTACCGAGCGTTTGTTCCCCCGGGGCCTGGTGCTGGGGTGGGAGTGGACTGGCCCTGCCCTCCCGGGACTGACTCGACAGCCCACAGGGAAGAAGCATCTGCTCAGAGAACCCAGCCCTGAGGGTGGGTGTGCGGGCCCCGGGTGGGGCTGGGGTCGAGCGCGCCTGCGGGCAAAGTGACATTTGAACTGGAGCTTGAAGGACACAGGCACAGTGGGGTGGGCACTGCGGGCAGAGGGGAGAACGTGGACAGAGGCACAGAGAGGGCGCTCGGGCAGTCGGGTCTGGCGGGAGCACAGGAGCTCAGGGGGGAAAGGGCAGAGGCTGCCCTGAGCTGGCGCCGCGGGGGAAACAGACGACCCTGGCACTTGCTTCAGTGGTCGCCGCAGTCTCCTCACCTGTGCAAGGAGCAGCTCCGTGACCCAGGACCGAGTGGGCCTGGGGAAGAGCCGGGAAGACCCCGAGGGCTGCTCCCAACCTAGGCCCGCCCTTCCAGGCAGGGCCAGGGTCCTGGGTAGCCGACCCCCTGGCCCCTTCCTGGCCGGCATGGAGGATGCTGCTGAGCTGGTGGCTCTGTCCCTTTGGGGCGGGGACAATCGTGAGCGGTAACCGTGGAGACGTGGGAGTCTCCGTGGAGCGGCTGATGGCGAGGGAGGGCCTGGCCATGCCCCGGTGCGGTGGTGTGTCTTCAGCGGTCCCCATGCTTCAGGGACGACAGGCAAGACACTGGCATGTGGCTTAAAGCTCTTGTGTGTTGTACCAGATGCTGGTTTTCTGAGACAGGAGGTGAATAAGACAGTCCCTCCCCCTTGCAAGACCCGTGTACCTTCTGCCCTAGATCTGCTCACTTGCCCGCTGCCAGGGACGTTTTTACTCTCCCTCTGAAGGGGCTGTTTGTCACTCATCTGTGCGGTGTCCCCCCTCCCTGACCCGCCCCCCCAGCCACACACCAGCTTCTGGCCGAGGCCCAGCTTGCTGCGGGGAGAGCAGGGCTGCGTGCCTGCCCTCGTGGGGGTGCGGCCCGTGCTCAGGGCGTTGGAGCTGCCTCCCTCCGTGCTGTGGCCTGGCCCCTTTCCTGGGGCCTGTCATGAGACTCCCGATTTGGGACACGAGGAATGCATTCCCCACTCTGTCCCCAACTCCTCCCCTCTTCTGTCTCCGGGAGTCCCAGGAGGAAAAGTGCCTTGTCTGGCTCTCAGGAGCTTCTAGGGCGATTCAGGGAACTTCTTGGTAAGCAGGTGGACTTGGCAAGGCTGCCCAGGGAGGCTGGTGGGATGCGGGGCCGAACGTGGGGAAGGCTGGGCTCAGACTCGGGGTGTGGCCCCAGCGGCCTGCATGCAGCCGTGTGGCTGTCTCACGCGCACATGAGGTGACCGAGTGCGGTGCCTTCCTCCCTGGTCGTGAGGACAAGGCAGCCCTGACCACCCCACGCTGGCCTTCGGAAGACCCAAGATTCCGTGTGGCTGTAGGGCGTTCCCCCCGCTGCCGACCGCGGCTGGGCCTGCAGGAACCCTGGAGGAGGCAGATTAGCGCCCTGCACCCCCAGGAAGGAAGCCTGGGGTAGCAGCCCCAGGGGCGGTCCTGTGGGCTGGCGGGAAGGAGGGTGCAGGCAAGTGGACAGAGGCATCAGGGCCGACACTGAGGGGCAGCCCGGGAGGGAGCCCAGGGCAGTTGTCTGACAGCTCGTGCAGACTCGGGGGTGGGGGGAGGAGCCCGCGTGGAGGCGGCTGAAGACCTGGGTCAGGCCTGGCCCCACGCCCCCACCCAGCCCCGTCCTCTCCGACCCTCCTCGTCCTCACCGCAGACAGCGCCACAGCGCCCTGCCTGTCCGCGCACGGTCCTCCCCACCTCCATGCTGGCGGGGGAGGTGCTTCCCGGCAAGAACTCAGGGGGACTAACTCCTGGGGACCAGCTGGATCCCTGGGCTCGCGGGGGAGCCCAGGAGATGGAACCTCACCCGTTCGCTCGGCTCCGCCGTTCGTCCCTTTGGCTGATCTTTAGCGGCACCTGCCGGGGCTGGGGCCGTGCCCACGCAGGGACACGGCAGGGGGCAGGATACTCCGCGCCCACCCCCACGGCGCTCCATCCGACCCGGGGGGCCGACAGACACCCCGTAGCTGAATGCCAGGCAGGACGGGGCTGCGAAGAGAGCTTAGGCGGGAGGGGAGAGGTCTCTGTGTGGAGGAGCTCTGGGCACAGCATCCTGGAAAGGTGATAGGCGAGTTGTGTGACCAGCAGGGAAGAGCACCGGGAGGCAGGGTGGCAGGTGCGGAGGCCCTGGGGCCAGTGCACGTCCGCCGACGGCAGCCACGCTACCCCCCGAGGTCCGGTGGCTGGAGCCCAGGGTGGGGGGTGTCTGTGCAGCAGGTCAGGTGGGATTACGCTTTTGAAAGACCCGCCTGGCAGATGGCAAGGGGGCTGCTGACCCAGTGGGGGGGGGGGGCAGGAGCGGTCCTGAGAGGCGGTCGGTTGCAGGATTCCGCTTAAAGAGGACCTGCTGATGGAGAAGCGGAAAGGACAGCTCTGGAAGGACGGAGCTGGCCTTGGTGAGGAGGGAGCCTCAGACGTGTCACAGGAGGCGGGGAGCTGGGAGTTAGGTCAGCCCCAGGTGGACGTGGGCCCGCGCGGGGCTCAGAGGAGAGAGCCAGGCTGGAGCTGGAGACCTGCAGTCCCTGCACGGGGGGGGGGGTGCGGGGCCGGCGAGGTCACTAGGGGATCGAGGGCGGGTGGGACCAGAAGGGGCCGAGCCGGGCCTCAGGCCCCCCACGGCGCAGAGCTGAGCTGAGACGCAGGGGCCCGCGCCCGGGAGGGGGGGGTCCCCTGCGGCGGGCCCGGGGTGCGTGGGCCCCGAGCGACGGGGGCAGGACTGGCTACAGCATCTGCAGGGCCCTCGTTAAAGATCAGTGAGCATTTCAGCACTGACAGCAGAGCGTCAGGCCGGGCACGGGGCCCACGTGTGCCCCAGGAAGGCCGGTCGTGGCGGCTGCCAGGCCGGTGCCTGCCCTGCCCTTCCCCTGCCTGCCATAGGCAGCTGGGCTCTGTTGGGCACGTGGGCCCACGGGAGCCTCATGCTGGCCTCCTGTGAGGGGCCGTTCTCCCCCTCTGTCCGTGGACCCCCGGCCTCCGGCCCTTGGGCGGGAGGCACGGCCAGATGGTGGAGGGCTGGGCAGCCTGTTGGCAGAGCGGGTGCGTGTGGCAGGCGGCCTCACACACAGTGGCTTCCTTGAGTTCATCTCTTTTCCAAAGGAACCTGCTACATCACAGAGTTTTGAGTTATGTGCTTCTAAATTAAGGTATAACTCTCTTTTAGAGATGTCTCCGGAGAATCCATCAGAAAGTGCTAAGGAGTGAGCCTGTTAAGATCCGTGCTTCAGGGAGGGGGGGGTGATAACAGACTGTGGAGCCCAGCGCGCGGTCCCGCAGCCACAGACGAGCACACGCCCTCCCTGGGCTCCTCCGGCCCCGCCTCTCCGGGCCGTGCGGCCGCGTTCAGAGCCCGGCTGCAGAAGGAGCCCCTGGCCCCAGGAGTGGTTGCCGGCGGTCAGGTCACGGCGTCCGGTGGAGGGGAGCGGCCGCGTGTGCCGTGTCCCCAGGGCCCATGGGCGGGTGCCTGCGGAGGGCAGCAGGGCTCACGCTCTCCTCCCACAGTCAGGTCCGCCGAGAACGGGCCTGTTTTTACCTCGGTTTTCTCTTCTCCGTGGGGGAGACTTGGACCCAGGGAGGTGGGGTAGCTCCCAAGTTGGGGCCGGCCAAACCGGGCCCCAGGTGGGTGTCCAGGGACCCTGAGGGCTTAGCAGCCTGGGCGGCCCCCCTTCCTGTAGGCAGCCTGCCTCCTTCCACCCCGGGATCCCTGGGACGGGGGTCCAAGAGGGCTCGCTAGCAGGGCTGCCGTGCCGGAGGCCAGCATGGCGCTGGGGCCGGCTCAGAGGTTGTGGCCACGGACTGGTGCTTTGCACGGGGGGACCGGGTCGTCACAGCTGCTCTTTCCTCTCGCCAGCAGCTCTCAGGCAGGGTCTGCACACATCCTGGGGTGTCTAGGAGGAGGCTCTCAGGCCTCCTAATTCTGTTTTCACGTAGGGGCCCTCTGTCCAGAACAGCGCCATGTCCACACCCGCGCAGATCCTGTGCTCCTCCCTGCACACGTCCCAGGGTAACCGCTGCCTGTCTCCTTGGTCTGTGTTTGTTCGCCGTCTCTCTCCTGGACCTGAACGTAAGCTCTGTGAGGTCGAGACCTTTGTCTGCCAATCACCACTGAGAATCTGGCCCCCAGAGCCCAGCTGGCCCTCAGCAGGGACCCAGAAGCAGCTATTGAAGGGGGACAGGACGTGGCAGGTGGGCAGACCTCCTGGCAGCTGCAGCCCCCACGTTGGGGAACCGCGACTGCAGCCCAGCCCTCTGCTCCTGCGAGGGGCGCCTACAGGTTGACAGACAAACCACCTGCAGGCGGACACCACTGGCCGGCGCCCATCACCCCCGACTGGGTCACGCAAGAGCCAGAGGCAGGCAAGGCTGCCCAGCTTCTCACGCTGTCAGCACAGGCCCAGGTCCCCCCACCGGGGGTCAGACGCCTCCGGCTGACACTGGTCCCTCGGTGACGCGGTGTGAGTTGGTGAGGCCTTGGTCAGACCCAGGGATTTGCAGTCATGGCATCTAGAGTCGCCTCCATGGGGAAGCATGCTCAGAAGGTGGGGGGAGATCCTGGTGGTGGGAGAGGACCACGGCGCCCCCAGTGACCACGTGGTGACCGAGGGGCCTTTCCAGACAGCCTTGTGCCCCCGGATGAGCTCAGCAGAGCTCGATGCAGAGCAAAGAGCCCTGGACCGAGAGCCGGGAGACGGGGCCTGGCCCCGGCCCCGCCTGCGCTTTGCATGCGGTGAGTCCTCTTCCCTCTGGGCCCTGCATCCTCACCGTCAGGTCAGGCTGGGCCGAGGGTGCAGGTAGTCTTTACTTTTTGCACCAGCTCTGGAGGGGTGGCCCGCAGCAGTGTTGAGAAGGATTCTGAGGCCGTGCGGGGGCTCAGAGGGAAGTGGTGGTGGTTGATGAGTGGCCGTCTGCAGGGGCGCAGGAAGCCGGATGTAGCTGCGCTGGCCGGGGCTGGCCGAGCCCACCCGCGCCCTCCCTCCCGACCGGCAGTTTCAGGTCGTCCTCTTGCCGGGGGCAGCCTCTCCGTGCCCTGAATGAGTCTCAGCTCTGCTCTGGCCCAGAGCCCCCAGAAGCCTGCCTGGAGCCCGGTGACCAGGTGACCCCCCACAGTGTGCTAACCAGTGTGGCTCTGGGTGTTGCAGGAGTGGGGACAGCACGGAGTGGGTGGGGGGGGGACGGGCAGGGCCGCGGTGTATGAGTCCTAGGCTCTGACCTCAGCCAAGGACGGCTCACCGGGCTTCACTAGGGATGGAGACGGAAAAAGGCTCCAAGGCACCCGCAGGGGCCCTGAAGACCCTCCTGACCGAGGGTTGGTGGACTTGACACTTGCAGCCCTCCCTGTGGCTCCAGCAGGCCCTGGCGACCCCAGCTGGTGTCCTTCCCCCACCAGCAGGGCTGTGGGCTGGGCAGCCTGGCGTCCTGGAGGGGCGGGGGAGGAGCGGTCCCCACGGGAGGACCTTTCTTAGGTCATCCGCCTCCGTGCTGATCTGGCCTTCGCGCCCCCCCCCCCCCCCCGCCCCTGCGTGGCACGTCCTCCGTGACCCCAGCTGTCCCACTGTGTGTGGCCTCTGGCCTGCCCACCTGCCCCCTCTTGCTTCCTGTGGCCCCGTGGAGTGCCCCCCGGGCCCCGGCCGGCCGGCCCGCCATCTGGCCCTCGCGGCGCGTCTGGGTGCGGCGGCTCTGTCCCCGGGCTGGGCTTTCCTCCAGCGCAGTCGCCCCCTCACCCGCTGCGTTACCTCTGATAGGCTATGCGAACATATTTCTCGATAAAATGCCGGGAAGAAAAATAATTAGAGTGTTGCCTCCATTATCCAATTTCTGATTAATCAAACTCTCTTTGTCCTCGGCCAAAATCTGTTCATTTCCCTTAAACACTGGGCCCGTGCCAGGCATCGATTTCCCCTGTGATAACAGCACGCACGCACACCCCCGCCCTGCCCCTGCCCCTGCCCGGCGGAGGGGAGGAGGGCGCGGAGGCACGGCCAGGGTGCCACCCGCCGCCGCCAGGAAGCTCCACAGCCTCGCGGCACCCACCACCCCGGCTCCAGCAACCTGGCCGGCCTCTGCCCCGCGGCCCCGGTCTCCAGGTGCGTTAGTCTTGTTGCTGGCGGTTCTGGGCTCTCCTGGGGCAGGAGGCGGAGGGATGGAAGCCTGGCGCCCAGTGAAGGGGTGTGGAGGGTGCGGCCGCTGTGGCTGCTGGGAACTGGCCAGAAGGGTGAGCTGCGGCCCCGGGCCCTGGGGGGCCAGGACTTTGGGACGTGTCCCCGCCATCGGCGCAGGAAGGCTGCGGCTGGGCGGGGAGGCCGAGGCCGAGGGCCGGGGCCTGTGAGGGGGCCTCAGGGATCAGGCAGGGGTGTCCTTTCAGTGGCAGCCGCAGAAACCCGGCGCCTATAGGCTCACCAAGTGGGGAGACACCCTGGGTGGGGGCTCAGAGACAAGGCAGAGTCAGGGTCGGCCCGGGCCAGGCAGGGGCAGCTGTACCTCCACCGTGTCCATCAGGGCAGAGGAAGGCCAAGGGCCCTGCTAGAGGACGTCCCAGAAGTCCCCGCCGGTCCCGCCCTGCCCTGAGTCGGCCCCTCCCTCACGCAGTGCAAAGGGCTGGGGTGGATTTATCAGCACCTGCTTCCTGCCAGGTACTTCTGGGCCGTGGGACACAGTAGTGACAAACAGACCGGGGTCCCAGCCTTGTGCAGCCCCCCGCCGTGGAGCCAGCATCCTATACGCGTGACGGGATGAGTGACTCACACGGCGGGTTAGAAAGCAGCAGTGCTGTGCGTGCTGGGGGCGTCGTAAGTGGGATGGGGGGGGTGTCTGAGGAGGGGACCCCGGAGCCTTTGGAGGGGATGCAGTGGCTCTCTGGATGAAGGGCGTTCCAGGCGGAGGGGACAGCCAGTGCAGAGCCCCCGAACTGTCCGGACAGCACAGCGGGGGGGGGGGGGGGGGGGCAGAAGTGGGGCGTGGAGGGAGCTTGGGGGCGGGGCAGAGGGGCAGGGTCCGTCATCGAGCCTCGGGGCCGCAGAAGGACTCCAGCTCTGAACTGAGATAGATGTCTGGCCTGCCCGGGAAGGTTTTAGGCACAGGAGAGACCCTGCGTTGTGTTTTTACAAGGGTCCCCTGGCCACCCCGCCGGGAGGAGCAGAGTGCAGGGACCGGATGGTCACTGGGGCAGTCCAGATGGGGGGCTGGGGGCTGAGGCCCCCGAGGTCAGGTCCAGCCCTGAGCCAAGGCCCTGGGCCTGATAGGAAGGCGGGGGACAGAGGGAGGTGTGCTGGGCGGTGCCAGTCCCGCTGCCTGCTGACGTCTCACACGGCGCCCCGGCCAGAGAACCACCCTTCCCTCTGCCTTGGGCGGCGCGGATCGCATTCACCCTCGGGAGCTCCCCGTGGCTCAGGCAGAGGCCAGGCAGCGGCTGAATCCACAGCTTGACCTGGTTCCCGCCTGGCCTGTCCCGCGTCCCACCCACTCAGCTCGCGACCTCGACCAGTCTCATGCCTGAGCATTCCCGTCTCAGCCTCTGCTTCTTGAGAACCCCGTCCAGACAGGGTCTAGGCCGCTGCGGGCTTGGACACAACCAGGGGCGGCCCGTCTCAGAGCGGGGACCAGGGCCAGCCTCTGAGAGTGACCTGGGGCAGCTGCTGGCCTCCGGGGGCCCCCAGGGCTGGACAGCGCACTCTTTCCAGGCCGTTCCGTGGGCCAGGCATCTTTTTCTGAGCCACGCTGGCCTGGAGCCTCAGGTCCCACCGCCTGCAGGCCTGTGTGTGGTTAGGAAGCTGGGGAAAGAGGCGGTGAGGGCCTGGACGAAGCGGGCTTGGCAGAGGCAGTGCTCACCTTCCAGGTGAGGAAGACAGGAAAGGAGCCGCAGGGAAGGGGGGACCTGTAGCGCCGTCACCAGAGAGGGGCCCGCCTGGGGCTGGGATCGCGTGGGGCTGCACACGGAGGCAGGGCCCAGGAAGACTGGCCTCCCAAGCAGCCCGGGGGCCTGAGTGATGGCCCATTGTTCCCTTGGCTGCGGAAACCTGGAGCCAGGCTCCTGAGGCTCTCGATGCGTGTACCTCCTTCCCTTTGAGTGTGGAACCTTCCGGTGTTATTTATTTATTTACTCCTGGCCTGGAGAAGTCTCTGGCCTGGTCTCCCCCCGAGGCGGTGGTCCTCGGGCGGTGCTGTCACTGTGTGGTCTGGTCGGCCGTGGCGGCTCTGGGCTGGAAGGCTGCATGTGGCTGGGGCATCCAGAGCCACAGGGTACTGCGGGGCCGAGGGAAGGGCCTTCCTGGCTGCCATGAGTGGTCCTGAGGTCCAGGGGCTGCCTGGCGGGAGCAGAGCCATTTGCTGGGGCCTGTCTGCCGCTGGGGACGCTGCCCGCCCACCCCTCTCCCCCCATCTGCTCGGACTCTGGCTCCAAAATAAGCAGGGAGCGAAGAGGAGGCAGCGAAAGGGGGCTGCTCTTAAGGGGAGAGCTGCTGCGGGTCTGGCAGGGGTGCGTGGATAAGCTCACCGGGGGCCTGGCCCGGGGCGCTGGGGGGGGCACACGAGTGGGGGTCCCTGAGCCCTCAGCCAGTGGTGTCTCGCAGGCACGTGCTGCCCTCTTCCCCACGTTCGCAGAAGCTGTTGTGATGAAGGACGCGCACAGTCGTTTGCACGCCTTGCGGCTCTCAGTGCTCAGAACCCCCCACCGTCACCGGCGTCCGTAGGGGTGCCTGTGTCCACCGCAGGCCCAGCGCTTGCTCTCGGGTGCCGCTGGGGTCTGTCCTTTTTTTAAGAAGTTTACTTATTTACTTATTTTTGGCTGTGTTGGGTCTTTGTTCTGCACGCAGGTTTTCTCTAGTTGTGGCGAGCGGGGGCTACTCTTCGTGGCCGTGCACGGGCTCTAGGTGCGCGGGTCCGTCGTCGTGGTGCACGGGCTTCGTCGCTCCGCAGCGTGTGGGATCTTCCCAGACCGGGACTCGAGTCTGTGTCCCCTGCATTGGCAGGCAGATTCTTAACCACCGTGCCACCAGGGAAGTCCCCGGGGTCTGTCCTTGAGACCCTGTGTAAACTGATGGAGCGGCACGGTGAAGACGGCTGCTGTGGAAAGTCCTGTGCCCTGAGAAGCCTCAGGAAAAGCTGCGGTCTGTGAGGGGGCAGGTCCACTAAGGCTGGGGACTGGGGCCGGGCCACCTCCGCTAGGTGGAGGGTCCGCTGGCTGCCGCACAGCGTCTGCGGGGACAGTGCCAGTACCGCCTGTGGGGAGCCGGAGCCTCTGGGGAGGCCTGGCCACCCCCAGCATGGGCCACTCGGTGCTCCTGTGTCTTTTTAAGGGAAAATAACATGGTTACGGTACATGTGATCACTGCTCGTGACTCCTGCTTTAGGTCACTGTCAGTGTGCCAAGCAGCTGGCGGGCCCCAAGGTGGGCGGCAGCGCTAGGTCGTTGCTGGACCCTAAGTATGTCTGTAGTGAGCACGGGAGCTGCAGGGTTGGGTTTTTGTTGGCGTTTTAGCCTCAGATCAAGGAGGGGCGGGTCCCTCCACGTGACAAGGGGTGGGGAAGAAGCCCCTTCCCAGGACCGCCCAGACGGTGCTGGGGGAGCGCGCAGGGCAGTGGGGGTGCAGGGGGGGCCCGGCCCGTCTCCTCAGAGTGGGGGCTGCCTGGGCCCTTGGGGTGTACTGGGGTGCAGGCCCCCTGCCGCCCGCCCCCCGGCTCTTGTCTTATTTTCAGCAGGAGGTGACGTGGTCAAGACAGCGTTTTGGACGGACACAAGCTGGCTGGGAGAGGGAGGGGCGGGGGGAGAGGGCTCAGGAAGATCCTTGCGGCTCAGGACGGGAAGATGGGAGATGGGGCGGGTGACAGAGCACAGGTTGTCACACTGAGCTCTGTGTCCTGGGGGCTCAGCCTGCTGTTTCGGGTGGGGGGTGGGGGGGGTGATATGTGCTGGAGCCTTTGGTGGGGGAGGCGGAGGCGGAGGCCCCAGAGTCCCAGGGCTGTCAGGGGCGTGGGAGCAGCCCGCGGGTCCGTGGACAGGCCCGCTGTGAAGCGCGGCGGACCCCTGGCAGCAGGCTCCTGGGCAAGGCCACGTGAGGCGGCGTGCTCAGAGTGGGTGATGGGAGCTTTGGAGCCGCGCACCGTGGACCCATCCATCTGTCCCAAGCATCTCCCTGCACACCTGCTCAGGGGGACGTGGAGCTGGTGCCTGGGGGCGGGGGTGGCCGGGCAGGAGGCGTCGGCAGAGGAAGGGCCCGGCCGTGGCTGAGGTCCGGTCCCCCGGCCAAGCGTGGGCTCTGGACACTGGGCTCAAGGTCACGAGGGGTGGGTGGGCCGGGGCTGCTCAGGAGGGAGGCCCTCCCCGGCCTCTGGGGGGCCAGGCAGGGCGCTGTGGGCGTGGGGGTGGGAGACGCCCCGGGAAGGCAGCTTTGCGCAGAGGGCGGCGGCCAGGAGGGCGGCCCGTCCCTGCCCCCCTCCAGTGTTACTGGCTTCAAGGCAGGCTGGGGTCGTCTGGGAGGGAAGGTGTGGCTCTTTAGTCCGCAGGTGCGTGTTGTATCAGAACCCATCAGCGTGTGGATCCTGCTGCGTGCGATGCTGGCCGGGCCCGCGAGCCGTGGGGTACGGCGGAGGCGTGGCCAGCGCGTGCATCGCGGCCCTTTCCAGGGAAGCCCCGTGGCCAGCACCACCCCCCGTGGCTGGATCCAGGCCGGTGACGCCACCCACCCCCGCCTCCCGCCGCTGAACAGAAGCTCCCTGGGAGAATGGGGGCTTCTGCTCTCTGGTCCCCATGGTCGGGGGGGTCCCTGCCAGGGCCGCCATCACTGAGCCGCTCCCTAGAGAACCGTGGGAGGGACGCTTTTGGGGTGGACCTGCCCTGAGCTGGGCCCAAGCCAGGCAGGCTCCCCCACGGCCCAGCCAAGCCCTTGGGGCAGTGTCACCCCAGCTGTCCCCACCCTGGCCCCCTCCCCTGGTGGCTTCATGTTGTCTGCTCCTCCAAGGTCAGCTCCCTGGATCTCTCCCCATCCCGCTCGTTGGCTCCTCCCGCCACGCCCCTGCTCCCCTTCTTCATGGCACTGCTCTTCACCAGTCCCCTCACCAGAACACAAGCCCCGTGGTGCACAGACTCGCCTCATGTCCCCGAGTGCAGAACAGAGCCTGACACAGGCCCGGTCCCCCAGGGGCACCGTGATGCTCAGTCAGGGCCCAGGGTCCATCGATGGCCCGTTGGGAGGGCCGGGGGCCCTGATGAGATGGAACTGGTGGATTGGGGTGGAGCACTTTGCTGAGACAATAGATGGCACCTGCCCTGCGTGAGGCCGCGGGCTGCAGCGCGGACACCACCACCCAGGGGTCCCAGCAGGGCGGGGCTCCGGCCCGGGTGCACCCTTCTGCATGCCAGGGCGGTGGCCTGAGGCCACAGCTGTGACCAGCAGCCTCCCCCAGGAGGCAAAGCCCACTTCCCGAAGGCAGCGACCCCACGTCTGTCCTGGACTCCTTCCGTCTGAGCTCAAAGCAAGAACGCGAGGCCAGTTTTAAAGCACAGATATCTCAGTAAAAACACATGTCAGTTTAAAGAAAATTGCGGGGTAAATAACAGAGCAGGTGACCCGTTGTGCTGTGGGCGGCGGGGGTTCTGGGGGTCAGAGAGCCCAGGGGGCTGAACCCCGCAGGCCCCCGCAGGCAGCCCCAAGGAATTCGCCGCCTCCCCAAACTTCCCACACCTGGGGCGCCGTGGCCAGCCCCGGCTGCCCCGCAAGGCTGACGCGGGGAGCCACACATGTGGGACGGAGGTACAGGCCGCCCTCCAACTACCGGGGGCCCAGGCAGCCGAGGGTGCAGCCAGGCCTCCTCCCTGACCCCCTGGCGCCCAGCCTCCCCAGGATGGACCGTCCCAGGGGCCCAGCCCACAGCTGCCCGAGTCCAAGGACACCTGCAAACAGCCCTGCGGGGTCTGCGGGCCGGGGCTGGCCGGGCCGGGGCTGTGGATCTCAGAGGCGAAAGGCCTATCGTGGGGCCGCGGCTCGTGTTCAGGCGGCGGGTGGCGGGGTGCCGAGCGGGGGTTCAGAACCGTAGGTGAAGGACACAGCCCGTTGGGGGCCACGGACGGGTCCAGGCTGGGCTCAAGAAGACCCAACAGGGGGCCCACGGGGACCCAGCGCTCCGGCACAAATGTCCACCCAGAGCAGGACGCCGGGCTCCAGCTCGCCAGGCACGGGCCGTGGGAAACGGGGCCTTCTTCAGAGGGGAGGACACGGGTCAGCAGTGACGCCACAGGGAGGCAGCGGACACGGGGACGGCGGCTCTGGAGGGCAGGGAGAGGGACCCGCTCTTGAGAAGATGGGCGTGACCTGAGTGGTTCAGGCCCAGGCGGCCAGTGGCAGGGGCGTGTGCACAGGGCGTGAGCGCCGGCGGGCGGGCGGGGGTGGCAAGGCCCAGGACCTCAGACAGCGCTGGTCCCTGCCCGGGCTGGGCACGCTGCGGCTGGGGCGTCCGGTGGGTGGGCTCACCCGGCCCTGCTGGCCCTCTGCCCTGGGGTCCTCCCCCCATCCCCTGCACGGCTGGCCATCCAAGTGACCTCTGCGTGGGCTTCAGACACCCCCTCCCAAGCGCTCCCTGATCTGGTGGCCCAGGGCTCAGCGCGGCGTGGGCTTTCCTTGGGGTGGGGAGGGGGTCTGGCGGGTGAGGGGCTGGGCCTGTCGCACCTCCATCTCCCTCCGCGGAAGCGGGGGCCTGGGATGAGGGCGCCCCGCCCGCCGGGTCCAGGCCTTCTCCGCCCAGTAAGCCGATAAGCTGTCTTCTGTCCTTGCAGACCCTCTGGCTTAGCCCGGCTTGGGCGTGACGCCTTAGGCGACCTTGGCCCCGGGCTCCCTTTGCGTGTTGGGGGGTGGGGGCAGGAGGGGCCGTTCAGTGCGCGGGGCGCTGCCATGCCGCAGCCTGGCTTCACCCCGGCTCCTGGCGCGGCCGCGAGGGGGGTGACAGGGGACCCGGTGTCCCGCGGTTAGAGCTCTGGGCCGGGCTGTGGGAGGTGTCCAGGGTGCAGCGCGCTGGACGTGCAGAGGCCCCGGAGAGGGGCAGCATCGTGTGCCCACCCCTGGCCCCAGGCTGTCCCCAGATTCCGTGGCGTGAGACTTGAGAGGGCCGTGTCCAGGGAAGGGCCGTGTGACAGGAGGGCAGGTGGGCCTGCCAGGCGCTGAGCCAGGGTCCAGGGCTGGGGGGCGGGGGCGGGGCAGGGAGGTTTCGAAGGCGAGTATCCACCTTGAAACCACAGGAAGGAGAGCACCTTTCAGCCACGAGGCCCCTGAGTGGGTCTTGGGTTTGGGTCCTGCCCCGGCACCCTTTGGGTCCGTCCCCAGGGCGGCAGGTTGGAGAGCCAAGGAGGCCTGTGAGGGGCCGTGACGGAGCTTGTCAGGACCACAGAGGACCCGTCCCCCACAGCTGCTGGGCCCGCGCGTCCACATGTGTAGGCTGAGCCCGCCAGGGGCCCGCCTGCCGCCTCCCCGCAGTGTCCCGGCCTGGGGCGCCCCGGACAGCTGCGGGCAGAGCCTTCCCGGTCCAAGCATGACGTTCGCACGGCAGGCAGAACACGGCACTTGTCTCCCACCCCTCACGCGCCGCGCCGGCCCCCGGCGTCCGTGCTGTCCCCCTGACGCAGGGCGCAGCCCCACCTCAGGGCCTTTGCACCTGCAGTTCCACTTTCCCACCACCTGCTCCCGGTCACCTGTCGCCGTCCCGGAGGCCAGCCCCCGCGCGTGTGCCGCCCGCACCCCTGCCTCCACCCCGCTCTCTGGAGCTGGGCCCTTCGCTCCCCACCGCTCGCTTGCCGCCTTTGGTCTGACGCCTGCCCTCCTCCAGCCGGGGTCTTCAGCGGTGCCCAGCCTGCATCCCCGCCAGCCAGCCCCCTAAGTAGCTGTGGGTGGCAGATCCCCGACGCCTCCACGTGCGCCCCTGCTCCCCACCTGCCACGCGCAGTGGCACAGACTGCGTACACACGTGTACACGGACCTGCACACCAGGCACACACCTAGACCCGCGTGTGCACACGTGCAGTGCTGCCCGGGGACACGGGCTCGGATCTGCAGGCGTGCGATCGCAGCGCACACGCGCGCAGGCCGCCCCGCGCCCTCGCGCGCCTGTGCCTCTCCCCCCTCTGCCCGGGTCCAGCCACCCTGCCTCCCCTCAGTTCCCCGGCCGCACCGCGGCACCTCTGCGCCCCGCTCGCCCCTCACCCGCTCCTCAGTGGTTTCCAGCCAGACCCAGCAGCGCTGTGGCGGGGGGGTCCCGGGTGTCAGGTGCTGGGGACCCGTGAGCAGTGACTGGCCAGGGAACGATGTGGTCCTGCCCGTGGCCGTGCGCCTCTGGGCTGACTGGGGCTGCCCCCGGGGGTCCAGGAAGGCCCCGTCAGACCCAAAGAGATCGAACTGGCAGGAGCCTCCGTGTGTGGGGGGCCATCCTGAGGTCCCTCCGC
Source organism: Hippopotamus amphibius kiboko (assembly GCF_030028045.1). Taxonomy (NCBI): domain Eukaryota; kingdom Metazoa; phylum Chordata; class Mammalia; order Artiodactyla; family Hippopotamidae; genus Hippopotamus; species Hippopotamus amphibius. The sequence goes on along the minus strand of NC_080193.1, from coordinate 2,385,230 downwards.
TCACAGACCTGCCTCCCTGTGTCTGCGCGCAGCCCCGGCCCCCACATCCCGCAGGCAGCAGGCGGCCCCCAGCCTTGGCCCGATGCACACAGTTGCCCCCGGCCACGTTTCCCCTTTACTCCCGCGTAGCCCTGTGGCTGCACGGGTCAAGGACCATGTGGCCAGCACCCCTTTTCTCATGGGTGTGTTAAAACACAAATAACAAAATCTACCACTTTAACCATTTTTAAATGGTACAGTTCAGTGGCATTGAGTACACTCACGTCACTCTGCAACCATGACCACCATCACCTCGAGAACCTTTTCATCTTCGCGAACTGACTCTCTGTCCCTTTAAACAACAGCTTCCCAGCCCCTGGCACCACCGTCTGCTCTCTGTGTAAGAATGTGACTGCTCTAGGGACCTCACGTAATTAGAGTCCGACAGCATTTGTCCTTTTGTGCCGGGCCTGTCTCCATGAGCATCGTGTCCTCGAGGTGCATCCATGTTGCGGCAGGTGCCAGAATTCCCTTCCATTTTAAGGCTGAAGAGCATCCCCTTGTATGTGTTTATCACGTTTTGTCTGTCCGTTCTCCTGTCAGTGGACACGTGGGTTGCTTCTGCGTCTCAGCTGTTGTGGGTAATGCCGTTATGAACATGGGTGTACAGAAGTCACTTTGAGACCCTGCCTTCAATGCCTTCGGGTATATACCCAGAGGTGGAATTGCTGGATCGCGTGGTCGGTCTGTTCTTGGTTTTGTGAGGAGCCTCCATACTGTTTCCCACAGTAGCCACCCCATTCCGCCACCTCCCCCCCCCCCCCCCGGCAGTGTGCAGGGGCTCCAGGTTCCTCATATCTCGTCAGTGTCCATTATTTTCTGGGATTTTTTCGATGGTAGCTATCCTTACAGGTGGTATCTTAGTGTGCTTTTTTTTTTTTTTTTAATAAATTGATTGATTGATGTACTGGCTGCATTGGGTCTTCGTTGCTGCACACGGGCTTTCTCTAGTTGCGGCGAGCGGGGGCGCCTCTTCATTGTGGTGCGCAGGCTCCTCGTTGTGGTGGCTTCTCTTGTTGCGGAGCATGGGCTCTAGGCGTGCACGCTTCAGTAGTTGTGGCACACGGGCTCAGTAGCTGTGGCTCATGGGCTCTAGAGCAGAGGCTCAGTCGTTGCAGCACACGGGCTCAGTTACTCCACGGCATGTGGGATCTTCCCGAAGCAGGGATGGAATGCGTGCCCCCTGCACTGGCAGGCGGATTCTTACCCACTGCGCCCCCAGGGAAGCCCCCTTAGTGTGGTTTTTGATTTGATTTCTCTAATCATTAGTGATGGGCACCTTCTCATGTGCTCGTTCATATACTGGCCGTTCATATGTCGTCTTTGGATAAATGTCCACTCAAGTCCTCTCCCCAGTTTTGAATCAGGTGGGGTCGTCTGTTGAATTTTAGGAGTTCTCTATGTATTCTAGATATGAATCCCTTGTCAGGTATATGATTTGCAGATGTTTTCTTCCACTCTGTGGATTGCCTCTTTACCTGTTGATACTGCCTTTTTGGTGCACAAAATTTTTGCATTTTCATGAAATCCAGTTTGTTTTTTCTTTTGTTGCCTGTGCCGTTGGTGTCTTATCCAAGGAATCAATGCAAAGCCCACTGTCAGGCAGCTTTCGCTCTGTGCTTTTTCCCAAGAATCTTACAGTTTTAGGTTTTGGCTCCATTTTAAGTTAATTTTTGTATGTGGTGTTTGGTAAGGGCCTGGGCCTGATGGGAGAGACCAGAGAGGGGTGGGTGTGGTAGGGAGAGGCGGGGTGCCCGCCCGCGGGGTGTGGGGAGCAGGCGAGGGTCCGTGGGCTCCCCAGGCTGCACGGGAGGGGTCGGGCGCGCGCTGCACGGGCGTGGCCAGCGGTGCAGCCTGTCCAGGTGCAGCCCCGCACGGGCCAGGGGACTGGCGCTCTGGGCCCCAGGCTGTGTCGCCTGCCCGGGCTGGGTTACATCCCACGAGGGGAGTCCCTGCAGGGAGACCCAGCACCTGCGGGCCTGCTTGTCTCTGGCAGCCCCGGACAGCAGGAGGGACCTGCTCCCTGGGTGACCTCTGTCCCTGTCGCCGACCAGCTGAGGGAGAATCGGTCACCTGGGGCCTGTCTGTACCTGAGACAAAACTGAGAAAAATGGAAATGACAACATGAGGCACCCCCAGCGTGGCTGGCATCGCCTCGGGAGGCCGGGCCCCGGGGACCCTGGGCGGCCACTGGGCTTGGGCTGGAGCTGGGCCCAGTCGTCAGCAGGGACAGAGCAGCCATCGGGTCCCCGTCGTGCACACTCGAGGTCCAGGGCGAGTCCCCAGCGGGACTCGCCTGTATGATGCAGTTCACGGAGGGAAGCATAGGAAACGTGGTAAAATGCACAGATCCCCTGTGAGTTTACAAGCTAGCGCTCGTTGCCGCTTGGAGATGAACTTCACAGACCTCTGCGCACACGGTGCATGCATCCTGGTACACATCGTGCTACAGCGCGCGCTCGCAGAGGGCCCACCCCGTGCCCAATGGGGGGCCGTCTCAGGGCCTCCTTTCTCAGCGTGCTCGCCAGCCTCCCTGGGGCCATGGTGACTAGCTGGCCGTTTGGTCGCTGCTCTCAGCAGAGACATCTCCTGGTAGGTCCCTCGCCGTGGGCTGCAGGGAAGCAGGAGAGACGCTCAGCGGCCCCAAGACCGAACCCCTCCCCCTGTGCTGACTGGGCACCTGCTGTGTGCCAGGCCAAGTACTTCTGCGGAGAGTGGGGCAGGGTGGGGGCCCGGGAGGTGGAATGGGGGGCGCTCACAGGTGACAGGACGAGGGGAGTGCTGGCTGGGTACCAGGCTCTGCGCCGGACGCTTTACCTCTTAGGGACCCGCGCTGGGCACGCTGTGACCCATGAGGGACAGGCTCTGAGAGGGGGTCATGGGCCCGGCCACACAGCTTGGCTGAGACTCACCGCCCTGAGAGCAGTGGGGGTACATCGGGGTCTCCCCGAGGGACAGAGGGAGCCCAGGGAGAGAACGGGCTCGGGGCCAGCTCCAGGGCAGGATGGCGGGGACTGGCAGGCGTGGAAGTGGCCGGGAGAGGGACAGGCAGGTGGGGGGACGTGGACAAGACTCGGGCTTCTTCCCGCCCAGGACCTACCATGGGGGGGATGGGGGGCATTAGGGGGTGAAGGCTGGCCATGGCAGGATGGAGGGGCTGCAGGGGGCAGCGGGCACCCACTCTGTGTGTGGGCTGGAGCAGGCGCTGTCCTGGGCTCCCAGGCCGGGGCAGAGCCTGAGCTCTGGGGCTGCCCCCCGGGGAAGGGCCAGGCCCAGCTGCCGCAGGCGGTCAGGGGAGCCCTGGGAGGAGCATGCAGACGTCCTGGGTCCGTGGGGCTGGCAGAGAGCGGGCCCTGCACCAGGGGTGAGCACAGCTGCTCCTTGTTGACCAGCAGGGGTTGGGGGGGGCGGGGGGCCGTTCCTGGGACCAGGGAGCCTCTGGGCCTCCCCTGCCTTGCCGTGGACTCACTGTTTCCCGATGCCCTCGCGTTGCTCTGGCCTGGCCTGCCACCCGCACCCGGCCACTGCCCTGCCCACCTGAGAGCCCCAGCCGCAGGCTGCCGTCCTCCCCATGGTGCCCCCGGCTGCCAGCCTCCTGCTGACCCGCCCGCCGGCTCCTGGGGGCGGTAAGAGTTGGGAGCAGCCCGTTACCCTGGCCTGGGACCCCACCATAAGCACGTGGGTGCAGCTCCAGCAGCTGCAGGAGAGGGCCTGGGACCACCACGTGGCGCCTTGCGGGCCGAGACCTAGGGAGCGTGAGGTCGCCGGGTCCGGGGGCAGGGCGGAGGGGTGGCGCCCCGGGCTCTCTCCCCACTGGAGACCGTCAGGCCTGGCCCTGGCCTAGCGCAGGGCACTCTTTCCTTGAGCGCCGGCTTCAGGCCAGCTGGCCGGCAGGCGGGGTGGCAGCCAGGTGTGGTTTGCTGGGGTTTGAGCTCCGCAGGGGCTGGGGTCTGGGTCACAGTTCCCCAGGCCGCTCCCTGCCCATCCAGGGATCCCCTGCCCACCCGCCTGCGGTGGGAGGAGGCTCACGCTGTTCTCTTGTTGGCAGGTGACGCGTGGATGCCTGAGGCGGGGGGGCCGCAGGGAGAGCCTGCGGCCTCGTTCCTGGCGGCCGGCCCTCCAGCCACGCACAGCACCGTCGCCCCAGCGACCGGCGACCGGCCGGCTTCCTACCGCCGGGAGGACAGGGAATGACTGCGTCTCCTCTGGTCCCGCGGCCGCCCCGGGAGGTGGAGTGTCCCTGAGGGAGGGCTCGGCGGCCTCCCTCCGTGCACGTGCGCCATGCCCGCTGGAGAGGAGGCGCCGGGGCAGGGGCTGCAGCGGGGCACGGCCTCGCCCCCCCACCGGCGCTGAGTGCTCCAGGGCACCGGCCCCGACCGCCGGGCGCACCCCCCCCCACACCGTGTCTCAGCGCACCCCGCGCGGCGGCCGCCGGGAGAGGCGCCCCGTCCCGTGCTCCGCGCCTGGGCCCGCCGCTGCCGGACCATGGGATGTCGGCAGAGCTCAGAGGAGAAAGAGGCGGCACGGCGGTCCCGGCGCATCGACCGCCACCTGCGCTCGGAGAGCCAGCGGCAGCGCCGCGAGATCAAGCTGCTCCTGCTGGGCACCAGCAACTCGGGCAAGAGCACCATCGTGAAGCAGATGAAGATCATCCACAGCGGCGGCTTCAACCTGGAGGCCTGCCGCGAGTACAGGCCGCTCATCGTCCACAACGCCATCGACTCGCTCACCCGCATCATCCGCGCCCTGGCCGCGCTCAAGATCGACTTCCACAACCCCGACCGCGCCTACGACGCCGTGCAGCTGTTCGCGCTGACCGGCCCGGCCGAGAGCAAGGGCGAGATCACGCCCGAGCTGCTGGGCGTCATGCGGCGGCTGTGGGCCGACCCCGGGGCGCAGGCCTGCTTCGGCCGCTCCAGCGAGTACCACCTGGAGGACAACGCGGCCTACTACCTGAACGACCTGGAGCGCATCGCCGCGCCCGACTACGTGCCCACCGTGGAGGACATCCTGCGCTCCCGGGACATGACCACGGGCATCGTGGAGAACAAGTTCACCTTCAAGGAGCTCACCTTCAAGATGGTGGACGTGGGTGGGCAGAGGTCAGAGCGCAAAAAGTGGATCCACTGCTTCGAGGGCGTCACCGCCATCATCTTCTGCGTGGAGCTTAGCGGCTACGACCTGAAGCTCTACGAAGACAACCAGACGGTGAGTGAGCGGTCGGGCTCTCCCTCTGCGCGTGTCTGCCACGCGGGCCGGGCGCAGGCGGGATCCTGGCTGTGTCCAGGGCGGGAGGGGAGCAGCCGCCGTCCAAGGGGAGTCGGGGCAGCTCCAGCGAGGGCCTCACGTCAGGACATCTGCCCTGAGGGCAGCTCTCGGTGGCCTCTCCGTCACGGGAGGGCCCAACCCCACTCGGACCGCACCCCGGGTTCCACCGGGCAGGGATAGCCTCTGGGCTGCGGCCACCCTCGCTGGCTGCAGACGGCACTGCCCTCAGGGTGCACGCAGCCCCGGTGCCAGGCGACCTCGCCTTGGTGCTGCAGGTCGACCACACACCCACCGCCTGATGCCCACGGGGCGCCGAGGGCCAGCTCTCTGCTGAGCAGGGCCTGCGCCTCGGCCCCTAGAGCACCGCTGCCTGGGGGTGGGGAGGAGGGGACGCTGGCGCCCCGAGGGGCTTCATCGCAGGTGAGGGTGGGTGCAGCCAGGTGCACGGGGGGGTGAGCCCGGAGGCAGGGGGGGGAGGCTGGCTGCTCTGCAGGGCCGCGGAGGACGGGGCAGGTCGGCAGCTGCAGCAACCCCCTCCCGCCGGGCACCGTGCCGGGTCCCAGGCACCTCGGCCCCGGCCACACCACCGGGTCTGGGTCCCGAGCGTCTGTCCGCCACAGGGTTAAGCAACTTTTCTGAGGTTTAATCCCCCGAGGTCAGGGAGGGGTGGGAATTCTTCCAGGCTGGGAACCACCTTGTGGGCAGGGAGACCCCACAGGTGGGTGCGGTGCAGGAGGTGCCGAGGGGCCACCTGGGCCCAGTGCGGAGCCAGTGGGCGCTTGAGGGGAGCTGCTGGGCATGGTGGGAGCCAGGCCCCTGGCACAGAGGGGGTGGGCGGCACAGCGCAGGCCCAGCAGGGGCAGGAGGCCCAGGCGCGGGCGCTGCCGTCTCCCAGGGCGCCGAGCAGCGGCGGCGGTGGGGGCGCTGCGCCCGCGCGGGGTGGTGTGGCCGGGGCCGCCCCGCAGCAGCGTCTGTGCCAGGCAGGGTCACCGCGCAAAGACCTGCAATCTGCCCGTAAGAGGTCTTCTTAATCCTGGGGGTGGGGGGCACGGGGGCAGACGGGGCGTCTGCGAGGAGCCGTAAGTGGTGTCGGGCTGGGAGCCAAGGGCTCGGGGAGGTGGCGGGCTGGCCGGGCCCCGGGGCAAGGGTGGATGATGCTTTTGGGGAGCCCTTCACACGGGGAAATGAGGAGCCAGCGCCAGGGTCCAGGGGACGGGCTGGTGGCAAGGGAGGGACGTGCCCCGTTGCCGGCCTTTTTAGGCAGGTGGAGGCTCTTATCGTTGCTTTCATCTGGGAGCCCTCACTGGGCCTGCGGACCCCAGGAACTCTGTGGGCAGCTGCGGGCAGTGGCGGTGTGCTGGCCACCTGAGCGGTTTCCCAAATAGAGAAGGGTGTGCAGCTCTCGGGCTGGCACGGAGGCCTAGCCTGGTGGAGCGGGGGAGCAGCTGCAGGAGGCCACGGAGCCGGGAGGCAGAGAGCCTCCCCGGAGCTGTGCCCGGCTGGTGCCGCGCCCCGGCGGCAGGGGCCTGGCCCGTCTGCAGCTCCCTGGGGGCCAGCCCACCTTGCTGCCAACACTGTTCTCCTGGGGTCTCATCCCTCTTCCGCCCACCCCCACTTCAGGGCGACGTGTGGTTGCGGGCAGCGGAGAGAGGTCGGGCTCCTCGATGAGGCGTGGCCGTGGGCAGAGGGCTTGGGGCTGACCGGGCCGAGGCGAAGCGGGGTGCCCAGGCGGGTCTGCGGCCACCCGGGCTCCAGCCTGTTTCTGCTGTGTCCTGAGGCTGGTGGCGGCCTGTGCTCGGAGGTCTCCCGGGGGCCTCATACGTCATCTCCAGGACGGCCGTGGTGAATTCCCTCGGTGCCACGCAGGCTCCCAGAGTGTCCGCTGGCATGTCTTGCCCTTGGAGTCTGAGCCTGCAGGGCGCCTGGGCCCCGCGTGGGTCCTGTGTTACATCTGCTCTGAACCTGTCGACCAGTTGGCGGCCCAAGTGTCCTCAGAGACAGGCCCGAGGCCTTCCCAGCTCTGCCCGGCCGCCCCCGCGGCCCCTCTCCTCTCCGCCGTGGCCGCGCAGGCTCAGCTCACGCCCCCGTGCTCCGCGCTCTCCAGCCTTTAGTGAGTGGCCACCCTGTCCCCTCCCCCTCGCCTGCCTGCCACGTCCTCCAGGTCTCGTCTCAGGCGTCACCCTCGACCCCCGCCCGGTACCCACACACCGGTCCCCCACCGTCACCGCCGCTTATCACAGCGGGGCCCTGTCGTGTGCAGACAAGCGGCCAAGCGGATGACGGGGTGGACGGGTGCCCCTGCAGGGGGTTTCTCTGGGAGGCCCGCACCTCCTCCCAGAGGCAGCCGGGCTTTGGGGCCAGCGCAGCGTTGCCTGAGCAGGGAGGCCGGCAGCCAGGCCCGTGCCCCTTGCCTGCCCGCCTCCTGGGCTCGGCAGCCCCGGAGAGGTGGTTGTTCACCAGAAAAGGAGATTCTTGATGAGAAGCTCAAGCAAGGCTGGAAAGTCACTGGATTCCAGTGGTTTTGACCTTTCATGCTCTACCAGCAGTATCTCGATGGAAAACAAACACTGCTGAGCAGAGACAATAGCGCCCGTGAGTCCGCCGTCACCGGCAGCAGCAGTGAGGTGGGCTGGCCGCGGGGCGGGGGGTGGGCCGCCTCTCCAAGCCCGGCCGAGGCCAGCGCCGCCGGAGGGGTGGGGGGGCTGCGCCAGGGCTGCCACCCCGCCTTCTCCTTCCCAAGTGCCGCGGCCGGGGCCAGGCGGCCAGGAGAAACCAGAGGAGCCCGGGCCCGGAGCCAGCCAGGCTCCGGGCACGGCTCCTCGGAGCTCCTGCACCTCCGACTCCGCTCCCCGTGAGGAGGCGGGCCGGGCCCCCGCCCCCGCTCGCCGCCAGCCTCTGAGTCAGCACGTTGCCGGGGTGACGTCAGGACCACGGGGCGCGGAGGGCGCGGAGGGCTGCGGCGCGTGCCGGGCAGCCCCTGAGCGGGGGCCAGATTGCCAAGGCGTCCATCGACCTTGGCCACCGGCAGATCCAGGAGCCGTGCGCAGCCGTGGCGAGGACCCCAGGCCCTCACCCAGGAAGGGTTTCACCTGCCTGGGGCCGTCCCCCCGTGCATTTCCGCAGGCACCGGGGGGGGGCCCTCACGGTCCCCTCGCGGGGCTGTCCCAGGCAGCGCGGGGGGCCAGAGCACAGCGCAGGCACGCGTCCCCAGGGGGTCCTGTGGGAAGGCGGCCGTGCCCGGGGTCCCTGTCACGGGCGGGAGGAGGCGCCCTCCCTGAGCCACGCCTGCTGCCCGCGGCCAAGCCGGGCCTGCCCTTCCCCACCCGCCCTCTGCAGAGCCACTTCCTTCCCCGCCCGGCCCCGGGGCCTCTTCCGCGGGTGAAGAGAGACGGGGGGCTCGGCCGTGGCCCACGTGAGTGCCCGCCCCACGCAGCAGCCCCGAGGGCCCCCCAGCACCCTGCCGTCAGCCTGCCACGCAGCCTCGGCCCTGAGGACCTGCTGATGGGCTCGGGGCCTCTGCGTGGTGGGGGCGCCTTCAGAAGGGACAGACGAGGCGGCTGGCAGGGGTCCGTGTTCTCACGGGAGCACCCTCAGTGGCTCACTTGCTGCCCTTTCCTGGGGAGGCCGTCAGAAGGCCTGCTGTGCACCCGCTGTGCGCCTGTTGTGTACCCGCTGTGTGCCTGCTGTGTACCTGCTATGTACCCACTGTGCGCCTGCTGTGTGCCCACTGTGCGCCTGCTGTGTGCCTGCTGTGTACCCGCTGTGCGCCTGCTGTGTGCCCGCTGTGCGCCTGCTGTGCGCCTGCTGTGTGCCCACTGTGTGCCCACTGTGTGCCCGCTGTGTGCCTGCTGTGTGCCTGCTGTGTACCCACTGTGTGCCTGCTGTGTGCCTGCTGTGTACCCTCTGTGCGCCTGCTGTGTACCTGCTGTGTATCCACTGTGTGCCCGCTGTGCGCCTGCTGTGTGCCTGCTGTGTACCCGCTGTGCGCCTGCTGTGTGCCCGCTGTGCGCCTGCTGTGTGCCTGCTGTGTACCCGCTATGCGCCTGCTGTGTGCCCGCTGTGTGCCTGCTGTGTGCCTGCTGTGTACCCGCTGTGTGCCTGCTGTGTACCCGCTGTGCGCCTGCTGTGTGTGCCTGCTGTGTGCCTGCTGTGTACCCGCTGTGTACCTGCTGTGTACCCACTGTGTGCCCGCTGTGTGCCTGCTGTGTGCCCGCTGTGCGCCTGCTGTGTGCCCGCTGTGTGCCCGCTGTGCGCCTGAGCGGGGGGCTGCTCCAGGCAGCCGTGCAGTCTTGTGTCCCTGCCACCCCACCACTGTGCTTTGTCATTCAGCCCAAAAAGGGAGTGTGTTTCAGTGACACAGGGAATGCCATTGTTTCACAAAATGGTGCTGCCTGGGACTGCAGCAAAACCGGCCATCGCCTGCTGGTGACAGAGCGGGTGGCACTTGTCCAAAGGACGTGGTTACAAGTGGGAGACGCCAGACGTGGATGACACCCGGCTTGGATTAGGAAAGGACCTAACATACCCTTTGGTGCCCTTAACCAGCCAGCTTTGCAGACCAGGAAACTGAGGCCCAGGGAGCGCCTGTGATGGGTCCCAGGGCTGGGAGCCAGGGTGGGGGCCGTGCGCAGGGTTCAGGGGACTTGAGTGGCCCTCAGGGTCAACCCTGCCCCAGGAACCCCCCCCAGTGGTGGCAGGGCCACAGGGAGCCCCAGCGGAGCACATCCCCCCTCTGCCTCCTGCTTCCAACCTGGTGGAAGACATAGTTCTAGGAACCGCGCCGTGGGGACCCGGGACAGAGCCAGAGAGGCGTGCCGTTGACCCACCAAGGCCACCAGCCTCCCCCACCAGGCGCTGGTCTGCCCAGGCAGCTCCTTCTGGTCTCGTGATGTGCCAGGGCCACGTGCAATGCTGACCTCTGCAAACCACGCTGCCCCTGGGTGGCAGAGGCCTCCTGGACCAGAGCCGGGAGCCAGAGCCGGGAGGCGAAGGCAGCAAGAGGGCCCAGCCCCCGGTGGGGCTGCCATGGTGCCTCCCACACCAGGCGCAGCAGGTTCAGGGCTCAGCTGGCCACGCGCTGGCGTCCCCCTCCAAGCCCAGCCCAGGCCTTTCTCTCCGGGGGCCTGTTACCCTCCTAAGCGCGGGAGATGTGTGGCGGCCCCGGAGCCGCCGCGGGCACTTGTGGACAGTGCCCACCTCTGTGCGGGCTCCTCCAGTCCTGGCACCAGCCGGGGTCCCTTGCTGCACTGCCTGGCCCTTGTCTCAGCCCTAAGGGGATAGAGGCCATGGATCAGGGGGCCCTGGGGCTCGTGTGGGGGCGGGGAGAGGGTGGGTGGAGAGGAGCGGCCGCCGTCGGCCCTCCCCCGCAGCGCAGCCCGGTGCCTGTTTGTGGCCCTTGGTTGGCACGTGCCCACGGCCGTTTCGGTCCTGGGCCGAGCCCTCCCTCCCCTGACCCCAGGGCGGCCACGTGCAGCCCCTCTCCACGGAGGCCTTCTCTGGTCTCCCCACCCTGCGCACCGGATGCCTCCGAGGGCTCCTGCTTCCTGCTGCCTTTGTGCGCAGCGCGTGCCCTGGTAGGTCCCCCGTCGGAGGCCAGCCAGCCAGACGCACGGAAGGGCGGGCCCTGGTCAGGCCGATCGGCCGCTCAGCGTGGCCTCCCTCCGACCCCGCTCCGCACCTCGGGACCCCTGTGGGCCCGCCCCCATGGTGGCCGCCTCCGGCCGGGGCGCAGACCAGCCCTCGGGGGGAGCAGGCAGGCACCGTCGGCGGGACCGGCCCCCGCCCCGCACCACACACCCATCCACTGGAGGGCGGTGGCCGGCCAGCACCGGCTCACAAGGGCCAGTTTTTCCATTTTTAGGACGTTTGTGAGCTGTTTGACATCGGGTTGGTAGCTTAAAATCAGGCAGGTGAGAGTCATGACACCACAGACATTGGCAGCTGCTACAGCCAGGCGTTAAACATTCACCAGCCTCCTGCAGCCTGTGACCCCCGAGCCCGGCTGCAGGGGCCCGGCCGTCAGGCTCATCCGTCGGTGAATTACAGCGTCCGCTGTCCGCGGCCTCCTAAAGAGCCGGCAGCTCTGTGGCCCCTCAGCGCCTCCCTGCTCTGGGCCTGTGACCACGCCTGTTTCTGTTCACGTCCGTCCCGTGTGCACGCGGTCCGTTGCCAGAATGGCTCCACCCCCTGCCCGGGCAGGCTCACGAGAATCGGTCCCCCGCGCAGAGCAGCCTGGGGCCGGGTGCTTCTGCCGCCGCGGTCAGCACGCTCGCGACTCACGTGCAGATCTGCTCTGGCCAGGCCCCCGGGGTCCCCACCCAAGGACCAGCTCCATGGTGCTCACTCAGGAAGCAGCGAGGGACAGAGGCGACGGTGGGCCTTCCTCCCCTGAGGTCACGCAGGGACCATAGGGAGCAGCCCCTGGAGGCCAGGAGTGGCTCGCCCAGTGCCCCGTCCGCGGGCCCCGTCCGCGGGCCCCATGGCGGCGGTGGCTGGCCCCAGGGCACCCGGAGCCACTGCTGTCTGCAGCCAAAGAAGCCCGGGGGGCCTGCCGCCCCGGAGACCACCTTGCCGGGGAGACGGGCGCAGACCTCAGGAGCAGGGCCTGGGAGGATTGGGATGAAGGTGGTGGGTGGGGAGGCAGGGAGGGCATCTGGGCTCCACTCTGCGCGTCCAGCCTGGGTCGTGGGGGCCGCGGGGGTGGCCCCCAGAGGCAGGACCGAGGGGTTTGGGGGGCCATGCAGAGCTGGGCCCCCTGGGCGAGGTCCCTGGTGCCACGTCCCACCCCCAGCACAGTCTGGGCTGGACGTTGCTGCCGGGGCTCGCCGGGGCCCCTCCCACGTCGCACATGTCCTCTCTGCCACGTGATCTGCTCTCCTCAGCGCCCCTCCAGCCCACGGAGTGTCTGCATCCCACGCTTACCAGGAGCTTCGGGGCACAGGGACCTCCCGGCCCGCATCCCGCTTGGCACCCAGGCCAGCGGGGTAATTAACTTCCTGAGCGCATTAGCCCCGCTCCTTACGCACACGTCAGAACCCAGAGGAGCTTCAAGACGCAGATTATTATTGTTTTAAGGGATTTCTATAATCCAAGAGCTGGAAAACAGCTTCTCCACTTAGCAAGCGCAGGCTCCAGGGAGCAGGCTGAGAGCACTGGTGGACCCGTGGTAACCAGCACAGACGGCTGGCCCCGGGCAACAGGGGAAGGGCTCCTGTGCTAACGGAGCCCGGGGGCCGCCCCCCACCCCCTGCCCCCCGGCTCCTCCGGCTCGGGCAGTCTGGTGTTTTGATAAATCCGAATGTAGTCAGCCGGGGGAAGGGACCTGGTCATCTGATGGGGACCCCCCAGTGGAGCAGGTGGCTCCTGCACGTGGCTCCCTGCTGGCCTCGTGTCCTCAGAGGCAGAGACTGCGCTCAGGTTGGCCCGGGAGTCTGGGCCACAGCTCACCCTGGCCGTCTTCATCACCCCCAGCTGGCATCTCCTCAGCTCATGTACTTGCTCTAATTTCATGAATAAAACCACAGTCACCCAGAGGCCCTGGGCCTCATGTTCTGAGGTTTCTGCTGAGGCCAGGCCATAGGCCCGTACGCCTTTAGTGACTCTGGGAAGGCTGACGGCGTCCGGACCAAGGAGGCTCGGAGCCTCCAGGCGTTGTGGCCCACGTGCCCCAGAAGCCACAGCCTCTGGGCCTGTGTCTCAGGCTCCAGGAAACCAGGTCTGTAGCCAGTTACCAGCCACTGGGGAAAGAACAGTGTGGAACAGCTGACCGGGCCAGCCTGTGGTCCTCGAGCAGGTTCCCGCCTGGCCCTTGGTTCACTGCCTGCCGGCTCCAGGGCTGCCCTCTCTTGCTCCTCTTTCAGCCTCATCTGCCTGAACACGGGACCTCAGGAGGCTGGGGGCAGGGTGGGCAGTACCCAGCCACACGTGGCCCCAGCCCTGCACGGCCTCAGCTGGGTGAGCTGGTGCCATCCTGGCTTCCTTGTCTGCAAAGCCGGATGACAGACCCGCGGCTCAGGGACGGGACACAGTTCTGACATCTGCCATTCCCTGCACCTGTGCTCGGCGCTTGTGGGGCCTGGGACTCTGGGGCTGGCGCTCTGATGGAGGAGGACGCCCGGCACTGGAGCTTAGACCCTGGGCAGCCCCCGTGGCCTCCCCTGTGACCTGGGCCACGCTGCCTGATTTGGCGGCTGGGAAAGCTGTAGGAATTGTACAGGCCTGCCGGGGACACAGTGCTCTCCTGCAGTTTTCTTCCCCTCTCACGGGAGACCACCACACGCTCCCCCTGCACAAGCAGGTGGGCTGAGCCCCCACGCAGCACGAAGCCCCCCAAGGCCGAGGCCAGCCCACCATGGGAGGCCAGGGCTGTGCGTGGCCGAGCTGAGCCCAGCTCCCCGTGGGGCCCGTTGGCGGCCACCCTGACCCCCACGCCCCAGTCCTGCTCAAGCCTCCCAGGGCCAGGCTGCAAGTGCCCCTCAGGGGGCGGCCTCACCAGGGCCAGAGAATCGGGGTGGAGGAGGCGCCGGGCAGGCCTGTCACCACACTCTCCTCTGATGCCCAGACCCACCAGGCTGGCCTTTTGTAGTCCGGCTGACCTACGGTCCCCAAGGGCTGTGAAGGACATGGCTGGAGACACGGCATGTGACTCCAGCCTGGATTCAGTGAGACCACAGTCAGGACCTGCTGACCGGCTGGCCTCGGGCAGCCCTTCCCCCACACCTTGTCCCTGCACCTGCCCAGGGCTCCGGGCGGGCACAGCTGCTGTGACCCCGTGGCCCAGACTCTCCTGCCGTGCTGCCGGTCTGGGTGGGTGGGCGGGCCCAGTCCTGGGGGCGATACAGGTGGTCACGACGGGAGCGGGGTGAGGTTTCAGGGGCCGGCCCAGCAGGCGCTGACACGAAGATGAGGGCTTGGGAACCAGAAACGGGGCCTCGCCCGGCTCCTTCACCCCCCAGCCTCACCTGCGAAGGGGGCTGAGAGGCTTGGGCCGTGCTGGCCAGGGCGAGCACCGGGAGAACGCTGTTCGCCAGCGAGCACCCAGCAGGGTGTGGGTGTGTCAGCCACAGTGACGGCATCCGGGGCAGGACAGAGCTCCAGCTGCCCCCGCGGGATTCCCAAACCATGTCCCACGCGTGCGGTTGTACCAGCACACCTGGGCGTCCCTCCTGGGAGCGGCTCTGTCGGTGTGATCCGTTTCTCAGTGGAGCCGAGACCCCACCCCCCGCTGATGGGGAAGCCAGGGTCAGGGCAGCGGTGGCCCGAGTATGATTTCCTAAGCACGAGCGTCTCTGAAATCCATCTTGTTGGCCAGAGGCAGAGGTTCCCCGCCGAGATGTTTGGTCCCCCAGCCCTGTCGCCAGCTTCTCGAGTCCCCGTGGGAACTGGCCACCTGCTGCCCGTGGCGCTCCAGCCTTCACTGCAGGAGGGGTGGCCCAAGGGTGCAGAAGTGCCACCTGCTGAACAGTGCCAGGCAAGGGTGTTGGGGCCCAGGGGGTCCTCGATCTGGTCCCAGGAGGGGCTGTTCACACTGCTGTTCCCTCCCACGGTGGCAGTGATGGTCTGCAAGCCGGGTCGGGCCCGCACGCACCTGCGGCCCACTGTTTGCTAATTTCCTGTCAGTGACTGATAACAGGGAGACTTGGATCCAGCCGGCAAGATTGAACACAAAAACAAATAGGAAGCAGTTCTCATTTCAGCTGAAGCCGAAAAGGACTGGGGCTTTGAAAGAGGCATTCTCCATGCGGGGCCCAGGGGCGGGGGTGCGTGGACAAGGTGAGAACAGACGGGACCCAGAGCCTGGACCTCACCCTAGGCTGCCACCCTCCCTCCCTGGGCCTGGGCATGACATGGGGAGTGGGGAGCAGGACACAGGAGCTCCAGGCCTTTCAGAGCAAGTGCTCCAGGGGTGGCCTTGGGAACCTGGGAGTCGTCCCTCACTCCGTCTCCCCCCTGAAGTTACCGGATGCCCACCGCCTCCGTCGCACCTGCCCGGGGCTCTGCTGGACACTTGTAGGATGAGGAATGGTCTTTTCAGGCTCTGAGATCCTGTCGGTCATTGATTCCGAGGTTCAGTGAGAGCAGAGAGCAGAACCGTGATGTATGTGTTTGGGGTGCGGGGGCACGAGAGCATTCTGGGGCTGGGGCCCTGCAGTGGGCCAGGGGCCTGCCTTCGTGGCCCCAGGGTCATCACGTGGCCACCTGTGGTCCGTCTGGGCCCTCGCCTGGCTCCTGAGGGCTGGGGGTGCCCCGAGGCCAGCGCGGCTGTCCGTGGAAGGGTGGGGGCTCGGCGGAGCAGGCTTGCCCTGAGGCCCTGTGCTGGGCACTGTGGGGAGACGGGGGGCCCAGGCCACAGTCCTTCCTCTCTGGGGGCCAGCGTCCAGGTGGGCGGACGAGGGCAGGGGAAGGATGCTGGGCCCCAGGTGTGGTCCCCGGCCCTGCACCCCGACCTCGAGGCCCCCCAGACGAGCTGCCCAGGGGGCTGCCACACTGGCTTCTGCTCTGGGCCACCCCGGCCCCCTCCAGTCTGTCGTGTGGGGAGACCGGGGACTGGCCTCCTGGGGAGGGTGGGTGTCGGCGTGGGGGGTGGTGGTGAGGGCGGCAGCCGTGGCATCAGGCGCGGTGGCCCGAGGCTGAGCTTCCGCCGTTTCTGGAAGGCTCAGGATGGGTTTCAGGCCATTAGGGCCCGCGCCCAGCTTCCCCTCAGCCTGTTATCTTGTGTAAACAGCCCTGCTGTTTGAAGTGGCAGGGCTGGCCGGTGCCGTTCCTACGGGCGTCACGATTGTCGCTGGGTGGGGAGCAGGGGGCCCGCAGACGGAGCCTCTGACTTCTGGACCCGTCGGAACACACCCCCACCCACCCCAGCAAAGCCCCATCTGTCTCCGGCCCGGGGCCTTCAGCGACTGCCCGCGGGCGGTGGGGCGGCGGCAGCCCTTTGCTGAGCCCCCTTCTCGCCCCGGGGTGTGGGGGGCCGAGGGCCACGAGCACGGGGACCGTGGGGCGTGGGGTGTGCCTCGGGGCTGCCCGCGTGCAGGGGGCGGCCACGGCCAGGGGTCAGGGGTCAGGGGAGTGGGAGCCCGGACGCACCGTGGAGCTGGGTCCTGGGGCCGCGGCACAGACCCCGGGGTCTTGGGGCGGAAGAGGAACCCCGGCGGGTCAGGGACTCCTGATGGTTTTAAAGCCAGAAGGCGCCTGCCTGTAAAGCCCCTCTCCCCCGCCCCTTGCCACGTTGTTCCGCTGCACGGCAGCGCTGAGGCGAGAAGGGACCCAGGCCCCTGTGTGCAAAGGGCCACGACGCCACGGGGCCTGCTGGGGGGCGCGGGGGGCGGCCCCTCCCGGGCCACTGGGCACCCGGCGTCCTCTCACGGTGGCCCCCGCACGCATGCTGCCGCCTGCAGCACGGGCCCCCAGCCCTGCCCGCCGTGGCCCCCAGGAGCTCAGAGCTGCAGCCAATCAGCAAAGCAGTGGAGCTGGCGCCCGGGTGCTCCGGGGAGGCTCGGGGACGGCCCCGGGAGCCGGGGGAGGACAGCCCGGCAAAGGCCCCGCGCGGGGAGGAGTCCGGGCCGTGCGGAAGCCGCCGCGTCACCCCGCTGGGCTGCGAGCCGCCGGGGGGCTGTGTACAGGTCAGCAGGATGACCCTGGGCCGCAGCGTCACGGAGCAGAAGCAGGGAGAGGTGGGAAAGGGACCCCAGGTGTGGCTGGAGGTGCCGTGGATGCGAGAGACGCGGGCAGAACCACAGAGGCCACCCCCCAGCCCCCCGACCCTGTGGGGTGGCTGTGCCCACTCCTGGGTACCGCCTTCCCTGGCAGAGGCCGCCAGACAGCGCCCTCCCTCCGTGCCGCCTGCCCGGCCTGCGGGCCTGGTGCTGGGCCGTCCGTGCACGTGTCCGCCCTGGGGACTCAGCTCTCTTAAGCCGGGACTGCCCCTTGTTCCTTTCTGTATATTTGAGTGACCGCATGGTGTCCAGGGAAAGGCCCCCGGTCCAAGGGGTCGGGAAAGGCTGGGCTTGGATCTCGACTGGGTTTCTGTTGTCATAGCCCAGAGCAACTGCCGTCTCGGCTGCCAAGGCCCGAGACTTTCAGGTGAGGTCAAGTCCAGGGCCAACCAAGGCAGCCATGGGGGCCTGGGGTGGGGCTGCCCTGAGGGCTCCTCACGTAGGCCCTCGCGCCTCTCAGCCTGTCCCTTACCTCACCCAGGGAGCGCTAAAGCTGAAGTGAGCCAGGGAGAAAGGGGGTCAGACGGAAGATGGGTGGGTGTGGCTGGGCCGAGTGGGCATCTGGTGCCAGGGATGAGGGCAGGGGATCAGGGCCTGTGTGGGAGGTGCCCACGAGGACCCGGGGACACCAGAGGACGGGGTAGGAAGATGTTGAGGGGTTGGAAGGGGGAAGGAGTGCCAAGGAGCCCTGTGGCTGTGCCAGGGCACAGGGGCAGCACGGTTCCGTGGGCTCGAGGGCTCAGACTTGGGGAGTGGGTGCACCGACCCTGACAGCCGCGGAGGAGCGCTGCCCACCCCAGAGGGAGAAGGCTGCGGGCGGCAGCAAGCCCCGCGCACCCTGGGCCCCTGCACTGGCCACGCCCCTTCTGTGCTGCCCGTGCAGACCGGCCCCGGGGTGGCCAGGGGCTCCTGAGTCCAGGTCTGCGGGCCGGCGCAGCCAGCACGGAGTGTTGCAGGAGGAAGGAGTGGGAGTGTTCACCGCGCTGGTCTGGACGTGACCCTGGGCGTCCAGCTCTGTCCCCGGGCACCTGCCCGTTGCCTGAGGCCAGGAGCCGGATGGGGACGGCGAGGACCGAGGGGCAGAGGGTCCTGGGCAGGCCAGGCCAGCCCTCGCAGCCCCAGTTCCCTCATCCGTGAGTGGGGACACGGGGAGGGGCCCTCACAGCCGCTGCTCTGAGAGGAGCAGAGAGATGGACCTCTGGGCATCACAGCAGCCTCCACGCAGGGGAGGGGCGAGGCCCAGAGCCTCCAGGAGGGGCACGTGTCGAGGCCAAGACAGCCACAGGGTGACGAGGTCGAGGCATTCTGCGGTGCTCCTCCAGGCCCACCCGCCCAGGGCACTGCAGCCAGGAGCCAGTACCAGGAGGACCTCCCCTTCTCCCTGCCCGCTGCCCTGTCCCCCAGAGGTTCCCTCAGCCCCCGGAGGCCCTGCCCCGCCCCCAATAAGTAGACAGTGATGGTTAGTGTGGTCCAGCCAGCCAGCCAGGGCCGGGCCTGCATGCCCCCGCGGAGTGGGGTACCTGGCCCAGCTCAAGGATGCGGTGTCTCCTGCCATCAGTCTGCGTTGCTGTGCGAGGCTGAGGGTGGAGGCTTCCTCCCCAGTTGCCATGGAAACGGCATGCTGAGTGTTTGAGTTTAAGCTCAGCGGAGGGAGGGGAGCAGCTGCCCTGGGTGGCAGCTGCTGTCACAGACTCGCGGTGTTGGGAAGGGCCCGAGAGGCTGCCGCACCTCCGCCCGGCCAGCACAGAGGGCGACTCCAAGGCCTCCTCACCCAGGTCTCCCTGTGGGCCCTGGACCACGACCACATCTGCCCTCTTGTCTGCACGGGACTGCAGTGCCTCCAGCTAGGCCTGGGGGAGCCGAGCACACAGGCCCTGCCCTTCTGCAAACACTTTCAACGAGGGACGCGCGCCGGGGGGTGGGGGGTGGAAAAACGCAGGTTCTGGCCACAGTAGGGGGCTGGGGCTGGGGCTGCCTGCGGGGGCCCGGGCACCCCTCCCCGTCCCCACCCCTGCGGGTGCGAGCGGAGGTCTGAGCCTCTCCTGCGCTGGCTCCGCACGGGTCCGCTGCCAGGCCGGCCCGGCCACACCGCCTGCGGCCTCCGCTCCGTCTGGGGCTCTTGCTCTGCTGCGTGCCACCTGCACCCTGCTCCCAGGGAGCCCTCCTGCCTGCGCCCTTCAGCCTGAGGGTAGACACAGGCCAGGGCCTCGCACCTCTGAGCCCCAGCCCCCCAACCCGGGACAAGCTGGAGCCCAAAAGGAAAACGAGCTCTGGAAGGATCGGGCAAGGGAGCCCAGGGCTTCAAGCCACCGGGCAGCCTGCAGTCTGGGCCCGGCCTCTTCCCCACGGACCCCGGGACACCTCCCAGCAGGGCCCCCTGCGCACCCCAGGACCACACTAGATAGCTCTGCAGCTTTCCATGAAGATAGAAACACACCGCCAAAGCCCAGCCTCCCCCTTCTTTGGTGACAGAGAATACGCGATTTCTCTGAGCGACCGGTGCCGTCCTTGGAGGGGCTTTATGCTGGAGACACAAGCCTGTCTTCACACCTTTCCACGGCAACAGGTGCATCAAACACACACCCCCGCCCCCATGCACCTGCCCGGACCTCGGGACCTGGGTGTGAGGGCAGGGCTCAGGGTGGGCCAGGGAGGTCTTGGGGTTACCTCCCGCCCACCAGGCCCAGAGCACAGGGCTCCGGCCTCACCTGCCTCCCGGGCCGTGGAGGCAGGGAGGGCGGTCAGGCCCCCGACTGCCTTCTGGGACGTACCGCTCCCTGGGTCGGCAGTGCCCCTACGCCCCGTGAGCCACACCACCGCAGACAGGCAGAGGCTCGGCTGTTACTTTGTGAAGGTGCCAGCTCGGTGTCCAGCCCCAGCTGGACTCTCCCCCGGGCCCATCCAGCCAGGGTGCTGCCAGGCGGCCTCACTGCCCGGTCACGCCCTCAGAGCCCTCGGAGCCTGGCACCGTTGCCCAGGCCGGGCCTGGTGGCCGGCACCACCGTGGTGAATGGCGCTCATTCATGTCCGCGGCCCAACCTCCCGGCTCTGCGTCCAGCGTGAAAAGCTGAATTCACGGTTCCCAGGAACAAACACAGCAGGCGCTCCTACAACAGGCGGACCTGGGCTTCCCAGACTGAAACAGAGCTGGGAACGCGTGTTACAGATGAGCAACCCGAGACCCAGGGCGGGACAGAGCCTCCCGGGCTCTGAGACCCGAGCAGCAGAGCCAGCGCCAAGGCTCCGCCCTGCTGCGCCCCGCCCCCTTCCGCTCCAGGGTCCCCTGTCCAGGCCACCTCCCCGTTTGTCTCTGAGTCACGCCGTGATGGCTGCTGTGGTCGCTGGTGCCTGGCCTGAGGACTCAGCTTTCCACGAGTATCCCATTTTAGCCCCCAGCCTCGCAGGGAGGTTGGCTTAACAGACCCCACTTTACAGGGGGAGAAACGGAGGCTCAGAACAAACAAGAGCTGGCGGTTGGCAAAGCAGGGCTTCTGACGCCACCAGCTCACCTGCCCTCCAGCCCCCTCACACCTAGAAGGGCACCTGGAGAGTCTCTGCCCACGGAGGCCGAGTAGGGGTGAGGGATGCAGGCTTAGCAGCGAAGGGTGTCAGGGTGCCGGCGGGCTGGGGTGTCCGGGTCTCCCAGGGTTTGGGCTGGTTCTGGGGAGAGCTGAAACCTTGACGTCACTGGCACTTTTTGAGGGCTGGGGCTAGAGCCTGTGCCCACGGCGAGCCCTGGGTGGGGCCCTGGGGGTGGGGCCTGGTGGAGAGAATGGACAGGCGATAGGATGGGCCTGCCCAGCCACACGCCGCGACAAAGCACCGTCACCACCTCCGCTGTGTGCGTCCACCCGAGACACACGGGGTGCACCGGGCAGTTGCCTCCTGGGGCTGGGATCAGGTATGGAAACTGAGGCAACCTGGCGTGTTCCCAGGCCTCCTGGAGGGGCTGCCAGGCTGGGAGGAGATGCCGGGTGCCGTGAGGGCAGGTGGCCAGCGGCCCACACACCCTGCCCCTTCTCGGACAGGAGGGCAGGGCCTGAGTGGTAACAGCAGGCCAGTGAGCTTGGTGGGGTCCTGCATCTGGCCAGGCGCACCTGGACAGGTGCCACAGCCTGTGCCTGCAGCGCCACCCCCCCTGCCGCTAGGTGGGGCCCCTTTGCGAGGCTGGTATTGGGGCCCAGTCACCAAGAAACAAGTGTCCTGCCCAGAGAGGTGCAAGAACGGGGTCACACGGGGGTCGGGGCTGGGGTGGGGGTGGGGTGAGAGCCCTGACCCTACAGGGCCCACGTGCCCCTCGGGGGAGTCCAGATTTTGTCCCCAGAGCTCAGGCAGGACGCACAGGAGGGGAGGGGTGGTTTCAGAGCCCGCCGGCTCCTCTCCCCCTCGGCCTGGCGCTAGGTCCCCAGGGATCATCCCATATAGCAGCTGGGTCCTGACAGCACCTGTGAGGAGCGGACAGAAGGACGCGGGCCTCTGTCGGGAGGGGTGCGGCGGACCCACAGCCAGAACCCAGGGCTCCGAGGCCCCAGCTCCACTTCCCGTCTGCGTGCCCCACGCGGCGGGGGTCCCGTGAGCGGAGAAGTGAGGTGCGTGTTCCCGTGGGGCTGGCCGGGCCCTGACGCTCATCTGCCCCAGGACCCGTCAGACTGCAGGCGTGCCACGTGGGGCCTCACACTGTTGCCACTTGGAGGCCAGCACCTGAGACGCAAGCAGGAAGGAAGGCCTGTGTGGGGAGAGGGCCGGAGGCTGGAAGGGGCCCTGGAAGGGCGGGCCAGCTCCCTCACCCTGGTCCCCTGCGTCCCCCCTAGACACTGGAGCCTCAGAGAGGCTGAGAAGTGCTTCCTGCAGCCTTGCGGAGCCAAAAGTCACCCTGAGAGGGGCCCCCTCCCTCAGGCAGGCCGGTGAGCTCTTGGGCCAGCGGGAGGCCAAGGCGCCGGGAGACCCGAGCAGGCAGCATCTGGAGGGCCCCCTTGCCTGTCGGGGGACCCGTGCTCCTCGTTTGTAAAGTGCGGTGCTGGACTTGGGTGTCCACAGTCAGGGCCAGCACCGGTCTGGCTCTGGGCACAGCCATCACCCCCCAGCCGACACGCGAGGAGGCCGGAGGCAGCCCTCGGATCTATTAAATCAGGGAAACAGGTGCTGGCCGGGCGCTCGGAGCCATCCTGGGCCCCCCGACAGCGAGCGCGGGGCCGAGCCTGCGGCACAGGGTCTGGGCGGCTGTTGGGTCCCCAGGCTGAGCGGTTAAGGAGCCCGCAGGGCAGAGGAACCCGGCAGAGCTGGGGCCGGCAGCCCGCAGGGAGGTGCCGGTGGCGCCGGGGGCTCAGGATGGCGGCTGAGCCGGGTCTCCAGCCCCTCCCTCTCCACCCCACATCCCACAGAAGCTCTGTGCCAGTGCGGGGAGAGGCGTGTCTTGGACAAGAGGAGATAAGGACACCCTGGTGCCAGGGCAGGGGCCATGAGTGGCGTGCAGAGTGCCCGCTGGGGCGGCAGCCGCTACCAAGGCCCAGCAGACCCAGTTCCTCTCACACCCACGCTGCGTGGCTCCCGCAGCCGTCCTGGTGCTGGGTGCTGGGACCACCCCCATTTTAGAGATGAGGACACTGAGGCCGGGAGAGGAGAAAGGACTTGTCCAAGGCACAGTGAGCCTTGGTGGTGAGAGCGCACCCAGACCCCAAACCTGTGCCCATAACGGGGACACCTGCCCTTTCGTGACTCAGGAGAGCCTTCACTGGGGACCAGGGCCAAGGGGCCAAGGCTCCCCTTCGCGCCCCAGCTCCCCTGGCCCGCGGCCCCCTCAGGACGTTCCCGGAGCTGGTCTGCTCCAGGCCGCCACAGGTGCTGTTGCATAGCGGTCGTGTGCGGGGCGAAGGCCCCCGCCGCTGAGCGCAGCACTTGGTGACTATTCCCGTCTCTGGCCAGCAAGCTAGAAGCCCCTCAGGTGCAGGTCGTCAGCCTCAGCCTGCTGGGAGGAAGTCCAGTCTGTTTGGTGGGGTTGAGTATATCTGGACGTGTCCAAGCAGGACCTTTCTCTTTGCAAACGGCCAAGAGATGGCTTGTGTGCCACCCTGGGGACTGTCCCTGCCTCCCGGGGTCTGACGCGCTCTGCTGTAAGTCACTGGTTCCTGCCCCTCCCTGCGCACCAGCTCGCCACCTCTGGCGAGACTCGTCTGCTCCGTGTCACCTGTGTACACGGTGTGTCTCGCTGTGAGCAGACCCTGGAGGGAGCTGGGTAGGCCCCAGAGCCCTGGGTGGCATCGCAGGCGAGCGCTCGCGGGGCATTTCCTCCTGGGAGAAGCAGCTGCAGAGCTGAGGGCGCAAGGGGGCTCTCCCGCCAGGAGAGCACTGCGGGTGGCGCAGACACGGGGCTCTCTCTGGCCCTGGGAGTTGCCTGTCCAGGGCCCAGGCCCCTGCGCGCGGTGGGTGGCCTCCCCAGCTTGCCGCGAGAGGATGTTCGTGTCGGGCCGGCGGACGCTGAGACGGGACAGGCGTGGCATGCTGGCCATGGGCAGAGTCCGGTGACTCCAGAGCTGCCCCGGCTTCGTTCACCCCAGGGCCCAGGCGGACCACACGAGGACGGGGCCGACCCCGCGACCCACGGCACCGCGTGGGTGGAGTCAGGAGAACTGGGTGCCAGGGAGGTGCGGTTGGGGAGAACGGGGCCACAGGTGGCCCCCAGGGTCCCACATGCAGACCGAGGGACTGGGACTCTGTGCTGGGGCTGGGGCACCGCCAGACACGTGTGGTGTGGGGGCGGGGGGGGGCCGGGGTGCGGGGCAGAGGAGTCGGGCGTGAGGCCACGGACGGGGTGCAGGATGGGAAGGGGGCCTGGGGGAGGCCTGCCCGGCGCACCTTCCTCCTGTACACACGCTCGTGTGCGTGCTCCTCACGGTTTCCAGGGTTGTGGCCCCAAACAGCACACGCCTTTCTCAATGAGTTGTGATTCAGGTGTCAGGTCGCTGCTCAGCCCACGGGCCCAGTGGTGGTGACGGCGCCGAGGGGCTCCGGCTCCACCTCCCGCCGTCACCCAGCACCTCTGGGCTGGCTCCTCTCCTTCGCCGCGGGGCCTCTGTGCGCACCCAGCGGCTTTGGGGGAGGGCAGGGGGCGCGCCAAGCTCCCGTGTTTGTCAAGCCCGGCCAGTCAGTGCCTCCTGTGGGCTCCCTGAGCCCTGCCCGCCTACGGGATGGGCTGTGTGGGTCCCCACGTTTAGTCCCAAGGGACAGGGAGGGACCTGGGAAACCTGAGCCCCACCTGCCTGGAGCGCCAAGCGTGGGTGAGGGCTGGACACGAGGGCTGTGTGTCCGTCCTGCCCAGGCCGCTGCGCAGGGCCTGTCCCGCCGGCCTCCTCTGCCCTCTGCTGCCTGGCGAGGCTTGGAGGAGCGTCCGCGGGGTGGGGTCCACGTGGGGTGGAGGGGCTGGCCCCCTGGTCTGAAGTCAGCCTGCAGAGTGCTGAGCAGGAAGGGCGGGCGGGCAGGGCCTCTCGGGACCCCGGAGCCGGCTGCACGCAGGACACGGCAACGGGGCTCTTCCCACGCGCACACACCCAGGAGGACCGGCTGGCGGAGCCGAGGTGACCCCTCGGCGCACGTGTGCCGTCTCAGTGGGACCGGCGGGGCTCGTGGACGCGGGAGCCACCGGGCCCAGGCCCCGCCCAGGTGCCCGTCCCAGCACCTCCGCCGGGCCCCACCCCACCCTGGAACCCCAGTGCGCACCCAGGGTCCAGCCCAGCCACCGGCCTCTCGTCTCTGGGGCTCTGTCGCTGAGACGCGATCCGGGAGCTGCCGGTGGCCCTCAGAGCCCGCTCGGCAAGTGTCTGCTCCGTGGGTTGATGCATACGTGCTAATGGTCGCATCTATTATTTATCTAATGAGAAATCTGAGGTTAGAAGCACAGCCCCTGGTTATGACTTCATTCCCATGAGATATGACAGCTCCGCCGGTCCTTACCACGCGGCTTCCAGGAATCCATGAGGGCTCATTACTACCCGGTAGAATGCACCATTCCTGGACCGCCGCTTAAGGGTGTTTGGAACATCGTCCCACTGCTCCAGGCACGGCTGGGGGCCCTGCATCCTGCTTCTCTCTGCAGGACGCGTACCCCACCAACACACACCCGAGACCAGAGATTGCTCACTTTTCAGAGCTTCTCTTATTCCTGAGCTCACTCTAAAGAAGGCACAGGATAGGTTTTGGAAACGGGCCCTCCCAGGTGGAACTCAGGACCTCAAGGCAGCGTCTCCGTGGTGGGGGGGGGGGTTCCTTCTCAGCACTGATGCTGTCAGGCTGTGTACCTCGGAGAAGGCAGGGCGTCCGGGAGAGCAGGGCTTTGTGAGGCCTCCCCTCGGGCACCCCCATCCAGGGACCAGCAGCACTGCCCGTCCACCCTGCAGGAGCAGCCCGCCTGGAGCTCCCGGCCACGGGACTCGGAGCACACGTCCTGCTTCTCCAGGCCTCGGGGTCCTCATCTGCAGAATGGGGACAGGAAGCCGTGAGGCTGGAGCAGGCTGCGCCCCGTCCACCTGTCAGCACCAGCTGCAGCGTCCCTATTGTCACCACGTGGTCAGCAAAGTCCTTAAATCCAGCACCTCAGATCTAAACCAGCCCCACTTGGGATGCTCATCTCATTCATTTCATCTCAGAACGCAGGGCTGCCTTCACCAGCACCAGGAGTCCCTGTAGAAGGAGGACGGTCAGCTGTGTGTGGGAATCGGACGAGGGCCCTGGGTTCCTTGCAAGCCCAGAGGCTCCACCGCAGGTTCACGGTCCTCACGGGGAGGTGGAGGGGCCGGGCCGCCCCCCGTGGCCACCGTCCTCGTGTTGTCTGTGCCGGCAGGGCCGCGGGCTCCCACGTGTGGCCCCCAGTGAGCGCACGGCTGCAGCGGCTGGGAGCCTTGCTCTCAGGAACACGGGCCTCCCAGCCTTGCATGGCAGGACGGAGGCGCAGGGCTGGGCAGACCCCAGCAGGCGGAGCTGATGGCCGGGGAAGCTGCCACGCGCTTGCTGCGGGGGACGTGGCGACCGTGCCCCCGTTGCGGGGGGGCTTCCCCCGCCGGCAGCCCCGAGGCCCCGTGCTGTGCGCAACCGCGGGGGGCCTGAGCAGGCTGTGAGGGCGTGGGGCCGGCTGGGGCCGGCAGGGAGGGCGCGCTCGGGCCTGGCAGGACCGGGCGGTGCTGACCCCCGACCCCCCCACAGAGCCGGATGGCGGAGAGCCTGCGCCTCTTCGACTCCATCTGCAACAACAACTGGTTCGTCAGCACCTCCCTCATCCTCTTCCTCAACAAGAAGGACCTGCTGGCGCAGAAGATCCGCCGCACCCCGCTGACCGTGTGCTTCCCCGAGTACAGCGGCCAGAACACCTACGAGGAGGCCGCCGTCTACATCCAGCGTCAGTTCGAGGACCTGAACCGCAACAAGGAGACCAAGGAGATCTACTCCCACTTCACCTGCGCCACCGACACCAGTAACATCCAGTTCGTGTTCGACGCCGTGACCGACGTCATCATCCAGAACAACCTCAAGTACATCGGCCTCTGCTGAGGGGCCGACCGTGGCCCTGGACACCGGGGCGTCACCCCCCCACCGGCGGGAGGCCAGCCGGGGGCGGGGCGCGGGGCCCGCAGCCTGTCCCCCGCCCCGCGCCTCGGCCCCCCCGTCTCCGCAAACGTGAATACATACGGATAGATTGCTAGGTAGGTAGACACACGCCCACACACGCGCGCACGCGTGTGCACGCGAACACACACACACACACTCTGCAGACAGCAGGCTCCCCACGTGGCCGAGGTCCCGTGAAGACTTGAGGAGCTGTCACCAAGTCCACCCCGATCCCCTCCTGCCACGTCACCTTGCCTTCCTGATGTGGCCCCACTCTGCATGGGGGTCCTCAGGACCACGGGGAGGGGCGGCCGGCTCCCCAGGAGGAGACCCCAGAGCCGGGGCCGAGCCGCCCCACGTGCGCGCTGGGACCCGGCGCCAGGCTGGTGACGGCACCGACCAGCCCTCCGGCCACTCACAGCTCTTTTTAAACTGCTTCTGGATATGCAACACGGTGACACACGTGGCACGACTTGTCTCAGACCAGGCCAGCTGGGCGCCAGCTTTTCTTCTATGAGTCAGACGTTTTATAAAACTAAACCTGGTTTTTCTCCTCTGACATCCTTTTTTTTTTTTTTTTTTTTTTTGGCCAAATCTTGTGGTGTTTCGCAGAAATACAGAAAATTTCCAACGCAGTTGAGTATTCTTTTTTAAATGCAGATTTTCAAAACCTATTTTTTTTCGGGTGGTCCTTTCCGTGTCTGGCTTGCTGAGTGTGAAGTTGTCAACCCGGACGAGTCTGTCCCTCTGCGCCCGGCGGCGGCCTGAGGGCCACGTTGTACATAAGCCCGTGCAGCGTCCTCTTGTTCCCGGTGCGGTTTCCGCTTCGTTTTTCTTTCAGAAAATAAATGTGATGTATTTACAGAAGGTCCTTCACCCGGGAGCGAATGGACAGTAGCTCAGTGTCTTGGTGTTTAAGGAGTAAATCCCCTGTGGCTTTTCTGCAAGTGGAGGAAAGGGAGGCCGGAGGGCAGCCACGACTCCTGTGAAGGCTGGGCCGCCTCGCAGCCTGAGGGGGGCCCTTCCTGCCCGGGGCCCCGGGGGGGCCGCCGCCACCGCCACGTGGACAGCCTCGGCCCTCGGCCGCGTGCGAACGCGGAGGCGCCGCCAGAGCCCTTGCCACACTTGCCCTGAGTCCGAGGTTGCTGTGCGGAGTCACAGACGAGGAGTCTGAGGGATGTCGAGAGGGAGAGGGGAGCTGGGCATCGACTGGAAGTCCGCGATTGTCTACTTTATGAAAATAAAATACCCTGAATGAGCCGAGCCTCGTCCCGCGTGCTGTGTGCGTGGCCCGCATGTGGGGGGTGACAGGGGCGCCGTCCGTGCCGAGGTTCCTTTTTCTCTCCCCACTCCCTCCCTCCCTCCACACATTTAGGAGAAACTGTTTTGAAGTGAACGTCAGGAGTAAACAACCTTGAGAGAGGAAAGATGCCACAAAAGAGAGAGAGCTGCCGGGCCCGTGTGTCCCGAGGGGCTGAGGTTTGGGGGGACAATGGTGCCGGCCCAGGCTGCACCATGCCCTGCACCCCACCCTCACGGGGGCAGGGTCATCCCCGCAGAGCGGAGGAGGTGCCCGCAGGCTGCGGCGGGCAGGGGGGGAGGGCCCCGCCAGCCCACCGCTGGCTGACTGGCCTGTGCCGTCACAGGCATCTGCAGGGTGGAGAACACCAGTCAGGAGTCACGCAAGTTTGTTTTCACCGCACCGGGCTCCCTGCAGGCTGTCTTATCTCACACTCACTCCTGCGGCGGGGTGTCAGTGGCAGTCCATTTCACAGATGAGGAAAGATGCCCAAGGTCAGAGTCAGGGAGCCCTGGCGCCATCCGGCTCAGGGGAAGCAGAGGGGGCCCGTGCCTCCTGAGACCTGGGTCCTCGGCCAGCGCTGCACACGGGTGGCCACGGCAGGCGCCCACGGCGGCGGGAGGCGGGGGCCCAGAGCCACCCCATGTCGCCTCCTCAAACCCAGGACCGGGCACCAAGCCCCGTGGGAGGGACACAGACAGACACACGTGTACAGGACCCGGTTCTCTCTCCCCCCACCCCTGAGCCCCCCGTGGGGGTCCCCTTCACACCTTCTCACGTCACCAGACAGCGCAAACCCAAGGCGGCTTTTGTATAAGAAGAAATAACCTGTGACTTAAAATCTTAAAATTTTGAGACTTACTTTGCACGTTAATGCCAGCTGTGAACAGAGCAGTAATCTCAGCATGAGGCTCTCTCACTAAAAATACACCATTAGAGGGAAATAGAAGGATTCTGCCTCCTGCCCTGACATGTCCAAGGAGGGGAGGAGGCTTCCCTGGGACAGCGTGGCCCCCTTCGCCCCCCCCCCCCGCCGCAGCGTTTATCTGCTCCAGTTCTGACCAGCTGATCCCTCTGCCAGCGGGACCGTCCCCATCCTCACGGCCCAAGACCCATCGTGCCACAGGGGCCCGGCTCCCCGGGCCTTGGAAGAGCACCCAGGCCAGGGCGAGGCGGGAAGGGTGTTTGCACGGTCCGACGCACCGCCTTCCCCTGCTGCTACCCGAGAGGCGCCAGGAGGGCACGTGCGGAGCCGCAGCCAGAGAGGTCCAGCAGGGGACGGAGAGCGGGCCGGAGTGGGTGGGGGGGCGGCCCTGAGGAGAGAGGTGCTTTGTTAAGTCGGGGGTGGGGGGCGTGCTGTCCGCGGAGGGCTGTCGGGCTGTCAGGCTGAGGACGTCCACCCCGCACCCTGTGCTCCCCTGGGCGCAGCTCCCCCATCTCTCTCCAGCCCCGAGGGCGGGACTCCAGGGGTGCCCCCCGCCACACCCGCCCGCCCTGGCTCTCTCCTCTGGGCAGGGAGGCCGCCCGCCTCCGTCTGCCCCGCAGCCCAGCGGTCCCTGCGTGGAGCTGCCCCAAAGCTGGGCCAGCGGCTCTCAGCGGCCGGCACTGGGTGTGCCAGGCAGGGCCCAAGGCCACCATCAGAGGGCCCAAAGGGTGGGGGCACTTCCAGGGTCCCCAAAACCCGGTTGCAAAGGAATCCCGGGTGTCAGCCTGGAGCCCTCTCCTACAGGAGGCTTTGTCCACACGGGGTCGGCAGAGGCGGGGAAGAGACGGGTTCCTCCAGCATCCCTGGCGGCCGGTCACTCAGGGCCTGGATGATCAGGGCCTCGCGTTGGCCCCGCCATCCTGATCCTGGTTTCTCCTCGCCTAACGCGCAGCGGGGGCCTGAGAGCCGAGGCAGCCCCGCCGGCGGTGGCCAGTCCTGTGGCACCCCCTGCTGGCCACGCTGGGAGACTGCGCAGCCAGCCGGACCTGACTGTGCGCCAGGGCCCGGGAGCGGCCTCGTCCCCGCAGATACCCCACCACGTGGGTGCGGGAGATGCCGCAGGAAAACAGCCCACAGATCGGCCTTTAAAAGCCTACGTAGAACCTGCTAAACAACTCGTATTTGTTGAGTGCCAGCCGTGTGCGCAGCACTCCCACCAGGTGCAGGGGGCCCTTCCGGTCCTTCTGGTCGTGGCCGTGGATAGAGAACCGGGACCGGGACCACCAGCACGAGAGCCGCTGCGCCCCGCACGCAGACCAGCCCGGCGCAGCCGCCGACGCCGCCCCCACCCTGCAACCTGTTGCCCCTGGTGGGCCACACTAGTGTCCAGGCCCCACGCTGGTAAGAGCGCAGCCCCCAAAGTAGAGGCCCTCACCCTCCCACACCCCCACCCAGAGCCCCAGTGAGGACACCCCCTGGGACACAGCCGCACAGGCCAACCCAGGAGCCACCACGCTCAGGGACCCCTCAGATGGCCCTCCTGGGGCGCCCACCGCACGTTCCCCCTCCCTCCAGCTGCCCCCTCCGCCACGGCCACCGTCCCCTCCCCAGAGTGTCCCAGGTCTCCCTCTGGGCACATCACAGATCATGAGCGCTGCCCAGGAAGTCCTGTGATAAAGGCCCAAGGCTCCCTCTGGTGAGACTTTTCAGAACCACGGCCCCTCCTGCTCCACAAGGTGAGCCTAGTGCTTGTGGATTCTGGAAAAATTTGCAGGGAGCAGATGTGGAGCTTTTGTAATCAGGACAGCAAGGCCTAGACAAGAAGGCTTCAAAACAAACAAACAGAAATCCATCCCAGGTACCTTCTCAAGCTGAGGGTGAAAAGCTCAGCTCTTTCACTTTTAGAAGGAAATATGGCAGGATACCTCCTTGAGCTCTTAGCATCAAATTCTCTTAAATGGCACCCCACCCCACCCCCAAAAACAAGCCACAAAGGAAAAGATTGACGACATTCACTACTATTCAAATAAAAAACTGATGGACCAATGAATAAACAAATAACCAGTGGAAAGCCAGGCAGACTGCCCGGGAAATGGTATGTGCAATGTGTCACCCACAAAGGGTCAGAATCTGGGATAAACGAAACACTCCCTCAATCAATGAGAAATGGAAAAAAACAACAGAATGGGCTCAAGCTCCCGGGAGGCACCCGGCGGGCGAGGAGACGGAGGCGGCGCTGGGCAGAGAGAAGACGCCCCTCTCCCAGCCTCGGGGACGGCAGAGCCACAGGACAGGGACAGCCACACGGCTCGCACTTGGCCAGGCTGCGGCGAGGGAGCACGACAGGCTTTCCCGGCTGGGGAACAATTGTGATCTCCAGCCCCACGACGCCTCGTCCGGGGAGGCCCTGGGGGAAACCGGTGCACGCAGGTTGGCTGGGCTGGGGTAAGTTTACTGAGTGTAAGTATGCACTCAAACAAGGGGTGGGCAGGCCGGGTTTATACTCAGCACATAGAGCCCGTGACGCACAGGGTACATCCCCAATCTTAGCGTTAGGTTTCTTAAGTACCAAAGGGATACATACAGCAAGATCTGTTTACATAGAGGTTTTAAAACAGGCCAGGCAGGATCTATACATTGTTACAGCTGTGCCTGCTGCAGTGGACATGGCATCCTAACCACTGGACCACCAGGGAAAGATACGGAGACTGTGTTGGGGATGAAGTCACCCACTACTGGTGACTCCAGGGAGGGCAGGGGAAAGGGTGCTGGGTCGGGAGCGTCACAGGGGGCTGTGTTTTCTTAAGCAAACATCTCAGGTACACGTGCTACGGTTGAACGTTGGGATTTAGCAAAGCCGCTGATGGTTCCTGTCTGCTACCATCATCTCTCTACTCCCCTGAATGCTACACAGGCCACAGTAGTGTTAAAAGCCCTGGTGAGAGCGGCAAGTCCCCTCTCTCCACACCCCTGCGTGGTGGACAAAGGCAGCCTTCCGGGAGCTCAGCCTCAGAACTGGTCCTTTGTGGAGATGCCCCGATGTCCCAGGAGCCCTCAAGCATGGTCGCCCAGGAGAACCAGCCAAGGTGCGTCTAAGGAAGATGTGGCGTGGGACAGGGCCAGGGATAGGGTGGTCTTTTCGAAAAGACCACCGGGGTTCTGCTGTCCGGCCCGGCACCACCCGGCGGGAGGAGGGCATGTCCCGGCTGGGCAGCGACCCCAGCCCCCAGGGCTCTGCTCCCTTCAGCCGGCCTCTCTGCACCGGTTCCCTTCATCATTTCTCTCTGGGCCCTGATTCAGGGAGTGCTCCCACCCGGTCCTCCCTTCAGGCCTCTAGGGGGTGGGTCCCATCCGCCTCACGTCCGAGATGAGGAAACAGCCTGTCCAGGGGCACACGGGGAACGAGGGGAGGGCAGAGGGACCCGGTCTGCACGACTCCTGGCCTGGGATATCTGTTTGTCTACCTTTAGGCACCCCCTTTAAGGCCTGATGTCCTGCCTCTTGGAATGAGCCCCTGGTTTAGAAATGCTCCCTGTGTCATGTGACAGGACAGGCGTCAACCTGACGCGCATCTCAACCCAACCCTCTAGCTGTGGGGTGGCCGTCACCCTGGACTCAGCATGGAATTAGCGGCAGCGGTCAGCTGAAGGGGGTGGGGACTTTCATCCTTAAAAACGTGTCCTGATGCTTCTCACAAGAGGACATTTCAGGGCTCTCGTCCCCAGGGAAATACAGTGAAAACCAAAATGAGAGATGCAATCACATACCCACCAACACCGCCCCCCAATCAAGTGTGGGCGTGGATACAGACCGCCCGGGACCCTCAGACACTCCGGGTGGGAGCGTAAGCTGGTACAACTCCTCTAGGAAACCACGTGCAGTACCTCCTCAAGCTGGGCGTACAGCTGCCCTGTGCCCAGCAGTTCTCGCCGAGGCACATCTCAAAAGAGACACGTCACGTGTCCATCGAAAGACGTTTGTAAGAACGTCAGCGGCCAGCGTATTCTCGGCGGCCGCACGCTAGAAACAATTCAAATGTCCGTCGGCAACAGAGGGGATAAAGAAACTGTAGTGTCCTCATCCAGCGTGCACGCCACACTCCAGCGCGAATCAGTAACACACAGCACACGACAGAGACAAAGGGTGAAGCACAGACGCTAGAAACAAAACATCACAGACGGTGTGTTTCCACTTCTGTAAAGTTTAAAGAGGCACAAGCTTAACCTGGGGTCTTATAAACGGAAGACAAATCATACTGTTTACCTTGGGCGAGGGGTGGTGACGGGTGGCGGCAGGGTTTGGCCATATTCCACACGTCTTGATCTGGGTAGCGGTGCCCAGAAGGGGCACCTTCAACTAAGTACGAGTTAATCAAGCATCCACGTATGACATGTGCCTTTTTAACAAGTGTGTTGTACCTTAATAAAAGCATAACTTAAAAAAAAATGTGCTCTAAACTGTGATCGGCGCGGCAGGCGCCTGACCGGGCGAGGAGGCCGAGGGCGGCCCGAGCGCCCACGGCGAGCCTACCTGCAGGCAGCAGGGCCAGGTGCTTGAATGCCAGGTGCAGGTTCTCCCGGCAGGCCGACTGGGGGTCGTCCAGCAGGAAGGACAGGGCGCGGATGACGTCGTGCTCCAGAAAGCCGTCTCTGGGGAAGAGACGTCGGATTCAGACACAATGAAGGCTGTGCCTGGAGAGGATCCCGTGAGAACCTAGAGGCGGGCACCCGCCCTCCCCTCCCCCTGGGGCCTGCGCCTGTGCCAGGTGGACGGGACTGCATCCCTGCGGCCTGCGGAGAGAAGGTGCAGGCTGAGGGTGGCCCTCATGTCAGGTGAGGGCAGCGCGGCCTGTGTGGTGGTAGAGGACTCCAGGCAACAGAAGCCGGTAACCGACCTCCCCTGAGCGGCCGGGCTGAGCTGACCGCCCCTCTCCACCCGCCAGGCGCACAGCCGCAGGCAGTCCAGGGCAGCCGCGGGCCTCCGGAGCCACCTAGGCCTGTTAAGCTTCTTGTTATAATGACAGACATTCATTAACGATCAGGTAGGCCAGTTAGATGGGAGAAGAGTTGTTGGGTTTTGTTTTTGTTTTGATCTCCTCATGGAAACAAAGTTGAATGCTTTGGAAAGACTCCAAAGTCAGTGTCTAAGAAAAAGTAGCGAGATGCTTGTTAAGATTCTAGAAGTGTTCTGCATGCAGATTACTGCACGAATGTCTGAGTTCTTGCTCTGCTTTAAAGAAGCAAAGGTACATGATGTTACAGGTGTAGTTTAAGCAAAAAAGAAGGGCTCGCCATCCGGCGGGCCACAGCCAGGAAGAGGCACCCAGGGACTGGTGGCTGTCTAGCCGTTTAGAGGTTCAGGGCTGAGATGAACTGTTTGATGAGAATATACAATTTCTTCGATTCCTGGCTTTTTTAACCATTCCTTTTGATTAACCAGCTAACTGCTGGGCCCATCACGTCTGCTGAGGGCTTCAAGACTGCGTCTCTGGAGGCCAGCTGAGGACTAAGAGAGAACTCAGCGTGAGGCCTGGCCTGGTGCCCCGCACACAGGAAGTGCCCGACTGGCTCTGCCGTGAGGTCTGCATGAGTCGTTCTGGGGGAAGGAGATCATGGCGGGGCCCCCGAGTGGCAGGGGCCTTCCCTGCCCCCCGGCATGAGGTGTCCGGGCCTCTTCACTCGCTGTCCGGCGCCCACTCCACGTCACCCCACTCGTACGTCAGCTCCGTGAGCTGCAACTCCCCGGGGTGACAAGAGGCCAGGCCCCCGGCTTCCGTGCTCAGCCACTTCCCGTGGCTCCTGGTGTGGGCCCAGGAGGGGAGGAGGTTTCAGCACGGGCGGTCACTCAGGGCTTGAGGGGTGAGATGACCACGGAGGCTGGTGGACTTCAGACGTCGGCCCCGTCCCGTCTGCCCTTCCCGCCCTTTGTCCAGCATGGTGTACTGGCGCCAGCCGGGGTCTTGGGATCCTGGACCCTGGGCACAGGAACCGCCTGCTCTGGGCTCCTCCCCTCCCCTCCCCTCGCAGTGGTTCTCGGAGGGACGTCGGAGGACAGCGTGCTTATCACATCAGGTCCTCGGTCAGTGACGGTTTCTGCACTGAGTTCCCCCTGCTCACATGGCCGCAGCCAGGAACCACCCTCCAGACCTCCTGTGCAGACAAACAGACCTACGGTCACCCTCACTGGGCTCGTAGTTTCCTGGAATCCCCAAGCTTCAAGCATCCCTCCTTTCAGTGTCCGTCACGCTCGTTGGGATTACTCCTAATATTCAGATCAGGTCCAGAAAGAGGAAAAAGGAGCAGGAAGAATGAGAGAACGCACTTCACCGGATCTGTCTCAGACGAGAACGGTGTGACCTCAAGCCTTGCCAGGTCAGAGCAGGACAGGGCGGCCCTGCAGCACCCGTCTGCCCTGCCTGGGGCAAAGCCTGTGAACTGGGGCGCTCACGGTGACAGCACCTCCCACACGCACCCCACTCATAGCAATCCGTTGGGCCCGGGCTGCGCAGGGATCGGGTCGGCCAGCCCCTCCCAGGGATCTGACATCAGAGCCCAGAAAGGACACAGGGAGCTGGGAGGTCAAGGGGGCCGAGGGGCTGAGGCAGCCATCTGGAAGTGGCCCTGAGCAAGCAGGTGTGTGGTTTTCCAAAGACCCACCGCCTGCGGGGAGAGGGAACCAGAGAGAGAGGGCCCAGGGCCACCCACGCCCACACGGGGCTGACACTTCACGTGCATGAACTCATTTAACTCCCTGACCAGTGAGCAGGTCATTTAAGGTCACTCAAGGGCGTGCCACCCAGGGGAGGGGTGCAGCTCCAAAGCGTGACATTGGTATCCGGAGCAGCTGCCCACCTGCCCACGTTGTGGGTGGCCATGATGTAGAGTGCCTCGGTGGTCTTCACGCGTACCAGGTCGTTGGTGTCCTTCAGCAAAGCTTTCAGGCTCTCCAGGCAGCCTACGAGGCGGAAAAAGCTCTGAACGTTCACTAGGCTCAGAGATCAGCTGACCTAGAAGTCGACAGGTGAGCCGATGTCAGGAACAAGAGCACCAGGGCTCCACTGTCGGGGGGCGTGGGGGCACCGTGTGGGTGACGGAGGGTTTCAGAGTCACCGGCGGGGGCTCTGGGTGCTAGAAAGGTTCATCCCCAGGGACCCTGTCATCCGACCCCCGCTGTGAATCTGCACACCTCTTACCGGTGCGGCCCCTCCTGGTCCTCCACGGGGTTCCAAAAACGCCCTTTGCATTTGGAGAGACCGGAAGTCAAATTCCAACCTTGTCACCCACGAGTCGTGTACCCTTGAAAGGCTTACGCCTCAGGAAGCCAGATTGAGCACCTAAAAATCCTGCCTTATTTACTTATGGGGCAACCCTACCTCACACCACTTCTCTCTGAGCCTCTGTTTTCTTCTCTGTGGGTTGAGGAGGCGCCTGGCCTCCCAGGGCCAGGGCCATGAGGACCAAGATAACACGGGCCCTGCACATACGGTGCTGCTGGCCTTGAGTTGGGCTTATTAAATAGCAAACTTTATTATTGAGGCTCCACCCAGTGTCTGAGGCCAGACTGGGACCACTGCCTCCACCTCTGGGATTAAACTAGCCCATCAGGTAAGTCTGGTGAGAGAGGTGGCAGTTCACTCATGGTGGGCCTGATCTGGGACAGGCGTGACCATGCCACTGAAATCAACTCAGCTCTTATGTGGGTAATTAGGAGAGTGGGGAAAAAATGGACATAGGTCCCCATGTATGTGTGGGTACCAGTAGGGCCAGTGCCTATCTTCTGTGACAGCCTTGCAGAGGAGACAGATAAAGGCCTGTTTGGTGGATGTGTGGCCACCGGGTTGAGTCATAGCAGAGGGGGCTGACCACTGTGGTATCCAGTGGAGGACTGACTGACCAGCTGGGAGGGATGCTGTGAAGGGGCCACCTCGAGCTGCTCTGTGTCTGTCCCTGGAGAACCCAGCCGGGGTCCCCTGGGCTGCGCCCCGCTCACCTATGCTGATGGCTGTGTAGACATGCTCGGGGTCGTGCATGAGGTCACACAGAGCCACGAGGGCTTTCTGCCTCGTCAGCAGGTCCTCCGACTGTAGCTCCTCATTCAGCTTGGGCAGTGCCCGGCAGCCGTAGGCAGTGGCAGCCTGGGTGGGGTTGACGTCGGGGGGCAGGTACATGGAGATCTGGGCGTGGGCCATTTTCCCACGCCGGCACAGGGCACCTCTGTAGCTTTCAAAGTGAAGCTCCGCAGAAACCACTGATGAAAAGAACCCCAAAGGTGTCATCATTGCTACTGTGATTGGGTATTTTTACTTCCATTTTACAGATGAACAAACTGAGACCGAGAGCAATGAAGGGATTTGTTCAAGGTCACAGTGAAGGTGAGTGGCAGCCCAAACTGCAAACTCCAGGGTTCTCCCGATACTGTATAGGCTGGGCCTTCAGACAGCGGCATTGAAAAGACAAATGGGGCGGGGCATAAACTGGGAGACTGGAACTGCCATATACACACGACTGTATATAAAATAGTTAACTAATAAGAACCTACTGAGTAGAGCAGAGAACTCTACTCAGTACTCTATAATGACCTGTATGGGAATAGAATCTAAAAAAGAGTGGGTATACGTATATGTATAACTGATTCACTTAGCTGCACAGCAGAAACTAACACAACATTGTAAATCAACGCTACTCCAATACAAATTAATTAAAAAAAAAAAGACTAACTAAGCCAAACAAGCAAACACTGATAAGACAGCTGCAGCTAGTGCTTATCTTGTGCCAGCAATACCTAATATCCAACTCAGCCACCCCAGGAGGAGGGCCCGTCTGTTACCCACGTTTTATGAAGGAGGAAATTGACATTTAGGGACGAGGAGGTCGGAGGTCATGAACTAGGCTAGGAGCTAATGTTCAAATCCAGGTCTAGCACATTCACCCATCAGGGACCCATGGTTGGGTGCTTCTGGCACACCCACAGAGAAGGACTGAAGGTGAAAGTGGGATGTATTTTTGTACCACACATGAGCAACTATAGGCAGTGTGGCTTAGGGGTTAAGAACGGGCTCCAGACCCAAGGCAGTGGGCGGCCCTGAACAAGCCGCTCAATAGGGACGTGAGAATGGCACCGCCCCCCACTCCCCCCCAGAGCTGGCATATTCGCTGAGACTTTTGAGCCCGGCTCAGTAGGGCTCCAGATACTTTGGAACCCTTATTATCATGCTGGTGGTGGTGGTGGTGACAAGCCCCAGCCCTGTGGGAATCGGCTCCACTAAGAGAGGTGACCTGGACTCTGATTCCGGGCAGACGGGGACTAGGGAAGGAGGAGAGGGGGTCAGGCTGGAAGGGGAGAGGGGGTCCGGCCATTTGAGATTGGGGCTCCCCTCTCAGGAAACGCTGGACGCCAGGGACAGAGGCCTGCCGTCCTCTAAGGGGCGGGGGCTGCCTGGGGGTGGGAGGGCGGGACTGGGTAAGTCAGTCTCGGGGCCCCTGCCCCCGGACCCCTGTCGGCCGCCGCCGGCTCACCTGCCTCTGCGAGCGGAGTTCTGCAGCGCACACCCGTTGCCAGGCGACCGGTTGCCAGGAGACCCCGGCGGCGTCAGCCAGGCGGCTCTGGCACACTCGGCGCCCACCGCGCAGGCGCGCACAGCCCCAGGCCGGGGCAGGTTGTAAAGCGGGGATGGTGACATTTTACAGGGTCGCTGTGGGGGACGCGGCGCAGCTTTGTTCGCAGTGCGGAAGGGAAGGGACTGCATGCGCTCTGCTCTGGAGTGGGCACTTGGCGCGCCGTTAACCCTCAGAGTAAACCTGTGAGGTGACATCATTCTTCCATTTCACGGAGGAGAACCTCAGAGAGGTGCAGTAGCTTCGCCCGAATCACACAGGCCCGATCCCAGGACTGCGTAGCCCCGGCCCACGCTCCTTCCTCCGCA
Organism: Hippopotamus amphibius kiboko; assembly: GCF_030028045.1. Taxonomy (NCBI): domain Eukaryota; kingdom Metazoa; phylum Chordata; class Mammalia; order Artiodactyla; family Hippopotamidae; genus Hippopotamus; species Hippopotamus amphibius. The sequence goes on along the minus strand of NC_080193.1, from coordinate 2,346,471 downwards.
GGCTGACTGGCTGGTGACGCACAGGTCGGCCCCTGCCGGGGACTCAGTTCTTGAAAGCAAGCCAGACCCAGCCGCCGCCTACACAGACCCCTCCCGGGGCTCTCCACTGGTCTCAGGCCAGAGTCCAGACTCCTAGCCTGCCGCTCCAGGCCCAGGGTGATGGCCTTCTGCACCCATGCCAGAGTCTCTCCTAATCCCCCAATTGGCTCACTCTTTGCCACAGCTGGGCTGCGTGTAACACCAACCACTTCTTTGTTCTTCAGGACACAACTTGGTGTACTCTTCCACCAGGAAACTGGTCTTCTCCCCACTCCACATTAGCCAGCGATCACCGCACTGGCACACGTCCCTCTTTGAATTCTCTGCTTACATCTCTGTTTCCCCCAGCAGACTTCCCTGAGGCTGGAGACCACGTAGGTTCTGGTTCCTTGCCTCCCCAGGGCCAGGAATATACCAGCAGGCTTTCAGTAAGTGTAGAAGAAGTGAATGGTTAATGGATTTGAGTCAAGCTTCATAATCAAAGCACTTTCACCATCTCGCATGAGCCACACTATAAACCCTTGAAGCACACAGTCAGGTCCATTTTATAGCAGAGTAAACTGAGGCACAGGAGGAAGTCGAGCAGCTCAGGAAGTCCACCTCAAGGCCTGGGCCCCCAGCAGTGAAACTCACTAACAAAGGCACCAAGCATCAGCCTCCAGTACATTTAGTTCTGAAACGAAGGTAACCGACTTGGATCTGTGTGCAGTGGACCCCATGTTGTAATGTGGAGATCTGCCCCCACTGCTGTCTTTCAAAGGACCGAGTCATGAAGGGTCTCTCTAACCCGGAGCATCCAACTTTTTTTACAAAGGTGCTGTGGAGAGCACTGGGTCAGGAAATCTGGGTTCCAAATCTAGTTCTAACTCACTAGGCAAATCCTTTGGCATGTGTGAGCCTTCATTTCCTTGCCTGTGAAATCAGGGAGCTGAATCAAGTAGATTCTCAAAGCCGGGAACCCCAGATCTTTGAGAATTTGGTTACAGCATCTTTTGGTAAAACTGTCCTTCAATTTTTTATTTTTCAATCTCCTTTTTCTTATCTTTGAAAACATACACATGACATTCTATGTAGCATATATGTTAACTTATGAGACAAAAATATAATAAGCACCTGTGAATTCACCATTAGGACATTATAAACGCCTGTATCCCCTTCCCTTGTCCCGTATGTTCCTCCTCTCCAAAGCTACTGTCTCATTTTTGTAGTTACTGTCTCACAAATGCCCTCTCTAGGGCAAACAGAAACTAGCTCACAGAAGCTCAGTGACTCAGGTCAGCCTTTAAACAGCCATTAATTATGGAAATTAATTTTGTAGCGTGAGCTCTAGAAGCCAGGCATTTGATATTCAGGCATCATTAGGTTCAGAACTATGCAGATGAAGGTCAGGACATGGGAGGCGCGTCCACCCCTTGGGGCAGTCAAATGCCAGTGCTACGGCAGGAGCCCTTTCTTGTGCCATGACTGCAGAGAGGAGGCGGCGTCTGTGAGAAAGGCAATAGGCACACCGAAATACATCAGGGCTGACCTGGAAGGGCCCAGATGGGGGATGTTATTGTATCCTCTGCTTTCCAAAGTGTTTATTTTCTTGTGAGTTATTTACCGAATAGGTGATGTATGCACATAGAGGAAAATCCAAAAAGTGTGAAAGTATAATGCCTCCCTCCCTCCCTCCTTGGTCCCCAGCCAAGGGGTTGTCCTTATCTGTGGCAACCACTGGAATCTATCCACTGATAAACGAAATTTATACAAGTAAATACAATTCATTTACCTTTTAATGTAATGGCAGCATACTTCAAACAGTGTTCTCCACCCTGTTTTTTTAAATGCAATGTTTGTTCACTCATTTAACATTCACTCCATGCCTGCTTATTGTGCAGGCACTGTTTGGCCAATGCAATAAATCGATGAACTAAACACACGCACCCCTGCTCTCACTGCGCTCAGTGGAGGGAGAGAGCCAATCACCATGAACAGCAAGTTATATAATATGTCAGAAAATAGTAAGTGCCTGGGAGAAATAGAGCAGAATAAGGAGTTGGAAGGATGCGGCGGTTGTAAATAGGATGCCTCATCTAGAGGTGACATTTCAGCCATGTGGCTATCTGGGGACAGAGCATTCCAGGCCTAGGAGACACCCAGTGCAAGCCCCCCGGTGCCTGGCGTGTTGGGGGAACAGCAAGGAGGCCAGTGGAGCACGTGTGGGATGGGGGGGAGGGGGAGAATAGGACATGAGCTGAGAGAAGAAATGGGGCAAATCACGTGAGGCCTCGGGCTATTGTAAAGACTTTATTACTCTGAGAGGGATAAGGAGGCATTGGAGGGCTTGGAGCCGAGGACTGACATGATCTGACCTGTGTTTTAACAAGGGATCCCTGGGGGCTGCTGAACTGGGAATGGGATGCGAGCAAAGGCGGCAGCGGGGAGACCAATTAAGGAGAGAGAAGATGATGGTTGGGACCACGGTGAGATCAGAGGAAGTGGGAGGGAGAGAGAAGATGCTGGACAGGTCTTCAGTGGAGAACCTACAGGATTTACTGATAAATCAGATACGGGATGTGACGGAAAGGAGCCAAGGGATCTTGGAGATCCCTCCGTACTAGGTAAAAAGAAAAGCACGAATATTTTACATAACCAGAAAAATATCATATTTGATATATTATGAAAATAAACACTTCACATAATTCCCTCCGCGTTTGAGCCACCACCCGTCCCCAGCCATGGTGACGTCAGGGAGGTCAGGTGCGCGAGGCTCTCCACGGTCAGCCCCGCCCAGGCCCCCACACGGGACCTCCGTGGCTCCGCCCGTGCGGCTCCGCCCGTGCGGCCCCGCCCTTGTTGCCATGGTGACCACCGGCGCTCCGGGCGTCTCCCGCGACGCTGTGGTTGCTCTGGTGATCGCGGCGCGGGGCGCTGGCGGGACCCTTCCGGCCGGGAGCCCCGCCCCCGACGTCCGGGATTCGTCAGACGCCCGCAGGTCCCGCGTGGTGCTCGTCGCCATGGTGACCGCGGCCGAGGGACCCTCCGGACTAGGCAGCGCCGGGAACCCCCACGGCTGCCTCGGGTGAGTCAGCCGCCCCATCGGTCCCCCCTCGCCCGCCCGCGTGACCACCCGCCCACCTCCCACCGCGTAACCTGAACGCGGCCTGGGCCCCGGGTCTCCTCGTTTCCTGACCGCCCATCCCCGGCCCCCAGTGCTGGACTACAGGCCTCGGTCAAGGCCACCCAGTGGGGAGGGGGCGGGCGGGAGAAGGAGACCAGGGGGCTGTAGGAATAGGCAGAAGAGGCGGGAGGGGCCCAGTGCCCGGTGGGGTGGTTCTGGGAAAAGCCTGTGGGCTGAACCCTAAGGGCCGGGCGCGCCCAGAGCCTTCATCCCTTAGAGGCCAGGAGCAAGGGACCCTTCCCCACTCCACTTCCTCCGCCCCGGCTGTGTGCACAGCCTGGCCTCTGAGCCGCCGCCCTCACAGCCCAGCGCTGAGCTCAGGGAGAGGCCACTCCTGATGGACACCTGGCAGGAGACCCAGGTCTCCTGGACTCCCAGGCCGGGCGGCAGGCCTGGTACCTGGCCCCCGCAACACACACTGCCTGCAGATTGGAGAGATGACCCCTGGCACCCTGACATTCCTGGCAGAGGAGGAGGCTTGGACCTGCTTTCAAAGCTACTGCAATGTCGGGCATCAACTTTGGAGGAGTCCCCAGGGATTTGCACAGCTCCCTAACTCTCTTCCCCCTGTGGGGTCCACAGGACTCCCCGGAAGGATGAGGTCCTCCCTGATGCCTTTGGGGCCCCCTGTGAGCCGGGACCGTGTCATCACCAGCTTCCCTAAGGTAGGGAGGCATCAGGCCAGCCCTTTATATGTTCACTCTCTCCGGACACTATGCCCACATCCAGCTCTCCACACCCCACTCAGCACTGGAAACAAAGCGGGTGAATCGGGGCACTCAGCCCCTCGCTGGCAGACCCTGGGGCCTCAGCAGGCCTCTTGAGAAGCTTGGTGTTGACGTGCCCAAGGAGCACCAGCAAGTGAAAGGTGACACCAGGAGGCAGCGCGGCATGGAGGTTAAGGGCACAGACCTTGGGTCAGGCGGTCCTGGGTGTGAATCCGGCAGGTCATCACGCTGTGTGACCGTGGGCAAGTTGCTCAGCCTTTCAGAGCCGCTGGTGCGCGAGGTTAATTCCTCTCACGCTGGGTGCCTGGCTCGTGGTAAACGGGAGCGCCCTTGCCTGAGCTGTGGCCACTGTTTGTCTCATTATAGTAATTACATCATCAAATAGCACTCCAGGTTGCCGACACCAGATCCGAGGTTCTCACCCCTTACCATTCTGCCTTCTGTCCCTGCCGAAAACGTACAGCTCTCTTCCATCCGTGTTAAAATCCATTATTCATCACAGCAGGGGATGCACATCCGCACAGCCTCCGAAGAGGGCAGCTGGACAATGTCTCCCAGCGCTGCGGATGCTCCCGCCCACGCTCTGCTCCCGCCGCTCGGGGCCAGGCCCTGCGGCGATTTGTAAAGCGGAGGGTCAGACCCAACATAATATCCTTGAGAGGGGGCCACCGAGACAGCGAAAGGCTGCTTCCTGACACAGACGCAGGGAGGACTGAGCACCTCTCAGGGGCTGGTGCGATGAGAGCCAAAGCAAGCTGTCGAGCGCCACACGTGAGAGAAGGAGCAGGAGGGAAAAAACACACGTGTTTGCTTCTGCGTGCACAGTATGGAAGGATGCTTGAGATCCTGCTATCCGTGGTTGGCGCCATGTGTGGGGGGAGAAATCCTCTCTCTTGAGTCTTGAGATCTGTGCCCAGGCTGGTGGGGGAAGGAGGGTAGGCTCTGGATATTGGGGATCCACAGTCATTCCTCCTCCCCCTCTCCTTGCCTTCCCCCCAAGCTCTGTCTCCAACATGCAGAGAGAGCCTCAGACCCGTGGACTGTCCCCCCAGGACTTTCCATCTCATCGGAGGCCCAGGCAACTGCTTCCCTTCCTGAGCTTGTCTGTGGTGACCAGGGGTGACGGGGACTGTGGTTAAAGAGCCAAAGGAAGGGAAGTGTGATAGGTACAAGACAGTCCAGGTCCCATGGGAGGAAGGATGCCATTTACAGAGCAGGACAGCGAGGCTCAGAGAGGAAGGGAGGGCTGCCTAAGGTCACACTGCTGGGCGTCGGGGAGCCCAGACTTGACCTGACCGTGGCCAGTTCCAGAGCTCTGACCTTCCACCACCCTGGGGGTCAGGCTAGGGCATCCCTGCGTCCACAGAAGGTGAGATTCTCCCCCAGCAGCCTGTGGCCAGGTTCATCCCTCACTCCAGGGCCACAGCACTTTAGACCAGAGCAATTTGCGGTCAGGTGGGGGCCAGCCATTCCTTCACCCCACGTGCCTCGGTTTCCCTGTGTGTACTTCCTGCCAGCCTTCCCTAGCACGCTTCTCCAATCTGTCCCAAGTGCTGGGGCCCCTCTACCGACTGCTGGGGCCCCTCTACTGACTGCCATGTCTTGACCGGCCCCCAGCTTGACACTGACATGGAAGTGGTTGGAAAAGCAGCCCGCTTTTCCAAGAGGTGGTCCACACGCCTCCGTGTGGCCAGGGGCCCTGGGTGAGCTCTCGTCTGCGCTGTCCACTTGCTCCTCCAGCGAGCAGACCAAGAGGTGCTGTGAGGAGTGTCCTCGCCTGACAGATGAGGACACAGGCTCCGTGAGGCGCCGCCCTTGCCCTTGGCCAAGCTCCTTCACCATCCCCACGGCCTCGGTCACACGGAGCCAAGAGGGCAGGTGGACTAGGGCAGAGCCACAGGGGCCCTGAAGGACAGAGCAGTGGCCCGGGGACCACAGCAGAGCACAGCAGCCGTCTCTGACATGGCCTCCTCCCCCGTCCTGCCACGTGCCACACTTAGCCTCGGCCACGCTGACCGCAAAGTGTCATGGTCACCTTTCGTCTGTTTAATATCATTTTTTCTAATTATAGAACAAACGTGCATTCAACAGGTGTCACGGCGTCCTTGCTGAGCACTTAGTATGTATGTCCCAGGCCGGCTCTGTGCTGTGGCTTTACAAGCACGACCTCATTTCATGCCCCCAAGTCTCTGAGGTTTTTCCAGATGCAGAAATTGAAGTTCAGAGACATGAGGCAACTGCCCAGGGTCACACAGCAGCTGAGGGTGGACATAGGGGCCTTACTCTAGACCACTACCCAGTTCTGCCTTCTGAAAAATGTGTAAGACAAATGTGCCTTCCAGGACATTTTCCGTGTACGGATATGCATGTTTTTAAAACCAAAACGGCATCAGAGACCCATAGAAGGTGTAGGAGGATCTTGGCCCTAAAAGGGCACTTACAGCCCACCCCTCATCTCATCCGGGGAGCCCCAGAGGGGACAGAGGTGTGACACGCCTGCAGCAAGGGCACAGCTGCCCCCGGCCGGACCCATCTCTCTGGGTCCCCGCCTGGGCTCCCTGGTGTGTCCCGGCCCCGCGGCTCCTCTTCCTCAGGGCTCACAGACCCTGGAGCCCCGCGAGGTGCTGACCAGGTAGAGGATGTGACAGGCTCGGGAGGGAGGGAGCTCTGGGAAGTAAGGCCCCACCTGCTGCGCGCTCAGCGAGCTTCGCAGGGTGATGTGCCCGCCTGTGCGTCTGTCTGTCTGTTTCCAGTGGTACACGCCCACCGCCTGCCTGCAGCTCCGGGAGCACTTCCACGGGCAGGTCAGCGCCACCTGCCAGCGCGGGAACACGGGGGCCGTCGGGTGAGCGCTCAGCCAGGGGAGGGTGGGGAGGGCCGGGCGCACGTGTGCGTGTGTGGCTGCGCACGAGAGCCTCGTACACGGACCACGCAGGCGCAGACCACGCGGGCGCCGCCCCGTACCGGCCCCAGGAGCATCGGGCCGTTCCTCCGGCTTTACCGGCCACACGCGCTGTAGGAGCAGCTCTCCCCTCGGCGAGCCGGCCCTGAGGTCTGAGCGCGGCGGTTCCCTCCCAAGTATTTTCTGCCCTTCAGGCCTTCGAGGCAGGTCCCTGGGGCCTCCCCTGAGCCCCCACCAGGCCCGCCCCCGCCCGCGTGGTGCAGGCGCCCCCTGCCCCGTGCTCCTGTGCGCGGCGCCGGGTCCCACGCCCGCCCACACGCAGGAGGGGAGGCCCGTGCGCGCCCCGTCCCTGCCTCCGCCGCCTGGCTCTGCGGCACAGGGGGCCTGCCACGCTCACGCCTTCTTAGCGAACAGGTGCAGGGTCCTGCTTCCGCCCTGCATCCTGAGGGGCTCACGGGTCACACGGGGACGGTGAGGCCGCGGGAGAGACCCGGGTGGTCCAGGGTGAGGCCGGGCTCAGGCCGGGATGGCCGCCGGGGCTGTGGTCGTGGGCTGAGCGTGGTGGCCGCTGCCGTGGGGGTACTCGTTCCACGCCAGGGGCTTCCCACAGACGAGCGCCCGACCCCCCCACACACTCCGTGCCGGGAGGCGGGGACGCGGGCGCAGGGGAGCCCCGCAGCTGTAAGGCCATGCCTTTACTCCCTCTGAGAAGCAGGCAGGGCCGCCTGTTCCAGAACCAGCCGCGCAGGGACCTCCCTGGCGGTCCAGCGGTTAGGACTCAGCGATCTCACTGCCGGGGCCCAGGTTCCGTCCCTGGTTGGGGAACTAAGATCCCGCAAGCCTCAGGGCAGAGTCAAAAACAAAGCAAAACACCACACACACAGAACTAGCAGTGCAGGTGCAGGGCCGCCCAGCTGTACGGGACCCAGGCACGGGGGCAGGGCCTGGGGCTGTGGGCCTGCGGGGACACCCCCAGCACCCTCTCCCCTGCAGGGCTTGCAGAGTATGTGGCCGGGCTCTGAGGTTCTCGGGCTCTCTGGGGAGAGGGGACCCTGCTCCCCTAGGGCAGCCGCCCCTCCCTCTCCATGTCCTGCCCTTGCACAGCAGCTCTCCTGGGATCGTGGGTCACGCCCAAGCCACCAGCCTCCTCCGCCTGCAGAGGGCACCTTCGTGTCACCCGGTGACTTGGCGCAGCTCACCTGGCCACGCCTGCAAGGGAGAGGCCGTGTCTCCTCGGCTCCCAGGCGGCCGCCCGTTCTGGAGCCGGGGGCCCGACTGGGACGCGGCCCCACCTGGGGCTCCTCCCGCTGCTCCCTCAGCCTGAGACTCAGCCTCCCGCGGGGCGCATCTCTGAGTCTCACGACAGGGACGCGGGCCCAGTGGGGTCAGGGCCGCAGAGTCCCCAGAGCAAATGCAGGCCCTGCGGCCCTCCCCTCTGAGGGCCAGTGAGGGGGACAGACGCCCCAGAGTGTGTCCCAGGGGACCCGTGCCCATCACGCGTGGGGAACGCAGGGAAGGAGGGGCCCGGGGGTGTGAAGAGGCTCTCGTGGGGCTGCCTGAGAGCCCCCGCCGTGCTCCTCACAGGCTCAAACTCTCCAAGGTGGTTGTGGTCGGCGACCTCTACGTGGGCAAGACCAGCCTCATCCACAGGTGCGCACCGGCCGTGCCTGCCCCGGGGGGCCCCGTCGCAGGTCGTGGTGGAGCCCGCGTGGCTGCTGGGAGGGGGCGCGAGACGCTGGGGGGATGGCGGGTCCGCAGGGAGTGCGGCGTCCCGGGAGCCTGGGGCTGCTCTCACCATCCCCGGGGCCACAGGCTCCCCTCCCTCCCTGGCCGACCCACGCGTTGGTCTCCACGGAGTTCACGTGGCGGCTCCGTCACCGCCTGGTCTTCCCCGAGGGCGGACACAGGCTGGCAGGAGCGAAGGCTTCGCGCTCGGCCACCGACGGCCTCCCCGGTGCCCACAGGTTCTGCAAGGACGTTTTCGACCGAGACTACAAGGCCACCATCGGGGTGGACTTTGAGATCGAGCGCTTCGAGGTCGTCGGGGTCCCCTTCAGCCTCCAGATGTGAGTCGCCGGCACCTCGTGTGGTCCCCTCATGTGGTCGTGGGCGGGCTTCGCGGAGCCCCTGGGGGAGGGCCTCGGCCCGCGTGCAGGAGGCCCCGGGCGCACCCCCCACGCCCCAGTTCTCCCCGTGGCCCTCTGTGATCCCACTCGCCAGGCCAGCAGGGTGGCCTCTGGCAGGTTGCGTCAGGCCCTTGAGCCTCTGGTCCCCCCCCGGAGAACGGGGCCAAAACCGGTCCCTGTGCGCTCGGCTCTAGTGGAGGCCGCACGGTCCACAGGCTTTCCTGGGGCCTGAAGCTCCCCGCACACACACGGCTCCACTCCCCCACCTCTCTCCTGTCTGTGGGTCTGTCTCCTCCCTGCCAGACCCCACGCCTCGGTCTCTCAGGGCAGCCCAGGGTCTCCCCCCAGCCTCACGCTTCCCACCAGAGCACCTCTCCTTCGGTACCTGCCTCGTCGCCAGCCCAGACCTCTCCTGCGTGGCCACCCCTGCTGGCGTTCCCCAGGCCTCTGTCTGGTCCCTTCCTCCTCGTTCTCCTTCCCGGGCGCTCAGCCCTGCTCCCTGGATTCCCTCCTTGGGCCTCCGTGCCCTGCCTGAGCTTGGGCTCACGGTGACCATGGCGGAGCTCACCCCCTCGTGGGCCTCGGCTCCTCATGTGTCAAGACAGGGCCGTCTTCTCTGAGACCAGCCCCAGTGCCGTCCTGGAGCAGGTGGTACTACCGAACCTCGCACGGCATGGGAGAGAGGCGGTTACCTGCCGAGATCTACTTGCCCTGGTACAGGGTCAGAGCAGACGAGGCTGTGAAGACGCTGGGCCGCAGGACCAAGGGGATGAGGAGGCAGGAGAGTGAGACAGCTCAAGCTGATGGTGGGGGGTGGGGGGCGGCCTGGCTGGAGCTGTGGAGAGCGGCCGTGTCTAATTAGAGGGCCCGGGACGAAGCAGGGGGCTCTCCTGGCTCAGCCTCTCCTTGTCCTACACTGAGGCCGTTGCCAGCCACCCAACTGGCCCTACCGCCAGGCCACCCTCCCAGCTCCCACCCAGCGTCATCTTAGAAATGAAAGTATGAGTGAATTAATGAAAGCCAAGCAGCCCTGCATCATGCTGGATCACCTGGAAAAATCTCAGATTATTGGTGTCTTGTCCGTGGCTTGTCTGCTTGTCCGTTTACTGAGAAAAGTTAAATTTTGATGTGTTGATTTTAAAAGGGGGTGGATTTTCAGATCAGCTCTGTGTGTTGACCTCCAGCCTGGTTCTCAACCAGGGCGTGTAGATCTCGGCAGGTACCCTCCTCTCTCCCATGCTGTGCCCATGGCAGACATCGTTAATCTATTGTTGCATTCTTTCCCATGGAGCCAGGGCTCAGCTCCCCCAGAGAGCCAGCGCTAACGGATCAGAGATGCACACCGTGTCCCGGTCAGACGCCCCACCCCGAGGCAGGGAGCTGAGTGACCCCTCCGCTGCCGTGGGGACGGTGGAGCCCCATCCCAGTCACACATGAGCAAGCGGCAGAGCCCCAGTCCCCTCCCAGGGCCGCCCCTGCAGGTGGACTTCCATGTCTTGAGCGCAGCCATGTCAGTGGGCACGTTGTCTCCTTTATGGCACAGCCAGAAGGGGCTGAGCTACAGCTCCGTTCATCCAGGCAGCGGGACTGCTCAGGCCGTGCCCTCCCCCACGAGCACAGTGCCTCCAGAGAGGGGCTCCCCACAGGGGCCCTAGGAGGGGATCGTAAGGGGTTGGGGGCGGCTGGCTGGCAGCAGGCACTTCCTAACGCCCGTGCAGCTGTGCAGGCCCGTGGGTCTCCTGCCCAGGGCCCCACCAGCCTGCTGGCTCAGACCACTCTGACCATCGCTTAACCTGCCACCTCTCCACTTCCCTTCCTCTCTCTCGGCCACGGCGCAGCTGGGACACCGCAGGGCAGGAGAAGTTCAAGTGCATCGCATCCACCTACTACCGGGGTGCCCAGGGTGAGCCGCCAGGTGATGGCAAGGGCGGGAACTCAGCCACGTGCCGCAGGGGCTCCCCAGGAATTCCCTGCTGGGCTCACGGAGGGAAGCGCCAGACCTGTCCTCCGAGAGGCACTGAGGAAACACGGAGGCCAGGCTGGCCTCGGCAGCCACCCGCTTTAGGGACCCTGAGGTAGCGGGTGCTCCCTGAAAGTCTCAGCCCCAGTTTCAGCTCAGAAAGATGCTCAGTGAGGGGGGCACTCGTGCAGAGACCCCAGGAAGAAGAGCGCAGTCGACTCGGGGCGGGGGGGTGGGGCTGGGCCAGAGGGGAGGTGTGGGGGTGGGCCCCCCGGCGGGGGCAGGCAGAGCTCCTCTCCCACCACCTCCACGCGAGCAGCCCGGCCCTGGGCAGGCCTCCCAGTCAGCAGGCAGGGGCAGCAGAAGCCCCCTGCTCTGACCAGGAAGGAGAGAGAAGGGCTTCGGGTGGAGGTGGGAGCGAGCGGTCTGAGGGTCCAAGCCAGACTCAGGTGATGGGACACAGTTATGTCCACTCAGTACTGGTGTTAAAAGTCACATTTTCATTAAGGTTTGAAAAAACCCAAAGCAGGAAACCATGAGCGCCTTGGCCGTGGGTGGGAATGACAGCTCTGTCACGTCCGCCGTGGCCTCTTCTTGGAGCGGGGCGGGGATGACACACCCTGGGGATAAGGCGTGAGGCGCCTGGCACAGCCCTGCAGGCAGCAGCCCGGCCGCGGTCACCGCTACCATCAGTTTCCTCCTTCACTCCCCATCCCCCCCTGCCAGGGCAGGGCGCAGGCGGGCCTCCCGCAGGCTCCCGCCAGGGTGCAGAGGGAGGCCGGCGTCCAGCCCTGCTCACACCCCCGGGGCCAGGAGAGAGCAGGAATGGTCTCCACGTGGACCCCCCAGGGCGCAGGGGACTAGACAGGGCGGTGAGGGGAGGAGCCCAGGCGTGGGGGCTGCAGCTCCCGGTTCCCTGCCCCCCCCCGCTCCTCAGAGAGCGTCCCCCGAAGCCGGCTGTTGCTGATCATCCGCACGGCGGCCGTGGAAAGTCTGCCCCGCGTCCAGCCCGGGCCAAGAGCTTTAAAACAGCTGCCGCGGCTTAGTCCTCACAGCCACCCTGAGAGCTCGAGGTGGCCGTGGTCCTCGCCGTGTCGCGGACGGGCAGGCGGAGGCTCTCGGGGGTCGAGGCCCCCCCCGCGCTCCCTCCCTGGACCCCCCTGTGGCTGGGCCCCTGGGTGTGGGTCAGAGGCGGGGGGCTGGCTCCCCTCGGCGGCCACGGGGTCTCCCTGCCAGCCTCCGCCCTCCCCCGGAGGGGGCCACCCCGCCGTCCCGGGGGAGCCCCCGTGTCCAGCCCTGCTTGCCTCCCGTCGCTGACCGGCTCCTGGCTTCCCCCCGTGCGTGCAGTGATCATCACAGCCTTCGACCTCAGTGACGTGCAGACCCTGGAGCACGCCAGGCAAGTCCGGGGCTCTGTGGTCCCCATGGGCCCCTGGGCTCAGGAGGCTGCCCGGAGGGCCCCTCAAGCCTGGGCCGTGAGCTGGGCCCCCGGCAGTGGGTGCGCGTGACCAGGCTCGCCCGTCAGCACCAGCCGCCCACGGCCGTCCGGCTGCCTTTCTGTCCCTCGAGGTCCCTGGCATCCTCGCCTGGCCCGGGCCCCGTCTGCGGGGACACCGCGGGGCACCTGCCGTCTCAGGCAGGGATCTGGGCAGGAGCCGGAGGTCGTCAGCGGATGGACCAGAGCCCCTCACCTCACTTCCCAGCCACATCTCCAGCCCTGTGACGGAGGCCGGGCTGGTCACTCCAGTCGGTGACAGCGCAGGACTCACCCAGGGCCAGGCAGAGCCGCGGCCGGGATGGGGCCTTCGGCTCCCCTGACGGCTCCCGCGTGCCCTGGGAGGAGCCGGGCTGCACCCCATGCCGGCCTTCCTCGGGCTCCCGGGGGAGGGGTGTGCGTCTCAGCCGGTGCCCCTCGTTCCAGGCAGTGGCTGGAGGACGTGCTGAGGGAGAACGAGCCCGGCGCCTGCGTCCTGTTCCTCGTGGGCACCAAGAAGGACCTTCTGGTGGGTGGAGCGGGCAGGGCCGGCGGGAAGTGGGTCTCCTGCAGCTGGGGCCTGTGGAGCGGGGCGGGGCTCGGGCCTGCCTAGGTGGGAACTCTCAGACCCCAGGCCGGGACGACAGGAGGGGCCCTCGGGTTCCCGGTGCTCATCCCGTCAGAGGGGGACGCTGGCGCTCAGACTCACCCCGGAGCACCGGCTCACCGCCAGGCAGGCGCCCACCCTGGGCGTCCCCGCCAGAGGCCCAGGGAGCTGGGTCAGCAGGGCCACTTCTCCCAGTCAGGGGCCGCGTGCCGGCAGGCGGAGGCCGAGGCTGTGCGCCTGGCCAACGAGATGCAGGCTGAGTACTGGTCCGTGTCGGCCAAGACCGGTGAGTGGGCACGGGGCTGCCGTCGTGGTGATTGGGGTGGGGGCCCTGCCCTGGATGGGGGGGATGGAACACCTGTGTTCTCCAGTGAGACCCGCACGCGCTCCTGTCCCTGGGAGGTCACGTCCAGGGTGGCAGGGAGGCAGCGGCGGGGCTGGGGTGGGAACACAGCCTCTCCTGTAACCACAGCATGATCCTGGCGCGACCCGATGCAGGCGGGAGGCGCCGCCGGACGCACAGAAGGGCCCAGTGACTGGGGGTCCCTCCCGTCCCCATGTGTCATCCCAGAAGGAAATGAAACACCCCTCGCGGCCCCTCAGCCCGCCCCCACACCCCACCCGGTCTGCCCTGGCCTCGCTGGGCCCCTGGGCCCTGAGCCGCGTGCACCCTCACCCTCACCCTGGGGCCCTGCTCACCCCTGCCCCAGCCTTCTCATCCAGGAGGTGGGGTGATGCTGTCCATCGCACCTTATTTTTAATGGAAAAACATGTTTTAAATGGTAAAAGCCATATGATTCACGGAGGAAAAAGAAGAAAATGCAGAGAAGCAAAGAACAGGCTTTGAAAACAGGCTATTGGGGGCATGAAATGAAACAACCTGCAGTGCCTGGCACAGAGTAGGCCCAAGGCTGTGGGCACTCGGGAGCTACAGCCAGGAGTCCTTACCCCTGGTGAGGGGCCAGTGTGGACACCTGCCCAGGGATTGGGTGAGGCAGCAGGACTGCAGGTGGAAGCACCACCTCTGGCCCAACACAAACACAAAGGTGGCAGCTCTTATGCCCGGGTCCCTCTGCTCCTTTCTGACGGCGCCCCGAGCCTGTGAAAACCTGCCCTCTAGTTGGAATAACAGTACATTCGCTGAGAGCTCTCTATGGGCCAAGCAGGACTGCCCTGTGTGGTGATATAGGTTGTTAACTGCACAAGGGCAGTGTGTGTGTCAGGGGCTGGACCCGACCCTGTGCCCAGGTGAGTGGCCGCATCCTCCTGCAGGAGGAGACACAAAAGAAGGCCTTCTCCACCCGGGGGCCAGTGGCTCTCATCCTCACAGCCGCCCACTGGACAGGTGCTCAAAGCTTACAGGGAAGCAGGCCCACTTCTGATCTCAGCATGGCCCAGTGCCTGGAGGAGAACATGCTGGGAAACCAAGCTCAGAGATGTTCAGGAGCGGCCAGGGCAGCTAGCCGCGGGGGGAGCTCGGCCCCTGCACAGAGGGGTCTGTCCTGGCTCCCGCACTGCCGGCTCCCCGCTCAGTGAGTCCGCGGGCAGGGGCGGGGTGGCTGGGATCATGGCTGTCCCATGCCCACAGGGGAGAACGTGAAGCCGTTTTTCAGCCGCGTGGCCGCCCTGGCCTTCGAGCTCTCGGTGCTGCAGGACCTGGAGCGGAGGAGCAGCGCCCGGCTGCAGGTCGGCGACGGGGACCTCGTCCGTACGTGCGGGTGACGGGCCGGGCTGGGGAGAGGCCCACCGCCCGAAATCCGCTCCCGCCACCCCCCGGCCCAGGGCTCAGCCATTCCCTTGGCCTGTCACCCTCTGCTCTCCGCTCCGGGCTGCCCCTGCCCCTCTGACCTCCGGCCTGCAGCCTCCCTGCCCGCCTGCCAGCCCAGATGCCCTCCCCCACCAGCTGCAGGTGCTTGGTTGATGCCAGGTGACGTCTCCCCTCGTTACAGGGATGGAGGGACAGCCACCTGAGACCCAGGACAGCAAGAGGGCCTCCAGCCTGGGTTGCTGTTAGCTGAGCCTGCGTCAGAGGCCTGCCCTGCACGCACACGTGTGAGCGGTGCCTCCCGTGACCTGGAGCGGAGCCTGGCACACCCGCGGTGCTGAGCCCGGGCCTCTGCCTCTTCTCTTTGGCGGGTCCAGAGCCAGGGAAGGCCCCCACCCCTGGCCGCCCAGGGTCCCACGCCACCCAGCCAGTCATCTGGAAGGCCCGTCGTACCTACAGAGTCACCCACAGCCCTCCCGGCCGGGAAGCTCAGGACCACGGGCACAGACACGTGCCCCCGGGCCCTCGGCCCTCGCCCTGGGCACAGTCCGCGTGCCCTCAGGCCCCTCCCCCACGTCCCTGGGTCAGCCTCAGCGCCCTCCTCGTCTCAGGGGTCCAGGCGAGCGGGCCTTGCCGCCGTCAGCGCCTGAGGGAGAGCCCAGCTGCCACCCCTGCACGGACTTCTCAGCCACCACAGGACTGGCCGTTCTGGGCCTCGCAGCCCCGGGCCTCACTGTCCACGGCGCCTCCGCCACAGACGCGCAGGTCCCTGGGCAGCCCTGCCCCTCTCTGGCCGAGGGGCTGCCTCTGGCCCCTTCATGATCCGTGGGGTCCTGCCCCCAGGTCAGGGGCCGAGCACGGGCAGAACAGGCCCCTCGAGCCCCGTCCTGGACGATGCGTTTCCCCGGCCGTGCCGCAGGAAGACGGCCCAGCCGCCCGCCCACCCCACCCCAGGCCACTCGCTGCTGTGTCCCTTGAGCAGGGCCCCACCCCCGGCAGCCGTCACCCAGGCCCACTGTTGCTCCCCCTCCCCCCCGCCTGCAGAGGAAGGGCCCCGGGAACGAGACGCTGCAGGCCTCAGGGGACCCTCGTGATGGCTGCGTGTCTGGAGAACATCGGAGGCCCTCCAGCACTTGGCGCGCAGGCGCCCCGTCTCCACTGCCCCTCCTGCGACCCAGATCAGGCAGGAGCGCCCAGGCCTCCCTCCCCAGCTCCCGCCCGGCGCGCCCGCCCGCTCCATGCCCTCGTGCTGCTCTCCGTGGGGGCTGCTGAGCCCCCACCTGCCCTGGGTGTGTGCCCCCCACCCCGCCCTCCACGGCCGTAGGCAGGTGGCACGTCTGGCCTCCCGCCTCCTCATAGATGGTGAGCATTTCTCAGGCATCCGGGTGGTCAGCGCCGTCTCCTGGTGCCCCCAGAAGTGTCGGGCACACCACAGGTGCCCGGCGAGTGCCCAGCAGCTTGCGGCGACTGCCAGAGAGCAGCTGGGGGACGCAGCATCTTATTGTGAAACGAGACAGCACGGACTTCTGCCTGCCGAGTCGCAGCCCCTGCGCCCCGGACGTGAGCCTCGTCTGCAGCGGGTAGGGCTCCTGTTCCTACACAGCCCAGCCATGACCTTGGCGCCTGGTTTGCTGTTAAACCAGAGGGACCTCTCCCTGCACCCACAGGGCAGCCCGCATTCCGAGGCCCTGCCGGAGCGAAGCCCGCGTGTCCCTCTAGCAGCGGCAGGTTTGCCTTGGTGCAGCTGGGCCAGCGTCCGTTCCCCCGCCTGGCTGTGGGACAGCTGGCTTGTGTCCAGCTTTTAGCTTTTTTTTTTTTTCTTACTAAAGTGACTGTCCTCATAGTCATAGCTTTGCACACTTGGGATTCCCCAAAGAAGCTTTGCGGGGCCTTTTATGGGCTGACCCACCAGACCCAATCTTGGGGGGCAGGCTGCCTCGGGGTGCACCAGGACCAGGTTTGGGGCACCCAACAGACAGCTTCAGGATGGGCGAGCCTGGGCGGGTGGGCTGGTGCCCTCCCAGCTCCCTCCCCAGCCCTCCAGGCCCCAGGACTGGGGGGCAGTAATGCACCCTGGGCCGGGACCACCGTCTCTTGTGCGCCCACCGCTTTAAACAGCCCTTTATGAAACTCTCCTCCTGGTGCCCCCGTGTGCGCCCGGCCGTCCGGTGTCTCCTGAAGTGGCAGAGTCACTTCGCTGTGGGTCCACTGGTACTCCGGGTCAACACAGACCTTCTCCTCAAACACTTACAGTTCTGGGGCGGAGATGCGGGGCCGCGTGCAGGAGCTTCAGGGGCGTCCCGGGCCTCTTCCCCTCCTTCCCTGCTCTTGCCCTGGCACTCAAGGCCCCTCACTGGCCGTCCCAGGCCACCCTGCGGGCCCCTGTGCTCCAGCCTTCACGCCCGGTCACTAGTCTTTGTAGGTGCCGGGCCTCTTCCGTCCCTGGCGGCGTGGGTCCCGCTGTTCCCTCCGGGAGGACTTCCTGGAGTCCCCGTGGCTCCTGCAGCACTTGTTGCCTTTGGGTCTGGGTGTCCACGTTTGGGCGCCTCCCTCCTCCCCCGCCCCCCACCTCGTGGAACCCTAAGAGCCAGGGCAGCAACGCTGTGACCTGGTCTCCCCAGCATCTCCCAGACAAAAGGCCCCCAGCAGGCGCTCACCGAGATGCAGCAGGGCGGTAGGACGCCTGCTGAGTCTCCTGGCAGACACGTCCACTCTGACCGAGATGCCCCTGGGCACAGTCCTGTGCTTGGCCCTCCTTGGTGGCCAGAGGCAGATGTGCCCATCGCTCACTCAGAAGCTCCTGAAGTCCTGTCTGGCAGCCGCCAGTGAGGGTTGTAAGGGCTCAAGTGTAGGGTCTGTTCCTGGGAGGAGCTTGGTGTGAGCCAGCCACGGAACATTCCAGGGAAGGCCGTGCAGGCCTGGGGGAGGAGCCGCACGCAGACACCACCGCCGCCTCCAAACCACTTGGCAGTGGGAATTCTGGCCCAAAGCAGGGGCCACCCAGTCTCTTGAGGGAGTAGCCAGTACCCCCTTTCCTGAGCGCTCAGTGCAGGGAGAAGAGGCTCCTTTCCTCCCAGCGTCCCTGTGGGCTGGGTGCCGCACCTCCTGCCCCCGTCTAAGTGGAGGGGAGCCCAAGCACAGAGTCCAGGTGACTGTGCACGGCTGAGCACTCCTCCTCCGCACTCCTGCTCGCTCCTCTGCTCCGCCTCCCACACCAGTGGTCCCAGCGGGAATCCCACTGCAGGTCCCACACCTGGTCCTCCTCAGGGTCTGCAGCAGAGCTGGGAAATGAGTGGTCAGTCACTCCCTGCTCCCTGAGCCCCACGGTTTTAGTCGGTCCTTCCCCAGTCCCACAGCCACGGGACCAGTTTCCTCAGTGACCTAGAGCAGGTCGGGGCGGGGGGGGTCGGCCTCCCTGACCTTGGCCCTGGGCTCCTGCTTGCCTCCCTCTCCCCCGGCCCTGCTGTGGCCTCTGGAGGGAACAGGGCGGGGGGGGGGGGGGGGAGTGGCCTTGGATCAACCCAACACCCGCTTCAGCCTGGTGATGGGATGGGAGCCACCACCAGAGGGACTGCGCTCTCCTGAGGGACCTGGGCAGCCTAAGCCGTACACCCGGAGTCACCTGAGATGTAGGTAATGGAACATGGTGATGGACCCACTCTGCTCACATCTTCATACAGATGAGAACCTGGGAGAGGCCAGGGTGACCGGCGTTTCTGGCCTAGGGACCGCAGAGGGGACTCGGGGACCCAGGAGACCCAGGACGGGGATGAGAGGCAATGTGGGGTTGGGAGAGCTTTCAGAAGCAGCAACAGCTCAGAGACGGTCCTCATCTTCTGAGTCTTCAGGGCTCCCAGAGACGGGGGGAGGGGGCCCTGAGACGAGACACCCTCCCGGCAGCCCCCGGGCTCCTCTGCCATCTGCTGTGGCCTCCCCGTCACCTCCCATGTGTCATGCGGAATGGGAGTGTGGCTGTCCCACGGCCTCCTTCCAGGCTCCCACCCCCTCATCCAGATGCCTGCCGGCATTCGGGGCCACCTGCCTCCCGGGCTGCCGTTTGCAGACCCTTCCCTCCGCTCCCTGGTCCCCAGCGGGTGGATGGCACCCCCGGCCTGAGGGTAACCTGGGCCCCTGACCACGGGAAGCCCCAGCCTGCCCATGTCACTGGCTGTGCCGTCAGGAACCAGCTCATCTTGTCCCAGCCCCTTTGCTCTCTGTGAGGCTGGAAACAGCAGCCTGGGTGCTTGGCCGGGGTGCCACCCCCCTGCTGCAGGGCCTCATCAGTAATTAACTCTGCAGAAGGTGGAGGAGTCACAGCCCAGGCGGCCTGGGAGGAAAGGCCCGCAGCTGACTGGTTCAGAGCCCTTGGCCAGGGAAGTCCCGAAGAGACCCTGGCTACCCACTCCGAGCCAGGGCTGGTGGCCGGGGGGAGGCGCCCTACCAGGCACCGTCCAGCACAGCGCCACGCGCAGGGCTAGAGGACAGCTGTATCGATCGCCCCCGTTTTCTGATCTTGCCCGCAGCTCCCTGGGGATGACGGATGACAGATGGGGGTCACGTGGCCACATCCCACTTGGAGGGAGCCCTCGTCTGGCTTCTGGCCCACAAAGCGGGTGGGGATGAGGGTACAGACAGGGCAGGGAAGAAGCAAAATATGATCCCCATGTGTTGCGGTCACTCCCCATTCTCCCCATCACCTATCCCCAGGCAACCACCAACCTACATTCTGTTTCTACAGATTTCATGTTGAATGGAGTCATATAGCATGTGGCCTTTTATGACTGGTTTCTCTCACTTGGCATAAGTGTTTTCAAGGTTCACCGATGTTTAACATGTATTGGTTCTGCATATTCTTTTATGGTCAAATAATATTCCATTGTGATGTCCCCTTGACGGACATTCGGGTTTTTTCCACCCCAGGGGTTCTGAGTCGTCGGAAGCTCTGAGTTCTGTCCAGCAGAGGGGGCCGTTGAGTCCCAGCCTCTCTTTCCAGCAAAGGGACAGGATAGCCTTGGGGAGGGGTTTGCGGGAAATTTGACCTGGGTTCAAGGACCACTAGGGCTGCTGCTGAGGGTACTTGGCTCTGTGTGTGTGTGTGTGTGAGAGAGAGAGATTGTGAAATGTATCATAGAGCCACACCACCACATCCCAGAAAAGCTGAGGGGGTACATCACCAACAGTCCCACTTTCCTGTCCCATTTTAGTTTTTAGATGAAAAAACATCCCATCTACTGGAAGTGATGGTGATTGTAGGTGTGTGACCTCCTGCAGCCCACACCAGCCTCGCCCCCTAACCCAGCTGTTCCTCAAACACACCCAGAACTCGGAACTCTCCCCATCTTTGCCTGTCTGTCCCCATCTTTAGGACCAGCTCGGATGTCACGCCCGCCGGCCAGCCTTCCCCAGACCTCTGCCTCCTCCTGGATGCCCGCCCTAGAGTCACACATACCTTTGCTGTGGCCTAGCTCTGCCCGCCTCACCTTTTCTTCCCTGGGCTCTGCGCTCCCCCCCAGCCCGGCACTGGGTGGGAGCATCTACTATGTCGTAAGCACTGGGGGTTCACTGGGGAACAAGACAGATCTCTGTCCTTGGAAGTTTAGCTGGGGACAGACGCGAATGGGGACTACAGAGTGTTATATATATTGATATCAATCCCACTTTCTTCCCAATTCTTCCCTTCCTCAGGAGGGATAGGTGATAAGAAAACTCTCTGGGGAAGGACCAGAGACCCAGGGTGAGAGTGCTTTCAGGGAGGGCTCCGAGGATGGGAGGCGTGTCCTTGGGGCCAAAAGAAGCTGTCCCACGGGGAGACAGGCACTAGCTTGCAGTGTCCTTGTACCCAACAAGCCACTTGCTCTACGGGAGAACAGAGCTTTGCAAACGCAAACCAAACAGTGTCAGCATTTCTGATGTGAGCTTGCTTATGTGTACAATATTTAAGGTGGGGCTGGGCTGGGCCTGCAAAGCAGAGAAAGGGACACCTCACTGATAGATGAAGCCCCCCCCCCAAAAGTATCCTTTTCTTTCTTGTTTAATGATACATCCCTGATGAACCCGCAATTCCCCCTGGAAACTGAGAGACCCTGTCGGCAAGGGGAAAAAGAAAATTTGTGCTTTTGGGATTTTCCCTGCCGAGAGGCAGGGAATGGGGTTCCGGAGGTCTGGGTTCTAGTGCTGTTGGACCCACTCCCCGGGTGCCGGGAGCAGGTCATCCAAGGAAGGCAGCCGATACCACTGGTGAGCTGCTGTGTGCCGTGCCCAGGGCGGGGGGGGGGGGTCAAGATGTAGTGAAGCCATTGTGGAGAAGAGGTCCTCAGGATGTGAGCACTGCTGGGACTCCAGCCTCACTTTGCCGGCCACAAAGTCAGGGGCATCAACTCCTGTTTCCTCACCTGCAAAACAGGCTTTACAAGGGCCCCTTGGCCTTGCAGAGGAGTGGGAGGGGACTTGGGCCTGGGAGGGGCGACAGCAGGAGGGTGGAGAGCCTGCAGGGGGCAGCAGTGAGCTGTGGCTGGCGGCGTCTGCCCCTGCCGCCCCTGGGGTTTTCCCTCTTGCCAGTCTCCCAGGGCAGCACATGAAAGGCGACCATGGAAGGAAGGGCACGTGTTTTATGTTTGTCCCATCTGGGTGCCTTACACACGGTGCTCACAACACTTTACATATGAGGACAAACTTCGGCCCAGAGAGGGGAAGGGATTTGCCAAGGTCACAGAGCCCGAAGTGGGAGAGACCTGACTCCCAGCCAGGCCGGCCTGGCTCCCGGCCTTGGGCTCTGTTCCTCTAGATTAGATGTCAGGGCATCCGCTCCGGGAGGCACTGGAACTAAGGGGAGAGCCAGATAACCCCCACATCCGTGCAGGGGGCGGGGAGGTGCCCCGGTTCTCCTTTCAACGCCCAGGAGACAGGCACAGGGAGGCAGAGGCGGCCAGGACCCAGGCCGGGCTCTCTGGTGCCCAGCCCTGTGTCCCCTCCCCCTCCCCCGGCAGGCTGGCTGGGCTGCTTTCACTGGGCGCCCCCGGGACTCCCTCCGGGGTGCGCTCCGCTGTGTGTCTGAGATCCCTGGGCTTCCCGGAGGGGGGACAAGGACAGGTTTTGTTGGCTGCCCGCCTGGGCCATGCTGTCTTCCGCCCAGCCCTGCGCGTCCCAGTGGGGGCCGGCGCCCCCCTTAGCGGCAGAGCACAGCGATGGACTGTGAATCAGGAAACCACCTGGCCCAGGGCCGCAGGAAGGGAGACGTGGGTGCCGGCTGACCCGGGGAGAGATCCCTACCGATGACCTCTGCGCCCATCCCGCGGGGCAGAGGTGGGCTCACCGCGCACCCCGGGACCCCGGCGCCAGAGGCTCGCTGGCGCCGCTGGGTCACCTGCCCGCTGGGGGCGCGCGCAGCCGCGACGCCGGCGGGGAGCCCCCCGGGCTGGGGCGCGACGAGGGCCCCGGGGTCCCTGAAGCAGGCGCTCTGGACCCGCAGCGCGGGCCGGGGTCTCCCCCGGCGCGGGGGGCGCCGGCAGGGCCGCGGCCGGGCGGGGGCGCGGCGCCTTTAAGAGGCCCCCTCCCCCGCCCCGCGCGCCGCGCGCGGCCGCCGCCCCCCGGCCCTCCCCTTCCTGCGGCGCCCGGTGCGGGCCGCGCGCGCGGGCGGCGGGAGCGGCGGGCCGGGCGCGGGCGCGGGATCCCGAGCGGAGCGGCGCGCGGGCGGCGGCCACGGGCGAGGGGGCCCGGCCGAGCCGAGCAGCGCCCGCCCCGCGCGCGCCGGGAGCCCCGCACACAATAGCGGCGCGCGGCCCCGCGCCCTTCCTCCGCCGCAGCCTCACCTGCCGCCCGGGACGGGGCGGGCATTGTTCCCCCGCCGCCGCCGCCGCCCCGCCGGGCGCATGGGGGCCGCCCGGCGCCCCGGGCCGGGCCTGGCGGGGACGCCGCGCCGCCGCTGAGCCGGGCCCCGCGCGCGGCCGGGCGGCGCCGCGGAGGCCGGCCGCGCCATGGTGGACCCGGCGGGCTTCGCCGAGGCGTGGAGGGCGCAGTTCCCGGCCTCGGAGCCGCCGCGCATGGAGCTGCGCTCGGCGGGCGACATCGAGCGGGAGCTGGAGCGCTGCAAGGCCTCCATCCGGCGCCTGGAGCAGGAGGTGAACCAGGAGCGCTTCCGCATGATCTACCTGCAGACGCTGCTGGCCAAGGAGAAGAAGAGCTACGACCGGCAGCGCTGGGGCTTCCGGCGCGCCGCGCAGCCCCCCGACGGCGCCGCCGAGCCCCGCGCGCCGCGGCCCCCGGACGGCGCCGCCCCGCCGCCCGCCGACGAGCCCGAGGCCCGGCCCGACGGGGAGGGCTCCCCGGGCAAGGCCAGGCCCGCGGCCACGCGCAGGCCCGGGGCGGCCGCGGCCGCCGAGCGCGACGACCGCGGGGCCCCCCCCAGCGTGGCGGCCCTGCGCTCCAACTTCGAGAGGATCCGCAAGGGCCCCGGCCAGCCCGCGGCCGCGGATGCCGAGAAGCCCTTCTACGTGAACGTCGAGTTCCACCACGAGCGCGGCCTGGTGAAGGTCAACGACAGGGACGTGTCGGACCGCATCAGCTCCCTGGGCAGCCAGGCCATGCAGATGGAGCGCAAGAAGTCCCAGCAAGGCGCCGGGCCCGGCCCGGGGGACGCGCCCAGGCCCTGCTACCGCGGGCGCGCCTCCGAAGGCGGCTGTGGCCTCGACGGCGACTATGAGGACGCGGAGCTGAACCCGCGGTTTCTGAAGGACAACCTGATCAACGCCAATGGCGGCGGCCGGCCCTTTTGGCCGCCCCTGGAGTACCAGCCCTACCAGAGCATCTACGTCGGGGGCATGATGGTGGAGGGGGAGGGCAAGGGCTCGCTCCAGCGCAGCCAGAGCACCTCGGAGCAGGAGAAGCGCCTTACCTGGCCCCGGAGGTCCTGCTC
This sequence comes from Hippopotamus amphibius kiboko, assembly GCF_030028045.1. Lineage (NCBI taxonomy): Eukaryota > Metazoa > Chordata > Mammalia > Artiodactyla > Hippopotamidae > Hippopotamus > Hippopotamus amphibius. The sequence goes on along the minus strand of NC_080193.1, from coordinate 2,322,796 downwards.
GCCTCGGAGCTTTGAGGACAGCGGAGGCGGCTACACCCCGGACTGCAGCTCCAACGAGAACCTCACGTCCAGCGAGGAGGACGTCTCCTCGGGCCAGTCCAGCCGCGTATCCCCGAGCCCCACCACCTACCGCACGTTCCAGGACAAGAGCCGCTCACCCTCGCAGAACTCCCAGCAGTCCTTCGACAGCAGCAGCCCCCCCACGCCCCAGTGCCAGAAGCGGCACCGGCAGGGCCCGGTGGTTGTGTCCGAGGCCACCATCGTGGGCGTCCGCAAGACGGGGCAGATCTGGCCCAGCAATGGGGACAGCTTGTCCGGCAGGCCGCCTCAGGACGGCGCCTTCCATGGAGAGGCAGGTGGGTACCTCCACCACCCTGGTGGGCACACCTGCCCCTGGCTGGAGACCACTGAGCGGTAGGGAATGCGGGGGCGGGGCGGGGGGAACAGGTAGATACTTTCTGGAGTGATTTTCAAATACTGTTGTGGACTGAAAGGATTCTCGCTGATCTGAGCCTGAAAAAACTCCATCTCACCTTTCTCCTGAAGGCAGATTCCCAGTGTTTGGAATGGGATCGGAGTGGGAGGGGTGGTTTGTGGGGATGGTCGGTGGCTCCTTCCTTTGGGTCTAGAGCCCTGTGCTTCTTGCAGGAGTACTCTCCGTGTGTTGGGATGCCCTGGGCAGTCATCTCCTTGCCCTCCGATCCACCCTCCCCCTGGGGCAGTAGGGATAGTGTAGAGAGGGGGTCATGTGTGCCACCTAGGTGGGTGCTTTTAGCCAGGATGGCGCCGCATCTTGGGCAGTCCCCGCCACCTGTCCTGGAAGAGTTACATGACATGTTTGGAGAACCCGAGACGTGCCAGCTGCTCCCAGGCTGCAGGAGTGTCCGGTTCGCTCCCTCGCCAGCAGCCCCAGTGCAGGTCAGAGCAGGTGAAAATACGAATTAGGAGGAAGTGAGGTGACAGGCAGTTCTGACTCAGCCGGTCACCGAAGATCCACAGGGTGAAGATTTTCCCCTGGGTGGAAGCAGGGCCACACCCGTTCTGATCTGCCAGGTTTTGATGGGAGACATCACCCGTCATTACTCACCTCCGTGCATCTCACCCCAGCTCCATTTTCAGATCCTTCGGTGCACTCTTGCCTCCTCCTCTTCCCTGCCCACCGGTGCTTATTTTAGGCTGCTAGTCCATGGTCTCATTCCTGGCCCTGGGATTAAACGTCAAGGTTGCCTGTATAATATGCGTGTACCTCTGTGTACAGATGCTGTGAGGCGCTGGGGTGGTGGGACTGGGTCCAGGCACCGTTCGCGATTGGAGTAAGGAGGATTTGGGGGGGGGGGGGGCGGGGGGTGAGGCAACGGGGAATCTCTCAGTCCTGGTCCCTGTTGGGCTGATCTGGTTTTCTGCTCCATTGATTTTTCTTTTTCTGCTGGTGGAGTTGTGTGTGCTTCGTTGGTCAGAATTCTCTTGAAACCAGTGAGGCTGTTTTGGGCTCTGTGGAGCGGCCTCTCTGCAGTCAGCGCCCTGTCCTGTTTGTTTTAGCTGTGGATTCCATCTGCGTCTGGGGCGGCTGTGGTGTGTCGCCGGGACCTGCGGCCTGGCCCAACCACATCCCCCGAGTCCCTCGTGGGCCGGGTGGCGGGGGGCCGTCGTGTTGAGAAGCCCGCTTTGCAGGCACGTCCGCTCCTCCGGGGTCTGGAGGGTCGCCCTGTGGTCGCTGGGCACCAGCCCTGTCTGGCCAGCTGTCGGCCGAGCGAGCCAGCTTGAACTGGCCCTCAGCGCCCGCCGAGGTGCAGGAGGACGTTGTTAATAAAAGAGAAAATGAGAGGTTTTGCTGCAGACCTATAACCAGAAACCATGTCCTCTTGCTGGGGGAATCTGGAGTTTCCAGGGACTGGGGCCCCGTCAGAGGAGGTGTTTCAGGGGTCTCCCTGCTGACTGTGTCCCCAAGCTCACAGCTTCTCACCTGCCTCTCAGCCCCTGCAGACGGGAGATCCCAGCTCCGTGGGTAACTCAGGGTAGGTTCCCAGCCGAGGAGTGAATTTGACAACTTGGACCCCGCTTAGCACTTTCTGGATGCTTCTGTGAAAGTCCTCGAGGTCCCACGTTCTGTCTCCTGTGAGGTTTTGAAACTTCTGGTGGTTGCAGCTCTGGGAGCCTGTGAACTCAGTGCCGGGCACGCTGCTCTGAGGGTTGTGGCTGGAGAGGAAGGAGGGGCCCACTGGCCCGGCCGCCTGTCTCTGTCCTGTTTACCCATGTTCTGTAGACGCCTGCTGGCCAGGGCTGCTCCTCTGAAGCGGGACAGTGAGGAACGTCGCTGTGGGGAGGGAGTGGAGGTCACCTAACTCTCTACAGCAGCAGCGGCCACCGACGTGGGCGCCCGGCCCCGATGGCTTCCGAGCCCCTCTGGCTGTGCGGGCTCTCGTATTTCCCCGTTGAGGGAAGGAGCTGAAATGACCACCCACCGCTGTGTGCCAGGCATGGTGACAGCGTGCTTCACTCAGGGCCCCCAGCGGGCTCGCCGTGCCCCCACCTGCTCTACATTTGCAGGTAAGGATGCACCCAGGAAGTGGCAGAGGTGGGCCTCCGGACCCCGAGGCAGTGCAGAGCCCATGTTCTTCCCGCTGCCCCACACACGCCTGAAAAATACCACCGGGGGTGTCCTGGGGCCCTTCCAGCTCTGCACACCCAGGCTCTACCCGCCACAAGCCCTGCGGTGTGCAAGCCCGGGCCTCCCACCCTGCGGGCTGCACAGAAGGAGAGAGTGTGGTCCCGGCCCTCTGGGAGCTTGTAAGTGAGCGGGAGACAGGAACACACACATCGCTTCTGTGTTCGGAGAGAGTGCCGTCAGGGAAGGTGGGAGGGTGGCTGGCCATCCTCGGCTGTGTCCACCCCCCTTGCCCGTAAACTCCTTTTGGAGACCTTGGCCGCTCTTTCCTAAGAGAGGCCACACAACCTCTTTTACATCCGAGGCACCCCCAGGCCCGTCTGTCCCTCTCGAGGTGGGACCCCAGATCGCAGTTTCTTCCTGGGTGCTCCTGCGAGCGGCTGCCCTGTTTTCCCATTTCTGTTAAGCAGCTTAACTTGCCCTTTGGGTTCTGGTGACGTGTTATGGGCAGAATGATCGCGGCTTTGTTGTTCCCTTGGGTGGTTGAATGGACTGAGTAACTGTGGGGCAGGAAGAGGTCACCCAGGCCTGGCCTGGCCTCCGCCGGCATCTCTAGACCGGAGCCTGCGGTCCCCTCCAAGTTGAGTACAGGGTCGTCCCCGGGGGACAGAGGCGGAGTCTAAGACCGTTTAAGTCATCACCAGGGTGGAAACAGAATCTAATTTGAATTTTTACAAGGATTCTCTGGCTCGGGGAGGGTGACAGTCTTGTTTTGGGAACAGAAGGAAGTGTTCTGGAACTTTCACTGAAGAAGGAGCTGGGAGTGTAGAATTGTGGGGCTGCAGGGGTAGGTGCCCCCACGCCCCACTCCTCCCTGTTGCTCTGGCTTCAGTAGCCCCCTCCCCTCCCTGGCTGGGAGTCCCATGGTCCAGCCCGCCCTGTGGTTTCAGAGGGTTCTGTGGGCATCGTCTCAAGTTGCCAGACAATAAGCCTGAGTTTTGACTGAGGCTGCGTTTCAGATTAAGGCTCAGGAGGAGGTGGTGGCAGATTTAATTAACGATGAACTCCACCGGAGTCTTGACAACCCCCCACCCCTCCCACTGGAATTACAATCCCTGTGGCTCATGCAGGATTTTTTTCCTTCTTTTTGAAAAAATATCATAACTGTAAAATAAGTTATTTATGTAACATGTGATAGATTTTTTTTTATTGTGGTAAAATGTATGTAACAAAATGTGGCATTTTCACCTTTTTTCCGTGTCTAGATCCGTGGCATTCAGTACATTCACCCTGTTGTGTAACCATCACTATGTCTAGAATTTTCCATCATTCCGACCAGAAACAGTATCCGTCATGCGGTAACTCACCTTTCCTCCACCCCCAGCCCGGGGCAGCCACCGCCTACTTTCTGTCTGCTTTCTGTGGATGTAGTTGTCCTGCGTACCCCACGCGAGTGGAATCAGGTGGCATTTGTCCTTCCGGGTCTGCCTTGTTTCACTCAGGTAGGGTTTTGAAGTTACCGGGTACCATTCTCATCCTTGACACCGCATCTCTGGTCCTTTAGTAGGTGTGTTCTCTTTAGGAAAACACCTGTTAGTGATGGGGATGTTTGCTTGGCTTTCACACCCGCGTGTTCGAAGCAGCCCAGTGTGTTAGCGTCCGGGGCAAAATGCCGCGGACCGGGGCACTCTAACAATAGAAATCTATTTTCGCTCCGATTCTAGAGGTTGGGAGTGCAAGATCAAGATGCCGGCAGGGTTGGTATCTTCAGAGGCCTCTTTCCTTGGCTTGTAGATGGTCCCCCCCCACGTGGTGGTCCTTCTGTGCCTGTGAGCCCCTGGTGGCTCTGTGTGTGTCTAAAATCTCCTCTTCTTATAAGGACGTGATTCGGATTGGATTAGGGCCCACCCTGATAACCCCGTTTTAATGTAATCACCTCTTGAGAAGCCTGTCTCCAAATACAGTCATGTTCTGAGGTGCTGAAGGCTGGGACTCAACAGGTGAATTTGGGGAGGGACACAGCTTGGCCCCAGCACTCAGTGAGTCCCTGATTGGGCAGCAGAGAGACGGTGCGTGTGCTGGCCGCAGCTGCCGGGTTTTGGGAGGAATTCAGGTGGGGCGTCATGCAGTGTTGGGGGCCGAGACCACCCGCCCGGGCGTCAGGAGAGCTGCTTCCTTACACTCCACGTGGCCACGTCTCTCCTCTCGTCTACAGAGTTAGGGGCTGGCCCTTGTCGTTGCTAAGATCCTTTCCTTCCATTCTTTTTTCTTTTTCTTTTTTTTTTCGTGGCTACGCAGCCTGTGGGATCTTAGTTCCTTGACCAGGGATCGAAGCTGGGGCCAGGGTAGTGAAAGGGCCGAGTCCTAACCACTGGACCACCAGGGAGTTCCCTTTGATTTTTTTTTTCTTTAAAATTTATTAGCACAATTTTTCCTCGTCTTTCTTCTTTTCTGTGGTTTGTATCTACGTTTCCTTTCCCGAGGCAACCACCTCATCCCCTTCAGTCACTCAGAGGTATTCACTGAGCATCGACTAAGTGCCAGGCACTGTCCCCTGGAGATTCTCTCTTGCCTGTATTCACGGGTTTGTGGAACGGCTTCTCTCCATACGCCTTGTCTTTAAACAACCAGCGCAGACAAACAAAACCTTTGTAATGTCCTAGCGTCCTCCCTGACTGTGTATCTTTCTTTAGCTGTGTGGCTGCAGCTATTTCCTGTTCATCCTGTGTCTGTCCGGCTTCCTTCTTCAGGGTGGTGAGATCCTTAAGATGAAGATTTACCTTGGTGTCTGTGTCTTTCAGTACCGTAGTGTTTGTGGGTCACGATGGAAGGAGACCCCATCTCTGCCCGCCGGCTTACCCCCATCTAGTCATCAGCGTTGATTTTGGCGGGCCTGACGACACAGGTGCCGCAGCAGAGAAGCTTGTCAGCTTTGGAGATGACCTGGAGGTTATCTTTCCTTCCTTGCTGAGGCTTGGGCTCCTCTCGCTCAACCCTAAGAGTTTCCCAAAACCCTAGCCTGGGCCTGCTGATCATCCATCTTGGATTCTGGCACTCACTGGCCGCTGCCACCTTGCAAAATGGGAATGTGGACGGGGCGGTGGCGGTGCCCGGTTCCCTGGGGGAGACACACCTGCAGAGGTGGGGCGGGGACTGCATACCCGACTTGGGAATAAACACGCGGAGGCTGTTTCATGTGCCCTTGAAACATTCTTGTGAAGTGTCTGGAGTGAGATGATTATCTTAATTATATGCTGTCAGTCTGGGTCTGAGGGGGTGTGAGACACACATACCTGCCCAAGGTCAGGCGGTCGGTGGAGGGGCGGGCGCTGGCCTGTCTCCTGGGCTGGGGGGGTGATGCCCGCCGCGTGAGAGTGGGCACCGAGTGACCTCCCCAGGGGTGGAGGGGACCTGCTAAGTCGTTTGATCAACAAACAAAAAACCTCCCAGAAAATGTCTTAACTGTACGTGCTCCTTGGCTGAGATTCCTCCAGCAGGTCGGGTGGCCGAGGGCCCAAGAGGACAGACGTGTTGGAAGGATGCTGCCTGTCCATCCGCCTCTTCCCTCCAGCGGTCAGGGCGCTGGGATGGGGTCCTGATGCTGACCGGCTCTGCTGCAGGCAGTCCTGGGAGGGGCACAGGGGCAGGGGCTGGCTGGGAAATGGTGACACAGGTGGCCAGCCACCTGCACAGAGGGGTCAGCGCGTGGCCCAGGGAGCCGTCTGTAGCCAGGAGACCGCGTGGGGACACTGGACCGAGGGAGAGCCCTGCTTCCCCAGCTGCTGCGGGAGCCAGGCCGGCACAGCCGGGATCCAGCAGCCCCTGGGCGTCCTCCTCACAGGTGCCTCTTAGGCGTAAGAAGGACCTTTGACGATTTGCTTCCTTTTATGGGCCTGACCTGCTCCCTTTAAAAGACACTGCCGTAGTCAGTTGGTCTGCCAGGTAACGTACGTGCGCATACCAAGGGTAGCCTTCTGGAACGTATGTCCACATAGTCTGGGGAAAGAATGTAGACCTTGAAGGTAGGAGACCTGGATGTGCCTGGGATCTGGTGTGTGGCTTTGTGCAGGGACTTGGTTCTGTCGGCTGGAGAGGACGCCCCCTCCTTGGAGGCTTGGTGGAAGCCTGAGTGGCCAGGATGGTGGCCTCCTCTCTGGTCTCATGGAGTCGTCCCTTTGGGCATCTGATGTCAGTTGATTGGATGCCACGTAGCAAGCGATTTTAAAGGAGAAATGCATAATTCAGTAAGTGCAGGCCTTTTCACCCGCTGGGCTCAGTTCCAAGGGGACCCCGGGGTCTACTGGGCCCTTCCTCCCCCTCCCTCTCCTCTGCCAGTGTGTCCTCCTGAGCTGGGTGGAGTTCTTAGGTCTTAAAGGTACAGTATGTGTCTGTTTTTCTGCATCGTAGCCCCAAAGGAGAGCCGGCTGCTTCATCTGGTGGGCTGTTCCGTCGGCCCAGGGCACCTGGGGCCCGCGCCCGCCCCTGTGGGGTGGAATGGGGTCTTCCTGCGCGTTCCTGGGGGCCTGGGAGACTAGGAGCTGCAGGGAGAGAGAGACGGCTTGATTTTTCTCATAGGGCCCACCACCCCCAAGTTTGTAGAGGGAAAGCTTCGAACCACATGGTTCTTGTTTTCAGTGATTGTGGGGCCATAAAGAGGAAGTAAGAACCACAGACTTTCTTACTTCGGTGGAGAGTGGGAGGAAGACGGGAAGCCATGAGGGTGGCTCGTGTGCTGCCCGCCCCAGGCTGCTGTGCGGGCTGCCCAGGGTGCCGCCGAGCAGGGGGTGCCGCCCTGGGTCATGTGGGGGGGACACAGGACGGCTGGGCCCCATGTAGCATCCGAACCATTTTCAGCGTCCAGCTCAGTGGCATCAGGTACATTCACACTGTTGTGCAACCATCACCACCACCCGCTCCAGAACCTTTTCATTTTCCCCAAGTGAGGCTCTGTCCCCATTAAGCAGTAACTCCCGCGCCCTCTCCCCAGCCCCGGCACTGCCATTGACCTGCCGTCTCTGGGGATCTGCTCCGGGGTCTCTCGGAAGTGGACTCGTACAGCCCTTGTCCTCTTGTGTCTTTCTTCTCAGCGTGATGTCACTGGTTCTCCCTCAGGCCTGGGTGGTGGCTGGACAGCAGGACCCCGACCAGGCCGAGCTGACTGAGGCCTCTGCTCGAGGGGGAGGCAGCTGGTGCTCGGGGAGCGGGCTGTGTCTTGCACAGTGCCGGCCCTCACAGGGGTCCCCAAGGAGGAGCAGCGGGGACCCCCCATAACTGAGCCATCCGATGCCTTAGGTGACGGGCTGGGGAACCTGCAGGCTCGTGGTTGAATAGATGGGGTGGCCTTCATCCCCGGCCTTCCCCGATGTCATGGAGCAGCTGTGCTGTGAGTGGGGACACACAGATCGGGCCAGTCGTGCCTGTCCTCTCTGAGGCGTGGGGGTCCCCGTGCTGGGCTCAGAGCTCTTGTCTGATTGGCTGGAAGCCCCGGTGACCTGACCTGTGAACTGTCTTAGGAGATGCTCAGCCTCTGGGTGTGTGTGTGAGCCAGTGTGTGCAAAAGCAGGGTTCGTTTTTACTCAGATCTTGACTCACTTATGAGTGTTGACTTCTGAAAGCTTTCCACTCTCTCCCCTAGGAACGTGGGTGAAGGTGTCGGCTCTGGGGCCCCTGGGGAGGTGGGGATGGTCTAGATCCGAGACCACCATGCCTGTGTGCACCTTCTGCGAGGCCCTGTGGGACAGCATCTTGTCAAGGGGGGGGTGGATGGGCCCCCTTGTCCCCCGAGGCAGCTGGGCAGCCGCTGTTGGAATCCGGCTCTGAATAATCAAGGTGTGATAATTCACGTCAGTTTGGGTTCCCCTCACGTGGTATTTTGTCAGCGGCCAGGTGGTGCGTGTCGCTGTCGGTGCGGAGGGGCCAGCGAGACTCCCGAAGGCGGGGTGGGGAAGGGTCGGAGACCTGGCCCTGGCCCTGCTCGTCACCTCCCAGCTTCCCCTGCTCCGTGGCCCTGCACTGCTGTTAATCCCCGCTACGTCTGCAGTCTCGGGGTGCAGAAGCCCCGGTAGGGCGGTGGGGAAGGTCAGAGGGCTGAGACCCGGCCGCTGGCTGCCTGGGAGAGGCCCTTCATTCTGACTGCTAGGCTGAGACGCTGACTCCGCAGGCTGCAGTCAGGTAGCAGAAGCTGGCAGAGGCCGGGCCAGGGCTGCAGGATGCTTCTGGGCTTGTCAGGTCAGACACCTCCCTGTCCCTGAGGACTTGGAGCCTGTAGGCTGTGCAGTTGTGTAGGTTGTGCAGTTGTGTAGGTTACATGGTTGTGTAGGCTGTGCAGTTGTGTAGGCTGTGCAGTTGTGTAGGCTGTGCAGTTGTGTAGGCTGTGCAGTTGTGTAGGCTACATGGTTGTGTAGGCTGTAGGGAGGGGCACGACCTACAGGAAGGACCTGTTTGGAGCGGGGGCAGCGTGGAATCATGGGCTTGGGGAGGAAAGGAGAGGGACGGACACTTCTCAGCGCTGGTGATTTGTCTTCCACTGTGGTGGGTACGTCTTACGTTTAAGTGCTTGCTGCAGGTGAGAGCCAGCACGCCTGCAGTTGTGACCGTCAGAGCTTGCTGGGTTGTAGAGCTGGGGCGCCCACTTGCTCCCCCTGCCTCTGTGCTGCCCGTCTTGGCTGTACCAGCAGCCGCTGTTCTGATTCTGGGTAAATCACTTCCACCCTGACGTCCCCTGTGAATGAGGAAGCTGCATGGTAGCATCTTTAAGATTTCTTTAGTTTTGTGTTTGCGGGTAAAATTAACTCACGTTGCTCTGAGTTGCCAGCAAATCACTTGGAAAACCTTCCTGGCAGGTGTCCCGAAGCCGTCTTCCCGCAAGACCCCAGCTGGGTCTAGCTGCCTGCAGTGACGGATCCGAGGAGCCCGCGGAGGGCCAGAGGGTGGCTCTGGCTCTGTGTGTACGTTTCACGGGAACCAGGATGCTTCACTGCTGGTTGGTCTGTCATCTCCCGAACGCTCACTGGCCAGCCCTCGGGTCGGCCCCCAGGGCAGGCACAGGTGCTCAGGCTGTGCGGGTGTCCCCTGGGCAGTCCCCTGGGCAGTGTGCTGAAAGGCATAGCGTGGACAGTGGGAGGCCCAGCTGTCAGTGTGGGAGGGGGTGAGGGCAGTGTGGAGGGCATCTGCCAGGGCAGAGGTGGTGGTGTCCAGGCAGGTGGTTGGCAGGGGGAGGCCTGGAGCTGCCAACTGGTGTCTTGCCAGCCGGAGCACAGCGCTGCGCGGTCAGGAGCGCGTGTGCTGAGGCCGGCCCCGAGACAGCGGGGCTTGCGTGCATGGCCGTATCTGCAGCATCGCTGTGCTGTGGGGTTGGAGGACGTTTGGTACCTTGGGGCCATTGTTTCCCTGCATCACAGGTGACCCGTCCTTCAGCCTCCGGCTGCCTCCCAGGCCCCACTTGGGGTCGGAGTCTGAGGGGAAGCTCTCTGTCTGGTCCCTGTCACTTTCTGAGCACCTCGGCCTCCCCCAGAGCAGGGACTGTCTTGTGTCCGGGCTGGCCAGCCCCAGGGATGGGTTGGTCAGTCTGAAGGACACAGGGAGGGGAAGGAGACCGTGCTGACCGTCTGCACTGCCGTGGGGCTCAGATGCCTCCCCAGAAGTCCGTGCTTTCCTTCAGGACTTCCTGTTTGGTGGGCTCAGCTGGGATTCCCAGGGACCCCCAGAGGTGCCAGCATTCCCTCTCTGGCAGTCTTGCAGGAGAGCGGACCCCTCCCCTTACTGGAACTTGGCACTTGGGTTTGGCTTTGCGCTGTGTAATGGACTCCTGTGTGCCTTCTGGGATCTGAGCGGCACTCCACCCTGCAGGGAGCTGGGTGGTACCCACCGTGCGGATGCTCAGACGGCAGGAACTTAAATGGGTCAGAAGCTTCCACGGCGGAGCCTGGATTTGAACCAAGGGTGGTTACGTGAGCCTCTGTTCTTCGCTCTGCAGTATTGGGGGGGCCGACCTTTCCGTAAGGGCCAGAGAGTAGCTACTTTAGGCTTAGCGGCTGAGAGGCGAAATTGAGGCTGTTAGGTAGGTAGTTATATAACTGTTTAAAATGTAATTGTTTAAAAATCATGATAAGATCTGTTCTCGGATCCTGGGTCACACTAACAGGTAGCGACGGGCTGGGTTTGGCCCATGGGCCGGAGTTTGCTGACTGCCGTCCTGCAGTGCACTCCTCCTAATTCCGGATGATTGTGAAATGAGATGAGAGAGCCGCGTGTGGGTGTCCCTTTTCTGGGAAGCCCTTGGGAGCTTTCCTCACAGAACCTGTGAGGCAGGTAGGGTCCGTCCTTCTGTCCCCATGGGGCCTCCTTCCCCCAGGAAGTCGCGAGGGTGGGGAGCGGTCACCAACAGTGCCCTGTCTCTCCCCCGCGTCCGGCTGCCTCCGAATGGTTATCCCCTGAAACCAGGCTGCCTATGGGTTCACAGCGGTTGAAGCTGGGTGACGGGAATGGCATTCGTGATACTGTGCTCTCGATTTTGTATGTGCATGAAATGTCCCATAATAAAAAGTTAAGAAAATAGTCATTTATTGATCAAAGTTGTAAGAGAGAACCCTTCACCTTGAGAGAACAGGGTGTTGGAATCCTGAATCTTTCTCAAGCTCCAAATATGTGTGAGTCAGATCTTGCTCATTTGTTCCCTAGTAGCAGATGTTCTGGGAAAGCCGAGCTGTACTTGAGCCACTCCACCCGTCACCCATCCCTCCATCCTCCATCCTTCCATCCATCCCTCCATCCATTATCCACCCATCCAGTCATCTGCCTTTGTCCAGTTGGGCTGCTCTGCCAGCGTATCACAGACTGGGTGGTTTATAAACAACAGAAATTTATTTCTCCCAGTGTCGGAAGCTCTAAGTCCAAGATGAAGATGCCAACAGGTTCAGCGTCTGGTGAAGGTCCACTTCCTGGTTCACAGATGGCCTTCTTCTCACTGTGTCCTCACGTGGGAAGGGGTGAGGGAGCTCTCTGGGGTCTCTTATATAAGGACACTAATCCCATTCACAAAGGTTCCACCCTCACGACTGAGTCACCTCCAAAGGCCCCCCTCCTGACACCATTACATTGGGCATTAGGTTCTGACACATGGATTTTAGGGGGACACAGCATTTATTCTGTAGCTCCATCCATCCATCATCCAAACATCCATCCATCCATTTACCCATCATCCATCCATCCATCATCCAACCACCCGTCTATGTCTTCATCTGAATTCATTTGAGTAGCACCACTGGGGTCCAGGCCCTGCGCTCAGGCCTCGACACAGTCCTTGACCCCAAGGAGCCCATAGACACTGATGAATGGGGCTGCGGTGGAGGTCAGTACCAGGTGGGCACCAAAAAGAGGCTAACTCTGCTGGCTTAGCTCGAGGAAGGCATCATGGAGGGGGCGGCCCATTGGTTGGGTCTTGGATGGACCCCACTGGAGAGGAGTGGTTTAGGCCGTTGTGGGGGAAGGAGAGGGGGCATTCTGGGCACACAGAGGCCTGGAGGAGCGGGACAGCAGGGTTCTGCGAGGCTTGGGACAGCTGGAGCATGGCTTTGGGGCGAGGGACTGCCTGGCGATGAGGTTGGGGAGGTCTGGTGTGCCCCCACCCTGGGCCAGGGAAACCCGCCAGTGATGCCTGCATGGAGGGTGGGGTGAGTGTGGGATGGGAGAGCCACCCTATAGGCACGGCCCTTGCTCGGTGCCCTGCCCGGGCCACTGTGGGTTCCAGGGCCCCTTCGGGACAGAACTCCTCCCCAGCTGGGCGGCTGCCGGCCTCGCTCGGGCCGAGCAGGTGGCCTGCCTGTGCTCACCTTTGCTTCTTGGCTCACGGATTCCCGCTGGTGAGCAGCGGTCCGGACAGTGTGGAGTTCCGTGTCCGCAGAGCAGATGCGCTGGAGCACTGGTGTTGGTGGATCTTTGCAGTTCGCGTGGCTCCTCTGGGCCGCGGTGGGGCCTCTGTCTGCAAACCCACAGCTGGAAGGGCAGAGACAAGCAGCCCTTGTTCCCCCAGGGCCCCCCTCCCCGCTGGCGTGCGTCCACGTGGTGTGGCAGGTCTGCGGCTGCGTGAAGGCCGTGGCCGGGGCTTCGATGTCAGCACCTCGCCAGCCCCGGAGCACACGGTCACTTAGGACAGTGGGAGAGAGTCACTGGGGTTTGTTTGTTTAATTGCGGTAAAACACACATTACATAAAACTGACCAACTTAACCATTTCTAAGTGCACAGCTCAGTGGCATTAAGTACATTCACACTGTTGTGCAACTGTCTCCACCACCTGCCCCTAGAACTTTTCATCTTCCCAAACTGAAGCTCTGTCCCCATTAAACACTAATACCCCCCCTGCTCCCCCCTCCCCCCCGCCCCTGTACTCCCTCCCCCGGCCCCTGGCGACCACCCTTCTCCTTTCAGTTTCTGTGCATCTGACTCTAGGGACATCATGTAGGTGGAATCCTACAGTATTTGTCCTTCTGTCCTGAGGATAACGTCCTCAAGGCTCATCCATGTTGTAGCAGGTGTCACAGTTTCCTTCCTTTTTAAGGCTGGATTTTATATATTCCATTGTGTGGTTGGACCGCATTTTGCTTCTCCGTTCACCTGTGGATGGGTACTTGTGTTGCCTCCACTTTTGGGCTGTTGTGAGTCACGCTGCCATGAACATGAGTCTCCAGATTCAGGGATTTAGTTTGGTTTTTTTGGGGGGGAGTTTTTTTTTTAATTTACTTTTGGCTGCATTGGGTCTTCATTGCTGCACGCGGGCTTTTCTCTAGTTGTGGCGAGCAGGGTTTGTGGTGCGCGGGCTTCTCATTGTGGTGGCTTCTCTTGTTGTGGAGCATGGGCTCTAGGTCTGTGGGCTTAAGTAGTTACAGCACGCGGGCTCAGTAGTTGTGGCTCCAGGGCTCTAGGGCACAGGTTCAGTAGTTGTGGCGCACGGGCTTAGTTGCTCCACAGCACGTGGGACCTTCCCAGACCAGGGATGGAACCCGTGTCCCCTGCATTGGCCAGTGGATTCTTACCCACTGCGCTTGCAGGCAAGTTCCTCTTTTCTTTTTTTAACATCAGAATTTTACATTTATTTGTCTCCTCCTTCAGCTATTTGTTGTTTATTCATTTTTATTGAGATATAATTAACATTTAACATTGTGTTTGTTTTAGCTGTACAGTGTCACAATAATATGTATGTGTTGCAAAATGATTATTGTAGTAAGTTTAGTTAACACCCATCACCACACACAGTTGCAAATTTTTCACCTATTCGTTTTTCAATTAATTCCCTTTTCTCTTTTGATAGATTTTTTTAAAAATATTTATTTATTTACTTATTTATTGGCTGCGTTGGGTCTTAGTTGCAGCCCACGGGCTTTCTCTAGCTGCTGCGAGCGGGGGCTACTCTTCATTGTGGTGCACAGGCTCCTCATTGTAGTGGCTTCTCTTGTTGTGGAGCAAGGGCCCTAGGCACGTGGGCTTCAGTAGTTGCGGCACATGGGCTCAGTAGTTGTGGCTCACGGGCTCTAGAGCTCAATAGTTGTGCACGGGCTTAGTTGCTCCGTGGCATGTGGGATCTTCCCCACCTAGGGCTTGAACCTGTGTCCCCTGCATGGGCAGGCGGATTCTTAACCACTGCACCACCAGGGAAGCCCCTAGATTTCTACCATAGAAATTCTGTCCATGTTAGGAAAACGAAATTTGAAGTTGCGGGTTAAAAAAATACATGTAAGTTATCTGTTCTTTTTAAAAAATGCTTAAGATTCAAAAGATGCTATGATGTCAGTAGCGGTGTATGTGCATTGAAATGCAATTCACAGACAGTAAAAGTCACTCTTTTTGGTGTACTGTTCTGTGTAACCACAGTCAAGATGCATAACAGGTCCGTCACCCCAGAAATTGCCATCACCCCAAAAAGTTCCATCACCCCAGAAGCTTCCATCCCTGTGTCCCTTGTGTACACCTCTCCCACCCCACCCACAGCCCCTGGCAACCACTGATGTGCGTTCTCTCCCTGTTTTTGCCTTTTCCCGAATGCGGGATAAATGGAATCCTACAATGCGGAGCCTTTTGGGTCCAGCTCCGCTCACTTCGGGAGGGCACTTGTGACTGACGTAGGGGGTGGAGTGCATCGATACCTTGTTTCCTCTTGTAACGGAGGTGTTTGTCATCACCTGGTGGGTGGACGTGGTCCTTTTCCTCTCTGTTCTGTTCTAACAGCTTTGCTGAGATGTAACTGACGTCCTGTCTAGTTCCCCCGTTGCACGCGTACGGTCAGTGGCCTTTATAGATCCACAGATGGAGTGATGCAGCCGCTGCCACTCTCTACAGAACGCCGTCGTCGCCCCTGAAGTAACCCCGCACCCCTCAGCAGTCTCCTCATCCTTCCCCGTAGCCCGGACACGGCTCATCTCTTTCTCTCTGTGTGGATTTGCCTTTTCTGGACATCGCGTACGAATGAGGTCTACGGTATGTCGCTTTTGGTGGACACCACCCTTTTCTATGGTTTCTTTTGGAAGGCCTGTCTTCCAGGCCACTCAGCACGCTGGGGGGCAGATGGAGGGTGAGGAGCTGCTCCTCATATGTCCCCAGCTCCTCCCCAAGCCCAGGCCTTTCTCTCTGGGTTTGGGGCTACTCCCCGCAGGGTGCCAGGGAACAAATCCCTTTCTCTCCTGGCCCCCCTTCCCCGTAACTGGGGTCCCTGCTGCCCTGCCCTCGGCCTCCCCCAAGGGTTTGGATCCCAGAGGGGCAGGTGGGTGGGAGGGCGGACCCTTCAACCTCCGAGAGGGGCCTGCAGCCTCCCGGGTGCCTCCCTCTTCCCCGTGAGTCCAGCTACCGGGTTCCCGTTGTCATTTTTGCTGGCGGACGGGCCTGGCCCCGGGGCGGGGGCTGAGGCAGTAGGAAGGCTGCCCGGCACGTGGACCACAGCGTGAAGCCCGAGCGGCGGCGGTCGGTGTGGCGGAGGCGCGGCGGGGAGGGCCTGCAGGGTGGGCTGTGCTCACAGGTGGACCCTTTGCTGTCCCTTGCCCTTGGCCTGAGGCTGCTGCCACGTGTCCCCGGGAACCGCTGCCGTGTGTGGCGCCTACGGGGACGCCCGCTGTCCGGGCCCCGGGCCTCAGCAGGGACCACGCGGCTTCTGGAAGCTTGTCAGCGCTGTCGCTGCAAGTGCGCCGGACCCACAGGCTGCGGGGCCTAGACGGCGCCCCCGGGGGCTGGGCGGACCCGCTCAAGCACAGTTTTGGCCCCAGGAATGCAGGGGCTTCTGGTGCCAGGTGGGCCCTCCCGTGAGCATCGCCCCACCCCCCCCCGTGACCTCCACGGGCCCTGGTGCTGACGGACACGGGTGTTTATGACTCTGTCCTTTGGCTCATCCCCTCGTCTGAGGAGCACACGGGATGCACCTGCTGTCGGGCCAGGAGCGGTGGCAGCTGCACGCTGCACACCCAGTGCCGAGTCGTACCCAGACCTCGGGACGGATTGCTTGGGCATACATCAGTGTCTCGTCCACCGAGGCCGCGGAGGTGTACGGGCCGGCGGGCTTTCTCTCCATTGCTGGGAGGGCGGGGGCTACAGAAGGCGTGAGAAGGGACAATGCTCTCTCAGGAGGCTTCCAGGCCTCCCCCCCCCCCGCCCCCGCCAGGGCATCCTGGGGAGGCCCCACGAGAGCCTTCCACGTGTGGGCTCATCTGCCCGAGGTCCCCTCGCTCGTCGGGTGGGGCCTGGCGGTCGCGGGGCAGCCATCCCGGAGGAGATGCACTGACCCCTGCCGCCCTCGGGACCCTCAGAGCCCTGGGCTGAGTGGGAAAGGCCCAGGCCCAGGCGGGCGCTGGCCAGGCTGTGGGTGGCAGTGCTGCTCACCCAGCTCCTGAGCGCCGGGGACTGGGTGAGGCAGGGGCTGGGCTGAGGGGTGTACAGAGCCCCGCCCTCGAGGGACACAGAGCTGGGGACGTCACTGGTCATTGCGTTCAGCCGACGCTCCCTCGATGACAAGGCACCCCGTTCGCTGGTGGCCACTGGGAAGGAAGGCCACGCTGCCTTCCAGGTAGCGTCACGAGAGGCGGGAGGAGCAGGAGATCCCACTTCCAGTCACATCGAAATTTCTAGGGGCGGGTGGGGGGAGGGGGCTTCCCTGGTGGTCCAGTGGTTAGGGCTCCGGGCTTCCACGGCAGGGGACACGGGTTCCATCCCTGGTCGGGGAACTAAGATCCCACCTGCCGCGTGGCACGGCCAATAAACACTTTTTTTTTTTTTTGGAAAATGTGTGTCTGAGAATCCGAGAAGGATGGTTACGTTTCCTCATCTGCACACTAAACATCAGAGCAGTCACCTGCTCGGGGGCATGTGTGAAGGTCCGGTGAGAGGGTGCACGCGGGCCAAGCGCTGAGCCCGGCTGCCGGCGGCCCTCGGCACCTCGTCACGCGTGTTATCCTGGGCTTATTGGTGTCAGGACAGGTAGCGGGGAGGCTGTTGGCGGCTGCCTCAGCAGGCTGGACGTGTGGGGTTTTTTTTTTGAGGGGCTGCAGTGGAAGATGAGAAGCTGCCTTTTTCCATCAGAGTTGGAAACGCCCAGAGTCCGTTTCCAAGCAGTGATTTTTCAAATGCCTTGGTTTTGTTCCAGGAGCACAGCGCTTCTTTTCAAATGACATCTTAGATGACACCTCAGGGCATGAAGCAGAGGAAAAGGGCCCCCGAGAGCTGAGCCCAGCGCCCGCGCGGCCCCCCGCCCTTCCCGGCCCGGCAGTCTCCACGTGGCTCCGAGGACCCCAGTGTGTGCTGTCCCGGGGTGGTGGCCGGGGGTCGGCGGGGGTGGGGGGGCCCCTCCTGGAGATCGGGGTCCTGTGTCTCCTCCAGGGTGGCGTCGGCTGGGCAGGGTGCGTGGCACAGCTTCCTCCTTGGAGCAGAGAAACAGACAGAGAGACAGACTCGGTCCCCGGAACGACCCGCTCGTTTTGTCAGCAGGGGTGGGGTGAGGTGAGGCGGTGCGCTGGCTCGGAGCCTGGGTTTGCACGTGCGTTGTCCAAACCTGGATTTGGAAGGGGTTAGAGGCAAGACTTTTGTCTGTCACAGAACTTCGCTTTTGTTCTTTTTCATTTAAAATTGGCATAAAGAATTTAAGTGACACCCCAGTGGCGTGACGTACCCTCTCCTTGTCGTGCAACCACCACCCCCGTCCAACTCCAGAACGTTTCGTCTTCCTCCTGAAACTGCCCCCATTAAACACGAACTCCCCCTCCCCCAGCCCCTGGCGCCCGCTCTACGTTCCGTCTCCGTGGCTCCGCCCGCTCCAGGCCCCTCACAGCCGTGGAATCCTACAGCACTTGTCCTTTTGTGTCTGGCTTATCTCACGAAGCACAGTGTCTTCAGGGTTCGTCCACATCCTTTTTAAGGCTGAATAATGTTCCTTTGTGTGGAGGGACCGCGTTTTGCTTCTCCATTCACCCATTGAGGGCCGCTTGGGTTGTTTCCACCTTTGGCGGCTGTGAGCCTGGCTGTGATGCTCTTCCTGCGGACCCCTTGCCACCAGGACCCGCCTGCGGGCGCGCCCGGGGCAGCACTCAGCGGCTGTTGCTGGGGGATGGGAGAGGGCGCTGTTGTCCTCAGCGCAGCCCTCTGGGACGTAGCAGGTGCTGGTGAACAGGGCGGGAGTTCTTCGAAAGGGGTGTTTCTGGTGGCGCGTCCCACCGCTGTTTCCAGCCACCTTCTCTGCCAGGGAAACTTGAGCCAGCCGCTCCTGGGGTGTGGCGAACCTCCGATCAGGTTCCCGGGAGATGGTGGCCTGGCTTTCTGGGTGGTCTGCCTGCCCCCGAGCAAGTCAGTGGCGAGGGCCGCGTGGGGGTGGGACAGGCACACCTGTCCTTGCTTGGTTTTGACACTTTGCTCTTTGCTTCCTGAGTGGAATGGGGTGGGGGGGGGGGTGCCTTCTTCCTGGCAGCACCGGCAGTGTTGGGCTCAGCCCTGGGGTGCGCTGTGGTCCTGCCCTGCAGTCAGAAGTTCGGGAATTGGGGTGGGAGCCTGCCTTGGGGGACAGGGATGTGTCAGGGGGCTGTGGGGCCAGGGAGTCCAGGAATCAGGCAGTGACTGAGACGCCCAGGCATGGGCCCTTTCCTGGAAACCTGGGTCATTTTCTAGAATAAGCAGATTGCCTTGAATTTTGCCAGGTTCAGGAAATATGGCTGAGCTGGCCTCGCGTCAGGACGTGGATCCCTGGTTTCTGCAAAGCCAAGTTTATTCCCAGCCCCTTTCTCTGAATTCTCAGTGTCTGCGTTGTTCAGGAGTCATTAACATGTTTATAAGCTGAGACCCAGGAATCCCACCCTAGATTTTCCTAAGGAAATAGGACTTTTTTTTCCCCTTTTCCTCTTGGTATTATTTTATGAGCCGATTCATTGTATTCACAACAGTGGAAAGCTGGAAACAGACTAAACTAGTCCCACAGTAGGAAAAGGGTTACATTGGCCGGGTGGACTATGATGTAATCAGCACATGGTAACCGTGAAGATTATGTAGCCACAGGGTTCAAGCTCATAAGTAGAAAGAGTGACACACAGAGCTGCACGTGTTGGGACTTATATCTGTCATCTCTTGCTGTGTAACAAAGCATCCCCACACTGAGTGACTTCAAACAGTACGATTTAATCTCTTGTGACTCTGTGTGTTGGTGGATGGTTCTTCTGTTGCTGTCACCTGTTGGGGACAGTGGAAGGCTGGGACCTCTCTCTCCCTGTGATCAGCCCTCATTCCACAGTCCAGCCTGAGCACCTTCACACAGGCTGGGTTCCAAGGACAAAGGTGGAAGCTGTAAGTCCTCTTGAGGTCTGGGCTGTGGAACTCAACACCCCATCACCTCTGCCATATCGGTGAAAGCGGGTCCCAGGACCGGCCCAGGTCCAGGGTGGTGGAGAACTAGGACTCAACTCTGCCTCTTGACAGGAGGGGTAGCAGCATCCCATGGCCGTGGGGTGTGGACACAGGCGGGTGTGATTCCTGGTGCCCTGGTTATGCTGCCTCCTTCTCTGGGGTTTTAGTTACATGGTCACAGAAGAGGGACTTCTGGGATTGTGGGAAAACGAACCTAGGTGATTGATTGGTCAAGGAGGTGAGGATATGGGCGAGTTCTCCCTTTAGAGCTTTGCTCCTGCCATATTTATGCGATAGGTTTAAAATAAAAGTTCTCTGCATGCCAACCATTGGGTGCCTAGCTTGAGAATGATGGGGGGGGGGCAACTGTTAGGTCCCCTAGATGTTCAGACTTGGCTGGTGCAGGACACTGGAGCCTGGACTCTGGGAAGAAGATAGTAACTGGGCGCCTTCCAGCTCCGTGGTGCCTTGTCATCTGGTCAGGGTGGATGGGCCTTGGGCAGCACCAGGGGACCCAGGCCATTGGAGGTGTCAGTCGACCACCTCTGAGAGGCAGGCGTGGGCCTAGCCAGCACTAGCTGAGCATCCTTATAGGACAAGGGGGCGTCGTGGAGCCCCTCGTATCGGAGGACAGTGCTGTCTGGTCGATTCCAGTTGGGGGCAAGAGGTGTTTTTGTCTGTCCTCCCGGCTTCCTTTTTTAGGTCATTGCCGTCCTAAACAAATGGTTCTTTGTACTCTGCTTGCAAGTTTTCTGTGAGTTTGAAAGTGTTTCAAAATAATAAGTTAAGCAAATAAACGCACGGGAAACTGCATTCCGCCTACACATGGGACGGTCGTGAGGGAGGAAGGAGGGAGGAAGGGTGTGCCCACGCAGTGGTGCCGGGCGGTGGGTGGGTACGCCGCCTGCCAGGACGGCAGGGGCCTCGACACCCAGATCGTGCTGGAGGGAGAGCCGTGGCCCAGGTTGCTGAATCCGCCTGGTGAGGGAAAGTCAGGTCTTGCACAGCTGTGCCCGAGGAGCAGGAAAGCAGTCTGGACCTGCCCGGAGCTGCGGGCCTTCGCTCCAGGGGACCTCGGGCTGCGGATCAGAGGGATTCCACCCTGTCGCACGGGGACCTTCCCCCCTTGGCGTTCCTCTGCTCACTGTGCTCTTCCTCCTGGGCGCCCAGGCCTTCAGGACCCTGGGTCCAGGACCTTGGCCACCCCCTGTGGCCCGATCTTCGGGCCCTGCCAGTGCCCTGGCTTCCCGGGCGGGTCAGGGCCGGGGGGAGCCCTCGGAGCTGGGTGGGCGTCCAGGGCTGCTCCTGGCTCTCCTTGGAGCCTCTGTCCCCTCACCGCCCCACCCCCACCCCCCAGAAACCGTGTAAGAGTTACGGGAGGTGACCTGGACAGTGCCTGGTGTCCAGCTAGGACGCATCGCCCAGAAACTGAGTTCCTTTCCCCGACCCACTGGTTTTCAGCTTTTTCTGTAACAGCTGCAGAACTCTTAGCCAGATGTGTGAGACCCCCGGGATACGAGGCAGATGAACCTGGTTGACACTCCCCCCCCCCCACACACACATACACACATCATCCCAGCTTGGCCGGCAGGGCACTGCCTCAGGCCCTCCTGGTCTCAGGGATGACCACAGGGAGGGGTCTGGGCCTCTCGGCAGCATGGTGGACCTGGTCATCAACCTGTGACCTGTCCGGGGCAGTGGCGGCTGGGGACGGGCCAGACAGTGTGCTGGCAGCTCCAGCCACAAGGGACTGGACAGGCATGGTGGACCCTGGTGTCGTAGTGGGGACCCTTCACTTCCAGCCCAGGGCATCCAGGCGACGGCTCAGGCCCCACCGCTGGGGGTGGGGAGGGCGGGGGGAGAGGAGGTGGAAGGGGCCCTCTTCTCCGCCCCGGAGGGAGTCCGCTCC
Organism: Hippopotamus amphibius kiboko; assembly: GCF_030028045.1. Taxonomy (NCBI): domain Eukaryota; kingdom Metazoa; phylum Chordata; class Mammalia; order Artiodactyla; family Hippopotamidae; genus Hippopotamus; species Hippopotamus amphibius. Next base: position 2,301,424 of record NC_080193.1, on the reverse strand, counting down.
GAGGGTGAGTGGCTGTCCGCAGCTAGGATGGGTCGCCTATTTACTTGTTCCATTAAGAGGCCCCTGCCTGTGGGAGAAGATCGCTGCCGGCTCTGCGCGTGGTGTTTACAGGGCTCGGTGGGTGCAGGACGGGGAGCTGGCTCATGGGGAGGGCCTGCATGCTGCCCGCTCCTGCCTTGCCGCGGCCCTGCCAGCCGTGACGGCCATGGGGGGACAGAGGGCCGGGCCAGCCCCGCCGTGAAAACAGGAAGCCTCATCTTTTGAAAACAACCCGGGGGAGGGGAGAAAGTGGAGGAGCAGCAGGCCGGCGGGCGGCGGGTGGGGGGTCTTCCAGCCGGGGCTTCCCGAGGCTGGAGGTCCAGCGAGTCCGCCGGAGGTGAAGGTGCTCGGTGGGCGGACGGCATCCCCCAGGCCTGTCCCTAACGCTGATGCCGTCTTAGCAGCAAGGCTCCTGCACGGCCTCTCCCCACTTTGCCTTCAAACCAGCCCCACACGGAGCCCAGCAGGGAGGCCTGACCGCTGCCGTGACTGGCCTGTCCCGCCCCAGGCCAGCCCGTGGACACACTGGATTGTGTTCCTGGAGCCCCGGCCTCTGCGCGTCCCAGGCAGGCGGGCAGGCCTGCAGGACACGCGCACTCTGCTCCCGCCCCCACCCCGCCTCGTGGGAGCTGCCCCAGGACCCTGGGAGCAGACGTCCCTCCTCCCCACCAGCTCTGAGATCCTACTCCCTTGCACCCCATCTCTTCGCCTGTGCCCTCCGCCCGTGTCTCCAGTTGCCCAGATCCCCCTGTCCTCCCGGGCCCAGCTCCAGTGCTGCTTTCTTCACGGCGGTCCTTTGTCTCACCCCACGTCCCTCTCTGCCCCTTGACCCCGCTCCGTCCCGTGACCTGTGCCGGCCCCCGCCCCTCCTTCGTGCCTCCTCGTGCTGCGCCGTCCAGCTCTTATACACGCACGGCCCCACCGCACGGAGCGTGGAGGCCTCCTGTTACCACCGTCACTGCCTGTTGGCGGTGGGGCCCCTCCGTTGGCTGTGGGGCCGGGTCTGCACAGGCCAGGCCTCCTTGGGTTGAGCGTCTCAATCTGATGGGTTCACGTCACCTTATCATTCATTGTCACCCGGTTCCAGCCGCCTTGACAGTGAACCAGAATTGCTTTGGCTGCAATACTTCATTCTTCCCAGTGCGCGAGGATTTCCTATCCATAATCTGCTCCCTTTCTTAGAAACTGCAGAATCAAGACTCAGATGTCAAATGACCTGTTTGCTCCCCGGGTGGAGACGGCAGGCTTCTGGTGCTCTGCCCTAAGGCCGACCCTCCCCAGGGAGGGTGGAGGCACCTTTGCCCCACAGAGGAGCTGTGGGGGGGCCTGCTGCCATCTTCCCCTGTCTGGTCCTCCTGCTCTTCCCACGCTCGCACTTTCACCCCAGCTCCCCTGGCAGCCGTGCAGATGGTGGGTCTGCTGGTGATGGGTTTAGAGCAGGGGCCGGGGCATCCTGTGGGATCAGGGAACCCCTCCCCCCCACCTGCCTGGCCAGGGCGGAGGCCAGGTAAGGGCACCCACGTTGCTCAGTGCTTCTCAAGGAAGGTCCCGGCTCCATCAGGTCTCTAGGGACCTCACTTCCAGGGTGAAGGAAACTTTATTTCTTAAGACTCAGGACAGATCCCGCATTGGTGGCAAATGTAGTTTTTGTTTTCCTGGTTGGGGTCACTGGAGTTTCTGCCTTCAACAGGCAGCTTTGGGGACGAGGGAGTTGCCTTTGGTACGAAGAGTGACACTAGTCCAGGGTTCCTACACCCATCCCTCCTGTCGGTCTCCCTCCAGAGCGCGCTCCCCGAGGCCCGTGGTCCCGGCCTGCTCTGTTCACTCCCGCGTCCCCATTGCCTGGAGCGATGCGGGGCACGTAGTAGGTGCTCAGTTAACATTTGCAGAGGGAAGGGAGACCTGCCTGTCTCCTCTCGGGCCCCCTCTAAGGCGCAGACACGTTTGATATGGGCAGTTTCCAGCCTCCGTGGGAGGTGGGACCCAAATATTTGAGAATGAAAATGCAGAGGAAAGTGACAGTTCACAGCCGCCGGTGGGAAGGGTGCTGTGGCCGCCGGTACCTCGCACGGGTGCTGAGTGCCGTGAAAGTTCGGAGCGGGAGGTTGTCCCCGCGCGGGCTGCGGGCTGCGGGCTGCAGGCCTCGTAGAGCAGCGTAAGGGAGGGTGGCATTTGGCAGCGGGTGCGGGGAGACGTGGCCCCGGTGGGAGGGGGCGGCTAAAGGCCCCGACCAGGACAGAGAGGCCGAAGCTGGGTCGTCGGGGCCTGGGGCACTGGGTTCGAGAGCCTGAGCCGCGCCCTCCAGCAGAGGTGGGGTGGGTACCTGGGCGGAATTCCTGCCCCCACCCTGGTCCCTCGGGGTCTCTGGACGGCATCTCCGAGTAGAGCGGGGGGAGGGGGTCATCTAGCGGTGGGATGAGGGCTCGACCAAGGGAGTCTGAATGTGTGCTTGGCAGTATGGGTGTGCACATGTCTGTGAACACACACGCGTGAGCATGAGTGTGTGTGTGTGTGTGTGTGTGTGTGTGTGTGTGTGTCTGCACCCAGGCAGCCCGTGGGGCAGAGCAGCAGGGGCTCAGGTCGGGACTCCGGCCCGTCTGCGCAAGCATCTCGCAGCCTCGGCTCACGGATGAGGACGCCGACTCCCTCACGCGCCTCTGCAGACACGAGACCAGAGTACACGCACCGTTCCGAGGGCAGTGGTGCTTCCGTGAGGGCTCCGAGACCCCCGGGAGGCGACACACAGCATTGGCAACAGATACTGGCCCAGTGCACTGCCTCACTGCCTCACATCCTCGCATCTCTGCAAGGGAGCTGTTGGCTTGTTTTTTTTCTCAGAGAAAAGCTGAAGGTTTCCAAGCTTCACGTCCTGAGCCCCAGAGCTGGCAAGTTGAGTTGCAAAGTGAGGTCCATGCAGGCCGGTCTGCCCGGCCAAGGCCACTTCCTGGAGCCGGACGGGTCCAGCCACACCCTGAGCTGGATCCCCAACTTCAGGCACCCTGGGACTGAACTCAGAGTGGGCTGGGGCAAGGGGTGATGTCCGGTATTTTGCACCAGGATTTGAGGTGTATTCCATGTGAGCAGATGTCAAAGGCTAAGGAGCAGACCAGGAGGTGCAGGGTCTCAAAGTCTCATTTTCCCTCTGGAAAACCTTCTGTGCCCAGGAGTCCTTGGGAGGGCCAGAGATGCGCCCATCCTGGACTCACGCATTTGGAAAAGGGAACATAACGCCATCTGTTCCCAGCTTCCCCCTGCCTGACCTCGGGGGCCTCCTCTGGTCATCCCTGCGGAAAAGAGAGACAGCAGACACGCCGGGCTCCCCGCGGGCTGGCGGACTTGTTTCATCTGTTCACGTTCCCACCAGTGAGATGGAGATAATGGCGCTCCACCCACACACCCCGGGGTGACGCGCCGGCCACCGGGGATTCCCCTGCCAGAGGGGGCCGCTCGGGAAGCACAGGCGTCACGTGTAATTACTGGAAGCCTCGGCTGTTCACGTGGTCCAGCCTGCGACGGCTGCTGGCACCGTGTCCCAGAAAACCACACCACGTCCTCCTGCCCGCCTGTGCCCGGCTCCCTTGGCCCCGGCCTCGACGCCCACGCCAGGCGGAGGGCTCCACTCTGGGACACGGGGCCGGGAGCCACGTGGCGGCAGGGCCCATGGCACCCGTCGGGCCGCTGTGGGTCAGGGGGTGACCCTGGCACAGGGATCCCGTCCCTCTGGTCCACCCCGAAAGCCACCATCTCAGAGCCGCCCACCAGGAAGGCACGGCCCCCCGATGTCCTAGACGCGAGGTGCTTCCCCACTCCCTGGGGTTTGGGGTCACGGAAACAGCTGAGGAAGCAGGCCTGGAACAGGCCCGTGAGGATCTCCGTCCGGATACGAGAGGAGACCGAGGACTCGCCTCAGCTCTTGACCTGAAACTTGAAACTGTCATGTGGGAATTACCACCTCCAGTGATAATCCCAGTTGTCATCGCGGTGTGACAGCCTGGTCCAGCCCCCTGGCTCACTCCCCAGTCGGCCAGGCTCCTGTCCTGCTGCCCCGGCCCGTGGGAGGAGATGGGACTCGCACGGCCACGCCACCCCCCGTGGGCACAGCGGCCAGACCCCCACTCAGGGCTGCCACGGGCCACCTGCAGGCCACCAGGAGAGCACGTCCCCATGGAGGGCTGGGGTATTGGTTCTGCACACCTTCCGGGAAAAAAAGAGTCCTCCAGAGAGACTCACCCGTGGACGGGGCCGCGTGGACCACCACGCCACAGGAGGCTTGGGCCCATCAGGAGTAGCCACCAGGAAGAGGCCCTCTCCTCGAGAACCGTGATCCAGGGAGGACAAGGCATCGGGAAGGGCTCCCAGGGTCCCCGACACCAGCCCTGCGCCTGGCGCGTCTCCCAGAAATACCCCGCGTGGTAGGGTAGCAGCTTGGCTTAGCCAGATCGCCCTGCCCAGCGCGCACGCCGCCGGCTCACGGGTCCTGCTAGTGGCACAGAATCTGAACAGGCCTGGAGAATACAAGCCTGGTTGCCCGGCCCCAGGCCACTGCCTCAGGTCGCCGACCCAAGGTCTCTCTCCCTCCGACCGGGCACCTCCATCCCCCTGCCCAGGAGAGCAGTGGAGATGCGTCAGGTCACACGCAGTGCCTGGAACACAGCAGGCGTCTAACAGGTGTCAGTCCCCATTCCGTCCCCTGAAAGAGGCCGACCACTCGCCCCCAGGGGCTCTGCCCCCAAGGACCCTTCCCGCAGGACACGCTTTCTAAAGCATTTCTGAGACTCAGAATCAGTCCTAGCCCGGCAGGTGTGCATTTCCAGGTCTCACCTTACTCCATCCTCAGACGCACCTGCTCCTGGCTGGGCGCTGGGGAACGTCACCCAGGGCCATCAGACAGTGGAGCTGGTCTAACTGGACGGCGGGACTCGAGCCAGCGGCCCCCTCCCACCCCTCCCAGGGAGGCCGTTGCATCAGCGCAGCTGCAAGCAAGCATCCCCAGCCTCCTGGCTGCTCAGCCACGGGGCGTCCTGGTGAGGAGACGGCCGTGCCCCGAGCCACATGGAGCTGGACAGCAGAGGCCGAGGAACCTGTGTGGCGGGACCAGCCTTTCTCTGGGGGGCGTGAGAACCTGGCAGCCACCTGGGCTGCCCGGTGCCCAGCAAAGTGTCACATGAGAGGCCACAGAGCCAGGGTGACGAGCCAGTCTCTAGCCACTACCCCCTTCAGCCCTGGGGAGGCAGCCCCTTGGCCTTCAGGGGGGAGGGGCACTCTGAGATGCCCCTCCCTGAAAAATCGGACCACCCCACTTGCCAGGGGTCACTCCCCCAGGTTCTTTCTCCCACCCACCATCGGTAAAAAACCCCTTCAACTTTCCAGCTGCTTCACGACCTGCGTCCAGATGCCAGAATCCTTACACACTCACGTGAGTCCTGTCCCTCCTCAGGCCACTGACCATCAGGACACAGGGGGCCGTTTGTGGAGGCGCCGTCCCCCACTCCGCTGACTCACCAACCCAGGGCCAGTTCAGAAGAAACAAGCCACACCCACCCGGGTAACCACTGGCCCACGGGGGCGCCTGGCCCAGGAGGCGACAGGCTGACAAGACACAGGCTACAAGTGCCGTCCGCCTTCTCCAAGAGCCCGGCCGCGCACGGGTCTCTGCAGAGATGCTCCCACGGACCCCTCCACAGCTGACGCCCGCCGGAGGACCCAGCCGGCTTTCAGGACATCTGAGGGATGTGAGACAGGGCTCCGTCCTCAGGCACGAACACCAGAAGTGGTCTTTTGGGCCAGTGACACTGGGAGAGCCTCCAGCGTCTGCCCTGGGACCCCATGTGTCTGCGGCCCCGGCTGGCGCATCTTGTGCAGCAAGTGAGGTCGCCGTGCTTCCTGGGATGGGGGTGGGGGGGGTGCTGACACGGAGGGGGTGGGCCGCCCACCACGTGCACACGCGGAGCCAGCACCTGACACAGGCGCCCAGCTCAGCCTCGTGTGTCAGGAAAGGGGAAGAACAGCAGGGATGATATTGTCTCTGTTTCCAAACGAGAACAGCCTTTCAGCACCCGGCGGGGAACTGCCTGCGCCAGGAGGGGGCCGGCGGGGGCTGCGTGGAGACGCCTGCAGGGCTGCTCCGGGCACATTCCGGGAAGCCAGCGTCCCCGCGGGAGCCTCCAACACAGATGCTCTGCTCCGGGACCACAGGGGTCCCGGGAGGCCCCAGCAGGTGCAGGGGAGACCCAGAGGGGAGATTTCCCACCAGATCCCGAGAGTCCACAGAGATTCTTCTCTCTGAGGCTCCGGGTCGCGTCCAGGCGGAAACGCCCTGAGCGGATCTGCTCCCCCGGCCTTGCAGAGCAGCGTCTGTGTGTGCGTGCGTGCACACGAGCCGGTGCGTGTGTGAGGCCCGTGCACCCCCCGAAGGGAGCCCAACCCAGCTTCTCAGGCCAGCAGCTCCCGCCTGTGGTCACGGAACTGACGCAGGACAGAGGCCCCTCGGCCTGGCCCCCGACGTGGGACCTCATTAACGAGGCCTCCCCGCATCCGTACGGCGTAGCCGCACATGTGTCCCCCCCCCGCCCCTTGAGGCTGAGCTAGGACGGGGCCACGTGTGCCCACAGGCACCTCCGGTGGGGTCGCTGACCAGCAGGGGCACAGGGCTGGTGAGCGATCTCTAAGCCGGTCAGGCCCCGTCTACCCCGAGGCACCCGCCTCTCCAGGTGGCAGGGTGGCCGCTCCCATGCCGGCGGCACCTGACTGGTGGGCTCGGGCAGACCTGCACGTGCTGAGCAGACGTGGGCTCCAGCGCAGCCTCACCACTGCCCAGCTGGGTGACCTTGGCACGTTATCGTGTGTCTCTGGGTCCCAGGCGTCTCATCAGTAAAAAGAGGATTCCGCCGGTCCGCTGGCTGCATGTCCTGAGGCGGAGGTGCCGGGCACGGCCCTCAGGCGGGAAGGCGCCTTGCTTGGGGCCCTCGGGGCCTGGGTGCTCAGCCCAGCTGGGCCAGGACTCTGAGATCAGCAGATGCTGTCCTTGGCTGAGCACGGGGTCTCGAGTCTTCCAGCTGCTAGAGAGCGACATAAAATGAGGGGATCACGCTGAGGTCTGAGGTAATAGGTCGAGAACAGGTCCCTGGGAGGGGAGGCTGGAGAAGACACACACGGCGGCGTGTGGGGGATGAACGACCTTTGGACAGGCTCAGGACACCCCAGGGAGCAGGCAGGCAAGGCAGGGCCACGGAGGGAACCAGGAGGGGCCGAGGAAGAGGGTGGGGAGACCCCAAAGACTCACCCCTCACTCCAAAGACTGCCCTCCCTCACCTGCTGCTCTAGCCTGGTGTCCCATCCTTCCTCAGGAGAGGGGGCATGCATGTGGGCGTGGGCAGCACATAACTCACAGGCCCACGTGCGTCGCGGCCCGGCCAGACGGGGCAGGTGGCCCGAGCATCCGGGGAGAACGCACGGCGCGTGGCTGCGGGATTCCCGGCCCGCCCCGCAGGGCGGCAGGCAGGGGTGGGGAGAGCACAGCCAGCTCAGCCCCTGCACGCAGACCCCTCCACGTGCACGTCCCGGCCCTCTGCGGAAGGGGAGCGGGGAAGTCGTGTCACGTGCAGAGCTCCTCCTTCCCAAGGCACCTGCCGTGTGCCGGCCTGTTCCGGACATCGCTGCGAATCCCGGCACAGCCCTACAGATTCCTCAGATTACTCCCATCTGACAAATGGGGAGACAGAGGGGAACGGTCACAGCCTGACGCCCTCCGCCCCGTCAGAGGGTCCCGGACGCTGTGCTCCCCGCGCCACCCGCAGCCCCCACCACGGAGAGGCAGGAAGGAGCCCCATACCACGGGAGACACATGCCACAGAGGACCGCTGTGCGTCCGGGACAGCTGCAGGCGTGGGTGACAGCTGGCCATGTGGCTGCTGGGAAGGCAGGGCTGGCACGCAGGACGACTTCTGGGATCCTCTGGCCCCAGGAATCCCTGTGCTGGCAAAGGTCTCTGTGCAGTGGTGGCCTGAAGCCTTTCTGCCCTTGGAAACGTGGGCGGGAACTTTAACCTGAAGCTGTGGCCACCCTGCGAGGGCCTCTGAGTCAGGCTGCGGAAATCCACGGCGGGGCCTGCGCAGGGCAGGGGCGGGCCGGCCAGGGCACGCGGCCGAGGAAACCGGGGAGGCAGAGCGGGGCTTCCCCGCATCACAGGCTGGGTGCCATCCGGGCTGGGGACACGGGGGACCCCCTGCCGCCGAGGGCCGGCCTGGATCTGCAGTGCGAGTGTCAGCCGGGCCAGGCTCAGGGGTTTCAGGAGGGGCTGCAGGAGAGCTCCCGGGGCCTCAGGGGCACCGGCACCGTCCGGACGGCGTCGGAGGCAGTCAACCCGGGGAGCCCCTCCACACACAGAGGAGGAGAGGCCAAGGCCGAAGAGCAAACTCCCAGTGCCAGGGGAGCTGGAGAAAGCCCTCACCGTTACCCACTCTCCATAGCCGAAATTTCCAGGCACATTACATGAAATAGCTGTCCAGGGGCTCTGAGAGGCAGAGGGGAACAGGAGGATAGGGTAGGGATCCCATGGTTTGAGGGATGTCCTGACAGTGGCTTTCTGTTGTTGTTGGGGTCTTCTTTTTGCTTTTTTTAAAACTTTATTTCTTTTAGAGCAGTTTTAGGTTCACGGCACTTTGAGAGGAAGGTCCAGAGATTTCCCACATGTCTCCTGCCCCCACGCAGAGGCACAGCCGTCCCCACAGCAATGCCCTCCCCGCCAGAGTGGGACATATGTTACCATTGATGAACAGTCTGGGTTCCCATCAATGGAATCTGCTGGGACCCCCACCCCCACCCCCAAGCCCCTCCCCACTCCCAGGGCTGACCAGGCCACCCCCGGAGCTGACCTGGCCCTGACGGAGGCTGTGCACAGCTGGCACCGGGACCTTGTGAAACGGTCCCACCTCCCGGGAGGTTGTTTCAGGTCAAGAACCATCCCGGAGACCAAACCTGCAATTACTCTGGGCCTCGGACGTTCTCAGCGGCTCTGCGCTGCTGGGATCTGATGAGCCAATGACTGGGGAGGGGGGCGCGGTTCTGGGGGAAGAGAGGGCCTCTGAATCAGAAGAGGGGAGAGGCTGTCTTCTGGGCGCCCACGAGGCCAATGCCAGGCACCAGGCAGCTGAAAACCAAGCATTGAAGGTAGAGTTGATCCTTCCCAGAGCGCTCCCCAGATGGGGATTTCTCACACTCCCCTGGCAGCTCTTCCGTGTGTAACCCTGCTTACCGTCAAGATGTTCTTCCTTCTGTCCCCCGGGCAGCTCTGACGCTGGCTAGCTCCCCATTCTCTGCTGGAGGCTGGATGGCAGGGCGACACCCCCCCAGCGGCTCCCTCCCTGCACCTGCGGGCAGGGAAGCTGCCCCGTGTTGAGGCTGACCGTGATGACGGCACCTACTGCTGCTGGGCACACAGTAGGTGCAGAAAGGGGAGAATGCCAGCAGCAAGTGGCACCTTCAGTCCAAGTCTGCAGGCTGTCCAGAGCCACACCTTCAGCCGCTCTCTGCAAGGCTCTGCTTTCTACCCTGTCGATCAGTGTGTTCAGGCAGCTCAGAGTTCACGTGGTTTTTGGCTGTGGGGGGGCCTTTTCCAAGCTCAGGATGAAGCTGCGTTCACAGCAGGCAGCTCCTGTCACTGAAGCGCGTGCACGGCCACCTCCAGGTCACCACCGACTGGATCCTGGGCCTCGTCCCCCAAGCGAAGCCTGACATCAGTTCCGCCCTGACCTAGATCTCAGGACCCAGTCCTTCTGGCCCTTTGCAGGGCAAGATGAGGGGGCTGGCATTTTCACATTAAGCCTAATTTTAATAAATTTATTTATTTAATTTATTTTTTGGCTGCGTTGGGTCTTCGTTGCTGCACACGGGCTTTCTCTAGTTGCTGCGAGCGGGGGCTACTCTTCATTGTGGTGCGCAGGCTCCTCATTGTAGTGGCTTCTCTTGTTGTGGAGCATGGGCCCTAGGCGCGTGGGCTTCAGTAGTTGCAGCACATGGGCTCAGTAGTTGTGGCTCACAGGCTCTAGAGCACAGGCTCAATAGTTGTGGCGCACAGGCTTCGTTGCTCCGCGGCATGTGGAATCTTCCCAGGGCAGGGCTCGAACCTGTGTCCCCTGCATTGGCAGGCGGATTCTTTACCACTGTGCTACCTAGGAAGTCCCAAGCCTAATTTTAAACATAAAACTGCCGAGAGGAGATTCTCTCTGCATAGAGCCGTTACCCTGGAGCCTCTGCATGTCTGCTTTTTATCCGAAACCAGGGGTCCGCTACCTTGTTTCCGCGGAGAGCCAGCTGGTGAGCGTTTTCGGCTTTGCAAGCCGTATGGTATCTGTCACAGCTGCTCAGCCTTGCCGTCACAGCAGGAACAGCTGTACGCCTTGCAGAGACCCCTGAGCGTGCCGTGGTCCGATAAAACTTTATTTGCAAAAGCAAGCCGCGGGCCGGTTGAGCCGTCATTCTCAGATCCCGGCCCCAATACCTGGGAGAAGCCCCCACCACCTTCCTCTCCTCCGTTTCACAACCTGGCTGTTTCTTGCCATCACCGTAGACCTAGAAATTTGTTTTGCAGCTTGGGACCCTCTTTCTTCATCTCTGCCAAGAACCCATCAGCACAGGTGACCCACCATGAGATAAAGAGAATGTATGAGCTCCCTTCACATGCAGCACCGGTCACACACACACACACACACACACACACACACACACACACACACACTCTTATAGAAGGATGACGTTGGGTCCTGTGGGAGGAATATTTCTAAAGGGAAAACTCGCATCAGTCATGGCAGAAAATATGAGCCAGGATCTTGATTCATACGCAGCAAAGATTGTGCTGGAAAACAGCACAGGGCAGTTGAAGGAAATGAATCATTTGTGGAGCCTAAGGAGGAGGTTTGCAGGGTTTCTCGGGAGATGCCCCACCCTGCCCCGCCCGGAGGAGGGCCTCCCACTGCACCAGGGCCTCCAGGTCCCCAGGAAGGAGGGCAGGATGAGGGAGGCTGCCAGGCTGGGCGGAGAGCGCGTTTGCATAGGTTTTATTTGCTTGTTTTCGAAAGGATCCGAGGCAGCCCTCAGAAATGAGACAGCGTGAAACGAGACCATGGGAAGAAAACAAAAATGAAGGTCCAAAGAGTGTTTGAGGTCCCTGGGATGATGAACCCGTGCCACCTGGCCCCCCGGCTTCCTAATGGCAGGGGCCAGGAACGCGGACGGGCCTGGGGTGGCGGCTGCCGTCGGAGGGGCCGCTGGGGCGCAGGAAGACGGGGGCCAGCCGTCACTCGCTGTGGGCTCCTTAGGCCTGCGGTTCTCTCCCACCCCCACCGCTGGAGCAGGCAAGGCCAGGGGTTGGAAATGAGGATCAAGCCTCCTCCAGACCCACAGGGATTTCCCCAAAAAGTCCTGATCAACCGCCAGCACAGACTGGGCAGGAGGGCACCAGGCCGTGCCCTCTGAGTCCCCAGGCGTGAGAGCCAAGAGCAGGGTGCCCTGCAGTCTGGTCTCCGCTGGCTGTCTTGGCTTTGGCGGAGCCCGCGCCCTGCACCTGGCCAGCCTGCTGCCCATGGGGTCAGAGAAGCAGGGTGGGGCCCACCGAGTGCGCCCGCAGCTGCACGGAGAGGAAGCCCCGAGTGATCACCACGTGAACGGCTCTGGGCTGCGGTGGCGCATTTGTTCCAGGCCCCCCCACGGCCGGGAGTCCCCTGTATGTGCGTGAGAGGCGGGGACCAAGGCACAGGAAAGGCACGACCCCAGGCAGCTTCGCTCTCTGCTTCACACGCGTCTCGGGGGAGTGGACCGCCGTTTCACCCCAGGCAGACGCGCGCATACCCTCCCCGCAGCAGCCGGGCCCGCTGCCCTGATGCCAGGTCTGCTCCGAGGTCTCTGAGGCTGTCCCCGCACCTTGGTGCCAAGAGGACCAGAGAGCCCTCGGCTCCAGGCCCACCTCACCCCCGACTCCGGGCTCTCCGGGGGCTGCTCTGCCAGGATCCGGGAGGGAGTCCCTCCTGCCCTGATGAGAGGAGGGTCTTCGGGCAGACGTGGCCCCACAGTGGGTGGGGCGTGGGCTCCCCTCGCAGCCTCTGCCCTCCCCTGTTCACGAAGGGGCTCCGAGTGAGGGACATCTGACCCTCCCAGAGGTGGAGGTGGAGGCGGAAACTGAGCTTTGGAAGAAACGGTGTCCACCCCGTCTGCCGTCAGCAGCCACGTCCACCTGGACCCTGGTGCTGCAGGCAAGTCACCAAACGTCCCCTCGCCTGGTCCACCGAGTGAGACCAGTTAATCAAGTCAGCAGTACAAACGCCACCTCTGAGGCAGCCCTCTGGACGGCAGAGCCCTGGGAACCAGGGGGTGACCTGGGCGGCAGGAGTGACTGTGAGGCGGCCGCGGCCGGTGCCAGAGGACCTGCGCCCACCCCGGCTTCCTGTTGTGGAGCCGGTGCCTGCACGGGCGCTTCAGCACCAGCTTCCTTTCGACCGTGTGGAAAGGAGCGATAAACGCGCCCTTCAGGCCGGCGGCCGAGATAAGGGCCCTCTGGTCCCTCTGTGCCGCTTGCAGGGCCCGGCGCCAGGGCCTCTGCCCGTGGGAAAGGCAGGGCCAGGCCTTGCTCAGGGCACAGGTGAGGGAGAGGGGGTGAGCCCAGGGCTCGTGCTGCAGACGGAGAGGGTCAGAGCCCCCGTCCCCTCTGTGTGGGGAGGTGGGTGGGCACCACGTTCAATCAGAGCCCAGGAACGAAATGTGGAATCTCACACTCGGGCCGCAGCCCCTGTGCACTGGGAGGGTAGAGGCGCCCCGAGCCCCGCTCAGTCTGGAGGCACCATCCTTGTGTGCACGGCGCATTCTCTCTGTGTACCGCTCTGTCTGCAAATTTCCCCGCTTTGCAAGGACACGGTCATGTTGGATCAGGGCCCAGCCTAATGACCTCATTTCAACTCGGTGAAGATGCCCTCTCCAGAGCAGGTCACACTCATGTCCTGGAGTTAGGACTTCAGCACATGTGTCTGGGGTGACACAGTGCAACCTTAACACTGCACTTCTTTGTTTTTTAAATCTCCAGACCTGGCTGATCGTGTGTGTGTGTGTGTGTGTGTGTGTGTGTGTGTGTGTGTGTGTGTGTGTGTGAAAATATACACAACGTGAAATTTACCACCTTAATCATTTTTTGGTGTATCGTTGTTCCGTTGTTCCGTGGTGTTAAATACATTTACATTGTTGTACAGTCATCACCACCATCCGTCTCCAGAACCTTTTCGTCTTCCCAGACTGGAACTCTGTCCTTATCAAGTGATCACTCCCCCAGCCCCCAGCACCACCACTGTCTGTCTGTGAATTTGCCTGTCCTGGGTACCTCATAGGTTGCGGACTGAATATCTGTGTTCCCCTAAAATTCATCTATTTTTTAAAAAACAATTATTTGTTTATTTATTTGGCTCTGCTGGGTCTTCGTTGGGGCACGCACGATCTTCGTTGCCGCCTGCGGGATCTTCATTGCGGCCTGCAGACTCTTAGATGCGGCAGGCATGCAGATGTAGTTCCCTGACCAGGGATCGAACCCAGGCCCCCTGCATTGGGAGCCCAGAGTCTTAACCCCTGGACCACCAGGGAAGTCCCCTGAAATTCATCTGTTGAAGCCCTAACCCCCAGGGGTAGTGGTGAGCTACACTCACTGTGTCCACGAACGTGACTCGGGCAGAACCCCTCCATCTGCACGGCAGGAAGAGAGCTCTCCCCAGAGCCAACCCTGCTGGCGCCCCATCTCACACTTCAGCTCCCAGAACTGAGAGGAAATACGTTTCTGTTGTTTAAGCCGCTCAGTCTGGGGTCTTGTTATGGCGGCCTCAGCAAACTGATGTCTGTAGACAAGTGGACCCTGTAGCACGTGTGACCAGCTCACTTCACTGACGTAGTGTCCTCAAGGCGCATCCGTGCCGTCACGCAGAGCAGAACTTGCTTCTCTTTGAAGGCTGAGTGATGTTCCGTTTTGTGGCCGGACCGCGTCTGGCTTATCCGTGCTTCCGCCGATGGACACGTGGGTCGCCCCCCTCTCTTGGCCGTTGCGAACGGTGCTGCTGTGAATACGGTGTACGTGTACCTCCTCTCCTGACCCTCCGCAGGCGTCCCGCAGGAGGGGCCGTGCCCAGGCGGAGGTGGGGAGGGTGGGTCCTCCTGCCTGTGGCCCGGCCCTGGCCTGGGCTGCGTGTGGTGACCGCCAGATGGGGAGCCCTTCCTTCCTGCCATCTCTCCTCTCTCAGCCTCCATGTTTCCTGTTTGGAGTGGGAAGGCGGGGGGCCCTGTAGCCGTGCAGTGACCATGACGCAGCTCCCGGCCGGGCAGCCGGGCCAGCAAGGAGGGGACCCGCTGATGTCTTCCCCTCGGCTCCCAGACCACGGTCCTGTGCCTGGTGCCACCCCCTCTCGCAGGTGCTGTCCTGCCGCCTTCGCCGCCACGTGCCTCCCGCCCCCAGCGACCCTGCTGGCCAGCTCCCCTCGGCCAGGTCTTGCCGCTCTGCGTGGGAGCTCGGCATCCCTTCACCTTCCTCCCCTCCACCCGAGCCCTTCGGTCGGGCCCCGTCCACCGTGTGTCCACGTCGTGCTGTCCGTTCCCAGTGGAGCCGGGCCCTCTGCCTGTTCAGCTGGAGTGACCGTCACGGAAGCCTCCGGCCGGCCCCCTTCCAGCACCACCCCCAGACGTGCCGCCCGTGTCACCGGCCCCCGGGCCCGCTCTTGCTCCTGACCGTCGTGGCCCCTGATTCCTCCTCCATGAAGCCCCACAGCCCGTGGCCCCCCAGGAGGACTCCTGTTGCCTCCCGTCTGGGTCCCGGCACGTCACCCTCCCAGCTTCCCCGCACGCGGGACCCCGGAGGGGCGTCTCTGCTGCTTCAGGGCCCACTCGTTCTGTCTCAGGCGGACCTCTTCTCTGCAAAGCCCTTCTGGGTCCCTCGGGCCAGCCGTCTCTTCTCTGACTCAGTGGCACCACTTCCAGGCCACGGGCTGTGTCTGTGTCAGTCTCATGGCTGCCGTGACAAATGACCACAAACTGTGGCTTAAACAACAAACACGAGTCCCCTGCGGTCCTAGAGGGAGAAGTGCGTCCAGCGTGAAGGCGGGGCTGTGCCGTGTCCTGCTCCGGGCGGCCCCGCGCACTCCTTGGCTGGTGGCCGCATCTTTCCAGCTTCTGCCTCGTCTGCACACGGCGCCCTCCTCCCCTGTCCTTCCCGCCTCGCGTACCCGGGGAACCAGCGTCCGCCCCCTCACTCGTGGTCCCTTTCTCGGGGAGATGGTCTCTGCTGCCCTTCTGAGGGCCCGGCTGCCCCTCGTCGGTGGCCTTGCCGTGATGCACGTGTCGTGTGACTCCTGGGGTTCTGTGGCTCCCGGGAGTGGGGGCTGGGTGTGTGGCACGCGCCCTCGTGTGCCCGACACCGTGCCCGGCGTGAGTTAGGGGAGCCTTTCTTTGTGGCTGAGTATCGGGTGCTCAGTACACACATTAGTTTGATGGTCTGGGGCGAAACGGCCGCCGTGGTTGCAGCGTCAGGCTGTGCAGAGTAACAGTCCCATCATCTCAGGCCAAGGGCTACCGCTCCTCCCAGCTGGTGCTACAGCCTCCGCCCACCCCACCGGGCACCCGCTGGCCCCAGCCCAGGCCCAGAGCATAAGTGATCTTTCCCTCCCCAAGGATCTGGGAGCTGAAGGCACAGGAGGCAGAGGAAAGGAAAGCACTGGAGAGAGAAGGAAGGCCTTTGACAGCGTTCTAGGTGCTGACCGGGGAGGGTCCTCGTCTTCCCACACTGGGAGTGCTCGGGCTTTCGTGCTGAAAGGCCCTGGCAGAGTGGACCTGGCAATTCGGTCTCCACCCATCTGGACCCCAAGCCCTGGGTGGGAGAGGCCGTGGGAGCTGTGGGCCCGTCTCCCCCCCAAGAGCACAGCCTGGTTCAAGGGCCCCTGGGGCTGCCTGGAGAACAGGGCTCAGGCCCCTCCCGACTGCATTTTCTGGCCTGTTAGGGGACTTAACCAGTCTCAGGGCCTTCTGTGTGGCACTTCGCCCTGCCCGGCCAGCTGGGACTTGCTGTGCTGGCCTGGTGATGTCATTGTCAGGGTGGCAGCATGAGAGCTGAGCCGTCTCAGATCCTGGGATGCCCTCTCTGCCCCTCCTCCCGCAGAACCACGGGCTCTCGCCAGGGAGCGGTGGCTAACTGGATAGGAGATGTCTCCACGGAAAGGATTTTGACCCACATGATATAGTTGCAGGAAGGGACAGATGCCAGCCTGATGGTGGAGGAGAAAACAGAAAAACCACCCAGATAGCTCAGAAAGCGCGGCAGCCTCTCGCTGCCTGTGGGTGGCCTGGGTGGCAGTGCCAGGCCGTCCTGACGTCTGTCTGGAATGATGCTCCGGGTCTTCAGGAAACAGCTGGGTTATGTTTCTAGTTCCCTGTTGAAGAGCAAAACGCAGGTTCGTTTTGTTCTGTTTTGTATTGTTGAGATGAAATCGTGTAACAGAAAAATACGTGTTTTCAAGTGAACGACTCAGTGGCGGTTAGTGTATTCACAATGCTGTGAAACCACCAGCTCTGTCTAGTTTCCAGACCTTTTCTTTTCTTTTCTTTTTTTATATTTATTTCTTCTTTTTTTTTTTTTTGGCTGCACCGTGTCTTAGTTGCAGCACGCAAAATCTTTGTCATGGCATGCAGACTTCTTAGTTGAGGAATGCGAACTCTTAGTTGCAGCATGTGGACTCAGTTGCAGCATGCGGGATCTAGTTCCCCGACCAGGGATCGAACCCAGGCCCCCTGCATTGGAAGCGCAGAGTCTTACCCACTGGACCACCAAGGAAGTCCCCCCATTTTCATCACCCCCAAAGGAAGCCCCGTACTCATGAGGTACCTGCTTTCTGTCTCTATGGGTGTCCCTGTTCTGGACATGTCATGTAAACATGAGGCAGTGTGTGCGGGGCTGCCTTCTTGGCGTGATGTCCGGGAGGTTCATCCGTGCTGTGACCTGTGTCAGTACTTCCTTCCTTTCTCAGGCTGAATGATATTCCCTTGTATGGATAGACCACGTTGGTATATCAGTGTGTGTATCCACTCATCAGGTTTTTAAAAAAATTTTATTGGAGTGGAGTTGATTTACAATGCTGTGTTAGTTGCAGGTGTACAGCAAAGTGATTCAGTTCCACACGTACGTGTATTTATTCTTTTTTAGAGTCTTTTCTCATATAGTTTAATCACAGAGTGTTGAGTGGAGCTCCCTGTGCTGTGCAGTAGGTCCTTGTCTTACAAGCAGTGGGGTGTGTGTGTGTGTTCATCCCAGGCTTCTGACTTACCCCTTCCGATCCGTTCACCCGTTGATAGTTATTTGTGTCGTTTTCACTTTTGGCTGTTTTGAAATATTGTGAAAGAGAGTGCTTCTTGAACATTCTGGTCCAGGGTATGGTTTGAACACCTGTTTTCACCTCTCTGAGTTACATACCTCAGGAGGGGCATCGCTGGGTCACACGGTTATCAGCTCGGCTTTTTAAAAATGTCTTTGCTTTGGAATGTGTTTGGAAGGTGACCGAATTGGGCCGGTCACACAGGCGGACCTGGGTGCAGTTCCTCTCTCGGAGACGCAGTTTCCCTGTCTGGAAAATGGACGTCTGGAAGTTTCTGCCCCCTGAGGGGACGGGGGGATTCAAGGGGAAGATGTGGGTGGGTGGCCAGCCCTGTGCCTGGCCCAGAGGCAGTGCCGGGCAAAGGTCAGCCGGTATTCTGCAAAGATACCCACTTGCTACATCAAAGACTGGAGGATTTCCCACTGTTTGGAGAACGTACGTCCCTGAAGCACCACAGACGTCGCCTGACTGCCCCCCAGGTTCTACTGCAAATAAAGGAGCCAGCCTGGACACTGAGCCCCAGGACCGGTGGCCCGCCCGGCAGATGGAATCTGCTCTCAGCGCACAGGGCGGCGGGTGGAGGGAGGCTCAGAGCGGAGGGTGGGTGTGGGGTCCGGAGCCAGCTCTGTCCCGTGGAGCCTGTGGGCCCTTCGGTGAGGCCTGGACCTCCTTCTCCACCTGGTTTTCGAGCCTCTCCCAGAGGGGTCCTATCTGGCAGAACCCCCCCCCCCCCCAAGGATGGGAGCTGCTGCCTGTGAAAGTCCCCAGCACTCCTGTGTTGCTGCCCCGGGACCAGGAAGGGGTGCAGGGCCGGGAGAGGGGGACAGGAGCCTGGGAAGGGGGCTTCTGCGGACGTGACTCAGTGGGGGCTCCGGGCCTGCCTCCCGCTGCAGCTGGCCGCGCCGCGGGAAGGAAGCCGGTGTTTGATCGGCCTTTACCTTTGTAAATAAACGTGGCCCAGCTGTTTTCTGGCGGTGTAAACAGGGATGGAGACCACCCCGCTGCGAGGGTCTTCCTGCCGCCCCGCCCCCGTTCCCGGTACCCCTTCTCCTGTTCTGTCCTCTTTGCTTTTTGTTTTTTTTTTTTCTGGCCGTGCTGTGCGGCGGGCAGGACCTTAGCGCCCCCACCGGGGATCCAGCCTGTGCCCCCTGCGGTGGCAGCCCGGAGGCTTAACCACTGGACCACCAGGAAGTCCCCTGTTCTGTCCTCTTGACCCTCTGAGTGTTTACCGCGCGCTGCTCGCCGGGCCTCTCTCCTTCCCTTGTCTGTTCTGCGTGGGGAGGGCTGAGGGCATAACCTTTGCTCCCGCCGAGGGCCTGCCCGGGACTCATGCTGGGCACGTGCGCCTGAGGGTGGGACAGCGGCTGGAATCTGGCGGCAGCAGGGCAGCCCAGGCGGGACCTGGGGACCCTCCAGGCACGTCGGGTCCGGGAGGGCCCCCCCCTTCGGCTGCCCGCAGGAGACGGGCGGCCGGCGGTCTGGGCTTCCTTTTGCACACATTTCCTGGGAGCCCTGCAGCGGGGGTCCTGCAGGGCCGGTCAGAGGCCTTGGAGGGGGTCTCGCTGCCTGAGGTGCCGAAGTGGAAACGGGGAGGGGCGCGTCGAGGCTCCTAGGGGCTCCTTGAGGGGCTGAGGCCGGCCCGGGGGTGGCCAGTGCCTTCCGGGCAGATGTGCTGTGGCTCTCTCCCAGAGCAGGGGCTGCTGCAGGCACGTGCCAGGCGGTTCAGGGGTGTGATCTGTGGACGAGGAGGAGGCCCGGGAAGGGGTGTAGAAACTCAGAGGCGAGGGGCTGCTGGGACCCGGGCAGGCTGCTGGGACCCGGGCAGGCTCCCCTATCGTTATTGCTACACCAGTACTGGGGCGGGGAGCTGCCCGTCACCAAGCCCCCTCTCAGGGAGCACACCCTTGGAAGTTTCAGTTCCATGCTTTTTTAATGCTTGTTTTGGATGGGCTTGCTGAGGGGCTGCTAGAGATTTAGGGAAGCCCCCTCGTCCGCTCCCCCGGCACCCCCACCCCCGCGTTGCCGCTGGCGGCAGGGGCCTTAGGAAGGTGGTGTGTACGTCACATGAAGTGGACCATTTTAATCCTCGTACGTGTACTGATCAGTGGCGTCAGGCACATTCACGTGGTTGTACAACCATCCCCAGCATCCGTCTCCAGGGCCCTTTTCATCTTCCCAAACCAGACTCTGTCCCCGTTAAATGATAACTCCACTCCCTTCTGCCCGCAGTCCCGGGTAACCGCCGTTCCACATTCTGCGTCTGTGAATCTGACTGTTTGGGGACCTCACATAAGCGCAGTCACAGAGTAAAGTTGTGTTTCTGTGACTGGCTCATTTCACGTCACACAGCGTCCTCAAGGTGCGTCCACTGTCGCAGCAGGTGTTGGAACGTCCTTCCTTTCTAAGGCCGAGTGATGGTCCATCGTACGGGTGGCCCGCGTTTTGTGTGTCCCTCACCCGTCGATGGGCAGGTAGGTTGCTTCCACCATTTGGCTCTTGTGAGTATGACGCTGCCGTGAGAAGGGCTGTGCACGTATCTGTCCGGGTCCCTGCTTTCAGTTCCTTCGCGTGTCTGTCCAGAAGTGGGATTGCTGGATCACATAGGAATTCTAGGTTTAATTTCCTGAAGGACCTCTTTTTAAAGCTGTGTTGTCCTTGAGGTGTAAGAAGGGGACGTGACCTGGGCATCGACTGGGAGGGGGAGTGGTGAGGGCTGCCTCTTTTCTATGCAGCAGAGAGTGGATTTTAGATTTGCCAAGCCCTGGGCCGGAGGCGCTGAGCTGGCTTGCCTGGAGAGGAGGTTTCAGATTTCACTGTGCAAACCCTTTTCCACACTAAGCAGGGAGCTGTGACTCAGCCTTGCCCCACCCCCCCACTCCTCCCTCCCCCTCCCCTCCCCCTCCCGCTCTGAGCAGTCCTGCTGAACCGACTTCATCTCACTGAGCCTCTAGAAGCCATGGGATCCCAGGTCCATGCCTGCTGCTTTGGCTTCAGCTTTGGGTAGAGCTTTGCAGGAAGTGCCTGGCCGCGGAGGCCACTGTGTCCCCAAGTGGCCAGGCCCAGGGAGGCTTTCCCACTGGGTTGCTGGCAGAGGAGGTGGGGAGAGCAAGGCCGCTGTCTCGCTTTGCTGTGGTTCTGGGGAGATCAGGCTTTCCAAATCCCCAAATAGCGGGCCTTATGCTCCAGAGTGGGGGACCAGTGTGGTGTGTGGGGAACTCGGGTGTGAAACCCGCAGGGTGAGAGGAAGGCCGGTCCCTGTGTGCTGGTTAGAAGGGGGAGGAGACAGTTGAGGGTTTTCCTCTCGCTGTCGCACGTGCATCGGAGCAGCCTTGGGGGAGGTGTTCAGCACAATGAGGGTGCCGGGTCCAGATGAGCTGGATGGCGGTGGACGGAGCCCGTGGGTGGGATGCAGGAGAGGTGGCCGGCCGGCCAGAACCCAGGCTTAAAAGCATCAGTTCCTCAGATGTCAGTCTGGGGAGATGGTGCAGAGGGAAGACGGCTGGGCTTTTAGTTTCCAGGGAGCCCCCTCATCCCCCCCATGGCGTCTGGCTGCAGACCTGGCCCCTCGGTCCCACCTGGTGGGGGCGAAGCGTCCATGTCAGAGCCAACGGTCCTGCTTGACACAGGCCGACAGACCCTCACAGTTGGGCGAGGGGTGGACTTGGTTTTGTACCAGGTCTTTGCCCGGGTATCGTGGAACCAGCTCGTGGTTTCACAACCGTGAATTCTTGCAGTTCTTGGGTGAGCCCTGGAGCCCTGAGCCTGACCCTGAGGTTCTTGCTGGGGACTCGGGGTTGATTTGACCTTGGCCATGAGCTCAGCACAGTCACGGGCCTGGAAATCAGGTGGCTGCTCACATAGTGTCCTTACACATGATGAAGCGTTTGCTGACTTTTTAAGATTGTCGTTTTTTGAAAAACAGTTCAAAGGTTCTTAGACATGTGGACGCTGGAAATTCTGAGCTGTTGGAAAGGCTGGGCCCAGAGAAGGAGTGGGGGGCAGAGGATGGGAGCTGTTGAAGGAGGCGGCGAGGGCACAGCCAGCCACCCTAAAGCGTGACAGTGACATTTTACAACTGTGGGGCCTCTGTCCATGGTCTAGTCCACGGGCCTGATTCTAAGTCAGCAAAACTGAGACGTGGATGGCCTAAGCGGCCTGCACCATCTCAGGTATGCAACCACCTGGGCAGGACCAGAGCCTCTCACTTCTGAGACATTCCCACCACAGCTTAGAGCTGCCCACCCGCCCTACCTGGAGGATGAATCCCAGGTTGCAGGTCCAGAGCAAAGGGCCCCGTGGCCCAGGGGACCATTCAGGTTCACGGGGAGCGAAGCCATGACAAGCTGCAGCCTTCTGCCCGCAGCCGGCTGCCGTGGGAAGCAGCTCCCATGGTTGGCAGGTTCCGAGTAGGGGCTGCTGTGCTTTAGGAAAGGAAGGCCTCGTGTTTGTTTTATTAAAAAAAAAAATCTGTGATTCCCAGAAGGCGTTGGAAGCAGGAGTCAGACGTGTTTTGGGGCTGGGGTACGGGATTAGGGTTCTGCATTAACAAGGTTTTGGGTGTTTTCATGCATTTGACCCCTCCCCAGCTGTCTCCGGGGATGCCTGGGGACAGCTAGTTAAGTGCCTTTGCACATTCTTGGGAAGAGGAGGCAGACCCTGACCATGGCCTCAGACCATCCTGCAAGGACAATACAAAACCCCGAAGTCCAGGGGGTCTGAGGGTGATAACCCAGTACAGTGATCCTGGTACCTGAAGCCCCAACGGTGGTCCGTGAATTAAGGGTCCACGGGATTGGGAGGTACCAGGAGGCCTCTGTGCAGCTCTCGGGGTCCTCCTGCTATACTCACCCCAGGACGAGCCTCTGCTGGGTCCCTCCTGTGGACACACACATAGGCAGAACCCAGCCTGGCCTTTGCAGCTGACACCTGAGTCCACACCCCAGGGACACAGGTGGATTGGCATGGCAACCAGCGCGGTGCCAGGCCTGGCGGTGGGGTGCAGGGTCTCTGCCCTGGGAGTCCTTCACAGCCGCCAGGGCTCGGCCACCCCAGGCGTCTGACTCACTTGGTCCGTGTGGGGCCTGCCTGTGTTCTGTTTTCAAAGCTCCCCAGGTGACGCTGACGTGTAGCCAGGGCCAAGGACACCTGTTAGGAGGCATGTGACCTGCTGGGACCAGAGGCGGAGGAAGGGGGTGAGGCGGAGGCGTGGGAGGGAGCTGGGACTTTGGCCACGTGGGCGTCCGCGGCCCCGTGGCCGGTCTTAGCCTGCAGTGAGCACCCGGCCGGTCCAGCCGTGGCTCCTCCCGGCTGCCCACACGGAAGGAAGTGAGACGGGTCCCGTTTCGGGCTGTAGAAGCCCGAGAGCGGCCCCGTGCGAAGCCCTGTGCCTACCTGGTCTGGGTGCCACCAGCACCCAGAGGGTTTAGTCGTGGCAGTGGCTGTAAACTGGTGACTGAGCTCCCGGGAGGCCACCTGTGCTCTAGCCTTGGGCTGCTTGCCGGTGAGTCACGGGGACGTGATTTAACCCAGTCAGGATGACCTCGGAAATGCCAGGTGGCCTTTGGAAGGAGTTGAGGAGTGGCACTCACGTGAGATTTGGAACAGGCTGGGCCCTTGGAGGTTGACGTCGCAGCGAGGGTGTCCCCTCGTTTAGAAGGATTCTGGGAACAGAGGTACCGAAGGGCCGAGGACCGGGAAGCAGGTGTGGGCTTTGTGATTTGGCCTGGGATGGGGTGACTGGCCACAGGTGCCTGTAGGAAGGAGGTGTTCGCTCTGTAACTCGGTACCCCCCAAAACAGGGAGCCTGCTGTAGGAGAAGCCGCTCTCTGTGCCCACAGGGACACTTGGCCGGGCGGAGGCTGCAGCCTGTTCCCTGGCCTCGCCCCTGGGTCGGCAGGCCCAGGTCGGATCCCGTGGACAGGGTAGAAGGACGTCCCTGAAAGCAAGACACTGGCACCTGGGGTCCAGCTTTCGGACCCCTCTCCTGCTGTCCCACGGTGATCGAAAGCCCAGCCTCGCGCTGCCTGGGGAGGGGGCCGCTGCTTCGTCCCCCCTCGCCCTGCCGTCTTTGGCCCGTCCGTTGCGGAGGTGAGGGCAGCCCACCCGAGGCCCCTGTTCCATGCCTGAAGGGGACCGCCGGGGCCCGGACCCTCCCGCGCAACGGCCCCACGGCCCCTCACCCGGCTCTAACGCGGGCTGCTTCTCCGCACGCAGATGCGTCGTTCGGGACGCCCCCGGGGTACGGCTGCGCCGCGGACCGGGCTGAGGACCAGCGCCGGAACCAGGACGGGCTGCCCTACGTCGACGACTCGCCCTCCTCCTCGCCCCACCTCGGCAGCAAGGGCAGGGGAGGCCGGGACGCGCCGGAATCCACCAAAGCGGTGAGTCCCGGGGCCGGGAGGGCAGGTGCCAGTGGTGGCACGTGGGTGATGGGGCAGCCGACGGTCAGAGGTCCGTCACCGGAGCCCTCATCCCTCCGTCTGGCCACGGGGACTGCCTGCGGGGGGCGCGGGCGCGGGGCGCGTGGGCTCTGTGGGCGGGGCGTGGAGGAGGCAGGCAGCCCGCGCTGAGGCCGAGAACTCGGCTGCCGTGGAAAGCAGCGGGACCTGGGGTGGTGGCCGCAGCACGGTGCCGAGCCAGGCGGTGTCCGAACCCAGCGCACGCGCTCCCTTTGGCCAGAGGAGCTGCTGAGATGCTTCCTCCACGTTCCAGGGTCTTTCTGCGGAGGTCTCATTGTCTTTAAGCATCCCGCTGCCCCCTTCGCGCTATAGGCGGGGAACTGAGGCCCCGACGTCTGCGGCGAGTGTGCACCGGCACGTCCCGCGCGTGCCTCTCGTGCGCACACGGCCGGGGGGGTGGCGGAGCGGGCGTGCTGCCCGGCCTGGCTCGGCGTGCTCACGTTCCCAGCGGTCCCACGGCTCAGGAGGGCATTTCAGGGGCGCGTGAGGGCCTGGCCGTGCACCTCTTTGATCCGTGAGGGTCTTTCCTTTTGGGCTGAGAGGGTGCTGTCCCTGGGGCAGCTCTGGCTTTCTGGTCCCACTGCCCCTGAGGACAGACACCGTCCCCCTTCTGCTTGGCTTGTGTCGGGGTGATCTCCACCCCGGCTTTAAGACGAGGAGCGCGAGGGCTCTGCCGTTCCCTTGGCTGGAAGCGTGTGTTTTCAGCGCAGAGGCCTCCCGGCTGGGCTGGCGTCTTAGCTGCAGGGCTGCTGCTTTCTTCCGCTCTTGGGATCCAAGACCCCGGACCCGGGCAGGCCTCTCGTCCTGAAACAGGGGGGCTGGGGAGAGCCCGTGCGTCACGCACACCTGCCTCGTGCGGCCTCTCACCCGGACGGCCAGTTTCACCGTTTTGCAGATGAGGAGACCGAGATTCAGAGAGGCAAAGTGACTCGCCCGAGGCCACGCAGCTACCAGACCTGCAGCCTTCCTGACCCCTCACCTGCCTTGCCCTTTTCCACGCGTCCCCTCTCTTCCTGAGCTGTGGGTGCGACGTGGGGCAGACAAGCATTTTATGGCCGAGCCCAGAACGTGGACGGCCGTCCCTCCGTCTGTGGTCCCTGAGGGCTGTCCCCTCCCCCCCCCGCACGACCTGGCTCTACTTCAGGCCCCTCGAGGGGGCTGCTCTGCCTTCCCTGTGCCCCACCCCCCTTCCCCCGGGCTCCCGCCACAGTGCCTTGGGGGTCTGCCCCCGCCCTCAGCCCCCCGTGGAGGGGCCCGTCCGCTGCGGAGCCCGTCCAGATCCAGGTGCCAACCCCCTGCCACCCCGCAGAGCCCACAGGCGTTTCTCACGTGACGCGCACGGCGCGAGGCTGCACCTGCTCGCCAGGCCTGGGGCCTGCCGTCCCAAGCAGGCCCCCCTGGCCCAGAGAGGTGTCAGGAAGCGCCTGGGTGAGACAGGGACTTGACCAGAGGAGGGCTGCGCGGTTGTGTTCCAGAGGCCTCGTGGTTCGGTGCTTACACCCTTCACTGCCCCGGACGCAGGCCCAGCCCCGACTTGCTGGGTCTCCCGTCAGCAGCGCAGTGAGACGTCTTCCATCTTTGTGGGGTCGAAGGAGATGCAGCTGTCCGTTTCCAGCGCCCGCAGAAAGCGTGGTGGTCTTGAGGTCGCAGCTGCCTCACCCCCATCCGCCAAGCGAGGGGTCCCGGCTCCTCCCGCTCCATCCCGCCCTCCCTCCCGGGTGGGGCTCATCCCTGGCCGCTGAGCTTGGGCCCTTTGGGCGGTGGGCTGTCGGAGGACCTTCCTGGCCACTCCGGGGCAACTCGGGGGCTCCGTGGCCTCCTGGGGTGCAGGTGAGGTCCGTGACCCCCCGCCCCGGGGGTGGATGGGGGGTCAGCAGAGGCCAGGCCCTGCCTCGCCTGGGGCCCTGTGGAGAGGACCCAGGTGGCCGTGCGTGGTGGGTCCTGGGGACGGAGGCCGTCCCAGCGCGGAGCGTCGGTGACCTGCTCCGTCCCTGGTCGTTCCCAGAGGAGCCTGCGGTCTTGTCTGCGTTTCCCCGGACCCGTGACTGCGCGATGCCAGGCGGGGACGCGAGCCCCAGGAGAGGGCAGGCGGTCCCCGGGTGACGCACGTCCCCCGTCTCCGCCAGGCGGGACGAGGACACGCATTCGTGAGCCCCTTGGAGGTGCTGGGAAGAGGAGCGGGCTCTCTGTGGGCCGTTTCAGTGACCTCCGCCCCCTCCCCCGGGAGGGCGGAGCTGTGCCGCTGGCCCGCAGGAAGCCCGGCGGTGTGGTGGACACTCCTGGGGGGCCGGCACCCGGGCTGCTGGCCAGCGCGTATCAGGGCTGAGGGCGAGGGTCCGGGCGGCACCCTCGGCTGCCGTCCTGCGGGGAGGCGGTGTGCTTCGTTCCGCAGCCGTGCTGGCCGCCGCCTCCCAGCCAGGAGCAGCCCGGCCCAGGGTCTGCACCCCGATCGCCCCAGGCCCGGGGGTGGGGGTGGGGGTGCCCCTGCAGACCGGGCACCCTGTGGGCCTGGCAGCTGGCGGGCGGGTGGCAGTTCTGTCCCCCCGGGTCCCTCCCTGTTGTCACGCGCAGTTTGTTTCTTAGGTGTTGTTTCTGCCTCGGGGTTTCGCCGCCCCCCACGGTCCCAGGCAGCCGTGGCAGGAGGCCTCCCTTCCTTACTCCTCTTGCCCTTTCCCCGCGGCCCCCTCCCCCGCCCCCCGGTCTGGACTGGGTGCGTTCACGCTCCCTTCCCGGCGCGGGCACGAGCTGAGGCAGGGCTGTAGACGTCGATCATCGCCGCCCTGGCCTTTGCCCGCTCTTCTGTGTTACCCCTCCACCCTCTCTCCTCTGGGTGGGGTGGGCCGGCGTCCGAGCCGTCCCTGTCTGCTGCCGGCGGCCTGTTTGAGGCTCAGAGGGTTCTGCTTCTGAGGAGGGGCACCCTTACCACCGCGAGACGTTCCCCCGAGCTGGCCGCGCCCTTCAGATCCGAGAGCTGGCCGGGGCG
Organism: Hippopotamus amphibius kiboko; assembly: GCF_030028045.1. Classification (NCBI taxonomy): domain Eukaryota; kingdom Metazoa; phylum Chordata; class Mammalia; order Artiodactyla; family Hippopotamidae; genus Hippopotamus; species Hippopotamus amphibius. The sequence continues at coordinate 2,274,566 of NC_080193.1, read as the reverse complement.
CCGTCCCGCCCTCGGCCGCGGGCGTGGGAGCCGCCCCGCCGGCCACGCTCACAGTAGTGGGGTTGTTCCCGGGCACCCACGCCTCCCCCGTGGACACAGGCGTGTGCCGCGTCCGCCGACAGCTGCTTCCCCGAGGCACCTCTGCTCGAGACGTGGCTCCTGTGGCCTAAGGTGAGAGGAGAGGAAGGGGTCCCCCGCCCTGCACGTCTGCGCGGACGGTGGTGGCGCTGGGGACCGGCGCAGGCTGCAGGGAAGGTCCTGGACTCCAGGACCCTCTTGTCTCACGGATGAGAGTTCCCTTGAAGGGCCCTCGGGGCTTCGGGAAGATGCTGCCAAGCCAGCACCCAGCCAGCCGTGCCGGATCCTCTCGTGGGTCGGTTTATCCCAAGGATCTTCGTGGAGCACCTGTGTGTTCCGGGTGCCGTGCCCCGGGGGCTCCCGCCCTTGGAGACGCTGCCCAGTGTGGCCTGGACGGGGGCTGTGGTGTGGGCCGTGGGTGTCCTTTCCCCGGAGCGGCTCTAAATCCAGAATCTTATGGCTGCCCCGTGTGCGTGCACACACAGCTGTCTCCCGCTCACCCACAGGCTGGGACGCCGGGGATGGAAAACACAGGGCTGCTACATCCCCTTCTCTGGACGCAAGGCCCAGCCGCCTGGCGCCTCCCTCGAGCTAGAGTGGCGCCAGTGGGCACAGGCCGGGCAGAGGGAGGGCGGCCTCAGCTCGGTGGAGCCCATGGCCAGCATGACACCAGTGGCCTCGTTGGTGGTCAGAGAACGTGGGGGGGGGGGCGTGGCCAGGAAGTCGTAAACGGCAGTTTCATTGCCTTAGGAATCATCATCTGTGTTAGTTTCCTGGGCATCTGTAATAAAGGACCACAGACCGTGGGGCTTAAACAACAGAGGTTGATTTCTCCCAGTTCTGGAGGCTGGAAGTCCGAGGTCAAGGTGTCCTCAGGGTTGGTTTTTCCCAGGGCCTCTGTCCTTGGCTTAGAGAGGCCTGTCTTCTCCCCGTGTCTTCCCACCATGTGTGTCTGTGTCCTCATCTCCTCCTCTTGTTCTTTTTTATGTTGAGGCATTGACATATAACATTATATTTGTTGTAGGTGTACAACATAACGATTCGATATATGTATACATTGTAAAATGGTCACTAACCATGTCAGCGTCCCGCACCACACATGATTACACATGTTATTTCTTGTGATGAGAACTCTTAAGATCTATTCTTTCAGCAAGTTGTATGTAAATGGTAGAGTTTTTTTTTTTTTACTTGTGGCTCATGAGCTCTAAAGCACAGGCTCAATAGTTGTGGTGCACAGGCTTAGTTGCTCCGTGGCATGTGGAATCTTCCAAGGGCAGGGCTCGAACCCGTGTCCCCTGCATTGGCAGGCGGATTCTTTACCACTGTGCCACCTATGAAGCCTGATAATAGAGTATTTTTTAAAATATTATATCCAGTGGTTCTCAGTCTTCTTTATTTTAAAATTTTATTATTATTTATTTTATTTTTTGTCTGCATTGGGTCTTCATTGCTGCCTGAGGGCTTTCTCTAGTTGTGGCGAGCACGGGCCACTCTTCATTGTGGTGTGCGGGCTTCTTATTGCCGTGGCTTCTCTTGTTGCAGAGCACGGGCTCTACGTGCGTGAGCTTCAGCAGTTGCAGCACGTAGGCTCAGTCGTTGTGGCGCACAGGCTTAGTTGCTCCACAGCTTGTGGGATCTTCCCAGACCAGGGATCGAACCCGTGTGCCCTGCATTGGCAGGTGGATCCTAAACCACCGCGCCACCAGGGAGGCCCTACGATACATCACTGTTAACTATAGTCACCATGCTGTTCGTTACATCCCCAGGGCTTATTTATTTTATAACGGGAAGCTTGTACCTTTTGCTCACCGGATCTCTTCTTAGAAGGATACCAGTCATTTTGGACTAGGGCCCACCCTGTTGACCTCATTTTGAACATGATTCCTTCTCCAAAGCCTCTCTCCAGACACCGTCGTGTTCTAGGGCACCGGGATCGCGTCGCCCCCGTCACACCATCACAACTGGGCAGGACTGTGGCTTCCCAGCCTCGCGGCCTCTACCCCCTGCATCTGCACCCCGGACGCGTCACCCTGCGTACACTAGGGGCGTTTAGTAGTAGGGAGGGGGACCTTGGCGTAGCCCACACGTAGGCAGGTCCAGAGTCTGGAAAGCAGGCTCAAAAGAGCAGGTTCAAGGGACAAAGGCCCTGAGCCCGGCGGACAGGGTTTCCCATGGGCAGGCGGCAGCGCCCCAGCCCCGCCCCTGTGCCTGGGAGGGAGGCGGTGCTGCCCCGGCCTGGCCGGTCCAAGGGTCAGGTGGCAGCGGCGCAGAGGTAGGCGAGGCAGGTACCAGCTGAGGAGAGGGGAGGGGCGGAGGGAGGGCCTCCCGCCCCCTGGGGTCGCCGTTCCTCAGTCACGGGCAGAAGGTGTGGAGAGAAGCCTTGGCCGCCCTGCTCGGCTCCAGACTGCCCATTTCCCGGTGTCAAGACCACGGGTGGCCCTTGGCTTTGCGGGATGCCCGTCCAGAATTTGTAGTGACCACGAGCGAGGGGCTGACATGCTGGGACCCCCGTGCCTCCCTAATTTAATCCCACCTGGAACCTTCTCGGGAAGCTTGTCCTCAGGTTGGTGCGCGGGCTTCCTCTCCGAGAGGGAGGCCGCCTCAAGCACCCTCCCCCGGGTCTGACTTTTGTCCGTGTCTCCTGCAGAGTGAGCTGGACTTGGAAAAGGGCTCGGAGATGAGGAAATGGGTCTTGTCTGGGATCCTGGCTAGTGAGGAGACTTACCTGAGCCATCTGGAGGCACTGCTGCTGGTGAGGAGGGTGCGGGGGCTGAGCGGGCGGGGTGGGGCCGGGGAGGTCTGCTCACAGGTCCCGGGTCCCGGGTCAGCCCAGGAGCCGCCCGCCTTCCCGGGATCCTCGACCCACCTGTGAGCGGGCAGGACACGCGATACCTCTGCGGGGGCGGGGCCTCCCCAGGGGGCCGTGGATGCCAGCGAAAGACTCGGGTACCGCACCAAGCTGGCTGTACGTTCTTGTTGTTGTTGGAACTTAAACATGAAAGCATGTACGTCACGTGACCACAGTGCACCTGACACGTGGCGAGCCCTGTCACCCGTCGCCCCACCTGTCACCTGTGCCCTCTTCCAGCCCATGAAGCCTTTGAAGGCTGCCGCCACCACCTCTCAGCCGGTGCTGACCAGCCAGCAGATCGAGACCATCTTCTTCAAAGTGCCTGAGCTCTACGAGATCCACAAGGAGTTCTACGACGGGCTGCTCCCCCGCCTGCAGCAGTGGAGCCACCAGCAGCGCGTGGGCGACCTCTTCCAGAAGCTGGTGCGTGACCCGGAGCAGACACCCGGCCGCCTCCCCGGGGGTGACGGGCGCGGGGAGCGGTCAGGCCTCACCCTGAGCCTGACGTCCCCTGTGGGCGAGCGTGCCAAGAGCCCGGTGGGGAGGGAGAGTCTGGGTGCATCTTACTGCCTGGGATGCCGTAGGGTGGGCTGCGGGGAGGCGGTACCCCTGCTGCACCCCCGCTAGACCCCGCGTGAGGTGAGTGAGCAAGGCTTCCTTCCCTGTGCCCGCCCCGGTTACATCGCTGGTCCTTTCCGGCTCCGCTCAGTTATACGCGAGGTTCCCGGTCTCCGGACGGGTCCCCTTTGGACCCCGAAGGAGCCGCTGCCCAGAGAGCAGGACTGCGGGCCGAGGGACTGGGGCAGGCAGAGCCTGGAGGGGCAGGCACAGGTGAGGACAGCGGGGGTTGGTTGTAGTTTCTTTCATTTTGCAGTTCCCTGAATTAAAGGCTCTTGAGTTAATCAAGAATTTTTTAAAAAACAAAAGAAAAGTAGTTTGGGGAGGGAGAGCTGGTCCGTAAAACTCAGGGTCGTGGGAGAGGAGCCCTCAGGCCCCCGGGATCCCTGCTGCGCACGTGCTGAGAACAGGCCGTCCGTGGGGCCCTGGGGACCTAGAGGCATGTTTATGGCTAGCGACAGTGGCGACGGCGCCCTGGAGCCCTGCAGGAATCAGGACGTGCCCTGTGGACAGGCTGGGGAAGGCAGGAGGGCTGTTGCTGCCCCGGGACAGCCACGCCAGGGTGTGGACCCAGGGACCGTGAGGCCGTCCGGTTCCCTCGGAGCGGGTTCAGCTCCGATCAGGCAGGGGGCTCAGGGGGGCCCGCGGGTGCCCCGTGTCAGCCAAGTGGAGGCAGCCCCGCCAGGCAGGTCCCGTCTCCACCCCGCGCAGGTGAGGCCGAGGGCCAGGACGTCACCTGCCCAGACCGCACCCCTGGTTTGTCTGCCTCCGGGACGCGTGCTTTGCCCCTACCTCCGGGGCCGTACTGCTGGAGGGTGGGTGGCGCTGGGTGGCAGAACTAGGGTGTCTGCAAGGGCTCAGTGGGCCCACACGGGCCGGGAGTCCATTCGGCAGAGGTGGCTGCGGGTCCCGGGTCGCGGGGAGGGAGAGGCCTGCCGTGAGGGCCGGCCGGGCACCGTCTCCAGCCCTTTGCTGACCTCGGAGTCCAAGAGGAGCCAAGGATGCAGCTTTTAAAATGTCAGCAGAATCGGGAAAATCAGATGCAGGGGGTCAGTGAACCCCTTGGCACCGGCCGGGCCGCCCCGGGAAGGGACCGGCCTCAGGTACACACGTCGCTGAGTTGTGGGTAAGGTGGAACTTGTCCCGGGGGAGGGGTGGTTGAGGGCCCTGAGGACGGCGGGGGAAACGCGGCTGGAGCTGCCAGATGGGTGCTGTGTTCCGGTGTGTGAGGAGCCCCCCGCCTTTGTGGGTCTGGAGAGGGAGCCGGGCTCTTTAGGTGGAAGCTGGTGGGGCGCCTCTGGATATGAGGGGCGGCTGCCATGGGGGCATTGCTGCAACGAGGCCGCGTCCCAGCGCCACGAGCCCCTGTCCTGGGACGCCCTCGAAGGCGGGTACCCGGCAGACCATGTAACCAGGAATCTACCTCTGAGGACCCCTGATCCCCGTTGCAGGGTTCCCCAGGCCTCCTGTGCGCGTGCTCTTTCCCCAGAGTGTTCTCCCTCCCAAGGGAAACCGGTCCTCCGGGGGTGGGGTGGCCAAGGTCACCAGGCCCCCTCTACGTGCCCAGCACACGTGGCGACTGAAGGCCAGCCCCCGGCGCCCCTGGGCTGCCCAGCTGGCCCGCCACCGGCCTGTCCTGGCTGACGCTGGGCCGTGCGTTCCGCGCGGGTGCGGCTTTCCTGTTGGCCGCCACCCCGGGCTGCGGACATCCTGGAGCAAGGATACGAGGAAGCCGGGAGGCTCCTCTTTCGTTCCGGTTCTCCCACCTGGGACCCCTTTCCCAAGGCCAGAGAGCGGGAGGCTCTCTGTTTGTCGCCGGTGCCCCCCGTGCTTGAAGCCCCCATCGTTGAAGACGCGTGTTGTGGGCAGAAACCGCAACCACGCTCTTCCCCAAATAACACGCTGAAGTCACTTGGAAACGTGGGAAAAACTGTAGTAGTCTGATGAACACGGCAATTCGGAAGGTTTCCCCCCGTTTCCCTGGTGTGCGTGAACGACCTCCATGTGTCAGTTACTGCAGCGGGAAGACGGGGGAGGGGCGGGCCCACTGTGGGAAGCATGTGCTGCGGGTTCACGTGTGTGTTGCCGGGGCCGGGCGCTGGGTCTCCCCAAGGACAGACAGACAGACACGGTCCCCCCTCCCCTGCCTTCCCTTTCAGATCCGCACAGGGGGCTCAGTCTCCCCAGCTGGGGGAGTCTTAGGGCCCAAGGCGTCCGAGCTGCGCCAGCCCTGGTGCCTCCACGGCCCAGGAACTGGTGAGCCACGCCTGGCAGCTAGGAAGCCCCTTCCTGAGGGCGCCTTGACTCCTTTTCCTGCAGGGCTGTGGGTTAGTCGCTACTGATCAGGGGCTTTGTTTCTGGCTGAATTTTTTTCAGTTAGGGTGTTTTTTTTTTGTTTCTAATCATTTCAGACTTCCTGAATTGTTGCAAGAATAGCACAGAGAACTCCCTGTGGCGAGATACACAGATTGTAACAGTTTGCCACATTTGCTTAATCTTTCTCTCTTTCTCTCTCCTTTGCGTAGACACACACACAAGGTGCGCACCCCTGAATAGTTTGAGAATACCGTGCAGATCCCTGCCCTTTTCCCCCTAAATACTTCCCCGTATGTTTGCTGAGGACATGCTGTTCCACAACCTGCAGGACGGTCCTCCATCAGAGGACGGCTCACGTTGCTGTGATACTCTTGTTTAATACGCGATGCTTCTACCATCTCTCCCAAGTCAGCCATCATGCTCTTTGTAGCCATTTTCCTTCTGAGTCAGGATGCGGTCAGTCCAGGTCAGGAGATGTACAAGGTTGTCAGGTCTCTTATTTTCTTTCCACCTGTACCAATTCCTTGACCTTCGCTGGTCTTCCACAATCTCGACATTTTTCTGAGGGGGCAGACTAGTTTGGGTCTGATTTTTTTTTTCAGGAATAGATTCAGGTTCTGCATTTCTGGCAGAAAAACAAAAAATACCCCTGCGGTGATGCTGTTCCCTGTTGGTGCCTCACGTCGGGGGGCACGTGATCTCCATGGGTCCTGTTGTTGGTGCAGATTGGGTTCTGATGGGTGCATAAATTGCTTGGAACTTCTCAAAAGCCACTTGGAAGACGTGAACTCCTGGAGCGGGGACAGGAGAAGTGGTGAAAAGGGTTCTCCTCCCATAGACCGCGTGTTAGTTTACTAAGCCTGCCGCAGTCAGGGTGGCTCAAACAACAGAGATCTATCTCCTCCCATTTCTGGAGTCTGGGAGTCTGAGGTCCAGGTGTGAGCAGGGCTGGTTTCTCCCGAGGCCTCTCTCCTTGGTGTGTAGGTGGCTGTCATCTCCATGTCCTCACATGGTCGTCCCTCTGTGTCTGTGTCCTAATCTTTTCTTCTCACAAGACCCCTAGTCAGATTGGATCAGGGCTCACTCGAACGGCCTCATTTTTGCCAAATCATCTCTTTTGGCCTGTCTCCAAATACAGTCACTTTTCTGAGGTGCTCGGGGTTAGGGCTTCAATATATGAAGTTCGAGGGGACACCATTCAGTCGTATCATCCCCTCAGGACGTGGCTGAGCTCTTGCCTCTCCAGAGAGGCTGCCCTGAGCACAGCATCCAGCCTGCCGTTCTCCCCTGCTTTGCGTTCAGCCATCTGTCATACTACGTGTTGCTTTACTTATTTATTGTGGTCTCCTGCTAGCTGGCCGTGCTCTGTCTGAACGTGTCAGTGCCTAAAGCAAGGCCTTTGTTTTGATGGGAGACGCTCAGGGAGCAGGGGAGGGGGAGAAGGAAGGGCTCTGGGTCTGACCGGGTCGCCGGGAACCTGGCATCTGGGAGCCAGCGCCTTGGCGGCGGGGGGGGGGGGTTGCCTCCTGCAGCTGCTGCTTTTTCTCGTGTGCCCCCCAGGCCCCCATGCAGCCCCCACAGGGAGCAGGACCAGAAGACCAGACAGTGCCAAGGGCATCTGGGATTGCCATCTGAAGAAACATAAAATTCAATATAAATGTAAATGCACACAGAAATAAAATTTAGGTTCGGCACAGAACAAACACCAGGATCAGCAAACGCCTTAGGCCTCCCGCTCCCAGTCAGCTGAAATGGGAGGCGCAGCCAGCAGGTCCCGGCATCTGCCCTTACACCCTGGGCCAGGGTTTCCCCGCTGCCTCTGGAGGTGACCTGGGGCTCCGCGATGGTGGCGGCTACACACAGCCCCCCCCCACCCAAGGAAGTCTCAACTGAGTGTTGGAGCAGGAGGCTGAGTGAGGAGACGCTCTATTAATGGCTCTGGTTGAGAACAAGACAGACAAACACCTCTCGCCTTGCAGTCGGCAGTGGAGGTCTCCCACCTGCCAGGTGTGCAGCGTGACACCTGGGCCCTGTCGCCAGGTCTGGGCTGGGCTCATGTCTGGGTAGTGGGCGCCTCTCTTCGCAAGGGCAGCTAAAGCGCGTGTCCCTTGTGTGACGGAAGAGGTCTCACAGGAGTGAAGCAGTGTGGCCTCACGGGCCAGGGATGGGTCCACCAAGGTCTCTGCAGCCAGGATGAGAAGGGGCCACTCCGTCCCACCTGCTGGAGATGCTCATCTGTGTTCATGGACATCCTAGAACTTCAGCGGCTGCTGGTGACCCGTTTAAACGAGTGGGGTGGGAGGACGAAGGGAACTGCTACCTGCCCGGGGCCGTGAGTCACTTCTCAACCTGTCGCTTTGGAAGAAGGAAGCGTGCTCGGTGCGTGAGGAGGGGAGGCAGGTGGGAGGCAACGACAGGGTGGAGGAGCTGAGGTTCCTGCAGCCCTGCGCTGTCGGCTGCACCGGGGCTGCCCCCAGACCTGTGCACGGGAGCCCGTTACTCAGAGGGGTGGAGACCACCTGTCCCACACCTGTCCCACACTCTTCCTTCCTCCCTTCAGGCCAGCCAGCTGGGTGTGTACCGGGCCTTTGTGGACAACTACGGAGTTGCCATGGAAACGGCTGAGAAGTGCTGTCAGGCCAACACTCAGTTTGCAGAAATCTCTGAGGTACGCGTGACACTGTTTGGACAGGTGCGCCCCTCCACCTCCCGCACGTGGGCCGTGGGCTGGTCGTGGGCACATTGTGACCTGGGACAATACGTTGCAGCAGACCGAGGTCTGTTCGTGCACCTCAGCTCTGTTTCCAGATGCCTGTGGGCTGTCATGAGCAGATGGACGGAGCGGCCCGAGGAGCCCTGCCTCCCCAGCGGCCAGGGCCCGGCTCTGGGGTTCAGCTGGGTACCCCGGGCAGACTCGCGCTGTCTGTGTGCAGTTCGGGGTGTCCATTGCTCTGCCCCATTGAGAGAGGTCTCGACCCTCGAGTCCTGAGGCCACCTTTGTGCCCTGCGGATGGAGAGCAGGTGGGTGGTGCTGTGCTCTGCCCCTCTGGAGCCTGCAGCTGGCGCAGGAGGTGGTGGTGGTGGTGCTGGTGCAGGCACAGGAGGTGGGAGGACGCTGCAGGCTGAGCGCCGCACCAGCCCGGGGGCTCTCGAACCTCAGGCCCTGGAGTGTTAGCACAAGGGGCCTCAGAAGAGCCCCCCGGATGCACAAGACAGGCGGCCACTGGGGGCTGGTGGCCTTGCCGGGTCCTCCTCACCCTGCCCCATCCTGCTTCTGCCCGTGGCAGCTGGGTGACACGTTCCTCTTCCTGGGCCTGTAGTCCTCAGAGCCCTGACCTGCCCTCCCCGCCAAACAAGGATTCTGGGTGGGAAGACCTCTGAGTGAGAACTCAGCTTTAGGAAGAGACATGGACATTAGAAATAGGGAGGGGAGGGTCTCTTGCTGGGAGACAGTCGTACCCTAACTGTCACACCTGGGCTTTGTTCCGGGGGATTTGTGCTAGTTTATAGTTTATCACGGGAGGTGGGCCCCGTGACACCAGCACTGATGCCTCCCGTGCTGGTAACGTGCCATCCCGTCCCCCAGAGCCGGTGGGTGCCCTGCTCCCCACCCGGTGCTGCTGGTAACGGGCGCCACACGTTCCTCCGCAGCTGCCCTAGTTTGCCTGCAGCTTTGGGTCTGCTCCTCTCTTCAGCTCATTAAATAGCAGCCCCCACACCCCTAACAGCTGCAATGCTGGCACGCCGAGTCCCAGCTGACCTTGACAGATTAGTCATAATCTTTTAAGATCAGGCTACGGTTAAACAGGGCCAAGTGTACGTCCACCCGCACAGGTATCTATGAGGAGGGAGGAGGGGATGGTGGGACACCACCCAGGGAGGTCACGTGGCCCCACCAGTCACGCACAGCAGGGAGTCTCAGCCACGACCCGGGCACAGGCAGCAGGACGGCGTGTGGGCCACCAGAAGCCGGGCTTCCGGGAAACGCGTACCATCGGGCGGTGTCCACTTTGGTTCTCCATCCATGTTTCAAAAAAGACCCAGGGAGATGAGAGCCACACAGACAGTGAAATGAACCAGAAGGGCACAGAAGCAGCAGGTGTGGGGGGTTGCGTTCTGGAGGGTCAGAGCTCGGCCATGGGGACTGGATGTCCGTCTCCAAGGACAGGTGGGCGTGGAGCCGTGGTCCTTCACGTCTCCTAGGACTGGCCTGAGAAGTGGGTGTGCGGAGTTGCTGGAGCTGGGTTCCGTGAGCTCGAGCTCCCCAGACGAGACATAGGTAACGGGAATTATGTGAAAAGGGCTTCTGGAGTCTAGTCAGTTTGGAAAATGTGGGGTTAAGCCAAACTTGAAAGTTTCCTTAAGGCAGGCCTCCCAGAGCTCGGAGATGCTCAAGGTGCCACGTGCATCGAGCCTCCAGGGGCGCTTGGCACATGGGCTGCTGCCCGGGCTCATGTGAGCAGCACCTGATTTTTGCAGATTTGAGCTCTCACACCCCCTCACACACACCCCTCGCCCTCTGGGAGCTGCTGAGGCAGACGGATGGAGGATTCACTGAGGGAGCTAAACTCTCAGGAGAGGCACCAAGGTGCATTGTGAGTTTGGCTCCCGGGAGCTTAAAACACCATGTGTTTTCTAGTCCCAAGAGGTGTCCGGCACCCCGAGACGCTGGGAAGGCCGTCTCCAGGCCCCTTCCCGTCCCTGTGCTGTGTTTTTTTGTTTGCTCAGAAGTCTTGTCCTGGGATTAACCACAGCTTCTTTCCAGAGACTATTTCAGGCACACAGAGACCTCTTATCCACGTTTCTCTTGGTACCTTGGACCGAATCAGCGGTGCCTTTGACGCGGTTGTGTTGAAAAATGACCCACCCACTAAAAAGCTCTGCTTACTTCCTGAGCAAGGATGTTTGCAAAGTCAGGGGAGGGGAGGCTGGGATGGCGGCAGAGCGTGTGCTGCTACCCGCCCTGGCCACCGCAAAGCTGAGTGTCCTTCCCACCCGCCAGCCCCTGCACGCTGTTGCACTGCTCCAGGAAAGTGGTGCCGCGCGCCCAGAAGGGGCGCTGCCCGTCGCCTTGGTTTGCAGGATCCTCTGTGTCAGAGGCTCTCAACCAGCGCTGATGTTGCCCCCTGGAGACACGTAGCAGTGCCGGGGGGCGTTTCAGAGCGTCCCGGCAGGAGGAGGGGGTGCTGTGCAACATTGCCGGGTGCCCAGGACGGCCCCTCGCAGTAGAGACTTTCCGATGCTAATGTCAGCAGTGGCATCCGGGAGCGCCGTGTGCTCCGCTGGCCCCATCCTTCAGGCTGTGGCCCAGGCACACCCCTGAGCTTTGCTGAATGCGGGCTCCTCGTGGGCAAGCGGAGGGTGAGGTTTCTGCTGAAGGTTCCTGACTGTGAGCGCGCTGCCGCATCAAAGCTGCTTTATTCGTCCTGTGGAAAACGTGCTTTACTCTTTGCAGAACCTGAGAGCCAGAAGCAGCAAGGATGCCAAGGACCAGACGACCAAGAACTCTTTGGAAAGTGAGTTCTCCGTGCCGAGGCTCCTGCGTGCCCCTGTGGGGGTGGCCACTGCGAGCAGACAGGGCGCCCCGCCGGGGCACCCATGGGCCCCTCTGGGTTTCCCGTAGTGGGGGGCGATGGGGAGGGAGTAGCCCTGGGTGTGGTGGGTGCAGAGGGATGTGGTCCGGACCCGTTGCCACAAGCGGGGGGTGGGCATGGGGGGCGAAACCAGGAAGAGGAGGGAGTTATCGGACGCCTACAAAGCAGGCACTTGCTGGGCTCTTACGATGTCATTGTGTTGTCCCAACGGCTCTGCAGGAGGATTTCATCGTCCGTTCTTTCAGGTGATAAAACAGGTTTAGCATGGAAGGAACCGTGTAGAACGCGGGTCCTGAGTGGCTGGGCGGGGGTCAGGGCCAAGTGGTCCGGCTCCAGCCAGCGTTCGCCTGCCTCCCTCTGGGCAGAGCGGGCTCGGGAACGACTAGGTACCTCTCGCTCCTGGCTGTTAGGGTCTCAGGAGGGGTTACGCTTACAGAGAACAGCAGATGCGGGCCCGGGCCAGAGCGTCACCACCCTCCGAGCCGGTTCCCCTGTTTCTGTAAAATGAGGATAACAGTCGACGCCCTCCTGCACTAGTCATGGAGGTCACGGGCAGAGATGCACCTGACGTGTCTGAACACATTAAGCGCCTGTGCCCGTGATGGGCTGTGCCCCCCATGGAGAAGCTGGGATGGCCCTGGCCGGCTGGGGCTCCGTGCTGCTGGCATCCGGGGGCCCCAAAACGCCCATAAAACCAAGAGCCGCCTCTCAGCGTCAGGCTTGGGTCCCCATGGAGGGCAGCGTGCTGGTCCGCGCCCCCGGGGACCCTCGCCGGCCCAGCCTCCGCAGGGTGCCGGCCGGCTCCCTGACCCCAGGCCGGAGGGCTGTCAGCACCGAGGCCTTTGAGAGCTTGGTGCTGAGTCAGCCGCAGGCTCGGGTTTGATCCGCCCTGGACCTGGCACTGATGTCACAGACTGAAAGCTCACAGCCGTGTGCCCAACCTTCCCATGCCTCGCGTTAACCTTGTCACGGAGCAGAGGGGAGGTGGGGTCCCAGGGGCTGTGGAGGTTACGGCTGCCCCCGCCCCCGCCCTTGCAGCGAGGGTGGGCAGGCGGGGGGCCCCCTTTCTCCACGCGCAGCATCTCTCACCCTGCGTGTCTCTCCGCAGCCCTGCTCTACAAGCCTGTGGACCGGGTGACAAGGAGCACGCTGGTCCTGCACGTGAGTCCCTTGGGCCCGGGGCCCCCTCGCCCTGGGGTTCTTGGCTTCTGCTGCCCGGGAGCTGGTGCGGATGTCTGTCGGTTTTGCCCACCTGCCCTCTTTTGTGCCGCACACCTGTACGGAGGATGCAGGAGTGACGCGCCTCTGCCATCCCTGGGCTCCTGGGGGTGGGAGGGCGGGATGCAGCGTGCTCTCCAGGTGTTCCGGGGGCCTCACCAGAGCTAGTCCAGGTAGGGAGCATCCCGTCCCACGTGGGCAGGGGCTTGCGGGCGGAGCAGCTTCCCCGGGGGGCAGGGGCAGGGCACCGGTGGCAGGTGCATCCCAGGCTGCGTTTGGACCACATCCTCCAGCTGGGAGAGGGTGTGCAGGGAGGCCCGCCTGGCAGGGCTGCTCGTGAAGGCAGTGGGGAGTCACTTACACATTGTTAAGTGGTCGTTTTCATACGGAGAAACAAAAGCAGTTAAAAAAAAAAAAAAAGCCGCAATCCTACTGCCTTGTGATCCTATTTGTATGTATTTAGAGCGAGTCTCACATGCACGTTTTTTTTAAATGCACAACCCAGTCGCGAAGTGCCCGTTTCCTTTCCGGCTTCCTCCCCACAAAGGAGCCGCCGCCGCAAGGATCTTTATGCGGACACACGTGGCATCTTTTTTAATCACTCAGACGATGTCGTGCTGTGCAGACCATTCCACACGTGGCTTTTTACCCCTTCATGTTATATTGTGACAGTTGTCCCACTCTGGCCCAGACAGCTCTGCCGTGTTCTTTTTCAAGCTGCGTGGTTTTCCATCCGTTGCACGTTTCATAATTTCTTACCGTCTTCCAACTAAGAGCTCCTGGGCGGAGGGAGGTGAGCTGAGATTTGCGGGTTGGGAGGCTCTGGTGGCTGGCCCGTTGGAGTCCTAGAGACCCTTTATTTGGTCCCCTCGCCATGATGAGCCCAGGCCTGGCAGGGGGACGCTGGAGCCGCCCGGAGCCTGGGGACCGGCCTGAGACCCCCCGCACCAGAGCTTAACCCTAACCCCTGAGCTTATTTCATCTCCCCAGGTTCTTGTTGCTGTAGGATTTGGGAACTAAGAGGGTTTGTTTGTCTGAAGCAGGAAGCCGTTGAGTCTGAGCACAAATTATTTGCATTCCCAGTGGAGAAGGATTCTCAGGCTCTGATCTGAAAGGGGAAGAGCCGGGAAGGTCGGGGGCTTTCTCCTGACCTCGCAGGGACCAGTGGACCAGGATGGGTTCTGAGCCAGGGGACATGTGACAGTGTCCAGAGGCATTTCTGCTTGTCACAACCACACAGGAGAGGGTGCCACTGGCATCTAGTGGGCAGAGGCCAGGGATGGTGCCAGCATCCTACCGGACACGGGACAGCCCCCACCCCAGAGAGTTATCCAGCCCTGCATGTCGCCGGTGCCCGGGTAGAGAAACCTGCCCCAGACCGGTAGCGTGGAGCCCCTTTCGGCATCACGCAAACAGCACAGGCTTGTGGGGCGCCGTTTGAGACCTGCTCCAGGCACGGGGCTCCCACGAGTGCTGCCGTGTGGCCCAGGCCTTCGTGAGAGGCGGCCCGGGGTCACCCCCAGCGTGTCTGCAGCTCACACGGCGGAGGGGCCAGGGCTACTCTGACTCCGCCCTTCGCCTGATGCAGGACTTGCTGAAACACACCCCCTCCAGTCACCCCGACCACCCGCTGCTGCAGGACGCCCTCCGCATCTCGCAGAACTTCCTGTCCAGCATCAATGAGGAGATCACACCCCGCCGGCAGTCCATGACTGTGAAGAAGGGAGAGGTGAGCGTGGCGGCCAAACAGACGGGGGCCCTTGACCCCGGCAGGGTAGTCCCAGGCCGATGTGCAGGGTGCGGGCCTCGCCTGGGGGGTTATGTCCCGGGCAGCCCGCACCCTTGCCAGGTCGGGGTCCCCAGCTGAGGAGACGGGTGAGAGGAAGGAGGGCGTTGGTGTGCCTGGGGACCACTCGGTTCCTCCCCAGTGTTCTTTCCTTAATATGACGTTAGCAGTGGGTTTAGGGGCTTTAAAGGAGAAGAAAGGGAGGGGGTGTGGTTCGTGTCTGAGAAAGGCTGGAGAAAAGGGGGCTGACGTCTTCGGCAGGAGCGCTCTCCTTCCCTTCCTCCCTCGCCCCCCGACAGTCCCTCCCGGTCTCCATCCCCATGAATGTCGTGGATGAGAGGGTGCAGACCCGAGGGGCTGAGGCGCCGCCCCTGCCCCTCCCCGGGAGGGACCCCGCTGGTGCCAGGCAGCTTGCAGTGAGATGTGTGGCCAGTCGGGGGCAGCGTCCAGCGTGGGCATCTTTGCTTGGTAGCAGCACCGGGGCAGGGTAGTGGGCCTGTGGCCTCTGGGGTCTCGTGCAGGCACAGGACCGCTTGGCCCAGCAGCACGCAGGCTGGCAGTGGACCTGACTGGGGCTGCCGCCGGGAGCCACTTCCTCCTCTTGCCGGGCACTCGGGCCGGCGGGCAGGCTGCTCTCGGCCCTGTGCCTCCACACCTGTGCGGGACGTGGCACCCGAGCGCTGGGCCTCCCTCGTCGGCAGTTCACGCGGGCTTGCTGGACGCGGGATGTGCTTCCTCCAAGGCTCCCGTCCCCGTCGGGTCGCTGTTCCTTTGTGAGCACGCCACCCTCCTGGGAAGCGTCTCCCGCCGCAGTGAGGGTCCCCGGGGAGAAGCGCCTTCTTGATCTTCCCATCACTGGAAGCATCTGCCTTCGGGAATTGAGGAAAATCAGATGTCACCTGGCATGTGGCAGCCAGGCCGTTGTGTCCACATCTGCATCACAGGCCTCCTTCCCCGCGGACCCAGGGCCGGCTCCCGGGGCGCCTGAGTGGACGTGTGTGGACGTCGGGGGCCCTCTGCCGGTGGTGGCCGGAAGCTCAGCCCCTTTGTGTGGAGAAAGGACCGCAGGCCCTTCCTCGTGGAAGGTCTCTTGGTCCCGCCTCCTGTGCTGCAAAACCGTCTGCCACGTCCCTGCCGAGGGGGCATCCGTCGAGGACTGCAGTGTCCCAGGACCTGCCCCCCTGGCATGGATCCCGCCGTCAGGCTGCCCAGGTCCCCGGGGGCACGTGCTTCCGTGCGTCCCCTGGGCGTGGGGGAGGGGCGTGCCGTGCCCACAGCAGGTGGGGGCGGAGGGAGGGCAGGGATGATGAGTCACGGCCTGGGCACGCTGGCAGCCCTCCTGCCCTCCCGCTTACGGTGTGGTCAGCCCTGGCAGCTCCCGGGTAAATCATCCGCTCTCTGTGTCCAGTCCTGGCCAGTGGCCGTGAGCCGAGCTGCCCGTGACGTGAAGTAGGAGTGTTGGGGGGCCCGGCCCAGGCCGCCCTTGCTTCTGGGGGGCTCTTGCAGAGAGCGTGGGGGGAGTTCAGGGAGGCAAGGCTCCCTGAGAAAAATCTCAGGCTGCGGGTGGCCGTGCTGCCAGGTGCCCAGACCTGCGGTGGGGGGGGGTGGGGGGAGTGTGGGGAGACGCTGCGGGCCTGTGCCCCCTGTGTGTGCGTGCCTGGCCCTCCGGACCCTTCCCCGGCCATCACAGAGAGAGGTGGGGAGTTGGCCTTTCTGGGGGCCTTCCCTGAGGCCAGGCGGGCGGGGTCCCCGAGGAGCACCAGGTCTCTCCTCCTGGTCACAGGCCCCTGAGGGTCCCCGCTTGCTCCCTGTGCTGCCTGGGGCTCCCCGAGGCTCAGGCTTCTCATCTGCGAAGTGGGCCCGGGGACCCGCCCACCGTGGGGGGGGGTCACACCCGACGACAGGCCCGGGGCGTGCGTAGGGCAGCCTCTCCTCCTGCCCCCGTGTCCTCGGTGCAGCGCAGCCCCGGCCCGGGTGGGTGGCAGGCGCTGTGTGGCACGTCTTCCTCCACGTGCCCTGGAGCCTTGCAAGCCGTGATACTGGCCCCTGTCTTTCAGCTGAAGTCCCCGGGGCAGAGAGGCGCAGGGCTCGCCGGGGGCTGCTGCTCTAGTGCCCCTGCTCCTTCGAGGCCACCCTGGGATCGGGGCGGGCATCGGAGGTGTAACCCCTCTGTGGGCCCCTGTCTGTCAGTGGGCTCTGACCTCAGGAGGGCTAGAACGTGGGGTCTCAGCTTGGGACCCCCGCCCGGCCTCCTGCTGCCCTCAGATCCAGGCCAGGCCCTTCGTGGGAGCTCCCCAGCTTGGAGTTCTCCTGGCCCGTCTCCTCCCCTCTCACCAGGCCTCCCCATCCATGTTGAGCGCCAAGCCCTTCTCCCCCGAGCCGTGACGGTCCCCGTGTGAGCATGTCCCCTCTCCACGTGGCCCGCCTCCTGCCTGGGTCTCCAGGCCTGTCCTAGGGAGGCACGGGCCGCCCTGCTCCGAGGGGCTCTGCTGTTGCCTTGGCTGCAACGTGCGCTCTGGCCTCCGGGCCAGTGGCCGTGACTGTGCGCTCCTCAGGCCGCGTGCCCCAGGGAACTTTGGTGAACGGAGAGCCGGGCGTGCGGCGTGTGTGTTTGCGGGTGGATGAGGTGGGGGGAGCACCGGGAAGGGGTGTGAGGGCTGGAGGTGGGGGGCGCGGAGGCCCCAGCTGCCCCTGCCCTGACCAGCCCCGCCGGCCCCCCGCCCCCGCCCCCAGCACCGGCAGCTGCTGAAGGACAGCTTCATGGTGGAGCTGGTGGAGGGCGCCCGCAAGCTGCGGCACGTCTTCCTCTTCACCGACCTGCTCCTGTGCACCAAGCTCAAGAAGCAGAGCGGGGGGTGAGTGACCACACAGCCCCCGGCCAAGGCGGGGGTCCCGGGGGGGCCCGGGGTGGTTTCTGTAGGAGGAGACCGGGTGTTCTTTCTGGTGAGCCTCGAGAGGTCGTGACCTGTGGCCACACTGCTCCTGTGACGCTGCATTCTGTTTCCAGCTGGACGTGAGGCCAGGCCCAAGGTCCGAGGTTGTCACCAGGCATCTGGGGACATTCTGGGTCCGGGTGGGTGACCGGGCGGTTGACTCTAACAGGGAAAGGGGAGCCTGACTCTGACTCCAGGTGCTGTTGGGGGGCGGTCATGTAGTGACTCAGACAGGTCGGGGGCTGCAGGGTCTGGTGCAGGTGGGAGCTGGACGCTGGCCACCCCGCCCCTGCCCTCGGCTGGCATCACTCGATGATCCCCGCATGCTGTCTCCCCGAGATCGTGGAGGCGTCTCAGTTATCCTCGGCGTTGGCCTGCAGACCCCACCCAACCCCCGAGCAGTCAGACCGCCCGGGTTGGGGGGGCTGGAATGGAGGAAAGGTCACATTGGGAAGGACCAGAACTGGGCTCTTCACCCCATTCTGCCATCGCCACGCTGAGTGGATTGAATCACAAGAGAGCCTCGGTTTCCCATCGGTCGGGGGGGGGGGGGGGGGTTGCACCCGGTAGCTTTGCAGCCCCTCAGAGTCTACAGCCCTGGGGGCGTCTGCAGTCCTGTCCTGACTGTCGTCGGTGGCCGAGATGGTCTCCCGCGTCAGGGAGCCTGTGAGCCGCCACCGTCGGCACAGAGGAGGGTGGATGAGGGCTCGTCAGGCCCCTGGAGCCGGGGCCGCACGTGCACAGGGCCCCTCCCCGGGGGCCACTGAGGCTGGGTCGCCTGTGGGTGCCTGTGGCCTTGTCCCAGCCTGTCTCAGGGACCCCGAGCAGGGTTTGAAGGTCAGGTAAACTTGGTGGCCATGAGCTTAGGGTTCCTCAGACGCGAAAGCAGTGACGTAAACAAAGGAAGGTGGTCAGCCTGTTAACCTGCCCCTCCCCCCACCAGCAAAACCCAGCAGTACGACTGCAAGTGGTACATCCCGCTCACGGATCTCAGCTTCCAGACGGTAGACGAGTCGGAGGCCGCGCCCACCATCCCCCTGGTGCTGGACGAGGAGCTGGACGCCATGAAGATCAAGATCTCCCAGATCAAGAGTGACATCCAGAGAGAGAAGGTGGGGGGGGCGTGGGGCGCGGGGCGGGGCAGGCCGGGCTCTGCCGCTCGCGCGGGCGGCATGCCCTCATGTTGGCCAGCGGGCGCGTCCTGTTGGGCACCTGACCCCACGGCTGGTCTCTGGGACCTGCTGGGGCCCCCGTGAACCCTTGGAGTGCCCGACCCCCCATCAGGCATGGAGCCGTCCAGGATGGGGTGGGGGGGTGCCCCTGTGTCCCTCTTACAACTTCCCAGATCAGGAGCGAGTGCAGGTGGGGGAAGCACGGCCCCTGCAGGGGGTCTGGTCTGCACCCGGCAGGCCCCTGGTTGCTTCCGGAGAGGAACAGGGTTCTGTGGGAACAGTGAGGACAGAGCCCTCACCTGTAGGGTCAGCCAGGCCAGGGCAGGTGCCACGCGATGGCAGAAGGCAGGGTGGGTCCCCAGAAGGCTGATGTCCTGGGACACCCAGCTGAGGGGGTGCAGCCGGATGGGGTCCTCCTCAGCCCTCGCCCCGCCCCGCCGCTGCAGCACAAGCCCCGCAGGATGGGGGAAAGCACAGCAGCGCCGGCGCCGGCGTGAACTCTGGGTGGTTGATTCGTCCCCACGGGCCCCGTGGGCCCCGTGACAGTGTCCCGAGGCAGAGGGGAGACAGGGCTGTGTCCGCGGGGCCGTCAAGCCCTCTGCCACCACTCACGCATCCGAGCCACGGCCTCTACCTAGTGGCAGGCGGCACAGCCTCCCCCCGGGACGGAGAGCTTCAGGCGGGAGGCACACAGCAGGGAGGGTTTTCCCAACCAGGTCCTGGGGGCGCGTGTCACCCTCCATCAGGACCTTCGCAATCACTCCCGGGAGGCCTGATGTTGACACGTGGCAGATCCGGGTGCAGGGAGGGGCCCTGGGGGTCCCGACAGGCCCCTTCATGTTGTCCAGGTTCGGAGAAAGCGGAAGAAGGGAGGTTTGTGAGAGGAAGCACGTCCTCCCTCGAGAAGGATGGACGGAGCACGCCTGGCAGCCCGTGTCAGGCGCGGGCGCTGCGGCCGAGGCCCTGTCCACGCGGGGCCGCCGGGCGGGCTCCCGTCCTCTACGGACTGGGCGTCGGGGGCGGGGGCGCTGGCTGAGCGGGAGCGGGCCGCTCTGGGCCAGGGCCGGAGACGCGACGCATCCTCTCCCCGCAGAGAGCGAACAAGGGCAGCAAGGCCGTCGAGCGGCTGCGGAAGAAGCTCTCGGAGCAGGAGTCGCTGCTGCTGCTCATGTCGCCCAGCATGGCCTTCCGCGTGCACAGCCGCCACGGCAAGGTGGGCCCCTCGTGGCTGGGAGGTGGTGGCGTCTCCAGGGGGTCTCCGTGGGGCAGGGGCCTCGCGGGTGCGTGCGGACCCGGCCCTCCGTGCGGGGATGCTGTCCGGCACCTCGTGGGCCCGAGAGGCAGCTTCCCTGCCGCGTGGCTCCTGCTGCCTCCATCGCCGGGGCCTTTCCTCGGCGGGCATCCCACACCCGGCAGGGAGCAGCCGGGAAGGGCAGCCGGGGGGCTCTGCGGGCGCCCTGCCTCTGCGTCACGGCCCCGCTTGTGGGCGTCCGCGCTCTCCTCTGCAGGTCCCACCTGGTGGCCCTGCGCAGTGGCACACCACACCCTGACCCAGGTGCAGCGGAGGGTGCAGGGAGGGACACGCCGTGCCGTGAGCACACCTGCCCCAGCTCTGGCCGCCTGCAGGGCGGGGGTGGCACGGCTGTGCGGGGACACTGCAGGGTCCGCGTGGTGACCAGGACGGAGCCCTGGATCCGCCGGGCGCCCGCTCAGCCGGGGCGGAGATAACTGGGCTGTGCCCTCCCTGCCCCCGCCCCCAGAGCTACACGTTCTTGATCTCATCCGACTACGAGCGGGCGGAGTGGAGGGAGCACATCCGGGAGCAGCAGAAGAAGTGTGAGTGGCCGGTGCGCCCCGCGTGGGCTCGGGAGCGTCAGGGCCGGACGGCTGCCTCCTGTGGCTCAAAGCTTGTTTTCCCCGTGGGGCAGTGGAGCTCTTTTCCAAGCGAGATGTGCCTTGGAGCTCTAATACAGGAAACGATTGGGGAAGGGCTGCCCTGATAGGAACCCCTGCCGTCTGTGCCCCCCCTCCCACCCACCTGCCTCCTGGACCTCCCTACCCTGCTCCCTGCCTGCCCCCCCGGGGTCCCCCTGCACCCCCGCTGCCTTTCCGAGGCTGACATGCACGTGGCCCGCCTGCCCTGCCTGCCCCCAGGCCTGCCGCACAGCCCAGCAGAAGCTGATGCCGTAAGGCCCTTGGCCGGGCCACCTGGGCAGCCACACGGTGCTGGCCCTGCCGCCCGCCCTTGACCACTGTCAGGACGGCGCCCGCTCCCATCCCGGCGGCCGCTTCTCCAGGCGCTTGCCTCCCTTAGCAGTCTCTTCCTTCTGCGCAGCTCAGAGCTGCCCCGTCCTGCCTGGCCGCCTTCAGGGCGGGCCGGCAGACCCTGACGTCCTGGGGCCGCAGCTGCCTGGTTCCCTCCCCCGGCCCCGGTTTGGGATTCCTGAGCCATCTTCGCTGGAAGGGCCCCGCGTGTGCCCTCTGTGCCCCGTCCCTCTTGCAGGGGGAGCCAGGCTGAGTACCACATCCCAGGGGGGCTGGGGGCTCCTCACGCCTCTGCCCTGAGCTCCTCTTCCCCCAGGGGCATCACTCGTGCCTGTGCTGAGCCCCCAGTGCCACTGCCTCTGGGGACCAGGCGCTTCCGGTGACTCTGAAGGCCGGTGCCCGGGGCCCCGCCAGTGCTCCTGTCCCAGGTGTCCTGTTGTAACCAGGGGCCCAGACCGTTTACAGTGTCTGTTCTCTGCTCAGAAATAAGCCCCTTTCCCCACCTGGTGGAGAGATGGGGGCGGAGGGGAGAGAGCCCCCCAGGAAGGTGCCCCGGGGCACCCCTGCACAGCGGCCTCGAAGCTGTGCCAGGGCGGCGGGCGACCCCTGTGCTTGTGGGCCTTGTGCGAAGGTCCCTCCCGCCCTCTGGGCCCAGCCTGGGCCCCCCAGGGCCACGCCTCGCCTGGCCCTTCCCGGCTCCTCCCTGGGAGCGGGTGGCCCCTGCGGGCCTCCTCACCGGGTGTGCTGAGGACCCAGCGGGGGGATGCCCCTGGGGTCCTGGAGGGTCCAAGTGCTGGAGAGACGCGCCGGAGAGACTCACCGGTTGGTGTGCCTGTGCCCCCGTCTCAGGTTTCAAGAGCTTCTCCCTGACGTCCGTGGAGCTGCAGATGCTGACCAACTCGTGCGTCAAGCTGCAGACCGTCCACAGCATCCCGCTGACCATCAACAAAGAAGGTGGGCCGTCCCCTCGGGCTGCGTCCCTTTCTGCTGTTAGCGCTGTCCTGGGACCAGGGACCTCCATGCCAAGGGTTGCGCGTGCTCCTGAGGGCCTGTCGGCCTCTCCTGGGCATGGACGGGACGCTCCCAGGCGGCGGTGGCCGCCGGGCGGCTGAGAAGACCCATGACCCGGTCCCAAGTCGCGAGCCGCTCCCAAGACCCTCTGTGCTCTGGCCGCGCTCCCCGTCCTCCCACCTGCCCTCGGCCTGGTGCCGCCCACCCCCACCTGTGGTCGTGCTGCATCTTGCGTTCACTGTTACACGGCACTTGTGCACACGCCGTCACACACAGGGATGTGCTTTGCACACTCACGCACTCACACCCCATCCACGTGGCGTGCTCCCCAACCTCTCTCCTGTCCTGAGAACCTGTCAGTCTCTTCTCCGTCCCTGGTTTGCCCGTGTTGTGAACCCAGCTAGATCCAAAGGTCCCCGAGACAGAGGCCGTGATGGGTGTGTTTCTGCTCGTGACATCGCCTGGTTCCCTGCTAAGCAAGTGACAGCCATGCAGTGCCCCCGTGAGGGTCACCTTGAAGCAGAGCCTGTCACCTGCCTGCCTCTCCCAGGGGGACGCACGCTCACCTCTCTGGTCTCTCGCACAGACGATGAGTCTCCGGGGCTGTACGGGTTCCTGAATGTCATTGTCCACTCCGCCACCGGCTTTAAGCAGAGTTCAAGTAAGCGGCTGGTTTGGGGAGGAAGGCGGCCGGGCCCTGAGCCGGAGGGTGCAGGGACCAGGGAAGCAGCGGACCGCCGGGAGGCGCGGTGCTGGCTGACGCCCACGGTGTGTGGGGTTGCTTTCCCGGGGTGCACCCTGCCCTTGGCCGCACCGGGCTCAGACCCTGCAAGCTGGGGAGCTGCCCCCTGCAGGCGGGTCGTGCGATTGCAGGGACTGGGGTTTGCTACAGACAGAAAAGGCAGCCTAGGTTCCCAGGAAGCCAGGAGGCCGAGGGCCGGCACCCTGACCCTGGTCAGCAGAGGAGATTCTACCTCTCTGATGAGCCGGAGGGATGCCCTTTTAATCCTTCCCCTCCAGGGGCGCCTCTCCCGGCCACTCGAGCTGTCGGAGCAGTGAGAGCTGGTCGCATTTCAGCCCAGGTGCCGCACACGCTCACCTGTCAGCCTGACCCCGAGCTCTCAGGGGCCCTCGGAGGGGGACACAGGGCAGGCACCATCCTGCTGACCTTCCCACTGTTGCTACGAAACCAAACAAGAAATCCCTGCCAAGCCACAGGATAGAAGATATTTACAAGCTCTGTATATATGGTCAGAGCCTTGTATCCAGAATACATGGAGAACTCTTACAACTCAATGCTTGAGACAGCCCAGTCTTTAAAAAATGAGCAAAAGATTTGGGTAGACAGAAGAAGCAAATTTATAGATTTGTGGTTGAATGGGGAAAATGGGCATAAGAGATCTTTTAGGGGTGATGGAAATGTTCTAAAATTGAATAGTGGTGATGATTGCGTAACTCTGTAAACGTACCAGAAAGTGTTGAATTGGACACTTAAAATGAGCAAACTTTATGGTATATAATTCATACCTCAGTAAAACTGTTCTTTAAAACAAGAACAGAACACAATTTCTATTGAATACATTGTCTCAGTAACTAGATTTGAATAAGTGTGAATTCAAATACATGTTCGTTTTGCCCTGTACCAACTTTATTCGTACACTGACGGACGCCGCGCCCCCTCCATGCCCCTGCGCCCACTTTTCTCCGAGCACTGAGCTGCTGTCAGTGAGCGGGGGGTACGGGGAGCGAATGTTCCCAGCACACTCTTGTCAGGGGAGGTAATCGTACCAGCCACGGATCAGGTGTCTCGTTTCACAAAGAAAACCGAGGACTTCCCTGGCGGTCCAGTGGTGAGGACTCCACGCTTCCACTGGAGGGGGCACGGGTTCCATCCCTTGTCCGGGAACCAAGATCCCGCATCCCACGTGGTGCGGCCAAAAAAGCAAAACAAAAACAAAACCCAGATTGTTTTTTATGATTTAGGAAACAATGCCTGCTTTTATAAAAAAGAAAAACGTGGGTGATACCCTGTCCCTGTCGCTCTCCTGAAGGTCTGTACTGCACCCTGGAGGTGGATTCCTTTGGCTACTTTGTGAATAAAGCCAAGACGCGCGTCTACAGGGACACGGCTGAGCCCAACTGGAACGAGGTGAGGCCCCACTCCCGGGCGAGCGGGAGGAACACCTTCCAGGGCGAGTGTGGCCCCCCTCCCCCCAGGGCTTCCCCGCAGGTAACCGTGCCAGTGTTCCTGGAATCTCCTGGGGGAGCAGAGCGCCAAGAGATTTTATCTCCGTGTTCCAGAGAATTCTCCCCCGTGGGCCCCCCCCCCCCATTACAAAGAAACTTGTTTTCCTGACGAAGTGTCTGGAAAAAGAACTTAGAAGGGCTTCTTGTTATTAAGGCCTTTGTTTTTGCTCAGTGTTTCCTTGGGAGGTTTCCATGGCGTTTTCCCTCGGAAACTGGAACGCGCGTTTGGCTCTGTGACCCTCTCGGCGTCCGGAAGCCGGGGCTCTGCTCGTGGGGGCCTCGCTGGGCTGCAGGGAACCCCGGTCTCTTTTCTCAGCAGCACTCCTGTGGTCATTAGCTGGGCCGCCCCCGCCTCCGTAGGACGGAGGCACGGAGAGCCGACCGACTGCCTGGTCCTTATAGCTCTGGGTGCCTGTGCGGAAAGGGCTGGTGGCTGCTGTGACAAGGGGGTCACAGCCAAGTGGATCCATTGAAGCAGGCTTTGCAGAGAGTGGGGGGGCCACGACCCAGCAGAGGCAACGAGGGCGGGGTTCTGGATGCCGTGCAGAGGGTTCCGGTGTGAACCAGCCCTGGGGGCCCGAGGGACCGAGCAAGGGGCTGGGGAGCCTCAGAGCAGCAGGCCACCCGGCCGCCACCCTGGCTGTGCGTGTGGGTTCTCCAGGGCCGCACACGTTCCCGGCACATACACCCTCCCCATTCAGGCTCAGAAATATCTGTGCCCCCGCCATTTCCCCAGTGAGAACCCGTGCCTGCAGAAGCGCTGGTGAGAAAGGCAGCATGTATTGAAGGTGTCACGGGGTGATGGAGGAGCAGGTGGTACCGCACACCCCACAGCAGACCCCTCGAAAGCCTGCGGGGGAATTCTTTCTTCCCAGGTTCCTCTCTCCTAGGTCGCCTCCCTGGGTCGGTGTTTCTTTTCCTTTCAGATCGACTTTGTTTGTAGAGCAGCTTTAGGTCCACAGCAAAACTGAGTAGAAAGGACAGTGATTTCACAAGGAAAAAAATAATCCAAGAGCAGGAATCCAAGACACATGATAAAGATTGGTGTTATTAAAAATGTAAAAAAAAAGAAAAAGGACAGAGAGTCCCCGTAACTCCCCTCCCCCACCCCCATCGCGGTCCCCCGCCGATGCACACAGCCTCCCCCACTGTTGATGCTCCAGAGCGGGCCACTTGTCGTAATCGGTGCCCCTCTGTGGGATCACACCGCAAAGCCCAGAGTGTCTGCGTCTGTAACCAGCACCCGGAGCCTCTGCTACAGGTGGTGCGGGGACCGCCCTGTGAGATGCTGGCTTAAGGAGGTGGGATTAGGTTTGAGAGGTGCTGAGAGCGTCCAGAAGCATCCAGACTGGACCGCAGTGTGATGCTCACCGGGGAGTCGCTTCCGAGGGTCTGCATCGAGGGACGAAAGTGAGGAGAGTCTCGATGGGGGGCCTCCCGGGGAAGGTCGGCGTCTGTCTGTGCAGGAGCCGAGGTTCAGAGGCCCCCCCGGCCGGCAGTGCTGACCTCCACTCGCTGGGTCCTGCCCGTGAACGCGGGGCTTTCCTTCTCTCTCGGGGCCCCAGGAGTTTGAGATCGAGCTGGAAGGCTCGCAGACCTTGAGGATACTGTGCTACGAGAAGTGTTACAACAAAACCAAGATGACCAAGGAGGACGGCGGCGAGAGCGCCGACAGGATCATGGGGAAGGGCCAGGTGCAGGTGAGCCGCTGCCCTCTGCTCCCCGTGGGGTCCGGTCTTCCCCCCCCCACCACGTGGTCTCCCCCCAGCCCCCGCTCCGGGTGCTCGGTGTCCTTTCCCCGTGGGGGTGAGGCAGGCCCGGCTCTGACCCATCTGCCGTGGGAGACCTGGGCTGGCACCTTCCCGGGTCCTTTCCTGACCCTCTGTCTGTCTGACTCTCATGCCCCATCTTGTCCCCAAAGCAATTTCAGTTCCACCTGTTTTTCCAGTGGGGCCGCAGTGCCTCCGTGGCCTCCCGACGGCCCTGAGGCAGGCCGCCGGGGTGGTGCCCTGGGCTGCACGTGGCAGTCGGGAGCCACCTCTTCTTGGAAAAGCACGAGAGTCTGAGTCTACCCGCCTGACGTCTTCTCTCTGGCTTCTAGACCCAGATTCCAGGGGGTGTAGCTGCACCCCTCCTGGGGCACAGGTCCTCCCTGGAGTTGTCATAGGAGCCCCGGGTGGGCCAGGAGTAAGTGTCTGCACCGGACCAGGGAGGTGTCCCCAGGTCCAAGCCATCCGGGCCCTCCGTCCTTCTGAGGACGGGCAGGCAGGAGCTGCACCACCTGCCTTGTGTTTCTTTTTTTTCTCTCCCCCCCCGCCCCATTTATTTGTTTGTTTGTTTTGGTGTGGGATGTCAGTTCCCCGACCAGGGATGGAACCCGCGCCCCCTGCAGTGGAAGCGCGGAGTCTTAGCCACTGGGCCGCCAGGAAGCCCCTGCCTTGCGCGTCTTGCCGCCTCCCCTGCACGGTTCTTTTCCCCGTGGAGAAAGCCCCGGTACCCTCTTTCCTTATGGGGCATCTTACCAGACCCAGCTACGCGGCATCCTCCCTGCCTCTGCCCTGGAGGTGGGCCCTGACTGCTCCCCGCTCCCCATGGTGCCCCAGGACCCCCGGGTGAGGCCTCCTGGGGAGAGTGGTCAGACATTCCAGGGGACTGTGGGGGGACAGGGCTCTCCAGGAAGCCCCGCCTTGTCCCTTCCCTGGGACAGGAAGTGAAGCTCCTCGCAGCAGGAAGGACGGGAGAGGGTGACTCATCCCTGCGTAGTCCGTCATCTCTGCTGGCGAGTCTGGGAGTCCCCGCTCTGGCTGGCCGGCTTCCCGGGAGCTGCGCGCTGCTGGCTTCCCCACCTTGGAAGCTCATTGGGGAACTTGATGGCTTAGGGTCTCCAGGGACCCCCGTACCGCGAGAGAAGGTCTGAAAGCAACACTGCCCCTCCAGTCGCCCTGTTCTGCTGCTCTCACCCCCCCGCCAGCTGGCACCACAGGGCAGGACAGAAACACAGGGAGAGGCAGCCAGTGCTACCAGGGGTTGGGCTCTCCTAAGGTGGGGGCCACCCGGGGTGGGAGGGGACGCCAGCCCAGGGCGGTGCTCTGGTGAGCCCCCTGCGCTTGGGGTGCACGTCAGGGAGCAGGGCGGCAGCCTTGCCCGGCACAGGGATGAGGGCAGGCCTCATGGCCCCTCTCAGGTGGGGCTGGTTCACCAGGGCCGGCTCCCGCCTGTGGCTTCCATCTTGGGTGAGAAGGGGATGATCCCTTCTTGCTCCCTATCAGCCTGGTGTTCCGTCCGGCCAGTTGTGGGGTCTTGGTGTAGAGCCAGGCTTCCGGGTGGGAGAAGCAGAAAGGCAGGTGAGAGTTTGTTATGCATCCCACTTCTGGGGTCCCAACCAGGAACCCGTGGCCAGCCACGTCGCTCCCTCCACCAGGGCCACCCCGCATGAGCTTGGCAGGTGGGCCGCTGCATGGGCGGCTCACATGGGATATTTACTGCCTCATGGTTCATGCATTGACTCCCCGCGGTGATCTCGAGACCCAGCCCCATGTTTCCAAGTAGACCTTGTCCACCCTCGTGGCTTTGTGTGGACTCCCGTGGATTCCAACCTCACTGCGCACACGGGCTTCTCTCTAGTTGTGGTGCACGGGCTCCAGAGCGCGTGGGCTCTGTGGTTGAGGCACGCGGGCTCTTTAGTTGTGGCACGCGGGCTTAGTTGCCCCACGGCATGTGGAATCTTAGTTCCCCGACCAGGGATCGAACCCGTGTCCCCTGCATTGGGAGGCGGATTCTCAGCCACTGGACCACCAGGGAAGTCCCCTGGGCCGTTCGGCTCTTGATGGACGCCGGGGCGGTCCCCAGACGGTGCTATTCCACGCCTTTGAGCGCCGCCGTGTTTGGGCACCTGTCTCGTGCTGGCGGTCGCTCTGGTCCTTAGTCGTCACCTCTGCCCCTTGAGGATGGCTGGCTCCCTTTGTCTGCACCCGCCCCCAGCCCCGGCCTCCCTCACCCACAGGCGTCTTGCAGAGCCCATGGCGCGCTGACAGGCTGGTGCCCGGCTCCTTTTCTCAGCTCCGGGTCCTCCCACCTTTCACTCCAATCACCTGCATCCTTCACGGCTGGGGTCCCAGGTGTGGCGGGCTTTGAGCTGGGGCCTCTGAGCACTGCCGCTGGGTCACGGGGGTCTCAGAGAGGAGTCGAGAAAAGAACTGACGCTTGTCTTCCTCTCTGACTACGTCAAGCCCTCCTTGGAAACCCTTTGCCGTGATGCATCTGGGTGTAAACAAAGCGTTTTCTTGTGCTCACAACCTATATTCTCGGACAGTCGGGGGTGCCAGGTGAGTGCCTGCCCCATCCGGAGAAGACACGTGCGCGGTGAGGTTGAGGGGTCGGTAGGGCGCATCTCCCTGAGTCCCTGCTGCTGCTCCTGTCTGTCCTCTGCCTGTGCTTCCCCACCCGTCCGTGGCGCTCTGAGACCCTCAGACCGTCCTCCTTCCAGTAGGACCCAGATGTGAGGTTGAGGGGGGTGGGGGTGGACCCTGTCAAAAAATGCATTCACGGCCTTGTTAAAGCAGCACAGCAGACTTCGTTCCGGGGAGCTGTGGAACTAGGAGAGAGTGGGGGCTCAGTCCTGAAGCGACAAGAAATGTACCACCCGGGGGACGGGGGGCAGCTGGAAGATGACCGGGAACTCCAGTAATGGCAGTAGTGAAGGGCCAAGGGACGTCCGGCCAAGCCGACCCAGTGGGATCCTTGCTGAAGACAGGCCCGGGTGACCAGACGTCACCGGGGGACGTGGGGAGGGCGCGCCTGGTCCGGTGTCGAGGATGGGGGCTTTTTGCTAAACTGACGTGGCAGGATTCTCGCTAAAATTGACCTCTTGAGGACACGCCGCAGGGACAAGACCCACAGGCTACCTCGCGGCAGTGAAGCAAGTCACGTGAATTTTCTGATTTCCCAGTGCGCGTAAAGGTTATTTTGGCGCTGTGCTGACGTCTAAGTGTGCACTGGCATTGTCCCTGAAAAAGCAATGTAAGTATCTTCATTAAAAAATACTTGCTTGCTGACACACGCCAAGGAGCATCTGACAGCACAGGGTTGCCGCACACCTTCAATTTGTAAAAACATAGTATCTGCGGAGCACAGGAAAGTGAGGGGTGCTTGTAGTTGGAAAACAGCTCCGAGGAGCACGCAGAGGTAGGTCACGGAGAGACTCTGTCAGGCCGCCGGGCCCCACTGCACCTCCCGGGACCTGGGGTGCGTCGTGGCTTTGTCTCCCCAGCCTCCTCTCCTCACCTGTAAACGGGCGGGGAGGGATCACGGAGGCGTGGGGGGGGGCCTTCAGCGTCCGCTGGTGCTGTTACGATTGTTATCTGTCATCACTGTTGTTAGTGGAAATGGCTGGCTGCGGCTCCACCCCCTCTCCTGTGCTTCCGTGGGGACACAGGTGGGAAAGCTGAGCCCTGAGAGGGCATCCTCCTGGCAGGGGGTTGGGGGAACCCCAGAGGGCGGTTTGTGACTCAGGCTGTAGGCGGTGGTGGCGGTGGCGGGGAGGGTGTTGTTTACAAATCGGGATGCTCGGGAGGAAGAGGGAAGGAAGTCGGGGGAGGGTGGTCGTGCCAGAGACACCCTGGGACCCCAGCCAGGCCTCTTTCTCCCTCCCCCTCCCCAAGAACGCTTTTTCTGTGTGGGGTGCACCACAGGGAGGGCGTCCATGACTCCCAGGGCCCAGCCTTCTTGAGTTGGGGCTTTTCCCAGTAGCTCCAGGTGCCTTCCAAGCTGGGCCACGTGCAAGGGGTGTGCGGCCCTGCATGTCCTGCTGTGGGGTGGGGTGGGGGGGGCATGTCCCTGCATACCTCCCCACCCCCGCTGCCCCCCTGCCCCACGGACACACCGTCGCTCGGAAGCTGCGTGGAGAGCCCTTCCTGAGGGGGGGACGCGCAGCTCCCCAGGGTGTCTGAGGGGGCCCAGGGAGAAGGCAGAGCCGGCCAGGGATCAGCAGGCCCCAAGGGGCCAGGGATGGCAGTCGGACACATCTGTCCGGGCCGGAGGCGTCGGAGTCCTCTGGGCAGCTAGGTCCTAGTCCCCAGGGTAGGGTTCTGGATTCGTCTGTCTTTACTCCCCCACGTGGTGTCGGTGAGGCGTGGACTCAGGAACCGCTGGCCTGGCTCTCAGGTTTCAGGCCCTGCTCTTCAGGTGACTGTCCTGGGTGAGTTGCCAGGTCCTGTTTCCCTCCCCGAGAGACGGAGGCCCCCTGAGAGAAGGCTGGGGGAGCTCCCCGTCCAGAACCCGGAGTGGGTGAGCTGGTTAGCTCAGAGCACCAGCCAGGGACCAGAAGGGAGGAAGAACAGGGTGTCCCACGGGGGACGTGGCCCCGGGGTCGTTGCGGGCAGGTGTAGAGGGGCCCGTGACGTCCTCTCTGACCCAGGTCTGCCCCTCAGCGAGCTGTCCGTCCTCAGACCCCAGGGGACCGCTGTGCCACCCTAGCGACCGACAGCCTCTGTGTGTCAGGCCCCGGGGAGCCCGAGAACAAGAAGACATCTGCCCCCAGCTTCAGGGTCCAGCGCTCGGGGAGGAGGATGCTGCAGACAGGCCTCGAGCCGGAGCAGGCCCTGCCCGGGGTGGCCAGCAGCCTGGTGGTGCAGTTATGTGGGGGGAGGGAGGAGTCAGCACAGAGATGCCTTCGTGGAGGGTCCCCGAGTCTGGGGCTTCAGGGGCCAGTTTCTTGGGTGGAGATGACCACATCCTAGGCTCCAAGACCAGCCAGGTGCAGGGGGGTGTACGGGGCGCACGTGGCCTGAGGAGTTGCTGGGGTAGGACAGGGGCCCGAATGCCCCCACACGTGCTCGGCGGCGGCCAGGGAGCATCCCCAGGGTCGGCAAAGCCCAGGGAACGTGGAGCCTCACAGCTGTTGTGGATTTCTTCCTTAAGTTCTCCTTCTCTCGCCTCGGTGTGCAGCGTCCTGTTTCTCCTGCTCAGAGGGTAACGTTATATCCCGTCCTAGAATTTTGTCTTCTCCTGTTTCCCCTGCTCTTGTGTGTGTCTCGCTGGGCTCACAGTTCAGATTCCATTGGGAGCATCAGAGGTGTTTTTTTTTTTTTAATGTTTTATGTCGTAGGTGAGCCTCACAGGGGAGACGGGGGCCTCGGGGGTCTGGTTTGACCCTCGCTGTATTAGAGATTGCCGTCTGGGGCCAGACGTGGCTTCCCAGACCTCTCCTCCAGCCAGGGAAGCTTGCCTCATGCGAGGGAGTCTGACTGGGTACAGGCTGAGGACTCCAACTGTGCCCCTTTTGGGGCATCCTGGCATCCACCCTCCAGGCCTCACCACGCTGTGAGGTCTGCCCACTCTTGGGCAGTCTCCCCATCCGACAGCCCGTTCTGGGCTGTTGTGCCCCAGGAGTGCAGGGAA
The DNA here is from genome assembly GCF_030028045.1 of Hippopotamus amphibius kiboko. NCBI lineage: Eukaryota > Metazoa > Chordata > Mammalia > Artiodactyla > Hippopotamidae > Hippopotamus > Hippopotamus amphibius. The sequence continues at coordinate 2,243,076 of NC_080193.1, read as the reverse complement.
GTCCCTGGCGGTGTCACCAGGTGTGGAAGTGTCACCAAGACTTGTACACACATGTTCTCAGCAGCACAGACCATGACAGCCTCAAACTGAAAAGAACCCAAGCATCCACCAACAGGTGAGAAGATAAAGTGTGGGGAGGCCATACCGTGGAATAGTATACAGCCATTAAGAGGGAAGGACTTCTGCACATACCACAGCGTGGGTGAACCCTGGGGACCCTCTGCTCAGTGAAATAGGCCAGTCACAAAAGGACAAATACTGTCTGATTCCACTTGAATGAGATACCCTGTGTAGTCAAATTCATGGAGGCAGAAAGTAGAATAGAGGCCACTGTGGGGGTGAGGTGGGCAGGTGGGATGGACAGAGAGTTATTGCTTAGTGGGGACTAGAGTTTGTGTTTGGGAAGATGAGCATGTTCTGGAGATGCACAGTGGGATGCTTGCACAATGCTGTGATGTATGTTTGCAGAGATATCTGGGCACAGAGAGACCACAGTGAATGAAACAGAGAAGGCCCCGTCCTTGGGGCGCTCGTGTTCTAGCAGGAGAGACACACACCCGCCAGAGTGCGGATAAGAGCCCTGGAGACACGTCAGGCAGGAAGATGGGAAGGGGGCAGCAGATACTGTCACTCAGTCCCCGCGTCGCACCTGCCGTCAGGATTATCTCAGGGTGGTGCACGGTCCGTCCGCCTGGCCGGTCCCTGTGCCAGGGCCGCTTGTGTACCTGGGGCTGAGGGTGCAGTGAGGGGGTCAGAGGTGAACGAGGTGCGACCGTGTTGTAAACTGGGCGGTGAGTGTTTTTAACAGCATTTGAGGAAGATTTTAGGCTGTAGACGTTGTGAACGTGTAAAACCACAAGAGCACATCCCTGTCACCATGGGGAGAGGGGTGCTGGGGCCCAGGCTCTCCTTGCTCTATTGTGGTCCACTTGGGGACATGGTATCTTTTTTTCGTTAACCGACATACCATACAATGCATCCCTCTGAAGTAGACAAGTCAGTGCGTTTTAGTAACTTACCGCGTTGTACAGCCATCACCAACAATCCCATTGGAGAATGTTTCCACCCCCCCAAAACGGTGTCCCTGTTCCCAGGCCCAGGCTGACCCGCTTTTTGTCCATAGATTCGCTCATCCTGCATGTTTCCTAGAAACAGAAGCGTGCTTCGTGACGTGGTCTCTGTGACTGGCTTCCTCCACTTAGCGCAATGGTTTTGAGGGTCACGCACGTCCTAGCGCGTTTCCTTGATTCCTTTTTTGGCTGGACCGTGTCTCATCCGTGTATCCACATGCCACGTTCTGTTTGTCCATCTGTTCACCGGCTGATGGGCACTCGGGTTGTTTCCAGCTGCAGGCTGTGACGGTTAATGCTCTGCGAACGTGTACACGGTCTGTGTGTTAACAGATGTTTTCCTCCTTCCTGTGTGAGACCCGGGAGGGGAATTGCCAGGCCCGGCAGCCAAGGTTAACTTTGTGAGGAGCTGCCCTGCTTTTCCAGAGAGGCCGCAGCCGCTCACATCCCAGAGGTGGAGCCCGAGGGCTCCTGTGTCTCCACGTCCTCGCCGACACTTGTTACTGTCTGTCTTTTTGATCGGAGCTGTCCTTTGTCTTTTGCGGTGATGCTGTGGCCCAGTAGGGGTCAGGGAAGGGCAGGAAGGAGTCAAAGACGTAGAGGAGAGAGCTCCTGAGAACAGGCTAGTGAGAGCAGACACCGCTGCTGGGGGGAGTCTCTGGTCCCCCTAAGAGGACCCCTGCAGGGAGGGGGTTACAGTGCAGACATGTGGCGCTCAGGCATGCAGGCTGGGGAGGCCCCACTGGACCATCCTGGCTGGTGACAGTTTCCCGGAGGAAACTGCGGTCTCCAAGGAGGCCGGTGAGGACGGAACCGCGCATCCTTTTTTGGACAGTTCGCTCCTACCCCTGCCCAGTCTGGGATGGGTGAGGAGATGCCCCAGGGCTGTCCGTCTGGCCGTGTCTGCGACGGGACAAGCAGGGCAGTGCCTGGTCCTCGGTGCCTGCCCCACCCCCGCTGCCTCCCTGGCTGGTTGCGCAGGGCCGTCTTCCAGGCTGACCTTGGGGCAACCGTCCACCAAGCTTACGACCCCCACTTGCTCCTTGGGGGGCCCCCACTTGCCCAGCCCTGGGGGGAGACGCGCGGGGACCTTCCTCCTGGGAATACGGGTGTGAGCAGGCGCCCCTGCCCACGCGGGCCCTGGCCCCGAGCAGCAGGCACGTTCCTCGCCTGGACCCTGACGGCGGCCCCGGGTTTTCCCTCGACTGCCACTTCCTGGTCCTCTCCCCTCCTTTCTCGTTTCCCAACCCTGGTCCCCGCTTGTTTACGTCGCTGTGCTTGAAATAGCCCCGGAGAGCGCCTGCCAGCCTTGAGCGTTGTTTGGGGCTGGACGGAGCCGCCGGGGCCTCGCCCTCGTGTGACCCCCACGCCGCTTCCGCTCTGCTCCGCACGCTCTGTCTGTTGGAGCCGAGCCAGCCTGGGGACCATCTTCCCACGGGAGCCACCCAGCAGCTCCGCGGCCCAGGTCTGCGCTCTGGGACCAGGCGGGGGTGGGGCCGGACGTCAGCGCTGGGGGTGGACAGTGGCACGGAACCCCTTGTCGCGGGGCCCGCTGGCTGTGCTCTGGGGGCCGCGGTGTGTTCTCCCAGCCGCGTCCAGCCGCAGCAGCGCCTGCCATGATGGCGTCACTGGTTTGGGGGGGGGGGCGGTTGTCCCCTGAGCACGTGCAGCCCCGCGGCAGACTGGCCGGGCAGACCCGGGTTACTCAGCGTCTGCAGACTCCCCGACAGGAAACCAGCCACTTGAGGAGGAAGCTTGGCTTTTCTAGGCTTTAGAGAGAATCGTGACGCGTCGGGGTTCCCGTAACCAGTAGGCTGCTGGCGGGGGAGATTTTTTTCCACACAAACAAGAACTCAGGCGTAATGGGAGGCTTTGACCTTGGCGAGGCTGCAGGGGCGGGGCTTCCCGAGAAGCCTGGTCAAAAGGCGGGGGAGGCTGGGAACGCGCCACACGGCTGTCCGTCCCGCTCCTGCCCTGCCGAGCTCCCGTCGCATCGCACCCCTGCCCGCCGCCAGCCCCTCGAGCAGCGCGGCTGAGGATGCGAGAGACTCCGCGGGCAGCTGCCCTGCAGGGCCTCCTGCGGGACCTCCCGCCCCGCCGGGCGGGCCAGAGCCGGGTGGCCTCTGTCGAAAAGCACCTGTGTGCTTGCGGCACCGCCCTGTGGACCTACATCCGAGGCCTCGTGTGCAAGGGCAAGGTGGGCGTGCGGGTGGGCCGGGGGTTCCTGCGTGGGTGGCGCCGGGCAGGGTCCCTGCCGCCTGGGCGTCCGGCTCAGCTCCCCTCTCTGTCCCTCGGCTGGCGCTGGGCTGCGGGTGTCGGTCTCCATCCTGGGAGGAGGGGAGGGGAGAGCGGCCCAGTGATAACCGTTCTTTGTAAATTTATTTCTTTATTTATTTTTTATTTATTTATTGGCTGCGTTGGGTCTTCGTTGCTGCCCATGGGCTTTCTCTCGTTGCTGCGAGCGGGGGCTACTCTTCATGGTGGTGCGCGGGCTCCTCATTGTAGTGGCTTCTCTTGTTGTGGAGCACAGGCCCTAGGCATGTGGGCCTCAATAGTTGCAGCACATGGGCTCAGTAATTGTGGCTCACGGGCTCTAGAGCACAGGCTGAATAGTTGTGGCGCACACGCGCTTCGTTGCTCTGCGGCATGTGGAATCTTCCCAGAGCAGGGCTCAAACCCGTGTCCCCTGCATTGGCAGGCGGATTCTCTACCACTGCGCCACCTAGGAAGTCTGATAACCGTTCTTTGGAGGGAGAGGGAAGGGTGTCTTTCTGCTGCTGTGTCTCCCTGTTTAAAACCGCCAGCGGTGGAGGGGACCTGTCCCTTTCCTTGGGAGCAGGAGGAGCCAGGCCTGCCCCCTCTCTCCCTCGGGGGTTGGGGGTGGGGAGCCAGCAGTGCATGTCCCTTCCTCCCGCCACACCCGGTCTGGTTGCGAGCCGGGAGCTCCACTGGCCCCAGAGCTGCGGGGGCCCTGGCGTCACCCCCCTGCACGCGGCCTCCCCCAGAGAAGGTGTGACCCCAGCTGGGTGCTGGGAGCACCATATGGGTGTGGTCCGTGACTGCTCTCTGCTCACAGACCCGCTCCTCAAGGTGGGGTCCCCACGGCCCCCGAGACCCTCCTGTTAGCAAAACACAGCCCAGGAGGGAGACACTGTGCCTCCTTCTGTCTGTCTGTGTCAGTCTGTCCATATGTTTCAGATCCTTGTGAATGGTACCCAGTAGGATCTAGAGGGGAGGGGAGGAGGCTCACCCCCCAAGGGTACCTGTGATGGCCTCGGCACCGAGCGGGGGCGGGGGGGGAGAGCCCGGGTGCACACACCTGGGAGGTAGGGCTTCGGGGCCGCGCTTTCCAGCTGCCTCCCCTGCACACGGCCCAGGTGGCTGTCACCTCTCGGGTGCCTTGCACTGGATAAACAGGTGATGGCCGTCCTGAATGCACTGTGTACCGTCATGTGTGGGCTGCAGGCACAGGTGTGGTCCTGCTCTCAGCAGCTTCCTAGTAGCAGAAATGAACCGTCGCCCCAAGCAAGCGGTGAAATCCCAGGTGCCGTGCGAGGAGTGCCCGGGGGTGTCCTGCCGGACAGCGGCTCCCTGACCCGGCGTCACACCAGGGTCCCCTGGGCGCTCTCTGGCCGAGCTGCCATCCGCTCTGCGGGGCCGGGGGAGGTGTTTCTTCCACGAGAACACCCCAGGCGCTTGTTCGCCCAGCCCAGCCTGCGGGTACAGAACGTGTGCCCCCCGGAACAGGGGACACGCAGCCCTTGTGGACGGGGGTCACGTGGCCTGACCGGGAGGGTCTGGGCGTCTTCCCGCAGCACAGTCAGTCAGGTGACGCTCACCTGCGGCGTCCTGAGGCCCGGCGCTCGTGCAGAGCTCCGTGGGGCAGAAGCGAGAGGGGCTGCCGGGAGCCTGCCTCCAGCCCCTCACCAGCGGCGTGACTTAGAGCTGGGCTCCAGGTCCTTCTGGGCCTGACTCTGCGCCATGGGCCCGGCCTGGACTGGAGACCCTGCCTGCGTGGGCTCCCGCAGCCAGACCGGTGGGCACTCTAAGGGGGAAGACAGTGTCCCCAGCTCTTGGGTGACGCACCTTCAGGAAGGTGCTGTCAAAATCGGACTCCCCAGAGTGTGTCCAGACCGACTGCTCAGCCTCCCCGAGCGGCGCGAAGCAGCTGTGATGCTGGGGTGCGGGGGGAGCAGGATGGCTCCCAGCTCCCCGGCGGCCAGCACGGACGTCCGCTTCCGTTGGGCAGGGACGGGAGGAACAGGGTGCAGGGCCCGAGCTGTTCCACTGACTCACCCCCGGGGCGAGCCTGGGCTACAGGCAGGGAAGGTCTGGGGGCAGCAGGGCTCCGAGGTGCCAGGGGCTTGTAGCAGCTTCTCTCCTCTCTCTGGACCCCTCTTGGCCTCTGGATAGAGGTGCTGGCCGAGGTCTTGTTCTGATTTGACTTAGACGTGAAGGAGCAGGGGTGGGCTGCTGCCGGCCGGCCTGCCTCTGCACAGACCCCGGGGCATCTGACAGTCATGACTCCTTGCTTTCAGCTGGACCCCCAGGCCCTACAGGACAGAGACTGGCAGCGGACCGTCATTGCCATGAACGGGGTATGTACCCACGGGCCTGTGTCGGCACCCGCTTCCTGCAGAAGGTTGGAGTGGTCCCAGTCTCTTCCAAAATAGTTGGAAGGAGGCTGAGCCCTAGCCGCTGTCTGAGGGGGAGCGTGGCCAGGGGAGGCAGAGGCCCTGCAGGGCAGGCAGGAGTCTGTCTTGTGGCTGCAGTGTGGTCACCCACCCGGCACTGGGCATCCCTCCTCAAATGGCCATCCAAGGGCGTCATGGGGACAGGCAGGGCCTCGACCCTGGGGTCTGCCCATAGAAGCGAAGACCCCTGATTAGCCTTTAGCGGCCCCAGAAGGATCTAGACCTTAAAAAGAAAAAAACACTACCACACAGCCAAAAAAGGTCTGGGCGTGTAGGACAAAATGTTACCATTTGATAGATAATTCGTCTTTTTGTTATATTGTTATCTATACTTTTTCCTTAGTGTTTTGTTGTCCTTGTTAGAATTAAACAAGAAAGAAGCAGTGGGGTCCTGGTGGGGTGGTTCTGCGGAAGCCAGTCTTTAGATCGCCCTGACAACTCCCGGCTCTTGCAGAGTTGGACCAGGGGCTGCCCCCAACCTGGACCTTACCCTGCTCGCCCGGGATGGGGGCGGAGAGGGGAAGGAGGAACTGGTGAGATCCCGGGGCCTCTGGGGGCACAGACTGTGAGGACCAGGAGGATGAGAGGGTCGTGCCCTCTTCCCCCTGCAGATTGAAGTGAAGCTGTCAGTCAAGTTCACCAGCAGGGAGTTCAGCCTGAAGAGGATGCCTTCCCGAAAACAGACAGGCGTCTTCGGCGTCAAGATCGCCGTGGTCACCAAGTGAGTGGCGAGGGGCTGGGACCGCAGGTGCCCCCTCCCCAGGTGTTTCCGGAGGAAAGAGCAGGTGTGGGTCTCCCGCTCTGTGCACGGTCACTGCACGGGACACCTCCCAGGCCCGTGGAGCACCGTGCTGGGCTGCCTCTGTGTTTACCACGAAACGTGTCCCCATCAGCTCAGGGGTGTCCCGCCACCTTCCCACGCCGCCCCTGGAGCTGCACTCGGCAGGGTTTTCTTCCCTTGCTTGGAATTTGTCATGACGGGGGCTCCTGTTCGGTGATGGCAGCTCTGCCCCTTTGTCATGGGTCAGTTGCCAGGAGGAGCTTGTGTGTAGGTTTGAGGCCGTTTCTCGGGGACACGGGCCACTTCCTCCCAGAATCCACTCGCTTGCCCAGTTTGGAATCTGGCCGGGCCCCAACCTCAGTGCTCGTCAGGCTGGGACCTGCGTCAGACGTTCCCCGGACACCTAGTGTGTCCACACAGCGCTGCCCAGCCCTGGCTCCACCCCATCTGTGCCCCCAGCACCTCCGGGCGGCTCTGGGCGAGAAAGAGAACACTGTCGGCGGGTACCCCAGATAGGCGCCGCTCGTGAGAGGGGGTGCGGACAGAGCTTTGCTGGACTTCTGGATCTAGTCGCTAAACTAGACTGGAGCTGACCCTCCAGACAGCACGTCTGCTGTGTCTGAAGTGTTCTTAGCCAGGCATCCTGCCTGGAGGTACTGGAATTGTCCGTTGGCAGGACGCAGGAGAGAAAAGTATAGAATCACAGGCGTCTGAGCGCTGACCTGAGGCAGCATCATGGAGTCGCTCCTCCAGCCGGGCTGTCTGCCAGGCGCAGGGCTCACTTCTGCCCGAGGCCTGGAGGGCTCAGGGTTTTTCTCTCACACAGCAGGTGGGGGACAGGGCCGAGACTGGGTCACCTCGCCCGACTCCGAGACCAGACCACTTTCCAGGCCGCTTGCAGTCACCTGTTAACCCAGGGCCTGGGATCTTTGGCCTGACTCCCAGGGGCTGACCTCACTTAGAAAAGCCTCCTGACGGTCCCCCGAAGGGTGTATGTGACTCGTAGGGGGCCCAGCCACCTGGAGCTGTTGGAGAGGCCCCAGTAAGATAGAAGCAGTGATAATCGTGAGATCGCAGAGCCGAGGGAGAACACGCAGAAGGCTCTGGGTGCTCCCGAACCTGGGTGTTCCGTGTGCAGAGAGACACAGGGTGCAGGGTCTCAAGCCAGGGCTGCCGGGCACTGAGGGTGTCCCCTTCCCTGCAGGAGGGAGCGGTCCAAGGTGCCCTACATCGTGCGCCAGTGCGTGGAGGAGATCGAGCGCCGGGGCATGGAGGAGGTTGGCATCTACCGCGTGTCCGGAGTGGCCACTGACATCCAGGCGCTGAAGGCAGCCTTTGACGTCAGTAAGTGTCGGGGCAGGAGGTGCGGGACGGCGGTGTGGGCAGGTGCCCGGGGCGCCCGTTTATGTGACAACGAGAAGGAAAGGGCGCTGTGGAAGGAGGTTCTGCCGAAGCCAGTTCTTAACCCGTCCTGACCATGCGTGCGTGGCTCTTGCCGTGTTGGAACAGGGGCTTCCGTGGGGTGGCCCCACCTCACACCGGGGCGCGGCCTGCTTGCCCCGGTGGGTGGAAAAGAGGTGCCGACCAAAGCCCGGGGGTCACCGCGTCTGGCTGCCGCAAAGCTTGGGGAACTGCCCCCGTTGCCGGCTAAGGACGCGAGACCCCAGAGCGTCCCGGGAGTGGAAGGGGGCAGAGCCGGGACTTCTGCCTGCATCCTTGGCCTGGCCTGGAGCCCTGGATGGGCGGGCCTCGCCGTGGTTCCAGCTCCTTTTGGGGGACCGGCATGGGGCTGGGCTGTGGCTCCGAGGGTGGGACGGCCTCGGGGTCTGGGGTGGGCCTGGCTCCACGGCAGCGCTCTCTCCAGACAACAAGGACGTGTCGGTGATGATGAGTGAGATGGACGTGAACGCCATCGCCGGCACGCTGAAGCTCTACTTCCGGGAGCTGCCCGAGCCCCTCTTCACGGACGAGTTCTACCCCAACTTCGCCGAGGGCATCGGTGAGCACGGGGGGTCGGGGGTGAGGTGAGGGAACCCGCGTTTCAGCCCAAACCCTGCGCGTAGCGGGGGACCGAGAACCAAGCTGGTCCCAGGAGGCCTCTGCCCGTCCTCAGCGGGCTGCCCGCGGGCCCCGTCCCTCCGCGTCACCCGAGAGGGTGCAGCAGCTGTGGACGCGCCTGGGTGTGGGGCCCTGGGGACCCCCGTCCTCCTCTCTAGTCCCAGGTGCTGGCCCCACCAGGCAGGGCGTCGGGCCCGACCTGACCCCCAGTCCGCCTGGGGGGTGGGGGCCCTGGCGTCCGGGGCAGCTGTGGCCTCCGCACCTCCCTCCAGGGCTGCTCAGCAGAGGCCCTGGCCCCCGGCGGCACAGGGCGATGTGATGAGGGGCCTTGGGGCCTCGCAGCCCTCCTGCCTGTCTCTCCTGCTTCCGTGTGCACCTGGCTTCCCCGGCCTCGGGCTCTCCCGAGCAGCAGGTGGGAACGGCCGAGTGGGCCTGGAGGGTGGCTGCCCCCTGCGCCTCCTGCCGCTGGTGCCGTCGGTGCCGTCGACCCCTTTGAGATTCAGAAAAGGCGTCCAGCGTGGCCAGCTCCCACCCCAGGTCCCACCGCAGGGTCCTCAGCGGGAGCCAGGGCTGTGGGAGCCAGGACGACGCCGGGCCTGGGCTGGCCTGTGCCCTCCGACGGGGGCCCTGGGAGAGGCCTCCAGCCCGTGGTTGTGACCCTGAGAAGTAACCCCCCGCGCCGCCCCCGCAGCCCTCTCAGACCCCGTGGCGAAGGAGAGCTGCATGCTTAACCTGCTGCTGTCGCTCCCGGAGGCCAACCTGCTGACCTTCCTCTTCCTTCTGGACCACCTGAAAAGGTACCCCCGGCTCCTCTCCGGGGGCTCAGGGCTCCGCGACCCCCAGGGCAGCGGTGGGACTCCCGTCAGACTCCCCGGGACCCAGGGCCTTCTCTCTACACCTGCCCCGGCCTGTGGTTCTCTCCTCTGGGTACCAGAGCCGCCCCATCCCCGAGGGTGTGCTCGGACGACCCCCACCCCCCAGCGCGTCCTTCCCAGAGCCGCCCCACCACCTGGTGGCCTGAGCGCTCTTCATCCCAGGCCCCTCCGACCCACGAGAGCCAGGGTGGGGCCCTCCCTCCCCGGGGTGGCCCGGGTCCTCGCCCACCTCCATCCCCGAGGCAGGGTCCCAGCAGCCCCCCACTTCGGCCCTCCGCAGGGTGGCGGAGAAGGAGACGGTGAACAAGATGTCCCTGCACAACCTCGCCACAGTGTTCGGACCCACGCTGCTCCGGCCCTCGGACAAGGAGAGCAAGCTCCCCGCCAACCCCAGCCAGCCCATCTCCATGACCGACAGCTGGTCCCTGGAGGTCATGTCCCAGGTACAGTGACCCTTGCCACCCGGCCTGACACAGGTGGCCTCTGCCTGCCCCTCCCTGCATCCTGCCGGCGGTTGCCGCTGAGTCGTGCAGGGGAGGTGGCCGTTCGGAAGGGCGGGGAGGGCCCAGGCCACTGCTCTTCCCTCTGCACCTTCATGGGGCTTCTCAGGGCTCCCCCACCTGGCGGTCCTTCAGGGGCGCCCAGATCTCTTGCCGTGAGGGGCTCGTGTCGCCAGCAGGGCCCTCGGTCACCAGGCCCTGGCTGTGCCCGGAAGGCCTCCCCTCTGAGCCGCTGTCCCCTCCTGCTCTGACCGGCAGGTCCAGGTGCTGCTGTACTTCCTGCAGCTGGAGGCCATCCCCGCCCCGGACAGCAAGAGACAGAGCGTCCTCTTCTCCACCGAAGTCTAAAGGCCCAGCTCCACCTCCGTGGGCCTCCTAGGGAAATGGGCCCTCCGCAGAGCAGGAACCGAACCTTCTAGAGGAGTCACGGGGCCACCCCCCCAGGGCCAGGCTGCTGTCGAGAGACAACGACCCAAGGCAAAAGGCCAAGTGGCCTGGGCAGCTCCCGGCCCCCAGCCCGCGAGGCCTGCGAGCTCTGGGCTGGCCTCAGACGGTGGTTCTCCACGCCGCCGCCAGAGGGCACCCCAAGCCAGTGCACCTCCAGTCACGGGCCTGGGCGGGACCAGGCGAAGGGAGTGGTTTTATGCATTTAACTTATGAGCGTTTAAAGATTACTGGATCACCTGTCGAGATGCAGCCTCTCCGGGGAGAAGGGAACAGGAGCAGACTCCCTCGGTATCGTGTCTCGAATAAACACTGCTGCTGCTTCATGCTGCGGGGCCAGGCCCCGTCCAGCGTGGGTGGGGGCCTTTGGATTTCCCAGACTTAGAAATTCGACTCCTGTTTGTAACGGGGTTTGAAAAGCTAAGTCTGCACTGTGTAGCGCTTGACCCCTTTCGCCTTCTTTCTTCTCTTTCTAGAAGGATCTGTGCAGAAATGGGTCTGTTTCCTCTTCTGTCTTGTTGCTTTGTTTTTGCGCATCACGTGCCCCTGGGAGCAGCTCCCCTGTGAGGCCACGTGACGTCCAGGACCGGACCCCGGGGGAGGGAGGCCCGGGCTGTGTGCTCTATGGCTGGTTGTCTAGGGCGAGTGATCCCGTCCACCAGCCCGGCTGCCCCGCCGGGCACACGCTCTCCTTGTCGGCTCAGAAAGGCCTTGATCTCCGGCCCGTGGCCCGTCTATCCCCAACTCTCCCTTCCCCTAATCGTCCCCCACATCCCCCCAGCCCCAGCCCCCCGCCACAGATTGCGTCATTCCTCGCTCTCTGCTGCACACTCAGCAAACGTTTGTAGAGGTTTCCTCTCACGGTGGCAGTTTGCCGACAGCTTGTTTTAAACTTTGATCCGAATAGCCTTTTGATACTTGAATATTTTTAAGTTTTATACATAGTTTCTAATTTTTTTCCTAACAGATTCAAATACCTAATAAGGTGTTAGAATGTACCCTGTGGACAACCTGTGTCCCAGTGGCATCTCGTCTTCCTCCGAGCGCCAGCTGTTTCCATCAGGAGCCGCTTCTGAAGCCTCCTGAGCATCTTGTGCGGGGGGGGGGGGGGGGGGGGGGTCGTGGCTAGAAACAGGCCGGGCTGAGGGCGGGGGCTCCCATCCCAGAGCAGGTGGAGGGACAGACCCCTGCCCCCCCATGCTCCGCACACCTGTGCGGAAGCCAGGACACGCCTGGTAAAGCCCCCTGACCTTCTGACTTAGAGGAAAGAGAACGGGGGAGACCACTAAGTATTTTGGAGAAACAAGTCTGTGAAGAACTCCATCACTTTTTCCCAAAAAGGGATGGGGGTGAGGCGAGAAGAACCAGAGGCAAAGCTTCCATGCTGGACTTGCAGGAAGAGAGGGTGTTGTTGAACCAGAGGAGGGAAGCGGCGGCATGACTCAGGAAAAGGCATTGGCTTGTCACGCGATTAGAGCAGTAACAGGTGTCACTGTCCCAGGACCCTTCCCGTGTCCCTGGCGGGTGAAGGCTCACCTGGTGTGTCAACGGGCAGCTCCTGCCTGAGCTCTCGGCACACAGGGGCCACGTGTCTCCCCCCCCCCCCCCGCCCCACTCTCCCCTCTGCTCGCGGACCTGCCGAGACAGGGGATGGAAAAAGAAGTCACTCAAAGACGTCTGCATACTGTATTTATTTAGTTGTACTTTTTTTCTCACGAGGAGAGCAGACCCACCGTTTTAACGCAGTGCTGCTCTCCTGGGAGGTGAGGGTGCAGAGCAGGCTCCTCTGTCCTCTGCACATCTCTGGACTTGGTGGGTTTCCCGGCCTCCAGCCCCCAGCCTCTCTGGCCTGGCTTCCCATCCCTGTCCGCCCCTGCAGGGGGGACACACGTTGCTTGGAAAACCTAGACCCAGCCCAGGTTTCTGTTCCCCTGGAATCTGATGGTTGGGACTGTCGCATTGAAACTGGAAAGCAATCTCTCAGTGTCTGTGCCAATTTTCGTTCCCTCTCCCACCTTTCCCTTTTTGCTTTTTATTTATGTAGGATGTGTGCTGTTTAGTGATGGAATGACCACTCTTTCTTGTGTAGCTGTCAAAGCACTCCTTTGCCAAACCACAGCGGCAGTGGTCGCTTTGGGTCCCCGGGCACCCCGTCATCCGTCTGATACTCAGGCCTGAGGGTCGGCAAAGCCGGTGGGCGGGTGACGGCCTGGAGGCCAGACATAACCTTCCACGAGGCTTGGCTGCCGGACTCGGCGATGAGAAGCAATACTTCGCAGCCCGGGCCCTGGGTCTGGAGCCCGAGCAGAGGGCAGCCCGGCCTCGCGCTCTGGGTGGCGGGTGGTCTGTCGGCAGCCGCGTGTCCGAGTTTGAGCTTGGCCATCTCTGTACCACCGCGGCGGAAAGGACAGCTGACACTTTCATTAAAGTTCCCTGAGATGACTTGGCGTCAGTGGTGATGGCTGCAGGAGAAATAAACACCATGATCAGAGCCTCTGGGAGGGTCCCCAGAGCCGCTGGGTTGGGGTTGGGGTTGGGGTTGGGGTGGACATTGGAGCTGGAAGAAGCAGCAGGTGGAGTGGCGAGGCGGGGGTCCTGGAGGCCACGTGAGGGTGGTGGGCACCGTTGGGGCCAGGCCAGACCTGGGGCGTCCACTTGCCCACAGGCAGTCACCCCACCAAGCGTGGGGCTGTCTGATTTGGGACAAATGGCGGAAGACACACCAGCCGTGCCAAGCCCGGGGCAGGGAGGGCGCCAGCCCCACACAGCGTGGCTGTGCACGAGCCCCTCAGCCTCCATGGCTTCTGGGGGTGCTGCTGGGCGCAGCCTTTCTGTTGCAGGCAGACAGGACGTGGGTCACTCTTAGCCGCCACCAGCCTTGCCCTCAGAAGAAGGCACCCGGCTTACAGGGAAGCCGTGCCCAGGTGGAGAGGGGCGTGCAGGGTGGGCTCTGCTGATGCAGCTCCGGACCGAGCGGGGGCCGCGCCCATTCAGACCCCACTGCCATCCTCAGCGGTCACCCCAAGGCTCCCTGGGGTCTCCATGTCCACCGTGCCGTCTGCCCACCTGACGCCTGCTGGTGAGGAAAGGGCTGCCGCTGGCCCTCCTCTGAGTATTTGGCCCCTAAAGGGCTGCTTAGCTCTCTCTACCCCTATCTTCCTGGTCCTATTTGAAAACCTTTAGAGAAAAAAAAAAAGCCCCATTGCATCTCACTAGGAGCTGATTTTGGGAGCACGCTGACTGCCCCATGTTGCTGAGAGCAGGGGCTGTGTCCAGCCAAGCCCAGGCCAGCGCTACGGCCCAGGGAGCAAGACTGTTCACCGCTGCGGCATCTGAGGTCTAACACCTCCGAGACCCTCAGCGGCCTCTCAGTCCAGTCCCCTTACTTGGTAGGTGGGTAAACAGGCACCCGGAGGCCTCTCGCACACCCGGTGTCCCAGAGTTGGTTAGACCACAGAGGCTGGCATCTCGGTGTCTTGATGGTGCCTGTAGGCTGGCTCCCGTTCTGCTGGACTGGACGTGGCCCGCTGAGCAGGCCCTGGGCCGCGGCCCAGCGTCACACACGTACCCCGGGCAGGGGAAGGAGGGCAGGATTTTGTGTAGAAATCTCCAGAGGGTTTGTACGCCTCCCCCCGCCCCCAAAACGAATGCCCCCGTTGCCTTAAAAGGAAGCATTTCCATGATGGAGCTGATGACGGGCCGTCAAAAACAGCTCCGGAAAAATAAACAGAAGAAGTGAGGGGGCGGCAGACACCAGCTCTGGAAGGGGCCCGAGCGGCCTCCCGGAGCAGCTGCCGTGGGTCAGCGGGCAGGGTCGGGCCTGAGAGTCTCCCCTGGGTGAGAGAGGGAGCTGTCAGACCCGGGGAGGGGGGCCAGGGGAGAGAGCACTGGGGCACCCCAACTCTCCCAGGGTGGGAAGCCAGCCAGGGCACGTAAACGCTTTCCTGGAAGAGGGGCCCTGTTGCATCTCAGACGTGTCCAGGTTGGGAGGGGGCAGAGGCTGCTGGTCTGCGAGCCCCGGAACGAGGTGCACCGAGTGCCCGGCCGGACATCACAGCACACAGCTTTCCCGAGACTGGCCTTCTCGGGGCCTCTCTGGCCAGTTCAGCCGGGTTACCGAGGGCTCAGTCCGCACACCGACTCCTTTCCCTTGCCCTCCTGTGGGAACCGGGCAGACCTGACCAGAAACTCTGCCTCAGGATTTCCAGTCACTTGGTGGAAACGAGCCCAGCGGCTGGGGTGGGGAGGTTCAAATGGGATTCTGGCCGAGGAGGAGGCCTGAGGAGCAGGGTCTACACGGGCTCAGGTTCCGAGCCACTGCCAGCTGAGCAGCCCCCGGGAAGAGGGGGTGCTGGGATGCTGGCCACCCCAGACCTGGGGCCTCCCCGGGGTTTGAGGGCTTGAGTGACCCCTGCGGGTGGGCCTCCCCAACCCAAGGCCTGGCCCCGGGGCCAGCGTGGGAAACCGTGACCCACGCAGAGGGACGCAGATGCTGCAGCTGCTTGTTCGAGTAAAACCACCGCTTAAAACCTGCCTTGCTCGGTGGCACTGGCCTGGCTCCCACTGGGGCCACCCAGCCTCCCCACTGCAGCTGGGCCAGAAGGAGGGAGAGGCGATGGGGAGAGGGGAACGGCTGCTGCTGCTTCTATTCTCTGAAAACAAATGTTTCCAACGTGGCGGTGGCGATCAGAGGTTATTTGGCACAGGCTATGGCATCTGTGACTTTCGTGTGTTCTTCGTTAGGTGAGCACTCCCAAGCTGCATTTCCCAAGCAGGATCCTTTCATCTGGTGATGGCCAGGAAGAGGCTCCTGGGGCTCCCGGTCAGGGGGCAGTGGCTGCAGGAGCCTGTCCACCCCGCAGGCTGGCCTCTGGGCTCTGTTTGAGTCTCAGCCCAGCCAGGCCACCTCATGCTAACCCTGCCTCCAGGCGATGCCACGCTGGGGTACTAGCGGGTCCTAAGTTCTTCCTCCACCAGCCGGCATTGTCCGCACCCCCCTCTGCTCCTTCCTAGTCCCCTGGAGTTTTCCAGACTCCACCGCTCCGTGGTGGTTATGAACTGAAGTGTGTCCTCCAAATTCACATGCTGAAGCCCTAACCCCCAATGTGACCATCTTCAGAGATTACCTGGAGGAAGGTAATTAAGGTTAAATGAGGTCATAAGGGTGGAGCCCTAGTCTGATACAACTGGTGGCCTTATAAGAAGAGGAAAAGAGGGAATTCCCTGGTTGTCCAGTGGTTAGGACTCGGTGCTTTCACTGCCGAGGGCCCAGGTTCATCCCTGGTCAGAAAACTAAGATCCCCTAAGCCATGCTGTGCAGCCAGAAAAAAAAAAACAAAACAGGAAGAGACACCAGAGCTCTTTCTTTGCTGCTCACAGAGGAAAGGCCTTATGAGGACATGGAGAGAAGGGGGTCAGCCACAAGCCAGGAGGAGAGGCCTCAGGAGGAACCAACCCGGATGGCACTTGACCTTGAACTCTGGCCTCCAGAACTGTGAGAAAATCACTGTCTGTTGTTTAAGCCCCTGGCCTGTGATTTACTGTTATGGCGGCCCGAGTCCGCCAACACGGTGGCCTCTGGCTGTTCTGACCCTGGACACGCACAGATCCAAGCATGGAGGCCGAGTCCTCCCCATGCTGCTCTGGGTTCACCAGCCTCCTGAAAGGTCCCAGGGTGGTAACCACACTGAAGACAGGGGGCTGTCACCCCCTTGTTCAGGCCACGCCAGGGAGCCTCATGGACAAACAAGCACATTGCGTGTGGCACCGCCTCCACCGGGCCACTTAGCCCGCAGCACCTCTGGCGACCCCAACCACGGGCACTGTGGGGGGTTGCGTGTCCTGAAGAGGATTTTTGGTTCTTGAAGAGGAGATGTGGGCGTGTTCGGGTCCTGGGGGTGTGTGCAGGATTCTCGGGGGCACCAGCGGCTGAGGGAGGGGCCCAGGGTCCAGAGGCCAAGGCCTGGGCGACTCTGCAGCTCGCTCAGCCTCACTTTCCTCGCCTGTAACTTTTTTTTGGCCACGCTGCCCAGCTTGCGGGATCTTAGTTCCTGGACCAGAAATTGGACCCAGCTGGGCCTGCAGCAGTGAAATCACGAGATTGCCGGGGGACTCCCTCCTCACCTGTAAAATAGGGACTTGATCAGACGCTCTGACGCTGGGGAGGGCTGCACACGGGCTGAGGAGCACTAGTTCAGCCTCAGGCATGTTTGGGTGGAATCCCGTTTTCCGGCTCATCATCCCTCCTCTCCCGTGTCCCCGCCACAACACACCGTTGTTTCCCGAGGTCCTTGTGGAGGTGAACCAGGAAGCTGCACAAGGGTGAGTGCTTCCTGTGGATGGGGACCTAGAGCTGAGAGACAACAGAGGAAGCATTTCTGGAGCCCTTGCCACCTGCCAGGCCCTGCCCTCGGGACGCTTACAGTCTCCGGGGCCACAGATGTTACCGTTTATTAGCTGCGTGGTTGCCCTGTGCAGAGAAGCATGGTGTCTGGGGGGCGCTTATTGGGGGGACCTGTTATTTAGTTCCCCAACATCCCTGACCAGTGTGGGAGTATTGTCATTGTTCAAAAAAGAACTGGAGGCACAGAGAGGTTGAGGGCCATGCTCGTGGTCACACAGCTGTCCCAGACTGAGTTTGGGCTCAAGTCCAGGGATCTGCAGAGCTGGTGCATGGGTTCCCTTCTTGCTGGCATCAGTTTCTCTGAGTGTGACATGAGGGTTTCATGACCTCTGATCTCTGTAGGCCGTGAGGAAAGGTGGACACCTGTCCTGAGTCGGTGTCCTTGATGTGTTTCCTCTGGACCGCCTGCGGGCCAGCCAGACATCCTGAGGAGCCTTCCGGGGTTTAGACCATGGCTGCTGGCTACGTGAGTCCCTCCCAAGGCGAGCAGCCTGTCTCTGTCTGCAGACACATCTTCGCTCAGCTGACAGCTGAACGTTTCCTGGGACTCAGCATGCCCCTGGCTCCAAGAGAGGCATGTCAAGAATCCCAAGCTTGATGTCCTGGCACTCGGGGCTGATGATTTGCTAACTGCCGGGGACAGTCGTTTTCCGATTAAACCTTGGCCTGTGGACCCTGCTTGTTTGGCTCCTCCAGCTGTGGCGCAGACGGAGCAGCTGGGCCCGAGTGGGGCCTCAGAGTCGGGGGTGCTGGGCAGGCGTCAGGGTGAGCTGAGCTGGTCAGCGGGAAACCAGAGGCACAGAGCTCGGGGGGGAGGTCCAGGCTGCAGTGCTCCACTCATCTCAGTGGTGATGAGACCCCAGAACCGCAGGGCAGGCAGGGCCTGACCAGCGGGGAGGTGTCAGCCTCTCAGGCTGATCGTCACAATGTCCCAAATCCCACCACTTGGTGGTCGTGGGCAGTGGAGGCTGCGCCCGGAGAGAGGCCTTGCCCAGCGATAGATGGTCTGGGTGTCTTGCCAGGTCCCCTCTTGCTCCTGGCCAGCAGCCGCCAAAATTGCCCGCCCTTTCTGCCCTTCCAGTCCTGACAAGCCAAGGAGGAAGAGGGAACAAGGTGTGTTGAGGTTGAAGGGACCACCAAGCGCTGAGGCCCAGCCACACATGGCAGTGAAGCCTGGACAGTTCCATGCACCCCACCCTCCGATCTGTGTTCTCTTCTCTGAGCCCATCGCCATGCCAGGCCTCCTGGCCTCCCCAGGTGTCCTGACTCTCAGGGTCCCCCTCCCTATCCTGCACGTGCCACAAGGCCAGTCTTCCTAAAGAAGATCTCACAGCATATCACGTCCCTGTCCCAAAGCTGCAGTGGCCAGCCCCTGTCCACATTATAGAAGCCAAGTTCGGAGGTCCACTGGAGGAAGCTCTCTCTGCCTCAAATCCTCCTCAGATGTCACCTCCTCCCAGAATCCTGCTGATCCTTCCAGGACATCTTAGCAGCATCTTGCCTGATTCAGGACTAGGCTACACTGTTGTCCCAGCCAGAGAAGGCGAGGGATCTGTTCGAAACCATCTCTGCAACCCCCCCCACCCCCCCCCCAACCTTGCACAGGTGTGGTTCAGCAGACCTGGTTGCTACTAAGGAAATGTCAACAGCCTCCTGCTTAGTCGAAAACGGCTCTTTTGCTTTGGAGTTTCAATGGCAGAAAATCTAGTTTTGGAGTTTCAATGGCAAAAAATTAGTAATTTTGGCCCATTAAAAGTACTTCACTGTGAGGCTTCCCTAGTGGCACAGTGGTTAAGAATCCACCTGCCAATGCAGGGGACATGAGTTTGACCCCTGGTCCGGGATGATCCCACATGGCAAGGAGCAACTAAGCCCATGTGCCACAACTACTGAGGCTGCGTGCTGCAAGTGCTGAAGCCCACGCACCTAGAGCCCGTGCTCTGCAACAAGAGAAACCAATGCAATAAGAAGCCTGTGCACCACAACGAAGAGTAGCCCCCCTCTCCACAACTACAGAAAGCCTGCGCACAGCAACGAGCACCCAATGCAGCCAATAAATATAAAATAAATAAATGTAAAATTGTATAAAAATTAAAAAAACTACTTTGCTGCATATAAGTTCATAGGAACTTTATTCCTAACGTTAAAAGGTAATTTTTTAAAATGGTAAAATCATGACATAAAAATATAAAATAAACATATGTCAGAGTTGACTTCACTCATTCATTAAATGAGGGAACTGGTTGAATGTTACCATGAGTTCAAAGAAGAACTCCAAGGTCAGACACATTTATATGCGGGTGAGTCAAAAATTATCTGCACTCTGGCTGTCTGGCTAGAATTCAAATATGGAAATGAAGTTGGAGGCAAAACTGGTTCTTCCACTACCGGGGAGGGTTGTCCCTGGATAAGAATTATTCGCATTGCTATCAATTTTCTACAATATTGCAAAAGAGCTCAAAGACAATATAAGGCCCTGAGCTCCCACAGGATCAGAATCAGATAACTGAGAAGGGTGTGCACCAAGGATGCATACAGCTTTCTATTGGAGACACCAAACATTTTTTTTTCCTGCTTATTCCAATTTTCATTCCACAAATAGCTCACAGCTGGAGAGAACCCAAATGTCCATTGATAGAACGGACAAACCATGGTACGGTAAGTTCCTGCAGTGCAATACCACACAGCAACCAAAATGGTATTCATTTTGCAAGCCACAGACACAGGCAACAAGATGGGTGAATCTCACAGACTTCATGTTGAGTGAAAGAGGGCAGACAGCAAAGGATACTTGCTGTAGGCTGAAAAATGTCCCCTGAAGATATCGTCTTTCCCTGGGAGCTATAAATGTTACCTTATTTGGAAAAAAGATCTTTGCAGATATGATAAATTAAGGATCATGAGATGGGGGTTATCCTGGATTATCTGGCCGGGCCCTAAACGCCCTCCTGAGCGTCCTTATATAAGAATCAAAGGGAGGGGACTTCCCTGGTGCACAGTGGTTAAGCATCCGCCTGCCAATGCAGGGGACACAGGTTCAGTCCCTGGTCCGGGAAGATCCCACATGCCTCAGAGCAACTAAGCCCACGAGCCACAACTACTGAGGCTGCGTGCTGCAACTACTGAAGCCCACGTGCCTAGAGCCCGTGCTCCAAAACAAGAGAAACGACTGCACTGAGAAGCCCGCTTGCCACAACTAGAGAAAGCCCGCGTGTGGCAACGAAGACCCCCCTCCTCCCAAAAAAATAATCAAAGGGAGATTTCACGTAAACACAGAGAAGTCCATAGACCAAGGCAGAGATCGAAACAATGCGGTCACAAGCAAAGAAGCATCAGGACAGGCAGGCAGCTGCCAGAAGTTACGAGAGGCAAGGGACGCGTCCTCCCCCAGGGCCTTCTGAGCAGCCTCAGAGCTGCTGGCACCTGGATGTTGGAATTGCAGCCTCCAGAACTGTGAGATGGTACATTTCTGTTGTTTTAAGCTACCAAGGTTGTGGTAATTTGTTACAGCAGCCCTAGGAAATCAGTACAATATGATTCCATTTATTTGAAGTTCAAAATCAGCCCGTATTCACCCTGAGTTAGATGTCAGAATGTGGCTACCAGGGCTTCCTAGGTGGCGCAGTGGTTAAGAATCCGCCTGCCAACACAGAGGTCATGGGTTCGAGCCCAGCTCGAGGAAGATTCCACACGCCGCGGAGCAACTAAGCCCATGTGCCAAAAAAAAAAAAAAAAAGAATGTGGTTACCTTCAGGGAGGGTGTAGTGGTGGCAGGGGAGAGGAAGGACTTGGCACACTGCTCAAGTTCTTTTTTCTTGACCTTCACTTTTTCGTATTTCATTGAGTCATATTTTTATTTTGTGCACTTTAATATAAAAAAGTATCTCTTGTCCTCCATGCAGTTCTTACAGGGCTGGCGTGAGGATCTAATGATGTTGAGTCCTGTTTGAACTGTAAATGCCAAAACAGATGCAACGAGAGGGCCGTTCCCCGTCACCAGGCATTTGCTGGCTATTGGGTGTCATGCTGAGCTCCCTTCCCGCATTATCCCACTTAATCCCCCCAACCCAGAACAGCTCCCATGTTGTAGATGAAGAAACCGAAATGCAAAGACGGATGGTTGGTGAGTGATGAAGCCAGGATTCAAACCCAGGCTGTCTGGTGATGAGGACCATGGCCTAAGTCCTACACAAACATCGAATGACTGATTATCTCCAGACTATTAAAGCATCATTGCTATTCCAGTTTTAAAAAGAAAGGTACAGATCATTATGTGTAGTAGACTACTATTTGTGTTAAAAAAAATGGAGAAGCAAAAGAACCAATCTGTTTATTCTGGATATTTGTTTATATTCAAAAAATATTTTTAGAAGGATATCAAGAAACTGAATACGTTTAGTTGCAGCTGGGAAGAGGAACTGCAGCCATGGAGACGGGGCTGAGAAGGTGCCTTCTGAATTTTGAAATATGTAAATGTGTTAGAAATTGATTCGGAAACAAAAAGGAACAATGGTTATAACAAAAACCATCAGAGTCACGTGAACAACTTTATGCCAATGATTTTGAAGACACTTTCCTGAAAAAATATACCTCAGTAAAAATGACACAGGAAGCAAAAAGAAATTCTGTCTAGACTCAGAACCATGAAAGAAATGTGCTTTTTTAAAAACCTGCATCCCATCTCCTCCACCATCTCCGGGGAGTACCGGGAGGGCAGGGCTTCTGCGTTTTCCCACACCTCAGGCCCAGCACCGTCCTGCACGCTGCAGATGCGCGCCGCAGGAGCGGTGGCCCTCCACGCTGAGCCGAGCCCCCGGGACGAGGGGGCTGCGACACATCCCTCGGCGGCGCCCAGCGCAGCCCCCGGTACCACCCGCCGCCCGGAGTGCCAGCGGGCAGCCTGCCGCATGCGCACTGCCTGCCTGAGGACCTTCTGGGGCCGGCCCGGGCGTAGCGCGCCTGCGCGACCCGGAGCCGGGAGGGACCCGAGCGGAGTGGGAGGCGGGGCAGGCGCCTGCGCGGCGGCGGATGTAGGCGGGGCCCGCGCCGCGCCTGCGCAGTCTTCGGCGGCCGTGTGGGACGGGCAAGGGGCGGGCCGGGGGCGGGGGCCGCGAGGGAGGCCGGGCGGGCGGGGCGGACGGCGCCGCGGGGTTGGCTGCCGCCCTCAGGCCGGACTCAACGGATTCGGGCCGCGCCACCGGGCGAGCTCGCCGCCCGGCCCCAGCCCGGAGCCAGCGAGCCAGCGGAGGCGGCGCCGCGCGGTAAGAGCCGGGGCCGGGTCCCCTCAGGGTGCGCGGCGAGCGCGCCCCGCGCCTCAGCGCCGCCTGCGCGGCCAGGCCCCGGCGGCCCCGCAGACCCCGGGCTTCGCGCGCCTGCGCCGGCCCCTCGCGGGCCCCCGGGCTTCGCGCGCCTGCGCCGACGCTCGCGGGCCCCCGGAGGGGCCGCCCCGTAGCCCCTGCACCGCGGACCCCGGGTCCCCGGCCAGCATCCGCCGGCCCCCATCCCCGGCCCCGGGCCCGGGGGCGCGGCGGGCGGCCGAGCCGGGCCTCCCAGGGGCTCCGCTCCGCCGGCGCGCCAGCCTGGAGCGGGCGGGGGGGTCCTTTTCCCTCCAGACCCGCTTGGCCGCATCAGGTTGGAGGTGAATAGTGCTGTGCGGTGCCCAGGACGTTTTGCATTTCCCGCAATCTGGTCACGGTATGGCCTCAGTGGTTACGTTTAAGACCTCAGAGGTCGTCTCTGGGCCGCTCCTCCGGAGACGGCTGGGAAAGACACCAATTTCCACTCAGTTTCGGCCCATTTTCAAAACCAAGGAAGGATTCCTGTCATCACTCAAACGCAGAGGATCTTGGTTTGTTGCTGCCCTTGGTAACTCGCCCGGCAAGTACGCGAGGACCCGGGAAACATTCCCGTAAATTCGCCGTCCTGTATTGACTACAGGGGAAAATGTCTGTGTTGTGTTTAAAAAAAAAAAAAAAAAACGGGGGGCATCTTCAGCCGTTTGATAATGTTTTGTAAGTTTGCAACCGATGCAAGAAACTGAAAAATGTTTGCTGTCACGCCGGGGGCTGCATCTTGAGATGAAATCAGAGCCTGGGGCTTGGCGGGTACCAGCAGACATCACTATAATATGGGTAGGTTATCAAATAGACACATCGATGCAGAAGGGTGTATGGTGGAAGGAGAAGTAGGATACTGACCTGGGTAAGATTTTCCTACAAAGAGACAGTTGATCCAATAATTTTTTTTCTCTTGGAAGATGTCTCCTTTCCTCCTTTGAGTGAGTGTGCTCGAAGCATCTTAAGATGGTTGGAGAATGCTTTTCAGTTGCCTGTGCACACTCTAGGTACGTAGGGGTTTTCTTGACTTCATTTTCAGCAAGAAAGTGCGTGTTGTGCTTAGAAAAGCTGTATCACTGTGCACCTTGGCATCAGTTCAGCATCGTAGTGAGTGGAAAGTGATTATAGCAGTTGTGGTTAAGGTGAGGTTTGTATGAGAATTTTTTTTTTGTGTGTGTGTTTTGTTTAATATTTATTTATTGGCTGCGTTGGGTCTTCATTGCTGCGCACAGGCTTTTTCTAGTTGCAGCGAGTGGGGGCTACAGTTTGTTGTGGTGCATGGGCTTCTCACTGAGATGGAACTTTTGGGGGTGTGTATCTGCAGTGTGTCCTCTTGAGATGAAATTTTTCTGAGGCAGAAGTTCTCTTTATAACTGATTCCAGACGGTACATCTTGTATTTCGGATGACTCAGATGATAGTATTGCTTTGGTTCAAAATTGTTATCAGGGATGGGTTTTCATAGTACATGAGGACTTCCTGTATAACCATATACGTGCTTAAATCACATGGCTAACGTGCACATAGTTAATAACGCCTGCTCTCCAGCTCAGGAGAGGAGCAGTGACAGAGTGTCAGTGGGCGAGATGAATTCTCTTGGCTTCATGGCCTTGGGCAAGTCGGTCTTGCTTTCTGGGCTTCATTTGCCCCGTCTGTGAAGTGTGGGGTTGGGGTGGAGATGGAAGGAGCTTGAGGTGCCAGTTTTAATGTTTAGTGGATCCTTGCCTGCCCAGTCCTCTTCAGCCAGGGGTAGAATTGGGCCTTCTCACCAGTGCTGTGACATCGTGGTCCCTCCTCAAAGACCAGAGAGGTGGTGCCGTGAAGCTGGTGAGAACACATCTCCGAGACTCTCGGTCAGGCCCCTGGAAAGGAGTGTTGAGTGGGCTTCAGTGCGTTAAGAAAAATGAGGACGATATAGGGAGTTTCTCATAAAACTAAGTTGATTCAACTAAAGGACTGCCCTTTCTAAAACATGTCATTTTCTCGATGTTAACAGTGAAGCATCTTCTGTGACGTGGTGGTGATTGTAAATGGGATGGTGGCGAGTGGCCTGCAAGGTGGACTGTCTTATCACAGTGAGGTGTTTTTAGAACTGAAGAGAACTCTGAGTCTGCTGTTTTGCTGTTGTTGTAAGGGAGTTTAGGAAAAAGTTCCTGGGGCTTTTGCTGCTGAGAAGATTAAAATATAGATCACTTTTTAAGAGGAAATACGAGTTTACTTTGTGGTCATTTGTCCCAATCCACTGGCAACTCAGAAGGCTCTGTTGAATTTTCTTGGTATTAAAGATACTCCTGAGCATCTTTTCCTGTCAGATATAAAATGTCGGAATATTTTTTTTGTGTGTATCAGCCTAGGCAGGGAAATTTCTCCTGGTGGTTGGAATTGTTAGTATGGAATAGGCTGGCTGCCGAGGTAAAGAACCCCTGTGGGGATTCTCTGTCAGCTGGGAAATCTTTTAGTGCTGTGGCCCCAGTCTTTTGCTGTGAAACACCATGACCATCAAGAAATTAGGCTTACAGATTATATTTCAGATATGCTGAGGGGAGAGCTGGCTGGCTATGTCTGTTCCAAAGTGAATGTAACAAATGACCATTGTGTCTGTGAAATCTTTTTTCTTTTTTTTTTAATTTTTTACAATAAACTGCATATATTTAGAGACTTAAAAAATCTTAATAGATTTAGATTTAGAGTTATTGTAAGAATTTTTTCTACTCACAAAACTACAATATATAATGTGTATCGGGTATACATTTGAAAAGTGTCTTGAGTTAGTGACGCAGTGTGTAATTCTTCAAATATCATTTTCACGTCAGGAGGACTGACTGCTCTCACTCACCTGAGTTCTCCATTTTCAAAGGATAATGCGGTAACTTTGTAAAGGACATTTGTCCAAGAGAAAAGAATGCAGATCTGTTAAATGTTTTTCCTGACCTTTTCCCACATCTTCATTGTACTTCTTGTCTTTATTTTTTGGTTAAATCCTGAGGTTTGCTCCGCCTGTCTTTCCAAAATGCGAATCTGTTCATGGTTACTACCCCTGCCCCTGCCCCATTTAAAATCCTTCAAGGCTCCCACTGTCTTCACCATCAGAGCTACCAATCCTTAGCTTGGTGTCACTGGGCTCTGGCCTCCACTCTCGTGCTGCCCCCACCTCTTTTTAGGTGTTTCTTTGAGCTTTGTTGAGGTCTCGTTCTCTGGAGCGCTCTCCGGTCTCCTCTGCTGGAATGCTCTTCTCTCACTTCGTCTTTCAAAACTCAGCTCAGATAGTACCTTGCCTGGAAGGCACCGCTTATCCTTGTCTCCGGCAGGCTCGTCCAGCACCCTGTCCAGTTAGGATTTGGCTCCCTGTGTTTTGTCTGCTCTCACCACCAGCCAGGACACCGCGGGCAGAGCGGGTGCCAGCCGTTAGCAGCTGCCGGCGCATGGTGTCTCCGGCATGGCTCATGGCTCCTGAGGGATGGGATCACTCAGTCCCTGCCCCTGAGGAGCTTTCACTCCAGGTCCGCTCGGCCTCGCCAGCCCTGAGACGCCTCCCAGCCGTGCACACCAGCTTGCAGAGTCCATTTCACTGTATCTTAATGTCTAACGCACATCCGACTTCTTGATGGAGGAGACTGTGTCTGTGATGTCTGTTTTATCACTGGAAGCCAGGCGGGCACCGTCTTTGTTCCAGGTTCTGGAAGGGATATGCATTCGGTGCATGTCATCTCCCTTTCTCTCCTTGTATACCTTCCACCTTGGGGGGTTTTGTTGGTTGGTTTGTTTTAATTTGATGTTTTTGGATGGTAAAGATTTAAGAGATGAAGATATTAAATTTCAAGTTTGTCTCTTATGCACATAACCCAGGAAAAACAAATATGTTGAAGGGGAAAAATACTTTGTCTCTTAAAAAAAAAAGCCCTGTATTACACTTCTTTTCAAAAGAACTGAGTTTATACAAACGAAAAAAACAAAGACCCTGGTTAAGCTTGGGAAAGAGGCAAAGAAACTGACGGCAGTGTTAGGATTTGTCAAGAAATACTTGTTAAAAATGAAAGTTGTCTCTTTCTCTCTCTCTCCCTTCTCCTGTTCTTGGGGAAAGTCCCAACTCATCCATTTTCCAGGGGCACCTCGTCCCCTGGGAAGTCCTGAGGCAGTTTGTTGGGGCTGCTTTTCCCCAGAACAGTCGCAACTGGACACTTTTTCCCGAGAGATGCCCCTTTCCTCCCACGTGGGAGACACCAGTGTCCTGAGTCCCACCCCCTTCTTTCCCTGGAAGTGTCTTCTGGTCGTGGTTTGTTCTGCCCCACCAGGCCCAGGCGTTCTTGAGCAGGAGCTAGCGCGTTTTCTCCTTGCATACTGTTTTTTTTAAAACCTTGGTGGGTTCAGGTCAGTCTCCCCTTGGGCACCCCCCCCGACCCTGGCCTGGTAGCTTGCTGGATCTTAGTTCCCCCACCAGGGATCGAACCCAGGCCCTGGCACTGAAAGCACAGAGCCGGAACCACTGGACCACGAGGGAAGTCCCTGGTTTGGGTCCGTCTTAAATCTTCTGTCCCATGTTCTTGTTCTTCTCCCTTTCTGGCCTCTACATTTTCTGCACATGCCATCACTGCCTTACACTTACTCAGGTGTGCTTTCTCTCCCCTGTTACAAACTACCTGCTGGGATTTTTCAATCCTAGTTCCCTCGTTTTTATTCTTTTTTTTTTTTTTTGGCTGTGTCGCACAGCTTGTGGGATCTTAGTTCCCCGACCAGGGATTGAACCTGTGTCCCCGGCATTGGAAGGCAGATTCTTTTTTTTTTTTTTTTTTGGAAGGCAGATTCTTAACCATTGGGCCTCCAGGGAAGTCCCTAGAATATAGTTGATAGGCAATGCTATGTTTCAGGTATACAGCAAAGTGAATCAGCTATATACACACATATATCCACTTCTTTTCAGATTCCCCTTCCGCACAGGCTATTACAGAGTATTGAGTAGCGTTCCCTGTGCTACACAGTAGCTCTGTATTAGTTATCTATCAATATTTTATACATAGTAGTGTGTATATCTTAATCCCAGCCTTCCAATTTGTCCCTCTCCACCTTCCCCACTGGTAACCATAAGTTTGTTTTCTACATCTGTCACTCTGTTTCTGTTTTGTAGATAAGTTCATTTGTACCCTTTTTTTTAGATTCCACATATAAAGCAACATCACATGATATTTATCTTTCACTGTCTGACTTACTTCACTCAGTATGACAGTCTGTAGGCCCGTCCATGTTGCTGCAGATGGCATGATTTTGTCCTTTTTTTATGGCTGAGTAGTATTCCATCGTGTATATGTACCACATCTTTATCTGTTCCTCTGTCCATCGACATTTAGGCTGCCGTCCTTTCTGAATTGTGGCTTCAGTGGTTTTTAGCACATTCACGGAGTCGTGCGCTGTCCAACTCCAGAGCATCTTCATCGCCTCCGGGGGAAACCTGCACCCATCAGCAGTCACTCCCCATTCTCACTCCCCCGAGCCCCTGGCAGTCACTAACCTGCTTTCTCTCTCTGGATTTGCCTGTTCTGGATATTTCATAAAATAGAATCAGACAATGTGTGGCTTTTAGTTTGGCTTCTTTTATTCAATATAACATTTTCAAAGGTTATCCATGTTGTAGCACTCATTAGTGCTTCATTCCTTTTGTGGCTAAATAATAGTCCTTACTGTACTGTCTGTTCATTAGTTGATGGACATTTGGTTTATTCCTCCTTCCCTTCCCTCCCTTCCCTTCCCTCCCCTCCCCTCCCCTCCCCTCCCCTTCCTTTTCTTTTCTTTCATTTCGTTTCCTTTTCTCTCTCTCTCTCTTTCTTCTTCTTCTTTTTATTTTTTTTTACATTTTTTTGGCTGCACAGCATGCGGGGTCGTGGTCCCCCAGCCAGGGATAGAACCCGTGCCCCCTGCAGTGGAAGTGCAGAGCTTCAAGCACTGGAGCGCCCGGGAAGCCCCTTGGTTTCCTGCACTTTTGGCTGTTACGGATAATGCTGCTGTGCACATTCGTGTGCACGTTCTTGTGTGGGTACGTGTCTTCTGTTCTCTTAGGTGTGTGCCTAGGAGTGGGATCCTGTGGGAGCAAGATTAAGCTTTTTTGAGGAAACACCAACTGCTTTTCAAAGCTGCTCCAGTTTACATTCCCTCCAGGAGTGTGTCAGGTTCCAAGTTCTCTACTTCCTAATCAGTGTGTGGGCTTTCAGGGCATACTTTGTAAAACGTGGGGTATTTTTGGCACTTCATCTTTTTGTTTTCCTCACTTAATACTTCTGGAAATTCCATTGAATCAGCTGGTATCATTCTGACTCATTGTGATTAATGGCTTCATAGTAATATTCCATAGTATAAATATACTATTTATTCATTCAATCCAGCAGGTAACAAGAGGCTCTTATGTATCAGACACTGTTCTAGGCTCTAAGGCAACAGCATGAACCAAACAAACAAAATGCCCTTCACTCTTAGAGTTTACTTTCTAGTAGGGCCTGGGGTGGAAAGTCAGGAACTAAACAGGTAGCATAGCAGAGGGTTTTACCAGTGAGGTTTCAGTCTGTGGGGCTTTCTGAGTAGTGTATGCGAAGTACCAAAGGCTAGATTGCCCTAAATGTTGTTACAAGTTACTTTAAGTCAGTATTAGTATTAATAATCCTGCAGGAGAAAGTAGAAACATTTTCAAAAAGGAAAAAAAAAGAGACTCCGTTGGTTACTGTGGTTGCAGAGTTCTGGGAGATCCGCTGATGAGCTGGAGAGTGTGCGAGTCCTTGGCAGCACAGTTTGCACGTTTATAAATTGTATCCAAATCCTCTTACTCTGGTGACAAGTAATAGACACCCTTCCCCAAAAGCCAGGGGAGGCATATGTTGGAGGTTTCTGATGGATGCAGCTGGGGGTACTTTTGGGGGATGTTGCAGAACTTCTGGGCCCAGTCAGGAGTCTTGTTTGCTTCCTGAACTTTTCTATGTTTATTGTATTACCCTATGAATTATTGAGATTGCCCCTCCAGTAAAGCCTTTTTTAAATTATTCATGGTGATGCTTGGGGGAACTAATCTGGGTCATCTCGAGTGGTTAGGCCTGGAGGGAATTCCCCCTAATAAGGGCAGATTTATATTGATACGCAGCCTAGTTGGGCCTGCACTAACCCCTCTTTTTTGGCCCTAGAGAAAATGCAGTTAAAATAAACATTTCAGTTCTGATTTTGTTTTTTTATATTTGACTTTGAAACGAAGTCAGAAGTGCACATTTTAGACACAGAGTTATTCACCCTTCGTGTTACCCATCCAGGCCACAGTCTTGCTCAGCCAGACCCTCTCCATCATGATGGAATGCTGGTCTTCTGTTGATAATCAGAATGTCACCCTAATGAATAAAACGTTATTTTGCAGAAAAATTTTGGGTGCAACTCAGTTGCTGTTGTTCCTTTCAGTTTATGTTGAAGTATTTTTTCTGAAGGTCCAGTGTAGACCGGGTTACTGTCTAGCTGTGCAGGAATCTTAGTCACCGCCTCTCTTGCCTTCGCGTCTGGCTCTCCTCCCCCACCGCACATGTGCTTAGTTGGGTTGCGTTCCAAAACTTTATTTATAAAGCTAATTTAATTCATAAGGTTTATGAGGTTTAGGTTGTTAGTGCTGTGGAATCTCATGGGCATCCGTGGCAGCGTGGTTGAAAAAGCATACATTTCACATGTACCTTTCATTACATATGGTCCTCTCACAATACAGCTTCAGGTAGTTATTTTCCTTGATTTTATAAATGAGGAAACAGGTTAAGAATACACAGTTAACCAGGGGCCAGGCTTGGATTTGAGCCCAGTTTTCTGACTGAAGTCACTGTAATATGTTGCCTTTCAACTGGAATGCATTCGTCATATGGTTGAAGGAACCACAGTGCCATTTAGCCTGGAGAATAGAAGATGAGCTAGGGCATTGTTTCTCTTGTAATTGAAATAGTTGAAGAGCTTTCACATGGAAAGAGGGCTGGATTTATTTTGTGCTGCTTTGGCAGGCTCCCTAGTAAATGGTAGTTAGAGTTGCACTGACATTTGGCTCCACATGTGAAAAATTGCCCGAGAGTTGAAAAGGCAACCAGTGACAAAGGCTGTGGGGGTGTCATAAGACGGTGGGTGGGGGGACCGCCCTTGACGCCTGCCCGGTCTTACTGAAGTCCTCTTCTTTGCCCCCTTCCTCTACACCCTTTCTTGGCTGAGCACTTGGCTGGAGCCCCGTCTTCTCTTCCTAACTTCATGCCTCTTCTCCCTTACGCCACTCAGAGGCACGTTTTAAATATGGGATGGTTGCTCGATAGTAGTTAATGATGATTTTGTTTGATTGGTTCGTTTTTCTCACATATGCATCATATCCTCATTCATTCTATATTATTTTAAATAAAGTGACAGTAAAGTATGAATTTGGACTTTATAATTTTTTCCAGTACTATTTCTGTAGGGATTTTTTTTTTAAGCGGGAAATAGACATTGAAGAGTGTATCCTGTGATGGTAGGCTAAGGGAGGCATTTATTGTATAAGTGTGAGTGTCTGCTGAAAGGCTAACACAGTGTCTACTTTCTCACCCAAGGTTTATATATATCACCACCCAAGGTTCCTATGCTGTTTCATTCCTTGTCGCCTGTGATTGCATTGGAGCTGCACTTGTCCGGCCAAGGAGTCCTGCAGGTGGGGAGGAGGAGGTCAGCAGTGGCAGGGTCTGCACTGACGTCAGAGAGTGACTTCTGAGAAGGGTTCTCAGGCCCTGAACATCTTTGCAGGTGAAGCTTCAGAGCATAGTGAGATCAAGAGGAAAAAGACCTGTTATCTCTCAAACAGCTGTTTAATTTTTGCATAGCAGTTACTGGTTTCTTTTTCTTTTGTCTACATACTTTTTTTTTTTTAATTGTCAGGAGCCTGGAGCGTAGATGTGTGTACTGTGCTGTGTCAGAAATGAGCTTGGAACATTTCAGGTGATGGGGGTGGTTGGCGGCTGCACTGAGAATGAGAACGTGAGCTCAGCAAATTCCCCTACGCTCCTTAGAACAGGTGACGTTGCACCACTGTTACCTGGAGCCCTGCGAGCTGAAGCGCTCTGCTCTCTGAGGATCTAGCTAATCCCGTGAGGTTAGCGCAGGTCCTCACACTCAGCTGCAGTGTGACGATGAGCAGCCCTCCCGGCCCCACTCGCTCGAGGGCCTTCGGTGAGGGGGAACCCAACCACTTTTAAGGCCACTTGGTTGGGGTAGGGGCATCGCTGAATACTAGCTGCCTTGGAATCTGTCGCTTGATAACTTCACTCACTAGTCCTCTTCCTGCCTTCTGGACCTTTTCAAGTTTGAAAACGAGTATTTTCACTTATGAGTTGAAAATCTCACTCGAGTTGTTTCCTGAGCTCTCTGGACTGGAGAGAGCCTGGTTATTAGACTCTCTCCTCACAGCCTGCTTCTGGACCTGCACACAGTACCCTGCCAGCTCCTCTGAGGAGGACAGTGCACCTGGGGCCCTGTCTTTGTGGATCCAGACAGTGTGAGTCAGGTGACTTATTTCGGCTCAGACCTGTATTGTTGCCCTCGGAGCAGCCCTGCTGTGCTGTGCCTACACATTAAGCCAAAAGTCCCTCCTCTGCTACGAAGCAGGTCTTCCAGAGTCTGTCTGTCAGGGTTTTCCTCTTCCTGGGAACTTGTGGATGATAACATCAGATCCTGACCTCTGACAGCACCTGCGCCCTTCTGAAATCTTCACACACACACACAGATAAATATGTGAGGTGATGTATTAATTAACTCGGTGGTGGGAATCCTTTCACAATGTATATGTATATCAGTCACCAAGATGTACATTTTAAATGTCTTACAGGTTTATTTGTCAATTAATATCTTGGTAAAGCTGAAAAAAAAATTGGAGGTGAAAACATCTTGCCTTCGAAAGGTCAGGGTTTCCCATCTGAGACTCGTCACAGAGATGCGTTCCAGGTTTCTTACTTTCTCATTTGTTCGCAGATGTGTGCAAGGATGGTAGTGATCCCCGGGGCTAGGCCACCTTCTGTAGTGTGGCATCTCAGGGGGTCAGGACGCCCGATGAGCCGAAGTTCTAGCCTCGTAGGGGCCTTCCTTAGGCTGCTTCGGCCTCGGGGGGGAAGGGGGCTTGCCCCTTTACTCGCTAGGGTCTCCACAGTTTTCCACTAAGCACAGGTTGTGAATGTCTCTAAACTGTTTTCTCCTCGTTCCCTTCTGTCCCATCAGCGTTTTCTTCCTCATTTCTTTTTGAAATTATGCTGTTTTGATTTGGTATCTTTCTGACTTTCACCGTTACTGGTAACATACATGAATGATGACACTCTGGGTACGGGACAGACACACTGTTCCCAGGGCTTCCCTGAGCGTTTTTCTCAGTACCCTATGTTGCACGCGCTCTTTCTTAGCTGCTAGCCTTCCAGCCTGCGGCGAGAGATCGGCGGTGGATGGGGGTCATCAGCCATCCCTTGTGCACGCCGGGACAGCCTCCAACGTCTCAGTCAGGGTCGTCACAAGGCACATTTTGCTTCCCTGCTTCCACATAAGCTGCCGGTAATGGTTAGGTTTTGGAAAAGGGGAAAAGGGAATTGGATTTTTAGGAGTAGCTGGGGTTTGAACAAAGGAGAGGCAGTCATGAGCATTCCTGAGGGGAGGAATTTAGTCACTTGTAATTCTATATGAAAGTCAGCTGGGAGGAGAAGAAAAAAGGGACTTCCCTGGCAGTCCAGTGGTTAAGGCTCTACGGTGTGGCAAAAAAAAAAAAGTCAGAGTCACCTGAGAGAAGGGGAAGGCATATCATTGAGTAGAGACTGACAGACTGACAGACTTTTTCTGTAAAGTGCCAGGTAGTAAATGTTTTTGGCTTTGCAGGCCATATAGTCTCTGTTGCAGCTGATCACTTATGTCATTGTAGCACACAAGTAGCCATAGAAATACGTGAATGAATGAGTGCGTGTACCTGTGTTTCAAGAAAATTTTCTTCGTGGACTTGAAAACTTGAATTTTATATAGTTTTTGATGTCACCAGATACTCTTGATTTTTTTCCCCCAACCATTTAAACATGCAAGAAATATTCTTAGTTTGTGGACTGTACAAAAACAAGTGATGAACCAGATTTGGCCCATGGACTGTAATTTGCTGTGTGTCCTCTGTCACAGGGAAACAGGAAGCAGAGAGGACTGGTTAGAGGGCCTGGGAAGCCAGGCTGGGGTTAGACTTAAGGTGGTGTGAAAAGGAAACCATTTTTATGATATAATGAAACATTTAAAGGACATTTTGTGTTTGCATGTGTGCCTGAAAGCATCTCGGTCTGTATTAAAACAAAACACTTCACTGTGGAAAATTTCAAACATTTACAAATAGAGAAGATAATATAATGAAACCCTGTGGTGGTGATGTCATCACTCAACTTCAGCAGTTATCAAGTCTAGGCTCTTTGTATTTCTATATGAATTTTAGAGTCAACTGTCACTTTGTACAAAACAGCCTGCTGAAATTGGATTTGGGTTGTGTTGAATCTATAGATAAATTTGGGAGAAATGACTTTCTAAAGGTGTTGAGTCTTCTGATCCATGAACATGGTATATCTCTCAACTTATTTAAATCTTTAATTTCTTTTAGCAGTATTTTTGTAGTCTTCAGAGTACAGATCTTTCACCTTTTTTTTTGTCAGATTTATCCACTGAGTATTTCATGTATTTTAATATTATTACAAATAATATTAAAATATTTCAATTTCCAATTGTTCATTGCTAGTGTATATTAGCTGTAAGTTTTTATCAGATTGAGGAGGTTTCCTTCCACTCTTATTTTAGAGTTTTTTTGTTTTTGTTTTTTAAATCAGGAATGAATGTTGGATTTTGTGTAGTCCTTTTTCTGTATCTACTGAGATTATGTTTTTTTCTTTTTTAGTTTGTTAATATGGTGAGTTACATTGATTTTTGAATGTTAAACCAATCTTGTATTCTTGGGATAAACTCTACTTGCTCATGATGTCTTATCCTTTTTCTAGATTGTTGAATTCATTTGATGAATTTTGCTTAGAATTTTCATATGTATTTTCCCCATGTTTATCAGTGTTATTGATACTCTCAAAGAACTTACTTTTGGTTTCACTGATCTCTATCTTTCCCTTTTCTGTTTCATTGATTTTTGCTCAGACCATTATTAGTTCCTTTTTTTCTGCTTGCTTTGAGTTTCATTTGCTTTTTTTTTTTTTTCTTGTTTCTTTAGGTAGAAGCTAAGGTATTGATCTGAGAATTTTGTCGTTTCTAATATAGGTGTTTAGTGTTACATTTTTTTTTAAGTATTGCTTTAGGGACTTCCCATGGATTTTGATATGTCATGTTTTCATTTTCATTCAATTCAAAATACATTCTAATTTCCCTTTTGATTTCTTCTTTGATTCGTGGATTATCTAGGAGTATGTTAGTTTCCAAGTATTTGAGAATTTCCCAGTTTTTTCTGTTATTTTCTAATTTAATAAATAATCTTTTACAAAACCCCACAATACTGTTATCTCATCTTAAAAAAGCAACAGTTCAAAAGGAAGAAAGTTGGAAAGATGGAAGGGATTGAAAGCACGCAGAAGGGTTCAGAGAGAGATATGTGTCAGTCAAGAGGTATGATGACAGGCCAGTGGGGTCACTTACGCCAGGCGAGGGAGCTAGTGAGGAGAGGACTGGACACCAGGGAAAGAGGAAGAGCAAGTCCAAGTTAATGACCAACTGAATGAGCAAGGCAAAGGAGGGCTGAACTGAGTTAGGGTGACAGCAGGGTGACAGCAGCAGTGGTTAGGCCTGGGAGGGGTGGCACACATCTGGAATGCTCAAGTAGGGTGGCACACACCTTTGGACATGAGTGACGTATCCAGAGCCACATAACTAGTAATGGTGGAGCTGGCACTTGAACCCAGATTCTACCTGAGTGATCCGAGTTCTTTCCACTAGACTGTGCGTTCCTGAGTGCACGGCCGCAGTGTCCCAGGCTGCTCGTCGGAGATCTGCCTTCTGGCACTGTGCTCTAGTGTTGTGGCCAGAACAGTGCTGCTCTCCTCTCTTATAAAAATCTGTTTATTTTGTGTTTTGAAGTCCTTAGAAGGGATGGTTGTTTTTAAAGCTGAAATAGTTAAATTCCTCATTTACAATAAATCAGATTAGGTAGGCAACGTTCTCAGAGAGAGGATTTGGTAATTTGGGGGATAATGTTTTGAACCTAAGAGATAGTTTTGAAAGATTAGAACCTGAAGACCCCCATCTTCTGAGTTTGGGGTGAGCTGCTGTGCTGTTTGTATGGGAGTCTATTATTAATATCTGTTACTAGTAACCTGTTACTGAAGCTCAGAGTTTGCTAAATCAGGTAACATTGTTCTGAAATTTTACTTGTTAAAAATTAGAATGAAGCATTAGGAAGAAACGTTTATTTTACACGTTCTATTTTCTCAATACCCTGTGGGCTGTGTTGTATTGAAATTCTGACACGTAATTGAGTTCGGACGTGTAATACATTTCCTGTAAAGACAAACAGCCAGAGCCTGCATCGGCAGCAGCAGGGCCAGGGCGACTGAGCTGTGTGGTGCCTCTCAGCATTTTCACAGGGAAGGGTGCACCGTGACATCTGGAACTCGGAAGGAAGTGCTTGCCACAGTTTTCCTTGTTTTCCCTCTTACATCCTCATCCTGCCACTGATAAGTGAGTCCAAGTTCTACACCCAGTTGTAGCATGTGGTGTGACAGGCTGTGAACTGGGTAATAGGTGTCTCAGGGCGCTTCCAGGATTTCCTTCTGACACGTGTCCTTTCAGCAGTGGCTTGGGCTCTTCACATCCTACCTTCGATTTTGTCTGTCTGTCTGTCGGGTGTTTGATTCTCTTCTCTGTGCAGTTCTTAAATGGTGCCTTTGGCACTGGCCCTGCCTCACCTCATCTCTGCGCCTTGCGGTCCAGGAGGAGCCTAGGCGCCCGCCCTCGGAGGGCGTGTTGACGCGGCTGGAGGGAGAGTCGGGGCGGGGCTCCGTGCGACCCAGGTCGGCGTGGTGCTTGAGACCCAGGTCCTCTGAGCTGCGCTTCGAGGGACTTGAGCTGTGCTTGTCCTCTGAGAGTGCTTTGAAGGAGGAGGGAGTTTTCAAGCAGTGGGCACTGCACTTGGGGGGAATAACGTACTGACGGGGTGGGGGGGTGGAGCTGAGACGCGGACGAGGGCCCTGCACAGGGGTCTGGGTTCCCGAGAGAAGCTGCTGCTCTAGACCCGGCTGCTGCACGCAGCTGTGGAGCTCTGGGTCGGGCCATTTTGCAGAGGACTGACTGTCGAGCTCTGCGGTTCGGGCTTCATGTTCTTGCACAGCTTCTGCCCGTCGTTCTGGTCCTGCTTCCCCTCGTGTCCCGTGTTCTGCTCCCTCCTCTCCCGGCGCTGCCCTTTCCTCCCTGTGGGCGGTCCGTGTGCCCAGCCTAGGGCTGCCAGGTAACCTACAGGTCGCCCAGCGACATTTGAATTTTGGGTAAAGAGCCAATATTTTTTAGTCTAAGTACGTCTCAGATGTTGTTGGGATGAAACATGGTGAGGCGGGTGCTGTGGTCACAGTGCCGGAGACCGCGTGATGTGGGAGAAGATGGGCAGGGGCTCTGGGGCAGGGGCGGCCGGAGCGGAAGTGCGGGTGTTGGAAAGAGCGTGGCCGTGTGGGACGCGGGGTGGGGAGGGGCGGGAGCGGGGCGTTTGACCTGAGGCGGGCCGGTGGGCATGACCCGAGGGGGTGCTCCCTCGTGGAGAGGGGGCTGTGGTGCGGTGCGGTGCGGTGTGGAGGGCGCCGCAGGGAGGGTGCCGGGAGGGGGTCGCCAGGTTGTGCTTCTTCCCTGACACAGAGGAGCTGGCGCAGGGATGGCAGGGGTGGTGGGCACGGAGACGAGGGATGCTGTCGGCCGGGACCTGCCTTCGGGGCCGGGTCGTGTCTCCACTGGGGCTCGGTGTCACGCTGTGCGAGCCGCGCCTGAGATTGAGGAAGGTGACCCGGGGAGCTACCCCGCTGTGGTGCTTCGTGGGGCCTGTGGAGTCAGACCTGTTCAGACGCCTGCCCTTGCGTTGGCCGGCTGTGGAAGGCTCAGGTGAGCCTTTTCATGGTTGCCCTGAGGTCCTCCTCACCTCCCAAGGTGGAGGAGGATGGAAGGAGGCGCTGCGTGTGTGGAATCCCCTCACAGCTCTCGGCCTGCGCCAGGCCCTCGGGCTTTGCTTACCTGCTTTCCCACTTGCCAGTTTCGGAGGGACGGGAGGACAGTGGGTTTTCACCATCCGCTTGGGGTTGTCGGTCGCCCAGGCAGCTCAGTCAGCAGTGAGTCCCTTACATTTCATCCTGGGAGACCAGAGAGAGCCTGCTTTGAGGTGTCTGTCTCTTCCCAGAAAGTGTGGGTGGAAATCACGGGTGTAGCGGGCCCCATGTCATCCACGGTCCCGGCTCTTTCAGCCAGTTCTGTCGAGTTGGCTCTGTCAGCCCAGCAGAGTGTCTGTGCAGATGAGCCCACGTCTGGGGTCTGTGCAGAGAGATGAGCGTCCCCCTTCCCTCCCGGGGTAAAGCCGTCTTTTCACGCCCGAGGTTTTCAGCCTTGACACTGTTGATCTGGGGGCCCTGTGGTGCCTTGTTGTGAGGGGTGTGCTCTGCATTGTAGGATGTTTAGCACCATTCCTGGCCTCTCACCCAATTGTGACAACCAGAAATGTCTAGTGACCGTGCCAAATGTCCCCAAGAGGGCAGAACTGCCCACTGCTGAGACCACTACTAGCTATACTCAGTAGATACAAGAAAAAAGTACTTCTTAGTATTTTTCATCAATTTTCATTTAGTCTGGTTCGTGAAATGCTTATTGAAAAACATTTCAACTTTTATTAAACTGAACTCAAATTCTAATCTATTTTAACTTGTTTAGTTTGGGAAGACTTTGTGTCATTGGCAACACATTTCTCAAATCTAAAATTTTTAGCTTATTTTTAAAAGGTTTATTGCATTGTTGCATTTGAATGATTAGTGAAATACAGAAGAAAATGTTTCATTTTGTATTTCAGATCAGAGTTTGTTATAAATGTACAAATATACCCAATCGATGTTTTTAATTAAAAATATGGCCGACAGTTAATTTCATGAATCCAGTATTGTGCAATTTCGTAGCTGCCTGCCAGAAAATCTGAGCACAAAGCCATGGTTTGAAGGGGTCATGAATAAACATTTTCTTTTTGTAAATATTCAAAAATTGGCTTGAAGAGGGAGAGGAGACTCAAAATTTCTTGCATTCTGGGAGTTTGAACTTTGGGAACCAATTTGTTTTGGACTAAATCTGGAAAAATCATTTGTGGAGCATAGCCAGACATTTTTTTAGGCCGTCCTTTTCCAGCCTGGCCACTTGTCTGGAGTGTTAAGTATCGGCAGTAGTTTAACGGTCTTTCAGCGGCTTAAAAAGAGAGAAAAATATTAGAGAGAGAAGATCTCCAGAGATGGATCTGAAGGTGTCTTAGTGTAAGGTTAGGGTTCGTTGTTGTTGTTATTCTTTGCAAAGCAGTAAGAAGGAGAAGACTTATGGTTCTAAGTTTGAAAAATGCAGGGAGCTTTTATTTGTTTCTAAATCTCCTTGGGTTCAATCTTGCAGAGTAATAGAAATCATAAATTAGTGTGAGTGAGATTTTCTGTGGCCCAAAGAAAGGGAAACAGAGTTGCACTTTGGGATTTTTGTTGCTGATAATTAACTCCTTTTTTCTAGCATCCTGTCTATCAGTAGTTGTGGCTTCGTGCAAAGAGCTGAGACTTTGGGCCAGCTGCTTACCTCTGTAGCCTCAGTTTCCTCCTCCTTCCCAGGCAGGTAGGGTGGTTTTGAATCAGATGTGCTGGGGCTGGGCAGCATGGCCCTCCCCTGGGCATTTACATGACAACAGCATCAGCAAAGTGTCTCACCCTCCTCGTTGCTTACCCTCTGACTCTCTGCCCTTCACAAAGCCAGCCTTTTGAAATGTTCATCGTGCTTCATCTCCCACTCAACATTTTATCCCGGTCCAGTTAGATCTGACCGCCCATCCTTCCGCTGGGAGCTGTGTCGGCCCTGCTCACCATCGCCTCCTTCTGGCCGACTTCAGCGTCTGCTTGGGCACTTTCTCCTGTAGATTCTCCCCAGCGTCTTGTGGCCAGGCAGTGAGGAGGTAGCTATGAGGGGAAGAGGGTAGAAGTCGGAGAGGAGCTGCTTTTTCGTTTTCCTTCTTCTGTGGCCACAAGCGTGTTTGGAGGGGAGTGCACACCTGGGGCTGGAGGTGGAAGTGAGGAGAGGTCTGTCTGAAGGCCACCTTTCCTCCGTGCCGGAGTTTGCATCATTGGTTTCTGGGAGCAGGTAGAACCACCATATTAAATGTGCACATTAGTTGATAATCACACCCTAATTTTAGGCATGAAATAAAATCAGTCTTAAAAATGAGAAAACATCAGGTTACAATAAAAATAAGCATTAAAAAAATTCACAGATATAGAGAACTAACCAGTGATTAGCAGTGGGGAGAGGGAAGAGGGGAAAGACGTACAAACTATTAGGTATAAAATACGCTGCAAGGATATATTGTACAGCATGGGAAGTACAGCCACTATTTTGTAAGTGTAAATGGAGGATAACCTTTAAAAATTGTGAATCACTGTATTGTACACCTGCAACTTATATAATGCTGTATAGCAACT
Source organism: Hippopotamus amphibius kiboko (assembly GCF_030028045.1). Lineage (NCBI taxonomy): Eukaryota > Metazoa > Chordata > Mammalia > Artiodactyla > Hippopotamidae > Hippopotamus > Hippopotamus amphibius. The sequence goes on along the minus strand of NC_080193.1, from coordinate 2,203,229 downwards.
ATACTACAGTAAAAAATGGACATAAGAAATAAGCTTTTAGAAATTGCTAGTGAGCCTTTAGGCAGTACACATGGGAGTATTTTGAACAGTGATGGACTTCTGTATTTGGATTCAGACTAAGCAGGTCATCACAGGCCCAAAGGCATCTCCCCGGCCCCTCTCCTTCCTGCCTCTGCCCCTCGTACCTTGGATACACCCTCACTTGCACAGATGCAGTGTTTTTTTGTTTGTTTGCTTTTGTTTTTAGTATTTACTTATTTATTTGGTCACACTGGGTCTTAGTTGCGGCAGGCGGGCTCCTTCATTGCAGTTTGCAGCCTCCTTCGTTGTGGCATGCAGACTCTTAGTTGCAGCATGTGTGTGGGATCTAATTCCCTGACCAGGGAGTGAACCCAGGCCCCCTGCATTGGGAGCGCGGAGTCTTAATCACTGTGCCACCAGGAAAATCCCATGTGCAGTGGAATTTTCATTTTCATTTTCCTCTGAGTAAGCCGTGGCTTTTTCAGTGGCGTCTACTCCAAGTCTGTCTTTAAAATGTACACCTTTAAATGCACTTTATGGTTGTGTGTTACAGTTCACAATAAGAAAGGTTAAAAAAATGTATATGTTGAGGAATTCAGTATAAGAAGTCTGTTGCGTTATGATTTATGTAATTAAAACATTTCTCATTGAATTTCTTTTCGATGTTTGGTTTTGTAGTACTCATGATTTTATCAGTTGGTCATTAGTTTTGATCCATTTGTAGCAGCATTTACTTACGGGCTCTAACTTAGTTTGCTAAATTTCAGTTTTCCCTTGACTGTGATTCCTTCTCAGTGTTTTAAGTCTCTTCTTAAAATTTTAATATGATCCCAACATTTTGAAAATGCAGTTTGTGGAATAAGAGATAAATGTATTTAGGTTGCTTGGGTTGAAACCTTTTTTTGAATTTTAGTGGGATATTATCAGTATATAACATAAAAACATCATAGTTAATAAGCAATTTCCTTTTTTAAAAAGTTTTTCTTTTTTTAAAAAAATTTATTTATTTATTGGCTGCATTGGGTCTTCGTTGCCTGCTTGCGATGGCTTCTCTTGTTGTGGAGCACGGGCTCTAGGTGTGTGGGCTTAGTTGCTCTGTGGCACGTGGGACCTTCCCGGACCAGGGATCGAATCCGTGTCCCCCCATCTGGCAGGCAGATTCTTAACCACTGCACCACCAGGGAAGTCCTTTTTTTTTTTTTTTTTTTTTAATTTATTTCTAAAAAGTTTTGATTCCTGGTTCTGAGGGTATGAATTGTGAAATAGAGTATTTGAATTTCTGAGCGATCCTGATCTGTCCTCCTCACCTTGTTAGCAAGGCTCACAGAGTTAGCATGACTTGCTCAGGGTCATGAAGGCTTGCCAGGCCTGAGACCACAGTCCAGGGCTCCTGATGACCATTGCAGGGAACTCGCTACCATATATTTTCAGTGTTTCCTGACATGTAATTTTCAGTGGGAAAGAACCAGAAGCAAGTGTTGTTTGTTGACATCTATGTGCCACAGTGTATAATTTAATGAAGTAGTGAGTAAGAATAATGTTTAGTCATTCCTTAGGAAGGGCTTCTCTGACAGAGTGGCTTTTGAGTTGCAGCTTTTATTTTAATAAGGCATTAGTCATCCTTGGGGCATGCAGCGTGTTGTTAAAAATTACCGTCGCCCACATTTATGCCATCCTTACTGTGGGCCACCCTGCTAAGCACTTTAGCTTCATTATTTCATTTAATCCTCCCCAAGTCCTTATAAGGTAGGTAGTATTATTACCAGCCCATTTTACATATGAGGAAACTGAGATTTCAGAGAGGTTAAGTGACTTGCTGAGTGATACAGATTTGATCAGACATGGTCTGATCTCCGGATACTGGTTTTTTAAATAAGCACAGTGGATTTAAAAATTATCAAGTAAATAACAATTCCTTTTTTTTTTGTTTTTTTGGCCACTCCACACGGCATGCCAGATCTTAATTCCCCAACCAGGGATCCAGCCCATGCCCCCTGCAGTGGAAGCCCGGAGTCTTAACCACTGAACCGCCAGGGACGTCCCCACAATTCTATTTAAATAGTTTTAAATAGCAGTATATTTAGTGTAACAGGGGAAAAATGATTCTACTTGGAGGTGAATAGGAGGTGCATAGAGGAGTTCAAAGGAGAAAGTGGTGAGCGATCAGGGTCCTGGTGTGACTACAGGTGGGAGGGTTAAGGGCCACTCCTGTAGTTACCACCAAGGGCTCCTGTCCCGCACTGCGCGGGAGCTGAAGGTGCTTCTCCGCAAGGCATGGCCTCAGAGCTCCCTCGTGGTTTCCAGGACCGTCTGTGTTCGCCTGTGTTCAGGGAGGAGCCTTCTTGATGCAATGTAATGACAATTAAGATAAATTCTTAAGGTTCTTTTGGCATTAGTTCTGAAGCTTGATTGGTGTGTTTTTCATGGGTGGATGGTTGCGGAGGGTGGAGTTTCTGAATCACTGAAAGAGATGGCAGTCCCTGGTCTGGGGTTGTTGCATCATTTTTCTGACCTTTGAGCCCTGGTGAAATAACTTCTGGAATGACTGTGTTGGGATTTTTGTTCTCTTTCTTGGTCTGCACATGTTATTTTTTACAATAACTCTATACATTAGGTTTTATCAGCTCCTCTTTATAGGAGAGGAAACATTTGCAAGCGTACGAAGGGATGAAGTGATGTGCCGTGCAGTCACAGCTTGTGTGGCACAGCTGCAGTGTGAAGCCCGTGCTCCGGACTGGAAGTCCAGTGCTGTGCCGCGTTCTGAGGCCCCGCATCAGGCGGGGGTCTGTGACACATCCCAGAGCCTTATCACCGCTTTGTTTTCTACCTGTAACACCGCCATCAACTGCGTGAGTTGTCTTAAATTGAAAGGATTTTGGAGTCAGGAGGTGCCTTTGAGATTCCTTAGAATTCAGCCTCCTTTTATCATAGGTGAGGATCCTGGCTGGACACGTGGCTTAGATTGAAGACAGTGCTTTTTAGGGGGAGAACTAATGGGTTTCAAGTCAAAGTCAGAATTTTAAAATATCTCAAAGGCTGGACCTTAAGCTGAATTTGACCAAATGATAATTTTAACAGATACAGGCGTAAATTTTTTCAGAATATAAGTTACACAGCTATGAAAAGGAGAAAAGTGGAGTATTTACTGGTCAGTTTCTTCAGCATTTCTGTGTGTTTGAAAATTTTCATAATAAAATGTTATCAGAAAAAAAGAGAAAAGCAGCTTAGCAGCAGTTTGTGTGAAAGAGGCTTTGTAGTATGAGGTAACCATGAACTCAGGATGAGCCTCCGGCAGCTCCTGACCAAGCAGGGTTTTCTCTTAGATTAAGTTAGGAGAAGCTCAGTGTCTAGAGGGAGGAAGTAATGATTATCTGGACTCTGTGCTTGCAGTCCAGGCCCTGCTAGCGTCGGAGCCAGTGGCACAGGAGTGCGGAGCCTAGAGCGGGGCTGAGGACTCTCAGGGACTTAGGGAAGCACTGCTGGTCCTCAGATCCTGGGAGAGCTGTGGGCTGAGGGTGCTTTTGTTTTGAGTGTGGCGCTCAGATTCAAGTCAGAGGAAAGGAGTTACAGGGAAGGAGACGCCATTTCTAGCCCCTCTCCCCGCACCCCCTGTATCGCGCCCTTCAGTCTGTCCTCCGCAACACCAGGTTTCTGTTTAGGAAGGACACGTCCAATCAGGGCGCCGCTGCCTTGGGTCCTCTGTGCTGTGTGTCATCACTGTGACGTTTCTCTGTCCCGACCAGGCCCAGGTCTTCAGGGGACCCGTGCTTCCTTGCTCCTCTGACCTTTACCCCCTCCCTGTTCCCCAAGGGCAGAACCAGGGACAAGGTTCCCCTGCTCCCACCACACCTTGTACGTGTTTGTCCCTCCTGTTTCCAGCAGATTCATAAAGGATGGGGACCTGTTCACGTATGCACCTCATTCTTCCCCTAGCCTGCGAGCCCCTGGAAAGTAGGTTTTTTGTCTTAATCAGCATGGGACGTCCATGTATTTATCCTTGTTTCACTGGCCTCCCAGAGAACTGGTGTTTGGCTCGTCTTGGCACAAAATAAGTGTTCAGTGACTGCTCATTCAGTGATGACTTGCTTCCTAGGTTAGGAGTCAGCACCTTCCATTTTCTGTCGGTGGTGCTACAGGTGGGGTTCCCTATAAGTGCCTCCGAGATAGTTTCCGTTTTTAGGTGCCTGTGGTTTGATTTTTAAAGAGCATTTTATCTGCCATATGTGGAAGGTAAGAGATGGCCTTCTGTTTTCCTCATATGATCTCCTCGTACTTGTAAAGGAAACTCAAGCTTCCTGTGTGGCTGTGGCTGTGCAGTTAGCTGTAGGCAGGGCTCCTGGAGCTGTAAGTCCTGTACTGAGACATCCTGGTGAGAGGTCCGGCCGCCCAGACTACGGCCTGCTCCCCGAATGCAGGCTTGTTTCTATAGAAGAGAGCAGTGTGTCTCTGCGCTTGCCTAACAGTTATTTTAAATAAAAAAATAGCAGGTCTCTATAAATGAATATGATTATTGCTAGCGTTTTTACTTTTACAGCTGTAACATAATACATACTGATTTATACCTGGTAACAAGGTTTCTAAAATCTATCCAAAAGGTAGATTTTATATTAAATAACATGGTAATTAGCACCTTCAAAATGAAAAATATTGGTCAGGAGGACCAGCACTGACCCATATGACACGTAGATAAGTCTAGAAGGGGCAGAGTGAGCCATGTGACTTTAGTGTCGTCACATTCTGTTGATCTCTTGTGAAGTCTTCACTGAGATAAAAATGCTCATTTCTCAGGAAGCGCTTGTGTATGGTTGCATCGGAGGTCGTGCGGATCGGCGGATTGGCGGGCAGGGTGTGGGGTTTGGGTTGAGACCACTGTAACTTAAGAGTGGTCGGCCTAGGGAGGGTTACATCGTCAGCGCCCCCGTGGGGATCTGGGGAGCTTTGCTGGGCATGGCACAGCTGGGGCACCATGCCTGCCCGTGGGAGGGCTGGGGCCGTCTGTGTCATTCCCTACTTGGGGAGCAGCGCGTATATTTTGATGTTATTTTTAAGAAATGTTTGTTATTTTAAGAAATATTATTTGAGAAACGCGTGCGACAGCCTGCATGGATTACCACCTGAGGCTATCCTTAACATAGAGAGACGGTGTCCGTCCTGCTTCTGTGAGGAGAGCTACTCTTTATCCCTCACACCTGGATTTCACTGCACTGGGGGTGGCGGTGGGTGGCACCTTCGTGCAGGCCGGGGGTGCAGTAGTAACTTCCACCACACTCCTTTTTGCAGCTTTCAGACCCTGGAAGTGCTGCGTGTGGTGCGTTCCTCTCCCTCCACTCTGTACCTCCCCCAGGCTGGGGGCCAGGGAGTGTCTGGGCCAACAATTCCTGCTTCTTAACCCTGTGCAGGGGGACACGGTCTCTGGTGAATGACCACCTGTTTTGGAGGATCCTTGTAATAGGGTTATTTTAGAAAATTATGAAAGCTTTTTTTGACTGTCTCAATGATTGGATACTGTGGATACTGTTGACACGTAATAGGTAGGTGCTCTGGAATTCTAGACTCAATGAAGTGACAGTTCTGCAGGATGAAAACTTATTCTGAGATATGCAAAACTTTGGAGTATCTTGCTGAATAATTTATGTGGACAGAAAAAACCTGTTTATGACTGAGTCTAAAATCTTATTCCATCTTACACATTTTTTAACGTACTTTTTGGTATATATGGGATTCTCTAGGCTTGCAGTTACTTTAGACACTGAGGGGAAATTGTTTTGTTCTCAGCGATGAATTATTATATATTAGGGTTCTCCAGAGAGACAGAGCCATAGGATGGGACCAACCTTATTATAAGGAGTTGGCGTACACGGTTATGGGGGCAGAGGGGTCCCAAGATCTGTAATCGGTAGGCTAGGGCCCCCGGAGAGCCGGTAGCTAGCATAAGTTCCAGCTGGAGAGTTGGAGTCCAAGGCCGGGAAAAGACTAACATCCCAACTCAAGAAGTCAGTCAGGAAGAGTTCCATCGGACTCCAGCCTTTTTGTTCTATTCACGTCTTCACTTCATTGGATGAGGGCCACCCATGTTAGGGGAACATCTGCTTCACCCAGCCTGTGAATTCAGTTATTGATCTCAGTCAGAAACACCCTCACACCCAGAGCACTGTTTGATGAAACGTGTGGGCGCCCTGCGGCTCAGTCAAGGTTTTTGGCTGTTGTGAGTAATGTTGCTGTGGACGTTTGTGCGTACGTTTTTGTGTGGACAAATGTTTTCTTTCTTTTTTTTTTCTAAGAACTTTTATTGACATACAGTTAACAGACAATAAACCGCATATATTTAGAGTGTACAATTTGGTATTCCAATCTCCCAATTCATTCCCTCCAACCCTCCCCGCTTTCCCCACTTGGTGTCCATATGTTTGTACACCTGTGTCTCTATTTCTGCCTTGCAAACCGGTTGATTTGTACCATTTTTCTATAGTCCACATGTAAGTGTTAATATACGATGTTTGTTTTTCTCTTTCTGGCTCACTTCACTCTGTATGACAGTCTCTAGGTCCATCCATGTCTCTAAACATGTCCCAGTTTCATTGCTTTTTACAGCTGAGTAATATTCCATTGTATGTATGTACCACATCTTCTTTATCCATTCATCTGTCGATGGACATTTAGGTTGCTTCCATGTCCTGGATATTGTAAATAGTGCTGCAATGAACATTGGAGTGCATGTGTCTTTTTGAATGATGGTGTTCTCTGGGTATATGCCCAGCAGTGGGATTGCTGGGTCATATGGTAACTCTATTTTTAGTTTTGCAAGGAACCTCCATACTGTTCTCCATAGTGGCTGTATCAATTTACATTCCCACCAGCAGTGCAAGAGCGTTCCCTTTTCTCCACACCCTCTCCAGCATTTACTGTTTGTAGATTTTCTGATGATGCCCATTCTCACCGGTGTGAGGTGATACCTCATTGTAGTTTTGACTTGCATTTCTCTAATAATTAGTGATGTTGAGTAGCTTTTCATGTGCCTCTTGGCCATCTGTATGTCTTCTTTGGAGAAATGCCTATTTAGGTCTTCTGCCCATTTTTTGATTGGGTTGTTTGTTTTTTTGATATTGAGCTGGATGAACTGTTTATATGTTTTGGAGATTAATCCTTTGTCTTTTGATTCGTTTGCAAATATTTTCTCCCATTCTGAGGGTTGTCTTTTCGTCTTGCTTATAGTTTCCTTTGCTGTGCAGAAGCTTTGAAGTTTCATTAGGTCCCACTTGTTTATTCTTGATTTTACTTCCATTACTCTAGGTGGTGGATCAAAAAAGATCTTGCTGTTATTTACCTCAAGGAGTGTTATTCCTATGTTTTCCTCTAGGAGTTTTATAGTGACTGGCCTTACATTTAGGTCTTTAATCCATTTTGAGTTTATTTTTGTGTATGGTGTTAGGAAGTGTTCTAATCTCATTCTTTTACATGTAGCTGTCCAGTTTTCCCAGCACCACTTAGTGAAGAGGCTGCCTTTTTCCCAATGTATACCCTTGCCTCCTTTGTCATAGATTAGTTGACCATCGTTTATCTCTGGGCTTTCTATCCTGTTCCATTGATCTATATTTCTGTTTTTGTGCCAGTACCATACTGTCTTGATCACTGTAGCCTTGTAATATAGCCTGAAGTCAGGAAGCCTGATTCCACCAACTCTGTCTTTCCTTCTCAAGATTGCTTTGGCTATTCGGGGTCTTTTGCATTTCCGTACAAATCGTAAAATTTCTTGTTCTAGTTCTGTGAAAAATGCCATTGGTAATTTGATCGGGATTGCATTGAATCTGTAAATTGCTTTCGGTAATATAGTCACTTTCACAATGTTGATCCTTCCAATCCAAGGACATGGTATGTCTCTCCATCTGTTTGTGTCGTCTTTGATTTCTTTCATTAGTGTCTTTTAGTTTTCCGAGTACAGGTCTTTTACCTCCTTGGTTAGGTTTATTCCTAGGTGTTTTATTCTTTTTGTTGCAATGGTGAATGGGATTGTTTCCTTAATTTCTCTTTCTGATCTTTCGTTGTTAGTGTATAGAAATGCGAGAGATTTCTGTGTGTTAATTTTGTATCCTGCAACTTTACCAAATTCACTGATTAGCTCAAGTAGTTTTCTGGTGGCATCTTTAGGATTTTCTATGTATAGTATCATGTCATCTGTGAACAGTGACAGTTTTACTTCTTCTTTTCCAATTTGGATCCCTTTTATTTCTTTTTCTTCTCTGATTGCTGCGGCAAGGACTTCCAAAACTATGTTGAATAGTAGTGGCGAGAGTGGACATCCTTGTCTTATTCCTGATCTTAGAGGGAATGCTTGCAGTGTTTCACCATTGAGAATGGTGTTTGCTGTGGGTTTGTCATATATGGCCTTTATTATGTTGAGGTAGGTTCCCTCGATGCCCACCTTCTGGAGAGTTTTTATCATAAATGGTGTTGAATTTTGTCAAAAGCTTTTTCTGCATCTATTGAGATGATCATGTGGCTTTTATCCTTCAGTTTGTTAATATGATGTATCACATTGATTGATTTGCATATATTGAAGAATCCTTGCATTCCAGGGATAAACCCCACTTGATCATGGTGTATGATCCTTTTAATGTGTTGCTGGATTCTGTTGGCTAGTATTTTGTTGAGGATTTTTGCATCTAAATTCATCAGTGATATTGGTCTGTAGTTTTTTTTTTTTTTTTGAGGTATCTTTGTCTGGTTTTGGTATCAGGGTGATGGGGGCCTCATAAAATGAGTTTGGGAGTGTTCCTTCCTCTGCAGTGTTTTGGAAGAGCTTGAGAAGAATGGGTGTTAGCTCTTCTCTAAATGTTTGATAAAATTCACCTGTGAATCCCTCTGGTCCTGGACTTTTGTTTGTTGGGAGATTTTTAATCACAGTTTCAATTTCATTACTTGTGATTGATCTGTTCATATTTTCTGTGTCTTCCTGATTCAGTTTTGGAAGGTTATAGCTTTCTGAGAATCTGTCCATTTCATCCAGGTTGTCCATTTTATTGGCATATAGTTGCTTGTAGTAGTCTCCTATGGTGCTTTTTATTTCTGCGATGTGGACAGATGTTTTCATTTCCCTTGGGTATATGTCCAGGACTGGAATTGCTAGATCATATAGTAACTCTGTGTTTAACCACTTGAGGAACTGCCAGACTGTCTTCCAAAGTGGCAGCACCATTTTGTGTTTCTGCCAGCAGCGTGTGCGGGTTCTGCTTACTCCACATCCTCTCGAACATTTATTACCATCTATCTTTTTGATTATAGCCATTCTCATGGGTGGGAAGTGGTAGTTCATTAGGTTTTAACTCTGGGACAGAGACAGCAGCAGGAAAGGGACAGTCTATTACGTTGTCCAGTATGGTGTAGACCATGTAACTTTAAATTTAAATAGATTAAAATTAAATGAAATTTAAATTTTAGTTCCTCAGTCACACTACCCACATTTCAAGCACTCAGGAGCCACACGTGGCTAGTGGCTACTGTATTTCAGACAGTACAGATGGATGCAGAACATTTTCATCATTGCAGTAAGTTCTGTTGGATTGTGCTGGTCTAGAAAAAGTTAATTTGACAGCAGCGGGAGGAGTGGGCAGAGAATGGGAGGGGGTCTGAGTGGTGTAGGAGGGATCCCGTGCAGGCATGGAATTTGGAGCAGAGAAGAAAGAAACTCTGGGGAGCCATTTACAAGATATGAGACTTAGAAAAGAGAAGCTAAATACAAAGGGAAAGTGAGACCTTGAAGGAAAGGTTCTTAGGAACCTGATTTTCCTACAAAATCAACTTAGTGGTGGGTACGATCTAATTCCTTCACTTTACGGGTAGAGAAGCGCAGAATTGCCGGTTTTGGGAAGCTGTTTGTCTGTCGTGGTCCTTTTCAGTGCCCTCTGGGGACCTGCAGGGAGCAGCTGGTAGAGCTGAACTAGAGGGAGTGCCGACTCTGGGCTCCAGTGGTACCAGGAAGCAGAAAGCAGAGGCTTCTGAGCAAGCAGATGGGTGATTTGGTCATCACCAAGTACAGCGGTTTCTGGAGGGAAGGACCAGGAGGCTGGGGAAGCTGGGGAGGAGGTGGAGGTCTTGCTTTGTTTTGCTTGGTGTTGATAGCAGTGTGCTTTTTGCTCTGAGGCCTTATCGCGGTGAGGGTGGAGCGGAGCCCCCTTCACCCTGTCTCCCTGTTCCTGCCACCAAACCAGTTGGTACAGTTTGTGTTACGTCAGGCAAGATAAATCTGGAGCATTTGAGCACAGTCTAGGTGAAGTGTTCATTGAGGCTATTGGAATGAGCCTTTTCTTTTCCAAAAGATTATTCTGTAAGTTTCTCTTTATTTTCATCCGTGTGTGGAAATCTTCCTAAAACAGACCAACCTCTTTTTTTTCACGTGGTGTAGTTTCTCATCGTCCTCGTACGTAACCTTCCTTATGTTCACAGTAGGCTTTCATTTTTGTTAGTTGTATTACTTACTTTACCCAGACGAGGCCAACATGTCTTACTGCTTTTCTAGCTCAGCTAATGGAGGTATGTTGAAGGGTTTTTCTGGCCACAGTTCTGTGTGCGGTCCGTGTTATTCCAGGTCCTCTAAGCTGTGACATCGAGTCTGTTCCACTTGGGCGGAAGGTTTGCTGTCATGGTCCTTGCAGGTGTATAGAATGTCTTTACTTTCTGAACCAAAAACTGAGGCTTATGTTCTCATAGGCATTTTGATGCTTCCCCTTGATAAAAGAGATAAACTGAGAAATATTTTTAGGTACTGCATGTTGGAGTTTCAGGGCTGTTCTGCTGGTTTGTGTGGAAATATCACAACAGATACTTGAAATGAGGACTGTGCTGGATAATTTGGACCGTGTGGTCACCCTTAGAGACCTGCAGAGTGGCTCATTCTCAAGTGCCGGGATGGTTATCGCTTCAGTGAATGTACGGTGTGTTAGCCAGTTCCGTTAGAGATGTAGGGTATTCTTTTGACTGAGAGAGCTAGAATGGACAAAGTCATTTCAAATTAGTAGTATTCAAGAAGGACGCCTTGAAAACAGGGTGCATTCTGAGGAACAAGGCTAAGAATTTTTCACCCTTTATTTTCTGTAGTGACATCTAGCTTTCAAACATTTTTTAAAAATTTTATTTATTTATTTACTTGGTTGTGCTGAGTCTTAGTTGCGGCACGTGGGCTCCTTAGTTGGAGCATGTGGGATCTCGTTCCCTGACCAGGGATCTAACCCGGGCCCCCTGCATCAGGAGCACGGAGTCTTAACCGCTGCACCACCAGGGACGTCCCTCAAACATTTTTATTTAGTTCATGGTAAGATCCTTCAAAACAGATGTCTAAAGCGCTTTCTCACAGTTTTGTTCCCGGTATAATGCCATTTCTCTCCGCAGATTTGCTTGTCAATGCATCACGAAGAGGCAGCCCAGAATGAAGAAAACAAGCAGGAGTGTTGGCTCCGTGCCTAAAGTGTCTGGGACAAGCAAAGCACAAGCAGCAGACAAAACGAAACCCGAAAGCAGCGCTGCCGCATCTGCAGGAGGCAGACTCCCAAAGCCCGGAACCGCGGCGTCGCTGTCGAAGGTATTCACGTGGCCGTGCTTAAATGTGTGCTGGGCTGTAGGAGGCGTGAGTCTTCATGTGATGGTTGATGTATTACATGAACGGTATTTAGAATTCACCCACTGTTGGTGACCTCTTTGAAGAGAGTTCGCAGTGTGGTGGACTGAATGGGTGTTTGGTCCATCCTTACAAACGAAACCAGGTCGCCCGCTTACTTGTGAGCAAGTGGCTGTGCCTGTGTGGCAGGGCCTGCCTCTGGGGGCTTGCGGAGGAAGAGGTGAGGCGAGGCGCTCGCACGGACAGCCAAGATACGCATGAGGGAGTCCGATGCCCGGGAGGGAGGGAGAGCCGCACAGGCAGCGTCAAGCGGGAAAGCGTTGTTTCTGCCCAGAAGGCTTAATGAAAAGAGCATGTGTGCGAGGTCCTAGAGGATGGCCAATAAGACAGTCCTGAAACCCTTGGATGGGGGTTTTTATTTCCACCACACCCCTTTACATTCTTACTGTAATCTGTTACTTGTTTTCTGACAGCTGATCCAGGCTTAATGCCAGGTAAAACTGGATGATTTTAATTTAGTCAGAGCATAAATACTTTTCTTGTTACACCCCTTCCTTTAGAGGCTAGTTTAGTTCTTGTTAGTAAAAGGTATTATGTGTTAGATCCCAGGCGTCAGGAGACAGACCCAGGCTGGGCGTGTGTCCTAGGGCTTGCAGTCACGATGAAGTGAGGGTGTAGAAAAGTGGACGGCACGGGGCCTGGCTCCCAGCAGGGGCTTTGTAGGGACAGGCAGTAGGGTTTTTACTCTGGAAACGTCCTGCAGCTCAGGACTGACTCCCGACAGTAGCCGTCTTCTCATGGGTGTTCTCAGTGTGTGTTGAGGTGACTCCAGGCCATCTTTCTGCGGGTCAGGCCTGAGATTCACTGGACAGAGATCCACACGCTCTTCTTCCAGTCTTTCTCAGTCCAGAATTCATTTATTTGTTCTTTGCTTGCTTGTTTTGAGGTTTGGTGTTTTGGGGTAGAAACTGTGACTCTGTGGAGAAAACCTGGAGGGAGTTTTTGCTCGCCTGATGGGGAGAGACCAAGCAGTACCTGAAACACGGTCTGTTCACAAGCCTTTTGTCCAGGAAGGGCTTTACAGATTGTAACTTAATTATTTTAAGAAGCACCTCACAGGAACAGCCGATGAGGGACTTCCTTATATGTGTTGAAAGATCTAGCAGGAAATGCTGGTTTTTCTATTCCAGGGTTGTTGAAACTGAACGCAGACTTACTCCATGGGCTTGGAGATGCCACCAGAGTTTCTTCTGGCTGCAGCCCTCATGAGCGGCCGGGTGTCATCCTGTGGCCTGCAGGGTGATACCAGGAGTAGACCTTTGCCCTGCTTTCGTTAGTCTGAATCAGCACGCTGAGTGACCTCCCTGGTGGCAGCACTGCCTCTCTCTCATGTAAGAGAGCTGGCATTTCCTGCCCCGGCTGGTCACTCCGTGGCTGGGCTGTCTTCGGAGTGGAGTGCCTGTGTGCCTGGGTGACCTGTGACTTACAGGGCTGGAGGCGCAGGCTGAAGCGTTGGCACGAGGTGGGCACCACTGCCCGCCTCGCTGCCTCCCCCTCGCTGGCCGGTGGTGCCTCTGAGGTTCTCTCCGAGTGTGCCCTGGGCAGCGTGTCAGGTCTCCTGAGGCATGTATCCTGAGTTGATGGCAGCCTCGTCGTGAGCAGTGAGTATGTCTTCATTGAAAGGCAGGGCCATATCCCTGATGTGTGCCCACGTGTGCCCACTGTCCATGGCTTTGGCTCTGCTGAGTGGGCTGATTTAAGTAGCTCCGTGTGTGTGTGCATGGAGTGGGGAGGGTCATAGTAGAGGTGAAACTATTTGGGAACACTTTACCTGGACTGGAGCAAGTGCTTTTACTTAAGAAAGAAGGAAAAAAAGTCATTGAATAGAAATTGTAGTAAGAAGATGAGAAGGAAAGAAGAAAATAGTGAAAATGATAGAAAAATTGGAAAAGCGAAAGGGCTTGGAGAGCCCACAACTTGTGTTATTTTATTTTTCTAAGTTTCCATATTTCATTGTGCTTCTCTAGCATATGGTCACTTCCTGCAACTTGGATTCCTATAACTGTTGGAGCCTTGATGATTAACCAGGAGAATGAAGCATTTGGCTTTTAATCATTTAGACACTGTGTCCACACATCCGCTTCCGTGGACACCCACATGGTATCTGTCACTGTGCAGAAGTCGCATAACACAGAGCACTTTTCTCACCATTGCCGGGGTACGGGAATATGCGTTTACTGCAGCCAAGGATTGAACCCAGTCCCGGCATTGAAAGTGCCAAGCCCTAACCACTGGACCTCCGGGAATCCCCGAGGATGTGCATTTCTATACCTCTCATTTCATTTTGAGGCTACATCTAGTGAGATGTAGGGAAGGCCCGTTTGAGTCTGAATGGAGCTTCTGTAAACATGAGAAGCATTACTGCTGTTCACAGCACATTTGGAGGAAATCAGTCCCATTCCTGTGAGTAGCTGTGACATCTGGCCTGGTCCTTTGTGTGGGTCATTCTTCTTTGTCACAGCCAGCAGAGAGGGCTGTTTCTATGGTCTCCTACATGCCTGCACTTTCCAGGGGTCCACAGTTAATCCTTTAGAGGTACTACACTTTGTCATTGTCCTAGGGATACTTTTTTCTAAAAATGGATAGATGAGGATTAATAAGTTAGAGTTTATCTAAATAACTGATGACTCTCAGTGATGGTTTGTGGTCATACCTTTTCAGTGTACAAGTTCACAGTGTGATTGAGCAGTCCACCTCTGAAACCTGGAAGGAAAACATTTTAAACTAATCTTAAATTTTGAGGTGGAGACGCAGACTGTGAAACTTGGGCTTTACCTGGAGAAGCGTGTATTCTTTGGTTGTAGTATTTTGTTATTTGTATCTGTATGTTTTTACCAAATGATTTGTATTTTGCACCTGTTATTAAAAAGTAGGCTAAAAATCTATTCCTTCATGAATTTCGTGTTTTTTGGCTGTTGCTAATGGGGGATGTTTACATGCGGGAATGCACATGTGTTTATTGAATTGTGTCACAGAAATGAAAAGAAATAGGGAGGATTATCAGAGCCTGCAAGTGCCTTCACGTAGAAGGCACGTGGGAAAGTGCAGAGTTGTTTTTTGTTTTGCTTTTGCTTTTTTGGTGACGTAGAACTTACACCCAGAGACCTTCACAGAGCCTCCGCGCTGGGCTTAGTGAGTTGGACAGGGCGGACGCGCCCTGGGCCACCAGCCAGGTCAGGAAGCAGAGGCTGCCCGCCCCTCGAGCCCCCACCCCGCTCCCTCGTCACTGCCCTTGCCGCCCTTTCCAGAAGTCACTACCACCCTGACTCCTAGACCCCAGAGGTGGGTTTTGCCAGTTTTGGGTCTTTATGTGGATGTAGGCAGACACGAGGTGCTTTTTGTGTCTGGTTTCCTTGGCCCTGGTTTGGCCATGGTGCTCACCTCTGTGGCCGCCTCGAGCTGCAGCGCCTCCTTGTTTCCCTTTTAAATTGAAGTATAAGTGATTTACAATGTTGTGTTAGTTTCAGGTTTACAACCAAGTGATTCAGTTATATTATTTTGTGTATATATAGCTTAGATTATTTTCCACTTATAGGTCATGACAAGGTGTTGACCGTCGCTCGCTGTGCTGTACAGGACATCCTGTTGCTCCTCACATTTGTGTGTAGTGTGTGTGGCTGTTAATCCCACATGCCTAACTTACCACCCCAGCCCTCCCCGTTGGTAACCCTGAGTTTGCTTTCTGTGTCTGGGAGTCTGTTTTGCATATAGATTGATATGTAGGCAGCTCCTCCTTGCTGAGGAGGGGTGACTCTGGAATGTCCACAGGCCATCCACCTCTGGTGCCCTTGATGGACATCTGTCTGGGGTTTCCTTTGGGGCTGTTCGGCATAGTACTGCGGTGAACACCCCGCACGTCTTTTATACACAGGTGCACCTGTTGACTCCACAACCAGGAGTGAAATGGCTGCGCTGTAGGGTGCACGGCCTTCGCCTCTCATAGGTGGGCAGCCGGCCATTTCCCAAATGGGTTCCTCTGGGATGCCCTACACCCTCACCTGCACTGGCCTTTCTCTTCCCCTTGTAAGCGTGCAGGTGTGCGTGGGGCATTCTAGAGTGGGCTTCATGTGCATTTGCGTCCTTGTCAATGAGATGAAGCATTTTTCCTGTCTTACTTTTATGTGTTTAGTGGACATTTGGATATTCTCTTATGTGGAGTGCCTGTTCAGATCACTTGCCCATCTTTTTACTGTGGTGTCTTTTTTTCCCTCACCTTTGTGTGTGTGTGTGTGTGTGTGTGTGTGTGTGTGTGGTAAAATACACATAACATTAACCATCTTAACCATTGTGAAATGTACAGTTCAGTGGCATTAAGTACATTCACATTGCTGAGTAACCATCACCACTATCCATCTTCAAAACTTTTTCATTTTCCCAAACTGAAACTCTGTCCCCATTAAACACTAACTCCCTATTCTCCTCCTCGCGGTCGCTGGCAGCCACCATTCTATGCTCTGTCTCTGTGAGTCTGACTACTCTGAGTACTTCATATGAGTAGAATTATACAGTATTTGTCTTTTTGTGGCTGGCCTGTTTACCTTAGCAAAATATCCTCAGAGTTCATCTACATTGTAGCATATTGCAGAATTTCCTTCCTCTTCAAGGCTGAATAATACTCCATTTTA
The DNA here is from genome assembly GCF_030028045.1 of Hippopotamus amphibius kiboko. Lineage (NCBI taxonomy): Eukaryota > Metazoa > Chordata > Mammalia > Artiodactyla > Hippopotamidae > Hippopotamus > Hippopotamus amphibius. The sequence goes on along the minus strand of NC_080193.1, from coordinate 2,186,915 downwards.
TGTGTAGACCACATTTTGTTTATCCATGCTTCCATCAGCGAACACTTGGGCTGCTTCTACTTTTTGGCTGTTGTGAATAATAGGTGGGAATGTGGGTGTGCAGGTATCTCTTAGAGACCCTGTTTTCAGTTCTTTTGCTTATATACCCAGGAGTGGAATTGTGGGGTCACGTGGTAGTTTGATTTTAGTTTTCAAGGAACAGCCATACTGTTTTTCACAGCAGCTGCACCATTTTATATTCCCGCCAATAGAGCACAAAGGTTCCCCCGTCTCTAGTCCTCGCCAGCACGGTTTTCTGTTTCGATAGTCCCCATCCTAGTGGGTGTGAGGGGTGCAGTGTCTCTTCGTACTGTCGAATCATTCTTCACCTATTCTGGATGTGAACCCTTTGTCATTTATACGTGTTGCACATGTAGTCTCCCACTCTGTGCCTTCTCTTTCTACTTCTTTAATGGTATCTTTTCATGAATGGAAGTTCTTAATTTTGATGTAGTCCACTTTGTTAATCTTTATGGTTAGTTTTTGTGTGTGTTTTATGTATAAGATCTTTACCCATCCAAGGTCAAGAAGATAGTCTCTTATACTTTTTTTTAGGAGTTTTATTATTTTACATTTTATGTTTAGGTCCTCAATCTGTCTGTAATTAATTTTTTAAAAGCTTTTTATTCTGAAATAATTTAAAACTTAAAAGTGGAAGGACCAATATAAAGAATTATAGTATGTGGTTTGCTAAGATTCCCTACATGGTAACTTTTATCATAGTCATTTCCTATATATGTATATATAATAAAATATAATTTTTTTCTTGATCTGTTTAAGTATAAATTATAGAGATAATGCTCCTTTACTGCTGAATATTTCAGTGTGTATTTCCTTAAAAAAAGGCCATTCTCGGACTTCCTAGGTGGCGCAATGGTAAAGAATCTGCCTGCCAAGGCAGGAGACATGGGTTCGAGCCCTGCTCTGGGAAGATTCCACATGCCACGGAGCAACTAAGCCCGTGCGCCATAAAAAAAAAAAAAAAAAAAAAAAAAAAAAAGGCCATTCTCTTTTATAGCTGTAGTACAATGGTAACATCTGGAAATGAACATTGATAAAATGCTAGTATCTAATCTATAGGCTTTAAGTAAATTTCACCAATTGTGCTAATGTCTATTTTAGCAAAAAGAAGAAAAAATTTTTTTTTGGTCCAGGATTCAGTCCAGGGTCATGAATTCCATTTAGTTGTTCTTCATTCTCCTTAAATTTGGAATAGTTCCTCAGTTTTTGTCTTTTATGACCTTGACATTTGCTAAAGCATGTAGGCCGTTTGTCTGGGCGACTGCCCTCCATGTTTATGTTTGTCGGTGTTTCCTGTGATTAGGTGGGGCTGCGGGGTTTTGGCAGGAGTCCTGCAGGAGCCGGGCATCCTCCATGCAGCATCTGCAGAAGCACATGGTGTGTGCTGTCGATCTGTTCAGTTCCTGCTGATAACAACTTGGTGAGGAAGGTGTTTGCTGGGTTCTTCCACTGTTAGGTCACTGTGTTTCCTTTTACGAACATACGTGTCTTGTCGAAAATACTTTGACACTGTAAATATCCTCTGTCTCATCAAACGTTTCTCATAAAACCCGAGTTTTAGCAATTTTTGGTAATTCTTTCCAGAATCAATTATTATTATTACTATGATTTTTGCCAAATTCTAATTTGGCAAAATTTGAGATTTTCTAATTCTGTCATTCTTTCTACATTTATTAGTTGGCATTCTACCATAAGGAAGAGTTTTTACTTCTCTCCCATTTGTATATTCGTCTGTATTAGTGTGGATTCATGGTTTCTTCTTCCGTGGGCTGTAAACTGCTAGCATAGTTTATTTTGATGCTCAGATTGTCCCTGATTTGGCCGGTGGGAGTCCCTTCAAGCTGACTCCTCTGTCCTTCTGACATGTTCCTCGTTTTCTTCGAGCAATTTTTTAATTCCTGGCACGTAAATTTCCTGCTTTTCCAGCCCCAGCCCTAGAATTAGCCTTTTCTTCAAGGAGGCCTTGGTCTTTTCAGTGGAGGATAGAACATAAACCATATGGAAGGTAGGTGTGCCCAGGGCCTTCGCACGTATTGTTTCTCGGCCCTGTCAGCAGACAGGTAGGACGGCGCAAGTGCATGCGTGCGTACATACATATCTGTACTGATTTCTGTGTCCGCTTCTCTCCGTACACATTAAAACCTCAGAGTTCATACTGGTATTTCCAGTTCCAGCTGATACACAAGGTTGCTAGTAGCCTTTTCACTTTCCATAATTGTAATCCCTTCCTCTGACAGTGGCTTGCACTATAATAGATTTGTTTATTTTCTCAATGCTAGAATGTACAGAAAATACAGGTTTGCTTTCTCATACCACTGCAAAAAAAACACAGAACTAGCAGTTAGAATTCAGAATTTATGCTTTTTTGATTTTAGCTTGAGAGTTTGAGGGTTTGTGGTCAAAGTACTGTGTTCAAAAGATGTCTGGATTGTTCTGCCCTGGCCGGTGTGTTCGTATGATTCATTTGAGATGGACTTGTATCCCTTTGCTGCTGCTGTGCTCCACTTCAAGTTTCCCCCACCCTCGTTTACGTAATTATTCTCGTGAACATGTGAAGCACTCCTGTGTTTCTGTGCCTCACAACTGTATGAGGTGCAGTCAGAGAAGTGCCCCCCCATCCTTCTTACTCGGCCCCCACCCACTGTGTTTCTTTTTACATAAATGAGCAGATGATTACTTTTTATTTCCTCTTTCTTAGGTAAAAGTAGATATGATTAGATACACTTTTGCACTTGGCTTTTTTTCACTTAATGTGTTCTAGAAATCTCTTCACACTGTTTTTGAGCAGTCTTTCTCATTTTGCTTGAGCAGTCATCTCACTTTGCTCATTTTCTTTGTAGGATGTATGAGTTTATTCAGCTACTTACCCATACCTAGGCATTTAAGGTGTTTCCAGTATTTTGCAACTAAAAACAATGCTGTGATGAGTAACTTTAGACAATTTTTTAAAAAATAAAGTCTATTTTTTTAAGTTTTTTTAAAAAATTTAATTTAATTTTTTTTGGCTGCATGGGGCCTTGCTGCACGAGGCTTTCTAGTTGTGGTGAGCGGGGGCTACTCTTCATTGTGGTGCGTGGGCTTCTCAGTGCAATTGCTCCCCTTGTGGAGCACAGGCTCTAGGCACATGGGCTTCAGTAGTTGTAGTACACAGGCTTAATAGTTGTGGCACGCGGGCTTAATAGTTGTGGCTCTCGGGTTCTAGAGCTTGGGCTTCAGTAGTTGGGGCACATAGGCAAGTTGCTGCGAGGCATATGGGATCTTCCCGGACCAGGGCTTGAACTCGTGTCCCCTGCATTGGCAGGCAGATTCTTAATCACTGTGCCACCAGGGAAGTCCCTGGTTCTTTTATTTGAAAGCAGGATTGTTGGGGTTTTTTTCCCCACAGATCTTTAACTCCCCTATGTTCTTTCTCATTTTTAGGAGAAGTAAAATCAGATTTCTTCACTGTTTTTCTTAAGTAATAATTTTATGCCCAATCCAGTTATCCAGAGTGCTTGTTTTCTTTTTAAAAAGCTCACATTTTAAAAAATCATCTTCATAAAACATAAATATTCCAAATAGTCTTTCTCAAGTAGTATGATCATTTAATTTTCACTCTAACCATAAAATCTCTGTTTTTTTATTTGTATATTACTTAGGCTTTAAAAAAACAAACCCTCCTTTTAATTCTGACTTATGTTAGACTACCAAAAAAAATAAAGTAAGAAAAATATATTTCAGAATAACATTTTGAGAGGTTAGCTCCATCAATGCATCACTTTAGAGCAGTAAAGATTCCTTCTGACCGTCAGTGCTGCTTCTCTCTAGAGACTGCAAGGTGGCATTTCCTTACAGAACTTTCCTGACACAGCGTGTGTAACATCACCCTCCTAGGGCTACGTCCTAGGGGAGTGACAGCAAGGAGGATGTCCGCTTTTCCTACCTCACTGAATTTAAGACTCTGCACTTCCAATGCAGGGGGTGCAGGTTCGATCCCTGGTCGGGGAACTAAGATCCTCCATGCTGCACACTGAGGCCAAAATACATAACTAAATAAAATTTTTTTTAAAATGGCTTTATAAGAGAAAAATAAAAGAGGTGCATGCTAGGGTGAAGATTTAATGAAATTAATAATTAGAAAAAGAGAGGTGTGTGATCATTTGTGAAGCAGTGAAGAGGTTCTGTCTCTAGCACAGAGTGATGTGCTGCTTCGTAACTGTCGGGAAGTCTTTGTAGAGTTCTTGAACTCAATATAAACATCAAGAGCTTTGTTTAATGTCAAAATGTTATTTAGTCTGGCTTCATCTAATCAATTTGTTTTTAATCTTCTGTTGCTTCTAGACCAAGAGCAGTGATGACCTTTTAGCTGGGATGGCTGGAGGGGTGACCGTGACTAATGGTGTCAAAGGGAAGAAAAGCACCTGCCCTTCCGCAGCAGCATCAGCACCTGCCCCTGCTGTGAGCACCGTGGAGAGCAGACCCAAGGCTAGCACAGGTACGCGCACACTCGGTGTGAGGGGCACATGCCTTTGCGGTGGAGTAGGCGGAGTGCAGTGGTGTTCAGGGAATTCCACCTAACCGTGGAAAATGTCAGACATGCACAAAAGTATCTGGTGTGTCATCTCTGTGTCCTCATCACCCTTACCGCCTGATGGCTCTCGTAGCTCCAACACCCACCTTCCCCCCCTTATTATTTTGAAGCAAATTCCAGATGTCGTCCACAAATATTTAATTATCTTTGAAAGATAAGGATTCTTTTAAAAATATATTCACAGTACCACGGTCAGTCCTTAAAATAATTGATAATCACTTCTCAAATCATAAATTATCCAGTAAGGACTTAAATTTCCAGCTGTCTCGTGAACATCACGTATGTACACGTGCGTGCTTGTCTGGCTCAGCGTTCACCACGGCTCGCTCGGGCCGCGTACCGCGGTTGGCGACGCGCCTCTTGGGGGCTTCATTTTCACATCTGTGCGCTCACCCCCTTTTTTCTTGCAGTCTGGTTTTTGTAGAAATTGTCTCTTTGAGCTGTAGCGTTTCCCGTGATCTGGATTTTTTCCCCTTCTTTGGTCGAACCATATGGCTTGCGGGATCTTAGTTTCCCAACCAGGGACTGAACCCAGGCCGCCGCAGTGAAAGTCCTCATCATTGGGCCGCCGGGGAGGCCCCTCCCATGATCTGAATTTTGATGTCACGTTCCTGTGATGTCCTTGGTTGTGTTCCTTTATTCTCTCTGTCTTCCTATAAGTGTTATTGGGTTTAGAGCCTTGACGGGACAGATTCAAGTTCCTTCTCCCCACTGCCGCCAGCTGCCTGCCTCATAGGTGGCAGCTGTCCGTCCGTCAGGAGGCGCATCACTGCTGGCCGTCTCCCGCTCCGTGCTGTCAGCAGCCCCCGGTGCTCATTGTCTAGGTCCGTTCATTCCAGCCCTACGTTCTTTCTTCCTTTATTAGCAGCAGTTTGTTTTCAGATCTTATTCTGTAGTCCAAGGAGTAATGCTATATCATATCTTATTTCTTACACTTACAGAAAAAAAACTTTGAAACTTCCAGTAAACTTGAGATTATATGTTTGTAATAAAGTGTATGAGAGCAAATTGGCAGAAAGTGTAGCAGACATTCTTTTGCTGTCATTGTTTAGGCTCTTGTCCCTCTTGTGTGTATTGGATTTTCTCCTAGCTCAGGTTTGCCTCCCGTCCTCTCTCCTGCTGTGACCCTCTGTGGAGTCCTCCCTCCACCCCAGGTCACCCCCCACTGTTAATTGTAATAGCAGTGCGGTGTGATCACCAGAAGAAAACGTGCAAGCCCTTGACAGGCATTATTCCATTTTATCCTCACACGGCCTTGTGAAGTACAGGCTGTGATTAGCCTCATTTTAGAGAAGCGAGAGCTACACTTAGAAAGCTTGAGTATCTTGCCCACAGCCGTGCATTCATTGGCTCAGTGAATGCTTACCGGGTGCGCATTTTGTACCAGGCCTCAAAGCTGGTGATGGAGCAGAGATTGGACGTCAGGTCTTCTACCCTCAAGCCTGGAGTCGTCACCACGTTTGACACTCTAGCTTGTGTGGTAAGAAGGAAATTCAATACTCTAATCCCGTAGGTATCTCCTCCCATTTCTAGCCTTTAGAATTTCCTGTGGCTCCTGCTGACCCATGCCTCCTGCCCTCACAAGGCTGAACTCGGTCATCACCTCCCTGGATCATTTGCCCCATTTTTTCCCTCTTTTGGCCTCCATTTGCAGTTGTTCCTCCTAATCCTGTTACTTCTGCCTTTGAGATCTATTACAGATTTATTTTCCCTTCTCTGCTGTCACTGAGATCTAGCTCTTGCTCTCCAAATGCAGGCCTTCCTTGAGTTTTACTGCTCTTCCTTCTTCCTCGTGTTTCACTTAGATCCTCTAGCTTAATTTCCATCCGAGTGCTCTTTCTCTGTGTTTCTTCCCTGCTCAAGAAAATTTATTGAATGTTTGTTGCCACGACTCACTGAATTCTCGCTGGCATTCAGGGCCCTGTAGAAACCTTCCCCTGTTGCCCCCATCGACTGTGTGACCTTACTTTTCCTTCCTGTGTACGATGCTGCTTCTGCCACCTCGTCCTTGTCTGTCGTGTGGCCACCAGCATTCCCTCCCCTGCTCTGCACCTGATCCCTGGCAGAATTAGGGACTCTCTGCCCACATCATCTCCATCATGTAGACTTTTCGCTTTCCATCACCTGGTTAGCCTGGTGTCTGCCACATAAAGAGCCAGTTGGTTCTTTAAAAATATTTATTGGTCAGGTCTAGGGCTAATTTTTCAAAGTAAAAGATAGTCTAATGATTTCTGTAAGTGTTTCTGGGTATTCAAACGTACTTCTGTTCATTTTATATTAAATACATGATCATGTCAATGGTTTGCACAGGTTTAAAATTTTAGCAGTTAAGTAATCGTGTGACTCGTGCAGCATATTTGATCAGCGTGCCGTTGTAACTTAGCGGTCACGCGTCGTCGTCCTCTAACACTCAGAGAGGCAGAGGGGCCTGCCGGTTCAGCTGCAGATCTTGACAGACTGCCTGACTGCGTTTGAATCTTGGCTTATCCATGTATTACCTGTGGGATGCTAGCAGATTATTTAGCGTCTCTTTTTGGGTTTCTTCTTCTGTAAAACAGGATGGTAGTAACGAGGCTTGTGCAGATTAGTGTGTATGAAGTGTTAATGTGTGTGTGTAGTCAGTATAACTGCATGTTGTCTATTATAATAATTCTTATTATTGGTACTATTTATGTGGTGTTTTATGGTGTGAAAAATTTTTTGCATTTACTTTGATCGTAGTTTTTGTGTTTATTGTAGGTAATTTAGGTTTTTTGTTTGTCCACAGGCTGCCTCTCCCTTCTGGTCATCTGTGATCTTCCTTCACTATCTGTTTCTGCAGTTAGTTTGCTACCTGACTGACTGTCCCTAGAGTCACCTTCATCTGGCTTGCCCTAGATGCTATGCCCATGGCCACCTGTTGAAAGCCATGGTTTAGGATTCAAGTTCATGTGTATAACTTCTTTTTTAATGTGACAGCTTTATTGAGATATAATTAACATTCCATAAAACTTACCCCATTACAGTATATAGCTCAGTATATAACTTCTTTTTTCATTGATAATTAAAAGATGATTGGTCTTACGGTTTGGAGGACGTGAAGTTTACAGTAACCAGACTCTCAGGCAGGATTAGTGTAGGTCAGAGTCACTGTGGATCCTTAGATTATATCTCATTCGACCTGGGGCATAACTGCGTGCCTTTTATTGCTCATTTTTTGCGTTAAATTCTTTGTCTTAAACATGTAGGCATGAGCTCTTCAACCAAGCGGAGCACTTCCACAGGTAATAAAGAGTCCACTTCTACTAGAGAAAGATTACGTGAACGCACCCGACTAAACCAGAGCAAAAAACTGCCTTCTGCAGGTCAGGGGGCTCATGACGTGGCGTTGGCTAAACGCTCCCGCAGTCGTGCGGCTGTAGAATGCGACGTCCGCATGAGCAAGTCCAAATCGGACAATCAGATCAGTGACAAAGCTGCTCTGGAAGCCAAAGTGAAGGATCTTCTCACATTGGCAAAAACCAAAGACGTGGAGATTTTGCATTTGAGGAATGAACTCCGAGACATGCGTGCTCAGCTGGGCATTAACGAGGACCCTCCCGAGGGGGATGAGAAGTCCGAGGAGAAGGAAGCCATCGTTGCTCACCAGCCCACTGACGTCGAGTCCACTTTATTGCAGTTACAGGAACAGAATACTGCCATCCGCGAGGAACTCAACCAGCTGAAAAATGAAAACAGAATGCTAAAGGACAGGTTGAACGCACTGGGCTTCTCCCTGGAGCAGAGGCTGGACCATTCTGAAAAACTGTTTGGCTATCAGTCCCTGAGCCCCGAGATCACCCCTGGTAACCAGAGCGACGGAGGGGGGACTCTGACCTCCTCGGTGGAGGGCTCTGCCCCTGGGTCAGTGGAGGACCTCCTGAGCCAGGATGAGAACACCCTCATGGACCATCAGCACAGCAATTCTATGGACAACCTGGACAGCGAGTGCAGCGAGGTGTACCAGCCCCTCACGTCCAGCGACGACGCCCTGGACGCACCGTCATCCTCCGAGTCAGAAGGCGTTCCGAGCATAGAGCGCTCTCGGAAGGGGAGCAGCGGGAACGCCAGCGAAGTGTCCGTGGCTTGCTTGACGGAACGGATACACCAGATGGAGGAGAACCAGCACAGTACGAGTGAGGAACTTCAGGCAACTCTGCAAGAGCTTGCCGACTTACAGCAGATCACCCAGGAGCTGAACAGCGAAAACGAAAGGCTCGGGGAGGAGAAGGTGATCCTCATGGAGTCGTTATGTCAGCAGAGCGATAAGTTGGAACACTTTAGCCGACAGATTGAATATTTCCGCTCCCTTCTCGACGAGCATCACATTTCCTACGTCATAGACGAAGATGTAAAAAGTGGACGCTACATGGAACTGGAGCAGCGCTACATGGATCTCGCTGAGAACACCCGTTTTGAGCGAGAGCAGCTCCTTGGCGTCCAGCAGCATTTGAGCAATACTTTGAAGATGGCTGAGCAAGACAACAAGGAGGCTCAGGAGATGATCGGGGCCCTCAAGGAGCGCAACCACCACATGGAGCGCATCGTTGAGTCTGAGCAGAAGGGCAAGGCAGCCTTGGCGGCCACGCTGGAGGAGTTCAAAGCCACAGTGGCCAGTGACCAGATCGAGATGAATCGCCTGAAGGCCCAGCTGGAGAATGAGAAGCAGAAAGTGGCGGAGCTGTACTCCATCCATAACTCTGGAGACAAGTCTGACATTCAGGATCTACTGGAGAGTGTCAGGCTGGACAAAGAGAAAGCAGAGACTCTGGCCAGTAGCCTGCAGGAAGATCTGGCTCACACCCGGAATGATGCCAATCGTTTGCAGGACACCATCGCAAAGGTACTGTTTAAGTAGATGGAACGTTCTGGACCAGCGTTCCGCGGCTGCGGTGCATGGCGTGCTCCCTGAGAGCCTGCAGCCCTGGTGCTGTGTCGTTAGCTTTTGTTAGGCTGATTTTTCTTTTAAGCTCCAGAATGGTTTTCTTGTATTGGGATGGAGTGAAAAGTATTCTTATAATAATGTCACTTCCACTCACTTGCGTTTCATTACTGTTTTCCTGCACGTGAGAGGATGGGGCTGACATTACAACTAACAGAAGTTGTCCCTAGTTCTGGGTATGCCTGGGGGAGCGTGTCACGCAGTTTTACATCCTCCTCTGTAGTATAGTTTGGCATAAGAAAAACAAAGACCCAGTATTCCAGTCTGTGGGACCAGCGACATCTGCCTCTTCTTATCCTTTTGTGGTTGTAGTTTTTCAAACAGAGTTCTGTTGTGATTTAAAAATACTTTTGGAGTGTGAAGTCTCCTATTTCTTAGAGGCCCATGGTTCGTGGCTGGCAGGGACCTTAGCCATCACCGTTTCAGACCCTTTGTTTTACACGCAACGTATTAATGAGGACTCAGCCAGAAGTGCAGCCCAGGGCGGCTGGCAGTCTGGCCAGGGCTCTGTGCCCCACGTGGTTGCTGATGCAGTGTTTATTTGCATGAGTTATCTAATTATCCCAGCTTACATTTTATTTCCTGTTTCAATGCAACAATTTTTAAAGTAGTATCTTTAGGCAAAATTTGAATGATATAAGCCTTCATTTTCCAAGTGATGACGTTTAGAGATACAGTTTGGGAGATGCGGTATTTGTTGGAGCATATTTTTGGGGGGCTGCTGTGAACTAACATGTTGACAATACTTGAGAATTTTTTTGTTTCCATTTTTAAAAAAATTATTAATTAATTTATTGGCTGCGTTGGGTCTCCGTTGCTGCACACGGGCTTTCTCTAGTTGCAGAGAGCAGGGGCCTCTCTTGTTGCGGCGCGTGGGCTCCGTCGTTGTGGCCCGAGGGCTCTAGAGCACAGGCCTAGTAGTTGTGGCGCACAGGCTTAGGTGCTCCACAGCATGTGGGATCTTCCCATACCAGGGCTTGAACCCATGTCCCCTGCATTGGCAGGCGGATGCTTAACCACTGGGCCACCAAGGAAGCCCTGTTTCCATTTTTAACTTGATATTGAAATTATCACAAATCAGACATCATTTTTGTGGGAAAGCATGTTAATCATTAATCAGAGGCATGCCTTCAGTCCAAACATTGAAAGGAAAATTTCCAGAATCTCCTAATAATAACGTAGTGAAGTTCGCTTCCACCAGTGGTGTGGCAGCAGGCCCTGCTCAGCACTCTGTGTGGACCCCTGCCACAGGAGAGCGCCTGCGCCCGGGCCCACAGGCCGTCCCTGCTCGTGCAGAGCAGCTCACGCTCGGCTCCCTGCTGCGGCAGCCTGTGCCTCCGTCCTAGGACTTGTCTGAGAACAGCTCTCGCTTGTCTGACCTGCACCATCCATTTTACAGGTAGAAGAGGAATACCGAGCCTTCCAAGAGGAAGCTAAGAAGCAAATAGAAGATCTAAATATGACATTAGAAAAATTAAGATCAGAGCTGGAAGAAAAAGAGACAGAAAGGAGTGACATGAAAGAAACGATCTTTGAACTTGAAGACGAAGTGGAACAGCACCGGGCGGTGAAGCTTCACGACAACCTCATCATCTCTGACTTAGAGAGTAAGTGAGGTCCCACCTGTCTTCATGTGCGGGAGGAGTCTGCGTTCTGAGCAGCAGAGTAACGGGGGCGGCTCTGCCTGGGGCAGGGGCTCAGAGGCGGGAGCGCAGGGGCCGTAGACACGTGTGTGGGCAAGAGAAGAGCTTCCCACAGCCGCCGGCGGTCTCCTGGGTGCTGTGTGCTCCAGAGGACAGTTAGGTGAAAGCAGCACGTTGAAACCGTGTAACGATGGGAAGTCATTTAAGTGAGAGACCGCTGGGGCTGTTCACTCTCTAGATCTTATGGAAAGCCCTTTATCATCCGTGTCTAGTGGTTGCAGGTGTGCTGAGGCCAACAAATGTTGATCCTTTATAAAGAATCTTATGCCTGAAGCACAAGTTTTCATTTGTGTACTTGTTTAATATTCCTCTCTTTCACGGAGATTTGTGATCAGGTAGACTTGAAACCCAGATTTTGAGTTGCTTTGTTTGCTTTTTAAAAGATGTTTAAAAACTTTTTTGTAACTATTTCAGACTTAAAAAAAAAGTTGCAAAAACAGCACAGGGCATTTCTGTGTGGGGGATTTGGTGAAGAGCGGAAGTTGGCAGGACCTTGAAGTGTCTTCTCACTGGCTGTTCACCACGCTGCAAATGACGGAAAGCAGCAGCCAGAAAGCCTGCAGTGGGCCAGCTGGGCGGCAGTGTGACCCTGCGCACGGGTGGCCGGGTGACCGTGGAAGTGGCAGAGACACATGCGTCTTGCTAGGCCACCCGCTGGCTGAGGCATAACTTTACTGGATCGTAAGGAAACATTAAACAGACAAAAAATGAGGACTGTTGTACTGAAAGCCCAGGATCGAATTGTGCTGTATCCTAAAAAATGCCAGTGTCGTGAGAGACAAAGGCTGAAGGAAAGTTCCGGGCTGAAGGAGGCTGTGGAGAAGGGCAGCTGGGGCACCGCCTGGGCCTACACTGGCTGCAGTGCTGTCGGGCGCTGTGGGAACTGGAGTGTGGGTGGGAGATGAGATGCACGTGTGCGTCAGTAAAATCTATGCAGTAGGTAACCCACCTGTGTCTTGTGTTCTTAGGAACCACACGTGGGATGTTCAGGGGTGAAGGACCGTGATGTACGTCCTTAAGGTTCGGGGAGAAGTTAGGGACAAGTAGAGGCAGACGGACGGGGATGGGGGTAGCAAATGTCACAAGTGGTAACCTGTTAACGATAGGCCCATCTCAGTCAGAGGCACGTGGCTGTTCGCCTCCTTGTGTTACTTCTTGCACCCTTTTGTGAGTTTGAAATTATTTGCAAATAATACATTTTAAAAATTCTTATGTATTCTTCACCTAGATTCCTCAAATGTTAACAAATTTTAAGTTGTAATGCACTTTAATGATGGCCTGGTGGGACAGGGAGAGTGGAGGTAGTAACGTCTTTGGGTGCCTTGGTTAAAGCTCTTAAATTTCCAGTTCATGACACTGCCCGTTTGAGCCCTGACGGTTTATTCCTCGATAGAGGATTGGCAGGCGGATACAGCATGGTGCCAGAGCCCCCTGTGCTGGGGGTGGAGAGGTGGGATGGAGGGGAGGTTTGAACTACTGATATTTCCAGGAGAGGGTCATTTGCAGGAGCCCTAAACATGTCTGGTGGCAGTTCTGAGCTCTGGCTAGTTGACCTGGCATCTGTAGATTGACCTCAGGGTTATTTGGAATATTCCAAGGTATCTGGATACTGAAGTAGTGGATCGTGGGACTGTATTTCTTACAGACATAGTGATGAACTTTTTCATCTAAAGTTTTAAAAAACTTTTAGTTTAACATTGATATCTGGTTTGTATTTCATTGTCTCTGAACTGAACAAGTTATCTAATTTTACTTCCTAAATAGAAGAGGTTCTAAAGTTTTTCAGATTAACTTGGGAGTTCAGTGTGATTTCCATTTAATACTGATAATAAGAGCCTTTCCCTTGCACACCTTTTAATTTGAATGTGGAAAGAGTGACACCTTGTGGTCATTGGGGTAATAGCTAGAAAAACATTAGATGAGAAGGATTCCTGGGGCAATATTTTCCATATCATTGCCAGAATAAAAATTAATTCATATTGTGTGGATTTTACATATAAAATGGCTGAAATTCCTTAATACATTTTTTTTTAGCCATGTGCTTTCTCTCCCCAATTTTTTGAAATGAGAAGTTGAAATATGCAGAAATACTGTGAGGGTCGTGTGGTGGTTAGCACGCCCCAGATGTGACAGTGGGCGGCGTTCTGCAGTGTTCGCCTTCTGTGTGTGTGTGTTTAACTGAACCAGTTGGCAGTAAGCTGTGGACTTCATGACACTTAACTCCTAAATATTTCAGCGCACACCTCCTAAACATTCTCCTCGTAACCACGATGCCGTTATCACATCTAGTAAAATTAGTCATAATTTCTTAGCATCACCTAATACACTATGTGCAGATTTTCCCAGCTGTCCCCAGAATGTCCTTTATATTTTTTTATAGGAATTGGGATCCAGACAGGTTTCATGCATTGTAATTTGTTATTGTATCTCTGTAGTCTGGTAGGAGTTAACTTTTTTCCTAGAGAATTCTAGCATTTGGGGTTGATGCTAAGTCAGCACGTGGTATTGGGAAATTGGGATTTTCTTCCATGGAGTGAAACCACCGCCATAGTCCGTTTTAGAACTTTTTTTCGTCACCCCCAAAAGAAATCCTGCACCCATTAGCGGTCTCTCCTCCGTTACCCCACAGTGATTCTGACTCTGGTATTAGTGCACAGGGTGTTAGAGCAGCTATTCTAACTGTACTGAGGACATAGAGGAAAATATGCTCATTGTGGTGAACAAATAGCAGATCTCCTCAGAGAAATAAAAACTGCAAAAAAAGGAGAACCGAGTAGGTATCCTGGAACTAAAAAATTAAACAGCTAATATAAAAAGTTAGTCATATAAGCAACAAATTAGAGATGTAGAAGAGCCAGTGAACTTGAAAATCAATCAATAGACATTATCCAGAGAGAAAAAAGATTGGAAAAAAATGAGTAGCGTTATCAGTAATACCTGTGGAACAGTATCACAAAGTGTATCGTGCAATTTGGAGTCCAGGCGGCCTCTCAGAGAACATCACTGCAGTACTGTGTAGACCTGGCCTGTGGTACTTCTCACCAGTGCTTGGACTTCGCATCTAAGCTAGAAAGATCTGATGTAAAAACTCGCTCAGTAAATACTGTCAAGTCTTCCAGTTCAAGATGATGGCCTGAGGTCATACATACATCCTTTCCCTCCCAGAGTCTAGAGACATGGCGGGATAGATATAAAATGAGCTTGAGCAAAGATGGAAAATAGGGGAAGGGTCCTATCAGGAGGTCATCAGTTTTGAGTAATTTCTGGAATACTTTATATAAAGCAGGTGGGATTGGCTGTGGAGAAACCAATCAGAACAGAACAATCTGCAGTTAGGAGAACACTGACGCTCTGAGCAGTGATGCTCCCGGCAGAGCCCTGGGGATGGGGCACTAGAACCTCCACGTCAGGGATCACAGGGCCCGGGGCCAGCAGCTGGCTCAGGCTGCGGTGTACGGGATTGCTGGGCCGTGTGGCACCCCCTCCTCTGTCGGGTGATGGCTTTGGTATTTGCCCCCAGATTACTGCTGGGCTCGCCTCTAAGTGAGGTGGAAATATGGTGCCAGGGGCTCCCAGCACGACCTTCGTACTGTGCCAGCAGTAACTGCAGGCTGCCATGTTGTCTTAAAGAGAAGACCGCACAGGGAAGGGCAGCTTGTCCCAGCAGTGAAACACACACACACATGCACACCTGTCGCCTCACCAGAAGCCGCACCCCCACCCCCTGCAAGCTCACGTCATCAGCAAAGCCTTCAGCTGTTTGTTCTGTTGAGAAGCATGCAGGAATCACTGATGCTAATCATTCTTTGCAAGTAAGAAAGACCAGCCAGGACTTACTGGACATTTTAACACCTTAGAAAAGCTTAAAGGAGAAACAGCAGAAAGAAGCAGCTCAACTGAGCCCCCCAAATAAAGGGAATACCTTGCCCAGCAAACCAAGGCTGACTGGTCTCGAGAGTAGTGGCACCAGCAAGACCTCAGGTCTGGCTCGGTTACGACCTTACCGACCACTTCGTGTTTGCGTGGTAACGTGCCATGTGTGCTCTGCCCCGCCCTGCCCTCTGTAGTTCCTGAAACCGGGGCTAGGGCTTGGCATCCTGGTACATGGAAGCGACCGTGGTGAGCAAGGGTGGCTTGAGTTTAGAGAAGGAGGAAAGCTGTGCAGTTCTGTGATGAGAGAAGCCTGGAAGGCAAGATACTGGGAAGCCTTAATGGAAAAAAGTTTCATATTTGACTGTGTAAAATTGAAATTTTCAACTCAGCAAAGTACCAGGAATAAATGACATTGGAAGAAATATTTGTAATGCGTATCGAATACGAAAAGAGATTCTGTACATCAGTAAGACTAGAATAACTCATTAAAGCAAGCGTATGAATGGATAAGTCAGAAAAAGACACAAAAACATGCTTGACTTCTAAAAGAAGCAAAGAAACTTGAAACAAGATTCAGGTGTGAAAAATTAAAAAGATTGCTAACGTGTAAGAGAGGAGAAAAAGGTTCTCTTATATACTGCAGCCTTTCTGGAATATTGATCAGAATTTTTACAACAGTGATTTAGCAAGCTACTTCCAGAAATCTGCTCTTCAGAAACATTCTTATAAGTTTGCACGTGTGTACATAGATGTGGTTGCTTGCTGCAGAGTTGCTGGTTACCACAGAAACTTGGAAACCACCTCTATTTTCAACATCTGAGATCTAGTTAATAGCCTGTGTGCACAGTGCATCCCCACGGTGGCCGCCCCTCCACCTGCCAAGTGAACGAGGCACAGAGGCAAGTGTGCGTGAAGCAGGGCGAGTCACACCGCGGACGAGCTGGGTGTAGTGCTTCTGCACTTGACACCGTACAAATTTTAAATAGAACATTGCATTGAAATTGTAGCCAGGCATAATGGTGTTCCTTAAGAAATGCAAATTTCAGTGTATTCTATACCATAAATTCTCTAACTTGGTGACGTCTCAAAAAATTCTACATTTTTAAATTTTATTTTAATTTTTTGGCTGCATCGGGTCTTCGTTGGGGTGCACGGTGCTTCTCATTGTGGTGGCTTCTCGTTGCAGAGCATAGGTTCTAGGTGTGCGGGCTTCAGTAGTTGCGGCTCGTGGGCTCTAGAGCGCAGGCTCAGTAGTTGTGGCGCACGGGCTTAGTTGCTCCGTGGCACGTGGGATCTTCCTGGACCAGGGATGGAACCCACGTCCCCTGCATTGGCAGGTGGATTCTTAACCACTGCGCCACCAGGGAAGTCCCAAATTTCTGCATTCTTGAGCTAGAACCTTCTAATGGATTGGCTTGGATCCTGCTGATAGTTTCAGATGGTCCTTCATCACTTCTTCTACCTCTAGAAATGTGTCTTCAAATATCATCTGAACAACTGTGAAGACACTCACAGTGTTGGTAACAAACACTGGAAGCGTTCTGGCTGTTGGGTAACAGGAGGGGCTGAGACGAATGGTGTGTCCAGCTGATGGAGTACCAGCGTGGCCGTCAGCCATCAGCGTGGTGCTGCAGGTCTGTGTTTATTGATAAAGGTGTCCAGTATCTGCTGCTTACTGGGAGGGCTTGTGAAGCAGTGTAAATAGTATAGTTTCATTTTTCTTTAAAAAAAAAAAGTACACATATGAAATCTGGAAGAATATCTGTCAAATGCACATGCTGGGTGATCTTATTTTGTCATCGTGTTCTGTTTTCCAGACTTTTTATTCTGAGCGTGCATTACTTTCAGAATCAAGGAGTAAACGTTATACTCAGTTTTTTGGAGGGGGACAAAAATGAGTAAAATAAAAGTTAAAAAATAAGGGTGGACTTCCCTGGTGGTCCAGTGATTAAGGCTCCGCCCCTCCACTGTGGGGGAGCGTGGGCTCCATCCCTGGTCGGGGAACTGAGATCCTGCATGCTGCATGGTGTGGCCAAAAAGTTAAAGAGTAAATAAAAATAAATGAATAAATAAATACAATACAAATAAAAGTAGTAAATGGTTTATTTGAAACTCCTGTGTGTCCTCTTCGTGCATCAGGAGTTCTGGTTTGGTGCCTGAATACAGCGCCTGCCCTGCTCCGCTGCCCCTGAGGCGTGGAGCTTTAACTGACAGGTTCCTCTCGTCCTTTCCCTTCCTCTAAAATTTGCACCTGATGGCAGTTGGATGTGCTTGACCAGATGCAGGAGTCTGAGTACTGGGGTATCTGTACCCTAAGGATTTTCTGGGATCTGAGGGGGAACTTTCATTACTTTACACCCCAAGGGTTGTAGGTAGATCCTGTAGCTGCCCAGTGACACCTGCAGGAGTGATGGGCCTGTAACCGGAGCCAGCATGGAGGCCTGGTTGATGATTCTGGTTTTGTTGGCGATGGTAGGTCTTGGTGGTGAAAAGATTATGAACCCCATTATTAAATGGGCAGGGCAGTGCCCAGAAGTGTTCAGAGCAAAGTTGGACTAATAACAATGAGAACAGAAATTTACCTGATTTCTGGAAAAAATTGAGTTATAGCGTATAATTTAAAAATGAGGTCATAGTTCTGTTCTTTGATAGAGTTTAATGTTGCATTTGAGTTGAGGACAGTAGATGGCAGTGTCTCTCACACCTAAGGCTTTGAGGAGGGAAACTGCGTTTAGACGCCCTGGAGCTGCCGGCCAAGCTGCCCTGTGTGACCGACTGGTCACCGGGAGAGGTGGCGTTTGCTGAGCCTCACAGCGAGAATTGGAGCAGAGATGCCTTTGTTTCCAGGGAGGAGAAGCCTGTTGTCACTTTTAGCGCTTTTGTAAAGTTTAAGTCCGGTTCCCTGGAGACACTTGTAATGCACTTTATTCAGCCTGAATATGTCCTGGCTGCCAGCTTCCCTTCTGTTGAAAAGCAGACATGCCGACAATAAATACGTAGTGCTGAGGGTAAGGGGATGTCCTTTACAAGTAGTGATCACATGAATTCTGTGGCCATGAATGTAAAGGTTGGTGAAGAGAAAAGGATAAGGACAAAAGAAATGAATGAAATGTGGGATTTTATGATCAGTCTAAGATGGCCATGTGGCTTAGAATGTCACCTGAGAATCAAGGCACCAGATGTTAAAAATGGGCTGCAGTAAGATTTACTGTCGTTTGTCTCATGTATGTTACCTAGGTAGGTCCTTTGTGACCAGAAGAAAAGGAAAATGATTTTCAGCAGAGGAGAAATTACACATTGTTTTTGTTTACTTCTTTTAATTATAAAATATTTTTTGCTCATAAATATAATGTAAATGAAAGATGTAACCCCTAGTGGAGAAATACTTCGGCTTCTGTCCTTATACCTTGTCTGTGTCTGGAAATATCACCAAGACCCCAATTTCGTCTACATGAGGGTCACAGGGAGCCCAGCTCCGTGCTGGCTCCAGAGCCATCCTTGCCTCTGCAGAGTCAGGTCAGGGTACTGGACTCACCCACTCACCTGCGTGTCCATTTTGCCCTCCGCCAAGTTGGATGGCCCACGTGAGCCTTAAAGTTCCAGGTTAAATGAGTTCTGAAGCAGCTTGTATAGAGACAGACTTTTAAAGTTTAATCCTTTGCATATGAAAACCTCTTCTGTCTCTAAAAGGGTAGGAACTATACCTTTTTTTCCTTTCGCTTATATTTCAAGCACCTTTTAAAAAAGTCTGATACAAAGTAAGTATTTATGAGCAGTTTATTGAATTACTGAGTAAAAGTTATTAATTAACTTTTTATTTCATAGGCCCTAACTTTTTGGAATAGTTTTGGGGTGATGAGTGGGAGAAAATTGACTACTGGCTACTAAAAATGGCCATTTTTTTCACCCACGTTTTATCTCATTTAATATCCAGCTTTAGAAAGCATATTATTATGTATTTATAATAATCGTTACACATATAATTGTTGTAAGTATTCTAGACTTTATATTGTTACTGAAGTGAATTCATGCCGTGTAAAAACATCAGAACACAAATGTATCAACACTGAGTTAAGGTTTCAGAGGTTTCAGCAGAGCAGGTTCCTCCTGGAACTGGGAGTAGGAGGACGCGAAGCAGTCCCAGAAAAAGCGTCCGCGTGCTCGCCCTTTAGGCTCTTGGTGGGAAGCTGGTAGTCTGTTAGCCTAAGAGAAGCTTTTGGGTTCCGTGTCGTTCGTTGCACGCAGGCGTTGGCTGTGCCTGGGTTCCCGCTGCCGCGTGCAAGGAGTCGGGGGAATGTTTACTCAGAGACACCAGTGTGCCTGGGTTGACGTCCCTGGCAGGGGACAGTGAGGTTCTGTCCGTGGAACACTGGCACACCGCGTGCTAGGGCACGGCGTTAGGGCTGCGCTCTCTCCTGCTCCATTAGCTTGTGTTTACGCACCGCTCAGTCTGCAGGCACACCCGAGCCAGGTGCTGGGGCTGCGCGCGGCCTCCCAGGAGACAAGCGCCCCCGTGCTGGCAGGACAGCCACGAGGCTGTGTAGCAGAGTCGGGGTGCAGGAGGGACAGGCTCTGCTGCGGGACCTCTGCCTGTGCCCCAGGTGTCCGTGACCAGAGAGACGGCGGCAGGTTCCTGAGCTGTGGGAGTGACCTGCTGTGGCGGCAGCTGCCAGCCCGGCACCCTCCCCCGGCGTTTCCCCTGACGCGGGATTTTTGAGCAGAGCCTCCGGTTAGGAGGTGACGTCCCTGTGCATCTCTGGGTCCCAGGGGACTGGCCTTGGCTGTGCTTTCAGCTTTGCAGCCCCACTCTGTCTAGAGCGGCCTTTGGTATTAGTGGCACTCATCAGTGTTCGTGGCGCATGGCGTAGTTTGAAGGAAATTCACAAATGCAAGAAATAATTTGAGGAGTATTGATTTACTTAATCTTTTATTTTGTGAAAAGACTTTCCATGGAATTAAATAGCAGCTCCCCAGGTTACTCAATAATTAAGTTTGTAAAAATTTTACTACTTTACCACGTTTCTGGCATTTATTCCAGTGTATAAAGTAAGTTATGCTTGCAAAAACACTTCAGATTAATAACCCTTTTGATGAATAGCTCCCATCTTAATTGCAGTCCGTGCTGTTTTGACTGGTTATGAGCCAACAACGTGTGTGTGTTTCTAACCATTGATTTTACGTAACTTTTTGTTTCAGAATTAAGACGCTGCGGAAGGAAGTCATCGGACAGTTGTGATTTAAGTTTAATATTTTCCTTAAAAAGTAACAGTAGTTTGTACCTGGATTGGACGTTCCTTTTTCCTTTTAAGGTTTTGGATTAAGAACAAACGTCTTTGTGGGTGACTTTTCGAATGCCATGTTTAGGTGCCTCCTCCCTCCATATCATTCCTTTCAAACGCAGTTGTGAGAATGAATATTTAAACTTTTGTGGTCTTTCCAGATACAGTTAAGAAACTCCAGGACCAAAAACATGACATGGAAAGAGAAATCAAGACCCTCCACAGGCGACTTCGGGTAGGGTAAATCTTCACGTACTGTCTCATTAGAGAGCGTAGTTTTCTGAAAATTAAGCACTTTGGAGTCATTGTCCCCTGTCTCCTTCATCTGAAGCCTCAGACACTGTTTCAGTATGGAGCGCACTGGGCTTTGGGCAGAAAGCTGCTGCTCTCACTCCAAAGTGGGACTGGTGCTAGGTTCTGATGGAAGGTTGTACCAGTGATTGATGAGTGGTAACTGTAGAAAGAGGGATTTAGGGAACAAGTGTTATATTTTGGAAGGAAAGTTTATTAGCTCTTGGTCGTGAAGTGTCCCAAACTCAACTGCTTTCTTGTGCGTTTTCTGTCTTCTGTGGATTGCATCCGTCTGCCGACCGCAGCGATGCTCTGATGCAGAGGGTAGGGGAAGCTGCTCTCGTAGTTCGGGTTGTGCCACGGTTGCTCAGGCTGCCTCGGGGTGGTGGGCGCTGGGCCGGGTCGGCAGCTGTGGCTGTGGGAGAGGGGCTGCCCTGGGAGCACACCCGGCCATGGAGGCTGTGGGAAGCAGCGGACTGTACAGGTCCCGAGCTCCTCAGCTCCTCTCTTTGTGTCATTTTTTTGTCTGCCTAGATTAAATTCAGTGTTTTGCTTCTGGCTTCCTCTTCCTTTTCCTTTACTTTTGATTTTTTTTTCTTGTTAGTTTTTGATGTCAGGATATTTATAGTTGTTCACTGTAATATCTTTCAGTATGGTTCACACACCATTTATCTACCTTCTTGAGCTTTCCAGAGGTACATTTTGGATGCTGCGTTTATTTCCGTAAGACTAACTTTGAAACCCGCCATGAGGAACGGAGGCTTGACATTATCATCGTTGATACTTGTTGAGCAAACCCTAACCCCTAACCCTGACCCTGACCCTGACCCTGAGTGCTTGATGCCTCAGTCGGCAGATCAGCTGGAAGCTCTTTTCCTAAGAACACATTCGCTAAAAATAATTATGGTATCTGTTAGACATAGGTAATAGCAATTCTCTGGGATTTAAAAGAAATTAGTCGTCACTTGAGATAGTGCATTACAGCAATCTAATCATAAACATATTTTATTGTTTTAAAATAAGTCTTTATTGCTCTCTTTTGGAAATAAAAATTTAGTTTTTTAATGTAGGAAGAATCAGCAGAATGGCGGCAGTTTCAGGCTGATCTCCAGACCGCGGTGGTCATTGCAAATGACATTAAATCTGAAGCCCAAGAGGAGATTGGTGATCTGAAGCGCCGGTTACATGAGGCTCAAGAAAAAAATGAGAAACTCACAAAAGAATTGGAGGAAATCAAGTCACGCAAGTATGTTTCGAAAAGCCAGCTGTGTACTTATGTTTCAGTAGGGAGCACTTCAGTACCAGTGCTGTGATGTGGTTTGATGGAAAGAACACGGGGCATGACACTGGTGTGACTGCGTTTGGGTCCAGTGGACGTTACTCACCTTTTCCGGCCTCACTTTGTGAGCCCTGTAAAGTAGTGCTGTCTCTGTGGCCTTTCAGAGCTGCGGTCAGTGTCCTCACCCAGCAACTCTGGAGGGCCCGGAGGCGCCACCAGCCCGCGGCCCGCTGTGCTTCCCACCTGCCTCCTGTCCCCTCCCCGGCCCATCGCCCTCCCTTGGGTCCTAGTCCTCAGTGAGGACGAGGACCGCGAGGGCGGGCAGGCTCAGCCCCGTGCAGCTCTGCCTCTGCGGGCTCTGAGGGCTCGGCCAGGCCTCAGTTTGCACGTCTCTGCAGTGGATGCAGTGCTGCTTGTGTCACAGAGTTGTTGTAGGGCTGAAGTGAGCTGCCCCTGGGTGGCGCTCGGGACCACGGCCAGTGTCCGTTAGTGGGTATCTTAGAGACCTGCGCGAAGAATGCTGGCCGATTCCTCTCCAGCGCTCACTGAGTTGTTTTATGCCTGTAGCTGATGAATTTTTTCCCATTTAACATAGAGATCTTTGGAAACCTGGAAAAAAATCTTAGATGACGTGCCCTGAGTTCCTGGTGAGACTGTGTCTGTGAGTGGGGGAGAGTGGTTTTTGAGATTTTTTATTGAGTATCAGAGTTTGAGGTTATTATGAAGAATTCGATTATTCATTGCTTTGAACAATTCTTAAGGAGCCCTAGGTAAAAAAATTTAGAAAAACATTTAACAGGCCAACTTGGAAACGCTATCTTATTTTATTGTGGCCTAGGCCTAGTGGGTGGTCCAGTGGGAAGTATTGTTAAACCATTTTTCTTTGGCTTCTTTAATAAGCAGAACGTGGAATGAGTTGGAAGATTGTTCTTTCTCCAC
This sequence comes from Hippopotamus amphibius kiboko, assembly GCF_030028045.1. Classification (NCBI taxonomy): domain Eukaryota; kingdom Metazoa; phylum Chordata; class Mammalia; order Artiodactyla; family Hippopotamidae; genus Hippopotamus; species Hippopotamus amphibius. The sequence goes on along the minus strand of NC_080193.1, from coordinate 2,163,961 downwards.
TAGTACATTACCCTGCCTCTTTTGTACCATTGAATGAATCGTGTGTCAGAAATGCTCCAGTCGAAAGGCAACCCGAGTGACTGAGATTCTACTCTGAGAGACTTGTCTGCTGGCTCCCGAGAGCCTGTCAGTCTTTGGGACACATACGTAAAGGACGTGCCCCCGAGAGAAGTAGCATTGTGTAAAGCAGCGGTTCTCAGAGTGAGGTCTGCAGACCCCAGGGTCCCCAGGGCCCTGTCAGGGGCTCTTCGAGGTCAAACGTTTTCATAACAATACTGACCGCTGCTTGCGCTCTTGCACGGATAGTGGAAAGCAGATGTGAACCGGTCAGGGCCTCGGCTGCAGGTCAGACCCGTGGCCGTGTGCTCTTCCCCACCAGCCATTCGTGGGTTCAGATTGCGGCTTTCCCTGCGGACGTGCTGGTGAGGCCGGAGGTTATTCACGTCACCTGTCTCGGTCCTTGAGTGTGTTCTTTTTAAGGTCCTGTGAGACGGGGGGGGGGGACGACGTCGCGTGAGGTGCTGCTGCCGCGTCTGCCCTGCTCCCAGGCGTGCAGCACTCTGGAGGAGAGCGCTGTGTGTTGCTGTAGTTTGTGCTGTTTTTTCATGGAGTGAAAAGTTTTACTTGAGAATGACTGACACAAGCTGTTGGTATTCAGACTTTGGTGTTTGGTGGATATTTCTTGAAAATAATTAAGGGAGCCTGTCACTTCAAGGAAAACAACTGACAGTATTTGGTACCAGTGATAAAACGTGGGCTAAGTGAATGTTAGGATTTTGGAAAACTTGTATCTGCCATTGCAAACTCAGCAGCTTCCCATAAAGAGTTTCCTGATGAGATCACTAGTAATATTAACAAGAGACTTTTAAAAAGTAAGTTGTTTAATGACAGGCCTCAGTATTTGGAAAATCCATGTGACTCCGTGAACCAGTGTTTTCCGTGTGAGCAGTGCATGGGGTCACCCGATCCTGTGGGTGAAGGATCCGTGTGCATTGAAAGTGCAAGATGAACAGAGTAGGAACGTTTCATTCATACGGTTTCAGGTTCCACACTGTAACTAACTTGTAAGTAACCACCACTTGTGTTTTAGTGCACATCAAGGAAGAATGAGCACAGTTATCTAAAAAGCCACAACTATCAGTTCTAATATTATAAAAATATTCTTCCTTTTCCCAGGTACATATCTGTATGAGGCCTGCTTTTTTTTTATATCACAGTAGATTGAATACAGAAGAAATGAGAATCCGACAGTCTTCTATTAAGCCAGGCGTTAAAGAGATGTGCAAAAATGTTTAAAAAAAATTAACTTCTTTTGTTTTGGAAAACATAGTTGTTTTTCATAAAACTGTTAATTACGTTAACAAGCCCTGAGTTTATTTTTATTTTTAGATGAGTTAAATATTTAAAATATTTCTTAGTTTCTTAGCACGGTAAATGTTAATCCTCTTTGGGGCCCTCCATCATGTTGAAGCGTGGAAGAGGGCTCTAAGACCAAAAAGTTGGATAGTGGCTCTTGTACCTTCTTTATTAAAACTTCTGCGCATAAGGCATTCTGGCAAAAAAAAAAAAAAAAAAAATGTCAGAAGAGCCAAATGGCCGCCAAAGACACCCCTTTCTCAGGACTGGCCTAATCTTTGTTCACTGTCAACTTGCTTGTAGTCACATGACACACGCAGACTCTGCAGCTGAGACCTCTTTCCAGGTGTGAACTTTCTCATCAGCTCGGTGACAGAGCGCTTTCCACAAGTGAACTGAGCATCTAGGAGACTCGTGTTACCACTATGGGTCCAGGCTTCCTCCTCTCCCCCTTTGTAGAAATTCTGTTTGAAGACTACACCATTTTTTTTTTTTTAATTTAAGAGTATGGGCTTTGATCTCATTTCTTTGTATTTCCACACATATGCATGGCATGTTAGATAGAGCCGGTATCAATTATCTGTATGCGCTGTGAATTCCCAGACTCACTCCCCTGGGAGGGGCCAGGCCTTCTCCGCAGCACAGAACCTCACGGTTCCCATTTCTGAATTCACCTCCCATTTTACTGCTGATTGATGTTCTCACCTTACACTTCCGCAGATGAAAATGGAAACTGATGGCTGCTTAACCTAGTTAAGATAACCTGATATAAAAATTTTACCCTCATTTCCTGGAATTCACCAAGCAAATAAGAATGTTAGACCAGGTAGTTTATTCAGCTCAGATGATGCTATTTTTTTTTTAATGGATACTTTTTAATGCTTCTCAGCTGGGAAGGGGAAATGTGTATTCTCTAGTATATATACGAAAATGCCCTGATTTCAGTATTGTTTGCAGGCAGGAGGAGGAGCGTGGCCGGGTGTATAACTACATGAATGCTGTTGAGAGAGACCTGGCAGCCCTGAGGCAGGGGATGGGGCTGAGTAGAAGGTCCTCGACTTCCTCCGAGCCGACCCCTACAGTGAAAACTCTCATCAAGTCCTTCGACAGTGCGTCTCAAGGTAGCTCGTTATCCGTCGTGCCCAGGTGGGCGGTCGTGTTCACGTACTACGTGTTCTCTGGTCTGGTTGATATTCTTTCATACCTTACTCTGAGTCTCATCACGTTTCATATCACGTTAGAGAGTTAGTCTTCCTGCAAGGTGGATTTTAACAGGAGATTTGGGATCTGTTCAGCCTCAGAGATCTCAGTGTCAGGCTTGGGCCTTACCCACGCAGACGTGTGTCTTCTCCGTGCCTGAGAACCTCCAGGTGTGGGACTCCAGCCCTCTCTCTTGCTCTGAACTCCTCGGGCCCAGTGTATGTGGCTACTTGACACGGACACCCAGGTGTCTCCAGATGTCTTCTCACATCCAAAACCAGGCCTTGTGCCTCAAATTCTCTTTCCCTGTGTGAGTGGCAGCACCGGTCCACCCAGTTACCTACCCAGAAGCCTCGGCGTCTTTCTTCTGCCTTCAATCCCCTTCCTTGCCTTGACATTAGTCCGTTAGCGGGTCCTCTTGATCCAGCCTCCCGCACCCACACCTGCTCTGCTCTCTGTCACCGGTGGTGCACGCAGCTACTAGTTCAGGCCACCATTCCCTGCTCATTCGGTGGCCTCCGGTTGATTGAATGATTGTTGCGGGATCTTAGTTCCCCAACCAGGGATTGAACCCAGGCCCTGGCAGCAAAAGTGCCAAGTCCTAACCAGTGGACCTCCAGGGAATTCCCGGGATCCTCCTTTTGAGCATTTCAGTCTACAGAGGGAGACTGATGTGTGAGCGGATTACACACCGTGGGTTAAATGAAGTACACGTGCAGACCCGTGTGGAGTGAAGTGATGAGCTCCGTAGGAGGAGGTGAGGAAAGATGACCGGAGGCCGGCTTTCCTTCCTTTACAAATGCCGTGAACTGCGTGCCAGGCTTCCCATCTGGTGCAGTTATGGGAGCACTCTTCCTGGGCTCTGCTGCTTGGGTTTCCTTGGTTCATGGAGCACTTCACCACGTGATTTAGTAGCAGAAGTGAAGTGGCCAGCATAGCCAGGGTTGGAAAGGAACACAGCGAGTCCAGGGGACTAGTCCAGGGCGGCGGCCAGCGCGGCCGTGAGCGCTGAGGAGGTGAGCCGCACCGTCCCTGCGGGAGCCGGGAGCGCCGGCTCGTAGGGTGAGCCCTTGAGGGGAGAGCAGCTGTGAAAGCTTGCCCTGCGCCTCGACACGTTTGTTATTTGCTTGTGTGCGTGTTGTTTTTCTAGTCCCCAGCCCGGCTGCAGCTGCAATTCCTCGCACACCGCTGAGTCCAAGTCCCATGAAAACGCCCCCTGCGGCAGCCGTCTCCCCCATGCAGGTAAGTGCCTGTGACCGCGGAGGCTCTGGGGGCCTCAGCTTCTGAAAGCGCGTCCTCTTCAAAGTCACCTGACACGATGGTCCGGGAGGCGGATGGCTGTCTCTTGAGGGATACAGTTGTGATTGTTTTCCTAAGATGCTGTGAAATTCCCTTGTGAAGGTAAATTATGTTAATGTCCGTGATGTTATTCTTCTGAAAACCTCTAATAATAGTGATAGCTAACAACTATTGAACACTTCTTGTGTGTTCTGCACTGTTCCAAATGCTTTATGATGTTCATTCACTTAATCCTCGTGACACCTCTACTGGGTAGGAGGTATCATCCTCATCCCTAGTCTTCACACCTGGAAACCGAGGCCCGGAAGGGGTAAGCAACTTGCCGAGGGTCGTGTGATGAAGAGGTGGTGGAGCTGAGGTTTGAGCCCGGGTGGTGCGGCTTCAGAGACCCTGGTTTTAACCCCTACCCTGAGATACCTCTCTAAGTAGCGTGTACAGTCAGCCCTTGAACAATGAGGGGTTAGGGTCCCCGACCCTCTGCATAGGTGGAAAACCCACATATCACGTATGGTCAGCCCTCCGTGTCTGTGCTCCCGCATCTGCAGATCCCCAGCTGCAGGTTGTGCAGTACTGCAGGGGTCACTGTTGAAAAAACACCCGTGTAGGCTGACCCGCACCGTTCAGACCCATGTTGTTCAAGGTCAGCTGTGTAATTGGCATGTCTCAGCCCCTGCTGCACTGCAGATCACCCAACACTTAGTGGCTTAGAACAGCGCTTTTACTATTTTTCTCATTTCTCTGGCTTTGCCGCGGCTCCCCCCTGCAGCTGCCTTCAGCCAGAGGGTGGGCTGGACCTGGGTTCAGCAGGGTGGCCAGGCTGCTCTCTCCGTTTGGTCTTCCTCTCAGGCGCCTTCACAGCCTGGTGTCTCAGAGACTAGAAGCAGGAGTTAGCAAAGCCCTGAAGACCTGGCTGGGAGCCTGGGCTGTGTGGCTTCCATCCCGTTACTTTGGTCTAAGCAAGCTGTAGGCCAGCCTGGATTCAGATGCAGAGCGCGAGGGCTCTGCACAGACGTGACTCCAGAGCAGCGTGGCCCGAGGGCACTGTCGACGCATCCTCAACAGGGGTCACAGGCGCCCTCCTTACCGCCGTGGGAGTGCAGACCAGAGCAGGGCAGCTGGTGCACCTGTCGGGCTCAGGAGGCCCTCTCACTGTGCCCTTGCTGTGAGCCGTTTTGAGGACAGGAGCTGAGGTGGAGTTTCTCCACGTAGGTGAGCGTAGCCTAAAACCCAGGACCCTGTGACCTAGGGTCGCCTTGGCTGCAACTCTTCCCTAAAAGATCGGGTTTGAGAACATTTTCTCTGAGTGGAGACTTTTGTGAGGTGTTAACTACCGGCTGTGTATTTTGTGAGTGAACGTTTTAACCTTTTCCCTTGGGAAGTTGAGAAGCGCCCTCCCTCTGCGTTTGTAACGTTGTAAATTGTGGCTTTGCGTTTACGTTTATGTAGAAGGTGTTATACTCTTAATTTGAAAGGAAGGCAAAATTCCATGTTTTATCTATAAGGAGCTTTTCATATGCTCTATTAATCAGACTTTCTAAAGACATGAAAATATAAATGAAAGCAAATGAAGGTATAAGATATAAGGTGAAGTTTCTCTAAATAGTGTTTGTCAGTTGAAATTTAATGTTCATGACATCACTTTGTAAACTTTTGTAAAGGGGTAAAAAATCTCCTCTCTAACTTGGGAAAAGAACTAGTAATTACAAGCCCCATTCAGTAGCTTTTTAGTACTTGATTAGTTACCATAATTCTTCTCAAACCTAATTGTGGAATTTTTAAGCACGTGGATTCCCAGGGCTCACCCCAGGGAATAAGAACCCCTGGGGAACAGGGTCCAAGATTAGGATTGTTAGTTTTTCAGCAGTCCCTGTGTGGGAATTCCACTTCTGGCTGTGAGGGGGTCACGGGCTGGATGATTCCGTCGCCATAGGTAGCTAGAAGGCTGGACAAAATGTAGGAAGCAGTGACATTCAGACACGGTAGGACAGGTGGTGCAGGCCCGAGATCTGTGGAGAAGAGTTCAGAAATGAGCCGCGTCCTGCTGTGGCCCACGCTTTTCCAGATGGTGAATAGGGAGGGGAACGCCGGCCGGGTCCGAGGAGACACAGACCAGTGTCTAGGGAGAATGAGGGCCGGGGTCTGGGGACAGGGTGCCTGGGGGAGAGAGCTACTCAGAAAAGGCCTCCCTTTGGGTCCTTGCTGAGTGCCAGGCTGCACACGGTAGACATAGGGTGACCCCTACCAGGCTGGGCAAGAATGATTTTGAAGGAAAGAGCAGCTCCCGGGGATCTGACAGGCAGACGCTTCCCACAGTTTACACAGGGCAAGGATTGTTTGAGTTGCCACTGGCCACCGTGGAAAAAACCTCTTTGAATACCTGGAGGCTTCATTAGAGACCCTCAAGGGCCACTCTGTGAAGCAGAGCTAAACAGCCTTAGAGTAAGCACTGTTCTAGACCTGCCCTAGATGACCGTGAAAACGACCTCAGAAGGGCCGTGGAGATCTGTTAGTAACGGGACAGGCGGTTTCTGAACTGCTTCCCAGGGATCCACGCCTCCTGCTGCCGTGCTCGTGTCCTCTGCTCCGCCTGAGGGTTGGCTGGGCTTTGTGACTCGCTTCTGATGAACAGAATGTGGAGGAAGTGATGCGTTGTCCCTTACGAGATAAGATTGTGAGAAGGCTCGCTTCTGTCTGGAGGACTCCTCTTGCTGTCTCCTAGTCCAGTGACCAGTTGGAAATTGAGATACTTCGCGACACACTGGATAAAATATTGTGCAAGACCTTACAACGAGAACTATAAAATAATGCTGAGAGAGGTCCAAGGAGTAGTAGGTGGGAAGATACCTCGTGTTCATGGGTTGGAGTACTCAGTGTTGGTAGGATCTTGCCGTTCTCCCTCACATCGAGCTGTAGGGTCAGCTCATCCCACTTGTAATCCGAGCACGCTGTTTTGTAGAAATTGACAATATATTTTAAAATTTATGTGGAAATTTAAAAGACCCTGAATATCCAAAGCATTTGGGGGAGGGAGGGGGCGGAAACAGATCTGGAGCGCTGCCGCTGCTTGATGTTAGCCCTTAGAGTAATCGAGACAGTGTGGTTCTGACGTAAGTTTACATGTAGACATTAGATCCACAGAGTAGGTGGAGAATCCAGAGATAGGGCAGTTGATTTTCAAAAAAGGTGCCAAGGTAATTCAGGGGGAGAGGGATAATCTTTTCCACAGGATTCCGGAACAACTAGATATCCACATGGAAAAAAAAACCAAACAAACAACATTTACCTCATGGCATTCATGAAAATTGAAAGTAACTTTAGACTTAAGTGTAAAAGCTATAACTACAGAACTTCTACGTGAAAACATTAGAGGAAGTCTTCATGACCTGTGACAAGGCAAAGATTTCTTACTTAGGACCCAAAAAAGAATCAACTATAAAAGAAAATTAATAATGGGCATCAGAATTTAAAACTTCTCTGAAAAACATTGAGAAAATGAAAGACAGGACTGGGGAGAATATATTTGCAATTCATTTATCTATCAAAATCTTGTATTCAAAGAAGACTTGTCTGTCATCTTGCTTCAAGACAACCCAATAAATAATGGACGAAAGCGCTGAAAAGTCCCTTCCCAGGAGAAGATACACAAATGCCCAGTAAACACACGAGAAGTTGTTCAACATCATAGTTATTGGGGAAATGCAAGTTAAGTCCGCAGTGAGATCCCAGTACACACCTTCGGGTGGTAAAACCAAGATGGCCAGTATGAGGTGTTGGAGGATGTAGGGAAGCTGACCCTCTCACACATTTCTGCTGGGACAGTGAAGTGAGTAGACGGAAGTTGGCTGGATAGAAGAGGGCTGGGAGAGCTGAGAAACGAAGCATGAGAACAAGCCCAGAGCTGGTGAACGGTGTGTCTTGGTCGGTGGGAGTGAGTGGTTGGTGGTGTTGGGGCATCACGCGGAGGTGGCGCAGGAGAGCTGAGAGGGTTTGGTGGGTACCTGTATATCTGAGATGGCCACCGAGCCAGTGCTGAGTTCAGGTGCCAGGCAGCAGCGTTGGAGGCTTAGTGAGTAGGTGACAGAGTGAGATCCATCTGATACCAGGGCACAGGTGGCCAATCCAGATACTAGGGGAACACCTCCGGGTTCGGCTGATTCTGTGTTCATTTTAACATAGTATACTGATCACATTATAGCTTCTGGGGGTGTGTGTGTGTGTTTCAGCCTTACTGCTAACAGTGGGGAAGGAATTGTGCAGATTCGTAACTAAGTATTTGCTCTGCCCATTTCCACTGTGAGACCCAGCTGTCATTTAACCTAACTTGGACACTGTTTGTCTTATCATTTCAGAGACATTCCATAAGTGGACCAATCTCTGCATCCAAACCTCTGACGACCCTGTCAGATAAGAGACCAAACTACGGGGAAATTCCTGTTCAAGGTACGTCTTGTGTGCGGTATTTCACTTTTGTTAATTTTTTTATTCATCTGACTTTTTGAGCTAACTTGTTTTCTGTTCTTGACGTGATTTCTTCCAGTCTGGTGTGCATCCTCATCACAGGCTTAGTAATAACAGGTCTTCATCACAGATGGGGAGTTTACTTGCTAATAGATGCATCTTGGAAGACGACCCTCGTAGTGTCGTGACGGGTGACCTGTTTTCACTGTTCTTTGTGGGGCGTGTGTCGTTATCCCCATTTTATAGATACCAACAGTTAAATAACTCATAAACACAGGGTCACCTAATCAATGCACAGTAGACGCTGGCAGCCTGGCTCCAGAGCCCCCTCCTTTGGTCTCCGTGCTCTGTGTCACTGGGAAGAGGAAAGGGACCCCCTGAAAGCCGGGTCTAGGGAGGGCCGTCTCCACGCAGCTCTTTATGGTGGCCGAGCTCCCCAGCCCGAGGCTCCTACCTTTGGAGGTTGGGGGTCCTTCTCCTCCCCCGCTGCCTCCCTGTGTGTGGCGCTGATGTGCTTTGGAAGAACGGTTTTGGGCATTGGGCCGGGTGCCAGGAGAGGCGCACTTGGTTCAGGTGGGTGTGGGGACGCCTGGCAGGCGTGGCGCCCGGAGCCAGGCCCTTCTTAGCTGCGCAGACTGGGCCCATCCTGCGCTCCGGGGGTGGGGGGGGGGGGGTCGTGCTCTGGGGCTGAGACTGCACAGTTTGGATGGGTGAGGGGGAGGGGGAGCAGAGGACCGGCTCCGTGGGCTCCAGGGGCACCAGGCGGGGGTTCAGTGGGCCGTTCGTGGGCGTGGGGGTCCGTGGAGCGCAGGACGGTGCCTCTTCCACCACCCCGCAGACTCGCCTTCCAGTTCCACCCTTACCTGCAGTCTAAAGTCTCTTCTCCCCTGGAAGGTCCTTCTGCTGAGGGATCGCGTGTGGACCATTTACCGTCTCCCTTTACATCTGTGCGGAGTTCCCGCCCTGGCCCTGCAGATGGACCCTGCGACTGTGTGTGTAGGCACGGGTCCTGGCTCTTGACCTCTTGGATGCTGTTTCCTTGTGTGAATCGGGCGTCATCGTGAACACCTAGCTCTGGGCCTTGGTTTCCTCTCCCCAGACTCTCTTACCCCTACGGTCAGCCTCTCCTGTCCACCCAAGCGGCTGTGGTCCACGGTGTCGTGGCTGTGGGCGGCATCTGGCCCTGTTGAGCACGGCTTCCCCCGGGTGTTCTTTTCGGTGTCCTTCATGCCCACTCTGCGTCTCCTCCATCTGCTGTGCTCGGTCCTCCTTCCTGGCCTGTGAGGGTGCTGTGCCGGGGCCTCTCTCTCCTGTCCATACTCACTCGATCATTGTGTCTGAAGGGGCCCCTCCCCTTGCAAGGCTACCTTCCCAGCTCATCTCGATTGGCCCACAGCAGCGCAAGGTTTACTGGGGAAGCCTCGCCAGCACCAGCAGTGTCTCTCAAACTTCTCTGTTGAAAAGACTTACCTGTATCACTTGGTAACACGTGAAACCGTGGCCCTCACCTCAGATGTGCTGACATGGCCTCTCCAGGAAGGGAGCTCGGAAACTGCATTCTCACAAGCAACCCAGGTGATTCTTAGGAAGGGACGCGTTTGGGAAACTGGGCAAAGATTACTACTTAGTTTTCCTCTTACCCTGGCTTTGTGGGTGGGAAATGCGTGTGGAAAGTCTGCGGGCCAAGGTTATTGAAGACACAGACTAGAAGTGTCAGGTGTCTCCGGGGGTCCGCTGAACTAAACCTCTTTCTGGCTCCCTTCTCTTTATTACCAGGCAGCGGGCAAATGGTCACGCTGCTGGGCCCGGGGTGTGTGCAGTGCGCCTGCCAGTGCCGGCCTCGTCCTCCACTGCTGTCTGTTCTGGTGCCGCGACCGGGCTTCATTGAAACTGCAAATACGAGAGAGAGGGAAACAGCCTTGGGTGAATTTTTATCCGAGAATTTGTTGATGGTATACCCTTCTATCTTAAACAGTCACTAGGGAAAGAAACCTCTTAAAAAACTAAGAACAGCCAGATGATTCTAGGTCATAAAAAGCCACTGTGTCCTCCAGGCCGATTGAGAGAGTCGGTCTGAGCTCTGCGGGAGCTGCTTTCCTTCCGACGTCTCTTCTTTCTGGGCCTGAGTCACCCAGCACAGTCCGTAATCTTCAGGTTGAAAATTTCAGTGGCTTCATTCCTGAAGACTTGAACAGTGCTGCCTCTTGTTCTGCTATACTCAGATTACTCAAATTGAATAATTTATTGGTTTTTCAGTTAAGTATTTTATAAAAGATGTGGGTTTTGTGTTCTATTTTTCACCGTGCTTATATGTCAGTTGCAGGAAAACGTTTTAGCCCAGAGATCTTATTGTAAATGGACTAATCAAATGCTCTTTTGTTGGTATTGTTGGCAGTTGAATTCAAAGGTCTGGGTCATGATAGGTGAATCTTTATAGATAGGATGTGAGTTAGTGTTTGTAGCCTAAGCAGGTGCATGGGTACAGGTAGTTGGCAGGGCTTCACGGTCCCCTTGCACAGTGACCTTGGAAGGCCCAGGGTGAGCAGAGGCCCCGGCTGGGCAGTGCAGGTGATTGGAGGGCCTGGGGTTGCCCAGCCTCAGCGTGACCCGAGTGTCGTGCTGGTGTCATCAGCTCAGACGTGCAGGTGTCCGAGAAAGCGGGTTAGTCCCGTGGCAGTCGTGCTGTAAAGAGATTCCTGCTGTGATCATCTGGCTGGACTGTGTCACTTGAGGATGGAGGTGTAAACCTTTTTGAAAATTCGGTATTTTGAGAAAATTGATTTATGGTTAAGGTACATATAATAAATGTGATACAAAGTTAGGAGGTTTTACGAGAAAGCCACATCTTTGTTTTAAATTAAAAGAAAAAGAACCTCTTATTTAAAAATTTCGCAGCAGTTTGCATTCCCCAAAGGGTAGATCTAGCCAGATTCTGGCCCAGCCCTAGATCCAGCCTACTTGGGGAATTCCAAGGAGAGATTCAGGTAGAAATCCTACCCTTCTGTATTTACAGTCTAATGGGTATCTGTTCACTTCCGAAGGTCCTTCTCTTCCCTCTGGTTCTTGGCATTTGTCTTGATAAACCAAACTGTCTAGGCTCCCATGTTTTGTCCATATTATTATGAAAAATTTCAAGTGTACAGAAAAGTGGGAAGAAGTCACATATCCACATCTCACTACCTCAATTCTGTGGCACTTTGCTGTATTCACATACTTATCTGTCCCTCCATCCTTCCTTCAGTTCACCTTTTTATAAATGCGTTTCAAGGCAAGTTGCAGTCAGTACGTTGTTGCAGTGAGCGTGCATCTCACTGTTTGTGTCCTCGCTGTCTCTCAGCTCTTTCTCTTGAGATAAGTTTAGATTTAGAGAAGAGTTACAGACTACATTAGCGAGACTTCTCTTAAATCCTTCATCCAGGGACGTCCCTGGCGGTCCAGTGGTTAAGCCTCCGCACTTCCACTGCAGGGGGCGCGGTTCATTCCCTGGTTGGGGAACTAAGATCCTGTAAGCTGTGAGGCCAAAAAGAAGGAGAGAGAGAGAGAGAGAGAGAGAGAGAGAGAAATAGAGAAATTCTTCACTCAACTTCTCTTACGTGGACAACCTACATAACTATAGAACAGTTATCAAAAGCGGGAAAGCAGTACCGTGGAAACGTTATTAACGGAACTGCAGACTCTGGGTCTCAGTGGTTGTTCCACTGCTGTCCCTTCTCTGCTCCAGGATCAGACACAGGGCCCCCGTCTGCACTGAGTTGTCCTGCCTCCTTGAGTCTCCACCCTTCTGCAGCGGTCTGTCACTCTCCCTGTCTTTTAGAACCTTGACACGTCGAAGAGTACCGGTCAGTTATTTTTTAGGATGTCTCTCAGGATGGGCTTGTCTGATGTTTTCTCCCGCTTGGGCTGAGCTTATGTCCTGCTGGGAAGAGCAGCACGAGGGGGTGTGCCCTTCTGCGTGCATCACGTCAGGGGCGTGTGGTGGCGACGTGTCCTGTTACTGGTGATGGGACCTGGATCACTTGGTTGAGTTGGCGTCTGCCAGTGAACAGGAAATATCCTATTCCTGCTCAGACTTCCTCTCACTGACTTTAGCTTCTGTTTGTGCATTTTGCCTGCAGCAGTTAGTGCCGTGCTCTAGCGGCGATGTTCTGTTTCCTCCTGTTTCCTGTAAGGAATTATTTGTATCGTATCATGATACTTACTGTTATGTTTATAGCATTCATTTGTGTTCGTGCGGACCCGTGGGTATTTATTTTATTCTTTGTGTTAGCCTGTCACTGTTATTTGTCTTGTTGCTCATGTTATTCCAGCTTTGGCCATTGGGAGCTCTTTTCATCCCCCCACCTCACCCAATGTGCCAAAGCACTTTCTTACTGGGGGGCGCCACAAATGATCTAGGCTTGTTTTTTCCCCGCTCCAGCTCTGGAATCAATAGTATTTGGAAAATGAGATCTGGGTGCGAGGTGTGTCCATTGTCACTGAGGTTTCACCACCTCCCGCTCTTCTCTAGACAGAGTCAGGAAGACTGTATGTATGTGCACGAACTACATGTACACACGTGGTGATTATTTCTCTGTCTCTCTGTCAAAAATCGTGCATGTATACTGATCCTCTGACTCCAGGCCAGCACCCCTTCCCTTATTTGTAACTTCTTTCTCTTGGCAGCAAGAAACCTGGTTCTTATTATTATCTACAGTGTATTTACTTATTTGTTCATCCCTAGTACATGTGTACAGTAGTTTCAAACGTGCTAAACTGTGAGAAGCAAATGTACCAGAGGGCAGTGTTTGTGTGCCGTTGTTTTGTGTTTAGCCTGAGAGTATCCACTCCAAACACTGTTCTTCTCATGGTTACTTAAGTCACCACTCTCTCAGTGTGGTCATGTCATGCTTTTGTAATACGATTAAATTAGTTATATCAGTCTGCATTCCATTCCCCCCACCCCCAGTTGAGGCTGATTTTTAAAAAAAGTTATATACAGTAACATCCATTCTCTGTTCTCTGCATTGTGGAACGTGCAGCAGCACGTCTGGCCTCTACCCACGCGCTGGTGAGCACCCTCTAGGGCGCTCGTAGCACCCACCCCAGTCGTGACAACCAAAACTGCCTCAAGATGGTGGTGTGTTGGCAAAACTGCCCCAGGTGAGAATCAGAGGTTCGGTTCTCACAGTTTTATTTGTCTGATTTCAGCAGAGAGGTGGAAACTGTATGTGAACATCAAATAGGAAGTGGTAGCTGTTGCACGTTGTCTGCTCTTTCCACCAGAGGCTTTAACGTATCAGTCGTAGTTACTGTCAGTGACCTGTCAGAGAGTTGCCGCATCTGTGCCGTGTCCGGGTCTGCTTTACTGATTATGTGTCGTGACGTCGTGAGCTGGATGTATTGTGTTTTCTTGCTTTTTGTAATGATAAATTATATTTTATAATTCCTTGTTGCAAGCTGGGCATCTTGTGTAGGACAGTAGATTAGTTTCATGCCTTGACATGGGCACCTCTTTCCTTCCAGGTGTTTAATGTGGGAGTTTGAGTTAATCTACTCAGGAGTTGGGCTGGGTTTGAGGGATTTTTTGGTAGTGGTGGTGGTTTTTCAGCCATGCCCTGCGGCATGCAGGATCTTCGTTCCTTGACCAGGGATCAAACCCATGCGGCCTGCATTGGGAGCACAGAGTCCTAACCACTGGACCACCAGAGAAGCCCTTGGGTTTGAGTTTTGTTGTTGCTGTCATGTCCTCAGTGCACAGCAGGCTTCCAGTTGCTTTGGTGATACTTTGTGTTTAAAGTGGAGCAGGTGCTCCGGGGGATTATTCTGTCTCTGCCTTGATTTCAGCTTTAGGCTTGTTCTTTACATCTCAGGGAGGGCGTGTCTTATACTCTCTCAGCGGTTTCAGCTGAGATTTCCTATTTGTTCATTTGTTGAGAACATATTTTCCTTTATAATGTTGAGCAAATTTGCAGTAGCTGCTTTAAAATTCTTTTCTGCTACTTCCAACATAGAAGTCACCTTCAGGTGGGGTTCCATTTCTTTTGAGTATGATTCACTTTTTTCTTTTTCTTCGTAGGTCTAGTAGTTTTGGATTATATCCTGGGCAGTGTGAACCGCACATTGTAGAGATTCTGAATTCTGTCCTGTTCCTCTGCAGAAAATTGGTTTTTGTTAGCAAGCAGTTAACTTGGCTCACCTTAAACTCTAACCTCTTTCCTTCAGTTGAAATACCTGTTCAGTTATTTTTCCATAATTCCACTGGTTGGAATCTGAGTGCTTGTGGATTTCAGAGGTCGGTGGGATTTGGGCAGAGTTTATATACAGAATGTGGACTCTTTCCTTTCTGGTATTACCCCCACTCCCTTGCTTTCCAGTAGCTTTGGTTGTCCTGAGATATCTCCTCTGCTTCTTCGAGGCACTGAGGCCCTGGGTTTTCTACCAAATTTTAGCTGCCCTACATGGTCTCACCTGGGGTCTGCACTCACACCTACAGCCATAAAACTAGGAAACTCACCCAGTGCTAGTTCCTTCCAAGTGTAGACTTCCTTCATGTTCTGCCTGCTTTTAGTTTCTCCTCAGTGCCTTTAAGTAGTTGATGTTTGTATTTTTTCAAGATTTATTGTTGTTTTCAGCAGGAACTTTGCTCCATTTGGAACTACTCTATGAACAGAAGTTGGGTATTTAGGTTCCTATTTTTATTTTTTTAAGAGTCTTTTTAAAATATTTTATTTTATTTTATTTTATTTTATTTTATTTATTTTATTTTTTTATTTTATTTTATTTTATTTTATTTTATTTTATTTTATTTTATTTTATTTTATTTTATTTATTTTATTTTTTATTTTATTTTATTTTATTTCTTTTGGCTGCACCACACGGCTTGCAGGATCTCAGTTCCCCGACCAGGGATCAAACCCGTGCCCCCTGTGGTAGAAACACAGAGCCCTGACCACTGGACCGCTGGGGAATTCCCTAGGCTCCTATTTTTAAACCCACTATTTTGCCTATAAATTTGATTTGGGAAAGAATAAAGAGATAACTGCCTGTGTCTTTTTTTTTTTTTTTTTAATTTATTGGCTGTGCTGGGTCTTCGTTGCTGCATACGGGCTTTCTCTAGTTGCTGAGAGCGGGGGCTGCTCTTCGTTGTGGTGCGCAGGCTCCTCATTGTAGTGGCTTCTCTTGTTGTGGAGCACGGGCCCTAGGCGCGTGGGCTTCAGTCGTTGTGGTGCATGGGCTCAGTCGTTGTGGCTCATGGGCTCTAGAGGACAGACTCAATAGTTGTGGCACACAGGCTTAGTTGCTCCATGGCATGTGGAATCTTCTCAGGGCAGGGCTCGAACCCGTGTCCCCTGCATTGGCAGGCGGATTCTTTACCACTGCGCCACCTAGGAAGTCCCTGCCTGTGTCTATTTTTATGATTTCTCAAGTGAGAGAACTAAGCTGCAGGCCCAGTTTGGTCACATTATTGCTGCCTCTCTGTCGGAAGTGAACAGAATGTCTCTGTGTAGGTTTCTGCCTTTATCTGAGTGCCGGATCTCACCCCCTTGGGCTGTCACGGGTGGCCTTAGCCTCGTGTTGTCCCATCTCCTGTATCTTCACCTTTGCCCTCTCTGCTGGCTCCCTACCATCGTCTCTTAGAAAAGCTCACATCGCTCCTGTGTTAAGCGGAGAAATCTCCGTGGCTCCCCACCTCCTGCAGCGCTGCACCTTCTCTTCCCTTGCACAGCTCGTTTCTTCCTCTCTCCCACTTGCTCTTCAGCACACCTGTACCTCATTCTTGTGAAATTGCTCCGACCAGGGCCGCCATGACTTCCACGTCACCAAGTTCACTCTCGTCTCAGCAGCTGTGTGCTGATACTTTCCAAAACTGTGTATGTTCCCTGACTGCCTGTGCACACCTTTCCCTGGGTATCTCCTCAGGTCCTGAGATTCCATGTGTCCTCATCTCTCTCCCTCTCAGACTCCTCTTCCTCTCTTATCTCTGTACACGGAACCTCCTTTCACTCACCTCCATTTCCAGGTGGTCAGCAAGTCTGCTGATTCTGCCTTATTGAAGAGCCCCTGAGGGACTTCCCTGGATAAGAATCCGCCTGCCAGTGCAGGGGACACAGGTTCGATACCTGGTCCGGGAAGATCCCACATGCCATGGAGCAACTAAGCCGTGCGCCACAACTACTGAGCCTGAGCCTGTGCTCTAGAGCCTGCGAGCCACAACTACTGAAGCCCGCACACCTACAGCCCGTGCTCCACAACAAGAGAGGCCACCACACTGAGAAGCTGTGCACCACAGCAAAGAGTAGCCCCCGCTCGCTGCAATTAGAGAAAGCCCGTGTGCACCAAGGAAGAACCAACGCAGCCAATAAAAATAAATAAATTTAAAAAAAAGAAAAAAAGAGCCCTTGAATCCATGTACTTCTCCCATCTCCCCTGGTACCGAGTCCAGGCCGTCCTGCTCTCTGCTCTATAACTCATCACCCTTCAGCACTGTCGCACTCCCACCCCCTGCAGCCGGAAGGATGTCTCCATCTGAGATACCGTCACTGGCTCCTCGTTGCCAAGCAGGTGGAGGCCGCACTCTTGGCCTCCCAGCCTCCCCTGCCCTTGCAGCACTGCTGTACTAGGCTTCCTCTGGTGTCTGCTGAACACTCTGCTGGGGACACACTCTCCTCTGCCTGTGTGAAAGCTATTAATTATCCTCCTAGTCTTAACTGAGATGTCGTTTCCCGAGGAGGCCTTTCCAGACCTGCCCTCAAGAGCAGGTCACATACCCCGCTGTGTTCGCAGAGCCCCCTGTACCGTTTCTTTCCTGCATGCCTCACACGCAGTGATTTTTTAAATGTCTGGCTTCCGCCATAGACTCCCAGTTCCAGGTGGGCGAGTTTCTGCCTCCTTTCCTCCTTTCTCTGACCTTCGCGTCACACCGGTGCCTGGCAAGTCGAGGCCACCCAAGTGGTTTTTGTTTAATGAATGGATTAGAGACAAGAATAGCTCCATATGGCAGTAGAGTAGACCCGATTACTCTACCGTCAGCTGTCTCCTGCCTGCCACGTTCGACTGTGACACCCTAATCTCATTTCCCAAAGAGGGATTCGCCGGCAGTTTGACATGAAGCTGTTATCCAGCCTTTGCTGCAGCAGCAGTGGGGCATGTCCTTGTGCCGTGGCGGGTGCCGCGGGCAGCAGTGAGCACGCTGCCCACAGCGGCATCTCTGAGCAGTGCCTTTTTGCACCTTCTCGGAAGGGCAGCGTTGGCCTGTGCCAGGGACTGTCTGCCGAGTTGAGACAGACTTGGATCCCTAGACGTGCAGTGAGAAACAGGCTGCACCAGGTGGGCAGGAGTGGCAGGTCCGTCCACCGTGCCTTGGCCGTGCGCCTTCGGGGTGCCTGGTGGCAGAGACGGAGGTGGGGTGCCTCTTGCTTGCCCTCAGCTGGCACCCACCCATGTGTCTCTGTAACCTGTTTCCACGCTCCTCATGTGCTGTGTTCCCTGGGGGACGAAGGCTTCAGGAACATGACCAGTCTCATAACTGTAAAGTGGACATTTGGACTGAACTTAAAGTGTTGACTTCTGTTTCCTCTTCTTCCCATGTTCTGCGAACTTTGCTTTGTCTGCCAGTCCTTGTGCATAACATGCTGTCCCTTTGGAGACGAGCACAGCTGCCACAGGGGTCAGAGTTCTCACTGATGCTTGCTGGTGGGCGCTGCACGGTGCCTGTGCTGGTTCAGGATGCGAAGGGCGCAGTGGCTCTGGGCTGTGCGGGTCCTGTCTTCATAGAGGACGCGGGGTCACCCTTCCCACTGCCTCCCTCCGGAGTGCTGTGTGTCACAACCATACCTTCCTCGCAGCTTAGAAGACATGTTTTGGATGAAAGATGTGCTGTCCTTGAGAGATTGTCATAGGTGTTACTTTTGACATCACGATATTTTGAGAGGAAGTACTTTTTAAATTGTCAGTTCTTAAAAAGAAGCACTGATGGGGCCGTTTGACTGGTGTCCAGTCGATCCCACCTTTCCCCATCGAGGTGTGTTTGCTCTTGGACGAGACTAACAGTCTTGGCTTGGGCCAGCCCCGTCACATGTCCCTGACACACCTGACCAGACAGAACACATCCGGCCTTCCTATGCTTGTCATCCTGGCCTGATGACAGTCTCGCCTGGCTCATCACCAAGGTCAAAGACATGCTGGCCTGTGTCTGGGGCACCCACTGCAGGGAGCAGGGGCCAAGGAAGGGGTGTTGGACTCGGCCCAGAGGCTGGTGAAGGTGGCCAGTCTGCGGGGCCGAGGGAACCGCTGTGCCAGGGCTCCCGGAGCTCCAGAGACTCCGACCCAGCCTGTGTTCAGCGTGCGGGGGAGGACAGGAGAAGGCGGGCTGTGCCCTCGACGGGGAGGCAGGGTCTGCCCGTGTCCCTCCCGAGAGTCCTCACTGCCCTTAGAGTAAAGTCCACACGCCGGGCAGTGAGGCTCCCCCTGTCACCCTCTCCGTTCTCCACCTGCCCCGCGGTTCAGCCACGCTGGGACTTACTGTCCTCTAACTTGAATGTCCTTACATTTCTGCTCTGAGTAGCACCTGGCTGAATGCTGTCGCCAGCCCTGTTCTCCACCAGTGAGCCAGCCGTCTGACGGACGGCGTGATGTTGGTGTGCTGCTGAGGGCTGCCTGCTGCCCAAAGGCGGAGCGAGTGGCTTCTCCCGCTGTGGCTCGATAATGCTTTATCATCTCTTATTCCAGTTTCCATCCTGACCTGCCTCTGGTTGTAGACACGTATGGCTCCCCGACTGACCATAGGCACACAGGGCAAGGCTTTGATTTAGTTTGTACTTTTAGACCTAGATGCAGCGGGGGTCTAGGAATTTTGGTTGAATTGTATCAGAGGTAAGTAGCAGTCTGTGGTTTAGAAGCATTCATCTATGTTGAATGTCTCATCCCTAGAAATAAAAGTTGAATGAGATGTTTTCCCTTGTTCCTTGTCTACGGGAGTTGTCTTGTATAAGGGACTCTGTGGGGAGCTGTTGAGGTGCCCTGGACGGGAAGGAGCGATGAGCCTCGGGGTGAAGGGAGAAAATTCACCTTCCTGCTACTTTTGCCTCTTGACGTTCAGGGTCAGGTCTCTTTACTATGACATGTTCCACTCTGTGCAGAGCATCTACTAAGAACATCTTCGACCAGCCGACCTGCTTCTCTGCCAAGAGTACCTGCCATGGAAAATGCCAAGACCATCTCAGGTAATACTTTTTATCTGAAATTTCCTTTCAAAAGATTTTTCCAGAAGTTTTAGTGATGGTACTAGGTACTTTCTCTTTGGGCTTATTTAACTTTACTAGCCTCTTTTGCTCTTTGATTGATTGTTTTTCAGTCTGAATTTCCCCTGTTCTATCTTACAGATTTCATAGAAGTCACATTTCTTGGCACTGATTTCAGAAATAAAAAATAAGAGCTACATAGTTCCATTCACTTAATGTGTTCGTTAAGTACCTAGACTAGGTTAGAAGGTATACTGAAAATACAGCTTCATACAAAGTCTGTAGTTGTGAAAGGTTACAATATTTATTCCAAGATGTGTCATGACTATTTCTGAAGGATAATTTCATAGCACACCAAAAATTCTCTGGAAGCCAGATTTTTCCAGTGTGATAAAGCCATTTTGCAATGATGAATTTGGTGGGCTTACTTTGTTGGTCTCCTAGAGCTAACTCTTCAGTTTATCACTGTTCATATTATTTTCCCCTATGGCCTTTTTTTTTTTTTTTTAACCCTTAATAGCTCAACTAGAAACTGGGCCAGGAAAGGAGAGATTCCTGTAACCCTGCCTCCTGTGGTTAACACCCCACTTGGCTGTAGATTTAAGGTAGTACAGTTTTTGTATGTCTTAGCTGGTCTTCAAATCAGTGGCAAGTCCAGCCAAAGTCACTACCCCCAAAGCTCAGATCCAGAGCCTTTTCCTGTAACAGAGTTCTTCCGATTCTTTCTCAGTCTGTTTCCTGTTTTATATAAAATTATGAAAGGTGTTCTCATCAATTACCTAGCACACCACTTAAAAGAAACTACTGATTTAAGGCATACAGAGGTCTGACATTGAAACAAAAAGGCAGAATAATTGTAAAATTAGGTCATATCTGCAAGTGCATCGTTCTAGTAAGATCTTGTAAAAGGAGAAAGCGTGTCTCCTCTGGGTCTTTAAAGACTCTGCTTCGCTGATGCAGTTGCAGTCGGCTTGCGGCTGTCCGAAATCATCAGGAGAATGGCCGCCAGTGAAAGGGGGCGGTTGCAGTCGTCCGGGGAGGTTGCTGGCGTTGGGCACGATGGCACTGCAGCCAGCCCAGGGTGGAGCGGCAGCCCTCCCACACGACCAGCACCTCCTGAGGTGAGCGAAGCTGTCTGAGGCCAGGAGCCTTACCGCCCGCCTCCCACCTCGCTGCGCCCAGCCCTGCGCGTGAGCCCCTGCTGGGCTTCCGCCTCCCAGGTCCCTTCCGGGACTCCTGCAGGGCGCCGCGCCCGGCTCCTTCAGAGCAGGACTTCCCTGATCGTTCTCTCTCAGTAGCTGGCTGGACACGGCACCTTTTGCTTTTCTGTTTTGTCAATTCATGTTTTTTAAAACGTGGCTTGACCCAGAATTAAGTGTGGGCCTATAACAAAGTATCTTTCCTTTCTGTCTCTGCAGCTGTGTTTTTGGCCAAGTTCAGAAGGGTTGTGTTGATTTTCGTTGAGAGTGAGTGTCACTTTCGTTAGCCTTTGGTTTTGGTTATGTCTGTGGTTGAACACAGGTTTGCGGGGAACTCACTGTGGGCCAGGTGGGTGCCATGAGTGTTAAGGGGTGGATGATACATACTCCTTGCCTTCAGGGATTGTGGACTTCTGTGCATATTTCAACAACTGTACCGTTTTTATAGTTTTTTTTATTTTTTAATTTTAATTTTTTTATTTATTTATTTATTTATTTATTTATTTATTTATTTATTTATTTATTTTTTAACAGATAATAAACAGCATATATTTAGAGTGTACAATTTGGTATCCCAATCTCCCAGTTCATTCTCCCCCAGCCCTCCCTGCTTTCCCCACTTGGTGTCCATATGTTTTGTTCTCTACATCTGTGTCTCTGTTTATGCCTTGCAAACTGGTTGATTTGTACCGTTTTTCTATAGTCCACATATATGTGTTAATATATTTGTTTTTCTCATTCTGGCTCATTTCACTCTGTATGGCAGTCTCTAGGTCCATCCATGTCTCTACAAATGTCCCAGTTTGTCTACTAACTTTGGGTTTTGTTTGCTTTTCTTTCTCTGGTTTCTTTAGGTGTAAGGTTAGATTGTTTATTTGGGATTTTTCTTGTTTCTTGAGGTAGGATTGTATCGCTGTAAACTTCCCTCTAAGAACTGCCTTTGCTGCATCCCATAGGTTTTGGATCGTTGTGTTTTCATTGTCATTTGTCTCTAGGTATTTTTTGATTTCCTCTTTGATTTCTTCAGTGATCTCTTGGTTATTTAGTAGCGTATTGTTTAGCCTCCATGTGTTTGTGTTTTTTACAGTTTTTTTTTCCAGTAATTGATTTCTAATCTCATAGCGTTGTGGTCGGAAAAGATGCTTGATACAATTTCAATTTTCTTGAATTTACCAAGGCTTGATTTATGACCCAAAATGTGATCTATCCTGGAGAATGTTCCATGTGCACTTGAGAAGAACATGTAATCTGCTGTTTTTGGATGTAATGTCCTATAGATATCTATTAAATCAAGCTGATTTATTGTGTCATTTAAAGCTTGTGTTTCCCTATTAATTTTCTGTGTGGATGATCTGTCCACTGGTGTAAGTGGGGTGTTAAAGTCCCCCACTATGATTCTGTTACTGTCGATTTCCTCTTTCATAGTTGTTAGCATTTGCCTTGTGTATTGAAGAGCTCCTATATTGGGTGTATATATATTTATAATTATCTCCTCTTCTTGAATTGATCCCTTGATCTTTATGTAATGTCCTTTCTTGTCTCTTGTAACATTTTTTATTTTAAAGTCTATTTTATCTGATATAACTATTGCTACTCCAGCTTTCTTTTGATTTCCATTTTTCCATCGCCTCCCTTTCAGTCTGTATGTGTCCCTAGGTCTGAAGTGGGTCTTTTGGAGACAGCATATATATGCGTCCTGTTTTTGTATCCATTCAGCCAGTCTGTGTCTTTTGGTTGGTGCGTTTAGTCCATTTACATTCAAGGTAGTTATCGATATGTATGTTCCTGTTACCATTTTCTTAATTGTTTTGTTTTTGTTTTTGTAGGTCCTTTTCTTCTCTTATGTTTCCCACTTAGAGAAGTTCCTTTAGCATTTGTTGTAGGGCTGTTTGGTGGTGCTGAATTCTCTTAGCTGTTGCTTGTCTGTAAAGCTTTTGATTTCTCCGTCGAATCTGAATGAGATCCTTGCTGGGTAGAGTATTCTTGGTTGTAGGGTCTTCCCTGTCATCACTTGAAATACATCGTGCCACTCCCTTCTGGCTTGCAGAGTTTCTGCTGAGAAATCAGCTGTTAACCTTATTGGAGTTCCCTTGTATGTTATTTGTTGTTTTCCCTTGTTGCTTTTAATAACTTTTCTCTGTCTTTAATTTTTGTCAGTTTGACTACTATATGTCTTGGCGTGTTTCTCCTTGGGTTTATCCTGCCTGGGACTCTCTGCGCTTCCTGGACCTGGGTAGCTATTTCCTTTCCCATGTTAGGGAAGTTTTCAACTATAATCTCTTCCAGTATTTTCTCAGGTCCTTTCTCTCTCTCTTCTCCTTCTGGGACCCCTATAATGCGAATGTTGGTGCGTTTAACATTGTCCCAGAGGTCTCTTAGGCTGTCTTCATTCTTTTTTCTTTATTCTTTTCCGCATCAGTGATGATCACCATTCTGTCTTCCAGGTCACTTATTCGCCCTTCTGCCTCAGTTAATCTGCTATTGGTTCCTTCTAGTGTATTTTTCATTTCAGTTATTGTGTTGCATATCTCTTGTTTGTTTGTTCTTTAATTCTTCTAGGTAAACTTTTCGATCTTTGCATCCGGTCTTTTTTCAAAGTCCTGGATCATCTTCACCATCATCATTCTGAATTCTTTTTCTGGAAGGTTGCCTATCTCCTCTTCATTTAGTTGTTTTTCTGGCGTTTTATCCTGTCCCTTCATCTGGTACAAAGTCCTGCTTTTTCATTTTCTCTATCTTTCTGTGGCTGTGGTTTTCAGTTCCACAAGATGAAATACTGCTGATACTGCTTGATAGTGCTGTCTGCCCTCTTGTGGAGGAAGCTATCTAGGAGGCTCGTGGGTGCTTCCTGATGGGAGGGACTGATGGTGGGTAGGGCTGGTTGGGCAGAGCTCAGTAAAACTTTAATCTGCTTGTCTGCTAATGGATGGGGCTGTGTTCCCACCTTGTTGGTTGTTTGGCCTGAGGCGACACAGCACTGGAGCTTATAGGCTCTGGGAGGGCTCACGCCAATGAGCACTTCCCAGGACCGCTGCTGCCAGTGTCCCTGTCTCCTCGGTGAACCACAGCCACCCCCCACCTCTGCAGGCAACCCCCCAACACTAGCAGGTAGGTCTGGTTCAGTCTGCTATGGGGTCACTGCTCCTTCCCTCTGGGTCCTGGTGAGCACCCTTTTTTGTGTGCCCTCCGAGAGTGGAGTCTCTGTTTCCCCCAGTCCTGTGGAGGTCCTGCAATCAAATCCCACTGGCTCTCAGAGTCTGATTCTCTGGGGATTTCTCCTCCCGTTGCTGGACTCCCAGGTTGGGAAGCCTGACGTGGGGCTCAGAATCCTCCCTTTAGTGGGTGGACTTCTGCTGTATAACTGTTCTCCAGTTTGTGAGTCACCCACCCAGCACTTACGGGATTTGATTTTAACCCAATTGCGCCCCTCCTACCGTCTCATTGTGGCTTCTCCTTTGTCTCTGGATGTGGGGTGTCTTTTTTGGTGAGTTCCAGTGTCTTTTTATAGTTTTTTTTAAATGAAAAAAAAAAAAACTTTCAAGTTGTCGGTTGGATAAAGAAAATGTTTAGTTTTTCCTCCCGTATGGTAATTTCTGCTCTTTTTGAGGACCTGCTGAAGATGTCTCAAGAACTCAGTTTAAAATGTTTTGCTATAAATTCATAATGGCTGTTTCTCACACTCAGTGTCCAGACGAAGCAGCGAAGAGATGAAGCGAGACGTCTCCGCACCCGAGGGTGCGTCCCCTGCCTCGCTCATGGCCATGGGTGCCACGTCGCCACAGCTGTCCCTGTCCTCCTCCCCCACAGCCTCCGTGACCCCCACCACCCGAAGCCGGATAAGGTAGAGGACACTTAGTATTGGCGCATTTCATGCCTGCCGTTCCTGGCCTTTTGAAGTAAATGATCAGGTTATAAAATAATGGCATTCGAGCACTGATATATTTTCTTTCTTTGTGTGTTATTAAGTGTTTCTTGATTGTCTTTCATGCCCATAATCGGGAAAGATGATATAAAAGTAAAAAAGTAAAACAAAGTGAAAGAGATAATTATTTTCCCCAAGCAGCTGGTGTTTTTGTTTTTGTTTTTTGTGCGGTTTTTTTGGTTTTGGTTTTTTCAAGTAGAGAACAGCTGAGTACAAAAGTAAGTTTAGTGAAACTCGAATACAGGCTGTGGGTGGAGTGTTGGGCAGGCTGGAAGAGGGGAACTCCAGCGCAGCCTTGAGGGTGGTGGGTGTTACTGGCAGGGTCAGTGACTCCAGTAAGTGTGCAGGAAGGCTGAACACAAACTGAAGGAGGGATGGGAGTGGCTTTCAGGACTTTACTGTATATTGACTTACAGGTTTGAGTAAAAGTGGAATATTTGGTCTCTCAAACTCAAATTATATACTTACTTTTAAAACCCTGCCTCTTGGGGACGGATCTCTTAGAAGAGGGGCCCCGTGTGCAGTGGGGGTTGGGCGGGTCAGGCGCAGTGAAGAGCGTGGCTCACACTGTCCATGCAGGTGGGCAGGTTTCCACTCTTCCTGGCCCCCTACGCAGAAGCTGTGAGCCTCCACAAGGCATCTCCCGCGCTTAGCTTCCTTATCTTACAGTGAAGACGCTACAGGAGACCACCCTCCGCTCTAGGAGGCCCTTTTCTGCAGCTTCTGATTGTGTCCATAGACTTCACTTGCCTTTGATGCTTTTTAAGCTGTTTCTGTAACAATACGGCCTGTGTGAGCGTGATAGAGGCTTTTCGTTCTTTGGTTTTTGGCTTGCCCTTTTGTTTTCATTCACACATGTCACCTTTATATTCACTCTCGTTTCCTGTGTTCAGTGGTGCAGTGGTGTTAAAACAAACTCCTCTGAACCCTTTAAACCAGAGTAGGAATCTGGTGGGCTGGCACGGGAACATAAACGGATATTCCTTCACGACAGCAGGCTGACTGCAAGTTGACATATTCTCATATTTTACTTTTGGTTCAAGAGTAAATTAAAATTGGTGCTATTCCCACCTCTCAGTTGGAAAAGCTTTGTGTGCTCTTTGATTTCCTGCCATACTTTGCAGGGTGAATGTGGACAGAATCATACCGATCCGGTTGTGACATCGTAACTCTAGGAGGGTCCCTGGGCTGTTAAGTGTACCGGTCGTGGGGCTAGAATCTCCACTTCACGTGTACAGTCATCGCTAAAAATTAGACCCGGCTTTTAAGGGTCTGCTGCTCGTCGAGGAGCAAGTCGTGTTACAGAGCACCCTCTCTCCAGTGCTCCCTGGTGTTCTGTTCTGCGTCTAGAGTAGTTCCTGGGAGGAGGGATCGGGCACTGGAGGGGTAGGGTTGTACGCTTCCCTGCTCCCTTGCCGGGGTGATCACAGAATCTTTCTTGATTCAGTGTCTGGTCTGGGGCAGGATATTTATTCTGCCTCCAAGGCAGTTGGCAGTGCCCTAAAGTACCCTGCATAGAATTTTAAGAAACGAGTGATGTATAGCCATTGATTCCCCTCCCCCAAGCTTCTGTAGTGTGTCTGTCCCGTCGTAAACCCTGAAGCTCCTTGCGGGGCAGGGACCCTGCGTTGCTCACCGCCCGCGCCCAGTACGTGCACACGCCTGTGACAGCAGTGCTTCGTAAGGAGTGTTGAATGAGGGAGTGAGTTTACCAAAAATCCCATTTTCTATGCAAGGGAAAATGCTAATTACTTATAGTCCATAAAGAGTCTCCAACTTAGCAGTAAAAACATTTGAGACGTTTTATGGATGTTTTAATGTTTATTGCCATCTTTCGTCTTATCTGCTTCCCCCAATTGTAAGCACCTTGAAGGCAGGAGATGTGCCTTGTCATCCCTCACCTGGCCTAACCTTGTCCTCTGTAATTACAACCAGTGATTTAAAAAGAAGATGAAATGATTGAGGACATAAATGTTTGGAAACATGAGTCAGATAAAACTAACAGCTAAAGATCGGGAAGGATGAGGCACGAGGAAGCAGCTGGGTGGGCTTTCAGGAGGCTGGCCGGTGCCGTCGCGCCCCGCGAGCGTCCTGCGACGCGTGAGCACGCTCCGTGCTGAATCTCTGCCCGTGCCCTGTGGGGGATGAGCAGCGCCCCCCCCGCACGTGGCAGAACCCCGACAGTGGTGTGTCTGTGGGGCCCGTAAAAACTGACAGGCACACGCCGGCACGTGAGGATCCGTCTTGCCGCCGGATGCCTCCAAGGGTGCGTTTGTTCTCTTCAGATGTTCTGTGTGTTGGGTTTCTGGTTTAGAGGCGTCCTCAGATAGGAGATATTTCAACGTGGGTTCCTTATTTTCACTCATCAGGGAAGAAAGGAAGGACCCTCTCTCGGCACTGGCGAGAGAGTACGGAGGGTCCAAGAGGAACGCCTTGCTGAAGTGGTGTCAGGAGAAGACCGAAGGCTATCAGGTAAGCCCGTGCTGCTGCTGCCCCGGCGGAGCGGCTGCCGCGCCAGGCGCTGACCGTGTGGCCCCCCCGAGCCGTGACGGCTCCCACACGGGTTCTGCAGCGACCCCGGACGCCGCGGGCTGGCCCTTGGTGAAGTAAGTGTCTTACCTTTCCGGAGCAGCCGACCTCCACGGTGCTCTTGGTCCGCTGTGGTCGTGCTTTCTCATTTCAGTCCCAGGTGAATGCTTCTGTGGAGGCCATCCGGACTAAGAGTGAAAATATATTCATTTTGCTTTAAATTAGCATTTTACTTATCGTGTTTAAAGTTTTCATGTGGCTAAGTTGTTTCTCTTAGCATTTTTCCCTTCCCACTGTGCTGTCTTCATGCCCTTGTCATGTCACATCTGGCCTATTTTGTAGCCTATCCTTTCTTGCCCTGTCTCTCTCTCTCTTTTTATTATTATTAACCTTTTTTAAAAAATTGAAGTATAGTTAATTTATGATGTGTTAGTTTCAAGTGCACAGCAGAGTGATTCAGTTATACATATATATATATATATATTCTTTTTCAGATTGTTTTCCATTGTAGGTTACTACAAGACATTGAATATGGTTCCCCTTGCTATGCAGCATTACCAGGACCATGGTGTTTATCTGTTCTGTATATATTAGCATATATCTGCTAATCCCAAACTCCTAATTTGTCCCCCCCCCCCGCCCCCGCCACTATACCCTCTGGTAACAATAAGTTTGTTCTCTCTGTCTGTGAGTCTGTTTCTGTTTTGTAAATAAGTTCATTTGTATCACTTTAATTTTTGATTCCACACATCAGTGGATCATATGATACTTCTTTGTCTGGCTCACTTCATTTCATAGGATCATCTCTGTGTCCATCCATGTTGCTGCACCTGGCATTATCTCATTCTTTTTTATGGCTGAGTCGTATCCCATTGCATGTATGTGCCACTTCTTCTTTATCTGTTCCTCTGTCGATGGTCCTTTAGGTTGCGTCCGTGACGTTGTGGTACATGAAACAGGCCATACGTGGAAGTATAGATACTGTATGATTCCACTTACGTGAAGTCACTAGAGTAGTCAGACTCGCAGTGACCAAAAGTAGAATGGTGATTGCCAGGGGCTGGGGGCAGGGCGTAATTACTAATGGGGAGTTATTATTTAAAGAGTGTGAAAAAAAAAAGAAGATAAAAATTTTAAAAATAAATAAAGAGTACAGAGTTTCAGTTATGCAAAATGAAGAAAGTTCTGGAAATGGACGCCAGTGATGGTTGCACAACAGTGTGAATGTACTTAATGCCACTGAGCTGTACACTTATAAAGTAACTGCTTAGCAAAGAAAAAAAAGGAAATGATTGGGATACAACTAGATAGAAAAACCTAGCAAGGACGTACAAGACTTGAACCATATACTGTGTACATGAACTATATACTAATTAGACCTGTGAGACATCTGTTGAACACTATCCAACCACAGCAAAATACACCTTCTTCTCAGGTGCACGTACAACATCCAGCATAGGCTATATGTGGAGCAATTAAACAATCTCGATAAATTTTTAAAAATTGTAATTATACAAAGTATCTTTTCTGGTCACAGTGGAATGAAATTAGAAATTAATAAAGGAAGGAAAATTCACAACATAACTATGGGAGGCATTGAAAAATAGCTCTCAGGGAATTTTATAGCTGTGAACAACTGCCTTTAAAAAGAAGAAAAATCTCAAATCAGTGATCTAACCTTCCACCTGAAGAAAGTAGAAAAAGAAGAACAAACTCAGCCTAAAGCAGTCAGAGGAAGGAAATAATAAAGATTAGAGCAGAAATAAAGGAAATAGAAGAATCAGTAGAGAAGATCAGTGACACAGAAGTTGATTCTTTGAAAAGATCAGGAAATCTACAGACCTTTACCTAGATTGACCAAGGAGGAGGGGGAAGAGGAGACTAAAATTACTAGAATCAGGAATAAAAGAGGAGACTTTACTAATGACCTTATAGAAATGAAAAGGATTAAAAGGGAATTGTGAACAGTACACCAACAAATTGTTTAACCTAATGAATTTGACAATTTCCTCAAAATACACAAACTATAAAGATTGACTCAAGAAGAAAGAAAATCTGAATAGACCTATAGCAACTAAAGAAACAGAATTTTAAAACTTTCAACAAAGAAAAGCCCAGGGCCAGATGGCTTCACTGGTAAATTCTACTAGACGTTTAAAAGAAGAATTAACAAGAATTAACTGCTCTTGAGAAAGAGCAGTCTTTCTCAAGCTCTTCCAGAAATAGAATAGAGGACATTTCCTAATTTGTTCTGCAAGACCAGTATTACCCTGATAACAAAGCCAGAAAAAGACATCACAAGTGAAAACTACAGACCAATATTTCTTATGCAAAAATCCTCAATAAAATATTGAGAAACAG
This sequence comes from Hippopotamus amphibius kiboko, assembly GCF_030028045.1. Classification (NCBI taxonomy): domain Eukaryota; kingdom Metazoa; phylum Chordata; class Mammalia; order Artiodactyla; family Hippopotamidae; genus Hippopotamus; species Hippopotamus amphibius. The sequence continues at coordinate 2,134,418 of NC_080193.1, read as the reverse complement.
AATCCAGGAGCAAATAAAAGGAATTGTGCACCATGACCCAGTTGGATTTATCCCAGGAATGCAAAGTTTTTCAACATAAGAAAATTAATCAAAGCAATACACCGTGTCGTGGAATAAAGGGGAAAAAACACAAAGTCATCTCAGTGGATGCAGGAAAAGTATTTGACAAAATTCAAAACCCATTCATAATAAAAGGGAACTTTCTTAACCTGATAAAGGGTATCTATAAAAACGTACAGCCACCATCGTACTTACTTAATGGTAAAAGACTAGGTGCTTTCCTCCCAGGATCAGGAACAGGAAAGGATGCCCACTCTCACCGTTTCTATTCAGCATTTTACTGGAAGTTCTCGCTAGGGCAGCTGGGCAGGAGAAAGAAATAAAAGGCATTGAAAAGGAAGAAGTAAAACTATGTCTATTTGCAGGTGACATGATTGCTGTCTAGAAAATCTTCAAGAATTCACATAAAAACTTTTGAAGCTAATAAACAAATCCAGCAGAGTTACAGGATATAAGGTCAATATAAACATCACCTGCATTTCTCTATACTAGCAATGAAAACTCTCAAAATGAACTTAAGACAACATTTCCATTTATAATAGCATCATGAAGAATAATATATCCGGAGAAAAACATGGTTTGAAAGGATATATGTGCCCATGTTCACTGCAGCGCTGTTTACAGCAGCCGAGACAGGGAGGCAACCTGGGTGTCCATCAGCAGATGATGGGTAAGAAAGATGTGGTGCATATATTGTCAGCCATTAAAAGGAATGAAATAATGCCATGTGCAGCAGCATGGATGGCCCTGGAGGTTGTCACAGTTAGTGAAGTAAGGCAGAGAAAGACAAATACCATATGGTATCGCTTATATGTAGACTCTAAAAACAAGATACGAATGAACTTATTACACAACAGAAACAGACTCACAGACTTAGAGAACAAGCTATGGTTACCGGGAGGGAAATGGTGGGGGCGCAGGGATAGGCTGGGAGTTTGGGATTGACATGTATACACTGCTATATTTAAAATAGGTAACCAACAAGGGCCTACTGTATAGCACAGGGAACTCTGTTCAATATTCTGTAATAACCTAAATGGGAAAAGAATTTGAAAAAGAATACATACGTGTATATGTATAACTGAGTCACTTTGCTGTGCACCTGAAACTAACACAACATTGTTAATCAACTATACTCCAACAAAAAATAAAAAAATTTTTAAAAAAGGGTAAAATACTTAGAAATAAATTTAACCCAGGGGGCACAAGGCTTGTACACTGGAAACTATAAAACATTGTGAAGGAAATTAAAATCCAAGTAAATGGGAAGATTCTTTGTTCATGGATTGAAAATTTTGATACATGCTACAATGTGGATGAATCTTGAAAATATTATGCTAAGTGAACAAAGCCAGACATGAAACTCCATCTTAAAAGACTTGAGTCCTGCATACCTGAAAGCGGGAGTAAAACTGATCCTCTCAGCTTTGCCGTGGCAAGAACTTCAGTGCAGCGGCTCCCAGGTCAATGGAGGACCGAAATCTCTAGCATAAATCAGTATTGCCCAAACCCTTACATTTTTTTCTTTATGTCATCTTTTATTGAGCTGTATTTCACGTAAGATAACAGTTCACCCATTTAAAAATGCACATTTTAGTGTCTTCACAGAGTTGTGCCGCCATCACCACAGTCAGTTTTAGAGAATTTTCGTCAGTCTGAAAAGAGATCTTGTACCCGTTAGCCGTCACTCCCCGTTTGCTGTAGGCAGCCACGGATCTTCTTCCCATCTTCACAGACGTGCCTGTTCTGGACGTTTCCTGGCACTGGAGTTATGTAGCATGTGGTCCTCTGCGGCCGCTTCTTCCATTGAGCGTCATGTTTTCACGGTTCGCCCGTGTTGTAGCGTGCTCTCCACGCATCACTCCTTTTATGACGGAACAGTCGTCCACTGTATGGACCACCTGTCGTCGTCCCGTCGTCTGCTGACAGCGTCTGGTTGTTGTGGCTGTTACGTGTGATGCTGCTGTGGGCGCTGCTTGCGAGGCTTTGCATCCTGTCCGTCTTCCACTTGGCTGCCACAATGGTTTAAAGTTGTGATCTGGGTATTTCTCTTTAAGCTGCTTCTCCTTTGCCATTTGGTTAAAGCCCCAAATCCTTGGTGTGGAAAACAAGCCCCTTTACAGTTGATCTGGCTCCTGTGTAGTCCTACCGGCTCCTCCACAACCTCACTTTAGCCCCATGTGCCCCCGTCCTCTCACTACGCACCCCTCCTCCATCTGGGGAGTGTCTGCTCCTTCAGCTTCAAAGTCGGCATCTGTGTAATGTCGCCCTTGCCCTGCTCCCCTCCCACAAGGCTTCATCCGTCATGCGCACCCCTCCTCCCAGAGCCCCAGGAGCCTGGTTCTTCCTTGACTTGAACCCAGTCCAGGACAGAGTGCTTTCTGTATTTCAGGGCATGTTTTCTTGGAGGGAGAAGGTTTTTGTATCTGTAATTCATTTTCCCTGTGTTACAGAACCGCACAGGATGTATCCCAGGGGTACTGACGTTGTCAGTTTGTGTGCCTGTCTGCCTTTCTAGACCGCGAGCTCCTTAGAGGGGCCTGTCTTTGCCTCCCAGCCTCCAGCAGAAGGCCCTGCACAAGGCAGAGCTGCGTGACTGTCTGAACCTCTCTGTTGAATGTCGTGGGATACATTGGAGGGTCATTTTTAGAAAAGTGGTTCTCAAGCTGGTATAAAAGCCTGTGAAGATTGTGGGGAAAGTGCAGATTCCTGAGAACCAACCCTTCAAGGTGTGTAATTTGAGAGATGTCGGGAGACTCTGGAATCTGCATTTTTACAGGCATTGCACTTGATCCATACGCCATGCTGTGAGAATCACAGAGTGGTGATTAAGACCTTGGACTTGAGTGTCAGGTAAGATTTGAATGTCAGCTCTGCCTCTTACTGTGTGACCTTTTGCAAATTACTTCACCACTCTGGGCCTCAGTTTCCTCCTCTGTAAAGTGGAGGTTTAAGTGAGGCAGTCGTGCACATTTCTAGCATATGCTATGCATTTAATAGATTTCATAAGCTTTATTTTTTAAATAAATTTATTTATTTATTTAATTGGCTGTGTTGGGTCTTTTTGGCTGTGCACAGGCTTTCTTTTAGTTGTGGTGAGTGAGGGTTACTCCTTGTTGTGGTGCGTGGGCTCCTCATTGCCGTGGCTTCTCTTGTTGCAGAGCACAGGCTCTAGGCGCATGGGCTTCAGTAGTTGCAGCACATGGGCTCAATAGTTGTGGCTCACGGGCTCTAAAGCACAGGCTCAGTAGTTGTGGCGCACGGGCTTAGTTGCTCTGCGGCGTGTGGGATCTTCCTGGGGCAGGGATCGAACCCATGTCCCCTGCATTGGCAGGCAGATTCTTAACCACTGCGCCACCTAGGAAGCCCTTAACATAAGCTTTAAATTTTCCTAGACCATCACTTAAATTGAGTAATTTTAGATAATTAGAAAGTACCTCCCCCTTGATTATGGAACTTTGCCATGTCAGTTGATTAAAAAGTTAAGTAACCAAGTTGATTGAGATAATTCAAGCATTAAATCAATGATTTAACTAATGTCTCTAGGTCCCTTCCCACTTAAATTCTCTGATTCTGTGATTCTAAAGTACATTGTATTAGGTAAAAAAAACAAAAACCAAATCAATTCCTTAAGATCCTCAATTAATAAGGTTCTCAATAATTTTAAGTTTTTTTCATTTACTGGGTAGTTAAAACACAAGCGGAAAAAGGAAGACCTTATACGTTGTGCAGTCTTGTGCTGCAAGCCCGTTTCCCCCCTGCCTTACTTCCTGTGGACATTTCTGTGATGATGTCTACATATGGCTTTTTTGTTTGTCTGGCTTTTGTTTCCTGTGAGACTGATATCTGTTTTGCTGTTTAAAAGTAAATAGGATGCTGGTCCTTTTATTTCAAGGTCTGTGAGTTAAAATTGGACATAATTTTATACGCATAATCTTTTTAAGCTCAAAGATATATCTGATAGAGCCCTTAATTTGTCAAGAGCCACGTAAGAAGTGCCAGAGCCCTTTTCTTATCTAGCTGGAAGTACAGATGCGCGTACCCCTCCGTGAAGCCAGCAGTGTGGGACCAGGCTTTGGTCTCCGACTTCCCGCAGTCAGCAGGAGAGGGCAGGCCGTGACATTGGCTCGCTGAAGCGGGAGCTGTTACGTGACACTTAGCACATTCTGCACTCTCGGGCCCAAGTGCGTCGTTAGTGCTGGGACCACGCATGCTTTATGTCGTAGGGGCTGTCTAATAACAGAGATAGATTCCCTAATACTCATATCATCTTCCGCTAACTCTCTTAAGAGTCATCCTAAAATAATTGTACTAATCACTGTAATTTCATTAACCATCCATTACAAAACAAGCCCTTGTGAGTTTGCCTTTTATCTAACAAGTACATTTTTCTCTTTTAAATTGCGCCCTGCCACCAACTATTCACTGAAGTTTTAGAATACTAAAATTTTACCATTGAAGGGGACCTGATGCTCTGAATTACTGTCAGGTTTACAAACGTGGGCCTGAAGCCCCCGCCAGGATCAGTGACTCCCTCAGGGCTGTGCCGTGAGTCTGTGGCATGACACAACTATTGCTTTAAGGACTGAGTCATTTTTCTTTTTTGATCAGTGCCTCAGCTTGTATACAGTTGTGTTTTTAAGTTAATTTAAATATACAATTAACTCTAATAATTCTTAGTCTCATGAAGAGAAGCGATGCTCCGTGGCCCTGAACTGTCACCTCTGTGAATTCCACTTCCCAGAGGCAGCTGCTCCAGGCCTTTGACTGTTTCTTTAGGGACTGGCCATACAAGAGTGATAGTATGAGACTAACCAGGGAATAAGGAAAATAACTCATCCTTTCCGTATACTTTTCTTTGGTTCTAAATTTTGTATTTAACAGCTTCTGTTGTACTGTTGTTTTCTAGTTCTGGGAAAACCTAATTGAATGCAATCAAGGAGCCTCTAAAGGTTAATTTAAGAGAGCTTTACTTTGAAATCTCATTGTTTTCTGATAAAATGCCAGGGCTAGAGATGGATTAGTTAATCCAAAGGATAATGAAATCACTTAATCTAGTACAAAACAGTTTTAATAAATGGGCAAAAGCTTTTAGTACTGCCTGAGGTAATGTAATCTCAAATAAACATTAAGAATGCACAGTTTTATTGAGGGATTTGCTCATTAGTGCTTGGGTTGAAGAAAGAAAGATTGTACATATCTTAGTAGAGGTTAGTGGAATCAGAAGAATTGATGGACTTGAGTGGTTTAAAAGTGATGTTTTTATGTGCTATGCTTTACTTCCTATCTAGCAATATTTCCTAATATAAAAATTCACTTATCAAACACATACTAAGCTCTGTGCCAGGTCATGTGCTAGGCATTAAAGCAGACAGCAGGAAACAGAAAGGTAGTTCGTATCTCTAGAAGCTTGTGGACTTGACAGTGAAATACGAATCACTAATTACAACTCAATATGGACCTCTGTTGTATGGTCATGATAGGTTATTAGATCAAATTCTGCTGAGAACTTCTACTTTGTTTAAAATACAAATAGATGTATATGTCTTTGGAGCACTGGGGACTAATGAAGACAGCTAGGACAAATTTGAGAGGAGCTGAGATTGCAGGGAGAAAGAAATCACACTAAGTTGAGCCCCTGCCTACCCTGCCTTTTTCCACCCTTGGGGCATTTGCCAGCTCCTGGCCTGGGGCGGAGACCAAACAGAAAGCAGTGGTCCAGAGCTTGTTTCAGATCACTGAGGCGGGAAACTAAAGTCTGAATTTGGAGCCACTGAGGCAGCAGAGATCTGAGAGTCCTAAATCCCTGGGTGAAGACAGGCTCAGAGTAGTGAGCTCAGCATTTGACCTCGCTCTTGTCCTCGCGGCACCTGTCACGTGCGTAGAGGAGGACCTGGAGAAACTGAGCAGAGAGCTGCTGCCGAGAGCGCAGAAGCGTCAGCACAGCTTTTGTTCTCCTGGTGCCAGGAAGACACAGTCAAGAGTTCAGGGCCAGCCAAGGAGGAATGACCCTGGCAAACACCCCGGGGGTTAGTAGAGCCCTCAGGAGAGCAGTGCCTTACAGGTGAAGGTTGACTGGAAGAGGCCAGCTTGAAATTCAGCATCAGGACCGTCACCTGCTGCATCGAGGTGATCAGCTGCCAGAAGAAACGTAAAACCTCTCTGCAGCGGGTGGCACCATCCTGCCCCTTACCCTCTGATACCTAGTGTCTGGCAGTCCATCGGAAATACCAGTCATGCCGGTGAACGTGACCACATGACTGAAAACCAAGGGAAATAATGAGTAATAGGAAAAACCTTCAGGGGATCCAGATACTTAGATAGGCCTTTAAAGTAACCAGTCATTGTGTTCAAGAAAATGATGAAGACAGAGAAAATTTTACCAGAGAATTGGAATCTGTGAAATAGAATCAGGTGGAAATTTTAGAACTAAAAATTATAGTAGCTGAAATTAGGAACTCCAATGTATGCATTTAACAGTAGGCTAGATACAATAAAGATTTGTGAATTGTAGGAGTGATCAGTTAAAAATATCCACAATGAAGCACTGAGAGATGAAAGTTTGAAAAATATGTAAGAGGGTGTCATAGACGTGGGACAGTGTAGAAAATTTAACATGTGTGTAATTGGAGTCCTAGGAGGAGAGGGAAGGACAGAAGTGGACTGTCCTAGTAAAACTGCCAAAAATGAAAGTCAGTGAGAAACATTATAAAATAGAGAAAAAAGGTATTAGCTTCAGAAGAGCACTGATAAGACTGGCAACTTCTCCATAGATCAACAAAAACAGAATTTGTCACCAACAGGCCCCCTCTGAAAGAAGAAAGGGAAATGCTTTCAGCAGAAAGAAAACAGCCCCAGAGGCAAACAGAATCATAGGAAAGGGTGAAGAGCAGTGGGAGGAGTGAGCACGCGGGTGAGGATAGATGGGTGTTGTCTCTGCAGTGTAATAAAAATGTCTTATTTAACGATATATTTAGGCTTAAAATATAAAACAAAAATGGCACAAGAGGTTGGTAGAGCAGGAGATGTATTAACATGTTATAAGGTCCTTGTGTTGTCCAGAAAGTTGTGAAGTTCTTCATTTATGGTAGCTATTAATGAGTTAAGGGTCACACACTGTGTAAGTCTCTAGGGCTGCCACTGTCTGATACAATGGCCATTGGCTGCATGTGATTATCGAGCACTTAAAATGTGGCCAGTCCAAATAGAGATGTGCTGTGATTATAAAACACACATCAGGACTTCCTAGGTGGTGCAGTGGTGAAGAATCCTCCTGCCAATGCAGGGGACACGGGTTCGAGCCCTGCCCTGGGAAGATTCCACATGCCACGGAGCAACTAAGCCCATGCACCACAACTATTGAGCCTGTGCTCTAGAGCCCGTGAGCCACAACTACTGAGCCCATGTGCCACAACTATTGAAGCCCACGCGCCTAGGGCCCATGCTTCACAACAAGAGAAGCCACTAAAATGAGGAGCCTGTGTACCACAATGAAGAGTAGTCCCCGTTCAGAGCAGCCAGAGAAAGCCCGTGTGCAGCAACGAAGACCCAATGCAGCCAATAAATAAATAAAATAAATTAATTAAAAAAAATAAAAATAAAAAGCATGTTTTAATTTAAAAAAAGAAAAAAAGAAAAAAGAAAACACATTAGATTTTAAAGACTTAGTATGGGGAAAAAGGATGTAAAACACCCCCTTTAAAAATATCGATACATATTGAAGTCATCATATTTTAATAAATCAGATTGGATAAAATATATTATTATATGTCTTTTTCCTTTTTTAATGTGGCTGCTGGAAGTTAATTATATATTGGTAACAACTAAAACAGTAATAAAATATGGAAAATTAAGAGGCTAATAGATGGGGAAATGGAGTAACGATAAATACCTGATTAATCTGAAAGAGGGCAGGAAAGGAGAGAAAAGGAGCAAGGCACGAGGGGCTCAGAAGTGGACTTCAGCCCAGGTATGTTAGCGTGGCATTGTGTATACATGGACCGAGTGTTACAGTCAGAAGACCAAGACTTTCAGGTTACAAACAACAAGCCCAGCGCTGTTTTGCATACAGGAACCATGCTTTAACTGGGAAGACTGAAGGTAAAAGACTGGGAAAAGATACTGTGCAAGCACTAATCAAAAGCTGGGAGCCCACCACCCAAAAAAAAAAAAAAGAAAAGGAAAGAAAACGTTGGGAGAGCTATACTGTCGGACAACGTACCTGTCACAGAAAGAAGTGTTACTAAAGATGGCACTTCATTGATAAAAGGATCAAAACAACAGTAGCGACACCTGCAGCCGTCAAGGCAGCCTTGGGAAACAGCGTCGGGAGGCTACGTTGCCCAGGAAGGAGACTTCACAAGCACTTACCACGTACCCTAAACCTCAAACACGCCTGATGACAGCGCCCCAAAGAGCATAAAGCCAAGCTGACAGGACTGAAGGGAGGAACAGACAGCCCCTCAGTCATATTTGGAGGTTTTAACACACCTCTCAGTAACTAGTAGAAAAAGCAAACAGAAATTTAGTAAAGCTGTGGAAGATGTGAGTGACACTGTCAAGCAGTTTGTCCTGCTGACAGCTGTAAAATGCTGCACAGACCACTTCAGATTGCCCACTCCTTCCAGCTGGCCGTAGAACGTTGATCAGAATGGGCCGTGTGCTGAGCCTTGTGTAGCAAGTCTCAAAAAATCTCAAAGAATTAAAATCCTTCAGAGGAGTTCTCAAAATGAAAGGCTAGATATGATCAATAGATGCAGAAAGAGCATTTGATAAAATGCGGCAACCATTTCACTGCTTAATTTTTTTTTAAAGAAACAAATTTCTAACAAATTAGGAATAGAAGCTGCTTTCCTTACTCTGATAAAAGGTATCTAGAAAAAAAAATCTATAGTAGACATCAGTCTTAATTGTGACATCAAGAGCTTTCTTCCAGAAATGAGGAAAGTGACAAGACTGTTCTCACTTCTCTTCAGCGTTGTATTGAAAGTCCTAGCTAGGGCAGGAAGGCGGAACAAGAAATGAACAGTGTGTAATGATTAGAAAGAAAAGTACAAGGCTCTTTGTTCACAGACATGATTATGATGTAGAAAACTTAACACAGATGCAGATATAAACATTAGCATCCAACAAAACATTTTTTTAAGATTTCATTTTTATTAGCATTTTAAAAATCAAGTACATGGGAATGAATCTGATGAAAGATGTATAGAGCAGAAAAATATAAAACGTAAGAAATTAAAGAAGACCTACACAAACAGCATGATGTGCTAATAATTAGTTCATTGATTGGAAGAGCAGATAACCTGTAAGTAAATGTACTCCCAATCAGAATATCAGCAGGGTTTTCTTTATTTTTTAATGGAAATTGACAAGCTGATTAATATTTATATGGAAATCCACTTGGATGGATAGCCTGGGCTGTCTTGGAAAACAAAGCTGGAGGACTTACACTACCCAGTAGGAGGACTTCACACACACTTCATAAAAAGGATACTCGATGGCCAAGAAACAGCTGAGAACGTGCTCAACGTCGTTAATCATCAGGGAAATACAGATTAAAACCACAATGAGGTGATACGACAGCAGATTAGACACAGAATGCCTGTTTCAAAAGGCTGACGATGCCTCGTGTCGGGCAGGAAGCAGAACAGGAAGACACAGACATTGCTGATGGGGCTGGAAAATGTTCCAGCCGTTTTGGAGAACTGTTTGGAAGTGTCTGCTGAAGCTGAATATTTGCATATCATGTGAGCAAGCAGCTTCACTCCCCGGGGTATCTCAACAGAAGTGCGTGCACGTGTTCCGCGAAAGACCTGTGTGCGGTGGTTCACAGTCTTGCTAAGAGTCAGGACATGAGGCAACCCACATTCATCAAGAAGCGAGTGGATGAATTGTGGGGTGTAGTTCTATATGGTATGGAAACAAAGAAGAGTGAGCTACTGCAGCATGGTTGAATCTCATGCATGCAGTGCTGAGCAAAAGCAGCCGGATAGGAAGGAGCACAGGTTGTGTGGTTCAGTGAGGGGGACGCCCCAGAGGTTGGCAGCATTAGTCTAATATGTGCCAGAGTAACGGTTGCCTTCATGGAGGTCACAGGAGGCTTTCTGGGTTTTAAGTACTAGGTAGCTAGTACTTATGAAAAATGGAAAAAATATGAATGCCATCAGATTTTCTACATAGGCAATTTTGCCATCTGCGACTAAAGACAGTTTTAATTCTTCCTTTATAATCTAGATACCTTTTATTCCTTTTTCTTTCCTTACTGTACTGGCTAGAAACTACAGTACAATATTGAATAGAAACGATGGACACACACATCCCTGTCTTGGTACTGGTCTTAGGGCAGGGGTCAGTAGAGTTTTGCTTAAAAGGCCTAACAGTGAATATTTTAGACTCTGTGGGTCATAATTAGTTTGTTGACTTGAGTTCTTTCTTATTTCTGAACGTTTGAGAGTTTATAGCTATAAAGTTTCCCCCAGCACTGCTTTTGCTATGTCCCATTAAGTTTTAGTTTTAGTATGTTGTGTTTTAATTTTCAGTTATCTGATTTTCCTTGTGATTTCTTCTTTGATCTTACAGTTAAGGTGATTTATTTTTTAGTAGTAAACGAACCTTGTTATCCTGGGACAGACTGCCCTCGGTTATGATGTCTTATCCATTTTCTGTATTGTTACTTTGATTTGCTAAAATTTTGTTTAGAATTTTTGCATCTTGTTTATGAAGATACAGGTCTGCAGTTTTCTTTATGTCTTTAGCAGGATTTGGTATCAGGGTAAGGTTGACCTCATAGAAGGAATGGGTGAGAATACTCTCTTCTTCACTTTCCTGGAAAAGTTTATGTGCAGTTGGTATTATTTCTTACTTAAATGTTTGGTACATTTCTCCAGTAAAGCCACCTGGGTCTGGGGTTTTCTTTGTGGGAAAGTCCTTAACTACAAATCCAATTTCTTTGGTATCTATAGGGCTATTCAGGTTATCTGTTTCTTCTTGAGTGAGCTTTGGTGCTCTGAGTCTTTCAGGGAATCTGTCCGTTTCATCTGAGTTGTTGAGTTTATTGCCATAAGGTTGTTCATTATCTTTTAGATATTTGTAAAATCTGAAGTGTTTGCTCTGATCCTTGATATTGCAATTTGTGTATTCTCTTTTTTCCTGATTAATCTGGCTAAAAGTTTATCAAATTTATCTTCTCAGTGAACCAGTTTTTAATTTTATCTATTTTCTTTATTTTTGTTTTTCTGTTTCATTGATCTGTACTCTGGTCTTTTTATTTTCTTTCTTTTGCTTACGTTGAGTTTTATTTGCTCTTCCTTAGTTTCGTAAGGTAGACGTTGTCTTGATTTGAAGCTTTTTCCTGCTGTAGATGCTTATTGCTAGAAATTTCCCCCAAAGGACTGCTTTAAGTGGCTCCCCACAGAGCTCGATACATTGTTATTCATTTTCATTCAGTTCAAAATACTAATTTAATTTCCCTTTTGATTTCTTCTTTGACCCATAGATTGTATAGAAGTGTGTTCTTCAGTTTCCAAACACTGAAGAATTTTCCAGAGACCTTCCTGTTATGGATTTCTAACTTAACTCCATTGTGGTCAGAGAACGTACTCTCTGTAACCTGACTCTCTTTTAAATTTATTGAGACTCATTTTGCGGCCGGAACATGGTATATAGTTTTTTAAAATGCTGTTCTGCTTTTGTTGGAAGAAGTGTTGTGTGAATGTTGGTGAGAGCCCACGATGGAGGGTGCCGTCAGCACCTTCTGTGTCTTCCGCTGCTTTCCGTCTCCTTGCTCTGTCCGCTGTTGAGTGAGGGATACTGGAATCTCTTGACTTGAGGTTGTGGAGTTTCTGTATCTTCTTGCAGTGCTAATAGTTTTTGCTTTGTGTATTTTGAAGCTGTTGTTATTAGGTACCTAAATATTAAGGGTGAGAAATTTACTTCTGTCATTATGCAATGACCTTCTTTATCCCCAATGACATTCTTTGCTCTGAAGTCTGCTTTGTCTTGATACCCCCCAACCCAGCTTTCTTTTGATGACACTTAGCATGGTGTATATTTTTCTACTGTGTTTCTAGTAGGTAGCATATAGCTCAATATTACCATATTACTATTTTTTAAAGTTATTTTCCTAACAGTTACTCTAGGGATTACAGTATACGTCTTGCCACCGTTTACTTAAGGTTTTTCTAACTTAATTTGGTAAAAGATAGCAGATTTGCTGCAGTGTAGCCCCATTTCTGCCCTCTTCCTTTGTGCTGTGATTGTCATATATACTAGATTTGTGTTATAAACCCAGTAGTACAGTGTTATAATTATTTCTTTTATATAATGCTATTTTGTAAAAAACCTAAAAGAAGAAAAGTAATGAAGGCAGCTTCTGGTGAGAGAGCCACAGACTTTCTGTTCTGACCCTCTTCATGAATAATGCTTCGTAATTTATTTCCTTTGATTTCCAGAGTCCTGAAATGATTATTTTTGACCTATTTGTCCAGGTTCACGTTGCTTAGGAGAGGATTTGCCGACCTCTGCTCCCACAGCCGGAAGCCTCCTAGCGTGCTTCCTTTGGGGATTCTTCTTTATTTCCCAACCCTTTTTCACTAAGCAGAAGAAATTCTCCCAGAATCATGTGTCCCCGTGGATTGAAGAGAGTCGGTAGAGTGAGAATGAATGGTCAGATAAAAATAGCTTGGTCCTTCCCAGCTTCCTTTGAAATAGTAGACGGTCTGTAGACAAGCAGGAGCAGGGAGTTTCCCTTCATGGGCAGTGTGTCGTGTCCACGGGGAGCCTACTGGTGTTGCCTGCACGACCCGGGTGCTGGCGCTGGCCAGCCTTCCCGGGGCTGCCGCGCGTTCCCCGCACCTGGAAGCTGTGAAGGCAGCCCTCCTCCCCGGGAGCGGTGGGCCCCAGGGCCCCCGGTTCCTTGTGATGCTTCTCAGTTGTGCACGCTGGGGGGGTGGGGAAGAGAGAAGCTGGTCTGCACACCGACCCCTCCTCCACCCCCTGCCCCCCCCCCCCCCCCCCCCCCCGGTCTGCCCAAGGGCACCGCTTCTCGCGTTCTCCCTTCTTTCTCCCCTTCCACCCTCCTAGCAGCCTCTCTTGTGGCTCACTTAGGGCTGGGGGGTGCAGGGGGCTGGAACGGAAAGGTCTGCCCATAGATAGGGTGCAGTTGAAAGAATGCATTCAGGATTCCTGAAACTCAGAGCAAAGCTTAGAGTTGGTTCAATTTCCTCTTCTGTATCTGGAGTCTCAAGTCATAGGATTTAAAAATAAAAAAGGTGCAGGCAGTAGATAAGGGTTTTGATCTGAATCAAATCTAGGTTGGAAGTCTAAATTTTTTTATTTTACATTGTCAATTTGCCTGGAAACTAAGTTCCCATACCGAAAGGTCTTATTGTTTGTAAATATCACTGTGTTCCGGGGGTTTAAAATACTCGAACAAAGGGGAAAGAGCGGCCAGATCTGCAGTCCCATCCAGTCTTTATGTGGACTTGCACACACTCACGAGTTCTCTCCAGCGAAGCCATTAAAGCTGCTGCTCTAATCCTCTGACCTGATGACGCCGTCTCCGTCCAGCAAGCTGAGCTCACAGGGGCCAGGAAGAAGTTCACGTGTCCACCAGGCGCCACCAGGAGCAGTGTGCGCGGCCCGGGCTCTGCTCCGCGCGGCGGTCACAGTGGAGTGAGAGGACTGCTTCCTGTTTTCAGGGATTCCTCTTAGTGCCAAACATAGCAGCTGGGAAACAGAGTTTTCCCAGACTCGTGATGTACTTCTTGTGTTCTGTTTAAACATGATTTGACAGCAACTGTTAACATCTGTTTCCAGAAATGTCAGGGCTATAATTTTTAAATTAATTGCTTAGTAACACTGCGATAAATTAGTTTGATCGTTGTTTTAGTGTGAGGTAGGTGGCACTACTCAGTTAGGTTTCCCGCTGTGACACCAATTAGATTTTCCTACGCAGGTGAGAGCGGGGTGGAGTCACACATGGCGCTGGTTCTTAAACACTGATTCTCGCCTTCCTGATTGGGAGTGTCTTTCAGAGCTGCGTTCGGGGACAGTACATTCGGGAAGATGTTCAGTAGAGGTGACCTTCCAGCTGCCGGGCAGAGCCGTGGTCTGTACACAGCAGCCTCTCAGATAGGCCTGCTGTGACCTCACCAGCAGGATGGGCTTGTGCACCTGCAGAAGCTGGAGGGGTCTGCGGAGTTCCCAGTTTCTGCGGAGTCACAGGCTCTGTGACTCGGGGTCCTGCTCTCCTCCTTCCTTCTTTCCCGTGCTACTCCCACAGGACAGAGAGGAGCCTGATGGGTGTGAGCGATGGTTTGGTCATCGGCAGTCTTAGTTAGCGTTAAGATACGTGTCTTAGGAGTGCATTTGTTTAGGTAAAGTTCAAAGCGCTTCACTGGAATCAGCATCCAAATTCCATTCTCAGAAGTTGGAGAAAGTCAGACGAGACGGCCCCTAGAGATCGCGAGGATAGGGCTTCCACTCCGAGCCAGCGGGGTGCGTGCGGCCTGAGCTCTTGCTGTAGGGTCTCCCGACGCCCAGCCCCAGGCTCTTCCTGCCGAGCTGTCCTGCGTCCCCAGCAGTGCCCAGGCTCCAGTGAGTTTCCAGTAAGTAGGTCCTTGCGTTACATGAGTGATGCTGAGAAATAGAAGAGAAATCAGATAACGTTTTCAAGAGCTGCTTGATTATTTTGCTAAAAGCAGAATCATTACGTTGTTGGGGCCACATGATCCCTGCTGTCGTCTCCGGCAGCACCATGGTCCTCACCGCCTCACGTCGTGAGAAGCCTGTGTTTTCTTCTTGTGCGTCATCGACTTTGGGTGGGGTGCCAGCATTAGGATGTAAAGTCCACGGAGGAGCTGGGATTTGACGGGTTAATTTCATTACATACATGATGCGCTGGCTTTTCACAAAAGAGTTTTTTAGCCTGAGGCCACTTGGGAAATTTAGGGTGACCTCCACATTTGTAGAAGCAGGTTATTTGTAAAGATGCTGCATTGCTGCCTCAGGGCACACGTATAACTCTGGAAAGGGTAGTCAACCGTGAGACTCTGTAGGGAGGAGGAAGGAGAACCTGGTTTCCTTTCTGATGGGGCTCTTCAGACCCAGGAGAAGGGAGGCTGGCCTGTTGTCTCCTGCTGCGTGACAAGCACCACCTCAGGAGTGCGGGACGTAAGGAACCACGGCCTTGACTTGGCTCACACACGGGCGGCGGGCAGGGCACGATGGGCTCAGTCACCCCTGCTCCGTCGCAGGGGCCCGCCTCACACGTCTGGTGGTGGAGACGTTGACTGGGGCTGTGACCGGAGACGTCGTGCAGCGTCTCCCTGTGGTCAGGGCTTCCTCACAGCGTGCTGGCGGAGATCCAAGGGCAAGCGTCCCGAGAGAGGGACAGGTGACGGCCCCTCGCCTGTCATGGCCTGGGGGCAGAGGCCTGCCCGGCTCCAGGGGAGGGCAGCCGACCCCACTCCTGATGGGCAGCGAGGCTCTGAGGAGGGTGTGGGCAGAAGTGCCGCCGGGCTGTCTGTTAGGTAAGGAAGTAGAAAGCTAATGCTGCGACGCGAACCTGACAGAACCTGGGAACAACTTTAAACCACGCTGGCTCACAGGTGAGAGGGAGCTGGGCGGAGCGGTGGCGGTCAGTGAAGCGGAGGGGAGTCCCGCTGGGCAAGCAGAGGCGCCCGGGGCTTCGCGGGAGCCGGAGCCCCCCCGGGGGGTCCAGCAGAGCGCGCCTGCCGTCGCTCACCGGGCTGGGCTGGCCTGGGGCGGGAGGTGCTGGTGTTTAACCCGGCCTGCGTTCCGTTCCAAAACTCCGAAACACCAGGAATAAGTGGAAAAGGTTGAAAACAGAGAGCCTGTGTAGTACCTAAATCAAAATGTGTTTGTGTCTCTGGGATGCCCTTTTTTTGAAAAACAAAACAAAACAAAACAAAACAAACCAAATGTATTGAGGTAGAATTGACATATGTTATTACTACACGTATTTTTTCTTCCAGTTTTAGTGAGACAGTTGACATCGGCACTGTGTACAGAGCGTGGTGACGGGACTTGCATGCGTCAGGAAATAGGGGCCACAGAAGAGAAAGGTCTTGTGACAAGAACTCTCAGGGTTTACTCTCGTCACGCCCTTCCTGTGTGTCATGCGGCAGTGTGTGCCATGTTTACTATGTTTCTGTTCCGTTCCCAGTGTTTATGTATCTTGAAACTGGACGTTTGTACCCTCCGCTTCCCCTCCCCCATCCCTACCTCTGGTGGCCACAGATCTGATCTCTGTTTCTGTGCGTGCGTTTGTTTGTTTGTTTTTGACGTATAGTCGATCCACACGCTGTGATGTGTAACATAGTGGTTTGGCATTTCTGTACAATACACAGTGATCACTACTGCTGCACATATTTCAGTTTTACACTTTGATGACTTTCGATATCTATGCACACCTGTGAACTGTCCCCACGTGAGATGAACCTCTCGATCTCAAAAGCGTCCGCATGCCCCTTTGCACTCCCTTCGTCCTGTCCCCCCCACCCCCGCCACTGTCCCTAGGCAGCAACGGTCTACTGTCACTGCACACTTTGCATTTTTTATAATTTTGTGTAAACGGAATCATAGTGTGTGTCGTTTGGGGAGGGGTCTGACTTCTCTCACTGAACATAGTTATTTTGAGATGCATTTATATTGTTGTGTGTATCAAAATTCATCTCCTCAGGACGCTGAGGAGCAGTCCCCTTTGTGGCTGTGTCACAGTTTGTTATCCGTCTGGCTGTTGGTGGACCTGTGGCTGTTCCAGTTGCTGCTTGTTGTGAGAAAAGCTGCCGGGAACGTTCGTTGCAGATGTTGGTAGGGGCGTCTGAAAGTGGGCTGGCTGGCTCCTGTGGTGAGTGTAGGTTTAACTCTTAAGAAGCTGCCAGTGGTTGAGGATCCGTCTGCCAATGCAGGGGACACGGGTTCGATCCCTGCCCCAGGAAGATCCCACATCCCGCAGAGCAACGAAGCCCATGCACCACAACTATTGAGCCTGTGCTTTAGAGCCCGTGAGCCACAACTATTGAGCCCATGTGCTGCAACGACTGAAGCCCACGTGCCTAGAGCCCGTGCTCTGCAACAAGAGAAGCCACGGCAATGAGGAGCCCGCACACCACAACGAAGAGTAGCCCCCGCTCACCGCAACTAAAGAAAGCCCGTGTGCAGCAAAAAAGACCCAACACAGCCAATGAAATAAATAAATAAATTTATTAAAAAAAAAAAAAGAAGCAGCAGCAGCTGCCAGACTGTCTCCCAAGTGGCCGCACCCTCCCCCATCCCCCAGCGGCGTGCGGGGGTCCCCATTCCTTGCTGTCCTGGCCAGGACTGGGCGCGGTCAGCCGCTGCCTTCTTGTAGGTGTGTAAGGTTTTGGTTTTGGTTTTGGTTTTGCAGGCGTCTTTCCGTGTGATTTGTGATACATTCCTGTACCTTCTTGGTGAAGTGTCTGTCACAAGGTCGCTGAGTACGAGCAGGGATGTAACGCCATCTAGAGCGTGACCTTTGCCCTCAGGGAACTTCCAAGATCATTTTTGAAACATAATATTTCCAGGCCTTGTAAAATTATGCCTTTTCCTGAGCATGAGACCACCTTTGCGGTCACCCAGACTTGTGATCACAAGCGCTCACTACTACGCCTTGAAGGTCCCAGGCGTGAGCAGCCTTCACACGCGGCACCGTATCCCTCCTCGTGGCCCTGGCTGCATCCTGACTTGTTTTACACCAAGAAACCAACCTGTATGCAAAGTAAAAGCAGATGAGTAAGGAGCCGGGGCTCAGCAGCCCAGCGCCACACAGAAGGCCCCCGTGGGACGGACAGGGCACGTCACGCGCCTCCCTGCGGGGTCCAGGGACAGGCTTTGCCCCGCTGCCCTCTGCGTGTTGTCCTCAGGGCAGCTGAGCGCTGGAGAGATGGCCGAGAGGGTGGTGCCGCAGCTGTGTTCCCTGTTTTAGATGTTTTGCCATCTTCCCTCTGCCAGAACAGTACCTGGTAGGTTAGAAGTGAGTCCACTGACAGATGTGAAAGAGCAGGAGCTGGTGCTGGAGGCCGTGAAGCGCGTTCGCCTCGCGGTGCGCGTGCTGTGCTGAGCACTCTGTCCTGGGATCACTTCCTCCCTTCGTGGCCCCTTTGCGTGCAGGCGGCCTGGCCCCCACGTCCGGGGTCAGACAGATGTGTTCCCTGCAGTTTCAGAAACGGAAAGACCCGTGGCTCTTCCAGGCTCCCCTTCTGTCTCGGTGCCTCCGAAGGTGTTCTGAGCGCCAGGAGGGTGGCGGTGTGTCCCTGCGGGCACCCTCCCTGCCAGGGTCCCACCAGTGTTGTGTCCACGTCTCGGCTCTGATGGAGTAATCCTGTGCTGCGGTCTCTGTGTGGTAATGTCCTTTTCTGTGTAAAGCATGTTTTTCAAATGTAAGGTGTTTGAACGAGTCCAGGTATCCTCTGTGTCTGTCCTTTATGCTTTATGATGTGTTGTCTTATTTTCAGCAGCCCTCATCTTTAGAAGCTGAGACTTTTTCCTTCCTTTCTTTCTTTTTTTAAATTTATTTGGCTTCACCGGGTGTTAGCTGGGCATGTGGGATCTAGTTCCCTGACCAGGGATGGAACCTGGGTCCCCGACATTGGGAGCGCAGTCTTAGCCACTGGACCACCAGGCAAGTCCCTAGAAGCTGAAACTTTTTTAAAAGCCCGTTGCTGTACTGAAGCTTTTGGGTCCTCTGGCCTTCTCTCCTGGGTTTTCTCGCCTTCCCTCAGGGTGCTCTTAGGCCACCTCTGGAGCAGCCTCCGCGGAGGGCCTCGGTGCAGCCTGGACTCCTGTCGGCACTTGGTGGAGGACAGCCACCTGCGGAGCCGCAGCTGGAGCAGAGAAGCGGTCCCTCGGTGCTGTTCTGGGCCGTGGGCATGGTGGTCCCACGGCAGAGACGGGCTGCTCGCAGAGCCGTCCGTTTTCACATCTAGCCCAAGGGGAGGGTCCTGGGGGGCTGGGGTTGACTGGAGGGGAGGGGCTCGGGTGCAGCGGGGCCTCCCCGTCCCGCGCTGTCTGTGTCGCGGGAGGTGGTGCGTGCTGGGGGACGACGGGCTGGGTCTTTTTACCATTTTCTGTATGAGAAAGGTGAGACTCCTCCAAGTTAAACGGTGTGCCCACAGCCCCGCAGCTTGTGAGGAGTGGCCCCAGGTCTCTGGGACCCTGAAGCCACGGTGCCTCCCACTCTGCAGAGAGGGGGCCTCGACTCGGTAGAAGGAAGGAATTGAGACGTAAGGCAGGCTAGAGTGAGCCTTGAGAGCCGCCCCAGGGGCTCCAGCCGGACTGAGGGCCCTTCCTCGGAGAAGGCGTGTGGACAGCGGCTCCCGCGGCACCTGGAGTGCCCCGTGTCCCTGTGCCAGAGCCTGATACAAGAGGGGCGACCTTCGTCCCGAGAACGCCCTGCAGGAGGCCGTCCCGGGAGGCTCAGGCGTGCCCCCGGCCTCCTCAGACGCCTCTCCTGCAGGCAGCGGCGCAGGCCAGCCAGCCCTCTGCCCCGCCGCCCGTGCTGGCAGCGCTGCGTCCCCCTCGGCCGCCGCTGCGTTCTAGGGAGCAGCAGCCCCGCCAGAGCGCGACACCATCTGGAAGAGGCAGAGCGGGTTCCTGAGCGGCTCATGAAGCGGCTCAGACGGCCCAGGGCTCGGGACGCGACGGACCTCGCCAGGGGCTCTCGCCGGCCGTCCCTGCCTGGTGGCCGTTGCCTGAATTTTCAGAAAGCGGGCCTCGTGGGTCCTGCGTGCTCCTCCACAAAAAGTCTCCTTTGGGAGGGGTTTATGGGAAATGTGGGGACATCAGTCTGCTCCCTTAGGGTAACGTGAACGGTCCCCTCAAGATCGGCTCATCTGATTAAAAAGCGCTCTCTCCGCACAGTAAGCCTGCGCTGCGTGGTGCTGCCGTGGCCCGTTTCTGTGGAGCTTCAGTGTAGTTGGAGCTGCTTCCTGGACAGGTGTTCACCCCCTGAGCGTCAGGCAGCGTCCCTGCAGGCCAGTGTCGCTGTTCCCCTCTGGGGACGCTGGACGGCTGACCGCAGGACGGGCAGTGGGTCAGGTCCCTTTTGAGTGGGCAGAGTGCTCGGTGTGTCCGGGTGGTAAAGGAAGCAGATTGATACCCTGCTTCTACCTTTAACGGTTTGTTTTTAAGAAATAAAAGAAAATTTTCAAGCAGGGCCGTAGTAAATTCCCGTAAAATGCACTCGTGAGTCATTGCGTGTGAGCCGTGTAACTTCTTCAGTAAACGCTCACAAGTAAGCTAGCTGCTTGTGAGGACTGGTGGGCAGACTTGCTGAGCATAAGCTCCTTCCGAACATCAGCCAGTTTTCTGAATTGTGGTAAAATAGCCATAATATAAAACGTACCATTTTAGCCATCGTTACGTCTGCAATTGAGTGGCGTTAGGCACGTGTGCATTGTCGTGCGTCCATCTGGAGCTGTGCCCCAGCTCCTGACAACCACGCCTCTGCTTTCTGTCTCTGGATTTCACTGTTTTGGGTATTTCATATAACGTGGGCTCTGTGTCTCACTTTGCCTCAGCGTGATGTTTCCAGACACCCACGTTGGAGCGTGCGTCGTTCCTTTCTGTGCCTCAGAAACACGCCGTTGTGTGGACACTCCCCGGTTTGTTTATCCATTTTCCGGTTCGTGGCTGTTTGTGTTGCTTCCACCTTCGGGCTCCTGTGCTGCTGCGGACACTCGTGTGGGAGGTTTGTGTCCACGCCGTCTTCAGGTCTTCTTGGCGTGTCCCCGAGGAGTGGCCTCGCAGGGCACGTGAGTGAGCAGGATTGGTCACAGTGCCCCACAGCAGCTGAGCCGTCTTGATCCGCAGAGCAAGCACGGGGTCTCTGGTGTCTCCACACGCTCACCAGCGTCTGCTGGTCCCAGTGTCCCGAGCACTGTGCCTGCTGGCGGCTGCGGCAGTGGCTCAGCCTGGCTCTGGTTCGTGATCCTCTGGTGGCCGGCGGCGTCGCGCATCGTCTCCCGTGCTGCAGGCCATTGTCCGTCGACGCTGGAGAAATGTCTGTTCGGGTCCCCTGCCTGTTTTCACCCTTGGGCCGTTGGGTTGTAGGTTGGTTTGTTTTTTGTAGACGTTTTCAAATACACACTAAAGCAGTGAGACTAGTAAAAGGACACACCCCAGGCCCGGGTGGTCCTCGCCCTCCCACCTCGCCTGGTGATTCCGAAGTGGGTGCCAGTCATGTGATGTCACCACGTGTTTGGACAGAGTTCAGACGTCCCAATTGAATCACGGTCAGTTCTACAGTTGATTTGCTTGAATTAAGATCCAAGTAAGAGTCACACATTGCATGTGGATAACGTGCCTCTTTTACATCTGTTTTCATCTTGAAACTCCCCTCCCTCCTTTTTTTCCTTTCAATTTGTCTTTGGAAGGAACTGGCCTGTGCCCTGCAGGGCGTCTGCATTTTAGGTTTGGTGATGACAGCCCTGCCGTGCTGTTCCTGGTGTAAACTGGTAGTAGGTTTGAGGGTGGCTCCGATTCCGGCTCAGGTTTCCGGCAGATGCCCCTCAGCTGTGGAGTTGTGTCCGTCCGTCCATCCGTCCAGGAATTCCTCTTTTCAGACTGGCTCCTCCGTCAGCTGTTTGGTTGCCTTGACGTCCAGTCTGGTCGGGAAGGTTGCGTCCGGTGCTCGATCCTGGCCCGGTTCCCCACACGCGGGGTCCAGAGTGAGGTCCAGCTGGGCTGCCTGGGCCTCGTGCTGGGATGTCCCGTCCATCACGCGTCCAGCTGCCTTTGGTCTTCAGGTCGGTGGCCCTGCCTCCTGGCTGCACCCTCAGGGCGTCTGGGGACCTTTGCAGAGAATGGTGCCCAGACCGGCCAGATCAGCCGCTCCGGGGGAGGGCTGAGCAGGTGGCGCCTTGAAAAGGCTTTGCAGGTGATTCTGAGGCCCAGGGAGGGTCGAGGGTCCTTACTGGAACCCCTGCCCACAGGGCACACGATGCAGGCCTGTCTCCAGGGTCGCTGCCCCCCCACCCCCACCCCGGGCTGCCTGCCCTGGCGTCCTTCCTTCTTCCCGCTTTACACACAAGTCCCGCGTGGACGTGACGAGGAGCGGGCTCAGACTCTCCCCGGACGCCCGCCGCCACCCCTCCCCTCCCCTCCCCTCCCCTGACCTGGAGCAGAGCATGGCTCCACCTGAGAGGGAGGCAGCGCGGAGGCCCAGGGCAGGCCCTCAGATGCGCGGGCGCCTTCCGGGGCCTCTGGGCCTTCCGCTGGCAGCCACCCCGCGGGCACTAGAACCTGCCTCCTGGTGGTTTTTCCTTCTCTTCTAGGCATTGCACCCCCCCACCCTCCTCACCCAGGTTCCCTAACACCCTGCAAACCCTGCCCCTCTGCCCGGGGCTGAGCCCTCCAGGCCCTGCAGGCAGGGATTTGTCTGGGGCTCCGTCCTGCCTCCGAAAGGCGGGTGGTGTGCTTGGTCACGGTCACAGAGGGACCCGCCGCAGCGGCTGGGACGGCGGGAGGAAGCGGTGCCGTGCGTGTTACAGAGATGAGTCATGGGTGCTGGCCCTTTGCCTCATGCCCAAAAAAGTGGCATTTCCTGAAATAGACCAGAACCTTGATAAGTATGTGGTACTTGGGGGTGCGTTTTATGGCCTTCATGAAACTTCAGACAAATTAAAACATTTTAAGATGTTTTATGACATATGTTTAATCCTTTTTTGTGGAGGTTTGTGTCACTTCGTGGCTCTCAGACTCCAGCCCTCAACCCTCAGTGCACAGGGTGGGACCCACCTGCTGCCACAGGCGGGGACAGGCCGCGTCTAAGGGCGCAGGAGCGGGGAGGGCACCCCCGCCGAGGGCAGGCTGAGCGTCGGTGAGACGAGGGGGCCGCTGAGGGCCCTGGGCGCAGGCCCCGGCCGTCTGCCCACAGACCACCGCGGGCGCTTCCTGGGTGGAAGGAAGACGGGGCGCAGCGCCTCCTCTGAGCCGTGCTCAAGGCTCTCCTGAACCTTTCCTCCGGCTCATCCCGTAACCCTTTGCGTTTGTCCAAACTTAGACTCATCTTGTCGGTAGGAAAGCCTTGAAGAGACATGAGAGCTGAATGTGAAATCTGAGTCCATTCATTAGCAACTTGTATTATAATGACTGTGTATCTATTTTAAAAGAAAACCGTTTCCTTCTTGGGGAGCTTGGCCTGGCCTGTGCGCAGACAGCAGAGGCAAGTCCTCCCGTTGGGGCCCGGCCGGCCGCCCGCGGAGCTGCGGTGTCAGGGCCCGTCGCGCGGGAGGCCCTCCGCCCGCAGCCGCCTCAGAGAGGGCGCGCTGGGAGACGGGTCTTACAGCCAGGGATCCCCTCTGCACTGAAGTGCCGCTTTCTGAAAATAGAAATTGCATCTCCAGACAGGCTTGTGAAGGGAATGTGTGAAGAAGCGCCCCTGTGGGAGTTGTGAGGCCGTGCAGGTGACGCGCCCGCGGACGTGTCCGTGGAGCTTGTCCCCTGGCCACCTGCTCGCTGTGGCCGGTGGCCCCAAACACTGCCTCGTCCAGGGCCTTTTCCGGCAGCACGGGTGCTGTCGGCCCTCCCTGTGCTGACGCCTCTTCTCCGGCTTCTGGTTGTCCCGCTGAAGGTGGCTCTCCCCTGCGTGGCCCTCCCACCGAGGGGCTTGGTCTGAGGCCTCCCTCCTGCGCCGTGTCCACGCTGGCTGCCCCAGCGACCCCCTGCACCCCGTCCCCAGCTGCAGACCCTCGTGACAGCGCCAGGCAGCTCCCTGGGCTCCAGGGACGTAATCGTCGGGCGTGCCGCACCCCCACAGTGAGCTCTGCATCGCCGGAGGGCCCTGCAGTCCAAGTCTGCTGGCGGAGACCGCGGGCTCTCTCCCGCCTCACGGCCAGTGGGTCCCCACGTCCACTTTGCTTTTTGCCAGCGTCTCTGTAGCCCTCACTTCCCCTCCCCACCCGCCACCCCCTGACACCCCCTGCTCCCGGCTCAGCCCCAGACAGCCCGTTCCCAGGCCTCGGCTGCAGGCCTGAGGGTGTCTCACTGGGGGTCAGCACCCTGGCTCCCTCCAAGGCCACGGTCTCCTGCGCTGCCCTGGAGGGCTGTGGCCCTGGTGTCCTCACAGGCCTGCGGAGATGGTCCATGCACATCCCCGTGGCATTCAGGCTGCACCTTCGGTCTTGAATGATTTTGAGGGAGGCTGTTATTTGAGCTCCTCTCCAGGAGACCAGGTGGGGACCGCCCCCCCTCCCCCCCCACAGCTGCTCCCCCGGGGCCTGGAGCCCCCTGCAGTCCTGGTTAGGGCACAGCCAGTGGGGGAGGGGTGGCTCCCGAGGGAACGGCCACGTCTCTGCCAATTCCATACAGTTTTTGTACCTTTCTGTGCACGTGTGTCTTTCTGTGAATCCTGTCCTTTTATGAATGGGCTGTGACAGCTGTGGGGCCCAGATCGCAGACGGGAGGCCAGAGCTTCCTGCTGTCGCTGTGCTTTTCAGCCCTGGAGACAGCGTTGTCGTCCCCATGCTTTTCTGTGCTCTGTCCGTGTCGTTTCATAGTATCAACAGTTTGACTTTTCAGCCCCGAACGTGAAAAACACTAAGTAGACGGTGAGATGGGAGCAGACGCCGCGGCCTCCCCGCCCCGTGTAGGGGCCTGGCTGCTTCCCCAGCGTCTCTGAATAGGCCGGGGCCGCGCTGTCCTCTGCTAGGCGCACCCGCCGGGCTCTCCAGTTCGCAGGGGGCGGGTCGGTGGTCTGGGCTTTGGTGGTTTTGGTTTGGAAGTTGGTCGTCAGTGCCCTGGGGCCCCAGGCCCGCTGTCTCCTCGGGGTTTAAATGCTCTGGCATGTGTTCCGTCCACGAGGTGCCGCTCCGACTGCGGGGTCCAGGCCAGGGGTCTGTCTGGGGGAGGCTGGGCGCCGGGTTCCCACGGCCGGGAGCCGGGTCACAGCGCTTCACCTGGTGCGGGAGCCTCTGCCTCGGGCCGGTGAGGCTGGGCACGTAGGCAGCTCTGCCAGAGGAGCTGGGCGGTGGGAAGTGGAGATGCGTTTTCCTCCAGGCGTGCATGTGACCCCGGGGGCGGGGACGGGGCCTCGGCTCCTGGGGGCTGCCTCTGCGATGGTGACCGGGGTCCTGGCTCTCTCGTCAGGGTGTTTGGCCCCGAGGACTGGGAGGAATAATCCCACAGGAATCGTGTGTGACCTGAGCCTCCTCGTGGAAAAATGCGACTGGTGTTTGTGAGAATTAAAGTGAGACACGGCCCGGAGGATGCCAGGAACCGGGGTTCCTGGTCTGTCCTCCCAGCCTCCGCCCCACACCTTGGACAGGTGACTTCCTTCCCTGGTCCTAGCTTCCTGACACGCCCCTGCTGGCTTCCTGAGATTCCGATTCGATCACAGGGACGGGTTTGCCGGGGCCGTTACCTGTCACTGCCAGAGCAGAGGCCCCGCGAGGGCGGCCGGCCTGTCAAGACTGTGTCTTCATGGTCATACGTGCGGGGACCAGTGAGGCAGGGGCTGCCCGGGCCTCGTTCTAGGGGGGTGACAGTGTCACCGAGCAGGTGGCGCTGCCCTTAGGGCCGTGGCAGACGGCCGTGGCACTGCGTCTTACCATGGCCTTTCCCTGGGGCGCGCGGCAGGTTTGCACCCCTTGCGCCTTCATCGGGTCACTTTTCTCACCACAGTTTATGGACGAGGTCTCCAGACCGGATTGGCGGCCACTGAGGGTGTGACCTCTGGGGTCACTGCCTCCAGAGCTGCTGTGCTTCGGAGGCTCGTGCTTGACCAGTGCCCAGAGCGCAGCACCCAGGGCGCCTGCAGGCAGGGCCAGATGCTTCCTTTTGGTGACAGAGCCTGTGTCCACACCACCTGCTGCTTTTGTCAGGAGACGCCCACCCTTCGTCCCTGGGCACTGGGTCCTACTTGGTGTCAGGACCTAATAGTTTGTAATGGGGTTGGGCGGGCAGACTGGGTAGAACCCCCTACGGACGTGAGTGGCATTGCCCTGTGACCGCTGCTCCCAGGGAGAGAGGACTGGCGGCCGGAGCGCAGTCCCCCAGGAGGCGGACTCCTGCACTGGGGGCTGCGTGAAATGGCAGCTGTGAGACAGGAGGTGCTGGGGGTGGGGTGCTCTTTTTTCCAGTTTGTGGCATTTTCATGAAGCGTGTGGATTTCCAAATTTAATTGTGGAGTTTTAGTTTCAAAAAGATTCTTTCAAATAAAGGTAAAGGCTACTTTCTAGCTGCATCGTGTCATGAAACCCTCTGAGTGACCTGTTGCTTCTGTCGCTGTGAACGGTTTAATTTGAATGCGGAGTGGCTGCCCCTTCACAGGGTCGAGGTGGTTCTCGGGGATGCGCTCCGGGAGCCCCCGCCCCAGAGCATCAGCACCGCGGGTCCCCTGTTGGGCTTTCTGGCAGCAGGTCCTCCGTGCAGGGCTGTGATGCCCGTAAAGGATGGGAGGAGGCTGGACCACGGCCTTCCTGACACAGAGCTGCTGCTCCCGCAGGCTCAGAGGCGGAGCCCCAGCTCGCGGGGCCGCGTCCTCCCAGGCCAGGGTTTCGGTGGCTCGAGTTGCTGCTGCTGTGGTGGCAGCGATCTGGTGGGCAGGGTGGGGGCCCGTCAGAGACACCAGCTGGTCCTGGGCCCGGCCCCCAGCCCACCGTGCTTCCTGCGGAGGCTTGGCCGGCCCGGGCCTGGGGACCTCCGCCCCCCTTGGCCTTCTCCCGAGAAGCCTGTGGTAGGTGTCACTCATGTGTTTTCCTTCTTTCCCTGCAGAATATCGACATCACCAACTTTAGCAGCAGCTGGAACGATGGGCTGGCCTTCTGTGCCCTCCTGCACACGTACCTGCCCGCCCACATTCCCTACCAGGAGCTCAACAGCCAGGATAAGGTGAGGCTGTGGGGGGCGGGCAGGTGCGGAGGAGAGCGCCCTCCACTGGGTGGGGCCGCGCGGCCGGCCTCGCACACCCTGGTGGCTCCCGTAGGTCAGGGCCCTGCAAGGAGGGTGGTGTGGGCAGCGCCGCCCACGCGAGGTCAGCCTCCCCCACACCCGGCCATGACCGGCTCACGGCGCAGCCCTGCGCAGACGGGCCGTGGGAGAGGACCCAGGCCCACGCCCTGGGTGTGCCCCGCCGCCCCACGAGCCCCTTCTGCCCTTCAGACCTTTGAAGACCCCCACGGGGAGGAAACGGTCTCTCGGTGTTTCTTACCAGCTTTGGGGGTGTCCGGGCGGTTCAGGGCTGATGTGTGAGAAGTGGCCCTTCTCTGCGGGGAGGACAGAACAAGTGTGTAGGGGTCACTCCGCGTCTGGTCACCCGAGGGGCCACGTGCGGGGCGGCGGGCACGTGTGGACGGGGCTGGTTGGGCCCCCCACCCCCACCCCCGCAGCCCTGCTCATGCACCCGCCCCGCGGTTTCTTTTCCAGCGGAGGAACTTCACGCTGGCCTTCCAGGCTGCCGAGAGCGTTGGCATCAAGTCCACACTGGTGAGCTCCCGTCCCCCAAGGGGAGACCCCGGGGAGGCCTGGTGACCCGGAGGCTGCTGGGTGGGGACCGGCAGTCACGCGGGCCGGCGCCAGCCATGAGGATGTCCCACAGGTGGGGCGCAGATGGGCCCTCGCCGGCGCTCTTCACGCCTCGCGTCAGGCATCCCAAGGAAGCGCCCTGAGTGGGTGGGGGTCAGGTTTCACTGTCAAAGGCGCAGTCCAGCAGATTTACCTGCAGTGTCCACGTAGCGCCCGGGGAGGGCAGGCAGGGCCCCGGAGTGCTTCTTGAGGGCGCCGCCCGGGAGGCCTGCGGTCGGGGAGGCGGAGGAGCCCCGGGGTCGGGGCCGCGCCTGGGGCTGCCGTGGCTCAGGACAGGCGTGTGTCTGTGTGGCTGCCGCCTCGTCGCCAGGGCTGACGTCCATCCAAGTGCAGAGCCAGCCTTGCCACACCTGGGGACGCGGATGAAATAAACATTAGGGGGTGTTGCCCAGCTCGGGGGTCCCCAGACTGAAGGACCCCACGGGCCAGGTCGGGAGCCCCTAGTGCCACGTCCCGCCCGAGGGTGCGTGTCACCCCGCCCGTGGCGGCCCGCGCTGGGAGGCCGTGTGCGCTCACCTCGCCCGGCAGGGGCGTTCATGCAGGGGTCCGACACCGCCTCTGAATTCAGAGTGCACGTTCTTGAGTGGCTTCTGTTCCGTTGTGTGTGTAGGGAGAGCAGTTACTTACAGTCACTGAACTCTTTCCCAATACCTGGCTGTTTCACACCACATGCAAAACTCTGATATATGAAAAGCGGGTGATGTCCCCACCGTGAGACCTTTCTGTTGAGGTTCTCACACTGACACACACGTTCTTTGTCCCCGTCCCTCCGGCTCTGGTGCTCGTTCCTGTCCCGCACCCGCGGGGCCCCGGGAGCCGTGCCCTGCAAGGCCAGCGGGTCTCGTGGGGGCCTCCCAGGCGCATCTCAGAGCCCAGGGTCCCCCGCCCGTGCGCCCGGCAGCATCAGCAGACATTCTCTGGACCACAGGAGCTGCGCGGGGCGCAGAGAACCGGGGCTCCTGGGGCTGCAGGGGGTTGCCTGCCGTGGGGCAGGGGCTGCCTGGTGGGAAGGGCGCTCAGAGGTGACACAGGTGGGGTTAGCAAGGAGAGGAGGTGGGGAGGACCAGCCCCCCCAGGAGGTGAGCCCCTTCCAGCCCAAGGGGTGGCCCTGGGCGGGGCGCGCGCGGCTCCGGCGGTGCCGACGCCCAGGGCAAGGAGCTTCCCAGGCACTTGGCCTCTGACCTAGCCCCCGGCCTGTGCACTGAGACTCGAACAGAAGTCCCGAGGGAGGCCCCCACCCCAGAGCCCGCGCTGCTGTGGCCGGGAGGCGACCCAGGGCTCTCACCAGCCTCTCCTCCTCTGTCAGGACATTAACGAGATGGTGCGGACGGAGCGGCCGGACTGGCAGAACGTGATGCTCTACGTGACGGCCATCTACAAGTACTTCGAGACCTGAGCGCTGAGCCCGTGGTCACCCAGGACCCAGCGCCCTTCGCTCCGTGCCCGGCCAGCGTTCCGCGCCCCCGGCCGCCCTGCGGCGTGTGAGCCCCGCCCCTGGCGGGTGGGGGCCTCGGGGGC
The DNA here is from genome assembly GCF_030028045.1 of Hippopotamus amphibius kiboko. NCBI lineage: Eukaryota > Metazoa > Chordata > Mammalia > Artiodactyla > Hippopotamidae > Hippopotamus > Hippopotamus amphibius. The sequence goes on along the minus strand of NC_080193.1, from coordinate 2,105,273 downwards.
CGGGCTCCTCCAGGAGGCCTGTGCGTCCAGGGCCCCGCGCACATGCTGACCTGCCTGAGAGAACAGGAGCCGTGAGCGCTGTGGCGGGAGGAGAGGCTCGCGCACGGCCCCACCTGGGGAAGGGGAATTGTGCTTGCCCCCGAGAACCGGGGGGGGCGCGTACCTGACAGGCCCCTGCTGGCCTCCCGCGTGTCGGGGTGTCCTCGCCAGCGATGCGGACCCGCGCCTCCCGCCCCCGCCCTCAGGCTCTGCTGACCTCCAGCTCCAGGGTCTCGGAAACCCAGGGCCAGCCTCAGGGTTCCGGCAAAGGAATCTTCATAAAGAGTTCTCTAGTTTAAAAAGTCTTGTTTCTTATGAGCAATATTTAGGGGAAGTGGCTCCTATTCTCTTAGTACCAAAGTTAAATTGTTTTAGTAAGCGTAGCGATAAAATCTTGGCGTGAGGCGGTGAAAGCCAGGACCGACGTCGGGAGAAACAGGAGGAAAAGCGGAACAGGTTGAGGGGCCCAGATGGTGTGATTTCAGTCTCTGAGTCGCTCGGACGTGACCCTCCTGGTGGGGCTGGAAGAAAGTGCCTTAGCTCTGCGGGCGAGGCCGCGGCCGTCCCCTGGACGACCCTTAGCCCTTCTTCGGTGCAGGGAGCTGCTGCTGGTTCGAACGGCGTGGCGACCTGTTGCTTCCAGAACACACATCCGCAGGAGGAGGAGCAGCGGCCGTCGCCCCCTGGATGCGAAGAGGGGGCTCGGGGAGGCTGCCCGCCGGCCCGAGGCAGCGGCTCCGCGCATGAGCGGGAGGTTCTAGGCCAGGGGTCGGACCAGAGGACGCTGTGAGACGGGCTGTGCGGCGGCCCCGGGGCGGGGAGAGCCCTCCTCCCTGACGGTGCTGTCCTTGCACCCGCTGCCCTGCGGGGCACCTGTGCCGTCAGCTGCGTGACTGTCGGGGAGAGTCATTGCTTTTCGGTCCCTCTCCACTTGGTTTCTCTCGCGCCTGCCCTCGTGGTGGCCTGTGTGCCTGATCTGTGGCCGTGTTTTTGTTTATTTATTATGCTGGGGGGCTGTTTTGTCCAGTGAAGACTTTCCTGGGTCTGTGGTTCACACCACTGTCCTGCTGTGGGGCCTGGGGGTGGGGGGTCGCTGGCGTCCTCTGGAGGAGGATGGGCACTGCTGACGGGCCGGCGTTGCCCAGCCTCGGGCCCCAGGGTCAGTGACGGGGCACCAGGGCTGCAGGGGGCGCCTCTGACAACGGGCCGTGTGGCCAGGCTGCCCATGGTTTGCACAGGATCCACAGCTGAGAAGGTTCCAGAAGCACGACTTTCTCTTTCCGGTAGGACCCTTGTGGCACTGTTGACTCTAAGGGGTGGTTCTGGACAGTCCTGTGTTCCTAGAAGTGATGCTCTGAGGTGCTTGGGTCCAGCGGCACTTGGTGCGAAGCCTCCAGGAAGACACCCGCCTCCCCTTCCAGCACAGGCATTACTGCGAAAGGACCAGTGTTGGTTTTCTCTCCGCCACGGGCTTCTGCTGACTGATGATACTTTTCAATGTTGCTCTATTAAATATTCTTGAATGTATTAAAGTTGTTGTAACACATCAGGCTTGGGCTTTTCTGGGTCACTGAGAACAGGACCCTCGCCGCCTTCGGGGACTGGCTGTGGCCGGGAGGGCGCCTGACCGGAGCCCACGGGCCAGGAGGCGGCGTGGGGGGGCCCGCGCGGGCTGGGGCGGGGGAGGCCGGGGCCACCTGCCTGCGTCTGGGTGGAGATGGGCCGGGTGGCCACGCGGCCTGCGCAGCCCTGGGACCGCGAGGTTCTGTCGGGCGCCAGGGCCCCCGCTTCCCCACCTGTGGCCCAGACATGTGCGGCTCTGGGTGGGGGAGGGTGCCTGGAGGTTTTCTGGGGTTTTTTTTAGAGGTGTGTTCTTGGAGATAATTTTGAGAATGTATAAAATTACAGAGAAACAAACAAAAAAAATCAATAATTATACCACTCACAGGCACCCAGCGAGTGAGGCTTTCCTTCCTGTGCATCTCGTGTGGAGCGATGGTGACTCCACAGGGCGGCCCGTCACGTTGCACGACACAGGTCACAGGTCGCATGCAGAGGCCGCGGCGTCCCCTCCTGTTCACGCCGGGCGGCCCGGGCGCCCTCCCCAGGGTCAGGGGTTTCAGGGAGGTCGAGGCCCGGGCGTGGCTCCGGCCGCTCCCCGCTCAGCAGCTGTGCTGCTGCAGGGAGGCTGTCCAGACGGGCCTGCGGGCCCTGCGTGTGGCGGTGGGGGGGGACCCCGGGCAGTGGGGGCAGCACTGCTGTCTTAGCCACGGTTCCTCAGGGTGGGGTCCCTCCCCAGAACACCCCTCCTGCCTGCTGTGCCAGCTGCCCTGGGGGCACACGGACTCCTCACCTGCACAGCCTCCTCCGCGCAGCTGGACAGACTGGGGCACGTCCTCTCGGACTCAGGGAGGCCTGGCTCCCCTCCCAGCGCATGGCACTCCCGCCGCCGGGGGTTGGCCGCGTTCTGTATGAGGGGGTCCCTTAGTGGGGGACGGGGACAGACATCGGGGCTCTTGTGCCTGTGGGCCCCGTGCTGTGTCAGGGGTGAGGGGTGGCTGCTTGTCAGGCCCCAGGTTGCTGGGAGAGCGCTGGCTGGAGTGCCGGCCCCAGCAGGCTGGGACTGGGCCGGGCCGCCCTGGTCATCGCCGCAGGAGGCGGGGCGGGCACACGGAGCACAGGGCTCCACGCTCCCTGGGCTCGACCTGGCCCCTTGGCTGGGAGCGCTTGGGGGAGCAGGCTGGGTGTGGAGGGCCAGGAGCTGGGGGGCTTGTGGGGAGGGTGGGGTGACTGGGCGTGGCCTGTGGTCTGTGCCAGGCCTGGGGCAGGGGCAGGCCCCCCGGACGGACAGACGGTGATGCCCGCGTTATCAGGGCAGGGGTGGGCGGTGGGTCCAGGTTCCAAGGAGGGAGACACCGCGAGGTGCGGGTCTTAGGTGGCAAAACCAGAAGGGCTGAGGAGGAGACTGGGGTGGGCCGTCACCAGCACCCATCAGGCAGGAAGCAGGGACACCCGGGCCGCCCCCAGGTTTGCCAGCAACACCTCCGAGGGCCTGGGGCTCTTCTCACCTCTTCAGTATGGTCACCCCAGGAAGGGTCTCCCTGGGCCCCTGCTCCCAGGCATCCTGCTGTCTGTGATGAGGGGCAGCGAGGTGCCTGGCGGGGGCTGGGTTTGGGGGGAGGGGGGAGGGGCAGCTTTCATGTTGTGGCGGCTGCTGCCGCGGGGCTGCCTGTGGCCCCGGCTTAGGGCCATTCTTAGGCTGGTGAGTGACAAGACTCGCCTGCCAGGGGCTGTCCCTGCCTCCGTTGCCCAGGACAAGGCCCTGCTCCCACCTGGACGTCAGCTTCCGCATCCACAGGGATGCTCCCAGATCGGCCCAGAGGCACAGGGTCCCCAGCAGGGCTGCCGCGTGACAGCAGAGGCCGTCCTGGGCTGAAGCATCTTGCTGGGGCTGGGCTGGAGGATGGGGTGCTTCTGCAGCTGCCTGGCTTCCTTGTGTGACTCTGCTTTGGGGGCCTTAGTCTGAGCATCAGCTGGAGTCCTGTGAGGCCCCCCCGCTTCCTCAACCCAGAGCCCCAGGAAGCGTGCAGGGCCTTCCCCTTCAGAGGAGAGGTTGGTGAGTACGGTTGGGGTGGCCTGGCGGTTCCCGGGGACGCTGGCCCCGGCACCCCACTGGGCGCTTCATCCAGGGTCTGGCCGCCTCTCTCCCTGACGTGGCCCAGCGGGAGGCCACCCAGGTGCATCCTGGGCAGGAACAGAGAGCCCGTGGGAGTCGGCCGGGGCTGGGGATCTGAGAACGGAGTTCTGGAGCAGGAGAGCGCAGCTGGCCCCCTGTCTGGAGCCCAGGCCTGGATGGAGGAAGGGTCGGTGCCCGCAGCCCTCACAGCCTGGCGTGGGGCTGGGCAGGGAAACCACGGGCCGGGGGTAGACGATGGGGCCGGCCAGGGCCTCGTTGCTGCCTCAGGCCTGCAGGGCCCCCAGCGGAGGAGAGCGCTCAAGGCCAAGGGCACCTGGCTGGCTGGGCGGGACAGCAGAGGGTCCCCTTCGCTGCTGGGGGAGGCACCGTTCTTGAGCAGCCCTCCCACGTGCCTGCTTCCTGTCATGTGCTCTGTGGGCAGTGGTTTCACTGGGGACCTGGACAAAGGCACCTGGCAAATGACATGCGACCATTGGAGCAAACCCCCCACCCCTGCCACCTCTAAAGGGCTGCTTAGGCGAAGCTGAAGACCTGCTTCGAGGCCAGGTGAGTTCCAGGGTCTAGGAAGCCAGCCCTAGGGCTGGAGCGGAGCCAGCCCCTGCTGGCCACCCCTGGCCTGAGGACACAGCTACCCAGGCTTGGGGCACCCACACCAAGAGGTGCTTCCCACGGGGCCCCACGGGCGACTCTGAGGGCTTTGGCACTCTGGCCCTGAGGGCCGGCTGCACAAGTGAAGCCTTCAGCCCCTGGGCGCTGGGTGTGGCCAGGACGGGGCAGGTGTGCGCATGGCCAGGCCACACCTGTGGAGGTCTGGGCAGGAAGGCCACTGGGCCCCAGAATGGGCATGGCAGGGGAGAGCTTCATGGGGACCCATGCTGGGGACGAGGGGACAAGAGTGACCCTGGGATTGGCTGCGTGTTGGTCTCTGCCCTCTGAACCCCCATAGTCCCGTCTGGGCCCCCGGTGACTCCCGAGCTGTTCCCTGCAAGTCTGTCGCGTGAGGATGTGAGTGAATACGGGCCCTGCAGGGGTGAGCAGGAGTTCGTCCCATGTAATGGCCAGAAGCACAGGGAAGCCAAGGGCCTCAGGGGAGCACCTGTCAGGGCCGCACCTGTCAGGGCAGCACCTCCCCAGGTCCCTCATGGTCTGACTGGCACAGCTCAGGAGGAGGCAGGGCAGGAAGACCACAGTCCCAGTTTACAAGTGAGGCAACCAGGGCAACCCCGTCAGTGGAGGTGAGTGCGGGGGAGGGCGGCAGAGCCAGCTGGGGCTGGACCACAGCCAGGACTGGGGCAGGGGGCGAGGGGGCGGACGCCAGGTGGGAGATTGGAAAGGCATCAGGACAGGGGGACGTTCCCAATGTGAAATTCTCACGTGCCTCTTCCCATGAGGTCTCAGGTTTTCCTCGTGTCCTGGCCCCTGGCCCCTCCCAGCCCGCCCTCCTCTGCCTCCCTGTGCCTGGCAAGGGGGGCCCACTGGACATCAGGGGAAATGGGGAGCAGGTGACCTAAAACGGCTGAACGGGGCGGGAACCAGCTGCAGAGGCTGCCAGGCGATGGAGGCTGGCACCTCGGGCTCTGCTCCTGGGACAGGCGCTGGCGGAGCGCCTGTGCAGGCTCCCACGCCCCACCGCCCTGCCCTCCGAGCGGCTCGTCCTGCTGTGCAGAGAACGGGGGCTACTCCACGTCTGTCTGTCCGGATTTGAGGGTTCGAAGCGGGTCCCCTTGTGTGGCTGGGCTGGGCCGGATGAGTGTGAGGTTGTTTCCAATTTGGAACCTCCACCTCCTGGACCTGGGGGGGTGGGAGAAGGACGAACTCCCAGAGCGAGGGTCTGAGGTTCCTGAGTCTTCAGGGATGCAGGTGAACCCCCTCCCTTCGCTGAGAGCGGCTGGGGAGGGGCAGGACCTGAGCAGGCCCCAGGGGGCCCCTGGAATCGGGGCTGGCTTCCTAGGAGCATCCCCTGAGCTGAGGTACCAGTGTCCCAGCCCCGCCAGCCGGGGCCAGGTTCAGGGAGGGAGGGCAAGGCTGGGGGCCCGCAGGCGTGTCCCTGAGGACCCCGGTATGAGGCGGAACGCCCCTCCTTCAGGAACTGGGGGGCCAAGGGAAGATGTGAGGAGCAGGCCCGGGGGCCTCCCGGGATGACACGGCACCGCCCGCCCACCTCCGACGTGAGCGGCAAGGGGCAGCCCCGGGGCTGCCTGGCGGAGGGGAGGGAGCGCGGGTCTGGGCCACGCGGCCGTGGGTCTCGTCGAAGGGGTGCGGCCCGGGGCGGGGCGGGGGCGGCGGGCGTCCCGAGCGGACGCGAGAGCCGGGAGGGCGCGCGGGGAGGGCTAGCGGGGCCGCGCGGCCTCGACTTCCCCACGCGGCGGGGCGGGGCGGGGCGAGGGCCGCGCGCGTCCGGAAGCCGCCTGCAGGGGGCGCCCGCGGGCGCCGCGGCCGCAGCTGGAGCCCGAGCGGCCGCCGAGACAGCGGGAGCCGGCGCGGAGCGGCAGGTCGGCGGGGTCCCGGGTCTGGGGGCCCCGGGTCTGGGGCCCCGCGCGGGCGGCCGGGCGGGGTGGGGCCGTCGGGGCCCGCCGGGCGGGGAGGGGCCCCCTGCCTCGGGGGCCCCGCCGCCCCTAGGGCGCGGTCGTGGGCCGGGGTCCGAGCCCTGCCCGCGGCGGCGGGAAGAGCGGGCGCGGTGGTCGCCCTAAGCCCGGGCGGCGGGCAGCGCGCGGACCCCCGGGCCGCCCCGAAGTGAACCGGAAGGGGCGCAGGGTGGGCGGGGAGGGGAAGGGGCGCGAGCGCGCGGCCCCAGCGTCAGGGGCGGGAGCGTCGGCGGCGCGTCCGGGGCCACGGGCCGCCCGGTACCCGGTGAGCCCTCGGGGCGCGCGCGGGGCGCGGAGAGCGGCCTGGGCGGGACCCCGCGGACGGGGCCGTCCGCAGGTGGAGCGACCGAGCGGCCCGGCCCCCGGCGCGGCTGGGTGAGCAGACGGCGTCCGAGCGCCTGGGGCGCGGCGAGGAAGGGGGAGTGGAACGCCGGCGGAGCGCGGGCAGGTCCGGTGGGCAGCGGCGGCGGGAACCGGACTCGGGGCCCAGGAGCGGCCGGGGTGGGGGCGCGCCTCGACTATCCTGGCCGTCCGCCGGGCTGCCCTGAGCCGACGTAGGAATGGCGGGAATGGTGGCGGCCCTCGAGGGACTTGGCGCAGGGTGCCCAGGGGATTCAAGGACGGGCCCGGGCCAGCGGCGCAGAGATGTCCGCGTCCCGGGCGCGGCCACCGCGCTTCAGACTTCTATCTCCCCAACTGTACCATAGAAGGAAGGCGGAGGCCGAGGGCTCTGCCGGGGAGAAGAGAGACGAAGGAGGGCGGGTCCCCACCTCCTTTCCTCTGGACTGGAGCTGACCCCTGGGGGAGGGCTAGGCCGGCCCCTTGAGCCGGCTCTCCCTTCCCCATCTCAGGCGGCACCCAGGCCCGCTTCCATTTACAGGGCCTGTGCTCCTTTTCCGCCTAGAGCTCCGGCTGACCTCCCCTGTCCAGCTGCTGTGGACTCCCGGCCTCTGCGGACTCCCAGCCTCTGCATCCTCCAGAGGACATTCCATGTCACCTCCATGCCCAGCTAGGGCTGCCCCTGGGTGTCCTGGCCCTGGGGGCCATGATGGAGAATTCCTGGGAGCACAGTGGGCCAGGGAAGATGTATGGCGTCAGGGGCTTCCTCCTTAGCCCTGCTGGGACTGGTCCTGGGTACCGGGGGTGGGCTGGAAAGGCTCTGCCCGATGGCCAGGCCCCATCCCAGGTTCTGGTCCACGGCAGCTCCTCATTCAGGCTTGTTCACACCTCCTTGCTCTCTGGGGTTTACCTGGCTCTCCCAGGTCCTAGAGTCTCTTGGGCCACTGCCCCTCCCCATCCCCTCAGTGCAGACCAGATTCTGGGCTAAGCTGGTTTCTCTGTTCTTTGCATCCAGGAGGCTGAGGGCAGCCCAGACATGGCTGGCAGGAGACAGGCTTTGGGCCAGGTGGGTTTGGGGGCGCATGTTGCTTTCCTCACGTTGCCCTGGGAAGTGCAGGTCCACGACCACACCCTGGTCTTGCCTGCTAGGAGTCCACAGCCTAAGAGGGCAATGGCTAGCTTCAGGGGCAGCCCAGTAGACCAGAGGTTCCCATGCCCAAACCTGGGCTCTAGTCTTGATCCACTTGCTGGGCAGCCTTGGGCCAGTCACTGCCCCAGTGAACTCGCCTGCTCATCTATAAAACAAGCATGATGGTGTGAGCAATGCTTAACGTTCAGGGTTGTGCTGGAGAGTAAACGAGAGAAGGGCATTGGTTGTGAGGGGCAGATCAGAGGACACATCGGGGTCTGTGCTTGAGCTGGGGAATCCCGGAGGGAGGCTGTCAGCCTTGCGGGATTGAGGGAACACCACAAGAGATCGCTGTCGGCAGAGAGACGTGGCCTAGAGTTGGACTGGGAGCACGCACTTGGTTTCAGGGCATCACACCCTGCAAGATGTAGGGCCTCTGGGTGGCTCTGGGCAGCGTCTGCTGTGTAGGACCACAGCTTCTGGTGGCCCTCAGCAGTGACCTGAAATCCCTCAGCAACTTCTGCTCCCTTTCAACCTGCCTGCCTCCTGAGCCACCTGACTCTGGGTGAGCTAGAACTGCCACCCCAAGAGTCTCGTGGGGTCTGTCTTGTCTGCTGAAAGATGTGCACGTGTGAGAGCCAAGGGGAGCCTGGCCAGAGGGACGGCAAGGGCTTGAAGGACAGGCTGAGAAGAGGTTCTGGTGTGTGTGTCAGGGGACCCTGAGGACATCACTGGTGTCAGGTGCTAAATTGACAGAGATGAGCTCCGGCCCCTAGGGAAGGGATCTGGGCCTGGGAAGGGTTGGCAGCCCCAGAAGAGAGGGTTTGCCCCATGGTCTGGAGGTTGGAGGGAGCCGTGGAAGTGCGGTGCTAAGGGTGGGCCCCTGGAAGTCTGTGCTGGGCCCAGATCGGGGAAGGGAAGTGGGGAATGGCAGAAGCTCAGAGCAGGCATGCAGGGAGGAGCCCTCCCAAGAGACTGCTCCCCTCCTGGGCAGGGCTGGGAGCCCTGGGTGGCAGGAAGGAGCAGCGTAGTGGCAGGGCCCCCAGCCCCTGCCCACAGAATCACGGAAGGGGCCCCTGGGGTGTGGAAGCCATGGGATCCTGACTCCTGACCAGGACGGGGAGCGGGGGTTGGAGGGAGGTGTCGGGGAGAGAGGGCAGGACCCCCCAGCTTTCCAGGGCCCCCGCAGGCCTTCTCTGACGTGCCTCTGGGCCTTGCACAGGGTGTCGCCTTTGCCTGGAACCTCCTCCCCTCTCCTCCCAGTCCTTCACGTCCAGCCCAAGGACTCCCTCCCCTGAGAGCCCTTCCAGACTGCTCTGGCCCACACCCCTTCCATAGGACAGGCCTGTTTCAGAAGTTGCTGGGCAGGGTCTTTCTGTGGGTCACACCTGTGTTGCTGCTCCCGTTAGCCCAGCTGTCACCTGGAAGAAAGGCTGCCTTGGTGCGCCCTGGAGAGGCAGTCAGTGCCACTCTGATGCCTCGCCTGCAGTGAGGGTGGTGGTTCCTCCCAGAGGCCCCCAGGGCTGGTATGTGTCTGCCTGTCTGTCACAGGAGCATTTACCTCTGGCCCCTCCGTGGCCTCTGCAAACCGTGAGCTGGGTACCAGGGGCCACTGAGTGGGCCAGGGAGCAGTGGCAGAGCCGTGCTCAAGTTGATCTGGCTGACCCTCTTGCCCTCTCCTTTCAGCCTCCAAGGCTGCATCATCAAATCTTCATCCCAGGGACCCCAGACGTGGGTCTGCCTCCCTCCCATCCTCAGTGCAGCCACCCTCTTGGAGCTCCTGAGGCTGTGCACCTGGCACTGCCCCCTCAGCAGGCCAGCCTTCCACCGGGGTCCCACCCCGGGGCCCACAAGGGTCTGTGTCCTCAGGGCCATTTAGAAAGCTCCACCCCCCATCTCACTCTTTTCAGGCATGGTGGTGCCTAGCGTCCTGCCGGCGGGAGATTCGCTTGAGAGAGGTGCTGGTGCTGAGCCACGTGGGCGGGGACACCATCTCACGGCAGCCCGCTGTACCCAAGGGGCCACAGCACAGAGGGGGGGCCCCTTGCTCAGGGTCTCGGGGAGGGTGGGACGGAACAGCAGTGGGACCCCATCTGGGTTCCTTCCAGCACAGGGTGGGCATGTAGCACCGCGTGTGTGCTGTGGCCCCTAGAAGGGGGGTGTCCAGTGGGGGTGAGCAGCCACCGCAGGCTGGGAGGGGCAGGGCCCGCGGCCAGGCCTCTCTGGCATCTGGCTTGGACGTGAGGGGGTGGCAGGGGGATTCTGCACCCCCAACGGGGGGGAAGGCCCTGTGGCCCCCGGTGCTGCTGCTGTGCAAGCTGCTCTGGGGGCTGGGCTCAGCGCAGGGAACAGGCTCTCAGCCCCAGTCCAGCCTACACCCTGCCCCCAGGCCCTGGAAGCAGCTGCTGCACACCCAAGGGGCTGTGGGGGAGGGGACACACTGGTGCCTGCCGGGTACCTCCACCCAGCCCGCCCAAGTTCCTCAAGTCGGAGGCTAGCAACCCTGCAGGGAGGGAGGGAGGGAGGGCAGAGACGCCAAGGCACGGCAGGCAGCGCGGGGCTCACGGCCCTGCTCTCGCTGGTGGGCTTGGAGAGGGGCCTGGTGGTCCCAGAGCCCTGTGGTTTGCCCGGGCCTGGGCCACTCCAAAGGCCAGTGGAGGGCTTGTGGTTGGAGTGGAGCTGAGATGCCCGTCCAGATATTTCTCCTTTGTTTGTTGACCTCTCCACTCTCCCACTGAGGTGCTGTTGCTCTCAGCTACCTGCTCTGTGAGGTTTGTGTGAGAATTCGTCAGTGCGGTCTTCAAATCCCCAGTGGTCTCAACTGTGTTCACCTCAATCCCTCTGTCTCACTCACATCCCTTACATCCCTTCTTGTTCGTATGTGCCTATTCTTGTTTCGGTTCTGCCAATAATTCCGGCTCTTGGGATGGGATGGTGGCTCTTCTTTTACCTCCTGAATGTCTTTGAAAATCACTGTTAGATTACATTACCTTCGTCTCTTCTGGAATGAACCAACCTCCATGTTCTGGCCACTGCAGCTTATCTTTCCTACCCTGAAGCTTCCTCCTGTGCTTTGCGGGCTCACCTTCGTGGGAGCTGAGGTCTGGGAGGTGGGGACTGGCCTGCACACCAGGGTAGCAGCCAGCGCCCAGGACAGTCTCCTGGGACAAGTCCACCTTAAGGCCCCCGCCGTGGGCTCAGGGCCTGTCGGGCTCAGGCTCGGCAGCAGGCGGCACAGAGCTCCCTGTGCTCCAGCAGCTGGGGCGCTGCCTGGTGCAGAGCAGGCACCTGGAAACATTTGCTACACGAAGGTACTGGGGGATTCTCAGGCTGCAGTCTGGCGCCCAGGAGTAGGTGCAGTGTGGCTGCGACAGGCCTTGGTGCACGGCCCCGAGCGGCACTCAGGAGCAGGTGTGCGGGGTCCTGCCTGGAAGCTGGCGGGCACCTCCACCCGGCAGGCCCTGGCGGGTACAGCCACCATCTGGGCATGTGTACAGAAAGCCTTGCTAGTCTGATGTACAGGGGGCCAGGAAATGTGCAGGTTTTTAATAAATGGAGTTTTAATTAGAGTGGCCAGGCTGGTGAGGGTGAGGAGGAAGGGGAGGAAGCGGCAGTTTTGAGTCCCCACACCGGGGAATCCTGTGGGGTTGTCCTCTCAAGGCGTATCATGCACGTCCCCCAGCACGTGACGCAGGCCTATAAGGGAAACCTTCTGCCCTGTCCCCCACGAGGGACAATCACAAGGAATATTACAGTATTGATGTTTAATTTCCCCCTCTGGCTAGCAACAGATGACTCAGGGATTAATGAGAGCCAACGCAGAGGCACAGGGAATTGCCAGATGCTGGCCCTGCCCCCAGCCCTCTCCCCCGGGGCCTCCAGCCTTCCTGTCCCTCTTGCTCTAGGAGGCCTCTGAAGGGAGGGAAGCAGAGGGGCCAGGGGCCCAGGAAATCTGTTTTCCGTGGGCATTCCCGCAGCTCTGCTCCCCGCTTTCAGGCTCATGGTAAGGCTGAGAGGTCATGAGCCTCTTTGGGCCTTCGCGTCCTCATCCTAGGCTGAAGTCCATGGGGCTGGCCAGTGAGGACACAGATGACCCACAGGCCCTGCACCCTCCTTTCCCAGGCTCCCAAGAAGGCTGCACAAGCTATCGCAGAGGGTCTGGAGTGGGGTCCAGGCAGGTGGCCCCCGGGAGAGCACAGGGCTTGGTGGCTCAGGGGTGGCTGGAGCCTGGTTCTCCCAAGCTGACTGTGTACATTGATTCCTAGTTCCTGTCAGGGACACCTTAGTAGCTCGAAACAGGCCATCGTGGGAGCATTTACACCGCGAAAGTCTGGCAAAGCCCACACGGTAGGACCCCCCCAACCTTGGGCTGACTTGTGGTCCGACAGCTGGGAAGCTACGATCGCCTCCCAGCCCTGCCCGCGCCACAGTGCCTCGGGCTCTACTGATGCGCTGTGCTCAAGGTGGGGAGGTTCTAGTCTGGCAGATGCCCAGCTTGCCTGTGTGGCCAGGTAAGCCTCAACCCAGGGTGTGCTGGCAGCTGCTGGAGGGCCTGCAGGAAAGCTGTATCAGGCAGATGGGGAGCCCAGTGTGCAGGGAAGCAGCCTTTTAGACCCAGCCAGCAGGGGTGTGTCTGGTTCCTCGCAGGGCTGACTGGGGTGGCAGGGTCTGTTATATCCCGCAAGAGTGAGAGGGTGCCCCAGGCCTGCTGAGCAGCAGGAAGGCAGCTTCCGTTTAGTGAGGAAGGGTCTTGGTACCAGGTGCTTTGAGGCCTGGGAGCCCACAGTGCAGGTGACTGGGAAACCCAGAGGATGAGGGATCCCAACGCTGCCAGAAAATCCTCTCTGAACAGAGGGCTTTAGGGTCCCCAAAGGCCCTTCCATGCTGGGCATCCCGGCTCACGTGGAGTCAGCCCAGCACCCAGGGCAGGTGCTAGTGGTGTGACCCCATCAGTAGGGCTCCAGGCAGTGGGGCCCGACCACCCAGCTTCAGCTCCACAAAAACGTACTTATCTGGCTCAGGTGGATCACTGGTGGTCCCGGCCCATCTGACCCTGGGCAGGACCCTCCGAACCTGGACGATGGCCTCGGGCCGAGTCAGGCTTCTAGGCTGGGCTGCTGGCACCGGCAGAGGCGGTGTGCCTGTCAATGCAGACTCCCCTGGAGAGGCTGAGGCCAGGGTAAGGACGCCAGGGGCTTGTCAGGAGGGTGGGTCGCTCACTGGTGGTGGAGGCAGGGGCCCTGGGGCTCGCTGGGCCGGCCTGGACAGTGGCCCGTTGCTGGTGATGCTGAACCTGGGAGGCGCCCAGATGGGAGGCAGGTCTGGGGCTGTCCCTTCACTCCTGCAGCACAAGGACAGGACACTGGACACACAGCCTCCGCATTCAGGGTGCCCCTGGTGAATGCTGCTCCGGGCTGCAGACCGGGAAGACCAAGGGACGCTGTGTGGCGAGAGACAGCACCTGGAGCCTTGATCTGCCCCAACTCCGCCAGTGACACGCTTTGTAAGCAGCTGGCTGGCAGTGCCCTGTGCGCAGCAGGGCTTGCTGGGATTCCTCCGTGGCCGCTTGGAGGCAGGCTCCTGCCAGGCCTGGGAGAAGTGGCGGGTTACAGGAACCCCTCGAGTTCTCAAGGGCTCAGCCTCCTCTTTTCTCTCCTGCTCCCTGGTGCTGGGCACCCCCTTCCAAGCCTCCCAGTGGCCATAGGGGACACCTCTCTGGTGTGCCTCTCCGTGCCCACCCAGCTCCTGCCACCTGAGGCAGATCAGAGTTAGAAGGGAACATGGGGTCGCCTGTTGCAGCGCCACATCACCTTCTGGATGGGGCGGGGGGAGCCAGGCCCTTGGAATACAGGCAGGGACCACAAGCGACCTTCTCCCAAGGTTGCCAGTCCCCTCAATCCCTTGTGTCCTGGAGGAGAGAGGGAGGATGCGGGTGTGAGCCTGAAAAGCAGCTTCAGGCTTCTTGTCCCCGGGTAGGCAGCAGCCACTACCCACGTGCACCTGCATCCGTGAGAGCCCGGGCCTGGAGGAGGGGTGGGTTTGGCATGGGGGACACTGCTGGGCGGCACCAGTGAGTGTGACGAGGGGGAGGCAGAGGGATGGAGACTGTTTCACAAGCTCAAGGGGGATTCCTGGGGGTCCGGGCAGGAGAGACTAAGACTTCTGCTTCTCCTGAGTGACACTAATTCCTTACATTTCTATGACACTTTGACTCTGGAGGAGCCCTTTCAAATGTGTTCATTTCCTTCTCATAGAATCATGGGCGAGAACTGAAATGGCCCCCAGAGGCCATTGGGGTCCCACCTCCCCACCGCATCCGTGGGGAAACTGAGGTTCAGAGAGGAAAAACATTGTTGCCCACAGTCCCCCAGCAGGTCCTGGCTGAGTGCACCAGCCAGGCAGAGACGCAGGCTGGGGAGCGGGCGTGGGAGGTGGGAGTGCGGGGGGGGGGGGGAGGGGAGCCAAGCGGCCGCCCCGCCCAGATGTGCAGTCAGCTGGCAGGGCTGCTGAGGGGCGGGCCCCCTCCGTGCCTGCTCCAGCAGCCGGTGCAGCACCGCCAGTGAGGGCAAGAGGGCTTACCTGCCGGCAGCGGGAGACAGGACCAGAGGGCCCCCAGAGCCTTCCAGGTGGGAGCTCCGGGGCCTCTGGGCCTGCTGCTCGTACGGGCAGCATAGGTAGGTGCTGGCAGTCCCCAGGGAGGGCTCGTGGGGGATGGCACAAACTGAGGCTGGCTGAGAGAGAAGGTGGGTGGTCCTGGGAGACCCGGGGGTAAAGGAGACGTTTCTGGGAGGAGGGCGGGTTGTAGGGTAGTGATGCGCCCGGGGACTCGGGAGACGGGTGGGGCTGCCACGGGAAGCTTGAGAAACCGCGCCTGGGGGGCCAGCACACGGGACTCAACGCTCTCAGCTCCTCTGGGAGGAAAACAGAGACTGGGGGCTGATCCCTGGCCCCCCGTGTCGGGCGGGAGAGGCAGGGCACGGTGGGCTGTCCTCAGGCGGATGCCTGGCCTGTGGGGAGGGCGTGGGGGAGCCAGGGCTGAGGGCTGCCCCGGGAATCTTCAGCGGTGCCCCCTGCCCGTGGTCCAGGTCCTCACACGGCGTCTCCCTTGGCAGGTGCCTCAGGAACTCTGAAGCTGAGCGCGGCCAGGATGCTGCCAGTGCCCCCGGAGAGGGCCTGGCGTCTGGGGACGCGGAGTCGGCTGTGATAAGCCCTTGGGGAGGCCCCCCTGACGGCAGGGACGCGCCTGGCTCCTGGGAAGGGGCTCAGGGCCTGGGCAGGGCCGGCTGTGCTGCAGCTATGGACCGTGAGCTGGCCTGGCCTGCCTCCTCGCCGGCCCCGCCTGTCTGCAGCGATGTCCACCGTGAGCTCCTTGGTCTACATCATGGTGGAGCTGGCCATCGCCGTGCTGGCCATCCTGGGCAACGTGCTGGTGTGCTGGGCTGTGTGGCTGAACAGCAACCTGCAGAACGTCACCAACTACTTTGTGGTGTCCCTGGCGGCGGCCGACATCGCCGTGGGGGTCCTCGCCATCCCCTTTGCCATCACCATCAGCATCGGGTTCTGTGCCGCCTGCCACAGCTGCCTCTTCTTCGCCTGCTTCGTCCTGGTCCTCACGCAGAGCTCCATCTTCAGCCTCCTGGCCATCGCCATTGACCGCTACATCGCCATCCGCATACCACTCCGGTGAGCCGGGGCTGGGGGGGGTGCCCCACGTTCTCTTCGCTGGCACACCTCGTGCTCGGGGCCCCGTCTCTGAAGAGGCTCCGTGTGCCAGGGTCTGGTCTGTGTCAGGATGAGGGTGAACCAGGGGTCAGGATTTGGTCGGATGGCAGTGTGTTGTTGAGCTGAGGACGGGGCCCTGGGGGGCCAGTCTGGGGCTGCCCAGGGCTTGGCACGTGTCCAGCAATCATGCCACACCAGCTGATCCCTGTGGGCACAGGGCAGGCTGGGCTGCATGGGTTGGGCTGCTGTTGGCAGATGTGTGTGGCCCAGGCCTGGGTGGGTGCATCTGGGCCGTTCTTCACACAGCATGATGCTGGGGCGGGGTGGGCACCACAGGAAACCACAGCACCTCAGGGCCAGAAGCCCTCCCGCCTGCCTTCCTCCAGCCCCTCTGGGTCGGCCGGCAGCGCGCACATTAGGAAAACGACCCAGTGAGGGGAAGTGACTTGGCCAAATGCGTTGGTGAGTCACTTGGCCCTCTATGCAAATTCGGTGCTCCTCAGTCACCGAGTGCTCATGGGGGACGGGGCTGGCTGCTGGACGGGGTTTTTATGGTAAAACTTTTGTGAAATGACTTCAGCCACGTATTGTGTAAACGAAGACTTTCCCTCAGGCTGAGTTCACTTAAACGCAGCCTCCACCTACCACCACCTACCCATGGACAAGGCTAGGAAGTGTGTCCCTCCCTGGGGGGTGGCCTGGGGGCCTTCTACCCTACCTCCTTGTCCCTCCACCCTGGAGCAGGGTTCCGTGGCCTAGATGGCTGCAGGCCCTGAGGGAGGTCTCAAAGGATGGTGTGCCCCATCCAGTGGCAAATTCTCTGAAACACAGCAGGCCCAGCAGCCCACCCTGGGCTGAGGGTGCCCTGGCCAGGACGGGGAACAGGCTCAGTGAGCAAATGGAAATTTAGAGTGTCAAACCCAAGAGCAACCTTAAAGGTCATTTCCTCTCATCTTCTGGATGGAAAAATGAGGCTCAGAGATAGGAGACAGCCCCCAGGGCTACACAAGAAGTTGGTAGCACAGCCAGGACTGGGCCTGGGAAGAAACATGCCTGCCACCCTCTGTGACTTGTCTCTTGAGCACTGGTCACGGGGTGGCCCCCGTCTCCCAGAACCTGGGCCAGGCGGCCATTGCTGCCCCTGGGCTCAAAGGGGAAGGCAGACACTCTGATCACGCCTGGGCCCCGTGCGGCCCTCCTGGAACACTCTGTCTCAGGAGAGCCTAAGACCCTTGTCCAAAGAAAAGGGGACTCTGGCTGGCCCTAATAGAGGGCACAGCCTAAATGGCAGAGCCAGAGTCCAGGCTGATCCAGGACACAGAGGCCTGTCTGAGGGCTCCCAGGCTGACTGGCGTCCACTTTGGGCCGGGCCAGCCCCGGCAGGGACGTTTGCTGGGGAGCAGAGGTGTTGCTCTCACTTTCTTCCCTGACTGAAGGAGCCGTGGATTCGAGGGAGAGATCAGGGGTGCTGGTCTCAAGCAAAAGGGCCTTGGCTTCTTTTTCTTGTCTCTGCTTTTTGAGAGCCAAAGGTCACATCCTTCCTGATGCAAGAGGACGGCACATGCTGTGTGACTGTGGAAAGTCGGCTGCCTCTCTCGGGCCCATTTTTCATCCATAAAAGGGGCCAGGTCTCTATGCCTCTGAGCTCACAAAGGTGTTTTGAGGGCCCCGTGAGTGGACTGGAGGGACAGAGTCCTGAGGAGGGACGGCAGGATGGGGTGGATGGGGACTCAGGTCTTTCTACAGCTGCTGGAGGTTCAGAGACATGACCTGCTCCACCCTGAGCCCTGGCCCGGCCTGCATCCCCCCCCTCCCCCCCCACTACCTTCTGGAGTAGGACCTCGTTCCACTCAGACCTTGGCCATTTGAGCTCCACTCGCTAGGGCTTTGGAAGGGTCAGCCTGGCTCTCTCGGGTCAGGGAGCTGATGGGATGACGCGGGAGCTGATGCTCACCTCCCTCTCGGGGCAGAGAGTGCCGTGGTTGCCAGAGGATGTTGGCTCAGTGTCTCCTTTGATCCTCCCGGCCAGCATTGTGGCCGGGCGGATGTCATGACCCTCCTGTTACTCGTGGGGAGGCCAGAGCCGGAGAAGGAAAAGTGTCTCTTGACGCAGGGACTCCAGGGCCCTTCATGCTGCTCCAGGCTCCCTTGGGTCCCTCCAATTTCCTCTTCCTCAAGGGCCCTGGGCCGGCGAGTGCCCAGAGGACAAAGTGCGTGAAGGTGTCCTTGTGGGGCTCCTGAGAGCAAGCTGGGCACAAGTGGGAACGAGACAGAGGCAGATGGGAACCTGGGGCTCCTGGCAGCTCTGGGGCCACTGCCCGGCTCAGGCTGCCCGTTCCTGCCACCCCTCCTCTGTCCCCTTCCAGCTGGAATCCAGCCTCCCCTGTGTACTATTTCCTGATCTGCTCAGTGGGTCCACTTGGCTACCCTCAGGCCTGCACCATTCACCATTAATTTCTTTTTCCTTTTTTTAAAAAGAATTCAGTTTCAGAAAAATCTGTGTGCTCCTTCCCGAGTGCAAGGACCCTGCCGGGCTAGGGCAGAGCCTGGCCAGAGGCAGGCAGAGAAGCGCTCTGTCTCCCCAGAGGACAGAACTCCCAGGGCGACAGCTGACGAAGGCTTTCTTTTCCCAGGGGAATTCCACACCCCGTGTCTCCCGTCCCTCTTTAGCCCCTGGTGACTGCTCTCTCCCCGTGGGAAACAGGCCTTCTTATGGGGCAGCCGAGTCCTGTGTGACTTCCCCGGGGGACAAAACCTGAGTGCCCTGGCTTCTAAGGGGGCAGGATCAGGAGCGAGGCCTCCCTGTGGGAGGTGACGCCATGGGTTGCTGGGGATGCACTGGAATGGACATTGGTGGCAGGCGGGGGGCGCAGGCAGGTGTAATAGAGGGGGCCAAGCTTGGACAAAGGCCCCAGGAAAGGAATAAGTGCCTGGGCTCTGGGCCAGGGAGAGGTGACAGAGAGAAGAACAGGCCTGCAGGGAGGTCACGAGGCTGGCTCAGGCCTGCCCATGCCTAGGAGGGAGTTTCGATTTTAGCCGCAGGTCAGTGGCTCCTCTGGAAAACTCAGGAGAGCCTTGCCTTCTGCTGACCGAAGGGCAAGTGCACGTGAAGCCCCAACCTGAACCGTGGGGGCACTGCTGGATCACAGGGCAAGCCGCCAATGTGCGCCATGGGGAGCCCCCAGGAAGGAGGCAGAAGCACCTCTAAACGCGGGGGCTGTGGCTCTGACACCAGCTTCCTGTGACACTTCTGGGCTCCCCAGAGGAGCAGAACGGGACGCTGGATGGCCCTGGCACCCCCTCCACCAAGCAGGCAGCCCATGCCTGAGGCCCAGGAGAGCAAGACGTGACTGCCTCAGTCGCAGACACAGCCCAGGGAACGCTGCTTGGCCGTGGTTCCATCTGGGCCCTAATGTTCATTCGGTCCCCTGGGAGCCTGGGTCCGGGGCTCTCAGCCCAAAAGTCTTTCTTTCAAATAACAAAATTAATCTGTTTGGTATCTTCTTAACATAATACCTGCATGTATTAAAACATCAAAAAACCCACAAAAGCATATACAGTGCAGAATTCTCTCCCTTGCCCCACCTCAGCTCCCTTCCTGGAAGGCAGTGCTGGGAACCCTTCCAGACATCCTTTGCACACAGGCAAGTGCTATCAATGTGTGTCTGTGTCTGCCCCCAGGAGGGGCTTTCTTTACAGAATGCAGTGACAGACTTCCTCTCATGGGTTTCCTCTTCTAAATGCAGACAACTGGACAGACAGGGATTTTCAGACCATGTGCCCAGAAGCCTTCAGGCTGGGCCCTGGCTCCCCCCCAGTTCACTCGCTCCCCCCCAGTTCACTCATTCAGTGAACATTATGAGGCCTCCTCTCTTCCTCAGCAGCTCCAGCTCTGTGACTGCCTGGGAATGCAGTTGACAAGGTTTGCTGCTAGAGAACAATCTGAAAATCTCCAGAGCAGGTGGCCTCTAGGATCCTCTACACCATCCCTATTACTGCTTGCTTCTGCTTGTTTGCCTCAAATAACAGGAGGTTCACCACTGCCCGAGGCAGCCCATTTCTCCTGAGACCAGCTCTCTTACCTGAGCCTCAATCCACCTCCCTATAACTTCCACCCACCGATTCTACATGCTGCCCTCATGGGACAGTGCTCACAGGCCCCCGATTCTTAGTCCCATTTTACAGACGAGGAAACCAAGGCTCAGAAAGGCAGCATGACAACACGGCTAAATAGGAATGCACCAGTGCTAGAACCCAGAGAGGGATATGCTTTTCTTCAGAAAAATATTAACATTAAAATAGCCGCTTATGGGGACGTCCCTGGTGGTCCAGTGGTAAAGAATCTGCCTTCCAATGCAGGGGGCACGGGTTTGATCCCTGGTCAGGGAACTAAGGTCCCACATGCTGTGGGGCAACTAAGCCCTTGGGCCACAACTACTGAGACCACCTGCCTCAACTAGAGAAGAGAAAACCCACACGCCACAACTAGAGAGAAGCCCGCACACCACAAGGAAGAGCCCGCGTGCTGCAACTAAGACCTGAGGCAGCCCAAAAAAAGAAAAAATAGCCTCTTAGTTGATGATGAGATTATATAAGTCACTATTTGTAGAGTACTAAAAACAGTGCCTGGCACAGAGCAAGTGTGTGTAAGTATTAAATGGATAAAAAGTAACCTGTGACCTCACTTTGAAGCTCCAGAACAGGAAACAGGGCGGTGTAGGCATTCTGTGGCTGGTAGAAATGACCCCCTTCCTGGTGCAGGCACCCAAGCCCCCACCGAACGGGGCTGCAGAGCTCCGGAGAACAGTCCTGCTTGCTTCCTATTTAGGTTCAGAATTGACGCTCTTACCTTGGCCCGAGTTGCCTCTGGATTCCTGGAAATGTCCGTGGCAAGTCCATTCCTCTCCTTGGGCCTCAGTTTCTCCACCTGTAAAATGAGGGGGGTGGATTAGATAAGAGGTCAGGGGCCACCAGGGTTTTTCTTCCTTAATTTGAATTAGCTGACAAAATTTAAACCATGGGAGATCCTACCCAGAAACGTCAGCTCCCAGCCCCTCCTGAGCTCTGGCAGCGCCGGGCGAGTCTGCGTGGTGGTGGCAGCAAGGGGGTGGCTGAGCGGTCTCAGCTGCCTCCTGCATGCGGGGTGACGCCCACCAGCCCGCCTGCCTCACACGTCTGCGACCTGTAAGCCCCTGTGTATGCCACCCCATGGACTCGTTTCTAGGGTACTTCCAATTCTGGAATTCAGTAAAGTTTGCTTTTCCTTGACCCCTACTGTGAGGGGTCACTGCGACACTGCCCTGTCTCAGTGATGGTGATGCAGAGACGGGGGCAGGGACCCACAAGGGCCCCAGCCTGGGGAGCCCAGGTTGGGTGGGGATTCGTCGAGCGTGGGTAGGAAACTTCTCTGAGAAGATACCTAACCTGAACTTAAAAAGGATGGGTAGGGTTTACTCGGTAGAGAGGAGGGCAGTCTGGTGTTGCCGGAATCAAAACGGTTAAACTCAAGGTCATCCCTCGGAGATGACTGAGGTCGCCTTCCTCAGTCAGGGAGGTGATTTTTTGGTTGCCCATTCTTTTAATAAAATCTATGCCACCTTTTTTTGTTGGCCTGGGGTCTGCTTCTGGGCCAGCAGATTAGGCCCCTCCCCAAGTCTGGGGCTGAGTGTGGCACTCTATAGAGTGCTGAGTGCTCTGGGGCAAGTTACTTCTCCCCTCTGGACCTTAGAATCTCGTGCAGCTCTTTCCTCTGAATGTGAAGGCTGCTATGTAAACGTTAAGACACACGGGTCTCATCTCTCTCCAGAGAGCTGTGGGTGAATTTGGAAGGGAGAAGGGAGTATCTCTTTTGGCCTGGGACCTCCCACCCCTCCTTTTCCCACCTGTGCCAGCTCTCCTTGGGGTTTCTGGAGATCCGAAGTCAAGCGGGGAAGGAAGGGCATGTAGCACAAGAGATGTGAACCACCTACGGGTTTGATCTGGCTTGGTCTGGTCCCCAGCCAGTGAGTACCCTCCTGACGCGCCCCCACTCCAAAGGGAAACCCACTCTAGCATCCACTGCTATCAACGTGGAGGTCATAACTTCTCCCCTCCTCCCCCCCAAAATCACTTAGTAATTCCTTCAAACCAAACTAATTAAGTCCCAAGGCTACTCATAACACCACTCGATAATCACCTGGACGTCTGTGCAGTGGCCGCCCTTTCCAGGCTGCCTGCTCTCCTGTCACCTCCTGTGAGAAAAGGCCAGGCTTGGACCCCCCCCCGGACAGAAGAGGATACTGAGGCTAAGAGGCAGGAAGTGACTGGTCCAAGACCGTGTGGCCAGTGCACGGGGGACGGGGTGTCGCTCTGGGTTTCTGACTCTCGGCCCTCCCTCGCCCTGGTTTCCCAGGCCTCTGACGCTGGTCTCCTCTCCCCAGGTACAACGGCTTGGTGACAGGCTCGAGGGCCAAGGGCATCATTGCCGTGTGCTGGGTGCTCTCGTTTGCCATCGGCCTGACTCCCATGCTGGGCTGGAACAGCTGCCGTCAGCAGGAGGGCAGAAACCACTCGCAGAACTGCGGGGAGGGCCAGGAGGGCCAGGTGCCCTGCCTCTTCGAGGACGTGGTCCCCATGAACTACATGGTGTACTACAACTTCTTTGCCTGCGTCCTGGTGCCCCTGCTGCTCATGCTGGGCGTCTACCTGCGGATCTTCCTGGCGGCCCGGCGACAGCTAAAGCAGATGGAGAGCCAGCCCCTGCCGGGGGAGCGGGCTCGGTCCACGCTGCAGAAGGAGGTCCACGCGGCCAAGTCCCTGGCCATCATCGTGGGGCTCTTCGCCCTCTGCTGGCTGCCCCTGCACATCATCAACTGCATCACCTTCTTCTGCCCGCAGTGCAAACACGCCCCGCCCTGGCTCATGTACCTGACCATCATCCTCTCCCACACCAACTCCGTGGTGAATCCCTTCATCTACGCCTACCGCATCCGCGAGTTCCGCCAGACCTTCCGCAAGATCATCCGCAGCCACGTCCTGAGGCAGCGGGAGCCCCTCAAGGCGGCGGGCGCCAGTGCCCGGGCCCTGGCCACTCCCGGCAGTGACACGGAGCAGGTCAGCGTCCGCCTCAACGGCCACCCTCCCGGGCTGTGGGCCAACGGCAGCGCCCCCCAGGCTGAGCGGCGGCCCAATGGCTACACCCTGGGGCTGGTGAGTGGAGGCAGTGCCCGTGAGTGCCACAGGGACACAGGCCTCCCAGATGTGGAGCTCCTCGGCCAGGAGCTCCAGGGGGAGCGCCCAGGGTCCCTGGGCCTCGAGAGCCCCCAAGCCCAGGGTGGAGCGGGAGTGTCCTGATGACCCTGAGTCTGCCCCTTCCTAAGGGAAGGGAATCTTTCTCTTCCTGGCTGGTGGAACCGGTCATGTCGAGAGAAGCGTGCATGTGCTGGAGACCCTTCTCGTGGCCGGTTCCCACTTGGGACTGAGGAGGAAGCCCCGGCTGGAGCAGCATGAGGCCCAGCAGGAAGGGTCTGGGGTCCGAGGACGCGGACGTCTCACGCTGGGAGGCCCTGCACCAGGCCAGGGCCCCAGCGCCAGAGCATCTTGGCTGGCCAGGGCCAGTCCCCGACTCCAGAGGCACCCAGACGTGCCACCTTGTCCCCGCAGAGCAGCTGTGACAGAGCAGCAGGTTGGCTGGCCTGAGGCTGGAGAGTGGCTCCAAGAGGCCACCTGCCACCCACACACCACCCTCCCTAGACTTCCCAAGGGTTTAGGAGCTGTTGTGCTCAGAGGTGGCATCTTTTCCAGGAGAAAATGTAAGCGTGAGGAAACCCTTTTTATTTTCTCTTCCCTCCCTGGCTGCTGGCTCTGGAGTTGGCCCAGGGAGTCCCAGCAGCCCTCTCCCGCTGCCGTGAGCGGCCACGCACACCTCCTTTGAGGACGGCGAGGTGTAACAGAGCTGTGCCAGCGCATGGGCACGGGGAGGATGCTGGGCCGGCCAGCATGGCTGAGCCTCGGAAGCGCAGCGCTGCCCAGGTAGAGGCCCCATCTAACTGCCTTTCCTTCTGAAGGGAATTTTTTTTTTTTTTTTCTGAGATAAAATAAAAATGAGCCACGTTGTGTTTTGAGCTTGTCCAGTGAGCATGGTGTCTGAGTTCCTTTCCCTGCTCCCCAGCCAGGCCTGGCACACACGTACGGCGATGTGCTGCAGGTGTGAAAGGGTGTGTGCACGTGTGCAGACAGACAGCCTGCCTGCCCGGGGCTCCCAGGTTCCCATCTTCCTCGGGAACGGGCTGCCTGGCTGCACCAAAGTCCAAATGCCCATGTGCCCAAACCTGCATTCCTGTGAGAAGAGGATGGAAGCAGGGGGCTCCTTCCCCAGCTGCTCTCCCTGCAGAGGCCACAGACCTGTCCAGCCCCAGGCACTCCCGCAGCGTGGGGACCAGGCTCTTCCCCCCCTCGCTGTGCTACCACCTCAGAGCTGTTTCCTCCCCTCCCCACTGCCCTGCTCCACCCCTCAGCTGAGAGGCCATAAAGGGGTCTAGAAATGATGGGGGTGGGGTCGGGGCTAAACTGCCTTCCCCTGGAGCCATCCCTCCCCCTACTCCCAGGAAGAAACAAGAAACATGTGAGGCACAGGTGTTTCCTGCTCTGACGCCCCGCTGCCTAAGGAGGCGGTGCCGCCCTCTGTGCTGGAGAAGTCTGAGGCCCAGAGGACATGAGCAGCCTCCCCCAGCCCGAGGGCCAGTCTTGGTCTCCAGTCTCACAGGCGCACTCGGGAAAGACGGGCAGGAACGTTAGAACGTCACAGGTAATCCTCACGCAGCCCCGGGAGCCCCACTTTACAGGTGACTAAACAACAGAGAGACTAAACCACCTCTCTTGAACAGAGAGGTTAAGTACTTGCCCTAGTCACACAGCTAGTAAATGACAGAAGTGAACTTAAAACGCAAGGTTTATCTGACCGCAAAATCCGTGATCTTTTTTTTTCCCATTAACTTACGATGAACTATTTCAACCAAACCAAAAAATATGAAATACTGCCACGTTCCCACTGTCCTGCGCAAGAGAGGAAACACGACAAGCGGCCGCTCCCCACGTTATCACCCTGCTTCCTGCACCTGGAAACTGCCGCTTTCCTGGGTTTCATTCTGTTCCACTGCACATCTTTATGCTTTTACTAGACAGTAGATGTACGTATCCCCAGACCAACACAGGTTTGTTTTAGCGATATTTTACTGTCGCTTCTATCAGACGTCCCCTGGACTGGCTGCACAGGAAAGCCCTGGGACGCTCTTAGGAGCGCTGATGCCTGAGCCCTTGCCCCAGAGGTGCTGGGTGGACCCAGGCAGCAGCAGTTCCCCAGGGGTTCTCATGAATAGCCAGGGTCAGAACCACTGAAAAAAATGCACAGCCCTCCCTGTCCACGCCGGCTCCCTCCACCCTCCTACACACTGTGGCCTGTGCTGGCTCAGGACACAACAGTGGCCTGGTTTGTGCCTGAGGCGGCCAAGAGCACAGATGCTGTCGGTTCTCACGACCGATTGGTGGGGAGAGGCCACTAAGAGAACCACAGAAGTGGGGAAAGAAGAAACATCATCTCTCCAGCCTTTTTTTGAGGTCTCTTGGGAACAGAGCTTTGGGTGCTGGGCTACATGGGGCAGGCTTGGGTTGGGCAGGAACAGGGACAGGGCCTCAGGAGACAGCAGAGCCCTAGGCCCTCCCAGGGCCAGCTCTGGAGCCCAGGCCCACAGGACCATGCTTCCTCGGGTCCCCCAGGGGCCCAGTGTCCCATCCCCACACACACCCTGTACGGGCGCCCACCGTGAGCCAGGCGCGTGTGTGAGCGCACACACACGAACACATGCGTGTATCATCCCCTGACCGTGAGAGAATACATGTGTGTGCACACGGGCACAGCCCACCTCAACAGCAGCGACGGCGGCGGCAGTGAGACGTAAGGTCTGGCCCAGCCCTGGTGCTGCAAATACGTGTCTGCCCTGGGCCGAGCTGCCGGGGGCAACCGCAGGGCTGCTCCAAGCCCTAAAGCTCTGTCCTAGGGCCCCTCTGCTCTCTGCCTGCTCTTCCCGAAGGGCTGGGGGTGGACCGCACGCCTCACACAAGCCTGTCCCCAGCACAAGGGTTCCGTCACAGAACCTGTCCTGGCGATGGCCCTGGCCGCTCTCCACGGTGGCTGCAGCCAGGGTCCCCAGGGAAGCCTGTGAGCAGAGGCCTGGCGCGTCACTCACCCCGTGAGAGACAGGCCCCCTTTCCCCTGGAAGCCCCACCTTTGCAAGTCTCCCCATTTGTATGAAGGTTCTTTCCTCTGGGAGGAATGACATACAACACTCTGGGCTCCTAGGGGGTGGGGGGGCCAGCCTTAGTTTTCGCACACACCGACCGACCAGGCGACAAGCTCTGGAGATGAAGCAAGACAGCTCAGGGAGGAGTGGCAGCCTGGGCAGGGAGAGGCGATGAGAGGCTGCCCCCGGATCCACTGGGCTGGGGCCTGGGACCCCAGAGCTGGAAGCGGGCCTTCTCTTCAACGTGGGGGAGAAACAGGAACTCGGGGAGGGGCTCATGGAAGCCAGCTGCTTAGGGAGTAGGCATGGTTCTGTGTGGCCCGCCCTGACACCCAGGGCCTAGAGAGGTGTGTCAGGATGGCACTCTCTGCTAGAACGTGCTCCTCTGCTGCCATGTCACGCAGGCTCCCAGCGTGGCTAGTCCTGTGGGCTAGGGCCACGGCGAACAGTCCCCCCTGAGGTCCCGAAGTGCCTCCTGAGCACGCTGGGACACCCCTCTGCTGATGGGAGGTTACAGCAGGGCGGAAAGAACTCGGGGAGACCTGAGGCCAGCTGTGAGGCAAGTCACTCCCTCAGGGAGTGAACAGGCGGTCAGAAAAGTGGAAAGCGCTCCATCAGAACGTGCGATTACCACGCCCCCCCCCCTCGCCACCCCTCCTCTATCCCAAGACATCCCTCACTGCGCTGTCACTCAGCATTAGCAGTAACTGTCACTGCTGGGACAGCCCCTGTCAGGCTGCAGAGCTGGGAGGGGGCGGGAGAATGTCAGATGACTCACAGGAGAGGGCTGGACACGCAGCACACAGCCTGGGTGCGGAGGCACCTTCCCAGGTGCTCTGGCTCCACCCTTTCTTTTGCCAGAAGAGAAAGGGCAACTCAGCAGAGCTTCCCAACAAGCCCCCCTGCCCTCCCCCTAGTCAGGCTTGGGGACAGGCGTCGGCACGAGGCTGGGCAGGTGACAGGTGTGATGACCCAGGGTCCTCTGAGGGAAGAATTTTTTCCCACCTGTAGGAAAGGCTTACGGCAGAACCATCCACACTTCTTTGCCTTGCCCAGGGAAGCGTGCGTGGGGGGGGGGGGGGGAGAGGGAGAGAGAGAGACTGAGAGAGATTTTGCAACATCAGCCATCTGGACTGGCCCCTAATGACCAGCAAGCTCTCAGGGCTCAGGCAGGAAGGAGCAGGCGAGAACCGCAGCCCCAGCTCCTGACCCTCCGTTCCTGTCCACCGCTTACTGAGCACCTGCTGCTGATGCGGGGCCTGGGGCAGTGGCGGGGGGGGGGTGCATGGGGTGTACAAGTGCGGCCGATTGGGGCAGCAGGAGGTGAGGCCACCAGCAGGACACAGGCTCTGGGAGTGCAGAGGAGGAACAGGCCTCATCCAGCTGGGGAGTCGGGAAGGCTGACAT
This sequence comes from Hippopotamus amphibius kiboko, assembly GCF_030028045.1. NCBI lineage: Eukaryota > Metazoa > Chordata > Mammalia > Artiodactyla > Hippopotamidae > Hippopotamus > Hippopotamus amphibius. The sequence continues at coordinate 2,078,078 of NC_080193.1, read as the reverse complement.
GAGTTCGTCTTTCCAAGGCCAACGGTCAAGTCCAGGGCCGTGTCTTCCAGGTATTTATTAGATGTGGAGGAGAAGGAGCTGAGTAGACGTGTGCCTGATTTACATCTGCCCACACAGAATGATGCCACCCATTTGCAGGCAATTTTCAAGTTAAAATGTTGTCAGAGGGTTGTCACAGTTTTGATCTTTCTTTTCTGTTCTTTCTTAATCCACCCACATTTTCTAGTTGGGTTAGAAAGAAGAGTGAGGGTGACAGAACCTGGTTTAGGTTCAGAGATTTTTGGAAATATTAGATGGGATTTTAAACATTTTGTAGTTTTCTCCTGGGAAAATTCAGGCCCAGAGCCCAACATCGCAACTGTTGTCGGCTGCAGAATCTTTAGGGGGACTAGAGAGACCAGGTGAGGCCTTCTGCGTCACTCCCAGGCTACCTCTGGGATTTCAGCTTGATTTTCTTTTCTGCCTCATTCAGAGATGCCACTTTGCTCGCTCCTGAAACCACCACCCTGCTTCACCGAACTCTGAATGGGGGGTGAGTACCAGGTTCGAACAGCCTTACCACTGCCTTCTCAGATAGTGGGCAAGTCCCTCTTTGAACTACCATGCCTGCTTTTAGATAAAGCCAACAATAAATGTGAAAGTGCTTTGGAAGGTATGTGTACCACAAATGCCCAGCCATTTCAAGATAAAGAAACATGGCAAGTGTGAATTTAAACCAGGCACCTGAAGCTTCTGCTGTCTGTTGGGGCCGGGAGCTGGTGTGGACACTGGCTGACGCCTTAGGCCAGGGACGCAGACCGGGCAGCACCTGCTGTCTGCAGCCCCATCCTGTCCTGTACGTTTAACATCTCAGGTCCAGGGGAGTTAAGGCTTATCAAAGACGGAGTAGAGAAGAGATACTGTAAATGTCTGGGCTGACAGAATCAGGATTCAAAAGGACCTCAGGGGGGCCAGACAGAGAAAACGCAGCAGAGATCAGTGTAAAGTCCTGTACTGAGTTTAAAAAGCCAAATGTGCAGGGAGAAGAGGGAAGAGAGAACCCGACCACCATCAGTTCACGTCACAACAATGAACAGTGCAGTTGCTAAGGTCAGCAGTGGCCAACTTCGTGCAAAATGCCAGAGAAAGAAGTGGCTGCAGCCTCAAGCTGCATCGCATTCTAGTTACAGAAGGCCCAGGTGGGAGGAGCTCACAGGGTCCAGGTCCCGGCTCAAGGCCAGGAGGCTGTTCAGTTCTCAACACCACGGCTGATCACTGACAAACTGAAGTACCCTATGAGAACACTTCCCTCCAGAGAAGGTAGTCTCTCAGTGACACCTGGCAGGATTAACAAGTGACCAGGGACTTCCCTGGTGGCACAGTGGTTAAGAATCCACCTGCCAATGCAGGGGACGCAGGTTTAATCCCTGGTCCAGGAAGAGCCCACATGCTGTGGAGCAACTAAGCCCGTGCACCACAACTACTGAGCCTGCGCTCTAGAGCCTGCGAGACACAATTACTGAGGCCATGTGCTGCAACTACTGAAGCCTGTGAGCCTAGAGCCCATGCTCCACAATAAGAGAAGCCACAGCAATGAGAAGCCTGAGCACCGCAACAAAGCATAACCCTCGTCACAACTAGAGAAAGCCCATGCACAGCAATGAAGACCCAACGCAGCCAATAAATAAATTTTATTAAAAAAACAAACAGGACTTCCTAGGTGTCTCAGTGGTTAAGAATCTGCCTACCAATGCAGCAGACACAGGTTCAAGCCCTGCTCCAGGAAGATCCCACATGCCCGCGAAGCAACTAAGCCTGTGCGCCACAACTATTGAGCCTGTGCTTTAGAGCCCGTGAGCCACAACTACTGAAGCCCATGTGCCTAGAGCCCATGCTCCGCAACAAAAGAAGCCACGGCAATGAGGAGCCCACACACCACAATGAAGAGTAGCCCCCGCTCACCGCAACTAGACAAAATCCACGTGCAGCAACAAGGACCCAACACAGCCAAAAAATAAATAAATAAATTTATTAAAACAAAACAAAACAAAAAAACAAACAAGTGACCAAAGGAAGGCACTTAAGACCAGGGGCGGGGCCTGTCTGGAGACCGGAAACTGAAAAAGGTTAGAGGAAAGAAGGCTGGAGATGACTTAGGGAGAGCCATAGCAGCAGGTGAGCAAACCAGAGACGGAAGCAGCTTGTCATGTGCTGTCCTGAAGGGCATGACTAGGCTTAATAGGACAACCTACAGGAGTGCTGGGGCTCACAGAAACGCTGGAGGAAGAACTACAGTTCACGGGTGAGGCTACCAGGCTGCAGCAACTGGATACCCCTCCCAGGGCACTCAGGCCACACTGGTCCGCAAGGGCCTAGGCACCCTTGTGAGCCTTTGAGGAGCCTGCCCTGAACCACAAGGGCACAAGGCCAAATAAGAATGGCTCTTCTTTCTTGCCCAGAACTGTCTCAGGGTCCTGTGAGCCCGAAGCAGGAATGGGGGGTAAGACAGGGCCTCAGGAAGAGGGAATGACAAAGCATGAACAAAATAAAACCATCACCTGACTCAAGTTTAGAGGTATAGGTGAGGGGCAATGACCAGGTGTGGACTGAAAGGAATCAAAAGGGCACAGCACCCCACATCAACAGGATATACCCAAGGCCTAAAATTCCTCCCACCAGAACCACCTGCAGTGACAGCAGTGTTGCCCCAGCTGAAGTGCACTGCTGTCTGGTGGGGGCAGCATGTGATTTATCAGGTCAGCCCGTGGACATCTGGTGGAGAAGCTTGAGGAGCTAGGACATGGGGTAGAGAAGGCTTCAGGCAGCACAGGGTTAAGCAAGCTTTGCAGTTTATGAAGGAACTCTACCCAACAAGTGCCTGCGGGTGAAGTATGAGAGGGTCCTCACCTACCTCCTGCCTACCCCACATCCCACTGCCACTCCTAACTGCCCTAACCCTTTCCATATCTCCCCACATTCCATCTATTGTACCCCGCTAACCTCCTTCTAGAGTCTTCTGAATCTGTTCAATCCATCCGACCCCAGATACCCCCCAAAAGGCATGGTGTTAGTGGAGGCCCCGTCATCTCTCACCCACCTGGATGAACTCCAAACTGACCGCTCTGCGTTTCCCCCTGCAGTCAGGTTGCCCTTCCCACAGCCCCTCCGATCACACCCCTCCTTGCCCAGAATGTTCCGTGTGTGTCACGTCAAGCCTCTGGAACGGCAGTCAGGCCACAACTTTGCTCTCCAGCCTTGCCTCCACCCACTCCCCCAAGCTCCCCAACTGAGCCAAACTGAACAGCTAGCTGCCACCCTCCTAATCCGCTCCCTGCCTCTCCCTTTGAGGAAGGTCTCTGCTAGGAATGCTGACCCTCTGAATCTTCCCTATTTTCAACACACCCCATGCTTCACAACCACCTGAAGAGCCACCTCCTCCAGGAGGCCCTCCTGAACTCTCTGCTGGAAGCCTCTTCTCCCTCTTCCCAGTTCCTGTAGCACTGAATGCCTGTCCTGTGCACCGGAAGTTTGTCACCTACTTCTGATAACATCTCTTCTGCTAGGGTAAGACTTAGCTCCTGGATAGTGTCCTGGTTTTCACCTCTGTGTGCTCTGTCTCCCTACCTAGACCACAAGTTCTAATCCCAACCACAGATTTCTAGAGAGTGGAGTGGGAATGGCACCTCCCCCAGCCCAGGGCTAAGCACAGTGAGCACTGCATAAGGCGTGGTGGCCAGGCATGGTGGGGAGAGCACGGCCATGAAGTCGAGACCTGGGTCTCAGCCCTTTGTGGTCCTGCACAGGTCATGCAACTTGAAGTACGGTGGCAAGTTTCCTTCCCTACAAAATGATAAGGCAGAGGGACAATGCGAAATGTCCCTTCCAGCTGTGGTGCTCCCCAAGTCTACGTGACTGGGGACTGACCCAGCCCTAGGCCTACCTAGGGAAGGAGCAAGGGAGGCCATGGGACCAGCCCTTGAAGGGAGTGAGGGAGAGGGAGATGGGGAGCTAATAGCTCTGGAGGAAGGAAGGACATGCTGGGCTAATGGGATAATTGGATAATCCTCAGAGCGAGGGGCTGCCAGGCTGGGGCCAGCTGTTAGAAGCAGACACAAATAGCACAAGCCAAACAAGGGCGCTGGTGCAGGAAGCAGCTTGCTGAGAGATATGGAGGAGGGGTTGTGGTGGTTAGGGGGTTGGTGGGGGGGATGGAAGGGAAACTGAAGCCCCCATTTTGTGGGGACGTTAAGGACAGGCCCTTAGGGACCCTGTGCTCTGAATCTGTAACAAAGATTCCATTTAGAGGCCTTAGACCCATTTCCACTTTAGGGGACATTCTTAGAGACCCTGGACTTATTCTGGCCTTGAGGGTGTCCCTCCACCAAGACCACCCTTAGGGACCATGAAGCTCTCATCCCTGCCCACTGGGGTTTATCTGCAGATGGGCCATTTGTTTGACATGTCTGTGAAAATATTGCTGGACTCATAAAATAACAATTTTGGATGCAGGTCTCGGGGTTCCCTCCATTTCAGGCTAAAAAGTGGATCTGTCGGGGAGTAGAACAAAAGAAACTTGGGAGGGGGGCTCTGGTCTAGAGTCACACACCTAGTATCACATAATTCATGACGTGATCTCTCTGGTCCTCAGCCCATCCATAAATGGGGGCAATGAGCAGTACCCCCCCTGCAAGGCTGCTGTGAAGATAAAATAAGATCATGAACAGGAAAGTAATTGGGAATTTTTAGGTGCTCTGCCAAGTACTTTAGTCTTAACTCTGTTTCTAACTGTATATGATTTTGGAAAGGCTATTTCCTTTCTCTGGGTTCTGGTTTTTCCTACTATAAAGTGATAAGGTCAAATGGGATGCTCTTTAAATTCCCTTCTAATCCTAATGACTCTAACCCTTATAAAAATAGTTTGTTTACACTTGTATACACAGTAAGTAAAACATAAGGAAAATCTGAAGCCAATATTATTCACGAATTTAGATATAAAATACACAATATTGGCAAACCATATCCAGCAAAGTATAAAAATAACAGACACAGAAAACGATTATGATTAAAAAATTTTCAACATCCATTCATAATAAAAACTCACAGCAAACTAGAAATATAAAGGTATTTTCTTAACCCAATAAACAGTATTTTTCAAAAACCTAAAGCAAACATCATACTCAGTGGTGAAATACTAGGAGCCTTCTCTTTTTAGTAAAAACCAAACCCACTATGTTATTCAATATTGTACTAAAGGTCCAGGAGATCACAGTAAGACATGAAAAAGATACAAGACTGAGAAAGGAAATAAAGTGATATTATTTGCATTAATTGTCTGTATTGAAAAATTCAAAAAAATTTCTTTGGAGCTTGTTGTACTAATGAGAGTTCATCAAATCTGCTGGATATATGGTTAATATAAAAAATCAATAGCATTCCTATATACCAGCAAAAACTGTTACAAGAAATAATTTACAGAGACTTCCTTGGTTGGCGCAGTGGTTAAGAATCCACCTGCCAATGCAGGGGACACGGGTTGGATCCTTGGTCTGGGAAGATCCCACATGCCGTGGAGCGACTAAGCCCAAGCACCACAACTACTGAGCCCATGTGCCGCAACTACGGAAGCCCGCACACCTAGTGACCGTGCCCCACAACAAGAAAGGCCACCGCCCTGAGAAGCCCGTGCACTGCAACAAAGAGTAGCCCCCGCTCGCCTCAACTACAAAAGGACGCAGGCAGCAACAAAGACCCAATGCAGCCAAACAAATAAAGAAGTAATTTACAAATATATTATTTACAATAGCAACAAAAACTGGAGGGTACTTAAGAATAAATCTAACACAGTTTGAGTCTTCTCTATGCACAGAAGAGAAGACAAATTGATGAAGAGACATGCCATATTCACGGATGGCAAGAGTCAGTATTATAAAACTGGCAATTATCCCCAAATTAATTTGAAATCAAATACAATTCCCTTAAAAATCTCAATAGGGTTTTCATGAAATTTGACAATTTGGATCCAAAAAAAAAAAAATCATGTGAGAAAAAAAAAAGAGTCAAGAAGAGCTAAAATAATTTTCTTCCTTTTGAAGAAGGTGAAAATTTACCTTCACAGATATCTAAAGTATAAAGCTCAAGTCATTACAATAGGCAGACAGGCAAATAGAGTGAATGGGATATAAAGGTTAGAAGCAAATTTGTCTTGTATGGGCACGTATTATGTAGTAGAAGTCACATTACAAATCACAGAAAAAGGACACTGTTCATTAGATGCTTCTGAGACAAGAGAGTTTCTTCATGGAAAAGTAAAATTGAAAACAAAATAAAGGTGGCCAAAAAAAACTAATTAAAGGAAACATAAGAATATATCTTTATGATCTCTGAGGAAAGATGGATTTCTTAAAACACAAAGCAAAAGCTGTAAGAGAAAATGCTGCTAAATCGACTTATTAAAATTTTTTAACTTTTTTTCCCACAAAAAACATTCAAAAAGTACAAAGAAAAGCCACAAACTAGGAGGAAGTAACTACAGTGCATACAATCAATAACCAATAAAGAATTAGTGTCCATAATATATAACTCCTGTGAAAATAATCCATTAGATAAATGGGTGAGGTTATAACCAGACAACTTAGATGAAGTCTAAATGATCAATAAACATGTGAAAGTAAGTTCAATCCCCTCTTACATTATTGGTGGGAATGTAAACTGGTCCAACCTCTATGGAAAACAATATGGAAGTTCCTCAAAAGAGTAGAAATATAGATTTACCATATGATCCAGCAATCCCACTCCTGGGTATACACCCGAATGAAATGCAAACAGGATTTCAATGAGGTATCTGCACTCCCATGTTTATCACAGCATCATTCATAATAGCCAAGATATGGAAACAACTCACATGCCCATCAATGCATGAATGGATAAAAAAGATGCGGTGCGTGTACACAACGGAAAAGGAGACTAGCCTGCCATTTGCAACAGGGGTGAGTTAAACAAGACAAGTCACACAGAGAAAGACAAGTACTGTACAAGTACTTCCACTTACATGTGGAATCTAAAAAAGCTAAACCTGTAAAAAAAGGAGTAAAATGGTGGTACCGGGGATGGGGGTGTGTGTGGGGGGTGGGGGGTAAGACTGACGGTGTTTAAGGGCACAAACTTGCAGCGAGTAATAAATAAACCATAGAGTTCTGATGCACAGTGTGATGAATACAGACAATAATTCGCCTTAACCACTATAATTGTGGAATGTGATAAATATCCTTGCCTTGGCAATCATGTTACAGTGTATAAATGCATCAAAGTAACACTGTATACCCTACACGTATACAGTGTTACATGCCAACTTCACTCAATTTTTTAAAAAGTTTTAAAAATTAAAAAAATGCAATCTCACTAGTAATTAGGGAAAGGCAAATTAACATATATTTTGTAGCCATTCACAGTCAGTCAATTGGCAACAATTTGAAAGTGTCAGTGGGACCCAATCATGTGATTAGAGGGTTGGGGCTTTAAGGGACTTTCAGGGAGGGGAGAGGACTAGAGATTGAATTCAACATCATGGCCAGTGATTCAATCAATCATGCCTATGTAAGGAAAGTCCAATAAAAGCAGACATCTGGACAACAAAGCTTGGGTGAGCTTCCCTTAGTCAACCTACTCAGTGCATACCGTCACACACTGATGTGCCAGGAGGGCGATGTGCCCTCACTCCACAGGGAGACAGCACAGAAGCTTTGAACTTAGGACCCTCCCAGACCTTGCCCTATATATCTCTTCTTTTTGCTGGTCCTGATTTGTATTCTTTTTGCTATTATAAAACTGTAAGTTTAAAAAAAAAAGTGTTGGTGGAGATGTGAAGAGACAGAAACATGTAATACCTAGTTCAGCTGGAGATGTGAATCTCCTATCATTTTCCACTTCTAGGCCTCAATCGTCAATAAAGACACACATGTAGATATAAAACCATGCACACGGATGTGCATTACACTGCAATACTAAACAGCTGAAGCAACTCTCAGAGGTGAAATGGATATACAAACTGTGGTTTGTTCCTTCAAGGAACTGTCATACAGAAGATAAAGTGAACGCACTCTACATATCAACACTTACTCTGTACTCTAAGTTAAACTTCTCCAGCAATTTCCAGACTCAGCCTTGAACTTCTGCCTTAGGTGCCCATGCTCACGGCTATCGTCCTTCCCCTCACTTTTAGCTCAACAAATCCCTGAGTCCTTTAATGCTGACACTGCAGATGAGAAAACCAAGACTCACAGAGGCTCAGCTGTGCTAGCTTCACACAGCCCAGGAGCAGTGGAGCCAGAATCAGAGCAAGAAGGCCAGCCTTCTAACTTCTCACCTCAGGTGAGGCTGCAGAGAGTCTCAGACAGTGGTAGAAGCAGAGCTTATCCCACCTCCCAGCCAGGGGCACCCCGTGCTTCCAACAGCCCTGGATGGCCCTGGTCTCAGCTGCTACAACTTCTAACTAATGAAGTACTTAGATCTGGCTTCGCCACTAAATCTCCTCGTGACTCAGCAAGTTTAACTCTGTGCCTCAGTCTTCGCATCTGTTAGATGCCAATAACCTGCCTGGCTGTCACATGAGCTCATTAACAGAATCAAGTTAAATAAAGGAAAGGAAGCTAAAAATGTGTGAAATACATAAGAAATTATTAACTTTTTATTATTCTCAGGATGCATAAATGCCTGCCCTCTTGCTACAGAGCTCACTGGATTTCCAATCTGTAAAGAGATTTGACATGGAGAGTTTTGCCGTGAAGATAAACAAAGCATGATAGTGGAGCTGGGAGTGCTGGCCTTACACCGGAAGCAGGACTCTGGGAGCTCTGTTCCCTTTCCCCACCTCCGCTGGCTTGTCACCTCTGTGCCACCCAGCTCTCTTGGCACAGGGCAGTCTGGGGTTCCTGGAGGCAGGGCCAGCCAGCCCTGACAAAATATTGAAGTCGCCAAGCTGGTCTTCAAAATCTCTTCCCTGGGCCCTTTCTCCTGGTCTAGGCTTCACTACATCTTTCCTGGGTTACTGAGGGAGGGGTTCTATTCCGCCTCCTCCCCTTCTACCCACCACTGTTAGGTTTCCTGCTATTTAAGTAAGATGTATGAGGACCCTGACTTGGAAACTGTGCCTGGCCCCATCGCGGCAGAGTCTGTGCTCAGCAAATGCTGAACTCCGCCAAAGGCACTGCCCGTGTGTCCCTCCCTGACCAGTGCTTTGTGCTGAGCCGGGCCTCTTGCTCACAAGGACCATGTCTAATGGGTCCCTTCCCACACGCGGCTGGGAGCCACTGCCTTTGCCCTGCCCTCCCAGGCTCTGTGCTCTTCCCCACAGGCCTGTGGGGAGCGCTGGTAAGCCTGGGAGATGGAGACACAGGGCAGCAGAGGGAGCGTATGGGCCGGGGACTGGCTCCCTGCCCTGACTCCTCTGCTGCTGCCCAGCGGTCTCATGCCCCCAGGTTCCCTGGCAACGACAGTGGCCTGGGGTTCCCCGCGGACAGGGCTGGCACTGAGAAATGCTTCAAAGTTGAGGTTATGCAACCTCTCTTCATTTTTAAAATGTAGAAATATTTCCCATTCTGCTCCTTCACAGTACTGTTAAGAACTAAGTGTGAATTAATTAATGAAGAATTAAAGACTAAATGTGAAAATAAGAAAGAAGAGAAGTGAGGCAGTCCAGGCATCTCCAGAGACAAGCTGGTCTGCCAGGCCCTCCCGCCTGCGATCCCTGGGCCACTGCCAGCTTAGACTTCGGTCTGGCTGCCCGGGGCCACTTGTGGTGGCTCTCCTCTCACCCAGACCAGAGACACAGGAGCTAAACATGGGAACCCTGCCCTCCTGAGTGACCTTTTATCTACACAGGATTGTTTTCTCTGCCAAACAGACCAAAAGGAAGGAAGGTCAGCAAGACATCAGTTCTTTTCTTAGCTTCTCAATGGCTGACTGAAATTCAGGAAACTGAAGTTCTGAATGGGACCAGAGAGAATTTCAATTCACTCTGCCTATCTGCAGGCAGGGTCGATCTTACATTGGGATTCTGTTACACAAGGTGCACGTCTAGAGGTTCAGGGGAGGCCTCTGTCCAAAAATCTCTTCCAAACGTATTTGCTCATGCTTGGAAGTCCATCATTAGAGCTTTACATCTTTGGCCCAAGACAAACATGAGTTTCTGTCTTCTGTATAGTCACACAAATTGTACACGTAAAATCGTATCAGTCACCTCATCATGGGTGAAATAAATTCGTCCTTTCCTGACAACAGCTTGGATGGAGACAAGAAGGCTAGAACACTGCAGGCGGCAGCCCCTGGGGCTGTGAGAGGGAAGATGGGAAGTGTGTAGAAGAGAAAGGATGTAGAGGGAGGTGGAGCTTGGTGAAGCCTTTTCACCTGGACAGTCAGGTGTGTCCTCCAAAGCACCCAGAAAAACTACACGTAAAAGAAGCCAGAGAAAAAAACACACCACACTCTACGATTCCATTTATACCCAGCAAATGCAAACTAGTCTGTAGTGCCAGAGCACAGAGCAGTGGTTGCCTGGGCAGGTTGTGGGGAGGGCAGGAGGGAGGCATGACAAAGGGGAATGGGGGGATCTGGGGAGCGGTCAATATATCAATTATGATGATGCTTTCAGCAGTGTGTGTGTACATACACATACACATGTCAAAATGTGTCAAATCACACACTTTATATATGTGCAATTTATTTACTCTATGTCAGTTATACCTCAGCAACACTTTTTGGAAAAGAATTAAAAAAAAAAAAAAAGCTACGTGAGTACAGCGTGCCTGCCAAATCACCCATCTCACATGTGTAAGTTCTGACAGAAACAAGTGTTTTCCAAAAGGACACCTCACCTTTCTGAGACCTGGGTATTCTCTCCGTAAGTTGACAGGGAGGAACTAGACAATCCCAAGGTTCTATCCAGATACCACATTCTAGGCTGTGTGTCAAAAATATAAACTAACAGGAAACCATGATAAAAGCTTAAAGGATTTGATATAAATAGATGGTAGGAATTATTAAATAACCAATGTATACAGAGATACTGGGTAAAAATAGTGGATTAAACACGTGTCTAATTTCACTGTATCTAAAACTTCACTAAAAAGGATTTTTTTTTCGGGCAAAATCTCCAATGGGAGCTCTTGGAAAGAAAAAATACAACATCAGAAACAAAAAATGTAATAAACACCTTAGAAGACAGATTGAGGAAATTTCCCAGAGAGTAGAATAAAAAGACAAAGATAGAAACTAGGAAAGAACACATGAGAAATTCATCCCAATAGCTGAATCACAGGAGTTTTAGAAATACAACGAAGGATATAAAATAATTCAAGAAAACATTACAGACTCAAAGGACATGAGCTTTCAGACTGAAAGGGCCACAAAGTGGCCAGCACAATAGGTACGTCCTGGTGACATTTCTTAATGCTGGGGACAAGGAAATCCTACCAGGCCACATGCAAAGAAGGCATGGCCTCAACAGCAGTCCTGAAAGCTAGAAGACAATGGAGCCCCACTATCAAAGTTCTGAGGCAAAATGACTTCTTACGTAGGATCCCACAACTTAACCAACCAAGAGTTGGACATTTTCAGAGATGTAGGGTTTCAAAAAATTTCCCTTTCATGCACTGTCAGAAGTTCTAGAATATATAAGTCATCGAAAAGAGGGAAGGAAGCAAAAAGATGAGAAGACATGGGATCCAGAAACAGGTGATCCAAGACAGGAAAGAGGCGAGGGGCCTCCCCAGATGATAGTACGGGGGACGGAGTTCCCCAGATGGCAGCAGTGCCCCCAGAGCAGGAAAGAAGGAAGCCTCCAAGAGACTTCCCCAAGAACATATGGAGAGATCTGGACAACTGGCAGGGTTTACTGTGAATTAATGCTAAGATCTTAGAAACCCAAATGTTTGAAAAAACAAGATAACCCAAAAAAAAGAAAGAAAAAGAAAGAAAGAAAAAGACACATTGGAAAGGAAAAGCAATCATAGCTGGCTCTGTGGCTTAGCTGTGAGTGGGGTTTACACTGTCACACTGACAAGTGCACAGATTACTGATCTGCCCAAAAGTACACTATAACCGTATCGGGAACAAAGGGGCTATGGGAAGTGTAACATGTGTAGAGGGGCTGAGAGGAGAAAAGGGAGCTGAACCCTCATCTCTCATGCTAGGAAGTCAACAGATAGCGCCTGAACTGAAAAATCAGGAAGCAGCAATACAAACATGTTATTTATAGACAGGTAGAAGAATTAGCTAAACAAGGTGAAAATGGTCCCTCGAGGAAAGGAAAAGTGGGGGGGGGGGGTGGAGGGAGGCCAAGGACCGCTCTGTCTTAATAAACCCTGTAGCACCATAGAAGTTGACTTTTTAAATTATGTGCCTGTAGAGAATTCCCGGGCTTCAACTGCAGGGGGCACAGGTTCGATCCCTGGTCGGGGAACTAAGATCCTGCATGTCCTGCAGCATGACCAAACAATTAAAAAATCAAAATCAAAACAAAACATAAATTACATGCCTGTATAACTTTGATAGAACACAATAATTTGTTAAAATGACTGTGGCGAAATTCACACTTATTGAGGGCCTGCAGTGCAAACAGGTATTCCATGTGCAGGCACCAACCTGTTGGTTTTATGAAAAACACATGGACGAGGGTGCTGCCATCTGGAAAGCAACACGGGGGCTAAATCCCACACCAGTGCTTACTGCCTCCTCAGTAAGTTACTTGGCCTAAATCTCAGGGTGTCTCCTTGAGAAACCAGACGTAAGGGGTGGTGAAGGTTTTCTGAGCTGGCTCATACCCTGAACATCAGGCTTTGTTTCTTATACTCTTGTGTCTTAAATTTCAATGGAAACTGGAGGGTTTCTGCTTCAGGATGTTGAAACGGTGACCCCATGAGGCCTGCTGTCAGCTACCACCAACAGCAGCACCGGGCCAGATCTCAGGCACAAACACCCACCAGAGAGGCCACCGTCTCATTAGCAAGCTGAGAAGGCAGAACTCATAATACAACACACAGTGTGGAAGAAAAACACCCCGAACTAGGAATGAAGAGACCCGGATTCCCTCTGCCACTTCCTGCTGCGTGTCCTTTCTTCACTTTATAAGTCATTCATCCATGTGGCTCAACTTTTCTTTTCTGTAAAAGTACCTGACTAGATGCTTTCCAGGGGCAATCCTGGCATGTAAGAAAGTATATGCCCCGAGGCAGGGTCCACATCGGTCTTGTTCTGGTGGATTGTATACTGCATTCTGTAAACCTGCTGTAGTCCCTGGGTCTACAAGTTCACTTGGCATGGTGAGCAGCGGGAAGAACCTATCGCAGAAGTTTTTTTAATTTATTTTTCATTCTGTTGGGTTTTCTCTTTTGTTGCTGTTGTTTTCCATTGGCAGGACACACTCAAAGATCCAAGTTTATTTTAAAAAGAAATGAAAAGAAGGGAAAAAAGTATGTAGCACAATGTTTAACACACAGCAGATATTCAATAACTATTTACAGAGCGAGTGAAACGGAAGATAAAGACAGTTTATTAGACTCTTAAAACTGGAAAATGAACCCAGCCGATGAGATTCATCACAGATGAAGAAACAAAAGCCTAGGGAGGAGGGAGCACATGTGTTTGTGGTCCCCCCAGCTAAGCAGGAATGGAGCTGTGGGAGCTCCATGCAGGGTAGGTCAGGACAGGATAGACGGGGAAGGGCAAGAGCCACATACTGGAATATTTAGAGGAAAACGTCAGTGTAACAAAAACACTGTTCTGAACTAACCCATAAAGTTGGGTAGTGGAGCAAGACAAAGTAAAAAGAGAACACAGTATCTGATTCAAGTCCCATCTCTGCTACTTACTTACCTGTGTGATTTTGGGTTAACTGTCTTATCTCTGAGTCTAAAAAGTATGGATAACAAGAGCATCCACTTTAGAGAATTCTTGTTACAATGAAAGTAAGTTAGATATGGTATATGAAGAAAATATTCTACAAGCTAAAAAGTGTCACAGACTGTTAACCTGCTTGGCTAGGATCCCTCCTGAGTAATGTCACACTAACAAATCCACATGGATACTAAGGACAGTTTTCTTCAGACAGCTAACCGTCGCTTTGAAAATCAGATGGTAGGACCTTGAAAGGGGGTAAGTTCTGATGGAGTGGGCAGGGGGAAGAAGTGGGCAGTTAGAATCTAGATGGGGGTGCTGCAGGGGCTGGTCCTCAGTGGTCAAGAGCAGATTACACCAAGGCAGGGCATAGGGAGAGCTGGCCCAGTATCTGGAAACCAGGTTCTATAGTGTGCCTGGGGGTGGGACCTGAGAGCCCTCCTGGTTGGTTTCCTCTTCTGTAGAGGAGAGATAATACCGCCTCTACTAACTTGGAGACGCCTGTAACGTCAACTGAGAGGTGGCTGTGAAGAATCTTGAAGAATCATTGATCACCATCTCTGCAGATGGGAGATTATCGTTCCCTTAGAAGCACCTGGATGACAGGATACAAGGCACACGTATAACAAACCTTGCCCAGTGTTATGGACTGAATCGTGTCCCCCCAGATTTGTATGAGGAAACCTTAACCCACAATGTGACTGTATTTGAAGATAGCACCTTTAAAGAGGCTATTAAGGTTACACAAGGTCATACAGGTGGGGTACTGATCCAATAGGACTGGTGTCCTTGTACAATGAGGAAAAGACACCAGGGATGTTTGCGCACAGAGAACAGGTCACGAGAGGACAACCATCTGTAAGGTACAGAGACAGGCCTCAAGAGAAACCAAACTTGCCAACACTTTGATCTTAGACTTCCAGCCTCCAGAACTATAAGAAATGACTTTCTAACGTTGAAGCCCCCCAGGCTGTGGCATTTTATGAAGGCAGCCCGCACAAACTCACCCTCCACCTAACAGTTCTGCTTCCTTCACTCCTTTCCCCAGAACAAATTCTCCCTTCACACGGACGGGTAATGAATGCACAAACATGATTTCTAGAGGTGTCCCAGCCAGCCAGCAAAGGAAGGAGGCAGCACGTATGTGGCCAGGACCAGGTGTCAGGAGCCTGCCTAGTCTAGCTGCGCGTTATGCCCCTGGCCTGCTGCGTGAGACCAGCCTTGTCTGCACTTAGATAGCAGGTTTGTCTTCTTTCGCCTACGTACCAAGATTCTGAGGCTCAACCGAACGATAAGGTGTTTCAAGAGCTTTTAGTCCAAGGGAATGCACATGATTAAAGCTCAACGCTCCTCTCTGTTGTTGTGCTACGTAATCTGAATAGTGGTACCTCAGGAATAAGGGAGAACATTTAAATCTTGATTAGGAGCTCCACGAGTAATCCTGCTGAGTCGTGTCAGCATATGAAAACGCGGACACATCAGCATCCTGACACAGAATGAAAAAGACAGATCTGGCCCTCTGCGTTCTCCTTACACACTGACTTCATAGGGTTATTCGTTCAACAAATTTTCCTCATCACCCACTACACACCAGCTTCCACTGTAAGTCACAGAGATATACTAGGCATAAAACAGACACAGTTCCTGTACTTACAGAGCTTACAGCTGAGTAGGGGAATAGAGACAAGAGCCTGAGTACAGAAATAAAACTCTGTGGCCTGGCATTTGAAAACCCAGCTCAATCTGGGCCCAAACAACCTCTCCAGTTACCACCTACACTCCTACTCAAATGCCTGGCTCCAACCAAATCACCCCAGTCAAACCTTTCTAACTTCTGTGCTTTCATTCTTATTCCCTACCTGGAATGCTTCCTACACCTCATGTAAATCCTACTCATCCAGCAGGATGTGGCAGGCAGCCTCTAAGATGGCTCTCAATGACCTCTTCCTCTTGGTACTCACACCCTTGTATGTGGGCTGAGCCTAGTGACTTGCTTTTAATGAAGAGTCAGCAAAAGTGATGGGGTGTCACTTCTGAGATTAGGTTACAAAAGGGCTGTGATGTCTGTCCTGGTCACTCTTGTTCTCTCTTAAATCTCTCATCCTGGGGGAAGCCAGCACCAACGCTTCAAGCAGCTGTGTGGAGAGGCCCATGTCACGAGGGACCGAAACGACCCATTCAGTGAGTGTGAGATTGGGTTTCCCTCCACATCCTGTTGAGACTTCAGGCTGGAAGTTTGACTACAACCTCACAAAAGACCTTGAGCCAGAGTCGCCCTGCTAAGCTGGACCCGGTTCTTAACCCACAGAAACTGTGAGATGATAAATGTTTTTGCTCTAAGCCACTGAGGTAACTTGTTCCTCAGCAATAGACAATCAACATGCAAGACCTGGTTCCGACTGTCCCCTGAGGTTTCTCTGACCTAGCCTGGCCCAAAGCAACTTCTGCCTCCTTTGAACTTGTACAGCTGTTCTCATTGGTCATTTTATACTTTTGCAAACAACATTAGTTACTGTCTATCCTGTGTTTCTGGTCCCTTCCAAGTAACCCAACGTCAATAGCTGCTTAAATTTCTTGTGTGTCCCTCTTCAGAACAAGTATGTGGCAAAATAGAGAAAAAGGTTTTGAGAGGCTAGAATTCTGTGCAGAAAGGGACTTTCAGTTCATATTTGGTGGCTGATGGATAAATGACGTGGAGATGGGAAATTGATGGGAAAGTTAGAAAAGGGACGGCAGCTTGGGAGGAGCTATTTTTCGGTCCTCACCAAAGTGAGGCATCAGCAGTCAATACTAACTGTCGGTCCTCCTTGTAAATTCTTCCTGGCCGTTTCCTTCTTATTGTGTGAGGAGCTTAGTTTTGGGTTGGCAGTTGTGAGAGGCCACCGAGAGGGCGGCCCTGGGGCACTGGAGTCACTTCAGAGGAGGGAAGCTAATTGTTTTCTCAGGGCCCCCTCTCACGTTTATTCTCTTCAGGGCCTCTGCAGCAGGACGGTGCTGAAGCCCATTTCCTACACGTAGCACCATTTATTTAAAACACATACCACATATACACAAAAAGCCAAATGCAAAAGAAAGAGGGGAAAAAGGCTGCTGAAGACCAGAGTCACTAAAAGTTCAGGCTAATAATAGACAAAGAACTCTGAGAGCTGCTCGGCTATGTGACCTCCTACAGGGGCTTGGCAGTAAGCCCAATCCAGCTTTGTTTCTTCTATGCCATTACAAAGAAAGAGCACTCGCTTAGGAGTCAGGAGACCTGGGTTACAGGCCTGGCTCTGCCAGTGCCTTCTTCTGTGACCTTGTGTGATTCCTTCCCCTCTCTGCACCTCAGTTTCCCATTTGGAAACAAAAGGATTGGACTAGACTCCAATACTGACAGAACACAAAGGAAAAATACTGGGTTGCCCAAAAAGTTTGTTCAGGTTTTCCCGTATGAACTTTTTGGCCAACCCAATAGAAAGGATGCTGACCCACTTGAGACCAGGAGACCTGACTTCTTGTCCCAGCCTTGTCATTAAGAAGCCCAACCTCTTTGGGCCTCTGCTTCTTCATCTATAAGAAAAAGGTGATGGACTTCCTAGGTGGCGCAGTGGTAAAGAATCTGCCCGCCAATGCAGGGGACACAGGTTCGAGCCCTGCCCTGGGAAGATTCCACATGTCACGGAGCAACTAAGCCCGTGCACCACAATATGGAGCCTGTGCTCTAGAGCCCATGAGCCACAACTACTGAGCCCATGTGCCGCAACTATTGACGCCCACACGCCTGGGGCCTATGCTCCACAACAAGAGAAGCCACTACTATGAGGAGCCTGCGCACCACAATGAAGAGTAGCCCCCGCTCGCAGCAACTAGAGAAAGCCCGTGTGCAGCAACGAAGACCCAACGCATCCAATAAATAAATAAATTAGTTAATTTAAAAAAAAAAAGAAAGAAAGAAAAAGGTGACATATTCATTCATCCATTCCTTCAACAAATACTTTTTGAGCACCTACTATGTTCCAGGCTTGGTGGTGGAGATATGACGGTGAGTCTAGACAGACATGGTCCATATTCTCATGGAATTTCCAGTCTATTGGGGGAGGTGGAAAAAAGGACAAGATGAACTGTAATCAGTCACGTAAATGAAGCTGTCATTAATGCCAAGGTCAGTACGACAAAGGAAGGATGATACTTGGTGCTCGGTGACTGAGGGGTACTCACAACCTCCATCAATTCCAGTGTTCTGTGATCCAACAGGCGTCTCTGCTGGGTGGCACAGAGAAATCCTTTGATGAACTCACATCTCATACCATCGCTTCTTTCTTCAGAACAGCACAGCTCAATTCACCCAATCAACCATCACTCATCTACTGGGTACGTATGACAGGGAATCAACCAGATTCCTGCCTTCCTGGAGCTTACACTCATGAGCAGAATGAACTCAAATGACACAGCTATAAAATGTCTCACATCATTCCCTGACTGCTAATTATATGCTTTAAATAATAATGTTTTAAGAGTTAAGAATCAAGTGGGGATTTGGATGTGCGAGGGCAATCAGAGACATTTTCTTAGAAGTAGAAATTGAGGTAGGCCCTGAAAGTTTGCTGCATAGTTTTAGATAAACAGAAAGACTGTTATCAGGGTGCAATGGCCCCATTCCCTACTAATAGAAAAGGTACACGGGACATACAAGATAGATCTCAAGTGGGAGATTCCTAAATCCCCTTTGAGACAGGAGGTCCCACTTCTCGTCAAGGAGCAAGAGACCACTTCTGTGGCCTACTCTGCATATTGTCCCTCAGATTGGGAGGACTGCTACTGCAGAGCTTCCTGACTTGGGGCGGCCTCTGTGAATCTGTTACCTCATTTGTAAAATGAGGGAGTTAGATGATATCCAACATCCCTTAGAGCATCCAGAAAGATGGCTAAAATTTGATTCTTTGCAAGTATTTTTATTATTTGCTGCCATGGAGTAGGAGCTGTGGGATCTTAGACATGTTACTAAGTTTTGTAAACCTGATTTACCTTCTTTTTTTACATTAGTTTTTAGAATTAAAAGGTGACACATGCACATGGCTGTAAACAATCAAATATTACATTCTTCTTTCTCAAGACTGCGTTGGCAACTTGGGGGTCTTTTGTAGTTCCATATAAATTATAGGATTATTTGTTCTGGCTTTATGAAAAATGTCACGAGTATTTTGATAGGGATTGCATTAAACCTATAGATTGTTTTAAGTAGTACAGACATTTAAACAATAATAATTCTTTCAATTCAAGAACTTGGGATATCTTTCCATTTCCTTGTATCATTTTCAAATTCCTTTATAAATGTTTCATATAGTTTTTTAACTTATTTACTTATTTATTTATTGGCTGCGCTGGGTCTTTGTTGCTGCACGTGGGCTTTCTCTAGTTGTGGTGAGCAGGGTTGCAGCGAGTGGAGGCTACTCTTAACTGCAGTGCGTGGGCTTTCTCACTGAAGTGGCTTCACTTGTTGTGGAGCACGGGCTCTAGGCACATGAGCTTCAGTAGTTGTGGCTAGAGGGCTCTAGAGTGCAGGCTCAGTAACTGCGGCGCACGGGTGTAGTTGCTCTGCGGCATGTGGGATCTTCCCGGACCAGGGATTGAACCTGTGTCCCCTGCACTGGCAGGCAGATTCTTAACCATTGCGCCACCAGGGAAGTTCCTGTTTTATAGTTTTCTAAGTACAGATTTTTCATCTCCTTGGTTAAGTTTATTCCTAGGGATTTTATTCTTTTTGATGTGATTTTAAAAAGAATTACTTTCTTGCTTTCTCTTTCTGATAGTTCATTATTAGTGTACAGAAAAGCAACAGATTTCTGTATATTAATCTTGTATCCTGCAACTTTATTGATTTATTAGTTCTAATAGTTTTCTGATGGAGACTCTACCATTTTCTATATATAGTATCATGTCATCTGCAAATAGTGATAGTTTTACTTCTTGCCTTGCAATTTGGATGTCCTTTACTTCTTTTTCTTGTCTGATTACTCTGGCTAGGACATCCAGTACTATGTTAAATAGAATTGGCAAAAGTGGGCATCCTTGGGACTTCCCTGGTGGCGCAGTGGTTAAGAATCCGCCCGTCAATGCAGGGGACACGGGTTTGATCCCTGGTCCGGAAAGATTCCTACATGCCACGGAGCAACTAAGCCCATGTGCCATAACTACTGAGCCTGAGTGCCACAACTACTGAAGCCCGAGTGCCTAGAACCATTGCTCTGCAACAAGAGAAGCCACCGCACTGAGAAGCCCACATACCGCAATAAATGGCCTTTATTATGTTGAGATATGTTCCCTCTATACCAACTCTGATGAGAGTTTTTATCACGAATGGATGCTGAATGCTCTCAAATGTTTTTTCTGCATCTATTGAGATGATCATGTGATTTTTATCTTTCCTCTTGTTAATGTGTTGTATCACACTGATTGATTTGCACATCTTGAACCATCCTTAGGTCCCTGGGATAAATCCTACTTGATTATGGTATATGATTCTTTCTGTACATCACTGAATTCAGTTGGCTGATATTCTGTTGAGGAGTTTTGCATCCATGTTCATCAGAGATTTTGGCCTGTAATTTCCCTTTTTTGCATCATCTTTTCCTGGTTTTGGTATCAGGGTGATGGTGACCTCATAGAATGCATTTGGCAGTATTCCATCCTCTCCAATTTTTCGGAATAGTTTGAGAAGGATAGGTATTAACTCTTCTTTGTATGTTTGGTAGAATTCCCCTGTAAAGCTGTACAGTCCTGCACTTTTGTTTGCTAGGAGTTGTTTTTGGCTTTTTTTTTTTAATTACAAATTAAATTCCACTAATAGTGAGAGAAAAAAGAACAAAGCTGGAGGTCACACGCCCTGACTTCAGACTATACTACAAAGCTCCAATAATCAAAATAGCATGGTACTGGCCCCAGAACAGACATATGAACAGAACAGACCCCAGAAACAAACCCACACAATTATGTGCAATTAATCTACAGCAAAGGAGGCAAAAATATATAATAGGGGAAAAAACAGTCTCTTCAATAAATGATCCTGGGAAAACTGAACAGCTACATGTAAAAGAATGAGGTTAGAACACTTCCTCACATTGTATACAAAAATAAACTCAAAGTGGATTAAAGACCTAAATGTCAGATCTGAACCTATAAAACTCTTAGAATAGAACATAGTCAGAACACTTTGACATAAATCATAGCCATATTTCTTTGGACCTGTCTCCTAAGGCAAAAGAAATACAATTGAAAATAAATGACACCTGATTAAACTTAAGAGCTTTTGCACAAAGGAAACCACTGACAAAAAGAAAAGACAACTTACTAAATGGGAGAAAATATTTGCAAATCATATGACCAACTGGGGTTAATATCCAAAACACATCAACACTTCATACAATTCAATATCAAAACAACAAACAACTCAATTAAGAAATGGGCAGAAGACCTGAATAGACGCTGTTCCAAAGAGGACATATAGATGGCCAACAGGCACACGAAAAGATGCTCAACATCACTAATCATCAAAGAAATGCAAATCAAAACCATAATGAAACATCACTTCACACCTGTCAGAATGGCTATTATCAAAAAGACCACAAATAACAAATGTTGGCAAGAATGTAGAGAAAAGGGAGCCCTTGTACACTGTTGTTGGGAATGTAGCTTGGTGTAGCCACTATGAAAAACAGTATGGAGTTCCTCAAAAAACTAAAAATAGAACTACCATATGATCCAGCAATGCCACTCCTGGGTATATAGGGTATATATACGAAGAGAATGAAAACACTCATTCAAAAAGATACATGCACCCCAATGTTCACAGCAACGCTATTTACAACAGCCAAAATGTGGAAGCAACCTAAGTATCCACCAACAAATGAATGGATAAAGAAGATGTGTGTGTGGGTGGAGGGTATATAAAATGTTGGAATGTTACTCAGCCATAAAAAGAATGAAATTCTGCCATCTGCAACAACGCATATGCACCTAGAAGGTATTATGCTTGGTGAAATAACTCAGACAGAAAAAGACAAACACTCTTTGTTATCACTTATACGTGAAGTCTAAAAAAATTAAGATGTGTATATAACAAAACAAACAGACTGACAGATACAGAGCACAAACTAGTGGTTACCCGTGGGAAGAGGGATGGGGGAGGGGAAGATAGGGGCATGGGATTGAGAGATACAGGCTACTGTGTATAAAACAGATAAGCTACAAGGATATGCTGTAGGGCACAGGGAAATAGAGCTGTTGTTTCATAATACCTTTAAATGGAGTGTGACCTATAAGAATACTGAATCACCATGTTGTACACCTGAGACTAATATAATGTTGTAAATCAACCACACTTCCATTTAAAAAACCAAATATACAAAAGACTGCAACATGAAGGTTACAGAGTTTCTATCTGAAGGCTAAAAAAGCTTTGGAGGGACTTCCTAGGTGGCGCAGTGGTAAAGAATCCACCTACCAATGCAGGGGACACGGGTTCGAGCCCTGCCCTGGGAAGATTCCACATGCCACGGAGCAACTAAGCCCGTGCGCCACAACTATTGAGCCTGTGCTCTAGAGCCCGTGAGCCACAACTGCTGAGCCCATGTGCCGCAACTATTGAAGCCCACGCGCCTAGGGCCTGTGCTCCACAACAAGAGAAGCCACTACAATGAGGAGCCTGTGCACCACAATGAAGAGTAGCCCCCGCTCTCAGCAACTAGAGAAAGCCTGTGTACAGCAATGAAGACCCAGCACAGCCAATAAATAAATTAAATAAATAAATAAAAATTAAAAAAAAAAAAAGCTTTGGAAATAGATAGGTAATGGTTGCACAGCACTGTGTATGTAGTTAATGCCACCGAATTGTATACTTTAAAATGGTTTAGTCACTGAACTATACACTTTAAATGGGTGAACTGCATGGTATGTGAATTGCATTTCAATAAAACTGCAAAAAAAGAGAGAGATTTTAAAAAAGAGTATACTATAAAAGCATACTCTCCAATCCAAGCCAGAATCTGGTCCCCTCCCCAGAGGCAACTATTTCTTATTTCTCCTTCTAGGGACAGTCCAGACATAAACAAGTATATTTTTAAATCTATCATATCTTTTTCTCTTAATGCAAATGGGGGAAGTGATGTTCTGATCTGAACTCTGCTTTATTTCACTCACTAACATATCTCAGGTTGTTGCATTTCACCACACGCAGATCTACTTCATTCTTTTTCGCTTTTGCACAGAATTCCACTATAGGGAGCTATCACCATTTATTTAATGAGTTCCCTCACTGACAAACGATTTGATTGTTTCTAGCCTTTTTCTACGGCAAACAGCATTGCAGGAAACATCCTTGCACTTATGGCTTTAGCCACAGGCATGAGTATATCATCAACAGAATAAATTCCTAGTTCTGGTATTATAAGTTCAAAAGGTTAATACATGTTAAATATTAACACTGATAAATCAATTTCTCTAGAGTCTACCAATTTATACTCCTACCAAGAATTCATTCATTTATTTTTTTTCATTCAACCAATATTTGAATGAAATATTGTGCTAGGCACTATTCTAGGCCCTGGGAACACAGCAAATGGATGACAACAAGACAAAAAGCCACTCGCTGATGGAGCGTACAGTCTTGTAGGGGGTGAGGGTAAACAAAAAAGTAAAAATGGTAATATTTCAGGTGGTAATAAATGCTATGGCTAAAATAAAGCAGAGAAAGGAGTGTTGCTCAGAGGTGGGGTGGCAATTCAAACAGGATGGTAGGGTATGAGAATTCCAAGCCTCAGTTTCCTTATCTGTAAAATGGGACAATAACAGTACCTATCTCATAGGACTATCAAAAGAATTCAATGAGATTATGTCTG
Organism: Hippopotamus amphibius kiboko; assembly: GCF_030028045.1. Taxonomy (NCBI): domain Eukaryota; kingdom Metazoa; phylum Chordata; class Mammalia; order Artiodactyla; family Hippopotamidae; genus Hippopotamus; species Hippopotamus amphibius. The sequence goes on along the minus strand of NC_080193.1, from coordinate 2,054,340 downwards.
GTAGATAATAGTGAACATTTCATAAATTGACCTAATGTTATTATAAACAGTCTTACAGATGAGGAAACTGTGGCCTAGGGAGGAACAATTTGTGTAAGGTCCCAAGGAAAATTAGTGGCCGGATAAGAAACAGAACCCAGGTCTCCTGACCTTCCATGCAGAACACTTCCAAATATACCCAGAGACCAAAAGCACTAAGAAGCCACCTGCCCAGGACTGCTAACGGCACTGTGGTTTTAGGTTAAAGAGTTCTCTGAGAACGTGATTTTCAACATCAGCGAGAGGGGAGGGAAGATGTGGGAGTACACAAGGTCCTTCTCCAAGGAGAAGCAGGACAACTTCACTTGGGCCTAAGGCTGAGACTGCTGGGGTTTACTCACAAGACGTTCAGATCCAGGATGGTGCTCTCAGCCAAAGGCAACAAGCTTTCTGGCTGCTGCTGGCTCATCTGCTCTGATGAGACTCTCCCAAACCTTCATCTCCCATTGGTTTCATTCCAAGGAATCTCCTAGAGGAAAGATAAGCAGTAGCTAAATCACAGCTGTAGAAATAATAAGATCCGGACAGGCAGTTGTATGTGTTTGGCCGGGTAAGATTTTTCAAGCAGGCCAAGTGTGTGGTGGTGGTCTCCCAACTCTCTCTGCACCCTTTCTTCACCCGGTGGCACCTCTGCTCCCCCTCCAACCAGGCACCCACTGTTACCCTCAGCCTTCTGCCTACACAGTGCCCTACCTCCGCCTGGGTTCTAACGTCTTTCAGCCCTGCCCTTTCTTCATGGAGGGTCTCATTCCCTCCACTGATCCTAATCTCTCCTTTAAAAGGAGACACCTGCTAATTTAACACAGCCAGTATGCAGCAGAATTTAGAGAAGCCAGCATTCTGGGCTTGACTTCTGTTGATGAGTGCTTATATGAACCTGGGCAAGTCAATTACCCTTTCTAGGCCTCAATTTCATTACCTAAAAAATGTTGTATATTATATGGCATTTCAAGTACCACGGAGTAGATTCTTCTGCAAAGGGCAGGGACCCCAATGATCTATCTAAAGACAAAAGAGTAACAGAGAAGTAGTGAGGCCAAAGGCAGAAATTTTCAGATTAGAGGTGCCAGAACCACTAAAATGCTATCAAGAGGTATGTTATGACGACCAATGTCTGGCGAATGGCATCCAGTATCAAATCTGGGGTTAGCCATAAAGGGAGTTCACACCTAGACAAGAGGCCTAAGTTTCAAATTCTATTCTTGTACTGAGTAGACCTCAATGCAAGGGAAAATCCATGCTAGACTTGGACCTACCCTGTCTGCTCTTGAAAAGGGAACCATAAGAAATAAAAGGAGCTTTGGCCCAGATCACCAACTGTTACTTGAGCATCATGGTGTAGGGCTAGCTAAAGTTTCCTCTGCAAGGCTAGAAGCCAGAAGCTTGAGAAACACTCAATCCATAAAAGGGACACTGAACTCAAATTTGGGAAAGTGATCTAAAAAGATTTCAAGAGATGTAAGAACTATAAGCAAACGTGTAGATGTCTCCACTTTTGTTTAGACTATGGCCAGTTACACATGGAGGAAGCTTCTGTTGGGGTAATTTGAGAAAAGATGAAAATCTCTGTGACTATCACTAACGTATGCTGTCTTAGGAGGCGGGGTCCATCTTAACTTTACCCACAGAGAGAGGCAGGCAATAGCATGGACGAGGAAGACATGAGATTCTGAATTCCAAAATAACCTGACAGTTACTACATCACTGTTCCTGCCCAGAAAAAGAATCCGGACCCCAAACTTTTCTTCTTTGATGCCCCACAGTTGGGCTGACATCAAACTCTCATCAGACTCTTGAGTCTTCCAGCATCACTGATAAAGCAGAAGCAATGGCAAACACTCAGCACTCTGGATTGTGAGTCTGCCAGGCATCCTAGCAGAGAAACTCTGAAGGAGGGGGACCGTTTTCATGGAGCCTTCAGTGACTTTCCACGGAGCTGTGGGAAAATTTGACAGTTGACTGTGGCTGAATCATAACCCAGAGGTCCTGACTACTCCAATCTTTGAAGATTCCTTTCATTCCTTTCCCAAAGAGGAACCTGGCAACCTCTGACTGGTTAATTCCATTTACCTTCTGGTCCCTGCAAGATGCAGGTGCAGAGCAGAGTGCTCTCAGCGGTGGCAAAAGGGTACCAGAATAACAGCATCTACAATCTACAATTAAAATAGCTTATATTTAGCTAATACTTAGTGTTGTTGGGCACTTTTTATAGATTTTTTTTCATTGAATCTTCACAACTACCGAAGGGGGTATTTACTATTTGTATCCCTAGTTTAGAAATGAGAAAACTGAGGCCCAGAGAGGCTAACAGCTTGCTGTTGGTCACACAGCTTGGGTGTGAGGTACTGAGACTTAATGTAAGCCTTCTGACTCCAGAGTCTATGTGCTCCTAACCACTATGTCATACTGTATCCAACACCAATACAGATATTCCGAGCTAAAAGGCACTTTAGATATCACAGACCAACCCCAGGATTTTGCAGCTGAGAAAACAGACCTAGCGAGATGATATGAATTGCCTAGTGACAGAGCCAGGATTTGAGGCTGGTCTCTCCATTCCAGGATTCAATGCTCTGCTGTATCAGAAGGCCTTGGGTTCTCTGATTCATCTTAAGGATGTGGAGTTCTTTGATATCTTATCCCTTATTCTTTAGTGATTGGAACTTTATATAAACAAAAACACTTTTATAGACGTTTTCTATAATATACTGATCCCTCAATTCTTCCTACCCTTTTCTAGGGACTTTTTTTTTTTTTTTTTGATTTGGCTCCCTTTTGCCTTCTCCTTTTTTTATCTTTTTTTTTTTAATTTTTAAAAAAATATTTATTTATTGACTGCATTGGGTCTTCATTGCTGTACACAGGCCGTCTCTAGTTGTGGTGAGTGGGGGCTACTCTTTGTTGCAGTGCGCAGGCTTCTCACTGCAATGCTTCTTTTGTTGCAGAGCACGGGCTCTAGGTGTGTGGGCTTCAGTAGTTGTGGAGTGCGGGCTCAACAGCTGTGGCTCGCGGGCTCTGGAGCACAGGCTCAGTAGTTGTGGTGCACAGGCTTAGTTGCTCTGCAGCATGTGTGATCTTCCCGGCCCAGGGATCGAACCCGTGTCCCCTGCATTGGCAGGCGGATTCTTAACCACTGCCCCACCAGGGAAGCCCCCTCCTCTTTTTTTTTTTAAATCCTGAGAAAGTGACAGCAGTTCAGACAGGATTTTTTTTTAAATCCTTGAAATCTTTTAATGAAGTTTCCCTTCTTTTACCAAAGCATTTTAAACACTGCTATTCAGCTATGATTTCTAATTGTCAATCATCCAGTAAGTGTTTCTGATCTTCTCACTATTCTTCCCTGCCCCTCCCTCTGAAGAGATGACCACTAAGGCTTGCTATGTCCCCTCAGCTCCCATGTGTCCATCTCCAGGCCTTGCTCTGCACAGGTTCTTCCTCACATTTTGCCTCCTGTCATGGAGAGGGTGTCCCCACTGCAGCCCAGGCAGTCTCAACACAATGACCGTGACCCCATTCCTTCCCACTCCCTGTTTATCTGGACCAACAGATTATAAAGAGGTGGGTAAGAGCCTAGAAAGAGCAACATGTGGTGGAAAGAGTTTGGTCTTTGTACTCAAACAAATCTCCATCCCTCTGGTCAAGTTCGATGACTGAGCTGAGCTTCATATGCCAAGTGGATAGGAGACCCCACTTGAAGGTGGTTATGAGAACGGAATGAAAGAACCTGTAAAGGGGTTAACACACCACCTAGAACACAACTGACACTGCCTTCTCCCTCTCTTCCAGTTCCTTCCCTTCTCACAAAAAATGTTCAAAAGACCTTCATTTTTTAAAAAAAAAAGCCCTATCTCCTCTTCAAACAATGAACTGTTCTTTCTCCTTCCTGTCATTTCAACCATATTCACAGCTTATCCTCACTGTGGGCCCTTCCTTCCCCCTATTCATTTTGCCCACTATATATTGAACTCCTACTAGGGACCAGCCCAGCCCATTTCAGTACTTTCCCGAACACTGAATCCAATACACACTTGTGAATGGACGCCACTGCAGCATTAACTGCTGCCCAGCACGCCGACCTCGGGTGACCTGCTCATTTCTGCACCTCCTCCAAGTCCTCTGAGCTTTCTGTCTCAGCACTTTCTACCTCTCATCCTTCTGCGTCCTGTCTCTGAGTGACCCCTTATATTCCCATGGATTTAACAATCACTATTTGCTTAGATTTCCAATTCTTGTTCTCTCTAGTCCAAATTCCGATCCTTAGGCCCCAGACCTGAGTTTCCAACAGTTCACAGGGATCTCTCTTAGGAGGTTCCATGAGCATCTAAATCTCCAAATTTACTTTTTCACTCATGACTCCTGTTTCCTAAACGGCTTCACCATTAAGCCAATGATCAAGGAAGAAGCCTGACTCATCTTGGATGTCCCTGTTTTCTACATGCCATACTCTGTGTCTGAGTGGTCACAAATGTCTTTGATTTTTATTTCCACAGTATCTCCTGAATTTACCCTCTCCACTTCCAGTGCCTTAGATCAGGGCTTTGTCACGTCTCAGCTTATGCTGCAGACTGGAAGCCCTTACTTCCGGTTACTCACGCTGCTCACCCTCTGCATAGATCCGTGATTTATCTAATTAATAGATCTGAGCATAATAATCATCCTCTCCAAAACCTTCCATAGCAGTGACCAGGTGAAATCCTGAATATTTCTATCTCTAGTTCACCATTAGAATGAAGGCACCTCTTATTAATTACTGTATCCCATTTACCACTAGAGAACATTAAATATGTATCAAGAAAGCTCACTATATGAATATAAACCCAGAACCATGGCATGTGCAGTACAGAATATGAAAGAAATATGATGTAGTCCCTGTCCTCTAGGAGGTTATACTCTTTTTAGAGACAGAATGAACACAAGAAACTATTAAGTACCTAAACTGAGATACAAACTCTAAATGCCAGAGGAGCTCAGAAGAGAGAGAGGTGAGTGTAACGTGGACCTTCTGGTGAAGATCTCACAGAGAAAATGCTTCCTGAGGATCTGAAAGGATGGGTGGGGACTGCAAGAGAGTAACAGATAGGACAGGATGCTCCAGGGTGGAAAAAGCACAGAGAAAGGACAGAGTATCTCCCGACAGAAAGGAGCCTGGCCTAATGGAATGGGAGATTATGCTGGGGACGGATGAGACTAACCAGGAGAGAATAGGTAGGTCAGAAAACAGAGCCCTCAAAGGTCAAGGAAAAATGAGTGTGCCCAGAGTAAGAAAGCAGTAACTTTTTTGAATGCTCTAACAATACAAAACCTGTCATACACAAAAACTATAATAATATAAAAGCTACCTTTTGATATACACACAAACACTCTTAACACAGCAATCCTTTGACAGACACTATTATCCCCATTTTGCAGATGAGGAAAGTGAGACATGGAGCCGTTAAATAATTTGTTGGGGTCACACAGCTGTGTGCAAGCCCCAGAACGCTATAGGCAAAGATAATGAAAATAACTCCTGCTTTCAAAGATCTCAAGATCCAAACAGAGACGGTGCACAAGTGATTACCTCATAAACAATTACTTATATATCAATGTGCTAGGTATTGTAACAAATACATACACAAGATGGGACAGTTATTTTAGGAAAATTAATTAAAAGTATTAGATTGAAAGTAAAAGACTCAAGGGAGATCAACTCGATGATGGGTGATGCCTTAGAGAGCCAGGACGGGGAGGGTGGGGGGGGAGTCGCGGGAGGGAGGGGATATGTGCATAAATACAGCTGATTCACTTTGGTGTACCTCATAAGCTGGTACAAGAGTGTAAAGTAATTATATTCCAATAAAGAGCTTAAAGAAAGAAAGAAAAAAAAGAGGCTTGGTGGACAAAAAAAAAGAAAAGCAAAAGGCTCTATCAGAAGACAAAAATACTGAAATCAGAGAAACTAGCTTCCTAGCTAATACAGTGATCTGGGCAAGATCCTGCAAGTGAAGTGATGATGGTAGAAGCAGTGAGACTGGAAAAGAGGCGGAAAGCAAAACATCGTAAGGCAGAGAAGGGTTAATGTAAGAAAAAGGGAATCAGACATGTTTTTAAGTCTGGGAAACTGAGAGAAGGACATTAGTAAGAGGAAGATAAATTCATTTGAAGGTATACTGAGTTGAAGACAAAGTAGGACTACTCAGCTGTGGGAGAATGTAATAGGCCTTAATATGCTAAGATTTAGAAATGAGACTTTTAGCATTGTTAGCACCCAGCCTTGAGTTGTACATAACAAAAGAATTTAAAAATATTTTAATGAATTCTGTGCCAGTAGGATGGCCTCTATGTATCGCCTGTGGTTTTTTCTCCTCACATTCTTTCAGTCTCTATTCTCAATTCCGTCTTGCATCATCCTTTCCACAGAAACGAAGTGTGATTGTAACAAAGCTGAAGTTTAAACACACAAGAACTTATCTATCCAAAACCGATTCCAAAAATGCTGTTTTTGCTCAACACTTTTCTGGAACTTCTTTGTTGGAGTTGCTTTCAGGGTCAACCTACAGTCCAGACTTTACCATCACACTCTAACACCTCCAACCTCATCACCCAATAACTTAGCTCTTGTTTTTTTCAAAAATAAAATCTACCCTAAAAACAAAACAAAACAGCCCTTAGCAGCAGTAAGATTGTTCCAGAAGCTGTGCCGCAGGCTGCAGGCAACTTCCAGAGAGGCTCTGTAAATATTCTGAGGAGGGGCTACAGTCCTGCGGGGAAGGGATGCCCCTACCGAGAGTGGGGCATCGTAGCGCTGCTTATCTCACAGACCCGCTTTTCATCTACTCCCTGAAGCAGCCACAGAAGCAAGCATTACCATCTTATGCTAAAGCAGAGTAAAAGAAGGTCCAGAAAAGTTAAGTAACTTGCTCAGGGTTACAAAACTAACACATAGCAGAGCTGGAAATTTTCAAACATATGATTTCACCAATGTACCATGTTGCTTTTGATAAAATAATCCAACATATGGGAACATTATTAAACAGTATCATTACTATATAATCTGATTGCATGTGGCCATAGTTTTAATACTCCTTTAATTTCACTTGTTTCCTCACCACTTTCTGTATCTACTAATTGAGGAAAATATGAACCACCAGCCATGAAAACTTGTCACAGATATTGAATTAAGTCTACCTTATAGAAACATTGAAACAGAAATGTTTTTAAATCATCAGGCCTCACTCCCCTGATTATATCCTATGGTTTAACTATGTTACGATCCAGGTCAACAGGCAAATAGCATTTCCTTCTCCTTAGATAATGTATTCAACTGAGGGCTCTCATGCAGTTGCCATCAGGGCTTTATTCATGTACCCTCTGTTGAATACAGACAGTAAGTTTTACTTATTACTCCTTTAAATTCTACTCCTTCACCACTGGAACACCAAACACATTGATATACAGCAGATGATTATACTATCTTAAACTTGGTTGGAAGCCTGCAGGCTTGAATTATTTAAGAGAAAAACATTTCCATTTGTCCTGCCAAACACGGTGATCGATGTTCACTTAAGTGATGTAATCATCTCTTCTCATTTTGTAAGATCTACTCTCTCTCTTCAGGTGACTAAGCAGCCCGCACTCTTCCTTCCTTTAATTGGATACTTTTCAGGCTTGTCTTACCCTTCTGGTTTTTACAACTTTATGCAATCATTTTCTCTTGTGAATGCAGTAAAAGGTTTCATGGCTAGAATCTTTCTTTAGCACACGTCTCTAGAACTCTAGCTATCTTCCTGTACACTGGTGCAGTGCAACCATTTATCTACTCTGGTGCCCCAGACCGACTGGCTACTCTGCAACGGCCACCTTTTTCTGCTTGCAATCTTGCTTTTCCTCCTTCTTGGATTGACCTTCCTGTGTCCTCCACACATCCTCTGGCTCAGGTGCTTGTTCTCCCGCCTCTGGACCTGTGTGGCACTTTTGGTAATGTTATCACCTAATATTGTAAACACAGCTACTGTTTATTAAGCACTAACCATGTGCTGTCCCTGGAGCCTTACGTCTGTATTACAAACTACCCAGCTTTTCCTCCTACCCCCTCACAGCACACCTCCCATCCCCTGCGAACTCTGTCACTTAGAGGCTTAGCACAGTGCCTGGCACATAGCAGGTACCCAAGAAATGGGAGCCATTATTATGATTATGAGAACTAGCACCATGTGACTTATTCATGTTTGACCCCGGTGCCTGGTACAGTGTCTGGCTCACTCAATACATGTTTATAAAACCAACCAATGAAGAGAATAAATGTTAAATGGCTATGTGATCTTTGTGAGACAAGCTGTGTAGCTTGCCATGGACTGCTAAAACGAATTCCTCAAAGTCTAGGCAGGAAAAGTACCCAGTTAAGTAAACAGAGATGGGGCTGGGGAGCCCAGAAGCACCACCTAGAGGTCCAGGAGGATGCGTGGTACCAGGTTCAGGAAGCTCTTGCTGGCTAGTGAGTGCAGGGGTTGATTATGGAAGACGGCCTCCTGTGGACAGCTCTGGGCACAGGCCCGTATCAGTCTGGCTCCCACGTGTAGGTGGCATGGTCAGACCAACTCTCCTGATCAGGGAGAAACTTGGGACTGTAAGAAACACTCCTGATGACGAAGGGGTGCCTCACGCTTAGAGAATGAAAGCCTATACCTGCAGCACCCACACAGACCCAAAGGTGAGTCTCTGGGGCCCTGGATTTGGCAGTGGCAGGAAGCAGTCTGTGCTGGAGTCCAGCAACAGCTAGCAGGGCCCAGTGAGCAGAATGAGACTCAAAATCCAGATTCAGGTCTTTGGCAATGCTAACTTTAAAAGGGGGCAGTGCACTGGGATGCCAGAGAGGGACCTGGATTTAAGGAAACAAAACCTAGATTCAGTTACTGACCTGGAGTACAAACAGCTTTACGGCCCCAAACACAGCAGACGAGTTATCTGATTTGGGGCGTTAATTTTTCAGGCAGGGCTAGCAGCAAGGTTCGGCTCTGAAGTGGGCTCAGAGTCTGGGACGAATGACAGAACTTGCCAGTGGTAAGGCTGTTGGTGGAGCAGAGAACCCGGCACCTTACTACAATACTGCAAGCCCTCCACAACGGAGAATTAGCACACAGTACAGCCTCTCAGAGCACAACCTCCACTTGGCTTCAGCACTAAGGATTTTGAGATACCGGTTATCTAGATGGTGAAGTACAGAACACACGTCTGTTTGGTCTGCCTTAACAAAGATCTAATTCTTTCTATACACTGGTTTCACCCCTGGGCTATGCAGAGCTGCGTACCTGCCTGGTCTCGTAACCCCCTTACAGTGTCTCTCCCCTAACGGATGCCCAGACACAACGACTTCCAAGCTGAAATTACAACCACAAGATAGTTGTTTCACGCTCTGATTCTGGGATCAAAACTCCTGTCACTATTAGGTCCTGGAATCCAGGTCCACACTACTAGCAACAAAAGTGGTCCTTTTCCATTACAACCAACCTAGCCAAACACACACACTACAAGGAACACCACCACCACCACCACCACCACTACTACTACAATCTTCCCATCACCTGGTTCTTCAGTAAGAGCACTCTTCTGGACGTTCTCTTCTTCAGATACCAAACTATCCTGTACTGGTCTATGGTCTGTTTGTGGTTCTTTGGATGTGATATCCCTAAGGTTTTTTTGGTTCATGTGAAAGCAATACATACAAATCACGGACTATCTGGTTCAACTACCCATCTGATGACCGACTTTCTTCTACAACACTCCCACCAAGTGGTCATCGGGGCCATATTTGAACACTTAGAATGACTGAGAACTCACTGCAGAGGCAGCCAATTTCATCTTTGAATCACCTGCTGAAAGGAACTGGGGCTGAAGTATGCCTCCCTGAGTTTCTATCCATGGACTCCAGCTCCCCTCCTCAGGGCCCCATGGAACAAATATAAACCTCTTCTACATGGCCCCCTTCAGATATCTGAATAAAGGGACAATATCCTCCCCGAGTCTGTTTGCTTTGTTTTGCTGCATACACGTTCCCAGTGCCTTCAACGATGGGCTGCTGTTAGATGTTCTCATCAACGTCATCTCTCTGTTTTCTGGATGTATTCAAGATGATCTACATGCCTCATATCTAGCCCAAAGGCACACAGATTACAGCTGTGTTCTCGACACTATACCTTTCGTAATGCAACCTAAGACTACATCAGCTCTTTTGCAGCTACAACACACGGCTGACTCACACTGAGCTTATAAACAGCCAAATACCCCTAAATACCACACGTTGCTACGGACCCCCCTGCACATTTACACAACTGTTTCAGGGAGAGCAGGAAGTAGAAAGGAAGGTTCATTTAAGAAGGTTCACTTACCACATTGAAACTTCACGAACTATGGGTCCCAAAAATTCAACCTGGGATTTTGCACTTCTAACGATACACCAGCGTGTGCTTAGCGTGCTAGCCCAAATGATCAGACAAACCAGCGACGGGTCACGGACGAGATTTCAGTTTTGGCTAGTCAGCTTTATTTCATGGCTTCCCTCAGAATGCAGCCTTCTTCAAAATGACGCGTCTTTCAAATGTATGCTACTTACTACCAGGAGAACTGGCGGGAAGAATATACACGATTCAATGCAAAGGCATTACCAACACTGGAAAAAACACCCTGAAGATAAGCAACCAGTCATTACAGATGGTATACTTATGACTTCCCAGGGATATTATATCTAAATACCTTTTCCTTGATTAAAAATATCTTATAGAAATACTGCTGTAGAGATTTTCAAAGATATTTCCATTTAGCTTATTTGATTGTTTCAATTCAAAGAAAGCAGAGTGAGTATCACCATCGTCGTTTACCGATGAGGAAACAGACCCGTGAAGGTCATGACATGTCCTGGGGCAGAACCAGGACTGAACCCAGGTCCTGGGATTTCTGGTCCAGTGTGCTTCCCACTGTACCTGTGAGACTCTAACACAAGGGGGACCCAGTCCTGGCCTTAAGGCACTCATATCCAAGGAGTTCTTCACTAGCTGTTAGCAACATGTGTTCCACTTGCCCTTGCCATACAGATTAAAAAAAAAAAAATGAAAAGTTACTACAACAGGGACTTCCCTGGTGGTCCAGCAGTAAAGAATCCACCTTCCAATGCAGGGGATGTGGGTTGGATCCTTGGTCAGGGAACTAAGATTCTGCACGCCGTAGGACAACTAAACCTGCGTGCCAAAACTACTGAGCTCTTGCGCCTCAATGAGAGCACCCATGCGCCTCTCTGGAGCCCATGTACCACAAATAGAGAGAAAAAAAACAGCACGCCACAACTAGAGAGAAAACCACGTGCCACAACTAAGACCGGATGCAGCCAAAAAGTAAATATTAAAACAAAGTCGTTAAAACACTTAAGAGATGCCAAGCTCTAGCAATCATAAAACATATGAGAATTAGTCCCTTTTTATGAGAAATATTTTATGAGAAATACCTTTAATTTTAGAGATTAGGAAGAGATACCAAGCAATTTATCTAAAGCTGCAGTTACCTAAGAGCAAAACTAGGATTAGAACCTATTTATATATCCAATTCAATGTTCTCTCTGTTATCTTGTATTTTTTCTCAAAATGCATGTAGGCAGCTGTCTGTTACCTATAGCTAGGACATTTCTGAAAATGGGGTCTGATGTGTGTTATCTACAACTCAAGAATGTGATGGCTGACGATCCTGCTAAACTCCTAATCCAAGGGACTGTGGGCCAGGAGATAATAAGGGGGGGTTGAACCATGACATACTGAAAGGGCAACTTCCCAGTAAACAGAGCTGTCTATATGAAGCAGCCCTTGGGGGTCGACTTCGTCCTCCCAAAACAATAGTGTTATTGGAACCACTCAAGGACTTGGACTACTTATGTCCTAGATGACCAGGGTGTAAAGACAGCTGAGAGTCTTACTGAAAGGAGAGGACTGGGACTTCCCTGGTGGCACAGTGGCTAAGACTCCGCACTCCCAATGCAGGTGGTCCAGGTCTGACCCATGGTCAGGGAACTAGATCCCACATGTGTGCTGCAACTAAGAGTCCGTGGGTCACAACTAAGACCTGGCACAGCCAAAATAAATAAAATAATTTTTTAAAAAAGGCAGGCTAAAGGGCTTCCCTGGTGGCACAGTGGTTAAGAATCCACCTGCCAATGCAGGGGACATGGGTTTGATCCCTGCCCCAGAAAGATCCCACATGCCTCGGAGCAACTAAGCTCGTATGCCACAACTACTCAGCATGTGCTCTAGAGCTCGAGAGCCACCACTATTGAACCCATGTGCCACAACTACTGAAGCCCGTATGCCTAGAGCCTGTGCTCCACAACAAGAGAAGCCACCACAAAGAGAAGCCTGAGCAACACAACAAAGAGTAGCCAGAAAGCCTGCACGCAGCAACGAAGACCCAATACGGCCAATAAATAAATAAAGTTTATAAAATAATACAAAAGGCAGGCCAAACATACAGCTACAAAAGGACCAAATAAATGACTATATAAACACTCATAAGTATTGATACGGTGTTCAATTTGCTTCAACAATCACCTGTTGAACACCAATCATACTCAAAGCACTATATTTCCAAAGACATGTTGTACTTCTATCCTCAAGAAACTTAACAGATTCAATGTTATGGAAACACAGAGGTGGGAACTTAAACAAGCCTGAAGGAGCCAGGAAAGGATTTACTGAAGAGGGGACACCTGAACTGAATCTTGGTTTGGGTGAGAATTCTCCAGGTGAAGAAGGAGCTAAGCAAAGACAGGCATGAAATGGTGTGGCATGTTTGTGCAACTAGAAACAGTCTGACAGTGCTGGAGCCCAAAGTATGGGCAGGGAAGAGTTATAGTATGAGATGAGACCAAGTCAGAGGGCCTGACTGCCGTGCCATCTTGGATTTGGGCCTAAACTAATGAAGTGCCACTGAAGAAAAGATCACCCCGGGAACCAAGGCCGAGGAGGAATTTGAAGTTGGGAGGCAGGAAGACTGATTATGAGTTGGTTGAAGTAATTTAGATGAGGAGAACCTTACACAGATGTACAAGTAGCAATAGGAATGTATAAGATGTATCAGACAGGTCATATTCCAGAAAAAATGAATGACATGTTCTGAGGGGTGGGGTCTCCTGATTCAAGTATCTCTCAGGGCTTTTTCTCTTGCCAGACGCTTTCATCAACAGAGGTTCCTTCTGTAGGATTTCCCCCACTAAGGTGGAGGTGATTGCTGCATTTTAGTGTTGGTCAGCTAACTTTAAGATGGATTATGAGGGACTTCCCTGGCGGTCCAGTGGTTAAGACTCCACGCTTCCAATGCAGGGGGCACGGGTTCACTCCCTGCTTGGGGAACTAAGATCCCACATGCCGCGCAGCCAACAACAACAACAAAAAAGAGATGGGTTACGAAAGTTTACTGGGAGTGAAGAAGGCCTTGCAGGGATGGGCAGGGCTAGTCATGAGGGGAGAAGCAAGGGACTCAAAACAAAAACAAGGGACAAAAGTTCAGGCTGCTCAAAAGGAGGCAATGAAACTCGATATGTCACCATTTTGGCTGGACTGGCCCTGTCCTGCTACAAAATCCATTTTCAGGCAGCTTGGGTGTGCTATTCCAAAACTCTTTCACATGAGCCAGTTAAAGTCTACACAAGGATAATAATATTAACAATAAAATACACCCTAGCAAAGAAAGAAGAACTATGACTTCTGAGCTAAGGAACACCATATAGGGACAAGTTAATCAAGACACTGCGCCTTCAGAAAGTTCCTTAGAAATCAGGTCACTTAAGATCTTTTTCCCCTTGACTGTAAGTGAAATATTGGCGCCCGTATTTTCATTTCCAGTAAGTATCATGTTTAACTTGGAAATATGGCAAATACCAAGAAGTCCTGCCCCAGAGTTCACAGTACTACCAAGGGGATCAAATGGGGCAAAAAGAGGCAAAAGCTTTTGTGTGCTGTAAAGTGCTAAATGAGGCCATAAGCAGCCCCTCTGGTTCACAGGAGAAAAGAGGAAGATGGGTTCTCCATGTCATGGCCCTTGCAAGGACTGCTCACCAACGAGGATCGTAAAATTGTTCAAGTCTTTTAAATGTTGATGAGCAGCATCCACAGTACCTTAAGTACCTTCCCTAAGGGTTAAATTAATGTACATTGTGAATTTAAAAGTAACACCTGGGGGCTTCCTAGGTGGTGCAGTGGTTAAGAATCCGCCTGCCAATGCAGGGGACACAGGTTCGAGCCCTGGTCCAGGAAGATTCCACATGTCGCGGAGCAATTAAGCCCGTGCGCCACAACTACTGAGCCTGTGCTTTAGAGCCCGTGAGCCACAACTACTGAGCCCATGTGCTGCAACTACTGAAGCCCACGCGCCTAGAGCCTGTGCTCTGCAACAAGAGAAGCCGCGGCAATGAGGAGTCCGCGCACCACAACAAAGAGTAGCTCCCACTGAACGCAACTAAAGAAAGCCCACGCACAGCGAAAAGGAGACCCAACACAGCCAATAAAATAAATTTAAAAATTTATTAAAAAAAAGTAACACCTAAAAATAGATACTAATACATTTTCAACAAACCAGCTTTCTATAAAACCAGCCTCTATAATGAAACTTTCGTCACAAACAAGCATGTAAATAGAGAAATGTATACATGACTAGATTATTAGACTCGTATTTTATTAGAATTAGAAAAGGCTGGGGCTTCCCTGGTGGCACAGTGCTTAAGAATCTGCCAATGCAGGGGAAACAGGTTCGAGCCCCTGGTCCGGGAAGATCCCACACGCCGCAGAGCAACCATTGAGCCTGTGCTCTAGAGCCCGAGAGCCACAACTACTGAAGCCCGTGAGCCTGGAGTCGGTGTTCCACAAGAGAAGCCATCACAATGAGAAGCCCCTGCACTGCCATGAAGGATAGTCCCCACTTGCAGCAACTAGAGGAAGTCTGCACATAGCAACAAAGACCCAACGCAGCCAATAAATAGATAAACTAATTAATTAGTTTAAAAAACAAAAACAAAAACAAAAACAAGGAAGAGTCCCTCACTGCAGTGTGCTTGCATGCAGTTAAAACCTTCGGGGTTTGACTGGATTTGCAAAAAGAAACTAGGGCAGAGCTTAAAGTCTTTTTTATGGATTACCACAGAAGGATCTAGTCAAGTGTCTTATTACAGTGAAAATAAATTAGATAAATATAAAAATGTTAACACTTTTTTTTTTAATCCTTCTCAAGCATGTGCTTCATATTTGTGAAACCCTGGTTTGTAATAACCTAGTGTGAATGACCCGCCACCAAACAATAGGGTAAGATGGATTAAGCAATTTACCTATGATAATAGTTTCCACTTCTGCTTCAAGGTCCGGCTCAACTGTCACCACCTTAATGAATCTGTCCTCAATCCCTTCAGCATTAATTCCTTCGGCAGTCATTTCTTGAGTGCCAAAGCCTTTAAGATACAAAGGAAGATCAGACCCAGTTCCTGCCCAGAGCTCAGAAACAACGACACAACAGCGTTTGATACACGCGCTAACAGAGGCACCCACACAGGGTGAGCGGGGCCTCACTTCTCCTGGAGCAACTGGAGACGGCTCCACAGAGGAGGCGATGGCTGAGCTGCGCCTCGGACGGTGAGCGGGAGTTCACGAAACAGAAGCTGGGAGGTCACTCTAGGCAGGGAGATGCTGAATGAGAGGGCACTCAGGATGCTGAGATCTTCGTTTCAGGAGGACAGCTAAGGACAGACATCGGAGGGAGGGAGGTAAGTTAGAAGGCTGGCAGCAACTCCAGCAAAAGATGACATGCCTGCAGGCGTGAGGCGGGAGAGGGAAGGATGTTCACAAAAGCCAGGGGCTACACTGAGCGGACCCGGATTGTACGGGGGGAAGAAAGCACATGGAGCGGTGGGAGATGACTCCCAAAGAGAGGCCGGGCGAACGAGTGGGCAGCGAGGCCCTGCGCTCGAGGAGGAAGCGCCACGCGGAGCCGAGCGCGGGGCGGGAGGAGGGCCGCGCAAGCCCCCCGCGGCAAGACCTCTCCTCGCAGGCGGGGAGCCATCTCCCTTTCCAGGCCCGGGCTCACCCCTTCCCGGGAGCTGCACGGCGCCCCGCACAGCGCCTGCACACGGGACTAGCCAGACGCGCGGTATTCACCGCCTCTGTCCCTACCTTAAGTCACGGCAGGAGGGCCGTGGGGGCCTCGGACACGACCGGCGGCGGAGGCTGCACTCTGGGAAGGCGGCTCCCTCAGGCCCCGGGAACGGCCCGGGACCCGGACGCCGCAGCCGCGCGCGCGCGAGCGGCCCCGGCGGCGTCTCCGGAGCCCCCAGGAGCCCAGCGTCCACCCCGGCCCGCGAGGCGCGGGGGTCCGGGCCCCAGGGACGCCCGGCCCGCAGGTGGCTCGGCGCCCAGGCCTGCCCCGTCGGACCCGCCGGGCTCGGGGTCTCCTCGGGCTCCGGGGGGCCCCCCCGGGACGCCCGCCCCCGACGGCGCGAGGCTCCCCGCTCCGGGGGCGCGGCCTCGGGCCCGGGGCTCAGCTCGGCCCGGGCCTCCGTCCGCGTCCCGGGCGCCGCGGCGGGAAGGCCCCGAGACGGCGCGTTCACCTCAGGCCCGCCGCAGCCCCGCACGCTGCGCCCCGGGCCGCCCTCGCCGCCTCTTCGCGTCCTCCTCCTCCGTCCCGCAGGCGACGCTCGGGCCGGGACCCTGAGGGGGGCTGAGGAGAGCAGAGGCGAGGCGAGGCCAGGCACGCGCGCGGCCCCGGCCCCCGCGCGAGAGCCTCGGAGGGCGGCGCGCGGACGGGCTGGCGGGCGGGAGCGAGCGCCCTGAGGCGCGAGGCTCCAGCGGGCGTCTGGTCTAGCGTGCAGGGGGCGCAGCCGCCTGGTCTCGCGTGCGGGGGGCGCAGCCGGCGCGTGCCCAAAGGAGGCGGGAAGGGCGAGGGGCGGGGCGGCCCGCGAGGCCCCGGGGCGATGATTGGCTGCGCGCGGCGGCTGTGCGAGGAGGGGCCGTGTCCCCACGTGACCCCACCCCGGCCGCAGGCACAGCGCGTGCGCGGGCCTGGCCGCCGCCGGTACCGCCTCCTTCTTTTCCTCCTGCCCGTCCGTCCTCCTGGGGGCAAAGAGCAGCAGGCAGTTTGGGTCTGGACGAACGTGCGGACTCCAGCCATGGCCGGGGCTGGATTTGAGTCGCTGGAGCAGTGCTTGGAGAAGCATCTGCCACTCGCAGACCTGCAGGAGGTCAAACGCATTCTCTATGGCAAAGAGACCAGGTGTGGGGCCCAGACTGGGGGTCGGGGTGGGGGACCTTGAGGCCAGCAGGTGTGGGTCTGGGGGACCGGGCACAGTGCTTCGGGGTCTGAAGGGCTCTGCAAGGGCGGTGGTGAGGTCCTGAATGGGCGAGCTGGAACCCTAGGAGGTCTAGATGTGACAGCTTTGGGACCTCCGGGTTGCACAACCCAGATTAACCTTTACAAGCCTGACGGGAAAGGGCAGTGTTTTACTCTCTGTGTTTTCTCTGTGACCCCCCCGCCCCCCGCCCAACTCTCTTTCCCAGCTTCCAGTGACCAGCTTCCTCCCCAGAGCCAGGCCTGTCCTCTGGGTGTCTGCCTAGGTCAGTACCTCCAGCCAGAGCCCCCAGCAGGTCAACAGAGTGTCCTGCCCCCAGCGCCTCCTTCCTGCCTCTGGCAGATCCTTGGAGGCAGAGGCCTCTGAATCTGGTTGGCGAAGGAACCTTTCCCACTTGCAAGCCACGGGAGTTAGTTCCCATGCTCAGAGCAAATTTTTTCCACTCCGAGCCAGCTGTGTGCATCACTAGGACTTTCCGAGGTCAGTGTACTGCTGGACACCGGGCGTACAGAGCTGGAAGACAGTTCCCCTTCCTCTCTTGCTTCTCTTCAGTCCACTTTCCTCAAAGCAAGCAGAAGATGTAAATCCCATCCTGCTTGAAACTCTGTAAGGGATTCCCATGGCCCTTAGAATGAAATCCAAACCCCATGCGACTCCTAACTAAACATCCTTCCACTTTCTTACCCATTTGTGGGCTCCCCCAATCCAGCCAGACTGCCCACTCCCTGACCTTGTGGCAGTGGCCTCCAGACAGGAACCTGATCAGCTCACCTGAAACTGGAGGGTGTTGATTGGATCAGAGGTTCCCAGCCACCAGCTGATGTGGAGTTCCTTGCAGGGAGGCCAGACCTCAGTGTCTCAGGTGTTTTCACAGCTAGCGAATGGTAAAGGTAGCACAGCTGCCTTTCGGGGTGGGTGCGGTATAGAACTTTGTCCAAAAGGGCTCTTCCTACCCAAAGAAGGGTTCCCGGGACTGGATGACTTTGAAGGCCCCTCCAGTGTGCTCGTGCTGGATTACTGCTTTCCGCCACACCTGTAAAGGCTCGTCACAAGGGAAGCCTCTTAGGATTGAGGCTCCTAAAGAAGGTGTCCTGAAGCAGGGGGTGGGGGGTGTCTCAGGGTGTTTAAGGGTGGGGTGGGCATGTTCCCCTGGGAAAAGACGGACAGAGGGCTTCCTAGGTGGCGCAGTGGTTAAGAATCCGCCTGCCAATGCAGAGGTCACGGGTTCGATCCCAGCTCCAGGAAGATCCCACATGCCGCGGAGCAACTAAGCCCGTGTGCCCAAAAAAAAAAAAAAAAAAAAAAGACGGACAGAGCTCGTGGGTGTCAGGGAGAATCTTAGGGAAAGAGAGATGTTTCCCGTGCAGGGGACTGTCTTGGACCCATTCTAGAGCTCAGGGTAAGGACTGCCTTGTAAGAGGGACTTTGCACTTTTGGATCCCTTCAGGGTGGGGAGGGATTGAAATGGGTGGTAAAATGGGAGCCAAAGTCCATTAATCAGTGACCACCAGGCCTCTTCCTGGGGCTTGGCTCACAATACCTGAGTAAGTGGTTCCCCTCTTCCATTCTTTCTCCTTTTCCCTTTTCTTGGTTCTGTTCCACCCAGCACTGAGTCCTTCCAAGTTTCACCTCTAGGGTATAAAGCTTTGTACTTGTGATGGGGGTAGGATTTGGCTACAGACAGATTGCGAAGGGAAGATAGAAAATTCGTCATTTAAAAATTCTTCTGTCCACTTCTCACGGCCTGATGCGGGCACGGCCGCCTGTGTGAAGGCCTGCTGGACCTGAGCCCTCAGCCCCTCCCCCGGACTCCGCCTTCGCTGCACACAAGACCCGCTTCCCTCCCCACTACTTGCTGCGCCCAACACAGAGATGATGCTTAGTAAATGTTTGCTAAGTGGGTGAGCTAAACGGGCCTTTGCTTGTGCCAGACAGATGAAATCCCCAGAGAACACCGACTCTCGGCTTTTTAAGACAGCCAGAACCAAGAAGCCTTTATTCATTCAACAAACATGTATTGAGTGTTTATTTGTACCTCGGGCTCTAGAGGTACCAGGATGAGTTAGCCATGGTTCCTGCCCTCGAGGAGCTTTCCATCTTTTGATGGTTGTCCTGCATTGTGAGAGAGAGTGAGGGAAAGCTGGAGGGAGTTTACATGGACGGGGTTAGGGGCAGGTGGGGAAGGCTTCCTGGGGCACCATGCTTCAGCTGCGTCCTGAAGGAGATCGGGGACTTGGTCTGGAGACAGGAAGGGCTCAGGTGCTCTGGGCCAAGGTGCAGACACCATTTGGGGGCTGTGGGTGTAGAGTGCTGTGGGGGTCACCCAAGAGAGGAGGCAGAAATAACGGGTGGATCCTGGGGTCTCTTCCCCTGTGGAAGAGGTGGGACTTGTCCTGATGCTGATGGAAGCCTTCAAAGAATTGGAAAAGGGCAGGTGAAAGACGAGGAGGTCCACAGCAGGCAGAGTGCCTGCGGGTGGAGAGGAGGAAGGGTGCCAGAAGTCTCATCAGGCAGTGTAGATAGCCAACCTGGCAAAGGAGGAGAGGCGGGTGCCTGGGCTTGGACCCTGGGGTGGCCCGTGCGTTCCTCTGGTGAGGAGCAGCTTTGGGGCAGGTGGATGAATTGAGTTGGGGATGCTGTAACAGATTACCACACATGGGGTGGCTTAAACCAAAAGAAGTGTATTCTTATGATTCTGAAGACCAGAAGTACAAAGTCAAGGTGTCTGCAGGGCCACAGTTTTCCAAAGTTTCTGGGGGAGAATCCTCCTGTGCCTTTTCTAGTTTCTGGTGGCTTCTGGCGTTCCTTGGCTTGTGGCAGCACCACTCCAGTCTCTGCCTCTGTCTTTACGTCATCTTCTTTTTCTCCCTGTGTCTCTCCTCTGGGCGTTTCTTATAAAACCCATCCTTGGATTTAGTGCTCACCTGGGTAATACAGTGTGATCTTATCTTGAGATCCTTAATTACATCCACAAAGATCCTTTTTCCAAACAAGTTCCCACTCACAGGTTCTGAGTATGAGAACATTGGACATATCTTGGAGGGGGTGAGGGGAGCTGCAGGTTAGCCCACTACAGAGACTCTGCAGAGGTGGGCATCAGGGTCGGGGGAGGCCAGGCTTGGGATTGTCCTTAAGATTGTCGTTCCAGGTGGAGGAGTGGGTGCAGAGTAGGAGTCTGGGGGTCCTAGTGTTAAAGGGGCAGAGGAGGTGGAGATTTTGTGGGAGACTCCAGAGGTAAGGATTCGGGGATGTGGGACCCTAGGGCCAGTATCAAGGATGCTGATTGGGACAGGGACAGAGTGTCAGGTGGCTCAAGGAGGTCTGGAAGGATGGGGACAGCAGGGAGTCCACTGGCTTTAGCAACCAGAAGGCTGGTGGTTCCAGAACAAGAGAGGCCTGTGTAGAGCACACTTCCCTTCTTTCTTTTTTTTTTTTTTCCCCCTAGTTTTTTAATGGGAGAGACTCAAACAGCTGTCATGGTGAATGTGGCAGGTCTGTAGGAGGCGGGAGAGATGTCCAAGGTGTGTATATTGTTAAGTGAAAAAGGCATGTAAGTGGAAGAGCAGAACATACAGAAGGACACCTCTGTACGTGTAACACACACACGCATATAGAAAAATGTTGGAAAGATGCATAAGACGTTGCGAAGGGGGCTGTCTCTAGGTTCTCAGACGGAGGAGAACTCATTTTACATTCTCCACTGATTCTTCCCCACCATGGGCATCTGTTTCTTTTGTAACAAAGCTCTGGTTTAATTATTTAAAAAGCTGATGGTAAAGAGCCATTAGAGGGGAAAGAGAAGTTCCAGAAGCAAGAGGTTGCCAAGGAAGCAGGGGCTGGGCTCCCTTGGGTGAGGTCTACCTTGACCCCACTGGAAAGGGAGGTGCCCAGGGGAAGGGCCAGAGGGTGTGTGGGGCCAGGACAGGAAGTGATGGGCTTTCCCCCTTGAAGTCATAGGTGACACCCCCAGGGTGGGGGCCTTAGTATCGGGATGAGGGGCAGAGAGGCAACTATGGGGACCGAGGGAGGGTTGGGGGCAGCATGGAGCCCCCCGTGTGAGGTTGTGGCCCGTTTGCTGGTCTCCACCATGGCTGGGTGGTGCCCCACCACATCCCTGCGCCAAGCCTTTAGTGGACACAGCACATGGTTACGGAATGGCGCTCACGGGCCAGTTGGGTTCTCCAGGATGAAGCAGAGCAGGACTGGGTGAAGGAATGCTGGGATAACCAGAGGGCAGGGAAATCTTCAGGTGGTGGCCAGATGGTGGAGGGGTGCTGGGGAGAGGTCGAGCCTAGAAGGCAGTGGAGGCCTGGCCTGCATGGCCTCAGGCCTAGGGGACAGGTGTCCGCAGGGAGCTGGGGGTGGGGATGGAGGCAGGGAGGTCGAGCATCATGGAATGACGGGCTGAGTGCGGATGGTGGCAAAGTGGGGAGAGCAGACAGCTGTAGGCAGTGGGTGGGGAGAGGTGGCCAGAGGCTGAAGGACCCCTTCCAGGTGACGGTTACAGCTGGGCTCACAGACCGTAGGCAAGTTTTTCCACTTGATGTCTTCCTGGTTGGGGCTGCAGGCTGAGGACGGCCCGCCAGGACCACCCCCAAGGGCAGCCAGCCCCCAGGCCCTCCTTCTTGCCCTGGCCACCGCAGTGACTTGTCCTGGGGGAAGGGGCATCCGCCTGCAGGCGGGGGACTGTCTCTGAGGCAGTCACGGCAACAGGAGGCATGGTGTGGGCACTGCTGCTATTTCTAACCTGCTGAAGCGCATGGAACCCTGACTAGTTGAAAAGCAGGCTGATTGTCAGGGGCGGTACCCAACTCCGAGCTGTCAGGGCCATCACAGGGAAACCGCCTGGCAGGGGGCGGTGGCAGGGGGCTCGGGCTGACAGGGCTATGATTTTGAAAGAAACATCTTTAAGAAGAAAGTGATTTAAAGTAGGAAGAGAAATATTATTAGATAATGGCTGTCAGGTTATTTTTTGATGCTTTCTCCGGTGATTTCATAACCACCATGCCCCTAGATGGTAAGGCCTTCCTGGCCACGGCCCCGTCCCGTGCCCCTGCGGGTTTCACCCCTGGGCCGGGCACAAAACGGGCATCGGAAGGTGTTTGCCATGTGGCCCGTGGTCACTTAGGTAGGAGGTTTTATAAATAATCCACTTGCCTCTGTTAATAAACCACAAACCTGGATGAGCCCTTCAGCCTTTGGTCTGGACACCTAGGCCCTGCCACACCCACCCAGCACTGGGCATGGAACTGCCCTCTCCCCTGGCTGCTGCAGCAGGACAAGATGGGGGGTGGGGGAAGGTCACCAGAGACTTGTAATCCTTGGTGGCAAATGGCCGTGGGACACTCCGTCCTGCTGTCATCCTGGGCTCTCCTCCTAGCCAGCTCCCAGCCTCCCCCTAACAGCTCCTCTGTCTCCTCATCAACCTGCCGCAGCCCCCAGGCTCTGCACCGGCCCCTGACTCTAGTCCACAGACATTTTTGGGAATCCGTCCCTTCTCTCCTGTGGTGCCTGCTGAGACTTTAATCCCCACCCCTGATTTCCGCAGCTCTGGCATCCGTGTCAGAACTAGCTTCCCTGCCGCCCCCTTGCCCCTGCCCTCCTCTACGTGGCCTGACCGTGCCTCTCAGGCTCTGGTCTCCCCGGGGAAGCCCGTTCTCCACGGCCAGGCCCCCTCCTCCGGCGCCGCCCCAGCTTCCCATGCGTGGGCCTGGCCCTGGCCGGCTCCTGGGCCTCTTTGCTGGGACACCCCCACCTCTTCTCTGCCTGGGGAGCGACTCTGGAGGGTCATTAAATGCAGCAGGGCTCACACAGGTCCTCTCCCCTCTTCTTTCCTGGCTGTTTAGGAAGCTCGACCTGCCCAGCGGGGCTTTTGAAGCCGCCTCCAGAGGAGACTTTGAGCTGCAGGGCTGTGCCTTTGAGGCCACGTTGGAGCAGCAGAGGCGGCCCCGGACCGTGCGCGTGGGGCTCGTTCAGAACAGGATCCCCCTCCCTGCGGACAGCCCAGTGGTGAAACAGGTTTGGCCTCTTTTGAGCATCAGTACATAAGCGGGCAGCTGCCCCCGCTCCGTGTTGTGCGCTCAACCTCGGTCCCCACCCGGCTGGTCGTCCAGCCTCTCTGCCCTGGCCCCTCCTTCCCTCCAGCCACGTCTCTTGCTTTTCTTTCCCTTTTGGCTCCTACCCTTTCTCTGCCTTCCTCTCACTCCTCACTGTTCTGTTCACCTTCGTCTCCTGGGATGGAGCTGAAGTTCTGTTTACCAATTGGGAGGTGCCCCTGTGGCTCACGCGCTCTCCGTGGACATGCCTCTCGGGCTCCTGCTGGCACACACTGGTCAGGACCCGTCTGTCCACTGTGGGTTCCTCTGCCTGGACCCTGAGATTCCCCAGACATCAGTCAGATTGTGAATATGTCTCCTCAGCCCAGATTGTCAGGTCGTCGGGGGGCAGGGATGCTGTCCTCACCACCCCCCCAGTGCCTAGAAGCGTGCCTGGCACCCAGCAGTCATCCGTGGGGCCCTGTGCCCACGGTCCCTCGCGGGAGACATAGGGTCCGGGAGCGTCTGTGTTCTCTGGGTTTTCAGCCTGGTTCCTCTGCTCTGTCTTTGAGCAAACACTTCCGAATGTCTCCTGGGAGCCAGACATCATGCCGAGGACACAGTTTGAGGACACTGTTCCCAAGGAGTTTGTGGGGTCATGGGAGTGACAGTGGAAGAATGTGATGGCACAGTGGGAACATCGCTGCTTTAGGGGCACATGCAGGCTGGGGAGCACCCAGGTACCCCGATTCTCGGCCCCTTGCCGGGAGAGCTACCCCTCTGTGGGCGACACGTGACGTGGATAACACATCCAGGGAATTTTGGGTGGGGGAAGGGAGCACATTCTGGCAGAGGGCACAGCTGGGAGAGGCAAGTCATTGGAAGACAAGATACACATGGGAGAACAGAAGTGTCAGGACAAGGCATCCCCAAAGCCATGGATGCAGGATGTCATAAGTGGACTGGGTCCTGGGGGGTGGGGGGGCAAGGGAGCCGTTAACCCAGGGGATGGTCGTGGTGTGTGGTGGGCCCACTGGGTGTGGCCCCTCTCGCAGTAGGCAGCTCACGTGCTCCGCTTAGCGACCCCACCAGGCGGGCAGCATCTCTCCATTCTCAGGGCAAGGAAACCGAGGCTCAGTGAGACAGCATCGAGTGTGTGTGGGACCCCAGAGCCTCTGCAGTTCCACCTTTGATTGCAGATTTTGGACCCAGGAGCCATCCAACATAGCAGAACCTCCCACTCTCCTCGTCCTCTTGCAGCTGGCTGGGTGGGGGTGAGTTCTAAAGATGGTCTCAACCAATAGAACCACAAGATAGGTGGTTCTAATCCTCGCTGTTTAAATTGCCAGGTCACTGCCCTGCACAGACGCATCGAGGCCATCGTAGAGGTGGCTGCCATGTGTGGAGTCAACATCATCTGTTTCCAGGAAGCGTGGAGTAAGTCTCTCTTGGGGTGCTTTCTCTGCTGCCTTCAAACAGTGCTGTCTTATCTCCACATCACTGAGAGTGTCTGCTGCTTGATTTCTTAAAATCTCCTTTCTTTTCTTATCCGCAGAAAGGTTCTTTGTCAACAACACCAGCAGCCCCGGAACCTCACTCTTCCTCCTCCTCACGTGCCTCAGTCTCTCATTTGAGCCTGTTAGTTCTTCCTTCCAGATTGTCCTGAATCTGTTCACTCCTTGCTTGCACCTCCTTACCACCGCCCTGACCCAAGGCGTGTCAGCATCTCCTTGGCTTCTGTAATCGCCTCCAACTGGTCTCCTCCACCCTGGCCACTTCTAACTGGCTGCCCACACCTTCTAGGAAAGATCTGTACGAAAGCTCTGCACTGCATCATGTGTTCCTCCCCCACGTCTGCTGGGCTCTTCCCTGACCTCTGATCCTTCACTCTCCTCCTCCCAGGCCGCTGGGCTTGCTGTTCACTCTGCCCAGAGGCAGGAAGCCAGAGCATTTCCTCTCCCTAGGCCTTTAACCCTCTTGACCTTCAGATCTCAGCCCAGAGCCCACCTCCCCTTGTAAAGTTGCGTCTCTGTTAAATACTCCTGCTACCATGTACCTTTATGTTATTTTTATCACAGTTATACACACTCATGGTTTAGAGTCAAATGGATCTACAAGAACTGTTACCAAAAAATAGCTATCCTCCTCAGAGGCAGCTACTTCTCTCAGCTCGTTCTTTTTTGGAATTTACCTTTGCTTTTGTTGCTGCTTCCTAATTTTTCAGTTTTGCCTCATCTATTGAGTTCCCACAATGGAAGGAGACAGTGTGGTCCTTAACCCCCTCCTGCTTCCTCTACATGCATGTACCCTTCCTGGTCTGTCCCCTGTCCATTTGCTACCAAGATTCAAAGGAAATTGCTTTGATTTTTTTTTTTCCCTGAATACTTTTCTGTTTTCCCTGGAGTTTGCTTTGTTTTCTACATGGTTACCACAAAGTCTACCCCAAACTTTCTGCTAGTTTTCTAAATCTGCCTAAGAGGTTTAGATACATGAAGCGGTTTATCAGTTTCCTCTCCTTGCAGGAATCTGTCCCAGAGCCTTCTGGCTGCTCTGCTCTGAATCAGTTTCCCCGCCTCTGCTGTCCCAGGACTCCCTTCACTGTCAGCCTGGTGGGGGGCATGGAGGGGGTGCTGTCCCTCTGCCTTGCTCTTGTGTTTCTCCTATACCACATCTTCCTCTTTCTTGCTTTTCCCCCTCATTTTAGTTGTGTAGAGTTTGAGACTTTGCATATCTGAAAATATTGCTGGGTAGTTTGGTTGGGTATAGAATTCTGGGTTAGAAACAATTTTCCTTCAGAAGTTTGAACACTTTGCTCCGTGTCTTCTGGCTTTGGGTGTTGTTGGCTAGTCTAAGACCATTTTGATTTATTCCCATTGTATACGGCCTGTTTGCTTTTCTCTAGAAGGTTGTAGGATCTTCTTTTTATTTCCAGTACTTTGAAATTTCATGATGTGCCATCATGTATATCTATTTTAATCTGTTGTTCTAGACACTTCATTGAGTTCTTTCAGTTTAGAAACTTGAGTCTTTCTGATCTAGGAGATGTCCTTATATTGTTTCATTTGTGATTTTCTCCCCTTTTTTCTCTCCTCTTTTTCTGATACTCCCTAGTGTTAGGATGTGGGATTCTGGACTGGATCCCTCCTTTTCTTTCGTATTTCCTCCTATTTTTCATCTCATTTTCTTTTTGGTCAATTTCCTGGGAGATTATTTTTAAAAATAAATTTATTTATTTATTTATTTATTTATTTATTTATTTATTTTATTGGCTGTGTTGCGTCTTTGTTGCTACACACGGGCTTTCTCTATTTGTGGCGAGCAGGGGCTGCTCTTCGTTGTGGTGCGCGGGCTTCTCACTGCAGTGGCCTCTCTTTTTGTAGAGCATGGGCTCTAGGCACGTGGGCTTCAGTAGTTGCAGCACATGGGCTCAATAGTTGTGGCTCACAGGCTCTAGAGCACAGGCTCAATAGTTGTGGCACACAGACTAAGTTGCTTCGTGGCATGTGGTATCTTCCTGGGGCAGGGATCAAACCCATGTCCCCTGCATTGGGAGGTGGATTCTTACCCACTGCGCCACCTAGGAAGTCCCTTCCTGGGAGATTTTACCTAATTTGTCATTCAGCCTTCTAGTCAGTCTTTGGTTTTGGTGTCATATTTTGAATTTATAAGAGTTCTTTTGGTCTGAAATTTTCTATTTTATCACATCCTGTTCTTGTTTTATAGTTGCAATATCTTCTCTTATTGCTGAGAATATTAAGTCATACTTTTTTTCTCTCTGCATGGTTCTTAGTTACTCCAAATTGGTCTTTTTTCCACCAGATTGCTTATATTTTAAGGATTGTGGATTAAAAAGCTGATGGCAAGCTCTGAGTTTGTGGGAGGGGCTCCTCCGCTAAGTTTCATGTTAGGATGACCATATTTAGCTATTTGTTACATTGTCCATGGTAATATCTTTTGGTCATTCTTTTCAGGCTGGTCAGATACCCCAGAGAAAATTACTCTAATCTCCTGCCAGGAGGAGAAAGAGGACAGGAGTCCAGTATGCTGATGTTTACTTAATCCTTCTGTTTTTATCACTCTACTCACCTTCATCTGTCCTGGGTTCCCCCAAGGCCAGAGACCCTCTGTTTAACTATCTCTGGGGTCCCAGCCTCTTGAAGTGGAGAAAGGATCTAACTGCTTCTTAAGTAGACTTTCGACCAATCTGACTTATTTGTCGCCGCTCCCTGCATCCCCACCTTCAGAGCTGCATGGTGCCTCTGGCTCCTGAGCGTTCAAGGGGTCTGTGATGGAGAGTGGGGTGCTTCCTGGCCTCCTCCACTGCGGGGGAGTGGGAGAGCTCAGTGTTCTCAGATTCACTAAGATATCTTCTGCCTCCCTCGGCTCTCCAGCCTCCCATGTTTTGTTGTTTTGTCCCTGGCTTGTACCCCATCTCTGTGGGTTTATACCTGTACACAAAAATCACTTTTAATGTCATTTGGTGAGGTTTCAGGAAAGAGCAAAGGAGTGTGTCCCATGTGCCATCTGTACCCAGAAGTTCATCACGTTCTTCACATTTCTCGTGATACGTGTAGTCTTGTGCAACACTTTTGATTTGTCTGCCTCTTCCATTCGACTGTAAGCTCCATGTGATCAGTGCCTGGGTGATGTTTATTTTTTCCACCCCAATCCCCACCTCTAATTTTTTAACATTAAAAAAAGCTTAATTGTAAAATATGCATACTGTTACTGTTGGTAAGCATACAATTCAGCGGCATTAAGTACATCTGCAAAGTTGTGTAACTATCATCACCATCTATACCCAGACTTTTTCATCATCTCCAGCCAGAACTCTGTACTCCCCTTCCTCTTCCACCCCTGATAACCTCTATTCTGCTTTCTGTCTATGAACTTGACTACTCTAGGGGCCTCGTGTAAGTGGAATCCTACAGTATTTGGCCTTTTGTGTCTGGCTTATTTCACTGAGCATCATGTTTTCAGGGTCCATCTGTGTTGTTGCATGTGTCAGAGTGTCCTTCCTTTTTGTGGCTGCATAATATTCCATTGTTTGGATGGACCACATTCTGTTTATTCTTTCCCCTACCTCTATTTTACCTTTAGCAGCTTGAATAATCCTTGGTACATGACAGATGCTAAAAAAAAATATTTATTGGATGGTTTAACCAACTTCTTATCTTTCTTGGATCTGGAAGACTCCTACACATCCATCAAGGCCTAGCACAGACACCCGCCTCCTTTGGGGTCCCTGGGGATTGCCCTACACAGGTTCGGATTCAGCTCCCGTCTTGGCTGGCAGCTCCTGAGGGCAGGGCCCGGTTCCAAGTCCAGAGCCTGCCTCGTGGAGTGTCGGTTCAGTGGGTTTGGACCCCCCTTCCCCTCTAATTTGGAAACTGTAGTTGGAACTTTGCAGCAGACCTCCCCCAACCTCCCTTCCCCCTGCTTCTTTTGAAAGTGTTTACATTACAGCAGTTGTGAAAACAGGAAAAGAAGCCATTAAAATGGAAATGGAGAAATTTGGAGAGCTGAGCAACCTGAAATGAAATCGGAAAGGGAGGTTTTATTCTCTTGGGGCATTTGAGTCTCTCTCCTAATGCTCTGAAAGCTGAGCGTGAACGGTCATTAAGCATGGTTCTTTGTTATCAACAGCTTTCTTGTTGGCTTCCTTAAAATAGCTCATCCCTCTTCACCGGAGGAGCCTGGGGAACCTTGAGCCTGGTGCCGAGGCCCCCGGGGCCGAGGCTGGCAGAGCCTGCTGCCCACTTGGCCGCCTCCGTGGGCCAGCACCCCGGGCGGCCGAGATGGTGCTGGTGCCATCGTGGCGTCCGGCTTCCAGGGACCGGAAGGGATCGGGCTCATGCTTCCCTTCCTTCTCTGGAATGAGGTGTCACACCAACTTCGCAGGGGTGCCGGGGACAGGCCGCCCGTTCCCAGGCCTGGCACCGTGCTGGGCACATGGCCCGTGTTTGGGAAAGGTTGGTTGCAATTACTACCCCCAAACAGGCCACACACCCCCATGTGGCGACCAGTTACGATCCTCGCCAGCCACATCACACAGTGTCCCACAAACCTGTCCTGCAGGCTGGCCAGTTTCAGAGTGACCGGAACAATAGCAAGCATCTGGAAACATCCATTAGGCTAATCCTACCCTGAATGAAATGGACTTGGGTTATCAGGAGAAGGAAGATCTAAAGAGCCCCTTGGAGGACGTCCCTGGTGGCATAGTGGTTGAGAATCCGCCTGCCAATGCAAGGGGCACGGGTTCGATCCCTGCTCCAGGAAGATCCCACACACCGCAGAGCAGCTAAGCCCGTGCGCCACAACTATTCAGCCTGCGCTCTAGAGCCTGTGAGCCACAACTGTTGAGCCCATGTGCTGCAACGACTGAAGCCCACGCGCCTGGAGCCTGTGCTCCACAGCAACAGAAGCCACGGCAATGAGGAGTCCGCGCACCACAGCAAAGAGTAGCCCCCGCTCGTCACAACTAGACAAAGCCCATGTAGAGCAACGAAGACCCGACACAACCAATAAATAAATAAATTTTTAAAATTAAAAAATGTTTTAAAAAAGAGCCCGGATTGCTTTCAGGACCCCTGCCCCTGTAGAGACCAAAATCTGGGGACACTCAAGTCCCTTATGTAAAGTAGTGTCGTATTTACGTATTGTCTGTGTACATCCTCCTGTATACTTTAAATATTTAAATCATCTGGAGGTTACTTATAACACCTAACACAGTGTAAATGCCAAGTAAATAGTTGCCTGTGTGTGGCAGATTCAAGTTCTGCCTCTTTGGAACTTTGTGGAATTTTTTTTTTTTTCAAGTAGTTTCCACCCACAGTCTGGGGAACCCACAGATGCGGAGGGCCGACTGTGTGCAGGATTGGTCCAAACAAGGCATTCGGTACTCCAAATCAAGAGGAAAAAGACAAACAGCTCAGCAGGAAGTGGGCAAAGGGTATGGATAAGATCACCTGGAGGATGAATCCAGAAAGGCCAGTGCCCACGTGGCCAGGCGCGCCACCTCACTGGTGACTCGGGAAACGCACGTCTAATCCCAGCTCACGCCGTCGGACCGGTGGGTGTGGAAGCACATGGCCGAGGCTGTGGAGCCGTGGAGCACACTCAGCCACAGGTCCCTGTTGCCCACCCCCAGTGCGGCCCCCTCAACCCCAAAGGAAACTGCCGTCGAGCATCTGGTGTGCGTGGAGTTCTTTGAATTGGTACTGCGTGTATATATATGTCCCCGCTTTTTTTTTTTTTTAAGCAAATGAAAATCGGTGAGTTGATAATGAAATTTCCCACTGAATTAGCCCCCTATCTAGGGGTGGCATGTAGCCAGAGATCTCAGAAATAATGCTTTTATACTTGAGGAGTGCTCAGCTCGTCCAATGGCTCCCAAACTTCTGATGAGGTCATTAAATGGATGGCCTTTCTTGTTCCTGAAGAAGCCTCAGCCCCTGGGAGGAGGAGCATTCCTGTGGTGACGTGTGAGGGTGCCAACGCCATCCTCGGTGGCCCCTGACGCTGTCCCCGAGGAGCGTTGGCCGTGCTCTTACCAACCTGCAGATCACCCAGCAGCTCGGGATCTGCTGGTTGGGAACAGTTTCTGGCTGTACCTTTTGCAAAAAAATTTTAACGTATGTATGTATAGCTAAAATTGTGGTAAAATAGACATAACGTAAAATTTCCCATTTTAACCGTTTTTAAGCATTCAGTTCTACAGCATTAAGTACATTCACATTGTTTTGTAACCATCGTCACCGTCCATCTCCAGAACCTTTGCACCTTACCAAACTGAAGCTCTGTCCCCCTTAAACAGCAGCTCCCCATTCTCCCCTCCCGCAGCCCCCAGCACCACCATCCCACCTACTTTCTGTGTCTGTGAACATGCCTGTCCTCGGTCCCCCATCTAAGTGGCATCATACAGCACTTGTCCTCCTGTGTCTGGCTTATTTCACTGCGTGTAATGTCTTCGAGGTGCACCCCTGTTGTAGCAGGTGCCAGCCTTTCCTTCCTTTTTAAGGCTGAATAATATTCCATCGAATGAATGGACCACATTTTGTTAATCCATTCATCCGTTGATGGGCCATTTCCGTATTCTGGCTGTCGTGAACCATGCTGCTGTGAACGCGGTGTGCAAGCATCTGTTGAGATTTCTGCTGCAGCTGTTTTTAAGACTGTAGGAAGGACGTTTGGCCTCGCCTCTCATTTTGCCATGAAGCCTAAAAAAGGAGGGTCTGCCTGGCGTCCACAGCCAGGGATGGGACTCGGAAGGCAGGCCGAGGCTCTTGGGGCTCAGCCCTCCCCAACCAGGCCAGGGACCCCCTGCAGAGGCCGAGCTTGGATGTGATTCTGACCTTTCTCCTCTCCACAGCTATGCCCTTTGCTTTCTGTACGAGAGAGAAGCTCCCGTGGACGGAATTTGCCGAGTCAGCGGAGGACGGGCCCACCACCAAGTTCTGTCAGGAGGTAGGATGCTGACCTACCTTTACTGTGAACTAACTTCTGGCAGCGGCCAGACACTTGCAGGTCACAGAGCAGGGCCACAGCTGCAGGGGGTGGTCCTTCTTCATGGAAAATGTACCCGTTTGGCTCTTGTTTTGCCAGATAAGAGTAGACTGTTTACTGCCCATCTCCCCCCCGCTTTTTTTCTTTCGTGTTCTTTCACTTAAAATCAGAGTTCCAGAGCCAGGAGGGCCCTTAATGGCGTTTTCAATGCGGGGGCTGCAGCCCACAGAGGAGGGTCTGGGGGAGACTCCCATAGTAGCGTCTGCAGCCGGCAGTGCTGGCCCTCGGGGACTTAGGGTCATGGTCGAGTCTGTGTCTAGAGTTCTGCAACCGCACTTGCTGTTCACCTGAGTTACAGAAGCATCTCTGCGTGGCCTGTCTCATCAGTATAGAAACCGGGCTTCCTTTCTCTTTATTAAAACCTCGTAATACGTGTTGTATGATCCCACTTGTAGGAAGTGTCCGAGATCGGCACACGCAGGGAGGCAGAAAGCAGATTAGTGGTTGCCAGACGCTGGGCGGGGAGAGGGGATGGGAAGTGACTGCTCACGCAGACGGGGTTTCCACTCAGGGTGTTGAAAATGTTCTAAAATTAGGTTGTGGTGATGACTGCACAGCTCTGAATGTACTGAAAACCACTGAATGGGATACTTTGAGAGAATGTTCTTTATGCTCCGTGAATTGTATCTTAATAAAGCGGTCATCCAGAAAACCCCGTAACATTCCAAGAGGTCACGAATGGTGACTTATGCTTATTCTCACCTCAGGAAAAATAACTTCTTTCATTTCTCCAATGTCCCATCTCAGACTTTCCACGTAAACTCAGGGGCTTTTGGTGCAGAACTGTACTCACACTGATTCTGTCAATACGGAGTTGTAATTCCAAGCATCCCTCTCCTCAGGCTGTAGGGAAAAATCTCTCAGCCACCAGGTTATTGATTCTGCTACAGGGCAGGGGGTGATTGCAGATGACGCGCCTGAACCAGGATGGGAGAAGAGAAAGCAAAGGGAGGATGGGGACGGGCTGGCCCCCAGGGACCCCTGTCTGCATGGAGGGCCCCAGGCCCCACGGCCGCCCCCGCAGGGCTCGTAGCATCCCCCTGTGCCGGCCGTGCCGTCCCTCTGTCCTGTCGTTAAGGTCAGAAGTAGCAACGGACTGGTAAGAGCTGAGGACAGATGACCGTCCGGGGCTGCTCATCCCTGTCCCCAGAGCCTGAACTTCTTATTTGAGACAAAAGGAATTTGGTGTCCAAGAGTTATGTTTGGTTTCATTCTAGGGTTTTTTTGTCTAGATGAGATTTTTTTTTCTTTTCTCTTCATTTTATTATTTATTTATTTATTTTTGGCTGCACCACACAGCATATGAGATCTTAGTTCCCCAGTGAGGGATCAAACCTGTGCCCTCTGCCGTGGAAGGACAGAGTCTTATCCACTGGACCACCGGGGAAGTGCCTTTTTTCTTTTTTTAACATAAAAATTCATCATCCTAACCATTTTTACGTGTACAGGTCGGTCGTGGTAAGTACCTTCACGGTGTTGTGAAGCAGACCTCCAGAGCGCTGTCCTCTTGTGCACCCGAACCCCTCCACCGTGGAACAACTCCCCTCCACCCCCAGCCGCTGGTACCCCAAGTTCCACTTGGTTTCTATGAATTTGCCTAGTTTAGATCCCTAGCTTAGTGCACTCACGTGAGTGCACTCCCACAGGATTTGTCCCTTTGCGCCCGGCTGATTTCACTTTGCCATAACGTCCTCGGGGTCATCCACGTCCGGGACGGCAGCCGTGTCACCCGCGCGCCAGGGTTGTGGTCCTGTTCAAGGCTGAATGATACTCCCTTGCATGTGTACACCACGCTCTGTTTATCCCTCATCCATCAATGGATGCTTGGGTTGCTTCCACCTGTTGGCTGTTGTGAATAGTGGTGCTGGGAACATGGGTGTGAAAATCTACTTTCCTGCCCCGTTGCTGGTCCTACAGTAACTGTTGAACTTCACAAGCGATGCGGCATCATTTACATTCCCCCCGGGGCTTTGTGAAGGCTCCCGTTTCCCCATGTTCTTGTCAACACTTGTTACCTAATTTTTTGTTCTGTCTTGTTATTGCCTCTGGGTCTGAATGTCTACAGGAAGTGGCATTAAATCTTGCCTGTATCTGTACTGCAGGGTCTGTGATCTTTGTGTAGGGCTCACAGGGTTGGAAAAGAAAAGACTTTGCTCTCTGTGCACCCTTTAGAGTTAGGCGATCAGCCTTATCCACACTAGAAAGGTCCCCAGGGCTGTTTTCAATATTTCAGAAATCCCAATATAAACGATGCGCTCCCTCTCATTAGGGTTGCCAGGCGAATTGAAAGGTCAAGCGATTTAATTCTGGCTAGAATTATTTAAGTTTAGACTGCTTAAGAATAGAGAATGCATTTCATCTATGAGCACGAACGGGGCATATAGTAAATGGTGAAGTGAATGAGTAAATACTTATTATCCTCACGTGTATCCGAAAGAGAAAAAAGACTAATTTCAGTTCTTTTGGGTATATACCCAGAAGTGGGATTATGGGGTTGTACGGTAGTTCTGGTTTTAATTTTTGAAGAACCTGCATACTGTTTTCCACGGCAGCTGCACCATTTTTACACTCCCATCAGCGGGGCACAAGGGCGGTGCTGGTTCCTATTTAGCTAAGCTTGGGCATCAGGACAACGCTGGCATTTAGTCTTCAGAGAACAAATGCAGGGAGAGTGCAGAACCCAGTCTAACCATCGAGGAGGACCATTGGGTTCTTCCATAAAAATGTAGGAGACGATTTGAAAATAGGACTGCGCCATGCTTGTTTTTCCAGCTGGCGAGGAAGCACGACATGGTGGTGCTATCCCCGATCCTGGAGCGAGATGTGGAGCACGGGGACGTCCTGTGGAACACGGCCGTGGTGATCTCCAACTCTGGAGCGGTCCTGGGCAAGACGAGGAAAAACCACATCCCCAGGGTGGGCGACTTCAACGAGGTGAGCTGCCCCTCCAGGGACCAGCCCGGCCGCAGCGCGGTGTGGCCGCAGCACCAGGGGCCTTCCCACTCTGCCCTCCGTCACACAGGCAGATGGGATGCAGTGGGATTCCCGGCTGAGTCCCAAACGCCTTCAGCACAGAGGGTTTTGTGTTTTTTTTAATATAACCTGATTTGGGTTCTGGGAGTTCTTCTTTGAAGTAAGTAGTGTATAAATTAAAACCAAAATAAATAGTGCACAAGAGCAAAATGATTCCTATGGCCCTTTCAGGCCCTGAGCTCCTTGTCCGTCACGGTCTAGTCCTTGTTTCGGAGGGCAAAGGTCCTTGTCTGTGGCTCCCGTGGGGTCTGAGTCAACCGTGTCCTCCGTGTGTCAGGTAAAAGCTAGGAATGTGTGTCAGCTCAGGTGTGTTAGCTGGGGCTCGGTGCCCATAATCAGGCTGTAAGTCGGGGGAGCCTATCTGATTGGTTAAATGCCCATCATGGGTGCGTGGGATGGAGGGAGGTGGATGTTTGAAGGAGGGAAATGAACTCCACGTCATGCCTAAGATATGAAGTCTGAACTTGATCTGAAATAAGTCCTGTTGTTCAGGATGTGACGTCCCCGTCCTTCACCGCTCCCCGCCCCGACTGTGGGGGGGTCCCTGCCACCCTCAGGCTGGTCGGGCGGACAAGAGAGGGTGCACGAGCGAGCCTAGGCCCCCTGGGGAGAAGGAAGAAGCCGGCGTTCCCCGGTGATAGCTGGAGGCAGGGGTGGGGAGACGTGCCCCTCACCTGTTTACCCTGAGGTTCATCTTTCGCTCCCCGCAGATAGGAACGGGCCTGCCTCAACGCACCAGGATCTGCCCCGCGTCCACCCCGTGTGCACATCCTGGTTGCTGCCTGCCTCTGGCGAGTTTTGAAAGTAATGGGAGGAGGCAAAAGACAGGGAGCAGACCTGCGTGGGACCCTGGCCAGCACCCCGAGGGGGCAGGCGGAGGGGTGGGGTTAGCAGGACTGTGTCCCACCTGTGCCATGCGGGGATGTCTCTGACCCCGGGCAGGGTGCCCAGGTTGCTTTGTGGAGAAGGGCACTTTCCAGATGGGATTCTCGTCTCAGATTGGCCTTCCTCAGCCGGGCAGGTCCCGCACCCTCTGGGCTACGGTGTGCCTCGCCCGCAGGGTGAGGGCTGCTCTGGATGAACCCCTGTCCCTTCAGCTCTGACCTTGCCGGGGATAGATGGTTGGTGGGGACATTGACCAGCTCATGTTAACACCGACCGCACCCCTCAGCCTCGGCTTGGACTGTGCCTGAAACCTCACCTGAGTTTATCCTTGAAATATGGTGGGATGTTGCTTTGGGGACTTTTTTTTTTTTTTTTTTTTGGCTGTGCTCTGTCTTAGGTGTGGCACATGGGATCTTTAGTTGTGCTTTGCGGGTCTGGTGGGCCCGTGGTTAAGACTCCACGCTCGCAGTGCAAGGACCGCGGATTCAATCCCTGGTCAGGGAACTAGACCCCACCTGCCGCAACTAAAAGAACTTTGGGGACTTTTTAAAGTGTCGCCAGAGAAATTGTGGTTAAGTGCTCAAGCCACAGTGATTTCCCCTTGGGTTAGCTGGTTGTTACTGTGTCTGGGTTTTGGATTTTTTTAAGTGGGTTGAAATTTTGAGACTTAAAGTGGCGTCATACCAGGAGTGTGATATTTCATCTTTCTGTCAAGTCTGAGGAAGGGAAAACGACAGCTCAGAGGCATCCGTATACAACCCTTTGTCTTGCAGTCCACTTACTACATGGAGGGAAACCTGGGCCACCCCGTGTTCCAGACTCAGTTCGGGAGGATTGCTGTGAACATTTGCTACGGGCGGCACCACCCCCTCAACTGGCTCATGTACAGCATCAACGGGGCCGAAATCATCTTCAACCCCTCGGCCACCATTGGAGCGCTCAGGTCACTCAGCACAAGGGACTTGGGAGGGTTCTGGGGGGCAGGCTG
This sequence comes from Hippopotamus amphibius kiboko, assembly GCF_030028045.1. Classification (NCBI taxonomy): domain Eukaryota; kingdom Metazoa; phylum Chordata; class Mammalia; order Artiodactyla; family Hippopotamidae; genus Hippopotamus; species Hippopotamus amphibius. The sequence goes on along the minus strand of NC_080193.1, from coordinate 2,017,454 downwards.
CAGGGCTCAGAGGCGGGTTCGGGAAGCAGCAGGTAGGCGCGACCACTGGGACGCCGTCCAACACGTCTGAGCCCTGGGATGGTGCCAAGTTTTCCATGAAAAAATACTCAAAGTGTCCGTTACAGTCCCCCCTAAAGAGCTGTGCTGTGCTGTAAAATCCCATCCTTGGCTACGGTGATGTCTCAGGTAATAATAATCTCCCCCATCGCTGTCAGGATTCAGGAAATCTCCCCTTCTAAGGGGCCTGGAGCATCAGAGGTACCTGGCCATCTTCAGCTCCGCTCTGCTCACAGCTGCGCTCCTGGTGGGGGGCGGGGGGGGAGCCCTGAGCCTCCTGTCTGCAGAGTCCGGAGCACAGAGGGCAGACGCCCGGATAAGAGCAGACACCCGGACAAGAGAAGGAGCGGACGAGGGATCAGAGCTGAGAGGGTCCTTAAGGCATCAGTCAGGTGGCTCTGAAACCTGTTTTTAGCCCATCAAATGCTTCCTGCTGATAACACAGAACCCGTGTTTGGGTGGTAGCCTCACCGCTGAGCAGATAAAGCTGTGTGACCAGGGCAGCGGACGGGCCTGGCAGCCCCGAGCTCCTGGGCAGCCCGAGCCCCTCACTGAATCACGGCGGCGGTGGCTGAGATGACCCAGCATGCCTGCACTTCCGCTGCTTCTCTCTCTCCAACAGCCCGAGCTTCTGGGTGATTTCCAGCTTTGCATCATCAACAAGTACCAGAGTTCTAGGAATTTGTGTGCAAATACCTCTCTCCCCAGCTCACTTCCTCCAGAGCAGCATTCCTGGGTCGGGAGGTGCTGGCTTTCACTCTCTGTCATTGGGCGGGGCCAGGGAGGGGGTGTCCCAGTCCCCACAGGGGCAGCCAGGGAGTTCTGATGGGCAGCCTTGAGTTCCCTGTTGGCCCGCCCCTGTCACTCTTGTCCTCACTCTCTGTGAAATTTCAGTCAGATTTCTTCTAACAGTCAGGGTGTGACTTTCACTTTACCTTTCTCTTGAGCGTGGTGTCCCGTCCTCAAGCGTGACATCCCTCAGCGTGCTGATCTGCACAGCCCCAAAGCTGCTGCCCTGCCCATGCACCCCATCTTGTCTGTGTCCGGGGGGCACTGTTGGGCAGAAGGGGACCGTCACATCTTGGATCTCCCCTTAGAGAATCTCTGGAGGCCTCCTGGCAGCATGGCCACTATGGCAACGTCCGTTGGCATTTGTGACAGAGGGTGATTTCCTGGTCGTCCGGCCACCAAGCCTGGGCAGAACCTCTAGGCCACCCCCTAGAGCGGCACCCCCTGCCAGCCACGTGTAAGATACCCAGCACGATCCCTCTCCCCGAAGGGGTCCCTGGAGGATCCTGGAGCCAGTGCCTCTCCGGGCACAGCTGCTTTCAGGTTGGGGTGAGCACAGCTTCAGCCTGGACTCAGATGGTCACATCTCCAACCAAGCACCTCGGGGCTTTCACCAACCCCAATTAAGCAAACAGAAGCCCCTCAACACAATAGACACATAACGCCTCATGTCCCTGGCTTATGAAAGATTATCAGTCTTCCTTCCTTGGCCAACAGTGGTCCAGCTGGTGCCCTCCAAGGATGTGGTTCTGCTGGCAGTTAAAACTCTGACAGGTCTCTTGGAAGCAGTATGTTTCCTGAGCTCCCACCATGTCCACATCCTTGACCAGATCGTTCTAATCTGAGAACCTTAGCCTGAGGACGCATCTGAGACAGGAGGGGAAGGCTGCCTGCGTGAAGATGCTCATGGCAGCGTGATTGATGTACAAGAAAAGCTGGAACAGAGAGAGAGGTCAGGGTCAGGTCAGCTGCATCCCATCTCTTCCATGGGTTATTGCACAGCCACTGAAACGAATCATCGTGGAGGTACTGCAGCGTCCTGACGAAAGCCCGTGAGCAAAAAGATGTTTCCAGGCTGGGGTCAGAACTCCGCAAAGACTCGTTTGCCGAGGATGGTTGTAGAGTGTGGGAAGATTACAACACGTGGTCCACTAGGGTGGGGGGAGTCTGGGTGAGTCTCTTAAAACACTGAATGATTATCTGTGGAATTGATGGTGAGTCTTTACAAGCACGGTGCCAGGCAGAACCCCTCCAGCTGCACACGCGCATCGGCTCTCGGCTTCCGGAAGCGTCGATCGCCTTCTCCAGCATCTCCCACCTCCTAGATCAGAGCCCCCCACACACACACACACGGGTCCCCTAGGTTAGCAGGGTGTCCTCCTTTGGGGGTCCCGCCGTTCCAAGCACACGTGGAGGCAGAGTGCTTTCTGAGGGACTGTCATCCTGACCATCGTGCAGCCGGTGCGGTCGAGGATTTCTGCCCCGTATGCGTGTTCATCGCAAAGCCACCATCCCCACCCCTCCCTGCCTTTCGCCTCTCCACTGTGATTATTTTTAATCACGCCACTCTGGGAAAGTGGTGGGTGTCCCGGTAGCCGCGCCGGACTCTCAATTCCCACGTGCCCCGGCTCTCACGAACCTCCGGCTTCCTTTCCCGTGCTTGTTTGAGAGCCTCCTTCTTACTGCCAGCTGCGGGTTTGAGTCCTGCCCTCGGCACCCTCCCTGGAGAGTTGCAAGAACGATGTTTCATGGCACTCGCTCTGCAACTATTCAATTCCTGAAAGTGTCATTGACGGGTGTGTTTCTGTTAAAATCCTTTCTTAAAAGTTTCGTCAGCTCGGCTTAGCAGCTGGGGGGAGAAAAGCAGCAAAATGAGTCCCCTCAATCAAGCCTGTGATTTTTTGTTTTTCTTCCAGACGCGTGAATCCTCCTGAGAATTAGGCTTGTGACAGGCGGCCACCCACCCCTTCCACCTCCTCTCTGGTTTAAACCAGGTGCACGCGTACAGGAAGGGCGGTTCCAGGGCCTCCCACTCCCAGTCACCCAGAGCGCCTGAGTGGGCGTTCTGGCCGTCAGTCCTGAATCCTGATGCATCCTAATGATGGGATTCCTCAGACAGATAATGAGCGGCAAGGAGACCCACTGAAGCCCAGGGCACATTTTCATTGGTCGGCTGGGGAAGGACCAGGTGTCCAGCGGGGGCGAAGTTTGCCACCAAGTCACCCCTATGGCAGGTGCTGGACTGAGGGAGGCCCGCAGCTCAGATGCGCCTGCGGGGCGACGCCTTCCCCGGCCTGCAGGAGAACAAGGGGGCCTCTGCTGCGAGACTCGGGGTTCAGAAGAGGGAAATGGGGGCCGGCTCAGGGGAGGGGAAGCCTGCCTGCCGCCTAAATTCCTTTCAGGTTTACTCTGTTTGCTCAGCCCGAAACCTCCCCCTGGAGAGGCTGCTTTGCAAGGGTAGGGACCGGGGGGCCTGCCACACACAAGGCCCCAGGCCCGCAGCTCCCTTCTGATGTTTACCAGCCTGGGAGGTGGGTTCCTGACCCCACCTGGGAGGGAGGAGCAAGCAAGAAGCAGGGGCTAAGGGACTTCTACCACGCAGCCCCCCACGTCCCCGCCCCCGGCCCCCAGAAGCTTCATCTTCCTCATCCTTTACGTGGTCCCCACAACCTCCCACTGAAGACGTTTCAGAAAAGGAAACTGAGTCAGGGCGAGGCTTTGATCCAGGGCTGCTTCTGCTGCGATGGGGCGTCTCCAAAAGGCTGCTTTCGCTTGCGCCCGGGATAAGCTGGCCTGTCTGTGGTTTTGGGGTCACCCATGGGCACAGTGAGTCTTCCTGGCCATCCCCACCACAGGCCTGGAAGGCTGGCACACGGGCCGCAGCTCGGGGCCGAGCGTCCACAAGTCTGGCCGGGCAGTCGGCAACTGTTTCCTCTCCTTCTCTCACAGTGAGTCCCTGTGGCCAGTCGAGGCCAGAAACGCAGCCATCGCCAACCACTGCTTCACTTGTGCCATCAACCGGGTGGGCGAGGTAAGCCCCCCGAGGCCTGGCCTCTGGGGAGACCTGCGGGGGAGGGGACAGAGTGAAAAGCTGCTGTGAAACCTGCCTGCCAGCCTCTTCACACCAAGCAAAAGCCACCGGGAAAGGAGGGCTGTTGCTGTGGCCCTGGTAGGGTCCTTGCAGTGGGGAAACTGGCTTGGTCTGTCACTTTGAAAGATAGCACTGTCCGTCCCCTGTTTTTGTCTGTTTTGTTTTTAGCTGAAACCATTTAAAGGCTCTCACCCCATGACCACCAGGTACCCAGTTTCTTCCCACCTGCCCTTGACCTCATGCACCAGAGGATTCTGACTGCAAACACCATGTATTTATTACATAACAAATCCTCTTCCTCATTCAGATGTCAGACTCTAATCAGAGCACCTGATCAGTCTGACATAATACTTAAGTCTAATTTCTGGCAACTGTCAAGAAACTCAGTGTTTTAATTAGCCCGCGTAACCTGTCCCAGCTGGACGCGCGGTTTCCATTAGGCTTCCGGGGGATACTGAGAGCCGAGAACAGACCCCAGGCTGGGCTCTGTGACTCCAGCAGACAGGCCTCCGAGGCTCTCCACGGCCCTGCAAACCGCTCTCTGCAACGGCCTTCTGCCTCGTGGCAGGTGATCACCTCCGAAAGGCAAAATCCGGGTCTTCCCCTGGCTGGTCAGATGCCCTGCTGGCCCAGGGGCTGGGACTCAGTAGGGACGGTTCGGTGCAGAACGGTCCACATCGCCTTGACTGTTTCCTAACTCCCTGGCCCCAGCCCGACGTAGACGAACGTCCCGGGAGCGCCCCCTGTAGGTGTGTCTTACCTTGGTTTTATTTCCTAGGAGCACTTCCCAAACGCGTTCACCTCTGGGGATGGCAGGAAAGGTATGTCCCGTGACTCTCCCTGGGGCTGCATTTGAGGGGTCGGCCTTGCTGCCCCTGCCCCGTCTGCCACCTCCGGGCAGGTGTCTGCGCACCTGTGTCCCCATGTGAATCGGCAGTCCTGGGCCTGGGACCGCCTCACTCCCCGGATGAGGATGGAGGAGGGACTGGGGTGAAGAGGGGCCGAGGTGTGGGGGAGCCCTTTGTGAGTGCCCTGAGATGGGGGCGCGTCATCCGCCCCTCAGCCCTCACGCCCTCCTTCCTTTGTCCTCGTCCACACCCTCGCCCCCAGCTATGCGAATGCCCCAAAGCCCAGCATGGTTGCCTCGGGTGCCCAGGATCCACGGCTTGTTTTAATCTGAGGGCAGGTCTCACCTCACCTCCGCTAGGAAGCTGCCACCCCAGCCCCACCTCTCTGGCCTGGAATGTGGGAGGGGGGCCGCCCCCCTGGAAAGCAGAGGGGGCTGAGTGCGTCTGTCTCCCAGAAAAGTGCTCCCTGAAAGGGCTCCAGCCGCCCCCACGTGAGGCCTCGGAGGCCTCCCGCGTCTCCGGTCCGCATCAGCCCCCTGCAGGGGGTGAGGCCCCCCCCCCGGGCACCTGCTGGCCCGGCACGGCACCCACCTGCTCCCTACACACCTTGGGGTGGCTGTTACGGCGCTTTATTGGTGAGGGGACCAACGGGTGGGGGGAGGATGACACAGCAGGCGAGGGCAGAGCCGGCAGCTCACCGCAGGGCGACAGGAAGCCCTGCGGAGCCACACAACTTCCTTGGGCTGTGGCGGCAGGTGCTGGAGGCGGGGCCCGACACTTCTGCTAGGGTGACGTGTGGAACGCTTTCCGGGGCATTGAGGGTGACAGGCAGCCACTGGCTGGGCCTCCCGGCCCGAGGGGTGAGGCAGGTCCTCGGGGAAGGGTGGCGGGGACCCCTTGTCCTGGGCGTCCCTTGGTGCGCCCGCCCCCTTGCAGAGTCCACCCACGTCTGCACAGGCTCACGGGGGCCTTGCCTTTGCAGCTCACCGGGACTTCGGCTACTTTTATGGCTCGAGCTACGTGGCGGCCCCTGATGGCAGCCGCACCCCCGGGCTCTCCCGCAACCGGGACGGGCTGCTGGTCGCCGAGCTCGACCTCAACCTCTGCCGGCAAGTGAATGACATCTGGGGCTTCAAGGTGGGTCCCGAGTCCCCCGCTCCTCCGCGTGGGCCCGTCCTGCTCCCAGCCCTGGGAACCGCGGCTGCTGGGGTCCTCAGGGCCAGCCGCGTGAGGCTGCACGTCGAGCAGAAGGCCCGGCGTCTGCCTCGTCGAGGGCCGGGGCTGGCGCGCAGGGGAGGAACCACTGGGTCAAACGATGCCCCGGGCAGCAGACCTCAATAAATTCTCCGCTCATCTGATTTAGATTCTGGGCGCCTTCGAGCAAATTAATCTCAATTTCATTTGTCCGGAGAATAGAGTGCATGGGCCTCACTAATCCTTTCTTCCTTTCCAGGCATTTGCACTTATCACAAGATAAATGTGCATGTCTGGCTCTGCCTGTGGCCAGGCCCCACGTCTAGGCCTTGACAATGGAGGGAAGTGGGTCAAGCAGAGAAATGGGGTCCAGGCCTGGCTCTGCCACCGCCTTGCAAGCCCCTTCTGCTCCCGGCCTTCGTACTCCCATTTGTAAACCAAGAGTCTGAACTTGAAGGCCCCAAGTGGCCTTGGTGACCTGACACCCTGTGACACCACAGGAGTATAAATGCCCGCCTCCTGGAACAGGGTGGTTGCAGCCTGGGAGCCCCCAGAAGACGGCATCTCATCAAGGACACAGGTGGAGTTTGCTGTGGTAGTGTCTGGCAGTATTTCCACCAGTTCTGCACCCACTTATAAGCAAATCATACACACAATGGAATCGTGTCGCATTGTCAGGACAGAATGACTTCACCCAGCATGTCTGGGAGGGACCAGGACTTTGGATCCAGGCCCAACTCCCCTGTTTATGTGAGGGTGGGTCTGTGTTCACGTTCCCTGAGGCCCAGATCCTCGTTGGACAGACAAGGCACTGCCCACATGAAAGTCTCCTGGCCTGTCTCTCCTCCTCCTGGGAAGCTTAGATTAATGCAGGATTCCACATTAATTGGAATTAATTCCACATGAATTAGTTGGAACCAATAAACAGAATGGTTTCTCTTTAGTAACTTTTTGAAAGCGGAAGCCTGCCCGAGCTCTGGTGACGGGCATGAACTCCCGTCAGGGCTTGGGAAGGGAGGGAGGGAATGCTGGGGTGTGAGCACCGTGCCTGGGCTTTCCGGCCCCACCCCAGCCTCTCCCACCCCCTGTCTGTGTCCACGATGAGATGCTGTGGAACGGGTGGGCCTCCAGAGCCAGGGGACCCGGGTGCAAGTCCCAGCAACTCCATTCCTGGCTGGTGCCCGGGAGCAGGTCAAGCCCTCCTCCCTCCTGCCTCAGAGCCACCACACCTTCTGGTGGAGGATCACAGAGGTCCTCCAGCAGGCGGGGCTGGGGCTGTGAGTCACCGCGGCATCCGTGATCTTCACCACAGCCCAGGAATCGGGCCGAAAGGTCACACAGGGTTGTGTCTCTATATTATTAGTCTGAGACTGTCCTGTCAGCCAGCCTTCCTGACGCATTTCTGTCCCACGGCTGCCCTCCAGCGGCCACAGGCGGTGGCGAGAAATGAGGGCGTTTGTGAGACAAGAACCTCTAACGTCTGTGTTTCACTTTCAGATGACGGGCAGGTACGAGATGTACGCACGGGAGCTTGCTGAAGCTGTCCAACCCAACTACAGCCCCAAGATCCTGAGAGAGTAGCGGCCTTCAGCCCCTGCCCAGCAAGGAGGGCACCTCTGCCCACCGCAGATCAGCCAGGGCGCCGGGCTCTGGTGTCCAGATTCTCCCTCCTGACACCCTGATAGGGCTGCTGCCCAGACTGGCTTTAAAGTGCCTGGGTGGGGAGGCTTGATTGAGTACCAGGTTTCCTTCCGGGGTGATGAAAATGCTTTGGGACTGGATAGAGGGGATGGCTATTCAGCATTGTGAATGTACCAAATCCACTGAATTGTTCACTTTGAAATGATGAAACTTTAAGTGAATTTTAGAAATTCAGTTAAAGACAGCCCCCAGGGACTTCCCTTGTGGTCCTGTGGCTGAGACTCCATGGTCCCAATGCAGGGAGCCAGGGTTCAATCCCTGGTCAGGGAACTAGATCTCACACGCGGCAACGAAGATCCCACCTGTCACAACTAAAACCCGATGCAGCCAAATAAGTAAATAAATATTTTTTAAAATAAATAAAGACATTCCCAGGCACCAATCATGCAGGTTGGTTTGACGCTACATGGGTGGGAGGCCCCAGTCCTGAGTTTCTCTGCTTCTCCGTTTAGACTGGCAGCAGCTCAAAGGTCAGCATGGGAGTGTATGCACTGGAGGGCGGTGAGGCTGACCAGAGTCACTGAGCCACCGGGCGGCTGCGGGCAGGGGGACGGGCATTGGAAGAGTCATCTTGGCTGCAGTCTCCGCTTAGATGCTCATCTGGGCGTTGCTGTGAAGGTATTTAGTCAATGTGATTAAAGCCCGTAGCCAGTTAACCAAGCAAGTGAGATTATCCTAGATAATCCGGGTAGGCCTGATTGAATCCGTCGAAAGGCCCTGAGAGCAGAGCTGAGGTTCCCGGATGCAGAAGGGGTTCTGTGTGTGCATAGCTGCCTCAGCCCAGGCTCGAGCGTTCCCGTCTGCCCTTCCTGACGGGCTGCCCTCCAGATTTCAGGGTTGTCTATCCAGACCCCACAAACACTGAAATCAGTTCCTTGCAATGAATTCCTTAATATCTATCCTACCGTTTCTGCTTTTTTTTTTTTTTTTTTTTTTTTTTTTTTCCCGGCCGTGCCTCACTGCTTGGGATTGAACTGACCAGATATTGAACCAGAACCCACGGCAGTGAAAGTGCAGAGTCCTAACCACTGGACCGCCAGGGAATTCCCCCATTCCTGCTTCTTTGGTGGATGGACCTCGACGGATCCAGGTTCTGGTATTGGAACAGAATCTCAAGCGTGAGTCTTCTGCATTGGTTCTAGGTTTCCTGGACTTCTTCTCTTAATTCGACTGGATTTAAAGGCACTGATGACCCGTGAGCTGGACCTGGACAGTTGGAGGCGCTAACCCTCTTTCCTCTCCTCGCAACGTGCACTCTGCCCGCTGCTCCTGCACTGGGAGCGACGTGGGTGATGCAGCCTTGAGAGAGTGATGTGTTACTGAGACCCATCTGGACTGTATTCGAGACTGAACCCTTTAATAGGCCTCTGTGGAAACTCTTAAGATTCTGACAGGCAGGTGGTAGAGATCTACTCATCTTGCAGCAGCCGAAGACAAGCTCCCTGTGTAAGTTCTCTTGCTAAAACAGCAGGAGTGGCTGCTTCTTCCTTTGGTCTCTTCTTGCCCTCCAAGAGCAGCGGCCAGTTTTGAATGTCACCTGGTGAACTCCTGAGGTGACGAACCAACATAATTGTATGCCAACAAATTGGATACCGTAGATGAAATGGACAAATACCTAGAAATACAAACCCTACCAAGACTGAGTCACAAAGAAGTAGGAAGTCTGGGGCTTCCCCGGTGGCGCAGAGGTTGGGAGTCCGCCTGCCGATGCGGGGGGGCTGAGGGTTCGAGCCCTGGTCCAGGAAGATCCTGCATGTTGCGGAGCAGCGAAGCCCTTGCGCCACAACTACCGAACCTGTGCTCTGGAGCCTGTGAGCCACAGCTGCTGAGCCTGTGAGCCACAGCTGCTGAGCCTGCGTGCCGCGGCTGCTGGGGTCCGCGCACAGCAGTGAGGGCCCAATACAGCCAAATAAATACATAAATGAGAAATAGGAAGTGTGAAAAGACCAAAACCCTCCCAACAAAGAAAAGCCCTGGACCTGATGGCTTCCTTGCTGAATTCTACCAAACATTCAAAGAAAAACTAACACCAGTTCTTCTCACATTTTTCCAAAAATCTGAAGAGGAGGGAGCACTTTTAACTCGTTCTGTGAGGCCAACATTACCCTGACATCCAAGCCAGACAAAGATGCTGCAAGAAAACAAAACTGCAGACCAATATCCCTTTGAATATTGATGAAATATTCAAATATTCTCACAGAGAACTACTAGCAAACTGAATTCAGCAGCATATTAAAAGGATTATACACCATGACTGAGTAGGATTCATGCCCAGAACGCAAGGATGGCCCAAAATACAAAAAATCAGCCAATGGAATATGTCACATTAACAGAATGAAGAAAAAAGAAATCTCAGGTGATCAGCTTAATTGATGTAGAAAAAAGCATTTCACAAAATGGAAACCCCTGTCATGATTAAAAAAAAAAAAAAACATACTCAGAATAGAAGTAAACTACATCAGCATAATAAAAACCACATATGAAAACCCACAGCTAACATCATGCGTCGTCAATGGTAGAAGACTCAATGCCCACTTTTTTCACCTCTATTCAACATAGTATTGGAAGTTATAGCCAGAGCAATTAGACAAAAATAAACATATCCAAATTTGAAAGAAAGAAATAAAATCATCTCTATTTGCAGATGACATAATCTTGTATGTAGAAAACCTTGAAGATTCCACTCCAAAAAACTATTAGAACTAATAAATGAATTCAGCAAAGCAACAAGATACAAAGGCAACACACAAAATGTTGGTATTTCTATACACTAACAATAATTTGAAAAGGAAATTAAGAAAACAATTCCATTCACAATGGCATCAAAAAGAAGTACTTAGGAATTAACCAAGGAAGTGAAAGACTTCTATAATGAAAACTACAGGGAATACCCTGGTGGTCCAGTGGTTAAGACTCTGTGCTTCCAATGCAGGGGGCCCAGGTTCGATCCCTGGTTGGGGAACTAAGATCCTGCAAGCCCCAAAACACTTGAAGGACGGTTACAACCACCACAAAGATGTAAGAGACTCTTCAGGGAGGTTGGTGAGCGCTTGCTGGTGTCCATACAAGTACAGTCATCAGGGCACACATGGTGCCCCTAGAAAGTGTTGTCTGCAAGTGTTGGGGTCCCCCAAGTGGGACCTCCATCAGTCAGGACAGAGGTTAATAATGCCTCTAGGGTGGCCGCCTGGCCAGCTGCTAGGCCTTCGGGCTCCCAGTTGAGTTTGAATGATTGAGTCTGAACCTCGTATTTGGAAGGACTGCCTGAGGGCAGTGCGTCCAATCTATTCTGTTTGCGCATGCCGCCAGCTGGGTGGCATTTGTCTTCCCCACGGGGTGACTGAGTGAGGTCTATGGGAACAGGGGTCGGAGAGGCATCTAGTGTTGCGGCAGGAATTTTTCCTGGGAGATACAGGTGCCAGGGACATCCCCTGCATTTCCAATCGACTTCAGGTGAGGTTACCAGGCATGGTGATCACGCTGTAGTCATAGCCATCTGGTCAGGAAGAGGGCAAACCCCGTTACAGTGAAGGTGCTTACAGAAGTTTGGGAGAGCTGCACCAGGGCATTTTTGTTGGAAGCCTCCAGAGGCAGTTATGAATGGTAAAGATCATTTGTGAAGAATGCCCCTCCCTACCTATCTCCTGGGATCTAAGGTGTTTCCTACCTAGGGGCTGGAGTTGCTCTTCCCCCTCCAAAATTGGCACAGCCAGGGCTTCCTAGGTGGCGCAGTGGTTAAGAATCCGCCTGCCAATGCAGAGGTCATGGGTTCGATCCCAGCTCCAGGAAGATCCCACATGCCGCGGAGCAACTAAGCCCGTGTGCCGGGAAAAAAAAAAAAAAAAAAGAACTCAAAATTGGCACAGCCAAACTCCAGTAGCTAAAACGTCACCTGTTAATTTCCCCCCGCCCAGTTATCTTTTTCTCAGACCCAGACCTTTTGTTTGGGAGGGTCAGGAACAAGAGGAAAAAGGGCATTTTTATAAAATGCAGAGAGACCCAGTAATGTTCCCCACTTTGTCCCGCGTGGGCCGCCGTAGAGGGTCTCCACGGGCAGTGTCCTCACCCAAGAGGTTGTGGTCCTCGGGGTCTAAGACCATGCCAGTCTGACAAGAGAATCCAAGTGGCTGAGCCAGAATCAAGTTTGAATCCCTAGGCACCCTTCTGGCTGGGCTGTCACCTAGAAAATGTGCCATCCAGGCCGGCCCAGGGCTGCTCTCAGGGGAAAGAGCAAAGCAAGGTGTCCAGGAGTGGTCAAGTCTGAATCCCCCAGTTTTGAAGTAGGTCTTTATGACCTTCTTACCACTTTCATCCAGATGTCCGCAGGAAGTCGCTTTTCTATGGACAGATGCATTCAGTGACCAAACTGCTTTACGAAAGAGTGTGGACCAGGAGGCAGGGAGGGAGGTAGAGCTAGAAACCTTTTTGTGTCGATTTTTTTTTTTTAATTTTTTTGGGGGTACACCAAGTTCAATCATCTCTTTTTATACACATATCCCCGTATTCCCTCCCTTCCTTGACTCCCCCCCGCCGTCGAGTCCCCCCCACCCTCCCTGCCCCAGTCCTCTAAGGCATCTTCCATCCTCGAGTTGGACTCCCTTTGTTATACAACAACTTCCCACTGACTATCTATTTTACAGTTGGTAGTATATATCGATTTTTGAGGAGGCATGCCAGTGCTGAACGACTCTGGCTGCCTGTGGACGGACGGAAGGGAGTATGCAGGGTCCGCCGCGTGACTTGACTTCCGCTCGTTGTTGATTCGCTTTTGTGATGAAAAGCGCACCCTTGTCAGACTGCACATGGCCCCGAAAGCCAAAAACACCACACGGGTTAGTCTCAAGGGCCACAGCAATGTGCCCAGAGTTGGCTGACTGGACGGGAACACCTAAGAAGTGTCAAGCTCGATGAGTCACCACGAAGAGCCCCGAGAGCAGGTGAGAGGTATGACGGAGCCGGAGGTGTGCCGCCCGGGGCCACGCCCTGGGCACGGTGACCTCCTTCCCTGCAAGAGAAATGGGCCAGCCCTTGGCAGGAATCACAACTCTGGCTTGTGGTGGTAGCCTCCGCGTCAGAAACCACCTTTTCCTCTGTGCCGGCTCCAAGGGGGTGGGTGTGTGGTCCTGCTCAGCCCAGTGGTGGGGCCGGGCGGCAACCAGGTGGCGCAGGGGTGCCACCACCAGCCTTATCCCAGTTGCTCCGTCAGAGAATAGGCTTGGGCATCCATGCGAGTGACCTGGACAGTGACGTCTTCTGGGTGGCAGACCCAACAACAGCCCACGAGCCAATAAAAACACACCAGGGTTTACCACGTGGCGGATTGGCCCAGGGCCATGAGAACAGCCTGGGCTTCTAGACCCTGAGTAGAGGACGCGTGTCCGTTTCCGGCTCTGGGCCCTGCTGCTGAGGGTGAACAGCAGAGCAGCCCGTGGGCGCCATCGGGTTTCAGTTTAGCCCAGCGGAACCAGACCCAGGCACTTGGGGGAACCTGAGGTCACCATGCAGCCAGTGGCTTTGCTCGGGTGGAAGGAGTCGGGGATGTAGGTTTCCCCGGGAGGATCAGCTGCCGGGTTTTTCAGGTGACGCTACGGTGCCCCTCAGCCAGGGCACATCCACCGCGTGCGTCCCTGGATCCTGCGGCTGGGGCAGGTCAGATGCGGTGAGTCAGAGGAGGGCAGGATCCGTGCTGCTCCAGGGTGCGGGGGCCACACGCCAGGCCCCCTACCTGGACGCAGCCCCTGGGGCCAGTGCAGCCCAGCTCTGGCTTCAGAGCTCAGAGTTCACGTCCTGGCTCGGAGGGCACCGCGCACTTGTACAGGGCCACCGGGTCGCTTCTGACCGTGGCCGGGGCCGAGGGTCGGGAAAGCAGCAATGATGGGTTTGGGTCAAGCGCTGTCCATACATCTTTGAGTGATGACCTCGGGCCAGTCGCTCCTCTCTGGGCTGCAGTCTCCCCACTGGACTAGATCCGTGGTTACCCAAGGGTGGGCATGTTTCACGGAATACCAGCATTCCACAGAAACAAAGTCTGTGGCCAAGTCGTCTGGGGAAACCCTAAATGAATGGACCCCCCCCCGCCCATGATACAGATTATAATGAGCAGGGTGATACAGAGGCTCTTCTGCACGTCCTAAATCTCGGGGCAGGGGCTGCCACATGCGGCATCTGCCAGGCTGACCTCATCAGGGCGCCCCATCATACGGAACTTCTCACCGTTGGCATTCTGAAGGGCACGCCTCAAGACACACTGGAGAGGATGGTCTCCAGAATGTTCCTTGTTCTGTTCTCCCCGATCTCTAGTGATCCTTGCCTCCTGGTGTTCACTCGCTCTCATGCCCTCCCTGCCTCTTATTACCTCCTGTCATGTGTTGAGGACGCCCAGGCAGCCTGTGGCCAGAGCCCTATGAGTGAGCTTGGAAGCAGATGCCTCAGCTCCAGTCCCAGACTTGAGGCAACTGCAGTCCTGCCCAACAGCCTGAGAGACCCGCATGTAACCCTATGAGCCACTCTGGACCAAAGACACCAGCTCAGCTGCACCCAGACCTCTGCTTTGGTCTCGGCCCCTTGGCTCCAGGACTCCTCCCTGCTGCCCCACCACCAGCACGCACGGGGCAGCATACTCCACCCAGGACTCACCACACGCGGCCCCCCACCCCCCACCCCTTGGTCCCTCCTGCTTCAACGCCTCCCTCATCTGTCACTTTCCTCCCGTGACTGCATTCAGCGGCCACTCAGAGGCCCCAAACCAGTCTCTCCCGTGCCTGCTGGGACCCATGATACGCCCACTCAGGATGGGCTCCTTCCCCCGGGGCGGGCAGGGGGCTCACGCTGAAGTGTAGAAGGGTGAGCTCCCCGCCAGGGCTCACACGCTGTTGGCCACACGCATCGGACGCCGCCCTGTGGCCTGGCACACTAGCTGGGCACCCTGACCTCAGCTGGTCAGCTTCGTGACGGAAGGCGTGTGCACAGGGCTGGTCGCCACAACGTGGGGCTTGGGGAGGGGCGGAGCAGCAGTCAGCCAGCAGGAGAGCACGGCCCGGAGACCGACCGGGGTCCTGCAGGCTCTGGCTGCGTCAGCTCCCTGCAGGACCTGGGGCAGGTCTGAGGATGCCAGATAAGGCAGGATTTCCAAACTTCCTTTTTCAGTAGATTCTTATCAAGCGAAATGCCAGAAGAATCCAGTAGCCAGCAGATGAGGGTAGAGGGTGCAGGGAGGGCTGGAGTCGGGCCCTCAGCAACCCCCCCACTCCTCCCCCACCCTCTCAGGTCCTCCTCCTGCCCACGGCTATGCATCCTCTCAGCCCTCTCCGAGAACCACGGTCAAGGTCGAGCTGAGCTCTGGGGCTCTTCCACCCCCAGTACTGCTTGCTTGCGCCTCCACAAGCACAGGGAGGGATGCAGGCCTGGGAAGCAGGAAACTGGATCCCAGCCCCAGCTAAACCTGCCGCGGGAGGTCGAGGACCCGGGGAACCCCGGGAGGAGACGAGAATCACGCAGGCGGGCCGGGGTCCAGTGTTTCCCGGTGAGGATGGTGTTTATTGAGAACAGCTCATTACAAACAAAATATATGTATAAAATCTCTGAAATGCAAAAGATCCCTTTTGTCCCCAGGTGGCTGGAGTGAACAGAGCCAACTGTCCAGCGTGGCCCCCTGTGTGTGCCCGGGGGGGGGGGTCATGGAGCCACGTGCTGTAGGCAGAGTTCCTGCCATCTGGGCTCTGTCTCCGGCCCCATTTTCATGATTTGTGCAGGGACACGACAGAGCGAGGTGAGGTTTGCGTCCTGCCTCCATGACCCTCCCCGGCAGGTGGCACCACCCCAGGGGCAGGCGGCTCTTGTCAATCCTCCAGACAGGTGACCTCTAACCTGCGTCTTGCCCCGAGAAGCCCTCCTCTGAGCCCAGGGACTGAGTGTCTCTGATGGACCGAGGTGCCGTGACTACTGTCTGTGGAGGCTGCTCTCCGTGCCAGCCTCTCTCACGGGCAGTCGTCCTGAAAGCTTCACTTCCTCTTAGTGTCCCTTGATACACCTATCCTCCCCAGTGTCGCCCGGACCCCTCCGGGGACACCCAAACCCGCAGCCGCCACGCGTGATGCTCCCGGGCGTGTGCACCAGAGCTCCCTGGGACCTTGGGCCACTCAGCATTAAGGCAACAGACACGAGACCAGTCTGCAGGCAGCATGAGTCTCTGGAACCCAGGGTGGCTGCCCAGCCAACGTGGCCCCCCTCTCGGTCAAGGCCGTCTGGTGCTGAGGAGCAACGGGGTCGGGTGGCCCGACAGCCCCGGTCCGCGGAGCCCACCCCAGCCCTCCCGGCGCGGGGTCTGCGGTCTGGGGGAGGGGCAGCAGCGGCCCCGCATCCTGCCTCGGGCACGGGAAGACCAAGACGCAGGGGGCCAGGGCGGGGGGGGGGGCTGCTGCGGCATCCCTGCCCTCCAGCCAGAGGCAACCCGAGGGGTGGGTGTCCGCAGCCCCCTTGGGAAGGATCCACGTCCCTTATTGTTCAGGTGCAGACCCAGCTCCCCCACTGTCTGGGGCCAGATTCTGTCCATATGGTGAAAGGCCGCTTTGAAAGAGAACTCGGGTCGGCTCACCTGCCCTGTGGAGAGAGGTGTCAGTGGTTCCTAAGTACCTGCAATCTCACTATTATTGTCTTACTTGAGGTTGAGTCTCACCCCCATAAAGTGAAAACTTCAATCTCAAAAAAATCAGCTGCCCCCTGCCCCCCCCCCGAAAAGAGGAAAAGGAAACAGCTCGTCTGTGCCCTGCTGCCATGCTGACCGGCGCAGACCACACCCTTCTCTGTCGGACAGGAGACCCATCGTTGTGCAAAAGGTCCCGATGGGAACACCAGGGCAGGGGGTGGGAGGCCACAGGCCGCTGCTCCTGGTCCTCGGGGTGGGAACATGGTGAGCCCTGCCAGCCAGCAGGCGCCAGGGTCCCAGTCACAGCCCAGGGTCCCACCCCAAGCAGCTGGAGTACCTGCAGGGGCGCGGGGGCCTCAGAGCCCTTTCTGCCTGAGGCCCAGCCCTCCCCGGGGGCCAGACGCCTTGCCAGCAGCCTCCCGGGAGGTGGGAGGGGCCCTGCAGGACGTGCAGGTCCCGGAGAGGCTGGAGCAGTCCCAGCCCCCAGGGCCCAGGCCGGCCACACAGTCTGCACACACACACACACAAGCAACACCTCTCTGCCGGGCTCAGTCACCAGGTCTGTGGGGAGCCGGGCTCAGGCTTCTCCCCCTGCCCTGGGTCCGGCTCACAGGCAACAAGGGCACCCATGGGGGTGGACGTCCCCTAGGTACCGCTGGAGCCAGCCTCGGGGTCCTGGGGGAGGCTCTGCTCAGACGCTCCCGGGACGCTGCCAGCCGCCAGCAGGACTCTGGGCTACGTGGCATGATGGCTCAGCGCTGGTGGATTAAGCAGGTGGGACGCGGCCTCCTAGAGCCCCTGGGGCGTGGCCATGTGAGCTGGGACCACAGCTCCACGTCTGAGCCAAGGCAGCCGCAGGCCTGGGCCAGGGCCTCCTGAACGGGCCCGGCTGGGGCAGGGCAGGGCAGGGTGAGGTCCAAGGGCCTGGGCACACCAGGCGCCCGCTGTCAGCTGTCCAAGTAAACAAAGAGGATGTCCTCGTCCGTGCCGTAGCTGGTTCTGGCCTCCTCGAAGTTGCTGATGCTGGTGCTGCACATTCCTGATGGGGCAGGAGGGCAGGAGGCGTCAGCGGGCGGGTCACCGGCCCCCCTGCTGGCCGCCCCGCGCCACTCAGGAAGCCCTCCTTGCCTACTGTGGCCTTCGTGCGCTGGTCCTCTGACCTCTCCCCAGTTCTGCAGATGGGAAAAGGGAGGCCCAGAGAGGGGAAGAGACAGGCTCGAGGCCACACGGGATAAGTCTGCGTGCGTCAGGGCGGTCCTGACCCGTCCCCAGGGCTGTGGCGAGCCCTGGCCGGGGCGGGGGGGGGGTTGGCTGGAGCCAGAGCTGGGCAGACTTCCCTTGCTGGCAAGAGTGCTGGCTGTCCTCGGAGGGCTAGCCCGGGGGAGATGGACCCTGCGGCCGGTGCAGCTGAGCCGGTGGGGCGGCCCCGGGCCATGGCACGGGGCCGGCACGGTGGGAGGGAGAGGGCTGGCCTGTGGTGACGGGGGGTGGAGGAGGCCGGCACGGCCCCAGGCTGCGGCTGGGCTGCTGCACGGCCCGAGGGGTGGCAAGGACGAGGAGCCCAGGGGGAGCAGGCGCTCTGGGGAGCAGGCGCCGAGGGGGGTCTTGGCCGCAGCAGGCTGCACGGGAGCGGTCGCGGGGGCCGGGGGCCACCCCGCCCACGGGGCCGGCCCGGCACACTCACGGTCGGCGTAGGCCGGGTTGTTGTAGAAGATGCAGCTGGCGGGCCGGCTGTAGCCGCGCAGCACGATGAAGTGGCCCTGGTAGGCGGGGCTGCGGCAGGAGCAGCGGCGGCCACGGGGGGCGAAGCAGCAGCACTTGACGGGGCCGGAGCAGAGGTCGCAGCGCAGCAGCCCCGAGTTCACCAGCACGATGGCCACGTGGCCCTGCGCCAGGTGCGCCTGCACGTCCTGCACGCTCACCGTGCTGTGGACGGGAGGAGGGTCGGCGGCTGCTGCTGGGCCCCACGCCCCAGCTCTCAGGGGGACCCCCGCCTGGACCCCTGTTCTGCCCTGTGTCACAAAGCGGGGGACATGGCTCGTGTCCCTCTGAGCGCTCTGCAGGTGGGAACACCCTGCTCCGTCGCGGCGGCCCAGGCTCAGCTGGGGGCCAAGCACGGGACCAGGGCTGGGGGGCTCTGATCGCGCCCAGGACAAGCTGGCCCCACCAGGCCCTTCACAGGGGGACAGCTCAGCTCCAGACAGGCCCCCACCGAGGGAACAGCACCCCACTGCTGATCTGCTTAGTGAATTCTTTTGTACGAAGGGCTCCCCGGCCTTGGTCGTTCACCTCAAATGACGCGTGATTAACGTTGTAACCTGTGGGTTTCATTTATTTCCCAAAATCTGAGCCAAGCATGGCTTTACCCGTTTCAAAACCGAGTGCTTCTCGGAAAGGGTTATTTTTCATTTTTCCTAAGGCTCCTCACGGCAGAAGGGGCTGCGCGGGGCGGGCTGGTCAGCAGCGCTCGCAGGGGAGCCCCCGGCTCAGCCCGCGGCTGCCGGCGCTCAGGCACGGCCCCCGCAACGCGCCCAGGAGGAGGCACGTCCAAAGAACACCCAGAGGGGAGGAGGGCTGTGCGGGTCCCCTACGCCCGGGGCCCCACCTTCCTGGGGTGATGCCCACCCTCTGGGCCCTCCTTCCTCACAGGCTCCTCAGGAGTGCACGTTAGCACCTTGTGGCCTGGCCCACATCCAGCCACGCGGCGTCACGGGCCTGTCTGGGCTACTACCCTTTGCCCGGGGAAACGTGCCATTTTTCCATTTGGTCTTTGAGACGAGACAGCCGGCTGAGCTCCCCGAGGCCGGTGCTAGAGCGGGATTTCAGCTACAGGGCGAAGCGGGGCTGGGCTGCAAGGAAAGCAGCGGGCTCCAGGGGACCCCGGGGAGCAACGCTGGGCCAGGTCACAGCACGGCCGTTGCTGGGGTGACCGCGGCGGCTCGAGCTGCGGTCCCCATCCTGTCTCCTCAGCTGGGGGGTGGGGACAGCCCTGGCCCTCCACTCCACAAGGCGGCACCTGTCCAGTGCCACCAAGCAAACCGTGGCTGCCTCTCCCTCCAACACATGCTCACAGGGCCCAGGGATGCGTGGAGACATTTCTCCCGCTTCCCAGTGGGTTATCGTGTGCCTAGGTGACGTTACAATGAAAACAGAAATCTGGGGAGAATGGGAGACCCAACAAGAGAAGTCCAGGGGGCCTGGCCCGGGCCTGAGCCAGCCGGCCTGGGCACGGTGCCACAGCGAGCCCAGGGAAGGGAGTCGCTTGCATCTGGGAACGTCGCTTGTGGGGTCTCCTGAGTCCTTCCCCCATGTGTAGATGAGAAGGGGAGACCCACGTAAGATCAAGCAACCTGTGGGGAGATCTGGCAGCCAGGCCCTCCTAGACAGTGTCACCCTCCGTCGCCATGCCAGCCTGTTCCCCAGGCCGTCACCCCTTCATGAGGGCCCCTGTGTTCTGTCCCAGGCCACCGTTCTGCGAGCCGCCCGAGGGCTGGCTGGAGTCTGTCTTCTCGCCCGTCCCTCTAGCCCCGGCTCAGGATCCACCCCAGCCCAGAGTCCTGTGTATAGCAGGTCACGTAGCCCCAAGTGTCCCCATGTTATGGACAGAAAAACTAAGTCTCGGGGTAGCAATGGGGGCAAGTCAGTGCCCATGGCCGACTGTTCTGCCTGAGTCCCCAGCCTCTCCCTGAGGCCTCGCCGCCACCCCATCCCCCAAGCCCCCCACGCCTGTGGGTGAGCGGGCACACAAAGCAGGGCAGGGTTGGGGTGGACTCACCACTTCTCCACCAGCACCTTGCAGGCCTTGGCCTGTGCGAACAGCTGGTTCACCCGCGTCTCCTCTGTGTCAAAGTGCTTCCTGTAGAAGGACTGAAGGGAGAAGGGCAGCTGGAGAGGCCACCTGTCCTGGCTGCCCTCACCCCACCTGGATGAAGTAAAGAGCACCTCAGGGAGTCCGCAGAGGAGCCCGGCCTACAGCGGGGCACAACGCGGGCAGCGCGACTCGGGCGGAAAGCTGTGTCTGTGCCGAGCAGGCAGCTGGCTGGCCGGCGGCGCAGGACCACGCAGGGGGTGAGGAGGGCGCCCGGGAGGCGGGTGGGCAGCAGGCTCGGGCTGGCACCCTGGTGGGCAGGGGCCGGGAGTAGAGGCGCAAAGGGGGTGGCTGAGGCCCCCGGCATCCAGTCGCCGCACGGCTCAGCCGGTGTGTGCCAGCAAGGAGCACACGCTGCTGCAGGGGCCTTACGGGCCAGAGCCCCCTTGGGGAGGCAGGAGAGACTCTGCTCTGGGGCCCTTCTCTCTGCTAGGCTGACCAAGCCAGATCCGTGAACCTCCTTCCCCTGGCTTGGAAGGTTCAAAGCAGAGTTAGGTTGAAGGGCACTGGGCACCGTGCGACCACCCTCTTGTGCCGAGGCTGGCCGTGACTCTGCAGGAGTTTGGAGCCTGGGGTGAGATCTGCCCTGCGGGAGGCCGGCAAGGCCAACTCCGGCTGGGGTATCGGCAAGGCTATGCTGGCATTCTTTTTAAAAAGAAAACACAAAGAACGGAAAGACAGTGTATTGGATTTTCTTCCGGAACACCAATAACCCAACTTGGAGACAGCTGTCCCCGTGGAAAGGAAGTAAATTGGTGAATGACGGTGGAGGAGGACAGGGTGTGCTCTGAGGCCTGGCCCAGCTCGCGCTGGGACACAGGAAGGACGCACAAGGTCACCTGAATGTGCCCTTGTGCGTCATCAGGTGCTGCTGAAGGCAGGCGGCGGCGGCGGGTCTCTGGAGTGGGGGTGCCACTCGGGTCCTCTGAGCAGCTGGACCCAAGGTGACCTGGTCCAACCGCCCCAAGTCCTGCCCACAGCGCGTCTGCCTCGGTTCCCCGTCTCTGCACACCGCACGTGTGCTGGGTGTCCGGGTCCAGATCATACCCTCTTCCGGGGACCGCCCCTGGTGAAGGCCAGTGGCCGGTGCTCACCTGATTCCTGTAGCCCTTGTCCACGCCCAGGGTCTGGGTGCAGAAGCGGTGCCTCACGCCAAAGTGGCGCATCAGGTAGGCCAGGTCGATGGTCCAGATGCTCCTGGTGAGCCGCAGCTCCCGCAGGGCCCTCTCGAACGCGCCGTCGTCCAACTGGCCCAGGTAGCTGTGGGCAGACGGTCAGGGCCGCTGGTCCAGGGCTCCCTCCACCCAGGGCCTGCCAGCCACTGTCTGAGCACCTGCGCCCTTCGGCGTGAACTCCACATCCTGCCCACACACTGCCTGGCACAGCCCAAGGCTGGTGGGGAGCGGGGGACGCCACGCCAGCCCCGACGTCCAGGGCCTGGATTCTGCATCTGACCTCTCTAGCTGGCTGTATGACTTTGGGCAAGTTGCCACCCTCTCTGAACTCGCCAGCTTCATCTCTAGGACCATCTAAGTGTTGGGACCACATCAATGGTTTTCTAAGTTTCAGGCACAGAACGCTTTTATTGAATCCTATCTTGCCTGGAATTCCATGAGGGAAAATGGATAAGGGAGGGGCGCCCCGGGGCTCCAGGCTGCTGCCTGAAAACTCTCCGACAAGGAGATGGTCCCTCTGTGACCCGATGGTCAAAGCTCCTGTGATACTCACGCAGCCTCCGCTCAGCACTCAGCTCCCTAGTGACCCAGTCTCCCAAGAGTTCAAGGCCAGGAAGGGGAGGACCCCATGTCTCAATCATGGGGTCACTCTGTGGGCCAGGCCCAGACACCTGGGACTTCCCGGCCGGTCCAGAGCACCTGGCATTCTCAGGATGCAGACCCGGAAGGCCTGATCCACCGCTGCTCGCTTTTGCAGGTGGGATAGAGCCTGGCTGGAAGCTGGGCCTCCCACAAGCCCCAACTGAGGACAGCCACGTGGACGTCAATCCCACCCAGGTCTCTCCCCGTGTGCCCTCAGCCAGAGCAGGTGGTGTGGACCGGGAGGGCTGAGGCCTGCCCAACTCACCGCAGCACCATCCTAGAGCAGGCCAGGCCGCAGTCCCAGTGGTAGAGCTGCTGCATGATGGGCACGGGCAGCTGCACGATGTCCCCTGCACGGAGACACACGGAGGTCACAGACCCTGGCACAGGGCCCGCCGCTGCCACTCCCACGGGTGCCACCGTCATCAGCTCCCGCACGGGCTGTTCAGGGACCAGCCCACGACCTTACAGGCCCCCCAGTCCACCTCACCACAGCAGTGACCTCCCCGAAACGCAGGGAGCAGGTCGGCCCCACACAAAACCGTCCGGCGGGCTGGCTCCCGTAGTTCCTGGACAAGGCCGTCACGGCTGCTGCCCCAGCGCCCCCTGCCTCCTCACCTCCCCGCAGCCTTACCAGGCTGCCCTCTGGGCAGACCTTCCCCTGTCATGAACCCTCATGCCCCAGGGCCTTTGCACACCCGCTCCCTCTGCCTGGCCTCTCTTGGCCTCCCAGGCAGCTGAGCTCACTCCTGTCTGTGGACGTCACTTCTCCACGACGCTGCCCCGTTGTGCCTGGCCCCGCACTTGGTGCACTGCCGGCCCCACAGGCCCCTCCCCAGAGCCCTCTCTGTGCTGGGTGCTCTGACGAGGCAGGGAAGGCCGGCACCCAGGAGGCACTTGCCCTCCGCAGCCCCAAGGTTACGAGGAGGGGATGGTCACGTGTCTGTATGTGGACTGCTACCCTGGGCGGAGCAGAAAGCCTGACCTAGGTGTTCCAGCGCCAGCTCTGCCACTGGCCAGCTGCGGGCTGGGCCACTGCCTTCCTCATGCTAGACTGACTCTGGCTGCCTCTAAAACAGGGACTTTGGTCTGATTCAGTCGTTTAATCAACAAACATTTCCCAAGAATCCAGTAAGAGCCTGGACTGTGAACCGGAGAGATGGTGGTGAGTGACACAGACATGTCCCTGCCACGCTGGACACCAAAAACAAGCAGCATACGAAAAAAAACAAGGGGCCAGGCTAGGGGATGTGGGGGGTGTGCGTTGGAGAGGAGAGCCAGCGGGCGCGAGGCAGAGCTGCGGCTGGGAGGCTGGCATGTGGCCTGCAGGACCCTCCTGCCCTGGGATCCTATGAATCTGGACAGAGCTCAGAGTTTACAGAACTGGAAGGATTACCCTAACCCTAACCTTTTCAGCTCTCGTGGTTTCCCCGCCTCAGGGGTCTCCAGTGTACTCTCCTGAACCCACGACCAGCCCGTGCAGAGCTGCCCAAGCTCCCTGGCGTGCACCAACCGGAGGGCTGCCCATGAACCCTGGAGTCTGCCTTGGCCTTTCCACCTGACAGCCTTGTCTGGGCAGCCTGTTGCCCAGAGAAGGTCCCAAGCTCCTATTCTCCCACGTCCAAACCCTCCCTGGCTCTCAAGGCCTGGCTCAGATGCCAGCACTTCTGGGGCCTTCCCTGCTCCCTGGCTGGCCGTGCCCCTTTCCTCACCTGCACTCCGCGGGCCCGAGTCTACGCTCCGGCTCACGGGAGGGGACCCTTGCGTGGAGCTCGCCTGTGCCCTGCTGGGCTGTCACACGCTCCCAGGAGGCAGGGGCCTGTGACCCCTCCTCCGCTGCACTGGGCTCTCCTCCTGCGCCTCACCCGCGGGCCCCTTGGAAGGCAGGGTGCCGTGGGTGAGTGCGAGCCACCCGCCAGCTGAGTCACGTGGCCTCTCGGTGCCTGCTCCTTATCACAGACGCCAGCCTGCTGGGCGCCGCGGGCACTCGGGGCAAGAATGTGCGCGGAGCCCTTCGCAGGTGCTGCCGTGAGCCCTGCCCTCCCTCCAGCCCTCCCTCCCTCCCTCTCAGTGTCCCTCCGGCACACTGAGACCAGGCGGGCTCAGGCTCTGCGGCCCCCCTCCCCAACGCCAGCAGGCTCGGAAAGGAACCCGGGCCATCACGCGAGGCCTCCTCCTGGCATTCGCCTCCACCCACTGGCACGGACTCAGCCCCGAGGGTCTGTCCTGCCTGACTTCCACCTGTCCTCTACCCCGGTTTCTACCCCCGGCCCCGCTCCTGTTTCTGCACACAGCAGCCGGAGGGAGCCCTTCCACAGTCTCCCACTGCTCTTAGAATAAAGTTCTCACCCCTCATTAAGGCCTGTAGGGCCGGCCTTGCTTGCCTTACCTTGGCCCTCAGCCCAGGAACTTTATAGGTGCAGCTCTGTAACGTTCTTACCCTCAGTACTCAAGTCTGCCCCCTTGAGCCTGTCATTCAGGTCCCAGCTCAAAGTCTCCTCCCACGAGAGGCTTTTTCTGACTGTACGTTTGGGAGAAGGGGCTCTCCTTCACAGTACTTCCTTGTTTTCTTCACATGCTTAGTAGTAACTCAATAAACCTTTGCTGGAAAAAAAATGAACTTATAAAGCAAACGCTGTGTGCTAGGCTCCGGGGACACTATAGGTGACTGAGACGGAGCCCTGCCCTCCAGGTGTTCATATCCTAAAGTAATTCCCGGGACTTCCTAGGTAGCGCAGTGGTTAAGAATCTACCTGCCAATGCAGGGGACACGGGTTCGGTCCCTGTGCCAGGAAGATCCCACATGCCACAGAGCAACTAAGCCCGTGCACCACAACTATTGAGTCTGCACTCTAGAGCCTGTGCGCCACACCTCCTGAAGCCCGTGCACCTAGAGCCCGTGCTCCACAACAAGAGAAGCCACCGCAATGAGAAGCCCACGCACCACAACGAAGAGTAGCCCCTGCTCGTAGCAACTAGAGAAAGCCCGCGCGCAGCAATGAAGACCCAACACAGCCAATAAATAAGTCAATTTATAAAAAAAAAAAAATTAAAGTAATTCCCCCCACGGGGCTAGTGGAGGGAGAAGCCTATGCAGGGTGCTATGCCCTTGTGGTCGGTGCCTCCCTTTTCAAGAACCCCTCGCTGTGGCTATAACCTGCCTTTTTGTGTTTCTCTACACGGGCTGTTTAGTCCCCAGCTTTTGCTCTCGCGTATCCCTTCGTCTGGAAGGTTGTCTCCCATCTCTGCACATCCAGATGCTTTGGTCTCTTTCCCTCCCCGAGGCTCTCTGTATGGAGGATGTGAGGTGGTGTCTGCCTTCCCCACCAAACAGGCTGGGAATTCCTCGGTGGCAGGCAGGCGGCATCTGCCTCCGCCCAGCCCTCAGAACACTGCAGGCACGCAGACGTGCTTGAATGGTGAATGGAAGGCGTTTTTTTCCAAAAAGGCCGTATCCTTCCAGATACCCAGGTCTACTTGTCACCGCAATACTCCCCTTTCCCCCAGGCTTCCAGACTGTGGCCGTCTGTTCACAGCTCCCTCCGTGCTCTGTGGCCTGGGCTCTGGCACTGGCTAGCCAGGCTGTCTCTGGCCAAGCTTTGACTCTGTCTGTGCCTCCCCCTATGGCAAGCTGTAAACGTGGCACAGGTTGGCTGCTCTCTAGGGCCCTCGGGAACTCTGCTGCCCCTCCTCTTCTTGTCCTGATCTCTAACCCTTTGACTCTGCCGCCCTCCCCTCCACCCCCAAGGTGGCTAAACATCCCCACGTGGCCATCCCGAATCTTGGCACAAGCAGGTCAGCCAACAGGGACCCAGAGATATTCCTGTGGGGGGTGATAAGGGTAGGCGAGGCCTTCCAAGCCCAAAGCTGCTGCCAGATGTTGATGCCTGAAGCCAAGGGGCTGCCCCACCCGAGAGCTAGGGTCTGCCTGGAAGGTGTTGGCCTGGCTTCAATTGGCAGCTCACTGGCCCTGAATACTTAACCCCTCTCGGCCTCAGTCTGCTCATCTGCAAAAGTGCAAATAACAATGATAACCGACGTCACGAGGAAGTCAGTCTTACGAGGATTCACGAGGCTCTGCGTGTAAACAACGGAGCAGAGTGCCTGCCCACAGAAAGTTCCCTGTAAACACCAGTCCCTACTGTACTGAGGCTCAGGGAAGGCAAGTGCCTGGTCCAAGATCACAGTCAGACAACCGGAGGGGAGGCAGGCAAGTCCCAGGGTAGCCCCAGACCCTACTCCTTTCTGCAGTCGCAGTCAGCGTCCCACTGATGCCTTAGGGCTGGGGTCTCCTGTGCTCCTGACCTCTCCCGGGTGCTGGCACCTCACTTTAGAGTTCACCAGCCCTTTCTCTTTCTCATCAACCCTGTGCCTTAAGCACAGCAGGAATCACTGCTTTCCCCCTCCCCCACTTAGAAAAGCAAACTGAGGCCCGCAGCCCTGAACCGGTCCGCCAGTGTTTCCGCCCCAAAGGAACTCAGGCCACCTGGGGCGGAGGAACTAGCGAGTGAAGAAGTGCAGCGACACAAAAACAAAACTCTGAGTCGGGGAGGCCGGGGGAAGGCGCCCCCCCCATCCGCCCCCACTACTCTATGCTCCCAACCAGTGCCCTGCCCGTCTAGGCCTCAGTTACCCAAGGGGACGGGACCTTCCAAGGAGGCTCCGAGAGGACTTTTCCCGTCCGGAGAAGGTGCCGCCCCGGCCTCTCAACCAGGACCCTCCCACCATGACCGCAATCAGAGCTGCCTGGGGTCCCAGCCCAGGGGGTACCAGAAAACCCCAACCAGCCCGGGCTGGCGGGGGGCGACGGACGCGGGGATCAAGGCGGAGCGC
Organism: Hippopotamus amphibius kiboko; assembly: GCF_030028045.1. NCBI lineage: Eukaryota > Metazoa > Chordata > Mammalia > Artiodactyla > Hippopotamidae > Hippopotamus > Hippopotamus amphibius. Next base: position 1,990,612 of record NC_080193.1, on the reverse strand, counting down.
ACCCCCGACCCGCTTTCGCTCCAAGCTCTACAGCCCGGGCCGCGGCGGCGGTCGGCCCAAGGTCGCGCGACCGCACCCCGCGCGCGCTGGGGCGGGGTCCCCCCAGCCCGTTCCCCGGGGAGAGGGCCGAGCCCTCGGGGGGCACTGACCGGGTTCGAGCGGCGGCCCCGCTGCCTCCGCCTCCGTCCTCATGACCCGGGCGGCGCGGGGCTCCCATGGCCCTGGCCTGGCGGGGGCGGCAGGTCCGGCGGGGACCGGGAGGGAGCGGGACCCGCGCGCGCCGGGGAGCAGGCGAGGCGGCGGGGGAGCCGCCCCAAGCCCCGCCCCGGCGCTTCCAGGCGGCCTCCCGGCCCGCCCCCGATGCCCGCGAGCTCCGCGCGCCCTGCGGCTCCCGGCCCCGGCTCGCGGCCCCGGCTCCCGGGGGTCCCCCGCCGCCCGCCGGGCTCCGCGCCCCCTCCCCGCCCGGCTCCCCGGAAGCTCCGCCCAGGCCCGCGCGTTCCGCGGACGCCCCAGAGGCTCTTCCCCGGACAAGCCCCGCCTCCGCCCGGCCAGCGCCTCCGCCGGCCACGGGCCGAGCCCCACGCGAGGCTGCGGGAGACCAGCTCCACTCCGGGCCGCGCCCGCCCCGTCCGTGCGGCGGGATGCCCTCCGCGCCCGGGGCGCCCCTTACCCCGCGCTGCCGGGTCCCTGGGGTTACGCTGTGAGGGCGGGTCCCGGCCGTCGGCCCCGCCGCCCGCAGCCCCCGCCGCCCGCCTCGCCGTCCAGCCCGCCGCCGGGGTGGGCTGCTTGGAGACGCGGGCCCCCCTCTGCCCTGCCCGGCCCGAGGGTCTGGGTTTCCGGCGGCACCTGGGTCCCGTCATCGGCCCTGTCTTCCGGGGCCGGAACTACTGTGCCGGAGCCCAAGTTTCCCAGCCGGCGGGGTGAGGAGGAAGCGGAGGCGAGGGCGCGCCCGCCGTCGGGAAAAGGAAGGAGGAGGGTGTGGGGCGGGCCTCGCGCGAGGCATTGTGGGAACGCGTGGTGTTCTGGGAGCGCGGCGCCCGCCATTCGGTTGTCTCGCGCCTTCGCCGTCGCCAGGGTCGCTGCCGCCCCGCGAAAGAGACGGGAGGAGGCCGGAGCGGGTGAGGAGCGGCCCGGGGTGGCGGGCGCGGTGAGCCGAGCTGCCCGCGAGGGGCCGGCGGCTGGAGGAGGACGCGCCGCCGGGGAGCCGTGCGCGGCTCGGGGAGGGAGGAGAGCGGGAGGCCCGGCCGGCCGCACCTCAGCGTCGCCTGGCCCCCCTGGAAGCGGTGCGCCCGCTGCCCGGAGCACGCGCCCTGTCAGCCCCTGTCCCTCTGTCTCTCCGGGCCGGCGCCTCCGACTCGGGCCCTGCCTGGGTGATGCTTCTCGAGCCCCCGCCCCGCGCGTAGCGTAAAACCCGCCCTCCCAAGGCCCCTCACCTGCGGCGCCTGCCTTTCGCATCCTCTCCTGGTCCTCCTCTCTGGACCGCGCAGGATGTGTTCCCGCTTTCAGCGGCCCATCTCGGAATTAAAAAAAGGAAAGTCCGCTGCTTTTCTTTGTGAATTAGGCTAGGCGGTTGCCCCGATGATGTCTTCCTCTAAGATAAGCATTTCCTGCACGTAGCACGTGGTGACTTTGTGGACACTCTGCTGTTTTCTCTTTAGCCTTGGTGGTGAAGTAGGTGGGGGGCGGGGGGGGGCCCAGAGAGCACTTAATGGGTTGAATGAAACGCACAGCCTCTTCTAGAGCTTTTGATCTGTATCTGCAACTGCCCAGTACGAGCCACGTGTGGCCACTGGGCACTTGACGTGTGGCTAGTGTGACTGGAGGGACTGGGTTTTCAATTTTCATTTAATTTCGTTTCAGTTGAGTTTAATTTCAGTAGCTGCATGCAGACAGTGGCTCCTCATGCAGACAGTTGGACAGCTCAAGGTTGCTGTCATAGGTTCTCCAAGTGATGTTACCTACAACTGTGGGTTGCCACACATGCATTCCAACCCTCTTTTCTAGCACGCAGTCTGGGGAACACATAGCTGTTGACGAAGATGAAGGGACCTATGGTGGGAAGGAGATGGGAGGCGCTTTCTTTTCATTCCCATTAGCTTTCCCTCTATCTGGACCCCCTGTTCCTCCCCACCCACGTCTTGCATGTGTTTGCCAGGTAGGTCCTTCAAGCTAGGAGTTAAGCTACTTTCTTCTGTTTAAAAAAAAAAAAAAATGCACCTTTGGCATCTTTAGTGTAGTTTCAGGCCTTGGAGGGGCATGGTGTTTGCCACATGCCTTCTCGGGCTGTGGAAGACGAACTAACTGTTGTTTCTCTCACTGTAGAGCTCGCTTCCTGCCGAGATGTCAATTGGCGTGCCGATTAAAGTCCTGCATGAGGCCGAGGGTCACATTGTGACATGTGAGACGAACACTGGTGAGGTGTATCGAGGGAAGCTCATTGAAGCAGAGGATAACATGAACTGTCAGGTATCTTGCTTTGCACTTCAGCCTGTGCCTCAGAGGACAGGAAGATGTTGGGTCAAGGTCTTTTTGAAGTTCTCATTCAGCAGTTATTTACTGAGTGCCAAATGTGTGCCAGGCACCGCTACAGGTACTGGGATGTGGGCATAAATGAGAGCCATTTGGAAGTTAGAATATTTAACTTTGTCCTTTGTTTCTCCCAATCCCATAATCATTTTCTCCCATATTTTGGAGACCTGTTTAACAGAAGTGGCACTACCTTCAAGAGAACCATCCAGTTCAGGGCCTCTATTCATTTGCCCCCATGTGTTTGCATAGTGCTTTGCAGTTAGCAGAATCTTCCATTCAAGTAAATTATGTTTATTTGCCATTTTCTTGGGGGCGGCGTCTCATTTGATGCATGTATAGCAACTGCCTTGTGAGGAAAGCAGGTTTGGTGATGGTTTTATCATCCATAAAATAGAAGGAGGAAGATTAAAGGACTCACCTGCTCAGCGTCACTCTGCTAATGAATGTTGGAGCCACTTGATGTGGTGTCCTTCCCAGGGCACAACTTTGCTTTTTGCTAACAGTCACGTGGATTTGTATAGTGTCACTTTACAAAGCATGTGACACAATTTCTTCTTAAGAGCTTGGGCTTTGCAATCAGATGTGGCTTTGAGTCCTGATTGACCTTGGGCATGTTAATCACCTCAGTTTTCTCATTGGTAGAATGAGAACAGAATTAGTTCTGCAAGAGATTGATTGAGGAAGCTGACAATAAAGGGTAGAGGAGAGGGAGCAGGAGAGCTTTCATCCTGGGGTGCTGGGCTGGCGGTGGGGAAAGGACAGGGGAAGGGAAGGAGGGTTGAGTAGGAAGAGGCTCAGGCGGCAGAGTATCTCTGAGGAAGTCTCAGCCAGGCAAAGGCTGCTCATTGGAAGAGTCTAGCATGGGGCACAAATGGCCTGGCACTGTACCCCCACTGTGGTCAGTCACTGGCTGGCAGCTTGGCAAGAGAGTGGCTTCAGGATGAATGCTGTGGTGGATCCCAGTCTGAGCCGTGCACTCCCAAGACTGCCACTGGGGTAACACCCCACCCCAGGGCTGTTCTAAAGATCAGGTGAGAGCAGGAGGCGGGGGCAAGTAGCTCAGCACCTTGCAGGTTGTAAATGTCAACATATGGTGCCTGTTGATATTTTCTAGGTGAGAAAACTGAGGGTCAGAGAGGTGAGGTGACTTACCCAAGGTCATACTGCAGGACAGGTGTCCTAAGTATCCATTGCTTCTCAGGGTTCATTGGTTTATTTGTGATTTCTGTGTAGCTTTGAGTATCCTCTCCCTGCCAGGTTGATCAGCTGGGGGCTCCCTTGTGTTCATGGAGATAGCCATCTGGTGACTGCAGGCTTCTCTCCTTGGTGTTGATGCCACAGAGGTGGGTGGGCTCTCTGCAGGTCCTGTGCAGCCAGGCCTCCTTTGCCTTTGTGAGGTATGGCTGTCAGTAGGTCTGGTCCTCTTTTAAGGGTTTTCAGTTTGGTGAATAGAGTACAAGACTAGGATAGGGAATCTTCATGTGTTTATTCAGCTGTGTATTTGGACAACTTTCTGAGTTTCCAAGGCCTCAGACTTCCCATCTGTGATGCGAATGTGTCTGGCTGGGGGACATTGGTGGTCTCTCTGATGGCAGCCAGTGTGAATTAAAGCACACAGACCCTGCAAGAGAGGGATCTGGAGTAATTGCAGCTTGCCACCTGGTGCGACTTGGGGTGAGCTTTGGACCTCCTTCACCCTCTGTTCCCTCCTTTCTAAATCAGGGATAAAAATAGCACCTCAGCCTCAGGACTGTAGTGCAGAATAAATGAGGCATTGCATGTCAGGTGGTGGGGGCCTGCCACCTCCTCCCACCTGTGTTAATCTGCTAGGGCTGCCATAACAGAGTCCCATGCTGGGTGGCTTAAACAACAGACATTTTTTTTTTTTTCAGATCTTTATTGGAGTATAATTTCTTTACAATGTTGTGTTAGTTTCTGCTGTACAACAAAGTGACTCAGCTATATGTATACATATATCCCCATATCCCCTCCCTCCCACCCTCCTTATCCCACCCCTCTAGGTCGTCACCAAGCATCTAATTGATCTCCCTGTGCTATGCAGCAGCTTCCCACTAGCTATCTAGTTTATATTTGGTAGTGTATATATGTCAAAGCTACTCTCTCACTTCGTCCCAGCTTCCCCCCCACCCCTCCCATGTTCTCAAGTCCATTCTCTATGTCTATGTTTTTATTCTTGTCCTGCCACTAGGTTCATCAGTATTGTTTTTTGTTTGGGGTTTTTTCTTTGTTTTGTGTGTGTGTGTGTGGTTTTTTTGGTTCCATGTATATGAGTTAGCATACAGTGTTTGTTTTTCTCTTTCTGGCTTACTTCACTCTGTATGACAGACTCTAGGTCCATCCACCTCACTACAAATAACTCAATTTCATTCCTTTTTATGGCTGAGTAATATTACATTGTATATATGTGCCACATCTTCTTTACCCATTCATCTGTTGATGGGCATTTAGGTTGCTTCCATGTCCTGGTTATTGTAAATAGTGCTGCAATGAACATTATGGTACATGTTTCTTTTTTTGGATTATGGTTTTCTCAGGGTATATGCCCAGTAGTAGGATTGCCGGGCCATATGGTAGTTCCATTTTTAGTTTTTTAAAGAACCTCCAAACTGTTTTCCATAGTGACTGTACCAACTTATGTTCCCACTAACAGTGCAGGAGGGTTCCCTTTCCTCCACACCCTCTCCAGCATTTATTGTTCCTAGATTTTTTGATGATGGCCATTCTGACCGGTGTGAGGTGATACCTCATTGTGGTGTTGACTTGCATTTCTCTAATGATGAGTGATGTTGAGCATCTTTTCCTGTGTTTGTTAGCCATCTGCGTGTCTTCTTTGGAGAAATGTCTACGTCTTCTGTCCGTTTTTGGACTGGGTAAACAATAGACATTTATTCTCAGGGTTCTGGAGGCTAGAAGTTCGGGATCAAAGTATTGCAAGGTTGGTTCTTCTGAGGGCCACAAGGGAAGGATCTGTTCCAAGCCTCTCTCCTTGGCTTGTAGATGGCGGTCTTCTTTGTCTTCACGTGGTCTTCCCTCTGTGTGTCCGTATCATAATCTCTTCTTCTTTTTTTATTTTATTTTATTTATTTATTTATTGGCTGCGTTGGGTCTTTGTTGCTGCACACAGGCTTTCTCTGATTGCAGCTAGTGGGGGCTACTCCTCATTGTGGTGCGTGGGCTCCTCATTGCGGTGGCTTCTCTTGCTCCAGAGCACGGGCTCTAGGTGTGTGTACTTCAGTAGCTGTGGCACACGGGCTTAGTTGCTCCGCAGCATGTGGTTATCTTGTTGGGGCGGGGATCGAACCCGTGTCCCCTGCCTTGGCAGGCAGCTTCTTAACCACTGCGCCACCTAGGACGTCCCTCATAATCTCTTCTTAAAAAGACCCAAGTTATATTGGATTAGGGCCCAGTCACCACTGTAAAGATCCAGTCTTGAAATACAGTCACATTCTGAGGTGGTGGGGCCTAAGATTTCAATCTATGAATCTGGGGGGTGGGTGCAGTTCAGCCTATAACACTGCTTACGCCAAGATTTGGGGCCTTGTGGGCGTGCCTAAGCCTGGGGCGCTGGGTGGGCCCCAGCAGGCTGCGGTGGGGCTGAGCCCGCCGGGGTGAGCACCCCGCACAGCTGACGCAGGACCCCTGGCTGGGAGGCCGGTGGTGCCTGCTGTTCCTTCGTCCTCGTACCGGTCAGCCTGCCCTTCGGGGATGCGAGCATCCTCTTGGCTCTCCCTCTGCTTGTTCTTTGCTAGAGGGCAGCTGAAGTTCAGTGTTTGCCGTTTGATGTTGGGTTTTAATAAAACTTCCTATTATAAAAAGTGGTGTGGGTCACACACGGCAAAGATCTGGAAAACAGGTGAGAAAGTCACACGCGTAATCAACATGGACCAGTTTTCTCCTGGGAATGTAGTTTGGGTTTTTAGTATTTGCCTCTTAACTCTGTCCCCTTTCAAGAAGAGTCAGAGGTGGCTTACAGAAAATCATACAGTAAGATGAAAGTAGACAGGTCAAGGTGTGGGTAGGCTGCGGCAGACAGTAGAATGAAGGCAGGCAGTCGGTACCTGGGAGGTAAATCCCTGTACATTTATTAAAGGTATATTCAGGTATAAACCTAGAGGACATTCAGTTCTAAGCTTCCTAGAGGCCTGGCAGAGGGACACCATGAGTTCTGAGGTACATCATATCATTCTGATAAAATGTCAGATGTGCAAGTTTCCCTGGCACTAGATGTCAGAGACATTTTTTTCCTCAGCCCTTGTATTAGATGATGTCCTCAACAACATTCCCATACAAAATACACCCTTTTTCAGGGTTCTTTGGGTATTTTTTATGTCGCCTTTTATCATAGCCCTTTTTTGACACTTGAAAATGTAACGTGTGCTTGTGAAACCCAGGGTGAGGTCCCGTGTGCTTACTGGGTCAGAGCGTACAGGCACTTCAGAGCATCCGAGGTTTGGCTGGAGAGGCAGGGAGCCTTGCTCTCCCAGCTCCCCACACCCCACAGCTGCAAGGCAGGGAGGAGCCGGAGGCCCGTGCTGAGGATGCAGCATCGGCTGTGGCTGGCAGTGCCCCACACATGCTGCTGTGCCCTCTCCCGAGGCCCCGCACGCGCGCAGGGAGCAGAGGTGTCCCTGATGGAGGCTCACATCCATTGCTTGCCCAGCTCGGATGTGAATGACAGAACCGGAGCCCCAGACGGGGACATTTCTGTCCTGGCTGTGTGTTCCTGCCACGGGTTTGAAGCATCCTGTCTTCATGAAATGTCAAGGAGGGAACTAAGGGATTTTCCTTCCAAATCAGAGAAAATATATTTCTCGAGAGAACACATCCTTTTGATTTTATAGACTAGGCTACATTGGTGTAACCTTACAGAGGAACCTTTTATGGCTGTGGATTTTATTGGGTGTCCAGTGTGATGGGTCCAGAGTTTCCTTCATAGATTCTTAGCAAATGCTAGAAGTGATCTCCTGACCCAGCTCTAGTCAGTATTCAGACATTTAGGGCATCTCATGATTTTTTTAATTAATAATGAAAGTTTATTGTATTTAATAGATAAGTAGTTTTTACAAGTCCCAATTAAAAGTGGACACAAGTCATAAAATGGATGATTCACAGAAAAAAATATAAATGGACATTTAACATGCAAAAATAATGGGCTCGTTACTAATCAGGCAAACTAGGAAACAGTAAGAGTGTGTAAACTTGCAAGTTGGCAGAATAGAATTAATAAGGCTACCAAGGGGTCCTTGCTACTTTGCCAGTAGAAGTGTAAGTTATTACCTCCTTTCTGGAAACACATCTAAAATATGTCAGCATAGATGAGTTCGTGCTCTTTGATGTGATAGATCCACTTCCAGAGACAGGTCCAAAATTGTGGACAATGGGTCTCCACTGCAGTGCTGTTTTTAATAAAGCAGACTGGAAGCAACCAACATTTCTAATACGTTAAATAAATTACAGCTAACCAAACTAGTGTATATCACAAAGCATGTTCCTCACCCAGTAAGGTAGCAGAGGTGAGTGTTTAATGTCGTGGGAAAATGCTGTTGACATAAGTGGGGGGAATACACAACTCCACAGTAAGTTCCCAGTTTTATAAAAACGAAAACCAAGCTATAAATGATACATTAAGATGCTTTCAAAGTTGTGTTTTTTGTTTTAAATGAATTTATTTATTTATGGCTGCGTTGGGTCTTCGGTGCTGCGCGCGGGCTTTCTCTGGTTGCCGTGAGCGGGGGCTACTCTTCGTTGCAGTGCGCGGGCTTCTCATTGCGGTGGCTTCTCTTGTTGTGGAGCATGGGCTCTAGGCGCTCAGGCTTCAATAGTTGTGGCTCTCAGGATCAGTGGGTGTGGCACACGGGCTGAGTTGCTCCGTGGCATGTGGGATCTTCCCAGCCCAGGAATCGAACCCATGTCCCCTGCATAGGCAGGTGGATTCTTAACCACTGCGCCACCGGGGAAGTCTCTATTCCTAGACGTTTTTGTTGGGGGAGAAGCGATAGTTAATAGATTCCACAGAAGTGATGCTTTGGGGGCTTTGGCATGGTCACCCCATCAGTGACAAGACTGTTTGAACTGTTTTCTTGGCTGTGGCACAATGGTCTGTGGAAAAATCTACCTAGATGCCTCTTCTGAGCTATTTGAGAGTGGATTGCAGTCATAGCCCTTTATTGCATGATACTTTGTGTATATCTGTGTATGTTTCCTCTTACTGTATCCACAGTACAGTTACTAATTCAGAAACTCCAACGTTGAGTCAGTACTTTAGCCTGCAGTGTGTCCCGTTTCTGCGTGTACAGAGTGTGTCGTGGCCGTGTTGTCTTCTCTGCCTCATTCAGTCCAGGATCACTTACTGGGTTTAGTTGTCAACTCACTTGATGCTTCTTTGGTCTGGAACAGTTCCTCCAAGTTTGCTTTTAACACCATTGGTGATTTTGAAGACTGGAGGCCAGTTATTTTGTTAGAATGTCCCTTGATTAAGGTTTCTCTTGTGCGTCCTCCTATTTAGATTTGGGTTATGCTTTTTTGGGCTGTTATTGTGTAACTTTTGTCTCCTCTGGGTGTCACTAAGGCCCGAAACACCTATTTGCCATGTTAACCTTGATCTTTGGTTAAGGTGTTGCGTGGTCTCTCCACTGTAGTTTCCTTTTCCTTCTGTAACTAATGAGAATTTTGTGAGCGTCCTGCTCCTCTTTATTCTCCCGTTCCTCGGCCTCATGTAGCTTCCCGTGAAGATTCTTCCTTGAACCTTTTTACTATGATGGTTGCAAAAGAATAATCTTTTTTTCCTCCATCATTCTTTTTGTATTTAGTGGATCAGCTGTGTGGAAGTGCCTTCCTGTACCACCACCCCCATTTATTAAGTCCCTTGTTATCAGTACAGGCTCATACTGACCATAGGTTTCATTAAGGGGCTTGTAATCCATTGCTGTCATTATTTTGATGTTCCAGTTATCCAAGATTTGACCACTAGCAGCCTCTCGAGCTGACTCCCGTTTCCTTTGGTGTGTCCTGGCCATTCTGGGGGAGCGCATCCTTACTTTCTGGTGTGAGACGTTTGTTACAGGCTTCTCTTTCACCTTCCCTAACCCAGCTCTGGAATCAGCCAGTTCTTCAGGAGCCTTGCTTTCTGTTCGTTTAGGAGTAGTATTTAGAAACCAGGATCTGAGTGCTGTTAAGTATTTTAAAGTTTTAGTTTAGCTTGTCAACCTAGGACCTGTCTCCAAACTGTGTGCTTAATAGTGCCAGAATGTTCCGTTCATTGCGTGCACATTCTGTGCCAGGCAGTAGGCTGGGGTTTTACATGCAATAGGTCCTTCAGTCATCACAGGACCTCTCTGAGGACAAGCCCAGGGTGAATGAGCATGGAGGGAGCTGATCTAGACCCAAGTGTCTGACTCCCAAGTCTGTGAACTTGGCAACCGTCTCTAAAATAAGGCCTAGAGTAAACCTGTTGGATCCTGTTGGCTCTGGAAGCGTCAGGCCCTCAGCTCTGACTGTCAGATTTCAGACAGGAAGAAGAGGAGGAGGGCTCAGGAAAAGGAGGATGGTGGGCCGGGGAGGGGGCCGACCGTCTGCCAGCTGCTCGCCGTGTGCCCCGCAGCTGGGCTGCTATGGCTGACTATCCTTGGGCCCCCGGCACTGCCTCACACCCCTGGAGCCAGCGCTCTCCATCCCAGCCTCAGACGTGTGGGGAAATGAGTACAGAGACGGTCTGCGCTAAGATCTTCTCTCCCCAAAGTGTCCTTGCAGGCGGGCGCTGGCTTATGCCGTCGGCGCCTCATTGTGGCTGTCTGGAGAAGTGGACAGATTCCGTGTTCCTGCCTGACTTTCGTTAAAACCAAGTTCACACAAGTCGCCGCCTTTGGCTCATGGTGGGAGCACAGCTTGGGCTTGTTGACAGGCTGTGCGCCCGGCGGGGGCATACACAGCACGGCCGGTCTGCTTCCTAGGCTGGGATAAGAGCAGTGGTGCTGGGCTCCTTCCGGCTTCTGCCGGGATGAACATGTGCAGCTTCTGAGAGCACTTGGTGTGAGCGTGGTTGATCTTCCTCGACAGCACTGTCAAGGATTCTCAAAACGGGTTGGGGGGGCAGTGACAGGAAGGATGTGCTGGAGGAGAAGCGACTTGGCAGCAGGCAGAGCCCCCAAAATAGACAACAGAGTGGCCTTAGAGTGCGTTTGATCTTTCTGCCCGCTGGGTGCTCGAACAGAGGCTGGCGGCCAGTTTGCACGTGAAAAAAAGAGCGAGTCAGGGTGACAGGAAGCAGTCAGCCAGCACATCGCTCTCTGGTGTGGGTTTCACCCATTCTGATAAATGCTATTCCATCCAGAAGGCTGGTAAAATAAGCTGCTTTTTCTGTTAAACGTGGTGCCTGTCAAGATTGGCACTGGTGGGTTTGTGTCACGTTCCCACGCCCGGCCAGTCTCCTGCCTGGACTCTCCTCTAAGCACCTCCCCCCGCCCCGTCCCGTGGTTTGCATATTCATCTGTCCGAAGTGCTGCCCTAACCCTGTCTGCCCTGCTTCTGTCCACAAACATGAGTGGCCCCATAGTCTCTGAGGTGACGACCCTGCCCTCAGCCCCAATTTCCCTGCTCCCATGTCCTGCCTGGTCTTTGTGAACTGTCGCCTCACACCTGTCCTGTATTCCAGGCCATTTGTGCAGGCACTGCCACCCCCACTTCTCAGTCCCTGTCACCCAAGCCAGAGGCTCTGTCTCACCTACTCGCATATGTCCTCTGGGAGGGCGGGGACCGCATCTGGTGCACACTCGTGACCCTCACAGTGCCTTTGCAGTGTGTGTGCCGGGCAGATGTGGGAGGGGACAAGAGTTTGGACAAGCAGTGCTAAGCCACTTCAGTTCGTGTGTCACCACTGAGAGCACGTCACGTGCTGGTGGGAGAGCAAGGATGGCCGAGTTGGGCCTTTGGGGCCAGGCCAGGGGCTTGAATCAGGACTCCCCGCATTCTGGCCATTGGACCTTGGACAAGTGCCTTAGTTTTTTTAACTTTAAAAATGGGGAATCTCATACTGTGAGGACTGTCTCTGTGACACGCTCAGCACAGTCCCTGGCGCACACAGTAGGCACTCCAGAGTGCCCCGAGCTTTATTTCGTGATGTGAGCTTCTGCATTTCTTTTTTTTTTAATTATTAATTATTTTATTTATTGGCTGCATTGGGTCTTTGTTGATGCATGCAGGCTGTCTCTAGTTGCGGTGAGCAGGCTCAGTAGTTGTGGCGCACGGGCTTAGTTGCTCTGCGGCATGTGGGATCTTCCTGGACTGAACCCGTGTTGCCTGCATTGGCAGGCGGATTCTTAACCACTGTGCCACCAGGGAAGCCCCAGCTTCTGCATTTCTGGACTCCCCTCCTACCAGCCAAGGCTCGTGTTCATGTGCCCTGCTCTCCACTGGTGCTGTTGGCCTTACTCATGAGCTGGTGATTCCCTTGCAGATGTCCAACATCACAGTCACGTACAGAGACGGCCGAGTGGCACAGCTGGAGCAGGTGTACATCCGTGGCAGCAAGATCCGGTTTCTGATTTTACCTGACATGCTGAAAAATGCACCCATGTTAAAGAGCATGAAAAATAAAAACCAAGGCTCGGGGGCCGGTCGGGGAAAGGCTGCTATTCTGAAGGCCCAAGGTAGGTGCTCCCCGTGCACCGGTTATGACATGAGGGTTGTCGTGTACCTTTTAGAAAAGCCCTGTTATTGCTGGGGCGTGGGGGGTGGGCCTGACCTCAACCGTCTCCATACCCACTGCCACCCCTTTTCCCTGCAGTCTTGGGGGATCCAGGTGCCCTGCCTCCTCTGTCTTGCCTCACCTGGTCCCATTCACAGGGCTTATGCGACATGCAAGGTGGCTCCTCGGAAAAAAGATGGGGACTTGAAGAGCGGATACGTCTCCTGTAATGATTCTCTCGGAGACCCTTTGTTTTCAGACATTCTGGGGTGTCTGGGGGAAACTCGCCCTGGTCTAGTTTGCTGAGCAGAGGTGCTGCGGTGTGGATGAGCTGACTCCTAAAGCAGTGGGGTAATCGTTCCTCTCGAGGCTGGGCATGTCCCTGGCACCCCGCATAAATAAGGGAAACTGCGGGGAGGGGGGGGCATTCTCAGATAAGAAGTGAGCAGTTTTGAGCCATCTTTACCCATTAGAGGCGGCTGAGCTTAATTTCCACAGCTTCTTACGTTTGAAGATAAGTCCTTCTTTAGCATATTCCACAAGTGGGACTGGCCTTGGCCCAGTGACTTGGTCTCAGTTCTCTTCCGGGTTAGCCCAATCAGAGCTTTGTATCTGGGTCCTGGAAAGTATCTCTCGCTGCAGTGCAGATGTTGAGTTTAAGGGTGCAGTAGAGTAATCCTTTAAAATGCCCTCCAGAGAAACCGATCCGAGACTCTCCTTGCACTTCCTGGGTGAGAGATAGTTGTGGGGAGATGGGACCAGAGCTCTGGACGTTTGTCCTGGAGAAGGAGCGATTTCAGAAGTGCCAGCTTTGTGCTGCAACTGCTGTTCTCTCGGCTTCCCCGGGGAGGGCTGCCCTCGTTGTCACTGTGTCATGGCACCTTCTCCAGCAGAAGGGGGAGCCCAGTGGCCGTGCCCTAGAAGGCACTTGGCAGTGAGTCTGCCCCGGCCTGCTGACCTCTGCCCGAGCCACCTGTGCCTCTCACAGCCCCGGACTCTGTAAGAGGAAAGGGGTGAGGCTCCAGTTAGTAGCTGTCCGAATATTTTCACTTGTTCTTCAGAGCCACGGGTCTCCTAGAACCTTTGGGTCACAGAGAACAGCAGTCTTTATATGAGTGGTTTTGTGAGGTGATGTCAACATTTAATATCTGTTTCAGAATTTTAAGTGTAAATTAATTGCATCTGTCATGTTTTATTAGCTCACCCTGGGCCAACTCTGAGAATTCATCTTTTCTTTGGTTCCCAGACTGGTTCCCCAAACCGCCTTCGCCACAAGGCCCTGCCTCCCAGCCTCTGGTGGGGAACAGTGCTGGGCTGGAAGGCAGGAGTCCAGGGCCTCCTTTCCAGCTCTGATGCCAGGCACCCGCCCTGCCCATTTCCCCCGTGAAGTGTGCTGGGATGGGCGTGGTGCCGGACTGGGTGGCCTTTCAGGCCCCTTCCTGGGCCGATATCCTGGGATACAGGCTTCTCTGTGGTGTGAGTCCTCACTGACCTGGCCTCGTCCTTTCTCTTCCCCACCTTTCAGTGGCTGCAAGAGGGAGAGGACGCGGAATGGGACGTGGGAACATCTTCCAGAAGCGAAGATAAATTTGTTGGACACACGTTTGCCCTTATTTTTTTCTGTTAGGTTATCTCGGTCAGGGGGGTGTGTGCCTGTGTATATGTCCTAGGTTATCTTTTGACATCTTTTTCTTTAGATCAGGGGAAATGTTAAACTAAATAAATACGGTGTTTCTTTCTTTTTGAGAATTTGCTAAGGACTGTGTGTTCATTTTGTAGTCTGTTTTTGTTGTTTTCTTTGGCAGCGGGTAAACTTTGACACGCTGGGAGACGTCCTGGGAGGGTGCTGGTTTGAAGTGGCGTGGGTGTTGGTAAGAGCGTGCGCTGCTGTTCCAGGCCAGGTGCTGCTTAAGCCCTTGCAACAACGCTGAGGACGCACAGCTTGCCTGGTTCGTCTGCACGGGCACTCACACAGCACTTTGTGCAGGCAGCCTCTGTGGGCGCACCATCAGCTCAGCTTGGATAGCACGACACACGTGGTCCTGGCCTGTGAGAAAACCCAATACTCTGACCTTGTAGCCTGGAAACCCCAGGGACTCAGCATTTCGCAAAAGTAATATGAAAAGGTGATTCAGAGAGTCCTTGTGGCTCCTAAGCAGTTTCGTGGTGTTTCGGGGACAGGTTCTTGTGTGTTCATCAGGGAATCTCAGCACGGACTGGCCCAGCTGCAGCTCTTAACGCAGCGCAGGTAACTAAAGAGCACAGGGTGTGCAACGCAGATAGCTGACGAAAGCACAGGAACTGGAAACGCGGCCTGGAGCAGGCAGACGCCAGAGAGAGGTCTTGCAGGGCCTCTGTGTAGGATGAGCTGCAGCAGAACCCGTGAGCAAAGGGGGCAGTTATTGGCCCTTAGAGTGTTGCTCACTGAACAGAGGCTGCAAGTACTGGAGGGAGAGGAAGAACCTCCATACAGGAGAGATTTTCCAGCAAGCTTTGCCTTGTGATCAGACACAAGGTGACAGACCTTGTATCATTCCTGTGATAAGAACTTGTGGAGAGTGAGCATCGCTGGGTCAGTCAGCGGACCCCCTCCCCAGCTCCTGTGACACATGTGGATGCAGTGTGGCCGGTGGCCCCGCAGGCGGTGCTGCTCCAGCGGAGGGGCTTCTGCACTGGGCGTGGTTTCCAATGAACTCACTGCGGAAGGAGTTTGTTAATTTGTTTTAGATGTGACCAAGGGTTAATTTGCTTCTGATAAGAAAAGAAACATGTATATTGAGTTACCTACAGAGTGGTTTCTTTCAGATAGAAGTTGTGATACCCGTAGTGCCCTGTCTGGAATACCCTCCCCCCCCCCCAATTTAGACGTTGATTTATTGGCTTCTTAACGGAGCCTCCTGAATTAGTAATATAGTGCGTGAGAGCAGTGGTTTCAACATCAGCTAGAGAGCTTGTTAGAAATGAAGATTCCACAGCACCACCCCTAGAGACCCCGATTACTTGGTCTGGAATTGGGACCTAGAATCTGCATTTTGACCCTGGTCTAGAGTATGTTATTTTATGTGAGCACTACTTTTTTTTTTTTTTTTTTTGGCTGCACTGCACGGCTTGTGGGATCTCAGTTCCCCAACCAGGGATCAAACCCTTCGGCAGCTGAGTCCCAAACTGGACTGCCAGGGAATTCCCTGGAAGTTTTATAAAACAATCAAGAAAATTAACCTAAAACATAGAGCTTTATAAGCAGTTTTATATCCTGTACTTTCCAAAAAAATCAGTTATTCACATTGAAAGAGCAAATAGTTCTGAGAGGTTTATTGTGAAAAGCAGTAGCTGACCTGCCCTGTCGTGCATGGACTCCCCATCACCCATCTCCCTGATATTGTAATTCTGGTTAGATCATATTCAGTGTTTATGTTATTAGGGCTGGATACTTCAATTACAGCTAAGCCAGGTGGTAGACTAGATTACTTTCCTGCAGAACTTCCTTTTTCCTAGAATTCATAATCTTTACGTTCTTATTTGCTTAGTTTTCTATCTACTTGTCACTAGTTCAGCCCCAGACTTCTCTAAAGACATTAATACATCATCTATCTGATCAGTTTCTTGATTGTCCCAACCTGGACTGGCTTTCCTTTGTGCCTAAGGTATCGCCATTCTCATGGCCTTTCCTCTGTTGCATCTCCTGTTGTTTGTGTAATCTCCTCCTTTCATGGTTTATTCCCTCATCTGGTAGAGATCTGCTGTAGGAGGGGTGGTGCGTGGGAAGTGGCTTTTTGAGAGACGTTGCATGCCTGAAAATGGCGTGTTCTCTCATACTCAGTTGAGTGTGAGATCCTGGGCTGGAGCACATCTTCCCTAGAATTGTGAAGGCGCTGCTTTCTGCCTGGCGCCGTGAGCTGCTGTGGAGAAGGCTGAGGCCGTTCTGCGTGCTGACCTTCGTATCTGCCGCTCCCTTCTGTCGCCAGCGTTCCGAGACTCGCGCTGGCATGCCTTGGCACAGATCTGTTGGTGTGTCGTGCTGGGCTCATGCTGAACCTTTTCAGGATGGACTTTAATCCTTCATTTCTGGGAAGCTTTCTTCAATTACTTGTTAATGATTTCCTTCCTTTGGTGTTTTGATTTTTCTTTCTGGAATTCCTGTTATTCAGATACTGGGTCTCTTGGACTTCTCTTTTCTACTTCTGTTTTTCTTCTCTTTTCTCTCCTTGCCTCCCCTATCCCTCGTTTTCTTGTTTTTTGATCTCCTTTATAGATGTCCCCAAGTTGATTCTCTGAGGGTTCTTTTTTTTTGTTTTTAATGGAACCTCAGGACTTCCCTGGTAGTCCAGTGGCTAAGACTCTGTGCTTCCACTGCAGGGGGCATGGGTTCAGTCCCTGGTTGGGGAACTAAGATCCCACATGCCACACAGCATGGCCAAAAAAAAAAAAAAAAATAGGATCTCATTCCACGGTTGCAATATCTTCCTATCTCTGAAGACATTAATATGCTGTGTTGAAGCTTTCATCTCCTGCGTGATGTTTTCTTACCCCTTTCTGTTTTAATCTTTTGTGTTACAGACTTTCCTTAGCTGCCTGGCAATCACTGGTAGTCTACTTACATTTAAGAGAGGAGTATTAAACAGAATATGTGTTTGTAAGGTGACCTGATTGGACTTTTTTGAGTAAATCTCCAGTGTCCATACCTTTAGGACTTTCCTCTTGAGCTGGTCAGAGTCCTTGGAGAAACCTTCAGTCTCCTGTCAGGAGGGTTTACCCTGCTGGCCTGCTGGGAGCTCAGTGGGGGAAGAGGACGGGGATTTTCAGCGTTCATGGCCAGATCCACATCGTATTCCAGGTCTCTGGGAAGGCCTCCAAGTCCAGAAAGCTTACCCGCTCTGGAGAGTAAGCACCCAGCTTACTGCCACAGCTGGGGAGGGGCGGTCTCAAGACCATATGAAGGTCTGAATATTGAAGCACATGCTCTCTTTTTAAAAAACATGTCTTTTCTTGGAAAACATACTACTTTAAAATTGAAAACAAGTTGGCGAGGTAAAGAAGATACAGAACAAAGGATGATATCATAGAAAGATAACTAGACCACGACTCAAGAGATGGATTCCGGCTCTGCCTGCCTCCTCTACCAGTTCTCTCTAAGCCTGTGGTTTGTCATCTATACAAGGGAGGGTTTAAACTTAGTTAATTCATTGCTGCTTCTAGCCAAGATGGAGGTCATTGCCTAGACTTACCCTCATGCCTGGGGGAAAAAAAAATCAAAACCCAGGACGATGGAGAGTAATCCGTGAGAGATGGGAAACATGAGTGGGCTTACTGCCTTGTGGGAGTTGCCAGGCTATGACACAGGGAGGGAGACCTGCCAGGCGTTCTGGGTCGCGTCCACTGAGAGTCTAGAGAGGCCAAGGCAGCTCAAGTCCATCGGACAGAACAGCAGGGAGAAGAAAGCAGCACAGAGGACCCAGGGGGTCTGCAGAAGGTCCCTCTTGAATATTCAGAATACCAGTCAGCACACGAGTGTGAGGACACAGGCTGGGGAAGGAACCATGCAAAAGGACTATAACGGTGCCTGGCGTCACACAATGCTGGGAACAGCCCCTGTTCCCACCGACCAGAGAAGAGCTCTGCTCACAGGATAGTGGACAGACTGTTAAACCAAGAAGTTTATTTTAATCAGGTACAATAAGGTGACAAACTGGAGACGACTCCCTTGAAAGAAGAGTCAGTTGCAGCTTCTAAGAGCAGGGTGCGTGCCATGCCACGCAGGGCCCCAGGAGGAGATGGCAGGTTGGTCAGGAGGCAGGAGTGAAGGGGGAGCATGACCCAGGGTCTCGGAGGCGGTTTCTGCAGGGAAAGCATGGGTGCGGCAGGATAGGCCGGTTTGAGTAAGTCTCTAGTTGGGTAATTTGAACAAATCAGAGGGCTCTGAGCGATAGGAGTGGTCTCCAGTTTTGTGGTGCCTGACCCTGTGATTCATAGCAGGGGAGGCAATGGCTTGGTGTGTGAGCGGTAACAGTGGTCGGGGGTCGCCTTTGGATTGGTTGGTTTGTATGGAAAAGTATACCGTGCAGGCAAATTGTTTACTATCTCTAGGAATTAACTAACTCTAGGAGGGGCAGTCTCTCTGGGATTAGCAAGGCCCCAAGATGTCAAAGCACCATTTTAAAAATTGTAAAATACTCAATAAACATTTAAACACGAATAATACAAAAATATGATGTATTTTAAGACACGTTTCCAGGAAAATCTTGCCTCATCAATGAAATATTAGCCATAGACTGAGCTTTTCTGGGCCCAGCTGACGAATCATAGAACAGGACTTGAAAAGATCAAACTGCCTCCAGGTCAGTTCGCTGTGTTCTAGAACAAAGCCCAGAAAGATTTATAGGAACATAAAAATATCTAGCACCCTACAAAAGAAAGTTCACAGTGTCTGGCATCCAATCAAAGATTACCAGGCATGCAGAGAGGCTGGAAAGCACAACCTGTAATAAGGAGAAAAATCAAAACATCTAAAACTGACTCAGATACTAGAAGTAGCAGCAAAGGACATTGCAACAGTGGTTTTAACTCTTTCATATGTTCAAAAAGTTAAGTAGAGACATGGAAGGTCTAAGAAGAAGGGATGAGAGAGGTGTAAGGGGAGGAGAAAGGAGAAGAAAAAGAGGAGAAACTTCTCATTGAATTTACCTAGCTGGATGGGATTCACAGCAGATTAGACATTGCCGAAGAAAAGATCAATGAACTGTAAGGCATAGCTATAGAAACTATCCAAGATGAAACGCAAAGGAAAAAGAATTTGAAAAAGAAAAGAGCTTTGGGACAACTCAAAGTTTCCTAACATGGGTAATTGGAGTCCCCGAAGAGGAGGTGATGGGGGGACAGAAAAAGTGTTTGAATAAATAATGGCCAGAAACTTCCCAAACTGGATGAAAACTATAAACCTACAGATCCCGGAAGCTAAATGAACTCCAAGCACAAGGAAACGACACCAAGGCATATATCATAACTCAAAACCAGTGGTGAAGAGAAAAATTCCAAAAGACAGGGACTTCCTTGATGATGCAGTGGTTAAGAATCCGCCTGCCAATGCAGGGGACACAGGTTTAATCCCTGGTCCAGGAAGATTCCCACATGCCACGGAGCAACTAAGCCTGTGCACCACAAGAACTGAGTCTGCACTCTAGAGCCTGCGAGCCACAACTGCTGAGCCCATGTGCCGTAACTACTGAAGCCCGTGCGCCTAGAGCCCATGCTCCACAACAAGAGAAGCCACTGCACTGAGAGTAGCCCCTCTTCATGCACCGCAATGAAGAGTAGCCCCCTCTTGGCACAGCTAGAGAGCCTGTGTGCAGCAACGAAGACAGTGCAGCCATAAATAAATAAGCATAATTTTTTAAAAAGAAGCTAGAGAAAAAAGAAATGTTATAATCAGAGAACGATAAAGATAACATTTCTCATTGGGAACCATGCAAATATGAAAATAGAGAAGCAACCTCTTCAAAGTATTGACAGAAAAAAAACTATCAATCTAGAATTCAATACCTCGGGGCATAAATCTTTTTATGATGGAAGCTAAATAAAATGTTTTCAGACATACAAAGGCTGAAAAAACTTCATCACCAGGAGACCTGCTATACAAAAAATGTTAAAGGACATCCTTCTAGCAAAAGGAAAATTAGACCAGGTGGAAATCTGGAGCAAAGATTGCATTATGGGGCTTATGACATGTAAAATGCATGACAATATTAGCATAAAGGCTAAGAGAGGAAAATGTATACTATTATAAATGTCTTATACTAGAAGTGGTATACTACTTGAAGTCTGTGATAACAACATATAATATAAACCCCACAGCAATGCTAAAATAACAAAGAATTAAGCCAACATTCAACTGTCCAACAGCTAATGGATGGATAAACAAAGGTGATATATCTGTACAGTTAGAATATTATCTAGCCATTAAAAGGGATGAGTTACTGACACATGCTACAACGTGGGTGAATTTTGAAAACACTGTAAGTGAAACAAGACACAGAAGGCCACATATTGTACAATCCCATGTATATGAAATGTCCATAATAAGCAAATTCACAGACACAAAGCAGATGAGTGATTGCCAGAGACTGGGAGAGGGGAGAATACAGGCATGCCTGCTTCATGGGTGTGGCGTTTCTTTTTGGGGTAATGAAAAAGTTCTGTTATTAGATAGTGATGCTGGTTGCACAACATGGAGCGTGTACTAAAAACAACTCAATTGCACACTTTAAAATGGTTAGCCTTGAAAAATTGTATATTTTGTGGATTTTACTTCAATGAAAAGTTAAGGCAACAAAGGAGATTTATGATGGATTAATAAATAATCATTCCAAAAGAAGGCAGCAAAAGAGGAGCAAAGAACAGATGGGATAAATAGAAAATAAATGGGAAGATGATAGACTTAAGTCTCACCATGTCAGTAATCACAGTAAATGTGAATGGTGTAAGCACTGCAATTGAAAAGCAGAGATTGTCAGATTGGGTTCAAAAAGCAAAAGCCAGCTACATGCTACCTACAAGAAACACTGTAAACACAAAGACATAAATAGGTTAAAAGTAAAAGGAGGGGAAAGAATACCACTGCTAACATTAGTTGAAAGAAAGCTGGAGTAGCTGTATTAATATCAGACAAGCAGGTTTCTGGGATAATGAAAGTCATTTCATAATGATGACAGGGTCAGTTAATCAAGGAGCCCTAACAATCTTAAACATTTATGCATCTAATAATAAAGCTTCAAAATATATGAAATAAAAAATGCATAGAAATAAGAAAAACATAAGTGCAGTGAGAGTTCAGTTCTCTCAATAACTGATAGAGCAAGTGAGCAGAAAATCAGCAAGGATGTAGTAGATTTGAACAACACGGTAAGTCAACTTGGCTTTGATTAACACAGGACCCCCACAATAGTAGAATACACATTCTTCTCAAGTTCACACAGAACATTTATGAAGATTCAAAAGGCTTCAAGCCACATGATGTCTGACCACCACGTAATTTAGAAATCATTTAACATAAGGATCCTTGAGAAATCTCGCAACATTTGGAAACAACACACTTCTAAGTAACCCATGGATCGAAGAAGAAACCGAAAGAGAAATTGAAAAGTAGTCTGTACTGACTTGAAAATGGAAACACAACATAGCAGAATTTGTGGGATGCCACGAAAGCAGAACTTGGAGAATCATTTATAGCACTACCAACTGAAGACTGTCACTAGCATTCAGTGCCTCAGGATTGAATATTAGCCACTGGAGCCCATGACCTTCAACACACCCTGAAAGGAGTTCAGGGCAGAGATCAGGAATGAGGGGCCGTGCTCTGGGAAAACTGGCAGAACAGACTATAAGAGAGTTAGGTATCTTCAGGAGAAATTTTTTATGAACCTGGATTCTTGCATCTTCCCTTAGAAAAGCACTAAATCATTAACTAAGATTTCTTTTCCTTGTGACTAGCAGTAACCTTCTACTGAGATGTCTGCTTGGTTGCACCTACCCCCTGTGCCAAAACCACATATATACTGACCTCTCCCCTTAACCTCTTCTGAACAGCTTGTTGAGCTATCTGAGAGGCTCTGTCCCGGGCTACAGTCCTCAGTAAGACACCGTATAAACTCGACGCACAGCTTTTACATTGTGTGTTTTTGATTTGTGTTTTGTTTTTAAGTAGCACTGAACACCTATATGAGGAAAAAAGAAAGGTCTCAGGTCAATGATCTCAGCTATGTTAATATCAGACAAGAAGATTTCATTTAAGAATCTGGAGGGAATTCCCTGGCGGTCCAGTGGTTAGGACTCTGCGCTTTCACTGCTGAAGGCCTGGGTTCAATCCCTGGTCAGGGAACTAGGATCCTGCAAGCTGCGAGGCACAGCCAAAAAAAAAAAAAAAGAGAGAGAGAGAATGTTAGAACAACTTCGTGTCAACAAATTCCACAACTTAGATGAAATGGACAAATTCCTTGAAAGATCCAGAATACAAACACTCACTCTAAGAAGTAATAGCTAAACTGAATAGCTCTACAGCTACTAAAGAAATTGGAACTGTAGTTGAAAACCTTCCCACAAAGAACACCTCAGGCTCATGTGCCTTCACTGAGGAATTTGTCCAGGTACTTTAGGAAGAAGTAATATCAATTCTACACAAACTCTTGCCAAAAAATTGAAGAGAAGGGAATACATCTCAACACATTCTGTGAGACCAGCATTACCCTGACACCAAAGCCAGGCAAAGATACAAGAAAAGAAAACCATCCTAAGGAATCACTACCCGAGAGAAAAGGAAATACGTGCAGAACCTTGTACGTGCATATTCACAGCAGCTTCATTGGTAGTAGCTAAACACGGGGAGCAATCCGAATGTCCACCCACAGGCGAGTGAACTGTGGTCCACCCATCCGGGAGAATGCGACTCAGCAGTTACAAGGGACTGCCGACACCCGTGACGCTGCGGGAGTCTCAGTTACGCTCGGTGGGAGAGGCCGTAAGAAGGAGCACATGCGCTATGATTCCACGTGTCTACAGCTAGCAGGTGCACACTCATCCGTAGACGCAGGCCGATGGGTGCTTGGGGAAGGAGGGCGAAGGGACGGTAGGAGGGAGGCATTGCCAAGGTGCACGAGGCAACTTCTGGGTGTGGCTTTTGGGTGTTTACTTGCTCCAGGGCGGTGTGGCTGGAAACCTGTCCCCGCTGCAGGGTGCCTGCCAGCAGGGCCGCCATGATGTCTCCTGCTTTGGATGGCCTCTCGCAGGGCTTGCTGGTAATCCTCCGGCAGGAATTTGGGTGAAGCATCAGGGGTTAGCATCCGAGACTGAAGCCAGGCCGCCTGGCTCACTTCCCAGCTCCTCCAGTTCTAGCCCTTTGATGGTCACTCAGCCTCTCCCTGACTTAGCTCACTCACCTCCAGAAACGGAGGTGGTCGTAGCACTCACCTCCTACAAGTGCAGAGGGAATTCAAGGAGGGTAAAGCCGTCGGAATAGTGCTTGGCCCCGAGAGAGGTTACGAAAGTGCTCTTAAATGAGTACATGGTTTCCGCCCTGCCTCGTCCCGAGGTTGGGGTTCCTGCCAGTGCCGCCCAGGGAGCCCTGGCTGGAGGCCCCGCTGACGCTACAGAGCATCTGGCCTGCGCCCCTCACACAGCAGGCACTTTCCAGTCCTCGTGTCACCGCCCTCCAGCAGGATCAGGGGAGGCTTGGTGAGCCCCATTCCCGAGATGAGGGAGCAGGCCCCGAGAGGACCACACCGCCAACAGGGGACGGGGCGGGACCAGGCCAGGTCTGTCTGCCTCCAAGACCAACCCTAACTCTAACCAGCCTGATCGAAGCCCACGTGGTGCCTCCTCGGACTGGAAGCAGGGTGGAGCAGGCCTGGAGGCCCGAGGTCTGTCTGCCCACCACGATGTGTGACTTCCCGGGGTGTCCCTGCCTGCAGAGTAGCCTCGCTGGTGGTCGTAAGGGCCCCTGGAAGGGGCTTTGGACACCTGCATGAGAACAGGGTCAGCCTGCCTCTCCCGAGCTGTTTCCTGCTCCCGCCCAGCCAGTGCATTGCTTGCAGCCATCGGAGAGGCGGGGAGATTGAGACCAGCTGCAGCCACATGGATTCTGCCAGAGCTCGCCCGGCGACACTCGGTCAAGGTCCTCACACCATCCTGGTGAGAATCTCCCCGAGCGGTCGTGTTCGTCACATTCAAGGTTTGTGGGTAGATGTGGGCCGGGGTGGGCAGGGAGCGAGGGGGCAGGAGGGCAGGAGGGACACAGACAGCTTGGTGTTTCTCCAGCCGGGAGTTGCAGGACACGGGCTTGTCAGCGTGCCTGGCCACAGGCCGGCTTCCTCATCCTTCTCCTCTCCGTGGCCCCTTCTACCTCCACCCAATGTGCCTCCCTCCCGGGGAGCCTGAGCCCCCTGTCCCAGAGTGGGGACACAGGAGACATTTCTGTGGCTCCCAAGCCACCGGGCAGGCCCATGTCTTTTTTTTTTTTTCCTGAATTGATATACACCAGTGTTTATTTACAGATAATCATAATTCCATAAAGAGTGAAAGTAAAGTTGAAAATAAAATAAGGTACTGAATTAAAGGTGGTCAACTTTCTGTAGTTGAAAGTATAAGAGGAAGAAAATTTCAACTTAAATATCTTACATGGACCAACATAGCTAATGTAGTCTTACCTAGCGTCTATAATGTTATTTGCATAGGCCCATGTCTTTAAAGCAAGGAGGGCAGGGAGGGGCCAGGACCCTAGGATGCAGCGTTGAGAGCCGGGGGGACAGTGGACGGCGGCCCCACTTAACAGAGGGGAGAAGGAGAGACCCAGGGCCGGAGAGGGGAGGGCCCGGCCAGGTTGGGAGCAGAGCTGGGCTGAACCAGGGGCTCTTCATGCCCTTCACGCCTCCCGATAGAGGGTTCCACCAAAAGCAGTGAGACCGGCGGGGCCCGAACTCAGGGCCGGCAGGCAACGCAGGAGAGGACCTTCTTTTTCTCACCGCCTCCCGTCAGTCCTGGGACCGACATCACCTTTCTTGGCCATCTCCCTTCTGGCCCAAGAGACTGTTGTGCATCCGGCCGCCTGGGGGCGTGTGTAACCAGTGCTGACTCGCAGTCCCCTGTGGGCCAGGGCTATGGGCGAAGGTCAGCTGGTGGGCCCAGGGGCACTAGCCAGGGGGACACCCACCTTCTCCTTGGCCTGTGCGGTCTCTCCTCATCCAGCAGGATCCCTCTGCCCCTAGTCCTGACCTCCCAGCTCTGCAGGGGAGCCTTGGGCCATGCATGGCTTCCCCACTGCAGCCTCTGTGCCCCCGACACCTTCCTTGTCCCTGCCCGGCTCCTAGTGGAACTCCAGCTCCCCACACAGGGCTGGGAGGTGACCATGGTGTCCAGTCTGGAGCCTGCCCTTGCGGTGCTTGGGGAGGATGGGAGACAGCCCCCTGCTGGGAGACGACCACCTGCTGGGGCAGCCTGGTCCTGCTCCTTCCCTCCCCGCCCCCCCTGCTGGGCGTGCCCACCTCATCCCCTGCGTGCTCCCTTGGGGTCCCCCCCAGGGGAGGACTCTGCATGGGGGCCCCCAGGGCCTGGAGGGAACACAAAGCTCTTTGTCTCTGGCCTGATGTCTCTCCTCCCCCCTGCGGAGTTGCGCACTCGCCAAGTACAGGAGGCCTGGGGGGGTGGGGGGGTGGGTACCAGGGCTGGTGGACAGCGATGTGCCCTGTGGGAGATCAGCCTTGCTCCCTGTCGGCACAGGCTTGTGCCCGGCCTAGAGGGCCCTGAGGGAGAGGTCAGCAGCCTGGGCTTAGGCACAAGTTCTGCCCCTCTCTGGGCTCCCTCCTCAAGGTGCCCAAGCCCTGCCGAGACATGAGGGCCAGGTCCTGGGAGGCCTCCTCCAACTCCCCACCCACAGATGGACCTTCCCTGCTTCTTTGATCCCCATGGGAATCCTGCCCAGGGAGCACCCGGCAGAGGTCAGTATGAGCTTGGTCTCTCCCTTTTGGGCAGGCAGGGCTCCCAAGTTCCAGCCACCCCTCCCTGGACCCCAGCTGCAAGGCTGGTGCTTAGTGGCCCTGAGGCCCACAGTGAAGAAAGTCTGAGGCAGAGGGAGCATCACCCTTTATTGTGGGGTCTGCACAGCAGGTGCCGGGCCCCTCCTGCTGAGAGAAGGCTGAGACTCCAGGCTGGACCGGCCATCCAGCCTCCAGTGAGCCCATCTTCCTCTGCACACTGCATCGGGGCCTGGGGGCGGGGACCTCTGCCTCCATCACCCGTCCCAGGTGCGCGGCAGCATTGCCCGTCAGGAAGCAGGAGCCGGGGCAGGTGGCAGGTCACCTGGGGCTCGGGCCCCGGCCCCGCAGCTGCAGAGCCCCAGCCGGAGGAAAGGGCGCTGGCCCCGGCTGCGCCACCCTCAGGCTCCAGGTCCAGGCCCTCGTAGATGGTGGGCAGCGAGGTACGCTGGCTCAGCCGCCGGTGCAGGCCCGCCACCAGGGGCTGGGGCAGGGAGGCCACATCCACGTTGTGGCCCAGGCCCACCCAGGCCAGCGCCGGGAACTTGGCGGTGTCCTTGACGGCCTCGGTGAGCTCGCGGGCAGCGGCCCGGTTGCCGTTGAGCAGGAGCTGGGGGAGGCGGGGCAGCGGCCGCCGCAGCAGCGCGTCGCTCAGCCCCGTGAAGCTCAGGTCCAGCACCGCCAGCCCGGCACCCTGGCTGCCCAGGGAGCGCGCGATGTGCTGCACGGCCCTCACCGACCGCGGGAGGTTCATGGTCTCCGCCGCCGGCAGAGTCTTCTGCAGGCTGCCCTTGAGGCTGTGGGAGAGTCGTGGGCAGGGAGGGACTGAGCAAGGGCCACCCCAGCCGCAGTGACCTGTCCGTCCGGGCAGCCCAGGGCGGCGGCGAGGCCCAAGCCCTGCAGAGGGCCACTTCCTAGGTGAGCGGCCCCGGGCCACGCGCGGAACCCCCCTGAGCCTGTCTCCCCGCTGGCTAAGAGGCGGCCTGGCCGTGAGGATTAGACGCACTTGCGTGAAGGCTCCATGAGCTGTTATTATAAAAACCCGCCGTCTGCCCGCATCGCCACACCTGGTACAATTCTTGTCTTTTATTTTTATGCCAACCCAGTGGGGAGGGAATGATCACCCTCTTCTGCAGAGGAGCAGACGGGTACTCGGCAAGGTGACGTGACCTTCCACAGTGACACACCACTAAGGGGGAGTGCTCTGACCCCTGAGCCCACACTTTTGTCTCACGGTCCTCCTCTAAGGCTGACCCTTTAGGAATAAGGTTCGATGTTCCTGCAGGGGTGACGGAGTATCAGGCTGGCCCCGCGCAGCCTTGGGGGCTAGAGAGGGAACCGGCCCAGGGTGAGCAAGAGGGTGGTGTTGGGGGACAGGGGCGGGGACCTGCCCCGGAGGGGGGCTCCCTGTGTCCTGAGCTGGAAGGGAAGTTTAGAGACGAGGAGGGTCCCCCACTGCTCCCGGAACCGCCTCTAGTTCTCTCCTGTCATTTGAACGTGGGCCTGCCTGGGGGCTGAGAGCAGCAGGAGCACCTCCAGGGCCCCCACCTGCCAGGGCGGGGGACAACCCCAGGGGCTCCTGGCTCAGCGTGGGACACCAGGCCGGAGATGGGGCAAGCAGGGGAGAGCACCCGGGCTCGGGTGCCCGTGGCCTGCTCCCAGGCAGAGTCCTTGGCCACGAGGCTGTGAGGACGTAACTGAGGGGGACCCCGAGGCAGAGTGAGCTGCTGGGCTGGCCGCGAAGGCCTCGGCTTCAGGCAGCCTGGGAAAGAGTCCCCAAGGGCTGCGGGAAGCAGGGCTGTGTGGCCTTGGGCGAGACACTCTGCCTCTCCCAGCCTCCGTTTCCTTCCCTGTCAAACAAGAGTCACGGCCCAGACCCCGCCCCCCTCCCAGCCCGTCGTGGGGACTCAGCTGACTCCTGCTGAGGTCATCTTGGTCCGCGGGGGCAGGCCCTGTGACAGGCCGGGCGCTGAGGGACGGGCAGATGGCAGGAGGCAGTCACAGGAGGGGCCCGCAGGGTGGGATCTCAGGCACCAGCTCTTGCTGAGAGAGGCCTGGGAAGGGACCCCCAGGGCCTGGGCGGCGGGGCTGTGGCCGGGCTGCCTTATCAGCTCTGGGTCTTCCTCCGGGGCAGGCTGGCCCCCCGCTGCCGCTTGGCGTGAGGGGGGAGGTGGTAGAGGAGCTGCCGGCAGGTCTTGTCCAAGGACTCCCAGAGCTCACAGTCCTGCAGGGGCAGCGCCGTCAGGGGAGGCTGCGCCCCGCCCGCCCCCAGGCCTCGGGGACCCGAGCGTGCGCACAGCCGGTCATCACGGATCGCTGAGCCGCCCACTGGCTCCCCCTCCGCCCCCGCCCCCCGCCCTGCCGTGGCCTGGCACGGAGCCAGGGGAGGCTGCCCACTGGGCGCTGGACAGGCTGGTCCGAGGCCCGCGGTGCCCGGCGGGAGGAAGCCCAGACAATGGGCCCTTGTTCCCTGTCCTCAGGCCCTGGGCCAGAGTCTCGGGCTCTCCGCTGGCTCCCTGTCCACCCTCGGCGCCCCCCGGGGACTCGCCACGGGGGGAGGCAGGACCAGGCCCCTCCGGGGAGCCCTGCTCCGCGGACGCCACCCCCAGGGAATAGGAACGAGCCAGGTCAGCACGCTCTTCTTCCTCTCACTCTCCAAGCGAGACCGCGCCCGTGGGGCCTGGGTCTGGGCTGCGCGGGGGGAGGGTTATGTTCTGCAGCACCACCACCTGGCTCTCTCTCGCTCCCAAGTGGGCCCTTGCAGAGGCCCAGCTCGGGCAGATGCGGGCTGGCTGCTTTCCACACGCGGGCCCTGCGCACGCTCCACCCCCGGCACATTCTTTCCTCCAGTCCCTCCGTTAACAGCACGCACGGTGGCAGGAAGCCCTGGGGTCACGGTGATGGCTCTAGGCTAGCCTCAGAGAACCCTCGGGGACAAGTGCCCCCGGACGTGGCCGTTCAGAGCTGGCAGGGCCTGCACTGGGCACCCCTCTTTCACGCAGGGGCTCACCGTGAGGAGGGGCTGGGGACTGGGGGCCAGCCACAGGCTATAACAGAAGTGCGGCACCGTCCATGCTCACGGTAGGACGTCCGCGGGTGCCGACACAGCGGGCGGGGACGGGTGTCCTGGGCAGACGCGGTGGCATGAAGGGAGTGGAGGCTGCAGGTGGCAGGTGCCACCTCAACATGAGGAGGGCTTGTGGTTTGAGCTGCTGTGGGTTGCAGAGGGACCTTGTCCCCAAGGGTACGTGTGGACAGGGGTTCCAGCCGAGGACGGCTCTCTTCTGGCTCTAGGAGTCAGGGGCTGGGAGTCTGGTTCCATCGGTGGATTTGTCAGAATGTTCTGTATCCTGAAGGGTCCTCATATGACTTCCTACCTGGGTCCCAGGGCCTGGTGCACAGAGGTACCCCCCAGGAAATGGGTCTAGGGACTTCCCTAGCGGTCCAGTGGTTACGGCTCCGTGCTTCCACAGCAAGGGGCACGGGTTCAGTCCCTGGTCGGGGAACTAAAATACTGCATGCCATGTGGCAGGGCCCCCCCCCCAAAAAAAAAAAAAAAAAGGGAAACAGGTCTACCCAACAGATGACCTTCCAGGGCCGGGAAAGCACAATTCCCACATGCTCCAGCTGCTGGCCAGCCTCATGCACTGAAACTGGCATCAGGTCCCAGAGAGGGACCGCAACCTGCCTGAGGCCACGCAGCAGGCCAGGTGAGGGCCCAGATCCTAGCTCCCCGCCCTGGGCTCTCCTGGCCCCTGTCCGCCACACTTCCCAGCCTGGGGCCCGTACCTCACCGACCTGGGGCACTGCAGGTGCCAGGCCAGGTGCACAAGCAGGTCGTGGGAGATGGGGTCCAGCAGACTGAGGAAGGCCACGTTCCTGCAGAGGATGTCTGTGAGGAGGAGCCCCTCGAGGCCCAGGTCCTGCAGGTAGTGAGAGTGGAGTGAGCCCAGGGCACGAGGCCTCCCTCCCCCGGGCCCCATCCCAGCCAGCCAGAGCCTCTCACATCCGTTCCCCGCTCTCCATGTCCCCACCTGAGGCTTGCTGGAGTCCCCCCACAGGGGCAATGGGTCCACTTTCCGGGGCAGGTGTGGACTCTAGATCAGCAGAGGGCCGGTGTATTGGGGGCCTCAGGGTGGCAGTAAGGGGGTCCGGGAACCCCTAGACACGTTCCCTGGAGGTGAAACTTTCTGCAGAGACCCCCTGGCTCCTCTGGGATTGGCCCTGTCTGGGGGATTCTCTGGGGACTCCTCTGATGACCCCCAAAGGCCCCTGCCCTCCACCATCCCCTGTGGGCCCCCTGCCTCTATCCGCCGGGCCCCGAGCCCTCCTGAGCTGTGGCTATCATCTCTTTGCTGATGGGTCCAGACCCTTCTGGTCAGGGTGGAACTTTCTCAGCTCAGAGGATGTCCCAAAGGCAGCTCAGACGGGGCGTGTCTTGCCTCCTGTGCCCCAGCTCAGTAAAGGGTGCCACCCTCCCCACCTTCCCAGGCACTTGGGCCAGAGCCCAGGAATCACCCCACACTCTTCCTTTACCCCCTTTCTGCCCAGCTCTCCCCGCCCCAACCCACTGCTCAAGGGACTTCAGCCCTCATCCCCTAACAGCCTCCTCCTGAGGCTCCCGGCCTTCTGACATCCGTCCAGCCCACCCTCGTGCTGCCACACACCTGAGCTTGACCCCTCAACCCCTTTACCCCTTCGGCAGAGACCAAACGCTCTCGAGGTTGTATGATGGCAGAGACGCCTACAGCCTCAGAACTCCCTGTGGGCTGGCCTTCATGCCCTCTCCCACCCACCAGCCTCCTTGTCCAGCCCCCACGCCTCCTCCCCCTCACACAGACCCCGCCTTCAGGTCCCTGGTCTGCCCTGGCCTTCCTGCCTGCACCCTTGGCCCCCTCCTCCTGCTCTCCCATAGGTCTGGTGTGGTGCCTTTCAGGGGGTCCACTCAGAGGATATGCTAACACGCTGATGGCACAGGCACAGCCAGGAAGGGCCTCCAGACCCTATGTGGGCCCTGCCCAAGCTGGAGAGTGACACGTTCTGTGCATGAGCCCAGGACACAGGAGGCCAGGCCAGGCTGGAGTGCCCAAGGGCCATACCTGCAGAGTCCCTGTAAGTTACGGGGCAGGACAGGCTCCTCACTGGGCCTCAAGTCCCAACCTCTGAGACACCAGGGGGCATCCTGGCGGGCTCTCCAGCGAAAATGCCCTGCTGGCTCCTTGCGCTCCAGAGGCCTCACCAGACAGATCTGTGCCTCTGCACAGTCTCTGAAGGACTCCCGCTGCTCTCTTGTTTGCATTTTAAACATGGTTCAAGTTGGGGGTGCCAGCTGGGGAGGATCCAGAAGAAGGGAGGGGGCTGGTGAGCCCGGGGTTGACTGGGTCCCAGATGCAGCCTGCCTTCTGCGGGTGTGGACAGCTCCCCTTAAAGGGCCAGCCCCACCCTTCCAGCCCGCTGAGCACCAAGAAAGGAAAACCCAGTGCAGCAGAAGAAGCGCAGCTGGGAGACTGGCCGGTGGGCTCTGGCCTCGGCTGGCCTCCAGTGTGCTCTGTGGCCCTAGGCGCACTGCCTTTCTGCAAGCCTCAGTTTCCTCATCACCCACCTGCAGGCCAAAGACCACCAGCTTGGCAGATTTCGGCCCACAGGCTGGGGCAGGCTGTGGTGGCAGCGGCTGCAGCGCATGGGGACGTGGGCAGAGAGGGGGGTGGCTTGCTCACTGGTGACGCTGGGACCAGAACCCATGTCTCCTAGGGCAACCCAGGGCTCGGGATCTGGGACTCAGGTACCTGGTGTATGTGGAACCCAGCCCCTGCCCGTCCTGATGTGATGTTGTGATGTGCAGGTGCCAGGTGTGTGCACTCAGCTGGGCGTGAGCTGCCTGTCAGGAGGATGGGCACTGTGTGCTGTGGCTGTGTCTGAGCTGCCATGGTGCCACGGAGAGGCTGCGCCCGCGGACCATTTGCGCTGTTGCTTCCCCCCGGGGCCTGGCTCCAGGGTCCAGTGCAGCGCCTCCCTGGAGTGGGGAGCCGCCCTCCTCCCATTGCCCCTCAAGACAAAACGACTCGCCCCCACCTGCCCTCTTCCCAGCTGCCCTCCTTTCTCGGCAGGGCCTGACTGTGGGCTCATAGCTCCAGGCTTGGGGGCACCCTCTGCACCTACAAATGACATCAAACCCCAGAGGCACAGTCACGGGACCCCCTCCACGCTCACAGTCCCCCCCCACCCCCCAACTCTAGCCGACCGCCCTCCCTCCCTCGCCCTCCGGCCCAGACGAGACCCCCACCCGCTGCAGCCAGATGTCCCCTCCGCTCGGAAGGCGCCCGGCCAGCGCGCGCAAGGCCAGCCCCGCCCCACCTCCCGGCCCCGCCCCGCCTCCCGGCCCCGCCCCGGCCGGCCCGCTCCTTCCCTCGCCTGGCTCAGGAGGCGCAGCAGCTGCCCGGCGCGCTGGGGCCGCCGCTCGCGGAGCGTGGACTGGCTCTCGCGGAGCCAGCGCACCCGGTGCTCATAGGGCGGGGGCGCGCACCCCGCCGCCGCCCCGGCCGCCGAGCCCCGGCCCGGCCCGGCCCCGCCCCCGGCCCGCTCCCTCCAGGGATGCTCGCGCTGCTCCGCGCGGGGAGCGCGGGATCCGAGGCTGCGCGCCCCGGCCGGGCCGGAGCGGAGGAAGGGAGGAGGGTTCCTGCTGGGGGCCCCTGACCTCCCACTCTCGGCTTGGGGGTGTCACTGGAGGAGGCCCTCGCCCGCTCTAGACCTAGCTCGAGCGCTGTCGCCAGGAACTGGAGCCGCCGGGACGAGGTGGCGCGGCTAAAACCTCCGGCCCCAGTGCTCAGTGTGGAACCGTCGCTTTGGCGGTGCAGGGAGCCCTGGACATGGAGTCAGGGCGGGAGGGTGGGGGTCCTGCTGCCGTTTGCCAGCTTTAGGCAGTGCCAGCACCTGCTTTCAGACTCTTCCCCACCCCACCACCTCCGCAGCCAGCAGTTGTAGTATCCGACCTGTCAGCCCTGCATGGACACTACTGTGTAGACAAATTTTTACCACCCCTCCCTGCTTGGCTGGGGGCACACTTGGGCAGGCCGGCGGCCCCTGCCATCCATCTCGGAGACAAATGGGATGGGGCATGTGGTTCACCATCTCAGCCCAGCCCTGCCCCTGCTTCAGTCTTCCTCCCTGACAGAAGCGGGGGGACGTGTGAGGGTGGATGGGCCCTGGCGACTCAAGGGACCAGGCTTGAGCTAGGGACCCACTAGCTGGAGAGGCCCTTGTTGGAGGCCTCCTGCCCCTATGGCACCCCCCCCACCCAGCTCTGGACCCCTCACATTCCCGGGGTAGGGGGCATTTGGGGCACTAGGCTCCAGACGCTGACCTCCACAGCAGGGAGGGTGTGTCCAGCCTGGGAGCACAGTGTAGCCAGGCACGGGTGTAGGAGGGGTGAGCACAGGCAGTGATGGCTGGAGGGCAGGCTGCCCGAGGGCCCATGGTGAATGACGGCAGAGTTAGGCTCCTTCTGGGTTAAGAATCGCCCCCCACCCTGGAGTGTGTCTGAGAGTGCTGGGCTCTGTGGTCCCCTGGGGCTGAGCCCCAGAGACAAGGCAGAGAGCTTGACCACCCACTGAACCCCAACTGCCTGCTTGGGCACTCGCACTGGGCCTGTTCCAGAGGCCTTCCTATCCTGGGCCCTTCTTTCCTGCCTTCTACCAACTGGACCCAGACACCTCCCTTCCCCCCTCTGTAGCCAGCTTTGTCCTGGGGCCACCTTGGCACCACAGGTTTCCTCCCTGGCAAACCTGCATGACCGCCTGGCCTGCCTTCCTCCAAGCCCAAGGCACCGTCACTAAATTGACGTGGTGGTGACGGGGCCAGAGACTTCAGCAGCAGCCCCATTGCCCCAGGGGCCTCACAGACCCCTACCCAGAGCTGGCAGCCTGGTAAGACCTCCCCTGCCCCAGTCTCGGGGCTGGGGCCAGAGCTGGGATGACTCCCAGATCCGGACCATATCCTTCCGGAGGCTGAGCCGGGCCTGGACATTGTTCCCTGAAAAGCGAGAAGGCCGAGGTGGGGGTCCAGGGTCGGGGGCGGTGGGAGGCAAGGGAGGGCAGAGCCTGGATGCTGGATGTCGTGAAGGGCGCGTCCAAGCAGCGGCAGAAGGGGGATGCCCAGAGCTTGGAGCCCCGTGGAACGTGGAAAACTGCTCCCCAGCCCCACCCCTCACCCCCCGCCCCACCCTCTGCGTCCTTGGCGGAGAGATTCCTGGAGAACATTTTCCAGGAAAAGAGGGAGGGGTGGCATCTGGGCCCAAATCCCTGGATGGGCCTCCCTCAGCCTCCTGTGGGTCGGTGGTGAGGCTGACTCTTTCTAGCCTAACCTGATTTGGACAGGGGGCCCCGCAGACAGAGCTGTGTCCTCGGGAGTGGGGGGCTCTCTCCCCCCACTGGCCAGCCACCACGTGGGCCTAACTAAAGCCTGCTGGCCTCTCTCCCTGAAGTTGCCCTGGGCAGCTGCGCTGTGTTTGGGGAGACCCTGTGTGTGGGGGGGGCGGGGGGGCCTTCTCAGCCCCCAGGGCAGATGTGGCGTTGTAGAGGTTCTCGGGGCAACCCTGCCACCCCTGGGACCCAGTGAGGTAGGAGGCTGGGGAGCCAGAGAGTCAGGTAGGACGGACCCTAGGCCCTGACGGGGGCATCCTGGGCCGCAAGTGGGACCCACCAGGAGACCAGTAGCACTGGTGGCCCAGCGGGAATGACACAGAACCAGGGTCCAGATGACCCACCAGGTGGGGTGGAGGGCTGTGGCCAGTGCTGCGACG
Source organism: Hippopotamus amphibius kiboko (assembly GCF_030028045.1). NCBI lineage: Eukaryota > Metazoa > Chordata > Mammalia > Artiodactyla > Hippopotamidae > Hippopotamus > Hippopotamus amphibius. The sequence continues at coordinate 1,956,069 of NC_080193.1, read as the reverse complement.
GGACCCGTCCACACTTTGGGCCTCCTCTCTACCCACGCAGTGGGATAGTCCAAGCCCAGGAGGAGGAAGGGCAGCCCAGGGCTGATGGAACCTCAGCAAGGTGCCAGGTGCCACTGAGCCTCCTGGTAGCCACGGCAAAGAAGGATGCAGGATGGTTTCGGAACTCACTGGGAGGAAGGAAGCAGACGGATGCTCAATGGAGACAGTTTCCCCTGGAGCTGGCTCTAAGGGACAGGTTGTGAGCTTCCTGCAGTGCCAGGAGTCCCCATGAGGGCCACAGGTGCAGGCTCAGGCCCTGGCTACAAATCCCCTGGACCTGCCCCCTTTTGGGGCGTACTAACATGGGCAAAGTAGGTAGTGGTATTAGTGTTCTGCGGCTGTCATAACAAATTGCCACAAACTCGGTAATGGCTTAGAACGACAGAAATGTATTGTCTTCCAGTTCTGGAGGCCAGAAGTCTGAGATCAAGGCTTTGGTGGGGCTGTGCTCTCTGAAGGTGCTAGGGAAGCGTCTTTCCTTGCCTGTTGCCAGCTTCTGGTGGTGGCTTGCAGTCCTCGGCCTTCCTTGTCTTGTAGCTATTTCACTCCAAGCTCTGCCTCCGTGGTCACAAGGCCGTCTTTCCTGTGTCTGTGTGTCTCCCTTCTTACAGAGAGGCTGGTTGTTGAATTTAGAGCCTACCTTAACCCAGGATGACCTCATCTTAACTAGTGACTTTACTGACTCTACTTCCAAATAGGGTCCCATTCAGAGTTTCCAGGTGGATGTGGATCTGGGGGGAAACTATTCCACCCACTACAATAGGTTCTGCAAAACTATTTCCTCTTCTGTAAAATGGGGAAAATAAGATGCCCATCTGGCAAAGGTGTAGGATCAGACGCAGCCAGGAAAGCGTCCAGCACACATGCACGTGGCACGTGTAGGCTCTCATCACTCTTCCGTGGCTTCGTGCTCAATCCACCCAGCCACCTGAAGGCCATCGTACCTCCACTTAGTGGTGATACTGGGCCCCGTGGATACTTCAGAGACAAAGACACAGGAGGTCGAAGGAACAGCAGAGGTGGGAGCTCTGACGCGGGTCCAGGGGTCACTGCATGTGCCAAGGAGGACATCAGACCAGGAGGCAGAGGAGGGCTTCCAAGAGGAGGCGGAGGCATTGAGGTTGGGGCCTGATGGAAGAGTCCCTGTGGCAGGGCTGTGGGTGAACTGTACAGAGGAAGGGACGGGCCGCAGCTGACAGGAAATTATCCGGAGGGCGACGTGCACGTTTGAAGGATTTTTCGGTGGGGGAGGGACGTGCTCAGAGCTCTGGGGCTGCAGCAGGGAAACAGCGAGGGGGCTGGCGACCCTGAGGAATTGCCGGGGGAGGGGGGAGGTGCGGGGGGTGGGAGGGGGTGCAGAGGTAGGGGCCGCTGAACAGGGCTTGTGAGGATGCGTGGGCAGCCGCCCAGGGCTAGGCTCTGGCTAACGCGGCCCGTGGAGGTCTGGGAGGGTAGCTGCCTGGCTCAGGTTCCAGCTTGTCAGTTAACCCGGGGCATCTGAAACACCAGCCAACAGGATGTCTCAGCAGGACCCAGCTAGAGAGTAACTGGGTCCAGGGTGAAGAGGTGAAAGGGGCCAAGCAGATGCTGAGGAAGGGGGTGGGGGCAGGGTTTCTAGAAGCCCAGGCAGGCTGAGCAGGGCGTGCACGGAAAGCGTGGGGCAGTTTTGACATCAGAGGAACTATGCATCCATTTAGCCCTGGGCAGGATCGCGGGGCGGGGGGGTGACTGCTGTAGACAGGTGGGCTTGGGCATGGCACCCCCCCCCCCCCACCTGGAGACGGGAGTATGTCAGCTCTCCCAGAGATCACACTGCATGCTGGGGGCAGGGCTGGGCTGTGGACCAGATGCAGCCTTCCTCCCCTACCCCCTGGAGCTCCCAGACACCACAGATAATTACCAGGTGATGCGATAAATGCTACCTGTGCAGGGAGCCACAGGCAGGGGTGATGGGGAGGCCCGGAGGGAGGCACTTGTGACCTCTGAGCTGTTCATCAGGGAGGGAGAGGCGTCTGCAGACCCAGCTGCTGGACTATGGAGTTTACTCACGGATAGCCCAGGGTCTCCTCTTCCTGCCCTCAGTTTTCTATCTGGAGAGCAGAGACCCTGGGATTGAAGTTGAGCCCAGACCCCATGCCCCCCTCCCCTTTTTTTATAAGTTATATTTGTTTCACCTATTTTTATTTTTTATTTATTTTTTTATATATTGGCTGCGTTGGGTCTTCGTTGCTGTGTGCGTGCTTTCTCTAGTTGCGGCGAGCAGGGGTTACTCTGCTGCAGTGGCTTCTCGTTGCAGTGGCTTCTCTTGCTGCGGAGCACAGGCGCTAGGCATGTGGGCTTCAGTAGTTGTGGCACACAGGCTCAGGAGTTGTGGCCCACGGGCCCAGTTGCTCCACGGCATGTGGGATCTTCCCGGACCAGGGATCGAACCCGTGTCCCCTGCATTGGCAGGCAGACTCCTAACCACTGCGCCACCAGGAAAGTCCTAGAGCCCACGCCCTTGGTTGCGCTGCCAGCCTGCCTCTGAGTTTGGGAACTGGACTTGGTCTACCAGGTGCCACACTGGCTCTGCTGGCAGAAGTTCCCAGGGGTTAACAACCTGACAGCCCTGGAGGCCCATGCACTTGGCTGAGCTCCAGCCTCTGTCCTCACATCAAAGGTGGCTGCTGAGATGGTGAACTCCTACAAGGGTACGGGGGGGTGTCTGGGACACAGGGGGCTCCGCCTATGCCTGCCACCGGCCAGAGCTCACCTCCCACCACCCCTGGGCCACACCAGCCCCTTCACCAAGCCTGAGTTCTCCTTCCATCCCTTCAGTGCGGTCTTCATGGCTCTGAGAGGTGGTGGCCAAGTGACCATAGGGTGTGGGGTAGCCCCTGCTCTGTGGCCTCTGGTAGTGGGCAGGGTGTTAGGCCAGTCTCACCGGAAGCGTGTACAGAAGGCATTCCAAGACGGCAAACTGGGACTTGACATTGGGAAGAACTTGGCAACCAACCAGTCTCGTTCTTAGAGGTAATGAGTTCCCTGTCAGGGCATGTGTGCAAGCTGACCTTTCTGGGGTGATGGAGATGGACGCTCAGAGGCGAAACATTTGAGATTCTGTGATTCTCAAGTTGATGAAGATGAACTTTGTTCAGCCAGTTGACCAAATGTCTCCCTGGTGCGGATCCTAGGGGACACAAAATATCCTGAGCGACATTAGGTTTCCTGACTCCCAGTGGGCCCTGAGATCCTGGCCCAGCAGTTCCAGAGGATGGGTCAGGTGCTGTTTGTGTCTGGACCTGCCTGCCTGGCTCACTCGCTTGAGGCTCCCAACTGCATTGAGGGATGTTGCGTCTATTTTTTCACCCTGGCTGTGTCACGTGGGTTGCAGGATCTCAGTTCTCCAGCAGGTATTGACCCAGGCCACGGCAGTGAAAGCCCGCAATCCGAACCGCTCGGCCACCAGGGAACTCCCAGGATGTGGTGTCTCTACCAGCCAGATGTCGCCCACCGGGTGCACAGGCTCAGCTGGCACTTCCTGGGGCTCAGACACAACCAGTCTCTGAGGACCCGACAGCGGGGTGGGGCACCACGGGCAGGGAGTGGTTTGCAGGTCTTTCGCCTTTTCCTGGGTTGCTGTCCTGCTGAGTAGCTTTGGGCAAGTCCCTTTTTCTCTTAGGCTTCAGTTTCCTGTGCCAGGAGGACCCTGCTTGCTCCCCCAGTGCTTTGTTTTTCCAGGCATAGACGTGGGGCAGACCTGAGCCTGTCAGAGCAGGAAAGGCCTTGGAGGCCACTGTAGGCCCATTGCTCAGAGAGGGGTGCTGGGCCAGGTGCCTGCCTCCCCGCCCACGGGTCCACGGCCTGAGGCTCCTGTCTGAAGGCCCACTAGGCTCTCTAGGTCGATGGTGCCAGCACATCAGGGGTGATTCGCAGATGAAAGGCTTCAGGTTGGTGGGGTGGCCCCCAGGCTGCCTTGGCAGCTGCTCTGCCTGGAGGCCAGCCCAACCCAGGGAATCTCCTCCAGGAGCAGGGACACAGAGAGCCCAGATCAGCCAGCCCCCAGCCAGCGCCCCCATCAACACTCTGTCTTCCCACGGCCCCTCGCCTCTGCCTGGCTCCCAGAACGGCTGAGGAGGGGATGGTCGCCCACCGGGTCTTAATGAGTGAGCCGGGGTTAATGACTACCCAGCCCGGTGACACATTTACCCGCCTTCCCAGGCTCTCAAAGTCCAGAAGTGCTGACCTGGCCTTCAAGGTCTGCGTTCAGCCACTTCCTTTTCCTGCTTTGATGCCTCAGGGCTTGGGAAAGGGTTGCGGAGTTCAAGAGTCTCCCTTGTACCCTCGCTGCTGCAGAGAGGCCTCCAGTGCCTGGTCTCCAGGCTCACATGGTTCCCTCTGCCTGCCTGGCCTCCCCAGGTCAATCCCAGTGCTGTCTGGATTCCGGCCCGCCTCCCCACGGCCGGTGTCTGCCCCTCCCTCGGGGTCCTGGGCTCCCCCTCTTCCTTTGTCGACTGTACTATCCCATCCTCAGTCTGGCTGGGGGCTCCTTGAGAGAAGACGCTGAATGGGCCAGGATCAGATGGGAGCGTGAGTGAGTGAATGACTGACAGATGAGTACACGCAGGCAGCAGGCTGTGTGTGGACCTCAGAGGCACCGCAGCGTTGAGCCGGCCAGCCCTGTGGAGGCACCCACCCCATCTGTCGGGCTGGGGCAGGTGGGGGCGTGAGCAGACAGCCCCATCATGACCCCAGAAAGTTGGGGGATGAGGAAGGCCCCCCCAGGTCACGTGACCCCCTCCGTCCTGGTGACCAGGGTCCTTGGAGTGGCAGCCTGTGGACATCTGCAGCCCCGGGGGTGGGGTAGAGGGTGTCCGCTAGCCAGGAAATGTAGGGAAAACAGCAGGCTCCTCAGGCCAGGCGGGGCCTCTGATGCTCACACACCCATCCCTGCTGGTGGAAGCGTCTGGCTGTGGCCCAGTGCTGTGGGACCCCTCTCCGGATATGGTAAGGGGCCAGGAGTTCTCCTCCTCCCAGAGGACCCTTGACCAGACCTGCCTCTGCCTGAAACCCAGCCTCATTCAGCCCTGCAGAGGTCCTCAAAGCTCAGGTCTCTTATGCAGGGTTTGGGACCCCACTGGGCTTGAAGTGGCCAGCCGCTCTCCCCCGGTCACACAGCCCCAGGGACAGGACAAGGAATTAGTCCTCTTCCCACCTGGAAAGGTTCCTGTGCCTTTAAAGCCTCCCCCACCCCAGGCCAGCAGGGGGAGGGAGGGGAGGAGCTGGGCACAGAGGACTCAGCTCTGTGCTAGAGTACAGACGGAGGACCAGCCTTGCAGCCAGGTGAGCTGGGGCCGGATGGGCGTCTGGCTGTGCCCCAGTGCTGTGTGACCCCGAAGCACAGCTCACCCTCTCTGAGCTTCTGGATATCGTAGGAGTGAGCAGCTCAGGCTTGGGGACTCTTGGGAGCATCTGGAGGACTGGCTTCCAGCCCAGCTCTGTTATGTCCTGGCTGTGCTCTGGAGGAGTCCCTCTTCCTCTCTGAACCTCAGTTTATATACCTGAGTAATGGGAGTGATCTGCCCTTCAGGGTAATGGGGGGTGGGGGGGGGCATGTGTGGATGGATCCCACAGAGGGGTCGCACAGATGGGCAGAGCCGTAGGCCCTTGGTCTGAGCGGGTCTGGCCTGGGAGCCTCTGTTTCTTGCCTGGTAAGTGGGTTTGAAGATGCCTGACCAGGCTTTCCAGCAGACTCTGCCACAGGTGTGGGGTGGCTGGAGGAGGGCAGGGAAGTGGGCAGCGTGGAGAAACTGAGGCCCAGAAGGATGGGGCAGCCTGGGGTGGTGGGAGTCACTGGGGCTCAGGTCTGGAGTGGAGGTGAGTGGCAGTGGGGCTGAGGCGCGGTGTCCTCGGGCCACATCTGCCCCTCTTTGCGGCGGCCGTGGTGGGGGAGGGTGATTGCACAGCTCCAGGGGGCGCTCGCCCTCTTGTGGTCATCGCAGGCACCTATCGCTCTTTCAACAGGCGTCCGGCAGCTAGTGGTTATCAGGTCCTGGGGAAGCGGCCTTTTTCCTGTTCTCAACCCTATTCCGCCAGGGTGGGCAGCAAGGAAGACAGACCCCAGCTCCGGTCTGGGTGGTGGTAAGCGTCCTGCCCGGAGCTGTGTTCTCACACCTGGGGGACGTGCCTGCTCGCTCCTGGCGTTGGTGGTAAGGGAGGTGGAGGGGTGCCTACCTGCCCGCCCGTCCATTTGCCTCCAGGGCCACGTCGCTTCTACCCAAGCCTCGGCTTCTGGCCTCTGAATGGGCTTGGGGCTGTGCCCAGATTCACCCCTGTGACTCTGGGGCTGGAGGATTAACAGAGAAACTCCAGGTTGCCGGCTCTGTCTCACGCTGCTTCTTGCTCTCCTCTCTGCTGTGTCCTGGAAACTGCTTGGTCAGCCTAGATTCTGTGTGTGTGTGTGTGTGTGTGTGTGTGTGTGTACGCGCGTGTGCATTGGGAGGGGTGGTGCTGATGGCAGAGTCAGTCTCTCTGGCTGGGTGAGGCTTGCATATTCCTGCAGGCAGGGGGCTCAGCGCCTTTTGTGCCTAGGATAGGAGCTGAGGGGTCTGGAGGAGACCTGCAGCCCAGACCCCCTGCCCCCGGGTCCCCTCTCTGCATGTGGGGGTAGGGGCTGACTGAGACAGAACATGACACACATGATATGGGAGGAAGGGCTTGCTTTGTCCCGTACGTCACGCCTCTGTCGACACGGCCTCCGAGATGCCTTCGCGCCTGTCTCCCTTCCCCAGAGCCTGCCGCTGCTGCTGGTCTGCACGTGCGCCCCGTGGCGGGTCCTCCGACTTGCCCCAGCCCAGGCTTCTCCTGTTGGGGTCACTTGTGGGGTCTGGGTCATCCTCTGCCCATTCAGACCTTCTTCTTACCTTTCTGCCGCCGCGCACATGTTTTACGCCATCCCAGGCAGGGAGAAAACCATTGAGCAGGCTCAGGCAGGCTAGGGACCGAGCCCTGCGGCTCTCTACTGCAGAGCCTTCCCGGCCGACTGCCCTGCGATCCAGCCATTCACGCGGGGCCAAATCCCCTGATGTTCCTGGCTGCTGTGAGGCCCTCAGGGACAGGTCTTGGGCCTTGAGCCCTGGCTGCTGCCTTGTCCATCTTCTTAGTCACCCTGGTCTGCAGGGGAGGGGGTGGTGTCCAGGGAAAGAGCTGCCGTGGCACCCGCTCCCCAGGGTCATGCTGGTTGAGGGTTTCATGATCGTGCGTTGGATGGGTTCCGTGCTGAGCCTGGCCAAGGACAGTGGGTGACGGGACAAGGCCTGTCCTGGCTGTGTGACCCAGGGCAGGCAGCGATGTCTGGTCGGCCCCTGCATGGCCTGTCTTGAGATGATGCAGCCTTGTGGGGTTACTGCAGATGAGATGCTACACATGGGGGCTGCGAGCCGGGGAGCAGGGGAGGGAGGCGTGACTCAGGGAGTGGCCAATCCTTGTCCTTGGCAGATGAAGGCCAAGGGGGGAGGGGGTGGTGCCCACGTTCCCCTGGGGCGGGTCTGCAGCTGCTCCTGACTCCTTCGGTGGGCTGCTCAGGGACAGGCCGCAGCTTGGGGCAGGGATGGGGTGGCCAGGTGCGCACGGCTGGGCTGTGTCAATGGCGACCCGCTCTGGCCCTCTCTGGACCCTGCCTTTCCAGGCTGTTCAGGTGGGCCTGGGGCGCTGACGTTCTTGGATAGGTGGGAGAACCTCCCGGACGGGAAGCCCTGGGCCGCGCTCCAGGGAGGTGCCCGTACCATCCGGTGGTGGGGTGGGGTGAGCCTCCCAGGTCCGGGTTCTGCGCTGGTGCAGGTGACAGCCACGCTGCGGGGCCTCAGGAGCCGTCTCTGGGACACCGTGTCTGGCCCTGCAGTTCAGACACCGGACACGGACAGGGCGAGCCCGTGGGGGACCCAGCCTGGGGCTCACGGAGGGGTTTGCCCAGCCGGGACACCGGCCCTGTGGAGGGGCCAGCGTCCGGGAGGGGGATGGCCTGCCTCTGTCACCAGGCCTCTCCTTCCCCACTGGGGCCACACCCCTTTCCTGCTACCACCATCCAGGGGACCCCAGGGGTCACTGTGGACAGCACCTCCCACCTCCAGGGCCCTCCCAGGGCGGTGCGCACTCCAGTCCTCGGTGACAGGCCGCGTCCCCGTGCCTCCTTGCCGACGTGACGTGGCACGACGGCCGCCTCCGGGCAACCTCCCTGCCAGGCTAGACCTCTCTTTGGGGACGGCTCGCCCTGCCCCTCCTCTGATGTCCTCGGGGACCGCAGGTGCCCCCGGCGGGCCCAGCGCCTGCTCCTCCCCCCGCGGGACGAGGTGAGCACGTGTGCTCCACCGGCCCCTCCAGCTCCCTCCCCGCCGCGCCTGCGGCTCCTGGGAGGAGCCCGACCCCCCAGATCCCAGCCCAGCTCTGGGCCCCTGGGGAGCTCTGCAGGGGCTGCAGGCGGGGCTCCTGGGCGTGGGGGCCGGGCCCTCACGGTGGCCGCGAGTTCCCAGGCACACGCGTCCGCCTCTTCCTCCTCGGCCAGCGCCCCCGCCCAGCGCTGTCTTCTGAGGAAAGGGGTCTGTCCTGGGCCTCGGGTAAGCCCGCCGGGGTCACGAGGAGCAGGGCTGGGGTTAGGGTTAGGGGTGGGGGCCGCGCACCTGCTCTCTGGCCTCAGGTTCCCCCCCGGCACCGATCTGGGTGAGAGCCAGACCTCTGAGCTTAGACGTTGTTTTAGTGCGTCTTTGAGAAAAATGTGCGTGGGAGACGGGAAGCAGAAGAACAACGCCCCAGCAGGGGGTCTTCCGCGGGGCTGGGACGGCTGCCGGTGAGGGGCTGGCCCCCCTACTGCCCTGCCCAGGGAGGAGGGGACAGGCCAGTGCGGCCCACCCCTCCCCCGACTCCCTGGTCGTCAGCCTCGCAGGATACCCTCTGCCCTTTGCGGAGCCGCTTGGGCTCTTGGGTGGAAGGACGGACAGACGGATGGATGGAGGGGAGGCTGGAGTGGGACCTCAGGGGGTCTTGGCTGGCTTGCCCCAGAGGCAAGGGGAGAGTGGGAGGGGAGAGGAGGACACAGAGTGGAGGGGTCTCAGCTGATGGTCCCAAGCCCAGAGGAATGAGGCCATGCCCTCAAAGTTCATGTCCCCAAAGACCTTGCTGGCCCCTCTGTCCCCAGCGTGGCTTGACTCAGTGGACAGGACTGGGGGCCTCCTTGACGGGCGGGCCTGGGCCTGTGCTGGGGAGGGGGGCACCGGCCCCGCCCGCCCTGCCGCATGTGATGGGAAGTTCTAGGTCTGGGACACAGGCCTGAGGTTGCCGGCTCAGCGCCTGAGGTCCTGCAGGCCTCCCAGCACAGTTACCTCCATCGGGAACCCTTAACCCTGACCCAGCCTCCCTCCCGGGGTCCAGGGTATGCCCTGAGGGTGGTCAGGCTTGGCAGAGGGCAGGGACTGTGCTCAGGGCCGTGGGGGGGCAGGACCTGGTTGGCTTTTCCGAGAGAGCCCTTTGGCTGCTTTTCTGAGGACGGAAGAGCAGGTGCTGCTGGTGGGGGGGAGGTCCCACCAGAAATGGTGGTGCCCAGATTCAGGCAAGGCGGTCAAGGCAGAGAGGGGGCTGGCGTGGACCCTGCTGGGGGTGCGGGGTGGTAGTCTGCTGGGCAGCCACCCCTGAGCCCGGGGAGGAGAAAGCCCTTCCATGCTGGGGTCTGGATGCCCCCCTGTTGGGTGGGACTCCATTCCTAGACCGTCTCTGGGAGACCCTGTCTGGCCCTGGAGTTCCCAGCCTCTGAATAGGGACAGGGAGAGCCAGAGGGGTCCCAGCCTGGGGCTCTCCAGCAGACATCACCTTTTGGAGGGAACTGAGTCCGGGAGAGGGGACCCCCTGTCCCTGTCACCACACCTCTTCTCCATTGGGTCATACCCCTCTACCTGCTGTCATCGCCACGGGGACCCCAAGGGTCACTGCTGTCCCTCCCTGCGCAGCCTGGCAGGAAGTCAACAGGGAAATAAATGGTGAGCGGAGGCTGACTGGCTCCTTTCTGCCACACGCGGGCCTCCAGGCACCCCCCGCAGAGCCAACACTTACCTACTGCTTCACATCTTCCAACCCACTTCATCTTCACCATACTTCCAGCCGGCCCCTCTGTCGTTCCACTGGACAGATTGTCAGATGGTCAGTGACTTGCCCAAGGCCCCACGCAGGCGAGACAGGGCAGGCTGGCCCCGGAGCCCCTGCGCTCCATCCCCTCGGCCGGCACACTGGTCCCCACCCCTTGGTCACAGGACAGCTCCCTGCCCGGCTCTGTGCAACCCCCCTCACTGTGCGGGAGAAACGCAGTATGGGGGTGGCATTCACACCAACGTGGGAGGGAGGGACCGCCTCCTCTTGACTCCAGAGTTCCTCAGAGGCAGACACACCTCACATTGCTCCTCGGAGGGCCAGGCCCAGCCTGCTTCAGAGACACCCTCTCCGTTTCCAGGAGACAGCCCAAGCTGTGTGGTCCCGGAGTCTCCTCGGAGCAGATTCTGTGGCCACAGGCTCCTGCAGCGCGTGCAGGAGACCCCAGTTACTTCTCCGGCCGGTTCCGCCCAAACCATCTTTTGTGGCCACCTCCCCAGGAGGCTCGGGGCGCCCACCTGCTGAGGAAGGTAGGCTCTGGTCCCGCAGTGGCTCATCTGATGACTTCAGGAGACTGTGGGTGCCCCCTCAGAGGGCACGACGGAAGCTGAACCCCGTGCTTCGTGGCAGGTCACTCTGGGGACCCAGGGACAGTACCGGGAAGGATTCAGGCCAGGCCTGTCCCTCCCAGAGTGATCTGCTTGGCGGTAGAGGATATAGACGAGGTTCTGCAGAAGCAGGGTCTCCTCTCTGGAAGTGAAATCTGGGGAACTCTGGGAAGGGTCCCTGCTGGAGATGGGGTCCTTACTGGGAGGGGGGTCCCAAGGATAAACAGGAGAATTTGGGGGGCAGAGATGGGTCCAGGAGCTTCTGGCAGACAGAGGGGCCTGAGCAAAGCCTGGGGGGCTGGGTGGACCACGTGTTCTGAGGGCCAGAAGGAGACACGGGGTTGCATTTCTGGGGCTTGACTTTGTGCTGTGCCCCATGGGGCGAGGATGTGCCCAAGTCCAGGCCAGCAGTGGTCCCCTGACCTTCTGCCTTCCCACCCCTGTGCCCGCAGAGCCATGAAGAAGCGGTCCATGGTGCTGGCCCTGGTGGCCGTGGTCCTAGTGGTCCTCATCATTGGCCTCTGCGTCTGGCTGCCCGAGACCTCCAAGCACCACAGCCGTGTGTACCCCAGGGCTGCCGTGGCCACGGATGCCAAGCAGTGCTCAGAGATTGGGAGGTGAGTGGGGCAGGGCGTGGGCACACAGGCCCTGGAAGACAGCCACCTTGGCGAGACCCTCGCCCCTCTGGGACTCCGTTTCCCACTGGTAAACGGGCCGCCTGGATGAGGGGTGTTTGGTGTGCTGCCTGTCCTGTCCTGGACCTTCTTAGCAGCTTCTGGTCACGGGGGAAAGGGACGCTGGCCCCGGGAGCAGGGTGTGGGTCTCCCAGCGTCCAGCTGGGCCCTTTTCTCAGTTCAGGGGTGTCTGTCTGCTCAGATAAACTCTGCTGTTTTATGCTATTTTTAGATCCATACCTTACACGTTACAAAGGTCAGTTCTCATTAAAAACTTAAACAGAAAAAAGATGTTATTCATAAAAAAGTAACAATTTCCCATTTTTTTCAAATTGTAAAAGTCACAGACAACTGTTTGCTTGAAAAAGAGGAACGTTTCAGCCCGTTGGTTTTAGAACACAACAGTTTTTCACGTGAAAGAATAAAAGACTGTGGGCTCCTCTCCGTCCTCCTTTGGGCAGGGTGGCAGGGTGGCATGGTGGCCGGGCGGCGGGGCGGTGGGCGGTGGGCGCGCACGTCGGAGGGCGGAGCCTGCAGGCTCTGACTCCCAGCCCGTGCGGCCGGCAGGGATGCGCTGCTGGACGGCGGCTCGGCAGTGGACGCGGCCATCGCGGCCCTGCTGTGCGTGGGGCTCGTGAACGCGCACAGCATGGGGGTCGGGGGCGGCCTGTTCCTCACCATCTACGACAGCAGCACGCGTGAGTGGCTGGGGGGGCCGCCCGCCTCAGGCTGCCCTGGGCTGGACCACGCCTGGCTTCACGCGGGTGAGGGAGGGGGGGTGTTGGTCCGGCCCGCCCACCCGCCTCTCCTTCCAGGAAAGGCCGAGGTCATCAACGCCCGAGAGGTGGCCCCTCAGCTGGCCTCTGCCGGCATGTTCAACAGCTCGGAGCAGTCAGAGGAAGGTGAGTGCGGGCGCGGTGCCAGCGCAGGGCCGGCACGAGCTGCGGGGAAGACAGGAGGACCCCCACCCCGCCTGGGACTGGGAGTGGCTCTGGCAGTCCCCTGGCATCCCTTCCTGGCCCCTCGACACCCTGCAGAACGAATGGTCGAGCCCGTCATCTTGGAGGAGAAAGAGAGCTCCTGTTGTTTCTGCTCAGGCCCCTCCAGGGCCCCCCAGAGCTAGATCATGGAGCGAGTGATGCCTAGTATAACAGCTCGCGTGTACTGAGGGTCCTGGGGCCAGCGCTCTGCTCAGTCCTTTTCACCGATGAGCCCCTTGAATCCTCCCTGCATGCTTGGCAGGGGGAGGGTGGTGTTAATTCCCATTTTACAGGTGGGGCTGCTGAGGCCCAGAGAGGTCATGTGAATGGACTAAGGTCACACAGCTGAATGGTTTTAAAGAGCATCCAAGTCATTCATTCGCTCGTTCCTTTGTTCATCTGTGGGGATAGCTCTCTAGCGTATGGGGCGAAGTCTCTTTTTTCTAACCTGCCCTTAAGCCAAGAGGGAAATTCCTGCAACTCCGCAGGCAGCCAAGGGAAATCAGTGGCCATCAGGGTGGCGCCCCTGCAAGGACCCCAGTGGATTGCTGGATGAGGCTGGAGGGGCGGAGGGGTGGGGATTAAAGGCCACAGTGAGTCTGATCCCCTCCCGCAGGCTCTGGCCCTGCATGGAGCCCTGGGCGGGGCCCTGAGAGCAGCTGCTTGGAATCCCCTCCAACACACAGTCTTTGAATTTTTACCCGTTGGGAAACTCGCAGTGTATAGACGTGAAATCACTCAGATTGTGGGAATCTTAGAGACTTAGCCTCTTTGGATGCTTGGAATTCATCTATCTAGCTAGGCTTCGTTGGGCACCTCCTACAGCATCAGAGGCTGTTCCCCAAGCCAGTAGACACAAAAGTAACAGATAAAATGCACGTTCCAGGTGGAGCAGGGAGAGAGAACACACCCAGGTGTGCCACGTGCCGCAGCGCCGCCTGGAAAGCAGAGGCTGGAAGGGCTGGAGGGTGTGTGGGTTCACCAGGTGCCCTGCTCAGGGCGTGTGAGCAAAGACCGAGGCTGGGGCTGGGCGGGGCAGCCGTGGGGGTGTCTGGGGAAAGAGGAGGACACAGGGTCAGGCGGAACCTCCCAGGTCGTGTTGGACCTCACAGGCCATATGTCTGAGTGAGGTAGAGGTGTTCCCTGAGTCAGGGTGGGGGGGGACTTGGTTGGACCTGGCCATTTTCCGACGGGACCCGTCAGAGATGCCATGAAAGAGGGGGAGCAAGTTACCTGCCTGTCAGGTGGCCTGTCAGGATTTCACGGTGATAACCAGGGAGAGATGCGGGGGGGGCGCTGGTGGCTGGAGCCGAGCACACTGGAGGGCGGGGCTGCGGATTTGCTGACGGGTTGGGTGTGACATGCACCCAGGAGTCCCGGGTGAGGCAGGGTCTCAGGGGTGCACATGGAAGGACAGGGTGGTCCTTACAGAGACCAGCAAGGCTACGGGTGTGTTAAGTTTGAGGTGCCTTTTGCGAGTGGGCAGGTGCACCCTGAGATCTGGCCATCAGGGGAGCAGGCCAGAGCGTCACCTTGGGAGCTGTCAGCAGGTAACGGACCCTGCAGCCTGGGGTGGGGGAGGGGGTACCAAGAGTGCACACAGAGGAGGGGGTGGGGAGATGCAGAGGTGACACAGGAAGAGAATGGGGGCCAGGTGAGACGAGAAAGAGACCCTGCTCTGGCAGCGTGGGGGTCACTGGTGACCTTGGTGAGAGGGTGGCCTGAGAACCTGGTTGGCCCGCGGTCAGGGCAGCACTTATTTGAGGGGAGGAGTTGTGTGCTGGGTGTCAGACCTTCTGGGATGTGCAGATGTGAGAACCCGGCCCTTGGAACCTGTGCCCTACTCCAGGGTGGGAGAGGCAGCTCCAGAGCTGCAGCCGACAAGCCTGGGAGGGGCCAGAACAGCCCCCGCTTCCTGCGTCTCAGCGGTGAAAGCAGGAGGGTTCCTGGGAGCTGGGGCTGTGGCTGCACCTTTCTGTGTCTGTGCCTGGCGTCAGGGCCCGGCGGGGACAGCGGGGCCTAGTGGGGCGCCAGGGTCCAGGGCTCTGTCTCGGCTGGGAAACGGACCCACAGAGGGGACGGGGCAGGGCGTGGGCTCAGGTCCCAGCTGGGACAGTGGAAGAGAGCAAGAGCGGGCCCTTGCTTTGGGACCAGCCCAGCCTTGAGGGTGGCCTGGGCTCGCGCGGGGGGCCCTGGCGGGTTCTGGGGAAGTCCTTGGGTCTTATGGGGTGAGGCGCCTGGTGGCCCGGGAGGCTCAGACTGAGAGATGGCAAGGTCCAGCTTCCTTACACTCTCGCCGTGCCACCGTGAGCCTGGCACAGGACTTCAGACATGGTGGCACCTGCAGAGACAGACACCTAGGCCTGGGCCAACAGGACCCAGGGCCCGTGCTACCGCCCCTCCCTCCTGCACCCTCGGGCACCCGAGCCAGCGGAGCCACACTCGTGCCTGCTGAGTCCGGACACGACTCCAGACACCCGTTTCCTTCCTGAGCCCCACTGGCCCCACCTGGGGATGTGCCTGGAAGGTCCCCGCGTGGAGCCCCTCACCCGGGTCCCTCTTCTTCGGCAGGGGGGCTGTCGGTGGCGGTCCCAGGTGAGATCCGCGGCTACGAGCTGGCACACCAGCGGCACGGGCGGCTGCCCTGGGCGCGCCTCTTCCAGCCCAGCATCCAGCTGGCCCGCCAGGGCTTCCCTGTGGGGAGGAGCTTGGCGGCAGCCCTGCAGAGAAGCCGGGCTGCCATTGAGCGGCAACCCGCGCTGTGGTACGTCCGTGGTCCCTGCCGGTGGGCGTGAGCCGGTGGCCCTTTCAGGAATCCGCGCTGATTGTGGGACCAAAGCCTGGCCCGTTCTGAGCCTGGGCGTGGGGTCCCGGCCCCACCTGGGCTGGATACCGTGGGCGGGGGCTCCCTGTCCTTTGTCCTCCTGGGTGTATGTGTGTGTGGGGGGGTTGTCTGAGCCCGCCCCACCTGCCTGTCTCACGGGAGCCCCCTGTCCCCCAGCGAGGTGTTCTGCCGGGACGGGAAGGTGCTGCTGGAGGGGGACCGAGTGACCATGCCACGGCTGGCCGCCACCTACGAGACGCTGGCCTCGGAGGGCGCCCAGGCCTTCTACAACGGGAGCCTCACTGCCCAGATTGTCAAGGACATCCAGGAGGCTGGTGAGCGGGTGACGTCAGGGGCCTCGGGCCAGGAACACCCCAGCAGGAACCCTGAGCCTGGGGTCCTTGGGTGCTGCCTGGCCTGGACATTGGACTCTCAGGGAGTGCCTGGCAGGGGAGGGTCACAGATGCGTCTGCAGGTGGTGACAGGCCATGGATCCACAGCTCCTGCAGCCCAGGAGAGAAAGCCCGGGGGTCGGGGCAGGGGGAATGCAGGTGTAGGCAGTGCAGACCCTGGAGGACTTCCTGGAGGAGGTGGCGTCTAAGCCACAGATGAGGTTTGACTTTGTAGGCAGAGAGAAGAGTTTGAGGCCCAGAGAAAGGGGTTTTAATTCTCCAGGCGGATCTTAGGGGATGAGGGTGGGCTTGGTGAGAGAGGCACGGGAGGGGCTGCGCGCAGCGTGCTGGGGGTGGAAACTTGCGGGCAGGTTCCGATGGGGTCTGGAGCCCCACATGGCCTCGTGGCCTTGCCAGGTTCGTTTGGCCAGTGTGTCGGGGAGGAGGGTGATTAGCACGTTGACCTTTACCACTGACTCCGGGGATTAGCCTGTAAGTACTTGGTCTGTCTGGAGCTGTTTCCCTGGAGAATTGGGGGCCTCCACCCACCTGCTCGTCACAGGAGGAGGGGCTGGGGGAGAGGGGACGGGAGCAGACACTTCCCACTCAGAGGAGATCCTCTGGCCGCCGAGAGAGAGACGGTGGACCGGGAGCCAGAGGGGCAGCAGGGGAAGGGCGCTGGCCCGGGCCTGGCCAGGGGGACGTGGCACCGTCAGGGAGGCCCTGGGCTGACAGCCCCCCAGCAGTGCGCCCCAGCCCCGTGTCGCCCCACCCCACGGCAGGGGGCATCGTGACGGCCGAGGACCTGAGCAGCTACCGCGCGGAGCTGATCGAGCACCCGCTCAGCGTCCGCCTGGGCGACGCCCAGCTCTACGTGCCCAGCGCCCCGCTCAGCGGGCCCGTGCTGGCCCTCATCCTCAACATCCTCAAAGGTCGGGCCCTCCGCGGCCCTGCAGCGGCACCCTGGGCGTGGGCGCAGCTCTGAGGCCTCGGGGCCACGGGGTGGCTCCCGGGGCCGGAGCTCATGCGGGGTGGCCGGGTCCAGAGGCACGTCTGTAAATCGGAGGGGTCATCTGTGACCCCGTGGGCCGTGGACCCCCCGTGGCGGACGTGTGAGGCCCAGACCTGGGGGACCCTTGCTTGCTCCCACCTCCCCCGCCTCCCAGGCAGCCACGGCTGTTGCTTAAGCGCCCCCGTTCTCACGGGGAGCCACGCGGGTCAGGGAGGCGTGGACCCACCCCCACCCCACCCCCACCCCCACCGCCAGTGGCACTCAGCTGTCCCGGCCGAGCTGGGATGTCCTGGGGCCACCAACCTGCCTGGCTCTGCCCACCCAGGGTACAACTTCTCCTCGGCGAGCGTGGAGACGCCCGAGCAGAAGGGCCTGACCTACCACCGCATCGTGGAGGCCTTCCGGTTTGCGTACGCCAAGAGGACCCTGCTTGGGGACCCCAAGTTTGTCAATGTGACTGAGGTAAGGGGTGGGGGTGGCCTGCCATGGAGGTGCCAGGAGGGCTCCCTGGGCCACCCCAGCCTCACTCAGCTTTTATTTTGTTTTGATCTGTTCTGTTCTATCCTCTTCTGTTGGCCACGTTGGGTCTTTGTTGCCGTGTGCGGGCTTTCTCTAGTTGTGACAAGCAGGGGCTACTCTTCCTGGTGGTGCGCAGGCTTCTCAGTGCGGTGGCTTCTCTTGGTGCAGAGCACAGGCTCTAGGGCACACACGGGCTTCAGTAGTTGTGGCGCACGGGCTCCGTTGCTCCGCGGCATGTGGGATCTTCCCAGACCAGGGATGGAACCCGTGTCCCCTGTGTGGGCAGGCGGATTCTTAACCACTGCGCCACCAGGGAAGTCGCCTCTCTCAGGCTTTGTTTATGTGTTTCTGCCACTGACTCTGGCCTCAGGCCTGCTGTGTGCGGGGAGGGACTGTGGACGCTGAGTCCTGGCCTCTGCCCCACGGAGCTCGCAGGGTGGGGAGGCAGACTTGTCAGTGGGGAATTAGGGGCCTCCTCCACCACACTGCGACCTCGGGGTGTTTGCATGTGCTGTGTCCTCGGCCTGGAAGGCTCCGGAGTGGCCAGTGCCGGGGTGAGGAACACGTAGGGGCATCACAGCCCTCATGGCGGGGGAGGAGGGGACCAGCATTCCAGGTGGGCAGAGGCCCCGGCCACGTGCTCCCTGGTCACAGCCGGGAGCTAACTTCCCAGATCCCCACCCAGGCCCTGCACCACCCGACCCCCTCATGCGCCAGGTGCCCCGGCTCCTGGCTGGATCTCCAGCTCCACCGCCACTGTGTCCCTCATTATCTGCTTGGACCCCCTCCCCACAAGGTAGACCCGCAGACCCCTCTCAGCTGCCCAGCGGCCCCTCTTCTCTTTCCTGGGGATGATTTTGCACTCACTGCTCCCCACCTGGGCCCCGGGCGTCCCCGAGGTGGTGGAAACCGCTGCATCACACCCCGCTCTTCCCTGCGTCCCCGCCGAGGCCAGCCTCCTGGTCCCTGCCGAGGCCGGCCTCCTGCTCGTTGGCTCTCTGACTCCACACGCCCTGCCCGTCCTGCACAGCTGCTCTGCCTCCTGGGTTCCCAGCCTGCGCTTTCCAATGGGCCGTCCCCAGAGGGGCGTGTGCTTGTGGGTCCGGCACCCCCCAGCTGCTCCCCCTTGGGGCAGACTTGGCCGCCGCCTCCTCTCTGGAGCCTTCCCCACCGAGTGCCCGGCCTTCCTGCCTCCACACCTGTGCTGTGGCATCCCGAGAGGGTTCCCCTTCGGCCCTCGCTGCAGCAGCCCCCTGGTTCACCCATGCCTCCTGCCCTCGACTTTTTAATTTGCAAAGTTGTGTGCACTTTGGCACATTTCCTTCCTCTCTCCGCATCTCCATCCACCTCTGCTTTGCACTCCCTGCTTTTTCCTGTTAGACACCTAGGTCAGCCTTTCCCCAAGGGTTCCATCTGTGTCTTGAGGCCCGCACCTGCTGTTGCTGTCACGTCTTCAGTCTCTTAGCCTCCGTGGACCCCCTGGGCTGCTGTCTTGTTGATTTTAAGGCCCAGAGCAGTTGTCTTGTAGGATGTCCAATTCCCGGATTCAGCTGTTTCCTTGGAAGTAGATTCAGGCTGAACATTTTCCCCTTGGATTAGTCATCCAATCTGTGGGTGTTGCTGGAACCTTCTGGAGGTATTTCCTCTGCTCAGCCTCCAGGGCCCTGTCTTGCCCATGAACTCAACACATCAGGTGTGGTCTATCACCCACCTGAGACAGGTTCTTCAGAGCCTGATGAGCACATGTCCCAAGTCAGTCTCGCAACTGTCCCCCAACCGCCCCTTCCACAATGTTCACAGCCCCAGATTGCAGCCAGTCTGGACTGAAGACTTGGGGCCTTTCTCCATCCCTCCTTCCCACCTGGTGAGCCCCCAGCATCTCTCACCTGGTGGATGTCATAGCCCCCCAATTAGGGAAGGTCTCAGGGTGCAGCAGTAGTTGGGGTCCGCCCCCAGATGGCTGCCAGAGGGATGACACCCATCAGCTGCTCACTCCTCCGCCCCCAGTGCGGGTGGCTTTGGAGTGCTTGTAGGGCCCGCGAGGACCCACGGGATCAGCTCCTGCCAGCATCTCGAACCTCTTCTCTCTCTGACCCCAGTCACCGCCTGCCTGTCACTCACAGGCCTGCCCCAGGGCCTTCGTGTTACCACTCAGGGGGCTTTTTCAGATAGCACCTCCTCCGAGAAGCCCTCCCTGACCACTCTGCCCCCACCCCGTCGCTCTCCACTGCCCTCACCTGGCTTGTTCTCGCCAGCACACCCCTGCTCGCCTTCGTCTTCCCTGCTGTGAGAGTGGGGACCTGCGTGTCTGTTCCCTGCGGACCCCCCCTTGCTGGGCACGGAGCTACAAGCTCTGAACGAAAGAACGAATGACTGGGTGCTGCAAGAGTCGGGGCTTGGAGGGCGGGCAGACGCTCAGAGTCGCCGGGCAGCAGCAGAGACCGAGGCTGGGGAGAGGGGGCAGACGGGGCACCTGAGGCTTCGGGTGCAGGAGGGCTGCGGTCAGAGCCGTGGGGGGGGCTTCCTGAGAGCTGCCCGCGCAAGCCCGTGCCCCCTCCTCGCCTCCCCCACCTCCTCAGGCCAGCTCTGGGGTCTCGGCAGGTGGTCCGCAACATGAGCTCGGAGTTCTTCGCCGCCCAGCTCCGGGCCCGCATCTCCGACAGCACCACTCACCCAGCCTCCTACTACGAGCCCGAGTTCTACACGCCGGATGACGGCGGCACCGCCCACCTGTCCGTGGTCTCGGAGGACGGCAGCGCCGTGTCGGCCACCAGCACCATCAACCTCTAGTAGGGCTGCCGGGCGGCCGGGTGGGCCGGGGGCTGCCCGTGTGTCCCAGAAGGGGGTCTCCGCGTGGGCAGAGCACGTGCCCCCGCCTCCCTGGGGAGCGCGCTGGCGCTTCAGGAGGCTGGCGGGGAGGGCGGGGCACAGCGCTCTGACCCACGCGGCCGGCAGCTTCGGTTCCAAGGTGCGGTCACCGGTCAGCGGGATCCTGTTCAACGATGAGATGGACGACTTCAGCTCCCCCAACATCATCAACCAGTTCGGGGTGCCCCCCTCGCCGGCCAACTTCATCAAGCCAGGTGTGTGGCAGGGGGCTGGGGTAGGGAGGGGGCTGGTGTCCCCACAGGCAGCTGACAGCTCCTCTGTCCCCTCCCCCCCCCCCCCCCCCCCCCCGCCGCGGCCGGCTGCAGGGAAACAGCCGCTCTCGTCCATGTGCCCCGCCATCGTCGTGGGTCAGGACGGCCAGGTCCGCATGGTGGTGGGCGCCTCTGGGGGCACACAGATCACCACGTCCACTGCGCTGGTACGTGTCACCCGCCGGTGCCCTCAGCCCCTTGCCTGCTGGGCCACGCTGACCCCATCGCACACCCCCAGGCCGTCATCCACAGCCTGTGGTTCGGCTACGACGTGAAGCGGGCGGTTGAGGAGCCCCGGCTGCACAACCAGCTTTTGCCCAACACCACGACGCTGGAGAAAGACATCGACCAGGTGGGGGGGGGGGGTAGGGTGGTGTCTGAGTCACAGCAGGGCCCCCGGGGAATCCTGGAATGGGGCCTGAAGCGCCAGAGTCATCGCGGAGTGGACGATGGCTGCTGTCCTCTGCCGGGGGCAGATGACCCTCACGCCTGCCGCCTGGGCCACGCTGCACCCCCTGCAGGGAGGGCCAGGCCACCTGCTCCAACGAGACCCAGTTGGCCCGGCTGCCCCCAGCTTGCCGATCCTGGCCGCTCAGCCGGAAGTGGCAGCACCTGGGTCTGTGAAGCCCACGCCCGCACAGGTGTGGCTCGGGCAGGGTCTCGGGCCCTTGCTGAGGTCTCCCTCTCCCTGCCGCCCCCAGGCCGTGGCTGCAGCCCTGAAGACCCGGCACCACCACACCGCGGTCACTCCTACCTTCATTGCTGTGGTGCAGGCCGTTGTCCGCACAGCTGGCGGCTGGGCGGCTGCGTCAGACTCCAGGAAAGGCGGGGAGCCTGCGGGCTACTGAGCGCTCAGGCAGGCAAGGTGCACTGGCAGCCCAGGGATGAGAGGCCCGCTGGGGGCGCGGAGCGGGGGCAGGAGTGGGACTTTGGGGGACGTGTTTCCCCTGTGAGCGGCAAAGCAGTGCAATAAATGGGGGCTGCAGCGCCAGGCTCTGGGCGGCCTTGCCCGCCAGCTCCCAGTTCCCTGGGCCTCTGCTTCCTGTGTGACGTGGGGCCACCTGGCAGGGAAGGATGGCGGGACGGGTACAGAGGTCTTGACATCTCGGGCGCTGGAGCCAGCCTCGGCGTTTCCGTGGGAGCCGGGAGGGGCGGCGTGCAGGGGAGGCTGGCGGTGCAGGGCTGGGGTGGGGGCCCAGGGCGGGCCATGCCAGGCACGGTTCTGCCTCACCCCGAGCCGCCCGGCGGAGGGCCCGCCCCCTCTCCCCGGGGCTGGGCAGCAGCGCTTCCCAGTCTTGGCCACCGGGGGGCACGCGGCCCCGGCGTTTCCACCGCGGGTGCCGGGAGCCGGGGTACCTCCTGGGCCCGCGCGGCGGGTGTCGGGCGCGCCCCGGCCAGCGCACGGAGGTGAAGCCAAGGTCGGGGGGTGGGATTGAGCAAGAGGCTGGAGCAAAACATGCTGGTCAGGGCCAGGCCCAGGGGGCTTTCCAAACAGAAGCCAGAGTGAAACCCAAGCTGTGGTCCGCTCCCTGAGGAGGCCCGGTTCTCAGGGATGGGTGAACTGGAAGAGGTCCCCAGATCCCGGAGGGTCAGAGTTTGGACCGGTGCCCCGAGGAGGGCGGCTCTGGACGGGAATCGCGAGACTCAGCGCCCAGCCTCCTCCACGGGGGGCCTGTCCCTCCCACCCTCTCTCAGGGCTTCCTAACTGGTCCTTTACACACAGTTGTAACGCCCGAGGTGAGGTGCTGGGAAAGGGCGGGGGAGGTGGACAGGGCGAGGGGGTCCCAGCGTGACAGCCAGACGTACCCCTGCCCAGTGGGCACCAGCGTGGGCCCCTGAGCACAGGGCGTGGGGCCAGGGGAGCCAGGTCGGGGCTGCCCTCCATGAGGCAGGAGATTCTGGTGCTTCCAACGCGTCTGCAAGGAAATGCATGGTTGGTCTGCAGAGTCTCCCGCCAGGTCTGAGCCCCGAGTCCTGGAGGGTGGCGTCTCTGGGGTCCCCAGGAGACGGGATAGAGGCCGGGCTGTGGGGCAGGCAGGACTCCCCTCAGTCCTCGTTTTAACCCCAGAGGAAAGGCTGCGGTCCCGTTTGCAGGGGAGAAGACCGAGGTCCGAGGGGCGGGCCTTGCTCCTGCGGAGGTAGGGGCTGGCCTGGAGCTCCCTGGGCCCCGCGTGTGGGGAGGGTGCGCCCCGGTTCCCCAGGCACCATGGGGCACAGCCGAGGCCCCCTTGGGGCTTGGCCACTCGGCTTCCCCTCTCTTTCCTGCCCCTGGCTTCCTGGACAGGGATGCCAAGGCCCTTCTGGGCTGGCCCTCCCTGGCCGTGCTCTGGCCAGCCCAGCACGACGCCTGTTCCTTCCCTGGGCCTTCGTTCCAGCGGTCCCTGCACCGTGCCCTCCACCTGACTGGGAAGGCTGGGAGAGGAGGCAGTGTCCCCCCCGACCCTGCGGCCCCTCTGTCCCTGCTCCCCTGCCTCCCGGCGGGCGGGCTGGCCCCGGCCCAGGAATGCACTCTGGCTCCCGGCTCAGCAGTGTCACTGCGGTTTGGGGGTCCGGTGGGGACGGCGGGAGGCGCCCACAGCCCTCCCCATCCCAGGAAGGCAGCCTCCTGCCCCAGCGGCCCCTCTGTCTCAGGCCGGCAGGGGCTTCGGGTGGGGGCCCTGGCAGGCTGTGCGGCTGTGCGGGCCTGTCCTTCTCTGTGCCTCAGTTTCTCTGCTGTGCCAGGAGGGGTGAAGAGACCTGGGAGGGCAAAGCTCAGCTGGAAAGGAAGCCGGGAGAATGTGGGGGCTGTGGGGGGCTGTAGGGGTGGGAGTCCAGACCTCAGCCCCTGCACCCTGTGCCCTGCTGAGCCTGGTCAAAGGGAGCCCCTGTCTCCCAGCCACCTCCCAGCTGGGCACCCTGAGGCCTGGGCAGGGCAGGGTGCAGGCCGGTTTCCCTGGGAGAGGAGGCACTGTCAGCTCAGAAGAGGGAAGGAGACACGCCCCCAGGGATGGGCACTCGCATGGATGCAGGTGGGAGGGGAGCCCACTCCTCGAGGCCCAGTGGCATCTCCAGGACCGCAGGCCCCAGGGGTGGACGGCACAGTGGGTACTGGGTGCCAAGGGCTGGACGCAGGCCCTGTCTGCGTTCCCCACACAGTGACCTTGTCCAGGGTGTGCGGTGCTCCGGTCACCCCCCCGAGCAGACAGGGACGCCGAGCCCCCTCCTGGTCATCCTGGACCCCCGACCGCTGCCCCAGCTTCAGCTGAGTTGGGACTTGACCTCGGGACCTGATCGACGTTGCCTTGGGTCCTCCTCCCTCTGCCTCTGGTCCCTCTTAGCCCCAGGGTCCTCTCCTCTGAGGATGCGGCGGTGAGCTGCTGCTGGGTGGCGCCTCACGCAAAGGACAAGGGTTGGGGTTCCGTCCCGGCCCCCTTACCCCCCGAGCCTGATCCAGGGGAGGGTCTTGGGCAGGCGGCACTCTCCTCCCCGGCTCTGCTGGGAACTGCGAAGCAGCCATGCGGTCCTGGGAGCCCTGCGCCGCCGCTTCCCCCGGGGAGCCGAGTAGGCACCGAGTCCCCACACGCACAGGACAGGGTGGCCCTGGGCGTTGGCCGCCAGCAGCGATTGTAGCAAGGCTTTCGGGGACGGGTGGTGGGAACGGCAGTGAAGGAGTTAATGGCAGCTTCTGACTCTTCTCTGGAAGGCAAACCTCCCCATAAACGCCCTGCTGCCTGGCATCCTGCCAGGGCCAAGTCAGGGCCTGAAAACTGCAAGTCCAGGCGGGTGGCCAGCTCTCCCTCTGCGGCAGACGCTGGAGGAAGACAGCAGCCCCACCGCCAGCCGACCGTCCGCACACACACCTGTCGGTCTAGCTGCCGCTGTCCTCCTGGAAGCCTTCTGTCTGTCCAGCTGTCTGTCATCTGGACTCGGTGCAATTGTCTGTCTGACCTTCCTCCTCTGTCCAGCCATCTGGCTGTCAATCCGCTTGTTTGTCTGTCTCTGGTCCCCGTCTGTTTGTCCATCTGCCCCATCATCTGTGAGTCTATCTGCTTGTTATCCGTTCTTCCGTCTGTCTCTGTGCATCTCTCTGTCCGCTGGTCTGTGCGCCCACCTGCCTCCCCACTCCCCCGGGGCCGCAGAGCCATGGCCCAGGGCCGCGGGGCCGTGGTCAGCGTGGTGCTGCTGGGGCTGGGGCTGGCGCTGGCCGTCATCGTGCCCGTCTTGGTCGTCTCTCGGCACCGTGTCGGCTGTGGCCCCCAGGCCTTCGCCCACGCCGCGGTCGCTGCGGACTCCAAGATCTGCTCGGACATTGGACGGTGAGTAAGAGGTGGGTGGGAGCTGGGTGGCCCTTGGCACTGGCCCCTCCTGGAGACGCTGTGACCAGTGGTGAGAGTGTGGAGAAGGTATACGTGTGTGCCTGCTGGCATGCGGGGGCCGCGTGGGTTTGGGCTGCAGTAGGGAAGCAGCCCCAGGGCCCTTGCACCGACCAGGTAGCAAGTGTGCACGGGAGACAGGGGTTTGGGGCAGAGCAGAGGTGGTGTGTGAGGCTGCTCGCAGCTCCAGGGCTCAGGAGACCCAGTGAGGTCACTGCTGCCGTGTCGCTGGTCTGGCCCAGACTGACCCCGATGACGGGTCCTGGCCCCTTCAGAGAAGCCCTGGCAGTTTCCCAAGGCTGGGGTCGTCCCCCAGGGGCATGGATGAGAGGGTTCGGGGCCTCTGTATGTGAGAATTGCCTGCCAAGGTGCACTCAGTGCTGCCCAAGACCAGGCTCCCCTCCTGGCCCTGGGAAACTCGCCCCGGACAGCATCGTGTCCCCACAGCCTCCCCTCTGCGTGGCGGGGGCTGGAGCCAGGCCAGTGGTGGGTGGAGTAACTGTTTGATGTTTCGCAGGCCAGGGCAAGGGGAGCTGCGGAGAGGGCTCCCAGCTGGCGTTTCCCGACCCTCTTCCAGGAAGCCCAGCCCGTGGGAGGCTTCCGCGGCCCGTGAGCGGTCCTGCCCCTCCCGGTCCCTGCCCCTCCCTCTCTGGGCCGCGGAAGCCTGCACTAGTATCCCCTCCCTGTGGGCTCAGTCCGCTTCCCAGGACATCTGCCTCAAGGGCCCCTGTCCGGGTTAGAAGTGCTTTGTGAGCCAGAGAGGACTGTGCTGGTCCGAGGGGCAGTGTGGCCAAGGCCCCCTTGGTCCTGGCATCACCCCTTCTCTGCTTTCTCCCTCTGTCTCATTCATCCCCTCCTCCCTCTGTCTGCCGTCTGGCTGTGCCCTGCCTCCTCCTGGCCTGCTCCTCGGGCTCTTCTCAGGGTGCTTTGTGTCCTCCTTCAGGGCTCCCTCTAGGGTGACAGTGACAGGTTGGAAGCAGGCTGCTTGGTCTCCCGAGGGGATTCCCAGGGGCCAGGATGCGAAGGACCCCCCACCCCAAAGCTCTGGAGAACGGCAGGGGCACCGTGCCCCCACTGAACCCATATTTGCAAAGAGGCAAACAAATCGGGGCTTCAGCCCCAGAGACCCCTGATGGGGACGCAGGCCCCGGGGGGGAGGGGCTGCTACCACGGATCTCCGAGGGGTGTCTGGGCCCATCGTGTCTCCTCAAGTCTTTGTTGGGGGTCTCTGAGAGCCAGGGATTGGGGTCTCTGCTCTGCAACCCTCGCGGGTGAGGAGAGCGGATGTGGTTCCCCCCAAGCGTCTTGTGTCCTTGGCGCTCCACTTCCTGTGGTTGTTCTAAGAAACTAGGGGTGGGAGGGAGCTTGGCGCTGCCCCAGCTGCTGTGGGAAAGGGCCTCACACAAACCCACGGGGCTGGGGGCCATCCCGCTTGGCCCTGCCGCCGAGGGTCTGCTTCCTCTCTCCTCTCCCCTTCTCCCCTCACCAGCAGGGCCTCCCAGAGCCCACGTCCTCCCACCCTGTGAGCCCTGGGTCCTCTCAGTGGGGCTGGGCCTTCTGCTGCGGCCAGAGCCCCTGGGGTGGACACACAGTAGACGCGCAGGGACGACTAGGGCCCGTCCCATCCTGCATGGTGCCCAGGGAGCCAGACGTGTGTGCACACTGAGTTCCGAGGCTCCGAGTGAGTGCTCACCTTCTAGGGAGACGTCAGGGTTGGTGGTGGTTTTTAGGGCCTTTCCGACGGTCTGCTTGTGACCACTCAGAAATGCCACACGGGGTCCTGAGGGGAGGATTCACGGTCTCACTTGAGGTAGACGAGACCAGGCCTGCACAGAAGGGACCAGCTGGGCGTCAAGGTGTGAGCAGGCCCGGCTGCTCTCTCAGCCTCCGCCGCCCCTGCAGGGAGGGAATCTCTCCGGGGCTGTGGAAGGGTGGGGTCTTCCCAGGTCTGTCCAGCCCCTGAGCTCAGGTCCTTAAGGCCAGAGTGTCACTGGCCACGTGAGTCGTCGTAAAGGCGTCTGGCAGGGGCCCAGAGCGCTGGTCCTGTGGGGCGCTGGAGCCAGCAGTGGGGAGGGGGTGGGCCCCGCGGGTTGGGTCTCGTCAGCTGCTTCAGACCCACCCAGGGGTCAGCTCATGGGTCACACCCTCCGCGCAGAGGAGAACGGGGATTCTGAACGAGCCTCCGTTTCCCCACCTGTGAAAGGGGCGCGTGTCGGCACCTCCATCATGGAGCGCACCTGACCCAGAAGAGGCATCACTGGACCACTCTGAGCACGAGCTGTCATAGCAGTGCCTTGGACTGGACGTGGTCGGCATCTCAACAGGGGACCCTGCTGTGGGGGAGCTCACGGGGGATGAGGGATGGTCCCACCCTTCCTCCCCTCCCAGCCCCCGGGACCCTCGTGGCTCTCTGGAGTCCTGGTCAGCTCACCAGGAAATCACTGCACTTCCAGCCCTCTGGGGCTCCAGGGGACAACAGCCTTCCTGCCTGGCATCGTGCACACAGGTGTGCGTGTGCGTGTCCGAGCGTGTGTGTGACAGCGGCCCCCTGGCTGCTTGGGGACAGGCGTGTGAGAGAAGTGTGAGTACTGCGGTCTGCGGTGCTGCCTGCCACGACTGCCCCTCACAGCCGAGGAGACCCAGCTCAGGGAGGGCATGGCGCACGCCTGGTGGGAAGGAACCGTGGCCCGGTGACCCCGAGCGTGTTTGTGGCAGGCGTGGGTGGGTGCTGTGGCCGCGTGAGGGGGTGCGATGCTTGGCTTCCTGCAGCACCTGCCACCTGCCAGCCATTGTCCGGGGGGCACAGGTAACCAGGTGGTCAAGGCTCTTGCTTTTGTGGTGGGGGAGACAGACAGTGAGCCCACACCTGATGCGGAGGGGCTGGAAGTGACTATGGGTCATTCTGGGTGTCCCCTTCTGTGAGATTCCCGTTCGTCTTTTGCCCGTCTTTCTGTTAAATTGTATATCAGATGCCTTTTCTGCATTACCAAGACAATCAAATGATTTTTCTCCCTTTTAAAAAATGCAGTGGGACTTCCCTGGAGGTCCAGTGGTTAGGGCTCTGTGCTTCCACTGCAGGGGGCACACATTTGATCCCTGGCTAGGGCACTAACGTCCCGCAAACCTTGTGACTCAGCCAAAGTAAAAAAAAAAACAAAAACAAAGCACATCTCCAATCAGTTGACTGTGAGACAGACTGCCCTCCACACTGCGGGTGGGCCACATCCCATCTGTTGAAGGCATAAAGAACAAACACGGAGGTCGCCAGAGAAGGAGGACTACCTCAAGACCAGAGTAAAGAAGTCCTGCCCGGGTTTCCAGCTTACTGGCCTGCCCCACAGATTTCAGAGTCAAGACTGTACCATCTGCTTTCCCCTGAATTTAAAGCCTACTGGCCTGCCCTACAGATTTCGAACATGCCGGCCTCTACAGTAACGTATGCCAAGTCTTCGAAAGAAAAGTCTCTCCCTATACGTATGTCTTACTGGTTCTCTTTGTCTGAGAACCCTGACTGAACAGTTGCCAACTATGAGTAATACTGAAACTACCTAGTAAGCTCTTTTTCCTCCTGTTCTTCCCGTCTCCCAGCATGGGACTGAAGGGATATCCTTTTACGGTCAGTTAATCCCTCATAGTCGAGCAGTGCGCTTCTTCTGTTTTCATATATCCTTTCCATTCCCACCCCACCCTGCTTTTATATCCACGCAACAGATCTCATGACCCGTAATAGCTTTAGCTGTTTCTCCCATTCTTTTTTCAGTTAGTTTTCCCTCTTCCCACCAGATGGGTTTTCTGTCCATACAATCATCAAAAGTAAATTTCCCAAGGGCACAGTGAACACGTCCATAACATCGAATTTTATGTGCAGTAACATAGGCAAGTTTACTTTTATCAGCACTGGGGGCCTGTAAAGCCAGAGTCTTTTTTTTTTTTTTTTTAATCTGTTGTATCTGTTATTTAGGCCATGAGTCAAAGACAACAGCCATGTCCTCAAAACAGTATCCCCACCCTATTTTTGTAATGGTTGTACTGTACCTACATTTTCAGGACAATAGCCAATCCATCGCTATACTGTTTCTGTTATAATCATCATTTTTTAGTCTTAGATCTACTGGTCAATATATATTTAATTCTTAGTCACACTTCTTATGGCAAAGTCTTTCCAGTTACTTTGGTTGTCTGAAGGGTTTTTTTTTTTTTGGCTGCGTTGGGTCTTTGCTGCTGTGCACGGGCCTTCTCTAGTTGCAGCGAGCAGGGGCTACTCTTTCTTCGGGTACATGGGCTCATTGTGGTGGATTCTCTTGTTGCAGAGCATGGGCTCTAGGCATGCGGGCTTCAGTAGTTGCAGCACGTAGGCTCAGTAGTTGTGGCGCACAGGCTCAGTAGTTGTGGTGCGTGGGCTTAGTTGCTCCATGGCATGTGGGATCTTCCCCAACCAGGGGTTGAACCCGTGTCCCCTGCATTGGCAGGAGGACTCTTAACCACTGTGCCACCAGGGAAGTCCCTGAAGGTTTTTTTGTTTGTTTTTATGAGGTTCCTCAGGAAGGGTTCATGCGGAAAATGTTCATTGAGTTCTTGCATGTTTGTAACAGGTTGTGGCCCTTGGAGGTGAAGGTCAGTTTAGCTGGATATAAAATCCGTGGCTCACATGTTCTTTCTTTGAGTGTCTTGATTTTAACACTTCATTGTCTCTGGCATAAAGAATCAATGTTGAAAAGTCTGATGACAATCGGATTTTTTTTTCTCTTATAAGAGACTTAGTCCTTTTTACCTAGGTGCCAAATAGTTATTAATTTTCATTAATGTCCAATAGGTTAATTTGAATTTGTCTCTTTATTGGCTTTATTCTGAATTGACGTCCCCATGTAGTGGAGTGCACTTTCAACACATAATTTTTTTTTTTAATCATAAAAGTTACCTTGAATTGCAGCTTTTATTATTCATTCTGTTCCATAGATTTGGCTTTCCTCCTTGGGACTCCTATGAAGTGTATGTTTGATCTTCTTAATATTTGTATCTTAAAATCTCTTTATTCCTTTCTTTTTGATTGAAAAAAAAAAGTCCCCCTTTTCACCTTATCTTTCTTTTAAGGTATCTCTATAGGTATTTGCTCTGTGTTTATTCTTTTTTTTTTTTCCCCTTCAAATTCTCTATTATACATCATGGTTGCACAATTTGAGGCTGGTTAAATACAATTGGTTTTCAGTTTTTCTTTGAATATTTTCCAGATTACTACCTGCAGGTGACCATGACAATATTTGCATTTTAAAATTCTGAAACTCTGAACAGGCACTTCCGTGAAGGAAAACATCACCATTCACAGATATCCACATTTACTATAGATGCTGTAGCACATGCTACATGGAACCTTTTTCCAGTTAAGAAGCTGGTCACTGACCATTTTTCAAAGGGTCATACTAGGAAAACAGGCTTAAAGAAATGTAATTTGGGTTACTTAGCTTACTCATAAAGTAAGGTTAACTGACAGGACTTGCACCGAAGTGTATCAAAAAACATTGGTACAAAAACCAGTGACCCATAAGTGAAAGTGGTTTCACACAGCAGTCTGCGTTTCAGTTCCTACCCCCCACATTTAGTGTATTTGCGATCAGACCCCACGTGTAGCATAAAAACAGATGACAGCAACCTTCTTTTTTAGATGCTTTGAACAATACTTGATTTTAATATTTAAAAAATTTAAACAGAGCGGATGAAGTTCAAATTTGAGTTTGAACTAGTCAAGGTTCCAATTTAACAAACATGAAACTGCCCAGATCTGGATAACTACATACTTTACCAGTTCTCCTGAGTCCCCCGTCCTCAAGTTTTCCCCTGAAAAGGGAAGAGAATATTTGCAAGAAAATTATATTTGCATGCATGTGCTAAAAAGATTCCTTACAGCAAAAAAGTTTTTTTCAAAGTATTTATGGAAAAATTATATAGTTTTAACAAACTGAAACGCCAACAGAGCGTCAACTCCACATTGCAGAAAACATACAGTGGTACCAGTTGGATAGCA
Organism: Hippopotamus amphibius kiboko; assembly: GCF_030028045.1. Taxonomy (NCBI): domain Eukaryota; kingdom Metazoa; phylum Chordata; class Mammalia; order Artiodactyla; family Hippopotamidae; genus Hippopotamus; species Hippopotamus amphibius. The sequence goes on along the minus strand of NC_080193.1, from coordinate 1,925,400 downwards.
GTAGCAAAACGGTTACTTAATATGGTACCCCCCCCAAAAAAAAACAAAGGCTGCAATGACATGCCACATAATCTCTTCGGGGAAAAAATTTAATAATCATACCACAGAAGACTTCGAAGAGAATAAAATTCAGGAAGCCATGGAATGGTAGACTCAGTGGCACCGACACTCAGACACTCACATGCGAAGCGCTCACGTGCTTTCCTCACACACTTGGAAAAACATAAAAGTGGTTTTCAAAAATACCGAGATGCCGTGTTTGAAATCTTTGTAGGATGTAAGGGCCACTCCGGTTTTCTAATTTGACTTGAACACAAAATGTTTCGTTTTTTGCATGTAGAGGATAAGAGGTAATCATTAGCATGAAAAAAGAAGGAAAGAATCTGTAATCAACAGTAGGCAGAAAGAAAGCAGAATTACAAATACCAACCTAGTCAACATGAACATCTTTAATGTTTATGCTGATGTATATCTGAGCGCTTATCATCAAATCAAAGTGTGCAGTCAAAACAAAACAAAACAAAAAACCCACGGCAGGTTAAGAAATTTCCAGTGTTTCAAAGAAAGCACTTTTTTAAATGTATATACGTGAAGAACATTCAATCATGTCATAAAATAAACTCAGCACTGTTAGATAAAGGAAGACTGGTCACAAATGGAGTTTGGGCCTTTGCCCTGCCCTGCAGGCTGCAGCCATCTTTAACCTGCCGAACTTAATCTCAGTGGATGTAGGAGTTTTTCAGTCTTTTTCCTCCCGTTCAGTTCACATTTCAGGCTGCTCAGCAGATGCCTGTGATCTGGCGATTCGAATCGCTGGTCAAAGTCTGTTCTCTGTTTCCTCGGTTTTAAAGGAGCTTTTCTCCACAAGATGATCTCCCGCTGCTTGAAGTACCAGCTGTCTTCCTCATCCACAAGGACTAGATTCAAAAAGCACCTTCCTGACAATTTTTGGTTCACCTCTCTCGTTGTTGGAGTCGGGTCGTACCCCGCTAAGAAAAGTCTTACTGGGACGGATTCGCCTTTTACGGGTGTACCATCCCTTATTTCATATCTAGCGATCGTTCCCGATTCTGTCGTGCACTGGGTCCAGTTCCCGTGATCTCTGTTAATCAGCTGTAACTCCACATGTTGGGTTTTTATGCTTACTAATAAGAAGTAAATTTTTCCAACAATCACATCCTTTAAATGATACTTTGATATATCCAAATTCTACGTGTAGGCGATCTTCAGTGCCCACTTCCGTGTCAATATAGTTGTTAACATCAGGGTAGGTGGCGAGCTGCTGAAACAATGAGGTCATATTCTTTTACCAAGCCTGTCAGTCTTCTTACTATTGTCCATTTAAGGAAACACCTTAAGCGGACATTGGCACCAACGTAAGATTCACATGCCTTTTCAACTTGCATAAATTCAAAATCGTAACTTCTGCTCTGGGTCAGTTCTCCAGGTAAGGCTAGTTCTTTCACTAGTCTTACAGATTTGTATTACTCTTGTCATTGAAAAGCTCAATGTGACCTACAAATTCAATTCTAATTCCTTGGTGCTCTAGCCTCTTTTCAGGTTGTTTAAAGGCTAGGCTCACCTCTCCTGAAACAGATTCTCCATCATAGAAAAGACTGGTTTTCTACTTTGCCATCTTCAGTTTTCATTTCCGCCGTTTTCCTGGTTTCCCCATCATTAAGGACAACATCCATCTCACAAATGGGACCAAAAAATCCTCCAAGAAAACTCAGTGTCAGCACTGCCACCGCCGCGTCCCCCCCACTTCACTCCTCCTCCCCCAGGAGAACTCCCAGGCCCGGCTCTCTGTGTTTACTCTTGTTTAGCCTTCACTTCTGCAGGCACATGAACTCTTAGTTGTGGCATGCACGTGGGATCTAGCTCCCTGACCAGGGATCAAACCCGGGCCCCCTGCATTGGGAGCTCAGAGTCTTAACCACTGGACCACCAGGGAAGTCCCAGGCTTAGTTAGCCCTTTTTAGTTGAGCACAGCAGAACGTGTATAAAATTGTTAAAAAAAATAACCTTTAGAAATAATGTGAGGCCTAGGATACCAGCATTCTGGGATCACCTTCATTGTACTTGAGTGGCTGAGATCATCTGAAGCTGGACTGCCGTGCTTGTAGGAGCTGGTCTGTTTCGGGTTGACGGTTACGCGGAGCGAGGGCCCGTCCCCACGTGTGGTCCCCCAGCACGCTCGACCCTGGCACTGGAGGGTGTCTGAAGCCCTGCTTGGCCGCTCAGCCTCCTCTCCCAGGACGGGCAGTCGTCTTGGGGGAAAAGCGGCTCCGGAGGCCATGCTCCTCTCACTCGGAGGCCTGTCCTTGTCCCCTGCGTCTGGCACCCTTGACCAGATGTTTCCCATTTGTCTGGCTTTTCTAGTTGTCCGTGGAAGTTTGGTCTGAGTTATTTAGCCTTTCATTACTGGGATGCCTGATTTTACACGGCAACAGATTTTTTTTTTTTAAACCTACGGGAGCAAGGCAGATGCAGGGGACCAGATAGGAGACGGTTACGATAACCCAGGTGAGAGATCCTGGTGGCTTAGACCGGGGTGGTGGTATGGTGGAGATGATGCAGAAGGACTGGAATCTCGGTGTATTCTGAAGGTGTAACTAACAGGTGGAATTGCCGGCAGCTTGGGTTTGGGGATGAAAGAAAGCAACCAATCGAGGATGACTCCAAGGTTTATGGCCTGAGGTGGGTGGTTGTTCATCTCTGAGATTGTGATGACTAAGAAAGGAGCAGTTTGGGGGGCAGAGGTGGGAGGGAAGGAAAGAGTGCAGTTTAGGTCATGTCAGGCATGAAATGTCTCTTAGGTGCCCAGGGGAGGCAGCCTGTGAATGGGTGCGGACAAGGGCCCGGAGTTTAGCGGGGATCAGATTCGGGATTCATCAGCACAGAGGTTGCATTTTAAGCCCTGAACCTGGATCATCTCTTCTGGGGGAGGACACAGATGCACCAGGACCAAGGACTGAGCCAGGGGCCTCCAGCAGCCTGAGGTTGAGGTTGGTGGGAGGAAAGCAGGAGGTGGTGGGGCGGGGGGGGGGGGGGGGCGGCGGGTGTCCTGAAAGCCAGTGCAGAAAGCACTTCTGTGGTCAGGGGAGATGCAGCCTTTGTCTGTGATGGGAATCTAAATTTGTTACTTCCAATGTATGGTGTTTTATTCTTTCTACAACGTGTGTTTCTCCCTGCCTGGATAGAATCTTAGTTCTCGCGTGCTTCTGGCTGGTGCCCTGTTTCCCATTCCGAGATGGCGTGTGTCCGTGCGGCGCCTGTGTGGGCCCAGCAGGGGCGCGGGGCTCCAGGGAGGGGCCCAGGCCCAGCCCGTCTTTGGGCCTTGGTTTCCCGTCTGTGATCTTGAGGTGCTGCGGAGGATGCCAGGCTGAGAGGGAAGAGGCAGCCCCTCGTGAGCGGTGCAGGGCTGTGCCCCAGGGAGGTGGGCACTTCCCCGGCACAGGCCAGTCACAGCAGGACCTTGGAGCCGAAGGGATCACCCCGCTGCCCACGGACAAATGCGGAGACTGAGGCCTGAGAGTTTTCCCACGGACGCTGGGGCCCCAGGAGGGGCTGTGGGACCCACCAGCCCAGGCCCTAAGCCCTGATGGCAGGGCAGTGCCCGGGTCACCTGAAAATGTCCAGTCTTTTTTTTTGGCTGCGTTGGATCTTTGGGCTGTGCGCGGGCTTTCTCTAGTTGTGACCAGCGGGGGCTACTCATCGTTGTGGTGTGCGGGCTTCTCAAAGCGGTGGCTTCTCTCGTTGCGGAGCACAGGCTCGAGATGCACGGGCTTCAGTAGTTGTGGCACACGGGCTCAGTAGTTGTGGCGCACGGGCTCAGTAGTTGTGGCGCACGGGCTCAGCTGCTCCGAGGCATATGGGATCTTCCTGGACCAGGGATGGAACCCGTGTTGCCTGCATTGGTAGGCGGATTCCTAAGCACTGCGCCACCAGGGAAGTCCAGAAGTCCAGTCTTGAAGGCGTTGGGCCAGCGTGTCCACAGTGAGATGAGGAGTGGCCTCTGCCAGGCTGGGCTCCCGGGGCTGCTGGGAGGGACGGAGCGGCTGGCCCGGGCCTGGTGCGGCCTGTTGTAAATGAGCCACTGCAGCTGGGAGGACCTCCGGGATGACGGCAGCAGGAGCACTTTGTAAACTGAGAAGCACCTTGTATACGGCCAGGGGCCGTGTACATGGCAACCCCATCTGCAATCTGTAGAGTGTTGTGCACCTGCGAGTGGCTAGACTTGAGGGAGCAGCCCCGTGTGGTCTCCGGACTAACCCGGCGTTTGGTGGTAGCTGCAAGGCCACCCGCCACCCGCCTGTCCCCATTCCCCAGCGGATGACAGCAGGGCGGGCCCAGGGGGGAGGCCGGGACAGGGCAGCCGGGCCGCTGACTCTGTACTGTGTCCCCAGGGCCGTGCTGCAGCAGCAGGGCTCGCCCGTGGACGCCGCCATCGCGGCTCTGGTCTGCACGGGTGTGGTCAACCCGCAGAGCATGGGCCTGGGTGGAGGCGTCATCTTCACCATCTACAACGCGACCACCGGTGAGTCCACGCGGGACCCCGTGGGGAGGATGGGCCCGTCCACAGGTGCTGACCGTGAGGGGCCTGTAAGCCTCCCGTTCCTGGGGCTCTTGGTGCCCCCCCACCTCTGCAGAGCCTAAAGCAAGTGTTAGCACAGAGGCCGGTTCACGGTCCAGAGAGAGAAACGGGCCCCGAGCAGGGCAGGGCTGTCTCAGGGGGACGGTGGTGTGCAGTGAGGCCCGGCAGCCACCAGGGTGCCCCTGACGCCCTGCACGTCCTGCCCGACTCCAGGGCAGGTGGAGGTCATCAACGCCAGGGAGACGGTGCCCGCCAGCCACGTCCCGGGTCTGCTGGGCCAGTGTGAGCAGGCCCAGCCTCTGGGCACAGGTGAGGCCTCGGAGGGGCCACCCGCTCCCACCCCACCAGGCCACCCCCCCCCAAAGGGGCAGCCTACCTCATGGACGGGGGGAACCCCCCTGGCACGGCGGGGCGGCCGCCGGGGAGCCCGGGCTGGGGGCATTTTCCCAGAGGAGGACGATCCCAGCAGAGGGACCAGCTCAGCTGAAGGCCTGAAGGTTCTGCGGAGATGGGCTGGTGGGCTGGGGCCGCTGGGCGGGGGTGCGCCCAGTTTCTCTGGGCCCCACGGGCCTGGCCGTGGACTCTGTGCAGAGGGGGATGGGGAGGTACACGGGTGCCAGTGGGGAGGCACGGGGTCCCGTGTGGGGCCCAGAAAGCTCACTCTGGCTGCCACGGCTGGGGTGCCAGGCGGGGGGTGTGGGGTGACAGAGAGCCCCCGGGGCCGCGGGCAGGGCGCGGGTGGCCCGGGGGCAGGGGCGTGACACCCTGCACCACGCAGGCGCCCAGTGGATCGCGGTCCCCGGGGAGCTCCGTGGCTACGCGGAGGCCCACCGCCGCCACGGCCGCCTGCCATGGGCGCGGCTGTTCACGCCCACCATCGCGCTGCTCCGCGGGGACCTCCGCGTGCCCCACGTCCTCAGCCTCTTCCTGCACAGCAGCCTCCTGCGTCCTTCCCTGTACGCATCGTCCCTGAGGTGAGCGCTGCCTGGGTGAGGGCCCTCCATCCACGCCCGGGGCCAGGCCACGGGGGCTGAGCCCAGCCCCAACTCGGCCCTTCCTCCAGCTGGAGGCTCGGCCCTCTGGGGGCGGGGGGGGGCCCTCCCCCTGCCAGCTGCCCGCCCTCCGCCCTCCCCCCTCACTCTCTCTGGGCTGGCAGAAGGGCTCTGGCCGCCCCACTCGCCCAGCCGGCCAGCCCACTGGCCGGGACCCCCAGGAGCTAGGGGGTCAGGCCCTGGGTGGACGTGGCCTCCCGGGCCTGGGTGACGAGCGACGTCGGGGCGCTGCCCCACCTAATCCTGGAGAATCTGCCCCCACGTCCACCGCAGCCCCTCCGGACCCCGGACCAGGACTGCCTCCCCGTAGGGTCCCTGCAGAAGCGTGGCTGCTTTCCAGGACCTGGCCCCACCCTGAGGCTGCCCCCCGCCCCCCAGGCAGCTCTTCTTCAACGGGACAGACCCCCTGAGGCCTCAGGACCCACTCCAGTGGCCCGCGCTGGCCGCTACGCTGGAGACCGTGGCCGCGGAAGGCGCGGAGGCCCTCTACACTGGGAGGCTGGGCCGGATGCTGCTGGAGGACATCGCCAAGGAAGGTCAGCGCGCTGAGGCCGCACGGCCCTGCTCTGCCAGAGGAAGAGGGGTCTGGATGCCGGGCTGAGGGCGGGCAGCTGAACTGAGGGCCAGGCCAGCTGCTCCCGGGGCTTGGAGAGGCTGCTCCCCCGGCCCGTCCCGCTGCTGGTCTCGGGGACCCCACAGTCAAAGCCCCCGAGGCGCAGGGCCCCATGGGTTAGGCCCACGAGACGGGACCTACTGGTGGCCGTGGGGGGCTCCGGGGCCTGGAGCCGGCCGCCCTCAGTCTCTCGGAGGCCAGCTTGCGGCCTCCGCCTCCCCCTGCTCTCCCCTCAACCTGCCCGCCCCTGACCCCTGTCCCCCAGCCCCGAGGCCACTGCCCGCGGGCCCAGCAACACCCCTCTGGCCCTGCAAGGCGAGGGCACCAGGGCGGGCCCAGCAGGTGACCCGGGATCTGCGGCTGACGCTCTGCGCCTCGGCTTCCCGGCCGGCACACGGAGCCCTCTCTGTCTCCCCCCAGGCAGCCAGCTGACCGCGCAGGACCTGGCGTCCTTCCGGCCGGAGGTGGTGGACGCCCTGGCGCTGCCCCTGGGGGACTACACCCTGTACTCGCCGCCGCCGCCCGCAGGGGGCGCTCTTCTCAGCCTCGTCCTCAACGTGCTCAAAGGTGAGGCCCCGGGAGCCCAGGGTCTGGAGCCCGGGAAGTGCACTGCAGGCCCCGTCAGGCTCTGGGCAGCCAGCCGCTGCCTCCTCCGCCAGCTCGGGCCCCTCCTCGGACGCTGAAGACGGGGCTGAGAACGGCCAGGACCGTGTGTTCTAGAGCCGGCCTCCGGCACAGCCCGTGCCAGGGCTCTGCTGCAGGGTCTGCTGTCATCCACCCACGGCGTCCCCCCGGGGGGCCCCGGCCCAGGGCACAGCAGCGGGCGGCTCTGCAGGGGGTGAGCCGCCCGTCCAGTGTGTGCAGCCGGGGCTGAGGCCCAGCCTGTTGCGGCCTGAGTGGGGGGAGGGGGGGTCCTGGCAGTGTCCAGGGCTGGGGGTGCCCGGTGCTGCCTGTGGCTGCCGGAACAAATGATCCCAAATTACCAAAACCTGGTGGCTTAGACAACAGAAATGTGTTGCCTTATACTTCCGGAGGCCAGAAGTTCAAAATCAAGGTGTCCGCAGGGCCACATTCCCTCCGGGGGCCTGGGGGCGCGTCTGTTCTTTGCCTCTTCCAGCGTCTGGCGGCTGCCGGCATTCCTAGGCGTGCGGCGGCACCCCTGCAATCTCGGCCTCCGGGTCACACGGCCTCCCTCTTCTGTGTGTCTGTTTTATAAGGATGTATGTGGTTACACTTAGCGCCCACCCGGATAACCCAGGATAATCCGCTCCTCTCAAGATCCTTACCTTAATCACACATTTGCCGTAGAAGGTAATACTCACTCTTTCTCCGTGTAAGGTAGTATTCAGAGGCTCTAGGAATCAGGATGTGGAAAAATCTCTCTCCACCCCCGACACAGGATGACCCCCACCTGCGCCCACCCCCTCCCCAGGGTTCAACTTCTCCGCGGAGTCAGTGGCCAGGCCAGAGGGGAGCGTGAACCTATACCATCACCTCGTGGAGACGCTCAAGTTTGCTGGTGGGCAGAGGTGGCGGCTGTGGGACCCCCGAAGCCACCCGGAGGTGCAGGTGAGGTGCCCTGGGCTGGTGGCGAGCCCCCTTCCCTGCCCCAGGGCCCAGCACGAAGGGACGGTCAGGCCAGCAGGTGCGCTGTCCAGGGACCCTGAGAACCTGGCGGGTGAGGCTGGAGGGATACGCAGGCGGTTGGTTCCAGGCCAGGCCAGCCTGGCAGTGGCCCAGAGCAGGGAGGGTGCCGTCGGCCTGGGGACTGCAGGGAGCCCTGGAAGGGCAGGATGCGAGGGCGGCGGTGGTGCCGCCCCTCTGGCATCCTTAGGGCACCGGGCCTGTGGGCCCCCCCTGGCCTCTCCCTGACCCTGTCACCTGTCTGCTCCCCCCAGAACACCTCCCAGGACCTGCTAGGGGAGGCTCTGGCCCAGCACATCCGCCAGCAGATCGACGCCCGGGGTGACCACCAGCCCAGCCATTACAGCCTGACCGGGACCTGGAGCCACAGGATGGGCACGGCCCACGTGTCCGTGCTGGGGGAGGATGGCAGCGCCGTGGCCGCCACCAGCACCATCAACACGCCGTGAGTGGGGCCGGGGCGGGCGGGCAGGTCCCACGCCTTTCTTCCCTAGACCTGAGACCTCCCCCTCCCAGCCTGGCCTCCCAGCTCCCCACGCCCGAACCTCCCCTTGCTGTGTCCACGGGGCAGTACCTTGTTCTTCCCTCTCCTTCTTCTCCGTCAAAAGGGTCCTACCTCCGACATCACGGGCTGAAAAGGCTGCTGATGGGGTGGCCCCGAGCGAGGATGGGGACAGGCCTTACAGCCAGGAGGATGCCGTGGTGGGGGCCCGGGAGGGAAGAGCGGTTCCCGGAAGCTGGAGGGCGGCTCCTAGAGCCAGGGCCCCCTGGGGGGCTGGGGCGCCGCGGCGGCTGCATCCTGTGTGCGCGTTGGGGGCCCACAGCCCGCGCCCAGCTCCGCCTCCGTCCGCAGCTTTGGCGCCATGGTGTACTCACCGCGCACCGGCATCCTCCTCAACAACGAGCTCCTGGACCTGTGCTGGAGGCACCCACGGGGCTCCGGAGCCGCTCCCCCGCCGGGTGAGCACGGGGCCCCGCGCGAGAGGCGGGCCGGCGGGCAGGACGGGACGCGGGGGCAGGGGGCGGCCCTGGGGGGGGCGCCGGCTTGGAAGCAAGGCTGCACCGACACCCTCTGGCCTCCAGTCCCAGGCGAGCGGCCCCCGTCGTCCATGGTTCCCTCCGTCCTGGTCAGCGCAGCGCAGGGCTCGACGCTGGTGATCGGCGGGGCCGGCGGAGAGCTCATCGTCCCCGCTGTGGCCCAGGTGAGCCTGGGGGCTCCCGGCGGGGACGCGCCCTCGCTGGGCGGCCCTGTGGCCCTGCTGTCCCGGGAGGGTGGCTGCTGCCGCCCTCTCCCCGCCTGCGTCCTTCTCCGCCCCGCTAGGCCATCGTGAACAAGCTGTGGCTGGGCTTCGACCTGCAAGCCGCCATCGCGGCCCCCATCCTGCACGTGGACAGCAAGGGCCGGGTGGAGTACGAGCCCAGCTTCAGCCAGGTGAGGCCGCAGGCTGAGCCCCTGCTGGGCGCACGCCTCGGCACCTACCTTCAGAGCCCCGGGTGGGGCCTCCGCCCCTGAGTGTCCTAGGCCGGGCACGCGTCGGCTTCAGGGCCACCAGGAATTGAGACGCTCCGTGGGGGAGGCGCTGGACGGGTCTCCCGGGCAGGAGGCAGGGTGTCATCCATGCGTCTCCCAGGCCAGGCTCCCCTGCACCTTGGTTCCTGCTCTGTCTGGGCCGTTCTCTCCGGAAGCTCGTTTCCCCGGCTCTCAGGCTCTCCCTCACGGTGATCTGTTGTTTCCTCGTGTGATCTGCAGCTTTTATCTGCGGGTTTATTGGTCAAGGAGTCTGTTATTCCTGGGAGTCTGCAGAGCGCGTTCCCTCCAGGGCACTGGGCTGTCGCTCCCCCGCACAGGTGGCCCGGGAGCTGAATGTGCGCGTGGGACCTCCGGCCCCCTACCCTCTGCCCGGGCAGGTGGGCAGCCTCTTTGGAACGTCTCTGGGCTGGCAGATGCCCTGGCTAGGACCGAGTTTAAAAGCCCAGCAGGTTTTCAAGGATCCGAGCTTCACGCTCTGGGTCTGTTCAGGCAGCGGGGGTTCAAGGTCCTCAAAGCCGCCTTCCCTGTCACGAGCGTCCCTGGTCTGGAGGCTGCCTCCCAGGGCCCTGAGAACTCCGAGGACCACGGAGTGAGGGGCTCTGGGTCCAAGGGGGTTTGTAGTCCTGAGAGCCTTCGTCTTCAGACCTGGAGACTAAGGACCTCAGCCTGTCAGGCGCACACTCTGAGTCCGAGGCCCTCCTTGTGTAGGGCCCTCCCCGTGGCAGAAGCACTTGGATGCTCCCCACAGATGCATCCTCGTAGGCCCTTCTCCTTGACCTTGACGGAAGGTCTTTACTCTATGAAAACCGCTCTCCAAGGAACTCAAGAATTTGGACTTAGCCTGTAATCCAGTGACCCCTGAGCTCACGGCCCTCAAGCTCCCTGCGCAGTTAGAGCGTTGGCCATGTAGGCCCGGGCCTCCCGTGGAGAAGCTCCAAGACTGGGTGGAGACCTTGAGGCTCCAAGGACCTTCACAGCCAAGGCCCAGGGCCTGAGGCCAGGAGGGTCCTTGTTCCTTAGGGCCTTGCGGTTTGGCCACTGTGACCCTAAGGACCAGTGTTTGGGGACCACAGGCCCTGCTGTGGCCATGAGGACCGGGGCCTTCCAACCTAAGGACACTGGGTAATTACCGCATCAGGCAGACACACAACCTGAGGCCGTAGCGCCCGGAGACCTCGCCCTGCATGCAGCTCTGGTCCTGGGAGCTGCAGGGCACCTGGAACCGAGGGTCCTTGGCCTGAAGTAGGAACGTGGGGCCCGGCAGCACAGGTCTCCACGGGCCAGGATGTGCGTGACGGGTCACAGGCAGGCACGGGTGGGGACCAGACCCTGAGGAAAGGCACGCGGCCCCTCAGCCACCAACACCTGGGCCCTGACGCCCTCCAGTTCCACAGACGCACCGTCTCAGACCTGAGCCTGTAGGGCCCGTGCTCCAAGCGCCTTGCCCTCGGGGACCCTGGTGCCTGTGGCCTCAGGTCCGTGTCCTTGGACTCGTGGATGTCCAGAAGCCTCCAGCTGACTCCTCCCCCAGCGGGCCCCGGGGAGTCCGCCTGCCGCGTCCCCGGTGTCCGGGATCGCCTGTCTTCTCCTGTGGGTGCGGTGATGGCAGGTCCCAAGCCGACACCGCTGGCACCAGGGCCGTTCCTCCTATCCGGGGAGGGAGCCAGGTGTGGAGTTGGGCCCTTCTCACCTATGGAGGACCCGGGACTCCAAAGGGCCCAAGCTCTGCCTTCTAGAAGGCCACCCAACAGCTACATCCTCCACTGAAGCCCTTGGACTCCTCCGGTGTCGCACTGAGGCCCTGGTGTCCTTGATCCAGGACAGACGTGAGCCTGCTGCTCAGCTGTGTCCTAGTCCGGGCGTCCTGTCGTGTCCCCTGGAGCCAGGCTTCTCCTCTGGGGCCGTTGGGGCGGGAGGCTGTAGACTCCATGCCTGCAGAAGAGGCTGCGTCCAGCACCCCTCTGTCCTCACCCAGACACCCTCCACCCAGTCCTTCCTCCTCGGTCGGGGGCCCCAGCCCCCCTGTGACCAGCCTTCTCTCCCCTCCAGGAGGTGCAGAAGGGGCTCCAGGAGCGGGGCCAGAGCCAGACCGAGAGGCCCTTCTTCCTGAATGTGGTCCAGGCCGTGTCTCAGGACGGGGCCTGTGTGTATGCCGCAGCGGACCCCAGGAAGGGCGGGGAGCCCTCGGGCTACTGACGAGGCTGGTCCCTCCGCAGAGCTGGGGTCCCGCCCGGCGTGCACCCAGGCTGGCCTGGCCTGTGAGACTGAGCACTCGGGCAGGACCTGGACCCCTTGGCGGGACGGTCAGCCCGGGGCCGCAAGAGGTGGGGACAGCCCAGCCCAGCAGCTAGATGGCTGTGGGGGCGAGCCTCCCACCCAGAGCCCCTGCGGCCCTGCCCTGACCCTCCCGTCTCCCGAGGCCTCTCCCCCAGGACTGTGCCCACCCCACCCCCGAGGCCCCACCCCCACCCATGTACCCTCCAGTCCAAGATTAAAGAAGAGGCTGTACCGTGCCTGATTTGGGGTCGAGATGGGGCGGGGACCCTTGGAGAGCACGCGCCCCGAGCTGCAGTCTTCCGCACGCACCGCCGCGGAGCCAGGGAGACGAGACACGGGCTGGGCCTCGTCCAGGCTGCCCCTGGGCACGCGCTGCGGCTCCGCACCTGGCTGCCCGGGCCCGCCTGTGGGGAGAAAGGCAGGGGTGTGGCCTGGGGGGCGCCTGGCCCAGGCCCGGCCTGGAGCTTGTCCTCTGTGCCCGGGAAAGTCTGGAGGACGTGAGCCACGAGCCCTCCGCAGCCCCCACCTCCAGCATGGACTCACCCCAGATGTCAGCAGTGCTGAGGGGGAGACCTTCCTGGGGGGGAGGGGTGCTGTCCCCACACGGGTGTGGAGCAGCACCCCGGCCTCCCCCGGCTAGAGGCCCTCCCGCCACACGCACGGCCACCACCTGCCTGCCAGCCGCCACACTGCAGCCACCAGCCCCCGCCGCCACCCTCCCTGGGGGGTCTTGCCCCCCACCGGTCCCTGGGAGCGCTGGGATTTCCTAGTTCACCCCAAACGTCCCGCAGGGGCGCCCCTCCACCTGGCAGGGCGCCGCTACAAGCCGCGGCCTCCTATTCTGCCTGGAGCTGGGCCTTCAGCCAACAGCCAGCCTCCCCGCGGTGCCTCCCAGCTGCATCCGCAGAGCGTGGCAACCGTGTCCCTGCGCCCCTGACGCGCCCTCTGCCACCCCCGGGACTGTCACCCATCTGGCGGCTCAGTGACCACGCGTGAGATGCCAGGTGCCCACCCAGGCTCCAGCCCGCGTTCCTGGAGACCCACCCACCCACCTCCCATCTGCAGAGCACCTGGGGTCCACAGGCACCTCAGACTCGACACGCCGAACCAGGAGGTAGCTCCGAGGCAGCTCTCCAGTGTCCACCTCTCGCCCGTCCACGACAGTCACCCAGTCCCCTCCCTCCATCTGCATGGCCTGGCCTCGGTTCCATCTCTTTACCCCGCTCTGCCTCTTTGCCGCGGCTGCAATCTCGATCCACTCCCCGCGCCTGACAGTGACGAGCCTTGGGAAACGCACACCTGATCCTGCCCTGAGGCCACGTGGAGCCCTCCTTGGCTCCTGGGCACCTGGAGGAAGCCCATTCCTCTCGCGCGCTCTGCTCATCCCACCCTAGGAGCCCTGCCCGGCCCCTGCCCACATCCCTCCCGGGCCACAAGCAAGGGCCACAAGCAATGCCAACCAAGTGGAGTCCCCGCCCACTTAGTGACTCTCACAGCCCTCTTTAAACATTTTGTTACACAGAGGAAATCAAAGCCAAGACTGCAGTCCTCAAAATAACATTCACATCATTACAGATCAGCCCCCACAGAATATAGCTAAAGCAGGGTGCAGAGGAAAATTTATTGCCTGAAACAGTTACATGAATAGTAATCAAAACAAATAAAGCATCTAACATTAGTTACTAAAAAAACAACAGTAAGGAAAGCAAGAGGAAGACTTTAGTAACAGCAGAAGCAGAAATGGATAAATTCGAAGTCAGAACAACAGATCTTTGAAAAAGATATCATGTATCATATATAAGCAATTAGCTAGCCAATTAGTAAAAATTAGAGAAGTGTAAATACACAAAAAAATACACAAGAATGGGCAACTTTCTCTAAGCTACAGAGGAAGTTAAAAGTACTACAAGAGATTACTCACTTTAATAAAAATAAACCTGGAAACGACAAAATAAATGACTTTCTAGGATGATATAAGTAGGACTGTGATACTTAACACATGTTGAAACCATTACTACTTATCTGATATTCAGATTTAATTGGGCAGGCTTTATTCTTATTTGCTAAACCTGGCAACCTTAAATATAAAGGACAAATGGGTCCAAGAAGAAGCAAAGATCTAGACATGCCGGTGATCACACACACACACAAAGAAAAACCTGAGAACACTGCAGGCACACGGGCCCACCTCAGACGCCCTTTGGGAACGTCGCCCAGGCGACGTGTCCCACCATCAGGACCAGCGGCCCTGCCTGCCCGTCAGGCCGCCCCCCTGCAGAGCCAGGAGGAGCATTTCCACATTCACTTTATGAAGTCAGCACAGGACCAGCTCTAAACTTGGCAAAGCGCACCAAAGACCAATTGTGTTTGGGAAACTGAACACAAAAGCTCCTCAAAGAAATGCTCTCAAGGAGGATCCAAGCAACACATTCAAAAGGACAGCATGTCCTGGTGGGGCTGCTGCCAGTACCGCCGGGGACATCTGTGAGAGGAGGGGCTTGCGTGCCTCACCTTTCATCAGAGGAGAAAAATCACCACGGCCTCTCCACGGACAGGCTTCTGACAATTCAACACCCGCTGATTTTTAAAACACCAACAATCCCCAGACAAAACAACAACGCTGGATAAAATGGAAATAAATGCATATCGCCTCGACATGAGCACACGTCTCGAAGCAACAACACCTCCTGCTGGACGCTGCCCGTGGCGAGGGGCTACTCCATCGCTTCACGTGTATGAGCTCGCGCAGTTCTCCCTCATGAAGGGCAGCGACGACGTGCGCCGTCTTACAGTGAGGACACTGATGTACTGCAGCTCCCAGGGCCCTGTGGGGGAAGTGCCAGAGGGGGAAACTGGGGACGCAGATGCAGAACATGAGTCTTGACCCCTACCGCATACCACATACAGGAATGGACCCGAGATGAATCTTAGGTCTAAATGGGAAAAGCAAAATAACTGCCTGGGCAACTGGTCCAGCATCATTGATTATAAAGACCTGCATTTTCCCCACTGAACTGCATCCGTGCTTTTGTGAAACAAACAAAACTCAAGTAAACCAAGCCATCAGATTTTAAAACACACCGTAAACATACAGCAGGTTAAAATAGCATACAAATAAACCTCAGAAATCCATCAACCACAATGCAAAGTCCACAAAGAGATGCAGATATATGGGGGAGTTCTGTCTCTGCTAAAAGAGCATTTCAAAGCAGTAGGAAAACGGTGAACTGCGAACACTCAGTATTAGAACAAGGGGGGAGCCACCCAGGACAACAGCAGAGCGGACTCCTGCCTTTTTACTTATACCACATTACATTCCAGTCGGACCGAAGATTTAAGAGATTAACATCAGACCACACAAATATTGTAAGAAAACAGGAGAAACTTTTATTTATGTTCTTAGAGTGAGGAAGTCCTTTTTCAGGCATGACATAAAATCAAGAAGCCATATGTAAAAAAGAGGATACATTGGGACTTCCCTGGTTGCGCAGTGGTTAGGACTCTGCGCTTCCAATGCAGGGGGTGGTATTCCATCCCTGGTCGGGGAACTAAGATCCCACAGGCCGCATAGCATCGCCATTAAAAAAAAAAAAAAAAAAAGATAAATTTGAACACATAAAAATTTACAATTTTGATGTGAAAAATATTTTAAAAGACCAATGAAAACCTTGGGGGAAAGACAGTTTCAATACACAATACGATCTGGGGCTGGTTTCTTTAATACTTAAATTAATATATTAAATATTTAATATCAACAACCACGCATCCATTATAAAGATACACAGGAATATGACTCACTAGACCACAGAAAGAGAACTACAAACGGCCGTTTCAACATGTGAAAAGTTGCTCAACCGCCCTGATAAATGCGCTGATTAAACCAACAATGAGATCCCACAGGGACAAAGCAAATAGCTGCAGCCCAAAGGCTTCCTCTGTGAATGGTTCCAAAAACACTGACGGAAGAAAAACCGCCAGTGTCACACAAACTCTTCCCAAGAACAGAAAAAACACTGCCAACTTCTAATGAGGCTAAAACAAAACCCGACCACACGAAACTTCAGAAAAGAAAAGTAGATGCGTGACGTTATTCATGTACAGAGATGCAAAATTCCTAAATGAAACCTGAGCAAGCCGAAGCCGGCTGTATATCACAGTGAACCTCATACCTGGCAGTCAAACATACAAGCCTTTGAGATTGAGACCGATTCCTTTTGAGATGGAAACAAGCATCGCTAGCTTTCCTCATTTCCTTTCCATCCTGAAAGAGACGTCCTGGCCGGGGCAGTAAGGTGAGAAAAACAAACAAAAGGCTTAAGAATTGGAAAGGAGGACCTAAAACTGTCAATATTTGTAGATACTTAACAGGTAAACTGTTAGAAATAAGTGAAGTTGTTGCAGAAAAAAAACTGATCCCACGAGAAACCAAGCACAACACTCGGAGAGTTGGAGAACTCAGGTTTATTGAGCGGGCGGACCCAGACGAGCTAACGCTCCAAAATTCTGGGGCCCCGTTTCAGGGGAGTCTTCTCCTTACATAGGTTAAAACATACAGCTATAATTGGTACAAACTGATTGGCTACAAATTACTATAGGTCATGGGCAGTTACAGAGCGCGGGAGTTGCCAGGGGTTACACACAGTCGGGGGTCCTAACATGAACTTGTAGGAGCCGGACATTCCATTCCTGTCAGGACGAAGGTCCCAATTTGCATTCTCACATTGGTTGCGGGTTGACGTTAATGGTCACTTAACAAGTCTATGTGCAAAGGGTCTCCAACAAAGGCTTGGGGTGGGTGCCTGAGAGTGAGACATTCTTCCCTTACCTGATCACTCTTAGTCATTCATTTTACTGTTTAACTGAGAGTGGCGAGCAGGCCTTTGCAAGATAGAGGAGAGGAAGTTTCAATTTCCTCATCAAAGTGAACAAGATCACTGGAATCAAGGAAAAGATACAAAAATCGATGATATTTCTACGTATCAGTCTCAAAAACAAAACATTTTTTGGAACCGAAATCACTTACAATAGCACTAGAAAAAAAAAATCCAAGCCAGAAGTAAAACTAACAGGTATGTAAGACCTCTACACTGAACAACTGCAAAATGTAACTGAAGAATCTGAAGAAATCTTGAATAAGTGGAGGATTTTATACTACCTTCACGGACCAGAAGGCTTAGTACTGTGAAGATGCCAATTCTCCCCACATTCACCTATAAATCCAATGCAGTCCTAATAAAAATCCTCACAGGTGGGGGGTGGGGAGGGCGGGCCGGCGAGCTGATTCTAAAATTCATATGGAAATACCAAGGACCAGGACTAGCCCAGGCAACCTTGAGGAAGAACACAAAGGAGAGGGACTTCCCTGGTGGTCCAGTGGTTAAGACGCCACGCTCCCAATGCTGGGGGCCTGGGTTTGATCCCTGGTCAGGGAACTAGATCCCACACGCGTGCCGCAACTAAAGATCCCCCATGCCACAATGAAAATCCTGTGGGCCACAACTAAGACCTGGTGCAGCCATCTAAATAAATAGAAACAAAATAAAGGATAATAAAGGAAAGATATGCTCAATTAAAAGTAAAAAACATAATATAGGACTCACATTACCAGATGTCAGGAACAAGCTATGGTACTTAAGGCAATTTGGTACTGGTGCAAAAATAGACTGCACAATGGGACAGAAGAGAGAGTCACCTGACCTCTGAGAGAGGAAACAGAGAAGTGCAATGGGGAAGGGATGCTGTTTCAATAAACACTGCTGAGTCAATCAGATATCCACATGAAAAATGTGTATCCTGACCCCTACCTCACACCACGCACAAAACTCATTCCAGATGATTTCCAGATCTAATCATGAAATACCACACAATAACACTTTTATAGGAAAATACAGATGTTGGAGAAGGCAAGTGTTCCTTAAACAGGATGCAAAAAGTACTAACAGTAAAAGAAAAAAATGGATAAACTGAACTATATTAAAATTAAGAACTTTTGTTCAACAAAAGACATTAAAATAGTGAAAAGGCAACCCATGGAATACGAAAGTATTTGCAGTGCTCATATCTGAGGACAAACTCTTACCCAGCATAAAGAACTCCTACAGTTAACCTGACAGAAAACAGGCGAAAGACTGGAACCCACCTCATAAAAGAGGAGCTCAATGAACACACAAAAAAGTGCACAGCTTCACTAGCTCTCAGAAAAATGCAAAATAAATCCACAATATGCTACCATATATTGTGGATTTATATACCCATCAGAATAGCCAAAATGAGAGAGGCCAACAATGCCAAGTGTTGGCAAAATATGGCAAAATGGGGACTTCCCTGGCGGCCCAGTGGTTATGAATCCGAGCCTCCCTGCAGGGGGCGGGGGTTCGATCCCTGGTTGGGGAACTAAGATCCCCCACTAACATCCTGCTTCTATAAACAAAGTACAAATATAATGGGGGCTTCCCTGGTGGCGCAGTGCTTAAGAATCTGCCTGTCAACGCAGGGGACACAGGTTTGATCCTTGCTCTGGGAAGATCCCACATGCTGCGGAGCAACCAAGCCTGTGTGCCACAACTACTGAGCCTGTGCTCTAGAGCTCACGTGCCACAACTACTGAGCCCTCGTGCTGCAGCTACTGAAGCCCACGTGCCTAGAGTGCATGCTTCGCAACAAGAGAAGCCACTGCACTGAGAAGCCTGCACACCACAATGAAGAGTAGCCCCTGCTTGCCACAACTTGAGAAAGCCTGTGCGCAGTAACAAAGATCCAATGTGGCCAAAGAAAAAGAGAAAGAAAGAAAAAAATTAAAAATAAATAAATAAATAAATAATAAAACAAATATAATGTCAAACGGATGGCTAGTGGGAATCTGCTGCATAGCACAGGGAGATCAACTCGATGCTTGGTGACAACCTAGAGGGGTGGGATAGGGAGGGCGGGAGGGGGTATGGGGATGTATGTATACCTATAGCTGATCCACTTTGCTGTGCAGCAGAAACTAACACAACACTGTAAAGCAATTACCCTCCAGTAAAAATCTGGAAAAAAGAGAAAAGTGTGAAGGTGAGTCAAAAATTATCCGCACTCCGGCTATATTAAAACTTCTGTTGGCCACACTGTCTCATCAGCGCTTTCCATTCAAGGCTGCTGTCTCCCCAGTCACTGCTGTGCAGGTGTGAATGTGCTACATCAGTTCATTTGCAACTGCGGTGTGAGCAAACGTGGATGCCGCACTTGTGATTTGCACGAAAGAAGAGCAGCGCTCGGTGATTCGTTTTTTGTGGTCTGAGGGAGTATCTGGTGCCGTTATTTATCGAAGACTTTGAGCGCAGTATGGAGAAAGTGTTTTGTTGTGAAGAAGTGTGTATGAATGGATAGAGATGCGTACTGAAGAGCGGAAGCCTAAACTTTGGGTTAAATGCAGAGGACGACTCTCCAAGGGGGTTGTGATCTTGCATGACAGTGCACGTCTGCACACTTCTGCCCACACTGTCAACACTCTGCAAAAACTTTGCTTTGAGGTGTTAAAGCATCCTTCCTACAGTCCTGATCTTGCTCCATCAGACTTTCACCTGTTTGATCCCCTGAAAGCAGCCCTACGAGGATGAAGATTCACTTCTAATGAAGTGAAGACAGCAGTGCATGCATGGCTTGCAGCTCAGCCTAAAACATTTTTTAATGAGGGAATACGAAAGCTTGTTGACAGATGAACAAAGTGTACTGGAAAGCAAGGAGATTATGTTGAAAGATGATGTATTCATCTTTTCTAAAAGTTAATTAAAATAAATTCCCAGCCAGAGTGCGGATAATTTTTGACTCACCCTCGTACAAACATAGAGACTGTTTTTGGTTTTGATTTTTAAATATGGCAAAATGGAACTCTCATTTGCCACCAGTGGGAACATCAACTGGTAAAACTACTTTGGAAAACTGGTATTACCTACTAAAACTACCACACTCCTACCTCATGCCCAGCAATGCTACTCCTAGGAACTTACCCAACATAAATGCACGTCTGTTACCGAGCAGGACCCTGCAGGGCCTTCCTGAAACAGACCCTCCCCACCACGTCCCCCACTTGCCTCTCTGTCTGTAGAAAAACTTCAGCATCCTAGGTCTTCCCTGAGTTCCAAAGAATGCATTTAATCAGAGAAGTGACAAAATGAAGAAAGAAAACAGCCAAGCCAGTCAAAAATAATAGTTTAGCCATTAAACAAAGTCAAGGACCTTTAGTTCCTCCTCAAGGGCCACAGGTAATATTCTGAGCCATGCATGTCCTTTGAGCCACTTTGCAGATACTGAAGGCCCCACCAGGTGGAAGAAGTTAACTGAATGCTGCCCACAAGCACGCAGACCCCAGACCAGTTGGAACCAGAAGGTTGACGACGTTGACTCCCAATGACCTCAACACCAGCCCATCGGAAGAGTGTGCACGAGCTGATCACGCACCCCGAAACCTCCCTCCCTCACCCTGTCTTTAAAACCTTTCCCTGAAAGCCATCAGGCAGTTCAGGCCGTTTGCGCATTCGCTACCTGGACTCCTTGCCTGGTCCTGCAATAAGCGCTGCACTTTCCTTCACCACAACCCAGTGTCAGAAGATCGGCTTCACTGCACACAGGTGCGTGGACCCAGGTTTGGTTCGGTAACGCACCTGTGCAAGAGAACACATGTACAAGAATGTTTACAGCACGAGCCATTATAGCTCCAAACTTGAGACCACCCCGATGCACCTCCACCGGAAAACGGATAAACAAATGCATTAGCTAGAATAATACCTGGAAGAAAAAATCACCTCCATTACATCTGCACACCTCAGCACGGGGTGGGGGGGGTCTCACAAATGTACCAGGCACAAGCAGCGAGACGCAGTGCGTGAACTCGACGACTCCACCTGTGTGAAGGACAGACCACGCAGAGCTCGCCTACGGGGGAGAGACCGGTGGCTGACCTGAGGAGGAGGGAGAGGACAGCGTCTGATAGAGAACACGTTAGGGCTGACCTGGGGGGTGGTTCCCTGGGCACGTGCACACTGGATTCATCCGTTCAGCCACACCCCGAGCAGTGCACTCTCTTGCTTACACCTTACACCTGATTTATCAGAGTTCCATCAGAGAAGAGGACTCGCAACTGTGGGAGCTGGTCAAGGGGTCTCTGTAAGGCCACTGCCTCCCATGGGATGCTGGAGCCTGAGGTCCATGCGGCAGAGTCAGGAGGGAAGATGGATGGGAAGTGGGAGGAGGATCCAGAGCTGACTGGAGCCTATGAGGATGGGCTGAAGCCCAGGTCCCTTCCTGTTGCCAGGGGCGACAAAGGTTTCCTGCAGGAGCTGGCCCGCGATGTCACACACCTGGCCTAGGAGGATGGATTGAGGGTGGACCGGGGGGAGGTGGAGCAGCTGATGCACTGGGCCAGCAGACGCACACGTGTGACCTACAAAAGCGGCTGCCAATTCCCTTCCGCCCTCCCAATCTTGTGCGGGAATCTCTCTTGCGGTCCTAACCCAAAATACCTTGGGAAAGGAATTCTGGGAATGCTGGCTGGCCTAGCCAGGCTGACGGAGGCCCCTCCGTGTGTTTCACTACCTGGCAAAGAGCAAAACATCTGAAGGTTCCTCGTGCTGATGAGGGTGTAGGGGACCCGGCAACCTCCTGGCTGGTGGTGAAAGTCAGTAGCTACAACTCTAAGAGGAAAACACGTGACATGTCACCAGCCTATCCTCGTGTGTGAGTTCTCCCCCGGGGGGGTGGGGGGGTGAACCTGAACTTCCTTACAGAGCACAACAGCGTCTGAAGAAGCCGAAGACTGTCCACCAACTGGAGACTGGTGGGTTAAGCAAATTCTTCTGAGTTAAAAATTTTTTTTATTGTAGTACCATATAAATAAAGTTTACCATCTTAAGCATTTCTAAGGGTCCAGCTCAGTGGCATTAAGCAGATTCACGTGGTCACACAACCATCACCACCACCCAGCCTGACCTTTCTCATCTTCCCAAACTGAAATCATCCCCATTAAATGGTGCAATCCGTGGTCGGGGAACTGGCCAAAAACAACAGCTCTCCATTTCCCCTTCCCAGCCCCTGGCAACCTCTCTCCTACCCTCAGCCTCTATGAATTTGCTCCAGTAAACCTCATGTAAGTGGACGCGTGCGGTATCTGTCCTTTTGTGTCTGGCTTACTTCACTTAGCATAAGGTCCTCAAGGTCTATCCACAGTGTAGCAGATGTCAGAATGTCCTTCCTTTTTATGACCCGATAATATTCCCTTGTACAGACAGACCACATGTGTGTATCCACCCATCTGCTGACGGACACTGAAGCTGCCTCCACCTTCGGTCTACCGTGAATAACACAGCTGTGAGCGCTGGAGGAGACACTGAATTCTGAAAACCCTTAGGCACAGAGCAATTATCTTCAACACTAATGAATAAGGCCACCTTCTCACACCTCGGCCTCTGGAGGACAGCTCCAGGGACCAGCTGCTGCAACACACAGACCCCCGACTGTACTACAGCTTACACGGGAAGTTTATATTTTGTTCCCAAAGCAGTACTGGATGGGTGAACAGGTGGGGGCGGGGGAATCCCCCTGCACGCTGGGGACCCAGGTTGGCACGGCTTCATCACCCGTGCATCATGGGGAAGGGCTTGCTGGGGGGCGGGGGGTGTCTGTGGAGGTGTTAAGGACCAGCCCTGGGAGTGCCCCAAGCCCTTCTGCTAGAAACCAGTCACATGACTGCACCACCAGCAAGGGGTGCTGGGGAATGTAGTCCGGTGCTTGTGGACGGCGCCTGGGCCGTGGCTGCAGAGCGCTCACGGGACCTCACGTCTCTCACGGCTCCTGTCCCCTGCAACTCAGCTGGAGCTGCCCTCCTTCAGGAAGCACCCCCGGCCTCTGTGCCCATGATGCACGGCACCAATCGCCCCCTCCTCCCCAGCGGCAGGGGCCGCGGGTCTCCCGGCAGAGGCCTGGCCCGGGGCAGGAAGGCGGTCACCTGCGGCTCTGCGAGGGGAAGCAACCTGGCAGAGAGGTCCGCACCCCCCGCATCAGCCGCTTCCCGCTGTTCAGCCAACAGGACGCCCGCGGCCCCGGCGGCAGGGCAGCTGCCTCTGTGGCAAGGCCCCCATGCCCCCGCATGGCTCTCACTTTCCTGGGGACCTGGCCTGGCTCCGTGGCCTCCTGGCCCACGGTCCCGCGCCAGCTTCTATGTCGCGTCCCAGCTCTCCCATCACCTGCATGTCCAAGTCCCTGGAACCCGACGAGTACAAGGGACGGCAGACTGGCCGCTGGGTTCCAGGACTGTGGTCTGACCACCTCTGAGGCCAGGGTCCCTACAGGGGATGTTTCTAGGGAGTCTGTGCCCAGCTCTGGGATCTTGTGCCCTCGCAGGCCTGGCAGCACCCCAGACTCCCTAGAGGCCCCTGGGAAAACCCCTGCCAGGTGTTGGGGCTTCCCAGCCTGGCCGGCCCCTGGCACTGGCAGGCCTGACGTCTGGGGCCGGGGCCACAATGGAGCCCTTCTACTGCAGGGAGGGCCGGGGCAGCTCCAGGGCCTGCCCTAGAGGCACAAGAGCAGGGTGGGGAGCCCGAGGGAAGCCACACTTCGCTTTCAGGACAAAACCTGGCGGGGGGGGGGCACGTCTGCTGCCACCCTCAGATCCGCGCGCACTGCCTGCCCTCTGAGCCTCTGCCCAGGCGGCTTCTCTACCTGGAGAGCCCTTTAACCAGCCACACCTCCGAGGCCAGCCTGGGAGTGGGAATGCTGCCCCTGCCCTCCCTCAGTGAGCCGGAACCTGACTCTCACTCACTGACAAGGGCCTGGCCCGGCCTGGCTGGGCAAGGGAGGCACTGGGGCTCAGGCTGGTGGGAGGCCAGCCCTGCCTTACCTCATCTGCAGCGAGGAAAGTACCTGCCTAGGGGCCAAGGGGTGGGCCCTCAGCCCCCCAGTCCTGAGCTGCAAGTCCAGAGACGGGAAGGTGGCGGGTGGGGTCCGGAAGGACAAGCAGCGCTGACCCCATCTGCCTCCTCTGGAGTGCCCTCCGCACCACCCTCAGGACTCCCCAACCCATGTTAGCTGTTCTTGCAAATGTGCCCCACTGTGCCCACTCCAGGAGTCCCTGCAGACGGGATCTGTCCCCGCCCACGCCTCTGCTCAGGACCCTCTGCACACGCAAGGCTGAGGAGGCAGAGGGGCCTGGCCTCTGATCTGTGGGGTCAGTGCCAGCCGGACGACCCAGGGTAACCTGTGCAACCTCGGAGACTGGGGGATGACGCAAGGGCCCCCCAGATGAGGGAGCCAAAAATCTGGGGCTGCACGAGCCTTGGATGAAGTTGTGACCACACCACGCCTGCCAGCCCAGCTGCACTGCCCTCCCGACGGCCGGGCCGTGTAGCCTCCACCTCCACGACGCTTACCCTCTGCTGCCCCCACGTGGCCACTCTCGGCGCTGCAGCGAGGGGGCTCCACTCACAGCCTCCCACCCAGGGCTCCAGATCTCCCTGCTCCTCTCTCCTCTCAGACACAGCCGCCCACCCTGGCCGGCGGGTGCCAACCTCCAACCCCGAACTCCCAGGTGCTTTCTCCGTCTGAGACCTAGGATACAAATCGGACCCCATCCTACCCTGCCCAGGCCCAGCCATGGTCCCCATTCAGCACCCTCGCTACAAATGGGGCCTGGGCCCTGTACTAGCTTCTGGACCCTCCTGGCCAAAGGGCCCGGGACCCTGGACCAGTTGGGTGTTGCTCTCCCAGACTGCCTCTGGGGCTGTGCCAGGGCAGGGTGTGGGGCCCAGGGCCAGGCGGCCAGCTTCATGCTCCCTACACAGGGGGAGGGTGGGCCGGCGGGCCCTGTCCTTCTCTGGGCGCCCAGCGCAGCACCCCACGGGGAACCCTTCCCCTCCCCCACCATAACAAGGTCATTGTTCTAGATCCCACTTTACAGATGGACACACAGAGGCTGGGGAGAGACCAGTCCCAGGTGACCTGCCAGTGGACGAAAGCCTCAGGCCCAGGCCGCTCTGGGTGCTGGGGACCACCCGGGGCAACCGTGGGCCTCCCCGGAACCCAGGAACCACACGCGCATCAGGACACCAGGGAAAGGGCACCAACGGCTTGTTTTCTCCCCGGACAGGCAGGGAGCCGTATTTCAGGACATGTTCCAGAAGCCTTAGAATCACAAGCCTGGAGCTTAGAGCGCGACTCCCCACACCCAAGGCTGGACCCACCCACAGTCTCAGGCCAGGCCCAGGGTCTGGGAGGCAAGGCAGCTTGGCCCTGGGGCTGCCTGCTGGGCACCAGGACGCATTACACGGGGGGGTCGGGGTCGCGGGCACGGGATCTGGGGCACTGGCCTTTGACTGTCTGGTGCTGGGGTATTAGGGCTCGGGGACAGGCCTCAGAATGCAACAGTACGGAGTCCCAGGCCCGAGGAAAGAGTCAGGGGCATGTAGGGAACAGGGCCTCGGGAGCTCCACGGTGTACAGCTCGCGGCCCGGGGCTTTCATGCCAGCGCAGGGCACCGGGCTGTAAAGGCTCAGGTACCAGCTGTCCGGGTCCCAGGTGTACGGTGCCAGGGATCTGGGGGTCCAAGTACTGGGGGGCACGTTCTTGGGAGTTTGCGAGGCTCGTCTCTGGCCCCGGGGAGGCCCCGTGTGTCTTGTGCCGCCGGCCAAGCCCGCTTCCCTCAGGGCTGCGACCCCCAGACGGCCCTGCAACAGAGACTGGGTCTAGAGCAGGCCCGGTGGTCCCACCCGCGCCCCAGGGCCCCAGGAGAGCCCAGCAGGGGCACGGAGCTCGGGAGGCGCAGACGGGGGTCCGGGAGGGCGGGGCCTCACGTGTTGCTCCTCCTGCGACACAGGAACACGTAGACGAGCGCGACCAGGGCCACCACCGCCAGGCCGCCGAAGATGATGCCCAGCAGCACGGCGTAGCTCCGCCCTGGGGAGGCCGCAGGAGGTGAGGCGCGGGCGCGGACTGCGGGGCGCGTGGGCGGGGCCGCGGGGCGGGGCGTGGGGCGCGTGGGCGGGGCGTGGGCGGGGCCACGGGGGCGGCCGCTCCTCACCTGGCTGGCAGGTCGGGGTGGGCCGGGACCAGGTGCCGTCAGCCTGGCAGGTGCTGACCTCTGCCCCGGCCAGGCTGTAGCCGCTCTCGCAGCCGAAGCGGACGGTGGCGCCCACCAGGTAGCTCACGCCCTGCTTGTGCCCGTTGGCGGGCGGGGCCAGCCAGCCGCAGGACACCACTGGGGCGGGGGCGGGGCACAGACGACAGGCCTGCGCCGCTGGCCTCAGCCGCCAGCCCGGGGGCCGGGTGCCCGCCCCCCGCGCGCACCCCCTCGCCGCCCTCCGCCCGCGCCGCCTCACCTGGCTGCAGGCTCTGCGCGTGCCGCAGGTGCCGCCTGTGCAGCAGCCGCGTGGCGTTGCCCACGCTCAGGCTGCCAGTGGCCGCCACGTCGAATCTGCAGAAGCTGTCGTCCCCACACAGTTCGGCCACCTCACTCTCCAGGCTGGGGCCGGAGGCGGTCTCCTCGGGGAAGAGGGGCAGGAAACTGGGGTCGTGCTTGGGCCCAAGCAGGAAGCTGTCCACCAGGGACTTGGAGTCGTAGGTGAGCAGGGAGGAGGCGTTCTCCACCGCCCCTGGGGAGACAGCGGCAGGCCTGGCTGGCCGGAGCGGCTGGGGCTGGGGGTCCCCGCACCTCCTCTAAGCCCCCCCCCCACGGTGCCCGTCGCCCTCCCCTCCAGCCTGTGGTCACGCACAGTCAGCCCCGAACCGGGACAGCTCTCGGGAGCTGCTGCCGGGGGGCAGGGCCTGGCCGCTGCGCAGGGTGAAGTCGTCCGCGGGGTCGTCATTGAGGGTCCCGAGGAGGCCGCGTGTGTGGGTGAGGAACTTCTCGGGCAGCAGGACCGCCACACTCAGGAACGGACCCTGGACGCTGACCTCCACGCCGGCCCCCGACGACAGCATGACGGATACTCTGTCCGCAACGGTGACCGACAGGAACATGCCTGGACACGGGCGGAGCCGGGTCAGGGTTGCCCCCGCGGGCACCGAGCCCTGACCCCACAGCCCCCGGGTGCGCTGGCCAGCGCCCCTGGGCTCAGAGGCAGGAAGGGCATCCCCAGGACCCACCCCGGAGCGGCGGGTCTGAGGCGCCCTGAAGGGAGCCCCCATACCAGCGCCATACCCCAGGGCTGCCCGCTGGCCCTTGCGACCTGACTCCACTGCCCCATCTGCGACCTGGACGCCCCCCCCCCCAGCTTTCTGCCAGGGCTGGTGAGAGGTGCGGAGACCTGGGTGGGGAGGGCAAGGGGGCAGGCACCATCCCGCTCACCCTTCAGGTCCATCCAGCTTTGCTCCTCGAAGCTGAGCACCTCCTGGTTCACCAGCACCTGCAGGGCCCCGGCCCCCTCCCTCAGCCGGACCTCCACCACATCGGAGCCGCCCTCCTGGACGGCGACGGCGGTCAGCCCTGTGCCTCGGTCCTGAGACCCTGGGATGAGGGGTGCAAGCAAAACGGGGTCCGCCCGGCTCAGCGCGCCCTCCCCAGGGAGGCCCCTGAGCCACCCGGAGCCCCAGGGCCCGGCCTCACCCTCGGGCGTCATCCGGGTCTGCGCCCGGGCCTGCACCCTCAGGTCGGTCCCCGAGGCCTCCAGCAGCACGTACTCGCCGCGGCCGTTGAATGTAAAGTTGGTGCCATCGAAAGTCACAAAGTGTGGGTCCCCGAAAGCAGAGGCTGGGGAGCGCAGAGGGTCAGGCGGGTCTCCCCGGCCCCGCCCCCGCCCCGCCTGGGGCCCCGCCGGGCCAGCACCCCCCCAGGCAGCACCCACCCAGGCGCGGGGGCCGGTAGCTGCGGCAGTCGCTGGAGGGCCGCCTCCGCATGTAGCGGGGGCACTCGGGCGCCCACAGGCAGCAATAGTAGAAGCTGAGGACGTCGTAGATCCAGTGGGAGAGGCCGGGCACGCGGGGCGGCACGCGGTATGGGGGTGCGCCCCAGTCGTGGCCGCGGTCCGGGGTGCTGCCGCTGGTGGAGTCCGCCGTCAGGAGCTGGGTGCCGGCCGCCGTGTAGCAGCACTGCTGGCCTGAGCCATACAGGGGGCTGGGGGCCCCGACGGGTCAGGGCCGCCTGGGGACCCCGCCCCCGCGCCCGCCCCGCCCCGGCGCGCCGTCCCCGGGCTCACCTGGCCTGCACGGAGCGCACGCAGTGCACCGCCCCGGGGTGGTAGGTGCACACGCTGCCGTGCTCGAGGTCACAGCCGTAGTCCGCCTGCGGAGCGCCTGGCTGCTGTCACCTGCACTGGCTTTGGGCTCTGCCAGCCCTCCCTGAGAGCCAACCCCTCCGGGGCCCTCGGACCCCAGCCTCACTTCCCAGGGTTCCACCTGCCTCCCCTCACGCTGCCGTGGGCGGCTCGGCCGTGCGCCTGGTGGGAGCAGCCGGCCCCGCCTGTCCCCTCGCCCCCCCCTGGGCCCTGACTGGGGTGGGGGCTTACTTGGAAGCGGCCAGAGTCAGCCCGGGCCTGGGCCAGGGTGCAGGGGCAGTCAGGCACCTCCTCCAGGAAGTTGGGCAGCTGGTCCTCCAGCTCCTCCCAGGCCAGGCACTGAGCTCGGGCCCAGGCCACGGGGTCCGCCCGGAAGTCATCGCCTAGATGCCAGGCCAGCGCGTGCTCGTTGCTCCAGAGCGCGTGCACGTCCCTGTGGGGACACACGCACACTGGGGGCCACCGTCCCTGCCCTGGGCCCCGGCTCCCCGTCCAGCGCGGGGGCAGCGGGCAGACGGGCCCCCGGCCCAGCCTCTGCGGGGCGGCCCTTACTTCTCCCCTGCGTGCTGTTTGCTGCTGACGATGCGAAGGGCACCCACTTTCCACCTCTGGTAGTTCTGAGCTGCAGGTTTTGGTGTGAAGGTGAAGGAGCCAGAGTTGGTGATGTCCGTGGCCAAGGAGTACAGGTACGACCACGCTGCTGTCCACTCCTGGGAGTACGGCTTCCCTGGGGGAGAGAAGGCCTCGTCAGCACCCAGGCACAGGAGGGGGTGGGCGCCCGTCTTTGGTGCTCAGTAGATGGACAGACGTGTGGACAGATGACCCCCACAGGAGGGCCTGCCCTGCTGGGGGAGGGAGCCAGGCCGAGGGCCAGCCAGCCATCCCAGGGCTCAGAGAGGGCGGGGTGGAGCAAGCCTTTTCTGTCTCCAGGACAGGCCTTGTGTTCAGGGGCCAAGAACGCCCACACCTCCTCCCAGAGCTGGTACGCAAACAGCCAGGGCTCCCCAGCCTCCCTGCGCTGCTCCAGCCGGTTCGCGCTTCTTACCTGCACGTTCCCTGCTCGAAATCCACACCTGGATTCCCCCACCTGGAATCCCCTTTCTCCCATCTCTGCAAGCCCCGAGCCCCTGACGCCACCAGGCCCCGCAGAGCGGCCTAGGGTCCCTCCGCCGGCCTCACCTGTCTCCTCGTAACCCCACAGCTCGATGGAGACGGAGGTCGTAGGCAGCGTCAAGGTGTTCCAGGTCAGGCTGAGGTTACCCTGGGTGCCGGCGGTGCCGTAGTACTGCCAGCGGGTCTCGTTCACCAGGTGGCTCTTCTCAGACTCCGACACTTTGCTGGGGTGCACTGGGTGGGGGGCCGGGGGTGTGAGGGGCGAGGGAAGGCCCGGGGCCCAGGGCGTCTGGGGAGGGGGCCCCCAAGGACAAAGCACAGCAGTCCCTCAGAAGCGATGGTCTCCCCCTCGTGGCAGGAAAGGTCAGGGGCGGGGAGAGGGGGGCCCTGCCCTCCGACACCCAGGCGTCTGTCCCCCACCTGGCTCCACTCCTCCCCAGGCCGACCCCCAAGCCCCGCTCCCTCTGGGCTGGAACTCCCGCATGGATGCCAGCGGGTGGGGAAAGGAGCTTGGGGAGCCCACACCCCGGGAGTCGGGCGGGCCTCCAGAGGGACTGATTCAGCCAGAGTGGGCGGGCCAGGTGTGCATAGATTAGGCCGGGGAAAGTCCCTGTGGGGGGCCTGGGCCCGGGAGGGTGCGGCCTGGTGCCCCCAGGTCTGGACCAGTGTGCTGGGGCTCACCGGCCAGCCAGGTGCCCGAGCGCGGGAAGGAGCGGCCATTGTCCATGGAGAGCGAGAAGGGGATGCGGCCGGTCTCGTAGAGCAAGGGTGACACGCAGTGCACACGTCCCGAGGCGTCCACGAAGCCGCGGGTCTGGATGCTCTCCTTAAAGCTGAGGACGGAGGAGGCAGGACAGGCTGGGCCAGTGTGGGCTGACTTCTCTGCGGCTGCCAGCCTCCACCCTGGCGAACCCATCGGGCCCGCCGACCCGGTCCTCGGTTCCCGGGGGCCGCACCCAACCAGCCAGTAGGTCTGGGCCTCGGCTCGCACAGAGCCCTCGGGCCTCCCACCTGCAGATCACGCTGTCAGTAGGGCTGGACCAGTTGAGATGCTGCACCACAAAGGCCTTGCCACCCATGATGGAGCCCGAGTAGGGTGAGATCTCCAGGCAGAAGTCCCGTATGTCCGAGCAGCAGCTGGCCAGGCCGAAGCAAGTCGGGTGGCAGGAGCACAGCCCATCCTGGAATCCACAGCGGTGGGCGCAGCTCCCCTGGGCACCTGGAGGAGAGGGCCCTGAGTGCCTGGCCGGCCGCCCCATGCACGGGGCCCTCATCTCTTCCCCCTGGAGCCCATGAGAAGCATTCCCAGGAGAAAGCTGGCCAGGAACTGTGCTGAGCACCACACGGACCCAGTGGAAACCCACAGGGCCCACGGGGCGGGGTGACTCTTAGTCCAGTTGGCCTGAATGACTGGCTAGAACGAGAGAAGCTAAGGGGAAATGTCTCCAGACATAAAACTTTTCAGGAGGAGCCCCTGGGCAGACTGACCCTCAGCCACCAAGTCCCGTACCTGACGGCGTCCTCAGATGGCCACATGTACCTGCCCCCTTGTCATGGGCCGGGGACATGACTCCACCGCTAAAGCATCCATGGGCCGGCAGCCTGGGGCAGGACCACCCTGGCTCACACAATCTGGGGTCTGGGGATGAGCCCACTAAGAGTCCCATTGGAGGCCCGCTAGGGGCTGGTGCCCGGGCTGAGTTTGCCCCATCTCACTCTGCTGGGCAGTGCGAACTCACTGCGTGTGGCCCCAAAGGGAGCCTGCCCCACCCCTGGGGGAGACGGCGAGCGGTGCTCCCTTGCGTTTAGGGGAGAGGACGGACAGTTCCAGCAGAGGACCCAGTTGGGCCAGGAGAGGGGAAAGGATGGTTTGGCGGGGACCCATTCCCCTGGAGCTGGCCTGGCTGTGCAGGTTGGAGGGTGGACGCTGGGGTGGGATGCAGGCCCACGTCCCATCTGGCCCTTCCCTGCCACCCCCGAAGGCGCCGGTCAAGGGCCAGGCCTGGGCCTGAGCCACCACTGCAGCTCTACTTCACCCAGCGCAGGGCCTGGCACTCAAGAGCTTCAATAAATATTTATTGACTGAGACTGATGGCTCAAGGGGGAGGGGGAGGGGGAGGGGGAGGAGGCCGAGTGATGCCAGGGAGTGAGATAAGGGGCAGGAAGGTGCTGGTGCTTTCCTGAGATGGGAGAGAGGCTGGGGAGGGGGCTTGGGGAGCTGGCAAAAACCCAGCCCAGTCGGGGGCCAGGGTCCCCAGTTCTGGAGGGTGGACCCTTCCCCTAGATTTTCTCGGGTTCAGCCCACCCTGAGAAGGACCCCAAACCTGCCTGTGGCCAGGCAGGGGGCCCCGTGGGGCTGGGGGCTCCTCCATGTGGGGAACACCCTCCATCCGGGCTCGAGGTGTAAGCCAAGGGCTCTCCTGAGCTCACCAGCCCCTGGCCGCTACCTTCTGGCTCCCAGCCAGCTCAGCGTAGGCATGGCCCAGGGGCCCCCACCCCTACCAGCAGCCCCTTGACCCTGGGCTCCCCAGAATGTCTTCTTAGCCCTCCCAGTACGGTCACAGACGGCCCAATGGATGGACAGAGGCAGAGCCCAGGGAGGTTCTGCCCCGGCTCTGACTACAGCTGGCAGATGGACAGACAGACAGGGGGAGAGAAGGGCAGGGTGGGGGCGTACCTGCTGCAGGCCTGGGGCCTGGGCCGGGGCGCGTCGCCAGCAGCAGCAGGGCCCAAGGCAGGAGGGACGGCTTCATGGTGCGGCCCGTGTCTGCGGCCAGCACGGCAGTGGCTGGGAGGTGACGGCGGCGGCTCACTCCCCACGGCCCGGCCCCGCCCCGCCCCGCCGCCCCGCCCCGCCCCACCCGGTCCCCTCTCAAAGTCCACAGGTGTCCGAGGTGCCAGCAGGGCCCAACCTGCCCCGTTAGCACATTCCTGGCCCTCTAGCCCGCGACCCAGGGGAGGGGGCCCACGTCCCGAAGCCGGATGTCCGGAGGCTGCGGCTCAGACCCTGGATCCCAGCCCTGGGCCTGCTCTGCGGAGGCAGGCCAGCCTCTGCCAGGGGATGGGATGCTGCGGGTGGGATGAGGCAGGGCTGTCCTCGCCGTCCCAGGATTCCAGCCCCTGGGGTTCCCTGCAGGGAGCAGGGGTTCCCCGTTCCTCCCCACAGCGGGGTGGGGTGAGGGCGCAAGTGACTTCATGCTGGTGCCTGTCCTGGGCCGGCTGTGCAGGTGCTGGGGGAGGGCTCCCTCTCAGGGAGGGCGGGGGCTGTCAGACACAGCTCTGCGGGGATCTCTCTTGGAGGGGGGAGGGGAAGGGAGGGGGGAGGGGGAGGGGGAGGGGAGGGGGAGGGGAAGGAGGGAGGGAGGGGCCCAGCCTTGTGCAAGTTAACACTGGGCGTGCGGTGGGGAGCTGAGACCAGAGCCCCGGTCTCCCTGTGGCCCAGCTTCTGGGCCTCTGGGTCAGGCTGCAGGCCCCAGAGGTGTCCCCATCTTGGGCTGGGGACCAGGAATGGAGCCGCCCAGCCCCGCCCGCCCCTGGCCTTTCACTCTCAGCATTTGCATAATCTCTTCTTTGTTCACCCCCCTCCTATTTGTGCAGGTGAGGAAACTGGGACCCAGACAGGTGAGGTCACCGGGAGAGGCAGCTTCTGGGAGCCTCCAAGGTCGAGGCGGGGGAGGGCCCAGGCGTGGACTCCCTTGGGCCCTGCCACCTGGGCTGGGGGTCTGGACAGGCAGACAGTGATGGTTTCTCGGGGCGTCTGAAGGGGACAGGGTCCTGGACCTCTCAGGGACCTGAAGCTAGCAGGGCCGTGGGCTTAGGCCACTGGGCTGTGAGCGGCCTCGGCTGTGGGGGTTGGCCAGCCTCGTTCCCTGGTCACGGCCCCCCCCCCTCCCCGAGCTGCTCCAGAGAGCCAGGCGGATTACTGGTCGCTCGCAGCACCTCTGTGGGCAGCTGCCCTGGGTGTGGGGACTGAGGTCCGCAGCCGGCCTGGGGGCTGGTGCTGGGACCTGCCCGGGCCCAGAGCACGGCTCAGGGAAGGCAGCTCCTGGGGCCGTCCCAGGTGTCCTGTGCCCCAGCCAGGAAGGGCCCTGGGAGACGGCTAGGCTGTTCCCAGGAAGTGGGTCTGTGGACCTGGGGGAAGGAAGGTGGCCACTTCCTCTCTCCAGCCTGTTCCAGGAGAAGCCAGGGGTGCTTCATGGGGCCCCGGGGGGCTCCGCTGAGTAACTGCTGGTGCCTTCAGCCCCTGTGGCCTCGAGAAGGGCCTGAGCCAGGGCCGGTTCAGTGCGATAGGTTCCCACGTGGCTCTGCCGGGCCTGGACTGGGGACCTTGCAGTGCCCAGCCTCTTGGGCCTCTCTTCCCAGGTGGTAGGCAGTGGGTGGTGCGGGGCACAGTGTCCAGCCCATGAGGGGCACTGGGCAGCAAGGAGGGTCTCCATCCCCATCCTGGACAGAACACTTTTCAGAGGAGCCCCGGGGCAGGACCTGAGCCCAGCTGCGGGGGTGGCAGCTGGGCCCCAGCGCCCCGAGGGGCTTGACAGTGTGAAGGGCAGGTTGGGCCCCTTGAAGCCTGTGCTTCCCCAAAACAGAGGGGCTCAGAGCTGGGACCACGGTGCCAGCATCGCTCTGCTGCCACCTTAGAAATTCTTAATTTGGGGGGTTTCCCTGGTGGTGCAGTGGTTAAGAATCTGCCTACCAATGCAGGGGACGCGGATTTGATCCCTGGTCCGGGAAGATCCCACATGCCACAGAGCAACTAAGCCCATGCATCACAACTACTGAAGCCCACGTGCCACAACCACTGAGCCCTCGTGCTGCAACTACTGAAGCCTGTGTGCCTAGAGCCCATACTCCGCAACAAGAGAAGCCACTGCAAGGAGAAGCCCGCGCACCGCAACAGGGTTAGCTCCTCCTCGCCACAACTAGAGAAAGCCCGTGTGCACCAACGCAGCCAATAAATTAAATAAAGAATAAATAAAATAGTGTTCTTCAAGGTTTAAAAAAAAAGAACTATGTCTGATTCTCATCTGCATTTAAAAAACAATTCTTAATTTTTGAACAAGGGGCCCCACGTTTGTATCTCACCCCGAGCCCCCACAACGCACGTGGCTGGTCTCGTCCAAGGGAGAGTGTGGTTGAAGTCGGCGCCGTTCCCCGCCTCTCAGACCCCTCCCCACGGTTCCCACCACACCAGGGTGCAAGCCAGCTCCTCAGCACGGCCGGGACCCTCGCGACCCCGGCTCCGGAGGGACGCACCCTCAGCCCTTCCAGGCCCGGCCCGTCTCGCCTGGGAGGGTCTGCCCCACGTGGCTCCCGCCTGCTCCCTGGGTGCCCAGCACAGGGATCGCCGCCCTGGGGGACAAAGACGCCAAGACGACTGTTCCATCTTTATTAGAAAAACAACCAAAAAAGGACCGTCTGCCACCGGGACCAGGCAGAGCCCTGGAGCGTGGACGCGGCCACCTGGGCTGGGGGCGGGCCCATTTACAAAGTCAGCGCTTCATAGAAAAGGGTGCGGGCCCCGCTGAGCTCCTGCGGCTGGCGGCCCCGCGGGGGTGATGCCCTGCCGGGCAGGGGGGCCCTCAGATGTCCATGCAGTCATCATCCTCGTCCGTCTCGCTCTCCAGCGAGGACTCCTGGCTCGACGTCTCCAACACCTCCAGGGCCGGCTGGCACAGGCTCTCCTTCCTCACGTTGGCGGCCGACTGGGCGGACAGGATGGCTGACTGCACAGAGCGGACGGGGCACTGGTCAGCGGCAGCCCGGGCTCCCCCCCTGCCCCCCGCACCCACCCCCGCACCCGTGGCCACCTTCAGCTTCTGCTTGGTCTCCTCCGAGATGCTGCCTTTGGGCGAGAGCAGGGTCGGGGTGGGTGGCGTGACGGTGATCTCAGGAGGGAACTTGGTGGCGGCCGAGGGCATGACCAGCTTTGGCATGCTGGGCAGGAGGCGCGACTTGGCGCGGCCGGGCTCCGCCTTGCCCGGGTGGCCCTCGGGTGGCTGGGCACTCCCACCACTGGGCACCTTGGAGCCGGCGACTGCAGGGTGGACCCAGAGGGCTGAGCCGGGCTGCTGGCCTCCTGGGCTCGCCCCCCTCCCCCCGCTCGGGCATCATCACCCCCCCGCCCCCCCATCACAGCGGCACCAGGACACTCCTCTGGCCACGTCGGCCCGCCCTGCCCTCTCGGCCTCTGGCCTGTGCTGGCTGCCAGGCTCCCAGGCCGCCTCCTGTCTCTGCCTCCCTGAGGCCTGCCTCTGGCTCTGGGCTGTGGGGCATGGGGACGGGCACCCCCAAAAGCATGGTGTTCGCTGGGAGCCCCAAGCCTCCCAGGCGTCAGGCACACCTGTTAGCGCTCACATCCCCCAGCCCATCCCAGCGAAGCAGGAGACAGACCAGACGGGCCCCCAGGGCCAACAGCTGCAGTGAGCTCCCTGGGGACAGATGCTCCAAGATGAAAATCGTAGGACCATCAAGGGAGGAGGCTGGGCCCTCCCCAGGTGAGAGGTGAGAGGCCACATGTGTCTTATTCTCCGGCAAAGGAGACCTTCCTGACTAGAAAGCTCCTTGGAGGTCCAAAGGGGAGTGATGACAAGCTACCCACAGGCCTTCTGGGTGGAATTCATCTTGGCTGAGACACGCGTGCACATGTGGGAAACTGAGATGTGCCAAATACGTACTCGGAACCAGGCAAATCAAAATGACTGGCCAAAGGAAACCCGCAAGAAATACCCCAGGTAAGTGATTCAAACTGCCACGAGGGCACGACTCTCTCTCTCTGAGCCTGCTGTGTGCACACACGTGCTCTTCTCCCTCCTAAAAAACACTTCACTTGCTGCATCACTTTCTGTCTTTGTGGGAATTCTCTTCTGCACGGCCGAAGGGGCAGGGCCTCGTCCCTGACCACTGCTCCAGCGGCGAGGGTGCGAGTCCTCCCTGCTGCGACCAAACCTCAGCCTCTGGCCGGGAACGGAAACCCCGCTTCCAGCCGCCGCAGGCCGAGGGCACAGGACACAGAGCCTGCGGGCTGTTCCCGCCACAGGGAGGACGCTGCGGCCCAGAGCCGGCCACTCAGCCGGCGTCCACTCTCCCCTCGCGCCTCAGGGCGAGCCAGGGCTGCGAGGCAGCAGGCGGGCGGCCTCCAGGAGCCACAGCCTGGCGGACTCCACATTCCTCCACTGTTCCATGGCTTTAAAAGGAGCGGGGCTCACTCGGTGCCCGTGCCCGGCCCCTCGGGCTGGCACCAGGCCCTGCTGTCCTGAGTGGGGTCTGTGAGAGGCCCAGCCCTGCGGAGTCCCCAAGGGGCCTGGCTGGTGGGAACGGGCTCTGACTCAGGCCCGGACACGGATGCCCGTCTGGCTCTGCCCAACCCGGCCACCCTCTGCCTGCCCGACTCCTCCCCGCCACGCCTGCCCCTCCCCCGGCCCCACGTGGGCACAGGCCCGCCCCTCCCTCTCGGCTAGGCGGCCTTGGCCATGGCTCAGCACTGCCCAGGCTATTCCCCTGTGAAGCCGAGGGTGGAAGGGGGGCGGGGGGCCTCTGGGAGCCCTTCCCCCCCCCGAGGCAGCTCCCCTGCCGGGCCTGCCTACCTCGCCCCCGGGCCCCTCTGCCAGCAAGCGCCCGCTGACCGCCGGCCCCGGGGCCGTGCTGGGCTGCCCCCCACTGGCCTTACCCGGGCTGCAGGCGGGCTCCACACCTGTCCGGGGCGCGGCCTCTGCTGGCCAGCAGTGCGGCTCTGCCGGCGCGTCCTCGGGGGCCGTCTTCACCTGCTCACTGCACCGCGGCTCCTGGGGCGGGAAGCCCGTGCCCTCTGCCCCTCCTGCCAGCTCTTCTCCCTCTGTGGGGACACGGAGCGGCTGTGGGTGCCGTGCCGCCCACCCTCGGGCCAGGGCTCTCCCCGTCCCCCGTGGCCACGCAGAGCCTCCTCTGGAACGATCGCGCGGGTGGGGCCAGGCCGGCACTGGCCGGAACCACTCACCCCCTGTGGACACGCTGGGAAGCCGACAGAGCGGGAGCCCCGCCCCGGCTCACGGGAGGGCCCGTCGGCACCAGACAAGCCAGCTGAGGCCCCAGCAGCTGCGGCGTGGTGGGCGCAGCACCCTCCCGCCCAGCTCGCACCTTCCGGGCACAGGAAGGGGGCTGGGACCCGGCCTCGGTGGTGCCAGGGAGTCAGTCGGCACCAGTGTGCCCGCCCCCACGCCCGGCCTCTTTGCACTCCCGCTCCTCGGGCTGCTGTCCTCTTCCTCCTTCGGGCCTGGACTCTCCTGCCGCGCCGGCCACGACCCCGCCACCCTGCCACCCCCCCACGCCGCCAGGAGCGGGTGACGCCAGCCCCTCCCTGCCGGGCAGGGGCAGAGACGGGCCTCCCGCCTGCGGCTCCAGCTCCCAGAGGAGGGCGCCTGCCCTGCTGCCCGGCCGCGAGCCACGCCCTCCCTCCCCGGGTCTGACCGCCCGGCAGTCAGGCTCACAGCCTCTCGGTTCCCAAGGTCCAGATCCACCTGCTGCCACGGGCAGGCACGAGCCCCCATCCCGGGCCCCACTGAGCAGGCGGAGCTGTGGGAGACCTGTGACCCGGGGCGCGAACGGGCCACCGCGCCGGGCACGCCCCGGCGACACAGGCCTGTGGGCACCTGGTCCAGGCCCTCCCGGAGGCGGCGAAGCCCTGCCTGGCTGAGCCCGACACTGTCCTCACACAGCTCCTCCCTGAGGGACAGGGACCAGGAGGCTCTGCTTGGGTGGGGGCGGGGGGCTTCCTTGCTGCGAGCAATTTCCAGGCCAGGCTGGCAGGAAGTGAAGGCTGCTCAGGGGGGCAGGTATCAGTCCCGCCTGCCCCCAGGGCACAGTCCACCTCCCCAATCCCTTCCTTCTCCACAGACAGCTGGATGGGAGGCTGGTGGAGGGTAGAGGAGGGACACGCGGGGCAGGGTAGTCCCGCAGAGACCTGAGCTCAGGGAGGGGCGCTCCCCGGACCAGGTGGCCCTGTGAGGTGGACCACGGGGGACCCTGAGGGGGAGGGGACCTCCTGGGGGCTCAGCCTTCAGGGGGGAGCTACCTGGGGCCTCAGGCTCTGTCTGTGGGGATGGGCTGCAGTCCTGAGCCACCTGCCCGGGCCGACTCACAGCCTGGCTGCCGAGCCCCCAAGGCCCAGGGTCCCCAAGGCCTAGAGTCCTGGAGGCGCCCCCAGCCCCGGTTCAGACTCTCCCTGGCTGCTCAACGGGCACCAGGCCGGCACTCCGGCCCCTCCACTCCGCCTGGTGGGAGACACCCCGCACGGGCAGGTGCTCCCCTGCTCCGAGTCATGACCCAGCCGGTGCTGGGGCCTGCAGTGCCCACTTCTCACTCCTGGAGGCCTGCCCACCTCAGCAGGAGGGATGTGGGCCAGGCACTATTAGCAGGAAACCAGGCCCTGGCCCGTGGCAGGCAGACACCCCACAAACAAGGCGGTGAGCAGCTGGGGGCAGTGACAGGGCCCCTTGGGGAGGACACAGAGCAGAGGAACTGAGGCCTTCAGCCAACAGCTGGCAAGAGCCGGAGGCTGCCAACAAGCTATGCGCACCCAGGGGGCCGCTGACGGCCTGGCCACCCCGAAGTCCTGATCCTCGGGACAGGAGTCAGGCAGGGGTGGCGACAAGCTGGACAGCAGCTGGGTCTTCGTGGCGTGAGTGGCTTCCCTGGGCCCGCAGACCGTCATCCCCGCCACCTTGAGACGTCACCCCCAGCAAAGCCCTCCCGCGGGGCCGTGCTCCCCGCTGCTGCAGCGGCCCTGCTCCGCTGGGTGCGGACACCGAGACGCACGCGATGGCAGCGAGGAGGGGACGCCCTTCAGCCTCCGAGGCTGCTCCCCGAACACTCGGCCGCAGGGGCTGCCCCAGGGGAGGGGACTGTCTCAGGCTGAGGCCAGCACCGCTGTGACGGGCTGGGCAGAGGGTCCCTGCACTTCCCCACCTTTAGAGCAAACTGGGGACCCGGGAGGCCTGTGCCCTAGGCCTCCATCCGGGCACAGCGGCCTGTGGGAGCAGTGCTCCTGGTCACAGCTGACGGGGTTTCCAGGTCTGGCTCCGGCCGGGCACTCCTGCCAGGACTGACTGTCCCCTTGTTCAGATGGGTCAGGAAACGACACGGCCGAGCCTGCGTGCGGACAGCAGCAGCCCCATCTGTGGCCCCCACTGTGGATGGCGCCTGGTGGACAGGTGAGCCTGGTCTTCGGGAAGGAGCCAGGGTGTGTGGGCGGGTGGGTGTCCAGCCCCAGGTCCACGGAGCAGGGAGGGAGAGGTGCGGGGGTGTGTGTGTGTGTGTGTGTGTCTCTCCTGGGGGTGTCTGTGTGTGTGTGTGTCCTGGAGGGTGTGTGTGTGTGTATGTCCTGGGGGAGGGGTGTGTGTGTGTGTGTCCTGGGGGGTGGGTGTGTGTGTGTGTGTCCTGGGGGAGGGGTGTGTGTGTGTATGTGTGTGTGCGCGTGTCCTGGGGGGTGCGTGTGTGTGTGTGTGCGCGTGTGTGCGTGTCCTGGGGGGTGGGTGTGCGTGTGCGTGTGTGTGTGTGTGCGCGCGCGTGCGTGTGCATGTGCGTGTGTGTGTCCTGAAGCTCCCGCCCTGCCTGCTCTGCCGGCTGCCCCTCCCGGGGAGCTGCTACTCCCAGTGGCACCTGGGTTTAGAAGGAGGAGGGGCTCCCTCCTGCCGACAGAGCCCCCAGCGCCATCCTTCCACGGCCTCCGCCTCAGCCTGGCGGGCGCTGTCCGCCTCACATCCGAGGGCACAGGGGCCGGGCAGGTCTGCCCCACAGCCCAGCAGGTGCCCAGGGCTGCTCACAGGCTCGAGAGGTCTCGTGTGCGCGGGGTCAGGTCCCCCCGCCTGCTCCCGAACCCGCCCGGGAGGAGACACACAGCAAGCTAGGGGCCGTGCTGAGGGACCACCAGGCTGGAGGCGCCCACGCTCTCCAGGCAATAGCAGGACTTGCCACTGGCTGGTGACGGGGACCTGGGCCAGGTAGGCCTCACCACCCAGCGGAGGGCACGGGACTCACCTGGGCCCAGAGAGGACATGCTGGGGGCGGCCTCAGGCCCGTGTGGCCGTGGGGCCCCGGGGTCCTTGGACGGGTCTAGGGTGGAGGCCGACGCCGAGGGGGCACACGTGACGACCGCTGAGGCAGCAGCCGGCGCAGGACGAGGCTTGGTGTGGCCGTCGCTGGGCCGCTGGGGGGCGTCGGTCGGCGTGGGGTCGGGGGCCGCGGGGAAGAGGTTCTCTCTGCTGTCCTTGGGGTGCTTTGGGGTGGTGGGCGTGTCTCCTGCAGCCTGGGAGGACAAAGGGGAGGTGAGGGAGGCCAGCTGGGCAGGCCTGAGTCCACACGATGCCTGGGAGA
This sequence comes from Hippopotamus amphibius kiboko, assembly GCF_030028045.1. Lineage (NCBI taxonomy): Eukaryota > Metazoa > Chordata > Mammalia > Artiodactyla > Hippopotamidae > Hippopotamus > Hippopotamus amphibius. The sequence continues at coordinate 1,884,989 of NC_080193.1, read as the reverse complement.
TCGGCCACGGCACCCTGCCCTGGCCCCGATGCTGCCAGGCAGGCCCATTCTGCCGACGCGGGACACCGCTGGGGACAAAGCATCCCTCCCCAGGAGCAGGTCCAGGCCACGCGGGTGGGGGCGCGGTGTAGGGGGTCCAGGCTGGCCGGGACCTTCGCCCTCCCATTCCTGGCTGCCAGTCTGGGAGGGGCGTGCTGGCATGACCCGGAGCACAGGGTGGTGGCACCCAAGGTGAGGAATGCAGTGTGGGAGGTCCGTCTTGGAGGGCGACTTCCCGAGGTCACTCGTGGGCAGGCCCTGAGAGAGCCGGGGTGACATCACAGGAGTCCGCTCCCGGGCTCTGGGCTGCAGCCCCAAAGCCACAGCGCCCGACGCAGCCCTGAGCGTGGCCCCTGCCTGCATCCTGGCCTCGGCTCCCCCACCACAGGCCTTCGGTCCTCACGGAGCCGGGCGCTTCAGGGCCTCCCCGTCTTCGTGCGCACAGCTCTCTCTGCCACCAGGCCTCTTTCACGCTGCCCCCGAAGCCCACCCCTGGGCGGGTGTGACGGCCGTGGCTCCCCGAGGGCAGCTGTGAGCTGGGGCGGGAGCCCCACATGGCCTCGGGCAGCAGAGCTGAGAGCTGCGCCCCAGCACCTGAACCATCGCCTAGCCTGCAGGCCGCCAACCCCGGGCCCACCGTGCTCTCTGAGCCAGCCTGCACCAAGGCTGCGAGTGTGGGAGCCTCACGCCGGCGCGGGGCCCCCGGGTCCCCCGGGTCCCCCGTGACCCTATCTCTTCTGACATCTGTTCTGCTGGAGACGCTCCATTCCCGGCTCCTTGGGGTGCAGTCACCCCTGTGACCCTGCTGTTCAGCGAGCACCTGGGATGAGCCCGGACCTCCAGTGAGAGGGCAGGCAGACAGGCGGGGAAGGCGGATGCTGTGTCCCTGCCCTGCAGGAAGGAGCCACAGCTGATGGCACTCGGCCTCCAACTATGTCCCAAGCGCCCTCCTGGCGTCTGCCGGACTGCCTCCAGCAAGATGGACACACAATGGACAGGAGCAGTGGCTCCCAGGGCGATGGCCGCCTCCCCAGCCCTGGTCAGAGGCGGGCCCAGGACAGCTGTGACTGTCACGGTCACTGTCCCTGAGGTCACCTCCTGGGCTCCTGTGACAGGCCAGGTCCCAGAGGGTGCTGGGCCTCCACTTCCCCATGTCTCCTCCCTGCCCTTGGCCCCTGCCAGCTCAGACCCCTCTCACTTTGCCCAGAGACCAGGGAAGGCGGGAGGTGTCCGAAGGTTTCCAGGGTGGTTCTGTCATTTCAAGCACCTTAAAAGTCTGCACTGGAAATGGCCATCCTCTCTCTGGAATGGCCCCTGTCACCTGCCCCCATCTGGGGTAGCGGAGGAGGCAGGAGGGGGCCCGCTGGGCCCGAGTCCCGCTCTGAGGCCCCGGGCAGTCACTCCGACGCCACAGAGCAGAGGCTGCGGCGGGGTGCCTGCGCTGCGACCTCTGCCACCTCGGCGACAGCAGGCAAGGGGGACAGCCGGTGGGCGGGGCACCTCTCTCCAGGGGTCCCAGCCCTCAGCCGGGGTCTGGCCCACACGTGTGGCCCACAGCCCCCCTGGGGAAGGCTGAACCCCCGGGCTTCCCCGGACCCAGAGCCCAGGCGGGGTGGCGGCCGATGCCCCACTCGGCTGAGACAAAGCCCGTCGGACACCGAGGTGGCAGCCAGCTGCTGAGGGACCAGGACACGGCTCCCCGGCTGCAGCTGGATGCCCGCTGCCCTGAGCTCCTGCCTCTGGACCCCCTCGTGACGCCCTTCCCCACAGGCCCAAGAAAGGGCGAGGGCTGGGAAGGCCGGGCCTGCTGCTGGGGCGGGACAGCCGGGTCACCCCTGGGGACAGGGCCGCACCTACTCAAATGGCAACTACCTGCCCTTTGACCCAGCGACCCGGCCCTGGATCATCCCCACCTGCGGCTCACCGGGCCCGGCCCAGCCTCTCCACCCAACAGCAGGGAGTCTTCCCAAAACCCCACGCTGGACAAACACCTGGGCCCCTGCCCACTCCGCTGTCATCAGCCCCGTGTCCCAGCTCCACCTCTGTGCAGAGCAGCGAGCTGTCCGGGCGAGGCCCACTGGGTAGGCAACGTCCTCCTGTTTGCAGCACAAGTGCTGGGGTGAGGACCCTCACGTCACACACACACGCAGAGGGTCTGGTGCCCGCCCCCCGGCAGGCAGTCAGGGGCCCCCTCGGGGCCTGAGGCTGTGCTGCCCCCGCCCAGCTCCCCCGGGCCCACCTGACACAGGCACCGTCCTGGCCTGCAGCCCGGGGCCCCTGCGCGGGGCGGGCCCTGCGCCACGGCAAGGCTGGTGCAGGCAGGGTTGCGCGTACCTGTCTCTGGGCGGCGGCCCCGAGGTGCACCTGGCAGAACTTCACGGCCTGCTCCAGGGCGGCCTCCTCATCCACCTGAGCAAGGAGATGCCGGAGGTCAGAGGGCGGGGGCCACGGCGGCCAGCCTCCCTCCGCTGCCTCCCGGTGCCCGGAGCCTGAGGACAGCTCCCAGGGTGAGCCCGCCCACTGCCGCTCCCCCCAGGCCCGCTGCTGTGGGCCCAGCGGGCCATGCCAAGTTCGTCTGTGGCTGTGTCACTTCATCCTCGGGGGCTCAGCCTGGGGGGATCTGAGCCAGAGCCTGCCCCTCAAGCGGGCAGGAACACAGGGCCTTTGGGAATCTGGGCGGTGGGCAGGTCTGATTTGACCCAGATACCAAGAGCCCGAGGTAGAGGGAGGTGGGGATGAGGCCAGGGAGGCCGGGGGTCGCCCTGGGTGGGCAGCGGGCAGGGCGCGAGGCAGGCGGCCAGCCTGGCGCGGGGAAAGGGCCCGCCCTCGCCAGCAGGGAACGCACAGCGTTTTTTCCAGTTCATCAGCAACCAAAACAGTTACTGCTGGATGCTGGTGAGGCGGTGATAACACAGACGCTCTCACAAGTGGCGGTGCAAACTGACACGATTTAAGAGGAAACAGGGTACCAGGACAGCCGCCCAGCATGGGCCAGTCACAGTGCAGGGTCCTTCCTGTGGAAAAAACCTGTTTTTCTCTAAATAGAGAAAAAAGCATGTACCTAATGGATTTAAAAAAAAAAAAAAGAGGCAGCAGAATAAGAAAGGTGACAGCCTCCCTCCACTGCAGCCCTCCTTGGAGACTGGACAAGGTTTCTGCAGAGTGGCTTCCTTAACTTTTTTTTTTTAATTTTTTTTTTGGCTGCACCACGCGGCCTGTGGGATGTTCGTTCCCGGACCAGGGATCAAACCCACGCCCCCTGCAGCGGAGGCGCAGAGTCCTGACCACTGGATGGACAGGGAAGTCCTGCGGCTTCCTTGCCTTGAAGGGTGAAGGTAAACCTTGGCCCTTCCTCCTTGGTACGTACTTCCCCAGCTTTACTGAGGTACAGTCCACAACTAAAGTCACAGCACGTGTGGACACGTCTCGGGCTCACGACAAGGAGCCTCAGGGGCGGCCGCGGACGCCTCCGAACACCCTGCGGCAGCCTGCCGGTGGCCATGCGCAGGGACAGCGCCGCCAGGCCCGCCCCACGGCCACCCACCTGCTTGATGAGCATGTAGGTCTCGGACATGATCCTCTCGATGCGGCCCAGGTCGTAGGCCACGCCCTTCTGGCCCTGCTGCCACACGCGGTAGGCGTCCAGCAGCAGCGTCTTGCCGGACTCCGTGTCCTCCAAGAGCTTCCTCTTGCGGCTGGGCCGCGGGGGCGCCTCCTCGGGGTGGCCGCCCACTCTGGGTCCGGGCGGGGCGGGGGCGGGCGCAGCCGGTGCGGGGGGCCCAGGCTGCTGCCGGGCACTGATGCTCAGCTCCTCCAGGGACAGCTCGGGCGGCCGGCTCTCGGGGCCCCGGTCCCTTGGGGGTCGGCCTGGCTGCAGGGGCTGCGCCCGCTCGGAGTCCGGGCCGCGGGCGGCAGCCTCCCCAGTGTCCATGGGCTCGGTGGGGCCGGCCCGGGGGCTCTCCTTGTCCTTCCGCTCCCCGCCCTGCTCTGTGCCGTCTCCCGCCTGCATCGCCCCAGGCCGGTGGTTGAGGGGGCCCACCTCGCCCCCTGGCTCGGCCCCAGGCCCTGAGCCGTCAGCCAGAGGGGGCTTCCTGGGGTGCGTGAGGCCCTCCTGGCCGTCCTCGGGACTGGCCTTGTGCGGGACATCGGTGGTCATCCTGGCTCCAGCGAGGCCACAGGCCTTGGGCCCTGGGCGTTCTGACCCCTACGAGGAAACCGATGGTAAAACTCAGCGTCTCTGTTGTTTCTGCCACGAAAACCATCCCTGGGCGCCAGGTGTGCCCACCCCAGGCCTCTCCCACCGAGGCCCCTCTGGTTCTGCCCATCCGCCTGCTGGCCAGGGTCGGGTCCGGAGAGCTGCCTGGGAAGGCCTCCCTGCTCTGAAGCTCCAGCCTGGGAGGAGGCTGGGGAGGACCTAGAGGCAGCTCTGCGCCTGAGGACCAGCTGGCCCACACTGGACAGCCTTTCTACGGGCGGGTGCCCGTGGCGAGGGGGCCTGCTAAGGCCACCACGTGTGCGCGCTGCAGAGCCCCTGCGCCCCTGCACCAGGGCCCCGCCTATCCTGCGGGGCAGGGGGCATCGCAGCCGATGGCCCTAGCTCCCAGCGGCCCTGCCTGCGAGGCTGGAGACCGGCCTCTGGGGCCTCAGGGTGCCCCGCTCTGAAGGGGGCCCGCGAACAGGCCAGCTCCTGGGGGCTGCTCCTTCGTGAGGGCTGCGGTCTCCGGAGCTGGGCCTGCCGGGCGAGGCGGTGGGGGGGCCGCCGCGGGAGCGTCTCTACCGCCCTCGCCGACCACGAGCCCACCTCGGCCACGCAGGTCAGCGCCTCGCGAGGGGCCTGTGAGCTCCTCCTCGGGCTCACCTTGCCACCCCGGGGGGCAGGAGGGCGCCGCCTGCAGGCGGGGGTGCGGGGACCTGCCGGGGGCGGGGCGTACCTCCGCGAGCTCGCTCAGCGTGTCCTCCAGCACCTTCACAGTGAGGATGAAGGCCCGCTGCGCCAGGACCTGGCGGTCGGCATCGCGCAGGTACTTCCTGCAGGCGTGCGGGGGTGGCCAGAGCGTCAGAGCCACGCGGCACCGCCGGACGGTGGCCCGTGCCCCTGTGTCCCACCCGCCTGGGGTCTGCTCCCTAGAAGTCTTCCCTGAGCCTCCTCCTCACCCAGCACTGTGTCCTGGCCCCCTGGCACCCCCAGGCCGCAGGGCAGGGCGGGCCAGGCTCAGTCAGGTCTGCGGCCCCCAGCTTCTCTCCCACAAGCCCATCTCCAGGGCACCCCAGGCCCCTGCGTGAGTCGTCTCCCCAGCCCCTGGCACAGCACAGGGGAGTGAGACAGCAAAGAGGTGAGGGGTGGTGCTGGCAGCAGGAGGCCTCGCAGCCAGGCCAGGCCACATCTGAGCTGCGTCTCTCCTGGGACCCCCTCAGCCACTGCCTGGGGCGGCTGTGCCTCCATGCTGTCTGTCCCAAGAGGTCTCTGGCTACCTCCGAGACCCAGGCCCCCCGCGGCTCAGGCCCCTATTACCGGGCTTTGCCGGGCGACCCCGTCATTTGGACACCTGTGGTCCCCACACGGTGACAGCATCCCCAAGAGCCCCGAGCGGGGGGAGGCAGGAGGAGAGGAAGGGCTGGCGTGCCTAGCGTCTCAGTGGGGAAACCAAACCCAGCAGGAGAGAGCCCGTGCTTGCCCTGGGAAGTCTGGGGCAGGGGTGCTGGTGTTTGGTGTCCAGACAGCGGGACAGAGGACCCTGAGGAGACGGGCCGGGCTGGACCCCCCACGCCAGCGTAGACGCCCCAGGCAGACGGGGCCGAGGGGCCCCAGCCAGCACGGGCTTGCGCTCTGGGAGCACCGGCGCCCCGCGGGGCGGACGGTGCACGGGGCGGGGCGGGCGGGCGGCTGCACTCACTTGCCCTGGTCCGGGGTCCGCTGCAGCATGGAGGAGACCTTCAGCAGCGTGCTGTGGTCCCGCAGCTGGGCCAGCACCTTCAGCAGCAGCTCGATGGAGCGGTTCATGTGCCAGGCGAAGCTGCCCGGCCGGTCGATCTCATCCACGGGGATCCGCCAGATGCCCTGCAGGACGGCCGGGGTGTGCGTGAGGGGGGCCACGGCGATGGGAGCCTGCCCCAGGGCCCGGGGGGACGGCCCCCACCTGCTTCCTCCCACAGACGGGGGCGGAGAAGGCACACGCGGGGCTGCACCCCCCCTTCACAAAGCTGCACGGCCCCCGCGTACGCGATCGGCCCCCGCGAGAAGCACACGGGCGGTGCCTGCTCAAAGGGCAGCCCTGGGAGAAGCCGGGCCTGGGCCTCCCTGCACAGGTGCTGACTAGCATGGGACCCGCCCCTAGAGGACATCTGCCGGGTCAGACATCTGCCCCACCCACAGCTCTCCCTCCAGCAGAGCCCAGAGACGCACGGGCCCACCGAAAATGACAAGCAGCTCCTGGGGACGCCGGGTTCCCTCTCATACCTCTGCCCAGCACTTTGCTATGGCCGGGACCCCCTCCCCTCTCCCCGCCCGGCTAACTCCAGTGAAGGCGGAGCAGGGGCAGGACCCACTCCGGGGGCCCCACCGCCATCTCCCCCTGCACCCGGCACTGCCCATCGCCAGCCCCGAAGTCTGGTTCCCTGCGGTGCTCCCACACCATCACAGGGTCTGACACCGGCTCTGGCCCATGCTAGACGAGGTGAAACCCAAGAGAGCCGATGGAGGGAAGGAGGAATGAACAGAAGCCCACACCTCCGAGCTGGCCCGAGGCTGTGGGGCTGGACCTTAGGAACTGTTTCTGGGGCAGATTCCCAGATGGGTCCCTTCCGCGGACACCCTGGAGAAACTGCTGCTCCGGAAGGACCGTGCCATGAGCACCGCCACCTCTCCCACGTGGGGCCCATGGGGGGTGTGCAGGTGGAGCCCCTCCCAGGGCCCTGTTCCCGCAGGAGCCGGAGGGCTGTCCCTGCTCCAGCAGTCGCCATTCGAAACCCTCAGGGCCGGGTCCCTGCAGCCTGCGTGCCAGGTCACCGGGCTCGCAGGGGACACGGATGGCCTCCCGGGCAGGCTGGGCCACGGTGCAGAGGCCTCCACGTCCGCACCGCTGAACAGGCACCAGCTGCACCCCCGTCCGGACAAAGCCAGGGGCCCGAGGCCACCCTCTCCTGTGGCATCAACACCAGCGCCGCACCTCCTACTGCGCGGACGTGGCCTCTGCAGCAGCTCCGGGAACGCCGTCACAGGAGGGCGCGAGGGGCGGCCAGCGTGGCTCAGACACCTGACCCCCACGTGTGACGGCCGTGGCGGGAGGGTGCCAGGCCCAGCAGCATAAAACCGAGGCACGGCCGACATCCCTGCAGTCCCCACCACAGCCTGCAGGGGGCCAACGACCGGGACACAGGGCGTCTACCTGGTTTCCTTCCCCTTGGGAAGGGGGCGTGCCAAAATGAGCCAAGGCGCGCACTGAGAAACTCCCTGGAGGACGCAGGGCCCCCCTCCCCGGCCCGGCACAGGGGGCTCGTCTCCCGCCCCTGCCAGACCACCGGGAAGCGCCAGGCAACGCCTCCGTGAAGACGCTTTCCGGGTGACGCTGAGAGGGTCCGCCTGTGTCCCCGGCTGATCCTGGTCTCTGTGCAGATGGGAAGCCAGGCCGGGGAGGGGCCGCCAGCCCGGAGGTGCGCGGTCACTTTCGCCACAGCCAATGACGCAGCCCGCTGAGCGGCCTCTCCTCGGGTGGCCGGGACGCCACCCCTGGAACAGGCCCAGTTTGCATTCCTTCACACAAGGGCTCCCTACTAACCCCTTTCCTGTCTGGGGAGGTACACGCAGACGTAATTTACACCACCCACTTCAGAACACACGGGAGACCAAAGAGATCCGGCAGACCTCGTGAAAGGTCAGAAGGGAACTAGCTACAGGCATCCCCTGGGGAGATGCCCACGGCTGGGTGGGCCACGGGCGCGGAGCCACAGGGGCAGGTGGCGCGCAAGCCAACAGCCCTGCCTCTGCCCCAGCGGGCAGGGCTGTGCAGCCAGAGCCCCACGTGGGTGAGACACGTCCCACCTACCCCACCCACCCCCACCCAGAGGAGGGGAAGAAGCCGGGCCTCCCGTGCGTGCCCCCTGGAGAACGACGGCCCCCGAGGGGCGAGGCACCGGGCAAGGACAGCGCACACGAGAGGACGGGGCACGGCCTCGTCCCGCCCGCAGCAGCAGGGGCACCCGCGCTCCCCCCACGGAGACGTGTGCGGGCCCCAGGGAGGCAGGGGACGCACTGGGACGGAGGAGAAGGGCGCAGGCAGCGGTGCCTGAGAGGAAGACCGGCTGCGCCGGGGGCCTGAGGACAGGCGAAAGCAGAGTCCCGGTGAACGGTGCCAGGCGAGGCTGGGGCGCCGCAACGCGGGCCCCCTCCTGACTTCACCCTCCTCCAGGGGGCAGGCAGGCCCTCCGTCCGGGCTGGGGTGCACCTGGCAGCGGCAGCCTCAGAGCACTCAGAAACGCCAGGGCTGTGCTCAGAGCTCGCCCGTGTGCCAAGTGGCTCATCTGGAGTGTCCCGGCCGACCCCGTAGCCCACCAGAGCGGCTCCGGGCTCCTGGCTGGCAGAGGTCACCGAGACAGATGGCAACCACCTGAATAATTCACGGAGCCCCAGACTCTGCGCCCGAGCCCTTGATACCAGCTACCAAGCCCTCCCTGCAACCCCGAGGGCTGGGCGTCCTCCTGCCGCTCTTGAGGAAACCGAGCTGCAGCCTCTGAGCCCCACAGCCGGGCGGCCCGGGCAGCCCGAGGTCGGGACAGGACGCCCTACCTCCCGAGGGAGCTGAGGCTGGGTCAGGGGCATGGTGGGTGGGGTGTGGCCGGGCCGGCCTGCATCCCTGCCCACAAACGAGCCATCCACTTACGGGGGTGGGGGAGGGGCCGGGAAGCAAGGGGAGAGCAGAGCCTGGGCAGGAGGCCCATGGGGTGTCGGCCTCTGGTCGCCCCAGCCTCGGCGGTGGTGCCCCGGGGAGGGGCCAGACGGTAGATGCCCTTGCTGGCACGCGGCACGGCTCCCGGGTGCCAGGCCCACGGCTCCCGCGGTCTCCCACACTCTGTGGTACGGGGGGCGCGTCTTCCCAGAGAGGCAGGGCCTTCTTTTCCCCCGGATTCCTGATGGGCAGGCCAGGCCACACCTCCCCAATCGCCTCAGTGTGGGCCAGAAGCAGCCCCAGCTCCCCGCACCCCAGGAGGGCTGCTGGCACAGCCTCCTCATCCGGCCCAGGGCCAACCCCAAGCTCGGCAGACGGAGGGCAGAGACGCAGACACGGTTCTGGTTCTCACGGGAGGCCCCACCGCCCTCTGCAGGGCACGCTGCAGGGGAGTTCCAGGGCTCCCAGCCCCACCCGTCACCTTCACCGGCCCCACCTTTCAGTCAAGGCTCCTCCACTCCAAGGGCAAAAGCAAATACCTCTCAGGAAAGCAAGGGGCCGGGAAACGCCAGGGCAGGAAGAAGGCCGCGAGAGGCACGGCCGAGTCGGCTTCTGCTCCGTCCGAGCCACCCTCGGCACCAGGGCCAGGCCTGTCTGGGAGGGGACGCAGCTCCGGCCATGGGGGCCGGTGGAGACTCGGATTCGTCCCACACCCAGCCGGCGGGGACACAGACAGTCCAAGGGTGCGGTCAACGCCACCCAAGGCTGCCCAGTGACCGTGGAGTGGGACCAGGACACAGGAACCAGATTCCTCAGCCCCGCTCTCTGCACGCTTCCTGAACACTCACAAAAGAACTCAGCAACTAGACCTGTGACTTAGACAGAGAAACAGGGACGCAGAGAACCAGGCAGTGACACCAAGTCCCTTCAGCCTTCCGCCAGGGCCCTGGAAGCCCTGCCCGCAGAGGGGTGGGGAGCCAGCGCCCCCCCCCCCCCCCAGCGCCCCGAGGGCCTCAGGAGGCTTCGTGATCAAGCCCCGGGGCCCTGTTGTGGGGGGGCCTCCAGCCCAGTCTCCCAGGACCCGGGGCTCCTCCTGCCGCCCCCTGCTACCACACCCACGGGACGTGGACACGGCCCCTTCCCCACTCTGCTGCCACCAGGGCCACGCCCAGCCAGGGCACCAGGCACGGCTCAAACAGAAGGGCAGAGGAGAAAGTAATGACACCTGGGAGCACCCAGCGATGCCGAGAAGGAGCTGTACCTGGGTGCCTCGTGGAGGCAGTGAGGAGGGAAAGATGATGGGGGCCTACAGCATTCCGGGGCCGGGGTGGGGGGGAGGCAGAAGTGGGTGGCTGGGCAGGAGACCCAAGAGGGCCCGTGTCGGCCTGGGGCCTTCCCAGGCCCGGCCCAGCCCAGCCTGAGCAGGGGCTGCCACGGGGTGACGTCTGGGGCTGACCTAGCTCTCGAGAGCAGCAACCAGTCCCGAGGGCCTGAACGCTGCCCCGTGGCCCCTGGACCCTGAGCTGCCGCGTCTCTCCTGCTCACTGGTCCCTCCACACCCTGAACAGAGCTGGCCTTCTGGGGGGGCCCCCAGGCCGGCCTGCACACCCTCCAGGAAAGGAACGTTCCCAGTCAAGACCACAAAGCCAGGCTCCGAGTCCCCTCAACCTCAGTGCCGCTCTCGGGCGGCTCTGAGGGCGGAGCCAGTGCCCAGGCAGGCCCCGGGGAGTCTGCGCTCCAGATGGAGGCCCTGCAGGTGCGAGGGAGGCCCCTGGGTCCCCCAGGGCAACTCAGCCTGAAAAGTGCACAGAAAGCCAAGTGCATCCCAGGGACCAGGGATCCCATGGATGGGTCAGGCACACCCCCAAAGGGGTCCGTGCTGGTGGGACAGGCAGACACAGATGTCTGCCATCCAGGGCAAGGGGACGGAAAAGAGGCTGGGGTAAGGAGGAAGGGGCTAAGACGGCAAGGACTTTGGGGAGGGGGTTGTTCAGGCAGAGCCAGGGAGGAAGCCAGGAAGGAGCAGGAGCTGGAAAAAGAGGAAGGGGGGCCCCCTGCCAAGTGGGGAGACATGGGCAGCCCCCTAGGGTCGACCTGTGACCCAGGGGTCCTGAGCAGCAGGTACAGAGGAGCATGACTTTTTCATCGTAACTTTCAAGCTCAGTAATGGAGCACACGTGTCCTCCTGCATCATCAGAGACTGCCCCTCCCCTGCAACGACCCCGGGGTGTCACCCCGCAGGTGCACCCTAACTCACTCCGTCGTCCCCCGGGGAACACCCAGCGGGCCTTCTTTAGGATCATTAGGAAGGATGTCGGCTGGACAGCCTTCCCCACAGAGCTCTTCTCCCTCTCCTTGGGCGGGACCCCTCCCCACAGAGGGCACAAGGCTGAGCAGCGGCCGGTGCCATCCTGGAGCCGGGCCCGGGCGCCTGAGCCAAGACGCGGGGAGCGTCCCGCCGGCCCGGGCCCTCCCAGCCCTCAGCTGTACCCCGCGCCCACAGTGTGACGGGTGAGCAAGGCCTCCCGCGGCCGCCCAGCCCGACATCCCTGCTCACACAGAACACAGCGCTGGAGCACCCGCGGGAGAGCCCGCCTCCCCGGCAGAGGAACTCCTGCAGCCCCCGAGGCACGGGTGCAGTGGTGACTCAGCGCTCCGAGCAGGCGAGGCCGGGAGAGCCTGCTGGCATCCCACGCCGAGGAGCAGGAGGACGAGAGGGAGCCCCTCCGCAGGGAGGGGTGTCAGGATAGGAGGTTTGGGGCCTTTTTTCCCAGAGGAACACAAAAAACTTGTTTTCAGGACAGCCTCGGTGCCACAGGCCACCCCCGAGCCCAGCAAGAAAAGGCTCGGTACCTGGACTGTGAGGCCCTGAGGTCGAAGCAGCCTTGGGGAGACACCTGTTCCCTGGACACCCTCACAGCCCTCGTCAGCAACGAGACCTCAGAGAGGGGCAAAGAGGGCTGTGCAGCGCTGCACCTGGTGCCCGCGAGGCCCTGGGGCCAACAGCTCCTCCCACACAGTGAGCCCACTGACACCTCCCCCGGAGAGACCGGCTCCAGGACACAGCCAGCAGGCAGCTGAACTGGCAGCAGAACTCAGCCTACCCGGCTCTTCCCGCTCTGCCCCGCCCGCCCCAGGTGGGGGAAGCGTCACAGACAGGCAGGCCAGCAGGGCATCACCTCTCCCTCCGCGACCCAGACGGCTCCATCTCCTCCAGGAGCCGCCCTGCTGGAGTCCTGAGCTCTCTGGGGCCGGGACTGTTGCCAGGCCGCCAGCTCCCCACCTTCCTGATGCCCTGCAGGACCCTGCACCTGCCACAGCAGCCGGCCTTGGGTTAAGGGCGCGCCGGGACAGGCTGGGTTGAACAGCCCTGGGGGCAGGAAGTCCTGCAGCCTCTTCTGCAAACCCATCAGGGCCGCCTCTCTGGCCGCAGGGTTGCACAGAGGCCACCAGGGGCGCCCTTGCCCTGCCCCCAGGGGCCATCCAAGCCGGACTGCAGAGAGCTAGGGATTCCCCGCGCCATCCACAGGTAATGAGCCCCCGGCGCAGGCAAGGGCTGGGGAAGCCTGCAATCCGCCTACAGCCGGCGCCCGCCCGTTTCCAGCCTCTTCTGCCAAGTGAGCCGTCGCACGCCGGGCCCCCAGCACTGCCAGGCCGGCCGTCCCCTCCCCCGCCGCGGAGCAGCAGGAACGGCACACGACTAAGTGCACGGACGCAGCCCCCCCGGCCGCCCCGCCGGCGCCCAGCCCCTCTGCCCCCGCCCGCCCGCCCTGCCGCGGGGCAGGGGCCCGGCCCGGCCCGGCCCGGGGCTGCTCGGAGTAGGCCCTGCGCGCGCCCAGCCCCGGCGCCGTCTTCCCGCCCCCGCACGGCGGCTATTTATAGCCGGGGAAGCACCGCGCGGGGCGCCGCTGCCCACCCGCCGGCCGGCTCACCATCCCCGGCAGCGGCCCGCGCAGCTCCGGGGCCGCGCCGCCCGCCGCGAAGTTGCCGGGGCGGCGAGCGGGCGGCTTTCGCTTTGGCGCGGCGGGCGCAGCGCACACGCCCGCGCGCCCACTCGCGGCCCCCGCCGCCCCCGCGCGCCGCCCCGGCCCGCCTGCCCGCCGCCCGCCCACCTGGCGCCGCGCGGGGTCCGGGCCGGGGACGGGGGCGCCGCGGCCCCGCGCCTGCCGACTTCCTCCGCCGCGGCGCCCGGGAAACCGCGGCCCCGCGGGCTTCCTGCCGCGCCGCGCGGGCCGGGGGCCAGGCGGGGGGCGGCCGCGCGAGCCGGCCCGCGGGGCCGGAGCCGAAGCCCGGGGGAGCGGAGGGCCCAGCCCGCGGCGGCCCCGCGGCCCCGCCCCGGGCGAGTGCCTACCCGCCGGCTCCGCCGTGGCATCTGTGCCGGGAGCTAGCGCGGGCGCCGGGCCATGGCGCGGAGGCTCGCCCGCTCGGCGGGCCGGGGCGGGGCGGCGGGGCCGGACGGGGCGCGGGCGCTCGCGCGCTGCTCGGCCTGGAAGCGGGCCCAGCGGCGCGGCTGACTTTGCCGGCCAATCCTCGCGGGCCCCGGGGCGCAGCCCTCATCGCGGGAGGCCGTGGGACCGGGCGCCCCAGGCCGAGCCCGGTAGGGCGGCCAGGAGCGCGCAGGGCAGGGCGGCGGGGGGCCAGCGACATGCCGGGCCGGGGCTGTCCTCGTCCCCCGCGGGGCAGCTCTGTGCGCTGGGCCCTGGAGTTGGGCCTGAGGGCCCGGGCGGGGCAGGGGCGCGGGTGAGTGGGGGGCTGTCCTTGCTGACCCGGCGGGAAAGTGGGAGCTGGAGTGAAGTCTCTCCTAGGACCATCCTCAGCAGCCGCCAGGCCAGGACAGAGGCGCCACGGTCTCCCGGGGGGCTTTCCAGCTGGGAGGGGCTCTTTCCCAGTTGGGCTGCGAGGGCCGGAAGCAGAAGACACTGGGGGGAGGGCCCAGGACGCCCTCCGCCTCTGCCCCTGGCAGCCCTGCAGAGCTCTGCCGGTGCCGCGCCCCTGCCGAGAGGAGTGGGCTCAGAAGGGGTGGCCCCCCCCCGCCCCCACAGCAAGCACACACCGCGCTCCCGGCTTCCTAACCCTAACCCCTCCGCACGAGTGCCCCGCGCTCTCCTCCCTCCCCGAGCACCCAGACACCTCACACCCACCAGGCCCCTGTCCTGGTGACAGCTCCCCAACCCAGGTAGCTTCCACCTGTCCTACCGAGGCCGGCTCCTGTCCGCCAGCTTTCCCAGGCTTCCCACGTGCGACCCCCCATGTCCGATCGGCCCTAGGCCAGCCTTCAGCTGGGGGCTGTGCACTCCCTGCCCACACTGCCCCCAGGGGCGCAGAGGCGGTGCCTCGCACCCCCTGGAGGATCAGGACCCTGCCCAGCACTGGAGGAATTGGGCCTGGGCCCCAGAGGCCACACAGCTGCAGGCAGACAGGCCACCTTGTATGTTTCGACGCTCATACGTGGGGACAGGTTCACAGCCACACAGCAGGAAGTCCAGTATGGCTGGGACCCACCCCAAGGCCTGGGCTCCAGAGTGGGTGGGGACACTCCCCCCCGCTGTCCCCAGGGCTGGAGCAGACACGGGACGCTTGCACCCTGCACAGGTCGCGTCAGCCCCAGAGAGACTGAGCGCGTATGCAGTGTGTACACGTCACACCCGGGCCAGGAAGAAACAGCACGTGTGGAGCCGGGGGTTCTCTGGAAACCAGCAGGAGGCCTCCCATGCAGCTCGGGAGTGGAGGGTGGGGGCAGCCCGGGGCCCAGGGTCTTGCTGTCACAGCAGGAGGGAGGCCATGGTGGGCGAGGGGAGCTCCGGGGCTCCGCGGGCTCCCCCTCCTGGGCCTGCTCTGGCCGCACGCAGTGCCCTGCAGCCCAGCCTTCTCCAGAGCCCTGGGAAAGGGGCGTCGCTGTCTCTAGCTGCCAGGCCACAGAACGGGGAGGGGGGGACCACCCTCCCTGACCCCCCAGGAGGAAGCACTTTTAGGTACACGGGGAGCCCCTGGGGGCGCCACGCGATAGCACTGCGACAGTGGGGACTGATGGGCCTGAAAGAACCTTGTGCCCCGCCTGGGACCTGTCAGCACCCTGTGCAGGTGCTCGTCGCCCGCAAAGCCCTCGGACGCACAGGACACAGCCTTCCGACTGCTGCCGGGGAGAAAGAGCTGCTCCCCACCTCAGGGCCACCCCTGGGGCCACCCTGACCTTGCTCCCGCAGGCCAGCAAGAGCCCCCGTGAGCAGGGAGGGGCCGGTCTAATCTGTGAGCTGGAGGGGCGGGCTGCTGTCCCTGGCCACCTGCCTGGGTGCTGAAGGGTGTGCTCCAGCATGGCCAGGGAGTCCCCCTCATCACTAGCCTGGTCCCAGGGAGCGCCCCAGGACTGCCTGAGCCAGGGCAGGCTCCTGGAGGAGGACTGATGGAGAGGTGGGTGCACAGCCACAGGCTGCAGACAGGCCTGGCACCTGAGTAGCCTCACCCTCAGGGCAGGATGAGCCCCACACTACCCGGGGCCCCCCTGCCTCTCCAGGGGACACCTAGCCTTAACCTCCACCCGCCCCCGCCCCAGAGCAAACGTCAACAACCCACCGTGAAAGGAAACACGTCTGAGGACATCACCTGGTCTCCACAGGGGCTCAGCCTGGCCGACCGCTCTCCCCAATCCAGCCCCAGGACCCGTGGGTCACCAAGGAGACGAGGAAGATGGTGGCCCTGAGAGCCACCTCCCCACCCCCACCCACGGCCCCCTGCCAGGGCCTTGCTCGTGGACCACTTCTGGAGGTGGGGGCTGGGGGCCCGCAGGAGGAGGAGGCCAGGGCTGAGCTAGGGAACAAAACGGCCTCACACAGGCCCCCTCCCCACCCTCGGCTCACAGCCCAGGCCTCCCCCCACGGTCCTCACCCGGGCAGCCTCACTGCCTGCAGGGCCCTGTTTGTCTGCTCCTCAGCCCTAAGGGAGAGGCTCTGGGCCAGCCCCGGTCAGGGCCAGCCCTCACCTTCATGTCCCTAGCCACCATCCACCAGCACCCCTGGGCAGCCAGCGGGGAGGTAGGCGGGCCAGCGCTGCACCCACGTCCACGCCGCGACGTCGAGTGGCCAGCTTTCCTCTGCGGCCCCCACCTGGCCACCCCTGGCCATCCTCTGCTCTGCCGCCACCTCTCAGGTGAAGCACCTGCACACCTGGGGCGGGGGTGGCTGCAGAGGGGGAGCCCGGGAGCCCAGGGGTGGCCCCCAGAGCCAGAGGAAGCCAGGGGAGATGAGACTGGGCGACTCTGGCCTTGTCTGTGTGAGCACCCCCTGGCGGGGGGTGGGGGCTGGGGAGGGCGTCAGAGGCAAGGTCTAGACGGTCTCAAGGTGTCCCTGTTGAGTGAGGCGCAGCAGAGGACACACGGTGGCCTCGGGGCAGAGGCCGTCCCCTGTGCGCGAGTGGAAAGGAAGCCTCCGAGGCCAAGAGGCGTGCGGTGGACCCGGGTGTGGAAGCCAGACCCACGAACCAACGTGTGCAAGACCCCAGTCCTGCTCCTGGGGTGGCGGGCAGAGCGCGCGGCAGGCCTGCTCACACCCCGCCGGCCACCTTCTGCTCAGCGGGCAGCACAGGCCCCTCGAGTGGCCACCCCGTCTCAAGAGCCGAGCCCACGCAGACCTGCAGGCTGCTCCCGGCTCCTCTCTGCCGGCTGTGGGCACGGCCCCCGCCTTGACCAAACCCCCGCCTTCCCAGGCTAGGTCCAAGGCTGCCTTTCCGGCAGCAAGAAGGCCTTCTGGAGTCTACAGTCCAAATTCTCAGCCCTGGCGTTTTTGAGCTGCCAGCTGGTTTGGCGGCGTGGGCTCCCCGCTGCGGGACACTGGCTCCGTGGGGCATGTGCCCGGGCATCCCCTCTGCCGAGAGCAAGCCAGCCTCACAGGCCCACGCCAGCCAACTTCCTCTCCTTTGCGCAACGGCCGAGAAAGAAGCTCCCCTCCCACCCCGGGCGCAGACCTCCGCTGCCGCCCCGCCTCCCTCTCACTGGCGCCTCTGGCGCTCAGAGGCGGCTCCCACTGGTGCCCTGCAGCTGCAAAGTACCGTTGGCGCCACTGAGTCCAGCTGTTGTGCCTGTCTGACCCGTGCGTGAGGACACAGGTGGGGAACAGAGGGCCGGCGCAAGGACCCCGTCCCTCGGTCCAGGGCAGCGCCCACCCCAGCAGACAGCTGTGCCCAGGCCACACTCAGCGCCGCGGGCTGAACGCACGTGCAGGCACCCCCAGCAGTGCCTGCCCACGGATGCCAGGGCGGTCACGGGCAGGCACTGACACACGCGTGGCCCACGTCAGCTCCGCTGACCTGGCACGGCCAGCCCAGCTGGGGGCTCAGGCGCAGAGCCAGCCCCAGAGGGAGGGAAACACGGCTGGGGCTGGGGACAGAGCGGCTTGGGGAAGGAGTGGCAGGCACCTGAGCGGGTGCTGACGGGCAGGGCTCTCCCCCCGCAGCTGGGGTGGGAGCAGGACGGTCAGGGACGGCCCGTGGGACCGCGTGGAGGGCGGGGGTGCCTGTGGTGTGCGAGGCGCTGCACACGGCCTCGTGGAGAGAGGGACTGCCGGCGGTCTGGGGAACGGGCAGCAAGGAGGAGGGCCGCCAGCAGGCTCTGACGCCTCTTGGGGTGATGCGGGACTCAGGGTGTGTCTGGTGCGGTCCCTGAGAGCCTCCTCGGAGCAAGAGCGTGCCAACACTTGGCTCCTCTGAGCCCACCCCAATTGGGGTTGGAAACGAGAGCCACCGTCCAGGCTTCCAGAACAGCCCACTCTTTGGAGGGCTGCTGAGCTGCTCCCGTTTCATCTCAGGAGGGGAGCCCGCGTCCCAGAAAAGCCACGTCTGAGGTGCACGAGGAGAAAACTAGGACAACCCGTCCACTCTCTGACCCCCGGCTCCTAACCAATGGCCCTTACGGGCTCGGGGGCATCCAGGCCTCCGGCTGGGCTGCCGAGGAAGTGGGGCCAGGTTCAGGCCACACGTGGCGGCAGTGGCCGTGGCCTGCGCCAGGTATCTTCCCTGGATGACCAGCACAGGGTCCTTGTGCAGGGAGGGGCTGAGCTGCAGGGGCGGCGGGGAGCAGGCGCTGACCGCAGACAGAGCGGGCATCCCAGGCAGAGTGGGCATCTCCACTGGCGTTCAGGTCCCAGGCAGGTGCCCACCTCCCCCTCCTTCAAACCCTTCACGTCTCGTGTGGGGCACAGAAGGGGAGCAGTCTGGTCCAGGCGTGTCCTGCAGCACAGGGCTCGGTCCCCAATCTACAGAGCTGCCCCAAACCAAAAAACAAACTCAAGATATGACCAGAGGGCACGACCCAAGCGCGGCGCTCCTCCCCCCTGGAGCGCCTGCAGCCTCTGCTGTGACCCTGGGGCCTCCCACGGGGACCGGCCCCTGGGAGCGGGCCCTCACACCTGAGGGACACTCCTGCTGGCCGGCGGCAGAACTCACAGAGGCCTGAGTCCATGCGCCGAGCCCCACAGCGCTGCAGCACGTCCGATCACGCCACGGCCAGAGTGCAGCCTCCCCAGGAGGACCGTGGATGCTGGCGGCCCCGGGGATGGCCGCCCTGCCCACGGCAGCACCGCCTGCCCCCGCCCGGCACCGCCCTCACACCCCAGACAGCCTCCCTCGGCTCCCCTCCTGGCCACCGTCTCCCTGGCCTGTCCAGCCGACTTGCCAACTTCAAGGTTCGTGCAGGCCCCCTCCGCCTGCTGCAGCGGGCCGACCCCCTCCCCGCCCCCCGGCACACAGGGCGCTGCTCACACCCAGCTCCAGGAGGGGGGGTTGAGGCAGGGGCTCCCGCAGGGTGCAGGTCACGCCCTCCCCCCCGTGCGCTCACGGCGTCGAGCACCGCCGTCTCCTCCTCGTGGGTTTCCTGCGGTGCCCCCCGCTGAAGGGCCAGCTTCGTTCCCCACCCAAGAGGGGCCTGGAGCCTGGGGCTCCCCACCCCGCCTCTGAGTAGGGCCAGGTGGGTCCCTCTCTGGACATAAAGCCCAGTGCTGAGCCGCTGGGGCCAACGTGGCCTCCCCTGGGGCGCGGAGCTGGCCCTCGCGCGTCCGTCCTGAGCAAATCTGCCCGCGTCCCGACGTGGGAAGCTGGGGGTGGGGGTGGCAGGATGGAATCTGAGAGCCAGTGCCGCCCTGGGGAGGGGCTGGGCTTCGTGGGGAACTTCCACCTGCCCGGGCACACTCTAAGTTTGGACTTATACGTAATTAGAGACCAACATTTCGAAATGTGTTTTTAATCAACCAAATTCCTGCACGTCCTTGGCCCCAAGCCACCTCGCCTCCTCCCCACGGACTCCAGTGAGCCCGTGTGCTCTTTTCCACGAGGTCCCTTCCCCCAACCGCCTCCTCCTCCTGCAGGGGCCCTCCTAGAACCCCTCCTGGACACAGTGGCCGCGGGGCACGAACGGTAACGGTCTCCCATCTGCCGCAGATCTCGATAACCCTGTGAAGTGGGTCTGGTCAGCCCCACTCTGCAGACAAAGAAATTGAGTCTTACCAATACTGACAGGCTTGCCCAAAGTTACCAGCTATGGGTGGGGCCAGGCATGGCGCAGGGCCTGGGGCTGGCCAGGAGCAGAGCCCAGGGTGAGGGCGTGGGCCGCCTGGCTTGTGAGGAAGTCTGTGCCCCGCCCCCATGGGCTTAAGGTGGCCACAGCCCGTCACCATGGAAACCAGGCAGGGACCCGGAGCCCGCAACTCTGGTTTGGATCTTAAACCCAATGCCGCTTTCTCAAGAGCAACTTGGTCAAACTTTCCAAATAGGAAACGTGGAAGGGAAAAAGAGAGAGAGAAATTCCCAGGCTGAAGCCACCCCAGAAAGATGACCTGGTCCCTGAGCTGGGGACGCCCTGTCTGGGTGGGCAGGGTGGTGGCGGGGCAGAGGCCCTTTGGCCCCCCCAGGGCCCCTCCCTGTCCCTGCGGGAGCGGCTGCCCTTTCGTGTTTCCCAGCGGGGTGTGTGAGAAAAGGCTCTTTTGGAGAAAGGATTGGAAAACCACTGACCTCATCCAGCTGGCCCGCCTCTGGAGGTGGGGAAACTGAGGTCAGAAGGGGTCAGGACCGGGAAGTCAACAGCAGGGCTGAGCCATGTGGCCAGGCCCAGGGCGGGCGCACAGGGGGCCTTGTGGGTCGGGCCCCACGTGGACGGGACGCCGGGGCATCCACACCGCGGGCCCCTGCCACCCACAAGCCCCGGCCACGCGGACGGGGCCCCACACAGGGCAACCCGGCACCACGCACAGCGCAGGAGAGGGGAGCCCTCAGGCCAGGGAGCGGCCTCCCACCCAACGCACGCAGGCGCTGGTGTCGGCCACGCAAGACAGCCCTGAACAGGGGCGGCGGCAGCAGCGCTGGGTCTGCGCCCCGGAGGAGCCGCCCCGCCTGCGCTCGGGCTCCCGGGTCAGGGCCCGTCGCCGTAGGAAGGCCGTCCTCCTCGGGGCTTCCGCTCCAGCTCAGGATGCCGCGCTGAGCTCCCCAGGGCACCCAGTCCCTGCCCGGGGGCCACCCGGGAAGCCCATGAGGAAGGGGAGGTGAACAGGCAGGGGTGGACCCGGGGCGGCAGCCGCGGGCACGGGGTGGCGGGTGATGGAGGGGATATGGGTGACAGGCCAGGGCCACTGGACACACCCTCCCCTCCCCTACGCCCCCACCCGCGGCCGGACGGGAGCCTCAGGGAACCTCAGCTGCTCTCCCTCCTGCCCCCCCACCCCCAGAACGCCCGCCCACTGCGGTCACTGTCCAGGCAGGTGTTCGGAGGCCAAACGGGAGTGTTAAGCGGGGAAGACGGCAGGGCAGTCACGCACCCCGGCAGGGGTGGGCCCGGAACGGCCACGTCCTGACTGTGCCGGGCTGCTCCCGGGGGCCCGGTGTGCGGCCAGTGGCCACCTTGACACTGTCCGGATCACAGGGCTCACGCGCGCCGGGCGCCGGGCGCTCACCCCCCAGCTCACAGGTGAGGCGGCTGCATCTGTGGGGCCACGTGGCACCTGGCACGGTTGGGGGGGCACTGGCCCGGGGGGCGCCCCCAGCAGGAGCAGAGAGCCCTGGGTCAGCCCCGACGCACCCCGCCACCCCGCCTCGCCGCTCCCGGGCTCTGTCGCTCAGGGCTGGAGGTCTCCAAACAGCCCCTCCGGCGGGGCTGGGATGGGGCGAGCTCCTCAGGGCCAGGCCAGCAGGACGATGCCCAGGGTGCAGGCGGGCTCGAACCACCACGCCTGCCGGGCTGGGCGGGGAGGATGGGGGGCAGGGGCTGAGCTCTGCTGCCTGCGGGCTGCGTGAGGCTGGGCCTCCGTTTGCGCACCGTGAGACCGGAATCGCGGGGCCGCGGGGAGGAGGCACGGTCTGCTGCCCCCGGGCTCCTCTGCGCCCCACGGAAGCACGCCCTGTGGCCTCCCTCCCACGGCAGAGGCCCGCTCCCTGACGTTCCTCCCCACCTCAGCCCGGGAGCCAGGCTACAGGCTGGAGGCCACAGGGAAGCCCGGATCCGGAGGGAGCCCCGGCACCGTGCCACAGCCACGGCCCCGGGGAGCCCCTTCCTCCTGGCCTTGCCCTGCCGGACCCTGCTCCTGCAGCCTCAGCAGACACACACACACAGCCCTCCCCCGGCCCTCTCCCACGGCTCCCCGCCATCTGTGGTCTGAGCAGCCGCCTGCCCTGCTCCACGTTCCGAACCCTCGAGAGGGCCCCGGGACCCCTCCGGACGCCGCCCCCCTGCGGCCCCCCGGACAGCGCCTGCCTGGGGCAGCGTCCCGGAGGGACGAAGCCGAGCCTGTTACGTGCCTGCCTCAGAAAAACAGCGGAGACACGGACTCCAGGAGCGAGCCTCTGAAAAATAACTTCCAGTGGGAAAAGCAGTCCGCCCTGGAAAATGTTATCCTCTCAGGAATGTTACACAGCAAGCTCCTGACCGGGACTCGTATACAAACACTGCTGTCCCGGGGCTGGCCAGAAACTCCGGGGTGGAGGCCGCCCGCAGGATGTGGGCCCCGGGGCAAGCCCTGCGCCCCCCTGCAGGACTGTCTTGGTGGGGTCAGGAACGCGACGGGCTGAAGCACACTGCCTTCTTCTGCCTGGGCATCCTGGTACAGCCACCGCAGTGAGCCCACACTTGGACACAGAAACTGTCCCCGAGGGCCAGACAAGAATGCATACGGGGACAGCCCGTCCAGAGCCTGCTTACATCTGATGGGTGTTTTTGAAGTCGAGCCGCACACGGTGGGGTGGCTTGGCTTGGGCAGGGATTATGACCGCTATGGTCTCGTCAGGGAGGGGCCCGGGCATCCTGTGGACAGGAAGGCCTTGGGCACCTGCTCCGGCTGAACGGGGCCCAGCGCGCCAGGGGCTGTGAAGTCCCACGGAGCTTACGGAGCCGAGGACACGGAAGGAGGGAGAGCTTGGGGCGAAGCTAACAAGTCGCAAGTTGGCTAACCTTTTAAAGACTCTTAAAAACTGGGCCTTTCTCCCTGGAGAAGCCGAAGTGATTCTCTTGTTTACTCTGCTTTTGCAACCAGCCCATCGGTCATCTCAGCAAGGCTAAAAATAGAGCCGCAGCAGCGATTCCTACTACAGCCCAGGGCTCGTGTTTCCTCAATTTAAACTTTTCCCTTCTTTTCTGTTCTCTAATTCCCACCTAGGTGACTGGGTTTCCTTCACCCCGACGTCAGGACGGTGTTGATCTCGGTGAGCAGGGGGCAGGCGGGGACCTGCCAGCGGCCCCTCCATCACGGGCGGGGATGGGAACAGAGGCCCGGGAGGGGTGTCCGCTGGTGACAACGAACCCCAGACAATTCCCTCTGGGAACCCGCTGACGCCAGTGCGTGGGAAATGGTGGCAAAGGTGGGACAACGTGCCACGGGCCTGCAGGGGCACCCAGCGTCCCGCCTGCCCACACAGACCCAGGGCCACCCCTGGGCCCGCCTCCCCCTGTGCCCCCAGGCTCTCCATCCCGACGGCCCTGCCTGTCATCCCATTGGTCCAGGCCTGTCTCTGGGGCCCATCCACGGGCTGCACCCCCACTGCCCTGGCTTTTTCAGAATCCCCGGATCCCGGCTCAGCTTCCTCCCCTGAAAGGCAGGGACGATGGCGCGACCAGCACCTCATGGGTTCTGAGGACACGATGTGCTGTGGCGTGCGGTGGCGCCCGGAGGAGTGGAGGCCGGCAGGGCTCCCGGGCCTCCCGCAGCCCGGCGCCGCCAGCACGTCCACATGAGCTGGTGTCCCGTCTCCTCCCCGACAGCCCCTCTGCCCTGCACGGACCTGGCCCAGAGGTGTCCAGCAGCTGCCCCTGCGGACACGCAGTACCCACCTGGCCCCGCCAGCTCCCGCTGCCGGGTGGCCCAGGCACCCCCACACCTCCTCCTCCACCTCTCTCAACCTCCTGCTCACCCTCAGGTTTCGGGGTCTGACCTCCAGGAGGGGTCGCGGTTCACTCAGGCCTGAAGGTCTCAACACGTGTGCAGAAGTGACGGCAGTGGTGGGGGGGAGGGGGGCGGCCAGCCCGGGGCAGGGTAGGAGGGGTCGAGAGGAGGTGGGGTGACTCGGGAAGGCTGGGCTGTGCAGCGACGCTGTGCACGGACCCCGGGGGAAGCCCCAGCCAGCATGATTTAAAAGGCCGAGGAGGCCTTTCCCACCCCCCGAGATGGCCCACGCTCCGTCTGTGGAATGTGTTTCTCTCTAAATAAATCCACTTCTTACCTATCACTCTGTCTCTCTCTGAATTCCTTCTGTGATGAGACATGGAGAACCTGAGCTTCATTAAGTCCTGAACCCACTTTTCACTTCACTCTTTCCTGTGGACGGTCAGGCTCCAGGACACCATCTGCTGGGAGCCCTTTCCACCCCCGGCCTGCAGGAGCAGCTGTGCCTCCACACGCACAGGTCCCCGGAGGGCACGACGGCTTCTTCCCAACCAAAATCACCCCCCACCCTGGGGAAGGTCTGGTGGCGTTTTCCTTAGAAGCAGCCACTGAAGCACAAAGCAAACAGTGAACCACGTGAGAACGGCCACAGCTCCAAGGCACGCGCAACACGTTATGTGCCTTGGACCCCAGATGTCCACGGCCATTGTACAGCGGCTTCGGGCCTGTCTTCTATCAGCTCGAGCAGGCCGTTAGCGCCGGCTTACGTGAGCAAGGCCTGAGGCTGCTTACATAAAGCCTTGTGTCCTGATTTCGCAGAAATGGAGAAAGAGACAAGGAAAAACCTAATATTCAAAAGAGAACACATGTCAAAGAAAGCAAAAGGAAAGGAGATTCTGTAATTAAGAACGTTATCTAGGGCTTCCCTAGTGGCGCAGTGGTTAAGAATCCGCCTGCTAATGCAGGGGACACGGGTTCGATCCCTGGTCCAGGAAGATCCCACATGCCACGGAGCAACGAAGCCCGTGTGCCACAACTATTGAGCCTGCGTTTTAGAGCCCGCGCGCCTAGAGCCCATGAGCCACAACAAGAGAAGCCATGGCAATGAGGAGCCCACGCACCACAATGAAGAGTAGCCCCCACTCACCGCAACTAAAGAAAGCCCGCGCACAGCAAAAAAAAAAAAAGATCCAACATGGCCAATAAAATAAAAAAAAATAAAAAAAAGTTATCTTGTTAAACGAAGACTCACTTGTTTCATAAATTATGAGTATTAAATAAAACTGTATTAAATCAAAATGAAAAGAAAAAGGCCAAGGAAGGCAGAGGGAGGCCAACGTGTGGAGGGACTTACCCCTGGCTGCACAAACCCACCCCGTGCCCCCAGCCCACCCACCCTGCCCCACCCTAACCCACTGCACGCTCTGGGCGCCCACGGCCGCTGTGCACCTGGCCGCCTGCCCCAGGGACCTGGTGCCCCTCAAGGGCGGTCCCCACTCGTGGTGTGACGGGAGGTGGCTGAGGGCCAAGCACAGCGTGCTCTGCCACCAGGAGGTCTCAGACGAAGGGGGGGCAAGGGACCCCACCCCCACCCCCAGGAGGGGCAGAGGCGCAGGACGCGACCTGCCGCACTCACCTCCACGGCACCCGCACACTCCAGGGCCCAGACGGGCTCTGAACTCCCAGCCGCACAGCAGCGAGGGGACACACCTGTGTCTGAATCCCACCCTGGCCACGGGTCAGCTGTGCGGTCCTGGGCCACCTCCTGGGCCCTGGACCTTGTGCAGAGGGGGTGTGACAGCAGCGGCCTCCCCGGGGCCCCGGCCGCCGTCACGGCTGCCGGCAGTCACTGTGCAGAAGCCCACTCACCCTGCCCCCCAGGACCCAGAGCAGCAAGGCGGCCAGGGCGGGGCCGTGGGCAGGGCCCGGAAACAGGGCCACAGGCTCTGCCCTCGGCCAGGTGGGCAGAGGGTGGAGGCCCAGAGTGCCTGCTGGTGTCACCCTCCCGACCGGCACACGCGGCCAGGAACACTGCCTGCGCTGCACCCACGTGCCGGGGGACCAGGGGGAGTGCCCGTAAATGGGGCCAGTCCCGACGCTGCCCCCACCCGAGGCCCG
Organism: Hippopotamus amphibius kiboko; assembly: GCF_030028045.1. NCBI lineage: Eukaryota > Metazoa > Chordata > Mammalia > Artiodactyla > Hippopotamidae > Hippopotamus > Hippopotamus amphibius. Next base: position 1,859,605 of record NC_080193.1, on the reverse strand, counting down.
GCCAGAACGAGCACAGACGCTGCGGCCTCTCCCTGTCACTGTGCTCTGCCTCGGGAGCTCCGGGGGGGGGCGGGCAGGGGTCTACACAGAGCGGTGGCCCGGCCCAGGCAGCCAGCCACGCAGGGCCACGTCCACGTGGGCCCAGCGCCCCGGGGAGGCCCCCGTCCGCGCTGTGCTCAGCTGCGGACCCCAGCCCCTCCCCAACGTGGCACACGGCCGCACCTCCCAGGGCACGGCGGGACACCCGTGCCCCCTGCCCAGGCCACCATCCTCCTCACAGCCCCCAGGCCCATCCCTACGTGGTGCCAGGGCTGGCCTCCCGCCCTGCCCCCCGACACGCGTGGCCGCCTGCCACCCACGGCGTCGGCACCGGACAGCACGCGGTCCGTGTCTTTCCTCCGGCCCAGGCTGGCCGTGGGGCCTCGGCCAAGGCACCCGACCTGCGGGCGCCTCCGTGAAACGGGACGCACCATCCAGTCACGGGGCCCGGCCCGTGGTCCCTGGACCTCACGGTCGATGCAGCCGCCCAGCGCCTGGCACGTGCCGGTTTAACGACGGGCGCCTCAAGGTGTGGGCAGAGGGACGAGCCCAGGCGGAACGTGACCTGGTCACAGCGGGGCCGCGTCGGGGGCGGGGGGGGGGGGGGGGGGCAGGTGGGTCTGCTGCCAGGCGGGGGTGCTCCCTCTCCTGGCCACCCTGGCCCCGGTGCGCGCGGGCAGGCGGACTCCGCGCTGGAGGAGCCGTGCCGGGGCGCCCACGGGCCAGAATGCCCCGCGCAGACACCCCGGGGCTTGTTTACTGCCGGGGCGCGTGGGTGTAACGGGCTGGGTGGAGACCAACACCTCTTCCCCGGGTTGAGTCTGCAGAGGCCCTGAACGTGGGGCTGGCGTCCGGGGGAGATGCCAGGGACTCAGTCGAGGGGTGGATGCGAGCGAGACGGGGCTGCCCGCCGGCCCACCCGGCGCGGGGCTGGAAGGGTGGGGGAGGAGGAGCCAAGTCAGGCCCCGCAACAGGAGGCGGCTGTCCCGGCACAGACCCCAGGGCCTGGGCAGGGCTGGGCACCCCTCGCTCAGGGCTGCTGCTTCCCAGCGGAGCTCGTCCCAGGGACCTCTCGAGGACGGGAGGCACTCACGTTTACCAGGCACACCCTCCTGCCGGGCACTGTGCCGGGGGAGCGTCGGGGGCAATGGCAGTGTCAGAGGAGGCCCCCACCTAGGGGTGCCCAGGAGCACTGAGCTCGGGAGGCCGGGCCCTGCCCAGGACCACGGCTCTCCCTGGGGGAGGGGTCCTGGCCTACACAGTGGGCACCGCCTCAGGCTGGGCCGTGCCTGGGCTCAGAGGCCCCTGGCCTGGGAGGGGGCCCACTGCACCTGCCCCTCCCTAACACCAGCACCTGCAGCTGGGTGGGGCTGGGGGACCCCCCAGGTCACACAGCCAACAGGCAGCGCGTCAGAGTAGGATGGGTGGGACCGATTCCTGCCAAGAGGCACGGGGTGCCAAGGGCTTCAGAGACCGTCTCTCCTTCCCCCAGCGCGGGCAGGTGGCTCCCCGCCAGCTGGCTGCCCAGCGGCGGGGGTGGGGGTGCTTCCTCCCACATCGGGGCCCTCGCTGAGCCTCAGGCTCTAGGGCACAAACACCTAACGAAACAAAGACGACTCCTGACTGCACCTCCCATCAGTGTGAGCGACGTGGAGTCAGGACACACGCAGCCGCTGGGCGTGCGGTGGCTGCAGCGTGGGTGCCAGAGCCGGGCAAAGGGCCAGGCCTGGGGTGGGCAGAGGCCGCAGTCTCCCTGGCTGCCCCACAGGTGGGCCAAAACCAAAGCCTCCTTTGGCGCTGAGTGCCCGGCTCTGCAGAGCTGTCGGGCGTGTGCGGGAGCGCTGGGCACGCGGTGCTTGTCCTGGAGCCCCTGGCACCAGGAGGAAGCAGCCCCGGGAAGGCGCCCGCCTGCCCCCGTGCAGAACTGAAACCACGGGCCCGCGGGGAGAGGGCAGGCGCCCCGGGACAGCCAGGCAGCGGCGTCCGCCGCGGCGCCGAGGGGGAGCAGCACCGTCATGCCCGGGGCACCGGCCGTCGGGCCACGCTGCACAGGAAGGGGCCCAGGCAGCGCCTGGGGACGGCGACGTCCACATCTCGGGCCGCCCCGCTCGAGCCAGGTCCCTTCTGGTCCCGGACCTGCCCTGCTGAAGCACCACCGGGCCCGCACACGCGCCGCGGGGCCCCAGCAGGCTGACCTCCGGTCCTGAGCGGGAGCTGCGTGACGGCCCAAGAGCGTGCCGAGGGCTCCCGTCCACCTGGCCAGACCACCCTGCCAGTGGACCACCCAGCGCCCTGTGCGGCTGCGTAAGGCGTGGGGTGGCCGGGAGCCAAACTCTCTGGGCCTCAACTCTGTGCTTTCCTCCGTGGCGATGGGGCCCAGGGACCTGAGCCTCAGGCGGGCCCCTGCGTGGGGCGGGAGGGGCCGTGGAGGAGGCCCCGCAGGCCAGCACCTCCCCTCCGCTCCCTCAAACGCAGGCCACAGCCACGGCTGCCGGCACAGCCTGGGAAGCAGGAAGAGGGCCGCCGGGCCCCGCTCCCTTTGCTTCTTTCACAGCGGCTGGAAACTGGGTTGAAACGAGAAAGAAAACTCTACTTGCTAAAACCAGCAAACACTCTGGGGAAGGAGGAAGAGCCACCTCGGGCTTGGTCACTATGGGAACGTCTCCGAATCAACTACCAGGGGGAGAGACGTTCGTCCCGTACAGAGCAGCCCGGCTCCAACCCCCATGGGCCCCGCCCAGAGGCGCACACACCTGCCCAGGAAGCTGTGGAAGCTTCTGGGCACTTGGGGATGAGCTTGTGGCCTCTGCCTTCCTGGTCTCCTCTGCCCCTCTCTGCAGCCCCCTCGGGCTGGCAGTGGCTCAGGAGGGCTCCCACCCCCAGGCCCAGCCCCGCTTCGCTGCCTCCCACCCAGGCCTCTGCGTCCTCCCTGGGCTCCCCACTCCACGCACACTTGTCTTAAGAAGCCACCGCGGAGTCACGTGCCTCCCCAGGGACCAGGCCAGACAGCACCAGGGCGGGGAGGACCATAGGACCTCAACGAGCAACGTCCAACACCTCCCGGCTCTGTTCTGGCAAAGGCCGGACCGTTCTGCCGGTCGGGACAGGGTGGGATGGCGGGGCCTTTGGCTGGGGCTGCGGCCACCTCGACAGGAGCCCCGGGGCTAGGACACAGCCCGCCCGGCACACGGCCACAGGTGGGATCTTCCACGGCAGCGAAGGGGTGGGTGGGAGCTGGTGCCTCAGTCAAGTCGGGGCAGGCGGGGCTGGAGACGCGCCAAGTTCATTCCTCCCCCGCAGATGCGCGACCCACCGCTCGCCGCTGCGTACCACGTCACTGCCGCGGGGCCTGGGCCGCCCGCGCCCACTGCATCCAGCCCCCTGCCCAGCCCCCCACGCTCCCCGAGAAGGCCCAGCCGGCGGCCCCGCCCCGGCCTCCCTCCCGCCCCCTCCCTAGCTGAGCGGCGCCCGCTGCCCGTGGGAGCCCCGCCCGCTGCCGCTGCCGTGGGAGCCCCGCGTCCAGCCCGCCACACTCCCCGAGGGTCCCGCTCCCTCCCTGTGCCCCACAGCGCCCTGCAGAGGCCAGCCGGAGGAGGCCGGAGGCATCCACCCCGAGGGCCCAGCTGCGCAGCATCGAGGCCAGAGTGGGTGGCTGCAGGGGCTTCCTGCCACCTGGCAGCCGGGAGCACCGGCCCACAGGTGCTGCATGAAAGGGGGTGCCGGCACCCGTCTGCCCTCTGCCCAGAGGCTGGCCCTTCGCTGCCACGCACAGAGGAACAAAGGCCAACCCGCAAGAGCCAAAACCACACAAAACGTCCCAAAACGTCCCGTTCAGCCTGTGGGGCTCCTTTCTGGAAGGCTCTGGAGAGTGCGGGAGGAGCTGCAGGGAGCAGGCGTCTGAGGGTCCAGCCTCCTAAACTCTGCTGTGAGGAAGGCCGGTGCCTGACCCGCGGAAGGAAGGGGGGTGGGGTCTCTCCCTGCAAGGTCGCTGCACAGCCTTTAAGGGCAAAGCAAAGCACCACCGGGGCGGGGGCGGGGGGAGGCGGGGAGGGACTCTCCAGCTCCGAGGGAGGCCACTTCCCCTTATCTAACGGGGTCCCCAGTCACTCCTCAGGCAGGTGACGGGGCCCAGGTGTCAGGACAGCGGGCAGGCGCGCGGGGGACCACGCCACCTCCCTGGCTCTCACTCTGGGTCAGCAACTGCAGAAGAAACGTTTGCAAAACACTGAAGAAGGGCCCCTTTCAATATATAAAGAGTTCTTGTACATCAACACGGGCCAATAATCTAACAGGAAGAGAGCACGCGTGGAAGCCGCACAGGAGAACCTGGAGCTGCTTACGCGACGTCACAGCCAGCCCTGCTCACGGCGAGGAGGACACGGCCGCGTTTCCACCCACTGCAGAGCGGACGCGGAACCGCTCAACGTCTGAGACGGTCGACGCGTCCAGGGCCGGGGAGGGGCTTCATCGGAGGGCAGCGTCTGCTGAAACTTCAAAGCCTCCAGACCCCTTGCCCTGGGAATTGTCTCTCGGAGTGTATCCTGGGAGTGGACTCCCACACATGTGCAAAGCTGTATATACCAGCGCTGTCTGCGACCGCGGAAGGCTGGAATCAAGCTAAACGCCCATCGACAGGGGTGGGACAGCCATGTGGGAGGACGACGCAGCTATTAAAAAGAACAGCAAGTTCTAAAACACTCTCCAAGGACTTTCCCGGTGACGCAGTGATTAAGAATCCGCCTGCCAATGCAGGAGACACAGGTTCGAGCCCTGATCTGAGAAGTTCCCACACGGCGTGGAGCAACTAAGTCCGTGTGCCACAACTACTGAAGCCCACATGCTCTAGGGCCAGCATGCCACAGCTACTGAGGCTGTGTGCTGCAACGACTGAAGCCCATGTGCCTAGAGCCCATGCTCTGCCACAAGAGAAGCCACCGCACTTAGAAGCCAGCACACCGCAATGAAGAGTAGCCCCCGCTCCCCACAACTAGAGGAGGCCTGTGTGTAGCAACAAAGACCCAACGCAGCCAAAAAAGTAATAATAATAAAGTGCACACCCGGCAAGGCACATTCTTAAGTAAAGGAAAACCAGGGAGGGGCAGGAGCACATGCCTCTCGCCCCTGTGTGTGCACGTGCTCCTGGGTGCGGGCTCCGAAGCGGGCAGACCCACCCTGGAAGGACACCCGCGGGACAAGGGACAGTGGCTGTGGCCTGGGCATCCGGGCGGCAGGGAGCGTCTCTTTCACTGCCAACCCCTTGGTACCATGTAGACTGACTACAGGTTATGTCTACCGCTTCTCTATGAAATGCCCACGGCGGGAGGGCTGGCAGGAGCAGGGTTCCCAGGCTCCAGAGCCCCCACCTGGCCTCCAGCTCGAGCCTGGGAGAGGAGAAAAGCCATGGACCCAGACACCCATCACCCAGCCAGCTCTCAGCGGGGACCTCACTCTGCCCACACGGCTCGAGAACCTGCCTCTGCCACACCCCTCCAGACCCCCCGAGACCTCGGCTCCTGTCCAGGCCAATCCTGCCCTTCGGTTTCCCCAACTGTGACAGGGAACAAACAAAAATACAGAAGAAACCAAAGCTCAGAGGATCCATGTGATAGGTCAAAGCCACCCAGCTGAGGACGGGTGAGGAGCCAGAGGTAGAGCAGAGTGAGGGGCCAGGAGGGGCAGATGAGGGCTCTAGGGGGCCTCAGGGATGCCACGTCCTGCCCAAGCATGGGTCTCTAACCTCATGGAACACCAGAGCTGGAAGGGCACTGAAGGCCCAACACCAGTCACACCTGTCTTTTCAGCAGTAGACCGGCTCCAATTGGCATCTCCTGGTGCCCAGGACCCCACGGGGGCACGTGGGCCACTCGAGGGGAAGCAGGGCACAGACCTGGATCCCCTCTCACCACTGCCTGCTGTAGCCCCAGAGAACGACCAAGCTCATCCAGGCCTCTCCCCACAGACGGGCAAACTGGTGCCGGGAGGGGACAGCGACCTGCCAGAATTCGCTCGGCAAGCAGGGCTCCACTCCCAAGTCTGGCGCACTCTCGACTGCGCCACCCAGCCTGCCCTCTGAGGACGCCGCCATCCCGCGTCCTGGGAACGCCCACCCCGGGGTCCATTCCCACGCCTTCCTTCCACGAAAAGCGCTGGCAGCCAGCAGCCTCGGAAATCAACAAGGCAAAGTACTCACGTTAAAGAAATTGGTCTTGTTCCTCTCGCAGAAGAGCCCCTGTGCCGGCATGTGCTGCAGCTGTTGCCACGGGATACTGCTGCCTAGCAACACGTCGCGGGCCCACTGGAGGTTCTGGGGAAGCAAGAAGTAGGTTGGAAGTGAGTGTGTGGGCAGCTCTGGGCGCCCACGGGGAAGGGAGGCAGTCCCCTCCTTCCAGGCTGCACCAGCAAAGCGGCAGCTCCGCAGACGTTGATCCCGCAGCGCCTGGCAGCCCCGGCTGCCGGCTTTGATCATCTAGCTGTGCGGTGGGCTTCCGTAGCTGGTTTCTTGCCTAACACAGCTGACCTGGAAGACCGTGGCCTCAGACTGCCCAAGGAGGGCACAGACAGGGACGCCTCCCCCTGACCGACTTCACAAGCTGCTGCACGGACCCAGCACCCGGCCTTCTGCCAGGGAACCCCCCCAGCAGCCCAAATGGTCAAGCCTGACTTGTCAGGCTGTCGGCAGCTGCCCTGAGCCTGGGAGAAACGGGGCTCTGCAGGATGCCGGGGACGCGTGCGGGTGGGAGAGGGGGCCCTGTCCAGCTCCCAGGCCCCTGCTCTCTGGGCAGCGGTGCCTCTCGGTGGAAGCCAGGGTAGAGTGAGAAGCCCAGCACGGGCCTGGCTGCCCCAGCCTTCTCCGGGGCCGTCTCGTTGGCTGGAGAGCAGGCTTCCCGGCAGAGCGCAGACAGCACAGGCCCACCCGTGGGCCTGTCAACCAGCCTCCTGCAGACCCAGCAGAGGGCAGGCTCCAGGCAGCTCCCAGGCTGGCCAGACGGAGCCGACCTATGGCTCAGGACACCTTAGCTGGCTCACATTCGAGGCCCCGGATGGAACGGACGGGGACAAGGAAACCCGTGGGGAAGGGCTGGGCGCCAGGCCAGCGGGGGGGAGCTGACCTGCCTGCGTATCTGCAGCTTTGCAGCGTGGTGGGGCAACCGTGTGCCACCGAGCTGCATGCGGCACCGTGACCCTCCCCGTGCAATCACCGAGGAGAGCGGGCTCTGGTGCTGCTCGAGGTCCAGAGCCAAGAAGGGCAGAGTGGGGGCCTGTGTTCCAGCCCAGGCCGGGACCCCGAGGCCAGGATCTTCCTGGGCCCTGCAGGGGGTGGAGGGGCTCACGTCACAGACCAGCCTGGGCCTGGGCCATGTGCTTGGCCCCGTGCTCCCCCAGGGAGGCAGACGGCCTCCTCTCAGGCCGCATGTGACCTGGCCCCGCACACTGGGCTGGAGTCCCTCACTGGCTCAGGGCGGGGTTCCGAGGAGGGGCTCTCTGCTTGAAGGCACCCCTCTCTCGGGGCAGGCCCAGCTGTCCCTCCCTCTGCCCTCCAGACACACGTGCTGCCCCCACAGCCCTCACGCAGCCCGGTCCACCACCCTGCCGCCCGTCATTCCCCTGAGGGCAGGGACAGACCGACCTCCTCACTGACGGCTCCTCAGGGTCTAGACCAGTAGGGGGTCCACAGAAGGGGTGCGACAGAAGGAAAGGAAGATGGGCAGAGTTGGAGCTTGCAGAAAATGCAGCCCAGCAAGCTGAAGGGACAGGCTGAGGCCCAGAGGCAGGAAGGTGCCCGAAACACGCAGGGGAGGGGGGAGCCCGGGCACGGGAGGGGCAGGGCCGCCGCCCACCGGGGCTCAGCAGGCCGGGGCACCCGGGAAGGGGCCGCCTGGGTGCTCAGGGCCAGGGAGCCTGGAGCGTGCGACTGTTGTGTGGGAGACCCCCACTGGTTCCCCGACAGGCAGGCAGAGGCCCGGGTCTGCTCCAGGGCTACACGCGGGTGCGGAGTGGCACACGTCATCTTTGTGGCCGTGCCCGGCAGCCCTGGAGAGCCGTACCACCTCTCTGGGCCTCTGCTGACCACTTGGTGGACGGCGGCGGTGGTGGCCACCAGGCTACTCCCAGGGTCAGTCAGAAAACCCCGGGATGCCGACGGGAAAGCAGCGGTGCACACACACGGCGCCTCGCGGAGAGCACGCTGCCCGTCCCACGCCCTCCCCCAGGAGCTGGCCCTGCCTGGATCTTGGCTCTGTGGGCCACCGCTCCCGCTCTGCCCACCCCCTGCCGAGCACCGAAGGGAGGCACCGCCGGGAGGCGGGAGGCTGCGGCAGGGGTAAAGCCGGAGAGCTTCTCCCCCCGAGCCCCCTCCCTGTGCGGCTGCTGAGGGCTGGCCGCCAAAGGCCGCGCGCTGCGGGGGCCCTGTGGCGACCCAGGCCCGCGCGGCCCGCCTGGCTCAGGCCCCTGTGGGTGGCTCCGTGGTTACGGGCCTTTCAGGTCAGCGGCTGGAGGGCACCACGGCGACCTGCCGGGCTCCCACGGCCGCCCCGTCGGCTCTCCCCACAGGGGCCCGCATCTCACACGCCCGCACATACCCCTGCTCCCCCAGGGCTGCGACGCTGTAACTTCGCTCCGAAGGACGTCCCACCCCCCCCCCGCCCCACCTTACTGGCCCTCCTGAGCTCTGCCCCCGCCCCGTGCCCTCCCCTCCTGCCCGGCTAGTCACACAGGCTGTGGGCTGAGCCCCACCCGGGGCACCCGTGTCAGCTGTGCATCCACCTGGAGGCCTCTCCCGACAGCTCCTCGCTGGGCCCTCACCGGTTGGGCCTTCGCTTAAGGCCTCCCGGGCGCCCTGTCCAAACGGCCACACTCCTGTGTCCTCTCTGCCCCTGGAGCCTGCTGTGGAATGCGTGAGCGCCCTGGTGGGCACCCTGAGCACAGGCACTCCTGCCACGTGGCGGCCATGGGATGACGTGGTGGTGGGTTCATGCTTCTTTCCAGATGTGAACAAGAGTATCTGTGACGCGTGTGGCCGGCCGAGGGCTCAACCCGCTCAAACTGCTGGGCCCCACGCCGCGGAGAGATGTCCGTCTCCTGCCGACTCTGGCCCAGCACTCTGCGTCCCACGTGGCGCAGACTCAGAAGTGCGTGACCAAGGCTCCTCAGCTGCTAAAAGCATCCAGCTCCCACTTTACAGGCTACACAAGGAGCGCCTGAGGAGAACCTGGCTGGGGTGTGCCCACAGAGGCTGGGGAGTGGGGGGTGTTTGATGTGTCGAGAGGGGAGCAGGGCTGCAGGAAGGCGGGCAGCTCTGCGCTGTGGCCGCCGCCCTCGTGGCGCCGGGTCCCGGGCCTGGTCATGCGCACGGGTCTGCAGCAGGGCTCCCAGCCTGTGCAGGGGGCTCAGTCCCTTCACTCCTGCCCACCCCTCGGAGGCTCTGCAGGTCCCACACATGAGCTGGCGGCCCAAGGGGTGGAGAACTGCCCAGAGTGGAGCACAAGCTGACACGGCACCTCAGGGCTTCCCCGGAGACCAGGCGGCGGGCACAGCTCTGCCGACCCTCCTGGAGGGGCAGCCCTGACCAAGCGAGTCCTAAGCAGACGTGGCCGGGGCGTAGCCCACGTGGCGGGGCGTGGGGGCGTCTCAGGGTGGCTCAGAGCTGCATTTCCCGGATGGGTGATCGTGGGCAGCGTCTTTCCTGTGCTTTGTCGCTGTTTGCGTGTCTCCTTTGGAGAAATGTCTGCTCAGACCCTTCGCCCATTTTTGAATTGGGTTGTCTCTTATTAACGAGTTGTAAGAGTTCTTTATACACTGTAGACACAAGTCCCTTATCAGATATGTGACTTGCAAATACTTCTCCCTTTCGGTGGATCATCTTTTCAGTCTGCTGGGGTCCTCTGAAGCACAAAAAGTTTTACTTTTGATGGTGTCTAGTTTACTGATTTATTTTTGGTCACCTGTGCTTTTAGTGTCATATCTACAAAATCACTGCCTGACCCAAGGTCACGAAGATTTATATTTTTTTTTTCTTTTAAGAGTGTTATAGTTTTAGGTCTGAGATTTAGGTCTTTGCTCCGTTTCAAGGTAATTTTTGTACGTACTGTGAGGCAGGGGTCTGACTTCATTCCTTTGCGTGTGGCTGTCCAGTTATCCCAGCACCCTCTATTGAAGAGACCGTCCTTTTCCCCCATTAAACCATCGTGGCGGCCTTGTTGCAAATCAAGTGACCATGGGTGTATGAGTTTATTTCTGGACTCCCAAGTCTACTCCACTGACCTGTAGATCTACCCTTAGACTACTACCACACTGGTTGTTATTTTTGTGGTACAAAACACATAATGTAAACTTTCCCACAGTAACCGTTTTCACGTGGACAGCCCCGCAATGCGCAGTGCATGCGCGCTGCTGTGCAACCGTGTCTCCAGTATCTCCAGAACGCTGCACCTTGCACACCTGAACCCCTGTCCCCCTAAACCACAGCTCTGCACCCCCTCCCCCAGCCTCTGGCCCCACCGTCCACCTCCCGTCTATGAATCCAGCTGCTCCAGGGGCCTCGTTTGAGTGGAGTGAGGTGGCCAAACTCAGCGTCACGACCTCAGGGCTCATGCATGTCACAGCAGAGGTCAGAATGCCCTTCCTTTTTAAGGCTGAATAATATCCCACGCTGTTCTGATTACTGTAGATTTGCAGCGAGTTCTGAAATTGAGACCTGTGAGTCCTCCAAGTTCGCCCTTTTCCAAGACGGTTGGGCTGCAGGGGCTGTGTTATAACCTACTCTGCCCTGGACCCTGAAGCAGGAGGTGGGGCTTCGGTTCCCCGGCCGAGCCAGAGGCAGCAGGTGGGGGGAGCCAGGGCAGAGGAACCCACGGCTCAGTCTCCTTCCTGACCCCACCAGCGAAGGCCAGGACCCCGTGATGCGAGGTCTCTGGGCGGCCCGGGTGGGCTCACGGGGTCAGGATTTTATGAGCAAGGCTCATGATGCTCATGCAGACCACGCCCTTGGAGGATCAAAGAGAAGCAACGGCTAGACCGGGGGCACAGAGACCTTCCCTGCGGTGTGGAGAGCCCCTGGGAGCCTGCCTCCTCGGGCGCACCCCGCTCTCGGCGCAGGCCAGCAGGAGGGCCCCTCGGGGGGCCCGGAGGTGGGGCGCCCGTGTGCAGCAAAGCCCACCCTGGACTGGAGGCCGGCCTCAGGGGACGTCGAGGGTCCCTGGGGCAGCCCGGCCCTCAGGAGGCTGGGAGGGGCAGGAGCCCTGGGCGACGCGGACACTGTGGTCCTGGGGGCGGCCGGCTGGAGGCGAGGGGACTGCTGGCCAAGGGCAGTGCTGGGCACACCCCACGCCTCACCTCGTGGGCACACTCAGGAGCACCACGAGAGAAGAGTCCTGAGCTCCACGGGTGCTGTGGCCAAGCTGCGGTCTGAGCCCCACAGGAAGGCAGGCTCCGCAGCTCACGCCCACCCCCTCCCCAGCCCTGCCGCCCCTGCCAAGCGGCCAAGCTGCGGCACCCATGCCCTGCGGGCGCGTCTCTGCCAGGGCCTGGGCTCTGACCCAGCAGAGGCCCACCTCAGGGCGCTCGTGTGGGACCCGAGGGGCCTGTCTGCTGCAGGAAGCCACCGAGCCATGCGCTGGCAACAGGGAGACGCCAATGCCGCGCCCCCAGGATGGCGGGCTGTCCCGCAGGCCCGCGCTCAGCCCTCGAGGCAGCGAGGTGCCCGCCAGCCGCTCGGCCAGGCCTCGGAGGGTGCAAGCAGCAGCCCGGGGTGCCCCGGGGCCCTTCAGGCAGCCCCGCGGCCGCTGGAGGAAAAGGCGGGGCTTGGGGGTCGAGACAGCGCCCCGTCTCGGGCAGCCCCTCGGCAGGGCGGGCACGCAGGGACCCCTCGAGGAGCTGCAGAAACAGGGTGTGATGCCTGCGGAGCCGCGAGACCGCCCGAGCCTCGGGGGCCGCCACGGCCGCCCACCCCACGGCCGCCACAGCCCGTCCCAGAGGGCCCAAACGGAGGGCCTGGAGGAATCCACAGAAACGCAAGCAGCCCCTGTGAGCAGGGCCCCACTCACGCTGGGGGGCGGGGGGCGACCGGGCCTGCGCCCCCTGACGTCGCGCGGAGGACCTGACCCCCGACGCCAACGGGGCGCGCGCTCCGGAGCTGAGAGGAGACACGCGGCGGGACTACGGATAGCTCCCTTCCGATTCTTTAATTCTGACATACATACTGTCTTCCCCTCTTCAAGAGCCCACCCAGCAAGGCGCCAGGCTGTGGAGCCCTTTATGGGCACGGCTCCTGCGCTCAGATGAAAGCCATTTAAAGGGGAGGTGGGGGGGCGCCAGGGGCCCCGTGGGCGCCCGCATCCCAGCCCCGCGCTCCCTCACCCGACCCCGCGACCCCTCCCTTCCCTGAGAGGCGCCTTGCCTCCACCTGCGCCTCAGCACGCGTCCAGGAGAAGGGCCCCGCGGACCGCTCCAGACGCGGTTTCATTAAAATCCAGGTCCGCTGGGGTCTAGGAGGCCTGGGCGCCCGAGGCCAGGCACGCTGCCGAGTGGGCCGTCGTGGCCGGGGCGGTCTGAGGCCCTGCCCCCACGCCCCCACCAGGCCTGCCAACCCGCTCGACCTGCTCTGCTCCAGGAAAACCAACCCAGCCACATGAGCGCCCCAGCCGGTCCGCACGGCGCCTCGTCCCCACAGCACCCTCCCGTCACAACCAGTGCCAGGGTCTGTCTCGGGTCAACTGCCCTCCCTGCTTCCTCAAATGTCCCACAGAGAAGGTGGCCAGGTTCCAGCAGGGGCCTCCAGGGCAGGGGGCTTCTGAGCCCAGGCCTTCTGGGACAGAGGAAAACGCAGACCGCAGCGGGACCCCCGAGGCCGCCCCACCAGTCCCTCGCCTGCCTGGGGGCTGCCCTCGCCCCACCCCCCAGCTGCCACGTCCCCACCGACCCCGTGGCCTCCCCAGGGGTCTCAGCATAAGGGTGCCCTCCCAGAGGGCAGCGACACCCCAGCCGGGGCGCCCACTGGCTTCCCCGGGGGATGCGTCACCACGGGACGTGCTTTATCTGCTCATCTGCATATTTTTCATCTGCGCCCCCCTCCCCCCAACGTAGCTTCTTGGGGGCCATCTCCCCGGTGTCTCCAGGGTGCGTGGGGAGCCAGCGAGAGAACACAGGCAGGCCCCATGCCCCACAAACACCAGGCACCCGCAGGAGAGGCCTGGCTGGGACGCTCCAGGAGCCCACGTGGGGGGTGTGGGTGGCGGGCGCAGCGAGGCCCCGACAGGCAGCCGCTGACAGGCCCGTCGGCCCCCGTCCCTCACCCCGAGCCTGTCCGCGCCCCCCGGGCCCCCCCGCGCTGCCTCCTGCCCATCCCCCACTGCGGCCAGCACCAGCACCAGCGCCCCGCGCCCCGCGCCCGCGCCCGCGCCGGCACTCACGCGGTGGGTCTCGCTGTGGGTGTAGAGGAAGGCCAGGCGGTACAGGCTCTTGTAGTGCTGGGGGAAGCGGCCGAGGCACAGGCGGAGCGCGGCGACGCACCGCTCCGTGAGGAACTGGCGCTGCTCCTCCACCCCGGCCGGCAGCCCCTGGGGGAAGGCGGCCGGCTCCCCCGGCGGGTCCCCTCGCTTCCTCCCGTCCCACGGGGCGGGCGCAGACGCCGACGCCGGGGCCTTGGCAGGGGCGCTGGCGGAGGCCGGGGGGTCGGCGGCGGGCTTCTGGCTGCCTTGCTCTGTGGCCCGGGAGCCTTCCGTGCTCTCTGAGGACTCCTCGGCTTTTCCTGAATTGAGAAAAGAGGGAAGAAAGTCACCTGAGCCGCGGGCCCTCTCCCCGTGGCACTCCACCACCAGCGACAGAGGCCCCTTGGTGAGCGGTCAGCGTGGCAGGGTCCACAGCCTTGCTGGACAGGAGCTGGACTCAGCGACCCAGCGGCGGGAGGCGTGGCCCCAGGCTGACTCTGCCCCCCAAGCCCCCAGCTGAGCCTCTGTGGCCTCCAGCCTCCTCCCTGACAAAACAGGGTATCTCAGCTGCCAAGGGGCAGGGTGGGGCTACCAGCCAGGCTCAGGGTGCCCGTGGATGGGGGCACGGGGCTGCCTGGCGCCAGGCCGGGCACGTGCAGGGGGCGGCAGTCGCACAGGGCAGGCGAGGCCGCCAACCACCACCACCACCGAGGGCAGCACCGGCTCCACGCTCGGCGCCCCCCGTGCCCCCGGAGAGGCAGCGTGGGGCAGCGGCTAAGGGTGTGGACGGACCCTCTCTGGGCCTCAGGTTCCCACCCAGTGAGAGGAGCAGCCAGTGCCTTTCCCTGGGGAGACGGCCGTCGCCACTGTCTGCCGAGCGGCGGTGCGCCCTGCCCAGCCAGCGCGGGAAAGCGCTCAGAACCCGTGGCCGGCTGACTCGCCAAGGCCTCAGAGCAGCGCCAGGGCTGCCCGGCCTGCCTGCAGCCTCCCAGCAAGCCCAGGAGTGGGCTCTGGCCACGGACTTACCCAGCGGGGACTGAGGGCCCCATGGGAGCTGGGTGGGCCCCAGGGCAGATCAGGGCCTCCGCCAAGAAAGGGGGTTCAGACTAAAAAGAAGGCACATCTGTGGCGCACAGCACCCTAAGGCTCTCTGCTGGGGCCCGAACGACAGGGGCAGCATCACCGGTGCCCATCACCTCACAGGCACTGCGCGCACCTGCCTGAGACCCCACTTTCAACCCCAACCCAGAAGCGGGCCTGGGATCACTCCCGTCCCACAGGGGAAGCGGCGGGGCCCAGGCAGGGGAGTGGCGCAGCCAACCGAGGTCCCCGGGCAGCAGCGGAGGCACAAGGGCAGAGGCCGCGGCCCGCGCTGTCCACTGCTGCCCGGGCTCCCAGGACACCCGGCAATCCTGCCCACGTGCCGCCGAGTCAGGTCTCCGTACCTCTCTCCTCTGCGGCCCCCTGAAGGTCTTTACCAGGCGGTCCTGCTTGGGAACTGGGAGCAGGCGGCCTCTTCTCTGCGTAGGGCTTCCGGGAACCCTCCAGGGAGCTGGCAGGCTCGCTGAAGAAGTCCTGCGTCGAGCTGGAGTCCGAGAGCGCCACGGCCGTGCTGTCCTGGCTGCGCTCTGGTGGGAGGAGGAGACAGGCAGCATTGTGAACCCCCGGCACCTGGGGCACGGAGGGGCCTCCCAGGGGAGCCTCACGGCCAGAGGCCTGGCCACTGTCCACACACAGCCACTCTGACCCTGCCTGGCCTGCCCGTCCTGGAGGCCACCAAGCCACTCACCAGAGGCACCAATTTCCTGGGGTTTCCCCAAAGAGTGGTGTTCCGATAAGCGTCTGACAATCGGCTCTCAGGGGGAAAGCCTTCGTTCGTAGCATTTACTGATTTCTGCGGTATAAATACTCCCACCATGACCAATTTTGAGCTACCAACATGATGTATCTGAACGCGGGGTTGGGAAGGGATGCACAGCAGTGATTACACACCACCACAGAGTATTCCTACCACAACAGGCACACAAAACCACCATGGGAAAGAACTCAGCCAACGCTTTTACCCCGTGGCTGAAGGCCACGCATGGCGGGTCTGCAGCGACCGTATAGATCCCTGGGACTTGCAGACACCCAGTGAGGGGACCCCTGGGCGCCTCTCCAAGGCCTCCCAGTGGCCCCTGAGGAAGATCAGGGCAGGGAGAGACCGCGGGACACCTTCCGGGGCTGCAGGCTGCTACGGGAAGGGCGTGAAGCCCTGGCTGGACCCTTCTCCCGGACAGAGCAAAACCCAAGCCACCAAGGGAGCGGCAGCAAGCCCGGTGGTAGCCCTCTCGCCTCCAGGGCACAGGTGAAGACCCAAGGGAAACACCTGCCCCGAGCGAGGGGCAGGGAACTGCCCAGGACCCGGACACTCCCACCCTGAGACACAGGGCCCCGGCGGGCCAGGTCTGAGGCTGCGCCCAAGCAACAGACCACCAGCCGAGCCCCCAGACTGGGCCAGCAGGCGTGGACTCACGGACGAACACCCTGCCACAGGAAGGGGGGCGAGGACACGGAGAGACCCCCCCGAGGGGCACACAGAGGGCCTGAAGAGACTGGAAGGTGGAAACAGACGCTGAGAAAACCTTCCAGCAAACCACGCCGCCCTGAGCACAAGGCAGCATCGGGGGGCCCGGAGGCTGGGGGGTGGGGTGCCCTGAGGGACCCGCGGTGACAGCAGGACCCAACCCACTCAGCTCCCACCCGTCAACCTCCCTGCCCCGCCTGAGCCTGGGCACGTAAGAGCGAAGCCTGTTCCAGGAGCCAATGTCAACTGTTTCAGTCTCTTCTGTCCCACGCACACAGTCCCGCGTTCAGTATAAAAAGTGTAAGACACACACACACACACACGCATGCACGCATGCACGCGCGCGCGCGCACACACACACACACACACACACACACTGTCAACAGACAAAAAGATCAACAAACAGAACCAGGCTCAGAGATGGCCCTCCCCGCTCCTTTCCGTATTTACGTTCTCTAAACTATCACTGACTCCCAACTACGGTGGAACCAGCGGCCACGTGTCGTGGACTGGCCACGCGTGTGAGAGCAAAGGGGGCGCAAGCTGGAACCTGAGGGGGGGTCCATGCCGCACGTGACGTGGGGGTCGCGCCCTCTGAGGGCAGTCTACCATCACCAAGACACATCTTCTTAATCCTGAGGCAGGCACTATGTTACTTTTTAAAAAGAGTTACAAATGAACCAATAGTAAAGATAAAACGTAGCCACTGAAACACAGAACTGAGTCATGCCCTGAGCTGTGTGCACCCAAAGGTGACACTCCCCACCTCCGAGTCGCAGCCCCACCAGCTCGGGGCGGGGGGGGGGGGCCTGCGTGCCAGCCCTGCTCAGCTGCCGGAGAGCCTGGGTCGGGGCCGCCCTGCTGCCCCGCAGGCAGTGCCCTGGCCACTAGCAGGGCAGCGAGAGCTGCTGGCAGGCAAGCTTACAACAGGCTGGGACGCCGCTGGGAGACCCAGGCCCCCTGAGTCCAGGTCCTGCTCTGCCACGCACTGGCTCAGAGAGCCCAGGCGTGCTCCCCAACACGTAAGCCTGCCGTAACACACGTGCCCACGTCACAGGGTTGTCACGAGGAGTAAACTGCCTGAAACACTGTGACTGTTCACGAAACAGCTCAACCATCACCACTATGACCTCAGAGGACCCAGACCCGCCTCTTCTCTAATGTCCCAGACGTGACAACAAGGACTTAGCTCCAAAAGCCACACTGGACACAGGGCCTGTCGACAGGGTGCGGACCGCTCCTTACGCTGGCCGGGCGGCACAGAGGACGCCCGGAATCCATCAGGCCTGCACGTCCCACAGCGGCTCCGCGGCTCCGCCTCCCTCCCCACGTCTGACTGCTGACCAGGGTCTGGGGACAGTGACCTGTCAGGCAGCGGCATAGCTGCCTCTGCACACCCACTGCCCGGGAAGTGCGGGTCATCAGTGTCTTGCCACAGGGGGGCAGGACCTGCTCGGTGAGGGGGTCTCCCCTGACTGCAAGGCAGACCCCAAACTCCATAAGCCCCAAAGGGGGGTGACAGGCAGCGTGAGGGCATCGCTTCTCCAGACCCCAGATCCGCGCTCCAATCCCAGAGCTGCCCGTGGGTCAGCCCCAGGCCTCCATGTCACCGCCTCTAACATGTCTGCCACCGTCCCCACCCCTGCCTCTGCCCCCAACACGCACAGGACACCCACAGGGGCCTGCTTGGTGCTGGCACACGGGAACGACGCCCACCGACCCGCCCAGCCCCCCGGCCCTCCTCCAGCCCCGACAAAGGACTCAGGCGAGCGGTTAAGCGGTCCTGGCAACTGGCCGGCGGGCCTTCCCCCGCCAGCACCCAAGCAGCCGCGGGGGGCGCGCGGCAGGGCAGCACGGACTGCAACAGGCGGGCACCCAGGAGGCAGTGCGGTGGGAGCACGGACCGAGAGCTGGCACCAGGCCGCCGGGCCGCGCTCTCACACGCTGCTGGGCTGTGGCTCTGAAGGAACCGCTCATTTGGTGGAATCCGTGGTGGGCATCACAGAAACGAAGGACCGGCTTAAGCAAATGTTCCGATGTCTCCTCCCCACCCGCTCACGTCCCGGCAGAGCTGCCCGGTGAGGGGAGGGCGGGCGGTGTGGGCCGCGCAGGGACCCCTGCTCCCCAGGGAGTGACAGAGACGGGCCGCAGCGGAGCTTCCTCTGAAACAGTACCTGCAGCCACCGCGGGGCAGGACACGCGTCCGCTGGGCAGCCAGCGGGGAAGGGGCTGCGACCGCGCGTCGCTGACCCCGCAGACACGCAGGAGTGAGGCCAGGACGCTGACCCTGGCAGGGCGGAGAGCGGAGGGCGGCGGCGGCGGCCGGTGCAGCGCGCGTGGCCCGGACGGCCCTCACCTGGAGTGACCGTGGGCACCAGGCAGCCCCGAGGAAGGCCGGAGCTCAGCAGGGACGCGGAAAGGGCCTGGACGCCCCCAGGGGCCGCCCCCGGCAGGCAGCACCCCTGCAGCTCGGGGGAGGCGGGGGCGGTGAAGCTACAGGGTGGGGGTGCTCGTGCCTGGGAAACAGGACACGTGTGTCGCTGCAGAGACAGCCGCCCACGGGGGCCCAGGAGGCCCGGGGAGTCCCCAGTCCGCTCGGGTCTTGTGTGTCTGAGAGGGCTGGTGCAAGGCTGTTGAAAATGATCCTGGTTTTAAACACTAGGCAGCAAGCCAGGCCCCACGTGGGGGCCTGCAGAGGGGCTGCGCTGGGGCCTCCCAGGCCCCTGGTCCTGGGGCAGAGCCCAACTCAGCTGGAGAGCCAGTGACCCGCAGGGCTGGGCGGGAGGGCCTCGCAGGGACAGGCCCCCGGGCGGGCGGCCCCCGGGGACCCGCCACGGCCCAGGCCCCCAACGCCCTTAGGGGCTGCCCAGGGAGAGAGGGCTGCCACCGGGGCGGGGGCTGGCTGCACAGGCAGCCCTGCTGGGCTTCCAGAGAGCTCCTTTAGAAAGTGCCACACAGAACCTGCTCACGCTAACACGGGAGGCAGGCTTACACACACGCCACTCTCCCTGTGAGTCACCGGAGGGGCGCAGTGCCGTGCCCCCGAGCCGCCCAGCCGCGCCTCTGAACCCTCAGAGGGACGTGCTGCCCGGGCACACCCCCACCTCCAGCGGGACCCACAGCCAGGGCACGTGAACAGGGCTGGGGGCGCGGAAGGAAAGGGGCCCGGCCGGGGGCCACGAGGCTGCCTGTCCCACCGGGGCTTTCTTTATGCGGGTTTGACACAGGTCACATCCCTTGGACATTCTCAGGATTTCCAGGCCAGCCTGAAAAAGCTCTCCAGTTATAAGCACACGTCCCCTGCTGTGTTTTACCCATTTGCTCTGGCAGGACGACGAGAAACGGTCCACAGCCAGCTAGTCCACTAACTCGGCTTCGTGAAAACTCAAGGAAAAAGACATGTGTTTTTGTGACCAAAACTGCAGCAACTTCGGCTGCTGAATCCCAAAAAGATCATCAATGTTCTGTCACCAGAAAACAACAGGCTTCTAAGAACAGCGAGCTTGGGTGGAACCAGCATTTTGAGAACTCTCTCAACCAGACAGAGCCTGTCCCCGTCGGGCCCCGATGACCACCGGGAAGGGACTCACCCACCGGGAGTGGGCACCTTCCCGCAGGCCGAGAGACTGGACCGGCACCCGAGAGGAGAGATGCCAGAAACCCGCCCCACTCACCCCCAGAGAGGCAGCGGCAGGGCGGACGCCCGCTGCTCAGAGTGGGGAGAAGACCTGGCCCCACGCTGTGCCCGCGTTCTGCCCCTCACCGTGCACCACTCTGCTCCCCAAGCCAGCAAGGCGCGGAGCAGGGAGGCCCTGGGCAGCTCTGAGTGTTCTCCTAACGGAAGGCGCGGGCAGCTGGCTCTCAGCTCCGACACCAGGGGAGACAGAGCAGGGGAGGTGAGAACGGTGCCCCCCACCAGCTACCGGGGCGGGGGGGGTTCCCAGGAAGGCTCTTCCAACAGAGAACGACTGGGGGAACGTGCCTTTCTTAGAGCCAGAGAGAGAGACGGCACCCACGCCGCACCCCTGCGGCCTTCGCACTCTGCTGTGTCCCACGCTCTCTCCCCTTGGGGTCTCTCTTTCGCCCACCCAGTCACCTCAATGTCCAAATGCCACAGGACCCTCCAACCTCCATGTCTTTGCTTCTGCGGCCCTGCAGGTCTCTCTGGAGGCCCACCTCCTCCAAGAAGTCCTCCCGAGAGCCAGCTCATGGCTCTTCTTCATGGCACCAAGCACTGCCCCAGGGACACAGATCCAACCGAGATCTCATCTCGGCTCTGCCCACAGCATCCTCTCCCAGGCCCAGCACACAGCAGGCACTCAACAGATGCGGTGACCAGCTATACAGCCTGAAGACATTTTTAAAAAGTGAGAATGCAGGACACGAGGACAGTGCAGGGGATGGGCTCTGCCCTCTGGCAGGCTCCCTGCCTGGCCTGACACCACTCCCACCCTGCGTGGGCTCACAGAACCACCAGGACTCCACGTGGAGAAGGTCTACGCACAGGACACAGCGTGCCCTCCAGGACGGCCCCCCGCCCGAGCCTGGACACCACGGCTGCAGAGCGCGTGGTGAGCATTTTCACAGCCTTGTCCTCGCTCAGATCACCGGGTATCTTAGTGTCTATTGCCTTTGCTACCGGTTTAAGCAAGAAACAAAAAGCAACGGAAACACAGACTGAGCTGCCTGCTGGAAGGACCACTGCGTGTGCATCTGGCCAGAACCGGGATGACGGGCCGGGGCAGAAGCCACGCACGTCAAACACACACTCTCCAAAGCACAGGGCAGCGACGTGGAGGCGCTCCCAGCCGCGGGGAAGCAGGGAGCCGGACTGAGGGTCAGCATGCGGCCAGCGTGGTCCCTGCAGCGAGCCGTGACAGCAGAAGCAGAGGACAGCCTGCAGAACAGTGGTCGGGGTAGGGGCAGCACGGGCAATGCTGGTGGCGGCAGCGCAGGCGAGGGGGTGAGGACGAGCACAGATGGGGCACGACACAGACGTGACGGTGGCGGCATGGCAGGTGGGGATGGATGGTCGCGAGGCGCCTGGCACCTGCACACCGGGCTGCCCGGAAGGCGCCCACGGCCCACGCCCACCCCGGGGCTCAGGGCGGCCTCGGGTCACACTGTCAGTGGGGCCACAGAGGCACCCCCACCCCCTCCCCCAGACGCCCACGCTCCTCACCCCAGCCTGCCTTCCCCTCCCCCACGGTGAACTCCAACACGGGCCAGGACAGGTCTTCGTGGGACCCTCTGCCGTTCACGGATTCACACCTGCTCCCGCGCGAAGCGCCTGCAGAAGGGCTGAGGCTGTGCCGCGTCCCTGCCACAGGGCCACGGGACAGGCAGGGCCGCGGGCTGGCTGCGGAGCCCCACCCCGAGGCCCCCTCAGGCTCCGGCTCCAGCGTTCCGAGGGGACGGGGAGCACGTCAGCCAGACAGCGAGGCTCCTGGCCCGTCCAAGCCAGGGGCCAGGCGTTCTGTCAGGGCCCTGCCCCCAGTGAGCCTCCAACAGGGAGATGCACAGATCCAGCACCTTCCGGCCCGCGGGGCCTCCCCAGTGTGGCCTCCCCTCTGGCCTGGGGGGGGGGGGGGACACCAAGACCCCCGGGTGCCCTTGGCTCCGCCCCAGCTAGCCCCGCCGCCTCCTGCCCTCAGCTCGCGCCTCACGGGGCACGACACACGGCCAGGCCCACCGGGTGACCGCGAGGACGGACCCCTGCCACCACTCCCAGCACCCAGCCCGGAGCCCCGTGGGGGGCGAGCACACCCTGCCCCGTGGTGGGGCCCCACGCACACACGCGCACACACCACACACACACGCACGCACGCACCGCGCGTGCGGGGAGCACAGAGCTCGTGCGGGAGCCGCGTGGCGCGGAGATCGAGCCTGGGTAAATGGCCGTCCCTGGGGGCCCCTTCAAGGTCCCGGCAGGCTCCACGGCGGCAGGCATCAGCCCCGCGGGCGAGTCCCAAGGCAGGCAGACGGGCGAGGTGAGGCAGGCAGGGCTGCCGGAAGCAGAGGTCCTGCTCGGTCTCTGTTTCTGTCTCTGTCCCTCTTGGCCCAGCCGGGGCCCCTCAGGTCAGCCGTGGGCGCCTCCAGCCGCCCGAGGGCCAGCTCTAAGGACCTCTCAGCAGGGCTGCGGGTGGGGGCACAGGCACGCAGGCGGGACCGGTGCAGAGAGCACCCCCGGGAACCCTACGCTGAGTGATGACAGACGATAAGCAACTGTCACGCGCCCAACGTAGACCCACGGCCGCCTTCCCAAATCTCGCCCTAGGTCAGCCACGGGCTCCAGGGGCCGAGGCACGGGCGTCCCCGGGGCGGCGCGGCCCTGAGGTGGGGGCGCCTCGCTGCACCCCACGGAGGACCTGGTGCCGGCTGCCCGTCCAGCAGGCAGCCCGTTAGCCTGCCGGGCCCCGCGGTGCAGGCGACCAGGGCTGCCCCGGGGCCGACTTCAGCGGACGCCACCTGCCCCTCCTCCGAGGCTGCGCCGTGGCTGGGGGGTCAGGGTGCAGATCCAGGCGGACGGCCCCATGCCTGGGCTCCCCCGCTGCGCGCCGGCACCTGGGGCTCCTGCCAGCCCCGGTGGCGGGGTGGCTGCCCCCTGCGACACCTCTGCTTCACCCCCGCGAGGAGAATGAGGCTCAGAGAGGTGACGTCCTTGCCGAGGTGGCCGAGCAAGTGGGTGACAGGCCTGCGATCAGAGCCCGGGCGCCGCCTCCAAGGCTGCTGTCTCCTGCCGCCCTGTGGCCGCGGGAGAGGCCTGGGCCTCCGCACACGTGTCTGCAGCAGGGCTGGGCGCCGGGCCGTCCTCCTCGCCGGCCCCCGACCTCCCGCAGCAGCAGACCCCAGGCTGGGCTCGGGCGCTCGCCGGTCCCGGGCGGCAGGAGCTGAGGCGAGTGGTGCGGACGGAGCCTGGAGGCGCCAGCGCATCCCGGCGGCGGCGGCCCACGCTTCTGCCCGAGCCAGGGCCCTGCCCGGCAGCCAGCGAGGCTGCCCAGGGGCCAGTCCGACGTTTCGAGGCCACAGCTAGCTCAGCGCCCCAAACATTTTCATGCTGTGGACGCCACTTCCCCTCCGAGGGGAGGGCTGGGAGCTCTGCCAGCACCGCCGCAGGCCTGGCCGGCGCGGGGCTTTCCGGCACACCCGGCGAGGGCTGCCCAAGGCGGGCCGTGGGATCTGAAGGCTTCACGTCACCGACAAGAACCACTTCGCGAGAAAAGCTTTACAACCGTTCCAACATCACAACCACTGAAATCACGTCCGCGCGTACTTGCGTGGCTCCCCCTGCCGCTTCCAGAACACGCACCCAGGACGTGTCACAGCAGCCCCTGGCCCTGGAGCCTGCTCCCCACAGCTACACGCACACACGCGTGTGTAAGCACAGGACACCCTGCGAGGCGTTCCTCCTCCTGAGACCGGCCTGGGGCTGAGGCCTCCAGGATGCGCCTGGCAGAAAGGCCTTCCCGAGCAGGGACTGATGTCCAGTGTGTCTTCTTAATATTCTTGCACGTAAAAGGTGGGAACAGGGTTTAACTTGAGGGGCGTGAGATGGGGAGAGCCCCTGCCTTGGGAACGTCTGCAAGGTTACAGCACGAGGACAAGGCCGGCCAACTCCCAGGTCTGTGCTCCCCGCGCTGGGGACGGAGACACACAGCACGCACTCGGACCCACACGCGCAGCCCCGCAGCCCCTCCACACGCACCACAGGCCGCCCCAGACCCGAGGGGACGCCCGCGACCTCTCCTCCCAGCTCACAGAGTGCGCCCCGAGGGGTGGCGCTCCCACCGCGCCCCCTCCCCACGCCCTGCTCTCTGGGAGCCGCGCACGGGGTCCTGCCGAGCTGAGCCACGTGCGAGTGAGGACCTGGGTGGCCTTCAGCACGGTCGCGGCCCCCAAGGCCCACCAGCTGGCCGGGCACTGTGCAGGCGAGGGGCGCACGAAGAGACCGAGCTGCGAGGCCGGCATGCGAGCCTCCGGTGTTAGTGAGGATGTGGGTGACGGGCCGCCACCTGCCGTCCCACGTGGGGAGCCAGCTGACCCCACCACCGACCCGTCCGGACTCCCGGGGTGACAGACGCGCCGTCACGGCCCTCCCCAACCATCAGGAGGACGGGCCGTAGTAACACGGGGGCCACTCAGGGTCGCCCGCAGACACCAGCGGCCTCCTGACTGCCCCTTCCTGCCCCCAGCTCACAGGCGGGGAAATGCAGGCTCGCAGAGCTCCCCAGGTGGGCGGGGGCAGGTGACGACCCCGAGCGTGTCTGGGGAGCACAGGGTCCCCGTGAGTCCATGAGGTTAATGCGCAGCCACAACATTGCCCGGGCCACCCCAGCCCCGGCAGCCCTCACCAAATCAAAGCGGCTCACGGCCCGAAGCACCCGCCCCCGGGACCGGCGTGCCGCCCTGGGCTGGCAGGAGGGAGAACAGGGACTGTACCGTCCGGCGTCGCCTGCTGGTGGGGTTTTTTACATTTGACGTAATCGTGGTCAATCGGAGTGGCTGTGTAAGGTGGGGATGTCAGACCTGGGCCAGAGGAGGAGGGGAGGGAGGCTCCGGGGCCCGGCAGTGTCCCAGCTGAAGAGCGGGAGTCCTCGTCCACCAGGCAGGCCTTCTCCCTGTGGGCCAGAGGGTGGGGACGCAGGTCGGAACCTCCACAGCCCCCTGAAACGGGGCGTGTGCCGGTCGGGCGGTGCCCTTCCCAGGGGCCCCTGCTCCCAGCACCCCCGGTGATACCCCTCTGGCTGGCGTCCGGCGGCTGAAGGGTGGCCCCACGGAGGCCACTCGGGCTCCAGCCCCAGCCAGGTGCCGCCCAACCTTTAGGGCTCAAGTCCCAGGTCCGGGAGACCCCTCCTCAGAAGCACCCACCCAGTGCCCCTCCAGGCCGAGTCAGAGCCCTTCGCGTGACGCCAGGGCCTGGCACGTTTCACCCCGATCAGTGTGTGGACAGAGAAAACGCCTGGGTTCACCGCACGCTCACACGTGCACAAGGGTGTCTGCTGCAACAGTGCTGAGAAAAAAGTTAAAAACACCTGAAACGTCCATGGAAATGGCTACAGAGGGCAGGGCGCACCCGTGCTCTGGAGTAACGCACCCGGAGGAGTGGGGACAGCTACGGAGCGGGCCCCAGACCCACTGTCGGGGGAGAGCGAACTCCAGAACACCTCCAGGACCTTGTTTTTATAAAACAAGAGAAGCCCTGCAGTTGGATGTGCACCTGGAAGCGTGTGCAAATGTGCAGAACGTCACCTGGGAAACTTCACTGTGCGCAGAGACTAACTTGGAATGAGAAGGACTCTGTTATACCTTAGTCTATATGTTTATATATCGTCAGACTTTTCTATAACTAGGATGCATTTGTGTATTACCTGTGTAATTTTTAAGTAAAAAAAAATTACAACCACAGAAAGGCCACGCCACTGTGCCTGGGGGGCCCTTCATGACTATGACCTCTGGGCACACTGCGTCCACGGGTGTGACCCAGCGCGTGTGTCCCCACCTGTCCTACAGCGGGCAGGCCCAGGTGTAGGCCTCTGGCACTGGGCAGAGCCTGCATGGTGCCTGGCCAGGCAAGGGCCCAGAGATGGGGTGAGCTGAGCTGAAGCCCCAGGACGTGGACGCCGAGGTGATCCACAATCAAAGGGAGGCCTGAGGGTCTGGCCCAGGCCCGCTGAGGGAACCACACCAGGGCCCCGGTGCCACGAGCTCTCTGCTGCCACGAGAGGCGCCCCCGCCTCCCACACCCCCCAGCCTCTCGGGAGAAGGGGCAGCCGGGCAGGTCCTCAGAGGCCCCCACTCCGGGGAGAGGGTCCAGGGGAAGGAGGCGGCAGCGTGCAGCGTCCACGCAGGCAGAGCTGTGCCGGGAGAGCGGAGTCGGCTCCTCCGGGGTCGCACACACAGCCTCTGCGTCTCAGGCTCAACAGGAGGACCTCGGCCCAGCCATCGGGAGCCTCGGGCCAGACCTGACTCTGTGAGCTCCAGGCGGCTCAGCAGACCCTTCCCCACCCCATGCCCACCGCCCAGCCACTGGGAGCACGTGCTACTCACTTTTCTGAGGCTTTGGGTGCGTTCTTCTCCTCGCCCCTGGCAAAGGGCCCTTCCGCAGCCTCCTTCATGAAGCTGACCAACACCTCTGCACTGACCCCAGAGTCAGGCCTCCCCAGGAGCTTCAGGATGGATGCGTGCAGCCGAAAGTAAACCTGGGACAAGGACACAGGAGTGAGCAGTCCTCCCAGCTGCCCAGGTTCACTGCCCGCCCCCGCCCCCGGGCTGTTGACCCGGCACAGTCTCCGGCCCCGCACCCGCGGCCCCCTCCTGGCACCACGCAGAGTGGACAGTGCCTGCACACGGGTAGCGGGACCTCCGTCTGTGTCCCCCTCCTGGGGCTGCCCCGAGGACAGAGGTGGGTGGGCGGTGCTGCGGCCGTCGGGCCTGGGCCTTCCCGCCTTCCCTCCGTCCCCACCACACGCGTCCACTCACCCGCGTGAGGCCCGTGGTCCAGGCCCCCAGCCAGGAGAGCCCGGGGCCCTCACTGCCCGCAGGAAGGGTCACACACCACAGGCGACTGGGCCTGACCGTCCCCCCCCACGTGTGGGGGCCACACGGCTCCCACAGACAGCACAATGGGTGCCACGAGGGCTGCTGTGGCCACAGGCCCCGATTAGGCAGCCTCTCCTCACCCAGAGGCAGTTCTAGAGAGACATCGGCCAAGAACCCCCTGTGGTGAGACACCTGGTGGTCCAGCCCAGGCCAGACTCTCAAGGGAGCATCCCAGACAGAGGGGCCCACACCCAGAGCCCCGCCACCACCAGCCAATCCGTGAGCTCCAGAGAAGCCGGCCCAGAAAGCCCACTGTTAGGTGTGGGGCACCTACATGTGCCCAGATAGCCACACTTGGAGAAGGGCCACGCGTCCCACTGGCAAAGGTCACCCGAACAGCAGGTGAAGGATTTTGAATGAAGGCTCAACAACAGAGGAGAATTTTCTCCCAGGCAAGGTTAAACTCTTCCAGAGAAAGGCCACTTTTAAAGCAAGACAGACACACGGTCCAGCTGAGCGAGAGCCGGAGAGCCGCGATGGTGTGCTGGGAGGGCGGCCGCGGCCCCTCATCCGGAAGGGCCTGGGCCCTGCGGGGCCAGCACCCTGCCTGCTCACGGGTTCCACCAGACAGCAGCAGACGCCAAAAGGTCCCAGGAAAATACATGCAGGAAAAAGAGAGCGGCTGTTCTCCGGAGGGTGGGAGAGCCCGGGCTGAGCGGGCTGACTGCCCTCCTGCCGCGGCCTCAGGGCACACCAGCCACTCCTCTGGGCCTCAACCCTCTCACGTCCCAAGTGGGAGTCCCTCCAAGGATGGGCTCCTGGGCCGCGTGGACAGCATGGAAGAAATGAGATGGGGGAGGACGTGGGGCCTGGGCTGTGAGGACAGCGACCAGGACGCTGGCGCGAAGCACGGGCCAGGAGGCCGCCTTCCACAGCCCACAAGGAGCCCCGGGGCCCCGGCACTCCCGCACGTCCATCACGGCTTGGCTTGCTCACGAGGCTCGCAGACAAGCACACGCTTCCAGGCACAGGACGTTACTGAGCTAACGCTACGTGACCCTGGGAAGGGCTCGGAGACGTGTTCCTGGGACACCCCTGGTAGCCGAACGGTTAGGACTCGGTGCTTTCACCGCTGTGGCCCAGGTTCAATCCCTGGTTGGGGAACTGAGATTACAAGCCCCACAGTGAGGCCAAAAAAAAAAAAAAAAAAAAAGACAAAAAAACCCCCAAAAAAACGGCGCTCCCTGCTACACGTGAGAGGCCACGGAGGGAGTGGAGGAGAGGCCACACCCACAAAGAAGGGGCAGGGTGCCCAGGCAGGTGAGGGGCACGAGGACAGGACGGAAGCCCCAGCTCCTTCCCCTATGTCCTGTGCAATGAGGAGGACACGTCAGAATATGGTAAGAAGACATTACTGTGTGTTTACATGTTAACAGGAGACAGATAAGTAGAAAGACAAGGACGTGGCCAGACTGTCCACATGGACTGCTGCGGCTGGGGAACTAGGATCCCTGGGGTCTTCAACATCTCAGTTCAAACACTTCCGAATGACTCAATTCTTACATTTTTCTTAACCATTCGTATGTGTTAATTTAATAGACAGGAAAAAAATCTAAATGCAAATAAGGCGTAAGCAAGCAGATCCTGCCCCCAACGTCACGCAGCTTTCTGGGCAGGGGCTCAGCGGGGGCAGACACACAGCCTGAGGAGGGGCGGCGCTGACAAGTCCGGGGCCTCGGGAAGCCCGCACCACCACACCCGCGCCGTGTCCTCGGCGCCGCCTCAGGAGGCTGCGTGGGCGCCCGCGAAGGCGCGAGACAGACACCAGGGACCACAGACGCAGCTCCAGCAGCCCACACCCAAGGCCCTGAACCGGGCGTCCCGGGGCCTGCGGCCTGGGGGCTCTCCCGTGCACCCGGGGAGCAGTCTGCAGGCTGGAGCGCCCCGGAGCCAGGACGCCACGTGCGCACGCCGCCGCCCCCAGAAAGGGTGGTGAGCGCCCCTCAGCGAGAGAGAGGAGAGGCCAGTGTGACGGACCTGCCCACGGAAGCCTCCAGCGGTCTGCGGGGCGGGGTCCCCGGGACCGTGCGCCCCATCCCCGGGGAGGCAGTGCGACCGGCCCGCCCCCGCCCTGGCTGCCCGCCCGGGGCTGGCACGGCGTCACCTCCAGGGCCTCCATGGCCAGCTCGGGCGGGTTGTGGTAGTGGATCTTCTTGGGGTAGCGGGCCGCCTCCTCGTGCAGGCAGCGGCCGGCCTGCTGGTAGTGCCGCAGGTACACGGCGGGCGGCCGCTGCTGCTTCTCGGCCACCTTGCCCAGCATGTAGTGGATGAGCCACTCCTCCTCGTCCCCGTCGCCCTCGCAGCGCGCCGCCGACGTGAAACAGTGCCTGGCGGTCTCCAGCATGCTGTCTCGCCGCTCTTCCATCTGCAACGAGACGCGCCGTGTCCTGCTGCCACGCCTGCCGGGACACGCCATGTGGCGCCTTCACGTCCCCTTCCAGGAGCCCGGGAGCCCCTGCAGCGCACAGACCTCAGGCCAGACACCTGGCATCCACACTAGGGGACCATCCCCAACCCCTTCCCCAAAGAGGGCTTCAAACGTCCCAGCACAGCGTGAAGCACTGTACCAGGACTCAACAAGCTCCTCTGAGGGAACAGGGGAGAGACAGCAGCTTCTCCACGGCCCTGAAACCGGGGGCTGACCGGCGCTCACGGGAGCCTGGCCCTGGACTCACCCACCCCAGACCAGCGTCCAGAGACCAGGGACCACGCTGGCGCCTGCCGACCACAGGACGGCGGTCGCCCCCACCCCTCACCTGCTGCACGAGCTCCGGGGGCAGCTCGGGCTTCCACTGCTTCAGCTGGCGGGAGGCGAAGGAGTGCAGAGCGTAGGACATGGTGCCAAACTCGATCCACAGGGACAGGTTGGAGCTGTCGATCTCCAGCGCCCGCCGGAAGCAGCTCAGCACGGGCGTGGCGTGCTTCCAGATGGGCCCGTCGCTCTTCAGCTCGTTGGAGTTCAGCTTGTCCTGAATGCGGCTGGCCCGGGCCAGGGCCATGCCCGCCCAGGAGTCGAACCTGTGGTCATGACACAGCCCAGCTCAACATGCCGCCGCCCTCGCCGCCCTGCAGGTGCAGTGCCTGCGGGCACATGGGGCCAACCCCAGATGCACGAACTCCACCCCCGCGGACATCCCTGAGCCAGGAAACACAGCCCGCAGACCCGCACCCAGAGAAGAGCATGGGACGCAAGTCACCCAGCCCCTCGTGGCACCCAGGCATCAGCCTGCGAGCATCACTGCCGGCACGGCCAGGCCCCGGCACCCTGCCTCCCTCCCCTCCCCTGCCTGGAGACATTCCCCCCAGGACGGCTCTGAGGGGAGGAAAGGCTCCGCAGGCATAACCTCATGACCCAAGCTGTTCTGACCAGCAGCACAGGGCAGCCCAGACCCCTGAGACCCCTGCCACCCAGCTTCTACCGGCTCACACCTGCTGGGCAGGGGCCCAGAGCGCTGGTCCAGTGACACTCTGGCCTTAAGGACCTGAGCTCAGGGGCTGGACAGACCTGGGAAGACCCCACCCTTCCACAACCCCGGAGAGATTCCCTCCCTGCAGGGGCGGCGGAGGCTGAGAGAGCAGCCGGGCCTGCTCACACCTTGACGCCCAGCTGGTCCCTTCTGTGCAGGCCTGGTCTCGTCTACCTCAAGTGAGACCGTGAATCCTCCCCTCAGGACCCCGTGTGGCATTTCTGAGTGGTCACAAGCAGACCGTCGGAAAGGCCCTAAAAACCACCACCAACCCTGACGTCTCCCTAGAAGGTGAGCACTCACTCGGAGCCTCGGAACTCAGTGTGCACACACGTCTGGCTTCCTGGGCACCGGACGCGGGGCCTCGAGGGCAGGAGAGCCCCCTGTACCTGGGGCTCGTGCTTTCTCCCCACGGGCCCTGGTGGCCTCTTCTTAAACTCCAGTGACTGGCCTGCTTCTCATGAAGGACCTGCTAAGCTCGTAAAGCCTGACTCGCTTGATCGAGAGGGGTTTCCCACTGCGCGGAGGGTGTGACCCATGAGCCGACCCCTGGGTGGGTCTGAAGCAGCTGACGAGACCCAACCCGCGGGGCCCACCCCCTCCCCACTGCTGGCTCCAGCTCAGGCCCCAGCAGCAAGACAGCCAGCGAGGCGACCCCGTGATGGTTGAGAGCCCATCCTTCTGAGACCACCCCAGAGAAACTGCTGGTGAGAATGCAGGAGCCTCTCTGAGGCACCAAGACCATTTCTGGGCCTTCAAGAGAGTCTGGAATTCTCTAGCAGAGAACAGAAGAGGCAGCAACCACACAGGTGCGCTACCCTCCGCAGGGCACCAAGTCTTCCCCCACTGCAGCAGGAACGTCACAGCTGGCCCCTGGCAAAGCCGGGCTGCGCAAGGGCAGGGGAAACCGGGCGGCTCACCAAGCTTCCAGGCACGTCCACCGCTCTCCAGGCGCCCAGGCCTCGGGGAGCAGGACACACCCGAGAGGACAGTGCAGCACCCCCGCTAGGAGGGGTCCGCAGGGCCCGTCCCCCTGGGGTGGGGCCTGGGAGAGAGCGGGGCGGGAATGGTCAGAGACACTTCCCCCAGGGCCAGCTCCTTCCACACCACGCAGGTGCCCACACGCCTGCACGAGGCCAAGACGGAACCACCATCTCCGGTCGCAAATACAAGCACGCAGAACACAGACACGTTGTCACAAAGACTTGAAACGCTGCTCTGGGTGCCGCCAGGAGCCAGGCTCCCCACCGCCTTGGACAGGCGGGTGTCGTCACCGTCACGTTCAGACACGGCGGCAGAGGGTGAGCACTCAGCCAGCCTGAGCGCAGCCCTCATCTGCCACCCCGGGCCACGGCGACCCACGGAGGACAGCCAGGGCCACCACCACACGGCCCCCTGCCTGCACGCCAGATGCGAGAGAGCCTCTCCCACAGCGGTAGGGGTCGTGCTTCTCCACCCAGACCCCAACCCTGCCCCCGCGGCCAGGTGGGCCCAGGCGAGGCAGAGCTCCGTTCCTGACAGCTCCCAGGAAGGTGCCTACGGGGTCACTCTAGGCCCTTCCGACACAGGTCACCCGCAGACAGCGGCCTCCTTTCGAGCCTGGCCCTCCCGGGCGCGGTGACCAGCAGAAAAGGCTCGCATCCCCAGCCCTCCCGCAGCCAGTCTGCCGGGCGCCCGACAGCTGACCTGTTGGGGCAGACGCAGATGTCGTGCATGTAGAACTTGACGGCCTTGGACTGCTCCTTGTTTTTGAAATGGTAGTCGGCCAGGAGGTAGTAGAGCTCATTCACCACCGGAGGGGAGGGGTCGGCGCCTTCCGGGAGGCAGGGCACCTGGCAGGCCAGAGGGCACGGGTGAGGGGACGCGGAGCCAGGGACGCGGGTGTGGCCAGACCCTTCCCCGCCAGGGCCCCGCCGGCTGGTGCGGAGGGGAGGAGCCGACGCGCACAGACGGCGGCAGCGACGGAAGGGACGGGCCGTGGCCAGCACGCTGGCCCCTACCTCGGCAGACGTGCCCTCGATGTAGGCGGAGACTCTGTCCAGGCTCAGGGCGGGCCGCTCCGTGCGGGGCACAATGGTGGCGATTCTCTTCAGGAGGTTGGCCAGGTCAGCAGACACCGTGCTGGTCTTGTAGCTGTCAAACTCAGGAAGGGTCTTGGGCTTAAAGTACTCAAACATGAACAGGGCATCTTCCCATATCAGGTCCACCTGAAAGAAGACAGAGGCAGGCCATAGTGCGGTCCAGGTGGCGCACGGGGGAGCGTCCTTCCACGGAAACGCTCGCTGTCTGATGCAGACGAGGCTGCGGTACGCTGGAGCGCTGAGGACGGCTCCCACAGGCAACCCCACACGCAAGCGTGTGACGCACAGAAAAGTGAACCAGCACAAGCCCGGTCCTTATAGAGACAAACGCCAGAACTGAGGGCTCGCTCTGTGAGTCCACGTGGCCACGCCAGAGGGCAGGTCACCTGGCTGCCAAACACCGATGAAGCCCTTGGTCCGACCAGGGTGGGTCTGCACACCGTGGAGGTCATGGCGGGACCCTGCCCAGAGGAGCACACACTTAGGGGATGGACTCCCTCAGATCCAAAGGTAACGGACCGTGTTCAGGAGCCATGAGATAACACACCCGCTAGCAGTCTGAAAAGTGAACACCGAAGAAATGGAAACGCTCTAAGCAATTACCCAAACTGGGGGGAAAAGCTACTGAAAACTGCCGTGCTGCATTTCTGAGTGATTAGTCAACATTTATGAAACTAGTTCTTGCAAGGAAGGACCGCTCCTTTGATGGGACTCGTCCACCTGACGCAGCCCATCCGACCCCCGGGCAGCCCCGCCCCCAGGGCGCCCTCACCTGCTGGGCGGAGTGCTCCTCCAGGTACCTGGCCTTGCTCTTCTTGCTGGGGTAGCTGTACAGGCAGTAGAAGCACTGCTCCAAAGCTGTCTCCAGCTCCTCCTTGTACGGGTGCGTGTCCTCGGAGGTGGACGCGGCAAGCTCCTTCTGGAGCACGCGCACCTAGGTGCGGGCGGGCAAGAAGAGGCGCCTGGGGGCGGGCCGGCAGCCGCCCTCCCAGCACCCCAGGCAGCTCCTAGCGACACGTGCTCACCCAGACACTCACCTGCCCCCCACACACCCACTGAGCACCCGCTCACGCTGGGCACAGCGAGACGCTGCCCCTGCCCTCGTGAAGCTCAGACTCCCACGGAGGAGTGTGAACTGAAGAGCTACAACGTCGGGTGACAAATCCTGCTGGGAACCCCCGGCAGGCAGACGCTAGTGAGGGTCTCCGAGGAAGGGAGTGACAGTGAACTGGGGAGCCCACGGAGGCCAGGGCAGCGGCTGCTGTGATGCCCAGCTATCAGCAAACGTTTGCTCTTTTCAAGCGTCCCTCGTATTTTTACCAAAACTACACAAAAAGCAAGTCTCGACAAATACCAAAGACTAGGCATGGTACAGACCACATCCTCTGAACATAATTCAATAAAATTAGAAATCAGTTACATGAAGACAGCAAATATCAACGCTTCTGGCACGCAGCTAAAAATGTGCTTGGGGAAAACATAATCTTCAACACATATTAGAAAGTCATCACTAAAATAAGCATTTACTTCAGTAAGTTAGAAAAAAACACAAAGCAAATCCGAAGAGAGTCAAAGATAATAAATATTACAGAAAGCAAAGAAAAAACAGATCAATAAACCAACAGCTGGTAGTTTGAAAAAACGAATTTCGATAAACCTCAAGAATGACTGGTTTTTCAAAAAAGGGAGATGAAGCATAAATAAAAGAATTTAGCAACGAGAAAGGGGGCATAACTGGAGGTGCTACAGAGACTTAAAACCGGAAGGAAACACTGCGAACAACTTTGGGCTTATGTGGACACTATCCCAAAACAGAACTGATTCTGGAAGAGAAAACCTAAATGAAGCTGTCATCACTTGAAGAAGAGTCCGTGGTTTAAATCTTACTCCGAGAGCAGGCGGCAGAGAGGGAAAGAGCGCGGGAGAACGCCGGGAAGGGCAGGAGCGCAGGCACTCTGGACCGGGGTGAGGAGGGCCAGGGAAGGGCAGGCGCGCCCCAGCGGCCCCTGCGGCACTTACGTAGAATCGCAGCAGGGCCCCGTCGGAGTTGCAGCACCACGCCCTGCGGCCCAGGTACTCGTGGGCCGTGCTGAGCAGCACGAGGGAGGAGGGGGGTACGGGCGGCTCGGCCGTCCCTGGGGAAAGAGCAGGCAACAGAGGCGTCAGGGCGGCCGGGAGCGCCCCCGCCCCGCCCCACCGTCTTCACCAAGGAGCCACGGAGCGCCCCCCCCCCTTCATCTTTTTGTCTTTTGAAATCAGAAACGACGTGCCTGGCTTTACTAAAGCAGTACATGGCTATCCGAAAACAATTCGGCTCACACAGGACCGTACAGGGCGGGCATGGTGCCGCCCCAAGCAGCAGCCGCCCCCGCAGACAACCAGGGCCGGCATGTGGTGAACATCACCGGAGACATCTTTCTACGTGCGTGTGAGACACTTTGAAAGAGAGAGGGACGTCATCTACAACTGTGGAACCCACACGACACACACCGTGGCTTAACTTAAAAATGCCTATATTTAGGTCTGCTTATCACAGAAGGAAAAAAAAGACCGAATCTCAGTTAGATGTTTGTTCACCACTAGAACTATGAGTAGTTCCTTCAAGATCCCTCGGTGTGTTTGAAACTCTGAGCCATGACCCATTGTGGTCTTGTAACTAACATGTTTTAAGAGGATTAGGACAGAAAGCACTAGAGGAAATAATGCCCAGCAGAATCAGGGTTCTTTCACGAAATTTGCTTTGTACTTTTATTATTGGTCAGTCCCAGCCAAAAAGCCTTGAAAAGTATGGCTTGAGAGAAGTCAGAAAATCATTCCGTTCGAGCCAGTCCGATTGTTGTGGGTCTCTTAAGCCCATTTCCATTTTCCACAGCATCCCGTGAGCGTGACCCCAGGCCGGCGACGGCGCTGTGGTACCCTCTTCCTCCCTCCCCAGCTCCCCACCTGCCGTGCACAGCTCAGCCAGGGCAGCAGGGCGGCAACACTGCCCGGCGGCCGTCCTCGGCCCGCCTGCTCTCCCCCGACTCCGCGTCTCCGTGCCTCTGGTGCCCACTGCAAGCTCTTTCCCGTGGCTCTTCCACCCTGACTCACGTTGCTTTACGGACTTCACCCTCCAGCCGCGCTTCGAAGCAGGAGCTGGGATCCACCGTAATTACAAACGACCTGGCTAGATGCCTCGGCCCACACCCTCCTGCCCTGAGAACCGAGCAGACACGTGGACGTCGCCCCAGCGCTGCCAGGGAGAAATCGGAAGTGAGCCTCTTTCTTTGTTCCAAGAAGATACGTTGCTTTTTCACTTTGGAAACTGAACAAGTCTTTATCCTTCAAGAAGATCCTTCACCAGGATGTATCTTGATGTAGACTGTTGTGTATCAGCTTTTCTTGGTATGCACTGTATACTTGGAACCTGCCGATTCAGCGTTTATGACAATTCAGAGAACTTCCTGTACGTGACACACGGTTCACTGCTGCCATCAGAGGCCCCGTTCACCCTCACCCTGGACCACCTTTGTCCTCCACATCTGCCACTGTCTGTCCAGTGCTGTTAGCTCTTGACCCGCCTCCTGCAGCTCCACCCGTATTCACTGCTCCTCACTGTTTTGGGTTATCAGTATATGACGGTGAGATGTGGGCTGCAGCGTTTTCCCTTAGTTCTGCAATTTTCCTTTTCATTTCATTCCACTTATTGTCTTAGAAATTTCAACAAATGATTCCCTTGGGCCAATCACCCCCAGGCCGCTGCCTCTGTTCCTCAGTGTCTGCTTTCTTCCAGGCCGAGTTCACCTGTCTCTTGCATGGCGTGTTCTTTCTCCCCTTCCTGTCCCCGATGCGGGGTGGGGGGTGGGGATGGTCCAGACCTGTCGGCACACCCGCCACGTCACCTCCCTCTATCCTGCTCACGGTCGGCCAGAGTGGCTTCTCGGACCACGGGAGTGCTGCAATCACAACGGAGGAATTTTCTGCAGCGTCTCCCACAAAGGAGACCAACCTGCCCTTCCTCACATCTGTGAGGTCACAGCAGGTGCTGCTCTCAATTGCTTTCCGCAGCCTGTGTCTACAGAGGGAGGAGAAGGGAGCTCGCTCGACCAGGGCTGTGTCAGTCCGCGCTGGGGGACCTGGGTTTTGTCCTCTCTTCGAAGACCCCCTAAAGGTAGGATGGCTGCCGGGGGAGAGCAGGGCGACCGGCAGACAGCCCGGCCGGCAGTTGCTTCAGCGCGGCTGCAGCCGCGGGAGCCACGTCCAGTGACGGAACGAGACGGGAGGGCAGAGGCCTGGCTTCCCCCGCCTGACGTGCTGCGGAGCCCCCGCGGGGGGCCGAGGTCGCGTCAGGACGCACCCCACCCTCCCTCCTGCTTCCTGCTGCCTTTCACAAGTCGAGAGCCCTGATGAACCGTCCCAGCATCTGCTCCAGGGAACTCGGCACTCGACAACACACCACACCAGCCCCTCACTGCCGGCCAGCATCCCGCCCCCCTCCCCCCACTTCCTGCCTCTGCCAAGGCCTAGGGCAACCCAGGGCGCAGCCCGCCAGCCCACTCTCTAAAGAACAGAGGATTCTGTCCACTCACCCGCTCCCCTCGGTCCTCCTCCTCGGGGTGCAGGAGGGGACAGGCCACACCGGCAGCCCGTCCACCAGGATCGTTGTTTCCCCAGCCCACCCTTTTGAAGTTTATGGCCTCACACTGTCCTCCTTCCCTTGCTTGCTCACTGGCAGTTTTTAAAAATATATTGTGTTTGCCTAATTAATTAAGAGAAGACTCTTCATCCAGAAGTCTCTCTGTATTATTTTTAGAAGAAAAACAGCACACATGTATAGGTGTAACCACTGAAACTGTTCTGGAAAACACAGAGGTGCTGCTTGTCAGGAGCCCTAAAGATACCATCCTCGAGGTGTACCCACAGCAACACAGTCAGCAGAAGCACACAGGTGTGCACACGGTGCTGACTCGTGGCCCATGCCCGTCCACAGACGGACGAAGACGGGGCACACGTATACAAGGGAGTATCACTCAGCTGCAAAAAGGGATGAAACTGAGTTATCTGTAGTGAGGTGGATGGACCTAGAGACTCTCATACAGAGCGAAGTAAGCCAGAGAGAGAAAAACAAATACCGTACGCTAACTCATATATATGGAATCTAAAAAATGGTACTGATGAACCCAGTGACAGGGCAGGAATAAAGATGCAGATGTAGAGAACGGACTTGAGGACACGGGGTGGGGGGTGAAGGGGAAGCTGGGACGAAATGAGAGAGTAGCACTGACATATATACACTACCAAAGGTAAACCAGATAGCTAGTGGGGAGCTGCTGTGTGACACAGGGAGATCAACTCGACGACTGGTGATGATTTAGAGGGCCAGGACAGGGAGGGCGGGAAGGAGTTGTGGGAGGGAGGGGATATGGGGATATATGTATAAATACAGCAGATTCACTTTGTTGTACAGAAAAAACTGGCACAACAGTGTAAAGCAATTATATTCCAATAAAGAGCTTAAAAAAAAAAAGAAAAGCTTTTAGCACCGAAAACAAAAGAATGACCCGTAAGAAACACCGCCACCATCCTGAGGGTTGGGCAAAGCAGGGCACCTCTCCCCAGCATGGCAAAGACAGCAGAACAAAGCCACGCGGCTTACACACGGGGCGAAAGCTCTTCTCTGTCTGGCTCCTTCCCAAGTCCGGCCACACGGCTCGCTCTCCCGGGTCCCTGCCCAGCTGCCCGTCGCCCCAGTCCCCGCAGCCCTCAGCCCACGCCCGTCAGGCCTCAGGTGTGGCACTGCTGACGTCCCGTCGGTCTCCCCCGCTGTGAACCCAGCAGGGCCAGAGGCTCTCATCCAGGAGGCCTGACAGGCAGAGAGCAGCGGACAGACATCTGTGGAGGGAAGCACTTGGAGCGAGAGCGCGTGTGGAAGGAAGGCGTGCTCGCGCGGGCACCATGGGCACAGCAGCACAGCCGACGTCGCGGCCTGTGCACTTCGCTGATTCGTCAAAGGACTGAGGAAACCCCCCCCCCGATAAATTCAGTGTTAAGCTTGTTGAATAAACACATAAATACATGTATTGTAACCATAGCTATATAAAAAGTTTGTGTACAGTGGCCAAGTTTAGACTAAAAATGCAAGAAAACCAAAGGAGAAAAGTCCATTTGGTGGAGTTACAGACACTCTTTGCTGATGTGTCATGCAGCCGTTGCTTTGATGTCGTCACGTGATTTCTCCCACTGACCACATTCCCACCCCTGCGCTGACCCGGCTCGAGTGCCGTGTCCACAACGCGCCCTGGCTCGCCCCTGCGGCCCTGCCCGCGGCACCAGCCTCCCTCATGCCGGCACTGACCTGCCGTGGCAACGATGGCTTTACTGCCCCATTTGTCCTCGAACAACCCTGAGACAGGTGCCACCATCCCCAGAGGGGACAGGGTGACAGAGGCTGGGGGGTCGCCTGACTGGCCCAAGGTCACACAGCCAAGAAATGGAACCTGTGCCCGCTTGCCCCACGCCGCCCTCCAGCTGCCCGCGGCCCGGCCGCCTGGGCCCACACCAGGAGGGGCCGCGGGCCATGCGGGGACGGCACGAGGCTCCCAGAGCAGGCCCACCCCTCCGGGAGCTCACCACAGGCGCCTGATGTGAGACGCTTCACAGGCCACGGCCCCGCCCCACCACACGGTGGGGGGCCTCTGCCTCCACGAAACATCTGCCACCGGAGCCCACGCCCCTCACGGTGCCCGCGTGGGGCCCCAGGGCCCTGGGGCAAGGACAGCAGGCCCAGGGCCACCCCCGCCAGAGGGCGTGCCCGCACCTTCGTCTGCCGGGCTCCGGAGGTGCTGCTGGTGGCACAGGGGGCGGAAGGCGTCCTCCTCCTGCCGGATGACCCGGTGCAGGATGATCCAGGGCAGCACCGAGGACACGTGGGGCTCCTTGGGCTCCTCCTGCACGGCCATGCTGCAGTCGATGACCTGGGAACGGGGCGGCGTCACAGCAGGCCCGCTCCCCCCGCTGCACCCTCGGGCCGGCCAGTCTGTGGGCGGGCAGGATACCTGGATGAGGTTGCTGGTGAGCCGGGAGAGGCCGGTGGCGGAGGATGAGTCCCTCAGGAGGCTGCCACTGCCATCTGCTGCGAGCGCCTGCTCCAGGCCCAGCAGCAGCTGGCTCACCGTGGCCACCCACTCCTCCTTGGCAGCAGCCTCGGTGGCACCGACCATCTGCTGCACCGCCTCGTGGAGGGCCACGTCGGAGCACTCGAAGCACTGCCGGTGGTCCTCCAGCCGGAGCAAGGAGTCCTGCGGGCGGGAGGACGCGCTCACCACGCCGGCCCCGGAGCCCAGCGCAGGCACGGCAGGCTCACCCACCGCGACCGCCCCCCGGGGGACAGACAGGCGTGGGGGCAGAAACCCATCCGAACACAGACCAAAACCACCCCCGACTTAAAAGCCCTAGTGGCCGGGATAATGGTGCCTGTGCTTCTTCAGGGAAAACCAGCAGCAAGCAGGAGCAGCTAAGGTGTGACGGAGCCCACGAGGGCAGAGGTGAGGCCACAGGCCGGAGCCAACCCTCCTGGTCAGAAGAGGCACAGGGCGCGGGCACCGGGACGTCAGCAACAAGACAAGGACCGGCCAGCATCACTCTAACATGACGTGATCCCCAGTGCTCAAGAGCAGAAAGAGCTAAAAACCAAAAGAATAACTGCCCACGAGTGAGGACAGCAGATCACCACTGACTGTGGCAAGAGACCATCCACCCAAAATAAACCATCAGAACTAACGGAGCGCAGTGACGTGGCCAGACTTAAAGTCAACGTGCAAAAATCAATAGGCTTCTTCTTCTATAAACCAGAAAGGCACACTTAGAAGACGTAACGACCAGCAAAAGCATCCTGCTCAGAGTCATCAGGGCTCGGCATCAACGTGACCCCAGGGAGACGGCACCCTCACTGGAGGACGCGGAGGCAGCTCACCTACCTGGGGAGGCCGGCCCCCCGCACGTCCCAGAGGGGTTCCACGCCAGATGCCCGCCTCACCAACGCGAGGCGAAGCACGGCCCCAACACCTAACACCGCCGGAAGAAGCAAGGCGCACAGGCATCCCCTGCGGAGGGCAGGTTCCCTCAGGGGCCCCCCGGCCCCTGCCAGGCCCGCTGTGCGAGCTCCCGCCTGCGTGTGCGGAGACTGGGTGCGTGCTGTTCTAGCCTCAGAAGGGCTTTCTAAGCATAACGAACAATCTACCACTGTTGGAAAACATTAAGAGATTTGATGACCTAAAAATTCAAAACATATGTACATCAAAGAAAACACAAGCTGTGATTTAAAAGCAGACAACAAACTGGGAAAAAACATTTGATGAGAAAAAGATTAATATCCCTAGTAAATAAAAAGCATTCCAGATCAGTAAGAAAACACACCTCCTCAAGAGGAAACGGAGCAAAAAGCAGCAGCCTCCCTGGCACTCAGCCCAGGCCTCCCCTCGGGCCTCAGCACCGCGCGGTGCCTCCTCAGCAGCAGCCCCACCCCCAGGCCCTCCCGCCTGCCCAGGAGCTCCCGGCCAGAGAGCAAGACCACCTCAGCCACTGGGCTGGCCCGTCCCCGACACACCCAGCTGTCTCCCCCAAAGCCACGGGCGCAGAGATCGTCACAGCTCGTCCCCCGCCCTCGCGTGGGCCTGCCTGACCTCCTCTCCCCTCCTCCTCGCCCCATTCCTCCCCTTTCACCTCTGCTTGCTCCCGGTCACACCTCTTAACTGTTTCCCAGTTCAAGAAAGTCTGTTCAGAGCTTCCCTGGTGGCACAGTGGTTAAGAATCCGCCTGCCAATGCAGGGGGCACGGGTTCGATCCCTGGGCCAGGAGGATCCCACATGCCGCAGAGCAACGAAGCCCGTGCGCCACAACTACTGAGCCCACGTGCCACAACTACTGAAGCCTGCATGCCTAGAGCCTGTGCTCTGCAACAAGAGAAGCCACCCCAATGAGAAGTGCGTGCACCACAACAAAGAGTAGCCCCCACTCGCCACAACTAGAGAGAGCCCACACAGCAACAAAGACCCAATGCAGCAGATAAATAAATAAAATTTAAAAAAAAAAAAAAGTCTGTTCAGAAAGCCCAGGAGGGGATGTTCCTGGCGGCCCAGTGGTTAAGACATCGCACTTCCACTGCAGGGGGTGCATGAGGGTTCAATTCCTGGTCAAGGAACTAAGTTTCCGTGGGCTGCGTGGTGCAACCAAAAAAAAAAAAAAAAAAAGGTTAAGAAAAATAAAAGAATAAAAATTTTTAAAAAGCCCAGGAGAAGACTAGGCTCTCTCCCTGGGCTGAGGAAGAAGGCCCCAGTGAGATGACACATCTACGGGCCCGGCCGCAGCCCACCCCGCCCCACCCAGCACACCCTGTGCATCGCCCTCCACGGGTGACTCCACGCGTCCTGAGGACGGCGACGGCCGCCGGCACCCATCGGGGGGCTGCCACACACCAGGCACGACGCCCACACACCAGCTCGCGAACCCCCACGGCAGGCCTCGGAGGCACAGACCACGACCATCCCTGCTCCAGAGACAGGACGCCAGGGCGTGGGGAGGCTGAGCGCCCACCCAGCCCGGCAGAGGCTGGGGCCGGCCAGCTCTCAGCAGGCGCTCACCTGCGGCGGACGGGGGCGCGGAAGACGCCAAAAGGGCGCACAGGCCGCACAGACCGCACTCGTGTGCCTCTTCTTCAGTCACGTGACCCTAAAGGGCTATTTTCCTCTCCTTGATTCTTTACGTTGTATAGACATTTTATCCATTTTTATATGCACTCAACAGTTAACTTAAAAAGCAGCAGGAGACAGGCGGCTGCGCCCGCCCCTCCCCCTCTGCCGTTCGGACGCCCAGCGCGGAGTGTGGGCTCACCTGGAGCCCGGCAGACCCCTAGCTTCCAGCTCCCCCCGCGTCTTCTGACCAGGTCTCCCCAGCGCTGAGGGGGAGGATTCTACTCCCGTCCTCTCTCTGCTTCCTCCAGGGCTGCCTCCAAGCCCCCAGAGAGAAAGCCCAGGCGAGCAGAAGGCGGGCGGGCGAGCGCCGGGCCAGCACACACCTGCAGCAGCAGCAGCTGCGCCGGCCTCTCGGGCACCGACGTCACGAACGCCAGGTGCTTGGCCCGCTCGCACCCGCTGGGGCACAAGGTGGGGCGGAGGAGGCGCACGACGGCCCGGTGGTCGCCCGCCTCGTACAGTCGCTGCGTCTCCTCCAGCGACTGGCACCGTTCCAGCGACCTCAGGTTCTTGTCGATCTGCAAAAGGCCCGGAATCACGGCTCGAGGACCAAGCCCTCATGGGCTCCCCGGACACGCCCAGGGTTTTGCATTTATCAGACCCAGACGAGGAGTGTCTACAGCAAGTAAATACTTTATAAATAGTATCTCTATTAAGGTCAAGGCATTCGAGTCTTTAAAGAACAAACATATGAAAAAACACAGCTACCCCAGAAGCCGAGGGGATCCAGAGTCTGCCAAAGCAGCTGGACAGCCTCGCAGCCAGTGAACCAGACACCTGAACCGTGGCGCTCAGGGCTGCAGAGACCGAGCGGGCCTGGGCCAGAGGCTGGCACACAGCACGGGTCCCAAGAACCCCGTCCTCGCAGGAGGCCGGCCGGACACATGGCCCGGCCCCGAAACCACCCTGCCAGAGTCTGAAGGTTTCCAGCCAGCATGAAGGTGCCACAGACGGCGGCTGTGGGCGTGGGGTCGGAGGCCGGACGGCGAGGACAGGACCGGAACCACGCACCGCCGGTCTGCTTCTGTGGGGCCCTTCCTCTCATCCCGCTGGGGCTGCAGCCACACGCAGGCCGGAGAGCTGAGCAAGAATCCGTCTCCCTTCTGCCGGCAGGCCCTCCACGCCCCTGCTCCGGCCCCCAGCCGTCGCGCGCGCCATCGGGGGCGTGCCTGTGCGTCAGCGATGCCCTGCGCCCCACAGCTGCCTCCCCCTGGCCCCCACCCTGCCCCGCTCAGCCTGTGGGCCCCTCTCCTAGTCCACACGGGCAGATCGGGAATGTGACCCGGAAAACACCA
Source organism: Hippopotamus amphibius kiboko (assembly GCF_030028045.1). Lineage (NCBI taxonomy): Eukaryota > Metazoa > Chordata > Mammalia > Artiodactyla > Hippopotamidae > Hippopotamus > Hippopotamus amphibius. The sequence goes on along the minus strand of NC_080193.1, from coordinate 1,816,406 downwards.
TGGAAAACCCCCCACTCACCTCCTCCAGGGAGACGACAGCGTCATTGTGAAGGTTGGGCAGGCGGATGATGACGTCTCTCTGCTCGGCCCCCGCGGCCCGGGCGGCCGCGGAGCTCTGCAGCATCTCCGTGCAGATGTCGTAGTTCTCCAGGGCCTGCTCCATGTCTCCCTGGGCAGAGGAAGGACACGTCCTGTGCTGTGCCAGTGGCCTGCCCTGAGCCCACCAGACCAGGGGCACCACGAGGGCAGTTTCAGCCAGCTCCTGCCACCCCCCTACAGAGGGGCTGGGGCTCAGTAAGCGTCTGCTGCTTGAACGAACGCGTCACACCACCGCTCCAAGGGGAGCGTCGTGGCCCTCGCGGTGGAGGTGAGGACACCAGACACCGCAGCAAGGCTGAGGATCTGTTCCAGATCGCGAGCAAAACTGGCAGAGCCAGGACGAGACCTAGGTCTGTCCCAGCTCCAGCACCGACGGCAAGGCATCGCGTGCTGCAGGGCGCAAGGGGCTGCGGGACAGCCAGTCCACCCGGGCCCTCCAGACGGGCTGCGTTCACACAGGCAGGCGGGGACTCCCTCCCGTTTGCGCACACACTCAGGCTCTCTTGGGAAGCAGGAGCACAGGGTCAAGGCTCCAGGGCGACCCCGCTGGGCCTGTAGGGACCCACGAGACCCCCTGCGGCGCTGCGGCCGGCCTGATGCTGGGCGCACTGGGATTCCTGAGACGCACAGGCTCCCCACAACATCCCACCTCCTCGCACCGAGCCCAGCGCCCAGGCAGGTGCCACACGTGCACACACACAGCAATCACCACGCGGCCAACTCTCTCCCCTCCCTGCCGGGTGCCGGCCCATCCTCCCCACGCGGCCGACCACAGACCAACCTGCAGCGCCAGGAACCGCGCCTTCAACCAGTACACGCGCACCACGAACTCCAGCCAGCCATCCTCAAACAGGTCCCGCTGGGACGAGGCGAACGACAGCTGCAGGAGGTCCCCCAGGAAGTGGGCTCCCGGGAAGTCGGGTCCGAACCTGCCGCTCACCACACCCGCAGGGCAGTTCCGAGGAGACACTAAAAACCGTCAGGGCCGAAGGAGTCACTCTCACATGCGGGGCCCAGACGCCCTTCTGCTCCCCAAGCTGGCCTCCAGCCCTGAGCCTTCGGAGCCTCACAGCCCCCAAGAGGCAGGTGTCAGAGAGCCAGACGGCCAGGTGGGATATGGAGGCCCTGGGGCTGGAGGCCCTCGACTGGCAGACTGACCTGGGGCACATCTTTGTTTACCAGGTGGTGGTTCAGGTCAGAACAATCACCTGGGACAATGACCGGGGACACGGAAAGTGTCAGGTGGAAACCTGAGAAAACGGAGAAGCCACACCCCTCATCCTGAGTAGCAGAGGCAGGCAGCTGGCTCCCTCAGGGTTCGGCCCCTTCTCGGAGACCCCGGGTCTCTCCTGGCCTGACAAGCTGACCCAGAAGTGCAGCCCCCGCCCGGCCGCTGAGCGTCCAGAGTCACCCCTCACGGAAGACGGGAGGCGGCCTACCTGCAGAGCTCCGGCCCTTGGTCAGCAGCCACTGGTCCAGCTGCAGCTCCATGCAGGAGAGGGACATCAGCATCATGTCCTGCAGGACGGGCGCGGACGGTCAGGAGCACGGGCACCGAGATCAAGGGCGGGCGGTGGGACGAACCTCAACTAAAACTCACTCTGATGAGAACATCACGTTTCCCTCCACCTACTTTCCATTTCATAAGCGATAACCAGTGGCTTCCTGCCGGACCGTAAGGAGAGGCACGTGCATCTACACTGGGACAGACGCGGGCAGACCCGGGAGACCCACCTTCGGTCCTCAGGGATGGTCCTACGGAAGAGGCAACCCTGCCACCTGCAAAGCGCCAGGCACTCAACCCGGACAGCGCCTGGGGTGGGCACATCCTTCCCCGGGCGCGCCAGGAAGCTGAGGCTCAGCAGGAAGGACCTGCCGGCCCGGCCAACAGGCACAGCTGGGAAACGACCAAGTTGGTCTGTCTGGGGACCAGAGCCCCGGGCCCTCCTGCCACTCCCTCCTGCCCCGAGGGAGCAGGCACAGGCAGACGCTGCCAGGAGGCGGTCCCCGGGGTGTCCCAGCAGAGGCTGCACGGCCAGGGGCCTGACCCACACGGCCCTGAGGACCTGTGACCGGGGAGCTCGTCCACTTCTGTGCCCCCAGCAAGAAACACCACCCAGGGGCCCAGAGAGCCCCCAGCGCTGCCTCCTCCGAAGCAGCCTCCCTTTCCCCGTGGGAGAAGGGGCCACAGCACCCCAGCTCTCTTGGCCCTGGGAGCACCGAGGGCAGGGCTGGGCTGCAGAGCCGGCGCGCAGGCTCGGCCCCCAACCTCCCCCGCAGCAGCCTCCACAGCCTCTGCGCGTGTATCTCCTTGCCCGTTAAGGAAACTGGTGACGACGGTCCCTGGCACCTCGCGCACAGCGAGCCTCCCCCTCCCGGCCTCCGCGCTGCACTCCTCCCTCTCGTCAGCCATGACCCCCCCCCCATCTCACCCCGCGCCTCCACCTGCAGCCGCCCCCTCAGCCCAGATGCCCCCACCCGCCACCCCGCAGGGCCGGCCCACCTGGATGTGCCGGTCGCTGCAGTCCCGCAGCAGCGGGTTGGGCAGGCTGGCGCTGTGCCTCCGCCAGCTGTGGTAGATGCTGAGCACGACCTCCGCCAGGCCCGGCGGCCAGCGCAGCAGGAACCTGTGGCCCATGCTCTTCAGGTAGCGCACCATCAGCTCCAGGACGCCCCCGTTGCTCAGGCTCCCCAGCAGGAAGGCGTGCACATCCTGCTTCTCTGCCCAGAGGAGGGAGCGACCCAACTTGAACAGAGGACCCTTCGTGCCAGGGGCCCTCTTTTCTTTGGGAGACACGTGCGGGCGCTGGTGGGGAGAGCCCGTGTCCGCCATGGAGGCACTGAGGGCGGGCCACACGGCAGGGGGGGCGCCTGTCTGAACCTCCAGGGCCCAGGCGGGCGCGGGAGGGCTGTCCCCCAGGTGTGGCCTCGCATAGCAGCACAGCGCCCGGCACCTGGCGGCACCCCACAGCCGCGACGCAACCCGCAAAGCCTGCACCCGCCGGGGAGCACAGCCACCTGTGAGCCAGGATGCCCCGAGGCACGGCCCGCCACCAGGCTGACCACGGAGCCCAGGTGGGACACAGCCAGGCAGCCCCTGGACCACCCCCGAGAAACCACCCAGACCCAGCCCCCTAGCACGCGGCCTGAGCGGGTCCCAGGAGGAGGGGAGGGAGGGGCTCCCAGTTCCTACCAGATTCCGTGAACGCGGCCGAGTCAAAGGACAGCCTGTGTGGCCCCGCGCTCGGGAAGCTCTCCAGTTTGGCTTCTGACGGGACGTCATAGTTGTTAAAGGGGTCGTCTTCCTCCTCAGGGTCCAGCTTTCTTAACCTGCACGGAACACACGGAACGCGTAAAGGCCACGGCGCACGTGGAGAGAGGAGAGCTGAGCTGGGCCGGAGGCTGCCCCGGGCGAGCGGGGCGCCCCTCTCCCAGGCCTTCACAGGGCCCCATCTGGCCTGCACGTCCACACGCCCCCCTCCCCAATCCCAACAGCAGTGGTCCCCGGGCACCAGGCCACGGCTGGAATGCGGTGGGGGTTGGGGTGGCCCCTGCCTGTGGGAAGCTGACCTTCTAGCAGGAGAGACCAAGAACCCAAATAGGGACCGACCCCCGTGGAGAGCTCGAGACAGAGCCCACGGGGCTCCAGGTGCCAAGGCCCAGAGGCGGTGTGGGGGGGGAGGAGAAAGTGGAGGGGGCGGGCAGCCGCCCAACAGCTCCTGCAGTGCCCTGGGTCTGGGGACCCCTCTCCCCGTAGGCGCCACGTCTCAGAGCCCCCCTCCCCCCGCCACCATCCTGCTTCAGCGGAGCCCGCCCCCCCCAAGGATGGACAGGTGGGTGCCTCCCCTGTCGCGGTGCGCAGCGGCACCTCCCCCCACCGGGACCACGCCCAGAAAGCCGCCGTGTGCCCCGGCCCGGCCACTCGAGGAAGCTGACGTGAAAACCACACAGGAAACCAGCAGTTGAAACAGAGACGAAAAGGAAGGCAGACCATCCACGCAAAGGGGGCTGGGGAGCGGGACCCAGGCTGGGGCCGCGGGCGGAGGGGAGACGCTCCTGGGCCCCTCGGACCCCGCTCTCAGCGGCGATCGGGAGGGCGCCCTGCTCCTGCAGGGCAGCTCGGGAGGAACCGATCAGAGAGCCCGCGTCCCGCCCCCGCGGAGCATCTCCCTCTCGGCACTCAAACACAGACGGCAAATGAGGAAAATCAGGAGCCTCGTGGCAAAACAGTCACGCCACCTAAAGGTCCCGGCCCCTCCTCCTCCTCGCGCACATGTGTCCCCACAGAAGCCGTCGCGAGCCGCGGCGCCAGCGGGGGACTCCCGGGAAACACGCTCACACAGCACGCGTGCTGACCCGCTGACCCGCCAAACTCTACCCCAGTGACCAGGAAGGGAGAAGGGGGCGCAAACTCACCAAGACACAGAGGGCAGGAGGGGAGGCCCCAGCCCAAAAGACGTGCCCACTGAACGTCAGAAGGCAGAGATGCCCCACCCGCGGAAACCGGCCGCTCTCTGCACTCAGCTGAGGGCGTTAAGAAGTCCGGCGCCGGCCCCATCAACCCCAGGAAGCCTCAGGCTTCGAGCCCTGGGGCGTCTGAGGGAGGCGGCGGGGGGCTGGCGAAGACCCCGGGAAGGAGCGCTGGGGCACGGCCCTCACCCCCGCCAGGCAGCCTGGCCCGCCTCCTCCCGGCAGGCTCCCCGGAGGGGCACTGAGAACCACTGAAAGCAAGGCATGCCTCCCAAGCCCCCATCCACCTCCTCAGGGCTGGAGGGGCTGCGCCGAGCCGGGAGGAGCCCGGCAGGCGCCCGGCCTGAGCACAGGGGCCCTTCCCCAGGCTCTCCCGCCTCTGCCCCTGAGGAGCCGCAGAAGCAAGGGAGGGCCGGGGCGTGAGGGGTGGCCTCCAGCGCCGGGAGACGCGCAGGCCGTGGGTCCCGCCTTCAGGACGCCCAGAGGCAAGAGGCGCCAGAAAAGCCGAGGCCCTGGTCCGGGGGGGAGACGGAAGACGTGTCTGGAGAGGAGGGGAGCTGGAGGTCTGTGTGCTTCCTTCGCTAAAACAGGAAAAGCGCGCTGTACCTGGACGGCAAGAACTTCACCAGCAGCTCCTGGAAGTCCACCTTTTCTTCTTTTTTGCACTTGGTGTTTCGGACACGGGCAGACCGCCGCTTCGCCGTCTCCCCGCTCTCCTCAGAAATCTTCTTCCGCTTCACCCCTTTCTTGGATTTATCTCCCCCAGAAATATCGCCTTCACAAAGAGAGCGAGTTGAGATGTCACAAGAGGCAGGCTAAGGGGAGTCCCCTGGCGGTCCAGTGGTTAAGAACCCACCTTCCACGGCAGGGGGCGTGGGTTCCATCCCTGGTCGTGGAACTGAGACCCCACATGACGCGGGGCAACTAAGCCCGCGCGCCACAACTACTGAGCCCACACACTCTCGAGCGCGCACGCCACAACCAGAGACACCCGCGTGCCTCAACGAAGACCCAGTGAAGCCAAAATTTTTTTTTAATTAAAAAAAAAATAAAGATCAGCAGAAAGAGTCTTAAAAAAAAAAAAAGGTAAGCTAGTGAAATGCACCACAAGGCACCTGGTCCCTTCTTTCATAATAATCCTGCCTGCAGGTTTAACCTCTGGCTTCTCTGACATGCAAGAAATCTCCCGTCCCCTCTAACAAAAAAGAGCTTGAGAAAAGTCTGTGTCAAACTGCTTCGCTCTCACCCCTTTCTCGAACTCACAGAGTATACAAGCCAGCTCTCAAGGCTACTTTCCACACCTAGAGAACGCCAGGGTCCAGAGTCAAACGCCCCCACCCCCCCGCCGCTCCCACTGGCTGGCCTGGGATGGGACAGAGCGAGTAGCAGTGACGCGGACCCTGCCCACCGCCACCCAGGGACACGTGGGCACGAGAGTCGCGTGAATCATCCAGAGAGCAGAGGGGTGTCGCGCGCGACCACGTTAGAAGTTAGAAGCGACCACATGCACGTTCATTCAGAAACTGCCAGACATTCTCCAGCAGTGACACAAAAATCAAGGAAAAGCTTAAGGGCTTTTCTCTGAAACCTCTTATAACTCCGACGATAAAAAAAACCCAATAAACATTCCCACGTACACCACCACACACGGCGGTGACTCTGCTCACTGCTTCTTACAGCTGAAGAGCTCAGCACGTCAGGGCACAGCCAGCAGCAGAGCAGAACCAGCAGAGGGACCGCCAGCTCAGGTCACAAGCAGAACTGACCTCTCCCCAGGACTGAGCGGCCGGCCACCACAGGGTCTGAGGAGCCACGTCCATGAGGCCAACCCCCTCCCCCGACCAGGCAGGCCCTACGAGCAGGCCCAGAGGCTCTCCTGTGGGGACAGGACCCACCCGTCTGCAGAGGTCGGGGCACCCTGACTCCCACGCCTGCTCAGCAGACGGGGCCCCCCCGGAAGCCCGTCCGAGGCCCACTCACCCGCAGGGATGCCCGTCTCCAGCAGGCTGGGGCTGTGTAGCGGGAAGCTGGCTGTGGCCACGGGGGCGTACGAGAGCACAGGCTCGGCCACGGTCACCGTGGGGCTGGCGCCGACAGGGCTTGGCTGGATCACGCGGACAGGCGCCACCACCGTGGAGGACACAGGGGGCTGGCCAGGGTCCTGGTAGTCGGACAGGTCGATCCTCTTGCCCAGGCTGGGCCGCGGGGGCTCGCAGGTGGTGAGGTGGTGGTAGGTGGCCAGCAGGCTCTCCCCAAGGCACTTCCAGCTGCAGGGAGAGGGTCCCTGCCCAGGTCAGCACCCACTGTGGGGGTCCAGAGCCCAGGCCGCAGGCTCCGTGAGGGCGGGCAGGCTGGCTGTACTGACGGTGGAGGTGGAGCCGCCAGGGCTGGAGCAGAGCTCGCGCCTCCCCGCTGCCCGCAGTAGAAGCCCTGAGGCATCTCAGCCCCAGACACCTTCAGACCCACTAGGAGAAACCACGGGCTCACTCAAAAACCCCCTCCCCACAAGGGCGAATCTTGAAAACACCGGTGACATTGCCCCGCTGCCACGATCTGATTTTCTGCAGAGGAACACTAACAGGGACGTGGTCCAAAGGGGCTGCACAGCTCTTGGGCGGGGGCCTGCCTGCTGGATGCAAACCGAGACTGGCGTGCGTCTTGGCGTGCATACGTTGTGTCGCATGCTCTGTCGTGGTGAGGTGCAGCATGCTTTACACTGCAGGCTGTCAGTTGTTTTGTTTCACGTGTTGTCACCTGCTGTGTTGTGTGTTATGCTGTGCTGTGGTATAACATGATGTGGCGTGATGTACCTACCCACCCATCCTTGAACGGCTTCCCAGGCCCTCAGACTAAAAACCAAAGCCTCCGCCTGTCCCTGTGGTGCTGCCTGGCCTCATCACACCCCGCCCCCCACCCCGCCCCAGCCCTCTCGCCTCACCCACCTGCCTTCAGTTCTGCACACAAAACCACCCCCCACATACCCCAGGGCCTTTGCAGAGGCTTCCCCCTGCCCCGGAACAACAGCCCGTGCACACCCCCCAGCCCCCTGCCCGATCCACGCCCACCCCTCCGCGGGACTCCAGCTCTGGCCCTAAGCCTTCCCCGACCCCCGGCGCAGGGTGGACCCCACGATGAGCTCTCGGTGCCGTGCTCTTCTCCCCGAGAAGCCTGTCCTTTCCACGTGTGCCCCTCCTTCTGGAGACGGAGTGCCCTCGGGACTGCCTCCAGCGTCCTGGGAAACTCAAACGTGCGGGCACGGACGGCAGGAGCAGGACGTGGGTGGGCGCCAGCCCCTCCTGCATGCGGGCCGCAGGCTGGCTCTGCGCAGCCCCCGGGCACTCAACCTGACCATCGGGACGACCCTGCGAGGGAGGGGTGCGGCTCCCCCTCCTGGAGGGAGTGGCGTGCCATGACCGGGCGCGGGCACCGGGGCCGCACCCACGTCTGCCGTCCAGGCGGGCGCTGCGGGCCACCGCGCGACGTGCCTCCGCGCGAGACGTGCGCAACTTAGAGGCGCAAGAGTCAACGTCCGGACGCCAAGAACAGACCTCACCAAGGGGCTAGAGGGCCCCAGCTCCGGGGGCTGCCCCGCCCCGGCCACACCGAGGCCCCGCTTCCAGGGCGCTGAGCCGTCCTGGCTGGGAAGCACGGACTCGAGAGCAAAGAGCCAGGACCAGGATCGGCTCCCCTCACTGTCAGCCTCTCCGAGCCCTGGTGTCCCCGTCCAGGCTCGGCTACACTGGTTTCCTTCTCCCCTTGGGGTGGGCAGATGAGAGGGACTCAGAGGAGCACGGTAGGTGGCGGGTCAAGGACAGCAACGCGGAGAGGAGCTGCGACCCGGGCGAGGCCCGGCCTGCACCCTGCAGCCCCCTGCCCGCGCGTGCCCAGCTCCCGCCAGGGCAGCAGCCCAGGCGGTCCTCAGCCCCCTCCCGCGCAGGGCCCAGAGGCCACCCGGCAGCCCAGACCCAGACGACCTACGTGAGGAAGGAGATGGGCTGCGCCAGCTTCAGGTCCGGCTCCTTCTTGCGCACGGTCAGCGCCTGCCGCCTCCGCCGCAGCCCCAAGGCCTCATCCACGATGGCCTGTGACTCGGCCGCGCTCACCGACACGTTGTGGATGGACATGTCACTGAAAGTGCGTGAAACAGACGAGTCACCATGTCACACTAGAGCCAAGGTGGAAATCTCACACACAGGCATGCAGTTAATACCCTTTAATCTGTATTAATTCTTCCTACAAATAAAATAACCACTTGAGTCTGGGCTGGAAAGGGCAGTAATTAGCATTCTTAATACCCAGTCACACTAGAAATGCCTAACGCCCTTCGATCCGCTTACAATTCATCACCGATCCGCTTACAATTCATCACCGAGCAACCCGTCTTCATCTGGATTAACGGGATCACGGTGATGGCAGAAAAGCCACAGAAAAATCACATGGTGCTCTCAATTATTTGCCGAAAACCTTTTAAGGATTTAACTATCCCATCCTGCCCATCCCAAAAAAGTCATCAGACCAGCCAAGCTCACCAAAGCCTATGGGAGCCCACAGAAAGGGCGGGCGTCTAAGGCCCCGGATGCCTCCCACAGACACCCCTCTGCCTGCGGGGGCCCGGCAGGCCCTGCCCCCTGCCCCCCTGCCCGCCTCCCCGCGGGGCTCCCCCGCGCAGCCATGCACCATGGACGCGTCATCTGCCCTGTGCGCTTGCCCCTCGGGACAGGTGTGAACCGGAGGCGCAGTCTCGCGAGGGATAAACAGCAAGGCAAACCACCACCACCCCCACTGGTGAGACCCCGGCACTCAGGAGCTACCAGAGCGCACAGAACACAGAGGCACGAAGGCACGACGGGGCGAGGTGGGGATTCCAGGTGAGGGTGCCGTGGAAGCCAGGGCACGGGACAGGACCAGGCACAGCAGGGCCGGGCCCAGAACCTGCCGGGGCCCTGGGACAGCTCTGCTCCAGGGGAGGGAGAAGTGGGAAGAAAACGGGGGCGTCAGACTGCAGAGGGCCTCCTGGGCGACGCGGCCCGGGCTCACCCCAGAGGCAGGCGGGCGGCCGGGATCAGAGGCAGCTGGGCTACACGGGAGGCACAGCCCCGGAAAGGGGAAAGGCAGGCGGCAAGGGGCGAGGGGGACCGAGGCCGCCACGAGCACCCAGAGGAGAGCCGCGGGGCGGCGGAGCAGGGGGCAGACGGGCGGCGGCACCGCCCAGGTGAGGCGCGCAGGCAGCTCAGAGCTGTGGGCCAGGCGAGGGGCCTCGGCAGCCCCAGCCTCGGGGGTCGGGGGAGGCACGCCGCAGACCCACCACTTCAGGAACATCCGGAGAGAGTCCTGGCGCAGACACGGCTGCTCCTCAAAGATCTTCTCCTTGAGAACCAGCCCCTTGCTGTAGCGGCAGTCCTTCTCCAAAGCTTTGCAGATGAAGTACAGACACGCTGGCCGGGAGAGAAACAGGCATGACCTCCGAGAGCTGCACTGATGCCCTGGCCTTGCCAGTGACGCCAGGGAAGTGCCCCTGCACTGGGGTCCAAGAGACGCCCCGCAAACAACGACGAGACATCGCGGTGACCCACCCGCTCGGAACGATTTCTGAAAACGATAACACCCAGGGTCGGGGGCGAAGGCCCAGGCTGCCGGGGAGGACGGGCCGGGCAACCTTTCTGGGGAACCGTGGGTGTCGCACACAGACCCTCGGCCCAGCAAGCCCACCTCGAGGAAGCCCTACTGGGACCAGCTGTGGGCAAACTGGAACACAGCCGCCAGCTCCGCTCTGCCTGGGCACGGGACAGCCCTGTGCCCGCCCAAGCTGCCAAGTCTGAGTGTGGACGCAAGGAGCGTCCCTTAGGAATGATCAGAGAAGGACGGAGCGGGGCAGGAGGAAGGAAAGCCGGAGCAGAAGCAGAGACGCCACGTGGAAGCTGGCGAGACGCGAAGCGAGCGGTTGAGCAGAGCCGGCCCCGCGAGCAGGAAGCGGTCAGGGCCGCCGCACCAGCCAGCCGTCCACAGAGCTGGCGAAAGGGGGCCCAGAGGTTCCCACCTCACCCGAATGAGCAGAGGGAACCAGGGGTGCTGAGCCTCTGGACAGGGCTGGGCAGCGGCAGCCGAGCTGACCGCGCCCGCAGCAGGGAGGCGGGCCACCTGTGTCCTCTGGGGCTTCAGTGCGGCTCACTGACACGCCCACTCCGGCCCCAAGCCCATCTTCCCACCAAGACGTCCGCTTCTCCAGCACGGCCTCTCCAGCAGACAGAGCTGCGCCTGGCGCTGGACGGCAGGCGGGAGGAAAGGCCGGGGCCTCCAGGGGGCGCCCGAGCCCCAGGAAGAGCCGGGAGAGGCCTGCGGTCCCCAGGACCAAAGCGAGGGCTCTCGTCCCACAGGCGCCACGGGTAGTGCGGGCGAGAATGGGCACGTGGCGCGACGACACGAGGGCCCAAGGCCAGAAACGGGCCTGCGTGCAAGCATTCGACGGTGAGAGTGTGCGGAGGAGAGGACAGCACAGGCCCCCCGCCGCGGGGCAGGGAAAAGGCACCGCCCCGCTGTCCCACCTGGAGGAGGTGACACGGGCTGAGCTGGCTCTCCTCGAGCGGGACGCCTGGAAAAGGGCCGCAGCAGCCTGCCCCTGGGCCCCAGGGCCCCGCCCCCACGCCTGTGCTGCGCGTTCACCTGACTACAGAGAGCCCCGCGGGCGTGCGGGCGGCGGGCAGGGCCCAGCTTTCCGGCCTGCGCTGCCCCTTCCTGCTCGACGTGCCCCTACAGAGGGAGCGAAACGCCTCCGAGAGTCAGCCTCCCAGCTGTGACCCTCAACGTGAGGACAAGCACTGGGGGCAGGTCTGCCCTGAAAAGAAAGAGGGGGCCGCGCCGGGCCAGCCTGTGCCCAAGGCCACATCCCCCGGTGCCCGGCCCTGCCCAGGGCCCTCCCACAGAGCCGTCCGGAGGAGCTGGCCCCGGAGGCCCAGAACCCCGTCAGCACCCACCCGGGGACAGCCCGTGATGGGCCGACGTGTCCCCCGCAGAGCAGAGGCCCAGGTGGGGCCAGTGAGCGAAACGACTGGAAGGCAGACGGGGCTCCGCCTGGCACAGATCCTTCCTGCCGCCCTGCCGCTCTACGGAGCGGTGAGCCGCTAAGAGGAGGAAGTGAGCGCCCGGCTCCAGGGTCAGGCACAGGACGGGACAGCCGCAGATCAAAGGGAAGAGCGCCCAGAGGACAAGCTTCCTACGACACCATGCACGGTGAGCCTCAACCAAGGAAGAAAGACACAGAGTAAAGCGGGGAAGCAAAGGCATCTCCACGTCCCCCAAGGCCGGGCAGGGAGCCTTCCACGTCAGCGCTGGCGCAGAGCTCGTCCAAGCCCCCCCCTCCTCCGTCCCGACGCAAGGGCACCTGGGAGGAAGCAGCAGCGCCCACTCACTGGTGTAGTCGCTGAGGGTGTACAGGACAGTGATGAGGTTGTCCAAGCAGGGCCAGTGGTCAGGATTGCACCGCAGCCCTTCCTCAAAAGCGTGGCGAGCCAGGGGTACGCGGGTGAGCCTCAGGGCCACGTGTCCGATTTTATACCAGAGGTTGACGTCCGTGGAGTCCAGCATGACCGCCTGGAAGCAGCACAGTGGAGGCGCGCTCAGGGGGCCCCTCCGCCGCGCAGGCATCCGTGGTGCCGGGAGAGCGCCGGCCGGCCCAGCCGCCCAGGGAGCAATGGGGAAGTCAGGTGCACCCATTTATCTAACTCAGAACGTGCCCTCAATGCGTTCTGTCACTCTGAGGCCCTGCACTCCTCACACATCTGATAGGCAGACGTCGTGAAAGGAGCAGGACTGAAAGAAGACACAAGAGGCTTCTGGGATGCTAGAAGGACGGTGGGTGGGAGGCAGACGTGGGAGTGCAGCCCTGCTCCGGCACGGCCCAGCAGCGTGACCGCCGGCCTCCGTCTCCTCATCCCTACAGTGGGGTAGAGACAGCCTCCCTGCCAGAGGGCGTGGGCGTGAGCACGGGCATGGTGCTGGCGCCTCAGAGGCGTGCCTGCAGGTGAGCCGGCTGGACAGAAACAACGGCGGTACTCCCGTGAGCAGGCGCCAGGCGCCGCGGTCAGGCTGTGTGCGGCGCCCGCGACATCACTCCCACGGACGCTGTGGAGCCGGAGGCCCCGAGAAACGCTGCGCTCACCCACGGCCACGCGTGCCCCGCGTGGTGGAGGAAGAGCCCACGCGCCGCCCTCTCGGAACACGCGGTCGTCACCCACTGCCCGGGGCCTCGGGCACCACAGCTGACACAGCACCACACACCCTCCGGCCAACAGGAACACGACCGCCCCCCACCCCCCACCCCGAGAGCTCCCCAGGGCCCGGCCGAGGGGAGCACCTCCAGGTAGAGCTCCATGGCGGTCTCCAGGTCCCCCCGCTGGGCGGCCAGCTGGGCCAGGTTCTTATACGTGGAGTACTTCAGCATCAGCCCAGGGTGTTTCAGCCCCTCCTTCTCGTCACCAGACGAAACTGCCTGTGAACAAAGCACACCGGGGAGCAGAGGGACAGCCAGGCCCATAAAGCTTCAGCAGGTCGTCCGCAGGACTCCTGGCTTCAGGGCTGGCCTCGGCCACAGGCCCTTGGGCCAGTCCGCTACCATTCTCCACTGGAAAACCAACGCATGGCCCCAGATGTCCTTCATGAACTCCCTCCCCGCTGCCGGCCCCCCGCAGTTTCGAGCACATAGAAGAAAAAGGCCAGACCACCAAGAGGCATTTTGCAGGCCGTCTGGGCACCAAAAGCCAGAGGGAACCCTCCCAGCACTGCCGCCACGCCTGAGGGCCCGAGCCTGGATGGTGACACCTACGCCATCGGTAAGCCGGCAGGCGGCTCCCCCCGCGTCACTCCCGGCTCTGATGCTTCACGAGCTGCGTGGCTTTGAGCCATCGACACCTCGCCAAACCTCCGCATCCACACTGTGAACTGGGGACAATGCACCCCCACATGGCAGAGTGGCCGTGAAGACCAGGTAGGAAGAGGAGCTCTTGCTCTGCGCCTAGAACCGTTCTGCACGCTTCCCTGCACGCACCCCACCCTCGAAGCAACCTGGTGAGGTGGACGCTCTGCAGCTGGGAAGCTGGGGGCGGGGGAGGGGGGAGGGGGAGGGCCCACCAGGCCCTGGGCCTCACCTCTCGCAGCAGGCGCGCCTCCAGGAGCTCGTGGTAGGCCTTGGCAGACTCCTCAAACCGGTCGTGCTTCTGCAGGTCCAGGGCCTTGTGGTACAAGGCAAAAGCCTCCGCTTCCTGCGAACCAAGACAGGAGACACTTTCACGTCGTGCAGAGGTCTGTCTTTTTCAGCCAACAACAGGTGAGGGGGCTGCGGTCAAGGCCATGTTCCCGGTCAGCTGCACCCTCTGTGGTGCACACAGCCCTAACCCTCCAGCCTCCCAGGAGCTCATCGCTGGGAGAGGAGGCCGTCAGCAGCCTCCCGAGGAGACAAGCCACGCGGGCTCCGTGGCGTCTAAGCCGCAGCAGGAGGCAGGCTGAGGGCACAGAGCAGTGCAACACCGCGGGCGAGTGAGGTCCGCGGACACCTTCCAGGAGGGCGGTCACCTTCCAGGAGGGCGGTCACCGGCCGGGATGAGCCAGAGACTCCCAGAGAGCAGGGAAGGCTTCCACCGCTTTCCACGTGCTGCTCTGCCCTAGCCTGCTTGCTGCCGAGCCCCCCTGACCTCCCGAGGGCTGGGACGGCTGACAGCAGCCTCCGAGAGGGGTCCGGCTTCTCCCAGGAACAGCGAGGTGTGTGCTTATTCCAGGGAAAACAAAAACAGGAGCAAACCCTTGTCACAGTCAGGCAGGACGTGGGGGGAGAGGCGGCCGGGAGGAAGGCGGGCCGGCTGGAATGGACGTGGCTTCGTGGCAGAGGGGGGAGACCGGGAATCGGCGCTCCCCACAGAGGGACCCGGGCTAGGCAGCTCCCTCCGGGACCTCCCCCCTGGAAGACGGGGGCACCGCCAGGGAACCTGGGGGCACCACTGACCAGCGACATGCTGCCACCCCCCCGGTGTGCCAGCTCCCAGGCCTGCACAGAGAAGGGGCTGCGTGGAGAGCCGGCCCTGGCGGCAGAACGGCCCCACACACTCAGAGTGAACAGGACCCATCCTCAGGCCAGACAGGAGGTGGAGAGCTGGCCATCTTCCCAAACAGGGCTTTCCTCTAAAATCCCACTCAGCAGACATTGGGTTGCATCTGAAACACGGTGCCACCCACAGACATGAGAACCACGGCCCGGCTGCAGAGGAGCCCACGGGCCACACACCTGCGCCTCCTTCGTCTGGGTCTTGTGGCTTTTAAAGCTCCCGTCATGATCGTCCTCAACCGTAGCGCTGGCATTTAAGGCTGCGATTCGAATCTAGGAGCAGAGGTGTGAGGGAAGAGACGAGCTGCTTTTAGATGCGACGTGGCTTGTCTTCAATAACCCACAACGCGCACAACCCTTTGTGACACACTCGGCCTCAGACAGCCGCAGCCTCCCTCGATGTGCGGCCTAGCGACAGATGACCACTCAGGGAAAAGGAGGACCAGGACATTCTGAGGGGACCACAACCAACCTGTTCAGGGAGCGTGTCCACGACAAAAGGAACAGGCTGGGGACTCCCCAGCAATGGCCCAACACAGTGGAAAAACAGATTCCACGACACAGGCTAACGGTGTGCCTCTCTAGCCATGGGGACGCAGCCCTGCAAACCACCCAACAGGACAGCGGTCACCCGCATCCTCGAAGGTACCAAGAGCCCTCCCGGGAGGGAAGCGACCCCATCTGGACAGCCTTCAAGGCCCACCCGAGAACACACCCCTCGCCCCAGAGCTCCGCAGAGCAGGAGAGCCTCAGCACATACCATCGTCAGAGGCTCCGGCACGGCCACCCAGCACCGCCCAGCACCAGTGGGGCAACGCCAGCCCACGCAGCTCCTACGGAGGAAGCAGGACCGGCTGAGGGGGGGCCCGGGAAGAGCCAGGCCACTGGGAACCCACGTCCAAGCCCACCGGCCTCCCGGCTCTGGGCACACAGACGCGTGGGCCTCAGGCCGGCTGTGCGGTCTGTCAGCCGGGGAGCCCCGGTCCCTGGGACAGAGCATCAGCCTTTGCCAGACCAGGCAACGGGACACAGAGGAACGAGACCGACACCCGCCCCCAGGGCTCATTGCTCAGCAGAGGTAACAGATCGATAAACAATCATTTTTTCGAAAGCTGAATGAAGTAAAGAGAAACACAGGCAACAAGTGGAGAGTACGTCACTCGCAGCGATGGGGGAAGCTGGAGGAGGAGGCCCTGTGTTAAGCCCCGGGGAGGGACAGCACTGGGGGGGAGGCGGGGGGGGGGGGCAGAGGCAGGGAGCCTGGAGGGAGGGAGGGAAATGCAAAAGGGAAAAATATGGGAAATACAAAGGAAAAAAATTAGAGGTAGTTAGACCAGTGTGAAATCTGCAAAAAATGGCAGGATTGGTGAGGATGTGGAGAAATCAGAAGCTCATACACTGCAGATGGGAACGAAAAATGATGAAACCCGCCCGGCAGTTGCTCCGAATGTCAAACACAGAAATTCCACTCCCAAAAGAAATGAAAACATGTCCACACCAAAACGTGTTCACACATGTTCACAGCAGCATGACTCATGACAGATTAAAGGTGGAAACAACCCACATGTCCATCAACTGACACATGGATACAGAAAATGTGGTATGTCCACACAATGGATAAAATCTGTCATAAAGCAGATTAAAGTACTGGTACTTGGACTACGACTGGGTATAGGGCTTCTTTCCAGGGTGATGAAAATGTCCTAAAGTTGACTGTGGAGACCGTTACACAACTCTGTGGATACACGTACACTCACTGAACTGTACACCTCACACAGGCGAGCGACGGTCTGTGAACTGTGTGCTGCTACTGAACGAAGAGGTGCCAGGACCTGGCTGAGGCTGTGGCGGGGGGTGGGGGGGACACGCGTCAGGAGGCAAACTCACAGAACGGAGCGCCCAGGAGGCTGGAGGGAGCAGCAGGGGTTCCGGGTACCGGCAGGGGTCCCGGCCTGCGGGTGGGACAGAGGGGCAGCACCACCATCAGGCCCGGCAGGGCAGAGGGGGGGCCAGGCAAAGGCCCATCTGGGAGGCCGGCGAGGCCCTGGAGGGTCGGCAGGCGGAGGAGACGCGCCTCGCAGAGACGGGACACGTGCTCCACTTGTATAAGGTGCGACGCCCACCGCTCCTGCCAAGAGCTCGCGGCCGCGACGTCCACAGGGGCTCTGAGCTCTCCGAGGGTCCCTACAGGGAAGGAAGAAAGCACAGTCTTCTCCACAGACAAGGAAGACGCAAGCCCCATGAGACGGACGGCTATTTCATCTGCCAGGTTTCACATTTAGAAGAAAGAATGCTGCTGATGAACTCTGGAGACTGCTGCTTCACCGGAAACTCTGCCACGACGGACACTGTGAGCACCACACAATCTGGAAAAAAAAAAAAGATGAGAGAAGAGTGGAAACCGTAGCACTACAACCCTGTACCTAGGCTACCAGTTAAAACACACACACTTCCCAAGGGGCAGTGCCTGTGAAGAGAGAAGGGAGAGAATGCAGTCCCTGTCAACGCTGGGTGGTGTCTTGCAGTAGACATTTTGAGCCCAAACCAGCTTCCCCAAGGACTCACTCTTCGCCGGGAGTGGATTTCCACACGTGCTTTGGCTTGTGGACAGAGCGGGCTTCACAGCCACCAATTCAGCTTCCAGATCCTGGACTAAAGAGGAAGGGCCCTCCCTGCAGCCCTGCTCCCCACCCAGGCAGCGTCAGTAGCCTGCAGACCAGCACGGGACCCGCACCTCACGCTCTCAGCCCCCGAGCCGCCCCCAGCCTCCTCCCCAGCCAAACACCGACGCCTGGCAGCTCTAGCAAACGGCTCCCGTTCTTTGTTGAAAGGGCTGTGGTGAGATGTTGCTTCCTTTTGTTTTGTGTGTTTAAAATTGAAATTATTTTCTTCCGCTGGACAGTATTAAAAAGAGCAGGATGTCGAGTTATCTGCTAGATCGCAGTAAACACACACACACACACACACACACACACACACACAGCGTAGCAAGTGCTGACGAGGATGTGGAGAAATTGGAACCCTTGTGAATAAGATTCAGCCTTAAAAAGGAAGGACCCCCGGGCTTCCTAGATGGCGCAGTGGCTAAGAATCTGCCTGCCAACACAGAGGATACAGGTTCGATCCCTGCTCCAGGAAGATCCCACATGCTGTGGAGCCACTAAGCCCGTGCACAAAAAAAAGAAAAAAAAAAAAAGGAAGGACCCTCTGACACGTGCTACATGGAACAAACTTGAAAACATTATGTTAAGTGAAATAAGACAGTAACAAAACTATGATTGCATTTATATGGGGTACCTAAAACAGGAAATTCATGAAGATGAGAAGTAGAATGGTGGCTGCCAAGGGCTGGTGGGAGGGAAGGATAGGGAGGTATTGTTCAGTGGGTACAGAGTTTCAGTTTGGGAAGATGAAAAACAAGTTCTGGAGGTGGGTGGTGGTGAGGACTGCACAACAACGTGGAGGTATTTAATGCCATGGAACTGCACACTTAAATACAGTTAAAGTGGTACATTTCACATTACGTATACTTTACCAAAGCTTAAAAAAAAAATCCCAAAGGACAGAAAAACAAAAGCCTGATAGAAAAGTGGGGAAAAGATATGAGCAGACAATTCTCATACACAAAAAAGACACACAACTGCCTCTCAAACATATGACAAAATGTTGGAACTCACTCATAATTAGAAAGATGCAAATTAAAACAGCAGCGAAAGCCCACTGCTCCCCATCACACTGGCCAGAACTGAGGCAGGAGAGCACACGCTGGTGGTGAGGTGGGCAAACAGGCACTCCTCTCAGACATCGCTGGTGGGAACGCAAATTGGTACAGCCCCTCTGGAGAGGAACTTGACAACAGCTAACAAAATGACCTGCGCACCTACCTTTCACCCCAGCAATTCCAGGACTCCACCCTGAAGATGCACCTCCAACAACATAAAAATACAGGCGCACAGGATTACTCACCGCAGCACTGTTTCTAACTGCAAGATACTGGAAACGGCCTGACGGCCACAGACGGTAGCGTGGATGGGCAAATAACTATGGTACAACCACACAAGACAGCAACGCGCAGCCGCAAAAAGCTAGGGAGAAGGTGTTCGGAGCAGCACTACTCACAACCACAAAGTAGAGACAACCCACATGTCCACCAGCTGATGAATGGATAAATAAAACGTGGTCTATCTGTGCCATGGAATATTACTCAGCTGTAAAAAGGAATGAAGAGCTGACAACACAGGGGAGCCAGGAAAGCATGGTGCTCAGTGAGAGAAGCCGACACAGACCACACACTGTATGACCCCATCGCTATGAAACGCCCAGAACAGGCAAACCTTTACAGACAGAAGGTACACTAGTGGTTGCCTAGGGCTATGGGGCGGAGGTGCTGGGAAGTGAGTGTTGACAGACACAGGGTTCCTTTTGGGGATAAAATGTTCTACAATGACTGTAGTGACGGCTGCACAACTCTGTGAAGACCCTAAAGACCACTGGATTATAAACTTTAAATAGGTGAACTGTATGGCGTATAAATTATATAGCAATAGAACAGTTGTTAAAAAAATGAATAGGTCAGAAAGAGAAAGACAAATATTGTATGCTAACTCATATACGGAATCTAAAAATGGTACTGATGAACTCAGTGACAAGACAAGAACAAGGACGCAGATGCAGAGAATGGGCTGGAGAACTCGAGGTTTGGGGGGGGCGGGGGGTGAAGGGGAAGCTGAGACGAAGCGAGAGAGTAGCACAGACATATATATACTACTAACTGTAAAATAAATAGCCAGTGGGAAGTTGTTGTATAACAAAGGGAGTTCAACTCGAGGATGGAAGATGCCTTAGAGGACTGGGACGGGGAGGGTGGGGGGGACTCGAGGGAGGGTGGGGGGGAGTCAAGGGAGGGAGGGAATACGGGATATGTGTATAAAAACAGATGATTGAACTTGGTGTACCCCCAAAAAAATAATAAATAAATAAATAAAATTTAAAAAAAAACAAATAGGCTGTCAACCGATATGGGGTGATTTTCAAGACACACCGTTAAGTGAAATAAACAAACACAAATATTTATAGCATGCCACTCTTCATATAAGAAAGAAGAGGATATAAGAAAACACACAAGCATCTGTTCTCTGTGCAAAAGAAACAAGAAAGGATAATCCAGGTGTGAGAGAGAGCAGTTAGCTACAGGACGTGAGTGGGAAGGGGTGCAGGGGAGAACGAGAACAGGGTGGAGGGGATGGGAGGGAAGGACCCCTCTCTGTGTACACCTTGTGCACAGCTCTGTCTCTGAGAGCCACCGTCACGTGTCACATTCCAAAAATAAACAATGAAAATTGGATCTGGGGGGACCCAAAATGGAATATAAATGCTATCAACGAACCTGCTGTAACACGAGGAACACAACCACACTGAAGGGGATGAGGAAGGGAAGAACTCAGCTGTGGAAGACAGTATGTGGACTGGACACCTCAAGGCTAAAGACAGAAAGGAGCTGCGATGCCAGGGCTGGGGCAGAGAAAATACAAGATCGGCTTGCAACATCTTGTGGCACCAGAAAGTCAGTTCTCAAAACGATGATGAGGGTTTTTGGTTTTGGGTTTTTTTTAATGTGCTTTTTTAAAAAAAATTTTATTGGAGTGCAGTTGCTTTACAATGTTGTGTTAGCCTCTGCTGTACAGCAAAGTAAGTCAGCTACACAGACACATACACCCCCTCTTTTTAGGATCTCCTTCCCATTTAGGTCAGCACAGAGCACTGAGCAGCGTTCCCCGTGCTGTACAGCAGGCTCTCATGAGTCACCTAGATGAGGGTTTGCTGACGCAGCAGCTAACCCGAACGAGACCCCAAAACAGCCAGAGCCAGACAGTAAGCAATAAAACAATGGTAAGATCAGATTTTAACTCGCAGAATAAAGTGAATATCCATTGGCCCATACCGATACAAACAAATCATCAAATAAAAAATAAAGGGCAGAAGGGATAGCTCTTCCTTCACCTGAACTTTAATGAATAAATGAAGAAGGACAGAAACAGATAATTACCCTTAGGCAAACACCACCAAGAGCCACAGACTGATGCTAAGGTCAGTGCGTACAGATTCGCCAGAACCAGAATGTGCATCCTCTCAAAGGATTCCCCCAAAGATACTTACTAACTAGAAGGGACAGACAGTAACTTTACAGTGTCAAAACCTGGCAGACACCAACTAAACCAAGCAATCAAAGTAAACATCACCAGTAATGAGACATATCGCCATCTTGAACTCCTTGATATGATGCACCAAGGACACTGTGTTTGTGTTATTATAGCCTAAAATGCACAACTTCACTTCGATCACGAGAAAACATCAGACAAGCCCAAACTGAGGGATATCAGACAAAATAATTGATCAGTACTCTTTAAAAGTAGCAAGGTCAAGAAGTTAAGAAAAGACTAAATAACTGTTGAGGACACAGGTGGAGACTCCGGAGAAATGATTGAACGCAGTAGGGGATCCGCGATAGGATCCTGGGATAAAAACAGACAACTGAAAAAGCTGGTGAAGTTCCAACCACCTCTGCGGCTGAGTTAATAATGTTGTGTCAATATCGGTTTCCTGTTCTTGATAATTGTGTTAGGATTATATAAAATGTTAACATTAGGAAAGCTAGGTGAGAGACACATGGGAACACTGTATCATTGCTGCAACTTTTCTCTAAATCTAATAGTAGTTTAAAAGACAACCTACAAAAAAAAAAAAAAGACAACCTACAGAATGGGAGAAAACACTTGCAAATGGTGCAACTGACAAGGATTTAATCTTAAAATATACAAACACAGCTCATACAGCTCAATATCAAAAAAGCAAACAACCCAATCAAAAACTTGGCAGATAAACAGACACTGCTCCAAAGAAGCCATACAGATGGCCAAAAGACACCCGAAAAGATGCTCAACACCGTTAATTATAAGAGAAATGCAAATTAAAACTACAATGAGGCACGCATGACCTCACATCAGTCAGAATGGCCAGCATCAAAAAAGTCTACAAACAACAAATGCTAGAGAGGATGCGGAGAAAAGGGAACCCTCCTACACTGTCGGTGGGAATGTAAACTGATGTAGCCACTGTGGAAAACAGCATGGAGATTCCTTAAAAAACTAAAAATTGAACTACCATATGAGCCTGCAATCCCACTCCTGGGCATATACCCAGAGAAAACCATAATTTGAAAAGACACATGCGCTCCAATGTTCCCTGCAGCACTATTTACAATAGCCAGGATGTGGAAGCAACCTAAGTGTCCATCAACAGATGAATGGATAAAGAAGATGTGGTACATATATACAATGGAGTATTACTCAGCCATAAAAGATTGAAATCACGCCATTTGCAGCAACATGGATGGACCTGGAAGTTATTATACTAAGTGAAGTCAGACAAAGACAAATACCATATGGTATCGCTTTTATGTGGACGCATAAAGAAAAAAAAGATACAAATGAACTTATATACCACACAGAAATAAACCCATAGAGGCAGAAAACAAACTTATGGTTACTAAAGGGGAGGCGGGGTAAATTAGGAGTTTGGGATTAACATACACGCTGCCATGTATAAAACAGATGATTAACAAGGACCTACTGTATAGCACAACCTATAAGGGAAAAGAATCTGAAAAAAAATACTGATGTACATATAAGGAAATCACTTTGCTGTACACTCGAAACCAACACAACATCGTAAATCAACTATACTTCAATAAAAAAACACACACAAAGTAGTTCAAAATAAAAACATTACAAAGAAATAACCATTTGAGATTATATATTTATCATCTGTAAGCAGTGTGAGAATGAGGACCAAGTCCATATTATTCACCACAAACCCCAGAAACCACAAAAAGCAGTTTAAACAAAACAGCTATCGTATAAAGATGAGAAGGAAAGTATCTAGTATTCCTTTCTCAGTCTCCCAGCAGAACAGTTGCATTTTCTCAGAAAAGCACATTCAGGAGTCAGACCTCCCAAGTTTCCAAACTCTCTCTAGTTTTCATGGCCCTCAGAACACATGACAACAGCACACTCTGAGCACCTTGTACCCTGATCCAGCAATAAGCGGTGATGTTTCCTAGCAAGCTCTGGCTTGGGAGTCTGGAAGCCTAGGTCTTAAGCTCAGCTGGGGCACTACCCAGCTGTGTGACTGCTGTCGCATAAGATTCCCCTCTCTGGGTCTCAGTTTCCCCTACCGCATGAGGCTTTGGACTAGACCAGGACTAGCCAGCCCGCTGTCTCCGCACGGCCCAGGCCAAAGATTGATTTTTACATTTTCAAATGGTTGCAAGACTTCCCTGGTGGCGCAGTGGTTACACATCCCCCTGCCAATGTACGGGACACGTGTTTGATCCCTCGTCTGGGAAGATCCCACATGCCACGGCGCAACTAAACCCCGTGCGCCACAACTAGGGCCAGCCTGCCACAACTGCTGAGCCCACGCGCCGTAACTGCTGAAGCATGCGCGCCTAGAGCCCAGGCTCCGCAACGAGAAGCCACCGCAACGAAGAGCCCGCGCACCGCGGGACACACAAATGGCTGCGAAACTTCGTGACCCGCGAAAATCACATAAAACGTACGCAAAATCCAAATTTCAGTGTCCCTAAATAAAGTTTTCTTGAAACGCCGCCACTGTCTTGCGTGCTGAGGCCGCGTGCACAGCACAAGAGCAGCACAGCCCCACCGCCGGAACCCCCCCCCCACGGGCGGCGGGAGCTCGCCGGGCCCCCCCGCCCCGACGGCGCTCGCAGCGCGGCCGCCAGGCGCCGCGGACCCGGCCTCGGCCTCCACCCGCGAGGCCCGCTCCCCGCGCGGCGCCGCCGGGAAGGGAAGGCGGAGGGACGCGGGGAGGGGCCGCCCCGGGTCGCGGCCTCGGCTGCCCCACGAGGAGCCCCAAGCGTCCGCCGCCCTCGGGCCCCTGCCCCCGCCCGGGGCCGCCGCGCACCCGGGGCCACCCGCGCACTCACCCGGCGTCTCCACGGCAACCCGCCGTCCGTCCGACCCCCGCGCCGGCCGGCTGCGCGCCCGACAACAAGGCGCGCTCCCATTGGCCCCGGGGCCGTCTCCGCCAGCCAATCGGCGAGCGCGCACGCGCCGCCCCGCCCCGCCGCCCCCGGGAGCGCCGAGCTCGCGGCCCGGCCCGCGGCAGCAGGGGAGTGACGGCCGCGCTGCTGCTGCCGCCGCCTGCGCCCGGCGCTCTGCAGGCCGCGCAGAGCCGGGGCCGCCCGCGGGGGCCGGGGCCGGGGCCGGGGGGGCCTCTCCGTCCACAGTAGCCGCGCCTCGCCGCGTCCCGGAGCGGACCCGAGGCCTGGAGGGCGCGGACGCGAGCAGCCGGCGGAGCGAGGAAAAGCGGGGAGGGGAGCGGGGCAGGGCCGGGAGGGCGTCCAGCCGGACGGGTGCTGACCGCGGCCTGGGGCTGAGGGGGGACGTTCTTGGGAGCCGCGCGTTTCAGGCAAGCGTGGACATTCGTAGCGGCCGGAGTCCAGCGAGAATGACTTAAAGAACCAATGTCATGGCTTTCTCTTCGCCTGTATTGCTAGACAGGAAAATCATGGCGAAGGACTCGTAGACAGGTCAGTGCGGTAAGGCTTTAGTGACATGCCGGGAGGTACAGAAATAATGGAGTCACCAACCTTTTCAGAGGACTATAACCCGGGGGGTGAGCAGAACATAAACAGAGGGTTTCAAAGTCTCATGGATAACATGCAACCTTGGATGCAGCTCCCACCCCTAAGTTACGTCTTGAAAGATGCTCTGGAGTGAACGTTGAAAAAAAAAGAGAAGGGCGGTCCAAGCAGCAGGGAGCTGTGCGGCAAGGGTTTTGAGTTGAGAAACAGTGCGGGCCGTGCAGGAGCCTCACGCAGCACGGTATCCTCCAGGGGCAAAACTCAGGGCCCCAGCGGGGTGGGGGATGCCCGCGTGGGGCGAGGGGGGCAGTCCTCACAGCAAACAGGTGACATCACTCACAACAGTGGGGGTGAGAGCCTGAAGGTGGGGAGACCAGATTGGAGGCTCTTACCTTACGGTCCTGGCAAGGGTTAGGATTGAATCCCTCCTTGGGCCCTTCAACCATGCATTTACACTCAACCCGCAAGCATTCCCTAAGCCCCTCTGGGAAGCAGGACACCCATGCTGGCAGAAGGAATGAGTGCAGAAACAGCTGGGATAGGGAGCCAGGGCAGGGTACTCCAAGCTCTAGCTTTTACCAAGTCCTCAGTGGCGGTCAGGCAAACACAGCAGACATAGGCGCGTGCCTTGGCAAACTAACTTATTAACCAGGTAGACTGCAGCTCTCAATTTAGTATTTCACTGGTGCTCAAGGATGACCAAAGCTTTAACTGTGCAGGGAAAAATAGTGCCCAGAGATCCCCCCACCCCACCTGTATATCCTCTGAAATGTGAAGGCATCATATGTTCTTTACATGGGAGGAGCAGTATCCCAATTCACTCCATTTCGAGAAGCAGACGTTGCATTTCCAGGTTTGCCATTCTGAGACGTGGATTGTACAAGGCGCACAGCTACAGAGATTTCTCAGCAAGACTCATGGGAGAAGGTGGAGTCTGGCAATACCTAGGGAAGGTCCCTGAAGCCCAGGCTGAGGACAGGAACATCTGGTCAGCAGGAAGGCCCAGGCTGGACCAGCTGCCGCCCTCCTTACCAGCCTGAACACGGGCATGGGGAGCAGAGCCTCCAGGCTGAGCCCTCACCCTCAGATTTGAGCAGCAGAAATACAAGACATGAAACAGAGGGCCTGAAGACAGGAACATCCCACCCCCCAGGTTCCCTAAGGTCCCTACCTCATAAACCAACCCTGCTGCCCAGGGTGGCCCAGGCTGCCGGGGGAGGGTAAAGAGAAGTAGAAGTCATGTTTGAGAAATAAAGCTCCCTTCATTTATTTGTCATGAGGGTGGGGAAGAGGACCGTGAAGTCACAGTCATGTCTGTATGTGGAGTTGCCAGAAGCTGGTATCCACCAGGTCCTCACTCTGCCAGGGGGCCTCTCTGGAAGGGGCTGGCAGCTCACAGATGCCCTGGACGCCCTCCACACCAATCATAAAAAGGTCATGACTGTCCCCTTCTTGCCAATCTGCCAGGGCTCCAAGGGGAGAAAGCGGATAATTATCCTTCAGGAGACAGAGAAAAAGATGTCATCAGCTCCTTGGCTAATGCTTCCCAGTCCAAGACGCCCGCCATGGGCTCCCAGGCCAGCCTGCCTCCGCCCACCAGGCATTGTGCAAGCCTGCCTCACCTCCCCCCCCACCAATGCTCTCCCCGCAACCTCCAACAGGGCAGCGGGCATGTCAAGGGCAGGATGGTGACTGCACATCATCTTCGCCCACCCAGGACAGACTCTCAACACGGCAGCCTCTGGTCACTGTATGCTCTGTCTGTGGGTTCACAGGGGAGCCCTCTCTCTTCCAAACTGCAGGCTCCCCAGCCCCCTGTTTTCACAAAGCCTGGCTCAAGAATGCCAGGCACAGAGTGACTCCACGCCTGTAATGTCTGTGGAGGGAGTGCGTGCCTCTCACAGAAGTGACAGGAAGCTCCTTGTGAAGAAACAGGATACTTGGGATAGCCTGGGACCAAGGAGGTATATGTGACAACCTCAGTTTTCCCATCTGTAAATACGCATGATGGAGGTAGCTACCTCATAGGGATGGCGTGTCCACATGCGGGGTGTGGACAGCAGGACAGAACTTCTAAGGATCAAATGGGATCATGCACGTGAGTTACCCAGAGAGTATCCGGCACAGGGTAAATTACGTGCTACTTATCGTTGATAGAATTATTAGTGCTCCCCAGCTTGAGGACCAGGTCTGAGCACCCCACAGCAATGACCATTCGTCACCAGCCTTTCTGAGCCAACGAAGGCTCCATTCTGGAAGGTTCTTTCAAGCTTCTCATGCACTTAGTTCCTCGTAGGCATGGACTTGGCTCGGGAATATTTTTCACCCAGGAAGAAACTTTAACCTTGCCAGAGAATCCCACGTTTGGGAGCTGTAGGGGCTTGCTGGGACTCATGTAGTCCGTGGCTCTCTAGTCACCAAAGAGAAGGGTGCGAACCAGAGATGGCGCACGTCCCGGTTTGCCTGGATCCCTCAGCTGCATGGGACCCAGAGCCCCGGACTGCAGACACTCAGGCCAATGCTCTTTCCACTACTGCGGCTCTCCCAGGAACCTTACCTGGGACCTGACTGGGCCACAGGCCCAAAGGCCACAGCCTCAGGGCATGCTCAGAATTCCTCCTGACCAGCTCCGAGAAGTTCTAGAAAACTACTCCTATTTTTCTAAGATGTGGGGAAGCCTGAAGGCGGATGATATGTGTGTAACAACACCCTACCCTGCCCAGTGTCAAGGCGGGTGCAGTACAGTGCCATCCCATGCAGTGCCCCCAGGGAGTGGTTAAAGGCCAGCCTTCCCACTTCACAGATGGAAACACTGAGGTCCGGAAGGCCACACCTTGCCCACGTGTCACAGGGACCACTGCAGAGCCAGGAATTCATCCAGTTTCACGAGCACTCTCAAGGTGGGCCCACCAAGGTGGGGGGGGACGGTGTAGGGAGGGGCTCAAGGGGCCCTGCGGAACGAGATCCTTCTAGCTCAGGGTATGGAATCAATTTTTTTCCCCAACCTTAGGAAGGGCCTGAGGTGGGATCCCCTGCCCCATCTGGCAGCAGTCCCAAGAGGGTCCTCTCCCTGCCCCTACGCACCGGTCCTGGGCGAGGTCCAGCTCCTTGGTGAGAAACTCGAAGAGGCGGGCGCTATGGCCGCGGTTCTCCTCGGCCGTGCCCACCACACCGATGGAGGAGATGACCAGCTGCGCGCCGGGCTCCGCCGAGCCGTTCACCGCCATGAGCAGGCCGGGCCGCACCGTCACGTTCACGCGCTGCGGGGACACGAAAGTTTGGCCTGAAGTCGCTGTAGGCCGGGATCGTGCTGAGGGGCGGGCAGCGCGGAGTGGGGGGAGCGCGGGGTGGAGACGCGCGGGCCCCGCGGGATCAGGGTTGGGGGTGCGCGCCGGGGTCCCTGGAGGTCACGTCGGGGTCATGGCTGGGCAAGGCGACACGGAGCACACGTGAGGGGCGGGGCGGCGGGGTCAGGGAGAGCGGGAGGCCAGACTCGGCGGGCGGCGGGCGGGCGCGGAAGAGTCGGGGTCACGGCGCGGCGGCCGGGGCGCGGACCCCGTCCGCCAGCCCCCTCCCTCCGCGTGCTCCCCCGCCCACGCTCACGTCCTCGGGCTTGCCCAGGACGGCGGCCGTGGCCGCGCAGAGCCGCTTCTCCAGTCCCGCGGGCACGCGGCCGGCGGGCAAGTTCGTGTCCAGCTCCACGAAGGGCATGTCCAGCGGGAATGCGCGCGAGGGTCCGCGGGGGAGAAGGCAGGCGCGGGCCCCAGGCTGGCGTCCTCCAGGGCAGGGCTGTGGGGGCGGGGCGCCGCGGAAGCCCGCCCCTCATTGGCTGGGCGGGCACTCAGCGCCCCCCGATTGGCTGCCTAGGCCACACCCCCCGGCCTTCGCGGAGGGCCTCCGCCTGCGCTGGCGCTGGCGCTGGTTCCCGGAAGTGCGCGGCCCGGCCCGCTCCCTGAAACCCCACCCCCAGATAGACATTGGCCGCTCCAGGCACCGCCCACACTCCAGGCCCTGCCCCACCCCAGCCACTCTAGACGCGGTTTTCGGGCTCCTGCGGCTTTTGGGCGCTGCTGCGGCCGTCTGCTTCTTAGCCAGTTTTTAGATGGAGGTCTGAACGCTCCCTCAAACACACACACCCGTAGGGGCCCTCCCCAGGCGCCACCCTAACAACGTTACATCGTCAGGGAGGCTTAAAATCTTTCTGACTGGGTCGCCTCCTCGTCAACGTGGGAGTCTGCACGTCTCTTGAGCAGGAGACCTGGTGACACGTGTGGGCGCGAGTGGGGCTGGGCAGAGCCCCTCGGGCTCACTGCATCCCTTCCTGGCCCCCACAGACATCTACCTTTGGGGCCTCTCGTGCCTGTGGCAACCTTGCCTCACGGTGAAGGACCGTCCACCAGGGGGCTGAGAGCCAGCCAAGGCCAGTCGAATGACCAGCAATGCTTAGGGGACCCTGTGTTTTTATGGGTGAAACAAAAGCTGTTATTTAAAACGTGGAAGTCTGTTGATGTGGCCATGGCACTCTCATCAGTGTTGCAAAATTGTTTGCATTGTAAATGACAAAGATGATTGACGTTGTGTGGGTGTATATGAACAATTCCAATTACACATCTAAAACTCTATATAAGTGCACATATTAAAGGAGCCTCCAATGGAGGCAGTCAGGCCGAGGCTCTGTCTGTCCATGACCTCGTCTCCTTAGTTTATTAGATGATTCAGCTATCAGAGCGTCTAGGACACAAGGCAGGTAGATTGTGACCATCCTGAGGGTCGGGTGGCAAGTCTGGGACGCAGGGTGGAGCGTGGAGAGGACAGTGGCCGGGTTACGGGTAGGCATGGAAGAACAAAGCCTCTCAGCAGCACAGGGAGGGCCAGGAACTAACCTGCAAGGAGGTGCATGAGCCAGCCCCGCACCCCACCTGTGAGAGAGAGCGTCACCCCAGAGAGAGGAGAGACACCTAGGAGACCGAGGTGATTCCTGACTGAGACTCTCTTTACCAAGTCAACTGTGACATGTGCCAGCCCAGGGGGCACGGAACCAGCTCCCTGCCAGGACTGAGGGAGGGAAGCACTGGGGCTGAGGAGCCCAGACTGAGCTAGGGCGGGAAGGTAGAGGAATTCTCCCTGTAGAAGGACGTGGTAACAAATGCCAAAAGACCAGGAGGAACACCAGGCAGGAAAGGGAGGGAAGGGTCCTGTGCGCAGCAGAAATAGCCTGAGCCCAGGCCAGGAGGCCAAGGAGGAAGCTGGGAGCTGCCCAGGGCTGGGGGTGGACGGTGGACAGGAAAATGATGGGCTACTGTGGCAAACCAGAGGGGGTGCCTTTGAGGGATGGGAGCAAGGCCTCAAACGCGAAGTTCAGTGACTTGTCCTTTGTCCTTTAGCCCGAGATCTTTAGCCTGGGCAGTGAGACACCAAGCAAAGTTTCAAACAGGAGAGGGCCAGAGTCACATCTGTTTACTAAAGCTTTTTCCAGCGGTCACCTGGAAGTCAGTGTGCAAGGGGCAAGGGTGAAGTTCGCAGACAGATGGAAGAAGGAACGCAGGACTGGTGTGTGGGGGGCACTGTGGACTGGACCCTGTGCAGCGTGTCTTTCTCATAGCCGAGGGGAGGCAGCGCCATCTCTTCATTCTGAGGACAGAGCTCCATCTACAGTGGTTCTGCAGGCCTGCCCCGTACTCACTGCAACAAAAGCTGAATGAGGGGCTTCAACTTCTCCTTCACGGCAGTGTCTGCTGGAGGCAGGTCCTTGGCCTTCATGATGACCGCATGGGCCTCCTGGAAGAGGTCCTCCCCCACCGCAGCTTCCACGCGCTGGCGCCACGCAGCCAGCTTAGGCCGGCTTTTGAAGATGTCGCAGCCAGCGCTGACGGGCTACAGAAGAGAGAGCCAGGTGGGGGGCGGGGTCAGGGGAGCATAAGGCAGCATGTCCTGACTTAAGGATCCCCTGGGCGGATTTTCCCTCCTCTCCGTGTGATAGGCTGGGGGTTCTCCTCCAGGAAGCATCCGGAAGCTGCTCAATATCCCTGCAGGGTGGGGTTTTTAAGCCCCTTTTTACAGATGAGGACACTGAGGCTCAGAGGGGGAAGTGACCCGCCCAGGGCCCCCACAGCCAGAAAGGGCAATGTAAGCTGGTACACTGGCTCTCTCCCAGGGTACCCCACTGCCCAGCAGGCCCCCCACCCCACGGCACTCACGTGCATCAGCTCTGTAATGGCCACCAAGTCCGCCACTGAGATGTGGGGCCCAGCCAGGAAGTCCTGGTCCTTCAGGAACTTGTCCTCAAGCAGCTGCAGACATCTGTCCAGCTCGGCCAGAGTAGATGCCAGGGTCTCAGGGGGAACTCGCTGGCCCAGGAACACAGGGAACAACATCTGGTAGACAGGCAGGCAGAGAGAGGGCTCGGGGTCTGCCCAAGGCCCAGCCTGGTTCCTGCTCTCATCCCATCTACAAGCCGTCCTTCAGATTTCTCCTCACTCCCATCCACCCCTTCCCACCCACAGCCACCACCAGCCCCGGCCTCATCCCTTACTCAGGCACGGACAGCCTCCACCTCTTCCTGGGTCCTCACATGGGGCAGCTGGGGGAATCCTTCTACATTCCCAGTCTGCCCATATCTTTTCCCTGCATAAAGCCTTCCATGGCTCTCTAGTGCCCTCACCGCAAAGGCCTCAACATAAGGCAGCAGCCATCCTCTCTCACCCCACCTGTCCCTCTACCCCAGTCTTCTGCACACACAGATCCCTCTGGGATGTGATTCAAGTGTACGGTCCTATTCAGTACACCTGGGTGGAAGCTGAGACTGCATTTCCAAGCTCCCAGGTGACGCTCTTGCTCCTGGCCCATGGACCACACTTTGAGTAGCAAAGGTCTACACTCACTCTTCTCGACTTTCTCCATTCTGCCCTAAAATGCACCGGGCCCCCTCCCCCACCACAGCTTGTAAAGCTGTGGAAACCTTCTTTGTGCCAAATGGGCCCCTAGAGGGAATTCCCTGGCAATCCAGTGGTTAGGACTCTGCACTCTCACGGCCAAGGGCCCGAGGGCCCAGCTCACACGCCTGAACACACAGGGTGCCTGCTGTGTACCGGGCACCGAGAATAACTCAGGGCTCACGTTTCAGAAACCTCTGCACATCTGATAAGTGACAATGGTATCTGCGTGCTCTTTTAATGTGCAATTTCTTGATTTTTACTCAAGTTACATGTGTTTTCACCTATTTATTGACCGCTTCTCTCTATCCTTCAAGTACATCTCTGCTGGTTTCCTCTGCCCGTTTTTCTCCTGTGTCTTTGATGGGCTTCTAAGAATATCTTAAATACCAAGAATGTTACTTCTTTCTTTTTTTTAATAATTTTTTAAAATATTTATTTATTTATTTTGGCTGCGCCGGGTCTTAGTTGCGGCACACGGAATCTTCCTTGCAGCATGTTTAGTGGCAGCATACGAACTCTTAGCTGAGGCATGCGTGTGGGATATAGTCCCCCAACCAGGGATCAAACCCGGGCCCCCTGCATTGGGACCACGGAGTCTTACCCACTGGACCACCAGGGAAGTCCCTAGAATGTTACTTCTTTCTAACATATCTTTGCTAAGATCTTTCCCAGTTTTTTCACTTGTTTTAATTCTCTTTTTTCTTACACAAATTTCATTACATAAAATTGATTAGCCTTTTCTTTGTCTCGCACTGTTATTAGGCTTATAAATCCTTGTATACCCAGAAATCAGATCAACATTTAGTGAAATATCTCATTTCTTCCCACTTTGAGGTTTTTTGCTTAACACCTCTCCATCTGGAAAGGATATGTGTAGCAAAGTGAGAGCTTGATTCTTTTCTCCCCCAAAAGGCAAGATTCCCAGGCAGCCTGCAGTGTGCAAAAGGGCACAGGATTAATTTCCAGCAGCAAAAGGGCACAGGATTAATTTCCACAGGAATCAAGACACTTTGCGGGCATCATTCCCAGGCTCTGTGCCTTGATTTCCCCTTTGGGAAACAAGTTGGTTACCCTGGAGCGTCTCTGGCATTCTAGAATTTAGTGTTCTCAGGTCCCAGGTCTGAACAGACTGCTTTAGACAGAAAGCACCATCCCCTGAGCCTCTCGGGAGGGCTCCCTGCTCCGAGGCTCACCTTCTGCCACATGGCCCGGGTGCAGCTGGTCCGCAGCGCCGTGTGCTGCCACGCCAGGTACTCGTCCACACGGGCTCGGGCCTGCAGGTCCTGGGGGTACCAGTGGGCAGGGGCCTCATACTTTCGGGTCAGATACAGCAGGATGGCCACACTGGAGGACATGATGGGTGCAGGGGACGTACCCCAGTCACTCCTCAACCATTCCACAGGGGCCAGGCCCTGGGTGAGGCTGGTTCCGGCTCCTCACACACATGTCCCCAGCTCCTGTGGGTGGAGCGTCTCACTGTTTCTGGTATAGAGTAGGAACGTGAGGCTCAAAGAGGTGACGTGACAGCCAGGGTCACACGGCTCTACATTGGGCAACCCTGTCATCTGAACTGAGGGCACCAAGTGAAAAACAAAATGTCATGAGATTTCAGAAAGTGGGACGTGTGCTAAGAGAACGTTCCCACGAGAAAGCAGCAGCCTGACGTGCGGCCCGAAGGATGGGAGTGGCTCCAGTACCACTCCCCAACATCTCCAGAGCAGGGACAGCACCAGGAGGAAGACCGGGTGCCCCTCCCAGCCCTGGGCACCTCTGCCCACTTCAACCCACTCTCCAGCCTCGGGCTGGCACAGGGGCTCAGGGCACACAAGCCATGATCCAAGCCATCGATGGTGGACACACAGATGGTGGACTGGCGCAGCCCAGGGACCTGTTACCTCTCAGCCAAGGTGAAGTCCCCATCCTTCAAGGCTGGCACCTTCCTCAGGGGGTTCACCTGGGCAAAGTCATCGCTGTGCTGCTGGCCTGTGGGAGAGACCAGTCAGGCAGGTGGGGAGAACTCTGAGCCCTCTGAGGTCTCTGCCCACCCCCACCACAATGTCCAGGCACCAACTTTCTGAGGCCTCCGTCCAGGTCGGGCATAAGGGAAGAGGAGGCCACTCTGCTGGCCAGCAGATCACACACACTGAGCCCTCCAGAAGTCCCCCCCTCCTCTGTCCACCACTCCCCCCCACCAGAATCTGGGCCAAGTAGCATCTCAACTTGGACTTGGGATAAGGGTGATTTGCTGCAGCTGTAATCCCTGGCCAACTCCATCCACACATCAGACATTCCAGACACCCCCTGGGCTCTAGGCTTGTCCCCTGCAGTCCCTCTCTCTAAGCCAACTGAGTGACCTGTCCACACCCCAGAGCTCCAGCCACACCTGCTCCCAGCCCTCAGCAAACCTCACTCTCACCAGCAATACCTGCCCTACTCAGCCACGCAGCCTCCTGCAGGTCAGTTCCTCTTTCTTTCTTGTCCCAAACCTGCAAGGCTCCTGCCCCACGGGGGTTCCCAGGTCTGACTCACGGCTGCATACCTCCCCGGCCCAGGCCAGCGCGGGGGGTGGGGGGGCGGGGGGGGGTACACCCAGGAATGTGTAGGGAGTCGGAGGGCTTCCGTGGAGCTGTGCTCCAGCCTGGCCACAGGACCACCTGTGGGCCTCCTGACCTTCTACTCTGTGCACAGAATCACCTCTACCTATTCTCTCTCCAGACACTGCCCCTGTCCCAGTGCCCATCCCGAGGAGCATTGGAAAGGCAGAGCAACGTGGCACCGAAGTAGCTGGTGGCTCAGGTCGGGCACCCGAGGCATAAGGTGGGCAGGCTCAGTCAAGCAGGGGTCTCCCTCCTGGCCTGCCTGAGAGGCTCTGGATCCAGAGCTTGTCCTACTGTCCAGCTACAGCCCTGCGCCTCCCCAGATTCTCTATAAGTGGAAAGGACCTGGGAAGACGTAGGGAGGAGTAAAGAGGAGACCAGATGCAGGTGTACAATTGTCTCCTGCCGGCAGGCCCAGAAACTTAACAGACAGGGGCTGCTTCCACTGGGAATGAGGAGGCAGTTTCATTGGTTTCTCCAAGCCCAGGTGTGGAGGTGTTGGAGCGGTCACTCCGCTTCCCTACACTCCCCCCACCCCTCCCCCGCTCCGCCCCCCCTCCCCCACCTGCTCTGCTACCTCTTAGCCTGCATTTTGAAGAACTGTGCGTATTCACTAGGCAAAGGTCAAGACTCTGAAAATACACAAATGATAGGCGATGCCACGGTTTCTGACTGGGGTCTGTCTCTTCCCGTCTGTCTTCACAGGCCGCCCGACCGTGGGGCTCCGGGGGTCCCGGACCCCGGGCGTGACAGCCAGGCCCACCTTTGAGCAGGTCCACCTTGCGCAGCTCGAAGGGGATGCCGTTCTTCTTGGCGAAGATGTAGACGGCGCGGCAGGGCTGGGACAGCAGGTCCAGGTAGAGCTCCAGGCCCATGGCGGAGGCGGGGGATGGGGCGGGGGCAGGACCGAGGGCACGAACGGCGAGCGGGAACCACCGGCTGCCCGGGCCGCGCGCAGCGAGGGGACCGGAGCCCGGCCTCGCCCTCCCCGCCCATTGGACGGCGCCGGAGAGCTTTGGGCCAATCAGCGGCGGCCTCGCTCTCCCGCCTGCCCTCCCGGGGATTCCTGGCTGAGGTCCCTTTCCTGGTGGGGAGGGTACAGGGAGACGGACTCGGACAGTGTCTCGCCGCCAGGTCAGTATGCTAACCTGGACCTCGGCGTCTACCTGCGTCGAATGGGGCGGGGGGACGACGTCAAGGGCGCTTCCAGCGCAGACACGCGGTGAATGTAGGGTCGAACGCGTTGGCCCAAGGCGGGGCCTGAAAGAGCAGGGACTTCAGAGTCCCCGGGGAACAGAAGCCGAGGAGGAGAAAGGAGGTGCTGAGGCCGCACCTGGGCCCACTGCCCAGGGTGGAGGCTGCGGAGGGCGTGTGGACCTCTGGGCGCACACCTTAGGAAGCCGCCCCTCGCCAACCTTCTTTACACTCCCGGCTAATCCGTCCAGCAAAGCAGAAGCCCCGTGGGGCCCTTCTACCGGTTTGCAGGGAGCCTGGAGCCGCCCCACTACCTTTTCAGGCCCAAACCCCTCCAATTACAAGCCTGGAGCTCCTGGGGTCTGTGGCTATGATGCCCTCATTCTCCGCAAGCCTCCTGGATAAAACAAAACAAAACAAACAAACAAAAAAACCAACCCTGTCCTCAAACCCAAGATGCAGAGAAAGTCCCTTGGCAAGAGGATCGGTTGCTGGAAAACTTGAGAATAGCTTGGCCTTCTTGGGGCCCAGGCTCCTAGCTTAAGGAAGCCCCCTCCCCCCAGGAGAGAACCTTCTCCGTGAGTGCTACAGCCCTCTCCAGGCTGGGTGAGGCCACATTCTCCACTCCCTCCAGGGAGCTGCCCTCCTCCACAAGCCACCTTTGGCAGATTTCTGCAGTATCCAATCTCCCCACTTCCTGCCTGGCCACCCTCCAGTCCAACCCCCACCAGCAGCCTGAACACTATTCTAAAATGCAATCTGAGCCCTCCTTCCCGGTTCACGGTCTGCAGCTTCTAGGTATGCATGACTGAGTCCTGACCAGGAGAGCTGCTGTTTGGATTTCCCCTCCCGACTAACTCCTCAGGACAGATGCAGGACCTGTGATTTACAATACTTGGTGCCAAAGGGTCCTGGGTGACTGGCCCAGTAAAGTGACTGGCAGCACGCCCACAGCAGACACGTGTGGATGCCTGCTACCCCTGCTGTCTTTCTCTGAGAGCTAGAAGGGGAGAGAGCGTTTGTTCATTTCACTCTTGGCAACCATCAGGGGGAAGCTGATCCAGGGGCCTAGGAAGACGGGTTGTCTTTTGAATAGAGGCCAAGACCAAGGTCAAGACAGAGGAAGTTCAAAGAAATCACACATCAGAGTGAGAAGCAGAGGCTCAGGCTGAGCCCAAATGTATTTCCCAAACTGAAAAGAAAACGCAGTGATTAAAGGAGACAAGGTCTGGGGGTGCCATTCTCATTGTAGCTTTTAGGCAGCTGTGGAAGAGGGTGGAGACCTGGCCCAAGGAGCAGAGGGCAGTGGGACTCAGACAGGTCACTCCTGCTCTCCAGGTCGGCCTCCATGGGACGCTGGGAATGAAGGGGCTTTGTGAACTGCCAAGGGCAGAGCAGGGACGAGGCTTCCCGGCTCACTGGATCATGGCCAGCACCTTAGGCAACAGCTTCTGCTTAATGGTGGGGTTTGCTGGCTGAGAGTCCTTGGCCTTCAGGATGACCTCATGGGCCTCCTGGAAGAGGACCTCCCCCACTGCTGCCTCCACACGCTGGCGCCACGCATCCAGCTTGGGTCGGCCTTCGAAGACTTTGCAGCCGGCACCCATGGGCTGTAGGGAGAGACGGGACAGGAAGGGGACGGATGGGGGAGGCCAAGTATGGCAGCGTCTACCTGGTTTGGAGGCCACAGAACTCCAGAAGGCTTCTGCACAGAAGCACGGCCCCGCGGCCAGGTGGAGCGGTGTGAGCAGGACTTCAGCAGCCACCCAGGACGCCCCTGCCTAGTGCCCCCCACCCCTGCCGCCAGCAGCACTCACATGCATGAGCTCCGTGATGGCCACCAGGTCAGCCAGGGTGATGTGGGGCCCGGCGAGGAAGGCCTTGTCCTGGAGGAACTTGTCCTCAAGCACCTGCAGGGTCACATCCAACTCTGCCAGTGTGGCTGCCAGCATCTCAGGAGAGACCGGCTCACCCAGGAAAACAGGGAGCATCACCTGGTGGGCGGGCAGGCAAAGTGGGGAGTTAGGGTCAGCCCAGACTCCCTGCCCTTGGGGCTACTTCCACGCATTTTTTTTCCTACAGGGAAATTCCTAAAGGACTCCTTTTCCCAGAACTATTCCTGCTTCCACAATCTGAGCCCGCGGCATCTGACGGAAGGACCCAAACCCCTTTGAGGATGACTCAAAGGGGACCTGAACAATAGGTTGCATACTTTGGGGGGAGGGACTGACTGACGAACTATTTTTTAACCTCTTTCCCCCAGAATATAAAATCAGTACCTCATACAGTATAATTAGGAGGGTGGGCTTTTAAGGTCTCAACTCTGTCGCTTATAAACTATGTGAACTAGAGCAAAACACTCAAACCCTCTGAGCCTCGATTTCCTCATCCGTGAAAGGGGAATAATAGTACATGGCTCATCTTGTAAATGGAAAAGTGAGGCCCAGAGAGGGACAGACAGTTGCCCAAGACGACACAGCCAAGAAAAGACTAAGCCAAGCGTGGCACTGACGTTTTCTGATCCAGGGAGCTGGCCAGGGACTGGGGAGAAGAGCCAGGAGAGGGTAGCGTCCAGGATTCTGGAAGGAGGGTGTTCGGGGTGAAGCCATCACCAGCCTCAGGCCTGGCAGAGCTGTCAGGGGGACGGGCGGATGGGGAGCAGGGGAAGGGGCCTCATGTTCAGTCTGGTGTTTTGTTGGGTAAAGTTGCTTGGGGAGCCTGGGACTCAGGAAAGGTAAACAGGCCTAGGATTGTGCACCAGCCCTGGTGGCTTCTGCTTCCTCCCCCAAACAACAAGGTAGACAGGGTTAGCGCACGCCCACCGGAGGCCTGGAGGCTGGTGCTGGGCTAAGGACATTCCTTTGGCTGCAGAGTTTTTAAAACTGTGGATCAGTTGTTGACATTTGAAAGTGGAGACGTTTCATTTAAAAATCCAGAAATGTCCAGCTTCTTTTTAATGTAAAGGCGCTGGCCACACAAGGCCGGCATTCCTACCGAGCCTCCGCGCAGCTTCCGAGGCTGCGGCCGGGAGAAGCTGCTCCTTGGGGGGTTGGGGGGGAGACAACAGCTCTCAGGTGGCCGAACCCCATGTAAGCCCACCTCCCCCATCTTCTCTGCCTCACCCAGGCAGCAGACTGTCTACATTTCTCTTCTGTTCCAATGGGGTAGTTCCAAAGTTCTTAGGGTTTTAAAAATATTTTTATCCCTCTTTAAATATCAAAGACCATAAGAGGGTAATAAATTCTGATTTATTTATATCGGGAAATGCTATAGAGTAGTTAGAAAAAAATTAATTAGATCCACCCATAGCACTATGGAAAAATGCAGAGTTGCAGAATGATAGGAGAGCATTTATATAAAATTGCAACCACTCAAAGCAAAACTTTATTTTTATGGCTACACATAAATGTAATAATGTAGAAAATCGTGAACCGAAAGGACTTGAACCAGATCCCAGGGGGCAGGGTGTGGGGGAACTTCGGGAAGGAACGAGGGCAGCAAAGAGGTCTTTTGACTTCTGTTCTCTAATGTTTCCTTTTTTATATATAAAAAATGATAGAAGACTCAGTAAAACTCATGGCCCAGAATTAGCCATAAACTTTCAAAAATGAGGAGTGCACCTCTGATGAGGGTATTGACAG
The DNA here is from genome assembly GCF_030028045.1 of Hippopotamus amphibius kiboko. Taxonomy (NCBI): domain Eukaryota; kingdom Metazoa; phylum Chordata; class Mammalia; order Artiodactyla; family Hippopotamidae; genus Hippopotamus; species Hippopotamus amphibius. Next base: position 1,777,716 of record NC_080193.1, on the reverse strand, counting down.
TCACAAGAAAAACAGTTATGATGCTGGAAAGAAAATAACCTTGTTTTTCTTTAAAGTCATCAAAGAATATAGAACTTAAAAAAAATGGAAAATAAAAGAAAGAAAAAAAAGAGAGAGAGAGGGAAAAAAGCCTAAAACTGTTCTGTCCAGTATGGAAACCACTGGCCACAAGAGGCTACTGAGCTCTTAAAATACGGCTGGTCTTAGGTAAGATGTGCTGTGCATGTAAAATACATACCAGAAGATACACAGATCAATGGAACAGACTAGAGAGCCCAGAAATAAACCCACACACTTATGGTCAATTAATGTACGACAAAGGAGGCAAAAATACACAACAGAGAAAAGACTGTCTCTTCAAAAAGTGGAGCAGGGAAAACTGGACAGCTACATGAAAAAGAATGAAATTAGAACATTCTCTAACACCATACACAAAAACAAACTCAAAATGGATTAAAGACCTAAACGTAAGACCAGAAACAGTAAAACTCCTAGAGGAAAACATGGGCAGAACGACGGAGGGCCACTTAAGTGTCATCCTTGATGGACACTGGGGTTGCTTCCACATTTCAGCTGTTGTGAGTAAGGCTCTTATGAGCACGGGGTGTACAGATATCTCTTCAAGACCCTGCTTTCAATTCTTTTGAGTATATACCCAGAAGCGGAATCGCTGGGTCATATGATAATTGTATTTTTAATGTTTTGGAGGAACCACCGTACTGTTTTCCACAGCAGCCGCACCACTTACCATTCGGATCAGCAGTGCACAAGAGTTCCAATTTCTTCATTATTTTGTGTGTATGTACATATATGTAACAGCCATCCCAGTGAGGGTGAAGTGAAGTGGTATCTCATTATAGTTTTAATTTGAATTTTCCTAATGATCAGTGATACTGAACATATTTTCATGTGTTTATTAGCTAAAATAATACTATTTTGAGTCTATTGGATTAAGTAAAATATATTTATGTCAGCTGTTTCTTTTTACTTTTTAACTGTGGCTACTAGAAGATCTAAGACTACATGTGTGTCTCATTTTGCACGTCGGTGCAGCACAGGACTAAATGAACTAAATCCCAGAGGGCCCTGGAATTTCGGAAAGCCCTCCCTAGGTAAGTCATGTTCATCCCTGGGGTCTAAGCAAGCAGGGCTGCAAGCCTGCCGTCAGCTCAGGAGTTTTCTGACCAAGCAGCCACGTGAGGAACTGAGGCCAAGGCTGAAAAGGAGGGAGATCTCACGGTGGTAGCTGGTGCTTAGATTCCAAATCCCTGCTGCAGGAAAGCAAGCAACCTGATTCCACCGTCCAGATCCCTGATAGCAGAGAGGAACTGAAACTAACTAATGCTACATCCCAGCCCTGCTCCTGATTAGCTGGGAGAGATGAACTGCCCACCGAGGCTGCCTGGCCGAGGAAAGTGCAAGCCCTCTCTCGGTTATTTGTTGTGTATTTAATCTCTACTCTCCTTTTACACATAGTGCTCAGCACACTATAATAAATTATAAGACATGCAAAGAAAGAGGGAAATGTGACCCATAACCAAGAAGGATAAAAAACAACCAACAGAAACAGACCCACAGAGAACCCAGGGGTTGAAATCAGCTGACGGAGACTTTTAAGTAACTATTATAAATACGTCACATAATTTAGAAGACAAGATGGACCAAGTGGGTGAGGGGATGGTGAACTTCAGCAGAGAAATAGAAACTCTAAAAAATACACACCTCAGATAAGAATGTATTCGATGGGCTTACCCGCAGCTGGGGCAAACAGAGGAATTAGAAAGTCAAAGTCGGGTCCACAGAAGCTATTCAAACTGAAGAGAAGAAGGTGATGTTGCCCCAGCCCTTTTGGGGCGATGCCCTCACTGCCCCTGCCTGGGGAGGGGCACCTCACCTTATGCCACAGGGCCCGGAGGCAGTTTCTTCGCAGGGCCGTGTGCTGCCAGGCCAGGTACTCATCCACACGGGCACAGGCCTGCAGATCCTGAGGGTACCAGTGGTCGGGGACCTTATACTTGCGGGCCAGGTAGAGCAGGATGGCCACACTGTGGGGAGGGGAGGACATGATGGGTGGCGGAAAGGCACTAAGCTGGGGGCTTTAGACAGGGTCCCCTCCTTAACTCCCTGACCATGTGCCAAGGCATCTGCTCAGTTTCCAGACAAGGACGCAGAGCTCAGAACAGGGATGGGACATGCCCAGGGCACACAGCCTCTGCTGGCAGAGCTGAAAATCTGTCTAAGGCTAATACCCAAGCTCATCCTATCCCCAGGCAAAATCCCACAACAAATCCTGCCAAGTGTTCTGAGACTGTTTCTGATGGGAAAACCAGAGAGAGCTTCCTGGAAGAGTCGGCATCAAAGCTGAGCCTTAAAGAAGCTCCGTTCTTTCCAGTCTGCATCCACTCTCATCATCCAACATTCAGACCCTCCCAGATGGCCTGATGGTTCAGAAAGGCTTTCCTGTCCTCCCTTTGTCCTTTGTTCCGTGTCATCCCTTTGTTCTCCCTGAAGCACTCTGCTGGAAACACAGGGGCGGGGGTGCAGAATCACGGACCGGCCCGACAGACAACGCTCCTGCAGCGCCCCTCCTGCCCTGGGTTAGGGGGGCTGCCTTGGTGTTGGGACAGGGGTGGACCCGGAAGGGCACTGAATGTGGGAATCTGGGGCCACAGGAAGGCCTTCAGGAACTCGGGGTACCCCAGGGCCTGGGCACCCCAGCCAAAGGGGCAGAAAAATCTCTGTACCTGCCACTGGCCCAGGTTCCCTACTGGGAATCCTGCACCCACGCCCAGATGGACATCTCACTTGTCTTTTTGCTCCTTTTGCTCCCAGCTAAATTGTTCAAGGGAGCTCCGAGGGCCACAGGTTCCTGGGAGTCACGCACCTCCCAAGCAGGGGAGAAGAGACAGAGAAATGCAGAGATTGCATGCTGCCCCCAGCAGGTACCCTCCGGCGGTCAACAGTGAGCTGCACAGGACTCAGGACAGCTGGGGGCAGCAGGAAGGAGGATGGCGCTGGCAGAGGTCAGGGGAATTCTTCGGGGGTGTATCCACCTCCAGATCCCAGAGAGGAGTTCGAAAGCTTCAGGTTCCCCTTATTGTGGGAGGCGTGACTTTAGGGGATGGAGAGGGAGGAACTGGGAAAAGATCTGACCCTCCCTAAAGAGATTTCTACCTCTTGGGGTTGTTGTGATGTAAAACATCCACGTGTCTGGTGGTCCTCCCATGGGCGTGGCCCACCCAGGGAAGGGGCAACCCAGAGACAGTTCTAGTGAGGTCTGGTAGCAGCCCCGGGGCCCGGTTACCTCTCCGTCAAAATGAAGTCCCCGTCCTTCAAGGCAGGCACTTTCTGCAGGGGGTTCACCTGGGCAAAGGCATCGCTGAGGTGCTGGCCTGCAGAGAGCCCGTCGTGGTGGGTGGTGGGAGGAAATCGCCAAGCCCTGCCTGGCTGTGCCCACCCCCCCACCCCACCCCCACCACCCCACCCCCGCCACCCCCCTTGCAAGGCCCAGGCCCCAGTTTCACGGCTCTTCTCCACCGCCGGCTGCCGTCCGGTGTGGGAAAGGCTGCTGCGGGAGGAGTGGGAGGCCGCTCTGCCAGCTGATGCAACAGAAGCCTTGACACCCTTGCCAAGTCCCGGTGGGCATAGCCTTCCCCCCACAGCACCCGCCCAGAACAGAGCTCCAGGAGCTCCAGCCAGGGCGGGGCCGGTCCTTGCCTGGGCCCTAACAGACACCCCACCCGCTGCCTTTCCGCCACTGCCAGCATCACAAGCTCCCCTGAGGGGTGTCCCCAGCTGCAGGCGGTGGGAGGCTGGTCCCCTGAGTGGACTCTGACTTCCTACAGCGCCCCTTTCCCTGTGGACTCCAAGGTAGGGTCACTAAACACAGCCAAGTGGCTTCTTCCTAGCGTCTACTCGCTGGCAGTCAGCTTGCACTGGCCCCTCGGCGTGCCCTTGCTGACCCTGCCCTGAGCACTGAGAACAGAGCTGCCCCTGTCGTTAGGCTCTGCCCTCTTGGCCCACGGCAGCTCCCCGGAAAAGCGCAGCCCAGTGTCCCCCAGGACCCTGACCTCTGCCCGAGCTCATTTGAGTTCTTCCTGCTCCTTCAGATGCAGCCAGAGAGAAGCTTCTGAGGGGCGCTTAAGCAGCGCTGCTGCCCTGCTCCGCAGCCTTCAGTGGCTCCCCATTACCCCAGGAGCAGGGTGGAGCTGCTCGAGGCCAGATGCTACCCTCCTGGCTCAGCCCCACCTCTCTCCCCCTTTCCCTCCCTCAGGCTGTTCCTTCACCAGAGACCCTCCCCTCCTCTCCTGCTGAAACACACCTCCTCCTGCACCCTCTACTGTGACAGCCTGGCTGGGACATCCCTTTGTCCCCATGCCCTCTCCCCTACCCCACACTCTGCAGAGGTAACCCCTGAGCAGGACAAGTGGGCAGTCCCCAGAGGAGGCTGGGACGCGGTGGCGACTCAGGCGGAGGGGCAGGCTGGCGCAGAGGCAGAATGGCAGGCGAGGCCCGCCGAGCGGGCACACAGGGTGGAAGGCTCAGCCAGGCAGAGTCGCCCTGCGTGCCCCACCAGCAACAAGGGAGCTCTGCGTCCCCTACCCCCAGCTGCCCTGGCGTGCCAGCTGTGCCCTTGAGATCTTGGGGACCTGCCAGAGACCCAAACCCTCCTGCTCAGGGTGCAGGGCTCGCCAAACCCCCACAGCCCCTCTCCCGCTCCCAGCACTGGGGTCGGCTGCCCCCCTTCCCAGAAGGAATAAGAGGCAGAGGACAAGGTACGTGAAGGCAAAGCAGGAGGAGAAGGAAGGGACAGAGGGGGACCCAGTGCAGCCCAGGCCAGGGTATCAGCAGTTGAGGCCACAAGGGAGGGACTCACTCTGCCCCATCCCCCCATGTGGCCCCCTAAACCCCTCTCCTCCTGCCCGTATCTCCCCCCTCTCCCCACCCCTATGCCCAGGTGCACCCCCCCCCCGTTCGCCAGGTCCCCTCTCCTTTCTCCATGCCCCCTCCTCTTTTTCCTCGCTTCAGTTGAGCCCCCGTGGTCCATTCCATGGGAGGGAGCCGAGTTTGGGGACCCCCGCATCTCGGATCTCCCTGGTGGCTCACTTTTTCGGCGCTGGCCCCAGGACGGGGGTGGCTCGGGGAGGGGTCCCCCTAAAGCGGTGTTTGGCCTCCTCGTCCCTCCCCTAAAGCCGGGCCTGGCCCACCTTTGCGCAGGTCGACGGTGCGCAGCTCGAAGGGGATGCTGTTCTTCTTGGCGAAGATGTAGACAGCGCGGCAGGGCTGGGACAGCAGGTCCAGGTAGAGCTCCAGGCCCATGGCGGGGGCGGAGAGGCCTCGCGACACAAGGGACGCGGCACACAGCGAGCCCAGCTCTGGGCCGGATGAGCGGCGGCGCGGGCCGCCCCGCCCCTCCGGGCTCGCTCCCCGCTGGCGCTCGGGCCGCGCACTTGGGTCCAATCACTAACTCGCTTCGCCCCGGTGCGCGCCCGGAATGCATCAGCAGGTCTTCCTGCTCCTGCCAGGACCGTGCCTCGGTCTCCTTCCCTGGGTTTGCGTCTTCCCTCCGCTGGGCCTCTGTGTCTCCGTCTTTAAGAGGAAGGAGCAACCCCACTGAGAGATCCAGCAATCCCACGTCTGGGCATATGTCCAAAGAAAATGAAAACAGGGTCTCGAAGAGGTATCTGGACTCCCAGGTTCACGGCAGCACTATTCACAATAGCCAAGATACGGAAACAACCTAGGTGTCTGCTAAGGGGTGAACGGATAACGAAAATCTGGAGATTATACACGGACACATACAGAGGAATCTTTCATTCAGCCTCAACAAAGAAGGCAATCTTGTCATTCGCAACAACTCGGATGAACCTGGAGGTCACACGCTACGTGAAATAAGCCCGACACAGAAAGCCAAATACTGCCTGATCTCACCTACGTGTGTGGAATCTAAACAAAGTGGAGCTCTTACGAGCAGAAAGCAGGATGCTGGTTCCCAGGGTCTGGGGAGAGAGGGGAAGTGGCGACATATTGGTCAAAGGGTATAAAGTTTTGAATACCCAAGATAAATGAGGGGTGGAGACCTAATGTACAGCGTGGTGACTACAGTTAACAGTCCCACATGGTATACTTGAAATTTGCTGAGCAGTTCTTAATTATTCTCGGCAACAACTAAAAAGGGTTAACAGTCTACCGGGAAAAAAAAAAAAAAAAAAACACCACAGCCTGTGTGTGTTGAGTGAAGTTTGATCCAGGGTCTTGCTGAAAACTACAGCACGGGAGACAGACTTTAAAAAAATCCAATTTTTTGTTTCATTGACCTTCTCTATTGTTTTTCTATTCTCTATTTTATTTATCTCCACTGGACTCTTTACTATTTCTTGTCCTCTGCTGGTTATGGGTTTCATTTGCTCTCCTTTTCCTACTTCCTCAAGGTGTAAGTTGGGTAATTGGTTTGAGATCTGCGTGTGTTTACCGCTGTAAATTTGCCTCATAGCAATGCTTCTGCTACATCCCATAAGTCTGGGTGTGTTGTGTTTTTGTTTTCATTTGCTCAAAATACTTTCTAATTTCCCTTGTGATTTGTTCTTTGATCCACTGGTTGTTTAAAAATGGATTGTTTAAGGACTTCCCTGGTGGCTCAGTGGTTAAGAATCTGCCTGCCAATGCAGGGGACACAGGTTTGAGCCCTGGTCTGGGAAGATCCCACGTGCCACGGAGCAACGAAGCCCATGTGCACCACAACGACTGAGCCTGTGTTCTAGAGCCCGAGAGCCACAACTACTGAGCCTGCACACCACAACGACTGAAGCCCAAGGGCCTAGAGCCCGTGCTCCGCAACAAGAGAAGCCAGCGCACTGAGAAGCCTGCGCACCACAACGAAGAGTAGCCCCTGCTTGCCACAACTAAAGAAAAACCCATTGTGCAGCAACAAAGACCCAACAAAGCCCAAAACATAAATAATTTTTTTAAACAGATTGTTTAATTTCCAGATATTTCCTTTTCTAGTTTTCCTTCTGTTATTGATTTCTCATTTCATTCCACTGTGTTCAGAGAACACACATTGTGTGATTTCAATCTGTTTAAATTCCTTGGAATTTATTTTACGGCCTCACACAGGGTCTATCCTGGAGAGGACTGCGTGTGCCCTTGAGAAGAACATGTACTCTGTGTGTGGGTGCGGTGCTGGGTGCAGCTGGCAGGCCGATAGGGTTAGAGAGCTGCTCAATCCTTCATTTCCTCACGGATCTCTGGTCTCACTATTTTATCTGTTAGTGAAAGTAGAACACTGAAGTCATCAACTATTATTATTGACAGTTTAATCATGCTTAACCTTGAATTTTCACATCTTTTTGGAAGCTGAGGGAACTCGTGACGGCCACCCAGCCCCACCACATCAGATGCATCCAGCCGTGGTGGTGGTTCCCGTTCCTTATTAGGCAAAGAGTGATTTTCAGAATCTCCCCTAAGGAAGGGGCTCCAGGGGCTGCGCCAGCCAGGCCCTCAGGCTGGGCTCCTTCTACCTGAACTTCTGCAGCAAATTGCAGACCTTGTCCTTGACCATTGGATCCAGCGTGGAGCAGTCCCACTCGGCCAACTTCACCAGCCTGTCGTGGGCCTCCCAGAAGAGGCCAGAGCCGATGGCCAGCTCCACCCTCATGCGCCACTCAGCCAGCTTGGAGCTGTTAACGAAGACGTCATGGTTTCCCGCCATGGGCTGTGGAGAGACAGAGAGGACGGTGTGGTCAGCCTGCGGACCAGCCCCACCTGGGTCCCTTCTGCAGCTGCAGAACTCTCCCCATCCTCCCCCGTGGACAGTGAACGGGCTGAGCCCTGAAGCCTGGCCAGGGGTCGCAGGCCATGTAACAGATGTGGGGTAGGGATGGAAGACCCCGAGTTCCCTGGGGCCTCTCGGTCACTGGTCTTGCTGCAAGGCTCCTGAATCCCTCTCTGAGGGACCCCTGACCCACGGGTTCCCACTTCTCCAGCATGAAATCTCCCAAGGGTCCTGCCCTCTTCCAGGGAAACCCCTTGTCCCCAGATGAGGGCGGGAGGAATTCAGTGCCTTTCCCCCACTGCTGAACCTCCCCTGTGATGAAGCACAGGGGCTGGGACTAGAGACCCAGCAGGCAGCCTAAGAAACATGCACCCAAGATGTCTGGGGGGGCTCCACGTGGGGTGGGAGTGGGTGAAGCTCAAGGGGGGGAGGGGGGTGAAACTAAGGAGACTGCACCACCTGGGACAGAAAGATTGGGGTGTTCCTTTCCTGGTGCTGGTCTATACTGCACACGGACCACGGCCGCTTTGCATACTGGCCAGGGTCTCAACTCCGTCCTGCATACCAGCTAGGTCAGAACGGGCCACCCTCCCCTGCATGTAGAAGCTGCACAAATGCCGCCCCACACCCAAGTGTGTCCCACCGTGCACAGCGGGTACCCCTCAGACCCAGAGCCAGGGAGCGGCTCTGTACAGCCATCTGTCTGGAGTCTGGAAAAGATGCACTTTGGCTGGAGGACCCTCTGGAAGCCTCTGGACCCTTCCTGGAGAGTCCAGCGGGAGGAGGAGGCATCCAGGATCCCGGCTGACTGACCAAGAAACACGGTTCTCCTCCTTTTCCCACGCCAGCCCTCCAGCTCCTGCCCCCGGCGGAAGACTCTTGGTGAAGCATGAATGACCACCATCCTCCCCGGTTCAAAATCTGTGTCTCCTGTGGCCCTGGGGTCAAGGCCAGGCACCCAGGTGTGGCTCCCATGGCCTCCACATCTCCCCCTTCACCAGCCTCTCTGCAAGTTACGGTCACAGAGGGGTCCCTCCCCTGTCCAGGCTCCATCCCCCCATCCCCGCACCGCACACCTGCATCATCTCCACCAGGGCTACCAAGTCGGCCAGGGAGATGTTGTCCCCGGTGATGAACAGCTTGTCCTGCAGAAACTTTTCCTCAAAGAGCTTCAAGTTGTTCTTTACCTCGGCCAGCATCTGGTCCGTCTTCTCAGCCGGAACCTCCTCCCCCGTGATCATGGGAATCAGCAGCTGGCCAGGGTGGAGGCGGGGAGGGAGAGACGGCCGCATCTGACCCTCCAGGCCTCAGTACCCTTGTCTGCTGGAGAGGCAGTGGGCAGTACCAAGGATGTAAAGTGGTGTCATCTCTTTTAGCAGTTCAGGTTGGCAGAAGTGGCCTGGGGCCCCTGTTCAGAAGGATCTGAGATCCCAGCAGGAAAGAATCCTGTGATTGATGAGTGATGTCTGTCACAGGCATAGGATAAGGAGTATGGGCACATGTACTGGTTATTGGTGGTCTTTATGGGCCCTTCGACTGTGATTTTTTTTTTTTTTTTTTTTTTGGCCGCGTGTCTTGCCGTATCTTAGTTCCCCAACCAGGGATGCAACCGGGGCCCCGGGCAGTGACAGCACCAAGTCCTAACCACTGGACCGCTGGGGAATTCCCAGCTCTGATCTTTCCTAGTTCAGAATGAAATGTCTTGGATCCTATCCTGGCTTGAGTGATAACAGCCCCTCCTGGACTCCCCTCACCTCATCTTGCGCAATGGTTCACGCCATACGCCCCCGAGCTCTGTAAGGCGGGCAGGCAAGGGTGTGGCAGAAACGAGGCTCAGGGAGGGAGGGACGCTTGCTTGAGCCCCTGCCGTGGCCCTGCTCACCTTGATCCAGAGTATCTTGTTCATGGGCAGCTGAATGGCCGTGTGCTGCCAGGCCATGAACTCGTCCACGCGGGCGCGCGTGTGCAGGTCTGGCGGGTACCAGTGCGAGGGTGCGCTGTACTTGCGGCACAGGTAGAAAAGGATGGCCACGCTGCAGAGAGGACAGTCAGGGCACTCCTCTGGCCTCCCCAACCCTCCACGCCGACGACTCAAGGTGGCCGGGCCCAACGTGGGCCCTCCAGCCACAGGCAGGCTCTAGGCACCGACACCCCTCCTGGAGGAGGATGAGGCCGGTGGGCCCCGGGTAAGGCAATCAGTCCTCCCCCATCAGCAAGGGTGGGCGGGGCCCTGCGGGGTGAGTGGGAGTCGGTGGATGGTGTCTGGAAGGGCAGTCCAGATAGGGCACAACATGTGGGGAAATGCGGGGTGAGAGTGAGCGTGAGAAATCTGGAGAAAGCAGAGTCCGTGAGTGACTGGAACGGGGGGTGGGTGGATGGGGAGAGATCAGAGACAGCGAGAGACCCTGTGGCCCTCTGCCTTTGCCCACCACCCACTGCCCCCACTGCCACACTCTCTGTGCCTCCTGGTCCTACACCTGGAGTTCGGGGTCCTCAACACGTATTCCCTGCCCTCAGCCCTCCCAGCTCCCACACTGGGAGCTCAGACGCCAAGCAGGGCCCACCCACACCACCATGTTCTCAGACACCCCCCGCCCCAGGGTGAACCAGAGCTTGCTGTGACCAAAGGAGCCCCACCTCCCGGGGAACAGGTGCCCGGCCCACATCGCCGTCCCTGGGATGACCCTGGAATGGGCATCTGGCCAGCACCCTTCCCCGCACTTTTCCCTCAGGGACCGGCCCCACCAACGATGATTCTGGCAGGGGTGACTGGCAGTCCTGGGTCCCAGCGCCCTGGCCAGTGAGAGGCCCACACGTGAGCAGGTGACTCAGACTGGGCCCATCCCTGTCCTTCCCTGGGAACTTCAGGTCACCCACAAAGGAGGGATTGCTCGTTTCGTGAGGACCAGGGGCTTCAAAGATGAGGCCACCACGGAGCTGCTGCTGGCGGTGAAACAGGAGAAAATGCTGAGAGAAGCGGGCAGGCAGGCCGGGTGGGGAACAGCACCACCGCAGCCAGACCCAGACTCCCCTGGCTTGTCACACTGGCCAGCAGACTTAAGCTGGTTGAGCTGGGTTTCTGCGCTGTGTGGCTGGGGTCCTCAGCTCCTCGCTCGGTGCCCTAACAGACACCTGTGGGCAGAGGGGCTGGGAGGCTGGAGGGATGGGGGAGGGACGGGTCTTTGCAGAAGGCCAAGGGGCCTGGGAGTGCATTCACAACCATTCTAAGGCCCAGGACTGGGAGGTGGGGGGAAAGGACCAGCAGGGTAAGAAGGGGGCACAATAAGAAGGCCTAAGGGCAGAGGAGAGGGAACCCTGGCACTCTGAGGTGGGGGCCCCGCTCTGGAGAGACCACCAAGGGTGTTGCTGGACAATCACTTGCTAAAGAGATTCGGCAGGTGACTTGCGGATCTAAGGGACCATTTCAGCAGAAACACTGCCAGCTTGGACTGAAGGAGACAGGTGGGGTGAAATGAAGGCAGGCGGTCAGACAGGTCTGTGAAATGGGCTGATGGGGCTATTCAACCTTTAAGAAAAGGAAAGAATGACCCAGAGGGTGGCTCAGGGGCTGGTAGGGCTGTCTTGCCACAACAGCTCTGGGCTGGGCCCTGGCCTCCTTGTTTCTAGAAGGTGAGGCCAACACTCTAATGGACTGAGAGGACAGAATATGGAGCTAAAGAGGACGCTTCTGTTAAAAAAGAGAGAAAGGAAAGGCCCAAACTGGAGTCACTTGTGCTAAGCCCTACATCAGCAAACTGAGACTCAGAACCTTAACCTAATTGCAGTTTCAGCCTTGCCCAGAAATGTGACCTTTAACCAGTTAACGTGGAATTACCTGGTCAGCGCTGGTGAGGAAATCTGCCTCCCCCCAAATGAAGGTGACCTTGCCTGAAACAATCCACTCTTTGCTAGAAACTTCCTTTTCCTGCCTCCTTCAGCCCATAAAAAGCCTTTCATTTTGTACCGCTCATCAGAGCTCCTCTCTAGGTGAGATACTTCTCTGTTCATGAATTGTTGAGTCTTCAATTTTACTCAGTTGAATTTTGATTTTTAACAATTCCCAAGCCTTAAAATCTAATGCACTTTGTCCTGCCAGGCTTCAGACTTGCTGGGGATGCACGAACCTCTGTTTTGGAATGGGAATGTCTTGCCTATGCCTGTCCCTCCCCTGTATTTTGGAAACAGGATAATTTGTCTGATCTTACAGGTTCATAGATGGAAGGGGATTTTGCCCCAGGATGAATCAAACCCTGAATCTCACCCATACCTAATTTGGGCAATTTAGAGGATAGCATTTTGGACTTAGAGTTGGTGCTGGGATGATTAAGACTTTTGGAGAGGTTGGGATGAGGTGAATGTATTTCACACATGGGCAGGACATAGAGTGAGGGGGCGCTCAGGGAGCAGATAGTTATAAGTTGAATTGTTTCTCAAAAAAGCCATATTGGGGGGCTTCCTAGGTGGCGCATTGGTTAAGAATCCACCTGCCAATGCAGAGGACATGGGTTCGATCCCTGCTCCAGGAAGATCCCACATGCCACGGAGCAACTAAGCCCGTGTGCCAAAAAAAAAAAAAAAAGCCATATTGAAGTCCTAACGCCCAGTACCTCAGAATGTGACCTTATTTAGAAAGGTCTTTACAGAGGTCATCAAGTTAAAATGAGGTCATTGGAGTAGACGCTAATCCAAAATGACCAGTGTCCTTATAAAAGGGGGAAATTTGGACACAGAGACATGCACAGAGGGAAGGCGATGTGAAGAGACGTAGGGAGAAAACAGCCATCTTCCAGAAAAGGGACACCCATGGCTATCAGAATCTAGGAGAGAGGCCTGGAACAGGTCCTTCCTGGCCCCTTCAGGGGGAGCATGGTCCTACCAACACTTGATTTTGGACGTCTACCCCAGAACTGTGAGACAATACATTTCTGTTGTTCTAAGCCAGCCAGTCGGTGGTACCCTGTTACAGCAGCCCTAGGAACATACCTCGCCCTGGGGTGCCCAGACTTCCATGGTCCACTTGGGGGATATACTTTATGAGACCACCTGTGAAGCAGGCTGGGACACACTCAACCCTAAATCTTACCAAACCTCAAGATCCAACTACCAATTTACAGGAGGTGAAGGGACAGAAAAGCCATGTTACACAGCACCGTGAGGATGCCAGCAGCAAAATTCAGACCACTGGAAACGCCACGGGACAAAGGAGCCGGTTTCTTCAACGTAGGCAAAAATGCAAAGGTCCAAGGCAGGGCGTGGAGGGGGCTGCAGATGAAAAGAGACTGAAGAGGAAGATCAATCAGTTGCACTGTTTGCAGCTTATTTGGACCAAGATTCCAAAGCACGAACTGCAAAGAAAATATGTCTGAGATATTCAGAGACTTTCGAATATGAACAAGACGTGATGAGATCCAGGAATTATTGTGAATTTTATTAGGTGTCGTCATGGTGTTGTGGTGGTGCCTTTTTTTTTTTTTAAAGAGCCCTTATCTCTTAGAGGTTCACTGCTAAATATTTACAGGTGAAGGATGGAGTGGCCAGGAGGCAGGGGAACAGAGTGGGGTACAGATGTTGCAAAACAGACCCGAGCGGACCACTGCTGGAGCTGGGGGGTGGGTACATGGGTTCGTTATCCTCATTACTTACGATTTGTTCTACTTTAGTGTCTGTGTGAACTTTTCCATAGTAAAATATATATATATATATATATATAAAATAATCAACAGCACCACAGGCGGGCTGCCGCTGAATCGCCCAGAAAAGCAGACACACGGTGGGAGAGCCGGGGAAGACCCTTACCTTTCAGATAAGACAAACTTTCCATCTTTGAGGCTGGGCAGCTTCCTCAGGGGGTTGATCTCGATGTACTCCTTGCTGTGGTGGTGACCTGAGAGGGGCAGGAAGGTCTGAGGCTGCTGGGACCCCAGGGAAGAGAGACCCAGGCCTCCCAGAGGCAGAAATGTCTTTCTGTCTATTTCCTCAAGAAGTGAAAACTGAGTCCCAGGGGAAAACCCTGGCTCACCCCAGGTAAGGGGGCAAATCAGCGGTCAAACAGGGACCAGGTCAGGACGCCTGCCCCCATCCCAGGCTCCACGACCAGGACAGCCCTTTGGCTCAGAGAAGCTGCAGGCCTCCAGCCCTCAGCCCCAGTTCTGGGCCCAAAGCCACAGGCTGTGAATCAACAGACGCCCTGGGGGCCTGGATCCCACCCCCAGAACCCCCTGCCCCTCTAAGGGGAGCAGGGCGGGCGCCAGCCCAGGAACCCCAGCACACAGGTGGACTCCAAAAGGGAGCCTCCCGCCTCTGCAGGCTGAGGTTTTAGGTCCACTTGGAGCAGTGATGGAGACCAGGGCCACAGCCCTCACCCGGGCTCAGGGTCACCCTGAGCAGGTCTGAACACTCGGGGGCGGGGGGAGCTGGTGTGGACAGAAGTAGACGAGGAATAACCGTGCGTCTCTGCGACTTCTGCCAACCTAACCAGCAGACGCTGCAGCTCATGAGGTGCTGGACACCCTCGAGGAGAAGCCGAGGGTGCTGGGTGGGGGGCCCTCCACCGCTCTTCCTCCCGCTTCACCCCGGAAGAGCCTGTTCATCACGGTGGGGCAGAATCCGTGGGGACCGGCGGAGGCAGGCGGGGAAGGCGCACCGCGGACCATTCCCTCGGGAAGCTTCTCTTCCCCTGCGGACTTTGGGGGAGGGGGTCTCCTCTGTCTCTGTCTCCGCTTTTCAGAAACACCCCGACCTTGTGTCCTGCCTTCCCACCCGGGGCAGCCGTGGATGCCGACCTTTCAGTAGATCCACAAACTGGAAGTCGAAGGGGATGCCGTTCTTCCTGGCGAAGATGTAGACGGCGCGGCAGGATGCGGACAGCAGGTCCAGGTAGAGCTCCAGGCCCATGGCGGGCCCCCACCACGGCCGGCAGACGCCCAACCTCACCCGAGACACAGCCTGCGCCCTGGCTCTGTGCCCACCAGCCCAGGCCCGGGCCCCCGCGTTCTGGAACCTCTTGTTCATTTGGTGCTGTCATGAGGCCGGGAAGCCTGGAATTCTCACAGCAGCGAGGGTTCTGAGGAGACCCAGGAGCAGGCTGGGGAGAGGCCCGTAGCTCAGGGCTACGGGCTCAGGGGTGGCTGTGACCTTGCCCTTTCCCTACCCGGGGACGCCCATGTGTGCTCCTGGCCAGGGTCTGAGAAAGGCTTCCACGTGGGAACTCCCGGGGCCAGGCCTTCACGGCAGCACGTGACCAAAGGGGCACTGCAAGGTCCAGAGTGAGGATGGGATGAGAACTCACTCAGAAGGGTTCTGGAAGCAGAGAGCAGGGGGACCCACAGGGCAGTCTAGCCTGAGCTGTGGCTAGAAACGTGTCGGGAGAAAGACATGGGAGGCTGGGGGGCCGTCAGGGCATTGGGGTGGCACCGCAGGGGCCTCAAGGGGTCACGCAGGGGAGCCCAGAAACCTCCAGCCTGAGTTGGGACGCGCTGTGGCCAGGCTGAGCACCTGGGCCCGGTGCCTGGAGACAGAGGGAGTTCACTGTGGGGCCCGAGTCCTGCGCACCCTGAGCTGCGGGATTTCCCAAGATTCCCTGACCATCTGGAAACTGGAAGAGCCCGCTTCCCGGGCTGGCGCGCGGCTGGACATGAGCTGGGGGCACAAAGTGTGTTTACTGTGGGCGGCGGAGCACAGGGGTCCTCCCGCCGCACCAGCTTCTGGGCCCGCTGGGGGTCTCGCTGGGCCTCTCGGGCGTCCCGAGTCTGGAGCACTCACCACGGGCCTCCTGGAGGAGCTTGGGGCCGGGGGCGGCCTTCACGAGGGCCCGCCACGCAGGAGGCCGGGGCCGGTCTCGGAAGAGGTCACGCCCGATGGCAGTGGGCTGGGGAGACAGGGCAGCTGGGGCCTGGGCTCAACCCGTGCCCAGAGCACCCCTGCAGAGCAAGCGGGCAGGAGACCCTCACCTGCATCAGCTCCGTGAACGCCATCCGATCCGCCAGGGAGACCTGCTCGGTGGCCAGGAAGGGCCTGGCCGCCCCGACCTCGCCATCCACGTGCTGCAGAGCAAGGTGTCAGCCTCCCCAGCAGCTGCCCCAGCTGCGCGGCATCGCCGGCTGCCCGGAGGTGTGGGGCAGGGGAGCCCGGGCCAGGAAAGAGGGGGCAGCTTCTCTCGGGGCCTCCAAGCCTCCTCAGCCTCCCTCCCACCCCTCCCGCAGCAGCCTTTCGAGGAAACAGGAACGGGGCTCTGCGTTCAGAAGGATTCTGAGGTTTCATTCAGGCTCAGGGGAAAGAGAGCTGTGATAGATCAGTGATGTCTGCCCACGGCAGTAGACGGGGGCTGGTATAAGGGCCAGCCGGACCCTTCCAGCTCCGGGGGTCCTGGCTCCTGCCCAAGCCTACAGGATAGGGCACGGAGGCTCACCGTGCACAGGGAGACAGTGGTGGCAGGCAGCTGGATGGCCGTGTGCTGCCAGGCCCAGTACTCATCCACACGGGCGTGGGCCTGCAGTTCAGGCAGGTACCAGTGTGCCTCTGTCTGGGACCTGTGACTCAGGTATAAAAGGATGGCCATGCTATGGGCAGATCTCCCCTCCCCACCTGGGCGACTCCATCGCTCACTAGCAGGGAGATTTGACTGTGCCAACCCTCCAACTCCACCTCCTGGGAAGACTCTCCCCACAGCCATACCCCCTCCAGGTGGCATCCTCCCCCACCAATCTACTCCATGCCTCCAGTCCAAGCTCTGCTCCTCCCAAGGTCTCAAGCCCCCTCCCGGCTACCACTCCAGGCTGCTCTCAGCCTGGGGGCCGGGCTCGCTGGCATCAGGGTCCCTACTCAGAGGGAAGAGGCAGACCTGCTACGGATGCCCCATCCTAGGGGGTCTCCAAGTTCCCTTCCTGGGCCAGTTCTGCCTGGTGCTCAGAGTCTGGGGGAGGGGCTCAGAGGGTCCCCCACTCTTTTTCTTTTTGGCCGCACCGCACAGCCTGTGGGATCTTAGTTCCTCCACCAGGGAGCAAACCCGAGCCCCCTGCAGTGGAAGAAAAAGTGTGGCTTCTTCTTTTTATTTTTTAAGAAATTTATTTATTTATTGGCTGTGTCCAGTCTTTGTTGCTGGACGGGCTTTCTCTAGTTGTGGAGACGGGGGGCTACTCTTTGTTGCTGTGCGCAGGCTTCTAACTGCCATGGCTTCTCATGTTGCAGAGCATGGGCTTTAGGCATGTGGGCTTCAGTAGTCGTGGCGCACGGGCTTAGTTGCTCTACGGCATGTGGGGTCTTCCCAGACCAGGGCTCAAACCCATGTCCCCTGCACTGGCAGGTGGATTCTTAGGCCTGCGCCACCAGGGAAGCCCCCTGATTCTCGATCCCCCGTGAGCTCCAGGCAGTTGATGCCCAATTTCCAACCTCCGACGAGCCCTGGGAGGTGGCTACCTTATGACCCCATTTTACAGAAGAGAAGGCTGAGGCACACAGCTCTGTGACCTGCCCACGGACAAAGAGTGAGGACAGGGGACAGGCACTCAGAGCCCAGTGCAGCCCCAGGGCTGCCGGCTCCTGTGACTCTGAAAGGACATGTTCAGGCATCTGGGGAAGGGCTTCCCTCAAGCCTGGGTCGTCCCTGGCTGCATCCGGGTTGTCCAGGCCTGGGGGGTGGCCCACGCCCCCTGCCACTCTGAAGCTTCCAGCTTTAGCAGCCCCTGATCCAGCTCCCTGCCCTCCGAGCTGGATTGGCTGAAAGGAGGAAGAGGCCCAGCAGTCTGAAAAGATCTCCAAGCCAGGGGTTACCAGCTTTCTACCTGCCTCCTCCAGCATCCCCCCAGCAATGAGCCCCAGACCTAGGGCACCTTACCTCTCAGCCAGCAGGAAGTCCCCGTCCCTGAAGGCAGGCACCTTCCCCAGAGGGTTCACCTTCAGGAATTCAGGTTTCAGGTGCTCCCCTGGGGGGAAGAGGGCAGAGGAGGCTCAGCGCAGGGTGTGGCCCCTGGGCGCCCCCTCCACGGAGCCCACCTAGCTCTGCTCCCCCCATGCCAGCTCCACAGGACGCAGCTGTTGGGGAGTGAGAGATGCAGGACGTGGAGGGGCAGCACTTGGTGATGGAGGGTCTGGCCTGAGCCCCAGAGTGGGGGGAGGGCTGGGGGGGGCATGGGAGGAGGGCAGAGGGAGGTCCCTGTAAGAGGTTGGGGTAGTTACTCAGAGTGATAGGGACCGAGTAAAGGGACAAAGTAGGTGATTAAATAGTTAACACCACTAGGCGACTGTAAATAGAGAAAAGCATGGGACACTCCTGTAAGCTAATGACTACTCAAGAGAGCAGGTCTGCTTAACCACAAAACCAAGCAGCCTTGCTTAGCAACAAAACCATGTGACACAGCACGAGCCATGCCCCAAAACAATAAAACAGTGGTGGCGTGAGACCCACATCCTGCCCGGTGAGCTCAGCAAGTTAATGATCCCTAGGACGTGCTCTCTGCACACATGAAAAAACAATCATTTATGGAAAGGTGCTCATTGCACAGAGAGCTGAAATGTTTTACAGTCCTGGCCTGACCAGGTAGGGACAAGCAATTCTCCTGCCCAACCTGGAGGAGGGGCTGATGATGGAAGCATGACATCTACGCAAGAAAGACAAAGAAGGTCCTCTCCCCCTCCCCACTTTCCCTTTGATTATAAAACTGTAGCCCACTAAGCTCACCCTCTTGCCCGCCCACTGGTAAGCCTCACGAGCGTCCTGTTCCAATAAATCACTTCTTATCTATCCCTTTGCCTCTTGCTGAATTCTTTCTGTGCTGAGACATAAAGGACCAGGCTCCTCGGAGCCCCTGGAACCAAACCTATCTGTTTCAAAGCCCCCAATGGCCTGGCAGCCTCACCAGCTGGCAGCCTCAGCCCTGCCTCCATCAAGCCTCTTGTCCTGGTGCACACAGCACAGGACCAGAGGAGCTTTCCTCTTTCTTTCTTTCTTCCTCCCTCCCTCGCTTTCTTCCTTCCTCCCTCCCTCACTTTCTTCCTTCCTCCCTCCCTCGCTTTCTTCCTTCCTTCCTTCTGTTTTTCCTTCCTCCTTTCTTTCTCACTTTCTTTCTCTTTCTTTCTCTCTTCCATCTTTCCTTCTCTCTCTCATGTGGGGAGCCCTGACATTAGCGGAAGTTCGTGTTCCCAATGCACAGTGAGGCCAAACACACCAAAATGTTGGCGTCTGGAGCAAAGAATGGTTGATGCAGGTCCAGCAAGGAGACAGGTGGCTCAAGCCCTAAAAAGCCCTGAGCCAGGTGAGGCAGTTGGGGTGGGGGTGGGGGGAGCGTCACAGGGTACGTGATCCGCTCGTGCACAGTTCTCTGCTTGGCTGATGGTGAGGGAACAGGGTGGTGTCACAGGGGTTAACATTATCAGTCTTTAGGCTCCAGGAGGCCTAGGGCTTTGCGTTCAAGGTCACCAAGTAGTCCACAGCTTCCATGTGGCAGGGGGTGTTCACATCTGTGAAACAACTCAGGAAATGTGCATCAGCTACTGTTATCTAGGCGCTTCAGAGAGAAGCTAAAGCAGAGGATATGTGGAAGGCCTGTCCCGAGAAGGCCCCAGAGGGTCCTGCCTAGTTACACCGGGAGACGGCTCCCCTTGCTCTGCCCCACCCCACCTGTAAGGAAATAAATCACTCCACTGAAAACAGAACCATGGATAAGAGAACCCAAAAAACCCTGAAAACGTGGTGCGCTTCGCCTGTGCTGCTCCTGACGCTTCTGGGCAAGCCCCTAAACGTCTGTGTTTCTGCTCCCAGTTGGTTGTAAAGAACCCTTGACTGTAAGATAGGGTGAAGGTGCTGTGATGATTAAAGGGCATGCGTCAGGTCCTCTGGAGATCCCACTAGGAGGCAGCCACAGAATAAGAAGGGTCCTTCACAAATGACAGGAAAAGTCCCCAGGTTTACGCCTAAAAATGTAAACCCCCAGCGAAACCAGCCTGAGAATCTATCGGTAAGGGGAAAAAAAGCACAACACGATAGAAAACTGGGCAAAAGGTATGAACTTTCTTCACATGGCAATTTCATCTCCTGCTTTTAAGAATAAGAAAGAAAATCGGTGTTTTCTCGCATTTGCTACTTTTCAAGCGTCTGGCTCAAACCAGTCACTGTACCAGAGCAGCATGTCTTGGGGTGGCTGTTCTGACCTCCTCCAATGATAAACACATACCCGACAGCAAACACCAGATTCCCGAGCGTGGAGGCCGAGGCGGCAGCACCCGAGGGCTTCCCTGAAACCTGATCCACTCGGGGGCACACAAGCACTTGTACATTAAAACCTCCATAGTAACAAAAAGGTCGCTGCAAACACAAAAATGATGCCAGACGGCCCTTCCCTTGGGCACGCGTGCCTCATGCCGGCCCTTGGCACAACACTTCATTGACCCCCACTTCGCCCCTCGCGCGGGCACGGCCAGGACACGTGTCCTAGGACCGCCTGGCTCCAGGGCCCCTTCGGCTCCGCCCCGCCCCTCGGAGCCCCGCCCCGCCCCGCCTAGCCCCGCGAGCGGAGCATGATGGGGTGGGCGTACGCACGTCCTCGCCGGCCTCAGCTCCGCGCCGCGCGGGGCACTTTGGGAGCTGCCAGCCCCGCCCCGCCCCTCGGAGCCCCGCCCCGCGAGCGGAGCATGCTGGGGGTGGGCGGGCCCACGGCCTCGCCGGCCTCAGCTCCGCCCCGCCCCTCCCCGCGCGCGGAGCTTGCCGGGAGGAGGGGATGTGGCTGGGTTGCCCTGGTGACGGTCGGCGAGCGCGCGCTGGACCGTTACGGTCTGGTGACCCGCGCAGCCGCTGTGCTCAGGGCGTCCGAGGGCGGCGGGTGGGTTCCGTTATTGCCAGGAGGAGGCCGAGGACGGAGGGAAGGGGCGGGAAAAGCACCCGGGAGTGGGGCCTGGAAAGCGCCGGGGCCTGTGTGGCGGAAGGGAAGGGTCTGGGACCTCGGAGCCGAGACCCCGCGGGGCGAGGGGAGGGAGTGCAGAGTCCCAGGCCGTGTCGAGTGGAAGGACCTGTGCAGGGTCCCAGAGGGAGCGAAGGAGAAGGGGAGGCAGGAAGGCGCAGAGAGAACGGGGCGGACTCAAAAAGTGGAGGGGAAAGGGGGGACGGAAGATTCAGAGCGGGGCGGGCCCCCCGGCAAAGCTGAGTCCATGGCGTCACTCCCCAGCCTTGGACGCCCCATCGCAGAGCAGAGCATGATGAACCCCCCACTTTCGGAAGGTCAATATTTTTTACATACAGAGTGGGGGAGGGAAAGAACGATCAGGGAAAGGGGGGCAGGCAGGTGGGAGACCGGGTCAAGAGTCCAGTTCTGGAGCAGGAAGGGTCCTCAGAGGTTGCTTTCACGTGTAGCTGAAAGTCTGACCACAGCTCTTTCTGGTGCCTAGAGCTCTCTTAACCACCCAGAGTCTTCCCTTTACCTGTGGGAGACTTACCTTTGGATTAAGGAGGGGAAAGAGGAAGGGATAGATGGATGGTAGCAACACAAGGAAGGGATGCCAGTGGGAGGAGAGGGAGAGAGCACCATGGGGGGCCCACGCTGGTGAGAACTAGACACTTGTTTTAAGAGAAGTCCCTGTCATGACACCACAGTCCCACCACCACAGTCTCACCCATCTCAGGGCTTCTGGGTGAGGTGGACCAAGTATAAGACTCGGGGGTCCGGGCAAGAAGCCTCTCAGTGACCCTTGTCAATAGGAGACTTCACATGGGACCCACCCATCTTGTTCGTGCTTTGTTCATCCTTTGCCAGGGCACCTTGGGGGTCCCAGCCCCTGCCCTCGGGGAGGACCTTGGTGGTCTTCCAGTAGAACCTGCTATGACCTTGGATGAACAGCCCCTGCACCTGTAGGGCACGTTACCGCTGATCAAGCCAGGGAACATCGCAGTGGGGAGGTTATTGAGCTCCCCAAAGTGTTCTGAGGCTGCCTTGTCATCTGTAAAATAATCGCAGCTCTACCCTCTCCGAAGGTGGTTATAGAGACCTAATGAGATGCTGAAAGTGCCTTTAAAGGCTGTGAGGCCCTCTAATGCAAGGACATGTTACCAGAAAACCTAGAGCACGTGGCTGGAGGAGCCGCTGGGAAAGGAAGGGACTTCCCCAGCCAACCTCTCCCAGCCAGGGCCTGCTGCCACCACTTGCCAGCAGCGCCAGGTTGGCTTGATGGGCTGCCAGTCTGTTTGCCCTTGTTCTCCCTGGCCCTGCTCTGGGTCCAGAGACCCGGATTTGAATCCTGCATCTGTCACTTACTAGCTGAGTGATGTTGGGCAAGTCGTTTCAGCTTTCCTGGTTAGGCAGAGCTAAGGTAGCCTGTGAATGAAACTGTATAAACCAAGGCATTTCTGGCGGCAGAGGGAGGCCACTGCTGTGGGGGAGGAACCCTGGGCAGGAATCTGTTAGAGACAGTTGGTTATTTTGTCACCAACTGGAATGGCCTTGAGACAAAGCACTGCAGCTGTCTTGACCTCATCAGTTGTCTTGACCTCATCCCTCATGTCGTGCTGTCATTTTCAGCACTGTAACCTCCTTCAGCCTTAGCATTGGCCTTGGCCTCAGTTTCCTCCTGTGTGACGTGGGGATGATGATTCCTGCAGGAATCAGTAAGCTTGGGATAAGGAAGCTCTCAGGTCACGTTACAGTTTCCGTGCGTTCGGTGGGGTATTCAGTCCTGAAGAGCAGCAGATGAGATGGCCCAGCATGAGAACAGAGCTGTGGAGGACGTTAGGGGCCCCGTTAACAGCCAGTAAAAAGTCTGCCCCATACGTACCAGGGTGGGGCGGGGCGGGGGCACGCTGAGTCTTGAGTGAAGAGTTGGTTGGAAAAGGAAGCTGAACAGAAAAAGTGGGACACTGTCAACACACTCAAAATGATAAGCAACCCTTCTTTCATACAAACCATGAGATTGAGAAATGAATTTTAAAAGCAAGTATCACAAACTCAAGAAAAATATCCTGACATTTTTCTTAACTGCCGGACACATCTTCACCTTTCAAATAGTCCCTTCGCACCCCCACCCCCCGTATTTTTTGATTGCAGACTCCTTGAGTAGCTTTCATTGTGACGATTTTATATTTCCTACAGAGAAGAGATGACTCCCCCCCCACTGTGGCAGTAAGGGTGTCCCCGGAAGCCATTTATGCCCCAAATAGCAGACACAGGAGTGACTTCAAAGCACATGGACGTATCCTACTCCACCCACACGTTAGTGATCCTCCAGTTCTACCTTCCCCCTCAGCCACATCCCAAATGCCCACAGCTACTCCCGCGGGAGACGCGTGACAGAGGAATCTGGATAGAGACAGTGAGCCTCAACCCACCAGTAAAAGTATCTTCTGCAAGTCTTCCAAAAGCACCTGACTACTTC
This sequence comes from Hippopotamus amphibius kiboko, assembly GCF_030028045.1. Taxonomy (NCBI): domain Eukaryota; kingdom Metazoa; phylum Chordata; class Mammalia; order Artiodactyla; family Hippopotamidae; genus Hippopotamus; species Hippopotamus amphibius. The sequence continues at coordinate 1,754,591 of NC_080193.1, read as the reverse complement.
AAGCATGGTTAGGACCCCTGAGGGACAAGCACATGCCCTGAAGCTTCGGCTCCATTTACTTTGGCAGTAAATCCCCCTCTGCTCTGAGTCATCACCAGGTTCAAGGTCAGCGCCAGAGCGTTCAGGGGAAGATAGCGCACACCTTGGACCATTGCCAGGCACGGGTTCACTCTCTACTTTTGCCTCATTCTGTGGTGACACACAAGCTCCCCCAACAACCCACCCTGCCCTCCTCCAGTGCACACAACAAGGCAGTTCCTGGCATTTGGGCCCCACCCTCCAAAGCTCTTCTCTGGACAGGAGGAGGAGGGTCCTCGGCCCTGAGCAGAGCTCTCCCTGCTGGGCCCACCCCACCCTCTCCTGCACTCACAGAGTTGGTCCAGCTGATCCTTGAGCCACAGGCCACTTCCTGAGCGGCCAAGGGGCGGGAGCCAGAAAAGCGAATTCCCTCTCAGGTCCCAGACAGGCCTGGCAGAGCCCGGGGCCCGCTCTCCTTAACCTGCCTGGCCTCTGATAGGACAGGAGAGGGGGGACGGCAGAGGAAAAGCAAAGAAGAAGAGGAATTGGAAGAAAAGCAAGAAGGCCTCGGCTTGGGAGGGAGGGCAGTGGGGTGAGGACAGGCGCTGGTCCTGCGGCGGGCTTGCTGTGAGACGCAGGGGACGCCGCCCGCTTTGCCCCTCTGGGCGTCCGCTCCGCCTTTAAAGCAGGGCGGCTGGCACCTACCTCGCAGGGTGGTGAGGATAACGCGAGGTCGTGTCTGGGAAAATCGCTTGGGAAACGGGGGAAGGCCACTGACAAGGGAGCCCCTCATAACCCTTTCGCCTGAAGGGAGACAGGAGACCCGGAGGCCCCGGACACAGGCCTGGGCTCTGCCTGTTAGGGGAAGCCGCCCGGGCCTTTACTCAAAGCTGACCCTGCCTTAGGCGGAGCAGCACCGGCCCCGAGGGCAGACGCTCCGAGCTCAGCGGGTGAGCGCCCCAGGCCGCAGGACAAGCCTGGAGAACGGAGGGGTCGCTGCGCCGGGGCAGCCCCAGCCCCCTCCAGGGCCCGCAGGGAAGGGGCACAGCCGAGGCCGGGGGCCGAGGCCGGGGGCGCGCCAGGCCGGGAGGAGCAAGGGGTCCCGCTCCGCGGGGGGCTGCAGGTGTGGCTGGCCTGCTCGCGTGCCCCCCCCACGCCCACAGTGGGCTTCCCTCCACCTGCTCCCTGTTGCCTCCACCATCTGAACACGTTCTGCCTCTGCCAATGTGAGCAGATGGGGCCCTTTCAGAAAAAAAAGCTTGCCGGCAGCGGTGAGGTCAGGGCAGCGAGGCCGCGTGGGGGGTGGGGGGGGATGGGGAGGAAGAGGAGGAGGGAGCCGGGGAGGGGGGCGGGCACGCGGCGTGGGGCCGGGGAGGACAGGGCCGCAGCCTGCCGGGGCGGGGGACAATGGAGAGAGGGCATCCTGTGCTGGGCAGAGAGTGAGGGCCGCCGCTGGCATCCACGTAGCAGGGCGGGCCAGGCCTGAGAAGAGGCCCCAAAGGAGCCGAACCGAGCCTGCGCACGGTATCGCCCCAGGTCCACCCTGCTGCTGCTTGCTGAGCAGAGGCGGGTGGGCCGGCAGGGGAGGGACACTGTTTCCCAGGGGGAGGGCTGCGGGCCCCGTTCGAGCTATTCCCCCTTGGGGCCCATGGGGGGTTTACGTTCCCCCACCTCAGCCACCTCGGGACGGGCCAGAACCCGGTGTCATTGAACTCCAGGGGCACATTGGATCCCAAACTAAGAATTCTCTCCCTCCTCTTTCCCATCCTAAATTAGGTCTCACCTCAACGTCCAAATGTGGCTCCGAGGTTCTGCAAAGAGATAAAATGACAAAAGATACTCCAATGAAAAAGTCAGCGTAGAAATGCCCTCTCATGAATTTCCTACAGTGAAATTCAAATAAAAAAATTAAATTCCTTTGCCCTTTTAGGTTAAAGTTCAAAGAAATAGAAACTGAAAGTCAAGGTCAGAGGATTAAAGCCCAAAGCCCTGAGCTTCCTCTCCAGTGATCCCTGCCACACAGCCCCCTGCATGGCTCCTGGAGTAGGGTCATTCTGCACACCTCGGGCTGTTCCCTAGCCTGTCACGTGCCCCACTTTGAAGGATTCAGAGTCCCTAGGCCCTGCCCGCCGCGGGGAAGCCATCCCTGGGGCAGCCTACAGGCTGCCGGGTGTCCTCAGAATCCAGCCAGTGCTCAGCCCCTGGTGGACCCCTCTTCCTGTTGGCTCAGGACCCACGCAGAAATGGAGGGAGTGTGGACAGGAAAGGGGATGCTACCCCAGACTCCACCTGCTGCGGGTTTAAGCCGGTGGAGCGTTGGCTTGGCTCGGTGGACACTGTGGGCGGGGCAGGGACACCTCTGCCTCCCTTCTCTCTGAGCACACCTGCGCCACTCCTGCCTTCTCACAAACAGCTGTGGGCAGCCCAGCCAACGGGTCGCACTTACAAGACCTTCTTTCTTCCAGAATGTTGGAAACCTAGGAATTTTCTGTTTCCCTCTGGGCGCCCAGGGCTGAGCTCTGCCCAGTGTGCGTGCGTCCTGCCTGGAGCAGGGTCCCGGACTGGGGGCCAGGGAGCAGCCGCTCTGTGTGGTTGACTCTCAGGACGCTGCCCTCCACCTGGGAGGCTCCGTTCTGGCGCAGCAGCTGTTTCCAGGGTGAGGCTCTGCGCCCGGGGCGCACGCGTGCTGTGGCAGCTCCCGGTGGTGGCTTCATCTCTTTTCCTCGCCACACAGAGGGCTAGCCGTTTCTGTTGGATTCCAGTGCCTTCCCTCCGCTTAATGCTTTCTCTCTGCTTTCTGGCCCAAACATTTTACTTTTTCTGACATATTCCCCTAGATTTTGTCTCTTGGGGTCTCCCAGGGCAAGAGAGAGAAAACCCAGTCAACTCCGGCTTGGGCGCAGCATCCCCTGTTGAAACAGCCCCAGGGCTCCACCCCGGAGGCCCAAGAGTGACCGGCCATCAGCCGCTCTCCCCACTGCCGGCCCCTCCCGCTCCGCTCTGCTCACCTCTGGTGGGGCTCAGCAGAGCCCGCCTGCGACCTAATCCACACATGTCAAAGCATGATCCCTCAAGGCCCTGTGATCCTGGACGGCCCCCCACCCGCCCAGTCTTCCCGTCCCAAAAGGCGTCCCCGGATCTCGTCAGTGCGTGGGGCTGAGCCTCCGTCTGTCTGTCGGCCTCCGTCTGTCTGTCGGCGTGGAGCGGCCGCCCCTCGGGGGTGTTCTGAGTCGCCTGGCTCCCTGGGTGGCCTTGCCTCCTCCCCAGCCTCCGCCCGCCCACCCCACTCCCAGGGAGCGTCGCTGGCCCCTTCCTCCGTTGCTCTGTTGGCCTGACCACTGCCGGCCCCTCCGTCTCGGCCCAGTCTGTCCCCCGACGCCTCACATTCTTCTGAGGACACTCCTCTTCCTCATTTGCTGCCGCTCCTGCTCTGAGAGTGCGACCAGGGCGTGGTCTGCAGACCTCCGGTCCCGCTGGCTCTCCCCAGGGACCCTGAGGCCCGGGCCGGCGGCTGCCCCGCACACCTTTGGCCCCGCTGTGCTAGCTTTGGGGTGTGCCGTGATCTCCTTGAGTTGTTTTTCTATCTCGACCCCTCGCCTCTGGAGGGCTGTGTCAGTTAACAGCCCCGCACTCCAGGGCCCAGCCAGGCTGTGTCCCCAGCTCCAGGGGACGGACCTCAGGTGTACTCGGAGGTGCAGGAGGACGCTCCGCGGCCCCTGTCCCGGCAGCAGCTCCTGGGCATCACCTCCCGTGACCGACCCGGGAGAACACCCACCCCCACCCAGAGCGCGGAAGCTCTCCGGAGCTGAGGCGAGGCCTCCTGCAGCTCTCAGACCTGCCCGCAGAGACCCTGCTCACGGAGCAGGTGGGGCCTCCCATCAGGACCACAGCCGAGGCGTCGGCTCCCAGCACCGAAGCCCCGTGGGGCACTGCCAAGGCCCCCGGGCGTCCCCAGAGCCTCAGACGTCGTGTGGGCTACCGTGTGGGGTCACTGGTGTGGACTCAGAGCTTGCCGCCCGTGTGCAACACGGTGGGTTTGAGAGGCCTGCGTAGACCCCTGCTTGCTTCCAGTGCGGACGGCGGGCCTCAGCCACCGTGTGGGAAGCACAGCGTGAGCCAGAGGCGGGCGGCACGGCAGAGCCCGGGGGGCCCGCCGGCACGTGGCGGGGTGCGGGGCCGGGAGGGCTACTCTAGGGATGGAAACACCTCACAGGGAAATGGGAGGCCGTGAGGGGGAGGGCCCCCACCTCAGCAGGCCCACAGGGGCTGGAAGCGCAGGGAGGCCGGGGTGGGCTGCGGAGCAGGCAGCCGGGGGGCCCGCCCTCGTCAGGGGCCAGAGTCGGGCAAAGTCTCGGAGGGGTGGGGGCAGGGTAGCACCTCCGCGTGGTATGTGATGGTCTTCCCTTCCCTGCCGCACGCGCACGTGTGTGTGTGTGTGTGTGTGTGTGTGTGTGGTCACTCGTGCCGTGACGTATAACATACACACAGAAAAACGCATAACAGTTTAACAAGTATAACACAGACCCCTGTAAGAAGAGAAGGGGAAAATCTCTCTGCAGCCCCATCCCGCCCCCGCCCCATCCGCCCCTGAGTGCCCTGCCCGGGTCAGCGCCCACCCTCCCCATCAGTGGGCCCACTGTCCTGATGGGAGGGGAATCGCCGCCTGGCTTTCATCACAGGGGACCACCTCGGCCTGGACCTCTGAACGATGTCATTTGGGGCTCCCTGGTTGTGAACTGTAAATAAATGAAATGGCCTCACCCGTGGGGGTAGGTGTGCCTGTGGCTTGCTCACGGCTCTGCTGTGCCGCCTGCCGTGCCACGAGCACGCCACAGTTCCTTTATCCACTCTGTTGTTGATGGACATTTGGGTTGCTTCCAGATGCAGGTTTCTTTAGGCTCTATACCTGGGAGTGGGCTTGTGGGGGGATTAAGTACAGCCGCATGGTGGGTGGCGGTAGCATCTCGTGGTGCATTTCATTGCATTTCCTTGGTCTCTGCTGAGGCTGAACATCTTTTCCATTTGGATATTCTGTTTTGTGAAGAGTCTTATAAAATCCTTTGCTAATTTTTATTGGGTTGTCTATTACCATTTTGTAGCATTTTTTAAAATATCTGGATGTGAACCGTTTAGACATGAAGATCATAGCTTTTTGACTCCTCAAGGTGTCTTACTAACATAAGGTCAAATGTGTCCATCTTTTCCTTAGCCCCTTGTGCTTTCTGTACCTCATTTAAGAAATCACTAAGATGATATTCTCTTCTATGATCTTTATGTCTTTAATGCACAGAGAACTGATTTCTGTGTGGGTGTGAAATAGAAATCCAGTTTGCGCTTTGTCCCCACGTGGTGGCCAGCGGCGCTGCACAGCTAATCTGTGTGTTTCCTGCCATGCAGCCTTCCACGCTGCCCCGATCCTGTATCAGGTCCATGTGTGTGTGTGTGTGTGTAGGTCTGCCCTGGGCTGGTTCCGCGTTGCCTTATTTATGTAGCTGGATGAGAAACCTGGACATCGGAAAGTGAGTCCTCCCGCCTTGAACCTGTTCTGGCTCCTCGTGGCCCTTGGATTCTCATAAAGGTTAGGATTCGGTTGTCAGATTCCACCCTAAAGTCTGCTGGAATTTCTGTTGGGACGGTGTTGAATGGCAGGGCAGGATGCAGAGCGGTGAAGTCACCACGACGCTGCCTCCAATCGTGGACGCATGTGTTCTCCCCACGTCAGTGCCCCCTGCCCCCGCGGGGGGTGGGGGGGAGTTTTCTCCGTAGAGTTTGTCGCCTCTTGGCATCATTCCCTGATACAGAGCACGTACTCTGTTTGCTTGTTTCCTTTCCTTCCCACCCAGCTTCTCTTCTCTGCACTAATGAAGCCACGTTCCGTATGGCACCTGTAAAGTCATCCTATTCTGGAAAACGTCTATTTCTACACCAGTCTTCCCTGCATCCTAAGTATTCTTTGTCTTGCTTGTCTGGTAAATATGGTATTGAAGTGACTTGACAGGGACTTTAAATGTCAAACTTGTATGAACGGACACCCCTGGAGTCCTCCTCCGGCTTTTTTCTTTACCCACCCCTGATCACCAGGGTCTGTATCCTTGTCTGCACTTGAAATACCAGTCGGGGGGCTTCTCGGCTTTGTGGCTGTGTTTTGTTCTGACTGGCAGCAGCTCACCAAGGAACCAGCTCTTCGCCAGATGATTTGTTCCTGGAAACAAGGCTCCCTTCCTGAGCCTGTCTAAGTGCGCGGCTTTCGTCGTGCTTTGCGGCGGGTGGGGTGGAGGCCCTGGGCTCGCTGCTGTGAGGTGTCACTGCCCGGCCCATCGCTGCTATCGTGTCAATCACTCAGTCTGAACGGGGGGTCACACTGATGGGAAGCTTCTGCCACCTCGTACCTGGCTGCTTCCTTGGGGGCAGTCTCACCTGGGTGTCACAGCCCCACGTGCTGACAGGCAGGGTCACGCACCTTCCTCTCCGACGTCTTGCGCTCACCGGAAGGGGCCTGATTCCGGCCCCTTCCGCCCCGACCCGGTTCTGGAGTGGACGTCTGGGTGTTCGCCAGAATGTAAAGAATAGTGAAAAGGCCTCAAATCCAAAGGGTCTTTTCACTCCTCTCTGAACAAGAAGGAAATGGGCTTATTTTAGAATCAAGAATATTATCCTCTGAATTATCAGAGAGCAAAAGTGGAGACCTGCTCCCTGAAGAGGTGGGTTTTCTCCTGCGGAAACACGGAAAGTCTCCAACAGAGCCCACCTGATTTTGTCACCACATTGGTTTCTTTTTTTGGTCTTTTTTGGCTGCGTTCCACGGCACGCGGGATCTTAGTTCCCCGACCGCGGGGTGAACCCGTGCCCTATGCAGTGGAAGCACAGAGTCCCAGACACTGGACCACCGGGGAAGTCCCCACATTGCTTTTTTGACTGGTCAGGTTTATCCTTAAGAAGGTCTAGGATCATGTGTTGAGTAACAGTTCAGATGGGCATCGCCCCCCGCGCCCCCCGCAGAGCTGGTGGCAGAGGGAAGAAGCTCCTTAGGGAGGAGGGGCTGGCACCCACCAGAGGTCCTAATTCATAAGGCAAGTGGACAGCTTTGGAACGTGTGACCGTTTCTTTTTACTGCTCGCAGCACTGACGTGGCCTGTGAGCGCTTCATCCACGTGGTACGTGGGACGTCCGAGGTCCCAGGGCCCAGACTGAGAAAACATTTGCAACTCATGGCAAAGGGTTAACTTCTCTGATATATAAAAAGTTTTAAAACAAAAAGCAACCCAGTGGGAAAATGGACTTGAGGATTTGACTTAGTTTCCAGAAAAGGAAGAGGGAATGGCTGTTTAGCAGAGGAAAAGACACTCCACCTTGTAAGGAGGGAAATGGGAATTAACACTTGGAACACCTCTGGCTTGAGAGAAAAGCCTTTTCCCACCAGGCGGCCCAGAGTGAAAACGGGTGGGGAGGCGGGTCGGAGGCGCCCGTGCCCAGTGGGTTGCTGGCCTAGACCCCCCTCTAGGAGGGACATCTTGCCACATGAAAACAGCATTGATTTTGACCGACCAAGCCGACTTGTAGGAACCTATCCTCCAGATATCCCTACACAGGTGTGGACACCAATAGCGCAGCGCTAAGAGTGGAGGGATGGAAAGAGCCGGAACATTCCCAATAGGGGCTGGCTAACGAACCATGGCTGGTCCCAACAAGGGAATACTGTAGGCTCTTCACGTACTAAGATACAATTTTGAGTTTACAAAAAAGCAATAAACGAAGTGCAAACTAGTGTAGAATACGCTACTACTTGTGAGGGGAAAGAAAAGTCGGGGAGAGGGGAGGGAGTGTTCCAGGTGCATAAAACAGCTCTGGAGGGATTTGAGAGAGGACTGCCTTGTGGAGGCGAGACAGGCCCTGGGCACCAGGGAGCTCTCTCCGGGGCTGCTTGGAATGCTTTGCACGTGAGTCTGTTAAAACAAGAGCAGGCTTAGGGAGAGGAAGCAGGCGGCCCGGACTCCCCACCTGCAGCTTTGGGAAGTGGAGCCCTGGCTGGATGTTTGGGGGGTAGGCCTGAGACCCCACTGTCCCCAGATGGGGGCTGAGGCTCCAGGAGGGAGAGGACAGAGCCAATTTCTGAAAAGCGACCATTTTTGTCTCTTTTTGTGGGCTTTAAACACAGAAGGGAGGTGTGCTGACTTTACCAGGAGGGGAAATCTGGGCAAATGGCTGGCTGGTGGGTCTGCATAATCCGCCACCCCCACCCCACCCCATCTTCCAAGCCCATTCTGGAATTCTTGCTGGGAGGCCTGGAGGGCTCTGCTCAGCTGGGAGGAAGGGCAGTAGAGAGCTTTACAGACACAGTTTGGGGGCCAGCACTTAGTACAAAGTAGGGCAAGGAGTCAGGGAAGGTATCCGTGGCCCAAAACATTGGAAACTTCCTAAGCCCTGGGATCGGCTGACCTCCCCAGACAGCATGGAGACCGCGTGCCAGCATGGGCAGCGGCTCCCCACATCCACCCCCCTGGCCATCTGCATGCCTCATGCCCCTGAGGCCGAGAGCTCCTGTCAGCTCCGTGGTTTAGGGAATCCGTAGGAAAGACATTTGGTGAATCTCTCCATTTCACAGATGGGGAAAGCTGAGGCCCAGAGGGGAGCCAAGCAAGCACCTGACCCCAGGGCCCCTCGGATCAGGCTCCCAGGGGAAGCAGGCCCTGAGGCAGGGGGCTCAGGCTGCGGGAGAGGGCAGTGGGGGAAGCCTGGAGGAGACAGGGTGGGAGGCCCGGGGGCGTGGGGAGGGCGCCTACGCTGCTGGGCTCTCCAGAATGGACGAGCCCTGGGTGGCTTCCAGGCCACTGGCCCAAAGATCACAGAGCTGGGTGCAGTCGCCCAGAGGCTGCCGGGGACACAGAAGCAGCTCACAGGGCCTGTGCCGCACCAGGTGGTGGCGCGGAAGGCATCCTAGAAGAATTTGATGTAGGGCTCTCTGTGGGCAGGTGGGGGAGAGGCATTTGATGCAGAAGGAACAGCACGGGCAAGGGAGGTGCCAGGCTGCAACCTGGGCTGAGGCGGCTGGTCACTCTGGAGCCTGGGGTGTCTTTGCTGGCAGATGACTCGGCACCACCAGAGCGGTGCTGAAGAGCCAGGGACAGTCTCTGCCCACCCCGCACCCCCACCTGTTCCACAGCTCAGTTTGAGGTGTTATTTGAAAATGAGTCTCTGCTGCTGTTTCAAAGGCTGACTGCACCCCTGTGGGCCTTGGGGCAACCGCTGGCTTGGCAGGGAGTGGAACCCATGCTTTGGGGGACAGGAGATGGCCTGAGAAGGGGGTGTAGCAGCTGCCCTCCTCGGTATGCAGGGACAGTTATTAGCTCCCGAGGACTTGGAAGCACGGCAGACAGGGCTCAGAATGTGGGCCCGACCCACAGATGCCCCCTTTTACCTTGGAGTCCAAGGAACCACTACCATGCGACACCCCAGCCAACCAGAGCCTCTGGTGCTCCCCAGCTCATGGGGCAGTGAGCCGTGCTCTGCCCTCCAGAGCCCCTCCATCCTCCCCCACACAGCAGGCGCCTGGCCCGCACTGCCTGCCTCCTCAGCCCTCAGAGACCCCTGAAGCTGGGGAACCCCCCATGGCTCATGTGAGGCCAAAAGCGGAATGTGCCGGCTGGGGGAAGCGGGGGGTAGGGAGTAAGGTCGGACCCTGGGAGGTGGTGGCCCCGTGTCGACACACCCCAGGGATCGGGACAGTGCCCTCGCCTGTGAAATGAGGGAGTTGGACAAGATGCTCAGAGACCCCGCCTCCTGCCCTCACCAACGTGAAGGCCAAGAGCAAGGGGAAGAGGCTGAGGCGGGAGCCTGTCACAGGGCAGGTGCTCATAGCCGAGAGGCCCCAGCCCGCAAGCCCAGCTGAGCGGGACCTTTGGCTGCAGGTGGAGCCGTGACACCCGCACCCTCTCCCCCAGCATGGAGACCCATGCGAGGCTCCAGTCCCCTCACTGAGGACAGAATGAGACTGAGGTGAGCTGGAAGACCTCTGTGGAAGAGCAGTGTCCCCTCCAAAAACGGGCCACAACCTTGAGCCGATTCTTCTCCTAAGATCACAACTGTCCCCATGGTCCTGGAAGTAACCCTCGATACCCCGGGAGCTCACTGGAGGCTGAGGGGGGAGAGTGCCCCCTGGACCTGGACTGAAGGAGGGCAGCGCTCAGGCCCCCGGGTGAGCAGGCTGGCACTGGCGGGCTGCCCCAGAGGTGGTGGGGGGATCCAAGTGGGAAGTGCCGAGGGCCTGGCTACGCAGCCCTGGGGCCTGGGCTGTCCTGAAGCTTCCGTAGTCAGACAGCAAGTGTGGCCCGTCCTCTGCTACAAGCCTGGGCTGGGCACCCGACGCTTCCTGCCCCGCCTGCCGGGGGTTCACACGGATGCCACAGTGGGTGCTGCATGGGCTGGGCCACGGGCACCCGTCCCAGGAGGAGCCCGTGGCCGCCCCAGGCCCCAGCACACACACAAAGTGGCCGCTGTCACTGCGTACCGCTCCAAGGTGGGCCTGCTCCCCACTCCCAGCGCCAGAAGGGAAGAGCGCCAGAGGCCTGGCCCAGGCAGCAACGCTTCCCCCAGAGCCCCTCAGCTTCCAAACACGAAGTCATTTATATTCTGCGGAACGTAAGAAAGTCACCTCCATCTAGGATGGTCTTGTCTGTCTCAGGGGCTGAGGAAGAACAAAGGGTCTCGACGACTCGGGGCCAGCAGGAGTCCAGGGATGGGGTTCATGTGGCCAGAGAAGTCCCTTCTCTGTGCCAGCAGCTGCAATGAACTGGACTTCTCCCCCAGGGCAGGCAGTGCAGGAAGGGCGGAGCTGCCCTTCACCTCGGCCAAGTCACAGGTGCTGACTCTGGTGAGGCCCCCGAATCCCCAGGGCTCACGGCTGGGCCTTCACCTGGAAGGAGGTGCTGCCGGGGCCCATGGAGGCGCTCACATGGTAGGGCGGTGAAGCGTTCAGCCCAAAGGCAACTGGCCCCTGGCAAGCAGCACTTGCAGGCTAGAGGACTGTGTGCTGTCCTATCACTGCCCCCACAAGGCAGCGAGCCCTGCACTTGGAGAAGGGATCCTAGGCCAGGAGACCCCAGCTACACTGGACCTCAACACTGATTTTGCGCCAGGCCCTCCACCATCTTAGTGGGGTCAAAGAGCCACCTGGAGGCTTTCAGAGTTGCTGTGCCCTAAGACCTGAATGCTCCCCAAGGTCCCGAAACCACGGGGGTGGGAGGGGAAGGCGGGGTCCTTCTCTCAGAGAACAGCTGTGCCTGAGGGGAGCACAGCCCAGGCCCAGAACTTGGGTGGACAGGGCAGTATCACCAGGAACTCCACCTCCTGGGCACTTCCCTTCCTCCACACCCGAAAACTGTTGCAAAGCTCCAAACAAGAGGATTTCCAAGTCGAGACACTGATGCAGCAGCCTATTGACAAGCGGCCCCTGACCGAGTGGGGAAGGCTTTCCCCAGCCCCACTCAGACTCGGAACCCCCCCTCCTTTCCCAGCCAGCCCTAGCCCACGCGGTGGCCCGGCCTTGGGGCGGGGAGTGGGGCTGGGCAGCGACGAGGAACTCCCCTTGGATTCCGGGGTCTGCGGCCTCGGGCGGGATGCCAACCACAGCTGGCCCTCTGCGGGGGACGTGGGAGCTAGGGATGGGGTTCATGTGGCCAGGAGCTAGGCTGCAGATTCTGGGGGCGCCCTGCCCGGCCTCGGCCTCCCAGTCACCGAGCCGGCCCTGCATCGATTCCTGCGAAAGCCAAGCAAGCCCGAGGCAGCCGCCGTTTCCACACCGTTTATTTCTCTGTCCCCAGGGGCAGGGTCGCGGGGAGCGCGGCGGGCAGGAAACCGCGCGCGGGCGGCGGCCGGGGCGCGGCTCTCAGGCGAAGGTGGAGCCGTTCCAGCCCACGTTGGCCGCGTTCATGTCGTAGTAATTGATGTAGATCCTGCGGGGGAGGAAGCGCGGCTGAGCGGGTGGCCGTGGCCGTGGCCGTGGCCCCCCGCCCCCGCGCCCGCCCCGCGCCTCTCACCTATCGGGGCTGAGGTGCAGGCGCTCGGCCAGCAGCCCGCACAGCAGCTTGCTGTAGGCGCGGTTCTGCGCGCCGCCGATCTTGCCGATGCTGTGCAGGCTGCAGAGCGCGCACGGCTCGCTGGAGCCCGCGAAGGCCATGAGCTGGTCCGGGACCACGTGCACCGCGATGTACTGCGGGGGGGAGGGGGCGCGGTCAGCCAGCCGAGCGGCCTCGCCGGCGCCCCAACCCCCGCACCGCCCGGAGCCGCGTCCCGGGCCCCCCCCCCGCCCGGAGCCGCGTCCCGGGGCCCCCCCCGACCGCCCCCGCCCGGAGCCGCGTCCCGGGCCCCCCCCCCCACCCGCCCCCGCCCGGAGCCGCGTCCCGGAGCCCCCCCCGACCCCCCCGCCCGGAGCCGCGTCCCGGAGCCCCCCCCCGACACCCCCCGCCCGGATCCGCGTCCCGGGGCCCCCCCCCGACCGCCCCCGCCCGGAGCCGCGTCCCGGGGCCCCCCCCCGACCGCCCCCGCCCGGAGCTGCGTCCCGGAGCCCCGTCCCGGAGCCCCCCCGATGCCCCCGCCCGGAGCCGCGTCCCGGGGCCCCCTCCCCCGCCCTAGCGCGGGGCCGCCCGGCCTGGACCCCCCAGACCTGCGCCGGCTTGCCCGTGGCCTGCGCCAGCTGCTGCGTGAGCTCGGACAGGAGCCCGTCGGGCACCGAGGCGCGGGCCACGTTGGTGTTCACCACGAACATCGGCATGGCGGCGAGGGACGGCGGCGCACGGGATGCAGGAACCAACCGCCTGGCGCGCGAACGCCTCCGGGAATCCGAGCAACGTGACCGCCGCCCGCCTGCCCAGCGCCGCCGCGGCCCCGCCCCAGTTGGTGACGTCACCGCCGGAGGAGGCCCCGCCCCGAGACGACCCCGCCCCGGCTGGTGACGTCACCGCCGGCGGGCCTCTGAGGCGCCGGCCCCCTGCCCTGTGCGGCCCGCGAAGTCATTCTCCACACGGCGGCCGGAAGTGCGCTTGCCCCGCGTTTGTCAGCCCTGTGATGCAGTCGCAGCGACGTCTGCGCGCCGGGACCAGCGGGGACGCGTTGGTTAGCGGGGCAGATGGCCCCTGGCCCTCCAGGCGCTCGCAGCCGGACAGGCAGCCCGAGCCCCAGCTCCTCCCGCCGAGCCCTTGTGCGCCGGCAGTCTCCGGGACGGGCGTGCGCGCGCGCGTGTGTGTGCGTGACGCGAACGGGTGCTCGCTGCTGCAGGCGGGGGAGGGCTGCCACAGGTCCCTGCACCGCTGCTTTTCAGGGTGCGTGAGGATGCTGGAAGGTGCTCAGGGGAGGGCAGGGAGCAGGAGGGGCCCCAAGGCGGACAGCAGCTCCGTCTCGGGGGCCAGCCCGCGGCTCCGGTGCCCTGGGCAACCCCTCTGCAGGTCTGGACACTTGAGCTCCTCAGGGAAGCCCCCCAGGCAGCTCCTGTGGGGTGCCCTCGCACAGAGCCCTGGGGTGCAGGCGCTCTTCCACTGTTGGTCAGTTCAGGGGGCACCTCGTAGGCGCCAGGCATGCAAGGGACAGGGACCAAATCCTGGCTGAGTGAATGAATGAAGTTAGCCAGGGATGAGCCTGCAGGCCCTGCCATCACTGGGCAGAAGGACCACCCAGCTCCCACTCGAAGGAGACCCTGGCCAGGGGGCTGCGCTGGGGACCGGAGCGGTCAGGCACTCAAGGGGGCAGGCTGGTTTGGACAAGTCTCAGAGCTTTCCAGGGAGGTCCTGCCCTTGGTCTCTGGCAGGTGTGGTCTCGTTAAGGTGGCCTGGACGCTGGACCCCGATAGAGCAAGGTCACCATGCCTGTGGGACCAAGCAGCCTTAGGTGGGAGGGCCCAGGGCCCAGCTGCACAACTACTCTGTGAAGTCTGGGTCCCTCCGGGTGGGCCCCAGGTCACTTCCCATGCCCACCCGCAGCCGAGTCCCTGTGCCCGGCTTCTGTTACCGCGGATGCGCGGATGCACTCCACGCATGTCGCCAGCCGGGGGCGCTCCTCTGTGCCCGAGCGCGTCCTGCTCCCTCTGTCCAACTCCGAGGGCATGACTTCTCCCGCCCCCAACCGCCTGCCAGTGAAATGTGCCCCCTTTATCCTCACGTCGCCCGCCCCCGCCCTGCCTTAGTCCACGGTAGCCGGCCCACCTTTGGCCTGGCCTGGCCTGCCTAGGGGAGGGGTCTGTTTCCGCGCGCCCTGACAGCAGATCTGGCCTTGTGACTTGCGCCGTGAAATGTGAACAGAAGTGACCCAAATGACTCCAGCCGGAAGATTCAGGAGCAAGCGCCTGGTTGGCGGTTCTCTGATAGTGGAAATGGGTGACATGGTGATGCCTCGCCACCAAGTAGCTGTGACGCCCTGTAGGTGAGCCACTGTGGCTTTCAGGTTCTTTCTCTGGTACTGGGGAGCCTTCCCTGGCCAAGACAGCCTCTGCTGCCCTTGTCCTTCCCAGGAACAGTCAGTGCCCTCTCTCTAGAAGGGCACCTGAGGAGGGGATAGGTTCCCAGTCCCACTTTTTACTAACGTGGATGCTTGGCTAACCTCTCTGAGCCTCAGTTTCCCCATCTGTAATTTGGGGATGACCGTAGTGTCCCCCTTTACAGACGGGTGTTGTGAGGACCACGTGGCCTAACTACTGGTGATGGTCCCCTCTGGTCCTGGGGTGGTGCTGTCACAGCGCCTGGGTGGCCTGGTCCCTGCCCCACGGCACCAGCCTCCCTGGTTCTCTGGATCTTGTGTATGGCCCTTTGGTGCCGTGCTCCTGGCTCCGGGCTCAGGGCTCTGGGCTCGGGTGGTGGTCCTGGACCGCTGTTGGCCTGCACACTCCCTCATCTGCCTGGGGGTCAGTTTGTCAGGAAAGCCCCAGAGCTCCTGGCTTGGTTGGGTCCTCTCCTTCAAGGCCATTGCCATATTTCTGTTTGTGAGTTACTGCTTCCTTTCTAGACTCCGTGAGCTGGGGGACTGTCTCTTTTTGGCCACTACTATAGCCTACCTTCTGACTCGTTACTCAGTAGCAGGCAGAGGGCCTCCAGAGATCACCACGCCCTAATCCGGAGAACCTGTGAATATGGTACCTTACATGGCAAAAGGCACTTCACAGATGTAATTAGGGTTACAGACTCTACTACTGGGAAATTATCATGGATTATCTGGGTGAGGCAAACGTAATCACATGAGCCCTTAAAAGCAGAGAATTTTCTCCAGCTCAAGTCAGAGATGCAGCAGAAGGGGTGGTCAGAGAGCCTCGAAGCAGAAGGACTCAGATGTGCCGTTACTAGCTTTGAAGATGAAGGGGCTCCAGTCACTCAGCCGCAAGGAACTGAATTCTGCCAACAGCCTGGATGAGCTCGGAAGTGGGCTCCTCCCTAGTTGACCTTGAGATGCCTTGACTTCAGCGGTGACAGCTGAAGCAGAAGACCAGTCACTTTGTACTCAGCTTGTGACCCGCAGAAACTGAGATAATAAATGTGTGTTGATTTAAGCTGCTCAATTTGTGGTAATTTGTTCTAGGAGCAATAGAACAGTAACACCCCTGGCATCCCTGGGGGCTCTATAATTACCTGCTGAACAACGGCACACATGCATCGGGAGGCCTTGGCCCCTGAAATCCTCTCCGCCACCTTCCTCACTGACAGCATCCCAGTTCTGTTTGCTTAGAACCTTCACTGGCCCAGAGCCACTGGCAACTGCCGTGGCCATCCGGGGCAGCTGTGGCCCATGTGATGTGCAGGGTCCACAGGGAAGCAGCTGCCCGCGAAGGAGGCTGTACCCTACGCCCTTCCTCCTGGCCGTGCCTGGAGCCTAGACAGGACCGCCAGACTTGCAGCAGCTGCCAGGCAACCGCGGGCTGGAAAACACAGCCCAAGGAGGCGGAGTGGCAGCCCTGAGGAGCCTGGGGCTCTGCCCAGCCCCTTCAGCTGCCTTTCCATTACAGGAGCAAAGTAAGCCCCTCTCTGCTCGAAGGACCGCTGGTCAGGGCTTCTGACATTTGCATCCCCAATGCAGCTCCTGGCTGGTGCAGAGGACTTCTTGAGGGCCATACCCCACAGATGAGGGCTGCCGGGCAGAGAGGGAGAGGGAAGGAAACCTCAGGATGTAGGGAAACACCAGCTGGATGAGGAGGAATACGGCCCATACAAGCACCTGGCAGGCCTCGAAAGCTGGCAGCCAGCCCCCCAGTTGAACACCTCCATGGGCAGGACCCGCGTCACCCACACGGGAAGGGGTGCATGGGGACGCAGGGGGCCTGCTGCCTCCCTGATGCAGGGCTATTGCTGTCCTCTTGCTGCCTCTCCCTGACGTGGACCTGGCCATCGGTCCACGTCCACGGACAGTCCGCCTGCCCACCGGCTCCTATAGCCCCTTTGCCAGCTTCACTCCCCTTGGCATCCCTCCCCCAGGCACGCATGGTTCATCGCTCACAGCAAGAACCCAGCCGGCCCCGAGCCCCTGACCTTCCCCCCACTCACCAGTCCCTGTGCCCTTGTTCGCTGAATGTGGTAAAAGTTGCAGCAAAGACAAGCAAAGGCAACTCCCTCCGCTCCAGTCACAGCAGAAGACCCGGGAGGCCATCATCCCTCTGGCCACACCCCGTACCCAGCCACACCTGAAGGAACAGGATTTTAAGAGGAGTGTCTGCCAGGAGACCACCACGCTGCAAAAGCAGGGCCTAGGCTTGGTGGGGCGCGCGCGGTCACGGCCAGCTCTCCCCAACAGGACGAGACGTGGTTCAGAGAGGGGGATCTGGGCTGAGCCTCTTAAACTCTCTGAGCCTCAGCTGCAAAATTTCAAAATGGGGGAATTCCTTTCCCATAGACGTGTGTGAAGATTTAATGAGATTAAGGACCAGAACAAAGGGCCTGCAAACAGGAGGTGCTCAGTAAATGCTACCTGATCTCCCTGCATTGTCACCAAGTGTCCTGGAGCAGGAAATGGACGAATGGGCCTGACCCTAATGGTGGCACTGGGCAGTGTGGGCGACTGTGCTTTCCCTCCCTGGTGGCCAGGTCCCTTCCTCACCCCATCCCATCAAAGCCGAGGCCAGGCTGCGTCTCCCCCACCTCTCCTGGCATGGCCTCTCCTGTCTGCGGGGTCCTGTCCCTGTCTCTTTGCTCTGCTGAGGGGTTCCCTGGGCAACAAGGATTCCCAATGCCCACCCCACACTCCCAGAGCCCATCTGACCCGGTGGACAGCAAGCGGGACACAGCCCAAGGGCTGGGCCTGGGCTGGGGGCATCTCTGTGGCCCACGCTGGGGACCAGGGCACCAAAGTGTGACCACTGTCGTCCCAGACCTGGGACACAGCCTGACGCCTGCCCTGCTCACAGCCTGTGCACCACGGGATTTTGAGGGACAGATATGTTCTCACTAATCTTCCCCGGGAGCCAGCAGTGGCCACAGTGGCCACTGGTGCCCAGGGGGCGAGCTGGGGAGGCGGGCTGGCAGAGGCAGAGATGGGGCAGGTGGCAGAGAGACGCCGGGAGACCACACAGAGGGCTGACGCCTGACTTCCAGAAAGCTCTGCAGTTACAGGATCCACAGGCTTTCGTTCCCATCCTTCAACACTCCTGCCTCCAAAGGAAGCCCAGCTGGGCCTGTCCTCAGGAAGCCAGCTCCAGGTGACTTCTGCACAAGACCTCTCCTGACCCCGACCCAGAGAGCTCTGGCTCCCCGGAGAACCCACTGCCTGCCACTTCTGCTAAACTGGCGGTTACTGCTTCCTACTGAGAGCCAGATCAATTTTTTATGATACAACAATGGTCAATTTTTTAAAAAAATATTTATTTATTTATTTATTGGCTGCATTGGGTCTTCATTGCTGCGCGCGGGCTTTCTCTAGTTGAGGCGAGCGGGTCTGCTCTTCATTGCGGTGCATGGGCTTCTCATTGCAGTGCCTTCTCCTGTTGCAGAGCACAGGCTCTAGGCACATGGGCTTCAGTAGTTGTGGACACGGGCTCAGTAGTTGTGGCCCACGGGCTTCGCTGCTCCACGGCACGTGGGATCTTCCCAGACCAGGGCACGAACCCGTGTCCCCTGCATTGGCAGGTGGATTCTTAACCACTGCACCACTTAGGAAGTCCCATCAATTGTTTTTTGACCTAGGAGCCACGGTAATCCAATGGGGAAAAGATGGTGTTTTCCACAAATGGTGCTGGCACCCCTGGACATCCATTGAAAGGAAATGAATAAGGGACGTCCCCTGCGGCCCAGTGGCTGGGATGCCGTGCTTTCCCTGCCAAGGGCCTGGTACAATGCCTGGTTGGGGAACTGACATTCCCCAAGCCGTGTAGTGCAGCAAAAAACAAAATTGGATACTGGGAGAAAATCTGGATGACTATGGATTTGGTGATGACTTTTCAGATACAACATGATCCATGAAAGAACTGTTAAGCTGAACTTCCTTCAAATTAAAAATGTCTGCTCTGTGGAAGGCACTGTCAAGAAAATGAAAGGGCAAGGCATAGACTATGAGAAAAACGCTTCAAAAGATACATCTGATCAAAGACTGTTATCCAAAAGATACAAAGAACTCTTAAAACTCAACGATAAGAAAACAAACAACTTGATTTTTAAAACATGGGCCCAATAGGGGCTTCCCTGGTGGTCCAGTGGGTAAGACTCTACATTCCCAAAGCAGGGGGCCTGGGTTCGATCCCTGGTGGGGGAACCAGATACCACATACATGTCTCAAGTAAACATGCCACAAAAAGACCTGGTGCAGCTAAATAAATAAATATTTTGGACTTCCCTGGTGGCACAGTGGGTAAGAATCTGCCTGCCAATGCAGGGGACACAGGTTCGATCCCTACTCCAGGAAGATCCACATGCTAAGGAGCAACTAAGCCCGTGTGCCACAACTATTGAGCCTGTGCTCTAGAGCCCGTGAGCCACAGCCTTTGAGCCTGTGTGCCACAACTACTGAAGCCCACGTGCCTGGAGCCGGTGCTCCGCAACAAGAGAAGCCACTGCAATGAGGAGCCTGCACACCACAATGAAGAGTAGCCCCCCTGCTCGCCACAACTAGAGAAAGCCCGTGTGCAGCATCGAAGACCCAACACAGCCAATAAAGTAAATACATTTATATTAAAAAAAAAAACATTGGATGCTCCCATCCATTTTTAGGCAATAAACATTTTTTTAACAAAATAAAAATAAAATAAACATTTAAAAAAATTAATTAAAAATTAAAAATGGGCCACTTTTTTTTTAGATTTTTTTGATGTAGACCATTTTTAAAGTCTTTACTGAATTTTGTTACAATATTGCTTCTATTTTATGTTTTGGTTTTTTGGCCACGAGGCATGTGGGATCTTAGCTCTCCAACCAGGGATCAAACCCGCACCCTGTGCATTGGAAGACGAAGTCTTAACCGCTGGACCGCCAGGGAAGTCCCTGGGCCAAACACTTTTAACAGACACTCACCAAAGAAGATATATACAGATGGCAAATGAGCATAGGAAAAAAATGTTCCACGTTTGTCATCAGGGAAGTGCAAATTACAACAATAAAATACCACCACACACCTATGAGAATGGCCAAAACCCAGAGCACTGACAACACCAAACGCTGGTGAGGATGTGGAGCTACAGGAACTCTCCCTCAGTGCTGGTGGGAATTAAGACGGTATAGCCGCTCTGGAAGAGAGTTTCGCAGGTTCTTACAAAACTAAACATATTGTTACCCTATGAGCCAGCAATCATGCTCCCTGGTGTTTACCCAAAGGAGGTGAGCCTGTGTGTCCACACAGAACGCTGCGCGTGGATGTGTACAGCAGCTTTATCCACAATTGCCAAAAGCAACCAAGCTCTCCTTCAGTAGGCGGGTACACTGGGATATCCAGACAATGGAATTTTACTCAGTGCAAAAAGAAATGAACTATCAAGCCATGGAAAGACATGGAAGAAACTTAAATGCATACTACTAAGTGAAAGAAGCCAATCTGGAAAGGCTACAGACTATCAGACTATATGATTCCAACTACACAACATTCCAGAGAAAACAAAATTGTAGAGACCGTAAGAAGATCAGTGGCCTCCAGGCGCTGGGCAGGGGCAGGAAAGGGATGACCATCAGGGCAGCGCAAACACTCTGTGTGATACCATAATGGTGAACACGCCATCACACCCTGGTCCAAACCCACGGCACGTGCAACGACAGGATGAACCCTAATGCAGACCGCGGGCTTTGGGTGATGACGTTACAGTGCAGGCTCGCGGGTTGTAAGAGGCGTTCCACTCTGGCGGGGCCTTTGATAACAGGGGAGGCTGTGCACGGAGGGGAGGGGCATACAGGAAATCTCTATACTTCCCTCTCAATTTTGCTATGAAATTAAAACTGCCTTTTTTTCCTTTAAATAGTGGGCAAAAGGCTTGAACAGATTCTTTACAAAAGAAGACACGTGAATGGCGATGTCAGCACACAGAGAGATGCTCCGTGTTACCAGCCACCAGGGAGGTGCCACAGTGAAAGCAGCAGAACCCGTGGCACACTCAGCAGCCTGCAGAGACGGGCCGTGCCCCGTGCTGATGAGAACTCGGAGCAGCCAGGAGTCTCACTGCCGGCGGGCACCTGAAACAGTGTACTCGCTTTGGAAAACAGTTTCTTCTCCAGGTAAACACACATTCATCATTAAACTCGGCAATTCACTTACCCCAAAGAAATGAAGGTGTACGTCTGCACAATGTGCGCGGCAGTGTTCACAGCAGTTTTATTCATCGGGGCCAACAATTAGGAACAGCCCCAAAGTCCACCAGCAGGGAAACGGCTTCACAAGCGATGGTATAGCCATACAGTGGAATACTATTCAGCCACACAAAGGGATGTACGCTAACACACGCAGCAACATACGTGCAGCCAGACACAAATGCACACACATGGTATGAAGTTATATCAAATCCTCTGACAGACACCTGACCTATAGCGACCACAGGCAGGTCCGTGGTTGCCTGGGGCCTGGGCTTGGGTGGGGTATTGGTTGCTAAGGGGCACAAGGGAACTTTGGGGGTGACGGATCATGGTGGTTCACTGGTATATACACCTGTCAAAACTCATCCAATGTGTACTTAATATGGATATACTTTATTGCATGCAAATGAAACCTCAATAAAGTTGATTTTTAACAAATAAGTTCCTCAGAAAATCCTTTCCTGACCACTCCCCCACACAACCCCTGGCATACACACACTTCACGAGCTGTATTTTCTTCCACTGCGTTTCCTCAAGTTTGTAATTGTGTTTTGATTGGTTTCCTGTTCACTGCCTCCAGACAGGGAGCACCGAGAGGTCCCGGGCCCCATCCCTCCAGCTCAGCTCTGACGCTAAGCACCAGGCCTGCACACAGCACGTGCTCAACAAGCGCCCCCCCCAAACAAGGGGATGCAGGCGCTGGGGAATGGTCAAGGGCCCGTGGGAAGAGCGGTGGCCAGCGGAGCGCCAGCCGCACCTGCCGGGCTAGAGCTCTGTGGACTGGATGACCTCCGGGCCCATCCACACGGGGCCCTGGCTCCCCCGGGGGAAGTTGAGTCTGTGCAGTTCCTCTGAGATCTCCACGAAGCTCTTGCCTCTGGTCTCGGGGAGGAAGAAGCCAGTGTAGACGGCCCCACAGACACAGACACACAGGAAAGGCACATAGAGGAAGTTGGATAAGCCCTCCTGTGGGTTAAAAGAGACCCAAGACCTTGTGTGGCCCCTTCAACCCCCACACGGAAGGCCCACCACAGGTCCTGATAAGGGACTCCATCCTCTTGGCTCAGATAAGCCCCATCCCCTTCCGTCTCACACTCCCTGGAGGGAGGCTCCCCCGGGGTTCTCGTGCTGACGGGGACAAAACCTATAGCAGGGCCCCCGGGGGCAGGGCCGGGCAGGCTCACTGCGATGAAGGGGAACGTCAGCCCGACGAGGAAGAGCATGCTCCACATGAGCGCCCCGCAGACCACGCAGGCAGCAGGCCGGGCCATCTGGTCAAACAGCTCGGTGGCCAGGATCCCGGTCACTCCAGCTGGCAGGAGGAGCGGGGACAGGGGGCTACCGGCCAGGGTTCCCCGGCCAGCCTTCCTGCCACCTTTCCCCAGACAGGAAAGCGGGGCCCCTCCAGCTCTCTGCAGCCATTCCCACCCAGAAGCCTGTCCAGGTGGGGGGAGGGCACACCTGCCCACCCTTCACCCCGACATCCAGGCTTGTTCAGCCAGGCCTAAAGGCGGGAGCGCCTTGGGCCCACTCACCAGGGCCGACGCCGAAGCTGAGGATGGAGGCAAAGATGCAGGACATGGCCAGGTAGGGCATCCAGGGGAAGGAGCTCTGCGGCGGAAGGGTGGGGTGAGGGGGGGTGACCCGGGTGCGGGGAGGTCCGGCGGGGCCCAGCCCACCAGCCTCATCGGCACCCAGCTACCTGCAGGCACAGGGCCGCTGTGAACACGCTCCCCCAGCAGGTCATCAGGCCGTACCCCGCCAGCAGCAGCACCCGCCGGCCAACCCTCTCGATCACCACACACTGCAACGGAAAGGCGCCCTCACTGACTCACCGGTGTGGCCGAGGTCCCGGACCCCTTGGTTTGCGGGCCAGCAGGGGGGAGGGGCCTCAAGAGGAAACCGGGGATGAGGGGGGCGGGCACGGGAGCCGTTCAGCGCATTCAGTGGATAAGACGTTATTAATTTCGCAGAGAACCTGGGTCACTCAACCTCACTCATTTTCCTCATCTCAAAATGGTGGTGTGAGTGCAAACAGTCGGTGCTCAGTAAGTGCTTGCTAACTGGTCGCATTTTAACAAAGCGACCTGAAGTGGAAGTGGCTTAGCGCCGGCACCCCGAGGGACAGCACCCCGGGGGCCAGCACCTCGAAGGTAGGCGCCCCCGGAATCAGCATTCCGGAGACCAGCACCCCGAGGGCCAACACCCCAAGGGCCCCCCGCGGGGCTGGGGCGTGGAGGGTCAGCCCGGAGCCGGACTCACGCTGAGCAGCACCGCCAGCAGCTCGCAGCCCCCGGTCCCGATGGCCGCGTACTGGACCTTCTCCGGGGGGATCCTGGCCTGGCTGAACACGACCGCCGCGTAGGTGTACATCTGGGGGGGCAGGGGCCGCTGCGCGCCGGCTCCCGCGCCCCTCCCGCGCCCCTCCCCGCCCCTCCCCCGCCCGCGGCCCCGCCCCATCCCCCGTACCCCGCCCCTCCCCCACCCCCCGCCGGGCGGGCCGCTCACCGCGTCGTTCCCGCACAGCTCCATGGCCCCGCCCAGCACCACCAGGCTGGCCACCTGCCTGCGCAGCGCGCGCTCCCGGAACAGCTCCCACGGGCGCCGCGCGCGCCGGCCGCGGCAGGCGGCGCGCTCCCGCTGCAGCTCGGCCAGCTCCTCCGCCAGGTCCGCGGGGCCGCGCAGCCGCCGCAGCGCTGCGGGGCGGGGGGCGTGCAGAGGCGCTGAGCCCCCCTCGCCGGGCCCTCTGCGGCCCCCGCCGCCAGCGCCCCACGCCCACCGCCTGTCTCCTTCCCGGGCCCCCCCTCGGTCTGACGGGGACGATGGGTTCCCAGCGCCACGGACCGGAACGGGCTTTAGACACGGGGGCTCTGCGAGGGCGTCACACACTGCCGTCCCGTCCCCGCTCCCGGGGTCCACACCCGGGCTTGAGGATTCGGGAGTTGCTCCCACTAACCGGGCGTGTGTACGCCCGCGCCTTGGCGCTGGGCTCCGCCTGTGACTCGCCCCGGCCCTGAGGAACAGGGGGTAGGAGGGCGTGCAGCCTGTTCCAGCCCAGGCTGGAGAGACCTGCTCCTTTCTACTTGGTCTTCTCTCATCATGATAAAAACTTGTGGTGCTGCTGGCCCACTGCTCCCAGGAAAAGGCAGAGACGGCCCAGTTGGGACCGTCCTAGATCGCGGCATCAGTGCCCAAGACGGGCAGAGCCTCCAGCCAGACCCGACCTTCATCAGCCAAGCCCAGAGAACTCAGAGGCGTGAGCTAAGTAACTGCTTCTTTGGTCTGTCGCGGAGGTGCGGTTGTTAGGCAGCAAGAAAAAACTGGCTCAAGACTCCCTGGTGGCGCAGTGGTTAAGAATCCGGCTGCCAACGCAGGGGAGAGGGGTTCAAGCCCTGCTCCAGGAAGATCCCACATGCTAAGGAGCAACAACTGTACCGTGTGCCACAATTACTGAGCCCGCGCTCCAGAGCCTGCGTGCCGCAAATACGGAGGCCCACATGCTGCAACTACTGAAGCCCACGCGCCTAGAGCCCGTGCTCCGCAACAAAAGAGGCCAGGGCAATGAGGAGCCTGTGCACCACAATGAAGAGGAGCCCAGGCTCGTCTCAGCTAGAGAAAGCCTGTGTGCAGCAACGAAGACCCAATGCAGCCAATAAATTAATTAATTAGAAAAGAAAAAAGTGACTAAAAAAAAAAAAAAAAACCCTGGCATGGGAGGAGGTGATGCTGTAACGAGGACCTGTGATGTACGGTGCTGATACAGTGTTGTTTCCAAACGGGGAGGGGGAGGGGAAGGAGGCTGGGAGAATGAGAACCTGTGTGTGCAGGGCAGTAACGTGGGTGCAGGAAACAAAACAGTTCTAATAAACTTCTGGACTTGGGCAAAGAGACCTCCAAGTGTCGAAAGCATGAGCTGGCTGCCTTTTGCTGAGTATTCTAAGCGGATCGTAAGGGAACTGGGCTCAAAAAGACCTTCAGAGGGAACACAATTTAATTAAATTTAACCTATTCCAGAGCTTGCTAGGGTAGTAAGATAAAAAGAAAAATCTGTTTCTCATCTCCAGCTTCTCCAGCTAGCGGAGTCCTAAGTTAAGTTACAGCCTGAGAGCAAAGACTAAATCCAGAGCACAGCCAGTGAGCCCTGGCCTGAGGGTAAAGAGCAAATCAAGGGTAAGGCATACTGCAGTGCCTCAGACCATCCTGGCTGGAAGAAGGGGCATTATAGAGGCTTAAGGGTATTGGTCCACAGCAGCTGGACATACCCCCAATTCCAGTAATTAGGTTGCAAGAGAGAGGCGTGTCTCAAAAAGAATTGTGGGTGTGGCTTTTTGGCACATAAATCAAATGCACAGAAAATTCACATCGTTTTTGGAGAGAGTTGTATTGACAGAAGCTCTGCCAGCCTGGATGAAAAGACACCAAGACAGTTTGAAATGTAAAGACTTCTGTGCCCCCATTTGCTATAGGTACATTTTCCAGTGCTCTCTTCAAGGGAAGGTGACAGAAGACGAAGGACGTCTCCGTGGCCTGGGGAGCCCCCCCCCAGCGGGCAGAGCCCGGGCTTCATGCAGGAGCACGTCCCACCTCAGGGCAGGGGAACCTGGCAGCGTTTTCCAGGGAGCACTCAGCACAGCTAGGAGTCGGCAGCTGCTTTCTACCTCCCTGCCGCCTCTTTTTAGAGAACCTTTTTGTCACCCGTGTCTGCTGAGTGCGAGCGAGGCAGACGATGGTGTTTATGCCCTAGGCCTCGGGATCAAAAAAGGCCATATAGACTTGACTGGCTCTTAAGATCCTAGACTTCAAGCCCGATGCCATGACTGGGTGAGCCTTTGGGGCGGGCGGTTTCTGGACGGCACTGAGCGTGTTCCTGCACGGGGGAGGGACATGAATAATTCCTGTGGCCACCAGGGCAAGCTGGGGAGAACACGCTGGTGCGCCCTTTGCTCCCTGCCACGTGAGTGGAGACGCCATGGATTCTCCCATCTCTGGGCTTTGGCTTCCGCGGCGTGACCCTCCTTGGCTAATGGGACGTTACCGGGCAGGAGGGGACCAGAGGTTTGCAAAGTCCTTGTGCAGTTGGATCTGCCTTCCTGCACCTCTGCCGCCACCATGATAACAACACTCCTGGGCTCATCCGTCAGTGTCAGGAGCGAGAGGAGCAGCGTGTGCAGCGGAGCTGACCTGCTCCAGCCCAGCCCAGTCTCGACCGGCCAGCCGGATAAGCCCATCGGCCCAGCGGGCACTGGGCCCTTGAGGTATTACTCAGTGTTTCATCATCTTGCATGTCGGGCGGGGGTGGGGGGCACTCCTTCTCCGCACCACCCTGGGGTTCCCGGATGTCAGGGCTGGATCTGCTCCATCCCACTGCCCTGGCGCTTAGGACAGCCCCTCGACAGAGAGATCCGAAGGGATGGATGGATCATGAAATTGAGGCACAAAGAGAGGAAGAGTTTTTCCTGAATAAATGCGATCCAAGAAATGAGGACCCACATGCTCTGGCCAGATGTGCCCCATGGTCAAGGGTGGTCTGGGGGCCCAAGGTCAGGGACTCACCTGCCAGACAGGCCTCGGAGTCTCCACGGTCAATGAAGAGGAAGCGCGGGCTCTCGGGGAGCAGGGGCAGGGAGGCCAGCTGCAGCACCCCGGGTACCAGGCAGCTGGCCAGAAGCAGGGGCCAGTCCTGCGGGCCACCCAGGAGCTCCCTGGGGAGACAGAGGAGAGGCTGGGCCGGATGCCTGCTTGCCAGAGCCTGTCCCCGACCCACCCCCCCGAGGGCAGAGGGTGGGCATGCCCTGTGCCTCTTCCTAACTGGCTCTGGGTCTGGACACCCAGATAGGGACCCACCATAGGACAGGGTTGTGGCCCCACCTCATCCCTGGCAAGTCCTCTCCCCAGGGCTCTTCCCAGGGCACCGAGCTCTGCCCTCGCCTCTCTTTTCTGGGATGAACAGGACACGCTCCCTTTGAACGCCCAAACCTGCACCCTCTCTTCTGTCCAGACCTGTCTCTGCTCCCTGATCCGGAGAGGCAGGAAGAGGGTCACTCACACCGAGTGTGGCTGACTGACACCACACTGGCCAGATGCACGTGGACAGGATTTCAACGCCTTCATACAAGGAAGCAATGCCTTAGTCCACTTGGTGGGAGTATAGGAGAAATTTAGGCGAAGAAGGGCTTTCCCAGGCACCCCTCTAACCACTCAGTGCAGGTGGGGGCAGCACTTACCTGAGGCCGACCACCTGCCCCATCAGGATCCCCAGGGCGGTGAAGATGGCTGAGGTCATGGCCACAGCCCCGCGGAGCTCCTTGGGGGCGCTCTCCCCCAGGTACATGGGCTGCACGTTCATGCTCACACCTGCACACGTGCACAGCCACCGTCAGCCACAGGCTGGACGCCCACGATGTCTGGGCCCGCCTCCCCCCACCCCCCTGCCTTGGCACCACCAGCTCCTCATCTACAGGCACCGGGTGCTGCTTCCTCAGCCCAAGCACTCTGAGGGCTTCCTCCCCACCTGCTATAGGCCCAGCAGGACTCCAGTTGAGCCCCTGGACTTCTGAGAGGGAAGTCCCTGTCACCGGGAGGAGTGGGGGGGGGGGCTCAGGGGGAGGTGACGCCCACCAGCTGCCCCAGCTCTCACCTCGCACGCACGTCAACGACCACTGCACGTTCTCCCTCATCTTGGCTTCCCCAGGGAGGCACCTGGGACCCAGCAGCCAGTGGGAACATGGAACTGGACGGCAGCCCCACTGCCCGCCCCAGAGGGTGACAGCTGGTAAAGGCGAGGGGGCCACAGTCCTGGGGCGCCATCCACCAGGGAGCACGGCAGGGAGTGCTCCTCCGTCCCCTCCCTCACCCGGCATCAGGAAACAGCCCTCGACAAGGCCCTGCCGCTTTCGGAGCACTGGGTGGGAGAGCCGGGAGGAAGGCGGGTGCACTGATTGCCAGACGCTCTCAGAGGCGCCCCCGCTCTTCCTACAGACACTCGGGGGGGGTTCCTCCTGTACCAGGTACTCGGGCACGAAGACAATGTCCGCCCTGGTCCCTCCTCCCTGCAGTGTGCGCTGTGCTAGGTGATTCACCTCTAATAAGCAGACTGTGGCAAAACCGATGGGTATGACCTCTGAGATCAGGCCATGAAACGCCCCGGGACTTCCTCCTCGCGTGCACACACGTGGGCTCTCTCTCCCTCATCACCTCCTCTGGGGGACGCCCGCCGCCAGGCTGTGAGGACGCTCCAGCAGCCCTACAGGGGGGCCCGCCCGCCGAGGAGCCCGGGCCTCCTGCAAACAGCACACAAGGCTGCCGTCCCGGAAGCAGGTCCTCCAGCCCCAGCCACACCTCGGGTGCCCGCAGCCCCGCCTGACAGCTTGACGGCAACCTCCTGAGAGGCCCCACGACAGGACCGCCCAGCTGAGACCCCCCCGGCTCCCGACTCATGGAATCTGGGAGTGAGTAAACGCTGCTGGTGCTCAGCCACTGAGCCATCCAGTGCTTTGTGTCACAGGAAGAGATAACGAACTAATAAAGACAGCAGGCGTGAGCAGCAGGGAGTCCAGGCTCCGTCCCACGGCAAGCCCCAGAGCCGGGGGGTGGGCCTCACAGAGGGAAGCTCAGAGAGCTCGTCCTCCATGCCTCTGCCCCTGGACTGCCAGGGCGCCTCCAGCTTAGAGGACTTCTGTTGGTGCAGGTTCGGGGATGTCCGACCTCCCGCCCCCGGACAACGTTTCCATTTTTCTAGATCCACTTAAATATCTAGTTATAGGAGCCTGTTAAGATAAATCATACATAATCATTCCGCCAAAAAAAAAAAATGGTGGGCGTGAATGGAAAACGAATCAGTGAATGGAGAGAACAGAGGAGAGGCAGCAGAGCGTGGGGACAGAGGCAGGAGGGGCCCCCCGGCCCCCGCCCCCCGCACGGTACCTGCGCTGACGCCCACGAGCAGCCGGCCCAGCATGACCATCTCAAAGGAGCCTGCTCTGCGGCTGAAGGCGAACAGCGGCGCGGCAGCCACCACGAAGACGTCACTCGCCAGCAGGGACTTCTTCCTTGGGGGAGCAGAACACGGGCGAGAGAGGCTTGGGTGCAGTCCTGAGGACACCCCGGGGGACCCTTCTCTGCAGCTGCAGCCGGTCCTGATGGCACCTGCGTGCGCACGCGGGGACTGAGTCAGGAGCGTAAGCTCCACGGACGGACGTGACGCTGGCCGCCGTGGCTGGGGTCACGGGTGGGATGCCCCCAGGGGCCCACTCCCACTCCCTCCCCCAGAACACCCCAAGTAACTCTCCTTTCTGCCTCCACCACGGCTTGAGCTGACAGAGCTCGTATTTTATGCCTTTATCCCTACAGATTGAGCACTGCTCTTCTCAAACTCCTCTGCAACGTGAAGGGCCTCATATCAGATTTCTCAACTCAAGGAAACCCTGGGGAGGAAGAACAGGGCCTCTCGCAGTGAGGGAGGGGACACCTGGGGAGCTGAGTCCCCTCCCCTTTCCTCCGTGCATTACAGAGTCACACCCAGGAGAGGCCACAGGAGACCACGGGGCTCATGTACTGAGAGGGAAACGAGCCAGAGGAGGCTGCCGGCTGCTCACACCAACAGCACGGGGGTGAAAACTGGGCCAAAAGCTCAGGTCGCCTGGCCTAGAGAACAAGCCTACCCAGCGGCAACTCCAGTTGTGACTTACAAGCCACGTGTGGCTTCCCCACGGGTGTAAATTCATGCAGCACTTCCAGGACTTCCCTGACGGTCCAGTGGTTAAGGCGCCACACTTCCACTGCAGGGGACACGGGTTCCATCCCTGGTTGGGGAAGTTCTGCACGCTGCACAGTGCGGGCAAAAAACAAACCCAAACAAAGCAGTACTTCCATTGCAGCTGTTTATCTGGTGAATGCATTTTGCTGCATTTCAATACACAGAGGACGGCAGAAATACTTCGCTTCCGCCAGACAGGGACAGTACTGCACTGTCACCAACCTCCTTAGGGACAAGGCAGCCCTCTGGCTCTGGGCCACACCTGCTCCGCGGGGAGCTGCCCGCCCCGGGCGTCCTGCTGACCTGCTGTGTTGATGACTTCATGCTGAAAGGACCTGAAGCAGAGAAAGTGGCAAGTGCGCCCGACGTTGTGGCCGCACACAAGCATGCGAGCGCAGGAGCTTCCGCACCAGCAGAGGTCCTGAGGTCTGAGGGCACGTTTCCTGCAAAGTGCAGGACGGCTCGCTGCCCTTCCTCTAAGAAGGATGCACCAGTCTTAGACGGCTTCTTTGCACTTTGGAGGCGGCCCGTCCCACAGTGACCATCGTGATCTGACAGCTACCCTGGCGGATGTGCAGACCTGGAAGCTGTGAGTGGAGTATCCCCTGGTGAGTCCAAACCAGCTGCCACACACTCTGCCCCTTGACCCTCGAGACCTGCAGACTGTGGTGCCCCAAGTGTCTCCAAGGAGAATCACAACGCGAGACCTGGGATTTTGCAGTAAAGCCACTACTTCTGTGAATTCGTATCCTCTTAATCAGAAATAACTCCTGGCTGGTCTTTAGGTCCTAGTAGAGCATAAACACCAGACTGGGGTGTTTGGCTATTGCTTTAGCCAACTGAGTCCTGGTTCTCTGTTACTTGCAGTTGATAGTTCTGCTAAATACACAAACGTGATATCTGCAATTTTGCTTCCAACAAAGGAGGTTACATCAGTGAAAGCGGAAGGATGGGTGCTCACGGAAGCCAGTATCGCATTACGAACCCCATCATCCAGAAGCAGACGACCTCCAAGGCTAATAAGCTGTTGAAGGACCCACAGCATCAGGACGGCCATGCCCACTCAAGCGTGAAGATGGGGGTCGCCCCGACGGGCAGACTGCCTGCAGCCATGGAAGTGCTGACCCAAGACAGGAGTGCAAAACCAGAAGATGGGTGTCACCAAGGCAGGCGACAGTGTGACCAGCTCCAAAACCCAGGAGCAGACCTGTGTTTCCAGGCTCTGGGTCTTACCTTTAAACTAACTTCACCCACTAGTTTCCTTTTCCTTGATTAGTTTTTCTCTATTCTTTCTTCTTCTTTCCTTTTCCCATGAGGCGTCTTTTTTTTAAAATAAATTTATTTATTTATTTATTTATTGGCTGTGTTGGGTCTTTGTTGCTGCCTGCAGGCTTTCTCTAGTTGCAGTGAGTGGGGGCTCCTCATTGCGGTGGCTTCTCTTGTTGCAGAGGATGGGCTCTAGGCGCGTGGGCTTCAGTAATTGCGGCACGTGGGCTCAATAGTTGTGGCTCGGGGGCTCTAGAGCACAGGCTCAGTAGTTGCGGTACACGGGCTTAGCTGCTCCATGGCATGTGGGATCTCCCCGGACCAGGTCTCGAACTCATGTCCCCTGCAATGACAGGCAGATTCCTAACCACTGCACCACCAGGGAAGTCCACCATGAGGTGTCTTGAAGGCAGTCACATTTACCATTAAGTTTGCAGATGGCAGAATATTAAGAGGTTAATTGCAGGGCTGGCAGATTGACTGTCACATGGAAACCCTGCACGCGAGGAGGACACCTCCATTGTGGCAGCCCAGGCCACTGTGACGAGACAGTGCCCTGAGCGGTCTCAGGAAGGGGCGACCTGAGTCACGTAAGGAGGGGCAGGTGGGGAGCTGAATACGTGGGCA
Organism: Hippopotamus amphibius kiboko; assembly: GCF_030028045.1. Taxonomy (NCBI): domain Eukaryota; kingdom Metazoa; phylum Chordata; class Mammalia; order Artiodactyla; family Hippopotamidae; genus Hippopotamus; species Hippopotamus amphibius. Next base: position 1,723,199 of record NC_080193.1, on the reverse strand, counting down.
AAAGGCGCTGACACGTGCAGGGTGGCCAGCCAAGGGGACACCGTTTGCTTTTCTGCTCAGCCTTGTTTCTCTCCCGCTGTCTCACAGGTGTAGACAAGGTGGCCCGACAACAACCCGTCTTCCTGGATTCTGAGCTCGAGCGAAGATGCTGGAGTTGGAATGAGGCTGGAGCGGATGCGCTGAAGGCACCTCCAGGAGGAAATCCAGGCTCGGGCGGCCTGGGATCCTGCCCTCCCCAGGCCTGGCTTTTGACCACTTCCCTTCGTCCTATGAGTATCTTTTGCGTTATCACAGTTTTCCATTCAGTCAGTCAGAGTTTGTCTCTCTTGTTTGCGACCTAAGAACTGCGTCATTTGGCTACAAAGGAGGACACTGGGGAGAGGACGCCTGTCCACGGTCAGACAGCGCGGGGCTCTTCCCTCTGCCACATCCGCTGGGAAACGTGAGTCTCCCCGTGAAACTCCAGGCAGAGCGGAGGCCGGTGAGGAGCAGACCTGCGCCTGGGTCTGCCGGGCACCCTGCCCACACCCTTCAGCCCACAGACGGGGGTGTCCCTTGTTGAAGGGCATTCAGGGGCCCACGGGAAGCGCTTACCTTCCCAGCTTGACGGCCAAGGGCCCAGCCAGCAGCGCTCCCAGGAGGCCCCCCAGGGGGTACAGAGACACAATAAGGGACCACACGAGCAGGACCAGGTGGTCGGGCAGCGGCCGGCCAGTCCGCATCTGCCACGTCTCATTGGTAAATTCCTGAATGTGCTGTGGACAGAGGTGCCCGTCAGCCCCCCTGGGTGGGGGTGCCCCACAACAGGCCTTCTCCTCGCGGGCCCTGCCTCTGCCGACGGGCAAGTCTCCCCAGCAAGCTGACTCCCTGCCGGGCGAGATACAACTCCCACGAGCGCAGGGCACGGGGCCATCTCCTTCAATCGGTGTCTCCTGGAGCTCAGAGCAGGCCAGTGTCGAAGTGCCCCTCTGAGTCCACTATCAGCCCCCCTCCCCCACTTTTGGCCCAGGGAGCCACCTGCCTGGGCCACATCAGCAGGCTCCCTTGCCGACCAGCTTTCTCATGGACTTGGCCATCAGTGAGCACCAGCAGGGCATGAGAGGATGCAAGAGAGGTGTTTGTCCCCAGGGCTCCTTCCCTGGGGGGCACCTCAGGAAGGCTGCAATGCCTGACCAAGAGACCCAGATACCCTCCCCTTGGTCAGAGATGAATGTCAGTGTCTGGCTGGTCTTAGGCCTCCCAACAGGACATGAGGGAGGCTGTGAGGAGGGCCAGTGGGTGGAGGTGTGAGGCCAGCCCTCCTGTGCCCAGGCCAGCTCAGGGTAATGGCTATTAGCCTGGTGCCCGCCACGTCCCTCTGGGGGAAGGACCCGTCTGGGAGAGCTGGGACCAGGACCAGCCTCCCCTGACCTTGACTGGAATGCCTCAAGGGTGCCATTCAAGGGGAAAGGGAGAGCCTCTGAAGCCAAAGTAAGTCCCATTTGGAGGAGCTAGTGGTGGCCCACGAGAGGCAAGGCCTGAGAACGTCCTGCTGCGGGCAGATCCTCTCCAGCCTGCAAGTTTGCACCGAAGTGCAAACTCACATGCTTGTTGAATAAACAAATAAAAAAGCAAATGCGGGGACTTCCCTGGTCGTCCCATGCTTAAGACTCTGCGCTCCCAATGCATGGGGCCCAGGTTCGATCCCTGGTCGGGGAACTAGATGCCACGTGCATGCTGCAACTAAGATGTCCGCATGCAGCCAAGAACATCCCGCATGCACAGTGAAGGTCTGGCACAGCCAAAATAAATAATAAATAAATAATTTTTTAAAGTGCTTTAAATCATTTAAAGCACTTTAAAAAAAAAAACCCCAAACCCCTTCATTCCATAGTTCTTTTAAGGAACTGGGCAGCTATAGCTGTTTCTGCCCAGAACATGCCCCTGCCCTCTGCTTCTGCTAAGAGCTAACATACCTCCCTTTGAGGGAAGTTCTTTCCCCTTGTCAGTTCCAGCCCTTATAGTTGGTCACCTGACCCAGACCTAGCCAATCAGAGTGCTCCACCCTCCTGACCACATGACTGGTCTAGTGGGCATGTGATCCAAACCAGCCAATCAAACTCTTCCCCAGCCTTTCTGGGGGAACTAACAGGGAGGGCTTTTCTGGGGGGTTCCCAGTCCAGGACAGGAAGCGAGTCTGCTGACAGCTGCTCTGTTGTCACTGGGTGGAGGATGAGGCCCCTCAGGGACAGGAGAGTGCCAGTTCCGTCCTGGGACCTGTCTCCTGCAGCCCACCTCCTTCCCAGCTCTGTGAGAGGACACTTGCCCTTCTCAGTTAGGTGGGTTAGATCGAGGTAGCATCTCTCAGTGGGGCTGAGAGATTCATCCTTTCCACAGGCACTAACTGAACATGGGCACAGGCCAGGCCAGAGGCAGGTGCTGGGGACGCAACGATGACTCGGACACTGAGAGGAGGCCAGCCAGCAGGCTGAGACCAAGGGCTGGGGAGGGAGGGTGACGCCAGCCGGGGGGGTGCTGAAGGAAGATTTCAAGGAGGTGATGGCATTTGGGTGGCTCTTGAGGGGCTTCCCATCAGAGGGAGGCTTCAAGGGAGGGCTGGGTGCATTTGGAGACCTGTGTTTACCCTGCTTTGGTGGTGCACTTGGGGGAATGAAGGTGGGAGACAGGTGGGCAGGTTCTGATCCCAGGAGGCCTAAGACTTCAAGTGGATGAGTCTGTCCTTATTCCTGTTGACACTGGGGAACCACAGAATGTTTCTGGGCAAGGGAGTGGTTTGGTCAAACCTGAGAAGATCTATAAGGGGAGAGGCTGCAGGCAGGGAGGCCAGTGAACCGGGCAGGAGAGACGGGGTTTAAACTGGGATTAGGGAAGAGACCCAAGGAGAAATGGTTGGAAGCCAGAGGCAGTTAGAAAGGACTTGGTGTCTGAGAGGGAGGGCAGAGTCAGGGAGGACCCCAGTCACTGGGTGGACAGGGGAGTCATCTGCTGACACCAGGGACTCAGGAGGACTTGCGAGTTTCAGCGGAAGATGCAGAGCTGGGTTTGAACCTGCAGGACCTGTGGGACATCCCAGCGGAGGTGGACACGTGGGAGAAAGCACCACCGAGGGGATGCTGGCACGGAGGGTACGTACCAAGGTCGGGGCATTGATGATGGAGAGGTTGTAGCCAAACTGAAAAGTCCCACCAATGCCAGCCGCACAGATGGTCAGGAGCAGGACTCTGCCCTGAATCTGAGGAGAGAGGAGAGGGCAGAGGGACTGATCACAGCCTCCACCAATCCCAGCACTGCAGTCCATCTGAAGCAGGCCATGACGTCTCCGCTTTGTAGATGAAGACACTGAGGCAGAGAGGAGTGGCCTAGGTCACACAACTGGCGGGTAGCGAGGCACCCACAGCCTCTGCTCTGAGTCCAGCATTTTCCTGAGAGGTGCAGCCATTCCCAGCCCTCCCTGCCAGGCTGCCCCTGGGCACGTCTGCTGCAGCTCAAGGGACAACGCCCTGAGCTGGGGCCCCAGGGCAGTAAAGCTCCGTCTCGGACAGGACAGGAGCCCCTGAGCCACCAGGACTCACCCCAGTGAAACTCTCCACAGTGTGGCTGGGCCTCCCTTCTCTTCCCTGCCAGCCTCTTCTGCCAGGAGGCTAAGAGGCGGGGCCCCGTGGACCTACATGTGTGGGGACCTGGGGCGCATATGGAGCGGCAGAGAGCAGCCTGGGTCCCAGCGCCGGCTCTGCCCTCCTGCTCTTGTCTTCTCTGAGTGGCTTCCTCACCGGTCCTGCAGATGGTGACGGCTGCCTCCAGGCTGGGGGACGGCCAGTGCACACGTGTACCACACACACTCGGTACAGCAAGGGCAGGTTTTTGTTTTTTTGGGTTTTTTAAATAAATAAATTTATTTATTTATTTATTTATTTATTTATTTATTTATTGGCTGTGTTGGGTCTTCGGTTGCTGTGTGTGGACTTTCTCTTAGTTGTGGCGAGCAGGGACTCCTCATTGTGGTGGCCTCTCTTGCTGTGGAGCACGGGCTCTAGGCGTGTGGGCTTCAGTAGTTGTGGCACACAGGCTCATAGTTGTGGCGCACGGGCTTAGCCGCTCCAAGGCATGTGGGATCTTCCTGGAGCAGGGATAGAACCCGAGTCCCCTGCATTGGCAGGCGGATTCTTAACCACTGCGCCGCCAGGGAATCCTGGACAGTTTTTCACCATCACGCAGCACCCTTAGAGATGGAGGGAGAACTCCCCACGGCACCCAGCCAAGAGGCTCAGTGCCCTGATGCCCTGCCGTTAGGTTGGGATTTTTTTTTTAGGGATTCACAATCGTATTTACGTCTCCTCCTGTAATTTTTAATTACAAAATAACATGCTTGTTAAATTTTTTGAAAATTCAGTATATGCTGACAGTTCTCCACTCTCCCAAAGAGCAGTGAACTGCTTCCCTCAGATATTTTGTGAGAAATTCAGTGTTTAACTGTACAAAAAGCAGATTGTTTATCTTTTCCCAGCAACCCTATCCTACCTTTCTTGTTCTGACAAATTGTCCCTCAAATATAAAGAACTGTGTCAGATGTATATATTTTTAATACTTAAATACAAGTTTCATGGCAGAAGGATGTTTGGCTGAGGGCTTCCTGAAGAATTTCCAGAACCTGAAGACTACTTACTCATTCATCAGATACCAAGTGTCTGTGGCAGCCGGGAACTGAGCTGGCAGGGAGATGGGGGTGGAGGCGGGGGAAGAGACCTGCTTTCAGGGTATGGTGAGAATCTGACCTGGAGGCGGGGAAGCAGAGGAAGAGGCTCCGGGGGCAGGATTCTCCAAAGATCTTGCCACAGGTCTGCAGGCAGGTCTATGACAGGCACTCTGGCTGCCTACAAGGTCTAAGTAACTCCCTCCCAAGCCTGAGGCCACGTAACTCCCTCCCCCATAGGGGGAGGCCAGCTGAGGACCCAGCAGTCCCGGCTCGCTGGAGTCACGTGGAAGCTCCCTGCTGGGCTGCCTGGAGGTGAGAGAGCCACTAGGAGTGCAGCTCTGCAGGAAACACCGGGTCTGGCAGTGCCTGATGAGAACCGAGCCCATGTGGCAGCGGTGCTGGCAGGGCTCCAAGACAGCATAAATTACTTAATTCCGTGAGATCGTTCATGGAAACTGCCTAGCCCTGTGACTAGTCATGAAAAGCATTCAGACATTAGCTATGGTGGTGATGATTAATCCAACGAATAAGATTTCTTGACTCCCTACTGTGGGCAGTAAATCTGTGGTTCTAGGCGCTGGGGATGTAGCGGTGAACAGAAGGGCGGTCCGCGACCCTTCTGGCGGGGGAAGACAGGCAGTAGCAAATGATCAAGGAAAATATATAGCATTTTTCAGCTGGTGCGACGGAGACAGAAAGCAGGGGAAGGTGCGGGGGTGAGCGGGGGTGGTCTGGAGAGGGTGGTCAGGGAATGCTCCCTGGAAAGGGGGCTTCCGCACAAAGACTCTAAGGAGGGGAGGGGAGGGGAGGCACCATGCAGGGGTGTGACGGAAACCCGGAGGTGGGGCGGTGGGCGGTGTGGGCCCGCTCTCCCCGCGGTCCCGCGCCCTCGGTGAAGCGGGACGTGAGCACCGAGTTCGGAGGAAGCGTGGAGAGACGAAGGTTGGGGACAGAAGCGAAGGTGGGAAACAGGTCCCAGACGGGACGGGGAGGCCAGGACTGCGGCGCCCAGGGGTGGCTGCTCCTGCAGGCGCGCCCGGCCCGCGCGAGGGGCGCCCGAGGGATGCCCTCCCAGCCTTGCGCGCGCGCACCTGCTCTTCCCCGCGTGTCTGGGCCGAGCACCCAGCTCCCCTGTGCCAAAGAGGACCACATAGTGCTGTGCACGGGACGCGCCCGCCGGTCCCCACCCGCTGGTGCGAGCAGCCCGGGGCCGCAGGTGCGGGAACTTGGAGTCTTGCCGAGAGCGGCTCCGCGCGGAAGGGGGAGGCGCATGCGCAATGGGCGTTTGCCGAGGCGCGCGCAGAGCGTACCTGAGCCAGACCACGCGGCCGGGACAAGTGCGCAGGCGCACGGGGCGTAAAGGGGTAGGGGCCGGGGTCGCGCGAGTGGGTCACCTGGGTCCGAGGCTGCAAAGGGCGCTCGTGCTCATCCTCCATCCCTCCCTTTCTGTAGCTCTGCGGCTGAAAAGCCACTGGCTCCTTACTCGGCCGAGCCCGCGGCTCATCTCTGCAGACGGGAAGGGAGCTCAGGTCCGAAGTCGCCCCGGCCTGGCGCCTGCATCCGTCCCCGCAGGGCTTGGCCTGCAGCTCTGATCGGCGCAGGCAGTCCCGGCCCTGGCCCCTCGGCCCCTCGGCCCCTCCCCCGCTGCCGCCTCCGGAGTGATTCTCAGCCGGTCCCGGCCGCGCCTACGCCTTAGACCGCCGCCGCCCCCCCTTCCGGCCCCTCTGCCTGGCCTCCTCTCACCCCCACCTGGCGCCCCTGCCCGCCACCGGGGTCCGGGAGGCCCCTGTCCCCGGCGGGCCCCCGCCCCTGCGAGGTCCCTGTCCCCGGGCACTCTGCGGGTCGAGCCCTGGATTCTGCACAGACATCTCCACCCTCCTCCTGCGCAGGTGTCCCCGCCCTTTCCCCCGGAGAAGGGACAGGATTAGCAGTGACGAAAGGCAGACCCACCAGTCTCGGGAGCGCTCTCATCTGTCCGTCTTGGCAGAGCCAGTGACTTGGAAAGCGGAAGGGAGAACGGATCTCAGATTGCAGCCGGAGGAGCCAATGCGTGAGAGGCCGGCCCGGTCTACGCGTCAAGATCAGTCCAGCCCAGTGGACCTTGTGAGGTGAGGAATCACCGGGTCCATTGGGCCGGATTAATCTTTTATTTCTCAGGGCTTCTCAGGTCCTGCAGGAATCCAGGAGTTGGATTAAGGCCGAACCGAAACCAGACTTGCCAGAGATGCTATTGTGGTCACAGAAACATAGACCTGAAAGTGACCCTAGGAAGTCACCTGAGCAAAGACTGTGACAGGACATACACCAGAAGGAATACTGCAGTATCTCTATTGCTCCTGCTTGGTTGCTGTTTTATTTTTGCTGCTCTGAACTTTAAATGTTTCTAAAAAACATCATGTCTCAAATATATTAGCAAACTCTGGGAATTAAAAAGAAAACTAAGAACATCTATTTTAAAAGATGTAGCACACTCGGGACTTCCCAGGTGGCGCAGTGGTGAAGAATCCGCCTGCCAGTGCGGGGGACATGGGTTGATCTTCCCCGATACCATATGCAGCAGAGCAACTAAGCCCCAGCGCCACAACTACTGAGCCTGCGCTCTAGAGCCGAAGAGCCACAACTACTGAGCCCACGCACGTAGAGCCCATGCTCCACAACAAGAGAAGCCACCACAGTGAGAAGCCCCCGCTCGCAGCGACTAGAGGGAGCCCGTGTGCAGCAAGGAAGACCCAACACAGCCAATAAATAAATACATTTATTTTAAAAATTAAATAAAAAACATGCATTTTAAAGGAAAAATATCAATACAATCAATAGAATATTAGCAGTTGCTAAGTGCACGCCTTTCTGCATTTATTGAGATGACCCACACTGCAGTGATAACACCCGCTCCGCTCCTCGCTGCCCCGCGCCCGCGCCCCTGACACCTCCCTGGAGTCAGCCCTCCAATGCGTGGGCTCCCCAGCCACTAATTATTACCTTTAAGCAAGAAAGCTTGAGGTTTCTCTTCGGCAAACATTAACCGGGAGTTTAACCTCGAGTATGTGAAAGCCAAGGTCATGCGTGTTCATGGCTGCCAGGTGCTGATGGCTAATAATCTCCTCAACAGCCCGCACGGGGGGTTGGCTTCAGCCTCCTCTGCTGCCCGTGAGAGGCGGAGCCTGTGCCGGCCGCACCCTGCAGCCCTCCTGGAAGCCGGGCCTGGGCCCGTCGAGTCTCTAAGTCGGGCGCAGACCCTGCGGGATGCGCGCGCCAAACCACGCCCGAGTGCGGGGAGCGCGGAAAGACCCCCACCTCCGCGCGCCGACTCCTCCCGCGCGGGGCTTCCGGCGCGAATTCCCACCCAGTCGCGGTGTCCCGGGTGAGAGGGCTGCGGTGGGGCCAGGGGAGGAGGGGTGGCCTGCCCACGGCCACCAGCGCCCAGGACCTCGGGGGCGGGGGCCCGCGTGGGTGGTGACGCGCCTCCCCGCCCCACGCTCCCTCCTACCCCCCCCCCAGCCTCTCACTCTGCAGGCGGGGAAACTGAGGCCCAGAGAGGACGGAGAGGGAGGCGCAGGGGGAGGCAGGGGTCAGCGCGGCTCGCACCCAAGGTCATCGAGACCGCAGAGCTGGCGGGGGGGGGGTCCACCGGGTCCGCGCCCCGTCGACCCGCCCCCGCCCCAGAAGATGCCTCCACTGTTGCCCGGGACCGGGGACCTCCCCTGGGATTCGGCCTGCAGGCCCCCGGGGACCCCATTCGGCGCCCCCGGGCCGCCCCCTCGAGGTCCCGGGGACCCGCCCGCGCGGCCGAGACCAGCTCCGGCCGCGAGGGGGCGACGCAGCCCGCGCCTCGGAGTCGGCGCCGCGGGTCGCCGGGCCTCCCGGGCCCTCGAGGCGGCAGCGCAACAGAGGCCTGAGCCCGGCCTCGCCAGCTGCGGGCTCCCCGGGCGCCGGGCCCAGGCGTCCCCTGCGCCCCGCGCCCCGGAGGACGTCGCTTCCTCCGTCCTGGGCGCCCAGCCCGCGCCCTGCCGGGTGGGCCAGGCCCCTGCGCGCAAGCTGGGAGGCCTGACAGCCCGCCCGCCCCGCCTCCGCCTCCTGCGTGCCTCCCCTCCCTGCTTCCTAAAGAGCGGGACAGGGTCTGGGCAGGGGCCTAACCGCTGGAGCCAGGGCTCAGGCTGGACCCCGTGGCCCCTGGTCTCTCCGTCAGCCCGTCCGCTGGGCGTCCATCACCGGGCGGGTGCTGGGTGGGCCCCTGCCGCACCTGACCGCAGGGGGGCTGAGCTGCTGTGGCCCGACTGCCTCCTCTCTGACCTCAGTGTCCTCGTCTGTCAGCTGTACTTTCCAGGAAGGGCCAGGGAGTGGTTCAAGGCCCCTCCTCCTGGCAGCCTTCCCTGTTCCTCCCACTTGCACCGGCATCTCTCCTCCACACCAGGAGCCGCCCGGGGAGGCACTGGGCGGAGTTCAGAGGTCAGCTGACCTTGGGCACCAGGCTGCCAGGGTGGGCGGTAAGCCATCACCAAGCACAGCAGACAGGTCACAGGCCTGGCTGCAGCCCATACCAATGGGGCCCCTGCAGTCCCAACAGGTGCTTCCTCTTTCCCAGCCTCCGTTTCCTCACCTGTACAATGGGGACATCATAACGACTGACCCGCCCCCGGCGCAGGCGCCGCGCCCTCAGGTCCCAGGTGTGGTCTGTTGACTGCCGGCACAGGGCACCCTGAGGGCAGCTACCCTGCCCTCTCTTGATCTCCAGACAGACCCTTCCTGTGGGTAGGTGAACGTGAGGGGGCTGCAGCCTGGCTGAGAGTGGAGGGCAAGGCCCAGGGGCAGCCCCTGCAGGCTCTACCCCAAATCCAGCTTCCCCTCCTCCTCACAGCTGGCATCCACGCCACTTCTGGGTCATCTTTCCAACTTAATTCAAAAGAAAGAAGAAACCCCAGGCAGTTCCCCTCCTGGCCACCCTTTGATATTTGAGGACTGAACGGTGGAGCTGATTGCGGAGAGGAAGTTTAAAGCCATGTTAATTAGAAGCAAAGAATGTCCCCGTGGTTGGCTTTTCTAAAAATACAGCTGTGCCCACATCTGGAGGGGAAGGGTGGGAGGCCAGGGGTGGGGATGGCGGTTAGACCAGAGTCTGAAGCCCTGACGCCCGCATTCCTCGGTGGGGGAGGCCCTCTCCCAGCAGGGCAGACGGAGTCGGGAGAGGGCAGGACACCAACGTGGCCAGTCCCTGGTGCAGGTTTGGGATGGAGCTGAACAGGCAGCCCGTCACTTCCTGAGCCCACCCTCACCCCTTCCCCATGCCCTCCCCACACCCCAGCCTCAGTTTCCCCAGGGGCCTGGTTAACGCCCACTGCTTCTTTCACCAGCCCCTGCCTGACCTGGACATGGCTTCTAACCAGGAAGGGGATTTTTTTCTGGGTTTGATATTGAGTGCTATGAGTTACTTTTTATGAACTTGTCACTTGTTTTATTTGCATCCTCAATCTAAGCAAATGAGGTACTTTCGTACCTAATCTGGGATTTGTAATTTTGCATGTTTACTTAAAGAGGCCCCAAGACCTCACATACGTGAAGGGCATGGGAGGCTGGGAGAACATCTTGAGTAACATGTGGAGGCAGGGCTTGTGGTGGTGTCTTGGGGGGGGGGGTGAGGACTCAGGGTTCTTGTCCCAGGGGCTGGGTGAGCACCTGGCCTGGGGCTCACCCTCCCGGGTGTGTGAGCAGGGCCTGGGCTGTTTGGCAGGGGTGTGGGGGGTACGAGCCAGGTGGGAGGTGGGGGAGCCCCGGGCCTTTCCAAGCCTTTCCATCCGCCTGCTCCGAGCGCTGAGTCACTGGTTCTGGGCAACGGCTCCCAGAGCGGTGGCCCCTGTCCTTCCAGGTCCCTGCCAGACCACAGACCGGAACTGCCTGATGATCTGGCTGGCAGGTGATGGGTAGGAAGACCCGGAGACGGTGCGGCCTCAGGCTCCACATGCACCGGATCCCACGTGCATCCCCAGGTGTGTAGGCGGGCAGCAGACCCCCTCTGGGCTGCACCGTCTTTCCGCTGTGTCTCGGGGAACTCGCATCCCTGGCTCTGCCGTTTGGCTGACTCAGCCAAGCAGATAATCTTCTTCCAAAATGGCCCCACAGCCACACTGAGCCCGAAAATAGCTGAGGCGGAGGAGGGGGCAGCCCCGCCAGCTGCTCCGGGGCTCTGGGCACCGGCTGGGGGCGGCTTTAATGTGCCGGTGGCGGCCACAGCAGGGAGGGGCAGTGAGGGGCAACTGCTGAGGGTCGTGACCGTGGGCACGGAGGGTCAGGTTGGCCTAGCAGCTGGGGCTGGGGAGGGACCATCTCATCCAGCCACCGAGGGTCAGAGCTAGACGAACCGGGGTCCCGGCCGGGAGCTAACCCCGCCCCCCAGCTGCTCAGCAGGGAACACCCACGGAGCAGAGCTGCTGTGGGAGACGCGGCAGGAGCCCGAGGCGGCAGGAGGTTTTGTCTGCGAACCACAGCTGGAGGAGGCAATGAGCTGGGGGGGGGCCAGGCTGGGGAGGCCGGGGGGGCTTCCCTGAGCAGTCCCCCCCCAGCATCCCTAACTCTGCCTGTCCCAAAGCAACAAGGGTTCCCCCTCCCAAACCTGGCCCTCCCCCACATCCCAGCCCCCCCCCACATCCCAGCCCCCTTGCCCAGCACGCACTAAGACCTGTGCCTTCTGCCTCCTGGACCCTTCCACCCGCCTCTGTCACGTGCCTGCCACTGAAGGTCACGGCCATCTTCCCCTCTGACCCCCGCTCCCTCCAAACAGCGCCATCGGATCCTACCCTCACCCGCGGCTCTTCACTGCCCTCGGGACAGAGATTCGCAGCCTACAGGGCCTGCGCTGCCAGCCTCTCAGCACATGCAGCTCCTCCCCTGCCTCTGTCCCTCCAGGCCACCTCGGGATTCTCACACCAGCTGTTCTCCTGTCGGGCCTGGCCAGTGCCCACTTTTCCTATACCCTCCTCCGTCCCCAGCCAGCCCAGAGACCCTCGAACTCCTGGAAAGTCGATTCTGCTGCCAGGCTCAGAAGGCCAGGCTCAGGTCACCCCCTCCGCTGGGCAGGCCTAACGCAGCCCACCTGGATGGTTTACTGTTCGTATGCTCCGGCCATGAGCAGCTGCTGTAGAGTGAGTTCCGGATTCAGTGCTAAAAATATCCCCTGACCCAGACAGGAGGTGCCACTGGGGACACAGCTGCTCCTGCGGGCGCTGGCTGGAGCTGCGGTGAGGCCCACCCACAGCAGTTGGTGGGGGGTGGGGGTGCATGTGCCGGCAGGGGATGGGCACTGAGCTCGCAGCCCCTGAGGAAAGGCCCCGAGAGGGGTGCCACTTGGTATCCACAGGAAGACACAGCGCCTCCAGCATTCACCTTCTTTCCGCTTCTTGCCAGCTGTTACCAGGGGCATGCGCTGCCTTGGGAAGAAAATACATTTAAAAATTGCATGTGGGTGGCCCTAACAGAAGGTAGGTGAGCTCTGGTCCCTTCAGGGAGGGCTTCCTGGAGTAGGGGACGTTTCCACCACCCTCCCTCCCTCTCCTTTTAACAGAACATCTAGGCTGGTAGGGAGAGAAATGAGTGAATGAATGAGTCAGATCCGGGGGGTCCCAGGACAGAGATGCTGACTAAGAGGTAGGGGAAGGACTGGAGGGTGCCCTGTGGGGCCGGGGAGGGGGGCAGGAATGGTCCTAAGTTTTGGGGTTGTCACTGGGGGCTCATGAGGGTCTCTCCTGGTGTGTGAGCCCCGTGGGGAAGGAGGCCAGCTCGGTGGGCAGACAGTGGGTGCTGTCTTGCCTGTAGACCCTGGAAACCTGGCCAGGGGCGTCAGGGGTCCTTGGGGTGTCCCCAGACCTGGGGACCCTTGGGCTCCTTGCTCTGCAGCAGGCAGTGTCCTGAGGCCAGCAAGGTAGCTTGGGGAGAAGACCCATTGTCACCTTGCCAAGGGACCAAAGGCCCCACTCCTGCCATAGTCCTTAGCCCAGGAGAGAGAAGCCAACCCCGCCGGTAGGTCTGCTGCCCTGCTGTTCAGGACAGACAGACAGCTAAATAGCCATTAGCATCGAGCACACCGCCTGCCGGGGTCACCTAGGCCCCTGGAAATGTGCAGGGCCTGGGCCTCTTCTCTGTAATTAACTGTCTGGAGGTGCCGGGGGTTGGAGCAGTGGAACTGGTGCCTCCCGAGTGGCCTGTCCTGGGCCTGACACTGGACAGGAAAGCCTGGACTGGTGGTGATGGTTTGCCCCAGACCCTGCTCTGCCTCCTACTGGACCTCAGTCCCCACCTGAGGATACCCTAGGCTCTGAGAAGGGAAGATGTACAGCAGAACCCCCGCTGTTGCTCCCTCCCGGCATGTCCTGCCCCCACGCTGGGCCCCCAGCCTCCCAGGAATGTGCTTCTCCAGCCCCAAGCCAGGCTCCTGCCTTATCAGAAGGGGAGAGACAGACACCCCTCTCACGTGGCGGCCCCTCGGTTAGCCCGAGCCTGACCCTGAGTAGAGGGCCAGCCAGCGTCTGCGGTGAGGGCCGTGGGGCAGAAATGCCTCCCCTTCCCCATGCAGACAGGAAACCTGACCCTTCTCGCCGGCTCCTTCCAGCCTGGCGGTGCCTGCGCTGGTGTCTGAGGCCCTGGATCCCTGTCCTGCAGCCACACCTCCACCTGGGTGGGATCCGCTCTGCGGGGCTCACCTTGAACATGACCTAGGTCTGCTTTGCTGGAAAACGGAGGCTGTCTCAGGAGGGCTTCTTAGCCTGCTCCCACCACCCAGCCTCTCAGCACCTTGGTCCAACTCCTGCTGCGTCAGACCGACTTCTCCTCACATCTGAACCGATGCACACCCCCCTCCATGCTCCCACCTTCGCCCTCCCCGCCCCTCCCCTCCCGAGGGGGCCTCCTTGAGCCACTCCCCAGAGGACCTCTTAGCCCTCCTGGGATCTACCTAGACGACTACCTTGGCCGGTTCTCCCCACTCCAGTCTCCTCGGGGGAACGCAGGGCCCCGCCCAGGGCTTCCCTCACCTGCCACACCCGATTCCAAGGTGAAGCTCCCATTGGGTAAAAGTTCGGGCACCTTCCTCTCCCTCGTGGCCACCATTATCCAGGGACCCTGGCGAGGCCGCACCTCACAGTCCCGTCCCAGGCCATGTCCCTCAGGGCTTCTCACTGCCTTGCCCCTGCAGCCCTTTCCTGGCTCTGCTGCAGCCTCCCGGGTCTCCCTGCTTCCCCGGCTGAGTCTGCCTTCTTACTAATGAAGGTTGAACTGCCCAGGCCTGGCCTCGCCCCTTGGGCGTCTCACGCAGGCCCAAGGCTACAGATGTCATTGGCCTACTGAAGACTGATACCCAGATTTGGACTGCCTGCCTGGCCTCTCCCCCAACACCACACTTGTGTTTTTCCACGCAGCCGTCACACAGATGCCCCAAACTCAATGAGGCCAGAAGAAGACTCTCCACCCCCCTGCCTTTCAGCCAAGCGTTCTCCATCCACCCAGCAGCTCAGGCCTGGAAGTCACCCTTGACTCCTCTCTCACAGCTCTGTCTATAGTCTGCTGGCAAACCCACATCCTGCCCCTGTTGGCCCTCCAGGCTGCACCCTGCCCAAGCCACTAGCGTCCCTTGCATCCTACCCTGCTCACTGATTCCTCTGGCAGTCTGCTGTCCTCACAGCAGCCACAGGCATCTTTTTATTTTTTTTATTATTTTCTTTTTAAAGTTTTGTTTTGTTAATTATTTATTTTATTTATTTATTGGCTGCATTGGGTTTTTGTTGCTGCACACAGGCTTTCTCTAGTTGCTGCGAGCGGGGGCTACTCTTCATTGTGGTGCGTGGGCTCCTCATTGTAGTGGCTTCTCTTGTTTTGGAGCACAGGCGCTAGGCGCATGGGCTTCAATAGTTGCAGCACACAAGCTCAATAGTTGTGGTGCATGGGCTTAATTGCTCCGTGGCATGAGGGAGCTCCCTGGGGTAGGGATTGAACCCATGTCCCCTGCACTGGCAGGCGGATTCTTTACCACTGCACCACCTAGGAAGTCCCAGGCATCTTTTTAAATGACAATCAAGCATCACCTCTTCACAGACGCTTCCCAGACCACCCCATCTGGCACGGGGCCCACTACCCAACCCTCCTGCCTCCACTTGGCTGTTGTTTCCGTCAGCGCGCTGTCCTGCAAACACTAGCTCCCACCTTAGCACCAGCCCATGACCGTCTGTCTCCTTGGCTACACCAGGAGGGACAGCAGTCTTTTGTTGGCCGCTGTGTTTCCAGGATCCAGACAGTGCCTGGCACGCAGTTGGAGCTCAATAAACGATTGACTTTGTTCATGATAATGAATAAATGGAGTTTCTCTTTTCCACCAAAATAACAAGGAGAAGCCCATGCACTTGCGCCAGCCTGCCTTGGCACCCTCGTCCCACCGGGGCTGCAGTCCCCAGCCTGGCCTCTCCTCCGGCGGCCCTCGCGGGGCTTCCCAAGGAGCTGGCAGTTTCAGCAGGTCTGGACGTGCAGGGGGATTTGGACACGCGGCTGAGCGCCTCCTTTGCTGCGCTGATTCTCAGAGGGAAGGATGGCCCGGGTCGCCGGCCAGCCCAGGTGGGTCGAGGCAGCAGAGCCGCCAAACTCGGGTTCCGCCCGCCCACGCCCCGCGTGGCCCCGCCCCTTCAGTCTCGCGGGGCCTCGGGGAACGAGCGCTCCTAGCCCCGCCTCCGGCTGGCCCGTGGGTCCTCGCTATTGGTCCTCCCCTAGTTTGCCGCGAAGCGCTCAGTTCCTCATTGGCCGCACGTTCTCCCGCGCCGCCGCCGCAGGCACCACAACAAGCGCCACGTGCTCAACCGTGGGGCCTGCTCATTGGCCCCAGTCCCGACCCGCCCACGCCCCCGTCCCGCCTCCGGCTTCCCGCTTCCTCCTCCTATTGGTTACCTGTCTCAGGACCCCGCCCCCTAGCCCGGGCGCGCTGCCCCTCGAATGCGGATTGGCAGAAGGCGGGAAGGCGGGGCTTGGAGGCGGGTTAAGAGCGCTGGGCGGTCGGGCCGAGCGTGCTTGTGAAGGTCAATGGCGTGGCAGGGGCTGGCGACCGAGTTCCTGCAGGTGCCGGCGGTGACGCGGACCTACACCGCAGCCTGCGTCCTCACCACAGCCGCCGTGGTGAGCGGGCCGGGCGCGGGGGGGGGGGGTGTCGCCGTGGTTACAGCCCCGGGTTTGCCATGGTTACGGTTGGACCCGCCCCCCCGGGGGGGCGCAGCTCCTGACGCCCCCTGGTTCCGCAGCAGCTGGAGCTCCTCAGCCCCTTCCAGCTCTACTTCAACCCGCACCTCGTGTTCCGGAAGTTCCAGGTGAGGCCGCCCCGCCCCTGGCACCTGCCGGCCCAGCCCCTCCCGCCCGAGCCTGACCGCCCGCACCCCCGCAGGTCTGGAGGCTCGTCACCAACTTCCTCTTCTTCGGGCCCCTGGGATTCAGCTTCTTCTTCAACATGCTCTTCGTGTATCCTGCTCCGCCCGGGCTCGGGAGCCGGGCTGGGAGGGTGGGGGGCGGGAGGCGGCGGGAGCGGGGAAACTGAGGCACCCGCGCCGTGGCATTTCCTATACGGACGCCGCAGGTTCCGCTACTGCCGCATGCTGGAGGAGGGCTCGTTCCGGGGCCGCAGGGCC
The DNA here is from genome assembly GCF_030028045.1 of Hippopotamus amphibius kiboko. Taxonomy (NCBI): domain Eukaryota; kingdom Metazoa; phylum Chordata; class Mammalia; order Artiodactyla; family Hippopotamidae; genus Hippopotamus; species Hippopotamus amphibius. The sequence goes on along the minus strand of NC_080193.1, from coordinate 1,706,864 downwards.
GACTTCGTCTTCATGTTTCTCTTCGGGGGCGTCCTTATGATCGTATCCTTTCTGAGCTCTGGAACCTCGGGGCCCGGCCTGCTCAGGCCTTGGGGCCTGGCTTGAGCACCCACCGGAGAGGGACAGAGTCGCTCCCTCCAGCTTAGGCCGTACTGAGCATGCAATCGCGTGCCTAGCTCCAAGTGCCAGGGCTAGGTCCAGTGCTGTACCCATAATGCCACAGGGTGGGGTGCCCGGGGGCTGAGCCCTGAATGCCAGTAGCCAGGAGGAACTGGGGCCAGGATGGGCAGTGGGGGGGCTGGGGTGAGGTGGAGAGGCAGATCAGGTGGCCCCTGGAGGCCACAGTGTGGACTTAGATGAGGAAAGGGAAACCAGCCAGCGGGAGGGTTCCAGGGGTTTAGGAAGTCAGAGGGGGCCTGGGCAGGGCCTGAGGCCTTGACTCTGGCGCAGCTGCTGGGGCTCCTGGGCAGCCTCTTCTTCCTGGGCCAGGCCCTCACAGCCATGCTGGTGTACGTGTGGAGCCGCCGCAGCCCCCGGGTGAGGGTCAACTTCTTCGGCCTCCTCACCTTCCAGGCGCCGTTCCTGCCCTGGGCGCTCATGGGCTTCTCCATGCTGCTGGGCAACTCAATCCTCGTGGACCTGCTGGGTGAGCCTGCTGTCCACCCAGCCCTCCCCAGGCAGGCTGTCTGGAGCCCGAGGGTCTGCTCCACCAGAGCCCTCCCTCTACCTGCACTGGGCCTCTCATCTGTCCCACACCTCCTTCCTGCCCTCAACGGCTCCCCTGCTCTTCCAGCCTCTCTAACAGGCCAGCCTATCAGCTTTACTTTTTCAGGCCTGACCTGCTTGCTGGTGTGTGGGTTCTGACCTAGGTGGGGATGGGTGGGTCAGGGTTCCTGCTTCACGGCTCCAGCTCCTCCCACGTGCTCAGAGCCGGCCCCCTCCCAGGACCGGCCCACGTCTGGGCCAGTCCTGGTCCCACCGTGGGCGGGCAGTCTGTGCGGGACACTGGGTACCCGTGCTCTGGGGCCTCGGGAGCTGTGCTAGCCACGGGCCCTGGGCTGTGGAGGGCGGCGTCAGCAGCCGGCAGCTCTCCCACAGGGATTGCCGTGGGCCACGTCTACTACTTCCTGGAGGACGTCTTCCCCGACCAGCCTGGCGGCAAGAGGCTGCTGCTGACCCCCGGCTTCCTGTGAGTGCCGGGGGGACATCCCCGCCACCATGGCTCCCTGCCCCACGGGGGACCTCTGCTCGATACAGCTCAGCGTGGCCCCTCCCCACAGGAAGCTGCTCCTGGATGCCCCACCAGAGGACCCCAATTACCTGCCCCTCCCCGAGGAGCAACCAGGACCCCAGCAGCCGTGAGGATGACTGACCCCAATTCCCTGCCCCTTCCCGAGGAGCAGCCAGGATCCCTGCAGCTGGGACCCCATCCAGGACCCGTCCCAGGGGCCCATCTTCCCGGCACCTGGCAGGCCTGCATCTCCCCACAGCCCCAGCTCGCAGCAGAACTCCCTGTCCTGGAGGCCCGGCTCGTGCCCAGGGCCCCCCCGAATAAACAGTGACCTGCAGCCTCTTTGCCCACAGCAGTGGCTGTCCTGCCACCCCCAGCCACACCTTTCCATGCTGGGCAGGTGCTGCTGGCCTGTTCTCTCAGACCAAGTGCAGCTGGTGGGATGGGAAGCCCAGAGAGGGCCCAGACCCTGCCCACAGTTGCCCAGCAGAGCTTTGCGTTCTCGTCCCCACCCTGCCCGCGCCTCCATGCAGTCCTTGGTGAGGGGGGTCAGATCTCAGTGGTGGGGCCAGGACTGGGGCACCCCGGTCATGCGGAGCCCGGGCTGTGGTGGCTCCTGGCCGCAGGGCCCTCAGACCGATGCCTCCCTAGGCCCTTCCTGTCCCTGAGCAGCAGCCCACAGCTACGCAGCGACAGGACTGGCCCGAGTACCCGCGGGGCCAGGTGCAGAGTTGGGGGCAGGCCCTTTCTGTGACCCCAAAGCCTCACATGTCACCTTAGCAGAGTCCAATGGCTGAGACCGAGTCCTCTGGGAAGCTCCGCCCCTGCTGATTTCAGCTGAGGACGCAGGCCCCGGCCCCCAGCCCACGTGCATCAGATGACCAGCCCGTATGGTGGTTTACTCCTGGTCGGCACCAGCACAAGGGCTCCTGCGGCCACTGGCGGTTGCGTTCACAGGTGACATGAGTATTCTCCATGGAGGTGGACCTTAACTTTGCAGTAGATCTTTGGAGGGTCAGGAGGCTCTGCGGCGGGCGGCACACGAAGGCCCCTCCCCAGGCCTTTGCCAGGCAGGTGGCCGCCTGGCCAGTGGGGCTTGACCAGCCGTGGGGCTTGGGCCACCTCCTGCCTGTGGCCTGAACACACACCTCAGCAGCGGAGCCCACTTGTCTCCAAGGCCAGCTGGGCCTAGAATCTTCCTGTGAAGCCCAGCTGTCCCCTTGCTGGGGGTCCAGCAAGTTCCATTTCTGGCTGAAGGGCAGCGGCTGGAGTGCAGGTTCCTAGGACACGCTCACAAGACCCCCAAGCCAGAGCCAGCTCCATCTCACCCCACACCCCACACTGAGAACCCTTGGAGCTCTGCCCCTGCCCGGTGTGGGGCTGGGGCTGGGGCTGGCCCCCGGATGCCACAGGGCTCCGGGAGTGGAGCGGTCCTGGTCTTCGTCAGACTGCAGCTGTGCCCAGGTCCCCCAGTGGGCAGGCCCCCACGTGCCAGCCTCCTGGGTCCCACGTCCCAGGTAGAGGGGGGGCCCTTCCCCATCACAGGGAGGATGCAGCGTCGCATGACTCCACCGGCTGGCGCCGGGTTGGGTGTGTGCCCCACCCGCTCTCCTGCTGCCCCTCACGCCTGGTGCGGACGGAGGGGCTGGCCCGGCCACAGAACCAGCCGGGGTGGAGATGAGCCACCCGTCACGTGTGAGCTGCGGGGAGGCGCGGCGAAAGCAGAGCACACCTGCTGGAGCTGAACAGCCAGGCACGGGCCCCAGGCTGGCAACACACCCTCAAGGCCAGGACGGGGCTTCCTGAGGATCAGACTGACGCTCCCGGCGGGGCAGGGCTGTGGCTGACGGGCAGGCGGCCCTGCCCGCGGAACCTCACCACCTTCTCATCCCTCTGGACTGCAAGGACGTGCTGCGCACGGGCGGGCAGGACGCCGGGGTGAGGGGAATCGAGACTGCTGACTCGGGGGCCCTGCGGAGGCCCACCTGGGGACGCAGGGCAGAGGAGGTGAGGGGCCCGCCTCCGGCCTTGGCCACGTGCTCTCCCCCACGCTTATTTTTATGCCACCACCTTGAAGAAACGGAACAGGATCTGTCACCTTTTATTTAAAAAGTGTCACCCGCCCTGCTTGGGGCTCCTATACAAAAACAAAGCACAACTCAAAACGAGGCCTCCTCCTGACTCGAGGGGGCAGTGGGGACGGGGGCTCAGCGAACGGAATGTGTACCCGGGGGCGGACGCCCGGGAGGCCCCTACCCCGAGCTCCTCAGGACAGCGGGCTGCCCCTCCTCGCCCGCAGAGGGAGGAGAGCGGTCCAGTCGTCCAGGCGCTGCGTGGGAGCCAAGCGCCGCTGGGTGGTCACCAGGCCGGGGCAGTGTTGGCCAGACGCCTCATCCGCCTGCCGGAGGGGACAGGGCGTGACCCCGGGCAGCTGGGCACCGCCCCCCCCCCCCGCCGGGGTCTCTAGGGCAGCCGGGGGAGGAGGCACGTGGGACCCCCAGCCCCTCCCTCAGCCTTGGCCTGCCTGCTGCTTGGGGTCCTGAGGCTGCCCTGTGTCCCGCCCAGGGGTCCCGAGGCTGCCCTGTGTCCCGCCCAGGGGTCCTGAAACCCGGTCTGGGCTGTGGTCAGGCTGACCGAGGGCTACTCTTGCCCCCTGCAGGGCTAGGTTGGGACGCGTCACCCAGGGGCCTGCGGGTCTCAGGAAAGGTGACAGTCCTATGCTGCCTGAAAGAGGCTGGGGAGGCACCTTGTGTTCCTGTCCTGGTCGCGGATCTTCTTCTCCATCTCGGCGTCCGTCAGCGTCTCCAGCAGTGGGCACCACTGATCCGCGTCGCCTGTGTTGCGGATGGCGATCTCCACCGTGGGCAGGGGGTTCTCGCTGTGGGAGGCGGGAGGGAGCGGACAGTTCACAGAACAGCAGCCGGAGACGCCCCGCTGGCCGCTGGCTCGCCGGCGCCTGGTTCCTGCCTGGCCCCCGACAGCGCGGCGGGGGTGCCGCAGCCAAGCAGACCCTCAGCGAGCACAGCGCCTCCGGGCCCGCACGCCGGGGGGTCCGCAGGACAGTGCTGCGGGGCCAGCCATTCCCACCGGGCCTGCGGGGAGGGGGGCACCCGCCCCGCTCAGTGTCCAGGAGGAAGGAGCGCCAAGGCGTCCACCAGCAGTCCAGACGCCGCTCACGGAGGGCCGTGGCCCCTGACGGGCCCACACACAGCTGCTCAGCCCACGTCACGGGGGCCCAGAACCCACGGCCCCCGACCGCTCCACCCTGGGGTCCCTCAGAGATGTCCCCGACTCCGTCCGAAGGCCACCTGCACACCCTCTGGCTAAGCGGACGCGGCGGTGGGCGGTCAGCATCGGGGAGGCCACCGGGGCTGGGGGTGCCCGGCCGAGCCGCCGCCTCTGCCGGGAGGGCCAAGCCCAGGCCGCCCGGGGAGCCTCAGCGCAGCACGAGCCCTGCCCGCGTCCCCCCGCCGCCCTGCAGGGTCAGCTCCGGAGGCGGCGGCTGGGGGCCCTGGGGAGCCACCTGGTGGATGACGGCACAGGAAGCAGTGGGTCCCCTGCCTTGGTTTTAACACCTCATCTCGAAAACGGGGACAGTGTCCCTGCCGTGAGGGAACTGAGAATCACTATTACTAAACATCCAACGTACATCTGCTGTGTGGGGGGTGGGGCCACTCCCGCAGCCCCCCGAGCCTGTGCCGAGGGCTGCCCGGCCTGACCGCAGAGCCCCGCCCTGACCGCAGAGCCCCCGCCGGCCTCCCCCGTGCTGCTCCTCAGCCGGGGGTCTTGGGCAGCGCGGGCACACGGGCACAGCCCAGGATGCCCTGCTCCCCTGCAGAAGCACGGCTCGCCTCTTACTGCCGCAGCTCAGCCCGTGGGGTCCACACCCATGAGGCCTGGAGCCCGAGCACGCGCTGGTGACTCGGAGGCCGGTGGCTGGGCTATCCCAGCCACCCCTCGGCCACTCCTGACAGCTGCTCCGCAGCCGGGGGGCGGTTTAGCAATCCCAAAACAAGCCGGCCACAGACCCAAACATCATTCCTCACCACGAGGGCTCCCAGCCGCCTTCCTCGGAAGGGCGGACATGAAAGTCACCAAGCCCACGCTGAGGGCAGCAAAACATGTTTTCCTTTTAACTTAAACAAGAGCTGGTGAGTGAGTTCTAGAAACCCCTGTGTTTACCTCCCCACAGCTCTGGAAGATTCCACCCCAGTGGGTTTGTTCTAAAATAAGAACTGCTTGAACCAGGCATGGGAGGACGGGCCTAGAGCCAGCAGGCCCCACGGGTGTGGGGGGGACACATAGGCAGAGAGCCGCCCTGCCGCCCACCCTCCGAGGGGATCCTGCTTCCTGGGACTCAAGGATGCCCGGGACCCCGACGCTCCCACGACCCTCAGCGTCCAGGCAGGGAGGCCACGGCTGAGGACGCGGAGGACCTACAGGTTCGTCTTCAACGTGACCTCACTTTTATGACCTCACGAGGTACGACAGGCCAGCTGAGGAGCACAACTGCCCACGTGGTAGATGAGAACACGACTGTGACGGGGTGTGACCTGCCCACAGCTCCTCAACCGGGAGGAGGGGGCAAAACTCGATGCCACCCTCCTGTTCACGATCAGCTAACGTTGGACAAGGGGCCCAGCCCACTCGATGGTGAAGCAGTAGCCTTTCCAACAAATGGTGCTGGGATAGGACACTGAAGCTGCAGTTTCTTAGGTGTGAGACCAAAAGCACGAGCAACAAAAGAAAAAACAGATGAGCTGGACTTTATCAAGTTTAAAACTCTTGCACTGCCCTGGTGGCGTAGTGGCTAAGAATCCGCCTGCCCACGCAGGGGACACGGGTTCGAGCCCTGGTCCGGGAAGACCCCACATGCTGTGGAGCAACTAAGCCTGTGCACTGCAACTATTGAGGCCACACGCCATAACTACTGAAGCCTGCGTGCCTAGAGCCCATGCTCTGCAACGAGAAGCCACCACACTGAGAAGACCTCGCGATGCAATGAAGAGCAGCCCCCGCTCGCCGCAGCTAGAGAAAGCCCACACGCAGCTACGAAGACCCAAAGTAGCCAAAAAATAAATAAATAAAACTTTTGTGCCTCAAAGGACACTGTCAGGAAAGTGAAATATGAATCTGCAAAAAGGGAGAAAATATTTGCAAATCACGTATGTGAAAAGGGACCTGTGTCTAGGATATATAACAAACTCTTACAAGTCAATAATAAGGCACCAGAGCAGCGCCAGCTTCCACACGCAGGAGGAGCTCCCAGATACGGCTGCGGCCAGTGTCTGTGTCCCCAGCACGAGGCGCAGCCCCTCTGCCCCCACCACCCCACCACCCCACCTCTCCAGGAGACTCCCTAAGACCAGCAGAGAAAGGTGGTTGGTTCAAAGATATCAGAGCAGATACCGCTTTTGGAGTTCCCCTCATTGTCCTAAGGTGGCTGCCACAGCTCCACCCACCGTGCATTCAAGGCAGGAGAAAGGCCCCCAGGAATTCATCGTGGTCAAGCTAGTCAGCACTCAGCTTACGCCAGCTGTCAAAATTACTAGGAAAGGAAGCGTTTATACAACTTGTGACTTTCAGCGGCTTCACCTCCAGTAGGAAGAAAATTTCCTCAACCTGATGAAAGACCTACAGCTGACATCACCCATGAGGCTGCATGCTTTATGTCCATGATAGGAAACAAGCTGCCTGCCCTCATCAACTCTGATGTTGTCAGGAGATCTTAACTAGTGCAGTAAGGGCCAGCTGTGGCTGGCTCCCCCTGCACAGCACGAACTGCAGAGAAAGGGCCTTGGACTGAGAGAGGACCTAAGGGAAACCACCCCAAGAGGGGTTCTCCTGGAGACGGCGTGAAGTGAGTTTTCTCTCTAAATGTAGGAAAAATACCTCTCATCCTGGGGAAATCTGGGGTCTCACCTTGGATCATGGTGGCTCTGGGAATCCCCGCCCCCCACCCCTGCCACAGACACACGTGCACTTTATGGAGAAGGGGAACAAAAGCCAGAAAAGATAAGTGACTTGCCCAAGAAAGAAGCTTTTTGGAAAGCGAGGCTATAGGGGAATGGGATGGAAACAGAAAAGCAGAAAGGCTATTTGACACACGAACCCAGAAAGGATCTCATGTTAAGATTTTATCTCCATACTAAGCGAAGTCAGAGAAAGACATATATAATATCACTTATACGTGAAATCTAAAAAAAAATGATACAAATTAACTTCTTTACACAGCAGAAACAGACTCACAGACATAGAAAACAGTCTTATGGTTACCAAAAAGGAAGGGAGCAGAGGAGTAAATTAGGAATTTAAGATGAACAGATACACACCACTATATATAAAATAGATAAACAAGGTCCTACTGCAGAGCACAGGAAACTATATTCAGTATCTTGTAATAACCTATAATGGAAAAGAATCTGGAAAAGAACACATGTACGTATGGCTGAGTCACTTTGCTCACCTGAAACATTGTAAATCAACTATATGTCAATAAAAATAAATTTTAAATAAGAGAAAAAATTTTAAAAAAATTAAAAATTAAAAAAGCACCAAATAACCCAACTAAAACACAAAAGACTTGAATAACCTTTCGTCCACAGAAGACATACACACAGCCAACAGCACGTGGAAAGATGCCCAAACACCATCCAGCCATCGGGAAACGCACATCAAACCACACTGAGATGCCCTCTCCCCCCCAGGAGGGTGGCTAGGATCAAAGTCACATAACAAAAGGTGGCGAGGACGTGGGGACACTGGGGCCCTGGCTCTGCTGGTGGGCGCGTAAAGCGGCACAGCTGCTGTGAAAACCACAGTCTAGCAGCGCCTCCAAAGGCCAGTTATCACGTGTCACAGCAAGCCCACCCCAGGGACACACCCAAGAGAACTGCAAACAGGTGTTCAAACAAAGCCCCGTGCACCGACGTTCACAGCAGCACTGCTCTTCACAGCCAAGGCGTTACCACAGCCACACGCCCCTCGGCCGATGACTGGATAAATACCGCATGGGCCGCCGGCACACTGGAATAGGACTCAACCACGCAAAGGAACGCAGTTCTGACACAGGCTCCACGTGGACGAACCCTGAAACCGTGATGCGGAGAAACCGGGACAAAGAGTCACATTATATGATGCTATTTAAGGTCCACAGACGGGACGTACATCAGTGGTTGCGAGGACGGCGGAACTCTGCCAACACAGGCCCCACGGAGTCGACGCTCGCCGTGCTGAGGGAAACAAGCCGGCCATCTGGTCCGTCAGGCCACACCCACCCTGGTGACTCCCAGCCTGGAGGCCGCGCTGGTGACGATGCCCGCGTCCCCCGCCGGGCGCAGCGGCCAGGTTCCCTGACCCTTCGCCTGTCCCCGGCCCCCTCCAGCTGGCTCCCGCCCAGGACCCCCGCTGCCCCCTCCCCGGCCACACCCTCTGCCTTGGTGGCCTGGCACTCGCACCTCCTCTGCTGGACGGGGTTCCGGTTCTCCTCCGTGTCCCCAGCCGGGTGCAGGGCTGGCCTGGAGGGCGTGGAGCGGCTCTGCGGGATGCCCCCCCCCACCCCGCACACAGTCTGGGCGACCGTCGGACACCCTCACACCCCTGCCCAGCCCTCCCCCGGGGAGCCCTGCCCCCGCCTCACGGACGCGTCCCCATCCCACCGGCGCCAGGACATCTACACGTCCCCCGGTTCAGCTCTGTCCTCGACCTGCCGCACGCCCACGGCCCCCTCGTGCTCCCTGCCCGCCTGTGGCCACACCAGGCCTGCCTGGCCCGCGGCCTCGTCTCCGCACTGGAGCCCTCCGCGCGCGCGTGGCCTGCGACCCGCCAGCCCCACGGTCGCGAGGAGGGCACCACAGCCAGACACCGGGCTGAGTTCGGTCTGGGGGAGACGGCCAGCACTGGCTCGCAGGAATCCGGGGTGCTCCCAGCTGGGGTGACGGGGCCCAGAGGTGAAAGTCCCCTTGAGGAGTCACAGGAGCCGGCAGCTGCCCAGCCTCGTGTGGCAGAGGCCAGGACGTGCAGCTCTCCGTGGGGCAGGTGGGCCCTGGCCCTGGGCACGCAGTGGCCCCTCTCCTCCCAGGCAGAGGCCGGACAGCAGGGACGGCCCGCTGCGTGTCTCCCAGGGAGCTCCCACAGGGTGGGGTCGGCAGACGTCGTTCCAGGCCCCGTGCTGGCCACAGTCCCGCCCCTGGACAATGACGCCTGACCCCGCGCTCCCCGTCCTGCCCCGCCAGACCCAGCACACGCGCGCCCACGAGGCCTGAGGCCGCCTGCAGACGCCCAGGCAGCCCGCGCCCTCGCACCTGGCCGGGCCGGCCCCCCTCCCACCCCGAGGATCTGAAACCCGCGTCCTCAGTACTGGAGCCCTTCCTGCGTGCACAATGGAAGCCCTTCACGGCTGCTGAGGTGGGGGGCTCCACCCACGCCCTGACCTGCCCCCCGGGGCCCGCCCCGGAGCCGTGGGTCGCACGGCCGACGGCCCCGAGCCGCGGGAGTCAGGGCAGGAGGGATGCGGCCTCGCGGACCCTCCGAGCCCCCCACCTGCACACCAGTGAGGTGTGGGTTCTGACTCAGTGAGCACCTGGGGGTGAGGGACTTGGAGTCACGCCCAGGACGTCAAGGTTGACTTGGGGAAGCGAGGCCACCCCAGACTGGTCCCAGCTCATGTGCTGCCCGTGGACACGCACCGCGACACCGAGAGCGGACCTCCCACAGGACGCGGGGCGTGGGCCGGGACCCCCCCACCGCCATCCACGAGGCTGCTGGAGGTCACGGGAGGCCACGCGGGTGCCGTCAGCCGGGACGCTCGGGGCCTCAGGCCCTGCGGGTGTCGAGCATTCCTCCTCTCTTGCTCAGAGTTACGGGAACACCGAGAAGGCGGCCTCCCGGGATTTCTGGGAGAATCAGCTGAGACACAGACAGCCTCGTGCTCCCTGAGCTGCTCTGTCTCAGGCGCATCGGCCTCGCTCCCCTGCACCACCTTAAGGGGCGGTCCCTCACTAATGACCTCCACATGTGGACGGTGACGGCTTGACGAGGAGGATAAATCTTAACATCCTGTTTTGAGGCAGAGACGCTCAGCGCCGCCCCCGCCGGCACCCCATCCCGCTGTGGAAAATCTCAGGGGACGGGGCTGCACGTGACGAACAGTCCTGCCGGGGCACACGCTCCGCGACTCGGTCAATGCCCGCACATCAGGGCCGCCAGGAACAGGAAGGCCGCACCTGCGTGTCGAGGAGCCCCTGGCCCCCGGTCCACCCCCACCGGCACCCAGGACACTGGACCGGATACTCTGTTAACACTCGTCCCAACCCCCAGCCTCGTGGGCAGCCTGAACGCCACCCCCTCTTCCACGGAGGCATCCGGGACGGGTCCAGCCAGCAGGGGCGCTCCCCGCCCTCACTGACTGAACAAGAGGGGACGACAGCCTCCTGACTCCCCGCCAGGGTGGGCAGCGTGCGAGGGCGGCGGGGGTGGCTGGCGGCAGAGTGGGTGAGGACAGAGGGGCAGACCCGCCGCTTCCCAGATCGCCTGCTGCGACGGGGGCTGGGAGGAGCCCACAAGGCTGCCCTCAGCCAGATGGCACGGCGAGGCTCCGGCAAGTCCCACAGGCGCCACCACACACGGGGCGCCTTGCCCCCAGAACAGGTCCGCAGAGCCAGCACCCACCTGAAGGCGTAGGTCTTCTGGTGCCAGCTCAGCTGTCCCCGGATGCTGTACGCGATGGTGGTGACGAACTCCCCGCCCAGCCCCAGCTCGGAGCACAGCTTCAGGGCAAACTTCTCCGGCGAGTTCTCCTTCTCTGACATGTCCCACTCAAACTGGTCCACCAGGGAGATGTTTCCCACGTGGATGTTCAGCTGGGCCAGAACCAGAAACACGAGTTACGGCAGGCAGGACCGCACCCGCCCCAGGGCCCGCGGGGAGGTGGGGCGGCCGCCCGGGAGCCGCCAGCCTGGGCCGCCCGCTTCTTTCCGGCTGTAGTCCCCTGTCCGCAAGTGGGCTGACCCCACAGCCCTCCCAGGTGGCCCGAGGGACTCTGGCTCAGGGCCCGGCACCATCACCCTCTAGGGAGGGCACCCGAGTCCCGCCGCGGCCCTGCTCCCACCCGCTCGCTCCCCGCTCCGGCCGCACGCTCCTCTCTGCCCTCCTGCCGCGCTGCTCCGGATCTGCACAGCGAGACGCCCTGGTCACTCCTCAGACACCGTCCCTGAGCCCTCGGCTAGGCCAGCGTCTACCCCGCTGCTCTGTCTCTTCCGAGACCGTGCCCTGCTCTGAAATCACCTGCTACCCGCGCTCACAGCCCCACAGCCCACGGCACAGGCAGAGCCTGGGGAGCTGGGGCCCCACCGGCCCCTCCGCCTCGCTCCCCAGGGCACCCACGACGCGCCGCCGCGGCCACAGCCTGCACCCCGCGAGCTCCCCGCCGACCTCTCAGCCTGCGGGTGAACTGGGCCTGCGCGGAAGCGGGGCCTCAGCAGCTCACCCAGGAAGGACAACCTGGGGTCTGGTGGCACCCGCGGCGCAGCGCGTGGAGACCCCTGCTGTCCAGCCACCCGCCCGCCGAGCAGGCCACCGTGCACCTGTCCCCTCACGCTACTGTCCCCGGGCACTCGGTTGGGTTTTTAAGATGCGGATCAGGGCGGGCCGTGAACGGGCCACCACTCGGGGACACCTCCCTGCCTGCAGAGAAACGTGGGACCCCACCCCCGACCTGCGCACAAAGCCCTGCACCTCTGGGCCCCCACACGGCGCTCCGCTCCCCCCAGCCCCTCCCGCCTCCAGGCTGCACCCACGCGGGTCCGCAGGCGGGAGCTGGAAGAGCCGGCCCTTCCCCCACAGGCCCGTGTGCCAGGAGAGCCACGCTGGCACAACAGGCAGCGAAGCGGCGGCAGCAGGCAGCCGCGGACGCATCCCGCCCCGCGCACCAGGCCACGGCATCAACCGCTCGTCGACGCTCCCGCTGAGACGTGCCACCCCGCGGACCAGGCAGGGGTGCCGGGGACACGCGGGGGAAAGAGACACGGTCTCTGCAGGCTGACGTCCAACGCGGGGGGGCACGCAGCAAGCTAAGCAGGCGCACGCGAGGCCGTCAGAGGGAGCAGGTGCTGGGGGGCAGGGGGGGCCGCGCGGGGAGGGGCGTTTTAGGAAGACGTGGACAAGCCCAGGGAGCAGGGTGGGGCTCCGGCGGGGGGTCTGGGCAGAGCAGGGCCTGAGGCCCCCACGGAGGGTGAGGAGGCTGGCAGCGTGTCCTGGGCAGGGGAGAGGCCGGAGCCGGCGGGGGTGCGGGGTGGTGAGGGGCGGCTGGACGGCGGGGCCAGCACCCCCGAGCAGGCTCCCCAGCTTCCACCCGTGCCAGCGACCGCCTTTTCCCTCCCCAGAGGGGGCCCCGCAGCCCCCAGAGTCTGACAGCTCCACCCTCCGCTGCGCCGAGCTGCACGGGCACTGCGGGGCCAGGGTCCCTGGTCCCCCCCGTGCCGGGCGCACCTGTGAGCGGCCGCCCTGAGCGAAGGCGCTGCTGTGAGAGGAGAGACTGCTCAGGTGCCGTCCTCCACTGTGTCCCGGAAGCATCCGCTCCTCTGGAGTCCGTGACACGTGGGAAACCCTGGGTGTGTCCTTCAGTGTCCTCACCCACCCGGTGGGATGTTCCCCCCAGGCCACCGTGCGCACGACCCCAACCGGGCAGGACCCTGACCTGGGGATGGTCTCCCAGCGGCCTACCCGCCGACAGCATCCCACGGGTGAGGATTATGGGTGGGTGTGAGGGCCTGGACGGACCCCACAGCTGACAGCTCTCTAGTCACCACGGAAGCCTCTGATCAGGGGAGCAGGCGACAGTCCCAGGTGGACGTTCAACTGCCCGACAAGTCTGTACGGCTGCCCACAGGCCCCGTCAGGGCAACACAGAGGTGGCGCTCAGTTCAAGAAAAACGTCAGGGAGGCCACCCGTCACACTCACGAGGAGCCTCCCCGTGGCCGACCCCCGCTATCTGGAAGCGCGCAGGGGGTGTGGCCCACTGTGTGAGGCCACGCCCCACCACGCGTGCAGGGCAAAGATGCAGCAGAGCGTGAAGCCGGGGCCGCCCCGGGGCCTCCGCGTGCCTTCCGCGCCCCACGACCCCAGCTGGCACGAGGCAGGCCCCGGGGCGGCGCGGGGAGCCACCCACCTTGATGATCACACGCTGGTCTGACTGGTCCTCCAGGATGCTGTCCGTGGGGTAGGACTCGATCTGCTGTCTGATGGCGGAGGCGATGGCCGGCACGAACGTCAGCGGGTTCAAATCCAGGTCGTCGCAGAGAATTTCGGAAAACATCTCCGGGGTCATCAGCTTCTCTGGAACGGGGAGAGAGGCGGGGTCGCCCGCGGCCGCAGGGCCTGCTGTCCCTGCGCGTCCGCCTGCGCCGGCCCTCCCGCACGAAGGTGGGGATGCAGGTGAGGACGCAGTAAGACGAGGAGGCACGAGGCGCACGCCCCCTTCCGGCCCTCATTCCACACACAGCTCCTCCCCGCACCCCTGGGGGTGGTCAGGTGCTCCCCCGCCCCAGACTCCCCGCTCCTGGGCCGCGGACGGCACGGCTTGCGGGTTCTAACCAGTGGCTGTCTGGGTAGGGGGGAAGCCGAGGCACTTCGGCGCCGACACGCCACATCCTCCCCTCTTCTGACCCCGGCAGCCAGGGAAGCCCACGTGGACACACGGGGAGAGGACGGCCTCAGAGGAAGCCGACGCTGCCAACGGCCTGACTCGGACGTGCAGCCTCCAGAACGGAGAAGAGATAAAGCCTGCTGCGAGGCCCCGCGGCCTGAGCCAACACAGGTTCCTTCTGGACAAACACCTGGAAGCCAGCGTCCCACTGGAGGACGGAGCAGGTGCGTGCCCGCCCAGCGCTGCCTCCCCAGTGGAAATCCCTCAGAGATCATCTCCAGCTGCGTGGGGCTTTTCATGGCCCTGCGCCGAGTTTCTGACTCCGTGGGCAGCACTGCACTCGACACGGTGACCGTGTGGAGGCGGGTATAGATCCTGGACCCTGGAGGTATGACTGCACCAGGTGCGAGCTTCATGGGGACTGTCCACGATTGGCCAGGCTACAGCCAGGTCCTGTGTGGTCAAATGTTTCCCCCGCACCTGACCTCTTCTCATACTCCAAACCTCAGTGACCACGGGCCACGCTGGCGTGAAACACAGAGAAGAGAAAGCGGAGAACGAATTCCCTCACGAGCACGTGGCATGATTCCACCTTCAAGAACCAGGTCTGCTTAACAGACAACCGGCCCCATCATTTCCTCACCAGCCCTCACAGCACCGCCGCGCCAGCCTGCGAGCTGATCACCCATCCCTCAGCCGGCCTACCACGGATCCCTCACACGGCCGGTTTTGGAGACGCAGCAGGAAGCTAAGGTGCTCGGGCCAAGCACCCTGTGAGCACGCCGTGCAGGGCATTTACAAAACTTCAGTCTGTGATCACTGTAGATTCACCTGCTGCCTTCATTACTGCAGCTACACGCTAAGTCCTGAGATTAGGAAGACGCATTCCTCCCCCTTTCTTCTTTCTCAAAATTGCTTTCGCTACTCTAGTCCCTTTGCTTTCCATATAAGTTTTAGAACAATTCTGTCTAAATCTACAAAAAGCCTGCTGGAATTTTCATAGAAATTACATCCAGCTTGCGTGTCAATTTAGGGAGAACTGACACCCTGAATCTTCTAATCCACGAACGTAGTTGCCTGTCCGTTTATTTAGGTCTCCTTTAATTACTTTCATCAGGGCTTTGTCACTTTCAGCATACAAAATGTCTGCTGAAACAAACTATGTGCTTCTAAAATTTATGTTTTTTTTCTTTGTTTCTACTGGACACTGGAGTGTCCGCGTGTTCACTGACAGTAGAGAGTACACAGCAATGCAGTTGACTTTTGTATGTTTCTCTTGGGTCCTGTGGCCTTGCTGGGCTCAGTTACTCGTTCTAGCAAGTTGTTTTTGGTCAATGTCTTACAATTTTCTCTGTAGACAATCATGCCATCTACAAACAGCGATAGTTTCCTTTCTCCCTCTGAACCATGTCTTTTACATCAGTTTCTTGTCTTACTACACTTGCTAGTACTTCCAGCACTATGTGGTCTATTCCCAATTTCCTGAGTTTTTATCAAGAATGAGTGTCGACGGACTTCCCTGGAGGTGCAGTGGTTAAGAATCCGCCTGCCGATGCAGGGGACATGGGTTCGAGCCGTGCTCCAGGAAGATCCCACATGCCGCGGAGCAACGAAGCCCGTGCGCCACAACTACTGAGCCTGCGCTCTAGAGCCTGCGTGCCACAACTACTGAGCCCACGTGCTGTAACTACTGAAGCCCCTGTGCCCCGCAACCCAGGATTTGAACCCAGAGTCCACACCCTCCAAATCTATGCCACGAGGCCCTGAATGTCGCAGAGTCCAGGGTCCCCGACGGGCAGCCGTTGGGAAACGGGACCGTGTGCACGACAGCCCGGTCAGCTGCCACGTACCGTTCATGTTCCAGGTGAAGGCGTCGCGCAGCTTCTGCCCGTCGATCTCCATGTCCAGGCGGATGGGCACCAGCACCTCGGGCTGCGACGCGTTCTCATGGATCACAGCCGGGTCGTGGTCGTCGAAGCTGCGAGGGAGGCCGCAGCGCACTCAGCAAGGGGGGCCGGGGGCCCCGTGCCCGCGGCCTGCCTCTCTGCGCCACCGCTCCCTGTGACCGGACCAGCGGGAACAGGCCGCGGCTCGCGGACACGTGTCCACCGCAGGCTGAGTCGGCAGAGCCAGGGCCAGCAGAGGTCCACGCTCACGGACACGCGGGGCAGGGGCGGAACTGCTGACCTGGGCAGCAGGACAACGTGCAGACGTTCTCCGAAGGAAGGGAGACTGAAGCCCCAAAGCGGGCAGGACTTTCCCAGAAAGCGGTGGGAAAGGAAGGGTGTCTGCAGAAGAGGAAGCACTTGAGCGAAGGCCGGAGGGGCAGGAGCGTCAAGAGCTGCCGCGGGAGGGGTGCAGGTGGGGCAGGGAGCAGCAGGGGGGCGCTGGGGAGCCACGGGTGTCCAAGCGCCCACAGCCCCCCTCTCCAGCCTGGACCCAGAGGGCGCCCCAGCAGGACGGACAGCAAGGCCGTGCCATGCTCACACCCGCGTTTTAGGAAGACGAAGCAGGAAGAGACGGGGCGGTGGTGGGTGCAGGAGACCCGAGGGTGGAAGACTGAGGGCTGAGAACCGCTCTCAGAGAGCTGGGGGCACAGGTGACAAAGAAACGACACACGAGGGAGGAAGACACCCCCACCCCGGCCAGACAGGACTGCCCCAGGAGACACAGGGAAAGGGCGGAATGGCCCTTCTACGTTCAGACAGAGACAGGGAGGCAGGAAGAGGAGGGAGGGAGGGGCGCGCCCGCAGACGCTGGCACGAGGCAAGGAACGGAGAGGGCAGGAGCCAGGGCTGGGGAGGGGCGGCGGCCACCGGGACTGCCCAGCAGGTATCGTAGTCACGTGGTACCGGGAGGGCCTTCCCTGGGGGAAGGGGCGTGTGTCCGGTGGGGAGCTGGCCACGGGTGGTCGGGTTCTGGACCCTTGGAGGGCCGAGCAAGCAGCGTTTGCAGAGACTGGCTGTGCGGTGTGAGGAGGAGGAAGGGTTCCAGGATTCCGGCCCGAGCGCGGGACGGATGGGACTGCATGCCCCGGGCTGGGGAAGCCTGCAGGCAGCGCAGGCCGGGGTGCCTGGGGCAGCGTTCAGGGCAGAGGTCAGTGGGCGGGAACCTGAAAAACAGCCTCCCAGAAACATCTATGCTCTAAGTCTTAGAACCTGTGACTGTCACCATACAGAGCAGAAGAAAAGGGGGCGGGGCGGGGGGAGCCTTGCAGACATGATTAGGTTAAGACTCTTGAGACAAGATTATCCACGTGGGCCCTGAATTACATCACAAGTGCCCTTACAGGAAAGACAGGTTGAGGGATTCCCCTGGTTGCCTAGTGGTTAGGATTCCAGGTTTTCACTGCAGTGGCCTGAGCTCAATCCCTGATCAGAGAACAGAGATCCCACAAGCCGTGCGGAGCGGCCGAAGGAAAACAAAAAAAAGAAAAGAAAGAGGGAGAGTCACACGCGGAGGAGGCTATGTGACCACGGAGGCAGAGACTGGCGTGACACTGCCACGCGCCAAGGACCGTGGCAGCTGCCGGCAGCTGGAAGGGACGCTGCGGGGAGCAGGGCCCGGCCCAGCGAAGCTGCCGGCCACGGGGACTGTGTGGGAAGAAACCTGTGTTGCTTCAAGCACCCGGTGTGTGGCGTTCTGTCCTGGCACCGCGGGCAGCTAAGCATCGAGCCCCGCGGGTGGCAGAGAACAGGTGCAGGGACTGCGGCCGGGACACGGCCCCAGGAGCGGGGGGTGAGCGCGGGCAGAGCCGGGCTGGACCACGCGGAGCCCAGCCTCGCTGGAGGCCGAGGGGGCCCACTCCAAGGAGGAGCCGCGCAGCCCTCCAGGGACAGGAGGTCCAGGCGGTGTTTATCGGGGGAGGAAGAGGCAGACCCGTGGCGGGCCGCGGGGTCGCAGTCAGGGGCGGGGCGCCCTCACCAGAGCGGGAACGTGCGCTTCTTGTCGCGGCCCAGGCGGTTCCTGTTGATGGTGGTGGAGCAGGGCACGGCATCCAGGTGGTGGGAGCTGTTGGGCAGGGTGGGCACCCACTGGCTGTTCCTCTTGGCTTTCTGCTCCCTGGGACACACAGACATCCCTCCGCTCAGCCAACGAGCCGAAACGGCCCCCCGGGCGTCGGGTCGTGGTCAGGGGACGCGCACTGCGCCCCCGCTGGGCCCCAGGCCCCGGGGGACCTCTGTGCACCCCAGGCTTCGCAGGCGTCTATACCCGAGGCTCCCGCCGGCACCTGCTTGGAGGCACCTGGGTCACGGGGGGTGCAGAGGGGCCCCTGCGCCGTGCGTGAGCCCTGACGTGAGTGCATGTGCTGGGCCCGGCTCCACGGAAGCACCGCCCCTCTGCGAGGCAGGGACACAGGAGGCTGCCCAGAGGCACGGCCCTGGAGCGGAGCCTTAAACACGGAGTCGGGGTTCATGGTGGGGGCAGGGGGCATTTCAGGAAGGGGGCAGGGGGCAGCACGGCTGACAGAGACACAGAGAGGGTCCTGATTACAGGGGCTGGCGCGTCTGCAGGAGACGGTGAACTCAACAGGTGGCTGGGCGTCCCTGGGGGTTTAAAGTGGGCAGTGACTTGATCAGACTGCTATTTTAGACGTGCGGCCCAGCCTGAGACAGACCAGGTAACACCTCTGGCCTCCGAGCCTTCAGACCAGTAGAAATGAGAAGACGGATTGGCAAATACTCTCTAAAAAATGATGCTCAAAGTAATTCAAAGAACCCGTGTCCCACAAAGGGCTCACCCCTCTCTCCGAATTATACGTTGCTTTCACTACTAGGAAAGTACAAAAAGCTGTTTTAAGCTGAGGCTTCCGGGCTGGGCTGACCGACAGGAGGACGTGGGCTTCCACCTTGCTCCAAGAGTCCCTCCATCACTCTCAGACCGCGTCCCTAGTGACCTGGGAGCAACGTGAGGGCAGTGACCTTTCCACCCCCAACCCCTGCGCCGTGTAACCTTCAACGCTGCTCTGTCCAGAGAACCTGACAACAGCCCGGTTTCCCGCCGCGGAGACGGTGCCCTCTCAGTATCGGGGGTGGGGGAGGACAGGGGACGCGGTCCGCAGCCCTTCTCCTTCCCCGAGGGGTGGCAGAGGGCAGATGCAGCGGCCCCTTCTCTCTTCTCGTCTACAGCTGGAGCCGCTCGCACCCCAGTGCTGAGGCCCAGGAGCACCCCTCGAGGGTGAGGGCAGGGAGGGACCCATAGCACCAAGTGTGGCCAGGACCCCCTCGAGTCTCCCAGGTCCTGCCTCCACCTTATACCAGAGACCTGGGAAGACGCGGAACGTGCAACTCATCTGGGCAGGATGGAGAGCGGCGCAGCCACGCCAGGGTCCCCTCCTCCACTCTCTGGCTGGTAGCTTCTAATCCTGGCCTACAGGCTCACTAAGAGGCCAAAGTTTTAAGTGGTAAATTCCTGACCCCACCCAGATCAAGTGACTCCCGTCTCTGGGGAGGGCCTGGGAACACGGATTCCTTACAGCTTCCGTGGGCAACGCGGGTGCCGACGGGCTGTGTGTGGGAGGCATGGGTGCGGACCACCACCTCTTTCCTGACTGGATCTCCCCCGAGAGCGGGCACCGAGGTTCCCCCAAATCCTACCGTACCTCTGCACCAGCCTCTCTCATGTCCAGGTTGCTCTGCCAACCCCTCCTGCCTGGTGGTCTCAAGGGGACGATGCAAGTTGTGGCACAGACACGGCAAGCGTGACCACACAGCTACAGGCAGAATCCCAGCGCCTGAGTCACGCCACTCAGCCTTCCTTCCACGGCAAGGAGGTCTGTCCAAGAGCCCCCCCCCCAAACCTGGCCAATGTCTGGGAGGGGAGGTGCCGCCCCTCCTGTGGGGCTAAGTGGGCACTGGGAAGGCGCTTCCGGGGGGGGGGGGGTGTCCCATCAAAGTGGCTTTCCTCAAACCCCACCCCCACCCAACCGTTCTCACCTCTGGGTAACAGCATCTGCGCTCTCAGCTTTTCCTCCTGTGACGGATTCATCACAAAGTACTTACTGCCCCATAAAAGGTCCCCGGCTGACGGGGACAGATCTGAAAGCCCCGTGCACACGCACGTCACTTCCTTTTGCTACTCCTCTAGGGAAGCCTGTCTACCCCTTTATTCTTACCGCATCCCCTGGAAAAAAGGAATCTGCAGAGCACATGTCTAGAACAGGCCAGGCGGGATGTGTGCCACCTTTCTGGAGGGGTGGGGGAGGTGTCATAAAAACAATGCAACAATACAGCTAAGAGAAAACCTGGAAGGTGACGTTCCATAACCACACCACTCGAGACGACACCCGGTCCCCTGCCTTAGCGCTCCTGGGTCTCGTGCACATAAATGCATGCCTTCTTGATTGCTGCAAGTGTCACGCAGGCATTCTGCACATCTCGCTCGTGTGAACCAGGTTTCGGGTTGCTTTAGGGTCTGCTTACCCACGACGCATCGTGACATCCCAGACTCCTCGGGTGTCTGCATCTTTG
Organism: Hippopotamus amphibius kiboko; assembly: GCF_030028045.1. Taxonomy (NCBI): domain Eukaryota; kingdom Metazoa; phylum Chordata; class Mammalia; order Artiodactyla; family Hippopotamidae; genus Hippopotamus; species Hippopotamus amphibius. The sequence goes on along the minus strand of NC_080193.1, from coordinate 1,686,519 downwards.
CTCACGTGGCCCTGCCAAGTGGGACACCCAAGGGGCTCCCTAGATCCCGTTACGATTCACGTGGCAGCAAGAGCACATCTGTACTTACAATGGTTTTTGTTGATGGTGTAAATGACTTCTCTGGGACAAATTCCCAGGGGTGAAATTAACAGGTCAGAGAATCAAAAAGAAGTTTGAGGCTGCAATGCCTGACGCGGAGCCGCTGCGGCGAGCCTGAGCGTGCCCAGTCCATGGCGCCCTCCCTGCTTCTTTATGTTGCTAATTACTTATTTTTTTACTTTGCATTTTCAAAATTACACCCAAAAACAAACATCGTTCCCTGTGTTTGTTTACTCCTGTACTTCAGTGTGGACCACACTTTACCTCCTTATCTGTTGGGGTATCCAAGTTTTTCTTATAAATCCGAATGAACAAAGCCTTTCTATTGTACAGCGTAGCAACTTCCCAATTACCTGCCTGTCTAATTGTGAATGTAAATGCTCTTTCAAAGGATCTACGTTTATACGTTCAAATCTATTGTTTGTTTCTTCTGGGGGCTGGTCTGGGCCACTAACTGTTCTGACAGATTAGTTAGCCCCACTTTCAAAGCATTCGTGATGACGCTCCGGAACCCAAGACTTGGCTTACGTTTCTTAGAAATCCCAAAGTCAGAAAAAGCTTGGAAACCTGGCTAAGACAAGCTTGTAAGCACAGCGGGTAAACTGCTGGAAAGTACTGTGGTTCAGAGCAGAGGAGAATGCCCGTGGGTGTCCCGAGAGCGACCCCCGGCCGGGGCGGTGGTACCTGAGGTAGGTGGGGGGCTCCGTGCTGATGGACACGGCCTTGTACTTCTCGTCGTTGCCGTCCAGAATCTCTTCCACCTCGGAGGCTTTCAACAGAGTCACGCTGGTGGCCAGGGTCGTGTACCCATGATCTGTAACCAGAGACACGGCCGCGGTCACCCTGCGGGCGGGCAGCCAGCAGCACAGCCGGGAGATGCAGCGCACGGAGGTCCTCACATGCAGGAGGTGGGAAAGCGGGCGTCAACCTCACGACTGCCCGGTGCTGGCCTCTTCCCAAGGGGTGGTCTGGACCCTGGTTTTCTCCGGAGGCCCTCCCGGGTCAGCGCTCCCTGGCGGACGGGGACTAACACGTCCCGGGAGCAGCAGGGCTCCAGGCACACGGGACGCGCACGTGCAGCCCAGCTCGGGGGGCCTCTCAGGGGAAAGGAAGGCTCCAGAGTGATACCGCCAGGGGGAGAGGTCTGGCACCGCTGCAGGGGGTGACACGAAGCAAGGTGGAGATGGAATGATGGATGCAGAATACGTTTCTTTTAAAACAAGAGCCCAGAGAGTTGGAAAGAGCTGCTGCACAGCAAACAGGAACTCCTGGCCCAGCGCCAGTGGACCTGAGCTGCCCCAGGGCCCCGAGTTCCAAGCAATTCGACCACAGCTCGCCTAGGGAGCCTGGTGGAGAGAGAGGTGGTTACGGGAAGGCGCCTCCCAAGCACGGGCCGAAGGGTCGCCAGGGCTTCCGAGGGGCAAGCGCTAGTGACGGGCGCTCCCCTGGCGCAGAGGGGGCCCAGGGGGCTGCGGGAAGCGCGGGAGGGAGCGGAAGCTTACGGCAGCGCGTAGAAAGGCAGCTCTGGCTCCTGCATTAAAAGAACTCGGTGAGGAGGCCACCGCAGCGCCTACAGACACCCACACGGGACGGACGGGGACGCGCACACGCACGCACGCGGGGACGCGGGCACACACGCGCGCACACACGCGGGCATGCGGGGCCCCGGCCGGCTCCGCCAGGCGCGCCTGCCAAGCGGGAGGCTGCGCCGGCCGCGGGCGCGGGGGCACGGAGCCTCTCCCCGCAGCTCAGAGCTGAGGGGTGGCCTCTGCCCGCCCGGAGGGATCGCGGTGGGTCGGCCTGGGCCGGGCCGGGTGGCAGCGCGCCACGGCCCCGGGCACACGCAGGCACCGAGCGGGACATGCACACGAGCTAGCGGACCGGCGGCCAGAATCAGGTGCCACGCGACGGAGGTGCGCTGGGAAGCGAAGCGGTGAAAGCCCGCGGGCAGCGGGGGCCAGGGCGGCACCCCGCAGCCCGGGCACATGGAGGGTGACACGGCGACACGCCCGCGGCAGATGGCAGCGCACCACGGCATTCCTAAAACGCTTTCAGACCAGCACGTCTGCCCAGGCCCGCCCGCCCCCTCCGCCCACCGCCCCGCCCCGCCCCAGGACCACGGCCCCACGGAGCCCCAGGGACACTCCACCGCCCTAAGGTCAGGGCTGCCGGGAAGACGCTGCGGAGTGAAAGCGTTTTATCTTCATGACATAAGCGAGTGGTTTTGAAACAGGTTTACAAACCCTCGTGAAGACGCACCCTTAGTGTTAGGTTTTGTTTTTTTACCATGTGACGATGCAACTATTTTCTTCCTCTCTTCCACTGTGGCTAGTCGCCTCCAGAGCGAGGGGTATCTCTTGTACAGAGAACCTCGGAACATCCGGAGGTAGTTTCCCACCTGTGAGTGAAGCGAGAAGGCTCATTATGAGGGTCGCCGCTCCTCCAGGAGGGGGAGGGTCCTGGCGCAGACGCTCCGCTGGACCAGTGACAGACACACCTCCGCTTGGCCCCCAGGCCTCCGGGCTGCCAGCAGCAGTAAAAACGCGTTCTGCTGACATCAGGGGTTCAACTGCAGTTCGTATCTGGCCCGCATCTGGCCCTCTGGCAGTGGTAACAACATCTGCATCCTGACCACGCGACCAAGTTCAGAAAGACCTGACCAGACAGTGGTGAGGCAGGCCCCCGGAGCTCACTGAGAAGCTCCCGGTGACTGATTTTGGACTAAGGATCTCTGGCACTTTCCAGAAATGTAAGGCCTCTCTGGCTTTCTTTTATCTTAAGACTTTGATATTTTTACGATGTAATAAAGACCAAACAGGCCTTTTAATTTTGGACAGATGCAGGATAATTTCCCCCATGGCCCTTGCTCCTTTGTTTAGTAACAAAACTCAAACCAGAAATACCAAAGGAATTTTCCAAAGAGTTTAAAGAGCACTTATCAGCAATCACTAGACTGCCCCAAACAATAGCTTCAATTTGCCTGTACCAAATACTCAAAGTAGAACTTCCTTGATGAAAAGAAATCTAGTCCTAAAGTTTTTATACACTCCATTGTGTCACTGACTTTTCAAAAACAAACACCTGAGTCACACGGCAGGGGACAGCCGGTGGACCGGGTGCGGGCTCCACCTGGGCCGGGCATCGCTTCCCTTTCCTGGGTCTCCCTGCCTCTCTGCCAAATGTTCATCAACTGTGAAGTTCACCCCATGAAGGATCACTTCTACTATTTTCCCACTTACCTACCCCATTACAGTATACTTATTTTCAAAAAGTTTCTCCATTTTTCATGAATCAAAAATTTACACGATGGACAACCAGGGCTGCCGAACAGTGTGAAGGAAGGCGGCCACACGGTCACTGGTGCTCCGCACTGTAGGCACCGACCCACGCGAGTTATCTGGCTTGAGTGTGGTTACCATCCAAGGGTAAACACATACTTTCTATCAGGTTTTTGAAAGGACACTGACTGCAATGCCCCCACCACTACTCTGCAGGCCCTGCAGGCCCCCCAGGCCCCTGGGCCCCTCCCAAGGCCCCTTCAGAACTCAGGGGACCGGGCCTGCCTTCCTGGTTCTCCCTGAGCCAGCCTTTGCCACCTCTGCACCCAGGTTTCCCAAATGGAAAACGAAAGTGTGGATATGCGGATTCCTAGGCTCCTCTCAGCTGTGACTCCAGCATGGTGACAACAGCTGCCCGCAGATGGCAGGACAAGGGTGACATGCTCACTGGAGCTGCGCACAACCTCCCAAAGCTGCTACAGCCAAGTGGTGTGGGGGCGCTGAGGGTGCTGCTCTGGCCAGCCCACCGCTCTGAATATGGTGCACGTTTGCCAAGGGCAAGGGGTCTGCGGGCCACGCACCCAAGGCTGTCAGAGGAGCTGCCGGTTATCAGTAGACAGCAGTCTCATCCTGAACCCTTCCCAGGCCCCCCAAGGTCTGATGATCGTTAGGCCAGGCCCCAGAAAGCAAACTCCCTCTCCCTTCCCCCATCTGGTCTCTATAAACTGCATCTCACGACAAATGTTCTCACTCAACAGGGCTGAAAAGAGAAGACTGTAGTTAGCTTTCTAGAATCTAAATTGTGCTATGGGGAAGCTCTAAGAGACCATCTAGTCTAAGTATCTCATGACACACATGAGAAAAGTGACATGGAGGCAGAGCCGGAGCCAGGCCTCCTGATATTCTGCCCACCTGGCCACGGGCTCCACCTAATAAACACCAGCTTGATTTTCAAAACTACCACCACCTCAGAGCCAACGCTAAATGGACTGCTCTTCCTGCCGGAGCTCTGAAGAGCAGCGTTTTTGCGATGACCTGAAAAATGTACTGCTTCCTGCCCCTTGTGTTTTACAAAAGCTAGTGACAAAAGAAACACTGAAGTTCTGATGCTACTGACAACACTGGTCTCATAACTCGATACAACTCAGACAAGCTGGGAATGACAGGGAGTCCTGAAAGCCTGAGGGCAACCACCACAAGCACGGATTCATTCACACTGCATTCAACTGTGAAGGACAAAAAACACTGCGGAAGAAAGAAAAAAAAAAAAGAGGCATGAAACGTCTAATACTGAAAACTGCTACAAGGAGAAGCAGCCATTGGCATTTGTAACTGCTTTAACTCTCGAAGATCCGCACATCCCTCATTACAAGAGGGAGACACTGCTGCTTGGTATCTGCACACCTGAATTGCATAGCCGTAATTTAAAATTACGTGTGTGTCTGTACACACACAAACCGGGGAATGCCAAAAAGGACTAGTTTGAGGCAATCTGGAAAAACTTAATTGGTACAAACTACCAGTGAAGGACCAGTTGCAGGGTTTTCCTAGCTAGTCATCCAGCTGCTTCAACAAAGTGCTGAGAAGTCACTTTTAGTTAAAGATTAAAGGTCTTCAGGCTCTTTCCCCTGTACTAACTCAGAGTTAGTTCAAGACATCCCAAGTGTCCCATGCTTCGGAACTGCTAATAGATCTAGTGGGGGGAGGGGGGGGGTCGGCTGAGGCCTTAGCCATCCAAAAGCAAGCATCCTCCTCCCAGCCTGTTTCCTCCGTGGTAATCAAAGGTCAGGACACCTCCCCGCCCACCTCAAGGGGGTGAGCCCTCATTAAGGCTCCAGTCTCGAACCTGCGATTTCACGACTTCAGCTGCAGCAGTGGGGGAGGGGGTGAGCGTGAGCGGTCCAATACCGCCCCCACCCCCACGTGTCACAGGGGATACCCTAACACCCCGTTTCCACGCGTCCGGCTGCAGCGGTGCGACTCGGCGAGGACCCAGGGCCCCCGGGACGCCGCAGCCCCGGCAGCCCGGCGGGTCCGCGGCCCAGCAACACCTGCCGGGGAGCCCGGGAGGCGCAACGCGGGGCGGGGCCTGCTCGGCCACGCCCCGGACAGGCCACGCCCCGTCGGCCGGCCGAGCGCGCGCGCGCCCGCCGCGATGAATGGAGACGCGCGTCCCCGGCGCGCAGACCCGCCCCGAGGCTCCCGCGGGGCCCGGGCCGGCCGGGGGCCCGGGGAGGGAGGACGCGCCGCGGGCTACCTCAGAGCCGATCATGTAGAACTCGCCGTCGTCCTCCAGCTGGAACTTGACGGGCTTCTGCCCGAAGGTCTTGCTCAGCGCCATCATCATCATGGCGGCGGCAGGGTCGGGCGGCCGCGGCCGGGCTGCGAGGGTCGGGAGGGCCGAGGCGGGGCCGGGGCGCGCCGGGCCCAGGGAAGCTGAAGCCGGGGCCGCAGGCCGGGCCGAGCCGGGCCGGGTGCTCGCGCCGCCGCCGCCGCCGCCGCAGACGACAACCAGGCCAGGCCGCCCTCCGTGCGCAGGCGCGGGCGTTGACGCTGACGCGCGCGCCGCCCGCACCAGAGGCCGGGCGCGCCCCCGCGGGCCCCTTAAAGGAGCCTCGACCCGTTTCGCCCTCTGCCGGGCCGCCTCCCAAGCCGAGGGACCAGGGAGAGCTGCTCTCGGACGGAAATAGCAAGCGCAGGCCCGACTCGGGCGGCGGCCTTCCCAGTCTCACAGCCGGGGCTGGGACTCGGCCCAGGGCGGAGGGCCGAGGCGGGGCCTGCAGGCCGGGAGGAGGCCGGAAGCTCCCGTGCCTCAGTTTCCCCGGCCCGAGACCACAGCGCGGCTGAGCAGACAGGCGGGCTCAGGCACCGCCGTCCCCCCTCCGGGCCCACACCGTGCCGCTGGCCGTGGGGATGCGGTGGGCAGGGGCAGAGGCCCCAGGGCACGGAGGGTTCCGAGGCCCAGGGGGTGCTGGGTTTGGCTGGCGCGTCCGCGCAGCGCTGGCGGTGGTGGGGCCGGTTGCGGCCGTCTGCATCTCCTCCTTAGCTCTTGGCTCTGCACCCACCACAAGCCCGGTGCGCTTAAGCCAGACGGCCCTGCCCCGGGGCGTAGAGCCGGAGCGGGGCCTGACCCGGGGAAAGCATCAGCGCCCGCGTGTCCGGGCGAACTGTGCAGCGGGTCAAAGCCGGCCCACTGCTGGCAGCTCCCTGTGGTTCCACCTGATACACGGCGGCCGTGACAGGCGCTGCTAGAGGAACATTCGCGTGGGGCTGGGTGCAGGCCAGGAGACCCTGCACGGTGAGGAAGGGAAGGGCGGCAGTGCTAACCATGGGTTTAGTTCTGTGTCCTGACGGTGGCAGGATAGGACAGGGGTGGAGCGTGGCGCGATCAGAAAGAGGGACCACCACTTGGTGGAGGAGGATGGTCTGAGGGGCCGTTGGTCCCGGGAAGCAGGAGACATTATAAAGCCACTCCAGGCATCTAACAGGATGAGATGGAGCAGGGGGGGCCCTAACCATGGTACCTGGCCCCGAGGACCAGGACCTTAGGGGTGCGGTGGGCTGCACCCCTGGCTCCCAGGGCAGAGCAGGTCCCCAGCCAGGCCTCCCACCTCCCTGGTTCAGCTCTTCCCCCATCCTGGCCTTGCAGTCAGAGACACCAGAGACAGGCAGGTAGAAAAAGACCGTGTTTAATGACAGTCCTCAGTTTAAAAAAAAAAAAAAAGGAAGAAAAAGAAAAGAAAGAAAAAAAAGGCTCTATACACACTGTACACATTTACATGGCTTTGGAGCGCCCAGTGTGGGGTCAGGGCTGGAGAGGATCCGACCCGTGATAGGATTGAGGTATGTTGGGGCCTCCAGGGCCCAGGGTCTCTGGCAGGAAGCACCTCCCTGCCAGCTGCCTGGACCTTTAGGCCTCATCCTAGGGAACAGGTCTCCAGAACCACCACCTGGAAGGCAGCCAGTTCTAAGCACCTACCCAGAGCTGGCTTCTCAGCAAAGGGCAGAAGGCACAGGACCCTGGGACCCAGGTGCCAGCACCCTATGGGACGCCGCAGCCAGGACGATGAGGGCTCCAGCTCCCCCAGCCCTGCTGAGGTCCTACCCTGAGGGGTGGGGACGGAGACCCAGGACAGCTGGGTTTGACCGTGACCTGCACAGGTCGGGTGGCGCTGGCCCGAGGCCACCCTCACCCTTAATGCTAGAGCCGCCCTGCCCAGTCTGAGACAGTCACTGACAGTGGCCACGACCCGCGCAGCCCCCCTCCCTGCAGTCCTGGTGGCAGCGCCCCTCCCCGCCCCCCAGCAGACACAGCTCCGTGCCATGCCTGGCGCCCACAGCCACAACAATGGCCTCAGTCTCCAGCCGATGTCAGTGGCCTGGCAGGGGTCAGGGGCCCTGAGGACATCCAAGCCGTGGTTAGCGGAAAGTGTTGGCAGGCTTGGTACAGCCGAAGAAATCGGGGCCCACCAGGCGGGGGAAGCCCTCCAGGGCCTTCACCTTCACGGGGTCAAACTTCCAGTAGAGGCGGCCACGCAGGAAGTAGGCATAGCCTGAGGAGACAGAGGGTCAGGCCAGGCGAGTGGACACAGGGATGGGCACGGGGGAGGACCCCAGGGTGTCCCTTCCAGAACCTCCCTTCCCTTGAGTGAGCCCTTCTGACTGCCCCAGGGTCTGGTCTGAGCCACCACCCAGCCTGACAGGGGCCGGAGCCTCAGAGGCCCAACTCCTGCCTCTCGGGAAAGTGACTCCTGCCCCGCTCACCACTTCTCCTGTGCCCTGAGTCACGTGGGGGACATTGGCGGCCTGGAGCCCGGGAGCCAAGGCCGCGACAGGACAGCTCTCCCAGTGGGTTCCGATGTAGGGGAGCACCAAAGCAAAGCGGGGACACAGGAGAGAGCGCCGGACTTCCTCCCAGATTACAGGAGCCAGGTGCCTCCTGGCTGGAAGCAGCGACTGCCTGGGTGGGGGTCCTGGCTCTGTCCACCTAGTTGGCCTCAGTTGGGGACCTCACTGGCTGAACCTCTGTTTGCGCTTCTGGAAACTGGGTTCATAACAGGTGCTACATCGGGAAATTGCATGAGACATGTGTGGAGCTTGGTGCTGTGCCCAGAGCCTCAGTGGCCCTCAGTGGGCAGCGGTTATTACTTAACCTGCCATGACCGAGGGACATGGGCAAGACCTCGCACCTCTCTGGCCCTCAGTCTCCTCTGCAGCACAGGGGTCTGGCACTGCCCTGGCACAAAGAGGGGGCGGAGCAGAGGGCACCAAACAGAGGACCGCGATGAGAGCTGATGCCCAGCCACCATCAGTGGGAGATGTCGCCGCCGCCCCGCTTCCCCCACCTGCCCCGCATCCCCCAGCTCACCGTCAGCGTCCTGGAAGGCAGCGTCGATCTCAGAGGGGACCCCTCGCCAGTCGGTGGCCCTGCGGGGCACGGGGCTGTCCACACGGCGGGTGCTGGGGTGGAAGCGCCAGTAATCCCCGCCTCGGAAGAAGTAGATCTTGTTCTTCTCGGGGCCCCAGACCAGGGCGGCGTGGACCGGGGACCCCAGCAGGCCCAGCTCAGAGAGTGGCGCGGGGCCCAGGACTGGCTTCTCGCCATCATACACCCAGTACTGAGCTCCTGTTGAAGAGGGGAGGCTGCAACGGAGCTGCCCAGCTGCCTCGCTCAGCCAGCACGGACCCACCCAGCCACCACCCCTGCCGCGGACTCTTCCAGCCTCAGCCTCCTTGCCTGTGAACACGAAGGCCAGTAATGCCTGCATGGCACCCCCCACCCCCAAGCAGGTGCTGGGAGGCACACCTGGGGAAGGCTGTTCCGAGCAGCAGGGAGGCTCCCACTCCTTGCCCGCCCTGGGTTGCCCCGGACAGACGCCTGCTGCCTACCTCGGGGCCCAGCCCTGCCACAGCAGGCCCCGGCCGGGCCTTTGTGAAGTCCCTGCCGCCTGGACTGCGCCAGGCTCCCATCTGTGCCAGACCCAGATCACATCCCTCTCTGCCTTTTCCACGCTGTGCCCTCATGCTGGTCTCTTCACTACCTCTGAGTCCTGCAGCCTCATCTCTAGACCAGGGGTGACGATCACACCTGCTCCATGGAGTGCAACACCCTCTATTCTACTTCGGCCTTGAGAGCCGCCTCCTCCCGGAAGTCTCCCAGCTCTGCCTGGAGGAGTGAGCCGTACTCTCCCTTGGCCCAAAGACGTCAAGGCACCCTCCATCTGCCCAGCACATCTATCTGTCTGTCCCCACCCTTGGCCATGACGTTCCTGGCTCCAAGGAGTCTCCTGAGTGTGACCTCCAGACCCCACTCACGTTGGAAGAACCAGATGTGGCCCTGGGCATCCTCGAAGGCTGCGTCCACATGGCTGGGTAGCCCCTGCCAGTGGCGAGAGGCCAGCGCAGGGTAGCCAGGTTGCAGCCGACCCCCACGCAGCCGCCATACAAAGCCTGCCTTGAAGAAGAAGAGCTCGCCGCGGATGGTGGCCACTGCGTCAAAGGAGACCTGGCAGGCGTCTGGTGGGGTGTCTGGCTGGGGTAGGAGACAAGGGTCAGAAACAGCTCACCTTGGAGCCACAGAGGCTGGAGGTGGGGGTGAGCGTGGGAGCAGCGCCTCACCTCCAGCGGTGCAATCTCATTGGTGTCTGCCCCGGCTCCAGGGCCCGGATCCGGGGCCCTAGAGGTAGGCGCTAGGCGAGGCTGGCCGTAGAGGTGCTGGATGCCTCTGCGGTCATCCGGGCTGAGGCTCAGCGGGTAGCGGAAGGTGTAGAAAGGGGACATGAGGGCCTTAGCAGCTGTCGTGTGCTGCAGCCCGAGCACGTGGCCAAATTCGTGGGCCGCCACCTGCAGGAGGTCTGTGCCTGGAAAAGGGAGATAGCCCAGCCATCCCCGAGCTCCTGCAGCAAGACCCCGAGCTCCGGGCCCAGCTCAAGGGCCTCGGCAAGTCCCCATTCTCTGAGACGTTCCGCGGCCCCACCTGGAAAGTGGGTCCCCAGCCCATACCCTGGCTGTCCCCGACTGTCCAGGTCTCATCATAGTCGAAGTGGACATCCCCTTCTCGGTGGGTCTTGGGGAAGAAGGCGTGCGCCAGGATGCCCCCAGGTCCATCAAACGGCAGGTTGTCCCCATGCCAGTACCTGCAGGGCGGTGGGGGCAGAGTCAGTGGCTGCTGACGGGTGGGGCTCGTTCCCAGAGGGGTCCCGGCCACCGGCTCACCGGGTGAAGTCTATCATGATGTCGGCACGGCCCTCGTGCACCTCAGTGAAGGTGAGTGGTGTCACATTGCTCCACACCTGTAGGGCCTCCGCCACCGTCTGCCGCACCTGTTCCCGCACCAGCTGCCACGGGAACCGGAGGATCCTGCGGTGGGGGCGGAGAGGGGGAGGAGGAGGGGCCTGGGCCTGCTTCATGGGGCAGCGTCAGCCCCTGAGGGCCGCTGGGCCAGGAGATGCCCCGGACGCCCAGTAGGGGTGCAGGCGTGCGCGACACAGGCCAGGTGTGCTCTGGGCCTCAGGTGTGGCACACCAGTCCCTCTGCCACGTGGGCACGTCTTTGTGTGGGTTCGTGTCCTATGGTGCCCACGGGTGTCTGCACTGGGCAGAAAGAACACAGGAGCCCGGAGGCCCACCTTCCAGACCTGACGGTACCGCTCGCTGTGGGGAGACCCTGGGCCCTGGACCTGCGCCCTCCTGGTTCCCAGCTCCCCACCCAGGACACCTCCGGGGCCCCCAGCGGTCTCAGGTCCAGTGACGCAGGGCACCACACCAGTCTTTACACCTTCTCTCCCAGGCTGAGCCCCGCTGTAGGATAGGGAAGTCTCCGCTTCTGCATAACCCAAGGGGCCTCAGGTCACCCGAGCTGCCACCTGTCCTGCCGCAGCTGCTCCCTGTGTGCTCGGATCCCCAGCTGCAGCCACAGAGCTGCACCCGACGTGGGGAACACCTAGCTCCCCGAGAGGGGGCCTCACTCACCAGAGTCCCGGGGCCTGGCCCTTAGTGGGTGCCCACAGAGGCTGCCTGGGTGACTGCAGGCCGTGCGCCCGTGTGTCTGTGGGGTGACCAGGCACGTGCTGAGCCTCCTCTGCCGAGGGTGGGCATAGGTGCAGGGCTTACGTCTATGTGCATCTAAGTGTGGGTTTGGGGTATTGGCCCAGGGGGCTCGGGGGTCAGTGGACACACCGGCCTGTTCGCTGTAGGGATCTGGCCCCAGCATGTCTCAAGAAGTAGGGGGAGGGCAGTGGGTGGAGGGCGAGAGCCTGCTCGTGGCCGCTGGCCCTACCTGTAGGTGAGGTCCGTCTTCTCCCAGCGCCCACCTGACAGCACGAACCGCTTTTGTCGGTTACGGGTGCTCGGCCCGTCAGGCAGGTCCGGCACACCGCAGCGGGGAGGTCTGGGGCCAGGGGCAGGCTGGGGGGCCTCCTGGGCGGTCGGGGCAGGTGCTGGGCTGCTGAGACGAGCTTCATGCCAGGACTGCAGCCCCCTCCTCACCAGGTGGCCGTGGTGGGCATCCTGTGCAGGAGAGACGATGTGGGGGCCTGCTCAGGCCTTGGGTCCTGGTGGCCCACAGTCAGAGGTGTGGACGGTCTGCGCAGCCGCACTTGACCCCAGCCAGCCGTGTCGATGGCCAAGCTGAGGCCGTCACATGCTAGTGCCCTTGGTGCAGGCTGACTGTCGTCCGGATGCAGATTCCAAGGCCTCCTACCACCTCCCGCCCCCTAATGGAGGGCCCGGGCTGCCGGTGGTCACCTACTCGCGCCATGCGGGCTGGTGAGGACTGGGCGGGGGCGCAGCCCCGACCGTACTCTTCATACACACCCACGCGTGGACCCCACAGAGCTTCCGAGGAAAAGCCAGGCAAGCTCCTCCGGCTCCCCCCACACCCCCTCCCCCTCCTTTTCTTCCTTGGCGCCCCCGGCCCCCACTCTGCCTCCTGCCCAGGATGCCCACCACGGCCACTCCCCAGCGTGGAGGGGCTGCAGCCCTGCCTCAGTTTGCTCACCTGACAAATGGGGAGGATACCTCCCCAGAGTGTGGACCTGAGGATGAACCAGGCCGTGCTCGCGAAGCACTCGGCACAGGGCTGGGGCCCTGCTGAGGGCACGGGGAACTGCGGCCTGATTGCTGGGGCAGTGGTCTCGCCCATGGCCTGCCATGGCGGGGCTGGAGGTGCCGTGTGCCCCCTCCAGGCGGGTGCAGGGGGCAGACAGCAGAGGCCTAGCACCCCCGCCAGAGCCCCCGGACCCCAAACAGTGATTCTGACCCGGAGCCCCCACCCTCCGAGAGTCCCAGGGTGGAGGTCGCAGTTCTAACGCAGAAGCTCAGAGAGGTGGGGAGACCCTGCGGGGTCACCCAGCAAGGGCATGGCAGGGCCAGGTAAGGACTCTGGCATCCCAGGCCGGAGGCCAAGGCCTGGCTGGGGACACGGGAAAGCTGGGGGAGAGGCGTGGAGCCGTCTGCGGAGGGCCTCAGCGCCTATCTGGTCTGGGCCGCCGTGGCCTCCCCACAGCCATATTTGGGGCCGGAGCTGGGCCGCCCGGGCCCCACCCCCGGCCTCAGCCCCTGGCGGCACTCCCAGGCCCCGGGTGCCCCAGAGCTCTGGACGGCATCCCAACCCCCAGCTCCCGATTCCAGGGCCCCCAGGAACTCAACCCCCAAGGACTCCCCATGACGAAGGGGTTGTCTAGACACCTGGAGCTTCTTAGGGTGTGAGGCCCCGGGCTGGGTTCCCCCGTTTCAGAGTTGCTTCTTAAGTGGCTGGTCAGCGGGCAGTGCCCAGCCATACTGGGTGTGAGAGTACGAAGTGCTGGTAGCTGGTGAGCTCACCTGTATCCAGGCTAGGACCCTGCCAAGAGCTCCACGGACACGCTCTCAGCCTCTGTTGGGACCTCCCACCTTCTCTGCCGTCATCATCCCCATTTCGCAGATGGGGACTTGGAGCCCAGAGAAGTTACACAGCTCGCGGGGGGCACAGCTTGCAGCCCACCCCCTACCTGCTACTCTGCTCTGCTCTGCTCTTCAGGTTGGGGTCACCCTTCCCCTGGAGGAGGGACCCAGGCTGGCCTCACCTTGGTGACAGGAAAGGAGGAAGGGGAAATGATTAAGCACCTGCTACTTCCCAGGCACTTTGGAGGCAGGCTCACGGAGCCTCCCCACCCGCAGCCCACCCCCACCCCCAGCCCAAGGTGGGGGATGTGCCCACCAGGTCTCACACTGAGGATGTGGCCCCCAGGCCTGTGTGATGAGCCCTGAGGGCCTGCGCCTTCCCCTCCCCACACTGGCCCGTTGACCTGAAAACCCTCCCGGGAGAAGGCCAGGGCCCAGAGCCCCAAACAGCCCAGAGCCCAGCCTGCCAGCTCTGTTTATGCCCGCGAGCAGAACTCTGTCCTCTCCTCTGCCCCCCAGGGAGGCCTGAGCAGCCAGCCATAGAAGGAGGGTGGGTGTGCCGTCCTCTCCTGCCCCCACGAGGCACCAAGTCCAGGCGCAGACCCCTGGATCGTGGGACTCTCAATGCAGCAGAAAGAGCCATGGCTGAGACTCAGAAGGCCCAGTTCTGTGCTCTGGACACCCTGGAGGAAGTGACCCTGGGCAAGTCACTTTCGTTTCTTAGCCTCGACTTTCCGATCTGTCACATGGGAATGGTGCCACGCGAAGGGCTGAATGACCTCCCTCTGTAATGTCCCATGCAGTGGCTGGCAGAGAGAAGAGCCTCTTCCTGGTCTGGCTTCTGGCCCCGAGGGCCCTCCCCTCCCATATCTGGGAATCTGCTCCACCCAGTTCCTTACAGCTCCCAAGAACTCTCTGAGCTTTAAATCAAAAAACAGGAATGCAACTAGAAGGGAGCTCTCAGGCCCAGAGAGGAAGGGTGACTTGTGCTGGGTCCATCCGTGAGCCAGGGGTCTCTTGCTCCCTGACTCCCTTGCCCACGTCCCGTTCATTGGTCTCGGAGAGCAAGTGGGCAGGAGGCACTAGGATCAAGGCCCCTGGGCAGTAGGGTCTTTTTTTGGGAGCCCACCATTTAAGGGCTCTCGGCCTCAGTTTCCCCATTGCTGGGATGGGACACATGCTCCCTGCCCTGCCGGCCTCCCTCCTGTGCTCTGTCTTCCCAAGTCCTTTCGGCCTGGGGCCAGGGGCCCTCCCTAGCTGCAGGGCCTGGCACACAGCAACCTGATTCCTCAGATGGGTGCGCCGGGCCCCCCAAGGCTGCTGGGAGGCAGTGATGTGGGGAGGAGGCAGAGACCATGCCTGGCTTCATTTACAGCCCTGAGGGATGGGGGAGCAGGCATCACCCCTATTTCCCAGGGGAAGAAACAGAGCCCAGAGAGGTCAAGCTCTTGGCCCAGGGTCACACAGCAAGTCAGCCATGAGCTGGGCCTAGATCTGGGGCTCATGCCTCCCACCCACAGCCCCCCACCCCCCAGCTCTGGCCTGTCTCCAAAACGCACATTCCTGAGACGTGCGCCTCCTCCAAGCAGGCCTGCCTCCTCCTGGGCCAGCGGCCTCCCTTGGCGTGCCCTGGGAAGGGTGCGCAGCTGGGCTCACCCCACCCTCCTCTAGCGGGCACCAAACCACAGCCTCAAATATAATCGAGGAATTTCCCCAGGGAACTCAGCCTCCTGGCTGAACTACAGCCTTGGGGTCAGCCCCTGGGCCCACCGGCACAGGGGAGGTAGGGGAAGACCCCAGACTGGAAAGTGCTAGTGAGGTCAGGCCGGGTGTGCCCCTCTCTGGGCATGTTTGCTGTTGGTCCAGCGGGACAGTTGCTCACAGCTACTCCCTCTTCTGTGGGCAGGAAGTGACCCTGAGGGGAGGGCACGTGGTTAGGCCGTCAGGAAGGCAGGGAGCATCACCACGCCATCCTGTGCCCCTCTGAGGCTCAGAGAGATCAAGCGACCTGCCCAAGTCACACAGCTCGTGTGCAGGCGGGTCCATCACCCCCCACCTCCCCGTTGGCTCCAGAAGGGAAGGCAGCATCCACCCCACCGGGCGGCGGGGCTTTCATCAGCCCTGAAGGCTGTGAACTGGGATGGATAAATATTTACAGAGCTTTTCTGGCCCTGCCAACAGCAGTCTGGGGATAAACACGTCGGAGGCGACCCCAAATGCTCCCTGCATATCTGCAGCGTGACAGACAACAGCCCAGCTCAGACCCGGCCCCGACTGACCCGGCACATGCGGCAAAGTGGCAGCTACAGGTGACGGAATGTGTCCAGCGTGCCTGGCGGAGCCCTCTCCGGGCCTCGTCTCATATACTCTTCCTCCCAGCAGTGGGCACTGTTGCCTCCCACCCACCCAGACAAGACTTGGGGGGAGGGGGTGGTGAGGCTCCAGAAGGCTCCCTAAGGTCACGTGGTTCAAACCCAGGTCTCTTCCATTCCCGAACCCCATGGATTCAAGAGCTGCCGAGGGTGAGTCCTAACTCCGCCCCAAGATCTAGGGGGCCGGGAGGGGCTGGGGAAGAGGCAGGGTCCCCGGGCTGAGGTGCCTGCCACCCCTTGCGGCCCCTCCTGCACCCACAGCCAGTGCAGCGGAGGGCAGGACTGGCCAGCGCGGAGCCGGCATGGCTGGACAGAGGGGCCCAGCCTGGCCAGACCTCCCTCCTCACTAGACCTGTCCCGAGACTGCCTGCCACCCCCCCAGTGCTCCCATCCCTGCCCCGGCTGGCTGGATGCTCAGCTGGGCGTCCGAGTGGGCCAGGCACCCGGGGGGCTACGGGCCTGCAGTTGCCCAGGCTGTGACCCCAGGCCCACCTGGCCGCCCCTGGGACTTGCCCCCCAGAGCTCCAGCTGGAGGGGAGGGCGCAGCCTTCCGGGCACACGCAGGCTGTCACACGCCGGGAGCGCGTCCTCTCCGGATCACACCTCCGTCTCCCTTCCCCGTCTCACCCCACCCCCTGCTCTCGGCCCCCACCTCACCTCACACACACGCTAGCTCTCACACGCGCGCTGCTCCCTGGCTCCACACCCCCCAGTCTCGCCACCTGCAGGTGCCAGGCGGTGGCACCTCCTCCAGGCTCAGACCCCATCTCCCCGGGCACCCGCTGCCCTCCCCATCGCTTCCTTCACTGTCCAGCCAGGAGGGGTGCTCACCGGGGCCACACACCTGGAGGCCGCCGCCGCCCCGAGACCCGCTGGGCTCTGTCCCTGCCGTGAACAGGGGGCCCTGTAGCCACTGCCGCTGTACCTCCCCCAACACACACCCCAGTATCGCGGCCAGGGCGCCGAGGAGCAGGTCCCGGAGCTGGGAGGGGGCGTGCGTCTGGCGCGGGAGTCCCGCTCGCCAACCTGAGCCATCCCGTCGCAGGCACCACTTGCACACCTCCGGGGCCGGAAAGCTCACTATCTACCATGCCCCTCCCCCCCCCCCCAGGGACCCAGACAGCGTTTCGGGTAACGGGCCGCGCTGGGCCACCCCGGGCGTCCCCGTGGGTGCAGCTCGGCTCCCGGGCCCAGCCCGCGTGCCCGGCGCCGGGCACTCACCGGCGGCCGCGGGGCCCGGGCCAGCAGCGGCGGCGGCGGCGGCAGCAGCAGCAGCAGCAGCAGCGGCAGCAGGAGGGCGCGAGGGGCCGCGCCGCGGAGCCGGGCGGCCCGAGCCATCCGCCCCGGGGCTGCTGGGCCTGCTGGGCCGCGCCGGCCGCCGCCCCTTATAGCCTCCGCCCCGCCCCCGCCCGCCCGGCCCCGCCCCCGCGCCTTTTGTTCTGCGCTCGCCCCGCGCCGGCGGCCCGGGGTGGGGGGGGGGAGGTGGGCGGGGAGGGCGGGCCGGGCGGGGGGGAGGCGCGGCCCGCAGATCCGGGCCTCCCCGGGCCTGCGGTCTCGGAGGCCTGCTGCTGCTGGGTGACCGGGGCCGGGTGGTGCTGCACGGGGCCTCAGTTTCCCCAGTGCGGTGCGGAGTCTGAGAGGAGTCGGGTTTCACTCCTCCCCCTCCTGACCAGGCCGCCTTTGGAAGGCGCATCCCTGGCGGGTCTCGCTGGGGGCCTGGCCTCTGACCTCCTGTTGGCCTGTGACAGGTGGTGGTGCTCACAGGCAGGTTCCCCTTCTCCCCAGAGCCTCGGGTCCCTGTGAGGAAAGGGATATTAAAATGTGCCCCAGGGGAAACGGAGGCACGTAGAGGCGGCTGGCCAGGACCACAGCTTGCGCAGAACCACGGACAATTTACAGATGGGGAAACGGAGGCTCCACGAGGGAGGGACCAGATCAGGCTTTTTCAAACCAGCAGGCGGAGGGGCTCAGAAAGCCATGGGAGGCAGTGTCTAAGGGGGGCACTGGAGGCCCAGGCTGCCCCTTGGTTGGGGACTAACGGGCTCCTCAGGGCCCCTTGGGGCCAGCCTCCTGAGATGGAGGACCAGTAGGTGAGAATCAGAGGAGGGGAAAGGGTGCTCTAGGCTCACAGGCTCCCTGGGATGACCGGGGAACTCAGCACCGTGCCAGGCAGCCTGCTCCATCACTGGGGAGCCAGGACACAGGCAGTGGCGCTGGTCCCCGTGGACAGGGTCCTGAGCTGCCTACTGCAGGGTGAGGCTGTGGGCACCCAGCCTGGGCCTAAGAAGCGGAGAGGCGGGGAGAGAGGAGAGGGCCACCGGCTGACTCAACCCTCCCTCCCGGGAGCGCTCACAGCCTCTCCAGGGAGGCTCCACAGCGACCCCTCGAGGGCGAGGACAGGGACGACAGCAGTGGTTTTTACTAGCTGGGCTGTTGCCATCTTTTTCTTTAAAGAGATTCACTTTTAAAAATTGAAATGCCTACTGCAGCCTCATTTTAGCCATATTGGTCAAGAAATCATGGATTTGATGAGCTAATTATACTTTTTTTTCCCTGATGCACATGAAGATACATAAAGTAAAAATATTTGTGTAACTACCTGAAGTGACCTTGAGTGCCTCCAGGGGTGCACAGCTGGACGTGGGGGGAACCACAGTCGTCCCCCCCCCCCCCCCCCCCCGCGTGGGAGCTCGAGTAACAGCCTCCCACGCTTCGGGCTGCCGTGCAGCGCCATGGTTACAGCAAGCTGGGCTGGTCCCAGAGGGCCTCCTGACGGAGGAGGACCCTGACCAGCCTGGGATGGGCCGGTGTGGCAGATGGGAGCACGTGGGCAGGGACTGCATGAGCAAAGGGGTGGAGGCTGGACCCGGCCCGCATGTCTATGAGGAGAGAGTGGCCACCCTTCACGTGCTTCCCTCACCTCGAGGCCAATGGTCACCCCCACTGCAGAGAGGAGAAAACGGAAGCCCAGGCCCCCAAGTCAGGGGAGGGCCCTGCTCCTCAGGCTGGCTGAGAGGGCTGTGTGGTTGGGACCCAGTAGAGACATCACCGAGGCTGCCAGGCACTGCCCGAGCCCGTCCCCGCCTTCCCTTCTGCCCCCTCCTCACCGAGGGGCCTCCTCTCCCCACCTGGGAGCCCCCACCCCATGCTTTTGCTCTGGGCAATTTCATCCTCCCCACAGTCGCAATGCCGGGAGCCCTCCTTCGCGCGTAGGGGACAGTGACGCGGATTTGGTAAAGAATTCAGGACCCCTCCCTGCCAAGCGTACCAATATAACCACTTAGAAGTTACTCAGGAAATTCCATGAAAACCTCCGGTTCCCGGAGAACTGGGAAGCGTCCTGAGGCCGGAATGCCCTGCCCGGGGCCCGGAACCAAGGGGGTTAAACGCGAGCCCACAGGATTCAAACCCGCAAAATGCCTCTAGGCCCGCGGGTCAGGGCCTTTGGGAGGGACACGCTGGGTAAACGCTGTCGGGGACTGGCGCTGCATCCGTGGGGCAGAGGGTCGGGTGGGGTGGAGGGCCACGCGCGGGGCCTCGTCGCACCCCAGCGGGGCCTGCTCGCGCCCCGCGGCGGATTTTACAGAGGGGAGTCCGCGGGCGGGCCGGACGCCCCCCTGGCGGGAGCGCTGGGGACCCTCGCGCGGGGCAGGTGCTTCCTCCCCGCGCCAGTCCACCTGCGAGCCGGAGGCCACGCGGCCGCCAGCGAGCCGGCTGGCACCGGCAGGGGAGGGGCGGAGCCCGGGCCCCCGGCGCCCCCGCGCCCCGCGGTGGGCTTTGAAGGACCAGGCCCACCGCCCCGCGTCCGCGCTCGGCGCCCTGCTGCAGCGGCGCACCGACCCAGGGCGCACCCGGCTCGGGCCGGGGGCCGGGCGGGCGCAGCGTGCCCGGGCCCGGGGGCGTGTCCCCGCGTCCCCGCCCCGGCCCCGCCCCGCAGCGCGCGGCCTGACCGGCGCCGCCGCGTCCGTGCCCGGGCCAGACCCGCCGTCGCCGTCGCCGTGTCCGCCTCGGCTCGGCCGGTGCCTCCGCCGCGACCATGCCCCGGGGGAGCCGCAGCGTGGCCGCCCGGCCGGCCAGGTGGGAGCGCGTCGGGGTCCCGCCGAGGGGCGGGGGGGCGGGGCGCGCGGCCGCCCGAGGCCGTGACCGCGTGACCTTGGCGGCTGCGCCATCTTGGGGGGGGGAGGGGCGGGGGCGCCGCGGCCGCGCGGCCGGGACGGTGGTCGTCCGCCCTCCGGGGCTGCGGACCCCGGGGGCCCCCGGCCCGCCGTCCTGCCGGGACTGACCCTGCGTCCC
The DNA here is from genome assembly GCF_030028045.1 of Hippopotamus amphibius kiboko. Lineage (NCBI taxonomy): Eukaryota > Metazoa > Chordata > Mammalia > Artiodactyla > Hippopotamidae > Hippopotamus > Hippopotamus amphibius. The sequence continues at coordinate 1,666,596 of NC_080193.1, read as the reverse complement.
CCATCCCGCAGCCGCACCGCCGCGCCCTCTGCCCACCCGCCCGCGCACCCGCCGCCCGCGGCCCCGGCCCCCGCTCCGCCCGGCCAGCCCGGCCTGATGGCGCAGATGGCGACCACGGCCGCCGGAGTGGCGGTGGGCTCCGCCGTGGGACACGTCGTGGGCAGCGCCCTGACCGGAGCCTTCAGCGGCGGGGGCTCAGAGCCCGTCCAGCCTGCTGCCCCGCAGGTGAGCAAGGGCTCAGGGGAAACTGAGGCCGCCTCCTCTCAAGAGCGCTGAGCAGGGAGCTGCCGGAGCGTCCCGCGAGGAGTGCCCAGGCTGTCCAGAGAGGTCTCGGCCAGGGACTGTGCCCAAGAAGGGTCCTATTCCTCCCTCTGCTGTTGGCCTCCGGTCACTCACAGGCCGGCTGCCCCAGCCTGTACCCTGAGGCCAAGGTCCCTAGACCCCTGTGGACAGACGCCAACCAGCCCTTTAAAGATGGGGACACCGGGGCGCAGAGCCTGGCCCAAGGTCACCGAACTCTAGTAGAAGGGAGGGATGTTGAAGTTCCTGACTCTGTGCTCTCCCACTCCCAGGTGGCCCCTTCTTTTAGCCCCTGCACCCAAGGGTGAAGAGTAGCCAGTGACTCTGGGCCTGTTCCCTGCTCACCTGTCCCGCACCGGGCACCCCACCCGTCCTGAATCCAATTCGGGCTTCGAGGTGGGGTCAGAGGTCATGAGGATCACTGGGGCTGAGCCAGGAAGGTGCTAGACCTTGTGGGGCTGGGGCTCATACGCCAGCAGAGCACTGGGCTTTTCTAGAACCTTCTCCCACCTGCCACCCCCACCTGGCAGCACACCTGTTATGAGGCTGCTGGGAATGCTGTCTGCACCAGCATCAGCACCAGCACCAGCCTGGCAGCTTTGAGAGGCTGTGGGCTCACCCTGTTTCAGGGGTGCAGCAGCTGAGGGCACACGGGGCAGACCGGCCTGCGGCCCTCGGCCTGCCGGGAACCTGTGAGGCACCGGCGCCCGGGGGTGTTAGGAGGGGCAGCCAGCACCCTGCGCTTTGGAGTCCTCTTCTGGGTGCTCCCCCGCCGACCTTGCTGTCTCCTGTGCTGTACCCCAGGCCCCGGCCCCCGCTGCCCCGCAGCCCCTGCAGGTGGGGCCCTGCGCCTATGAGATCAGGCAGTTTCTGGACTGCGCCACCACTCAGAGCGACCTGACCCTGTGTGAGGGCTTCAGCGAGGCCCTGAAGCAGTGCAAGTACAACCACGGTGAGCGGGCGGCCCTGACCCGTGCGAGGGCGGGAGGGGCGGTCTCTCCTCCTGTACCTGCGGCCTCACCTCCCCCTGTGCCGCCCTCCCTCTGCAGGTCTGAGCTCCCTGCCCTGAAGAGACGGGTGCAGATTCAGGGGCCGGCCCTGCCTGCACCCACCTCCACCCCCTCCCCGATAGCCGGACCTCGACGTCCGATTGTACCCACGCAGCTGGGACTGGGAGTGAGGAGGGGGTTTCCCTTCCCACACGTGACCCGAGACGAAAACGTGCAATTAAAAGAGTTTATTTTCGACCTGAGCCTGCTGTGTCCGCTCTCATTGGCCTGTCCGCGGGGAGGGTGCGTGGATGTCGCACGGTGGTGTGGGACGCTTCCCCTTCAGCTGGTGTCCTGGGTGGGGAGGGAGACCTTGTAATCCTGTGTCATCTGACAGCCTCGGGTAGTCCAGACTGGACAGTGACCTAAGCCTCAAGGGCATGACCCCTGGGGGCTGGAAACCCTGGAGGAGCGTGCTGTCTCCTCTCAGGGCCCCCTGCCCCTTCACCCTTCTCGTCTCCACCTCTGATCCCTTCCTCCGCACCCACGTCTCAGGTGCCCCGTGGCGGCCTCTCCTTGTCAGCGACCTTGCCCCTCTTGCTGATGCAATTTCCCAGTCATTCCAGATTCTGCAGGAGCAGTGTGGCTGGGCCTTTGCACCTGATCCCACAAGGCAGGGCTCACCACCAGCCCCTTTGGATCTGAGTCCGGCTTGGCCACTTGGCCATGATGTGCCAGGTCACGGGGCCCACGGGAGCAGAGGGACAGGTGCTTCCAGCGCTGTCACACACACCGTGCTTCATGGACTCCATTCAGCGGCTCTGCCCTGGGCACGTGCTGCGCGCCAGGCCCAACTCCATGTCTCCCCGCCCTCGTGCAGGCACTGAGCCTCCCGCGGGGTGGTGGGACCTGGCTCCGGGCGTAGCGTGTTCCGGCGTATGTGTGTCTCTGGGGGAGGTTGGCATCGGGGTCCACCTCTCAGCACACACACCCGTCCCCTGGGAAGGGGTCCCACTTCCGGTGTGAGCATCCCCCAGGGATCCATGTCTCCTTACCTGGCCCCTGGCCCCAGCTAGTGGGTCCGGGACAGCAGAGAGCCTGCCCTTCAGGGCCTTGACGGAGGGCCTTGCTCCTGGTGGCCACGACGAGGGCCGACACGCCTCCTCCGGCCATCGCCCAGCGGGGGCAGGCCCGACAGCCAGCGCAGCTCCTCTGCAAGGCCCAGGAAGCCCTGCCTGTGGGGGCTGGCGGGAGGGCGCACCCTCCCCGGGTCCCTCCTGTGACACTCCCCTGCCAGCTCTGGACACCGCTCATCCAGGTCCTGCAGAAGGGACTCATAGCGGGTGGGGGCCCCGCCCTCGCCCCCTGCAGAGGGAGGAAGGCCGGTTCCTGGCTGGCCTGAGGGTCCCCACCCCCACCTCCCCCCAGACTGGGGCCGGGACACGGCACCGTGTCGGAAGGTCAGGGCTAGGTCCTGGCCCGTCGGGGCTCAGCACGGCGCGGTGGTCTGTGCTGCCGTGCCCCTCTTATATTCCAACACAGCTGCGGGGGGAGTTGGGCCCCACTTACTGAAGATCTGCACCAGGACGTAGGTCCCGCGCTCCTGCAGCAGGGGCTGCCTGTGGAGGGTGCCGGGGAGGGCCCCTCCTCCAGTCCCTCACCCAGGGTCACCAGGTGCCCGTCCTCAGCCAGGAGGGCGACAGTCGCTGGGGGGGCAGGGGGGAGGCAGAGCAGTGCTGCTACCCCTGCCTGGGGGCCCTCAGCCGGTCCGCCCGGCACCCGTCCCTGCCCCCTCACCATCTGGGGGCACCTGCCCCCTCCGCCTCAGGTGGGTGGTGAGGGCCACCAGGCTGCACCAGGGGTTCACCCGCTCCCAGCGGCCGGCTGTGGGGGAGGGACAGAGGTGAGCGCGTGGCACCCTCTCTTCCCCCGGACCTGGGACCCTCGGCCTCCTTCCCATCTCTTCCCTACAGAGCAGGGACGGGGGCTATGGGCTTAGGAATGTACCCCCCATCTCCCAAGATGTCGGTGACTGGGGTACACCACTCATGCCCCCCCCACGCAACCCTCTGCTCCCACGTCAGCCCCACCTCTGGCATCTGACAGCACCCCCACCAGAAGGTTGGGAATCTGTAGCTGGGGCTAGAGGGTCAGGTGCCTTAGACCCCCTGAAGCTGGAGGACCCCTGACCAGCGAAGAGATGGAGCCGTTTGAACACCTGCTCCACAGCGGCGGCTGGCGGCAGCGTGGCCTGTGCGCCCCTACGGGAGCCCGCGTGCGTATTCCAGGACGCAGCGGGGTTTCCCCTCGAGGGACCCACCCCAGACGCTCCCCTCCCTTCCCACGTGCACCCCTTCCCCACACCGCCTCCCCACTCGCCCCCAAGGCAGAGGGAAGGTACTCCCACCGGGAACGTGCCAGGACGGGGGGCTCCACTTACCTCCAAACGTCACTGTGATGAACACGGCTGCAGGGGGCAGAGGACAGATGTGGGGGCTTTGATCCCCCAACCCCCAACTTCCCGACTAAGGAAGGATCTGGGGCTGAGATCTGCTCCGGGGTGGGGCCCTGCGGGGGGTGTATGTGTGAGGGGGGTGATGGGGGGGTGGGCTCAGGTGGAGATCCCTGCTCAGCCACCCCTGGAGCTGGTCTTCACCAGCCCGAGGCGGGGCGGGGGGGGGCCCTGCAGCTAGTCCAGGACCCCTGGTCTTCTCTTTCTCCCGCTCGCTGGATGAGAGCAGCCAGAGAAGACTGAGGCCCTCCCAGCTTCCAAGCTGGTCTCCATGGCAGTAGGAGCTGCCAAGAGGTCTGGGCAGGAAATGCCTTCCTCCCAGTATCCTGGTAACGGGATGTGGGGAGGGTCCGGGCATTCCCCGACGCAGGGCTCTCATGGGGGCTGGAGCCTTGTGGCCCAGGGATGTCCAGAGACCACACTCCTCCCACCCGTAGAGACGGAGCTCCCAGGCTGAAAGTGGGCGAGGTTCCTGGGGTTGGGGTGCTGGCCGTGGCCGTAGCAGAAGCGGGATCCTCACCAATCTCGTAGGCTCCCTACCAACTCAAGTCCCCTTTCCCTGGGCTCACTCCCAGCTTCCCTGTCTTCTGTCCTTGTTTCTTTCCTTTTTCAGTCAAGTTTATTGAGGTATGATTTACATACAGTTAAAGTCACCCCTTTGAGTGTTTTCCAGTTGTGACAAGTCTCATAGAACCGCCACCACAGCAGGGGATACAGAACACTTCCATCACTCCCCCAAATTCCTTCATGCCCCTGTGCGGTCACCCTGCCCCCACATCTTCCAGGCTGTCACGGAGAGGGAAGCAGCAGACAGCCAGGAGCCTTTCGGGTCGGCTGCTGTCACTCAGCTCCGTGTGTAGGATTCACCGGGGTTGTCACCAGTGTCAGTGGGTCCTCCCTCTGATCACCCAGGAGGGTCCCCCTGCCTGGAGGCGCCACGGTCCGTGGATCCACTCACCTGCTGCTGTTTGGACTGTTTCCCGTTTGGGGTGATGTATGAGTGAAGCCAGTGCAAACACACGCCTGCAGGTCTCTGGGTGAAGAGAGGTTTCTATTTCTCTGCTGTAAATCCCAGGAGCGGGACTGCTGGGTCCTCTGGAGAGAGTATGCGTAACTTAGTAAGAAACAGCCACTGTTCTCCAGCCCGCCGCCCCGCTTGCACTGCCCCTTTCCGTCCGGTTGTGGCTGGGCCTCCGGACTCACGGCAAGTCAGGAGACCTCCTCCTTAGCTGCTCTCCCACAGCTTCCCGGCGAGCTCAAGGCAGGAGGCGGGGGGAGCCTCCTCTGTGCAGCTGCCAGCCTCGCTCTGCCTCCGGACAGGACTGTCCTCAGCGCTCCCACCTGCAAAGGCGGGGAGAAGCACCGCGCACAGCACCACCGCTGGGCAGCTTAGCGGACGATGAAACGCAGTAACCCTTTCGAGGGCCACCTGGGAGCTCAGCCCGCAGCAGGTGCCCCGAAGCAGCACTGGGGAAAGCCCTAGAGCCGTGTTTTCCAAACTCACAAGCAGGGCGCTTTCTTCCAGAACCTGGGGACCCGCGTCCTGCAGAACACAGCTCAGGAGTGGCTGCAGCCAGATTCCGGAAGGAATGGAACTCTCTGCCCAGACCCTCAGCTCCAACGGCCACCCCTCTGCGTCCCGAGGGGTTTGCCTTTAGTGTCACCAAGGAGAGGTCTTCTGCCTTGAGCATCACGGAGCTGCCATAAGGAGGTGTTAGGACTGCAGTGCGCCCGACAGCGGGAGCTTTATAACCTTCCCCGGGCGAGCTCTCAAGGCTGCAAGGTGATGAGAGCACACTGCTTTAACGTGGGTTACTGTTATGTAGGTATGGTAAGGCCAGCAAATCAGACGATGGCCACTGAGAAGACGGTTTGTTACAGTTCCTGAGAGAAGGAGGCAAGACACACCACGGGCTGGGGGCGGGGGCGTGTGGGGATGAACTGGGGCTGATCAGGAGACCGAGGGCGGCAGAGCACTGGGCAGGAGCCTCTCTTGTGGTTTCTGAGGGAAGGAACAGTGAAGCGAGGTGAGGGCGCTCAGAGTCGGCTGCTTGGAAAAACTTCATCCTCTGGGGCAGAGGGACTGTCCCTGGTTGTCTGGTACCTGGTCCTGGCAGCAGGGCAGTGGCCCAATGAGAGAGCCCTACCGAGGAGGTGGTTGGGATGTGGGGTCAGAATTGGTTGGTTTGCATTTGAAAACTATGTTACTGTCTCTAGGAACTGGCTGAGGCTGGGAGGGCCAGTCCCTCCAAGGTCAGCAAGGCCCAGATGTCAAAGCATCAGGATAGAGAATATGATTAATGCACGCAAAGTTCTATCTTTGTTTTTTTGTTTTGTTTTGTTTTCTGGCTGCACCGCATAGCTTGTGGAATCTCAGTTCCCCGACCAGGGATTAAACTTGGGCCATGGCAATGCAAGCTCAGAATCCTAACCACTAGGCTACCAGGGAACTCCCGCAAAGTCCTGTCTTTGCGTCTTCACAACCCCTGGGCTGGCGCGATGCTTGTCCTCAGTTTCCAGATGAGGGAACTGAGGCACAGAGAGGGGACGTAACTTGGCTGAAGTGCAGTTAAGAAGAGGAGGATCTAGGATTCAGGTTTGAATCCCAGTGCGGGTTGAATTCCAACCAAAGTCAGCTCCCCTCTGTCTGGCAAACGCTCTTACCCACAACAGGAGTGCAAATCGGCACAACCGTGTGGGGAACCCTCGCGGTATCTACTAAAACTAAACAGAAACAGGAATTCCCTGGCCGTCTAGTGGTTAGGACTCCGAGCTTCCACTGCAGGGGACACGGATTCCATCCCTGGTTGGGAAACGAAGAGCCCGCACACTGCACGGTGCAGTGTGGCAAAAAAAAAAAAAAAAACAAAAACCCTAAACAGAAACGTTCCCGACTCCCAGGCGATCCCAGTCCTTGGTGACTGCCCAGCAGAAACCAGAGCGCAGCTGCACCAAAGACACGAGCAGGAATGCCCACAGCAGTTGTCCTCGTAATGGCCAAAGATGAAAGCACCCGAATGGCTAGGAACAGGAGATGGATAAACTAGTGGTGGCTGTCCACACAGCGCCTTACACACAGCTGTGACAACAAAGTAAACAATGGCGCACACACGGATGACTCCTATAACGTTGGAGAGAGGAAGCAGAAACAAAAGACGACGCATTTATAGTTGATGTTCGTTCTACGGCAAAACTGATCTAACCACAGAGTCCCACCTGGTTACTGTCCGGGGCCGAGAGGGTGTTACCGGCGGGGGGCGGGGGGGCACATGAGGGAGTCTTCTGGGGCAGTGGAAATGTTCTAAATCTTGGTCTGGGTAGAGGCTGCAGGGAGATATATATATATATATATATATATATATATATATAAAATCACCGAGCCATGCCTGTAAGACTTGTGCACTTGACCGTGTGAGTTAAACCTCAGTGAGGAGCAGCCACCTGCTACGACTGCACGTGTGGACTTCCGGGCTCGTTTGCAGAGGGCCCTGCGAGGCCGGGACGCTGACGTCTGGGGAGACAAGGCCCGGCTGCTGGGCCTCGCCACTGCCCTCCCCCCCAGCAGTGCGCTCATTTGCATGCCTGCCGTGGTCCAGCAGCCTCCCCTGCGTGCCCTGAAGCTCCCAGAGCACGCCCGGCAAAAGCCCAACACGACGCGTGACTCCCACCTGCCTCCCTGCTTCTGGCCATGGCCTGCCGGCATCTGGTCCTCCTCCTGACTGGGGGCCTCCTGGCAGGTGAGCCCTCCCTGGGCCTGGCTCACCTGGGGGTGGGGTGGGAGACAGGACCGTGGCTCTAGAAGGCCCCTGCAGGGAAGCAAATCGATGTGGGCAGTGGGGAGGGTTTTGGAAGGGCCAGTGGGATGGAGAGAAGTGGCTACAGGCGGCCCTGACCCAGACGTGAGGCAAGTCGCTTCTCTGTGTGGGCCTCAGTTTCCCCATCTGTGAGTGATCAGATCGCTAGGGTCCATTTGGACTCTGACTCTGCGGGGTCTCAGGGACTGGTCACCTTTTGAGTTTTTCAGAGGGGAAGGTGGGGTGGGCCGGGCCCTACCTCACAGGACCTCAAGGGCACGCGAACCCTCGGGCGGCCAGTGGCCGGAGGCTGAGCCGATGGGTAGTAACAGCTCGGGAGGCCTCTTGGGGCTTGTCAGTCTGTAGCCAGGGTTTGGACAAGCCAGTGTGACCCACGTGATAGGGGTCTGCAGGGCAAGGTATGAGGGTGGGCAGAAGGACCCAGAGGCCGCCAGCCCACCCTCTGAACTCTAGATCCTTAGCGGAACATGACTCTTTGGGAACAGGGCCCTAAGGGGGGCTTAGGGGTCACCAGCTCTGTGCCCACCCAGTGCCGATCCCATGGCACCAGGCTGTGAGCTATTGGGAGCGGATCCTCCAGGAGTCTGACCAAGGCTTTGTGGGCAGGCAGGAGGGAAGGGGCCCAGGCCAGGCCTGAGTGTGTCTGTCTCTCTCAGTCTCCCAGCTAGCCCTGACCCAGCCGGAAGCACTGCTGGTCTTCCCAGGCCAAGTGGCCCAACTCTCCTGCATGCTCAGCCCCTATCATGCCACCGTTGGGGACTACGGCGTGTCCTGGTATCAGCAGCGGGCAGGCAGCGCCCCCCGCTTGCTCCTCTACTACCGATCGGAGGAGGACCACCACCGGCCCCCTGGCACCCCTGACCGCTTCTCGGCAGCCACGGATGCAGCCCATAACACCTGCATCCTGACCATCAGCCCCGTGCAGCCTGAAGATGACGCAGATTATTACTGCTCCGTGGGCTACACAGCCTAGGCGTGGGGTGTAGGACGAGTGCCTTCTGTCAGCCTCCCACTTCTCTCCTGATCTTGGGGCCCTGCCTTTCTCTGAGCCTTGATGTTCCTCCTCTGTAAAATGGGTTAATAATATTCACCATGTCAACAATAACTATTCTCTGGGTCATGAGATCCCTGCTGAAAGAGTGACTGTGGTCGGTCTGGGAGGGTGGGGGTAGGGATTCTGGGGATCGTTGCAGAAGAGGAAGCACCTGAGACCCTTGGGTTGGGGCCCAGCCTCCCCACCAGCCCCCAGGGGGCTCAGACTGGTGGCCCTTGCCTTCCTGTGACTGGAGGAGCTGCAGTGAGAGAAAAAGGAAGCAGCCCTTGCTGTTCCCAGCTCTGCATGGTTCGCCGTAGTCCAACACACCCAGGGTGACTGGACGGGGTCCCCAGGAGCCCCTGCCCACTCCTGGATGGGGCAAGGAGGCAGGAGTGAGTGTGTATAGGGTGTAGGGGCGCTCAGAGGCACCGAAGGGCCAGGACGGAAGGTGCTGAAGACACGTGGGCGGGTGGCGCGGGCAGAACGGGCAGCAGCCCTCCCGGGGCGGAGGGGCAAGTCTCGCCACCAGAAGCAGAACTGGGCTCTGGGAGGGGGTGGGGGCTGGAAGAACACACCCCTCTTCCTTCCCGGTCCCCCTACCAGGCGCCACGTGAACGGAAGCCATCCCTCGGATGCGCTGGGCTGGGGTCCAGAGAGGGTCCCGCCTAGGCTCCCGGCCACCTCCTGGGCCTTTTCCGGGCCCTCCTCCCTCGTCTCCGCGGGGACGATGTGGGCAGGCAGGACCAGGGCTCCCCACGCAGGGCGGGCGCCTGCCAACAGGGCCCCGGGCCTGCGCGGGGTGACGGGCTGCTCGGCCCCGTGCGCGCCCGCCCCTCTCCCGGGGACCCGGCCGCCCCCCGACCCAGGACAGGTGCCCGGGAGCCAGCCGCCCCTCGCGGCCTCACTTTCCTCCTCGGCGCCCCCGCCGACACCCGCCCAGCCGGGACGCGCGCGCGGGCGGCCCGCAGCCCTGCGCCCGCCCGACGGGCCCCGCCGACCCGCACCCTGCGGCCCGCGCCCCCGGGGCCCGGCGTCCTGGCGGCGGCGCGCGGCGCGGCGGGACCAGCGAGACGGGGGCCTCCGCGCGGCCTAGAGCGGCCCCGGAAGTGCCGCGGGCGGGGGCGGGGCTCGGGCGGTCGGGCCGCGGCGGGCTCCGCGTCAGCAGCCGCCGCCGAGCGAGGCCACGGCCGCGGGCAGGAGCGGCTCAGGTGCGGCCCCGCCCCGCCCCGGCCAGGTGAGCGGCCCCGCCCCGCCCGCCCAGGTGAGCGGCCCCGCCCCGCCCAGGTGAGCGGCCACCTGTCCCACCGGCGGCGCGGGGGTGGGCGGCCCCCGTTGCGGGAAGCGGGTGGGGGTCCGGCCGGGAGGCCTGACGGGCCTGAGGGCGGGCCGGGAGCCCGAGCCCCGGGGGCCCCGGGAGGATGGAGCGACGGAGGCCGGAGGAGCCGGGGGAGGCCCGAGGGAGCTGGGGCGCGTGGCGTCGCAGACCTCTGGGTTTTCGGTCCCCAAAGAGTTAAAAGCTCGCTGGGCACAGATAAAGCGTCGCCAACTTTTTCAGCGCCGTGGAGACGTCCGCGTGTAGCTGGTACACAGTGGGAATGGAAGCCTCCCCGAGGAGGGATGCTCGGGGACACCAGGCTTTAGCAGGTGGCGGGGGGGAGAGTCACCGTCCCCAGATACCAGGGAAGAGGCATCAGAGGGCATGAAAATTAGGGAGGGGGAAGCAACTTTCGGAAACCAAGGGGATGAAGTGGGGCGTGGGGGCGGAGGTGGGTTGTCCGCCAAGGTGGGTTAGGGAAGGGTGGGCCCACACTGTCACATCCTCCAGCGTTTCATGAGCAAACCTACTGCGTTTTAGAAACTGGCAGCTAAGCCAAACGGAGAGGAAAAGCCTGGCTCTTTGAAAGCCAAACGCAGCGTGTCTGTGGCAGGATCCCCAGGCTGCCAATTTGCTGTCTCCGAAATGAAGGGTTTTGAGAAGGAAGTCTTGCTTGGGGAGCCCTGCCAGAGCGGGGGACGTGAGGACCCAGAAGAGAGGGCTCGGCCGTAAGGAGGTCATCATTAGATGCTGGAGCCGAAGTCCCAGCTGAAATTGGAAACTTGAAGTTTGTCTCCCAGCCACACACAGTCGTGTGATTTTCCTTGGCAACATTCAGCATCTTAGGAGTTGGCAGGGGAGGTGGGTAGTTAGTGGCTGGTTGCAGCAGGGCAGGGAGGAAGGGAACGTGAGAGCTGGTTGAAGTGACGCCCATAGTGAGACCCGCTGCAGAGACAGCCTAAGCTAGGCTGGGGAAGGGGTGGGCGGACCGGGGTGAAAATGGGCCGAGAGGTTTGAGGAGGTCGGGTGAGAGGAGGGGTGGAGTGGAGATGGTGGTTGTGAAGAGGAGTGGGAGTGATCACAGGCTTCTTGAGGATACTGCAGTTCTGTGCTTTTTTTTCACACCTGGCTTTTCTACTGGCTGAAAATTCACTTAAAAATTTCCAAGTAGGCATGAGTGTCATGGTGACTATTCTGATTAACTTAGTATGACTTTTTGAGGCAGTCCCTCTCTGAGCTTCAGTGTAAGGATGATAGTACCTTTGTATGGAGTCCTGAGGAGTAAGTGAGATGTGCTTGTAAAAGGTCTCACAATGCCTTGCACACAGTAGGTGCTCAGTAAACTCAAATTGTCATCATTACGGTAAAGAGTTTCTCTAGAGCTGAATGGAGTCCTGTGGGGCTCCCTCGGGGCCCCCACAGTGGGATGCGGGGCTGCCTGGGGTGTTCTTGCCTCCTTCCTTGTCCCTACGAAAACACTCCCTTCAACCAGAGCGGCTCTGCTTTTGTCTGTTTCATTTATTTTTATCTCCCAGATAATTGACTTATTTGAATAAAGAGTACTTTGGCAAAATAAAATAAAAACATGGTAAGCAGTTATAATGCAAAAACAAATGACTTTTCCTCTGTTCAATCATTTATTTATTCAGCAAATGTGTGTGTAGAGACTGAGTGGTTCTGCGGGGAGCTGGGGATTCCAAAACGGGGGAGCCCCGGACTTGCCCTTGGGGAGCTCGTAGGCGGTGGTGGGGAGAGTCCTGCCATGCCGTTTGCCCTCCAGGGTGGTGACTGCTGTGACGGACACGTGCCGCATGCTCCACGGTCACTGAGGCCCCGTGCCTGAGATTGTCAGAGCCTAAGGGTGCAGAGAAGAGGGGACATTTGGGCTGAGTCTGGAAGGATGAGCACGTGGCCATGTGAGAAGAGAGGAGACCAGTCAGGTGGAGGAAACGGCAGCATGTGTGACTTGTGGAGCTGGAAGGTTAGGGGTGCGTGGAAGGAGAGGTGGGGATGGGGCCGCAGGGCCAGGCGTGGAGGACGTGGGCTGCTGCAAGCCCCTGCAAAGTGGGGTGCCACGATCAGGACTGTGTTTTGGGCATTTGACCTTGGCATCCACGTAAAGAATGGACCGGGAGGGAGGAGGGGAAGCTGGAGGAAGACAGCCAGCAGGGAGGTGAGTCACACCAAGGCCTGAACTGCCCAGTGACAGCAAGGAGAGAGGCAGAGACCCCTTCAGTGAAGCCGGGAAATGGGTGGGATGGGGTGTGCAGTGGGGGAGTGAGGGCTGACTCCCAGGGCTCCGGCTGGGGCACCGGCTGGAGGGGTGCAGCCGACTGACGTAGGAGGGAGGTGTGTGCTCTCTCTTTCCCGATGAGACCCCAGCCCCAACCTCCTCCAGAAGCCGGAGTCTTGCCTCTTTTCCGGAATGGCTCCACTTCCTGTCCTCACTTGCCTTTCTGGACACCCTGAGCCTTTAGAGTCTGGACACTACAGTGTGACATTGTCTGTCTGTCTGTCTGTCTTCCCTGCTGTTGTTTCTGGTAAGTCAGATTTGTTTCTAAGTCAGTAAGGACCATCTCAAGGGCAAGACTGTGTCTTTGGTTATATCTGCCTTAGACCCCAGCACCTACTAGGTGCTTGACTTGCTGACTTGACAGTGTCTCTTGTTTTCTTTTCAGAATCTGAAAGCAGTAAGTGTGTCCCAAAGAGATACAGTCACCGGGGGTGAGTCTGGACCCACGATGGAGATTCCCCCGGCCGCCAAGCTGGGTGAGGCTTTTGTGTTTGAGGACGTGATGGAAGTGCAGACACACCTCTTCCCGGAGGAGGACCTGGGGGACCCTTTTCTTCAGGAGAGGGGTTTAGAGCAGATGGCCGTCATCTACAAGGAGGTCCCGCTCGGGGAGCAGGGCCAGTATGAGGGGGACTTCAGCCTGTGCTCGAGCCCCGTTCAGCATCAGAGCCTCCCCCCGGGAGATAGACCCCAGGACGAGGAGCTGCTGTTTGGCCCAGTTTTCCTCCAGAAGTCAGACCTGACTGTGTGCCAGGTAACCCGCAGCGGGGAAGCGTCCAGTGGGCCTGACGGGGGGACGGCGGGCGGGGGGGCCTCGGGACCTGAGAGGCCTCAGAGGACCGCACAGCCAGCCAAGCCCTATGCCTGTCGGGAGTGCGGCAAGGCCTTCAGCCAGAGCTCGCACCTGCTCAGGCACCTGGTGATCCACACCGGGGAGAAGCCCTACGAGTGCTGCGAGTGCGGCAAGGCCTTCAGCCAGAGCTCGCACCTGCTCCGGCACCAGGCCATCCACACTGGGGAGAAGCCCTACGAGTGCCGGGAGTGCGGCAAGGCCTTCCGCCAGAGCTCGGCCCTGGTGCAGCACCAGAAGACCCACACCGGGAAGAGGCCGTACGCATGCAGGGAGTGCGGGAAGGACTTCAGTCGGAGCTCGAGCCTCCGGAAGCACGAGCGCATCCACACTGGGGAGAAGCCCTACCAGTGTAAGGAGTGCGGGAAGTCCTTTAACCAGAGCTCGGGCCTGAGCCAGCACCGGAAGATCCACACGCTGAAGAAGCCGCACGTGTGCGAGCTCTGCGGGAAGGCCTTCTGCCACCGCTCCCACCTCATCCGGCACCAGAGGATCCACACGGGCAAGAAGCCATACGCGTGCGAGGAGTGCGGCAAGGCCTTCAGCCAGAGCTCCAACCTCATCGAGCACCGCAAGACGCACACGGGCGAGAAGCCCTACAAGTGCCACAAGTGTGGCAAGGCCTTCAGCCAGAGCTCCTCGCTCATCGAGCACCAGCGCATCCACACCGGGGAGAAGCCCTACGAGTGCAGCCAGTGCGGCAAGGCCTTCTGCCACAGCTCGGCCCTCATCCAGCACCAGCGGATCCACACGGGCCGGAAGCCCTACGTGTGCAACGAGTGCGGCAAGGCCTTCCGGCACCGCGCGGCGCTCATCGAGCACTACAAGACGCACACGCGGGAGCGGCCCTACGAGTGCAGCCGCTGCGGCAAGGCCTTCCGGGGCAGCTCGCACCTCATCCGCCACCAGAAGGTCCACGCTGGGCACAAGCTCTAGGCGAGGCGCCGCAGCCCGCGCCCCTGCCACGTGCAGCCCGACCCCCTCTCTCGTCTGTGGGGCCCACCCGCCTCCCGGGACCCGTGTGGCCTGGAAACGGGCGCCCGCCCCGGTGGCAGGGCCCGCGCAGTCCCGGCCCGGCAGGTGGACTGGGTGGTGGGTGGGGTAGGAAGGCCGCAGGCCGGGGCGCCGGGGCCCAGCCGGCTCTCGGCTGTCTCCTGCTCACCTGTGACCCGGCGGGGTTTAGCTCTGCCCTCTGTTTGCTTCTTCCAGAATCTGGAAGAATAAACGTCAGAGGCGGAAAGTGGGGTTAAACCCGTGAAAATGTCAGATGAGCTCTTTAACAGTCAGGCCCTTTTAGAGGAAGTAGCCGTGCTCGCGGTCCAGTCAGCTGAAGGAGAACAAGTCCAAACTAGATGCGTCTGCGGCCCACCTCGGGCACTGCTGGGGATGGCCAGCTCGGGCCAGACCAGAGGGAGGGTCTGGAGGACTCGTCCCGGGCGGGGCTGAGGGTGAGGCTGTCTCGGGCCTCGCCTTGGGGTAGCTGGGGCGGTTCTGGCGGGTGGTGTGGTCCAGGAGGCCAGAGAACAGTGCTGCCCGGCTCTGGCTCAGCCCAGGCCAAGGCTCACTGGGGGTCCCCCCCTCAGCCTGCCTGGGATGCCAGCGGGGCCCGGCTCTGGTCTGGGGCTCGCAGCCTCCCTTCCACCCTCCACTGCCAGGGGATGTAAGGCGATTGGGTCAGAAGACCTGGGTTCAAGTTCCAGTTCTGGCCCCTCCCCCCTTGGTGACCCCCTCCGTGAGACGTGCACATCGGACCAGCCACCTTCCCCTAAGGGCTGGTGCAAGGCTGCCGTTCCGAGTGTGACCACGCACGACGTGTTTTGTCAGCTGGCCAGTGAGGATGGAGACCGACAGTGACCCCTGCCCCACTGCAGGGGAGCCCCATTCCTCCCTGGTTCCCAGAATGGCAGGGCCCCCTGAAGCCAGGCCTTCCCCTCCCTGCCTCCAGCGTGTGCCCGGGTGCGGTGCCCTGGGCTGCAGCGCCCCGCGCAGGACGCTTCCTGGACGCCGTCCCGCAGCGCCCGTGTGTCTGCATCCTTTCTTTCTCTCTGTCCTCCCCACAGGGGCTTGTTTCACGAGTGCCGTTGTCTGTGTGCCACCCAGGCCCGTTCAGCGGGGCGCCCCAGCGAGGGGGTCCGACAGCGACGTGTGTTTGAAGCTCCCCAGGTGGTTAGCGGGTCCCCCGCATAGCAGGCTGCGAGCCCGGGCTGGCTCCCAGGCCGCCCCAGCGTCTGCCACACGGTATCGCCCTGGGCAGAGCGTGAAGGTGGCCATCCTCTCTCAGTCCCCTGTCTCCCGCCCCAGGGCTGGGCTCAGGCAGTGCCTCGTCTGGCCGGCGGGTGAGCGTTTGTCCCAGGCTTTCGTGCGTGCTCGAGGGTCTTTAGTACGGGCCCCCCGGGCGCCTCAGCACTGGCGCGGGGAGGCCCAGCCCAAGCTGTTCTGAAGTTTTCCACGTTTCTGGCTGAAGTCCCATGAGCCCGTCACGAGACGCTCCGCTGGGCAGCTGTGTGCGGTTTTGATGAGTAAAGATGGAAAAGCCATGGCGATTACTTGGTGAGTGGAGCCTGGGAGGCCAGAGATGTTAAAACGACAGTTCTGTTGGGCTGGGGAGATGAGCTCTGTCCAGCTCCTCTCTGCCGTGTGAGTCTGGGGGGCGTGGAACCGGCTCTCCAGCCCCCTCCCCCCCGCCCGCAGCCTCTGCGTGAGCGGGTGGACCAGCCTGAGTGCGCAGTGCCGGCCTTGTCTGCAGGCAGCCTGCACGGAGGGTCTTCCGTCGTTAGAGTGGAGGCAGGATGCTGACACCCTGCTCGGTGCAGGTGGGACCGTGTCCCCCCAAGGTCTACCTCCTCGCCCCCCCACCCCCGTTCGGCCTTCGCCCTGGCCAGGCCTGTCCTCGCTGGGCAGGGCAGTCGTCCACGTCCTACCTTGGATGTCTCTCCCCGCACACTGTGCCCCTAGCCCAGTATTTTTTTTTTCAAGCATCACTTTGCACATGTCACCGCTCTCCTTAAAACCAACCCTCAGGGGTCTTCTGCATGTAACCCCCATTTCAGCCAACCTTGGTGTCCCCCCACCCCCAGCAAGCCTGGGGCGTCCCTGCCACGCCCGGGTGCCCCCGCTCAGCCCCAGCTTTTCTCAGCTCATTTTGTGCTGTGCGCACATCCTTGAATATGCACTTTCTCTCTCCTCCCCCCCATCTCCTTTCTTCCTTTTGACAATTTATATAACATGGGGATTAAAACGCCCTTTCTGAAGGGTTGACAGATTCTCACAAGACGATGGTCTCCCAAGACCAGGCAGGTACTTTCTTTTTAGGAGCAGAACCTAGTTCCTTCAGTTCAGATTCTTTCCTTGCTTCCTTATGTACTTAAAATCTTTTCATCTGTGTAGGTTCTCAGACAGTGTGTTGTTATAAGAGATCATCCGGGTGATATTTTAATCGTTCTTGAATTTAGTTGTCTGTTTTTGTTTCATTGTCTTACATTTTTTCCTTCTTCGCAGGTGTTGTTGAGTGTTGCCAAGCTCCGGTTCTCGGTTCTGTCTACTAGTTAAGTTGTTTTGTCACAATGCATGTATTTGGCTCTCTTCTTTCTTTTTGTTTTTTGACTTCATACTTTACATCTCTGAGGTTAATTGTTTAGATATAGTTAATGATTTTCAGTGTTTCTGGTAAATGGGGGTACTTTAGCCTACAATTTTTTCTTATATTAGTGTGTTGTGAGCTCAAGGATGTTGACGTGTGGTGTCTCTTGCTGTTATCTTAGGACTGTCCCTTTGGCCCGGGTATTGTTATTACTGTTATTATTATTATTTCAGTATTTCCCAGCAATGACCACTGAGGTCATGGCTGTCACTTCTTATTGTATGTGGTGGCGTCAATGTTTCTAAGTGTCCGTAGACCTTCTCTGGGCCCAAATGTATTATCAGTTTTTATAAGGCATTTGTGCACTCTGAAGACGTGTTTTTACTCCAGCAGTTCTATTTGTTAAATCAGTTTTTATGTTATTTTATTCAAATCCATGCTCTCTGTAACTTTACTTCAGATTTCTTAACCTGGGGTCCAAGGACTGTCTGGGAGCCCATGAGCCTGCAGGGGTTTCAGAGGTCGTGGACCCTGGGGCTGAACAGAGCTGTGGGGATGTGTGCAGCGTGAGTTATTCTGGGAGAGGGCTGGTCTCTGTAGCACTTGCCACATTTTGGAAGGGCTCTGTGACCCCAAACTAGTTAAGAACTCTCGTTTACCTGGTCAAATCATAGTCTGATTTTGTGTTTTTTCCCTTTGTGTGTTTCTGTTTTGCTTTAATTTCTGTTTCTCTTTTATGCATGTTGTTGCTTTGTTAGTCTTGAAGTTATCTTAAGAAATAGGCAGGGTATAGATGACCGCGTAATTACCACATGCGGGGCATACGTGGTCAATAGTGACACATGGAAACACTGTGCCTTTTAGTGCCCTCTCCGCCTCTTTTCATGCTTCTAGCTTCAACTTCTCTTTTCCAAATATCCTAATAGAAGCCCCTTGCTTTTTTCGAATTTGCATTTGCATGAGAGTTTATTTAGCTCGGCATTTTATTTTTAAAGTTTGTGTATATATTTTGCTATATATCTGTAACTTATAAACAGCAAATTGTTGGATTTTGTTTTCTGATTCGTTCTATAATTATTCTTACATAAGACGTTCTCCTATTATTAGAGTGAGGCCTACTTTATTTTCATCTTAATATTTTAATATATATTAACTCATTTGACCCAAGAAGGCCATGCTTGCCACCCCCTGTCTCTGTGAGCTGCTCTCCACCACGGGGCCCCGCTTCCGGGGGGACCAGGGGTCTGCCGCCAGGCGCACCTGCTCCTCCTTGTCCTCGCTGGTGCCGGGCTGTGTCTTGAGCCCACTCGTGAGGTCACAGCCCCTCGCTTCAGTGTCCTTGGCTGTGACGGGGAGGAACGATGCCCCCTCACAGCCCCGCGGGTGTCGGAAGACGGCAGACTGCAAACCTGCATGGAAAACTGAGAGCGGAGGTGATTATCACAGTTAGCATGGTGAAATATGCCTTTGGTTATCTGTTCTTCTTACTCCCAAAGTTTGTTCAACATAACTCAGAACACTGCATTGTGCTTTGTTTACTTTATAGAAAATGCTACGCGATGCAGCAAAGAGCTAGACGTCACCGATCAGGCCCACCCTCCCTGAGGGAACCCGCACAGTCATGTGAGAGAGAGGTGGGGACCCTGATCTCGTGCCCCTCTCCCCATCACCTGCCTGTCCCAGGCCGGTCCCCTCCCGCGGCGGGGGCAGGGCACGGTCACAGCTGCAGAGGCTCACGGGTGGCTTAACCACCAAATACTCCCGGGACGTCCCTGGCAGTCCGGTGGTTAAGAGACTCTGCACTTCCACTGCAGGGGGCGTGGGCTTGATCCCTGGTCAGGGAACTAAGATCCCACATGCTGCATGGCATGGCCAAAAAAGTTAAAAAAAAAAAAAAGAAGAAGATGGTCACTCTGGCCAGTCCTGTTGCAGGTGGAAGCGGAGGCCAGCGATGTACCGCAGGTGCAGTGCTTTGGTGTCACACCTGCCGGCAGCCGCGGGGAGGAGCCGCTCGGCTGTGACGCAGGGGCCCTAGCCTGCTGCTGCCAGGACGGCCCGGAGGCCACGCGTGGGTCTAGTCACCACGGGCCGAGGCGGAAACCAAACGGCCCCTCCGCTCAGAGCTGCTCAGCTCACGGGGCCGAGCCGGTGCTCCCGGACATCACACACGTCTGGATGTATTTGCCGACTGACAGCCGCCTCCCGCAGGGTGGGGAAAGCCAAGCCCTTTCTTCTGGGGGAGCCCCCTCTTCAGTGTCTGATAACCAGGAAACCCAGGCAACAGGTGGCCTGGGGAGTGCGGAGGGGGCGTCCTGATAGACCACCCCTCCTGCACCGCAGGCCAGAGGCGCCCCCAGCCACCAGGACTCCCGTGGGGCGGGGCCTCGGGCGGGAGAGCCTCCCACGTGTGCCGCCTCCGCCCCACCCCCATCCGCCCAGGTGGGTATCTACCACTGTCACTCACCTTCCATGGCCCCTGCGGCCGGGGGGGTTCCGCCCTCGGGTCCAGAGCACCCCCTTGAAAGGCTCTCCCGCCGCCGTTCGGTCCCTGGCCCCTCTGCCGCCGCCCTCCGCCAGGCCAGCTCTCCCTCCCGCAGAGAGGAGGCAAGCGCCTCTGTGCTCCCCGCGGGGCCTCCCTCGGCTCTTCCAGCTCCCAGACCCCAGGACTGAGAGGGGTCGGGGCAGCCGCAAACGAGCCGCTCCCTGCCTGATGCTCACGTGGCCTCGTCTCCGGGAGGAGGGAGCAGTGCGGCAGGGCTCTGGACCGATCCCGTCCCGGGGTCACGGGCACCCCCAGAGCGGAGGGCTGTCCTGGGGGCGAGGGGACCGGTTCCCCTCCTGGAGGCCGGCGGGGCCTCTGCCTCCTGCCGGCTCATCCGCGTTCCCGCCGTGGGCCTCGCCCCCGCCATCCCCGCCCTCCTCCCTCCACCCGCTGCGGCCTGGAGGGAAGGGGCCTGCGGAGTCACGGGCCGCCGCGTCCCTGCTCTGCCGGCGTTCGCCTCCCGCGCCAGCCGCCTCCTCCCGCCGCCCTCCTGGGCCAGCCGCTCTCCTGGGCCAGCCGCTCTCCTCAGCCTCTTTCCTCCGCGCGTTGTCTTCTCCGGCCTCGCTGATCACGGCCCGTGCCCGGAGGCCCTCTCCTCCTCTGCCTCTGCACACACCGGTCCCCCCACGTCCTGCCCACGACGTCCCCTGTGCCACCCCCTCCTCTCGTCTCGCTGCGTGGCCCCCTCCCCAGCCGCCCACCCCCGGCCTTTCTCGCCTCTGCAGCCAGAGGGGTGCTCCTGCCTTGCAGCCTGACGGGGTCCCCTTCTTCCTCCAACACCCACGCTGGTTTACACGGAAACCTGTGTGGAGACCCTTCCCAACCAGACACCCCCTCCCCACCAGGAGCTCCTGTGTTCTGAGCAGGCCTTCTGCCATCAGGACACCGTCTCCCATCGGTACAAAGAGCCTGGACCAAAGACGGGGGCTGGGGAGGGTGGGGGGTGGGATGGGGGCCTTGGGGGGGTGGTTCTTGCCCAGGGCCAGCTCTTCAGAGAAGGCCAAGCCCCCTGCCCCAGCGCTGTGCTCTGGGTGTCAGACGCAGTGGAAACAGGGAAGGAAGCTGACCTTAGGGTCAGGGCCAGTTAGTGGAGATGGAGAAGAGAGAGAGGGTCCAAGAGAGGGTGAGCGTGGTTTTTTTTTTAATTGACCTATAGTTGGTTTACAATGTTGTGTTCGTTTCTTATGCACAGCAAAGTGATTCAGATGGATAGACAGTTTTTCAGATTCTTTTCCATTATAGATTATCACAAGATACAGAATTTAGTTCCCTGTGCTCTACAGTGGGACCTTGTTGGTTGTCTGTTTTATATACAGCAGTGTGTCTGCTAATCCCAAGCTCCTAATTTATCCCTCCCCCCCCCCTTCCCCTTTGGGAACCATAAGTTTGTTTTCTAGGTCTGTGAGTCTATTTCTGTTTCGTAAATGAGTTCATTTGTGTTGTATTTTATTTTTTGACACCGAAAATAGAAATATCACTTATTGACAAGGTAGGGCCACAACGGGCAGCTTCACAGGACACAAATAAAACGGTCCTCAGACGAGTGTAAAATTGCAGCAGACCGGTTAATAGCCTTCACCCTCATCCTCTCCCTCAGCACTATCCGCTCCAGCCTCCTCAGAAGCCTTCTCCAGGGCAGCCAGGTCCTCCCGGGCCTCCGAGACCTCGCCCTCCTCCATGCCCTCCCCCACGTACCAGTGCACGGAGGCGCGCGTGGCAGACGTGAGGTCGAACTGGTGGTCCAGGCGGGCCCGGGCCTCGGCGATGGCCGTGGTGTTGCTCAGCACGCACACGGCCTGGGGACCACCGTGGGGGGCTGGCAGGCGATGCCAGCTTTGAAGCCAGTCGGGCACCAGACCACAAGCTGGATGGTGCGCTTGGTCTTGATGGTGGCAGTGGCAGCATTGGGAACCACGTCGCCACGGTACAGCAGGCAGCAGGCCATGTACTTGCCACGGCGAGGGTCGCATTTCACCATCTGGTTGGCCGGCTCGAAGCAGGCACTGGTGACGTCTGCTGCAGAAGGCTGTTCATGGTAGGCTTTCTCAGCGGAGGTGCCGGGTGTATGTGGCCGGGGGGGAGGTGGATGCGGGGAGGGGGCACCAGGGTGGTCGGGCATTCTGTCAGATGGACACGCAGGGCCCCATCACACCTCGGGAGCAGCGATGCAGGACACGTCTGGCTTGTGAGGTGATTGAGATCCATGTAGGTTGGGTGCTCAATATCCAGGTTTGTTTTTTTATTAAAAAAATGTTTATTGGAGTAGTGTTGATTTGTAATGTTGTCTTACTTTCTGTTGTACAGCACAGTGACTCTGTTATACATACACATATTTCCACTCTTTTTTAGATTCTTTTCCCATTTAGGTCATTACAGAGTATTGAGTGGAGTTCCTGGTGCAAAAGGCCCAACGTTATTTTATTTTATTTTTTAAGGACTTTTATTGAGATATAATTGGCATAAAAATACATATATTTTTTCTTTAATAACTTTTATTGAGATACAATTGACATACAATAAACTGCATATAAAGTGTACAATTTGATTAAAAACTGTATATATTTAAAGTGTACAGTTTGATATATATCTTTTCTTATTAGTAATGTACCCACAGCAATCCCAATCTCCCAATTCAATATCGAGGTTTCTGTGACAGATGTCACAGATGGCCTCATTGTCTGCCGTGAAGGCACAGTCAGAGGGCTCCAGGGTGGTGTGGGTGGTGGGGATGGAGTTGTAGGGCTCAGCTACAGCTGTGGACACCTCGGGCCTGGGTGAACGGAGGACTCCAGTCTGGACGTCTTGCCGTCATCGACTGAGAGACATTCCATCAGCAGGAGGGTGAACCCAGAACCAGTTCCCGCACGAAAGCTGTGGAAAACCAAGAAGCCCTGAAGACCTGTGCACTGGTCAGCCAGTTTCCAAATTCAGTCCGAGACGAGGTCAGTGCTCTTGCCAACGGTGTAGTGACCTCGGGCGTAGTTACTGGCAGCCTCTTCCTTGCCTGTGATGACCTGCTCAAGCTGGAAGAGCTCGTGGCAGGTGCCAGTGCAAACCTCATCAATGACCGTGGCTGCCAGGTCTGCAAACACTGCCCTGGACACAGGCCTGCCAGCGCCTGTCTCATTGAAGAAGCTGTTGAAGGAGTCATCTCCCCCAAGATGTCACTTGGCATCTGGCCATGGGCCGGATGCTGTGTTCCAGGCAGTAGAGCTTCCAGCAGGCACTGCCAGCCTGGACACCCGCCTGGCCGACGTGGGTGGGGACGCACTCACGCATGACTGAGACTCGTGGGGTTCCTCGGGGCTGGAGGAGGCGAGGGGACGGCCGCGAGAGTCACCTGCTGGCAGGCTACCGAGGAGTCCGGGGAGAAGCAGTCTGTGTTGTATTTTGGATTCCACACACAAGTGATGTCATACGGTGTTTATCTTCCTCTGTCTGACGTCACTTAGTGTGATCCCCTCCAGGTCCATCCATGTTGCTGCAAATGGCATTATGTCATTCTTTTTCATGGCTGAGTCATAGTCCATTGTGTATATACACCACATCTGCTTTATTCTTTCATTGACCCTCACCCACCGCCTTCCAGCAGGGGGGCATCCGCTGGGGTGGACCTGACGGAAGGGGTCCCGGCACACCAGCCCTCTGCTGGGTGTCAGGCCAAGTTACCCGAATCTGTGACCCGACGGATGAGAAGCCCCCTGCCCCGTGGCCACTCAGAAGCGGTGACCCGCACTCCTGGGCTGCGTCCTGTGCCCTATTCAGCTTAATTAGCTGACCTGGGACCATCGTTCCTTATCTTACGTGTGAACATCATCTAGAAAAAGCCAAATCCAACATCCTTGGTAGTAGTTTGTCCGGGAAGGTCGATTTTAACTATTGAGGCCACACCTCCACTGCCTCTCACCTCCCATAAGATTTCTCCTATGAAAAGCCCTAAAATGGAGTGAAGGATGGCCATTTTTGAAAAATGTGACATTGGGGCCACCCTGTGGGAGACCACACCTGAGGCCATCAGTTTTGCCCCGTAAGCCATCGTTAGGGGGATGGGGAAAGAACAGGATTTCCTCTCCTCCTGACCCTTGGAAGCAGGAAATGTTTGGGGGACAGAGAGTTGAGGGTCCAGCCTCACTGTCACCAGATGTGGCCTCTGGGAGAGGTGAGGGTAAAGGAAAACTTGTCCCCACCGTGCTGACCTGTAACGCAGCCTGTACGAGCCTGCGGCACTTGCAAGAGTGTTTGTATTTGGTCCCGAGTGGTCACAGCTTCTGGGTCCCTCAGAAATACACGGTTTCCTTAGGGAAAATCCTCTTTGTGATTAGAAATGAGAGAGGAATGTGACTGTCCAAACAGTGGAGGGCTTGTCTCTCATTCCTTCTCCCCTCCAGCCCATCCTGCCCCAGATGAATTCCCCGCCACGCTAAACTGCCTTTTGAGGGTGATGTCATCTGCAGGTGGGGCGACTCTAAGGCTCGAGGCTCGAGCTGGGAGCCCCACTACCAGGAGTCGTGGAGACCACGTGCCTTCTCAGATCTCTTTCAGCCCAGAGGGTCCACCATCCTCTGGGTGTCCCAGGTATGTGTTAGCTGTCGGGGGGCCCCCCGACCTGGAGGTTTGGACCCACGTCGAGGGGACCAGGCAGCACAAGTGCAAGGGGGCCGCAGCTGCTGGCACGACCGCCGCTGCCCGCCCAGCCCCGTGACGGGGCAGCCTGGGGACCCGAGCCTGCTCTGGCTCCGGGGATGTGACGCCACGTGGGGTCCCTGTGCCACAAGCAATGTAGTCACCATTTCTCTCTTGTTTTTTGCAATTTAATTGTAAAATGGAGTAAAGCTGATTTACAGTCTTGTGTGTCTGGTGTGGAGTGACTTGAATCACTTGGAGACATCTACATATTCTTTTTTGGGATTCTTTTTCCATTGTGGTTATTGCCGTGCGTTGAGTGGAGTTCCCTGTGCTCTACAGCAGGTCCGTCTTGATTAGGTATTTTCTCTCTATGAGGGCATGTGTGCTAATTTAAACCTCCTAATTTTGCCTCCCCCCACCTTTCCCTTTGGTTCCATAGGTTACTCTTCTAAGTCTGTGACTGTGTTTCTGTGTTGCAGGGAGGGTTTTTTTGTATCAATTTTTAGATTCCACATATAACTGACATCGTATGACCCATCTTCCTTTGTGTGACTCACGTCAGTTCCCTATGATCGTCTCCAGGTCCATGTGAGTTACTGCAAATGGCCTTATCTCATTCATTTCATGATTGAGATTTTCCATTGTTTTGTAATTCTGGACTTTTTTTATTATTATTTTTGATTACTTACCCCTGGCGATTTTTGGAGAGCAGGTATCACTTACACCCCAGCAATCCTCGGGAATATGAAGTGCCCCGAGCAACAGTTTTCAGGTTGCTGTAGCTAAAAGTGGCCGCAATGTGGCAGGATTTCTTCATGCCCTACACTTGTTTCTAAGGTACCTGAGCCTTAGGGGAAGTCCTGTTCCCTGATTGTAAATCAGACAGGACTGTGAAGAAAACAACAAAAGCTGTGTCTCATGACTTTCGTGGTTTTTTTTTAATTTAATGTTTATTTTTTATTGTAGCAAATTTGATTTCCAATGTTGTCTTTTTTGCAGGTGTATAGAATCTCGTTCAGTGCTACACATACAGGTACATATTCATCCTTTGTTTTTTTTCACATGCAGGTTATTATAGAGGGTTTGGTACACCTCCCTTGCAATATAGGAGGTGCTAGTTGACTATTTCCTTTATACACATTTGAGTGTATTCATTAACCCGACCTTCCTAATTGATCCCTTCCACCCGCCTTTCCCCAGTGGTAACCATAAGTTTATTTTCTAAGTCTGAGCATCTGTTTCACTTTTCTAAACTAGTTCACTGGTATCAGTTTCTCCGTTCCAGCTGTAAGTGATATCATATGATAGTTGTCTGTCTCTTTCTGACTTCACGTGCTCTGATGACCTCTAGGAGCATAGGTTACTGCAAATCTCCCTGTTTTATTCTTTTTTATGGCTGAGTCATATTTCAGTGTGTACTCGTATCACTTCTGTATCCATCCATCTGTCCATGGACATTTTGTTGGCTTCCGTGCCTTGGCTATTCTGATTCATGCTGCAGTGCACGCGTGGGCGCAGGTGTCTTTTCAAATTCTGGTTCTCAGCGCATATGCTCTTGGGAGTGGGAGTGCAGACCGTAGGGTACATCTATTTGGACATTTTAAAGGCACATCTATCACGTTCTCTATACTGGCTCTTACCATTTCCATCCTGCCGGCCCCAAGGTAGGGTCCCCTTCTCTTCAACCCCACCTTAGCCTTTATTGTCTGTAGACTTTTTGATACTGGCCGTTGGGACTGGTGGGAGATGATGTTTCCTTGTAGCTGCGAGGTGCCTGTCTCTAGTAATGTAGCATACGGCGCATCTTTCATGTGCTGCTTTTTTTTCCCCCTTTGTAAAGATGGTTGTAAAATTTACCTGTTGAAATTGTGTTCTTGAAATTCTGCCTGGTTTTTCTTTATTTTTGATGACTCACCCCTGGGAAGTTTTTGAGGACAGGTATCACAGCCCAGTACAGCTCTGGAATATTAAGTGCCCGCAAGCCATCCTTTTCAGGTTGCTGTCGCTGAACTGCCCCAAGTCCTCGGGATGCCTTCGGGTTCTACAGTTGTTCCTAAGGTAACCAAAGCCTTAGGGGAATTCCTTTTCCCTGATTGTAAATTAGAGGGGAACGTGGTTGAAGGAGGCAACAGAAGCTGTCACTCGTGGTGTTGCAGGTGTTTTAAAGCTTAATGTCTATTTTTTACTGGAGCAGAGTTGACTTACAATATCGTCTTTGCTAGAGGTGGACAGAATCTTGTTGAGTGATCCAGATACAGAGGTGTATTCACCCTCCGTTTCTTTTCACACACAAGTTATTATGGAGTGTTTGGTCTCCCTTCCTTGCTGTAGAGTCGGTGTCGTGGAGTATTTATTTTATACGTATTCGTGTGTATACGTAAATCCGCCCCTCGGAACTTGTGTCTTCCACCCAGCTTTCCTTTCTGGTCACCAAAAGTTTGTTTGCTGAGTAGATGCGTATGTTTCACTTCCCTAAACTACTTCATTGCTATCGGTGTCTCCATCCCAAGTGTAGGTGATGTCCTGTGATACCTGTCTGTCTCTCTGTGACTCACTTCACTCGCTGTGATGATCTCTGGGGCCATAGGTTACTGCAAATGTCGTGATTTCATTCTTTCTCGTGGCCCAGTCACATTTCAAAGTGTCCGTGGACTTTCTTTTGCCTCCCTGTCTTGGCTCTTGTGAGTCGTGCTGCGTTGCACGCGTGGGTGCATGTGTCTTTTCGAATTCTGGTTCTCAGCGCGTATACTCTTAGGAGTGGGACTGCCGCATCACAGGCAGCTCTTTTTTTACATTTCGAAGGCGCTTCCCTGATGTTCTCTGTACTGGCTGTTGGCATTTCCATCCTGCCGGCGTCAAAGCAGAGTCCCCTTCTCTTAAGCCGCACCTCAGCCTTTCTCGTCTGTAGACATTTTGATCGTGGCCGTGGGGACTGGCGGGAGAGGATGTTTCGTTGTAGAGTTGAGGTGACTGTCTCCAGTAACTCGCCACAGTGCACGAGCTTCCTGTGCTGTTTTTTTCTTTCGAAGGGAGTGTGTAGAATGTCCCTGTTGCCGTTGTTTTCTTGAAATCCTGCCCTGTGTGTCTTTATTTTCGATTCCTTCCTCCTGGGAGTTTTTGGAGGGCAGGTATCCTCTAGAACCCAGCAGTCCTCGGGAGTGTTAAGCGCCCCTAAGCGATGGTTTTCAGGTTGCAGTAGCCGAAAGCGGCCACAAGGCGGCGGCACTTCTCCAGGATCTGCGCTTGTTACTAAGGCAACCGGAGCCTTCCAGGAAGTCCCGTTCCCTCGTTGCTCATGAGTGGCTTTTCTTTGAAGAAGGCAAAGAAGTTGTGTCTCACGACTTTTAAAGTTTTTTTAAATTTAATAGTTATTTCCTTTGCAGGACCATTGATTTACAATGTTGTCTTTGCTGCAGGTGTACAGAATCCCTTCCAGGGACACACAGGAGGACGTGTTTTCATCCTTTGTTTCTTTCCACGTATAGTTTACTATAGAGGGTTTGTACACCTCCCTTGCCGTATAGTGAGTCCTTCTGGACTCTTCGTTTATTTTTAACATACATTCTAATGTATACATTACCCGAACCTCCTCAGGGATCCCTTCCACCCGCCTTTCCCCTTTGGTACCCATGATGTACCTTGCTTTCACTTTCCGAAACTAGTGCATTGCTGTCACTTCCTCCTGTGCAGCTACAGGTGACATCATATGATATTTGTCTCTTCCTTCTGTGCTGCTTCACTTACTATGCACATGTCACCTCTGCATTCTTTCTCATGGATGCGTCCTGTTTCAGTGTGTTCTTGTACCACTTCTATATCCATCCATCTGTCCATGGACATTTTCTTTGCTTCCACGCCTTGGCTATTGTGATTCGTGCTGCGTTGCACACGTGGGTGCATGTGTCTTTGAAATCTGGTTTTCATCGCATACACTGTTAGGAGTGGGACTGCTGGATCATAGGATACATCTAGTTGTACATTTTCAAGGCACGTCTACCATGTTCTCTATACTGGCACTTACCTCCATCCTGCCGCCATCAAAGTAGGGTCCCCATCTCTGGGGTGAGATGAGAACCAGGAGATGCTGTGGCCCCCTGAACCCCTGCCGGGGCCCATCCAGAGTGATGAAGTCAGTAGTTGGGTTCTGGCTGCTGTGCTGCATGAGGGAGGCCCCGTGGGGACTTCTTGTTTCTTCCACTTGACACCACGGAGGCCTCCCCAGGACAGAGCGGACAGCCTGCCCCGGGCAGGTGGGAGCTCCTGGTGACCCTGCAGGGGACATGAGAGGGAAGGACCTGCCAGCGTCGGCCCTTCAGGCTCTGGGTCGGGGAGCCCGGTGGGTCCAGCTGTGCTCACCAGGGAGGCCTGGAGGAGTTGGGCAGGAAGCACTGGTGTGGTCATCACCTGTGGGGAAGCTTCCCACCCAGCGTCCAGTGGGAGCTCTCACCTTGCACATGGGTTTCAAGTCCACAGCTCAGACCAGCTTCTCGCCGCGTGGTTTGTTTTCTAGGCACAAAGCAAAGTCCTACTATTTACTCTGCCCACTGCCCGTGAAAAGGCATGTCTGCTCTGGCTCCAGGTGCTGCCTCTGTGTCCCTCCTGACTGGACGCCTGGCAGCCGGTGTCCCTGCGTCATGTTTCAGGTGGTGTCATACGTGGGGGACGAGAGCACACGGTCCAGGCCCCCGAGGGGCTGCGCTGTCCACGGAGCTGTGGCTGTGGCTGTAGGTGTTCCTTCCACCCACCCCACGGGCAGAGACCACTGTCCCCTTACAGACTGTTACCAAGTTGTAAGGACCCTGCTCAGGCCCTAGCCTGGCCGCGGCTCTCTGCCTGGATGGGGAAGGGTTCCTTTCTCCATTTGGGTTCAAGTAGATGAATAACGAAACCAAAGCGGAGACCAACACAGCACAGGCTTTATCCAGTGGCCAAAGAATGGAGAAGAGGGAAGGAAGTTCACAGATCAACTTCTCGCCCACCTGGAGAGAGTGGTTTAATTTTAAAGAGCAAAGGCTATTACCGTAATAACGGCGACTCTGTACACTGAGGCCTGGTAGAAACAGGGAGACAGAGGTTTTGGAGGAAGAGGGAGATGGCTTTGTTTTTCTGCCTGGCAGAAGGGAAGACACAGCAGGCTAGTGCCTCAAGAGCTGTGCCCCCCGTCCTCGGGAGCTGGGGAAGATTTTATACGTGAGGCTCACAGCCCGGGTAAACGATGAGTCCAGGTGGGGAGGCTCTTGCACTCTTTTTTCCCTTCAAAACAGTCATAGTTGGCGTCAAGCTAGCCGGTAACCGGGTCGGCAGTCCGTTAACTGTGCATTTGCCTCTGGTTTATTGGCTGGAGACCTTTCTGATGCAAAAAAACCCACCAACCAAACAAAAACACTGCAGGGGGTGATCGTTACAGTGGTCGTGTGGAATGCAGCTTCCAAGTTGCTCAGGTTGGGGAATGAGAGGCAGGATGTAACCACACAGAGTTAAGGGTGATGGGCGCTGCGTGTAATTTGTGTGTATCAGGGAGTTAGCTTTGTAAAGTAAAAATCTAGTTACTACAGATCACTGACAGCTAAAGTAAAACAAGGAATGAATAACTCTTTCAGGCCAGGTTATCTTTCTCCTGTAGCCTGTTTTCCTTGCTCTCAAGAGGAAGAAGAACAATCTCTTCTATTTGTATTGCAACACGACGAAGGGAGGAGGAGTGAGGCTACTGATGGAGAGGCAGCTGCGTTTGTCTACCGGGGAGGGGGCAGGGCCTTTTCCAAGGGAGCGGGGTACCACCTCCTTTTTGCCCTTTTTTGGCCCTGCCTGTTCAGTCACGGCCGCCCTAACCCTAACCCCAGGCCGGCCGCGGCCCTGTCGTTTGGGGAACCGGACACAAGGCGGCAGCATTTCTTCAAGCCCAGCTCTGGTGACCGGGGCAACACAGCCCCGGACGGGCTTCTCTAGCCTCGCGGTCCTGGGGCCAGATCGCACGAGTCCTGGGCGACCTTGCCCTGCCCGTTGCTGGCTGGAGCGAGGAACCGCATCCTTGTGCGTCCCCTCCCCACCCGGGCCGTCCCACAGCCGCTGCCTGTGTCTCACTGCGGAGCCCTCCCCTCCGTTTAACCCGTGTGGCTGGGGCCGCCCTGTTGCGTCCCCACCTCCTCCTGCTGGTCCCTGTGGCTGCTGGCTGTTTGCATCTGCAGGACCAGGGCCTGGAGCGTCACCTGTCAGAGCCCAGAGGACGGGGAGCGGAGAGCATGGGTGAGCCCAGGAGTCTCGAAGGGCCACAGGCAAAGTGCTGGGCTGTGTCCTCCGGGAAGGCAGTTTTCTCAAGAAATCTACACTAATGGCCGCAGAAACGGTCAGCCTTCCGTGCCGTGCAGGGGTGGGTTTCTCCCTTCAGCTAATGGTGATGAATGTCCCCCTGGCCCAGGGGGTGTATGTTTGAATTACAATCTTTCCCCCCGTCGCCCCTCCAGGGATCCGGAAAACGGAGGCGTGGGTTAGACAGAAGCTTTCTGGAAGAATACACTATGGAAGGGATTCAAAGACAAAACTTGGGGGGTCAGCAAGCTGTGGGGGTTGGGGTGGCCCAGTGCTAAGGGCAGAGGTTTGCAGGAAAGAGAGGGTCTATCCGTCAGGCAGCCGATGAGGAGACCTGAGGACACCCTCAAAGCTGCCTCCCCGAAGGCAAGGGGCTGGGGTTCAGGGGACGAAGAATCAGGCAGCAGGGCGGTCTGGGCGTGGGGGGCGAGGGCACAGCGGTCGGAAACGGGAGCAGGGACGCGGCTCCGCGCAGGTGTGACCCGCTCCCGGCCTCTGCGCTGCCAGCGCCACCTGGGACACCCGCGCAGGCCCAGTGGGAGGTCAGGGGTCCCGTCCAGTTGTCCCCAGCTCGCCTCCAGCTAGATGCAGCTGGCTCCGAGTTTCTGGAAAAGAACCGGGCGGATAACTTATCGTCCGGGCTACGTGCTTGGAGGACACGCACGTCTTAGAACGCCCGTGACTGGTGACGGCAGGTGGAGAGGATCTGACGAGTGGTGACCCACAGCGTCGCATCCCAGGGGCTGCCCTCACCCCCTCTCCTATCCTGCTGGGGGTGGGGACACCGGTGCTGAGGGCTGGGACACACTTACACGAAACAGTCGGTCGGGGCGGCTGAGCAGACTCGGGCCACCCTGACACCGGTCATGGGCTCCTGTGCTCAATGAAAGGGAGGAAGAGCGAGAAGCCAGGTCCGGCCTCTGGGCTCTGGCAGGGCCTTGGGGGCCGGAAGGCGCTGGAGTCAGGGTCGGGGCCAGGGCCTCACTGCTTGCCTGCTGTGTGACCTTGGCCAGGTCACGTCCCCCCAGCCCGCGAAGGCAGGGGACGCTCTTCCCAGACTTGCCCCCGGGCTTTCTCGTGAGCCGTCCTGGGTCTTCAGGGGCGCGGCTGAGACCCTGCGGAGAAGCGATGGCAGCGGCCACTGGAGGGCACTGTGGGCCGGGGCCTCGGTGTGGGCGCCTGCGTGGGGGGCACGGTACGGGACACGGTGTGCACCCAGGAGGGCGGCCGGGACACGTCCACGTGGCCCCTGAGCACAGTCCGGGGAGGGCGGTGACATTCCTGTGCGGGTGACCCCCCGCGCGGTGCACGGTGACCACCCGGCCATCCTGCCCAGGGTCAGCGCCCAGCAGGCCCGGCTCCAGGCCCCAGGCTTGGACTGAGACCCCTGGGCTGCGGGAGAGCCGGGCAGGGGCCTGGCAGTCAGGAGGGACCGGGGTCTGGGGGCTCCGTCTGCTCCGCGGGGCCTGGAAGTGGGCGGGGGGTCAGCTTCTCCCACTGGGCGCGGCGTACTCTCCTGCTCACAGGAAGCGAGCACCACCTGGGCCGGGAGGGACTGCAACGGGCCTCAGCTGCACAGCCCAGAGGCGGTGCTGAGTCTCGGGGCGCGGGTCGTGGGGCACAGCCTGGCCGAGCAGAGGGGGCCCCTGAGGGCCGAGCGCGTGTGAGCAGCACGGTGGCGGGGGAGCACCGGGCCTTGAGTCCAGCAGCTGGGCTCACCGTGCGACCCGGGCGAGTCCTTTGCCCCCTGTGGGCCTGGTTTCTCCTGTGAAAGCTGGGTGGGTGGGGCCCGATCTCTAAGAGCCCTTCCAGGTTCCCCAGGAACCCCTGGCCCCCCTCTGGCTCCTAGGGCAGCTGGGCTGGGCAGCCAGGACCCCTGATGGGCCAGGGGGATGGGGCACCAGGCCCTGCTGCTGGAGGTGCTGGGGCCGGGGGCCTCCCCTCCAACCCCCACCCCCATCAAGGCCAGACTGGGGGTCTCTGGCCCCAGAAGCTGAGGGATCAGATGTTATCTGGGGCAGAGCGACCCAAAGCCCTCCGCTGGGTCCTGACTGTGGGGACCACCGACAGGGCCTTCCCACAGCTCTGCCCGTGGGGACCCCACAGACCCCGGCCCACAGCCCACTGACCTGGGAGTTGCATCCCCAGCCCCCCAGCTCCAGCACTCACACCTCCCAGTCCCCCCACCCCAGAGCAGCCGGGGGCCCAGCTCAGCTCGGAGCCTTCTCTCCTCACCATGACCCCATGCTGCCAGGGAGATGCACAGAACGACGTGGCTGGAGGCAGGGGCCCGTGGCCTTGCTGCGGAGGGACCACCTCCGTGGGGGTGCTCTGAGGAGCTGGGAGGAGGCCTCGGGGCCCCTCCCTGCACCCTGTCTCAGGGCAGAGCAGGGGTCAGGTGGCACGGGGGGCAGTGTCCTCGGGCCCCTCTCTGTCCACGCCTGTGCTGTCCCTTCCCCGGGACCCAGGGCAGCATGGGCGGGCATCAGACGCAGTGTTGAGACAAAGAAAACACACACAGTCTGACCTGATCTACATGAAGTTCACAAACAGGCAAAGCTGCAAAAGGGCTGGTTTAAGGGCACGCATGGAGGACATAAAACTGTAAGTTAAAGTAAAGCAGTGAGGAATGTGGGGCTCCTGAGATCCTGGCTGCGTTCTGAGCTTAGACGGTACACGACAGCAGTTTTATTACAATACTCTTTATGCTTTACAGGTGCATTTTATATATACGTTTTCATGGTTGTTATAGTTTGCAATTAAAATAGATGAAATATCAAAATATTAGTGGCGGCTCTTCTGGGTGAAGTACGAGGGGTAAATTTGTTCTCCACTTCATTTGTCGGTACTTTCTGCATTATGTGGAGTGAGCTATTATTATTTTTAAGCTAAAGACCAAGACTAATGAAGTGTATTTTAAAAGGAACTCGGAAAACCAGCCAGGTGATTCTCCCTGGTGCTGGGCTGACACCTGTGTCCTTGTAGCTCAGTTGCGCCCGTTGACTCCAGCTGGGCCTGGAGTTTGGGGGCCCCAGCGACACCCGAACATCCTGAGATCTCTGCCCGGTTAGCCCTGAGACGGGACACAGACCCCCGGCCCGGGCCTGGATCTTTCCTTCCTCTGGGTCGTTTGGCTGACTCCAGTCACACCTGCGTTTGGTACACTCTATTTCTGTCTGTTTGGGGGGTGGTTTTTGTTAGCTGGAGTTCATGAACCAGAGAACTTCAGGTCCCCTGGGGGAGAGAGTCAGTAGAGGTTTTTGGTTTTTTTTTAACATGGAGGTGAAATTTACATCACATAAAAGTACCCACTGAAGTGAGCAATTCCGTGGATTTGGTATATTCACCATGTTGTGCAACCATCACCATGATCTAGTTCCAAAATATTGTCACCATCCCAAAGAGAAACCCCCAGCCCATGACGTGATCATTCCCTGTACCCCACCTCCCCCCAGGCCCTGGCAACCACCAACTTTCCTCTCTGTCTCTGTGGATTTACCTGTATCCTGGATATTTCACGTAAATGGAATCATACAACATATGAGTTTTTGTGACTGGCTTCATTTACTTAGCGTGTTTTGAGGCCATCTGTGCTGTAGCGTGTATCAGTACTTCATTCCTTTTTACGGCCAAATAAAACTCCACTGCGTGTATATGACACATTTGTTTATCCATTCATCAGCGGGTGGACTTTGGGGTTCTTTCCACCTTTTGACTACTGTGAATAGTGCTGCTCTGCACATAGGAAAATACGTTTTTATTTGAATACCTGTTTTCGATTCTTTGGGGTACGTGCCTAGCCGTGGAATTGCTGGGTCATGTGGTAATTCTATGTTTCCCCTTTGGAGAAACTGCCAAACAGTTTTCCACTGTGGCTGCACCGTTTCATGTTCCCACCTGCAATGTACAAAACTTCCAATGTCTCCACATCCTTGCCAGCATGTGTGATTTTCCACTTTAAAGAATTTTAGTCTTCCTCTTGGGTGTGAAGTGGCATCTCATTGTGGTTTTGATTTTCATGTCCGTAATTACGGATAATGTTGGGCATCTTTTCCTGTGCTTCATCTGTGTATATATATCTCCTTTAGAGAGATATCTGCTTTAGTTTTTTGACCATTTTTGGAATTGGATTTTGTCTTTTTGTTGTTGAGGTACAAGAGTTCTTTATATATTCTGGATACTATGCTCTTAGCAGATAAATGATTTGCAAACATTTTCTCCTATTCTATAGGTCGTCTGTTCATTTTCTTGATAGTATCCTTTGATACACAAAAGTTTTAAATTTGTCTATTTTTTCTTTTCTTCCTTGTGCTTTTGGTGCCAATTCTAAAAATCCATTTCCAAATCCAAGGTTATGAAGATTTACCTATATCTTTTCTTCTAAGTGTCTTACAGTTTTAGCTCTTAAATTTAGGTCTTTGATCCATTTTGAGTTGATTTTTCACATATGGTGTGAGGTAGGGGTCCAACTGTATTCTTTGTTTGTGGATATTAATTTGTCCTGGCACCATGTGTTGAAAAGACATTTCTTTTCCATTGAATGGTTATGGCACCCTTATTAAAAATCAACCGATCTGGGACTTCCCTGGTGGTGCAGTGATTAAGAATCTGGCTGCCAATGCAGGGGACATGGGTTCGAGCCCTGGTCCAGGAAGGTCCCACATGCCGTGGAGCAACTAAGCCCATGCGCCACAACTATTGAGCCTGTGCTCTAGTGCCCGTGAGCCACAACTATTGAGCCCCTGTGCTGCACATAATGAAGCCCACGTGCCTACAGCCTGTGCTCTGCAACAAGAGAAGCCACCAAAATGAGAGCCTGTGCACCACAGTGAAGTGTAGCCCCTGCTTGCTGCAACTAGAGAAAGCCCGTGTGCAGCAACAAAGACCCAATGCAGCCAATAAATTAATAAAAAAAAAAAATTCAACTGATGAAGAGAGTGAGAACACAAGCTGCAGCCTGGGAGAAAATATTTGCAAAATACACATCTGATGAGGGAGTATTATCCAAAATATATGAAAAACTCTGAAAACTCAACAAGGAGAAAACACACCACCTGATTAAAAAAATGGGCCAAAGACTTTAACAGACATGTCACCAAAGAAGGCAGATGGCAAACAAGCATATGAAAAGATGCTCCACATGGTATGTCATCAGTGAAATGCAAATTAAAACAACAATGAAACATCACTACACACCTATTAGCACGGCCAAAACCCAGAACCCTGACAACACCAGATGCTGGTGAGGTTGTGGAGCAACAGGAGCCCTCACTCAGTGCTGGTGGGAGAGCAACATGGTACAGAGACTTTAGAAGACAGTTTGGCTGCATCTTACAAAAATAAACACGCTCTTACCGTAAGATCCAGTAACCATGCTTCTTGGTATTGACCCAAAGGAGTTGAAAACTTATGTCTGCACAAAGCTCTGCACGTAGATGTTTATGCAAACGTTATTTATAATTTTACTAAAACTTGGAAGCAACCAAGATGTCTTAGAGTAGGTGAATGGATAAAGAAACTGTGTACATCTGGACAATGGAATATTTTTCAGCAAAAAAGAAAACAAAGATATGAAGTCAGGAAAAGACATAGAGGATTAAACATATATTAATAAATGAAAGAAGCCAACCTGAAAATGCTACCTATGGTATGTTTCCAACTATATGGTGTTCTGGAAAAGGCAAAATTTTGGAGACAATGAAAGGGTCAGTGGGTTCCGGGGGTTGGGGATAAGGAGGGAAATGTTCTGTATGATACTCAAGGATAAATACATGTCATTAAAAGCTTGTTCAGATCCATAGAGTGTAAGCTACCAATTCTGGGTGATTACAACACGTCAGTGTAGGTCCATTGGTTGTCATCAGTGCACCACTGGTGGGGGAGACGATAATAAAGGAGGTTGTGCACGTGTGGGGGCAGGGAGGATGCCGGAAATCTCTGTGTCTTCTGTTCAACTTTGCCATGAACCTAAAACTGCTCTAAAAGATAGTGTGTTGTTTT
Source organism: Hippopotamus amphibius kiboko (assembly GCF_030028045.1). Lineage (NCBI taxonomy): Eukaryota > Metazoa > Chordata > Mammalia > Artiodactyla > Hippopotamidae > Hippopotamus > Hippopotamus amphibius. The sequence goes on along the minus strand of NC_080193.1, from coordinate 1,630,432 downwards.
TTTTTAAATCAGATGACCATGCATGTATGTTCTTATTTCTCACTCTCAAAGCTTTTGCACTGATCCATGTGTTTATCCTTATGCCAGTACCATACTGTTTTGGTTACTGTAGCTTTTGGTAAGTTTTGAAGTTGGGAACTGTGCTTCTTAGAATTAGGATCTACCCACCCACCAAACTACTCATCCATCACTCACCCGTCCAACTACTAAGCTACCCATGAACACACCAATCCGCCTACTCAAATACCTATTCATCAATCATCCACCTGTCTCTCCATCCATCCATCCACCCACCCACCCACCCATCCATCCATCCACCCACCCATCCATCCATCCATCCACCCATCCACCCATCCATCCATCCATCCACTCATCCATCTCTTTCTTCCCTCCTTCATTCAGACTGTTCATTGAGAGCCTTGAGGTTACCATGCACTACACGGAGGATGAGATGCAAAGTCTGCAGACCCAGGAAGGGGCCACACCCCTGGGAGCAATGAGGGTCCTGGAAGGGGTAGGTGAGATCCCATGGAGTCGGGCCCTCCAGGATTCCAGGACCCAGGATGGAGCTTGGGGAGGATGTGGGGAGGCAGCCGGGGCGCAGTGTCAGGTGCAGGTGGGGCTCGGAGGGGGAAGGGGCTGGGGGTGTGGGCACTGCTACCCACTCCTGCAAGCTGCACAAACATCTGACTACAGCCCTGAAGCTGCCCTGTCCCGTCGTCCAGGGCCACACCTGGCCCTGTTTGTTGCCCGTCCCACGCCCCGCTGACCATGGGTTCAGTTTCTCTTCCCCTTGCACCGCTTTTGTCACCCAGAGTTCTGTCTAGGTCAAAGTTAGGGTTAGCTAACTTTGGATTCCCAGGGGTGACTAGCGGGGCCACCAGAGCTGGGGAGGTGACCCACTCCATCCCCTTTCCATCATGGGCCTCACTGCCCCTCCAGGCCTGGGGCCTCCCCCGCCCAAGCCCTTCATCCAGGAATCTGACACTTTTCCTACAGTTTCTGGCCCTCAGGGCCCCTCATCCAGTGCCCCCTGAGCAGAGGGGAAGGCTGGGGCCCAGAGAGGGGAGTCATCTTGCCCAGGGTCACACAGCATGTCAGAGGCAGGCCCCGGGCAACAGCCCAGGAGGCAACAGCAGTGTCTGGGGTGGGCAAGGGTCACCGTGGTCCAGGACATCACAGGCCTTTCGTCCCCAAGCCCACCCTGTGGGGGAGGGACCCCTTATCACCCCCTGCACAGATGGGACGAGGGAACTGAGCCCACAGAGGGAAGGAAACGGCCCGAGGTCAAGGGCTGAGAAGGGCTGCGGGTGGAGGGCCCTCCCTGTCCACCCCGGGGTCTAGACTGCCCCAGGCCCTTCGCCACCGGGCCTCCCTCCTCCCAGCCGTGGGGTGAGGTCGCCACTGGGTCCACTCTCAGGCCTCCTTTCTGCTCCCCAGACTCGGGTGAGGGACGATGGGAGGAGGTTGCCCCCGGGAGGGGTCTGGGGCTCGGCAGAGGGCTGCTCTCCATCCAGGCGCCCCTGTGTGGCCTGTTTCCCGTCCCTGAGGGGAGGCCCCAGGCTGGGAGGGGGGACACCAGGGCTGGCTCTGTCTCCCTCTCTGGACCAGAGCCCCGTCCACCCTGGAGAGCTCCTGCCCCTCCGGCCACGCAGGGTCCCGCCCCGGGCCTGCCCCCAGCCCCCGCGCGGCCCTCTCTGCCCCGTGTCCAGTCTGTGTCTGATTCCTCTTCCTCCCCGGGGCAGGCCCGGCCACGGGGCGCTGAGTGCAGGGACTTCTGGGCAGTGAGCCGGGGGGCCAGCCAGGCGGCGTGGGAGGCGGGAGTCTGGAGTCTCCGAGGTGGGGGTCGGGGTGCCTCACGGGGGCCTGTGTGCGCCGCAGAGGGGAGCTGCGGCCCCTCGTCGGTGCCTTTGCTCATGCCGCCCCCCCGGGGGCCTTCCTGCCTCTGCCCCTCAGCCCTGGGGGTCCAGCCCCAGGGTCCCCCGCACATGGGGTTGTGCCATGAGTTCCAGGCTGTGCACAGACAAATCCACCCCCACCCAGCACCGCAGCCCCGCCCCCACCCCCTTTCCAGGTCTGACCTTGGCCTTGGCTAGACAAGTCCCACCTTGCCTGGGACACGAGAAGCCCAGGCCTCCGGGGGGCCTCAGGGGTGGATGGATGGATGGACAGATGAGTGACTGACCAGTCTCCTGATGGACAGCTGTGCCCTGGACGCCTCATTGTTACCCCGGACCCGGGGCTCCCAGGGCAGCCATTGTGAGGGTCCCCATTTCTCCCTGCCTCCCTGGACTTGGCCCAATCCCTCTCTCCGAAGGGTCCAGGTGTGGGAGCAGCAGGGGAGGTGTGACCACAGCGCCCCACGTCCAGCCCCGGCCAGCCCAGCCCGCTCGGCCTCCTCTGAGCCCCAAGTGTCCGGCTGCACCCCACGTCAGCTGTGGCTCCGCACCCGGCCTGTAGAGGTTCCTGGGGGCCCCGAGGAGGGGGTACGACCTGCGCAGACACAAGGTTCCGGAAGAGAAGGTGTGGCTTCTGACAGTTGATTGACGCGATCTCTGCCCGGCGTAGGCCTGGGTGCGGGGGCTCGGGAGGCCTGGGTGCTGGGATGCGGGCCCCTTCTCCAGCTGGGCTGGCGGAAGCTTCCAGAACTGGATCCACCGCTCCCCCCACCCTGGGGAGAGGGTGGCACCTGCCCGGGCCGGGCCGGGCGGGGTTTCCCGGCTATTTCGGGCATCAGGAGCTCTTGGTTTCAGCAGGCCAGCTGCGCGGGGGTGAGGGTGCGGGGCCCGCGGCCGGCGGGGCCCGCACAGCCCAGCACTAACGGCGGCAACAGCGCTCAAGCGCAGGGACCCGCAGGCGTCCGTTTTCCACCTGACGGTCTCTCCTGGCCCCCAGGGAGCAAGTTTCCACCATCGCCACGTCGGCTGCACGGAGGGGACACGGGCCCGGCCACCGAGCCGGCATCCGGGCTGCCCCGGCCCCTGGCCGCCTGCGGGCTCGGTCGTGGCCCCTCGGGAGGCCCGGCCGGCGCCCCCGGCCCTCACCCCGCCGGGCTCTCCAGGGCGCAGCCTGCGCGCCAGCGCGTCCTCCGTGGGCTATTCCCTGGCCCCACGGGAGCCCCGGCAGGGCTGCGTGCCCCCCGCCGAGGTCCCCGCACGCGCCAGGGGCTCAGGAGAGGGCTGTCCGCGCGGGGCCTTGGTCCACACTCGCGCTGAGCGGGGGCCGCTGGGACCAGGGACCCTGCGGGCGGCTCGCCGGGCTGGTCTGGGTCCCCCCTTCCCTCGGAGAGCCGCTCTCGGCCGGCCCACGGCAGCCACTCTGTCCCCTGCAGGGACCTGTCCTCCGCAGGGAGCCCGCTCGGGGCCTGGCCGAGGCTTCTCCCTCCTCCCGGGACGGTCAGGAGGCCCCGCCACGTCCCCAGGAGGCCGGGCCCTGGGTGGGCAGGGATTACCCGTCCTGGTGGGGACGCGAGGGGCTGCAGGCTCTGGTGCCCCCACAGCCCCGGGGAGCAGAGGCTGCTCAGCGGACGTCGGCCGTGACGTGAGACGTCCCCAGGCCGGGCGCTGAGGGGCAGGAGGGACCTGGGGGTGATGTGACCACAGGAAGTGTCACTGGAGGGAGGTGCCCTGGTGCGTCGTGCTGACCGGAGTGGACACGGGGTGTCGGACGACCCAACCCCTCCCCTGGCCCCTGTCCTGTCCCCCCACCAATTCCTGCCCATCACCTCCCCTCCTTCCCCGCCCCCAGGGCCCCAGCTGTCACCTCCCCTCCCCTCCCCCAGGGCCCCAGCAGTCACCAGTCACCTCCCCTCCCCTCCCCCAGGGTCCCAGCAGTCACCTCCCCTCCCCTCCCCCAGGGTCCTCTGCCCTCCCTGCTCGAGGCTATTCTGGGCTCTGCTTTTCGGCTGTGGAGGAAGCCACAACCCCTCCCCCATCTGACTCAATCACCTCCCTCAACCTTGGCCTCCAGAAGGAAGCCTAGGATGGAGGGCGGAGGGCGCGGCCCAGGGTCCCACGCAGACAGGGCAGGCCAGGCCAAGCCCCCTCCCCTGACCTGACCCTTCTCTATGCCACGCGGGGTCCTCCCGGCGGGGACCCAACCCCAGCCCCCGCCCACAGTGCGCTGGGGCCACCCGCTCACGGGGGCCGCCCCGGCTCTGAGCTGAGCAGGGCCGCCCCGGCGCGTCCCTCGTGGTCCGTGTCCCCTCTGGGAAGGGGGCAGCGGCAGCCCCGACGGGGACCTCGAGGCTCCCCGAGGGGCTGTGACGGGCCCTGGGAGGAGCCCAGCGCCGGCCGCGGAGGCCCCGCCACGTGGGGCCGGGTGGTGGATGGAACCTTCTCCCCGTGTGCGGGCAGGCGCTCCCCGGGCGCGGAGCTGACCTGGGGGCTCGAGGACACGCTGGGGTCAGCGGCGGGCTCCACGGCCGTCCCCCAGGGGCAGGGGGTCCTGCCCGCGTGCCCCAGCACCGGCCACAGCGGGGCTCGCGGGGGGTTTGCTGAGTGAATGGGTGAACGAGTGAACGGTTTGTCTCGCGGGGCCGAGGTGCCGTGGAGAGGGCCGGGGGGGGAGGGCAGGTCCGCCAGCAGCCCACCCTGTGACGCCGGGGCACGGTCCCCAAACCCCATCCCGCTGCCAGAGCCTCAGGTCTCTCCTCCGCGAGATGGGCCCACAAAGCCCGGCCTGCTTTGCTGTGTGGACTCGGCCGGTCCGCGGCCCCTCCTGCCCGGCCGCTGCCCGCACAGGCTCAGGACAGACTGCGGAGCCCGGCCGCCCCGCCCCACCAGCCTGAGGATGCCTCTGACGCCCAGGGCCCGCGGGCTCGTGTGCTCAGCACCGTCTCAGGAGGGAGGGTGGCCTCGGGAGGGGGCCCTGGAGGTCTACCGTGTGTGTGGCCCTGAGCACCTGCGGGCCCCGGGCGGCCGCCTCAGCTCTGGGAACCGCTGTCTCCTCATCCGTGAGGCGAGGGCTGTTCCTGAAGTGGGAAGTGGATGGGCGCCTGGGCCAGAGAGCTGGTGTTTGTCAAACGCAGCAAAACGGAAGTTTTGTCCTCAGCCAGACAAGGGCGATGCCCACTTCCCTTCCTCTAAGCTAACAGTGGGGGAATTTGTTGCAAGAAAAATGGAATGAGGTTTTTTTCCCCTCGCCTGGTAACCAGAAAAATAAAGGGAACAGTGACCAGGCTAGAGAAGAAACATAACCTGGCCTGAAAGAGTTAGTCACGCCTTGCTTCATCTGTGACTAATGTGTCGTGTCCATAGCTGGATTTGCACTTCACAGAGCTCACCGCGCTCCCTGACACTGTGCACGCCCCACTCAGCACCTGTCACCCTGCACTCGGAGTTACACCCTGTGCCTCTCCCTCCCCAACCTTATCAGACCCCGGTGCTCACGTTCTCCGCTTGTAACAATCACCCCCTGTAGCTTTTGCATCTCAGAAGGTCACCAGACCAGAAGCAAACGGACCCCAGTTGCCGGACAGACGGCCTGGCACCAGCTATGACAGTTTTGAGATAACGCAAAGGAAAAGGAGCGCAAGCCCTGCACCAAGGGGACCCCAGACTGCGAGCCCCACGTGTAGAATCTTCTCCGATTCCGCAGGGAGGGGGCACAGTTCTTGAGGCACTGCTGTGTCTTCCCTTTGCCTGGCAAAGAAATTAAAAACCTCTCCACTTCTTATCTTCCAGTTCTGTCTCCAGAAGTTTACTCAGTTGGGGGCCCAAGGAGCCGGGTTTGGCAACACCCGTGCGCACCTCCCGGGCTGGTCTGGAGGTCCCGGGAGGTGGAGCGCGACCCGCAGGCAGCACCGGCCTGGGCTCCACCCTCGCGGCCGAGCGATGGCACCTGCAGAAGAAGCCGGGACGGTCACGCCACCACCGGGCAGAGCTGCGGCACTGGTGGGGGGGGGGGTGCAGCCGGCCCCCGTGGGCACCCGATGGCCAGCGAGCCCGTCGCCAGCCGCGCTGAGCAGGTCTGTGGCCGGCAGCTGTGTCCCAGGGGCCCAGGGCCTGGCCGCTTCCTTATCCCCCCAGGAGGCGGGAGAAGCTGCCTCCTGCGGCCCCCGGAGGCCGGGAGCGGGTGGGAGATGCCTGGGAGCAGCTCCTCTCAGCGCCCGTGAGCTCTGCCCAGGCCGGCTGAGGTTCAAGCCTTGCCACGTGGAAGTCACGAGGGGAGACCCGACTGCGGGCCGTCAGGGAGCCGCAGGCCCCTGTGGGGCAGGTGGGGACATGGGGATGGGGACCGTTCCCCCGGCAAAGGGAGCCGCAGCAGCAAAGTGCAGGGGCGTGAAGCCGTGTGGCCTTCTGGGGACAGAGGCCATTGGGCTTGGAGTGGAAGGTATTGGTGGGACGCAGAGGCAGCAGAAAACGAGTCTGGGGTGGGAAGGGGCAGATGCCAAAGGGACCTGTGTTGGGGGATTGGTGTTTGAACTTTATCCTCAAGACGCTGCTATTGGGCCCAGCAGGCCGTGCCTGACGGACCCTTCTGGTGGCAGGGCCCAGGCCCAGGCAGCCCCCACCTTCCGCAACCAGGACTGAGATGGGGCCTCCAGGAAGAGGACACCCTCTCTCGGACCCTCCCGCAGTGCCCTGACCCTGATTTCTGACCCAGAGAAGGGGAAAGGCATGAGGAAGCCACCCCTCCGACCCGAGGCCCCCGTCCCGCTCGCTCTCTTTTTGGCCCCAACACTCTGACCCCTTAGGCCATGGGTCCCAGGACCGGGGACCTGGGTCCAGGTGGGCAGTTTGATGACTGACAGGTAAGACCTGGAGACCGTTTAGCCGGGGCCGGAGGGAAGCAGTGCCCCAGAGCTGAAGCTGACATCAAAGTCCCCTCCCTGTGAGCCCAGGAGGAGAAGGGGCCGCAGGAGGCCAGGTAGGAAGGAGGGGGAGCCTGGGCCGGGGGGCCCCCAGGAGCGGCCCAGCCCAGGAGCAGGCAGGACACAGAAGGAGAGGAGCATGGGTGAAGGTTCCTGAGTCAGTTATGCTAACAGCCATACTGGAAAGAAAGGACAAGCTGGGGCCAGGAAGGTGTGGAGGGTCCCCACCAGGGCAAGACGGGCTCATCTGGAGGTCACCAGCCATGGGCAGCTCCGGACAGGAAGGTGGCAGGGGCTGGGCATGGCCTTGTGCTGGAGGAGTGGGAGGAAGGAGAGGGCCGATGGGTGATGGGTCCTGGTGGTTTCCTGGGAGACGCCCCCCCCCACCAGGAGACTGTGAGCCTCTCCCGTTGGTTACGGCTCAGTGGCGCCTAGGATTCCCCCCCGCCGCACCCCCAGAATTCTGGAGAGGTTGCAAAAAAACAATGAGCAGAGGTTTCTGAATAGCAATGAGGAGATTTATTGAGGTTGACTGGGTGCAGGAGGAAGGGCTGGGGGGACCAGGGTAGGGGGGAAACTCCTGGGGATCCCATGGCTCCAGGCCTCTGAAGGGGGGGCCCAGGGACCTAATGGCACCCTGAGGACACCACTGTCTTCTCCACGGTGCTCCCCTCGTGTGTGACCAGGCAGCTGTAGCTCGAGTGAGATTTCCAGTCGCTGGCCGTCAGGGTCAGGTAGCTGCTGGCCGCGTACTTGCTGTTGCTCTGCTTGGAGGCCTGGGTGGTCTCCACGCCCTGGGTGATGGGGGTGCCGCCTGCCTTCCAGGCCACCGTCACGCTGCCCGGGTGGAAGTCATTGATGAGACACACCAGGGTGGCCCTGTTGATCTTGAGCTCCTCAGTGGAGGGCGGGAACAGAGTGACCGAGGGTGCGGACTTGGGCTGACCTGTGCGGACAGAGGAGGGGGTGTGAGATGCAGGGGAGCCCAGGGTTGCCCCCCCATCACGGCCTCTGTGACTGTCCCCATGGCGGCCCTGCTTGACTTTTCTGTCCCCCACCTGCTCTCAGCCCCTGGAGAGCAGACAGCCCCCAGAAGCCCCTCCACGTCACTCTCCCGGGTGACCCGGCCAAGCGGCCCCATCTGCAGACTCAGCATCCCCGTGTGTAGCCCGGGCAGCTCACCTCCCTCCTCCTGGTCCCTGTTGGGCTCTGGAGGTGGCTGCGTCTGCTGTAGGGGTCCTTCCTGCCAGTTACCCCGAGACCAACCCGTCTCCCCAGACCCCTCAGGGAAAGGTGGGAGTCGGTACTTAAGGCTGGGGGGGCAGAGAAGAAGCAGCCCCCAGAGAGAAAAAAGTGACCTTCCCGAGACAGCAGAGGGTGGGACAGGCTGGGAACGGCGTGAGAGCCACTTACCTAGGACGGTGACCTCGGTCCCACCACCGAAGATGAACCACGGTGACCAAACCCCGCCAGGCCAGCACCTGTGGCCGACCCTCCGGGGGCGGGGCTGGGGCGGGGCCCTGCTGGGCAGGACAGGAACGGGGCTGTGTCCTGGGGCCGGGGTGGCGGCCAGCTGCCCCCAGAGGCCAGGGCACCCCTGGGTGGGCCTGTGGCCCAGAGGTGTCCCTGTGCCCAGCCCCCTATCCAAGGCAGGAGCCAGCCACGCCTTGGAGTCACCCAGTGTGTCCCCCCCGCTCTGAGGCTGTCCGGGTCACCCCTGAATCCTCAGGGCTGGTGGTGCTGCTGGGTGCCGAGTCCGCTCAGGGCCACGTGGTGTGGCAGCGTGAGTCCTGAGCTGGCTGGGACCTGCCCGACCTCTCCTGGCCTCCTTTTAGGGCCTCTGGGTGTTCCTTCCCCATAATTTCCCACAGTCCAGCCAGGCAGCTTCCTCCCTGGGCCTGTGGACACCGGATCATTCCCAGGGGGCCCCCATGTGGGGACCCCCTGCTCTGTCGTCTGCACCCGTTGAGAGGCAGTTCAGTTCCTCCTCTTTCATGAAGCACTCTGTGCTCTCTCAGATCACTGTTTTTCTGTCCATTTGTTTGTCCACCCATCCATCCATCCTTCACCCATCCATCATCCATCCATCCATCATCCATCCATCCATCCATCATCCATCCATCCATCCATCATCCATCCAACCAACAACGGCTCCCAAACACTCTTCTGCCAAGCACTGTTTCACATGCTGGGACATGGCAGGGCCCTCCTGGCTCTCACCCCTATCCCTCCCTGAAACCTCTCAGGTGAAGGCTTACAGGGCCCTCATCTGGGTCAAGTCTAAGGTCCCTCCCCAGTTTCTGTTGTACCTAATGTCTCTGCAGCATGGAACACAGGGTTGGCCCCTCTTTCCAGTGACTTGGTTCTCCTTGATGTCTGAGACGCCCCGCCCCCACGTTCTTCTTTCTTTGGCTTCCCTCTCCCCGACCCATGCATGGCTACTGACCCCCGGACTGCCTCTCCGGGTCCTCCTTCTTTGCTGTCTTCCCACAGCGTGCCCATACGATGAGGCTCGAGACTCTTCCAGCTCCAAACCCGTTCCTTGTCTCCACTTAAGTTGCCTACTGACCATCTCCAGCTGGAGGCTCAATAGGAAACTAGCTCACCACTTCCACTCGAGACTGACCACATCTCCCATCCCATCTTCACCTTGTCACAGATGACCGCGAGTGCGCTCATCCCCAGGCCGGAGAACTTTGTCCTTAGATTCTGCATCTAAATACTCCTTCTTAGCTGTGGCGCACAGGCTTTGTTGCTCCGCGGGATGTGGGATCTGCCTGGAGCAGGGATTGAACCCGTGTCCCCTGCATTGGCAGGCAGATTCTTAACCACTGCGCCACCTAGGAAGCCCCACTGAGCCTGCGCTTTAAAGCCGATGAGCCACAACTATTGAGCCCATGTGCTGCAACTACTGAAGCCCGTGTGCCTAGAGCCCGTGCTCCGCAACAAAAGAAGCCACGGCAACAAAAGAAGCCACGGCAACAAGGAGCCCGCGCACCACAACGAAGAGTAGCCCCCGCTCACCACACAGCAAAGAGTAGACCCCACTCTCCACAACTAGAGAAAGCCTGCGCGCAGCAACAAAGACCCAACGCAGCCAATACATAAATACACTTATAAAAGATAAAAATAAAAAATAAAAAAATAAAAATAAATACTCCTTAAAGTTAAAACAAGGCTCAAAATAATTAAGAAATAACAGAACCACCCTCACAGACTCCAAAACCACAAGAAGCTACAGGTTTCGCCTTTGCTGATTTAAATTTCCAATCCACACAAAGACACGGCATTGAGTTGGGGCTCGTTGGACACAAGAACCTCTACCAGAGGGTTGGACCAGCATGTTTCCACCTGCAAAGCTGGCCCAGTTAGCTGTGGTTGGTTTTGTGAGGCACATATAAGATTTTTGCTTTAAATTTTTAATTATTTTTAAATTATAAGAATATTAAATATATAACACAAGTAAGCAACCTAGAAGTACATTTAAAAAGTGCAATGAGAGGATACTAGGGATGTCCCTGGTGGTCCAGTGGGTAAGACTCCACACTCCCAATGCAGGGGGGCCCAGGTTCAATCCCTGGTCGGGGAACTAGATCCTGCACATGTGCTGCAACTAAGACGTCCACATGCCTCAACCAAAGATCCCGTATGCCACAACTAAGACCTGGTGCAGCCAAAATAAATAAATTAATTAAAAAGTAAAGGATACTAGACAGTAACGAAAGTCTCTGTTCACAGGTGACATGATCTTACATACAGAGCAAATACACTCAGCAGGTGCACCTTCAACACACAGTCAGATTTTTATGCCCCAGCAAAGAACAATTCAAAAAGGGAAATTAAGAGAACAATTCCATTTGCAATGGTCTCCACTAGGAGTAAATTTAACCAATGAGGTGAAAGACTTGTACACTGAGAGTTGCAAAAGAAGACCTAAATAAATGGAAAGATGTCCTGTGTTCATGGATTGGAAGACGATATTTGAAACATCCAATGCAGTCCTATCAAAATCTCAATGGGTGGTCATTGTTAGAGAGATGGAAAAGCTGATCTTAAAATTCATATGGAATTATGAAGGGCACCAATAGCAAAACAGTCTTGAAAAAGAACACGGAGCTCCCTGGTGGTCCAGTGGTTAGGACTCTGCACTTTCACTGCAAGGGACCCAGGTTCCATCCCTGGTCAGGGAACTAAGATCCCACAAGCCCTGCAGTGCAAGAAAGGAAGGAAGGAAGGAAGGAAGGAAGAAAGAAAGAAAGAAAGAAAGGGAAAGAAAGAAGAAAGGAAGGAAGGGAGAAAATCTCCTCAGCATATGGTGCTAGGCCAACTGGATATCCACATGCAAAAGAATGAAGTTGGACCTCCACCTCACAGCACATACAAAAACTCAAAATTGATCAAAGACCTAAATGCAAGAGCTAAAACTCTCTCTTAGAAGAAAATACAGGTGTAGATCTTCATCACCTGGGATTAGGCAGCAGATTCTTAGATATGGCACTAAAAGTACCAGCAATAAATGAAAAAATAGATAAGTTGGACTTCATCAAAATTCAAAACTTTTGTGCCTCAAAGTACACTATCAAGAAAGTGAGGACTTCCCTGGTGGCGCAGTGGTAAAGAATCCGCCTGCCAATGCAGGGGACACGGGTTCAAGCCCTGCTCTGGGAAGATCCCACATGCCACGGAGCAACTAAGCCCATGTGCCACAATTATTGAGCTTATGCTCTAGAGCCTGTGAGCCACAACTATTGAGCCCATGTGCTGCAACTACTGAAGCCCACACGCCTAGGGCCTGTGCTCCACAACAAGAGAAGCCACTACAATGAGGAGCCTGCACACCACAATGAAGAGTAGCCCCCGCTCGCAGCAACTAGAGAAAGCCTGTGTGCAGCAACGAAGACCCAACACAGCCAATAAATTAAATAAATTAATTAATTTTTAAAAAAGTGAAAAGGCAACTCACAGAATGGAAGAAATAATTTGCAAATCATATATCTGATAAGGGTCTATTTCCAGAATGTAAAAAGAAATCTTATGACTCAAAAAAACAACAAGAAGACAACTGAATTAAAAGGTGGACAAAGGACTTGAAGATACATTTCTCTAAAGAAGATATAAAAATGACTGACAAGGACTTCTCTGGTGGCGCAGTGGTTAAGACTCTGCCTGCCAGTGCAGGGGACACGGGTTCGATCCCTGGTCCGGGAAGTTCCCACATGCCGCGGGGCAGCTAAGCCCACGAGCCACAGCTACTGAAGCCCGCGCGCTTGGAGCCCGTGCTCTGCAACAAGAGAAGCCGCCGCGGTGAGAAACCCGCACGCCACAACTCTCGCCGCAACTAGAGAAAGCCCGCGCGAAGCAACGAAGACCCAATGCCGCCAAAAATAAAATAAATTAAGAAATAACAAAATAAATCTTTCAAAAAAATGACTGACAAGCACTTGAAAAGACCCTTAACCTCATTAATAATTACGGAAATGCAAATGGAAAGCGCAATGAGATGCCACTTCACGGCCAGCGGGATGAAAGTAATATCATCATAATAATAATAAAAAGGAAACAACAAGAGGTGGTGAGGACGTGGAGAACGGTAACCCTGTGCATTGCTGGCAGGATTGTAAAATTGTGCAGCCACTGTGGAAAGCAGTTTGGCCAACCTCAGAAGTTAAAAATAGAGCTACCAGGTGACCCAGCAATTCCACCTTAGGCGTTTACCCAAAAGGATTGAAGACAGTTATTCGAACAAAAACTTGACATGAATGTTCACAGCAGCACTATTTACAATCACCCCAAGGTGGAAATAAGAATTCACTAATGAAGAGATAAACAAAACGTGCTATAGCCACACAGCGGAATAGTATTTGGCCTTAAAAAGAACGATGGGCTGACTCCTGCTGCAACGTGGACCAACCTTGAAAACACGACGCTCGGTGAAATAAGTGAGACGCAGAAGGCCTTATGTGGTATGATTTCATTTTTATGAAATATTCAGCAGAGGCAGATTCATAGAGACAGACAGCAGATTACTGGTTGCCAGGGCTGGTGAATCGGGGGACTGCAGGGGGAGTGCTTTGGGGTTTCCTTTGGGGGTGATTAATAGACCCAGGGAAGAAGATAGCGCTCACTGTGGCAAAACATTGTGACCGCAGTAAATGTCACTGAATTGTGTACTTTAAAATGGTTAAGATAGTGAATTTGGGGAATTCCCTGGTGGTCCAGTGGTTAGGACTGGGGGCTTTCACTGCCGGGGCCCTGGTTTGATCCCTGGTGGAGGAACTAAGATCCCACAAGACATGCAGCCAAAAAAAAAAAAAAAAGGAAAAGTGAATTTTATGTGAAAAGAAGTTTATCTCAATGTCTTAAAACACTGACAATACCAAGCGCTGAGGAGCGTGCAGAGCGACTGTGACTCCCACATGTAGCTCGTGGGAACGTAAAACGGTCCAGCCACTCTGCAAGGCTGTTCGGTAGTTTCTTATAAACATACCCTCACCCTCTAATCAATCAAATCCTACTCCTAGGTGTTTATCCAAGGACTGAAAACGCATGTTGCAACGAAGACTTGTATGCAAATGTCACACTGGCTTTCCTCGCCCTTGCCCCAAACCGGAATCAACCCGAACGGTCCTCAGTCGGTGAATAGTTAAGTGACCTCTGATACTACGTACTTCGCAATAGAAAGGAATGAACTATTGATAAATGGGATCATTGCACAGGTGTTATACTGAACTAAAGAAGCCAGACTCACAAGGTTGTGCACTTGGAATATATTGAGCGATAAGAGAGGAGCGGAGCGTGTACCGCCCGCGATCTGGGTAAACAGCCAGAGAACCGCACTGGGCAGAGAAAGTCCGTTCCACGGTCTAGACCCAGAGGAGACCGTAATCCGAAAAGACACACGCACACCAGTGTTCACTGCAGCACTATTCACAATAGCCAGGACATGGAAGCCACCTAAGTGTCCATCAACAGATGAATGGATAAAGAAGATGTGGTACATGTATGCAATGGAATATTACTCAGCCATAGAAAAGAACAAAATAATGCTTTTGCAGCAAGATGGATGGACCTAGAGACTGTCATGCTGAGTGAAGTAAGTCAGACAGAGAAAAACAAATACCACACGATATCGCTTATATGTGGAATCTAACAATAATGGTACAAATGAACTTACTGACAAAACAGAAATAGAGTCACAAATATAGAAAACAAACTCATTGTTACCAAGGGGGGAAGAGGCAGGGGATAAATTGGGAGGTGGGGGTTACACAGCTCTATGATTGTATTAAAATTTATACAACTGCTATACCAAGAAGGATGAATTTTACTCTGTAAATTGAAATAAAATGAAATAGTATGGTAGTATGATAGATTGCAGCCTCCGTGTAAAAAAATCTTTATTATGTCATTACAGTTGACCAAAAAACCGTATCAAGGGACTGTGTAACATTCCCGACCACGAACGTGCCGCAGCTTATTTTACCTTCCCTTGTCATTGGGCATTTAGGTTTTTCTACTTCTCCCCCAGGAGCACACTCATAGTATTTAGCTGAACTTCTGATTACATCATCAAGATGAATTTCTAGAGGTGGAATTACTTGATTAAAAGGAATGTACATTTTTTCAAATCTGGGTACGTTATTCCAGAACTTGTTCCAGAGATTCAGCCTCCCAGTGACAGTCGATGAGGTGCCTGTTCCTCCTTGTCAGCCCTCTGACAATGTCGCTTTAGATTCCCTCGCCAATTCCACAGGAGATCTTGGCACCTGGTCACCAACCCCACCCCGCCATCGCCTTTCCACTGCCCCTTCTCCATCCTCTAATCTGGCCTCACACTGGCCTCTGATCTGGGGCCATTTTTCCAAAACACGAACCTGACTCTGACAGCCCCCCCCTTAAATCCCTCAACGACTCCTCCAGGGGCCCAGGGTAGAGGACGAGGTGTACGAGACCCCGGCGGTCTGCACCCCGTCTTCCCGGCTCCGGAAGCTCCCTGCGGGCCTGTGCGTCTCACTCTCCTCCTCGGCTCCCCCTGCGCCCCTTGCCTGGAGTGCCCCCATCACGGTCAGCATCCTGGATCTGTGGGACCAGCTCGGGCATCTCCCTCCCATCTTACCGCTCTTGAAATGGCCCATGGGTCTGCCCCACGCCTGGACATGACCCTTGGTTCAGACCCACTCTCCCTGTGACCGTGAGTGGCCTGTCGAGTGACTGGACGTCCTTGGGGGAGACGGACTCCTTGCAGACCACCCCCTCTCTTGGACCATTTTGTTAAAATACAGGACACAGCGTGCTCTTAACTGTCCAGCAAAACAACCAAGGGGACATCCTGGCTCCTCTCTCTCCTGTTCCTCCCACCTGCTGACTCTGTCCAGCTCTCTGTCCACCCTGCCTGGGACACCGCCCTCTCCGAGGCCTCTCTAGGTCTGATTTTCCACGCCCTCCCACCCACCCGACGCTGGTCGTGTTTCCTTGCAAACGTCCCCCAGGACCCCCCAGATGAAGTCTGTCCTCCGTGTCTGAGCCCGGCTGCCCCTCCAGCCTCTTCTCAGACCCGCCCTCTGCAGCCCTGCAGCCCCCCGGGAGCTTCCTGAGCGCTCTGTGCTCTGCTGCCTTGCCCAGGTGGACCCCTCGACCCGAACGCCACCCCCCCGTGGGGCCCCCGCTGCCCTGCGAGCATCACGCTCGTGTGGCGGTTGTCACCCGGCCCCCCGCTTCCCTGGACTTTGAGCTCAGGCCGGATCTCGTGCCCCTGGGATCCCAGCCCAGCACGAGGCCTGACCCAGTGGAGGCCCGTCTCTCCTCGTGTTCTCCTGGATCCCGCCCTTGCGCTGCAGTCCCCGCCGGAGACCGTGAGGCCGGCCCCGACCCGACCCTCGCAGACGCGGACCCGCCCTCCAGGGGGGCACTGCTACGGCAGCACAGGCTCCGCTCACCCGTCCCAGCCCTCCACCGCGGCGACCCCGGCATCCTTGGGCCGGGAGGCAGGCTGCAATGCCCTCATCCGAGTAGGACACCTCGCTTCGCAGAGTTTAGGGGATGGGGTGGGGGTGGGGAGAGCTGGAGGCTTGGGCGTTGGAGCCAGCACAGGCTGTTTGACCTCGGGCAGGCGCCACACCTCTCTGGGCCTCTGTCCCCATAAGTTGGGGGTGGCAGGAGGACCTGCCTTGCGGGGCCCCTGAGAGGGAGGTTCTGCCCCAAATGGTCAGAGCCCATGGGGAGCGTGCTGCCGCGTCACGGGCCGTCACAGATGGTCCCAGGCGCTCAGCACTGTGTCCAGGGACCTCCCACCGCACGCGGAGAGGAGGGGGCCCGGCTCACACAGCGGGGGGCCGCCTGCGGCCCCACAGACCCTGGCCCGGGCCTCTCCCGTGGCGGCGCCTGCACCCGGCTGGGCGCGGGCTCCCGGGCGCCAGTTCCTTGGCTGGGGAGCCTGGGGACACCAGGGAAGGCCCCCCCCCCCACGTCAGCCAGAGCCTGCGCCCAGCGAGGAGCAGGGCGAGGAGGCGGCTTGCCGGCCAAGAGGCGCCCTGGGGACCCCCGGCCCACAGCAGCCACCCGGCCCCCTCCCGACCTCCGCCCGGTCTCCCTGTTCCTCTTCTGCCCCGAGGACCCGCGCGAGGTGGGCAAGGCACGAGTCTCCCCCGCAAGATGTAAGGGCCCCAAAGAACCCAGTCATTCAGATAAACGACATTCTAATACAATACACGTCCGTGAAAAGTTAATGTAAACGTATCCACACCAGACCCACGGCAGCACGTCCGGTGATGAAGCCGCTGTCTGCCCCGGGCCCTCCTCTCCGGCTGGTTCTCCCCCTCTGCCCTCGCCCCTCCCCCGCTCTCCGGCCCGACTCCCACGTCTGCCCGCAGGGACCCTCCCGTCCCCCCCACGGGGCCCCCGGCCTCTTACCTCTCCCACAGGCTCCGCAGGCTCCAAGCGCTGCTTCCTGCGGGGGCTTCCGCGCGGGGGGCCGTGCTGCGCGGTGCCGCCGTCGGGGGCAGCAGGCCGTGGGCGCCCACGGCCAGGCCCAGCAGTATCAGAGGCCAGGGCGGCCTGGGGACGCAGCTCGGACCCCTGGGGGCCTCAGGGCCCGCCTGGCCTGACCTGGGCCTCATGGGCGCTCGGGGTCAAGAGGCGCCTCTGTCTGACCCCCTGGCGTGGGCTCCCTGGAGGGAGGTGGGCCGGTCCCCCCAGTTCCCCTCGCGGGCAGCGGCCGTCCCTGTGCGTCCCGGCCCGCGTGGCCCTGTCCTCTGCGGGGCCTTCTCTGTCCCTGCCCCCCACACCCGGCTCCCTCCAGGGCCCGTGGCTGTTATTCCTGGGGGCATCTCCCCGAGGGGCACCCACCAACGGCCCAGCTGTGGTCAGGACCCAGAGCCCAACCGCCCGGCGCGGCAGCCGCCCGCGGGCCCCACCCCTGGGACCCTGGGTGGGGCACACCTGCTCCTGCCCTGGTTCCCGAGGGCACCCGGGATGTGGGGCATCTCCCTGGGGCCTGCGGGGGCCGGGAGGGCGGCCGAGGGCCAGGCAGCAGGAGCGGCCGAGGCCTGCGTGCCGCGGTGGGGCTTCTCTTCCCACCAGCCCTGGGGAGCGGCGGGAGGGGAGGAGACAGGTGCCGGTTTAGCAAGAAGCTATTTTCAAGTCGGGGAATCGTGATTTATTTATAAAAATGACAGGTTTCAGACTTAGAGAACGCACGTATGGTTACGGGGCGGGGGTGGGGATGGGAGGGAGGGATAGTTAGGGAGTTTGGGATTGACAGGTACACGCTGCTCTGTTTAAAACAGGTAACCAACAGGGACCTACGGTAGAGCACAGGGAACTCTGCTCAATATTCTGGAACAACCTAACTGGGAAAAGAATTTGAAAAATAGATACACGCATCGATATAACTGAGTCACTTTGCTGTACACCTGAAACTAACACAACATTGTTAATCAACGATACTCTGCTCTAAAATAAAAAGTTAAAGAAAAGGGTGGGTTTAATGCACCGTGCTCAGCGTCTCACGCGTCTCATCTCCCCCCTGCCCACCACCGTGTCTCTCCCTCTCTCACACACACACAGACTCGTCCTCATAGACTTTATCCGGAGGTCACCACCATGAGCACAGCGTCTGGCGCACAGCGGTGGCTTCTGCGAGGACCCCTTCCCCTCTCCCATCCAGGGGGCTACCCCCTCCCCAGTGTCTGGAGGCATCGTCCCCCAAGGACCCTGTGCTTGGGCGTGGTGTGAACAGTGGGCAGAAAAGAGGGCAGAAACCGAGCCCACCTCGGGCGGCAAGGGCCTGGCTCTGCGCTGGCGCTGCCAGGGGAGACGCCTCTGGTATGTCACACACAACGTAACACTTACAACTGTAGCCACTGTCACGTGTGCACCTCAGTGCCGTTACGTCTGCTCACCTGGCTGTGCCACCGTCACCACCGCGCACACCTAGAACTTTCTCCTCTTCCCAGACTGACGCTCTGTCCCCAGTAAACACGAGCTGCCCCTGCCCCTCCCCAGCCCCTGGGAACCACGACTGGGGATCCAACCTGGGCCCCCTGCAGAGGAAGCACAGAGCCTTAACCACTGGACCACCAGGGACGTCCCACCACCATGCTGCTTTCTGTCTCTACGAGTTTGACTCCTCTAGGGACTTCGTACAAGTGGAATCAGACAGGATTTGTCCTTTCAAAGTGCCTTTTAAGCGGGGATGTGCTCCACTCACACACAGATGGAGGGTGACTAGTATTACCTTTATTATATCATTACTGCGAGCCGGCCCACCAGGTGTGGCTTGGGAGACACCAGCAGCCCTCAAAAAAGAAATAAACCCCCGATGCTATTCAACTGCCACTTTCCAAATGTTGCGTTGCAACTCACAGAGGTTGTGGAACCAGTTCAGTCGGGTGCAGCCAGGGTCCTGCAACAGTGAGGTGTCCAGAGCAGACGGAGAACAGAGAGCGTCCACTCGACGGGGGGGTGCAGGTTCATGAGGTCCTGCCTCCATTACCCGAATACATAGGTACACTCTGGATAGCGACGGGAAATGGATTTCTTACTGGAGGTTTTGATAGAAAATCCTTTGGAAAATGTGGTCCTGGTCCAGCTGTTTGTAGGAGATGGAGCTCCTTGTCAAATCTGCCCTTGCACATGAAGTTTTGTGTTTGAACTTGAGTTCAAGTTCAAACTGGATGGAGGTCGTGTTGGAAACCACTCTTTGCTTCAGTCCTGATGTCCATCCCCCAGGGGTCCCCAGTGTGAATTTCAGAGATGCCGCGTGCCCTAGTGGAGTCAGGCCATCCCCGATGTCCTGTTGGCATCTGTCCTGGTGTGGTCTCAGGATGCTGTAGCAGACAGACCGGCTTCCCCGTATCACAGCGAGTTCATGAAGGCCGCCGTGAGGTCAGACCCTGTGGACCGATGTGACTTTGCTTAGATCCTCGTGTCCCACACACACTGACCAGCGTCCCTGAGGGCCGGGTACTGCGTCCCGAGACCTCACGGTCCTTGGGGAGATGGGCCGGCACCAAACGGTATCAGGGTGCAGGTACCCTGACACGTCACGCAGGGTACAGGGGAGCCCCTGGAGGCCCTGATCCAGCCCAGCTTCTCCCCACTGTGGTGCTTGGCCCACTTCAGCCTCAGACCTGGGTTTCTCGCACCTTGGAGCCTGGGGTGGGGTCCCCCCAGAGTCCAGGCTGAAGCTGCTTCCTCCCAGCACCCCTGTGTGGGCGTGACACTCACCAACTGCCCGGGGCCCAGAACCTGTGGTTCCCCCCAGGACAGCCCCAGGTCTTGGGGAGAAGATGGGGCTGTCCCTGAACTCAGTGACCCCGGCTACTCCCCACAACCTGCCCTGCACCTGCCTCTGCTGCAGACCACATATTCCTGTGGTGGCCGTGGTCGGAAATCTGGGTCTGCCTGGACCCGGGGGACCCTCGAGGGACGGGCAGGGCCTTCTCAGCCGGCGCAGCTGCAGCTCTGGCCGCCCGGGCCTGTCCCCACCCCCTCCCTGGACTGAGAGAGGCCGAGAGCTGGATTCAAGCTGGCCCGGCGAGGTCCAGGCCCAGGTGTCCCGCTCGGCGCCCCCTGCCTCCGCCCGTCAGCCCCTGCCCAGTCTCCGTCCCACAGGCCCCAGAGACCCGGCCTGTGGTCACTGTGGGCTCTTCCCTCCCAAGTCATCTCCAGAGCAGACATGCGGGTTCATTTTCCCCAAGACCCAGGTGTGCATGTTCTGGAAACTTCCAGGCTCTTGGGATCACGGGACCTGCTGCATGGCTCCCGAGCCCTTCTCTGGGGGGTCGTCTCCGCTATTGTGGAAGGTTCAAAACGTTCTCCAAAGCCCAGAAGTCTAGAGGTTTCCTTCGACCGAGGGTGATGCTGTCGTCCCTCTAGTTTAGTTAAGGCCAGTGTGACGGTTAAATGTATGTGTCAACTTGGCTGGGCCACGGTGCCCAGATATCTGGTCAAATACTATTCTGGGGACTTCCTTGGTGGCACAGTGGTTAAGAATCCACCTGCCAATGCAGGAGATACGGGTTTGATTCCTGCTCCAGCAAGATCCCACATGCCGCGGAGAAACTAAGCTCGTGTGCCACAACTACTGAGTCCACGTGGTGCAACTACTGAAGCCCACATGCCTAGAGCCTGTGCTCCGCAACAAGAGAAGCCAGCTCACTGAGAAGGCTGTGCACCAAAATGAAGATTAGCCCCTGCTCGCTGCAACTAGAAGAAGCCCGCGAGCAGCAGTGAAGACGCAAGTCAGCCAAAATACATAAATAAATAATTTTTTAAAAACCCCATTATTCTGGATGTTTCTGTGAGGGTGCGTTTGGATGAGATTAACATTGAGATCAGTGGATTACCGTGAAACTGGTGCTTTGAGTAAAGCAGACTGCCCTCCCTAGCCAGGGTGGGCCTCATCCCATCAGTTGAAGGCCTGAATAGAACAAGGACTGACCTCCCCCGAGCTGGAAGCAGTTCTGCAGCAGACAGATTCACGGCCCCGTTTCCCTGGGTCTCCTGCAGATTTTGGACTCACACCTCCACAACCACGTGGGCAATTCCTTACAATAAATCTCTGTTTATACACACACACCTCCTGCGGGCTCTCTCTGGAGAAGCCCGGCTCACACAGCTCACCCCACAGATGCTCATCCTGGGCCCTGTTTCCCAGACGACGGCACTGAAAAGCAGGGCCTTGTTTAGGAGCAGTCACGTGACCTTGGGCTGGGAAGGGGTAGGACCCTCTCAGTCCAGCCCGGAGGTGGCAGGGGAAGGGCTGGGCATGGACTGTGAGCGCCAGGCTGGGGCGGGCAGTTTCGTGCCTCCTGTCTCTGTCTGTCACGTCACCGTGAGTCTCGGCTCCCACCGCCGTGGCAGATGGGGCTGTAACAGCCTCGTCCTCGGCGCGGGCCCCGCTGTTGGTCTGGGTGGTCGTGCTCCCCAGGTGGAACCAGAGAACGGGTCAGGGATCCCCCAGGGCTGGTCGCTTTCATCATAGACGACCAGCACGGGGGCCTGGCCCGGCTTCTGCTGGTACCAAGATGCATGTTTACCCCTGACGTTACTGCCTGAGCACGTGATCCTGGGCTTCCAGGCGGTATTGACACTGAGGGCGGCTGGGTCAGCACAGAGGAGGCCCTGGAGCCTGTAGGAGGGGAGGGGGGAGGGGACCTGAGGATAAAGGCCATTCCCAGGGGCTCCCACCCCCAGGCTGAGCTCTGGGTTTGGGGCAGGCCCAGCGCAGGCTCCTGTGGAGGCTGAGCCCGCAAGCAGGGCTGGGGGCAGCATGGTGCAGAGAGTGAGAAGGGGAGAGGAAGGGGTGCAGGCCACGGTGGAGACGCCCTGAGCTCCGCCTCCTGAGCTGTCGGGAGCCGTCTGGACAAGCCAACGCTGTGACAAGGTCACCAGGCTCCAAGGAGGACCGCAAGGCGAGAACTCCTTGGAAGGGCGTTTCGGAGCAGGAGGATGGCAAGGCGACTGCTCCGCAAGGACAGGCCCCAGACCATCTCCACCCATTTTCCGTTCTGCTCTTTGTTTCTCTGTAATACTGTGCTTACCACCCACGTCCCCTCCCTGTCTCTGTGTCCCCAGGAAAGAACCAGGGTTCGACACATTCCTTCTCTGTGTCTGCCCCACCAGGTCCCCTCCCACCACTCCTTGGTGGAAAAGGCGGGCACCTCAGGCTACTAAATGCTGGAGAAAAGGCAGGGGTGGCTCTTTTTGTAATGCTCATGGTTGCAGCAGGCCTAAGTATAAACATTAGGCATAGGTGTGGGTGCTAAGGGCTATCGTTTGCTTAGATATAAGATTAAGAAGTTATTTACATATGCTTACCTCAGAGTCAGAAGGTTTGCAAGCCAAACCTGACGAAAGAAAGAAACTGGTAGATGCTGAGGGAAGGTATGCTCTGTCATAAAAGATTTTTTCTGAGATATGTTTACCATATAAACACACAAAGCTCTGACAATAAGGAGAGATCCTGCGTAGCTGACACAGGCCTCCCCGTCTCTTCCTTGCGCCGACGCCACTCATCCCTTGGGTCCTCCTGGACCCGCCGGAGCTGGACTTCAGCACTGAGCCTGGAGCTGAGCAGGGCGCCCCCAGACCCTCTCACTGTGGCTGCTGCGAACCTGGTCCCTCCTGTCTGCTGTGGGCTCCCTGGGCATCCGAGGGGTGGTCCCAGTGAGGGGCGGGGCCTTCTCGCAGGCTCCCCACACCCCACAGAGCTTCTCCCTCTGCCCTCCTGCTTCAGGGAAGGCTGGCTCTGCCTTCGGGTCTGAGATGTGGTCAGGGCCCCAGAACTGGCCCCAGATTTGGGGAATCCACGTGCCTCCCCTGCCCCAAGGCGGCTCAGAGCAGAAGTAGGAGCAGAGCACCCCCCTTCCGGGTTGCTGTCCTGCGACGCCTGCAGCACTGGCTCCGCTCACACCTCCCTGGGAACATCCTTCCCTTTTACAGAGGGTTGTTTGCACTTCAGGCATCTCAGGCCTGGGTCCACATACACACAGCAAGAAACAAGCCACGCCCCCTCGCCCAGCGGTCCTTGCGGGAGGCAGTTTCCATGGAGGAAGGGGGGCTGCTGGCAGCACCGCATCCCTGTCTGTTTCCCCGGGGCGGCAAAGCTCAGGGTGAAGGGGTGGTCCGTGGGGCTGAGGAAACCAAGGCGGGGAGCCACAGCCCCTCCCAGGGGAGGCTTCCGGGTCCCGCAGGGTGAGGGCTGAGAAAGTGGAGGGTGGGGGCGCGGGAGGGGAGAGTGGACGCGGGGGTGGGGGCGGGGCTCCCGGAGGGCGGCTGCAGTCCCGGGCTGCCAGGCCGCGGCTGGACGGTGGGGGACATCTCAAGGGGCTGAGTGGGGGGGGGGCCTGTGCTCCTCTGGGAGGTGGGAGGTGAGCGCGCTCTGTGCGAGCGGGCGCACCTGTGACGCTGCTTCTGGTCTCCGGGTGCGCCTGAGAAGCACCTCCGGAGCATCACCTGCTTGACCACACTGGTGGTTTGAGTGAAAGTGTCCTAACAACGGAGGTTGAACCAGATAACGAGGGTGCAGGAAGTGCTCTGAGACGTTCACGTGCGTGGAACCGCCGGGGAGCTTGTGAAAATGCGCGTTCAGACGCAGCAGGCCTGCGGCGGCCTGCAGACGTGGCGTTTCTCACAAGCTCCCAGGTGAAGCCAGCCTGTGGACCCACGTGGCACTGAGTGTAAAGGGTGCTCTGCACTGCCCCCTGGTGGCCTTCTGTTACAACGACCGCACGTGTCCAGTGGGAGATGGAGGCCAGCGGTGGCCACCGCGGCCGGAGGGGTGATTCCCAAGGACAGCTCTGACGGCCGCTGAACGGAAGCTGAGGTTGAACTGGATTGTTGGAGGGTAGAACCTCGCGAGGCCACGTCCCCGGGTCAAGGACTTACTGATGGGATGCAGGACATGGGAGGAGGGTTCAGATTTGGGGGGCTGTTCCAGACCCCCCAGTTGGACAGCAGTCACTGGAAGTGGAGGAAGGGAGAGGAGGGGTCGTGGTCAGCCTGTGAGGACGACCACCCTCCCAGCTCCAGCTCCCTCAGCTGCGGTCTGGATAGTCCCGTGGAGGAGAGCGCAGCTCACGGCTTCTGACCTCGGGGCAGCAATTTCTTTTTTAATTTTGAGAGAGTGGTGTAAGGTGGGTAGTGTTATCCTGAACTCATCCTTCATTTTTCTTCCCTTGGGAAAGTAAACTATTTGGGATCCTGGCTTAGTAACCACCAGTATCACACTGAGGGTTTCAAAATTTTCTGATTCTTGTGCTCTTTCCCCATTCAGGGTGTTATACGTCATTGTCTTTTTAAAGAAGATGTGGTACCTGTATAGATACAACGGAATATTGCTCAGACATAAAAAAGAATGAATGCCACGTGCAGTTACATGGATGGACCTAGAGGTCATCGTACTACATGAAGTAAGTCAGAGAAAGACAAATATGTGATATCACTTATATGTGGAATCTAAAAAAAAAAATGATGCAGGTGGGCTTGTATATAAACGGAAACAAACTCAGGAGCAGAAACTTCAAGAGCAGACTTATGGGGACCGAGGGGGAACGTGGGGGGAGGGATAGACTGAGAGCTCGGTACTGACATATGCACACTCTGTACGCAGGACTGATGATCGATGGGAACCTCCTGTGGCACAGGGAGCTCTACTCAACACTCAGTAAAAGGCTACATGGGAAAAGAATCTGAAGAGAATGGGTATAGGTATAACGGAGTCATGTGACTGTACACCTGAAACTGACTCAACATTGCAAATCAACTCTACTCCAATATAAAATAAAAATTAAATAACAGATGAATGGGAACATTTTTAATATTTATTTCTTTGGTCATGCCGGGTCTTAGTCGCAGCTCGCCAGCTCCTCAGCTGTGGCACACGAACCCTTAGTTGCAGCATGTGGGATCTAGTTCCCTGACCAGGGATCGAACCCGGGCCCCCTGCTTTGGGAGCGCAGAGTCTTAACCACTGTGCCACCAGGGACATCCCAGAAATTTTTTAAAAAGAAAACAGTAACAAGAATAATGACGATCCAGACACCAAAAAGCAAAAACAAAACAAAACCCACATCATCCTTCAGAGAGTTAGCTGGAGGGAAGGTATCTTGGCCGCAATTTTTTACAGACAAAATTAAATGCACTCTTTTTGACACGCAGTCACGTTCCTGGTGAGACACCAATTCGAATGGGCGTGTGCTGCCCAAAGGCAGAACAACTTACCATGATTGCAGTGGATTTAAACCCCTCCAGTATCTTATACGAACCCGCTCGCGACGGTGCTGACACGCTGGAGGACGCGGGCACGCTGACTCGTGACTCCAATGACGGGCAAATAAAGGGGAAAAAGGTCTAACGTGCATCCTGCCTTTACTATACGAACGGTCCCTTGGGTACCTAAATCATTAATGAGGGGACATTTTCTTTGCAGTTTTGCTAGAACGAAAATATCCTCGTTTTACATGAATGAATGGATTTGAGCATTGTGCGTGCATCAGAAATATGCGATTTAGAGTGGGATGCAAGGGTCCTCCGTGCCCTAAAGAGCCTCTGCGTGTTAATCCCACCCCCCCCTTATGTGGGGCCACCCGCCCCATCTCCTCTTGCCAACCCCGGCCGCAACCACACGGGCCTCGGTGTGCACGGAGAGCCCTTGCATTTTCACTCTGTCTGATTGCCACACTCCGTCCCCTGAGACCCCTGGGTCTTCCTCAGATCCCCCCACTGCCAGGCCCTCGAGGCCTAACTCAGGTCAGAGTGTTTGGGGCCCTGGTCTTCAGTACCACTGGTGACATGTCCGAGACCACTGGGTTCTGTGTTAATGGGTCAGACCTGGGAGTGGCGTCAAGCATCTCTGTGCACAGACCACAGCTCTCAGCTCACAGCTCTCCCTGTACCCTGGTCCTGCATCAGTGAGGAGCCCTGTTGATACCTGGGGGTGGGGGTAGGGGAGCTCTTTGGATACCAGGCAGCAAATCCCAGCAATCTGGGAACCCCACCCTCTCCAACATCTCTCGCCTCCATTAACAGTTCAGAAAGTTTCCCAAATGTTCCCTTCCCTGCATTGACACTTTCAACCTTTTCCTTCCATATCACTCCAGATTGCTGGATATAATCACCGGATTTGCAAGTTTTCCCTTCTTAGGGATTCACAGTGACCCCAGCTGTCCAGGGGATCCCTGAATGGCGAGGTCTTTGGGAAAGAAGAATTCATTCAGTCATGCACTCGTTTACTCATCTGTTTACGCAACTCTGGTATCATTGAGTGTCTATCACAGAAAATTAGATGAAGATGTCCTTACACTGAAAATTTACAGATTAGTGAAGGAGAGAGACTTGCAAACTAACTTTAGAGCTTCGTGGTAGGCACCAAATATAGTTAGGAAAACATGATGTTCACACATCGCAGGAAGTTAGTAACTGCATAAAGAGGTCAGGGACGTCTTGCCCAAGGAGTAAGAGTGGAGGTAATTGTGGACCCCAGAGTCAGTGCAGCCAGCTGAAGGACATGACAAAGGGACAGGAAGTCCTGCTGGCAAGTAGATGGCTTGGGCAGAGGTTTGGAGGCAACCGAGAGAAAAGCAGAAACAGACGGTGAAGGCGGTGCACAAGAAATCGGACTTGGGACAGAGTCTGGGCCAGCCTCCAACACACAGCTGTGTCTTGACCAGGTGTCTGAATTTTACCCCTTCAACCTGTACTGTCCTGTTGCAGCCAAGGCAGCTGTGGACCACTTGGAATGTGGCCTGTCCAAATTGAGATGAGCCCCAAGTATAAAATACACGCTGAGTTTTGAGGATTTAGTACAAAAAAAGTTAACCATCTCATAACTAATTTTACATTGATTGCCTATTGAAATAATATTTGAAATGCATGGGTCTAAATAAAATATATTATTAAAACTCATTTTATCTGTTTCTTTTTATCTTTTTTAAAAAATGTAGCCACCAGAAAATTGGAAATGGCCGGTGTGGCTTGCATCCGTACCACTAAGGGCAGGAGACAATCGGAGGTTCAAGGGGAGGAGTGCAGGTGAGGCTGGATCTGGGAGTGATGAGGATGAGGAGCGGGGGGGTCCAGGCTGCAGCAGGAGGACGGGCAGGAGGCCAGATGACGGTCAAGGTGGGAAATGACTCAGACTAAAGGAAAGGTTTAGAGAAGGGGTGGGGGGCAGGCCTGGTGACTCATGAGGAAATGATACCACTACTTTGTTGAGCACCTACTGCAGTCAAGCTCAGATTAAGCACTTTATACAAATTAATCAGTGCTACTATTATTCACTTTACATACAACGCTGGAAATGTTGGCCTAGAATCCAAATGACCCTCCTGAGGCTGACCGGAGCCATGACTCCCGCTCTGCCGGGCCTGAGGCTGGGGTCCAAGGTCCCACCCTCCAGGAACCTGGTGGGGCAGGCGTGCTGGCATGATGCAGGAGCCCACCTGACGCCCTGCTCTCTGGGTTTCATGTCGTGGCTCGGAATCCCAGAATCACAAAGGATGAAAACAAGAGAAGAGCAGGTTACAAGTGGGAGACAGAGTTCTTTGGGGACCACCTAGCTGGCCTTTGGAAACCTGGGCTTGGAGAGCCCTACCCAGAGGCAACGGTCTGACGCAGGAAGAACTCAGTGCATTTCAGAGAGTGGAAGCCCAAAGGGTGCTGAGAACTGGCTTGAGCTGAGACCGTTGTTTTACAGGAGACGCAGGCCACGCATGGAAGGGCTGATATTGACAGGTAACTGCCCCTTGGGGTCTTTCAGCCTTGATACCTGGACATTCTCAGCCAAGTTTGGGTCACAGGGGAGATGGCTTGCCTGGCACCTGGTGTGGGCACGGATGTCCAGGGTCCCTGTCTGCAGGGTACGTGCTGACTCCCACCCAGGGGCTCGGGGTGCAGACGTGGCCAGGGTTGCAGGAACCCACCATACCCTCTTCAGCCAACAAGCCCGTCAGCCAGGCCACACCCCTCTTGTCCCTCCCGTCCCGGGTCTTCCGTGGGCCCAGAGGGTTAGCATCCTGGGGTCCTCAGGCCGGAGGCAATGAGGACAACCTTGATTACCCCACCAAGTGCCGTTTGGCTGAAACCGCGAGGCAGGAACCGGGTGTTTCTCTGGAGCAAAGTACGGCCGAGAGCCGCATCCAGCCCAGCCCTGCCTGTCTCTATAAATAAAGCGTAATAGGAAACATGCTCGTGTGTTTACGTGTTGTCGGTGGCTGCCTTTGAGCTATGAGGGCAGAACTGAGTAGTTGCCACAAAGATCATAGGGCCCAGAAAGCCAAAAATATCTACGGTCTGGCCCTTTACAGAGAATATTTGCCAGCCATGCTGCTTTCCTGCACAGAAGAGTGGGTGCGTTTCCCTCTTCTCGACCAGTGTTTCCCAGGTGGGGTGGTTTTGCCAGCTTGGGGACCTTTGGCAATACCTGGAGACATTTTCGGTTGTCGTAGGTAGGGGCGGGAGGACGTCTGGTGGGTAGAGGCCGGGGATGCCGCGCAGACATCCTACAGGGCGCAGGACGGCCCCCCACAAACGAGAACCGTCCGGCCCAGTGGAGGACTGCGACCACACCTGTCCCTGAGCACCACTCGCCAGAGGCCCAGCAAAGGCGTGTTCTAAGCCTCTTACCCCGTGCACAGTCAGGCGACAGGAGGCGTCCTGTCCTTGGCAGGGGCCTCCCCCAAGCTGCTGTGTTAGCCCCTTGCCCCCCAGGGTCCACAAGACCAGGGGCTCCGGCCAAGCAGACCATGACCGGCCCGTCTCCTGGGGTGTCACCCTAGTTGGGTCTCGGGTGCGTCCCCTTCACTCTAACCACTCACAGAACGTCTGGGGCCTCCTTGGAACAAATTCAGACCACTCAGACAAACAGTGTCCCAAGACGCAAGCAGCTTTAATCTCGGATCCAGCCTCCAAGGAGGCTTCCAGGAGCGCCTCCTCGCCAGGGGCAGCCCACGGCCCCGCCCTCCTCGCCACCCCCACCCCCACCCCCCGCCGGGATGCGTGCCCTCCTGCCTTTAGCTCAAGGTAAGCGTGTCCTGGGGGGCCTGGGAGCCTGGAGCAGCAGTCTCCATTTCTTCATGCCTCTTTCTCTCCATCTCCGGCTCCAGGCCCGGGGCCCCCATAGCGCAGAAATACACAGCCTCATCCTCCGGCTGAAGCCCAGAGATGATCAAATACCCCGTGTTCTTGGCCAGGTCTTTGTAGCCAGAGAAGCGAGAGGAGACCTTGGGGGCCTGGTACATGTCCGAGTGGGAGAGATATCTCAGCAGGAACCTTGGGGCGTGGCCGGGCCTCAGCTGGTACCAGTAGATGTTGTAAAGGCTGATGTCATAGTCTCTGCTTATCGTGCAGGCCAGGTGGATCGTGCTTCCAAGGGATGAGGACACGGACGGCGGCTGATTCAGCACCGGCTGAGAGCCACAGCCTGGGGACACAGGAGCGTGTGGGCACCCGGGGCAGAGCAGGGAGAGGGAAGGGGCTGGGGGCTGCCGGCCCTGGGTTCTCACCTGTGCAGCGGGCCAGGAGCGCCAGCAGGACGGGGACCCAGGACATGGTGCAGTCGAGTAGAGCGCTGCCTCTGAGATGTGCTCTGGGGCCCTGGGCCCTCGCGGGGCGGGGCCGACCCTCTCCTCCGCCCTCCCAGGGGTGGGGCCTTGGTAAGCCCACTTCCCCGTGGCCATCTCTCGGGTTGGCATCGTCGGTTAGGGGAACGGCCCCCCGGTGGCCTTTGTGGCTCCTGCCTTGGCCCCGTGAAAGCTTTTAGGGAGGAAGCACCTGCCCAGAGCTCGTGGGCCAGTGCCATGAGCCTCCATGAGGAGGCCAGGCTCGCGTCCCTGAGGGGTGACCTCAGCATCCCCCCGAGGAAGCCAAGCCCCACAGCGTGAGGCTCTTGTCCACACTTATGTGCCTGGTGAACAGGGAAGAGAGGGCTTGTCTTCAGGGTGGAAACACCTGCTTGGTGCTGCAGAAAGTGTATGCGGCCCTGGGGTGAGGGGGCCTCTCTGTCCCCTCCAGGTCCCTAGCACGGCCTCCCTCCAAACCCAGCCCCTTTCCTCCTGGAATGAAGCTGGAGTGGCTAGCTTCCTAGAAGGGAACCTCTGGGGGGGGTCCCCATCTGGGGTCCAGGGCAGAGGGGGGCAGAGATAGAGCAGCCTTACCCGCTTCAGCCCTGCCCTGGCCCCCTGCCCCCTCCTCCTCCCAATGGTCTCCCCAGGGAGCTGGGGCGGGGGCGGGGAGGAGGCGTCTGTGAGCTCGGTGGTCCTGGGGGCCCACTCCTTGCCCAGACCTTCACCGGCATCCTCAGGCCCATAAATAAGATGCTGTGCGTGGACCACGGTGTTGTATGTAAAGAACTGGCTGACCTCGGTCACTGGTTCCCGGGAGGGAGCCTGTCTGAATGCTTGGAGTTTAGGGGTGATGGGAGTGTCGTGCCTCCAAGATTAAGGTTCTAGGCCATGGGATACCAGCCCCACCCCCGGGGCGGGGAGGGGCCCTGGAGACTGAGCTGAGTCACAGCCAGCGGTCCCAGCAATTGTCCTGAGTAAGGAAAGCCCTGTGCACACGGAGCTTCGGGGCAGCTCCCAGGCTGGTAGCCCGTGGACGTGCGGGCGGGCGAGGCATCCTGAGGACACAGTCGCTGCACATCTGGGACCCCCGCCGCCCCTCACGCATCTTCATTTGACTGCTCCTGGTTTGTAGCCTTGACGACAAAAGTGAAATCGGAAGGATGGAGCTTTCTCGAGTTCTGTGAGTGTTTCTACCAAGTCATTCAGCCCGAGGGGCTTTGGGAACCCTCCCACAAATGTGTGGCCAGGGGGTACTTTTACTTTTTTAATCTTTATTTTTATTTTTTTAAACATTTATTTATTTATTTGGCTGCTCCAGGATTGTCATTGCGGCACACGGGCTCTTTTTAGTTGCAGCATGTGGGATCTAGTTCCCCGACCGGGGATGGAACCTGGGACCCCTGCACTGGGAGCGTGGAGTCCTAACCACTGGACCGCCAGGGATTCCCATATCTCTCTATCTCTCATCTATCTCTCTATCATCATCATCTATCTATCATCTATCATCTATCTATCACCTGTCATCTGCACGCACACCCTCAAAGGCCAAGTGCATGAGGACACAGCAAGAAGGCAGCCATCTACAAGCCAGGCAGAGTGGTCTCACCAGAAACCTACCCTGATGGCACCTTGACCTTGGACCTCTTGCCTCCAGACTGTGAGCGATGAATTTCCGCTGTGTAAGCCCCCCGGTCTGTGGCATGTGTTAGGGAGGCCCCCACAGACTAACACAGGCCGGACACTCCTTTCCTGCAACCCTGGTCCTGTATTTGTCCTGAGACGCTTAGGAGGCAACCACACGGACTCGGAACCAGAGGAAGCCCACAAACAGAAACCAAGGCATCGAGGGAAATGAGGTTTTCTCTGTATAAAGAGGCGCGAGCCCCAAATTCCGGGGGCAATAATGGTTTCCCCATCATTCAGCAAACGTCCACCTGCTCCTGCTCACCAGGCCCCGCGGACGCCACGGCGGACCTGAGGGCAAGACCACTGCCCTCCGGGGGCTGCACTCTCACGCAGAGTTGGGCTGGTGGACCTGCTGGAGGGGTGGCGGCCCCGAGGGTGGCACTGCCCCGGAGCCCCGAGCCTGGGCCCGCGAGTCCCCCGTCATCCTGTAAACCCCTGCCCTTCTCCAGCCTCCCTCGTGGCAGGCTGCTGACAGGTGCTCCACGTCCCCCAGCATCCTCACCACTGAGGGAAAAGGAGTTGATTTCTAGGGTTCCTGGGGGGTAAGGGTCAACAGGAAATGTGAGCTGGGCTCAAAGAGGAGGTGAGATTGCATCTTCCTTCCCGTCCGCCAGCGGGTCAGTCAGCATCTTGCAGGAGACAGGACACGCCCATAGGAGGGTGTGAAGCATTGAATCATGTCTCCCTGAAATCCACGGAGAAGTCCTAACCCCCCGGTACCCCACCGTGTGACCTTACCCTGAGACAGGATCTTCGCAGACATAATTAAGTTAAAGTGAGGCCATTGTGGGGAGCCCTAATGCAGTACGACTGAGTCCTTACCAGAAGGGGAGACGTGGGAACCCCCGTGGTCCAGGGCTTGGGACGCCGCACGTTCGCTGCCGAGGGCCGGGTTCAATCCCCGGCCGGGGAACTGAGATCCCGCAAGCCGCGCGGCCTGGCCAAAACAATAAATACATACAAAATAAAAAGAAGGGGAAATTTGGGCACAGAGACAGACACTCGTAGAGGGAGACCGTCTGAAGGGACAGGGAGAGAAGACAGAGATCCGGTGAGCAGGCCCCCACGGCCCGCAGAAGGAACCAGCCCTGGCCACACCTTGCTCCTGGGCGTCCAGCCTCCAGAGCTCCGCGTCGCCAATTCCGGGTGTTTAAGCCGCCGTCTGTGACAACTTGTCCCTGCGGCGCTAGCAAACGGATCCAGAGGCCGTTCCCCACGAGGCCCCCACCCCTCGTGCCCGTCCTCTCACCAGACGCTGGGGTCTGGGCTCCCTGCCTTGGCTCCGCACAGCCCGTGACAACGGCCGACATGCCCCCTGTGGACTGGGTGGCCCTGACAGCTGGACGCGCGCCGGGGCTCCTGTCTCACAGGCACGAGGTGCAGCAAACCTGCCTCGGGCTCCAGCGAGCCCCTGCGTGGCCTCAAGCCGCCCCAGGTCCAGCCTCCTGTCCTCTCAGAACCAGCCTCCTTGCTTTGGGGCTAATTTCCACGTCACCTCCTCCACACCTCCACCCGACGGCCCCAGGAAAGCAGCCCCCCGTCTTGCTCTCCTACACACTGCTTTCATTTTCGTCGAAGCACTTATCCCAGGTTACAACCCCGTGCATCTCTCTTCTCACGACCACAGCCTGCGTGAGGACAGGGACCGAGTCTCCGTATCCGCCTCTGAACGTCCAGTCCTCAGGGGGCACAGTGTCCCTACAGAGTCACTACTGTGTGACGGCGTGAATGGATGAGCGGTGCCTCCCCCGTGGCGGGTGACGGCTCACACGGCACCCCGAGCAGCTCGTGCTCTTCAGCGCCTCGCTCTGGGGTGCCAGCTGCAGGTTCTAACACCAGCCACTTGGGTTCCTGAGCCCCTGTCAACGTGTGTTGCCCCCACTGAGGCCCCAGTGCACAGAGAGGGGAGCAGCCTCACGACATCTGCGCCACCTCGGACTGGAACCACCAAAAGTCTACCTTCTGCCCCCGCCGAAATCACACAGGCCTGTAGCATCGATCAAACATCATTAGACACCGTCCCAAGAGCAGAGATGACCCACAGCTGAGCCCTGAGAGTCTCAGGGTGGAGCAAGTGGGGGTAGAAGGGCAGAGGGGTCGCCCGGTCTAACAGAGGGGCAGGCAGGGGAAGGCAGGAATGTGCTCGAAGTGTAAGATCACCGAGGGGGCATGCTTTGTTTCTCTTTTTTTTTTTTTTTGGACAAAGTACCCGCTACTGTGCAAAGACCAGGTGGAGAGGAAAGAGCAGGGAAGCATTTTACGATAAGCTGATTGGCACTTGCGTGGACCTACATTTGTAAGCAGCCGTTTTCCATCGTAAAATAAAATGAGATAGTTTCTTACTTCAAATCAGTGAACAATGAATTATCAGAGTAAAAATAGGTCGATGCTTCCTTTTTAAGATTTATTTTTCCACTCTGTATTTGAAACAGTTATCAGCAGAGATATTCGCGTCTGTTGTATGGTCACCTGTAGATGAATATACAAATTTCAGTACGTTTCTGATGGTTAGCTTAAGTTTTTTTGGTTTTTGGTTTTTGGTTTTTTGGGTTTTTTTTTTTTTCTGCATGGAGCCATATTTACTCATTTACGGCTTCTCCTAACCTGTGTGGGCATCTGAGTGTGTGACTCTTGGCACAGGGTGACTTTATCTGATTTTTAACATGGCCACTCTGACATTTTGACAGTACCCAAAAGAAAAAATTCTGAGTGTCTATCTTTTTTTTTTAAAAGAAAAGAAACAGCAATTACTTTTCTTCTTGAATGAAGTAATCCATCCCTCAAACACTTGAACTAAGCCCCAGGGCTGAAACGTTCTCTTCTTTTAACAATTTACTTAATCAGATTAATCTCATTAGGGCATTTAGGAGCGCTCTGGAAGGGAGAGGTTCCTTCACTCTCTCCGGAGGGATGGAGGCCCAGGTACTCCAGGGAGGGAGGACTCCAGGCTTGTGTGAGGTCTGACCGGCTGAAGGTGGGATACCCCAAGCTTACGTACCCTTCCATTTTTCCATAAGGAATTGAGTTGGCCAAATTCCTTGTGCCCAAGATACCATTTTCGCGGTGTTTAGAGAGATACCGACGGGATTCAAGCATCTCCCTCTCTCTTACGTTGTTTCTAGGAGTCAGATCAACGCTTCCTGTCTGCGGAGAATTGAGGGAGCAGAATTCTGAGCTGAGGACCAAATCTCAGAGGCTGGAGGCTCAAGCGGCCTGCGGCCACCCTAAGGCTCCGGCTGGAGCTCCTGCTCTTCCAGATGTGTGCCAGCCATCAGGACCTGGAAGCTGAGGAATGGGTGAGTGAGATGGGTAGAGACTGGGGGGTTTCTCTAACCCCTTTATAACAGAGGATTTACAACTCAGGTGACGCTTGGAGCACTCAGCACTCAGCTGACGCTGGGGCAGAAATTCTGCTCTGTACGCTGGTGCAGTTGGGCCCCTGGGGCTCTGCGGCCTGGCAAAGGGTCCACACTGGGGTCCCCTCCTGTCCCGGGAAGCCCTGGGCGCAGTCAGGGGGTGCGATGGCCCAGGCGCCGGAGGAGTGGGTGTTAACAGGCTCACTTGGTTGCACAGAGGAAGCAGGGAGCAGGTTCCTTTTCCCCTTTCCTGTGGCCACGGAGCCCGGTGGGCACACTGAGGCTGTGGTCACGTGTGCCGCAGGAATAAGTAGCCTCATCCTCGGGCTGGAGCCCGGAGGTGGTGAGGGAGGCCGCGTTGTTGGACCTGGAGCCTGAGAAGTGGGGAGGGACCCCCGCGGGCTGACTGCTCTTTGGGAAGACCACCAGCATGGGGCCCCTGCCCGGCACCGGCTAGAGCCACCTGGCATAGTTCCTGCCAAGGTTGTTGCTGCTCCCGGGGCACTGGATGGCACCTGTCTGTCCCAGAGCCCCCGCCACCGAGGCCGGCTGGGTCAGCACTGACTGTGACCAGGACCCTGGAAGGAGACAGAGACAGAGAGAGGTCACCCAGAGCTGAGAACCAGCACTGGACCCAGGAGGAGGGCAGGAAAGGAGCCCAGAGGTCCTGCTGGTCTGTGACCTGAGACCCCATCAGCCTGTCACCTGGGCAAAGAGAAAGGAGGGTGGGGGGGAGCAGAGGGGCCCAAGCCGTGGTGGATACACCCGCAGAGCTGCCGTCCTAAGACCACAGCAGAGGCTGGGCTCCTGAATTCCTCTAGTACCTGCTGACACCTTCGTGGGGGCGGAGACGCAGGAGGATGCTGCTTCCTGATTGGCCCCCTGCCAGCCCAGGGCCCTGGTCTGCGCACTGACTGTATGGGGTCAGGGAGAGCTGGCCTCCCGGAGCTGCCTCTTGGGGGCAGGGGGAGGCACCCGGTCACACTGGGACCCCACTGGTCCTGGCAGAGCAGGGCTGCAGGTGAAGGCTCTATTAGCACCACTACCTTCGAGTCCCTTGGAGGGATTCCCGTTGGGAGGCCCTCACCAGTTCCCACCAGCACATCTTCTTCCAGAACAAGCCTGTTTCATCACAA
The DNA here is from genome assembly GCF_030028045.1 of Hippopotamus amphibius kiboko. Taxonomy (NCBI): domain Eukaryota; kingdom Metazoa; phylum Chordata; class Mammalia; order Artiodactyla; family Hippopotamidae; genus Hippopotamus; species Hippopotamus amphibius. Next base: position 1,594,875 of record NC_080193.1, on the reverse strand, counting down.
TTGAAGACTTGCTCTGGAAGGCAGCCTCTCTCTTCTGCAAGTTTCTGGAGCTCTTCTGGGAAGGAGGCCTCTTGAGGGTGTACCCATCCCCGCCTCTGCGCGCTAACAGCAGTGGCAGTCTGGGTGGGACGCAGTCTGGGGGACCTGGCCCCCACCGTGTGGGCGGCCTGAGGAGCCTGAGGGCCAGCTGCGTCCTGGGCATCCGGCTCCCTCAGCCATGACAGCTGGGCAGGGTCTCGAGACCTGGCCCTGAGGGAGCCGCCAGCTGAGAGCTGCCTCCTCTCAGCCAGGCCTGGGCACTGCTGGGAGGACCCAGACCAGGTGCTGGACGAGTGCTCCCGGACAGGGTGACCGCCCCCTCCTCCACAGGGACCCCTTCTCTTAGCCGGACCTGGACCTCAGAGGGTGAGAGTTGTTCCTTGGGACCTTCCCTGTCTTGTCAGAACAGATAATAGCACTTGTTTGGTGGAGATGCACAGGGACATCCTTACCTGACCGTGACCTGACCTCAAGAACAAAGGATCTGACGCCAAGAAGTCTGCAACAGCTGATACCAAGCAGGGCCCTGTGGGGCTCCTGGGCACAAAGCCTTTCTGGGTCCCCTGTTTCTTTGATTACAGGAAAACAGCCTTCATTCAGCCTCCATGACCTTCCCTGAGTGCCAGTGGGCAGATTCAAGGAGCTGTTAATTGATGAAGGGAGGGGATGCATGAGACCTGGGAGAAACAGGCAAGGGCAGCCTTTGGGGCAGGTCCTGTTTCCCCAGCAACAACACACACAACAATATCTTTGAGCTGTTTTGCAGAAGTTGAAACCCCCTCCAGGTGCGAGAAGTTAATGATTAACGATGGTATGCCGCCCACAAGCATGTGGACCCCAGACCAGCTGGACCTGAAGGTAGAGGATGCTGACTCCTACTACCTCACCACCAACCCATCAGAAGGCAGGACTGTGACTGCCTTTATCCTTGTCGCCTACCCCTGACCACGAGCCCCGACTGTAAGTCCTCTCCCTAGTCCCCAGAGAGGGGGGCACAGATCTTGAGGCGCTAGCCTCTGCGTTCCCCCTTTGTCTGGCAAAGTAATAGAGCCACTCCTTTCTACTCCTCCAAAGCTCTGTCTCTGTACTTCTATTCGGCATTGGTGAACAGAGGCCAGGTTTTTCTCCGCAACACAACTAACCACACCCCTCCCTCACCTCTCCTATAAGAGGGCTCTGCTGAAAGCTTTCGGGGAGTTGGGGTTTTTAGGCACGAGCCACCCATCTCTTTGCAGGGCCCTGCAATAAGCCTCTCTCTCCGTTCCAGACGCCGACGTTTTGCTGTTGTTTGGCCCCACGGTGCGTCAGGCCTGGGTCCAGAGAAGTTAGTTGACCTGAAAGTCATGGCTGAGTTAGAAAGGTAGGAGTTCTCAACCTGAGAACAATTAAAGGAGGCAAGACTTTCTCCTCAGCCCCACCCCCCACCCCCTCCGTGAGGTAGGGTCTATTAACATACTCATTTTATGGTTGAAGAAACTGAAGCGTAGCTTAAGGGTGACGTCTGCTGTGACTTAACTGCTTACTGTGGCAGAGCCAAAACTCCAGTGCCAAACTGTTTATTCCAAAACCTCATCCACTTAACCAGAATTGCACGCAGAACATAAAACATGAGGGCTGATCTGCTTCCCTTCTGAAGGCATGAGTGTCTAGCTTTTGTTTTACATTTAAAAAATAGGAATATCTTATGCTGTATTTGCTTCCAACGAAAAATAGGGAATATGAAAAAGTAGAGCAAGTAAAAAATAATAAGATTGTGTGTTATGAACGCATAAGAATAGACAGGAACACAGCAGTATTGAGACGGGAAAATACAAGAAAGAATGAGTGATAAAGAGACAGGACGGGACACAGATATACTGAGAGGTCCTGCAGACAAGTGACCAGAGGGTGGCGTCAGGCAGAGCTGGAGATTTCCCACCCGTGTGTTGAAATAGGACTTAAGACGAGAAATAGATGGAATTCCTCATGAAAATCCCACCAGGTGGAACTTCTTTTGATTCTTCAAGCAGACACAGCTCTGTCTTGCTTCTGCGCCAAAAACATAACATAAAATTTACCATATCAGCCGTTTTCAAACACACAGCTCCATGGCATTAAGTACACTCACATTAGGGTGCAACTGTCACCACCATCCACCTCCAGAGCTCTTCTCATTTTGCAAAACTGAATCTCTGTATCCATTCAACGATGGCCCTCCGTCCCTCCATCACTTAAGCTCCCGGCAACCACCAGTCTCCTCTCCAGTGTCTAGGAATCTCACTATGCTAGATGCCTTGCGTACGTGTGCTAGCAGGAGAAACTTCCTCTGTCAGTTCAGAAGTGGTCTGGAGCCTGAACATTAACCGACGATAGACAGATGAACGGGAGGAAAGACAAGATGTATTTGCACATTCGTGCTGGAACATTCAGATGAAGAGGCTCCCCAAGGAGTAGAGATAGAGGTTTATTTACCAACTCAAAGGGGGAAAGGTGGTGGGGTGCTCCCATGGGGAAAGACGGATGGGCCTTTAGGAGGGCAAATGTAAATGTGTGCTTATGCAGTGTCTCAGGGGCAGGTGGCCCAGGCTGGCAGTGATGCCCCCAAAGAGGGACGTTCTGGCCACTTGCAGAAGATCAGCCTTCCGTCAGATGACGGAGGCTCCAGGAAGGCTTCTTTCTGCACCTGCTGTATCTCGTTGTCTTTGGTTTGACGTGATCTTCGTACCAACTCCAGGGGCACAGGTGGATCATAGGGTATCTGTCCTTCTGCGACTGGCTTCTTCACTCAGCACAATGTCCTCAAGGTTCCTCTCTTCTGGAACTTGCATCAGAATTTCCCTCCTTCTTAAGGCTAAAATGACTCCACACTATTTATGTACCACAATGAGCATTTTTTTCATGTGCTTATTGGCTAGAAGACTACATTTGAACACGATACATCCACCAACTATAACTGACCCGAAACTAACCCGATGCTTTGTGGGTGGAGAAAGAAAACCTCCATCTGGGTCACCCAAGGCACACTCCGTGGGGTTGTGGTGAGCTTATGCTGTGCAAATTTGCTCTTGAAATGCGTGTAAAATAAGCCTTGACTGCCTGTGATATGTTGGTCACTGGCACCACAGCCGTGATAAAAGCAGACACGGCTCTTTTTTTCACGGAGCTTATGATTTAGCGGAGGGGAGACAGACGATAAGCCACTGTGCATGTGTGTGTGCGCGTGTGTGAGGAAGAGAGACAGAGAAAGAAATGATAGTATAAGTGATGTTAAGCAGCTCGGGAGAGACAGAGACATAATTAAGGGATGGGAGTGTTACCCACAGGGGCGGTCCGGGAGGGCCTCTCAGGGAAGGTGAAATCTGAGCAGAGACGAGGAGGTGACGGAGCCACAGTGGTTTCTGAGAAAAAGCTTCCAGGCACAGGGAGCAGTAAGTGCACAGGCCCTGTGGCAGGACATGCCTGGGTTTGAGGAACCGCGGGAGGCCAGCGTGGGCTGCTGTGCAGAGTGGATGCAGGGGAGGGGGACAGACGGTGGGCCCAGAGCCGCTGAGAGGCTGGCCTGGAAGGGCCACCCCAGGGGGCACTGTATTCGGTGTGGAAATGAAGCCACTGGAGGGTTTGGAGCAGAGGAGCAACATGATATGACTGAGCCTCTGGGGGCACAAGGGCAGAAGCAGGGGGGCGCGTGACATGGCTGGAGCAGGAGTTCCTGAGGGCGCGGTGAAAGTGGGAGTGACGAGAACTGATCCAAACCTAGGTAGAGGCTTCCCTGGTGGCGCAGTGGTTAAGAATCTGCCTGCCAATGCAGGGGACCCAGGTTCGAGCCCTCATCTGGGAAGATCCCACATGTTGCGGAGCAACGAAGCCCGTGCGCCACAATTACTGAGCCTGTGCTCCACAACTACTGAAGCCCACGTGCCTAGAGCCTGTGGTCCACAACAAGAGAAGCCACCCCAATGAGAAGCCTGTGCACTGCAACGAAGAGGAGCCCCTGCTCTCCACAAGTACAGAAAGCCTGCGTGCAGCAACAAAGTCCCAACACAGTCAATAAAAAAAAAAAAAAAAAAGGAGCTAGGTAGAATCTTCAGAAATAGTGTGCAGCTTGTGGACAAGGCCCTCAGGCGCTGCTGGCGGTAACCTTGATGGTGAGGGCCGAGGGGGGAGTTCTGGGCCAAGTCAAACCAGGAATAGATCTAAAGCCCTGAGGTTCTGCGCCCCATGTCACCAGTGCCCGGGGGTGCCCCCGACTCTCAGGCCTGGCCAACCTGACCTGCGGGTGTGGGGTCATGAGTGGAGGACGGGGCGAGTCGCTGGTCCCCTGGCAGATGTTTGGTCCCGTGATGGGCGTGAAAGGCTGGGGGCCTCCAGGCTGGCCGGGCCGGGATGCCGGGCAGCTGGCCTTCCGAGGATTTCTACTTTCCTCTGCACCGGGTTACACAGACGAGCAGCCGCGCCCTCCCCCAGCTCTCGGAACTGGCAGCCCGCAGCCTGCCGAGCAGGGAGGCTCCACCTCTACCTGCCTCGGCAGAGTTCGCAGCCAACCTCTCCCCGCCACTGCTCACTGCCGCGTTTGCCAAGGGTCCCAGGGAGGCTCTGAAGGTCCCGGTACAGGCCTGGCCCTTCCGTTTCTCCGTCTGGGCTCTCTCACCCTGCAGTGGCCCAACCAAGGCAGCCTGCAGGCTGTGCGGGACGGGCTGGAGGCCTCCCCTGCCCAGGGGCTTGTCCCAGGTGTTGGGTGCTGGGACCGAGGCAGCACCGCGGAGAGTCCAGGAGAGAGAGCAGGGAGACAGGGAGGGAAACGCTACCGTTATCCAGGGCTCCCAGTGGGGGATCCCTGGGTTTCTGGGTGAAGCAGTGAGGATGCGCGGAAGGATGTTACCTTCCGGGGGGTGTGGTACTGCTTGTGTGAGGGTGGGGACCGGAAGGAGCCCGGTGGGGAGGGAACACCCACGAGAGCGTGAGGCCGAGGGGGCTGGCGCTGGGAGCAGGGCCAGGATCCCTCACCCACGAGCCTCTCCTCGCCCTGCTCTCGTCCTCACAGGAGGTCACGGCTGAGGCTGCTGGATTTGACCCTGGACTCTGAGCAGGTCCAGAGCAGAGGCGCCTGCAAGGCCTTGGCCAGGTTCCCTTTCTGCTTGCCGTAGACAGTCAAGCCCGCGACGCCCCCGGCCCCGGCCAGGCCACGGCCGGCGGGGCGCTTGCAGAAAGGACCGAGGCAGCCGTGGGAGCCGGTGGAATCGCACATCAACCTTCTCTTCCTGCGCGGCCCCTTCAAGTGGGACACGTTCCTCGCTGGCCTCCTGAACAAGGTGGACAGCGGCGGCGGAGCCCGCACCTGCGCTCTCGGGAGCTGCACGTCCAGGAGATGCCTTTCCGCAGCCTGACGGTGTCCCCAGGACCCTGGGCCTGGCTTCATCCGGGAGCTGGCCGTGAGCGCTGGTTCCGGGAGTCGTCGGAGCAGGGCCTGTTCGCCGCGCAGCAGGGCTGGGTCCGCCACCTGCGTGGCCGCGTGGCGGCTGCTGCCCCCGGGCCTCCCCCCACACGGCGGCCAGGCCTCCAGGTACTTCCTGTCCTGCTCGGCAAGCTGGGCCGCCTGCAGGAGCTGCGGCTGTCCTACTCCTACCCCTTGGGTAACCTGCACCACGTGCTCAGGGGAAGGGCGGCCGGGGGCCTCCACTGGGTCCCCAGGAGGCTCCCGTGTGGAGTCAGGCGGGGAGCCGGGCGGAAGGTCGGGCCTGGTCTCACCGGCTCTGGGAATCAGGGCCGTGGCCTGGGAGCCTGGGCCCTGACAGCTCAGCCCCTGCTCCTGGAGCTGCGCTGAGAGGAGGGCAGGGCTCACGGGACAGCTGGGGGGCGGGGGAGCGTTTCCCTCCATGCACCTGGGTGGGGGGGGCTTCTGTACACCCAGGCCCAGCTTCCCCAAACCCAAGCCTGCGCATCACCTCACCCCATGGACTCAACTTCAGAGGAGCTCTTCCTGTCAGCAGCCACACTGGGCGTGAACACTGTGGGGCCCATTCTCCCACAGGTTTAGAGTCAGAGGGGTCAGGGCAGGACCTGGCAGGGGGTCTGTTGACACGCAGCCAGTGCTGTGGCCGCAAGGGCGTGCGGCCACGTGAGGAGCTGGCCTGCGGACGGGCCGCCTCTGTGGGCCCGGCCCCCCGAGAGTGCTGCCTCTTCTCCTCAGCCGCCTGCAGGCGCGCTGCTGGCCCTGGAGATGGGCCCCGGGCCGCTCCCGGGCACCGATGTCTCCCGCTTGGCCCAGAGCTTCCACGCTGCCCACCTGAAGAAGCCGGACCTGAGTGGCAGCAGCCTGTCCCACATGGTCCCTGGACCCTTAGAGATGCCGCTGAAGGTGGGCTCGGTGACGCCACGGCAGCTGGGCCTGAAGCACTGCTGGCTGAAGGACGCACACGGGGCGCCCTCCTGCCCGCGCTGGGCCGCTGTGCCGGCCTCGGGTCCGCGGGCCCCTCGGACAACCCGGCCTCCAGGGCCGGCCCGCGGAGGCTGCTGGAGTGAGCAGCCGGCCTGCCAGAGCTGAGGCCGTGCTCCACGCCGTCCCCTCTGAGCGCTGCGGTACCTGCACAGCCTCCCCTGGGGGCCCGCCTGGCAGCGGCAGCTGAGCCAGGTGCAGGCCGAGCTGCAGGTGCTGCTGCAGGCCGGGCGCCAGACCCCACGTGCAGCGGTACCCCTCCCCTACAGGCAGAGGCGAGAGCGGCTGGGAGCACAGACTTTCCATTGGGCCCACGTTGTTTGAATGGAACAGGGAGGAAATCTCCCTGGTGCTGTCTGAAGCTGTGCTTTCCTCTCCTCTGCGTCACTCCCCTTCCTGAGCACCAGCGCCAGGCGAGCCCTGGCCTGGTTCCCCGTCTGCTCAGTCCACACACGTGGAGGCCGCACCGTGCGAGCGCGGGGCGTGCGGGCGCGCGAGGCACCGGGTGGAAAGGCCCTGCCGGCCCCGCCCCCTCGGGGGCCACTCCTCCCGCCTCGCGCTCTGTGTTTTGCTTCTGGGTGGAAGGAGATTGGGCCTTGGCTGGCTTCCCCAGCTTGGGGTCCTCCTCTGCGCTCTGGAGGTCAGAGCAGCTCAGGGGGTGTTGGGAGACTGGAAACAGGCCCGTGCACGGCTGGCATCCAACGCAGAAACGCATCCTTGAGCACGTGCTGGGCGCCGGGCCCGCCGTCCTCACGGGGGCAGACCGAAGGCCCGGGACAGCTCCCACGGAAGTGGGGTCAGCACACGCGGGGCAGGAAGTCGCACCACAGGGCAGAGTCAGCGCTCAGAGAAGGCGCCCCGGGGCGGGAGACACTAAGCGTGGCTGGAATCTGCTGGAAGAGATCTGGGGCATGGCTTCCGGGAAGGCAGGTGCAGCGGCCGAGCGCTGGGCCTGGGCTTGGCTGGGGCGGGCTGGGGGCTGGGGTCCGGACGCGAGGTCAGAGGCCGGGCCTCCGGCACCACGTGGGTGGAATATGATCCCCGAGGAGGGGACAGGGGAACCAGGAATGACGGGGAGACTCGACTGGAGCAGGAGGGGCCCCGGCAGCCCGCTCCCCAGTGAGCTGGGAAGGACGGACCTGCGTTCCGTCCCGCCAGCCCACCCGACACCTTCCTCGTCCCTCTCCTCGCGGGGGGGCTGTCACCACTCGCGCGACCCCTGGAGCCAAAGACAGACAGTCAGGAAGCCCCACGCGGCGCACGGGACCGCGGGGCACTGCCTGCTCCGTGCCCGTCCTGCTCCCTCGAGCCCGGCTGCCCTGAGCCCCGGGAATTCGTCCTGTGACCCCTCCACAGGGCGGGGACGGGCTCTGCTTGGGACGCAGCCACAGTCCTCGAGGGGCCTCGTCTCCTCCTCGCGTGCGGAGGGCCGGCACCGTCACCCAGAGCCGCTGGCGGTGCTGACCTCCACATTACCCGTTTATTTGGCGAATACTTGCTAAATACGCACCAGGCGACAGGTATTTTGCAAGGACCGAGGGCAGGGCAAACACGACACCCCGTGCCGGCCCCTGGTGTAGACAAGCAGGTGGCAGGCGGACAGCGGGACCGCGGGCGGAGGGCGGGCGATGCGTTGGGGCCAGAGGCGCGGCGTGAGCTGAGGCGCCAGCAGGCTGCGGCGGGCCAGGGAAGCTGGAGGTGAGCGGCCACAGTCTGTCCCGCCCTGCGTTTGGGCAGAGTCCCCCTGGGGGCAAACCCTCCAGGTGGGGAACAGGAAAGTGCTGGGTGTGGAGGGTCGGGGAAGCCGGAGAAGTATCTGGGAAATCCTCGGGTCATGGAAGGTCGTGGAAGCTGTTTCTGCCCCTCTGGGTTCTGCAACTGTGCTTTGGTTTTTCCTTTGCTTCTGATAAACTCATTTCTCTCTGTTCACACCTTTGGGTGTGGAATCCATGTCCTCCCCTCCCCTAGCCCCGTCCTCCCGCATTGACCAGGGAGCCTGAGATGTTGGCAGACAGGAAACCTGGGGCCTGGGGGGTCAGACCCCCAGCACAGCCCCTCCCGGCCCCCGCGGCCCCAGGCACTGGGCCCGGAATCCACCACTGCTCTGCCCCTGGCCCACGCCACCCCGCAGGATAACACCCAGCGACATCTTCAGACAGCAGTGGAGAGTGGGGCTGGAAATGGGAAACGATGGAGAACAACCCAGTCCAGGGGAGGGTGAGACCTAAAGGAATAAAGCAAACGTTTGCCCATAAAACGGACGCCTTAGACGAATCAGGCAAATTGCTCCGGAAACGGTTTCCCAAAAAAACAGAAGAATACATAGAAAATCTAACATGTCCTATATCTGTTAAAGAAATAGAATCTCTAAAATTTTACATGTTCCCACCAAGAAAGCCCCGCGTCTAGATGGCTTCCCCGTGAGTTTCTCTAAGCATTTAAAGCCCTAACACGAGGCCTACTGAGGCCCCACAGCTAGAGGTGAGCAGCCCGGCTCGCCTGTCCCCCCAGTGAAAGTGGGGGGGCTCCTCTCTGTGCAGAGCATCTCCCCTCCTCGGCGCCATGCCCGCCCTCCCTGCGTGCCGTCGAGACGGCCCCGTGAAGGGTGGCCTGGGCAGGGGCTGGAAGGCAGCTCTGGGCCCCTGGGGCACTGAGTACCAGGAGCCTGGAGTTGGTATCCAGAGCAACCGCCTCCGCCTCGCTCAGGGATGTGCCCACAGCGCCCCACGATGCTCAGGAGGAGGTATTACAGGCGCTGCCCACTGACTCCAGCCATCCCTGACCCTGAATCCACACCGCGCACGCGCACGGGGCAAGTTCAGCCCTTCACAGGAGCATTTAGGAGGCAGTACTTATTAGAGGTGTTCCTTGTCGGAGGGATGTTAGGAGCTTGGGGTTAATGTATACACACTACGATACATAAAATAGATCAACAACAAGGACCTACTGCTTAGTATAGGGAACTACATTCAGTATCTTGTCATAACCTATCAGGGAAAAGAATCTGAAAAAGAATATATCTATATATATCTATATATATCTATATATATCTATATATATAGGTCCAGCCAAACTGACTTCCAGGTGTCAAGGTCACAGTGGTATATAGTATATCAACATACCGTAATTAGCCAGGAAAGCAGATGTCCGCGTGGAGCTGACGTTGGTAAGACGTGAGCACAAGAAACAGGAAGGTGCCTTCTGGACCCAGCTGCCTAGTTTTGAAACGTGGCTCTGACACTTACACCCCGTGTGACCTGTTTCCTTACAGGTACAATCAAGATAATAACAATATCTAGTCCGTAATGTCGCAACAAGCATCAGATGCGTTCATAACAGAGGCGTGCCTAGAACGGCATAAGCACGGGGTGGTGCTGACTTTTTTACACTTTGACTCCACTGCGTGGCATCCGGGATCCTAGTTCCCCAACCAGGGATCGAAACTGCTGCCCCTGCATTGGAAGCCCAGAGTCTTTTTTTTTTTTTTTAACATTTATTTATTTTTAAATTTTATTTATTTATTTATTTATTTTTATCGACTGTGTTGGGTCTTCGTTGCTGTGCGCGGGCTTTCTGTAGTTGCGGAGAGTGGGGGCTACTCTTCATTGTGGTGCATGGGCTTCTCATTGCAGTGGCTTCTCTTGTGGAGCTCGGGCTCTAGGTCAGTGAGCTTCAGTAGTTGCGGTGCATAAGCTCAGTAGTTACGGCTCGCGGGCTTTAGAGGGCAGGTTCAGCTGTGGCACACGGGCTTAGTTGCTCTGTGGCATGTGGGATCTTCTCGGACCAGGGCTTGAACCCGTGTCCCCTGCATTGGCAGGTGGATTCTTAACCACTGTGCCACCAGGGAAGCCCTGGAGGTGCAGAGTCTTAACCACTGGATCATGAGGGGTGTGCTAGTGTAAACTACTACAGAACTATGACGACAGATGTCCAGCCTGTACCTGAGCAGAGAGAAGAGAGATCCCAGGAGCTCTCAGCCATCCCACCCACCACACCCAGCACCCGTGCATAAGTGAGGAGGGTCTAAGGCTCCCTCTGACTCTGGGTCATTTGTCCACATAAGGGTCGCCAGGACAGCCTGATGGCAGGTCCCTGGAAAGTCTTGGGGGGCAGGGGGGAACTCAGCTGCAGGGCTGCCCAGGCAGAGAGCACAGGCCAGCTGCAGTTCTCAGCGCTGATGGAGACCCCCAGGCTTCCAGAGCCGGCTACTCAGCGCCCCCTGCGAGTCCAGGCCGCAGGTCCTGCCCCCTGCTCTGCAGAACGGACCCCTGAGCTGGGTTAAATGACAGAGGGGCTCTGCTTCTGCCTCTCTGCCAGCTGGGAGCACCCGGGATCCAACCTTAGCCCTGGCTACCTTAAATGGGGGCTGTGTGGAGACAGCCTGTAGGGTGGCAGGGTGGGCCCCAGAGAGAGGGTAGTGGCAGCCAAGGCAGGGAGCACGGACTGGATCTCAAATGTATCTTGAACATGGGGGTAGACAAAGGTGAGAAAAAGACAGGAATCCACGAGATGGTGGCGTTGGCATTTGGGGGATGGAAGAGCTGCCAAGGAGTGGGTTTGCCCCAGGAGTTCTGTTTTGAAAGTGAAATCTCTCTGTGACTCAATTTCTTCGGCATTTCTCAATCTTAACTTGACCGTAGGAGTTTTCTTTTTCCAGACTATGGATACAAGCAAGTCGGGGGACATGTCCAAGGGAGCAAAGGGGTTGTGTGCACGCCATTATTTAAAAGATATTAAAATAAAGCCACGAAAATTATTTTAAACCTCCCATAAACCTATTGCTATAATACAAAAAGTTACTTTTATTTTCCAATTCATCTTCCAGATGCGTTTCACATGGTTCATTCACACGTTCCACACGTCTCTAGCGCTGAAACAAGCCTGCCATACACACATCTGCAGTTTTGAGGTTTTGACTTAATTATTAGCAGCGTATATGCAGTTTTCATCCTTGAAGGTAACTGTCATCATTGCCGCCCCGCAGCGGGGAGCAAGGGGCTGGAGGCTTTGGGGACCTCTGCGTACCTCGGCGCGGAAAGGGCGGGTGGGGTTCGGGGGCCCGCGGAGGGTGTGCCCCGGAACGCGCGAGCCTCGGAACCCGCGGGCGCGGGCGTGCGGCGCCGGAGGGCAGAGGCGGACGGCGTCCGCGGGCGGACCGGAAGTCGCCGCCGGGGGCGGGAGGCGGAGCTGAGCGGGAGCCGGGTCGCGGGTGAGCGGCGGGCGGCTCGGGGGGTGGGCGCAGCCCCGCAGCAGGGAGCCGGCCCCGGGCCCCCCGCACCCCCCGAGGCGGGGACCGGGGCGGCGAGGCCGCGCCGGGCAGGGTCGGGGGTCCAGGCTGCGCGTGCCGCCCCCGGCCCGGCATGGAGGGCGCCGGGGCGTGTGTGGCTGTGAGCGGCTGGTGCAGACGCGGGCGGGGCGCGCCGGGCTCCTCGCGAGGAGAGGGGCTGGGATCCTGGCAGCGCTTTGCCTCGGTGGCCTGGTCTTGCCTCCCTGGGGCTCAGCCCGTGAGAACAGGGCGACGGGGCCAGCCCCGCGCGGGCGTGGTGGCCGCGGAGTCCCTGGAGCCTTGTCCGAGACCACCGACACCAGTCTGAGTTGCTCTGAACCGCTGTCTGCTCCTCGTTTAAACAGTTACAACCCAGGCTTCTGGGGCTGCTGGCAAGGTGAAGCAAGGCAGCAGTGTAGGGCTGTAGCGTGCCTGCGAAGGAGGAGCTGTAGAAGGGGCGCTTTCCCTGACTCCACAGGTGTCTGCTGAAGTCGCTAAGGTGAGAGATCCTAGGGCTGTAAGTGCTGTGCGGACCACTGCGAGGCCTCCCCTCCCCAGCTGCGTCCACCCGTGCCTAAGACGCTGGCATGGAAGGACTTTATCCGCTGTGTCCCTCCAGGACACTTACCGTCGTGGTATCGGGTGCTTTGATTCGCTGATGACAGGCTAACCTCTGCTCCGGGTGGCTTTCAGCCGTCTTCATTACAGCCCTAATTTGGGGTGTCTGCTGTCAGCATCCTCTTAGCACTTGCTCATCTCCCATTTTGAAATAAGAGGACAGACTTAAGGCCCCGAGCGTTGACAGGCAACAAGATCGACCTTGACAGACCCACGTAGGTTCCTGGGAAGAATCTAGTTCTGGTTATTGATTACGGGCGTTCAGCTCCTAAGAGGCTATGAAATTTCCCGCTTTTGTATATTTAAGCTTTTTCTTCAGGCAAAAACTTCAGTGAATACTGGTGTTGGTAAGGCAGAGGTGTTAAGATGGTGTATCAGTGAAGTTTACAGACCACTGCCCTCAGCTTCTGTTCTCGTTGGCTTCCGTTCTGAAATTGGAGATGTGCCTTGATGGAAAAATAGGGAGGCCCCAAGATGATCACAGGCAATCAGTTACGACTGCAGGAATCTTTTAAAAGGTGGAACCTGGTGCAGTTAAAAAAAAAAAAAAAAAAGTACCTGGCTGGAAGTAAGGAAACATGACTCTCAGCCCCAACTCAGTAAATTTCCCAGCTTACCTTTGGAAAATGGTTTTCTCTGGGTGTTAGTTCGTTCTCCCTTCAGGTGGTTGTACCGGATCATCACCAAGACCCCGTCCCCCAAGATTCCTTGATTCCATATCCTTAAAAGAAGTGATTTCCCCCCCCAATAAAGCAGTGGTACTCAGAAGTTTACAAAGTAATCATGCACTGCTGGAGTATAAACTGTTGAACCAGAACACCAGTTTCTTTAGAGCCAGAACCGCTGGAGACAGGCCACATATCAGATGTGGAGTAGCAACTACGCAGTGACAGGTGGACAAGTGCTCTGAAATTGGGACTGACGCTAACGTGACTCTGGGTGACTGTCCCGTTGTATCCCCTGTCCTGGGTAGATGAGGTAATCCCTTTGAAGATGCTCGGGCAAAATATTTGTCTCTAAAGGGATCTTTATGTTAATTAGAAGAATTTGTTACTTACTTACTGGAAGAGTATTTAGGATCTTTAGATAGGAAGGGGAGTGGTGGAGATGTAAAACCTCTGGAAACTTTGACACCATGGAAAGAAGAACATTGAGTAGGTGAAATGTTTGCAATCCTCTTACAGGTTTAAAGTCAGTTTTTTCTATTTTAAGCATCAAAGACAGTATTTTTATTCTTCACTTTGCAGGTAAAATTGCTCTTTTATTCAATAATCATTCAGTTAGTCAGTATTTGCTCAATGTCTGCTACTTGCCATTAGAGTAACACCCCTGTTCTCCTGGAGTTTACTTATGCTCTAGGAACTGTGAGACAATAAAACAAATAAGTGGATGGAGAGGCTCTCAGGTGTAGTGGTTAGCGCTGCAGGGAAGTGAGCAGGGCTGCCCCTCTGCCCAGGATGCTCACAGAGGCCGGAATGGATGAGGGCTGAACGTGTGCGTTTAGGCCCTGCCGCCTGATCTCTGGTCTTCCAGACCCTGGGGCAGCTCAGCACCCCCACCTGAAGACACTGGTGGGACAGTTACACCATAACTGCTGGCCGCTCTTATGACATAGAAGTGAGAAAACCTAAGGGAACGTTTCAGGGTAAATCTTTACCACCTTGGAAGGGGTGGGAAACTCCCTTTGCTGCCAGTTTCCCCTTCTGGCCTCTGGCTTTTCTGTGGGTGGGGGAAGGGGGCCCGGGGCTGCCTTGAAACTCTTTCCCCAGACCCTGCACAGCCCACGCCCACCCTGTGCCGCCCCTGCTCTGCTTGCCCTGCCCCTCGTGGCACCAGGCGACACACGGAGCGTGCAGTGGGTGCTCAGGAAGCCCTGTGGGGTCCCTGAGCTCGCCCCTGGAAGTGGGGCTGCGGCGGCCCCACACTGGTAGTTGTGAGAGACGTCATCAAGTCGCTCCGGTCACATTCCACCAGCCATGTCCAGGTCTGCCTGCCCCGCAGCCCCACCACCTGCAGCCCTTGCTGGTGACATGAGTACAGTCTCGTTCTTGCTTGGGGGAATGTTTTCCACATCATGTCATGCCATAAAGGGCTAATTTCCTTATTATCTAGACAACTCCTAAAATAAGAAAACAGCAGCTCTCTTGAAAAAATTGGGTATAAATATGAATAGACAGGTCACAGAAAAGGATCCATCCTGTCTTTCCCGTAAAGAGGGAGAACCCTTTAAGGAAGAGTTAGCACCTGAGCCGGGCGTTTGACAGTCGAGCTCCCTTCCCCAGGACCCGCGGAACATTCCAGGCAAACGGATGCATTTTTTTCTTTAGACAGCAATGTCCAATTTAGCTGGCCAGAGCCTGGCCTGCAAAGTGCGAGGTGGGGCAGGGCAGGTGGGGAGCAGGTCAGAGCCTTTTGGGAAGGGCCTCTAGAGCTCTGCTGGGGCTGGATCTGCTGTCCAGTGGGTCTCAGCCCAGTCCGGGGTCAGGAGGACATGGGCGCCCAGCCCGGGATCTGCACTGGGTAACGTGCCCAGGGCACCCTGATGCTCCACCGAGGTGGGGCTGCTGTCTCTGCCCTGGGGGTAAACGACAGCTCCACGGGAGGGGGCCAGGCCCAAAGACCCCCAAGGCTTCCTGGCGTGGATTTGGGGACACAGTCAGCCTGGGGTCATGGGGTCACCTCAGCTTCTCTCAGGCAAAGCTGTGGCCCCAAGCTGGTCTGTTGCCCTGGGCAGTTGTCTGTCGGATGCCTTCAGGTTTCCCCGAGTTTCTTTTTCTTTCCTCAGGTTTGTTTTGTTGTTTAGAGTGACCGGTTCCACTGGAAGCATTGCTGTTTTCTGTGTCTTTTCTCTTAGGAGTTGGCCTGGCACTGCACCAGGGCAGTGTCTGAGCTGTTTCACCGCTGTTTCCCGGAGAGCGGAGCGAGGCCGGGTTCTGGCATCCTGAGGCGAGATGAGGACCGTGCTCATGGTGGCCGAGAAGCCGTCCTTGGCCCAGTCCATCGCCAGAATCCTCTCTCGAGGTAGGAGGGCAGCCCCGGTGCTCTCGGCGGCTTTGGTCTGTGAGCATGGGAGTTCCTGCTCTGCAGGTCAGTGCTTTCTTCCTAAGCGACCATAGCCCAGTGGGTCTGTTCAGGACAGCAGGTGTGCATGAAGCCCTCGGTCATGTAGTCACTCAGGCTCTGTGTGGGGCGATGACCTCCACACTCAGCGCGAGCCAGCATTCCTGTGGGGCACAGGCACGGCTGGCTGCCCGTGGCAGGCAGGCCACTGGACGAGTGCGGCGCCGGGCAGGGTGGTCGGTCACCAGCAGCAGAAACCAGCCCTGCTCATGGGCGCAGAAAGAGTCTGCTGGAAGGACCCCACCTGGCCTGGTCTACCGGGGCCAAGCCATGGGCACCACAGCCCCGAGGATGCCCTGTGGCCGCTGCACCCACACCACTCAGCGGTGCCACGAGGCTGAGCTGTGGCCCTGGCCCCCGGGCCCCAGGAAGGAGAACACCTGGCCTCACCCCACCCTGGCCCCTGGGTGGTTGGGGGGTGCTGGGGACCCGAGGATGGCCAGAGTCCGCCTTGACCTCCCCTCAGTCCAGCGACTGGGGCGGGGGAGACCTCAGGGCAGCGGGTTGAGGAGACCTGGTCTGAGGGGAGGGGAGACCCTGGAAGGACTCGGTCCCCAGAGGCTGAGAAGGTTCAGCGGAGGGGTCATCGGTGGGGTGTGGAGAGGTCACCCTGGGGTTCGGTAGTCAGGGGTCTCTGGGGGAACCTCTGAGCAGGGTTTGAAGGAGGCAAGAATCAAATTCAGGAGTGAACACAGACATGCAGAGAAGGGCCCGAGAGTGTCTGCTCTTGAGCGTGCAGAGGGGGTGCTCCGGCCCCCTGCCTGCCCGGCTCTGCGTGTCTCCCCCGAGAGCTGTTAGGTCTCTCACACCCAGTGACTGCGGCGGCCTGAGCGATGTTATCGCTGACCACTGTGGGGAGGGGACCCCAGCCCTCCGGGGCCCCCGCATGACTGTGCCCCCCCCGCAGGGAGCATGTCCTCACGCAAAGGGCTGAACGGGACGTGCTCGGTGCACGAGTACACCGGGACCTTCGCTGGCCAGCCGGTCCGCTTCAAGATGACGTCCGTCTGCGGTCACGTAATGACCCTGGACTTCCTGGGTGAGCCCCTGCCCCCCTGCCTCCCCTCCATTGCACTGAGGAGCCCTGCCCAGGGCTGCCCGGGGTCCAGGTGGAGCCCAAGGCGGCCTCCGGGCAGAGAGGTTTGTCCAGAACCCACGAGTCCCGAGGCCAGCAGACTGTGGAGAGCGACCTGGCGTCCCTGTCCCAGCGGTGCTCCTCGGTCACTGCGGGTCCTGCACCTTCCCGTGCAGCGTGGAGGCGTGGTGCCCAGCTGAGCGGGGACCTGGCCTGTTTAGGCATTCCGAAGAGGGCTGCCGCATGACCTCTGTCCCACGGTTGCTCGGTGGCGATTGGAAGGCCAGTGTCCGTGACACAGTGGGGCTGGGCGCAGGGCCGGGGCTGATGTGGGTTTGCCCTGGGCTCTGACCTTCACTCCGCCGGGGCTGGACCTCCCGGCCCCTCGTGTGTGAAGGGTCTGAGGACAGTGCCGTCGCCTCCCAGGACTGCTCGAGCCCCCCGTGGGGCAGGAGGTGCAGCGCCGAGGGCAGGCCATGCGCAGCAGAGCCCCGGCTGGTCTCGCTGCCCTTGTGGCGGGGCCTGAAGTCACCGCCAGCAGCAGCAGACGGGGAGTTGGGGCTTGAACTTGGCTCTGTCTGACCAGCGAGGCCTAGAAGGAAGTCTACAGGCTGGGCACACAAGGCCCGAACGCCCAGTGGAGAAGTCGGCGGGGGGACTGGACAGGGGACCTGAGGACACTGAGGCCCCTGGGATCCACCGAGCGCTCTCGGGGGCCGGCCAGCACTGGGCGGGGGGAGGGCACAGAAACCGGCTTCAGGAGGAGACAGGGCATGAGTGGCGTGGTTCTGTGCCTGGGCAGTGAGCCCTCCAGGAGCCAGGAGGGGTGCCCCCAGCTGTGGGGAGCATCCGAGAGCAGCTCCCATGTGAGGCTGAAGCATGGTGTTGGCTCACAGCTCAGGCGGAGGGAGGCCCTGCTCCTGGGAAAGGGTTCTCTGAGCCTCCTCCTCCCACCCTCCTCGTGGGGTCCAAGTCCCGGGAGGCGTGAAGTGTGATTCTGACGTCTCGTGCCCGTGTGCGTAGGAAAGTACAACAAGTGGGACAAGGTGGACCCCGCCGAGCTGTTCAGCCAGGCCCCGACAGAGAAGAAGGAGGCCAACCCCAAGCTCAACATGGTGAAGTTCCTGCAGGTGCGTCCGGGCTGTGAGCGCGCCCCCTGCCCGCCCCCCAGGCGCCCTGGGCCCATGCCTCCCTACCGTTGGCCTGGGCACCCCCGTCGCTCAGCCCCCAGGGCAGGACCCTCCTTTTTAAAATAGTTTGGTGGTGGTGGTTTCCTCATTTTAAAACAAATGCATACATGTGATGAAAATTAGAAAATACAAGGAAGTAAAAAAAGCTATCCAAGACAACTACTGTTAATACTTAGGTGTTTTATTTCAAGTCTTTTTTAATGCAGTTTTGGGGGTTAAGATCACATGGCATTTATAACTGTTTTTTGTCCAAAAAACAGTTCTGAACTAAATCCTTTGCCGAGAGGCTAAGCCAGCCTGACTGTAGCCGGCTCCCTGGCTCAGCCTGGGCCCTGCCCTGGGCTCCGGGCCTCCTAACGGGGCCTTGAGGGCCGGGCTCCACTCCACCAGCCGGGCAGGGGCGCCGTGGTGGGCCCCGGGGGCCGAGGCAGGCGCGAGTCCCGTGTGCTGTGCGCAGGTGGAGGGCAGAGGCTGCGACCACGTCGTGCTGTGGCTGGACTGCGACAAGGAGGGAGAGAACATCTGCTTCGAGGTGAGGCGCTGGGGGCCCGCACGTCGGCCTTTCCGCCGCCGCCTCTGGGGCTGACGCGGCCGGGGGCACCCGTGCGCTGGCTCCAGTGCCTCTCCTCCCTTCGTTCTGGAGATCCTGTGGTCGTGTTAAGATGCACGGGCTCTGCCCGGGGGAGCGAGGGTCCCTTCGCCTGATGAGCTCCCTGTGAGGAGGCCGCGGAGCAGGGTTTCCCGGGGGGGGGCTGCCTGGAGGAGGGGCTGGGTTCTGAGCATCGAGCCCTGCCGGCGCCGTGCAGGGACCTTCAGCCCGCGCTGCTTGACACCCTCTCACACGCCTGCCTCTCCTCTGCCCCACCCCCCCAGCTCTGTCCTCTCCACCGCGATGCCCTCCCGCCTCCCGCCTCTGCCAGCCCGGGCGCCTTCCCCCAGGCGGGAAGCAGGGGGCGGCTCCCAGGCCTGCCTCCCGCAGGAGCCCTGCAGGCTGGGACACCCCAGCTCTCACCCAGGGCCTGGCTCCTCAGGAAGCTGCTCCCAGACACCCCTCTCCCGGCCCCTCCTCTACAGGCCTGCTCCTCCCCAGGGACCTCTGCGTCTGGGGGGGAGGACGGTGGCAGCTCACGGGCTTGCTCCCCTCAGAAATGCAGCCTCTCCCTCCCTAGGAGGGAGCTGCGTGGCCAGGCTCCGGGCGACTCCCCTCCCGCTGCACGGCCTTCACGAACTCTTCGTGTCTGCGCTCCAGGCCCCCAGTCTCCCCGCCGCCCCGGCCCCCACTCCTGTCTGCTGCCTTTTCTTCTTCCTTCTCTGGTCTTCCTTCCAGTCTCTGGAAAGCCTCCCGGATCCCCCGGCCCTCCCAGCACTCCCTCCTGAGAAGACGGGGCAGTGGGTGGAGCGGGTGGACTTGGGGGCTGGGGTCCCTTGCCAAGCGCCTCTTGGTTCGGGGGTGGAAGCCACTGTAGGAAGCGGGTTTGAACGTGGTGGAAGGAAGGAAGCGAGCGAGTGGCGGGAGGCCCGTGCAGACTGAGGCTGCGGCGGGCACCTGGGGAGGTGCGGTGTGGGCCTGACCGCCGGCCGCCTCCCCAGGTCCTGGACGCCGTGCTGCCCGTCATGAATCAGGCCCACGGCGGGGAGAAGACGGTGTTCCGGGCCCGGTTCAGCTCCATCACAGACACGGACATCTGTGCCGCCATGGCCCGGCTGGGCGAGCCCGACCACAACGAGGCGCTCTCGGTGGACGCGCGGCAGGAGCTGGACCTGCGCATCGGCTGCGCCTTCACCAGGTGCGCCCCGGCCCCGCCTCGCCTGTCCCTGCCTCCCCGCAGCTGGTCCGCGACGGAGATGGTCCACGTTTTCAAATCCCTGAGAAGACCGTGCCTTTAGCTGGCACCGAGCACAGAGGTCCCTGCCTGACAAGCAGAGCGGGTGGGTCTGGAGTGGGAGGGGGGAGCAGAATAAAACGGAGGTTTCGGCGGGGTGGGCAGAACCTCTGCTCTTCGCTTTCCGCCCCCCGAGCAGGGAGCCGCCGCCTGGGCCCCTCCCGCACCCGCCAGCCCCGGCCTGCCTCCCCAGGGCCGCTGACGATGGTGCTGGAATGAGCACGTGACCTACGTGTTCCCGCTTCCTAGGTTTCAGACGAAATACTTCCAGGGGAAGTACGGCAACCTCGACAGCTCGCTCATCTCCTTCGGGCCATGCCAGACCCCCACGCTGGGCTTCTGCGTAGAGAGACATGACAAGATCCAGTCTTTCAAGCCGGAGACCTACTGGGTGCTGCAGGCCAAGGTTTGCGTCCTCTCCTGTTCCCATGGGGCCTTTCCGGGTTGGGCATGGGTCCCGAGAGCCTCCGCCGTCCCCGTCACGGTCCCCAGACGAGGGCACAGCTGTGGTGCCTGTCCAGCCAGGCGGTGCTTGCGGGGGCCCGCAACAGGGCCTCCGGCCTTTTTGGAGGCGGCAGGACAGGCTCAGGCCAGACACTCTGGCAGCGCGGGGTGAGGTCAGCCGCCGGGCCCACAGCTGGGGCAGTCAGACCGAGGACGGGACAGAGGGCTATGCGCCACTGACGTTGGAGCTTCTAAAAAATCTTACTTGGAACCTCTTCTCCAAGTCAAGTGGAAGCTTTCTGTAGGATCTAGAGCGTGATGCAGAGCTGCTCTAGTCAGCACGCGGCTGTGGTCCCCTAGGTGGGGCCACGCCTGATGCCACCCAGGCTTAGGGGTGCAGGGGCGGCGTGAGAGGTAGGGCCTCCATCGCGCCCTGAGGACACCTGCCTCGGCCTCGCCCTCCTGGGGCCAGCAGCCTGATCTCAGCGGGGAGGCCTGGCGGCAGAGCAGCCTCCACTCGGGGAGGGGCGGGGCCTCCACCTGCACACGGGCGTCACATGGGCAGGCACAGCTCTGCGGGACTTCAGAGCTGGGGCCCCAGCGAGGGGCAGCTCTGCCTGCCCCCATCCTCCCTGCCGGTGACGGCTCCCCTGGACACTTTCCTGGGCTCTCCCCTCCCCTCCCCTCCTGCAGGTGGACGCCGACAAGGACCGGTCCCTCCTTTTGGACTGGGACCGCGTGCGCGTGTTTGACCGGGAGATCGCACAGATGTTCCTCAACATGACCAGGCTGGAGAAGGAGGCCCAGGTGGGCGCGGCCCCCCGTCAGTCCCATCCGCCTGGGGCTCGGGAGCCTCTGTGGCCCAGGCTCACGTCCCTCTCTGCGTTTCCGGAACAGAGACCGCTGAGAAGGAGGAGCGGTTACTCCTGCTAGGAAGCTCCTGCCCAGGCCGTGGCTGCAGTGCCCTGTGCACCTGCTCTGCGCCTCCACGTGCCCGTGGGTGTTACCGCCTTTGGGGGGATTCCGCCCTGATGGCCCTCGTGTGTGACACCTCAGGCCAACAGCTGGAGGCCCCGGGCACACCCACCGCACCTGGGTGCCCTCCTCCTGATCCCAGCCTCCACAGGTGCACAGACGCCGCTTGGCCTCAGTGTTACCCCCGCGTCTGTCTGTCCGGATTTCAGGGGGCGCAGCCCTGACCAGGCCCACGTGGGCTTGGCAGGGGTGAGGCGTGGCTGTTGAGAGGTTTGGGTTGTTTTTGTCACAGACAAAGCAGTCATCTCTTCTATAGCTGTTCAGCCCAGAGGCTGACAGTTGCTCACCTTTTCCTTGAAGCACGTGGTATTTACCAAGTTCCAAAATGGTTACCCACATTTAGAAGTTAGATTTCTCATTAAAAAATCCCAGGTTGCAGCTTCTCCTGACACACGGGCGGGTGTAGCTACACCAGCAGGCGTGTTGAGGGGTAAACGGCTGCCCCTGTGACAGGCGTTCACCCTGAGGCCCCCGGCCCCCCACCGTCCCCACAACCTGCCAGACACTCGCTCCCGTCGGGTTTCAAATACACAGCTCCTTCTCCTGACTCCTCCCTGTTCCTCCAGGTTTTCTCTTTCCCTAGAAAATTCTGTAGAAAAGGATTTTCTTTTGTTTTCCTTTCCTGGGCCTAAACACTTGTTCATTCAAGTCTTGAGGCCACTGTGAAAAGAAGCGGAGAAGCTGGGGGGATAAATGAGAGAGTCCAGACCTTTGGCCGCACATCCTGAGCCTGTCGTGGCATCTCCCCGCCTGCACCCCTGAATCTGATCTGTCCCCAGGTGGAGGCCACGAGCAAGAAGGAGAAGGCCAAGCAGAGGCCACTGGCCCTGAACACCGTGGAGATGCTGCGTGTGGCCAGCTCTTCCCTGGGTGAGTGGGGACGCTGCCTCGACGCCCCTAGAGACTTCCTGGGAGAGGCACATGGCGGCCGCGTTCAGCACTGCTGCGGCACCCTTGCTCTCACCTCTGCCGGCACCCCCTCCACGCCGTGTCCCCCAGGTTTCGAGGGAATCAGAGCCTCTCTCAGGTTTCATTTCTGTTAAATCCCAGAGTGGAAGCAGGTAACAGGGGAGAGGATTCCGTTTCCCAGGACCGTGCTTAACACTCAACAGTGTCTTTGAACTTACGGGGACGATACAGACCATTTTGTACCGCTAAGTGTCAGAGCAGCCACGGGGCCCTCACGTGTCCCTGGCGGTGCAGTCCCCTGAGAGGCGTTAGACCGTGGAGTGCCCGCTGCCAAGCCAGACACGGGTCCCAGCCCATGCTGGGCCACTTCCTTCCTGTCCCCGAGCCTCGGCTTCCTCTTGAGAAAATAGGGTGACCGTGCTACCCAAGTTCTCTCCCCGTTGTCGTAAGGGTCATGTGGCGTGGAACGGCACGTCTCGACAGCGGCGGTTGTGGTGATGGCCACTCACTCCCCGAGGGGGCAGCCGTGACGGCGTCCCTGGTGCAGGGAGGGGCCCGGTGCGGGCGGGGCACTCGGCCGGTGTGACGGGTGTGCCGTGGCCCTGAGCCTCACTTGCACCGTAGCGAGAAGGGGCGGAGCAGCGGTGAGCCCCGCCAGCGGCCTGCAGCTCCGTGAGCGAGCGCAAACACACCCGGGGGCTCAGGTTGGAGGCTCGTGTGGACCCCGGGTGTGGGTGCAGCCCCAGGCCGAGCAGGGTGCAGGCGTGCCGAAGGCACCGGGTGACGGTGGCCCCTGGTGGGGGTCTCAGCCTTGGATTGCCGTGCGGACGCAGGCGCCGGGGCCCGGGGGTGCCTGCCGTCCGGCATCTGAGCGGCTGAGCCCGCGTGTCTGGCAGGGATGGGCCCGCAGCACGCCATGCAGACCGCCGAGCGGCTCTACACGCAGGGCTACATCAGCTACCCGCGCACGGAGACCACCCACTACCCGGAGAGCTTCGACTTGAGGGGGCCGCTGCGGCAGCAGGCCAACCACCCTTGCTGGGCCGACACGGTGAGGCCGGGACCCGTGGCCCCCGGGCCGGGCTTGGCGGGCGTGCCCAGCTCACACCCCGCCCCGGGCTCTCCCCTCAGGTGAGGCGGCTGTTAGCGGAAGGCATCAACCGCCCGCGGAAGGGCCACGACGCCGGCGACCACCCCCCCATCACCCCCATGAAGTCGGCCACGGAGGCTGAGTTAGGTACGGGCGCGCACACACGCACGCGGGCTTCCAGCGTGCCGGGAGGGCAGGGTGAGGCGCCTCGGTGACGCGGCACCTTTCACGGACGGGGTCAGGCCCCTTGGCAGTGTGGGGCCCCCACCTGCCCCGGCTGCGGCGAAGGGGCCCCCTGAAAGTTGTGCTCCGTTGCCATGGGCGGGACAAGAACGATGTGGCGGCGGCGGGTGTGCGACACGGGGCAGCCGCTGCCTCGGAGGCCCCGGAGCAGAAGGCCGGGCCGGGCAGGAGGCCACGGACGGGCGGGACGAGGCCGGGGCGGGGTGACGGGCTCGGCCGTGGGGCACGCCCTGCTTCCCGCCCGAGAGGCGCTGCTGGTGGCCCGCGTGCCGGGAGAGGGCGGGGGAGGGAGACGGGAGGCCGTGTGTGCAGCCCCCGTCTGAGGCACGGTGGCAGGTCACTCACGGGGACAGGCCAGGCCTCGAAGCGCAGTGCCACCCGGAAGCGGGGCGGGGGCGGGGCCTGAAGGAGCCGCCCGGGTCTGGAGCCGCTCGCGCTCCTTCCTGTGTGTCCCGTCCCCCTTCGCCAGCTTGTGGCGGGCTGGCCCTGGCTGCCGGGCCCCGCTGCTGGAGCACAAGCCCCGCGGCCACTGGGGGCCACGGCCCGGCCCTGAGCCGCCGCGCCTGTTGCAGGGGGCGAGGCCTGGCGGCTGTACGAGTACATCACCCGGCACTTCATCGCCACCGTCAGCCACGACTGCAGGTACCTGCAGAGCACCATCTCCTTCCGCATCGGGCCCGAGCGCTTCAGCTGCACGGGCAAGACCGTCATCTCCCCGGGTAGGTGCAGCCAGGTGGGCGCCGCTCGCGCCTCTTCCACGTGGACGCGCAGCCGCAGGCCCTGAGTGGCGGTGCCCTGTCCCCGCAGGCTTCACGGAGATCATGCCCTGGCAGAGTGTGGCCCTGGAGGAGAGCCTGCCCACCTGCCAGCGGGGCGACACCCTTGCTGTGGCCGAGGTCAAGATGCTGGAGAAGCAGACGAGTCCGCCCGACTACCTGACAGAGGCCGAGCTCATCACGCTCATGGAGAAGCACGGCATCGGTGGGCCTGGGCCCCGGGGCGGCCAGCTGAGCCGGGCCGGGCGGCCGCGGGCAGCCCCTTGCCGAGGCCTCCCCCTCGGGACCCGGCCTTGCCTGGAAGGCCGACGCCTGCCCTCACAGGCACTAACCACCGCCCCCAGGGCTGAGCGTTGGCCCATGTGCTAGCGACTCCCCCGAAGCTCAGACCAGGTCCGCAAGGCGGCGGGAAGGCCACGTCCCCACGGCACCGCGTCCCTGCGTGGGGAGTGGATGCGCCCACCCTGGCGCCCGGAATCTCCCCGTGAGCGTGGGCGTCTCCAGGGCGCACGTGGGCTCGGAAGTGGGGTCGCTGACGTGCACGCCTCACGGGCGAGGGCGTCTCACCGCACGCCCGGGCCCGGGGCTGGGACCCGAGTCCTCACACCCCAGGCCAGCCTCGTGCCGGGGCCTCCTCCCCAGGCACTGCCCGCTCCTAGCGGCGCTGCCTGTTCCCTGATGCCCTGCCCCAGCGGACCAGGCCCCTCTCGGTGGACCGGCTCTGCAGGGCTGCGGGATGACCAGGCCACGGGACCTGGGCTCTGGTCTGTCACTGACAGTCCCAAAGGTGCCTGCCAGGGAGCCTCTCACCTGAGCCTGGGGTCCTGGTGACAGCAGTGGCCTTGACTGGAGGGCTGGGTTCCTGCTGCCGGGGACCTGGGGGCCTGCGGTGGGCCCTGGCGGTCCTCAGCCTGCTGCGGGTGTGGGCGCCCCTCCCTTGGCGCCCTCCGCCCCTTCTCGTGGTCGGGACGTCCGAGGTGTCTCACGGCCACACGCTCAGCCGTGTCAGAGACCTCCGACAGTGGTCAAGGGCAGCCCTGCTGGCCAGGAGCCCCGGGGCTGTGGCCCGAGTGCAGGAGGGGCCGTGGGAGTGTGCGACGCAGCCCTGCGGAGCCACGCGGGGCTCAGAGCCTGGCCGCCTCGTCCTGCCAGCCGTGGGCCTCAGGCAGCAGCCAAGGCAGCCTCTGGCAGCGCCATGCGACCTTGACACCTGCAGGGGAGGTGCTCCCGGCAGCTGGGAGCCCACCCTGGGGGCTGGTCACGAGGCACTGGGAGCTGGGAAGCGGGCAAACCGCGGGTGGGTTTCAGAGGTTCGATTCGGCAGGGAGGGTCCTCTGCGCCCGTGGGGCCGGGGCCCTGGTTTTAGGGAGCTGTGGGTGCCACGGGGTCCAGGCAGGGAGAGGCCACAGAGTTCACGTTTACCAGATGTGAGGGGCAGGCGGCCCAGCTCTGTGACCTCGGCAGAGTTCCTCAACCTCTCTGAGCTTCTGGGCGCATCGACACCGGGTTCACAGGACGGTCCAGGATAAGGCCGTGGGGTGGTGTCCGGGGGCGGGGCTGTGAGGCAGGCGGGGTGAGGGTGGAGCCGCGTCCAACGGGCCGCCGTGTGTGTCTCAGGGACCGACGCCAGCATCCCCGTGCACATCAACAACATCTGCCAGCGCAACTACGTGGTCGTGGAGAGCGGGCGCCGGCTCAAGCCCACCAACCTTGGCATCGTCCTGGTGCACGGCTACTATAAGATCGGTGAGCCCGGCTGCCGGGCGCCGCCCCCCACAGACCCGGCCCTGCCATGAGCCCTCAGCCCCCACGGCCAGGGGCGGCTCCAGCCACACCGGGGACCCGCCCCAGCAAGGCTGCTGGACGCGGGGATGCGTGTCAGGGTCCGAGAGGGGGGGCCTGGGCGCGTCCCTGCGGACCAGGCCCCGGGGTCCTTGTCGCAGTGCCGTTTGTCCTGAGGGACCCTGACGGGCCATGGGGGAGGGAGGAGTGCACACCCCAGCGAGCAGCCTCGTCTTGTGACGTGTCCCGAGACGGGGTGTCCCGGCCGCCCCAGCAGGTCCTCGAGGCGTGAGGACCCAGTGCCGCCCCCCACCCCCCCCAACCCGCAGACGCGGAGCTCGTGCAGCCCACCATCCGCAGCGCGGTGGAGAGACAGCTGAACCTGATCGCACAGGGCAGGGCCGACCACCGCCAGGTCCTGGGCCACACTCTGGACATCTTCAAGAGGAAGTTTCACTACTTCGTGGACTCCATTGCGGGTGAGGCCCGCCTCTCCCCTGCCCCTCAGCTCCGGCAGCCGTTCCAGCTCCCAGACCCGGACTGCGGGCTGCAGGCTGCCGTCAGGATTGCAGCCGGCGTGGTGACAGCACACGCAGCGCACGAGGCTGGGCTGCCGCTCGCTTCCAGTTACCGCCACAGAGGCCCCAGCCCCAGGGCGGCCGTGTTCCCCCGCAGACCCTTGGCCAGTGCGGTGGGTCCACCCAGAATGCTGCCTGTCAGGCCGGCGGGCGGCCCGGGGCCGGGGCTGAGTCCCGTCCGCTCCCTTTCAGGCATGGACGAGCTGATGGAGGTGTCCTTCTCGCCCCTTGCGGCCACAGGCAAGCCCCTCTCCCGCTGCGGGAAGTGCCACCGGTTCATGAAGTTCATCCAGGTAGGAGGCGGAGGGGGCAGGTGTGCGCAGACGGGCGGTCCCGCCACCCCGCGGGCCTCGCTGCAGGCCTGGGCAGCCATGCCGGCAGACCCCACCGCTGCCCGCAGGCCCCAGCAGCGCGGGAGCTGTCCAGGTCCTCTTGCCAGCACGTTCCCTGTTGTCACGCGTACTAACCTGTGTGCAGGGAGTTCAGCTTTTGTGCGCGTGTGTGGCGAGTGTCCTGGGACTCGGTGGCCGGGGTCCTCGCCTGAGAGGCCCTGGCAACGTTCTGTACTGCAAGTTGCGCATTCGCATTTTGCACTGTGTGTTCCGTGTTACGGGCGTTACACATTACGTCTCACACGTCATGTATCCTGTGTCCCGGGGAGAACGGGGTGGGCGGGAGGGTCGAGGCCCCAGCAGCCCCGTGCCCACACCCCGACGTTGCCCCAGGCCAAGCCGAGCCGCCTGCACTGCTCCCACTGTGACGAGACCTACACCCTCCCCCAGAACGGCACCATCAAGCTCTACAAGGAGCTCCGGTGCCCGCTGGACGACTTCGAGCTGGTGCTGTGGTCGTCGGGCTCGCGCGGCAAGAGCTACCCGCTGTGCCCGTACTGTTCCAACCACCCACCCTTCCGAGACGCGAAGAAAGGTGAGCCGCTCCCCGCGAGCCGGCCAGCCCGCCCGCCCCCGGGCACCTGTGGCCCCTGCGCGTGCCACGCTGGACTCCGAGGGGACCCCACACCCGCCCTCCCCGTGCTCCGCGCGCAGGGCCCCGAGGGCCGGGGTGTGCCCGCACACCGCTCAGGGCCCGGCCGGCCAGTCTGCCCCCCGCCTGCTCGTGATTGGGCGACGACTGTAGTCCACTCATCGGGTTCTGGGCAGTGGGGGTGCTCCTGGGCTGGGGGGTGAGGGGGTGCAGGGAGGGGGCCCCACCTGGCAAGGGGTGAGCCCCGCCCCCCCCCCGTCACCACCGTCCTCAGGGAGCCCCGCCCCTGCCCTCCAGCAGCTTCCAGGGCAGCCGATGGCCCCACGTGGGCCACGGGGAGCCAAGTAAAGGGGGGTGGGCTTGGCTAGGGGCCGCCTGGAAGCCCTTCTGGAAGCCTCCGCGCGGGGGGACGGCAAAGCTCGAGGAGGTCTTAGAGACACGAGCCCGGGCCGGTGCGCACAGGGAGAGAGCAGTGCGATCTGCTGGGCGAGGTCGGGGCGGAGGTGCCGCGGGCGGGCAGGTGGGTGAGTGTGCATCACGCCCCCCCCAGGCACGGGCTGCAACGAGTGCTCGCACCCCACCTGCCCGCACTCGCTGAGCATGCTGGGCATCGGTCAGTGCGTGGAGTGCGAGAGCGGCGTGCTGGTGCTCGACCCCACCTCGGGCCCCAAGTGGCGGGTGGCCTGCAACAGGTGCAGCGTGGTGGCCCACTGCTTCGAGAACGCCCACCGTGTGCGCGTGTCCGCCGACACCTGCGGCGCCTGCGAGGCCGCCCTGCTGGACGTCGACTTCAACAAGGCCAAGTCCCCGCTGCCGGGAGACGGCACGCAGCACACGGGCTGCGTCTTCTGCGACCCCATCTTCCAGGAGCTGGTGGAGCTGAAGCACGCGGCCTCCTGCCACCCCATGCACCGCGGGCCCGGGAGGAGGCAGGGCCGGGGCCGGGGCCGCGGCCGAAGGCCAGCAGGGAAGCCGGGCGCCAGGCGGCCCAAGGACAAGATGTCAGCCCTGGCCGCCTACTTCGTGTGACGTCTCTGCCCGGGCTGCACACGGTGTCCTCTAGGCTACAGAAATCATTAAACACATTTTCTCCTCCAGAACAAGCGCTCGGGACCTCGCCTGCTGTCAGAGGGCTGTGCCCGTCCCCACTGGCCCTCTGGCCCTGTCCCCTCGCCTCTCCCTCGTCCTGCACACACCCCCTGAGTGCTGGCTCTGCCCACGTCCTGCAGGGAGGCCACCGGGCATGGGACGGGGAGCAGACCCAGCCCGAGGCTCCCGCCGTGCTCCAGTGCGTGTGAGACACGTCACAGTGGCTGTGCGCACATGTCGGGGGCGCCTGGAAGGCCGGAAGCCACCCACTGTCCTAGGCGGGAGGAGGCGGCTGGGAGAAGTCCCCCCCGGACGCTGGCCCTCACTCCCACCCACTGCCCGGGGCCAGACCCCCGCTGCCCACTTGGCATCTCTGAGCAGGTCTGAGTGTGGGGCCTGCCCCCGCCCCGGGCCTGTTCCCATTCTGGTTCTCAAACACCCCTCCTCTAAGACAGAGGCAGGCAGCAGCTTACGTGAGGGAATCGCCCATGTGCCACGTGGAGAAAGTACCCCACAAGCCACACCTCCCTGCAGGCTGCCACCTGCCGCCTTCCCATGCCTGCCCAGCCCGAGGGGCACCCACGTTAGGCCACCAGGCCTTAGGATTTCACCCCCTGCCCAGGCTCCGCCGCAAGGGAGCTCCACAAAACATGTCTCCGAGGCTGCGTGACAGGCAGGTCAGAGCCCTGCTGTCTGCACACGGACCACTACCTTGGTTGCAGATTTAGCCTGAGAGGCTGGAGCTTGGGGGCCAGGTGGGGGGGGTGGGGGGAGACATGGGGAGGCGCCTTTCACAAGGGTGGGAGCAGAGCCCGGGGCTGTGGGGGGGTGGAATGCAGAAGAGGGGTTGGCACGCGTCAGGGCTCACAGGCATGTCCTTGGCTCCTGGCCAAGCGGCGGGACCCTCTTCCCTGCCATCTCCCAGCGCTGGCCTCAAATGGGGTCAGTGCTCCGAGGAGTCTAGGGTGGGCCCCGTCGAGGAGGCCTGTCCCAGGACCACCCCACCCGCACTGACGGTCTCAGGCTTCGCCCCACACGCATTCTGATGCGGGTGGTCTCAGGGGGTCTCACAGCAGCCCCAGGAGGTAGGTTGGTTGCTATTGTCCCCGCTTTTCTGCTATAAAAACTGGGCGCAGGGCAGCTAAGGGCCTTGTTCAAGGTCACAGGTCGTAAGAAGTAGCCGCGGGCCTTGCTGGGGTCACCACACTGACTGGGGGGGCGTTACAGGATCTAGGAAGGGGGAGGCGGGGGAGGGCGTGAGCAGCGCCCCTCCACCCTGCTTCCTCTGCGCAGACACCCCGCCTTCAAGTCGGCCGACTGCTAGTTCTCCAGACCCTCCTGTTAGTGACCCTTAGTTCCTGGGACGGACGCAGGCCATGCGTGGGCCTGGGGGTCAGGTGGGCAGGGCCCCGGTGGGGCTGCTGAGGGCTCTGCTTTACACCTGCATTGATATGAAGATGAATGTATTAATGTTATATATTAAAGCATTTTCGTTGACCTAAAAGTTGATTATCTCTTCCTGCGTTAAAACATTTTCAGGGAAATTCCCCTACAGCCCAGTGGTTAGGACTCTGCACGTCTACTGCAGGGGGCACAGGTTCGATCCCTGGTTGGGGAGCTAAGAGCCTGCAAGCTGCATGCTGCGGCCAGAAAATATATATATATTTTCATGGGCTTCTAGGGTGATGGAAAAATGACCCCCAAAGATGTCCAGGTACTTGTGCTGGAACTGTGCCGATGTTAGGTGACGTGGCAGAGGGGAATGACGGCTGCAGGGGGGATCAGGGTTGCTCGTCTGCCTTTGAAACATCCTTTTGGGTCTGGCTTTGAAGGTGGGAGGGGCCGTGAGCCAAGGGGCGGGGCAGTTAGAAGCTAAAAAGGAGGGAAAACGTTCTCCCCCGGAGGCCCCAGGAAGGAAGGCGTCCTGATGACCCTTGACCTCAGCCCACCGAGATCTTGCGAGCTTCTGACCTCCAGACCCGTAGGCACTAAATGTAAGTTTGCGGCAATTGTCGTGGCAGCCGTTGGAAGCTGACGGTCCCTGAAAGTGTCGCGGGCCCTGGGCGGTGTGGGCACGCATCCCTGCTCCGCCGCTGCCCGGCCGTTGACTGCGCGGGCTGCTTCGTCTCCGGGCGCCGCCCCGCCCGCCGCGGCCCCGCGGGTGGGGACCCGCCGCCCTGGCCGGGACGCCGGTCTCGGGTGCGCTCGCCCTCCAGGTGCGGCCGCCCGCGCGCCCCACCGGCCGCCAGGGGGCAGCCGAGGCCGGCCCCGCCCCCCCCCCCCGCCCGGGTCCGCCTGCGCCTGCGCGGCGCCCGCGGCGGCCGGACGGGAAGTGGGCGGGGCCGGCCGGGAGCGGCTCGCGGGCGCCGGGCGGCGGGGCGGCAGGTGAGGCCCGCGGGGACCCGGGCGCGTGCCGGGGGCTGGGGAGGCCGGGATGGGGGGCCGCGAGGAGGCCGCGGAGCGGGGCGGCGGCGGGCGCCGGGGGCCCGGGCGGGCCTGGGGGCTGCGCGCCGACGCGGGGCGGGGGGCGGAGGGGCGGCTCGCCCCGGTCCCCGAGGCCCCGGCCGCCCCGCCTCTGCCGGACTGCGGCTCTGCCCCGGCGCCCCCGCCGCTGGCCTGCCGCGCGCGGCCTTCCCCCAGGTGGACGTGAGGTGTTCTCATTAGAGCCAGTGCTCGGGCTGCGGCAGCTTTAGCCAGACGTGGACGAGAGCGAGCCTCAGGTGGGCCGGCCTTGGGCTGCAGCACAGCGCTGTGTGAGTTCAGGCAAGCCGCTTGGCCTCTCTGTGCGATAGGGAGAAATGGCACCCGACTGTAGGCATTTTCGTGCAGGGCCGGACATAGTGGGGCCTGGTCCGTGGTGACGGCCCCCTCCCCGCAGCCTTCCACTCGGCGGACACATGTGCTGAGTGACACATGGCCTCACGACATTCCCCCCTGGCGCAGGTTCTGTGGTTGAGCTCTGCTCCCACCAGGGGAGATAGACCGCGAGGCTCAGTCTGGCTTTTGCTGCATATCCGGCCCATTGTCACATTTCACGCTTCCTCTTGCAACCGGGCTGGAAGTGACAAAGGCACGGGAAGACCCCACCTGATTCCGGCTTTGCCATTTCCTGCCTGTGTGGCCTCATGGGGTTGCTGACCCTCCCTGAGCCTGCTTTTTCATGGCGACGTGGCTGAGTCCAGCAGCGTGTCCTCGGCACACTTGTGAGGGGTAAACGGGACGCAGACCACTCTGCAAACCTCCACACCTGCGTTCCTGGAATTCCTTTGCCATGGGGCCCGCAGCCAGCCCTGTCCTTAGAAGCTGTCTGCTGCCCACCACCTGCAGCAGAGCGTCTCAGCTTCCTCTTTCCAGGGGCCAGGCTTCAGGCTGTACCTCGCAGCCCTCACCACCCACTGGGGGTATTAGGAGGAGGCTGACACCTTCCCTCTGCCGTCACACTTGCCGGCCTTGCGTGGAGGGCTGTGTTACCCCTGAGAGACGGGGCATGGGGGTGCAGCGTATATCTTGTGAGGAGTCAAACCTGTGAAAAGTGGTGTTTGCACAGCAGTGTGAATGCGCTTAATGCAGCAGAACGGTACACTTAAAAATTGGTAGAATGATAAATTGTATGTTATGTATAGTTTACCATAAGCTTTTAAAAAGAAAAGTATATATGCATAGGAAAAGATCTGGAAGGGTTTGCAGCATACTGTTCCCAGTGGTTGTTTATGAATGAAGAAGTAAGACTCTCACTTGTAGAAAACTGTTAACAGTGGATGTGATACTTTTGCAACAATGATGCAGTTTCCTTTCCTAAAGATGGCTGTCTCTCTTCACTCCTGTTCTGAAGTCAAACAGGACAGCACACTTGTCCAATACTGCAGAGAAAACACGGTTGTACAGACACGCATTAGCTGAGCTTCTGAGTCAAAATGCGTAAACTAAAGAATAAAATTTTTAATGGAAAAAAAAAGAAAACTGGGCTTTTACAAGTCAGGTGCGAGCTAAAGTGCTGTAGAGCCATGAGGATGGCTGGCGTGTGGGGCTTTCAGCAGAGGCGGGACTGGAGCTCTCGGGGGTGCACCCTGATGGTGGGCGCAGAAATGAGGGGCCTGGGAGCGGCCAGCCTCGGGGTCAGAGGCCCATGAGGGGTGGGCGGGGTTCCATCCAGGTAGCAGCTGGGCTCTGGCGGGACTGGGAACCCGGGTGGGTGACCGGCCTGCCCGCTGCAGCCTGGGGGTGATAACACAGGGTACTGGGAGGTGGGAAGAGGTGATAGAAGAATGGCGCTCGGAGGGCGGCGGCCGCAGCCCGTTATTCCCACTGACGAGCTGTGCAGAGGGGTGTCGTTCCAGGAGCTGGAGGACCTGGCCGCGGGCCACGTTTGGCCAGACTGTTGGAGCAGGTGGCAGTGGGGGCTGGCGGCCCGGTGTGCCTCCCGCGCCCACCCCAGGTCTTCCCGCGCGAGTCTCTCCTCCACCGCCACCCCGCCCAGCCTCTCACCAGCTCCCTGGTCAGGACCCCCACACCAGGCCCGGCCTTGCTGCGTCCCCCCGTCCCACTGCCTGCCTGCTGGCCTCCGGCCTTCCTTCCAAGTGAGTGGTTCCTCAGTTGGTCCTGGGAGAGCTCAGGGCTACGGCCCTGCCTGCGCCCCTCCTGGCTTTCCCAGGGCTGCCTCTGGGCCCCTTTGGGCAGGAGTTTCTCCCTCCTGCTGTCATCTCGTCCCCGGGCTCATAGAAGCTGGGGTAGGTCACAGATCCAGGAGCTGGTTGAGAAGAGGTTGGGCAAGGAAGGAAGTTACTCTTGTCCTGGGGCCCAGCTGGCCGCAGAGAAGGAAAGCCGTGTCCTGGCTCATTCCCCGGCCCTTTGCTCTGCCAGGTGATGGGAAGACAAGCCTGGTGGGTCCTGGGGACGCCCACCTGTCCAGCAAGGGAGGGGCTGGGCCAGGCTGTGAGAGTAGCCAGCCCACACCCCTCAGGTGCAGTCACGCCTGGGCGTCGGGGGGTGGGCACAGGGGCACAGCAGAGACCAGGCCTAGGTGCGGCGGGGGCGGGTGCCAACCCCCAGAGAAACAGACTCAGGGGACTGGGGTCTGCGCCCAGGGAACAGCGTCCCAAAAAAACCCCACCACTGGCAGTGAGGTTGAAGGAGAAGGGCCTGAATTTGGTGCTTTGCTTCCGGCTCTGGGCCCTCCCACATGCCCTGGGAGGTCAGTGAGTGCCATCTGCCCGTTTGCCCTTAATCCCATATCTAAAGAGCATGCTTTGGGCAGCCAGCGATTCCAGGGCCTGGAGTATTTGTTTACACTGAGAATTGCAGGGGAGGTGGCTGGGGCCAGTGTTGCCTGGGGGTAGCTCTGCGTCACTCACATTTTTCTCCTCTAAGCAACAGGCTGGAGCAGTTCACAGACAGAAGAGGCAGCTTGGTCTCTTTCTCTGCCCAAGGGCATCCGAGCTTCCTGGGAAGTTCACGCCACCTTCCTGTTGTTTGCCATCGGCTCAGGCCAGCCCGGCCTGGCCGCCCCCTCCCCGCGGCCCTCCCCACCCCCACGGAGCCTGGCCAGGCCGGGTCCCCCATCTCATAGTCTTACTGTCATGGTTAGAACGCAGCGTCTGGCCTGCTCTCACCCGATTGTTCTTTGTTTTATGTCCTTTATGTGTTTCCCTGTTTGCTTTTTGCCTGGGGCCACGTTGTGTGCGCTCACTTGTGAGCAGACATACGGGAGGGGTGACCGTGTGAGCCTGTCCCCAGAACCTTCCATCACAAGCAGCCCAGTTTCTGTGTTATTCGTGTGTCTACTTCCTGAAATGAACTCCCAGTTCTTTCTGACAGATGAGAGAGGTTTTCCCTTCCTTCTTCCCTCCCTCCCCCCGCCCCCACATACCTTGTAGGATCTTAGTTCCCCGACCACTGACCACCAAGTGAACCCGGGCCCTCAGCACCGAGCCCTGACCACTGGGCCGCCAGGGAAGTCCCTGTGTTTCTTAGTTTACCCCCTTTGCGCGCCACCCTTTGCCCTCCAGACCCTCCGCTGATGACACAACTTGCTTCCCCTCCCCCTCGCCTGCTCATCTGCCTGTCCTGACTTCTTCCAGGAGACTTGTGCTGAGTTAGGAGCTGATCCTCAGGGGGTGGTGGGCCCCCTGCACCCCCATCCTCCAGCCTGTGTGAAGCCCAGGACCATCGGGGCGTCTGGGGACGAGGTCAAACCTTTCAAGCTTCGGGAGGCCTGGGACTCCTCCTGGGAGGATTTAAGGTGTGACCACGTCCCAAAGGCCCTGAGTCTCCTGGGTTAATTCTCTGTTTCCCACCTGCCCACCCGCCCTCTGCACAATGGCCCTGCCCCTGTGCTATCAGGTGTCCCTGCCCCACAGTGGGCTTGACTTCAAGGCGCCCAGGCCCAGTGGCCTGCCCTCCTCACCTCCCAGTTGCCCGGGTCCTGGGTCAGGCGGAGCCCCTGCTCTGGCCGTGTCCACCTGCCTCCATGGCCTGGCGCTGGGTCCCTCTCCTGCCTGTCTGTGGCCACACCAGCCGTCCTCTGCCAGGAGCACGCCCTCCTCCTCCTTCAGGACACCCCTCTGCCCTGGGCTCTGTCTGCTGCTGCCGCTCCTCGGGGCTCTTCCGGTGGTCTCTCCTACGTAGGCCCCAGGACTGTGTGCGAGGCCAGGCGGCCCCGCCCTTCTGCCCGGAACCCCAGGCTTGGTACAGCCCCCGCCCCACGATGCTCCAAGGGGAAGCAGAGAAAGCAAGGCAGGCAGCGCTGCAGGCCAAGGGCACGCGTACCCCCAGCGCAGGGCATGACCGGCCGTGTTCTTGCCAACCCTCGCGTCTCTCCCCAGAGTGAAGACCAGCGGCCCCGGCAGCAGCCCCCCCGGGGTGCTCTGGGCATGGCCTCGGGAGCCCCACAGCAGAACAGCCAGACGGCAGAGGAGACCCCCGGCTTCCTGGACGCGCTTCTCCGTGACTTCCCGGCCCCGCTGGGTCCGGAGAGCCCTTTGCCATGGAAGGTCCCGGCGACGGTGCTGAGCCAGGAGGAGGTGGAGGGTGAGCTGGCCGAGCTGGCACTGGGCTTCCTGAGCAGCAGGTGAGGGTGCGGGCGCCGGAGCAGTGCAGGCACCGGGACAGGGGCCCAGGGTGGGGGGCACGGGGCACGACCGCGACCCTGGCAGCCTTCAGCCCGCGCTTCTGCTCCTGCTGACCGTGCTCTGCACGGAGCTCCCTTGCCCGCCGCGTGGGTTTCCCAGGGCTGCCGTGACCAGGCACCGCAGACCGGGCGGCCTAGAGCCACAGAAGCACCCGTGGCCGCTCCAGGCCTTCCTCTTAGCTTCTGGTGTCTTCTGGTCCCGAGTGTGCCCTGGCCTGTGGACACATCGCCCCAGACTAGCCGTCATTGTCACCAGGCGTCCTCCCTGTCTGTCTCTTCTCTTCTTGTAAGGACGCCCTGCTTACACCTGGTAAGACGCTGATCCCAAACAGGGTCACGTCCTGAGCCGCTGGGTTAGGACTTCAGCGGACCTTTTCGGGGGACACAGTTCAACCCCGGACAGGTGCTAGCGGTAGGTCCCGTTCCTGTCCCGCCTCGCAGATGGGGAGGCAGAGGCTGAGAGACTGGTCTGAGGCACGGTGGTCAGGGCAGCACACGGGCCGCACTCTCCCCTGGCCACCGGGACCTGAGAGGTGGTGGCACTGTCCGTGTTCCACAGCCCATGAAGACGAGGTTCAGAGCGGGGCACAGCCAGCTTGGCAGGTTTCGGGGGAGATGGAGAGCCACGCACCACCAGCAGCCCACATGGGAGGCTCGTGGGCGAGGGCCAGTGGGCCACACGGCCTCTGTGAACCTCGTCCTTCCCCAGGGGCCGCACCCACCGTCCCTAGTCACTGGGTCACCGCGGTGCTGGGACATGCCCCGGCCTCTGCGCTGGCGTCCCACGTCCCTGAGTCCCCGCGTGCGCTTTCTTCGCGGCAGGTCAGCTCCACCCCCATGCGCCCCCCAGGGCGCCTGCTTGGTGGCACCCATCACAGTTGGCCGTGGGGGCGTGAAGGCTGTGGGCCTGCTGCAGGGTCACGTGCACCGAACCCAGGAGGATACGCCGGTGGCCTGTGCCTCGATGTGGTGTGTGCAGGGAGTACTGCTGGCGGCTTTGTTCTGCTTTGGGGAAACATTTCAGAGGCAGGTGGCATAAAGCAGATCCACGGAGCTGAGCGGGCCTGGGCCTGACAAGGCCACGTTGGGGGTCAGGGTGCTGGACGTAGGAGAGACAGGCCAGGCTCCCACCAGCCACCGCAGCGGCACTCGGGGGACAGGAGGAACGCTGAGGGCCCCTGAGCCCCCAGCAGCCACTGGGCAGGGCTGGTGCCCCTGCCAGGCCCGAGGAGGATGAGGGGAGCCTCCTGCCCAGGGAGGGGCCTGGGCTGGAGAAATCAGGGGTCCGTCCAAGGGGCCCGTGTGGGCAGGGCCTTGTGGGGGTGAATTGAGTTATGGGGAGGGCAGGTGCCTCAAGTTTCCCCCTCAAGCAAGGGAAGCTCTCAAGTTGGAGCGGGGCCCCTCGAGGCCAGGCGGCGGGCAAGGCCGGGAGGGGTAGAGCGCCAGGCCCTGGGCGCAGGTGGTGAATGTGCTCCCGTTGGTTAGCAGATGACAGAGCAGGCCTGAGACCATGGGTGACGGGGGAGGTCAGCGGTCACAGCCCCAGAGCCTGAGGCTGGCGGGGCTGGTACAGGGGGCGCCCATGGCCCCTGTAGGCCCCGTGACCCCACCTTGAAGGATTTTCTCTCTTTTTTTTTGCGGGGTGGGGTGGGGCGTGCTACCTGGCTTTCGGGATCTTGGTTCCCTGACCAGGGATTGAACCTGGGCCTCAGCAGTGAGAGCACAGAGCCTTTACTAGACAGGGAATTCCCAACCTTGAAGGTTCTTAAAATGTGATATTTTAAAGTCTCATATTTTCCAGCCGTTTTAGTGGATTTATTTTCCATCATTTTTGTCTTTCCATAGTATTTCTTTCCTGTGTAGACAGACATCCACACGTTAAATGTGTACACGTGTCTCGTGGTCGGGGCCCCCCACCCACACGTCCCGGCAGCTCGTGTGCAGGCTCTTGGCTGTCTCGGCCTGAGCATGTTGGCCCACGTGGTTTTCCAGGTTGTAAGTGGAACCCTGCGTGAGACTGTCCAGAAGTCAGATCATGGGGTCA
This sequence comes from Hippopotamus amphibius kiboko, assembly GCF_030028045.1. Taxonomy (NCBI): domain Eukaryota; kingdom Metazoa; phylum Chordata; class Mammalia; order Artiodactyla; family Hippopotamidae; genus Hippopotamus; species Hippopotamus amphibius. The sequence goes on along the minus strand of NC_080193.1, from coordinate 1,557,172 downwards.
GGGCTACAGTGGTTTACCTCCTGTTCACCCCCCTTCTCGTCAGCGGTCACCTCTCAGGTCCCCAAGCTCTGCATCCCTGACACTGTACCCACTGATGTGCATTTTCATCTCAGCTGCTAGACTGCAGGCTCCTTGGAAACCCCGAGGTGGGCCGGACCAGAGCAGTTCTCATTTCGAGGCGTTGCTGACATCTTCTGGGGCTTCAGGGCCCTGGGCGGGACCCCTGGATGAGATGGGAGGGCGGCCAGGAAGCCAGGCCAGGGCCCGTAGCCAGGCATGGTCTGCTCCCCATGGCTGGAAACCACCTCCCTGCCCCCAGCGGGACTCACAGGCCTGCAGGAAGCAGCCAAGGCCTCGCCCCTCACCCGTCTTCCTGCCCTGGAGAAGGAAAGCCCAGAGGCTGACAGGAAATCCCAGCACGGCAGGAAGGCACCTCTCGTGTCTTGGTGGTTTTTCAAAGGCAGGTCCAGAGGCTGCTCCCCTGAGTCACCCTCTCGTCTCAGAAAATGACCCATTCATCCCAGTAGGTCCCTAAGACCCGCTGTAGACACACCGGGGGCGCCCAGAGGGATGGGGACGCCCAGCCGGCTGTCGGGAAAGCTGGTATTAGCCCAGCACAGTCACCACCCCCCTGGGCGTGGCCCGGCCCTCGGGGACAGGCAGGATGTGTCCTAGAGGCTGCAGGGGTTGGAGCCACCCCTCGCGCCCGGGGAGCCAGGGGCCTTCGCGGTGGCAGCGGGTCCCCGGGGCCGGGGGCTGGGCAGGCGGCCCGGGAGCCCGTGGAAGGCCGCTCGGATAGTGCTGCTCTCCGGCCTCCGGCCCTCCGGCCCTGGAGCTGCCAGGTGTCCCTCTCCTGTGCCGGAGGCTTCCCATCCCCTCCTTTGCTTTCCCACGTCTGCCTGCACTGGCCCCTCCGCTCTGCTCTGCGCAGCCTGTCTGACCTTGGAAGCAGCCGGCCACGTCTGGCTTCCCAGACGCGGCCCTGGGCGGCACCCCTGGGGTCACCCCACTCCTCCGGCCGCTCCAGCCGCTCTCTGCCCCACCCCATTCATCCCCCCAGACCACACACCCACTGGCTGCGGGTGTTCTGACCTCACGGGAACCTGAGACTCCCTGGGGACCTGTCCGGCCCCCTGCCTAACCCCTGCCCGTCCCCTGCCGTCCACTGCCAGGCCCACCCTCCGAGGCGACGCCCGGCAGATCTGAGAAAGCCTAATCGGATGATATCACGTCCCTCTTCAAGCCCCACCAAGGTCGTGGCCCCAGTGGCCTGCTTCGCCCATGGACTCTGTGGGCTACACACAGCCTGGCTTCCAGACAGCCTGTGGGTCCCGCGCTCCCTGGATTCCTTTGCTGGGGCGCCGCGACGGAACACCGTGGGCTGGCAGCTTAAACAACAGAACCCTATTGTCTTGGGATCTGGAGGCTGGAGGTCCCGAGTGGGAGGTTGCTGGGCTGGTCCCTCTGGCGGTTGCTGGCGGTCCTCGGCTGTAGGCTCAGCACGCCAGTCTTCACCTTCACAGGGCGTCTCCCTGGGGGTCTCTGTCTGAATTTCCCCTTTCGATAAGGACACCAGCATTACTGGCTTAGGGGCCGACCCTGCTCCGGTGGGGCCTCATTTTAACGAATTGCATCTGCAGTGACCCCGTTTCCAAGTAAGGTCACATCCTGAGGCACCGGGATTAGAACGGTAACTCACATCTTGGGAGACGCAGTTCACCTTACAGGAGTCCCCAACCCCCAGGGCTCCCCAGCTGGTACTGGGGACCAGGAGGTATCATGAGGCCACCAAGGCCAGTGAGTGCAGCGCGCACGTCTCTGACTCCTCCTCCTCACCAGCCCCAGCGAGGCCCCCATAAATGGTATCACGTGGACGGCCGTCCAGCTCCCTGAGGACTAGAGGCTGACCTGCCCGTCGTGGGTGCACGTGGGGTGTGAGCGGTCACCGCCTCTGGAAGGGCCTCTGGGAGCGGGAAGGGGCCAGGGTTCTCTTCCTGGAGCCTGGGGCAGGCCCTGGGGTACCGGCTCCTGGCGAGGAGCGGGTCCCTCACTCCGGGTTCATGCCCGCAGGAGTGCGCCGCCGCTACTTGCCGCCTGCCTGGCCCACGAGGCCGTTTCCCGGCTGCTGCAGACGGACCTTTCCGAGTTCAGGAAGTTGCCGGAGCAGGAGGAGGTGGAAGAGGATGGCGACGAGAAGGAGGCCCCTGTGACTCGTGAGTTCTCCCTCTCGGGGCCCAGGCTTAGCGGGCGACAGGCTCTCCAGACAGAGGCCAGGCCGCGGGTGGGCGTCAGGGCTCCCCTGGCCCCCCTTTCCTTTCCCGTGTTGCTGGGGGACGGGAAGGTCGTGGGCAGCGCCAGGCTCGCGTGCTCACAACAGGGTGGCAGAGTCCAGACGCGGGGTGAGGCCTCCCCAGCGTGGAGCCGGCGGGGTGGGCGCCCCGGCCCAGGAGACGAACAGCCCTGTCCCGGGTCACCTGGGAGGAGCCGGAGGTGCCCGTGGGTGACGTGGGTGGTGACGCGGGAGCGGTCCCAGGGTCCAGTGGCAGGAAATGCAGAGCTCGGGCCGTGTCTCAGCTGATCCAGGTTGGGACCCCATCAGGTGGAGGTTCGAGCATCCCTGAGAGGCACCTGCTCCTGGGCCAGTGGTCAGCGGCCAGAGGAGCCCAGGCCGGGAGGGAGCCTGAGATCCGGCAGGGCCCTCGTTTTGCAGGCCTTTCTGCCCCTTTCCTGGTAGTGCCTTCTGACTGTATTCCACTCAAAAGTTGGTTCCCGTTGGACCAGAGCTGCGGAGAGTGAGGGCCTACGGGCTGGGCCGTAGCGGGGTGTCAGGTGGGCCCCGCCTGAGCAGGGGCTCGGTCCCCCCACACTGGCTGGAGAAGGCGCCAGGGCTGCGGGCCTGCCGGCAGAGAAGCAGGGTGGGTCCCGGGGTCCAGCCCGGCAGCGGGCGGCAGAGCCTCCGCCAGCTTCCCCTCCTCTGCCATTTCCTACCTGACTGTGTTACTTTGTTGCCATTTGTGGTTATTTTATTGAGACATAATTGACGTGTAGCGGAATTTTAGTGCACAGGGTGTGGACCTGGTCCATTTATGCACTGCAGACCCTTACCTGGCACTCCAGCACCTCACACGGTGCCACAAGGAGGGCAGAGCAAGGAAGGGGGCACACGTGGCCTCATCCCCTGCCCTCTTCCCTGACTCCCCAGCCGCCCCCGCCCAGCCCCGCATTCCTGCGGCAGGCGACAGGCTGCCTTTGTCCCCTGCAGAGCCTCCCCCCGCACCCCCCCCACCCCGTGTCCGGCGGGGCGTCGGCGCCACCTGCTGGCAGGAAGGACCTGTGTGCGCCTGACACCCCAGAGCCAGGCTGGGGGGTCTCCGCGGGCTGGGGAAGGGGAGGACATCGCGGCCCGCCCTGCCCTCCACGCAGGCCTGGGCCCGCCGCCCTCATCAGCTCACCCCTGCCATGGGAGTGGAATGCAGCCAAGTCCGTCTCTCTCGAAGCCATTCTTGCAAAACACTGGGGTGTTACAGAATCACCACCCGAGGGCGGAGGTGTGACTGAGACCTCCGTGTGGCCTCCAGCCACTCCGCCCCTTGAGCCGTGTCCGGGTGTCTCCCGTGAGCTGAGAGACAACAGGGATCTGGGGGCTGAGGTCCTCCTGTTGCCCTCAAGGGGATGGGATTGGGCCCTGTCCTCAAGGGATAAGTATCAAAACGTCTATGGATGTATTTTAAAAGCAGCCCCTGTTCGCGATGGAAAATGGGGAAAGTACAAAAGTCCTTAAGGAAAAGCATCACCTGCGACCCAGGCCTGCGGACATGGTCTGCTGACCTTGTGGGGTTTATGCCTTTCCTGCCTCTTGTCTGCTGGGCCCAGGCGGTCGCAGGCTTTTCGCACTCTCGTGATCAAACCTTATGTGGAATGTGCTCCCTTTTTTTCTTTTTTCTTTTCACATTTTTTCTTAATATAAATTTTTTTTGACATCGTGACATGAGCGTTTCATATGCTCGCAAAGTCTATTTCTGTTTAACCCTTTAACTTTTTTTTTAAGGACTTTTATTGAGATACAGTTAACATACAATAAACTGCATATATTTAGAGTGTACTATTTGGTATCCCAATCTCCCAATTCATTCAGCCCTTTAACTTTTTTAAATTAAACTTTATACTCAGGTAACTGTAGCAGTTTTCACGTGCAGCTATGAGAAATAATAGTGAGGGACCCCCTGCCTCTTTATCCTGCTTCCCCCAACAGTGACATCTCGAAAACTAGTGAAATATCATGACCGTGATCTTGACATAGTTTCATCCTACAAAGATGTCGTGTTATCTTTATGGCCCCCCTCGCCCCTGACAGCCACCCGTCTCCATTTCTATAATCTTGTCGTTTCAAGGGTGCGTGTAGTAAGTGGAATCACACAGGATTGGCCTTTTCCGCTGAGCGTGGTCCCCTGAGATTCACCCAGGTCTCTGTGTCAGTAGCTCTTTCCTTCTTTCCACTGAGCGCGGTTCGGGGTGTGACGTACAGGAGTTTGTTTATCATCCACCCGTTGAAAGAACGTCTGGGCCGATTCCTGCTTTCGGCTGTTGCAGACCACACGGCTGGGACCACCGGGCACAGGTCTCTTGTGAACGAGTCCTCGTTTCTCTGGGATACGAGCCCTGGGGTGCAGTTGTTGGGCTGAATGACAGTTGCATGTTTAGTTGCAAAAATCATTTTTAACAGCAGCTTAATTCTTTGTTGGGAGAACAGACCATAATGTACTCTGTCGTTGGATGTATATTGTTTCTAATTAATGCACAATTATAAATGATTCTGTACTTGTTCTTAAGTTATCTTTGCATTTCTGGTTCTTTCTTTGGGCGGGGGTGGGGGGGTGCGCCTCGTGTATGTTGCTAAACCAGACACCTCTCATGCTGATACCACGGGCTGTGCGCGTGGTTTTGCAGGCTGCTGTGCGCGGGAGGCACCGGGCGGTGACAGTGACAGGCTGCAGGGGCCACGGGCAGGGGGCCGAGGAGCCCCCGAGGGCCCGCAGTGGTGCTTCCCTGACAGCCCCCATCCTGCCCCTCAGTGCTGGATGCCACGGGCCTGGCGCGGAGCCTCTTCGCCCATCTCTGGGAAACGTGCAGCCGGTGGCAGAAGCAGGTGCCCGTGGCGGCCCGGGTCACGCCGCGGCCGTGGCTGGTCTCCGTGCACGCCATCCGCAACGCCCGCCGCAGGATGGAGGACCGGCACGTGTGCCTCCCGGCCTTCAACCCGCTCTTCGGCCTGTCGGTGAGCCCTCCGCCCGAGGTGGGGGGCCCGGGGCGGGGCGTAGGGGTGGGGGGAGTTGCGGGGGGGACCCCGGGTGCGAGCGGGGCTGCGGGCCGGGGCCGAGGGGGGAGGGACGTCCACAGCTGCCGTCGGGGGTGGGGGTGCCGAGGTGCTGACAGCTCTCAGAGAACCTTCCCCGGGTCTGGGAGGCCCGGCTCAGGGGCCCAGTGCTCCTGGCCCCGGGCTTCCCCGGGCACCACGTCCACCGGGGCTCCTGCCTGCTGAGCCTGCTCCCCCCACCCTCCGGGAGCCGCCTGGCACCTCGCCCCTCATTCCCCGCCCCCGCCGCCGGGCCCAGAATGGAAGCTGAGGCTCCTGAGGGTCGTCCTCTCCCAGGACGTGGCCTGTCGGGTGGAGGCTGCGCTGTCCCAGCAGCGCCCGGCTCCACCCAAGACCAGAGCCTCTGCCCGGGTCGTGGCCTCGGGCAGGCACGGGGCCGGCAGGACTGTGACCCCCACGGCGCTCCCCGTCAGGACTCTGTGGACCGCGCCTACTTTGCCGTGTTCGACGGGCACGGAGGGGTGGACGCCGCGAGGTACGCGTCTGTGCACGTGCACGCCATCGCTGCCCGACGGCCGGAGCTGCCCACTGACCCTGCGGGGGCCCTGCGAGCAGCCTTCCGCTGCACCGACGAGATGTTCCTCTGGAAAGCCAGGCGAGAGGTGAGAGCCACAGACGGGCCTCCCTCGTGGAGGAGGGGTTGCTGGAGGGGCCGCTGGTGGTGGAAGGCCCTCGCTGAACCCTGCTGGCAGTCGTGTCCTTTCACTCCTGCCTGGAAGGGGCTTGTTTGACTGGAAGAGCGTGAGGCTGCCCCCACTCCAGCAGAGGGTGTGCAGGCCTCACGGGGAGGGGCAGCTTGTCTTCCATGCACCCAGGATTTCCTCCTAATCCGGGACAGTGGGATGACATACAAGGAGGCGTGTGCCTTGTGGTTCCCAAGGGGAGATGCCACCCCATGCAGGACCGCACGGGCAGCACCGGGGTCGGCCAGGAGGCCGAGAGAGGAAAGCATGGCCCCGGGGCTTCAGTGTGGCTTCCATCGGCAGGCCTGTCACAGCAAGCTTAGGATAATAAGCCGGACGGGCTGCGGGCTGCGAGGGTGGGGGTGTGGGCTCCCCAGCCATCCAGGCCAGGGAGACGTTGGCCTGGCGAGGGACCAAGAAGGTGGCAGAGGACACGGGCTCAGACCTGCTGGCTCATGCAGGAAAGGCACACGCCCCAGGTAGACGTTTGCTGTCTTTGGGAATTAGCCCCGGGAGGGGCACTGTCCTCAGGATTCAGAAGGCCCTCAGTTTGTCTAAACATCATGAAGTACAGAAAAAAACACCACAGCACCAATGCAGGCAGCCCTCAGAGATCTTGCCGGGTTGGTTCCAGACCACCTGCCTCACATGCATATCGCGGTAAAGCAAGTCACGCAGAGCTTTGGCTTCCGCGTGCAGACAAAAGCCACGTTTACACAGCACCGTCGTCTATAAGCGTGGAGCACAATCACGTCTACAGCAACATGCAGGCGCTTCCCTGGCCGTCCAGCGCTTAGGACTCCGCGCACTCAGTGCTGAGGGCGTGGGTTCCGTCCCTGGTTGGAAAACGGAGATCCCGCAAGCCACGTGGAGCAGCCAAAAAATAAATAAAATGAAATGGAAGGGAACACGACACACATACTTAAGAAAACATACCTCATTGCTGAGAAACGCCGGCCGTCACCTGAACCTTCGAGGTGCGATCTTTCTGCAGCAGTGACGTCAGAGATGACTGATCACAGGGCACCGTGACAGAGGATAACAAAAACAACAAGGTTTGAAATATCGCAGCAGCTACCAAAATGTGCCACAGAGGCGGGAGGTGAGCAAATGCTGTTGGAAACCTGGCACCCGTAAACTTGCTCGACGCAGGTTGCTACAACCCTTCCATTTGTAAAAAACGCACCATCTGCAAAGGGCGGTAGCGCAAAGCAGCAACACGAGGTCTGCCTGACACCCCCACCCCCGCTGTCCCAGGAGGGGCTCCTGAGGCTATTGGCGTCAGCAGTCTGTGTCTGAAAGAAGAAAGGGCACGTCCAGCCCTTGTGTGACCTTACTGCCCACGGAACCTCGCCTCCACACCTCGGGGGTCCTCCCAGCAGCCCCGAACGGTGGATACGAAGCTCCTGTCCGTTCCAGAGGTCGGGAAGCAGGCCCAGGGAGCTCAGCCTGGCCCAGTGGACATGGCTCAAGAGGAGACATGGGGTGGGGGTGGGGGGGACAGGAGGTACCGTCACCGGAATCCACGAGGCTGGACTTTGCATCTGAGCAGAAAACCCCCCAGCGGCTAGGACCGTGAGGTGGGGGCCCAGCCACCCGGGAGCTCAGGGCTGCCTCTCAAGAGTCGAGAGAGGGTTCTCTGGAGCAGGTGTTTAGCTTAGGCTGTGATTATTAAAACTCCTTTGCTGAGATGTAGTCAACACGTAAGAGGCTCCACAGGTCCAAACAGTACCATCTGGTAGGTTCTGGCACGCGTCTAGGCCTGTGTGCCCCTCCCCAGGGTAACAGACATGTCCCTCACCCTGCCCACCCCCCAGACAGCCGCCTGTCCGTCTGCGTTCTGACACCGCGGCGGCAGAGTCCGCGCTGCTGACTGGATGCACGCGCCCCCCTCCCGCTGCGCGCCCCCCCGAGCATCCGTCCGCTCCTGTTTCCCGCCGAGCGCTGTTGCGGGTCGGCGTTTGGCCTCGCCGTCCTCACGCGTGTGCGCCCTCTCCCTGCAGCGGCTGCAGAGCGGCACCACGGGGGTGTGTGCGCTCATCGTGGGGGGCACCCTGCACGTGGCCTGGCTCGGGGACTCCCAGGTGGTGCTGGTGCGGCAGGGGCAGGTGGTGAAGCTGATGGAGCCACACAGACCCGAGCGGCAGGTAAGGGCATCTGGGCGGGCGGGCGGGGCACTGGGACGTAAAGGGGCCCTGGGCCACCTTCCCAGGAAACTCCCGGCGCCCTTCCAGGGTGGGCTCCCCGCCTGCCTCGAGTGGCTGAGGTCTCCTAGAGCTTGGGGCGTCAGCCGCCGGAGTCCTGCTTGAGCCTTTCCTGTCACAGCGACACGGAGCCCAGAGCCGTGGGGGAGGACCGGGCCCTCTGCCCGGGAGGCAGCCCAGGAAGTGGGATAACCGGCAGGGTCCCATTCTGCGCACAGGTGGGGAGCGGTTGGCCACCTGGACTGTGGGCGGGGAGGGGGGCAGGAAGGGACGCCAAGTCGGAGCTGGAAGGAACCAGACCTGGGGCTGAGAGCTGCAGGATGTGGACAGGGTGCTGGGAGATGTGGAAATGAATGGCAAGAAGCCAGAGTCAGAGCCCAAGGCAGGTGTGGGTCTGGCGGGGCAGGGCTGGGACCCAGGAGAGAGCAGCATAGGCCAGGGCCAGCCGTGGAGCCACTCACAGCTGCCGCTCCTGTGGCAGGAGGCACCGTGTACGGAAGCTGGCAGCTTCTGGAATGATCAGACCAGCGGAGGGGCGAGCTGAGGGCTGGGTCACAGAGGCCACTGCAGTCACCGGCTAGCTGTGGGGAGGACCTGCCTGTCAAGGCGGAAGGGACAGAGGAGGAGTCCAGGCTGTGGGATGGGGAGTCAGAGAGGCCTTGGACGTCTAAGGGCGGTGATGCCTTTGGTCTGAGGGCCAGGGAGCCTGAGGTGGGATGCTTCCTGGGAGTACAGGGCCTGGAGGGGCTGGCAGGACACCCCATGAAGACGGGCAGGGCTGGGGACATGAGCCCAGGGGCCACGCGTGGAGCTGCGGGGTCTGCAGGTGGGAGGGTGAGGCAGGAGATTGGGCAGGTCCCATCAGAGGTGGGGGGAAGCAGGAGAGCGCAGCCTGGTGGGTGGCGCAGGAGACGCAGCCACGGGCCTGGGCCTTGCTGAGCGGAGCCGCTGGGAACCCACCCACAGGCCACCGGCTCTGGGCTGGGCCTCGGAGAAGCTGTTTCAGGCAGGTGGGGAGGATGAGGTGGGAGGGCAGCCGAGGTGGCGGGTATCCCAGGAGGCAGGAGGCAAGACTAGCGGTGCCCCGAGCCCCAGGATGCCCCACCCTGGGCCAGGCGAGGTGACAGGGGTGGGAGCTGCAGCGGCCGACATGGGGCACGTGGGTCTTGCTGCAGCACGGACGCTGTGCTGCCACTCTGCAGGCAGCGGGCGTGGGTCTGGGAAACCTCTCCTGTGGGACTGGAGCGGTTGTTAGGACTCATGGCTGGACCAGGCCTCTGTGCTCTGCTTTGGCCTGCAGCACCGTAGTCCTTTGTGCAGCTGGACGGCACCTGGGTGGGGTGGGGTGAGAAGGGCGGGACCCCGGGGCACGGCTCGCCCAGGGCCTGGTGCAGGCTTCCTCCAGCCCTGCCGAGTGGCTGCCGTGAGGGAGGGGCAGCGTCCTCGCGTGGAGCCCTGGGCTCTGGCTCTTTCCGCTGCCGTGAGCGTTTCCCGGACCCCGAGGGGCTGCTCGGGGACGGGCCGTCCGTCTGCGTTGTCGCCGTCCCCTGCTCAGCCGTTCCTGCATCTTTGGGATGAGGCAGGCTACGCGTCATGTCTCACTGCCTCACCGACGCCTCCCTTGGGGGTTGGTGAAAGCCACGGCTCCCAGCGCTGCCTCGGAAGCCAGCTGGTCCCCCCTCGGGCAGCGCGGGCACCCCGCCGGCACGCCCGGCTCACCCTGGCTGTCTCCGCAGGACGAGAGGGACCGCATCGAGGCGCTGGGCGGCTTCGTGTCCCACATGGACTGCTGGAGGGTCAACGGGACCCTGGCCGTCTCCAGAGCCGTCGGTAAGGAGGTGAGGGGTGGGAGGGCGCCGGGCCCGCGCTCACTGTGCGGTCGTGGGGCGGCAGCGTCACCAGCGCGTCCGTCGGGGGGCGAAGGGGCTCCGGTGAAGCCAGAGCACAGGTGCCGACACCGTGGACGCTGCATGCCGCACAGATAATTGCGGCCGAAGTTATGTTCGTTCAGACAGCTTCTCAGGAGGAAAGCCGCGTCAGCTGCTGTCTGTGCTGAAAGTCGGTTTTAGGTGGTCCGTCCCTGAGGCTCGTTCTCCCCTCCCCGACTCGTGGTGGTGATTCTTTCTTCTGTCTTAAAAAAAGTGAGAAAAGCAGCACCCCTTCCCCACACTATCTTCTCCTGTGGCTGCCAGGCCTCCGTCTGGGGCTCAGACCCCCCGCCAGGGCTGAGAAATCGCTCTCTTACTGCCCCACCCCCACCCCCACGATGTGGCCCCGGCCCCTCCCAGCCTCCTGAAAGGTTCTGGTGCCTTCCTTACAGCTGGACCCCAGGGGGTGGCCCAGGTGGAGGCTGGGAGGGGTCGGGCGCCTTCCGAAGGACCGCAGAGGGGACCGTGGGGCAGCTTTGTGTCTGGCTCCCGCCCTGGGGAGAAGTGACTGTCGGGGCAGCTCGGGGGAGGGGACCAGCGGGAAGCCCTGCGGGGAGGCGAGAGGAGGAGAGGAGCCAGGAGCCGAGGGCAGGGTGGAGGCTGTGCCCCGTCCTCTCCCGCGATGGGGGGGCGGGGCGGTGAGCAGGAGGCGCGGCCAGGGTCCTGACTCGGCGGAGGTGCCCGTTGCGCAGGGGGCCGTGGGGGCTGGGGAGGGCCAGGGCCGCACCCGGACGGGTCCTCGGCCTCTGTGCCCTCTCAGGTGAGGCAGCTCTTGCGGGAGCTGCTCTCTGGCCTTGCTGGGTTCTGACGCTGCCCGCGGGGACACAGGGTGAATCTGTCACGTCGGCCTGCCCTGTTCCATCGGAGCACTGGGCACCTCGCCGAGCTGCGTTTTCACCCTGTGTTTGGGGTGGGGGAGGGCAGGGAGGGCCGCGGGGGCGCGGCCCTCACCACTCTCTCCCGTGCCCAGGGGATGTCTTCCAGAAGCCCTACGTGTCTGGGGAGGCGGACGCGGCCTCACGGGAGCTGACGGGCTCCGAGGACTACCTGCTGCTGGCCTGCGATGGCTTCTTCGACGTGGTCCCCCACCAGGAGGTGGCCGGCCTCGTGCGGAGCCACCTGGCTGGGCAGCAAGGCAGCGGGCTGCACGTGGCCGAGGCGCTGGTGGCTGCTGCCCGGGAGCGGGGCTCCCATGACAACATCACAGTCCTGGTGGTCTTCCTCCGGGACCCCCGAGACCTGCTGGAGCCAGAGACTGACGCCCCGCCGCGAAGCTCGGAGGTCCGGGGCCCCTGCCCCCGTGCTCCTCCCCCATGGATGCCTTAGGCCCCGGCAGGAGGGGGCAGGCGACGCCACCCACACCGCGCTTCCCCCACGGCCTCTGGCCCAGCTTGCGTCGCCCCGTCCTGGTGGCTGCCGGGGGCGTGGTGCCCTGCTCTTGGCAGACAGTGGGACGACCGTGGGATGGCGGGAAGCCCGAGAAAGAGACCTCATGGGGAGAAGGAGCCCGGGAAGTGGACAGGCTCTGGACCCCATCAGGCGGGGTGGGACCGGAGGCTTCGGGCGGCAGCCGCCGTCAGACCAAAGACACTGGGCGTGCATGTGGGGTAGCAGGACGCTGCGTGGGGGACCCTCGGGCAGAACCAGGAGCCACAGACATTTTCAAGCTCCCTGGGCATCCAGCAAAGGTCTCCCATGTGCCCCTCACTGCCCGTCATTGGGAGGGCTTGTGTGAACAGACGTGCCCGGTGGGTCCTGGTGCTTGGTGGGTCCTGGCCGAGCTGAGTGGCTTCCCGAGTGAGGGAGGGTGACCCCGTGCAGAAGAGAAGGGGCTCCAGAGGTCTGATCTGCGGTGCCCACTGGTGACCTCTGTGGTCCCCGCTCGCCCCTCGTGCACCAGGGAGGGGACTCTCAGACAAAGACGCGTGTGTCTTGTTTGTGGTCTTTTTTTTCCAGGGAAAAGTCTAATTCAGAAGCAGTATTTCAGGTTTTGTCCCTGTTCTGTCAGTGCCAAGAGGACCCGTTGTGTCATGTAACTTAAGCAGAGCTCAGCATTTATCCTGTTCCTTAGAAAAGTTAAGTATTGATTTTTTTTTTTTTTTGGAGTGACTTCTTATGCAGTATTACTAGATTTTTTTTTCCCTAAATCAGGATGGAAACACACACTTTTCCAGGTGGTGTAAATAAGCCATTCAAGTGCCTTAAACAGCTTTAGGCAAGGCTGGAACTGCCGGGCCTGTGACGCGTTCCGATAGCATGTTCCGGTTTTTACAAAAGCAGGATTTATTTTGTCAGGGTGGCATGATTTCGGCCAGATTTCTTCCCGGAAGAGTTCTTTCTGCCTTTGCGATGTGCCGATGAGCGTGTGGCCCGGGCCGGACCACGGGGCTCCGGAGTCGGGGTGACCGTGGCCCTCCTGCCGCCCGGCCCTGCCGCTCACGGCCCTGACTGGACCCCAGGCTGAGGGACTCAGCTTCGCCAGTGGGCGGGTCCTTGCTGCTGTTTGGAATGTTTCAGAAGGTCTTGTGTGTTGGTGGTTGAATTGGTTTCGTCAGGAAACACACCTAAGGGGCTGTGCAAGGCCGAGGCAGCCTGGGGGTCTCTGGCTGTGTTGCGAGGCAGGGGGGATGCCACTGGGAGTCTGTCCTCTGCCCCTGGGTGGTGGCCTCCACCGCCTTGCTCTTCCCACAGCCCGCCTGCCTGTCTCATCGAGTGGGTGTGGAGTTGGATGCAGAGCGTGGGGCCAGGGCTCCAGGCAGAGGTCAGGGCCCAGGGAGAGGGGTCTCTGGTAGGAGGACCTGGGCTCCCCATGGTGGGCAGGCTGCCCCAGGCGGAAGCTGGCAGGTCTGGGAAGGGCAGTGGGTGGCTTAGCTGAGGTCTTAGAGACTGTCACTGGGGGGGACTTGGCGCCGGGCCCCCCAGGCCACGGTCCTGTGGAGGCGGTCAGGGCCCCCCTGCAGCCGCAGGGCCCAGGGCGGGCTGTGCAGGGCGCACGCGGATCCCAGCTGCACCGAGGGAGCCTCCGCTCTCCGCACCCAGGGAAGCGGGGGCCATGAGAGCCCCTCCTCAGGCCGGTCCTGCGGGAAGGCAGGGGGTGCACCCCCTGCAGCCTCAGCGTTTCCCCCTCTCCCAGCAGGGCTGAAGTGGCTGAGAGCACGCGGCCAGTGCCTCCCTCAGGGGCTCGTGGTAGGAAGCACCTTAAGCGTGCTCACTGTGATTCAGAGAGACTTCGGTGGCCAGGTGACCAGGTGTTCCTGTAGCTAACCTGAAGGCCCTGCCTTCTGGGAGCCGGGTGCCCCCTCGTCGGCCCCTCCCAGCACAGGGATCAGCCAGCCCTCAGGTTGTGGTGGGGGGTCAAGGGACCCCTGTCCTCTCACCTCGGGAGGCTGGCCTCGTGGGACCCCTGGGCACAGAGCCATCCTCCCCTCTGGACGAGGCACCTTCGGCCTCCGAGACTCCTGGCCCGCTTCCTCTTCAGGTCACAGTCCCAAGAGGGCCCCTAGCGGGGAACACTGGTCTGGAAACCTCGGTCCCCTTTCTCAAGCCCCAGCTTTGTCCGTGGGTCGTTGTCTGTGCATCCCTGGGCCTCGGTGTCCCCTCTGTAGGGCACAGGGTTGCACTGGGTCTGTAGCAGCCACTGGAATTCTGGAGGCGCGGGGGCTCCTGGGCGAGCCAGGGCGTCCTGGGGAGATGCTGCCGGGCTGAGGGCGCTCTCCCCCGGCCCCACCGCCCGCCGGGAGGGGTGACTGAGTATTATTAGTGTCTATTCTTAACACGAAGTGGGCTACTGATGCCAGCGCCTTCCTTATGCGGAAGAGCCGGAGCAGCTGAGCCCTGCTTTCACAGGTGGGGCTGCTCCCAGCCAGCGGTGGGGGGGAGAGGGGGAGTCCTACAAGGGGCAAACGCAGCCTCCAGGACTTGGAACCGGTGCGTTTAAGGGGGGTGTGTGGGGGTTGGGGAGGGTCGGCGGGTGGGGGGGCGGGGCAGGCCCCCCAGGAGAAGCACAGGCTGTGTGGGGTCCTGGGTCGGCTTCTGGAGACCCCTGCCCTCCCCGGGCCCGCACCACCCCTTCCCCTGCAGCTGGAGTTCCACCGTGGACGTGGGTGTCCTGGCCACCTCTTCAGTATTCCCAGGGCGGGGGACATCGCCGCCGCTCCCGTGCCTGGCCCCGACCTGAGCCAAACGGAGCCCAGGTGGGCCGGTGCAGAACCAGCTGTTGGGCTTGTTTCTGGCGGCAGCCCCAAGTGGGCACCCCTGGAGGCCTGTGCTCTTTGAGGCTCCACAGCTTAGCCAGACGCACCCGCAGCCTCGCTGAGGGTTTATCTGTGCACCTCTCGGTGGGCTTCCTGGAAGTGGTGTTATGTGCGAGGGGGTTTTGTTCCCAGACAGGGTGGGTGTTTCCCCGTCTGAGGGACAAGTCCCAGGGGCCGCTGTGCTCGTGTCAATAAACCACGAGTTCTGAACCCTGCCACCGCGTCCCGAGTCCTGCCTTCTCCGGCCTCCTCGCTCCGGGTCCCCTGGAGGTGCTGGGGGACACGTACCAGTCTTGCAAAGAGAGCAGATGATTCGGGAGAGCCCTGCCGGCCTGCAGCCCCTCTGGCCCACCAGCCGGCCTGGTTCCCATCCCTGGGAGCCCACCAGCACCAGCAGCAGGAGAGCTGTTCACTGTGAGCCTCTTCAGGGGGTGACAGGAGGGGGTCCGGCCCCTGGGGAGCCTGCAGGACCCCAAGGATGGAGACCCTGCCCCACACACTCCTGTACTTAGCTGAGCTCAGATCGCGAGGGAATGTGGGAAACACCAGAAATACCTCCTTGCGGGCCCCGCTGAGCTGCACCCCGAAATGCTGCCTGAACTCCCCACGGTGGGGCGGGAGGTGGTGCTGGTGCTCTCCGGAGAGTGGGGCCAGCTAGCCAGCTGGCTGTCACCCCCCCCCCCCCAGCCCGCATGCCGAGCTTTGCCCCCCCCCGTGTGTGCGCCCCCTTTCGTCCACTGTGGGCCTTGCCGGTCGCTCCTAAATCCCCCCCCCCCCCCCCCCGAGACCTTTCAGTGCCCCTGTGGCTCCAGGTGGCCCGGGGCAGCGGTTCCCACCCTCTGAGCACACAGCAAAGGAGGCAGCGTTATCTGTCTCCATCCTCTCATCACGGAGGCTGGGGCTCCCAGCCGGGCCCTGGCCCCGCCACCGCCACCGCCACCCCACCCACTCACCCACTGTCTCCACCTGCCGCCCCCCCGCCCCGCCTCCTCCGGAGCTGCCGGCAGAGCCTCGTTCTGAAGTGTGTGCCGTCTTCATTGCTCCCCGAAGAGCGGCCTCACGCGTCCGCGTCCTCCCTGCAGGCAGCTGGTGGCCCCACACCCCCCCCACACACACACAGGACGGAGCGTGGAGCCTGGGGGCGGGGCCGAGCGGCCTCTGGGGCAGCTGGGCCTCATTCACCTGCTGGACCGGGACCAGGACCAGGCCAGAGTGACGGGGGCTGCAGCCGGGGACGACGGCTGAGGGCACAGGGTCTGCCTCGGGTGGGGGGAGTGGGGACGGGCTCTCGTGCCCGCTAGGTGGGGGCTCTAGCCTAGGGGAGCCGCTGACAGCAGAGCCGGGGGGCCTGTGGCAGGAAACCAGCTGGGAGGGCTGATGAGTAGCCAGCCGCCCAGTTCCTTTCAGAGGGTCCCGGGGCCCCCGGCTGCCCGCCCTGGTTCCGGACCAGTCAGGACAGGCCCTCCGCCAGCCCCGCACACGAAGCTGCACCGCGTCCCGGGTCTGCTTCCAGGCACCTGGGCCTGGACATCTGGGCTCCCAAAGCCAAGGGGTGTGTGCGGCCTCGTCGTGGCAGCCTGGGGACCCTGGCAGAGAGTCCCGCCAGGAGCCAGGCCCCTCCTCAGACCACGGTCCCCACCGCTCCTTATGACTGTGGCCGGGGAGACCTCCTCCTTCTCCTCCCTTCTCTCCCCTCCCCTCCCCTTCCTTTCTTAAATTATGAAAGTAATATGAGAGCATGACAGAACTTGGAAAAGAGAGAAAAGGAAAAACAAGATTTGATGTTGGGTGTGGAACAAAATAACCGAGGTACGTGTTCAGAAACGAAACTTAAAAAATAAAACCTCTAGAAATGAGAGACACCTTTTTTCCCAGAAAGAAACAATATAAAGTTCCCGAAAATGAAACAGATTAGATGTAAGAGCTGTCAATTGTAGAGTCTGAGCAGCGTGTGCGTGTTTCATTGACGAAAACGGGCTGCAGTTTGGTCCATTTAATGCCTGTTGCCGGCACGCCCTGCGTGAATCGAGGCCTCGCGGATGGAGCTGGTTCCCCGCCGCCCCTCACGTCCAGCCCCGGTGACCCTGTCACAGCTGCCTCTCCCGGCCTGGGCGGGTCTTCCAGCGGCTGTGTGACGTAAACACCCCGAGAAGCCATGTCGCAGGTCAGCTGTAACTGATGATAAGGGTAGCTGCGGGCCCACCCGCCGCTGGAAACAACCTCGGCCGCCTCTGCCTCGTCTCCGTAAGCGGTTCCTGCAGACTCACCGGCTCGTACATCTCCTGACACCCCGTTAGTCGCTTGCCTTTTCTGAAAATGGGACCGTGCTGGAGGCACCTTGGTCACTCCGCGTTCTGTTTTTCAGATCCATCCAGGCGGCGTGGGTCTCTGGCTTTTTGCAGAAATGGAGCTGCTGTGCACACTCTCCACGGGTGTCCCAGCGCCTCTATACCAGGAGGGCCACCGCCAGGCGAGATTGGCTGCAGGTTTTGCAGGGCCCGGTACAAAGCATAACACGGGCCCCTGGATGCATTATTAGGAACTGCACGACGGCCGCGGCAGAGCCTTGGGCCAGGGCGGACTGAGCAGCTGCACAGGTGCACGGCCGGCCTGGTGCCACGCTGCCGCTGCGTCCTCACCCCTGCCAAGCGGGTCGTGCAAAGGGCCTGTGCCACATGGTGGCCGCTGGCAGTGCACGGAACATGTACTGTTCCCTGTCCTCACCTGCACTTGCTTCCATCAGGCTTTAATTCCGTCCACGTGATGAGTGTAAAACAGCACGTCCTTGTGGTTTTGTTTGCATTTCCGTGGTTACACGAGCGGGTGAGCGACTTACATGTGTGTTGACCATTGAGTTAATTTTTTCTGAAGGAACAGGGGACAGAGTTGGACTCCTGTTCTTGCCCCTAAACGACCACATGGGCGTGGGTCATCACTCCGCCCCTGTTTGGGAGTTCTGCCATTTGATCGTAAGCCCTTCAGGTCAGGGGCCACCTTGTCGTCTGTGTAAGTTCAGCCCAGGGTCTGCCCCCGACACGGTGTCATCATGCATCTGTCCACCTACTGAGCGAAGGCTGTGATTCACCAGCTGGGGCTGTGAGAATCCAGGAAGACACACAGGTGAGCCGCCCCCACCCCCTACCCCGGAAGCCGGCAGCAGAGACTCTGCTCAGGGCCTTGGCCAAGGGAACCGCACCTCCAAGCCTCTCCTCCCTCCCTCCTTTCCTTCCTTCCATTTTGCCGCACCGCGTGGCATGAGGGGTCTTAGTTCCCCGACCAGGGATCAAGTCCGTGCCCCTTGCAGTGGAAGCTCAGAGTCTTAACCCCTAGACCACCAGGGACGTCCAAAATACTTTTATAATTTAAAAAATTCATAAAATCGAAAGGAAAGAAAACCTTTTGGGAGCCAGGAGTGAGGGGCTAAGGGAGCGGCTGAGGCCGGGAGAACTGGGCTGGGGTTGGGGTTGGGGTTGGGAGAGCTTGCGGCAGAGAAGCGGGCGGGCAGTGCAGAAGTGGGGGGGGGGGGGCTGGCTTGCAAAGCGTTCAGGGCCTTCCCTCCCCTTGGAGACGGCAGCGCAGCTGGAAGCCAAGGAGGCAGCTGGCGTGGTCGGAGGGCACTGAGCAAGTCTACCGAGGATCATGGGGGCCAGGCTTTCTCACCATTGAGAAGAGAATTGCAGATAGGGAGGGGGGGAGGCTGGAAAGAGCCCTGAGCAATTGCAGATATCAGTGTGAAATATATCTATGTTTATGTATATATTTGTGTGTAAATGTATGCATTTATACACACACACGTCTGTGTGTATTTTTTTTTCCCTAGCTCTCTCCGCTAAGAGGACCTAGAAACAATGTCATCCCATTAGCAACAAGCACACCAGACACCCAGATCTTGGTTTCTAAACCCCATCTACATCAAAAGGAATTAGGGCTCCTTGAAGAAATGGCTGGTACAGGGGCTGGACCACCTGGGAAGTAGCAACATTGAAGGAATGATGGTGACATGTCACAGGATACAAGGGTCAACTGGAGGAGCTCCTAGTGGCCAGATCTGGGGCAATGGGAAATCAAAATAAAATAAAATACCTAAATTACAGAGGAATCCATGCATCCATATTGATTAAGGAAAAAGAAAAACTCTTCCTTACAGTACAAAGCCAACTAATGGAATTCCTAGCTGTGCAACAAGGCACGAAAAAGACGTAAAAAGAATACAGATCAGAAAGAAAGAAATAAAACTGTCTCTCTTTGCAGATGATGTGATTATCTATGTAGAAAGTCCCTCAAAATCTGTCCTCCCAAAAACCGGCTTAAAACTAACCAGTTAGTTTAGCAGGGTTGCAGGATAAAAGTTCAATACAGGAAAATCAATAATGTTTCTTTTTTTAAATAAATTTATTTTATTTACTTTTGGCTAGGTCTTCATTGCTGCACGCGGGCTTTCTCTAGTTGTGGTGAGTGGGGGCTACCCTTCATTGCGGTGCGCAGGCTTCTCATTGCAGTGGCTTCTCTTGTTGTGCAGCTCAGGCTTTAGGCGCGTGGGCTTCAGTAATTGTAGCACTTCGGCTCATTAGCTGTGGGTCGTGGGCTCTAGAGTGCAGGCTCAGTAGTTGTGGCGCACAAGCTTAGTTGCTCCACGGCATGTGGGATCTTCCCAGGCCAGGGATCAAACCCGTGTCCCCTGCATTGGAGGGGGATTCTTAAGTACTGTGCCAGCAGGGAAGCCCACAGTACCTGATTTTAAGACACCATATAGTTCCAATAATCAAGACAGTCTGGTACTGCCACAAGGGTAGACACAGATCAGTGGCACTGGAAAAAAACCTGGAAATCAGCTATTACAAGTGCAGCTAACTGATTTTTTGGTGGTAAAATATGTCTAACATAAAATTTGCCACTCTAACCATTTTTTTTATTGTGGTTAAATATACACAATAAATGTAGCACTTTCTGCAATTCAGTGGTTTTAGTACATTCACAGTGTTGTACAGCCACCAGCACTACCTATTTTCAGCACTTTTTCATCACCCCAAATAGAAACTCGACCCATTAAGCAATAACTCCCCAGTCTCCCCCACTAGCTCCAAGCCCTGGAACTCTTAGTCAACTTTCCATCAGTACTAAATACTTGTATAAGTGGAATCCTAAATATTTGTCCTTTTGTGTCTGGCTCGTTTCACTTAGTGTAATGTCTTCACAGTTCATCCGTGGTGTGGAATATGTGAGAACTTCATTTTTATGGTTGAATAATATTCCATTGTATGTGTGTACACATTTTGTTTATCCGTTCATCGATAAACATGTGAACAAGCAAGATATCTAGGCTGCTTCCACACATTGCCTATTGTAAATAATGCTGCTATGAATGTTGAGTTCCTGTTATCAGATCTTTGGGGTATAGACCTAGGAGTGGAATTGCTAGATAATGTTATATCTTTCACTTTTCAAAGAACTATCAAACTGCCTTGCATAGCAGCTGCACCATTTTATATTCCCGCCAGTAAAGCACCAGGGGTTCCAGTAGCCCCCATGTTTGCCAACTCTTCTTATTTTCTGTTTGTTTGCTTGTTTGTTTTTAATTATTGCCATTCTAGTAGGTGTGCAGCAGTATTTCATTGTGGTTTGATTTGTATTTCCCTAACAACTAATGCCCTTGAGCCTCTTTCAATGTGCTTAATTTATCTTCTTTGGAGAAATGTCTGTTCAGGTCCTTTGCTCCTTTTTTAACTGGGTTGTCTTTATGTTGTTGAGTTGTAGGAGTTGTTTTTTTTTTTTAATTGAAGTATAATTGACCTACAACACTATTTTAGTTCCTGGTTCACAGCATATAGATGCCATATTTCCATACACTTCAGAATGGTCGCCACAATAAGTCGTTACCATCTGTCACTACACAAAGATGTTACAGAATTATGGACTACGTTCCCCACACTGTCCATTTCATATCCGTGACTCGTTTATCTTGCAACTGGAAGTTCGTACCTCTTAATCTCCTTGGCCTATTCCTCTCCTCCCCCACTCCGTTCCCGCTGGCAACCACCTGTTTGTTCTCCGTATCTATGACTCTGCGTCTCTTTTGTTCTGTTTGTTCATTTGTTTTGTTTTTTAGATTCTACATATAACTGAAATCATATAATATTTGTCTTTCTCTGTCTGACTTATTTAGCCTGGTGCCCTCTAGGTCCATCCATGTTGTCTCAGATGGTAGGATTTCATTCTTTTTTATTCCTGCGGAATGTTTGGTTGTATATACACACCACATCTTCATCACCCATTCACCTGTTGATGGGCACTTAGGTTGCTTCCATATCTTGGGTATTATAAATAGTGCTGCAGTGAACATAGGGGTGCATGTGTCTTATAATTAGCGTTTTCGATTTCTTCAGTTAAATACCCAGGAATGGAATCGCTGGATCATATGATGTGGTGATTCTATTTTTAATCTTCAAGGAACTGCCATACTTTTTTCACTGGTGGCTGCACCACTTTATAGTCCCACCGACAGTGCACGAGGGCTCCAGTTTCTCCACATCCTCACCAACACTTGTTATTTTCCAATCGTTTTTATTTGTAATAGTAGCTATACTAATGGCTGTGCAGTGATAGCTCATTGTGGTTTTGATTTTGATTTTCCTAGTGATGAGTGATTAGTGATGTGCTTATTGGTCAACTGTATATCTTCTTTGGAGAAATTTCTATTCAGGTCTTTTGCCTATTTTCTAATTGGGTTTTTTGTCTTTTTGTTGTTCAGTTGTAGGCGTTCTGTATGTATTCTGGATATTAATGCCTTATCAGATATATGATTTGCAAATATTTTCTCCCATCTGTGGATTGCCTTTTTAGTCTGGTAATAGTGTCCTTTGATGTACAAAAGGTTTCAATTCTGATGAAATACAATCTAGTTTTTCTTTTGTGTCTGTGCTTTCAGTGTCATATCCAAAAAGTCTTAGCCAAATCCTAAGCCATGAAGCTTCTCTGGGTTTTTGAAGAGTTTTATAGTTTTAGCTTTTACGTTTAGGTTTTTGGTCCATTTTGAGTTAATTTCTGTATTTGGTTTAAGGTGAGATCCAACTTCATTATTTTGCCATTGGATATCGAGTTTTCCCAGCACGATTTGTTATAGAGATTTCCCTTTCCGTATTGAATGGTCTTGCCACCCTTGTCAAACATCATTTGACCACACATGCAAGGGTTTGTTTCTGGGTTCTCTATTCAATTCCATTGGTCTGTGTGTCTGTGTGTATGCCACTATACCTCTGTCTTTATGCCAGTATATATTTATGCTATTTTGGTTGCTGTAGCTT
The DNA here is from genome assembly GCF_030028045.1 of Hippopotamus amphibius kiboko. Taxonomy (NCBI): domain Eukaryota; kingdom Metazoa; phylum Chordata; class Mammalia; order Artiodactyla; family Hippopotamidae; genus Hippopotamus; species Hippopotamus amphibius. The sequence continues at coordinate 1,535,429 of NC_080193.1, read as the reverse complement.
TTCAGTAAGTTTTAAAATCTCTGGACTGCCCCAGCGGTCCAGTGGTTAAGACTTGGCACTTCCACTCTGAAGGGAACTCGGGTTCGATCCCTGCTCAGGGAACTAATATCCCACATGCTGCGCCACATGGCCAAAAAACAAACAAAAAAACAATAAAATCTGGATGTGTGAGTCCTCCAGCTTTGTTCTTTTTCCAGATTGTTTAGAATATTTGGGGTGACTTGAGATTCCATATGAATTTTAGGATGGATTTATCTATTTTAGCAAAAAAAAACATCATTTAGGTGGAAAGTGCATTGAATCTGTTGATCACTTTGGGCAGTATTGACATCTTAACAATATTGTCTTCCAGTTCATGAACTGAAGATGTATTTCCGTTTATTTGTGTCTTCTTTAATTCCTTCCAGCAATGTTTCATGGTTTTCAGTATACAAAACTTTGGTCTCCTTGGTTAAGTTTATTCCTGTCTTATTTTTTTGAATGCTATTATAGAATGCTCTTAATTTCCTTTCTGGATTATTTGTTGTTGGTGTGTAAAAAATGCAACTGATTTTTGTGTGTTGATTTTATCTTCTGCACCTTTGTTCAATTCATTTATTAGTTCTAACAGTATTTTGTATAATCTTTAGGGTCTTGTACGTATAAGGTCATGTCAGGTACAAACAGAGATAATTTTACCTCTTCCCTTTCAATTTAGATGACTTTTTTTTTTGTTTTTCTTTTTTTATTTTTTTTTGTTTTTTTGTTTTTTTGATGACTTTTATTTCTTTTTCTTGCCTAATTTCTCTGGCTAGAACTTCTAATAATGTGTCAAGTAGAAGTGTTGAAAGCACACATCTCGGTATTGTTCTTGATTTTAGAGACAAAGCTCTTCTTTATTATTTTTTTAATACTTTAAAATTTATTTGTTTATTTTATTTTTTATTTATTGGCTGTGTTGGGTCTTTGTCTCTGTGCACGGGCTTTCTCTAGTTGGGGAGAGCGGGAGCTACTCTTCATTGAGGTGTGCAGGCTTCTCTTTGCAGTGACTTCTCTTGTTGTGGAGCACGGGCTCTACTCGCGTGGCTTCAGTAATTGTGGCACGTGGGTTCAATAGTTGTGGCTTGCGGGCTGTAGAGCGCAGGCTCAGTAGTTGTGGTGCATGGGCTTAGCTGCCCCACGGCATGTGGGGTCTTCCTGGACCAGGGCTCAAACCCACGTCCCCTGCCTTGGCAGGTGGATTCTTAACCACTGCGCCACCAGGGAAGCCCCAAACCTCTTCTAGTTTAATGTAGGCACCTAGAGTTATACATTTCTCCCTGAGCACTGTTTTCACTGCACATCTGAAGGTTTGGTCTATCATGTTTTCATTTTCATTCATCTTCAGGTATTTTCTTACTTCCCTGGTGATTTATTCTTTGACCCATTGGTAGCTCAACAGTACATGTTTAATTTTCACATATTTGTGAGTTCTTTGGCTTTCCTTCTGTTACTCATTTCTAGTTTCATTCCATTGTGATTGGAAAAAATATTCTGAAGGATTTCAACCTTTTAAATTTTATTAAGACTTGTTTGGCAGCCTAACATATGATCTGTGCAGGAGAGTGTTCCATGAGCACCTGAGAATAATGTGTATATGTGTATTCTGCTGCTGTTGTCTGGTCTAACCGCTTTAGCGTGTTGTTCAGTCTGCTTGTCCTATCCGTTATTGCCGTACCCAGCTATTATTGTAGTACTGTCCATTTCTCCCTTCAGTTCTGTCCACCTTGATTTATTTAACCTTTTGTCAATATATAACGTCCTTCTTTGTCTCTTGTAAGTTTTTTTGATTGAAAGTCTATTTTGTCTGACGTACTATAGTGACCCCAGCTCTTTTGTTTACTATTTGCAAGGAATACCTTTTTCCATTATTTTATCAGTACTTTCAAGCTCTTTGTGTTTTTATATCTAATGTGAATCTCTTATAGACTTCATAAAGATAGGTCCTGTATTTTTTTAATAAATTTATTTATTTATATTTTATTTATTGGCTGTGTTGGGTCTTCATTGCTGCTCATGTGGGCTTTCTCTACTTGCCGGAGCAGGGGCTACTCTTGGTTTCGGTGCACGGGCTTCTCTTTGGCTGGCTTCTCTTGTTGCAGAGCACAGGCTCTAGGCGCGTGTACATCAGTAGTTGTGGCACACAGGCTTAGTTGCTCCATGGTATGTGGGATCTTCCTGCAGGGATCAAACCCATGTCCCCTGCATTGGCAGGTGGATTCTTAACCACTGTGCCATCGCCCTCAGGGAAGTCACAGGTCCTGTATTGTGTTTTGTTTTGTTTTGTTTTTGTTTTTTTGTTTTTTACTTATTTATTTATTTATTCATTTATTTATTTATTATTTTATTGGCTGTGTTGAGTCTTTTTGCTGTGCCCGGGCTTTCTTTTTAGTTGCAGTGAGTGGGGGCTACTCTTTGTTGTGGTACGTGGGCTCCTCATTGCCATGGCTTCTCTTGTTGCGGAGCTCGGGCTCTAGGTGTGTGGGCTTCGGTAGTTGCAGCACATGGGCTCAATAGTTGTGGCTCAAGGGCTCTAAAGCACAGGCTGAATAGCTGTGGCGCATGGGCTTAGTTGCTCTGCGGCATGTGGGATCTTCCCAGACCAGGGATTGAACCCGTGTCCCCTGCATTGGCAGGTGGATTCTCAACCACTGCACCACTTAGGAAGTTCAGGTCCTGTATTTTTAATCCATTCAACCAATCTCTGTCTTTTAATCCATGTACTTTTTTTTTTTTTTTCTGGCCATGCCTTGTGGCTTATGGGATCTTAGTTCCCCAACCAGGGATTGAACCCAGGCCCTTGGTAGTGAAAGCTCTGAGTCCTATCCAGTGGACCACCAGGGACATCCCTAATGTAACTAATAATAAAGAATGATTTATTAGATTTATCAATTTTAGACAATATTTATTTCTTATTCTGGCAGTGAGGAATTAGCACTTTTGCACTACTCTAACCCACATTTTTCTCCTTTCATCCTCAGTATATAGTTTTCCACTGTTTATAGTTAAATCAATAATTAGTGTTTACGATATTGACCAAGTAAGTAAACTTTGTTCACTCAAGCTGTAAGTTATTGTTACATTTTGTTTTTCTTACAAGTTTATTTTACCTGGAGTTAATAATTATCTCTTTCTTCAATTGTTTAGTTTTGTAAGTACCTAGAGCTATTTTCTTCCAAAACTTCCAAACACATAGCAATAATTTTTCCAAATATTCAACCCATAACTGATCAATTCTATCTTTTCCTTGGAGACCTAATCCCACAGACCTCTGTCTTTCTAATCCAGCTCGGACTGGTTGCTCACTAAGTCTAGCACACAAATGCTGTTCTGGAATTTCCTTTTGCCAGTCAAGAAAGATTATTTTTGTCTACGGGGATATGTGTATAAAAACAGATGATTGAACTTGGTGTACCCCCCAAAAAATAATAATAATAATAAAAAAAAGAAAGAAAGATTATTTTTGTCATTTAGCTATTTGTTTTCTGTGTGTCCTATATGTTTTTTGTTCCTCAATCTCCCCATTACTGCCTCATTTTAAAAAAATTTAGTTGATATTTTTTGGTAGCATACTATTTTAATTCCCTTCCCCTTTCCTTTTCTGTATACAGAAAAACCTTGGTTTGCAAGCATAATTCATTCTGGAAACATGCTTGTAATCCAAAGTGAATTTCCCCATAAGAAATAATGGAAACTCAGATGATTCCTTCCACAACCCAAAAATATTCATATAAAAATGATTACAATACAGTAATGTAATGCAAAATAATAAAGAAAATACAAACTATAAAGAAAAATAAACAAATTACCCTGCACTTACCTTTTAAAACGTTCGTGGCTGGTGTGAGGGAGACAAGAGAGGAGGATTATTTTGTAGGACCACTTTCACTCTCAGTAACGGGATCACTGCTGTCTATTGGCTCAATGGAATCTTTTTCTTCTCGTGCAGCTTTAACAAGGAACCTATCCAATGACCCTTGCTTTTGCCTCCTTTTGAGGATTTCACTGACGTGACATTGTGTTGTCATCAAACAGATTCATCCCTTCACACTGCTACAGCCTTGTTCGGGTGGTAGCTTTTCTACAAAATTTTACACTGTTTGCCACGTTTTACACATCTCCCTCATCTCACTTGAAGTGCAGGATTCCTGCGCCTCCTCCTCCTCCTCCTCCTCTGCAGAGGTGATCCCCGCCACAGCCTCTTGCTGTTGCTCGCAACGCAGATCCACCAGGTCGTCGGTGGTCAGCTCCACGGGCTCAGTTGTGACCACGTGACGTTCGGCGACACGTACTACTGGTATTGCAAGACATCGCTCGTTTATCAAGTTAAAAATTATTAGAAATGCTTGCTCGTCTTGTGGAACCCACGCAGAACAAGTCACTCGCAAGCCAAGGTTTTACGTAGTTTTATTTTCTTAGTAATTACCTTGGGAATCACAATTAACATCTTACATTTATAACAATTATAAAATAATGATAACACATAAACAATTTCAATTCAGTAACAATGTTTACAAATTATAGGACTTCCCTGGTGGTCCGGTGGTTAAGACTCTGCACTTCCACTACAGGGGGCACGGGTTTGTTCCCTGGTTGGGGAGGTTCTGCACAGCATGTGGTATGGCCAAAAAGAAAGAAAAAAAATTTTTTTTAATTATGAAATAAAATGCTTTGAATTATACTAACTTATTTTCAATATTAAATTATATTACATCTCCATTCCTCCTCTTCCATATTTTTGCACAAATTACTCTTCATGCCTTGTATACCTATTAGCATAGATTATAATTATTGCTTCACGCACTTACCTTTTAAATATATAAGAAAAAGAGAGAAGTTACAAGCCAAACCAAAAGTACAGTAATGTTGGCTTTTTACTTTACCCATGAAATTACCTTTACTGGAGTTGTTTAATTTTTTCTTACGTCTTCAAGTAACTATAATGTTTTTCCATTTCAGCCTGAAGGACTCCTTTTACCACTTCTTGTAGGGTGGGTCTACTGGTAATGAATTCCTTCAGCTTTTGTTTATCTGGAAATATCTTAATTTCTGTTTCATTCTTTAAGGATAATTTTGCTGCATATAGAATTATTTTTTTTAGAATTATTTTTTTAATATTTATTTCTTATTTTTTTCTTTGGCTTGCACCAGATCTTTGTGGCATACGGGACCTACTTCCCCGACCAGGAATCAAACCCCTTCATTGGGAGCGCAGAGTCTTACCCGCTGAACCACCGGGGAAATCCCTGGATATAAAATTCTTAGTTGTCAGTTTCTTCTTTTTTTATATATATAAACTTATTTATTTATTTATTGGCTGTGTTGGTCTTCATTGCTGTGCGTGGGCTTTCTCTAGTTGTGGCGAGCGGGGGCTACTCTTCGTTGTGGTGCGCGGGCTCCTCATTGCAGTGGCTTCTCTTGTTGCAGAGCCCGGGCTCTAGGCACACGGGCTTCAGTAGTTGTGGTGCGTGGGCTCAGTGGTTGTGGCTTGAGGGCTTCGTTGCTCCACAGCATGTGGGATCTTCTCAGACCAGGGCTCGAACCGGTGTCCCCTGCCTTGGCAGGCGGATTCTTAACCACTGTGCCACCAGGGAAGTCCCATCGGTTTCTTTTTAAGGGATTTAAATTTGTCATTCTAGTGCCCTCTGACCGCCATGATTTATGATGAGAAATCAGCTATTCATCTTATTGAGAATCCCTTGTACATACTGAGTCACTGCTTTCTGGCTGGTTTCAAAAAAATTATGTCTTTGAGTTTCCACAATTTGAATATAAAGTGTCTCCTCTGGATGATGATCGGACGGGGTGGGCATGTGACCGAGTCTGCCCTGAGGGAGGAGACTGCCGTGTGGCTGGTGGTCTCTTCCCTCCTCAGAAGGGGCTCACAAGGAGACCATCCCTTTCCGCCTTCGAATCGTGCGGCACCACGTGTAGCCTGCAGCTGCCGCAGCCGCCTGCCTACGGCCCCCAGGATGCCAACACACAGAAGAGGCTGGAAGGGCAGAGAAGGGGGGCAGAAGCCGTACCTGTGGGATTCGTGTCGGGTGAGAAAGAGTCCCTACTCTTTATACCTGTTTGGTTTGGGCAGGACCACCACTCAGGACCTAGGGTGCAGCGGCTAAGGAGGCCTTGCTCGCAGACGCTGATGCTGCACTTGTGGGACCCTGGGGGTGAGGTCCCCTTAAATGTCTCACCCTAAGTGCCTCGCTTGTCTCTTCCTGCTCCTGACCCTGTGTGATTCACAGTTTTCTGAAGGTACAGCTGAAAGTTTCCAGCTGGCAAGCAGAGGACACTGAAATGTAAGGCATGGACAGATGAGAGGAACCCAGAAAAGGAGATGAATCACAGCTGCTGTGTTTGGGCCAGTGGCCAGCCCAGCCTCCAGCCTAGTACTGAAGTTGCCCTCCAACGTTTCAGTCGTGGCCATCCTATTGCCGTGATTCTCTACAGTATGTTCCTGCATCTGACCTGAATGATGCATGCTTCTTTGAATTTATCAAAATTTGTTGTGGCCCAGTGTAGGATACTTTTTATATTTTATCTAGGTGTAGAACTCAGTATGTATTTTTATGCCTTATTATTCTGCTGTTTAACTCGCCATCATTCTTGTTTATTTTATATATCACAGTCAGACAGTGGTGTATCATATATTTTACTATAATTGTGTTTCTGTTAGTTGTATTTCTAAAGATTGTTTCCTGTTTTGTGTTGCTATGTAATTTGGTGCATCTGGTTTCACACTGACTTTTTACTGTACGTGTGTTTTTGGCACATGTTTTCTAACAACAGGACATATTCAGAGTTTGTTCTTTGATCTGATCTGAGACTTTCATATTTTTACGTAGGAATTGTAGCTATTTCTGTGTTTCTTGCTTATTTACATTTCCCTTTTTTGTTACACCTAGTTTAACTTTCCACCACCTAATTTTCTGGTATTTCTGTAACCGAAGGTGGGGTCTGCCTGCTCACTGCTCAGAAGCCAATAAAGAGGCTAGGTTGGTGGAAAGGAAAGTTTGCTTCATTTTGGATGCTGACAAACGGGGGGGTGGGGTGGGGCAGGGTGGACGCCTGACCAAAGGCCAACTCTCCCCCACCCGCCCCAACAATCAGGGGGCAAGAACTTTTATAAACAGAGGGAGGGGGCCACACAGGCAGCTCTGACGGTCATCTTGCGATGGGTCATCGGTGGTCTGACCAGCGTCATCGTGACTGTTTTAGGGACAGTTAGTCTTCAGGTCCAGGGTGGGTTTGTTTCCGTTTCTTTGAGGCCAGTTCTCAGAATTGTGGCAGCTTATGTCGTGGCTGCAGCCTGGCCATCATGTAGTTAACTTCTTCCACCTGGTGGGGTTTAAGCATCTACAAGACAGCTCACAGGACACGGCTCAGAATATTATCTATGGCCCTTGAGAAAGAACTAAAGGCCCTTGACTAGGCTTAATGACTAAACTATGATTATTTGGTCTCCTTTGACTGTTTTCCTTTGTGTTTGCATTTTCTCACTTCTCTGATTAAACGTACTCTTTGGCTAAAGTTTTTCTATAGATGAGAGGTAGGCTGAGGACATTGGGGGGAGTGGGGGGGGGGCAAGGACCATAGGGTCCTGCTCTGTTTCATTTTGATGTTGTTTATTAATGATTCCTTGCGATTTCTTTTCTATTTACAACATGAGGAGACTGTCTAGTGTACGTCTGCTTGCAGTACTCGTGATTTTTGCTGTATGAATTACTTTCTTCCTTTTATCTCTTGTAATAATTTATAAGGTAGACATACAGCTTTTTACACTGAAAAAATATCTGAAATTATATACTTTTTTTTGATGTGAACCATTTTTAAAGCCTTTACTAAATTTGTGACAATATTGCTTCTGTTTCATGTTTTGGATTTTTGGCTGCTAGGCATGTGGGAATCTTAGCTCCCAGACCAGGGATTGAACCCGCACCCCCTACATTGGAAGGCAAAGTCTTAACCACTGGACTGCCAGGGAAGTTCCATAATTTTTGAAAATAACTGTTTTCCTCATTTTATGTAAAACAACGACTAAGTACCTTGCTTTATATACCCTCTTTTTTTCTCTATGGTTTTCATTGCATTAATCTGAGGTTAAAACCCCTATTTAAAAAAATCCTCATCCTCAATTTTTTATTTTTTGCATTTTGTTTGTTACCATAGCAACAACAATTATTTCAACTTAGCATCAGTCTCTACTGAGTGGTGTTTTTACTCAGTTATCTCTCTATCTTTAGCTAGTTTCAAGGCTCATTGCCAGTTCTTTTCTTTCATTTCATCATTCATGAGTTTCTGATTCATGTCCTGGTGATTTATTGTATGATTCTGAGCAATTTTTGCAGAAAAGGGAGTTAGGGTTGTGTATTAGTCACAAACTCTTGTGGTTTCAAGTGACAGAATCCTACTTCAAACTGACTTCAGTTAAAAAAGAGAATGTATTGTCTTGTGAACCTGTGAAGCCCAGGCTCCGCTGAATACAGCCTCACACTGTGTCATCAGGAAACTGTCTCCACCTCTGGACTCTGCGTCCCCCATCTCAGCTTCACTCTCAGAGAGCAGTTCTCACATCGTGGCGTGTTCGGCCCCAAACTCACAGTAGGTGCCCTGGGAGAAGGGGGGCACTCCTTTCCCAATGGTTTCTGCAGACGTCTGGGCTGAGTGACATTGGCCTGGTTCACGTCTCATGCCCATCTTTTGAACCAACGTCTGTGACTCTTGACTGGGGAGCCCTGGGTCACATGCTTACTCTTGACTTGATGGGGCCAGCCCTCCAAACCTTCTAAGGGTGTAGAAGAGACAGTCCACCGAAGAAAAACCGAATTGTTGCTACCAGAGGGAGAAGGAGTCACTGCTGGGAAGGCAAAAAATAACAGATGTCCATTGTTTTCTAAGATTCTACAGATTGGTGAACTGTCCCCACTCTAGAGAGACAATAAGGAAGACTCCAGGTGGCCGGCTGGCCATCTAGGCAGGGCCTTAGGCTTAAACAGCAGCTTAGTGGTCTCACGGTGTTCCAGAGCCTCGCTCTCAGGCTTTCAGCTTTGTGCTTCTGGAAATTTGTTGTTGTCAGTCTGGCGAGATGATTGGCCCCCCTGGGCCTGGCTCATGCCAGCCTGACTCAGCAGAGACTGATGTACATCTAAATCCCTTCTCAGAGGGAACAGTAATTGCCAAAGGACCTGAACAGGGCTGTCTCTCGGTCAGTGCACTTTCCCTGTCGAAAACCACAAGTGAAGCCAAACTCTAATCATAAGGTTGCTTAGTGACCACAGAACCAGGCAAGAGCCGTTCTCTGGAGAGAGTTACTGGCCAGATGCATCATGCCGTGATAGTACAGTGACTTTAAAAGGTCCACCAACACTGGAAGAGTGAAGAGAGGATATATTACAAGGCTGAAAGGCAGGAAAGAACTGAGAGCCTTCTGGTCACGGTGTGGGGGGGGGAGAGGTAATGTTGTGTGTCACTTATACCTCAATTACAAAACCAAATAAAACATGCTTTTGAAAGTTTCATATGCATATGAACCGCTGGGGATCTTGTTAGAATGCAGCTCCTGAGTCAGCTGGTCTGGGGTGGGGCCTGAGGTGCCGCCATCTTAACAGGCCCCCACATGGCGTGGCTGTTGCTCTGGAGACCGCTCTCTGAGTAGCAACGATTTCTGAAATATGACAGAAACAGAATGGATAGGAGGTTGTGATGGTTTGGGTAGTGGGGGATTGGAAGCGAGGCGAAAGGAGTTGTGAAGGATCATTCCCAAACTTCCAGCTTGAGTATCTGGGGTGGTGATGCAGTCTACAAGACGAGGAACAGGTTTGGGTGGGGTCGATAATAGTGAGAGATAACATTTACTGGGTACTTACTAACGTGCCAGGTTCTTTACAGATGTTGTCTTATTTATTCTGTACAACAGGGAGGTAGGTGCTATTGTCATCTTTCTTTTAAGAGTGAGGAAACGGAGGCCAAGGCCACATAGGTAGTAAGTGGAAGAGCCAAGATTCCACTCTCTGGCATCGGAGTGCAGAACTCCTGCTGTTAACCACTGGCAGTTTAGAAATGTGGGGTTGAAGCACCTGTAGGAGGTCACATGGAGCTGCCCAGGTGGACAAGCTGACCAGAGATACTGACAGTTACAGACCTGGGAGGAAGTGAGGCACTGGTGGAAGTTAAACCGTGCAAGGACAGCTGCAACCTACCCTCTCAGAGTGCTGCCAATCTTCTTCCATTTTCCTTTGGCTTTTAATTATCACAGAGGAGGACTCTGAAGAAAACCAGCTTTCAGCTTTTTAAATAAATATTTTTTTTCCCGATTGGATATTGTGTTTGTTCTTTATCCCTGAAATTTAGGAACGTTTTCCAGATTTTGTCTTGAAGTTGGTTTCTGCTTTTTAATTTTTCTGGATTCAGAGAACTCACTCAATTTTCCACCTCCACCTCAGATCTTTTTAGACCTAAGGCAAGTTTTCTTTTACTATAAGTTATTGCCTCTAATTGATTTGCTCTCTCTTCTTTGGGGGGGGGGGGGTGCCTATAGTTTGACTCTCTGTGGGGTTCTCCTGTGTATTTTCTTCTCTCATAAATTTATTTATTTGTTTATTGGCTGTGTTGGGTCTTCGTTGTTGCGTTGTGGTGAGCTGGGGTTACTCTTTGTTGCAGTGTGTGGACTTCTCTTGTTGCAGACCACAGGCTCTAGGCGTGTGGGCTTCAGTAGATGTGGCACACAGGTTTAATTGCTCCGTGGCATGTGGGATCTTCCTGGCCCAGAGATTGAACCCGTGTCCGCTGCATTGGCAGGCGGATTCTTAACCACTGTGCCACCAGGGAGGTCCCTCTTCTCTCTTAAAGAATTTCATCACTGACTTTTTCTTGTAGTTATCTTCTATACTGCTGATTTGCTCTTCTGCATTAAGTCTGACCATTGCTTTTACTTTGGCTATAGCAGTTTTAATTTCATGGTACTCTCCATTTATCTTGGCCTGTTCTTTAAAAGAGGCAATGTCCTCTTTTAATTGAGAATAAGAATTAGGTGTTTTCTAAAACTGGGTTCTGCTTCATGGACTAAATATATTGCAAAGGAGTAATTTTTGGCTCTAGCACTTCATTTCTTTTCTCATGTGCTACATATTTTTTCCCAAAGGGTTTAAAAAATTTTTTTTTGGTGCTTATTCACCTTTGAGATTGTCTAGTTGATCTTTGCCGATGCCTGGACATCCACGCTTTCAGGATCACAGTGTCGGACAATAAGGATGCAAAGTTCCCCACCCCTACTCCCCCTCGGGAGAGGGCGGGGGTGACGGTTCAGAGGCAGGGGCTGGATCGCGTTCTGTCTCATCGTCTTAGCTATTCTCGGCATTCCCTTGCTTCAAGATTAGGACTTTTATTTTTCAACCTCTGGGGTCTGTGACTATTTCTGAGCCTCAGGGCGTTTGTCTCCTATGCTCTAGATCTTGATGCTTTGGCCTTCAGCGTTCCTACCTTTGAGTTTCTATTTCAGGATGTCCTATGTCTGAGAGTCTGTCCGCCTGGGTCTCAGTCTCTGAACCTCGACGGCTTTCTCAGCGTCTCAGACCCCTACCTCAAGGCCCCTTACTCATCTTCGTATTTCTTCACAGCACTTACCACAGGCCGAGTCTCCCTCCCTCCCCTCCTCGCGACCCACCCGCCACCCGTGCTCCCGCTGGAGGGCGACTCCCGGGAGCGTGGGCGCAGGATCACGGTCACGCCTGCTGAACGGGCCCCGGCCTCGTCCGCGGGGCGCGTCCCGGCCGCTCCTCGCGGCCCCCGCCTCTGCGTTTCGCACTTTCTCGGGATGCAAATGTCTTTCTCGGTCTCGGTCACCCTTCCGGTTTCTGCCCGGGGAGCCGAGGCCTCGCACAGGCCTGGCCCGGGCGCGCGGCGGGGTGCGGCCCGGGGCGGGGAAGGGGAGGGGGGTCGCCTTCCGGGCCCCCCCCCCGGGGCTCAGCCTCCCGCGTCCGCGACGCCTCGGGGGCCGCCTCCCTCCAGCGCACGTGACCGCGCCGCGCCGCGCCGCCGCAGGGCCCCGCCCCCGGGCGCGCCGCATCCGCCGGGCCGCGCAGCCCCGCCCCCCCGGGCGCGGGCAGCCAATCCGCGCGCACGCCCGGCGGCCCCGCCCCGACGCCCGCCTCGGCGCGCGCCCCTCCCCCCGCCCGCCGGCCCGCCCGTCCGTCAGCCAGTCGGTCGGTCGGTCCGAGCGGCTGGCGGCTCCCCGGCTCTCCCGCGCGGCGGCCTCCCTGCTCCCTCCCGGCCAGCGGCGGCGGCGGCGGCGGAGGCGCGGGCCCCCGGGAGGCGCGGCGTGGGCCGAGCGGCGGCCGCGGAGCGTCGAGCCCAGCGCGGCGGCGGCGGCCGGGCAGCCAACATGGCGGCGGCGGCGGGCGCGGGCCCCGAGACGGTCCGCGGGCAGGTGTTCGACGTGGGGCCGCGCTACACCAACCTCTCGTACATCGGGGAGGGCGCCTACGGCATGGTGTGGTGAGTGTCGGCGCCGCGCCCTCCGCGCGCCGGGGGCCCCGGGCGGGGCCGGGCCGGGCCGTCGGGCCGGGGCGTCGCTGCTCGCGGGCAGGGCCGCCGCCCCCGGGGTGCCCGCGGCGCGGCCTGGCGTCCCTGCGGCGGCGCGGCCCGGCGCGTGCGCGCGGCTCCCGGGGTGGGGGGGGGACCCGTGTCTGGCGGCCCGCGAGCGCCCGCGGCGGAGCGCCTTCCGCGGCGCGGGCTTGCCTCGGGGAGCCGGGGGCGCGCGGGCCAGCCGGCTGCGCTCTCCGGGGCCGCCGGGCGTCGAGCCTCGCGCGGCCCGCGTGCACTGCGCCCCGCCCGGAGGCGGCCAGGCGTCTGGGCGCCGCCGCTGCGGGCTTTTCCCGGGCGCGCTGCCGCGGGCGGCTTCGCTCGCCCCCGCCCCGCCCCCCCCCGGAGACGTGTGTGGAGTGGGGGGGGGGGGGGCGGGGCGGGGGGACGGTCCCGTGTTTCGTCGGCACCGACTCGCTGCCGTGCTTCGCGCCGGCCGAGACGTGTGCCCGTGTGGACGCCCCGACACCCAGGCCTTCCCGGCAGCGTGTCCTTTCCGTGGAACGAAGGCGGCGGGCTAATCCCTATCGAACGCGCTGGGGGCAGGTTCCGCGCTGGGCCCGTTATCTCCTTTTCTGTGAACAGCCACCTGGAGGGAGGGGGACGCGGTGAGATCGCTCAGATGAGAAGGTGTTTCGAGGGGAAGCCAGTCCGTGAGGTCCTACAGCTGCAGAGGCGGACTGGAGATTGTAGACGGAGATCCTGTTTCAGTTGCGGCAGCTTGTTTATTACACCCCACCTTCCTTGAGTAGCGTTATTAATCATTTTAGAATTTTACCATGTTTTACTCTTAAAAGCATTTTTGTTTCACAGGTGTATCCGAGTCTCAATGATCATAATTTTAGAAATACCATAGAGGGCATGTTTTGCCAGGTGTTAGTCAAAGTCCTTTAAAAAAAAAAAAAAAAGACCTAAATTGAATCTTGAATATTTTCATTCTCTTCAGGAGCAGAATGCTTCACAGTCTACAACTGTGAAAATTAACGGGAACTCAGAGGCTTAGGAGCCAAAAGAGAAATTAAATTAGGTCAGGCCTAACAGAAATAAGGTCCTAGAATGCGATGGAGAGAGAGCAGTGCCCGCAGCGTGGTGTCTGTGATGCATCTCGTTGCGCTTGCACGTGCAAGAGTGCTAGTGAACACGTCTCTGTGAGAGGTTCAGGGTGGCCCATCCCGTTCTTCGGCCCTTTAAAGTATGTACCAAAAAAGCTAGTTTTATGACATTTCAGTTGAAAGCTTTTTTAATTTCTTTTTAATCTGATATGAATTTTTAGTAGTCTGAAGCTGGTTTATATCTGGTAACTTTCTATCACTGCTGTAGACTTATTTGACCTTCTCAGTCTCTTTCAGGTGAAATATCAAGTCCTCTTACTGTGATGTTCCTTTCTTAAGTAAGATCCAAGTACAAATATTACTAGAATTAGAATCCTGGGTTCAGATGATAGCTTTTTATCTTTGGGTTAATGATTTTTTAAAAAATAAATTTATTTATTGGCTGTGTTGGGTCTTCTTTGCTGCACACAGGCTTTCTCTATTTGCCGCGAGCGGGGGTGCTACTCTTCATTGTGGTGCAAGGGCTCCTCGTTTTGGTGGCTTCTCTTCTTGTGGAGCTCGGGCTCTAGGCGCGTAGGCTTCAGTAGGTGCGGCACACGGGCTCAGTAGTTGTGGCTCACAGGCTCTGGAGCATAGGCTCATTAGTTGTGACTCACGGGCATGTGGGATCTTCTGGAGCAGGGATCGAACCCGTGTCTCCTGCGTTGGCAGGTGGATTCTTAACCACTGCACCACCTGGGAAGTCCCGGTTGATGATACTTATTTCACATGAGAGTTTAATCTGTGTTGTACATTATTAGCATTTAGTAAATGTTGATTAACATGCTGGGTTTATGGATGACTTCTTGATTGAAATGTTAACATTTGAATAGTGATATCTTTAAAAAATTAGTGCTTCCAGAAGGATTTAAAGAATTTGAGGAGAAATTTTTTTTCCCCCTGAATCAGTTCATTAGGAATTTGCCATTTTTGTGCAGAGTCCTTTCCTAATCATCACGTAGAGGATACAAAGATGAAGAGTGGAGTTTGAATTGGGCTTTTAGGAGTGAGTGTGATTTTGATAGAAAGATAGGTGAAAGTGACAGTTTGAGCGGTGGAATCTAATCCTGGAAAGGTATTTAGGTGGCAAACTGTAGAGGACTCTAGAGGCAAAACTGAGTTTGGTTGTATATTTGAGATGCATGAATGTTTTTGAAAAGAAGCAGGCGCATGGTTAGTTTTGGAATTTGGGGGGAGGATAGATCGACACTGGTGGAAATGACAGGAAAAAAACAGAGGTGGGGAATGAGCTGGGCTATTGTAAGCTTCTGGAGGTGAAGTAATGTAGTGGGCGTGGAAGGTGGCAGGTGGAGATGAGAGCCCTTACAAAGGCAGAGTCAGTAACAGGGGCTCCCCTCAGAAGAGTGGTGGACTTCTGATCATGGCAAATGTGGGATGAAGCAGAGGATGATGAGTGAGGTCTTAAAAGAGTAAGAGGCTGAGGCAGGTGAGAGCTGGATTTGAGAGGGATTTCTGAGACCAGGCTTGGTGATGTGGCATGGACACTGTGGTTAATTCCAAGGCTCCTAGTGTGGGAGCCTGGGAGGATTGGTGGTGCCATTATGAGAGGAGGAGTACCATAGGCAGACGAGGTTTGTTAAGGAGAAGTAGTGAGTTCTGGTTTGGACTCTTAAGTTTGTGATGCCTGTAGGCCGTTTAAGGTATATCCAGAAGGCATCTTGAAGATGAGAGGGAAGTAGAATCTGGAGATGAAAGTGTGTGTAAGTGATAGTCTTGGGTGGAGGAGCACAGGCTCTTACTTTGCGTTGTGTGTGTTTGTCTTTTTAGTAAACAGCCCATAGCATTCATTAGATTTTCAAAGGGTCTATTATCCCAGAAGCTTAAGAACCAGTGAGACGGAACAGAAAGACCAAAGAGGTAGCTCTGGCACACGAGTGCTTTTAATAGATGGGCAGAGGAAGAGGAAGCTGAGGACTGGTGAGATGTATAAGAATCAGGAAAAAAGGAAGAATGGTATGAAAGAGGAGCAGTTGAAGCTCTTTGCTTGATCATCTAATTGAGACAAGTATTTTGAATGCGTTCAGTTTGAAACACTCTCTGAATGTGATTGAGGGGTTTTGGGGTCATCTCCATTGAGACACTAATTGAAGCCTTGAGAGTGGACGAGATGAATAAAAGTGTGCGAGCTGAGCCAAAGGAAAGCAATGCCTGACTTTAGGTGTCAGTGGAGGGCAAGTTACAGGAGAGGATGGAGGAAACGGGAACCGGAATTCTCACTATCAGAGGAGCCAGGGGAGGGCGTGGTTATCAGGGATTGGTGTGACTGCTGTGGGGAGCACCGTACAGCTGGAGGAGAAGCTGCTGGGTTTGTTGACTTTCAGCTCTCCTAACAGATGGGCTCTCTTCTCTTTTCCGCCATCCAGTGTGCGGTTGTGTTTGCTCCTCGCCGTGTCTTCTCACAAGACTTCAGGATCAAGCGATTCCTGGCCAAGAAACAAAAGCAGAATTGTCCCATTCCCCAATGGATTGGAGTTAAAACTGGTAATAAAATCAGGTACAACTCCAAGAGAAGACATTGGAGAAGAACCAGGCTGGGTCTGTAAGGAGGAGCCTCGCACATGAAGTGGTACACATATTTATGCTGTGTCAAGGTCACTTGCCTTTTACCATATCACTCTGAGAACATCACTATCTGAACAGATGGATGTGTTTTATCGGGAAAATGATTTTTCTCTTTGTGTCAGTGTTTCTGCACTAGCGCTTTGGCTCAGTAATAAATATGTGAGACCTTAAAAAACCAAAAAAAAAAAAAACCCCAAATAGTTCCAACCAAAATTTCATTGTGATCACTTTCCTGATGGGACAGTATCCTATTCTGTGAAGGTTTTTTTGTCCTTATGGCAGACTAGTAGAACTTTTGTTACATTTTGTTTTTTTTAAACATAGGTTAGTTAGTCCTCACAACCACACTGCAGAGGTGGCTACTTTAAGCGAGTAAGTGGGAACTTGAGACACATAGAGGTTTGTTAACTTGCCCATGGACCCCCATCTAGCAAGTGATAGAGCATCCCAGTCTGTCTGGTTCCTCAGTGATACTCAACCAAAGACCCAAGTTGAGAAAATACATGCTTTCAGTAACAGAAAATACCTGTTGTCTGCTTTTTGCTTGTGTCACCTTTTAGCCTTTAGCCTTTTAAAAAACTTTTCATGCAAGGTTGTTCCTTCAGAAATCTTTTATTGAGCACCTATCACATGCCAGGATTCCCAGGGTCCCAGCCCTTTCGTAGCTCTCAGTCCAGATAGCGGGATGGAGTTGGGCAGTAGGACAGTGCGGTACAGAAGGGGTGCGCGCAGTGCTGTGATGAGTGACTGCGGGCCTGTCACCCCAAAGTTTATCATCCTTCTGGGAGTCTGCACAGTGGACTAGGTAAGAGCATGGGCCTTGGACCCTGTATGTGAGCGGAGCTTGTTTTTCTCACCTGTAGAAAGCGGGGAGCAGTATACTCCACAAAGTTGGGAGGACTGAATGAGATATGTTGGTGAAGTGCTGAGTGCTTAATATCTGGTTAATGCTCTCATTGTTACTCTCTTCAAGTGAATGGGCAAGACCTGGAGCCTCCCTCAGCGCAGTTTCTTAGAGTATTGTGTTGGGGTGTAAAGCAGAACATGCAGAAATGAAGATATTAACTTGGAGTCACATAAGTTGTGTGTCGAGTTCCAGTTGTGTGATCTTGGGCAACTTCCTCTCCCATTCTTTGATTTAACAGTCAGAGCATCTTGTGTGCCCACCCTGATTCCTGTCCTCCCTCAGGAATGTCACAGTGTGGTGTTGGAGACAGACTGATAAGGAAATAAATTACTTTGTCTCGTGGTAAAAACACTGTTCTGAGATCATTCTGGACAGAGCAGCTAACTCCACTTGGGCTTCCCAGTTGCTAATTAATTCAACAAATAGTGTACGTGTACACCAAACACGCACTAGTTGCTCTGCTACATTGGTGGACAAAACATGTAGCTCTCAGGGAGCTTATGGTCTGTGGGTGCCTGGCTGAGTGGGAGTGGCTTGAAGAGAGGATTAGAAGGGTTGGTCTGGCCTTGGCTAAGTTCTTCTAAAGAGTTTCCTTTTGGGAATTCCCTGGCAGTTCAGTGGTTAGGACTCCGAGCTTCCATTACAGGAGGCACAGGTTTGATCCCTGGTTGGGGAACTAACATCCTGCAAGCCATGCAGTGTGGCCTAAATAAGTAAGTAGCGTCCTTTTGTTTCCCTTTTTATAGCACTTATCACAAACGGGTCTAAAATACTTTTTTCAAAGTATATTGATAAATAATTTAAGCCCAAAATTAAAGCCTCAAGGAAAATTATTTTCTGTGCTATAAGGTACTTTATCTGTACTATAAAGAACTTTCTAATACTCTCTTCTGGAGTAATAGTTTACTTCAAGTGAGTAGATTATTCGCATGTTTGACTAAGAGAGAGTTTTTAACCGAGTGGCTGGAAGGAATGTTAATGCTGCCATATTGTCATTGGGAACAAATGTATAGTGAAAAATGTAGTTTCAGAGATAGGGAAATTCTTAAATAGAACTGATTAAAAATGGGACTTCCCTGGTGGCGCAGTGGTTAAGAATCCGCCTGCCAACGCAGGGGACATGGGTTCCATCTCTGGTCCGGGAAGATCCCACATGCCGTGGAGCAACTAAGCCCGTGCACCGCAACTGCTGAGCCTGCGCTCTAGAGCCCGTGAGCCACCACTGTTGAGCCCACGTGCCACAACTACTGACGCGCACGCGCCTAGAGCCCATGCTCCGCAGCAAGAGAAGCCAGGGCAATAAGAAGCCCACGCACCACAACGAAGAGTAGCCCGTGCTCACGGCAACTAGAGAAAGCCGCACAGCAACGAAGACCCAATGCAGCCAATAAGTAAGTAAACAAATAAGTAACTAAATTTATTAAAAAAAGAAAGAAAGAAAGAACCGATTAAAACTAATGGAAAAAAAGAAGTGTTGTCTTATTTATAGAATAGTTTTAGCTGCACAGCTAAGGAAAATAAGCAAAAACAATACATTTCTCCAATTAGTACCTGAAGTGCCACTGATCACAGGTCAGGTTTGTGAAGTAGAGAATAAGACCTACAGAATTTACCTTGGTCACAAGGGTTTATCTTGAGCCAGTAACTGAGTTCAGGGTACTGTTATTTTATTGCTTCATCTGCTGCTCCCCGTCTCTCCCCATCGCTTGCGTTACCGCCTGAACCATCACCCCCCACCCCCCTTGGTCCCTGGAAAAATTGTCTTCCGTGAACCTGGTCCCTGGTGCCAAAAAGGTTGGGGACTGCTGCCCTTACTGTTCAAGTGATGATAAAACTGATATTCTTCAAGAGTGTTGTAATTTCTTTCTTTAGTCCAAAGTGAGCTGGAAAGAAAAGACGTTTGTGAGTCTCTGTCCACTCTGACATAACTGTTAGAAAGCTATTTATTCCCGCCACCAAGAAAGCACAAGACAGGAATTAGTCATAAGAGGGCTAAAGTTTTATAGAAACTTTAGGAATGCTTCTGGTTACCCCAGCAAGCAGAATGTAGCATTCAAGAACTGGCAAATGTTTATCTAGCATCCTAGAATGTAATGCTTACCTATAAAACTGTAAATTGGAAAATATTTTGGCCTTACATGATTTTTGGCGTTAGCAGGAAAGCCTCTAGCAATTCCCTATTAAGATGCTGGCATTGGGCTGAGGTGTATTTTATTTATTTGCAGAAATACCCATCGCTTCCTATTTTGGTTGTTTTTAACATTAAATGAGTGTCTTTTCTGCCTCCATGGAGATGATCATATGGTTTTTCTTTCTTTAGCATTGAGGGTCATACTAATGGGTTTCCTTATATTGAACCTTCCTTGCATTCCTGGAGTAAATCCGGTTATATTGTATTCTTTCTTATGTGTGCTGTTTAAAGGATAAAACGTATGTAAGCATTGTGCAGATTTCAGAGTAAAACACTGTGGGGACCTTAGAAATATCTTCTCACATCCCCTTCTGAAGTTGACCACTATCCTCAGTTTGGTGATAATTGTTCTTTTCTGCCTCTCCCCCTTCTCAATTTTTCTTTTAAAAATTTTTTTATTTTGTTTTTATTTTTTACTTTCATTGAAGTATAATATAGGTATACAGAAAAGTGCACATATCATAAGATTGCAGGCTGATAAATTTCCACAGACTGAACACACACACGTAACTAAGCAGTGTCCAGGTGGACAGTCGGAGCCCCAGCACTCACAGGCTTCCCCGGACCCCTTCCCGCCACCATTCTCCGGGGCTGCCTCTGTCCTGACGTGCACCAGCGTGGACTCATTCTAGTTTGTAAGCGCCATGACTGGAGTCGTGATATGTTCTCGTTTGTGTCTGCCTTCTTGTATTCAGCATCATGTGTGTGGCTCTGGACTGTCTGCTCTCTTTGCAGTGTTGGTATTCCGTGGTGCAACTGCACCATCATTTACTTATCGTCCTGCCGTGAATATGTGTTTGGGCTGTTTCCAGGTTTTGACCATTTTTAATAGCGCTACTCTAACCATCCTAGTACGTGTGTTTTGGTGAACATGTGCCTACATTTCTGTTGGGTGTATACCTAGGAGCAGAATGGCTGCATCACAGGGTATGCCAGGATTCCATGGTAGTGGGTGTTGCCAAGCAGTTTTCCAGAGTGGTTACGTCGTATTCATGCAGCAGTGTGTTAGAGTTCAGACTGTCCCGTATTCTTAACAACACTTCATATTTTCTTCCTTAGTTTTAGCCATTGTGGTGGGTATGAAGTGGTATTTGTTGTGGGTTGGGTGTTGTTTGCATTTTCCTGATGATTTTAGCTCGTTTTCATATTAGCTTTTTTGGCTATCTTGTGAAGTGTTCAGGTTGTTTGCAGTTTTTTTCTGTTGAGATTTTGGTCTTTTATTAAATAATAGAAGTTCTTTCTAGATCCTGAAGATGACTCTCTTTTTAGGTTTACGTATTGCAAATATCTTCTCCACTTTGGGAGTTGCCTTTTCACGCTCTTAGTGGAATCTCTGATTCTATTTCATGGATTCCAGTTCTCTAGTGAACTTCATGCTTTTGTCAACTGCTTTCTGCTGGCGAGACAGGCAATATTAAAAGAAGGGCTTTTGCGGGGAGAAAGACCCAATACCTCTGGCCGGTGTTGTGCCCGCATTGTTTCTGGTGCAGTTATGAGTGTTGTGAGAAAAGAGATGGGAAGGATAGAGGAGGTCTTCCCTCGTAGCTCCAGGGAAGAAAGTGAGGGCACTGGAAGAACAGACATCACTGGAAAACCACGGCAGACTGAGTGTATGTGACAGGTTTTTTGCCAGGTGGCCTTAGCTTCGGAGTCAAGCAGGACGTTAGGTCGGATATCTGCCAAGAGTGCATTGCCTGGAGGATCAGAGGCTTGGAACGCGTGGAGAAAGTTTGGGCCAGCCCTTGTGTGCTTGAAAGTCAACTAGAGATGAGGCAGAGGACTCACCCTACTCCTTGAGAGTGAGGGCTCTGTTCGCTGCTGTCACCTCAGTACCTAGTACACACATTGCACATAGTAGGTGCTCAGAAAATATTTGTCAGATCAGCCAGATGCACGAGTACCAGGGATGGTACGTTAAGGCTGCTAGCTCTGTGCTGTCCTCCCGTTTCCACTCACTTCCCTGTGCTGTCTGAGTACCTGAATGAAGGAAGAAGTAAGTGCCTCATGAGCCTTACACTTCTTTAAGGGCAGCAGGAACGTGTCTCTTTCATCAGTTGAGAAACTGCATTGAAAAACCTCCGCTCTGACACTAACAGCTGGGTGATTGACCGCATGTCATTTAACTTCTTGGAGTCTCATTTCACTCTTTGGTGAAACAGGGGTCATGCTTTTCATTGTTGAAATGACTACATCAACTAAATCACTGTAATCCTGACCCACCTGCACGTGGGTCTGAACACTAAAGCATTGGCGTGAATGACTTTGGTGCAGGCTGGACACCTGTGCAAGTAGGTAGCTGCTGAGGCTTGTTTTAAAAGTATTAATTTTTAATTTCAGGAAAATGCACATGACAGAGTTTACCGTCTTAACTATTTTTGAGTGTGTAGTTCGGTAAAGTGTATTTACTTTGTTGTGTAACAGATCTGTGGAACTTTCTTACTTGCAAAACTGAAATTCTGCCTGTTAACAGCTGTTCCTTCTCCCTGCCTCAGCTCCTTTCAGTAGCCGTTCTGCTTTCTCTATGAATGTGACTCTAGGTGCCTCATGTAAGTGAGCATAACGTCCTCAGGGTTCATGCATATGGTTGCAGATGGCAGGATTTTGTCTCTTACCCGTCCATCCGTCTGTGGACACGTGAGTTGCTTGCACCTCTTGGCTGTTCTGATTCATGTTGCTATGAATGTGGATGTACAAATATCTCTTTAAGACCCTGCTCTCAATTCTTTGGGTATGTACCCAGAAGTGGAATGGTAATTCTGTACTTAATTTTTTGGGGAACTACCATACTGCTGTTTTAAAGCCTTTGCCCTGTTTTGCATTCCCAGCAGCGGTGCACAGGGCTGCCGTGTCCCCGCCCGCGCTGGGCTCCTGGCTGGTGCGCGCGGCCGGCGCTGTGGGGTGCACCTTGGGCTCTGTGTGTTTGCTGTGCTGTCAGTCAGCGCTAAATATGTGGAGGCTGAAGTTGGGAGTGACTCTCAGTAAGTAGTGTGTTGAGCACTCGCTGAGATGAAAGTATGAATAAAACACAGCCCTTCCTGCAGAGGAGCCTTTAATAAATACAGTGCACACACGTGTGTATCTGCTTCCCCTTCATTTCTAGACAGTTATAAAAGTACTTTTTAAATCAAATGGATGTTTAGTATCACATGTTAATGAATTAATGATGTAAGCCATTGAAAGTTAAAGAATATTCACTCATTCATTATTTTTTACCACACTGTGCGCTTGCGGGATCTCAGTTCCCCAACCAGGGCTTGAACCCGGGCCCATGGCAGTGAAAGTGCAGAGTCCCAGCCACTGGACTGCCAGGGAATTTGCTATTTATTTATTTTTAAAAATGAAGGATAGTTGATTTACAATGTTGTGTTAGTTTCAGGTGTAGAATAACATTTTATTTGTGTTCTGTAGGTTTTCAGTGGAATTTTTAAAGTCTTCATGGTGAATTTTCCGATTAGACTAGACTTCATAAGTACTGTGATACTCCTCGTCCCACAGGTGACTTTGGGAGACAGCCCTGGGACAGGGCCTCCAGCGTCTGTCTGTCAGTTGTGCTTGTCTCAGGTAGCCTCGCAGGTGAGGTTTGTGGCCTCCCTGAGGGGAGAAGGTGGGCATTGCCTTCACCCATTGTCACTTCATGGAGCAGAGAGAGTCCCCAAAGCATAGCACGTGCCGAGGGGGTGGGGAGAGCCCAGCCTGCTGCATCCGTGGGGAGTGCTGGGGGAGAGGTACCTTCTCCCCTAGTGGTCTCAGAATCGTTGGCATAGAAAGCATTCTTCTCTTTGTTCCTGGAGTTAGTATGAACTGAGGTTTTTATGATGGTTTTAATGCATGTGATGAAACGACCTACTTGCTTTATGGTAGTCAAGCTTTTTATGAGGCCTGTAGGTGGAGAGAAGCACTAATTATGGGTTATGATCCCAAACAGCAATAATAAATAGTATTTTATTGTTAAAAATATTTTATTGAAATATACATTTAACCAGGTGCACACAGCTTTAATTGTTCAGCCCAGTGAGTTTCCACAAACTGAACACACCTGGGTAATTAGCACCCAGATCAAGAAACAAGTGACGGGCAATCCAGAAGCCTGTGGTGTTCTTCCTTTCAGTCCCCCCCACCCCTCGCCCACCAGAGTAGCCGTTATCCTGGCTTCTAACCTGTTGGCCTGGCTTGGTACTTTATGTAGGTGGAATCGTAGAGAATGTATTCTTTTGTGTCTGGTTTGTTTTCCTTAACAGTTGTGAGAATCATGTAGTGTGTATTTGTGGTTTAAAATTACTTTTTTTTTTTTTAATAAATTTATTTATTTATTTATTGGCTGTGTTGGGCCTTCATTGCTGCACACAGGCTTTCTCTAGTTGCGGTGAGCGGGGGCTACTTTTCGTTGCGGTGTGCGGGCTTCTCATTACAGTGGCTTCTTTTGTGGTGGCGCATGGGCGCTAGGCCTGTGGGCTTCAGTAGTTGTGGCACATGGGCTCAATAGTTGTGGCTCATGGGCCCTGGAGCACAGGCTCAGTAGTTGTGGCGCACAGGCTTAGTTGCTCTGCGGCATGTGGGATCTCCCTGGGGCAGGGACCGAACCCGTGTGCCCTGCATTGATTGGCAGGCGGATTATCCACTGTGCCACCTAGGAAGTCCCTAAAATTACTTTTTAAAGTATCCTACTAACAACCTAGGAAAGGACTTTCCCCACGGTTTGGCCGTGCTCTTGATGCTCCAGTTCTGGAAGGAAGATGTTTTTATTTTTATTTATTTATTTTTTTTATAAATGTTTAAATTTTATTTTATTTTTGGTTGCGTTGGGTCTTTGTTGCTGTGCATGGGCTTTCTCTAGTTGTGAGTGGAGTCTACTCTGGTGCACAGGCTTCTCATTGCCGTGGCTTCTCTTTTAGAGCTCGGGCTCTAGGCACACGGGCTTCAGTAGTTGCTGCATGTGGGCTCAGTAGTTGTCCGCATGGGCGCACGGGTTTAGTTGCTCTGAGGCATGTGGGATCTTCCCGAACCAGAGATTGAACCCGTGTCCCCTGCATGGGCAGGCGCATACTTAACCACTGCGCCACCAGGGAAGCCCGGAAGATGTTTTTAGGTGGTCTTCACATTCTCTCCATTCCTTTTCTAGACCAAATGACACCTACAAAGTTTTCTGTTATCTTCTTTTTCCTCTTTTCGTTGCTGTAGTACTAATCTATTGCTGTGTAATAAATGCCCTACAACTTCGTGACTGAAAACACCAATAAACATTTGTTATCTCATACTTTCTTTGAGTCAGGAATTGAGAAGTGGGCCTAGCTGGGCAGTTCTGGCTCAAGGCCTCATGCGGTTGCAGCTGGGTCTAGGGCAGCTGCTTCCAAGCTCACCCAGCTAACAGGTTGGTGCTCGTTGTTTGTGATGGGGGGTTAGGGCTCAGGTTCTCCCCATGGCGGCTTCTCCATAGGCTGCTTGAGCACCTCACTACATCATGGCTGGCTGGGCCTGCTCCCCCGAGAGCACCTTTTTATGACCTAGCCTCCGAAGACATACAGCATCACTTCCAAACCATTTTACCTGTGAAGCAAGTCACTAAGTCTGGCCTATATTCCAGGGGGAGGAGAACTGGGTGTTTAGAGGTTAGGGAAGTCATCTGCTATATAGACTCATCTAATGAAATTGTAGCTAACACAGCTATATTTGGCTTTTAGAGGCTCTAAAATAGAATAGGGGTTATAATGAGATAGTTGGAAACTTTTAACGTCGGCTAGCTTGCGTTGGATACCACATTGCTGGTTAAGAGCTAAGCTGATTGTTACGGTGTAAGGCGCGGTACTGTTTTATTTACACCTCTATTTATAAATACGGGGCTGTGGATAGTGTGCTAGAGCTTAATGTTAAGTGTTCCCGTCTTCTGTAGCCGTCTGCTGCAGTGCCCGTTTCACATAAATAGCACCTGTTCTTAAAGATGTGCTCATAATCCTCAGGTTTTTGACTCTTTCATGTACGAATTTATACAGCTAAACTTTAAAACTATACCTTTTTATATAAAAACGTAACATTTCAATACATTCTGACTAGATCACCAAGGCTTAGCAGAGCTATAAAATGACGCAACTCAAGTGAATTACCAGGTATATCAGAGGCATGGTGATCCTCAGATGGCTGCTTGGTGACCCCTGCGCTCTCCTTCTGAGAGGAGAGCTCTGCCTTGCCCTTTGCTGCAGCAAGTTCCCTTTGCAACTTCTGCCTCTGCTGTGTCTCCCCTCACACCGGCAACCCCTGAGTTCTTACTTCAGCAGAGCCAAGAAGGGAGCGGCCATGACCACTGGAAGTGGTTCTAAGGGTTGGAACTCCTCTCTCAGTCCTACGTGTACAGGTCCACAGTCTGCTTATGAGTGGGATCAGTGCTCCTTATAAAAGAGACCCCCGCAGAGCTTCCTGGCCCTTCTGCCATGTGAGAACTCTGCAAACCAGCCTTGCTGGCACCCTCATCTCACACTTCCAGGCTCCAGAATGTGAGAAATACATTTAGGTAGTTTATAAGCTTCTGTGGGGGCTTTTGTTTTTGTTTCAGCAGCCCAAATATAAGACAATCCCTGTGTCTTCCTTAAAGAGTTTTATAGTTTTAGTTCCCACATTTAGGTCTTTGATCCATTTAGAGTTAATTTTTGTGTGTGGTGTGAGGTGAGGATCCAACTTCATTCTTTTGCATGTGGCTGTCCAGTTGTCCCAGTATCACTTGTTTGGAGAGACAGTCCTTTCCCCACTACGTGGTCCTGGCACCCTTGTGGAGTGTCAGCTCACCACAAACGAATGGGTTTATTTCCAGACTCTTCTCTGTCCTGTTTCGTTGATCCACGTCTTTATCCTTGGGCCAGTACCGCACCGTCTTGATAGCTTCCTTGATTACTTGCTTTGCAGTAAGTTTTTAAATTGGGTGTTGTGAGTCCTGTCACTTTGTCCTTCTTTTGCAAGATTGTTCTAGTGATTCTGGTTCCCTTGAGTTTCTATATGAATTTTAGGATCAGCTTGTCAGCTTCTACAAAGAAAAGGCTGGGATTCTGATAGAGCGTTGAATCTTGAGATCAACTTTGGGTGTGTTGCCATCTTGTCAACATTACGTCTCCTGATCCATGAACATGGGGTGTTTTTCCATCTGTTTAAATCTTTCAGCAAAGTTTTGTAGTTTTTCAGAGCGTAAGTTTTACCCCTCTTTTGTTAGGTTTATTCCTATTTTGTTTTGATGGTATTGTGAATGGAAGTGTTTTCTTGATTTCGTTTTTGGGTGTTCATTGGAAATACAAACAGTTGGTTTTGTATATCGTATATCTTGTATATTAATCTTGTATTCTGCTATCTTGCTGACCTTTTTAGTTAATTCTAGTAGTTTTTAAAATTGGATTCCTTAGGATTTTCTATATAAAAGATTGTGTCATCTGCAAATAGGGAAATTTTTACTAATTCCTTTCTGCTATGGATGCCTTTTATTTCTTTTTCTTGCCTAGTTGCCCTGGCTAGAACCTCAAGTACACTGTTGAAGAGAAATGGTGAGACCAGACACCCTTGTCTTGCTCCTGATCTTAGAGGCCTCCTAAGTGAATAGGGATTTGTACAGTATTTCTTTTTTATTTAAAATAATAATCTTTTTTTTTTAAATCATATTCTTATTTTTCTCAGGTTGTATCAGCCAATTTAATGGTGAAAGATTTTTAAAACCCAACAAAACAAGTCTTTCGCTTTAAAACACTTATTGAAAATATCCGCTTCTGGTAATGTAGCCAGTACTTTTTCATTGTTTGATCTAGTGGTGAACTTCCCTGCACTGTCCTCCAGAATCTGAAAGAGAACCTCTTGCTCTTCCCCTCACAGTCAGGTTCCCTCAGGGGTCTGCACTGCCCTGTGCTGCGTCGCACTCCTGAGCTCGGCCCCAGCTCACTACAGCCAGACTCCAGACCCAGCAGCACTTCCCTCAGCACTCGTGCTGTGCAGTTCTTCTCAGTTTTGATCCTTCTGGATTGGTAGCCTGAAGTTGTGTCCCATCCATGCATCCGTGCCCCTCACCCTGTGCTCTGAAGATTTTGGCCTTTCTGGAGATTCGATATTATGTGCCATTTCCTCTTTAAAAACTTAACTCCACTTTGCTGAAACACACCTGGGTTTCCAAGTCTTTGACCCCTTGTTCTTAGTTCTTGGGGGTCTCGTCTTCCATACACTCTTTCTGAGTGACCTCATCGAAGTTCCTATTTACGGATGACTCTCCCCTCCTTAAAAAGAAAAAAGGCCAAACCCTCAGTACCCTTCCAGGCACTGTCATCCTTCTCTCTGCAGTGGGTCCTGCCTACTTCTTCTGCTCTCTCCTCCCACATTAGGCTTCACTTCCCTCTGCTGTGCTGGACCTGTTCTCAGCAAGGTCTTTTTTTTTTTTTTTTTTTTTTTAAGTTGCTTAACACCTATACTATACTGTTGTCTGCTATTCCCACCACCCTTGCATGTACCTGTGAGTCTAACATGGATTGATTGTCAGCATTCAGTTTTATTAAAAACAGGTAGTTTATATAACTGTTCCTCATTTGTTGGGTGTTTGAATTGCTTCAGTTTTTCACTATTTGTAAATGATGTAGCTGTAAACATTTTTAGCACAAATAGGATCCCACCCCCACACCCCCTCTGAGTAACTTTTCTTAGAACCTATTTCTCAAAGATGGGATGACCAGGTCAAAGTTAGGACTTCTGTAGTATGTGACCAGATTGCTCTCCAGAAACAGCATTTGAGTGTATGCTGTCCCTGTTAATCTTTTTCCCACCCACACCCTGCTCCCCCACCTGTCCCTGTTAATCTTTAAAAGTCCCTCTTCGCTCTGTGCCCCCCACCCCAGCCCTGGTTCTCTCTTGCTGTGACAACCTGGTATTACTCTTGCATTTGTATGTAATTGAATAGAAGTGAGAGAAGCCTTGTAGGTGCCTTGTTTTTGGTCATTTGTGAGGCCAAACTTTTTTCTGAGTTTTACTCATCTGGTGTTTGAACTGCACTCAAATTTTGGAAACATTTATGCACCAGAAGCTGGCTGTTAATGTTCTGAAAGCCTTTACATTTTTTTCTGAAAGCTTTAAAAATATTTATATGGTCAAATTCATCAACTAATTCTTTGCTGTGTTGTTTTATTGCTTCAGAATTGGTGAAATACACAAAGGCCTTTAAGCTTTAATTTAACCTTTTAAGCTGTGTGGAAATAGTTGTGGAGAAGAATGCTACATTTATATGCTTTATGTATTTTATTCCACGTTAATAGTATCATTTTAGCAGTATTTATTAATTGTCTTCTGCTTTGTCTGATTTCGCATGAGCTTCATATTAAACTTAGAGGTGTTTACCTATGTCTTTCTGGAATTTATTTGTTCCTTTGGTCTAGTTTATTACTTTTAACTATAACCTGGTACTATAAGGCTTTTTACTTTTGTTTTGCCCAGATGTCTGCTTTTTCACTTCTTAGCAGGCTTCTACCGTGAATTCTTGTCAGTTTTCCTGCTCTGGTGGAGAGGCTTGGCCAAGACAAAACGTGTGTATCTTCAGGATGCCTTCTCTCTCTCCCTCTTCCTCACTTCCAACGCTCAGAGCCAGTTGTCTCCTTGCTCTTGTGCCTGGTCTTAGTTGCTAGTAGCTCTCCAGAGCGAAGAGATCTCTCAGGTTGAACTCTTGGGATAGGGACTGAACTGGGGCCCTCGGCAGTGAAAGCTTGGAGTCCTAACCACTGGACAACCAGGGAATTCCCTCCGGGGTTGAACTCTTAAGTGTTGGCACCTGATATAGCAATCGGAAAAAAAGAACTTTTTTTTTTTTTAAATGAGACCATGCTTTTTTGGGGGGGAGGGGACGATGTCTAATTCCAGAACGTTTTTATCACCCCGAAATGAAACCCTCCACTTAGCGGTCACTGTCTATATTTTCCCCAGTAGCCAACCCCTGTGCAGAGCCTCCTGCCAAAGTGGAGCTGGGGGAGGGGTGCCCTTTTGCATTCTGGCTTTTTTCCACATGCATTTTACTATTTTGTTAGGTTGTCAGGATGTACTTTCCAGAATCATTAGTTGCTATTTGGCATTGACTCCATGAAATCAATTTGGCTTCACTTATTTTTAATTTTCTTAGTAGGGCCCAGGCGTGTGTGTCATTTTCTCATCTCTTTCTACATTTTTGTTTTTTCCTTCCTTGCCACTTTGTTATTCTTACTTTTTTGAGCCTCTTTCTCTTGGATTTAACCCTGATTGGTAGGTGCACTGTGTTCTTTTATTCTTGTCAATGATATATCCTTTTTGTTTTCAATTCAAAAAATATTATTGTTATTTTCTCTGATTTATTTTTATTTATTTTTTAATTTTACTGAAGTCTCTGTGATTTTAAACAGTTAATCTTAACTCTTTTTGTGGGCCTCTGTTATTGTAGCTTAATTCTTTTATTTTTAGTTTTTATTTTTTGGCCATGCTACACCGCTTGCAGGATCCTAGTTCCCCGACTAGGGATGGAATCTGTGCGCCCTGCAGTGGAAGCGCAGAGTGCTAACCACTGGACCGCCAGGGAAGTCCTTAATTCTTTTTTAATCTCTTTTCCGGCTCTGATGGTTTCACCTGCACTGTCTTCTGTCTATTTAACTGATTTCTATTATTCTTATAAATTATTATTTTATAATTTATATTCTGCCTGACTTATTTTTAAAATTCCGTTTCTTCTATTTGCAGAATTCTTTTTTGTTTTCAATTTTTTTGTAATGTGTCATGGTTCTGCAGAATATATTCTGGTCTGTTTTTGTTTAGCATTTCCCTTGTCTGTAACACTTCCACTGTAGTTAAGGAGGCCCCTTCTGTCTGTGTTTGTCTCCATTCCTAGAGGCTTGACTCTGCCAGGCCTGCTCCCCTTGTCCTGGGCCCTCGGGCTGTGCCGAGTGGCCACTCCCAGCTCCCCGCAGTGCCCTTTAGAATTTGCTTGCTGTGTTCCTTCAGTTGAGTCTTATCTTTGTTCTTTGTTTATGATGTGTTTATTTTGTTGAGTTTTGAAGGAGGAGGAATTTTGTACCATTTCTCATTTAGTGCTTCCCAAAGTTCTGTTGTGTAAGACTTTCTGGGCACATTCTTATATAACGGAAAGAACACAGAAGTCAGAGGAAGGACCAAGTGTTAATCCTAGCCCTCCCTTTGGGTGGCTTTGGCTAAGACACTTAGACTCTCTGGTAGGACTTAACTCTTAAAGTTTTATATAGTTGTGTTCTTAAAAATTAGCATAATTTTTATGTCTAATGGGAATATAAGGAAAATTAAAATAATACAGAGTATACAGTGATGAACTGAAAATCGATATAGTTATTAAGTGATTTATTTTAAAATGATAATTGAAATATGAGATTGTTGGGCTGGAACTCTGATAAAATTGTCACGTAGGTAGCAGTGGTATTGTTTGCATTTGTGTTGAATTTATGAAGTGAGTTTGCAGACATTTATTCTTCCAAGTGACCCTATGTGTGAGAGAGA
Source organism: Hippopotamus amphibius kiboko (assembly GCF_030028045.1). Classification (NCBI taxonomy): domain Eukaryota; kingdom Metazoa; phylum Chordata; class Mammalia; order Artiodactyla; family Hippopotamidae; genus Hippopotamus; species Hippopotamus amphibius. The sequence continues at coordinate 1,504,573 of NC_080193.1, read as the reverse complement.
AGTCTTCTCCCCGTTCTATGGAGATGCTGAGGCTCAGCAGGGTGGAGAGGTTCCCGTGGTCACAAGTAGAGTTGGGACAGGGCAAGGGCTTGGATGCAGATTCAGGACTTGCCAGACCAGGGCTTCGTAACTTGACCCAAAATAGAACTTGACTCGTTTTAAGGTTATTTCTTCAGGCACATGCTGGCCTGTCACTCAGGTGGGTGTTCTGGCGTGCGCAAAGGCCTGCATCTCAGCAGCTGTCCTGGAGCGGAGCCATTGCTCTGCGTGTGCGCAGGAGCAGTGCTGGGAGTTATCTGGGGCAGCCGCGGTCTCTGGCAGTTTCTGTTTGTCTGGGTCTTCATTGTATTTGGGAACAGAGGTATTTATTGCTCGAGGGTGAAAGTGAAGAGATAATATGGGGAGAAAAGAGAAGAAACTGATTTCAGAAATAAGATTTCCACAGTAACTTGAGCAGTGAAACATTTGAGTAATTTCACAGAAATTCTTGGTTGTGCCGACCACTATCCTATGGAATTCTTGTTGTTCTCTGAAGTCTTTGGTGATCCTTTGTGTCCACTCTCAGATTATTGAAACACAGGGACTCAGGCCAGGACCTGAGGGAAGGAGGACGTGATTGAGGAATTGGGAAGTCATCAAGAATCATGGCAGTGCCTCCGTCGTTCTGTCTGGAGCAGCAGGCCCTGTTCCTGCGGCTCTGTCTCCTGTGCAGGATGAGGTCTAGGGGTGCGTGGCCCTCTAGGCAGACGTTGCTGTGCCCCCCTGGCCCCCAGGTGTCCTGAGGTCTGTGTGTCCCGGCCCCGGGATCTCCGAGAAGGGAAGCTTGTTGGCCCAGCTCGGCCTTTGGGTGGGTTCTCCCGTGCTAGGTGTTACCTTGTCAGCCATGGCCAGGAAGGAGCAGGACTCCCAAGGGACCGGGCCACGTCATGGGGCAGATCTCTGTGGCTGAGGGTAGGTAGTGGGGGCTGGGCAGGTGCATTAAAAGGTGTCTGTTGCAGAAGATCACCTAGGGGAGCTTTGTAAGAAGAATTCCAGGCTTTGCTCCCCAGAGGTTGACAGGGATGGAATAGAAACTGGTACCCACACTTTTTAAGGCTCCCTGATGTTTCTGATGCCTACTGAGATTTCGAAATCATTCTATTCCAATACGTGTAAATAAATCAATGCATATTTGCATAAGGAAATAATGGAAGGAGAAACAAGAAACTAATAAAATGCTTATGGGAAGAGGGTGGATGAAGACAGTGATGGGAGCAAGATCTCACTCTCTCTCTCTTTTTAACTTTCAACCCATTTAAAAATTTAAAGAAACACTGTAGGGACTTCCCTGGTGGTCCAGTGGTTAAGACTTCACCTCCAGTGCAGGGGGTGCGGGTTCGGTCCCTGGTCAGGGAGCTAAGATCCCATATGCCTCTCAGGCCAAAAAACCAAAATGTAAAACAGAAGCAATATTGTAACAAATTCAATAAAGACTTTAAAAATGGTCCACATCAAAGAAAACAAAACAAAAAACAACAGAAAACGACTGTAGTCTAAACAATTAGGAAACAAAAACCCCCAAAACTTCATTTTAAAAAATTGAAGATATTGAGGACCAGAAGGAGTCACCCTGTTTCTGTGGTCAGATTTCTTATCTGCAAAGTAATTGCAGTTTTTGGTATTAATCATTTAAATGTAATTCGTTTTTTCCTGGTCAGTGTAATATCGTAGGTGTTTACCCTGGTGGTCAGGAGGAGAGGGGGTGGACCTTGAAGGGAAATGGAAGAACTTGTATACTCTTGCCTTACATCTGATTCTGCAGGGAGGGCTCTTCCACAGTAGACCTATAACCAGGAGATACTGGCCCAGGACAAGGTGGGCTGAGAAGAAAGGGTCGCAGCAGTTACTCAGGTAGGCATTAGAATCAGCTGGGGTCCCTTGAAAACAAATCCCGATGCCCAGACTGCAGCCTAGACCAGTTTAGCTGGTTTCTGACTGTGAGACCAAGCCTTTTTTAAAGCTCCACAGGTCGTTCCAGTGCGTAGCCAAGGCTCTCCAGCCAGGAACTTAGCACCATCGTGGCTTTGCCCATTTCCCTTTTTATTTCTTTTACCATTTTAGTGTATGAATTTAAAACATTTATTGAACATTTATTCAGGTCAGAAGCTATTCTGAGTGTTTTCTGTCCTTTATTTAATTTATCCCTCCACATTTTCTGTTACCTTTTTATCATACCAGTAACCTTGTTCCTTTTAAGTCTAGTCTAGTTTCCCTCTTTTCACATTCTTCTGATTCTCTGCTCTTTCTTTTTTCTTTTTTACATTTATTTATTTATTTATTTATTTATTTATTTATTTATTTTATTGGTGTGTTGGGCCTTCCTTGCTGCACACGGCCTTCCTCCAGTTGCAATGAGTGGGGGCTACTCTTCATTGTGGTTTATGGGCTTCTCATTGCAGTGGCCTCTCTTGTCGCAGAGCACGGGCTCTAGAGCGCAGGCTCAGTAGTTGTGGCACATGGGCTTAGCTGCTCCGCAGCACGTGGGATCTTCCTGAGGCAAGGCTGGAGCCCGCGCCCCCCCCCCCCCCGCCCCCCCGCACTGGCAGGTGGGTTCTCACCCACCGAGCCCCCAGGGACGCCCCTGCTCTTTCTTCCTTTTTAAAATATTTGTCATACACATGCATGCACACATATATATGTACGCGTATACTTTTAACAAAAGGGTATAATTTTTTAACTTTTTTTTGAGATAATTTTAGATTTAGAAAAAAGGTTCAAAAATCGACCAGAGAGTTCCCATGTACCCACCTTTTCCTGATGTTAACATCATATGTGTCTGTAGGAACATCATCAAAACCAGGAAATTAAAACTGGTGCGATACTAGATGCAGACCTTACTCACAGTGCCCGTTTCCCCACTCGTGTCCCTTTTTCTTCCAGGACCACATCTTGCATTTGACGTTGTGTCTCCTTAGCCTCTTCCAGCTCTTCCCTCGTGACTGCAACACTTGGGATGGGCACTGACCGTTGTTTTTGTAGACTGTCCCTCAGGCTGTGTCTGTCTGATGTTCTTCATGAACGGGATAAGACCATGCAGCTTTAACAGAAGTGATGTCGTGCCCTTCTTGATACATCACATCAGAGTTTGTGTTGTCGAGCTGTTTTATCCCTAGAGATGTTAACTTTAGTCACCTGGTTAAGGTGGGGTCCGTCTGTAATTTTAAGTATCTTAGAGAATATACTTTGAGACTGAGCAGATTTCTTCTGAGATTTCTACTCACTAAATTAATCACCCATCCATGGATCTTGTCTGAAAAGATGATCGTGGTATTTACCTGACGGTTTGTCTGTTGCCCTCATCCCTTCCAATCGGAGCATCTCGGAGAAAGAGCTGCTCCTTCTCCCCGCTGATGTATTCACTTATTATTTGTGTCAGTATGAGCCCATGGGTATTTGTTTTATTCTGTGGGTTGTAATCCAGGATTGTCATTTTTTAGTTCAACGTGTTGCAGACCTTTGTTTGCTCCTTCAGATCGACCCCCTTCAGCAAACCCCACCCTGTTCGAGTACCTTCGTAGTGCCGAGTGTGCTCCTTGCTCCTGGGATGCTGTCGCTTCTAGGTCTCCTCCGCGGACAGAGCTGGGGAAAGAGATGTGTGTACGCCCCGCCCCACCCCCCATCTGTGTTTCTGTCTTTGTCTGTGTACGTGTTAAACGCTGTGGTTCATACTGACGTCTCTGATTCTCATCCGACACCTTGTGGTTTACCTTAGCCCTTCTTCTTGCTCCTACTTCTTTCCCCGGCCTGGCCCTCGCTCTCTTCCGTTTTGCTCGCTTGTTTGCTCAGTCCCCTCCTGTTCACGCACGGGGTAGAGTCAGAGCTGCTGACCCGCCTCCTGTGAGAAGCACGGTCACTGACGAGCTCACAGGACTCCTGTCCCGCCCTGTCCTGCTTCAGCGCGGCGGCGTCTAGTGAAGTTGCTGCTGTCCAGAGTTACGTAGGGTGCCCTTCAGTGGGCTCATGTTACTCATTCGGAACACGGTGAGGTCTGTGTGTTCCTCTTGGTGTACCCCTTGGGGCTCTTCCCGTATCCTGGTTCTTTTGTTCCTTCAGTTTTTTGAATACGTGACATGACTGTGGTGCGCAGAGTGAGAGCTGTACACAAGGTACCATCAGAGAAGTGTCTCTCCCTTCTCACCCCTACGACCCTGCTCCCATCCTCCCCTTCACCTTTCCCACTCACCCCTGTATGTAGTCAGTCTCTTTAATTTTGGGTGTATCCTTCCTGTGTTTCTGCTGTACAGATAAGCAGATACATTTATATTTTCTTATAACCCTTCTTTCTTATATGAAGGATAGCATAGTATAAATCTTTTGTACTTTGCTTTTTTTTACTTAGCATTGTATCTTGGAACCACTCGCTGTCAGTTTGTAAGAGCTCGTTCTCATTCCTTTTCACAGCTGCGTGGTACTCCATCATGGGACGTCAGTAGTTTATTCAGCCTCTCTCCAGTGTGTGGGTGTTTAGGTTGTTGCTAGTATTCTGCAGTTACAAATAATGTTGCAGTGAATGGCCTTGTGCGTTTGTATTTCCATATCACTGGAGGTGTATCTTCGGGGTGGATTCCTAGGAGCGGGATTGCTGAATGAAAACAGGTGCAGGTGTGTGGTTTGGGTTGGGCTTGTGCTGCCAGCCTGTCCCAAGGGTGTGTGACGCGCCTCCCCACCAGCGCCGCGGGAGGGCTGCGCGCATGTATCGCGTGACGTGCACATGAATGGTTATCAGGTGTCGTTCAGGGTCTTCCTCTCCACGTCTTCTTCCTTTTCTGTCATGATGGGTTGGGGAAAGGAAGAAACAACTTCAACTGCAGAAACTTTTTTAATGGAAAGAAGTAAAATTAGTTTTCCAGCTCTGACTGGAGATTTTCTTACTGGCATGTTAGAGTTATAATTGTATGTTACAGTTTTCTACTTTACCTAGTTTAGCATCTGTTACATAATAGCTCACCACCTGCTTGCTCGTGCAGGCAGCAGGCAGCTCTTTTCCGTTTAGGTAATAATGCTGTGTGCCTCCAGCTTAAACATTCTTCTTAGTCTTTGAGAGTCCCTCTCTCTCCACATGTCTGGGTGGGTGTTGCTATTTCTGACATGGGGGCAGGTCATGAGAAACTTGCATTTCTTGACTAAACTGAAGTTTCCATGGTGGGGACGGTCATCCGCGCCTCTCTTTCTCTGACTGTCTCGCTGGGTGCAGTCGGAGGTGAGCAAGGGTGGCCTTAGGAAAGAGATCACCCTCTTCTCGGACAGTGGCTCCCTTTCCTCCTGCTGTTTCTCCCCTGTGCCCCACTTGAGACCCTCACCTTTCTGATTTCTTAGTCTCCTGGTCCTGTCTGGCCTGGGTCTGGATCTGTCTGCTAACCTCTCCTCTATTCCCTCGATGTCTCCACTCATTTTATGAGAACCCAGCTGTTTATTTTTTCTGACCTTACTCACGGGCTGATGATAGAAGCTAGAGAAAATCACTGAATGGTCACGGCCGACACCACTGAACGCCTCTGGGTTCTCATTTCTGCTGCTCTTCCGTGCGTCCTGCTGCTTGTCCCCATTCAGGCCCCCGTCTCACCTCCCTCCCCTCGTGTTTGGCTTGTCTTTACATCTCCTGCCTTCAGGTCTGCTCACGCACGCCTCATTCACAGGACGTATTTGCCCCCTGTCTCACAGGAGACAGATTTGGGCTCATCCTGAGGAGGAACCTTGAAAACAGATAGGCTGCTTTGGGAAGCAGAATGCTTTCTGTATCATGCTCAGCGTGATGACTTGTATTTTTGTCCTCATTGCCCTGCTCAGCTTCTCTTCAGTTGATCCGTCAGAATCTGGCTGGATTATGAGCCAGACCTTGGTTCATCACCAGCAAGAGGGCAGGGCCAGTGGGGGACTTACTGGCCCTTGTATGGTGTGGCGGCTGAGAACATGGGTTTTGGAGGTCAGCATGCCTGGGTTTGAATCCCAGTTCTGTTGACTGCTGGTTGTGCAATCAGAGACAAGTTACTTGACTCCTCCCTTCTGCCTCAGTTTCTTCATCTGTAAAGTAGGGTTGCGGTGAAGATAGTACAGAAGGGTTCTTCTAAAGCTCTCAGCACTGTGCTGAGTGCTCAGTAAGCGATGCTCATGCTGGTTACTGAGGTCCTCTCTGAGTGTCTCACTCAGCCTCAGGTCCAGAGGTGCGTGGAGCTGCCTGCACGGCTACCTGGAATGTGCAGCGCTGGAGGAGATGCAGTGCTCTTAGTCTTGGTTCATTCCTTCCAGCTGTTCTCAGAGCTCACCGTGAGCCAGCCCGACCTGGACCGTCCTAGAATTGCTGTCCAGTGAAGGCGGGAGGGGTAACTGAGGAGGAAGGAAATGTGGGGTGTGATCCACAAGTGAGTAGCCCATCCCCTCACCTTTCCTAGAGAGGGTGCACCTGTGTTCATGACATCACATTTTAATTTGCAGTATCTGTAGTATATTGGAGCACTGAGTCTTAAAATAATGTAAAATTATGATGGTTTTACAGCTAAAATGACTTTAACTTTTATTTGCTCACTTAATGGTTCACACCCTCTAAAGGAACCTTTGCACTGGCTTTCTTGGTCAGAAAATTAGGGGAGACTGAGGCTAAAGTAAGGAATACGTTTTCTTTTAAAGCAGTCGTTTGTATTATCTACCTACTTATTTTTGGAACATTAATTTGGATCAGTCTGACTTCTTAGCATCTGAAGACAAGTTAATTTTTATCTGTGAAACAAAGTACTGCAGTTTTGTGTTCAGATAATTAAAATTCACCGAAATGGGTAGCTTAGAGAACAGCTTAATAGCTTTCTCTAAAAATAACCCATTCACAGTTGATAGGTAGCATTTTAGTTGCTTAACAGCGTGTACAGTATGTGGTGCTAATGCATGGTGAGATAGCTCCTTTTTAGAGAAACTTTATTATCCACAAATATTATTGAGCCTCTGCTATGAAATGACTATGATGACAGGGGACTGGGGAGGACGGGGAAAAAGCCTGAACGTACTAGAGATGTTATATTTATGTCAGAGCCTTAGAAATGACTGTGGAGGCCTGGGTGTTTATTCTCATGATGCTGCCATCGCTCAAAACCTGCTTGGAACATTTGCCTTGAATCTGTCTTCAGTACAAGCGTACGGACCACGAAAGAAAATCAGCCGCCAGTTGTAGCTTGGCTCAATTCTTAAAAGTCACCTTTTGAGGTATAATTTATGTACAACACAACGCGCCTTTTCTTTGTGCAGAGTTCAGTGAGTCTTGGCAAATATGTACACTTGGTGTAACCACCAGCACAGTGGAGGTACAGGACATGACACAAGCCTGGACGGTACCCTTGTGCCCCCGCAGCGCAGGCAACCATGACCGCCCTATCTGCCACTGTAGATCAGCCTCAGCTTACCTAGCGTTTCAGATAAGTGGAATGGAGAAGCCTGTGCTCTTTTTTGCCTGGCTTCTTCCCTTAGCACAGGGTTCCCAGGTTCATCCCTGTCGTCACGTGTCTCGGTGGTCGTTCCCTGTGTGTTGCTTGGTGCTCTTCCATTTCATGGGTGGTGCGCGGATTGTTTGCCCCTTCCTTGGTGGTGGCTGTTCGGATGGTTCCACGTTTGTGCCTGCTGTGAGTAAAGCCCCTGCAGACACTTGTGCTCAAGTCTCTGTGGGTGTGTATCTTCCTTATTTTTGTTAGTTGAAGTATATTTGACATGCAATATTTTATTAGTTTCATGTGTACCACATAGTGATTTGGCATTCACAGACGTTGCAGAATGATCACAAGTGCGGTTACCATCTGGCACCATACGGAGTCAGTACGGTATCACTGACCGTCTTCCCTGTGTCGTACATCACAGCCTGTGACTGGCTTATTTCATGCCTGTAAGTTTGTACCTCTTGACCCCCTTCAGCTGTTCCCTCCCATGCCCACCCCCTGCCCCTCTGGCAGCCAACAGTCTGTTTTGTGTACCTATGAGCCTGGCGCTTGTTTTGTGTTTTAGATTCCATGTATAAGTGACGTCGTGTGGAATTAGTCTTTCTCTGTCTGACTTATTTCACTTAGCGTGATACCCTCAAGGTCCATCCATGTTGTGGCAGATGACAAGATTTCTTTCTTTTCTGTGGCTGACTGGTATTCCATCGTACGTATACACTACATCTTCTTTATCCATTCATCCGTCAGTGGACACTTAGGTTGTGTCTGTATCTCGGCTCTTGTCGTAGGCATGTATTTTCACTTCTCTTGAGTAAATAATTAGAAGTGGAACTTCTGGGTTGTATGGTGAGTGTGCAGTTAACTTTTCAGAAACCACCAAGCCTTTTCATGGTGGTTGTACCATTTTGTAGTTCCACCTGCAGGGTTTGAGAGTTCTAGCTTTTCTACATCTTCAACACTTGGTATGGTCATTCTTTTTCATTTTAGCCATTCTCATGGTTATGTTATGTGGGTGGTTTTAATTTGCATTTCCCTTATGACTCATCAGTCATTTTTTTATATCTGTACTGTCACACAAAAAGTGTCAGTTCTTGGGACTTCCCTGGCGGTCCAGTGGTTAAGACTTTGCCTAGTGCAGGGGGTGCAGGCTCCATCCCTGGTCTGGGAGCTGAGATCCCACATGCCTCCTGGCCAAAAAACTAAGACATAAAACAGAAGCAATATTGTAACAGATTCGATAAAGACTTTCAAAGAAAAGTGTCTGTTCTTATATTTTGCCTATTTAAAATATTGGATTGTCTTCTTATTTTGAAGTTGTAGGAGTTCTTTATGTACTCTGAATACAAGTCCTCCCATGTTGCAATTTTTTTCTCCTGTCTGCACAGCTCATTTTTGACCTTGAGGGTGTTATCTGGCCTGTTAACCCACCTCACTCACTAGATGCCAGTCAGCACCTTTCCTTTTCAGTCTTGCTAACTCCTCTTGTCTCCACTGTCCGTCATCTTGTACATTCCAGAGGCTTTACCACTCCCCTCAGAGGTGTGGTTCTTTTTCTTTTTGTGAGTATTTTACTGATTTGAGAATATGTCTATTCCTATTTTTTTTCTATTTTCTTTTTTTTGTCCATGCTGCGTGGTGTGTGGCATCTTAGTTACCCAGCTAGGGATCGAACCTGTGCCTCCTGCCATGGAAGTGCAGAGTCGTAACCGCTGGCCCCCCAGGGAAGTCCCCTAGTATAGGTCTCTCTATATTTCCCCCATGTTGTATGAAGTTTATGAGAGTAAGAAGCTTTCTGTCTTCACTGTAGTATCCATAGCGCTTAACACAGTGTAGGTGATGAATGAACACCTGATAGATAAAATTGATTTTAACATTTGAATGGTTTTAAATTTATTCATTGCGTCTCCTTCAAGATCCTAACTGACATTTTTTTCTCTTGAATACAAACTTCTGTGTAGTAGTTTTCTGTCTCTGCCATTTGTACTGAATCTGTAAATTGCCCCAGTAATAACAGTTCTTAATCTTTTTTGTGTCATGGATCTTTTAGGCAGTCAGTGAAACCTGTGGCTCCTACTCAGGTTAGTGGGCTTTTTTTTTTTTTTTTTTTAAATCCAAAATATGTTTATTGGGATGGTTTCCCATTCATCTGGATTCAGGGTTCTTTTAGTGCTGCTTCCAGCTGAAGGAGCATCCTTCTGTAAGCCTTGCTTTTCCTCCTGTAGGCTGGCAGAGGACAGTAGAGCAGCCGACACACAGAACTGCTGTTTGCGCGTGGCTAAAGATGGCGACGGTCTTACAACATCCTGAGTGCTTCATGTCCATGAAATAGGAGCTGGGGCTCTGCAGCAGGCGCTTCTTCTTGTTTCCCCTTCTCTTCTGGAGAGGGATGAAGGAGCGCCTCTGAGCAGCGTGCTCTCCTGAGGAGGTCATCGCTGCTGGGTGAGCATCGTGTTTTTGAAAGAATAGAATAAATTATGTAAGGTTACCAAGGGAATCGGTTACAGTGAAGTACTGCTTTTTTAATATTGAGAAAATACATCTGTAATGTGTGTGCTTCTTTATTAACGCCTTAAATAGCAAGATGAAGCAGCCGATGTGACAACTACTGTAACTTCAAAGTAGTGAGGTGTATAAATATTTCGAGAATTACAACTCTAGGCTTTTCACTGGTCTTAATATTTTTAGTTTTAGCCTCCTTCACTCTCCAGAAATACCTGATAGTGTCGCTTTCATGGCTGGAGGATTCTTTCTGTTGTCAAAATAAAGTACAGATTTCTCAGCTTTCTCTTTCTTACCTTTTGCTTTTCGCCCTGGCTGGATCTAAACTCCAGCTGTATTGGACGACTTTGCACTTGTAGCCAGCCTTCCATGCTTTAGCTCCTGCAGCTCCTTCCTTCTGCAAGCCTTCCTCGCAGACTGCTTGTTCCTAAACTCTGCGTGCTTTTTAACCCACTTTAAATAAATACCACCTTCTGAGAGAGGTCCACAGATACTAACGTGAAGTGATGTGTGACACATAGTAAACACTCAGTAAGCTCTAGCTATTATTAAATAAGAATTGTCCATAAAATTTCTTTTATCACCGCCAGACTGTAAACATCTTGAGTGATGTCCACGTAAGAAACAGGGCAACACAGTATGTCAGTGATTGTAAGTAATCATGATGTAAAGTGAAAGTGTTTTTTACATTTTGAATGTGCTTTATTACTGAGTGCTCATCTGCCTCATATGTAATATACATCAAAAATGAAAGTCCTGATCTGGGGAGACAAGACATGAAAGTGCTGCATCAACCCGGTTCACTGTTGTTGCTTTTCACACTGTAGTAAATATGACCTTGAGAGGAGGGAGGAGGTGTGATCAGGAGTTGAGGGTATGCAGAGTTGGCAGTACCTGCCAGCCCTGTGGGCAGCTCCTTGCGCCCCGCAGCCCTGGATTGTGTGAGAATGCAGTAGCCGAGTTGGAAGTGGAGCCGGTGTGGGCACGACCAGCGCTGCAAAGCAGTGACCGTGCCAAGCGCCCTGCCGTCAGGGCCACGGACAGACCCAGACGTACCTAGAAGAAAAACAGGAACGTTCAGGATGACAGGGAAAGGTCAATCTTATGAGATACAATCAAAGAAGTACTAGCAGTGAAAGGAACTGTACCACAAAAGTAAAGCTATTCAAATGATTAAAGTCTTAAGAATAAGGTTCGTTCCTAAACTCTAATACCCAAATAACTAGAAATCCTGAAATTTTGGAGTAATGCTTTTTTAAAGAATAAAGGATATAGTTTTCGTGGAGTGATTTGGAGCGTGCCTTTTTTCCCTTCACATGCTTTTTCCCCAGGCAAGACTGCTGCTGTCAGTCCTAGCTGGCAAACATAGTAGATTTGAAATGGCTCCTCTGTCTCTCAGAGTGCAGAATATGTCAAATTTTTCCTCTATGTCCAAGTGGGGATCAAAAAATCATTCTTTTATAATCTCAGAGCTTAATGCCCTAAGTACCTGACTGCAACTTCTCTTGGCTAATACTTGGACATCAGAATAAGTTTTCACTCTCTGTGGTAATGACAGTCTCAGCTACTAAGTGGTGCCTGTTGTTAAGTTGCAAACCAGTGTAGAGAGAGCACTTGTTTCTTTTTTCCTTGGCATTTCACGCTTTTCTAGAAATATTTACTTTCCCTTGGATTTTGTTACATGCAGTGTTGTTAAGACTCTAATTAAACGTATGTGAAGCTCCTTGACCTTGTCACACAGCTCACTGGTGCTGTTTCCCCTGATGCCCCCATTGCATTACATTTTGGCCAGATTCCACTGCTGTGTCTTCTAGGTCACCAGGTTTTTCTTCAGTGTATAATCTCTTGCTAATTTCAACCATTGTATTTTTTTTCATCTCTAGGAGTTCATTTTGAGTCTTTCTTATACCTTCCGTTTCTCTCTTTATATCGTGCTCTACTTTCATGAACATTTGGAGTGTATTTATATACTTTGATCCCTTCAAAACTCTCTTTTAAGTGTTTTTAGGTAGTTTCAGAATAGCCTTTAGTCAAAGGCTGATAAAGCTCCAATACTGAGTCACAGCCTTTCTGAGGACTCAGTTTTTGACCTGTTGTGAGGTCTTTACTGGAGTGGCAGGACAGGGACGGCTCTCCCAGCCTGGTTCCCCACGGGTTCGTCCGTCTGCTCTTCTCTGGTGGCTCCTTCCCCAGCCTTGGAATTTGATCAGGCACAAGCTCTCATCATTACTCAGCTGCACACTCAGAGGGACCCCTCTGCAGGTCTCCCCAGCCTTCTCTGAGGTTCTCCTCTCCTGTACTCTGCCTCAGAGATTCTGACTGACTTGGGTTCTCCAGATCTCAAATTCTGCCTCAACTCAGGGAGACTCCTAGGCTTCATTTGAGATTCCCTTCTCTGTACTGCAACCCGGAAACCCCAGGCAGTAAGCTGGGGCGCACAGGACTCAGCTTGCTGCCCTGTGCTGCCTGTTGTCGGGTGGCAGAAAGCTGTTGTTTCATACATACTGTCTGGTCTTTTAGTTTTAGATAAGAGAGTTAGATCAGTCCCTGCTCTTTCATCACAGCTAGAAGCAAAAGCCTGCGAAGGTATTTAGAACTTTAGGAACTGATTTTGAAACTCAAGTTATTTTCTTCAAGCTGCCTTATAGTACCTACACCTCATTGGTTATTTTTTTTCTCCCAACAGAATAGACAGATATAGTTCAGACAAATACAGTTTACATTATGTCTTAAATCACTCATGGCCCCATCATCCTAGCTTGTTTTTGTAAATTGCCTCTTCTAGATAAATATTTTTAGGCTGCAGTCTGTTGGCTTATTTTTAATCTCACCTTTGATTAGTGCAGATCTTCATACTCAGTTTAATGGCTGCACAGTGGCCTGTTATGTTCATATTCCATAAGGCGTCAGTCTTTAGGTTTGGCAGTACAGGTTTTGTTCTTTTAGGTAGTTTTGCAGTAAATATCTTCAGATAGCATCGCTATTTTTTTTTTTTTTTTTTTTTTAATTGGCTGTGTTGGGTCTTCGTTGTTGCACACGGGCTTTCTCTAGTTGCTGCGAGCGGGGGCTGCTCTTCATTGTGGTGTGCAGGCTCCTCATTGTAGTGGCTTCTCTTGTTGTGGAGCATGGGCCCTAGGCGCGTGGGCTTCAGTAGTTGTGGCACATGGGCTCAGTAGTTGTGGCTCACGGGCTCTAGAGCACAGGCTCAATAGTTGTGGCGCACGGGCTTATAGTTGCTCCGTGGCATGTGGAATCTTCCCAGGGTAGGGCTCAAACCCGTGTCCCCTGCATTGGTAGACAGATTCTTTACCACTGCGCCACCTAGGAAGTCCTATCCTCCCTATTCTTAAGGATGCTCAAAGGGAGAAAGGCAGGTGGGATGATTATTTTTATGGGGGTTTGAAGTAGCTAATTATGAAATGTTTATGTTTCCTTTTCCATATTTTCTACATGCTAATTACAATTATTTCTTCCATTTTGGAGGTATCATGTAGTGGAAGACCTTTTTCAAATAAACTTTTATTTTGGAATAGTTTTAAGTTTACAGAAAAGTTGCAGAGATAATGCAGAGGATGCCCCAAGCCCCCCCGCCACCCCCCCCCCCCCCCGGTTTGTTTCCCCTGATGTTAACACCCTACATTACTGTATACACTTACCAAGGCTGAGAAACGAGCATTGATATAATAAAATTCCGGACTTTATTTGGAATTTGCTTTTCCACTGATTTCCTTTTTTTGTTGCTGGATCCGGTCCAGGATACTACATGCATTTAGTTGTTGTGTCTGCCTGTCTCTCTGTGAGTGTTTTCTCACTTTTCTTTTCATGACTTAAAGACTACTTGTCAAGTGTTTTGTAGAATATCCCTCAACTTGGGTTTGCCTGGCGTCCTTCTCCCTGTTAGCCTCAGGGAACAGGTGCAGGGAAAGTATCACAGAGATGAGCCGCCTTTCTTGCCTCGTCCTGTCAGGGGGGTGTCGCAGTGCCCACGGGACGGCGCCGGTGATGCTAACTGACCGCCTGCTGGGAGTGGTATCTGCCAGGCTTCTCCGCTGTAAAGTCACTGTCCTTCCCTCTCACATTCTGTTCTTCGGAAGCAGGTACCTACGTTCAGCCTGCCTGCAGGGTGTGGGGGCTAGGGGAGATTAAGTTCCACCTCCTGGAGGGGAGAGGAGCTACACCTATTACTCCAAGTTCTTCTGTCAGAAAGATTTGTCTCTTCTCCACTGTTTGCTTCTCCCCTGTGAATTTGGTTACGGTTGCTGGAAAGAAGACATAGTGATTTAGGATGTATATCCTGCCCTTGAGGAATTTAGTCTCACTGAGTGGAGAGCATTTGAACACAGCCGAGCTAGGAAACATGAGGTTTGTGAAATAGGCACCCCTTCCTGAGCGGCCTGTGGCCACTTTCTCCAGAGCTGTGGCTCCACCGTCGTTTCAGGTTGGTGAAGAGGGCTCCTGCCTGGTGCACTGCCCTCCCCGCTGCGTTCCTTCAACAGACGGCTCCCTGAGGGAACTTCATAAACACATCACCACGCTTTCCCTGCCTAGCATCTTTTGGCGGCTCCCCTGGGTAGACTTGCAGGTGTTTAAATGTGGCCTGGTTTCTGCTTAGGCCTCCAGCTCCAGCCTCACCCCTGTCCCCACAGGCCACGCTCTCGTTGCCCAGGTTCCCGCAGGCCTCTGCGGCTTGGCACGCGCCTCTGCTTCGCCTGACGTGTGTGCTGCCTTCTCACACCAGCCTCGTGTTCTGGGTGCCTTCTTTTCGCCCCACCTGGTCCTCCAGCCTTCGACCCACCCACTGCTTTCCTAACAGCCTGTGCCTTTTGGTTGTTCCCTTTGATGGGCCGGTCATTCTCCTCCTCCTCGCCTTCTTTAAAAGTAGTCACCCGTGCTGCTTCCACTCCTGTCCCCCCGTCCCCTCCACGTGCTGCCACCCAGGGTCCCACACATCAGCTGACTACAGATTCCGGACCGCTTCCAGGTGTCTTCTTTCTCAGGCAGTCCTGGTTGGAGCTCTCCGTCCTTGCCTTCCGAAACCGCACTCCCTCCTGGAGTTGGAGGTGCTTGCTTCCTCACGCTCTGGCCAGCTCCTCCTCCTGTGTCTGCTCCTGAGCTCTGTCCTCAGACCTGTTTTCTTCTCGTTACCTCTCCTCGTAGTGCCACCCTCTGTGGCTTCTGTTAAAAATTCCCATCTCTCATCCCTAACCTTGTTCTCTCTGCTTCATGCTGCTGGAAGCACAGAGCCATCCAGATCGCCCGCAAGCCTCCTCAGGGCTGTCAATCATTGTCTTTCCTACCCCCAGCTTCATTCTGTGCCTCCCAAACCCAGGCCTGCCCCTCACGTTTTGTTTGCCAGGCCTGGGTTAGGAATACAAACAGAGCACCACATGCCATATAAATCAAACCAAGAAACAAGAAATATCACCCCCCCCCCCCCCCCCCCCCGCAAGACAGGTAAACCTTTTTAAAGATCTGGAAGATCAGGTTCAAATGGAAGAATCTTG
This sequence comes from Hippopotamus amphibius kiboko, assembly GCF_030028045.1. NCBI lineage: Eukaryota > Metazoa > Chordata > Mammalia > Artiodactyla > Hippopotamidae > Hippopotamus > Hippopotamus amphibius. The sequence goes on along the minus strand of NC_080193.1, from coordinate 1,489,116 downwards.
GGTGTTTTAGACCTGGGTGTCGGCAGTTCGGGAAGAGCCAGTGTTGTGCCCCGCCCTCCCCCAGGAACTGGCGCGTGTGACCCCCAGCCCGACAGGCCACACGCTGCGTGTACCCTGCAGACAGCTGCCCTTGGGCGCAGACGCAGGGGCCTCGGGATTCTGGGGCTTCTGATGGCACGTTCCCTGGACCCTGTAATCACCACCAGTGAGGAGGCGTGTGGTTGGGTGAATGCAGCCACCCCGTAGATGGCCGGCTTGTTTTCCTCTCCATGTGTCGCCTCTCGCCTTCTCTGTGCCCTTACTCCTCTTTTGAAAGCCTGCTCATCCTTCAGGATGTGGTTTCTGCAGGCTTCATCTTTTGTCTGTCTGTCTGTATTTTTCTGTCTGTCTATCCATTCATTGATTCTAGCTCACTTGCTGTGCCGGGTCTTCTTTGCGGCATGTGGGATCTTTAGCTGTGGCATTTGAACTTTTAGTTGCGGCATGCGGGATCTAGTTCCCTGACCAGGGATCGAACCTGGGCCCCCTGCATTGGAAGCGCAGAGTCTTAGCCACTGTGACACCAGGGGAGTCCCAGGCCTCATCTTCTTTTAATCCTCTCTTCCATGCCCTTATTAGGACTGAATCTACCCAGCTTCTCCTTGGGTTTCTGAAGTGCTTTGCTGTGAGGAGCGCAGTGTGTGTTGTCTGTTGCTGTCTCCTTCCTGCGCTAAATCGCCAGCTTCTTAAGAGCAGGATCCCTGTCTGGTTTTGCCCCCAGTCCTCCCGTGAAGTCTCAGAAGTGGGAAGTGCTTGACACGTGTGGCTTGAGTGCACCGCAGCTCTGGCGTCACCCTCCTGTTGTTGTGGTAACCCTGTCAGAACAGGAAATGAGGTTCGTTTAGCGTGACTCCTTCATAATTGACTCATGCTGCTTCCCTTTTCTTCCCTAAGTGATCACAGAACATCTGTTAAATAATCTGCTCCAGATTTCTGTGGGCCTCTGCTTCCACAGTCACTGGCCACATACGGCTCTGGAGTCTGTCTGTTCCCACCCACCCTCGCCCTGGAATTGACCGTGTATTCGGGGATCCCTGGCTCCTTTTTTAATGTCTCTTTTAAGAAGTAAGTAAGAATATGCCCGTGTACAGTTTGTTTTAAAGTGCACACTCTCAGTTTTGCTGTAACACACCTGTTGAGCTATCAGCATACTGAGATAGAGAGCCCTCGTCGTCTCAGAAGTCACCTAGCTCCCACCTCCGCGGTGTGACCTTCCCAGCAGCCCCGTGAGCCCTGCGGGGGTGCTGTCCTCGTCAAGGAGTGTAGGGTAGCTTGCGTTTTATGTGAATAGAGGTACTTTTCTTTTGGTCTGGCTTCACTTAGCGTGATTATTTTGAGATTCACCTGTGTTGTATATATCAATAGTTTGTTTCCTTTTATTGCTGAATAGTAGGAATCTACCATTTTCAGAACTGTGTGTGCTCACTTCTGGCCTTGACCACCCGTTCCCCGCCGCTTATGGGTCTCAGGATGGAATTCATCTGGGACTTGAGGCCACATTTATGCAGGATGACTGGGTGTTCTGATACCTTCAGCTCCTCAAGAGTATAGTAATAGCTATAATCTTTGTATCTTGTTAATATAACTGAATGCTGGGTAGAAGTTTCCCCCTTTATTTAGGGGTGTGTGTGTGTCTGTCTGTCTCTGTTTTAAATAACATACCCAGTTCCAATTTTTTTTTTTAAAAACTTTTATTGAGATACAGTTAACAGACAATAAACAGCATATATTTAGAGTGTACAATTTGGTATCCCAATCTCCCAATGCATTCCTCCCCCCCCCAACCCTCCCCGCTTTCCCCACTTGGTGTCCATGTGTTTGTTCTCTACACCTGTGTCTCTATTTCTGCCTTGCATTTCCTCTTTCATAGTTGTTAGCGTTTGCCTTATGTATTGAGGGACTCCTATATTGGGTGCATATATATTTATAATTGTTATCTCCTCTTCTTGGATGGATCCCTTGATCTTTATGTAGTGTCCTTTCTTGTCTCTTGTAACATTTTTTATTTTAAAGTCTGTTTTATCTGATATGAGTATTGCTACTCCAGCTTTCTTTTGGTTTTCATTTGCATGGAATATCTTTTTCCATCCCCTCCCTTTCCGTCTGTATGTGTCCCTAGGTCTGAAGTGGGTCTCTTGCAGACAGCATGTATATGGGTCTTATTTTTGTATCCATTCAGCCAGTCTGTGTCTTCTGGTTGGTGCATTTAGTCCTTTTACATTCAAGGTAATTGTCGATATGTATGTTCCTAGTACCATTTTCTTAATTGTTTTGTTTTTGTTTTTGTAGGTCCTTTTCTTCTCTTCTGTTTCCCGCTTAGAGAAGTTCCTTTAACATTTGCTGTAGGGCTAGTTTGGTGGTGCTGAATTCTCTTAGCTGTTGCTTATCTGTAAAGCTTTTGATTTCCCTGTCTAATCTGAATGAGATCCTTGCTGGGTAGAGTATTCTTGGTTGTAGGTTCTTCCCTGTGATCACTTGAAATATATTATGCCACTCTCTTCTGGCTTGCAGAGTTTCTGCTGAGACATCAGCTGTTAACCTGATGGGAGTTCCCTTGTATGTTATTTGTCGTTTTTCCCTTGTTGCTTTTAATAATATTTCTCTGTCTTTAATTTTTGTCAATTTGACTACTATATGTCTTGGCGTGTGTCTCCTTGGATTTATCCTGCCTGGGACTCTCTGCGCTTCCTGGACTTGGGTAGCTATTTCCTTTTCTATGTTAGGGAAGTTTTCAACTATAATCTCTTCCAGTATTTTCTCAGGTCCTTTCTCTCTCTCTTCTTCTTCTGGGACCCCTTTAATGCGAATGTTGGTGCGTTTAACATTGTCCCAGAGGTCTCTTAGGCTGTCTTCAGTTCTTTTCATGCTTTTTTCTTTATTCTTTTCTGCATCAGTGATGATCACCATTCTGTCTTCCAGCTCACTTATTCGCCCTTCTGCCTCAGTTAATCTGCTGTTGGTTCCTTCTAGTGTGTTTTTCATTTCAGTTATTGTGTTGCATATCTCTATTTGTTTGTTCTTTAATTCTTCTAGGTCTTTGGTAAACTTTTCGATCTTTGCATCCGGTCTTTTTTCAAAGTCCTGGATCATCTTCACTATCATTATTCTGAATTCTTTTTCTGTAAGGGTGCCTATCTCCTCTTCATTTAGTTGTTTTTCTGGGGCTTTATCCTGTCCCTTCATCTGGTACAGAGTCCTCTGCTTTTTCATTTTCTCTCTCTTTCTGTGGCTGTGGTTTTCAGTTCCACAAGACGAAATACAGCTGATACTGCTTGATAGTGCTGTCTGCCTTCTTGTGGAGGAAGCTATCTAGGAGCCTCCTGTGTGCTTCCTGATGGGAGGGACTGATGGTGGGTTGGGCTGGGTGGGTGGAGCTCAGTAAGACTTTAATCTGCTTGTCTGCTAATGGGTGGGGCTGTGTTCACACCTTGTTGGTTGTTTGGCCTGAGGCCAGCTAGTGCTGGAGCCCACAGGCTCTTTGGTGGGGCTAATGGCAGACTCAGGGAGGGCTCACACCAATAAGCACTTCCCAAAATCCCTGCTGCCAGTGCCCCTGCCTCCTCAGTGAGCCACAGCTGCCCCCCCACCTCTGCAGGCAACCCTCCAACACCAGCAGGTAGGTCTGGTTCAGTCTGCTATGGGGTCACTGCTCCTTCCCCCTGGGTCCTGGTGAGCACATTTTTTTGTGTGCCCTCCAAGAGCGGAGTCTCTCTTTCCACCAGTCCTGTGGAGGTCCTGCAATCAGATCCCGCTGGCTTTCAGAGTCTGATTCTCTGGGGATTCCTCCTCCCGTTGCTGGACTCCCAGGTTGGGAAGCCTGACGTGGGGCTCAGAACCCTCACTTTAGCGAGTGGATTTCTGCAGTATAACTGTTCTCCAGTTTGTGAGTCACACACCCAGCATTTATGGGATTTGATTTTAACGCGATTGCGCCCCTCCTACCATCTCATTGCAGCTTCTCCTTTGTCTCTGGATGTGGGGTGTCTTTTTTGGTGAGTTCCAGTGTCTTTCTGTCGATGATTGTTCAGCAGTTAGTTGTAATTCCGGTACTCTTGCAAGAGGGAGTGAGCGCACGTCCTCCTACTCCGCCATCTTAATCCTATCTCCTCCCAGTTCCAATTTTAAAGATTATTCTCTCAGGTGGGCATGAAGTTAAAGATATTTTTGCATGTCTTTCTAATAAGTATTCTTTATTTTTCAAATATTTTTGTATTGGTCGGGAATTCCAAAATAATTGTGCTTTCTCCTTTAAAGGATGTTCCAGCGTTTTTCTAGGTTTTCTCCTGTGTTTTTCCTAATTAAAAATAGTTCTTGAAATATATTTTGAAAAGGTTCACATGGTTCTTCAGTTAAAGCAATATAAAAAGGGATGCAGTGAGGGGTTGCTGCCCTGGCTGCCTCACTGCAGCCCGGCCTTCTGTCCCTCCCTCCGGGACCCCTCGTTACTTCCTTTTGTGTCCTTCTGGACTTCCTTTTGCAAACACAGACAGATTTGGTATATGTGTATATGATACGCACACGCACATGTGCTCTGTAATAATATCTACATCCCTATTGGTAAATTGTTTCAGAATTAAGCTTTTCATTTTGAGGTAATTGTAGAGTCACATGCATGGAAAATGTCCCATTTCTTCCCCCAGTGGTAACATCTTGCATGACTATAGTACAGTACCACAGCTGGGAACATGGTAAGAGCTCATTCACATGTCACTGGTTTACATATACTCATTTGTGTTTGTGTGTTTTAGTTCTGTATACTTTTACCACATATATTTGTTCATTCTTTTTTTTTTTGACAAATTTATTTTCCTCTTTAACATGTCTTCCTCCCCCCTTAAAATTTTTAAAAATTTAATTGTAGTAAAAAAAAAAAAACAATGTAAAGATTACCATTTTAACGATTTAAAAATATACAGTTCAGTGGTATTAAATATATTCACATTATTGTGTAAGAGATCTGCAGAACTTCTTCATCTTGCAAAACTGAAACCCTGTACCCTTGAACACCACCTCCTCATTTTTCCTCCCCCTGGTCCTTGATAACCACTGCTCTACTTTCTGATTCTATGAGTTTGACAACTTTAGATACCACATATGATTGGAATTATACAGTCTTTTTGTGACTGGCTAATTTCCCTTAACAGGATATCCTCAAGAGTCATACATGTAGCATGTAATCGAATTTCTCCTTTTTTAAAGCTGAATACAGTTCCAGTGTATGTTTGGACCACATTTTCTTTCCCATTTCTCCATCAGTAGACACCTGGGTTGCTGCTTCTTGGATGTGGTGAATAATGCTGGAGTGAGCATGGGTGTGCCAGGATCTCTGTGAGATCTTGTTCTGAATTCTTTTGGGTACACACCCAGAAATGGGATTGCTGGGTCATGGGTGATAATTCTGTGTTTAATTTTTTGAGGAACTTCCATACTATTTTCCATAGTGGCTTCACCATTTTATATTCCCAACAGTGCACAAAGTTCCCAGTTTCTCCACATCCTGTCCAGTACTTGTTATTTTTTGGTTTTTTGATAGTGGCAGTTCTGATGGGTGTGAGGTAATATCTTATTGTCATTTTGATTTGCATTTCCCTAATGATTAGTGATTTTCAGCAACTTTTCATATGCTCGTTGGCCATTTGTGTTTCTTCTTTGGAGAAATGTCTATTCAGTGTGATGTCTTGTTTTCAGGTTTGTTTTGTTTTGTTTTAATGGCACATTTTATGGAATATCTATTTTATTACAATGAAAAAATACAAAAAAGAATTGACTTTCAGGCTTCCTTGGTAGCACAGTGGTTAAGAATCCGCCTGCCAGTGCAGGGGACACGGGTTCAAGCCCTGGTCCGGGAAGATCCCACATGCCATGGAGCAACTAAGCACTTGTGCCACAACTACTAAGCCTGTGCTCTCTAGAGCCTGCGAGCCACAGCTATTGAGCCCGTGTGCCGCAACTACTGAAGCGCACACGCCTAGAGCCCGTGCTCCGCAACAAGAGAAGCCACTGCAATGAGAAGCCCGCGCACTGCAATGAAGAGCAGCCCCCGCTCCCCACAACCAGAGAAAGCCTATGCACAGCAACGAAGACCGAACACAGCCAATAAATATATCAATTAATTAATTAATTTTAAAAAAAACCTGACTTCCCCTTTCATAAGATAGCCATCCCCTTAAATTTTCTTTTTCAGGCTAAAAATCTCCAGTTCCTTCCAAGTTTTAAGGTTTTTTTAATTGAGCCATTCTTGGATTCCTAAGATTAAATATCACTTGGATATAATGGATTGTTATTTTAATGTGTTGTCAGATTATATTTACTCATTTTTTTGTTGTTGATTTTCAAGCTTGTGCTTGTAAAAGAGGTTTTTCTTTTGTTTTTTGTTTTAATTTATTTTTGGCTGTGTTAGGTCTTCATTATTGCACGCGGACTTTCTCTACTGGTGGTGAGTGGAGGCTACTCTTTGTAGTGGTGTGCGGGCTTCTCATTGCGGTGGCTTCTCATTGCGGTGACCTCTCTTGGTGTGGAGCATGGGCTCTAAGCTTGCGGGCTTCAGTAGTTGCAGCACGCAGGCTCAGTAGTTGTGGTGCACAGGATTAGTTGTTCCATGGCATGTGGGATCTTCCCAGACCAGGGCTGGAGCCCGTGTCCCCTGCATTGGCAGGTGGGTTCTTAACCACTGTGCTACCAGGGAAGTCCCAAGAGACACATTTAGAGCAAAAGCTGTAGCGTGACAGTAGATGCAGGAGAACTCCTGGAGACAAGCGGAGATTAAATACTTAAAAAAAAAAAAGGTGGTAACACCAAAGTGATTTTAAGATAAAAAGTATTGAGATGCCAAAAAGAACAATAAAATATATAAAATACATAAAACAAAGCTAGGAAATCCAAGGAGAAATGAACAAAAACAGCGTTGTTGTGGAAGCATTTGACTGCTTTGTGATCAGTTCTGTGGCAGCAAAATAGAGAGAGGACAGGTGGGGCAGACGCAGCTCCACGCACAGGGCCACCCCTTCTTTGCAGGCGCTGTGCCTTCTCACTTCACAGGGGGCAATGGGTTGGTTTGTTGTTCCGTCACTGACCACAAGCCCGCTCCCCACGCAGTTATTCTCAAAGGCAGATTTATGCCTGTGGTTGCTTGACTGCCGTGCTTCAGCAGAACTGCATGTTTATCATGTTGAGTTTAAACCAATATTTTGTAACTGTTTTAACCTATGTTCTCTTTTGAACTCATGCTCTATAATCTGAACTACCAGAAGAGTGTTGATTTCTAGTAGGTATTTACTCCTGATGTTGAATAAGCTTGGTTGGATGACATATCCCTTTGCCTGTCTACCTAAAATCAGTGGGTTTAGGCCTTCATGCGGCAAACCAAAGCAAAGTCAGATTGTGAGTAGTTATTCTTTTATTTAAGGAAATAGACTTCATTTCAGAGTGTCGGGGTCCCTGAGTGCCGTGTATTAATGGTGTGAGAAAACTGAAGCCAAGGGAGACCAGGTCCCTCCTACAGCACAGTTTTGTGATATAGAGTCAGACAAATGCATCAATAATTCTCAGAATAAGTAGACTGATAGATAGCATTATAGAAGCACAGATTTGAGAATAACTTATCTTACTGTTCCCTGTTTCTAGCACTTACCCTGAGGAAACCGGAATTCATGTCTTACTGCCTTCTGTTCTGTGATTGCTTTGGTCAGTGGACCAGGTGTCGATACTTGTTAGTGTGGAAAGCTCTCAGAGGATGGTGTTCGTAGAGACAGTAGTAATATTCAGTAAGACAAGTAAGACAAAGTTGTTGCAAGCGATCAATGGGTCCTCCTGCCTCCTGCCCTTTAGCCGAGGTGTAGTTGACTTATAATATTAGTTTCAGATGTACAGCATAGTCATTTAGTATTTTTACAGATTATACTCCATTACAGGTTATTACAAGATAATGGCTATGATTCCCTGTGCTGTGCAGTAACCCTTGTTGCTCTCTTGGCTCCATTCTTTTTTTTTTTAATTAATTAATTTATTTTATTGGCTGTGTTGGGTCTTTAGTGCTGCACACAGGCTTTCTCTAGTTGCAGCGAGTGGGGGCTTCATTGTGGTTTGCAGGCTTCTCATTGTGGTGGCCTCTCTTTGCAGAGCACGGGCTCTAGGCACGTGGGCTTCAGTAGTTGGGGCACACGGGCTGAATAGTTGTGGCGCACAGGCTCAATGGTTGTGGCACACGGGCATAGTTGCCCCGCAGCATGTAGTATCTTCCTGGGGCAGGAATCGAACCTGTGTCCCCTGCATTGGCAGGCGGATTCTTACCCACTGCGCCACCTAGGAAGTCCCTCTTGGGTCCATTCTTGTTTAGGATGAAGATGTGGTTGATGGTCATTTGAATGTTTCTGCTGAGTCAGTGGAATCTGATACAACAGTAGGAAATTGTTTTGAAGACAGAAGTGATTGCTCTCACCAAAATGCAGTTGCTGTTAAAAACATGAGAAAATGATGTGTGTGTGTGTGTGAGAGAGAGAGAGAGAGAGAGACACACGTCCGCGTTCCCGGGTGTGTGAAGATGGGCTTCCATACGATTGCCAGGGCTGGGCCTCTGTTAGCTTTGAGATTCAGCTCGTGCTGCATTTTGCCAGCCGCACCCTCCCTAGCGCAAGGCCTCTGTGGGTTATAAACATGCTGCCTTCACGTGTATGAAGCAAGTATTTGGCTGGAGTGCTAATACCTGCAATACTGCATCGGTTTGCATTCTTTCTGCCAGGGTGTTCTGAGAACTGTTTTTAATGCTGTCTCCGCACTCCCTCCCCCGTTTTTTTTCTTTTAGCTCTGCTTATGATAATGTCAACAAAGTTCGAGTAGCTATCAAGAAAATCAGTCCTTTTGAGCACCAGACCTACTGCCAGAGGACCCTGAGGGAGATAAAAATCTTACTGCGCTTCAGACATGAGAACATCATTGGAATCAACGATATTATTCGAGCACCAACCATCGAGCAGATGAAAGATGTGTATCCTTCCAGGCAGCTGCCCCACTGTCCCGCCACCTGGCTGAGTCATGCTCCTGGACGGGTCCTGCGCCGAGGGGGTGGGGACGCGATAAAGCACGTGGAGGGGCTGTGCTCTGCTGGCGTTTACTGCCATGCTTGTATCAGTTAGGCTTTCTTCTCTGATTCATTTTTTCAGTTGTCAGAAACTTTTTTTAGTATCTTTTTGGCAAATCTAGTATTTTCGCTGTCAGTTTCAGTAAAGATTTCCTTTAAGTGTAGCTGTGGAAGATTTTGGTGAACACCTTTTCCAGTCATGTGTTTCCCACTCAAGGTGTGGTTTGTTACGATGGGGAAAAGGAAAGAGCGGTTGACTGTGGAAGAGGGTTCCCTGTACAGCACCTGGTCAGGTCCAGACTGTCCTGATCTTGGCATCATTTTACATCTGGGTCCAGTTTTCTCATCTTCAGAAGTGGGGTGCCGGACCTCATGGTCTTCAGGGCTGGCTCAGCTCTCAAGCTGTGGGCTTAACTATGAGCCGCATTTAGAAATCTGGGCCAAGCAGGTCCCGAGGATGCTGCCGGGGTAAAGACTGCATTTGAAAAGTAGAAGTGTGAAGTGTGCTGAGGAGGACCTGCTGGGGAAGGTTCCAGTTCCGCTGGAGCAGCGTTCCCATCAGGTTGCTCACTTTGCATCCCACCCCTCCGGGGAGAGGCAGCTCACTGTCTCTAGGCAGCCTTTCCATTTTTAAACAGCTCCGTTACTAAGTTCTGGTGGTATTTTAAGTGAAATGCCTCCTCCTGCCACCTGTTGTCCTGCTTTACCTTTTCCCATGAAAATCATGTCTCTGTCAGATGACAAGTTTTCCAGTCATGTTTCCTCCAAATCCCATACCCTGTCTCATCTAGCATGAATCTGTAGGAGATGGGTAGTATTTACACAGAAGTGAATAAAAGAAGCACAAAAATGCTAACGAAATAATACTGTGGTGAAGTTAAAACCTAGCGGCTTTTAGAATTTATTTTCTGTGGGAACGAAATTAGCCATAACTGAAATTCTAGATGCTAAGATACATGGATAGGCAGGAAAACAAGAGGAGCACAGCCAGCACCGGCCCCTGCTTAGCGTGACCTCCAGCAATCCTGCTTAGTTATTATTTAGACTCTTGACCCTAACTGAAGAGCCAGACAAATAGACTGAGGGTTGAGTTCAGTAGCAAATGTGTTCTAGGCCTGTGTTTCCAAAGGTTTATGGCTGGTTTTTGTGGAGAAGGAGGGAGACAAGAAGGGAGGTAAAGGAGCAGTGACGTCACGAGTGCTGCTGGGCCAGGGAGGAGAGGGTGCCTGATGGTGGGCAGCCTGGAGACCAGGGCTCATCCACTCCGCCAGCATCTGCCAGCCCATCACCTGCACACCAGGCAGGCCTGATGCTTGCTGTCTCACAGGACCTAGGAAAGAGTTCACGGCTTCCGGTTCCTTCCGTTGAGGTGTGCCAAGTTTTCATCAGGTTCTCATTTCCCTCCTAGGCCTCATGATGTAACAATGGACTGTTTGGGTTCATTTTGTTTTCAGTGCTTTGCCAAGTGTAACCAGCTATTTTGGTGTGTTACCTTAACCTTTCCAAACAGATACATAGTACAGGACCTCATGGAAACAGATCTGTACAAGCTCTTGAAGACGCAACACCTCAGCAACGACCATATCTGCTATTTTCTTTACCAGATCCTCAGAGGGTTAAAATATATCCATTCAGCTAACGTGCTGCACCGTGACCTCAAACCTTCCAACCTGCTGCTCAACACCACCTGCGATCTCAAGGTCAGTCTGGTTATTTACTCTTAGGGTGGTATCTGTTGAAAAAACTCATTTTACTGGGGCATATTTGTATTTAAAATTATACCAGAAATACATGAAAACATTTATGGCAAAAAAAAAGATGCAAGTAAAGAGTGCTAGTCCTCTTTTTCTTCTCCATCCCATTGTTCCTTCCTGTCCAGGGGTAACCGCTATAACAAATTGGTGTGTTTTCCAAAGTGTTTTCTGTGCTCTTACATAGACAGACACTTTTTAATTTATATATGTAAATATGATTAAGTGCATTATGTGTATGTTAAAAGATCTGTTTCATTGGTCACCTTTTTCTTTGATAAATTTTATGCAGTGAACACTCAGAAAACAGCAGAAAAGTTGACTTCAGTGATTTCAGTACGTAAATCATACATTCCGAGTAGGAAAACCCTAGATCCTTTGTAGTCCTTAGAGTTCTCTTAACAGTGCGCAGCATTTATATGTGTTTCTGTTTTAATACATGGCAGAGCTAAATAAGGAGGGAGGTCTACAGCTGTCTCAGGTATGATGACATCAGTCTAATAAAAATGCACGTGAATTTAAGAAGACCTAGATAAATGAAATGACATCCCATGTTCATGGATTAGAAATTGGAAAATGTAATATTGTTAAGGTGGCACTACTTCCCAGTTTGATCTACAGATTTAATGCAATCCCTATCAAAGCCCCAGGTGGCTTTTTTTTTTGCAGAAATGGACAGGCTGATCCTAAAATTCACATAGAAATTCAAGAGACCCAGAAGAGCCAACACAATCTTACGAAAGAGCAAAGTAAGAGGACTCACACTTCCTGATTTCAAAACTTATTACAAAGCTGTAGTAATCAAGACATTGTGATATTGGCATAAGAGTAGGCATATAGCTCACGGGAATAGAATTGAGTGAATAAATCCATATGTTTACAGTCAACTGATTTTTGACAAGAGTGCCAAGGTCACCCATTGGGGAAAGAATAGTCTTTTCACCAAATGGTGCTGGGACAATTGGATAACCACATGCAAAAAAAAAATGAGTTTGGGCCCCTCCCTGCCTTGCACTATGTAAAAAATTAACTCAAAATGGATCAAAGACCTAAGTTTAAGGGCTGAAACTAGAATGCACTTAAAAAACATAGGAGTGAGAAAAAAAAAGGAGTAAATTCTTGTAAACTTGTGTTAGGCAGACTTCTTAGACATGACACCAAAAACACAAGCAACAACAGTTTTTTTAAAAAATGGATTTCAGAGCGTTCCCTGGATGCCTAGTGGTTAGCACTTGCCGCTTTCACTGCTGTGGCCTGGGTTCCATCCCTGGAAAAGGATTTCATCAAGATGAGAAGTATGCACTACCAAGTAAACCATCAGGAGAGTGAAAAAAGAACCCATAGGATGAGAGAAAATGTTTATAAATCATATCTGATAAGAGACATATCTAGAATATGTGAAAAACTTACAGTTTAGCAACTAAACAATTAATAGCCCAATTTATAAATCTGAAAAGACCAAGGATCTAAAGAAGATACACAAATGACCAGCAAATACATGAAAAGATGCTTGACATCATTAGTCAGTGGGGAAATGCAAGTCAAAACCACACTGAGATACCACTTCACACACACTAGGATGATAGAATCAAAACGTCAGGTGATAAGTGTCGGCTGGCAAGAATTCTGCCACCAGATGGAAGGGAAACATGCGTCCGCACACAGACAGAGACACAGCTGTCAGTCGTGGCATGACAGCCCACAGATGGAAATCCCTCAGCTGTGCACCGGGGAAGTAGCATGTGGTGGGTACACACCGTGTAGAGAAACAGTGCAACGCTGACGCGCTGCAGGGTGGGCGAGTCTTGCCGACACAGTTAACTATGGGAGTGAGAGAAGCCAGTCACGAAAGACCACGTACGTAGACTAGATGTGTCCATGTAGATGGAGGGTAGGCTAGCAGTGGCCGTGGGCTGGCGGGGCTGGGGAGGAGTGGGGAGAGACTGCTGGTGGGCACGAGGTCTCTTCGAGGCTATGAAAATGTCCTAAAACTGGGTAGTGGTAATGGTCGTATAACCCTGTGATAGCATGTCAAGAACCATTGAGTTGCACATTTAAAGGGGTGAATTGTGTGGTATGTGACTTATATCTCAATAAATTTGTTTGAAAAGTACATATAGATGTGTAGCGGTGATCATTTCGTGGACTTGAGTGCCACAGACGTTGCTGTGGGAGGTGCTATAAGGTATACGTGGCAAGGGAGGTGTCTCTCTGTCCCTGGAGTCTGAAAACTGATAGGTCAGGGGTTTGATAAGCCTCAGCTGCTTGTAGTACTGTCTGCTGTGACACGCACAAAGGGAAGAGGTGGGTTGGTTCTGGCCGGGCCGCGAGGGGTCAGGAAGGAAGGTGTCATGCTGCCCCTCTCTGCACGTCAGGCTTGCGGTGGGCGAGGGGCTGTGTGGGCGCAGGGGATGGTAGGGAGAGGGACCAGCAGAAATGAAAGTGAGCACAGGAAGTAAGGGACGTGTGCACCAGCGCTGAGGCCTGCTCTGTGTGCCTGCAGCTCTTGTGCTCACTGAAGTGTTGGTCGTGGAGAGCCTGCTGGGACTCTCTGAAGAAGCACTGGGTCCTGTCCTCAGGGGGTCATCTTACTTGCTGTGGATGGTGTTCAGGGCAGGGCGGCAGAGGCCTCTGAGGCGTCGTGGAGGACGGCTTCCTGCACCACATGTGGCTGGGTTGGACTCTGTCACCTCTTAGGGTCCTTCTGAGTTACGTGTGTGTACCTCCCCCCCCCGGGGTGCAGCCGGGTCCCTGCCCCTGGACTTGTGCAGACAAGAGCCAGGGCAGCACAGAAGGGACGGAGCTGCTCTTAGGAATGGCCGGGCTTTGTCGTCTCGTAGCGGTTTTCTTGAAAAATTATAGTGAATGTTTGTACGTCTCCTAGTGCTTTGCTTTTTTCTTTCTGTTTCTTATCACAATCCTGTTATGGCAGATTGCTTTAGTTTGTTTTTGGAGAGCCATTCTTAATATTTTAAGTCTGTAATATTTCTGGGGAAAGTTGACTTTTACTTTTGCTTGAAACTGCTTGTCCTTAAGAAGACGACACACAGAACCAGACGACTTTGTCTGTTGTCTCTTCGCTGTTTGTGGACGTGTCTACCTTGGGCCATTTTATTCACTGCTAACCACAGTGTACACCCACGCAGGTGTATGTGTGTTGTTGGCCATCTGCACAATGCAGGCATTGTTTTCAAAACCCAACCTGACACACACTCAGAAGCACAATAGGATGTTTTAGATATTTACAGCAGCACAGTTCACCCACGTGTAAAAATGTCCATATGGGGTATGTGTCACCCACATGGGCTTGAATATTCAGGAGAGAGTCTTATTCCAGAGATGAGTGTGGTGTGTCACCAAGTCCCGGACCTGTCATGGAGCTTGGCTGACAGGCGGGGGCAGGGGGAGCACCTGCGGGGAGGGGAGCTCTGGACTCACCAGGTGCACATCACACCCTAGACTTGGGGGTGACTGTGATGCTGTCCCACAGCCTAGAAAGTTTGTAACTGGTGGCCTTACTGACTTGTTATTTAGGTCGTTTTTAAATTTTCAGGTAGCTAATTATGTTACTTCTTCCTTTCTCCACTAGCTTCTGTATTACTAAGTACTTTCTACTCTTGAGCCCTCAGGGTATCAGCTCTTCTCGGTGTCTTAGACCTTTAGCTTTTTGACTCTGGTACAGTCAAGGCCAACAGCAATAAGCTTTCTTTTTGGCTTCCATAAATAGGCTCTTTACTTGTTACCTGAAGCCCTGAGACCCAGCAAACACCCAGCCTCTCAGGGCCCTCCTGGGACCCTCTCCTTGTAGGCGTCCCCTGTGTTTCTCAGGGCCGCAGAGAAGCAAGGGCCATAGACCCTGTTTCGAGGTTCTGCTCACGTGTTTTTTTGTGAAGCTGCCAAGGCAGCGTGGTCTCCAGCAGCCCTTGTCCTCTCCGTGTGCTCCCTGAGCCCCCAGCAGCCCCAGAAGGAGTCCCGGGCTGCTAGGGTCACCACACGTGTGGTTCTGGGTGTGCCTGGGAAGGAGGACTTGGAAAGATGCAAAATGAAATGTCTTTGGAGCTTTTGTTTTATGAGAATTTGAATTTACTCAGCCCAGAAAAGTAGCCAAGCAGGAGTGATAGGTCATTTTATATTTCTTGTACCGTATCCTGGTTGTCTACCTTCCTTTGTATGGAATTGTAATGAATTTTATTGCTTTTTTATTTTGTGGCCTTGGCAGTTTTTTTGGTTAATACTGTATTAGCTTTCAGTGTTGTAATGTTAAAGGAACTTCAAAAAAATCACGCGCTTTCCATTGATGACCAGGAATGGAGTTATGAAATCTTTTTTTTTCTTTTTTAATATTTATTTATCTGGCTGCACCGGGTCTTAGTTAACGGCATGTGGGATGTTCAGTTGCGGCATGTGAACTCCCAGTTGCAACATGTGGGATCTAGTTCCCTGATCAGGGATCGAACCAGAGCCCCCTGCATCGGGAGCTCGGAGTCTTAGCCACTGGGCCACCAGGGACGTCCCAAGTTGTGAAATCTTTTAGAGGTCTAAACCCTACATCATCCTCTTTGTTTATTATTTTTTATTTTTTTATTTTTGGCTGCATCGGGTCTTTGTTGCTGCGCTCGGGCTTTCTGTAGTTGCAGCGAGCGGGGGCTACTCTTTGTGGTGGTGTGCGGGCGTCTCCCTGTGGTGGCTTCTCCTCTTGTGGAGCACGGGCTCTAGGTGCATGGGCTTCAGTAGTTGTGATGCGTGGGCTAAGTTGCTCCTCGGCGTG
The DNA here is from genome assembly GCF_030028045.1 of Hippopotamus amphibius kiboko. Classification (NCBI taxonomy): domain Eukaryota; kingdom Metazoa; phylum Chordata; class Mammalia; order Artiodactyla; family Hippopotamidae; genus Hippopotamus; species Hippopotamus amphibius. Next base: position 1,473,482 of record NC_080193.1, on the reverse strand, counting down.
TGGGATCTTCCCGGCCCAGGGATCGAATCCATGTCCCCTGCATTGGCAGGTGGATTCTTAACCACTGCTACCAGGGAAGCCTCGCCCTCTTTGTTTTTAAATTATAGCCAGTAAGTTTTGAGCACCTGCTGCTTCTGTGCCCTATACGAGGAGCGGAGGGTGCGCGTGACAAAGCATGATCCCCCTTTCACCAGCTCACTGTCGTAGAGACGGGTGACTAGAGGGAGAGGACGAGACGCTTTCCCTCTCTTTCCAGCAGGGTCTGGGCATCAGGGTCAGCAGATGGCCCCAGCGGATGAGTGACAGCTCTTCCTTAAAATAAGTGCCAGCTAATAAATGCACAAAGAATAACAAAATTAGAAAAGCCACCGTTTTGCAACCCTCCAGCACGATATTGATCTGCGCAGTGTAATCCCTGGACCCTCTGCTCAGACTCCAGTGCCCCAGGTGGGCTGCCGCTGCCGGTGCCTCCCCACGTGGACTGCCTCTTCACTCACACCTAGATCATGTCCCAGTCTGGAGCCCTCTCTCAAGCCCACCGGGCTGCTGCGGTTCCTCCCAGACCGCAGGACCCCTTCTGATGGCTTCCATATAGGAGGAGCGACAGCTCTTTAATCCTGGTTTAAAGAAGGAGCTGTAGTGCAGCGTTCCATGTGGGGAAGGAATGCTGCTGACTCTAAACCGTTTCCTTCGTCCTCTTGCCACTCTGAACAGTGCAGTCTTATTAACGTTATTATTAAGTATTGATGTAAGATTTTAATCCTGGTAATGCCGTACCCTGATTTTTACTTTTTCTTAAAAGTATCCGTAGTTCAGATATTGTGAAAAGTGGTCGGTACTAGAGTCTCTGCTAGTTAATCCATCCCAGTTGCTATGCTTCGCATCAGCGTTTGAAATAAGGCGTTTATTCACCTGCTGCTGAGAGCCCACTCTGGAGGGGACACTTAGGGATGAAAAGTTAGTCGAGTATTGCCTTTTTCTAGGGACTTACATTCCAGCCAGAGGTATGGGTGTACACCCAGCTAATTGTCACGGATTGTAGGAGTGCACTTAAGTATAATACACGTTGAACAGAGTATTAGCAGAGTTCAGAAAAGTGAGCCATTTGTGGAATTGGTGTTGATTCCCGGGAAACCTCTTCAGAAGAGGGCACTTCGATGTTGGTATTTAGGCTCAGGCAGTGGCGCGCATCGGGGCCTCAGCTGAGTGGTGCTGCGGAGTCGGGAGGGGCATGGAACTGTCATAGGAACAGATGTGGCACAGAGGTGGTGGTGGGAGACACCTGAGCGAGCTGGGCCTACTCTTTGTTTTGGTGCGCGGGCTTCAGTAGTTGCAGTACGAGGGCTCAGTAGTTGTGGCTCATGGGGGCTGAGTTGCTCCGTGGCATGTGGGATCTTCCCAGACCAGGGATTGAACCCACGTCCCCTGCATTGGCAGGTGGATTCTCAACCACTGCGCCACCAGGGAAGTCCCTGACTTATGTTTTAGAAATAACACTTAGGCAGGGATTTAGCGGAGGAATTAGTTTGCAGGCAGGTAAAAGCGAGTCTCCCTAATCCCAGGCAAACTAAGGCCCTGGCAGTCAAGATGTCAGAGGAGCAGCCAATTGAGGAGCCACTTGGGGAGGTTTCAGCTGCAGAGCCACCCGGCCCCTCACACACGCCCAGGCGGTTGCTCTGGTTTCCCGGGGTCTTCCCGTAGCTGGCATCTCCAGTGTTCCAGTGTCATTGCACGTGGGTCCTCGTCAGAGAGGACCGCTCCGTCTCAAGCACCCTGTCTGGCACCACTGTGTTGGCTGTGTCTTGCTCTGTAAGAAGTCATCTCAAGGCTTCCTAGGTGGCGCAGTGGTTGGGAATCCGCCTGACAATGCAGAGGTCACGGATTCAATCCCAGCTCCAGGAAGATCCCACATGCCGCGGAGCAACTAAGCCCGTGTGCCAAAAAAAAAAAAAGAAGAAGTCATCTCAAAATGTAGTGGCCTGAAACAACAGCAGTCGTATTTGAGCTCATAGTTTCTGCAGATGAGGAGCTCAGTTGGGGTGCAGTGGGGGATGGGGACTGATCTCTGCTGCAGCCTCTGGGCCTCGGCTAGGAGATGTGGGGGTGGAGGCTCGGGTCATCTCCCGCAGGCCTGGTGTCCTCGCCACGTGGGCAGAGGGTTCCAAGTACCCCAGTGGAGAGAGCAGGTGGAAGCCACGTTGCATTTTATGATTTCACCTTGGAAGTCACACGGCATCACTTCCACTAGATTGTTGGTTCAGGCAGTTACAAGGGTTTGCCTGGATTCAAGAGAAGGGAAGGTAGGTCCTGCCCTCTTGATACAGATTCAGCCCAGGAGCTTGAAACAGGAGCGTGGGTGAGGGCTGTGTTGGTGTGGCACTCTTCAGAAAATCCAGTCTGCTACAGCTGTGTTGAGAGTTGCTCACACCACTTATCCTGTCTTTGTAGCTGTTTAAGAATCTCATCAGGTTTCCTAAAGTGCGGTTCCCGTTTCTCCGTCCACGGTCCCAGAGGAGTGTGGAGACGTCAGCCTCGGTACTTGGCCTCACTGAATTTCCTGTACATGCTGGTTTTTTTAACTCTGGTGTTTGATGTGTGGTTCCCCTGACCCATGAAACGCTGTGGATCATGTCTGGACCCATCCATGCCGTGTAAGGCTGAGGGTTGTGGAGGGCGGGCCAGGATCTGGGTCCTGGTCAGGGGCTTGCCGTGCTTCTGCTCTGCTGCTGCGATGCCGTTCCCTGCGTGCACAGCTCAGAATACGGCGTCAGGTGTCCATTTACATGACAGGAGGCAGACCAAGTGCTGAGCTTTGATTGAACGTGAATCAGAGGATGAAGTGTTGGCTCTGAAGAAAGAGACTGTCGGGTATACTGAAAGCGGAAGCCGCACGGCATTGACGTGGCTCGGTGGTAGTCCAGCATGGCGAATGGGGACTCTGGACGGCTTCGAGGACCCCCCTTCGTGTGTGAGGAGAAACCGCTCCTCCGTCGCTTGCTGAGCTGGAGATGACGCCTGCAGGCGTCGTGGTGCGAGTGACCGCAGCGCTGCTGCAGTGTGCTTCCCGGGACTTGGTAGAGAGGCTCTGAGGAAACCAGCAGGGTGCAGGTGCATCGCGAGCCTGAAGACCAGCTCAGCCGAGGCTAGCACTCACCACAGGCCCCCTGAGGAGCTCAGGGCCGTCACCAGCCCCATCCTCGGACAGGCCTGTGACTGTCGAGGGTGCGATGGCGTCACGGGCTGGCCAGCTTGAGGGGTGAGGGTGGTGTGGGGGCCGAGAGGGGACTGTCAGCTGTGAGGGGGCCCAGACGGCCTCACCGTGCAGCTCGGTCAGGGTGCGTGTCAAGCATGGCCCGTGGAAGAGCGACTGGGGAAGCAGATGTGGCATTTGCTGCTTTTGAAGTTGTGGTGACAGTGTGTCAGAAGACGGAAATTGGGCAACGTGATGCGTCACTTCTCTTGAATGCTGCAGTCGAAGCAGGTGGTGGGGCTTGTGGGGGCAGAGGTGCCGCGTGGGGATGCCAGCGTCCAAGGCTAGAGGGAGACCTTCACAAGCTTCCTAAATTGTTGAGACCTTCGACCACGGGATCTCTGAGCAGAGGTTGATGTCCACTTACATCCTGTGACTCTCTCTGAGGCACGTCCCTTCCTCCTTATCTCGGTTTTCATGGCCTGAGCTCAGACCCTCATCGCTTCTTAGCTGAATGGAAGCAGAAAGCCTCCAGAGTGAGCTCTGTCTTCCTGGCTGCCTCCACCTGGACTCTGGCCTGTCTTTGCTAACCTCTCTCTCTCTCTCTCTTTGGCTTAGTCCCCCAGGAGCTAGGGATCAAGTATCTTGGAATTGTATGGGACCAAGGGTGTTATCGCTCCTTTCCTTACGCGCTGTTGTCTGGAGTAGCCCCAAGGCGTTGGATGGTGAGAGGCCAGCAGGCACTTTGTGAGTCAGGGGAAATTAGAAGCTGTGTGCTTTTGGTTTTGGCTTTTTTTTTTTTTTTTAAAGAGATTCATCTTCAGTATGTGATACATTTTTTAAAGCTTTGGAATGGGTTTGACTGTGTGGAGGGGGAAGGAGGTAGGAAGAGCAGGAGGAGGACCAGCAGGAGGCCATGTCTGCGGAGAGAGGGCGAGCGTGGGGAGGAGCTGGTCCCACGGTGACCATCGCCCAGCGCCAGCAGGAGGGGGCTGGTTTGGGGGCTTCATTTTCCACACAGAACAGTTTTTGTCAGGTGACCTAAGCGAGACTACTGTGGGGTAAGCAGATAATCTGTTCTGTTCAAGACTCCGCTGGCCCGTTCCCGTCCGTCGCACGGGGCGCCTTTCAGGTTGTCGTGAGGATTGGGGGAGGTGAGTGTGTAGAATTCCAAGAAGCGCCTGCCATGCGGGGATGGTAGCAGTTACCTGGCATCATTGGTGCTGTTGTCCTGTGTTCATGAAGTTCTGATGTGAAATTGGTTTGAGTCTCTAAGGAGGTGTCCTGTTTTTCTCTCTTAGATCTGTGACTTCGGCTTGGCCCGTGTGGCAGATCCGGACCATGATCACACAGGGTTCCTGACGGAGTACGTTGCCACACGTTGGTACAGGGCTCCGGAAATTATGTTGAATTCCAAGGTAAGGACCACATTTACGTAAAAAGAAAACCAAGAGGCAGAAGAACTTTCGGACGTGAGTTGCAGTGAGCCTCCCTCTCAGGAAGCCTGTTTCCATCTGGGTCGAGGCCTGGCCTGTTTGGCCAGAACCAAGGTACTGTCTTAGTCCCTCCGGTTCACACTGAACTTGCGGGCCCTTGGCTGGGGTAGTGCTGACATGTCGTCGTTGGAGGGCACGCCTCCCTGGTCACTGCTACGAGTAATGGTCTGTGTCCCACCCCCTGGTCGCTTCTCCTGCCGTCCTGCCTGGGACAGTTTCCCTCTGGTGCCCCGCGTCAGAGATGAGCTCTGTACGTGGTGTGTGTTTCTGTGAATGCGGACCAGAGCTTTTCTGTAAAGGTCAGACTTAATCTGATGATGAAGAATGCCTGTCTTCAGCAAAATTAGAGGGTACTTGGTAGAAAACATTGGTATGGAAAACAGAAGCTGCTACAATTCTTTCAAAATTATATGCTGGTCCTGCTTCCAACTGGTAGTCCCTGCACCCAGATCGAAAGCCTGCTTCTAACAAGGTCTTTGGGCCATAAGAAATGATTGAAATTTTATGAAGGCAAGAAAAAGTGAAGTGTGGCCTCTTCGCTAGGCGTGTGAGCAACAGGGGCAGACAGTGAGGGCTGCCGTGGACATTCAGGGTTTTTGTTTATTTGTTTGTTTTTATCTTTTGGCCACGCAGCCCAGCGTGTGGGATCTTAGTTCCCTGACCAAGGATCGGACCTGTGCCCCCTAAATTGGCAGCGTGGAGGCTTAAGCCAGTGAAGTCCTGGAGTTTCAGTATTTTTCATATGTCGCTTGGAAATAGTATTCGAATAAGGTGTCACATTTGAGGAGTTAAGTGCGCCTGACATCTACTGTCTGATCCTGTATCTCATATCTCAAGACTTAGATTCTTGAACTCAGTTCCATCTACCATCGTATAACGTTAATATCCATGAAGAAAAGCTATAAAAATAGACACTGGACCTTGTGTTCAGGTGTAGGAACCAGAAATCATCCTGCGAGACTTGGTGGGAATGAAGGGAGCGGTGTGATTGCCCTGTGGGCTGTGCTCTCTTCCATCCTTCACGAGTGGAAGGGCTCGGGATGAGCATTAGGTTGTTTTCGTGAGGAATTGAGATTTGTTTAAATCAGTTAGTTACTCCTGATATCATACATGTGTGTAGTTTAGCTATAGAAGTAAAATTCCATTGAAATAAATTTCATTGTAAAGAAGGGTTTGGTGTGATGGATGTTTCAAAGAAGAAAATGCTGTGTTGATATTCTAATAATTCTGTACGACAGAAAATCCCACACAGTAGGTCCTTGCTGTGGACGGGCCACGTGATGGCCGCTCCACACCAGAGGCACCCGTGTGCGCAGCGCTGCCGGCCGGCCGGCTGGAAGGAGAGCTATTCTTTGCACCCTGGCGCCTGTGGTCTTACAGCCTCCGTCCCCACTTGAGCTGCTCCCCTGTCTTCACTTCTTGGCCACCCTCCCGGGGGAGGTGGCCAGGAGGGTGGCCTCTGTTCTTGCAGAGTTAACTATAGTTAAAACTGAGCTTGAATCCTTTTTTATCTGTAGCACCTCTAGCCTGAGAATGTTACTTCTAGTAATGTATTCAGGATTTTATTTTTTATTAACTTAGAATGTTTTCACACCCGTAGAACTGTTGACATCTTACTTCTGCCCCCCTCTTTCTCCCGTCTCCTCTCTCGCTTCCCTTGTGTCAAACCCTGACACGTCACCAACTTAAACCAGCACTTTACACCGAGGCTAGGAGTCACCGATATCCCGGGAGGCCGTGTGCCTCCCCACGGCCCAGCACCCTCGACAGCCGGTGTGCCCTCGGGGCCACCCCAGCCACATGTGTCCCCCACCGCCAGAGTTCCTCCCAGCTGTCTGTGTGTGGTTGTCAGCCCTTGACCTGGTCGGGTTTCACACGTCGTGCTCCGTCGGGGACCGTCCCCCCGCCCCTGGCCCCCCCCCCGTGACATGGAATACTTGGCAGAGCGCAGAGGCGGCGCTGGGCCCCAGGGTTCTCTGAATCCTTGGGACTGGATCCTCCTGGTTAGGCCACGCTCGGGTCACCCTTTTCTGGCACAAGCCTCGGAAGCCGCGGGTGTGGATCCTGTGCTTCCCGGCCGCCTCGCCCCCAGGGGCGCCCTTGAGCGCTGCTGTCTCCGTGCACAACGTGACCTTCTGAATTCCTGTCCCTTTTCCGTCACCTGTGAAGAAGAGCTTCCCCCTTTTCTCTTCCTCTCACCGCAGCTTTGTTTTGAAGGCGTGGTTTTGGACTCACGGTGGCCTGTGGGGGGATTTTGTTTGTTTGCTTACTGTCCGTCATCATCTCCTTTTTTTGTTGTTAATACTCACTGCCCCAGCTTTGGCCAGCTGTGTGTGTGCGTGTGTATTTGTAACATTTCATTTTGATAGAATTTTCAACTCGCAGAAACATTGCAAGAAAAGAAAACGCAGGGATTCTCAAACATTCTGCCCTCAAGACCCCTTCAGTGTCTAAAAATTTATTCACGACCGCAAGCAGGTTTTATGTGTGTGGGTTTTTATCTATCGATATTTACTACATAGAAATTAAAGCTGAAACTTTTTAAAAAGTATTAATTTTTAAATTAATTTATTTTAAAATAAATGTTAACAAATTAGATATTTCTCATTTAAAAAATGTTTATTTTCCACAACGAAAGCATTTTAGTGAGAACAGTGGTGTTTTCATTTTTGCAAATCTCTTCAGTGTCTGGCTTGACTTGAACACTGCTGAATTCTCACCTGCATCTGCATTCAGTCTGTCTGTCGAGTCTGTTCTTTTGGTTTGAGTTAGTGAAGAGTCTTCGCCTTAAGCTAGGAAAGGGGGAGAGTTATCGGGCTCTTCAGCTGCTCATGGCTCGTGGTTGACATCACACCAGAACCCAGCAGAGGATGGGGTGGCGGCAGCGTGGACTCTGACCCCACAGCATCCACTGCTCTTCCTGACACCGGCACCCACGCGTGATTCTGAAACGCCAGGCGTTGGGAAAGCATGGTTCACTGTTGTCACGTTTCACGTATAATATCACGTAATGTCATGTAGCCTCTAGAAAAATCTCCTGTACACATGAGAGAATGAGTGAAGAGGAAAACAAAATCGTAGTCATATGAAAGTAGCGGGAAGCCCTGCAGGGAGGGCTCTGGGCCTCCACGCAGAGCTGCTGTCTGGAACTGTCCACCCTTTGGCTCAGACGCACGCTCACCGGCTCTGTATCTTTTGTCCCGTTGGCATTTTTGTTCTCTCTGTGTCGTGTTTTTATCTGAGTTGTCTGCGAGTGAGTTGTAGATGTGTCCCTTTACCACTGAGCACTTCAGTGTGTGTCCTCAGAACAGTGCTTTAAATGTTCCCTGAGGACGTTTGGTTGCATTCAGAGACATTTTTGGTTCTCACAACTGGGAGGGGAGGTGCCACCAGCATTGAGCAGTGAGAGGGCAGAGCCACAGTGAACACTCCCAGATGCGCCAGACGACCCCCCAACAAAGACTTGTCCAGCCCAGAGCAGCAGCAGGGCCGAGGAGGAACCGTGCTCTCTCACGCGACCATAGCACAGTAATCAAGTGGGGACGTTAGCCCTGATCCGGGAGTGATGCCCTGTTTATACTCAGATTTTGGATGTTGTCCCAGTGAAACCTTGATAGCTTTTCTCAGTGCGTGTGCAAGGCTCAGTCTGCAGTAGTCCCTCAGCCTTCCTTGACCTGGATGTTTTGAGGGATGCAGGTCAGCTGTGTGTAGCACATGCCTCAGTTTCGTGTCGTGCATTTGGGCCCACACATCACAGAAGCAGCGTCTTCCTCTCAGTGGGTCATCTGTCATGTCGGGAGGCTCACCTGGTTTATGTCGTGTCAGCAAAACTCATGTTGGCCTTTTGGTTAAGGCGCTGTCCTCCAGGTCTCCACCATAATTATGGTTACAGTTATGGTTAATTATAGCAATAATAATTATCCTGTTAAGAACTACTAGGAAATTGTGGGGAGATACTTTAAACCTCCAAGTTACTGAAAAGAATTATTTTGAAATTCAACCAATTTTAGCAGAGCTGTAGAGCTGATCATTAGTTCTTTGATTTTCAAAAAATACTTTGCTGTGTTTCCATAAACTTTACTATTTGGCTGAGTTTTTGCCCCCTAGCTGTTCTCCACATTTCTTCTTCTGTTTATAACTACACCTCAGCATTCTCCATAAAACCCAACTTTTTTTCACAGTTGTATCATAATTCTTCCATGTCTTTTCACCGAATTCGTTTAAAAGAACAAATGCACCTGAAAAATGAATAGAAAAAGAGAAGGAGCGGGGGTTAGTGAGATACGGGGCGGCCACAGCACACGGGGGGGTTATGGCAGAGGTCATGGGTTGTCGTTGTGGTGTGGTGGTGTGTTTTTAATGATTTTCAAAATGGATAGAGATATTCGGGAAACGTAGCAGTGCCCCCTCTTCTGAGTTGGTTTCCCGGCTCCCAGAGTGAGTACGTGGGCCACCGACGTCCTAAAGCAGTCTGTGGTGGTTGCTACTTTTTCCTTTTTCCAGCTCCAGCTTACAAGGATTCTAACTTTTCCTCTCAAATCATGTGAAAAAAGAAATGAAGTATACTGCAGAAATTCTAACTTAATAATAAGTTAATCAACTTTGAAGAGAGAAATAAAGTCACGCGGTCTTGGTTGTATAGCATCTTAAAGAAAGCCAAATTGTCGTTGTCTCTCCACGCTCTCTCCACTTATTTCTGCATCACAGAGCCCGACGAGACGCTGACCTGCTAGCAGCCCCGTGCCTGTTGTGCAGAGAGGTCTCGTTGTGTCATGGAGCGGCAGAAGTCATTCTCTGTCTTCTCTCCTTCCACTGCAGGGCTACACCAAGTCCATTGATATCTGGTCTGTGGGCTGCATCCTGGCAGAGATGCTGTCCAACAGGCCCATCTTCCCGGGGAAGCATTACCTCGACCAGCTGAACCACATTCTGGGTAAGGTTCCTGAGCACGCTGGGGACCCCTGGGTACACCAGAGCACTTCACACAGTGAAGTTCCAGCAGCTCTCCAGCCTGTGATGGACATGAGCTTTCTTTTAATCTTCCTTAATTTAAAACATTAAGGACTTCGTACACGTGTAATAAGAACGTTCCGTGTTGGGAGGTGGTGAGAAGATGGGGAATGTTGGTGTCCATCCCACCCACCTGCGGGTGGTGCGGTTGCTTTGCCTTGGCCTTGGCAATTAATAGCTGGTTATTTTCTCTGATAGGTATCCTCGGATCCCCATCCCAGGAAGACCTGAATTGTATAATAAACCTAAAAGCTAGGAACTATCTGCTTTCTCTCCCACACAAAAACAAGGTGCCCTGGAACCGGCTGTTCCCCAACGCTGACTCCAAAGGTACATGTGGTTTCACTGAGCGTTTTTCTTAGGCTTCGCTTTGATTTGTTTCCTTGTCTTACTCTTTGAAGCATCAGGTCACTCGCCTGTGGCCGCTGGGTAGCACCTTCCTCGGTGCTCACGCTTCACTGCTTTCTTCTCTCTCATTCAGGAGCGGTGGCTGCAGGGTAAGGGAGTCTGGAGGTGATGATCTAGTTTTCCATGTTTTAGTGTCTTTGCTACTTTTTAACTTGGTTTAAGTTCATTTTTTTTAGGGTCATCTTGTCATTTGATACTTTTTAAAGTCAGGTTTATCACAGAACAACTTACATAGAGAACAATTCACCCGTTTTAGTTGTGCGCGTCTTTGAATGTTAGCAAGCGTGTGCAGCCTTGTGACTTCCCCGCAGTCCGGATGCGGGGCGTTCCCATCGTCCCCAACAGTAGCCTCGTGTCCGTACATAGCCGGTTCCCTCTCCTGGTCCCTGGCAGTCAGCGTCTGATCTGGTTCCTGTCCCTGTAGCTTCGCCTCTTCCGCAGGGTCACTTGCGGTGCCATGCTGTGTGGCCTTCATATCTGGGTCCTCCTGCTCAGCACGGTGCATTTCAGGGTTAGCTTTATCCGTACCGGTGCCTGTGGCAGTCTCCTCAACAAACGGTGCTGGCACAGTGAGGCATTTGTGTGCAAGAAATAAATAACATGGACCTAAATAGAAGGACTAAAACTATTAAGCTTTGAGGAAAAAGACGGTCGAATCTTCATGACGCTGGGTTGGGTGGAGATTTCTTAGACGTGACACCAGGAGCTTGCTCCATAAAAGACAGAGGCCGCACATCCGCTTTCAGTCTTTCATGTCTTGTAGGTTAGTTTTGTTTAATAATTATGTTACCCTCGTTCTCATGTTACATGTACCTGTTCAGTAGATGAGGCAGCTGTTTTTCTAAACTTTATACTGTTACAGAAGTGTGGTAGGCAGGACGAGGTCCCCATCCCCAGAGATGTCTGCATCCAAATTCCCAGAACTTGAATCCATGCTGGGTTACATGACAGGGAGGAGTAAAGTTGCTGTCAGCTGATGCTGAGGTGGGGAGGTTATCATGGGTGTCCAGGTGAGCCTAGTGTCATCACGGGGGTCCCTGGGGCGGAAGAGGGGTCAGAGGAGGGAAGCCAAGAGCAGCTTGCTGGCACATTGGTGCAGTGATGGTGCAGTGTTCACATTCAGTCTAATGTTGACTGGGTTTCAGCTTTTCCCTGTGTGTGTGCGTGTGTCTACATCTATGTGTATTTTTTAACTTTGACAACGATTTACTTAGATGTTGAATTTGTTTTATGTGTTGACCTGAGCCAAGTTTCAGAAACACTCAGTTTAAAATTTGTTTCTTTTGGATATAAGAAGAACTGTCTTTTAAACTCTGATATGAAGGTAGTGTATGAGCGTGGTAGACAGTTTGGACATAGAGCAAAAGTAAGTCAGAGAATAGGAAATAGTCTTCATTTTCAGAGTCCCAGAGCAGCCTTGCATGTTTGCTCTAGGGAGGTGTGCACTGCTTCTGCCTGCTTGGTTATGGTTGTATAATGTATTCTAGCTGCAGAGTCTCTCACACGAGAACGTGACCTGCCCTTTGCACACGTCACTGCCTAGAGTGGCCTGTGTGCTGTGTCACCCAGACCTCATTTCCTGAGTTGCCTTTTTAAACAGGTGTGTACATAACAAAACTGTCAAGACTTCATGATAAACAACTCTTGGGCTTTCCGCCTGTTTGTTTCCTCACTCTTTTCTATAGTTCGTCATGACTTGCATCAGATTCTTTCTGAAGCTTTTTTTTTAGCTTATTTGCCTTAGGTTAAGTCATGAATGTTGAGATTGGATGAGACACTACGTTTGGTTCAAGCATTCCAGTATACCAACAGTCATCCACATAATAGTTAACCCCTCTAAAATCCAGAGCTAATTTTGAAATGTAGGTGTTGGGGGAATATGATGAAAGAGCAGGGAAGAACTATACGTAGAACCAGGTGGAAAGGTGGAGCTCGGTGCTGAGATGGGCAGTGAAGCACCATGTGTCAGGAGCACAGGCTCTGCAGCTAGACCTCCCTGGTTCAGTCCCCGCCCGGCCACGTGCCAGCTGAGTGTCCTTGGGACTTGGGACAAACTATTTAACCTCTCTGGGCCTCCATTTTCCCATTGTAAAATATGACTACTGCATGACAGGGTTGTGTGACTGTCTATACCACTGGTAGTCTTCGTTCTGAGGTGTCAAGACTGAAAGTTTTCATTTATATATCTTGGGTCCTTTCTATCTCTGTAGTTACAAAGGATGGCTATGTAGTGTTCCCTTGTGGGTGGCCCACACTGTCTTTCACAGCCTCATGTTGGACACTGGTGTTCACATCAGTTATGTGTTGCTGCGTAACAAAGCCCTCCACAACTCCGGGCCTTCAGATCACCCCATATGATGCTGCACACCTGAAACTTAGAAACAGTTCAGGGCTTCCCTGGTGGCGCAGTGGTTAAGAATCCGCCTGCCAGTGCAGGGGACAGGGGTTTTGACCCCTGGTCTGGGAAGATCCCACATGCCACGGAGCAACTAAGCCCAGGAGCCACAACTACTGAGCCCATGTGCCACAACCACTGAAGCCTGCATGCGTAGAGCCCGTGCTCTGCAACAAGAGAAGCCACCACACTGAGAAGCCCGCGCACTGCAGCAGCTAGAGAAGGCCCGTGCGCAAGCAGTGAAGACCCGACACAGCCCAAGACAAACACCCCACGTGAGCAGCACACACTTTTCCTGAGCCTGTGGGGCGGGCGCGGCTGGGTGGGTCTGCGCGGCCTGCCTCACGCTGTGTGGCCTCACAGCATCTGGCAACGGGTTCTCCTCCACCCCGTTGGCGCTCGTCCTCCAGCGAGCCAGACTGGGCTTCTCATGCCGGCGGCAGCATGCCAAAAGAACCAGAGCAGGCGCTCAAGGTCTGTGCAGGCCAGATCACAGAACTGGACGTTTCTGCCATAGTCTGGTCAGAGCATCTCTCAGGGTCAGGCCCAACTCAAGAAGAGGAGAAACAAATCCACCCTTTGACAGGAGGAACTGCAAAGAAATGGGGGCCATATTTATCCGCCACCAGGTTGCTTCTAGTTTCTCACGACAGCATAGACAAATGTATTCTTTAATGAATAGATGGGCGTCTGTTCAAAGGCCCTGGACGTAGAACAGCAGTAAGACGGGTTTAAGAACCTACATGCTGGTAGCTAATAGTCTAGATTTGCATAGAAATGAGTGGAAGACCTCAGGGAACTCAAGAAATTACAACTTTCAAGCTGAAAACTGGTGCTTTTAAGTCTGGTTAATAGTATTGGCTAGGCCAAAATGTTCGTTCAGATTTTTCCTTAAGATCTTATGGGAAACCGCAAACGAACCCAAATAGTTCACAGAAAAGGGAAATGTGTTTCTCAAATATAGAAAAAAGGGACTCATTGTCATTTCTTATGTGAGGTATGAACCTTGGAAGGTCAGTAATTCCATTTTTCCCCCACTCATCACAGTAGCAAGAATCAGGAAGTTTGATAGTTTCCTGTGTGGTCACGGCTGTGGGGAAGGGATCTTCACGGAGGCGGCTGCCGAGTGCGCATCCGCTGAGTCTCTGCAGGGCAGCCTGGCAGTTCTGTCACGTGTCTTTTGTTCCAGCAGTTCTGGGTATTGAACTTTTGGGTTTGCCAACCACACGGGGGAAAGTGGCATTTTCATTTGTTTTTCTTTAATTAAAAGTGAGGTTGAATATTTTTTCACGTTTGTTGGAAATTCCTAACTGCGGAGTCCCTTGAACCAGTAGTATTGTAGATTTTTCTTCGGAAGAGTCTAGCTTAGGATTCTCTCCAAAATTACTCCCCTGAGGGGCAAGAAATGATTATTCTTCAGCAGATGGTGTTGGGCTAGTTGAATAGCTGTTTGGAAGAGAATCTGTTTAAAGCACTATTCACATATCGAAGTGAGTTCCAAAAACAATTGATGATCAAATACTTTTTGAAAAATCATACTGTTAAAAACTAACAATATTTAGAGTATTCAGTATTTTTCTGATCTCTGCATGGGAGAGGAATATCTTTCTAAACTTTAAAAACAAACGAACCAAGAAGACAAACATAAATGAAAGGTAGTAGATTGGATCACACACAAGTTTAAAATTTAAACTAGATTAGACAGGTGTGGACAATAGGTATCATTTGTTCCAGACTGAATAACATTTAAAGGATGCCTGTCCTGTTTTGCTGGTGGCCGAGCACACGGTGCTCAGGGCCTGTGCTCTGGGTCGGGCCTCCTGGTGCAGGCTCGGGCGCCACCGTCCAGGCCTGGGACTTTGGGCAGATCCTCTGACCTCACTTTTTCACATTTTCCTCCTCTCAAAATTGAGGCAATTACCCTACCCACCTCATAGGGTCATTGAGAGGGTTGAGAGGATTATGCGTTCTTAATGTTACACTCCTCGTTAATGTTATGAGTGTATAAAGAGCAGAGAGAAATCTAAGACATCAGTGGATAAAAACAGGAGCAAAGGACAACAACACACAACTTCCAGGAAGGGGTGCTGAGCCGAGGGACCCTGGGAGGAGCAGGTCGGGAGTTAGCAGCTGAGAACTTAGAAACAACGGAAGTGCCCAGTGTTCATTGAGAGGTTGAGTAAACGGATACATCTCCTTAAAGGGATATTATATAAAGTCCCTAAAAGGGATTTTTACAAAGGTTTTGTAGCATGGGAAAGTAGTCGTGAGCAGCGTGTACTGAGGAAACAACACAGCATTCGTTAGGTGTCGTGTGGTCACGACTGTGTGAAAGGAGGTGCACAGGGAAGTTCTGCAGAGCGCACGTGGAAATGAACCGTGATTCTGCCTGGGAATGGAGTGCGGGGCCTGGCGGCGCGGGCGAGTCCCCACAGCCTGGAGGGCTGGCTCTTTGAGGCCTTCTCTGCGCACTTCACGAGAACCCACCGGCACCCGGCTCAGAAGAGGGCCTCGCCAGCTCTGGGAACCCACAGGCCCGGCAGGGCTTGGATTCCGGGCGTGGCCGCTTTGATCCGAATCTGGACTTTGTTGTTCCGCACTGCTTTCCTCTGTTTCGCGCTCTTGTCCACCAGCCCCTTTTTTCGTGGCGACGCGGTGACCACCGGTGTCCCGAGGCTCACACTGACCTTTTTCCTGATAGTTTCAGCCCAGGTATGGGGCTGACGCTCACTGCCTCTGTGTCCACACCCCTGACAGTCACCGTGGCCAAGAGAACCCGGTGGACATGGCTGAGCTGGGGTCCCCGCTCCCACGGGTGAGCCTGAGAGCCCCCACAGCAAGCGCGGCTCCGTGTGATTAGAGGGCAGGGACCCTGGCAGGCAAGGCCAGCAGCGGCTGTCAGCACGTGCACAGAGGTGAGGGAGGCTGTGCTCTCACTCCCGTGTCTGTGTTGTGGTTTTTTTTTCGTCCTGTTTTTTGGCCGTGCCTTGTGGCATGTGGGGTCTTAGTTCCCCGACCAGGGGTCGAACTCACGCCCCCTGCAGTGGAAGAGCAGAGTATTAACCTCTGGACCACCTATTTTTTGAAATTTAAAAAAATTACAGTTCTTATGAGAAGTCTGCCTCCATTTCTCAGATAACCTGCTATTTGAAAACCCTCCAGACTTTATTACTGCCCCTGTAAATACGTATTTATATACGTTCTCAGTGGGATAATAAGTTGTATCCTGTTTCGTTAACTACAGAGTCTCTGTATACAGAGTTAGAGTTCTGAGCTGACAGTAGATTTAGGAGTTTTAACAGATGGTGTTTGAAATCATGGAAGAGGTTGGGGGGGTGAAGAATGAGATGTGTAGGGAGCTGGACAGGAGTCTTCCCTGGGGAGGGAGGGGGACTCTCCGGGCTGGAGATGGACAAGGGTAACGCCTTGTGAGAAGGTGGCGGAAGAGAGCACCTCCACGCGGCACAGAGACCTCCAGTTCAGGTTGTGGGTGAGCATGTAAGGGGAGTGGGAACACGGAGACGGAGATGACTGGGCCAGGTGAGGGCAGGTGGAGTCGGAGGCACGGCAGGGAGGATTGGCTTTGGATGGGGAGAGGGGCCCCCCTTTCCCCAGAAGGATGCCTGTGGATCCGGTGGAGGGGTGCGCTGGAAGGTCATCCCTGGGGATCTTGATTTTCTCAGCAGGATGTGCTGAGAGGAATGAGGGCTGGCCGGCGGGCTGGGGAAGGGCACCGTCCACCCATGTGAGTTGGAAGAATCTCGGGGTAGAGAAGGGCTGACCAGGGCTTTCCCTGAGCTCTTGGGAGCCTTGATGAGATGAAAGATCTTGAGTTTTTGTGGCTCAGCAGTTCTTGGTAGTGTGCCCCTTAGGTTCCCCAGGATCCTTTCAGGGGGGCGATGAGGTGAAAACTCCTTCCATGCTGA
Organism: Hippopotamus amphibius kiboko; assembly: GCF_030028045.1. Classification (NCBI taxonomy): domain Eukaryota; kingdom Metazoa; phylum Chordata; class Mammalia; order Artiodactyla; family Hippopotamidae; genus Hippopotamus; species Hippopotamus amphibius. The sequence continues at coordinate 1,457,057 of NC_080193.1, read as the reverse complement.
CACCGAGGCGTCCTGTGCCGCCTGCTACCCACGCGTGGTGCAGGACGGGGCAGCAGTGAGAGCCTCCCAGGTGAGACCGGGCCGCTGCACGTGAGTGCCCATGGCGAAGCAGCACGAAGACGCGCTTTGTTCCATGTCTGGCCCTTTGTGCCCGTCTTTTCAGTGCACCATGCGACGGTGTGGGCTGAGCGCACGCAGACGCAGAGCGTGTCTGCCGCATATTGAGTGCAGTGGTTTCCTCAAAGGAAAGTGCTGTGCAGTTGTTTGAACTGTGAGCTGAATTAGCTGCTCTTTGTAATGGGTCCTCGGCGGTTTGCAAGAGTAGGGCTCTGAGACGAGAAAGCACCACGGTTGTGGTGGCACAGCCTGCCCAGGTGGCCTTTTTCTCTGGCCCTGGCTCAGAAATTCGAGCTGAGGATGGAAGCAACAGATGGCAGCCTTGGTCTGGGGTCAGAGTTGCTGGGGACGGGAGGTGGCCCCGAAGCCGTGCTGTGGCCGGGTGACCCGCCCCAGGGCCCGGAAGGAGAAGTGACCGGTGGGCCGAAAGGGTTTGGTCATGTGCTGCACGCCCCCGGGAGTTAGTGGGGGAGGTGTGGGGTCCTTGCCGCCCAGGAGAGTCAGCATCGCGGTCGGGTGGCGTCCTGGCCTGTAAGGACTCCGGTCTTTCCGGGGAAATGAAATCTGCATCAGGGAAGCACGTGCGCGGGCAGCATGGTCCCTGTGCTGGGACAGCGCCCACGGGGCGCTGCACGTGTGGGAGGGCGGAGGCCGGGCGCTCGGACTGCGGGCAGCGCCTGCCAGCTGCTCCCCGTCCCCCGCCCGTAGCTGCGAGCAGTGCAGGAGGAGGGCTGCAGTCGAAGGGGGCTGGAGAGCCAGTCATTTCTCAAGGAGCAAAAAAATAAAAAGGCTCTTTTCCTTTGAAATTGTTGCCTGGAATTGAACCTGAGGGGACGGGAAGGTGTGTTGTAGGAGCGCTTCAGCTGCAGAGCATCCCATGGCCTTGGAGCGCATCCCCACTTCATGTCAGCATGACGTGGATTTAACAGTGATGCCTAGACTCTGACTGTGGCTGGGCCCGTGGATTCTGATGACCCGGATGGAGGTGGTCTGACCTCAAGGAAGTCCTTGGGGAAATGTCTGTGAGCTGAGGGGTGGGAATGAGCTTGGTTTTAGTACCTGTGTGACGGATGGTAAGGCTCTGAGGCGCAGCAGATGTCGTGTGTTCACACGTCTACTGGTTTGAAGACGTACTATTTGTAGAAATTCATTATGGGGGCTTTTAAAAGAAGCCTACTTTTCACACTTCAGTTTGTGGACGTGAAAAAGGTCCTTTATTGTGTGGAATTTCTCATCACATCCAACACGGTTTTCCGCATCGATGACTTCCTCGTTGAGGGTGGATAGGGGTGGTGTGCAGGGACCTGCTCGTGGGAGTCCTGACCTCGGGCAGCAGGGCCCCCTGCCCACCTGGGGAACACGTTTCCTAGTGACCACAGTGACTTTCCCTCACCGTCCTACTCCTGGAGCTTAGAGGCGGGTGCTCATTGGCAGATGGAAAGGTTGATAACCTAGTAAGAAAATATCACCATGAGGAACTTCATTAAGTAGATGCCAGTGCTTTTGTTTTTGTTAGTGCGTCAATATATTCTCTAAAAATGTGCTCTTAAAATAATTACCTAGCAGTCTTCAGACTTATTTCTTGGAGCCCTTGGAGTTCTCAGAGGGCTCTCAGGGCTGTGAGTCCCACTGGTCTGAGCATCATTAAATAAGAGGAGACATTTTTAAAAGACACTCTCTTTGTTGGTACCTTTTTTCCAGAGCAGTAATGTCTTTTCTAGCATGTATTCTCCCTCATTGAAACCTACACCTGGGACTTCCCTCGTGGTGCAGTGGTTTGAATCTGCCTGCTAGTGCAGCGGACATGGGTTCGATTCCTGGTCCAGGAAGATCCCACATGCTGCGGAGCAACTAAGCCTGTGCACCACAACTCCTGAGCCCACATGCCACAACCACTGAAGCCCGAGTGCCTAGAGCCTGTGCTCCACGAGGGAAGCCGCTGCAGTGAGAAGCCCTGTGCACCACAATGAAGAGTAGCCCTCACTCTCCCCAACTAGAGAAAACCCGCGCGCAGCAACGAAGACCCAACGCAGCCAAAAAATAAATTTTTTTAAAAGAAAGAAACCTACATCTGACACTAAATACAGGAAGTGTTTTGTCACATGGCCCTTAACCCTTGTCGCAGCTGCCATCAGCCGTGCCCCTGGGCTCGGCTGCCCCGGCAGCCTGACGCGGTGCCTGGGCGCTCTCTGCTGAGGCCGCGGCGCGGGCTGCTCACGGGCCGTGCCCCGCTGGTTCCTGTTGGTCCTGCACGTGCTTCCTGTGCTGCGTTCGCCACTGAAAGAGGCGTTGGGCTGCGCTGCTGGCCAGGTCAAGAGAATACTTGTAATTCGAGGCCTCGGGGAAAGACGTCAAGCTGCAGAGTAAGCCGGAGGGCCTGTGCTTTACGCACACCCCTCAGCCAGGACCTGGAAGGAGGAGACTGAAACCACGCGGGAGGAAGTGTCCACTGCAGAAGTGACCTTGGAGTTGACTTAAGAGCAGTACACACATAGAACCTCTGTTTTTGACCTTGCAGAGCAGAGCCGTGATTTAGGACCATCAAGGCTTTGTGGGCAGACTTGAATCCTGGCCTCCACGTGGAGCCTTTGCTGAGCACGTCAGCTTCCTGGGTCTGGGTCTCTGCTGTCAGGTGCTCAGACATGAGACAGGCACCCTTGTCCTGGGCGGTGGGGCTCCTTTAGCGCGGTTGTCTTGTGGATCAGGTGACTGAAACCGGAAGTAGGAAGTATTTTAGTGACTGTTCCTTTGGCTTCTCACCTTTGCAAAACCTTTCTCTTTGTAGCTCTGGATTTACTGGACAAGATGTTGACGTTCAACCCTCACAAGAGGATTGAGGTGGAGCAGGCTCTGGCCCACCCGTACCTGGAGCAGTACTACGACCCCAGTGACGAGGTGAGCGGGTGCCGCGCCCGCTCGGGCGCTGCCTTTGTGTGCCTGTGGGAGTGCTGTCCCCACGGCAAAAGGCCTTCCTCCAGGCCTTGCACAGGTGGGCTGGGAAGGGGTCCTGTGACTGGAGGAGACATGGAACCACAGGGCCCGCCCTGAGGGTGGGGGGGAGGCTGGGAGAGTCCCTGCAGCGCTTGGGGGCTTCGTGTCTGCTGTGCCTCCCTGGGGACGCCAGAGCCTGATATGGGGAACAGGCTGGGCCCAGAGGTGCGTGTGCACGTCTCCAGCGCACGCGGGCATCCGGGTGAAGCTGCTGCGTGTCCGGCGTCTTCTGTCTGAAAGTCCCCGTTCCTTGGCTCTTTGGTTCCTCTGGGGGCTCACTTTTCATTTTGAACAGTAAGCCTTCACACTCCTGCTTCTAAAGAGGGCGAGCTGAATGGAGTGTGTTAAAGGGGGACATGCAAGAGGAAGAGAGAAACTAGCTATAAAAGTGCAAAGTAGGGACTTGCCTGGCGGTCCAGTGGGTGAGGCTCCGCACTGCCCGTGCAGGGGGCCTGGGTTCGATCCCTGACCAGGGAACTAGATCCCACATGCCACAGCTAAGAGTTTGCATGTCACAACTAAGGAGCCCATGTGCCACAACTAAGACCTGGCACAACCAGATAAATATTAAAAAAAAAAAATTTTTTTTTTAAGTGAAATGCAGATAAATGAAGAGAATGAGGAAATCAGGCAGAGGACGCCTTTATTGATCCGGTTCCCCTCCGCAGCGCATAGCAGGCAGCTGCTGAGAGCAGGCGCACTGCGCGCTTCCCGCAAGCCGGAGGCTTCCTGAGCCCCGCGTCCCTCTCTCAGGCTGCGGCGGGAGCCCACACCCCGCGGGGGTCGGGACGAGCAGACGGGTGCCGTGTGTGGGGTCCTGCACGTCAAGCCCTCCTTCAGGGAGGGGAGCTGCCTGTTTTTCTCTTTCCCCCGTTCAAGAGGCCAGAGGCTAGAGCAGAGTTTGGGGTGCATGTTTCGTTTCCGTCACGTCCTGGTATGCGGGTGACGTGGATATGGTCTGGGGTGCCTGGTGACAGCTGTATCAGTATCAGGTTACTTCTGTGACATTGCATTCATGGGGGGCTTACAAGTTACAGTAGTCACTGACTAATTTCATCATTTATCACTGAGTGTGCGTGGAGGTTCTTTGACATAAGTAGACAGTATTAACTTTCTGGTTATTTATAGAGAGTATCCTAAAAAATAAAAGCAGAAACTTGCAGAAAAATACAAGAAGGATAACTTTGTAGTCTTGTTACACAGTTGTCATCATTAAAATTTTGCAGTATTTCCTTCTGGGTTTTATGTTTCTGTATCTAAATTTTAAAAATAAAGTAGGGTTCATTGTGTTTAACACAAATATGGGCCTTTTGCCATGATTTTCATCTTCCTGCGGCTCAGCTTTTAATGGCTCCGTGACGTTTCTTCATATAAAGACCCTGTAATGTGTTTAATCAAATGCGTTTTTTTGAGTATCGAGGACCTTCATTGTGAACACAGACCAGCAGCAGCAGCCCTCCCACCACTGCAGAGTCACGTGGGGACGCGCCCTGTCGTTCCTTCAGGGCTCGCGGGAGGCGCCTCCGGGCTGGGGCGCAGTGCCGGGCTGCTGGTCGCAGGTGCCAGTCCTGCCGTCTCGGTTCCTGAGCCTGGGCGCTGCAGAAAGGCAGTTGCCTCACCCACAGCCACTTTTGTCTGAGTGTTCTGTTTTCTTTTCAAGCCCATCGCCGAAGCACCGTTCAAGTTTGACATGGAATTGGATGACTTGCCCAAGGAAAAGCTCAAAGAACTCATTTTTGAAGAGACCGCTAGATTCCAGCCAGGATACAGATCTTAAATTTCTCAGGTATCTGGAGCTTTAACCATATAATAAATTCTAGCAAAGGAGACAGGATAGAACTATCTGTCATTAAGGAAGGGATGTTCGCAGGCCAGTGTGGAAGCGTCGCAGGTTTAGGTGTGGCGGACAGTGCAGCACTGCTGGTTTTTCATAAGGTGTTCAGACAGAGGGCACAGTCTCGAGTCTAGAGGATCCACGGGAGGGGGGAGAGTGGGGCTTGTGTGGGAACTCTGTAGAAACGGGCAGTGAGATGAAGCTTTATGAGCAAGGGTTGAGGCACCTGCTGGGGACGCGCTTTGGACAGAGCGGCCCCGGACAGCTCGATGGCCGGGCAGCGGGGTCTGCAGATACAGGACCACTGAAGGGGCTGTGGGCGGGTCACGAAGGGCAGGTCCTGTGGCGGTGGGCACTGGGGGCTCTCAGGTGCCAGGCCTTTTTATTTGCGTGCAGTGGGGCCAGGCCGAGGCTTGGGCCCTGGTTGCCTGTGCTGGACAGCATCCAGGCTTGAGATCAGAAGCTGCTCGAGCTGTTTCAGACAGAGGCACGCGATGCGTCAGGAGGCTTTGGAAGGGCTGTCGAGCAAAAGGGGGGCGGTGGGGCTGCCAGCAGAGGGCAGCTGCAGGGGCTGAAGGGCAGGCAGGGGTGGGAGGGATCACTGCAGAGGAGACCCCAGGTGTCCCCTGCTCGCCGATGTCCTCCGTGGCAGCTGAGTGCCTGTAAAGGGTCAAGGTATGTTCCGTATATTTTGTTTACGGGGGTGTGTTTTAGAGATGTTTCCACTGGAAAGGTGGAAAGGTGTAAGTGGCTCGTAGCTTATGACGAGCCTGCAGTGCCTCCGGCCTCGGGTCGGCCGCATCCTCACAGGCCATCTCCCTACCTGCTTCCCCGGGGAGGTGGAGCAGAGTTGGTGCCTGCCCTGCCCTTCTTCCTCCTCCGCCTGGCACTGGACTTTCTCAGGGGACTGATAACTAGAGGCATTAACCTCTGTTTCCCTTTGGTTTCATTAAAGAGGAAAGCATTTAGGGCAGTTTGTTTCCTGCCGGCCCCTGGTGAGGCTGCAGTTCATAGCAGCCCACCTCTGGGAGGAGGTCCCAGCTCGTCCCTGAGCCCGTCTCCCCATCCTCCCTGCGGCAGGTGGAGACCATCCACCTGGCAGTGCCTGTGCGCCGGGTGCCACCTGCCGGCGGGCGTTTGACTCCAGGCCGTGTCTCCAGGGGAAGGAAGGTCTGCTTTGCTCACCTCCTGACTCGCTTGGGTACCGTCCTGCTGTCTCCACGCAGCTTCCTTGTGAGACCAGAGAAGATGCACTTCTGCCCCGACAGCCCTGCGTTCCCCCGCTACTCACCCCCGCCATCTGTGCCCACGGCTGAGAACTGCTCGTCTGTAAATGGGTGGAGTGGATTTGACCCAGGATATAACTTCCTCAAGTAAAATAGAGGTGTCAGGAGAGTGATGGGGGACCTCAGGGGCCTCCTGAGGGGTCCTCACGTGTCTGCAGAGCCGGTGGGACCTGGCGGGGCAGCAGCCATCGGGTCCCCTCCTGCCCTTCCCGGGTGCAGGCGCGCCAGCCTCACGCTTCTGACCCGCGCTTGCTTGTGCTTGTTGTGTTTGGTCAGAGAAAATGCGCGTGTTGGAAACAGCGCGCCTCCTGCCGCCTGTGTGGCTACTCCTTACCTACCTGCTCATCCAGGGAGATGTGCTGAGCAGCGGAGGCAGAAGTGTTGTCCGCTTACACGTGTGTCTACAAAGACTCTCGGATTCTGGTTTGGACCGCTGGTTAATAAAAGACCTCTGGGGGGGACCTCCTGGTGGCGCAGTGGTTAAGAATCCGCCCGCCAATGCGGGGAACACGGGTTTGAGCCCTGGTTCAGGAAGATCCCACATGCCGCGGAGCAACGAAGCCCGTGCGCCACAGCTACTGAGCCTGCGCTCTAGAGCCCACGGGCCACAAGTACTGAGTCTGCGTGCAGCAACTATCAAAGCCCGTGAGCCTAGAGCCTGTGCTCCACAACAAGAGAAGCTTTGGCAATGAGGAGCCTGCGCACCACAACGAAGAGTAGCCTCCACTCGCCACAACTAGAGAAACCCTGTGTGCGGCAGTGAAGACCCAACACAGCCATAAATAAAATAAAATAAAATAAAAGTCTTTTTTAGAAAGAATGCGCTAGGGAGCACGGATGCACTGGTGCTGGCCCAGCTGTGACCCTCAGGTGTGACTTGAGCCACGGGGTTCAGAGGGAAATGACCTTTTCTGTAGGAGTGTGTTTCCTTTGCTTTTTCACTTTTCCATTTTCCTAGCACTGCTGCTGCGTCCACGTGGTTCATCCTCAGCTCACAGTCTGTCTGTTTCCCAACAGGACGTGGGCTCTGAGGACGGGCCGCGCATGGACGTCGCTGTTCTTCCTCCCAGCTCCTGACCCCAGGCCTGTCTCCAGCCCGTCTTGGCGTGTCCACCTGACTCCTTTGAGCCGTTCGGAGGGGCGGTTTCTGGTAGTTGTGGCTTTTATGCTTTCAAAGAATTCCTTCAGTCCAGAGAACTGTTCCTGGCACCCCTGTGTGTGTCGCCCTCCGGTGACCTGTGGCAGTACGTACTTCAGGGCACCTACTGCTCACCTTGCTTTAGTCACTAATTGCTTTCTGGTTTGAAAGATGCAGTGGTTCCTCCCCTCCTGAGTCCTCCCTCCCGACGCCCCGCCGACCCCGCCGTCACTGCCGGTCACTGCATCTCACCTTCCGGTAGGGCGGCCGCTCCTCGGGCACTTGAAGGCAGCGCCGGCCTCTCTTTGCACTCCTCCCGCCCTGCCGGGGCCCCTGCAGCTCGTGCTCCCGTCCTGGGCCCCCCTCCTCATGTCATGGGAATCCCTAGCAGATGCAAGGTATGTGCTGCTTGCCCAGCTTTTAGAAAATTCAGTCCTTTTTCTAAATAAAAGGAAGTCCTGCTTCAGGCAGCTCCACCTGCATCACGTGCAGTCCTGGGTGTTGCAAGACTTACGCAAAAAGATGTCGAGGGGCAGCTTCCCTCGGGATTTGGTGAGGGGTGCGCGAGGTCATGCGGGCTGCCTGGGTGGCACGGGGCTGAGCTCCATGCCTAGCAGGCACGGGTGCCATGGGCACTGTGGCCACACTTGACGCCTGCGGGTCTAGCGGGGAGGAACTCTGCATCTTTCAGTGAGAAAGTGTACACTTCCTTTTCCTCCTACAGCATGTCAGCATCTCAAGTTCATTTTCAACTTATGATATAACAATTTGTAATAAAGCCTCCGTGAGCTCACGACTGGAGCGCTGTTCTGTTGGCAAGTGCTCTCTGATGCCGCCCAGCTCAGGCCGTCAGGAGCCGCGGCCCCGGTCGCCCTGGAGCCCTGGCCCCGGCCTCCTGAGCCCTCTAGTGTTTGCTCGCGCCGCGGCGCTGTGGCGTGGACGCGGTGTTCTGTCCCCGTGCGGTGCCTCCTCCTGACTCCCCCACTGCTCTCTGTGGTGAGAAATCTGCCTTGTTCAGTAATTACTGTACCCTCGCATGACTGTTACAGCTTTCTGTGCGGAGATGACTGTCCAAGTGCCACATGCCTGTGATTGAAACGAAAATCTACCGTTACCTCTGAGTTGTGTTCCACGGAAAATGCTATCCAGCAGATCACTTAGGAAAAATAATTCTATTTTTAGCTTTTCATTTCTCAGCTGTCTTTTTTTTCTTGTTTGATTTTTGACAGCAGTGGAGAATGGGTTATATAAAGACTGCCTGCTCATATGAACAGAAATGCACTTGTAATTCATGAAAATAAATGTGTGTCTTCTGTCTTCATGTTCCTGTGAAGATTCAGTGTTGGTTTCCTCTGGATTAGCGGGTCTGGATGGACGGTCAGACTCAACCTGAGCTTAGAACAGAAAGGCTCGCGGGCCTCCCCTTCCCACTGGGCACTGCCCGAATGCTTTGCTTTTACGTGAGGTGATGTAGAAAGCATTTCTGGGGGGTTCTTTTTTTCTCCCCGCACAGCAGAGAATCAGTTCTGATGTGTTTCTTTCTTCAGATCATAGGTCTACAATGTTCCGTCAGACTCTGATGAAGCAGCCCGAACATCTCAGGTTGGATTCTCTGGTTCTTTCTAAAGAGGGTCAGCCTGTGTGCCAGTCGAGTGCTGGGAAGGGCTCCCCCACCCGCCGGCTAGCGTGCTGGTGCTCGCACCTCACAGCCCAGAGCGGGTGGCTGGCTCATCCTCAGAAATCAGAACCACATCTAGCTTTTGCCCTGCGATATGTGAGTTTTACCTCCATGTGCAGAGCTGCCCTGTGAAGGTCCACACGGCATCGAAAAGATGCAGAGACTTACCTGTTCCTGCTGCGTTTTACACGGAGCACTGACAGGTCTATTGCTCTTGTTTCCTTGTGCTTTTTAAATGGAATGTTGGTAGTAGTATGAGGTTACCCTACAGTCCTCTAACTAGAAAGAAAGCCATAGCCTTGGTTACTAATCCCTGGGGGCTGGGGCTCTTCCTCTCCCCCTACCCCACTGGTACCATGGAGTCAGGTGGGCGTGAAACCACTAACTGTGTCCTGGAGTCCCCGTAGCCATATTTTACTAATCATGCCAACTTGGTTTAACAGGTCAGGGAGTTGTCTTAACCAAGGTCCCTGTGAACAGTGCTCGTTATTCTGTGGGAAAAACTCACTTGGATCTTGCGTCTCTAGAAATGTACAGGGTAGGTCATCTAAGTCCGTGCTGGTGATCTTCCATCGCTGCTGCGTGCAGAGAAGCTTTCAGACAGATGGCTTTTTCGGTGTCTAAAATGTAAGCAAAAAACTCCTGTTGAAACATTCCAGTCCTTTCACTTAGTCTGAGACAGAATACCTAACAAGCCAGTGAGATGGACCTGAGAGAACTCAGGACGATGGGGCAGACACAGCCTCCAGGGCGGGTGCAGACACGCAGACCATGGACGTGGGGGTAGAAGATCGTTGGCGTGGCGCACGGTGTGTTCACATGACTCCTGCTGCTGCAGGGACAGCAACGGGTGTGGCGGGGCCACAGTGGTCGGTGGGTGTCCCCGCGTCAGACAGGTGCGCTGCCTGTGCTGCCGCGTCCCGGTCACGTGCAGACCGTTCAGAGGAGACTGTCTGACCTTTGTTTGCTTCTGTGTTCCTCCGGTTTTTAAATTGGTGACTTTTCTGTAGTATGGTAACAGTATGTTAATACACACACGCACACATGCTTTGGGTCCTTCCATGGTACTTTTATATTTGTAAATCAATGTTTGGAGCAATCCCAAGTTTAAGGGAAATATTTTTGTAAATGTAGTGGTTTTGAAAATCTGAGCAGTCCTTTTGCTTATACAGTTTAAAGCATTTGTGCTTTAAAATTGTCGTGCTGGTGTTTGGAAAATGACCCTCCTAGTACAGACGAGAAGTGCATCCAACAGAGGAAACACGTGGTCTCCCTCACTGCGGCCGGCTCGGGGTCACGGGCAGAGGCGGGGAAGCCAGGAGGGATGCTCTAGGCTTGTGCCTCCTTCCCTGAAGCTGGTGGCCTCTTCCGGGCTGTTCATCCGTGTAGAGCACGCAAGAAAGTTCCGAAACTGCTTTGTACCTGCTTTCTACTGTTGGTGCCTTCTTGGTATTGTACCCCAAAACTCTGCATAGATTATTTAGTATAATGGTAAGTTAAAAACAAATGTTAAAGGAAGATTTTATTAAGAATCTGAATGTTTATTCATTATATTGTTACAACTTAACATTTATTTGTGGTATTTGTGATTTGATTAATCTGTATAAAAATTGTAAGTAGAAAGGTTTATATTTCATCTTAATTCTTTTGATGTTGTAAACGTACTTTTTAAGAGATGGAGTATTTGAATGTTTATGGCACCTGACTTGTAAAAAAAAAAAAAAAAAAAATTAGAATCATTAAATTGTGTCCGTGTTACCAAAATAACTTAGTGCTGTGCATGTCTAGTTCACCTGGAATTTCATTCACGGAGAGACGGAGTCACCCGGTCCTGTATCACGCTATTACGTGTCCCAAGCAATGGTGCCTCCTGACTTGACTGCTCGTAGCGTGTGGCGTGGCGCCGTGAGCTGGCGCTCTGGAGGCGGTGGCGTCCTCGTGTCCAGCAGGCTGTCCAGGGTCTTCAGACCTCTGGCCATAGGGGGAGAAGGCGGTGCCCCGCGTGTCTCCTCTCGTCTCCCTCAACCTCAGCGAGCCCGCTGCCAGGCAGGTGTCAGACCAGGAAATCGCGACCCTGGGAGGGCCTGTCAGACGTTTGGTTGCTGTCCCTGTTGGGCACCGTGCGGTGGCTAGTGCCGAGGGAAGATACCGGCGGCGTCCTTGCTGAGACGGGAGGAGCTTGGCCCTGGAACGCGGCTGCACTGTGGAGCCGGCGCACGCGCCTCGTGCGGTCAGGATCGTGCGGGTGGATGTTCACGCGTCTCGTGGACCCTCCAGGCAGGCGGCGAATCTTCCCAGATGCTTGCTTATGTCTGAGTTTTGTCGTGGGGCAGCTGTCCACCTGAGAGGAGAACTGTGTGAGGCGCTCTTCGGGGGCGTGAGCGGCTCGGCCTGCACTGGGAGTTCCTGACGGGTATTGGAGGCGCTCGTGTCGCATTTGCTTGCCCTGGGAAGAGGAACACGCTTTGTCCCCGTCCTTCAGCAGACAGTCCACGTGACCCTCCTCGCAGCGCACGTGGGAGTCTAGTGCCCCTGCCGCCGCCCCCCACCCCGCTCCTCGCGGGCCCCCAGCCTTAGCAGCGGTTGGCCCGCATCCCTGTGCTCAGTCCGCAGAGCGGGTGGAGGCGGGAGGGGGCTGGGGTGTCCGCAGAGCCGCGGCCCAGGTCCGGTCCTGTCAGGGCGGGCTTGGGCGCCTGGGGGCTGAGGGCGGGGGGGGGGGGGGGGGGGTCCAGGCAGCCCTGGGCCACGCGGGCTCTTTCTCTGAGTCCAGTGCCAAGGACGGCTGAGGACAAAGGTCGTCTTCTAGAGGGGGGGGGGGTGCCCGCGATGTGTCTGTCCACGCGACGTGGGAGCCGTGTCTTGAGGAGGCCATCCGAGGTGGCCTGCAGCGGAGCCGACCTGCGGGGCCCCGTCGTCAGCGCGTGACACAGGACCCAGGAGACGCGGCCACGGCCACCGAGGCCGCATGGGCACTGGCCACTGCTGAGCGCACGTGGCAGGCGCTGTGGGAAGGTGGGAGGGGGTCTGGTGCCGCCGGACCCGGGTCCTGAGCTGATGGGGCTCCCAGGGCTCGGCTGGGTCACCCTTGGGGGCCGGGGGGGCTCACAGCGAGGGGGAGGGGGGAGACTTGTCACCTTGAGCTGTGACCACCCCTGAAAGACTCCAGTCACGCGGACCTCCTCCTGCTACACTCGAGGCTCAGCTGCTCTCAGAGGACCTGGTGCCGGGTCAGAGCCGGGCGCTGGGGGCAAGGGGACCTCTCAACCGGAAAAGGCCCGGAGCGCCAGCATGCAGCAGCTTTGCGGTCAGCACCGCGTCTGTGTAGGTCGACAAACATGCGTGGATCTCAAGGCTGAACGATGACAACGGGAATGTGAAAACTAGTCATTTTTATCTGATAGCAAAGTTTTGTCTCTGAGTGCATCAGGAAGTCCTTGCGGGCTGTCCTCACTCCCTGCACGAGGGCCTTGCGGGCCACCCCAGCCCTGTGGACACAGAATAGGCAGGAGCTCCTCACTTCAAAATGAAAGGCATCTTTCATCACTAAAGTGGACACGTTATTTCCTGTTTCCTCCTTCCCTTTCATCCTGTTTGATCATTTCTTTCTAAAATTGAGAGTCTAAGGGAGTCTGTATGTAAGTGTTCTGCACTCGTGCATTGGGTGTCAACATACTGTCTCTGGACCGACCAGGAGTGGGTCTGGATCTGAGGGTGGCCTCCAGCTGTTCCCTGCTTTGGCCGCAGCCTTGGGAGAGAGGTGTTGGGGGGTGAAGGTGGTCGGGAAGGGGAGCACCTTGCTGGGTGGGAGTTGGGGAGGGTTATGCTTGAAATTCTTGGCCAGAGGGGCAGGGGAGCCTGCGCCCCTTTTCCAGTAAGACCGGAAGGTAACAGAAGCCTGGTACCAGCCGTGGAAGTGGTGGGAGGACCAGAGAGGGCACATCGGGGATGGGAGCTGTGGCCTGGGGCACCAGGGCCGAAGCATTCAGGTCCGGGCGCCGGCGGGAGGTCTGCGCACGCTGGCCGAGCGGACACACAAGCCAGCTATCCACCCCTGGCGGGTCATGGGCTGACCCTAAGGCCAGAGTCAAGCGGGAACCAGTGGCCCCAGACAGCGCTCCTACTCCACACTAAAGTGTTCACGTTCTTTGAGCGTGGGGAGCGTGGCGAGCACGTTGGGGTTCCCGAGGTTGAACCCAGCATCCAGGCAGCAGGAGGACACGGGGAGAGACCCACCACGGGGACCCGTGGGAGCGGCGCCGGGGACCAGAGCCGGTTTCTTCTGAAGACTGGAGGTTTTTTAGATGGCTTTTGAACGTCTGTGCTGCACTTAAACATCCCACGCAGCAGTGGTTTTCGAATTTCAAATATTTTTATCACCAGTGCCCTTTCAGGAAATGAACTCAAAGATCACATGCTCTGAGGGAGCAGGGGTGCGGCCGCTCAGCACCCACATCGTGTCTCCTTCCCACAGAGCATGGGGTTGCTTCCCCAGAACCACAAGATGGTCATAGAAGTCGCAGAGAGAAAAGCGGGTGCCACAGGAAGGCAGCCACTGAAGAAACAGCAGGGCCGCAGAGGACGCCACCTGCACAGGGGACCGGGGAGGGCCAGCAGCGCCGGGGTCACCTGCAGGAGGGCCCCCCCGGGCGGTTAGGTGCGGTCATCCTCCTGATCTAAACATGCAGGGGACGTGGGTAAGAGCCCTGAGAGGAACACACAGGGGGTGGGGGGGTCGGTGAGGAGGAACATGAGCTTGTCGGGATGGGGAGCCAGGCGTCCAGCGTGGGTGTTGGCCCGGCGAGGGCACGTCCGCAGAGGCAGCTGCGTCGTCTGCGAAAGTGTTGGTCCGGAAGGAGCCCCTGGGCCAAGCAGGTTTCAAGGAGGAGGAGGAGGGGATGGTTGGTGGGGGCCTCCCGTGGCCAGAAGGTACGGGGGCCCCGGGCCGGGGCGGGGGGCTGCCGGCAGGGTTCAGTCCCTGAGGAGACAAGTAGCGGCCTGCAGTGCAGGCAGCGCGCGTGGGTGAAGGCAGGAGGACGGAGGAGGCAGCGGATGTCGTGGCCGAGAAAGCGGGTCGCCTCGTCTGCTCTCTCCCAAACGGAGGCGGGGCCCGGGGCCCCTCCCTGACCGCCCACGGCGTCACGAGTCCCGCGGCCGCCTGGCTTCTCCGAAGGGAACGGGTCCTAGAATAGCCTGGAGCCCGCCAGCGGTGGAGGGAGACATCCCAGGCCCGTCCCTCCCTGTCTCAGCGGGGGCAGCTCAGACGGGCCTGGCCAGAGGCGCGTCGGGGGGTGCCGGGGTCCGGCCCCGCCCCCACGGGGGCCTGCGAGCGCGCCGGCCTGCCGGGTGGGCTCTCGCGTGTCCCGCCCCCACCCGCGGCTTGATGGAGGAGTGTGCGGCTGTCGGGAGGACGCCCCGCCTGGGTGCAGGGAACACAGGTGCCCGGGAGGCAGGCGGGCGCACCCCCGGCCCCCTGGGCGCCCGCCGTCCGGCTGCGGAGCCCTTGGCCGGGCCCGCGCGCTCCCTGCCGGGGGAGGGAGAGGTGGGAAGAGATGGGCGCCTGAGCCTGGGCCCGTGGCTGCCGCTCGGGGTCCCTGCTGCTGAAAGTGGGATGCTGGCCCTCAGGACTCAGGAGGACGGTGGGTCCTGCCCCTGCGGTGGTTCCACACCGGCCACCCCCCCCCCACCGGCCCCCCCAACCGCCTTCTTTGTCATTTGTGTTTTGCCGCTTGGCTTTGCCTTTTGTTTTTCCTTGAGGTAGCGGGTGTCCGTTTCTGGTTCTGGAGGCGGCGGCGGCGGGCCCCTGAGGGAGCTCGCCCCCGTCCCTCTGGCCCTTGGCACCACGTCCCCGCCTCTGGCCACCTCCGCCCTCCTCGACAGCCGCCCCGGGCCCCGCGTGGGGGTCCCAGGTCGCGGTGATCTCCCACACGAGCCCCTCCCCTCCCGGGGAGGCGCTGCCCGCTCCCCGCCCGCTGCTCCAGCCCCACGACCCCGCGCCCTCCCTGGCTCTGCCCTCCAAGCCCACCCGCTGTCCTGGCTCCAGTGTCAGAACAACCTGGAGGCCGGAGACCACGGCGGGGAGCAGAGCTGAGGCCCCCTTCGCGGCAGCCCTCCCGCCGGGTGGGCCTGACGGGGACTGTCCCAGGGCCCCCGCCCCCAGGTTAAGGCAGCCGCCCCGGCACACAGGGCACTTTCTGAAATGCACTTGACAGAAAGGTTTGTCAAGATGTGTCACCCTTGGTGTCACTTTGGTCAGGGAATCACTGAAATCAGAAAACGTTTCACGGAAGATGCCCTTTGAGGTAGTAAGTGGGAGGCTGCACAGAGATGCTGAGAATCTCAGGACATTTCTGTTCACAGCAAGCTTTCCTTTCACCTGCTCCCACTGAGGCTTTCTTCTGCTTGTTCTGTGCAAAAAGTAGACCTGGAGTTATATTTACCACATTTTGCTCCCTGGGACGCCAGTGTCTGCACTGAATCTGGAAAGCAGTTAACCCTCCTTTGTCAGGATCCTGTCGCATCGTGGGGAGCCCGTGTATGTCATCGGTGGGGATTCTCAAACCCCCTCTCAGTCACTTCCTGATCCCCGAGCCCGCCAAGAGCGCCTCTCCTCCATATCCAGCCCCTCTTGCGCACATCCTTGCTTTTTTAGTAGACATTATTGTCTTTGGTAGAGCTTTAGATTTACAGAGTAATGGACAGACAGTAACCAGAGTTCCACACGCCCACCCGCTCCCCTCCACACACCTGTTCCCTTCTCTCCCTCCCCCCAGCCCCTGGCAACCACAGATCTTCTTATTGTCTCCATAGTTTTGCCTTTTCCAGAATGCCACGTGGTTGGAAATATGCAGAACGTAGCCTTTTTTCAGACTGGCTTCCTCCACGTAGTTCTGTGCATTTAAGGTGACTTCATGTCTGTGGCTTGATCACCACGACATACCCGTCGAGATATAATTGAGAAAATTGTACATGTTCAGAGCGCACCACGTGGTGATTGGCTAGACGTGGACTTCCTGAGGTGGTCCCTACAGCAAGGCTGATAGGCACACCCATCATCTCGGATGGTTCGCTGCGTGTGTGTATCATGAACTAGCGTCACCGTGCTGCAGACACCCCAAAACTCACTCATCTTGTAGCTTTGACCAGCAGCTCCCCACTTGTCCCACCTCCCCCCCGCCCCCAGCCCCTGGTAACCATGTATTCTCGTTTACGACAGCTCATCAGTTTTCATCGCTGAGTAAGATGCCACTGTGTGGATGGACCACAGTTGGTTCATCCGTTCACCTGCAGGAGGACGTCTGGCTGCTTCCAGTTTGGGGCGTGATGCAGGAAGTTGCTGTAAACGTTTGTGTGCAGGTTTCTGTGTGGACGTAGGTCTTCAGGTCATTCGGGTAAATACCAGGCAGCAGGACTGTAGCGGGCACAGGTGTTCTAAGGAAGCAATTATATGGGTTCTCTACAGTTTATTCCAGAAAGTAGAAGCAGAGGGAACACACCTACCTCCTTCTATGAGGCTATCGTTACCCCAATACCAAAACCAGGTAAAGACATTAAACGAAAGGAGAGTACAAACCAGTCTTTCACGAACATGGATGCAGAAGTGCCCAACCAGACACTAGAAAAGGAATCCAATAATGTATAAGAAGAATTGCACACCATGACCAGGTGGACCTATTCCAGACATGCAAGGCTGGCTCAACACTGGAAAGCCGTTGACGTGTCCGTCACATCAACACGCTAAAGAAAACTCATGCAATCACATCAATAAATGCAGAAGAAGCATTTGACAAAATCCAACACCCATTCATCATCAAAACTCAGCAGGTTAGGAAGAGCGGGGAAATTCCTCAACTTGAAGAGGATCTACAAGAAGCCTGCAGGTCACACGCTCAGTCGTGAGAAACTGCCTGCCCTCCCAGCCAAGAGGGGGAGCAGGGGGAGGTTGCCTCCTCTCGCCACTCCTGTTAAATTGAACGTCGTACGGAAAGAGAGGAGAAAAGCCACAACCTTGTATTTTGTACCCAGTGAAATTATCCTCCAAAAAAGCAGAAACAGGGACATCCCTGGCGGGCCAGCGGTTAAGGCCCCGCCCTTCCACTGCAGGGGGCGCGGGGTCCCACCCTGGTCAGGGAACTGTCCTTTCCTAGACAAACAGAAACTAAAAGAGTTTATTGCTGGTAGATCTGCTTTGCAAAAAATGTATGAGTTCTTCAGAAAGAAGGGAAATGATAGAGTTCAGAAATTTGGATCCACACAAGCGTTTAAAATGCTGCAGTCACCTCCTTGCTTCTGTGATTTCTGAGAAGTCTGTGTGGTCCCTACCCTGGTTCCTCTGCAGGTAAGAGTTTGTCTTGTTCTGGCTTCTGGCAAGGTGTCCGCTTTGTCTCTGGTTTTCTGCAGCTCGGGTGGGATACGCCTGCGGGGAGGATTTTGGGAATGTATTGCACTCACTGTTGTCTGAGATTCCTGGAATCACGATTTGTCTTTTGTCATTAATTTTGGAGTGTTCTCAGCCATTATTACTTTAACCACTTCCTCTGCCCCCTTTCCTTCCGGAATTCCCATTGTTTACGTGTTACACCGCTTATAGTTGTGCCACAGTTCTTGAACATTCTGGTTCCTTTTTTCTTTTCTCTCTCTTTTTTTTTTTCATTCTTTTTTCTCTGTGTTTGAGAAGTTTCTAGTGGCATATCTTCAAGCTCCCTGACTATCCTCAGTGGTGTCCAGTCTACACATGAGCCCATCGAAGGCATTCTGCGCTTCCGTTTTCTTTCCCCCTAGAATTTTCTTTGTCTTCTTTGAGTTTCCATCCTCTGCTTACATGGCGCACCTGTTCCTGCTTGCCGTCCGCTCTATCCAGTAGACTCTTAGCGTGTGCATCTCAGGAGTTTTCAGTTCCCAGTCCGGCGATTCCAAAATCTCTGCCGTGTCTCGGTCCGCTTCTGGTGCTTCCTTTGCTTTTCAGACTGTGTTTTTCCTTTTCTCTCAGCACACAGAACTGGGCTAGACGGGCCCGTACTGTGAGGTCTTTACCTGCGTCTGGCTGGAAGTTACGCTCTGCTTACGGTTTGCTCGGCGGCAATAGGTGTCAGAAGCTAAAGTTTCCTCCAGTGTCCCTGCCCTGTCTCCCCTGTTGTCCCCGACTTTCCTGGAGACTCCTCCTCCTTAGGTGGAATCTGAGCCTCGCCGTTCTTTCAGGGGTGGTTCTCTGCAGGGTACAGGAGCCCCATGGATGGGGCAGAGGGCACGGAGGGAGCTGACGTGCTTTCTGGTCGTGTGATCAGGACTCAGTCTCCTAGTGAGAGGCACCTGTGACCCTCACAGCTGCTTCCCGGGGCTTTTTGGCCCCTTCAGTAAGACAGAGAGGCTAGGGAGGTGATTTAGGTCCGTGTGTTGGATGAGGCTCTGAGAGGGTCCTCTCCCTTCCTTGCTGGCTGACCTTCCTTGTGGAGAACGACCTGAGCGTGTTTCCCAGTGGTCACTCCCCCCTCCCTAGTCACACACAAGGGGATTTCGCTCCAGTCTTCACCGTGAGCACCTGGTGGGGCTCCTTGGAGGTGAAACTCGTGGACGTGTGGGGCCTCCTTAGGCAGGGTCCTGTGACTTTAACTCTCAAGCTAGTCCACTCAGCCTCCAGCATTTCTTTGATGTTACCATTTATGGGGGTCTCTTGAGTGTTCCTGCCAGTTCCTGGCCTCAGTGGCTTCTGCTGCTGGTAAACTGTGATTCTCTCCTACACTTTGTGGGGTTGGGGGTTGTCCTGTGACCTCAACTCTCTGACAGATCTAGGAGAAGTCACTGGTTTTCAGTTTGTTCAGCTTTTTTCTTGTTGTGAGGGCAGGTGATAACTTCTAAGCTCTTTCCACATTGAAGCTGAAATTGGAAGTCAGTTTTGTGCTGCTGCCCTTCCTAACAAGGCGTCTAGAAGGGCCAGGTGTTGGCGTGGCGCAGGTGTGGCTGCAGGAAACCGTTAGGTCCAGTGTCTTGGATAGACTGGGGATTGGAGAGAAGCATGTCCATGTCTGATTTCAACACAGACCCGCAAGGACAGCCGTGCGGGAGACACCACGGGAGCCACGGCCGTGGGGGCCCAACAAGGAAAGTCTATTTTCCAAAGCATAGAACGGGTCACAACGGTGGAAACACCTTGCCACATGCCCAGCCGACGGGCAATCAAAGAACCTTGTCTGCTTACACGAGGACAGGTTCCCCGCGCCCGCAGTCAGCAGGGAAATGCCAGCGAAAGTAAAGACAAAGTGCCGTCCTGTGCACACCCTCCTTTCTGGGGGCTTTGTCGGTGGTGGTTTGGTTTAGTTCAGTTTTGTTTTGCTTTGTAGTAAAGGTGAAATTATAAAAGCCAAACGTCGTGAAGCTGTGAGGCACTGCGGACAGTGCTATAAACGCACACCTCCGGCAGAGTGACGGGAGCCAATCAGAAGAGGAGTTGTGACTCCGTAATTCCATTGCTGGGTTTTTTTTCCCCAGACAGTGATTCTAGGGAGAACAGCCCCACGTGCAGAGGTGTTTGTCCAGCATTAGTTGTGAGAGCGGAAAGGCCTGTAAGGGTGCATGCCCAGCGTCAGGGAATGATCTAGGGACCGTCGCGGTGACAGGGCCTGCGTGTCCTCGGTCGCCTCCCCCACGCTTGGAGCCTCCCCCCGCCGCGGCCCGCTGCACGCCAAGCCGAGCCACACTTGGGAGTCAGGTAGCTTTGTGTCCACCCCCTGCAGTGACGTTGCACCTTCTCTCACCCGTTTGCCAGGAAGCCCCCGGAAGGCAGGCTGCGCGCCTTGCTCGTTTGGGTTCGGCCGCCACCTGCCTCGGACGCGGCGCGGAGGAGGCTCCAGGGAGGCCCGGGGCACAGAACCCGGGCGGTGGCCAGCAGCGGCGCCACTCCCGCACCCGGGCACACGCAGCGTCTCTGCTGCAGGAGGGCAAGCCGGCTGGCATGGCTGTCTTCCCAGCATCAAACAGTTAAAATGCAGAATCCCAGGCCCCACCTCAGACGCTGCAGGGCAGCAGACGTTTTAACAAATTCCCAGGTGATTCGTTTAAATGTTGAGAAGCTCTGTGTACGTTGGATATATAGTTATTCTGAAGGTATAAATTCCCGTCATCAGTTACCATTTCTAATGAAAACACAGCCTTGATTTCCCTCCCTCACTGCAGGAGGCTGGTCTTTATCTCCTCTCGGACCCCTTCTTTCGCACCAGGAATGGAGAAATCACAGCGGCAGCCGGCAGGCTCCAAGGACGACAGAACACCATGGCGACCGCTGCCAGCAGTCATTTAATTTCATCTCTGCTTTTACATCCTTCTTTCCTCAGTCCTGAAGCTGGGAAATTTTTTTAATTTGGAAAGAACGGAAGATGGCTTGTGGTTGCCATGCCGACGGCAGCTGCTTCCTGATGGGCTAGAAGATCGCACAGGAAACCATCAGCAGCTTGTAGATTTGAGGCCTCAAGAAGCTGCCGCGAGCCTTCGTCCCCTCGCCTGGCTGAGGACGACGCGGCCCCCCACCAGCCTGCCTTCAAGTCCCTACGCAGGCTGCTCGGCCAGGCCCCCCGGGGGCCTTAGGCAGACAGAGATGGAAGGCAGGTGGGGAGGGTGGGGGGGGGGGCTTTTGGAGAACTGCTTTCTGCCTTTTTCTACCCGTAAAACCCGGTGTGTGTGCTTGCTGGGGCCTCCATAGTGAAGCAGCACAGGTGGCGCGGCTTAGACAGCGCGATTTATTTCTCACCGTGTGGAGGTGGGGAGTCCAAGAGCAGGGTGTCGGCGGGTCTGGTTTCTCCTGAGACCTCTCTCCTTGGCCTATAGACGGTCATCTTCTCCCTGTGTCCCTGTACAGTCGCCCCGCTGTGTCTCCATCCCCTCATCTTGTAAGGACACTGGTCGGACTGGATTGGGGGGCCTGATGTTAATTTGGTCACCTTTAAAGACCCCCATCTCCAAGTACAGTCACATCTGGGGGGACACAGTTCAGCCTGTTAACACCCACCCAACTGGGTCCTCGGGGAGGTTGCCCACACCCTGGCCCCGGGGGACACAGCGGAGAAGGAGCCAAGCCCCCGCCCTCCACCCTCCGAGGCTCGTGTCCTGGTGGGGGGAGGGGCAAGAAACCAAGAAGACACAGACGCCTGGTCGGGGCTGTTGAGGAGGAAAACAAACCCGGGGAGGAGGGGGCGAGTGGCTGGCACCGTGGTCCCCCGAGCTGGAAGGGCACAGGGACACACTTGAGCAGAATCCTGGGAAAGAGTGGCCTTCGGGGGAGGGGACAGCAGGTGCACAGCCCCCCCCCACCGCGTCCCCCCCTCCCCGAGATGGAGCAGCGAGGAGATGGTGTGTCTGGAGGCGGTGACCAAGGGGCCTTCCTGGGAAAGAATTCACTGTTGCCGCTTGCTCCTGGGAGGTGGTCTCTGTGCCCTCACAGGAGCGTCCGTTTGCCTGGGGGCCTGCAGCCTGAGACCAGTCCATGATGCCTGCGCCCGAGAAAACTCTGCCCCAGGCCCTGTGGGCTTCCTGCTGGCAGCGCTCCCAGCCCTGAGGGAGAGGCCAGCAGGGCTCCACGCTGGCACCTCCCTAGCCTCCCTCCACCCCCACCGCCGTATGCCTGTCCCGGGGGCCGTCATCTGGATCCTTTCCTGTTGTAAGTAGTGCAACAGCTTCCACGCGTCCTAGGAGACCCCAAGCCTGCAGTTGGTATCAGAAGTCCCCTCCCAACATCCAGTTTGTTCAAAGCGCTCAGGACAGAAACAGGAAGTTAGGGGAGGCGGGCACGCGGAGAATCAGAGGGACTCTGGCTTTTAGTCTGAGCAAAGCAGAAAGCTCCTGGCGGCTTTCAGAGGTGGTGGTGGTTTTAAATTCACCTGTCTGCGGAGAACAGAGTTAAGGAGGCAAAGCCTGCAGCTCGGGGCCACGTGGGGTGTAGCAAGGATCTGGGCGCTAGAGAGGAGAGTGGCGTGGCCCTGGGCACGGGGGCGGCTGCAGGGTCTGATGGGGAGAGCGGAGGTGAGGGGCTCTGGGGCTCTGGCTGGTGGTGGGAGGGGGCAGCTACCTCTGCCAGGTGGGGAAGATGGCAGCTGGATGGAGGGCATGCGGAGTTTGAGGTCTCATGGGCCTCTGAGGGGGGTGTAGGGTGGTGGGGGGCAGCTGGGCATGAGCCTGGACTGCGGGGCTGGGGGCAGTCGTCTGGGGCTGGGGGCAGTCGTCTTGTGCTGGGAGCTGTCGGGGCCCCAGCCTCAGGAGGGTGGGAGAGCCGGTGATGCGGGGCCAGAGAGGAGGACGGAGCAGAGCCGGGACCAGAGTGAGAAAGCAGTTGAAGGTGACCGTGCGTTCAGACGTGGTGGGCCAAGACCCAAGGCTCGGTGGGGAGGGGTGGGGCGGGAAGCTCAGAATGGGGGTAGCCGGGCCAGCTCTGCAGGTTGTGGGGAAGCACGTGACCGCGGAGGGGGGTGTGGAGATGAAGCAGGCCCTGTAATCTGATGGGACAGCCCAGGGAACAGGGGACTCAGGATGCAGGAGGAAGTGCACGGGTGGACCGCGCGGACCGGGGCTGGCGGATGGGCAGGCAGTGGGCTGGGAGCAGGACACAGCAGAGGGAGAGGAGCGAAGGAGGGAGGAGCGCCATCCAGGAAGGGGGCCTAGACGGACACAAGAGGTGCAGCGGGGGTGGGGGGGCGGGGTAGCCACGGAGACGGCACCGCCCTGGAACCCCATCTCCCCCAGCCACACAGAGTCCCTTCCACCTGGGCCAGGGTCTGCCAGGCAGGTATGTGGTGTGAGAAAGGGGCTGAGGGAGGAGATGAGACATGGGGGTGGGGGACAGTGCACGTGGCCCCGAATGCGGTGACGGCCGAGGTGGGGACTCCAACAGGAGGGGGCCAGGGAGCGGAGTGGGGTCCCAGAGCAGGCTGCCTGTACCTGAGGGTGTGGAGAGTGGTGACCGGGCAGTGGGTGGCAGCTTGCTGGCCGTGGTGGATGGGGGGGCTTGTGGAATCGAGTGGAGAGTCATGTGCAGGCTGTGGTTAAGAGGGATAGAAAGTGTGCGGGCCTTGCACAAGAGTGCAGATTAGATCATGGGACCCCCCCATATGCGTGGGTGCTGATTGATAACGTAGAGTGTTTTGTGCTATGTTTCTACTGTAGTCAAGTACAATACATAACAGTCACCATTTTAACCATTTATTTTATTATTTTTTTAATTTGGTTGCACTGGTTCTTAGTTGTGTCAGGCGTGCTCCTTAGTTATGGCTCTTAGGCCTCTTACTCTTAGTTGCGGTAGGCTTGTGGGATCTAATTCCCCCACCAGGGATTGAACCCAGGGCCCCTGCATTGGGAGCGCAGAGTCTTAACCACCGGGGAAGGTCCCATTTTAATCTTTAAGTAGGTAATCCGGCGGTGTTAAGCGCACTCACATTCTCGTGCAGCCGTCCCCCCAGGTTTTCCTCGTGCCAGACTGACACTCTGTACCCATACAATGTAAATTGTACTATGGTCATAGTTAACAACAGTAACAGAAAAAAGCAGGATACAAAATTACGTAAACTTTGGCTCACATCAAAATTAGGATTTTTTTTTCCAGCAGAGGACTGGCTGAGAAAAGATGTTTGCAATAGCAAAAACAACCAAAGCTTAATATTTAAGGCAATCCAAGGAATCCTGAAAATTCGCAAGAAAAAAGAAACCCCTTTGGAAACGGAAGGAGACCCGAAAGGTCCAACAGCTCATGAGAAGATGCAAGAGCCATCTCAGGACACGCTGCTGAAGTGGAGGCCGGGAGCCAGGGCCGGGAGGACGGCCGCGCCCGGAGTCAGCGAGGGCAGCGCGGACACACTGCCCCGCGGGCGGACGCGGGCTCCGAGGCCGCTGCCTCGTGCGGGAGGGGTGCCTACGCGGTGCCCTCGGCGGTGCGGGCGGACGCTGGGGTTTAAAGGGCGGTCTAGGCCGGAGGGCCGCAGCGCGGGGGAGGCCCGGGGGCGGCCGCCCGGGCTCCGCGTCGGGCGGCGTGCGCACCCGAGGCGCTCAGGCCCGGCGGCCCGGAGCCGGGCGGGGAGGCGACGCGGAGGTCCCGCCCCGGGGACCGGGTGGCCGAAGGGCCCGGCCGGGATGCCCGGCCCCCGGGGCTGCGAGCCCGCGTGCCCTCGGCCGACCCGCGCATGCCGGGGAGAGCCACGGGCTGCGGGCTCCCCGGACGCTGGGGTCCCGGCCGCCGGAGGCCCCCAGCGCCCGAGCGCGCGGCCCAGCCTGACCCGCGCCTGCGCGCCGCGCTCCTCTTTGAGCCCGCCCCGCCCTGGCCCCGCCCAGCCCCGCCCCCGCGCCCCTGGCCCCGCCCCGGCGGGCTCCGAGGCCGCGCTCGGCGGGCCGGCCAATGAGAGCGCGGCGCGCCCCGCGGCATGTGCGCCCTGCCCTGCCCAGCCGAGGGCGCGCCGGCCGCGCTCCGGGCGGGCGCGCGCGGGGCGGGGGCGCGCGGCCGGGGCGGGGCGCGGGGCGGGGCGTGTCCGGGGCGGGGCCGCGCGCTGATTGGCCGGCGCCGCGCTCCCAGGCCGTTAACGGCGGCGCGGCGGGGCCGCGGCTCCAAAACAAAGGGCAGGCGGCCCGCGGGCCGCGCCGGGG
Source organism: Hippopotamus amphibius kiboko (assembly GCF_030028045.1). Lineage (NCBI taxonomy): Eukaryota > Metazoa > Chordata > Mammalia > Artiodactyla > Hippopotamidae > Hippopotamus > Hippopotamus amphibius. The sequence goes on along the minus strand of NC_080193.1, from coordinate 1,432,404 downwards.
CCGCCGGGGAGCCGCGCCCGCGCTGAGCGAGCCCGGGCCGATGGGCGCTGCGGGCCGAGGCGCCGAGCGGCGGGCGGCGGTGAGTGCGGCTGGGGCGGGGGGCCGCGGCGCCGGGTCGGGAGCGCCCCCCGGGCCCCCGCCGCCCGCCGGGACCGGGCTTTCCCCCCGGAGAAGGGCGGCGCCGGGGGAGGCAGGGGGACCGGGGGGTCCGGCGGGATCGCGGGGGCGCGTCCGGTTGCCCACGTGGAGGCGAGGCCGGCGCCAGGCGCCCGCGTCCAGGCCCCACGCGTGGCGTCGCGGGCGCGCCTCCCCTGGGCCGGGCGGGCCGGGCCGGCCTCCCGCGGGCCCCGGCGGCGCAGGTTCGGGGCCCGGCTCGTGTTGGGTGGACCGCGGCGTCCGCACCCGAGCCCTCCCCGCGCGAAGCGCACCCACCTCCGCCTCTGTTCCCTTCGCCGGGAGCGCTCCCCTCTCCGCGCGCCTCCCGGCCTCCCCGCCTCCTCTCCCGCCTCCGGGGGGGGCTTCCAGGCGCTCGGCCCCGGGGCGGCAGCTGTGCTGGATGCCGGTGCTGAGCGTGGCGCTCGTGGCCCGGACCCCCCACCCTCGCCCTGGGCTCTGGTCCGGGGATGCGAGGTGGGTAGCGCAGCCTCTGGGAGCCCCTCCCGCTGCCTCCCCTGGCAGCCGGGGGCTGGAGTGTCTTCTGCCTGCGGGCACCGCTCAGCCGGGACCTGGGGACCACGTCGCAGCTTTAAATAAGGAATCGAATGATCTTAATTACCAATCTGATTGGTCGTCTTTCGGATTTTAAATCAATCTCTTGTCTTGGAATAACTTGAGATGTACATCAAAGTTGCAAAGTTAGTACAGATCCTCTCCACGTGCCGCCCACGGGGGTCCCCCTTGTTACGTCCCACGTGGCCACGCTGCGTTTTCCAAAATTAGAAACTGATGGAGGTACGTGGCTTTGACCAAATTCCAGGCATTACTTTTTCCGGCTTTGAAGCACTAAAACTTAGAAAGCTCTTTATGTTGAGAGCCTTTGAACCCCACCTGCCTTCGCGGGATTCCACCAGGATCCTCTCAAGGGGCGGGGGTGGTGGTACAGAGGAGGGGGTACTTGCCATGCAGTTTCGGATATGAAGAAGCAATAGAAGTGCCCCGCTTTAAAACCGTCTCATCTCTGACACTGTGTGCAAGTCATTTGGTTTTAACTTTTTGGAAAGCAGTCAGATCTGCTAATCAGCAAAACCTGCGCAGAGTGGAGCGAGGGGAGGATGAGAACGTTCTGCACGGCCAGGTCCCTGGAGGCCGAGGGGTCTGGGGTGGGGGGCAGTGTGAGGAAGAAGCCGAGAGGCGGAGGTCCGGTCGGCTGCCGCGGGGCGGGGGGACATGGCACCGGCGCTGCTGAAAGCCTGGCGCTGGGATGGAGCTGAGCCACGCCATCCGCGCCGGAAGCCTGAGAGCTAGGGCCGGCTTCCCCGCGGGGTTGTGGGGCGCTGGCACAGCGAGAGCAGCCTGGTAGCTGGTGTGATTCTTGGGGCCGCCGCGCGTGGGACTCAAGTTTCACCCCCGTTTTACAGATTGGGTACCAGTTCAGCTTACGGCCCGGCACGCACCCCACAGCCTGGCTCCCGCGGCCGCCTGCCCGTCCCTGAGCACCGGCCCGTTCTGGCTCCTGAGTCTCTGGTTTTCCCCGTCCCTTCCCCAACACAGGGATGCTTGATTATGTCTTGATTAGCAGGCCATCAATAAAATGGCGTAATTCCCAGCCTCTTTCCTCCCGCTGCTAGCTGAAGACAGGGCAGCCCAGCCTATGTCTTGCCTGCATCTTCCCTTCTTAGCAAGGAACCAGGGGAACCTCTGCTAGGAGGCTTCCGAGGGCCATGGCAGGGAAACTTAGTTACTGGTGGGAGAAATTAGAAAGAATGCATCACAGGCTCTTAGAAAAGAAAGGCTCAGTGCCAACGCCCTCTGCAGCAGCCTCGTGGGGGGCGGCGGAGGCAGGCCGTGCAGGGGGGGCGGGGGAGGAAGAAAGGGGCTGATTGCAGGGGGAGGTGGGTAGCTGGGGGGCCACGAGAGCGGAGGGGGCTTCATCTGAGGGCACAGGAGGTGGGTGAGAGGACTGAAGGGGTCTTCTCGCCCCTCCCAGTGGGTCCCAGGATCTAGCAGGAGATGTGGAAAAAAGTTCTTCAAGTAGGAAGTCCCTGTGTGTGAAGGGAAGCTGGTACCGCCAGGGGCAAATTGTATGTGTGCTGTTGCCCTGTGATGGGCATCCTTCCAGACCCTACCCCTGCCTGTGGGTGGGTGTGCTGTGTGTGTGGTCAGTAGCTACACTTGGTATCAAAATCAAGAGTTAGAAAAAAGCAGCCGTGAGAAGGAAGTGGCGGAGGCCCCAGCTTGGAAACAGTTCTGATAGGTTCATCAGTGCATTTGGCTGGTCCCCCTTGGTGAGAGGAGAGATGGTTTCTAATCTTTAGTTGTTACTGGCAGTGTTGTAACGGCCTTTTCCGGGTTACTTTGCACAGGTGCCAGGCAGCCTGGAGGGAAATGTGGGGACAGACCCTAGGCCTGGGTCCTGTGCCCAGGAAGGGGTGCTCCCAGGTGACAGTGATGTCCCAGGTACCCCTTTTAAAAAATCTTTGCCAGCCTGCTAGGTTGTAAGACAGGTACTGTGTGCCTTTGGTTTGCATCAGTGCACGATGTTCACACCTGCTCACCTGTCTACAGGCACGTGTTTACAGGGGCCCAGGGTGTAGACTCTCGGCTTTGAATCCAGATGCACAGCTTGCTTACTGGCTCTTGGGGCCTCTGTTTCCCTGTCTGCACGGTGGGACTAATCAGACCACTTGTGTCTTACGACTGCTGTTTTTGTTTTTAATTTATTTGTTGGCTGTGTTGGGTCTTTGCTGTGCACGGGCTTTCTCTAGTTGCAGTGAGCAGGGGCTGCTCTTCATTGCGATGCGCGGGCTTGTCAGTGTGGTGGCTTCTCTTGTTGCAGAGCACGGGTTCTAGGCTCACAGGCTTCAGTCGTTGTGGCACGTGGGCTCAGTCGTTGTGGCTCACGGGCAACAGAGCACAGGCTCCGTCGTTGTGGCCCACGGGCTTCGTTGCTCCGTGGCATGTGGGATCTTCCCAGAGCAGGGCTCCGGAACCCGTGTCCCCTGCATTGGCAGGCGGATTCTTAACCACTGCGCCACCAAGGAGGTCCCAGGGCTGCCGGTAACTGGTGGGATTCTCACAGACCAGCAGCGGCTCTCGGGCGCCTCGCGATGGTGCGGGGCGGGCGCCTGGGCAGCGCTGCGGCCTTCCGAGCTGTGTTCGTCCCACTGCCTGCTGCGGAGCTTGTGCGCCAGACCCTGGGAGACCCGCTTCCCTGCCCACCTGTGCCTCCACCCCTCCCCACGGCCAGGTGCGTGAGGCAGGGCCGGGAGGACAAGTGAACCCAAGTGGCGAGGAGAGAGTGGGGATGAGCGGGGCCGGGGCCCGAGCCCTCCCGGGAGCCTCAGCTGCTTGTTTGGGTTGTCTTTGGAAGCGTGGTGACGGCACCATATGGACATGGGCCTGATTCACATTCTCTTAAAATAGATATCCATGTTTATTTTAGGAGAGAAACTTCTGGAATCCAGAATATTGTTTTTACTTTAAGAACTTACCCCACAGTAACATCTTCAGGGGGTTGTGGCCGCAGTGGAAGTGAGGCACGTGATGTGTTTGCCTTCAGGTTTATTAAGGTGATCCTGACCTGCCAGCAGGTCTTGCTGGAGGAGCCCACTGTGCGCTGGCGGCTGGAGAACTTGGCCAGGATCTCCCTGCCTCGGGGACATCCAGCCTGAAAGCCTAGTTCAATCTCCACACGCTTCTCTGTGACCGAGATCCGGGTCGGGCCGCTGCTCCGCTAGGATCCCCGGAGGTGGGGGTGGTGACGCCTGGAGGGCAGGACGCGGCGGGAGGCGCACCCTGCCTTTGAAGGGCGCCTGTGGGTGCTGAGGGTGGACCAGGCTGCGCAGAGGGCACAGGAGCCGTGAGCATGGCTGCGGCGAGTTGCCTTCTTTACTTTATTTGTCTGTCTGTCTATTTATGCACACACACCCCTTCCTGGATTGTGATTTGAGTTGCATTTAATTTAACAATTACTTTGTGGGGGGTTCATGCCTTTACGGTATCTTCCCATCCTGGTCCTGGTTTAGCTCTGCATTGATTTAGGTCTCAGAGTTTTACAGTGTTTGCTATAAGGGTGTTTGGGGTCTTTGAATTTGCTCATAGATACTTTGTTACACTGTTGTGTGAAAGTATGTTTTCCCTCATAAGCTTTTTCTTGCCTTATGGAGCTTGAATGAAAGTGGCGGTGTAGAGGGCATCCTGACTTGTGCCTGATCTCAAAAAGAATGATTTCTAAGTTTTACCATTAAGCATGATGTTTACTGTGAGTGGTTTGGGGTTTTTTTGTTTGTTTGTTTGGTAGGTGCCTCCCAACAGATAAGGAAGTTCCCTTACAATTTAAGTTTGTGTGGAATGTTTTTAAAGTTGTGAAAGGATGGTAAATTTTTGTCAAATGACTTTTTTTTTTTTGCATCTATTGCGAGAACAATTGGTGGTAAAATGATCTTGCATTCCTGTGATAAAATCACATTAATTATATTGTACCATCCTTTAAAATAGTGCTAGACCCTGTTTGGTCATATTATTTAGGATGTATGCTTGCATCTTGGTTTCTGTGAAGAAACTTACAGTGAATTCCATTCTTTTTTTTTTTTTTTTTGGCTGCACCACAAGGCTTGCGGAATCTCAGTTCCCTGACCAGGGATTGAACCCAGGCCTCGGTAGTGAAAGCCCAGAGTCCTCACCTGACTGGGGTTTGGTGTCAAGGTTAGGCTACATCGGATGGTTGGAGGGTGCGTCCCTGTTCTCCTTCCTGGAGAGTTGGTGTCGGATGGGAATGAATCCTTCCTTGAAGCGCGGGGAGGGGGGCATGGAGCTTTCCAGGGAAGCTCTTTGCCGGTAGGTGTGTTTGTGTGTGAGTGTGTATTGGGGTAGGAGACTTACCAGTGATTTGATTTCTGTAATGTTTATAGGATTATTCAAGTTTTCTGTTTCTTCTTGAGTCATGTTTTTAACTTAACGTTTTCCAGGAACTTATCTGTGTGGTTTACATTTTCAAATACACTGCCTTACAGTGACTGTGGCGCCCCCCATTAGTCTTGCCCACACAAGGCGCTACCCGGCTGCGTTTCTGATGGCGGCTCTGCTGTCAGAGGTCATGAGTCTCTTCTGAGAATGCACCTCTGCCTTGTGGATCCTCTCTAGTGGATCCAAGGTTTCCTTTCCTGTTTCATTATTTTTTTTCCTGTTTCTTCCTTCCTTATATTTTTTGGTGGGTGTTTTCCTGTTACTTCTCAAACTTCTTAAAGACAGATGTTTAGCTCATGAATGCCACCTGTCTTATTTTCTAATATCCACAATTTTCTAATATCTGCATTTCTGGTAGACTGGTAACTATTTTGTTACTGTTTAGTTCAAAATATCTTCTAATTTCCATTATTCTTAGACACATGGGTATATAGAAGTACATTTTCTATATTATAAACATGAGGATTTTTATAGTTATATTATTATTGATTTCTGATTTAATTGTATTGTGATCAGAGAATATACTGTGGTTTCAGTCCTTGAATTTGTTGAGATGTGCTGTGTGGTCAACTTTTGTAAATGTATGCAGTAAATGAGCTGGAGTCTGGTCCTTAGATAGTTTTCTACATGTGCTTTAGTTCCAGTTTCTTCATCACAATGTGCAAATCCTGTATATTTGTCCTCGTTGTGTTACTTTATCAGTTGGTGAAAGATGCAGTAAAATATATACTATATTTTATACATACAAATATATACTATGTATTTATACATACTAAATATACTATCAATGTTACTATGTATACTACATGTTATAATCACTAGTCCTGTTTTGATTATAAATTAATCTTAGTTTTTTCAATGTTGACTTATTTTGAGACTGTTACACAGTAACAAGCTTCACACTTGCTATTTATCTCCCTGACATTGTATCTAATAAAGTTTTTCCATTAAATGTGATTACTAAAGGGAAATATGAATAAATTTAAGTGTTTTTACTTTATTATTTAAATATTTTTCTATCCTTTTGCTACCTTTTTTGTTAACTTTATTGAAATATAGTTGATTTACAAAGTGGTGTTAGTTTCAGGTGTATAGCAAAGTGATTCAGATATACACACACACACTCTCTCTCTCTTTTCCAGATTCCTTTCCCATATTGGTTATTACAGAATACTTAGTATGAGTTCCCTGTGCTCTACAGTAGGTCCTTGTTGTTTATGTATAGTAGTGTGTGTATGTTAATCCCAAGCTCCTAATTTATCAGCCCATCCCCGCACCCTACCTTTCCCCTTTGGGAAACCGTAAGTTTGTTTTCTAAGTCTGTGAGTCTGTTTCTGTTTTGTAAATTAGTCCATTTAGATCAATTTTTAGATTCCACCTATAAGTTGTATCATATGATATTTGTCTCTGACCTACTTCACTTAGTATGATCATCTGTAGGTCAATCCAGTGGCATTATTGCATTCTTTTTTATGGCAGTCATAGTCCTCTGTGTGTGTGTGTGTGTGTGTGTGTGTGTGTGTATACACCACATCTTCTTCATCCATTCCTCTGTTGTTGGACACTTAGGCTGTTTCCATGTCTTGTCTGTTGTGAACAGGGCTGCTGTGAACATCGGGGTGCATGTATCCTTCTGAATTACAGTTTTCTCCACATGTGTGCCCAGGAGCGGGATTGCTGGGTCATATGGTGACTCTTATTTTTGGTTCTTTAAGGAAACTTCATACTGTTCTCCATAGTGGCTACATCAATTTGCATTCCCACCGACAGTGTGGGAGGGCTCCCTTTTCTCTACATTCTCACCAGCATTTGTTATTTGTGGCCTTTTTTTTTTTTTTTTTTTTTGGCTATGTTGGGTCTTCATTGCTGCACACAGGCTTTCTCTAGTTGCGGTGAGTGGGGGCTACTCTTTGTTGCAGTGCATGGGCTTCTCATTGCCATGGCTTCTCTTGTTGTGGAGCAAGGGCTCTAGATGCGTGGGCTTCAGTAGTTGCGGCACGTGGGCTCAATAGTTGTGGCTCATGGGCCCTGGAGCACAGGCTCAGTAGTTGTGGCGCATGGGCTTAGTTGCTCCATGGCACGTGGGATCTCCCTGGGGCAGGGATCGAACCCATGTCCCCTGCATTGGCAGGCGGATTCTTGTCCAGTGCGCCACCTAGGAAGTCCTTGTGGTCTTTTTGATGATAGCCATGCTGACAGGTGTGAGGTTGATTTCTCATTGTGGTTTTGAATTACATTTCTCTACTTTCACTTCTTTGTGTGAATCACATGCATATAAGAAACCCATAAAACAAATACACTGTTAACAGGTGATTATGAATCAGAGGTCTGTGTTGCCACCACAACCTCAAAAGAGAAGGTTCTAGCCTTCTCTTTTCATCCTTTCTGTGTCCTTGTTTAAGGTGTGTGTCTTGTAAGTGGCACTAGATAAAGCTCGTTTCCTGTCTAGTCTGAAACCTTCAGCTCTAACATTTAGTCCATTTACATTTAATATATGCATTGAAATAGTTGGGTTTAAATCTTCCTTCTGTTGTTGTGTTTCCTGTTCTTTCCCGTGTTCTTCTTCCCTTCCTCACCTCCCTTTACAGGTTTGGAAGTTACACACCTGCTCTTTGTAATTTGATGAAACTTCTGTAAGAACAACATTGATCCTGATTTACCAGAACACACATTTAATCCATGTGTGTCTTCTTCTTTGGACAACACCCAGACTCTGGGAGTCCTTCCTCTGCACCTTTGCCATGGCTACTCCTGCTCACGTGTCACGAGCGGATCTCATCAGAGCTCTGTGAGACGCCACTGCTCTGCCCACCTGTCCATTTATCATTTCCTTTACTCGCCATTCTGCCTTCTTTTACAGTCTGAAGTTTAGACTTTAGTGTTTTTGTTTCTGTCTGAAGCACATCCTTGAATTTCCTTTAGTGCTATTTTGTGGAAGTCAAACTTTTTAGTTGTCTGCAAATGTCATTTCCTGAATTCTTGAAAGATATCATCTTCACTGCATGTAGAATTCTGGGATAGCAATTATCTTTCAGGACCTTACAGGTTCCTTCCCCTGCTGCCTTCTGGGTTCCACTGTTTCACCTGGGAAGTTGCTCTGTTGAAAGGTAATTTACCCTTCCCTTTTGGATGCTTCTAAGACTTTTTTTTTCTTTTTCTTTGGTGTTCTGCAGTTTCCTTATTACATGATCAGGCGTGGCTTTCTTTTCATTTATCCTGCTTGGGATTGTTGGACTTAAGTCTGTGGGTTGGTGTCTTTCTTGAACTCTGGAGACTCCTCCTCATCTCCTCACACAGTGCCTCTGCCCCGTTTTCCTCTCACTTTACCTTCTGTAAGTCCACATACGTGTCTGTGCTTTTGGTGTCAGATCCAAGAAGTCACTGCCAAATCCAACGTCATGAAGGCTGTTCCCTACATTTTGTCCTAAAAGTTTTAGTTTTAACATTTAGGTCCTTGATCCATTTTCAGTGCGTTTTTGTATATGGTGTGAGGCAGGGGTCCAGCTTCATTCTTTCACACGTCAGTATCTTGTTTTCCTGGCACCATTTGTTGAAAAGACTGTTCTTCCCACGCTGAATGGTCTTGGCACCCTTGTTGAGCTCACCTGACTGTATATGTGCGGGTTTATTCCTGGACTGACGTGATTAATACCGGACCCATCACACACACTCGTGAATGTCGTGGTGCTTTGAGTCACCAGTCCCATGATCTGGGACACGATGTCTCCAGTGCTGCTGGCCTCACTCAGATGGGAGTCTTGTTGGCGGCCGTTTCTTTCACGTTTCCTGAAGCCTCACGATATAAGATGTCTTTGAGCAAGTGTTTTCTCAAGTTATTTATGTGTACAAGTAATAACTTTCTCAAATTACGTGTAAAAGTAGTTCAGCCACATTTAAAGTGGCTAAGCTGTGGTCATGTGTTAGTAATCTTCTCCTGCACAGTTACTGTTCATTAATTAGATCTTTAATGTCTAGGCCGCCCTCCCCCTTCTTTACCTCTTGTGTTTCATTCTCTCCGTGCCCCTCTGCTCTGTGCTGCCGTGTTGACAGGTCGTGGAGTGCTCCTCTCTCCCCGGCTGTGTGGACAGAGCCCCATGCCCTCCGAACAACAACGGCCCTTGCGTGTATGCTGCAGCGTCTCTTCTGTCAGAGAGCCCAGCACCGCTGCAGCCTGTCCTGCGCCAGCCCTGAGCTGAGCCAGGCGTGCCCAGCAGAGATGGTGAAGATGACAAAGTCCAAAACTTTCCAAGCGTATCTGCCAAACTGCCACCGAACGTACAGCTGTGTCCACTGCAGGGCCCACCTGGCCAATCACGACGAGCTGATCTCCAAGGCAGGTGTCTGGTGGAGAACCCGGAGCCTGAGTGTAGACGGATGCGGAACCACCTCCTGGGTTTGCTGGGCCTGGAACATCTGGAGCCCTGGGAGCGGCGCGGAGGGAGGTTGTGCGTGGGAGAGGCTACGCCGTGGTTGTGGCCCAGTGGTGGGTTTTGGGGGGCAGGCACGGGCCTCTGAAGATTCCAGAGTAAGATGAGTCAGTGACCTGTCAGAGCAGTAAAATTCATGTAAAGCTAGAGGATGTGGACGGAACAAAGGAAGCCTGGAAAATCTGTGGAGATGGTTTAATAAGGGAATTAAAGTTTTGAAACTCAAAATGGTTAAGAAGAAAAGAGGCTGCAGAGGGAAGTGAGATCTTTCAGGAAAGAGCCCTGGAGGGAGGCTGTGCTGAGGCTGTAGGCACCGTGGGGGCCTCGAGCCGCCCCAGGGGTGAGAAGAGCAGGCCCGCCTCGCTGCCTGGAACTCTTGACTAGCAGTTGCTCATGCTTATAACCAACCACTTGGGGACATTGAAGACAGCCCCTCGGGAAACTGGCTGTCCTCCCTCCCCACCCTCGAGGGTCGTGACCCCAGCCACCCTCTGGGTCTGCAGGAGCCTTCTGCTCCTTTGAAAACAAAGTCATCAGGAAGTTTCTGGAATCTCCACTGAGGCTTCTTGCTTCAGGCAGCTAGAACTTTTCTGTACTCGTGGTAAGAGAGGTTGTGGGTCCATTATCTACATTATTTTTTTGGCCGCTTGGTAAGCGGGATCTGAGTTCCCTGACCCGGGATGGAACCTGCGCCCCCCGCAGTGGATGCGCAGAATCCTCACCACTGGACCACCAGGGAAGTCCTGGGTCCATCATCTTAAGAGAAAACTGTCAGATAAGGTGGTGTCTGTGCCGTCACGGCGTCCGTAGCCCCCCCCCCCCCCCCCGTCCATCCAGAAGCCCCAGCACCGGCTTCAGAGGCAGAGCTACTCCGGGTCCTCCCATTCGGCCGTGCGGCTGGGGCGCTGCTCTCTCCACATGGTCGGGGGGGAGTGGGTTGTTAGTGCCCAAAAGGAATTCAAGGTGCTTCTTTGAAAGGACCCCAAAGCTGTTCTTTAAAATAAAAGCAGAGGCCCTCTGGGCGGAGCCACCCCAACGTCACAGGGCGTCTCAGGAGGAAACGATGCTGAGGTATTACACCTCACATTCCAGCTGGTGAAGAATGTGTCACTTCGCTCCGACCACAAGCCCTCTAACACCTCTTTCTTCTTTGCAGTCCTTTCAGGGAAGTCAGGGACGAGCCTACCTCTTCAACTCAGTGTGAGTATCGCTGCCGTGGCCTTGCTGGTGCTGCATCCACCACGAGGCCCCTCGTGAGGCTGCAGAGAGCCTGCCCAGTGCTCGCTGCCGTCGAGGGCTCGGGAAGGCAGCTGCTCTCCTCCGAGGCTGGCTGTGGTTTTTGCCCACTGGGGTGGATCTTGATTTCCACCGAGGCAGCAGGACCGTGGGCCCCTCCCCACAGGCTGTCCCATCCTGGATTCTCGGGGGGAGGCAAGAATTTGTTCCTTCTCATCAAAGGTGGGGGGGGCAGGGGCAGGATGGGAGTCAGGAAGGACACCCTCATGTCCTGGGAACAGGAGGCGGGGGCCAGGGTGGGAGGCGGGGCGGCACCGTGGGCCTGGAGCCGCACGAGGGTCCCAGCCCCGCCTCCCCGCAGGGTGAACGTGGGCTGCGGCCCCGCAGAGGAGCGGGTGCTTCTCACCGGCCTGCACGCCGTGGCGGACATCTACTGCGAGAACTGCAAGACCACGCTCGGGTGGAAATACGTGAGTGGCCGCGCGTCCACCATGGTAAAGAACACATTGCCCATGGCAGCGTGATGGGCGCTGCCAGTCGCTTTACAACCACATCTTTGCTGGCCCAGGGACCCCGTGAGGAAGGCTGTTCCCACCCATGGAGGGTGGTCACCAGCCAGGTCAGGGTGGGGAATGTGGACGGGACCCCTCTGCAGCGCTCTGGGCCCCGATCCCGTCCCACAGCTGTCGCATCCCCCGCCGCCGAGAAGAGCCTTCCCCTCTCCACCATCTGTGACACCGCGGCCTTCATCCCCTGTACCTGGAGTTCCTTGTTCGGCTTCTCCTCCCAAAGCGCCCTGCACGTGGCCGGGGCTCAGGGACACACTTGAATTAACAGTTCCCAACAAGTTTCCCTGTCACTCGGCAAGTCTGGACCAGCCCTGCCCCGCCCGCAGGGGCCGCCCCAGCCCTAGTCCACATGACGCAGGGGTGTCGGGAGGCGTGATGCTGCACTTTCTCTCTTGGCCAAGTGCGGGATGAAGCTGAAGGGCAAAACCGACTCTGTCCTGAAAGCCCCTCTCCCTCTTCTTCCCCAAGGAACACGCCTTCGAGAGCAGTCAGAAATACAAGGAAGGGAAATTCATCATCGAGCTCGCCCACATGATCAAAGACAATGGCTGGGAGTAGAGTGGGAACTCCCGGTTCTCTTTTGAACGTGATCTTCTGAAAGAGACGGTAAACGGAGCGGAGACAGGAGCACCCGATGGCAGTGTTTCTTAACTCGAACCTCGCGGGCGGCCCCTCCCGGCGGACCCCCCGGGTAAGGCGGCCCCTCCAGTCTGTGTCCTCTTCACGTACATGGTGGTTTCTTAAAAGTTTCAATGACCTTTTTCTAATTTCTCAAGATCTAGAGAAAGACTTAGCAGACTGATGACGTATCCATCTAGTTAACAGCTTCTTTAACCAATGCCTTTAAGACAGAGCTGGGCTGTGCTCTTTTGTGTTTGATAGAAAAGCAGACCGAGTCCCCAGAGACCACGGGGAGGTCTCTCTGGAGAGCCAGGCTCCCTCTTGTTTGGAATGAAGGTACCATAACCACTTCTCCCCGATTCGCGGAACCACACTTTGGTTACTCTTCTCGCACTCGAGCTGAGGGCAGTGCTCGTGTAGAAGTTCATGAGCCTATGCACCAAGGGTGGTTTTTAGCCTTGTTCAAAACAGAGGCCACCACTGAACATTTTAGATAAGCTATAAACAGAGAAATGTGTCTAATGGGACATCTTCTTTATTTAAGCCAATAGCTTCTATCATCTAGAGGCGCAGGACCATCCTGGCCATGCACAGGCGCAGTCCCGCGGGGGCTCCAGGGCAGGCGCCCGGTGGCTGGTGCGTGGAGTTAAGAGTTGAACACACTGGGCCAAGGGAGATCAGGTTTCCTCTTCTATTCTAATGTACTTGAAAAACAATTATTTTTTGCATATTTGAAAGAGACCAGAATATGATAAGCTTCCAAATTTAAGATTTGCCAGATTGTTTTAAATTTTTTTCAGAAAAGGTTACAGTTGCAAGACAGGTGTAAACTTTGCAGTGAAGATGTTTCCTTTGCTTAGTGGGTCCCCGCGCCTTCCCGGTGCTGTCCTGGGGGCCGGCACAGGCGGGACCCCGCAGCCTCCTAAGGCCTGCGTTTCCGCCTCAGGTTCAAGTTACGACTCGCCCAGGCTTTTGCAGGGAGTGGGCACCACTCATGGGTTTTGGCCACTTTGCAGAGAATGGAAACCAGAAAGCATTCCCACAACCGTTTTGGTTTTCAGTGTTCTACCTGGCTCTGGCCAGCGGGCCCGGCCTGCCGCTTCAGGTGTCTGGGGGGCCTTCCGTGTGGTCACCGTGGCATGAGACTCCCAGGACCCCAGCGCAGAGGGCCAGGGAGAGGGCCGAGGGAGCGGGGAGAGAGGAGGGCGCCGGCCGGCTCTGAAACTCCAGACAAGGTTAGTCCCACGGCCACAACCTCAAGCTGGCTGGGGACGGGGAGCACTGGCTGCCAGCTGGGGCCCCTCCCTCCTCTGACCGCAGCCTCCCCTCACCCCAGCCACTCACCTGGGCTCCCTTTTGGCACCATTTCCCCCGGACCTGCAGCCTGGACAGCGGGGAGCGCCCTGCCTGCCCTGGGCACTGGGGCATCTGCGAGGGTGCCCAGCAGGCCTGGATGCATCTCACGTTGCCAAGGAGGCCCCAGGGACAGCGCAGGCCTCCGCTGCAGGCACTGCTGCCTCCCAGGCTGGGCCCCGCGGCCCTGTCCCTGAGCCACGCGTGCCAATCCCGCTGGAGCCAGCTGGCTCCTCCCCCGCGGCCCGGGCTCGTCTCTGAGAGACGCTTCCTGATGCCGCGGAACCCCCTTGGCTCCCTCTGTGCACACGCGGCTTGTGCCTGAAGCTTCCGTGCGTTCTGGGCACTGCTGCTGCTCCTCCACCCCGAGCGCCCTGATCCTGTCCATCCCCGTGGTGGCACCGAGGCGTCGCTACCAGGAGGCCGCGCCGCCGCCTGTTTCTTCAGCTGACGCCAGCACAGACTCTCAGCACTTCTCTCACTGGTCTTCCTCAAAATCCAAGCTCCTTTAGAAACCAAATGAACTGACCGTGAGTGGCTTGGGAGGGACACGCACGGACCCCAGATGTGCTCAAGTGCTGGGACCTCCACCCTGTGAAATTCCTAAGCAGTAAATATCATCCCGTGACTTTTAAATTATTTAAGATATTTTTCTTTGAGAAGAGTGGGAGGCGAGGCCAGGAGTAGAAACGCGTTTTGCTATGCGGCGTCCTCTGCACAGCACACCTGCTGCAGGAACGTGGGTTCTGTTGCTGTTTTATACACATATACAGTATTTTTATACCTTAACGCTTATTCCTGATGGCATCTGTCAGGTATTAGGAGGGACCAGAAATGGGAATTGTTTAAAAAGTCCTTTAATTTACCCGATGACCTCCCTAGGAACTTGAAAAATCTGAATGTTTTCATATCTAGAAAAGTACAATTTAAGATCCAAAATGACCTACAGAAACGTAAACCCTCGCTGTCAAAGGCTGTGCGCAGGCCTGTCATCTGCAGGGGTTGGCGCCCTCCCCTCGGGCCAGGTGGGTACGGCTGCCAGACAGACGGACGGACAGAAGCCCAGGCCAGCGCAAGGTCTGCCTCTTGAGCAGGACTGCCAAGCTCACGTGCACAAGCCTCCCCCGGCCCCACGTCCGGCTCTTGTCCTCTGTCTGTGTGAGGCTTAAAAATAAAGCTTCCAACATCCAAGGTCTCCCAGTCAGTGGCAATGCAGGTCGTGCAGTCACCTCCTCCCTGTGACCCCGGCTCCCAGAGACGCGCAGGCGCGTGAGCCGAGCCCCTGAGCGGTGAGAGGGTCACGAAGGCGTGAGGGACGGCGGCCTGGCCCAAGGTCCGGGGCAGCGGGCAGGTCACCGTGGAGCTCAGGTCCCAGCCGTCTGCGTGCACCTGCACGCGCGGCTCGGAGGAGACCGGTGAGACGGCCTGGGGCGCAGCAGCAGGGACGGGAGGAGCCACAGTACCTTCTGGAACTGATGGTAGTGGTGACTCGCTGACGGGAGGTCTCGGGGGAGGTGGGAAAGGAGAAGAGCGGGGACGCAGCCCGGAGGACACGGGCGCTGAGCACGGGTGGGGGTGGCGGTGGCCCTGTCAGCCTCGCAGCCGGGGTCCTGGGAGGAGGCAGCTGTGCCCGAGCTTCCACGGGAGCTTCTGGAAGCCGAGGGAGCTGGGTCACAGTCGGGAGGGCTGCGATGAAGGGCGCAGGGAGGACAGAGTTCGAGGCTCCTCCGCAGGGAGAGGACCCGCCCCCAAGCAGGGCCTGAGTGCACGGCCTGCCCCGAGGCTGGAGAGGAGCTGGGAGGCGGGGTGGACCCTGGAGGCCCATCAAGGCTCTAGTCCTGGTGCTTGGGAGCCCTGCCCTCAGCGTCAGGAGGTGTGAGGGTCTGAGGATGTTGCTAACAAGGCCCCGGAGACCGCTGGCTGGAGGGTCCCAGCAGGCGGACAGGCGGTCCCTGAGGACAGGATTGGGGGGGGGGGGGGGGGCACGGGGCAGAAGGCACAATCCTGTCCCCCCACCCTAGAGGCCTGACACATGGAGACGGCGCCGGGCCACCCCACCCAGGGAGGGGAGAGGCGGCCTGCGGGTGCCCAGGCCCAGGAAAGAGGACCAGGCAACGGGCCAGAGCTTTACTGAGTCACCGCTCAGAGGGCAGACGGCTCAGGGACACGGCGCCGCGTCCCTACCAGGCTCCGGCGCGGCACGCCTGCGGCTACCACGAGCTAAAGTCCCCAAAGCCTTGGCTGGGCCTCTTTTTGGCCGTGGGGACGGCTGCGCTGGTGGAGGGCTCCTCCTCTGCTACCCGCTTCCTGGGGAGAGAAGCCCAGACGCGAGCTGCACGCGGGTACCAGGCCCCGAGCCGGGAGCCCCAACGCCCCCTCCTCCGGCCTGCACGGAGGCCCCCCCAGCAGCTGGCCGCCCCCTGCAGGCTCTGGTGCGGGGCCTGGGTGGGCACAGGGAGAGCACGGGGGAACTCACGTGAGCGCCGGGCTGATGTACTTGCCCACTCCCTGGCGGCGGGCCTGGGGGTCCTGGCTCCCCTGCAGGGGCTGGCTGGGCGTGGCTGGGCTCTGCGGGGCCGCCGCCTCAAGCTGCGTCTTCTTCCGCTCCTCAGCAATCTGTGGCGGGCAGGGCAGTGGCTGGCCAGGAGCCCGCGGGCCGGGTGGGGCTCCTGGGGACAGGACTGGGCCCCCCAGGCCCCCCTCTCACCTTGGCGTCTGCCTCCTCGTAGGGGTCCACAAACACCGTGGTGGAGTCGATGCGAATCTCCTCCTGGTGGGGGCGGGAGGGTGTGAGCAGGGCGGCCGCGGGACCCCACCCACCTGGCACTGGCCTCCCTGTGCTCCCGGCACGTACCTTAGGGCGGTCAGTTTTGGGGTCACTCTCCACATTCTCCATGGCCGTCAGAGTGTCAAAGCCCCCTACAACCCTGCAGCAGAGCGAGGGGGCACCTGAGAACGTGCCCAGGGCAGGGCACCCCCAAAGGCCAGGTCCCCGCACAGGCCGGGGGCACAGACGGGCTCCTGCACGAGCCAGGAGGACCCGGAGACGTAGGGCAGGAGGGGCGGGTCCGCTCAGTCAACGAAGGTGGGTGGGGACCCAGCCACTCTCACGCCTGCGGCTGATTCTGTGCTATGACCAAGGCGGAGGCGTGGGGGGGGTGACAGAGACCACGAGGCCAGAGCTGGAAATACCGTCTGGGCTTTCACGGGATGAGTGCCAAGCCCCGGGCGAGAGATGGAGAGAGAGATGGGGTGTGGCCCAGCTTTGAGAGACTCGGGACCGTTCACAGGAGCGCCCAAAGGGGGTCAGGCAGGGCGCCGGCCAGGCCACTGGGGCAGGTCTCAGGTCCAGAGGGCCAGACTCCCTGCCCACCCCCTCAGAGAAGCCCCGAGCCACCACCGGTGCAGAGACACAGATGGGGCAAGTGGGTGCAGGCCCAGCCCAGGGGGCGAGGGTAGCCAGTCGCCCGATCCCGACGCGCAGCCCTCACGCGCAGCTCCTTACCGCCCGAAGATGGTGTGCTTCTTGTCCAGGTAAGCGCAGGAGCGGAAGGTGATGAAGCTGGTGGGGGGGAGGGGGGGCGGTCAGGGCGAGCCTGCGCCTCCCCACCTGCCTGCCTCGGCCCCCCGCCAGGCCGCCCGTGAAGGGGTGGGGGGTGCTCTGCCTCCAGGCCTGGGCGCCGCCAACCTCCTGCTGGGCAGACGCTGTGCCCAGAGCCCATCCCACCAAGACCGACTGCAGGACCACAGAAAAAAGGAGGCAGGAGCAGGAAGGGGTACGGACGCAGCAAAGGATGTAAAGGCCGACCTCGAAACCCTTGTCTAATTTGCCATAAAAATTTGCAAATTAAACTCCCAGAGGACAGGAATGTGAGGACAGGAATGTGAGCCAAGCCGGCAGGGTGGCTGGGAGGGAGCGAGCGGAGGAGGGTGCAGTTCGTGACCCAAGGTCGTGAGGAAACCTCTAAGTTCCCAACAGGAGAGAGCGAGGAGGAGCAAACAAAACGAAATAGAGGAAAAGTCTCATGAGGAAGCACACGTGAAGGTCGTCGCAGGCAGCGGGGCATCCCGGCTGGTCCAGGGGCTGAGGTTCCGCGCGCCCAATGCGCGGGGCCCAGCTGTGATCCCTGGGCAGGGAACGAGAGCCCACGTGCCGCCACAAAGACCCAGCACAGCCAAGTAAATACATCAAGAAAATGTTAAAGAGAAAGAAAAACAAAAAGGCCACAGGAAGCAGCATCGTGACTGGGAAGTCAAGTGCGCACCAGGACTATCAGGCTGGATTAGAGTAAACCTACATCTTGGTGTACGCCACGAAAAAGACCTCCTCAAAACTTCAACAGTCTCCAAGGCTAAAAGCAGAAGGGTGGAAGCACCCAGAAGGGACAGAGGCAGGAAGCGTCTGGGGACGGTCGCAGCGTGGAGGGATCCCCAGAGAAGTGGCGCGACGCCCCCACGTCCCCACAGCCCATGAGGGACTGAGCTTCATCAACACGTGCCCACAGCCACCCAGGAGCCCACCGGGCTGCCAGATGTCAGATCACGGGGGTCGTGCAGCCCTGGCCCCGGCCGCCAGGCAGCTGTCCTGCTCTCATTCCCGACGGTTGCAGAGAATGCGGGATCAGCCTCAAGAACAGGAGGGAAACACCAGAACCACGGGACACAACCAGGACACAACAGGAGGGAAATGAAGCCTAAAGTTAGCTCACAGCAAAGACAGAAAACACCAGATGATGTGAGAACTAAGGAGGAAAACCCACCCATCCAGCAGCGGTTTTACTGGTTATTTAAGCCAGAGTCAGAAATAATAAAAAAAGGAGACCCACCCAGCCCCGTGGGGCTAAGAAAGCCATCACGTGGCCCTGCCAGGACGAGCCGGGCAGGACCAGCCGCCACCAGCAAGCCGTGGGCAGGGTGCACACACACCGAGGCTGCGGGGGGACAGACACGCAGCTAAGAGAACAGAAACCAGGAAGAAGCAATTCGAGGGAGAAACTGAGAATAACCAAAGACCGTGAGAGCAGACAAGCCTTGCAAGCCCTGAGGAAGAACAGACACAGACAGGGTCAGGGTGGGGGGACACGCGTGGCACAGGCTGGGAACCCATGGTGGGCGACTCCCATTCCGGCAAAATGGGAATCAGAGCTTGGCCCGCGCGGCAGAGCCCGAGGGTCAGCAGGACGCTCTGCGGCCGCCCCTGCCCAGTGAGGTCACAGCAGCTGCTTCGCCCCCAAAGCCGCTCAGCTGTCCCCCCGAAAGGCACCGGCCAGCTCGCCACGTGGGCAGCGCCCATGGTACTTGGACCCCATCAAACCAGCACAGAGGACCCAGGCCAGGCCCCCATGTGGAGACAGCGGCACAGTCTACAATCTCAGCCAGGACAGACACACAGACACGGCAGAACGGCCGGCCCACAGCCTCCAGGAGAAAAACCGCACACGTGACAGTGACAGACGCTACAGAAGAGTGTCTGCAGACGCGGCAACCTCGCCTGAAGAAGCAGCCCCACAGCAAACCTGATGAGGTGACAGGCCCGCAGAGCCCAGGTCCTCCCCACACAGCCCGATGGCGAGGGGACCCGTGTCCACACCAAGAAGAGGAGAGGACGTCCCCCGAGCTGGGAACGTGAATGTCTACAAAGCCTACGACAGTCTCGGTAAAGACTAGTGGAAACGTAAGAGAATCTGATAAAGTGCCTAGAAATAAACAGTAACTTTTCTCTACATGAGCAATCATCACCCAGAATTGGATTAAAATTTTCCATTGACAAAAATATCACAAACTACAAATCCTTAAGGAGTAGCTTCATCCAGAAAGGCAGAGGACCCGTGTGCAGAAACTGTAAAATCGCATTAAGAAACAGAAGACACCCACAGGGGGAAGTCACAGCACGTTGCTGGATGCAAGCTGTCACACTCCTGTCCGTTCTTGTAAAACACACGTCACGCTGCTCCCATCAGAACATAAAGTCCAGGTGAGAGGAGAAGCAAAGCCACAGCAACGTGCAGACAGACAGCGAGGGGGGCCCTTCCGGAGCTCGTGCAGGGCCCACGCGGAGCCGTGTGCGCGGGAAGGGTGACGCTGGTGGAAGGAATGACAGACAGGAAGGCGCCCAGTGCCCTCGCGTGACGGCCGTGGGAGGTGCCTTCTCTGGGAAGCTCCCTCAGGGGCCCCGCTGGAGGATGTCTAGGGAAAATCACCGGGACGAGCCACGAAGCCGGGGGACCAGCCCATCAGGCAGGAGGGCATGTTTCGCCATGCAGGGGCCCCTCCCCGCTCCACTAGCACCTACGATGGCCTGGGGCCAACCGGGGGCCCCCTCACCGTCAGCTGCCAGTCACCAGCACGGCTGCCACCCACCGGGAGGGGCTGCTCTGAGTGCCACCAGCACAACAGACTCCGCCCGTGTCACACACACACCACGGATCAGCGAGATCCCAAACCCAGCGCCTCCCACAGCTTCCCCGAGACACACCGGAGACGCCACAGCAGAGACTGGACCACAGACCAGCTAAACACATGCACCACCTTCCCACGGAGTTTTTAGTCTGGGAAAAATATTTGGAAGGTAAGGAATTAAGGGTTTTTAAAAATCACAAATTACAAAATGCGGATGAACTCGTAAAACTCCTAGAGAAGGCTGGCCGGGAGAGAAACACCGCCCGGGGCCCTGTTCCACCAAGCCAGGCGGCGCTGCAGCTGGAGCCAACAGACGTGCTCGCGAGCTGCCACCCGAGCCGTCCTCGGCGTGCCATCCGCGTCCAAGTGGCCCAAACAACCTCCCCGGGTGGCACAACGTGCCTCCTGGGCAAATACGCTCCTCCCTCTGTGGCCCCCCCATCCCCCCAGCACCTGGGCCTGTACTCCTAGCCCATTCTCACCCTCAGCACCAACACTTAGGCCCACCGGGACCACGGCGGGTGTCCCGGCTCCTGACCCGAAACACTGAGCAGAAGGCCCGAGCCCTCCCCGGGTCCGCAGCCCTCCCGGCCACCCGCACCCACACCCGGCGCCGCCCTGGCCCCTGGTGATGACATCCGACCAGCCACAGGCACTGCACGAGGTGCAGGGCTGCCCGCCGCCTCGTTTTACACGCGGTGCACACGTCCAGCCCCCAGGCGGGTCTGCACGGGTCCCCACGCGTTCTGGAGAACCTGCAGCAGCCGCCCCGCCCAACCCGCCGCGGCCGCCCTCAGACTCACAACTGGGACTTGTTGGTGTTGGGCCCCGAGTTGGCCATGCTGAGGATGCCGCGGCCCGTGTGCGAGAGGTTGGGCCGGAACTCGTCTCGGAAGGGCTTTCCCCAGTGCGACTCCCCACCTGGAGGGGCACGGGGCGCGAGGCAGCAAGGACGGCCAGGTCCCAGCTGGGCGCAGCCCTCGGGGCGCAGCCCAGCCCCGAGACCTGAGCGCAGTCCCCAGGGGCCCGCATCGCCCGTGCCCCATGGGCTCCCCAGGCGCCCCCGGAGCCCCTGCATGCGGCCCGGCCCCCAGAACAGGAAGCAAAGGGCGAAGGAGGTGGGTGGCTGCACGCACACCACGTGGGGTGATGGATGGCGCAGCCGACAGGCTGGGGGGGGGACAGAGGGGGCGCCCCTGGAGGCCCAGCAGGCACCAGCACGCCCCCGCCCCCGTCTGTGGCTGAGGCCTCACAACCAGCTCGGGGCAGGGAGCAGGGACGCCCCGAGGCTGCAGGCGCGTGGGCCCAGCCGTGTCCCCGCGCCCCCCACAGGGGCCCAGCTCCAGCGCCTACCTGTGCCCGTGCCCGTGGGGTCGCCGCCCTGGATCTGCAGGAAGGGCCGTCGGTGAGGGGGTGCGCCCCTGAGCCCGGCCCGCCTGCCCCTCCCCCAGCTGCTGCTGGCCAGACTGGGGCCCTCCCGGGTCACGCCACAAGCCCGGCGGGGCCGGCCGCCCCAGGAGAAGGGCCCCCGGGCGCTCGGCGGCCACCTCGGGACTCCGCACGCGGGCGCTGAGCGGCCGGCTCCGGGCACTCACCACGAAGTTGCGAATGGACCTGTGAAAGATGGTGCCGTCGTAGTACTGCCTCTTGCAGAGTTTGATGAAGTTCTCGCAGGTTTTCGGCGTCTGCAAAATGGGCAGGTGCTTCCGTGAGGCCCGCAGCGGCCCAACAGCGAGGACGGACTTGCGAGGTCCAGCCACCGGGTCCTCACGTCCCCTGCGCAGGGCGAGGAGCCGCGGGCGGGGGCGGCCGCCACACCCACCAGGTCGCAGTGCAGCTCCAGGTTGAGGTCGCCCAGGCGGGTGTGCAGCCGCACGTAGCCCTTCTTCTTCACCAACTGGTAGCGCAGCACGTCCTCGTCGATGGCGGCTGCGAGCAGAGGCAGTGGGGAGGGCCGGGCAGCGGGCGCAGTGACGTGGGGGGGAGGGGCGGGAGGAGGGGGGCAGGGGGGCCCCCGACCCACCAGGAACCGCGGAGGACGAGGGCTTGGGCACACAGCCAAGGCAGGACGTGGGTGTCACAGGAGAGCCCTCCGGACAGCCACCCTCACCCCAGGCACACGCCTACGAAGCCCAGGCACAACCGAGCGGCGTGGAGGGGCAGGGAGGAGGGCGCCCCGCCTCGGGCCGCTGTTCAGGCTGGCGGGGGAGACCAAGGCCGCTACCTGCTTCGTGCGTGGTCTGGGGAACCATGGCCGTGGAGGTGAAGGAGGCGCTGACCCTCCCGGTGGAGTAGTGGGCCTGCCGGGACAGCACGCGGCGCCTCAGCACCAGGGGCCTCCCCCAGGAAGGCGTCCTGACCTCCCCCCGCAGGCGCCAGCAGGGGCCTCCTGCGGCAGACAGGACGGCCCAGCCCACCCTGGCCGGCAGCCCACAGGCCCCGACACGGCGGAAGGCCCAGCTGCCAAGGCTCTCGCATCACACGAGACCCGGAAAAACAGAGCCTGGGTGCGTCTGGGGTTCAGAGCACCAAGAACTTGAGCTTCTTTTTAAATGTTTCAAGTTCCTACATGAAAAAGTAAGCCGCCATAAATGGTTTTTCTCCCTTCCAAACAGAAGAAAAAAAACAAAACAAAAGGTTTCTTCCCATCACAAAGAAATACACCAGAATGCTAGGAGCTGCCGTGTCCAAGGTGAGATTATGAACGATACTCCTAGTTTTCTGGACAATTCTCTAAGGCGGAGCCTCAGAGATTCCCCTCCCCCGGGGCCCCCAGCCCCAGTTCACCAAGCCCTGCCCGAATAGGGCAGGCGCAGCTCTGGGGCCTGACGGCCAGGGTGCAAACCCTGGTGTCTTCACGGCCGTCTGGCACCGCAGGGCCAGCCAGGGCTGCACTCCCGGTGCCCCCGGCCCCCTCCCCCCAGCCGCTGGGCTCCCCTGGGGTTGCTCTGGGCACTGAGCCACCAGCGTCTCAGGGCAGGGGCTCCACCCACACCCCAGGCTGCTGTGTGGCCAGGAACCCGTGACGCTCCCGGGCAGCTGTCCACCCAGCACACCTGCTCCGGGCCGGCCCCAGCGCAGCCCTGTCCCCAGGAGTCCCCCAGGCGGCAGGGAGGGCAGTGGCGAGCCCCCCGCCCCGCCCCGCCCCGCCCACTCACAGCGTTCAGCTTGTCCACCTTCGTCTTCGCGGGGACCTTCATGGTGGCCGCCAGCACCTCGTCCCCTTTGAACTCCTTGTAGAGCTCCTGCAGGGTCTCTCGGGTCTCTGTGTTCGTGTTTCTCAAATAATAAGACGGGTCCTGCTTGGCCTTTTCTTCATCTACAAAACAGCACAGTGACCCTGAGCAGCCCAGGCCCAGACGCATCCCCAGATGTGGTGACAGGGACAGGAGGCCAGAGTCACCAAGAGCCCCGGCCGCTACACGAGCCCGAGGTGACCGGGGCCTCCGTCAGTCACAGCATCACAGGACCCCGTGGCCACAAGCACTCAGCACCGCCCCCCGGGACTTGCCTGCCCACCCAGCAGCCGGCACGAACGGCCCAACCCTGCGGCGGGACAGACGATCCCTGAGGAGGGAGGAGATGGTCCACCCAGGCCCCCGAGGACCCTGCAGAGGAAGCAGCCCCGCTGGAGGAGCCCGAAGCCGCGTCCTGACGGGGGAGGAGACGGCCAGGCCAGGCGCCACAGCGATGGCCCCGGCGTCTGCCGACCCCAGTGCAGGAAAACAGACCGTCAGCTCAGGAAACGCCACGGCCTGTGCAGACCCGGGTGACACCCCGGACGCTCTGGCCCCAGGGAGGTGGGGGCTTCCCCTAGGAGCACTGGCTACTCTACCCAAGTCCTGGCACCCGGGCCAGTCCCGGCCACACGTACCTGGGTCAATTATTTTCATGTTATTCTTAACATGGAAGAAATTAGAGACGTTGAACTTGTCCAAATTGGTGGGGTCCTAGGGCAAAAAGAACACGTGTGGTAATGAGCCCGGTGGCGCTGGACCAGACCCGTCCTGGGCCGCACAGCTGCTCAGCAGCAAAGGGCAGGTGGACGGGCAGAGAGGGGAGGGGCCGGGGCTGCACAGGCGCCGGGCGTCGGGAGGGCTCTGCCCCGCCAGGGCGCCGGGCAGGGGCGGGGACGGTGGCACACACGGCCGAGCACCCCGCTGTGAGCGCAGCATGCTGGTGGGCGTGGGGCACCCCGCTTCAGCCCAGCTGCCGGACAGACCCCAGCGTCCACCCTGGGGACGGCGAGCCCACCACGGGGAGGGCCGTGTGCCGGCCTCTGATTAGACGAGCAGGGGCCGTGGGGGCGTCTAGGTCACCCCCTGGGTTCTGGGGCCGCGTTTCTCATGAGCTCACTCGGGGCTCTCCGACCCCCCAGCAGGCTCTCCACCCGCCCCCGGGCGCCGCGAGCACCAGCCCGGTCCTCCCGCCTGTCACGGGGAGGCCTGGACGCACAGGCGGCTCTGGGGGCACGGGTGAGGGCCCTGACACAGCAGGGGCGGCCCCGGAGGGGAGCGGGGAGCCCTGGACCGAGCAGACGGCCTGTGCGGAGGCCCAGGGTGACCGAGGGCAGCGAGGGCGGGCGGGGCTCCGCCGACAGCCGGGACCCGTGCGGGCGGGGCTCCGGGAGGGGACGCACACCTGGAGGGTGATGATGTCCTGCCGGGAGAAGGGCGCGTCGGTCAGCAGGTCTCGGAAGTTCTTGGCCTTGATGTTCAGCTGCTCCACTGCCTACAGCCAGGAGGACGTCGCCATCACGGTGCCTGTCCCCCAGCCCGGCAGCCCAGAGCCCGCCCAGAGGTACAGGAAAGACGTGAGGGGACACGCGTGGGCCACCAATGGGCGGGGCTTCCCGGGCCCCAGGCAGCCGCTGTGGTCACACGTCTGTCTCCCAACGAGCCACCCGCCTCTGCTGAATCCATGACCCCAGCAACCCGAGGGACCGACCTCCAGGGACAGGCGTGAAAACGGCTTAGGGAGGGTTTCTCGCATCGCAGGCCCACGGCCCTGCCCTGGGCCTGCTGCCTGGACCCAGCCCACAGCAGGATGGGTATGGAAATTGGGACACCACCCCCCAACGTGCTCCCCTGGGGCGGAGCCAGGAGACAGGCTCCCCCAAGTGTCTTTGCCAATGCCTGTGGGGGGGCCCGGGGCTCCTGGAGGACCCACCTCGTGGGCGTAGACATTGCCGGTGGTCTTGATGGCCACGATGTGGCTGCTGTTGGTGAACACGGAGAAGAGTACGGGGCAGTGGTACTTCCCTGGGGAGGAGGCATGGGGGGCGGGTCAGACCGCGTCGGGGTCAGAGCAAGGGGCAGGCGGACCCCCGCATCGCACGGCCAGGGCGGCCCGAGGGACAGCCCGCTGCTCGAGCCCCTCCTCTGAGAGCATGAACTCCTGTGCGTCCTGCAAGACCCAACCCTGCAGGGCCGTCCTCGGCGGAGTCGGCCCTGTCAGCCCCCAGCCTGCCCGGCTCCTCCCCACCCCAGGCATCGGCCGGCGCTTCCAGAATCACTGGGCTGTCCCTTCGACCAGTTACCCTGCACGCCCACCAGCACCCGTCCTTCAGACCCTACCCGTCCCTGCACCTCCTGCACCCCTCGCCTGGGGTTACTGCTGCCCGCCCGCCACCAGGGAGCCTGCTCAAGTACATCCCAACCAGGACTCTGTAGGAAGGGGCGCCCTTAGAGAGGAGCGACCTCGAGTTGTGTAGACTCTAAAGGTCCTTATTTCGAAACTACAAAAAATAATTACGGCGCGTTCTGGAAGCTTGACCACGGGCTGGATACTCAGTGACACTAAGGAATTGCAACGAACTTTCTAGGTGTGATGACGGTGCTGGGGTTGTTATTTCTTAAGTCTTTAGCTTTCAGAGATGTGCTGAAGGACTTAAGCGTGAGACGCTATGCCATCTGGGATTTGCTGAAATCACCTGAGCAGGTGTAGAGAAGGAGCACAGGGAAAACCAGACAGGCCGCCTGCGGATGGGGGCCGACACTGGGGCCGGACACGGCGGGGAGGCGCCCGCTACTCTCTCTACCTTCTTCCCTTTGGCCGCGCCCCTGCGGCGGACGTGTGGAGTCCCAACTACTGGACCCCCAGGGCTCTCCCTAGTGCTATTTTCACGTCCCTGAAAATTTCAACTAAAAGACAAAACAAAGCCAAAAAAGGCAATCTCCAGATGCAAGTTGGTAGAAATTTTTAAAAAGGCCGAAGTCAGATCACGTCTTCTTGCTGGAAGCTCCGCGTGCTCCCGTGGTGCCCAGGCTCGCACCCCATCCCACCTGACTCCAGACCGTGGCGCCTTGCTTCCCTGCCACTCACACCTGTCTCGGCAACGCTGGGCTCCTGGCTGTGCCTCTGCCTGGAATGCTCTCCACCCCCCCGCCCCCCTGCAGATCTCCACGCAAACCCTGCAGCGCGTCCTCCTGCGACCCTCTCCCTCACCCTGCTTTCCTTCTGACCCTGGTGCAGGGATCTGGTTTCCGGCTGCCTCCCTCCCTTTTACTTCTCAAGAGGCCCGGCCGCGTCTGCTCTCTGCACACGGCAGGTGCTGCCTAAGTATGTGTGAGGGAGACACACGGAGGGCCTCCCGGAATCAGCCGCCCCAGAGCAGGGAGCCACACGGCACCTGGGGACCGGCCGCGGAGCACCCGCGTGTCCTCGCCACCTGGCGCCTGGGCTGCAGCCCCTCCTGGGCCTGCCCCGCCCGCCAGCTCCCACACCTCCTCACCGCGGCAGCGGCACACCCAGGGGATGGCTCCGGGCCCACGAGGACCTGAGAGCGAGGTCCGCGTCCAGGGTTCACCTTGGCACAGGCACAGGCACAGGCACCTGGCCGACAGCGGGAGGCGTGGAGGGTGTGAAGCAAGCCCCCGGGGCTGGGCGGGGCGCTACGCCGCGCGCTGAGCAGAAAGCAGCCCCAGAGCCACGCGGCACATCCGTCCGCCCCCCACACCCACTGCCCCGCCGCCCGCCCCGGGCCGCGGCCGGAGCCGCTTCTGTCTCCAGCGACGCGTGCACAGCCGTGGTCAGGCAGGGCCTGGGCCCCGCGGGGCCTACAGAGTGGCTCGCCCGGCCCGAGGGCCCCTGTGCAAGAAGCGCCCCGAGCCTGAGGGGTCAGCCCCCGCCCCCAGCATTAAACGATCCGGGCCTTTGAGAAGAAAGCGTCACATCTCTGAGAGATCAAAAACAAGCGTCCAGCCCGATGATAAAGGAACAAGAACCTGGAGAGAGGCCCCCTCGGGTCCTGCGGGCCAGCGCTCGAGGCTGTCAAGGATCGCTCACCTTCGCTGTTCTTTGCAAAGTTCAGCTTGATCAGGGACCTCCCGTCCAGCTTCTGAAAGAAGCACAGTGAACATCAACACGGACGCGTACGCGGCTCGCGCGCGGAGGCACACAGGCGCCCCAGCCACCGCTCTGGCAGCCCCGCCTCCGCGGCAGGGTGGTGGGGACCCCGGCGCACACCCAGCTCCTCTGCCGCGCGACGACCCAAGAAAGGCGGGACCCTGAGGTGCAGGGAGAGGAGCCAGCGTACCCAAATGCCAAGAGGGGGTGGGACGGGGTCCAGGACAGCAAAGCCAAGCCTAGCAGCCAGAGGACAGCCGCCCGGCGGGGAGGCCTCGGCCAGAGGAAGCAAGGGGGCGGCGGGGAGACCCTGGATGGGGAGGCGCAGGCAGCCCCTGAGGGCCGCCCGGAGGAGATGCTGGGCATCCTCCCACCAGGCCCAAGCCCGGCTCCGACCCACGTCCTCCCTCCCCGGCACAGACCCTGCACCCGCTCCCCCACAGCCGCCTCAGCCCTGCCTTCGTTAGCCAACCAGCCCCTGCACACCTGTGGACACACGGAGGCGGCCCCGCCCCAGGCACAGCCAGCCCAGGGGGACCCACACACAGCACCCTCCTCCGGGGGCCCCGGGAGGTGACGGGCTCACGGCAGCTGACACCACAGGGACCACTGTCGGGCTGCAGCCGCGGGGGCTCTGGGCACGGGCCCCACGTGAGGATGCACCAGACTCCCCGACAGGATGCCCGCAGCGGAGCTGCTGGCCAGGCACAGGTGGTGGCGTGCGTGGGGCCGGGGAGCGGCCACCGACAGCAACAGGAGACAGAGGACACGGGGCCCGTCGTGGACAAGGAAACACCGAGCCTGAACACCCCCGCCGATGGCAAAGTGCAGGCGCCCATCCAAAGAAGAGCCCCAGCCTTGACAAAACCTCAGCCCAATGCCAGGAAAGGCAGTGCACCCCCAAAACAAGGTCTCCGCCAAGGGCCCCAGGGCACACACCTGCCTCCAGGACACAGGTAACAAGAGCACAGCTGAGCACAGACCGAACCCCCGACACTTCACGCGTCCGGGGCTGGCGGCCAGAACCCCACGCACGCACTCGCCCAGCTCCCTCCCGCCAGGACCCCCACACCTGCATCCTCCCAGGCCTACCCAGGGGCGACGACAGGGACAGCCTCCACTCTCCACAGAGCCCACGGGGCCTCATCCCGGCAGGCAGCGCTCTGACCACCGCCCAGCCCAGCGCCCAGCTCCGCGGTGCCGGGCCCACACCACCTGCCGCTCCCCGCAAGCAGGCCAGATTCCATCAGGCTGACCCCTGGGGGAGCCAACCTGGCCTC
Organism: Hippopotamus amphibius kiboko; assembly: GCF_030028045.1. Lineage (NCBI taxonomy): Eukaryota > Metazoa > Chordata > Mammalia > Artiodactyla > Hippopotamidae > Hippopotamus > Hippopotamus amphibius. The sequence goes on along the minus strand of NC_080193.1, from coordinate 1,404,048 downwards.
AGGGTCCGCAGAAGGCCCCGCCCTCCCTGCCTGCGTGGCTCAGCCCACCTCCAGGCCCATCTCCCGCCCCGCTGCGGCCCCTCCTCGGCCTGCACCCTGGCCCAGGCTCCCCCAGCACCTCTAGAGGGTGCACGGCCACGGATGCCACCCCGCTTCCACCCTCACCACCCGGCAGTCTGGTCCCCACGCAGCAGCCAGCGCCTTCCCTACACGCCAGAGAGGACCACTGTGGGTCCCCACCGCGCTCGTGTGTCCGTGACACCCAAAGCTCCTGCACAGCCACCTACCTCTCCATTGCTGGGGTTGGTCCCGTACTTCTTGAGCCAAGGAACGATGCTCCTGAAGGAAAGAGGCCAGAGTGCGTCAGCCCGTGGTCGGGACAGCCTGCCTCCTGGGGAAGCTGGAAGGGGCCGCGCGCCACTTCACGCTTTGCCTCCGCGGACAGAGTAGGGGAATATCTCTGGCTACATGGGCTTCAAAGTATGTTCAGGGTTTTTCTGCAGTTCTGCACAAACGTGTATGAACAATACTCACGGAGAAAGATGTGCACACAATGAGATTCTGGGCCAGCATCAAAAATCAAACTTGCAGAGAATTCTGAATGACATGGGGGAGAAGCTCTCATCCAACTTAGTGCAACAGACCCAGAGTCGTCTTCACAGCACCGTCGCCAGCAGGCTAGCCCACACTCCCAGAAGGAGGAGTGCGCACGTTGCTGTGCTTACCCTGGCCAGCGTGAGGACGGGAAATTTTCCCTTTTACTTGGAAGTACTTTCCAGATTTTCTAAAGTGAGTCTGAACCATGAGACAATGACAGAAGTTGGCTTATGTTGGAACATAAAACTGAGCATAAGGCTTCCAAGTGCAGCTCTGGGAAAGCGTGTACCTTAACGCGAGAACTGAGAGCTACGCAGGTGCAGGGGTGCCGGGGGAGGCCAACGCCCCCCCAGGCAGAGGTCGCAGCAGCACTGCCACCTCACGCCGGAGGCCCACCCAGCGCGCCCGAGGCTGGCGGGACCTCGGCGTGGCCGGAGCTGGCCCCACACCCCCTTCCTGAGTGGGTGTCAACAGTCTCACCACACTCGCTAGCTCAGAAGTCAAGGGGAAACTCACAGCAAGTCAAAGACGACGCCTTCGGGGGTGCAGACCGGGTAGACGAAGGGCTGCAGAGAGAGGCTGAGGAAGGAAGGACAGGGTCACTGTTGTGCACTGTCCACCCCCAGGCGACTCCGGGGGCCCCCGCGGTTCGGGGGGGCCCCGCCTGCTCCTGGCCACGCAGAGTGCACTGCTCTCCCCACGCTTCCAAGGCGCGGGCACGTGACTCAGGCGAACTCTGGCGCTCAGGAGCCCCGGGTACGTCCTGAGGCGGGGACGTAGGGGCTGAAGGCCACGTGCTGCCTGGCGGGGGGTCTGCCTAGGAAAAGCAGGGCCCGCAGGCGAGAAGGACGGAGGCCCTCCTTGCGCCGATAACCTTTTCTCTGGCCCGGGCACGGGGTCTTCATCATTAGCCCTCAAGAGGCCGGGCTGGCCTGGCTTGTTTGTGCCTTGGTCACCTACCAGTTTGGTCAGCACAGGTCAGGCCCCAGGACCTGGACAGCCTGGCAGCACGGGGGTAACCTCCCCAGAGGCTGCCCCAGGGAGCCCTCGTGGGGAGGCCTCACCACTGCCCTCTCTGGCCCAATCTTCCACGCTAACCCAGGGGTGCTGCTGGGGACTGAGCAGAGCAGGACCCAGCCAGGCAAGCTCCCAACAGCCAGACAGCTACACGCATCTTCTCCCGACGGACCCAAAGGGCACATCCTTGAAACACGTTACCCAGAACCTATGGTAATTTAAAAAAAAAATGGGTGAGACACAGAGCAGAGGCCTCTTGGAGAAAGTGGGAACCAAAGATTTCCACAGAACCAGCTCACAAGACTGCAGGCCCAGGAGACTGAAGACAAAACTGGTGGCAGCAGTGGGAAATCCGGCTGACGACGCCTGGGCCTCACTCGTTCACGCTCCCCGAGCAGGTGAAACAGGTGGAGCCCACACTCACCACGCAGGAAGCCTCCCGGGACCCCCGGGCAGACCCAGCAGCTGTGCCCCCAGCCTCCCCTGTCCCCTCACTGCCCCATGTATTGGCTGACCTGCCTCAGCGGGGTGCTGGGATCACCAGGAGAGCTTGGTCAGCTCTCAAGGCCCACCCTGACCTGTGCACTCAGAACTCTGCTCAAAGTGAGAGGAGGACAAGGCGGGAGGATGCTCTGCAGACAAACGTGTCCAGGACAGAGCTGACTGTGGCTCAGACTTGGGGAGACAGGCCCAAGGGGACCACCAGACCCGCCCACTCACCCAAGCCCCAATGTGTTGGGGTTCATTGGCCTAGCGAGGGGGCACCTGAGTGGCTCTGCAGCTGGGCCCCCTGCCCACACAGGGACCTACACTCCCAGGGGAGGGGAGGGGCCCACGGTATCAGGACTATCACTGCTGCTGTTACTCCTTAGACTCTGGGCCAGAAGGAAAGCAGGAACGCCTGAAGCTCGGAGTCAGACCACTGAGCTCAGGCCTCAGTGGCACTGCTTGCTGGGCGGGACGCCTGGGCGAGGGACCCCACTCTTCAAGGCACCGATTCTCTCACCTGCAAGGCAGGCTTGACAACAGAGCCCACCTACCTCAGCAGGTAAGAACAACGTCAAAAGACAGTGCACCCAGGAGGCAACAAGACGGCGGCATGGGTGGGCGGGGAGTTTGCGTCTCCCCACGACAAGGGCACCTGCCAGGCGCTGGGGGGGGACCGCAACGCCCAAGGAGGTGGGAGGAGCCCCCAAACGACCAGGTAGGATGTGGGGGGATCGAGGGGGGAGGAGAAGTGGAGGCCAGACAGGACTGGTGCCCCTGAGGGGTGGCCGGGAGAGGGGAGGGGTTCCCACCCCAGAGGGACCCTCAGGGCGTGGAGGATCGGGGGAGCACGCCTAGCACACCCCCTACCCAGTCAGGCCCCAGGAAGCCTGCTGGGCTCCCAGGCCGGGTCCTCCACCCTCCGAGGCCCCCTCCAGCCACGGTGGTCCTAGGGGTATAGGAGGAAGGGGGGTGGAGGGGCGGAGAGGCGGATGGGGAGAACCTTCTGGGATCAGGGGACCAGGGGAAGCGCCCTGTGCATTTCTGTCACCCACTCGGCCCCAGGAAGCCTGCTGAGCTTCCAGGTCTGGTGCCCAGACTTCCAGGGCGCCCCCAGCCATGTGGGTCCTAGGGGCATGGGGCGGGGGTGAGAAGAAGAGAGGCCAACAGGGAGGAAGTCTCCAGGGCGGGAGGATGGGGGGACACACCTAGCGTTTCCCCTGCCACTTGGGCCCAGGGAGCCTGCTGGGGACCCAGCCCTAGTCCTCCGCCCTCTAAGGCCAGAGGCACTCCTGGGCCCCTCCTGCCTCATTGGGCCTAAGCCCTACTCCCCACCTCCCCCACTTTTCTGGCCCTGGGGATCCTAAACATAGGCCCCACCCATGCCTAAGCCCCGCCCTCCACAGCCAAGGCCTTTTCCAGCTATTTTTTTTTTCTCCTCTTTTTTGCTACTGTGGTTCTGTTTTACCTTCTGGTTGTTATAGCATCTGTATTTTTATTTTTTCTAACATATCTGTTAGTTTTGTAATCTTATTTAATTTTTTACTTTGTTACTGTTCTGCTCCTTTTTTTCTTTTTTTTTGGCACCCCACACAGCTTGCAGGATCTTGGTTCGCGAGCTGGGGGTCAGGCCTGCGCTCCTGGGCTGGCAGCGCTGAGTCCGAACCACTGGACCAACAGAGAAGCTCAGACCCGAGGGAAGAATACTTGTCAGAGGGAGGTCTCCCAGAGGTCCTCAGCTCTGCACCAAGACCCGGCTCTACCTAACAGCCTACGAACTCCAGGGCCGGAAGCCTCAGGCCAAACAATCAGTAAGACAGGAACACAATCTCACCCATCAAACAGCAACAACAACAACAACAGAAAAAACATGACAAAAAAAAATGTCACAGGTGAAGGACAAGGTAAAAACCTACAAGACCAAATAAATGAAGAGGAAATAGGCAACCTACCAGAAAAAGAATTCAGAGTAATGATAGTAAAGATGATCCAGCATCTCAGAAATCAAAAGGAGGCACGGATCGAGAAAATATAAGAAATGTTTAACAAAAATCCAGAAGAACCACAGAACAGTCTGCGATAAACATCACAAAAGCTGAAATGAAAACCACCCTGGGAGGAACCAACAGCAGATTAACTGAGGCAGGAGAACCGATAGGTGAACTGGAAGACAGAGTGGCGGAAATCACTGCCAAGGAGCAGAATAAAGAAAAAAGAATGAAAAGAATTGAAGACAATCTCAGAGACTTCTGGGGCAACACTAAATGCACCAAGATCCTCATTATAGAGGTCCCGGAAGAAGAAGGTAAAATGAAAGGGTCTCAGAAAATATTCAAAGAGATCATAGTGGAAAACTTCCCTAACATGGGAAACAGTCACCCAAGTCCAAGAAGTGCAGAGAGTCCCATGCAGGACAAATCCGAGGAGAAACACAGCAAGACACATGTTGATCAAACAACCAAAAATTAAATTCAAAGGAAAAATATTAAAAGCAGCAAGGGAAAAGCAAAAAAATAACATAGAAAGGAACCCCCATAAGGTTATCAGCTGATTTCTCAGTAGAAACTCTGCAGACCAGGAGTGGCAGGATATACTTAAAGTGATGAAAGAGAAAAACCTACAACCAAGATTACCCAGAAAGGATCTCAACGGAGACATCAAAAGCTTTACAGACAAGCAAAAGCTAAGAGAATTCAGCACCACCAAACCAGCTTTACACCAAAACACTAAAGGAACTTCTCTAGGCGAGAAACACAAGCGAAAAAAAAAGACCCACAAAAACGAACCCAAAACAACTAAGGCAATGGCAACAGGAAGGCACCACTGAACGTACATGGATTCAGTGCTCCAACCAAAGACCAGGCTGGCTGAACGGGCACAAAAACAAGACCCACACAGCTGTCTACGAGAGACCCACCTCAAAATGAGGGACATGTATACAATGAAAGTGAGGGGATGGAAAAAGAAAGTTCATGCAAATGGAAGTCAAAAGACAGCTGGAGTAGTGATACTCATATTAGATAAAACAGACTTTAAAGAATGCTATAAGAGACAAGGAAGGACACTACTTAATGATCAAGGGATCAATCCAAGAAGATGATATAACAATTGTAAATATCTATGCACCCAACACTGAAGCACAGGCTAACAGGTAAAAAAGAGGAAATCAACAGTAACACAATAGTGGGGGACTTTAACACCCCACTTACACCAACAGACAGATCATCCAAACAGAAAATTAATAAGGAAACACAAGCTTTAAATGACACGATAGACAAGATTTGATATTTATAGGACATTCCACCCAAAAGTAGCAAACTACACTTTCTTCTCAAGCGCACACAGAACATTCTCCAGGATAGATCACATCTCGGGTTACAAACCAAACTTTAGTAAATTTAATAAAATTGAAATCGTATCAAGCATCTTTTCTGACCACAATGCTATGAGATTAGAAATCAATCAGGAAAAAAACACAAATACAGGACTTCCCTGGTGGTGCAGTGGATAAGAATACACCTCCCAACAAAGGGAACACGGATTTGATCCCTGGTCCAGGAAGATCCTACATGCCATGGAGCAACTAAGCCCATGCGCCACAACTGCTGAGCCTGCGCACTATAGCTCGCAAGCCACAGCTATGGAGCCCATGTGCCACAACTACTGAAGCCCATGCACCTAGAGAGCCCATGCTCTGCAACAAGAAAAGCCACCGCAATGAGGCCTGTGCACAGCAACAAAGAGTAGCCCCCGTTGACCACAACTAGAGAAAGCCCACCTGCAGCAACAAACACCCAACACAGCCAATAAATAAATTTAATTATTTTTCTTAAAAACCCACACAAATACATGGAGGCTAAAACAGTGTGCTACTAAATAACCAAGAGACCACTGAAGAAATCAAAGAAGAAGTAAAAAAAAATACATAGAAACAAATGACAACAAAGACACGATGACCCAAAACCTATGGGACGCAGCAAAAGCAGTTCTAAGAGGGAAGCTTATAGCAATTCAATCTCACCTCAAGAAACAAGAAAAACCTCAAATAAACAATCTAACCTTACACTTAAAGCAACTAGAGAAAGAAGAACAAAGAAAACCCAAAGACAGTAAAAGGAAAGAATCATAAAGATCACAGCAGAAATAAATGAAATAAAAACAAAGAAAATAACAGCAAAGACCAATAAAACTAAAAGCTGGTTCTTTGAGAAGATAAACAAAATTGATAAACCTTTAGCCAGATTCATCAACAAAAAGAGGGAGAGGACACAAATCAATAAAATTAGAAATGAAAACGGAGAAATAACAACTGACACCACAGAAATTCAGAGGATTATAAGAGACTAATACAAACAACTATATGCCAATAAAATGGACAACCTCAAAGAAATGGACAAATTCTTGGAAAGGTACAATTTTCCAAGACTGAACCAGGAAGAATTAGAAAATATAAACAGTAATGAAACTGAATTAAAAAAATCTTACAACAAACAAAAGTCCAGAACCAGATGGCTTCACAGGCGAATTCTATTAAACATTTAGAAAAGAGCTAACACCTATCCTTCTCAAACTCTTCCAAAAAACTGCAGAGGCAGGAACACTCCCAAATTCATTCTACAAAGCCACCATCACCCTGGTACCAAAACCAGACAGAGATATCACAAAAAAAGAAAATTACAGACCAATATCACTGATGAACATAGATGCAAAAATCCTCAACAAAATACTAGCAAACAGAATCCAACAACACATTAGAAGGATCACACACCATGATCAAGTGGGGTTTATCCCGGGGATGCAAGGATTCTTCAATATATGCAAATCAATCAATGTGATACATCACATCAACAAATTGAAGGATAAAAACAATATGATCATCTCAATAGATGCAGGAAAAGCTTTTGACAAAATTCAATACCATTTATGATAAAAACTCTCCACAAAGTGGGCATAGAGGGAACCTACCTCAACATAATAAAGGCCATATATGACAAACCCACAGCAAACATCATTCTCAGGGGTGAAAAACTGAAAGCACTTCCACTAAGATCAGGAACAAGACAAGGATGTCCACTCTCACCACTCTTAATCAGTATAGTTTTGGAAGTTCTAGCCACAGCAATCAGAGAAGAAAAAGGAATAAAAGGAATCCAAATTGGAAAAGAAGAAGTAAAACTGTCACTATTCACAGATGACATGATACTATACATACAAAATCCTAAAGACATCACCAGAAAACTACTAGAACAAATCAATGAATTTGGTAAAGTTGCAGGATACAAAATTAACATACAGAAATCTCTTGCATTCCTATACACTAACAAAGAAAAATCAGAAAGAGAAATTAAGGAAACAATCCCATTTCCCATCTCAACAAAAAAGAATAAAATACCTAAGGATAAACCCATCGAAGGAGGCAAAAGGCTTGTACTCAGAAAAGTATAAAACACAGACAAAAGAAACCAAAGATGACATAAACAGATGGAGAAATCTACCATGTTCTTGGACTGGAAGAATCAATATTGTGAAAGTGACTATATTGCACAGCAATCTACAGATTCAATGCAATCCCGATCAAATTAACAATGGCATTCTTCACAGAACTGGAACAAAAAATTTTACAATTTGTATGAAAATTCAAAAGACCGCAAAAAGCCAAAGCAATCTGAAGAAAGAAAAATGGAGCTGGAGTAATCAGGCTCCCCAACTTCAGACTATACTACAAAACTACAGTAAATCAAGACAGCATGGTACTGGCACAAAAACAGAAACATAGATACAGGACAGAAAGCCCAGAGATAAACCCACGCACCTATGGTCACCTCATTTATGACAAAGGAGGCAAGAACACACAACGGAGAAAAGACAGTCTCTTCAATAAGTGGTGCTGGGAAAACTGGACAGCTACACGTAAAAGAATGAAATTAGAACAGTCTCTAACACCATACACAAAAACAAACTCAAATCGGATTAAAGATCTAAATGTAAGACCAGACACTATAAAACTCCTAGAGGAAAACATAAGCAGAACACTCTATGACATATATCAAAGCAAGATCCTTTTTGACCTACCTCCCAGAATAATGGAAATCAAAACAAAAATAAACAAATGGGACCTAATAAAACTTAAAAGCTTTTGCACAGCAAAGGAAACCATAAACAAGACAAAAAGACAACCCTCAGAAAGGGAGAAAATATTTGTAAATGAAGCAACTGACAAAGGATTAATATCCAAAATAAACAAGCAGCTCATGCAGCTCAATATCAAAAAACAAAAAACCCCATCCTCAATGGGTGGAAGACCTAAATAGACATTTCTCCAAAGAAGACATGCAGACGGCCAACAAACACATGAAAAGATGCTCAACATCACTAATCACTAGAGAAATGTAAGTCAAAGCCACAATGAGGTCCTGACACCAGTCAGAATGGCCATCACCAAAAAATGTAGAAACAGTAAATGCTGGAGAGGGTGTGGAGAAAAGGGAACCCTCCTGCACCGCTGGTGGTAATGTAAGTTGGTACAGCCACTATGGAGAACAGTTTGGAGGTTCCTCAAAAAACTAAAAACGGAACTACCATATGACCCAGCAATCCCACTCCTGGGCATATATCCAGAGAAAACCAAACAGAAACATGTACCATAATGTTCACTGCAGCACTATTTACAATAGCCAGGACATGGAAGCAACCTAAATGCCCATCAACAGATGAATGGATAAAGAAGAGGTGGCACATATATACAATGGAATATTACTCAGCCATAAAAAGGAACGAAACTGAGTTATCTGTAGTGAGGTGGATGGACCTAGAGTCTGTCATACAGAGTGAAGTAAGTCAGAAAGAGAAAAACAAACAACATATGCTAACGCATGTATGTGGAATCTAAAAAAATGTTACTGATGAACCCAGTGACAGGGCAAGAATAAAGATGCAGATGTAGAGAATGGACCTGAGGACACAGGAGTGGAAGGGGAAGCTTGGATGTAGTGAGAGAGTAGCACTGACATATATACACTACCAAATGTAAAATAGATAGCTAGTGGGAAGCTGCTGCATAGCACAGGGAGATCAACTGGATGCTTTGTGATGACCTAGAGGGGTTGGGATAGGGAGGCAGGGAGGCTCAAGAGGGAGGGGATATGGGGATATATGTATACATACAGCTGATTCACTTTGTTGTACTGCAGAAACTAACACAATACTGTAAAGCAATTATACTCCAATAAAGATGGGGAAAAAAATACATGCATCTCTATGTTCATAGCAGCAATGTTTACAATTGCGAGGATATGGAAGCAATCTAAGTGTCCATCAACAGAGGAATGGATAAAGAAGATGTGGTACATACATACAATGGAATACTACTTGGCCATAAAAAAGAACAAAACAATGCCATGTGCAACAACATGGATGCAACCAGAGATGATTACACAAAGTGAAGTAATGTCAGAAAGACAAATACCATATGATATCACTTACATGTGAAATCTAAAATATGACACAAATGAACCTATCTACAAAACAGAGATCAGACTCGTGGTTGCCAAGGGGAGGGGGAGGGATAGACTGGGAGTTTGGGGTTGGTAGATGCAAACTATTACACTTAGAATGGATAAACAACAAGGTCCTCCTGTACAGCACCAGGAATTATATCCAGTCTCCTGGGATAAACCACAATGGAAAAGGATATTTTTTTTAAATGTCTGTATGTGTGTACTCACTGAGCCACTGTGCTGTGCAGCAGAGACTGGCACACTGTAAGTCCACTAGACCACTTTAATTAAAAAAAAAACAGTGTGTGCCTAGTGGCTACCTTTAAAAAAAAAAGAAGACAGTATGGTACTGACACAAAAGAAGAAATATAGATCAATGGTACAGGACAGAAAGCCCAGAGATAAACCCACGTACCTATGGTCACCTAATTCATGACAAAAGAGGCAAGAACATACAACAGAGAAAAGACAGTCTCTTCAATAAGTGGGTGCTGGGAAAACTGGACAGCTACATGTAAAAGAATGAAATTAGAACACTCCCTAACACGATACACAAAAATAAACTCAAAATGGATTAAAGACCTAAATGTAAGACCAGACACTATAAAACTCTTAGAGGAAAAAATAAGAGAAACACTCTTTGACGTAAACCACACACGAGATCTTTTCTGACCCACCTCCTAGAGTAATGAAAATAAAAACAAAAATAAACAAATGGGACCTAATTAAACTTAAAAGCATTTGCACAATAAAGGAAACCATAAACAAGAAGAAAAAGACAAGCCTCAGAATGGGAGGAAATATTTGCAAATGAAGCAATGGACAAAGGATTAATCTCTAAAATATACAAACAGCTCATGGAGCTCAAAATGAAAAAAACAAACAACCCAATTAAAAAGTAGGCAGAAGACCTAAATAGACATTTCACCAAAGAAGACATACGGATGGCCAAGAGGCACATGAAAAGCTGCTCAACATCACTAATCATCAGAGAAATGTAAACCAAAACCACAGTGAGGCATCACCTCACACCAGTCAGAACGGCCACCATTAAAAAAACTACAAACAATAAATGCTGGAGAGGGTATAGAGAAGAGGGAACCCTCCTGCACTGCTGGCGGGAACGTAAATTGATACAGCCACTAAAAACAGAGCCACCAGATGACCTGGCAATCCCAGTACTGGGCATATACCCTAAGAAAACCATAATTCAAAAGAACAGGGACTTTCCTGGTGGCACAGTGGTTAAGAATCTGCCTGCCAATGCAGGGTACATGGGTTCTATCCCTGGTCTGGGAAGATCCCACATGCCACGGAGCAATTAAGCCTGTGCACCACAACTACTGAGCCTGCACTCTAAAGCCTGCATGCCACAATTATTGAGCCCACATGCTGCAACTACTGAAGCCCGAGTGCCTAGAGCCCATGCTCCACAACAAGAGAAGCCACTGCAATGGGAAGCCTACACACCACAACGAAGAGTAGCCCCCACTCTCTGCAACTTGAGAAAGCCCGCGCACAGCAACAAAGACCCAAAGCAGCAAAAAAACAGAAAACAAAACAAAAAAAAACCACAAAAGGACACAGGCACCCTTGGGGTGTTCACTGCAGCACTATTTACAATATTTACACTATTACAATATTTACAACAGCCAGGACACGGAAACAACCTAAATGTCCAACGACAGATGAATGGATAAAGAAAATGTGGTGGTATGTATATACAATATTACTCAGCCATAAAAAGGAACAAAATTGGGTCATTTGTAGAGATATGGATGGACCCAGAGTCTGTCATACAGAGTGAAGTCGAAAGAGAAAAACAAATATCGTACATTAACGCATATGTGTGGAATCTAGAAAAATGGTACAGATGAACGTATCTGCTAGGGCAGAAATGGAGACACAGGCTAGGGAAAGGACCTGTGGACACGGAGGGAAAGGAGAGGGTGGGACAAATTGGGAGACTGGGATTGACATATATGCACTGCCATGCGTAGAAGAGAGAGTTAGCGGGAACCTGCTACAGCACAGGAAGCTCAGCTCAGTGCTCTGTGACGACCTAGACAGGTGGGACCGAGGGGGTTGGGAGGGAGGTGCAAGAGGGAGGGGATGTAGGTACACATACAGCCGATTCACTTCAGTGTACAGCAGAAACTAACACTGTAAAGCAATTAAACTCCAATAAGAAATAAAAAAACCCACAAAATTTAAAAAATAAAGAAAAGAAAAAGACAACACACGAAAACAGAGACACAGAACAAGCAGAAAACCAGCCACTGCTAGGCCACCCTCTCCAGGTCCAGGGAAGATCTGGGTGGGGGAATGCAGACAGAAGCTGCACCTGCACCTCCAGGGATCAGATTCACCGTCGAACAGCTGAGTACCCGAGAACAAACCCGAGGGAAAGGTTAACCTCTCCAGACCCTTACCTGCAGTGGTCAAAAGGTAGACGACGAAAATTTGTTTGTGGGATATCTGTGTAAAATGAAAATAAAGGACAAAAAACATATTCTGTAAAAAATTTCACAGATGTGAACCCACCACCAAGTCAACTACATCCTGAGAAAAGGTGCGTGTAAGTCACGGGGATGACACACAGCGCACGGGGAGGAGAGCCAGTAACAGCGTGGCAACTCTGTGGTGACGGGTGGTAACCAGGCTTATCTGGGGTTCTACTTCGCAACACAGAAATATCAGATCACTGTGCTGTGCACCTGGAAGTAACACTGTGTTGTACGTCAATGATACGTCAATAACAATAATAAAGCAAAACCTGCTAAAATGAAGAAATAAAAAAAGAAAAAAGAAAACGCTGGTGTAGATTACCTAGTGCAAAAATTGCCGTGGACTAAAATCTTTCTATAGACAGAACCAAAACATGGGGTACATGACGACAGAGCTTAGAGGAAAAAGTACCCACCACGGGTGGATTTCTGCCACAACCCTCACTAACGCCCCTGCTGTGGGTCTCCCTCTTGGCTCTGCTTTCCAAGAAGGCTATGCCACTTTCGCTCCCGTCAGCTGTCGTGACAGTGCTCTTTCCACTGCAGCCTTGAGAGCTCTGGATGTTGTCATTCTTTGTATTCTTTATTAACTTAATAGAGAAAATATTATTTTAACCTATGTTAAAAAAAAGTCACCACCAAGATTTAACATTTTCTCTGATGTTTACTGTATTTCCTCTATTGTGAGCTGTGTCCTCAGTGCATTTGTCGACTATAGTTTCCACGTTCTCGTTAATTGTTCATTTTTACAGGCTCAGTGTACAGTGAAGACATCATTCCTTAACTATACCCACATCTGCACCAAAGGGAACAGAAGGATTTCATGCCTTACCTGGTTTCTTACCACCATAGAAGTGAGTGTATTCAGCACAGGTAATGTACCTGAAAAGAGAAAGACTCTTACTATCACCCCCTTTAGAAAGAAGACAGAGTCTGCGGAAGTAAGAAACTGATGACTGAATCGTCTCACTCATTTGGCAAATGCTGAATAAACACCTACGATGTGTCAGGCACACAGCGATAAACACGAGAGAACGAGGGGACGCACAAACCCGCAAGCAAGCCCAAACGGCCCTGCTCTGAAGGAGATGAACTGAATTTAACAGCCGGCTTAAGGATGAGGAGCAGCTGGCCACGTGAAGACCTGCGCGGAGAGCTTTCCTGGCAGAGGGATCAAGCAGGCTAATAATGCATACAGGCTCTGAGGCAGGAAAAGCTGGTGTGTCCCCAAAGAAGGGCAGGGTCACTGAAGAAGAGCGCGCACGGGGGTGCGGGGACGCTGATGACGGAGACAGGGGTGGTGGTCGCATCCCGAGGGGCCTCGCAGGCCGTGGGAGGACTCTGGATCTGCTTCAAGCGGGACGGAAGGGCCCTGACCCAGCATAAGTCCTCAAAGCACCGCTCTGGCTGCTGTGCGCAGAGGGTCACTGCAGGGAGGCAGCAGAAACCCCATCAGAGCGCGACTACAAAGCGCCAAGAAGCGGCTGCATAACCTCCACCTGTGGGAGGACTGGTGGAGGAGGGAGAAGCGGTCAGGTCCTGGAAGAGCCAGCAGGACGGACTGATGGACGGGAGGCAGAGGGCGCCGAGGAAAACTCGCAGGCTTCTGACCCCAGCGACCCGAGCGGCGGTGGGACCACGGAGATGGGAAGCTGGGGGCGGGGCAGGCGCGGGCGCAGACAGGCAAGAGCTGCTTCCCCGTGGGGCACGCTGCATCCGAGAGGTCCATCACGTCTCCCAGCCCAGACCGGACAGACCACCCGTAAAGGAAACCTGGGGGGCGACACCTAGGCGGTCGGCGAGGCGGAGCAGGATCCAGCAGAGGCCCCCGACACAGCCTGAAGACAGAGTGTGGCGTCCCGGACACCGACGAAGGGCCTCAGAGGGACGGAGGGGGCCAGCCGCGCCCCACGCCGCCGAGAAGCCCACCGAGAGGAGGCCTGAGAACTGCCCCCCGGACGGAGCCCCTCGGAAGCTGCGGGATGCCAACGAGAGCAGAGCGGGGGGCAGAGCCCGAGCGGAGCGGGTTCCCAGGGAAGGCCGAGAAGGAGTCGACGTAGCTCTCCCTCGTCTCGCCATGAAGAAAACCAGAGGAGCTCGGCGGCAGCCGCCGGGGCCGGGCGGCTCCGCGTCAGCGGGACGAGGCCGCGGCCCGCGAGCAGGCGGGGGCCGGGAGCCGCGCGCGGCGAGGGCCGGGCGGGCCGGGGCGGAGCCGGCGAGAGGGCGCGACGCCGGGGCGGCTCGGGGGAGGGGCGCGCGCGGCGTGCGGCGGCTCGGCTTACATCTTGTCCTTCTGGTGCTGTCGCTTCCCCATGGCGGCGGCGGCGGCGGCGGCGGCGACGACGGCGGCGACGGCGGCGGCGGGGCCAGAGAGCGCGGAGAGACGGCGACGCACAACCCCCACCGCGGCGTCGGGGCCAAGCTCGCTAACTACTTCCGGGCCTCGCGGGCCCGCCCCGGAAGCGGGCGCGGCGCACGCCGGGAACTGTGGTCCCTGGCGCCCGGTGCGCATGCCCGGCGGGAGCGGCGGGCCCCTGGGAGCCTGGGCTGAGCGCCCGGTCGGGGCGGAGCTGCTCCCGGTCGGGGCGGAGCTGCTCCCGCCTCGGAGCCCCATCTTCCCGGGGGCGTCTTTCCGGACCGCTTCGCCTGCCCGCCCCGCCCCGGCTCAACGCCATCCCCACCCAGAACCTCCCCCCCCGCCCCCGGTTTGATCTGATTCCTGGGGTCGACCCCTTGGAGCCCCAAGTCCCCCCAGCCTCGGCCCCATCTCCGCTCCCCCCGCAAGCAGACACCTCCGAAGCGACCTCCACATTCTCTGTCTGCCCGCTCCCCGCCCATCCGGCCCCCGCCGTTCGCAGGCCCCTCTCCTGGGCGGCCCAGGGGCCGGTGGCCATCAAGCCTGAAGGTCCAAAGCCCTAATAATCCCTTTGGTCTCTTCTGACCTACCCTCCTCTCGGCCGGACCACCACGCTTGTGTGCCCCGGCCAAGCCCTGGACCTCCCTCTACACTCAAGCACTGGGTGACCTTGCCCAGGCTCGTGGCTGTAAACCTGTATCCCTTGACTCCCAACAGTAAATGGCTAGCACTCGTGACCTCTACTTGGACACCCACTGAACTCAAATTTAACACGTCTGGTAGAAGCAGAATTCACCCCCTGTACCCCTAGTGTCCACTCTCATCAAGGGACCAGTGCCTACCCGGTCACCCCATACATCTCCATCTCAGCGCCCACAAGGGCTTATTCACAATCTGTAATCCTGTGCTAATTTACCTATGCACTGGCTTACCCCACACACAGACGGACACACACACACACACACACACACACACACACACACACGAGGATGGGACATGAGCTCCTTAAGGGCCCAGACCCCAATTGCTTGGTCTATCATCTCCTGTCCCAAGCAGGTGCAGGGCATACACAGGGCTCAACCAACATCTGCTAACGGCCAGCATCATTGGGCATTTTGAGGACTCACGTCTCACACGCAGGTTTGATTCTAAGGTCGGCGTGCAAGGTGATCAGAGTCACGTGTCTCTGAAATTCTTTAGGGACGTGCCAAGCTGGAAACTGACACACCAGCGCATCTTTCTCCCAGGAGGGAAGAGGTCCCTGTTTCTAAACCTGCACCCAGATAAGGCTTGTGTTTGGGAGCCAGGGGTAGTCTTGCAACTCAGTGGGGTCAAGTGAGGCCGAAAGGGGCCACAGAGTCACTGCAGGGAGAGGCAGCACCCTCCCTGCACGCGTGGCGCTTTCAAAGTGCACTGGGCTAAGCTCCCAGGATAGGTGCACGCGCGGGGACTCCGCTGAGCTGACTGCCCACTGTGTGCAGGCCCAGGCTGAAGAGCCTCCAGCTTGTGCTACCCGACCACCTCTTGGAGCTGCACAGCCCCTGGGGAGTGCGGCACAAGGAAGGCACCACCAGGGGAACTTTATTCATTCTCCGGCCGTGGTCTGTACATAAGAGGTTACGGGTCCCTCTGGTGGGGCACGGACTCTGCATTGCCAGGATCGTTCTCTGAGTCATCTTTGGGTCTGGGCACAGGCTGGAACTTGAGCAGGACAGGTGGGGTGAAGATGGAGGCCTTCACAGACAGGGCTGGCACCTCCTCGGGGCTGGCAGAGCCACCACAGGCCGAGGTCCTGTGCGGGAGACACGTAAGACACGGGTCCCCGAGGGGCAGGGCACCCAGGGCCGTGAGAGGAACCCAGGCAAAACCCAGGCTGAGGGACGGCCCTCAGAACATTCCTGCCACTGGAAATCTCTCCCGGGGATGTTTGCTCAAGGCTGTTCATTGCAGCAGTGTCTGGGACTGTGTAAACGTGGAGACCATGCCAATGTCCATCAGGGCACGGCTAAAGGAACCATGGCACGGCCATGCAGTGGACTGTTCCGCAGCTGTTTCAGGAATGAGGTTGGTCTGTACATCCCAGCAAGAAAAGACACCCCAATAGTACAGTAATGGAAAAAACAAATTGCTAAGAAGTACATGCAATATGATCCCGCCTTGATTTAAAAATTAGCCAATGTATTAGGACTTTTATATTGTACGTATTCGTGTCTATATTGTGAGCTTTTTTCCAGAGTATGTTGTGCTTTTGTAAACTTTTAAAAAACAGTTTAAAATAACCCGTTTTTGGTGATAGCACCAAGACAGCACAGCTCACTTAGAAAGCAGTACTTAACAGGAGGCTAAAAATGGTCCCCATGAATGAAATGTTTCAACAAGCAAGAGTAAATGGTGCTCCGTCTGCACGATGGGGTGGGTGTTCTGCGTCTTCGGTTACCTGTGAAATTCTAGGTATGTTTAACGACAGCGGAAGCAACACGTTGCAGAACCGGCTGCAGAGCTGCCCACAGGAAGCTCCTGATTACGTAACAAACTACTACCTGTGCACATACCCGCGCGTCCAAGGGAAACACCTCCTGCAAAACAGGAACACCGGCTGACAGTGGTTATTTCTAACCTTGGGAGTGAGAATGATGGGTATCTTTTTTGTGTAGTTTTCAAACTGTGTACAGTAAATAGATCCTGCTTTAGAATCTTAGAAAAGGTAGGGCTTTTCAAAAGTGTTCTTACCCTTTCGCTTGTAATTTCACTTCTAGAAATTCATCTGAGATTCAGGGACAACTTAGCACATAAAGACAGTGATGCCAGGGAATGTGATGGTGGTCCCGTGGTTAGGAGTCCACACTCTCACTGCCGAGGGCCCAGGTTCCATCCCTGATTGGGGAACTAAGATCCCACAAGCCAGAACAAAAAACAAACAAATCCCCCAGAGGCATCAGGTGCAAGAAGGGCAGGCTGACCTTCCCCCGTTTTCTTCCTGGAAGTGGGAGAGAACACGCTTATTCCCCCACTACCACCACAAACACAGGCGCAGACACGTGCTGAGCGAGGGCACGACACTCGCTGGACGTCTGTCACGCAGCCAAGGAAGCTAGCACTCAACAGCCCGACGAGAAGTGCACAGCTCCTCGGGGCCTTAATGTTAAGTGCCAGAGGCGAGATTTTAACATGGCGTTGTCTGATTGAACCATGATTGTATTAAACCGTGCCTAGAGAGAACTAGAAGATCCCTCCAGAGAAACGCCCTGTGGCGACCTGCCCCACTGTGGCCCCGCTGTTCTCGAGGCCCTGATGGTGCTCAATGCTTTACTGCAAAGCTTGGCTGTGTCGCCTCATCGCCAGCCACCACTGCTCTGTCACCTTCCTGCGCCTCCACCCCACCTCCTTCCCGTGTGACAGCCTCTTAGACACAGTTCCTGGGTCTACACACTCACATGTCATAGATTTCTGCACAGTACTCCATACTCACGTGAACGCACGCGTGAGCTGTTTCCAGTCTTGTGTTTTTAACTGACGCTGCCGTGAACGTTTTTAGACACAGTCGCTTGTTTCTTTACCTCAACCCTCCCTTGGGGCCAGGTTCCAGGATGCAAAATACTAGGCTGAAGAATGTGAGAACCTCCACGGCTCCTGACATGTTCTGACAGATTTTCATAGGACTACGCCTTAATTTTTGTGCTTTCAAGGAGACCACCAAGGAGGGGCTCCGTGCTTCCAACGCAGGAGGTGCGGGTTTGATCCCTGGTCGGGGAACTAAGATCCCTCGTGCCGCGCAGTGCGGCCAAAAAAGTTTAAAAATATACAAAAATAAAGGAGACGATGGAGAAAGTGAAAGACAATCCACAGGGTGGGAGGAAATGTTTGCAAATCATATGTCCGGTGGGGGACTTGTGTCTCTGGCACTTCCGCCAAATATGAAATACACAGTTGCCCCGTGGCCTAGCGAAAAGTGCCTCCCCTAAAACTGAAAACTGCGTCTTCACAAAATCGTACACACAAATGTTCACAACAGCATTACTCACAGGAGCCAAAACTGGAAACAACTCAAATGTCCGTCGACGGAAGAATGGACCAAAAAAATATGGTATATCCATACAAGGGAGTACTAGTCAACCATAAAAAGAAAGTCAACCCGCAGAATGTCCACCACCAAGAGTGAACCCTCACGGAAACTCTAGACTTTGGGTCTAAATGACATGTCAGTGTAGGTTTGTCAGTTATAACAGATGCACCACTCAGTTGGGGGTGTTGATAATGAGGAAGGCTGCAGGTGAGCAGGGGATATGTGACAAATCTACCTTCCTCTCACTTTTTTTGTGAACCTAAAACTACTTTAAAGTCTTGGGAGTTCCCTAGTGGCCTAGTGGCTAGGATTCCAGGCTTCACAGCTGCGGCCGGGGTTCAATCTCTGGTCAAGGAACTGAGATCGCACAAGCCACATGGCATGGCCAAAAAACCCCCAAAAAACAAAAAACAAAAAGTTCACTCTTAGAAATTAAAAAAAGAAGGGGGACTTCCCTGGTGGCACAGGGAAGTTAAGAATCCACCTGCCAATGCAGGGGACACGGGTTCAATCCCTGCCCCAGGAAGATCCCACGTGCTATAGAGCAACTAAGCCCATGTGCCACAACTACTGAGCCTGCGCTCTAGAGTCCGTGAGCCACAACTATTGAGCCCATGTGCCACAACTACTGAGACTGCTTTACAGCCTGTGAGCCACAACTATTGAGACTGTGCTTTACAGCCCATGAGCCACAACTATTGAGCCCACCAGCCACAACTACTGAAGCCCACATGCCTGGAGCCCATGCTCCACAACAAGAGAAGCCACTGAAATGAGAGGTCTGCACACCACAATGAAGAGTGGCCTCTGCTCGCTGCAGCTGGAGAAAGCCCACACGCAGCAACGAAGACCCAATGCAAGAACTTTTTGGTGGCGCAGTGGTTAAGAAATCACCTGTCAGTGCAGGCAACACGAGTTTGAGCCCTGGTCTGGGAAGATTCCACATGCTGCAGAGCAACTAAGTCCGTGTGACACAACTAGTGAACCTGCACTCTAGAGCCTGCAAGCCACAACTACTGAACCCTCATGCCACAACTACTGAAGCCCATGTGCCTAGAGCCTGTGCTCCACAACAAGAGAAGCCACGGCAATAAGGAGCCCATGCACCACAATGTAGTGTAGCCCCGGCTCCCCACAGCTAGAGAAAGCCCATGTGTAGCAACGAAGACCCAACGCAGCCAATAAAATTAATTAAAAACATAGACCCAATGTAGCCAATAAATAAACAAATTTGGAAAAAAAAAAAAAGAAGAGCAACTTCCCTGGTGGTCCAGTGGGTTAGACTCCGTGCTCCCAATGCAGGGGGCCTGGATTCGATCTCCAGTCGGGGAACGAGATCCCACACACACACCGCAGCTAAGAAGCCTGTGCCACAACCAGAGATTCCGCATGCCACAACAAAGACCCAGCACAGCCAAATAAATAAATATTAAAAAAAAAAAAGAAATGCAGTACTGACACGTGCTACAACATGGGTGAACTTTGCCAATGTTGTGCTGAGAGAAGCCAGTCACAAAAGACCAATTTATGGTATGGTTTCATTTACATATAATGTCCAGAACTGGCAGACCTATAGTGACAGAAACTAGGTCAGTGGTTGCCTAGGACTGGGGGAGAGGAAGGGATGACTAGGCAGAGCGCAGAGGACTTTTAGGGCGGGGAGAAGATTCTGTATGACGCTATAGTGGACATGTGTCGTTACACGTGTGTCTAAAACCACAGGATGTACAGCACCAGGAGTGACCCCTGACGTGAACGATGGACGTTCACAGTTTGTATCAAAGGCGCCGCTCTCTCAGGGTGCCGATCGGCGGTGGGAAGGCTGTGCACTGGGGGAGGGCAGAGGGATGTGGAACCCTCTGTACTTGCAGCTCACTTTTACTGTAAACCCTAAGCTACTCTAAAAAGTAAAATCTACTGGAAAATTTTAAAAAGAACGATTCCTGCGACAACATGGATGAACCGTAAAAACATTACACAAGTGAAAGCCGCCAGATACAAAAGACCACGTATCTTATGATTCCATTTACAGCACGTGTCCACAACAAGCGAAGGTAGAGACAGGAAGTGCTGGAAAAGGGAATATGGGTTTCCAGGGTGACGAAAGTGTGCAAAGATTGACTGTGGTGATGCTTTCATAACTGTGGCCACACTAAAGAACACAGAACTGTGTGTGTGTGTGTGTGTGTGTGTGTGTGTTTACACTTGTTTTTTGTTTTTTTTTTTGGCCACACCATGTGGCTTCTGGGATCTTAGTCCCCCAACCAGGGATCAAACCTGTGCCCCCTGCAGTGGAAGTGCGGAGCTCTAACCACTGGACAACCAGGTAATTCCCAAGAATTGTATATTTTAAATGGTTGAGTTCTATGTCGTGTGAAACTATTCAAAATCTCAGTAAAACTATTCAAAAAAAAGTCATCTGAGGCAATGAAGCAGCCAATCTAAATACTCAATGACATGGGAAGTACCTGACAAAAACAGGTGATAAAGGAAAAAAAAACATATTCAGTAAATCCCTGCTTTGCAAAACACACACGTAGATAAATCACGGGGGTGCCCACAGCTGATGGAATCTTTGCCTTTCTGCTGGCCTCGGGGCTGTGTTTCCCATTTCCCACCATTACAAACACCAGGAAGGGGAAGCGACTTTCCAGCACCCCTGATGACAGCAGGGTCCTTCCTGGAAGTGGGAGGGACCCTCACACTGAGCATCCTTTCAGCCCCAGAAGGCTCAGAGGCACACTTACCAGGGGAAGCCAGGGCAGCGGAGCTTGTGCGTGTTGCTCCCGGCCAAGTAGGAGAAGTGGAAGCCTCCAGGGTTGAGGACCAAGGGGGTCAGGTCGACCACGCGGCTGCAGGACAGGGTGGGGCAGGACACACGCAGCTCTGGGCTCCTCCAGGGGCGCCTCCCCAGCTTCGGGGGCCGGGGGGGGCTCCGTACACAGGCAGACCTCTGAGCCCCGACTCCTCCCCAAGACCAGGAGGGGAAGGACCACTCGATTGCGGGAGGGGAGGGAACCCCAGCCCAGCTGGCACACAGCAGGCTCCCCCAAACCCTCCGTCTCATTTGCCTCGAGCCCAGAATAAATCCTCCCACCTCTTTGGGTTCGATGACAGGCCAGTCCAGTTTAATTTCACTTCAGACCTCGAAACTCCCAATTTCTCCATCTGCAGGAAACAAAGGAAACTTTATGACACGTCCTCCTTGTCATGGAGAGAAACACCTTCTCCAAGAACTCTGAGAACGCTGTGCCTTTCAGACAATCAGCAAACATGTCAGGCTCGTCCTCGGTGCCACCCGGAGCTTGGCGTTAGGGGCACAGGGCACAGGATGGGGTCTGGGAGCCCACAGAGGAGGTCAGGAGGGGCAGGCGAGTAGGAAGGGCATGCAGAGACACTCAGAGGGTGGCCTGGAGAATGACACCCACGGGGAGAGGCGGCGTCAGGCCTCCCCTGGGAGCCCCAGGATGTGGCCAAGGACACTGAGGCCAGGCTGGTGGAGCCCCGTGCCTCCCCCAACCTGACTCTGCAAGCAGAGCAGCCCCCTTTCAACTGCTTTATCTACTGTTGCCTGCAGAGGGCGTTCTGGGAGCCACTGCCATGGACCCGGGAATCGCTGGGGTGCTTCTCCCAGGGCCACTGACCGACGTGCTGGGCAGCGGAGGGAAGGGGCCAAAGACCCTGGGCATAGTGTAGACAGCGGGTGATGGGGCCCCCATGGAGGCCACGGTGGTGGCAGGTGGTGGCGGTGGCAGCGGGGTTGGTGGCAGGCCCGGGGAGCGCGACCGGTCCCACGAGAGGATGGGTTCTGGTTTTCTCGATTTTGGCTTCCTTCTCTTCTTCCTGGCATCTGGGACAGAAGGTGTCAGTGAGCGCCTGCCCCGAGGCCTCAACAGGTTGGGGTGGGGGACAAACACAGGCCCTCCAACAAGGAGGGGCGGCGGGCCCACAAAGGGCACCACGGGCGACGGGCGCCACCGCGCGCCACCGCACCGTCCCCACAACCGTCCCACGGGGAAAGGATACTTTTGTCTCTACCACGAGTGGAACAGGACACTCGAACTGCACGGGGCACAGGCAGGAGCCACGCCTTCCAGGGCAAAATTTCACAGGAAGTGATAGAGTGTCACTGCCAAGGAAGGCTGGCTTGACCAGAGCAGGATGGCCTGCCACCCACCCTCCTAAGCATGGCACAAAGCCACCGAGTCAGCCAGCACCCCGGAAGGAAGTCTAGGCCCCAGACAGCGAGCCAGGGCATCCTGGGCGTGTGCAAAGGGCCCACGGGGAAGAAGTCTTGCGGAGGCAGACTCGGGGAGGGACCTGGGGCCTGCGCCCCTCCTGCCCCCCTGTTGAGATGAGTCTGGGTCTTTCTATTGCTCAAGGCTAGAGCCCACCAACAAAGGAGGAGTTAACATGCTCCTCCTGCAGCCCCCCGACAGCCCATCTGCAACGAGATAAGCACTGCCAGGGAGCGCTGGCTGGCGGATAAGCCGCTGCACCTGGAGCAACCCTGCCCTGAGTCCCAATCCAGCTCCATCCCTCTTGTGTGGCCTACACACACGGCACAACCTCCCAGGGCCTCCACTTCCTCTTCTGTAAAACAGGGATAAATAACTCCACATCGATGCGGCGGGAGGCTGCGGTAACTGCTACACATGCTGTGGTCCGGCTGCCGGATGAAATGGCCTGCCACTCCCCGCTCCCTAGACTTGCTGGGGCCCCCCCTCCATGTGATGCGGGACCAAGGAGCCCACCACCACCGTACAGCCCTGAACACCGGACACACCCAAGGACCGAATCTAAACCTCATCAAGGCTTTAGAACAACTGTCGGAGAAATCCAGGCAGCAGGGACAAAGCAAACACACCCGCGGACCCAGCCAACAGATGCAAACCCATCGACTGGGTACCGTAAAGGACAACACAGTTCTTTATCCATGGAATCAGGGAAAAGTGAGGGCATCCGGGCCAGAATCCTCGTTTCCCATTCCTGTGTGGCCACTAATGCGGCCGCCTCTCATTTCACTCTTGCGCGTCCCAACGTGGACACGAATTTGCCTCCCACCCAAACAACGCGCGGGTCTCGCGGGGTCCTGATCGACAGACCAAGGGCAGAAAGGCTTCTGCGGACCACCGGGGAGGTGCGAATCAGGCCGGCCAGGCCGCTGGAGCCCAGCGCGGGGGCAGCCTCACCCTGGGCGTAGAGGTGCACGCGGTGGATGCGCCTCTTCAGCTGCTCCAGGCGCTGCTGCATCTCCGGGGCGCCCATGCTGTTGCAACAGTTCAGCTCCCCCTGGACGGCACTGGAGACCTTGGCCTGCGACGGCAACGGGAGAGGCAGGGCGGAGGAAGCCGGACGCGTGAGCCGCCTGGCCGCGGCGCTCCCCCGGCCGCGGCCTTCGGGGAGACCCCACCCAGCAGCTCAGCGGCCCGACGCCGGCTCCCCGCACCCAGAGGAAGGAGAGGAGCCCGCGCCGCTCGCGCTCGGCCAGCTTGCCCTTGCGCACCACCCTCTCGGCCAGCGCCGGGTTGCGGTCGAGGCTGCGGAAGAGGCGGCGCAGCGCGCGCTCCGTGTAGGTCGCTGCCTGCCTCTCGAACTCCTCCAAGGAGATGGGCTGGCAGAAGGTCACGCTCTGGGGGAACTCGCTGTCGAACTCGTCCAGGACCTCCATGCTCGAGGGCTTCGGCGGCTCGGCTGCCTGGGGGCGGAGCGGCCGTCGGGGCGGGGACCCCGGGGTCCGGGCGCGCCCACCCCACCCGCCCCAGGCGGGGAGAAGGGAGACCCCCGAGGGCCGGAGCTCGGGCCACCATCCAGACGGGGCCCCCGGGGTCCGGGCGCGCCCACCCCACCCGCCTGGGCCAGGGAGAGGAGAGGGCGGCCCCCGAGGGCCTGGGCTTGGGTCCCAGTCGGGCCAGGCCTGGGGACGCACCGCTGTCCCCCAGCCGCCGCGCCGCCGCCTGGACGGCTCCGGGAGCCGCGGGAGCGCGTGGGCCTATCCGCGCCGGACGGCCGCACGTGACAATGCCCGCCGCTCTGCGCATGCGCCCTCACACCTTGACGGCGCGGACGCCGCCGCAAGCAGGCCGAGGCCCGCCCCGCGGGGTCGCGCCCGTGGCCACACCAGCGCTCACAACTTGCTTAGGGCCCTCGCCCCCGGCCGGCCTCCAGGCCCGCGCATCCCAGCTGCTCCCCTCCCCCTCACGGCCTATAGACAAGGCCCCGGGGACTTCTCTCTGCCCCCCAATCCTCTAGCCCCGGACTTTTCACCTCTTCTCTCCTGACTTCCTCTCCAGCTTCTATCGTCTCCCCTCCCCTCATGAGGGTCCGATCTCTCTCTTTTTTTAATTTATTGGCTGTGTTGGGTCTTCCTTGCTGCACACGGGCTCCCCGTAGCGCGGAGAGCCAGGGCTACTCTTCTCTGCCGTGCGTGAGCTTCTCATCGTGGTGGCCTCTCTTGCTGCGGAGCTTGGGCTCCAGTAGTTGCGGAGCGTGGGCTCATCATTAGTTGTGGCTCCTGGGCTCCAGAGCTCAGGCTCAGTAGTTGTGGCCCCCGGGCCCAGCTGCTCCGCAGCACGTGGGTTCCTCCTAGACCAGGGATTGAACCCTTCTCCCCTGCATTGGCAGGCAGGCTCTCAACCACTGTGCTACCAGGGAAGCCCCCGTCCTCTCTTAACCATAACTTCTTAGACACCTTACCCACTTCTTAGGCCCAACCCAGACCTGTTGACATAACTAAACCCAAGTCCCTTGAGCTACATCTAAGTGTCCCCCAGGGACGTTTCCTGGGCATCTCACGCTCGGCACATCCATATTGGCACACAGCTTCTTCCCTCCCACCGCGAAACCTGTTTCTCTTTTCCCTCTCCTACTTGGTCAGTGGCGGGCACCACCATCCACCCCAGCTGCTGACAGGGGTGGGGTGCACCCTGAACTGCTTTGTTCTGGTCTCCTCCTCACCCCCTCCCATCAGCCCTGCGATTTTTCACCTCCTCCCACCAAACCACCAGCCCTCAGCTCTCCCCAGCACAGGAGGTGGCATTCACTTCCTCTTGCTTTGAGATCACAAGATAGAGGTGGACACAACCAAGGCGGGAGAAGGTCTGGCCTGTGCACCTTGCCTAGGGGTGCAGGCAAACAGATACACCTGCATCCAAATCTCCATCCTGCCGCCTGCCCCCATGTGACTTACAAGATCAGACTTGGCTTTAAAACACATAGTGTGTGCCTTTTTAAAAACAGGACAGGCATCCTCAGAGAGGTCAGGCAGAGCCCTGACTGACACCCCCATCATGTTACACTTATAATACTTCACACTTTCAATGTTTATTTGGATTTTTTAAGTGTATTGTGCCAGGCACTGCCGAGAAAGAAAAGACTACATGTTCCCTGCCTTAAGGGCTCCCCGTCTACAGAGGGCTTCAGCCACGGAGAAAAATGTGATCTAACAGGCTCTGGTGAAGGAACATTGGATGCCTTGGAGCCCAGGGAAGGCTTCCCGTAGGAGGGGGCATTTGAGCAGAGTCCGGAGTTCACAGGCCTCTCTCAGCAAGGGCAGGAGACAGCTAGCTGCATGAGGGTCTTTGGCTAATAGGTAGAGAATCTGCACGGGAGCAAGGGGTGGCCACCTGCAGCCATGGGCCTGAGTCAGGTGACCTTGGGATGGAGGAACCCCAAAGGGTCACACCTACGGGACAGAGAAGCATGTGTCATTTCCCCCCATCCTCCCCGGGATGCCAGGGTTTCTACCCCAGGGTGGGGGTGAAGCCAGAGTCCCTCTGTGCTCAGCCATCGGTGAGAGGTACTCCCAAATGCTCATCTGGAGACCTGGGTCTCCTCTCAAAGAGACAGGCTTGAGTGGCTGTCACTGGACACAGAATATCTTTTCTGTCTGGTCCTGATGCTGGAGGTGGCCCTGCAAGCACACCTGGGGCCAGGCTCCTTGGCAGTTCGGCTCCAATCGCCCCCGATCCCAGCTGGGAGGCTGGGCGTGCTGGGCGCTTCCCAGTCCCTGCTGCAGGCCGAGGGCAGCACACACCCCTGTAAGAGAACAAGTGGGCACGGCGGGAGGGCATTAACTGCAGGCTTCATATCCCAAGTCCACTGTCCACCCCAGAGAGTGGAGAACCCAGGAGAACATTCTCTCCAGAGCCTGGCCCTCCCCAGGCTTTCCAGGAGGGCTGGGCCCAGGGCACCTCCACGTAGTCCAGGTTGGTCAAGCCAGGCCCAGGCGGACCCTCTGTGTAAAGCAGTGGCCCTCTTTCTCCCCAGAGTCCTGACCAAACCTCAAGCCCCCAGGCTTACCTGGGAGCTGGCTGCAAAGATCCTCTTCAAACCACAGCTTTTCTGAGTTGGGGGCCTCTGTCCCTTCCCCTGTCCAGGCACGACCCAGATGGGCAGATTGGGAGAGGACCCCCCAGCACTGCCCTCGCCTGATCCTCCGACGGAGCGTCGGGCCCAGCTCCGCACCTACACCGTACTGCTGGCTAGTGGAGTGAGGCAGCAAGACTCCCGCCCCCCAGGCGCTGCGGGTGGGGGGCTGGGCCTGACCGATGCCCTTTCATCATTGCACTGCTTCCCAGTGGCCTACAGTAGTGCAACAGGGAAAGAGTGTCAGGCAGGCCCGCCAGCGCCTCTCCCAGTGGTCAGTGCGGATCTGAGACCTGGAAGGCAGGCCCACTGGGGCGGGGCCTCTGCCTGGGGAAAGGGTGCCCTCTGACCCCAGAGGCCCAGGCCCGGCCAGGATCTCAAGTTTCCATGGAGAAGAGAGCTGGAGCTGGGCAGGGGGGAGGGGAGGGCCTGCAGGTCCAGGGGCCCCGCCTGGGGAGGGGAAGTGGCATTGTGGGGGAAGGGGTCCCCAAGGCTGGTCCCAGATGCTTTGACAATATCATTGCACTGCTCCTCAAAGCACAGTAGTGCAACCTCGTCAGAGCACCTGCGGCCAGCAGCGGGGGACCCCCACCGCCCCCAATACACTCAGAGCGGGAAGCTCAACCGTGGGTGGGTGGGTGGGGCTAGGGGCCCATCCCTAGACAGCAGGACGGGGAGGGGATTTCAGCGGTGCTGCCTGTCCTCGGCGTCCTCAGGACCCCAGGGGGGTCGGACCTTCCCCAGCACCCTCCAGATTGCCGTGGGGTTGCGACCCCAGACTGAGGGCCGCTCCAGAACCTGAGCGGGAGCGGACCGGGGAGAGGGCGCACACACAAAGGGAGAGGGGCCCGCGCTCCACCGCGGTCCGAAACCCGCTGCGCCCGGGGCGGGTGGGGGGGATATAGCCCGCCGCCCCTGCGCCCCTCCCCGGCCCGCGGCTCCGGGAGGAGAAGGGTGGCCCCACTCCGGGCCGGCGCGCCCCTGCCGGCTCGGGCCCCCATCCCTGGCCCCTGGCTCCTGGCCCCCAACTTGGGCTCCGCATTCTGTCCCCAGAGATGCCCCGCCCGGCGGCCCGGAGCGGACGAGAGGAACGGGGGGCTTCCCGCCCCTCTGGGGCCCGCTGCCCGGAGCGGGCGCCCGGGGTCTGGGCTGCGCGCCTCCACACCGCCCGCCGGGGAGGGCCGCCCTGCCCGCGCCCCCACCTCGGACCCGGCTACTCACGCGGCGGGAGGCCCCTTCCGCCCCGGGCCGGGACAGGCCTCGGGAGGCTGCGCGGGGAGGTCCGGGCGGCCGCCCGCCAGCGCCGCCCCCCAGGACCACCCCGCACCTCGTGGCGCGCGCTCGCCGCCGGCTCCATCTTTAACCCGCTGACAGGCGGCGGCCCGGCCCCCGGCTCCTTAGCATAGCGCCGCGCTCATTGGCCGGCGCCGGCCGGGGCTTCGCCTCCCGCTCGCCCATTGGCTGAGGCCGGCGCGATTTCAAAATAGCCTGCGGGCCGGGATTGGCCGGGCGCGGGCCGGGGCTGCGGCTCCGCGGTTTTCACAATGAGTGCCACAAGCACTGTCTCCCCATTCATAACTTATCAAAGGGAACTTTGCCCGCCTTTTCGCAGCTCGCGTCTCCGCGGGTTGTCTCGCCGTGCGGGCGAGCGCGCTTGGAAGCCCCGGGGCGGGGGGGGTGCCGCTGGCCGCGCAGCCAAGCCCGCTGGGGAGGGGGCCACGACCGGAGGAAAATGTCCCGACCCGGGGTCGAGCGTGCAGCGGCCGCGCCGCAGGCTGCGCCGTTTTGCAAACTGCAATTGCTCCCTGTGCCTCCCGGAGGGCGTGCTCGGCTGCGGTGGGCTTCCCGGCTGGGGGAGCCCCCTGCCCATCCAACCCCCACCGCATCGCCCGACTTGACCCAAATGAGATTTGTCTGAAGCCACCGGATGGGCCTGGCTGCGGGACCCGCTCTTGGAGTCCCTGGAGCCTTGTGGGTCTGTGGGAGGCAAGGGGAAGGGGGCGTCGCTTGCGTCCCTGCGTGAGTGTGGATAAGTGTTCATTCAATGCTTCCCCGGCGCTGATGGCCCGGAAGGATGCGCACGGCCCGCCCGGCCCTCACAGAGCTGCAGGGTGTGTGTTGGAGGGGGTGGTGCTTAGGCTACTGCGCATCTGGGCCCCCTCCTCTTTTATTCTCTCAGTCCAGTGGCTGAGAGTAAATGCTTTGGAGGCAGGCAGAGCTGGGTTTGAATCTTCAGCAACCTCGGTTGCCGCCTCTGCAAAATTAAGACAGTAATGGAATGTGCTGTGCTTCCTAGGGTTGTTGCGAGGAGCAAAGGAGATGCTGTGTACATCGGCGCAGTGCCGGGCACTTAGTTCTCAATAAACGAGGGCTCGGCTGCCGCTGCTGCGGTGTTAATATTTGGTCTTGTCCTGCATTCTGCCTGCAGCCGTCTCACCTGCTCCCACAGCTTTGGCCTTGATTTCCCCAGGATTCCCACACGCTGTGCACTGTTGGAGTCTGCTGTTAATTAACGCGCCTCACTTTTGTGTGTGTGGTGGTAGGGAGCTAACAGACGCAGAAGTGGGCTCTCACAGCCCAGCGGGGCCAGGGATGGACCAGCGCAGTGCCCCTTCGATTAAACTGCTGGCGCCCCGCCCACACCCCCTTGGCACTCACCTCAAACAAGAGGATGCTCCCTGCTGGCACCTGCGGCTCTGCCTGAGGGCTTCATTCTGGCGGTACGATACTGGGCAAGCGGGACGTGCTGCAGTGACCCCCCCCCACCTGTCCAGCAGCCCAGAGCCAACGGGAGAAGATATGCTGGTTGGATAAGCAGCCCCGGCTTTCTTGCCCTGCGTTGGGATGACTTTGATGCGTCTTCTACACGGGGGCCCAGCGCTCCCCGCCGGATGATCTAGCTACCAGCAGGGGTAACTTGCTCTGTGATGCAACCTTCACCTGCTCCTCTCAGCCGCACTCCTCTGCCCCAGTGTTTTCTGGGATCACCTCACAACCACCTGCTTACACTCCTGTCTCGGGTCAGGTGAGTGATGGGAGAGACGTGGGGGCTGTAGATGATGCTCAGAGCAGGAGCCCATGGTGGGGGGCAGGGGAGTAAAGGCCTAATCCTGACCCTCCTCCCCTCAGGTCTCACAATTGTCTAGACTTTTCTCCCACTCCCTAAGATCAATTGATTTCTCAGAAGTAAGGTACTCTGCCCACCCTCCTCCAAGGCCCTTCCAACCAGTGGCCACCTCCAGCCTCTCCTTGGGCTCTTTTATTCTCCTGCAGGAAAGTGGCCACCTCTACCCCTAGCAGCTTCCCAAGCCCCTCGGACTGTAATCTCCGCCACAACCTCTAGAGGTCACCCATGAACCAGCAAAACTGCCATTATCGTCCTCATCCGCCTATTTATTGCTCCTTTCTTTAAGTTGCAAGACTTTGCCAGCTCAAATTGTGCCTCTTCTTCCAGGAAGCCTTCTCAGATGTGTGCAGGTGGCAGTTCTCTGTTTGAAGTATGTTAGGGCCTCTAGACTTTGGGAAGTTGTCGTGAGACCTGAGATGCCGCACGTCTGGGTTGGCTGGGGTCCCCTCTGCACCAAGAGAGAGGGATACTGCCGTGCGAATTTCCAGCAGATGGGCAGAGTCCTGGCCCAGTGCTTGGTCAAAGGCAAGTGTCCAGACTGTCGCAACTGCCAGGGGAGGCGTGCCAGGAGGAGGGAGTGCATCTCAAGGGATGGGGGTGCTGGAGACTCTGTGCCCATCCCAGCTGGTAGGGAGCGAGGCTCCTGCTACTCTGCTGCGGCCCCATCCCTTACCAGGAAGGAGAAGCTCAGGGGATGGGGAACTGGGGTCACTGGGGCTGTCGGACCATCTGAGGGCGGAGAGGGGGCTGTGATAGCCCTGGGCAGTGTCGGGAGTGCACAGAAGGGCATCAGAGAGATTTGGACAGGCTCAGCTGCCAGCTGTGCTGGAGACAGAGGCTTTGCCCTGAGGAGGAGATGCTGCACCAGGCCAGCCGGCAGCTCCTGGTCACCCCCAGGCTCACAGCAAAATGCAACCATAGACCAGCATTCTTTAATCATAAAGGCACTTGAGAACCCCGACAAACCCAAAGTCTCCCCAAGAAGGGCCCTGCAGACAACCCACCCTGCTGCCCTCTGCCGGCGGGTCCACGGCACTCAGAGTTCATCGTGGCCCGCAGAGGCCTCCACGGTGGGCTTGATGAAAATGCCTTCCATGGCCTTCCACTTATTGTGGATATTGGCGCTGGGCATGCCGTGCACCTCGAGCTGCCCCCGGATGGGGCTCCCGTACTGCTCGCCAGTGACCGACAGGAACACGGAGGTGCCCACGTGCTGGAAGCGCACGGCGGCGTCCCGCTGCCAGTGCTGCCCCGAGCAGCGCACCGTCCACAGGTCCAGGTCGTCACCCTCGCCGTCCTCCCCAAAGGCGCTCACCTCCTGTGGGGGCGGGGTGGGTGGGAGGACAGTGGTCACGACAACGGGCACACTGAGTCCCCCGTGGGCACCTGCCTGGCAGCTGCACACACCCAGGTCCTTCCCTGTAAACGGGGACCTCACCACCCCACCCCCAGCACCCAGAAGGGCCCCCCCAACACAGGCTCTTCAAACACATGCACACCCCACCTCACCTGCCTCGGCGGTGACCACTGGCCCCCACAGAGCCAAGACCTCCTTCTCCCTCCTCCTCCGGGTTCCTCCTGTCCTAAACCCTCTGACCCTCACTCAGCAAAAGCCCACCGCTCAGGCTGACAGTCAAGGGTGGACTTGGCATGGAGTCCATCCTCCTATCTCATCCTTTACTTCTGATACTGCCCCCCCTGCGCCCCACAAAGCACCCTCTGTTTCAGCCCCACCTCCCACCCAGTTTCAATGAACTGCACACACAAGCTCACCTCCAGGCCTGGAAAGCCGTCTTTCTCCTCTCTGTGGCCTGGAGGAACCCTACTCATCCTTCTAGGCCCTGCCTGAGTTCCTCCTCCCCCGGCCTCCTATTCCCCACCCCAACGGCCATGCGGATCCCCGTCCTGTGTCCAACTCGCCCCCGGGAGGGGAGCTATCCAGCCAGACGGCCCTTCCTGTCTGCGCCCCGCTGGGTTGCGGGTTCCAGGGGGCAGGACCCTGGCATCGTCACCTGTGTCTCCAGAGAGGGCGCTCAGCAAACGCTTCTGACTTGCAATTCCTGTTTCACACAGGAAGCAGGGCTCAGGCGCCGGGGGCTCACCTGGTTGTTGGACAGAGGCGACGGGAAGTGGTGCGTGTGCAGGTTCTTGCCGGTGAGCACGTGCGTCAGCCGCACCGCCTGCCCGCAGCGCACCGGGGACCCCCGCGGACACCCGCCCTCCGAGCCGCCGCGGATCCGCCAGTAGCTGTTGGCGTCGTCGGGCGCCTCCACGCCGGTCACCGACTGCTGGCCGCTGCCTGGGGGGGGGAGACACCCCACCCCCGGGGTCGCCGTCAACGCGGGAACTCCGACCCTCGGCCCGGACACCATCCACTTCCCCGGACAGCCTCAACCCTGGGACCCAGCAGCTTCCCCAGACCCCGCCCGCCTCCGGTCACACTCCTGGTGCCTTGGCCAGCAGCTCCGAACGGCACCCCGACGACCCCCTCGAACCGGCGGCCCGTGCCCCTCGGCCCCCAGCTAGTCCAGTCCCTGATGAGCCTCAGCCCCCTGGCCCGTACAACCCCGCGCCAACCCCGCCGTCAGACCCCCAACCCCGGCCAGCGCACCGGATCCGTATTTGACGTCGTGCGAGTGCAGCCGCACCCCGTGCTGAGTGTTGAACAGCTTCAGCACCGACCCGCAGGTCACGAGCCCCTCGCCGGTCCTGACGGCACAGCCGCCCGGCACCGAGAGCGCCAGCAGCAGCCCCAGCAGCGCCGCACCGGCAGCTCGGCCGCGGCCCGCGCTCCACATCGCCGCGGCCGGGCTCCCGCAACTCGACTCCCGGTCGCTTCCGTCTCCACCGCCGGCCAATCCGGCTCTGACAGAGCCCGCCCCGGTAGCCAATCGGCGGCCGGCACGGCCCTCGGCCTGCACTGCCATTGGATCCTCGTGGAGGAGACCCCGCCCCCAGCTTTCCAGAGCGGCGGCTGGGAGGGGCTGGAGACACGAGGAGGGTTTTGGTTGGTCCACGCTTCTGAGGACTCACCAATGAGCATCAAGGGGAGGCCGGGGGCTGCGCCTAGCGGCCCGGGAGCCGGCTGCGGGCGGCTGCACCGGAGCGCGCCCCTCCAGCACCCGCCAGGCCCCGCGGCACTCGGTTCGCCTGTGCACGCAGCCCCTTGATCCTAGACCCCCGTGCGCTCCATCGTGGTCTCTCCCTTGGACCCTGGGTTCGCAGCTGCAGGGTCTTGAGGTTGCTCGACCACTAGATTGTGTGGTCACAAGTGGACGCATCTCAGATACTCCGTCATCTGGTCCTTCAGTCCCTGGACCCCGGGATTAACTAATCCCCCAGTCGCTCGGTCATTACCCCCTCTCTGACATTGGGTCACTTCAGTCCCTGGACCCTGGGGTTTCTGAATTCCCTGGGCCACTCACGGACCCCTTCCAGGGCAGAATCTCATGGTCCATAGGCCACTGGGCAGCAGAGGGCAGCAGGGAGCTGTGATGTAGAGGGTAGCGGCACCAGAGAGCCCCCAAGCCATCTTGGGAACCCGGAGCCCTGGCATCAAGTGACTGGGAACCAAGCCTGGGTGACTGTGTGTCCCAGGCTTGGGACTCACTGCCTTCTCAGAGGGCTGTCGGCTCAGTCTTCAAGGGTGGAAACTTACACCACTATTTATTTATTCATTCAGGGAACATTCCTACCTTGACCACTCCAGGCCCTTCAGTTCAGCCCAGCCCAGGAACCAGCTCTGGGCTACATTACCCAATAGGCTGACCGCCTGTGCACTTGGGGCACCAGCAAAGCAAGAAGAAGAATTCATGTTTAACTAAATCATCCGGAATTTTGCAGTCAGAAAATCCAGAGTAGCAGTAGGTTATTTTTTGGTTTTCATGTCCTCCCCCCAGCCCCGCCCTGGGGCTTATGGGATCTTCAGTCCCCCACCAGGGATTGAACTCGCGCTGCTGGCAGTGGAAGCTCAGAGTTCCAACCACCGGACCACCAGGGCAGTCCGGTTTTCATGTTTATTATTGTCTTTACTTTGAATTCCATATGGGACAAGGTGTCTGGATCTTTTCAGAGCTTAGGGTGTCTAAAATGCTTACAGTCTGCCCTGGATTTGATAGACCCTGCCCTTGAGGGGCCTCCAACCCAGAGCAGCTGGGCTAGAGTACAATCTGGATGTCTCTTCTTGGACACACCAACAAGCATCTCCAACAATATGCCCAAGGACTTCCCTGGTGGCGCAGTGGTTAAGAATCCGCCTGCCAATGCAGGGCACACGGGTTCAAGCCCTGGTCCAGGAAGATCCCACATGCCGTGGAGCAACCAAGCCCATGCGCCACAACTACTGAGCTTGTGCTCTAGAGCCCACAAGCCACAACTACTGAAGCCTGTTGCCCTAGACCCCTTGCTCTGCAACAACAGAAGCCCGCGCACCACAACAAACAGTAGCCACTGCTCACTGCAACTAGAGAAAGCCTGTGTGCAGCAACGAAGATCCAGTGCAGCCAAAAATAAAAATTAAAGTTATCTTTAAAATGCTTCATAAACAAATATTAATATGCCCAAGGCGGGACTCCCGGTCTCGCTCACACTGCTCCTCCCCCAGGCTTCTAAGTCTCCCAGGAATGGCACCTCCCTTCACACGCTGGTCAAGCCCCAAACCTGGGATTCCTCTTTGGTTCCTCTCTTTACCACACTCCTCACATCTACCCCCCAACACATCTTGATGGCTCTGACTCCAAAACAGATCAGAAGGCATGTCTCCTGTGTTCCCCGTCACCACCCTAATCCAAGCCACCCCACCTCCCCTCCAGATATCTACCACGCTGCTACTCGGGCCCCTCCAAGACATTCTCCACCCAGGAAAGTGACTTCTGTCTTAAAAGGCATGGCATCGGATCCTGCTGGGTGCCTGCTGAAAGCTGCCAATGGCCTCCCATTGCAGTGGCCCAAACAACGGTGAGGACACAGTGCGTAATCTCCCTGACAGGCAGAGAAAGCGTTCCAAGAGCAGCAGGCCCCCAGGGCTGGAGTCGGGGAAGACGACACGGCTCTCCCTTGAGTCTCCAGACCGTCGTGGCTTCTCCTAGCTGTTCCTTTTTCCTGCCTCCCCCTGCATACCACGTCCCCAGCTCACCCCATGGACAGGTGCTGTGAGCCCTCCACCTGTAGGCCACAGCTTGTCTCCAGGTTCAGATTCTTAAGAGGGGACATGAGTGACTCAACTTGGTTCCAGGCACTGCTCAAGATGCAGCCACCCACCAGGGTGGAGGGGTGGTAGCTGGTCTCCAGATATATCCGCTAACAATTCCTCCCACCCTGGAGAGGGCAAGCTGCTCCTCTCCCAAGTCCTGGAGTCCCCCCCGCCCCACCCTGCCCTCCCAGGCATTGCAATTGGCTTTGACCACGAGAATGCTGCACAAGGGCTGTTTGGGGACTTCTGGGCGCAGGCTGCCAGAGCACTTGCTTCCTCCCTCTAGAAAGCCAGCCCCTGGCTTATGCTCTAAGGACGTGCAGGCCAGACAGACCCCTGAATGGCCAGGGGCGACGGGGAGAGAGATGGAGGGGGAGGGGCCACGAGGAATGTTCTACCCCCACCCCAGCCACTCTGGCTACACCGCTGCCAGCTGAGCCTGTGGAACCCCCCGCCCCAAATCATTACAAATGAGATTTTGTTTGAAGCCACTTAAGTCATGGTTAGTTACACAGCAACAGATGCCTGAAACAGGAGCCAAGGGGAGCTGTCTCCAGCGTCATATGCCAGTGGTGCCCAAAGGGGCTGCGCCACCCTGGGACTGTCCCTAGACGTGTGCCTCTGAGGCTGGGGTGGGGACAAGTGCTCTTCTCCCTTGAGGACTGAGCAGCAGGACCTGGAAGCCGGTGGCTATTGGATGCACCAGCAGGGCCAATCCACTGTGGCCAAGCGATAAGGCACTAAAGTACAAAAGCGGCTGCTGTGGCCCTCATGGCAGTGGCGGCTGCAGGGGGTGGCCTCGGGGCATGGGCGCTGGCACCGAACATGTGCCCTGGAAGATCCTTGTCACAAGAGCTCTGTGGAAACATGGGCCCCTCACCCCCCAGCTGAGGACCCTGGCCTCTCTGACTGGCAGGGGCAGGTCCTCCTCCCCACGTCGCAGGGTCCTCCCTGCCTGGCTGCAGAGGCAGCTCTCCGTTGCTGTGTCCTCACCCGTGGGCCGCTAAGCACGGGCAGGCCGGGCTAAGCAGGCCTGGCCTCCACGCATCCGGCGGGCTCCGGGGGAGGCGTGAGACCACCAGGCTCCCCGAAATGGCAGCCTGCGTGGCAAGGCAGAGTGGAGCATCTCCCGGTGTTCCCTCTGCCGCGGGGACAGGGTGGGGGTGGGGGCGGGGCAGCTCCCTGGCTGAAGATGTCTCAACAGGAACAAACAGGCTGCCCGAGGAAGGTGGAACAGAGGAGGGTGCCGAGCTGGGGGCATGGGACGGCCAGAAGCTCCAGGCGAACCTTGGACATGAGACCCTCGGACCACAGCACCTGCTGAGCCCACAGACCCTTCGAGAGAGAGAGAGCTCACTACCCTGTGTGAGGGGTAGTCACACGGCCAGCCTGGAGCAGCCGATCCGTAGCGTGACCGACCAGCAGCCCCCACGTGACCTTCCAGATTCAGAAGCGTGAGCCAAGAAAGACACTTAGGAAGGCAGGCAGCGGTGGGGGCACCAGGAGGGGTGGGAGCACCTGGCAGAGGAGGGGCCCTCGGGAGCCAGAGTGTGATGCACAGGGGCCCTGGGGGTGGGGACCAGGAGTCCTAAGAGGCTTGAGGAGCCAGGAAGGTGCAGACTGGAGTGGGGAAGAGCCAGCAGCGGAGCCTGGGGGGCCACGGGGCTCAGGGGACCAGCAGCTGCCACGGAGGCCTGGCCGGCGCCCTGGAGAGGCTCCTTGGGGGCCGGCGCTCGGAAGGACAGCTGGGATCCCCGACAGGAACACCATGCCCCAGCAACACAAGCTTTATTTCTCCCCTTGGTTCCTCCGAGAGGCTCAGCACAGGTCCGCGTGGGCACCAGCCGACCTGACCTCTGCTCAGGGTTGGGTGGCTGCGAGCACGGCGGCCGCCGGGGCGGGAGGAGCCGGGGCATCGAGCGCTCAGTGCGGTTCAGGTGCCTTACGGGGGGTCACCGTGGCCCACACCTGAGCCTGCTGCCGGGGAGCTGACCGCCGCCTCCCCTCAAGGCTCCAGGGAGATCTGGGCTTCGTCCTCGTCTCCAAAGTCGTCCTCTTCCTCCTCTTCCTGGTCCTCCTCCTCCTCCTCCTCTCCATCCGCCTCCTTGTCCTCCTCCTCCTCCCTGATGTTCTGCTGGCCCTGCACGTCCACTGTCTGCTCAGACTGATGGGAGGCCACACCGGTGTTGGCGGGGGACAGGAACAGCTCGGGCTCCAGGGGCCTGGCGGAGCCCCGCTCTGAGGCTGCCAGGCGCTTCTGCGGGGAAAGCAGCCGGGGCCCCGGGGACTTCATGTTGCGGCGGGACCCCGTGAGCTTGTCCCGGACCCTGTGGGTCCCGGCAGCCAGCTCTGACGGCGTGGTGGGGGTCCCCATGCTGCGCCGGGGGCTGCTGTGCTGGGAGGTGTGCCGGGACACCCGCCGGGGTGACCGCTGGCTGACCTTGGCCTCCTCCAGCCTGCGCAGCAGGCAGCTCCAGTCGACGGTGGAGGACAGGAGGATGCGAGAGCCCTTCACTGTCTTGAAGCCCAGGGAGAGGTCCATGAGCGCCTCGGCGACGGGGAAGGAGATGAAGCCCAGCTGCCTGGTGAGGCCCTTCTCAAACCTGTACTTGTAGACGAGCAAGGACACGGCCCGGTCCTTCAGGTAGTCAACGAGCTCCTCGTGCCAGGGGTCGGAGAGGTGGGACACGGTGGTGGACTTGGACAGGATGGAGGGCAGCGTCTTCTTCTTGGTGAACTTGTAACTGGGGCTCTGCGCAGCCGGAAGGGAAAGGGAGACACGTCACCCATTCCTGCGTGCCACCCTGGGTGCCCTCCCCGCCGCAGCACCCTCCGCATCCCTAGCACAGCGCCACACTCAGTGCACGTGGGGTGTGGCCTTGCCACATCTGCTCTGCTGGCCAGCTGGAGAGCTAAGCAGGGGTCCTGCGTGCCGGCCCACCTCCCACTTTCCACACCGTGGTTACACCGGGCCCAGGGCAAGGCCAGTGACCTCGGTCATGGTGTCAGCCAAAAGGGAGCCTACACAACCCCTGCTCAGGCCAGGGTTCGGAGAAGGGAAGCACGCCTGGGCCTCAATGGGTGAAAGCAGGGTTGGGGGCCGCGTCAGGGAGCCGTCAGGGTGAAGCCACCAAGTCCTCTCCTCGGCCTTCCCGAGCAACCCCCCTTCGGCGATGCAGACACACTGGAGAGCCCTGTCCAGCGCGGTTTGACCGGAGGGAGCTGCACCTCACACACAAGGCCCTCCTGTGGGCTCAGGCCACGTCCATGAGGGACAGGACCCTCCTCACGTGGGAGGGCCTCTGAGATTCACATGCAAACGTTAAAAAAATACCCGGAATAAAAAAGAGACTTTATTCACCCTTGACGAGACGGGCAGCAGCTAGGCCGGGATTCCCAGTCCCCTCATCTGCTCACCCCCCAATCAGCTGGTTTCCACAAGGGCAGGGCAAGAGACCTAGACCTGGGCACCGGCTAGTGACAGTGGCCGCTAGGAGCCCCTCCACTGCAAACCCGTCCCTGAGACCCCTGACCCCAACCTTGAGGAGGGCACCTCCGGATACGGCGCAGCAGGAGATGGGGAGAAGCCCCTTCCCGTGGAGGTGCGGGGTGAGAACCCGGGGAGGTGATGGGAGGAGGACGGGCGTGGGGAGGCCAGCGGAGCTGAGACCGGGGTGGTGGTGGGCGTCAGGCGGGAGGGCACTTCCACCGAGATCCCGGGGGCGGGCAGGGTGAGGTGCAGGCCCCGCCAGGGCTGGGCCCTCTGGCTGGAGCTCGAGGGCCCGGAAGCGGGCTTGGCTGGTCTCTGTACTTTGGGGTCCTGGTCGAGCCCCTGCTGCCTGGGGTGGGGTGAAGGGACCTTGGGCTCCTCTGTGGGTGTCACCTCAAGCCGGAACGTGGTGGCCACGTGGGTGCTGGACACGGGGGAGCCGCCTTCCGTGGCCTCGCCGCGTCCCCTGTGCTTGCTGCGCTTCCTGTGCTCCAGCCTGGGGCCTGAGAGCGTGGTGGGCAGCGAGTCACAGGGCTCCCCCCCATCCGTGGGTGTGGCCGGCTTGGAGCTGGACTCTGGGGCGGGCTCCCATGCTGTCGGGAAGAGAGGGCAGCCGTCACGGCGGCACGCACCACAGAGCTTGTGCACGGCCTGGCTGACCACGCTCTGCAGGGCGGGGAAGAGGTGGTGCTCGGCCAGGAAATCCAGGGTCCGACGGGGCTCTCGGAGCGCAGAATAGCCGGGCGGGTCAAAGGACCCCGGCCGGCTCAGCAAGGACTTCATCTCCTCGGTCAGCTCTCGCTTGAGGAAGACGAGCTCGCGCTCTGCGGGCCCCGGCTCCGATGCTTCGGCCATGCCCGAGCGCGAGCCCAGCAGGCCTGAGAACCAGGACAGGGGCTGCTCTAGGGCCCACTGGCTGCTGGTCTGGCTGCCCAGGGAGTCCCACGGCAGGGAGTCCCCACGGCAGGACCGCCCCAGGCCTTTCTGCGGAGAGAGGGGGACTCTCAGAGGCGTCTGGGGCACCAAGCCAGGCCTGGCCCTGGGCTCTGGGCTGGCGTCCACCCCCACGCCACCCGGGCCGCAGCCCCAGCCCTCACCCCTCTGTTCTCCAGCTGCAGCAGCCGTTGGAGGCTCCTCTCCAGCAGGAGTCTGTCCTTCATGGGTGGCAATGGGCCCAAGCCGCGGGCACGCGGGTCCCTCTCGTGGCCGTGGGAGCCCCACCAGCCGGCCATGAAGCTGCTGTGTGAGTCGGACATGGAGCTGGAGCAGGACGGGTAATTGTCGGGGCGCCCTACGCAGAGGCTGGGCCGGGCGCGGTGCCGGTGCACAGCCCTGAGGCTGGGCCTGGCCTGCGCCCGCCGCCCGCCCCTCGGCACCTCCATCGGGTCCTGCACCTCCACCAGCGGCACCCCGGCCTCTGTCTTCACGGTGGCCATGCGTTCAGTTGCCTCCTCCACCACTGTCTGCAGGCTGTCCAGCACCTGACGCTCGACAAGGAAATCCAGGAAGCTCCTAAAGGGTCGAGGGCCCTTGGGGTTTCGGCGGTGGCTGCGGAGCCCTGAACTGCCTGAGGGGCCGTGCGACGACGGGGGGTGTGGCGTGTGGCCCCACTTGGAGGCTTGCTTCATTTCCGGGAACAGTGACTTCTTAGGTGGCTGCACCTGAGCAGACAGGCATGTCACAGCGGGTAGGGATGCCCCACGTGGGGGAGGGTCCCTGGGGTCCTCCCAGGGCACCAGAAACTGGGTGGGGAGTGGGCCGTGGAAGGAACTGGCCGTTTTGTTTTGTTGTGTTGTGTTTTTGGCCGTGCCACGGGGCATACAGGATCTTAGTTCCCTGACCAGGGGTCGAACCCGTGCCCCCTGCAGTGGAAGCTCGGAGCCTTAACCACTGGACTGCCAGGGAAGTCCCAGGAACTGGGTTTTGGAGCCAGGCAGCCCGGGATTTGGACCCTGGCCCTACCAGCTTCAGGTCATGTGACTGGGCACGAAGGTCCCTCTTGAGGCCCAGTTTCCTCTCTTGCAAAGTGGGGATCTGTCCAGGGTTGCCCTGAAGCTTCCCTGACATGTACATTTCACATACATAAGACCTGGCTGGGGGGTCTGAAAGTCCGCTTCTGCCCTCACCCAGGTCAGATTTTGAATCATAAAGCCCCTCTGAGCCCCATCCCCACTGCTGGGCTGCACAGACCACCTGTGGTCCCGAGCCCTCTGCGCCCTGTGGGTTGCTTCTGCCCTTGGAGCTGCAGGCCCTGAGCAGACTCTATGCTCCCACTCTGAGGTCCTAGTCCACCACGCCCCGCCCCCCACCCTCCCAGGCCGCTGGAGGTCAGAGGGACACAGGGAATAAGACCAAGACCCAGGAGACTAGGGTCCAGCAGGGAGTTCGAGGAGGGGTCAAGGCAACAGAGGCCCAGAGAGGTCATCAGTAGGGTATGAGGAAGGGCGGCTGTGATCTGGGGCGCCGGCACGGGTGGGGGACGTGCTGCGGGCTCAGAGTTGGGCCCTCCTGGGTAACCTTACCCGGCCCACGTAGGTGCTGTGGCCGGCCTCGTCGTCCGCCAAGTATCCGGAATGGTGGCGGCAGCTGGTCATGGTGCAGGTGGCCGGGCCCGCCGCCCTCCTCCTCTCTCGTCGGTTCCGCGATGCAGCCGCAGATTCCTCTCTGCGCAGGGCAGGGAGATGGTGTGAGGGTCCCCCCAGCCCTCCGTGGGTCTGCGTCTCCGTCCGTCCGTGGGCCGCGGGTCCTGGCTCCCCGCACCCCACGTCCTTCACACGTCCGGCCGGTCCTCCGCTCGGACCCCCTGGGCGCCTCAGCACATCCCGCGTCCAGAGTCGTCGGGGGTGGGGCCCCCGAGGGCGTGCGCATCCAGTCTCCGCCCATCTCTGCGCCCCTGCGTGCGCCCTCCGTCCTCCCGGCCCCGGCGACCCGCTCACCAGGTCCGCGCCCGCTCGGCGCGCGCTGCGGTGCGATCCGCGCTCGCTGCCCCGCGTCCGCGCCGCTCGCGTCCTCCCCCGGGCCTGCTGGTTTGCATGCCGCGTCCTGATTGGCTCGCGCCGGGCCGCGCCGCTCGCTCGCCGGCTCCCGCGGCACAATAGTTGGGGCGGGGCCCGCGCGGCTCCTCCCCCACCTCCCCGGCTTTGCCCCGCCCACATCCGCCGAGGGAGCCCGAGGCTGAGGCTGCGGCAGCTGCTGACCCGCGGGGTCCGGCCCGGAGGGGAGCCTAAGGGACCAAGCCCTGGCCTCCCCCGGCGACACGAGCACCTTCCTCGGCTCCTGTCTTGTCCATGAGCTGTCCTGGGCTCCTGCTCGCGGACTGCGCCTTTCCAGGGTCCTCTCCTCGCCCAGAGTGGCCTCCCCAGCGTCTGGCAACCCTGCTCAGTGGAAGGAGGCCCGGCTCTAAGCCACAGACTAGCTTCCGCTCCTCGCTGCGCTGTCCTGCCGCTGGGACCCAGCCTCTCTAACCGTCTGCTCCTTCTCTGTAAGTGGAGCTGAGCGTCCTTCCACATGGCTTTGGAGAGTACATCAAGTCTTCCTACAACACACCCTCACCCTAAGACCCTCTTTATCTTTACCTCTTCTCCCTCCTCTCCCTCTCTGCCCTGAGGCTCCATCTAATGCAACCCCCACCCCCACCTCCTCCTCGGAGAAGCCTTCCCAGAGGGCCCATCCCCCTCTGGGGTATCACCCCATCCCAGGCTCTGCCACACCGTGTTGTTGATTGTCCGACAGCGCTCCTGGGAGAGAGGAACTGCAGAGCTCACCCCTAATCTATGATCTTTCTAATACCAGTAGGTGCTCAGTACATGTGAATCTCCTCTTTCCAATCGCGGACCCTCAAGGCTTCTGGCCTTACCAGCTTCCCAATGGAGAATGCCGGTTGGTTGAGGTCCCACAGTTGAATCATCACTATTGAACACAATAGTCCTTATGCCAAGACCTTGGTGAAGGGCTCTTTGAGGCCTCGAATTCTCACAACCCCCCCCCACCCCCGAGGTGGGTATTATCTGTTATTCTCCAGCTGGGCTCTGCCCTCTCTGCCCCTGACCTGGGGGCAAGCAGGGCGTAGAGGACCAGAGCAGACTAGACGCAGGCCAGAGCTCCACAGGTCGGTCCCAGCTCCACTGCTCCCCACAGAGTCAGGTAGGGCAAGACACTACCCCTCTGAGCCTCAGTTTCCTCATCTGTAAAACAGGAATGACATGACCAGCCTCACAGGCTGGACACAAATACTGCACTTTCCACTGGGAAAATCAAGACAGCCACATCACGCTGAAAACCCCGGCTGTCAACAACGGTGACTATTTGTAAAGTCATCGGTAAGGAAAGCTCTTCTGGATCACAGAGGAAAGAAGGAGGCCATGAATGGAAAAGCTGTAGCCTGGCACAGAGCTCTAGAGACGGAAGCTGGGACGGATGCTTTCTCGGAGCCATCGGTATCCAAGTTTCCTCTCATGTTCTTATTGCTCAGAGCTTTTATAAATCAAGAAAAAGCCTCATCTTAGAAAATCAGCAAAACACAAACAGGCAATTTGAAATAGAAGAAATACAAATAGCTAATAAAAACATGAAAAGGTTCATAGTCACTATAAAAAAAGCGAAACACTACAAGAATGAGATAACACGGATGTCGTCATCGACTTCCCGAAACAACACAAGAAAGCTTGGGGTGGAGGAGCAGAAAACGTGGGTGTGTTTATTTGCTTAGAGAAAGGACTGCGAGGCACTACCCGGAAAGTGAACGGTGGTGACCTGGGGGGAGGGTAAGAGATCTTCTTTTCTCTTCAGGTTTGATTTTTCCGTTTTTCATATCTGCAGCCACTGCAAGTTGCGCGATGCCCTAAGCCGGGCCGCGCGGCCCAGCTGGGGCGGGGCGCTTTGGGTGGCTGGCGGTTGCAGGGACCCCTGAGACCAGCAGGTGGCGGGAACAAAGGCCAAGCGCGGGCGCGCCGGGCGCGGGCGTCGGGGCGGGGCCTCGGGCCGCGTCTGGGGCGGGGCGGGGCCTGGACCGGCCGGCCCGCGCGCATCGGCCCGGAGCCGCGCGTGGAGGGGCCATGGCCAGGCCCCGGGTGCGGCTGGTGGTCACGGCTGACGACTTCGGTTACTGCCCGCGGCGCGACGAGGGCATCGTAGAAGCCTTCCTGGAGGGGGCTGTGACCAGCGTGTCCCTGCTGGTCAACGGCGCGGCCGCCGAGAGCGCGGCTGAGCTGGCCCGCAGGTGAGCGGCGGCCCCCAGCAGGGTCCGGGCGGGGCTGGGGGCCGCCGCCCCGCGCCGCCGGTGCTCCAGCTCGCGCTCGGCCCGCAGGCACCGAATCCCCACGGGCCTCCACGCCAACCTATCCGAGGGCCGCCCCGTGGGCCCCGCCCGGCGCGGCGCCTCCTCGCTGCTCGGCCCCGAAGGCTTCTTCCTCGGCAAGATGGGCTTCCGGGAGGCGGTGGCGGCTGGAGACGTCGTCTTGCCCCAGGTGCGGAGGTGCGGCGGTGCGGCTTCAGGAAGGATGCTCGCGGTGACTCCCCCAAGACTC
The DNA here is from genome assembly GCF_030028045.1 of Hippopotamus amphibius kiboko. Classification (NCBI taxonomy): domain Eukaryota; kingdom Metazoa; phylum Chordata; class Mammalia; order Artiodactyla; family Hippopotamidae; genus Hippopotamus; species Hippopotamus amphibius. The sequence goes on along the minus strand of NC_080193.1, from coordinate 1,359,826 downwards.
CGCCCCGAGGGTACCGTGAAATCTTTGGGGGCAGAATTGGGCGCTCGGTGCCTCCCTGGTTCAAACGAAGGATTGATTACAGGGGACCACCTGGACGGGGTCCTCCTGGGTAGCTGCTCCCGGACGTGCAAGGTGCCATCACCTTCTTTCTCCAGGTGCGAGAAGAGATGGAGGCCCAGCTGAGCCGGTTCCGGGAATTACTGGGCAGGGAGCCTACTCACGTGGACGGGCACCAGCACGTGCACGTGCTTCCAGGTGCGTGAGTTGGTGCTCCCAGGCCGGGGGGGGGGGGGTGTGGCGGGGGGGGGAACGTGCCTCTGCCTGACTCCGCCCCCTTCGCAGGAGTGTGCCGGGTGTTCGCGGAGGCGCTGCAGGTCTGCGGGGTGCGCTTCACTAGGCTGCCCCTGGAGCGCGGGGTGGCAGGCTGCACGTGGCTGGAGGCCCCAGCGCGCGCCTTCGCCTGCTCCGTGGAGCAAGATGCCCACGCCGCCATAGGCCCCTTCGCCCACCACGGCCTGCGGTAAGGCCCCCGGCCCCCTGCCGGGCTCAGGTCCCAGCGCGTTTCTCATCCTCGACCGGTGTTCTCCCCGCCCCAGACCCGTCCTTCCCCTGGCCTACCCCTGCCCATCGTGGCCCTCGGTCCCGCCGCTGATGCCCTGGCATCTACAGGTGGACCGATGTCTTCGTGGGCCTGAGCACCTGTGGCCGGCACATGTCTGTGCATCGTGTGTCAGGGGCGCTGGCTCGGGCCCTGGAGGGTATACCCACGGGCCGTCTGGTGACAGCCGAGCTGATGGCACACCCTGGCTACCCTAGTGTGCCTCCGGCTGGGGGCTGCGGTGAGGGCCCTGATGCCTTTTCCTGCTCCTGGGAGCGCCTGCACGAGCTGCGCGTCCTCCTGGCGCCGGCGCTGCGGGCTCAGCTGGCCCAGGACGGTGTGCAGCTTTGTGCCCTCCACGAGCTAGACTCCAAGAGGCCCGGAGAGGGGGCCCCCAGCGAACCAGCTCTGGAAACCTTTCTGGAGCCCTCCCCACCGTGACCCAGGCAGACAGCCAAGCATTAACGCCCCTTGACGCACAGGAAGGGAACCAGGTTGCAGAGCAAGCTGTGACTTCCTGGGCTGGATGCTGCCAGCTTTGTGCCCAGGTCCTCATGGCCCAGAATGGTGGTAGAGCTTATGCAAGCCCTCTGGCTGCGGGTGGCGGCCGTGACCTCTGGGCCTGGGGCCTGCCAAGCATTGGGGGTAGGGGGTGTGTGTCAGTACCGTGTAAGCGTCTTCCTTGTTTGGGCACACGGGGCAGCGATGGCTGTATTTTAATAAAGTAACATGTGTCCTGTAAACTTGGGTGTTCATACACTGTGCCTGGGAAACCTTCCCAGACACCAGAAGGACATGAAACTCCTTTGGGGCCCACCGAGGTCCCTGTTCCAGAAAACATCTGCAGCGCCTCCACCACCAGCACTGCTTGTGCTTGGGCTCTCTTCATTCTTTTTTCTTTGGCAGGGGGCGGGGGTGGGGGGGGGTGAGGGGGTCAGAAGAATGTCTCACCAGGCTACTTTTTGGGAGGCATATCATACCCTTGATTCTGACGTCAAAAGACATCACCTGTTCTCAGGAAGCAGCCCTTTGCCATCCTAGGGGATGGGTCTGCAGAGGTACTGCAAGCTTGCAGGAGTGTGTTCACGCTTTTCCAGGAGGGACGTCTTCTGGGTACACGGGATCCCTGGTGATGTGCGGGTGCCCTGTGACCGGGGCTCCTGTGGCCTGATCACAGCAATGCCAGGAGCAGGTGGAGCCTCACGTGGCCCTTCTTGCCTCATGGAATCGCACGCCACAGTGCCTGTGTGCACGCACCGGTGTCCCCATTTTGCAGACCTAGAGATGGGGACAGCGGAGCACAGCTGTGAAGCTGCCTGTTCATTTACTCGACGTGTACTGGGCCTTTGTCTGTGCCAAGCATGGAACCAGGGCCAAAAGAGCTCTCTGTACTTTCTGAAGGGGTGAGGGTAGGACCCCATCCCCTTGACTGGTGGTTTCAGCCCCCTCCTTCTGCTCCATCCTCTACCCCTACCCTTCCTTTGACCTTGACTCTTGCAGTCGCAGGCCCTTCCTGCCCGTTTCGTCCAGGGCTATGAACTGGTCTGGCCTTGGCCGCGTTGTCTGGGCCCACGGGGGTCTGGCTGCTTTTGCGCAGACTGCTGGCTGGAACTGGCCAGCACAGAAGCCCCTCCCTCGAGGCAGGTCTGCTGTTCTGAGGCGGCAGCTGGCTGTGTGGCTCTGGGGCCCAGGAGAGAGGTGTGGGTGACGGGAGAGACTTGGGGGTCTGCACAGATGCTGGGGGAAACTGGGAGTGGCCAGTGTCACCCAGGGAGCCAGAGGAGGAGGAGCAGAGATGAGGGCCCAGACCAGCCCTAGGCCGCACGCCCTGAAGGGTGGAGGGAAGGGCACAGGAAGGCAGGGGCCCGTCTCCAGGCTGCTCACCAGCGTCCCACTGGGTAGATGGGACATTTTTCACGTCAAACCTGCTGTGCCAGGGGTGGCCCAGGCTAGGGGTTTACTGTTACCCACCACTCTTCAGGCGCAGGGAGCTGGGACACAGCCTGTAAGGAGCTCGTGGTCTGGTACACACATGGGGACAGTCGTGTGACCGGGCTGGAGAGGGAGGTGGGAACACAGCAGAGCAGAGCACGGGGAACCAAGCCGGGTGGCCAATGTCACCACGGGGGACAGCGCCCCGGGGGACCAGGCTGCCAGCACACCGTGCCGCGCGAGGTCCAGCCGTCAGCTCTGCTCGTGCTGTGCGAGGGAAGCAGGCGAGGAGGAGCCAGTGCAGACGAGCGAGAGGACGGAGGCTCGGGTGCGTCCCTGCGGGGTGTGGCACGACATGCTGCCAAAGGAGGAGGTGAGAGCGGGGCTGAGGCTGCCCTTGTGGACTTCGCACCGGGGTGTCCAGGGCCCTGGCCAGGGGAGCCCCAGGGGGGAGGGCGCCAGAAGCCAGGCTGCAGTCATGAAGTCAACGTGTATTTCGAACTCAAAGATGAACAGAGTGAGGAAGGCGGGAGAATGGAGTTGGAGTTGAGAGGGTCTCACAGGCGTTGGGGAAGGGCTGTGTCTGTGTCTGGACTCAAAGGGAGCCGTTGGCAGGAGGCGAGGGCACAGCAGCCAGGCTGGAAAAGCACAGGCCAGGGGCCCTCGGCAGAGGCACCCTCCTCCTCTGGGAAAGCGGGGTGGCGGCGCCCATGGGGCTGTCCTGAGAGTCGGGACGGCGCCATGATGAGCGAGTTCCCACTGATGATCAAGGCAGGCCCCCAGCCTCCTGGCTTCCTGCTGAGATGATGCCCGGGGAAGTCCCCTCTTGGACCTGCAGACCTAGCTGTCGGGGTCTCAGCCGGTATCAGACGCCAAGCAGGGGACTCAGCTGACAATAAACAAGTGTCAGAGCCTTGGCCGGCCCGGTGCTGAGACCCAGAGGCGGGTGTGGGCTGGAACCCTTCAAGGAAGTGGCCCAGCTCCCCCCTCGGCACACCCTCCCCAGCTCCCTGACCTCCTTCGACAGCACCCTCCTGGGGCCCCACCCCAGCCACCCAGGGTGTCTCTGCAGCCCTTTCTGCTCCCCTCCGTGTGGCTGCAACACGTCTGCGGGCCTCTCCTGGAGGCCGGGTGTGGGGAGAAAGGAGCCAGCAGAACCTGCCCAAGACTCCAGGGCACTGGCACTGCCCACCCCCAGGAAGGAAGAGACCCACACGACCAGACAGTGTCCGAGAGCATTTTTATTAAGGGCAGCAGAGCGGATGGCAGCATCTCAGGAAGCCTTAGTCCCCGCCAAGGGGGGAGGGGCGGGGGGCCGGGCGGGAGGCATCCCCGGGGCCCCTGGGAGGTATGGTGCTCACAGCCCTCCCCTGCCCTAGGGCGCTGGCTGCCTGGCCCCGGCGCAGCAAGGCTGCCTGCTGGCACGCTCCACGCCTGCCCGGTGGCTGGGGGAGCGCCCGCCTCCCTGCTCTCGGAGGCCAGGCCCCTGCTGATGGGGGAACCCCGGCTGCAAGGCCAGAGGATGCGCGTCCCAGTGGGGTCGCCGGCTTCGACCACGGTGGATGTCCTCCAGGTGGCAGGCAGAGAGGGAGGGGGCAGGTGGGCGGAGCTACGCTGGTGGAAACAGGAAGCAGTGGGAGAGTTTCCATAAATGGCAATATTTCTGGATTCAGAGAAGCGATGAGAACAAATGGTGGCTTATCTGGGCAGCTTCTGACAGAATTTGGCATTTTATTACAAATCTGCGTGTGAGGGAAATAAAGTCCACCATCGCCTTTCTGCTGATGAAGAGACAGACGTGGACATGCTGGCCGGCGCCCTTGCCAGCCCAGGCGCACGGGAGGCTCCAGAACCTGCCTCCTGCATGCCCGGGCCTAGAGAAGCTGCGTGCACCACCCGCCGCGGGCCTCACCCACCACCGCCCCACCTCTGCACAGGTAAAGCCGCGCCGCCTCAGGTCTGCAAGCCCGGAAAGATCTCAAGTTACAGAACTAAAAGTAAAACAGAAAGCCAAGTTTAAGTCCTCTTCTCCACAGGATCTAGCCCCCAGAGCGCCCAGAAGGGAAGCCACCAGTGGCAGAAGTGGACGTGGTGACACCCAGTGCTCGGACCACTGGCTTCCTCTGGGTGTCAGTGACAAGGACTCTACTATTTCAGGGACAGTCCCACTTGCTTTTGAAAAGACATTAACATTCAAATCCTTACAAGTTCATCCGATGATAAATTCTAAGGTCAATTTTTATTTCTACAAAAAAAGGCAGTCAAAACAATATAAAACACGTAAAGGATATTACTGGGTGAGCTTCACGTGGAGCCTGACTCCGCAAAGGCCGTGAGTCCAGAGGGAGAGGGAGGCCGTCCTGTTCCTGGGCCGGGCCGCCCGGATGCTCCAGAGGAAGGGCCAGTGGGGTGCTGGCGACCCCAGGCTGGTGCCGGTGACAGCGGAGTCTGCCGGAGGGTCAAACGTGCTGAGGAAGGGCCGCAGTGGGGCTGCTGCATTGAGGACGCGGAGAGCGAGCTCCGAGCCACGTCGGGTGGACACGTCGGTGACAGGTGAGCGTGGAATTTCAAGTAGACACTCTGGCTTTTGAGCACTGTCTGCAGGGACCTGGACATCTTCTAGAACGGCTGCAGGGAGGAGTGGCAACCTGGAGCCTCTGAAGCCTCTCTGGTGAGAAAGTCCTCCCACAGGCGCACCGTCCTCAGGCTGGCAGGCCTCCAGGGGCTGCCGCAGACCGGGTGCCGGGGGGGTCTCCCGAAGCAGGCCGGCCCGGCTGGAGTTGATCACGACGTGGATAGCAGGATCCACCTGTCTGGTCAGCGTTACTGGGGTAACATCAGCCAGAGTGTTACAGAAGAGCTGGGCCTCCCTTTCCACGGCTTTTCTTGGGGTGCGGCTGGGGGTTGGGGTGGGAGTGGAGGTGGTTGGTGGTTTTTAAAATTTTTTAAAAGGATGTCACAAATCAGAGTCGAGAGAATCTTAATGGACGCCCACCCCAGGCCACGCGCCTCAGAGGCCAGCACTGCCCCTCCCGGTGGGAGGCGGGGCCTGGGTCTGGGGACGTGAGTGATGAAAAACAAACTAAATCCAAGAAAGTGGGAGTTGCAAGGGCAGGGGGAGAGGGGAACCACAACCTTTTATTTTAACCTATGGGCTAAAATGTAAATTGAAGATTCTGGATAAATTTGGACAGGAAAGGAAACACCATTCTTTTAAAGTAGATCGAAGCAGTGATTTTTAAAACAAAGAAAGCAGAACTAGAACATCTTAAATTTTTAATCCTTTCTTTACAGGTTACCTAGACCACTTTTGATTAAGAAAACTGTAGAAAGTTAGTAACTGCCCCACGCAGACGCCAGGCAGTGGCACGGTCAATCTTCCACAGAGTCCTGCTTTGCAGGGTGTCTGAATACACTGCTGGGGTCTCTGCTCACACTCGCTGGAATCGATCGCGGCAGATTTTAGTCCACAGGTCGCTTTTCCCCATATTTCTTTGTAAACTCTTCAGCGTTCTTACAGAATTTTTTACGGTCCTTAGAGTATTCTTCAGCTAGGTCAGCCCGAAGCGGGTGCTCGGGCTGGGGGTCGTTCACCAGTGCTATGAGGGACTGGATGACTGCCAAGAAAAGGACAAGGCACCGCTGGTTAGAAGGCCCTTGGAAGGGGCGCGGCTAGAAACGCAGCTCCAAGTAAACATCTACGTGCTTCTCAGACAGAGCAGCCTCCCAGTCATCCAAAGCTCTAACCAGCCGCACTCAGCCCACCGCTCCCCTGTGATGAGAAGACAGTGACGGAGGATCCACAGCCAGGGCTACAGGGATAACGAACCCCACAGGGTGACGCCGCCGCCGCCTCCTCCTCCTCCAGGAAGCCTTCCTGTACGGACGTACGGGGGAGGTCTCAGCCCCCAGTCACTCCCACCCCCACTCTCACGCAGGTGACGCTTCTCCAGGGCAGGGACTGGGCAGTGTGCCCAGCACGACAGTCGGTTCCGGGTGAGAGACAGACCTGCACCATGTAAATGGATAACGAGCCCACCCTGGAAGACCCCCAGCAGCTCCTCAACAGCCAAGAAAGGGTCCCTCGACCGCCCTGTCTCACCCCAGGGAGGCAGCAGCCCTCAGCAGCACTGCCCCGTCCCCTGCAGAGGCAGAAGTCACCTGGGTGGCTCGGGGTGGCTTCCACAAGGCTCCCCCAAAGGGCAGGGGGGCCCAGGTGTGCTGAACAGCAAGCCCTGCAGGGGGCGCGGGGGAAGGAGGGAGTGGGGGGAGGAGGGGAAGTAAGGAAGGCCCAGGAGCCCAGGCCTCCTCAGAAGCGGGGCACACGCAGCCACCAGGCTTCTCAAACACATCCCCTCACACAGCCCGACCCCCACCAGGACCAGGCACCTCCACCATCCTAGCAAAAAGGCCTCCGTCCTCGGGACCGCTGATGCCAGACACCTTTACTGGGACCCACGCTCTTCGCCCCAGCACCACAAGGAATGGGCTAAAAAAGCTATTTGTTCCTATTTCTCCTGTTTGCCACAAATCCACATGAAGCCTAAGGGATTATTTACTAAATATATTTCTTTAAGTCACAACAGAAACATTGTTTAAAGGAAAGTAACCGTTAGTAACTCTCACGGAAAAGCACCCTCACTCGCCAGGAACCGAAGGCAGGCACCCGCAGCGGCTGCCCCCTGCCCCGGCCGGAGGAAGCAGCCGCTGGAGCAAGACGCTGCGGAGGGGCGCTTTCTCTGCGTCTCCGAGACACCCCAGCCCACGCTCAGCCAGGCGGCTGCTGCGTTCTCCTTTCTTGTTCTTGACTTTGGGGACACCTGAGCCACATGTGCCTTACAGCATAAACAGCAGAGTTGACACGGATGAGCTTCCAAGTTTTCTTCCACTATGGAGACTCAGGCACGTCCGCTTCTCACCACGACCATCTTAATACTTAACGTAGGAGGCATCAAGCCGTTTGTTAACCATTAAGACCTGCTTTTCAAAAGATAATTCACTTTACAAGTCTGCAGTCTGTCGAATCCTTTTCTGAGAACTTGCTTTAAGTAAGGTCTGCTTAGTAGTCCTCATGAGCACCTCCCCCGTCTCTGCTGCTCGGGGGGTAAAGTGCAGGAAAGCCCAGCTGCGCTGGCTTGCTCCATGCCGCAACCACGGCCCCTCCGTCACGTTCACGCACGTGGCACGCGCATCACGCCCACAAATGACCAAGCTGGCTTCATCGCGTCCCTGACGCACACGCTACTCTGAAGCACCTTTCCCCTCCAAAATGCAGCGGCTTAAAAACAGCACCAAAACTCACCTCTTTCGCTTACTAAAGCCTGTAAGATCTCCTTGTTTCTGTTCTTTCTGACAGTTTGTGATGGAGGATGTAAACCATGTCTGTCACTTCCCCTTTTCATGGAGACCCAGCCAGCGTGCTCTGCTCTCACGCAGTAGAACGTGACCCATGCCCTCCCGCGTGCAATGCAGTGTCTTCCATGGATCGTGCTAGAAAGTGAGTATCAAGCTCTTCCTGTTTACTGTATTTGCGTCTTCCTAAGTGTAACCTACGTGCTTTGCTACGGGACAACACTGGGTGTGGGCGGACTGAGCACTCAATTGATGAACCTGGCTTTTCTGTTTATATAATTGTGTTGCTGTGCTGTTTGCTATGTAGAGAGGTCAGTATCACACAGGCTTCCATACTGACTGTGTTTCATGTGGTGAGTCTCACGGACCAGCAGACGAGGCCCTTGCTCTGCTGCTAGACGGGCAGCGGACCAGACACGCTGCCGAGGGAGCTCCATCTCACGTCCCTTCTGGGGGTTGTTACGACGGCCGGCTCCTGCCACCTTTCTGCATGACACAGGTTTGCCTTGTTTCTCAGCTTTTCTCCTATTTTTGCTCAATTTTTAATGCTTCTTTCTTTTTAAAAACTGAGATATAATCCACATACTAAAAAATAAACTGAGAAGCCTACAATTCAGTTGTTTTTAGTGTATTCACAAGATCGTGTGGCACCACCGCTCTTTAACTCCAGAACGTTCTCATCACCCCCCAGAGAACACCCACTCCCCTTAGTAATCGCTCCCTAGTCCCCTCCCCCAGCCCCTGACAAACAGCAGCCTCCTTTCTGACTACAGGTCCGCCTGTTCTGGACACTCCGTGTGCTGCTGCAGGAGTTAGCCACATCTGCTACAGAGGTGCTGTGAATGCTGAATCACAGTGGACCACGAGTGACCCGGGAATGACCAGCTACAGAAGCACCCAGCAGAGCCCAGCCAACCTACACAACGAGAAACAACAAACTGTAGCTACTTTAAGCCACTAAGTTTTGAGGTGGTTTGTAATACAGTAGAAGGTAACAGAGACATGGGGGACAGGGTGTCAAGTGCCAGGGACAACATTCCTGCAGTGTGTGAGGACGCGCTTAAGGCCATGCTGCACAAATCTACACAATGATCTTCCAGAGAGAAACCCTGTCTCCCACAACAAAATAGCAATGCTGCCCATCGCTGCAGGCAGAACACCACCCTGTTGAAGATAAAAGTTTTAGCTTTAGGGGCTTCCTAGGTGGCGCAGTGGTAAAGAATCCGGCTGCCAATGCAGGGGACATGGGTTCCATCCCTGCCCCAGGAAGATCCCACATGCCACGGAGCAACGAAGCCCATGTGCCACAACTATTGACCCTGCGCTTTAGAGCCTGTGAGCCACAACTATTGAGCCCGTGTGCCGCAACTACTGAAGCCCACACGCCTAGAGCCTGTGCTCTGCAACAAGAGCAGCCACGGCAATGAGGAGCCCCCGCACCACAACGAAGAGTAGCCCCTGCTCACCACAACTAGAGAAAGCCCACGTGCAGGAACAAAGACCCAACGCAGTAAATAAATAGCTTTAAATAGCTTTAAAACCTAAGTCAACCAATACAAAAGAATGAAAAACCTCTCTTAGGTTATCTGACTAGTCAAAAAAAGCACCCACAACCTGGGAAAGCAGAGCATGCTGGCTGCACACTGAGACCTGAAGCTGAAAACAGGACCAGTGCTGCCCCAGCCCTCTTGGACAGCCTGCCCCATGAAGGGGGCAAAAGCTCAGGTACCCGCGCCCAGTTCTCAGGTGAGGGAGGTGGTCCGGCCGCCTCCTACACAGAGCTCAGAGTGTGTACAGAAAAACCAGGCCTGTGCCCTTAAGAACAACTCTGTCAACCTCTTACAGACATCGGCTCGTGCACCGCCCAGCACCGAGCCCCACGAGACCCTCCACTGTGACTCCATGCTCGGCCCCCGCTCCTTTCTGCTGTTCAGCTGTGGGGGCCTGGCGGGTGGGTCCCTTGCATGGTGATAGGTTCCAGTCAGTCTTCCCCTGTGAAAGGCTTTTAAATCCATCTTCCAGGGGTTCCACTGGAAAATAACTGTTTATATCAGTCACCAGAAAAAAAACAAAAACACCCGCAGCCTCTCAAATTCCAGCCTCATCCATTCTCCTTAATCTAAAAAGACTGTAAGTGGTTCAGGGAGTTACTTATAAGAAAGCCACCAAAAATATGAGGTTAGGATTGCAAAGGGAAGTTCTAGAATTAAGAGTAAAAACTAGACACAGTCTGTAACAGTTTAGTCACGTTCCGGGGACAAGAAGGGGTGACCGCAATACTGAATCAAGCATTCTTCCCGGAAAAATGAGGGTGCCCAGGATCACACAGGGAGTTCCAGGCCTGCTGAGGCCAACCACATGCTTTCACCTGGACACACTGCCCTCAAGTCTGGTGGTGCCCTCCCGCAACGCCCCAGCCAGCCCCGCCATCCTGCGGCCCACCACGGGGCTCCGGCTCTCAGCCGCAGGCCCTCAACACCCTCCCTTCCCCTTCCAGTCTGAGTCCACGTGCTAACTGCCCTCCAGGCAGCCCAGGCCTCAGGAGCCCTCCACAGCCCTCCCTGCACGAAAAGCGAGTGCTGAGCTGGGTGGGTCTGTCTGCATGGGTCCCCCCCGGGCCCGAACACAGGAATACCTGTGCGGGCTGAAGCTTAGCTGAGACGCGCCATGCCCATGGGACAGCAGCGGCCTTTCGGGGACACAGGGCGGGGGGGGGGGGGGGGGAGGGACGACATGGGGGTCAGTGCATCGAAAGGGACCTCCCCACAGCAGCGTCCCCAGAAGACACGAGGAGACGCCTTACCTTGGTCGGTTTTGGTTGCTGGCTTCCAGTTTTCAGCACTAATTACCGGCAGACAGACCTGCCCCTTTTCGTCAATGTTCGGGTGATAGATCTTCGTTTTAAATGTGATCTTCGGTGGTTTGAATGGGTACTCTGCGGGAAAGTTGATTTCGATTCTGAAGGCCCCCTTGTCATAGGGAGGGTTGTCCTGGAGGGAAAGAAAACACGGTGGCGTGAACCTGCAGCTGAGACAGGGATGCTGTTTGCTGGGAAAATTAGTTTGTTTCACGAGCTTCTAAGCGCATCACCTCCAGGGGAGCGACAATCAGGCAGCAGCTCTAGAGCAAGGCATCCGCTGAACAGCGAGAGGGTCCCATATGGCCTCTTTACCCTCTTTTTTTTTTTTAAATAGACCTTATTTATTTATTTATTTGAGTAGTTTTAGGTTCACAGCAAAACCGAGAGGAAAGTACAGAATTCCTCCACACACACCCAGCCTCCCCCACCAGAGCGATACACACATTACAGGTGATGGACTGACACGGACACTCCGCCTCCACAGTCCACACAGCAGGGCTCACCCTGGGAGCTGGACACTGTGGGTTTCACATGGTATCATCCCCTATGGTTGGAATCCTACAGTATGCAGCCTTTTCAGACTGGCTTCCTTCACTTAGTCACATGCGTTTACGCTTCCTCCCTGGCTTGTCAGATCACTTGTTTCTTGTTGTTGTTGGTTTTTTATTATTTTTCATTTTATTTATTTATTGGCTGCGTTGGGTCTTCATTGCTGCACAAGGGCTCTCTCTAGTTGCGATGAGCGGGGGCTACTCCTCGTTGCGGTGTGTGGGCTTCTCACTGTGGTGGCCTCTCTGGTTGAGGAACACGGGCTCTAAGCACACGGGCTCCAGTAGCTGTGGCGCTTGGGTTCAGTAGTTGTGGTGCACAGGCTTAGCTGCTCCCCGGTGTGTGGGATCTTCCTGGAGCAGGAATGGAACCCATGTCCCCTGCATTGGCAGGCGGATTCTTAACCACTGCACCGCCAGGGAAGTCCCCTGATCACTTGTTTTTGGCGCTGAATATGACTCCACTGTCTGGATGTGCAGTTTATCCATTCACTTCCTGAAGGACAGCTTGGTTGCCTTTGGCAATTACGAGTAAAGCTGCTGTACACATCCATGTGCAGGTTTCCATGTGGATGTGAGTTTTCATCTCCTTTGGGTAAACACTGAGGACCACGACTCCCGGATCGTAGGTAAGAGATGCTTAGTTTTGTAGGAAATCACCAAACTGTCTTCCAAAGTGGCTGCACCGTTCTGCACTCCCCGCAGCACTGCTGCGCACAACCTCCCGGCATCTGGTGGTGTCGGCGTTCTGGACTTCCACTGCTCCGACAGGCGTGTAGTTGTATCCCACGGTTTTAATGCGCAAATCTCATGGTGTTGGCTACCTTTCCGTACGCTTACTTGCTATCTCTATGTCTTCTTTGGTAAGAAGTCTGCTCAGAGTTTCAGCCCATGTTAAAATCAGGTTCTTTGTTTTCTTATTATTCAGCTTTAAGAGTTCTTTGTATACGTGGGGTTAACAGCCCTTTCTCAAATAATGTCTTTTGTAAATATCTCTCTTTTTTAAAGGTATGAAGAGTCATACCAGAGCGCGAACGTGCTGCACTTGTGAAAAGAGTGTCTGGGGCCAAGCGCTTCCTCACTAAAAAGCAAGCACCCAGCACCCCCGGCCGTCCCGTGGCTGACCAGCGCAGGCAGCTGCCGCAGGAGAGCAGGGCGGCAAGGCTGCGGGGGCTGCGGGGAGGTGGCAGCAGCACCCACTCTGGGAAGCCACAAGGTTCCCGGTCATGTCTTCAAAGACGGGAGAAGCTTCTTCTCCTTGAGTCCGGGAGACACCTGAGAGCGGGGCCCAAGGTAACCTCACAAGCAACCTCAAGCATCTGCTGAGTGGGCGGCTAAGTTGCCAGACCCTCCACGCGGCTTTAAGACCATCAACACCGGTGGCCATGTTATTCTTCTGAACGTGGCCAAGAGCGTCCTCGCCCACAACAACGGTTTCACGTACCTGCAACACAAGGACCCCAGAACCCAGACCAGCCTGGAGCTCGTTCTACAGAAGAGAAAGAAACAACACCCGAGGCGCCCACTGCAGGGCACGGCGGCCAATGAAGCGGGAGGCAGGAGAGCCACACAGCCATCTAGGAGGCAGGAATTCATTTCCAGATCGCTCTCATGGTGGATGGATACATAAACTATGATATATCCATTACAACAGAATATTATTTGGCAATAACAAGCAATGAAGTACAAATAAGTGCTACAACATGGATAAACCTTGAAAATATTATGGTAAGAATGACGCCAGACACAAGAGGTCGCGTATTGTACGATTCCGTTTACACGACACACCCAGGACAGCTGCATCTACAAAGCAGGCCGGAGGCTGCCTGGGCCCGGGGGCGGGGGCTGACGCTAACCACAGGAGCTTTGGGGAGAGAGAAAAACCGCGGCGACGGAGGCGCAGCTCCGCGAGAACACGGACAGCCACCGAACTGGACACTAAACGGGGGACACGCGTGGTCTGTGAAGCTCAGTGAAACTGTTAAAAAGGAAATCAAAGCTAAGTCAGGAACAGGGTTCTCGACGGAGGACAGGGCTGTCCCTCCTGGAGAGGTTGAGACATGCCCGCAGGCGTCGCAGTGACAAAGGTGGCTGCTGGCACCCAGCGAACAAGAAACGGAGACAAGCCGACACAAATAACCCAGCTGCACACACCAAAATGCAGGCTGCAGTGCTCTACGTTTCCCTGTGAGGAGCCCCGAAGAGAGGGGGGCTGGGCCCCAGCAGACCCCAGGGGCCTGTCCGGCCAATGCCCCCCCAACCTGGCATAACCCCCGTTCCGCCTCCATCCGCGCCGCTCCCTCACTGTGAACCGGGGGTATCCTGACTGGTCCACCCCATCCTGTCCAGCATGGCAGCCACCTGCCCTGGTGCCTACTTTGTACTTGAAACAGGACTCTTCCAAATCGAGATGTGCTATATGCATAAAATGCCACCTGGATTTTAGAGACTTTGTGCAAAAAAAGAATGTAAACTATTTCATTAATAATTATACTGATAACGTAGAAAAATAAATATATTGTGTTAGATGAAATACTTACCGAAGTGAATTTCACCTGTTTCATTTTCTTTCATTTTTTTGGCCGCACCGCACGGCTTCTGGGATCTTAGTTCCCTGACCAGGGATTGAACCCACACCCTCCTCAGGCCCTTGGCATTGAAAGCGCAGAGTCCTAACCACTGGACTGTCAGGGAATTCCCTCATTTTCATTTTTAATGGGAGTTCTGTAAAATTTAAAAACATGGCTGCGGCTTGCAGCATACTCCTGCTGGAGGACACCGTCCATCACTGACAGGCCGGGGGCAGCCGCATGTCCTGGCTCCGGATAATGAGGGGTGAGGGGTCTGTGGGGGGCTCCTGGGATGAGTGTCTTTGTTCTTGGTCACACCAAACTACACACACACACACCCCCCACACCTGGAGGAGTCTGAATGGGGCTGGTGGCCTGATCAGGCTCCGCTTCCTGGTTACGACACGGCGCTACAGTTACACAACCGGTGACGGCTACTGGGGAATCTCTGTGTCACTTCCTACAATTGCATGAAAATCTACAGTTATCTCAAAATAAGTTCAAGGAGAGAGAGAGAAAAGAGGTGACGGTCTCTTCCTTCCAGGAAGCCGCAGGGCCCGCACAGGGCCGCGCTCTCCTCACCAAGCCGCTGGATGGCCATCCCAGTGTCCCCGCCTCGGGCGCTGCCAGGGGCAGCAACTTTCCCTTTTCAAAGCCACGTGAAGTGGGGGTCTCCTTACTCGCAGGCGGTGTGGATGGTGCCTGGCGGGGGCAGTGAGGAGACCAGGGGACGGAGAGTGTCAGGGAGACGCAGAGGCAGGAGGGCGGGCGGGTGGAGGGACTCACACGGCTTCATGAGCGGAAGAGGCCTCTCTCTAAAAGTGAACAAGCAGGTCTTTATCAGTTGGCTTTGAGCAGCCCAGGTCCAGACCAGCGCAGTCAGTAGGCGGACCTGAAGCCCCAGGACAGAGGAGCAAAGGCCCTCGACAGAGGCTGGTGCCCGAGCCCAGGTGGGGAGCGGGGGCCCGTGAGACGGAAGGGCCCGCGCAGCGGCAAAGGCAGTTCCAGCTTTTGCCGTGGGACCTCACTGACGCACCTGAGGCCCGTCCCCCAAACACTGCCAGGGCCCAGCAGAACCGGGCGCGAGAGCCCTGGGGCCAGCGCGCAGGCCAGAGACACTGTGACGGCAGAGACCGTGTCCTCTGCAAACAGGCTCGCGGGGTGACCTCCAGGGCGGGACGAGCCCTCTCCAGCAAGCTCCATTTCATCTTCAGAACCATTACTGACACAGCGTTGGAGAGACAAGGCCTCAGGGGTACAAAGCTGACGCACAGGTTTGTGTTTCTGAAGCCCAAAGGCAGAGAAATCCAGGCAGTCTGACGACACGCCGAGGAGAGGCAGGCCGTTACCAGCTCCTTTCACACACGAGGGACAGAGGCAGAGACAGAGACAGACACTGCCGCTGCTGACACACTGTCGTGTGTGCACGTCTTACCTTCTCAATAAAGGGTAAAGCCAGCAGCTGCACCCCCATGAGTTCAAGGTGACAATAACACGGGTAAGAAAGGAACTCAAGCAGGCATGAGCACCCCCTGCCAAAGAAGTAAGCACTAGAATCACGACGTTAGAAAAGAACAAAGAGCAAACAAACACCAAGCAAAACTGAAGACATAACATAAAAGCAGAAATGACCATGAAGGCAAACATTAGCAAATCAGAACACAGAAAAAAAGAATGAAATTTCTACTTCTTGATACATGAAGTCAGTATAACCATCTATCAAAATCCACTAAACACAGAAATCACAATCCAAGCTCACATATGACCACAGATGCAAACACACTAAAGACTAGGGAATTTAATACACGAGAATATTTAATACCGTCCATGTAATGAAGGAGGAGTTACTCCAGAAAGCAAGAAGGGTTGAACTAACGGGCCACTCTGAACCCCACACCATAAAACCTAACTGACAGTAATACGGCCTTCAATGAAATCCACTCATTCCTGATGAAAAGAGAAAAAATTACGAGTGACATCAGCAAAACAGCAAAGCAGACAGCTCCAAACTCCCATTCCTCCAGAGAAACAAAAAAACACTGCGGAAACCGCCAGAACCAACTTTGTCAGAACTCTGGAAAACAGCCAAAGGTTTACAGCAACCAAATGAATGCAGAATCAAGAAAAAGGCATCTAAAATACGCTCACTGTGTTGATTTTACCTGCCCTTAGCCCGGCCCCACCCGGCTGGGTGACCAGACGTCTTGAAGATGGGCTAACGATGGCCGCCTCTGACCACCATGTGGGGCCCTGGGCCTCGGTTCCAGAGGAGCAGAGCAGACCTTCTTCACAAACCACCGTCTGTCTGCTGTAACCTGTCCAGGGCTACCCGGAGGGCTGACGCAAGGTGCTCATCTGCTTTGCCTCGCTCAGAACCCACAGCGGGTGGGAAAGCACAGGATCTGCTCAGAGAGACTGTAGGGGGACTTCCCTGGTGGTCCAGTGGGTAAGACTCCCAGTGCAGAGGCCCGGGTTCGATCCCTGGCCAGGGAACCAGATCCTGCACGCCACAGCCTAAGACTGGGTGCAGCCAAATAAATAAATAAATATTTTAAAAAAAGAAAAGAAAAGAAAGACTCTACGGCCACGAAAACCGCACAGTTGCCTACAGCAAAGATGGCAGTTGAGACACAACAGATGGCATAAAGCCAAGGAGGAAAAGCCAGAGAGAAGCCCAGGGAAATCAGGGCATTCAGAAGCCCAGGCACACTGGGAAGCTGAGAAAGTCACACACATGCCTCGGACAGGACACACGCTCTGAAGAGAACTGAGAGCACCTGAGGCTTTCACCACCAGCTAACCACAGGTTCGAGGAAAGCAGGAAGTGAAGGAGGAGGCACAAGTGTAGCTGGCCCGGACACACGTGCAGGAAGAATCCAGCACACGGCCAACCTGCAAAGACTGACACAACTCTTTTTTTAAGCTCCTGGCATTCAAGGAAATTTCAGTCAAAACTCTAGTGGAGCACACGCAAGGCCTTCAACAATCAAAACCAGCGAACCCGGGCGGGGGGCCGGGGGGGGGGGGGGTCTGATTCCCACATCATAATATTCAAATGTCCAATTTTCTTTCTTTTTTTTTTTTAATATTTATTTACTTTGTTTGGCTGTGTCGGGTGCATCAGGTCTTAGGTGCGGCGCGCGGGCTTCTCTCTAGTTGTGGCATGAGGGCTCCAGAGCCCACAGGCTCAGCTGCCCCGCAGCATGTGGTACCTTAGTTCTCTGATCAGGGATCGAACCTGCATACCCTGCACTGGAAGGCGGATTCTTAACTACTGGTCCACCAGGGATGTCCCCAAATGTCCAATTTTCAACAACAACAACAAAAATCACAGAGCATACTAAGAAACAGAGAAGTATGGCCCATTTAGTTTTAACAAACTGACAAAAACTCTCTCTGAGGAAGCCCAGACACTGGACCTACCAGACAAAGAATTAAAATCAACTGTCTTAAAAATGCTCAAAGAGGGAATTCCCTGGCGGTCCAGTGGTTGGGACTCGGGGCTTTCACTGCTGAGGGCCCGGGTTCGACCCCTGGTTGGGGAACTAAGATCCCACAAGCTGCACGGCCAGACGAAAAACAAAAAAAATGCTCAAAGAGGTAAAAAAACAGAAAACAAAAAACACATGGGCAAAAAACTAAACAAAACCAGGAAAATAATGTCTGAACAAAATGAGAACACCAATGAAGAGATAGAAATTATAAAAAGGAACTCAACAAAAATTCTGGAGAACAGTACAATCACTGAAATTAAAAACTCACTAGAGCAATCCAAGAGTAGATTTCAGCAAGCAAAAGAAGGGCTCCACACACCTGGAGTCAGGGCCGTTGAAGTGATTCGGTCTACGGGGCAGAATACTGAGGAACGTGGGCAGAGCCCAGGGACACACGGGACACCACCAAGCACGCCAACACACACACACCGTGGGGCCACAGGAGGGTAAGAAGGAGAAAAGGGGCAGAAAGAATATTTAAAGAAATAATGACCCCAAACTTTCCAAATTCCATGAAAGAAAGCTCAATGAACTACAAGCAGGATCAACTCAAAGAGACACCAAGATAGATAGTCAAATCATCAAAGGACAAAGAACCTTGAAAGCAGCAAACAATTGATTTCTCACCAGAAACCATGGAGGCCAGAAGGCAGTGGGAGGACACAGTCAAGGTGCTGAAAGGAAGGCTTCCCTCGTTGTGGCGCGAGGGCTCCAGAGCCTGCAGGCTTAGCTGCCCTGCCGCATGTGGGATCTTAGTTCCCCAACCAGGGATCAAACCCACACCCCCTGCATTGGAAGGCAGATTCTTAACCACTGGACCACCAGGGACGTCCCATGACCAAGTAGGATTTATCCCAGGTATGCAAGGATAGTTCAACACACAAAAATCAATCAATACACCATGTTAATGGAATCCAAGAGGAAAAAAGATCATCTTGATGCAGAAAAACATTTGACAAAATCTAACACACTTTCATGATGAAAACATTCAATAAACTAGGAATAGAAAGAAATTTCAACATGAAAAAAAGCCACATATGAAAAACCTACAGCTAACATCATACTTAATGATGAAAGTCTGAAAGCTTTTCTCCTAAAATTAGTAACAGGACAAGGATGCCAACTTTTTTTATTTTTTCACCATGCTGCATAGCTTGCAGGATCTTAGCCCCCCAATCAGGGATCAAACCCAGGCCCTGGCAGTGAAACTGCTGAGTCCTAACCACTGGAATGCCAGGGAATTCCCAAGGATGCCCACTTTTGCCACTATTTTTCAGTACAGTGTTTGGCAGTTCTAGCCAAGGCAATCAGGCAAGAAACAGAAATAACAGGCGTCCAAACTGGAAAGGGAGAAATAGAACTACCTCTGTGCAGAGATGACCTCATCTTACACGTAGAAAACATACACAAACCGTTAGAAAAAAATGAATTCAGCAAATTTCCTGGACACAAAATCAACATGCCAATGTCAGTTGCATTTCTGTACACTAACAGTGAAGAACAAATCCAAAAAGGAAATTAAGGAAACAATTCCATTTACAGTAACACTGAGAAGAATGAAACATCTAGGAATGAATTTAACCAAGGTGGCCATTGTACACTGAATGTCTGTGTCCCCTCCAAATTCTTATATTGAAGCGCTAACCCCCAGTGTGGCTAGAGTCCAGAAGTAATCAAGGTTAAGTGATGTCATAGGGTGCAGTCCTGATCTGACAGGATTCGTATCCTTAAAGACGGGAGCTCCCGGGACTTGGCTGGTGGTCCAGTGGTTACGATCCACAGTTTCAGTGCCAAGGGCACAGGTTCAATCCCTGGTCCGGGAACTAAGATCCTGCAGGCTGTGTGACATGGCCCCCCAAAAATAAAAGAAGAGAGCACCCTTGTGCACTGAGAAAAGGCCAGGAGAACACAAGAAGCCACGGAAGAGTCCTCACCAGAAACCAACCCTGCCAGACCTTGATCTGGGACTTCTGGCCTCCAGAACTGTGAGAAAATTGAATTCTGCTGTTTTAAGTGACCCAGCCTATGATTTTGTTTTGTTTTGTTTTTCATCCTGCGCTTAAAAATATACAGGCATAAAACCTGTACACTGAAAATTACAAATCATTGCTGGAAGACGTTATAGAAAACCTAAATAAATGAAAAGATGTCCTGGGTTCATGGGCTGCAAGACTTACTACCATAAAGATGATTAATACTATCAAAAGTGATCTAAAGATTCAATATAATCTCTATCAAAACCTCAATTTTTTTTTTCAAATGGAAAAACCTATCCTAAAATTCATATGAGATCTCAAAGTGTTACTGAACCAAACTTGGGCCTGTTTGCCCACGCTCAGTAAAGCCAATCTACTGACACCAGGTCGTGGTGGAGGGAAGTGCAGTAAGGAGTCCAGGGCAGCTCGAGCTCAAAACACCCGAGCTCCTTAATGGGATTCAGGCCAGGAGAGGGAGGGAAGTCCCAGGGTATGTGATCAGCTCGTGCACAATTCTCTGAGTGGTTGATGGTGAGGTAACAAGGTGGTGTCAAGGGTTAACGTGATCAATTCTCAGGCGCCAGCAGGTCTGGGGGCTACCTGCTCACGGTCACCAAGTAGTTAACAGCTTCCATTTGATGGCGATTTTAGCATTTGTAAAACAACTCACGAAATGTGCATCAAATACAATTACCTAGGTACTTCAGAAAGGAGCTAAAGCAGAGGATATGGGGGAGGGGTCTGTCCTGGGACGGCCCCATAGGTTCCTGCTCAATTACACAGGGGCCCTGAACAGTCAAAACAATCTTGAAAAAGATCAAAGTCGGAGAATTCACAATTCTTGATTTTAAAAACTTACAATGAAGCTACAGTAATCAAAACAGTGTGATACTGGCATAAGTATAGACATTCAGACCAACAGAACAGAATTGAGAGTCCAGAATTAAATCCTCACATATATGTTGTATTATTTTTTTAAAATCTTTTATTGGAGTACAGTTGATTTACAACGTTGTGTTAGTTTCTGCTGTACAGCAAAGTGAATCAGTTATACACATACATATATCAACTTTTCTTTTAGATTCATTCCCCATATAGGTCATTACAGAGTACTGAGTAGAGCTATACAGTAGGTCCTTATTTAGTTATCTAGCCCTATTAATTTTTGATGATGCCAAAATCATTCAATGGGAAAAAGCAGTCTTTTTGACAAATGGTCCTGAGAAAACTGGACACCCACATGCAAAAGAATGAAGCTGGACCTTTTCCCTACACCATTTTAAAAAAACTCAAAATGGATCAAAGACCTAAGTTTAAGTGTTAAGACTATAAAAATTCTCAGAAGAAAACATAGGGCAAAACCTGCATGACCTTGGATTTGGCAATGGTTTCTTAAATATGACACTAAAAGCACAGGCAAAAAAATAAAAAGTAGATAAAATGGACTTCATGAATATTAAAAACTTTTTGCATCAAAGGACACAATCAAGAGAGTAAAAAGACGACCAAATGAATGGGAGAAAATATTTGCAAATTATATATCTGATAAGGGTTTAGTATGTAGAACATATAAAGAACTCCTACAACTCAAAGACAAAGAGACAAACATGCCAACTCAAACTGTGCAGAGCAGCTTTATTCGGAATTGCCAAAGTCTGGAAGCAATCAAAATGTCCCTCAGGAGGTGAATGATATGTAAACTGTGCAGAGACAGTAGAATATTATTTGTTGCTAAAAAGAAATGAGCTATCAAAACATGGAGAAATCTTAATTGCACATTACTAAATGAAAGAAGCCAATCTGAAAAGCTGCTGTATAATTCCAACTATACGACAGTCTTGAATGTCCAAACTATGAAGACAGTTAAAACAAATTTTTTTAAAAAATCAGTAGTTGCCAGGAGTTGCGGGCGGGGTGGGGGTGGGGGGAGGACTGAAAAGGCTGAGCAGAGGATCTAAGGCAGTGAAACAGCTCTGCAGGGCACCCTAATGGTGGGTACACGTCATTATACATTGTTCAGACTCACAGAACGTACACCACCAAGAGTGACTCCTGATGTAAACTGTGCCCTGCAGGTGATCATGGTGTGCAAACGCAGGTTCATCAGTTACGACAAACGCCCCCACTCTGGAGGGGGATGTTGATAATGGGGGAGACTGGGGGGGAGGTATATACCTGAAGTATCTGTACCCTCCTCTTAATTGTGTTGCAAACCTAAAACTGCTCTTAAAAAAAAAAAAAAAAGTCTTGAAGAAAAAAAGGGCAAAAGAACTTTGGACATTTCTCCAAAGACATACAAATGGCCAATAAGAATATGAAATGACGCTCAACAACCTTAATCATGAGGAAAATGCAAATCAAAACCACTGTGAGAGGACTTCCCTGGTGGCGCAGTGGTTAAGAATCTGCCTGCCAATGCAGGGGACACGGGTTCGAGCCCTGGTCCGGGAAGATCCCACATGCTGTGGAGCTACTAAGCCCGTGCACCACAACTACTGAGCCTGTGCTCTAGAGCCCTCAAGCCACAACTACTGAAGCCCACAGGCTCTAGGGCCCATGCTCCGCAAAAAGAAAAGCCACCATTACAGAGAATGGACTGGAGAACTCGGGGTATGGGAGGGGGCGGGGGGTGAAGGGGAAACTGAGACGAAGCGAGAGAGTAGCACAGGCATATATATACTACCAACTGTAAAATAGTCAGTGGGAAGTTGTTGTATAACAAAGGGAGTTCAACTCGAGGATGGAAGATGCCTTAGAGGACTGGGGCGGGGGGGGGGGGGGGGAGTCAAGGAAGGGAGGGAATACGGGGATATGTGTATAAAAACAGATGATTGAACCTGGTGTACCCCCAAAAAATAATTAAAAAATAAAATTTAAAAAAAAAAAAAAAAGAGAAGCCACCACAATGAGAAGCCCACGCACCTTAACAAAGAGTAGCCCTAGCTCCCCACAACTAGAGAAAACCCGCTCACAGCAACGAAGACCCAAGGCAGCAAAATATAAATTTAAAAAATTAATTTAATTTAAAAAACAAAAAAACCCACCATGAGATACCATCTACTAGAATGGTTATAACTTCAAAAAAAAAAAAAAGGAAAATAATTGCTGGTGAGGATGTAGAAACACTAGAATCTTTGTGCACTGTTGGTGGGAATGTAAGATGGTACAGCCACCATGGAGCTCAGCCTGACAGTTCCTCAAAGAGATAAACACAGAGTTATCATACGACCCGGCAATTCCAATTCTACAAATATACCCCGAAGAACTGAAGACGGGGACTCAGGCTGATACCTGCACAGCAACGCTCACACAGGGTCACCCACAACCGCCAAAGGTGTAAATGACCCTAGTGCCTGTCAGCAGATGGCGGTCCAGTAGGTAAGACTGTGCACGCCCAAGGCAGGGGGCCCGGGTTCGATCCCTGGTCAGGAAACTAAGATCATACAGACCACAAGGCGCTGCCCAAAAAAAGAAAGAAAAGCGGGGCGGGGCAGGGCGGGGCGGGGCGTGCACACACAGCAGGAGATTGTTCATCCATGAGAATGATGTTATGACACATGGGACAATGTATGTGAACCTTGAAAACATTACGCTAAGTGGAATAAGCCGGATAAAAAGGACAAATTTTATATGAATCATTTACATGAAATATCTACAATAAGCAAGTTCACTGACTTCAGGAGTAGATTAGGGGGTACCAAGGGTTGGGGGGCAGGAGAGTGGAGAGTTATTACTTCATGGCTACAGACTTTCTGTGTTAAGTGATACGTTTTGGAAATAGAGTGATGATGGCTTGAAAACATTTTGACTAATTTTTTTTTTTGCAGTTTTGACTCAATGTCACTGAATTGTACACTTAACTCTTAAAAAGGACTGAAATGGCAAATTTTGTTATATATATTTTATCACAATAAAAAAATTGATGAAGCGAAATTTTTAAATTTTTTAGAAGAGAAACTTTAAAATTAGGAATTCTGAATAAACAAAATTTAAAAGAAAACACTAAGCTGAAAAGTATTTGTCCCAGACACACAGGATTAATACACAGAATTCCTACAATTCAACAAAGAGAAACATACTAAAACCCTATTACATACCAGACTGTGAAGATACAGTCAATTAAGTAAGTGAAAGAAATCTTCATCTGCAATAGCACAATTCTACATGCAAATCACGTGGTCTGAATGTTTGTATCCCCCCAGATTCCTACGTCAAAAACCTACCCCTCCAGGTGATGGTGTGGGGAGGTGGGGCCTCTGGGAGGGGATCAGACCACCAGGGCAGAGCCCTCGCGAATGGCACTGGGGCCCCTTCTGACATGTGAGGAACAGCCTGTGGCTAGGGAGAAGGGGCCCCACCCGACAGGCACCTGATCTCAGACCTGCAGCCTCCATGACTGTGAGAACTAAGTTTCCGCTGCTTGTAAGCTAAGCTGTCTAGCATTTTGTTATATAGCAGTCCAAACGGGACAAAGACACAAACCAAGCTGCGAACGTCTCCACCTGCCACACTGACAAGAATCTCTTTCCGCGTGTTGTTTCACGGACCCGCTTTACATATGGGCAAACGGCGTTCCAGAGTCCCGAGGGAGACTGAGCACGTACCACACGTGCTTGCTGAGCTTTTACAGCAGCTAGGAGAGCGATCCTTTACAGGGAGGACGCTGGGACTAACTGTGTAGCTGGCCCAGATCACCATCTGCCAGTCGGACAGGGCTGGGGCTCTCCCCTCAGGCAGCGGGACCCCACAGCCTGGGGGTCCACAGACATCACATGTCATACAGCTGACCCTAACGGAACACAGGACACAGGACACTGTAGCTTAGGATCAGGATCTAAAACAAGCAAGGATGACTGCAGTGCACGCCTGTAACTTACACAACAGGGCTCCTGGACAGTTACTAAAACTATGCTCACGAAGAGTTTCCAGGCAATGACCAAAAAATGAAGCTACGACATCATTATGACACGAGCGACGCGCCCATTAAAGGGGGCGTGAGCACCAGGTTAGGGGTGGACACGCCGCCCCCTGGGTGAGAAGCCTCCACAAGGTTCACCACCAGGTGCCGTTCCTGAAGGGCAGGTGCCAAAAACTCACTGAACTGAACTTCTTCATCATAGGATTATGGGGTGTTTTCTTCCTTAGACTTTACATCTGCATTTTAAATGAAAACACTTTATATAAACACAAGTATTTAAAGGAATCAACCCGAGCCAACCCGAGCTGCAATGGCAGCGAGGAGGTGGCCCCTCCCCCCGGGGTCTGGGCCCGCCCTCTCTTGGAACTGCAGCCAGGGAGGACCTGCCAGGTGGCTTCCCGAGGACCCGCAAGCGCCCGGCCGTAAGGGCCCACTTCCCGGGGGCCACGTCTTCCTCCCCCTGGCCCCGCTTTCACCCCAGCTGGACGGACCCCAAGCGAGGTGGGGAGAAGACCCCGTGCTGACCCAGCCCCTACAGAGCAGGGAGAGCCGAGGCCCAGGTGTGGGGTACTAGTGGGGACCCTGGACGGAGCAGTCCTTGAAGCTCTCCTCACGCCAACGCAGGGGCCCGGGCTGTGGCGGCAGGAGGAAGCGCGAGGAGCAGGCAGCGTGAGCGGGGTGCGGGCAGTCCCGGCACGGCCGCCTCTGGGCACAGCTTCCCCAGGGGCAAGGCGGGGCTCTGGCCCGGACGCTGCCTGGAGCCTCGGCCCCGTCCCCTGAGGTCTACCAGCCATCTCCACCCAGGGCTCAATGAAACGCTGCCCGCTCCACCAGCCCTGGGAGCCGGCCGCCAGCTCCCGCGGTAGGCAGCCCAGCCTGACCGCTGAAAACTGCCCCATTCTTTCTTATCAGTTTTCAAAAGACCCACGTGTTAACAGTTCACCTATGTTATCAGTGGAAAACAAAACCTCAATTAGGAAAGAGCCTGGGGTCAGAGGGTTTTGGCCATCCTTCCACTCTGCACCTAACAGGTCCCCAGAGTGGGCAAGGGCTGGGGCAGAACCAGACTGGACACGGCCAAGTTTATAACACTACAAACCCAGTATTTGCTGTTCAAGTTCCAGGAACTTTTTAAAAAGCACGACCTACAACCAGCATCAAGAAGGAAGCACCTCTGGTTAGCGTGCTCCCTGCTCGGCTCTGGCAAAGCCACCCACCTGCTCGTAAGGAGACAGTTTACGCACCGGCGGGTGGGGGGGGGGGGGGAGGCAGGCACAGGGCAAGGGGGATGGAAGAAGGAGGTGGGGGTGGGAAGAACAGGAAGGAAAGGGGGCACTGGTGCAGAGGATCCCGGTCACGCGCCGGGGACACGGAAGGCACATGACGTCCAGGTGAGGCTGCCTCTGGTGAGCGGGCAGGAACAGAGGCCGAGACGCACCACTCCACGTCCAGCAAGAACCCAGTGACCTGACGCTGGAAGCAGCAGGGTCCCCAAGAGACAAAATGGAGCGAGAGAAAGGCGAGAGGCTGGGCGAGAGGCTGGACGAGCGCCGTGGCTAAGAGCTGAGAGGAGGCGGCAGGACGGGAGCAAGGGCCCTGGGGCCGGGGCTGAGCACGCCGGCCGGGTGCTGCCGGGGAGCGGCCCCAGGAGGGCTGGGAAACCGGGGTCACCGCCGGCGTCAGCGCGGGCCACGCCTCTGGAGGGGGAGGTGAAGGGCTGCAGAAAGAGCAGACCCTGAACCCAGAGGGCAGGGAGGCCGCAGGAAGTCGGCTGAAGAGGCGCTCGAGTGCCCCAAGGAGTCTGGGTGACAGGGAGCGGGGTATGGGGGCAGAGCCGGGGACAGGAGGCCCAGAGAGACGCCGGGGGGCCACCTGGTAAAGGGACTTGAGACCAACAGGAGGCACAGACCGGAGGGTTCCAGGAATAAAGCCCGGGACACAGGTGTGCAGAGGATTAGAGGCACAGATGCAAGCCCAGGCAGGAAGCAAAGAGAAGACGTGGATGGAAACACCGCCACCTGGCAGGAGAGGTGGAAGAAGGCGGCCGGCCTGGACCGAGGCGGCCGGGCAAGAGCAGGAGCACAGACGCACATCCTTCCCGGGCCGAACCCGCAGGCCTGGAAGGCTCGGGACCCCCAGGACGGCAGGAGGCCAGAGCCCAGGTGGGAGCCCCTGGGGCAGCTGCCCGGGCTCCTGCTGGCCGCCACGCGTCCGCGCTGCCTGGGAGCAGGGCGAGCCGCGGCTGCGCACGTGGGCCGGGAGGGGTCCCCTGGGAGGAGGCGGAGGTGTTCAATACTCACAGGAACAATAAGCCCTTGCCAAGTCAATAAATTAGCTTCATCAACCTGGATGTTACGGAAGTTTTTCATCCCACATTTGCGGATTTCTTCAAGCTCCTGTTGATTGACAAAGCATAAATGCGAGTCAAACAGGGGAAAGCACCACGCGCCACATCCCTCCTGACTCCCTCAGAGCAAGCCTAGTGCCGGCACCCAGGCCGCCGTGCCGTGTGGTGGGACCGCCCCGGCCTGCCTGAAGGCCTGGAGCCACGGGGGCCCCTCGACCGGAATCCCAGACCAAGACGAGCCCCCGCCTCGGTGAACCCACCGCCCCGGCGGACACCCCCTCCCCCGTGGGCTGTCCCCACGCGGCAGGGGTACCGGCCAGGTGCTGCAGACCTGACTCCTCACAGCTCTGCAAGGCGAACGGAGCTGGGGGAGCACACAAGCCCAGGGTTTCCACCCAGAGCCAGGACTGCGGCTGCAGGAGGGCTCTCCCTCCGTGGGGCCCGCAGCCGGGGCACGACGACCCAGGCTGGGCTCGGGGGGCGGGAAGGAAACCTCTACTAGCCTTGGTTTCCTCTGCTGCAGAAGAGGGGCAGTGAGCCCCAGAGCTGCAGACGAGGAAGAGAACGCCGTGCAGATACACAGAGGCTGTTCCCAGACACGCGCCCCTGCATCCGGAAAGGACAGCCCGCGGGCGACGTCAGGGCCCTGTCTGTCTCTAGCCTACAGCTGCCTGTCACTTGTTTGTCAACTCTGCACTGGCCTGACGTTCCCCACCACTTCCCCGACAACTCGGCTGACTGTCCAACATGCAAGACAGCCCAAGCCGCCCACTGCACACCTGCCCGCCCGCCCACGTCCCCAGTGCGCCTCCATCCTTGGAGCCTGGAGCGCGGCGCCCCTGCCATGCCCCGATCCGGCTCTCGTCCATGACACAACAGCTCCTCCGCGTCTCCCGGGTGCCTGTCTCTGCAACGCCACAGCACCACCCCACCCAGTCCTGCCTCCTCCATGGGGCCCGCAGGACAGTGTCCCATGGCCCTGGCTTCCTCCTCGCTGGTCCGGCCCACTCAGCCCTCTAGAACTGGGAAGCCCCCCGCCCCATGTTTGGTGCTGCGGGGCACAACGGCACAGAGACTCTGAACCAGCGCCACCCTCCCCCGGCCGCTGCACCCCACGTTACCGCCACGCGGCCAGCGCCCTGGGCACCCTGGGGGACACGAGGTAAGGAAGGAGGAGAGTCCTGAGAGAGGGGGCGCCGAGCAGGTGTTACAGGTTCTCAGCTGGAGGCCACGCGGTGTGCCCGGCCTGGGTCAGGATGAGGACAGTGTCAAGTGACCACGCAGGGGAGGCAGGTGGGACACACTGCTGCTGGCCGCCCTAGCTGCCCACCACAACCGTCAGCCTGGGCCCCAGGCCCAAAAACTCTGCTCCAGCAGGTGTGGGGTGGAGAGGAACGGGGGTTCTTTAACAAGCGGCACAGTGAAAAGATGAGTTCCATTTCTAAGCAATGCACAGCTTCCACGAGGAAGATGCTAGTGGCCATGGCCCCAGCAGTGGGGGAAGGGGTGGCCTGATCCCTCTTCCTGAGCCCACCGGAGGGGACGCGTGGAACCTGAGAGACCACTCAACCTGCCAGCTGCCAGCTGGTCCTCCTGCCAATGCCCAGGACCCACGGGAAAGCTCGCCTGGGGTCACGAAGCCTGGCAGACTCCAAAAGGGGGAGAAACACATCTCACACCCACACGGGTCCACCCCCCAAACAGAACCTAATCTCCAAAAGAGCAGGCGCACGGCCGGGGTCAGGAAGCCCAGCCACACGCAAACAGCTGCTGAGTGAGTGGGTCAGTGATGGAGTGGCTCTCAGGGGACTGCGGAGGCAAGGGGCTCGGTGATGAGCAGGGCTCTCTACGTGCTGTGGCCTCGGAGACCACAGAGTAAGGTTCTCGGCTGGAAACAGAAGAGCACGTCCCGTGAGGGCTGTTCTACCAAGCTAAAAAAATGCTTAAACCAAATACAAATGGAAAAAAATTCCAGACAGAATTGTAAAATTAGTCAAAAAAGAAGAAACAGGGACTTCCCTGGTGGCCCAGTGGTTAAGACTCTGCACTTCCACTGCAGGGAGAGCGGGTCTGATCCCTGGTTGGGAATATCCTGCATCCCATGTCCGCACACCACGGCCAAAAAAAAAAAAAAAAAAAAGAAGTGAGTAAAAAAAGACGAAATGACAGAATAGATTCAATATGCATAGGACAAAATAAACTTTAAAGTAACCTGTAAATATACTTTACAACTTCAGAAATCCACACACTAACAACATAAGGTACAGGTAAGAAACACAACAAGGTAAGTTTCACAGGAAATTTAAAAAATGTGCCACTGTAACATGGCAGTGAAAAACTGAACCTTGTTCAAGAAACAGGGAGAACAATTAGGCACGTGGGCAGGAGTGCAGGGCGGGCACCTATCACGCGCCGGTATCGAGACACAGGAACAAAGACGGGAGCCCCAGGGTGTAAGAAGGACAGCACTCCCCACCCCCCACCCCCCAGCAGGAGAAGATGGGCGATGCTGTGACAGCAGAGCTGGGAGGCTCAGGAAACCCAGAGGATGGCTACCAGATAAACTCAGGTCACCTGGCGGTCAAGTTACGCGCAGCAAAGACGACGAGACAGGTGCCTCCACGTGATTCTAGCCGACAGGTGGGTACGAGGCAGAAGCGAGAGAAACCACGACAAACCAGCCGGCGGGCCGGCCAGCCCCAGCACCTCCAGGGAATGCCGGGCAGCCCCTGGGAGTTTCTCAACAGGGCGGCACCAGCATCCCGGGACCCTGCACCAGCCCTGCCGCCTAGATGCCAGGCCTGTGACGCCGCCCCGCCCAGCCTGCCAACGCCCCAGCTGCTGAGAACCATGGACACTGTTGGGGGCTGGGACACTGAAAGCCCTGAGCTGCACAAGACAGTCCCTCAGACAAGAACTGTTCAGCCCGAAGTGCCAGTCTCACCTCCACACCCAGAGCAAGCTGGAGGCCGACTCGAGGCACTCAGAGAAGAGACAGGTTCACCTACAGGCCCGACACTCCCTCCCGCGCGACCGCAGCCGCGACTGAGGATGAAGGATGGCAAGCAGGCCACGTCTGACAGGTGCTGGGAGAGACGGGGGCCCAGCTGCAGAACGGAGGCGGCAAGACCACAGCGGAGAACCACGGGGGCTGACAAGACACACCCACGGAGGTCTGCGTCAGCGCCGCAAGGGGCCGTCGGGGCAGCTGCTCCGGGCGGACAGCGGGATGCTGACAGGCCGGCCAAGAGGAGAGGAGGAGCAGAACCCGCCACTCGAGCATCCCTGCCCGGTGGGGAGCGCGCTGCCCAGGCAGGCAGAGTTGGGAGGGAGAGAGGAGCTGCGCTCCTCAAAGCCCGGAGGGGGACCCCGGCCTGTCCCCCAGTGTGCCGCCCAGCCCGTCGCCCATGCTCCAGGCCAAAGCGTGGCGTGCAGCACGAGCGACTGCCGCCGACAGAGCCTCGCTGGCCCCTGCGAGGCGGCGGGGAGCAGGACTCGGTGACACACGGCCAGCACTCCTCTCGCAGTGCAGCGTACACATCCAGGCTCCAGGAAGGGGTGTAACGAAGTCTGTTTCTTTGCTTCTTGGGAGGTCTTCGTGGGCCCCTGATCCCGACGGCTGGCAATCCCCTGGGGAAGTGACACGGCCTGGGAACCCCTCAGGAGCCAGTGGTTCCTCATCAGCATGAAGCCAGGGTCCTCTTTAAGAAACCCAGACATGCTGTGTGTGAGACAGAGAACCAGCAAGGACCCACCGCACAGCCCAGGGAACTATATGCAATATCTGATAAAAACCTACAAGGGAAGAGAGTCGGAAAGAGAATCTGCGTGTGTGTGTGTGCGCGTACATACGTGTATATATGTGCATCACTGTACGCCTGACACAAACTAACACAACACTGCAAACCAACCGTACCTCAACAGCAGAAAAAGAAAAACGAAACCCAGACACACGGACGGGGGAAAAAGCAAGTCAGTCACGGCTGCTTCAGAGGCCAAATCAACGCTGCAGACAGCAAGCCTCAGGGCAGGGGACACTGGTACAGGTTTAAAAAGCCTATTTAATATCGTGCTATAACTTCCTATTTGCTACATGGAAAAAAGCACGTTGCGCCCCTAAAGAGCCACTGAAAGTAAAGCTGAAGGTGGGCTCCCCAGCTGTTGAAGCTGGGCGAGGCGCGCGGCGCTGCTCCAGGACCTGCGGGGTGGGGGCAGGAGGGAGACGCAGGCAGAGCTGTGGAAGGAGGGAACCCAGGTGCTCCGGGACGCGGCGGCACCGAGCTGGGCTGCAGGGGCTGCTCACTCGCGGGGCTCAGCCAGGCTACGGTCCCGGCAGAGGGGGAACAACCGCCTCCCCTGGACGCGCAGCCCGAGAACCTCCAGAGAGCACCGGGCGCCCGGGCAGGGGCCCCAGACGACAGTGAGGGGCACCCCTGCTTGAGAACCACCCCCAGCCCTTCAGCCGAGAAGGGACGGAGGCCCTGACTAGCTCAGCGTCACCCCCACAGCTGGAGACAGGCTCCGAGCAGGGCAAAGGACCTCAGCCGGGCCGGGCACACAGAAGCAGGGTGAGGAGGCCCTCTGACGGCAGCAAGTCTGCGCCAGCCCAAACCTGGAAAGCGTTCTGAACTCTTCCTTAAAGGCCGCGCGCCGCCGGCCACTTACACTGCGTATCCTGCTGTTCTCTACTCTGAACCTTCCCATGCGCCAATCCCCAGCCATTCTCTTCCATGTATTTTATGTATAATACACAGAAACAATGTTTTGACTTGGAAAGTGGTTGCTTCAACAAGTCATCTGTGGGCCAGGAAGAGCAGACGACTCCGCGTCAGACAGGCCCTGGCTCGACCCCGGCCCCGCCCTTCACACCACCTGAAGCTCTGAGTCTCGTCTCATCTGAAGACGGTAGGAAACTTACCCCACAGGCCCCTGCTGAGAACGACAAGAAACACTGGACGGTGCTGAAGCTGTCACCCCTAGGAGGTACTCAACTAGGGTTCGTTTCATTCCCTGCCACATCTGTGTCTCACCACGCCTCTTAAAATCTAGCACCGTCGGGGCACCGCCACACACACACTCTGCTCTGCGTGACAGGGCGTAGACACGACGCAGCACTGGTGCTGACAGCCCATGACCAGAGCGCACGGGCCTTAAATGAGAAAGGAAGACGTTCACAGTTGTTAGCGCGCAGCTTTCAAAAACGACCTGACCCAACTAAAAAGACAAAGACAAAGAAACATAAGATGGGGGTCTGCCCACGGTGCTTCTCACTCCCCTGCACAGGGCATCATCGCCTTCCGAATCCCAACAAAGAGCAGAAAAGGAGGGATGCCAGGGAGGACGCAGGCCTCCGTGCAGGAGGCGCACGCCCGACACTGCCACTCGAGGAGCGGGAGCCAGAGCCTCACGACACCCTTGGGGAGGGCCAGGCGGGCCCGTCCGCTTTATCCGGCAGGAGGGAAGGCTGGAGAGAGGCTGAGAGCGGCTGAGAGCGGCTGAGAGCGGCCCAGTCACAGACAGACCTCGGACAGGGCAGGGCCAGGGCGAGAGCCCGAGCCGGAGGAGCTGCTGTTCCGTGGACGTCCAGCCACAGGGCTGCGGCCGCGGCGGCGGGGGCTCCCATCCCCTGCTCGGGATCCTAGGGGGCTGGCAGCCCGGGAACAGCATTTCCAGACTCAGGGCGACACAAGCATGAACACACAGCACCTGAGCCTGAGCGCTCCCTTCACGGCGAGTCGCCGGGCGAGTGCTTCTGCTGTGCCAGGAACATCGCCGGGCTCCTCCTGTCCAGGCAAAACGAAAGGCGGTGGATGAGCCCTGCTCTGGAGGGGAAGTACAGCACCTTGTCAGACACCAGCCACACCACTAGTGGGACATTAACAATTTGCAAGGCGCTTTCCAAGCCTGCACAAAGCAACTGGTGGCAATGCCACTCAGGTCCCCCCAGCGAGCCAGTGGCAGGCCGGCTACGTCACACTCAGTTACTGCCCCGAGGGCCACACTCAGCAAGGGTCCTGACTCCGTGCGGAAGCTGCACTGTCCCTTTGGAGAACTCAGGACAGCGAGGCTCAGGGCGAGGACACGGTCGAGCCCACGGTGGAGATCAAGATCTGAAGCAGGTCCCCAAGAACGCGAGCACGGCGCGATGCTCTGAGCAGCGGGCCACCCACGCACGGTCACGCCACCAGGACATGGCTGCAGGAGACACTCAGTGCTGCCCGCACACTCCGGCCCTGCTCCACACAGTGGCCTCGCTCCAGGATGTGCGTGCACCTCCACCTGAACGGGGGTGGCCCTGGCACTCTCACCTGCATCCACGCTCTGGAGCTCAGCGCCCCGGGACTGGGCGGGGGGGGGGGGGGGGGGGCCCGGGGCGGGGGCAGTTGTGTGAACCACGCAGCAGATCCGTCTGTGAGGTGGCTTCCCTGTGCTGACCTTCCCAACACCTGGCATGGGGAAGGGGGGACATTTACAAACCACCTCGGGAAGGGCTCAGGGGCCACCCAACTTTGGAGCTACAGCCACTGCCCAGCTGGCTCAGACACGGAGCAGTAGTGGCAGAAGCACTGGACCTGATACCAGTCCGTGCTTTGGCTGCACAGGTGCCTGCCAAACCCGGGGCTGTCTGGCACGTTTCACCCCCTACCAAGCTTGCTAGTAAGCAGAAATGACACCTGGCAAGATAACGGAGTACGGAAAACTGCAGCCAACACAGGCCCGCGACTGTTCAAAAGAGCACAGACCCCACCACCACCTAAGCTCTACTCCCTGTCCCGTCCCTTCTTTAAAAGCCCAAGGCAGCCTTGTGAAAAGCAGGAGAGAAACCCTGAGAGCAGGGAGCACCTGGCTGGCCCTGCCTGTGGGTGGTGACTGGGCCTCGGCCTCCCGCCTGTCACCTGTCCCCCGTCGGGGCCCCGCAGCTCTGGATGCTAGACACTGAAGCCAGGGCCCGGGGGAGCTGGAGGAGGAGACCAAGGGCGCAGCCTCTCTGGCTCAGCGGCCTCACAGGCCCACGCACTCAGCGCAGGAAGAGAAAACACACGGGTGAGATTCTCAGAGTCCGATTTTGAACTCAAGAGGGGTGTAATTTTGCTGGAAAAAGTAAACACCTTTAAATAAAGACACATTCTCACAGCTGTCTCAGAAAACCGCTCACTAACCCTAAGGAACAGGTGACTTCAAGAGGCAAGAGGGTGTGCGGGGAGGGGGCGTCCTGTCCTCCCTGCCCCAACCCATGACCCCCAGGGGCAGCACCATTTCCTCCAAACCCTCCCTCCCGCCAAGCTGCTCTCCTGGCTCCCGTGCTGACACCCACTCAGCACACACCAAGCACTCCTCTGAGTGCTCGATATGTAGTAACTCAGTCTTCACACAGATGACATCACTAATGCACAGAGAGGTTAAGCAACTCGCCGGGGTTCACTCAGCTCCAGAACCTGAGCTCTTAACTGCCTGCAGGATTCTCCTCTCAATAGCTCTGCCCTGAACGAAAGAACTTTCCCTCCCCCTTTTAAGTGGGCAAGGGTTAGGCTCATCCAGGCCCTCGAGAACAGACAGGACGAGGCTGGACAGGACACAGCACAGGCAAAGCCCTCACCAGCGAGCGGCCACCTCTGGACGCCACACCTGGGGCTCCATCGGATCCTCAAGTGAAAGGCACAGGGTGTCTCTGCCACCTGTCCTGAAACCCACCCGTGTGGAGCCGAGTGAGGGAGGGCGGGCAGGCTCATCCTGGAGCCTGTCCAGTGCTTCTGGAAAGCGCTACAGGGGTGGCCTCCCCACAATCCAAGAAGGGGACCAAGCAAGCTCAGAAGCACATGGCCAGGGGTTCCCACATACGTTCTGGAGGACGAAAGCGCCTCACCCTCATCGGCTGCCTGGCAGCTACCAGAGCCCAGCTCCAAACGAAGGCCCACACCAAGTTTAGCCTCCTCCTCCTGCCAGAGGGGATCCCCTCTCTGCTCCCCACTCCTCAGCTGGCAGGCATCCAGCACACATGGGCAGCCCGGGATCTCTGTCCTAGGCTGGGCCGTTCTCCTTCCTCCAGTCCAGAGGAGGACCCCCCCAGCTGAGTCTTCGAGGACAAGGAGTGGTCCCGGTGAAGAGCGACGAGCCAGGGTGGCCCCGGAAGCCCAACCCTGGACAGCGCACACTGAGGGAGACAAGTCCCGCGCTGCTGAACCGGGCTCCTGCGCCTGGGTGGGAGCACTCCTCCCCGATGCGCTGCTGCGCGGGGATGGCAGGCAGCGAGGAGCTGACGGGAGGAGCACAGAGAAGCCACCGAGCGGCCCCGGGCAGGGGTCACCACCAACGGGGCAGCCCACACAAGGGCATGGCGGCGCAGGGGCACAAAGACAGGCGGGGGAGGGGGGACGGAGGCCCAGTTCAGCAGACTCTGGCAAGGGGTCTGATGTGGGAGGAAGGGGCGAGGCAGGCTCCCCGGGTTCTTCCCTGGCGACGCAAGAGACAAGTGGCCCGTTAACTAAGGGAGCCAAGACACGTGGGGGCACAGGCGGGGCTCAGACTTGGAGGCCTGCAGGTCCACATGCCATTCAAAGGAAACTCTCAGCGGGGGGCCCATGATGCAGAGTTCTGGCCAGGAGGGGCGGCTTTGTGGTTCGCTAAGCTTTACTTCCCAATTTACTGGTTTGTTTTTTGTTTTTTAATTTATTTATTTAATTGGCTGTATTGGGTCTTTTTTGCTGTGCGCGGGCTTTCTTTAGTTGCAGTGAGTGGGGGCTACTCTTTGTTGTGGTGCGCGGGCTCCTCATTGCCGTGGCTTCTCTTGTTGCGGAGCATGGGCTCTAGGTGTGTGGGCTTCAGTCGTTGCAGCACATGGGCTCAATAGCTGTGGCTCACGGGCTCTAAAGCGCAGCCTCAATAGCTGTAGCACACAGGCTTAGCTGTTCTGCAGCACGTGAGATCTTCCTGAAGCAGGGATCGAACCCGTGTCCCCTGCATTGGAAGGTGGATTCTTAACCACTGCACCACCTAGGAAGCCCCCCAATTTACTGTTGCATCAAAGCAACAAGAAGTATCTCCTGAACATTTAGTGACACTTTCCAAGAGTAAGAATACTTTCAAGTGACCTGGTATAATAAAAAGCTAAATCAACAGCCTCTTAATTTAGAGTTGTAACAAGATGCGAAAAGGTCTAAGTACCCGGAGACAAGTGTTTCTGTTCTAGTGTACACCTCAAGAAAAGGCTCCAACATTGCAATAATGAGCATACTCTTTCCCGGGACCTGTCCCAATTATCTCTTAATAGAGAAACATTTACAAAGAATATCTTTAAGGGACACTAAGATAGTCCCAACTCACTGGGATGCATGAATTTAGGGTAAAAAATACAGTGCTCTCCTCGAGTCCCCGAAACCCAGCAGATTCAGAACACGGACACTGGCGTGACACCATCTGTGAAACTCCCTTCACGCACAGCACACCCACTGGACACACTCAATGCTCCCTGTGCTGTTACCCAGCCTCCGCGAGCACTACCCCTGCACTCAAGAGCAAACCAGGTCACTGCTTAGTACAATGAATTCCACGGAATGAACTGTTATTTAGCAGCTCCTCCTACTCATTCACATGTGATTATGGGCTGAAAGTACACCAATATGGAGTTCTGAGTGAACACTATTTAAATAGCATTAAAACGTTGCTACAAATCTCGATTCCTTATCTCAACAGCTACACCAAAATAACTAATAAAATGTCACCCCTCTTTTAAATCCACAAATTTCCCCTCTGATACAAGCCCTTCTGGGAAGATACCTAGCTGGAGGGCCCTTCCGGGAGATGTGTGCAGCTGAGAGGCTAAAAAGAAATGAAGGGACTGCAATCAATTTCCCTCAGCCACACCCACAAGTTTCACTTTTGTAGCTATTTCCCCCCTGACAGAGGCAATGGTTACAATCTGGTGGTTGCCATCAATGCTGAATTAGCTGCTTACAAATTGAAATGTATTTAATGCTTTATTAACATTGTAATTCCTAAAAAGTGTTCTGAAAAAGCCTAATCCTTTTGGCAATTGCTTTTTAAAGACTTTATCATACTCATTTTGCCTAAAATAACTTCTCAGCCTGATTTATGCAAATCACTCTACTTTTAATAATGTTTTTACACTATCTGCAGACAGTCCATCGTTACAAAGAAATCTTTGACTCCAATGTCTCAGAAAATGGTTTTTGAGGAAATCTGAAATTCTTTAAGACTTAATCCATTTGCTAATTCAACATGTTTACTTTCACCACTGAAAATCCTTTTTATTACCCACCCCATGTATTGATTAACCTGATTCAGTAAGTTTTTTTTTAAACTAACCAGGCCTAAACAACGACTCTCAGAGCCAACGATTTCCATCTTGTAACGAGCATCCCCTACTGAACTGAAAGAATCTCCATCCAAGAGTCAGGAACCAACATCCTCTTCTGTGCATGCTTGGGATAAGAAAGGAGGCCGGGTGACAAGGGGCTCGGAACTTGGGATTTGGAGCCACGGAGATACAGCATCTCATCTCTCCCCAGGACAGACGGCTAAGCCTCATGACCTTCTCACTGGTAAAATAGATGACAACACACTAACTTTAAGAGTTATTGAAAAGATAAGAAAAAACGTATGTAAATGATCTAGCACTTAACAAGTACTCAATTAATGTTACATGTTTTTTCCTAAGCTCTAATTTTTTTGAAACACATAACTGAAAAACCACAGTAACTCCCCTCTCAGACCCCTGGGAGCCTGGAAGCCCCAAACTGGGTCAACTGGCCTAGACTAAGGGATACCAGGATGAATTAGGTCAAGATATCTGCCCTTGAGGAACTCAGACCCCGGTAGCAAAGACAAGTCTAACACAAATCTAATTGTGACAAGTGCCATTGTCACACAAAGCAGGAAACAACTCATTCTGTTTGGGGGATGGAGGCGAGGCCTCAGAGTAGCTGGCCTTGGAGTGGAACCCAGGACTTACTTCCCTGGAAGGGATGAAAGGCGAGGAGGGGAAGACAGCCTTTCTCAGGGAGAGCAAACAGCGTGTGCAAAGGACACCTAAGGGCAGGGGACTTTGGGGTCAGACAGACTAGTCAGATCACAGCTCACTCTCTCCCTAGCTAGAAAACTGGGGCCGGCCAGTGATTCTCCCTGCATTCCACCTTCTCACCTACAAAATGGGAACAACAGGGTCTCCTTCACAGGGAGGCTCACGCACGATCAGGACCGTCATGACCGTGCAGGACAGAAACACACAAAGCCAAAGCAAAGGAAGCAGGCAGCTAGGGTGACGACCTGCGTGCGCGGTGGGCACCAGGAGCAGGAGGTGTGGCTGAACGGGTTACTTTCCAGCAGCCTAAGGGTCCTGCGTGCCAGGAAGTCAGGATTCACTTCCGGCACAATAACATCCCAGAGGTTAGGACAGGAAAGCTAAAGCACTAAATGTTTGTTTAGAAAAAGAACCGCAGTGGCCAAGAAGGGGAGTCAGAGGAGGAGAGGACTCAGAAAGGCACCTGAGAGGTGAGGGTATGGATTCAAGAACCCTCAGTACCATTAGAGAAGGCTGCGTGAACTCAAGAAACCAAAATCCGAAAAGCATCGAGGATGACTGCCTTTGGAGAGTAGAGCAGGGGAAGAAACGAGTAACAGTCCTCCCGTCCGGACGACGCTGTGGACGGTGGCGTCACTGACAGAGAAGTCTGAACTCTGCTGACTGTTCTTTTGTGCCCACTTCCAATCCAGTCTTTATGAAGTTCAATGTCGTCTCTAGCCCTTCGTGAACAAAAGAAAGGAAACGTTCCCAGAGAGGGAGGGCCCAGAGGCTGAGACTCCAAGTTCAACGTCTGGCCCTCCGGAGCACTGCTCTGCCCAGGAGGAACCCCGGCCCTTCACCTCCCCTCAGGAAGCCAGCTTCTGGGCCCTTTCGGCTTCCGGCCCGGTGCAGCCCGGCAGCACCCCCGGCAGCACCCCCGGCAGCGCGGCCGCCCCGCAAACCCGGGCGAGGTCGGCTCCGGGGGCCGCCGGCAACGCCGGGGAAAGGACTAGGCCCCGGGCGGCCTCTGCGCTTCCTCACCCGGGAGCCGGCGAGCACGGCGAGCACGACTTGCGCTGATGAACTCTGGCCGATTCTGACTCCCCCCCACCCCCGCCGCCCCCCAAAACGGCGCTTCGCTCCGGCAGCGCCCAGCGCGCGGAGGAGCAGGAGGCGCGCGCCGCGGCCCCCCGCCCCCCGCCGCCGGGCGACCCTGCAGCGGCGGCGGCCGCGCAGCCCGGGCGCCAGGCCGTCCCGCCCGCCCGCCGGCTCCCGGCCCGGCGCTCCGCGGCCCAGGGCGGGGCGGCTCCGGGCGCGGGCTCGGCGCTCCCGGGGGGCCTCCCGCCGCCCCCGCCGCAGCCCCGGCCCCGGAGCCGCCGCCGCGCGGAGGGAGCCCGCGGGCCGGGCCGGGCCGGGCGGGCGGGCGGCGAGGGGCCGGGGGGGCGGCGCGGCCTGGCGCTCCCGCCCGGGCTGCGGCCTAGCGGCCCCGTGAGCTCCCTCAGCGCGCGGCCCGGGGCGGCGGCGCCACGCGGGGCGGGGGGCGGCGGCGGCGCCCCGAGGGGCCCGGGCGGTCGCGGGCCCCGGCCACCGCCGCCCCCCGGCCGCCCGCCCGCCGCCGCCGGCGCCGGAGAACGGCCTTTACCTTCATCAGCCTCCTGCTGGCCGCCATCTTGGCTCTGGTGCTGCTGCCGGCCCAGAATGCATCGCGCGGCCGGCGCCGGAGCCCCCGCACTTCCTGGAGGGGGAGGGGCGGCGCGGGCGGCGAGGCGCCTACTGTGCGCGGGGCTGGCGGCCCGGCGGCCGGGGGGGCGCGGGGGCCCTGCCCTCGCGGGGCGCGCGCGGCGCCCGGGGCGGCGGCCGCTTGCAGACAGGGCCCGGCACACAGTAGGTGCGCAGTGAGCCCGGCCGCCGGAGGTGCGTGAGCGCCCGGGAGTATTTTAGGCGCTGCTGAGCGCCGAGGTGATGGGGCAGTGCCTGCGCGAACCTCCTTCGTGGGGAGGCGGGGGGGCGGTGGGCACCGGCGAGCCTCACTGAGGAAACAGTAATCACACACTTACACCACGAACAGCCCAATTCCGCGGGAAACAGAAGCGTCGTGGAGGCCAGGGCTGTGCCCGAGGTCCAGCAGCCTGCGAGGAGAGGAGCCCGAGTCTCTTCCAGGCGGGGCTGCTGACTGCACAGCCGCTGCTGGGACCCGAAAGGCGGGAAGGCGCAGCCCCGAGGACGCAAGGGCAAGCCCATGGTCAGATGCGTGGGTGCAAGGAGAGGACTCTGGTTGGAGAATGGAGGAGGAGGTGGGCAGCGGGTAGGAAGGGGTGCAGGGCTGCGTGCGAGCCGGTTGTGGCCATCCAGGCAAAGAGGT
Organism: Hippopotamus amphibius kiboko; assembly: GCF_030028045.1. NCBI lineage: Eukaryota > Metazoa > Chordata > Mammalia > Artiodactyla > Hippopotamidae > Hippopotamus > Hippopotamus amphibius. Next base: position 1,319,849 of record NC_080193.1, on the reverse strand, counting down.
GATGGTGGCTTGGACCTCGGCGGCAGCGCAGGCAGAGCGGAGGTGCAGCTTCAGGTCATTCAGGCCTGGTGAAGGAGGTTTTCTCCATTCTTCAAGCAGTCGGTTTCCCACGAGAAGACAGAGGAAAGGGGCACTGGAGATGGATATCTTGGAGCAGAGCCAGCCTCCCACCCAGCGTGCTGAGACCCCAGGCTTCACACCGGGAGGGACTGGGGGAGAAACTAGATGAGAAGCCTCATGCAACGAGGACCCTGTCTGCCCTTTCTCTTCTTCCAGGGGCTGGCCCGCCGTGGGAGCTCCGAAACATTTGGCAAATGTGGGACTTCCCTGGCGGTCCAGTGGTTAAGCCCCCAGGCTTCCACTGCCAGGGGCCTGGGTTCAATCCCTGGTCGGGGAACTAAGATCCCACATGCTGCGTGGTGCAGCCAGAAACAAAAAACAAAACAAACAACAACAACAAAAAACTTTTGGCATATGTATGAGGGACTCCATCAGTTACCTCCCTAGAGCCGCGGTGGAGCTGCGAGTCTGGTCTAGGAACTGACTGCGTGGTCCTCCTGTGCACGGGACCCAGTAATGAATGGGCCCAAGTGAATGAAAGACTACAGTTCTATTGGGAACTGCCAATGAGAGGAGAGGACCCTGCCCTGAAGAAATTCCAGGCCAGCTGAGGAAGCACAGTACACACCGTTCACCTCGCCACGCCAACCGGGGAATAGACGATGGGACTGGGAAGGGTGCCAAGACCTGCCCTTTGCGGTGGCGTCTCCTGTATCCCCACCCCCACGGCAAGATGGCTCCTTTGCAAGTGGGGGACTGAGGCCCCGGGCAGCAGAGGGCCATAGTTAGACAACCACACAGTCTAGTACGAAAGCCACCTGGACTTGGGGGCCCTTCTCCTGCTCTTAAACCTTCATCGCTCCCCATAGTAGGCCTGGCTTCTGGTCACACCAGCTCCCTCCACTCAGCCACCCTGTTCATCCAGACCTGACCTTTCTGTGCCACCTCCCTGAGCCTCCCATCAAGAGTGACCTCTTCTAGGAATTCCCTGGCGGTCCAGTGGTTAGGACTCTGCGCTTTCACTGCCAAGGACCTGGGTTCAATCCCTGGTCGGGGAACTAAGATCCCATAAGCCAGGGAAAAAAAAAAAAAAAGAGTGACCTCTTCCTCCTCTCCCTCCTCCTTCTGGGATCCAGGCCCTTTTGCTCAGACTCGCCACCTGCTGCTCCTTCTTCCATCAGCACAGGCCCTGGTCACCTCCAGGTTCAGGGAGGAAGATACCAGCCCCAGCCTTCAGGGGCTCATCACTGTGAGGCACACAGGCTCAGACGGCCCCTTCAGAGGACAGGGGAGGCACCCAGGACGGGAGGAGGTGTTGCAGGGAGAAGAGAGTGCCTCAGCCAAGGCAGGGGCTTGGCAATGGAACTCACACTCCATGGGGCTGATGGGGTGCTGGGCCCTGGGCTGGACGTGGACACCCGCCAGCGAGCTCATTGGCACCACAGAGCCGTGTGCTCAGATGTTCTGTCTCACAGGGAGGAAGCTGAGGCTCTGAGAGAAGCAGCTTGCCCTGCCTCTCCCAGCAGGGAAGGGGGCTCCAGGGGTAGACCCTAGTGTGGTCCCTGCAGTGAGGCTCTGCCTTGACCTCCTTCTGCTGGCCCAAAGCCTCTCATCCTGCATTTCTCTCTGCCCACAGCCAGTGCCCTGGCCACTGGCTGCACTGCCCTCCCTACCCAAGATGCCTTTGTCCTTCCCTCCCCTAACACCACCTTGTCCCTCTGCAAGTGCCTTCGGGTCTCAGCACGCAACGCACCTCCCTGCTTGGGGAACTGGACAGCCTGCAGTGTGCTGGGTCCCGCCGGTGCAAACGCACAAGCCTTCCTCTGACGCCCCCAAACTCCCTCCAAGCTCAGAACTCTTGCAGCCCCGTTGACAGAGGAGGAAACAGCCTCAAAGGGTCAGTCAAGCTTCTCTCAGCACCCAGGCTATCAGAAGGTCCAGCCTGCTCCCGGACGGTGAGGGGTAAGGCAAGGTCTGGGAGACTCAGCCAACTCAAAGGGCTCCCTCTTGTCCTCCTTCCCTGCTCTCCCCCCACCCACTCTCCCTCCCTCCTTCCATCCTTCCTTCCTGTCTCCCTTTACAGACCTCATTGGAGGATCTCTGTGCTTCATGAATGAAGAAATTAACACGGTGCCTGCCCCTCACTCTCTGCCCGGACCACACTGGGTGCTCAGCCAACATTTGATGAAGGAAAGACTGTCCTCGGACCAAGAGCAATGGCCAAGTGACTGGACGAAAGGTCTTGCCGCCGGTGTCAGTGGGGGACGGACAAGGCCTCGGGCTTCAGGCTGCGGAAGAAGGAAGGTGGTTTGAATAGCCCAGAGTGAAGGGGAATGCAGATGCGGAAGACAGAGGACGGGTCTGTCCTGGCAATGGCAAGCAGCTGCAAGTCCGGATGCTGCCGGCAGCCCCACGGGGTCCTCGGGAGGCAGCAGCTGGGGGATTCCAATGGCCCCCGGGCGGCCGGAGCCCGCAGGCAGGCTCTGTCGGCACCAGTTCAGAGCCCAGGCTGGGGTTGCACAGGCCCGGGCCGTTTCCTCCCCTGGAAAGGATAGCGCCAGCCTCCCCGGCTGTGGGGAGTCCTCAGGGACAAGGCCTGTCCTGTGCGGGGTGGGGGTGGGGGTGGAGGGTGGCGGTGGCTGGCCACTCGCAGGGGTACACGTGTGGGTCCCAGGGCCAGGGCTGCCGGGCCAGAGGCCAGCCCGGCAGGCTGGGGGGTGGGGGGGCGGCGCCCAGCCAGAGAGCTGGAAGCTGGCCCACGCTGCCCTGCCCACCTGCACGGCTGTGGACCAGCCAGAGCAGGCCGCAGGGCCCAGGAGTGGAGGCGGAGAACGCATCCATCCAGGAAGAGGTGGCGCCCGGGGCGCCAGGCCTCCCACGCGCTCCGGAGCAGGAAGCCCTGGGTGGGCTGCGGCTGAGGGACCCTCCCCCCTTGAGCCGCAGTGCCTCCTCGGGTACAGGAGGCCCACGACAGACCACGAGGGGCCAAGGGCCCTGCGGGTCTCTCTGCCTGTTATCCAGTCTCGGCGCTGGGCGGCCCTCACTCTCCTGCCTCGGCCCGGGGGGGGGGTCCTTCTCCCCGTGAGCACCCCCCGCCCCCAGCACTGGCCCACACTCCAAGTGCGTTCACTGTGTTCCTCTGCCACGTTTGTGTTTAATGCCTGTGTCTGCCCTCGGGCGGTAAACTCCGCGAGGACAGAGGCCACGTCTGGGCGGCCTGCCTCCCTCTCCTTCAGTCGCGTGTTCACTGAGCTCGGACCGTGTACCAGGCGCTGTTTCAGATGCTGAAGAGACCTGAGAGTACAGACAGAAAACACCCTGCTGACCCACAAATAAGAGAAGTGTGCTGGAAGGCTGGGGCTGCTGTGGCCACAGAGGGGACTTTCAGGATGGAGCCCAGGGCCACACGCTCCTCGAAGTGCAGGGCGTGAGTGGCAGAGGAGGGGTGAGAAGCAGCATCCCAGGACCCCAGACCCACGACCACAGGGCCCAGAGGTCACAGACGGGAGCACAGCGTTGGGGGTGTGGGGTGGAGCCAGGCATGGGGGGGCGCGTGTCCCCTCTCAGGACCGGTAGCACCACAGGGTGTCAGAGCAGTGGTGTCCGTGCCCGTGATAGACAGGAGGGTGTCTAGCCCAGAGGTTCTCAAGCTTGTTGCCAGCAGCACACCTTTTTTTTTTTTTTTGGCCACGCCATGCAGCTTGTGTGATTTTAGTTCCCTGACCAGGGATGGAACCCATGCCCCCTGCACTGGAAGCATCGCTGAGGTCTAACCACTGGACCGCCAGGAAAGTCCCAGCACACCTCTTCAAAACACCATTGGGGGGCTTCCCTGGTGGCGCAGTGGTTGAGCATTCACCTGCCAATGCAGGGGACACAGGTTCAAGCCCTGGTCTGGGAAGATACCACATGCCGCTGAGCAACTAAGCCCGTACGCCGCAACTACTGAGCCCACGTGCCACGTAGAGCCCATGCACCTAGAGCCCGTGCTCTAGAAGAGAAGCCACCGCAATGAGAGCCCACACACCATGACAAAGAGTGGCTCCCACTCTCCACAACTAGAGGAAACCTGCACACAGCAACGACGATCCAATGCAGCCAAAAAATAAATAAGTAAATAAATATAAATAAATTAATAAAAACAAACAGACAAAAGCCACCATGAGGGACTTCCCTGGTGGTCCAGCAGTTAGGGACTTCCCTGGTGGTCCAGCAGTTAAGACTTCACCTTCCAATGCAAGGGGTGTGGGTTCAATCCCTGGTCAGGGAGCTAAGATCCCACATGCCTTGGGGCCAAGAAACCAAAACATAAAACGGAAGCAATATTGTAACAAATTCAATAGAGATTTTAAAAAATGGTCCACATCAAAAGAAAAAAAAAAAACACCTCCAAAAAAACCTACTGTTAAACCAAAATCCTCCTTAGAATCTGACAAATGACACAAATGAGAGGCTGTGTCCTGTAAGGGCAGTGTCTCCCCTTCAGCTCTGGCATGTCCTTCCCACCCCTACAGTATTTTCCAGGAACCCCGGGACCCGCAGGAACCCAGTTGGAAGATTATCCATATAACACAGGCTTTTCACATGTTAGGCAAGAAAGCTGAGCCCCAGAGAAAGCAGTCAGGCTCCCGAGTTCAGAGTCCGTGGGGCGGCAGGCAGGTCACTGGACAATCACTGCGCGACGTGACGAGTGTGGGATGGCAGGAGCAGGGCCCCAGGGCAGCCCGGCTTTGCTCACCCACTCGACTGCACTCTGGAATCCCTGACGGGCCCGGGTGGTACCAGTGCAGGCAGCCGCTGGATGGCGCTGTCGGGCTCCTGGGGACTCAGGCGGGGGTTCTCCTCCTTGGAGGCAGCCTGCCCTCCTGTCCTGACTGTCGTCGGCCCTGCTCGGGGCTGTGGCCGGATGTCCAGGCTGTGGATCCCTGCCCAGCACCCTGAGGCAACCATCCAGCTTTGCCACAGCTGCCACCCACTCCCGTGGAGCCTCAGGACCTCAGCCTCTGTCAAACAGAGCTGTGCCAAGGGTCCCCGTGGTTCCACGACCACCTGGACCGTCCTGTATCTCTCCTACCCCTCCCCCATCCACCTCTCCTCTCACAGAGAACACCTGGAGCCAAAATTCCCTGTGCTCTTAGCACTCACCACTGCCCGATGGCATCTTCCGTGGCACATCAGGGCTCAAGGGAACCCCGTTTGAAAAACTTGAGGATTGGGAGTTCCCTGGTGGCCTTGTGGTTAGGATTCCATGCTTTCACTGCCGAGCGCCTGGGTTCAATCCCTGGTCAGGGAACTGAGATCCCACAATCTCACAGTGCAGCCCCCCTCCAAAAGAAAAGAAAACAAAAATCCAAACAAAAACAAAAAACAGAGAAAAGGAAAAAAAGAAAAAGGAAAACATGAGTATAGCAAGAAGGATGGAGCCCACAGGGCCATGTGCTGAATAAACACAGCAAGTGCTTCTCTGAGCCTCAGTTTTCCCACGTGCGAGATGGGGTCAGGGTTGTCTGCCCGCCTACCTGGGAAAGGACGGTGTAAGTGAGAGGGCCGTCTGTCTGTCCTGCACCAGGAGCAACCCAGGAAGATCGGTCAGAGAAGAGAAGCTGTGAGGGGGAGGGGAATTCACTCTGAGGATCCTGGGGGTGGCTTGTGGCTGAACAGACACCATCAGAGCAGTAGAGCCACCGTCAGAGCAGCCTTCGGGCCAGGCTGGCACCATACCCTGAGAAGCAGAGGGGCCGCTAATGGGACCACAGCATTAAAGACTGGATGCAAGTGGCCGGGTACCAGATGTCCAGCCGCATCTCCCAGGAGCCACGTGGCACCAGGGCAGGAAGGGCAGGGAAGAGCAAGGTTTCAGTAGGGCTCCTGAGCTCCCAACCACACGGGGGGCCACGCCAAGAGACGCCGTGTGTGCGTGTGTGTGTGCACGTGTGTGTGTGTGTCCCACAGCTTCCAATCCCACCAACACCTCTGCTGAGACCTGAGCCTCACTCCCGGTCCAGCCTGATACCTCTGCCCGAGGCCCCAGTGAGCAGCCCAGAGCCTGGGGTCCACACCCTTGCTGCAGCTCGCCCCTGAATGGGGGAGGCGGACAGGCCCGGTGGCCAGGTGAGGATGTGCCCTTTGTGCCCTGCCTGTCTGGCCGGGAGTCCCTCTCCCTCCCTTCTAGGGAGGGACTTTCACTTACCCCTCCTCTGAGCCCGCTCTGGGCAAGGACCCACATGTGTATCAGACACATTCCCTGCTCCAAAAAGAGAAGCACCAGGTGATGTGATCAGAACTGCAGAGACCTGGGTCCCCCAAGCCCGGCCTGGAGAGTCAGGGAAGGCTTCCTGGAGGAGGAATTATTAAGCAGAAGCCAAAGGATAACACAAGGTTCGTAGTAAGTGAGCAGACGAAACCAGGAGTTGTGTGGGACCCACTAACCAGCCTCTCACCTGGAGCAGAACCCTTAATCCACTGGGGCTTGACACTTCTCCCCTGTCAAATGGGTGGTTTAAATAACGTGTGGCAGGGACTTCCCTGGCGGGCCAGTGGTTAGGACTCCATGCTCTCACTGCTGAGGGCCTGCGTTCAATCCCTCATCAGGAAATAAGATCCCACAAGCCACACGGCGCAGCCAGACAAACAAAAAATAATGTCTGGTGAGCATGAATGAGCATGGAGCACGGCACCTGTTATTTTTGTGTCGGGCTAGGTTGGCATCACAGCAGGAAGAACAACTCACGCAAAGGCCCAGAGGTCTCTGAGTCAGGGGAATTCTTCAGACTCCTGGAAGAAGCTTGTGAAGGTCCAGGCCAAGCCCTGGGTGGGGAGACAGGAACGTACACAGACCTTGGTGCAGCTCCTACTATACACCCAGCCCTCGGCCAACAGAGTCCTGGTGTGCCTGCAATCCCGGGAGGCACCCATTGTGTAGAGGCTGGGGGAGGTGAAGTCACCAGCAATGGTCCCTCAGCCAAAAAGTGGCAGACCCTGTATGGACGTCCAGGTCTCTGAGGCTTCCCACCTGCCATGAGGCATCTGGAGGGAGTCCCAGGGAGCTCAGGGAGTACCTGAGCTGCCTCCACCATGGGGGCCCTGCCCAGCCTCAGCCAAATCCCTGCCTTGTAGACCTCAGTTTCCCTGGCTGTGAAAGAGGGACTAGGATTAAAATCAGTGAGCTGCCAGGGAGCCTTGCTCTGCATAATGTGTACTCTCCCCTCCTTGAAACCTTACAGAGGAAATGAATGCTCAGAGGCAGCAGGGAACTCTGGGAGGTCACACAGCAAGGGAGGAAACTGCATTATTAGCCCATTTTACAGATGAGAACATGGGAGTGGCTCAAAAAGCTGAAGGACTATTTGACTCCAAGTGACCACCAACCCTAACCATCTGACATGCTGCCCCTTGGAGAGCCATGGAAAGTTCTGTGTCCAGGGAGATGGTGTGGGAACCCAGCAGGGCTGATGAGGGCCTTTGGCTTTACTTTTGGGAAAGCAGGCAGCCCGCTGGCACTCCTGGACCACACCAAAGGGCAGGCTGGGCCCTCAAGGTGGCCCCATCCTTCACCTCCCTTCTTGCCTCTCCAACTGGCCGCCCCCACCGCTGGTTCCACTTGAACACTCACTCTCCTTCTGCAGATGTGAAATGTGAGGCTCCCGGCTGAGAGAAAGACTGGGGAGGGGTCCTTCTAGCTGTGACCCTGAGGTTGGCCAGAGGGCATCAGAGTGCCAATGGAATCTGGAGGCAGAATTTTGCAGGCTTGAATCCTGATGTTGCTAGTTTGGGGCCATGTGAGGGAGGCCCTCATCTCTCCGAGCATCCTTTCGGAGTGATTGTGAAAACGAACCAGGAAATCACATTTCAGGGCTATGGTCCTCAAAGGAGCCCTTTTCCCCTATCTCGGCTGACACCATGCCCAGGCCATGGGCTCAAGGCTTCTCTGTAAAATGGGCACGGGAGGTTTAAACAGGTAATGCATGCAAGTCCTCAGAAGGGCTCCTTGGAAGGGGAGGCAGAGTGGGGGTGCAGGAGTCAGACACACCCTCCCCTAGGTGAGCCCAGGGCACCCCCCAGAGTTTGGGCATATCCTCTTGTGATTCCAGTCACCACACCGCCTGAATCCACGGCAGGGCCAGGCAGGGTCTGCCCGCACCCCATTTGTCATCTTGACCCACACACTGAGCCCCCTTCTCCAGGCCCAGAAAAGCAGCTCAGGCTCCCCACTGGTTCCTTGGCCCAGAGTGCGGAAGAGGGCTGGAGTGGGTTGTGAGGGACACGGTAACAGGATCAGGGAGAGGCCTGGGGCCAGAGAGATCCGTGGGCATCTCAGGAAGGACATAGGCTGTGTCCAGCCCAGGTGCCGAGAGCCCGGCGCCGAATAGGCAGCGAGAGAGGAGCGCGCGCTAGTGCTTCCACCGCAGGGGGTGGGGGAACGCGCCCAGAGGCGGAAGGGTCGCGCGGAGACCCTCAGGGGAGCCGGAAGGGGCGCGAGGGGCAGTTGGCAGTGGCCGGGGCGGCGGCCGTTGGCGAGGGGCGGCCAGGGCCAGGCGAGGTCAGGCGTCCGGCCCGGCCGCGACCACCATGACCAAGGACTCGCCCAGCCCTTCGGGCGGCGGCCGCGTGACATCCAAGAAGCCGGCTACCCCGGGCGCGGCGGCGGCGGCGGCGCTGGAGGAGCAGAGGCGGGAGCTGGAGAAACTGCGGGCAGAGCTGGAGGCGGAGAGGGCGCGCGGGCGGGAGGAGCGGCGGCGCTTCGCGGCCCGTGCGCGGCAGCTGCGGGAGGAGGCCGAGCGGGAGCGGCAGCAGCTGGTTGACCACCTGCGCTCCAAGTGGGAGGCGCAGCGCAGCCGCGAGCTGCGGCAGCTGCAGGAGGAGGTGCTGCGGGAGCGCGAGGCCGAGATCCGGCAGCTGCTGCGCTGGAAGGAGGCCGAGATGCGGCAGCTGCAGCAGCTGCTGCACCGCGAGCGCGACGCCGTGGTGCGCCAGGCCCGGGAGCTGCAGCGCCAGCTGGCCGAGGAGCTGGTGAACCGCGGCTACTGCGGCCGCTCAGGGGCGCGCGAGGACGGCGCCGCGCAGTGCCACTGTCGCCTGCAGGAAGTGCTGGCGCAGCTCCGCTGGGAGACGCACGGCGAGCAGGCCTCGCGCATCCGCCACCTGCACGAGGCGCGCGACGTGGAGCGCCAGCTCTTCCTCAAGTACATCCTGGAGCACTTCCGCTGGCAGCCCGCTTTGTCAGGCGCCCTCGACCCGCAGGCCGCGCATCCTTCGGAAGAGCCGCCCCCCGAGACCTCTGCCAAGTCCGCCCGTCGACTCGAACCCCTCGACAGCCCGAACGCGGGCGCCCGCGCGCGCTCCCGCTCCCTCGACCGGGTGCCCGTCGCGTGCTCCAACTCCCCGAACAGCCTGCTCCCCACGCGCGCCAGCTCCCTCCATTCCTTGGCACCAGCGCGTTCCCGATCGCTCGACAGCACCCCGAGTCGCCCCAAGGCCCCCGAATCCTCCTCGACGGACGCCTCCATCCCGGGATTCCCGGGATCCGCGAGCCCCCCGCCGCCGCCGCCGCCGCCGCCGCCATCGGAGCGCAGGAAGACTAGCGACCTGCGAGCAGGGGAAGAGTCCAGTAGCCAGCCTTGCGAAGCCCTGACCCCCCTGCAGCCGGTCCCGGGCTACCGCGAGCTGCTGAAGCAGAACTCGGAGCTGTCCGAGGCGCTGCAGGTGCCTGCGCGCCGCTGCTCCGGCCTGCGCAAAGAGAACCTGCGGCTGCGGCGCGCAGGCTTCGCCGACGAGGCGAACGAGAAGGTGAAGCGGCTCAAGGGGAAGCACGCGGAGCTGACCGGCCTCGCGCAGCGCCTGGAGGACCGGGCTCGCGAGCTGCAGGAGACCAGCCTGCGGGCTGTGAGCGCGCCGGTGCCCGGCGAGAGCCGCGCGGGCCTGGAGCTGTGCCAGGCCTTCGCCCGCCAGCGCATGCGGGACTTGTCCGAGCAGGCGAGCGCGCTGCTAGCCAAAGACAAGCAGATCGAAGCGCTGCGGCAGGAGTGCCACCTGCTGCAGACGCGCGTCGCCTCGGGCCTTGGCAGCGCCCCGCTCCCTGGGGGGGGCGCCGCCTGCGCCCAGTGGCTCACCGTCAGCGACCTGGACCGGATGCAGCGCGAGTCCCAGCGCGAGGTGCTGCGCCTGCAGAGGCAACTGACGCTGCAGCAGGCCACCGGCGGCGCCCGCGCGGAGGCGGGCGGCCAGAGCGCGCCCTGCGGGGAGGCGCGGCGCCAGGTGCGGGCGCTGGAGCGCGAGCTGAGCGCGCGGCGGCGAGAGGGCGAGGAGCTGGGCGCGCAGGCGGCGGCGGCGCGGCGGCGCGGCGAGCAGGCCGAGGCGCAGCTGCAGGCGGCGCTCCGCGGGGGCGCCTGGCTGGCCGAGGAGAACGCGCGGCTTCAGGCCCAGGCCGACTGGACGCGGGACGTGGCGGCCGAGAACGACAACGTGCGCGGGCAGCTGGGCCGCGCGTGCCAAGAGCGCGACGCCGCCGGCTTGCTGGCGGGGCAGCTGCTGCAGCAGGCGGCGCGAGGGCAGGACAGGCAGCAACAGCTGCGGCACGACCTGCAGAAGGCCCTGTGTGAGCTCCAGGCGGCCCGGGAGGAGATGCGGGCCCTGCAGTGTCAGCCTGGCCACCCTCCCCAGGAACCCTGGGAGGCCCCGCCAGCCGGGGAGTCCCAAGTGAGAGGTAGTGGAAAAACCAAGTTGCAGCCAGGGCCCGAGGACCAAGCATCGTCTCAGCCCAGAAGAGACAAACAGGAGAGGAAGGAAGGCTCCCTGCTGGAGAATCCAGCTGCCCTCGGGGAGCCAGCCAGCGCCCCCCAAGTGCCAGACAGTGTCTCAAGCAGCCGACCTCTGGACTCCAGGCCCCAGGCCAAGGAAACCAGCTCCCAGTCGAACTCCTCCTCTGAGGAGGAGTCCATGTGGGCAACCGTGCCCACCTGCCCTGTTCAGGACGTGGACACAGCCAGCAAGGTGGAGGATCTGGAGCCCGATAGCGTGTCCTCGACCCTGGAAGTGGGGGCCTCAGAGGCCCCTGCCACCCCCAAGCTCAAAATCTTCCTGGCTCGATATAGCTACAACCCACTTGAGGGGCCCAACGAGCACGCAGAGAGGGAGCTGCCACTCACAGCTGGGGGTTACGTGTATGTCTTTGGGGACATGGATGAGGACGGCTTCTACGAAGGGGAGCTTGAGGATGGCCGGCAGGGGCTGGTGCCGTCCAACCTGGTGGAGCAGGTTCCGGATAGCGACGTCCTGGGCTGCCTGCCCCACGCACCCCCTGACCTTGGCCCCATTCGACTCCCAGCTGGGCAGGGCAAAGCTTCCAAGGAGGACACTGGTCACTGCTTAGTACCTGGGGAAGCCCAGGGAGCAGTGGACAGGGGGCCACACCCAATGGTGAGGGCGGGCTCCAAGACAGGAGTGGTAACAGAGCTCTCAGACGCCAGGGCGGGCGCCGGCTGGCTGGGCTCTCAGCAGAGCATGGACGAGCGGGGCTTCTCCAGACCTCTTCTGGGAACCAGCGGGGTCCTTTGTGCAGCCCCCACACAACTTCGCCTGAAGAGCGTTGCGGCCACGTCGGCCGAGATCACCTGGGTTGGCAGCAGCCACCCCCACGTGGTGTACCTGGATGACCTGGAACATGCCCTGACCCCAGCAGGCGTGAGCTGCTACACCTTCTGCCACCTGCGTCCTGACACAAGGTACCAGGCACGGGTGGAGGTGCGCCTGCCCTGGGACTTGCTGCAGGTGCGCTGGGAAACGATGTCCTCCACCATCACCTTCGACACGCCCTTGGCGGGACCACCCGATCCTCCGCTGGACGTGCTGGTGGAGCCCCACACCTCCCCAGGCCTCCTGGCTGTCAGCTGGCTCCCTGTCACCATCGACTCAGCTGGGTCCTCCAACGGAGTCCAGGTCACTGGGTACGCTGTGTATGCCGATGGGCTCAAGGTGGCAGAGGTGGCGGATGCCACTGCCGGGAGCACCCTGTTGGAATTTTCCCAGCTCCCGCTGCCCCCGATGTGCCAGAAGATCTCGGTGAGGACCATGTCACTCTGCGGGGAGTCCCTGGATTCCGTGCCAGCTCAGATCCCTCATGACTGTGTCACCTGTCTCCAGCTGCCAGAGACGTCTCCCTTTAGCCACATCTGCAGGGACCCATCCACCAGCAGAGGGACCTTCCCCATCTGCCCTCAGAGCCTGGCGCTGGCTCCCCTGAGGGCCAAGGCCAGCCCCCATGCCCCTGGAAGCTGCGGGGAGCCCCAGGCCAAGTTTCTAGAAGCAGTCCCCGAAGAATCCCCAAGGAGGCGGTCCCCAGTGCCCAAACTCAGTTCAGATGGAGAACGTCCACATGCACGGTCAGGCAGCCAAGTCCAGGGGCCCGCAGAGGCCTGGGGGTTCTCCAGAAAGGACCAGCTCTTTCAGAAGTGTCCCCGGAGCCACGGGCCACCTCTGCGCCAGGGCCAGTCTGGAGGAGAAGAGAACCACTACCAGCACGTGGGCACCAGCCAAAGCCCTGCTGCAGGGGTCATCCGTCCGTCCCCTGAGCGTGGACCTGGGAAGGAGCTGTGGCAGGAGAAGGCTGCCCTTGACAAGGCCCTCAGACAAACGCAAGACGTCCCGTTGTTCACCCCTCCCCAGCTGAGCAGCCGCCAATGCTATGTATCTGACTTCTGTGACATTCTGCAGGAGAAGGTAGGGCGCTTGGGTCCGTGGGGCACAGAGGGGCGAGAGCAGAGGAAGAAGCCCAGGAGACGGGGCGGGCGAGGTCAGGCTCCGGGGGCCACGAGTGAGGGCCAGCTCCGAGAGCCTGGCTCGGCGCCACGGCCCGCTCCATCCAGCAAGGTCATCAGGAGGTCGGGGGGTGGCCCCCCACCGCTGGCAGTGAGGGTGGGCCCTCCGGCCAAGCTCTTGGCGGCCCTCTCTGACGACGACCCCCTGGGGATGTCTGCCACCCCCGAGGCTGCAGAGGAGGAGCTGGCCTTCCGGAAAGGGCAGTTGCTGAGTGTGTGGGGCTCCCAGGGCCCCCAAGGCTTCTATCGTGGCGACCACCATGGGCAAGTGGGCAGCATCCCTGGGCGCCTGGTGGCTGACGTGGACGCAGGCATGGAGTGGACTGGCGAGAGGTGGCATCTGCCAGGGCAAGGGCCCTTGCCCTCTGCGGCCCACCTCGATGACTTCGGGGGGCTCAGCGGCCCCCAGGGCTCCTTCCCTCTGCCCCAGGGGAGCCCCAGCAGGCCCTCACTGTGGACTCCACAGACCATGGTGGCGGCCCTGGACTATGACCCCAGGGACGGGCCGGCAGGGGCCCCGGCGAAGGGCAAGCTGTCACTGAGGGCGGGGGATGTGGTCACCGTCTATGGGCCTGTGGATGACAAGGGGTTCTACTACGGGGAGTCGGCGGGCCACAGAGGCCTGGTCCCCGCCCACCTGCTGGACCACGTGTCCCTCCAGGGAGCGTGAGCGCACCTCCCCGCCGGGGTGGTGGCCTCTGGCCGCCCGCACCCCACACGCGGACCACCACCAGACCCTCCTCGCTTCACGGGCAGCGCCTGCTGCACGCACCGCTGCTCGGAACCCTCGGCCGTCCCAGGCCTCCTGGCCGCGAGGGCAGTGGGGCCTAAGTCTGAACGGAGCTGCTTCCAGCAGCAAGCAGAACAAGCAGCTCCCGAGAGGCTGGCAGGCTGGTGCCCAGCAGGTATTTGGAGAAGTGCCTTTGTCTGCTCTGTCTCCAGTACGTTCTTTAGGAGCTTAGCCTTACTCACCTGTTGCCTTGTATAAACATCTCAAGAAAAGGCTGCCTCTTTAAAAAAAAAAAAAGATCAGAATGTTATTTTCCTATCTTATGTTCAACTCCTCATTAAAATGTTCATAGAGAAAAGAAAAATAATGTTTTAAAAGTGACAGCACAACCAAGGAACAAGCCCGCCTCTCCTCCCCCTCTGTCTGTCCAGGGGCCCGTGAGGGCTGCAGACGTGTTTCCCTGGCGGGGGTGGGGCAGGGCGTACCCTTTGCGGGGGCTCAGCTGAGCATCAGCGGGCAGGGCCTCAGAGGGTCCAGCGAAGGGCCAGGGCTGAGAAGCAGGGCCCCAAAGGGTGTCGCTGCAGGTGGACTGTTTCCCTGGGTCAGCCCTTTGTGGAGGGTGGGGTCCGTGCCTCCCAGCTGGGGGGCCCCCTCTGCACCTTTCCCCAGCGCTTCTCACTTCTGAGGTGCCTCCCTGGGAGGACGTGTCCACATTCACCCCGTTTACAGAAGAGCCTCCAAGACTCAGAGGGTCCCCTTGTCTCAGGTCACAGGGCTGCAGAGCTGCTTCCTCCCGTGGTCCTCCAGGGACCTTCCCCACCTGGAGGGTGGGGACCAAAGGTGGTCTTTATTCTTCTCTGCTTCTGTGTGATGCCCCACTTTTCCCCACATCCCCACTGCTGTCAGAGGAAGGTCATCACCTTCCCCGGGGGAGGAGAGACCGACTGGAAGCATCCCACCCGGAAGGACTGGAGCCACGGGCAGGTTTTCTGGGGAGTCGGGGAATGGGGTCTCTTGGGCTCCACCGTGCTGTCCCCAGGGGCTGAGGTGGGAACAGGAAGGGACAGAGAACACAGGAGCCAGCGTGGGGGCCGTGTGGTGGGTGCACACCCTCCCCACGTGTGAGCAGAAGCTTCAGGCCTCGGCCTGGGAGGAAACTGTCCACCGAGGGCCGCGAGCATCCCCTCTCCCATACAGCCGCCCGGCTCTGCAGTGAGGAGGCGGGCACACAGGCTCCTTGGCTGCGCTGGGGGAAACCCAGGCCAGCTCACAATTTTTTTTTTTAATTGGGATAAAATATACATACCATCAAATTTGCCATCTCAACCATTGTTAAGTGTACAGTTCCGTAGGGCTAAGGACGCTCACGGTGTTGTGCAACCCACCTCCAGAATGTCTTTTCATCTTGCAAAACTGAAACTCTACACCCGTTACACAACAGCTCCCCACCCCCTCCCTCAACCTCTAATCTCCCTTCTGCCTGTGCCAATGTGACTGCTCTGGGGACGTCGTGTAAGTAGATTTGTACAGTATATTTGTATTTTGGTGTCTGGCTTATTTCACTAAGCATAACGTCCTCGAGTTTCATCCACGTTGTAGCAGGTGTCACGGTTTAGTTCCTTTGTTTTTTTTTAATTAATTAATTATTCTCTGTCTTGGGTCTTCATTGCTGCACACGGGGTTTCTCTAGTTGTGGTGAGTGGGCGCTACTTCGTGGTGGTGTGCAGGCTCCTCATTGCTGTGGCTTCTCTTGTTGCAGAGCACGGGCTCTAGGCGTGTGGTCTTCAGTAGTTGCAGCACACGGGCTCAGTAGCTGTGGCTAATGGGCTCTAAAGCACAGGCTCAGTAGTTGTGGCACACAGGCTTAGTTGCTCCACAGCATGTGGGATCTTCCTGCACCAGGGATCAAACCCACGTCCCCTAGATTGGCAGGTGGATTCTTAACCACTGCACCACCAGGGAAGCCCAGTTTCATTCCTTTTTAAGGCTGAATCATATTCCATCGTACGGATGGGCCACATTTTCTTTTTCCATTCATCCATCCATTGGGGTTGCCTCCACTTTTCCGGGCCCTGGTGAGCCATGCTGCAGTGAACACGGGTGTGCAAGCATCTCTCAGCTTTTACAATCTTGCACATCATCAGATCTTTGCGAGCTCACTACCCAGGATGAGACTGGAGGCCCACGAGGAACAAGAATGCTGCTTTTGCAAGAGAGGACTGCCCAGCCCCTCCTGGTGCCCGGGCTCCGGTCGGGGGTGGGGGCTCCGTGGGCTCCCCGCAATCTGAGGGGGGGCACAAGTAAGGTCCCCACATACTGGCAGAGCAACGGCAATTCAGCAAGACAAGAGCACCTTCATGCAGCACTTCCCAGATGAAGTACAGTAGCCGGCATCCTGTGGGAGCCACAAACGTAACCTAAGGAGAGTTATGCCAGCCTCACTGTCCCGTCAGCTTTTACTTAACCTCCTCCTCCGACCATTGGCCATGGCCAGGAGCTGGCCCCGCCACGCCTCCCTCCACCCCCACCCTGCTCTGTTTTTCTCTGTTGCTTTTACCCACACCTGGCATATCACCTACGGTGTTTTGTTTTGTTTGTTTTTATTGGCTGCATTGGGTCTTCTTTGCTGTGCATGGGCTCTCTCTAGTTGTGGCGAGCCGGGGCTACTCTTCGTTGTGGTACCCGGGCTTCTCAGTGCGGTGGCTTCTCTTGTTGAGGAGCACGGGCTCTAGGCGTGCGGGCTTCAGTAGTTGTGGCGCACGGGCTTCGTTGCTCTGTGGCATGTGGGATCTTCCTGGACCGGACCCACGTTCCCTGCACTGGGAGGCGGGCTCTCAAGCACTGTTCCACCAGGGAAGTCCCTCACCTACGTTTTTCCTACCATCCGTGTTCCAGCCCTACAGCCACCCCGCCCCCTCTGGAATGTAAGCCCCACAGAGGCAGGGACCTCTTTGGTGTGTTCATTGCCTGGCACATAGTAGGGCCTCAGTAAATGTGTGCTGAAGGCAGGAACTAGCATTTTTTTTTACAGTCTTCTGTGTGTGGCTCCTGCGCAGGGCTCCAGGGGTTTACATCACGTCCTGGGGCTCCCCACCCCCTGGGAGAGACTCAGGCATGGGCCCCGGGCAGCAGAGGAAGGCTCTCATTTTGATCGTGGGTGCTGGGGAGGTGAGGAGGGGGGTGTCCTGGGCAGCGGGAACAGCGGAGGCCCTGACTCGTGAGAATGTGAGTGATCCTGCACATTTGGGGAAACTCAGGGGGCAGTGGCACAGGTGGGGTGGGGGGAGGGGCTGGCGAGGGCCGCCCCCCCCCCTCCTGGAAGGGCTTCCAAGTCGGTCCCCGGGAGCTTCCTCCGCCACCACCAGGGGGCAGCCCGCACATGCGGAGGGCTCCGCCCTGGGGACTGCGCACCTGCATCAGGGTGTGCAGGGAAAGTCTCTCTGACCCCGCAGGCCTGGGGCTCAGGCCCCGCCCAGCCCTGTTCTCTGCCTGCCCTCTCCCAGAGCACCCTGGCGCGTCCGCATGCACCCACAGGGGCCATCCTTCCTCCATCCTTGGGGCGACTGGCCAGTCCCCGAGGCCACAGGAAGAGTCAGTGAACGAGACACGCAGGGCCTGGCAGGCTGGAGCAGGCAGGGCCACCGCGCAGCCACCTGCGTCCGAGCCCTAGCCTACCAGCGGGCAGCGGGGAGGCCTCCCGGAGCCTCAGTTCCCTCATCTGCAGCAGGGCTGGGGCAGGAGGGTTGGTTTGAGCAGGTCATACGTACAGAGCACGTGGCCCAGAGCCAGCACCCAAAGGAAGACCAAGAAAGCTGATGAGGGCACAGGGGGTGGGGGCGGGGGGGGGCCGGTGGCAGGGCAGATGGTCCTGGGCCCAGCTCTTTTCTCCCTGGGGTGCTGAGGACCTGAAGGGTTTGAGCAGGGGCAGGGAGAGGCACGCAGATGCAGCAAGGGGAGCACCTGGAGAGGAGCGGATGCCGGGCCCGGGCCCTTCCCCGGCTGACCAGACGACCTGGAGGCCCAAAGCCTGTCCGGGCCTGCCCAGGAGGGGATGGGCGATGGAAGCCCAGCTGGCCAGAGGGCAGAGGGAGCTATGGAGCAGGCAAATGTGCAGTGGCCGGAGAGTTCTGGAGCGAGGGTCACTGACCTGTCCTGGCGCCAGCTACTTCTGCCTGGGGGCCTCTGGCCAGGGCTCAGCACCTCGCCAGCCCTCCCCCCGGTCATCTCTTGTCCGGGACCTTGTGTCCCGCTCTCGCTCCCCACAGCATTGGCCTGGGTCACCCCTTCACCAACGAGGAGGCGAGAGCTGCGCCCACGAACCAGCCTGAAGATGCTCGCGGGGCTCCTCCAGCCCTGCCCGAGGCGCACCTGCCGGGGGGCCCCCTGTCCTGCTGGGGCCCCTGGGAGCAGCCCATCCGTCCTTCTCTGCCTCTCGGGGACCTCCCCCCCCCCACCCTCCGCCAGTGCACATCTTCAAAACATCATGTTAACTGGACAGTCTCAGAGCCCTTCTGTGTCATCTGCCTTCATGAGCGCAACACAGCACGGAGGGCACAACATCGAAAGCTCACAGACACCTCCGAGGCCCACGTGACACTCATCCCACCTTTTGGTCACACCCCGTCTCCCTGCCTCACCCTCTGGAGGTCGGGTTTTGAGGCAGGGTTGGGGCGGGCAGAGGTCAGGGGTTCCACCTAAGGCAGAACCCGCTGGGCCAGCTCAGGTCTTGTGAAACCAAGCACACCGCCAGGCAAGGCTGGCTCCAGACCCTGGGCACAGAGGGTTCCCGGGGCCGTGGTGACACCAGGGACACCCCAGCCAGTCCCGCAGGGCCAGCCGGCCTGCCCCAGTCCCGGCGGCTGGTGGGGTCTGCCACGGGCCTGTTCTGGGGTGCCCCGAACTTGGAGGCCCCCCTTCTCTCGGAAGCCCTGGCCCCTGACGCCTGCTGCGGGTTTTGTGCCCCGTTGTGCTCTGGGCCCTCGGGGAAATTCCCTTTCGATCCACTGGTAACTGACCTCCCGACGGGCTGTGCCCGCCATTCAGGACATCCAGGACACTGACCTCAGCCTGAGGGACCCTGTGGGCCACCATCTCTTGTTCAGGGTGCTTTGGTCAGGGGGTGCCACCTGGAGCCCTGGACCCTCCTGCTCAGTTTCCTTTTTCCTAAAATGGGCGTTCCAGCTGCCTGGCGCCTGCAGCCAGCTCACTCCAGATGTCCTTCAAATGTGCCCTCCACCGTGTCTTGGGTCAGCCTCCCCATCCCACCCGCCCCCATTAGATCCGGCTGCCCCTCCCAGGCGCACGGACAGCCCGCAGGCACAGTCCCCATGGCCTGGAATTACTCATTAACTCTGCCGCCTCCCCTATCGGACCAGGTCTTACTCCTCCTCGCGCCCTCCATGCAGGCATCCGACCTGGCGACCTGGCGCGGAGCGGACATCAAACCCGACGCCGCCTGCAGAAAGGGTTGGCCTGGGGCTCCCGGTGACCGCACTTCCCAATGAGAACTGACCTTTCTGGAGCCCTCACCATGTGCCTCAGCTCACGTATGCTCGAGGCCACCCTATCCAGGGGGTGTCATTATTTCCCCTTTCTACAGATGGAGAAACGCGGGATCAGAGAGGGGAGGTCATCCAGCAAGCTGGTGGCAGAGCAGCGGGGGGTGGGGGGGGGTGGGGGGGGCCGGGCCCAGGTGTGTCCCTTTGCCCCCTGCCCTTATCTCTCGGGAGGATTCCTTCCCCCAGCCTGGGGGCAGGGCCTGGGTCTAGGGAGGAGGCCAGAGGGAAGGATGGTCAGGAATTCAAATTGGTAGAGCTGGTGGGGGAGGGCGGGAGTGCCTGGGAGTGGCCAGCAGTGGGGCCTGGGCAACGGGGCCCTTGGTGTGCGGGACTCCGGGGAGGGCCGGGGGGGCAGGCACAGACTCTGCTGAGTCAGAGATGCCCCGGGGGCTCCAGGGGCAGGTGTCTGGCAGGTGGCGCGGGCTGGGGCCCGTGAAGGCACCCCGGGGGGGTGGGCCAAGGGGTAGAATTGGGCGCTGAGGCCCCACCCCAGGATCATCGGGATTTCAGGAGGAAGAGGCCTCCGAGAGGGCGGGGGGCCACATTTTCCAGAAGGAGGGAGTGGTCAGCCCCACAAGGTCAGGCAAGATAAGGGCCGCTGGGCCCAGCCTCCCTTGTGACTGTGACCAGAGGCTGCTGCCCCAGCCCAGGGCCTTCCTGGGGTCCAGGCCACGGGGGACCTGGCCCCTCCCCCACCGCACAGGAAGCCCCTCTAGGCCCTGGTGAGGGAGGAGGGTCCCCAAAGAAAACTGCAAAGCTGGAATTTGGAAATTCCAAGCGCTCCCCACCCAGTGCAGCCTTGGCCCACTCCCCTCCCTCTGGGGACGGGGCAGGGCCCCCGGGACCCTGCCGCTCAGCTGGGGTTCAGCAGGGGCCTGCCTTCTCCACTCCTGCCCCCTCCCCCTTCTGCCCACCTCTGCCCACTCCGCATCTGCAGGCTCCGCTGGGTATCTGCCTGCTCACCCAAGCCAAGTGAATAGACACTGGCTTGTTCCATCTCACAGGCGGGACGACTCGAGCTGATGGAGGGCTGTGCTCGGGCAGCTGGCTGGTCAGAGGCACCACCAAGATTTGGATCCGGGTCCGATTGCCTCTCCACAGGCTTCCCCCAGAAACAGACCTGCCGGCCTTGGTCGACACCCTCCCCGATACAGAGTGACGACTGGGCCCCCTCCTTCATCCGTCTATTTACCCGGGCCAGGTGCAGGGGCCGTGGCGTCCTGCAGACAGACCCCCCCATCAGACCCTGCCAGTCTAATGGTGGAGGCAACCCGGAAACCGAAGAACACGTGTGGGGGGGTGATCAGGAGCCGGAGGCCCAGGCCTGGAGGAGTCTGCAAGCAGGTCGGGGGCAGGCAAAGCTTTCCAAGAAAGGGAGGCTTCACTGAGATTTTTGTTTCTTTACTTCCTGATTATGTTTCTTTCTTTTTTAAAAATGTTGTTTGGCCACATCGCATGGCATGTGGGATCTTAGCTCCCCAACCAGGGATCCAATCCATGCCCCCTGCAATGGAAACGCAGAGTGTTAACCATTGGGCCACCAGGGAATTCCCTGTGTTCTAAAAAATAACAAAAATAATAGATAGAAGTGAGGTAACGATTCCAGCAATACAGGAGCACCTTGAGTTAGACGTGAAGACTCCCTCCCTCCCCCTCCCCCACACCAGCTCCTCCCATGGGTCTCCTGCCCTGGCTTTCTTTGGGAATTTACAACGGTATGTAGGAGTGGAAACACTTGTATACATTCTAAAACCCAGAAGTGGGATTACATCCTCTACACGCTCCTGGATCTTGCTTCTCCCAGTTAGCAGACTCTCTCTGCCAACTTAACCGTAAACCTTTCACCCCTCCTGGCCTGTCTGCCTAGGGACAGTGCTGCGCCTTCAGCTGGGCTTGGGGGCTGTCCACTCCCCCCTCCCCCGCCCCAGGGAGGCCTGGGCTCCTCCACATGCCTCCTGCACAAATTTGTTCAAGACCCCAGATGCTGGCCCAGACGGACCGACGTTCCCCACCTCTCAACTCTCATCAGGCCCCATGGTCCCCGTGCTTGGCAGCTGCCCTGCCAACCTCCTCGGGCTGCATCTCAAAAAGCCTGCTCAAAAAAAAAAAAGCCTTCTCTCCCTTCAGGAGTTTGTACCTGCTGCTCCCCAGCCTGGCCTCACCCTGCCTCCCACCAGAGTTTGGCCTTTGGGTCGCACCTATGAATTCCCACGTGCGCCAAATCGTTAACTGATCACAGTCCTGGCACCGGGTGCTGCGGTGAGCCGCGGGTGACCCTGGTTCCCGTGGGACTCAAGTTCCCGAGAGTGCGAGGGGGCGCGTGCGCCACTAAGGCCGTCTCAGATGGTGCTGGGACTGAGAGGCGGACAGGAGGAAAGATAAAGCGTGAAGAACGGCTGGGCCTGGAGAGGCGCTGGAGATGATGCTGAGGGTGGCATGCCAGGCAGAGGGCACCGCTCGGCGCCCCCCAGCCTGGGCGGGACCTCGATAACCAGCTTACACCTCTCCCAGCCCAGTCCAGCCCCCACAACGAGTATTCTCACCTCTCTCCCCTTGACCTTGGTCTGCCGGGTCCCCTGCGTGCTGTTCACCAGCCTGTGCCCACCTCCTCCTCAGTGTCAGCAACTGTGGCTTGAATGCTAGTTGGGGCTTGTGGGCTCTTTGGGGCTCAGGGGTCCAGGCTCTGCCTGGGGTTGTGGCATAACAAAGTGAGGGGAGAGGGCTAGTGAGGGAGGGGCGCCGCCACAAGGCAGGGCCTTCCGTGGAGAGGACATGTGTGTTGGGGACCTTTGTTCAGATGCTGCGCTGTTTCAAGAGGCGGCACCAAGCTCTTGCCTGTCGGGGGCTCTGGGCCAAGCTTGTGGTGTAACCTTGGGCAGGCGACTTTAACCTCTTTGAGCCTCAGTTTTCTCGCCTGTAAAATGGGGTAGTGACACACCCCTCTCCTAGGTGGTAATGAAGAGTCGCAAGCGCAGGTGTGAGAAATGCTTTGCCTGCCCCTAGAGTGAGGAACCAATGTCGGCAGCTCGAATTCAGGTGGGGCTGCTGCTCTGGGAAGAGAAATTCTGCTTCCCCACTGGGCGACCTGAATGCCAAGTTTCTGCAGTGCCACTCTGTCCCCTGTGCGTACCACCCTCCATGCAACCCTTGTGACAAGGAAGGAATGAAGCCCACGTGGCTTGGGAAGCAGCAGGTGGGTTTGCATTGCTGCAGGAGGGAAAGGGGGTCGGGAGGAAACTCATTCATTCCTTTGACTTTTCAATGAGCACCCGTTTGACATCAGGCATGAGCCGGGTACTGTGTCTATAAGAAGGAACAAGGCCGTCTTCCTGCCCTCAAGGCGCCTGTCCAGCAGCAGCAGGACAGGATCCGGGTGAACAGCTTGGGGTCGGGGAGGAGGCCTCTCCTGAAGGAGGTGACGTCCGAGCTGGGCAGGAGTTCTCCAGGCAGAGGTGGGGAGGAGGAAGAGGGTGGCCCAGGCAGCAGGAGCCAATGCCAGAGGTGGGAGGAGACGTCACAGCATGTACAAGGAAAAGAGTTTTCTGATGTGGTTTGGGGCAGGGTGAGGGGACGGGGGGTGGGGGGAAGATGAGATGTGATACTATATGGGATGTACTTATACTGTAATAGTATTAGTCGTTTATCTCAAATGCTAATTTTAATTGGGCATCCTGTATTTTTTATTTGTTAAATCTTGCTGTCATGTTAAGAAGCAGCAATGTACCCTTTTGGGATATCTTGTGTTTTCTTTTTTTCTTTTTCTGTTTTTACTGAGATGAGATGATGGTAGAAGTAGCACATGAGGGGGGATAAATCAGGAATTCGGGAGTAACATATACACACTACTATATAGAAAATAGATAAACAACAAGGACCTACTGTATAGCAGAGGGAAATATACTCGATATTTTGTAATAACCTATGTGGGAAAAGAATCTGAAAAAGAACATACACACACACATATATATAAACTGAATCACTTTGCTGTACACCTGAAACTAAATAACACTGTACATCACCTACACTTCAATTCAAAAAAAAAAAAAAGGTAGCAGATCAGCTCTCCTGCCTTGCTTGAGCCATCCTACATGTCATAGCATCGCAGTTACTTACCCAGGACTTGCCAGAGCCTGACTCGACTCTACCTGCCCAGCCTCATCTCATTGAATCCTCCCAGGAGCCCCAGGGGCAGGTGCCACTATTACTCGCAGATGACTGATGGGGGAAGATGATCAGAAAGGTTAGGTCCTGTACTAGACACACAGAATCCAGAGGGAATTGTGACAAAAAAAAAACACACCTCATTCTCACTGGTTCTCCCATCACTGCCACTGTGTGGTTTTTATATTTCCACGTTACTTTCCACCCAAATATAGTTTTACAGAGTTGCTCTTAATGAAAACAAAATTTTGAAATCTGCTATTTTCACGTAATATATCAAAACTTCCCCCCAAGTTTTTAAGTTTAAGTGTCTATGTAATAATACTGCACTAGAAGCAGGAGAGTAACCATGCTTGGATTTTATAAAGTGCTTGGCAGGAAATGGGCTTGGGCGTGGACCCTGGAGGTGGGGACACCATGCAAGGCTGTCCAGTAACCAGGACAGAGATGGTGAGAGTCTAACTCACTGCAATTTAGAAATCTTCCCCTCACCCCAGACTTTTTTCCCTCTGACTTTAAAAAGAATATATAGTAAGTATGCAAAATTTGGAATGTTTTGGAACGTTAAAGAAGCAGGAAAAATAAAATCTCACCCGCAGGATCTGAATTGCTACACTATTTTGGGTAAGTATACCTGGCAGGATCTATTCAAATTGAGAACACCCATATCACTTAACCCATAGGTTCCACCTCTACAAACTATTCTACACAAGTAAAGGCAGGAGTATGAAAAGATATATATCTAAGGACTTAGAAAATAAAAAAAAAAAAGTTCCAAACTGTAAATAACCTGAATAGCTGTGCTTACGGGAAGTGTTTCTGGAAACTCCATACTCCGGAGTCTTTGTTAGTTATTAAAGAATGAACATGGACATGCACTAGAGAGATGTCTGAGATGAGTCTTAGGGGACAAAGGGCAAATGTAGTGTAGGTTCTATAGTGACTTACAGTTTATATAATATATTGTTTTATAGTTTCAAAAAAGTAAGATCTTTTTTGGTAACATGTGAAGAGACACATGACATCAGAGAAGCACGTGTAGATGCACAGCTGTTAAAGTTACTTCAGAGCACAGATGGGGGGAGGAGAATCAGTAACTTTTAAAACATGTATTTCAGTATAGCTAGAACTGTTCCAATTAGAGATATTACTTTTATAATAAAACACACACTAAAATATATCTGTGTATTAAAAATAATCCCAAACCCTAGGAAGAACCTCTGTAAATATTTTGATGTATTTTCTTCATTTGCTTTTCCATGGATCAATATTTTTCATGCATCAGGTACATACAATTTTGTAGTTTGCTGTTTTCTTTTTTTTTTGCTTCATATCATTTGCATGCTTCTAGATTGTAAAACGGTATTTATAAGTACCATTTGTACTGCCTGTTTACCATTCCATCATGTGGATGATTTAACCAATTCCTTATTGTCATTTACTTTGTGTATGATTTTGTCATTACTACAAATGACACTTTAAACATATGATCATACATTAACTTAAAAATATTTTTTCGAAATATAATTGATTTATAATGTGTTAGTTTCGGGGTACAGCAAAGTGATTCAGTTATACATATTCTTTGCTTACATTCTCTTCCATTATAGGTTATTACAAGATACTAAGTGTTGCTCACCACATGCTGATTTTCAAATGCAAATGAAACAAGTGACCAGTGAGTTCCTGTAAGTCTCAGGTGTGCTCCTGGCACTGGGTTCCAAATCCACGCTTACAGTCTAGTTAGAGAAACTGAGGACCAAGCATGCAGTCTACAAATGCGGGTAATTTCCTTACAACAAAATCCCGGAAGAGGACTTACTGGTCCAAGGGGGTGTGATCATTTTAAAAGATTTTTATTTTTGGCTGTTACTGCCAAATTCATGCCAAATAATTTGTATGCTTCCAAGAAGAAGTACAGGAGAGTGATTACCCACTAGACCCCCGACTGTGTTTGAAGGTCATTGTTTGAAACGGATTTCTAATTTGTTAAAGGAGCAAACAAACAAGTTTTCATTTGTGTGTCTTTGGTTAGCAGGGCGTTAACAGCTTTTCAGTAGTGTCTTCAAATAGTCCTCCACTTAGCTCTATTTTGGGGATGTTTCTTTGCTTCTTCATTGATGTTTGATACTTCCTTTTTCATCATGTTCTTACCATTTCTGGGATCTGTTTGCAGGCTTTCTGTTTCTGGGTCTGATTGCCCAGAAACAGTAGAAGTTCTGTGAAGTGCAGTAGTTTCACAGTTTGATTTAATATGTTAGGGCAAGTCCACCCTCGTTCCTTTTTTTGTTCCCAAGGCGGGAAATGATAGCTGTTTGGGGCTATTTACTCTTCCAGGTTAAGTTAGAATTCTGTTAAGTCTCAGAGCCCTCCTGCCAGGGTTGCATTAAAGGAACACGTTTGTTTGGACGAAGGCGGGCAGTCTTGGTTCCAGTCTTGGCCGGTAAATCTGGGTCCCTCTCCGACTTCAGCTGGCGCGTCCTATTATTTGGTGTCCAAAGTGGGGAGAGGTCCATCAAGTGACCCCTGGAGCAGCGTCGCGGCCCTCGGGGCTCCAGCGCCTCCGAACAGCCTGCGTCCGGCCGGCCGGCCTGGGCGCATCGCTTGACCCCGGGGGCCTGCGAGGGGCTGCGGCCACCGGAAGGGGCTGGCTGAGCTCGGGAGGGGCACCCTCCGCGCCCTCGGAGCAGGTAGGGCCGGCGGGGCGGCGCGGGGCCGGCCCGGGGGGGGAGTCCTTCCCGGGCCCGGACGCCCAGCCCCCGGACCGGACCGGACCGGACCGGACCACGCCGTCTGCAGCTCGCGGCTGCAGGGGGCACGGAGCTGGGCTGCCGGCGGTCAGGGTCAGGCTCAAGGGGGACAGGCTCCGCGTGTGGGGGCCGAGCCCCCTCCCGGGGGGAGCGTCCGGGCCGTTCCGGGGCCGAGGTCGCCGCCCCACCCCCGCACCCGGGGTCGCGCCGCCGCGCGCCGGGGTCGGGGTCCCGGCTCCTCCCGCGCGCCCCTCCCCCAGGGCGCCGCGGCGCGGCCGCCCGGGCCCCGCCCCGCGCCGGCCCCGCCCCCTCCCCGCGCCGGCCCCGCCCTCGGCCCCGCCCCGCCCCGCCGCTCGCCCATTCAGATGTGGGTCAGGGGTGAGCGGGGCGGCGCCGACGTCACAAGCTTCCAAGATGGCGCCGGGCGGGCGGCTGTGAGCGGTGCTCGGGCGCGCGGGGCGGGGAGCCGAGCCGGGCCGGCGGCGGGCGGGCGGACGGGGCGGGCGCGGGCGGCGCCGAGGACGAGGCCGCAGGAGGGCCGGCCGGCCGGCGGGCGAGCGCCGCCGCCGACGCACACGAGGTGAGGGGCGCGGGCGCGGGCGGGCGGGCGGGGGCGGCGGGCGCGTCCCCGGGAGAGGGGCGTGGGCGGGCGCGCGCCCGGCGACGTGGGGCTGCGGCGCGCGTGGGAGAGGCGCGTGGGAGAGGCCCCCGGGCGGCCCGGCGCGCTGCGTGGCCCGGCGGGCGGCGGGCGGCGGGGCCCCGGCACAAAGCCCCCGCGCGCGGCTGTGCGGGCGGCGGGCGGCGGGCGCCGGCTCTTTGTGCCTCCTCAGCCGCGGTCCGGTCCGAGCGGGCGCGGAGCGGCGCTGCCTGACAGGCGGGCGCCCGGGATGCGGGCGGCCCCGCGCGCGCGCGCGCGCCGCGTCCACGGCCGCCGCCCCCTCGGCGGGGCGGGCGGGGCCGGCGCGGCCGCTCCCCCGGGCCCGGGCCCTGCGGCGGGTGGGCTCGCCGCCCTGCCCCCCGAGCCCTGCGGCAGGCGGCCGCCTGGCAGGAAGAGAGATGGGCTTGGGGGAGGGGGCCGGCTGGCAGGGGGAGGGGGCGGAGGGCCCCGGCTTGTCACTCTCCGTGTATCGGCCGGGGTGGTTCGTAGTCACACAGGCTTAGCTGGGGTGGGGGGGGAGGCGGGGATGCCTCTCCCCGGGGGGTGGGGGCTGGCGGAGGGGAGGGAATGCGGCCAGATAACGCCCCCGGCGGCCCCACCCAGAGCCGCGTGGGACTGCCTGGGGAAGGGAGCCCGGTGTGGATCCGGGTGGGCCGGAACGGTTTTGAAGTTCTGTACGCGTGTTTCTCCCGTCGCCTCCACCTCCGGCGTCTTCTCTAGTAGGAGTTGCCAAGCGCATCTGGAAAACTAGGTTCCCGGCCCCCCCCCCCGCCCCCCCTTGCAGGAGGAGTGTAACCCGGGGAGGCCACCCCTCTGACATGTGGTGGGGGGAGGGGCGGAGCCTTGCCCATAGGAATCCCGCGGCTGTAGGTTGTTGACTGATGTGGGGATGTCTGTGCCTCTTGTGTGTGTGTGGGGGGGGGGGAGGGAGCTGGCAGGTAGCGGCGGCGGGGCCTCCAGAGCTTCTAGGCTGAACTTGGGGGTGTTCTCCAGGGACCCAGGCTGGAGGGATGGAGCTGGGTCACCCAAAGCCAGGACCTCTCTAGAGCTAGCATTTATTGCTTCCTGGCTCCTGGCTTTACTTCTTTCCCTCCGTTCCCATCTGCCAGTGTCTGGACTCCCCAGGCCTTTCAGCAGACATTTTCAGGAGCCCAGGCCATGTGACCGGTCTGTAGCCCTGGCTCAAGGAGCGGGCTTACGCTCAGCAGAGCAGGGTTGCTGGAGTGGTCTGGAAAAAAAAAAAAAAAAAAAAAAAAAAGCAGATGGGCCGGCCTCAGGCTGGCCTCCAGAGACAAAGCTGTGTGGTGAGATTGCTGGTGGAGTGGGCTCTGAGCACCAGGGTGGCAGGGGGGCTGTGGGAGGCTGATAGTTGGGGGCTGAACGGGCTCCTTTGGCCCTGGAGCAGGTTGCCTTGCCTGCGAGTGAAGGGTGTCCTGTGTGGTCGTGCTTATGAGGAGAATCTAGGTCCCGTGGGCAGGCAGTCGTCCGGGCAGGCTGGGAGGGACTTCCCGCCTGCCTGCTGGGCCTGGGGTCAGCAATCCCGGGTTGGTCTGCTTTCCTTTGGCGCCTGGCTCCCTGCGGGCGAGGTTTGGGGTGTTGCTGAGTGCCCGTGGTGCAGCTCCTCTGTGGCCATTGGATTTGAGGGCTGGTGTGTGCCCAGGATTGCTCCCTGCAGTGTTTGCCTGCCAGTTGTTGGGACTTGTAGATTCGTCACTTGGCTTTTAGAAGCGATTCCTGAAAAGAAAATTCTCCCTCTGGTTGCTGGCTCTGTGTAGAGGAAGAAGCAGCCTGAGGGAGCCAGGCCTTTAATTAAAGCAGAACCGAAATGACTGCTGCCGTTGCTGGAAGGAGAGGAGGCGGTGCAGGTGGGGTGGAGGTGATGTGCCCTGTCCTGCAGCGAGGTACCTACGGGGGACAGGTAGGCACCCTCCCGTCCTCTCTGCCTGGTCTTGGCCAGCGGCCCAGCCTTCTCCACAAGCTGCACTCCTGGATTAATCCTCACATAGTGTTTTCTTTCCATAGATCAGATTTCTCATTTTGTTAATAAGCACAGCCTCCGATCCACTCGAAGTCAGCTGTCGTGGACTCTGAGCAACAGGGTTTTGCATTATTGAGCTGACAGGCCTGTTGCCTTCCCGGAGTCCTTATTGTCTGCCAGGGTCGCCTCTGGGGGTGGGGGTGGGGGCAGTGCCTCTGAATCAGCAGCTTGCCCTGGGGAAGGGCTGGCAGGGCAGTTCTGGAGGGTCCAGGAGTGAGGAAGGAATAAAGTTCAGTTTACCCAGGGGACCTGCCGCCCTGCCCTTTTTGCTTGGCCTGTTGGCCTCTAGCAGTCAGCCCCACCCACGGCCTGCCTACCTTGCCCACTGGGGCTGAGGGCCAGTGCCCCCCCAGACGGAGCCCTAGAGGGTGGGGGCTCTTGTTCCCGGCTGCTTCTGCAGAAAAGAAACCGCAAGTCTGATTCCACCCGTCCTGGCCTTCAGAGCCCGACTGAGGAAGGGACTCCTGGGGGCAGCCCGAGGGGTACTGGCCTTAGCCCTGTTTACTCTCCGTGTGGCCTTGGACAGGGATTGACTCTTCGAGCCTTAGTGTCCCCGTTTCTAAAATGGGAACAGAGCTAGAGTTTACATTCTCGAATCGCTGCCTTCCAGAACTCGGCCTGGGGAAGACAGACTGGCAAACAGATGCTCGGGGGGGATAGGGCCGCACCGTGCTGCGGGGGGGCGCCTCGGGCCCCTGCAGGGTGGGAGGGTGGAGGGCGGGCCGGCTGCAGGAGAGAGGTTTCCGTGGGGAGCACGCGTGCGGTTTTGGGAATGCAGTGGCGGGGGAGACAGCCAGGAGAGCGGCGACAGGAGTGTGGCCCTGCAGGTGCTGGGCTACGAGACGCTGGCGCAGGAGCGCCCGCTGCTGCCAGGCACCTGCGAGGCTCTGTCACAGGCATTTTATTTGCTCAGTGGAATCTTTTGAGAACAAACGCAGTGCCCAGCCCGTGTGGCCAGGCGAAGTCGTGCGGGTGCTCAGACTTGCCACCCTGTAGTCAGCCTCCAGCCGGGAGGTAGAAGCAGTGGCGTTTTCTGGGCTCAGTCGGGGTGCAGCGCCTCGCAGACTTGGCGTTTACCCGATGTCCGGGGGCTGGAGGGCAGGTGCCTTTGGTGTTCTGTCTGGAGAGGTGGGAGCTCCCGTCCTGGCTCCCGGTTAGGGGCTTCCAGCCAGCTGGGCCGGTTTGACTCTGCCTGGCAGCGGGCGGTGCTTCCTGTTGGGAGGGGCCTCGCCCTAAGGGTTAGGGACCTGGGCTGGGGGAGGGCTCTGGGCCCCGCAGCCTGTGTGAGCTGGGAGTGGCCGAGCCTGAAAAGCTGGTGGGGGCGGGCTGGGGGTTGCGAGTGGGCCCCCAGCCCGCGATGGGGAAGGGAACACCCGGAGCCGACTCCAGGCCCGGGCGCAGTCCTGGAGGGGCGGGCCCGGGCCAGGGGCTTTGCTGAGGGAGCGCAGCCTGGGAGGGTGTGGCCAGACGGCTGGGGGGAGGGACCCTGAGACTCCCTGGCCCAGAGCCCCTCCTCTGCCTGCCTCGCGTGGGTGGGTAGAGGGGCAGGGGAGCGTGGCCTTCTGCTGAGGGCCCCCTGCTGCTGCGCGTGTGGCAGGGTGGGTGCCTGTTTCCTGTCGGGGGTCCACCGCCTCTGAGCACGTGGGTGTGGGTGAAGAGGGAGGGGTACGGCAGGGCAGGGGCTGGCCTCCTGGGGCGCCCAAGGCTCTCCCCTTCCATTCCGTGGGAATTCCAAGGGCCCCTAAGGCAAGGCAAGTCTCGGGCTTGGCTGGTTTAGGGCGGGGGGGGGGGGGGGGGGGGGAGGGGGGGGAGTTCCAGGGGGGAGTTGGCCTCTTGTGGAGCTGGAGGGGCCGCTGGCTCTGGCCCCTGGTGGTCAGGGCTGCTGCCTTGGCCTCGGGCATGTTCCCCAGCAGCATCTCTGGGGGGTTGTTTCTTGGGCGAGTGTGGGGAGGGGCTGCTCTCTCGTTCCCCCACGTACACGTGGGTGGGAGGAGGGGCTGCTCCCTCCCCCACACTGGGTGTGCAGCCCCTTGGCCTCTTCGTCCGCCTGGCTGGAGGCCTTTTGAGGGGCAGGACTGTCCCGTGGCCTTTGCAGTTCCCTTGCCGGTGCTGCTTTGAAGGCTGTTCGTATCCTCTTGGTGAATTCTTGTCCACAGAGGGAATGAGAAGGGAGGGAGGGTTGATGGCTGGGGCCTGGGTGCCTGCCCCAGGTGGACACAGGAACGGTCCCCGTGGTGAGCCCCAGTGTGTGTGTTCCCCACGCTGCCTGGTGCAGGCGTGCCTGACGGCGCCTGGTTCTCAGCCCTGCACGGCAGGGTCACCTGCAGCTGTGGTGGGCCGGGCATTGATGCTTCCTGATGCTGCGGAGATAGATCCAGCGTGCAGCCTGCTGGCTTAGCGGGGGATACGTCTTTATCCACGATACGATGTAGGGAGTGGTGCGCGTAGGCAGCGATCCCAGGCTGCCCAGCGGGGTTAGGCTTCCAGAGCGAGCCGGCGGCTTCCCTGTTAGGTACCAGAGTCTTGGAGAAACATCAGGTGCAGAGGGGCCTCGTCCTTGTCATGGCCCCTCTTCCCTGGGTGGCACTGGGGGGACCCTAGGCTGGTGTGTGCTAGGAGGGTGTCTCCTAGAAATTCACCCAGGAACCACCTGCTGCCCTTGACCCCAGGACTCTTGGTCTTGCTTGACCTTCAGAGACTGCCTGCCTGGTCTCTTGGTTGCCTTCCTGGACCCTGGCTGGCCTCTGTGTACCCAAGCACAGCGACCGTGCAGTGCCTCGTGGCTCCCTCACCAGCCCACTGTGGCTGCAGCCGGGGACCCCTGGGACCTGTGGCCTGCCCCTTCTTTTTCTCGTTGACCTCAAGGTATCTGAGAGAGGTGGGTCCCCGAGGTCACTGCCTGGATAAGGTGTGTGAGGAAGCAGTAGCAAGGGCCAGGAGGTGGGGTGAGGGCCGGGAGGGGCACTGGAGGCAGAGCTTCAGGCAAGGTCGACCAGCCCGGCGCAGCCTCCTCTGCTGGGACGGGACAGGGAGCTGTCCTGGGGCTCAGTCCCGTCTGAGGGCAGCCAGGACGCAAGACAGCCCCCGCCTGCTCTGGGCAGCTTACTGCAGGAGGTGAGGTGAGCGCAAGGCCCTTGGGCGTGGTGAGGTCTGGAATGGGCCTGGCTGGTGTCCTGGTGGGAGGTGCGGTCCTGGTCCTTTGGAGCAAGAAGAGCAGCCTGGCCTGGGGCCAGGCAGGAGCAGGACTGAGTGGTCTGGGCTGGGCAGTCAGGGTGTCCTCTGTCCACTGTTTTTGGCCTGTGCACCTCTTGGTAGGTGGACCTGTGGGTTCTGCCTTGAGAGTGAGTGGTGCTGGGGGTGGATTCCTGCCTCAGCTGTGTGGCTCCTTCGCCCCGGGACCCCAGGGCCCTTCCCTTTGGTAGGAAAGGCTGATGGTTTTTTGCCTGCAGGGGCTCTGGCAGCTCTGCTTGCAGACTGGGAGGAGGATGGTTCCCACAGAGCTCCCGTGGATGCTGGGGAGGTAGCGGCGTGAGGCTGCCCCCCCCCCCCCCCCCCCCGCCATGGGCGCCGAGCCTGCGCTGGGCCTGGTGGGGCACACCTTTGTGGTCCCTGCTGTGCGAGCGGCGCAGACAGGTTACGCACTTGGTCTGGGGTCCCACTGCTGGGGCGCATGGAAAAAGGTCTAGGAGTAGGGGAACCACGGCTGGGGAGGACCCCTTCTGGTCACGGTGCTTCCCTTTTGCCCCTCGTGGCTTGGGCCTGTGCTTGCTGCCTCCAGGAGGGCCTCGGGGGCAGGGCTCGGTGGCCCGGAGCTCAGAACCAGGCTCGGGTCCACCTCTTAGTGTTCTGTCAGTTTGGGGGGCACCGGTGGGGGCCTCCTTGTGGGCGTGTGGCGTTGTCTCCTGGCAGAGGGGCCCTGGAGGGGTCTGGGCGATCCTGCTGGGCTGCGAGGGGAGGGGCCTTGGGCCACCACCAGCAGGTAGGTACCTTTCCCTGCCCGCCGCTGCCACGAGGCTGTGGGGGGTGGGGGGCGGTGCTGGGCACTGGGCTCGGGTCGCCCCGTGGCTGTGGTAGGTGAACCTGAGCCCCAGAGGGGTGCTGGCAGGGAGGGGATGGTTTCCAAAGTCCCACATTCCACGCGTGTTGAGGCTGATAAGGGCAGCAGGGCTGAGCTGGCGCTGTGGGCAGGCGGCACACGCCGGCTTCCCGGCACCCCTCCCTGCCTCCGCTCTGCCCACCTCCGCGGCGAGCACCTGGGTCCGCAGCCAGCAGGTGCCCGCCTGCCCGCAGCACTGCGGCTCTGTAGTCAGCAGGCCTTGGAGGCCCCGCGATGGCTTTTGCGGGCCCTGCCTCGGACGGTATTTTCGGAGGCTATCTGAAGTGGCATTTCCTTTCATTTCTTTGAAATTTCTCTCAGGTGTGGCCCTTTGCCTGGGATTTCAGCATGTGGTGAATAACTGTGATTTGGGGGGAAGAGAACTCTGGTGTTAAGCCCCTTCCTCCGTGTGGTCCTCTCCCTGCCTCGTTCTCCCTGCCTGTAACATGGATTGGTAGAAATATTTGAGGTAATGGCCATCAGTCATTGTCAGAGTGGTTTGCAGACCTGGGCGTCCCCAGGACTCCTTTCAAAACCCTGGGACGTTACTGGCCTTTGTCCCGCGGTGACGCTGGCACCATCGGTGGGAAGCCACGGGGGGCGGCCTGCGTGCAGTGCACCCTGCGGGCTGCGGCCCTGTGTGCTCAGGCCAGGCCCGCTGGCCCTCACGCACTGCCGGGGGGTCGTGCAGGCGACCCCGTGGTGAGTCTTGACCTGGGGACCATGTGTGCAGTGTTCTCTGTGGCGGGCTGGGGGGACGTGGGGTGCTCTCGTGGCTCAGAGGGAAGCAGGACATGGTTCCAGGAGCGGCGCTGTGTCCGCAAGCTGCCTTTTCTCATAGAGCATTAGTTTTACTTGAGAGGGGGGCTGACAGGCAAGGTGATTGTTCAGACTTGGAGAATCGGTCAGACCTTTTCTCAGATGAGCACAGTGCGTCTTGCCACCTGAAGGAGCACAGCTGACAGTGTCCGTGGCCAGCTGTAGAGCCGGCGGAGGACAGGGAGTTTGGGGAACCAGTGCGCTTCACCGGAGCCTGACTTCGGGCCTCTTCTGATGCGGGCGCTGGTGATGGAAACACTCAGGGGTTGGGGTTGTATAGTGAGGCCTGACAGCATCGGGAAGATCTGATTGACTCGTGAACTAACATTTTCCGAATGAGCAGTGCTCGATGTGGTGAAACCCTGGGAGGGTGTGGGCGCAGGGTGGGCTGCCAGAGTTTTGTGCAACCAGCTACGAGTTCGTCACCGACGTGATTTCAGATTCTACAATTGCAACTTTTAAGAAACTGCCACTTGTTGAGTTGAAGTGTAATATCCGGGAAGAATAGCCACTGTTATCTGGGAAGGGTGAAATACCCTCCCTTCTGTCTGTGTGAGGTCGGGTTTCTGCACGGACTTCAGTCAGAGCCCTGCATCCTCTCAGGCTGAACGCGGGGCAGATGTCTGCTCAGTCAGGCGTTACAGACTTTTGCCAAAATGTGAAACGGTGCCACCCTTCTCGCTGATTTTCTTTTCTTTTGGAAGAGTTTTTTCCCCCATAAAAATTTCACTTATGTTGACACAAAATGGGTTTATTGTTGGTAATTTTAAGTCAATTAGATATATTTTTAAGGTATCAGTTTTTCTGATACAGTAAATAGAACAGTAGCATGCAAGCCACCTAAGAGTTCTTTGGGGGCCCTTCCTAGTTTTCAAGAACGTGGACACAGCTTCCCCGTGGGGCGGGCTGGCGGGCGGCCTCCTCCTGTATCGCCTCCCCCCGCCACCCTGCCCAGTCCCCTCAGCCCTGCCTTCCCCTCTGGTGCTTGCTCCCCTAGTGAACCTGCGTGGGGGCTGCTTTGTGGCGGCGGGGCTAGTGGGGCGCAGGGTCCCTGACCTCGGGAGCCTGTTGGGTGGCAGGTGGGCAGCTAGTCCTAATGTTGGGTGGGGGAGAAGTGCAGGGTGGCTTCCTGGAGGAAGGGGCACTCAGGTGTGACTCGTGGGGGCCATGCGGAGGGGCCACCTGGCCCTCTGGAAGCCCTCCATGGGCCGGCCCAGGTGTGGACTTTATCCAGGCCCTGGGAGTCCGCTGAGAGCAGGAAGCAGGGGAGTGACTTGATGGGATGGGCTTTGAGGAGATAGGGCGGGGTTGATGGCTCAGGGCTGCGGGGGTGGGGCGCGTGCTGGACTTGGATGTTCCCTAGAGAGCGGTTCCCACACCAGGTGTGCTGGCCGCTCGTGGACCTGAGGCTGTGTTGTGGGTTCTGTGGAGCGTGAACCGCAAGGTGTGAGTTGCGTGTGCACACACCTGGGGCTGCCCCTGGCGCCCTGCTGCGGTCACCGCTCTCCCGAGTCTCAGGTTCCCCGCTGCGCCTGTGGCAGTTCCCTGCAGTCATCCACGCCCTCGGGCTGTGGGTTCGCCCTGTGGACACGGATCTGGGCACTGATTGTGCTTTTGAGACTCGCCCGCGCGCTGGGCCTCGCTGTGGTTCCTGCGACCTGGTCCCCCGTGGCCTGCTTCGAGGTGGCCTGTCCCCACTTGTCATCACGGGGCGGTGTCAGGAGTTCTGTTTTTGCTGCCGCCTCAGTCGCCCAGCTTTCACCCCTCCCCCAGCTCTGCTTCTTCAGGCAGAGAAGCGCCTGTTTATTTTTTCAGTCTCTAAACCCAGTTCCTTAATGCCAAATAGCCCTTCCAGCGCCCCCGAGACACCATTTGAAGAAGCTCTGTGAGCACTTTTCCTTCGAGTCCTGGGGGCCCCTTTGTCTGACTCCCTTTCTGAGCTTAGCGTGTCCTCTTTCGGGCCTGTCATGTTACCTGGTGGACAGGTGAGATCTCTTCTCTGTAAGTGCATCCTGCAGGCCATTTCAGGCACAGAGCTACAGGTTGTAGTGTTTTGCCTAGCAGTTTCCTAGTTTTATCCTTAAAAATGGCTTTTTAAAAACGGGCAGGTGCCCAAGATGTGTCTGCTTGATTTTTTTCCCTCCATTTTGGACTAAACCTGATCCTTGACCTTTGGTTTAGCTCCTCGAGCCCTTGTTCTGAGGCCCTGGGGTGGGGTTGGTCCTCCACACAGGGACCCTTTTGCTTGGCAGCCCGCTTTGACCCCCGGTCCCGAGGGCCTCGTCCAGCTGGAAGGCCTGTGGCCCCTGTTGCTGCCTTGCCGGCTGTACTCGGGATGTCCGCTCCTCCCCTGGGCCTGCCCGTCAGGCTCTGAAGAGCGCCTTCCCTCGGCCTTGGAAGTGTCCGCTGGATGCTAGGATGGTGAAGATGCCGTCAGCTGCCGCTGCCGTGGGGTGACAGACGGTGATCTGTCCGTAGGAGGTTTCCTGGTGGCCGTCCTGTGGGTCCTGGCTGGGCTGTAGGGCTCCCTCGTCCTGTCTGTGCCGCCTTGTCTGGGGGTTGTTGTGACTCGTTGGGGGTTTGGTCAGCCTGCTCATCAGGCCTGGGACAGGCCCTGCTGCCCCTCCGAAAGGTTTCTGTGCACCTGTCAGAGCCAAGGACGTCGTACCTAAGAAGCGTGCCCAGTTGTGAGTGACAGTGCCACGGACGCTTCCAGGTAGACACGCATCCAGCGTCCAGCCCGAGAGAGGCAAGCCCAGCATGGAAGCCCCTCATGTGTCCGCCGAGTCCTGTCCACTCCCCGATCCCTCCCCTCACCCGCCCGTTGCCACCGTGACCAGAGCTGCCGTGTCGCCCCTTTCGGGGCCTGATGCTTTGCTCAGCCGCTCCTGGAGACTCCCCGTGCAGACAGCCAGGCCATGGGACACGTTGGCAGTCAGCTCTTCTGACCCGTGCAAGGCACGCGTGCGGGGCTCAGCCTGAGCGCTGGGGCCTGCCCGCGGCTGGGGGCGCTCCGGGGCCCAGGGCTTGCGTGCCTTCCGGCTCGGTCTTTAAAGTCTGACTGTTCTCTGTTCTGCCCGGGACGTCCTCTTTCAGTCTTCGGTCAGCTAGTTGAGCCCCGTCGTTGCCGTCTGATATCTGGTTTGGGTGTTGTTTCTCTGATGCCGGGGTCAGGCCATCTTGGGTAGGGCGCGGGGCCTGGGTGCCAGCCGCCGGGGGTCTCGGCCACGCTGATGGCCGCGTGGGTGGGCCGGTCAGCTGCCCTTTCTCGGGGAAGGACTCCTCTACCCTGAGGTGGTGGTTCTTGCTTTTCAGTCATGAAGTGTCTTCTGGTATGAAGGGATGATAGAAGCTGGTAGAGTTTTTATTTATATTGTTTTTTAAATCTTTAAGAGTCCTTAGCGTAAGAGAGTGTGTGCTTCTAGGGTGGGAGTTGAAGGTGTGATGTCAGAGTCTCTGTCCTGGAGGAGCCACGGGCTGGCAGCTGCAGGTGGGGGATGGGGACCGTCCCTTCCAGCAGGCGGCCCAGGATCCCTGCGCTCTGCCTGCTGCCTGCGGCCCGTGTCTTGCCTCCAGGACACCCGCGGTAACTGACTGAGCGCTGCCTCGCTTGTGTGTGTCCTGGGGCCGCCATTTTTATGCGTCGCTCCCAGGGCTTGTTTATGTGGGACACGTGTCTTCCCTTTTGGGGCCGCCTCCTTCCTCCTGACCCCCGTCCCCGAGCACCTGCTGCCTGCCGAGCATCGGGCGTGCTGGGGAGTAGAGAGCTTGTAACCTGCAGTCCAGCGCGCGTCTGATTCTTGGGTCTGGCGTGAGGCCAGACTGTCTGCGTCCCAGAAACCTGGGTGATGCTGCCGCGGGTCCCTGGCCCGTGCTGACACCCAGCAGGACAAGGGTCCCTGGCGGCAGGAGCTCCTGGGGGTCCCCTCGCTCCTTGTGTGATGGTGATGCCTCCCCCAGGCCCCCGCCTCTGGGCTCCAGCTCTCCTGCTGCCCACGAGCGCCTTACTGAGGGCTCAGGCCTGTGGGGGAGTGTGTGTGTCAGACTCCGGAGATTCTCATGCTAGTGATTGTGCTCCGGGCAGCGCTCACCTGCTTCTCCCACTTCACCCCCATCTCGCTGGCTCAGTGAGGAGGCGACCCCGCCCGGCACCCTCCTTGGGGCCAGCCAGCTGTGCCAGCTGTGCCAGCAGGAGAAATCCAGCAGCAGGTCCCCGGGCCGTGCGGGGAGTTGGAGTGATGGGCGGGTTGTCGGCTGGGTGGGGGGTGGGGTGTGTGGCCGTGGCCCCGCCAGGCCTCCCCGCGTGGTGCCTCTCGGGTGGGAGTGCACGTGTGGAAGGTAGGGCTCCGGGCATTTGGGGGCAGACGCGAGGAGGTCGGGCTGGGGTGGGTGGCCGCACCTCCCGCGCTGCTCGGGCCCCATCACCCCATCACCAGCACGCGGACGGCGCCGAGGGTTCATTTCGTAGAAGTCTCGAGTGAAGGAGGGCGGGGCGCCTGGCACGCGTGGAGCCCGCTGCTTTCCAGGAGGATGGTCTGGGAGGCCAGCCAGGCACCGCTGGCCGGCGTCCAGGTCT
The DNA here is from genome assembly GCF_030028045.1 of Hippopotamus amphibius kiboko. Lineage (NCBI taxonomy): Eukaryota > Metazoa > Chordata > Mammalia > Artiodactyla > Hippopotamidae > Hippopotamus > Hippopotamus amphibius. The sequence goes on along the minus strand of NC_080193.1, from coordinate 1,281,591 downwards.
GGGCCAGATTACCCGGCTGCTGGCCCAGAGCAGCAGGTCCCACCCACCACCAGCCCGTGCCTGCAGGGGCAGGCCAGGGGGGTCACGGAGGGCACAGCCTGGGTGCCCAGAGCGGGCCTGACCCCCGGCGGTGTGGCGCCGGAGGCCTGCTGTGGGGGGCGGGTGGGCTGTGGGAGGAGGAGAGGAGGGGGCGCTGCAGGCCGTTGCCCTCCTCCTGGCTTCCCCGCCCTGCCCCTGGGAGAAGGAGGTGCAGGTGTCTGTCCCCAGGGTAGGAAAGTCTGGAGTCAGGCCCCCGACGCCTGTTTGCTCCTGTGACCTTGGGCAAGTTGCTTAACCCCCCAGAACCTGTGGTCTTATCTGACGCTGGAGGTGGAGAGAGCGCCCTGTGCCTTCCCCACAGACAGGATGCCCTCTCAGGCTGGCGAGGGGCGAGGACGCCTCTGGGCTGGGGGCGGGATGGACGGCCTTGTGGGCTGCTGGGTGGGTTGGGGGCTGGGCCGTAGGCTCTTCTGGATCTTGGGTGCTGGGACCTTCCAGGCCTCCTCGCACTGCCCTCCAGCTGCGCTTCTGCAGCCTGGGAGGGGCCGGGCCTGCAGGGAGGGGCAGTGCCGCACCTGTGGAGGCCACGCCTGGAGCACCGGGTGGCCACAGCGGGGCTCTGCTGGGCCCAGGCTTGGCGGGCAGTGGGGAGCGTGAGTCTGGAGTCCTCAGTGACACAGATGTGCTTAAGCCCCTGGGGGAGTGGTGGTGCCTGGTGTCCTCGGGGCCTCCCGCTGGCAGTGGAGCCCTGGCTGGGCGCTGGGCAGCCCCCACACTCAGCTGGAAGATCCCTGTGTTGCTCTGTGGCTTCTGGCTCGCGTTCCTTGGCCAGGAGGTTGTTGAGGGGCAAGAACAGCCTCCCGTGGAGTGTTCTGGGCTTGGCTGGGAGGGAGCTTTCCTGGAGGCAGCCAGCATAGCTCTGGGCCTCCTGCGGAAGGCGTGCACCGGGGCGGGAGGAGAAGTGAGGGTTCCCGGGGACCTGGGCCGCCAGGCCTGCGAAATGAAGGGTGGGGGGGCCCCCTTTCCCTAGCTTCACGCTTCCCTCCAGGACGCTGCATCCCGGCTGGGTGTGGGCGGGAAGGGTCATTTCAGCTGGGGTGCACGGCGTGTCTGTGGGGGCTTCTTCCTGTCTGGGGAGGTAGGACATTGCGGAGAAGGACCCACAGCCTCTTGGGGGCACTGCCCAAGGGTGAAACCACTCCCTGAGCTCGGCCCCCCTCATGGGCTGGAGCTGGGCGTGGAATGTCCTCCTCCCTGGGAGGCAGCTGCCCGCCTGTTCCCCAGGGGGTTTCACCTGGAGGCTGAAGGACGGAGCAGCCTGAGGGTCCAGGCTGGGTAGGTGCCCAGGCTGAGTTGCGGCGGCTCCTGTCGAGATTGGGGTTGGAGCCATTTTCCTTGGCTTCCTGCTTAAACAAGGGCCATTTTCATCCGGAGGTCTCCTCTCACGGCCTCATGCCCTCTGTGCATGTCAGGAGGAGAAGCCTCCCCCAAGCCCTGAGCCTGAGGCGGGCGGGGCCTTGTCCTGCGTGCGTCCCCAGCTCCTTGAGCACGTGCTGCGGAGGCCTGGGCCTGCCCTCAGTGTGTGTGGGGCGGGGCCCAGGCAGGCCTTCCTCCCTGGCTTTTGTAAGGCCAGAGCCTGGAGGGGAGGAGAGGAAATAAGACCTCAGCCAGGTCACCGTGTAGCAGCCCTGTTGGGGAGGTGGGTGCTGGCCGTGCTGTGGACAGAGACCTGGGAAGGTGACCCAGGGCCCTCTGTTGACAAGGGAGCAGAACTGCCCCCTCCCCCCCTCCTTGCCGGGTCAGGGTCAGCCCAGCTGTGGGCACCCACGCGCCCACCTGATTGACCTGGGCCGCTGCCCCAGGCCCCAGCTTCCTGGCACCGCTGCCCGGGTGGGCAGCAGGGCTGCGCTGGGCGTGGGATCCTCAGGGCTGACAGGCACGCTGCCAGGGACCGGTGCCTGGCAGCGGCTGCATTCCGTCCGTGGTGGGCTCCCGCCAGGGCTGGGCGCCAGGCCCACGCGCTGTCAGCTTGCCTAGCCAGCCCCGCGGCCCTATGTCTGCTTCCTCGCCCCGCTGCCGTGGGCCCTCCAGGTGGGCGCCTGCTGCTCCCACACCTGCTGTTGAGCCGCCTCCGGGAGGGAAGGAGCCACGCTTTCTAGGGGTCCCGGCCTTTCGGTCGGCCGCGCCTGGGGCGGGGGGCAGGCGGGGCGGCTTCCTGCTGGACGTGTGTTCCCCCCACCCCCCAGTGGAGGGGGCACGGCGAAGTCTGCGCTGCTCCGTCCTGCTGGGCCTCCCCGCGGGCGGGTCGGGCTCCGGCGCGGTCCCTTGGTCAGGCGCAGCTGCGCCCAGGCTGCCGTGCGCGGGCTGGGTGGCCTGATGTCCGCCGAGGGGGAGGAAGCCCCCGTTGCGGGCTCTGGCCCGGGCCGAGGCGGAGGCCACTGGCTGGGCGTTGGGCCCGGGTCGGGCGCTGGCTGTCCTGGGGTCTGTGGGGCTGTGTGGTGTGGCCTCTCCGGGCGGGCGCTCTCACTGCCGCCGCGATGGTCTTCGCCCCCGTTCCCAGGCTGGGCTTGGTGCCGTCTCTGGCCTCTCCTGGCAGCAGAGCCCAGTGGGCCGCCGCCCTCGGAGACGTGGCTGCCCTCAGGCAGCTGGACCTACAGAGCTGGTTCTCCTCCTCTGGGCCGGCCGGGCCTGCCCCCCGCAGCCCCTGCGCGGTGGGAGCTGTGCTCCTGGCGAGAGACAGCTGGCAGGCTGGAGCCAGGCCTCCCCCGGCCGCCCTGCACCCCGGGTCTGGTCACATTCCTGAGGGACCTGCGGAGCCTCCCTGGCCCTGGGGACGGGGGAAGGGCAGTCAGGGAGGGGCTCCGGGCTGCTGCAGGCCTCCTCCCCCAACCCTGGCTCCATTCCACGGGCGCCCAGGCCTGCCCGAGAGGGGGGCCGGGAGCCGGAGCCTCAGGACCCCCTCCCGCAGGACCCGAGGCTCGGTGGGGGGTGGGGCAGGGGGAGCCCACCCGCATCTGGCGGCAGCTGCCAGCGGCCTTGGCGGGCTGGTATTGAAAGGGTGAGCCTGTGAAGGCCATGTGGTCAGGCTGGGCTGGGCAGGGGGCGGGGGCTGGGTGCTCCGGGCAGGGAGGGGGCAGGGAGGGGGCGAGAGCAGACCCGCAGGGAAGGGAAGGGAAGGGGCCAGAGCCAGAAGCGGTTGAGACTGGTTCTTATAAATAGCCCCGTTGCACCAGTGCCTCCAATTTTGACCTTTTGTTATGTAAATGTGGCCAGCCTGGAAAGGGCCTTGCCCAGGCCTCCTGCCACCACGCCCGCCCGCCCTCCAGGAACTGTGTGCCTGCCCCCAGCTCCCCCAGACCTAGGTGGCCCTTGGAGTACCCTAAATGCCCTGTGGGGGTGGGTCGTGGGAGGGTGCAGCCGACCTGCCTGGTGGCGGGCACCGTGGCCCCTGTATCTTGCCCAGCTGTCTGGGCGTCCCAGCCAGAGAGACCCCCAGACCTTCCTGGGAGCGAGGGCTCCGGGGCCCTCAGGCACCTTCCCCCTCCCCGTGCTGATGCCTGGGTGGGTGACCGTGCGCCTCTTCCCCTGCCAGGTGACCAGGCATTGATGCACCCCCAGGGAGGCCACGCGCTCGAGGAGGCCACCCCCGCTGGCTGCTGCTCACATGGTTTCTGGGCCCCTGGCACTCCGGTAGGTCGGGGAGGGGAAACGGGGGGGGGGCGGGGAGGCAGCAGAGGGAGGCCGACTGCTCCTCCTGGGTCCTGGGGACTCTGGGCAGCCTGCAGTCCTTTGTGTGCGGCAGTGCTGGCAGCCTGGAGGGGAGGCTGGGCATGGGGAGGAGGGCTGCTGTGGGCTCACGGGCTCTCGGAGGACAGGACCTCCTGCCCTCGGCCAGTCCCCTCGCCAGGCATCCTGCTCAGTGTGGAGCCGCGCCTTGGGCTCTTTGTCCCTGCCTGGCTGGCTCGGGGGCAGGGAGTGGCGGAGGGCTGCTTCCCGCGGGACCTGGGCTCAGCCTCTGAGCAGCCTGACAAGGCTGAGCTGGCCTGAGGTGCCTGCTGCCTCCTGCTGTCAGGCCCTGAGTGCTGGCCCGCATGGTCACTGGGCACGCGAAGCCTTCCTTGGGGTACACAGAATCTTAGGGGGGTTTTCCTCTGTCTTTCCAAACAAGGGCAGGTAAAGGCCGAGGGGAGGAAGGCAGGTGGGCGCGACCCCTCCAGGCTCTGCGCTGAGGGAGGCAGGGTTGGGCCCCTGGAAGGAGTGGATTCCAGGCGGGGGGAGTTCAGAGCAGTCCGTTCTCCTCCGAGGCTGCGCCCTGAGTGGAAGGATGCGGAGACCCCTTGCCGGCCTTATGGCCCGGAGCACCCATGGGCGGGCACGAGCCCCCGAGTGGCTGGAGGGGTAGGGAGCCACGGCCTTGTGCTGCGGCCCTGCTGCCCAGTGGGGTGGGCGCGTCGTTGGGGCACGCTGCTCCCAGAGAGCCCTGTGCGCACTGCCACGAGAGGCGTTCCCTGCATGTTTATTCCTCAGGGACGTCAGTTAGCACCTGTGCCCGTCTGGTGGGCTTCCCAGGCTCGGACAGCACTGCCTGCCCTGCCCAGAAAGGCCCTGGGGCCCAGTGGTGCCAGGGCTTGGCCAGGCTGCCTTTCCTTCTTGGCACCCGGGGGCCCAGGCCAGGGGCGGGGGTGCTCGTTGCCTGCAGGGGGCAAGGCCTTGTGGGGTTGGGATGGCGGCTGGGCTGCAGTGTCATGTGACACTGGTAAACCTCAGAGTTTGGGAAGCCTCTAGGGTTGATGGAGAGGGACCCAGCCTAGAGCAGAGGTCGAGGCTGCATGTTCAGTCTGGCCCATGTGGTATTTGAGGAAAAAGAACTTTCATTTTACGTGGATTGATTTTACCTGAAAATCTGGATTTCTGGCTTGTCCTGGAAGCTGGGAAGCTGCAAGCCCACGTGTGACGTCCGCCCACCCAGCGTCTTTTTTTTTTTTTTTTTTCACCCAGCATCTTTAAGACCCCCTGCCGGGCATGTGGTTGGCTTCCTTTAGTGCGGAGATGGTACCTTGGGCTGTGGAGCCAAGATCAAATCCCGGGTTGTCTGCCTGGCGCCATGTGCCCTTCATGGTCCTTTGCGTTTTCAAGTCTGCACGTGGGCTGACGCCGCTCCCCTTTGCGAGCAGCCTGGGTGGCGTGAGGTTGCGGCCCAGGTGCCAGGCCCCAGGAGGGTCCCACGCTGATGCGCACACGTGCCTGTTCTTGCCTGCAGGTGGTGCGTGTGGGCAGGGCGCGGGGACATGGGGCCCGACATGGAGCTGCCCAGCCACTCGAAGCAGCTCCTGCTGCAGCTGAACCAGCAGCGGACCAAGGGCTTCCTGTGTGATGTCATCATCATGGTGGAGAACTCCATCTTCCGCGCCCACAAGAACGTGCTGGCCGCCAGCAGCATCTACTTCAAGTCCCTGGTCCTGCACGACAACCTCATCAACCTGGACACGGACATGGTCAGCTCCACGGTGTTCCAGCAGATCCTAGACTTCATCTACACGGGCAAGCTGCTGCCCAGTGCCCAGCCGGCCGAGCCCAACTTCAGCACGCTCCTCACCGCCGCCAGCTACCTCCAGCTGCCCGAGTTGGCAGCCCTTTGCCGGCGCAAACTCAAGAGAGCTGGCAAGCCCTTCGGCTCCGGGCGGGGCGGGGCTGGCCTGGGGCGGCCCCCCCGCAGCCAGCGGCTGTCCACGGCCTCGGTCATCCAGGCCCGGTATCCGGGGCTCGTGGAAGGGCGCAAGGGGGCCCACCCCCCACAGGAGCTGCCCCAGGCCAAAGGCTCTGACGACGAGCTCTTCCTGGGCGGCCCCGGCCCGGAGAGTGCGCACGGCCTGGGCCGGCCCGTCTGTCCCCCCGGCGGGGAGGCCGGCCTGGGCAGCTGCAGCACCAACGGGAGCGGCGGGGGCTGTGAGCAGGAGCTGGGCCTGGACTTGTCCAAGAAGAGCCCCCCGCTGCCCCCTGCCACCCCCGGGCCCCCCCTCACCCCCGACGACCCGGCCCAGCTGAGCGACAGTCAGCAAGGCTCGCCCCTCTCGGCCTCTGCCCCTCCCGTCGCCAACAGTGCCTCTTATGCCGAGCTGGGGGGCGCCCCCAGTGAGCCCATGGATCTGGAGGCGGCCGAGGACGACGCCCTGGGCCTGCTGGAGGGGCCGGGTGGGCAGCCCCCCCGGAAGAGCCTCCGGCACGCGGCGCGCAAGAAGGAGTGGGCCAAGAAGGAGCCCTTGGCCGCCTCCCCCTTTGAGCGGAGGGCGGCAGCGCCCAAGGGCCCCTGCCCGGCGGGGGAGGAGGCCGAAGGGCTCGGGGACAGGGTTCCCAATGGCATCCTGGCCGGCAGCGCGGCGGCGGGGGGGCCCTACGGGGAGCCCCCGCACCCCTGCCCGGAGGAGGAGGAGAACGGCAAGGACGGGAGCGAGGACAGCGGGCAGAGCGGCAGCGAGGGCGGCAGCGGCCACGCCGGCGCCCACTATGTGTACCGGCAGGAGGGCTACGAGACGGTGTCCTACGGGGACAACCTGTACGTGTGCATCCCCTGCGCCAAGGGCTTCCCCAGCTCCGAGCAGCTCAACGCGCACGTGGAGACGCACACGGAGGAGGAGCTCTTCATCAAGGAGGAGGGCGCCTACGAGACGGGCAGCGGGGGCGCCGAGGAGGAGGCCGAGGACCTGTCGGCGCCCAGCGCGGCCTACGCGGCCGAGCCCCGGCCCTTCAAGTGCTCGGTCTGCGAGAAGACCTACAAGGACCCGGCCACGCTGCGGCAGCACGAGAAGACGCACTGGCTGACCCGGCCCTTCCCCTGCAACATCTGCGGCAAGATGTTCACGCAGCGCGGCACCATGACGCGCCACATGCGCAGCCACCTGGGCCTCAAGCCCTTCGCCTGCGACGAGTGCGGCATGCGCTTCACGCGCCAGTACCGCCTCACCGAGCACATGCGCGTGCACTCGGGCGAGAAGCCCTACGAGTGCCAGCTGTGCGGCGGCAAGTTCACGCAGCAGCGCAATCTCATCAGCCACCTGCGCATGCACACCTCCCCCCCCTGAAGCCAAAGACCTCGCCGGCCGGGCGCCCCGCTGTAATCGCCCTCTGTACCCAGGGGAGGGGGGGCGGCCGGCTGGCGCCCGGCCTGCGCGCGTGCGGCCGCTGCGCCGTCCGCCCCCTGGGCCCGTCCGGCCCGGGTCCCCCGCGAGGCCGCGGCGGGGTCTGCGGGAGCGGGTCCCTGGGGTTCCGCAGGCCGGGTCAGGGCAGGGGCCGTGGGGGCCCCCCTCCGAGCTGGGGGTGAGCGGGCCGACCACGACCTGGGCTGCCCGCCCGGCTCTGTGGGTAGCGGTGCCGGAGGGAGGGGACTGCGCCCTCCCTCCTCGAGCCAGGGGTCACCGCTCGCTGGCGCTGGGACAGTCGGGCCCCCGCCGCCTACCTCTCCACAACTAAAGAGCCCTCTGGGCCTGTGTGGCTGTTATTCCTACTGATCTGTTCCTTTTTTCTTTTTGAATTTTGTTTTTTAAACCAAAACCAACAAGAGTTTATGTTCCTTCCGGCCCCTCGGGGCTGAGCCTGGGTCTGCAGACTGAATGTACCGGGGCAGCCGCCCCTCCCGGCTGTGGGCTGGGTGCCCACCCTCCAGGCCCCAGAAGCCCTTCTTGGCCAAAGGCTTCCCTGGGCCCCGAGCCCTGCCTCGGCTGCCTCAGGAGAGAGAGTGCTTTTCCCATAGTTTCCGAGGAATATTCTTTGTTTAGAGGTACTTGTTTTTTACTAAGAGAAAACCCCGTGTAACGTGTATGTGAATGTTGGAACTGGAAGGTCTGGGGTCGCTGGGGGGCGGGGGGAGGCTGGCCGCGGTGCCAGGTGGCGGTACGCGTTTCCATTTTCTCTGTGTGTGTGGTGTGCGCGGTGTGTGTGGACTCATGTCGCGTTTCCTTCCTTCCTTGCCCATCAAGGTGGAGAGACTTCTGACCTTTTGCTACCTCTTGAATTTGCGAGAACAGGACGTTGGCTGGTGATGGCAGTTGTGGCCATGAGACGTGTGTTTTCCTCTGTCGCCCTCCTGCGCCCCCCGCCCGCGCCCCCTCTCCGAAGGGGCGCCTGCACTTCCTCCGTGTGCACGTGGCCAGCCGGCCACCCTGAGGGTGTTCTGAGCGTGCTGCCGGGCGGCAGGGAGCCCGTGCTGCCTGTGATGTGGCCCGGTGGAGTTCTGAGTGTCCCAGTCCCCAGGAGCTCCCGGCACGGGACCAGGTGCCAGGGGACGGGAGCCACGCCGTGGGGCAAGGTCCTGGCGGCTCCTGGCCAGGCCAGGACGGGGCGGAAGTGAGCCGCCCCCATCCCGTCTCCTGGGCTTGCGAGAGGTTGCGCTCGGGAGAGCAGGGCCCCCGCCTGACCCATGTGGAGGGATGTGTGTATCACCTCCCCGCCCCCCGGCAGGGTGGGGACTGGCCCTGCTTTGGCATCTCTGGGTGATGCAGGGGAGAGGCTGGCTGCCTCCCGTGGGCTCAGCCTTAGACACCTTGACGGGCCTGGAACCTCGCTCACGAGGCCAGGCCAAGGTCGTGAGGTCGGTCCCACTCTGGCCCCACTGTCTTCAGCCGACTGCAGCCACAGGGCTGGGCCAGCGGCTTTATCTTCGTTTTTTTTCGTGCTTTTATTTCTTCTTTTTTCTTTCTACTTTAAGTTCAGACCAAAAAATTTCGGAGTCATCCCCTATCCCCACCCTCCACCCCTCCAGAGACCCTCCAGCTGAAACCAGAGCCTGAGTTCAGGGACACAAGTTGTGGGTGTTGGGAGTGCAGGCGCGGGCCGCGTGGGGCCCTGCGGAGCCCCTGGCCGCCCCTCTCCCCTCTGGGGGCTCGTGTTCCAGCAAGGCGGGCGGGGCCTCCAGCGCCTCTGCTCTTCCGACCCCCACCCTGTCAGCACTTAAGCCACACGACAAAAGTCTGTAGCGGGAGCTGCACACACGGCCCCGGGCGTGGCCCCCAGGGAAGCAGGTGGTTCACGGCAGAGCTTCAGGGACGGGGCGCAGGGCCCTTCACTCTCGACCTTCGTGCGACGTAGTATTGTACCCACCTGAGTATTGTATCGAGCCTTCTCTGTATTTTAACAAGAAAGCAAACACTAGTTTCCTATTTAAGACTTTAGGGGTTTGTGGGGCGGGCGGGGTGAACACGACACTCGGTTCTGTTTTCCTTTTCCCTTGGTTTCTCGTGGAGTGCGTGCTGTGCTCGTGAGTGTGTGCGTGGGCGTGTGTTAGAGCCTCACCGGGAGATGAGGCCCTTGGAGGCCAAGGGCGGCTTACAGTTCTCTGCTTTAGTCACTTAATTCCTGAATGTTTCGGAGAAACAGGAAACAGAAAATAGCAGATGTCATGTAGGAAAGAGGATAAACAAAAGACAAAAAAAAAAAAGGAAAAAAAAAAAAAGCTCACACCCAAATTCACGAAACCTATTTTTTAAACCAAAGCACATTTTGAATGCATATGGAACCTCAACGGGCTCAGAAAAAAGATACTAATATATTTATCTCATTGTTTACATAAACTTTTACAGTTTCAGACCTCAGCAGCTGTAAGGCCACCCCAGTGAACCCCCACCTTCTGCTGGAGCCCCTTCTGAGTCGACCCTGGAATGGCTCACAGGCAGAGGGGCACCGTGGGGCCGGGGCGGGCGTGGAGGCCCCGAGCCCTCCTCCCAGCCCGGGCCTCTCCCAGCCCAGCTGGCACCAAAGAGCTTGGGCCCGTGCGGACCCACCCCCAGGCCTCCTGGCCAGACGGTGGCGGCCCTGGCCAGCTGGCACAGCAGGGGTGGCCGTCAGCTCTGGCCACAGGACCCGAGTCTGGGCTCGGGCCCCGGGGTGGAGGTGCGCCCCCGTCCCGCTGCTCTGCCCGTGCCCCTCGGGTGGGTTGATGTGAGGGTCCCTTTCAAGCCAAAAAGCCAGGACCTTTGCACAGCTCCGTCGACGCCAGCGGGTCCCCGCCCCGTGGGGACGCCCACCTCCACCCCGGCCGGGGGAGGGGCTCATTGGGCCGGTCCTTACCTACACAGACGGTGCAAACACTCTGAACAGTGTTGTTTTTGTATCAATATGTTCGTGCAGTGATGAATGTATTTATTTCTCAGACTTGGGGCGGGCGAGCGGCGGGCCGGGCTGCACCACCGCACGTGCCCGCCAGACCGTGCCCACGGCCGGGGCTCCTCCAGGATTGCAAAAGCGGTAAAGAAGAAAAGATGAACCTTTAAGCAAATATGAATCTCAGAGACTCGCAGCATAGCCATACACCTCAGCCTGTGAAGCGAACAGTCTGGACCCAGTCGGACTTTCAGAACCTCGCGCAGCCGGTGGCGGGGGTGGGGGGGGGGTTTACCGTTTGTTGCCACTCGGGCGCTGGGCCATCCCCGCCCTTCTCCCCGCCCGTCAGTATTCACTGGGCTGGCCGCGTGCAGGAGTGCGATCAGGGCGCGCCGGCTGGGTGGGTGGGCCCCAGCCACCCGCCCTGCCATCCTGAGCGGGGGGTGACGCCTGGGCAGCCGGGAGGGCGGGGCGCAGGGCAGAGAGGGCCACATCCACCCCGTCCCCTCGGCTTGGGGGCCGAAAGCAGAGGCCCCAGGCCTCAGAACAGACCAGGGGTCCCGGGCCTGCCCTGCCCTGCAGGGACCAAGGCCCTCACTCTTCCTCAGAGCCAGGCTGGGCGTCACTGGCCCCGCGACCCCAAGCCAGAAAGGGGGAGCGGAGCGGGGCCTGGCCAGAGCCTCAGCCTGACATTCCAGATCGGGGGTGGGTGTGCGCTGTGGGAACTGAGGCTGCCCGGGACCCCCGGCTTGTCCGCCCGCGTCAGTTTTCTACCGGGAGCCCCCCCTACCTCACCTTGCTATTTATTGCTGTAATTTATTGACCTCAAATATGCTGCATAACAGACCTCACGCGGGGCAGGGAGGATCCCCAGGGCTCCCCCCCCTCCACTTGGCGGGGCCCCGTGGGGCCAGGTGCTGAGGGGAGCCTCTCTGCCCCCCACCCATCACTTGCTTTCCCCCGCCCCCATCGGGGGACCCCAGGTTGGGCACTGGCCCATTCACAAATACCTCGAGGGGGAGGGGGAGGGATGGGGTTTAGCTGTTTTCTTTAACGGGAACTGGAAGAGGGGTCACGTCCTGCTACGCGCCCTTCCCAGGAAGGGGGGGGCCCGCGATCGCACTCCTGTACCGGCCACCGCCGCCGTCCGTCATCCCACTGAGTTCACGTCCCTCGAGAGTCTGGATAAATTCAGGTCAGGGCTGCAGGTACGCAGCCCTCAGTGTCATAGTAAAGCAGTTCACCAATCTCTCCATTCAGAAGCGTGCAGTCTTAATGTACAGTGATGAGAAGCTGTTATTTTATGATCTTTTCATTAAAAGCTTGATTAAAAACTCCTGTGAGGCCTCTGTTCTCTGGCTCTTCTCTTGCTGAATGACACACTGCTTTCCTTTCTCCGTCCAGCGCTTCCAAGACCTGGGAGGGCGGGAGCTGGGGTGGCTTTCTGCGGAGCCCGGGCCCTCCGTTGGTGGCATGTGTGCGTCCGGAGCTGGGCAGTAGGGCCAGCACCCTCTCGGGCAGCACTGGCCCCAGCTGGCTGAGGCGGTTTGGGGAGCAGGGCGTGTGTGGGTGGCGCATGGACCTGGCGGTCTGGGTGAGAGGAGGAGGGCTGGCCCGGGCCCCGGGCCCGGGACCACGCATTGCAGCAGCAGGATCGGGCCAGGGCAGGGGGTGCTCTTTCCTACCCACCGCTCCCTCCTGCTGCCTGGTCTTGGGGTGCGGTGGGGGAGCAGGGAACGGGGGTAATCCTAGTCTCCGTGGGCCGGGACAGGAGACCCCACTCCCTGGAGGACTGTCCCTCCTGAACCCTGGTGGGATCACAGGCTGAGCGAAGACCCAGGAGGAGGGGCGGGCTGGGCCTGGGAGGGTGGTCAGCCAGCTCAGCCTCGGACTCCACGCACTGCAGGTGTCCAGGCGGCTGCAGGGCTGCAGCAGGCAAGCCCCTAGAGGAGCGTGGGTGCTCCTGCTCTAAATCTCAGTAAGTTCTGTGCAATTGTTTTAAAATTCTCTCTCTTTTTTTTTTTTTTGGTATATCAAAGCAATACTCAAACATAGTCTGAATAATCAAATGGCTCTTAAAAAGGCTTAAAACAAAAGGTGGTTTCTCGTCCTTCCAAGCCCACCTCCACATTGTGCAGGCAGCCAGAGTCTGGCCTCACAGTGGGTGACGGTCCAGTTCATCTCGGCCCCTCCCCCATCCTTCCTGCCCCCGGATAGTTGTCAGGCATTTTGTGTGATCTAGGGCTCGGCAAGCTTTTTCTGTAAAGTCGCCAGATAGTACGTGGTGGGCGATTCAGCCTCTGTGGTGACTCACCTCTGCAGTCACAGAGCAAAGGCAGCCAGACAGGGCTTCACTTACAAACCCTGGTGCAGTGTGCGGTCGGCCAAGCCGCACTGGCTGTCCCGGTGTCCGTTTGTTTATTGCTGGGCCAGCGCGGATATTGGACCTCGTTATTTTTCTTGAGATTTGATAATGATCCTGTTTTTTCAGCTTCTCGGTTTGATCTGAGCCTCTTTCCCCACCCTCTGACTCTGTGAAATGCCTCCCGGTACAGTTCTCCACAGAATCAGACACATTCCGGAGCCTGCTGTTCTGCACAGGTTGGGCTGGAGTCCTGCCTCTTTGTCCTGCAGCAGACATCCTGTTTTCTGGCTCCTGTGTGTTCTTTTCTGGGGTGACATGCCTGTTTCCGTAGCATATTTGCTCCAGTACTATCCTGATGGAAGAACACATGGGAAGTAGGTTTTTTGAGACTTAAAATGTCGAAAATGCTTTTAAATGATGTGGAATTGGTATTTCGGCTGGGTATAGAATTGTGGATTGGGTATCATTTTCCTGCTGAATTTCAAAGGGGTTACTCCATTGGCTTCTCCCTTCCAAGCCCAGTCCCCCATGTGTGACCTGATTTCCTCCCTGGAAGCTTTTGGGGTCATCTCTCCATTGAGATGGTTTTCCATTCACTGGGCAGATGATGGGTTTGTTCTACTCTACATTCATTCCCTTCAGTAAACTCTTACTGATTTTTAAAAGCATCTCAGCAGTTTGTTTTTTTTCAGTTGAAGTATAATTGATTTATAATGTTGCATGAGCAATTATCTTTTTTCTTTCCTTTTTTAAAATTGTATTCATTTTTTGGCTGCATGGGGTGTTGCTGCATGCAGGCTTTCTCTAGTGGTGAGGGGGGGTCTTGTTGCAGAGCACGGGCTCTAGGTGTGCAAGCTTCAGTACTTGTGGCATATGGGCTCAGTAGTTGTGGCTCGTGGGCTCTAGAGCGCAGGCTCAGTAGTTGTGGCACACAGGCTTAGTTTCTGCACGGCATGTGGGATCTTCCTGGACGAGGGATCAAACCCACGTCCACCTGCATTGGCAGGCAGGTTCTTAACCACTGTACCACCTGGGAAGTCCCAAGCAATTATTTTTAATGTTCTTTCTACTGTTTGTTCCTTGATTGTTACATTTTGTTCTCTTTTTCCTGGATGTAATCTCTTCCTAAGGAAACTGTCATTTCTTGATACTTTCTTCTCTTCCTTGCATTGTGTGGAGTTCCCTTTCAGATCCACTTTTGGTTTGTTATTATCCAGTCCTATCATTTTAAAGGCTTTCCACAAATGTCGGGCGGCCTTGGCAGTTCACTTTTTTTTTTTTTAATTTTTTTTTTTAAATTTTTTGGCACACGGGCTTTAGTTGCTCCGTGGCATGTGGGATCTTCCTGGAGCTAGGATCGAACCCGTGACCTCTGCATTGGCAGGCGGATTCTTAACCACTGCGCCACCTAGGAAGCCCTGGCAGTTTACTTTTAAGAATGAGACTCTGAAAAGCTGCTTGGAACCTGTGCAGCCGCCCCTAAGGTGTGTGGGTCTCATCACAGTCACCTTCAGGTGGGGTGGAGGGAGTGAGACACCGCTGCCCCGTGCGCAGAGCAGCTGGTGCTTTTGACGGAGGTGCCAAGGTGAGGCCTCCCACCTCTTAGCACCAGAACCCGAGCATCACTGGAGGAGATGGCCGGTGAGGGGTTCCTCCTTCGCAGCCTGAGGGAGTCGTTCTGTGGCTGGAGACGGCTGCGTGGTAGGCACCACTGTTTCCTTTCATAAAGGTCTTGTTTAAAATGTGCCTCTTTCTGAAAACATCTGAGTAGGGCAGGGTGTTTCTCGATCCTGTGCCGTGGAGAAGGTTTGAGCCAGAAGAGGAGCCAGGCAGGAGAAGAGCTGCTCTGGGCGCCCTGGTGTCCAAACAAGGAGAAGAAGGGAGGGAAGAGAGGAGAGACCGGGAGAGTGAACCCAGGGCTGCTCCCACCTTCACGCAGGAGGAGGCAGCCCTGGAGCTGAGTGTCTCCGTAGACCTTCTGGAAGGACCTTTTCTGAGCTCAGCAAATGGAGAAGCAGCTTTTGGACGGCTCCTCCGCAGTTGGGGGCGGGCGTGCACTAAAGATCTCCCCACCGCAGGGTCGTCCCCGCTGATCCCGAGGGCCCCCCTGCCTTGCGGGGCACCTGGGAATGTGGCGGAGAGTAGATTTTCCCCTGGTCACTGTGTGGTTTAGGACGTTGCCTGGACTTACGGCCCTGATCATTTCCCAGTGTCCATAAACATGGTCATCTGTGAGCTCCTGAAACTAACGTTACGTGTCAGTTACACCGCAGCTGAAAAATGCCAGTCAACAGGCTGGCCTTGACCCCTTGTTGAGGGGCCGGGTGACCCTCCCACCCGTGTGCTGCCCTCTGGGGCCACCCACGGGCCCTCGCAGGGGGAGGAAGGCAGGAAGTGGGGGTCCGGCCCACGTAGCAAAGGACCCAGGCTGGGGGCAGAGCGTGGCATTGACTCCACGGTTCCGGGGGCTGGAAATGGGAGGCCCAGATGTTGGCCCGGGGGTCTCCCCGGAGGCCTCTGCGCGGTGCGGAGATGCCCTCACCTCCCTGTGTCCCCGCCTGTTCGTCCCTCTGTGTGTCTGTGGCCAGATTTTCCCTTACAGGGACCCTGGTCAGACCGAGTTCGGGTCCACCCTAAAGACCCATCTCCAAACACAGTCACATTCTGGGGTGCTGGAGTAGGCTTTCAAAGTAGGGATTCTGGGGGACACGCTTCAGCCCACATGGGGCACACAGGCCTGCCATGTGTGGCCGCGGGGGGTCCCATGTGGCCCTCCGTCCCTGTTGGCACCATCATCACCCCCTCCTCTGCCTTGTGGTGCAGGCCGCCTCTGCCCTCAGTGGGCACCTGCTGGAGTCACGAGTTCCTCACTAAGGTGTGCCCCCAGGAGGGCAGTTGGGGAGGTCCCCAGAGCCCGCCCACTTTGCGATGCTACAGGCAGTGAGCCCTGGGCCCTGAGGTGCCTCAGGACGTGGGCAGCGTTCATGCCCGTGGCTTTCAGCACGAGCCCTGAGAGCACTGCTTCCTGTTCCCACACCGCCTTCCCACTGGACGGGCTCGCAGCCTTCAGCCTTCAGGAGCGGCGTGGGGGGCCACTGCTGCCCGGCCTGCAGCCCTTGGTAGGAGGCAGGGGTGCAGGAGGGGCAGCTTGTCACCTGACCCGTAGTTGCAGTAACTCAACGTCTAACCATTAAACAGGCTGGTGAAGGGCTGCGAGGAGCTGGTCACACACCAGGCGCTCAGGCAGGGCTGCCCCGTGGGTGGGGAACAGCACGTGCAAAGTGCAGAGGCGTCCGAGCACGTGGTCTGAGGTGGCTGAAGCCACGGAGCTGCAGTGGCTTCACTGTGGCTGGCGTGGGGGATGGCAGGTGGGCCCACGTGGGGGGGACTCTGTGCCGTTGTGCTATTATTTGATCCTTTGTGGTTTACATACATCTTTTTTCTCTTTCCTTTTTTCTTTTTCTTTTGGCCGTGCTGCTAGGCTTGCAGGATCTCAGCTCCCCAACCGGGGATAGAACCCGCGCCCTCAGCAGTGAAAGCGCGGAGTCCTAACCACTGCACCGCCAGGGAATTACCCTTTTTTCTCTTATCGGGCAAAAAATACAAGTTTCAAATACAAATCAAGGGGCTGTGCACAACAGGCGTGGATTCTATAACTGTTCTTTCTTTGATTGGATAGACGTTTCTCGAGCTCCTGGTACCACGCACATGTCCTCACCCAACTGTGCACTGAGTGTGCAACCATTGCATTCAGCCCTGAAGACGGGGCTGGGGGCCTGCTCCGCCCCCCTACCTGGGCTGTGCCCCTGGGTGGGGGCCCGGGGTGGGGAGGGAGCCCTGGAGAAGAGGACCTTGAACCTGAGTCCTGGGGGAGGGGCAGAGCGGGGCCAGCGAGCTGGGTGGGAAGATAGGCAGGTGCTTCTGCGGGTCCGGTCGGAGCAAAGGGCAGGGGCGCCACGGCTGGGAGGGTCTGTTTCCATGGCTCCTGTCGCCCCCACCACCAGGGAAGTGGCTTGGGTTTCTCCGGAGGCTTCCTCAGCCTTGGGCTTTCCCTGCAGAGATTTTCCTCCTAAAGACCAGGGGTGGGGAGGGGTCAAAGCAGCCCTTAGCTCACCCACCGAGGCTGCAGAGTAGCGACCCAGGGGGCGGCCAGTGTCACTGACGTGAGGGCTGGACGCTGGACGCCTCCACCGCCTGGCCAGCTGTTGTCACTGAGCTTCCCCATGTAAACTGGGATCAGGACGCCTACAGAGCAGGTGCGGTGGGGTCGCGGGGACGCTGCAGGGTCGTGGAAGGGCCCCGGGGTGCAGTGCTGACCCACAGGGCTGGAGTGGTCGGCAGCTCGTGCCCCAGGAGCCACAGGAAACCAGAAAGAGAAATGAGTGGGCCAGATTCTAATGTGTCTTGAGCCCAGTACATTCACAGTGTTTCATGTGTGATCGGTACAAAAAGCATCTATGCGATGGTGCTTCGCAGGGTCCACATTTCCGTCTGGACCAGACTTTCAGGAGCTCGGTGCCACCATCCTAGGCTGGATGTCCAGCACTGGAGCTGGCGTCCGTGCGGGGCTCAGAGCTTCAGCCGTGTGAATCATGGACCCCCAGCCCTACGAGGGAGTCTGGTAACAGCCCCACCTTGCAGGTGGAGAAGCTGAGGTGCAGAGCTGTTAGAGCCAAGTGATTCAGTTTTCCGTATAGACATTCTTTTTCATATTCTTTTCCATTGTGGTTCATCACAGGTATTGAATTTAGTTCCATGCACTGTACAGTAGGACCTTGTTTATCCATCCTATATGTAATAGTTTGCATCTGCTAATCCCAAACTCCCAATCCCTCCCTCCTCCCCGCCCTCGGCAACCACAAATCTATTCTCTATGTCTGTGAATCTATTTCCATTTCATATTTTAGATTCCACATATGTGATATTATATGGTATTTGTCTTTCTCTTTCTGACATTTCACATAGTATGATCATCTCTAGGTCCATCCACGTTGCTGCAAATGGCATTATTTCATTCTCTTTTATGGCTGAGTTGTATTCTCTACATGTGTATATACACAGACAGACAGACAGACACATCACATCTTTATCCACTCCTCTGTCAGTGGACATTTAGGCTGACTCCATGTCCTGGCTGTCGTGAACAGTGCTGCTGTGAACACTGGGGTGCAGGTGTCTTTTCGAATTAGAGTTCCGTGGGGATATGTGCCCAGGAGTGGGGTTGCTGGGTCCCACGGCGACTCTGGTTTTCTGAGGAACGTCCACACTGCTCTCCACAGAGGCTGCACTTTTACATTCCCACCGACAGTGCAGGAGGGTCCCAGGCGGGGACAGCTTACGGCAGGCAGCCACCTGCATCTGCTTGCTCCCCAGACTCTCCTGTTCCTTTTTCTTGCTTCACTGCGGGTCCTGCAGCACTGCTAGACCTGAGCAGGAGGGCCATTCTTGTCCCTTAGAGCCTGGAAGGGAAGGCTGCTAATGCTGCCCCCCCACTGTGTTTACTAAGCAGCCTTCATCCGGCTAGAGTTCCTTTCGCTCCCTCTTTAAGTTGTCCACAGATGTGGAACTCTATCCCGAGTTCTGCTCCTACTGAAATGCTTTACCGGAGCTGGTCTTCTCCCTCTTTTGTCCAAGTGGTGAATGACCTTGATTTTCTGATCTTGCGAATCCCTGGACTAAAGTTTGCTTGGTTTCATGTACCTTTTTTAATGTACCCCTTTGGATTTGGTCAGCTGATAACTCATTTAGGACTTCTGCATCCAGCTTCATAATCGAAATTGGCCCAATAAAAGTAGACTTTAAAAGGACAACTTTACCTGCAATTTCACTAGTGAAACAGCTTGTCTTTCTCCTGTTTCCTTTAAAGATCTCACCCGTGTACCTTCCAGTCTTAGTTATTTTAGCATGCACGGTAAAATCATGTTCTTTTTTCCCCACTAGATATCATATCTCTATGCATGCCACATAAAATACATCATTTTCATAATTACAGTGGTGGCCTCTTTGTGATGACTGTGCCTACCGCTTCAACGAACCGCTTAACGCGTTGTGGTTTAAGAATTTGTTTTCTTCCTGGAATCCGTTCCCAGTAGTGCGATCACTGGGTCCAACGACAGGAACCCGTTTACGGAGCCTGCTCTCTCTCCCACAGGAGGCTGCTCCGTCCGCAGGGCCGCGCGTAACACGCCGGCCTCGCCTCCTCGCGCTTCGGGTGCGAGCCCCGCGGGCCTGCGCGGTCCGACGGCGGCCCGTGCGCAGCGGTTCCGAACCGGCCCGCGCGCCGCCCATTGTGACGCGGGCCCGGCGGCGGCGGGCAGAGCCGAGCCATGGCCGAGGCGCGGGAGCTGCTGCTGCAGCTGCAGAAGGACAACCGCGACGGGCGCCTGCGGAAGCAGGAGCTGGAGGAGCTGGTGCGCGGGCTGGAGGCCGAGAGCGAGAGCCTCGGCGCGCGCCTGCGGGACCTGAGCGAGCGCGAGCGCAGGTGCGGGCGGCTCCTCCCCTCGCCGCGGGCCTCGGGGCCGGACCGGCGGGCGGCGGCCTCAGCGTCCCCTCTGCAGCCTGCAGCGGCGGCGGAGCCGGGCGGCGCGCGCCCTGCGCGGGGAGGCGCGCGAGGCGGCACGGGAGCGCGCGGACCGGGAGCGCGGGCTGCTGGCAGCGGCGGAGCAGCGCAGGCGGGACCTGGTGGGGCGGGGCCCTGGCTGGGGCGGGGCCTTGGGAGGGGCGGAGACCTGGTGGGGCGGGGCCTTTGGTGGGGCGGAGCCCTGGCTGGGGCGGGACTCTGGGTCGGGCGGGGCCTGAAGCGGGGCGGGCCTTTGACAGGGCGGATCTCTGGATTGGCGGGGCCCGTGGAGGGGGCGGGATCTCTTAGTGGGGCGTGGCCTGCGGCGGGGGCGGGGACCTCGGAGAGGCCCGGACCGCCCCCTCGATCCTGTCCAGGAGCGACAGAACCGTCAGCTGCAGGAGCAGTGGGAGGAGCTGTCAAGCCAGGTACCTTCAGGAGGCGGCCTCCGTCGCCCGCCTCCCCTAGCCCTAGTTCCCGCCTCCCAGGATAGACCCCGCCTCCAGAGGCCCCGCCCCCGTTCTCACGAGCCCCACCCCCAGCTCTTCTACTACGGAGGAGAGCGCCTGAGTCAGCAGCGCGCGGAGCAGCAACTCGAGACCCAGCTGGCGGCGTTGCAGGTGCCTGGGCGGGGCCCCGGCGGCCGTCGCGCTGGCGTGGGCGGAGCTTGAACGACCTGAGGGCGGGGCCTTGGGGCCCTGGGCCGGCGGGGGCTCCAGGGCGGGTCCTGAGCTCCTGGGCGGGTCCGGGGCGGGTCCGGGGCGGCGGGGCGTGCGCGGCCCCTGACCTTCCCCGGACCCTCGCGAAGACACAAGTGGAGCTGGTGGAGGCGCAGCACGCCATGCAGGCGGAGGCCCTGCGGCAGGTGCGGGCGCAGGCGGCTCTCGGGGGCAGGGTGGGCTTGGGGTTGGGGGGGGGGGCCGGGGCAGGCTCCAGGGCGGGGGGCGAGGCCAGGGTCCCCCCCGCGCCCCATCGGAGCTGCTCTCTCGCCAGAGCGCACGGCGGATGGAGGAGGCCTGGGCCAGCTTCCAGGAGCAGAGCGGAGTCTTGCAGGTGCCTCCGCCTCGCCGGGGGCCCCCGCGCGCCCCCGCCCCGGGGCTACGGGGCCTGCCCCCGCCCCCCGCGGTCTTCACGGGGGTGAGGCCTCACTCCCACCCGCTCCAGGAGCTGCAGGGGAAGGTGATGGAGGCGGCGGCCGCGCTGGACGCCTCGCGGGGCGGCCCGGAGCCGTAAGGGGGTTCGGGCTGTCGGGTGTGGGGGCGACTGTGGGGCCGGACGCAGGGACCATGCCCAGGCGCTGTCCCCGCAGGTGCGACTCACAGCCTCGCCGGGGGCAGGACCGCGCCGGCTCGCTCATGGAGGAGGTGGCCAGGGCGGACTGTGTGAGCGCGGGCGCGGGCGCGGGCGGGCTGGAGCCGAGAGCCGGGGAGCCCCTCCCCCGGGGACCCGCCCCCGGGGGGACCCCGCGCCCGCGGGGCCGCCCACCCAAGGGCCCCGCCCGCATTGGAGGCGCGCGCACCCCCGGGCCCCGGCCCCTCCGCGCGCGGGGCTGTAGGTCGCTCCCTCTCCCCGCCAGGAGCAGCGGCTGTTGGGCGGCGCGGGAGCGGCCGGCCGCAGGTGAGCCGGGGGCGGGCGCGGGGCCGGGGGCCGGGGTCCCGGGGCGCCCCGCCAGCGCCCGGCTGCCGGTGCCTGGTCGGCCCGCAGGCTGTGGGCGCTGGGCGCGCCGCGGACGCTGCTGCTGCTGCTCCCGCTGGGCGTCGTGGCGCTGCCGCTGCTCTTCCTGGCGCTGCGGAACCCCTCGGCCCTCCGGCGCGGGCTCGCGCGCCCCGGCTCGGGCGCCGCGCTCCGCCGCCTGCGCTACACGCTGGCCCCGCTGCTGCAGCTGCGCGCGCGCGGCCTGCTGCCCGCCTAGCGCATCACGCCGGCCGCGGCCGCCCGCACCCCTGTCTCCCGCGTGGTTTCTGCGCGCCGCGCCGGGGGGTGGGGGCGGGGAGACGCGGGGGGGTGGGGGCGGGGGCGGCGGGGGGTGGGGGGACGGGGCAGGGGCGGCGGCGGGAGGCGGGGAGGCACCGGGGCGGGGCTGCGGTGTGTCCTCGGGCCCAGCGGCCGCCGCGCTCCCCCGGGCCGAGCTGGGTCCCCAGCGGCTGCCGGACCCTCGGTTCCTCCAGCCCCGCCGCCCGCCCGGGAGGGGTCGGAATCGCTAGGAAACCCGCTCTCCCCGCCGGCGGGTCCCCGCAGAGGCCCGCGCCCCGCGTCGGCGCGGTGGGTGCTCAGTCCCCGCGGCGCCCCTCGTCCCGGGTGGGCCTCTGGGTGCGGGGCCGCGGGCGGAGTGGGGCGTGCGCGCGCACCACGGCGCTCTCCGCGGGCATCGTCTTTTCATTCCTGCCAAATGTTCTGCTCAGTGGAGATGGACCTCGAGTTTCGCTTCGTCGGATGCAAATACTTCTCGACTTTTATTATTTACTTTCTCTGGTAGTGAAATTGTGTGTTTCTGCTGTGCACACGTACGTGCGGTTTTGCTCTGCCCTTTAAACAATTGTTTTCTTACTGATTGCACGTGTTCTTTAGTCTTTGAGGGGTGAATTCGTTTATGAACTTCTGTGCACAATTTAAGAATTGTGCCTTGTGTCCTAAAAATTCTGTTCTTGCCTGGAAGTCATAAAGATATTCTCATGCTCTAAATACTTGTCATTTGTGTGAACATTTTATCTACCATCCATAGATGGGC
Organism: Hippopotamus amphibius kiboko; assembly: GCF_030028045.1. Classification (NCBI taxonomy): domain Eukaryota; kingdom Metazoa; phylum Chordata; class Mammalia; order Artiodactyla; family Hippopotamidae; genus Hippopotamus; species Hippopotamus amphibius. Next base: position 1,259,808 of record NC_080193.1, on the reverse strand, counting down.
GTTTGGGTTTTTCCACCCTTTGGCAATTGTGAATAGTGCTGCGGCGAGGGGCTTCTTTGGTGGTGCGGTCGTTAGGACTCCGAGCCGTCACTGCCGTGGCCCTGGTTCGATCCCGTAATTGTGGCACACCCAAAAATTAAAAAGAAAAGAAAAGAAAAAAAACCCCATATATATATATATATAGTGCAGCGAATGTGGGTGTGCAGGTATCTGTTTGAGTTTCTGCTTTCACTTCTTTTGGCTGTTTACCCAGCAGTGAACTTGCTGGGTCACACGGTGCTTCTGTGTAATATTTTGAGGCACTGCTGTGTGGAGTCCCTTCAGCAGTGCACAAGGGGTCCAGCTTCTCCCACATCCTCTACAACATTATTTTGCTGTTTTTTTTCTTTGTTGGCTTTCTTTTTTAAACAGTAGCCATTCTAATGGATGTGATTATTTTTTTGCTTTCAATTCTTCGGCGTTGCATTCTCTAATTTTTATAACTTATAATTACAAAGTGACATCCGTAAAACAAGATGTCCTAGGGAAGTCTAGCTTTTATCCCTGTGCCCTGCACCCGGTTGCCCCCACTCCCGTGGAAGAAACACTTGATTTTTTTAATGACTCTGCTTTCTCCCCCTTGATAAGTGAACTGTGTACAGTCGCCCTCCCCTCTCCTGGTGAGCACAACAGCACAGCGTGTGACTTCCCTTGCAGCGCGTCTCTCTGGGCAGTGTGGCAGGTGGGCGTGTTGCTTACTCCACAGCCACCACAGCGGTGGGGGTGGGTCCCCGTGCTTCCTCAGCAAGGAGCCTTCTGCAAAAGTCTGTTTGTATTTCGCCAGAGAATCTGTGAGATGGATTCCTCACAGTGGGGTTGTGAGCCTGGGATGACCACACGCGTGACATGTCAGGATGCTCAGGATGGGGTTGCTCTGCTGCAGTCCCACCCTCCCCAGATACGGCCCCTTTCCCCACAGCTTACCCCCCCCCCACCCCATATTGTCAATCTGATGGGTGAAAAAGGGCACTTCAGGGTGGTTTCAGTTTGCATTTATCTTGTGATCAAGATTGAGCGTATTTTTTACATGTAAGGGCCAGTTGCATTTCTTTTCCTGAAAACTCTTCCTGTCATTTGCTTATCTTTTTTTTGTTTGTTTGCTCGTTTACATTTTTGGTTTTTTTGCCACACCTCATGCCGGTGGCTTCTCTTGTTGTGGAGCACGGGCTCTAGGTGCGTGGGCTTCAGTAGTTGCAGCACATGGGCTCAATAGTTGTGGCTTGTGGGCTCTAGAGCACAGGCTCAGTAGTTGTGGCGCAGGGGCTTAGTTTCTCCACAGCATGTGGGATCTTCCTGGAGCAGGGCTCGAACCTGTGTCCCCTGCGTTGGCAGGTGGATTCTTAACCACAGCGCCACCAGGAAGCCCCCAGTGTTTTGTTTTTTAGTGTGAATGTTTTTCACGTCTTTCCATTTATCCCCAGGAATTTTATGTTTGGGGTGCTATTGTGTAGAATTTTGTGTTTTCATTTCCACCTTTTATTGCTGGCATACAGGAATACAGTGGCTCTTGCATGTGGACCTTGTCAGCTGCGGTGCTGCTGAATTACTCCCTGCTTAGGTGTTTGAAACTCTTTCATAGCACCCTCAGGATTTTATAAACAGCCTTACTGTCTGTGAAGCAGGACCGTTTCTCTTTTTCCTTCCAATCCATCTACCGCTGGCCACATCCCCCGCACAGAGCTGGTTAGAAGTGGTGAGAGGGAGCGTCCTTGTCTTGCTCCGTATATGTCAACACCATGAACATGTTAACCACGGTTTTCTTAGAGATCTTTATCAGGTTGAGCAAAGTGTTCTGTTATTTCTAGCTTGCTGATTGTTTTTTTTTTTTTTTTTGGCCACAGTTTGCAGGATCTTAGTTCACCGACCAGGGATCTAACCTGGGCCCCCACAGAGAAAGCATTGAGTCCTAACCACTGGACTGCCAAGGGAGTTCCCAAGTTTGGTGATTTTTTATTATGAATGGGTGTTGATGTTGTCCAGTGCTTTTTCTGCATCTACTGAAATGCTATGGTTTTCCTTCTTTAGTCTGTTCACGTGAATTAGCGTGACTGTGTCTTAAGCCAACCTTGCCTCCCTGGGATAAGGCCCACTTGGTCACAGTGCTCCTTTTTTATACATTGTGTTCAGTTTGCTTATATTTAAAGGTTTTTTTAATTAATTAATTTATTGGCTGTGCTGGGTCTTTGCGCAAGGGCTTTCTGTAGTTGTGGCGAACAGGGGCTACTCTTCGTTGCGGTGCACGGGCTTCATTGCGGTGGCTTCTCTTGTTATGAGGTGGGCTTCAGTAGTTGTGGAGTGTGGGCTTATCATTAGCTGTGGCTCGCGGGCTCTAGAGCACAGGCTCAGTAGTTGTGGCACACGGGCTTCGCTGCTCTGCGGCATGTGGGATCTTCCCGGACCAGGGATCGAACCCGTGTCTCCTGCATTGGCAGGCAGATTCTTAACCACTGCACCACCAGGGAAGCCCTAAAGATTTTTGTACCTGTGTTCATGGGAGAAATATTGCTCTATCATTTGATTTTCTTGGACGGTCCCTGTCTTGTTTTAATATCAGGGCAGTGCTGCCCTAATAAAAAAAAGAGGAGGGACATGTTCGTTCGTCTCCTTTCTGAAGGGCTGGTGTGTTACGCTGGCATTATTTCTTCCTTACCTGTTGAGACCCATCCTGGCTTTATGGTGGAAGAAAATTACACCTCAGTAATGTTAACACAGAAAAGTACCTGAGTCATCAGTGTAGCTAACTCAGTGCATTTTTGTAGAATAAGAAACAATGTTACCAGTGCCTGACTCTCCCCCGCCTTCCTGGTGGCCCCCTTCTTCAAAACTAGCTTGTGTCCTGACTTCTAACACATCACATAATTGTGCCTGTCCTCCACACTGTCTGCTGCAGTTGTTCATTTGTTTCCCTTGTTGCCCTGTATTCTTCTGCCTGAATAACCACGCTGACTTTTCTCTTGTCCAAGAACATTTCGATCATTTACAGTTTTTGTTTGTTAGCAATAGTGACCTCAGGACAGTTTCGTGCCCATCGTACGCCTGTCGGGCAGGCGCGCAGGTGTGGAACTGCTGGGTTGAGGCGCTCAGGCTTGCTGGACGCTTCACACCCAGCAGCAGCGGCAGAGGGTTCCAGGTGCTCCCTGACACTTGACCTTCTGTATCATTTTATATTTCAGACTGGCAGTGGGGTGAGTGGGTATCACACTGTGGTTTTAATTTGCAATGATGACTAATGAGGTTGAACACCTTTTATTATGGTTATTGGCTGTTTGGACAATGTCTTTTGTGAAATGCTTGTTAGGTCTTTCTTGTGTCCATTTTTCTATTCAGTTGTGTTTTACTGATTTTTAGTAGTTTTTTATATATTCTGGATGTACGTTTTTTGAACAGATATAGGTAATTGCAGATATCTTCCCAGGTCTGTGGCGTGTCTTTTCAGAGAGTCCAACTTAATTTTTTCACCTTTATAATTAGTGCCTTTTTGGTTCTGCTTAAAAAATGTCTGTGTCCTGAGGTCATCAAGACACTTTTCTGTATTTTCTTTGAAAAGCCTTTTTTTCTTTCACTTCTCTTTTATGTATGTTTTAAAATAATTGTATAGTTTATTCATTCTTAATTTTTGCCATCTTTATTGGAGTAAAATTGCTTTACAGTGTTGTGTTAGTTTCTGCTGTACAACAAAGTGAATCAGGTGTATGTACACATGTATCCCCATACCCCCTCCCTCCCTCCCTATCCCACCCCTTTAGGTCGTCACCAAGCATTAAGCTGACCTCCCTGTGCTCTGCAGCAGCTTCCCACTAGCCATGTATTTTACATTGGGTAGTGTGTATATGTCAGTGCTACTCTCTCCCTTCATCCCAGCTTCCCCTTCACCCCCCACCCCGCCATCCTTTGTCCTCAAGTCCGTTCTCTGCATCTGCATCCTTACTCTTGCTCTGTCACTGGGTTCATCAGTACCATTTTTTTAGATTCCGTATATGAGTTAGCATATGGTACTTGTTTTTCTCTTTCTGGCTTACTTCACTCTGTATGACAGACTCTCGGTCCATCCACCTCATTACATATAGCTCCATCTCATTCCTTTTTATAGCTGAGTAATATTCCATTGTATATACGTGCCACCTCTTCTTTATCCATTCATCTGTTGATGGGCATTTACGTTGCTTCCATGTCCTGGCTATTGTAAACAGTGCTGCAGTGAACATTGTGGTACATGTTTCTTTTTGGATTATGGTTTTCTCTGCGTCTATGCCCAGCAGTGGGATTATTGAGTCATATGGTAGTTCTATTTTTAGTTTTTTAAGGAACCTCCAAACTGTTTTCCATAGTGGCTGTACCAACTTCCATTCCCACCAACAGTGCAGGAGAGTTCCCTTTTCTCCACACCCTCTCCAGCATTTATTGTTTCTAGATTTTTTGATGACGGCCATTCTGACCGGTGTGAGGTGATACCTCACTGTGGCTTTGACTTACATTTCTCTGATGATGAGTGATGTTGAGCAGCTTTTCCTGTGTTTGTTGGCCATCTGCATGTAAGTTTACCTTTAACATACAGCTCTCCAGTATACCTGGAATTAACGTCTATATCTGATGTGAGGTAGGCAGTCAAGGTTGAGTTAATGTGAAGACCATCTTTCCCTGACGGCCCTGCTGTGTCTGCATGTACATGGGTACGTCCCTGGACTTCATCTCTTCCACTGTTCACTTGTCTTTCCTTGAACCAGGAAGCCGCAGTGTCTTAACTTCCCTGGCTTAAGGATATGTCTTGGTATCTAGGTTTGTGGGTCTTCAAGATCCAAATAGCTCCCCTTTGCACTCCCATACAGATTTTAGACTTGCCAATATCCACTACAGAACCTTGTGGGATTTCGATCGGCATTTGCAGTGAAACTACAGATCAGTTTGGGGAGAAAAAAGCATCTGTGTAACGTTGAGTCGCCAACCTGTGCGTGTTTGGATCTTCTCTCTCTCAATGTTTGCAGTTGTCAGTACTTCTGATGAATATGTCATGAGATTATTTTCTTGGTACGTGACGTTTGGGGTGCACATGTAGATGGTACTGTTTTCATTTTTGTTGTGGTGAGATAACATGTACACACACACACACACACACACACACACACACACACACACACACACAACTTGACTTCTGTAATATTAACCTATATCCTGAACCTTGGCTATAGAATATATTCAGCTTTTGGATTTTTATGTTCACGAAGGCCATTTCTGGGTTTTATTTCTCCTCTCCAGAGTCTTACACTGTTTCCTTTTGTGGCCTGACCAGACCCGTGACACCCCCGGTGCTGAACAAGGTGGTGACAGACACAGTGTTGTCTAGCAGGACAGCTGTCAGTGTATCACCTTTAAGCGTTCTGGATTTTTTTGCACTCACGTCAAGGGAGCGGTGTTTCGGGTACACGCCGTCCTGAGTATAGACCAGGCTTCCCCAAAACCTCCTCAAAGGGCCAGGCTCTTGGGTTGCTCTTCTGTTTCCTGCATCATCGGAAGAGGAACTTGTTCTTAAGATTTTACATTTGGTTCTGAGTCTCTAGCGAGACCCATCTGCTCGGCAGCTCGGGCGTTTAGACCGTCCACCCAGTACTGTAAGCAGCACTGACTTCTCCAGACGTAAGCTTTGCCATGTTGCCGAGTCTCGGACGTGGCATCCAACTGACTTTCATGTTGCAGCCAACTCGACAGGCGTCCTTTCCAGGGGTTGTGGTTTGAAATCAGGTCTGCTGTGTTCGAGTGTATTTCCACATTTTATGGTGCGTTCTTCCTGTGCCCCCCGTCCCGGTCTTCTGTTCCATCTTTCTGGAAGCCACACCCTATACTCTGGTTTCCTTTCCACCTGAACAGGCTCACCTCTGCCCCCGCCCCCAGCAAACACGGCCTTAAGGCGTATAACTGGGACCACGCCCTCGGCTCTTACGTGGGTCGTCTGGTGTTTCAGCTCCACTCTTTCAACCCCTAGATGTTTAGCGTTCTTCCAGGTGTCTCAGAGACTCCTCACAGTTCTGTGGGGTCAGCCTGAGGTGGTGGACAGGGACGTCGGGGCAACATGGGAGACGGTGTCCTGTGTTCACCAACTTTCTTGCCAGTTTTTCTATCACTTGTGCAGAGAAGTGTGTTAAAATTTCCAACTCTGTTAGTTTATTTCTCCCCTGAATTCTGTCAGATTTTGCTTCGGAAACACACACGCGATGTTGATAAATCTTTTCTCCTCTACTTTGGCGTCAGGTCTGTGCCTCTAAAGCGCACTTCTTCTTGTCAGTGTGTAATTGGGTCTCACGTTTCCATGTTTGTAATTCTTGCCTCCTAATCGGAGCGCTCAGTTCACTGACACGTAACAGAATGAATGGTGTTGGGGGACTGTCAGTCATCTGCCACTGTGTGACGTCTTTGTCCCGTGTTACTTCTTGTTTTCTTCCTTTCCTGCCCTCTTCTGGATTAATGTAATGTTTTAAAAAGTTCTTTTAGCTTACATACTGGCTGCTTCTTTTTATTTATCCTGTGCTTCCTGCAGCTAGTGTGTCTTTTTCACCAACTCTGGAATCCCGGCGGGGTGGCTGGGCTGTCTCAGTTCTCCCTCTTTTACACCTCGTTGTTGGTAGTTTCACCGCCCTGCCTTTCATTGCGTGGTTGTGTCGTCACCTCTGTCTTCCCTGCTGTGTAACCAATCTCTCGTGTGAATATGCTGCCATGGTGTTCTTAGTTCTGGGTCTTCGGAGGGTCACGTGGGTGGGGATGGATGCCCTGGGGAGGTTGCTGCACGAGGATGGTGGTGTCGGAGCAGAGTGCCCGAGGATGGTCGAGGGGGACACCGGCAAGGCCCGGGGCAGAGACAGGACGCGGAGTGACGCCTGCGGAGGAGACAGGCGGCCGCTGGCCTCTGTGGGAACCCTGAGCTGCTGGTACCTCTGTGCTGTGCTGGGCCGTCTCTGTGACGCTCACAGCCCAGCCGCCGGGGCGCCCCCACCCCAGCAGAATGTGCACTGGATCCGACACTAAATCAGCTTCCAGTGCAGTGTTTTTGTTTTTATTTTGTTCATGTTCGGTGAATATTATAATTTTTCTGTATTTTATACACAAGAAAATACTTCATGTACCTCTGAGACAAGACAAGGAGGGAATGTGTGCAGTGCAAGCAGAGGTCACGCCCAGGCAGAGACCGGCTCTGATTGTCGTTCCGGCCACACGGCCGCGGGGGCGACGCCTCGGGATGCCGGGCTCTGCAGGGGCGTTGCTGGTCCGTTTGTCCACGGGATGAAACAGCGGGCCGGGCGCAGGGGCGGGCAGGGACGCGCCCGAGGTGCTGGGATGGCGGCCCCTCGGCCCTCAGTAGGGGATGTCGTTCTGATAGTACTGGATCATGTCGTAGGTCCGGCTCCTGGGGGTGGAGAGCAGAGGGGGCTGAGAGGGGCTGTGCTGGCCCGAGGACCCTACCCGTGAGCTGCAGCCTGAGTGCCCCATCGTGGGCCTCTGTCTGCCCGCCAGCCCCTCTGGCCCTGGACACGTGCTCCCTCACCCACGGCCGCCTCACATGTGGGCTTAAGAGGATGCCCTTCCTCAGCTAGATGTCACCCTTGGTCCTGGGGCCCAGGAGGGGGCCGGGGGGTGCATCGTGGGAGCTGACCCCCAGCCCCGGAGCCTGCCACGTGGCGGGAAGGGGTCTGGGCGTCCCCCACCCCCAGCGCACATGTGCCTCACGTCGCCAACAGAGCATCAGGAGAGCCTGCCTTGGGCCGCCCTCCAAACCTTCCTGCCGCCTGGAGCCACCCCGTTGCTCTGCTCCCTGGTCGGCAAAATCACGAGGGGTCCACTGCGGCCAGTTCTTGGTCCCCAGGGTGCGGGCCTGGGGTCTCTGCGCCTCCAGGGGCCGGGAAGCCTCAAGGCCATCTCTGACTGTTGCAGCCCCTGGGAGCCCGGCCCCGTCTCTTCTGGGGCCCCTCCTGTCACTGCCCCGGCAACAGCTACAGGGGTTGAAGCCTCTGGGAACTCACTTCTGCACTTCACCCACCCCGCTGGGCCAGGCGTCTCAGGGCAGCACATCCTGTCGCCTGGCCCAGGTGCGGCCCTGTGCAGGTGCCCGCCGGGCGGGTGACACAGGTGGGGGAGCAGGACAGGTGACTTGCCTGTTGCTGAGGAAGCAGCTCTGAATGACCTTCACAATGAAACTGGCGGCCTCTCGCTCCGTCATGTTGGGGCTGAACCTGTGCCTGGCGGGGGGAGGGGCTGCATCAGGGCTGCCGCCCCCGAGGCTCCCCCAGGCCGCCCTCCCTGTAGGGACGCGGCCTGGCCTCCTGTGGGGACGTGGTTCCCAGGTGGCCTCGAGGGCTTGGGCGCCTTCCCAGCACCTCCTGGCCCGAGGGGCCCGCGTCCGGGGTGGGACTGGCAGGGAGCTGAGCCGCTGCAGCGCTGGGGGCCCCAGGGCACGCCCTCTGCGGAAGGCAGGGCACCTCACACGCTGGAGGTCTGGGGACAGCCCTCACCCAGGACCCCCCGTGTGGGTGCTCGAGGGGCGCGCTCAGCCTGGGTAACGGTCCCCGTCATCTCAGGGCAGTGCCGCCCCCACGTGGCCTGCGCGTCTGCCCAGGACCTACTTCAAGAGCTTGATTGTCTGGCCACGGAAGCAGGGCAGGCCCGTGTCCAGCATGAGGGTGACCAGAGAGACGACGGCGTCCATGTAGGGCCTGGGGAGAAGCAGGGAGTCAGGGGGACACAGGCCTGGACGGGGGCCCTGCCCGTGGCCCCCACTGTGGTTCTGTGTGCAGCTGTGGAAGGGACCCTCCCTTCTCGCAGGGAACCGTGTGGGCACCACGCAGGCTTCAGCAGCCTCGGGTTGGAGTCCAGGTGTCACCACAGTGCTCTATGGCCTCAGCCACCTGACACTGGGGAGCCAGGACTTGAGTCCCGGCACGCAGCCTGAGGGTGCAGGGGCTCAGGCTTGGGCAGAAGGGTGAGTGGGGTGCTCAGAGGGGCCCCGGGGCACGAGCAGGAGGGGCCGAGCCTGGGAGGCGCAGCACGTGGCGGGGCCCCGACGCCTGGAGCTGGACGCTGCCGGCGTGGGTGGCGGAGAAGTGGCAGGAAGGCCAGGCCTCGGGGGCTCCCCCTGCCCCAGTCCACCCTCCACCAAGGGCCTGAGATGACCTGAGGGGAGCTTGGCAGGGCCGGTGGGCCCAGGACAGGAGCCCCTCCCGGCTCCTCCCGCCCGCGGAGCTCACCGGACGGCCAGGTAGCCGCGCACACACATCTCCATGAACCACTTGAAGGGCGTGGCCTCCATCTTGCCGCCCATGATCATCACCATCTCGTCTGTCAGCTTGATGTCCGGCTCCCAGCCGAGGTTGCCGCCCGGGGAGCTTTCAAACATGAAGCCGAAGTCTGCAAAACCCCCAAGAGCCATGGTGCGGGGATCAGCTCCGGGGCAGAGCCGTAGGGGACGCGGGCCGGGGGGTGGGGGGAGCAGCGGTCGAGAGGGAGCCCAGCCCCAGCGTCCCGCCGCAGGGCGCCCGCCCACCGATGTGGATGATGTGGCCCTTCTTGTCCAGCATGATGTTGCCGTTGTGCCGGTCCTTGATCTGCAGCAGGAACAGCAGCAGGCTGTAGGCGGCCATGCTGCGGATGAAGTTGTAGCGAGCCTGCGCGGAGAGGGCGTGCTCAGGGCGCCCGGAAGCCCCAGAATCCCCAGAACCCTCGGGCCCGTGCCCAGCTCAGCAAGTCAGACCTGGGAGCCGGAGTGGCAAGTGCGTGCATCTGGGGTGCAGAGCGGGGCGCCTTCCTCCCACCCCCCCGAATCAGCTTTCTCTCGGGGAGCCCAGCTCGAGGCCCCTTTCCTCCCGAGGAAGGTTACGGACGCCTCGGTTCTATCCCCAATCATACGAGGACTCGGGAAGCAGGGTGCTGACCAACGCGGGAGCTGGGGCTGGGGGCGGCCCTGCTGCCCACCTGCTGGAAGGCCAGCGTGGACTCGTCCCCGTACTGGCGCGTGAAGTAGTCATACATGCCGAAGTCTGTCTGGCGGCCCAGCTGGTCCCGAGAGGTGCAGTCGGGGATGCACTCGATCACCCCGCACTAGGGAGGAAGGGCCGAGGCTGCGGGCGCACCGCGGGCCAGGAGATCGGGGCAGCGCCCGGGCAACGGCTCAGGGAACTTACCCCAGGGGCGGTGGCCACCACGCGGTACGGGAACACGAAGAGGTCCAGGCCGACCAGCTGGAAGATGTTTTTGAAGAGGTCGATGATCTGCAAGGCCAGCATGTCCTGGGGACCCGGAGACACACAGGGTGGTGGCGGGCAGCTGGCTCCACACCCGGGGAGGGGAGGAGGGAGGCCCCCGCCAGTCACTGCCCACCGCGCCGCGGGCTGAGGGCGAGGACGCCCTGTCTGGCGGGCGCTGTAAGGGGCCCCCACCCCCAGGGCGGTTCCGCGAGCGGCCAGGGGTGTTCGGGGGAGGGGGCCGCTGGAGAGACCTCTGGGTTTAGCAGAAAGCCCTAATGTACTCAGAGGCACCAAAATCAACCGGGGAAGCAACAATTCCTATTTCCGTACGAGGTTGGGAAGCGTGCCCAGAGCCAAGAGGAGGCGCGGGTACGCCCTGGCCGGCCCCGCCCCGGACGACCACGCCCTGCACTCCCGGCCCCGCCCACACACTCTCGGCCCCGCCCCGGACGACCACGCCCTCCCCGGCCCCGCCCCCACCTGCCGGCAGTCGTCTCCCACTTTGAAGATGGCCGCCTGCCAGGAGACGCGCTGGCCGTCGGCCTCCGGCGCGCTGCCCTCCTCCTGGGAGTCGGCGCGGCAGCGCAGCCCTGCGCGGGGAGGGGCCGCCTGTCAGCCGCGGGCGGGGAGGCCCTGCTCCTGGGCCCGAGGAACCCCGAAGCGCCGGGGAGGCCGGCGGGCCCCGGGGGTCGGCGAGGAGCCAGGGCTCCCCAGCCACGCCCGGACCTGCGGGGTGACCCTGGCCCGGGGGGCGGCCGCGAGGATCCTCCCCGACGGCCGGGCCTCCAGCCGGAGAGAATGCACGGCTGCTGCCCAGGCCGCCAGCTGCGGCCACGCGGCCGAGGGCCCACCGCCCGCAGAGGAGGGCCCAGACGGACAGCCCCGAGGCCCTCACGCTCACGGCGACCCCAGCCTACATCAGACGTGCCCCACTGACCTTCCTTCTCAAGTTCACTCACTCCGCATCGTTTCACCTTGAACTTAGCCAGATAGGGTGCCTTTGCAGCACTGGAAGACAACAGAACAGGGTGCAGGTGACAGGCACGGGAGCCCGCGAGGGGGGCTACGCGGGGGGGGGGGGGGGGGGGGGGGCCGCCTCACCTCTGCATGGGCGTTCCGGACTTGTAGTCGATGTCCAGCACGATGGCCTCAGGGTTGCTGGGCAGGTAGCAGCCTGAGAGGGACAGAGGGGACGTCACAGGGCCCAAGCGGGAAGAGGTGGCCCGGGGCTCCGCCCGCGGCACCGTCCCATCGATTCCTTGTTCCGGGGCCAGTGAGGCTGTCTTCCCCGACTCTGTGCTGTTCCCCACTCCGGGCTGCAGACGCTTCCCCAGGAGGCCGCCTCGAGCCCTTGGCTTCCTAGGCCGCTGGCCGTCGGACGTGGGGGAGCCCCGGCGCCCGCCCACCTGACACCCCCAGCTCGGCCCCTCCTGGTCAGGGACAGCGGTTCCCTGAGCCCCTGGAGGTGGGGCTGCTCAAGGCGGGGTCCTGACAGGAGGGATGGGGTCCTGGGCAGCACGCGGGCCCCCACTTCCGTCTGCCCGCCTTCCCTGGCCGGCCCAGCCTCCCTCTCACGGACCGAGTTCTCTGCTCTAGAGCCTGGCTGGCTGCCCTGTTCACTGGGGACACAACCTGGCAGCGTGGTGTCCTCTGGGAAGCCGAGCCGTCACTGGGGTGGGGTGGGCGGGGCTCAGCACGGTCAGGAGAGGCCCACCCAGGGTCCTGCGCTGTGCCCACCACCCAGGTGGGCCACAGACATGTGTGCATGGCCAGGGTTTTAAACGAGCACACGTGACAGTTAAGTATGGAGAGCTGCGCAGTGATCTCTGGGTTCCTGTTTTGTCTTGAAAAGACATGAACCTGACCACGTGGCAAGAGCACCAGGGCAGGGGGCACGGGCTCTCTCGTCAGACAGGCCCCAGCACACCTGGGATGCCCCCACCCCTCCCCACGCCCTCTGTCTGTGTGGCCTGCGTTGCTTGTTACACCTGAGCTTTGGAACCTTCTAGAACCACAGCTGCCAAGGACAGGGCCTTGGCCTTTAGAAAACAGCTGTAGCCAGGAAGACCAAGAGTGACCGCTGGCCGGTGCACGTTCTGGAGAGGGACGCCAGCCACCCAGGGCCCCCACACCCCCGTCTCACTGGCCTTGAGCCCTGCTCACCAGGCTGCACCTTCACTTCAGACAGAGCCGAAAGACAAGCCCTTTTCCTCTCGTCACCTTTAGGGTAGGGCCTGGGGAACGAGACACAGACCCCAGCGTCAGCGGCTTTGGGGGACAGCCGGGCCCTGCTGTCCAATGGCCCCAGCCCCGCACTCCGCCGGCTGCGGCAGGGGGAGGGGTGCTGCTGTGCAGCCCACGCTGCGGCGTTGGGCCATGGGCTCTGTGGTTTCTGGCAGCCTGGCCTCGGGCAGGCCCTCAGGCCTCTGTGCCCCAGGACGAGGCGAGTGAAGTGGAACTGCACCTCTCACGTGGTGGAGGCCCAGGGAGCTCCCCCTGACCGTCTCTCTCTGCCGCAGGTCGCCGCTCTGTTTAGAACTGGCTAGGAGAGGACCGCGGGACACGTGGCCCCATGGTGACGGGGGGTGGGTGGGGGAGCCTGAGCGCTGGGGACAGTATGGGGACAGGCGCCTGGAGGATAGCACCCAGGGCTCCCCTGCCGGTTCCCCAGGTGCCGGGCAGCACCGACGACTCCAGGCCCCGTCCTGTACAAACAGGCAGCCGAGACATCCAAGGTCATCGTCCGCTCCACGTGAAGGGGGGCCCAGGAGGTAAATCAAGAGGACCTCAGGGGCTTCCCTGATGGCACAGTGGTTAAGAATCCTCCTGAGAATTCAGGAGACACGGGTTTGATCCCTGGTCCAGGAAGATCCCACATGTCACGGAGCAACGAAGCCCGTGCGCCACAACGACTGAGCCGGCACTCTAGAGACTGCAATCCACAACTACTGAGCCCGTGTGCCACAACGACTGAGCCTGTTCACCAAGAGCCCACACGCAGCAGCGAAGACCCAAGGCACCAAAAAAAAAAAAGGACCTCAGGGTTGCAAAGGAGTCTGGTTTCCCTAACACCACTGCACCGGGACCCTCAGAACCTGGAGAGCAGATGGCCTCAGGCTGGGGCAAGACCCGAAGTGAAACTGAGATGTGTTTTCTGTGCCTCCGCCAGGCCTGTGGGGGCCCTGGATGGCGGGAGCAGACGCCCCACCTGGCTGTTCCTTAGCGGCGGCCACAGGGGCACCGTGTCTGCAAAGCTCCACGGGAGACTCCCACCAGTGGGGCCTGGAGGACATGCCACTCACTTGATGATAGCTGACACGTTGGTGATCTTGTTGAAGAAGTCGAATTCCCGCTGGTAGAAATCCTTGGCCGGGCCGGACAGGGAGCCTGTGATCTCCTCCACCAGCTGCTCCAGCAGGTCTCCGATGTCGGCTGCAGGAAACGGAGGTGAGCCCGCAGTCCCGGGGACGTTCTCCGCAGACCCCACCCAGCGCAGGTCTGCCCTCCCTCCTCAGGGCACCGATGGCCTCATGGCCGTGGCGATCGGTGGGTCCCGGGGTGCTCGCGGGGCCGCACCTGAAGTTCAGGGTCTCAGGGGAGCGCTTGTGTCTGAGTGTCCCCTCTCCCAGGGAATGTCATGTTTACTTGAAGGAATGACTTGAAGGTACCGTCATTCAGACGTAGATTTATGGCAGGTGTTTTCTTGAAAATGAACAAAATAAACCTGCCATTTAAGGAAAACAACTACAAAACTTTGTTAAACTCGACAAAAAGCCTGACAGTTTCCCTACAGCACTTAGAAACGCTCTGTCCTGTGAGGCGGCCGGGCCTCCGCACACGGGATCTGTAAGGGCTGCGCCACAAAATGTGTTGGCGCTGGGGACCCTGCCCCACGTGTCGGGTGTGGCCACGGTGGGTGTCACGGGTCCCGTGAGGGCGAGTGCGGGGCAGGCAGGGGCTGGACGAAGAGCGTGAGGCTCTCAACACGGGGCAGACGCCACACGGCACCGAACGCGAGGCGCCGCCTGCCGCGCGGCCTGGACGCCAGACGCTCCTCCCTTTCCAGCTACGAGCCTGCGAGGCCCGAGCTCCTGCGGCCACTTCAGCCCGCATGGCACGTGCCCGTGTGAGACGCAGAGGCAGCATGGGGTCTCCCGCAGGCACTGACGGGACCTGCACACCTGGAGGCAGTGCCCCTCTTCTCGCGCGCTTTCTAACTTATGTTTACGAGGAACGGTTTCTATTTTTCATTTCCCGTGTTGGGGAGCACGACGACCACAGCCCACACGCACAGGCTCTTGCAGGGTCTCTGCAGTTGTCAAGGGCGTGAGGGTCCTGGGACGACCTGGTCTGGGAAGCACCACCTGGGCCCAGGCAGGGGTCAGAGGTGAAAGTGGAGGGAACGACGGCCCCCGGCAGGCGGGGAAGACGGGGTGGGGCCCGAGGGACGGGCACTCACGGTCTCTCTGGTGCCCCTCTTCATCCACGTAGATGTTCGTCTTCATGTTCCAGATGAACTGGTGAGCCAGGAGCTGGGACTTGGACGCCGCCCACAGGATGTACTCTCGCACGTAGCCCATCTGTAGGAGAGCGAGGTCACGGTCAGCCCAGGCCGGCCACTCTCACCCGAGCAGCACGGACTCCGTGCTCGAAGACCGGCGAGAAGCGCGGTCGGGTGGCGCTGGCTGAGCGGCTCTCCTGGGCTGCGGAGTCCAGCCCGAGTCCAGCTGGCTGGCCAGTCGCCGGGGTCTGTCTGTGCAGGCCTGCGCCAGCCTTCGTCTCCTCGGCTCCCTCCCCTGGACTCTAAACCCTGTGACTCTAACCACTTTCTGCTGTTGTCTGACACGTGGCGTGGGCGGGCGGGGTGCGAGCACCCCTGTGATCAGTGTCCAGAAGACAATGCCCACCGACGGGTGGGCCCCAGGAAACCCTACGTCACTCCCAGCTCAGGATGAATTCCGACGTCCTAGGTTACAAAGGCGGCTGGCCTTTCTGGAAGACTCCTGGGGGCAGCCTCATCCACCCCAGTCGTTTGCCATCCCCCGATCAAATGGACAAATGTCCTCAACGTGGGTGGGTGGGCTTCCCAAACAGGTGACACTTCAAATAACCCAATTCTAACCCAGGAGCTGGATCTAAAGATGAACCGTGAACGTGCAACCCCCGGCACAGGGCCTCCAGGCACAGCCAGGACACGGGGTGGTCTGGGGTCCCGCGGGCCCAGGGCAGGGGGCGTGTGCACAGGTGCTGCCGCCCTCAGACGCAGGCTCGGGGGTGGCCCCGGGCCGGGCGTGGGCGGGGAGCGCTCCGGGCTGTGGTCGCCCCGTGGGTATTTGCTGTCCAGCCCGTGTGCACGTACACACCCTGTTACAGCTGAGCTGTCCCCCTGCCCCCAGTGCCTCAAACGGTGACTGCATTTGGAGATGAGCCTTTAAAGAGCCGATGAAGTTACATGAGATCAGCGGGGGCCCTGATCCAATGCGATTCATGTCCTTATAAGAAGAGATTAGGACACAGGTACAGAGGGATGACACACGGGGACACGGGCAAGCCGCCGCCTGCCCGGTAGGGAGAGGGCCTGGGGGAACCAGCCGCCACCAGGACCTCAGGTGTCCAGCCCCCAGGCTGTGGGGGAGGAGCTCCCTGCTGTGTGAGCCCAGAGTCTGTGTACGTGGCCAGGGCGGCCTGAGCTCACTAACAACAACCCCCGGCCACTTCCCGCAGCAAATGGGGAGCTGCCGAGACCTCGCCCAGCGGGTTGGGGCCCCAGGCCAGGCAGCCCACCCTCCGCAGCGGGACTGGGCCTCGGGCGCTGGACCACGGCGGGTGGGAGAGCTCGGGCCCTGCTCCCAGCTCCCAGGCTACATCCCCTGCCTGCCCGGCCCTCGTTGCTGGCCGGCACGTGCTGCACAATCTTACCTTGTCGTACCTGAGGGCCTGCACGATCTGGGGGATGTAGAACAGGATGGCGTCCTGTGGGAAGGAGTAAGCAGCTGTGACTCCAGGGAGCGTTGAGAGCACCACACGGACGGGTGTCCCAGGGCCCCACCTGCATAGACTGGCCCTGCTGTCACCACGTACATCTGCCCCTGGGGACACATCCTCACCCTCGGTCAGGCCTGCCCTCCGCACGCCCCGCCCCGCCCCAGGCTGTCCCAGTGGCCGGACTCACCGGCGGGAAGGAGCGCAGGACCTTGACCCCGTACTGTGCGGTGAGTGGGTGCGGCGGGTACATGCTGGAGAAGTAGGACAGGCCCGTGGGCGGGTCGGCGGGCGCCCAGCACAACACGTGGCTGAGCTCCGGGGCGTCGGCGTCGATGGTGTGCCAGGTGACCAGGAACTGGGGAGGGGGCAGGGGGTCAGGGGCGGGCGGAAAGCCACGAAGCACTTATAACACTCCCGACCCGATGCGTATAACAGCACGGCTTCAGCCAGGGTAACGCGGTCACCGTTTTTCTACTGTAAACATGGGAAACACTTCATCCCAGGAATGGAGAACATAGGAACTGGGAGAACTGCAGGACCGCTGGCAGGCCAGCGGTTCCGGTCACGTTCCTCGCCTCCAGGCATCCCTGGGGGCGGCCCTGCTCCCCCGTCCTCGGACCAGGCCCTGGCTGCCTGCCACGCTACCTTGATGGCTTCAGGGATGTCGCTAACGGCCCCTGGGTCCAAGCGAACCAGACGAGTCACCTCGTTGCCGATGGCTTCTGTGTTTTTGAACCTGCAGGTGCAGAGGGTGTGGATGGTGGACACCGAAGCCGGGGGCCGGGGACGAACACCCAGTGACAGCTGAACGCTTTGGCCACTGACATGGTGTCGACCGTGACTGCCCGTGACCCGAGGGCAGGGCTCCCAGGAGCAGGGGTGACCCTCCCTAGGACACTTCCCGTGGCACCCCAGCAGCTGGGACATGGGTGCGAGCGTTCAGGAGGAGGCCGTGAGCAGGCAGGCAGCGTGGGCGCCGGGGAGGAAAGGCCCCCCTGGACGCAGGACACGGGCTCTGCTGGGATTCAGCACAGGGGGCCTGGGAAGCCCCCCTCAGCGGCCACAGCCTGTGTCCCGTCCCCGTGAGAGCTGCCGCGGGACGCTCTCGGGATGCTCAGCCGCCAGCCGTCACTCTGAGTAGTCTGCTGCCTGAAGACAGCACCCAGGAACAACCCTAACCCAGACCCACCTCCTGGAGTCACTACAGGGGTTTCCTTTCCTTGTCAAGCAAGACGGGGCCCTGGAGTGCCCTGATGTGACCTCCTTGGGCTCCGGGGTGCTGGGCCCCTGGCAGAATGGACCCCCCACTGCACAGGAGGACTGGGGAGCATCCGGAGCTATGATGCTCCCCTGACGGTCCTTGGCGGGGACACGCGCCCTCCTCCCCCAGGCGCCCTGCCCTGGACCCCTGCAAGGCCTCTCAGGCAGCCCACCTGGCTGGCAGCTGCACGGCCAGGTGCGGGGAGATGCTCCAGGCGAGGTTCACGTTGTCCTTCCACTGCTTCTCGCTCAGGCTGACGTACTTGGACCTCCAGTTGGCCACGCTACTCTCTCCGGCCTGGTCCAGCTCCAGCTCCGGGGCCGAGAGCGGGTTGTACCACGTGATGAGACGCTCGATCTCGGTGGCCTGGCGAGGGGCACAGATGCTGACTGGTCTTGGCGTGGCCTGTGCCCCTCCCCCACTCCGGTGCCGCGGGCGTGGCGGGCGGGCGGGCCTCACCAGCAGGGACAGCAGTAGCGTCCGGCGCTTCATGTAGTACTTGTGCAGCTGGGAGCCGCGGTTGGTCTTCTTGGACATGCCTGGGGGTGGGGGGAGGGCACAGTGTCCCTCGGAGCCGCTCCGCGACCCCGAGGACCCGCGGGACCCGGCCGCGAAGCCCCACTGACCCGACTTCTTGGAGATGGTGGACATGCCGCTGGACAGCGGGTACGTGTTGATCCAGCCCTGCGTGGCCTGCTGGCGTGAGCCCACCGCTATGTCCAGGTTGCTCCGCGTGTCTTGGTTATCTGCAGGCAGACACAGCCTCCTAAAACCAGGTGCCTGGACCTCCACCGCAGACGAGGCCGCCGTGGGGGAGACAGATGGCTTCCCGGCACGAAGCGGCACCGGCGACGTCCTGGTGAGCCACTGCAGACGGAAGCCGTGCCCCCCGCCCCGCCTGAACCTGAAGCAGAGCAAACCGAGGCGCCATCCTGACCAACTACAGCACTGGCTGACCCCCCGGGGTCCTCCCGCACGGCCATGACAGACCGCAGGGCTGCCTGCCCTGCCCTGAGTGGAGCCGGGAGCCGCCTGGACGATCACTGCGCCTGCCTCTCCCTTGCCTGGCGGCCAGGCCGTCCTCCTGGCGCTGCCTGAGGAGATCGCGCCTCCCCCGAGCTGCCCCGCTCCGAGCTCCAGAGAAACAAGAGCAGGGCTTCCTCCCACGGGGCGGCTGCCGGCTCCCACTGCAGACCCCGTCCACCCCCCACCCTCCGAGACGCAGCTCACAGGTCACTTCTTCCAGACAGCTGCCCCTGGTCTCCAGCTCCTGCAGGGCAAATGCCTGTCCTCGGGGCACGCTCCCACGACCCTCCCCCCTCCCCCCCACCCCACGTTGAAGTCGCCTGACAACAGGACCGGCCCCGCCAGGTGAGAACGGACTGTGTCCTATCCCTCCCAGCACACGGGCCGTGGCCCAGTACAGACCATCGGGCACGCAGGTGGCACCTGTGAACAGCCCGGCACTGTGACATTATGCCAAGGGGCGTGTGCCCGTCTGCTCAGAGCCCGGCCCTCTTTCCTGCTCCCAGCTGCGGCGGCGCTCACCTGGGGGCACCAGCTGGCTGGCGGTCAGGTACTTCTTGTCCGAGAACATGGCGGTCCAGAACCGGATCAGGATGCTTATGTCCTCCCGCAGCCTCTTCTCCCCCTGCGTGGGGAACCTCGGGGGGCAGCTGCAAACACCGGGGCCGCTGTGAGCGCTGGGCACGCGCGCTCGGGAGGCACGGCCTCCCAGTGACAACCCGGGGACCCAGCCCAGGGGCGCTGGGAGGGGGCGGCACCTGAAGTAGTCGAAGGCGGTGGAGTAGATCTTCTCGCGGAGCACGTTGCGGATGGTGGCGTTGGGAAGCACGTCTGCGTGCAGGAGCGACAGGCCGAGGGTCAGCAGCCTGCGAGAGGACCCGGTCAGCGCACGGCCCGCCCCCGCCCCCGCGCCTGGAGCTCAGGGGCCCCTGAAGGCGCCAGAGCCCCCGCCAGGCTGGGATCCGGACGCGGTCACTGGCCTCGGGTGACTGTGCCCGGACGTCTCAGGAAAGGTTTTTTAAACCTTCGTTTTGTTGGGGGGAAAACCACGTGTGTGTGAATCTGCCTCGGCCAGAAGCTCCGGTCCCACAATCTGTCTGCAAACCACTCCCTGAGGCGCCGTCACCTACGGGGGCCACGAAGTAGAACATTTAACTGGGTTCGGAGGACAGTCTGCCAGGTCAGGGCCGCTGGGCAGGTGTCCGCAGACACGCTCACCGGGACGGACAGCCCCGCCGTCCTCTCTAGCCATTTCCTGTGGCTGGGACGACCCAGCCTGGACCCCCATCGACTAACCCATGCTAGTTGCAGTCTGTAAAAGCACAGGCCCGTGACAGCGTGGAAATCAGGGACACGCAGAACTAGCCCTTCTGTCCTGGTCTGAGAAGCACGGCCCAAGGGGGCACCCAGTGGGCTGCAGGACAGGGGCCCGGAGCCCAGCGAAGGGTGGCGAGCACCAGCGGGCCCCTCACCCGCTTCCATCGGACCCCCCAGGTGTCTGCAGGCCCACGAGACCCCTCCCCACGCCAGGCCAGGCCTTCCGGCTGTGTCTGCAGTGCCCCTGACCACTGCATCTGGTTTGAGGCCCCCTAGGCCACATGCTGCCCAGGGCAGGGTGTGCCCTCCCCCTGGTGTGGCTGTTTTTGCCCAGGGCTCGGTGTGCTGTTGGCACGATCAGGTGTTTCCCGTGAGCACCCTGGAGGACCAGGGGCCCGGGCTGGCTGCCGCGTCCCACTCTCCACTGTGTCACCGGAGTCCCGGCGTTCGGCCGGCCACGTCCCCGCGTGAAGGGCTCCCCGCACACGCACCTGCCGTGGACAGCACGCTGCCCTGTGGCCCCAGCCATCGCGTGCGGATCCCTCTCCCAGGGGCCCTGCATGTCCTGGGGGCTCGGTCGGTCTCTGGTGAACATGGGATCAACCCCCGGAACCGCGGGGGAGCGGGCCCCGGGGCGAGTGCTCACTTGAAGCGGGGCCCGATGGCTGCCACGTGCCGGTTCATGCTCCCCGTGGCGCCCCCGATGCTCAGGGACATGGACCGCTGCAGGAGGCTGGAGAAGATCTCCACCTGGTCGGAGCTGCAGTACTTGGCGATCTCGAACCGCTGTACCAGGAACTGGGAGGGAAGGGACACGCTGCTGGAGGGGCCAGGCGACCCACCCTCGAGCCACCACTGCCTGCCAAGGAGGTGGGCCCACGGGAGGGCGGGTGGGCTCTGCGGGGCAGCGGGACGAGGCCGGTGGGGCCTGGGGAGAGATGCGCCAGCTCCCCCCAGGTGGGGGCAGTCTTCAACCTGGAGCCCCAGGGCAGCCCCTGACCCCGGGGTGGAGAAGGCAGAGCACAGGAGAGCCGGGGGGCACGTACGTCGATCCAGATGTAGTGAGGGGTCACCTCGGGGACACAGGGTTTGGGCTGACTGGCTTCCGATGCAGCCAGGGGGTCTGCTTCCTTTATTTCTGCTGAAAACAGGCCGAACTTCTGCTCCACTGTCATCTGCCAGGCCCCTGCCATCTCCCGCATGAACTGCAAGAACACAGCCGTTCGCGCCTCCGCCAGGCACAGAAAGGGGCTTGTGGGGTTTTTGGGTTTTGTCTTGTTTTCTTTTTAATTATAAAGGAGTATATGCTCACTGAACAAAATTTAGGAAACCGAGGAAGGTACCAAGAAAAAAAAATCACTAAGATCTCTCGATGATCCCACTTTCCAGTCTTTTTTCACCAGAAGCGCCTCCTGGACCACAGCCAGGCGTGTGTCCTGCTTTCGTGACAGCACTGCCTGGAAACCACCGCCGGCTCAGGGCTGGTGGGGGCTCGGAACCCAGTTCCTCCTCCCACCCGCACAGGCCTGCATCACGCCTTCACGCCGCGCACCAGGCCCAGGAAGAGCTGTGGGGGCCGAGTGGTGCCTGCGACCCCACCGCCTGGGCAAGGGACTCGCAGGGGAGCAGCCTCTGTGGCCTGACAACACCTGGCAGCTTCTCCCAGGCGTGCAGAGCCCCTGTGGGGACGCAGGGACCCCTCCCCCCGCCCCCCAGCCGCTCAGGTCCCCTCATCCGCTCCTTAGCACCAGCGAGCAGGGGGAGTCCGGGGAGCTCTGAGGAAGGAGGCGGTGCTCCCCTCTGCCCTCTGCCCTTCTCCCTGACTGCAGGCACAGAAGCCACCCAGAGGCCCTGAGGTGAGGACAGAGTCCACGTGCAGACAGGAGCCCACCCGTGACATGAGGACGGACCCCCGGCAGGCACCCCTGGAGCCAAACGTGCTGCAGGGTGGAGGGCGAGGGAGCCGCCTGCCGGGTCGCCTGCCCACCGTGTGTCCCCCGTCCTGCTCGCCACCTCGGCCAGAGCCTGCCTTCCAGGCCCGGGGCGCGCGTGAAGAAACACACCCGGGTCCAGGCCTACAGACCGCACCGCGCGCTCCACCGGGACAAACCACGGCGAAGGGCGGCGGGGACGGGGTGCTGGCATTTCAGGCGGGGGGCCGGGCGGCCCTGGGCGGAGGGCGCAGCTCAGACCAGCCCCGAGGGAGCCCGTCTGAGGGCAGTGCTGCTGAGGAGGCACCGGCACCTGCAGCCCAAAGCGGGAGCCCAGCGGGACAGCGGGGACCCCGGGTGCCCGTGGCGGCCGTGCGGGGGCAGAGGGGCCGCGCTGCTCACGGACACCGTCCGCCTCTGCTCCCTCCGCGTGCGCACGAGCAGCACGGACAGGTCTGCGCAGGGCAGGGACCGGACTGGACCCATTTTCCTGGCTCCTGTGTGGGAAGCAGGTGGAGGGGCCCCGGGGAAGCCGTGGCCAGGCTGCCTGCACGTCCAGGGGAGAGACGGGAGCCCGGGCTGGGGCAGCGGTGGGGCTGCCGGGAGGTGGTCAGACTCTGCAGGTGCTTTAAAGATAAAAGGTAGACTTGACAGGATGCGCTACGGCTCACCGTGGGGTGCTGGGGGGCAGCGTGTGAGGACCGTGTCCGGGTGTTTACAGACCGGGGGGTGGGGGTGTGTGCACGTGTTTCAGGTCACAGAACCAGGGGACCAGAACTCCCTCCCAGCCCAGTGGAGCGAAGGCTCAGACCCTCGTGCGGGACGAGATCACCTCCCCGCGAGGGGCGGGGTACAGAGAGGGCCGGGGGCCTGTGTGCCCGCCTCCGCGCGGCGGCCCCAGGGGACGTTTCCCTCGTTTACACTCATCCCCTCCACCTGCCCCGCAACCGCAGCACTGCCGCATGGTCACAGACAGCCACCCCGGATGCAGGGACACCACAGCCACGGAGATCCAGGGGAACGGCCCCCACTCTGGGGCACGGGGCATGGCCGGGCCGAAACAGCAGGTCCTCGCCGAGGCCAGGAGCGGGGAGACCGGCGGCCTTCAGCCCTGAGCTGACAGCAGGAGCTGGGGGGCGGCACGCCCGCACGCAGCTGTCCGGCGGGAGAAGGACGGCCGGGGGCTTCTTTGCAGAGAGGGAGCTGGCCCGGGGCTAGCGCCGGGTCTGGCACTGGGGGGGCAGGGGAACGGACGACGGGCCTGCTGGGGCTGAGACCTAAGCCAGCTGAGCCCCTGGCGACAGCAGGGGCGGGGGACAGACTGGAGTCTGACAGACCCCACGTGAAACAGCAGCTTGCTTGGCATAAAAACCCTTTCTTGACCCCTCTCCTGATTTTGCTGAAAAAAGAAATATAAAAGGAAGTGCAGGTGGCACACAGAGCGGGAAGGACCCACCCCTCTTGCCAAGGTGTGCCCCTCGGGGGCGTGACCTTCACGTCACACCCGACACGCGAAGAAAGGGAAGCAGCAGAGCCCCTGGGTCTCCACTGCTGTTCTACACACAGCATCAGGTCCACGGTCACGGACGTTAACACAGGGGACCCTGACGCCAGAACTAACTGACCACAAGGACTTTTAAGTCATTGTTATAAATACGTTCAAAGATTTACAGGAAAAGGTAGAAAGAAGAGGTGAAGATACAGAGATTCTCAGCAAAGAAACACAAAAGTATTTAAAAAAAACATAGAAATCCCAGATCTGAGAATCACCTCTGAAATAAAACACACAGAAGATGGTTTAACAAGGGAATGAATGAGACAGGAGGAAGCACCAGGGAACTGGAAAGAGACCAATGAAAACGGACCAGAGAGGGGATGAAGACGACCAAGGGCGTCGCCAGGGCCGGCAGGCACGCCGTCGTCACGTCCGCGCCACGGGCCTCCCTGGGGCCCAAGTGACAAGAAGGGGCCAACGGGGTAGAAAATACATTTCACGAAATACTGGCCTGAAATTTCCCAAGTCTGAAGAAAACCTGACTTCTCTAAATTTAGGAAGCTCAAGGAATCCCAACATAAAATAGAAAACCATACCCAGGCCCATCTGAGTCAAACTATTAAAAATCAAATATAAAAAATCCCAAATGTAGCTAAAAGGAAAAACAAACAGCACATGCTGAGAAATGAGGATAATTGGCGGATTTATCCCCCCAAACAGTGCAAGCCGACAGACAGATGTGTGTCACGTGCCGCCTGCAGCCCCGAAGGCGCCAGGAGAGCCAGGGAGCTGGGCTGACGGAGGCGCGTGAGGAGTGGAAATGGTCTAACACACCCACGAGGCTTAGGAAAAGCCTTCAGCAACACAGACAGCAAGACGTGTGTCACGCACCGCGATGAAACAGAAGACGACGAAACACGCACAGGTCCTGACGGGGCGGAGGCCCCTCCCCACCTCCACCGCAGCCGACGGGGGGTGGGCCAGGCGGGCTCCTCCTCACAAAGACTCTGCGGAGACCACCCTGACCCGCGGACAGGGACCTGCCCTGCAGCCCTGAAGGCAGCACAGCCCGCGGCCCAGGCCCAGCCTACTTCCCTCCTCCCCGCACCCGACCTGGCCCTCACAGACGCGCACTGCCGGGAGCCGGGCACTAGCTCCGCCTCACGCCGGGACACCCCCGTCCCACCCTTGCAAGTTATCCAGCGGACCCCCAGGGGCAGGAAACACAGAGCAGCCCTCCTGACCACTCGTCTCAACTTACCTGAAGAAACGCAGAAAGATCACGTCAAGTCCCATTTGAAAATTAATGGGATCTTTGAAAAATAAGCCTGCTCTCAGGTGTTCAGCGCATCTGCTGAAAAGGCGTGTAGGACCCTCCCTGTGGGCCCTCCCGCAGCAGGCAGGATGCGGGTCGCGGGGGAGCACACACATCGCTCGCAGAGAAAGGGCGCCCCCTGCCGAGCTTTGGAAGCATAACCTTTACCGCGAGTTCCCCTGGCCCCGGGGCCAGCGCTGCGGGCTCCACGGTCACTACCGTCACAGCCCTGCTCACACGGGAGGCCCGGGGCCGCGGCGCCTGGACAGCGTTCCACCTCTCACCGCAACCCCCACCCCCCGAGCGCGGCTGGCGTCTTACCGGCACCTCCACCCCGTTCTTGCCGGCGAGCAGCCACTCCCAGCAGGCCAGGGCGGTCTCCATGCCGTGCTCGTTGAACATCTGGAGGGGCCCCCAGCACAGGTGGTGGAGGAGCTGCGGGTCACAGTCTGGAAGCAGAGGCGCGCTGCTGAGAGGCCCTGACCGGCTTCCCGTGCCCCCGGCTCGGACAGCAGGACCCTGGGCCCCCGCGGGGCCAGCGTTGGCCCAGCCCGTCCTCCCCCCACCCCGCAGGCTCGACGCCGCGGGGCCAGGACGCGCTCCCTGGGACGGCCCCGGCGGCACCTCTGCTGCTGATGAGCATGGCCGTCAGCTTGAACATGGCCTGCGTGTACGGCTGAGGGTCAGCCGCGGCCAGCGCCGCCTTCAGCTCCTGCACCATCATCTTGTTCAGGTCGGACGTCTGGCCGGTGGCGTCTGAGAACCGGACCATCCCGTACACCTGCGGGAGGGAGGCCCGTGGGGGCGCGGGGCCTCGCGGCTCACGTGGGCGCCGCTGCCCCCCGCGCCGCACAGCCCCCGGGACCCTCCTCCAGAAGCGCATGCTGCTCCCCCGATTCTGGACGGCCCCCAAGGGCGGGGACCCGGCCCTGCCGCCTGAATCCAGCGCAGAGCTGCCCGCATGTGGGCGGGACAACGTCAGCCTCGTGCTTCTTGAGTCGGATGTTATTTTTTCGCGAGAAAGGTGTTGCTCTCTTACTCACAGGACGCGACTAAAGAGGAGCCCCCACTCCTTCCAAGAACCAAGCCTTCCCCCAAAGACAGGCCTCCCGCCCCCACGGGGAAGGAGCGGGCGCTGGACGGCCGGACCCGGTGGGAGGTACCTCGCCCGCGTAGCGGTTGCGCAGGTTGAGGGACGCCATGAAGTTGGAGTAGTCCTTCTTCACGCAGGCTGGCCGCTCCGTGAGCTGAGTCGCCTGCAGAGACCGGGACATGACAACCCAGCCGTGAGGCAGGGTCCAGCGCGAGCCCGTCCCCTTCAGCCCCAGGTTGTGAGTCTCCCGCGGTGGCGGGTTCGTGCGGCGGAACGCCTTGAAGCACCTCCGGGTCGCACGGAAACCGGGTTTTCAATGTCTTACCCTGAGTCATCTCCGGAGGGCAGCTGGGACGACGGCTTCCCCACCTCCACTGCTTCGCCCATGGGAGGCTGCCCTGGGGGGGCCTCGGCTCACCTGCCCCTCTTCCCCCGCCCCTCCTCCTGGCCCCTCCCATTGGTCCCGCCCGGCGTCCTGAGGGCCACCTCACACTGTCCTTTCAGCTCCGCCCCTACACAGCAGCACAGCCGGTCACACAGACATGACGGGACAGCCTCTCCTCGGGTGCTGGGGTGCTGAGCCCCTTTTTGTTTTGGGTGGTGGCGGGGGAAAGAGGGTCAGGGGGAAAGATATAAACAGAAAAACCGAACCACTAACAAACCAAAAATCCACGGTTTTCTCATAAAAATTTTAAGCTGGTTCATTTTAAACAAGCTGACGTGAAAGTGCGGCAGGGTTTCTGGAGACAGGGGCCTGGGGCAGGCCTGCGTGGGAACCCGGCTCTGCCCCTGCCCTCGGCCTGCTCCCCGGAGAGTGGGGACACGGTGGTGGACGTCTCTCTGACCCTGCTCCCGTGCCCCACATCGGGCCCCAAGCCTGTTCGCTTCTGGTGGCAGAGGCCGCCTGGGCCGCAGGCTCCAGGGCCAGGGTCTCCTGACGACCAGCAGTTGAAACACATGATAAAGAGAGTCCTTCCCTGCCCCTGAGCCACAGGAAAGGGAAAACCTTAACCTGAATCTACTTTTCTACGGAAAAGTCCTGAAATCTTTTAGACAGCATCACCTCTCCCAGGCCGGCCGACAGCCTGGACCAGGACGTCCTCAGCCCACCTAGGGAGCGGCTCCCTTCCCACCCAGGCGCCAGGCCTCCCCCGACCCCAGAGGGGCTGCACAGAGGTGCACATGGCCACCTGGGCTCCCGCGGGCCACAGAGGCCCTGTGCTGGGTGACGCCAAACCGCACCACTGCCGCTCAGGCCACCACTGCCAACCACCGGCTCTGACGCAAGGCTCTGACCTGGTTCAGAGGGGACCCCTTCGTGCACGTGCTGTCCCTGAATGAACCCCGAACAGAATCAGATGAAGCCAAGGACGTGGGGTGCGGCTCGGTCCAGTGGACATCCAGGCCAGCGTGACCACAGAACGTGCTGACCGTGTCCAGGAGGACACTTGGTCCGTCGTGGACCTGATGCCACTAGAGGACCCAGCTTAGCGCTGGGTCAGAAGCACCGTCAGCAGCTCCCCGGAGCCCGGGGTCCGCGCACATACCCCGAGGGTCGTGCTCTGCCTGTTGTAGCCGGCGAAGTTCAGGATGCTCTCGGTGGCCATGGCCAGCCCCGTGTGCTGTGACAGCCCGGCCACCCAGTTCTGGTGCTTGTTCAGGTATTCCTGAGACGGGAAAGGCCGTGTTATTTTAAATGTAAAGGCAAGCCTCACGCAGCAGGTGTGACACGGGGGAGCGAGCCCCAGCCCCAAGGCCGGTGCCGCCCGCCCAGCCCACCGACGGGCGGCCCTGCTCGGGCTGCCGCGCACACGGCACCGGAGCCAGCCGCCGCTCCTGCTGGCCTGCAGAGCCCCCGGCCACGCGTCTGCTGTGGGCGGTCCGCTCCCCTGGGCCTGCCCCCGGCCCCACCGCACCTGCTGTCCTGCCCCGGAACAGCACACTTGCCCCCGAGGTGCTCCTGTTACCCTGGGCCTGGACCAGTGTCCCGGGCCTGGACCAGTGTCCTGGGCCTGCTGGTTCACAGCAGTGCTGTGTGCGTGGCGAGCGGGCTGTCTGCGTGAAGCTTTCTGCACAGCCGGGAGGAGCTCACCATGGCTGCTTCTCCAGGATGTCAACAAGGTACCTGTAGGTGGGACTTGGTGACGGTGGGCGCCCACTTCATGGCCTCCTGCAGGATCATCCCACAGCGTGCGGCAAAGTCCTTGACGATGCTCTGGAAGAGGGTGCGCGGCTGTCAGCTTAGTGACCACGAGGCTGGACCGCGTCCCCCAGAGTCCTGCGTGGACGCCGCAGCCCCCGGCCCACCTCTCGGGCTTCGTAGGTGTCGGGAACGGTGATGCGATAGGGGGCGTCGGGGATGTCGTAGTAAGGCTGGTCCTTGTGAATGTCCTGAAAGCACACGGTGTCCGTGTTCCAAACGGCATCCCTGTGCGGCGCCTCCCTCCCTTCCCCCCACCTCCGTCTGTGACGGGGACCCCCCCACCCCACCCCCGTCACTGCTTGTGGAGTGAGCTGGGCTGAGGGCAGGCACTCACGGCGCTCAGAGACAGTGACAGCGTCTGCAGGGTGTCCAGCATGGTCTTCAGCACCGTCCCGCTCCAGAGCAAGTGGGGGAACCTGCGCCCAGAGCCCCCTCTCAGGGTCCAGCAGCTGTGCTCCCTAAGGCCCCTCCAGCTGCCGGCCCCATCGTCCTGGTTACACGCCAGCCAGCCCCTCCCTGCTCCCCACGGGGATCCTCCCCTTTTCCAACCAGGGTCCCCCAACCATTCCCTCATGTGGAACATGGTGGGACATGTGACCCTGGAACAACGCGGGGCTGGGGGGCCGATGGTCCCCACAGCAGGAATTCCAAGTGTATTTTTCGCTGGCTGGCTGTTTCCACGGTCCCGCCACCATGGGTCGTGCAGCGCTCACTGCAGTGTTTCCCATGGAAACCCCCGCGCTGCTAAAGGCTCCGCTGTGTCTGCGAGGTGCCCCAGGAAAGAACAGGAGCTGCTCAGAGCGGCAGCCGGGCGAGGGGAGCAGGCTGCAGGCCGGGGGACCCAGCTCAGACACGCACGCGGTGGACGTGCCCTGCGGCCCCACCTGGACGGCACTCGGGGACGTCTGCCGCAAGTTTCAGGGACACCTGTGGGTGCCACGGGCAGGAGCCATGTGCGGCCTCTGGCCTTCGTGGTGCAGCGAGGCCAGCCCGCCCATCTCGAGGGCCCTCACCCGGGGGGCCCGGCCCAGCACAGCAAGGAGAGCCCAGGTGGAACCAGCTCAGGAGGAGGTGGGCTCCCCCGCTCCTGACGGCTGGGCAGACAGATCCTAGCGGGGCCTCTGGCCAGGCCTGGGCTGGGAGGCGGCCCTCAGGACGGCCGTGAGCCTCCCCGTGAGCGAGCCCAGAGCGCCCCGCAGGGAGGGTCGGGTTCCGAGACGCGGAGACACGAGCCCCGGTCAGGGACACGCCCTGAGGAACAGCGACGGCTGACCCCTCCCCACATCCCAGCCCTGGACGTGCACGCGGGCGCGCGGCACCAGGAGGCAGCCCGGCTCACCTGTCCACCAGCCCGGACAGGTACCTGTCGGCCACCCTGCGGATGCGCTTGTGGAGGTGGTTGAAGTGCACCAGCAGGAACTGCGCGTGGTGCTCCAGCTCCTCCTCGTGCTCCTTGGTCTTGGCCTGGATCCAGAGGAGACGGGTCACAGGCCCCACACGGCCTCGGGGGGTGGGGGCGGGGCTGGCGCTCCGACGAGGCTTACCTTCTCCGCCATCATGTTCAGGAAGGCCTCGAACACCTTGTCGGCGACGGCGATCACGCACTGCATCATCCCTGCCGCGGGAGGGCGGCGTCAGCGGAGGGGCTGCCCAGCAGCGCCAGCCCCGCCCCCCGCTTCCCCAGACACCGCCTCGTCCTCTGCTGCTGCTGACGCTGCCCCCAGACTCCCAGCGTCGCCTGCACTCCCCCTGTGGGCCCCTTTCTCTCCCAGGGCCCGGTCCAGGGCCCCCCGCAGCATCGGCTCGGCACGGCTCCGAGCCCCTCCGTCGGTGCTGACTCCTCGGGCTGCTGTGGTCTTTCTGGCCCCACTTCCAAAGGGCACGGGCATCGGGTCGGACGTCCCTCAGTGGAGGGGTGTGCGATACGCACTCGAGCCTGGACCAGGCTCGCGGGATTTCAGGTGACGTGCCCTCCTGGTCGCCCCTGACCGCGGGGTGAGCTGGGCTGGCTCCGAGCGCTCCTGCGCACGCCAGGCTGTGCAGAGCCCGGCTCCTCCCGGGAGCCTCCATGGGCGGGCGCAGCGGCAGCTGTCCCTCTGGCTCTCGTCCGCATCTTCTCTCTCCCTCGTTCTTTCTCCTTTTAGCAACTGGACTTCTGTGTGAAGGTTTGTTCCCCCCACCCCGCCCCCCATGTTTTTTTGTTTTTTTCCCCCCGATTTATTTACTTTCTTTTTTGCCTGTGTTGGGTCTTTGTTGCTGTGCGCGGGCTTTCTCTTTGTTGTGACGAGCAGGGGCTACTCTTCATTGTGGTGCACAGGCTTCTCATTGCGGTGGCTTTTCTTGTTGCAGAGCACGGGCTCTAGGCACACAGGGTTCAGGAGTTGCAGCACGTGGGCTCAGTAGTTGTGGCTCACAGGCTCTAGAGCACAGGCTCAGTAGTTGTGGTGCACGGGCTTCGTTGCTCCGCGGCATGTGGAATCTTCCCGGACCAGGGCTCGAACCCATGTCCCCTGCATTGGCAGGCGGATTCTTAACCACTGCACCACCAGGGAAGTCCCCCCACCGTGTTTTATTTATTCTGCCATATGGTCAGCATGGACTCCGGAGGCTCTTCATGTGCCTGGCTGCACCCCAGCTGGGATCCTGGGCCCTGTGACCTGCCCACACACCTTCCCTTCTCGAGCTCCTCTTCCTCTTCGGTTCCTACACGACCTTCCTTTCTAGCCCTGCAAAGCGTCCAGGGCTCAGCCTGTCCTCTCCCTGCCCCCACTCTCCCTAGAGACCAAGACCACTGTGCCCACTGCTCCTGGGGTCAAAGCAGAGTTTGAACAGCAGCAGCAGGAGAACCACAGTGTTGACGAGAGAACTGAGGAAACGCTGACGTGTCCTCCATGACACGCCCGCACAGCTAGGACGCCGGTGGTCATCCCAGCGCTGCCAGCAGAGAGGCCTCCGGGCCCCCCCACCCTTCCTCGCCAGCCCCACTGGAGTTGACCCAACCTCCTGACTCGCGCAGGGACACAGGGAGCAGCGCTTCACAGTCCCTCGGGAGATTTCTCAGATTTCTCCAAGGACTGATTTTTCAACAGAAGGAAAGAACGGTACTGAGACACCTGGAGCTTAGCTCTCTGGTGGCAAGAAGGAGCTGCCAGAAGCTTCCATGTGCTGATGGGGCTGGCGTGGGAAGCACCCCTCTACCGAAGGTGCTGTATCGCTACTGAATTTCTTAACCTTAGAATCATCACTCAGCATTCCTCAAAACATCCACCCACGCTGCTAATCAACCAGGCCTTGTGGACCTAGCAAATCAACGATGCTTTTAAAAAAAAAAACCTCCACCCAAGGGCACCTGGAGAGTACATTAGAAGAATGTGTAAAAAACAGTGAATCCACTGAAATCTGTTCAGGCTGGGAATATGTGTAGGTACACGTTAGCTGACGCCAGGAAGCTTCAGAAAGCGTGACTCAAAAAAATGCCTTTGAGAACAGTAAACCCACTGTTCACAGAATCTGAAAAGCTCATGTTTTGGAATCAATCAATGAAAACAATACTTGTTTAAAAAGATCCTGTAACATAACTTCATGAATAGTTTCCTCTTAACATTTTAGGAACTAGTCTAGTTTCTTAAAAACTTTTATTCTGAGAATACTTGAAATGATTACTAATACCATTTACTGAATAAACTCATTTTTACATGAGATATATTAAAAATCCGTGGACTGAGTGTACCAAATTTCAACTATTTAAACACAATTATAAACTTCATCAGATTCTTGTATTTAATTAAATATTTCAGAGTCTCTTCGGTTTTTAAATACCTTATAAATTAGCACACAGACCAACACAGTGATGCTACAGTTTATCAGTGTCCTTGCACTACAGCTGGCAAACAGCGCCTGTACCACGCACGTAATTTTCTCTGCGGCCTCACCTTTAGCATCTCTTCACATTCTAACCCCTATTCTTAGGGTCGCCTCACTAGAGTTTGGTACCACAGAGAGGTTAATTCTGTGTCTCCCAGGAGGGTTGTCCTGTTGGGACTGGCCACGTGGAGGCCTGTGAGCCCAGGGTCTGAGGACACTGCATCCGGGACCTGCAATTCCTTGTGTTTCACGCGGCCTTCTGCATCCTGAAACTTTCCCAGAAAAGAAGGATGCAGCCTTAAGTCAGATGTGGCCCAGGCGTCCCGGCCTGCTGGCAACGTGTGGTGGCGAGCGGGGTCTGCACGTGAGCAGCGGGCCTGCTGAGCCGAGGCATGGGGCTCCGCTCCCCCAGCGGTGGGCTCTCTGCTCTCTGCGAAGGAGCGCCTCTAACTGGCTGCTCGCAGGCCGTCTCTGCCCATCACCTGCCGGTGGCTCTGAGAGCAGGTGTGACCGTACGCGGGTGCCTGGCCTCTCCCTGGATCGTGTGGCTCTTTCCTGCTGCCCCCTTTCCTGACTGCACGAGAGAAGCTACATGTTGCTACTTCACAGACACTCAGTGGAAGACACAGAACTACACATCACATGCACACGTGTATACGATACACATGTAAGCTGATGTATTTCATCGATTGACTTTTGGCTGCGTCAGGTCTTAGTTGTGGTGCGCGGGCTTCTCTCTAGTGGTGGCGTGTGGGTTTTCTCTCTCTGCTTGAGGTGTGCGAGCTCAGCGGTTGAGGCACGCAGGCTCCAGGGCCCGTGGGCTCTGTAGTTGCGGCACGCAGGTTCTCTAGTTGAGGCACGCAGGCTCAGTCGTTGTGGTGCATGGGCTTAGTTGCCCCGCGGCATGTGGGATCTTAGTTCCCTGACCAGGGATCAAGCCCACGTCCTCCGTGTGGGCAGGCGGATTCCTTACCACTGGGTTTCCCTAATCTCACGTGTTTGGACATGCACGTCCTAGCGTATTTGCCCCTTTAAAAAAAAAATATTTATTTGGCTGCACTGGGTCACAGTCGCAGCACAAGGGATCTGCGGCTCTTTGCCACGGCATGCAGGGTCTTTCGCTGCAGTGCACGGGCTTCTCTCTAGTTACGGCATGGGGGCTCTAGAGTAACAGGCTTCGTTGCCCCGTGGCATGTGGGATCTTCATTCCACAACCAGGGATCGAACCCACACCCCCTGCACTGGAAGGCAGATTCTTAACCACTGCACTGCCACGGAAGTCCCTGCCCCGCCACGGAAGTCCCTGCCCTTCTTCTTTTATTTTTTTGGCTATGTTGGGTCTTCGTTGCTGCACACAGGCTTTCTCTAGTTGTGGAGAGCGAGGGCTACTCCTTGTTGCAGTGCGTGGGCTTCTCATTGCAGTGGCTTCCCATGTTGTGGAGCACGGGCTCTAGGCACCTGGGCCTCAGTAGTTGTGGCACATGGGCTCAGCAGTTGTGGCACACAGGCTTAGTTGCTCCACGGCATGTGGGATCTTCCCATGGCTTGAACCTGTGTCCCCTGCATTGGCAGGCGGATTCTTAACCACTGCACCACCAGGGAAGCCCCCTGCCCTACTTTTAAGCAGAATAATGGAAACACCATATGCGTGTTCGGTTCTGGTAATAAGTAACCTGGTTTTCGGTCCTCTCAGCCCGCCTCAGACAGAAGCACGACCACTCCTTGGCCACAAGACGCCCGGGTCCATCACCTGGCCTGGGGAGCGCAGGACCCCCGCAGCAGAGGACGGCGTCTGGCGCTGCAGCCTGGGGGCCCTGGCAGCAGAGGCGGAGCCACGCGATGTGTATGGTTTGGGGTCAAATGTCTCACATTCATCTTTCCAAGGTAGCATGTACCTTCAGGAAACTATTCTCCCCACACAAACAGAAGACAAGGAGCAGTATTCTTTTCATACTATTAAACCTGAATTCACCATGAGAAGCCACGAGAGTCAACTTACCAGACTTGTCTTTCTGAATAGCTTTATCCTCAAAGTAGCAGAACATCACCTGGAAGCGGTCAGGGTCGGTCGAGTGCAGGACCCTAGAGGGAACAGCTTTGAGTGAGTCTGAAGCTCTGGCCCCCCCCACAGATGGAACGCTGCCCAGGCGGGTGAGGCTGTGTGAGCCGCCCCTGCGAGCCAAGGGGCCCTAACGGCACCGGCTGCGTGTCCGTTGGCCGACGGTGCATCAGGCAGCCACCAAAATGAGAGGCAGCTCTCTCTGTGCTGCTACAGAAGAGCCTCCGAGACGCTGGGCTGGAAGGAGAGGCCAGGTGAGGGGCAGGCATGGACTGCACGGTGCCGCGCCCCGCCGTGCGCAGCAGGATGCATGCGAGCGCAGGTGCCTGACTGCTAGAAGGGAAAGCTGAGAGGCGGCAGGGGCCTCTCTGGGCACAGGACTCCCTCCCAGTGCTTCTCTTCTCTGTCCTGCTTTATGCACCCTGGACATTTTCACACACAAAAACCATCCTCAACCTTGAGGAAACAAGGAAGAGAAAGGAAAGGAAGGCATGCGCTTGAACCAGGGCCCCGGTGCAGGGCGCTGGGCGCCTGGGGCTCAGCAGGGCACGTGCGTGACGTCCGCGCCCGCCCTCTTGGGTTAAGGCTCTGTGGGCAACGGGGGCTCGGGCACAGACACTCTCCAGCGCCCCCGAGCGCACGGCGAGCACATCCCCTCTCACAGTTTCCACGCTGTCATCTGAAAGCTCCCCGATAATGGTGGCTGGAGTGTGAGCCAGGCTCCTGACTAAAGGCCTTGGGGCCGCCTGTCGGCGCCGACAGTGGTCCCGGCGACCTGGCAGGCAGCCCCGGGCCGGGCCGGGGCTCTCAGAACCGCCTGGGCTCGGGGTCGCCACGGGGCACACAGGGAGCGGACACAGCGCACAGCCCTGCCTGCGATGCCGGAGGCCTCCCTTGGATGCACAGGCGCCAGGGTCAGAGCCAGGCGGTTGCTGTTTGCCTTTCGCGTCTCTTTGAAAACATTCTTTGCGGCAAAAGCCCAGAAGGAGCGACACGAACTGCTACAGTCGGTGCTGGTGAGCTCACTGGGCTCCTTCCCTCAACCATCTCCACGGTTCCCCACAACGTTCCCCTACTCCTTTCACAGCGGAAACAAATACGTAGCGAAAAGAGAAAAGAAAGTCCAAGCTCCCTCAGCTTGGGGACTCCGGGGCTGCCAGGAGGAGGGGCCGAGGGGAAGGACTCACTCCCACGCGCCCCAAGCAGCCTCCATCTGGTTATACGTCCAACTTCCCAGCACGTCCCTGCTACCGGAGGCTCTCGCAGCACCGGGCAGCGGTTAAAACAGCGGCACTGTCCAACATCCCCTCTTTCTGAGAACAAATACTTCCCTCTGTAAATGGCCTGAGAACTACCTGCACCTGCCCTGTGCCTCACCTCACACAGGCAACCTCTGCGGAGCAGGGCCACGTCCTCCCGAGCCCCCACAGCGTCCTGCGCTGCCTCCTTTCTCCCTTACGGGGGCAGGGCAGTGGGCTCGGCGCCTGGAGACCACGTGGGTCTCAGGCCAGATCAGGGACCATGACCGCGGGCAGCTTCCTCAGGTGCCCTGGCCTCGTTCCCTCCTGTGAAGTGGGGTGCAGTGCCCACCTCACGGGCTTGCTGGGGGCCTGTCATGTTAGAGCTCCCGGCTGTCAGCTCCCTTTGGTGGCAGAGGCGTCCTGGGCGTCAGGCCCCCCGGGGGGCTGTTGGAGCACCCCCCCCTCACCTTCCCGTCTGCTGTCTGTGCTCCCATGGGGTCCCGGTACCAGCCTGGGGGGCTGGGGGGGGCCCTGGAGCGTCTCCGGCAGGGGCTCCAGCCCGTCAAGGGCACTGAGCTGGTAGCCGCTCCGGTGACAACTCCGAAGCTTGTTCCCCGGAGGGCGGCGGCCTCTGCGTCAGAGCCCTGACGCGTTACTACCTGCGATGCCTGGCGCCCAGGAAGGATGAGACATGAGCAGAGCAGGGGTTGGGGTTGGGGTCGGTCTTCCCAAGAAGGCCTGTGCTTAGGAGCAGCGGAGAGAAGCCCCAGCCCGGGAGACACACGACGCTGAAGCAGCTGGGCGGGGGTGGGGTCGCTACCTCATGTACTCCAGCCGGTAGACGGACAGGAGGTAGGTGGACATGGCGAAGTCCAGCTTGCTGATAAGGGCAGACACCTCGGGGGCCGGGTCCAGCAGGTTGACGATGGTGCCGCGCAGCTCGCTCAGCTCCGCCTGCAGGCGAACCCGGGGGAGTGGGCGGGCAGCCGCCCCCCAGACGCAGCCCCGGGGCCGCGCGCCCGAGCCGGACACGCGGGCCGGCCCTCGCTGGTGCAGGGGCTTCCCAACACCCTGCCCAGGTCCTTACCGGGGTGACCGTGTCGTTCTTCATGGCCGAGTTGTACTGGAGCACGGACCGCAGGGGCTCCTTGCTGGGGAAGGTGAGCAGCGGGGACTTGGTGGCTATCTCGCAGACCCCCTCGTACCACTCTTCCGGCCAGAGTCCTGCAAGAGAGCGCGGGGCGAGGTGTCTCCTGGCTCAAGACGTGCCCGGCGGGGCCCTTGCTGACAGTCTCTGGCGCTATGGTTCCTTTGCTTGAGCCGGTGTTCCAAAAATGCAGCACAGAAACAAGTGTGTTTCCTAACTGAGGCAGGTTTCCCTAAGGTACGTGGTGTTCCCAGAACCCTAAACGACTTCCAGGAAGCGTTTCCCACAAAGCAGCAGCCGTGCTGGGCCTGTCTTGCATGTGGGCACAGGTGCATTAAGTCAGGCCCTCCCTCACCTTGGTCCCCACTCGGCCCTGTCCTCCCCGGGGCAGCAGACGTCTCCTACCTGACCCCTCCACAGCGAAGCCCATCAGTACGGAATAGAGCCAGAAGTCCCGGAAGAGCTTCTGCAGCCGCGGCTTCGGTTCCTTGATGGGTGGCAACCGCCTGGTGAGCTGATGGGCGGAGGAGAGGAAGAGAGGAGGAGAGAAGGTGGTCATCTGCGCGTGAAACTGTAAGCTCACAAGCCCCCTTCAGGCTTCTTCTCAGAGAATCGGTCAGCCTGGCCAGGCAAAGGCCTGGGCGCAGTGACCAGCAGCCCTCAGCGAGCTCACCTGGAATGCGCCTGAGACTTTCGTGTGCGAGGCGGGCTCTGCGCTGGGAGGGAAGAGCCCTTCTGCCTCACTGGGAGGCAGGCAGCCTCCCAGAGCTCCCAGGGGCTGGGGCGGAGGTCGCAGGCGGGCAGGGAACAGGGAGCAGCTGCCTGGCCACAGGAGCACCAGGTCCAAAGCTGGGGACCCCGCGGGTGGTGCAGCGACCTCGGGCAGAATCCCAGGGTGTGAAGCGGGCACAGGCGGGGTCGCTCGGGGGCGGGGGCGAGGCACCGCAGGTACGGATAAGAGTTACAGGCGTGCACCACGCCTGGCGGACGGGAGGCCCTCCAGAGCCCCCAGCGGAGGTCGAGCCCCCGCACAGCGAGGGGCACTCTGCGGCCCAAACGCTTACGATCCACGAGCGCCGCGTACGCGCCAGACGCTGGCCAGGGTTCACTTCTTACCGGGGCCCAGGTTCCACCCCTGGTCAGGCAACTAAGATCCTGCAAACAGTGCGGCGGGACCATAAAAAAAACCCAAAAAACACCAAACAAACCCCCTCCCCACCCCCCAACTAAAAATGGAAACCATCACAGCCTCAGGGCCCCTGTGAACGCCCAAGCGCAGGTGAGCCTGGGAAGCACGTGAGCACGGCCCTGGCTGTCCTACGACAGACAGGAGAGCAGGGCCGCACGTCCTGCAGAGACACAGGCAGGCCCAGGCCAGGGTCTCCTTGTGCTCTGAGTCAGCTCACAGGAGAGTGGGGACACCTGTCCATTGGCCGTGTCACCCCAGAGCCCGGGAAGAGGTCAGAAGCTGTGATCACTTAGAGGAAGAACTCGGAGCTGGTGGACACGAGAGGGGCCCCCACATCTAAGGGAGCATCAGAGCCGCCCCCCCCCCAATGCGACCCAGCCCAGGCCACATAGCGTCCTGGCTGCTCCCGAAAGCTCGTCCACACAAACACTCAGGCCTCCAAACACCGGCAGTCACAAGCCACGCAGCGGTGGCCGAAGACGCAGGGAGGACTTTGTGCTGACAAAGCTGGCTGAGTGGTGTTTGATCTGGGACGTGTTTACTTTGGAAAACACGACAGCAGCCCAGCACCAAAGGTCACACTGAAGCCCGCAGGGGACCTTGGCCGGTCCTGTCCCTGCAAAGCCACTTCTCAGCAGCACAGAGGTAAGGAGGTTTCTAACGTTTCTGCCGATTATGAATTCTCCCCTGTGGTGGTGAGAGACGGGCGCAGGCTTCTCTAGTCTCCTGCACACCTGCGTGCTCTCTACGCCGTCTCAGGAAGGGGAAGAGGTTCTGCCAAGCTGCCGTGATAATGCTGTCAGTTACGCTAGGGGACGGTCGGCCAACCGGGCGGGGGGGACCGCGCTCGGTTAAGGACCTGAACTGGGACGGCGCTGGGGGCCGTGGGCGGGCAACCTGGTTCTGGGACATGGCAAATGGTTCAGAAAAATGATGTGTGCATTGTGCATGTCACACGTGCGCACACGTACGTAGAGAGGCCTGGTGAGTCTGGAGACGTGGGTACGGGGGAGGGGTGTTCTCTGTGCCGTGCTTCCAACTCTTTTGTGAGAGTCTGAGGTTGTTTCAGCCTGAGGAGTGTCCACAGCTCTGTCATCCTCCTCGGCTGGGCCAGGAGCCCGCAGCCGTGGGGGGACGAGGGACCACAAATCCGGCCCCGCTCCACGCAGCCAGCCCGAGGTGGCGCCACAGGAAGTGCCCAGAAGGACACACCGTTTGCATGTTTACCTTGAAGAAACACTGCTTCCCCTCACAGACAGGAACCGGGATGCTTTTAAAGGACCTTCTTTCACTTTTGTGACACTAAACAGCAAAACAACAGGAAGATTCACCTTTCAGGTCCCTAATTTCTATCCACAGAAAATATGAGACATATTACAAGACACCCTCTGCTCCCTCTGACGAGGGCACGATGCAAAGTGTCCGGGCTCTTCATCATTCAGCGCAGGAAGAGGAAGAAGCAAGTAGGAGCAGCTTCCACGCGTACTCTCCGAATCCGGGAAAGACACGACTGTCTTCACCTCTGCCTCCCCGTCTGGTCTCAGATTCCTTTTCCTGAACTTTTATGTATTCAAGTTGGGTTTTTTAAGCTTATTTTTAACTGAGACAGATGCTTTCAAGTGCAGCCTACCAAAGAGACCTCCACCAAGCAGCTTCCTCTTATCTTTTCTCACTTTTTCAGCGTCTTGCCATCTATACCCACCCCCAGTTCTACCCGGAACCTGGGCCTGGTTCCGCCGGCAGCCACACACATTAGACAGTGTCCTGGGTGCAGATGATGTGTACGGCAGCCTCGGCTACAGGCTGGGGGGAGTAGAGGAGGCAGGAAAAGACAGCAGACAGTTCCAAGTCAGAAACCACACGACCTTCCCTCTCCAGAACGTGGCGCTCAGAGGTGTGTGAGCTGCAGGAAGAGCCGAGGCGGGGACACCAGTGCTGGGCGAGCGGGCAGAGCCCCGGATGCGGGGAGGGGCTGCACTAACCTGGCCCAATGCAGCCCCTGGGTCAGCACCGGCGCCCAGCAGAGGCTCTGTCAAGAGGGCACTGCCATCGCACCACAGCAGCTTCAGACCTAACAAGTCCCGACGTCCACCTGACGGGAGCCAGGGACTCTCACCTGGCCTGGACAGGAAGCAGGTGTTCCGGTTCTCGGACACCCAGCAGAAGATATTCACACACACAGCATCCCCAACAGGACACCCTCCTCCCTGGGGTGATGAGAAGGGATGCTGGGACCCTGCTCGACGGAAGGGCAGTATAAACCCCTGCCGTCGCTGTGCTGGAGGCACAGA
This sequence comes from Hippopotamus amphibius kiboko, assembly GCF_030028045.1. Classification (NCBI taxonomy): domain Eukaryota; kingdom Metazoa; phylum Chordata; class Mammalia; order Artiodactyla; family Hippopotamidae; genus Hippopotamus; species Hippopotamus amphibius. The sequence continues at coordinate 1,220,129 of NC_080193.1, read as the reverse complement.
AGCACCGAGTGACAGCTCGTCTCCCAGGATGCAATTCACAGCCAGGAAGGAAGGAAGACAAGGGCAAGGCTGTCGGGTAGCCAGACGGCCGGGACAGGCGTGGGGACGGAAGACAGCCGGCTGGGCCCATGCCATCTGTTAAAAACGTGCCTCGATTCCACAAACAGAGGGAGCCTTCAGTGAGAGCTTTCTGACAGCACCCTCACCCAGACCCCACATGCCTGGTGAGACTGTAACTGCAGCCAGAAGCATGTCTGTGGGAGAGCACTAGTCCCCACTGGTCTGCAGACACGAGGAGCAAGCATGCACCTGCGGCGAGCTGTACACCTGCCCCGGCTGCGGCTGCAGGAGGACCGGCACCAGCCACCTCCACCAGGCCCCAGGCTGTCTCTGCACTGCACACACAGTCCAGGTCACGCAGGTCAAACCACCCAATAACTGCCAGCACGGGAGGCGGAGCCTCAGCCCGCCCCACGGCCCGACTGGCCGTGTCCTTGTGAGCCATGCTTACTGCACACGGGCCCCACCCAGCTGAGGGCCTTTTGTGCCTCCAGGGCCCACCCGACGTGCAGCTGCAAGAAGAACACAGTGCAGTGAATGAATGGAAAGGAAACTGGCCGGGCCCAAGCCCCACGGTTCTGCACACCTTTCAACACAGGTTCTGATCTGGTAGCACAGGTCCTGCGGGCAGGTTCACAAAGCCACGGGCGTGTTTATCTCCCGCAGATCTCATGTGGTGAGGGCCTGGCGCCCCGGGGCGCCTCCTGGGTGGTGGCCGGGGCCCCGCAGAGGGGTGTGTGTGTGTGTGTGAGTGTGGGGTGCGCGGGGTCTGCCAGGCCACCCTCACCGCGTCCTGCCCTCCCTCCAGCTCCAGCTCCGTCAGCATGCGGTGCCCGCTGCACCAGCTCGTGGCGGCCCTCCTCCTGGCGTCCACGTGTGGGAGCCTCGGCCCACGGGCTCAGCTTGATGGCGGAGGGGAAGACCCCGCGTCCGAGGACCCCCAGTGGGGGCAGCTGAGGAGCGGAAACCTGAGCAGGCCCCTCCTGCCCGCCGACTTCCACAAGGAGAACACGGTCACCAGCGAGTGGCTCGCGGACGGGGAGGAGGACGAGGACTACCTGGACCTGGAGAAGCTCTTCGGGGAGGAGGACGACGACATCGACGTGGTGGACGCGGTCTCGCCCGTGGACCTGGCGGCCAGCGCCGGCAGTGTGCTCCAGCTCTTCCCGGGCAAGACCCGCATCCAGCGGCTCAGCCTGCTCAATGCCAAGTTCGCCTTTGACCTCTACCGCACGCTGAAGGCGCAGTCCGGCGCCTCGGACAACGTCTTCCTGGCGCCAGTGGGCGTGTCGGCGGCCATGGCCATGCTCTCCCTGGGCCTGCGCGGGGACACGCACGAGCAGGTGCACGCGGCCCTGCACTTCGCCGACTTCGTCAACGCCAGCGCCACGTACGAGCTGGGCACCGTCCACAACCTGTTCCGGAAGCTGACCCACCGCCTCTTCCGGAGGAACTTCGGCTACACGCTGCGGTCCGTCAGCGACCTGTACGTCCAGGAGCAATTTCCGGTCCTGGACAGCTTCAGAGCCAAGGTCCGACAGTACTACTTCGCCGACGTCCGGGCGGCCAACTTCTCCGATCCTGCCTTCGTCTCCCAAACCAACCAGCGCATCTCGCGGCTCACCAAGGGCCTCATAAGAGACGCGCTGGAGGACGTCGACCCCGCGACCCAGATGATGCTCCTGAACTGCATCTACTTTAAAGGTGAGAGGCAGCGACATTTCTCGGGGCAGACATGCAGGTGCCCTCCGCTCGCAGGCGGGCCGATCGGCAAGCACTGCAGGCTCTACCTGCCTTCCTCCGGGAAACCCAGACACAGGGTTGGCTCGCCGGGCCAGGGAAGGTCCTGATGAGGTGACAGGGCAGCAGACACTCAGACACCCCGTGCTTTACGCGTCACTGCAGCCTTCAGAGGCCATCAGCGTTGTGAGTGTCTCCGTTTTACCGACAGGGAATTAAAACGCTGCTCTCAGGAGACGGCGGTCAGGGGCAGGCCATGCCCAGCCTCGGTCAGATCAGAGTAACACGAGGACCTTTTAGCACCTGGCCAACCTGGATCTGAGCTTTTTCACTTCCTTTACCGATGGACACAAGGCTGAAGGGCTGAGTCCCCAGTGTTCACAACCCCCCACCCCTCTCAGGGCAGGCAGGGTGGGGACATCAAGCCTTGTGTCTAGAGCACCTGTTCCGGGCCAGCACCAGGCACTTCTGAAAGAGGACACTCGCCCCAACCGCCCACACGCGCACGGAGCTCCTGGGACCCTAGAGATACAGGCACGGGTATGTAAACGCCAGGCCTCACTTTCAAATGCCCTGGTGGGACCTGAGCGGGAGAAACCTCTGCTGCCCTGCACCCGCCCAGAGAGCCGAGGGCAGATATCAGAAGCGGGCTCGTGGTGCACTAGTGCGCTCACACGACCACTCTCCCCTCCGCCCGAGGGCCGGCGGGCACCGGCCAGGTCAGTCCCAAGGTCTGGGAGGCCATGCTCCCTGGCTGGTCAGCTCTAGGACGGTTACGGCGGCCCAGGAAGCCCCGTTCCTGGAGGCGGCTGGGGTGGTGGGGCCGGAGCCCGCACCTGCCGGGACACCGACAGCTGTGCGCAACGCTGCTGCTGGGCAGAGCAGGGGAGGGAGCTGGGACGGCAGGAGGGGCACGGAGGCCGAGCCAGACCCCGGCTCCCCGGATGCCAGGCACAAGGCCAGCCTCGTGGTGGGCAGGTCCGGGCCAAGGCTCCAACAGGCCCGTGACGGGCCCACGTGACACAATCGGTGAACACACGTCCTTTCCTCCCTGGCTGGCGGGACAAGCTTGGGAATGAAAACTGGAGGTCAGCCCTGGCCTCACCCCCCGACCTGTGTGGCCCCCGCAAGTCAGGCGTCTCTGCCTGGATCTCTGACCGTGACCGTGGGGGTGACGGCAGCACCGCATCGCGGAGACACAGGACACAGCTCAGCGTGGTGCGGCCGAGGCCGGGGCTCCAGCACCAGGACGGCTAGACTGTGGGTCCCACGGTCACATGCTCAGTGGGTCTGGTGCTGACACTAGAGAGTAATCTCCTGCGTTCAGGGGTGACAGGGACAGCCAGAGGGAAACCCCTGGGTGGCCCCTTGGCCCTGGCAGCCTGTGGGCGCCGCTGCGTTCGGAGCAGGCAGGGATGCGCCCAGCACGAGACCCGGGGCCACGCGCAGGGCAAACATGGCAGGGCACGTGCATCCCGGCCACGCCCGGGAGACGCGCTGGGTCAGGGCCGGGAGTCGGGGTGAAACGCCGGCAGCACCGGCTCTCAGGGGTGTGCACCGCAGCAGAGCTCCAGCTCCCAGGACCCTGCCACTGCTTTGATTTTAATTTCAAAGGTTACGAGCACTGTGTAAAGCACAGTGAAGACAGAGGCTGGGCCTCAGGAGCACAGGGAGGAGAGAGCCTGGGAGACAGGGGCGGCTGCCGCAGAGCTGGGAAGGCCGCAGCTGGAACCCAGGGGAAGGGGGGGCTCCCCCAGGGCAAAGAGCACAGCCTGGGGGAGGGGAGAGGCCAGGGACTCTGCTCACACCCACCCCACACAGGACAGACCCTGCAGAGAGCTGCCCAGATGCCCGCCGCACGGAGCTGGGCAGCCCTGGGCAGAGGCCAGCTCGGGAGACGGACCCAGATCAGAGGCAGGCGGGAGTCTACTGCTTCTCTGACCCCCTGCTCCACCCACCAGCTGGAAACCTTGAGCAGGTTCTCTCCTCTGCTCACCTGTGAGGTGGGGGTGGTGAAAGCCACGGTTGCTAGACGAGGCGGCACAGGAAGGCGCTGCAGGAGGCCAAGCACAGGGCCAGTCTCACTGCCAGTTACCAGCACCTTAGAGCCACACGGACACATCCCCACGGGGCACACAAAGCTGCCCCCAAATTCAAGGTGAAGGTGGTGACGGCAGCGCTGCCCCCCAGGCGTCTGGGCAGTCCCTGCAGAGCTGACGGGCGCTCGGGGCCCCCGTGTTACAGAGGCCCAGGCGAGGCAGGTGACGTGCCAGCGCCAGCGAGGCAGCGTCAGGACCCAGCCCGGCCTTCACCCGGCCTACTCACCCCTGCCCTCGTCCGCTGCCTCCCAGAGCCTCTGAGACAGCGGTTCTCAAAGTGTGGTCCCCGGAGAGGCGGCTTCAGTATCGCCTGGGAACTGGCGAGAAACCTAACTCCTGACCCAAACCAGACCCGCGGGTTCAGACTGTGGGGACGGGCTAGGCAGCCTGTTGAAACAAACCCTCTAAGACCGCATCTGAATGAAAACCCGTTCCCGCTGACCTCACAGGGTCCTGGGCGAACAAATTCCCAGCGGAAATGACACACAACCACAACTTCCGGCTGAACGAGCGAGAGGTGGTCAAGGTCCCCATGATGCAGACCAAGGGGGCCTTCCTGGCGACCAGCGACCAGGAGCTGGACTGCGCCGTGCTGCAGCTGGAGTACGCGGGGGGCGTCAGCATGCTGGTGGTGGTCCCGCACAAGCTGTCGGGGATGCAGACCCTCGAGGCCCAGCTGACGCCACAGGTGGTGGAGAGGTGGCAGAGGAGCATGACCAACAGGTACCTCTGGGGCGGGGCGGGGCCAGTGAGCTCGCGGCAGGGGACAGGCCGCCTGAGAGCGGCGGTGAGAAACGCACCCGCGCTCCGAGACACGGGGGCAGGAGCAGCGTGGCTCTGCCGCACACTTGCTCTGGACCCTCGGGTCCCTCGCGGTAGGCCTGGAACCAAGACGGGCCCCCAGCTGGCCCGAGGGCTCCCGAGGTCCCCCAGACCCCCCAGGGCATCACTCACAATCTCACAGGCAGGACCAGCGGCTCCAGGGCTGGGGCAGGGCAGGACGGGCGCACCGCACCTCCGTCCTCCTGGGCCCCGCCGGGCCGGGTTAAGAAGTGAATCTGGTTTGGGCCTCCTTCCAGGACGAGCTTACAAAGAAACACCTCCGAGGGAGCGGAGGCTCTCAGGGGCTGGCCTGCCCAGGAAGCCGGGCGGTCATCAAGCCCCGTTGCCTGCTCCTTAAGGACTGTCCCTCTGTACCCGCCTCCTTCCTAACTTCACTGCCCACGACCTTTGCCCTGAGTTGGCAGGGGCATGAGCAGTCTGACGTCCCACGCTCAGTCCATCTGGCAGCGGCCGCCAGGCAGCGCCCCCACCTCCCTCTTCCTGTGACCTCTCTGTGCACCCCAGCCACAGGATGCAGCCCGCCGCCCGGCCTGGCCCACACGCTGTCTTGTTCTCTCCCTCCTCCTGCCCGCAGCCCTGAGCTCTCTCCAGCAGGCCCTGCTCAGGGACCCCCAGGTCGTCCCCCCTCCTCCGAGATGGCCCAGTGGTTACGCCTGTTCTCATCACTCAGATGCTAACGTGCTGTCTTTGTGCTTTGCTGCCTCACATGTGGGGTCCTGGCGCACCAAGAGGGAAGCAACCTTGGGTGGGGTGGTCACATCGTAGCCCCGTGAGCGCCATCAAGGCACTGGCTGTACAGAAAGGGCTTTTTTACGTGCACTGACCTGCGCTTCAGCTCCTTAAACAATAAAATAACAAGTGTCTGAAGCAGGGACCCAAGCGAGAGAACGACATCAGATGCCTCTGAGCCACAGCTGGTAACAGCTCGGCCGCCCGGCCGGCAGGACACGAGCCCCACAGTACCGTGCACGTGACCCTGTGGAGTAACCATGCCTCGATCCTCAGTGACGGGATTACCATGGGATGGTCTTTCCAAAATCCTCCATTGGCAGGACCAGGATATGCATTTTACAAGTGCTGTGTCACTTCTGCGGTACATGGACTAGAAAAGGGTGTCTGTGTTTACACATGTTTAAGGGGAAACGTGATTCCTCCGTAACTTGCAGTGAGTAGAACCAGCCCGTCTTCCCCGACCAGGACGCGGGAGGTGCTCCTGCCCAAGTTCAAGCTGGATAAGGACTACGACCTGGTGGCGGCCCTGCGGTCCCTGGGGGTCACGGCACTGTTCAACAGCAACAGCAACACGACAGGAATCTCGGACCAGAGGATCGTCGTCGACCTGGTAGCGCCCACCCTCTGCCCGTCCCCGTCCCGCCCCGGGCCTGCCCCCCTTGGAGCCCCTGCCGATACCAGAGAGGAGGCGGGCGCCTGGGTGTGCCCGGGCCCGGCAGGCCTGCTCTGGCAGAGGCCCCAGGGCGTGAGCAGGGGGGCCTGGGGCCGTGGTCCTGCGCGCAGAGTGCCGTGGGCAGCCCTGAGTGGCCGTGGTGTGCAGCGCAAAGGCGACACCACTTACACCACGTGGCCTCCGCGTAGCGGACGGGTGAGGACCACGTCCCGAGGGCCATCCTGCCCAGCCGCGTCCACACCTCCCCCGCGGTCACTCCACCCCGACCCTGGAGGACACGCGACCCGCCCCCCCCCCACACCCCTCTGTGAGCGACTGCCGCTGTCTGACAGCTTCCCTTTCGCCCTGATGCAGTTCAAGCACCAAGGCACCATCACAGTGGATGAGGAGGGCACACAGGCCGCGGCCGTGACCACCGTGGGGTTCATGCCGCTGTCCACCCAGGTCCGCTTCAGCGTCGACCGGCCCTTCCTGTTCCTCATCTACGAGCACCGCACGGGCTGCCTGCTCTTCCTGGGCCGGGTCGCCAACCCCTCCAGGTCTTAGCGGCGGACACCGGGGCGTCTCGAGTGCTCTGGGGCTTCTGCGATTCCGTTTCCCTTCCAACAACGACCACAGGGCACTGGCGCTGTGACCCCTGGCTCAAGCCACCTCTCTGGGAGGCGCATACAAAGAAGAGGGACGCTCGCCGCCATCGGGCCTGCACAGCCAGAGGCCACCGCAGCGGCAGCGCCCGGCTGTCACCTAGAGGGTGTTGGCTCCGGACAGACCAGCTCCCTCCACCTCTCACAGCAAACCCCTCCCCAGGCCCGGCAGCACCGCCCCCCCTCCCCCCGCCCCGTCACCCAAAGCCTCCCCGCCCCGAGCTCCCCACCTGACATGGAACCAGGCAGGGGCTGCCCCCTCCCTGAGGCCCGGGGTGCTCTGGGGCCTCAAGCTCAGTCTTCTCAAAGTCCAACCTCCTGCATTAAGGCTAAACGTCTCTGCACCTGCTGTCACCTTACGGCCGCCCAGAGGACAGCGTGTACCCAGAGCCGTGACTTCCACCCTAGAAATTAATAAACAGCGCCACTTTTGCTGGGTATAATTCTACTTTTACAAGGTCAAATAAATAGGAAAGGTCAAATTCAAAACAGCTGACACCCAGCAGAGCTAGAGGTTGGCAGAGTGGCCTGAGCGCCTTGCAGGGACCCAGGGTAGGGCACATCCTTGGGCTGGGACGCGGCAGTGCTGCAGGTCCTGGGGGGGGGGGGTGCCACACAGACGGGGCTGCCTGGGGGTCTGGAGACACCAGTCGGCACGCGGGGCACACCCTTCGGCTTCCACCCCAGGACGCGGGGAGACCCTCAGATGTGCCTGTGGTGGGTCTGGCTAGAAGAGGCAGGTGACACCCGAGGACTACGTTTCTGGACCCTTGATTACGGAGCAAGACCAGTAGAATCCATGCAGGTGGCTAAGACAGAGGAGCACAGGGCCTCCGCGGGGTGGGGCGGGCGGGGGGGGGGGGGCTTCACAGCTGCTGCACGTGTGGCCGTCAGACCGGAACCCCATGGGCCTGCAGTGGGACCAGGGTCCGAGCCTGGCAGGCCTGACTCCATGGAGGGCTTCTGACCCAGCGAGACCAACACAGTCGGGGCAGCACAGGGCGCACGAGGCTCCCCGACGTGCTCCGCCCACCCGGCGTCCACTGTTCCAGAGGGGCGTGCTCTGCCCCAGGCCTGAGCCCCCCACCTGCCCCGACCACCCCCCTAGCCTGCGCCAAGGCCCCCTCAGTGCCTCCCGCCCACCCTCTCGCTCTCTCGGGAAGGAAGCTGGGCTCGCTGACCACCAGCCCCGAGCCCCCCTCTGTTCCGAGTCTGGGCTGGTCTTGCTGTGGTTCCTCTGGCTCCCCCCGCACCCTGCCACGTGCATCTCAAGATCCCACATCCTCCACCCAGAAGGCACGTGGCCAAGTCTCCTCCGTGACCCTGTCCCGTCCAGCCTAGACGCCTTCGTTCCCTCCATCTGTGTGGAACGCCCTGGACCCCTGGACCCCCTTCAGAACCGGGCAGCAGATGTGAACCCAGAGCACTGCCCTGTGCCCGGCTGCCTGGGCTCCACTCCCGGCCCTGGCACTGCGAGGCGCCCCCACCACAGGCTCCCAAGGTCACTGAGGGGGGACCGCTTCCTGCTGAGCCCCCTGGCACGGCCCCTCAACCAGGCCATCAACACTGCCATTGAGTGACCCAAAACCGCCTGGTTCTTCAAAACTGAAAATTAAAGGAACGAAAGAGGGAACAAGAAAAAAGGGAAAACATTAAAGTAGAGAGACAAAACAACTATGGAGATGAGCTTCTCCCAGAGCTCCTGGCTTAGGCCATGGGGGGCCCAGAGCACAGGCCATGGGGACCCAGAGCACAGGCCACGGCGGAGGCAGGGGCAGAGCACAGGCCACGGGGAGGCCCAGGGCACAGGCCACAGGGGGGACCCAGAGCACAGGCCAGAGCCGTGGAGCCCAGGCTCCAGGTTGAGCAACAGAACTAAATATTTGCTTCCTCCCCGCAGCATAACCATTAACCCACAGACCCAACAACACTGACTCCGCTATTGGAAAGGTCACCGCGGCGCAGGAGCACGGGTGTCCCAGACGAGCCTGCACTAGCCTATCCCCGCCCCGCCTGCCCGCCCCGCAGACGGTCACCCCACCTTCTGGAGAAGCTCTGTTGGTGGAGCAGGCGTGGACAGGCTGGGACACACTCCCAGGACCCCACACGCAGGGCCAGGAGTCCAACCCTGGCCCCAGTGACCCTAAAACCCCTGTGCCCCCAGCCCACCCCACCAGCCATCACTCCCCAAAACTGCAAAGTGTCCCCAATAAGTTCCTTCTGTGCATTTATTAAACTCCAAACCACCACCACCAAGCACGCTTACAAGCTCACAGGCATAAACGTCAGACACCGGCGGGGCTCAAAGATCCTAACTCGAGGGGCTCCCGGGTGTGCTCCCCGTCCGCCAACCTGCTCTCCATGGAGCCTCCGCGGGCCAAGGACTTCACGCCCCCGCCCTTCCCTCCAGGCCAACAAAGGGCCCTCGTGGAGCTGCTCACACTCACCGTGCGAGCGGACACCAACCACGATGTCTTTAGAAACTGACCAGTGGGCGCTGGTAAAAACGCCAGGGTCCCAGCAACCGCGGGCCCTCGAGGGACGGCGGGGGGCCTGACTGCAGGGCAGGTGGGAGGGCTCCCAGGGAACATGGGGGGCAAGAGGCCAGCCCGAGCCCCGACCCTGCAGCACGCTCAAGAAGAGGACGCTGTCCTGATGCCCGGCCCAGTCCGCCACCTGTGGGGGAGGCAGGAGGGGACAGGCAGAGGGCGGGTGGCCCGAGGCGGAACCCTCCGTGGACACAGCCTGCGACATCTCATTTTCAGAGCCAAAAACCAGAAGCCAGTCAGCTGCCGGTCCCCATCCCCTCGGCCAGCCGACACCGGACCCCAACAGGCCCCAGACTCGGATGGTGAACACCCACAGAAGCAGGGACCGAGACCACTCTGCAGAGATGGGAAAGGGCTCTCCACCCGCCCACCGGGCCACCATACCCCTGGGTCGCCACGTGGCAGGAGGGCAATCCCTCTAGGGTCCCACGTGCTGGGACACACACGAGGCTCACACGACCAGGGAGCCCTGGGAACAAGGGCATAACCAGAAGGCGGGTCACGTGGGAGCCCGAGAGTCACCAGTGGACACAAAGCCGCACGCGGGCCCGGCTCAGGACTGGCCGCTGGGAACGCCCAGGAAAAGCGGCCTCCGTAAAGGCCACAGGGAAGAAGCGGCCACAGGCTGAGACAAGACAAGATGGACACAGGCCTTTGGCCACGGCAGCGCTGTGGCAGGGACAGGCCTGCACTGTCCCCGACAGGGTGCCGAACACGGCAGCTTCAAGGCCCAGCAGCCGACGAGAGGCCCCGGCTCCCTGCGGGGGTGGGGTGGGGTGGACAGTCAGAGGCAGGGAGGCCGGGCGCGGGTGCAGGGAGAGCCTGAGTCAGACCCCCACACCCGCGGGACGTGGAGGGGGTCCCGGGCAGCCGGCCGGGGATGTGGGGGGGAACCAGAGAACGGCAGCGAGGCCACGGCAGGCTCACGCACACGAGACAGTGGCGGACGTGCTGAGACACGGCCGCAGCGCCAGGACCCCTGCGGCCTGAGGACCGCATCCCGAGGGGATTCACCGTGGGCCCCTGCGCGGCACTCGGCAGGCACAGGGACGGGCGGCACTCACCACAGCAATCACGGGGATGAGGACGCCCAGGTTGCCCGCGCTGCTGGAAGCCTGGAGGAGAACAGAACCCCGTCACCGACAAGCACGCTTTTATTACAAAGAGAAAAAAGACCTGGCGGTGTCACGAAAGCTGACATTCCTTAATCTGCACGGAACGATGAAAAAGATACAGAGAAATGTATAAAAATGCATAATCTTAACAGCAAAAAAGGATATCAATCTGAATGTCAAATGGGGAAAGATGACATAAACCCCAGCAGCTCCGCACAAATGCCCAAGCTGTCAGAGGCAACGCTCTGAAAGGCACTCAGTCACCTTGGAAAGTGCCCACAGCAGATGGGGCCCTTTTTAAATGTAAGAGAGGCAGGGTTCGACAGTGTGTTCTCACACAGCGCCGACCACATAAAATAAATATATCTGCGTAAAAGACCAAGGAGAGAGTCTCTCAAAAGGTTAACAATGACCGCATCTGAGAAGAGGGATTCTTACTTTATAATTTATAGGTTTCTGTAACTTTTCTACAAAAAATATGCATCCTTTCAAAGTCTGGGAAAACTTGGGGGTTACTTAGAAAAATAACTAAGTAAAACATCAGCCACTTGGCCAGACACACAGACGTGGCCACAGGGTGGCCCACGCGGAGCAGCCCGGCTCGGGAAGCCCAGCCTGAGCCGCTCAGTGACCAGGCAGCACTGGGGACAGAGGCCTGAGCGGGCGGCGCCCGGCGGCTGGTGTCTGTCCTCAGCTCCTGGTGGCCAGCGCGTGGGCCGGTTCCCCCACTGCTGCCCCGAAGACACCTGGCTCCTCACCGCACGACAGGAGGGGAGGGCACGGGCAGAGCTCAGCTTGGTGCCCAGGGTGCCCCCACCCAGCCGGCAGGTGAAGCAGGACACCTGAGTGTGGAGCCTGGGAGGCCCAACGTTGGGGTGGGGGTGGGCGGCTGGAGCCTGGAGCCCTCAACAGGGTACAGCCCCGGCCTCCTCCCGGCACCCCGAGCCCATCCCCTGTGCGCGGGGAGGAGCGGCCGCCCAGCCCACTGTGGGGCCAGCAGGACAGGGCTGGCGGGAGGGAAGGCTCTCAGGCCCCATCTCACCAGCCCCGGGAAGCACCCGGGCCCCCGGCCCATTCCTGAGATCGCCAGGTGGAGGGCACGCGCACGCCTTGCGTCGTGCAGCGCCCGAGGCCATGCCTACCTTCAGGGCGGGCCCCTTCTCGCTGGCCCGCTCGCTGGCCCGCTTGCCCTCCAGCCCCAGCTGCACAAACAGCTCCAGCAGGTTCATCAGCAGCTCGTCCGCCAGGTGCTCGTCTTGGACGTTGGCCGCGATGTTGGCCAGGGCGTTGATCACCGCCAGCGAGCAGTGCCTGCGGGAGGGGAGTGACACGGCCACGGATGGCGCCCCCCCCACCCCGTGCTGTGAGCCAAGACCGCAAGGTGAGGGACGCGCCGAGTGGGGACACCCGCCCTGCAGGAAGGGCAGCTCTGCGGAAGCGACCCCGACGTCCCCCGAGACGCACTGGGGACCCGGGGGCTGCCCAGCTTCCAGAAGCCTGCGCGTCGGGATGAGGGAGGTCTCGGGACACTTCCTCCGAGCGCCCAGGCGGCCACGCAGCCGCAACCGGGCGTGTCACTCCCCGGCACTTCCAGGGGACCGGCCTTCCCCGCAGTCACAGTCGCCCTCCATCACCATCACCCAGGAAACTCTGACGACACTTCCTCCTCCACCCGGGACTGACGTGAGGGTCAGCTCACCCCAGACACTCAGGAGGCGCTCAGGGGTCCTGACAACCCGCCCCGACCCCGTCACCCCACATGAACCCGAACGGGAAGCCGACGCCACGCACCCCGGGACGGCCAGGCTCTGAGAGCCAGGTCAGCCAGGCCCGGCCGCGGCCAGGCTGCGCCGAGGAGCTCAGGTCTTTAAGCCCCGGCTTCTTCCTGAGCCAAGCGAGGATGATGATCCCGCCGCGGGCCGTGGAGGAATCAGCCTGCGTGAAGCAGGCTGCTCGCTGTCTGGCTCCCGGGGTTACAGAGCAGCGGCGGCCCTGACGAAAGGCACCCCTTCCCAGGCAAACCCGAGGGGACGAATGGCCGCGGATGCCCCTCCGGCGGGAGGGGACCAGTCACCCTGGGTGGCAGCGTCAGAAAAGGTTTCAGGAAGGGAACGTGGCAGAAGGTGAGGAGTTGGTGGGCGCGGAGATGGCGAGTCGTATGTGGCAGGGGCGGGGTCAGAGGTCAGAAGCAGAGACAGGGAGGGAGGGGTGAGGGTGCGGGGCCGCTCTGCAGCGAGAAGGAAGGGAAGGGCTCTGGTCTGCATGCTGGTGCCACGGCAGAGACCAGGAGGGACAGGAGCCGGCCGCTCCCCGCCCCCCGGCCAGTGCTGGGTTCTAGTGGCCAGGGCTCCCGTGGGCGCGGCGGTGAGCAGGCCGAGGAGCGGCCCCAGTGCTGAGAGCCGCCAGGCGCGTACACACAGCCTCACGCACCCACAGGGCTGCTGAGGCCACACAGCCGCACCCCTGCCCCTCACCCGGGGGAGCGCTCAGGAGGGGAGAGGACGGCTCCGCCCCGCCCGCCACCTTCTGGCTTCACTGCCCTCCTCCCTCCCTGGATCTGACCACGTCTACGGAGTCCTCCCGATGGCAGGGCCCCCCCGGGAGGGCGAGGACGCACACCAGTGTCACATACCCGAGGCTGCGGCGCCTGCCCCCTTGCCCCCTGGACGCACCCCGAGGAGAGCCCCCACATCGCACAGGCGCGCAGCACCGGCCAGCAGAGCCACCAGAGGGTCCCTGCTGTGCGGCCAGGGCGGGCCAGACAGACCGCGGCTGCCACCCGATGGACACCATGAGGACCTCCACAGTGACAGCAGGCCGGGCTGGCGCTGCTCTGAGCGCACACAGTCCCCGGGGGCACTGCGCCCGCTGGGTGAGGAGCACGGGGTGCTAGCTCGGGGGCGGCCGCGTGCGGGTCAGTCCCGCCTGGGTGCCAGGATTTCCGGCATGTAGTGCTTTTGTAAGAAGATCTGTGTCCAAATCTCACATTTTCAAAGGCTCAAGAGCGGCAGTGAGGCTGGGGAGACGTACCGGTAGCCGTGGTCTTTGTAGTCTTTGGTGGCCGAGTACACGGCAGAGCTGGCCTTCACGCTGATCTGCTGGAAGAGGTTCCACACCTCCTGGTAAATGTATTGCTGGAGAAGAGCAAGCGTGACTGTGGGACCACGTCTCCTCCGGGAGCGCCCTCTGTGGACACTCAGAGGGGACACCCCAGGGACCAGGGACCGTGGTGCCTGAAACAGCATCAAGTCCAGCCCTCCCTGAAGCTTCACGCACACCTCGACCTCCACACCAAGAGCGGGAGCGTCCACGTCCATTCTTCTATCTCATTAACATCAGCAAGAAATAGTTTCCACCCCCTCCCCAGCACTCTCGGAACCACCAAACTACTCTCCTGTTCGGGAAAAACCTCGCCACTCGGTGTTAAGGAAGTGGGGCGCGGCTAACGTGTCCGCAGGGTACGTGTGACCTGTGCCGTGCGCGCCCAGGCGGGCGGCGGCCGCCCTTACGTTTCCGGTGATGACCAGGCAGCCAAGCTGGTCGATGATGAGCACGTCGAGGGGGGAGGGGGGCTGGCAGAGCTTCTGCTGCAGGATCTGCAGGATCGGCTCCATGACCTTGGGCGTGTCCCTCAGGGCCACCGCCATGTGGCCCAGGGCGCGGATGGTGTGCTCGGGGATCAGGTGCGCGTCCCTGCGGACGAACGACAGGCGCCCTGGGACACGGAGCCGGCGGCCCCGGCCTGGGCAGGGTCATCGGTCTCTCAGGGGAAGCATCCCTCTGACAGTCGTGGCCTGGGACCCGCAAGCAGCAGCACCAAGTGGTCTTTACCCCCAAATGGTGTCCAGGCTGGACATTCCAAGGTGGGATTCAGCAGACTCAGCGCCCAACTCCACGCCGTGCCGGAAGCAGCACAGGCACGCCAATGCCAGCTGCCCCGCGCGCCTGCACAGGACGGGGCCCCCAGCCCCGAGTCCCCCCCAAGAGGGGACGGAACAGGACATACTTGTCGCTCTCCTGGGAGATGTAGAGCCGGTTGGAGAGGCTGGCTAGGAAGGCCTCCACGATCACCGCGTCCACCGTCAGGCCGGCCTTCAGGCACCTGAGCAGGGAGGAAGCCACGCAGTGTGAGGCACCACAACAACCAGGGCAGTGCTTTGTGTCTGGTTTTGGTCTCAGGTCTGCGAGGTTTCAAGACCTGCTCTGAATACTCTTTCCCCAGAAATCTGAATGAACGTCATCACACAGAACGCATTCAAAGAACGGTGCATGCGTCACCACCTGACAAGTGTCTCAGTGGCAGACAGTTCCTTCTTCATTTTGCCAGAACAGTTCCCTCAGCATCACACACACCCCAATTCCACTTTAAAATCTCTCCTTCCATAACAAAAGTCACAGTCACTGATTCAAAAGACACCTGGCCCCAGGGTGACTGAGAGAATGTTTAAACTACATATCGAGGTTTTAACAGTATGGAGAAATGCTTACGTTCTAGAGAGGGGAAATCTAACAGCCGTGAGGAACGTGCAACCTTAGCGGCGTCTCTTTGGCTCACGGGCCACAGTCAGAGAAGAGAGTCCGAGGGAGCAGCCGGGCTCCAGCCTGACTTGGCCCTCAGAGCAAGGCACCAGGACGCAGGGCGTACCTGGTCGCCGAGGACAGACAGCAGTGGCCCCCACAGCTGCAGCAGGGGCCGAAGGGACTCTCAGGCACAGAAAACCCCTTGTTTATACCAAAAATCACACAGAAAACAAGATGAAATAGGACAACATGTCATCACTCTGGATGAAGGGCTAAGGGGTACTTCTTCTCTGTCTACTTCTCTACACATCACAGGTTTTCTCTGTCTTTTATTACATTTATGATCACGAAAAGAAAGGCACAAAGTTTTCTCTAACACATGAAACAACTTCCCTTTCGGGGTCCAGTGCAGGTTCAGAAGCTCCCCTGAACCCCACGGTCTCCGCCGCTGCCGGACACCCCCGCCCGCCCGCCCGCCCAAGGCCGCCCACCTGCAGACGTTGTCAATGGCGACATCCCGCAGCTGCTCGTACATGGACGGCTGGCTCTTCCTCCCCGACGCCATGCTCAGCGTTGACTCGGAGTGCTCGTTGGTTACGCTGATCTTTATGTCGTTGCCGGCAGCTGAAAGTGAAAATTCAAACGTACCCGGTTAATCCTGTTGTTTTCCATGCCCTTGTCTGAAATTCAAAACCAAAATCATATGCTAATCCTTTTTAAGTATAAGAGCAACCATTCTAGGGCTTCCTAGGTGGCAGAGTGGTTAAGAATCCACCTGCCAATGGAGGGGGCATAGGTTCGATTCCTGCTCCAGGAAGATCCCACATGCCACGGAGCAACTAAGCCCGTACACCAAAAAAAATAAAATAAAATAAAAAATAAAAGCAACCATTCTGAAAAGATTTCTCCGAGCATTTCAGAACCCAAAGTGTTGGAGAATAGAAAGGTTGAAGCAAATGTTTAAATCAAAAGGAAGCACACTTAGGTTACAAAGTGATGAATATATAAAACAACGTCTCAAGAAATGATTCAAAAGTCCTGGGGCCTAGGAGCCCAAGAGCCCAGCCCCAGGAGCGAGGCAAGCCCGTGGCTGAGGGCATCCAGCTCAGGGCGGGAGGCCGGGAAGGGTGGGTGAGCACGTTAGCCGGCCCTCAGACTCTCTCCACCTGAAGGGAGAGGATGAGACGCCCACCTCGGCGGGACTCGGGGCAGCGCGGTGGTACCACCCCAGCACCCGCACGGGCGGCAGGTACTTAAACAACATCGGTCACTGCAGGTCACCAGACATGCTCTGCTGCAGCAGGGGGAGCTCCAGGCCCGCTGTCGGGACACGGGGACTCACTGCAGGCTGCCCCAGGAGAGCAGACGCCAGAAAGAGCAGGCCTGGGGGAAGGGAGGCCTGGCGCCCCGGGGGTCGGGCGGGGAAGCCTCGGGGGAAAGGCGGAGGTCCAGCCCAGGACAGGGCAGCTGGTTACCTGTGTGGTACTGGCTGTGGCACTTGTACAGCTTCACCAGCACGGGGGATGGGACCACCAGGAAGTCCCGCAGAGACGGCGTCACCGAGTGCACCACCACCGGGAACCTCTCGCACAGGCGGCCCAGGCCCTGCAACACGGCAGACGCGTCAGGGGCCGCGGGGGAGGCACCCACCCTCTCAGACACAAAGTCAACCGGGGACCTCCAAGGGCTACCCGGCCACGGGGCACACAGACGGGGAGGGGGTGGTCGGGATGCTCCACCCGAAGGCAAGATCCACTGTTAAAGTGCGCCCATCTCTTCGGGAAGCGATTCGGGGAGAACGCGCACTAAACATTGCTTTTCCACAACTGCGAACGTGCAGTCAGTGGGGCTGGGACGAGGTCAGAGTCTCGGCACAGCGGGCTCACGTCCGAGGCCCTGGGAACGCCCGGTAGGTGCAGGGCAGCCTCCAGGACGCAGGGCCTGGACCCCACTCGCAGCACGTCGGCTGGCCACGGGGATCACCTCCCAGCAGTGAACGTGCCCACAGGAAGCTCTAGTTCCAGCTCCTACAGGCAGCAGCTCAGGCCCCGCTGCTGGTGCCAGCCACAGTCCGGCCACAGCAAGAAGGCCCTGCTGACGGCATCCGCCCTCCCCCTACCCCACCCCACGCCCCGCCGCCGGGGTCCACGACGCTGACCTGCAGGCAGCAGATAAGCAAGGGCAGGTGCGCGATGATGACCTTGCTGGACGTCTTGGACTGCAGCTTCTCAGACAGCTTGACGCACAGGTTCTCTGCACCTGAGCTCAGAACAGAGGCGGGCACAGACCTCTAGCAAAGACCAGCGGTCAGAGACGCCTGTACCAGTCACCACAGCACGTGACGAACCCTCCTCTCAGGGCTCCCTCGCTCCGAGCGGCTCCACCGGTGTCGGGGGCGTCCCTGCTCCGTTCCTGCCGCTGTGACCTCGCCGTCCCGTGGGGTGGGCCATCCCTCCTCTTCCGGCCCACATCCCTCCTCTATCCCGTGTCCTGCACGTGGACCCCTCCCCACGTCTGCCACGCTCCCCCTCCTCTCCCCGCACACAGAGGACACGGCAGGCGGGGGCGAGGAGGACGTACCCTGCTCGTCCTTCACGGCCCACACCATGAGGTCCACGCAGGCGGCGCTGGCCTGGCAGCGCAGCTTCAGGGGGCTCAGCTCACTGTGGGTGCGGTCCACGTCATGCAGGGTCTTCTGGAGCTCCCCCTGGCTGGCGTTGAACTGCTCCAGCACAAAGTCGTGGACCTCCTTCACGAAGGAGGTGGGCAGGTCTGCGGAGGGAGAGCCGGAACCGCCACAGTCTGTCCCTTGCAGACGCGCACCCAGGGGGAGGGTGCCGCGGCGGCCACCACACTTCCAGGAAGGCCGGCTGGGGCAAGCCCGGGTGGCACGTACGCCAGCCCTGCACGTGTGGCACGAGACACATGCCACATGCCACTCAGAGGAAATGGTCACTTTCCAGTGAAGGGAGAGCCACACTTCGTTTCAAGCTGTCAAGACATTCAAACCTGAACACACGAGACACACCTCGGGAGAGCCACCACCAGAACTGGCCCAATTAACAGGAAGTGCTCCTGGGATACTTTCTAAACGGGAGTCGGCTACCAGACGGGGGAAAGCTGGGCGCAGCCGAGGAGGAGCCCTGCGCGGGCGGCTGCCCAGCGTCCACAGGCCCTCCCAGCTCTCGTCCTCGGGGCCTGGGCAGTGCAGGAAACCCAAGAGGCGGGGCGGCCTGGCCGAGGGAGCCGGCAGCACCGGCTGGGGGTGGCGCAGGCTCCGGGGCCAGTGCCTACTGCCCTCCAGAATCGAACCCTCGCTGGGGCCCTGAGCAGGCTCAGCTCCAAGGAGTGCTGGGAGCCTGGCCAGGACAAGGGCTCAGGAGGTGGTGGGACGCCCACAGGACACCACACGGTCAACAAAGCTTTTGAGTGACGCACAGGTGACAGCCTAAGGGACAAACCTAGCAGACTGTTTAAACCACACAAGCGCCTGGAAAGAACCGCTACCTCCCTGCGTGAGCGCCGCTACCCACAGATCACCACCGCCTGGTTTCCTCACTTTTTTAAACATTTTAAACCATGTAAGGTAGACACGTCAGACTGTACGCGTGACCAGGGGGTCAGGACGACCCTACACATCCGTGTCAGACGTTAGCCGAGGGAACACGCCCACTAGAGGCCGCGCTGCTGGCGGCAGCCCCGGGGGCAGGACGTCGGCCCGTGTCCTTCATTGCCTGCTTCTCCCGGGCATCCAGCCACGGTCCTCGCGGACGCTGTGCCACGGCCCAGCACCAGGGCAGGCCCCACCCTCACCTTTCATGTAGTACAGGGTGTCCCGCAGCATCTTGAACATGGCCACGTAGAGGGGGTCGCTGAACGTGCTGTAGTAGAGGTCGGCGCTGGGGTTGGCCTGCACACAGAGGCATGGGTGCGTGACCAACACCACCGGCTGCCGCGGCCACTCTCTCCTCCCTCCTACACGCACACTGCCCAGAGACGCCTGCGGGGGAGCAGCCCTGGCCCCCCTCTCGCTGAGGGCTCACCCTCCCTGGGCATCTTTCAACAAGGAGAGTAGGGGAGCAGGCGCCACCAGACCATGTTCCACCCTGTCCCGCTCGGTGACAGACACGA
The DNA here is from genome assembly GCF_030028045.1 of Hippopotamus amphibius kiboko. Taxonomy (NCBI): domain Eukaryota; kingdom Metazoa; phylum Chordata; class Mammalia; order Artiodactyla; family Hippopotamidae; genus Hippopotamus; species Hippopotamus amphibius. The sequence goes on along the minus strand of NC_080193.1, from coordinate 1,201,022 downwards.
CAGCCAGGGCACCCTCGGATTCAGCCTACATTTTGTACCTAAAAAACCACTTTAAATTTTCTTTAGCAATCTCAACTAAAACGTGGCACTATGTTTCTTCTGGAGAAAGCCACCCGACGTCTAGAGAGCTGAGTAACGTGCTGTCAGCCCCCTCCACACTCAGTCTAGTGCAACGGCGAGGCATGACTACGGGAACTCCTGACGCGGGTAAACACAGGGCAGGGGGACGCGGAGGCAACTCCCTGGCGAGGCCAGAGGCTGGGCTGGAAGTCTGCGGACGAGCCGGCAGCACCCGCGGGCGGCACGGCGGAGCTCGCAGGGCAGGACACGCGGCCTGCAGCACAGCGTGCTCCCCGGAGGGTCCCTCCCTGCCTCGTGGCTGAGCCCAGCGGTGCCGTGCGCTATGTGTCTTACAATCGGGTGAGACAAACAACGCCAGGCTAATGAGGAATCTGGGCCCCGCACACGGCCACAGCAGGCACCAGCCCGGGGAGCGGCGCTCTCTCGGGACCCTGACAAAGGGGGCTGACCCAAACGGCCCCGGGGGTTCTGAGGCCTCCCAGCAGCCACATTTAATGATTTTATCAATGACACTGTGGGCCTTGGTTCCGAGCACGCGTAAGGACAGAGGCACCTGAGTACACATCCCTCACCCTCTCACACTAGGGCCTACGGCGCCTGGAACCACGAGGGGTGTGGACCGGGCCCGCGCGGCAGCTCTGCAGGCGCCGCAGGGGCAAGGACCACAGTGGAACAGGGTCGGGGCCCGGGCTGGCCGTGGGACGCGGCCACCAGTTAGTCCCCCTGAACCTCGGCGTGCACCCGTGAAGCACAGACCCTGACCGCTGCTCAGGGGCCGGGACAAGGCACCGGGAGGGGTGCACCTGAAGGAGCGCGGCACAGGGCGAGCCCCGGGCGGCAGGCGTGCTGTCCCCACTGGAATGAGGCTGAAGCTCCGGGGCGAACCTCTCACTCACTCCGCACCCCCCACCCCCTGCAAACCCTCCTGCTCCCCCCACGCAGGGGGACGTGCCTCAATCACGCTGGCGACCACTGCGTCCAGGGACTTGAGAACAGGCTCCTCAACGATCTTCTTGACCTGTGAGGGGATGAGACCACGTGAGCACCTGGCACGCTGGGAGACGGGAGTGCCAGCTGCTTCCGCTGAAGAGCAGGTCGCACGGACGGATGAAACCACGACACAAGCTCACGGTGAAAAACGGGACAGAAACGAGAGGCCGAGGACACGCGCCTCCCTGGAGCCCCACGGCTCCAACACACACAAAATGTCCCCAACCTGCCACTGCCTGGGACTTCCTTCTTACCCTAGGTGGGAATTAAATAGAAACAGAAAAGGAACCAACTCCCCCAGATCTGGGCACCTAAGGTTTCCATTCCCAGGAAGTGAAAGCGCTGAGACTCCAGCCAAGAATGACTTTTCACCCGAGGCCCCTCCCGGATGTGGTGGACGCCGGGCACCCACAGCCCCCCCATCCCCCGGGCAGGGGCACTGGCTCCTGCAAAGCCGCCCAGGTCCTCGAGCTGCAGTGCACGCTGTAAGTTCCTCACAGCAGCACTGGCTGCCCTGTGCTCCGTGCCAGCACTCGGCACAGGAAGGGACCGCTCTGCCAGCCACCTGAGGAAATGGCCCCCACCAGCACGCGTGAGGAAGCGCTGCAGACACAGAGGTGACCACAAACAGCAGCCAGGTGCAGACACCTGTGAATGGTTTACAAGAAAACCTAACTTTTAAAGTTAAAATGTACCGGAAAAAAAAATTCCCCTGAAGGACCCAAAATATCCAGCCCTCAGCTGGGATCTCTGACACAACCCTAAAGGGCTGCTGTCCCATTGGGACGCTGAGTGCGTGGCAGGCTGGGGGTCTCAGGATCCCAGACTACTGAGCAGTTCACCCTGACTGCACCCTCCTCGAGGACGCCAGGACGTCTTCTTGCTTCTCCTCCCGAAGCCACTGTCTCTGGGTCATTTCTGGTCACACTCCTCACAGGCAAGGGCCGCCGCCCTCCCCAGCCCCCACCTCACCCCACCCTTCCCACCCCCCCTCCCAAATCAGAACATCCCATCTTCAGAGTCTGAGCTGGCCCACCCGAACCCATCACGCAGCATCCTGACGCCAGCACAGCGACTCCGGACGGGGTCCCAGGCCCGGCCACTCCAGGACTCGGACAAGGGCATCTCTGACATGATAGCAAGGGTCACGCAAAGGTCCCCAGACAGGAAAAGGTAGCTCTGTATTAACCCAAACAGAGCAGCCCCTGAGCTAAGTCAAGTGCAAGAGCAAGTGGGCTTGGGGTCAGAGCCCCGGTTGAGCCTGGGCCCCGCCCTCAGCCCGTAAGGTACTCGACGTGGACGTTCCCACCTCTAACGTGGGGACGCGTGGCCACCTCCCCCGTGGCAGCTGCTGGGACAAATGGGAACGTGCCGCACAGCGGCTCTGAGGATGGGACCCTCCTTCCCTCTTTAACCTGACAACCGTGACCACTAACCTGTGCTGGGACATGCAGGCTGACGCCGCTGGCAACTACTGGTTGATACACCTGTGGTCCAGGCCCCCATCAACGCTGTGCTTACCAGGTTTAAGAGCTCCCGCAGCATCTCCAGGGGGATACTGAACTCCTTGTAGGTGACGCCATTGAAAAGAGGAGACACAGAGAAGCTGGAGCTGACGGTGGAGAAGTAGTAGTCGGGCTCCGGGGCACTGCCGTCGGGCAGGCAGGAGGCTGGCGGGCAGAGCCAGAGCGTCAGTCTCGGGCACGCGGTCCGGACACGCCCTCAAGAACCAACAAAGGCATCTTTTGTTTATACTCCAATTCCACTTTTCAATTAAGAAGTAAAGGCTGGGACTTCCTAGGTGGCGCAGTGGGTAAGAATCCACCGGCTAATGCAGAGGACATGGGTTCGATCCCTGCCCCAGGAAGATGCCACATGCTGCGGAGCAACCAAGCCCATGGGCCACAACTACTGAGCCTGCACTCTAGAGCCCGTGAGCCACAACTATTGAGCCCATGTGCCACAACTACTGAAGCCCACGTGCCTAGAGCCCGTGCTCTGCAATGAGAGGCCACCGCAATGAGAAGCTCTCACACCACAACGAAGAGTAGCCCCCACTTGACGCAACTAGAGAAAGCCCGTGTGCAGCAAAAAAGATCCAACACAGCCAATAAAATAAATAAATAATTAATTTAAAAAAAAAAAAAAAAGTAGTAGTAAAGGCGGTATGACCCAGCAGTCCCACGCCTGGGCACACATCTGGAGAAAACTCTAACCCAAAAAGACACACAAACCCAGCGTTCACAGCAGCACTATTCACAACAGCCAAGACACGGGAACCACCCGAGTGTCCCTCGACAGAGGAATGGAAAAGAAGACGTGGTACGGTACGTGTGTACAATGGAATACGACTCAGCCACAAAAAAGAAAGAAATAAGGCCATTTGCCACAACATGGATGGACCTAGAGATTATCACACTGAGTGAAGTAACTCAGAGAAAGACAAGTATTTGATATCACTTCTATATGGAATCTAAAAAAAAATAATACAAATGAACTCATTTACGAAACAGAAACAGACAGACACAGAAAACAAGCTTATGGTTAACAAAAGGGAAAGGAGGTGAGGGAGAGATAAATTAGGAGATTGGGATTAGCAGACACACTACTATATATAAAATAGACATCCAAGAAGGTCCTAGTGTAGAGCACAGGGAACTGTGTTGAATATCCTGTAATAAGTCACAAAAGAAAAGAACCTGAAAAATATTACATATATACATGTGTAACTGAACCCCTGTGCTATATATCTAAGAAACTAAGTCATTAACAATCAACTATACTTAAAAACAAGAAGCAAAGGCTGGACTGCAAATTCTCGGGGAGGGATGCCTCTCCCTGGGGTGTTTCAGGTCAAAGCTTAGATAGAATCATGTCCTAATGCTTTCCACCCAGACATGTGAGAAGAACAACAAAAACAGAATTACGCCTTTTTATAACAGGCTAAGCGCCAGGGCGCTGTGAGGCGGCGTGCAGCAGGGAGCAGGCGGTCATTCTGGAGGAGCCGACACAGCGAGGCCCACTGAGAGGGGCTGGGGGGCACGAGGCCAGATTAAAGGGAGCAAGTGGGAAGGGGCGTGTGTGTGCATGAAGTGCATGTGAAGGTACAGAGAATGTGTGAGCACCCAATGTGTGTAAACATGCCTGCTCTATGTCTATTCCGTGACGCGTGCACGTGTGTGACCGGCTGATGGCACCAGCATCACGTCCAGGTGCATCCACGCTGTCCCACGTGGCGGGCGCTCCTTGTTTAAGGCCCAGTAACATTCCTGGAGGGCACGGTGCCGAGTGAAGTAAGCCGGTCACAGAAAAAATACACCTCATGATCTCACTTACACATGGAGCGGAGAGAGGTGGTGACTGGGGCGGGAGGTGGGCAACGGGGAGAAGGCGGCTTCGCGGCTGAGTCTGCAGAGCTAGTTACATTGTGCTGGATGCCGGAAACGCGCCCAGAGAGAGAATTCAGGTGCTCCAACCACACTCGCACACGCACACACATGCGCACGCGTGCACAGTGGCGACTACGTGAGGTGGAGAGTTAACAGCTTGGCTGCAGTAACCACCTCACCACGTTCATGTGTATCAAACCACCACGTCGCTCACCCTAAGGACACACCAGTTCACTGTAAAAAGTCATAAAAGAAGGCAAGAAGAGGGACCGGGGGCAGCTCCCGGACAGACACCACGGCGGCAGCATGCAGCGCCGCGTGGCTGAGCCAGCGCGCGGTGGGCACAGACAGAGGTAAGAGGCAGGAGCTGCAGGGACCACGGACTTAAGGGCTGGGATTTATGCAGGGGGTGTCACTGAAAGTTTTTTAGCAGGAAACAAAATGATCAGATTTGTGCTTTAAAAAACAGTTCTTAAAAGCAAATTCTTGCGGTGTCTGGAAGGAGACAGGGAGCCCAGTGTCAGAAAAGTCAGAGAGACGGGAGCCTGCGGGCAAGAGGAGGGGCGGAGGTCTCCTGAGGGCCTCCACACCCACCCGCACACCAGCCCTGGGCGCTCGTGCGCGTGCGTGCGGGGGGCTGGGCGGGGGTGGGTGCAGGGGCAGCCACAGGGGCCCCAAGCACAGGTCCGCCACGGAAAGCGAGCACTCCAGGGGTGGTTTTTTGTGGTTTATTTTTTAAAAAAAGTTATGTATTTATTTAATTTATTGGCTGCGTTGGGTCTTCGCCACTGCACTAGGGCCTTCTCTAGTTGCTGCGAGCGCGAACTACTCTTCATTGTGGTGCGCAGGCTCCTCACTGTAGTGGCTTCTCTGGTGGAGCATGGGCCCCAGGTGCGTGGGCTTCAATGGCTGTGGCACATGGGCTCAGTAGCTGTGGTTCACGGGCTCTAGAGCACAGGCTCAACAGCTGTGGCTCACGTGCCTAGTTGCTCCGTGGCCTGTGGAATCCTCCCAGGGCAGCGCTCGAACCCGTGTCCCCTGCGTTGGCGGGCGGATTCTCTACCACTGTGCCACCTGGGAAGTCCCCCTCCAGGGGTGTTTGAGGCCAGGAGGAATACGCTCTGGACAAGGGGTTCCCTCCAAAGGGATTTCGAGCGGCTGAACCTGGCTTCTACATGTGCACACACATGGACTGTAACATATCACATCCTCACACAGCCAGGAGACTCCGTGCCCACGCTGTCCACGTGTATGCGTTCAGACACACCCCTCCTTTTTTTTTTTAAAGTTCCTCTCATGTCTCAAGAGCCTCTTGATAAAGGCTCTTGGAGCAATCAGCGTCATCTGACAACGGAACAGACGGCATCACGAGGCATGGAGCTCTGGTTTCCCCCTTCCTACCCCCTAATCCCCGTCTTACTTCCCTCGAGGATGTAAAAAGGTGTGTCTGACACTGCACATGGCTGTCATACGAATCAAATTCAGTAAATTACATTAAAGTCCTTTGTGAACAACGAAGTTCTACAAAAAGTCTTATTATAAATGAGGTATTACTCAGTCTCCTTGCTACGTTCTTTAATACTATCCACGTACTTAATGACCTGAAACAAACAGGAACAAGCGGACCCACTGTTACTCTTTCCACCTGAAAAGCAGTGCTTTCACAGGTTAATGTCAAAAAATTCAGACGGCAGGCAGCTGGGGTCCTATGTGTTCTTGTCTGCACTTTTCTCTATGTTTGAAATATTTTTAGATTCAACTTCAAGAAGTTTAATCAAAAATAGACAATAAATGCTTTCTAAAAGCTCGACACTCGAGGTGCATGACAGCACTGTCTGTCAGCACCTCACAGCAAGGGAAAGCCCTGTGCACCCGCCCCGGGGGCTGGGCAGCAGAAAGGCAAAGCCCACCTTCGAAGCAGTGAAAGGTGGATCCTCCGGGGGAGCTGGGAGGGGGCGCCGCTCGTTCAGGGCTGACCTGAAACACAGACCACACGCACATGTCAGAATAGTCAGTCAGTCCTCAGTCACATCCGTGTCTGATGAGGCTCCCTGTGCGGCCGGAGCCCTGGCTCAGCCCCACCTCCTCCCTGGGCACCCCGGCCACGGATTCCTGTGCAATTCTACACTCCTGATGTGTGACCGCCTGTCCTGCACCTGACGCCTGAGCCAGCTCATGCCCCGTGCCCCGTGTCCTGGTCTTTCTCCACGAGTCAGCTACGCATCTCCTACGGGCACCCACTGTCTCCGGCCCAGAAGAGAGCTGGCACCTAGCATTAGGAAACACACACTTCACGTCCAGGAGATGACTCACTCACAGATCTTAAAAGGGCCAAGGCGGCCTCTGTATTAAAGAGAACCCTAGTGAGAACCTCCCACGTTTCCCGGATTCCCTCAACCCACACGCGAGGGGCACCAAACAAGCTGCCGTGCCCTGTCTGCCCAGAGCGCGGCCCCACCTGCGAGATGCTGGACACGCTGCTGGCCTTTCTCTTCAGGGTGCCCTCCTGACACACCGCCAGCAGGTTGCTGGGGAGGATGGAGCGGAAGTCGTTGAAGGACCGCCTCCGCACGCCTTCTAGCTCCTCGGGGATGCGGAGGGAATGCGGGGGGACTCTGGGGAAGAGCCTGGACAGGAGGGACTCCTCCGTGCTGCTGTAGCGCCCGAACGCACGGGAGATTCCTATGAGGCACGGGACTGCGTACTTGCAGAGGTACTCTGGAAGGCAGAGGGAGGCCGTGGCGGCACCGCCTGGGGACCTGGGAGGCCCGCCTCACGGCCCCCACTAGCAAATCCAAGGGCCAGAACCAGCCACGGCAACTAGGCCAAGACCAGGCACTGAGTGGCGGTCCTCAAGCACAGCTGCAGACACGGCCCGTGGGCGGGAGGTCTTAACCACGCACAGCACCTCCACATCAGTCCCTCAGCCATGACACCTGAACAGGCTCCCCGGCAGGGCTGAATCAGGGCAGTCAGTCCTTCTGGGAACAGATAGGTAGCCGCGCACCAAAGGAAAAATGACCTTTAGGCACATTACAGGTGGGAACCGAGCCCCAGAGGGGTAAGGGGCCCAGCACCCCGGCAGCAGAGCCGTGCTCACGACCCCACGCTGCTTCTCAGCTCATGGGCGACACGGTAACCACCAGGTACACAGTCGCAAAGAAGAGAAAACGTGAAGACGGGAGAAGCAGGGACAGGACAACCAGAAACCGTAAAACAAAACGCACCTTTCTCTTGAATCTCCAGGGCCTGGCACATTCCCAAGAGGACATGCAGAACCTGCAGGAGCGCCTCTAGGATCTGGAACCGAGGGAACAGAGCACACACACTCTCACACAAAATCACATAAATACCACAGCATTAGCTCAGAACGAGAGGGAGCTTTCAACACCGTGCTGTCCACCTGACACCTGACCCGCAGCCCCTGTGCAGAAGCTCTGGCGAGGGGCCGGGCAGCAGGCCTCCGGGCAGGAGCCCCATCTCTGGCTGCTGCAGAGGCCCCTAACCCACAAACGGGGCAGCCCCATCTCCCTTTACAGCCCCACAGCCCTGCTGCTTCCCACCCGTTCCTCACGGTCCAAGTCCTTGCTGACGGCCTGCCTGACCTCACTGTATCCAGTGTGTCAGAAACTGCGGTGCTCAGACACACACATCTCCACAGTGAGGGGACCCACCCGGAGTGATCAGCAGACGCAGCACGGACTCCAGACGTCCGTGGACGTGACACTGGCTGCTGGCTGAATGAGCTTACAAAGAGATGACAGCCTCAAGCGTCTCTCACACACACTGCTCTGGGTGAGTCTGGGCCGTTCAGCCTCCACCGCAGGGCGCCCCTGGGTGGTCTTGCGGGCAGCTCTGCAAACCCTGCCCTTGGCCACACTGCTGACCCAGGATGTCAGGAGAGGGCTGGTCCAGGCCCTGATGAAGGGTGCCCAGACTGAGTCCCTCTCTTTTCCCTCGTTTCCAGGCTTCAGGAATCCAGGCAGCAAAATGAAGCTGGCCTGAGGTGACTGGTTCACCATCATGCCAAACTGCTCATGTTTTGTGACTGTCAAGTGATGTGGAACAAGTGAGGACTTGAAAAGCGACACGCTGTCCGTTTCACATATTAAAGTCACACCACCATCTTCCAGGGTGGCCTCTCTACTTCGATAGGTGTTACTGATAGAAGAGCCCTGTTAACGTCTTAAATGATAATAATACGTGATTCTACTGTATCTAATTACCTCTTTAGCCAACCCATGAGTAAACAAAGAACCTGAACTAAGAAAGAAGGATGGAGACCAACACAACAGCAGAAATAGGGACAACGGAATTTCTGGTGTGATAGTAAGGAAAGAGATTCTAAAAATTAAAAAACAGATACAGGAACTCAAAAAGCATGACTAGCTGGGAACATTCAGCATGTAGGCAAGCAACCAGGCCGTCCTCGGCAGGACCTGAGGTCAGCAGCACACGAAATGGGTTCTGAAAATAATAAACCCGGTTAAGAACAAGTTTAAGCTACGATCGTATACTTTGAAAGGAGAGAAGTATGAAATACATTTAGGTAACATTTCCAACAAAATAAACTAAAACTGAAAAAACAGCTCCAGCTTTCTAGAAAATGCTCTCCTATTAACAACTGTGGTCCCCAGCGTGGAGGCAGGAGGCCAGGCTGCGTCCACTCGTGCTGCCCACCTCACAGGGCACCAGGGGGAGCCGAACGCAACGAGACTTGGGGTCCATGGGGGACGGAGCACCGCAGGCAGGATTTACCCTTCCTTAGGTCGGTATTAACCACATGAAAGAAGCCACCACAAACAATCCAGTCGCTTCCTTTTCTTGTCCTGTCGTCACCTGGGGACTCTGGGACCTGCAGTCAACACACACTTACCTCGTCCCTGAGGGCAGGCGCCCTGTAAGCCACGTCAGACAGCAAGGTGACCAGGCAGAAGCTGAAGCTCTCGGCCACCGGGAGGGCGCCTGCAGGCGGAAGGAGGGAACCGCTCGTCACCCGCCAGCACCCTGCCCGCCGTGCCCTCTCACGCGGCTGCCAGGGAGCCCGACAGCGGAGGCCCCCTCGTCAGGATGAGCCTCCAGACACGCCGGAAGGGCTGCCTGTCTCCTGGCCCCAGCCTTCCTAACTCAGTAGCTCCGACGTCGGGGCTGAGAACCTGCCTTCTGGCAAGTTCCCGGGGGGCTGATGCTGTGGGTGCAGGGGTGGCCCTTTACAAGCTCCTGCTCTGGAGGGTATCGAAGCATAAGAGATGCTGCCTTAACAGAGACTAGGAGGTGAAATGTCACCCAATAATCGGAAATTTGTATAACTCTGACAATCTGTAAGTAATGCCAAAAAATTCATTCGAATGAGTCCATGTATATAGAAGGAACACGTTTCGAAATAGAATGAAATAGGATCAACACTTCCTAGTATTCCACTCCTCCCCAAATTAGACAACGATGGCAGACACAGGTGTTCCACTTCTCAGCAATGCTCTCTTTAATTTGTGGTCTTTCGAATTCCTGGACACCTCCACAACTTGGGGTCTGCCGGCTTTAGGCACCGTAAGTCACCCAAAGGCCAAGAGGAACACGGCAGGCACAAGGGATTTCGCGAGGACAGCACGGTCTCCAGCAGAAACTCGGGCTGTGCCACCGGCAGGGAGGACGAGGGCCTTCTCCGCAGACACCAACCCCCGCCAGGTCTGAAGGCGGGGCCTCAGGCCTCAGAGAGACGGATCATAAGGAAACGTCAGTCTCATAGGTCATAAACCCTGAAATGTGAGTGATCTTCCAAGCTGGCTCTGGAGTCTTGGGAAACCCGTTCACAAGGTCCCGAGCGCTATAAGCGTTTGGTGCCATGCCTGGCATGCAGTGGGCCTGTGTACGTATTTCAGGGGGGACAGGAGGAAGGAGGGAGGGAGGGAGGGGAGGGCAGCGGACAGGGGAGGGAAAGATTATCTAACTTTCTCTTTGACCTTAAAGAAAGATCAAAATCAAACACAAGTTAAAAAGAAATACACATACATTTACTCCGTTTCTAAAGATGCAAAGTTCAGCTGAAACTTCGCAACATCCATGAAGCAATAAAACCACTGACAGCAGACATCGCAGTGGAGTCCCATTCTCCCGTCTCCCCTGTGTCTTCTGAGCAGCCGCCAGGCCACCTAGGGAACTGGTCTCCCTGCAGGGTGACCCTCCCCATCCAAGGTTACAGCCCAGCTCAGGGAGAGCAGGAGACCTGGTGCGGCCAACGGGACGCGAGCAAAGGCTCCTGAAGGTCCCTGTGGTCCCGCTGCGCCCGCCCACCGCGCCCCGGGCTCTGGGCACATGAGAAAGCGTGGCCCACGGGGCTGAAGGCAGGCACTGTCCTGCAGCCAGGGCTGGGGCCGGCTGGAAGCACCCTCACCGCCGTGTTCGTGTGATTAAACACAAGCCTCACAGGCAGGGAACACATGCACGCCTCCTTGCATTCCGGGAAACACTGAGCAAAATTACCTCTGCCTTTCCGAGCCGTGCTTTCTTCTACCCAATACACTTTTGGAAGACCTTTCAGAAGTCGAAGAAGGTAAGGAACCACAGAATCTTTGTGCTAAAAAAACAAATCAAAACAAAACACATTTAATTAAATACACGACTGGGAGCTTTTTAGCACAGACTGAGCCCAAAACAAAGCACATCCACACCCTGATCCTCTCAGAGAAGGGCGTTCCCACAGCAGTGCAGCCTTCCTGCTGCACACGGCGGGCGGCGTCCCTCCGGCGGGCACCTGCCCGCTGTGCTTCCACGTCCAGCCTGGCTCTGGCCTCCAGAGGCGGCACATGTGCACACACTCAGAACTGCCTCCTGACAGGTGTTCGAAGTCCCCAGACCCCAGCCCGGGCCTCGGGAGCAGATCCTCCCGACCGGAGAGGAGCTCCTAAACTTGGTGACACCTCTGCCGCTCACGGCCCTTGTGCTCTTCCTTCCTTCCTTAAATTTTCTGCTTCACGTTTCCTTTGTTCCTCTCATACTGAGCATCAGACTTTACAGGCAACATTAGCCAATGGAAAGTTCTTTTCATCCAGTTTCCAACCCAGCCAACCAGCACAGAGCTCGCAGCCTCCCACCACGGGCTCTCTGGGTCCCAACGTGTGCTGCCCCTGAAGGACCCGACAAGCATGCTGTGGAGAAGGGGCCGCCACGTGATGCCCTGAAACGCTGAGAAAGCATGCTTTTGCAAACATGGTTGTGGATTCCGCCACACTCCCTTCAAAAGGCAGAGTCAAATTCAGGTCCCCTGGAAACTGGGCTGCCTTGGTGACTCGCTTCCAGTATAGGGTCAGCCCTCTGCACCCGAGGGTCCACGTTTGTGGACACGAAGAGCCAGCGGCACGTCACCACTTCACACGGATGCCTGCAGCATGCTCGGGCTGTGGAGCCTTCAGGGGCCCTGGAGCCCGGCCCCGCAGGTGCCGCGGGGTGGCTGATGCGCCCAACTTCCCAGGCCGGCTCAGAGATGGCAGAGCCCCCGCCCCCAGCTCCTTCTCAGGATACGCACACCTGGAGCGCAGACACTGTGCTATGACAACGTGACACAGCGCAGGCCACATGGGGAGGCCACACACAGAGAGTGGCCCCAGCCGAGAGCCCCAGAGAAGGTCCAGCCAGCAGCCAGAATCAACCCCACATGTGCGGGGGCGGCGCCTTCAGGTGACTCAGGGCCAGCCTTTGAGCCACCCCAGATGACACTGAACGGAGCATGGACTGGGCTCTTTGAGCACTGGCTAAACTGCAGATTCATGAGCAAAAGCCCTCCCCCAAACGAAACCAAAACCCACATTGTATTAAGCCACTAACTTTGGGGTAGTTTTTACACCACAGTAGGTAATGAAAATAAAGAGAACTTCCTTCAGTGAAAACAAAACCATTTTTTCTGTACAACAACTGCCCAGGAGCCTGGTGTCCTAACACACACAAGACCCCTAAGGGCCCGCACAGCAAGGCCCGGCAGAGGGGGGCCCAGGCTCTCCCCCACACACCCTGCAACCATGTCACCACCGCTACTCTGGCCACAGCTGCCGCCAGGGCAGCCCACTGACCGGGCAGGAAGGAAGCCAGGGCCAGCGCCCACCCCAGATGGAGGAAAGGAACAAACTCCAGTGGACCACGAGAAAGCTGGTCCCCAGGCGCAGGGGCCGGCAGACACCGGGCTCCTCTCCGTGAGGCCCCCGGGGCTTCCCTGGAAACACAGGCTGCCTGTGAGGCCCATAGGATAGCCGCTGCCACCCCTGCCACCCTGACCTAGAACCAAATCACACTGAAAGTAGCTCACATTCACCTCTTCCCGCCATCTTAAACAGCCTAAAACAGATATTAGGGACTCACAGGTAAATCTATCAACTGATGTGTTTGCCAAAGATATCGGATTGTCCAAAAAGTTCATTTAGGTTTTTCCGCACCATCCCAAACGAACTTTTTGGCCAGCCCAATGTTTTTAAGAAATACACATTCGAATAGCAAAAGCTTCTTATACAGATTTTTTCTGAAAACGTATTTTCCTCCCTTTATTTTATATTTAAGTTTAAATAGGTCTTGGCAAATAGAAAATGATTATCCTTCTTTTCACGTTTATAAATAAAAAGGAAGGAGAATTAACATGCAGCTTACGCATCTAGTTTTGGTTTGTCACGTGGCCTTGGTCAGACAACGGACTTAACTTTGAAACTCCTGGTCTAAAATTAAACTGCTTATGTTTATTTCAAATGTATAAATACTGTCAAAAATATTAATTCTTATTGAAGTAAAATTTCCAGGACATGCAAGCTAACTATTTTAGATATATAAAAATTCAAATATCTAACGTCTTTATTTTTTTAATATAGAATGATTAAACATGGAATTTAAAATAAGAGATGATTCTCAACTATGATAAAAATACATAAATAAAACATTCTGTATCCACAATTGAGCATTCCCTTCAATTAGCCTTCGTAAATACTAAAAAAAAAAAAAAAAAAAGGCCTTTTTCTGTTGTAGTGATAACACTGGCTTGTGAATCACCTTTAAAAGGCACATTAACATGTACACAAAAACAATTTTATCTATCACCGCTTTGAAAACCACTAATAAATCACAAAGATCTCAAAGAACACCGTCCTTTCCGAAGGAAAAGAAACAGTTACTCTGAGTCTGACGCACAAGCCTTTTACCTGAGGTTGAAAACCAAGTCTACTCTGGAGGGCACACCTTTACTTCACAAAGCACTCTAACTCACTCTCTGGTGAAAACAAAACCCGCACTTCCCAGAGGACCTGTCCACAAAGGTTCCCACACGTTCTGCCCTCCCCCACCCCCCGACCCCACCCCCACCCCGCCCCCACTGGCCCTCAGCTGAGCACTTTCACCAGGTGGGTTCCAGAATGCTCCTCTAGGCCTGATTTAGGTGAATGAAGCAGGTACAAATTTACACTAACTGCACGCTCTTGTCCGCACAGAAACACCTTTAATTTACGAAAGTCCTACCTGCAGATCTGATTCAATGAGGAAAATGCCCAGTGCAATCACCGCATCTCTCCGCCTTTCATCCAACTGGAAGATCCCATGGAAATCCACGGGGCACATGCACAGAAGCTTCTGGACCTAGAAAATGAGACCAAAAAAAAGAGAAAAAAAAATCCCATGGATTAAAAATATATAAACCCACATTCAGAATGAACCAGTACCAAAAAGCCCAGTGAGTCTATGCAACCGATAAGTCATGTTTTCCAATCAAAAGGTCATAGAAAGGACACCTCCGGCCTTTGAAATGACAATACACACGCCCCTCTGAGGATCCTGGGCTGGAAGGCTGTGTCCACGGAGGCGGAAAAGCACTTATGCCCCTTGGTGTCAGGACAGTCCAGGGTCCCCACCTCCCAGCGGTGCCCGTGAGCAGGTTCCGAAACCTCACAGGTAGCTCACCTACAGTCACGAGGCCTCCCCTTGGGACCCTTTAAGCATCATGTGTGTAAAGCACTCAGGACTGTGCGGGGCACAGGGCACATGCTCAGTAAACAGTATCTGTTGTCACTGGACATGCCATGGTGGTGGGCAGAGGGCGGCAGGCTGGCAGCCAGGCAGAGACTTACTGAATAAATGGAAACACTATCCTCAGAACAAACCAACAGTAAATGTCTGTCATAAAAGAACTAAAAACCGGGATTTAGTATGAAAAAGGAAACAGGTGATGCCAATCTTGAACATCTCTGCCAGAGGAAGCTCTGAACAGGGCATTGAGACACAGCAGGAGGCCCCACCCTTGCTGTCCCGTGGACCCGATGAGAAGCCTCTTGCTGACATTCACGTGGTCTGCGGGGACGTTTTAATGGCAAAGGAAACGGAATCTAATGATTGGCATTTGCCCTGAAAATGCATCAGTCAATTATCACCATAATTTTTTTTTAATTTTAATTTTTTTAAAATTATTTATTTGGCTACTTTGGGCCTTCATTGCTGTGCGTGGAGCTTTCTCTAGCTGTGGTGGCTTCTCTTGTTGCAGAGCACGGGCTCAGTAGTTGTGGCACGTGGGCTCAGTAGTCGTGGGGCACGGGCTTAGGTGCTCCGTGGCATGTGGGATCTTCCTGGAGCAGGGATCGAACAGTGTCCCCTGCATTGGCAGGCAGATCCTTAACCACTGAGCCACCAGGGAAACCCCACTGTAATTTGTTAAAGAAAGCAATTTGCTGTTGTTCCCTTAAGATATTAAAAGGGCAAATTATATGGGGACAAATTGAAACTGGCAAAGATTATGTAAAATGCTTTCACCCCAGTGCTGTGAACACTAATTACAGATCGGAAACGGTCTAAACTATTTAACATTAGGAGAATAACCATGATCCAACCACTTGATCAATCATGAGGTTAAATCCTATGAAACTGCTGATATTCAACCATTTTGACCTACAAAAACAATGCTTTTTAAAAGTTTAACCTAATATTACAGACATTAAAAATGGCATTTTTCTAAAGATAAGCAATAACACAGAAGAATGCTCTAAATGTTCTATAAGCTCACGAAAGGAATTATTTGAATTATACACAGAAAAAACTCTGGAAGAAAATACTTCAGGGAATTCCCTGGTGGTCCAGCAGTGAGGACTCAGCGCTTTCACTGCCCTGGCCTGCATTCAATCCTTGGTCAAGGTATGAAGGTCCCACAGGCTGTGCGGCATGGCCAAAAATAAAATAAAATAAATTCATCAAAGTGTTAATAGTTTTGAGAGAGAGGATGACCAGAGATGTTATGTTTCTTCTTCATGCTTTTTTATATTTGCCAAAATATGTTCTAAAGGAAAATTTTCCTGTTGTAATGAGGAAAAGCATCCAGTAGGTTAAAATAAAAACATACACACAAGGGGGATTCCGTGTTTGTGTACTTAAATGCTTAGACAAAAGTGCATGCAGCCACGGGCAGGTGACCTGGTCACCAGGAGAACGCGCCTCACCATGGGGGACAAAACACGAAGCAGCCCCAGAGGGGCACGTACAGCGGCCGTGCAGGGACGCACACTCACGCAGAGTCGCTTCTCCCAGACACCCCCCAGGAAGGCGGCTCACATCAGAAGCAGCCACTGAGACCCCGAGCTGACCCAAGGCCGTGGAAGCCCCAGCTCAGGCCCCGCCCTGGGCAGCACGGACCTGGGGGTGACCCCCAGGGCTGGAGGACAGAGTGAGACTCAGAAATGCGGCAGGACTGGCCCAACCTCATTACTAAATACGGAAAAGACGACTCTTCGACACCCCACGCACCAACACAGACAAGCCTAAGATTTTTAAAGGCTCGTGCTCTCAGTCCTGTCCTCTGTCCCTGGAGGCTTTTAAGGGGGCAGGGTAAGGATTGTGCTGTATTTTTCTGTGGAAGTGAAGTGCACTTGGACTTTGGAGTTAGACCCAGAGTCACCAGGCGACATGTCAAGCCTCAGCTTCCCGTCTACACGGCGTCCCCGCGGGGCCAGGTGTGGAGGCGCAGCCCGCCCCTGGGCTCAGGACCCGCTCCACGTCAGGTGGCGAGCATAGTCCACGCCACTGCGCGTCAGCAGCCGCCTTCGAGTGGCTCCTGTGAGGGTCCATGGAAGCACTGCGCCTCTAACTCATCCACCCCCTGCTCACTGGGCACGATGCGTGGGAGGCGCCGCCCGGGGCACCACGGACAGAGTGAACCTCGGCCCGGGCCCTGCCCTCACTCCAGGCGGGGACGGACAACCCAGGTGAGGACCAGAAATGAGGTCGTGTAAGAGGCTGATTCTCCCTTTGAAAGTAAGGGAAGAGCTCTTCCTCTCTTTCTCTCTCTGTGAGACCTTACACTAGAAAACTTGCCATTGGAAGTATTTCCTCCTTTCTTGGAACGGTACATAAATTCTTTTGAAAACTAGATGGACATTTTGTGAGCTTTATGACCCAGGAATGTCTTTCTCCAGGACCTGGGAGCCACCTCTTTGGAATGTACACATCGAGGGAGACAGCGCCCACCTCCCCATCTCTGAGGAGGGCAGGAGCCTAACTTCCATGGGCTCCAGGCTCCAAGTTGCAAAACCACCTCCTGTCGTAAAGATGGGAGGATAAAGCCAACCAGCTAGCATGGACACTCACTCCAGTCACCAGGTGGTTAGCGTGAACTGTGTGTGACAAACAGCGCTGACAAGTCCCCTTACTTGATTTCAGCCCACTGAGGATTCTCATCTAAACAGCTACAAAACAATAATAGCTGTTCTAAGCCACTAAGGTTGTGGGGGTTGTTACAGCAGCAATAGGGAACTAATACTATTGGTCACGGAGTTGCAAACAAAACTCAAAGCCTGGACTGTCTATCAAGAAAGACAAAAATTAATCAGGTTATAGGCAATATTTATTTCCTTTCTTACTCCTCTCTGTATTTTCCATAAGGAATACTGTTAACTGCAGAATCAGAAAAAAAAATATTTTAAAATAGTAGAAACAACTTTACCACTAATGCAAATCTTATTTCTAAGTGGACAATAACACACATCGTCTTGGAGCTCAGAAAATAAGAGGAAAGTGTCTAATATTTCCATGGATAGACTCTGGGTAATCCAAGAACAAAGAAGTAACATAAAACTGAAAGAAAATCTAGGTCACCTAACGAAGCAGATGTTTTCTACATACAATGGTCCTACTCCAGCTTCTTTAATCCAACATCTTAATATCACCTTTCTTTAAAATAAATTTATTTATTGGATTTATTTTTTTATTGGCTGTGTTGGGTCTTCGTTGTTGCACACAGGCTTTCTCTAGTTGCTGAGAGCAGGGGCTACTCTTCGTTGTGGTGCGGGGGCTCCTCATTGTGGTGGCTTCTCTTGTTGCAGAGCACGGGCTCTAGGCACGTGGGCTTCAGTAGTTGCAGCACGTGGGCTGAACAGTTGTGGCTCATGGGCTCTAGAGCATAGGCTCAATAGTTGTGGCACACGGGCTTAGCTGCTCCACGGCATGTGGGATCTTCCTGGAGCAGGGATCGAACCCACGTCCCCTGCATTGGCAGGCGGATTCTTAACCACTGCACCACCTAGGAAGTCCCTTAATATCATCTTAATAAAACTGCTACTTAACTGTAACTTCCCCAAGAGTCTTAATCTAAGTAGAAGGTTTTTCTCTTTTCAATGGAGCAGGCGATGCAGCTGTCAGCCCTGAGGGACACTGGGGCTGCAGCAAGAGGCAGGGAGGGCTGGGACCCAGACCTGCGCCACCTGGGACAGGAGTGCCAGGCACCTCAAGCTTAATCTCACAAAGCAGCCTGGAAAATATTCCACAGCTCTGTGTAAACAAAACCCAAACGGACTGAATTACTCCATTAGCAAAAAGATCACAGAAAAACTGGATTGTGACATTGAGCTTTCCTTGGTAAAATTTCTCTAAGGAAAAACAGAGCACATGCAGGTCTGACCCCTACACTGAGAGGACGCTCGGACCCAGGCCTGAGGGCCCCTGACTACCCTGGGTCACAGGCACATTCCAGGCGGAGGCCCGGGAGGGCGTCGCCTTGGCTACCAAGTGTCCACTTACAGGAGATCGCACGCCACCCCGCTTCACAATGGGAGACTCAGCCCTGACGGGCTAAGTACAACCTCACGCAGCAGGCCCTTCCCTAGACCTCCCTCAACTTCTGTCCCCGTGCTCACGTACCGCCGTCGGCCCCCGCTCCGACGCACAGGCACAGCCTGGCCTCCTCCAGGGTCTCCACCACCTGCAGCACTTCTCAGCCTGCCTCGTCTCCCACAAACCCCCCATCCTTCTAAGACGCAGCTCCCCGTCTCCTGCCTGTCAAGCTGCTCTGGACCCCAGGTCTGTCCCCTCACACCTCTCAGGAGCCCACCAAGAACCCTGGGCTGAGCTGCCTGCCCTCCTCACGTCTTACCTTAGAGCCCCTGTGTGCCTACCTTCCCCCTGCAGATGGGACTCTGTCCCCCTCATCATGTGCCCACCGCACCTGACATGTTCCAGAAACTTCACAACTACTTAGTGCAACCAAAGGAGCCAACGTCACAGGGACTCAATGAAGCAAGAGGGAAAGAAGACAGCGAGGACCGCCAGGGCCCAGGCATCCTCCTGTGGGGTTCAGCAACGCCGCGACACCAGCCACACAGCCAGCACGGGGCAGTCACCTGCTGCATCGTTGCGTGAGTGGAGGGACGGAGGGAAGAGGCCCCAAGCCAAGCGATCACACACGTCACTCCCTTACAAGCCATCGCAGTCACAAAACCAATACAACAAGCGGATAACACAAGTCAGAAACCAAATGATGGAGGCCCTGAAAGCCTGGTGCAAGGTTCAGGCTCGGACGCAAAAGAGGCCCCGAGGAACCGGGACTTGTGAGAAAAACGTGTGGAGACTTGAACCTGGGGCCTGAAGACAAGGAAGGTGGAACCAGTTCTGGTGGGTGCCCATCTTCAAATAAGAACAGCCAACAAGGACTTCCTAGGTGGCGCAGTGGTTAAGAATCCACCTGCCAAAGCAGGGCACACGGGTTCGATTCCTGCTCCAGGAAGATCCCACATGCCGAGGAGCAACTAAGCCCATGCGCCACAACTACTTAGTCTGCGCTCTAGATCCATGAGCCACAACTACTAAGCCTGTGTGTCACAACTACCGAAGTCCGCACACCTAGCGCCAGTACTCCGCAACAAGAAAAGCCACCACGAGAAGCCCGTGCACCACAACGAAGAAAAGCCTCCACTTGCCGCAACTAGAGAAAGCCCGTGCGCAGCAGCAAAGACCCAACGCAGCCAAAAATAATTAAATTTAAAAAAAAGCTTGAACACTATAATAAAAAATGAAAAGAAAAATTAACATTGATTTTCTTCAGAAGTTTACAACAAATTAACAAGTAGTTTGTTTTTGGCACGGGAGTCAGGGGAAGAGCCTGTCATTATAAAAGGTCATAAAACTCAGTATCTGACAGAGACGGCCAAGGTTGCTCCCGTTTACGGACGGGTCCAGAGAGGCTGGCTCTGCGTGCCACTCTGGGGAGGTCAGTGCACAGCGGACCACAGGAAGCAACAGAGGTAACTTCCTTAGACTCTGAGAAGTCTTGACAGTACTTAACCCAACACCATGAAGAGAGATGCCATGAGGTGAACTTACTGCCAAAGTAAGGAAACGCCAAACCAAGTCTGAGCAAATGAGATGCCCTCACGAGTCTGGGTGCCTGGGCAGAACACCGCAGGTGAGAATTCAACATGTGCGTGGCTGCAGGTCAGGTATGTAGGTCAAAATAAAGCTACAGTACTGGCCAATTAAACTTTTTTTTTTAAGTATGCAACTTTTGCTTATCTGAAACCTCTGGGAATAGTCTTCCTGGAGAAACAAAATTCCCTGAGAACTGAAGATTAAGCTTTAAGTATTAGTGGTATTTTGTTGTTGTTGTTAAATCTGTTTTTTAATTGTCACTCCTCTATGCCCTGCCCCCTTAGAGAACACTGAACGTAAGTAGACATTTGCTAAGTGACTCAAAGCTAGCATGACAAAGGTGACTGTGACATGATGCTTGTGTCTTAAAACTATGCCAATTTTGGCAAATTGGCAAGTCATCCCCCTCAAGCCTCAGCTTTCCCAGGTAGAAAAGGATAACCAGGTAGGTTTCTGCAACGTCTGCTCTAGCAATAAAATCCTGTGAGCCGAGAACTCCCACCTGCAGCCATGAGGGAAGAGCAGGATCTGGATTCACCTTCCTGCCATAAAACAACAGAAAACTGGACAAATACATGAAACCACTGGTTTCTCACACTGGACAAGCAGCACAAGACTGAAATGGCTGGGAGAGCGAAGCCGGTGAGCCCTCTGGGGGCCCTGGTTTTCTGCCAGAAGATGCATCCTGGACCACAAAACAAGGAAGGGCATCCCAAGCAGGTCATGCTGGTCTCACGAAGCTGAGGAGACAGAAATGGGAGGGTCGGAAATCTAAAAGCAGCTGGGAATTCCGGAGAAGAGAGAGCTCAACAGAAAAAAAGCTCCACAAATCTGTAAGAGTGCCTGAGTCTTTGATGAATGCACTAAGACAGACTAGGATAGGGTAATACTCCACATAGTCGGGCAAAAGAACAACCACGGAACTGTGAGCTGAATGGTTCCCAGGTACTCACAGAGTTCAGAGGAGTCTGAGTTACTGCCAGCCAGAGTGAAAAGCCCACAGAGCATTCAGTGGAGAACTCGGAGAGCCACATCTCAGCAGGGGAGCTAAACTATCTCTGTGGCAAAAGCTATTTTAGACCTGCCCTAACAAAGTTTAAAAACCAGCTCTGCAATGGACGCAGAAAAAGCATGTGAAAAACATTTGAAACCCTTCATGATAAAAACACTCAACAGGGACTTCCCTGGCAGTGCAGTGGTTAAGACCCCATGCTCCCACTGCAGGGAGCACGGGTTCAAGCCCTGGTTAAGGAACTAAGATCCTGCATGCCATATGGCCTGGCCAAAAAATAAAAGGAAAACACTCAACAAACTAGGAACATAAGGGAACTTCCTCAACCTGATAAACATTATCTATGAAAAACCCACAGCTAACATTGTACATAGTAAAAGACGGAAAGCTTTCCCCCGAGATCAGGAACAAGATAAGGGTGTTCCTCTCAGCACTTCTACCCAGTGCTGTGCTGCCTCGTTGCCTGGTCGGGGCAATTACATAAGAGAGTGAAATCAAAGCCATCCAGATTGGAAAGAAAAAAGCAAATCTCTATTTGCTGATGACGATCTAAAGAATCCACTAAAAAAAATTAGATCTAATAAATAAGTTAAGCAAAGTTGCAGGATACAAGACCAATATACAAAGATGAACTGTAATCTGAGTTTCAGTTTTACAAGATGAAAAGAGTTCTGGAGATGGATGGTGGTGATTGTTGTAAAACATTATGAATGTATTTAACACCACTGAACTGTACACTTAAAAATGATTAAGATGGCAAATTTTAAGTTATGTATATTTTACCACAAGAAAGGAAATTAGGGAAAAGTCAATTGCATTTCTATACAATACTGATGAACAAACTGAAGATGATAAGAAACTATTCCATGGTGAATTTTACGTCATGTGAATTTTATCTCAATTTAAAAATAATTCCATTTACAATAATATCAAAAGAACAAAATACTAAGGAATACGTTTAACAAAGGAAGTGCAAAACATATTCTAAAAACCACAAAACATCATTGAAAGTAAAGCCCTAAATAAATGGAAAGACATCCCATGATCATGGATGATAAGACAATATTAAGATGGCAATTATACTCCAAATGACCTACAGATTCAGCACAATTCCTGTCAAAACCCCAGGTGACTTCTTTGCAGAAATTGGTAAGCTGATCCTAAACTTCACAGGGAAATCAGGGGCCCACAAAAGACAAGGCAATCTTGAAAAGGAAGAACAAAGTTTGGGGACTCACTCTTCCCAATTTCAAAACTTAGTACAAAGTTACAGTAATCAAGACAGTGTGCTAGGGTAAGAACAGATATATAGACCTGTTACCCTAGAATTCTATAGTCCGCAGAAATGAAGCTGAAAAAAAAACTTTTTCAAACAAGACAAAGCTGAGAGAATTAATCACACTAGCAGAGCTGCACTACAAGAAAAGTTACAATCAGTAAAGTAAGGGGGTCTTCCTTGGCGGTCCAGTGGTTAAGACTTCACGCCTCCACTGCAGGCAGTGCAGGTTGGATCTCTGGGCAGGGAACTAAGATCCCACATGCTGCAAGGTGTCCGGAAGAAAAAAAAAAAGGCAAGAGGGGACCTTCCCTGGTGGCACAGTGGCTAAGAATCTACCTGCCAATGCAAGGGATACAGGTTCGATCCCTGGTCCAGGAAGACCCCACATGCCACAGAGCAACTAAGCCCATGCGCCACAACTACTAAGCCTGCACTCTACAGTCCTTGAGCCACAACTACTGAGCCCACATGCTGCAACTCCTGAAGCTTGCGAGTCTAGGGCCTGTGCTCCACAACAAGAGAAGCCATCACAATGAGAAGCCTGTGCACGGCAACAAAGAGTAGCCCCTGCTTGCCACAACTAGAGAAAGCCTGCACAGAGCAACAAAGACCCAATGCAGCCAAAAATAAAAATAAATAATTTTTAAAAAAAAATCAATAAAGTGTAAACATGAATTTACATAAAGGAATAAAGATAACTGAAAATACTGTATATACGAATATGCATATGTTATCTATTTTATGATTATTTAAGTAAATTATAATAATGTATTGTGGAGTTTATAACATAGAAGTAAAAATCTATGACAGCAATCACAAAAAAATGGGGGTCAGATGGAATTACAATTGTAAGGCTAATATACTATAAGTGAAGTGGTATAATGTTATTTGAAGGTGGACTATGATAAATTAAAGACATGCGTGTTTCAATCCTAGAACAACCACTTAAAAAGAGAGAGATGTATAACTAATAAGCCAATAGTGGAGATAAAATGGAATACTAAAAAATCCTGAATTACTCCAAAGGAAAGCAAAAGAGAACAAAAACCAGATGGGACAGATAGAAAACAAATATCAAGACGGAAGATTTAAATCCAACCCATACTAATAATTACATTAAATGCAAATGGTCTAAAAACTCCAACTACAAGGAAGAGATTTTCAGACTGGAAAAGAACATGCTACATGCTGTCAACAAGAAAATCACTTTAAGTGTAAAGGCACAGGCTAAAAGTAAAAGGATGGAAAAAAGATACACTATGCAAACCCCATTAACAAGAAAGCTGGACTGGCTGTATTAATATCAAAGTAGATTTCAGAACAAGGAATGTAACTATTCATGATGATAAAGAGGTCAAATGATGACAAGAACATAATTTTTTTTTAAATAAATTTATGTATTGGTTGCTGCACAGGCTTTCTCTAGTTGAGGAGAGGGAGGCTACTCTTCATTGCAATGCACAGGCTTCTCATTGCAGTGGCTTCTCTTGTTGAGGAGTATGGGCTCTAGGGGAGTGGGCTTAAGTAGTTGTGGCACATGGGCTCAGTAGCTGTGGTGCACGGGCCCAGCAGCTCCGTGGCATGTGGGATCTTCCCAGATGGGGACTCGAATCAGTGTCCCCTGCACTGGCAGGCAGATTCTTAACCGCTGTGCCACCAGGGACGCCCATAACAATTATTAATGTGTATGAGCCCAAGAATCAAATTTCAAAATACATGAAGCAAAACTAACAGAACTCAAAGGAGCAGTGGACAGATCCACAATTATGGCTGGAGACCCCAACAATCCTCTCTCAGTAATTGATAAAACAAATAGAAAATCAGTAAAGATACTGAAGACTTAAGAAACCTATTTGAGAAGGGAGGGTTGGGGGGGGAATGAATTGGGAGACTAGGATACCAAATTGTACACTCTAAATATATGCAGTTTATCGTATGTTATAAAAAAAAAAGAAACCTACTTGACTTTACTGATATTTATAGGAGACTTCCTCCAACAAAAGCAGAATATACACTCTTCTCTTGTACAAATGAAAAATTCACCAAGATATATGTTACATATGCTGATTCCTAAAGTCAATAAATTTAAAAGAAGTGAAATCAAAGTACTTTTTCTGACTGCAATAGAATTAAATTAAAATCAATATCAGGAAAACACCTGTAAAACTCCCCAATTTTTCAGAAATTAACATACTTCTAAATAGCTCTGAGTCAAAGAAGAAATCATATGGGAAATAAGAAAATATTTTGAACATAATGAAAAAGAAAACACAACACATTAAAAATCTGTGGAATGCTGTTAAGGCGGCACTTAGAGGGAAATTTATAGCTTTAAAGGCTTATATTATCAATAAAAAAGATAAAAGGTCCAATACCCTATGATCCCATAATTATATAAGTTCTCCCCAAAAAACTAACAATTTTCCTAAGTGAGAAAAGACATCTAGAAAAACAATATTTAATATTCATATTAAATGCAGTTTTCACAAATCCATGTAAATTGGTCTCATTCCCATCTACATGCCAATCATAATTGACATTTTATTTTACTTATTACTAAGATTTCAAATTCTTCACCAATCTCCTAAAGGCTATTAATCTGTTAAACTGCTCTTAAGATAAAGTCAACAATCATTTCCACGCCCTGTCCTGGGTGCCCACACCCTGCCCACGCCCCCAGCCTATTTTCGTGCCCCACCCCCCCAGGCTCCCTATACTATATAACCACTATAGCCTTCTTTAATGTCATCAAATGAGTCAAAAATGTTCCCACCTCCAGGCCTCTGCACAAGCTGTACCCTCTGCTAGGGGAATTCTTTTGTACACACTTCATCAGCTACCTCCTTCAGCTCTGTTTGAAGTCTTCCCTGACCCCCTATAAATCAGGACCCCATCTTATCTCTCCTCATACCATCTACCTTTTTTTTTAATTGAGATAAAATTCACCATTTTTTTACCTGAAGTATAATTGATTCACAATGTTTCAGGTGTATATTGTAAATCAATTATATCATTTACTTTTGTTTCATGGCACTTGTTACCATTCTACATCATATTTACTTGCAGTTTCTGTTTCACGCTGTTTGCCTGTCTCTCTCCATGGTAAACGCCATGAGAACAAGACCATGTCTATCTATTCGTCCCTCCAAGGCGCCCCCCAGGGCCCAGCGCAGTGCCCAGCACTCAGCAGGCACGCGAAGACTTAGTGCAGGAATGAGTGGGTGGAAGACATCACCATCTGTTGCTTTCATAATGGTGTACCCTTGGCTGTCCTGAATCCCCGCTTCCAGACCAGCTCTAAACAGAAACATTCAGAAAAGAATGGCTTCTTCAGCAGAGATAGAGCCTCTCATCCTCGACAAATAAATACAAGTGAGACCTGAGCAGTTTTGCCTCAAACCTGTATTTACGAGTCAGGTTATCAAACAAAGTAGGGCTCTGGCTGGCTTGGCAATACTCACAAAAGGCCAAGCTTTTTCCATGAGAGAAGCAAACACAAAAATAAATATATAAATAAGAAACCAGGGGGGAAAAAAAGGGACTTCTTAGGTGGCGCAGTGGTTAAGAATCCGCCTGCCAATGCAGGGGACACAGGTTAGGGAGCCCTGCTCGGGGAAGATTCCACATGCCGAGGAGCAACTAAGCCCGTGTGCCGCAACTATTGAGCCCGTGCTTCGCAACAAGAGAAGCCACTGCAATGAGGGGCCCGCGCACCACCAAGAAGAGTAGCCCTATACTCCGCAACTAGAGAAAGCCCGTGTGCAGCAATGAAGACCCAACGCAGCCAATAAACAAATAAAATAAATAAATTTATTACAAAAAAAAAGAAACCAGGAAAATAAGTGCAGCACAGAAACATTTCGGCAACTAAAATCGATGATGAGAACAGCTGCTGGTGGAAGGGATTGGAGGCAACCACATCTGCACTGGGTGCAAACTGCAAACACTGACAGCAGAAAACAGAATCCACAGTAAGGAGTCAGAAATAGAACACTTCTGCCCTCTGGGAGAGCAGACGGCTAGTGACGCGTCACTGCTGAGACTCCCTAGGGCACCGGCGCAAACATCGCAGCCATGGTCACCTTCCTAAGGCACAGCAGCCTCGGGCCCTGCGGCAGCCATGGGCTCATCCCTGTCTCACCAATTAGATGCAGACTCTGGGTCTAGGACCACAAACCAGGTCGCCTGCTCTCTTTTCCAGTCTCATCTGCACTCTCCTCTGAGCTGTCTCTCGTGCTCCTGCATGCTGTGCCCTCTGTCCTCCACCTGAAGCGACACTGCAGATGCCCGTCCTGGTGCTCCTAAGCCGTCCCTACTCAGCATCTCAGCTGAGGGGGACCTCCCAGAAAGCGCCCGCAACACCTGCGCTTTCTTAGAGCACGTGCAACTTCTTTACCTTCTGTTGTATTCTTCACAAACCTATCAAGAGCCAGGGAGAAAAGGTTTGGGGCCCAAATTTGAAATTATCTGCACCTCCCACTCCCACCCCAGCAAAGTACAAAACAGCTACATGTCTTCCCAGGGGATTTTTACTGAAAAGCCACACAGTTCACCCCAGCTCCTTTCTGGAAAGACTCTGGCCAGCGCTGCACCTAGCACCGCTGAGGCTCATTTACAAGGTAGCTGAGGGCCAGGACTGTGTGCATACCTAGCAGACCCAGAGGGGCACAGCCAGGCGTCCGTACTCAAGCAACAGCACTGTGAGCATGAAGGGACCACGAAATCCAAGCTTTCACACAACGGAATACAGAACACGGCAATACTACGCGGCCCTGGCAGTTCCGCCTTGCAGGTTGTTTCTTTGCTTAACTCCCAATACAAATAGGCAGGCACGGTCAGATGTCATTATCTCGGGCTCAAAAGAATAAGGTGCCCTTTTACACTTACTGGGTTGGCAGGAAAAAATACAACAAAATTCAACCCCGTGAAGCTATGGAAAAACATGCACAAGGTGTCTTGCTGATGTTACCACAACTAAGTACAATCCTTCAAGACCCAGCCACGCTTTAACACAAGGACGTAATTCAGGCAAAGACAAAATGCTAGGTGCACAAACATGCGTTTTACAAGGAAAAACTAGAAAGTCTAAGCAGAGAAATGCTGAAGTACGGTCTGTCAGTGCAAAAAATGACCTGCCGCCAACAAAATAAATATGGCTGACTTTCGCAAAAAGCAATAAAGTGAACATAGCTATCTATATATGGTTAAAACCTAAAAAAAGAACTTTAAGCAATGACAGTACTGATGGGTTTAACATTATGGGCTGACTGCATCCCACATCAAATTCATATATTGAAGTCCTAATGCCCAGGTACCTCAGAATGTTACTGTATTTGGACACAACGTCATGAAAGAGGTAATTAAGTTAAAATCAGGTGATGAAGCAGGGCCAGTCCTGCCGATCTGACTGGTGTCCTTCTAAGAAGAGGAGATGAGGACGCACACAGACACAGAGGCAGACCATGTGAGGACACAGGGAAAAGACAGCCATCTCCATGCCAAAGAGAGAGGCTTCCAGAGAAATCAGCCCTGCTGACACCGTCGTGGCCTTCCAGCCTCGTAACTGTGAGAAAATTCATTTCTCTTGTTCAAGCCATGGTGGCACTTTGTTACGGCAGCCCCAGAAAACTAATACAGTTAATGTGGCTTGATCACAGGTAAAGGTATGTTTCTTCTTCCAATTTCTTCCTAAAATATTTTAGAGTTGACTTCATAGCACTGGATCCAGCAACATGAACACCCTCTGCCGGAGCTCATTCTCTCTCCTCTCACTTTGTGGTCTTTTATTTCAACACAGCCTCACAAAGGAAAGGGAGCAGGATGGGAAATTTTCAGCTTCGTGATGCTGAGAAAATGCCAATACCAGGATTTTCACTCCACAGCAGACCACTCTAAAGGACAGACTGGATAACCGTGAATCCCAGAAAGCCCACTGTCCTGAGCACCTGGCCACACGTTCCTCCAGTCATTTAGAAAAGCTACCCAGCGCATCTCCTACACCCACCAGGGAGGGTCCAGCCTATCCCTAATGCCACAGTGCCCTTTAAACGTGGGGCCAATAGTCAGCTGGACACCTCGAGATTCCGGCACCCTGACTGAAGAAGAGAGGGGGGATTTTCTGACATGGGGAAGGAGTCTGATCAAAGCCTCCTGAGGGTGGGAAGAGCAGCGGGAGGCACAGAATGCTGCCTGCTTTGCAGCTCTGCCTGGAACTCTCCGTGTCCCAGGTTCAGGGTGTTAGTCAGCACAGGCCAGGCGAGAAGAGGCGGGCACAGGTTCCCTGGTTTCCTGGGTACAGAGGAGTATGACCAGGCAGAGCCAGGAGGAGGCTCAGCAGGGACGGTGCAGCAAATTCTCAGGACCGGCAAGAACCAGGAAAGCAGCGCAGAAGACAGGCAGGCAAATGGAAGTCAGAGATGGATTCAGTGTAGACGGGACGCTCTCTCTTCTCAGTTTTTCTCCTCTCATCTTTCCCCCAGAGGGAGAGGGCTGAGGCCTGAGTGGGCCTCACAGAGGGTGTCCTCAGAGGTGGGCTGCAACCCCAGGGGTGGGCCTCAGGGCTGGGACTCCAGTCTTAGAGGCAGCCTAGGTCAAAGCTCAGATCAGGATCTGAGAAGAGACACCCAGGGCCCTGGGACCTGGCTACCTGAACACGGCAGAAGCCTGGTCAGCAGAGCTGGGGCACAAGAGCACATGGGGGACTTGCAGTAAATCTGACTTGTGGCTGGTCACCTGTGCCACCAAATTAGGAGTTTCTCATTTACCTGGCCTAATGCGTACCAACTCACAACAGGTGCTCAATCAACGTTTTCTGCATGAAAGAGAAAATTAAGGAATTAAGGACAAGTAAAATGCACTGAGGAGTGACAGGCTTCGCTTCACAGACTGGGGTTAGAGTGGGTGAATGGAGTAAGCCAACCCTACTGTGGCATGCCAAGGAACAAAGACAGGGTAACCTGTGTCATTAACATGTCCCACCAGCACTAAAAGCATGTCAGGAAAAAAGGAGAAGAGAGAAATGAAAAGAAATCGGGGGTGGGGGGCGGTTTCAACACATCTCCCCCCTGAAGTCTCCAGCTTCCTTATCCCAGGTGGGTACTCAGGAACTCCTTTACTCTTAAGAACGTCAAGAACCTTTCTCTCAAGAATGCTGAGGGCCTCTTGTCAACTGTTCTGACGTAGGGGAGTGGAGCCAACAGACACGCAGCATAGGACTAAATAGTGACAGTGACCCCAGGCATAATCAGGTCTCAAGACGGTAGATGAGGACGAGAAGAACTCACACATTTCCCACGCCATCAGCCACCTACAGAAGCCTCTTCCTTAGAAAGAAGCAATTTTGGGGTCCTCAGGACCACACACAAATGTACAGTTATCCTCCCAGCTAAGGACCCCAGCAAGGGAAACAGACACAGATGGAGTCTGGAGAGAGCCGTGCGCGGCCTTCCTCTTGTGTTTCCCTCCTGGGAGGGTGTACCCCAGGCACCGCACCCCTTACAGCAGCACGCAACACAGGAGTGATGTTTATGCCAAGGTTTTTACTGGGGGCTGGTCACTCAGGCACTGCCTGCCTGGCAACCATCGAAAGGAAAGCAGCTGCTCACCAGAAACCACTCTGCTCACACAGAGTCAGACACAGCGAACCATCCTCTTCCGTTCGGGGGTGGAAGGAACAGTTCAAACACAAAGTTGCCGAGGCCAGCCAAGGCCCAACCTTGCAAGCAAGCCCTTTTCAAGACAGCAGCCCCAGGCTTGCTGTTAACTTTTCCCAGCTGTGGTTTGTAAATGAGCCAACGAAACTGAAGTGCTCCCAAAGCAGGAGATGGTATTAGGGAGCTCAACCTAAGAGCTGCCTTAATTAATGGTAAAACATTTTGTGATCTCCACAACCCAAGCATTACCACAAGATACAGAAGCCAACAATGTTGCAGTTACAGACAGTTCTTGTGACTAGTGAACAAGGCTGAAGAAGGCGAGCTGAACTGAAGATGCATTTCTCAGTTACTGAGCAGGAAAGGGTGCCACCACTGCTACAGCCGCAGGACCCTCTTCTTCAAGATCATCCAATTCCCTGCACCCTCTTCTCCGAGCCCAGCAAGCAAACTTCTGCTACGCCTTTTGGTCCTCCTACTAAAAAGAGAATGTGCTGACTGGCGGGCATGGATTCCATTCCACAGACCAGCGCGGTGGTCCATCAGGGAGGCTCATGCAATGGTAACAGTGATCTTCATGAGGCACCCCCACACACACCGCCCCCCGCTTTATGCGTGTCATTTTGTCGATCTTCGCAATACTCTTATCAAGTAAGGCCCTTGTATTTTGCAGGAAAAAGCAGAGGATCAGACTGGCGAACCGACCAGCCCGGAGTCACACTAATAACATAAGGGAATGACGCAGGACTGAAACTCAGGAGATCTCATGGCTAGACAACCCACAGTCTCTCCATTCTATTGCACTCCTCCTCTGACTACAAGTCAGGCTGGCATCGGTCTCCCAAGACCTGCTCACCCTGCAAGACTAAGAACCTACAGACCCGAGGAAGGACCGGGTCCCTCTGCCGAAGTGCCTGCAACAGCCTTGTAGCTTCGCGCCTCCCCAGAGCCACCAAAGCACTGCCAACCGCCCCTCTACTGTCAGACCACGTTCTCCGCATCCGCCGGGGAGCTGCGGGGAAGAATAATCGCACCCCTCTGGCGCTCCCGCAGCATCCCGCAGCATCCCGCAGCGGCGGCGGAGGAGAGCTGCCCCTCCCGCCCACCGCCTCCGGGCCAGGCCCCTTCTGCTCGAACTCCTGTAGCGCCGCGTGACCCACGTCACTCCACAGATAAGAACGCAGAGGCTCTGCGGCTTCAGTAACTCCTCCGAGGCGGCGCACAGGGCCGGGCCAGGGACCTCCCGGCTCCAGAGGCTGCGCCTGTCGCGCCGTCCCGGGCACCCCGGAGACCCCGGGCCTGCCTGCCTCCCTCAGACGCCCCCGCGAGTCGCAGAGCGAAGCCGCGCGCGGCACCTCTGCGTCCCGGGGGCCGCCCCGCCGCAGGGGCCCGGCACGCCAGGCGGGGAGAGCGCGGAGCCGGCCCCGGGCGCGACCCCGGCGTCCCCAGGCCGCCCCGCCCGCCGCACGGGCCCCAGGCCCGGCCCTCGGCCTCCCGCCGCCCCCGCCCCGCCTGCCGCGCCCCGGGCCCTCCTCCTGTCAGCCGGCGCCCGGCCGCCCGTACCTTCTCCAGGGATGCCGGCCTCTGCACGGCCAGGGAGCGGGCCAGTGACAGGACCGTGTTGAAATAGAAACCCCGCGAGGCGCCGGAGCCCGAGCCCGAGCCCGAGCCGCCGCCGCCGCCGCCGCCGCCGCCGCCGCCTCCCCTGGCCGCTGCCGCCGCCATCATCGCACCGCGGCGCCGCCCGCCGGCTCCCAGCACCCGGCCCGCGAGCGCCGGAGCCCACGGCGCAGGCGCGGCCCCATCCGGCCGCCCCGCCACGTGACCTCTCGGCGGCAGACGCCGGCGGGGCGTGGCCTCGGGCGGATCCACCGCCGGGGGCGGGGAGGGGGCCGGGAGCTGCGCGGGCTGCCGCGGTCCCGCGCGCCGGGCGTGGCTCCCCCGCCGCGGGGCACGATGGTCGGATCCGGGGCGGGGCCTCCGCGCGCGGCGGGCGGAAGGAGCTCCTGGCGGCGGCGGCGTCTGGCGTACGGGAGCTTCCTCGGCAGCCTCCTCAGACGGTTCCTCAGGCCTCGGCGCGGCGGCCGCTTTCCCGCGGCCCGAGAGCGCCCCTCGCCTCCGCCCGTCCCGGGCCGAGCGCCGGCGCCATGTCGGCCCACCCCCGGAGCTACAACCCGTTCGACGACGACGCAGAGGACGAGAGCGCCCGGCCGGCGCCATGGACCGACAGCCGCGACCTCGCGGACGGGCCCGCCGAGCGGCAGCAGGCCCTGCGGCAGGAGGTGCTGCGCCGGGCCGAGGCCACGGCCGCCAGCACCGACAGGTCCCTGTCCCTCATGTACGAGTCCGAGAGGGTCGGGGTTGCCTCCTCCGAGGTGAGTCCGCCGGGCTCCCGGGGGCTCCCGCGCGGCCAGGACGGGCCTCGCGCTGCGGGGACGGCACGGCCGGTCCCTGTCTGTGAGCCGAGCCCGCGGGCGCGCCCCCCGCGCTGCCGGACAGCAGAGCCGGGCGTAGGGGCGCGGGGCGTCTGCTCCTCTCCCACGCTCCCTGGGCCGGAGCCTGGCGCGGGGCTGCAGCCCTTCCTGCCGGGGCGACCCAGCGAGGACCGGGTCCGCCGGGGTCGAGCGTCCGCGGAGACGGGCCCTGGGGTCCTCTCGGGACGCGCCGCCCCTGCGGCCGCGCCAGGAGGGGAGTGGAGCCCGTGTCTGCCGGGCCGCTGCTGAGGGCGCCGGAGCCCGGCTCTGGTCGAGTCCAGGGCCTTAGCTTTCCGTCCCCATCCCGAAGAGGTCCCGGAGACACGGCGGCGGCCTGCGCCTCCGGCTCCCCTGCGGCAGTTCCTCTTTCCGTCCGCAGCCGACTTCAGAGAGTGCGGCCGCGGGTGAGGGCCGTCGGCTCTCGGGCACCGCCGTCTCGCCCGGCGTACTAATGGAAGAGCTGCGTTGAGCGTTCCTTTTAAAAGTTTTTTAAAATGTGATGTGCTGTTACTCTTTTTTCAGTTGAAAATAATTGATGTTAAGCATTTGTATCTCTGGAAGCTAAAGCGTCGTTTTCCTTGCTGGGTCTCTTCGTTCATTTTTTTCTCTGCCAAAAGTGCCTCTGACCCGGTAACTTACAGGCTTGGACAGCTTTGAGGTCCCGCCCTTCGGCCTCCGGTTGCCGCTTCTTGGGTCATCTCCCTTTCCCACCTCGCCCGCCACCAGACCCCCCGGTGGCCCACCTGTCTGTCTTTACCTTCTGGAGGAAGCTTAGCCTGTGCCTGCTGGATTCTCCCGTTCCGGTCTAAACGGAAGATGTTGACTTAGGTTTAGGAAGATTGAGGTCTTGGGGCCCAGGAGGAGGGGTCACTTGATTAAGGGTCCCAGGCTGAAGGAAGCCAACTAAGAACTGTTTACAAGACATTTTGGGGGACTTCCTGGTGGCACAGTGGTTAAGACTCCGCACTTCCAATGCAGGGGATGTGGGTTCTATACCTGGTCAGGGAACTGAGATCCCACATGCCTTACAGCTCGGCGGGGGGAGAAAAAGACATCTTTGGCAACTGAGCACGGGTGAAGTAGGAAATCAGAGTGACGGAAAGTAGAACACTGTAGCAGAGGATACGCTGGAATCTGGCTTCTAAGGCTAAGATGTAGATAAGAGGAGGAACAGGGATGTTTCCAAGGAAGAGAGGAATCACGCAGAGGCCCTGGCCGCAGCTCCTGGGCTCCTGAGCAGGAAAGTGCCGCCCAGGAAGCCTTCCAGGTAAGGGCGTGAAGGAGGAGCCTAGGGCCTGCGTAGTCAGGGGGAAGGTCAGCAGCGCCAAAGACACAGAGGATGACGTTGTTTCCTAGGGGTAGTGGTGACAAGCCCCGTGCTGCCCCCAGAGGTCCTTCTCCACATTGATGGGGACCACGAGAGCAAAGGCAGAATGGCCCCTCAGGCCATGAGGCTTGGCATGGCCAAGCCAGGTGTTGCTCTGAGAGGTACAGTGTGATCATGACTGAGCAGGTGACAGGCTCTGTCGTCAGTGTGATTACACATTGAATTCTTCCACTGTGCAATCAGTTCTCAATTATCCAAGGCCCTGGGAGGCAGGAGTGGTCAGCACCCCTGCCCTGCCCCACCCTATAATCTCTGAAGTGTCTTTCAGTCCCTCTCATCAGTCTTTCATTCCCCTTGGGGGGGTGGTGAACTCTGTCCCAGCAGACCCAAGTCACCTGCTAAACTAACCTCCCAACTTAGATGGGTGCCCGTCACGTACCCAGCACTGAGATGTGCCAGAACAGGACACATTGTTAGAGGGTTGGGACTTGACTTTTTCCAGGTCGGGAAGGTTGTAATGCAGGCCCAGTGTGGCAGCAGCAGGAAAGTGACTTAGGTCACCCCAAGCGAAGGAGAGCTGCCCTTCTCCTGAGAAACCTTCCAGCTTCACCTCTCAGGAAGGCTCTCCCCTCAGGTCTGACCCCACAGGACAGAGGAGAGGAGGGCTGGCCTGGGGAGCACAGTCCACAGCCACAGAGGCCTGTCGGCCACCCAGCTCTTCCCCTTCGCAGGTGTAATTTATTTCTTCTTTTCTTTCCCTGAGGTATAATTTTTGTGAAGCGATCATCCAGTCTCAGGCTTCAAAATTCAGAACACACAGGCTATGATGGCTCCTCCCACCCTCTGCCCCACCCCCAGCCGCCTACCTTCCATTCCTTCAGTGTCCCTGTGCAATCCTGTGTGTAAAGACATACTTATCATCTTTTTCCTTTTTTTCTCCTGCTCTTTATTGGAGTATAATTGCTTTACATTGTTATGCCAGTTTCCACTGTACAACA
This sequence comes from Hippopotamus amphibius kiboko, assembly GCF_030028045.1. NCBI lineage: Eukaryota > Metazoa > Chordata > Mammalia > Artiodactyla > Hippopotamidae > Hippopotamus > Hippopotamus amphibius. Next base: position 1,166,178 of record NC_080193.1, on the reverse strand, counting down.
GTGAATCAGCTGTATTTACACATATATCCCATATCCCCTCCCTCCCTATCCCACCCTCCCTATCCCACCCCTCTAGGTTGTCACCAAGCATCGAGTTGATCTCCTTGTGTTATGCAGCAGCTTCCCACTAGCTATTTTACATTTGGTAGTGTGTATATGTCAATGGTACTCTCTCACTTTGTCCCAGCTTCCCCTCTCCCCACCCCCAACCATGTCCTCAAGTCCATTCACTACATCTGCATCTTTATTCTTGCCCTGTCACTGGGTTCATCAGTACCACTTTTTTAGATTCCACGTATATGAGTTAGCATACGGTATTTGTTTTTCTCTTTCTGGCTTGCTTCACTCTGTATGACAGACTCTAGGTCCATCCACCTCACTACAAACAACTCAATTTCATTCCTTTTTATGGTTGAGTAATATTCCATTGTATATATGCGTCACATCTTCTCTATCCATTTATCTGTTGATGGGCATTTAGGTTGCTTCCATGTCCTGGCTATTGTAAATAGTGCTGCAGTAAACATTACGGTACATGTTTCTTTTCGGATTATGGTTTTCTCTGGGTATATGCCCAGCAGTGAGATTGCTGGATCATATGGTAGTTCTATTTTTAGTTTTTTAAGGAACCTCTAAACTGTTTTCCATAGTGGCTGTACCAGCTTATATTCCCACCAACAGTGCAGGAGGGTTCCCTTTTCTCCTCACCCTCTCCAGCATTTATTGTTTCTAGATGTTTGATGATGGCCATTCTGACCGGTGTAAGGTGATACCTCATTGTGGCTTTGACTTGCATTTCTCTAATGATTAGTGATGTTGAACATCTTTTCATGTGTCTGTTGGCCATCTGCATGTCTTCTTTGGGGAAATGTCTATTTAGGTCTTCTGCCCATTTGTGGATTGCATTGTTTGGTTTTTTGATTTGAGCTGCATGATTTTCCTTTTTTTTGTAAATTTTAACTTAAGCAGAAGTGTTCCGTATGTCCCAGACTACACATGGCTTAACAGGGTGGAGGGCATTCTATAACAACATGTGATGTGCTGAGTTTTTTTGGTGTTAGTTTTGTTTGTTTGTTTGTATGTTTGTTTTTTGGTGGCTTGTGGGACCTTAGTTCCCCCACCAGGGGTTGAACCCTGCCCCAGAAGTGCAAGCACAGAGTCCTAACCACTGGACCACCAGAGAAGCCCAGGCTCTTTCTGTGTCGTGGTCCCTCTAGTGGTTGACTTCTGACGGCCAGTCCCTAATGCTGGGCGTTTGCCTGTTTCTGTCCCACGTGGATGCAGTCTTTGTACGCCCTTTCACCACCCTGGCTAGGGAGACCACCTGCCCTGTTTGGCCCCTGGGCACACGCCAGTGACCTTTTATGGGGCTCGGGGTGTCAGTTCAGGGAGTCCAACAACAAAGGGAGTTGGGCCACGATGGTCTCAGCAGCTCAGCCAGCACATCCTGCACGTGGTCTCATGCGGGCACCTCACCTTGTCGATGTCTTTCCGACACTAGACAGTCACCACAGCCCCGCTGGGCCTTTTGGTTCAGAGCGGTGGGCTCAGAGCGGCGGGCCGCGGGAGGACACCTCTCCAGCCCGGGAACGGAGGCCATCGCAGCCATCTGTTCTGGGTGTCCTGTGACTTAGAGTGGTGCCCTCATCCTCTGGGCAGACCCTTTCCCGCTCCAGGGGAGGGGGTGCCGACTAGGCACCCCGGGCTGCTTCTGATGTGGCCAGAGTTCCTAGCACAGCCCTGTCCTGAAGTGAGAGCTGGTGGAGGGTTGGACAGCTGTTCACTAAGTACTCCCCTGTGGGTTCCTGGGTATCAGCTGTGAAGGAAGAACCACCCACCCCGCACGTGTCAGCACCGGGGCCTTCGTGCGATCGGCGCTCCCCGAATAGTTGGCAGGTGCACAGAGGACCCGGGCAAGGGGAGGAGAGGTGCAGGTGGGAGCACGAGCGGAGCTGTGCAGCCTGCGTGCACTAGGTTTGTAATTTTATTGATTTTTTTTATACAGCATCAGTGATTGGATTCGACTGTTGCAAGGTTCTAGGGTCAAACCTGCTGGCTCCTTAGCTGTCAGGAGCCACCTTGTGAGGCCCGGTCGTTACTGTCCAGGCAGGTCATACATCCCAGGCCAGCGCCTTGGCCTCTGGCGTGTCTGCTGCTCCTTCCTGAAACGTCCACCTGTGGCTGCCATGGTGGCGGGGGAGCGCAGGGAAGACCTTGCTTTGCTGACCAGGAGGTGTGCTGGGGAGGCCGAGGGGCCACCTGCTCTGCGGCCTTCTGCCTCTGAGAGTGAGAAGTGCTGCTTAGAGGTGATGTGGGGGGTCCCCAAGACCATGCTCAGTTAACGATTCCCTAGAAGGACTTGCCGCACTCAGCAGAGCACTTATACTCACGGCTGTGGTTTATTGCAGCAAAAGCATGCTGATTAAACTCCTCAGGGGACGCAGGCTGGTGCGCGGGGTCCAACTGAGCAAGCGCAGCCTCGCGTCGTCTCCTCCCCAGGAGTCATGTGTGCAGCTTGCCCGCCCCCGCGGGAAGCGTGACAGCCCGGAGCATGGCTGCCTGCCAGAGGTCACGCCATGTGGCCCAGGCCCCCCATACGCCACAGACTGTCGGGCGGACCTGAGGACTCAGGGATGCAAAGTCACTCTTCAGGGTAATCCCAGGGCAAGGAGACTCACAAGGCCTTTCTTGGCAACACGCGGTGTGCGCGGCCCTGGCAGCCTGCACACGTGGCGAGGGGCGCCAGCCTTGCTGCCTTTGCCCTCAGTGGTGCTCATGCCATCTCAGACCACCCTGCACTGCCACTCCTGCCGGACAGAGCCCCGCGTCCGAGCATGTTCCCCGCCTGCTCCTGCATCCCTGCTGGTGCATGTGTCACACTCCCCAGGAAGGGGAGTGACATGACGGGGGGTAAATCTCAAGTGTCTAGATTCAGTGTATCGACCCCAGGTCGACCTCCACCTGCTGCTTGTTCCGCACCAAGGTCAGTCACAAGCTCAGGACGAGACACTTAGTGCCAACATCTTCCCCCCAGAACTCGGAACTCAGGTGGGACTCAGGTTGGGGCGAGGCCTGTGTTGTCCCGAGTGCTGGCCGAGGGTTTTCGGAGAGCCTCCCCCACGGGTGACAGGTGACGGGAAGTTACAGGAGGTGCGATGCCATCGCCTCTCGTCCTCCCCAGGAGCTCGTGCGCCAGCGAGGGGCCTTGGAGCGCACGGAGAAGATGGTGGACAAGATGGAGCAGGATCTGAAGACCAGCCAGAAGCACATCAACAGCATCAAGAGTGTGTTCGGGGGGCTCGTCAATTACTTCAGATCCAAACCCACGGGGACCCCGCCTGCGCAGAACGGCGCCCTCGCCCCCCAGCCCAGCAGCAGGTGAGCCGTGCCCGGCTGGCCGGCCAGCGTGAAGCAGCAGAGGGGCGTTCACTGTGGGTGGTCGAGGCTTTCAGGCCACTTGTCATGCCTTAGAAGGATCCAAGGACCCTGAAAGTTACTCACAGGGAGGGATTTGTCTTCAGACATTTTGAAGCAAGAAGCATTCTCCACTGCTCCTGATGGGGTGGGTGTGACTGCTGTCCAGTCCTCAAACTCTTCGTACACGGGGTCTCCGTAGGTTACTGCTGCTGGGAATTTGAAAGGTAGAATATTCACTCTAATCAGTACCAGTGTGACTCCCTTCGCAGAGTTTTTGCTTTAAAAAGTCTTTATGTCCAGCTTTCCCACATCTAATCCAAGTAGCCCATTGATTATCGTTTTAAAATCCAAGATTATTTTCCTCCAGAGATTTGGTTAGAGATATAATAAAACCATATGTGTGATTTTGACGGGCATGTGAATGTCGTGTGTTCAAACATGAAAGAGTTGAGGTTGTGCTAAGACAGATGATTGTTGCTTGTGTGTCAGATCACTGTGTGTGTCTCTCATTCTAAAAACAGTATCGCCGCGTTACAGAAAACCTACACCTGACCTGACCTACCGTCACACAGAAAATCTAGGTTGTCCCCCTTATTCCGTGTCGTCATAATTGCAGTCAGAATACGCACTTGGTTTTGTAGCTTGGTCAGAGAAGGCATTTAATTTTCTCACATAGGCACTGCCAGACACGACTGCACCGTTACAGACGGTTTGGCTTTTGAGAAGTTTTCTTTTTCTGTTAATTTTTATCCAAAGGTTGAAAGAAGCCATAAGTACAAGTAAAGACCAGGAGGCACAGTACCAGGCCAGCCACCCAAACCTCAGGAAGCTCAACGACTCAGGTCAGTGCTCCTGCCAGCACGCAGGTTCTGCAGGGACACCCTGTGCTGGGTGGGGGCGGTGGGGGCCCCAGCACCTCTCTCAGGGAGCTGGGGATGAGCGTGATGGTGGGGTTCAGCTCCCCTCCCCCATGGAGGGAGGGATAAGGAAGTGGGAGCCTGGCCCACGTAGCTCTGAGATCTTCGGAAGGGGAGACACCTATGCTGAGTAGGGTATGACCCCCAGGACGTCCGCGGCCTAATCCCCAGGCCCCGGGGTTATGTCAGGTCGTGTGGCCCAGGGGGAGTCATGGTCGCAGAGGGAAGCATGGTTGCTGATGGGCAGACCTGAGGCGGGGAGATTACCCTGGGTCCTCCGGTTGGCGCAGAGGTCCTCTGCAAGTGGGAAGGAGGCAGAGGAGAGAGTGACGGAGTGAGAGGTGTGAAGGTGCCAGGTGGCTGGCTCTCAGGCGGAGGAGGGACCGCCACCCAGGACCGACCTCCAGGGGCTGGAGGCAGCCAGGTGTTGGAGTCTCCCTGAGAGCCTCCAGGGGAACCAACCCCGTTGACACCTGGGTCTGAGCCCAGGGAGACCCGGCTTGGACGTCTGACCTGCAGAACTGAAGGATGGTGTGTGGCGGTTTGTTGCAGTTGCAGAAGGAGGCTAACGCAGCCCCTGAGCCCCAGAGGGTGGAGGAGCTGCCATGAGGACAGGGAGGACAGGGAGTGCAAGACAGGAGGTGTTTTGTGTCAAATCGTCCCATTAATATCCCATTAATATTAAAATGACGGGCCCAGAAACATCCCTCATCTGGAAAGGAACTGAGGCCTCCTGGGGGCTCTGTTGACCCTTAGAGAGCCAGGCACATAGAAGTAGCCAAACACTCCCTGTGCCGCCTGCAGTGCTTCCACAGGCTGTGCTGGAGGAGAGACCCCAAGTCTAGAGGCGGGTGGTCCCCAGAAGATATAATCTGGGTGACAGGGCTTTTCTGTGTGCATTCGGAAACCGAGGTTCAGATGGGGCAAATGTGCACCACTTAACGTTTCTTTTCCCGAGCCCGTGTGGTGTACACGGTGGCCGCTCCGTGCCGGGTAATTACGTGCCTGAGTCTCTCCTGAGCTCACAGGCCGGGCTCTGGCCGGGCGACCCATAGGTTGGGGGTCCTTGACCTCCGAGGGGCTGCCCGCAGGAAGCGTCTCCCTCCTGCCCCTTCCCCATCCCCCGCCCATCTCGTGGCCTCAGAACTGGCCACCTTCGTCCTTCCACTCGTTTTTCAGATTAAGGTGAGTTTTGTGAAGCGACATGGCAAAGGTGGCAGTTCACTGTTCTGGTGTTTCTTTGTCAACCCAGACTCTGTCCCTGGAGGGGCCGGTTCCACTGTGGTCTCCGAGGCTTACCCGCAGAACGCACGCCTGCGCGCCTGTCACCAGAGGATCGACAGCAACCTTGGTAAGACCAGAGCCGCGCCGCTGTCACCATGCGGCCAGCATGGCTCCCATGCGCCGGGGCCCCCGGTGCGTGCCCCCCCCCCACACGCACACACACGTGTGCAGGTGCACAGTGTCCCAGCCCGCGTGCTCTCCCAGGCCTGCCCGCTTGTCTCCGTCCCCACCTCTCGTCTGGGAGGTGACAGCAGTAGGCGTAGGGCCTGGGCGATGGTCAGGTGAGCCACGCCGGGAGACTCGTGGGAGGTGGCCTGGCAGGTCGGGCACGTGTGGGGCCAGCAGCACCGCGGCCGCGTGGCCAGGCCCCCTGCTTGCCAGACCGCGGGCCCTGGGGCACCCTGTCATAACTGCGTACCCACTGGCTTGTCCTGGAAACACAGGAGCAGCTCAGGTGTGTCCCCACTTTACGCCCAGGGCCCCATGGGCGAACATGGAGAGGGGAGGGGTTATTTGCAGCCCCCTGTGACCTTTGCTGTCTGAGCGGGAACCTCCCCCATGGCCACCTGGGTCACTTGTCAACCCTCCTCCCCCTATGGGATGGCAGAGAGGGCGAGACGGAAGGAAGGCTTCCCCGCTCCCTCCCCCCAGGGGACGTGGCCGGCTCGCCCAGGGCAGTGCCCACTCCAGTGGCCCGGGCTGCAGGCTCAGACGGCATGTGAGGCAGACCCACACCCTTTGTTTAACCTTCATTTAAGCTTTGTTTCCCAGCACATAGACTCACTGTAGAGAATTGTGAAGTTAGGTAAGTGCCCTGAGGAAACACACACAAATTCTACCATCCAGCACTGGCCATTGGTTTGGTGTCGTTTCTTCTGTTTCTCCACCCTGAACCCCAACTGCCCTCTGCCCTTGGAGCCCAGGGGCAGCCTGGAGGCCACCGCTTGCTGTCCTCTGCCCTCGGCCCTGGAGCTGGAGGCGTCGGGCAGAGGGTGGTCTGCCGGGCCCGAACCCAGAGAAGCACAGGGGCTGGCAGGCCCCCCGTCCTCCCCACCAAAAGTTTCTCCGCCAAGAAAGGCTGGCACCAGTGCCTTCTGCGGGGGGAGGGGGGGTGCAGGATTCAGAAATGCACGGAGTGAGGCGGGAAGAAGGCCAACGACGCCTCAGATGCTGCAGGCGTGGGGCTGTGGGCAGGGAGAGCGGGATGCAGGGCAGCGTGGCAGACCCCTGCATGGGCTGCACCGCCACCCTGGGCAGGTCCCACTCCCTCCTGGACGCCCGCCCCTGCCAGCAGCCCTGAGCCATCCCAGCTGCCAGCAGCTCCCTGGGGCCTGGACAGCCCCACAGCTGTCACTCTCTGTGGGACACGGGCACAGGCTTCAGAAAACTCAGGAAGACCATTTCTGAAAAATCCAATTCTGCCTAGATTTGCAGTGCCAGTGCCAACTATTTGTGTGTTTTGACCTTTTTCACTTAATGTTTTAAGTTAGTAAAAAGCACCACTTCTTCTGTTTTTCCCCAGCTCTTTCCTAGTAAAAGGGCAGAAAGCAGCTCTGGGTGTGCTCCCCACTCCTCCCTATGCACGTGCTCACACACACATGCACACGTGTCTAGGCATGTACGTGCGCACACAGGGTCGCAGAACCCGGGGGAGGGGCTTCACGTTCACCCAGACAGAGTCAGTCAGGTCACGACTCCCCTCTGCGGTTGGCACAGCCCCGTCGGGACCCGGGAGCTGGACGTGGACGGTGTAAAGGCAGCTGAGAGTTGTGTGGCTCTGTGTGAACGTCTGGAGCAAACACCGTGTGCTGGCCGTGGGCATCTCTGTGGGCAGCGGGGAGGAGTGCACGTGTGTTTTGGAACACGTAACCAACGCCCTGGCCTCTGGCCTGTCTTCCGGGGAGGAGGGGTCAGTGACAGCAGTGCTGCCGCGCTCCTGGGGGAGCATCTGGGGATGGGGACACAGGTCCCAGTGCCGTGACTTTGCTCAGGCCCACGTGTGCTCTCTTGCCCCGCAGATGAGCTGTCCGTGGGCCTGGGCCGGCTGAAGGACATCGCCCTGGGGATGCAGACGGAGATTGAGGAGCAGGACGACATCCTTGACCGCCTCACAACCAAGGTGGACAAGTTGGACGTCGGCATCAGGAGCACAGAGAGGAAGGTTCGGCAGCTGTGAGGACGGAGGAGGACGTCGCCCCACGTGATGGAAAGATCTGAACGGTCTTTTCAACGCCCAAGAAACTTCACTTATTGCTTCAGAATGTGATTTAACATGTGTTTGCCAGTGTTGTAACAGAGTGGATCTCGAGAGGTTTTGTTGTAGAGGAAGCGTGTGCCCCGCAGCTCTCAGGTCCCTGGCTGGAGGGGTGCGGGCACGGCGGTCGAGCGGCCTCTGCCTCCGTCTGCTGTGCTTCTCGTCCCCAGGCCTCCGTGAGGCAGAGCGCTGAGGGCTGTGTGCCCGTGTTTTGGGGCATCCTTCCTCCCCCACCCGGACAAGCACATTGCTGCTCTGCGCCCCTGGGAAAGGAGCGCAGTAGGTTCAGGGTGGAGTGGGGGCATTCTTGCTGTTCGTGGACAGACATCACCTCTTCTGCTCCCAGCCTCCATGCTTGGCAGGCGTTTGATTTTAGTAGGAGGGGTTCAGACCAGCCCTGCTCACTGTAACGGCTGGAAACACGCAGGGAGCTGGGTGAGCGCTGCTGTGCCTGCGCGGGGTCAGGAACAGGTTCTGCCCTGCTGGAGGCTGCCTGAGCGGCCCGCAGGACCTGCAGAGCACGGGAGAGGAGCGGCGCACAGACGCCTCCTCCAGCTCCCCGCCCTCGGGTCTCTGGACCAGGCCCTGTCAGCTGCGTTCCCTTGGTGCCCGGGCTCCCCTGGCACCACTCTGGGGTCCCCACCCACTCCTCCGCGCCGCGGGTGACGGGCCTTGACCCGGCGCCTGGTTCTCTGCCCCCCGGGTTTAGGGTTGGAGCCCTACAGGTGGCGCTGACTGTGTGCAGAGGGTTTGGCTTTAAAAAAACACCCAGATAGTATCATTCTCTTCAGCCTAGTTTGTTCTCTTTTCATTATAGAGTAAAAAGGATCATTTAAAAGGACTAATTAAAGTTGATTTCTGTACTTAAGTGAACTTCTTTATGTTGGTATCCCCAACCAAACAATTGAAGCCACAAGGTCCTGGTGTTTTTAAAGCAAATTATTTATTTTGAAGACGGTGAAAGGGACTGATTTTAATAAGACGGGTTAGGTCAGAAACCTTAGCATCACAGTGCCTTTCACCTTGAAACCTGGCCCTGGCACAGTGACCTTCACCACTGGTTCAGTAGCATAAAAAACGAAGTCCCTTAAAGGAACGTCTTTAAGGGCTGCAGCAGTGCTTATGTAGCAATTCAGGTATAGAAGCTCCATCCCACAGTGCCTGACTCTCCTGAAAACACTGGCAGCCTCCAACTTTCTGTTGCGTTGCTGCCTCCTCGTGAGTCTGACCCACGTTGCTGGGACGGTCCCAGGACGTGCAGACGCCATGGAAGGTGACCGGATCCACGTCTGCTTGTCACGAGCCCGTCGCGGTGGTTCCCCTGGTGAAAGGAAGAATTTTAAACATCCACCCAGCCCACACTAAACGAGTTCACAGGGTTTCCAGCAAAAAAGCTGGCCCGCAGGTGGCGCTCGGCTGCGTGTCCACCCAGCATTGATCCTGGGATTTCCTCCCCGACACTGTCCTCCGCGAGTGCCGTGAGGACTGTTCCTGCCCCTCGCCCACAGGTGCAGACCCGTGGAGATGAGTCAGCACATCTAGACCTGAGCGTCTGCGTTCAGGTAGATGCACGCGAAGGCCACTGTCAGGCACTCCCTGCCGCACTCCTCTCTCCTCTCGTGTAACAGAGCCAGTGATCTAGCCACCGTGAAGCAAAGCAGCACCTTGTTTTGTGTCTTCTGTTGGATTGATGAAGCCCATCACCCCCCACCCTTAACCCCACACTGTTGGGGGAGAGTTGCCCTCTTCTAGAAACGTCTCCCCGTATACTTGATTCTGGGCTTGTTCACGTCCCGCATTCACAGGCGTGGGCCGGGGCCTGTCTGCGCCTCGCGCTGGGCAGCAGCTCTGCCGGGTGCCCGCCTGGCCCCGCACCCGCCCATGGGGCTGGCACTGGCGGCTGCTACACGTGGCACAGCTGCCCGTGCTCTCAGAGGACAGAGGACCCGGGGAGCCTCTAGACTCTGCACATGCTGGCGGGGCAGGAGAGCTCTCTGCCCTCTGGACCACGTGTCAGAGAGGCAGGGGGGTGCCCAAGTCAGGGCGTCCTCCTTGCCACGTGGGGTCCGGAATACAGAGCTGGATTTCCACGGTGAACCCGGGAACAAACTGTGCCTTCCGAAGCGCGGCTTTTCTAGCTCACGGTCGGTTACGTGCGAAGCATGCTTCTAACTTAAAAGTAAGTGCATTCTCCTTCGGAGACAACTTTCTAACATCCAGTGATTTGTCCTTCAGTTAACAGCTGGTTGCTCTTTTTCGCGTTCGTGGGCAAGGAGACCTGAATTTTCCTCAGGTGACGGGAAGGGAAGTACATAAGTGCATTTTAATTTCTCTTTCTTTAACTTCTTTTTGTGAATACGTGATTTTAAGTGTACACTACACCAATTTAGTAAACACCTTATACTTTGCCTACATAGGCCTTTTCTGCAGAAATTGTAAAGTTAGCAATGTCGGTAAGTGTCTTCAGCTCTGACGGGTGACATTTGTGTATGAAATCATGAGCGTGTCATTAAAAGTGCACACAGGAGGGGCTTCTGCTCAGAGTCTGTCAGAGCAGCTCTTGTATTCATGCCTTCAACTCAACAAATGACCGCATTCCTTAAAATAAAATGTGAAGTCGTTTTTTAATCAAACTCTGCCTCCTGTGTCGTCCTTTTCCAAGAGCTGTTGGGGGGACCCTCCTTGTGGAGTGCTCACGTGTTTGGTCCTGCTGCCACGTCTCACGCTTGCTGAAAGCCTGCCGCCCCATCTGTCCTGCCTCCCGGCCCCTCTGCAGCGCAGTCTGGGTCGGGGCTCGGCACACCGTCAAGGGACAGAGCTTGGATGTTTTAGGCTCACAGGCCAAGCCGTACTTCACATCATCTTCCCTGTGTCCATCTCTCTGGGTCCAAGTTTCCCCTCCTTAGAAGGACAGCAGTCATTGGATCAGGGCCCACCCTAATGACCTCACTTTAAGTTAATTACCTCTGTAAAGACCCTGTCTCCAAATGATACATTCTGGGTTCTGGGAGGGGGTGGGGGAGGAGCTGACGTCTGACAGCCTTTATCCTCTTGGCAGGAGCAGAGGGAGAGGATGAGACAGGTGGATCATTGGGGAAGGGCTGTCAAAGGCCCAGCCGAGGTGAGGACTCAGAAGGACCCTAGTGATTAACACCTTTTATACACTTTTTAAGTAGTGGCGTTTCCAGCCCTGGAGTCACCAGGTGCTTCCGTGGCTGGAGCTCCAGAGCAGGCCTCCTGCCCCGTGGCTGGCCGGCAGAGCTGAGGAAGGCTAGTGAGAGGCCGGAGCTCTGGCCTGAGGCTTCGAGCGATGGTCTGGCTCCTTGACCGGGGTCACCAGGCCAAAGTGGGGGCACTGGCCCTGGAGCTCAGAGCAGAGGATGACTGACCTGGACCTTTGCACTTTAGTGCCTCAAATTCTCCCGGAATAATGTCCCGAAGTCTAGGCAGGACCCGACTTGAAAGTAGGCCAAGAGCCCAGAGTGAAGCAGGTTGCACGAATGTGCGTGACACTGCCTCCCCCACAGAGGCAGCTTTTAGGGCTTCCTACCCACTGAGGGCAGAGACAGACCTCAGACCAGGGGCCCCTCCAGGCCATTTAGAAATTAAGTCAAAATCAAGTTCTGCTGGGGGTTGACTGACCTTTTTTTAACATTTTATTTTGAAGATTCAGTTCTTTAAGACAGGCTGCGGGACTTCCCTGGTGGTGCGGTGGTTAAGAATACGCCTGCCAATGCAAGGGACATGGGTTTGAGCCCTGGGCCGGGAAGATCCCACATGCCACAGAGCAACTAAGCCCATGTGCCGCAACTACTGAACCCGAGTGCCACAACTGCTGAAGCCCATGCACCTAGAGCCCGTGCTCCACAAGAGAAGCCACTGCAATGAGAAGCCCATGCACCACAATGAAGAGTAGAGGAAGCCCATGCGCAGCTATGAAGACCCAACACAGCCAATAAAGTAAATAAAGAAAAAAAAGAAGGCTGTTATATGTGTTGTTCAGATTCATCAGTTTTTAGTGTAAAAGAACCCATCCTATATCTTTATCACTTATGACCAGAGGTAAAGATTTAGAGATATGACATGGTCTTTAAATTAAAATAGTTACCAGCCTTTCTGTCCTACTCTACAACGCCTCTGAATGTAGAATGTGGGCCAAAATATCTATTTCTGTCTATACACTTTACTCTCAACACAAACATGTCTAAGGTCAAAGAACACCATGCCCCTCCCGTGGGTTTATGGTGACTTAATTGTTTAAGGGAAGCTTCACTGCCAATCACATTGCAAATTTTATATTTGTTTGAAGGCCTGAATGCAGGAACAGGTGGCCTTGAAGATAATGAACTTCAAGTTTCAGAGCCCCTCTCTTGACTAGAGAGTTTACTGTTAGTTGTAGACTCTTCCAGGAGAGGAAATGAAGACAGATTACAAGCAAGAAGCATTTCTGTGTAAGCAGTTCTGGTAAATTGCCTAAAGCAGTTTCACAAGAAATGGACCTCGAACTCCAATGTTCCAGTAATTATTTATGACTTCTTTTCTTATTGTGAATAAATATTTACTTCCATACCTACCTTTATGCTTACAATTTGCATTCTTTTTCCTAAAGCAGACGCCTTATCTTTTATAAGTTTCGGTCTCTTTAAAATCATGATCTGTCTTTGCTACTGGAGCAATGTTCAATTGTGAAGATTGATTACATGAGAAATAAGCCATTCTTTTTTGAATGTAGAAGAAGGAGAATTTAGATAAAAAAGGTAAGATAGAGGACTTCTCATGATGCCTCAAAAAAAAAACTCTTCTAGGCAGGACTCATTCAGTATTTATAAAATTTGAGTATATAACAAATAGTTCCTTTTTAACAGCCTTGTTTACCCTTGCAAAATCTTCAGGTATCTAGGGTGTGTGTGTGCCCCCGTTTGAGGACTGCAGTCCTGGTCAACTTTGTTGGTGGTTAACAGTCCTTTCAATGTGATTATTTGAATGGTTTAATCATTTAATGCTATTGTGTTATACCTGTGTACAATCTAGACATTGCTTTTCATTTTGTCATATAGAATCCAATTTGTGTTCATAGATTCTGAATAATTGTTCACTGACTTAAAAAAAAAGAGGCTGGTGTTAATCACGCTAGTCCGCCACCACTTAAAAACCCGCGCTGGCTCCCACCACAGTTGTGACACTGGTGCTTTTAGGGGGGCCAGCACTCAGCACGACCTCCATGGCCCCGAGTGGCAGCTAGTTTCTCACAGAGACTCACCAAACTAACGACTTTATTTTATATTCTATTTATTTATTTTCTTCTTGGCTGTGCCGTGCATCTTGCGGGACCTTAGTTCTCTGACCAGGGATTGAACCCGGGGCCCCAGCAGTGAAAATGCCCAGTCCTAACCCCTGGACTACCAGGGAATTCTCAACAACAACGTTTAAAATGAGCTAGAAGGCTGTAATTACTCATTTACAACAAGAAATATGATTGTCAAACAATTTAAGCTGGAGTGTAATCTGCAGAGTAGATGGGACTTCAGAGCTTGGTGTCCAACACAGGGCAAGCTCTCAGTAGGTTTCTGTAAAATGAATGGTTTAAAAAAAAAAAGGAAGCCCGGAGGGGAATGAAATTCTTGTCCAGTAGGTACATGAAAATCGCTCCACATCACTAGTCATTAGGGAAATGCAAGTCATAACCATGATGAGGTGTCACCTCACACCTGTCAGAAAGGCTGTCATCAAAAAGACCATAGATAAAAAGTGTTGGGACTTCCCTGGTGGCCCATGGCTGAGACTCCAAGCTCCCAATGCAGGGGACCCAGGTTCGTTCCCTGGTCAGGGAACTAGATCCTACGTGCTGCAGCTAAATGAAGATTCCACACGTGGCAACCAGAATCCCGCATGCTGCCACTAAGACCCGATGCAGCTAAATAAATTTAAGAAAAAAATTTTTTTTAAAGATTTGGCAAAGATGTAGAGAAAAGGGAATCCCTGTGCACGGTTGGTAGGAATGTAAACTGGTGCAGCCACTGTGGAAAAGAGTGTGGAGGATCCTCAAATAAATTAAAAATAGAACTATCATATGATCCAGCAATTCCACTTCTGGGTATTTATCCAAAGGAAACAAAGTCACTATCTCAAAAAGGTATCTGAACCCCCATGGTCGCTGCAGCACTATTTACAATAGCCAAGATGTGGAAGCAACCTAAGTGTCCATTGACAGATGAATGGAAAAAGATGTGAAATGCACACACACACCTGAATATTACCCATAAAGAAGAAGGAACCCCTGCCATTTACAATAAAATAGATGGAACTTGGACTTCCTAGGTGGCGCAGTGGTTAAGAATCCTCCTGCCAATGCAGGGGACAGGGGTTCGATCCCTGCCTCAGGAAGATACCATATGCTGCAGAGCAGCTAAGCCCGTGAGCCACAACTACTGAGCCTGTGCTCTAGAGCCTGTGAGCCACAACTACTGAAGCCCATGCGCCTAGAGCCCGTGCTCTGCAACAAGAGAAGCCACCACAATGAGCCCACGCACCACAATGAAGAGTAGCCCCCACACCCCACAACTAGAGAAAGCCCGTGTGCAGCAACAAAGACCCAACACAGCCAATAATAAATAAATAAATAAATGGAACTTGAGGGCATTATGCTAAGTAAAATGTCAGAAAAAGAAAATTACTGTACGATCTCATTTATATGTGGAATCTTCAAAAAAAAAAGAAAAAGGCAGGGACTTCCCTGGTGGTCCAATGGCTGGGAGTCTGCCTTCCAGTGCAGGGGATGCTGGTTTGATCCCTGGTCAGGAAACAAAGATCCCGCAAGTCATGGGGTACAGCCAAAATAAATAAACAAATAACAAAATAAAAACAGCACAGTGGTGGCTGCCAGGGGTGGGGAATGGAGGTGGGTGAAAGAGTAAAGGTGGTCGAAAGGCACAAACTCCCAGTTATAAGTAAGCTCTGGGGGTGTCACGGGCAGCGTGGAGACCATACTCAACACTGGATTGTGTATTTGTATGTTGTATTTGTGAAATTTGCTGAGAGTATAGATCTTAAAATTTCTCATCACAGGAACAAAAATGGGAGAGAGGGGTAAACCGGGAGTAGGGGATAAAAAAAAAATGAGAAAAAAAAATTGAAACTATATGAGGTTATGGATGTTAACCAAATTCATCACGGTGATCATTTCACTGTATACACATGTAGGGAAACATGTTGTACACCTGAAACTATTACAAGGTTATATGTCAAATATGCCTCAGTTAAACTGGGGCCAGGGGAGTGAAATTCTCACCACCACTGCAAACCCATTCCCTCCCTTCAGGAAGCCTATTGGAGAAGCCAGGGTAAAATCAGAAGATCTCTTGCTGCTTAGTCCTCTGTAGACTGAACGCCACCAGGCAGGGTGTGTGGTTTTCACCTTTGTGCCCCAATCCCAGCTCCCAGAAGATGCTCAGCACACGTGGGCCAAGTGTGTTCACCCCCTAAATGTCCAGTATCTCAGGGTCTTAGAAAGGGCTTCTTGGGCTTCCTGGGTGGCGCAGTGGTTAAGAATCTGCCTGACAATGCAGAGGTCACGGGTTCGATCCCAGCTCCAGGAAGATCCCACATGCCACGGAGCAACTAAGCCTGTGTGCCAAAAAAAAAAGAGAAAGGGCTTCTTCCCTGATTTTCAGTAAGGTGGAATTTTAGTTTGGTTTGCTTCAGTATCTACCCAGAAGTCATTTTTCTTCTTCCTGATGCCAAAGCCCCACTCTTGTTTGGTGCATGTCAGGCAAGGGTGGCCCACGTGACCCGTTGGGTCATCACGGGTCAAGGATGGGAAGGGGAATCTCCCCGGCAGTTTCTGGAGGAAGTGCTCTTTGCTCTTAAAAAGGGGTACAAAGAAATCAGTCCTTCCTCCACTGGGCCTTGCCATGACTGGTTAGGGTGAGGCCTGGGGTGACTGCGGCCACCTAGCCATCAGCCAGGGGATGAAGCCAAAATCTGAAGGTATGTAGACCAAGAAAGTCAGAGAAGCAGACCAAGGGCCTCGAGCTGCCTGACCACAGACCTCATGTTCTGGGAGACAACAGATGCCCTTTCTGCTTCGACTGTTTTGAATCAGGGTTTTGAATCATCACAGCAGAAAGCAGGCCTAGAAAAGATGGTTACAGCATGACTCCGTAGTGAGTAAACTCTCCGGAGGTCACTGAATCACTCTAGAGCTGCAGGAATAGACCGATCGGATTGCCTAATTCGTAGGAGGGTTTGACCCCAGGCCTAGTCATCACTACTTTTCAGTAGGCTTTGCACTAGGAATTGAGAGGATCCTGGGTGATCTGGGGGTAAACAAAAATAAACGCTTCATTTTCAGAAGGAAAGATGTCCAGAGGAACTGCTATTATGATGGGTAGGAAACTGAAATGTCTAAAGAGGGACCTGAGTAGGAAAAAAAAAAGTGTTCACACTTTCAGACTAGCTTTTGAGGTTTTCATATTGTGTGAAGAAAGGGATTGAAGTTTTGTGTCCACCGCCTACATCATTGAAAGGATGTTCCTTGGGAATTCCCTGGTGGTCCAGTGGTTAGGACTCTGCAGTATCACTGCCGAGGTGCTCCCACCAGCCTGGATTGCCGAGTGGATGCCCAGAGGGACATGCCCTGTGACTAAGGCAGAAGTAAACCTTTCTTTGTTGAGCTACTGCTGCATACGCCCAGCCTGGTCTGACACACACTGTTGATGAGGCTGTGGGGAAACAGGCATTCCTGTCTGTTACCACTGAAGGACAGAATGGTGCAAGCTTCACGGAGGTCAGTTTGACCATCTCTGTGGATGTGTATTTATCCTTTAATCTGCAGTCCCATTTCTGGGAATTCATTCACAGAAATACCTCTCTCATAGCCTGAATGTTTGTGTTCCCCCCAGAAATGCATATGTGGAAACCTAATGCCCAATGTGATAATGGTATTCGGAAGTGGGATGTTCACCCCTGGGAGGTGATTAGGTCATGAGGGTGGAGCCCTCAGGAATGGAATTGGTGCCCTTACCAAAGGGACCCCAGAGAACCCTGTCGTCCCTTCTACCACGTGAGGACGCAGGAACCTCGATCCTGGACTTCCCAGCCTCCCGAACTGTGAGAACTGAATTTCTGTTTATAAGCCACCTAGTCTATGGTACTTTGTTGTAACAGCCCAAACAGATTGACACCTGTATACATGTGAAATTACAGGCATACAAAGTTATGCATTGTGGCACTGTCTGTAACAACAAAAGTCTGGGAGTAATTTGAATATCTGCCTGTAGAGACTAGTTACATAAACTACGGTATATCTTCACGACGGAATAGCATACAAATGTAAAAACAAACAACAAATGCAGGGGACACAGGTTCGAGCCCTGGTCGGGGAAAGATCCCACATGCTGTGGAGCAACTAAGCACGTGCGCCACAACTACTAAAGCCCTCGTGCTGCAACTACTGAAGCCCGTGTGCCTAGAGCCCGTGCTCCACAACAAGAGAAGCCACTGCAATGGGAAGCCTGCGCACCATGAGGAAGAGTAGCCCGCACTTTCCACAACTAGAGAAAGCCCACTCACAGCAATGAAGCCCCAACGCAGCCAAAAATAAATAGAAAAATAATCAAAACTTTAAAAAAAGGAGTCAAGTAGTGACTTAAAAAAAAAACACAAGTATTATATACAAGAGGCAAATAAAAATGATAAAACAGGAGCCTCCGAGGTAGATGGAGTGGGAGCAAGAGCTTGCTGAATATCATTTGTATCATTTTTGTATTTGAACCATATGAATGCATTACATATTTTTAAAAATATAGTACTCAGGTCTCCCCATGTCAATTAAATGAGTCTCCTCAGATGAGGCCTGGGCATGTTTTTTGCTTTCTATTTTAAATGCTCCCCCCCAAGGTGATCAAATTTTAGCAAGAGTTAAGAATTGCTGCTTTTTGCCTCCGTCTCAAATGAAACAAGGGATAAGAGAAGCAGTTGTGTGCTGCACATATGGCTACCCTGGCCTGTGCTCTGGGCTCTAGAGCCTAACTCCAGCCCTTGGGGACGGAACACCACACCGGCGTGAGGGAGCTCTGTCTGGCTTGAGTGTTGACCATGCTGTGAATGTGACAATGGCCCGTGTGTCAGGCTGTTGGGGGCTAAATGCCGTGAAGCGGAGAACTAGCCAGACGTAGTGATGGAATAAGAGGCAAACCAACACTGAATATACTGACCAGGGATGTGTGGTTGTGACCAGGGGTCTTTTCTCAGGGAAGAGAATGTTAGAAATCCTGGGTCACACTGGGAGCAGGACAAAAGGCACACATTCCACATGGAAGATTCTTGGTCTAAAGATGGCAAATCCATAAGCCAGATCCATTTGTATCATTTTTTTTGTGTGGCCTTGTGGGAAGACATT
Source organism: Hippopotamus amphibius kiboko (assembly GCF_030028045.1). NCBI lineage: Eukaryota > Metazoa > Chordata > Mammalia > Artiodactyla > Hippopotamidae > Hippopotamus > Hippopotamus amphibius. The sequence continues at coordinate 1,147,907 of NC_080193.1, read as the reverse complement.
CGGGAACCTTTTTGATGTGGGCCGAGCGATGGGATTCTTGAGCAGTGGAGGAGCTGAGGGTGCAGGGCGTGGAGACTAATATCACCCTGTTTGGTCCTGAAGGACGGCTGGTTAGCCAAAGACGGGTACGATTCCTCAGAGGAGGAACAACCTAAGACAGGCACAGCCGCAGAGGGGCCAACAGGGGTGGTGCATAGAGCCTTCCTTATATCACCGTGTTTGGCCCTGGAGGATGACTGGTTAGCCAGAGACGGGTAAGATTCCTCAAGGGAGGAACAACCTAAGACAGGCACAGTCGCAGAGGGGCCAACACGGGTGAGGCACAGACCCTTAATCCTTCTGAGAGAGGTCTCCTGCCCCCAGGGCTGCTTTGCTCTCCACGCCCAGCTCAAACCCATGCCACCCCCAGCTCAAATCCACACCTGCTCAACTCGGACCCAGGAAGTAAACAAAGATAATTGCCTCAGTCATGTGAGGCCTTTGATTGTTTATGAGTGTAACCTGAGAATGTTAGCCCACGAACTCAATAAAAGCAGCCTGGGATGAGTCAGCGGGGCTCTTGATCCGAGAGGTCTTGAGCCCCCCGGTCCCACTTTTCTCTTCAGTCTGTGTCTGTGTCTTCTTCAAGCTTGCGGCACCCGTCACTCACCTCGAGTCGCCGAGCTGGTCTCGGCAAGTGGCGCCCAACGTGGGGCTCGAAAGGCTTGAGTGACGAAGGTTCACGGAAAGTGAAATTGATAAAAGTAAAGAATTGGGAAGTGCCGTGAAGCCCCCAAGAGGAGAGTAAGAGGCCTCTGAGAAAATCCTGCCAGTAAGTAAATCTCTTGGGTAGTTTGTGTTCGGGGTAAAATATGGGAAATAAAGTTCAGATTAATATCGACCAGATGTATGCCTGTTACGGCAGCTCCTAAGGGCAGGTGGAGTAAAAAGCAAGTGAAGGTCTTGTAAAAAGCAAGTGAAGGTCGATTGTTAGAAATTCTGTAAATAATTGAGAGAATATTGTATATAGTTTCCTTCTTTAGGCTAACACTGGGTTTATGTACTTAGGGATAAGGTTGGGAACGAACTTAAAAAACTGCATTCTAAAGGGACTCCCGTACCAGGTTCTGTTTGGTCAAATGTGGTCTCTGATTAAGTCAATATTAGAGCCTCTATTAGAGCCTCTATGGGCTCCTGAGGGCTCAAATGATAGCTTTGATGAAGAAGCCGGTCAATCAGAGGACCGATGGGCATGTGCGGTGCCAAACGAAACTGAAAAACAAAAAGGAATTAGAATTCATACTGAAGTGATTGATACTGATTATGCTGGAGAAATTAAAGTGATGATATCAACTTCGGTTCCATGGAAAGCCCATCCAGGTAATAGAATAGCACAGTTGCTTATTCTGCCATATTATAAGATTGGCAATAGTACAAAAGTAAGGGGAACAAGAGGCTTTGGAAGCACAGGAGAGGCTGGAGTTTTCCTCTCTGAAAAAATTTTAGAAACACGCCCAACGTGCTCAGTAACTATAAGTGGGAAAGCTTTTAGAGGATTAATAGACACAGGTGCTGATGTTTCAATTATAAGCAGTAATCATTGGCCTTCTCGCTGGCCTACTTGTCCTGCAGACATTACAGTGGTAGGTTTAGGTAGATCTCATGGCTTGCAGCAAAGTGCTAAAATATTGCCTTGTATTGGCCCAGATGGGCAGCCAGCCCACTTACAACCCTATATAGCAGACCTTCCAATTAATTTATGGGGAAGGGATTTATTGCAACAATGGAAGGCTGAAATCCACATTCCAACGTTAGATACTTATAGTATGCAAAGTCAAGAAATGCAAATAAATCAAGGATATCAGCCAGGGTTAGGTCTTGGTAAATATCATCAAGGGAAACTATTTCCCATTCCAGCTGAAGGTAATGCAAATAGAGAAGGTCTTGGATATCAGTCTTTTCACTAGTGGCCACTGTTCGTAAAAGCTTACTGCTTCCCCCAGCACCAATCCCATTGACCTGGAAAACCGATACACCTGTATGGGTTGAGCAGTGGCCTTTAACCATAGAAAAGTTAGAAGCTCTAACAGAATTAGTGACTGAACAGTTAGAAAAAGGACATATTGAAGAATCTTTTAGCCCATGGAACTCTCCAGTATTTCCAATAAAGAAAAAAACTGGTAAATGGCGTTTATTAACAGATCTCAGAGCAGTCAATGCAGTTATACAACCAATGGGGGCCTTACAACCAGGCCTCCCATCACCTAATATGATCCCTGCTAATTGGCCTCTAATAGTTATTGATCTGAAAGACTGCTTTTTCACCATTCCATTACATCCCAAGGATAAAGAAAAATTTGCTTTTTCTGTGCCTGCACTAAATAATAAAGAACCTCGAAAAAGGTTTCAATGGAAGATGTTACCTCAAGGCATGTTGAATAGTCCTACTATTTGCCAGAATTTTGTTGCTAAAGCCCTTGAACCAGTACGACTAGAATTTCCTAATTGTTATCTCATCCATTACATGGATGATATCTTGTGTGCTGCTCCTAATCAAGATTTACTTACTTCTGCGTATATTAGCATGCAGCTTTGCCTTGATAGAGCAGGACTTAAAATAGCTCCGGAAAAGGTACAAATGCATAGCCCATATCAATATTTGGGCACAATAGTTGATAGAACAACTATTAGACCACAAAAGGTGGAACTGAGGTCAGATCAAATCCAAACTCTTAATGATTTGCAAAAACTCCTAGGAGATATTAATTGGCTTCGCCCATGCGTAGGGATCCCCACCTATGCATTGTCTAACCTATTTGCTTTGTTAAAAGGAGATTCAAAATTAAATAGTCCAAGAACTTTAACATCAGCTGCTTTAGAGGAACTAAAACTTGTAGAAAATAAAATTCATTCTTCTCAATTACAGAGAGTAACTGTTAATCAGCCATTGCAATTAATTATATTACCTTCTCCTCATTCACCTACAGGGATATTAATGCAAAATGAAGGAATTGTGGAATGGTTGTTTTTAGCAAATACTATGGTAAAATCCTTGTCACCTTATTTAGAATTATTAACTCAGTTGGTTCTGAAGGGAAGAACTCGAAGTAAGCATTTAATTGGAACTGACCCTTCACATATAATTATTAATTTAACTACTAAAGAAATTCAGGCTTGTTTCCAAAATTGTGTAAGTTGGCAAATTGCCTTTGCTGATTATATTGGAAAAATTGATAATCACTATCCGAAAAATCCCATTTTGCAGTTTCTTAAGAGAACCCTATGGATTCTACCTCGAATAACAAAATCTGATCCTATACCAGATGCTTCTATAATTTTTACTGATGGCTCTAGTAAGGGCCGAGCGGGATATACGGGATTTAAAACACGACAAATCCCTGTCCCTCACTTTTCAGCTCAGCAAGCAGAATTATATGCAGTTATCTGTGCTTTGCAAGACATACCTCAGGCCGTTAATATTTTATCTGATTCTGCCTATGTGGTTCAAGCCACTAATATGATAGAAACTGCTACTATCAAGCAGTCTATTCCACAGCCTCTTTATGATCTTTTCCTATTACTTCAACGAGTTGTCCATTCTAGAAACGCTCCTTTTTATATTACCCATATTCGGGCCCATACTACTTTGCCTGGGCCTCTGGCAACAGGTAACAGAGCTGCTGATAGACTTGTTGCACCCGTATTGGATGAAGCTCAACATTTCCACCAATTAACTCATGTAAATGCTAAAGGCTTAAAAATGAAGTTTGATATTACATGGAATCAAGCCAAAGATATATTAAGAACGTGTCCATCATGCCAAATTATTAATAATCCTCAGCAATCTGAACCTGGTGTAAACCCACGGGGCTTGCGCCCTAATTCTTTATGGCAAATGGATGTTACTCACATCTCATCCTTTGGTAAGCTCTCCTATGTGCATGTAACCATTGATACATTTTCTCAATTTATATGGGCTACTGCCCAGTCTGGTGAAACTGCAAAGCATGTGCAAAAGCATTTATATGCATGCTTCGCAGTCATGGGGTTGCCACAAGCCATTAAAACAGATAATGGCCCTGCTTATATTAGTAAAGCATTTCAACAATTTCTTGATATGTGGTCTATATCACATTCTACAGGACTTCCTTACAACCCCCAGGGACAAGCAATAGTTGAAAGAGCAAACCAACTACTTAAAAACATGCTCCAAAAACAAAAAGGGGGAATCACCCAAGGGCAACAAACAATTTTAAATAAAGCCTTATTTACTATTAATTTTTTGAATGTATCTGCACAGGCTACAGATACAGCAGCTGAGAGGCATTTTCAAGCCTCGTCTAAGAATGTGACTCACTTTAATGATGCACAGCCGCTGATATGGTGGCAGGACCCATTGACTAATATCTGGTCATCAGGAAGGTTAATCACATGGGGAAGAGGGTTTGCTTGTGTGTCACCAGGACAAGGCCTGGAACCTGTGTGGATTCCATCTCGGAGAATTAAGCCATATCATGAGCGTTCCAAAGAAACGCCATCTTGAATGGGATGTAGAATCTCCGGAGATGAACTTTGTACATTTGTTTTCAGGTTTGAGCTTTGGAGACTAAGTTTACTAATTATGCCATCCCTGATAGACCTTTGTGTAAAATAAAATGGATATGGGCTGACAGACAAGATCAGATTCTTTGGGATGTTTGCTGTGGGACGGAGGGTGTGATACTACTTAATGGTTCCTATGGAACAGTATGAAACTGGTCCCCTAAGGGGTATGCAGTCTCTAATGGTTTACACCAAAACAACTCCTCCTGCAATCCCTATAAAAGGTTGTGATGGCATATACCAATATTGCCATGCACTCGCCCTATCCCATTTTATGGCTTAGGATTGGATTAATATTTCCTTGGCCTCAATTAGAGAATGGCAGAGCTCAAACAGAAATATGGAAACTTCCCTTGAGTATAAGAACATTACAAATCTGGAATGGCCATGATGCCAGTGACACATCTGCTGGGATATGGAGCGGATGGTCTCACATTGGACATACAACAATTACAAACTAAAATTACTGGCATGCAATATGATTTTTGCAGTCTCTACACCAAATTTGCTACTTTACAAAGTATAGCTGATGGATTAAAAGCATTGCATCCATTGGATTGGATAAAAGGCATGAATAGCAGTCTCCTAAGCATTTTGATACTTTTTGTTGTCTTTTAATTATCCTATGTTTAAGTTCTCAGGTGCACAGGAAGAACGCTCCAAGGATTGACTGAAAAAGAAATAACTCGAATAGGCTTATCTTCTCCTACAGGCTTATCTTCTCCTACGAAAACAAAAAGGGGGAGATGTGGGAAGACATTCGGGAACCTTTTTGATGTGGGCCGAGCGATGGGATTCTTGAGCAGTGGAGGAGCTGAGGGTGCAGGGCGTGGAGACTAATATCACCCTGTTTGGTCCTGAAGGACGGCTGGTTAGCCAAAGACGGGTACGATTCCTCAGAGGAGGAACAACCTAAGACAGGCACAGCCGCAGAGGGGCCAACAGGGGTGGTGCATAGAGCCTTCCTTATATCACCGTGTTTGGCCCTGGAGGATGACTGGTTAGCCAGAGACGGGTAAGATTCCTCAAGGGAGGAACAACCTAAGACAGGCACAGTCGCAGAGGGGCCAACACGGGTGAGGCACAGACCCTTAATCCTTCTGAGAGAGGTCTCCTGCCCCCAGGGCTGCTTTGCTCTCCACGCCCAGCTCAAACCCATGCCACCCCCAGCTCAAATCCACACCTGCTCAACTCGGACCCAGGAAGTAAACAAAGATAATTGCCTCAGTCATGTGAGGCCTTTGATTGTTTATGAGTGTAACCTGAGAATGTTAGCCCACGAACTCAATAAAAGCAGCCTGGGATGAGTCAGCGGGGCTCTTGATCCGAGAGGTCTTGAGCCCCCCGGTCCCACTTTTCTCTTCAGTCTGTGTCTGTGTCTTCTTCAAGCTTGCGGCACCCGTCACTCACCTCGAGTCGCCGAGCTGGTCTCGGCATGGCCTGTGAGTGAAGAATGGTTTTACATCTTTACGTGGTTGGAGAAAAAAGTCAAAAGAAGGGTATTTCATGACACATGAAAAGTATGTGAAATTCACATTTCAGGGCCCATAAAGAAAGTTTTCGTGGATAAAGCTACATGCACACCCTTAGGGATAAATCCACGTCGTCTGCGTCTGCAGCTGCATCTGCACTGCAGGGGCAGAGCTGAGCGGCGTGACAGAGGCGGGTGCACCTCTCACATCCTCTGCAGTGATACAGGGATGACTCAACAGCGCTTCCAACGCCACGTTATCACTGTCCCACAGCATCTTATGTTTTCATTGCCAAAGCACATCCATGGTCAAAAGAAAAAAATCGGACTTTGAATATCACACTTTTAAGGCACAGTGCAGTGTAGATTATTCTGTTACTGGATTCAATGGCAAAACGTTGGCTTGATGATGCAATGACACTCCATCTGTGCTAAAAGAACGCAACATACATCAACCTAGACTAAGCAGTCATCACTGCGTTCCTAACTCACAGTCAGGAAACAAACAGGAAATTTCAGGTGGAATATCTCATCAGAATTTCTTCACAAAAATGAAAAAAGGACATTAGGTTGCCATCGAAGTAGGTTTCCAAGTGGCTGATTTTTCAGCCAGAGAGAGCTACTTACTGATGCTAACTTAATTGTGCTTGATTTTAGCAGCTGAAGACCAGCGTCCAGATAGAATAAACTTGCTTTAGACTCAGTCATTCAGTAAGAAGAGTTGCTCAAAGACTTTTGGATATTGGGAACACCATCAATGGTCAGTTAAAGAACAGGATGGGAAATTCCCTGGTGGTCCAGTGGTTAGGGCTCCACACTCTCACTGCTGAGGGCCCGGGTTCAATCCCTGGTTGGGGAACTAAGATTCTGTAAGCCATATAGCAGGGCCAAAAACCGAAAACAATAGAGTAGAATAGAAAAAAATAAAATAGAATAAAATGAAAAAATAGTGCTTATATGTGAAATGTATACTGTGGCAAAGTCATTTTGGCAATAACTAATGTTGTTTTGAATTACAAGGAATGTTAAGCTGCTTTATACACTTCCTGTGCTGTCAAAAGTTAAAACAAGAAGCAAGATCTCATTCCCACACAAATTTGCAGCAGATATATCTTCTGAGCTCCAGCTACAGTTCCAGCAGAATTCTTCAGATCTTGATGCCAAGTGCAATGGAAATTTCCATATTTCAAAATCTATTTAATTGGGCAACTGAGGAGTTTCCACCCAACCTTCAACTGAAGATGATTAATCTGCAATGTAACAACAAGCTAAAAGGCAAATATCCAGAGAAGAATCTAAGAGAATTCTATACATGCCACCCCACAATAAATATGCTCAATTAAAATCATGCAGTGTTGGCAGTACCATCTGGGTGAGAGACGCTCTCAAAGATGGAATATACAGTCTCATTACAGCTCAGCATCAACAGCTTGACATTTCACGATGGGGACACTGATTTTGAAACCCAATTAAGCAAAGTATTATCCCAAACAAAAGAATTCTATTATTCTCATCAGTATACCTGGATTATAAAAAGGTTATACGCAATTACTATGATATTTTGAATTTCATTTTCAAAAAAATTGTAGAAAAAATTTTTTCTCATTAGACAAGAGAGCATCCCAGATAAAACAGGTGGTGCAAATACTCTGAGGTATTAAGATGCTCCTGTTTTAGAGGATTTTTGTTTTGTTTTGTTTTTCTGGCTGTGTTGGGTCTTCGTCGCTGTGCACGGCTTTCTCTAGTTGTCGCAGGCTTCTCAGTGTGGTGGCTTCTCTTGTTGCACAGCACAGGCTCTAGGTACGCGGGCTTCAGTAGTCAGGGCACACGGGCAAGTTGCTCCAGGGCATGTGGGATCTCCCTAGACCCGGCGTCAAACCCGTGTCCCCTCATTGGCAGGGGGATTCTTAACCACCGTGCCACCAGGGAAGCCCCTAGAGGGTTTTCTGTAGGAGCCAGTGAGGAGGAGCAGGAGACTGGAGCAGGATTACATAATATTTCTTGATTTTCCTCTTGTCCTGTAAAGCCTAGAATATTTACTATCTGGACACCTTTACAGAAAAATTTGGTGACCCCTCAGGGTCTAAAATGTTGCACAGAACTGACTTTTCTGAGGTTAAGTGTGAAAGGGAATCAGTGTCCCCTGAGTGAATTTCACTAAAGGTGTCCCAGAATGCTCTGAAATCCAGGGAAACAAGAAAATTTGCCTTTCAGCTCAAGTGACAAGAAAGTGGACATTTTATAAAAGAGGTGGCAGAGCAATTAAAACTACTTTAGAAAATGCCAGGGGCACCATGACCACACTTTAAAACACTGGCGTAAAGTTGACCAGCGTTTTCTAGAAGGGGTAGCAGGGCTTCCAGATACAGCAGCCAAGCCTCATTCAAAGATGTCACCCTAGGAAAGACGTGATTAGTTGATATTTTAAATAGTTTGGCATGGAAAACTGTAACGGGGATGTGAACATTATTTTATGAGTATAGCAGTAGCAAAGTAATAGGAGTAAAAAAGTAATGAGGAAAAAAAGAAAATAATCAATAAGCTCCTTTTTTCGTTTTACGGAGATAAATTTGGAAATATACGTAAAGCATGGGGGAGTAGTGACTGAGAACTGCAGAGTGAGAGGGAAAGTTTACTGCCTGGGAAGGAAAGGTCTCCAAGGACCAGGCTAATTAACACAGTGGAAACTGATCAGGTCAAGCAGTTCTTGGTGGAGAGCACAACTGAGAACCACTGACCTGATCAAGTCAGCTTGGTAAACACACTTCCTGCTTCTCCCTCTACAAAATCAGGCCTCTCCTACCCTCAGCATCACTGCCAGGAAAGAATCCAGGGGAAGAGGAAGGGAAAGATGCTTGTTCTTCTGGGTCCTCAGCAAGGCAGCAATCTAGGAAGTCGGCCTGGCCTTAACCCTCACCCTCCGGGCTGGACCTGCCCAGATAGGGGAGAGTAAAAAGTCAGTGGTGGGTCCCAAGGTTCCGTCCTCAGTACAGAGGCAGCCGCGGGAACAGGAAGTCAGGAACCCCGGCAAGTTGCTCGCAAAGCCTTGTCAGTCCTTCGAGTCTAAATTGTAAATATCTTAGAAGATGAGTGTAAGGCCATCTGGAAACCCTGGGACTGAGCAAGCCAAGGCAGAACCACAAATCTCTATGTTTCAGCCATTTTTTAATGCTTCCTTGTGGCTTGTCCATTTATTTCCATTTTGTGATCTCAACATCTAGAACTTTTTTTTTGTTTTGTTTTTTAATATATATTTATTTGGCTGCTCTGGGTCTTTTTTTTTTTTAATTTTTTGGCACACGGGCTTAGTTGCTTCGTGGCATGTGGGATCTTCCTGGAGCTGGGGTCGAACCCATGACCTCTGCATTGTCAGGCGGATTCTTAACCACTGCGCCACCTAGGAAGCCCTAGAACGTTTTTTGTAAAAAAATTTTAAGCTTGTTTTAGCTGTGACAAGGAAAAATAAAGTACTTACATTTTTCATTGTGAAACATTCCAAACATATACAAAAGCAAAATAATATGATTATCCCCACCTCACCTACACACACACACACACGCACGTGCACACACACGCACATCATGTCTCCAGCTTCAACAACAATCAGCAAGGCCGTTCTCGGGCCTTCCCAGTGGTTAAGACCCCTTGCTGCCACTGCAGGGTGGCATGGGTTCCACCCCTGGTCAGGGAACTAAGATCCTGCATGCCACAGGGTGTGGCCAAAAAAAAAAAAAAAAAAAAAAAAGGCCACTCGTTTCACCTTTATCCAATCCACACCCTATTCCCCACTGGATCATTGTGAAGGAAAAGGAGAGATATTTGGATCCATCTTCAGGAAGAATTTTTAAAGAGGGGAGTATAACACTTTGGCAGCAGAATGGTAGTGGTATCTGAAATCCAAGCTGGGGGACAAATCCGACCCCTCCACACTATTGCAAGACTGACATTTCTTTCCGCTGCTAGAATTTACTTTAGAGGGTCTCAGTTTCCCTATCAGCAAAACAAGGAAGATGGACTGAATTACAGGCAATCATTGTGTAACAGTGTCAAAAGACCTGGCTTCAGAGTGCCAGCTGTGCCTCTTGCAAATTACATAATTTATGGTAACTTATGTAAGCAAGTCACTTAACCTCTCTGAAGTTTAATTTTGTATCTGTGAGATGCTCACTATTTTTTCTACTTTTGTATCTACATGTAAACTTATGGTGATAATCATTTCCTGGTGTACATAAATCAAATCATTATGCTGTACACCTTAAACAGTGCTGCACGTCAATGACATCCCTATAAAACTGGAAGAAAAATAAACAAAACACATTAGAAAAGGAAAACAAAATATACGACATGGAACGATGCAGTCTGCTAGACAGTTGAGCTAGGATTGGAACCCGAGCCTTCACCTCCAAGTTCTGAGCTATTCACATTGTAGCCGAGACTAACACAACAACACGAAAGTATTTGGGGCGGCGGGGGGGGGGGGGGGGGCCTGAAAACCTGCTTTGCTGAGTCACAAAGGGCACTGGCCCATGACACTTCCCCTGCAGTTCACCCCGGAACGGACACCACCCATCATCACCCTACAATGTGGGACAGGCTCAACCGCGGCGCGAAGGGCCACCGTGAGGGTCCGCCGAGCAGGGGTCTAGGTGGTGGTCTAGGGTCTGGGCTCGTGCTGCCTGCGTCTCCCCCTGCGGACAAGCTTTCCCTCCTGTCCGGTTCCGGGCGGGAGGCTTTCCTCCACAGTCACTCACTCCACCAAGATTCCAGCATCAGCTCGGGGGTGGGCGGGGGGGACGGTGCGCCGGGACGGGGCTGAGCGAGGCTGACAAGACCCCGCTCCCTTAGACGGAAGGCCCAGTGCGGGTGGGGGGGCTCCCGGAGTGGGCGGTCCCGGCGGGGGGGCTCCCGGCGGTGAGGGGGGCCCCGGCGGTGAGGGGGGGGGGCCCCGGCGGTGGGGGGTTTCCCGGAGTGGGCGGTCCCGGCGGTGAGGCGGGTGGCCGGCGGTCGCGGGGTCCCGGCGGTGGGGGGGGCTCTGCCGTGCAGCGTTCGCACCTGCCCGGCACCGCCTGAGCGCCGGGACCGAGACCCCGTCACCTGGCCGGTCACGCCGCGGTCAGCCCGGCCCCGGGGGGCCTGTCGCGCCCGTCGGCTCACCTCGGCCCCGCGCCCCCGGCCGGCCCCGGCCCGCGCGCCCCGCTTTGTTCCCAGGGCGGCTTCTGGAAGCGCCGCGCGCGCCCGGCTCGGCGGCTTCCCCGCGGCCCGGGAGCGAGCGCGGGGGCGCGCACGGACGGCGCACGCCCGGCTCGCAGGCCCGCGCTGCCGATTGGCCGCGCCGCGCGACGTCCCCGGGAGGCCCCGGCGGCCGCTGGGAGCCGGCGCCCGCGCGTGCGCAGACGCAGCGCGCTGAGCGGAGGGGGAGGCGGCCGGTCGCTTCTCCCGCGTCCGCCATTTTGTTGCTGTGGCTCTTGGGAGCGGGCTGGGCGAAGCGGCCCCGGCGGCGCGGCGCTCCCGGGGCTCCGGTGCTTGGCGTGGCCGCGGGGCTCGGTGCGGGGCGGCGGGGGCGCGGGGCCGGCGCGCGCCGGGCCAGGAGTGACCGCAGGGTCCCCGGGCGGCCTCCGCCGCGCTCGGCTTCGCCGCCGCGACCCGGCCGGGCCCGCACCCCGGAGCCGGCTCGGTCCGTGAGGCGGCCCGGGAGCAGGCGGGCGGCGCGGAGGATGCTGCGGGCCCGCGGCCGCGGGGAAGGCGCGGGCTCGGCCCAGTAGGCGCGCGGGGAGCCAGAGGCCCGGCCCGGCCCGCAGCCGATTCGGGCGGAGCGCCCAGCGCAGGCAGAGCCGCCCGGCCCGCCCGGCCCAGCGCCCGGCCCGCCATGTCCTCCGCCAGGTTCGACTCCTCGGACCGCTCGGCCTGGTACATGGGGCCCGTGTCTCGCCAGGAGGCGCAGACGCGGCTCCAGGGCCAGCGCCACGGCGTGTTCCTGGTGCGCGACTCGTCCACCTGCCCCGGGGACTACGTGCTGTCCGTGTCCGAGAACTCGCGGGTGTCCCACTACATCATCAATTCGCTGCCCAACCGCCGCTTCAAGATCGGGGACCAGGAGTTCGACCACCTGCCGGCCCTGCTGGAGTTCTACAAGATCCACTACCTGGACACCACCACGCTCATCGAGCCGGCGCCCAGGTGCGCGGAGGGCGCGTGCGGGCGGGGTCCGGGGCTGGACCCGGCTTCCTGTCCGGAGGGCGTTGCGGACGGAAGGCCGTGTCGGGATCTGGGCCGCTGTGCACCAGGGGGTGCGCCTCGAACGTGTGGAGCTGCGGGTGCCCGCGCTGAAAATGGACGCTCTTTGCCTCTCGTCACGTTTTCGGTGTGATTACCCTGCTGGGGCAGGGTTTTGTTGTTGTTTTTGAAACCCGTTTTGGACCACGGGTTGAGAATCTGAAGCTAGCTTGGCCTCCGCCCCCCCCCCCCCCCCCCCAGCAAGCACACCCAAGTTTGCACACCTTTCGAGGTCTCTGAAGTCCAGGGTAAGACCTCCTGGACTGCAGCCTTTGCGGCACTCCAGAGATGGAGATGCTTTAGCCGTTTAGAAACTGCGAATCTGTTGATACCCTGGTGCCAAGTTTGAAATAATTCAGGCATCTATTTTATAATACGTTAATGACAAAAATTGTAAAAGAAGGTGCTGGCTTCAACGGGGACTTTTTTTTCTTCTTCTTCTTAACAGTGTCCCCCCCCAAGCTTGACCATTCACAGACTGGAAATCCATTTGGTTGAATTCCAAGGAGGAGCGAGGCTAGAATGTTACTAAGGGAAATTTTTGAGTGGCACTCATCTTAATTCTATCCCGGCTGAATTTCAGATGTACTTTTTGTATTAGGCTTAATGAGCTAGTAGCTATTTTTAAGTTAACCCAGAGTGACACCAAGCATTAGGCATCCTCTTTTTCATTCGATTATTTGTCTTTATCAGTATTTTGCTAGAGTTTTATTTAAATTACGCCAAATTTGAGCTGAAGAGACTGCCTAGAATTTTTCAGGTAAAAGGTATTTTCCTGCCTAGTGTAGTTGTTAAGCGTCTGTTTAGAGAGGGCAGGGTGCTGGCGCAGGCTTTGCAATAGGAGGTGCTCCTGGCTTCAGAGGCTCTCTGACAGGGTACTCCTCTGAGCGCTAAACCTTCAAAGCTTTTGTGTTAAGTAAGGCGCGCCCGCCGGGTGCCTCAGTATTGCTTCTGTGGAGCAGAGAGAGAGGAGACACAAAGCCTTGACGGTAAAACGACTTTGAGATTAACTGTCCAACTAAGGGGACTTTAAACACTGGGAGAAAGTGATTCTACATCAGATACTGTATAACAAAGGTCTAGACACCAAGAACCTGATTGGTGAAACCTCCAGGTCCCCGAAGACCCTGGTGGTGGAGTCAACTCTCTGCAGAATGTAACTCCAAAATAACGGGTTGGAGAGACTCAGAACCCACCGTGATGAGATTTTAAATACCTGTTTAAGTGAATTACTTTCTAGCTTGTGAAGGTGAAGTATGTTGTTAATTTCGGGCATTTAGTAGGCAGTGCTGTGTGCCAGGTGTTGTGCTTACTTGGAGGTGACAACTACTGTCATGCGGCTGTGCGTGAATAACCCGACCCCATTGTGGGTGCAGAAGAAGGAATGTGCCGCAGCGGCCTCCCACTTCCCGCAGAAACGACCGCAGACTTCCCCTTCCCGCTCTTCCAAGACGCCCTGGTAGCTTTCCGTGTGTGGTCCCTGACCTCACCCCTCTCATCCTTCCTTTAGTGCGGTGGGCTCCTTCCTGGGAGCCAGCCCTGCACACCCACACACCTTAACACCTGCAGACCTCTGCCCCCTTCGCCTCAGCTTCGGCCCTTCCTGCGGCGCCTGACTCCACCCGCTCCTCACCTGCAGAAATCCTCCCTATGGTCCCAGGGCCTGTCCCTGACCCTCCCCCTTGAGTTCAGCTCTGATTGCTTCTCCTCTGTGCCAGCGGCCCTAGGCGTTTTGCTGTGGTGTAGTTTGTCCTTTTCCCTGGTGTCTCCAAGGGCTGTCACAGTGCTGGTTGGATTAGATCCTGGCTGGATTTACTTTGTTACGCTGAATCTGGGTTGCCTCTCCCGAGGCTGCAGTTCACAGATTTTGTTTGATGTGTTACTCACCTGCTGTGGAAGGCTAGGCCAGGCAAACCTTGGCCAAGTGCAGAAACCAGGGTGATGCATTTTCACGCCCCAGAGAGGAAAAAGTGGTTTAGCTGTCTTAGGCCTCAAAACTGAGCTCCTGAAGCCAAAGTTTCATGCCCCTTGGCTAATAGTTTTTTTTTTTTTTTGGGGGGGGGGGGTGTTTGCTTAGTGAAAGGTCACAACTGTATGACTTCCTCAGAATTTTAGGACTGGTGCTTGTTTTGTGCTAGTTTGATCTTTTTTATTGGATTGTTCCTTAACTTTTAATTTTATATTTTTATTCCAATTTTACAGGAGAATTATATCCCAGTGATAGGTACTGGGAAAGAGGGGTGAAGGACATGCTTTCTCCGTCATGAAACTTACATTTTGGTAGAGGAGACAGATTGAAAAGTAGAAAAATAAAATACTTACAAGATTTGTGAATGCTATGAAGGAAATCAGTCTACTAGAGGATCTAGTAGAAGGGACTTACCTGAGGCGGTGAGGTCAGAGAAAGCTTGAAACTGCAGAAGGGGGGAGGAGCAAGGCTTGGGTGAGAAGGGGAGAGCTTCTGCGGAGTCCTGGGGTGGGGGAGACCGCAGCGTGCTGGGAGTGTGGCCCTTGGTGATGCGGCTCTAGAAGAAGAGTTTAGACGTGTGATGGTCAGAGGAAGGCCATGGGGTGGCATGGAAGGGATTTGACGCTGGGAAGTGACCAGGGGCTGTTACTGCAGTCCAGGTCAGAATGGTGGTGACTGATGAGTCGTCCGTCTGTCTGTCCATCGTAGAGACATTACATAGACTGACTGACGGCTGTGGCTTGGAGATAAGTGGCTGATGGGAGCGGGGAATGATGGAGAAGAGACGGAGATGACTTGGTATGCTTGTAGTTGTCTGTCCTCTAGATTATCTCGTTAGTTGTCTTTTGAGTTCGTCTGTGGTATTCATTTCTGTCTTAGATGTTAAATTTAAACACGGAAGGCATGTCAGTGGCTTTTGATTTTTGAATGACCCTAAAGGATTCTCTTTCAGCGTATGGTGTAATTTTTATGTTAAAAATCATTTAATAAACAGAAACCTTGTGGTTTTTCATCTCCATCTTTGAGTATAGACATTTAAAGATTCTGTTTATTAAGTTATAGTTATGATTCAGGTAGGCTACTATCTTTTTGTTTGTTTCTGTTTTAATAGAGGCTATTTCCAGTCTGACAACAGAGTGTTTCAAGTTTCTCAGTGGATTTAGTTTAAATATGAAATACATTTTCCCATGGTTGAGAAAATTGAAAGTGTGTTTTGCGTAGCTTGCTTTGCTTATAAAATTTTCCATTTCCAGCTTATGTAGCTATATGACGGCTGGGAGGAGAATCATGAGAAGTAAAAACTGAAAAACGGAGGCAAGTTGACCCATAGAGAGAACCCTGGTTTTTCACTCCGCAGACATCGCTCATTGCCTGTGCTGGTAACACGGAACTGACTCTGACTCAGCAGTCCCTGTCATGCCCTTGAGGAGCTTCCTGGTTACTGAGACTTTATTTTGAAGGCCACTGCCCTCTGATACTGTCAGTAGCTGTGGGAGGGCAGGGAGAGGATGCACAGCCTAACCTAAGCAACTGGATGGGACCCTCACACCTGAGCCACAGAGGCCGTGCCCTGTGGGACGGGAGGGACCCCAGGTAGCATGGCCTCGCCTCCTCCCACAGCCCCTGTCTGAATAGTTAAGTGAACTTTTGAATTAGGAGTGGGGGGTGGACTAACAGTGGTTTCCATTAGCATGGAATTCAGCACCGGATACACTTGTGAGTTTCTTCTTACCACTAGTTTAAATCACCGAAGTTGGGTTTAGATGGGATACGTAAATGTCATCACACAGGGAGTGGAATCTCGCCCAGGTGAGAATTGTGTTCTCATGGCATGTGAAGTGCTGGTAGCCATTTGATTTGTGACCTTTCCCTTGTTTAAGACTCAAATTCAGAGAACTTTTATCTAGGAAAGAATTCTCTTGATCTGGACAGTTGGGCTAGACTGTTTCTAAGGTCCTTCAGGCGAAGATGTTTTAGTTTCCTCTGATAAGCAGAAGGGGCCAGGTGGCTGTGAGTGGGAGTTCAGATGATCCTCCCGTTGGAGCTGAGACCTGACAAGTAAGGTGGGGCCCCCAGGCACGTGACAGCCTGGAAGCGCGGCCAAGGGTGAGTTGAGAGGTGGTGAGGTGAAGAGGCTTGGGCCGCACACCAGGTGGCAAGTGGGATTTCCTTGTCTGTGTAACAGATTTAACCTGGGCTTAGGGGAGATGCTTCCCTGTGTCTTTGGCATTTTAGTTTTAGCAGGAATTTCGGTATGTTGAGGCCTGCTCTATCCAAAGCCCAATACTAGACTCAAGTCATGTAATAGAAGTAAACCACAGCCCTAGCCTTTGAGAGGCTCAGTATACTGAACACATGAAAATAGAATACCACGGGAGCTTGAAAGCAAGGTTGGTCAGCTAAAGGGTCAGGCAGGGCCTGGAAGAGAAAGTGCTCTCTGAACTGGTTCTTGAAGGATGAGAACAAGTGTATGAGGTAGAGGAGGTGCTGCGAAAGGCACAGGTGTGGTTCGTGAGGGGAGGGGCTGGGCATGGGGAGGGAAGAATGCTGAACTGTGAAGGGCCTCTGTGCTTTGTACGTGAGTTTAGCCATGGGATCCTGCTAAAGTTTTTAAGAAGAGGATTGTCGTGGTCGCTTTTACGTTTCAGAAGCTGCTCTGGTGCGGGCGGGGTGGAGAGGGTCTGGAGCGTGCGGTTAGTTAAGGGCTGCTGCAGGAAGAGGGACTGTGAGAAGCTGCACTGAGATCTCACGCGTTGGGAACATAAGGTGGAAGCCAGGGGCCTTCGCTGGGCAGTTGCTTGTAGGTGAGGGGAGAGCTGTGGCTTCAGGGATGCTTGAACGGTGCCTCTGATTGAAAGGATGGAGAGGAGGGGTGGGAGGAAGGGCACGGTGGTTTTCAACAGTGAAGCCAGGCGGGGTTCAGCAATCTGAAGGGTTTGTTATCGAGGAGAGACTTGGGGGCCAAATACATAGATTTGGGTCTAAGCTTCGGTGGAATCCGCAGAATGAGCAGAGGCAGAGGAGCTGCGGACGGAGGTGGAGGGGCAGCCGCAGGCACGGAGGGAGAGCCATGGGTGAAAGTGAAGCCAGGGATGCAGGGAGGGTCCTCAGTGCTCAGGGCCGCCAAGGGGTAAGGAGGTTACCTGCCTGAAGCACTCTGGCCAGGCGGAGACTTAGCCAGTCTTGTTGGAATTGATTCTTTTATCATCTGTTTTGTTTTCCAACTTTTTATTGTGACATCTTTCACATGTACACGAGATTGTGTGTATACATGTACATAATAAGGAAAATCTTCCATATCCATGTCAGCCCCTTTGAAAAACTAGAACAGGGCCTTTGACACTCTCTCCTGCCAGGAGCTGATTGGGTTGCATCCTCAGCATGAATGAGGTGATTGTAGGCGTAGGAGGCATTAAAGCTGAAGTTTAAAGAAAATGTTTTATCTGTGGTCTGTGTGTGCAGCTGAGGACGCTTTTAACCGAAGGAATGAGGAGCGTCTTCCCAGGTGGGAGAGCGAGAGAGGGGGAGGGAGAGGGAGAAGCTTGGGTCTGGTGTGCTTGATGGGCTTGGGAAACTGTGTGTGTGCTGGGTGCTATTTTCAGTCCTGATCAAGGAACAAATTGCGAAATGATTGAGAAACAATGAATTGTTCCAGTTTTACGTTTCCTATTTCTTTGGGCAGTGGGGTCTCATATGTTAAGTGTTTCTGACCTGGCACCATCATGCTTTCATCTCTGCCGTGGGACTAATGTGTGATTTGCAGGGAATTTTGATGAATACATGAGTTTTGGGGGTTTTTTTTAAGGGTTTTTTGTTTGTTTTCTATTACTTTGTATTTTTTTTTAATATTTTTTGGCTGTGTTGGGTCTTCGTTGCTGCACGCAGGCTTTCTCTAGTTGTGGTGAGCGGGAGCGACTCTTAGTTGCTGTGCATGGGCTCTAAGCTTGCAGGCATCGTAGCTGTGGCGCACGGGCTTCGCTGCTCCGCGGCGTGTGGGATCTTCCTGGACCAGGGCTCAAACCTGCGTCCCCTGCTTCGGCAGGCAGATTCTTAACCACTGCGCCACCAGGGAAATCCTGAATAGGTGAGTTTGAGCACATGGGGAGTGGAGGGCTTTGAATTTGTCAGGGGTGTGGCTGGGAGGTTGATTTCACGTCATTTCGGGATGTCGGTGCGTGTACCGAATCAGGAAAGCAGCCCCTGGTCACGGTAGCAGCAGTGGTGGGGAGAGTGTAAGCTGTCCCCACGCTCTGTCAGGTCTGCACAAGCCCCCTCCCCAGCTGGTTTCATAAGGGCCAGCGGTCAGCACTTGACGTGCTCTGAGCCCTGCGGTCCCCGTCCCCGTCCCTCGGCGCTGCCCTTGTGCTGTAGAGGCATCCGCAGACCATCCGCAAGCGCTCCGGCCTGGCTGCCTTTTCACACCTTGTGTGCGAAACCAGCCGGTAGTTTTTGTGTGGCGTGTGGGAGCTGAGAACGGTCATTCCTTTTGTAAGGGTTATATGAAAAGGAGACTATGTGACAGAGGCCACGGGCAGCCGGCGGGCCTGGGGCGCGGCCAGCCCTGCCCGCAGTGTGCCGGCCTCGCGAGCTGTGGGGACGCTGGGGAGGGCGCGTTAGCACCCGCGGGCCTCCAGTCTTCTTCCCACGTGGAACCAGAACCTGTGAGCTTGTCTTCCCGGAATCTTCCAGCTGTGAAGGGGGCTGGTCTTTGGCCTTTTGGGCATCATCCCCTTGCCTGTTCTCCTGACCCTTAGCAGAACCTGACCCCGTCAGCTTCCGCCGTGACACATGAGTGACACTTGGTGTTCTTATTTGCCCTACAGTCTCTGCCGCTACCAAGTTTGCAGTCTTTTGAGAGCAGGCACTTGGTTCTAACTCATCGTTTGTCCCCCAAGTTCTTAGTCTGTAATAAGGCCCGGTGGGTCCCTGGGCAAGTGGACGTCATCCGTGTTAATCCTCACTGAAGCTGTGCAAGTGTCCTCACGGTCTGTGGAGCTGCTTTTAACTTTCAACTGTATAAACAGTAACATCCCCCTTGGAGGAGTTTGCCGGGGAACCGAGTGCGCGCTAGGTGAAGTATCTGAGATTTGTGTGGTGTGGCCCACGCTGTCACGGAATCTCTGCAGCCTCTGAGTTAGGAAGAGCGGTGGGGGTGAGGCGCTGACGGGCTCCTCGGCGCCGCCCGGAGCTGTTGGGGGGGTTTCACACACGCGTCACCTCTCAGACTCCTGGGAGACCCGGGGCCCGTCCCTGCGCCGCCAGCGGAGCGGCTGAGCGGAGGACTGGGTGCAGATGCGTGTGGGGCGCGTCGTCCCTCCCGGGACTGCCCTGAGGGTTCAGTAATGCAGTGTCCGCCGAGACTGCAGACAGTGCCCACGGAGGTGCGGGCGTCAGCCTCGTGCTCGTTCTGTGCCTGCTCGCTCTTCGCTCTTCGCTGTGCGGGTGCGGAGCAGCCTGCCGCGTAGCTGTCAGGTTGTTAATGAGTAATAAGGCCTTTGAGGTTTTAAATCGAGCTCCGGACCACCAGGGTGTCCTGACTGCTGTGCAGCGAGTCATTTACATTCAGAAGATGCACGTTTTGCCAAATTACAGACTGCCTCCTGGAGAGTAGTGTGGCAACATGTACCCAGGGCTGCGAAAGTGCTCTTTTTCTTTACTCTGGGAGTCTAGGCTTTACAGGAAATACAGTGCAGGGAAATTGAGCTCAAAAGAGTGTGTGAAGATGGTGACAGAGGAAGAAGAACCATCTGGAAACACAGGGGTGCTTGTCTGCAGCAGGCTCACCGGTGCAGCGAGAGCAGGGAAGTGGGGAGACACAGAGCTGCGCACGGGACTCTCTAGAAAGAAAGTCTCTAGAAGGAAAGTCCTAAAGTAGGGAGCGGGGAGGGAGGGAGGAGGGAGGGAGAACTGCAGCTACCTTAGGGCGGGAACTGCGAGATTTTGTTCTCTTTTGTTTTTCCTTTTTTGCTGAATGTTATAATGGTGACACTTTTTTAAAAGGAAACTTTTTAAAAAATTTATTAAAATGCTTCAAAATAGGAGATCATGTTGTTATATGAAATAACTTTTTAGGTCATTAATTGGGGGAAAGAAAGGGAATGGCCATGATCTCCTCCGAAATTAAACAGCCATAGTTGGTGGTGACGCAGGTATGTGTCCCGTCCTGGCATTCTCCCTCAGACTGTTCCAGAACCAGGCTTGCTCTGCAGGCAGTCACCCCCTAGAGAGGTGGAGACTCCGGGTGAAGTTATGCTGGTGTACATTCTGTGCTTCAAAAAAGTTAAGGGGAGGAAACGCTAACAGCAAAATAGTTTTTCCCCAAACTTCATGTATTCGCAACTTTCCAGAACACTTCTCAGGTGAAGAGAGATCTCTGTACTTCTCTTGCGGAAGGGGGTGTTCCCGGCGGGATGTTCCTGCAGGGAAGAGTCTGCTTTTCTCACATACTCTGGGTGGTGCCACACGTGCAGGACTGACTCACCGGGGACTTCTGAGCTCGGGCGGCCAGGGCGTGATGCTTAGGGGAGAGCTCTCACCTCTGAGCTGTTCCGTGAAGACATTCACGTTTTCATTTTGAGGCTCAGATGATGATTCCTGTACAAGATGCAATATGGGTTTTTGTTTTTGTTTTTTAATTGTACTGCAAGTATATACTCCCTTTTCCGATTTTTATATGTTGAGGGGCGCAGAGGCCTTTGTCATCTTCTCTCTGGTGCCCGGGGAAGTGTGCAGGACACATGCCCTAGATTAGGACCAGGAGGAAGAGGGTGTGGTGGTTGTGATGGGCCTGAGGAAGGCGGCAGCTGAACTTACTGGAGATTTAAAAATAATTTTAAAAATTCGGTCCAGGTGTCTGTATGTATAAACAAAAGCTTCCTATGAAACAAGAGATGGGGGGTGCTGTGCACCTGACGTTGACATTCCGTTTATCAACTTGCATGGCATCGCAAGCTACAGAGCGTAAGCCACTGTGACAGAGCCTTCTTAATGACTGAGAATATGGGGAGGCAAATAATTCATTATGGAGTTAAGTGGTTTATTTAAAAAGTTCGACAGACACCGGTATAGAGTGAGAGCTTTCTCTTAGAGTGATCTTCTTTCTCTCTAAAGGTATCCGAGCCCCCCGATGGGGTCTGTGTCAGCACCCAGCCTGCCTGCAGCAGAAGAAAATCTGGAATACGTACGGACTCTCTATGATTTTCCCGGGAACGATGCCGAAGACCTGCCCTTTAAGAAGGGTGAGATCCTGGTGATTATAGAGAAGCCGGAGGAACAGTGGTGGAGTGCCCGGAACAAGGATGGCCGGGTGGGGATGATTCCCGTCCCGTACGTGGAAAAGCTGGTGAGGTCCTCGCCGCACGGAAAGCACGGGAATAGGAATTCCAACAGTTATGGGATCCCGGAGCCTGCGCACGCGTACGCGCAGCCTCAGACCACGGCTCCTCTGCCTGCCGTTGCCAGCACTCCTGGGGCAGCGGTCAACCCTTTGCCATCCACACAGAATGGACCTGTCTTTGCAAAAGCAATTCAGAAAAGAGTGCCCTGTGCTTATGACAAGACCGCCCTGGCGTTAGAGGTAAAATCTACTAAGGCTCATTCTCGGGGTCCTTGACACTGTGTTTGTTTTTTTGGCTGCAACTGGCGGGCATCCTACTTCCCTGACCAGGGATTGAACCCATGCCCTCAGCAGTGGAAGCGCAGAGTCCTAACCACTGGACTGCCCGAGAATTCCCTAAAAATGCATATTTTTAGAAGAATGGTCCCATACATTTTTTGGTCATTTTACTGATGTATAAATTACATAAAATGAGGTGGGCCCTAAATATTATTGTGTTAGAATGTGGGATTTGGTGCCACAGTTCCCAGCTCTTTCATTTATTGATAACTTTTGAAAATGGTCTGTGACCACACACTGCCATGCAAGTATCATTATAATATGATTACGGTTCTGTACTCTTCCTTAGTGTTGTGACGTCGCGTGTGTGTTAGAGAAACTGAGATTAAGGCATCGCTTGTTCCATGTGTGTTCGACCCGAGGTCCCAGTAGGGCAGAGCTGGGAGGCAGCCCTGGTGCATGGCAGGGGCATGACGTCGTGGGGCCTGTTTCTTCAGAGCAGCCTGCCCTCAGGTTCCAAGGGAGCTGTGATTTTCGTGTGTGTTTTTTCACGGGTATCCTTAGGTTTTTGTGGACCAGGAGTAATACCCACGTGAACTACGCCTGGAGGTTTGGTTCAGAGTCCAAGGTTACCTCTCCCTCTCACATTGGCTCTAAAGAAGGAGCGTTGGAGGCCTGCGGCGGGACCGGGGCTTTTGTGCTTCCCAGTGGAGGAACGGGAGAGGAACCAGGCGAGGCTCCCTCCTCAGATGGAGGCCTGGCTGAGCAGGCCTACTGGCCTTTCACCCCTAGAGACCTGCCCCGCACACCGCAGCACCCTCAAATAGCTTGGGGGGTTCCGGGCTCTGAATACCTTCCAGTTTGCTGAGTAGTTTCAGACTCTGGGAGCACTAGCGCAGCTGTAGTGTCCTGGTGGGAACAGGGAGCTAGGTTTCAGAGTTGCGTTGTGCCGCTGACTGTTGGCACACTGGGGTGAGCTCCTGGGGTCCAGGCTCCCAGTCAGAACGGCAAGCCCTGTGAAGGAAGTCAGGAAGTGGGTTCTCACCTGAGCCAGGGTGTAAAGCCTCGCTCCCTTCAGGACGCCTGCGTGTTGACACTCTGGCTCTGAGAGCTCCTGTGTGTTCCCTGGAGTGTGCATGGGGGGTCGTAGAGGGGTCACTCGGAGCCTGGGGAGCGGATGCCTGGGTAGGTGCCTCAGGGAGACCAGGGTGAGGAGAAGGAGCCCGGTTTGTGAAGCACGTTTGAAGGTAACCCATCTTCTTGGCCGTTACGCTGCGCTTCTCGTCTCAGGCCCCAGAGACGGGTCTCCACTCCCAAGCCTCCTCCTGATAGCAGCCCAGCCGTGTCAGCCTTGTGCGAGGCCGCCTTAGGGGATTCAGCGAGAGAGGGTCAGTGGACCCAAGAAATAGACCTTTGCCAAATTCCACTTCATGGTGTTTCCTGTTCTGTGTGTTTAAATGAGATTCTCTGCCATGCCGTAAATAAGTATTTCTGTGAACTGTGTTATCTTCTAAAGCCGGTGCCTGCCTGATCTTGTTAAAAATAACCCTCTTGGGGCTGTTGCAATTAGGTTACCAGGAAAAGTATTAAAATTAAAAGAAGAAAGGTGAGACAAGTAGGACAGAATGTGCCAGTAACAGAAGCTTCGCTCTTCCCCTTGAGATGGTGTTACGGAGTGAGGATGGTTCGCAAGCATTTTCATAACCCTTGAGGTCTGCAAGAACGTCCCTGCGTGTGGAGAGAACTTTAGGAGAGGTCTTCATTCAGACTCTGTGCTGTCCTGCTCACCTCTTTTCAGGAAGCAAGTTGGTCCTTGGGATTTGGTTTGAAGGGGAAGCTTCCCGTACCTTTGGTGGGGCAGGGCTGGGAGGGCTCCTGGGAAGCAGGTCAGGCCCACAGGAGTGTTCTCAGTGGGAGAGGTGGCGCAGGCCTTTCTAAGGGTAGGTCTTTGGCAGAGGAGAATGTTTGGAACAGGGGTGCTGTGGTCATTACAAAATAACCTGCAGTCCAGGCTGTGTCCTCTCAGCTGTTCCTGGTGTGGTCTTGGGCACCTTCCTCCAACTCTCTGAGCCTGAAAGGCACCCGGGCTCTGCAAGTTGATGTACGCTTGTGAATCATCCTTTCATGCCTCCAGCCTGTGAGGGGTGCCCTGTAGGGTCCTGCCACCCAGTGAAAGCTTCGAGGCAGTAACCCGCATTGTGGTACGTGAGCTGATAACACAGAGTAGGCAGGAGGGGGGATGTAGGAGACGGGAGTGTGGCTGCGTGTGGGTCTGGGACAGCTTCCTGCAGGAGGTGACCCTTGAACTGAGTTTTGAAGGATGACTGGAAGGTAGCTGGGTGAAGTGGGAGGAGGCGTGCCTGGCAGAGGGAAGGGCTTGTGAGAGCGGGAGGACACCACTGCATAGCTGCAGGTCAGCGAGCATGCTGGGTGTATTGGGACAGAAGGCAGCGGCGTGAGCGTGCGCTGCGGCTGCGTCGCCCGAGGGCTGAGCGGAGGAGGGGAACGTTCTCTGGTGGCCTTCGTGCCACTTTCCCACAGCTGTTGAAAGTTCTGACGTTTGTGAGTGGGCAGTTGATCTTTCTGTGGATTGATGGTTAAGTAACTTAGAGCAAATGCTCGCGTGCCCCGATAATAATACGAGTCTCACACTCATATTCCAGTATCCTTTCCTGAGTAGAAGAGAAAGGGAGACATTTGTCAGCACCTGCAGAGGTGTACTTACCCTGCACACGCACAGCTGGGGCACTTGCTGTGTCCAGGAGTCTGCGTGGAGCCGCACCTGTGGTGGGGGCTGAGGGGCTAAGGTGCAGTGAGGCGTGGAGGCAGTGGGGACGGGTCAGTGGGAGTCGAGGGGGGCACGTGGGGGGTCCCTAGGGCGTTCAGTCTGTCTTCCTGATGCTTCAGCCTCGCCGTGGACACCTCCAGAACCATCCCCTCCTCCCGCAGGGGTTTCCCAGGGCCTGCATGCGGGTGCGGCAGGGAGCCGCGCAGAGGCCGCCCTGGTGGAACCCGCGACGGTCTCGCCCCGCGGTGTCTGCTCCGCCAGGGAGAAACCAGCTGCCGCGTCCCCGTCCTGTGCCTGCCTCGCCCAGGGTTTGGACCTCAGCGTGGGGCCCCCCAGTTGTCCCTCTGGAGGTTTGGTTTGTTGGCTTTGGTTTGGTTCTGTGGTCTTACCCACGCGTGTGCGTCTGTCTTACCCTGATCGCGGCGCGCAGCGCGTGGATTCCCCCCCCCCCCCCCGGTTTCATGTTAACGGCCGGCTCTATTCATAAAGGCACGACCCAGAGCCTCTCTGGAGCCGCCCCGTGTGAAGCTGGTCTGGCGCAGCCCGCCCCTGACGGAGCCCACGCTGCATTCCGGGCCCCGCGTTCCATTCTAAACCCTCACAGACCATCTCTCTGCTGACGGCGTCCAGAGTTGCGTCCAGGTTTGATCTCAGGCTCACCTGTCATGTTTGGTAGAGTTTGCCATCATCCCTGTTGGAACAAACCCCTTGAGACCGGACCCTCCGTGAGCCTGCCCGCGTCCTGTGGTGCAGCTCCCTGTGGCGGGCGACCAGCCCTGGACTGCTGCTGCTTGCCCGCGTGTGTGGTCCGCGCGTGGATACCTGTCTCCGTCAGCACGAGGGCATGCTGTCGTCTGTGTGAGCTTCCCGGCGTGCTCGAGAAACCTGCTCGTTACTCCCATCGGGGTCCTCTGCAGACACCGCAGATGTGGAATTGCATCTGGTCTCAATCTTTTGAGTTGACCTTGCTGAGGCCCGCAGCACCACTTCCTTCAGTGACTGGCCTACCATTTCCAGATTTCTGCTTCCACCGGTTGACTCTAATTCGTTGGTTAGAGTTAAATTCACGTTGGCGGTTTCTCCATCGCTGCCCCTACGTATGGAGAGGAAGTCGTCTAGAAAGCGAATCCAGGTCTCCTCAGTGCTGGTCGCGTTCGTAAGCTCTCAGGGACTGGCCGTGGGTTCCCCTGGCTGGAGTCGTAGGCCCACAGCGAGGTCGGGTCTGCACGGGGCGGAGGCACAGCCTCCCAGCGGGAGGGGCTGCTCCGTCTCAGCATGTGGCCTCCTCGCCGGGGCTCGTCAGAGATGCCCATGGGCGCGCCCACCTCCCTCAGGGCTTCGCTTAGGGCTGCGGGCCCCTCCCCCACCCTCTGCCGTTGGCGTCGTGTGACTTGGCCTTAACAGCATCCAGTTTTAGCAGTTCTGTACCCAAGGTGACATTTTTTTTTCTCGTAGCATATCATCTTCTCATTGGTTTGTGAAGTAGAGAAGATTGCTCTTAAAAGGGTTTTGTTCCTCTTTCTTATATGTAAGTTGGGTGGGAGTACCGTGAGATCGGGGGCCCCGGTGTGGTTCAGACGAGGCCTGCCCAGCCTGGTCGGCGTGCTGGCCTCCGTTCTCTGTGTGTGGTGGTCGCTGCTGTGTGAGGAGAACTGTCAGCTGGGGGCTCACGGAGAGTATTTTACTTAGTGCTCATAGCGGCCCCGTCTTGTGCGCTTAGAGCTTGAGGTTTGTGCCATTCGCTGACAGTCTCACAGTCGGTTTGTGGCAGAGCTAGGACTCAGCCCACAGTCTGTCTTTAAACAGCGTTATTGAGATGAAATTCACATATCATACATTTAAATTTACCCACTTAAAGTGTGCAACTCAGTGGTCTTTGGCATGTCACGTTATTCATTTTTTTTAAATTGTGGTGAAGTGTGCATAACAGAATTTGCCCTTTTTAAGCGTACAGTTCAGTGGCATTAATTGCATTTACAGTGTTGTGTAATTATCACCACTATCTGTTCCTAAAACTTTCTCATCACCCGAAACAGAAACTCTGTCACCATGAAGTAGAAACTGCCCACCCCCTCTCCCGAGGCGCCGGTAACCTCTCATCCGCTCTCTGTCTGTGTGAACTTGCCTGTTCTGGACACCTCGCGTACTAGAATCATCCGGACCGCACTCGTGCTCCGGACCTGGCGTGTCTCCCAGAGCATGCTGTGTCAGGGTTAGCTGTGTTACAGTGAGCACCTGCGTTCTTCTGAGGGCCACGTGAAGTGCTGTGGTGTGGGAGCCCACGTTCTGTGGACGCGCTCCCTGGCTGATGGTCCTCAGAGCTGCTCCACCTTTTGGTTATTGCGGACAGTGTTATGAGCGTTTACGCGCCAGTGTGTGTTTGGATGCCTGTTTCCAGTTCTCTCGGGCGTGTGCCTAACAGTGACGTTGCTGGGTAGCTCTGTGTTTAGCTTTGGAGGTCAGCCAGGCTGTGTTCCATGGCGGCTGCAGCCTTTACAACCCCGCGGGCAAGTCACAGGGTCACAGTTCTCCGCAGCCGCATCAACACCTGTCATGTCCCTTCTTTTTAAAATCATAGCCATCCTGCTGTCTGTAGAGCGGCGTCTCGTAGTTTTGGTTTGCATTTCCGCAATTACTAATTTTGTGAAGTGTCTTCAAAGTCCTGTGCATCTTGGCCATTTTTACATCTCCTTTGGAGAAATATCTGTTCAAGACCTTTGCCTGTTTTTAGTTGGGGCTGCTTGGCTCTCGTTTTTGGGTTTTAGGAGGCCTTAGTATATTTTGGATACTAAACGCATCAGAGATACGATTCTTTTTTTTTTTTTTCTTTTTTTCGTACATACATCTTTATTGGATTGTAATTGCTTTGCAGTGCTGTGCTAGTTTCTGCTGTACAGCAAAGTGACTCAGCTATATGTATACATAAATATTTTTTCCCATTTTGTAGGTGGTCTTTGCACTTTCTTGTTGGGGGACTTTAATGCACGTTGTTGATTTTGATGAACTCCATCTTATCTGTTTTATCTTTTGCTGCTCATGCTTTTGATGTCATGTCTAAGAACCCATTGCCAAATTCAGATTCATGAAGATTTACCCCTGTGTTTTCTTTTAAGAGTTTATGGCTTTAGCTTCACATTCAGGTCGTTTATCCATTTTGAATTAATCTTTGTACGTGGGTTGATGTAGGTGTCCAGGTTCTTTTGCAGGTAGGAAATCTAGCTGTACCAGTACCATTTGTTGAAGAAATTGTTTTTGCCCCGCTGAATGAACTTGGCACCTTTTTCAAAAATCAGTTGGCCAGGGAACTCCCTGGCGGTTCAGTGGTTAGACTTTGCGCTTCCGTTGCAGGGGCCGTGGGTTCCGTCCCTGGTCAGGTGAGGAAGAGCCCACCAGCCGCATGACTTGGCCAAACAAACAAACAAAACAAAACCAGTTGTCCAGAGAGTGTGAGTTTATTTATGAATTCTCAGTTCTGTTCCATTGGTCCGTGTGTCTGTGTGCCAGGACCACACTGCTCTGACTTGCAGAGCTTTATGTAGGGGGCTTGAGGTCAGGAAGTACCAGTCCTCCAACTTGATTGATCTTTCTCAAGATTGCTTGGGCTCTTCGGCACGCCTTGTGAGGCTGTATGAATTTGAGGGTCAGCTTTTTCATTTCTGGAAAAACAAAGCTGTTAGAATTTTGATAGAAATCATGTAGAATTTGTGAATCACTTTGGGTGGTGTTGGCATCTTGAAAATATTAAGTCTTCTATCCATGAACACAGGATGTCTATTTATGTAAGTCTTCTTTAATTTCCTTTGGCAGTGTTTTGTAAATTTTTGGTGTACAAATCTGTCACCTTGGTTAACTTTATTCCTGGTTATTTTACTCTTTTAGATGCTATTGTAAATGCAATTGCATTCTTTGTGGGGGCGGGGGGGGGGTTGTTTTGTTTGTTTTTCACCACAAAGCCTGTGGGATCTCAGTTCCCCAACCAGGGATTGAACCTGGGCCATAGCAGTGAAGGTGCCAAGTCCTAACCACTAGGAAACCAGGGAATTCCCTGGAATTGCATTCTCTCTCTTTTCTTTTTTTTTGATTGATTGATTTATTTTTGGCTGTATTCGGTCTTCCTTGCGGTGCATGGGCATCTCATTGTGGTGGCTTCTCTTGTTGCAGAGCACGGGCTCTAGGCACGCAGGCTTCAGTAGTTGTGGCTTGTGGGCTCTAGAGCACAGGCTCAGTAGTTGTGACGCACGGGCTTCATTGCTCCGCGGCATGTGGGATCTTCCTGGACCAGGGATTGAACCTGTGTCCCCTGCATTGGCAGGCAGGTTCTTAACCACTGCACCACCAGGGAAGCCCCTGATCTTATTATTGAGGAGACTGATGGGGGAGCAGACAGCTGCTGCGGCAGCCAGTGCTGGCAGGAGAGAATTGGCAGGGGGCGGGTGGGATGTTCTGGCACCTTCCTCTCATCCCCCTGTTGTCTTCCTCGCTGCTTGGGGCCCTTCGCAGTGGCTTATCGGACCCCGAGTCTCCAGGCCGGGCCCTCATCTCCTCTCTCTAACATGGCATCCGTTCCATCCCCCGTCGGCTTTGAGAGGACCCTGTTCCTGACAGGGTGGAAAACCTGCTTCAGTGCCTGCTCCTCTGTGCTGGTTCCAGTCCTCCCCGGAACCAGCCAGAGGGCAGGGACAGCCAGCAGGGGTGTGAGCGTGGGGTGGGTGCTGGGGCTGCTCAGGCATCTCTGTGCCAACAGCAGCTGCCATTCACTTCGCTGGGTGTTCTGGGTAACGGTTCCATGTAGTGCTTCCTTCAATTATTGTGAGAACCTTCCAAAGTCAAAAGGAAACTGAGACCTGGACAACTTGAACAGTTTGTCACGGTGATGTGGCCCTGACAGTAGTAGGACCAGGACATTGGTCCAGCCCTGCCCCACTCCAGAGGTCACAGCGTGAATCACCGCATGGTGCCGCCTTAAACCTGCTTTAAGCTTACCTCCTGCTCTTGGAGATCTTAGATCTTAGTTTTAGGTGTGTCCTGAGTACACGGTGCAGAATCCAGCCCGGCTCCTGCAGCGGCTGCCCGAGCTCTTCCTGGTCCCGTGGCGGCTGTGCAGCTTCATGAGGCCCTTCCTGGGAGCGGGGCTTGTCCTTCAGATGTTTGCCTTTGGTCAGGGTTGCTTATGTTTCCTCAGTTGTGGAAGCAGACCAGAGGTCCACGGTTTCTCAGGACCAGCTTGGCGGTGCTGGGCAGTAGCCTGGAACGTGGGGATTTTTTTGTTTTTATTTTGTTTTTAATTTTATTTATTTATTTATTGGCTGCGTTGGGTCTCCGTTGCTGCACATTGGCTTTCTCTGGTTGTGGTGCGCAGGCTCCTCTCGGCGGTGGCTTCTCTTGCTGCAGAGCATCGGCTCTAGGCACGTGGGCTTCAGTAGTTGTGGCTCACGGGCTTCGTTGCTCCGCGGCATGTGGGATCATCCTGGACCAGGGATCGAACCCGTGTGCCCTGCATTGGCAGGCGGATTCTCAACCACTGCGTCACCAGGGACGTCCCTGGAACGTGGTTTTTAACACGTCGGGCTGCGCAGTTGTGTGGTTGCATTTCCAGTCCGCCATGTCCCTGCATCTGTCACACAGCCCATCTCTGGGGAAGAGCTGGGCGGGTTTGGGAAACTGAAAGGAAGCCAGTGTGGTGGGGGTGGTGGTCAGAGATGGGAAGAGTCGGGAGCCAGAGGAGGCAGAGCCTCGGAGACGGGAGTTTGAGCGTTGCTCTCGAGCAGAGAGGTGGAGTTGGGGGTTCGGAGGCGGAGCAGCGACCCAGTCCTCTGTATGTTTTCGAAAGGCCTGTCTTCTGCGGTCCTTAGGCCCTTGTGCCTACCACCTTTGTCCTCAGGACCTCCTGCTTGCTCAGCCACCTGCCTCCAGCATGTGCGGGCGGCAGCCTGTCGTTTCTTCTCTCTTTTCCTTGATTCTGCAGACTTCCTTGCAAAGTTTACAAGAGCCCTGCAAAAATGAGGAAAGCCAGCCCCCTCTTTCTGAGAGTGCTGTGGTGGGTGGTGGGGAGCGGGGTGGGGCCTCCCCGGGGCGAGTCTGTCAGAATCCTGGAGGAGGAGGCGCCCGGCCTTGCTTTCCCAAGGGCCAGATGGGAAGTGCCCCCTGCAGGGAGCGAGAGGGAGGCAGTCTCCTGCTTCTGGTCCCTAGAGCATCAGCAGGAGGGGACTGGCCTGGCCTTTGGCCTGGGCCCCAGGAGTTCCTTGGTGGTAGGTGGGGGTCAGGCTTGGGGAGAGGAAGGGTTGAGAGCTGCGCTGAGTGGCCAGGGTGGCGGGGGATGGAAGGTGGCTGGGCTGGTGCAGCCAGGCAGTGAGAGGCTAGGGGGACCCGACCAGAGGACGGGGCCTTAGCAGGAGGTCTCAGCCTGTTCCTGGCCCCCAGACTGGAGGGATAAGCTCACCCAGGATGTGGGAGAGGGACCAGGTTTTCAGAAAGGTGAGGCTTTTTCTTCCACATTTATCAAACATGAGCTAAGGCAGGCTGAGTTGACAAACTTTACAAAATGTATGCTCTCTGGGCATCTGGAGTCCAGTGGATGATAGAAAAGACATAGATAAAAGACAGAATTCCCAAATTGTTTTTTGTAGGATATCAAATGGGTGGAGCAAGCGGAAACCTCAGTCTTGGGGAGCAGCCTGTGGTCGGGACATCTGCTGGCAGCACCCATCAGCCCAGACTGCATATCTGTGTTTCACTTTAGTCTCAGCTGTCCTTGCCTCAGTCTTTTTTTTTTTTTTTTTTTTTAAGCATCTTGTCAGTTGGATCTGGCTCTGAGTGCAAGCCTGCCCGCAGACTGCCCAGGGGCCCTCGGCCATCGTCCCCTTGCCCCGCGGACTCCCCCTGCCCCCCCGGGCATGCGCTCCCCTGGTCCCTGTCCCTTAGCTCACGGCGCCTGCTCCGCAGGCACGTACCCGCACACGCTGTTGTTTGTCCTTGTCTTTTCTTGTACTTGTTTCAGTACATTGACTATATTGTATTTTCCGTAAGTTAATTTGTAGTGATCTCAATAGTTTTATATCCATGAACTTTCATTTCTTTCCTATTTCATTATTTTAAAAATAAAGACAGCAGTCATTTCCTTAGCTGAAAAGGAAATGAGGAAAGAACAGGCTCCTGTGTTGGAGCGAGAGGCTGCCCAGTGAGGCCCCCACATCAGCGGCCTTGCGCTCCAGACGCGAGACAGCGGGTTCCCGCACCGCAGGCACGAAGAGGCCGCGCGTCTGGGGGAGCTTGGAGTGGGGGCAGCTGCAGGGCCCGGCTTGTAGTATCCCAGCAGCTCCAGCCTGCAGACAGTTCTCTCTGCTCACCTAGGCCCCATCTAAATTTTTGTGTTGTTTCATCTCACGTCTCAAGTTTGTGCTTAAATATTTGTTTTAATGGAAGAAGACAGATTAGACACCGGTCATGACTGCAGTCTCCGTGATTGGCTCCCAGCTCTGCGGCTTCTGCACGGTCTCCACTGCAGCCCCAGCGTCCCGCCTGCAGGAGAGCTTTCCTGGGCTCACGTCTGGCACGTGTCTTGACCGGAGGCAGCAGCGTGGTCATGATCAGGGCTTTCCTCGTCTGTGAGTTCCGTATGGTAGGAAGATAACACACAGATGGCAAAGCTGCATCTCTGCTACACGTCAGAGAACATGGATGTTTTCTTAATTATCAGAAGCATTGCTGTGGTTATCTAGTTATGAATAAGAAAGACATTTCCTTTCTGCCGTCTGTGAATAAAAATGTTGTCGCTGGGAGAAAGGGAGCAGCACTTGAACTCCAAGCACTGATCGTAAAACAGTCTGCATTTTAGAAGTCTGCTAAAGACATTTTAAAGCTTAATTGTTATATTAAATCAGTTTATTCTTTCCCCCCAATTTTTTTTATTTCCTTTTAAGGCAAAATAAGAGAAAACATGTCTTCAGTTGTGTTTTTTTTTTCCACTGAAGTATTTTGCAACTAATTTTTATACAAGTCTTAAAATAGAATTATCAGTTGTTAACCTTCAAGTTTTAATTGTTCCACCAACTTAGGTGTGGCAGTGAAGTGGTGACACAAGTTTGAAAATAATTATAATAATTTAATTTATAAATACACAGTTAGCTTTTTTTTTTTTTTTTCTTTTTTAATTGGCTGCGTTGGGTCTTTGTTGCTGTGCATGGGCTTTCTCTAGTTGTGGCAAGTAGGGGCTACTCTTCATTGTAGTGCGCAGGCTCCTAATTGCCGTGTCTTCTCTTGTTGTGGAGCACAGGTTCTAGGTGCGTGGGCTTCAGTAGCTGCGCCACACAGGCTCAGTAGTTGTGGCTCATGGGCTCTAGAGCACAGGCTCAGTAGTTATGGCACACGGGCTTAGTTGCTCCGCGGCATGTGAGATCTTCCTGGACCAGGGATCGAACCTGTGTCCCCAGCATTGGCAGGTGGATTCTTAACCACTGCGCCACCAGGGAAGTCCTGTGGTTAGCTTTTTAAACCTTGTTTTTCTCACATACACATCTAGTACTTGCCTACAAAAATCCGAATACTGTAGAACGTTTATTTTTGTCTTAAAACTTTTCGTTATATAAAATCTAATTCTTAATTCCTGGACTAACTCTGCAAGCCATCTTAAAGTTGAATTTGTTGTTTTCCTAAATAAAAGGGGATAACTTTTTTTTTCTGTTGTCATCTTGGCAAATACTCCTGAGTTAAGCTGGTTTCCACAAGGCAAGAGGTCCATTTGGTAATAGCACTGTTGTCCATGCAGTAGGTTTGGGGAGTCAAGCAGTTGGTGTGCTGGGTCTGTGCATCCCGGTGAGCAAGTTGGGTGCTGAGGTCAGCAGGGCAGGGTGTGGGGGGACCTCAGGGCAGGGACGGGACGTCAGGGCAGAGGCTGGCTGGGGGGCTGAGAGGTCCTCGTGGGCCCCAGCCTGGCCCCCGCTCCAGCCTGCCTTTCAGGAAAGAGGGTGGGGTGTGTGGAGGGTCAGGGGTGAGCCCTGCAGGGAGAAGGCTCTGAAACGGCAGCCACAGGGCCAGGTTCCTGACCCGCAGCGTCTGCTGAATCAGACTCTGGCCCTGCAGCAGCTGCGGGGGGCGTGTTTCCTTGTCCATCCCCAGCTCTTCCCCAGCCTGAGTCTTCTCAGGACGAGATCGCCACGTGGACAGAGTGTTGGGGGCAGGGGCGGGGACAGCGTTCCGTCGTCTGCTTCCTGCTGGCATCACCTCAGCACCACGTCTTCCACGCGGGGAGCAATGTGGTGTCCTGGTGCTTCCTTACAAGTGGCTCGTCTCCTTGTGGGGACCAGGAGTCTCTTCGCGTCTGGAGCTTGGTCCTCTGTTCAACGAGCTTTTCCGCATCTTAGACACAACAAGATGACTGGATTTAGAGCCCTGCATAAGAAATAATTCACAGTGTTTCAAAGGCAGCCTCCATTTTCTGGTTCTGCCTCAGAAAACATGCCTCCTTTCCTCAGGGACTGCCTGTAGCCTGCCTGCCCGGTTGCCTGCCCGCCAGGTTACCGGGGCAGGTGTGGCTCCGTCCTGGGCCCTGGCAGCTCTGGGACCCTTGCTCACTTCGGGCCAGCAGTCAGCTTGCCGGCCCAGTAGCTGTAGCAGAAGATGCCTTTTCCCACATGAAATATTGCATGGAACCCCAACATATGTCAGATTAAAAGTTTTTAATGTAAAGGTGTTTCGTAAGTTGAGATTGACCGGAATTAAGAATGCAGGGTGTGGGGGCAGAAGACATCGGAGAGAACATGAATGATAGGTGCGGTCTCGCGTTAGCCCCCCCCCCGACCAGCTCCTTTGGGAGTGTACTTTGTTGCGAGTGGTGAGAGGTTTCCTTTGCCCTTGACCTCGCTATTCTGGGGGTCCTTCCGTCAGACGTGCGGGGTGGAAGCGTCACCCGAGGACAGCGCGAGAGCCGCAGCAGCAGGCGGCCCGGGTGATGGGGCGGGAGCTCCCCTGGCGGCTTCTGGTTGTAACTTATAAAACACACATCTGCGAGGATGAAGTCCCAGCCTGGCATCCACTGGAGCTTCAGGCACCAGCTCAGAGCCCCGTGGGTCTGCAGACAAATGGAAAACCACACCCGAGTCCAGATCGCTGCCTCCCCTGGGTGAACGGAGCAGCCCGAAGGGTGCCCGGCCTCTGGCCGAGGGTAGGGCTCCTGCCGCCCTGCACTGAAGGCTGGCTTCCTCCCCCCAGGCCCGGCCCACCGGGGGTGCCGCTGCGGGGGTGGTGGCAGTGGCAGCAGCTCCTTCCCGTGAGAGCGGGGAGACGGCTTCGTGTTGACGGCTCTCGTGTGCGTTGAGCTGTTCGCCCATTCTTTGCCATTGGAGTTAGTAGCCACTTTGAGGGGGTAGGAGGCTGCCTCAGAGTGCGTTCTCACAGCAGAGCAGAAGCACCCTGGGCTCGTTGGTGGCACTTGTGTCTGTGTCATGGCCTGATTTTAGGTCTAAGCACTGAGAAGAATGAGTGAGCCCCGAGGACAGAATGTGTCAGTACCTGTCGGTGGAAAAGCACGTGTGGTCTGGTTCTCGGAGACGCTACTTCATCTTCTTTCTGCCCTCGCAGGTGGGCGACGTCGTGAGAGTGACGAGGATGAACATCAACGGGCAGTGGGAAGGCGAGGTGAACGGGCGCAAAGGGCTCTTCCCCTTCACCCACGTCAGGATCATCGACCCCCAGAGCCCGGAGGAGAGCGAGTGACGCTGCTGCCTGCTCGTCCTGCCCCCCACGCGCCCCCACGCGGGAGGCGTCCTCTCGGGCGGGTCACACGCGCTGCTGACGTCCAGCTTCTGCAGCGGGCCGCCTCCCCCATCGGAATGCTCGGGGGGGCGCCCGGCATTTGTATCATAGTCGTGTCGTCAAAGAGTAGCTGATTTTAGAGTCTTCGGATCACGAACTGGAAACATGGGTGGATGCAGGCAAGCGGGAAGAGGCGCTGAGAACAGGGCTCCCTTCTGGCCGGCGCCGCGCCTGTCCCCGGGCTGCCCGCGGGTCCCTGCCGCTGGGAGCCCCGAGCGGTGCCGTCGCCGGCGTGGGACCCTTCGGAAGAGGGACGTCTGCCCTAAATTCCCCGCGTCTGGCTTTTCTTTTCTTTCTTTTTTCTTTTTTCCCCTCTGTTGTTTGGTTTGGTTTTAGATGACTTAATTAATTAGACTTGTGTGTTCTGAACAGGTTTTTAAGGAGCAGGTTAGATTTTGTGGTGAGACGAGGGATGCCACGTGCCCCTGAAGCCGCTGTGACTGCAGGAGCCCGAGACGCGGAGCCCTGAGGCAGAGGCCTGTATGTCTCGGTTGCCGGGAGTACCTTGCATTGCCAGATGGCAGACAGCCGCCGCCACCCAGCCGCTGCGGGCGTCCGAGCTGCGTGCACGGCCTCTTGGACGACGTCCCCAGGGCCGGCAGAGTGGCGGTGATTCACCTCGTTGGCGAGAGACGGGAGGCGTGCCTGGCCGGCTTCCTGTCCAGCCCTTCAGTGAGTGCGCCCCTTGAAAGTATAGGACCCCAGTTTCCTTAAAAAGTCATTGAATTCACTCATGAATCTTTACGTTCCTCGCGCTGAGGCCCAGGGCGGCCTGCTCTGCAGGCTCCGCAGGCTCCTGGGAGAGACGTGCCCTCGTGCTGCCTCCGCGGCCGTGTCTGCCCCACTCTCCAGCGCGACGCTGAGGCTCTGCGCCGGGGTGGCTGCATCTGATGTCTAATCGAGTGTGTCGCGAACCATTACTGATTTGATGTGAAGGTTTCCCTGTCGGCTGCACGAGGCCTGTTCACGTGCGCCAGCCGGCACCCGAGTGTGACAGATCCCGCGTCCGCGGCGCACGGCCAGCTGGAGTTGTGGAACCTTCGTGCAGTTCAGTGTGCCCTCCTCCTGGGCCCTGGTGAAGACCGGCCTCAGCAGAGAATGTGTCCAGCAGCTCTGGGGGTGTGGCCGCAGCGTGATACGGAACGGTCCTCCCTGAGCATCTGCTATACCTCGGCCCCGGCTCCCAGGGGTCTTGGGGTCTGAGGCTCAGAGCAGTTATTCTGGTGACAGAACCAGCAAGGCCACCATGTTTCAATTTTTCTTTAATCTCGTTCCGTCAGGTTGGTAAGCGTCATGTTAGAGAATCCTGGGAGTGTTCAGGTGGCCGCGTCCCCGTGTGGCTCTCCTGGGAAGGGCGTCCCTGAGGGCCCCTCCGCCCAGTGAGCGCTGTGGCTGCCTCTAGCTCCCCAGTGCCCGCCCGTTGCCGTCGCCTCCTGTCCTGAGCCTGGCCCAGCCTCGCCCCACGGCGCGTGGCATGTGTGTGGCAGGGTCCCTGCCCTCTGCCTGGGGGTGACGCCTGCCCTGTCGCCTGTAACCCGGTACCTGAGGGGGTCCGTCCCAGAAGGGGGGGGCATGTGCCTTGTCCAGAGAGGGCACACACCCTGAGGCTTTGTTAAACCACATTCTACCGAGAGGCTGGGCAGCGTTTGATGGCAGTAGTTGGCTCAAGTACAAGAAGCATGTGGCCTTTTGGAAAGCAAGGTTCCCCTGCAGCCGTGTCTGCTGACAGTAGACAGCGGGGTGCCTGCAGGATCTGAACACACTGAACACCTAGGTTTCTCCCAGGGGCGTCTCTTCAGTCCTTCAGCCCAGGTGCACGTCTCCAGGGCTGCCCCGGAGCCCAAGATGAGGTGAGCCTTGAGCTCTGAGCTCGAGGTGTGTGCCAAAAGCAGTACCTTTTGGACTTAGAACCTTGTGAGTTTTTTAATCAGGTAGGGGAATTTTTTTTTTCACACTAAATATACAAGAAACAGCCCCCTGCCTCGGCGTTGGGCCTGGGCTCCCCAGGGGTCTGGGAAGGCTCTGCTTCAGAAAGCGACTCAGAGCTTCCCTCCTGGCGGCTTCCTCTGAGGACTGTCCTCTGTTGCTACTTGCGCTGCTCTGCTGTGTGTCACTTAAACCGTGGGCAAGAGAGCAAATGATGTGCTAAAGGCATTTGACAGTTGGATTAAAAACTTCTCCTGCGAAGGGGGTCATGCCTGTCACCCCTGCCGCGGTGCCGCCGCCCGGCCACGCAGCTAACCAAGAGGAGGCCGTGTGGACGGGCTGCCCTGGGATGGCTCTGTCACCCGGACGGGACCCTGAGAGGGAGGGCGGCCAGCTGCTGCCTCCCGGGCCCGAGCATCGGCCTGTGCGGACTTCCTGCTCCAGCTCTTTACGCACCAGGCAGCCGGGCCGGCGGCCGCTGCTCTTGTAACATTTGCTCAGAAGAATACGAACATTCTATTTTTGAAAAGGGGTGGTGTTTTTGTGCCAGGTGTTTATAATTTAACCCTTTAATATTATGCTCATTAACCTTAAAATGAGTGAACCCTGATTGTTTTCACACCGAACCTGAGACACCCCCGAGCTCGCCCTCAGCCTGCAGCCGGGGGGCCGGAGGCCTGCATCCCCCCGTGGCTGCGCTGGGGGTGGCCCAGCAGCGGCCGAGCTGGGCGTGCGCTCGCGGAGGGAGAGGGCAGTCCTCTGAGACAGGGTCGCGGCCTCTGCGGGGGGAGCAGTGGCCTTGCTTCTGGATGGTCTTCACTGTGTGTTTCAAAACGACAACAACGCAACACAAAACTCTTTTGACCTGTAACTTAAAGATCGTAAACTTCAGGCAATAATATTTTCTGTGTAGCTTTTAAAATTATTTTTGGGGATCATAGCTTGTTTTATTTTGTGCTATAAAATTAACAGTATTAAATGACTTATATTCTTAGAATACATGGAGTGTCTTTTCTTAACAGATCAGTGCCTTTTTATTTTTGTATTCCATTTTACGTTACTGGTCCCGGCATCAGACCCTTGTTTCCATGGCCTGTTTGTACATTGTCTCAATAAAACTTGCATCAGCCAGTGGTGGCAGCGGCTCTCGTGTTTCCGTGTCTCCTCAGTGCTGCCTGGAGGCCCTCAGCCCCCCGGCCCCCCCAGCAGTTAAGCACCTGCTGGGACACCTGTGCTTCTGCGAGGTGGCCGGCCCGGCCCTGGCCTGCTGCGGCAGACCGCGTGGAGGGGAGGGGCCTGGCCCGGCACCCCCAAGGAGCCTGGGTGCCCGTCCTGCCTGAAGCCTGAAGCCCGGAGCAGCCTCGTCGCAGGTCTGGGCGTGAGACCCACCTGCCTTTCTTACATCCTCTGCTCCTGTCGGTGGCCCTCCCGGCAGACGTGGGGACCTTCAGCTGGTCGTGTGGGGGGCCCGCTGATTTCCCTGCCGCCCCCCAGCCAGAGCCGTTCCCGCACGTGTCTGTGTGCCGAGAGGTCCGAGTGTCGTCGTGTTAAAGCCTCCAGGAAGGAGTTTGGGAGAGTGGTGCAGCCCAAATGCCCTCCCAGCGCCCAGGGTTCTGCAGACCTTGGGAGATGCCACGTGGTCCTCTCCTCCTGAAGAGGCATGGCCTCGGAGGCCCCTTTGACGGGTGCCCTCCGCTTCGAAAGTTACATTTTGCCCGGCAGCGCCAGGCTGGGTTCCTCCGTGGCAGGAACCCATGGGAAGTGAAGCTGCCTCCCGACTGGGTGGGTGCCAGGACCCGGGTTCCTGACACCCCACAGCGGCTTTGCATCCTGGCCCTGTGCGTGGATTCCTGGCAGGAGGTCGAGGCCTGTGTCTGACGGGGGGCGGGGCTGCAGGGACTGGGGGCACCGCTCACCCACGCCTGCCGCCCCAGGGACACCATCACACTCCATCCCCAGGCTCCCGGGCCTGCAGCCGAGGGTGGCCTGTGCCCTGGGGCCTGGCACGGGAACGGGGGTGGGGGCCGGCGCAGCTGCACCCTCCAGGCCCGCGTGCCCGCCACAGCCCTGGGGCGCCCACTCCTCAGGCTCAGAGGTCCGGGGGGGGGGTCGGGAAGCGGAGCCCTTGGGGTGGACACCCACAGCTGCCCAGTGGCCAAGAGTG
The DNA here is from genome assembly GCF_030028045.1 of Hippopotamus amphibius kiboko. NCBI lineage: Eukaryota > Metazoa > Chordata > Mammalia > Artiodactyla > Hippopotamidae > Hippopotamus > Hippopotamus amphibius. Next base: position 1,108,311 of record NC_080193.1, on the reverse strand, counting down.
CCACGTGGAGGGCGTGGTCCGCCCAGTGGCTGCGTGGAGGGCAGGGCCAGGAGGAGGGGGACCGAGCCCCCTGCCAGCCCTGTGAGGAGTCGGGGCCTCGGCGTCGAGGTTGGAGGGAGAGCGCCCACGGGGTGCGGCGTGCAGTAGCCCCGTGTCCGGAGGGAACCCCCCCCCAGCTCCACATCCCAGTCTCCCTGTTGCCTGTTTGTTATTGTATATTTCCAGAGATACTCCACCACATACAAGCAAATACACCTGCAGATACTCTTCCTCAGGGATGACACGGAGGCCGCGCGGACCACTCCCTGTGGCGTGCCTTGCATCCCTCCCACCGTCCGTGCCAGAGGCGGTGCGTCAGGAGCCGAGCCGTGTCGTGTGCCTTGAGGCAGATGTGCTGGCACTCGGTACCCTCCTGGTACCTGTGGGCAGGCGGGCCCTTTGCAGTCTCCGGTGGGCGGGTGCATTCAGGTGAGTTCCTGCGACTGGGAGCGCTGGGTCTCGGGCTCTGGGCGCTGGCACGTTCCAGAGCTGTCGCTAAATTGCCCCCTTACAGGGACTGCCTCGCTTTACACCTTCTCCAGCGATGTATAATCGAAGAAAATACAACATTTCTACAAGCCCTCTGTAGACACGGTGGTGGTGGGTAGATGATGCTCTGCGCTGGCCGAGGCGGCTTCTGCCAGCCCATCCGTCCGTCTTGGGGTGTGGGAGTCGTTGCCAGTGGGGATTTTATGTTGTGTCTGGCCGCACCGCATAGCTTGTGGGATCTTAGTTCCCCAACCAGGGATGGAACCCAGGCCCCAGCAGTGAAAACACCAAACCCTAATGATCCCTGGACCACCAGGGAATTCTCCCAGTGTCTCGATGATAGGAAATCCGCAGGGCCGCGGGGGTCCAGCTCTTGGGCTGACTCTGGCCCAGTCCTTTCCCCAGGTGCCTCCTGGCCCCCCGCCCCACGTGTCCAGTGCCAGTCCTAGTTGCTGGTATTTTTTTCCTAAGGACATGTGTGGTGAAAACCCCTGCCCCGCTCCTCCCTGGGCCTGCCCCGAGCCCAGCACTGGAGCCAGAGTGGACTGGCACACTCTGCATGCCCAGAACTGGCCACCTCACCTCCTGTCTTTGCCACACGCATCTCCTGCCTGGACGCCCTTCTCTCTGCTGAATTCCTAAGGGCCCCTTTGTCCTCGGCCCCTGCCACCTCCTAGGAAAGCGCCCTGACCTCCCCTCCCTCCATGGGGACTGGAATTAGAACTGGTCACCCCTGAGCCTGGAGACAGGACAGGACTCAGCTTGGGAAGGGGCGAGGCTGGGCTGGACGGGCTGGCAGCTGGCCCTGCCGGGCCGGAGAGGCCCCGAGAACCTGGCAGGGCTGGGACACGGTGGTCAGGCTGTGTAGACCGAACTGGGATGCAGCAACCAGAGCAAACCCGGGAGTCGGGGGGTGGGGGTGGGGGGGTGAGACCTGGGGTGGGGGGTGGGGCCCCGCAGCCTGGGGATCCCCCAGCTTCTGGAGTAAGTCGGGGTGGCTGACCCGTCACGCCCCTGCGCACAGCCGGCCTCAGCTCAGGTGCTGGCTGTGCCGTATCACCCCCCAGCACGTCCTGGGGGCCAGTTAGGCAAATCGAGGTCTCCCCATCTGGAAGTCCCCCCAAAAGAGGCCACTCTGCCCACTGAGCCCCAAGGCTCAGGAGGGCCCTGCAGACCCTCAGGCCGGCCTGCAGGGGGCGCCAGAGTCAACCCCAGGGTCGACGAGGCCGTTTCTCGGCGCACCCGGCACGGGGACAGGCCTGCGCGCTGGGCGGGGCGGCAGGGATCACCCCTCCCCCGAGTCTCACACCTTGGCCTTGGGGTGTCTGCTGGGTCTGGGGGCTTCCAGCCGCCCCCGTCACCTCACTGCATCACAGCCTGGGGCTCCACACCCCTCCTTGCTGTTGCCCCGCTGCGTGTGTCACGGCCGCTGGCGTGTTGCCAGCATCCTCGTCTGGGCAAGGTCAGGACCTCAGGCTGCCCGAGGCCTGGAGGTGTCCACACACACCGCCTCTGAGCCCAGGGCCTCCGTGAAGCCACCCACCCGCCTACCTTCTGTTTGAGCTTTTGCTCCGTGAGGATCTGGTCATCTCTGCCCCACCACGGGGCAGCCGGAGGGCAGGGGCGGCCGCGACGGCCGCGCCCCGTGCTGGGCGTCTCCGCGGGTTGTCGGCCTCCTCATGGCCCCCACGCTGACCTGTCCTCTCAGTGTCATCTCTGGCATCCCAGGCTCCGCGGCCCCTGCCCCACATCCTGCGCGCCCGCTGTGTCCCTTGCTGGCTCTGCACCCGTCCTGGGGTCCTGCAGGAGCCCCGGCTGGAGGCACTGCGGTTACCCCCAGATTCCTGAGGACCCGGGGCAGAAGGGGCTCACTGACTCAGAAAGGTCACAGATCAGGACGCGAACTCTGCACTGGAGACGCCGCGGCCTTGGCCAAGCCTGGCAGGCCTCCCCCCTCTCTCCCCCGGCTCCACTCTGTAAACCCAGCGCAGCCTCACCAACCAGGACCCACATCTCTGCCACCCCCCCAGCAGCGTGGCTTTGGGGAGTCCCTAACCTCTCTCAGTCTCAGCTTCCACACCCGTAAGATGGAGATGACACAGAGAATCTCCCTCTTCAGGCTGTAGTGAAGATCAGAGGAATGAATGCACGCGGTTCTTTACCCGGCAGTGTCCTCCTGGCCGGGGGCTGCGGGTGGGGGCAGGGCTGCACGGTCAGCGCCGTGTGGGGAAGGCAGAGGCTGGATGAAGGCCAAGGGCACCGGGCCAGGCAGCACCGTCACTGTGCCCAGTGACAGGGCCCCTCCTGCGGCAGTGCTCACCGAGGGGTGGACTAGGGGACCGCCCCGCCTGCACGAGTGTGACCCTCCCCGAGCTTCCCCGTCTGTAAAATGCAGGGACATGCGCCTGCCCCCCGGGCGGCCTGGGGCATAAAGGGGACGGCCTCGGAGGCCGGTCAGCCTGGCCTCCTACCCGGAGCGGAGCGAGGCCCGGAAAGGGGGTAGATGGCAAAAAAAGGGCCTGACACCCGCCAGCAAAGGAGACAAGAGTTGGGGGCCCAGTGTGCTGAGTGACAGAGGAAACCCCACGTCCCTGGAACGCGGCTTCGTTCCTTTCCGCACGGTCACCGGGTCCCGGGCTGCTGGAGGGACAGGCCTGCCTGAGCACAGTGCAGAGCCTGGACAGTCAGCACAGCACCATCCTGGGAGGGGCCGGGAGCCGGAGCAGCCGGCCTAGATCTAGGCTGGTGAGGCTGCTCAGGGAGGGCTTCCTGGAGGAGGGGACACAACATCCACTGGGGTGGACCATGATGTGCGGGGACCCAGGAAGTTCTCCCGGTGTAATGACACGTGGGAAAGAGAAAAATGTCATAAAATATAAAGTAGAATGTGTTGATACGGGGAGAGGGGATGGAAGGATGGAGCTGAACCCCCAAAGCGGTCAAGGTGTCCGTCAGTCGGGTGTGGTTTGGGAGGTTCCTGCGGGTGATTCAGCTGCCCCCACGCCCGCCGCCCGCCCACCCCTGCTTCCAAGACTTAGAAAGAAAAGGGGAGAGACTCAGACCCGGCGCACGGCCCAGCCTGGCGCCCCACGGGGTCGCGAGGATGCCCAGTGACCCACACCCTGACTGCTGCCTCCCCCGACCCCGCGGCCCGACCCGGGCCGCCCCCACCTGGGCGGCCGCCGGGCGGTGCTGGGGTCTCGGGCTCCGGCCGCAGTGTCGCTGCAGCGCGGGCCCCGCCCCGCCCGCCCCGCCGCAGCCCAGGCGGCCCCAGAGCGGAGGCCCGCGCCGAGCGCAGGTGAGCCCGCGGGTCCGGGCCGCACCGGGGAGGGGGCCGGCCGGGCGGAGCGCCCCTCACTCCCCCACCGTGCTGCCGGATCGCCGCCGCGGGGCCCCTGTGTGCCGGTCCCCTTCCTGGGCCGCCGGGCTGGTGGCGGGACCAGCCGGAGCCGGGAAGGCGGCTGCAAAAGGCTTCTCAGGGAGGTGGGCTGCACGTGCAAAGCAGGAGGTTTCCCCCAGCCCCGTGGGGGAGGAGGGGCGGGCCACAGCCCCCCGAACTTGAGGGAAGCCACTAGGGGCCGCGCTGAGCAGGAGCCCCTGGGGTGGGTGTGGGAAGGGCCCACGGCACCCCTGGTGCAGAGCCGGACCCGGAGGATATGGCAGCCTGGGGACAGGGTGCAGGCTCCCGTAGCTGGTCACCACTCGGGGACTGTTACAACTTTTTGTGTCAGGCAGTTTGTGGACAAGGGACAGCACTCTGCCAAAACTTGGGGCACCCTCGTGCCGGGCCCCTGGCGAGGGCCTTCGCCTTGCGTGGGGGTGTCTGGGCCTGCAGGAGGCAGGAGGGCTGCATGCCAGCCTGGCCCACAGTAGGCCTGGAGAAGCGTCCATCCCCAGCAAGTCCTTCCAGGCCCCGGAGGGTCTAGACACCTGGGCACCAGGGAAGGGAGGGAACAGCCTCGACAGGCACCTGGTGGCAAGCTGAGGTCCTACCTTTTCTGGGATCTGTGGCCCAGCAGGTGAGGCCTCAGGCCAGGCGGGAAGGAGGCAGGCAGGGCTGAGCCAGAGGGAAAGCCAGAATCTGGAAGGGGCACCGTTGTGCCCAGGGGCGGGGTGGGGGGGGGCAGGGGGGCAGGCGGTGGCCCAGTTTTACAGACCTCCCTTGGCAGTGAGTGAGGGAAAGCGCATGGGTGCGCCCCGCCTAGGCGGCTTTCAGGTATCTCTGTGACGGCCCTCTTAGGGCAGCTGAGACCAGGTGCCAGGCAGCAGACGGTCCCTCCCCAACCTCTTCCTCCGGTTCTCAGCCCCCTTGCTCTCTGGCACCCACCCAGGGCCCTTGATGGGATCTGGGCCACGTGGGCCTCACCCGCTTAAACGCCAGGAGGAACTTCCAGGGGAAGCAGCGGGGACAGCGGTGGGGTGGACTGCGGGGAGGTCCGTGTAAACAAGGCGGCTACACCTGTGTCCTGGGCCTTCCGAAGTCCAGTCTCTGAGCTGCATGTTCCGGAAGGCCCACTCTGTGGCCTGGAGGGCTCCTTGGCGGCAGGGATCTCTCTGTTGGCGGGGTGACCCCTCCCCCAGCCCCATGGCTTGCAGGGTGATACGGGGCTTCCTGGCTCCCTGTCCATCTTGGAAGCTACGAATGTGGGACGGGGGTGGGAGGCCCCCTGGATGCCCCTACCTGCTGCTTGACCTTGGCACGCCCTTGGCCCCTCAGTTTCTCCATCTGCTGTTGGGCATGACTTCCACACCAGGGGCTTTTAGGAAGAGCAGGGGCGGGGGTGGGACCTGGGGCTGTGTGCCCGGCCTCACTTTCCTCCAACCCCATCAGGCCCGGGCCGGCTGCCCACTTCTGTTCACATGGAGCTAGGTTTCCCTGGGGACCAGTGGACTGGCCCAGCCCCGCCCCCAGCCCCTCCTGGCCACAGCTTACCCTGGGGGGAGGGGTGGAGGCTGGGCCTCCTGCTGGACCCCTGCCCCCTTGCCCTGCCTTCCGGGGCCCGGCAGCCTCGGTCCACTGTTGGACTGGGAGCAAGAAGCAGGGGCCGCCCTTGGAGAGGTGGGTATCCAGGGCTGCCCGCCAGGGTGGAGCCAGGGCCAGGGAGAACTAAGTGTCGCCCCCACGGAGGAGGGTGAACCCCCGAGGACCAGGAGGGCTCTGATCTGCCCAGGTGACCGGGTGTGACCCCAGGCCTGGTGGCCTCCCTGGAGAATGGAGTGTCCCAGGGCTCCCAGGCTGCAGGATTGGGGGCGGGGAGGGGGGGACAGCAGAAATCGGGGAGAATTCCCTGGGCCTAAAGAGTGGCTGAGGTTGGGGCAGGGGGGCCCAGGCAAAGAGGGAGGTGAGTGAGGGGGCTGAGGCTGGGGGCCTGGAAGGGAGGTGCCGTCCACGGTGCCAGGGCTGCTCCTCTGGCACCCTGGCTCCCTTCGCACGCGGCTTCCCGGCTCCCACGCGGCCTCTCTCAGAAGCCCCCACCCTGTCTCTCTCTATCTCTACACACAGCCCTCATCAGAGCCCTGGTCCGCATATGCGCTCCTGTCTCCCTGCAGGCAGCTCCAGCATCTCTAAGGGCCATGGGGGGTCCCGTCCCCCAGGGGGCACTCTAGGCCCCCCACAGCCCACCGTCTGTGCGCCTGCCCCCACCCATCCCAGGGCCCCTCGCCATGGGCGGCTGCTTCTCCAAGCCCAAGCCAGGTACCTCCTCTCTTCTCGCCTCCTCCCTTCCCCCTCCCTCCCTCCTTCCTCCTCCTGCCCCTCCCCCTCGGCCTGCAAAGTAGGTCAGGCTGGGCAGCAGGCTGATGTGAAAGCTGTGGGCAGGAGTGGGGGTGCTGGAGCCCTCTTTATTTGGGGCGTAGGGTGCTGGGCCTAGGGTGTTATTCTGCTGGGAATAACAGTGGCTCTTTCTCAGAAAGGAGAGAGGAGGGTTCCTTCTGCTGCTGGGTTGGGGGGAGGAGCGGTCTCCCTCGGGACGGGGGAAGGGGGCTCCAGGGACACCCTCGGCCGCTGTGCGACAGGGGACGTGCAAGTTGCCCCTCTGAGCCTCACCGTCCCCCCTACAAAATAAGCCTGACCTCTCAAAAGAGCTATAAAATGGAGTGGACAGGGCTGGTCCCCTGTGTGACCTTGGGCTGCCTCCTTGGCCTCTCTAGATGCACTTCCCTGTGTGTAGAGGAAGGGGAAGGGGTCCCAGCTCGGGTGCGGGGGGAGACCCTTGCCTGCGGCCCAGGTCTGTCTCCGTGGAGACCCTTGTCTTCTGGCTCCCCCTCTTCCCTCCGCACAACATCCGGGAGGCAGGGTGTGCAGGCCTGTCCCAGATGCAGAAGCCGAGGCCGAGAGAGGTCTCTGCGGTGGCCGGTCCGTGCCACCCACCACCCCCAGGCCACTGGCCAGCTCGGCCCAGCTCCCCCTACCTGGTGCCCATCGGCTCCATTACCTTGGAGCCCATGATCCTCTTCTCTCTTCGCTGGGTCTGAGGGAGAACTCTGAGGCAGAGGCACCCAGCTGCACCTGCCCCGCGGCTCCGTGCTGCAGACACCCAGCCCTCTGGCAAATGGCATCTATCGTCTTGTCTCTCCTGTCGGAAGTGGGCAGGAGGAGGCCGTCCGCCCCACATCAGGCTCCTGTACGACTGCAGAGCTGGCGGGAGGCCCTGGCAGAAGATGCCACCTGGAGCGTCCTTGAAAGGACCCCGAAGGGCTGGCCTGCCTCAGACCCCCGGTCCCAGGACCCCTGGCCCCAGGACCCCCAGGACAGGGCTGCTCACGCTTACCACACCAGGGGCAGTGCTAAAACTGTGGGCTCTTGAGCCCACATCCAGCCCTGCCTGTTTCTGGCTGTGTGGCCTTGGGCAGGCGACTTCACCTCTCTGAGCCTCTGTGTTCTCATGTGTGAAATGGGACTGATAAGTGTGCCCCCGTGTGGGCTAGTGCACCTGACACAGGCCCAGCACACAGCAGGCACTTGCAGGGTGTCATTCTCCCCTCTGTGGGGGCTGGGCTCCCTGGGGGCTGTGGCAGGAGGGCAGGAGTTCGGCCTGAGCGCCCGCGCGGGGCAGGTCTGGGGGAGGCTCGGGACTTTCAGTGCTCCAGCTGTGCGAGTTCAGTGGGGACCAGGAGGGGCCGCAGGGAGACCAGCAGGAGCAGAAGACGCTTCTGCAGATTCCTCTCTTTCTACCGCGCTGGCCCCCGTGCCTCAGGCACCTTAGAACAGTCTTCCTGAGCCCCCTCTGTGTGACCCAGGGGCCCCGTGTTCCTCAGGAAGTGCTCCAGGTCAGTCCTTTGGAAGCTCAGACCTAGGGGGAAGTGCAGGTCTCTTGGCATCTGGACACCTACCTTTCATTAGGCCACTAGTGCTACCTAAAGGCTTTCCCTCTTTGCTATGGCTATAGGGAGGCTCGGGGCTAACCTGTAAAACACTGCTGCCCAGTGCACCCATGAGCATCTACTCTGAGTTACACGTACTAATTCCTTCCACATCCACTGTCCCCGAAGAGGTAGGCACTGTTCTCTCCATTTTATAATGGAGGCGTCTGCCAACAGGGGCTAAGGCATCCGCCAGGGCCCCTGACTTAATGTCTTCCCATTAGACTACATCAGCGAGCACCTTGGGGCCTTCAGGAAGGAGGTAGAGGATGAAAACAGGCTGGCTCAGCTGTCCTCTGGGCCCCTGCCAGGCTGTTCCTGTGAGCTCTGTCCCTGCAGCCCACATAGCTGGCGTCCGCTGAGTCCAGAGTGTTTTTCTTTTTAGTTCTTCCGAAAACATTCTAACACCATTACCCACCCCACCCATCACCCCCACAGCTGACACAACAGCACACCACCCGTGTGCTGGTGGGCCCTTCCTGCCCTGCGGGAATCAGGGGGCCACCTTCAGCCCTGCCCCCCGCCACGTGCCGGTGCCTTCGGGAAGAGGGGGCTGGGACGGAAGGATGAGGGGCCAGGCCAGGGTGGGGGATTAGCACAGCAGGAGGAAAGGGTGCACACGGCCAGAGGAGGCAAGGTCTCCTGTGTCTAGGAGGATGGGCAGGTGTGGGCCCAGGCCAAGGGAACGCAGGGGCTAAGGCCTGAGGGTGTGACCCGGGTTCTTTGTTTCTGGAGGGTCTGGTCTGGTGGGGAGAGGCCTGGAGGCTCAGGGGCCTCGGCAGTTGGGAGGGGGCCTCGCCCGGCCCGGCGTCCACGCCCGGCTCGCCCCCCGCAGCAGCAACAGCCTAGGAGGCCGGATTACCACTGCTAAAAACTCTGTTTATTGTTCCCGTCTAATTAGAAAAATACCCCAGGCACACGGTAGGGAATTTGGAAAATGTGGAGAAGGATAAAGAAGAAAATGACCATCTCGCTAACCACCCCCCCAGAGTAGGCCCCGCTGCAGGGCGCTGGACGCCGGGGCCACTGCACGCACCGCCCGGGGGGGCTTCAGCCCCCAGACCCCTGCGCCCAGCGCCTGGTAAATAATGAAGGATCCTCAAGCTGATGAGAGCAGCTCTCTGAAGTTTAAATTATATTGCATACACTTGTGTTTAATTTTGAAAAAATTTCAAATCTCTAGAACCCTCTATTCCCTGCTACCCAGATCCACAGGCCGTGAACTGAGCTGCATCCAGCTTTGGATGCCCTGTTTCTCAGTTTCTAAGCACGCCCCTGAGTCCGCAGGGATGTCCTAGTCCTCACTCCCGCGTGGATTCCTGGAGAAAGGGCAGCTGCAGGGTCGAATGAGCTCTGCTGGTGCCCCTCACGCACGCCGTCGGTGAGAAAGGAAACACCCGGAAATCAATCCACGCTGGCCCAGGCCCCCCCGCCCTCTTGCCGGTGGTGCAGGCGTCCTTCTGGAGGCGCGAGGCCCGGGGAGAACCGGCGCTCGTGGGGTGGGCTGGGCTGGGGGCTCACCACCACCCCGCCCTCCCGCAGTGGAGCTCAAGATCGAGGTGGTGCTGCCCGAGAAGGACCGGGGCAAGGAGGAGCTGTCCGCCGGCGGGAAGGGCAGCCCCCGGGCCTACCAGGGCAACGGCACGGCCCGCCACTTCCACTCGGAGGAGCGCCTGCCCGCCCCCCACCCCTACCCCGGCGCCCAGGACTGCGTGGAGGCCGCCGTCTGCCACGTCAAGGACCTGGAGAACGGCCAGTGGGTGCTGGGCCTGGAGGGGGTGGGCGCCTGAGGTGGGAGGACGGCCGGGGCCCGTGGGATGGCGACCAGCTCCACCCCGGCCACCGCCTCTGAGGCTCCTGCTGGTCTGGGGCTGTCTTCACCCCCCCCCCCAACCCCTCCCCGGCCTTTGACCTCTGAGGGCAGCCCCTCCCCAGGATGCGGGAGGTGGAGCTGGGCTGGGGGAAGGTGTTGCTGGTGAAGGACAACGGGGAGTTCCACGCCCTGGGCCACAAGTGTCCGCACTACGGTGCACCCCTGGTGAAAGGTGAGCTGTCCATGGCCGGGGGGGCGGGGCAGGACCTCCCCGACGGGGGCTTGATGGCTTCCCCATCACAAGGGGTGCCCAGCGCCCGCTCCACCGGGCCCCAGGCCCCTGCCTATCAGTGGAGTCCCCTGCGCTGTGGGGAAGAGCCGGGCGGGCCGGCCACAGGCGTCCTTGGAGAGGGGCTCTTGCCGGTGGCCCAGCCCAGCGCTGCCCCTCCCAGGAGTGCTGTCCCGTGGCCGGGTGCGCTGCCCCTGGCACGGCGCCTGCTTCAACATCAGCACCGGAGACCTGGAGGACTTCCCTGGCCTGGACAGTCTGCACAAGTTCCAGGTGGGGCCAGGTGTGCAGTGGGGTGGGGGCCTTGGGGTGCAGGGGCTGGAGCACCCCAAAGCCCGGCCCTGAGCAACACAGCCCTTGCAGGTGAAGATCGAGAAGGAGAAGGTGTATGTCCGGGCGAGCAAGCAGGTGAGGGCGTGGGCTCGGGGCTCAGGCAGAGGGGGAGGCGAGGAGGGCCTCTGGGCCCAGCGGACAATGTGTGCAAAGGCCCTGGGCTGGGAGGGCACCCGGCGCCTGTGGCTGGGGAGCAGGTGCAGGGCTGCCCGGTGGGGAGGAGGTGGCCCTGGAGCAGCGGGAGCTGGCCCGCGGGGATGGGCGTGGGCACAGGGATCAGGGACGTGACTCCAGCTCCCGGCCGCCCCCAGGCCTTGCAGCTACAGCGAAGGACCAAGGTGATGGCCACGTGCATCTCTCCAAGTGCTGGCCACAGCAGCAGCACCAACGTGCTCATCGTGGGCGCAGGTTGGTGGTGGGGTCGTGAGGGGCGGGGGTGGGGATGGCGGAGGGTGGGGCCTGACCCACCATCCCCTCCGCGCAGGGGCAGCCGGATTGGTGTGCGCAGAGACGCTGCGGCAGGAGGGCTTCTCGGACAGGATCGTCCTGTGCACGCTGGACCGGCACCTTCCCTACGACCGGCCCAAGCTCAGCAAGGTGGGGGGGGCGGGGCGGGAATGGGCCGGGCAGGGCCAGACCCATGTCCCTCTGGGCACAGTTACGTCCACTGGGACCCTTGCTTGCCACCCCTTGGGGGTCTGGGCAGCTGCCCTCTCTGTTCGTGCCAGGCCCGTCTGCGGTGCCCCAGAAAGATCTGGTTTGTTGAGTTCTGTCCTGCCCACCCCTGACCCCAGGGCCCTGGTCCTCGGTTATAAAGTGGGTCAGTGGCTGCTTGGCCCCGTCTCAAGCCGGCGTCCTCCGCAGTCACTGGACACACAGCCGGAGCAGCTGGCGCTGAGGCCCAAGGAGTTCTTCCGAGCCCACGGCATCGAGGTGCTCACCGAGGCGCAGGTACGGACAAGGCTGGGGAACAGGCCTGCGGAAGGCTTCACGGGTACTGAGATTGGCGTGCGGCCCCCGGAGGTGTGGGCGTGCTCTGCCCTCCCGGCCCCGCTGCCCAGGCACCCGGCGGTGCTCCAGGCCCGTGTGTGGGGCCGCAGACTGTCTGCTTAGGGCTGGGACTTGGAAGCATTAAGAGGCATTTGGGGAGAGGGCGGTCCCTGAAGCTTAAAGGCTCAGGAGGGGCTGCCGGTGAGGGCGGAAGGTCCACCCAGGAGTGGAGCCGCGCAGAGGGCCTGGTGGGCTCTGGGCGCGGCGCAGGACGCAGAGGCCGTGCTCTGCCGGGCGGGGAGAGTGCCCGGGGGCTGCCCTTGCCCGCAGGTGGTCACCGTGGATGTGAGGAACAAGAGGGCCGTGTTCAAGGATGGCTTCAAGCTGGAGTACAGCAAGCTGCTGCTGGCTCCCGGAAGCAGGTACGGGGCCCCACGTCCCTGCCAGCACGGGGAGGGCTCGGGGTGCCGGGAGCCCCTCCCCGACTCTGGCCGCGTCTCAGCCCTAAGACCCTGAGCTGCAAAGGCAAAGACGCGGAGAATGTGTTCACCATCCGGACGCCCGAGGACGCCAACCGCGCGGCGAGGCTGGCCTGGGGCCGCAACGCCGTGGTCGTGGGAGCCGGCTTCCTGGGTGAGCGGCTGGGGGTGTGGGCTGGGCCGGGCGGGGAGGCCCTGGGAGGGGCAGGGTGCCAGCCTGCCCCGCCCGGCCCCAGGGATGGAGGTGGCCGCCTACCTGACCGAGAAGGCCCACTCGGTGTCCGTGGTGGAGCTGGAGGAGACGCCCTTCAGAAGGTTCCTGGGGGAGCGTGTCGGACGAGCCCTCATGAAGGTGAGCCCCCCCGGGAAGCCACCGCCCCAGCGCCCGCCCCACCCCCACCTGGCTCTCAGCCGTCTCCGCCCCACCTCCCACCTGCCTGGCAGATGTTTGAGAGCAACCGGGTCAAGTTCTACATGCAGACAGAGGTGTCAGAGCTGCGGGTCCAGGAGGGAAAGGTGGGACCTTCTCCACACCCCGCCTCCCCGCTTTCTGTACCCCTCCCTGTGCCCTGGAGCTGCTCACCCCTGCTCTCCGCAGCTAAAGGAGGTCGTGCTGAAGAGCAGCAAGGTCGTGCGGGCTGACGTCTGCGTGGTGGGCATTGGTGAGCGGGGGGCGGGCAGCGGTAGTGAACAGAGTCCCCTCGCACGCTTGATGGTGACCTCGAGCCCGTTCCTTCCCCTCCCCCAGCCTGTCTGCACTTGTGTAAAACGGAGACCCCCAAGGCACCCACTTGGCAGGGTTGTTGGGGGGCGATGGTAGCAGCTTAGCCCGGGCCCGGCACAGAGGATGCCCCCAACGCCCGCCGCCTAGTAAGCCTGCACAGCCTCGGGACAGACGCGCCTCTGCGCTGTCCCTGCTCCGGTCGAGGGCCCGTCCGGGGAAGGACAAAGCCGGGAGGTGGCCGCAGCGGCAGGCGGTGCGGCATGCTGACCCGCACCGGGGGCTTCACGGAGTGCTCACTGAAGGAGGCGACGCCTGAGGCCTGACGGGAGGCCCCGGGGTCCTTGGGGGTCCAGGCAGAGGGGACAGGACGTGAAGGCGCCGGGTGGGCCGCCCGCTGGGTCACGGGTCTGGGCTGGACTGTGGGCGTGAGGGACGTGGGTCGTGCAGAGCACGGAAGCAGGAGGAGGGAGGGACCAGGCAGTGGACACAGTGGCCCCCCCGTCCTGCCAGGCGCAGTGCCCGCCACGGGTTTCCTGAGGCAGAGTGGCATCGGTCTGGATTCCCGAGGCTTCATCCCTGTCAACAAGGTGGCGCCGGGTGGCGCGGGCGGGGTGCTGGGCGGGGGGTGGCGGGAGGTCCAGCCCAGGGCGCCCGGCTCACCCGTGAGCCCGGGCCCCTCCCCACCCCCCACAGATGATGCAGACCAACGTGCCGGGCGTGTTCGCAGCTGGAGACGCCGTCACCTTCCCCCTGGCCGGGAGGAACAACCGGAAGGCGAGCGTCCCACACTGGCAGATGGCTCACGCTCAGGGTACTGCCAGCCCCGGGCGGGGGGCTGTCCCAGCGCCTCGGCCGTCCCCGGGCTCCCCCCTCCGTTGCTGGCCTTGGGTCCTGCTCGCTGGGCCAGCCGTGCAAGGCTCTGTGGCGGCCTGTCCCGCCAGCCGCGTGTAGGTGATCAAGGCGGCTCACAGAGACCCCCCACCTCGAGACCGCTGTCCAGTGCCCTCAGGACACCCCATGCCACCAGCCACAGCGCACCACCTGCTGGTGCCTCCACCAGCCTCTCCTTTCCTTTTGTCCTCAGAGACACACATTCTGCAGAATTACCCCCCCCCCCATTCTGTCCTGGGCCCCGAGTGCGGCTGTCATCCCTGCTTCCCTGGACACGGTGCCCCCTCCTCCCGCCTCCCTCCTCAGACCCCACCTGCTGGCGAGTGGTCCCTGTCACACCTGAAACGGCCCCCGGAAGTCGAGCCCTTGCAGACCCAGTCCAGGCTGGCCACCTTAGTGACCAGCTTTGGGCCCAGAGTCCCTTTCTACACCCATCATCTGGAACCAGGGGAGGGCTGTGGGTGGGGCAGTGACTTACCTGGGGGAAGGGGACGAGGAAGAGTAGCCGCACCTGCCAGGGGTCCCCAGAGAGCCAGGGCAGGCAGTGGCGGGCTCAGGGCGGGGCTCTCACCACCCCGGGACCCGCAGGGCGCGTGGCGGCCCAGAACATGCTGGCGCAGGAGGCGGAGATCAGCACGGTGCCCTACCTGTGGACCTCCATGTTCGGCAAGAGCCTGCGCTACGCAGGTAAAGCGGGGGCCCCGGGCGCGGGCGGGGCCCAGGTGTGGCGGAGCGCGGAGGCGGGGCTTGGACGTCAGGGCGGGGCTAGGAGCATCGGGGGCGGGGCCGCGACGGCTGCAGGTGGAAGCAGGGAGCTCGCCGGGGGCAGGGTCAGAACCCCCTGAAAGGGCCGCAGGGCGGGGCCTGGGGTCCAGGGCAGAGTTGGAAGGGCGCCGGGCGCGGACCCCGCAAGCCCCGTCCCCTCCGGCCGGCCCGCAGGGTACGGAGACGGCTTCGACGACGTCATCATCCAGGGGGATCTGGACGAGCTGAAGTTCGTGGCTTTTTACACCAAGTGAGAGCAACGGGGCGGAGCGGGGGCGCGAAGCCGCGGGTGCTCGGTCGGGAAGGGGGCTCGTCGCGGAGAAGCTGTGCTCGGGAGGAGGGGGCTTCGCTGGACGGTGGGCCGTGTGGCAAGGGGGGCAGCTAGGCAGGGCCCGGCCAGGAAGGGGAGGAGGTGGGGCAGCTGCCGCCCGGCGGACACCTCGTCTTCAGGACGGCTCTTGGAGGTGGGTGTTGACACCCTACTTTTACACCGGAAAGCGACAAGGTAGAGAGTGGGGTTCCCAGGACAGGTCCCAGGCCTGAACCCCGCTGGGCAGGAAGGCTGGAGCCTCTGTGGGGTCCCTCAGGAGCAGAAGGCGTGCTGGGCCCTCAGGACATTCCTGCACGGGAGCCTCCCTGGGCCCCAGCTGGACTCGGGTCTCCAAAGACCGGGGCTGCTGCTGGGCAGCCCTCAGGCTCGGCCACCTCTCCCCGCAGAGGCGACGAGGTGATCTCCGTGGCCAGCATGAACTGCGATCCCATCGTGTCTAAGGTGGCCGAGGTGCTGGCCTCTGGCCGCACCATCCGGAAGCGGGAGGTGGAGTGAGTTGTGGGCACGAGAGGCCTCGGGGAGCGGGGAGAAGCCCCCTGAGTGCTGGCTCGAGCTGCCCCCACAGCCCCCCACCCATCCATCCACCCATCCATGCGTCTGAGGCTCCAGGGCTCTGGGCTGGTGGGGCCAGGGTTGTGGTTTGCGAGAGGGCTGATTATTTGTGCTCTTGGTGGGTAGAAGGGAAAGGGGCTGTGTCCAGGGCTGGGCCAGTGCTGCGGGGAGGGGTCAAGAGCCACTGCTTGCGCGGTCGCTGGGCCCGGGACAGCCCACTGAGTGTGGCTGGACACAACACAACCATGGGGAAACGCGGCTAGTGTTGCCCTGGGGACGCCCTGACAGAGTCGTGGGTGGCTGTTCGGGGTCTGAGGGACACCAGCCACCAGCCATCACCCTCATCCTGGCATGGTGCCTTTGGGAGTCACCCGTGGACTCAACTGGCCCACAGAACACCTCCCGGCCCTCCCCCTGCTCCCCCCCCCCCCCGGGCTGAGGAAAGCCTGGAGGCCACAGGATGGGGGCCTCAGGCTGGAAGCGGAGAACCAAGGGCGGCAGGAGTGACACGCTCTCTCCCTGGCCTTCTCTTGCCCTCACAAAGGCTGTCTGTGCTGCACAGCAAGTGCGTCTGTCCTCTCCTTCCCCCAAGCCTTCCCCACCTCAGCCCAGAGCCTGCGCCTGGCGGCCTTCCCCCTCTGCCCAAGTGCACATCCCCGCTGGGCACCAGGGCCTGGCACAGCTCCCTGCTGTCTTCAAGGGCCAGCTGCTCATGGTGCCCCGGGGGAGCCTGCTCCCCTCTGCCCTCACTCCTCCTCCCTCGTTCCCGCAGGACCGGCGACATGTCTTGGCTCACAGGGAAAGGATCCTGAGCTTGCAGGCTGCGGACTCGGGCGGGCACGCTGGGGCACCAGGGACAGAGGCCAAGCCCCGGGGAGGGGGGTGGTGCCCACCTCCAGTTCCCCAGGACCCCCCAGGGCAGAACCTGAGCCCTCCCAGTGCTTGCCTTCGCCTGCCCGGCTCACCTCCCGGGGGCCTCGACGGCTTCCAGGAGAGGCATCCAGCGCCCCGGAGGGCTGCCCGTGGAGGCGGGCCAGACCCCGCGCCTTCTCCCTCCATCGGGACGGGCCCCCCGTGGGACCCGGCAACATGCCAGACATTATCTTAAAATTAAAACTCACACCTTTGCAGATCTGTGTGCCTTCCACTGTGATTGGGCAAAGTCTCAGGGGGGAGGAAGCACATGGTGAGGAGACAGGCAGGACCACAGACGGCTCAGGGTCACACCAAGGACGTCTGCTCTGTGGGCGCCCAGAGGACGGAGCAGCTGGGTCTGCCCCCGGGGTTAGGGAAGGCCCCTCAGACCGCCGTCTAGGACCTGGATTCTGAGGGAAGGGCGCTCCGGGCGGAGGGGACACAGGCCTGAGACTCCAGAGCCTCTGCGCCACGGTGCCTCCTGCCAAAAGGGACGCCGAGGGGACACGCGGGGGCCGGGCCCGGGCCCGGGGGAGGGGATGTGGCGCGGCCCGCGGAGGCCGCCGCGAGGCCGGAACCCTCCTTCCGGGATCTCGGGCGCGGCGGACGATCGAGGCCGAGCCACGCGCACAGGGCATGCCGGGAGCCGCGCCGGGGACGTGCAGGGCTGTGGCCGGGACGCCGCGCGAGCGCGGGAGGGGGGACCGCGCGCCCTCTCGTCGCGGGAAACGCTTCTCGGGAGCGTAGGCGCTCGCCACACAATCCTGCCCGCCAAGTCACGAGGGCCGTGGGGAGGCCCGGAAGTGCGGGCGCCCCGGAGGACGGAGCCGACCGGAAGTGCGGCGCCGTCGGCGCAGGGCTCGGCGGGAAATGTAGTCCCATGAGGGCGGCCCGGGGCGGTGGCCGCACGTCCCGCGGGCCCGGTGGCCCATTGCGCGTGGACCCGGCATGGCGGGGCCGGGGGGCTCGGGAGGCCCGATCGGGGCCGCGGCCCTGGCCGGCGGCGCGCGGTCCAAGGTGGCCCCGAGCGTGGACTTTGACCACAGCTGCTCGGACAGTGTCGAGTACCTGACGCTCAACTTCGGGCCCTTTGAGACCGTGCATCGCTGGCGGCGCCTCCCGCCCTGCGACGAGTTCGTGGGCGCCCGGTACGGCGGGGCGCGGGGGTCCTGCGGAGGGGGCCCTGAGGAGGTCCCGAGCGGGGCGCAGGGCGAGGCCGGGCCGCGGCGTCCCGGGCCGGGACCCGGTAATGGGGTGGGGGTGGGGGGCGTTCAGGGTAGCGGAGGGGCTTCCGAGGGAGTCGCGGCGCGGGGTGGCCCCGGCAGGGTCCCAGAGTGAAGTGGCGTTTGTGGGTCTCGAGCTGGGGGCCCAGCTGCTCTGCGGGGAGGTGGGAGTGTCAGGGGTCCCCACGTGCAGAGTCCCTTGGGGGGTACTTGTGGAGCTTAGGGGTCTCCACCGATCTTGGCAGCTGAGAGGTGTTATCCGACGTCTGCGGCAGCCGCAGTGCCAAGTCTCATTCCCTGGGTGCCCCCGGGGGGCCCTGGCCTGACGGCCACCGCCCCCTCTCCTTCCAGGCGCAGCAAGCACACGGTGGTGGCCTATAAAGATGCCATCTATGTATTTGGTGGAGACAATGGGTGAGTCTGGGTCGGGGAGCGGGGAGCCCGGTGGTGGGGCCTGGGCCTCTGCAGCTCCACTGCCGTCTCTCCAGATGTTATAGCGAAGCCCTCGGTCTCAGCTTCCGAATCCCTGAGCCTCCCTCAGCACCGCATCCGGTGGGTAGCGCACCCTCAGGACTCGGAAGTGTCCCTCTCGTTCTGAGTGAGCGGACACATGGGCTGTGGCTGCCACCCCTGCCAGGCACTTCCTCATCGCGGTGTATCCCTCAGGGCCTCACCCGCGTGCTCCCATGGTGGTTGAGGAGGCTTGGAGGACACAGACTTATTTCCTTCCCGCGTGTTTCAGTTTTGTGAGGGTTTTCCCACATGTTGCTGCATATTCCCAGCAAACAGCTCTTCCGGGCCACACACCCCCATCCCAGGAACGGGTCCCAGTTGGGTTGTGGCTGGTTTCCTTTGGTGAAATAGTGGCCGAGGTGAACCCTCGTTCACCTTGTGAACTGTGCCGCTGCGGCCTTCTCCTGGCGTGTTTTTCCCAGAGGGAAAGAGCCTCTGAGTGAGGGCAGGGCCATGTCAAGTGCAGGGCGCGCGCACAACAGGCAGGCTTGCTCTGCACCAGGAGAGGGGGGCTCTGGTCCGATCAGGGAAGCCTTCCTGGAGGGGCTGATGACCTGAAAGTTCAGGTGTGTTCCAAGCAGAGGCGTCCGTGTGGGCAGCCACCCGGAGGTGGGAGAGCGCAGACCTGTCGCGCCTGGGGTCTGCTGGGCTTCCCTCCTTTGCCCACCCCTTGATGGGCTCAGGAGAGGCCAGGGATGCCCACCTGGGCTCTGGAGGGTTGGGAACCTGCTGGATGCGGGGCTTAAGTTGAGCTCCCGGACAGACAGGGCTCAGTTCAGGTTACAGCTTTGTGGCTTTGGGCAGGTGGCTTAAAGCCACCAACTGTACCCTGATCTCCTCTGTAGAAGGGGGTGCTCCAGAGGGTCAGTGAGCACAGGGCTGTGAGGGGCTCAGGACGGAGTTGTCCCCGTGCTGAGGGTATGGTGTTGGCACACAACCGACCCTGCCCTTGAGTCCTGTCCCTGCCTCTCAGCCACAGGCTCTGGCCTGTAGCCCCAGCAGGGCTGGCCTCTGACTGGTGCTGCAGCCGTGGTCCTGCAGGATTCTCTGGGGAAGCTAACTTGGGGCTGGCAGGGTCTTCGGGGACCTGCACGCTGGATAAAAGGGTCTCTTGGGCGTGGCCCCTGGCTTCCAGCCTGTCTCCCCGACAATCTCTCTCCCCATGCGCAGCCAGTTGGAGTGTGTTCCTTCTTCGCTTATAACCCTAGGATGGTTTCCTGTGAGTGAAAATACAAGCCCTCCTGGCAGTGTGCGGCCCTGCCCTCGTGTGTGCCCACAGCTCCCCCGCACTTGTCTGTGCTGCACCGGGCGACGCCTCTGTCTTGCCGTGTTCTGATCGCGCCAAGCATCCTCCTGGTCAGCCCCTCGCCAGGGCTGTTCCCTGCTTCCCTCCTCTCCTGCCCCTCCTCCAAATCTCCTGTGAGCGAGGCTTTCCCCTACCCCTTGGACCAACGGGACCAGCCAGCGGCCATCCCCTCCCCTCGGCACCTCTTACTGGCCCCGTTGGCCTCCAGAGCACGCAGGTGTTTCTTATCTGTCTCCTCGGCCAGGGCTGGACCTGTGTCCTCGCACCCAGACAATTTAATAAGAGTTTGAAAGAATGAAATGAGGAAGCGGCATCTGCCCACAGGTGTTTACTGCAGCCTTAATGAGAAACTTATAACCCTAGGAGACGCCCCTGGACCAGAAAAGGCCTGGTGTCCAGTGCAGGGCAGTGGGTGGGGACATCTCCGGGAATGTTCTATACCTGGTAGAGTTTGTGTGACAACCATGTAGCTAGAAGCAGAAACATTTTCTCTACAACGTGACACTAAGAAACAGGATAGGACTTGCCTCATTCGAGTTGAGACTTTGTAAAGATTGACTGGGTACAAAGATGGCTCATGCAGCTTGGGGAGGGGGGTAGATGAGAGAGGGGAGGGTCTGCAGTCACGCCTCTGCTTCCCAGCCCCAGGCGCCTGGCTGTGTGGCCTTCGGGCAGGCCCTTTGGTCTCCCAGGCTGTTTCCTGGAGGCAGAGGCTGAATGAGGCAGTGCAGGCCTCGCCGGGCAGGCGGGGTGCTGGGCTCCCGTTGGGTGGACACCCTCCTCCCTCTTCCTGATAAGGGCTGGGTGGTGATGTGCAGGGCTCCTTAGATGGTGGGATGGCCAGTGGATTTGCTTTCTGCTTTATTGTATCTTTAATGTAGTTATTACCTTGGCTTTGCGATAAAGAGGTGACAGGAAGAGAGAGAAGGCAAGGGGCCTCCCCTGACGTGAGCCAGCTGCTGAGTTGTGCAGCGCAGCCCGGAGAAGGGGCGCTGTGGCCCGTGAGTGGGTGTGTGGGTGGGGATGCTGGAGCCGGGGGTGAGGCGCCCGGGATCATGGTCGAGTCCTGACCTCAGGCAGATGGTCCCGCCCCATGGCAGCCCTGGTCCCGCACCAGGTGGGGAGCTCCCTTTGGGGTCACCTCTCTGCTCCCTCGGGCATCAGCTGGTTGCCTGCCCCCGGCTGAGTCCCCCAAACAGCTGCCCCCTCCCTGGGCTCAGTGTCCGTCTCCCGGGCCCCTGGCTGTCTTTCAGGAAGACGATGCTCAACGACCTCCTTCGCTTCGACGTGAAGGACTGCTCCTGGTGCAGGTGGGTGCCCCCAGCTACAGCCCCGCTTTCCTGCGGACACCCGGGCCCCACTCGTGGAGGGCTAGAGAAGCTTCGAGGAGGAGGTGACCGCGCTTAGTGATCCCCGCTATTTCCCAGCTTTCTTTTCTGGTCTGTGGCTGAGATTGGTTTTTCTAAGTCCTGTGATGGAAGGGCATCTATTAGATCTAGTTGTGGGTCCTTAGATTTTGCCTCAGGAGAGCTCTTCACCAGGCCCGTCTCCCGGAGCTGACATGGGGGGGCCGTGGGCTGATGGGTCCTTCCCGGGCGGTTTCTGCTGCTGCAGGGTGCCACCCAGCGGCTGGCAGCAGTGGCTCCCCTGCCCTCTCTGCCCCGTAGGGCCCATCCTCGCCAGGAGACTCCACACAGGCAGTGGGCAGCCTGCAGCTCCTGGCTGCCTTTCCCAGCTGTGTGGCCTTGGGCAAGACGCCTGCCCTCTCTGAGCGCTGCATATTTGTGCCTGTCCGATCCCGTCCAGCCCCCACCGGGAGCAGCTCACAGCTGAGGGGAGAAAAAGGTCGCAGGGTTAGGGGCGCTGGGCTTCCTCCTGAGCTGTGCCAGCTCCTCGTGCAGGAGCCCCTGGGCACCAGGCACCCCCTGGGGTGGGGCTCCCCGCCCCCCTTCTACAGAGGGGGACGTCCAGGCCCGGGACTCACAGCTGCGGAGCCTGGCCCGACAGGGGGCGTCAGCCCGGACACCCAGGTGGCGCTGGCTCGCTGCGGGGGTTTCTTGGTTGGAAAATGTGTCCAACAGTTACAGAGTAACTTAAAAAATCAGTCTCAAGACTTTATAATTCTTTGTTAAAAATTGCATAAATATAAAACTCTGAAAAGGAGCAGCCCCAGGGAAGCAGTATAAACATGTTTTCATGGGGTTTTTTTGGCTGCATTGGGTCTTCGCTGCTGCACGTGGGCTCTTTCCAGTTGCAGCGAGTGGGGGCCGCTCCTGCTGCGGTGGGCCGGTTTCTCACCGCGGAGCCCAGGCTCCAGGCGCCGGCCTCAGCAGTTGTGGCACATGGGCTCAGCCGCTCCGCGGCATGTGGGATCCTCCCAGGCCAGAGATCGAACCCACGTCCCCTGCATTGGCAGGCGGACTCCCAACTACTGTGCCAGTGGGGAAATCCCTCAATAGGTTTCTCATTCAATAAATAAGATGTGTGGCCCCCGGCGCTGCAGAATGCGGTGCAGCTGTGGGGATGCAGGTGCGGGTGGTTCCAGAGTAGCAAGGATGTCTGCCATGTGATTCCATTAAAAAATTACTCAGACACATACACATGCCTGGGAATGGTGGGGGGGGGGCACCCTCGAGGTGCGGATGGTGGTTTCAGGCAAAGGGGATTATACGCCAGTTTTAGGGCTGTTTTTTTGGTTTTTCTATATTGGTAATTTTAACAGTTTTCTATAACAAGACAGGTATTACCCTCAAACAATACAAACTTGACATACAAAAGCAACAGGCAGTTTGGGGGTGCTGGGGCTGCCCCGGCTGACAGCCACTGGCCCTCGTCCCCCCACCAGGGCCTTCACCACCGGGACCCCTCCGGCCCCCCGCTACCACCACTCGGCCGTCGTCTACGGCAGCAGCATGTTTGTCTTCGGTGAGCGGCCCCTCCCGCCAAGCCCCGGCCACGGCCACGGGCTGTGCTTGGCCAGCCTCTGTGCGCCGTCCTCCGCGTCCCCGCGCTGGGTTGGGGGCCCCTCGGGGCCCCTTCCCCTGGCCGTCTGATCTCCCGGGGGTGGACCTGTCTGCCTCTGTGGCCGGGCTGGCGTCCCCCGGGGCGGGGCACGGGATTCTGCTTCCCTGTCCCCAGGTCCTCGAGCAGGGCAGGCAGGAGGTGCCCCCCGGGGTTGGAGGGGTCCCGGAGGCCAGATCCCGCCCCCGCCCCCCTGGGCTTGAAGACTGAGTTGCTGCCTCTGGTGTGACGGCTTCTGGCTCTTTTTACAGGGGGCTACACTGGGGACATTTATTCCAATTCCAACTTGAAGAATAAAAATGACCTCTTTGAGTACAAGTTTGCGACTGGCCAGTGGACGGAGTGGAAAATTGAAGGACGGTGAGGGACTTTGCTGAGACCTTTGGGGTTTGCGGGCTGCCGAGCTGGGTCTTGGGGGTCAGTGGGCCTGGACTGGCCTCTGTAGAAGGACAGATGAACAGCCCCGAGGCCTGGAAGAGAGGCCTGGGCGCGGGGCGGCCAGAGCTGGGAGCGGTGCTAACTGCCAGCCCCTCCTGTCTGCGCCTCCCCCTCCTTCCAGAGGGTGGAGGGACACGTGTACTGCAGTGGCGCGTCTCTGGCCCTGTTTTGCCGGCGCCCCCTTGATACGGGGTGGGAGCTGGGAGGGGCCCTCCTCCAGCCTCCCCGGCCTCGTGCGCTCAGCCCCCGCCGCTGTCCCTTACTCCCAGCGGCCCAGCGGGAGTCCTCAGAGCCCGGGCCGGCAGGGGCCGTGGCCCCGGCCTTGTGGGGCCCTGAGGCTCGGATCTGCACGGGGCGCCTCCCTGCTCACCCCCTCCTCCCACCCCAGGTTGCCAGTCGCTCGGTCGGCCCACGGGGCCACAGTGTACAGCGACAAGCTGTGGATCTTTGCCGGCTACGATGGCAACGCCAGGTGGGTGGCGGCCGCGAGGGCGCTGCAGCACAGGGCAGC
Organism: Hippopotamus amphibius kiboko; assembly: GCF_030028045.1. NCBI lineage: Eukaryota > Metazoa > Chordata > Mammalia > Artiodactyla > Hippopotamidae > Hippopotamus > Hippopotamus amphibius. The sequence continues at coordinate 1,085,327 of NC_080193.1, read as the reverse complement.
CTTCCTGCCCCAGGGCGGGGGGCTCGCGCTGGGGGTTCCTCAGGAGGGTGTGTGTGTGTGGACGGGGCTGGGGGAGCAGGCGGATGGGCAGGATGAGGGCCACTGAGTGGAGCCCCCTCCCGACCCCCACAGAGGATAGACGTTCTGGGCGACCGAGGGGGTGGCGAGCCCGCCCGTGTCTGTGCAGCTGGTCAAGGAGGTGCCAGCTCCACACCCCTGGGGCCACACCTGGGTGTCGTCAGAGCCAGGGGTCGGGCGATGGCCCCTCGAATGGCTGGGGCGAGAATGCTTGGGCCCGCGGAGAGCAGTGGCCTGAGGGCCGAGTGAGCAGGAGGGTGGCAGCGGCGGGGCTCCGAGGGCAACAGAGGCTCCTGCCTGTGTCACAGGCGCCCTCCTCCTGGAGAACACTGGCTTCGCTGTATTTTTCTGATTACAAAACTGCACGTGTGCGCTCCCTAGCACCTCAGCGTGACAGAAGCCCCGAGTGCTGCAGGGTTCGTGGTGGCTTCTCTGAGGGCCCCTCCTGGCCCCGAGGGGCAGGGCCCGGCAGGGATTGGATGCCGCCCCCAGCCGAAGGCCCCCCCGCCCCCCGCCCCAGGCTGCTGCACAGACCCCTGGTCGGAATCCGCCCCCGCCCCCCGCCGCGGGTTGTCCTCCTGGATCCTTCCCTCCTGCCGGCCCCGGGCCACCCTGACCGCCAGCCCAGCTGTGGGGTCCCGACCCTTCTGTCCTAATGCAGGTTGAATGACATGTGGACCATCGGCCTCCAGGACCGGGAGCTCACGTGCTGGGAGGAGGTGAGCGGCGCGGGGCAGGGGGGCCGTGTGGATCCCGACCTGCGGCCCCGCCCTCACGCAGCCCCTGCGGTGGTCTCCCGGCCACTCCGGGCTCAAGCCCTGACGGATGCGGTTTAGGGAGAATCCCCCCTTCTTAGAACACAGTGGGGGCGGCTGCTGTCGGGTCCTGGGCGGTGTGTCCATCCGCTGCCATCTGCCCTGTAGTGAAGACGTCAGCCCCAACTGTTCAAAACTGGACTCCTTTAGCAAAAATGGACCCGTGACCCTCATTCACAGAAGGTTCAGGCGGGACTGTAGCCCCAGGTCAGCGGGCCGCCCGGGCGGGAGGGGCTGAGCGGCCTCCCCAACCACGCAGGTGGCCCAGAGCGGCGAGATCCCGCCCTCCTGCTGCAACTTCCCTGCGGCCGTGTGCCGGGACAGGATGTTCGTCTTCTCAGGCCAGAGCGGGGCCAAGATAACCAACAACCTCTTCCAGTTCGAGTTCAAGGACAAGACGTGAGTGCCCTGCTGGCGGGGCCCCCATCAGCACCCACGCCAGGGCCGGGGGCTGCCTGTGTGGGCTCTGCACACAGCCGATCCCTCGGAGCAGAGCCCTCAGGGCCCTTCTGCAGCCTGGGCCGGAAGCCCCACAGGTCCCCTGGGGTCAGCTGCATCCCAGCATCCCAGGGCCTGGGTGACCTCCCTGCTTGTACCCGTGTGAAGACAGCCAACCTCCCTTTCCAGTGGCTGCCTCGCCGGGCGGGTGCCAGCCTCCTGCCCTGCCACTGCTGCCTGCTCCACGCTGGGGGATGAGGGCGAGACAGGACCCCACGCTGGGCTGCGAGGAGCCAGGCAGAGCTGTTGCCAGGGTGAAATGGGGCGGGGGGCTCAGAGGGGGAGGCTGCACTGCTGGTCCACATGCAGCCTGAACACGCATGACAGGTGGACACGCATCCCCACCGAGCACCTGCTCCGGGGCTCCCCGCCGCCCCCACAGCGGCGCTATGGGCACACCATGGTGGCCTTTGACCGCCACCTCTACGTGTTTGGGGGTGCGGCCGACAACACGCTCCCCAACGAGCTGCACTGCTATGACGTGGACTTCCAGACCTGGGAGGTCATCCAGCCAAGCTCCGACAGCGAGGTGAGCCCCGCTGGTGCACAAGTGGGCAGGGCCGGGGCCAGGGGCTCCAGACAGCCAGCAGGAGCAAGGCCGGGACGCCCGCCCTAGCCAGACACCCGCCCAGACCCATCTGGCCCGTTCACCATCTTACCGCCTGCAGGCTAACACTCCGGGGTCCGTCGTGTGCGCTGTGCTGGGGACGTTCTCCCACGATGCACACCTTGACGGTGGCCTGGCTCCCATCTTGGCCGTGCTGGGAGCGCCCTCATCCTGTGGCTCTTTCCCTACACAGTCCCCACAGCACCCATCCCCACCCCGGACGAGGACAGCAGCCGTCTCTGGTCGCCTGCCGGCCCTTGCTGAGGGGCCGTGGGCCCGCGTGTCTCCCCCCAGGTCGGCGGGGCCGAGATGCCCGAGCGAGCGTCTGCTTCCGAGGAGGTGCCCGCGCTGGGCTCCGAGGAGCGGGGCGGCTGCAAAAAGTCCCGGGATGTGTTTGGCCTGGACTTCGGCAGCACCACCAACAGGCAGCCCACCCTGCCGGCCTCAGAGGTGAGCGCTGGCAGCCTCGTGCCCTTCCCTCCCGCCTTGTGGGGAGGCCAGGAGCCCAGGCCCCCCGCTGGCCCGGCCACGCCCAGCGCCCGCGGCCACCCTGTGCGCCCCACGCAGGCCCCGCCTCCCCCCACCAGGCTGGGCCGGGGGTCCTGCCCTGTGGCCCCTCCTTGCAGGCCACGGGGGCCGTCCTTGACCCCGCCCTGCCCCGCCCCCTCCTGCCGACTCGCGCCCTCCTCCCAGCTGCCCAGCGGAAGGCTGTTCCACGCGGCCGCCGTGATCTCTGACGCCATGTACATCTTCGGGGGCACCGTGGACAACAACATCCGCAGCGGGGAGATGTACAGGTTCCAGGTGCGCGGGCCGCGCGGCCCAGCTGACGGGAAACGGCGGCCCGGGGGCGGGGCCGGGGGCGGGGCCGGGGGCTCCCCGCGGAGCCGGCCTGCAGCGGGGTCTCCGCCCGCAGTTCTCCTGCTACCCCAAGTGCACGCTGCACGAGGACTACGGGCGCCTGTGGGAGAGCCGCCAGTTCTGCGATGTGGAGTTCGCGCTGGGCGAGGTGGGTGCGCCGCCCGTGCCCGCGGGCGTCCCCGGGCCCTGGGTGAGGGGCCTCCGCCCGCCACCAAGGGTCCCTCTCCCGGCAGAAGGAGGAGTGCGTGCAGGGCCACGTGGCCATCGTCACGGCGCGCAGCCGCTGGCTGCGCAGGAAGATCGTGCAGGCGCGCGAGCGGCTGGCTCAGGTGAGGCCCGGCCCGGCCCGGCCCGGCCCGCCCGGCGGCGGCTTCCGTGGGGGGTCCCTGAGCGCCCCGTCCTCTGCCCACAGAAGCCGGACGAGGAGGCGGCCCCGGCGCCCAGGGAGGGCCCCGCTGCGGGCGCGGGCGTGGGCGCGGGCGCGGCCCGGCCGCCCCTGCTGCGCGTGGCCATCCGCGAGGCCGAGGCGCGGCCCTTCGAGGTGCTCATGCAGTTCCTCTACACGGACAAGATCAAGTACCCGCGCAAAGGTGGGCCTGCGCCGCGGGCGGGCGGGCCGGGGGCGGCCGGGCTCTCCGAGGCCGCCCCCTGTGTGTGGCTGAGCCGGCTCTCCGCGGAGGGAGGCCGGCGCAGGCTCAGGGGGCTCTCCGGCGCAGGCCACGTGGAGGACGTGCTGCTCATCATGGACGTGTACAAGCTGGCGCTGGGCTTCCAGCTGTGCCGCCTGGAGCAGCTGTGCCGCCAGTACATCGAGGCCTCGGTGGACCTTCAGAACGTGCTGGCGGTGTGCGAGAGCGCCGCCCGCCTGCAGCTGGGCCAGCTCAAGGTGGGGCCGGGCCCGCGGCGCGCACCCCGCCTGCACCTGCGCCAGGGGGCCCAGGCCTGACCCCGCGGCCCGTCCGTCCAGGAGCACTGCCTGAACTTCGTGGTGAAGGAGTCCCACTTCAACCAGGTGATCATGATGAAGGAGTTTGAGCGCCTCTCGTCCCCTCTGATCGTGGAGATCGTGCGGCGCAAGCAGCAGCCGCCTCCCCGCGCCCCCTCGGACCAGCCTGTGGACATCGGTAGGGAGCCCGCCTCTCTCCGGAGAGGGGGGGCAGGGCGTGGCTCCCTCGGGCATGGGGCACAGGGTCTCACCGCAGGCAGCTCAGGCTCGGGCAAGGCAGAGCCCTGCACAGCGGGCTGGGTTCCAGGGTGGCATCTCCTGGGCCCATTCCTGGGGGGACATGGGCCCTCTCCACCGAGTGCTGCCGTGACGGGGGCGCCAGGCCCGAGGTTCTGCAGCGAACGACGCGCTGAGGGTCCCCTGATTAGTGGCCCAGCTTCTCTTCTACCTGGGTGGGCATCTGGGGCCTGGGGCGGGGGGCACAGTCTCCCTGTCCTGTCCCCACCCAGCCTCAAAGGGGCCTCACAGACTCCTTCACCCTCTGGCCCTGGGGCCTGTGCCGCCCCGGCGACGGGCTCCAGGTGACACAGCTGAGGGGCTCCAGCACGGGGGCGGGGGAGAGCTCAGTGGGCAAGTCCGGGAGAAGGTTACACTCTGGGGGGACAGAGCCTCAAGGGCGAAGAGCGAGCCCTCTGACCCGGGGGGACTTGTTCAGGGGGGCAGCGCGGGCAGATGTGCAGGAGGCAGTGCCCGGGGGTGCCACGTCCCCAGTCAGAAACCATCCTCCGGCTCAGGGCCCCTCCACACCCCCAGGCACGTCGCTGATCCAGGACATGAAGGCGTACCTGGAGGGGGCGGGCGCGGAGTTCTGTGACATCACGCTGCTGCTGGACGGGCACCCGCGGCCAGCCCACAAGGCCATCCTGGCCGCCCGCTCCAGGTGGGTAGGGTGCGGCGCGGGGGTGGGCGGGCGGCTGGGCACGGGCTGCCTTGCTGAGGGCCGGCCCGCCGTCTGCAGCTACTTCGAGGCTATGTTCCGGTCCTTCATGCCCGAGGATGGCCAGGTGAACATCTCCATTGGGGAGATGGTGCCCAGCAGGCAGGCCTTCGAGTCCATGCTGCGCTACATCTACTACGGCGAGGTCAACATGCCGCCCGAGGACTCTCTGCATCCTCACCTACGGGGCTCCCGCGCCTTCCCAGGGTGGCTGTGGGCCCCGCCGGCCCGGCCTGGCCAGACGATTTCCCAAGGACTTCCTGGTGCCTGGTCTCTCCTGGGTTCTCTGGAGCAGCCGGTTGGCCGGCTCAGAGGGGTTTGCAGCCAGGAGGGACGGGTGGGTTCAGAGGAAGAGCGCGAGGCTCTGTGTGGGGTGATTCCCGGCCGCGTCACGTCTGTGGGGTCTGAACGTGGGGGCCGAGGACGCCCTTCAGGGCTCCGTGAGGTTGTGGGGGTTTCAGCAGACCTGCGCGGGGGTACTCCTGGGGAGAGGAACCTGTGGTTTTCTTTGGATCCTGAATGGGGCTTTGGACCCCTGAGTGGTTCAAAGGCCATGGGGAGGGCAGGTCAGTGTCCTGCCTGGACGGGAGCCCAGTCCCCCTCGTCCTGAGCAGGCGGCGGCAGCCCTGGTTCAGGGCGCCTGTGTCCCCGGTGGCCCTCTCAGGGGAGGAGGGCAGCTGGGCGGGAGGACTGTCTTGGCCAGCAGCTCCTTAACTAGCCACCAGCTACCTGTTCGCGGCGCCCTACTACTATGGCTTTTACAACAACCGGCTGCAGGCGTACTGCAAGCAGAACTTGGAGATGAACGTGACGGTGCAGAACGTGCTGCAGGTGGCCGCCCTGGCCCTGGGCCTCTGCACCTGCGCGGTGGGGGGGTGGGGGGCGGGGCAGCGCCTCAGGGAACCTGCCCTTACAGATCCTGGAGGCGGCGGACAGGACGCAGGCGCTGGACATGAAGCGGCACTGCCTCCACATCATCGTGCACCAGTTCACCAAGGTCAGGGCCGGCTGGCCGGCGCCCGGCTGCAGGACACGCGCCCCTTGGCGGTGGCCGGGGCCAGGTGGGAGGGAGCCTGGAGCCCGGCCACCGGGTGCAGCAGCAGGCCCCGGGGGTGACCAGGCAGCACCGCCCACCCACTGGCTGTTGCTCGCCCCCAGGAGACCCTGCGGCTGCCTGGCCCTGGTGAGAAGCTGGCTCCATCCTTCTGCCTCTGGTTTCCTCGGCAGGTGTCCAAGCTGCCCACGCTGCGCTCGCTGAGCCAACAGCTGCTGCTGGACATCATCGAGTCCCTGGCCTCCCACATCTCGGACAAGCAGTGCGCAGAGCTGGGTGCCGACATATGAGGGCCCACACGGTGCCACCCCCCCCCCCCCCATCACCCGCTGCAGAGACTGTGCTCCACGCTTGGGCCTGTGGCTGCAGGAGCGGGTGCCCAGGGCCTCCGAAGGGAGCTGAGGGGACGTGGGGGACTCCAAATGCCCCGTCTCACTGCTGAGGACACAGGTCCCACAGGAAGTGGATGGTGAAGGGGGACCCTGGTCACACCCTCTCCTGGGGTGGAGGTGTGAGGGGGCAGCCAGGGCGCGGCGGTGAGGACCCTGCAGGGGTCCTGGGCAGGGCCCAGGCCGGGAGGGGAGCCCACCGGGGAGCTGGCTTTGGGCCCCCACCACCCGCAGGGACCCCGCATGGCTTGTGCGTCCAGCCCCTGGGTCATGTTGCCAAGATCCCTCCATGTGGGGGCCACACAGCAGCCCAGACCCTCGTCAAAGTCTACGTAAGGGTCCCCTCCTGCCACCCAGAACTTGGGCAGAGGGAGTCCAACTCCAGAAGAATTTTCAGGTGTGAAGGGCACTGAGGTCAGCTCCCAGCCTGCAGGGTCAGCCACTCCGGACTGGGCCAGGCATCCAGACAGGCTGCAGGATCCCACCCTCCCGTGTGTGCCCTGGGGCCCCGCGCTGTGCCAGGGAGCCGTCAGAAGAGATGCCCTGGGTCCCTGTCTGTTGCTAAGTACAGTATTTATTGTCGTAGCCTTGCCTCATTAAAGCCACAGCAGTGCTACCTGCACCTGGATCACAGTGCACAGTCCACACTGGTGGCTGCAGCCCTCGGTCCTCCCGGAGCTGAGGCCAACCGCATGGTCGCATGGCTCAGGATAAGCCAGTCTTGCCTGGTTCTGCTCAGGCCACCAGCTGCCCACCCCCACCTGGGGTGCCCCGGTCACGTAGCGGGAGGGCTGGCGGGAGGAACGCAGGCCCGCCTGTGGCCTCGTCCCACCTGAGAGGAGCCCTTGGGGACCCGGAGCCTGGCTCCCGGGCTGCCCTGCAGGCTCCTGGCTGGGCTGGGAAACTAAGTACCAGCCACCGAGTCCTTCCCCATCCCAACAGAAGGTGGACAGAGGTCCACCCTGGTGGGGAAGACACCATTCTGCCTCTCTTCTGGGAACAAGAACCCTTCCTCCGTGCGCGAGGAAGCCACTGTGGGGGAGACAGTCTCTCTCTCCTGGGCCTTAGAGCGCGTTTCCTGCCTCCGGTTGTGCCCCACGTAAACGCAGAACCTGCAACTCCTAGCGCTCACTGAAGAGCTCCAGGTGGACACCCTCAGGCGCAGAGCATGCACCTGTAGGCCCAGCAGACTAGGAAATGACCTGTGTGCCCTGGCCGGTCTGCGGGATTGGGCGCCACCTGTGACCCTGGTCCGTGTCCGCCTCCGGTAACGGCCATTTAACTCCCGGGCACAACGTGAAGAAACGAAGGTGCGCTCCCAAGGCCCCAGCGCACAACACGGTGTGGCCTCTTCCAGGACTGGAAAGAATCCACGTGTGCGGATAAGCACCACACACGGAGCTGCTGATCACAGGCACGGGACGGCCTGCCACGTTCCTGATGAACTGATGGAAAATGAGGACACGGGCTGAGGCCGGCACCGCTGCCCACGTGCCTGGCCCTCTGCTCCCCGCACACCTCCTCCCAGACCGCTGGTGGCCAGAACAGCCCCTGCGGGGCCTCACTACGTGCCAGGAGGCCAGTCATCGCCACTCTTGTCCCTGTTTCAGATGGCAGAGGCCTGGTAACAAGTTGGGGGCTGACCAGCAGCTGGAGCCCAGGCACTCGGCCAGGTCTGACTCTGGGCAGACTGGGCCTGGAGACAGAAGCTTGCTGTTTCCCTGAAGAGGAACTGAGCGCACCCTGGGTGTCACGGGTGTCTTTTGAAAGCAGCTGGCTACATCAAGGTGGTGTCAGGTGCCAAGGAAAGGGTGCCCGGCATTGCCCCCTAACTTCTACCCACACGACCCCTCAGAGAGCCCTGTGGGGCACAGAGCCGTACGGGGAAGGCTGGCCAAGGGCTTGGACTCCAGGGCCTGAGCCCCCTGGGGGGTGCAGCCATGGGAAAACAGGCCTGGTACCCAGGGAGGGACCCACATCCTCCAGCGTTGCCAGAGAGCAGAGCTTCTTTCCAGGACCCCCTTTATTACGGCACCTGGCAGGTCTGGTGGGCGCAGCTCAGACCAAGTCTCTCTGCAGGCGGACTCAGGGAAGACGCGGCCAGAGCCCTGCCGGGTGGCCTCGCTCAAGCCATGCTGCTGCTCAGCTGCATGGCGAAGTCCTGCACATGATCCTTCAGAGTCTGGCGGGCATCGGCCTGCGCCCGCTTCTCCCGCGCCCGCTCCTGCTGCAGCTTGGTCAGCCGCAGCCGCAGCCGCTGCTCCCGCCGCTTGCAGGCCTGCAGCTGGCGCTGGGCCTTGTCCAGGGCGTCGAGTGCGGCCTCAGCCCGCCGCTTCCAGAGCAGGGCACTGCCCACCTGGTAGCTGTGCTCATTCTGGATGTAGGCGCCAGCGGGCGGCGGGAGGCGCAGCATGTAGGCCGAGGGGGAGATGGGCCTCGGCTCCAGTGGGGACGGCTGCCGCTCAGGCTCCCGCTCGGGGGAGGGCTGGGTGCTGCAGCCCGCCTCGTCGGCCTGGGCACCCAGGGGCCCCAGGAGGTCTGAGAAGGGGCTGCTGAGGCCAGGCTCCAGCCTCCCGGTGGGGGAGGCGGGCAAGGCAGCAGGTGCTGAGGCCTCTTCTACAGGAAAGCACGTGACGTCAGCAGGTGGCGGCGGGGAAAACGGAGTTGTGGGCCCTCGGCCCTCAGAGCAGCTGAAGGGAGACGGAGACAGTGATAGGCTCAGGCCTTGCTGACCCCACGTCACCACCCCACCTAACCCGCATCCCTGAACCCACTCTGCGCGCTGCTGGCAGGCACCCTAAAGCCCAGGCCCTCAGACCTGGCGTGCAGCGGCGAGCTCCCCACCCCTCTGTGCACCACCTACCGTTTCCTGCATCGCCGGAGCCGGCTGACGTCAGGGGGGCCCGGGGGGTAACTGTGCCCCTTGGTCTTGGCTGTTCGCCGCAACTTGGAGAAAGACTCAAATATCGTGGGAACTGCTCCCTCCTTCAGCCTGTGATACCCGCTGCGAGGGCGAGATGCAACAGGGCCCTAGCACCCCAGCAGGCTTCGCGCTAGCTCCCTGCGGCGGGGAGGCACCCTGCCAAAGTAACACCCCACGAAGCTCTTCCCTGCAAGACTCCTCAGAGTTAAAGTGCGTGGAAAGGCCCCGGCAGAAATGGGTGAACCAACCAGAAGAAATGATGTCGTTTGTGCACTTGGAGGGAGAACCGGGGTTGCAGGGAGCACGCTCTGGCACAGTGATCCCGAGGGGGTGGGTCTCACTGCTCAGGTCTGTCGGGAGAGGAAGCTGAGGTTCCCAGCTGGGAAGAACCAGGGCTGCTGCTCCGGGGACCTCCCCACCGGCCGGCCGCCGCCCCCTGCCCACGCCCTGCCCACTGCCGGCTGCCAGGAGGCGCACCTGATTCCCACCAGTTCAAAGCAATTCTCCTCGAAGTGCTTGGAGCAGAAGTAGATGTACTCGGACGCCGGGTCCCACAGGCCCTGGCCGCTAGGGTCCAGCCGCTGGCAGTTGGCCAGCCACAAGCCCCGCCGCGGGTTGTCCTTCTTGGGGAGCCTGCGGGGCCACAAGCCAGTGAGCCCGACGGGAAGGGCCGGGCGCGCTCATGCCGCCCCCGGGCCTCGCGCGGATCCTCCCGGCGCGCAGACGAGCAAGCGAAGGCCTCCCGCGGAAAAGACTGGCTCAGCATCCTCGCGCGCGCTGGCGCCGCGGCACCGGGCTCGGGCGGGCAGCCCCAGGCCCCCGGCCCCCTCCCAGCCTCCCACTCAAGCCCCGCCCCAGCCGCGCGGGCGCTGGCGCAGCGGCTCCGCGAGGCGCCCGGACGAGCGCATGCGCATGGGGTGCTCCGCGCGCCGGCGCGCACGCGCGCTGACCTGTGGAAGGAGATGCCGCGGTTGCGCGTCTCGCGCGTGTCCCGTGTGCAGCAGCCCGCAGCGGAGCAGTGACGCGGCATCTGGGGAAGAGGCGGGAGCTCGGTCGCGGACGGCTGTCGGGGCCCGGAGGGGCTTCGCGGCCCAGGCTGCCGCCCCGCTCCAGGCGGCCCCAGCCTGGCGGGTCTCTGCTGGCCCGATCTCGCCCGAACCCCGTTCCAGCCCGTTCTCCCGACTCCCGTCAGCGGCACTCACGGTCTCGCCATTGCTGCGCCGCCGAAGTCTCGCGAGGTTTGGCTCGCACAGGAAGTCAGTGCCATAGAGACGCGGAAGCGCGTGGCGCACGCCGAGGGGTGGGCCCCGGAAGCGGCCGAGGGGCTCCCGCAGGCCGCCGGGTCGGGAAGCGCGTACGAGGAGATAGGGGCCTGACGGAGCCGGCGCGCGCGCTTCCCGCGGGAGGGGTGCTTCTTCTGGGCCGGACGGGAGGCTCTGAGGGGCTCCTCGGGGGGCGGGGGCTCCTCCGGGGGGCGCGGGGCGAACGCGGCGGGCCCGCTATTCGACGACCCGAACCGGCCCACTTCCGGCCCCCGAGGAGCGCCTGGCGGGCGCAATGCACCCCAGGCATTTAGGCGGAGAGCGCTGCCCGGTCCCCCTCCCGGCCCCCGAAGCCTTTTCCGGGGGTAACGCGGCCGTTGGCTGCTCTGCAGCGAGACAGACGGACCTGCTGCCTCTTTTCTCTCTGGGAGGAACGTTTCCCTAGAAAGTCACTTGGGAAAGGCAGGTGTCTGGCGGGGCATTTGGGCGAAGTGAGCAGAGGGCAGGCGATGCTGGACACAGCAACTTTACTAGGTAAACACGTCTGTAACACGACGGGGGCGGGGGTACGGGGCCGCCCGCCGCGCCCGCCCTCAGTACTCCTCCCCTTCCTCGGCCTCCGCTTCCACCGAGTCCACGCCCACCTCTTCGTAGTCCTCCAGCGCGGCCAGATCCTCCCGGGCCTCCGAGAACTCGACCTCCTCCATGCCCTCCCCCACGTACCAGTGCACGAAGGCGCGCGTGGTGGACATGAGGTCGAACTGGTGGTCCAGGCGGGCCCAGGCCTCGGCGATGGCCGTGGTGTTGCTCAGCATGCACACGGCCCGCTGCACCTTGGCCAGGTCTCCCCCGGGGACCACCGTGGGGGGCTGGTAGTTGATGCCCACCTGCCAGAGAAGGGGAACACGGTGAAGTTTATACTGTAGCCTCAGAAATTGTAGGTCGCTTTTAAAACTGGGGGCCGTGGCCCAGTTTAAATGATGCTCTGCAGGAAGCGGTACTTTATTTGCTGGCTGCATCTGCCAACGTGTCATATCCTTTGACTCTATATTTTCACTTTGTGAAGCACAGTTTTAAATGGCAAAACTGGAAACAAACGTCCTTCGTGGAAAGTAGTTAAATTATCATATACTCCCTACAGTAAAACACTACATGATCATAAAAAAGAATGAAAAATTGGTCCTGGCATGTAAATATGTCCAAGGTACACTGTGTACTTGGTAAAAAGAAAACCAACTTGGATTCTATTTATGCTTGGAAATACCTGTAGAATAATAAACACCAGCTCGAGCCTTTAGCAGCTTAGGGAACATGCTGGAGGAGGACAGACAATGGGGAGAGGGCTGACACGGTGACCCCTCCCTGTCCTAGTGAGCAGCTAGCAGTCAGCAGCAGCTGGACACAGCCAGTCTCCAGACAGTTGAGGAGCGGGAGGAGGGGCACAGGCGGTTCTGACCTGATCCAGGGGTGCCCTCCCACAGCGCTAAGGCCAGGCAGCCAGCCCTCCGAGTAGGAGGGCCACCAGCTTCTTTTTCGCTTTGGCCATCCGTGTGCGAGTCAGGAGTCACCTACGTTTAAAGAATGTGTGCTCTTTGCCCGTGTCGCTGGCTTCTTTCCGTCAACGTCGCCCGTACAACAAGAGGTATGATGTGAACATGCACAGAATATCTCCTGAGGGACAAACAAAGCACTGGAAGGAGATGAGGACTTCAGCTTTTCAGCCTTCTGTGTCATTTTAATGTTTTGCTACGTATACACTTTTATGATGAAAAAACTAAACATAAACATAGAAAAGACTCCTTGACAATACTGCACCCCTGAGCATTAAAGAACATATGGTGAAGTCACACTCAGACTGACAAAAGGGAACTTAAAGCAATGAGAATTCAACACAGTCCACCTGGAGTGGAACTGCCTTCTGTGGGGACAGAAGCTGTGCCTTCCCGTACGTCCCCACTGGCTCACAGAGACTCGGCCAGGAGGGGAGCCCTGGGCACAGGGCACAGCACCCCCCAAAGTGCCACGAGATGAGGCTGCCTTGGATGTCCTTGCCATCCAAAGGTCACGCTGAGGTGACTGAAAGCCCCTCCACCCACATCAAGAAGAATGGAAGTCTTCAACCCCCACCTATAATCTCTAAGGTCTGCAAACCTCTTACGGAAGGTGTAATGAATATTTCCACGTCGGTGGATCTGTTGTAGACTTTACTCTTTTCTGTGAGTCACTTTACATCTGTCAGTCTTACACCCTCAGAGATGGCCTGTGTCAAGGTGTCTTGAAGTGGGGCTGACAGAGGCCAGGTGGGTGCAACAACTTGTGTGTCGTCAGAGGCAGCCTTTCCAGGTGGGAACAAGAGGACACACGTTGCTGCTGCTTCTCTTCTTTCTCAATCTGCAATGACCCTGAAACTTGCAACTCTCTGAATACCTTAGGAGCTCATCAGGGCTCACAAATGCGGGATCCAAGGACTTCCCTGGTGGCGCAGTGGTTAAGAATCCACCTGCCAGTGCAGAGGACTCGGGTTCGAGCCCCGGTCCAGGAAGATCCCACATACTGCGGAGCAACTAAGCCTGTGCAGCACAACTACTGAGCCTGCATGCTGCAACTACCGAAGCCCGTGCTCTGCAACAAGAGAAGCCACCACAACCAGAGAAAGTCTGTGCGTGGCAATGAAGACCCAAAATGCAGCCAAATAAAAAATAATAAAGTAATAAAAATATCTTTGAAAAAAACGCAGGATCCAGCCCTTTATCTAATGTGGAAGATGAGTTGTGAACATGGACTTTTAATGAAGAAGAGGGCACAGTGGACAGGCGTGGCGAGGCACGTGGTGATCACAGTAGGTCTGACGTTGCTTGGCTTCCAAATACACGCTGCGTTTCTCTGGGTGCATGTTTCGTGACACTGACCACGGTGGAAAGAGCCACCTGATTATTAGGGTGGTTGTGTGCGTGAGGCCGTGTTCCCAGTCTGGTCTGCAGACACAGCCGCGAACCACCCTCCCCCCACAGAAAACACCACCTAAGGAACTTAAAATTCTGTCTATAGGAACATAAACGTTGCCTAAAATGCAGTGACAACTGGTGAGGGAAGTGATGTGAAATCTCAAAACCACGATTTCTGACACAAAATGATACCATAGACCCTGATGCGTTTCGTGAGTGAGCAGTGGGATTGTGTGGAGGACAGACATGCCTGCAGTCAGAGGTCTCTGGAAGCTCCCTCGGTCACTCGCTGCACCTGAGGCTGTTAGATACTAAAAGCAGTCTCAGCCTCAGTCTCTAAAGTGTGTGTAAGATGTTAGTAATAATAGTGCATCAGCGTTAGAGGTTGGTTCTAAGAAATAAGGGTACATAGCGTGCTTGGTAAAGGCAGAGGCTCCCAGCAAATTAATTACTAAATCGTTGTCCCTGCAGCGTAGATGCCCTGGAGCAGGGGACCTGGTGCAAAGGGGCAGCACCCCGTCCCAGGACGGAAAGGTGAACACGCCCTACCGCCCAGCCTACCTTGAACCCAGTCGGGCACCAGTCCACAAACTGGATGGTGCGCTTGGTCTTGATGGTGGCGATGGCCGCGTTGACGTCTTTGGGGACCACGTCCCCCCTGTACAGCATGCAGCAGGCCATGTACTTGCCGTGGCGAGGGTCACACTTGACCATCTGGTTGGCAGGCTCAAAGCATGCGTTGGTGATCTCAGCCACAGACAGCTGCTCGTGGTAGGCCTTCTCCGCCGAGATGACCGGGGCGTACGTGGCCAGGGGGAAGTGGATGCGGGGGTAGGGCACCAGATTGGTCTGGAACTCGGTGAGGTCCACATTGAGGGCCCCGTCGAAGCGCAGGGAGGCCGTGATGGAGGACACGATCTGCCCGATCAGACGGTTGAGGTTGGTGTACGTGGGCCGCTCGATGTCCAGGTTGCGCCGACAGATGTCATAGATGGCCTCGTTGTCCACCATGAAGGCACAGTCCGAGTGCTCCAGGGTCGTGTGTGTGGTCAGGATGGAGTTGTAGGGCTCCACCACGGCCGTGGACACCTGGGGGGCCGGGTAGATGGCAAACTCCAGCTTGGACTTCTTGCCGTAGTCCACGGAGAGCCGCTCCATGAGCAGGGACGCAAAGCCCGAGCCGGTGCCGCCCCCGAAGCTGTGGAAGATGAGGAAGCCCTGCAGGCCCGTGCACAGGTCCGCCTGCGGGACAGCAGAGCGTGTGAGGCCAGGCCCACACGAGCCGCGCCACCACCCCCCGGTCACACGCTCTCCCTGTGCAGGTTTTACCAAAGTGAGGTCCCGGGGAGATCCCCACACCCCTCCCTCCCTCCCCGCCCCCCCATCCAGGAGGCCTTCCCGGGGCCCTTCTCACCAGTTTGCGGATCCGGTCCAGAACCAGGTCCACGATCTCCTTGCTGATGGTGTAATGGCCTCTGGTGTAGTTATTGGCCACGTCCTCCTTCCCGGTGATCAGCTGCTCCAGGAGGAAGAGCTGCCTGTAGGTCCCTGTGCGCACCTCATCTACAAAGAGGACAGCGTGCCGCGTCTCTAAGGATGGTCGCGGACGCGACAGTGCGGCCAGGCCCGGGGACCCTTCGATTCTACAGGCACGTGCTGCGCCTCATGGGCCGGCAGCGTCAGCGTCTCCCAGAGGAGGTCTCCGTGTGATACCCGGGCCTCATCTGCCTCTCACGGCTCTGGGCAGGTCCGGTCCACCTGGGGACAGCCGCCAGCGCCGGCTCCCGAAGGCGGGGCAGCGCTCACGCTGCACAGGCGGTCCTCTGCATGCACACTTCGTCCTCACTGCAGCCGCCCCCCGGGCATCGCTGCGATGGCCCTGACACACTGGACATCAACGTGACTTTTGCCGGGTACCTGCTGTGGCCTGGGTCCCGCGGGCTCTAGGGGGACGTTCTATCGTCTCCTGGGAGGCCGGCCCCTGGAAGGCGCTCTCTCCTGGCAGCTCCCCTAGGAAACGACCTCGGGCCCCTGATCTGGAGGAACCCAAGGACGGTTCTGTGCTTCCCCTTCTAAGTCTGAGAGTACCTACCAACCACGGTGGGCTCCAGGTCCACGAACACGGCTCTGGGCACGTGCTTGCCAGCCCCAGTCTCACTGAAGAACGTGTTGAACGAGTCATCCCCGCCGCTGATGGTTTTGTCGCTTGGCATCTGGCCGTCGGGCTGAATTCCATGTTCAAGGCAGTACAGCTCCCAGCAGGCATTGCTGATCTGGACCCCCGCCTGCTCCACGTGGATAGAGATGCACTCGTGCTGGGAACCAGAACATATGTGTGAGGCCCCTTGTCTTGAAGGCAGCCATCACTGCATGGCATGCAAAACATATCTGTATATGGTGCAGAGTGTCTGGGGCTTTCTCAAACCTTGTATTCCCAAAGGCTTATGTGACCCTTTTATCCCCATGAAAACTGGCTTCCTCTGAACCACCCTGGCTGGTAGTAAATGCCAGAATTAGCCCCAGAACCTAAGTGTCTGCTATTATACAAAAACTTGGTTACTTTAAAGCTTGCAAGCCATGCATGTAACGCCAGTAATAAACTCCATGTTATGGCTGGTCACAGTAATTCTCTGAAGAATACAGCAGTTTTGATTGTGTGCTTTCCAAAAGATAAGGTAAGAGTTGGGAAAGGAAAAGTGGACTGAGACACAAGCCACCGTTGCCTAAGCGTGGGTGGTCACTGTGTGTGTTCCATCTGCCCCTCTAGGTCTGCCCTCTGTTCTCTGACCAGCTCTGTGCTCCAGGAGGCTGTCCCATGTGGACTGTGCCCCCTGGCTTCTGGCTGCTTTAGCCAATGTCAGGCAGCAGGTTAAAGGAAGTTGTGGTCAGGGTGCTTGGCCCCTGCTCCATCCCTGCCAGGCTGCCCTGGTTGCTTGAGTTCCTCTACAAGGACACAGACTGTCAGCAGTCAGCACTCGTCATAAAGGCACCCACTCAACTCTGCATACGCGCTCCCTCGCCTCGTCCCTTCCACATGGCTCCCACACGGCACACGTGCTGGGATACTGCACTGTCCTTTGGTGGTTTCCTTAAACCCTGCCCATATCTGTATAAATGGTATCTTCTTGGGACTCCCCTGGTGGTCCAGTGGGTAAAACTCCGTGCTCCCAATGCAGGGGGCCTGGGTTCAATCCCTCGTCAGGGAACTACATCCTGTTTGCATGCTGCAACTAAAAGATCGCACATGCCACAACTAAAAGAAAAAAACGTTAAAAACAAAACCAAAAAAGATCTCTGCATGCCGCAACCAAGATCTGGCACAGCCTAAATAAATAAATAAATAAAATATTTTTTAAAAAAACTTTAAATAGTATCTTCTTAAAGATTGTCCTCAGAGTACCTATTTTGAAAGTACCGTCTGTTTCCTGCTGGGAGGAAATGTAACTCTACCGTCCTTAATCGCACCTCTGGTTTTAGACACGTCTTCCTTACAAATACAAAGAGGCAGATCACATGAAAGTTGAGGTGCGCCACCCACCCTAAATTCGGACTCACAGTCCTCAGGACTTGAAGTCCTGTTTTCTATTATACAAGCACCAAGTCTCAGAGCAGCAGAGACCAGCGTGATGCAGCAATCCCCGCAGGTCATCCCACAGGGATGCTCTTGGCTTGGGGAGGATCTCCTCCGGAGGAGGACTCCGTCAGCATCCTGGGAAGCCCTCTGAAATCCGCCGCACCGCACCTGTTTGAAATGCACTCCGTTCGCTCTGCATCCGGATCCGCTGTGTTTCACAGGACACCTCGTCTAACCCTGCACTTGTGCAGCCCCAGTGTGACCAGAGCCGGCTCCGTCACCCTAAGACCCCAACGTCTTCATTTACGAGATGCGGCAGGGGGGCTCCGCGGTCTGGAGGGCCACGTCCATCTGACCGTCTGACCGTGGACGGAGTCGCGGCGCTGGGGAAGCCCGCGGAGGGCCGAGCTCACCGCCCACCCGCCTGGGTCGCCACAGTGTGTTCCCACGCCTGCACGCGCCCCGCTTCCCCGCTCACGGCTCCTCCCGACCGAGGCCCGTGTTGCCCCCTCGGCGGATGGCCCCTTCCCCAGCTCGGGCCCGTCAGCCCCGGGGCCTGGCCCGCCCGCGGGCCCGCTGTCTGCGCGCCCCCAACCCCCCGACCACGTGCTGGGGCGCGCGGACCGCGAGGCCCCGGGCCTGGGACGTGGTCACGCGTGGGAGCCGGGCCCGCGGCGCGTGAACACGCCTCCGCAGCGGCGCTCAGCCTCCTCTCCGGCCGCGCGCCACGCGGACCCGAGGTCGCCACGGGGCTCCGCGGGCGTCCGCTCAGACCCGGCCTCAGCGCCCCTTGCCCGGGGGTGCGGCCCCCAGGCCCCGCCGCCGCCCCGACCTCAGCCGCTCCGACCTCAGCCGCTCCCTCGCCCCTACCGCCGCCCCAGCGCCGCGCGCGGCTCTACCCGCCGCCGCAAACACCCATTGGTCCGCAGCGCCGCAGGGCGGGCCCAGGCCTGGGATCCCGCTCCCGATTGGCCGGCACGCGACGCCCGGAGCGTGGCGCGTGCTGATTGGACGTGGGTT
Organism: Hippopotamus amphibius kiboko; assembly: GCF_030028045.1. NCBI lineage: Eukaryota > Metazoa > Chordata > Mammalia > Artiodactyla > Hippopotamidae > Hippopotamus > Hippopotamus amphibius. The sequence continues at coordinate 1,067,358 of NC_080193.1, read as the reverse complement.
TGGCGGGAAGGCGGCGGGGTCGCGCGAGGCGGAGCGCGTCCGGGCGGCCCGGGGAGACCCCGGTGTTTGCGTGGGAGCCGCGCGCCGCTCTCTGCGGCGTCCCTGTGAGCTCCGCCGCCTCCGCGAGGCCGGGGCCCGGCTCCGCGGCTGCGCCCGCCTCTGGTCCGCCGGGGGCCCGTCGCAGGCAGCCCGCAGCGCGGCGGCGGGGAGGCAGGTGCCGGGCCGGCTGTGCCGGGGCCGCAGCGCACGGTCGGGCTGGGTTCCCGCGGGCTCTCCCGGAGCAGCGGGGGGCGGGGGTCCCGGCGGGGAAGTTGTCTCAGCGCCCGCGGGCCAGAGGGTTGCCGTCGCGCGCGGCCCCGCGTGGGGCTCCTCGCGCTGCGCGCCTCCCTCGGTTGCGCGGGCCTTTACCCGCTGTCACCCCGCGGCCGCGAGCGCTGTCTCGGGGTCAGGGCCCCGTGCTGGGGGCGGGGGGCCCGCGGCCTGCTTGCGGCCTGCACCGCCGGCCGCCGCCTCCTCTTCTTTTTAACCTTCTCAGATGAAGCTGTTTATTTACGGTTTTGGCCGCATTGGGTCTCATGTGCTGCGCGAGGGCTTTCTCTAGGTGCCGTGAGCCGGGGCTACGCTTGGTTGCGGTGCGCGGGCTTCCCATTGCGGTGGCCTCTCTCGTTGCGGAGCTCGGGCTCTAGGCGTGTGGGCTTCAGTAGTTGCAGCACACGGGCTCAGTAGTTGTGACACACGGGCTTAGTTGCTCCGCGCCATGTGGGATCTTCCCCCGACCAGGGTTCGAACCCCTGTCCCCTGCATCGGCAGGTGGATTCTTAACCGCTGTGCCACCAGGAAAGTCCCCCAGCCTCTTCTTAAGTGCGGTTTATTTTTCGGATTTTAAAAGTAACACACACTTAGAGTAGAAAGTGTGGAACATAAGAAAAAAAGAAAGAAAAGAAAGAAAAGCCATAAACTCACAACCTAGAGAAACACTGTTAGTATGCCACAGTTTTTTTGTTTTTGTTTTTTGAGTTTTTTTTTTTCCCGCTAGCATTTATATATTTTTTTTCTGCACACAGTTTGGGCCAAACATTTTTTTTTTTTTTTTTTTTTGGCAACAGGTTTCCCGAGATACAATTCACATATCAGACAAGTCTCCCATTTACAGTGGTGCACGATTCAGCGGTTTTTTTGTATATTCACAGTGTTGTGCAATCACCACCACAATCAGTCTTAGAACATTTTTATCCCGGAAAGAAACCCATACCCTTTAGCTGTCAATCCCCAATCCCTCCCATCTCCCAGCCCTAGGCAACGTCTCATCTTCTTCCCGTCTCTGAATATTTGCCTATACTGGACATTTCATAGGAATGGAATCTAGTATGTGGTTTTTTATGATTGACTTCTTTCATCTAGCGTGTTTCTAGGGTTCATCCATGTTGTCACATGTGTCAGTATTTCATTCCTTTTTCTCTTAAACAACTTGAGACAACTCGTATACCACATAGTTCACCTATTTAGAGTATACATTTCAAGTACTTTAGTGTGTTGATGGAGTTGTGCAACTGTTAGCATAATCAACTTTAGAACTTTTCCATCACCCCAGATTTCATCCCTTCTTATTGCCAACTAATATTCCATCATATGTATGGGTGTACCACATTTTATTTACCCACTCATCACTTAGTGGGTATTTGCATTTTGTGGCTATTACAGACAATGCTGCTTTGAACATCTGTGTTCAAGTTTTTGTGTGGACATATGTTTTCGGTTCACTAGGAGTGGAATTGCTGGATCATATGGTCAACTTTGTGTTTAACCTTTGGAGGAACTGCCAGGCAAACCATGTTATTTTTTTATCCTGATTTTCTCACTTAACATCAATCAGGTGTATTTTCACAAATTGTTGAATGTTCTTTGAACACTCTTAATGTTTGCAGAATTCCAAATCTTAGTTAACCAATCCCCTGTTACTGGGCATTTAGATTATTTCCAACTTTTGTGCTATAAACAGTATTTTCAGGTGCATCTGTGGACATCAGCTTTCCCATGCATTTCTGGTTATTTCTGTAGAGCAGATGAGTCAGAACTTTGGATCGAAGGGCAGGCAGTTTTAAGGCTCTTGGTGCCTGATGATGAATTGCCTTCCAAAAAAGCTGTGTCCATTTGCCTTTTCCCAAGTTGACTTTGGGGATGCCAGTTGCACACCGCCTTATATTTTAGCTGTGTCCCAAGGTCTGCAGGGCAGAGGCTTGTTTGGGTATCTTTGACCCCACGTGTGCAACATACAGTTTATGTTACACGAATGAGTGAGAGCAAAGGAAGGCCCCAATTAGTATCGGCGTCTGAGTCAGTATGAAGGCTGGCTCTGTAGGGCTGGGCACCCGGTTGACATGGGGACTTGGTGCAGACTTGTGTTGAAAGTCATCGCGAAATTGAAGTGGCCGATGGGAGAGATGAGGAAACCCCCTTTCACAGTCATTCAGACGGTCTGAAGACAGGCAGCAGTTCTTCTTTGTACTCCACTCTGCGGGCAGCCGTCTTTATGCGAAGCCCTGGAAGAATGACCTTCACTGAGCTGGCGAGGTCATCAAACTCTCTGTTCACCTGGATATCCTGAGGAGAAGCCCATTACAAGGCCGTACGTTATCACTTTCTGAGAACTTGACTGTTTTACTTACACACACAAGGTTTCAAAGAAGCTGGTTAGGGCATCAGTCGTCCCAAGCCTGAAGGATTGAAACTGTAAACACATTTCTGGAAAGGCTTTGACTCAAGCCTAGGTTGAAATAAATCAGAGGTGGAATCAGCAGTGATTTGTAACTAGACTGTTCATAATTCCTATTTGGGGATTCTCTCCTTCATTGTTTAACTGCCTTAGAAAAGAGTGACATCTTTTCTATGTTAAAAAGACAAAATTGAGTGAAAAGGGTTTCATCTCTCATGCATCCACCCCCAAGTGACTCTTCCAGCACTAGGGCCCACCTGCAGCCAGTACTAGCCAGGGGGTGGGGTGGGAGGGGCCACCCTGCAAGAGCTGAACCTGCAAATCCAAACATTGGGGGACAGTGAGCTTCGTGCCCCCTGAGCCACCTATTCTCTCTTGGCCAATGAAGAACCCAGGCAGGGGTGTGAGGTGAGACTCCCACAATACCCTGCACGGGGGCGGGAGGCAAGTCAGAGTGGCGTCCTGACCCTGGGTTGCCATACCGTGTATCTGTGCCGGGCACTCTCTTTCTCTAATCCCTTTTTTTCCCTCTAAAATGGAGAAAATTAGACCTCCTAGGTGCTGTTGGGAGGATCAGAGATAAGGTTTATGAGACGCTCTTACAGAAAAATCCAGCAGCTCTAGGGCAGACAGCGGATTAGCCTGGACAGACTTGAGAACACCAAAGCAGCCTTCACTTCGCATGGGATTCCTGGACACCTGAGAAACACACATGCAGGTGAGAGACGCTGAGCACAGGGAGGCGGGAGGGGTCCCTCATCTTTGTTGACGCGGCTCGGCTCCGGGCGGCCCTGCGCTCTCAGCTCGCTAGGTGCCTCCCCCCAGGGGTGGGGGCGGGAACCAGGGGCCAGAGGAAGGGAGTGGACGCTGGCTGAGCCCCCACGCTGTGCCCACTCTGCGCGGGGAGGCAAAGACACAGACCCACAAGGCACCCCCCGCCCTTCACGAGCTCTCCAGTGCAGGGAGGAGAGGAAAGGAAGCATAAAAGTGCAGCATGAAGAGTGCCACGAGGCCACGGGCACCAGCCCTCCTTGGGCAGGGGATAAAACACCCTGAGCTGTACAGTGAGGTGGGCGGAGCTGGGCGTGTCCATAAGAAGAAGAGCTGAGAGACTGCCCCGCAGGGCAGGAGAGTTGGGAGCAGCTTGGGCGGAAGGGATTTCCCTGGAGGCGGGGGCTGGGGCTGGAGGTTGCTAGCAGAGCCCAGACCCTAGGTGCTGTGAATGACACGCTACGCTTGGATGCATCCAGAGGGGGGCACCAAACACGTAAAGCAGGGGCACGTGTCTGGTTTGGAAAGATCACCTGGAAGCAGGTGGGAAGGGCCAGAGGACAGGAGGTGAGAAGGAGGAGCAGGCACCCCCGCTCAGTGTTCTGCGGGAAGTGAGATGAAGGAGGGAAGGTGTGGAGGTGGGGGGGGGGTCCGCCCTGGGCCCCAGCTTCTGACTCGATGGGCAGGAGCCCCCAGCTAGAGGCAGCCCTTCAGGGAGACCGTGCGTCTCCCAGAACCTGACGTGCTTATTCCCATCTGGTGGACGGTCCAGCAGGTGGCTGGAAATGGGGACCCAGAGCTTAGACGGAGGCCTGGGTTCCAGCCAGGGGTGGGAGATGCGTGAGCCTCAGGCTGGAGAGGAGGGTGCTCCTGGGGGCTCCTGCGCCAGCTGAGGGCCTGACCGGGCTGGATGCCCCCAGAGCTGCTGGTACAGCGGTCCCTGTGGGCCTGCTCCAGCCTCCCCTCTCCGTCTCCTGCTCTCGGTGATCAGCCACACCTTCCCCACTGGAGGCCGAACACCTGCGCTGCCCCGGGTTCCAGCAAGGCCGGGGGAGGTGAGGGGAAGCCAGGTGGGCGGAGGGGGAGGGGCCGCTGGGAGGGAAGGATGGAGGGGCAGAGTCTGAAGGAGTTCCTGGGCCCCGCCAGAGATGGTGAGTGGCTGACAAGGGGAGGAAGTGGTCGCAGGGCCCCCACCCCATGTGGGCTCTGGGGTGAGGGGGTGTGGCCGGGGAGGGGTCTGTGTGGACAGGCACAGGCAGGTCTGTGCTGCGGCCTCCCCCGTCAGGCTGGCACTCACAACAAGAATCCTCAGCGTCTGGTTGACCCGCAGGCCCAGGCCCAGGCTCAGGGCTCCCACCGCAGAGATGCGGTTGTTGCTGCAACAGAAAGCTGTGTACACGGTGCTGCCTTGCGAACAACTGTGCAGAGCCAGATTGCCCCGGGGTCGTGGCTGGAGCTGCTGGTGCAGCCCCCAGGGCCAGCCTCCCCCGCCCCCACCCCCCGCCAGGGACCCTGGGCAGGTCAGTGTGTAAAGCCTTCATCAGAGGCACCAGCGTTCAGGGAGATCGCCCAGCAAAGCGCCTAGAGCACTGTCGCCCCCCACCCCCACCCCCCCAGTGGAGACCAGTGTCCGCTCCCTGGCCCTCAGCGCTCAGCAGGGCTCCCACGCATCCTGCCCCAGCTGGCACCCCGTACCTATCCCCATTCCCCCGACAGCCCCCCAGCTCCCTCCCCACCTCCTCCTCCAGGCCTCAGCACTGCTCTCTGTCTCCACAGCCAGCCCCGCATCCCTCTAACTTAGATGCCAACTTGGCCTTGAATTTCAGCATCTCTCCTCTGGCCGAGGCTCCTTCCATGGGGAGGAAAAGTGAGCAGAGAGCAGCAGATGTCCCTGCCAGTGGCGGGCAGGCCCAGCTCACCCCGGCGGCCCACGGCCTGTCTGGCCTCTGCCTCTTCCCTTCCCTCCGGGCTTGCGGCTCCCGCTGTGGTTTCCCCAGGAGGCCCGGGACCCTGGCAGGGCCTGGAGGCGCAGCCCCGCCATGGGAGGCCCCCAGCAGCCGTGTGCTGAGCAGGGAAGACCACTCCTTCTGCAAGGAAGACTCGCGTGGAGCCCCCGCCCACACGAGGCCCTGCTGTGGTTGCCTCACGCGTTTGCACTTCCCAGCCTGCAGCCGAGTCCCAGCACGCAAAGGTTGAACTTGAGGGAGAAGGACGGAGCTGGGCTGGGGCTGCAGCCCCACCGGGAGTGTGTGTGGCAGGTTCGGGCACAGAGGGGTGAGCCCTGGTCCCTGGGGGGCTGGGGCGGGGCGCCCGTGGTCTCACCTCATGCGGAGCTCCTCTAGCACGTTGTTGGCCTTGAGCGCCTCCCCCACCGCGGCGGCTCCGGGGTCCCCACAGCCATTGTATGAGATGTCCAGGACCCTCAGGAAGATGTTTGCCTGGGACGCGAAGGGGCAACCCCGTGGGACCACGTGTGATGGTGGAGGAAGCCAGGCCACAGCCTCCGAGCCCAGGAGCCCCGAGGAGTGAAGAGCGTGGACTGAGCGCAGAAGACCACGGAGGTTCCAGGGAAAGAGCCCTGGGGCTTGGGCGGGGTGACTGGCAGAGCGGAGAGACCAGACGCGAGGAGCGAGGGACAGAGGTGGGTGTGGGTGCGAATGAGCCTCAGGACTGGGCCATCCCCACGGGCAGCAGGCCCCAGAGACGCAGGGATCTGCGCTTCCCCGGCTCCAGCGGGGACCTGTCCAGGGCAGGGACCCCGAGGCCCAGAGCAGCCCAGGGGCCCAGAGGGGACCCCAGTGAAGCGCTGTTGGATGAAACGTGCCCAGGGGACGCTGCTGGGGAGGCGGGTGGGAGCTCATGGGAGACCCGGGGTCCCAGAGCCTGACCTGCCACCTTGTGGAGTGGGACCCTGGGTCCTGGGGGCAAGGCAGTGGCTGCCGCTTCCTGAGGAGGACCCCGCAGAGGCAGCCGCCCCCAGGAGCATCACAGGTGCCTGTGCCACCCAGCGCCAAGGCCCACGACCCGCAAGACCCAAGGGAGCAGGCGGGGTGTTTGAGCGTGCGCCGGGCCCCGGGCGCAAGGCGTCACCTCAGGGAAGCATATGCCCAGTGGCAAACACGTGTGGCCGGACGGCACGGTGTCCCCGCCGGCCGTGTGTCTGTGATGTCTCAGGAGGCACGTGGTCCCCACTGAGTGTTGTGAGCGCGGGCACAGGGGGACCACCTGTTGTCCTCATTAAATGGGGCCGGGGAAATTAAAGTCACGTGAAGGAACAGTCTAAGCTCTGCTGAAAAAATTCAGGCTCGTTTCTGGAGAGCTGCGAGAGATGGGGGGCTGGCACCTGGGAGACCTGCCCCCAAAGGACAGGCTGGAGAGGCTTACTGCGCAGGGCCTCGTACCTCCAGGCCCCTGGTGAAGGCGACGGCTCCTGGGCCTCGCAGGTGATTCCAGCGTACGTTAAGCTCGGTGAGTCCTGTGTTTTCTGCCAGTGCTGGTCCAAGCGTCTCCCCTTCAGAGACAGCGAGACAGACGTTCCTTTCCACTCTGTTCATCCCTTCAAAAAGCAATACTGATGCCCACTGTGGGCCGGGGTCTCTGTTGCGCACGGGCATCGGGCCGTTGGACCCTGTGTGGGCCTGCCCTGCCCTCAAGGAGTTCACGTCTAATGGAGAAGCTGTAAGTATAAGTGAATGGGGTGTGAGCCATTACAGACTGCAAGCAGGGAGGCGTGGGGGCCAACCCTGCCTGGGGGGTGTGCCGGGGGAGCATGGGGGGGGTGCAGGGAGCACAGGGCTTGCGGAAATGCACGCAGGCCTGGCTCTGGGGCTGGCCGGGCGAGCCAGTGGAAGGAGGTGGGAGAGATGCTTTAAGAAGAGACAAGGTTATGGTGGGTGGGGCTGGAGACAAGAGGCCAGGGGACCAGTTGGATGTTTGTGCCACAGTCTACACAAGAGGTGACACGGCCAGCAGCTGTGGTGGCAGCAGGCAGTGGTGTACAAGAGGAACGAGCAGGTCAGGGTGGGTGAGAAAGCGGAGAGAGTTTACAAGTGAAGTGGGCAGAAGCCCTGGCCACCCACCCCGCTCTCACGCTGTCAACAGTCAGCTGGTCTGACCCGCTTCCGGTTCTCGGCCTCCAACTGCCCTCCCGTGTGGACCTGCTGACCCCTTCCTCACCAGGATAGCAGCTCCTCATCCCCAACTGGGGAGCCCTGCCTGCTCGGCCTGGCCGGCCGGGCCGCCGTGGACACTGCGTCCACTGTGCTTCCATCCTTCCAGGCGCTGGTGTCAGACCCCTCTGCCCGGCCCGCCTCAGCCTCCCACGTGGGAGCCCCTCGGGGATGGGAGTCCGATCCCTGTCCATGGTGCCGTCGCCCAGCACGGGCTGGTGCGGAGGGGCGCGCAGAGCAGGGCGCGCGGCCACCAGTTCCGCGGAAGTGTTAGCACCTTGGAGAGCTCCCTGCACGCTGTGAGGGTGCTCCCACCCGCGTCCAGCACTGGGCCTGACACCCGCGGGCTCTCAGACACGTGTGTTCCTCTTCCTCAGACACTTCCAGGGCTGGGAGAGGAGGGCGGCAGTCCCCCACTTTGGAGGAAAGCCCTTTCTTTGCAGAACAGTTGGCGAGGGAGACGATTCTACACCCATGAATCGGCCTCGTGAGCGTCCAACGCTTGCTCTCTGTGACCCCGGCAGCCAACCCATGAGGTAGGGGCTACCCTTGTCTTGGGTCAGATGGGCAGACCGAGACCCCTAAGGAGTCGGGCCCACCCACAGATCCCCACCTGCTGTGCAGCCTTGGCAAGGCCTTGCCTTGCCCTGCGTCCTCGCCGCCTCTCTGGCGCTGGCCCTCTGACCGTGCAGGCCCAGAGGGATGCCTATGCTTACTTTGTTGAAAACATGAAGTGAGCTTTCCTTTTAATTTCACTGATTTCCCACAACAGTTTTCTTAGAAGGAAGACTGTTTCTCTGGCGATTAAACTCTAGGGCTGATGCGCCCAAGCCAAGGCGGATGCCACCCCACTCACACTAAGCAGTCAGAGCAGTGATCCCCAAACTTTCTGGGTCAGACAGCTTTCCTGGGAGACATTCTTCCCAAGAGGATGCAGAGGTTCAGCAGGCCCGGGGCCATGGAATCTGTATTCCCAACCCGGGGTCCCAGGTGATTCTTGTAATTGATTGGGGTGGTTGAGGACAGGCAGGTAGGACGGCATGTTCCCGGCAGAGCCGCCAACCCGTGCAGAGGCCCTGGGGCCTGAGAGAGAGTGGTGAGAGCAAGGAATCCCGCTGATGTCTCCCGCGGCACTCAGAAGAAAACCCGCGTGCCTTTTGCCATGATGCGTAGTCCTGCACGCACCAGCCCTCCCCCATCCCACAGCCTCACAGCCTGGCCCCTCTCTCCCGGGTCACTGGCCCAGTCACGCGGGTGCCTGTGTGTCTGGGAAATAGTTCCTCAGCTTGAAATGCTCTCCTTCTGGTCTTGCCATGGCTGATTCCTCCCCCACTGCACGTTTCAGCTTAAACATCACCTCCCCACAGAGTCCTCCCTGGTGGGCACGTCTCTAAAGTGAGGTGTGTGGTGGGGGGTCCCTGTTCTTCTCTAGAGTCGTGCCCTGCTTGTTTCTTTTGTAGTGCCAATAATTGTGGAGAGTCATCTTGTTAACGTGTGTTCTTGAGGGTGGGGGCTTTGTTTTGTTTGTGGCTGGATCCCTCGTGGCTGTCAGCGCCCAGCGCGGGCCGTGGTGGGCAGTGAGACATCCGGGGAACAGACAGAGCGTTCTGCTGGGGAGCGGGGCAGGAGCCACCGCAGGGATGCCCGGAGTGGTCCAGCCCACCTCCACCCACCCTGCCCCAGGGAGATGGACATCAGCGCCACCACGGGGGCCCTGGCCGGTGGCCGGATATTACCTGCCTGGTCATCCAGCTGGTTATAGCTCAGGTCCAGGGATTTCAGGCCCGTGTGGGCCAGCAGCAGCTCAGCGAGGTCCTGGGCCGCCTGCTCCTCCAGGCCGTTCCCTGCCAGCCGCACCCTCTGCACGGCCGGGTTCCCCGCCAGGGCAGCACAGATGGCCCGGGCTCCCACCGCTCCCAGCTGGTTCTCCGACAGGTCCACATCTGGGGGCCGGCACCACTGCTCAGTGGTGGGATCCAAAGCCGGGCACCACCCTCCTCCTTCCCCCATACCTTCCAGGCCTGACACAGCAGGAGGGGCTTTGCCATCAGACTGTCCTGGGGTGGAGGGTGAGTCTGCCACCCACTGGCTGGGGCCCCTCCAGCCCTGGGCAGCTTCCCGGAACCCCGCCCCCACCCCGTGTGTCCACGAGCTTTGTCGAGGGGCTGAAACCACGTACTTGGCGGGGCTGTGGAGGACGCCTGTGACGTAGAGGCAGCCGCCCTGCCGGTGGTTCGTGCGTGGCAGCGGCACAGCCCACCCCTGGGAGCCCCCACTGCCGTGCTTCCAGGGCCTGACAGGGGCCGTCGGTGGCTGTGCGTGGAGCTCATGTGTGAGCAGACGCCCTGCTGAGCGTATGTTCCCCACACCCCCAAGGTCTAAGTAGCACTGTTGGGCCCTCTTCACAGATTGGAAACTGAGGCTCAGCGAGGGTGGACCCCTTGCTCAGGGTCACTCCACTGTTCCATGGCAGGGGCAGAGTTTGGAACCAACCCCCACAGACTCCCACCCAGCCGCCCCGGCCCCTGCCCCTCTGTGCCGGACTCTCCCACGTGCGTTCAGGCCCTGGGAGGCCACCATAAGCAGGGATTCTGGCCAGCGGGGGGGGGGGGGGGGTCCAGCACTGCGTGCACCTCTGAGGGCCTAACTCCACCTCACCCTCCCCACCCGGTGGTGACGCCCCGCCCCCGTGCCACCAGCAGGTCCCGGGGTGCGAAGGCCCAGTGTGGGGGTGGCCTGCCCCCCTCCCGGGCTCGGCACCTACCGCAGATGCTGCTGCTTTTGCTCAGAGCTCCCGCCAGGGCCTCCGCACCGGCCCCACAGAGCCCGTTGTCCCGAAGGTCCAGCCGCTTGATGTCGGGATTGCAGGTCAGTGCGGAAGCCAGAGCCCGGGCCCCCTGGGGCAGAGAGGGGCCTGAGGGGCCTGGGCCTTCCCAGGGCTGGAGGCCCCAGACACGGCTCGCCGCTACCCAGGCTCTGTTTGCAGGGCTAAGCCCAGCTCAGTCCCTTCCCACGGGCCCAGGGATGCCTGCCTCTCCTTCTAGGTTCCAGGAGCTTCCCTGACTCTCCGGCAGGTTAGGGGTGCCCTGCAGGCTCCCCAGCCCTTGCACTGAACTCTGTCGTAGCGCTGATTCCACCTTCACCCGGTGTGGGGGATGGGACATGCCTGGCACAGAGCAAGGCCGGGCAGTGTGTGGATGGGCTCAGGAAGGGACCACTCCCATGGCTGCTGCCTGCCAGGCCCTTGCCCTCCAAGCCTGGCCCCAGGGTCCCTCCAGGGGTACCTGGGGCCCCAGGCCACGGTGCTGCAGGTTGAGCTCTGGGTTGCTCCCTTGGCGCAGGAAGCAGGAGGCAGGCACAACACTGTGGGCCCGGCAAGACCTCAGGTAGAGGGTGTCCTGGCTCTGTCCTCTGGGCCTGTGGGTGCCTGAGGGGAGACGGGGCGGGTGTGTACCCTCCCTGCCTCTGTCGCTGTGCAGCCCTGTCTTCCCTCTAGAGGCGTTTCTTCCTGTGCTAGTGGGGATGGTTGCCCCCACACAGATGAGGACCGCGAGGCTCGGAGAAAGCAAACCCTTTCCCCAAAGTCTCACAGCTTGTAGTGGCCGATCCTGGCCCGGCCCTGGCTGTCTGACACCTCAGTGCGGGCTGTCTCTTCTGCTGGACTGCAGACCGGGTACGCTTCATGAACGTTTTATGGGGGAGGAAACGGAAGCAGTTCTAAGTTCTATGCATCCATTCGTTTAGTTTTTCCTGAGGGTTGGGAAAACCCAGCCCTGATCCCACGTCAGGGTAGGACAACCCTTCTCACACTGTTTAGCGGGATTTCCCCATCATGTTCTGGAAACCTGTTCTAATCATGCACCTCCGGATGCCGCCAGGAGCCTTGCGGGGAGGGCACAGGGCTGGAGCGGCCGCCGGCTGCCCCGAAGGTGTCCGTGGAGGGATGCACTCCTGCTGGACCGGGTGCCCTGCCTACTTGGCCCCAGCCTGCCCCCCTGCCCGTAGGCACCTTCTGTCTCTTGGTCGGAGTCCGAATCTGCGTCCGAACCCTTCTTGGCCTCCGGGACCCCTGCAGGACGCCCAGCGGCCGTCGCCACCCCTTCCTCCTGCTCTTCCTTCCCTCCTGGCCCCTCGCAGGGATCCCTCATGGTTACGCGCACTCTGCAGTCGCGGCCACCAAGGCGGGGACCTCGCGGCGCTGCCTCAGGAGCGCGGCCCGGGGATGTGGGCGGGGCCTCCAACGCATCGGCCAATCGGATGTGGCGTCCAGCGAACAGGCGCTCGCTGCAGCCAATAGGGCCGCCTCCCCGGAGGCCGTTGCCCGGGCGACCCCTAGTTGTTGGTTGCTGCGGACAACCGCCGCGGGTCTGGACTGACCTGGACCCTCTCGCAGCCAGGACCGATTGGCGCGCGGCGGGCTTGTCGCCCCAGGCGGTTCCAGCGTCGCTCCCTTTCCACTCCAGAGCCTGGGGGTGTGGCAGCTCCTCCGGGGCGTCGCACAGGAGGCGGGGGGGGACCTTGCAGGGCCCGGCCACCTCCCCTCTGGAGACAGGGTCACGTTCCCACTCTGTGGGTCTCAGCTGTCGCGCGCTCTAGCGTCGCATATGTTCCTTCCCAACACTGCTTATTGAACTTCATCTCTGCAGGTGTCGGCTCAGACGTTGCTTCTTCCTGAGGCTTTCCTTGTTCTCCTCCGGGCTCCTGCTGGCCCGTGCCGCCCTCTCACTGTACCTATCCCACCTGTCGGCACCCCAAGAAGGTGAGGCCAGAGGACGGTGGACAGAGACAGCTCCTCTCTGTGTGCCCAGGGCCCAGCAGAGGGAGTCTGCAGAGGATGGGAGGCCCAGGGCGGCTGGGGGTTGGGCCTGAGCCCAGGGACTGGGAGGTGGAGGCTGAATCCTGCCCCGAGTGTCCCTTTAATAGCTGCTGGCCTGGCCCGGCTTGGCGCCTGCTTTACCTCCCGTTCAGCTGTGGCTGCAGCTGCTGTGCTGACTCACGCGCCCCAGCCGCCAGCAGGAGCTGGGAGCATGGGCTTCCCAGGGGCCGTGGTGGGCTGGGGGCTTCTGGATTACAAGACGGAGAAGTATGTGATGACCCGGAACTGGCGGGTGGGCGCCCTGCAGAGACTGCTGCAGCTGGGGGTCGTGGTCTACGTGGTGGGGTAAGAGAATTGCTCCTGGGCACGCCGGCCGGAGGCATCATGGCTGGTCCTGCTGGGCTGAGGGGCGAGCGTCTGACTCTGCAGAGGCTGGGCTGGTGGTCATGGAGCAGGGCAGGAGGTGGGCAGAAGGAAGGCTCCCTGTCTGTCTAGAGGCCAGGGGCTGTAAGAGCAGGTGGTGTGCCTGGGTCCTTTCCTGTGCCTTGTTCCCAGCCCCACGTCAGCCTCAGGCACAGAACAGGACAGGCCCCCATCCCTGTGCAGGGGGCCCCTGGCTGGCAGGAGGTAGTCCCTGACGCTGTGGGAGCTGGAGCACTAAGGCCCCCAGTAGAGACCACCAGTTCAAGCTGGGCCGGGGGAGTCTTTCAGGAGAAAGCTGAATCTAGATGGGGCAGGGCGAGAGGATTGGCTGGGGAAGGACCTGGTGTGGGCATCTCCAAGCCCACGGGTGCCTGAGGAGGGCGCTGGCTCTCTTATGCATGGCTGGAGCCTCAGGCCCCTGCAGGGTGTTGGCTGTGGGAAATGAGGTGGAGAGGAGGCGAGCCAAATGCTGGGCTTGGAAGCCTGGAGGGTGTGGGGGGAGAGGCTGAGCAGGTGGCCCCAGATCTGCCGTGTGCTGGGGACACACCACACTGCCCGTCGCCTCCTCCTCAGGTGGGCCCTCCTCGCCAAAAAAGGCTACCAGGAGCAGGACCTGGACCCCCAGATTTCTGTCATCACCAAACTCAAGGGGGTTTCTGTGACCCAGATCAAGGAGCTGGGGAACCGGCTGTGGGACGTGGCTGACTTCGTGAAGCCGCCGCAGGTGGGTGACTTTGTGCTGCTGCAGCGACTGCGTGCGCGAGAGGCATGGGATGCCTCACAGAGGAGTGCTGTCTGGCCCGGGCTTTCAGGAATGTGTAAGAGGTTTCCGTGTGGAGGAGGAGGTGGGTCGGGAAGCCAGGCCAGAGGGATGCATTTACAAAGTCTGCATCTGGAATGGATAAAGAAGATGTGGTGTATATACACAGTGCGATATGACTCAGCCATGAAAAAGAACAAAATAATGCCATCTGCAGCAGCATGGGTGGACCTAGAGATGATCATACGAAGTGACGTAAGTCAGACAGAGAAAGACAAACACCATATGATGTCACTTATGTGTGAATCTAAAATGTGACACAAATGAACTTCTCTAGGAAACAGACACAGACTCACAGACATAGAGACCAGACTTGTCATTGCCAGGGAGGGAGAGGGGAGGCCAGGGAGGGGAGCACTGGGAGTTTTAGCAGACGCAAACTGCTGGGCAGAGTAGCAGATGCAACATATTGTATACAGGATGGATAGACGACAAGGTCCTCGTGTTCAGCACAGGAAACTGTATTCAGTATCCTGTCACAAACCGTAATGGATAAGAAAAAATAAAATAAAAAGTTAGCCTCTGGAAAGGAGAGGCGTGTCTGGGAGCTCTGGGCTTGAGCTTGAGGGCCGGGTGCCAGGACGGCCCCTCTCTGACCTGGAACGCTGCCGCCGTGCCCTCCTCCCCTGGCCCTGCTGTGCTGCGTGTCCGGCCCCTCCACCCTCCACCCGCATTGTCCGCAGCCTTAGATTCCTCCTCTGTTCCGCCGTTGCCCACGTGCCGACCCCAGTGACCACCTGCCCTGTGCACAGCTGCCCCCTGGGTGCACACCCCCCACATCCAAAGGGAAATCCCCTCCCTCTCCCAGCGTGGCCTCCTGCCACCCAACGACCCCCCCCGTGCTGGGGCTGGCCCTGCTGGATGCCTTTCTGTTCCTCCATCCTGTTCATTCCACCTCCTAGCAGTTTTCACGGCTGCTCATGCCATCCCTGGACGGGACTGAGGTCCTCTGGTGGGTTCCCAAGTGGCAGCCAGGATGACCCTGCCAGCCCTTGCCTTCGACCCTTGCCAGGCTTCCCTTTCATGACGGTGGCCCCCAAGCCCCTCGAGGTCCCGACCACCTGACCACCCCTGCTGCCGCTGCCTCTGCCCAGCCCTCGCCTCCCCTTCCTGGGTGTGCCTCCCCCAGACCCGCTGAGCTCTCGTGTGTGACACACGGGCACCAGTCATCCTTTGTCCCGACAGAGCTCTCCTCCGGCTCTCCTGGCCCCCCGGGCATGCCTGCAGTGAGGGGTCCACCTCACCACGAGCCTCACGCTTCAGGGCCTGGACGCAGGAGGCTCTTGGAAGATTCTGGTTGAGCAAATAAGAGTGACTGTTAGAGGCAGACACAGATTCAGAAATGGCCAGAAGCCCAGCCAACCTCCTGTCTCTGCCTCCCTTGCCCCACTGGAAGCATTTACCTGGGGCTCAGGGCTGATGACCCGATGGGGCCAAGGCCCCTCCTGCTCGAGCCAAGCTGCCAGCTTCTGGCCTCTGCTGATGGGGGAGGGGAGCAGAGACCAACTCTGACACCTGTCTTCCAGGGAGAGAACGTGTTCTTCTTGGTGACCAATTTCCTTGTGACGCCAGAACAAGTTCAGGGCAGATGCCCAGAGGTAAGTTTGCCCAAGGGCTTCCCAGCGGGTCCCTAGTTTCTGAGTCTCCTGCTGTTGTTCCCCGTGAGGTGTCCAAGCCCCTCTCCCTCCCGGTCCCGCCTCTGGGCACTCTGGAGGTTGTCAGGGTAACACCTAGAACTGGGCACAGGGCGCAGGTGGGCTCTAATAGCAAGAGGCCGGCTGGAAGATCACCTCCCCTTTCCTACGCACAGCCTCTGTTAATGTGTCCCGGGGCAGCTTCCGTTTTTGTGGGCAAACCTCAGGGTCGCTTATGATCTCTGGGTACTTTTCACTGTGGTCAAGCCCGTCTCCCGCCATCTTCTGGTCCATTTCTCATCCAGAAATATAGATCCTCCCCCTGAAATCTCACCTTTCCCTAGGGCTGTCCCAGGGATCCAGCCTCTGTCACAGAGCCCACTGGCCCTTCTCTCCAGCTGTAGATTCTTTTCAGGTTTTCCATTGTGATAAAATACATGCAACAGAAAACGTACCACCTTAACCATTTTTAAGTGTGCAGTTTCCTGGCTGTGGGTTTGTTTGAACATTCAGGACCCAGGACACAGCCGTGGATGCCTACCTCCATGGTGACATCTTTCTTTTAATCCAGGCTAAAATGTAACCGCTTGCTGGGCTGGAGAGTAACTGTGTGGTCCCCTGCCCCTAAGTCCTGGTCGTTGGTCCCACCACAGTTGCTGTGGGTGTTGCACGTCCCCGGTCAGCCCCATCCTCAGAGGAGGTGAGATGTGTGCACTGGGCAGACGCGCCATGTCCTCCCCTTTCCGAAGGCTCAGAGACGTCTATTTACTGTTCAGTGTGTGGACTGTCCTGAAATTTTGCTGGGGCCACGGTTCTGCATTTCCTGGAATCCATGGGATTCCTCTTTGCCCCATGTCCCGGCTTCTGGTTCATCCCACGAAACGGACCACCGGATCTGACCATCTAGCTTCCTGAGAGCAGCTCCTCTGGGGGTCCTGGTCATCGGGTCCCTCCCAGCACACGCACTGTGTTCCCTGTGGCGTCAGAGCTTCAGAAACCTGCCGAGTCTCCCCCAGGGCCGCAGAACTCCAGCCCATGCACGCCAAGGAGCTCCTGCACCTGTGGCCCAGCCACGGCACAGGCCCTGCGACGGGGACAGAGGCTGCAGCTGGGAGCCCCAGGGCGGCGTCTCTGTCAGCCCTGGGGCCTCAGCAAGTGTTTCCCACTGGACTTGAGGCTCAGTTGGGATCTCGAGTCTGTCCAGGCAGAGGGGCTGTGCGGGCAAAGTCCCCGCTGCATGGGGTGAGTCCCCTCCGGGGTCACCTGCTGCTCAGTGGGCTTGCAGCCTCAATTTGGACCGGAGAGGGAAGGGGGGAACCCGAGGTCTCAGTGGCCCCTGGAGCCCCACTGAGGAGCTGAGCTTGGTCCCGGGAGTGTGGGGGCCGCGGAGGGGCTCAGGGGAGGGGCCCTCCTTCTGTGCTTTGGGCGGGACCAGTCGGACTGCTGAATGGAGGACGATGAGGCTGAGGTGGGGCCCCATGGTGGTCACCACGGGGTCTGGTCCAAGGAGACAGTGGCCCAGCCAAGGTGGAGAGAAGGGGCAGACTCAGGACACAGGTCGGGACAGCAAGGCAGGCAAGTGGCCCCACCCTGTCCTCTGCCCTCTAATCCCATTCGGCTCACAGCCGCCGAGTCCTTTTACCACTGGACGCGGTGTCCCCCCACCGCCCCCGAACCGGGTGCCCTGGGCAGCAGCGTCCAGCGTCCGCTGCAACAGAACTGCAGAACTGCGTCCGTGAGGGTGTGCCTTCCTTTCGGGGCCTGGGAGCCCCGGAAAGCTCACCACCTTCCCCTCCTGGCTTCCCCAGGACCCTGTCGCTGCGTGCAGGCACCTATGTCCCTCTTTCCCACGAGACCCAGCGGGGAGGGGAGGAGCCTGTGTACTTCCCAGACCCCTCCCAGCAGGGCCCCCTGGGGGGGCCCCCGGTGCCTCCACCCCGACAAGCGCACCCTCCCCCGTGCCGCCACCGCCTTCCCTGGTCGGTTGTCTGAATTGGACCAGAGGAGCTGGCCCCGGGTGAGCCCCTTCTGCCCCCGCAGAACGAGCGCGACAGGAGTCTTGCTCAGCCTTGGGATACAGCGCCTGCACCCCACCTAGCGGGGGCTGCTTGCCCCCTTTCATCCGCACCCTCCAGCTTTCTCTTGTGCCCCCAAATTCAGGGACCCCTGGGGGGGCTAAGGCGGGGCGGGGCGTGTCCCCGTGGACTGCAAGGCGGGTCGCGGGCGGTGGCGGCGAGGCACTGCCGGGGCCCCTGGCACGTGTGCTCTCTCGCCCCCAGCACCCCTCCATCCCGCTGGCTAGCTGCTGGGCCGACCAGGACTGTCCTGAAGGGGAGACGGGGACCCACAGCCATGGTAACCGCACCCCCCCGCCCCCGCCGCAGCGCCTCCCCTGGGCTGGGGGCTCCGGGGCCGGCGGGACCCTGGGTGGCTCGCTGGTGCACGCGGTGCCCCTGCGTCTCTCCTTTCTGTCGACAGCCCCCTCCCCGCCCCTCCCCAGGCCCCCGTGGAGATGTGAGGGCCTGGAGTTTGTCTCGTGTTTTCAAGGCATAAAAACGGGCCAGTGCGTCGTGTTCAACGGGACCCACAGGACCTGTGAGATCCGGGGCTGGTGCCCGGTGGAGAGCGGCGCCGCGCCCGGGTGAGTCTCCCCCGTCCTCCACCTGCCTCAGGACCGCAGAGCCTGCCGCTCATCCCCCCCCCCGCCCCCCCCCCCCCCCCCCAGGAAGCCCCTGCTGGTCCAGGCCGAGAACTTCACGCTGTTCATCAAAAACACCGTCACCTTCAGCAAGTTTAACTTCTCCAAGTAAGGTGGGGGGTCCTGGCTGGCTGAAGACCCTCCTTGTCCCCTCCCCTGCCTGGCCTGACCCCGCCCGCCCCTCTCAGGTCCAATGCCTTGGACACGCAGGACCCCACCTACTTCAAGCGCTGCCGCTATGACCTGCGATCCAGCCCCTCCTGCCCTGTGTTCCGTATCGGGGACCTCGTGGCCGAGGCTGGAGGGGTCTTTGAGGACCTGGCACTGCTGGTGGGTCCGTGGGAGGGGAGGGTTCCGGGATGGCTGCGAGACGGGCCGGGGCCCCCGGCCGATGGAGCCGTGCTGTGCCGTGCGCAGGGTGGTGCCGTGGGCGTCCATATCCGCTGGGACTGTGACCTGGACGCCGGGGGCTCTGACTGCCGCCCCCACTACTCCTTCCAGCTGCAGGAGCGGAGCTACAACTTCAGGTGCTGCCCCCACTGCCCACCGGACCCCAGCCAGGTCCGCCTGGCCTCCTGTGGCGGCTGGGACAGGCCACCCCTCCTGGAACTCAGGACGCCCCCTGTGTGGGAGGGGGCCCAGGGGCAGGAGGAAGTGGTCTCAGCTTCAGGAGCCCCAGCACAGCC
The DNA here is from genome assembly GCF_030028045.1 of Hippopotamus amphibius kiboko. Taxonomy (NCBI): domain Eukaryota; kingdom Metazoa; phylum Chordata; class Mammalia; order Artiodactyla; family Hippopotamidae; genus Hippopotamus; species Hippopotamus amphibius. The sequence goes on along the minus strand of NC_080193.1, from coordinate 1,048,628 downwards.
TCTGTGCAGCCTCCCTCCCGAGCCCTACCCCCTGCACCCCACAGGGACCCCTGCGCCGCCCCTCCTTCCCCACCGTGCCTTCAGCACCTCCCTTCACCGCACAGGGGGCTTTCTTCTTTACTTTTCCCTTAAGGTTTTATCAAAACATGTACAAAAATCTATAGAAAAGTTCAAAGGTTAGTACCGTGAACACCCACATAGCCGCCAGCTAGGCTCACCAGGGCTTTTTTTGGTTCTCTGTTTTTACCGTTTTGCCACATTTGCTTTCCCTCTCCTCTCTAGACTGAGCTGGATATATCTAGATAGATTTCAGACCAAACTGTGTGACAGGAAGGGGCAGGTGTCCGGTGGACACTCACCTCTCTCCGGGCCGTCCTGAGAATAAGGGCCTTTCCCAAGCGACTGCTGTCCTGCTGTCGCATTCAAGACAGCCCACATTGGCACAGGGCACCTGTTTAAATTTCCCCAACTGTGCCAACAGCAGTCCGAAACCTTCTTATTTCCCAGTCCAGGATGCACTCGAGGAACTTGCACTGCGTCTGTGGTCACGTCTCTGACTCTTCCACGCAGACACCCACCCCCCCGCCGCCCCTGCCCCCGCGGCCTGCCCTCTGGGATCCTATCCTTCCGCCACCTCATGTCACCTCGTCGCGCGTGTGCTCACGCAGCCGCCGGGCCCGGAGAGGACGCCCTTGACGTTGCTCCCCGGGCCCGGCCCGGCCCGGCCCGGCCCCGCCTCCCTGCCCGCCCCGCCCTTTGACGCTGTGTGGAGCTGGCCCCTGCCCACGCTCCACTCCCCTCGGCGCTGCGCTCTGCCTAGAGCTCCTTCCTGACCCCTGGAAAACCGACCTGCGCCTCCTCCCCTGCAGAAAGCCTCCCCCGCTTCTAGGGGGGAGGGAGCTCCCCGCTCTGGACCCGCACGCCCTGGGCCTGACCCCCAGCGGCCCCCGCCCCCGCTGCAGAGACCCCTCTGCCCCCGTCCCCTCCGCAGGCAGGGGGCTCCTGAGAGGCGGGTCCCGGCTTCCTCTTTTTCTGTATCCTCTGCAACAGCCCAGGACTCAGGGTGGGGCTGGGGGTTTGTGGAGTCCGTGGCTGAGACGGAGGCCTGGGAGGGACAGCCTGGCCTGGGAGGGACAGCCCGGCCTGGGAGCGGGCAGAACAGGCCACCAGACTCTCTCCTGCCCCCAGGACAGCCACTCACTGGTGGGAGGCCTCGGGCGTGGAGGCCCGGAGTCTGCTCAAGCTCTACGGGATCCGTTTCGACGTCCTGGTCACTGGGCGGGTAGGTGGGCAGGGGCGGGCGGGCGAGGGGGTGACAGGCACAGCTGGGAGGCTCACCCAGGTCTCTCAGGCAGGGAAGTTCGGGCCCATCCCCACGCTCATCACCCTGGGCACAGGAGCGGCTTGGCTGGGCGTGGTGAGTCTGGCTAACACGGGCTCCCTCTGGCTTCGGCGAGCGTGGGCCCGGGCCTGCCCGACGGCGCTGAGCCCCCGATGTTGGGTCTGGGCGGGGGGGTGGGTCTAGGGGGGGCGGGTTGGGGGCCAGGGCACAGGTCAGCCCTGCCTCCCCCAGATCACCTTCCTCTGTGACCTGCTGCTGCTGTACGTGGATGGAGACGCTCACGTCTACTGGAGGACCAAGTACGAGGAGGTGAGCTGCGGGCCTGCTGGCCGTGGGCTCTACTGCACTCCCAGGGGACGTCGGCCTGAGCCCCGACCTGCTGTCCTCGCCTGCAGGCAAAGGCTCCAAAGGTGACCGCCAGCCCCGAGCAGACAGAGCCCGCATCCGCGCCCCCGCACCCGGCCACCCAGGTGCCTTAGGGGGGCCCAGGGCCTGTCCCGACGGCCACGGCTGCTACTGAGAGCTGGACACCGAGACGTGGCCCTGGCCTCTGCTTGCAGGCCCATTCCCGAGGCCTGTCTCTGTTGTCGGGGGTCGGGGCTGGGAAGGGAGGGGCCTCGCCTTGAGAACCTCACCGGTGGAGCCCCAGCAGGACCAGGGCAGGGGGTGGGAGGAGAATTCCATCCTTCAACTCCCAGGCACCCTGCCCCGCCCCGACTCTGGCCTCGGCAGGGGGCTGCCCGGGGAGCCGCAGAAGCCACTTTTGCACAGAGCCCCGCGGCGGAACGTGTCGCAGGCCGCTGGTCCCAGGGGCTCCAGCTGCATCTGGAGACGTCTCCCAGCTCTGTCACCAGGGCTCCCGGTGGTGGCCCACTCCCCAGGGGTCAGCACAGGGGTCCGCTCCTGGCTGTGCAGACTCCGGCCCGCTCGGCCTGGCGGTACCCCCATCGCAGGCAGAGCCCCCCCCCCCCACTCAGCGCTGCTCCAGGGTCTGCACCGCTGAGTCTAAGGCAGGGTAGAAAGAGATCTGGCAAGAGGCTGTCTCTGCTGCTCTAGTGCTGGGCTGCCCGGGGCCGGTCCCCGCCCAGTCTGGGGAGTCAGCCATGGGACTCAGATGGCCCAGCCCCCGCCGACCCCAGGCAGTGGCGCAGGCGCCAGCCCTCCCCGTGCGGCCCTCAGGCCCCGCGGCGGCTGCGATTGGAAGAAGATGGAGGAGGAGCCAAGTTGGTCGTTGGGTCTTTTGGGACCGTCTGCTGACACCTGGCCCGACCTCCTGGAACCTGTGGGGGCCAGGAGGATGTACATCTGGAATTCACTGCTGCCCAAGATTGCACCTAAGAACTAGCCTGAGGCAACTGCTCGAAGGATGCCCTGTCCTTTGCTTCAGGTGAAGCCCCGTGGCAAGAAGGAATGCCCCAAACAAACCCCAGAGGCCCTGGCAGGCTGGCCTGGATCTGGCTGTGGCGTCCTCACCGGGCCTGAGTCCTGGCCGCTGGAGAGCTCCCCATGCGGCAGGGGCCCACAGCCAGGAGGGAGGGATGGGCTGCAGGGGTCCAACCCTGTCTTGGTCCCAGGGCAGCAGTAGGGATTTGGGAGTGCCCACCTGGGAGGCGAGGGGCTGCTTTTTCACGGGGCCTAGTGACCAGGCATGCTGACTGCTTGCCGGGGCAGTGACATGGGCCAGCCGGGGAGGACAGGGTTGGGGCTCAGGTTGGGCTAACATCTGGAACTGTCTGGCATCTGGAGCCTCAGCAAAGCCTCGGGGTCCCGGCTGCCTCTCAAGCCCCAGAGCAGCGTCCCTGGGGAGGCAGGCCGCAAGGGCTGGGGTGAGAGAACATGGCCCAGAGGCCTTTACCGGGACAGGGTCCCTCGGATGGGGCCCAGAGAGAGCTGAGGTGTGGCTGCAGGGTCCGGGAGTAAAGCCAGTCAAAGCCAGCAGCTTCACGTGTGCTCCTTACAGGCAGGGATGGGATCTCGCGGTGCCTGTGGTGGGCACAGCATCACCTGGAGGACCAGTGGGCCGAGCAGGGTGGGCCCGGGGACCTCCCAAGGCCGCGGGGGGAGGGGCGCTGGTAGGCACTTGGGGCAGGCCCCGGCTCCCACGTCCCCACGCCCTGGGGCAGCCGGGAGTGGTACCAGGGTCTGCGCTTGGACACAGCTGCTGCCTCCATCTACATGTGGCGCACACCCCAGGGCAGCCATGCGGGTGCCTGCCTGGAGCTGCCTGTGCCCGTGCGGGTGAGCCTCTGCCTCCCCGGGCACACGCTGTGCTCCCTGGGGGCCCAGGGAAACCAAGTGGACCCTGGAACTCTGCTGTCCTTTCTAGGCGGCCTCCTTGGGGCGCAGGCACGACTGTCTGGACCCCCCCGGGGAGGGGGCCTGACTCTGCCCCTCTGTACCTGCCGCGTGTGTGTGTGCGTGTGCATGTGTGGTGCTTTCTGATCAGGCAGAGGGCGCTGGCCTGAGTGTCCTTGACGCAGGGGTGTCCCAGGGCTGGCGCCTCCCCCTTGCAGAGCTTCTGCACTTTTGATTTGCACTGGGGACAGTCTCGTGGTTCCCGGGGGCAGGCGAGGACTCAGTGCCACAAAGAACAGTGGACACGACACAGGCCACGTAGCTGGCAGAGCAGTTATTACTGTGGATCCCTGAGGCTGGGGCCTCTTCCCCACCCGCCCCACCCCACCTGTCCAGGTAGCTGCAGTTGCTCATAAACTGGAAGGCACTGGGCAAAGAGTCCACCACAGCAGCGCTGGTCACCTCCTCTCCAAAGGCGTGAAGCTCGGCCCCCAACTGCAGTCCGAAGTCCCCTGAGCGGGGGGCAAGCCCGCAAACCAGAGCTGCCTTGCGTGGTGGGCAGGCCGCTCTCAGGGGCCGCGGGGCCCCTGGGCTGGTGCCTGGCTGGGGGGTTGCACGGCCTGCACCGTCTCCTCCAGGCCGCCGCTGGGGAAAACCACGTAGCGCGTGGTGGCCACCCCTGGCGGGTCTCGCTGGTTCTGCTTGCTGTGCCAGATGCCGTAGCCGAAGTACACGGAGAGCCCTGCAGGGGCGGCGGGAGCATGGGCGGCGGGCCCCAGCCCTGCTGGCCCCCTCACCCTCCTCCTGGGCCGGCCCAGGGCCCCCGCGGGGCCCCCCACTCACCGATGAGCAGCCAGATGCAGAAGCGGACCCATGTCAGGTGGCTGAGCTTCAGCATGAGGCAGGTGTTGAGGAGGACACTCAGCGCCGGCACCAGGGGCACCATGGGCATCTGGGGGGCGAGGGCAGCGCTGCGCCAGGCTGCAGGGGAGGTCCGCAGGCCTCGGAGCCCTCCTCTGCCTCTGGGGGCTGGAGGCCAGGGCCCGCCCACGGACGCGGGGGGAGGTGCGCACTGCCCCCCCCAGCCACGCGAGCCGCGCTCATCCCGCCACGCAGAGGACGCAGGGGAGGAGGGAGCTGGTGGGCCAACGGCCCGTGGGCGCTGGGGGTGGGGGGAGGTACCTGGAAGGTGCCCTGCTGGCGCTGCTGCTGGTGGGCCCCCAGGACGAGGAGACTGAGCAGAAACACGAGGCCGCAGAGCAGGAGCAGCAGGATGTAGCCCCAGCGGGGGAGGTGCAGGTACGCCTCCCCAAAGATGAGCACACAGTCCAGGGCGACGGCCGAGCTCACCAGGACGAAGATCGCCGAAGACACGGCCACTCCGGGGCTGCACCTATCCAGGAAGCCCAGGTAGGGCCTCAGGGCTGGCCGCAGCTGCCCGGGCTCCGGGGCCGGGGCCGGCTCCGTGCCCGGCTCCGTGCCCACCAGCTCTATGTGGTCTGAGAAGGAGCTGTACTCCTTGGCCGCGGGGCCGGGGCTGGCTGGGCTCGGGGAACTGGACGGAGGGGCCTTCTGGAACCGCAGCACGATCACGCTGATGGCCACGAAGGTGTAGGCCAGCAGGGTGCCGATGGACAGGAACTGGACCAGCGCCTCGAGGTCCAGCAGCAGCGCCACGAAGGCCGTGAGGGCCCCGAACACCAGGATGCCCACCAGAGGCACCTGTGTCCGGGGGTGCACGTAGGCACATGCCTGGAAGAAGAGCCCGTCGGCGGCCATGGCGTAGATGATGCGTGGCAGGCAAAAGAGGCCATTGAGCAGGACAGTGGTCATGGCTGCGGCAGAGGGCGGGGGCCGGTCAGCACAGCAGGCGGGCAGCCCAGGGCCCACAGCTGGGGCACCTCGGGAGCCGTGCGCCCGTGCGTCTGGGTTCTCAGAGTGAGCCTGCGTGCCTGTGGGGCGCAGGACGGTCACTCCCCCAGCCCAGGAAAGGGACACCCCAGTTTAGGTCACAGGCGACTGGGGAACCTGGTGAGGGCTGAGTCCCTCTGTCCAGGAAGGGACGTGGAAGCACACGCCCAGACCGACAATGGGGAGCGGGGTGAGTAGGACCCTGGCAGCGAGCTAGGCTGGAGTCTAGTAATTAGCACCTTCCTGGGCCCATTCTACGACTGGTAAAACTGAGGCCCAGGTGAAGATGTGTTCCCTGGGAGGCCAGCGCAGGACCCCACTTACCGCAGATGGAGCCAGCTGCCACGAGGTAGCCAGCCCAGCTGTAGCCCCGCTGGTAGAAGGCGTCGGCGAGCGCAGAGTTGGGGTCCAGGCTGTGCCAGGGCACCATGAGGGTGAGCACGGTGGAGACCAAGATGTACGCGCCGGCCGCCAGCCCGAGTGAGATGGCGATGGCCAGGGGCACAGCTCGCTGCGGGTTCCGGGCCTCCTCGCTGGAGGCGGCGATGACGTCAAAGCCCACGAAGGCGTAGAAGCAGGTCGCCGTGCCGGACATGATTCCGGAGAAGCCAAAGGGCGCGAAGCCGCCCTCCTCCTGGCCCCAGTTGCGCGGGCGGGCGAGGATGAACCCCAGGATGACGATGAAGAGGATGACGGCCATGCTGACGGCAGACAAGGTGTGGTTGAGCCAGGAGGAGACACGGGCTCCGCAGGAGACGAAGAGGGAGGCCAAGAGCAGGATGCCAACTGCCAGGAAGTCTGGGTATCTGGCCAGGAGGGGCACCTGCCAGACGCCCACGTGGGCCTCGGTGAAGTTGCGGATGCGGTGGTCGAACATGGCGTCCAGGTAGCCGCTCCAGGCGCGGGACACGGCGGCGCCAGCGATGACGTACTCGAGCACCAGGTTCCAGCCGATGAGGAAGGCCCACATCTCGCCCATGGACACGTAGGTGAACAGGTAGGCAGAGCCCGTGCGGGGCACGCGTGCCCCGAACTCGGCGTAGCACAGGGCCGCCAGCAGGGAGGCCATGGCGGCCACGGTGAAGGACACGATCACGGCCGGGCCGGTTATCTGCTTGGCCACGGTGCCAGTGAGCACATAGAGGCCCGAGCCCACCATGGCCCCCACGCCCAGCAGGGTCAGGTCCAGCGTGGACAGGCAGCGCTGCAAGGACGTCTCCATGGTGGCCTCCTCCAGCGGCTTCAGCCGCTTCAGCTTCTGGCAGAAGCGCGCCAGGCCGGCGACGCTGGGCAGTCCTGAGACCATCGTGGGCGGCCGAGAGAAGCGCCAAGCCAGCTGCCGGCACCTGCGGGGGGCCAGTGGGGAGTGACAGGCTGCCCAGCCTCCCGTCCTCTCTCTGATCCCACCCTGGGATCCGGAGCACCCTTAACGCTGGCCTGCCCGGAGGGCCGGGCTGGGGCAGGTGTGGGCGGCAGGGAGGTCCTGTCTGCCTCCAGGGCAGGGCGCGGCAGGCAGCCTGGTAGAGCCGAATCTGGGCCTGTTTGGGGATGGCCCTGAGGGCGAGGCGCGGGCAGCCCCAGGGACCATGGCTAGGACCCAAGCCTCCGCGATCTGGGGTCCCAAAGTGAGGTGAGACCCGAGGCTTCCCAGGAGCTGGCCCAAGGCCTCCGGGACCCGGAACAGGAGTGGAGCTGCGGCTCTGGGCGTAGCCCAGGCGGCCACCTGGCCTCCGACATCGTGGTTCCCCCTCCCCCGCCCCGCCGGCCGCCCGCGGGGCGCCCTGGGCGCGGCGCCGCATCCGATCCCGTGGTTGAGCGCTGCGCCCCCGCCCCCGAGCCAGTCCCGCCGCGCCCTGTCCCCAGGTACCTGAGCCTTCGCCTCCTCCCGGGCCTGAGTCCTCTTCCGCAGGCTCCGCAACCCACCTGCTGTGGCCGCCGCCGCCGCTCTGCGCGCTGAGCCGGCCCCGCCTGCCGTGCCGTCCGCCTGCAGAGCCCGCCCCCGCCCCCGGGCGCCAGCCCCAGCACGGGGCCCCATCTCGCTGTCACAAACACCCAGGTATCCCACCCCGTCTTCGCTCACCAGGTTCTAGGGAGGCCTGTGCCTGCTTCGCAGATGAGGAAGCCCAGGCCGCGAGGGTGGCCTCGGGGCCCGGGACAGGTTAAGGTCCCGGTCTGGGGGCCGGGGTCTGGAGCCCACCCGCATTCCGCTGCGGCACACGCCCTCTTGGGTCCCTCCTCCCACACGAGCACTCCACCTGCCAGGCACCATCCAGCCACCCCCCGCCGTGGGGGTGTGGGACACAGGAGTCGGCATGCCCTGGTGAGCTGCGGGGAGAGGTCTGGCTGAGTGGGTCTGGACAAGCCTGACCTCCCTCACACAGTGGGATGGCGGGAAGCCGTCGCCCACACGGGCGAGGGAGTGCCCTGCTGCAGGAATGTCCTGTCAATTGGCGGAATGCACGCTGGCTGTTCTGAGCCTCTAGGGACAGACAATGTCCCCAAAGGAGAAAGCAGTCTCCTGGCAGCAACCGGCAGCCCTGCAGTGCAGGGCCCCCCAAGGGCCCCTCAGACACCAACGGCAGCCCCTCCCAGCCGCGGGGCACCTGTGTCAGGCCGGGAGGGCCCTGGGGAACCCCACAGCAGCCCCCCACTCGTGGATGTCAGTGAGGGGCACGGAGTGCTGAGCCCCACACCACGGGCAGTCCTCGTGGTCCATCTTGTGACAAGGCTTGTTTATTCCTGGGACTTGAGGGGTCTTTGTCCTGCTCGTCCCACGTCTTTGAACATGAACAGGTGGCTGTGACAGGGTGTTCACGTGTTCACAGCAGGACAGTCTGTCCAAGCCAACCAAAACCAAAATGGGTAGCCTTTTCCCCTGGAACTTTGTACATGGTTTCAGGTTTATACGTGGTTCGTGGAATAGGATTTTAAGGGTTCCTGCAGCCTGTCTGGTTCCCGGTGCTCGTGACAGGACGGTGGACTCCCTGGCAGGACGCCGCCACTTGGAACACTCTGCCTTAGGCAGCCCCCGCGCTCCCTTCTGCTTTTGGCTGATAATGTCTTGAGGAGCTTTTCAGATGGGCTCCCACTTCCTTCAGGGAAGATGTCCCCCTTACCTTGCTCCCATGTGGCTGAAGTAGACCTGAGCAGGTGTTCCTTGTTCTGAAATGCCCCCACAGAAATCCAGAAAAATGCATTTCAAACCAAGAGAGTTGGGCAGTTTTGTAACGGGGGTCCCGAGAGAGCGGGTGTGCGGTACGTCACGGCACTGACTTTTTATCTACCCAGAGAAGCTCTCTTACCGTAGGCACGAACACCCAGTGGGTATTCGAGGCCAAGCGTGATTGACACAGTGAACTGTAAACGTCCAAGGGTGTGGCTGAGACCCCTGTGAGCAAGGTAGTTACACAGAGGAGCACCGTGAAGATGCAGGGAAGACAAAGGCCCAAAAAATAAAAGAGAAAGAGGGAACACCTCCCAAGTCGTCCCCCAAGGCCAGGCTTACCTTGACACCAAGCCCAACAAAGACATCCCAAGAGAAAAAGAGTACAGATCAATAACCTTTAAGAATATAGATGGGACTTCCCTGACGGTCCCATGGTTAGGACTCTGTGCTTCCACTGCAGGGGGCACGGGTTCGATCCCTGGTTGGGAATTAAGGCCTTGGGAATGCTGTGTGGCGCAACCAAAAAAAAAAACAAAACAGAGAATATAGACACGGAATTGACCAACAAAATACTAGCAAATCCAATCCAGGAAAGGAGCAAGTCAGATTTATTCCAGGAATGCAAGATTGACTTAACATATGAAAATCGATCAGTGTGATACACCGTACTAATACATTAACGGACAAAAACCACATGATCATCTCAATAGATAGAAAAGACATTCAACAAACTAGGAATCGAAGGACGTCTTCAACCTGGTAAAGACCATCTATGAAAAACCCTTGGCTGCTGTACTCAGTGGTGAAAGATCGAAAGCTTCCCCTTCCCATCAGGAACGTAAGGCAGTCCACTCTCAGTACTAGTATTCAACATTTAGTGGTGGGTCTAGCCATGGCCATGTGGTGAGAAAATGAAATAAAAGCCATCCAGATAGGAAGAAGGAAAGCTGCCTCTAGTCAGAGATGACATGACCCTATGTATAGAAAATCCTAAAGGACACACACACACACACACTACAGCTAATAAGCAAGTTTAGCAAAGGTGCAGGAGAGAAGATTGATATAAAAAGGTCAATTGCATTTCTATACACTAGCAATAAAACTATCCAGAAATGGAATTAAGAAAACAATTCTGCTTACATAGCATCAAAATGAATAAATTTATTTATAAACATATGTAGAATAAATTGAACAAAAGAAATGCAAGACGTACACGGACATCTATTAAACATCGAAGAAGAGCTGAACAAGAGGAAAGACAACCAATGTTCATGGACTGGAAGACTTCACGTGGTCAAGATGGCAGCATTCCCCAGATCGCTCTGCAGGTTCAGCGAAGTCCCTATCAAGATCCCAATTGCCTATTTTGCAGAAATTCTCAAGCTGACCCTTAAGTTCATATGGAGATGCAAGGCACCCAGAATAGCCAAAACAGTTTTGAAAATGAACAAAGTTGGAGGAGTCACACGTCCTTATTTCTAAACGGACTACACAGCTACAGTTATCAAGATAGTGTGTGATGGGGACTTCCCTGGTGGTGCAGTGGCTAAGACTCCACCCTTCCAACACAGGGGGCCCGGGTTCAATCCCTGGTCCCCTGGGGAACTAGATCCCGCATGCATATGCTGCAGTGAAGATTCCGGATGCATGCAGCACGATGGTCCTGCATGCCGCAACTAAGACCCGGCGCAGCCAAATAAGTAAATGAATATTTTTTTAGAAAGTGTGTTACTGAAATAAGGATAGACATACAGATCAGTGAAATAGAAGTGAGAGTCCAAAAGTATGTCCAGTTAATTTTTAAAAATTTATAGCCAATTTATGGCCTCTTGATTAGAAAAAAAGTCTAGAGCAGTTTTAAGTTTACAGGAAAATTCGACAAAAAGTGGCGTTCCCACAAACCCTCTCCCCTACACACGGACAGCTCCCTGTACTGTCAGCATCCTCCACCACATCAGCACAGAGGGTATCATCACTGAACTTGCAGTGACACTTTATTATCACCTCCAGTCCACAGAGGACATCAGGGTTCACTCTCGGGGATGTATGTGCCGTGGGTTTTGAGGAACGTATGCTGGCGCACAGACACCATTACAGTATCGTGCGGAGTTTTTTCCCCACCGTGAAAACCCTCTGTGCTCACCTGTTCATCCCTCCCTCCCCACCAACCTCTGGCAACCGCTGGTCTCTTCACTGGCTCCACAGTTCTGCCTTTTCCAGGTTGTCATGTCCTTGGAATCACACCATGTAACCTCTTCAGACTGTATATCTTTCACTTAGTAATAGGTGTTTAAGGTTGTCTTATGTCTTTTCATGGCTTGATAGGTCATTTCCTTCTAGTGCCGAGTAATATTTCTTATCTGGATGTACAACAAGTATATTTATGTAGTCACCTACTGAAAGCCTTTTTTTTTTTTGGTTTTGCAGAGCGGCTTGTGGGGCTTTAGTTCCCCGACCAGGGATTGAACCCAGGCCCTCAGCAGTGAGACCGTGGAGTCCTAACCACGGGACCGCCAGGATATCCCCCTGAAAGACATTTTGGTTGCTTCCAAGTGTTGGTAAGCGTAAATAAAGCTGCTGTAAACATCCACGTGCAGGTTTTTGTGAGGACTCTTTTCAGCTCTTTTGGGTAAATACCAAGGAGTGTGACTGCTGAATTGTATGATAAGAATATGTTTAGTTTGTGAAAAATCATCAAACTGTCTTCCAAAGTAGCCCACCAGAATGTTCTATGTTCCCGTCAGCACTGAGAGTTCCTCTTGCTCCACAGCCTCACCAGCATTTGGTGTTGTCAACCCATTGGGTTTTGGCTGTTCTAACAGGTGTGTGGTGGTGTCTCATTGTTCTTTTAATTTGCAGTTCTCTAATGACAGATGATGATGAGAATCTCTTGGTATTCTTATTCATCATCTGTGTATCTTCTTCGCTGAGGTGTCTGTTCAGATCTTTCACCCATTTTTAACTGGGTTGTCAGTTTTCTTATCAATGAGTTTTAAGGGTTCTTTGTATATTTTGGGTAACAGTCCTTTATCAGATATGTATTTGCAGATTTTTCTCCTAGTCTGTGGCTTGTCTTCTCATTCTCCTGATGGCCAATCGATTTTTAAAAATATGCATTTATTTCTTTGATTACACTGGGTCTTAGTTGTGGCATGTATGTGGGCTCCCCTGACCAGGGATCAAACCGGGCCTCCTGCATTGGGAGAGCAGAGTCTCAACCACTGCGCCACCAGGGAGGTCCCAGCCAATCGATTTTGGACAAGAGTGCCAAAACGACTCCATGGGGCAAAGAACAGTCTGGAACAACTGGTCTCCTCATGCAAATAAATGAAAGAAGTTAGACCCCTACCTCACATGACATACAAAAATTAACTAAAACATGAACCGAAGACCTAAATGTAAGAGCTGAAACTATAAAAGTGCTGTTGTGACTTTGTTGAACTAACATTTGTTAAGTGGAGCCCTGAGGGTGTTGGGTGACCTCTGATCAAGAAAAGACCTTGAAGGAATCTGAGAGAGAGGTTTGCCGCTCACGTGTCCTGGAGGAGGTACACCGCACACTGCTAGGGGCCACCCCAGGAGGCTAAGGCCTACTACAGGCAGACAGCATGGCAGGATCTGGGGGACATGCTTTTGTTAGGGTCTGCGGGCCGAGTGCTTTGGGGTTTCCAGGCTGAGTCTGGATTGGTCAGTTCAAAGCAACAAGAGTGCGGTTTTGGCCAGCTTATCTAAGGATCACACAAGGGGCCATTCCTGGGAGATGAGAGAGAAAGCTTATCAGGAGGACGGTTGAGGAATTCCTATCAGGAACTTACATTATTTACCTGTGAGTGTGCAGGCTATTATCTAGGGCATGCGCTCCTGGAAGGGGCTAATATCAGTTCAAGACCCCCCTCCGGCCCACTGCAGGCTGCGCGGCCACACAAAATGGGTCCCAAGACAACAGTGTTATCCAGTAGTTTAGCTAAACTCTCAACAAACTCTTACAAGAAAACATAGGAGTAACTCTTTATGACTGGTTTTGTAGGCAGATACGGTAGGAAGGCCCCAAAGGAAGAGAACCAGACATAATTTCTTGAGATAACCAGATTAACTGGAACCTAAGGAATGACAGTGTCGGCCTTTGGTGACCCTCGTGATTCAATTAGCTAGCGCCTGGACTTTGTCAGCCTCCCCCCCCATTCTATGCTGAGTCCTCCTCTGCTCCAGCCCCGTCATTAATACGCATGGGCCCGCAGCTTAAGTCTTCTGCAATTTTGCTGGTCGGAGAGACACTGCTTTGGGAAGTAACCCTGGTGTTCTCCTTACTTGCTGCCAAGTAATAAATCCCTCCTTCTCCAGCTCTTTGACTTGGTGGTGTCCTTTGGTTAGATACCCACCAAGCGGCAAACTCAGTTTTTCAGGTAACAGTTTCACAAACATGACACCGAAAGTTCAAGCAACCTGCGAAAAATATAGATGAATTGGAATTCATCAAAATTTAAAACTGGGGACTTCCCTGGCGGTCCAGCGGTTAAGACTCCGAGCTTCCACTGTAGGGGGCTCAGGTTCAACCCTTGGTCGGGGAACTGAGATCCCGCATCCTGCGTGATGTGGCCAAATAATAAAAAATAAAAACAAAATAAAAAACTTCTCTGTTCAAATGATACCATCAAGAAAGTGAAAAGAGGGAAGTCCCTGGAGGTCCAGTGGTTAGGACTTGGCACTTTCACTGCTATGGCCAGAGTTAGATCCTTGGTCAGGGAACAAAGATGCTGCAAGCTCTGTGGCACGGCCAAAAAAAAAACAAAAACAAAAAGGTGAAAAAATAAAAATCCACAGAATGGGAAAAAAATTTGCAAGTCATATCTGATAAGGGGATGGTATCCAGAATATATAAAGAACTCGCATAACTCAGCAACAAAATGGTAAATAGCCCAATTTAAAAATGAGCAAAGGATCTGAATAGACATTTCCTCAAAGAAGATACGTAAGTGTCCAATAAGCGCATGGAGAGATTCTTAACATCATTACTCATTAGGGAAATGCAAACCAAAACCACAGTGCGATGCACCCCCTACCATGGCTACCGTCAAAAAGTCAGATAATGGTAAGTGTTGAAAATCACGTAGAGTAACTGGGACCCTCGTACACTGCTGGTGGGAATGGTAAGTTGGTGCAGCTGCTTTGGAAAACCATTGGGCAATTCTTTAAAATGTTAAACATGAGGTTACTGTATGATCCAGAGATTCTGCTCCTATGTATATACCTGAGAAATGAAAAAATGCATCCACACGAAAACCTGCATGTAAATTCTCATAGCAGCATTACCCATAATGGCCCCAAGGCAGCAGCAATCCAAACACCCATCAACCGATGAAGGATAAATACAGTGTGGAATATCCATGCAGTGGGATAGTGTTTGTCTATAAGAATACAGTGGTGGGGCTTCCCTGGCGGTCCAGGGGTTAAGACTCTGCACTCCCAATGCAGGGGGTGCAGGTTCCATCCCTGGTCGGGGAACTCGGTCCCACATGCTGCAACGAAGATAACGAGTGCTGCAGCTAAGACCCAGCTGAAAGAAAGAAAGAAAGGAAGGAAGGAAGGAAGGAAAGAAAGACATGGAACTGTACCTTTTAAGCTGGTATTATGGTATATGAATAAATTTGTTATAAAAATAAAAGATAAGGCACTAAACTGTTTGCAAGAAAGAACTCCAAGGACAGGAAAGTCTGAGTGGCCAGAGAGAGATGAAGCCTCGGGTTGTTCCACAGAGATGTGCCTGGTAAACAGAGGAACAGAGTAAGAAGCTGGGAGACCACTGTTTTCCCTCACCTGGCCCCTTCCACATTGCTTGACTCAGGTAAAGGCATTCCTCTCCCAACTACTCTTAGACACTGAGACTTGCATGTACATGTGACCCAGAGGTCCCTATGTCGTTCTGCCTCCTGGAGCTCCCCTTTCTGTTAGCATCCAAACCACGTGGCTCAAATAGCTCATTCCAGGTGGCTCAGGCCCGCCCCAGTTTCCAGGAGCTTTTCTGGGGGGAAGAGACTGGGGCCAAAGAAATCTTACATTTTTCCCATGCCATCACTATCTTCTCCTCCGCTTCTGTCTGTCTCCTGCAGCTTCTGTCTTCTCTTGTGCACATGCTGGCACCCCCATCCCCCAGTCTGCTATTCTCCCCAGGGCCAGATGTAGCCCAAACCCCACCTCTCCAAAACGACCCCCTTACTCCTCCCCATGAACTGGTTCCCCAGATCTTCCTTCCTTTTTTTTTTTTCCTTTTTGGCTGAGCCTCTTGGCTTGCAGGATCTGAGTTCCCAGACTAGGGATCGAACCCATGCCCCCCCACAGTGGAGGCGTGGAGTCCTAACCACTGGCCGGCCAGGGAAGTCCATCTTCCTTCTTTATGTCCCCCGTCCCTGGCACTGGCAGTCACCTGCCCCAGTCCTTGCCAGGGGTGCATTATCTCCTGTCCAAGCCTGGCCCTGCTTCCTTGCACCCATCCTTTGGACCTCCCTGGGAAGAGGAGGGCTTCTGGTTTTGCTAGCTGCCTAACCCTTCTAACCCCCAGGCCACACTCTCTGAAGTCAGCCAGAGCAAGGGAGGAGCAGAGCTGAAGTTAGTCCCAGAGAATCCATGCACGTGGTGGGTGTTGCTGAAACCCAAACCGATGGATCTGCCCCTGTGAACATTACCCCAGGCCTCTGTTGACCTAGCAGTGGTAGGCAGGGGAAGAAATCTGCATTTTTCATCGACGTTTAAAATTTTTTTTTACTTTAAATGAGCATATAATGTATGTCTATACATTTATATAATTTATATTTATATTCTTTTTGGTCCTGCCTTCACCACGAAGATTCCAACTCACTCAGGTTGTGCTGAGAAGAGATGAGAAGGGGATCTTCTCCTCTGCGGTGTAAACACAGATTCTCCCATGGACCAGCGGCAGGATTGGGGGGAGATCTTGGGAGGGTGATGAACTGAGGGTATCAGCCCCCCTTCCAGGAACCTGGGAAAGTCTGTGTATCCTTTCACCAAGGTCTGTGGGTGGGTAGTTCTCTGGCCTCCTGCAGTGACCACCTGTGGGGTCACCTGCCCCATCCTCCACGTAAAAGCGACCAAGCCACCTGGTTCTGCTGAGAGCTGGTTCCCCCCAACGCCAGGCCCCGCGGTCCGGCCACGGTCAGCCAACTTCCGGACTTCCGGGTCCCCCTACCTGCCCCCCCACCCCCACCCCGCGCTGTGCTGTTTGGAAAACTCGCGATACTCTGAGCCGTGCGAGTAAGTCTGGCGCCCTGACGGCAGACCCCCGGCCCCCCCGCCCGCCAGCTTTGCGGCACCACCTGCCAGCGGCCGGCCATGTGGTCGGTGTCACGTGGCCGGCGCCACGTGCTCCGGCGGGAGGGAGCCGGGGGCACCGCCTTGTGCGGCCGGCAACAGGCTGCGGGCTGGACAGCCTTTCCAGGAGTTGCCCGCGCCCGCAAAGCCCTTCCCGTGACCAGCCCCGTCCCTCCGCACGCTCCGCGCGGCTCCGCAGGGGGGCCGCATCTTACAGGGGGACCACGTGGCCTCCCTCGCCCGCCGCCACCGCCCTCCTTCCGCCCAACGCTTCCTGCCGACGCCGCACGAGATCGTCCCATCGCCGCTTCCCGCCCAAAGTGACGACCAATCAAAAGCGAGGTCGCCGGGCAAGGAGCCGGCCAATCGCCATTGGGGTCCTGGCCCGGGGTCCGCCTCCGAAGGGGTCGGCACCAATGGCAGTCGCGGGGCCGGCGAGCCAATCAGGTCGCGGCGTGCGGTGCGTCGGGTGGGCAGTTGGGCGCGTGGTGTCGAACTGAGAGGAGGTCGGAGCGCCGTGAGGCCCGGTGGTGACCACCATGGTACGGGGCGGCGGGGCCCCGCGGGACGGGGCTGGGCGGGCGGCGGGGGCCCGGGGGACGGGGCTGGGCGGGCGGCGGGGCCCCGCGGGACGGGCCTGGACGGGCGGCGGGGGCCCGGGGGACGGGGCTGGGCGGGCGGCGGGGCCGTGTGCGGGGCGTGCGGGCCAGGGCCGGGCGCGGGGCCCACTCCGCGGGCGCAGCGCCTGCCCTCGCCGCTGCAGACTCTTCCCTCTGGGGGCGGTGGCCGCGGTGGCGCCTGAGCGCGCTCGTGCCTCCTCTCGTGTCGCAGCTGTGCTGCGCACGAGGGCACTTGCAGAAACAGGCCTTGGGACGAGCGTGGTGGAAGCCGTGTACGCTGACGGAAGCTGCTTCCTCCTGTGGGTGCGGCTGTGAGGGGCTTTTCCGTTTTTTTTTTTCGCCTTTGGCCGCAGGGCAGGCGGGGTCCTGGTTCCCCGACCAGGGACGGAGGCCGGCCCCCTGCCCTGGGAGCGCGGAGTCGGGGACCCCCCCCTCCCGTAAAGCAAAACCAAGCGGACAGGAATCGACGTGCGGGTACCCCCCCTGCGCGCACCTTGATTTTCCCTTGTGCAAGCGGGCGGCCCCCTCCGCGCCGTGCCGGCCGCCCAGCACGTTCCAGGCGGTGGCTCCGCCTCTCCGGCCTGTCCTGCGCCGCTGGACGTGTGGCTGTCTTCTCGGCTGTAGGACTCCGTGCCCGCACGGTTTCCCGCTGCTGTCGGGTGTGTGGCGTACCAGAAGTGGACGGTAGAGGCTTTCAGGCTCCTTTCCATCAGCAGCGCGTATCTGAGAGTGCCTGTTTCCACGCAGCACCGTAGGCTTCCGCCTTTCGGTTGTTCATTTTTATGTCAAGTCATAGTTATCTAGTTAATTGTTGAATTAATTACATGAGTAGTCGGCACACCAGTGGAACTCAACCAACACCTCTGTCACTGTGCACGTCTAAAAGCAGTCAGCCTTATGCGGAGAGAAGCTGGAATGACCCCTGACGGGGCTTTGCCTGGCCCGCTTCACGTGCCGGTGAGCTGAGGCTGATGTCATCCCAGCCTCCGTGTCCTCTTTTCATCACTGTGGTAACTTCCAAACTGTGAAAAGTACGTAGCTAGATAATAACTCACACTAACTTCTTCATTCTCCCTTTGCAAAAGTTGGTTTTGAAGCTTCTCTTATTGGTTATTGAACAGCATGACAGAGGTGAAGTAGTCCAGGTATGTAGGAAAGGTATCTTCTGTTACCTGACAGGTAAAAGGAAGCTTCAGGATTAGAAGGAATTTGTGCATTTCGTAATTTTTTAGGAGGTGTTATTTTTAGCAAAGGCTTTCTCTTCAGTAAGAAAAATACCATGGTTAATACTTTTGGAAGGACTATTCGGGCATTGCTTGCTGGTATGACATGGTCTTCCCAAGTTGAAATGCCGAAGTCCACAGTACTTTGCTTAACCAACTAAATGAGGGAACGTCTCATGAGGGGAGGTGGTGATGAGTTGGTGTGAATATAACCTAAAAGAAATGACACTGGTCTCTGAGAAAATGTTGGCCATTACAGATACCTTTCCTTTGTGTGAGAACAGTTTGTGTCTCAAGAAGAATGTAATGGGAATTCCAGCAGCAGAAATTTTGCTTTAAATTCTACTTTATGCACCCTAGAGCCTCATCACAAAGTTGAGTACCTTCTGGAGAATCTGCCCGGCCTCAAAGAGTAATTTTTTTCTGGCTCAGTATTGCAGCTTGGTTGGAATAAGAATTAGCCTGTCAGCTATGATTTGGCCTCTTGTCTTTTACTTACAAAGGACAAGACTAGACGCTGAATTTCTAGGCTTCCAGACCATCACTTTTAAGGGCTAAGAAGTGATAAATCTGGGATGTGGTGGTGATTGTATGATGGGAAAATAACACCCATGTTTATAATTCTCTCTCTCATGATGCAGCCATTTTGATGGCCTATTTTCTCTTCATTCAGGTTATCTCTTTTTTTTTTTAACTGCACTACACAATTTGTGAGATCTCAGCTTGAGGGATCTTAGTTCCCCAATCAGAGATTGAACCTGTGCCCCCTGAAGTGGAAGCACCGCGTCCTAATCACCGGACCACCAGGCAAATCCCAGGTTATATCCTTTTGAGTGAGCTTTAGTAGTGTGTGTAAGGAATTTGCCCATTTCATCTTTGTTGTTGAATTCATAATATTTCTTTATCCCTTTAATAACTTAGTATCAGTAGTGATAGCCTCTTTTTTGCTCCTGATACTGGTAATTTGTGTCTTCTCTGTTTCTGGATCAGTTTGGCCAGGGGCTGATTATCAATTTGATTGTTCAACTCAAAGAAACAGGTTTTGGTTTCATTGACTTTGTTTTGTTTTGTTTTTCCCAGTTTTCTGTTTAGTTTATTTCTGCTCTTTATTATTTTTTTTCCTGCATAATTTGGATATTTGCTCTTTTTCTAGTTTCTTAAGGTGGAAGCTTAGGTCATTGATTTTGAAATTTTTGAACAAACTTTTGTGTCTGTGTTCATGAAGGATATTGGTCTGTAGTTTACTTATCATGAATGTCTTTGGTTTTTGTATCAGGGTAATGCTGGCCTCAGGGAATGAGTTGAGAAGTGTTCCTTTTCTGTTTTCTAGAAGAGTTTGTAGGGGAGGAAAATTTTTCCTCTTCTGGTTTCTTCTAATTGCTCTAATAATCGGATTGACAGAATACAGATTAACATGAGAAAAACAAATTTAATTTTGTACATATGGAAGTCCTATAGGTATGGGATCTAAGAAGTGACCAAAGCAGACTGTTTATATGCCTTTTTAGACAAAGAATCAGTTATTTATGAAAATTTAGGAAAGAAAGGGGTTGTTGCTTGGGGTAGCAAGTTAATGAAGAAGTAACAGAGTTTGTTCAGGCAGCCTTCTCAGCCTTAAATTCCCTATCTCCAGGGATCACGAGCACCCCCCCCCCCCCAGCTCCCACAGCATAGGGAGGAGGATGCCTCCCCATGGGAGCTTTGCTTCCTGCTATCAGGGAAACAAAGGGTGAGAGTGTTCTTCTTGTACCAGCTGATTCTCAAGTAACTTTAATTTAAAGTAATCAATATGCCACCAGCATATTTGGGGGAGGCCTGCCCTGAGCTTCATCAAGTTTTGTAGGTCATTGATTTTAGACCTTTATACACATACACACATGTGAGTACTGTTTTAGCTGCATTCCACAAGTTTTGATATATTGTGATTTCATTTTTATTACATTCGAAATACTTTCTAGTTTCCCTTGTTCATTTCCAAATATTTGGGAGTTTTTCAGATACCTTTGTGTTACTGGATTTGTAATTTAATTCCAGTATTTAGAAAACATATTTTGTATTATTTGAATATTGTTTGTTAATCAAGACGTTTACTAAGCAGTGCTTGGGGGAATTCCCTGGTGGTCCAGCTAGTAGGGCTCCATGCTTTCACTGGAGTGGTATGGGTTCCATCCCTGGTCGGGAAACTAAGATCCCGCATGCTGACTAGCACGGCCAAAAAAAAAAAAAAAAAAAAGAAGTGCTTGCAGTTGGTTGAGTTTTTGAAAATAGCAAGTTGTAAACTTTTAATACAGATTAAATAATGAGATTCTTAAAAACTCAAATTGCCCAGATATGAAACAATTTAAAAACCTTGAAACATGTATTGAGAAAAACCAGGCTTAAAAAAAAAAAACCCAGGTTTGTCATTACCAAAAAGAGATATCATTAAGTAAAAATAAAAGCCCATGCTGCATAGATAATGCAGATACTTCCAGTGATCTGGTCAAGCACTTAAGGTCTTCAGCTTCCATCTTTTGTTCGTTTCTCATTGCTGACATTTCCTGTTCATTCCTGTTGGATGACTAAACCGGATGGTGGTAGAGATGGTTAGTGGGCATTTAGTCAGCCCACCCTGCTCACTCAGTGTATCCAGTCTGCCTTCAAGTGCTGTTACACCACTTGACAGCAGTGGATCAATACCTCCACTCCCCCTTCCTGGCCTTTGTGCTATTGTTTGTCATAGGTTACTTCTGTATGAGTTGTAAAACCCACAATAAATCTTTATTTTTGCTTTAATATTCAATTATATATATTTTTGGGGGGTTTTTAACTTTATAGCATTACCTTAAGAGTGTAAACAGTTACTCTTACCACACTACACGTGGCTGAATTTATTAAAGATAAAAATCACAAATGAGTAACTGTTCTTCCCATTACGACTGACAGGTTCGTTAATCATGCCCTGTATGTTATTATTAGAAGCTATGAAGGAGATCAGATCTTGAGTAATTTTTCTTCTCTTTCATTTGCTAAACATGTTGTTTTTAGTGTGCAGATAAAATATAGTGTCAGTCACCAAGAGCCTGAAGAGACTTTAGTTTTTCCAGTAAGAAGATCCTTGTTTACATGCAATGTAGAAATCCCCCACATCGTTCTCTAGATGACGCATCATTCTCCATTCCCTTGGCCATCAGGTCAGGTTGAAGATGTCCGTGTGCACCAGTGTGCAGAGCCCGTCGTCCAGGAGTCAGCACTGGCCTCCACTGTGTTTCTCAGAGGCAGTATAAAGGCTTCTGTGTTCGCCCGCATAGTTAGCACTTTTGTCATTCCTCAGTCCAGTTGTGAAATTGCGATTTTCCATCTAGTGGGATTTTCCTTCTTCCTGGAGAGATTCCTTCACTGTTTTTGTAGTGGCGACTACTTCTCTCAGCTAATGATTACTTCTCTCAGCCTTTGAATGCCTGAAAAAGTCTTCACGTTGCCTTTTTAGTTCTGTTGAGGTATAACTGACATAAAGTACTTACCGAAAGTGTGTGATTTGACAAGGTTTAACATTTATTAACATGTTGAGCGCCCATGACACCATCACCTCAGTCAAGGTAATGAACGTGTCCCTCACCCCCCAGTTACCTGCTGCCCCTTTGTAAATCCTCCCTTCTGCCTCACCCCCTTTCCATCCCTCACTAATCTGCATTTCTAGGATTTTATATGAACGGAATCATTGAGTTAACTTGCTGTTATTGCTTGGGTTCTTTCACTCACTGTAATTATTTTGAGATTCACCCGTGTTGTTGCAGCACAGGTCATTTTTATTGCTGAGTATCTCCTTTTTTGTGTGTGGTAGAATAGACGTGACA
Organism: Hippopotamus amphibius kiboko; assembly: GCF_030028045.1. Classification (NCBI taxonomy): domain Eukaryota; kingdom Metazoa; phylum Chordata; class Mammalia; order Artiodactyla; family Hippopotamidae; genus Hippopotamus; species Hippopotamus amphibius. The sequence continues at coordinate 1,026,912 of NC_080193.1, read as the reverse complement.
GAAGTTCCCATTGTAACCTTTTTAAAGTGTATAATTTAGTAGCATTAAGTACATTCACGTGTTGTATAACCATCACCCCTATTTCCAGAACTTTTTCATCATTCTCAAATCTTCTTGGTATATAATCTGCTGGGGCTTTTTGTTTTTTATTTTTTATACAATTTTTAAAGGTTACTTTCCATTTATAGTTATTACAAAATATAACCTGTTGTTAATCTCATACAGTGTGGTTTTCATTTCAGACACTGTCTTTTTTATCATTAGCAATTTGACTTAGGTCTTTTTTATATCAAATGTGCCTCTCCTTGTCATGCTTATTTTTTCCTGTACCTTCCTGAGCATGTAGATATATAATTATTTGAATGTCCTTGTTTACTAATTCTATCATCTGTCATTTCTGGGTCTGTTTTTTATTGATTGCTTTTTCTCTTCGTATGGTAATGTTTTCTGACTTTTCTAGTTTTTATTTTTCAATTTTCTGGTGTACCTGGTAAGGTTAGATTAGATACCAGACGTTATGAATTTTACATTATCGGGTGTTAGGTTGTTTTGGATATTCTTTCAAATGTTTCTAGGCTTTTTTCTGGGATGCTATTAGTATACCTGGGAACAGTGTGATCCTTTTGAGGCTTTTCAGCTCTCCTAGGTGGGTTCAGAACAGCCTTTCGGGCTGGCCTCACTTGGCCCCACTGCTGAGGACTCCACCCAGTGCTCTGAGTTAGGACGTGTTTGTGCCACAGCAGGCGTGAGCTCAGGGGTCCCCCCCCCCAGCTGGGCCGAGCCTCCCACAGTGAGGACGTGGGGCCTCCCCGCTCATATCCCCCAGCTCTCTGCGGGCAGCGTCTCTCCTCCCTCCTCCAGTGCCAGCACCGGGCTTCCTAGCTGCCCTGGCCTCTCTCAGCACAGGAACCTCTCTGCTCAATTCAGGGAGATGCCTGGGTTTCTCCTCTCTCAGCTGCAGCCTGGACACTCCTCAGCAGCCTCAGGGACATCTGTGGGGCTTGCCTTGTTTCCCTGCTCTGAGGAATCACTTACTGTCTTGTGCTGTCTGTTGTCTAATGACTGAAAAGTGTTATTTCATATATTTTGTCTGATTTTCTAAGCCATTGCTTCTGTCAGGGTGGTAAATCCAGCCTTAGGTGGAAACAAAATGGCTTTACTGATTATTTTGTATAAATTTTTAACTTCTTTTATTGATTGCTGGGAAGATGTTTGTGATGGCTGTATTCCTATTCAGAGCTCAAGTGTGTCTCCATCCATGCTGGATAGGCAGGTGCTCAGACGTAAGATGAGCATTGGAAACTCATGGGACGTGATGTCTGACAAGACCTTGAGACACCAAAAGATTGTAGAGATGTTAATTTCAGACATCGGGTCTCATTTGCCTGCCACACAGTCATGGCTGCCTTCAAGACAAGGGGCCTCACACATGTGTTCTGGTTCCCAGCGCGAGTGCATCTCTATCCACGTGGGGCAGGCAGGGGTCCAGATCGGCAATGCCTGCTGGGAGCTGTACTGCCTTGAACATGGAATTCAGCCCGACGGCCAGATGCCAAGCGACAAAACCATCGGCGGCGGGGATGACTCGTTCAACACGTTCTTCAGTGAGACTGGGGCTGGCAAGCACGTGCCCAGAGCCGTGTTCGTGGACCTGGAGCCCACCGTGGTTGGTAGGTACTCTCAGACTTAGAAGGGGAAGCACAGAACCGTCCTTGGGTTCCTCCAGATCAGGGGCCCGAGGTCGTTTCCTAGGGGAGCTGCCAGGAGAGAGCGCCTTCCAGGGGCCGGCCTCCCAGGAGACGACAGAACGTCCCCCTAGAGCCCGCGGGACCCAGGCCACAGCGGGTACCCGGCAAAAGTCACGCTGATGTCCAGTGTGTCAGGGCCATCGCAGCAATGCCCGGGGGCGGCTGCAGTGAGGACGAAGCGTGTGTGCGCAGGACCGCCTGTGCAGCGTGAGCGCTGCCCCACCTGTGGGAGCCGGTGCTGGCGGCTGTCCCCAGGTGGACCGGACCTGCCCAGAGCCGTGAGAGGCAGATGAGGCCCAGGTATCACACGGAGACCTTCTCTGGGAGACACTGACGCTGCCGGCCCATGAGGCGCAGCACGTGCCTGTAGAATCGAAGGGTCCCCGGACCTGGCCGTGCCGGCGCGTCCGCAACCGTCCTTAGAGACGCGGCACACTGTCCTCTTTGTAGATGAGGTGCGCACGGGGACCTACAGGCAGCTCTTCCACCCGGAGCAGCTGATCACCGGGAAGGAGGATGCGGCCAATAACTACGCCAGAGGCCATTACACCATCGGCAAGGAGATCGTTGACCTGGTTCTGGACCGGATCCGCAAACTGGTGAGAAGGGCCCCGGGAAGGCCTCCTGGATGGGGGGCGGGGGGGAAAGGAGGGGTGTGGGAATCTCCCCGGGACGTCACTTTGGTAAAACCTAGCAGAGCCCTGAGTGCAGGGTCTTCCTTTCCAGTGTGGCCACAGTGCATCCACGTCTGTCACCGCCGAGTGTGACACGTGTTCCCTGTGGTGGGCTGAACCCACATATTAAACCTGCACAGGGAGAGCGTGTGACCGGGGGGCGGTGGCGCGGCTCGTGTGGGCCTGGCCTCACACGCTCTGCTCTCCCGCAGGCGGACCTGTGCACGGGCCTGCAGGGCTTCCTCATCTTCCACAGCTTCGGGGGCGGCACCGGCTCGGGCTTTGCGTCCCTGCTCATGGAGCGGCTCTCCGTGGACTACGGCAAGAAGTCCAAGCTGGAGTTTGCCATCTACCCGGCCCCCCAGGTGTCCACGGCCGTGGTGGAGCCCTACAACTCCATCCTGACCACACACACGACCCTGGAGCACTCGGACTGTGCCTTCATGGTGGACAACGAGGCCATCTATGACATCTGTCGGCGCAACCTGGACATCGAGCGGCCCACGTACACCAACCTCAACCGTCTGATCGGGCAGATCGTGTCCTCCATCACGGCCTCCCTGCGCTTCGACGGGGCCCTCAATGTGGACCTCACCGAGTTCCAGACCAATCTGGTGCCCTACCCCCGCATCCACTTCCCCCTGGCCACGTACGCCCCGGTCATCTCGGCGGAGAAGGCCTACCACGAGCAGCTGTCTGTGGCTGAGATCACCAACGCGTGCTTTGAGCCTGCCAACCAGATGGTCAAGTGTGACCCTCGCCACGGCAAGTACATGGCCTGCTGCATGCTCTACAGGGGGGACGTGGTCCCCAAAGACGTCAACGCGGCCATCGCCACCATCAAGACCAAGCGCACCATCCAGTTTGTGGACTGGTGCCCGACTGGGTTCAAGGTAGGCTGGGCGGTAGCGCGTGTTCACCTTTCCACCCTGGGGTGGGGTGCTGCCCCTTTGCACCAGGTCGCCTGCTCCACTGCAGCCAGGCTGGGTCATGGATTCCTGGTCATCCGTTCACTGCTGTCTCTGGCACTTTCTTCCTGAGTCATCACATGGTACAGCTGTGTGAGCGTATTTTCTTTAGAAATTATCTGGAGGAGTTTTTGGGTGGAAGACATAGATAGACTTAGAAATAAGGTATTTTTTTCTCGTTTTTTCTTATAGTAATAGTTTTTCTTATGATAGAAATGCAGGAATTTTCTGGGCATTTGGGTAATTCCTGGGGATATTTGAACTTGGTGCATTACTGTAGACTGTTGTCTCTGAATTCCACTTGATTCCATACAAGTATCATTACATCCAACTACGTGTCGTATGGAGCGTTTGGTTGACAGGACTGTACGAATCCTTCTGTGGAGAAGTGGCAGCCGTGGGAGCCTGGACTGTGCGGCCTGGGTTGGCCTCAGGCCCTGTGTGCTCTGACCTTCCACTGGACAGGATAGAAACCTTGCTCCCAACTCGATTCCCAAGCCCCGTCGCCTCCTTCCCTCTGGGAACGCAGTGTGCTTCCCTGAGCCTTGCTCTTCAGGCCTCCCCTGGCTCAGACCCTCGTTGCGGCCGTGGGTTCTTAACGGGGAATCTGGGTTTCTTCCTCTGGTCCAGGGCTCAGCACAGCTGGCAGACCCATCACCTGGTTCTGTGAGTGGTTTCATGTGAACACCGCTGTCCCCACTCATTGGCTTGTTGTTGTGGCAGTTCTTGTGCTGCAAAGACATGGTTGCATAGCTGTGACAGCCCCCGTGGCCCAGCAGCATCCTTGACAGACCCCCATCTCCTGCCAAAACCTCTGGTCCCGTGATGCCTGGTCTGAAGCTTGGACGGCCTCCCCTTTGGTCCCAATGCTAGAATCTCATCCCCTCCCTCTTACTTAGTGCACACGTGGGCACATCCATGGCAGTGGTCGCAGCGTCCGGGACCTCTGACAGCGTGCCTGTCACTCTGCTGTGCGCACACTGGTTGGTTGGGAAGCAGGGGGTGTGACCCGCCCTCGTGATTCTGCCCCAGTTGTGCTCTTTGCATCTGCCTGGGTGGAAAAGGCTGCAGCTACAGAAATTAACCCCCATCTTGTTGAAGCCTCTGGAGAAAATAACGTGTGAAGAATCCCAAGCAGTGTCCCTTCTCAGAGGGAAGACAGTCCTGTCTGCTGGGCACCTATCACATGTCACAGTTGCTAGGACACAGCCCCTCTGGCAGCTTGGGTCTGAGCCAGGGTGGCAGCTCTGGGGCTCCTCTTTCCCTGCTTTCCTTGTCTGGAAGCCAGCAGCCTGCTTTCCTGGCACAGGAGGGCCCAGGGTGCAGGGTGGACCCAGCCTCCCCGGGTCACCAGTGGGCACCTCTGTGCCTTCTGTTTCCAGGAATGTAGCCACCATTTCCTGGTTTGACAGAAGCTTCACGCAGTGCTTTCTCCCCTTCTCTGGCAGGTGGGCATCAACTACCAGCCCCCCACGGTGGTCCCCGGGGGAGACCTGGCCAAGGTGCAGCGGGCCGTGTGCATGCTGAGCAACACCACGGCCATCGCCGAGGCCTGGGCCCGCCTGGACCACAAGTTCGACCTCATGTACGCCAAGCGCGCCTTCGTGCACTGGTACGTGGGGGAGGGCATGGAGGAGGGCGAGTTCTCGGAGGCCCGGGAGGACCTGGCCGCGCTGGAGAAGGACTATGAAGAGGTGGGCGTGGACTCGGTGGAAGCGGAGGCCGAGGAAGGGGAGGAGTACTGAGGGCGGGCGTGGCGGGTGGCCCTGAACCCGCCCCCCCCCCACCTCGCTGTCCTGTTACAGATGTGTTTACCTAGTAAAGTTGCTGTGTTAAACCTCTGTCTGTCGTGCTTGCCTGGAACACACTCATTTGTCCACAGGAGTGGGCAGGACCCCTCTGTGGGGCTAAAAGCCCTAGGTCACGGCCCCCCTGCGCCCAAACTCCTGCAGCATATGGGCACCCTGGGAGGAGACCTGCTAACGCGCACATCTGCTCAGGCTCAGAAACAAGGCCTGGGAGGTGGGGTCAGTGGTTGACATCACTGGGTTGGCTCGCCTGCCGCTGGACGAGGACCCGCATGCTGGACGAGGACCCGCATGCTGCACGAGGTCTGCATCTCCGTGCCTTAGGATACTGAAAAGGTGACAGAAGACGTCTTGAGCTTTTTGCAGAGGTTTATTACCGACGGGAGGAGAAGCCTGTGAGGGGCCCGCGGTGGGGCCGCGCGGAGCTCCTGCTCAGGTGCTGCTGCGTGTGGGGCTCTTCCCAGGCCCGCCCCCCTTGGGCAGCCTGGTGGCGCTGGGCTGGCGGGGCGTCCTCTGGCTGGGTCCTTCCCGGCTGCTGCCAAGGGCACTGCTGCCTTTGTTTCTCCCTGAGCAGACAGAGCACAGGCGTTAGCAACTGGGCAGAGGCTCCCTCACAGCACCTCGCGCCTGTGCCGGGGGCAGCGCCCGGGCAGCTCAGCGTGTCCGCCCCCTGCGCCAGGCCTCCCCGGCAGACGGGTGACGCGGGAAGCAGGCGGTCCGGCTTCTGGATTTGCACCTTGGACGCTTTTGCTCATACATTTTCCTCCCTCTCCCGTCAGTGTTGTACAAACGTTTGGCTCCACCGAGTCCTGTGACTGGGCCCCTGCTGAGGCTCCGCTGCTGAGGACGCGCTGTGACCACAGGGCAGCCACACTCAGGCGCAGAGCACGGCTCCAGCAGCTCCCCCCTGGTCATCGGCCAGCTTTAGTCTGTCTTATGCAGACGGCCAGGAGGGCCTGCAGCCATGCCTGGGCCAGTGCTTGTTTTAGGGCGGTGGCGTCAGCAAGACAGAGAGGACCCAGGGGCACAAGTGCCCCTGGGCCACGGTCCCTCCCTGCTGGGCCTGCCTCAGCCTGGGCTGTCCTCCGTGCCCCCTGCTGGACCCCCAGCCTCCATCCCGGCTCTTAGTCCAACAGCCTGTAGCGGGGAACCCCGGGGTCTCTTGGAGAGGAGACGTGACAATTTCCTAAGGGCCTGCTCACCGGCTGTCACCTTGCGCAAGCGGAGGGGCCTGCATTTGAGACTGGGGTCCGTGCTCTAATCCTGACACCTAGCTTCTCCCCGGGACTCCTGCAGGGATAGGATGGCCTTTCTCAAGATACTTTCTGCTAAGTTCCTCCTTGGAGTGCAGGACGTCTGTGCTGCCTGGCACGAGGGGGGTGGGCTGCAGTGGCAGCAGCCTGGAACCCTGACAGCTTGGGTTTCCCTGGCCTTGCCTCCCCCTCGAGAGCCTGTGTGTACTCGGTTTGACAGAGGTGTAGCAGCAACGGGCTACGCAGCGGCGGGGGGGCAGGCAGGAGCGTGTGGTGGGGTGAAGCCGGGCCAGCACTGTCCCAGGGGCTCCCAGAGACAGATGCAAGGAGCACTGCCACCACTCATCTGCTCTGGTACAAATGCCAATCGTCTGGTCCCCAGTGACCGATCCAGCGAGTGCGCGGGCCCCACGGCCCCGCAGGGTCTCCCCACGTGCCAGGGACCTGCTCAGGCCATGCCCCCCCGGGCTGGGCCAGGCCCTGTCGGGTCTGCAGAGCCTGTGGCCCAGCCCTGGGTGCCCCCGAAGCAGAGCTCGGGCACAGCCCCCCCACAAGTGGCAGGGTGGGTCCCAGCTGTGAGCCTCACTGAAGCCAGCTTTGCTTGTCTGCACACGTGTGAGTTTCCTCTCCCCTCAGTGTAACGCCCAGGGCCCCTGTGGACACTCAAGAGTGACAGGAAACTAGAAAAGAGCAAGTGATGTTCATCTTTGAATCTGACGAGGCTGCTACACCCTGGGAGTAAGGAACCCGTGTAACTGGGCCATAGGAGGTGTGGAGGAGACTATCTAAGGATGAAAGGAGCCCGTTAATCCAGCTCAGTGTGGTTCTCAGCACCCTAAAGGAGTCGCGCTCCTGGGGGCTGTGGGGAGACCCACGTAGGCCTTGTACTCGCGGCCGTGGGAGGGCAAGCAGGTGTGCAGGGCCCAGTGGACCCATCAGGGGCGTCCAGGAGCTCGCCAGGCCCGCCCCAGCTCCCTTCTCACGGGCTATTAGGGTTCGATGGAACGGAGTGAGGACGGGGGCTGAGTCAAGGGGGTCCCCAGGCTGCGGTCAGGGGCAGTGGGGACATGCTCCCAGGCTCAGGTCCTGTGGGGCCCTCTTAAGGGCCAAAAACAGACAAGGGTTACTGTTAAACACAGTCTGGCGTACCCGCCTACCCCTGAAACCAGCTGCGGCCCCTCAATGTGGATGAGCCCTTACTGAAGCAAACCGCCCACATGCACCAGCCACTGCCACCCGCGCCTCGGGGGCCCTGAAGCTGGGGAGCCCCCCAGACCCGGTGGGACCCGCTCTGCCACTGACCTGCGGAGTGGCCCCGGCGCCCCCGCTCCCCACCCTGTGCGCTCTGCCGCAGAGCTGGGCAGGACGCCAATCACAGCCCCAGAGCGTCCTCTCCCAGGGGTGGGCGCACCCCCTCGTGGGGCCGCAGGCCAGCGGGCCACACTGAAGCCAACCCCGAAGGCGCGCTGTGTGCGGAGGGGCAGGGGGACGCGTGGGTGACAAATGCGGGGGAGAGAACACCCTGCTGTCTGCAAGGCCGGCTGGCAGGCCTGGTGGCCGGGAGGACTGGGCGGCCGGGGGGCGGAGAGCACACTGCGGAACCCACACAGGTGGAACGACCGACGGGCACGCGCGCCCTCTAACCCTTCACTCAGCCCACGCTGCCGGGGGGGCGGGCCCCGCGTGGACGTGGCTGTGACCCCGCCAGGCACACGGCCCGACGCGGAATGCCCGGCGGGAGTGCTCTGCAGCTGTGCTGCCCCTGGAGCCGGGCTGCGAGCCACCTGCGTGGTCGTCGGCTTTCTAAGAGCCACGTTACTAAGTACAAGGAACAGGAAATTAACCTACATGTTTCAATTAACCCAGAACATGCACTGTGTCCCTTCAGGGGGTGATCAGTAGAAAAGTCATCCGTGAGGTGTCCCTTCGCGTCTAGTGCCAACGGCTGGGTACCTGTCCTTGCAGCTGCACACGCAGACGCCACCTCACGCTTCCCGGCGGGGGGTGCGGGGAGTTCCCTACGCTCCAACAGAGAGCACACGACTGAACCTACCTCCACGTCTTCCCCGAGACAACGGGACCCCTCTGGACTCTCGAGGCAGAAATGAGTGAGCCTGACAGGCCCCACAGGCCACCTAGATGGCCAGGGGACAGGAGCCCAGACAGCCAAGCCCCTGAGCAGGGCTCCGGTCCTCGGTCTGGGCCAGCCTCACCCTGCTTCTGAGGGACACCTAAGGCCAGCTGGCCCCACATTCCCAAAGCCCCCCCACCAGCCTAGGCCAGCACGGTCCCCCACTGCTCACTCTGACAGCGCTCTTTATTTTCTCTACCTGGATCCCACCATTAAGCAGGGGACCAGAGGTCTGTGTGGACAGACGCCGTGCCGTGCAGCCTCGGAGATCTCTGTCTCATGGGTGGCCTCTGCCTCTCAGGCGCAGCACACTCCTGGCACAGCCCCTCACCTGCCGTCTACCCCCACAGGCATCTCCCCAGGGCCTCAGTGTCCTCGTACTCTGGCTGGTGGCCGCGCGGCCTGGCAGGACCCACGTCCTCAGCACTCAAGGGGAAACGGCCCTGTGGGACCCAGTGCCCCACGCCTCTCCTGACCCTGGCCTGGGGCTTCCTCCCTACCTCCCACCTCTCTGTGCAGTGCTCCCAGCCCTGCATCCCAACACACCCTGACCGCACCCTCCTCTCCCTCCCTTCCCCCATGCCCCAGTTCAGTCCCCTCCCAGGGGAGGCAGGGACCAGGACTCTGCAGCTGTTTCGAGGGCCCTGCCCCCCGCCTGCTTAACCCTGGCTGCCCCTGCAAGGCCGGTGCTGCCCTTTGAGACTGGACAGGCTGCACTGGCCTCCCGCCTCTGTCACTGTCGGTCTGTGTAGCCATCTCCCTCACGGGACAGAGAGCGTGCCCACCTTGCTGCCCCAGTGTGCCCTCAGCACTGAGAGCAGGCCTGGCACGGAGCAAGGGAAGGAGAGCAACACCCCAAGTGAGGGGATCTCTAGCCTTTAAACCTCCCCGCCCCTCGGCCCTTCCCCCGGCCCGAGCTCCAGGCACACCTGGAACAGCAAGGTGGTGATGCAGGGAGGGGCATGTGGGAAGGTGCAGTCAGAGCTCCCACGGGATCTCATGCCCTCACACACCAGCCTCATCGCAACGGGCTCAGAACCCAGGCAGGAGAGGGGACCCACGGTCTGATCACCCAGGCGGCCAGTCCAGGGGGGACGACAGCACCTTAAGAGGCCCAGGTGCCTCTCACACCTCAGGCTTTGCGCTCCACAGCACACCACCCTGCCCCTTTCCCAGCCCTGGCGTGTCCTCCCCTGGGCTGGGGGCACCCCTACAGAGCGCAAGTCTCACCAGCAGAGTTAGCCTCTGGGGAGGGGGTGTCGGCCTGTCCTACGAGCACTGCACTTGTCTCTAATGGGCTGAGCTGTGAAATCGCACCCTCCGTCCCTCAGCTGCAGGGCAGGGATGGTCCGTGGGGTCCAGCCCTTGCAGCTCAAAGCTGCTGTGGCTTCCTGGGGGCTGCAGCAGTTTCCATGGAAACAGGAGAGCGTACCAACCCCCAGAGATAAACCAATAAACGCAACCTGCAAAAGGAGACAACAGGCAGCAAGAGAACCGGAGGGAACCGGGGGGCCCCGCAGAGAGAGGCGAGTGCGTGGCAGCTGGGCCGTGGAGCAGAACCGGAGAGGCCGCAGGCCGCGGGGCCGAGGAAAAGGAGGGCCTTGCGGGGGGGCTACAGTTCTCGGCAGAGAGAAAGGAGGCCTCTGGAGGTCAGAGAGAGACACAAAGACAGCAGACAGCGTGCATCAGTGAGAAGGCCTGCACTCCAGCGCCCAGGGCCTCTCAGGAGGGGGCGAGGGTGCCCAGGGCCCTGGCACTCCCACCCACAGGGCCTGGCTGCCCTCCCCACCGACGTCAGCCCCTTCTGAGGATGTTTCTGGAAAGGAGCCCGCCGGGAGGTTTTGCTGCATTTCAGAGGGTTTCCTGGAACGGGGGGCAGAAGTGACACACCAAGTGGATTAGCGCTCCATCGCGACACCCTGGTCACCAGCACCTGCTCATCCCCTGCCATAACCCTCCAGACTGAGGAGGCCCCCCTGCGCCTCTGCACCCTGCCAGCTAGGGGCTGCCAGGCTGAGCCCACCCGCAGCCCAAGGATGGAAGCTTCGCTGTCCAGACTCCTGGGCAGGACCTGGGCCGGGTGGGGTGACGACAAGGGGGTGCAGGAAGGCCTCTGCCCACCCTGCACCCTGAGAACGTCAGCAGTGGCTATACACGCCATGAGGGCTGGAACCAAAGCCGTCTTGTTCCCATGTTGGTGGGATAAAGACATGAGTGCAGAGGTGGGGAGAAACGGGGGTTGCGAGAGACATCTAGCCTGCTTGGGCCTCCCACCCTGCACCTCCCCGGCCTGGGCGTGCCCCCTCGAAGGTGGAAGCAAAGTCGAAGCTGGGGACGGGAGCCCAAGGGGCCAGCCCCCGGATGGGCCCAGCGCGTCCTGGGGCGAGAGCAACAGAGAGGCCTGGCCACTCCGGGCCAAGCCCGCGCGGTGCCAGGCGCTGAGCCCCCTCCCGCTCCCGCCCCCTCCCCGCCGCCCGGGCCCGGCTCTGACCTCGGGTCTCAGGCACGCTGGGCGTGGGCAGGGGCGCGGCCGCGGGGTCCTGGGGCTCGCTCGCCAGCCTCTGCCCGGCGCACATGGACTTGAGCATCTCGAAGACGGCGAGGGGCGCCACGTTCAGCTTCAGCAGGTCCACCAGGATCCTGGCGGGAACACACGCGGCGGCAGTGAGCCGCGGCGGCAGCCCTCGTCGGGGCCGGGCGCCCCCGGGGACCCCGAACCCCCCGGGACCCCGACCCGGCCGGGCGCTCACTTGAACACGTCGGGGTCCATCGCGCCGCCCGCCGCTTGCGCCAGCTCGAACAGCTCCGCCTCCTCGGCGCTCAGCACCTTCTTCCGCCGCAGCGCCAGCTTCTGCAGGGCCGCCTCCAGCCCCGGGGGCGCCCCCGGCCCGGGCCCCGCGCCCGGCGCCGCCATCTGCGGGCCGCGGGGCGTGCGCGCCGCCGGGCCCCGGCCCCGCCCGGCCCACGCGCGCCTTGCTCCCCGCAGCGCCCCCGCCTTGCGGCGCTCAGACCCGGGCCCGGGCGGCGGCACCCTCGGCGGGCGCAGCGCGGACACACAGCGGGCGCTCGGCAAACGCCCGTCAGGCCCAGAGTGTACCTGTTGTGCGCCGCCTCCCCGGTAGGGGGCGCTCCTCCAGGCCCCGACACACGGCCCCCTCCTTTCGCGCACGCGCGCTCCTCGCGAGGAGCAACCCGCCCCCCCCCCCCCCGCGCTGCGCAGGCGCGTTCCCAGGCGGGCCCCATAAACCCGCGGGCCTTGGCTCCGCGCACGCGCCGTTTCCTGTGTCGACCCGAGGAGGTGGCGGCGCTTTTCCCGCCAGGCAGGGGGGTCGTGACGCCACGCGCAGCCTGATGACGACATTTAGGCGCCGGGTCGCCGAATGGCGGCTCCCATCCCTGAGGCGGGCGACGCTGGGGTTCCCTCAGGTGAGCGGTGGGACTCGCTCGCGGGCCGGCCCCGCGTCCCGGCGCCCACCCCGAATCCCCGCCGGAACCGGCTGCGCTCGCACGCGGGCCCCGGGCCTCGGGCCGCGGCCTCCCGCCGCCTCGCCCGCCCCGCCCCGGCGGGCGCCCGGTGGCCGTTCTCTGCGCGCGGCGCGGGAGCCGGGGCGGGCCCCGGCCGACCTCGCCCGCCGTGTGGGTCGGCTCTGCGGAGCCTCGGCTTCCGCGTCTGTGCCGTGGCGAGCGGCAGGCGGCCCTGCGCGCGGCGCGGCCGGACGGAGGCCCTGGCGAGACGGGCGCTGACCGGGCTGCGGCTCCCGGGAGGGACGCCGAGAGCGGGTCGGAAGCCGCTCCTCGAGGCCGCGGGTGTGCGGGTGGCGGGCTGAAGCGGAGGCTGGGCGCAGGGCGCGGGCGGGCGGCGCGGCGGGCGGGCCGGGGGCGGAGAGCCGCCGCGCTCTCCCCGCAGCACCCGGGCGGGCGCGCGGGCGCGTTCCTGCCGCCGCTGCCGCCGCAGACTTGCTCTGAGCAAGGAGCAGCTTGCACCTCCTCGTCTCTGAACCCCGCCCTTGGCACACAGCTCGGGCTTTTATGCCGCTTTGATGGTTGTGGAGGAGTGCACAGTGTCCTCGAGGCCACTTGGTTCAGGACTGACGCGTTTTGTCTTAAGTCATCCTTAAAACTGAAACCAGTAGCCGATTTACTTAGGAGTTGAACAGCAAGTGTTCGTAGAAAGGAAAGGCTGTGTCATCAGAGGCTGGCAGCCCAGGGAGAAGGCGGCCTGGTATCCCAGAACCAGCCGCGAAGAATCTGCTCAGACGTGACAGTGTTTTGGGGGGTTTGTTTGTTTTTGGTTGCATTGGGTCTTTGTTGTTGCGCACGGGCTTTCTCTTGTTGCCGCGAGCAGAGGCTGCTCTTTGTGGCGGTGCACGGGCTTCTCAGCGCAGTGGCTTCTCTTGTTGTAAAGCACGGGCTCTAGGCACGTGGGCTTCAGTAGTTGCAGTACATGGGCTCAGTAGTTGTGGCTCGAGCGCTCTAGAGCACAAGCTCAGTAGTTGTGGTACACGGGCTGCGTGGGATCTTCCCGGCCCAGGAATTGAACCTGTGTCCCCTGCATTGGCAGGCAGATTCTTAATCACTTTGCCCCCAGGGAAGTCCCACGTGATAGTTTTTGAAGGGAAAAAGGGGAAAGAATCTCAGAATCACCGAGGCAGAAGGTCAAGCTCTGCATCATTTTCCGTTGCGTGCAGACTGGCTGGCTCCTCGTGAGCTTTCTTCAGATGTTATCTTGCCCGCTTGATCTACTGCACGATTGCACAGGGAGAAGCTGGGAGTGGAGAGCTAGTCATTCTATAATTGTTTAATTTTTCATTCCTGCTTGTTTTAATCAAGGGAAAGAATCAACAGGTTAGACAAGGTATTGTGTGCGTTTGCTAGAGCGTAGGTCAGGAGTTAGGTTAATTATTACCTGGTGCCCTCATTTCTGTAAGGTTTGAGGGGAACAGAAATGGGCAAATAGGAAAGGGACAAAGGAGATCTGCTTACAGATCCCCACTGTGCGATCGGTTTAGGGGTGAAGGCCCACCTTCTGTAACTTCTTCGTGCTGACACAGGGCGCCACATTCTTGGAGTGGAAGACGTCGACGTGAGCCTGTAGCATCCCTTTGCTGACGGGTTTTAGTTGTCTGCCTGCATATACGGGCAGAGCAAGCTGTAATTATTTTCATGCCCACAAAGATAATCTGTGTCTTATCAGGGGCAGTGCGATTAGTCCTGTTGCCTTGAGGCCAGCTCTTGGAATTGTGCCGGCCGTGGATGGAGCCGCTCATGTCACGGCTGCAGTCTGCTCATCCCTCTGGTGGCAGTTGTCGTGTCTGTAAAACAACTCAGGAATGTGTATCAGACACTGAAAGGTTCTGCGACTCTATTGTCCTGATGATTCGCTGCTCGAGCCTGCTCTTCTGTGACCTGGGAGGCCTGGGAGACGTCACCTTTTCTACAAACAAGAGGCAGGGGACGTGGAAGGGCCTCTGTACGGGGCTGGGGGGCGCGCAGCATTCTGCTTGGTTTTGTGGGGAGGTGCTCATGATGCCCAGTGGCAGAGATGCGCGTCTCCTGTGCCCCCTCAGCTGCCCACCCAGCCTCTCCATCCACATACACTGCCGGTTGCCACCTCGGGCCACGGGCAGAGCTGTGCCCGTAGAGCCATCAGCAGCCCGTCCGTGGGGCTCGCTCAGTCCACACCTGGATAGTTTCTGTTTCTGACTGGGGCTCAGGGAGGTAGGATTCTGGAGAGCGACCCCTGGTTTTCTGGTGGCCGTTCAGAGGCCCCACTGACGAAGCTCTCTTGTCCCCTCCCTTCCTTCTCAGAGCGCACAGGTAAGAGGAGATGTATCCACCTGTCTCTAGAGAGCCGTGAGGAGGTCTGTGGGTTTGAGGCTTGGCTCTGCCCTTTCCCAGCTGGCTGAGGGCAAGTGACTTTTCTCTGCCTCCATTTCCTTATCCGTACTGACCTCGTGAGGTGGTTGTGGGGGTCTGTTTTCTGTTCTTGCTTTACAAACGTTGCAGCTTAAAGCTGCACCTCTTTGTCATCTCATGGTTACGTGTCAGAAACGCAGGCTCGGCTGGGCTCCCTGCTTACGGCCTCTCAAGGCTGAGACCTGGCGTCTGTCAGGAAGAAGCTGCTTTCCTGCTTATTCCAGTTGCTGGCAGCACCCAGCTCTCTGCAGTGGGAGAACTAAGGTCCCCGTTTCCTTGCTGTCTATGAGCAAGGACTGCTGTGTATGTCACGGTTCTCACCTTTGAGACTTTCATTGTAGCTGTAAAACCTCCTCACAGCGGCACGTAGAAGAGTGTTTGAATGACCGGAGACAGGAGTCTTGGGCTGTCTAGAACTCTGCCTGCTGCCGAGGATTAGATGGGAAATGCGTGGAGAGCCCTCATAACCAGGCCTGGCACCTGGCAGGTGCTATGCGGGCTTTACCAGGCGTTCCCGGGCGTCCCCCCACGGCCTGGCCCCTGGGATGGCACGTGAGCAGCAGCTCTGTGAGACGTGGGCCCTGGCAGCGCAGCGCGTGCCGAGTTGTGCGGATGTGCTCCTGGCCTCGGGAGACGATGCTGCATCCTGTCGTGTGGCAGAGGCTGACGTTGTGTCTTTGTGTCTCCACAGTGGTCCTCTAAGACGGCCGGCCTGGACTCTGCCCGGGAGGCTGCCATGGCGTTCCCCCACCTGCAGCAGCCCAGCTTCCTGCTGGTAAGTGTCAGCTGCGCGCCTGCTTTCCAGGCTCACGGCAGTTCTGCAGCAGATGGGACTTGAGAGTTTTTGCCACTGACCTGAAGAGCTCTCTGGTGGTTGTGTTTTGGAAGGATGTGCTGGAAGCAGCGCTGGGCGGGAGTTAGAATCCTCAGGCTCAGCTCTGCCCCCTGTTGGCGCAGGGCCTTGCGTTTAGGCCTCTGCTGAGCCCTGCTTTTCTCGTCCACAAGAGGAGTTGACTGGCATGCCCTTTCCCCGATCTCCTGGGCTGTGGGGAGGGGCAAGGGAGAAGGATGTACACCCACATTTTCACGTCTTGTAAATCTTCACGCGAACGCGAGGTGCTCTCGTGACCTAACTGTTGTCGGTGAAAAGCCGGAGGACGCTGCTGTGCTGGGGCAAGGCCTGCACTCGAGTATTAAACTTGCTGAGAAGTTAGGTGTGAGGCACATACCAGTGCCGAAAGGTTCCAGTGTCGGTTCCCAGAAGATGCTTTCTGTAAACATTTGTTTGGAAGGACGTTCCTCCTCAGTGCCCCTCTAGAGCCAGCAGATCCGACCCAGGCCCACACAGCCGGGTCTCTGCCTCTGACCGAGACACTGTGGACCCCACCCTTGTGTGGAGGTGGCCAGGCCCTTGGGTGCCCTGGGCAAATCCCTGGTGGTTAGAAACCTGGCCTTTCCTCCTGAACTTTACCCATGCGCACAGGGCCTTCTTTCCTTCGTGGTCAGGAGGGACGCCAGCCTTCCCTCGCCCCTGAGCTGGGCTACATTTCCCTCCTTGTTGTCCTGAGTGTCTTCTGACCTCTCCGTCACCGGAGTGGCGGCACTTGGCTGAAGCTGTCTGAGGTTTCGGGCCTGATGTGTTTCTGATGGTAGCGGATAAAGGACCTCTTGGGTCAGAGGGCCAGTGATAACAAACGGTGGCTCACGGTCATGGGCTGCACAGGGTGGTGGGCAGCCAGGGGAAAGGCTTCCCATTCACCTGCACACACGCGATGGGTGCGCTGCCCTGTGCGCGGGGCTGACCCAGGAGCCAGGGCCCTGCTTGTGGATTGGGTGCGGGTAGGTTTTGTTCTCATGACATGCAGCTCTCTGGAGTAACTGGGGTGCCTGACAGGGAGCCAGCCTGGGAGCGCGGGACCCGGCCTCGCGTAGGGCGTCCTGTAGGCCCCGGACACACACACGACTTCTGTGGGGTGCTGGGCAGTCAGGCCAGGGGTGTGTCTGCCTCCGGCCCGTCACGTGCATTTCTGTTTTGATTCGCCGCAGAATATCAGCAGAGCTGCGAAGCAAACATGCTGACTTTATCTTGGTTTCTTCTGTCTCCCAGGCTAGCCTGAAAGCCGACTCTGTAAATAAGCCCTTTGCACAGCGGTGCCAAGACCTGGTTAAAGTCATCGAGGACTTTCCAGCAAAGGTATGACTCCGGAGGGCGCACCTCCCACACTCCTGGAAAAGCGTCCTCACAGGGCCTGCCTCCTGCCGCCCCGGAGGCCGGACCCCGTGTTGCGACGCTCAGGCTTGTGACACACAAACGTGTGAGCGCGGAGAGCAGGCTTTCTTGGCTGCGGGCCTTCTGTCCCACACGGGACACTTGGTGGTGTCTGGCGGCATCTTTAGTTGTCCCACGGGCTGGCGCTGCCGGCACCGCGCGGGTGGAGGCCAGGCAGCCATCGCCCAGTGCCCCGCGCAGCCCCCGCGGCGAAGACGTCCAGCCCCAGACGTCAGGGGTGCCCGGGCTGAGCCCCGAGGTGAGTCCCGGAAGCGCGCCTTTACCCCCCACGCAGTCAGCACAGAGTGAGTGCGGGCAAGCCCAGGAGGCCCCCTGGACCCGGGCTGCCCCCAGGCGACAGGAAGTCACAGTTTCCAGGGCTCACCCTGAGGAAGAACGGACAGTGCCACCCTTTTTAATAAAGCTCTCTTTGGGTCAGAAGTTTCCGGCATTTTAAAATAAACCTTTGAATCCTAGGCTGGCTCGTGGGATGGGGGCAGACACGAGGCAGCCACGTAACCTCAGTGCGAGGACCCGCAGCTGCTCCTGTGGGCGCCACGGGTCCCCGGACCGCCGAGGGACATCCTTTGCGCAGGGCAGCAGGGACGGCGGGCCGTGCCCCCGGGAGCCTGCCCAGAGCCTCCCGCGCTTTTGCAGGAGCTGCACGCCATCTTCCCGTGGCTGGTCGAGAGCATCTTTGGCAGCTTGGACGGCGCCCTGCCCGGGTGGAACCTGCGCGGCTTGCAGGGCCGCGTGAGCCCTGTGGAGTACAGCATCGCCATGGAGTTCCTGGACCCCGGGTAGGGCGGGCTGTCTCCCGAGGGGGACCGGGCTCTCCCTCACCACGGTCTCGTGGGCAGTCACTGTGTCCCTTAAAGAAGTCACAGCACGATGGTTTGTGGTTCACTGGCCGTGTTCCTGTTGTGTGTGTTCAGGGGCCCGATGATGAAGCTGGTGTATAAACTTCAAGCTGAAGACTATAAATTTGACTTTCCCGTCTCTTACCTGCCTGTAAGTAAGCTGGGGGGTGGCGGCGGGGGGGGGAGGGAGCTGGGCGCCCCGCACAGTGGCTGCGGTGCTGGTGGGCGGGCAGGGGCCCGAAGGGCTATGACAGTGGCCTGAATGTCGTGGTGTCTGTTCAGGGCCCAGGAGGCACCACAAGTTGGAAGTTGGATGGTTATTTTTTCCCGACAGTCATTCGAACTCTGCCAGTGGGAAGGCCTGGTTGGCTCCTGGCTGAGTGGCAGGGCCACGTGACCAATAGCTTTGTTTTTCTTACTCTCCGGTCCTGCGGGGGCAAATTAGGGGTGGCTGGCTTGTGGGCATGAGAAGCAGAGCACACGGGACCCACCGCGTGCCTGGCTGGGTCGGAGACGCCCTCGGCCGCGGCCCTGTGGTGGCGGGTCTCCGTGAGGACGAAGGGACAGAGTCTGCGTGAAGCCCTTTTGCACAAGCGCTGCGCAGAGGACAGCACTGGTCCCCAGGCAGGGTCCGCGTGCCGGGCTCCTGGGCAGCCTTCCCGAGGGCTCCTCCGTCTCTCCGTAGGGCCCCGTGAAGGCGTCCATCCAGGAGCGCGTGCTCCCCGACAGCCCCCTGTACCACAACAAGGTCCAGCTCCCCCCCAGCGGGGGCCTCGGCCTGCACCTGGCCCTCAGTATCCTTCGCCGGCCCTGCAGGGGCTGGGGGCCCGGGCGGCCAGCACAGCGGTGGGGCCGGGGGTGCGGGTGGGGGGCCGACAGCCGTCCCGTCTGCCCCTGACACAGCCCTCAGATCCGTTCGAGTATTACATGTTCTTCTTTGCTTTGAGTCTCATCACTCAGAAGGTACGGAAGGGGTGCCCCCGGGCAGGGTCTGCCCCACGGAAGCCCATGCAGGGAGGGGCCGAGGCCCGGGGCTCGGGGCACAGCAGGGGCTGGGCCTGCCCGCCTCCTTTCCCCACGTCCCCTCCCTCCAGCCTTTGCGCCTCAGGCCACCCTCACTTAGTGAGGCCGACGGGCTGGGGGCGTGCTTGACCGCCATGTGGGGCAGGCTAGCACCCAGGGGGGCGGTCAGGGAGGCTTCCTGCGGGAGGCACCGCTGCGTGTGGACGTGGGGGCGTGGGGGCCTGGGTGGCACCGAGGGGTCTAGTTGGGGCCTTCATGGTGGGGGCTCTTCTCCCGGCACCGGCCTTGCCTGCTGGTCAGCAGCCTGGGGCCGCGCTCACAGGACCTTTGCTTTCCAGCCGCCGCCTGGGGCCCTCCACATCCGCACCTCGGACTGCGCCTACTTCACCCTGGTGGACCGGCACCTGGCGTGGTTCCTGCCCACAGAGGGCAGCGTGCCCCCCCCACCCTCCCCCAGCCCAGGGGGCCCCAGCCCCTCCCCGGCTCCCAGGTGAGTGCCTGAGATGGCCCGCGCCCTCCGCTGGGGAAGGCCTGGCCCGCCTGCTCGGAGGGCGTTGCTCCCGGAGATGGTGGTGACTTCTTTGTCCAGAGCGCTTGCTTTTTGTGAGGCCTGAGGTTCCGTGGCCCCAGCTGAGCACCGGCTGGAAGGCGGGGCGCACGGGCGTCCCTGCAACAGGCGGGGCCTGAGGTGCTCTGTGGGAACAAGCCGTGTTTTGCTTTGCCTTCTCTACATGCTGCACCCAGGTCCCACGCCCAGGCGGTCAGCAGGGCGACCCGAGACTCAAAGCCAAGAGCTAATGGGCTGCACTGGGTGGATGGTTCTGGAGAGGAGGGACTTGTGGGCAGCACTGGGCTGTGGCCCAGTGCGAGGAGCAGGGACCTGTGGGCTCGGGGACCAGGGGGCCTGCGGTGAGGAGCTGGAGGAGGGGATCGTGCGCCCCTCGGGGCCTCGCGCCCCAGCCCACCTCCTTCCCTGGAGGCTGCAGCGCTTTCCTGCAGTGCTGGCCCCTACCCCAGACCCACCCCAGACTCACGGGGAAAGATGCCCCCAAGGAAAGGGGGTGGAGCGGCGGAGTGTGGGGGAGGGGCTGCAAGGCGTTGCTGATGCTGTGGCCTGGGGTGGGGGGCTGGGGGCCGCCCTGATTCACGCCCCCTCGGAGGCAGACTTCAGCTGCTGGCAGGTTTCTGGACTGGATTTGATTTGCTTGTTCTAATGTATAGTTTCAGGTTTTACCAGTTGCTGCACGTCACAGAACTTTCACAGGCCTTTCACCCCGTTGGTTCCCACGTTGCTTTATCCTGTCTGATCTGTGTGTGTGTGTTTTCTTGGGCCATTCGAGAAAGTTATAGATATGATGACATGACCTCCTAACCTTTCAGAGTGTGTTTTCTGAAGGTGTGTGCGTCTCCATAACCGTGGCCGTTCTGTCCAGATCAGGAGGCAGTGTTGCTGCCCGGCCACCATCTCGACCCCAGACCCCACTTGGGTTCCACCAGCTGCCCCACTGCTGGCTGCCACGCGGCTGGGTTCCGGGCAGCGCCACTGCCCGCACGCGGCTGTCTCTGTTGTTTGGGAGGCCCCACCGCCTTTCCCGACCCGGACGGCTGGGTGCGTGCACAGTGCCCTTGAGCTGGGCCCGTGGCTGTTTCCCTGTGATTAGGCCCAGATCGGGCGTCATTGGCAGGGGTACCACAGAGGTGGCCGTGGCAGCCGCGGGCCCGCTCGCTGTACAGTTAAGGTCTTTGGGCCTCGATTCATGAACAGGGTGGACTCAGCGGGAAAATCCACTGAGCCTGCGCCGTTGTCGGCCGTGTCACCATCACGCGTGGTCCTCGGCCAGATGCGTTGCGAGTAGGGTGGTTGCCAAGCGATGCTTTTCTGATCTTGCCCCTCCTGCGTTTACCAGTGGGCAGCTGTGGGAGGAAGACTTCGCTGTTCTGTCTGTTTATTCACACGTTGCGGCGCGGACTTGGGGCTCGTGGGGTGCTCCCACGGGTGGTTCTGGTCGCTGCTATCCTGCGTTTGAGGCCCGGGTTGCCCTGGTCACGCCTGTGGGAGCCCCGATGGAGATCTGCACCCGTGTCTCCCTCAGGACGCCAGCCGTGCCTTTCGCGTCCTACGGCCTGCACCACACCAGCCTCCTGAAGCGGCACATCTCTCATCAGACATCCGTGAACGCGGACCCCGCCTCCCACGAGATCTGGAGGTCGGAGACGCTGCTCCAGGTGAGAGCGGGTGCCCCCTCTGCCTCTGTTGTGGGGGGAACCGCTGGGCGCGGCCCGCGTGGGGCGGGGCCCGGAGGCTGCCCCTCGGTCGGGCCGGCTCTCAGGTGTCCGCGTCTCTTTGCTTTGACGTTGAACACGGGTGAGAAGGCGTTTTTGGGCACATCTCACCTCTGCGTCAGCGGCGGTGTTCTCACCCCGGGACCCCCATCCATAGGGCTCTGTTTTATTTTTCTCGTGCTGAGACAATGGCTGCCCGGCCTTTCTGTTTCCAGGGGCCCGGGTCACCCCTCTGACCACTCCCGGGCTGTCGGGGAGGCAGATAGCAAGCCCCGCGGCGGCAGCCGGTTGAGGACGCTGCATGGGGGGCCTCCCCTTGGTCAGCAGGGCCCCGTCCCCTCCATGCCAGGGGCCCCAGTGGGGGCGGCAGGCCCCTGGGTGCCCTTGTGCGGCGCCAGCAGCCCCCAGCCTGTCTCTTCTGAGCCGCCCGGGGCAATGCTGCTGTTCTGACGCCGGATTCTGGGGCCGAGCGGGTCACCCCAGGCATGGCTTGTGTGGGTGAGCTGCGGTTCTGGATTTTTTTTTTGGAACTCTGGTGAGATACCCACAACGTAACGTCTAAGCCGTAACCGTAGTAAGCGTGTCGTTCAGTAGTGTTGAGTGTGTTTGCGTCGTTGTGAGGGTTTCCAGAGCCTTTCCACCCAGTAAGACAGAGAGTCTGTGCCCGTGAGAGGGCGCTCCTCAGTCCCCGCCCACCAGCGCTGCCCCCACCACCCTGCGTCACTTCTGAACCTGAGTGCTCTCGCGGCCTCTGTCAGGGGAATCACAGTGTTTTTCTTCTTATGACTCACTGGCTTCCCTTAGCGTCGTGTCTTCACGCTCGTCCGCGTTGCAGCACGTGTCTATTTCCTTCCTTTGTAAAGCTGAGTAAAATTCCACTGTGTGTTGGGGGGAGCCACGTTTTGTTTATCCACCCCCCTGATGGACACTTGGCACTTGGGCCGCGTCCACTCTTGGCTGTCGTGCGCGTGGGTGCGCACCTGTCCCTGAGACCCTGCTTCCCGTCCTCCTGAGGGTCTGTTCCGACGTGGGGTCGCTGGGCTGTGCGGGCATTCTCTTCAGTCTTCTGAGGACCCGCCCTGCTGTTTTCCACGGTGGCTGCACCGTCTTTCATCCCCACCAGCAGAGCACAGGGGCCCAGTGTCTCCACGCCCTCGGAACGCTCGCCGTTTCTGGGTTTCTGACTGTGGCCACCCTAATCGTTGTGACTGGTCTGCTCCGTCCTGGGGACACGCGGTGCTGAGCCGTGTTTCACGTCTCCGTTGGCCACGTGTGTATCTTCGGAGAAGCGTCTGTTCGCGTCCTTTGCCCGTTTATTTTCCCCCGTTGTGTGGGCTGCTTTTTTACGACATGTGTGTCTTTTGATGCATAAAGCGGTTAATTTTCGTGAAGTCCAGTTGTTTCCCTTTGTTGCCTGTGCTTTTGGAGTCACATCTAAGAAATCACTGCCACGTCCACTGTTGCGAAGGATTCCCCTGCGCTTTCTTTTAAGAGTCTTGCAGCGTTAGCTCTTATAGTTTAGGTCTCTGATCCATTTTGAGTTGTCTCGTGCTTGTGAGGTAGGGTGAGAGTCTGACTGTGCTTACTGGCACGTGAGTGCCCCGTTCTCCCAGCAGCGTGTGTTGAGAGGCTGTTCTTTCCCTCACTGAACGGTCTTGACGCCCTTGTCAGAGACCTTCTGACCAGCGAGTGCTCTTTTGCAGGTTTTTGTGGAAATGTGGCTTCATCACTATTCTTTGGAGATGTACCAAAAAATGCAGTCCCCTCACGCCAAGGTATGTTGCTGCCGCGGGCTCCCGTCCCGCCTCCGCACCGGCCCCGGCCCGCCTGCGCTGCTCGCCCTTGATGTCCGTCAGCCTCAGGCGCCGGCTGCTGGGACGGAGCAGCGCGCCTCCTCACCGGCCCCGGGCGCCGCGCTCTGTGCTGGGCCTGCACCCGGGCGGCCGGAGGCCCGTCCTCGCCGGGCCTCCCCGTGCTGCTCACAGAGCCCCCTCTCTGGCAGCAGGAAGAGGTGCGGCTGTGGTGCTGTGCTCTGGGGCGTGGGGGCCACGGGTGCCTTCGGGGGTGACTGCGCCTCCTGCTCTCCTGCCTCGGGGGTGGCCCTGCTGCCCCCCGCGTCCTCCAGGGCAGCAGCAGGCAGCCCTCCTGGTGGTGGGTGGTGTCTGACGCCTCCTGCATGTGGCCTGTCTCCTCCTCCTCCTCGCCTCCCCCCTCCCTTGCTGGGCACTCACGTGTGTGCAGAGGCCTGGAGGCCCTGCGGGGCTGCGGCCACCGGGCTGGTCGGGCTAGGACACGGCTGTGGAGATGGGAAGAGGCGGACGGCGCGGGTGCAGACCCTACGCCCGGGACGGCCGTGTGCGGCTTCTGTGCGGCGGCGGGCGCCTTAGGCTTTGCTCCTGCCGCCGGCCCGGCAGAGTCCTCCAGGGCTTGCTCAGGAATTGGGTCTGCGGGTCACGGTGGAACGGTGGCCTGTGAGCTTCCCTCGGTGGTCCTGCTCCCCAGCCCAGGGCTCTGCCGCACAGAGGACGGGGGCGCAGCCTCACCGCCACTCCTGGCGTGCAGGGTGCCCCAGTCTCCGTCCTTGGCCCTGCACCGGGGGGTGAGGGGGGGGACGGCCCCCCGGGCCTCTCGCCTCGCGCAGCGCCCGCGCGGGCCCCCTGCTTCCAGCACACACGTGCTGCTCGTGCCCGCACTGCTGTGCCGCCGGCGAGGGGCTGCTTTCCCGTGGGGCCGCGCGTGGCTTGGTCTCGCAGAGGCCGCCTCGCTGTGTCGCCTTCCTGTCTGCACGTCTGTCCCGGGAGCCCGGGCCGCCCGCCCGCTTCAGGGTTTAGCTGTAGTGCTGCTGGCCAGAGGACGCTTCCGGGCTGCCGGTCACGCCGGGGGACCCCGAGTCCGCACAGGGAGGGCGAGGGCTACTCGGGTGACCGGCGTCGGTTGGTGGGGGGCACCATGAAGACCCCACCGGTTGCCCAGAAACCTTCTGCCCTTTGCACCTGTCGAGGCAGGAAAACAAACCCCGAGAGAGCGGGGCGTGTGGGAGCCGCGGGGTCCGCTTCCTCCGAGTCTGCGCAGGCCTGGCGCGCGCCCTGCGGGAGTCCTTGCCGGCCCGGCCCCGCCAGCCCTGGGGTCCGTCCTCTGGGATTTCTGGGTCCGGGAAGTGTGGCGGCAGCCAGGCTGGGTCTGGGCCCCGGCGCGCCCCCCGCAGGCTGCTGGGCACCCGGGCTGGGCCTGAAGGGGGACGGAGGGCTCCCCGAGGCCTTGCCGCGTGCGGCCGTGCCCCTTCCCAGCCCGCCCCGCGTGTCTCTGTCCGTGCCCGTCTCCCCAGCTCCTGGCACGTGCCTTCAGGCCTCTCCCGTGTGAAGCATGGCGCTCGGGCGGGAGGTGGGGCCTCGTGGGGCAGGACGCATGCCTCCGGGCTCTGGCTGCGCTTGGCTGCGGCGGTGGGGGGGGGGTGCTTGGGTTGGGGCAACAGCCTGCCGGCTCAGCTGTCCCCCTCAGCCTCAGGGTTCCAGCTGCCCCTGGGTGGGTGTGGCATGGCTGGACTGCTGGGGGCTCCGGCCCATGGGACCAGTGAGAGGCTCTGTGTGTCTGAGGGCTCCTGGTGAGGGCGAGGCCGGGCTTCCCAGAATTAGAACCACTGAGTGTTGGCACTACATTAACCATCTCCAGGCCGTGGGGTCTGGGGGGCTGAGCCGTGCTAGCCTTGGGCTGCCTGGGAACCAGCCCCGTGCAGAGCTTCCAGGATGGGACTCTGATTGGGTCTTTAACACCTAGGAATTGATCCCATCACATATTGATACATTTTTTGTGGGGATAACCCCGGACGTGCAGATGACATGTTTTTCTCTTCTGGACAGAGGTCTCTGCTAGGACTGGCTTCGCACGTTTCTTTGCTGAGCCTGGGCCTTCAGGCTTTGGTGACCACAGTGTGTCGCAGGGAGGCGCCCAGGCTCCGCTGGGCTGCGGGCACGTGTGCTGCACGCGGTGCTACAGTCTTGGGCTGGAGGGGCCACCCAGGCAACCTTGAGGGTCTGTCCTCCCTCTGCCTGGCAGCTGGAGGGGCTGAGCGGGTGGTTGGCGTCTCACTGGCCTGAGGCTGCTGGGCTGTTGTCTGTGGATCGCCACCGACTTGTGCTTTTGTGTTTGTTTTTTTTTTGTCCCTCCTCCTGGGCTCCTTCTCACGGTTTCTTTCTCTCCCCTCCCCCGCCCTCCCTCCGGCTGCTCTACGGTTGTCTCTCAGCTGGAGGTCCTGCACTACCGACTCAGTGTCTGCAGCTGCAGCGCCCTCCACAGCCCTGCCCAACCCAGCCTCCAGGCCCTCCACGCCCACCAAGTACTGGCTGCTCTCGTGTGTGCCCTTTCACCCCGCCCTGCGCAGCGGTACCGCCAGGGGCGGGCTGGGGGCGGGCTGGGGGGACCAGAGACTAGTCCCAGCACAGCCCAGCCCTGCAGCCCGGGTCTGGGTGCGGGGGTGCGTGGCCCCTGGCCGGGAGTGAAGCAAAGGATCCTGCTGGCTGTGGGGGGGTCACCGGACCCGCCCGGCCAAGCCCCGGGCCGGCCACGTTTCGGCGTCCGCGGGTGTCGTCAGCCCTCTGTGCTCAGCCCTGGTTCGTGGGGGCAAAGGCGTGTGGCCCTTGCCGTACAGACCCGGCGCTGGGGACTGACGTGGAGGCCCTGCGACTCCTGGGCGGGGACCTTGTGGAGACCGCGGTCTCCTCAGGCAGGAGTGACTGGGCAGCGAGATGCCAGGTTGGGGCCAACGGGGTCGAGAAGGTCGCAGCTCCATGACGGGACTGTCAGGAGGTTTGGGCAGAGATGTGTTTGGAGCCGTGCCCACGGCCAGGGCTCTGTCGGCCTCATCCGTGGTGGGGGCCGCACACCGCTGAACTTGGATTTGAGCAGAGCGGCTGCTGCACGGAGGAGGGAGAGAACGTTGCAGAAGGGCGGGCGCCGCTCAGGCCTGGACGGGGCCTCTGCCAGCTGAGAGCGGGGCCCCGCCTTTACCTCCTCCGGGAGGGGCCGGCCCCGCGGGGGTCCGCATGCTGCTGTGCCCGGGGCTCCCGTGGGCACGTGGCTCAGGAAGGGGAGGCGCTGGATGAAAGTGGTTTGACTGACAGAGAGAGAAACCCAGGGGCGTCCAGCGCGGTTGCCAGGCGTGGGGCGGGGAGCTGCCCCCGGACGTGCAGCGCAGGGGTGAGACGCGGCGGGGGTTTCAGGTCCCGGGAATGAGAAAGGGGACGGCTCCCAGGGCCGAGTCACAGCCTGGCACAGAGGATGCCCTGTGGCTTTTTTAGTCCAGTTAAAATATCCCCCCAGCCCCGCCCCCCACGCTGCAGATTCACCCCATAAACACCTAAAAGTAGACACAGGCAGGAGACCGTCACCTCCGGCCTCCCGCCCCCAGAGACAGCGGCTGTGGGGCGTCGCCTGGGCCCGTGGTGGCGTTTCTCTGCCAGGGAGGCCTGTGCCGACCGTGCCCTGGGCAGCGGGGGCCTGTGGGTTGGCGCCCGGCTCCCTGTGTGCCGGGCCGGGAGCCATCTGCGCCCCCTTGGCGTTTTCACCTTGGGGTGCGGCTGCCAAGAGCTTTTCCAACAAGCCTGTCGAGGCCCCCAGGACTGGGGGGTGGGCGTGGGGAGCAGGCGGCCAGCACCCAGGCCTCCCCCGCGCACGGGGGGCTCAGACACCCTCTCGGCCGTGGTGAACCCAGAGCTGAGCTCACAACACGGAGGGTTCGCCTCAGAGGCTCCAGAAGGGGGTGAGGTGCCCGGAAGCAGCGGGCGGAGCTTCTGCCCTGGCGGCCCTCCCGGGTGCCGGGTGTGTCCCAGGCCCGGGGCGCCCCACGGAGGGGGGAGGTGGGCCCCACCCCACACGTGGTGCTGACCCGGCCCCTCCCCCCAGGAGTCCTTCATGCCCAGCGAGGAGCACGTGCTGGCCGTGCGGCTGCTGCTGAAGCACCTGCACGCCTTCGCCAATAGCCTGCGGCCCGAGCAGGCCTCGCCCCCTGGCCACTCCCATGCCGCCAGCCCCCTGGAGGAGTTCAAACGGTGGGTGCGGCCCGTGGGCGGGGGGCGGTCACCTTGACCCTTCCTGGGACTGTCTTCTCATCTCCACCCTGGCCCAGAGGTGGGGGGGGCCGCCCACGACAGGCCCCCTCCTGCCCCGTCCTCCCTCGTGGCAGGCGAGCGCAGAGTGTGTCCGCGCGGCCCTCCACCCCACCCCACCCCAGTCCCACCCGGGCAGGGGAAGGGCCGTGGCCTGAGTCCCAGGCCAGTGGGGCCGCAGAGCGGGCGACGTGTGGGCCGGGCTGCCTGCGGTGCACCCGTGGGGTCAGCCACGTGTGCTGTGGCTCCCTGGGATACTCTCTGCCCTCTCCGAACGTTGGAATTTCCTTTGGGGAATGGAACTAGACATGGGAGGCCTTACCCCCAAGGGGGGCCCGGTGCTCCCCCCCCCGACACGGCTGGCCCCTGCAGGCCCAGCCCGGGCTCCCCTGTGAGGTGACACCCCCTCCCCCACAGGGCCGCTGTCCCAAGGTTTGTCCAGCAGAAGCTCTACCTTTTCCTGCAGCACTGCTTTGGCCACTGGCCCCTGGATGCGTCGTTCAGAGCCGTGAGTGTCGCCCCACCGCCTCTGCCCTGCGTGTGCAGGCGAGGGAGGGGAGGCCTTGGGGCCCCCACGCCGTTCCACCAGCCCCAGTCTTGAACCCAGCTGTCCCCGTGGGGTGCGTTCCCAGCCTCACACAGCTGCCTTCCACTGCTGCGGGGGGAAAGCCCGCGGGCGGATCTGTTGGGGGGGGGGGCAGGTGTCTTGAGCGGGCACGGGTCCCCCTGAGCACCGGCCACCTGCCCCAGCCGCACGTGTGTCCCCAGGTCCTGGAGATGTGGCTGAGCTACCTGCAGCCCTGGAGGTACGCACCCGAGAAGCAGGCCCCAAGCAGCGACTGCCAGGCCCGGAGCGTTTCGGAGAGATGGTGAGCCTGGCCTGCGGTCCTGCAGGCGGGGGGCTCGGGCCACACCCTGTCCCCTCTGTGACTTGCTCGGGCTCTGGGATGGCTCTCCTGGGACAGCAGCGCGCAGCCCCTGTTCCTCTGTCCTTTGCCACGACTCACGTGAGCGGCCCCTCAGCCCTCCATCGCCAGCCCTGCCGTGTGGCTGCCCCACCCCCGCTGGCCTGGGTCCTGGGAACGGGCCTCGTCCGTGGAGGATTCCGTCCTCGGGGTCTCAACGTTGCCCTCCCACCACCCCCGGCCCCTCAGCCACCATCCGTGAGGCCCCGGGGAGGCTGGAACCTGGGGCGGAGCCCTGATGTCCGCCCGCCCGCCCGCAGGGCACCCTTCGTGCAGGAGAACCTGCTCGTCTACACCAAGCTCTTCCTGGGCTTCCTGAGCCGCGCGCTGCGCACCGACCTCGTCAGCCCCAAGAACGCGCTCATGGTGTTCCGCGTGGCCAAGGTCTTCGCGCAGCCCAACCTGGCCGAGATGATCCAGCGCGGTGAGGCCCCGCGCGCGCGCGCGCCTCGGGAGCGGAGCCCTGAGCCCCGAGCCCCAGTGGCTCGTGGTGGTGGCTTCAGGAGGCCGTGGGCAGCTGTCAGGGTCACCTCGCAGCCACGTCCCTGTCGGGGTGGGCGGGCCCGCGGGGACCTGCGGTGGACCGGTGTCCTCGCTCCTGGAGCCACAGCCAAGCTGGCGTCCCGCCCTCCAGGTGAGCAGCTGTTCCTGGAGCCCGAGCTGGTCATCCCCCACCGGCAGCACCGGCTCTTCACGGCACCCACGTTCACCGGCAGCTTCCTGTCGTCGTGGCCGCCCGCCGTCACGGACGCCTCCTTCAAGGTGAAGAGCCACGTGTACAGCCTGGAGGGCCAGGACTGCAAGTACACCCCGATGTTCGGGCCCGAGGTCCGGGTGCTGGTGAGTGCTGGGGGCGCGCTGGGCTCTGGTGCCTCACGTCCCCACCCCCGTCTCGTTCAGTGGAGTCCAGTTCTTTTCTGATGACGGAGGTCACATCTGTTGGAAGTTGCACCTCAGTCCTTAAAACGCGTGTGGACGCCGCCCCCGGGCTGTCAATGCCGAGGCGGCCCTGAGCTGGCTGACTGCCCGCTGCCCGCAGGTCTTGCGTCTGGCCCAGCTCATCACGCAGGCCAAGCAGACGGCCAAGTCCCTCTCCGACCAGTACGGGGAGAGCACAGCCGCCCGCCCCTTCCTGTCGTGGCTGGGCTTCTACCCCTCAGACACCAACGGCTCCTACCCGGGCAACGACCTGGATGAGATGGGGCAGGACAGCGTCCGCAAGACGGATGAGTACCTGGAGAAGGCCCTGGAGTACCTGTGCCAGGTGTTCCGGGTATGCCCCTGGCCCCGCCCACTTCCTGCCCCAGGGTTCCCGCGCTCCCCTGTGGGCGATGCCGGGCCTGGGTCCCTCTCGCTGTTTGAGGCCCAGTGTGGGGGAGACCTCCCTCTGCCGTGGGAGTGACGGCAGACGGCTCCCCAACAGCTCAGCGAGGCCCAGCTGGCCCAGCTCACGCTCGCCCTGGGGACCACTCAGGACGAGAACGGCAAGAAGCAGCTCCCAGACTGCATTGTGGGCGAGGACGGGCTCATCCTCACGGCCCTGGGCCGGTACCAGGTGAGGCCCGCGTCCCGAGGGGGCGGGCTCTCTGGGGCTCCCGGGGGCTCACCTCCTGCTGCTTCCAGATCATCAACGGGCTTCGGCGCTTCGACATCGAGTACCAGGGGGACTCGGAGCTGCAGCCCATCCGCAGCTACGAGATTGCCAGCCTGGTCCGTGCGCTCTTCCGGCTGTCCTCTGCCATCAACCGCAGGGTGAGTGCGAGGGAGGCCGCCCGCTGCCCCGCCAGCTCCTGAGCGGCGGGTGAGGGGGCCTGTCTGTGCTCTAGTTCGCAGGTCAGATGGCGGCCCTGTGTTCGCGGGCTGACTTCCTCGGCAGCTTCTGTCGCTACCACCTCCTGGAGCCCGGGCTGTCGGACAGGCGCCTGCTGAGCCCCGTGGGGCGGGGGCGGGCGGCCAGCCTTGCCCGGGGCCCCCGGCTCAGCCTGCGCTTCCTGGGCAGCTGCCGGACGCTGCTGGCCCTGCTGCTGGCCTTCTTCGTGGCCTCCCTGCTCTGCGTCGGGCCCCTGCTCTGCGCCCTGCTCCTCGTGCTGGGCTACGTCCTCTACGCCGTGGCCATGACACTGCTGACCGAGCGGGGCAGGCTGCACCAGCTCTGACGGTGGGCGGCCGCCGGCCCCGGGCACCGGGGAGGCCGCTGTGCCCCCGACATCTGTCACCTTCGTGCTTCCAGGGAGCGTCTTCCTGCAGCTGTGGGAGCACGCAGAGAGAGCCTGACGGGCGAGCGCGGGGTGGGCAGCGCGGGGTGGATGGCCTGCCGGGCCCGGACCTCCCCTGTTCGCTCAGCCGGAGGCCCCGCGGGGACAGGCCTTTCTCTTTTGCGACGTGTGAAGCTCAGAAGTCGGGCTTTCTGGAGGTGGGCGGTGAGACCCCAGGACGGGAACCCAGCCTTTGGCTCCATAGGAGAGTCAGGCCCTAAAAGAACCCTAAGAAAATCAGACAGTTGTTCTCCTCTGCTTTGTGATTGTAAAGCTGATTTTGCTGCCACGTTTGGTGGAGCAAGGGCCGCTCTGTTCTCCGTGCAGTTCCCAGTTGGCCACATGCCTGCTTTTGAGGAGGAGATACCCTCTGGGAGCACAGATGGCCCCAGGCCATGGAACAGGTCAACAGGGCCGTCACCGCCTTGTCCCCTGCGGGCAGGCTGCTGGCTTCTGGTCTGCAACCAGAGATGGCCAAAAGCATCATGTGTGTTTTCAGTCAAACGCTCAGAGCACAGTAATTTTGGGGTAACGTGGAAATATTCAGAGTACGTGACGGAGGCAAGTTCACTGTCAGAAACCCTCACGCGTCTCACTCGCCTCTCATTCTAGACGCGACACGCCAGGGAGAACATTTCAACCAAGGTTTTTAAAAGTCTTTGTCTTTGGTGTCTGTTTTTTTAAGTTTTCAAGCTGTAAATGCTGGGCTTTGTATTTTGACATCAACTCAGAATAATGGCATTTGGGGCCTGCGACCGAAAGCCAAACCAAACTTGTAACTGACCATGGATCTGAATAAAGCTGTTCTTGGTCCTGAGTCTCATGGTGTCTGGGCCTCACCCCCAGGCTGGCCGCCTAGGCGGGGTCCCCCACACACTCGGGGGCTGTGGACATGCCGCTGGGCACCCGGCCTGTCCCTCACCACAGTATTGCCTTGGGCGGGTGCAGCCGTGGCCGTGACGGGACAGGGTAGCCCCAGGCTGGTCTGAGCTGTGAGAACGCTGCCTGCAGCCCAGCGGGGCCGACGTGGCCTTCAGAGTGAGAGCCAGGGTCCCGAGACCTGTGTTGCACTTTCTGTGGCTTATGCGGGTCGCGTGTGACATGGGAACTGAAGTGACTCACCAGCCCCATGTGGCTGGGCCCGAGTATTACACGTCCCTCTTTCCCTGGGCCGGGCAATTGCTGTGTTCAAATTCTGTGGAAATGGGGGCTTCCCAGGTGGCGCAGTGGTTAAGAATCCTCCTGCCCATGCAGGGGATACGGGTTCGAGCCCTGCCCCAGGAAGGTCCCACACGCCGTGGAGCAACTAAGCCTGTGCGCCACAACTACTGAGCCTGCGCTCTAGAGGCTGTGAACCGCAAATACTGAGCACGTGTCACGACTACTGAAGCCTGTGAGCCTAGAGCCTGTGCTCTGCAACAAGAGAAGCCATCACACTGAGAAGCCCGCACACCACAACTAGAGAAAGCCCACGCGCAGCAACGAAGACCCAACACAGGCAATACATTAAAAAACCAAATTCTGTGAAAATAGGAAGTAAGAGTTCTACAAGTTCACCAGGACAGCATACCGGCTTTTGTTGACAAACTGAGACGGTGGCCTGGTCTGCCGTCCACGGCACAGGTTCCTGAGGACACCTCTCTGCGGCTTCGCTGACGCACGTCTGCCTGCCTGTGACGGTGGGGACCCCCGCCCGCCCCCCCAGGGCTCTGCGTGCCCTGAAGCCTCGCTTCATCCATAGACCTGTGAACTGGAACAGCCACCTACTTTGTGCCACCCTCAGTTGTGCCGGGCCACGTCAGGGACCTCGTGGGGCAGAGTGCGGAAGTCAGAGGTCGAAGTGGGACCTCCCTGGCGGTCCAGTGGTTAAAACTTCGCTTTCCAAGGCAGGAGGTGCGCATTCGGTCCCTGGTCGGGGAGCTGAGATCCCACGTGCCTCACAGCCAAAAAAGCAAAACATGAAACAGAAGCGATATTGTAACAAATTCAATAAAAGACTTTAAAAAATTGTGCACAAAAAAAAACCCAAACCCTTGTGACCCGGCAATCCCGCTGCTGGGCATATACCCAGAGAACACCATAACCCAAAAAGACACATGCCCCCGTGTTCACTGCAGCACTATTTACAACAGCCAGGACATGGAAGCAACCTAAATGCCCATCAATGGATGAATGGATGGAGAAGACGGGGCACATATATACAATGGAATATTACTCAGCTGTAAAAAGGAATGAAATTGAGTTATTCGTAGTGAGGTGGATGGACCTAGAGTCTGTCATGCAGAGTGAAGTGAGCCAGAAAGAAGGACAAACACCATATATTGACACATATATATGGAATCTAAAAAAATACTGATGAACCCAGTGGCAGGGCAGGAATAAAGACGTGGACGTAGACAACAGACTTGAGGACGTGGGGAGAGGGGAGGCTGGGACGTGGGGAGAGAGTAGCACTGACACACACACACGACCAAATACGAAATAGATGGCTAGTGGGAAGCGGCTGCGTTAAAACAGATCAACTGGATGCTTGGTGACGACCTAGAGGGGGGGGACAGGGGGAGGGAGGCTCACGAGGGAGGGGATGTGGGGACATGACTGTATGTGTGGCTGAGCCACTTTGTTGTACAGCAGAAACTAACACAACATTGTAAAGCAATTATACTCCAATAAAGATGGTAAAAAAAAAAGGTCGAAGCAGATACTGAGGTCAAGGAGGGGCCAGGGTGCCAGTGGCCAGGCCTGGGGGGTTGTCCTGGGGAGGACGGGCCGGGGCCCATGGTGCTCAGCGGCTCGCGCCCAGGGAGCCAAGCGGGTGAGAGCGTGGGGGACCTTCCCGACGACCCCGTGTTCGCTTGCGGGGCTCTGGCTGCAGCGCTGAGAAGGGCCTGGACAGAGCAGAGGCAGACGTGTCACTGGGCCAGACGCCGAGGTCCACAGCAGAGAGAGGAGGCCCCCCCACACCCCCCCAAGTGCCAGGGCCGGGGGTGTTTACAGGATGCGGCTGAGGCGTCGGAGGTGGGGCGAGGGTGCTGCAAAGAAAACGGTGAGGCGGTCGTTCCGCGAGGGATGCGGGCCGTGAGGGGCAGCACCCGGCCCAACAGCACAGGTGGAAACCGCGTCCCTGACTCGTTTACACGTAAACCCTGGTTCCCCTCCGTCCCGGCCACACCGCTCCGTCTGGCCTGCCCCATCGGGCCGGGTGCCTGCACCACGGCTCCCAACGGGCACGTGTTTACGTGCCGTCCCGAGTCACCTTCCGGGGCACGAGGGCCTGTAGAGGTCACGGAGACACAGGCCCCCGTCACGGATGGTCGACGCGATGAACCCCGGCCCCTTCAGAAACCACTACCTCCGGGGCCACGCCGCGGTGGGTCCAGGCGTGCCCCCCACTCCCTTGCTCCACGCCCTGCCGACAGCACCCTTCCTTTGCTGCAAAGCCCACGTCAGAGGCTGGCTTTCTGCCCACGGGCACGCGAGCCCGCTGCTCGGTTTCAGCCCGAGGGCCGGCGGCCCTCACCACGCACAGCTCAGCTCGAACCGCACACGCCTGATGCCAAGTTCCTGAAGCAACAACTCTGGCAAACATCTTACTGTTTAGACGCTGCTGCTCGGAGGACACACCAGTTTTTATAAAAACAACTGAAGCGAGCTTGTGGGGAAAGGCAGGTCACAGCGGAGCGGGTCTAGCTCGGCGGTCCCCAGCGTTTTTGGCACCTGGGACCCAGTTTCCCGGAAGACAATTTTTCCACGGTGCGGGGGCGGGTGGGTAGGGATCAGGTGGTAGCGCCAGCGACGGGGAGCGAGGGGCGGCCGATGAAGTTCCACTCACTCGCCGTGCACCCCGTTCCTAACAGGCCGCCGGCCGTCCGGGGTCCGCGGCCCGGGGCTCGGGGGCCCCGATGTAGCTGCTGCCGGCCCTCGGGGGCCCTCGGTGTCAGAGCTGCAGCAGGGGCCGGTGCTGGGGGACGGGGCACCTCGAGGGGGAGACACCCCGGAGGAGAGGGTGCTGGCCCGGCTCCTGCACACGGGGCTGGAGCCGGGGGTTCTCTGCTGCGTCCCCCTCCCTCCCCACAGCCTCGCGCGGTGCAGGCCAGCGGCCCACCCCCTGACGTCACCGTCCGGCCACCACCCTAACCGCTGCCAAGGGGCCAGACCCGGCTGCCTCTCAGGGACCCCCGCCTCCTGGTGGCGCCTCCCAGCCCCGAGGCCCATGCTGGGGCTTCGCAAGTGACCTGTTTCCGAGGCGTCCAGTAACATCCAAGCATCTGTGTCCCACCGAATGTTCTCGGGAAAGGTCAGAGTTCGTAGACCTGAAACCTCCTCCAACAAGACCCAAGCTGGGGGCAGCTGCTCAAGTGGAGGCCGCCGGCTCCACGGGCGGAACTAACCGTCTGGAACTGGCCTCCTCCGCCCTCCCGTCTGGGAGCCCAGGGGCTTCTGCTGGGCTCTTGGGTGGTCTCTGAAGGTCTGCGCCCACTGCCTCCCCACCAGGGGACCTCCACCCCCCTCAGCCCTCCCGTCTCTCCACCTCCTGGGCTGGATGAAGGCCTCCTCTGGACGCACCCCCCTGGTCCACAAATAAAAGCAAACAGGGACTTCTTTTCACGTGCGTGGTACTGGGCACTTCAAGACGCTGAATGAATACTTGTGACTGACTCTCCGATGAGTATGTTTGCTCCCTGCGGACAAGTACTGCACTTTTTCTCTCCAGCACTGAGCAAGCACACAGGTACTGCCCAGTACATTTATGTGACAAGTGACTTACTGCCCCTGTTATACACACACCAGCTCCTCACATCTCAGGAATCAGGACGTGCACCACGGATAAGTGAACGTGTCCACGTGTGGGAAAGAATGAGGATAGGGACAGGGGCTCTTCAGTCCAGCTGGACAAAAATCACTGGGGAAACACGTGGTCACTGCGTTGGAGGGACCTGTCCAACATTCAGATCACAGACCAACACA
The DNA here is from genome assembly GCF_030028045.1 of Hippopotamus amphibius kiboko. NCBI lineage: Eukaryota > Metazoa > Chordata > Mammalia > Artiodactyla > Hippopotamidae > Hippopotamus > Hippopotamus amphibius. Next base: position 991,690 of record NC_080193.1, on the reverse strand, counting down.
TAAGAAAGAGCTAAAACTAGAACCGCTAGGAGAAAACACGGGAGTGACTCTTCATGACCGTGCAGTTCTCAATGGTTCTTCAGACAGGACTCCAAAAGTGCAAGTGACAAAAGAAAAATTCAGAGAATTGAAAATATGCACAATATGTATGTTTCCCCATCAGATTACTTTTTTAAAAAACCCTTATTTTTCTGCACATTGCCTTTCCCTGTTCAGTACCCTGAATATGTAATAACACTCGCCTTGACCAGCTTATTTCAAGGATGAAACAACATAACGCACAGGACTCTAGGCTCTTATGTGACTGCAAGGGAGTGGGGGACAAGAAAGCAGCCTGCCTCCACGTTGCAGCCCTCAGCCCTCAGCCGCAGCTGAAACGATACTGATCGTTTCCCATTTGACATTCATTTACTTAAATCAGCAGGCGGGCTTCCCTGGTGGCGCAGTGGTTGAGAATCTGCCCGCCAATGCAGGGGACACGGGTTCGATCCCTGGTCCAGGAAGATCCCACATGCTGCAGAGCAACGAAGCCCGTGCACTACAACTACGGAGCCTGCACTCTAGAGCCCGCGAGCCACAACTATTGAGCCCACGCACTGCAACTACTGAAGCCCGTGTGCCTAGAGCCCGTGCTCCACAGCGAGAGAAGCCACTGCAATGAGAAGCCTGCGCACCGCAATGAAGAGTAGCCCCCACTCACCGTAACCAGAGAAAAGCCTGCACGCAGCAACAAAGGACCCCCCCGCCCCAAAAAAATCAGCTGGTAACTCCAGTTCTAAAAATAGTCCCCATGAGAGTCAACAGGACAATAAATCGAAGGAAAGTCCGCTTCCTTGGTTGGCCCTGTGAAAACGTTTTCTCCCCGCGGATCGAAGCTCATCTCACGGTGCTGACCCCTGACGTGGCAGCAGGAGCCTCCGCCTGGCTGGCACACACCCAGCCTTACTGCCACCGGAACAGCCAGCCTGTCCTTGACTTTGCCCAGGAGGGTTAGAATGGCCCAGGAGAGCAGAAGTAGGAAGAGCCCAGAGAACCCTGTGTAGCAATAAAAAAACAAAGGCGGGAACTCATGAACTGCCTGGAATGTTCCCTAAGGCCTGCTGTTAAAACATAAACCAAGTTGCAAAGCAATATGTCGGCCATGATCCCGTGACACAAAACCAGCTCAAAGCCACAGCAGACAAGTGAGCCCGCCCCTAAGTGTGTGAGTGTCGGTATGTAAACACGGAGGAGGCTCAGGTCATGTCCATGCCTCGCTCAAGACGGCGGGTGGGGCGGACTTGGATTTACCCATATTTGTGAATCCTGTCTACCGGAGAAGGAGGTACGTCTGTCCCGGCCGATGGGTCGATGCCTGGAAGCCTGACCGGGTGCCCTTGGCCCACCTGTGCCCATTCTTCTCTGGAAGAACCTGACAGGACGACTCGGGGCCCCTTAAGATTGGACACCCCCGTGAAGTTTTTAACTCTCCAACTTGTCCACACGGAGCCGGATTTCCCGCTCCGGGACTGGGTCCCGTGCAGCCTCTGGTACTGTGGTTCTTGGTACCAACCTGTCTCTCCAGTTTCGGGGGCTGCAGTTTGCCCTGTGACCTCGATGCTCTGATGGATCTAAGACGAGTTCGTGATTTTCAGCTCCTTCTGTGTTGGTGGGAACGATGACGTCCAAGTTCCTTGCGTCTGGACCAGGAAACCAGAAGTCCAGACATGGCTGTAGTTCTAGGATTTCCTTTTTAAAATATATATATTCTTTCCCAATTGTTTCTAAAATTCTCCGTGGTTTCCATCACCATAGCCATCTTTTCCTGCAGATTTTTAACGTAATTATTTTAAAGCACTTTTCTGTTAATTCTATTACGTAGAAGTATCTGTGAATCTGTTCTGTCGACTGAATCTGAAATTCTCCTCTTGACTCCATTGCATTTGCCTGTTTCTCTGCACGTCTGGTGTTTACTCGTGTAATTCAGACCTTGTGGGTGACGTGTCATTGAGACTCTGGGTTCTGTTATCATTCTCCAAAGTGTTGAATTTTGTTCTTTAGGCAGTTGAATTACTGGAAGATCGCCACGGACTTGTGGAGACTGGGCTTTAAATTTTATTAGGGCAAGTAAATGTATTTTGATTTTTTCTTTAGTCTTAGTGCAAACCCTTATTTCTAGAACACAGTCTTTAGTCTTGAGCTGTGGCCCTTCTGGGGTTTAAATGGAAAACTGAGGCGTTAACCAAGCTTCTCTGTCAGTTTCCGAACTCGGTCTCTCCTGGAGTTGGCTACTTTGGCCTCCAGCTCCGTCTTGCTCTGGGACCTTGGGAATCTTAGCCCCACGTGCGCATTTCAGGCCAGCCACGGACGTGAAGGGGGGTTATCACCCAAACTTCCCAGCACCCCTCAGTTTGCATTCTTCACCCTCTCCAGCCGGTGAGACTGTGGCTTCCTGTTCCTGTCTGGCTGATCAGAAGCCCTCAGGAGAAAACAATTCGCTTTTAAGAGCTGCCTTCCACCAGTTTCTGCCTGCTTTTTGTTCTTCTCCAGCGCCTTCAGACAGCTGTTTGATGTACTTTGTCCACATTTCACAAAGCATGAGGCTTCTGTGATTATTGGAAGTGGAAATTCTGCCTTTTGATTTTTGAATCAAAATCGTATCATCTATGTCATCCTGGGACTTCCCTGGTGGCGCCGTGGTTAAGACTCCGAGCTCCCAATTGCAGGTGCCTGGGTTTGATGATCTCACTTGCATGCCACAACTAAGAGTTTGCTTGCTGCAACGAAGGAGCCAGTGTGCCGCAACTATGACCCAGCACAACCAAATTAATAAATAAGCACTAAAAAAACGAAAAACAAAAACCCACAACCATAGAACAAAATGAAATATTAAGGGACTTCCCTATGGCACAGTGGTTAAGAATCCGCCTGCCAACTCAGGGGACACGGGTTCGAGCCCTGGTCCGGGAAGATCCCACGTGCCGTGGAGCAACGAAGCCTGTGCGCCACAACCACTGAGCCTTGAGAGCCACAACGACTGCAGCCTGTGCACCTAGAGCCCGTGCTCTGGAACAAGAGAAGCCACTGCAATGAGAACCCCCTGCTTGCCACAACTAGCGAAAGCCTGTGCACAGCAATGAAGACCCAATGCAGCTAAAAAAACACACAAACATACATACATTTCTTTAAAAAAAACACACAAAAAATCCCCCAAAACTAAACAGTGAGACCTGCGAAGGGGGCCGATTCTCCGCGGTTCAAGTCTGAGGACGACACCCCTTTCAGCCCGGCCCATCAGCAGGCCCCGCCCCGCCTCAGCCCCGCCCCCACGTGCCCGCCGCACACCAAGCCCCGCCCCGGACGCCCCGCCCGCGAGCGCCCGAGCCCCGCCCCGCCCCGCCCCGCCGCAGCCCGTTTCCACGGCGACGCGGTGCGCAGTGGCGGCAGCAGGGCCGCAGAGCTGGCGGGCAGCGGCGGCGGCGTGAGCACGGCGGGGGTGGCGGCCGGGCAGCGGCCCCCCAGCGCGGGGGTCTCGGGCCCCCGGGGCGCGTGGCGCGCGCGCCCGCACCCGCCCGCGGTGCCCCCGCACGCCGGCGCGGGGCCGGGGCTGGGCGAGGCGCAGAGGCGGGCGCTGGAGCTGGAGAAGAGCCTGCAGTTCCTGCAGCGGCAGCACTCGGAGACGCTGCTGCAGCTCCACGAGGAGGTGGAGCGCCTGAAGCGGGAGAACAAGGGTGAGGGCGCGGGCCGGCCTGCCCCCCGCACCCCCGCCGCACGCGTGCCGCCCTCGGCGCACACCCAGGCCGGGGCCCCGCGAGGCTCCCCGACACCCGGGCGTCCTGGCCCGCCCGTTCCCCCGCAGCCCAGGCCCCGCACACGCCCCGGGGGGATGGATGGGCTGGGGGGCCCTCACACGGGGCCTCTGGCAGCCCCGTCCCGAGGGCCCGGCAGGGAGCAGCGGGCGGGGGCGCCCCACGCTTCCCTCAGAGCCTGCGCTTGCTTTCAGATCTCCACTACAGGCTCATCATGAAGCAGGAGCCACAGAAGAAAGGTGAGACGGGCCCACAGGTGCCTGATGGGGAGCTACTGCCCTCAAAAGCGGCCCCCCGGACTGCCTGTGCCCCCGCCAGCCATCCCAGTGGGGAGGGGGCCCGGACAGACAGACCGCTCCCGGTCATGGTCTGCGTGACCTCATGCACCCGAGCACCGCAGCTGCCACCCCTGGGGACCCCAGAGCCTGAGGTCTGGGCAGCCCGGGCAGTGGACAGAGCAGCTGGGGGTTCCCAGGCCCCCCCCCCAGCACCCCCCGCCCCCGGCCTCACTCTCCTGGTGGGCTCTTTCACTGGGACTGCTACCTGCAGCCTCCCAGGTCCCTTGGGCTTTGGGGCAGGAAGCTCTGGGCGCAGTCCTTCCAGGGTCCTCCCCGTCGAGGCACAGCGACCACGGGGGCAGGTCCTCACCTGGGGCCCCTCACCTTGCCTGTCCCCAAGCCCAGCCCGGGGAAGCCCAGGGCGAGTCTTGGGCTCCCCTCCCCTCTTACTTTTGGGGCCAGGTCTGACATCGGGAGGTAGTCTGTGTGGTGAGTGGTGCCCGCCTGGCACGCCTGTCTGGGGTGTGCCCAGGCCCTCTTCCTGGGAGACAAGCAGAGGATGGGGCGGTGGGGGCCCTGGTCTGGCGGGGCGGCACAGCGCGAGGGCTGACGTGGGCGCGTCGTGCCGGGGTCCCCCAAGGGACCTCGGAAGAGGGCGTGCTCCCACTCAGGGCCCGCTGGTGCGTCTGTCCCCAGCCCCGTGGCCTTCGCTCCCTCTGGCCCTGGTGGGGTCTGGCGCCTGCAGGCGGGCACAGGTGGCAGCGTGCAGAGGCCCTGGGACCTGCAGGGGTGGGCGCCTCGCTGCCGCCACCTTGTGGTGACACTGTGTGGCCCTCACAGGCAGCATCTCCAGTTCCAGCTTTCAGTCCAAGTCCATCTCCAATACGACAGTTTCGGGTGAGCACGCCAGTACCTCTGTGCTCAGGGTTGGGGAAGAGCAGGTGCAGACCTCGGGGGGCCCTGGGCCTAAAACGGCGAGCGGGGTGCTGAGCCGAATGCTAAAAGCCCACAGTGGTCCTCTGGGGGCAGACCCGGGGGGGGGGTGCCTCTGCCAGGCCCCATGGACTTGGGGGTAAGGGGTAGCTGAGGGGACCAACGAGGGTCCCCAGGTGCCCTGTGAGCTGAAATCTCCAGGAGGGAGCTGAGACCAGGGGACCGGTCACTGGGCCAGCTGGAGGGAGGCCTGAGTCCAAGCCACAAAAGCAGGACAGGCCTGGCTACTGAGGCCAGTCGGTCAGTGCGGGGCAGAGTCAGGCAGAGCGCGTGACAGACGAGCCCCGAGGGGTCTCCGGTCCTGCTCCCCACGTCCCCAGCGCAGGCAGGACGCGGAGAGGCTGGCCCTGCCTACAGAGCCTGGGTTTTGGCCTCTTTGCTGAGTGAGGGGTGTCGAGAGCCTCCCTTCCCTACTCTGTCTCTGAGGCCCCAGGCGGCAAGGGGCTCGTCCCGGGAGAGCAGACCTGAGCAGGCTGGGCCCAGTCCTCCCCTTCCGTGTCATTTTGCCCGAAATGGGGTCCAGAGCCAGAGAGCAGCGGCAGCTGACCCCAGCCTGGCCTTTACCGGGGCCCGCGAGACCACCCCGCGGGGGGTGCGGGGCTCTCCCTGCTGCACCTGCTCGGGGAGCTGCCTCCACCACTCTGGCCGCTTTGGAACACACAGGCACCCCTGGGCTTCACCCCACTCCCGCGTCTGTGCCTCCCAGCAGCCGGCGGAGGGAGGCCGTTAACATCTCCCCTTTACAAGGAGGAAACGGATGCAGGGGCGCGGCCCCCTGGGTGCACTCGGCCAGCCGACGCTCGGTGACTGGCCCCGTCTGGGTCTGACCCGCAGCCAACTCTCAAGGCAAGGCCAGGCGCCAGGCCATCTCCTCTAAGAAGCAAGACTCGAAGGCGGACCTGGAGGAGAGGCCGTTGGCTGCTGCCCTGCTTCACGGCAGCAGGGTGGACAGAGCCCTGGGAGCGCAGGGGCTGCCCAAGTAAGGCTCCCCGTGGCCCGCGGGGCAGGGGTGGGTTCAGCAGGCTCCCGCCCGGAACCAGCCCACTGCTCTGCCCTCCCAGGCAGGTCGCTGGCAGGAAGCAAGCTCGTGAAAGCCAGGCTCACCCACGTGGGGGGGTCCTGGCGGGTCCCTGCACTGACCTGAGGCCGCACGTGGGGCTGGCAGCGGCCCCTCAAGCATTCTCTCAAAGAACAAAGTATCTTGGCCTCCACGTTAGCTTGCTTTTCACCAAGAGAACCCTGAGTCAGGTGTGGGCTCTGCCCTGGCAGCTGTGCTGGCCTCTGCAAGGCGCAGGGCCGGCCCCCGGTGACACCCGCGTTCCTGGGACTCCCTGGGAAGCAGTGAGCCTGGACTTTGCACCAGAAGAAGGGACGCTATTGTCCCCTGGGCAGTGCCACCAGCAGTCCAGGCGCCTGTCCTCTGCAGTCTTTAGGTCTCCTCCACCGGCTGCCCAGGCTGGGGGTCGGGGCCGAGGGCAGACAGGAGCTCAAACCACACCCGACTCCTCAGTGTACCCTGAGGGGAGAGGGAGGGACAGGCCCAGGTCACGGCCGGCCCGAAGACCACCCCCCCCCACCTGGTGCCTGGCGCACCCTGGTCAGCAGAAGGGAGCCAGGCCGTGGAGACGCCCCGCTTCCTCGCGCTGGAGCCGGTGCTGGCCCGAGAGGGGTGTGAGAGCCCACGCCCAGCAGGCCGCCTCTGGGCCGCTCTAACAACTGTTTCAGAGACGACAAAGTGGACAGCTCTCTTCCAGCGGCCCCCGCGGCGGCCGGCAGCCCGCACAGGAGCAAACAGGTGCCGGGGGCGCCCCCCTCGACCAACCTGCCCCCGCCGCCGCACAGGCCCACCACGCTCCAGCAGTGCGAAGTGCTCATCCGCCAGCTGTGGAACGCCAACCTCCTGCAGGCCCAAGAGGTGAGGCCCGGCCGCGGGGCGCCCCGGGCCCCCGCAGCCCCGTCCGCCACGCCTCCTCTCCCTGCCTTCCAGCTGCAGCACCTCAAGGCCCTCCTGGAAAGGAGCCAGAGGCCCAGGGCTGCCCCCGAGGAGGCCGGGCCCAGTTCTCCCAAGTAAGTGCCCCGCACGGCCCGCCAGGTCTCAGCAGGGCCTGCCCGTCAGGGGCTCACGGCGGACTCTTCCTTCCCCAGGGACCAGGAGGCGCCCCTGCTCCCAGGGCCCACGCAGCTCCCCAAGGTCACCACCAAGGGCGTTTCTAAGAAATGGTGAGTCCTAGTGGCACAGGAGGTGGGCGGCCTCCGGGCCTGGGGAGGACGCCTGCCGTGACCCCGCTCCGTCCCCAGCCTGGTGCTGAGCCCGGCGCCCGCGGCGGAGCGGGCCGTGCTGCCCGCGCTGAAGCAGAGCCTCAGGAGCAACCTGGCCGAGCGGCAGCGGCGGCTGCAGGCGGTGCAGAGCCAGCGGCTGCACCGCTCCGTGCCCTGAGAGCCAGGCCCCGACCGCTCACCCTCTAGGCAGCACTTCCCGAGCATCCTCATCCACGTGAGCCAAGCTACCTTCCAGATCCGCAGACCCAGGGCCGATAAAGCACGTGGCCGCGGCGGGAGCGGTGTGTTCTCCCGCTCGGTATTTTGCTCTCCTGCACGTACCTGCGCTGCGACGTAAGCACGAGCCTACCTGTCGGAGACTGGAAATAAAGCTCGCGTCTCCCGGTCGTGCGTCTTGTCCCTCACTGGCCATCAGGCCCCGCTGCCCAGAGCGCCCCGAGCTCTGCTCCCTGCCGCGGGCGCTCACCCTGCTTGCCAGGGCCTGGCGGCTGCCCTGGAAGAAAACAAGCTCCGGCACGGCCTGCACGCTCCTCCCGGCGCGCAGGGGGCTGTCTCCCCAGCACGTGGGCAAGGCACTGTCCTGCGTCCACCCACAACCACCGCTGGCGAGCAGCCCCCCCGGCCCGCCTTCCTCCATGGAGGGCCAGGGCCACGGCCACGGGAGGAGGTCCTGTCCAGGTCCCCGCCCTGCGATGGCCTCACGCCACCCCCTCAATTGCCAGAACGGCAGCGTCAACACAGACCCTCGCCTGGCAGGACAGTCCTCCCGGCCCCATGGGCCACGTCCTGAGCGCTGATCCCTGCTACTTCCTGCTCTGGGGAGCAGGGAACCTGGGGGTGACCCAGGACGAGGCACGTCTGGGCATCTTCGAGGTGGGGGCCTGCCTCAGCTCCAAGAGTGCCCCACACGGGACCAAGGGCCCCTGACTCGCGGCAGCAGGGGGAGGGTGGGGGGTGGGACGGGACACAGTGACAAATTCATGACAAACACAGGAATAATAAATTTATTATAAGAACCACAGAAGACACGGTAATGCACATACAAAAGGGGGAGCCTCTTGCAGCCGGAGGGCCGGCTGGCCGGCACCCCGTCAGGAGCCCTCAGCCCCTGGAGGGCTCTCGAGGCCCTGGGTCCCGAGGACGGCATCCTGACCTGAGTGGGCCTGGGTGCCTGACCCGCGGGCCCGGAGCCCCTGCCCCAGGGGCCCCGGTGCCGAGCAGCTCCAGGACTAGGAGGGGAAGGGTCATGAGGTATGCGGCCCAGGTGCTGGCCGGGGCCCCGCAGCCACAGGCCGACCCCCCCCCGTCGAGCTGCAGCCAGCGCCCCTGCCACGGGCCCCAATGTCAACGGTGCCACGACCGGAACCCAGAACCGTGATCAAGGAACCCTGCATGTGTGAAGGATTTCCTAGGTCCTGCAGGTTCCCCTGTGGAAACGGTAGCAAGGTTTCCTGGCGCGCACGCGAGAGGCTCACACAGGACCCTGCGTTCCCAAGGAAGGACACGGGCCCTGCAAAGGCTACGGGGACAGCAACCCGAGGAGTGCAGGGCCGGGGGCGTGTCCGGCTCCTGGAGGAAGCAGCCAGCCGCCTGTCCCAGTCCTGTCCAAGTGCAAGAAATGTTTGGTGGGTCCCCAAGGCAGAAGAGAAAAGCAGGAAAGCTAACCTAAGCCCAGGCTCTCTACGGAAGCCAGCATCTAGAAATGTCCGACATGGGGCCCCGTGAGGCTGCCGGCTGCCCCACGGGCCTGGAGCGCGGGCGGCCAGTGACGCGGCGGTGGCGGCTAGGCAGCCGAGAGGCAGGCCTGGTGGATGCTCTGGGCCCAGGTGTTGAGCAGGGCCGTGACCGAGTGCTTGTCGGGCAGCTGCAGCAGCCGGGAGGTCATGCACCGGCGCACCGACTGCAGGAAGGGGTTAGCGTCTGCAGCAGAGCGGCGGGCGTGAGCGCGGCACTCTCCGCTGGGGCCCTGGCCCGCCGCTCCCAGCCCGCACGCCAGCGGAGGGCTGGAAGGGAACGGTCTGGGGCCCGGGGCCCTCCCGCAGGGACCGCCTCGGGGCCCTGTCCCGGGCCTCTGCACGCCAGCCCTGAGCCTCAGGGGGACTGTCTCCCGTCAACGGGCTCTCTCTGGGCTTGTCACCCGGGTGGGTCCCCATGAGCCCAAGCTCCCATCTGGGCCCCAGGTCAGCCCTGAAGGGGCCCACAGGGGCCGCTGGGCCTGTTCCCCGCTCCGCCCCGGAGCTGCAGGGACACCATGGGGACAGAGACCCTCCTCTCTCCGTGGGACTGCGAGGCAACCTGGTCCCACCCACCACGGAGGAGAGGCAGGAGGCCACCTGAGCAGGGTGGGGCCCGTCCCCTCGGTCACCCACCGTACTGCCACTGCCGGTCGATCCACAGCGGGCTCTGGGCGGGGTAGTCCGCAGGCACGCTGAGCTCCAGCGGTGGCACGCTCGGGAGGTCCTTGTCATCTGCGGCACACGAGGCCTGGCCCGTCACCCGGCCTGCCCCCCTCACGGCCCTGCTCCCCCGCAGCGCCCTCCAGCTCTGGGGAGGTTGCCGCAGGGCCGAGGCCCCCGACTCCGGGGCCTCCCCGTCTCCCCAGGGCCTCAGGGAGCAGGGTCGCAGCTGGACAGGAGGGAGGGGCTTCCCTGCACGTGTGGGAGAGGCGAGAGGGCGGGCTCAGGGCCCAGCCCCCAGTACACGGCCGGGGCCGGGAGCGCGCGGGGACCAGGGAGGACAGCGGGCAGGCCCCGAGAGGGCGGGGGACGAGCAGGTGGTCTGGGCAGCGGCAGAGCCTGGGGCGGCAGGTCAGGACTCTCGCGCACGCCAGCTCCGCCCCCGGCACTCACCTAGCTTGCATATCAGGTGGACGGTGCCGTTGTTGCTGCAGTGAGAAGGGTCCAAGTTCACCAGGAACTTAGGATCCAACCGGGCCACCTCCCCCTGCAGCACGTTGGGGATGGTCTGCCGGTCGTCCTCTTCAAACCTACGCTTCCGGGCGCACACCGCCGGGGCCCTGGAAGAGGCCGCGTGCTGACCACCCCGGCCAGGCCCCGGCCCGGGCCCCGCCGCCCGCTGAGCCCTGGGCGGTACGCACGTGACGGGGGGGCCGTGGATGGCCGTCACGGCCGGCACGAACGTGCGGTACAGGGAGTGGTTGAAGACGGGGGAGCGGATGTTGGCCAGCACGGCATCCAGGAGCGGCTGGCACAGGTACTGCTGCTTGGTGGGCGGCACCGGGGGCGGCGGGGGCGTGGGCTGGCACAGGACCGCGAGGTCAGCAGGCCCTCCTGGGCAGGCCTTCCAGACCTCAGGCCCTCCGGCTCCCCGCCCCCCCCAGACAGCGGCGGCTCACCCCGCACAACTCTGCTCCCCGGGCTGGCCCTGGGCGTGGAGCCCCCACACCGCGGGCCCGCAGCCAGAGGCCGACCTCGCCCGCGCTCTCCCCCGGCCACACGGAAGCCCCGCCCCGGGACTCCTGGGCAGGGTCCCCAGGCTGAGCGGCACGGCCCCGGCCCACCTCTGACTGCAGGCTCCTCCCAACTCATGGTTCCGAGTCACCGTGGGGTGAGCCCTGGCCTCCCCAGAGATGCCCGAGACCGGGCTGCACACCCCACTCACCACCGCCATGTCGTTCTTGAGTTTCTCCAGGGCGATCTCACACTTCTGCAGCGTCTTCAGGGGGCACCTACGGGGGAGGAGACGCGGCTGACCCTCCACGTGGGAAGACGGGGGAGCCAGCGGCTCGCAACGTTCTCATCCCAACCACGGGCCACCTGGCCTCCTCTGGACGGAGCGAGCCCTGAGGCCTGGGCCACCGGAACCCTCCCCAGGACCCCAAGCCAGCGCTTCTGCCGTTCCCAGATCCAGAGTCTAAGGCAAGGTGGCTGCGTGCCCAGAGCTGCTGAGCCTGGGGGCAGAACAAGGCACACGCGTGATGGGTCAAGGGAAGGACGCAGGCCAGGCCCCCACCCCCGTGTCCCCAGTGAGGACGGCAGGGCTGCCCACCGCCAAGAGGCCCACGCCTCAGTGCCCAGCACTCTGCCCACACGGCCAGGACAAGGAGGACGTCCGGAAGGGCAGCCCGGCCTGAGCCAAGGTCTGGGGAGAGGGCAGGAACCCCAAGGCCCATCCACGTGCAGGCCGAGCCCCGGCGCTGAGCAGCCCCGTGACCAGCGGGCGCGGAGAAGGACGGGAGGGTGTGTCCCCCGCCTTCTGAGCGCCTCTCGGACGCCGTCCGGTCCCCTCCAGCGGCCAGCGCATGAGCGCTCAGCTGCCCCTTTTGCAGATAGGGTGACTGCAGCACAGTCTCCGCCCCAGGCCACGGGCGAGTCCGGGGCAGGGCTGAAGGCGAGACGGGGGCCCGTCCGGCCCAGCGAGGCAGGGCTGGGAGGGCCGTGGGGTGAGCCGGCCAGGCCCCCGGGGACCCTGTGTGCTGTGGGCGCAGGGCCACCCTCCCCACAACGGGCCTGGGATCAAAGCTCACCGCTTGGAAGGGTCTGTCAGAATGTCCAGAAGGCTCTTCATCTTACTCAGGTCCTTTTTTCTGTCTGGGGCAGAAGAGGACCCTCAGAGCAGGGCCCGGGGGCCCGGGTGTCCGCGGGCCCCGCCCCGCCCCGCCCCACCCCGCCCCCGCGGCCCCACCTTCGTTCTTGTCGATCTTGTTTATCATGCGGCGCAGGGGCTCGATGTACTTGGAGAGCTGCTTCAGCTTCTCCAGGTACTGCTGCTCCTCGGCCTGGCTGGAGCCCGCGGGGCTCATCACGGAGCTGGGGTTCACTGCGGGGCAGGCCCGGTGAGCGCAGCGCGGCGCGGCCCGGCCCGCCAGCCGCCCCCGCGCCGGGCCCCGGCTGTGCCCGCCCCCGGCCCGACTTACCGGGGGTGTTCAGGGGTCCTGGGGAGGGGACGCTGAAGTTCTGCGGGGTGCGCGCTGTCACCGGGCTCTGAGAGGGCTGCGGCGAGGGGCTGGGCAGGAAGCCGCCAGGCGACGGCGCGGGGCCGGAGCTGCACGCGGGACAGGGGGCTGTGAGCCGGGCCCGGGGCTGCGCGGGGCGCGCGGGGCTGTGAGCCGGGGCGGGCGCGCCCGCGGGGAGGGGCGCTGGCCGGGCCTACCTGACGTTGGAGTTGGGCTGCGAGCTGGGCGGGCCGGGCTGCGGGGACGGCTGGGGGGGCGGGGGCATCGACTGCGGGGTCTGCACTTGCTGGCCCGGCGACGGCGACGACAGCATGGGGAGGCCGCTCTGGCTGACCTGCAGGGGCAGGGGCGCCGCCTGCTCACCCGGCCCGCGCCTCCCCTGCCCCCCACTCACAAACCCCTTCTCCCTCACGGCCTCGCGGCACACCCTGGTCTCCCTCGGATGCCCCAGCTCTGAGACACAACAGGGGCAGGCACCCCCACCCGAGGGCGTGCGCACGCGCGCGCGCACACACACACACACACACACACACACACACACACACACACACGGCGACCAAGGTGCTCGCAGAAGGGCGGGGCCAGGTGGCCCTCTGCTCCTGGCGGGGGCATCTGGGCTGGGACAGGACACCCCCAGGTCCCTGCCTCCTGAGCATGGGAGCCTGTGGGCGGGGGAGGCCAGTGGGGACCGTGCTCTGTGACAGGTGGGACCGTCCTGCAAACCTCCACGAGGCCCCTCGGGCCACAGGTAGCCTCAGCGCTGACAGCACCGAAGTCAAGCCCCGCTGCAGGGCGGGGGGACCGCATCTTGCTCTGGTCCCACCGGGGACGGCCTGGCCGGCACACCTGGCCTGGAGCTGCCCCCGCAGGACCAGCACACCCACTGGGGGGGGGCGTGGCTCGGCGCCAGGCTCCTCCTCTGCAGGCCGGCTCACCCTGCTCCCTGTGTCAGCGTGGGTACAGGGGGGTACCCGCCCCACTGCCATCCCTGGGACAAGGCCATGTTCGTCCCTGTGAGGGAGGAAGGAGGGTGTGTGGAAATAACCACTCCCCACCCGAGAGGCAGGAGATGCTGGTTCCGGCAGTGAGGATGGCGCGGGGGCGGCTACCCACCAGCCCTGTGCCCAGCGGCCTCGCCCAGAGCCTCCGGATGGTGCACAGAGGCCTGGCCCCTTGCCACACAGGGACCCTCCCCACCAAGGCCCTGCCAGCTTCCCTCAGAGCTTCCCGCACCCCCAGGAACCCCTGGGGCCGGCTTCCTGGAGCCCAGCGTACGTCCCGCTCTCCAATCCCAGCCTGTCCACTTCTGCAGACACACTCTGGCCTGCCCCCGGCGCTCCGCACACCGAGGCTGGACACGGCGCTGCAGCAGGGCCTGCGTGCGCTCACAACCGTGAAGATGAAAATAAATGAAAGGGCTTCCCTGGTGGTGCAGTGGTTAAATCTGCCTGCCAATGCAGGGGACACGGGTTCAATCCCTGGTCCGAGAAGATCCCACATGCCGCGGAGCAACGAAGCCCGTGCGCCACAACGACTGAGCCCGCGGTGCGTGTAGAGCCTTTGCTTCACGAGAAGGCACCACAATGAAGAGCAGCCCGCGCGCAGCAACGAAGACCCAGCACAGCCAATAAATGAGTCAATAAATTAAAAAAAAAAACAAAACAACTACATGAAAACTACCCGCCAGGTTCCGAAAAGAGATGGGCTGATCCCGGGGAAACAGAGCATCTACCCCAGGAGGCTGAGCTGGTCCGTGAGGACAGGGCGGTGCCGACGGCCACGCAGTCCGCATGGCGAGGTGCCCCAGGGACAGGGCTCTGAAGCAGGAGGAAGGCCTGCGGGGAGACCTCTGGCATCACACCCACGTGCCACCCTCACCAAGGGGTGGCACGCAGGTGCCAGCATGAGCCTGGCCACTGCTGCGGGCACAGAGCTGGGGCTGGGCGTTCCCGCGGCCGCACCAGCACAAGGACGTTGCGGGCTGCGGGCCAGGAAGCCGTCCCGTGTCTGCCAAAACGCGAGTGCTGCCCCAGGAGCCCACCACCCACCCCACCAGGCGCCGGGGGGTGCAGCACGTGTTGCGTGGGGGTCCCCTGCCCGCCCCCGGGGCGAGGCCAGCGGCACCCAGAGGCCACGGCTGGCCGGTGCCGCCCTGCACGCGGGGGTCCCAGCCACAAGCCCAGGACAGCTCAACAGTGCAAGAGAGGCACGAAGCAGTCACGGGAGGGAGAGAGGCACCACGTCTTCCAGGAGAAACAAAGTCACCAGGAACAGAAAGCTTGACTCCGGTCTCTGCGGACAGGTCTTCTGGTCACAGAACTCTCGAGAGGGAAAGGTGGTTTACTCTTGACCACAGACCCTGACGAGACCCGCGGACGTCTACAGGATCCCGACACACCCCGGCCCCGACGGGCCCTGTGCGCCTGCAGGCTGCGGCCACAGGAGAGGGCCCGGTGGGGGGTGCGCTCAGCCCGTTCCACACAGCGCCCCACGTGCACGTCAGGGAGCGGGGTGCGCAACGTGAGCACGAACAGGAAGCGGGGCGACCAGAGCACGGGGGCCGCTGGGGGGCGGAGCTGCACCCCGTCCTGGTTCCCACCTGCCGTCCTGGGTGCAGCTCTGGGGCTGCGTCCTATTCCCCCCCCCCCGCGGTGACGGGGCACCTCTCTCACCTACACAAGCTCATGTCGGAGCCAGGCACACAGAGCAGGGTCCACTGATTTTTCTGAAACTCCCGAATCCCAAATTCCAGCCGGAACTGCGAGCCCTGCTGCCTGTCAGGCCCGGCCCTGCGGAGCGGACGACCCCACCCCCTGCGCTGAGGGCAGACCCGGGAGACCAGGCCTCACCCAACACCTCCTGCACACGTTACGACGCTGCCTGCCCCATCCTGAGATCAAACACGTGGGCCCCGCGTGGGGGCTCTAGCCTGTCTGTCATTGAGCGAGGGCCTCCACGTGCCCCTGAGAGTCACCCTGGGACGTGTCGGGAACGGCCCAGGACCCCCACGCACCACCGCTAACAGCGAAACACCGACGTCGCCTCAGGGTCTGAGAACAAGACGGCAGCAGGACACGTGCACGAGAGGAACAGCACAGCCACGTGAGGCGACACTGACCGAGGGACTGATTACAGGAGAACCTCTTACTTCTACTGTGACGTGAAAAGGAAAGAAGCCATACACACAATCCTAGAGAATCAGGGCACCCCCGCTTGAAACGCTCCCCTTGCTTATGTCATACTCCCCTCGATCTCCCCCTCCTGCAGCCACCAAGGTTGCAAAGAAAGGCTGTGGGGCTTCCTGACGGGGCAGGGGTTTAAGAATCCGCCTGCCAATGCACGAGCCCTGGTCCGCGAAGATTCCACGTGCCGCGGAGCAACGAAGCCCGTGCACCACAACTACCGAGCCTGCGCTCTAGAGCCCGTGGGCCACAACGAGAGAGGCCACCGCAATGAGGAGCCCGCGCACCGCAACGAAGAGCAGCCCCCGCTCCCCGCAACTAGAGAAAGCCCGCGCGCAGCAACGAAGACCCAACACAGCCGATAAGTTAATTTTTTTAAAAAAGGCTGTGAATGCAGATTCACAGGGGTCTCCCTCCTCGCACCCTGGGGACCCCACTGCTGCTAGAACCGCACAGCGAGGCAGCCAACCAGCCCCCAGGGACCCGCACGAGTGCCCCGCGCACGCCCTGCACCAGCCCTGGGAACCGCAGTGTGGCCGGCAGGCAGGGAGAGGCCTGGCCCCTACTCCGCCTGAGGCTGGTCTCTCACTCAGGGTGGACACCCCTCCCACCTGCAGGGAGAAGTGGTGTGCCCCGCCCCACCTGCAGAGAGGAGCCCACATCCGCCTCATGTGCCGGCCGGCCGCCCTCCACACCCCACGCGGGGACAGGAGGTTGCAAATCAAGGTCATCCTTGAGGTGACCGAGCCCACGGCCAAGCCCCACGCTGGCTGGACTGGGACCTCCAGCAGAAGCAAAGGCGGGGTGGCCGCCAGGAAGGGAAGCGCCGTGCTGGGCTTGGCGTGGGGCACGGAGCGCACCTGCCCGGCCACTGCAGGAGGGCGACGGGCGCCCAGGAAGCTGCAGGGAGTCTGCCTCCCCAGGCGAGCGAGAAGCCTGCAAACAAGCCAGCCGCTGGGCCGGGACCCGGGGAGACGGCCGCTCTCCTCTGGCTGCTCGCTCCCAACACCAAGAACTCGGCTGAAGAGGGAGGGAGGTTCTGCTGCAGGACGGAAGCTGCGAGGGCAGAGCCTTCCGCCGGCTGAGTGGTCACTCGATGCCGCCACCGTCCCGACTGACCACGCTCCCACGGGACCCCGAGAGCACAGAGCCCAAGAAGGCCCGGGGACACGGCTGGGACACACAGGGTGGCGGCGGAGGAGGACACCAGCACCGTCACACAGGGCTGCTAGCCTGCCCCAGCTACAGAAATGATGTCTGTGGCGTGTTTCACACGAGACCACATGTGGACAGGCTGGTGATGTGGTGCCGTGACCGAACGCCACCGGTCCCCGCAACGGTGCCTCCCACGGACTCCAGCCACGTGGCCGGGACCAGGCAGGACCATTTCTGAGCCTCCCGTCAATGCCAAGAGAACACACAGCATCCCAGCGGTGCTCGCCACGCAGCCCCGCGCCCCAGGGAGGGAGCTCAGCAGACGCGGGTGGTGAGCAGGACAGGAGCCGGCGGGGCCGCTCAGCACGGCAGCCCAGCACCAGGCACACCGGGTGGCCAGGCGCCCACTGGGGTCTCACCACGTCAAGCAGCACGTGCGCTCCGTCTAAAGCCAGCGCTCTCCTGAGCCAGACTATCGGTGCTGCCGCTGCCGGGCGGAGCCAGGAAGAACCACGGCCGGGGGCCAGACACGGGCAAGGGGGCTCTACGGAGAAGTCACGCGGCCCGGCCTCCCACCCCAGACACGAGGAGGCCGTGGCCTTCACCAGGCAAGGCCAGGAGGCCTCCTCCACCCCGCTGACGTCTGATCCACAGGAAGTGGGCGTGGCGGACCCGGGCCGCACGTGTCACACGGGGGTGAGCTCCGAAGCCGGCAGGGCCAGGGGCCGCGGCACAAGTCTGCGCTGGTGGTCCGGGCCAGAGGCCGCCACCCCCGTGCTGCTCCCAGCGTCTGGAGGACTGCCGTCCCCACCGGCCCCGCTCAGAGCTGAGGCAGGAAGAGACTGCCAGGCCCTCCTCTCCAGCGCACCCCCGGAGAAGAAGGGAGGAGGGAAGACGCGGGGCATCGGGGGAGGCGCGAACGGCACGTTCCCTGCACGGCCGGGGGACCAGACACGGCTGGGCGGGGCTGCCACCCGAGGACCCCAGGGACAGGCCCCGATCCAACCAGCACCCTCGCCGCAGCGCCGGGGACAGACACCGGCCGGTGCCTCCAGCGCCTCGGCTCTGGGCCCTCACCTGGACTCCGGGACCCACGACCTGGGAGGCCTGCGCCGTCGGCACTGCTGTCTGCGGCGGCACCTGGGGCTGCACCTGTGGCTGCTGCACCACCATCGGGGCCCGGACCTGAGGAGGAAGGGAGTAGGGACCTGGGACCACCGGGGCAGAGGGCAGAGACCCCCCGCGTCCGTCTGTGGGAGCCGGAGTCGCCCAGCTCTCCGAGAAGGGGCCGGGCTCGCCGCCACCTTCCTGGATGACGTCCCGCGACCAGCCGCCCCCCGTCCCCTGGCTCAGCAGACGTGTCCCCACCAGCCTGGCTCCAAGGCGAAACAGACGAGCCCCGCCTCCCCAACGCTGGAGAGACGTCTGCCCCGATGGGACGCTGCCCCACAGTCATCCCCACCCGCGCCCGTGGCAAGTCCCACTCAGAGCCCTGACTCCTCAAAGGAAACCAGGGCCAGCCGGCTCCCAGGTGACGGGCGCGACCGTCCTCACGGACCTCCCCAGCCCCCCGCCTGCACCTGAGGGGCCTCCGACTCAGCGGCCACTCGGTTCGGGCGTGGCCCCCGTCCCCACTACACCCAGGGAACGGCAGAGAGAAGAGGCCACGGAGCCAAGGAGGTGAGTTGAGAACACATCTAACACAGCTCCCCTGACTCAGTGAGACGTCTTGTCTTCTGTGTGAACGTCTCTGACCAGCTCCGCTGTTACACAGACGCGTACGACTGGAAGTGACATTCCTCTACGTGAACACCCCCTCAAAGATACAGTCGTGCTCTCTGCTCAGAAGTGCATGTGGTCGGCAGTGGCGGCGCACCCCAGCCAACAGGGTGAACACGGGTGCTGTCGTCCATCCGATCACCCACAATCCTGCAGCGCCTGAGGCCACCCCCCAAGCAGCCACCCGGCAGCAGGGGCGCCGCACACGGGACACGGCAGCTGAGGAACACGCGTCCTTGCCGAGCTGGACGTGGGGGCCGGCGGGGACCGGGGCCAGCCAGGTCCCGTGCCAGAGGAAGAGGACGTGCCACCGACGGCACAGGGGATGCCAGGGGAGCGGCCGCGGCCGCGCACACCCGGGTACTCACGAGCTTCAGCTGCGGCTGCGGGTACAGCATCTGCGCGGGCAGGGCCGGGGCCTGCGACCCCAACGGCTGCGTCTGCGTCTGCGGCGGGAGCTGCGGCGGTGGGTTCTGGGCCACGGGCGGCGGGGGCTGCGGCGGGGGCTGGTGGTGTGGCGGGTGGTGCAGCTGCTGCAGCTGCGGGGGCAGGGCCTGTGCGGGCGGGGGCTGCGGCTGCGGCATCGGGGGCTGGGCCTGCAGAGCCTGCTGCTGCTGCTGTTGCTGCTGCTGCTGGAGCTGCAGCTGCGCCATCCGCTGGAGCTGCTGCTGCTGCTGCTGCTGCATCTGGGGCGGAGCAAGCAGCACGCGTCACCTCGCCGGCCGGGGAGACCCCCAGCCCGGCCCCGGGGCCGAGGGACCCGCGGGCACCCGGCGTGCGCCTGCGCCCTGGCCACCCGGGCCTGAGGGGAGAAACGCAGGGTCCAGGGAAGGGTCTGGGGGGCTGGGTGAGGGGTCACACGTGGGCACGGCCCCGGAGGAGCTGGGCGACACGTGGCTGGCCGCAGACCTCGGGAGCCTCTCCGGGGACGCCCGTCTGGTCCCTACAGGGGTCCCAGGACCCGTCTCAGGACGGGGCGGAAAGAGCAGGGGGCCCCTCGGGGCGTCCCTCCCTCAACCCCGAACAGGCCCGACGCACGAGGCTTCGCCCGTCAGGACGCTGACCGCAGACCACGCGAGAGAGGAGATTTCCCGGTCCGCGGGCCGCGGCCAGACACCAGAACCCTCGGGGACAGGGAGGAGGCCTGCGTGCCCCCGGAGGACGCACGCCCACGGGAGCCCCCGGCCCACGGCGGGCCCGCTCCGCCCGGGCGCCCAGGACCTGCTGCTGGTTCTGGTGGTGCAGCTTGATCAGGTGCTGCTGCTGCTGCTGCTGCTGGAGCTGCTGCTGCTGCTGCACGGCGGCCTGGAACTGCTGCTGCATGGCGCTCTGCTGCGCCTGGAACTGCTGCTGCTGCTGCTGCAGCGCCGCCTGCTGCTGCGCCTGGAACTGCTGCTGCTGCAGCGCCACCTGCTGGAGCTGCAGCTGGGCTGCGGACAGACGGGCGGGCGCTCGCCAGGGGCCGTGGGTGGGGGCGGGGGCGAAGCGCACGGGCCACAGGGACAGGGGCCCGGCCCCGCGCCCCGGCCCCGCTCCCTGCCCTCCGCCCGCCTCTGCAAGCTCACCCGCGTGCTCCCCGCCCGCCCGTGGCTGAGTGCCACCCCACGGCACGGATTCCCCCCCGTCTCGTGTGAGCCGTCCGTCGGCCGGTGGACACCTGGGTTGTTCCCACTCTTTGGCGGTTATAAATGATGCTGACATAAACAATCACTCGGGGACGTCCCTGGCGGTCCGGCGGTTAAGACACCGCGCTTCCACGGCAGGGGGTGCGGGTGCCATCCCTGGTCGGGGAACTAAGATCCCACCGGCCACGCGGCATGGCCAAAACATTAAAAAAAAATACAATAATCATTCACGAGATGTTCAGTGATGCGGCCTCTTTCCAGGCGATAACCGTGTTTTGAAACTGGCGCCGTGGGCGCGCTGCCCACTGCCCTTCCGGCGGGCGGGCGCGGCACGTGGACGGTCTCTCGGCGAAGAGGAGGCGGAGGGGCACAGAGACACGGCACGCACAGCCCAGCTTTCCCCGATGGCAGCACTTTGTAAAATCACAACATCGTAACACAACCGCAAGGGTGTGCCTGTGCGCCCGAGCGGGGAGCGGGGAGCGTGAACTCCACACGACCCCTCACTGGCGAGACGCAGCCGCCATCGCGGTCGAGACCCGGCACAGCCCCTCAGCAGCCACCCAGGCAGCCTCCTTCCCGAATGCCTCTGCCGCTGTTAAACGCTGGGTAAACCACGCAGCAGGACTGGCGCCCTCCTCCAGCACCAGCTCTGAAAAGCGCCGGGGTGTGGACGACAGCCACGCAGGACCCCTGTGAGCACACGCCCCACCCACAGGCTTAGACGACACGCTCACTGCACCCTTCCACTCTCCCCTACGTGCATTCTTTTTGCCTGGTTAACTGTCAACCCCTGGAGGGGACACTGCCCGCGGCACCTTCACGTGCAAGTCTTTGGGCGCCTTCTCTTCAGGTGTGTCTCCTGCACGGACTGAAGGGCTGCACCCTTGCCTTTCATTTCCATTCAGTCTCAGCAGGAGAGCCTATCCCTTCACATTTACTGCGATGACTTACAGTTTCCAACTTATTTGTATGTGTATCTGTCTTTTTAAGTTTCTCTTCCTCCTTTAGTTTTTGTTTTTTTCAGTTTTACTGAAGTATGTAACTGGCATTCCACGCCCCCTCCTTCTTCTGAACTCTGTTTTGTTGGGGGGTCGGGTTGAATTTTGTATGTTGTTTGGATTTTTGTTTGTTTCCATCTCATTCCATTTTTTCCTATTGATTTGGAATGGACAAACTATTTCTATTGCTTTAGCAACAACGTTTACAATTTTATCATGCACATTTAATTTAACAAAGCATAAAGGTTATCCATATTTAAACCTCTTTCCCAAATATGAGGACCTTAGAATCCTCTCTAACCATTTTTTAAAGTCGGTTTTAGATGCACACGACAGACCTGCTACCCTCGATACACGCCCTTCCTGCCTCCATCTAGCTCGGTCCCTGTTTATCTCCTGCCCACACTGCAGACTTCTATTAAGAGGCAGGACAGAACACGGGCCGGGGGGTACAGCCTCGGACCCAGGCACCTGGCCTCAAGCCCAGCGCTGTCGCTGCCCTGTGCCTCAGTTTCCCCAGCTATAGCGCGCACCCCCACACCCGACTCGAGGGCTCGAAACGTGTGGGGGGCGCTCCAAGGATTATCGTACAGAGGCGACTTCCGTCCGCACCAAGGGTTCCCACCTCGCCCCCCCGACTCTGGGCCAATGCCGTGCTGCGGGGCTGGTCCTGTACACAGAGGGCACTCAGTGGCATCTCTAGCCTCTGCTGGCAGCACCCCCCTCACCAGCTGTGACAGCCCAACACCCCCCAGGGGCAAAACTGCGGAGGACGGCTGGCTTAGATTTGTGTGTGTTCACGCCCTTATACGGAAAACGTTTCCTCCCCATTCACACCTGGCATCTTGGGAAGGACAGTCTGAGAGGTAAGAGGAAACGGTGAAGGGGAAAAAAAGCACGTCCTGAAAACCTTCCAGTGAAGGTCTCCTCGACTTTGCTGACAGCGCTGTGCTCAGGTCTCTGACAAACGCCTACCGCCTCCCTGACTCCACCACCGAGCCTGCGGCGTCCGCGTCTCCCTCCCTGGCAGAAACACCTGCTTCCGACAGCCTCCTGGCCTCTGGTGTCCCGCTGCTTCACAGCAGGCGGGGCGGGGGCGCCTTGTTTAACCCGGGCGGTCCGCGGGCTGTGCTGGGCCTCGCCCCCTCGCTCCCCGTGCTTCACGCTCTGCACGCGGCCCTTCCCCCCGACGCCCGTCAGACGTCCGGACCTCATCCTCCACCGTCTCGCCCTCCTGCTCCTGAGGCCTCTCCTCTCGGCTACGTTCCACGGTGTCTCCACATGTAGTTTCTAGCTGACAGGCTCCTCCTTCACCGCGTCTGCTGTGTTCACTCATCCACACGCTCCTCTTTCAATAACTCTCCTTCTCGTATCCACGCATTCTTCCAGGTACGGTTCAAACCTGCTCGGTCACTCCCGACACAGGATCACAGCGCGCGCTCATCTGGAAGTCCAGCCTTCATCTTCCTGAGCGCCCCAAGGCCGCACCTGACCCCCCACTGCGCTCCTGGGCATCTCCACGGCGGGCTGCTAGTTCTGCGCCTCCCCGAGCCGTGTCCGCTTCCTTCCGCGCCTGCGGACTGCGTGCTCACGCCTGCCCCTGCCCCGCGGCTCCCACGGCCCACACGGGCGCGCGCTCCTCCGCCCCGCCCCGCCCCGGGCTCTGGGGGCGCTGGGGACCCCCCGGGGCCCCGGCACGGCCCTGGACGGAGGGCCCCAGGCCTGCCCCCCGCGCCCCCGCAGGGCGCGCCCCCCGCCTCCTGCCAGCCCAGCACTGCAAACGCAGAGGGCGCGCGGGAGGGTGGGCGGGAGGGCGGGCTCCTCAGCACCCAGTTTTTCCAACAGCCAGAAACACGGCTTCTTTCGGGAGCTGGTGCTACACTCACGATACAAACCCCATCGAGGAACAAAAACAGAGTCTAAAAGCAGCCTTCACCTCAGCGCCTCAGCCCCAGCCCCAGCCAGTGTGTGTGTTTCCTGGGACGAACCCAGGCCCCCCGGAGACGCGCCGCGGGCCGCCCTTCGAGCCCTCTGCCCCGCGACCTACGCTCGGGGGCGTGGAACGAAGGCCCGAAGCGGCCCTCCTCACGCTGCGGCGTGTGCAGCAGCTGTCAGACGGGGAGCGAGCGCCCACCGGCACTCCACCCGCTGCAGGCAGACCAGCCACCGGAGGCCACAGGCGGGGAGGCAGGGCCTCCGCAGAGGCGGCAGCGGGACGCGGGGGCAGAGCGCGCTCCAGCTTCCCCTGTGCCGCACAGGAGCCCAGGCCCCCCGGGAGCTGAAGACAGGATGCGGGCCCAGGTCGGCCCCGGGAGGGAAGAGGCAGCCCACCGAAGCTTCGCCGCTGGACTGACAGGCTCAGCCGTGAGACTGCACGACCTTCTAAACTCACAGAGCTTAAAACTACTTTTTGTTATAAAATCTAAGTTTGTGATAAGAAGAAATTCAACCAGCGCAGCAGAGTGTAATGCGAAAGGCAGGCGGAGCACCCTTCTGAAAGCCGCGCTGCCCGTGTGCGCGCCTGGGAGCCGGGTGCGCTGACAAGAGGGGACGCGGGAGCTCGAGACGAAGCACCGAGCAACCCGCCGAGCGTCAGGCGCAGAGACGTCGGGACGGGGGAGACACGAGGCTCAGGGAGGAGGGGTGGCTGGGGGCAGAGGTGCCCACGCAGGGCCGGGTGGGCCTAAGGTGGCCTCTGACACAGGGAGCCCGACAAAGGACGGGGTGCCCGCGGCCGCGGCTGCCCTCCTCACAGGGCTCCGGGGAGGAACGCGAGACAGGACACACGGGAACACCACGACCCGCACACCAGCACGCACAGCCGCTTCCGTGTAACAGCCCAAACCGAACCAACCCACGTGGCCTTCCAGGGTGAGCGGGGACGCGAACCGCGGCCCAGCCAGTCCAGGGAGCATCACTCGGCAGCGAACAGGAAGGAATTACCGACCCGACACGGAGGCTCCCAAGGGTATCGTGCCGTGTGAAAAAAGCCAGTCTCACAAAGTCAAATGCTGCACAATCCCACCGCTGGAACTGCACAACGACACAACCCCCGGGGCAGAGGACAGCTGAGGGGCTGCCAGGCTCTGGGCTGCAGGGAGGGTGACCGTCAGGTGGCACCAGGACGGCCCGCGGGTGGTGATGTTTCCGCGTGCTGACTCTGTTCCACACGTGATAAGACCTCACAGCACCACGCACGCGCAAGAGAGCACGTGAAGACGGGTCACATGTGAATCAAGTCTCCCTGAGTGGACAGCACTGCTGCAGTTTTGGTGACGTTCTAGGAGGTTATCGTTGGGGAAGCTGGGGGAAGGGCACGTGGGAACTCTGTGCTATTCTGCAACTTCCTGTGACTCAAACTATTTCAAAAATAAAAAGTTATATAAGGGGCAGAAAGTCCTGAAACACTTAACAGTCCTGGATAAACGTCTACGAGCACAAAAGTCCATCAGGAGGGCCCTGGAACAGAGAGGCAGTCGGCGCTGCAGCTCTGCTCTGGGCCCCTCCTGCAGGCAGGGACCCGGGCGGCGCGCCACAGCCCGGGTGGCCCGGGACCAGGCAGCCCTGGGAAGGAGGGCTGGGGCCTCGCGGCTGCAGACACCGAGACAGAGCCGTTTCTATCCTGACGACAAAGCACGGCCCCTTCGATGGGGCCCCAGACCACCCCACCCTCCTACCAGTCCTCCGTCCTCCCGGGCTGGGGGGCCTTGGTGTCCCCCGCCCTCCGGGAGGCAGAGTAGGCTGGACCTCCCCCTGCTCCTCACGCCCCCCCACCCCTCCACCCCCACCCAGGAAGGGAACACGCCACCTGCCCTGAGCACGGCAGGCTCTCCGAGAAGCGTGGTACTCACTCTGTGGAGTGGCCGTGGACACGACAGTCATGCCGTGGGGGGCCATCCCCGAGGGGCCGGGGGGCGGCTGCCCCGAGAGCGGCATCGGCTGCCCCATGGCCCCCAGGCCGCCCATCCCGCTCAGGGGCTGGCCCGGGCCCCGAGCAGGCAGGCCGATGCCGGCTGCTCCCGCGGCGGGCCCGCCAGTCAGGCTCTGCAGCGCGTTCATAGGGTCTGTGGGGCACAGGGCGCACCGTCTCAGGACAGCGCCCGCTGACCCAGGCCAGGCACGCGCCCCCTCCCACCTCCAGCCTCCATGCCCTCAGTGCCCCAAACGGTGAGCGGCCAGCGTCCCAGGAGCCCCCAAGCCCTGGCCCAGCTGCCCGCCACACCTCCTGGGCGGGGAGCACAGCTCACACCCTAGCCTGGCCTGTGCCAGGGCCTGCCTCTGAGGGAAGAGCGAGCCCTCGGGGCAGGCGGCAGTCCCGCCCCTCCCGGCCCCTCCCGCTGGGCGAGACCGCTGAGATTCCAGAGAAAACGAGGGTCAAGGGCCCTTCACAGTCAGCAGAGCTGGGGCCAGAGCACGGGGGGCAGCCCCTCTCCCCGGGCGGCTACAAGCCCCCTCGCACACCAGAAGCCCATCTCTGCTAAGCGTGGGCAGGACCCCACCGAGGAGCAGTTCTCGGGAGAGACCCCCGAGGAGGAGGGTGTGTGGAAGGGGTCCGCGGACGCTCGCCACTGGGGGAGCAACGCCAGGGCCCGGGGCGGGAGCCCGAGGCTCTCGTCACAGAGGGCCACCTGCAGGCAGGTGTGGCCCGGCCTGCGCACCGGCCACAGAACCGGGTGCCCAAGGCCCCTGCGTTGCCATGCCAAGAGCCCAGACATTTTCCTGGACAAGCGCTCTCGGTCCCGCCCCTCCCCGCGCCCCACCCTGGCTGGCCCACGGGCGATCACCACACCAGCCACGAGACCCCCGGCAGGTGCCGCCGGCTGGGCCAGGCAAGCGGGGCACCTGGCAGGTGCCGCCAGCATAGGACAGACGCCCCCAGGTCGGAGTTCAGTTGGCCGCTGGGACCTGCTAAACCCCTTCATTGGCGGCGCACTCCGTGAGACCTGGGCTAAATCAGCGGGGTTCCCATGGGATAAAACGTTGAGATTTAGAAATAAAAAATAATTCTTCACTTACAAAGAAACTCTGTAACTTAAGAAAGTGAATTCACAGCTCTTTCCTAAACACTACTACAGATTAGAACGCTGACTACAGCATCGTACCACACTAGTTCTCTCAGAGAGCTCAAGATTTTAGATAGTATCTCAATAACCGTGTGGGTCTTCATCTTTCTTGCCGGGAGGCAGGGGATGGGGCGGTAGCGTCCGAGTCCACCTCAGCAGGGAGGGGGACGGGTGGAAGGTCGGGAGCTGGCAGTTCTCAGGAATCTGAGAGGTCGTCTCTCCGGGAATTTTCACCCACCGTCCCACTGCTGCCACCCCACAGCCAAGACTGGGAAAAACTTTAACTCAAACAGGAGAAACTCTTACCACTCACAGAAGCTTGAGATTTCTTGTTATCTATATTAAAAAATAAAAAGAAACCAAAGTAAACAAAGATTTTATATAACCACATATTTCCATGCTAAGTCAGTGCTGAAAGCATTTGCCCAGAGGTCACTTGCTAACACTGAGCTGACCCTGCCTAGAAACTAGGGAAAACATCCCTCAGAGCTTCAGAGTGTGTGTGTGTGTGTCTGTGAACACGTGTGAATGCGTGTGTGTCCCACCCCCGGCAGCAGTGGCCACAGGAGGCCTCCGGCAAAGGGGTGCAGAGCCAGCCCGCAGGCACCCAGGCAGAGGCTGGGGCTGGGCCTTCCTGGCTCCTTCCTCCCCAGGCCCGGGCTCTCAGTGCAGGCCCCGAGCCACAGGCAAGGGCGCCTCAGGGATCCCAGGTGGGCCCACAACACTTCCGTTCTCAGCCCACACTGGTGAGGGAGGCAGCACCCCCATTTTCTGGATGAGGAGACTGAGTCTGTGCAAAGCCGGTTCGAAGCTGATCCAGCTGGCGCCAGGACGGGCAGGGAGATGCCACAACAGTTCCCCCCCTCCCAGAGGGGACGGGGTGGTGGGCGCCCCCGCCAAAGGGCCACGTGCACTGCCGTGCCGGGGCCAGCTCCCAAGTGGGCCGGCCAGCCCGACAGGCCGGGGCCCTGCCAGGACAGGCTGCTCACAGCCCAGGTTTCTTTCTGGTGGTGGCTCCTCTTATTTAAACACCATGGGACCTTCCCAGACATGGCAAATAAGTGAAATCCAGCGAGGTCTGTCCTGCTGACCAGTCTGGTAAGAAGCTAGTAGGGAAAGAAGCAATGGCCCTGCGAGAACTCTGGGGTCCCCAACGTCCCCCTCTGTCTGTGATGAGGGACACCGATGCCACGGCTGCCTCAACAGCCGCAGGGAGCAGCCGCCCCACGACAGGCTGCGTGGGGGGAGACGCCTCCTGCGTCCACACACTGCAGGCCGGCAGGGACCCCGTCCGGGAGGAGAGACCTGGGGTGCGGCGAGCTGGGCCCTCAACAGGGCAGGGAGCGCCGGGGGGGGGGGGGTGCTGAGAAAGCTGCTCCCAGAAGCTTCCAGCCTGATGGGAACCCAGTCAGGGCCAGCTCCGCGGGTCAAAAAAAACCAGGGATCAGGGAAGGAAGCATCTGCTCCAGGGTGGACGCTGCTTATTCAGGAACGGCCCAACGATCAGAGCAGCGGTCCTTCAGAAAGGGAGACTACGCGGACGGGCAAGGGGAGCCGCCGCGTGCGGACCCCTCGGACATCAACGTCTCTGTCAGGCCGCCATCAGCACGTCCCAGGCTGAGGCTCCGGGAGGACGGGAGACAGGGAATCCCTGTGCAGCCACGAAGGACTTCCCGGGAAGCGGGCGCCGTCCACAGACATCCTGCCTCAGGCACTGCGGCCGAGGCGGCCGGCCTCTCGCGGCGACCACAACCACCCAGCGATGGGACGTCTTACTTACGGATGTCTCGAAAATGGATGATGAGCCTGGCCACGAGAGAAAGGTACTCGTCCTAAAAGTAAAAACAGGAAGCAGTTTAATCCCAGACGCAAAAGTGAGGCCGAGTGACACCCCTTCCCGCCCTGGCCCTGCTGCGCTCCTCCCAAAGGAAGGCAGGGATGGCGGCCGTCCCTTCTGTCTGTCCCTGCCTCTCTGTCCCCAGCCAGCTTGGCTCGGCCTCCTCTGGAATCCATCCCTCCGGGAGAGGCCGGCAGAGCCCGGCTACTGCAGACCAACAAGAGGCACAAAGGAAAAGAAAACCAAGAAGGTACCAAGACACTAGAAGCCGCTGCTCGCCAGCCCTGCTATAAACCCTGGCGAGGGCCCCGGGGCGGGGGGGTGCTCTTTCTGCAGACGGGCCAAGGGGCGGGCCCGGGTCACACAGCATCTCGGAAATAGACACAGAAGGGCTGCTTTTGTCTCCGCTCTATTTGTCCCAAAGGGCTTTCACTTTTCATGCCGGCCTGCTGCTCTTCACCGCGGACGTCGTCTCTGCAGGCAAATCTGGCCGGGTGCCCCAGCCGTGCTTTCCCAGCTCCTGGGTGTTCCGGGGAAATCACTACTGTGAGTTTGCCCTGGGGTCGTAACTAAAATCTTATTTCAGAGAAGCCGGGCCATCCCTGGGGCGAGGCACGCAGGAAGGGCACAGCCTGCACCCCGCCTGCTCTCTCGACCCCTCCTCCGTCCACCCCACAGCCCAGGACGCACCACGGGGACAGCCCGTGAGCCCAGCACGGTGGACCCGCCGGCACGAGAACACCTCCAAGGGGAACACACGCAGGGGGTCTCAGACGGACGTAACAGCGTGAGCACACTCTCTAACCCCCATCAGCCCTCATCCATCACAAACGTCCCTGTCTTCTCAGCTGGCGAAGCCGCAGAGGAAAACACGCGGGAGAGGCCCAGGGAGGCCGCAGGCCAGGTACCAAACGACAGGACGCACGGGAGGCGTGCTCAACGCTCCCTCTCCCGACGGCCCCCACCGATGCCTAGGAGGAAAGGGGTCTGCCAGGTTACCCGACCAGGCTGGTCCTTGAAGGAAAGCAGGGTGGCGAGTGGGGCACAAAGAAAGTGGGGGCTAAAGGAAGCTCAGAAACGCAGCGGCCAAGGATGGGGAGCCTGCCAGGTCCAGCGCTGACGTCTCAGTGAGGCCCTGGCCGTCGTTTGGGTCGGAGAAACCTTAAAAGAATTTGTTGAGCTTTTCCCACTTCCATAAAAGGTGAAACAAGAGGAAGCAGGCTTAAAAAGCAACCAGATCATTAAAAATCCGCAAACAACAAATGCTGGAGAAGGTGTGGAGAAAGGGGAGCCCTCCTACACTGTTGCTGGGAATGTATATTGGTGCCACCACTATGGTAAACAGGATGGAAGTTCTTCAAAAAAAAAAAACAGAATTACCATATGATCCTGTAATCCCACTCCTAGTCATATATCCGGAGAAAACTCTAATTAAAAAAGATACATGCGGGACTTCCCTAGTGGCGGAGTGGTTAAGAATCTGCTTACCAATGCAGGGGACACGGGTTCGATCCCTGGTCCAGGATGCCAGGGAGCAACTAAGCCCGTGTGCCACAACTACTGAGGCCATGTGCCACAACTACTGAAACCCACGTGCCAAGAGCCTATGCTTCACAACAAACAGTAGCCCCCCCCTCACCGCAACTAGAAAAAAAAAGTCTATGTGCAGCAACGAAGACCCAATGCAGCCAAAAATAAGTACATAAATAAATAATAAATCTTTAAAAAAAAAAAAAAACATGCATCCCCAATGTTTACATCAGCACTATTTACAATAGCCAAGGTATGGAAACAACCTGTGTCCACTGAGAGATGAATGGAATACTACTCAAGCATAAAAGAAAAACCTGAAATAATGCCATTTGCAGCAACACGGATGGACGAGAGACTGTCATACTAAGCAAAGTCAGTCAGACAGATACCATATGGTATCACTTATATGTGGTATCTAAAATATGACAAATGAACTTATCTATGAAACAGAAACAGACTCATGGACATAGAGAACAGACGTGTGGTTGCCAAGGGGGGCAGCAGGGGAGGGAGGGACTGGGAGTTTGGGGTTAGCAGATGCAAACTGTTATATATATAGGATGGAGAGACAACAAAGTGTAGCACAGAGAACTGTATTCAATATAGTTGCTGCGATAAACTATAATGGAAAAGAGCATGAAAACGTATACACACACGTATAACTGGGTCCCTGTGCTGCACAGGAAAATCAGAGCCCTGGAAATCAACTATTCTTCAGTAGAAAACCAAAAAAAAGCAACCAGATATTTTACTCCAAGACAAGATACAGTGAACGTGGCTTAGAAGCACGTCCCCAAAGCCCTCGGCACAGAGCCAGGACGAAGAGCTCAGGGTCAGGTGAGCAGAAGCACCCCGGTCTGTGCTCCCGAGGCTGCCCACAGCCCGGTGCAGCGGAGGCTCTGGGGACCAGACCAGCCTGAGGAGGCTTGGGTGACGGAGGGGAGCCACCCGCCGACAGCAGAAGCTTGCACAGGGAGCAGCCACTCCGCGGCCGGGGGCGCCCCGTGGGTCAATACGCCACCCAGGTGGTCGAGGGTGGAGGCAGCAGGCCTGCCCATCAGACCCCCCGACCCCCAGGGCGGCTGCCTTACTCCCCACCTAGACGGGCTTCCGCAGGCGTGAGCGCTCCGGCCCCCGGGGCAGGCAGACAGGTTACGACTCCCCTCTTCTGCTCCAAGGCACCGCCCCCGCCCCAAGACAGCTCCAGAAAGGGGCTGAGGAGCACGTGCCTCCCTTACCCTCACTCCGTCCTCATCACCTCCCCCGGGGGGCCAGGCTGGGTCCGGCCAGGGCACAGCAGTGACGGCCCACGCGCCGCGCTGACGGCGGCCAGGCACGGCCGCCCACGCTTTACCGGCTTAACACGCTTGGCTCTCCCACCCGCCAGTGAGGCAGCACTACCGGCAGGTGAGCAGAGAGACGTGGGGAGCGCTTCCTGCAGCTCACGCACTCTGTCTGACCGGGACGGCGTGCACGAGGCCAGGGGCGCGGGACGCACCCCTCGTGGAAGCGGAGGGAGCGGCGGGAGGGAGCGCCACAGGCCACGCCCCCGAGGCTGCACCGTTATACCTTCTGTGCGAGACTCCGGGAATCGGAACACATATATTCCTCTCAAAAAAGCAAACACATTTCATTCATTTATTTATTTGTCTGTATTGGCTGCACTGGGTCTTCGTTGCCGCGAGCGGGCCTTCTCTGGTTGTGGCGAGTGGGGGCTCCTCTTCGCTGCGGTGCACGCGCTTCTCATGGCAGTGGCTTCTCTTGCTGCGAAGCACGGACCCTAGGCGCGCAGGCTTCAGTCGCTGTGGCATGCAGGCTCAATAGCTGTGGTTCATGGGCTCTAGAGCACAGGCTCGTAGTTGTGGTGCACAGGTTTAGTTGCTCCGCGGCATGTGGGATCCTCCCCGGCCCAGGGATCGAACCCATGTCCCCTGCATTGGCAGGCAGATTCTTAACCCCTGTGCCACCAGGGAAGCCCGCGTATATTTGCTTTATATGTGCAAATACAAATGCTGCAGAGTGACTATAAAATCCCCAGCGGTATCAGGGAACGGGCTGGAAATGAAACGTCCCACCTCGTGATACAGCTTTTCCACTGGAAATATGTAATCTTTTGCTGAATTGAAGATAAAAAGTCAAATGAAAAAAGTACAATTTCTAAAAACGCAAAAGCAACCGAACATAAGAGTAGATATCAAGTTGGTGTCAGAATCATAGGGAAAAGAGTTCTTTCGATCATTTAACAAAACAAACAGCAACAACACAAAAAAACCCCACATATCCTTAGTGGAAGAGGTATATTTTAAGTACACACAGAGCTGTAAAGAAATCTTAAACATCATTCCACATTTTGTTATTTGCTACTGATATTTGTGGTAATATTGGTTTGTTTATTCCTAAAGTATTTTAGAGTAAAGCAAGTAGTTATGCCAATGCCATTAGAAACCAAGATAGTCACATAAGAGAAGAGATATATGTTTAAAATGAAAGTAAAACCCTGTAATTGCAAATATCTATGTGAAATTATGGGGTTTTGAGGTTGTTTTTGTTTCAAAAATATATGACTCCTTAGCTCTGTTCACAAAAAAAAGCGCAGAAGCCGTGAGGAGCCCTGAGCCCACACTGCGAGCGCCAAGTACCATTTCACCCTCGAAAAGGAACCAGGGCTCCTTAGAGGAACAGCTGACTCTGGGTTGAGCTGCAGGCAAGCTACGCAAGACTAGGGGTCGTGACCAGGGCCCCACGGGACTGGGAGCGTGCCTGCGGCCGGCCACTGGGACACAGCAAAATGAACGGCTGCAAAGGCCTGAACTCGCCCGGCGCAGAGCCCCGCTCACAACGTCACGCGCCGGAAGAGAAGCAGCCTCACCCCCCCCCCCAGGCCCCGCGCTGGCCCCTGGGTACCAAGGGCAGCAATCCCACAGCAACGATTCCTGAGGGTCCTGAGCAGGCTGTGCCTCAAGCAGCCAAGGAGCCCTGGTGGGTGAGAGAAGGCCCTTCTGGGCAAGAAAACTCCACCTGATAAACGTGGAAGAAAAGCCAGAATTCAGGACAATTACCAGTTTGCACCGCCCAGTTACACGACACAACTGTCAGATGATGAGTGGATGGCAAACGTCACGAAAGAGTCAGGCTGTCACTCTCCCAACGCCTGACCAGCTGCGGCCCTGCGGGAAAAGCAAGACACCCAGAAACAAAATACACACAACACACACAGACACGAGGCGCCACCTCCGATGTGTTCTTGCTGAAGGGACCCCCGGGCCTGTGCTCGTTTGATCACACCTGGTCCACCAGAAATAAGAAGCGGGCAAGAGCGAGCCAGGCCGCAGGGGACACTGTTGGCCGCTGGCGGGAAACGATGGGAAGCGCTCTGCCACCGGGGTCTTGGAGCGAGCAAAGGAGCTGGTCAGAAAGCTCACGTCATCTCAGAGCACACAGATGGCATCAGAAGCAGTACGGGGAGAAAGGTGGCCGTTACAGGTGTCTGTGGTGAGGGCTCAGGGGAAAGCGGAACGTGTGATGCGAAACGAGAGGCAGGACAACCCTGGCCATCCAGTGGCCAGAAGTCTGGCTGGACTGTACCCTAGCTGAGCGCCAGGCAGACCGCAGAGACAATGACCTTGGGCGTCTGGCTGAGCAGACTTCCAAACAAAGTGTGGACGGTCTGGCCTGGCTGCTTTTTGCTGCTTACAGGGAAACGTGAGAGGAAAGAAAGAAACCGAGGGAAGAACTGCTCAGCATAAAGGAACCTGGACTTGGTTTGGGGAAATCCCAGGAGATTCAGATTACAAAAAAACACTGAAATTAGCAGATTCGCTGTAGGCATGCGTGCTCTGGAGAGAAGGCCGGGGGTGTGGCTGGACAGACTCCGGCTAGTGCCAGAGGTCAGGCATGTGCTCAGTCCTCTTGATCATCTCACAGATGCCAGGGAGAGGGGTGGGAGATCTATGGGGAAACCTCCTGTCCAGTGGTGTGACTGTCACATACATGAGGCCCGCGAGGTTTAGAGCGTCATACCTGCAGAAACACTGCCAGCCTGGACTGAAAGGGAGAGACCGGACGAAAGTTTAAAACGGTGTCAGACTCCCAAAGTCTACAGGCAGGAAACAGGCTGATAAAACTACTCGCTTCAAACATGACCACCAGGGGACAGCCCTGGGCCAAGAGGCCAAAGCCATGAGCCCAGAGACGGAGCCTCCGAGTCTGTGGGAATCTGTCCAGCAGCTACAGGAAACTAATACACTGTCTCTATAGATTGGCCTATTCCAGGCAGCTTATACAAACCCGTCATACAATACGTACTCCCTTGTGACCGTTTCACTACGCTTAGTGTGATGTTTCCAAGGTTCATCCGTGTTGCACCGTGTAGAGCACTTCACTCCATCACACAGACACACCCCCCCGTGCTCAAGCGCCCACCGGCTGACAGACATCCGGGTCTCCACTTGCCGGCTATCACGCGTGACGCTGTGACTGTCTGTGCACAGCCTCTGCGCACACGCGCTGACCCTGTGTGACTTCTGAGGAAGCGCCACGTGGTTTCCACAGCGGCCCCTCCACCGCGCAGCCCTTCCAACCTCTCAGCAGCACGTCTCCTCACCGTGTTCACTGCAGCCGGCATGCGTGTGGAGCTGCATCTCGCTGCGGTTTGGATGTGGTCCTCCCTGATGACCAGAGACGCTGAGCATCTGCTCCCGTGCCTCCTTGGCCCTCTGTATGTCTGCTCTGGGGAGGTGTCTATTCAAGGTCTTTGCGCATTTCTGAACTAGGTTGTTTGGTTTCTTTTGCTGTTGTTGAGCTGTAGCTCTGTATATACTCTGGATACCAGTCCCTTGTCAGGTATATGATTTGCAAATATTTTCTCCCATTCCACAGGCTGTCTTTTCACTCTCCTGATGGTATCCTTTGATGCACAATAGTTTTTAATTTTGATGAAGTCAAAGTAATCTATGTTTTCTTTTGTTGCTTATGTTTTTCGTGTCACATGTAAGAAATCATCGCCTAATCTGAGGTCACAAGGATGTATGCCTGCACTTTCTTCTAAGAGTTTTACAGTCTTAGGTCTCCGATTCACTTTCACGTTTGTATACGGTATGAGGCTGAGGTCCCACCTCAGCAACACACACGTGGTAACCCAGCTGTCCCAGCACCACGTGTTCTTTCCCAGGACTGATGTGGCTCTGCTGGGTCCTCTGAGCTTCCTTGGGCTCAGTCTGTCAGTTTCTACAAGGCGCGTCTGAAAGTTCTCCTCATATGTTGAAAACTGTATCAATTCCCCGAGCGGGCCCTCCAGAGCCAGGGTCCTCAGCAACAGGAGACTTTGTTTAAGTACTGTGTCGTGATTCACGTATTTTAACATTTTACCTTTATACATTATAACACATTTCAGACATAAACAAAAACTGAATAATAAACAAATGACGGTGGGCTCCTTATCCAGTTTAAATTAAAAAGAAGATCGAAAGAAAAAAGAAAGCAGGCTCCCTGCCCACGCTACCGCTGACCGGTGCACGCCTCGGGCTCTCTGCGGCGGAGCCGCAGAGCCACGGGCGCGAGACAGGGGGTCTGCGAAGCGCCCTTGGCTCCTCCGTACACGCCAGTGCCAACAGAGCAACTGAAGACCGAAGGATCAGAACGCCTGAGGAGGCCTCTGAGCAAGCACGCAGGGTGGTGAGGGGAGGCCTGGCTGTCACCCCGCAGACAGCAGAGGGCAGGACACGGGCCCGGCCGTCGAGAACCGGCCACACCCAGGCCTTTCCAGCAGGTCTCAGCCATTGTTTAGAAAATGCTTGTCTCTTCACGCGGTGTGCAGTTTTCAAGGTACACAACTGTGTCCTCCAATAACTGTCCCCGATGAAACAAAGATAGCAGGAGATGTATTCAGATTTAGTCAAAAGGCCGACGCTGGGCTCGTGAGGTCCGGCACGAAGGGCTGCAGGCAGGACCGTGTCTCCTCTGTCAGACGTGTCTCCTCCCCTCCCCAGGCTGCGCTCCTGCCCTTTCATTCCCGCTGCCTGTGCCCCTCAGGCCCTCCTCCAATCAGCCTCCAGGGCACTGCCCAGCTCTGAGGCTCTCGGCCTCCCTGGTCCCTGGGTTTCACCTTGGCCCCCACCGTGGGGACTCAGCTCTGCACGTCATCCCTGCAGACCAGAGACATGCGCTACTTCTGCATAATATTAATTCCACGTCACGTGCAAAACAGCTGGTGTGTGTTTAACACGTAAGCTTCACTCAAAAACAAGCAAGCGAGAAGCACACGGTCAGCAAGGCCCGCGGCCGTGACAGCGTCTCCGTGCGTTGCCACCGCGGGTGCCGCCCCAGAGGGCCCGGGACGCCGGCCGTGCGCTCAGCCGGCGCGGGCCACACCCTGCGGACCCGCAGGGCGCTCCGAGCCGCGGGGATCACGGCGCCCACCGGCCAGGCACAGGGGTTTCTGCTCCCCTCAGCCTCCCGGAGGCGAAAGCAGGCCCACCCGCAAGGATTCGGGTGTCAAGCACTGAAGCGGGTGCCGGGGCGTCTTCCGCTTCGTGAGTCGACGCGAAGGAGCGCCGGGCAGAGGCAGGCTCTGAGCCCAGCCCCCGGGGTGGGCGACCTCCTGGGCAGGTTCCCTGGTACCTGCGTGCCCGAGCCTCCCCGTCTGCAGCCTGGAAGAGCAGTGCTGCAGCTGCTTCTGGGGCCTTGCAAGCGGACACCACTTCAGAGGCAGCAACGGGGCCCGGCCGTTAGAGCCAGGGGCCAGCCCGGACAGAACGGGGCGGCTCTGACTCGGGGTGCTGACACCACGCTGGAAGCACGCGCCCTCCAGGCCGTCTGGATCTGGGGGGTCTTTCAGACAAGCGTGCTCAAGGTCTTCCCCACCCAGGCTGCGTACCCGGCGGCCTGAGGTGCCCACGAGTGCCCCGGTTTCCCTCAGGGTGGACCCCTCTGGACCCAGCTGCTCTCCAGGATTCCAAGGGAGGGTCAGCCCCTTCTCCATGACCTCCTCCACCTCCCGGCCCCTCCAGGAGTCTAAAAACAGAGAAATCACTCTTCCCGATCCTTTTCCTTGCTCTGGGTCCCACCTTTTACATTCTCTCACAGTCATTCTCACAGGGTTTCGGGCGGGAGGGGCAGGTACCCAGTGTGTCTGGCTGCTCCCTGACTGGAGAGTCCCAGGGCCTTGCCGCACGCAGGGGTCCAAGGCTCCAGGTGGGGCTCGAGCAGTACTAATAAGATGGACATCAGACGGCAGCGAAGCAGGACGTCCGTCTCTACAAATGACATAGGAGACGTCCCACATCTCTCCATAAATACCTCTCTTCCAAACAGTCAGGGCCTCCTCTTGAAGTAAGGGGTTGAGGACCAGCCTGACCAAAAGAAACGAGACTGAAGTCGCTAGGCTGTGGTGTGGGCTGCAGTACAGCAGAGGCGAGGACAGGCAGGGGGCTGTTGTGCTGCCGGCCGCCCCCTTGGCATGGAAGGCTTGTTCCCCAGCTGCTGGGAGCCTCTCCGTGGTGGCCAGTCTCCAAGATGGCGGCCAACAACCGCCAGCCTCCCCAGCACACAGGCCACAGCGCACAGAGAAGGTGGAGGCGCCTGCCTCCCCGGACTCCACGCTGGCCTCAGGACTTGCTGTGACCCAGCGGTGTTCTAGGACTTCAGGGGACTGACAGCTTCCGCGCCCCCCTCCTTGAAGCCAGCCGCCGTGCCGTAGTAAGTCCGGGCTGTGTGCTGGAGACCCTATCACGCAGGCACACGAGGGAGGCCCGCCAGCTGGGTGTGGCTGTGCGGAGGTCACCAGTGAGACCAGAAGAAGGGCTAGGTGGCAGTTCCAGTCCCCCCAGCCCTGATCCCCAGAATCAGGAGAGATATCAACTCACTGCTCTAGGCCACGACATTTTGGGGTAGTTCCTCACAAAGCAACAGACAACAAACAACACTGGACCAACGAGTTGTGCATTTCGAAAATTGAAATAATTCGATAAGTTCTCACCACGGTTCTCATCTCATCCCCTAAACATCTGCAAATTATGTATCTGATAAGACTTGTATCCAAAATTTATAAAGAGCTCTTATAATCTAACAATAAAAAGACCAACAACTCAATTTTAAAACTGGCAAAGGACCTGAATAAACATATCTCCAAAGAAAATATACAAATGACTGATAAACCCCGTAAGTCACTGGGAATGCAAGTGAAAACCAGACTGAGCTGGCACACCACGCTCATCACACCGGCAGCAACGCGCACAACAGCAAGCGCGGAGCAGGGACGGGGAGGTTGGAGCCCTGTGCACTCCTAGCGGGAACGCAAAGCGGTGCAGCTGCCTTGAAAACGGCCTAGCAGGTCCGCAAAAGGTGAAACACAGAGCTACCATCTGATTCAGCACTTCCTTCCCCACATACATACCAAGGAGACATGGAAACACAGTCCCCAGGGAAGCCTGAACACAAATGTTCACAGCAGCATCATTACAACAACCAAAAGGTGGAAACAGACCAGGTGTCCAACAACAGACGATGAATATATAAAATGTGGTACATCCACACAATGGAATCTTATTTGGCAATAAAAAGGAATAAAGGGACTTCCCTGGCGGCGCAGTGGTAAAGAATCCGCCTGCCAATGCAGGGGACACAGGTTCAATCCCTGTGCCGGGAAGATCCCACATGCCACGGAGCAACTAAGCCCATGCGCCACAACTACTGAAGCCCAGGTGCTGCAACTACTGAAGCCCACACGCCTAGAGCCCATGCTCCACAAGAAGCCACCGCGATGAGGAGCCCGCACACCACAATGAAGAGTAGCCCCAGCTCACCGCAACTAGAGAAAGCCCGCACACAGCAACGAAGACCCAATGCAGCCAATAAATAAATTTTTTTTAACAAAAGGAATAACGTACATGCTACAACATGGTTCATAGGTGAACACTGAAAATATGCTAGCTGCAAGAAGCCAGTCACAAAAACATACATTTTATGATTGCATTTATATGAGAAGTACATAATAGGCAAATCAATAGCAACAGAAAGCAGGTGAGTGGTTGCCCAGGGCTGAGGGCTGAGGGAAAATGAGGAGTGGTGGCTAATGGGTACAGAGTTTCTTTTAAAAAATGCTCTAGGGAGTTCCCTGGTGGCGTAGTGGTCAGGACTCCGTGCTTTCACTGCTATGGCCCATGATCAGTTCCTGGTTGGGGAATGGAGATCCCACAAGGCAAGTGGTGTGGCCAAAAAAAAAAAAAAAGATTAAGAAAAAAAGAAAAAGAAGCACGACAATGGACTGTGGTGATGGCTGCACAGCTCTGTGGCCACTGGCTCCTAGACTTTAAATGGGTGAACTGTACGAATTAGAGCTCAATAAACTTGTCACAAAACAGAAGGAAAATGCTTACCATTTTCTAAGCGCACAGCACGAACCCACCTGTCCTCCACCTACAGATGCTCACAAACACGCGCGTGTGCTCTGACCGCCAAGCCCAGGCTGCACACGTGGTTTCTGTTTCAGAAGCTGCGCTCTCCGGCCAGTCACCTCTACTTTTCCACTTCAGAAAATGTTTACCTCATCTAAACACTCAGACCAGGCTCAAGTTTCCCCAACAGACTCTGTCCATCTTGACAGTTGGTTTAGCTAAACCAGAATCTGACCACGGGCAGCATCTGCTTTTAATTCCCGACACGCGGCGGGTCCTAGAACTCCAGCACCGCCCTCGGGCACAGGTGCCCAGCAGAGCCGCTGCAGCAGACATGGCCCGCCTGCAGAGCTGGGGAGCCCAGAAGAGCCGCGCGCTTCTTTGTGCCTGCTCTGCCTCATTTCTACAAGCAGCTCCGTCCCACGGTGAGCACGCGGGTGGCAGGAGGTGGTCACGTGAAGCCCGTGGCAGCGCCCAGTTCACGTGAGCGCTGACACAGGAAACCCGGCCCAACCACCCCACCTGCGACATTCCCGTGCCTGGTCCTCACCAAGGCCTCACCCTCCACGGGCATCACCTGCATCATTTAGCCCCCGTGGGCCCACCTGTCTGGGTTCCGACCCCAGGAGGGCTGTGCCTGAAGACAGTGGTCCTCACTCAAGAGCGCTGTCCACAGGAGCCGTGCGCCCGACAGGGTTCACGGAGCTGCCCGTGAGTAGGGGCGCCAACAGGAAGGTCCGGGGTCGGAGGCTGGCCCTGTGTCCAGTCAGTCAGTCCGCCCACCCAGGCCCCGCCCACACCTGGACCACGGACACAGGGTCTTCCCGCAGAGCACCCCCCAACAGCTAGCAGCCGCCCCGCCCCCAAGCCGGCGCCACCCCCAGGGCCTTACCCGGGTCTTGGCCTTGAGGAACACGTGGCTCTCCATGTCCTTGCTGGATTTACTGTGGGCCACGCCAGCCTTCCTCATGGCGTCCTCGCTGCAACACAAACGAGGACAGATGTTGACACAGGCTCCCCAGCCCGCGGGTCCCCGGCCCAGAGCCCGCCAGCCTGGCGGAGGCCCAGGACGCACGGAGGGAGGGGCTCCCAGCACCGCAGTGAAAGGAGAGGCGGGCGGGGAAGGAAGGAGCAGGAAAGGCGGGCACCGTGAAACAAGGCAGCCACCCAGCCCGAGCGGGCAGGGGCGCCGGGCCCGGGGCTGCCCACAGCCAGCAGTCAGCAGCACGGTGACCAGCCGGCCGCCGTCTCCTGCCCTCGGCGTGACCGGAGGCCCCACCCAGCTCTGCGTCAAGAGCAGCGGGACCCCGGCCCCAGACGCCTCCTCTGTGGAACAGAGGGGCCACGCCGGTCACCTCTCAGTCCCTCCCAAGGCAGAGGCCCCTCTGTCGGACGCACAGGTCCTCCCCGTGGGACCAAGGAGATGAACCTGACCTCAAAAACTTCCGGCTGGGGCAGAAGACAGACTGCACTCACACCAACACACGCACAGCAAGACATGGAATCTAAGCCCAGGCTCTTGTCACGTGAGGCTCTGCGGCACACGGCTACGCCGGAGCTCCTCTGGGTGGCAGCACGCACCCCGGCCCCCACGAAGGCAAGGACAGGTGCACGTGTATTAGAGAGGCAGGGGCACGTCAGGCCCGCGTCCCCAGGCCTGGCCCCCCTGCTCACAGCCCGCCTTCTTCCCTACCTGCCTTCCCAGCGCTG
The DNA here is from genome assembly GCF_030028045.1 of Hippopotamus amphibius kiboko. Lineage (NCBI taxonomy): Eukaryota > Metazoa > Chordata > Mammalia > Artiodactyla > Hippopotamidae > Hippopotamus > Hippopotamus amphibius. The sequence continues at coordinate 951,159 of NC_080193.1, read as the reverse complement.
GGCTCACTGATAAAGACACCTGGGAAGCCAACAAGCCCAGCCCAGCTGGTGCCAGAAGGCCTTCCGATGGCTCCAAACACACCCCCTGCCCCAGGAACTGAAAGGTGTGCACGTGGGCTGCAGGACCACATCTGTGATCCCGAAAGACATCCCAGAAAAGAGGCTAAATGCCGAGAGGCGGGTGAATCTGTACTAGTAAGAGGCCGCTGAGCCACCACACTGCAGACACCCACCCACCCACCCCCGCGGCCCCACCTCCCCGAGGCTGCACCGGGGCCGGGAGGCAGCCACGGGTTCCTGCTGGAGAAGCGTCCAGAGCAGAGCAGACGAACGCATGAAGGGACACGTGACCAGGGTCAAAGAGAGGCAAGAGGAAGGACGCAGGAGGACAGGGCGAGACCCTGGCAGGCCGGGGGACCTGGCACGCAGGGGCTGAGCCAATGGGGCAGGCACACCACGTGCGGCGACGCGCTCTGAGCCCCAGAGCTCCTCCGACAGAGGGGACTGAGCAAACCCATCTTCGGCGGGGGGGACCTCCCCTGTGACCCCATCCCTCCTCCGACAGCCGTGTGAGGCTACCCTGGCCACAGAGGCTTGCCCAGAACTGAGGGCCACAGAGCTGCAGACCAACGGGGGGACCCAGAGGACAGCGGTGGGCATGCGAGGGGGCCGTGACGGCGGGAGGCGGGCTGGGAGGGGCCCCAGGGAGAAGGTGGAGTCAGGAGCCAGGTGAAGCACGGCGCCCTGTGCCACAAGCAGCAGACCCGGGGCTCGGCCAGGTCCCTGGCTGGTGCCACGTGGTCCTCCAAGCTGCTGGCAGAAACTCCAAAGGGGTCAGGCTCGTCCCCCTGCATCTTGCCCACAGCAGAGACCTACAACAGGGCACCGGCAGCGTGGGAGGCCAGGAACGGGCCCCTGTGCGTAGGCAAGAACGGACTGCGCGCGGCAGGCGGTGGGACCGGGGTGACCGCCCCGCTCTGCCCGGCGGACTCGGTGGGCTCACGGGAAGGGGTCTGGCCGGCGGGGCCGGGGAAAGGCTCTGCCAGGCGCACCAGCCGCACCCCCACTGCGCCCGCAGCGCCGCCCCAACAGGAGAACCGACAGGCGCCCTGACCACTGTTTTCAGTTCTGCAAACCATACTGTTCAAAACGGTCTTGCTCTTGGGATCTCCCTGGTGGTCCCGTGGGTAAGACTCCGCGCTCTCGGTGCAGGGCCCCAGGTTCGAGCCCCGGTCAGGGAACAAGAACCGGCATGCATGCCACAACTGAGAGTCCACGAGCCACAACTACAGATCCCACATGCCGCAAATAAGACCTGGCACAGCCAAAACAAGTAAGAACTTTTTTGAAGTTCTTTCTAAAAAAAAAATTAAATAAAATGCAGGACTGTCGATAAACACGGGCAACGCAGCACGCCCGGAGAGGGAGCGCCACGGCGGCCCCGCGGGAAGGGGGCTCGTGGTCGCCCCACAGGCCGGCCCGGCCACAGGCCCGGCGCCGCGGCGGCCGGGGTCAGCACCGCGAGACACGGACGGGCGGTCTGGCGGCCGCAGCCCGGGCGGACCGGCCCCAGGAAGATGGGGCGGGGGTGAGGGGCCCTGCCCCTCTGCAGGCAGAGCTCCAGGGGGCTCTGGTCCAGACCTGACCGTGAGTCCCCCACCCGGAGCCCAGAACCCCACCCGCGGTGACGCATCAAGAAAACACCCTTCGGCCCACTGATCGCCCAGGCGGGGTGCCAGGGGGCCTCCTCCCGGCTTCCCGATTCTGACCTCCATTCCCCGCAGTTCAAGCCTCCCCCACGTCTCACCCCACCCACGCCATCCCTGCGGTGGCCTCGGTCTCCAGTCTCCAGTCCCCCCCTCCGCCAGCTCCCCAAGCCTCTGTCCGAGGCCTCGTCCCGCCCGCCTCAAGGGCCTCCCTCCTCACCAGCAAGGCAGGCAGCACGTCCAGCGAGGAGCCCCTCCCCTCCCACGCCCACTCTGTGCGCTCGCCCAGGGCGGCCCTCTCCCCAGCCCTGTCTGCTGGCCCTCCGACCCTGCGCCCACCTGGGCACCCCTACTCTCTGCCTCCCGGAAACCCTGTGGTCGCTGTGACCACGCCCGTGGTGCCTCCTGTGGGACGCGCTGGCTTCCTGTCTGTCCTACGAGCACCTGGGGAGCAGACCGTGGCGTCCACCTCTGCGTGCAGCGGGCGGTCTCCGTGGCAGTTACCTGCGATACAGGAGGTGGCGGGCTCAGGGAGAGCAAGCCTAGCGCAGGCACGGCCCAGCGGCAGAGACCGGGCCCGGGCGAAGGCCTGAGCCGGGCAGAAGGACCTGGCAGCAAGCAGAGAAGGGAGGGCCTGGGCTCCGAGCCCTCGGACGGAACACACAGACCGGGGCTCAAGTTCCGTGCTGGCCACTGGCCAGCTCCGGGTCCTGGAGGCACCCCCGTCCCCGGCACATCCTCTCCGTAAAGGATGCCCACACCTGCTCCTCCTCACCGCTGCTCTGTCTCCAGAGCGGGAAACTCCATTTGTCAACTGGAGTCCAGTCCGTGTCCCCGACACTGGAATCTGCAGGGGAAAGGCAGACACCCCGCCCCTGTGTGTCCCGGGGCAGGTGCACCTGGACGCAAGCCTGGCGTGTGCTCAGGCCCCCATCTGCCCTCGCTGCCCACCCTCCACCAGTGACCCCGAGGGAGGCGCCGCCTCGCGGTGCCTGCACGCCCTCTCCTGCAGAGGGAGGGAGGCGACGGCGCCACCTCCCAGGGTCGCTCGGAGGACCCCAGGGGTAACACCGTCAGGCGCGCCGGCACGGGAAGCACCAGGCTGCTAAGGAAATCAGTCAGAGACCAGTCTCGCCCGACCCTCTCACCCACGTTCCCGTCTCGCCCGACACCACCCCCCTCAACGCTGCTTCCCCGGGGCCGTCCGACCCCGGGCTCCTGGGATCCCGCGCGCCTCGGCTCTGTGCTGGTGTCCAAACTCCTCAGGCCTCAGGTGGACGGGGCGCCCTCCACCCACCCAAGGCTTTCATCTGCTCAGAGGAGCCTCCCCTGGTGTGAGAAGCATGATGCCCGTCAACCAACTGGCCAACCACCTGGCGTCACGGGTGGAAGCTTGTGCCCGTCCCGCCCCCCGGGGAAGCTTCCTGGTGACGTGCCGCCGGCGTGTGCAGCCTGTTCGCCCCCGGGACCGCAGCCTGCACCTGGCGTGTGCGACCCTCCAGCCAGCCTAGGACCCCGAATCGTGAACGGAGCCGAAGACGACAGCTACCCACGCAACGTCGGGGGCGGGAAGGCTTTCCTGAGCGCGTCACCCAGTGTACACACCACAAAGGTGAAAAGACCCCGCCCACACTTTCATCAGCCACCGACCAGGAAGATGAGGAAAAGGTCCCTGAACTAGGACAGCTGAAGCCCCGCCTGACGTCTGCGGAGGGGCGCTGAGGGCCTGTGTGTCTGGGACGCGCTCCCCGCACGGGTGGCACAGCCGAGGCCAGCACGGGAGAGAACCGCCCCGCCCTCCCTGAATGCAGCTGGGCCCCCGCACGCCACGCACGAGGCCCGCCCAGAGCACCCCGGGAGCCTGCCTCCCGACAGACAGGCGGTGAGGACAGGCCAGAGCAGAGCAGATCGCCACACCTACGGCGTTCGTATTTCCAAGTCAGAAAGGATCTCCCCCAAAATACTATACGCCCTTAGGCACCAAATTTTTAAAAATTAGGTAATTTATGTGGAAAGGAGGATGATAAGGGATCCATCCGAATAAAAAACGACAGGTTTCCATGTATGGTCTGGCTCTCTGAAAAGAGGAAAGCCACCCGCAGAACAGCGCGTATGATGGGTGAGGAGCTAGCTTACGTCATAATAAACACGTTCCCCTGCCGGGATGTCGCTTCAGAACTAAAGTTAAATGAGATGTGAACCCCCAGGTGGGAGAGCGGGACGGAACCTGCACGTCTAGCTTCCAGTCGCCTCCACAGGGCCCCGGCCGGAGAGCGAGCCGCCAACCAAGGGCTCCCAGACACCCAGCTCGGCAGATAGAAACCCTGCGAGAAACCTGGACGAAGAAAGTATCAGCAAACTATCTTTAGCATCCAAGTAGAGAACACATCGCATCCATTAACAAGAACAAGACGCTTATAAAACTGGAAAAGTCAGGTTACCAAAAAAAAAAAAGGTTCTTACAAATACAAGCATATTAGGATATTAGGGACTGCCCTGGGGGTGCGGTGGGTAAGACTCCATGCTGCCAGCGCAGAGGGCCCAGGTTCGATCCCTGGTCAGGGAACTAGATCCCGCATGCCGCAACTAAGACCGGGCACAGCCTAAATAAATAAATAAATAAATATTTTTTAAAAAAAGCATATTAGATGTTAGCAGTGAGAGGTCAGAGATAAAACTGAAGAAATCTCCCACACAGCAAAGCTACAAGACAGAGAGATGGAAAAAGGAGATAAAAGATAAAGAAAATAAGAAGAGGGTCAAAGCGCCAGCTTCAAAGACCTGGGGGGAGAACGCACACAGGGCGTGGAGGGAACGGGACTCCCCGGGAAATGACTGAAGGAACTTCCCCTGAAGCACCGCCTTGAGTTTTGGGAGCACTTGGGAGCACGGCAACTCTCCCTAAAGCTCACTGGGAGGAGAAACACCGGGCCAGCCCTGGAGACAAGAAAGCAGCAGGACAGGCTTCTCAAACCTTGAGGAAGCACCTCTGACCTAGAAGTCCACGTGCATCCAAACTGACACGGCCTCCTCCCTTCCGGGAGCCCCTTTCCTGGAAGCTGGTGGAACCAGGATACAGGGAGCAGGCACCCCAGCACCGGAGCCCTGCAGGAGACAAGCCCCTAGAGGGGCCTCACCCCCGAGGCTTCCAGAAGGGAGGTGGGAAAGGACTGCCAGCCCGGCTGAAGATGGGAAGACTCAGCTGCAGGCACACAGAACGCTAGGCACGTTGCTAAGAAGGCCATTTTCCCCAGGGAGTGACAACCAGCAGAGTCTGTCACTGCACGCGGCTGAGGATGTCACCCGCGTGGCCTGAACATTCGCGCCCTTCACCCACCTACCGGACGCGGAAACACTGCAGACGAGGACGAGGCAGAGACAGCAGCTGTGTCCCAGAGAAAGTCAACAGATAATCACACACTCACCGCCGTGAGGACCCGTGCACGTGCCTGAGAACCACGGGTGCCGCCAGGAAAGCACCCAGAGTCGAGGGGCGGGCACGCCGAGTCGGCACCACCATGGTCTCCTGCAAGTGGTATTAGTCCTTGACTTTTAACATTTATGCGCAAGTAGTAGCTTGATAAAAATCAAATGACAAAATGCACCTAAAGCACGTGCCCCCCACTCTGCCACAGAGAAACAGTCACGGCGCGCCAGCTGTGAGGAGGCCGCCCCGCCGCAGTGCGCTCCGCCCGCGGGGAGAGCAAGACCCTCTCCGTCACAATCCCCCCTGCAACGCTCTGCGCTTCTCCCAGGGCCCCGCGGCACCCCCAAGAGCGGCCATCGCACAGCGCCCCCACGGGACAGGGCTGCCGGCGGCGGCAGGGCAGCGGCCGCCCCGGGCTCGCAAAGCCGCTGGGCGGGCTTCTCTGGAGCCGGCCCCAGCGCCCGGGTGGCTTCTGCTCGGAGGCGGGAAAGGATGAGACACACGTGGCTCAGCGGCCAGCTGCAACCAGAGCAAACTACCTGGCCTCTACGCAGGGACCTGCTCGCCCGCACCGCAGCGGGACGCGTGTTTGCCAAACTACCTCCCGGACAGCCACCCCTTCGTGTTCTCTTTCTCTTCACTTTCCTATCGGCTTAGTTAAGCTCTCCCATTTCTGCTCACAAGATTTCTCAACCCCTGATGAACTAGACCAATGAAAGAATCACACCTAAAGAAGCCACCACTGTCAAGAGCGGACTTGAAGGCAGCCAGGCCAGTCAGGGAGGACACTGTGAGGGTAACAGACATGGAGCAGGTATTGTAGCCACTGCAGGGGTGGTGCCAGGAGGCCTGACACAAGGGCACTGGATGGAGAATTTCAGAGCCAGCCACTGAGAAAAACATAGAGCAGGGGTGGGCAAGGGAGAATGGGACAGTGACCGAAGTTAACTGCGGTGGATGCGACATTTTAAAGAAGCTATAATCAAGTCTCTATCTAAAAGCTTTGATCATGCAATACGTAGATTTTAAAACATACATATTCTGGTATATAAAAAAAGTATATGCCGTATGTTCCCAACTGTACAAAATAAATAAAAATGTTTCAAAGACCAAAAGAAAAGGTCAGCGAAAAAAGAAGCTACCACTGCTCTTAGAAGGGTATGTCGTTATTTGAGCTACAGAAGGTACACAAGCGTCATCATTTTCTCCACCCTGAGGGTTTGACCACAACAGAACCAGGATGCTGGAGAGGCCTCTCAACCCATCCAGGGGCTGGCCTCCGGGCTCTAGGCCTTGGAGCACTGTGGCTCCCCCAGTTCCAGCCCTGAGCGCATCCACTTACCACCACATGGTAAGGACCGTCTCTGCCAACCCAAGAGCTTATTAAAATGCTTATCTCCAATATGACTCCGCTGTAAAAAGCAACGAAACTGGGACATCTGTAGAGACATGGATGGACCTAGAGACTGTCATACAGAGTGAAGTGAGTCAGAAAGAGAAACACAAATACCGTATATTAACACATATATGTGGACTATAGAAAAATGGTACAAATCAACCTGTTTGCAAGTTAGAAATAGAAACACACATGTAGAGAACAAACATATGAACGCCAAGTGAGGAAAGCGGGGAGGGTTGGGGAGGAATGAATTGGGAGATTGGGATACCAAATTGTACACTCTAAATACATGCACTTTATTGAAAAAAAAATGCTTATCGCACATGACTTTGTAAAATATCTAGGAGGAGGAAAGCCCTCTCTTCCAGAGGCCTGCACTCAGGTCCTGGTAGAGAAAATCATACGGTATCTGGCATGTAACTGAAAAGAGTCCAGGAGCAGGTAGAAAGCGATGGGTGAAACATGGGCCATTTGACGTTAACTCTCCAAATTATCCCTACTTCTGCGAATGTTTAGCAAAATCCATAATGGAACTTTAACAAGATAGGAAATAAAAAGGGTCACCTCAAGTACACAGGGTGACTGTGCAGAGATGCCCAAAGGAGACTCACTCTCAAGAGTGCTCTGCAGTGGGGCCCTCTGGGCCATCACCTGAGGCGCAACCATGGGCTCTGAGCTGGGTCCCCCTCCGCCCAGAGCCTGGGCCTCTGGGAACTGGGAACTGACAAGTCTCAGAAAACCTGCTCCCGTTAACCAAAGGTCGGTCCAGTCCCTCCCCACCCCAACGGCGCCGGACTACGTGGGAGAGTCCCATCGGCCAGAAGACTCAAGGTGTCCAGCCTTGTCTGAACCTCAGCGGTGAGAAAGCCACCCTTCAAACTGAACTCAGAGTCTAGCTCCACTTAAAACACACGCGCCTGTGTGTACTGGCATATTTAAAATACATACTCATCAAGTCACGGACCTGAAGAAACGGGACTGGAGATCAAAATGTCACCAACAGCCAGATACCCTCCTGTTCTGAAACCGTCTGCAACGTCATCTGAAGGGAATGAAGTACTGCGCCCACCAGCCCTGAACACAGTGACCGAAAGGGGAGGTGGAGATGGGCTTCCCGCCCCGCGCCCACATCCGCTCCCTCGGCTCCACCCACGTGCCCTCGGGCCGCAGCGAGGTGCTCCCGCAGCGAGGTGCTCCCCGGCGGCCACTCTTCCAGGTCTGCTCTCTGCTGCTCCCACGGGCGGCTGGACTTCTCCCCTTGGGACGGCGGACACCTCACACACCCGGCACGTCGCCACCCTGCACCCAGCCCTCCCAACCAGCCCAGGACCAGGACTCGCCTCCCTCACACGGTCACCCCCATCCTGCAGCTTCCTTCTCTTCCGACAGCTCTCTCCCTCCTGAGCCAGCCGCTCCACTCCCACTGTCGCTGCACCTGGTGGGTCTCAACGTGAGTCCGGCTTCCTGGACGACCCTCGGTGCTGTCAAAGATGTCCAACAAGGGCAGCTCCCCCGCGTGGCTGGTGGGAATGTCCACGAGTACCACCGGGGAAGACCATTTTCCAGAGGGTGCGGAAGGCACCAGCGCTGGGGGCAGAGCCCAGAGCGAGTGCCGGCCCCACAGGAGACAGGGCCCGAAGCGCCCCGGCGCAGGGTTCACTCCGCCGAGACTGGAACTCACCCCAACGCCCGTCAAGCACACGACAGCAAAGTCCAGGGGGTGGGGGTGGGGTGTGACGCCGTGAAATAACGGCGTCAATAAGAACCTGTCGCTGAGGACGTCACACACGTGGTGCTGAACCAAGAGCGCGACCCAGGGTTGCACAGCGCAGGATTCCAACAACAGGAAGTTCTAGAACAAACGTCTCCACGGCCAGCAAGCCAGGAGAGTGGGGCAGGGGCTGCACCCGCTGAAGCACAGGGCCTGTTCGGCATGCAGTCTGGGTGGCTGGCAGGCATTTTCACAGCAATGCGTGTCCTCTGGCCGCTCGCTGCAGTGGGTGGGCTTTACTCAAGAAACACTACGGGAGCCTGGTGAGGGCCCCTGAGCCCGGCCCCACCCTCGGGTGGACCCGAATGGCCTGGTGCCTGAATTCCAACCGCGAGCACCCGGCAGGAGTTCCCACAGCAGCCCGATGGGGGTGAAGGGCCCACGGTGGCCCCCAGGGCAAAGCCAGGCGTTCTGTCTACTTTACATCAGGGGCTCCAGCCCACACACCGCACCTCTGATGAGGACTGAAAAGAAGAGGGAAGAGAAAAGGAGACAGTGGGGAGCGAGTGAGCATCCCGTCCTCTTAAGCAACAAGCACTGCCCCCCCCCCCCCCCCCCCGCCCCAGCTTCACAGGAAGCGGCAAGGGGTGCGCAGTCTGCGGAGGGCAGGCGCCCCCAGGCCGGCCTTCGGCTCCTCCCCACCTTGCCGTCCCTCTCCTGGACTGGATGCCAAGTGGCTGAGCACAAAGGCTGACCTCGGCCCTGGAACCTCCCCGCCCCCCCCAGGGCGTGGAGGGAGCCAGACAGCACCCAGCGGCTCCTCGCCCAGCCGGAAGGGAGGGAGGGCGGGCACGCCCCAGCGCTCTGCTCCGTCCCCACCCGCAGGTCTGTGTGTCTGGGACAGTCTCAGGGAAAAGAAGCTCCGCGTAAGGCCAAACGCCTCCTCCAAGGACTCCCTGCCCCAAGTAAGTTACTCCACCTCAGTACTTAACGCATTCAATCAGGAACTATTATTCCACGAATAACAGGCCCCGCCTAGGGTAGCAAGAGACTCCTTTTTTTCCTTTTTTGGCCGACGGGCAGCTTGCAGGATCCTAGCTCCCCGACAGTGAAAGCAAGGAGTCCTAACCACTGGACCACCAGGGACGTCCCAAGAGAGTCCTTATTAAAGTGGAAGGGCGCGTGCCCCGCCCTCCCGGGGCTGTGGTTTCGAGATGATGACTCTTGGGCTTCCCAATGCATGCTCCTCCGTCTCCGGGATCAGGTATGCATTTTCTCATCTGTTAAACAAAACCATCTAGTAACAGCCTGGCCTCCACTCTGTCTTCAGGTAAATGTATCAAAAAAAAAAAAAAAACAGGCTCGGTGCTGCTTTCCACAAGCCTCCCTCCCATCACCCCGCGTCCTCACCTAAGACAAGGCCCTGTGCCAGGAGCTCTCTGGGGCGCAGAGGTGTACCACCAGGGCTTGCACCTAACAGACCTGTAACACTGCTGGAAAGGCAAAAAAGGAGCGTTGACCACAAAAACAGCAAAAGAGTTCATCTGTTCCGTTCACTCCAGGATGCACCCAACGAGGGCTCTACAAACTCACGCCGAAGTGGGGACCCGCGTGGGCTGAACCATCAGGGATCATGAGGGGGGATGAGGCCAAGGCCAGTCGTCCAACAGGGAAGAGGAAGAAGGAGAGCCGGGCAAGCCGGCCGTGCCTGCAGCCAGAGGGCCTGGCGTGGCGCAGGAGGGTCTGGTGGGGCTCTCCCACCAGCACAGAGGGAGGGTCAGCTGGAAAGGCACTTTCAGATGGAAAGCGGAATGCTTCTTAGCGCGGGCGGAAAGGACGGCTGGGCTGGCGCCTGGCCCGGGTGAGGGAGGACACCACCCTGACGCAGACCACAGGGCAACTTCCAACCTTACGCAGCTGCCTGTGACCACGGCTCACCACCTCCTCACCTGCAGACAGGGTCTACCTCCCCTACAAAAGGTTTCTAATGACAAAAGAATATATGTTTACTATGAACAAACTACACACATACACACATGTACTAAGAATTAGAGAAAATTAAAATCACTCCGATAACTAGCCAAAGATGTCTACTTAAAAAACGCAGCCTGTACCCCATGTCCCGTGGCCTGTGAAGAGGCCGGTGCGCCTGCATCCCCGCACGCACGCTGCGGTGAGCGCCCATCAGCTTAGCGCCGTCACCCTGGGAGAGGCAGGAATCAATCCTGATGCACAAATGCTCGCGGTATTCCTGCCGCGAGGGGTTCAGAACGGGGGAAACAGGTGTTCAAACAACCCAGATGCAAACCGGTAAGAGAGCATGGGTAGAGAGGGGCATGGCGGGCGCGGGTGTCCTGGGAGGGCGACTGGGTCGGGACCGCAGCGCTCAGCCACGGGAAGGACAGGGGCGGGGGGCTAAGAGCAGGGCACCCGTGAGGATCCAGGGCCGCCCGGCACGGTGGGGGTGGAGGCGGCAGAGACCCTAGAGGAGGGACCCCCAGCGCAGAGCTGGATCCACGGGCCGCCCCCAAACGTTCCGGCATCAATGTGACGGGACAGAGTGCAGAGTCCGTGAAGCGGGAGCCGGCCACCTGCAGCCGAGCGTGAACACGCAGGTGCCGGGGGCTTTTCACGACACGGCTCCGTCCTGTGACCCACTTCCACCAGAATTCCTTTAACAATCGACTCTCTGGCTGCGTCACCAAGATCACTGCCCTGGGGACTGCTTCTCAGGGGCAGGTACCCCTTGCCCTTCAGGACCACGGCAGGAAGATAATCACGCGGTCTGGTCCTCCCCACCGCGAATGCCCCCCATGGTCCTGGACCCGCCATGGCCACCAACTCAGGAATGGACGTCAGGGCTGCAGCTGGTAGGGGGTGGGGTCACCTATGAAAGGATGCTAGTGGGGCCAGGGGCTGGCTGCAGCCTCTGCAGAGGGCAAAGATCAGCGGGGGACTGCAGTGCTGTGCCACCAGTGTTGTGCCAACCACGGCAGAGGGGCCTGCCACCCTCTAGGGCCCAGTGACCCTCGGGGAGTTGCTAAAACTGCCAACAGGATGCCTACCAGCAGCAGCTCCTCCAAAGGGCTCTCTCGGCGCACCTGGCTTGGGTTAACCTCCAGGGCTGTCTCCCCACTTCCCCAAAAGAGGTGTGACCACTCTTTCAGGTGAAAAGGCGGTTTGCCTCCCCAGCCCGCTCTGGTCTGGCAGGCACTCCTCCGAGGCGTGCACCCACGCCTCAGCCTGCCCGGGAGGAACGAGTGCGCCCACCCACTCTCGGGGTGGGTGAGCCACACGCCAACTCCTGCAGCGGGCGCACAGCACGGCCCACGTTTCAGCTGCTGTTGAAAAATCCCTGGATGAGGGAGGGCTCCTGTCCCCTCAGGCCACGGTCACGCCTGGCCTAGGGGCAGTGGAGCCAAGGGTCAGGACTCTGAAGTCAGTGTCTCGCCCGTCACTTTCCAGGTGCTTGGCTGGGACTTGCGGTGACTGCACAGGGCCCCTGGCCCCGGACACTCTGGCGGTGAGCGGCACACAGCCAGCATCCCAGTCACACGGACGACAACGGGGCCTACGAGGGAAGCGCTGGGCTCAGCAGCCCCCCCGCGGCCGCGCAGCGGCCAAGAGTCACACCAGGGAGGCACAGGCTGCCGGGAGGTGCGGGTGGGCGAAGCCACAGAAAAGGGTCGCCCAAGGCACACGGGCTTCTGCCCGGGGGCGGGGGGGGGGGCGGTCCACAAGCCACAGGCAGCAGCCGGAACATGCATGTTTCAGGACCTCCCCGTCCTCCTGAAGAGCGCGCCAGACCCTTGGAAGTTGCTGTCTGGTTGGTTGTTCTCGTCTGCTTTTTTGTTTTATTTTGTTTCTGGCTAAAGAGCACTCACCTTTCTCCTTGCGGCCTAGCCTGAAATCTCCGCACCTCCCAGGTCCCCGACCTGGAGCTCACACCTCCCTTGGGGGCTCTGGCAGAAGAGGCGGCTGACCTGTCCGCCCGGCTCCGCCCCAAGCTCCCTCAGCCCCCCGTGGCCCCTGACTGACCGAGGCAGCCCTTCCCCAGGGCCTCCTCCCTCTGCGATCTGCCAGCCGGGCAGACATTTCTTTACTCCACGCCTAAAGGTACGACCGGCTGCCCTGAGGTGGCAGAGGGACAGGAGCCTCAAGACTAAGACAGGAAGAGATGATCAAGGTGGTCCTTTCGCGCACTCAGCGCTCGCCGACCCTGTGGCAGGTGCGGCGCCGCTCACTTCTCACACAGGCCCTCCAGGAGCCGAGAGACCAGGCACGTGTGCTCCACGCTAACCCAACAACCCCAGGAGGCAGGCCCGAGGCCCCCAGCGACCAGCTCGGGGCTGCTCCTGTGGTCCTGCAGGGAAAGTGCATGTTCCACCAAGAGCCCACCTGAACCCGCCAAGAGCATCACAACCACCCTCCCCAGAGGCTCCTGTGCCTACGTCCCCCAACCAGGCTCAGAGGCTCCACCTTCGCTCCACAAGGCTCCTGCTTCTCCAGGGCCCGGGGAGGGGGCGTCAGGGGACGAGTCCCAAGCCAGCTGCTAGGGCGCGCGTGGAGGTCTCCTCCTTTTCCCTCCCCCCACCCCCGTCACGCAGACCAGAGTCCCGCCTCCGCATGGATGAGGGGATGACCCAGAAAGGCGCCGTCTCCAAGCTCACTTGGCCAACAAGTGGAGAAGGTGGGCGTCCGCCAGCGCCCCAGTGGACGCCGGCGCAGGTAAAGAAGGCCACTGTCGCTGAGAGGGTGGCACCCCCCCCCGGAAAATACCTACTCTTGCACTCTGCAGCAGGCGTTTCACACGCCAGGTGCCATGCTTCATAGGATCGGGGTCTCATGGGAAAATCAAAGGGGCTGAGATACAACATCAGGGGTGACCCACTTTCGGCAGGGTGGGCAGAAGAGGATCTTGAGTACTTGGTACGTAAGCAGACATCTCAACAGAGAAACGGAGCGAGTCGTGAATACAGGAGGGGACATCTCCCCGCTGCGGAATACCTTAAAACTCGGGAATACACTGTTTAAAGGGAGGGAACAGAGAAAGCAGGAGGAGCAGGGAGGCTGGAGCAGCGCGGGTGTGCACCGCCGCAGGGGTGGGGCACCGGCAGCTCTGTTTGGATGCTGAGGAGTCACGGACCGTTGTCAGCAGGGCCGCGGAAAGCGAGGGGAGGCAGGAGCCTGGGGACCAGGGGGAGGCCAGGAGGAGGCCGAGGCAGTGCTGGGCTAAGAAGAGGCTGCACTGGAGTCTCTCCGAGGGCCCTCCTAAGTAGCCCCAGTTCCTCAGTGGGAGCCGGGAGATGCTTATCCAGCCTGTCCTCTCCGGAGCGACTCAAAAGCCAGGTGAGGACAGGCTCTCAGACACTTCCCCTCCCACGCAGACTTCCCAGTTCTTCACTTGCCCTCATTCAACCATAAATTACTTGGGTTCAGAACATTTCTCAAGGAACTTGCCTGGCGGTCCAGTGGTTAAGACGACCAGCTTCCAATGCAGGGGGCACGGGTTTCATCCCTGGTCTAGGAACTAAAACTCCCGCATGCCGTGTGGTGTGGCCAAAAAAATAAAAAACCAAACCCATTTCCCCAGACAGCCAACTGTAAGCAATAGCATCAACATGGAAGGAGGTCAGAATGAAGAATACGTCAGGTGTCCTGACCTTCAACGCTGTGAACACAGTAAAGCAAGGCACCACACGGTGCCTTAAATCAATGAGGAATCACGGCTTTCAGAGTGAAACCTGAAGAGAAAACAGACAGATCTGAGAACACCCACGTGGTGTTGGGCAGACAGACTCTGGCACTGCTGGAGGGTTCCCCAGAGTGCCTGGGCCCTAAACCCTGGGGAACACGCCCACAGTAGATGCAGAAGGGCCTTTCCAGATGTGATCACGGTTATAGACAGCAGCCTGGATTATCCAAGGGGGCTCACTCTAAGCTGAGCCTTTAGTACAGAATTACTTTTTCTAGCTGCAGCCAGAGAGCCCACCCTTGCTGGGGGGCCACGCAGAAACTGAGAGAGGGAATGAAGGCAGCCCTGGGAACAGACTGACCCAGGAAAGGAACAGACTAAACAGCCAGTCACGATTCCACCTCAGTCCTCCAGCTGCACGGAACTGAACTTAGCCAACAACCTGAGTGAGCGTGAAAGCAAATTCTACCCCAGAGCCTCCAGGAAGAAATGCACCTGCCAATATCTGATTTCGGTCCTGTAAGACCCTGAGAAGACTCAGCTGAGCCCACTTAGACCTCTGTGCTGTAGAAACTGTCAGACAATACACCCGTGTTTTTTTAAGCAACACATTTCACTGGCAGCAGCAGAAAAGTAATTCCCAAGCAGCAATCTAGCAAAAAAAAAAAAAAACCAGTTTCTCTAGAAGCAGAAGGAGGCTGAATCAAGAAGTACTCCGTCGGCCCTCTCCAGTGGCCCCCTGTCCCGGGACACTCCCCCACCTGCCGCGCTATCTCCTTTGGTGGCAACTCATTGTTCCTCTCCTTAAATTCGGGCTTCCTCACTGAGGACTCTCTGCTTTGGGGCCTTTCCTAAAGGAGCCCTGAGGTGGGCCACTCCTCAAGATTTCATCCATCGGTCACTCCAACAGTCACTGATTCTGCAGTATCGGCATAACCGTCCCCAGGCGATTCCACCGCAGGGCCCAGAGCCCAGCTCTCCAGTCCCCACTGCCTGCACTGCACTGAGAGCTTTCCTGCCTTCTGCCCCACTTCCTTCCTTCCACCCTGCTGCACCCCACCCCCTCCATCCAGTTAGTCATCAAGGACCAGCTGCGCTCGCTCTCCCCTTTCTCTGGAATCCTCTTCCTCTTTCAGTTTCCACCGCTGCCGAGCGCAGGCCTTCCCAATCTCTTGCCTGACTCGGTCATTCCACGACCACCTCATGAAGCGACGTGACAGCACTCTAGCACGGGGAGTCCAGGCATGAAAAAGGACAGGTCCCCTGACCCCAAGAGCTCAAGACTCTCATGACGGCCTCCCTGGTCTCTCTCTTCTGTTCTTGATCCATCTCCAGGGACTCGGGGACCTTCCCAACTCCGACATCTCACCACCCCCAAGCAGGCTCCGTGCCAAACAGAAGCTCACCTCCCCAGCGCAGCACTCCCCGTGCGAACGGGTCCGCCCCCCTCGCCCCTCCCTGCACGACCACGTCCCCAGACCCCAGGACGCTCAGCCCGGCACGAGGCCCTCCACGCGGCGGGCGCTCACGCTCCCCGCCCCTCAGCCCGCAGGGACGGGCCTCCGCACCCCTACTTGTCTCTCAGCGACTCCGTTCGCTGGTCGCCTGCCGCCCAGGGCCGCTGCGGGCCGGCTCAAGCAAACCGTCAGCCCCGGCGGGGGAAAGCCTGCCCCGTGACCGCGCCTCGGCGGCGGCAGGCGCTGACCCCCGCCCGCACGGCCCGCCGGTCCGGCAGGCCCAGGAGGGGACTGCCCACCGGCCAGCAGCCGGGGCGGAGGAGCGGGGGCTCCGCGGCGGGGAGCGGGGGACAGGCTCCGAGCCCAGCTCTTCTCTCCCACTCGCGGCCGAGGGCCGCTCGCCGCCAGCCTCCTCCCTCCAGCCTCCGACGAGGCGCCCCGCGGGGCGGGGGTCACGCGCGGGTTCCCGCCGCCCCCGCCCCGAGCCGCTTCTCCGAGGGGCCTGCTCCGTGCGCGGCGGGGCGCAGGGCGGGCAGAGGCGGCGCCCCCAGCGCGCAGGCGGCGGACCAGAGAGCTCGGGCCGATGACTCAGGGGCCGGGGCTCGCCCGCGGCCCGCGTTCGGCCGGGAAGCGCTCCCCCGCGGCCGCGGCGCCGACAGCGGAGGGAACAGTGGGGAGGGCCGCGCCCGGGGCCCCGCCGCGAGGAGGGCCGTCGGGAGGGCCGGGGGTCGCGCCGCCGCCCCGCCCCGGCCCGCCCCGCCCCGACTCACATTTGGCTGACCAGCTTCTGCCGGAAGGCGGCGCTCCGCCAGTCGGTCTCCTGCCCCGAGACGTCCATGCCGGTGGCCCCGCTCCCGCCGCCCGCGCGCCGCTCGGCCGCCGCCGCCGCCGCCGCCGCCGCCGCCTCGACCGCAGCGCCAGGCCCAAACCCGGAAGCCGTCGGCGGCGTCCCGGCCGCGCCGGAAGCGCAGCGGGGATTGTGGGAGCCTGGGCGCGCGCGGGCCTCTGGGAAATGGAGTCCGCGGGCGCCCGGCAGCCCCGCCCCCGTGGGTCCCCGGCGGATGCCCGCCGCCCGGCTGCGCGCTGGCACCGCGAGGCCGGTGGGCGCGCCCCTGGGGGAGGTGTACAGCGTGCTCGTCAGAGGCTGGTCGTCCCCTGCCGTGCCCCCGCCGTCCGGGCCCAGCTTGCCGGAGGCGGCCTCGCAGCGCCGCACGCCCCCCGCCCCCGGCAGACGACGCCTGGGATCTCACAGCCCGCCGATGGCTGCGTTTTGTAGCGGTTGCGTTTGCGAGGACCCCGAGCCACACTGTTCATGTTTAAACACAGGCTTCCCTGCGGGTCCGTGGGGAGCACGGTCCAGGTGCTCGCGGACGGCGCCCGAGCGTGCTGAGTGGAGGAGGCAGGCGGGCATAGACCGGGGCTTCAGCCCGAGGATGCGACCAGGAGGGTAAAAGCTCTGCCAGACGGTACCTACGGGGCCTTGTCTGTGCCCCTGCGGAGGGAAGGCAGGTGACAAAACTCCTGAGCCCAAGGGGTCCACAAGTGCTCAATGGGCCATCTCCAAGAGGAGCCGCGCAGAATGGGAACGGGCGCCTACTGATGCCTAATAAGTGCCCGACCCAGGAAGGGGCTGTGTCCACCCCGTGTCCCTGAGCCCCAGCAGGCGTGGGGGGTGGGGGGGAGGGATTGGGAGAGGAGGGAGTGAGCAGCTTCCTCAAACGGGCCCCTCTTGCCCTAAGGTTTCAGGTCTTGCCTTGGAAGGAGAGCTGTTCGCATCGTCAAACTTTTTTGCTTCCGTTCTTTAGAAAATAATTTTAAGAAATTCTGTCCTGGGAGTTCCGTGGAGGTCCAGTGGTTGGGACTCCACGCGTTCACTGCCAGGGCCTGATGCTGCTTCTAGCGACCCCTGATCGGGGGAACTAGGATCTCACAAGCGGAGTGGCAAAAAAAAAAAAAAAAAATTCTGTTCCTAGGGTGATCAACTTGTCCTGGTTTGCCCAGGACTCTCCTGGTTTTAGCTCCAAAAGTCTGTCTTGGCAACCCCCAGGCTGACCAGAAAGGTTCATCACCCTATCCCTATCCCTCTTGCACATTTAATAAAACTGAGATCTAATGCACATACCATGTAATTCACCGTTTCAAAATGTACAATGCAGTGTTTTTTCTATATTCACATATTGATGAGGTTGTGCAGCCATCAGCACTGTCATGAACGTTTTTAAACTGACCTGCAAATGTTTCTCTGTGAATCGCTGGAAAGGTGTAACTGCGATGTATCCTATTTTGTATTCGGGCTTCAGATGCATTTTGTTATTTAAATCCTCAGCCCTGCAGATTCCATTTACCAAGTTATGGAAAACTTTGGTCTCATATCTCCATTGGCAAAGCCAGTCCTCACTGTCAAATCCTCCAGCTACTTAGACCCCTGGGGCTTTTGGAAGAAAAGGATGGACGTCACATCCAACTCAAGTGAGCTTGTTAACGGGGACCCCAGGACATCTCTCCCTCTTCTGGGCTCTGGTTCTAGGAAGGCCGAGAGCACAGCACATAGATTCACAGACAGACTGACAGACAGATGCCCTGCTAGGATGTGATTTCTTTTATGTTATGATTCCTACTTATCGTGTATGAAACATAGGATTTAAGGTATATTAAACTACGTTTAATAGTTCAAAATGGGGTCACAGCGGACTTCCCTGCTGGTCCAGTGATTAAGACTCTGTGCTTCCAATGCAGGGGACCCAGGTTCGATCCCTGGTCAGGGAACTAGATCCTGCATGTGGCAAGGAAGATCCTGCACGCTGCAACGAAATCCCACATGCGACAACGAAGATCCTGTGTGCTGCAACGAAATCCTGGCGCACCCAAATAAATAAACAAATATTTAAAACAAACAAAAAAATGGAGTCACAGTGGCCAACGTGAATTTCCGTATTAGTTGTTTTGAAACATCCTGCAGACTGGGATTGTCTTTGATAAACTGAGAGTGTTACTTTAGATAAGGGATTTGTTGGGCAATGTATGTCACTGGAACAGAAGGAGCAACGGACAGAGGCGAGATCCCCTCCCCTGGGCATAACCGTTGCTCCTTAAAAAGAGACCACTGAGCTGAGGAACTCAGAGTGTTCCAGATGGAGGCTGCTGGAGGGTCACTTCCACTCTGCTATCCAGAGACCCGTTACTGGACTGGAGACCCTGCTCATGCAGAGACGCCTCCTCCCTGACTTCTCCTCGGAGTGGTTTGTGACCCTCTTCTCCCGACTTCAGCTAACCTGTGTCGTGTGCTAATCGTGTGCAATAAACCAAGTGATTTGTGAATTAAATATTGGCCGTGTATGTCGTATATCTCCAATCCGGTGGTTCTTTCCTGTCCTTACTGCTGGGCTCTGCGACAGACAGGCCCAGAACGTTGTCAAGAATTTGTCATTGGGACAAAATTAAGTGCTACCCCCTTTCGTGTTTGCTCCAGACTTCTATTTCTACTTATCCCGTCATCTGGGCCCAGAAGTGGTGACACCTTGCTTAGAGCCTGGATGGTAACTAGAGAAAGAGAGGTAGGGACAGCCACAGACCTCCTGGCCTCGGGGAAGAAGGAGGCCACAGGAAGGCCCATCCTGAATGGCCCCTGGGGAGGAAACGATGGACGAAGCTGAAGCTGGCCAAAGGCGTGACCACATCCCACACCACTCGAGGTGGGCCCCTGGCTGGGCCAATTCTCTGCTCTGCTGGTTCCTGAGGCTACCTTTCTATAGCTGGACCCTGTCACTGGCCACACATTTAGTGGATACCATCCTGGGCCCTGCATGAGGCAGAAGCTGGAAGCTCCCAGGGGGGTGGGGGAGATCTTCCCCCTAGAGAGCCTTGCACACCCTCTTGGAGGCTCTGGCTCTCTCCTTCCAGCCTCACGTGGGGACCCCTCTGATCCCCCTCCTCACTTTGGTGCTCAGTCCCTGGAAGGTGCTGACCAGCTCCTCCTGAAACCGCACATCCCAGATGGGATTTGAATCCAGCCAAAACTCAGACTGGGACTCAAACCCACTGTCTTTTAATTGATATCACACATCTGGTCTCAGGACTTAACAAAGCTCAGGTTCTTTATGACCCAGCACAGAAGGAATTCAGCGAGAGGCAAAGTGATAGGTGAGAAGTGGATTTATTTAGAGAGAAACACAGTCCATAGGTAGAATGCGGCCTGTCTCAAGAGGCGAGAGTAGCCCTATAACATGCGGTGGTTAGTTTTTACCAGCTGGCTAATTTCACAGGCAATTTATTCCAGCTATCTTGGAGAAGGGGCAGGGATTTCCAGAAACTGGGCCACCACCCACTTTTTGGCCTTTTATGCTGGGCCTGGGAACTGTCACGGTGCCTGTGGGTGTGTCATTTAGATGCTAATGTATTACAATGAGCATATAATCAGGCTCAAGGTCCACTGGAAGTCGAATCTTCCACCATCTTGAACCTCGTTGGTTCTAACCAGTTTTTGTCCTGTCCTCAAGGGCTATGTCACTTTTGTTTTTGTTTGCTTATTTTTAATCTTTTGGCCGCACCACATGGCATTTGAGATCTTAGTTTCCCAACCAGGGATCGAACCCCCGCCCCTTGCACTGGAAGCACGGAGTCTTAACCACTGGACCACCAGGGAAGTCCCTATGCTATTTTTTTTAAAGGTTGTGCTCTGTTCCCTTCCCTCCTGTTTCCTTCCATCCCAGCACCTGCCAGATGTAACCCCTCCTCTGTGTTTGCTCTGGAGCCTGCAATCACTCATGAGTGTGAAGATGGGGGCAGTTATTGCTTTGAAAAGCAACACACAGTAGAAATTTTAGTGGACAGTTTAGTAGAAAGGACCAAACATTGTAAATATTACTGAGGCAGCCAATGTTCATATTTAGGTAAATTTCCCTACCCCACTCCCTGTTAGTTTAAAAAATAAAACATGTCACGAGGTAGATGCCATATGGATCCTGTATTTAAACCTACATCATGGCAGAAGCATTGTCTCAAGTACTAACAACTCCTTATTAACCAGAATTTTAATTATTATTTAGATTATAGAACTACATCATGAGCAAATCTATATACAAACAACTGTCATAGGTGTAACGTACACAGAATTTAACGGCAAGATCATATGCCAGTCTGAAACAGGAGGGAAGAGGGCAGGGCACAACCTTTACGAGAATGACATAGCCACTGAGGATACGACATAAACTGGTTAGAATTGATGAGGTCCAAGAGGGTGGAAGATTTCCCTTCCAGTGGACCTTGAGCCTCTTTATGCGCTCATTGCAATACATTAGCCTCTAAATGACACACCCACAGGCGCCATGATGGTTCTAAGACCCACCATCAAAGGCCAATAAGTGGGCGGTGGCCCAGTTCCTGGAAATCCCTGCCCCTTCTTCAAGATAGTTGGTATAATCCTCCCACTCACTAGCCTATGCAATTGCCTCGCCCATAAAAATTAACCACGACCCCCCCCCACACCACCCCCCAAAAAAGAGTCATTGCCACATCACAGCCCCTAGATTACCTGCTTCAGCCTGGTTGATTTAGGGACAGATGTTGCAGGAGAAGGGGGTGTGAGAGGAGGTTCATGTCCCAGGAATCAGGTGGGTTCCTGGGATGGGGCCGCCAATTGAGGGTCCCTGGCTTCACGCAGTAAAGAATTCCAGAGTGAGCCACAGTAAAGTGAAAGCGAGTTTATTTAGAGGCATACACATTTCATAGGCAGAATGTGAGAGTGGCCCCGGCCTGTGGGGGTGGTAATTTCAAAGGCTAAGTGGGAGGAATCTCTCAACTCTTTTGGGGAAGGGGCGGGGATTTCCAGGAATTAGACCACTGCCCTCTTTTTGGCCTTTTATGGTCGGCCTGGGAACTGTCCTGGCCCCGCGGCGGTGTCAAGTTAGCTAAGTGTTATACTGAGCACATAACAAGACTGGAGGTCCACTGCAAGAGAAACCTTCAGCTATCTTGGACCTGGTTGGTTCTAACCAGTTTATACCCTCGATGGCTGTGCCACTCTTTTAATGGTTGTGCCTTGCCCCCTTCCCTCCTGTCTCACATCCACTTTGGTTCTGCTTTTTCACAATTGAAAATACGCCACCGTGAACACCCTCCACAACACTATCTCGCTTCCATCTGCGGCCCTTCTGCAATACAGATACTCAGAAACGGCATTGCTGGTTTGCAGAGAGCACTGCACATTTATTTAAATCTTGATGGCTGCTACCAGTTGTTCTAGGTTTCAGTTATCTAATGCTGTTGCATAAGAAATTACACCACGGCCAAGTAGCTTAAAACAACAACAACAAAAATGCATATCTTCCATCCTTCCTGTGGGTCAGGAATTGAGGAGAGGTTGGGCCAGGTTCTGGCTCAGTCTCTCTGAGGTTCCAGGCACATGCTGGACTCCTTCCAAGGACCACAGTGCTCTGATAGCCTGGCTGGGCTGGAGGATCTGCTCGCGAGGCAGCTGGCCCCTGGCTGGCAGGTTGGTGCCAGTTTTGAGAGGCCTCAGGTCCACGCAGGCCTCTCCTCAGGGCTGCTCTAGTGTCTTCATGCCGTGCCGGCCCACGGCCCGCAGGCAGAGCCAGACACAAGGCACAGTGGCTTTTAGGGTCCTGCACTTTTCCATCTCATTCTGTCCCTTGGAACCAGTCACCAAGGCCAGCCCAGGGGCTTCCGCAGTGGTCCAGTGGCTAAGGATCCGCCTTCCAATGCAGGGGACGCGGGTTCAAGCCCTAGTCGGGGAGCTAAGATCCCACATGCCATGTGGCAACAAAGCCCACACACTCCAGAGCCCCCACGCCACAACTAGAGAGAACCCCGCATGCTGCAACTAAGACCCAATGCAGCCAAAAAAAAAAAAGATCCAGCCCACATTCTTTTTTTTTTTTTTTTTTTGCTGCACAGTGGGGCATGTGGGATCTTAGCTCCCCAACCAGGGATCGAACCCACATCCCTTGCGTTGGAAGTGCGGACTCTTAACCATCAGACGGCCAGGGAAGTCCCATGGGCTTTACCTTTTGAAAGGAGGAGAGTCAAAGATTTTGCGGGTATTTTTGTTTGTTCTTATTTTTATTTATTTATTTGGCTGCAGCTGGTCTTCGTTGAGGCACGCGGGGTCTAGTGTTCCCCCCACCGCCCACCCCCAGGGATGGAATCTGGCTGCCCTGCAGTGGAAGCACGGAGTCCTACCCACCGCACCACCAGGGAAGCCCTTCACGTTAGTAATTTGACATCCAACAACCCCCTCAGTCGGCTCCTTTGCTTTAGGTCCCCAGCTATCTTTGCTGTACTCAGAGCTGAGCCTGCGCTCTCCCCTACGGACCACCCCCGACTGCATTAGTCTTCCTGAATAGCCTTTCTTACTGTTTTAACAAGTGTCAGAATAATATTTTCTTTAACAGTGTGGGAAAATGTGGTTGTGCATTTGCATTTCCTGAGTATTAATGTGATTGAACTCTACTTCCTTTGTTTACACCCACTGGGACTTCCTCTTCTGTGAGTTTGCAGTAAACATCCTTTACCATTTTTCTGGTTGGTTGACTTTCTAATTATTGATTTTCAAAAATTCCTTATTTAAGAAAAAGTCCCTTATATTTTCTGAATAAAAATCTTCTGTGGGTTATGTTACAAATACATTCACTGGTATATGTTGTCATTTGCGTTTGTTTACTTTCACTGATATTGGTGATTCTCTCAAGTATTAAGTTGTGTGTTTGCCCCCTGCCTTTTTTTGTGGCTGTGCCCCACGTTATGGGGGATCTTATTTCCCCAACCAGGGATCCAGTCCGGGCCCCCTGCATTGGAAGCCTGCAGTCTTAACCACTGGACCGCCAGGGAATTCCCTGTATGCATTTTTCATATACTATTTGCCCCGTGCCGCCAATTGCGTTGCCAGTTTCCTCAATTGTTTTCTGTTTGTTTAGGATGGTTGTGATCAAACTGTTCCATAGCAAATGCAATGGTCCTTTCCTTTAAGATGTTTTCCGTTGTGTTGAGACTTCAAATCTTCCATGATCTATACCAGCCCTTTAACCAGCCTCTGCTTCTGATTTCTCTCTACTCCAATTTCCTCAACTGTGTTTACTTAGCACCTATTGAGTGCCACCCCTGTTCTCAGAGCAGGAATACAGCCAGGAAGGAGCAGATAAAGCTTGTACCCTTATGCAACGGAAGCGAACGCATCCCTGGAGGAGACCAGGCTATCCTGCACACCCCACTTCTGAGGCCTCCCCCTAGCTTGCTGCTCCTCTCCTTGTGAGACCTGCCGTGGGGGAACCACTGACTTGATCCGGGTGGATTTTGAGATGATGGTCCCTCAGCTCAGAGAAGGCTCGGGCATGCCCTCTCCTCCAAGTCCTGGCCAGTGCCCCGCCCCCTGCTCCTGGCTTCCTCCCCTCCATCACTGATCCTCAGCCTCCCCACCCGCCAGCTCTTCTCTCCTACCCTGGAAGAGTTCTCCTCTCTCTCTCCCCTCACACTGTGGTCCCATCTGTCCTCCTCTAAGAGGCGGGGCCTGTGGGGCCTAACTTTGTTGTCCTCACCTCCTTCTGCCACCCCGAGGAAAGGCCTCCCCTCCCCCGGCCCCTCTGGGCACCCTTGGAACACCAGTGTGCTCTGGGCTCAGCCCACCCTCCTTTTCCCCATACCTGTTCTGTCTCAGTGTACCACCTCCAGAAGTGCATGACTCCTCCAGAAAGGCCCTCAGCTGGACATCTGCAGCCTCCCTACCCTCCTGGCGCCATGGTGGGCCTTGTCTTTCCCTAAACCTGCTGTTGCTCCAGCCTCCTTGTGACAAAAGTAGCCCCACTGTTCACCACCATGTCTTGGGCTCACCCCTCCTCACCCACCACTCCCCAGTACTGGGGAACCTGCCTCGTTCCCAAGGTTTCCAGCCAGCACTGCCCTCTGACCTCACTCCCTGCCCACCTGAGGCCACAGCTTCCCTGTTGCCCCCTCCAGTCTCGTCTCCCCAACAGGCGCTGGCACCTGCCCGCCTGCCCGGGCTGAAGGCTGCCTTCAGGGCCACATCCATCTCCGGAGGGCCAGGGCTGGTCTCCAGCCTTCCCTTCAGGCTCGGGAGCCCCCGGCAGCCCGCCGGCCACTCCACCCGCTTCGCTGCATCTGCCCTCCACGCTTGTGCTAACACGGTCCCCGTCCAGGAGTGCCTTCCCCGCTCCCTCATCTGTTACGCATCGGGGGTCACCACCTCCAGGAGGCCCTCCCGGATGGCCTCTCCCTCGGGGAACCTCCGCTCCCGGGCCGGCCCTGCCCCCTCGTCCCGTGTGGAGCCTCACGCAGGGGACAGCGCTTCTCTCTCACGCGCTTTCTCCCTCCTCCGTGCTCGCCCACCGTTCTCCTAGCCTCGGGCCAGCCGCGGCCACGTCCTTCCCCACAGGCCGCCGCGCGCGGGCCTCGGAGGATGCGTCCTCTGGGGGTGAGGCGGAGAAAAGCCAGCGGGGGAGCCGCGGGTCGGAGGGCTGGGGCCCGGCCGCAGGCAGGGCGCGGGGTCACGGCAGAAGCGCGGGCACCGGGAAAACAGCTGCTCACACGGCCGCCCTTCGCGTCCCCGCCGGCGCCCAGCAGGGGGCGGGCAACTCGGGGCACCGCGAGGCAGGGCCCGACCCGGAGGAAGGAGGAAACAGGTTTCCAGGGCGCCACCGCCGCCGGAACGCATCCCTTCGCGGACGTCCTCCTGCTTCCGGGGCGCGGGGGCCCGGAACCGCTCGGAGACCCTGCAGCCGGCGGGGGGCGGTCCTGCCTGCGCCTGGGCCCCGCCCCGCCCCGCCCCGCCCCCGCCCGGGCTCCGCCCCCGCCCGCCCCGCCCGGCGCCTGCGCGCTAAGACCACGTGACGCGCAGCTGCCCCTCCCCGCCCCGCCGCCCCGCCCCGTCCCGCCCCGCCCCCGCGAGTGCGGCCTCGGCTTGCGGCGGCGCCAGGTGAGCGGCGAGCGCGGGCCGGCGGGGATCTCCGCGCGGGGCCGGGGCCGGGGCGCGCGGGGCGGGCGCGCGAGGCGCGGGCGCGGGCGCACGCGGGCGGAGGTCCTGGCCCGGCGCAGATGGGGTCGGGGGCGCGGTGGGGGCGGCGGCCTGAGGAGAGCCCGCGGCCTGACGTGGCGGGGGCGGCGGGCGGGACCCCCGGGCGCGGCGGGGACGCCGGCGTCCGGGCCTGGGGCGGGCCTGTCGCCTTCGCGGGGCCGCGCGCGTCCTTCGGGGCCGCGGCGCCGCAACAGGCGGCCGGTCGCGCGCCGTTCCCCCCGGCGCGACCTTGGACCCCGGCCCCCGCTTGCCACACGGACGGACCTGGCCGGGCCCCGGCGGCCCCGGAGGCCGCGCTGTCAGGGCCACGCCGCGGCCCGAGCGCCGGCCGCCGGCCCGCCAGCTCCCACCCCGGCCGCGCTGCGGCCCCCGCGCCGCCGTGCCCCGGAGCGCGCCCCGGCCGCGGGGAAGGGGGGCCCCCCGGCCCTCTGTTGGGAAGCTTGCTTCGTGCCGTCAGGGACCGGGCTTCGTGGAGGGCAGGCACTGTTTGTTTGGGGCCCTGCAGAGGACTGAGGGTGCCTACTCAGTGAATGGTGTCGAGTTGAACGTTGTCCGGAGATGCCTCCGACTCTGTCATCCGAGTTCATGGAAGCTCGCTTTACGTCATTCAGTTTGTATCTCCTTGCGACGTATAGCCTCCTGCCTGCTCCCTCCAAAGCTCTGAACGGAACAGCGCTGGACGCGGGGCCTTGCTTGGGATGCCTAGGATCGGGACGTTGCGGGGCGGAGGGTCCTTAATCCAGGGAAGGGCTTTATCATAGGTGAACTCCGGTAGAATGAATAGGAGGTCGACGGTGCCAGAGAATGAGCTCCCAAGAACATTTTTTATTTCAGAAAAACAGGCGTGGGAAAGGAATCACAAAGGATGTGCAGCGTTCCACATAATTCTTTATCTTTTAAAGTTTTGTCTGTTACCAAAACGAAGTTACACTGTGAAGTGCTGTTTTTCATCTGTCAGCAAAGATTAAAAAAGAAGAAACAATGCTCTTAGTGTGCTACACAGTGGTTGGAATCTGGTTATCATACTTTGCTGGTGGGAGAATAAATTGGTACAACTTATGTGCAAGGTAGTTTGGCAGTATCTGTTGAAGTGTCAACTATGCATTCAAATGAAGATGATCCAGCAGTTCTATATCTAGTAAATGTTCCTCATTTAAGTGCCGCATATATGGCAGATCTCAGCAACTTTCAGTGCAGAACTGTTGGCAACAGCAAACAATTGAAAGAAACCCAAATATCTCTCTGAAATGGATGAGTTAAATGAAATGTGGTCACCCATGCAATGAACTGTGGGAGGGATATGAGGTTACCATGTGTCAAAGCTAATAAAAGGGGAGAAATTTCATTTTACAGCTTTGCCTGCAAATGTGTAGATGCTACCTGGAAAGGTGATGGGGAAGTAGAATAGTTTCCTCTGGGAGAGGATCTGGTTAGGGGCATAAATGGAAGGGAAGTTTAAGCTTCATAATACAGTATAACTTTCTATTTCATAGTAGAACATATTTTTCATTTTTTCTTTTTATCTATTTTTAATTTTATTTGTTTATTTTTGGCTGCTCCGAGTCTTAGTTGCGGCATGCAGGATCTTTGTTGCGGCATGCGGGCTCTTTTGTTGTGGCGTGCGAGCGTCTCTCTAGCTGTGGAGCACAGGCTCCAGGGTGCATGGGTTTTGTAGTTTGCGACACACAGGCTCTCGAGTTGAGGTGCACGGGCTCAGCAGTTGCAGCACGCAAGCTTAGTTGCCCTGCGGCACATGGGATCTTAGTTCCCTGACCAGGAATCGAACCCGCGTCCCCTGCATTGCAGGACGAATTCTTTACCGTGGGACCACCAGGGAAGTCCCTCATTTTTTCTTTCAAGGGTCCAGTAGGGGATTGAAGAAGCACATCAGGGGGAGGGGATAGTGGAGGGGAAGGAAACGTGAGGTGGGGAAGGCAGATGTTCATGGCCTGTGGCCTGGAGAGGGCACAGCTCGGCCCCACAGCTTGGTGCAGGACTGGCCGCCCCCGATCCGGAGCAGCCAGCTGTCCAGTCACTTCTGGTCGGCTTGGATCGCTTGGCCAAAATGTGTTTGCAATAGTTTCTTTATGGGTGGGGTTTCTGAGGCTCCTGTTCAAATCAGTGTGCATTTTCTGAACATACAGACTCAGAAGGTAACCTTGAATTTAAAAGACGATGCAGACCATCTCGAATGTACCAAATTTAGTTGAAATTACAGCGGTTGACTCTTAAAATGTCAGTAAAAGAAGGTTGGGCTGGTACCCTCCCCTGAGCCACCACCTAGGCCTGTTGTCTTTTTTTTTATGCATCCATCCCTGTGGGGGGAACGCAGTGTTGTTTCCCATTGGGAGAGAGGAAGAGCCCTTGAGAACCTGGTCTGTGCTGGTATTTTGTGTTTGTCCTTTAGGAATTTTATTTTATTTTATTTTATTTTTTAATATGTATTTGGTTGTGCTATGTCTTGGTTGCAACATGCGGGATCTTCGTTGCTGCATGTGGGATCTAGTTCCCTGACCAGGGATTGAACCCGGGCCCCTGTATTGGGAGCGCGGAGTCTTAGCCCCTGGACCAGCAGGGAAGTGGGAGTTTTAGAACACCCCAAGGGGCCCCTTTTCTCAGGGGCCTGACACAGGTTCACCACACTGAGTCCACCGGGGGGCTGGGTTCCCACCTGGGTCGTTCTGGCTCTAGAACCCTTCCGTTCCGCAGTGACGCAGGAGCAGATAACATGGAAAGGAGAATCTTGGCAATGAAGGGACACAGGTCAGGAGGACGAAGACACCAGGTTTGGACAGTGGGGGCAGGGGAGAGGGAATCAGAGGTTTGAGACCACGGAGAAAGCACCTGTGAGCGGCCAGCCAGCCCTGTCCAGCTGGTGCTGCCTCCCGGGCTCATTCCTTGCCCCCGTGTCTTGGCAGCTGACAGCCGCGGTGCTGAGGTCGGAGCGGTGGTCAGGATGGCGGAGGAGCAGGAGTTTGCCCAGCTCTGCAAGTTGCCCACGCAGCCCTCCCACCCGCACGGCGTCAGCAACACCTACCGGAGCGCGCAGCACTCTCAGGCGCTGCTCCGGGGGCTGCTGGCTCTGCGGGACAGCGGCATCCTCTTCGACGTGGTCCTTGTGGTGGAGGGGAGGCACATCGAGGCCCATCGCATCCTGCTGGCTGCGTCCTGCGATTACTTCAGGTGAGTCTGTGCAGCGAGGTAGCAGGGATACCGCTCCGCCAGCTGGGCTTCTCCCGCTACTCGCTCTGCAGGCACAGGGGGCTCAGGGTCTGTTTTCTCTCAGCTGCCCCATCTCTGGGGCATGTTCTCTCTCTTTAAAAAAAAAAAAAAATTTATTTATTATTTATGTATTGGCTGCGTGGGGTCTTCATTGCTGCTCGCGGGCTTTCTTGAGTTGCGGTGAGTGGGGGCTACTCTTCATTGTGGTGCGCGGGCTCCTCATTGCGGTGGCTTCCCTTGTTGCAGAGCACGGGTGCTAGGCACGCGGGCTTCAGTAGTTGTGGCTCACAGGCTTCGTTGCTCCGTGGCATGTGGGATCTTCCCAGAGCAGAGCTCGAACCTGTGTCCCCTGCATTGGCAGGCGGATTCTTAACCACAGCGTCACCAAGGAAGCCCCTCTCTTTTCTTTTAAAAGGGCTTGGCTTTACTTATAATATTGTATTTTCTGCTATAAGTACAGTGTGTTGGTGTGAAACAGATTTTCTTTCTACTTTACTCTGGCTACCCGTCATTTTGAACCTATAGAAATGTTGAAAAGAACAGTATCACAAACACCTGGACACCAGTTGTTACCATTATACCACGTTTGCTTTTGCTGCCTTGGTAACACATGCCTTTTTAAAGACGTTATGAGGCTTTATGCCTTAGATTTTTCAGCCCCAACCAGTGTTCTGATGATCCTCACCGGCAGGAAGCCCACGCGGGCCCTGGCACCTCCGGGCAGCTCTGTGGGGGCCGAGGCGGGTGCTCAGTACAGCGTGCACGTTGTCCACACAGCTGCGTGAGGTGGAGGCACCCTGCCCGCACCCTCACCCGGCACCCAGCTCCTGCTCACGCCGCCTTGGCCCTCGGGCCCTGGCCTCCGACCCTCCCTGTGGGTGCTGTGGCCCCTGAGTTTCTCACGGCCTCCTGCATGACGCCAGCCCAGTACCGGGCACACGGGTAGAGCGGGCGCCACGAGCCTTGCTCGCACAGCGCGGTGAGGCTCAGGAGCGAGCCCCGCCGTGCCCGCCGCGGGGGCGAAGGGGGCAGTCTCGCCTGAGACCCTCTGTGCCAGCTCCTGTTCTGTTTGGTTCTTCTGTCTTCGAGGTTCGGTTGTAGTCTTCATGTTTTAATTTTAGGAACTACTGAGTGAAATCTTTCTTTACGGTTTGAGTGCTTCCTGTTCTCCAGAAGGAGTTTGTGAAGAGGGTGACCCAGTGGTCAGTGGTGCCTTGGGACAGATGTGTCCAGGAACACCAGTGTCCCTCCAGTGTGTGGGGGTTCAGCCTTTACAAGCTCTGAGATGACAGGGCAGCAGTGGAGACAGGGTTGCTGGGAGCCCCCGTGGGGAGGCCTCAGGGCCCGGAAGGCCCAGCCCTGGGGTCCTCCCGGCTCGGGGCCTCCTGGATGCACCCTCGAAGCCCTTCAGGTGGAGCTCCCCTCCCCACGCAGGCCAGCCTATCACGGTCACAGACATGCCCTCTTCCTAAAGGACAGTATGGGCGCCGCCTCTCCCTCCTTGGTGGAAACCTCCTGTGTCTGCCCACATCTTGCAGGAGCAATTGGCAGGCCTGTCCTAGGAGGTGTTCCCCTCTCGGCCCGGTCGCTGCACCGGCTGCCACCCCCTCCCACCGAGACCAGGGAGAAACCAGACTCATCTCTGGTACACGCGTATGACATGATTCCCAAGCTTTAGCGCCTTCATCTCCTTAAGGGCCAGTGGCTGGGCCTGCAGGGGACGGCCTGTGGGGGTCTGTGAGGCGCTGGGCGGCACGGTGCGGGGTGGGGCCGAGGCCCTCCTGCTGTGCGCTGCCGTGTCCAGCCAGCACCCGGAGAGCTGCGGTTCCTTGTGAATCAGAGGGTGAATCAGAGGGTGTGACGTCTCCAGTGAGACCTGGGCACGCAGAGCAGTGGGCCCTGCCTGCGGGCCCTGCTCGTGGAGGGACAGCTGGCTCCACGTTAGGGAACCTGTCTTCCGGTGCAGGCACTCATCAGACCAAGGCGACCTGGCCTGGGCTGTCTGTGGACAGGTCCGTGGGGCGTGTGGCCACTTGAAACGCTGTTTGAGTAGGAAAAGGAAAGCACCACTTTCCCCTGGCCCTCCCCCCTCCCCCCGTGGTAGCCGTTTTAAATGTGCCTCACTGTGTCCTCTTGCAAATCCTAGTTTCTGATTCTCAAACCTCAAAGCTCTGATCCTCAAGAGTTCTTTTGTTTTGACCCAGTGGGTTGCTAACACTTGCCAGGTGTCCTCTGCAGGTCTCCCGGAGCTGTTTGGTTTGTGGATAGCTGTCCAGTCTGTCCAGTGGTTGAT
Source organism: Hippopotamus amphibius kiboko (assembly GCF_030028045.1). Taxonomy (NCBI): domain Eukaryota; kingdom Metazoa; phylum Chordata; class Mammalia; order Artiodactyla; family Hippopotamidae; genus Hippopotamus; species Hippopotamus amphibius. The sequence continues at coordinate 920,207 of NC_080193.1, read as the reverse complement.
CTCTGGGGGGAGGAGGGGGAACTTAGACTCTCCTACATCGCCAGTTTTTTAAAAATCTAAGTTTGGCACACGTTTATTAAGTCACAAAACCCACCCTGAACTGATGTGAGGCTACTTTTATTTTTATCCTACTTCATGTGGATCTTTATCCTTTTGGGTTTTGAAATGTTGAGGGGTTTGGATTTGAGGTCCTGATTCAGACCCCATTGTGGGGGGGGTGGCATGACATCCTGCGTGGCACAGATGGTGGTTTCTCCAGGTGACACGTTCTGAATTCCAACATACACCAGGCCTTGAGGGTCTGGAGGAGGGCTTGGGGGCGAGAACAAGCTGGCACAGGAAACCTTCTCCCCACCTCACCCCTGAGATAGCTCACTTGCACCTTAGACGTCTGGTTGGGACACCCTGGCAGGCGCGCTGCCGCGTGGCCCACATTCCCCTCGTGGTCTGTACTGTGTGTGCCCTCCACTGAGCGGGTCGTTCCCCGGCTGCTGAGTTCTTGGTGAACATCCCTTTTTTTTTCTTTTTTCTTTTAATTGTGATGTTTAAAAACCTATAAAATTTACCATGTTAACCGTGTTTAAGTAAGTGTACAGCTCAGTAGTGTTAATTATATTCCCATTGCTGTGCAGCCAACCTCCAGAACTGTTTCATCTTGTGAAGCTAAAATTGTACCCGTTAAACAACTCCCAGCCCCTCCTCCCAGCCCGGCAGCCACCGTTACTTCTGTGTCTGTGGACCCCACTGCTCCAGGGACCTCATGTCCGTGGACTTGTGCGGCATTTGTCCTCTGGAGACTGGCTGCTTTCGCTGAGCATCACGTCCTCAGCTGTCAGAACGTCCGTGCTGCTTAAGGCGGAGCAGCGCGCCCTGTTCGTTGCATGACATTTAGCGCATCCCTTCATCGCCGATGGACACTGCTGGCCCCACCTCCGGGCTGTTGTGAGCAGTGCTGCTGCGAACGTGGGATGCAGATAGCCCTTCGAGACCCTGCTTTCGGCTCTTTTGAGTCTGTACTTAGACATGGAATTGCTGGATCACTTTCTGTGATTCCGTTTTTCGTTTTTTGAGGACCCCCGTACCGTTTTCCACAGTAGCTGCACTCATTTACGTTCCCACCAGCCACGCACAGAGGTTCCAGTTTCTTTGAATTGGCAAGACAGAGTGACAGAAAACGGGCAAAGCATCTGGACTGTTTGTGAAACCTGTGAAGAGGGCCTCTGTCTCGTTGGTGACAAGGTTTCTCCTTCGCCTCCCGGCAGCTGGAGCTGTCATCTTCCTCTGGTTCTGAGGGTGTAGGGGGCAGGCTCCCCGCCCCGCTGGGGGGGCTGTGTGACGGGCCGTGGGCAGTGCCATCCAAGTGTGAATGTGTGAAACCTTCCGACCCAGCCGTTGCTCTCCTGAAATTAATCCTGGCGTTCACGTGAGCACCAGCTCGTGGGGCAGAGCCACCTGTCGGCTGAAATAACGGGAGATTAGAAGTAACCCAGGTGGACCCCGAGGGAGCAGGTACATCAGTTGTGATCCCATGCACAGAGAGGGCAGCCCTGTGTGTACCGATAATCAGGGGCCATTTCCAAGGTGTCCGGTGACGTCGAAACCAGGTGCGGATTGAGGCGTGGGCACTGCCTCTGGGGGTGGTACCGCCCTGGGAGGGGGCCTGGTGGCCAGAGTAGGGGACGCAGGGAGACTTTCACCCTTTCGTGTATTTTGGGTCTCGTATTGTGGGGGGGCGGGGGGGAGAGTGAGTGTGTGAGTGTGTGTGTGTGTGTGTTATAAAATGTAACCATAGCCACTCTGTCATCTCCGTGTTGCTGTCACATTTCAGGCCAGATTCCTTCCCTGACCGCCAGCCTCTTCCCTCCAGACACCGCGCTGCTGCCCCCGCTGGGAGGCCCCGGGGCGCCCGCACTGTTGGGGCCACAAGGGGACTCCCGAGGGGACTCCCACTGCCGTCTCTCACCCTGGTGCCCCCTCCACCCCCAGGTCCCCGCCCGCCCAGCCGGGTTCCTCTTGTGCTCGGCCAGGCGCCTCCATCGCGTGCTCTCTCCGCTCGGCCCTAGGACGGTCTCCTCTCCACTCCCAGCCGTGTGGCCTCCTGGCCACGCAGGAGCCTCCCCGCCTCCGCTCCACGGTGGCCAAGGCGCACGGGGCTCAGGGCCTGTAGCCTGCTTGACAGCACCTTGTTTGTCTTGGTTTCAGTGCAGACCCTGCCCCGCCCCGATGGTCCGCAGCACCTGGCCCAGGCTCACCTGCTGCTGCTTCCTCCTGCCCGCGAGCTCGACCCGGGCGCCCGCCGCCCTCTCCACCCGCTCCCCTCCCGTGCTGGGCGCTCCTCTCCTCAGCTGCGATTCTGCCACCGGGTGCCCTGTGTCTCCGTGCCTGTCCCCTGGCGTTAACTCTGCACGTGGGGGCCTTGCCACGTCCCTTCTCTGCGGCCGTGTGGGCTCTGCACAGTTCCTGAGTTTAGTCGCTGCTGGGGACGCAGGTGCCGATGGGAGGACTTTTACTGTTTGTCTCCCGGTCACGCGTCCTTTCACCGCATGCCCTGGGCCGTGGCTGTGGATGCAGCAGAAAACCCGCCGGATGTGGTCCTGCCCCCAGAGGCCCACGTGTGGCTCCTGGGGCACGTGACACAGACGTTTCCAGAACAGCCACCGAGCTTGGTCGGGAGCTGTGGGCACCTCCGCTGCCCCCTCGGCGGCCTGGGCCGGTGTCCCGATGGTGTGACCACGCGTCCCCATCCTCCCTTTGCAGGGGCATGTTTGCCGGGGGGCTGAAGGAGATGGAGCAGGAAGAGGTCCTGATCCACGGCGTGTCCTACAACGCCATGTGCCAGATCCTGCACTTCATATACACGTCCGAGCTGGAGCTCAGCCTGAGCAACGTCCAGGAGACGCTGGTCGCTGCCTGCCAGTTGCAGGTGAGGCTCCCGGGCAAGGCAGGTAGGCCCAGGCCCGGGCGGGTCGCCGGTGCCCGCGGGGCAGCGGTGTGAGGGTGGCGGCGAGGCCTTGGTGCTGAGGAGTGTCCTCGGCGGGCTCCTCGTGGGGCCTGAGAGACAGCTTTTCCGTCGTGTCTTGAAACGGAGCGACGTCTGACGCGGAGTTCCTTTTACTGACCTTTCTCAGGTCAGAGCACATCTGGGCAGTCGGAAAAGACTCAAGCGGTAGGAAAGGTGGCCTGTTTGGGGGTGTCTGGAGGCCCCCGCGTGGTGGGGCCCCGGCAGTGCCTGTGCCGCTAACCTCAGCCGTGGGTGTGCAGGTGGAGCTGAGGCGGGCGCCTTCACGCAGGAGAAGTGCCCTCTTTATTCAGAGAGCGCCTCTGTCCCCACGTCCCGTCCCTGCATCGTCCTGTCCCCGCATGGCTGCTCTGGGAACCACACTTACCCTCAGTAGCCAGCCGCCCCCAGAACCTCTCCCCCGCACACTGCACGCCGCCTCGCTCCCCGGGCCCTGTGCCCCACGGCCACCTGCCGGCACCTGGCTCTCCTCCGTGTCCACCTTTGTCCTCTGCCTCCACGTCTGGAAGGGTCGTCCTTGTGGATGAGACTGTGTTCTCTGTTTCCCTGTTCTCACCTCCGTCCTGGCCTCCTCCTCTCCGTTTCTTCCCCCCATTTGGGCTGTGCCTTCTGCTGCGTCTGTCACACACACCAACCCTAAACCACCTCCCCAAAGCCACCCCTCTCCCTCTGCCACCCGCCAGCTCGGGACCTGCCGCCTCCCCTCAGAGCTCAGGGCAGAGCCGTGGCCGGTGCTCGGGGCAGCCTGGCTTTGTTTTCTTCTCTTTTTTAGCATACCGGGCTTCTGCACAGTGTTGTTTTTAAAGCACGTTTTCCTTGGCACAGCACTTCCAAGTCCACAGGCCCCCCAGGTCGTGTTTGTTCACGTAGCCTGTGGCTGTTGGTGGCTTGTCCCCCACGTGCTGTGCCCTTGGTGGTGTCCCCAGGGACATGGGTCTGAATGTCGGTGAGACCGTCCCCACGGGGTCACCCTGAGCAATGAGTTCCTTTCCCTGGGCCTCTTGTGGGGCTCCCGCATCGGGCAGGCTGGGCGATGCCTGGGTGGGGCTCCCCGGCAGGTCCTGGCGCTGTGGGGAGGGCGGGCAGGAGCCGGCGAGGCAGCCCCGTCTCGAGAGAGCGGCTGCTCCTCAGGCCCTCTCAGGGCTGGCGGCCCTCACCTTCCGCCCGGAGCCTGGTGCCCAGCTCCTGGCCCTCGAGAGGTCAGAGGTAGGATTCTAGGCGGAAGAGGCCAAGCAGAAGCGGCTGCTCGGGGGGAAGCGGATGGTCAAGTGAAGACCCTCAGGACCTAAGGACGCAGCCCGATGGGGACGCTCCCGGGGGGCAGACACACGCCTGGCGCTTTGCAGGCTTCCATTCAGCCCTCAGCAGGTCACCAGGCAAGCAGCAAATGTCTAGGACCAGAGAAAATAAAGACTTTAGACATTTATTAATAAGCTTTGAATTCCAGCAGAATTGCTGTACGCGCAATGATCAGCGCGTTGATGGTGCTGGCTGAGAGAGAATTTCCATGTTGAGGAATCGTGACGTCCGGTCTTCCTGAAGAGCCTGCGGCCCCGGCAGCCTTCCCCGGGCGCTGGCCTCGCCTGCTGCGTCCCTTGGTTGCCTGACCGCGGGCGTCCTCTGCCCGCAGCCTAGAGGCTCTCCTGCTGCTTCCGCTCCTCTGGGGGTCCCAGGCTGCTGACGGGAAAGGCAGCCGGCGTGTATCGGGGTCCGCCCTGTGCCCGGTGGCTCTTTGCCGCGTCATCCCTGTTTTACAGACGGGGGGAGCTGGGATTCAGAGACCACCTCCAAACCCGGACTTAAGCCCCGCTGTGTCGTGAGCCCTGGGTGTGGCCGGTGTGGCCGGGAGGGGCCGGCAGGGCCTCCGTGCTGGTCCCGCCCCCCCGGACGCCTTGCCTGGGCCTGACGGGTCTGTCCTGTTCCCAGATCCCGGAGATCATCCACTTCTGCTGTGACTTCCTCACGCCCTGGGTGGACGAGGACAACATCCTCGACGTCTACCGGCTGGCTGAGCTCTTCGACCTGAGCCGCCTGACCGAGCAGCTGGACGCCTACATCCTCAAGAACTTCGTGGCCTTCTCGCGGACTGACAAGTACCGCCAGCTGCCCCTGGAGAAGGTCTATGCGCTCCTGAGCAGCAACCGCCTGGAGGTGTCCTGCGAGACGGAGGTGTACGAGGGCGCGCTGCTCTACCACTACCCGCCCGAGCAGGTGCAGGCCGAGCGGCTCCCGCTGCGCGAGCCGCCCAAGCTGCTGGAGACCGTGCGCTTCCCCCTCATGGAAGCCGAGGTCCTGCAGCGGCTGCACGACAAGCTGGACCCCAGCCCGCTGAGGGACACGGTGGCCGAAGCCCTCATGTACCACCGGAACGAGAGCCTGCAGCCCAGCCTGCAGGGCCCGCAGACCGAGCTGCGCTCAGACTTCCAGTGTGTCGTGGGCTTCGGGGGCATCCACTCCACGCCGTCCACCGTGCTCAGCGACCAGGCCAAGTACCTGAACCCGCTGCTGGGGGAGTGGAAGCACTTCACCGCCTCCCTGGCGCCCCGCATGTCTAACCAGGGCATCGCCGTGCTCAACAACTTCGTGTACCTCGTCGGTGGGGACAACAACGTGCAGGGCTTCCGCGCCGAGTCCCGCTGCTGGAGGTAGGGCCTCGCCGGGCGGCTGCCCAGAGCCTGGCTTCTGCCGGGCACGTGCCCCGGCCGGCGCCTCACCCTCTCGAACAGGTCTGCGCCCGCTCTGCGGGGTGAGGTCCAGGTTGACGGGCAGAGCGTGGACACGGTGAGGTGAGGAAGGGGCCGCCATGCCTCCTCCCCCTCCCGTCGCCTCTCCTCAGAGATGCGCTCACCCCGCGGCACACCCCACCCCGCCACCTCGTGGGCGAGGGGCTAGGAGGGGGCGCCGCGGCAGGAAGGAGGGGACCGGCCCGGGAGCACAGCCGCCTTGCCTCCCGCTGCCCTCATACCCCTGGTCCCAGCGTCCCCTCGCCTGTCCGCTGAGCTCTGCTCTCGTAACTGCGTGGGCTCCTGGTGGAGGGTGGCTTCCTGTCACCGGGCTCCCCTGAACGCACAGCCCTCAGCCCAGGGGCAGGAAAGACCCACCGGCAGTGCCGAGCCGCAGGCCAGTTCCGCCACCCCAACCCCCAGGCTCTGTCATCCGCCGGGTGCTGGGCGCCAGGCCCTGGAGGAGGCCGTGGTCTGTCAGGCTGCGAGGCTGGGATCCCACAAACCCATTTCTTTGGCCAGAGCAGGGGAAGTGGGGCAAGTCCCCACGCCTCTGCTTCCAGGAGGCTCCCGGGTCCCCTCTGCTGTACTTTGGTTTGACGCCTTGGGAAGTTTCCGCCCCCCACGAGCTAAACGATGGCACGGCAGAGAGAGGGGGGTTGCTCGCGGCTTCCGGCAGTGGTGAGCGGGTGCCAGCTGCCTTCCTGTTCCTGCTCTGTCTTGGGGGTGGGGTCTGGCCTGGCTGTGCGCCTCGGATGGGAGCCTGGGGGCCCTGAGCCGGGAGGAGGTGGCCGTCCCTCTGCATCCTCTGCTCTCCCTGCCCCAGGAAGTGATCCTTTTTCTCAAACTGGCGAGACCCAGAGCCTGGTGGCACTTTGTGGTCAAATGGGAGGGGTCATTTCAGGGGGCAGGAAACCACACCTTCATCAGCTCCTCAACCTGATGCTTCCTGGTGGGTGTGGTGGCCCCAGGTTCAGGCCTGCCTCCCTCCAGGCCTCGAGGGACTGCCGCCTCCCGGCTGGAGGGCCAAGCCCAGGCCTGCAAAGGGGACTGTCCAGAGTCTATCCTGTGCTGTGAGACCCACCAGAACTCTGGAAGGTGCTGGTGTCAGCCTCCGTGATTGACAGCCACAGCCTCAGACTCCACTTGGAGGTTGGGTCACTGTGGCAGGCGGGGTCGGGGAGGCGTGCCAGGCAGGCTGGGGTGTGGAGCGGCTGCCAGGGGGTGGGGAGACCCCAGGGTCTCATCCACAGAGTGAAGGTTTCGTTCGTCTCCTGGTGGACTCTTCACACTGCCGGGTAGGTCTTAATTTGAACCAAGAGTCTGGTTCTCTGCCCTTCCCTCTCTCACAGTGTATCGCTGTTAGATTCTACAGGCTGTCAGAGTATGAGAAAACAAGGTTTTGCAGTAAATTAGCATTTGCATTTTGAGGAGTTAGGGACCTAGCAGGTTGTAGTGTGTGAAGAGGTAGCTCTTTCGGAGCACGTGGCCTCCGAGCTAGGACACCTCTCTTCTCTTTTCTCCATGGAGTCTGTGTCGCCACGTGCTGGGCACCTCCCCAAAGCTGTGGCTCTGCACCCCTGCCCCGGGGCGGCCGGTCCGTGGCGCTGCGTGCCCCGACCTTCCGTACAGGGGGAGCTTGTTTTTGTCCTTAGGCATTTTCATGACTATTAATCTTTTAGAGTATATTTCAAAAAGTGTTTTTAATTGTAACGGACTTCATCCGCAGTCACGGGAAGGCTTACGTCACGGAAACACACAAGTTGAATAAGGAGCTCAGAACGTTCTCGTGCCGACTCTAGACTTTGCCTCTGAGTCTGCAGTGGGGTGGTCCAGAGTCAGCATTAGAGCATCCTCATATGCAGTCGTTTAGCTTATTTTTTTTGTTTTATAAATTTATTTATTTATTTATTTATTGGCTGCATTGGGTCTTCGTTGCTGCACGCAGGCTTTCTCTAGTTGCTGCACGCAGGCTTTCTCTAGTTACAGCAGGTGGGGGCTACACTTCATTGTGGTGCACGGGCTTCTTAGTGCAGTGGTTTCTCTTGTTGTGGCGCACGGACTCTAGGCACGTGGGCTTCAGTAGTTGCGGCACATGGGCTCAATAGTTGCGGCTCACAGGCTTAGTTGCTCCACGGCATGTGGGATCTCACTGGGGCAGGGATTGAACCCATGTCTCCTGCATTGGCAGGCGGATTCTCAACCACTGAGCCACCAGAGAAGTCCTAGCTTATTTTTATCAGAAAAAAAATATTACTTGAGGACTTATTCTGACAAAGTGGAAAATTAAACCAGTAGAGAGGAGAATGTGGGATTCAGAGCACGGTGGAGAGAGAAGTCAGCAAGACTGCGGTTACGTCTCAGTTGTTGGTGTGTGGTGTCTGTGCGTGTGTGTTTGTGCACGTGTGCGTTTCCTTACGTCTGACACTGCAGATCCAGGAGAACCCAGCCCAGCGAGCTGTGAGGGCAGGAGGCCGGAGGACGCCTCTGGAGGGCCTGGTCTCCCCTGTGAAAACGGGCAGAGGGGGCGCTGTGCACGCGCCTTCCACCCTGCGCCGCCCGGCCGCCCACCTGGCAGGGCCTGTCACTCGTTTGCAGACCCGCCTTCTCCCTGCGGCCCTGCTCGCTCCAGCCCCCTCGTCCCTGTCCCCAGCTCCCGCCCCGCGTGAAGGCTCACCCTGCTCCGTGTGGCCTGCTTAGCCTGCAGGGGGAAGGGGGACCTGGTGCCAGCACCGAGAGCCATGGCCACTCTACGCTGGGGCCCAGGGACAGTTGTCGAGTGAATGACTGGTTCCACCGCAGGTGACCTCACCCCTGCTTCCCGTCCCTGAGGGGACGGTGCGTGATCGGTCCCCAGCAGGCGCGCCACCAGGTGTGGGAACACAGACGCGGACCGTGGTCCTTTAAGGAGGCCTTGTCTCGTGCTCTCACCCTCGTGACCCCTCATGGTGCTTTCCTAGGCAGGCGGCCTCACCGCGCTGGCGCACAGCTGAGTGAGGCCCAGATGTGCACAGACCTGGGTCTGCGTGGCCCGGCTGGCAGGGGGCAGCTGCGGCGGCCGTGTGCATTTAACTTGGGTTTGGGGTGAAGGCTGGAATGGGGGCGTCTGGCACAGGCCAAAGAAAACTGTCCTTTTCGAAGCCGGTCTTACGGTGGAGAAATAAACATTTACCAGAAAGAGGCAGTAAGTGTGTATGCAGGGCCATCGAGCGAGGGGGCTCCGGGGTGGGGGCTCAGCTGCCGCCACGGGGGCCACAGGGGAAGGGTGGACGCAGTTGGGGAGGCGTGCGCTTGGGGCCTTGGGCTCATGGAGGTCTGTGGTCCTGGCCCTGGAGGTCTGTGGTCACCTGTGTCCACCCAGACAGTACACGGGCCTCACGCCCAGCAGAGCACCGGGCCTGGGGCCAGAGAGGCAGGGCAGGAGGCCAGCCTGGGGCAGGGGCTGGGCCTGGGCTTTGAAGGGCCTCAGCTGCCGGGCTCAGGCGTGAAGCTTCTGGTGTGAGCAGGGGCTTGGCTGGTGAGCACGGGGTGGAGGGGGTGTCCACAGGAGACCAGTGAGCAGCCAGCTGGAGATGGCAGCGGGCGTTAGCAGTGTGAGACAAGAACATGGGACATCCCGGGGTGGCTGAGGTGACCGGGCTGAGAAGCGAAGCTGTTGGGGGGTGGGGGCACTGAAGGAAGCCGCCACAGGAATTAGACTGTTTTATGAAGGTTGGTGGGGAAAGGAGAACGCAGGGCTGTGACCTGGGGACAGCTGTGTCCCCTTGAAAGGGGCGTGGAGGTGGCTTGCTGTCAGGAGAGCGAGCTTCAGGGGTGGTGCTGGGCTTGGCAGAGGTGGGCCTCTCTCCCCTTCCCGCCTCCCGGGCCTCTTGCCTGGGAGGGTTGAAACTGCACACTGGACATGGTGGGTGAGGGGGGGTGTTCTCTGGGCAATTTTTTTGGTTTTAAGAATTTTATTGAGATATGAGGGTGAGTCAAAAATTATCCGCACTCTGGTTATATTAAAACTTCTGTTGGCTGCACTGTCTTATCAGCACTTTCCGTTCAAGGCTACTGTCTCCCCAGTCACTGCTGTGCAGGTGTGAATGTGCTACATCAGTTCCCTTGTAAGTGCGAAGCGAGTGAAAGTGGATGCCCCACTTGTGATTTGCATGAAAGAAGAGCAGTGTGCAGTCATTCGTTTTTTGTGGTCTGAGGATGTGCACATCCACACACTTCTGCCCACACTGTCAACACTCTGCAAAAACTTCATTTTGAGGAGTTAAAGCATCCCCCCCTAAGGTCCTAATCTTAGTCCATCAGACTTTCACCTGTTTGGTCCCCTGAAAGCAGCCCTACGAGGGCAAAAATTCTCTTCTGATGAATTGAAGACAGCAGTGCATTTGTGGCTCGCAGCTCAGCCTAAAACGTTTTTTAATGAGGGAAAATGAAAACTTGTTGACAGATGGACAAAGTGTATTGAAAAGCAAGGAGATTATGTTGAAAAATGATGTATTTGTTTTTTTTCAAAGTTAATTAAAATAAATTCTACAGCCAGAGTGCAGATAATTTTTGACTCACCCTCATATAATTGACATACAATAAACTGCATATATTTAAAGTGTACAATTTGATATTTTGTTTGTAATGTATATGTGGCAATCCCAATCTCCCGATTCATCCCACCCCAAATGCACCCCCCCCCCCCGCCAGCCCTGCGCTTTCCCCACTTGGTGACCATAAGTTTGTTCTCTACATCTGTGTCTCTGTTCTTGCCTTGCAAACTGGTTGATCTGTACCATTTTTCTAGATTCCGCACATATGCGTTAATATACAATATTTGTTTTTCTCTTTCTGACTCACTTCACTCTGTATGACAGTCTCTAGGTCCATCCATGTCTCTACAAATGACCCAATTTTATTCCTTCTTTATCCATTCATCTGTTGATGGACATTTAGTTTGCTTTCATGTCCTGGCTATTATAAATAATGCTGCAATGAATATTGGAGTGCATGTGTCTTTTTAAATTAATTAATTAATTAATTTATTGGCTGTGTTGGGTCTTTGCTGCTGCACACAGGCTCTCTCTAGTAGTGATGCACGGGGACTACTCTGTTGTGGTGCGCGGGCTCCTCATTGCCATGGCTTCTCTTGTTGCGGAGCATAGGCTCTAGACACGTGGGCTTCAGTAGTTGCAGCACAGGGGCTCAATAGTTGTGGCTCACGAACTCTAAAGCGCAGGCTCAGTAGTTGTGGCGCATGGGCTTAGTTGCTCCGTGGCATGTAGGATGTTCCTGCAGCAGGGCTCAAATCTGTGTCCCCTGCGTTGGCAGGCAGATTCTTAACCACTGCACCACCTAGGAAGCCCACATGTGTCTTTTTGAATTATGGTTTTCTCTGGGTATATGCCCAGCAGTGGGATTGCTGGGTCATATGGTAATTCCATTTTTAGTTTTTTAAGGAAACTCCATACTGTTCTCCATGGTGGCTGTATCAATTTACATTCCCACCAGTAGTGCAAGAGTGTTCTCTTTTCTCCACACCCGCTCCAGCATTTACGGTTTGTAGATTTTCTGCTGTTGGCCATTCTAACCCGTGTGAGGTGATACCTCATTGTCGTTTTGATTTGCATTTCTCTGATGATTAGTGATGTTGAGCGGCTTTTCATGTACCTTTTGGCCATCTGTATGTCTTCTTTGGAGAAATGCTTATTTAGGTCTTCTGCCCATTTTTTGATTGGGTTGTTTGTTCTTTTGATATTGAGCTCCATGAGCTGTTTGTATATTTTGGAGATTAATCCTTTGTCTATTGAATGGTTTGCAAATATTTTCTCCCATTCTGAGGGTGGTCTTTTCATCTTGCTTATAGTTTCCTTTGCTGTGCAGAAGCTTTTACGTTTCATTAGGTCCCATTGGTTTATTTTTGTTTTTATTTCCATTACTCTGGGAGGTGGGTCAAAAGAGATCTTGCTGTGATTTATGTTAAAGAGTGTTTTCCCTATGTTTTCCTCTAGGAGTTTTATAGTGTCTGGCCTTACATTTAGGTCTTTAATCCATTTTGAGCTTATTTCTGTGTATGGTGTTAGGGAGTGTTCTAATTTCATTCTTTTGTATGTAGCTGTCCAGTTTTCCCAGCACCACTTATTGAAGAGGCTGCCTTTTCTCCATTGTATATCTTTGCTTCCTTTGTCATAGATTAGTTAACCATAGTTTATCTCTGGGCTTTCTATCCTGCTGCATTGATCTATATTTCTGTTTGTGCCGGTACCATACTGTCTTGATTACTGTAGCCTTGTGGTATAGTCTGAAGTCAGGAAGTCTGATTCCTCCAGCTCCATTTTTTCCCTCAAGATTGATTTGGCTGTTCGGGGTCTTTTGTGTCTCTATACAGATTTTAGGATTTTTTTTTCTAGTTCTGTAAAAATGCCATTGGTAATTTGATGGAGATTGCATTGAATCTGTAGATTGCTTTGGGTAGTATAGTCATTTTCACAATGTTGATTCTCCCAATCCAAGAACATGGTATATCTCTCCGTTTGTGTAGTCTTTGATTTCTTTCATTAGTGTCTTATAGTTTTCTGAACACAGGTCTTTTACCTCCTTAGTTAGGTTTATTCCTAGGTATTTTATTCTTTTTGTTGCAATGGTAAATGGGATTGTTTCCTTAGTTTCTCTTTCTGATCTTTCATTGTTAGTGTATAGGATGCAAGAGATTTCTGTGTGTTAATGTTGTATCCTGCAACTTTACCAAATTCATTGATTTGTTCTAGTAGTTTCTGGTAGCATCTTTAGGACTTTCTGTGTATAGTATCATGTCATCTGCAAACAGTGACAGTTGTACTTCTTTTCCAATTTGGATTCCTTTTATTTCTTTTTCTTCTCTGATTGCGGTGGCAGGGACTTCCAAAACTGTGTTGAGTAGTAGTGGGGAGAGTGGACATCCTTGTCTTGTTCCTGATCTTAGTGGAAATGCTTTCAGTTTTTCAGCATTGAGAATGATGTTTGCTGTGGGTTTGTCACATATGGCCTTTATTATTTGAGCTGGGTTCCCTCTCTGCCCACCTTCTGGAGAGTTTTTATTGTAAATGGATGTTGAATTTTGTCAAAAGCTTTTTCTGCATCTATTGAGATGATCATATGGTTTTTATTCTTCAGTTTGTTAATGTGGTGTATCACATTGATTGATATGCGTATATTAAAGAATCCTTGCATCCCAAGGATAAACCCCACTTGATCATGGTGTTTGATCCTTTCAATGTGTTGTTGGATTCTGTTGGCTAGTATTTTGTTGAGGATTTTTGCATCTATATTCATCAGTGATGTTGGTCTGTAATTTTCTTTTTTTGTATTATCTTTGTATGGTTTTGGTATCAGGGTGATGGTGGCCTTATAGAATGAATTTGGGAGTGTTCCTTCCTCTGCAATTTTTTGGAAGAGTTTGAGAAGAATGGGTGTCAGCTCTTCTCTAAATGTTTGATAGAATTCACCTGTGAAGCCATCTGGCCCTGGACTTTTGGTTTTTGGAAGATTTTTAATTACAGTTTCAATTTCATTACTTGTGATTGGTCTGTTCACATTTTCTGTTTCTTCCCGATTCAGTCTTGGAAGGTTATACCTTTCTAAGAATTTGTCCATTTCTTTGAGGTTGTCCATTTTATTGGCATATAGTTGCTTGTAGTAGTTTCTTATGGTGCTTTTTATTGTGGTGTTTGTTGTAACTTCTCCTGTTTCAGTTCTAATTTTATTGATTTGAGTCCTCTCCCTGTTTTTCTTGATGTCTTGCTAAAGATTTATCAATTTTATCTTCTCAGAGAACCAGCTTTTAGTTTTATTGATCTTTGCTGTTGTTTTCTTTGCTTCTGTTTCATTTATTTCTGCTCTGATCTTTATGATTTCTCTCTGTCTACTAACTTTGGGTTTTGTTTGCTCTTCTTTCTCTAGTTTCTTTCGGTGTAAGGTTAGATTATTTAGGATTTTTCTTGTTTCTTGAGGTAGGACTCTATTGCTATAAACTTCCCTCTTAGAACTGCTTTTGCTGCATCCCATAGGTTTTGGATCGTTGTGCTTTTGTTGTCATTTGTCTCTAGGTATTTTTTAATTTCCTCTTTGATTTCTTCAGTGATCTCTTGGTTATTTAGTAGCGTATTGTTTAGCCTCCACGTGTTTGTGTTTTTTACAGTCTTTTTCCTGTAATTAATTTCTAATCTCATAGCGTTGTGGTTGGAAAAGATGTTTGATATGATTTCAATTTTCTTAAATTTACTGAGGCTTGATTTGTGACCCAAGATGTGATCTATCCTGGAGAATGTTCTAACTGTGTGCACTTGAGAAGAACGTGTGATCTGCTGTTTTTGGATCTAATGTTCTATAGATATCTATTAAATCAACCTGGTCTATCGTGTCATTTAAAGCTTTTGTTTCCTTATTAATTTTCTGTCTGGATGATCTGTCCACTGGTGTAAGTGGGGTGTTAAAGTCCCCCACTATGATTGTGTTACTGTCGATTTCCTCTTTCATAGTTGTTAGCATTTGCCTTATGTATTGAGGGGCTCCTATATTGGGTGCATATATATTTATAATTATCTTCTCTTCTTGGATGGATCCCTTGATCATTATGTAGTGTCCTTCCTTGTCTCTTGCAACATTCTTTATATTAAAGTCTATTTTATCTGATATGAGTATCACTACTCCAGCTTTCCTTTGACGTCCGTTTGTGTGGAATATCTTTTTCCATCCCCTCACTTTCAGTCTGCATGTGTCCCTAGGTCTGAAGTGGGTCTCTCATAGACAACATATATAAGGGTCTTGTTTTTATATCCATTCAGCTAGTCTGTGTCTTTTGGTTGGAGCATTTAATCCATTTACAGTCAAGGTAATTATCAATACGTATTGTTCCTATTACCATTTTCTTAATTGTTTTGAGTTTGTTTTTGTAGGTCCTTTTCTTCTCTTGTGTTTCCCACTTAGAGAAATTCTTTTAGCATTTGTTGTGGAGCTGGTTTGGTGGTGCTGAATTCTCTTAGCTTTTGCTTGTCTGTAAAGTTTTTGATTTCTCTGTTGACTCTGAATGAGATCCTTGCTGGGTAGAGTATTCTTGGTTGTAGATTATTCCCTTTCATCATGTTAAATATATCCTGCCACTCCCTTCTGGCCTGGAGAGTTCCCTTGGAGAGGGCGGTGGGGGAGGGGCAGGGGTCAGGCAGGCTGTGCCCAGAGCCTGGCCACCAGCCCAAGGGAGTGCTGGCTGGAGGCCTGGAGGCTGTTGTGCTCAGTCATCCAGTTGAGAGGCCATAATTGGGGCATTCCTGGTTGAGGGTGGAGCCCTGGGCCTTGAGGTGAGACAGGTGAGAACCAGGAGGCCGTAGGAGCAGCCACTGGGCAGCTTGGGTGGGCAGTAGAGGGTCGAGGAGCCACCGCGAGGTCACATCCGGAGGGCCTGGCGCTGTGGGTGGAAACCCAGGAGGCTCCTGGCCCTGCCCGCTAGGCTATGGGGGGCATGCGCGGGAGGGGCCTGCTGGGTGACACTGCCCCCTGTCCCCACAGGTACGACCCGAGGCACAACCGCTGGTTCCAGATCCAGTCGCTGCAGCAGGAGCACGCCGACCTGTGCGTGTGTGTTGTGGGCAAGTACATCTACGCCGTGGCCGGCCGCGACTACCACCACGACCTGAGTGCCGTGGAGCGCTACGACCCCGCCACCAACTCCTGGGCCTATGTGGCCCCACTCAAGAGGGAGGTGAGGAAGCCCCCCCACCCCCGCCCCGGGCCTTCCCCAGCTGCGTTCCTTCCTGGGCCGTGCCTGGTGGGGGGGGGGGCCTGGCCAGGGAGCCAAGCCCAGTGATTGGAGTCCTCTTCCCTCCACAGACTGTGCCCTGAGGTTGGCATGGGGGACTCCCAGGACTGAGCCAGCTGCCCAGGAGGGGCCCCCTTCCCCAGAATTCTACCCCCATCTGGGTCTCACCACCTTGTCCCTGGGCAGCTGCTTTAACCCTGCGGTCACATGTGGACAGACGCCTTCCCCTCCTCTGTCGCTCAGCACAGCTGAGATGAGCTGGGACAGGTCCAGAGGTGTTAAACCTGAGGAATGCAAGAGGCAGGGCCTGGTGGCCTCAGACCTCCCCCACAGGACCCTCCACCCCGAGGGCGGGGTCTTCAAGAAGCCAGTAATACTTTAGAAGTTACCTTTTTCGTGTTTTTTTTTTAAATCATGTGTATCCTACACAGTACTTTGGCTTGTTCCAGCTCGAAGATGTTAAAAATATGTCCATTGTTCAAAAGTGATACTTGAAAGGGGCACTTCTCTCACCTTATGGACTTGGGGTCCTGAGACCCTGGCACCCAAACCAGACACTGAGACCCCAGGGCAAGAGGGGGCCTTGGTGGTCCCCGCTGCATCCCGGGTCCCCTGTCTGTGAGTACCGCTGGGCACCTCGAGTGGAGCTGAGCAGAGGGGGCTCTGCTCCTGGTCCCCCCATGCGGGCCCTGGGGCTTTGGCAGGAGCTCCGGCCTCCCTGACCCTCTTTCCCCGCCTTTCCTCCTTACCTCTCACTCTTCCCTGAGCCTCAGGGCCTTAGACTCCGACCTCGGGAGCCCAGGGGTCTCCCTGAGGGGCCCCGCTCCTCTCCATGGCCCATGCTGCTCCAAGGAAGGCCAGGGTCTCCCGCTGCGGTGCCTCGCAGGCAGGGAAAGCCGGCTTGGCCCCTGTTCTTTGGCCTCTTTGGGGAGGAGGCCTCTCTGGAGGGCACTCCCTACCTGTTCAGGAGAAGAGGGCAGGTTTTGCCTGCAAAAGACCAGGGGTCCTTGAGATGAGGTGGAACGGGGCCGGCCCTGAGCGTTGTCCCGGGAGGGGGTGGGGGAGGGGGTGGGGGAGGGGCTCCAGGGGTTCTTTGTCTGGACAGCAGGGAGGCTGCGCTTCTCAGCGTGGCCACATAGGGGCAGCCTCGGCCTTCAACCAGCTTCTCCCAGGTGTCCAGGTTCCTAACTTCTTTCATCTGTTTGTTCCTTCAGTGGCTATTTATTAAGCACCTTCTGGATACCAAGTCCTAGGGATCCAGTGGTGAATAAAAAGTGACCAAGGTCCCCCTATGGAGTTTGCAGCCTTGCGGGGAAGACCCTCAACCACTAAAGGGCCTCGAGGGCTGAGCTGAGCGGCGGTCAGGGAGGGGCTCCGGCAGGTCGGACCTCGCTGGACTGTTTGAGGAGGGTCCGTCTGAGGAGGTGTCAGTGAGACCAGGTCCACGGAAGCCAGGCAGCCATTGGGAGAGGCAGGAAGGACCTTCCAGGCCAGGAGGAAGGGGGACGCGTGGGGAGTGAGTGTGAAGAGAGGGGTGTGAGGGGAGCAGGGCCGGGTCCTTGGGTGGTTCGGGCAAAGGCGAGGGGCGTGGCTGCAGTGGAGGCTGTGAGGAGGATGGAGACGGGCAGGTTCCACGTGTCGTTCGGTGCGCAGTGGAGCAGACTTGCTGCTGGGTTAGGGATGAAAGGCCGCTGGGCTGGTGTGAGCAGCTGGGTGGTGCTAGGCCACTCCCCCAGAGCACGCAGGGCTCAGAAGTGGACAGGAACCTTGCCGTGTGGAAAGTGACCAGCATGAGGTGCTGGGACACCTGGCCCAGGGAGGGCAGCCCAGAGACGAAGATGTGTCCGCGCAGGGTGGTGCTAGGCGCAGGGAGGGGTGGGGAGGCGGGGCCACAGGGCTGGGGGTGTGGGTGTGCAGCCTCCGGGGCCCCTGGCGGGGCGGGCCCAGCCTGCCAGCTCAGCACCCACGCTCCCTCCCGCCTGTGTCTCAGGGCCCCACCTGCGGGGCACACTTAGGAGCTGGTCCCTGAGGTGCCCCTCCGCGGACTGAGAGCTCCCCGCCCCAGCCGTGGGCAGTCCTGCCGTCAGTGGCCCTCCTCGGCACGGCCTGGAGCTGAGCGCTGCCTTCCCCTGCTTCCGGAGGAGAGGGAGGAGGTCTGTGCGGGAACCCTTCTCTGCTCACTTAAAGCCCCCCTGGAGAACTTGCACCTCCAAGAAGGTAGAGTAGGTGTGTCCTTGCCAGCTCCTCCTGCTCAGTACAACCCGAAACTGCGGACGTTATGTAAAACAAATGCAGACGACGTAAAAGGTTGAGAGGAGACGGCAGACCAGCTGAGGATCTGGGGGCCTGAGGGTACCGTTATCTGAATGAAAATGAAAAGACAGCATGTCAGATTTTGTGGCACCCCAGCTAGAGCTGTGCTGAGAGGGAAATTTGTAGCACTAAAAGCACACATTAGGGAAGGAAAAAACTCTTACATCAGCAGTCTAAGCGTCTCCCTCGAGAATCTAGAAAAAGAAAAAAAAAGAGCAAAATGAACCCAAAGCAAGCAGAAGAAAATAAATAATAAATACCAAAGCAGAAGTTGATGAAGTTAAAAGCAGAAAAGCAACAGAGAAAATCAGTGAAACAACAGGCCTTTCACAAGATCAATAAAATTGACAAACTTCTAGGAAGTCTGACAAGAAAGAGGAGACAATTTAAAATATCAGAGGACTTCCCTGGTGGCACAGTGGTTAAGAATCTGCCTGCTAATGCAGGGAACACAGGTTCGATCCCTGGTCCAAGAAGATCCCACATGCTGCAAAGCAGCTAAGCCCGTGTACCACAGCTACTGAGCCCATGCGCTGCAACTACTGAGCCCATGCGCTGCAACTGCTGAGCCCATGCGCTGCAACTACTGAAGCCTGCGTGCCTAGAGCCTGTGCCCAGCAACAAGAGAAACCACTGCAATGAGAAGCCCACGCAGCACAACAAAGTGTAGTCCCTGCTCACCACAACCAGAGAAATCCCGCGCACGGCAACAAAGACCCAGCGCAGCGGGGAAAAAAAAAAAATCAAGAACAAGGGACTTCCCTGGTGGCGCAGTGGTTAAGACTCTGCACTCCCTATGCCGGTGGCCCGGGTTCGAACCCTGGTCAGGGAACTAGATCCCACAAGCATGCTACAATTAAGAGTTCGCATGCTGCAACTAAGGAGTGGGTGATCTGCAACTAAGATCCGGTGCAACCAAATAAATTTAAAAAATATCTTTTAAAATAAGATAAAATATCAAGGATGAAATGGGGGCATTACTGCAAACCCTGCTGCCGTGAAAAGGACACTAAGAGGATACTGTGAACAGCTCTGCGTGTGTAAATGTGACAACTTAGAGGAAATGGACCCGTTCCTCAGAAACGCAACCTACTACAACTCAGGCAAGACTAAGTAGGTAATTTGAATAGCCCTGCACTTGTCAAAGAAATGCTGTTCAGGCCTAGATAGTGTAACTGGAGAATTTTATCCAACATTTAAAGAAAAGTTAATCAAAACCGATTCTGCATGATTTTTTTCCCAGAAAATGGAAGAGGCTGGAATACTTCCCAGTTCATCTTATGAAGTTAATGTTACCCTGATACCAAAACCAAAGACAGTACCCTCCCCCCCAAAAAAGAACACATATATATGAATATTCTTAACTGAATATTAGCAGATAGAATCTCCTCTCCCCACAGAAGTTGATGACCAAAGGCTCGTTCCACATTTGAAATTCAGTCTGTGTCATTCACCATGTTAAACCCACATGGTCACATCAGAGCAGGAAAAGGACCTGGTAATATTTTGCATCCACTCATGACCAAATTCTCAAAAAGTAAGAGGGAGGAGAAGCACCGCGACGTGATGGAGCGCATCTGCACACTCCCAGCACCAGCATCGTGCGCGGTGGCGCGGGCTGCACGGAGCGCCGTCTCCTCAGGTGAGGAGCAGGGCAGGGGTATCTCATCTCAGCGCTCTCATCACAGTCCTGGAGGTGTAGCCAGTGAGATACGGCAAGAAAAGAAAAGAAAGCACGCACATTGAAAAGGGAGAAATACGACTGACCCTGCAGATGACAAAGTTGTCCAAAATCTAAATGTACCCCTCAAAATTCTAGCATTAATAAGTGAGTTTAGCGAGATTGCAGGATACCATATAAATGTACAAAAATCAACTGTATTTTTGTAGACTAGTAATGAAGACATTGACACAACTACAATTACACAATTACAGTTACAGTTGCTCAGAAATGAAATGCTTAGGTATACGTCTAACAAAACATTTATAGGATTTATATGCTTAAAATTATAAGGTGCTGATGAGAGGAATAAAAGAAGTTGTAAATAAATGGAGAAACATAACCCTGTTTATGGATTGCAAGGCTCAGAAATGTTGGTTCTTCCCAAATTGATAAATAGTACATAACTCAATTCCTGTGTAAATGCCAGCAAGCGTTTTTGTAGATGTACACGAGATTCTGGAGTTTATACGGAGAGGCAGAGGGTCTAGAATACTTCAAGAAATTCTGAAGAAGGATAAAGTGGGCAGACTCCATCTACCTGGTTTTAAGACTTACTACTGTATTATTTTTTTTAATTTTGGCTGCGTTGGGTCTTTGTTGCTGCACACGGGTTTTTCTCTCTAGTTGGGGCGAGTAGAGGCTCCTCTTTGCTGTGGTGCACGGGCTTCTCATTGTGGTGGCTTTTCTTGTTGCGGAGCACGGGCTCTAGGTGCGCAGGTTCAGTAGCTGTGGCGCACGGGCTTAGTTGCTCTGCGGCACGTGGGATCTTCCCGGACCAGGGATTGAACCCCTGTCCCCTGCATTGGCAGGCGGACTCCTAACCACTGCGCCACCAGGGAAGTCCCAAATTACCTTTCAACAAATGGTACTTGGAGCAACTGGACGTCTGTAGGTAGGAAAATGGACATCAACCCGTCTCACACCTTATACAAAAATTGACTCAGAATGCTGTACGGACTTACGTAAAATAGGCATAGCATTTAGAGGAAAAGTAAGAGAAAATACTCAGGGTCTGGAGCTAGGCAATGAGTACTTGGACTTGACCCCCAGAGCATGTGCCGTAAAGAGAAAAAATTATGGACTGGGCTTCATCAAAGCTGCAGGCCTGTGCTCTGCAGGAGGCCCTGTTACGAGGAGGAGAGGCGGCTGCCGCGCGGGAGAGGATGTTTGCAAACCAGTGCCTGGCAGAGGACTAGACTCTAATATGCGTAAAGAACCCTCAGATGCACCAGGAGACACAGGCCGAGGGACCCAGGGGAAAGAAGGCAGACGAGGAGGCGACGCCTCCGTGGGGCAGATGTGGACGTGAGGCGTCACCGGCCGCCGGGGGTGCAGACGAGACACCACGGCGAGGCGCCCGCCTGTCGAGTGGCAGAGACAACAAACGTCACAGCACCAGGGCCGTTAACGTCCAGCTGCCCTTGGCCCCAGCGGTCACCCTCCTGGGCACGAACCCCAGAGAAACAAAAGCTTCCCTGGACACAGATGCTTACAGCAGATTTACGGGTAACAGCCAGAAACCGGAGACCAGTCAGATGTCCCTCCACGGGTGACAGGCTCACCAAACAGGCAGGTACACAGCACAGAGCATCACTGGGACTTGGAGGGGAACTCTGCATCCACACATCCGCGGGGACGGCCCGTCTCGGAGGGGGCGCACCGCATGGTTCCGTGCAAGGCACACCCTGGAAACGACCACGTGGGGAACGGTTGGTGGTGGTAGGGGGCCGGGGGGGCGGGCAGTGGGTGTGACTATAAACGGGCACCACAGGGACGGACAGGGAGACGGGAACGTCTCGTGTCTTGACTGCGCCGAGGTCGGCACCCCGGCTGTGGTGTGTGCTGAGCCCACAGGTGCTGCCCCCAGCAGTCAGGGTGAAGGACGTGGGGGTGTTGTATTTCTTGCAACTACATGTGAATCTACACTTACCTCCAGGTGGAAACTTTAGTTAAAAAAACCGTGTCCCCAGATGCCCACCACTGATGGGGGAAGACCCAGCCCCATGGTGGGTGTCCTACCCACTGCTGTGTCCCCCACCCTCTGCCCCACCCACCTCTCCAGCCCATCTCTGCTACCCACAGCCTGGGTGTCAGTGACTGGCCATGTAACACAGGCCCTGGGGCCTCCCTGCCCTGCCTGGCCCCTCTCCCCTCTCCCAAAGCACACAGACACAGCAGGAGGGCCTTGCAGGCCATGAGAGGGGGTCTGGAAACGGTGGGGCGGGCTGGGCAGCGAGGGGGTGCCCCGGTGCAGTGGAAAGCGGGGTGAGGTTGAGGACCAAAATCCAAAGCGGGGTGAGTTTTTTCCCATAACTAAACACTGTCGTTTGATTTTGCATCTCGCTTTTGTGCTCAGCAAATCTATCATCTGTTATTTGCAAACGAGCAGAGGTTGAAATCGGGGTCCACTGGCCACCAGGAGTGGAGGAGAGGTGGAGGCAACCGAGGGCCTTCCTAAAGATGAGGCTTTGATTTCCTTTGGGTCCCCGTGCAGATGTCTCCTTTAGGGGCAGGGGAAAGACTGATCTTGTCCTTCCCCTCGTGGAAGCCCAGCGTCCCCTCTGGGTCCTAGAATCATCTTCCACTGGGAAGAGGTATGGTGGGGACTGACTGGCGCGTCCAGTCAGACCGTGAGGACGCTGGCAGGGCTGGGCTGCGCAGCGAGGGGCGCCTGCGGTGGGGACGGCCTCGGCAGGCTCCCGGCTGCCGCCCCCCGGCTCACGCACGCGTGCACACGCGCACACAGCCCGGCCCTCCCACCCTGCAGGTGTACGCCCACGCGGGCGCCACGCTGGGCGGGAGGATGTACATCACGTGCGGCCGCCGAGGGGAGGACTACCTGAAGGAGACGCACTGCTACGACCCGGCCAGCGACACCTGGCGCGCGCTGGCCGACGGGCCGGTGCGGCGGGCCTGGCACGGCGTGGCCGCCCTCCTGGACAAGCTGTACGTGATCGGGGGCAGCAACAGCGACGCGGGCTACAGGAGGGACGTGCACCAGGTGAGCCCTTCCGCGTGCCACCCGTGGTTCCCGGGGCGGGGGGTCCCTTCCAACAGGCTTTATTTTTTAGAGCGGTTGTAGGCTCACAGCCACGTCGAGCAGGAAGGACAGAAATCTCCCGTGTCCCCCCAGCCCCCACACGCCACGGCGGCCCCGGCTCAGCGTCCACCAGAGGGTGTCATCGTTGCACCTGCTGGCCCTGCGCCGGCCGGGGCCGCTCTCGGTGGGGCGCCTGCTGGGTCTGGACAGATGGCAGGTGTTCACCGTTAGAGTGTCACCCAGGAGAGTTTCTCTTGTCATTATTAGTAAAGACTTCAGTCATAAAGGTAACGTAACCACCGGGCAGACGTCTGAGGACACGGAGAAGGGTGAAGGGAGCGCCCACGAACACCGCGTGCCACCCGCGGCCGTCCTCCTGCCGCACAGGGTGCTGTGGCCCAGGGGCAGCGCCCACTGGCTCCCTGCTCAGGGGTGCGGTGGGCGTGTCTTCTAGTGAACCCCGCCCCGCCCCGCCCCGCCGCGCGCTGTGCAGAATTCCATCACCCTGGTGACTGGGGGTGGGCAGCTTGAGGCTCCTCCAGGTAACATTTCAAGTGCTCGCTTCTAGACCTTTTTGGGTTTGGGGGTATTTCCTGAGGGGACAGCAGTGGTTCTCCAGGTGTGGTCCCTGGGCCAGCAGCACCCCCATCGCGTGAGAACTCATTAGAAATGCAGATTCTCCGGCCCCCTGAGACCCCACCGCGTGGGAGGTTCCCGGGTGGGACCCTGCAGTGTTGAGAACCACTGGGCTCTAGCGTTTCCTTCTGCTGCAGCCGGGATAAATCACCACACCCCAGCAGCTTAAACCAACACGAGCCCTCCCCAGACCCTGTCCAGGGGCCCTTCCACTGCGCAGCCCAGGGAGGGGCCACGCCCTGCTCGCCTAGGCGAGGTGCGGGTGCCGGTGTCGCGGGCAGGGTGCAGCTCCTTGCAGCTGTAGGACTCGGGTCCTGATTCCTTGCCGGCTGTGGGCTGAAGCCCTTCTTGGCTTCCAGAAGCCTCCGTGTCCCTGGCTCAGGCCCCCTCCTCTTCTAAGCCAGCAGCGGAAGCTTCCCCTCACTTTGGCCCCCATCAGACCTTCCTTTCTGCTTCCAAGGGCTCATGTGGTTAGGTGGGCCCCCTGAAAACCCAGGGTAACCTCCTATCTCAGTGTCCCCACCCTGGTGAGCCCGCAGGGTCCTCTTGTCAGGTGAAGTCACACAGGACCCAGAGATCTGGGTACCCGCTCCTTTGGAGACCATTCCTCCTCCTGCAGCTGGAGAACTGGGTGGGGGAGGGGGGGAATGATCGTTGAGTCAGAGGGTAGCGTCCACATGGCTTTGATAATTGTGCACGTTGATGTCCTGGCTGGTCAGACAGGTGCACAGCAGGACGGATTCCCCACTCCGTCACCGGCCCCGGGCTTGTGGCTGCTGGCCAACAGCTGACAGTGTGTCCCTGACGTTTTATTTTGCATTTCTCGGATTACTAGTAGGCTGAGCGTTTTGCCCCGTATTTGTTTATTGTTTGGAGTAATCTTGAAGACAAAAGGTTAGGTTTTGTTTTGCTTTGTTTTGTTTTTGGCTGCGCTGCACGGCTTGTGGGATCTTGGTTCCCTGACGAAGGCCCCAGCAGTGGAAGTGCCGACTCCTAACTCCTGGGGCGCCTGGGCTCCCAAGAATGTGTGGATGGTCCCCTGGAGTCGGCAGGCACCGGTTTTCTTATATTATCTGCACATCTCCCAGTGCTGGGTGTGTGTGGGGTCCGAGTCTTCAGTTTCCGTGGTGGAGGGGAGTGAGTCAGCACCCCCAGGCCACCTGGGAGGCAGCCACGCGCCTGGGGCCACGGAGCTTGAGGGGCCGGGAGGGGCGCAGAGCATCGGCCTAGCCTGAGCCCTGCCTCCGGGGGCCGCGTTTGCCTCGTGTGAGTCCGGGGCCGTGCCTTGCAGGTGGCCTGCTACAGCTGTGCGTCCGGGCAGTGGTCGTCCGTCTGCCCGCTCCCGGCGGGGCACGGTGAGCCCGGCATTGCCGTGCTGGACAACAGGATCTACGTGCTGGGCGGCCGCTCGCACAACCGGGGCAGCCGCACGGGCTACGTGCACATCTACGACGTGGAGAAGGACTGCTGGGAGGAAGGTCCGCAGCTGGACAGTTCCATCTCGGGCCTGGCGGCCTGCGTGCTCACCCTGCCGCGCGCCCTGCTCCTCGAGCCTCCCCGCGGCACCCCTGACCGCAGCCAGGCGGACCCGGACTTCGCCTCCGAGGTGATGAGTGTGTCCGACTGGGAGGAGTTCGACAACTCCAGCGAGGACTAGGGTCCCGGGCTGTGTCGGGGTGGGGAGTGGTGGCAGCTCCCAGGCCCCCCAACCCCCCAGCATTTGGCCCTGGAGCACTTGACCCCAGGGCGGCGGCGGCCCTCCCTCCCGCCACCTCCTGCCGGCAGGTGTCTTAGGGGCCCTGCAGGCCCGCGGCCGCGGATCGCCCCCTGGGGGTAACCTTCGGCCGGCTGGGCCGCCTGGACCTCACCGGGCCCTCTCCTCCTCTGCGCGGACGGGCCGTGCCACCACCAGCTGTCCTGGCCTTCCTGCTCCCTGGTCCTGGTCCCTGCTGGGCTGAGACGGCGCCCTCCTCCCAAAGGACCTGGGGACTGGCCCCCAGCGAGCGGGCGGGGGCACACCTGGCCCCTCCATGGGCAGGGAGGGGTGGGCTGAGCCCATCGCCTGCCCAGCAGCCCGGGGACCCGAGAGGGGGCAGAGACCCGTCAGGTTGCCGGAAGCTGGTTCTGCGGTCAGAGGTCCCGCAGCGGGGCTTTTCCCACCGTGTGTTGTTGACACATGAAATAAACTGTCTCACACAAGTGTGCGTTGCTCTCCTCTGGCCACGGCCTCACTCCTCTCTCAGCCTGTCCGAGGCTGCATCCCTGGAAGCTTGGTTTCTGGGGTCAGAGCTGCTGGGGGCAGTGGGAGGCCGAGAGCCCACCCCAGGCTAGAAGGGTGTCACCAGGATGCCCGTCCCAGTCTGGTGACAGCTGGTTGCCTGCCTGCCTGAGCATCTTCCCTGGTGAGGACGTCTTCTCTGAACTTCGGTCCAGCCCCAGGTGGCCACCTCAGCCCCACGTGAAGCCGGGCACCTGGGGAGGGAGGGAGAGCTGCCTGGGCCTGCCCACTGCTGCGTGTGAGCATGTGGCAGGGCGGGGGCTCTGCATGTCCTCCAGGTTAGCCCCAAGGCCCAGGCTCCTGCAGCGGGTGGCACTGTGGGTGGGTGGGTGGGCTGGGCATCCAGTGCCCACCTCGTCTCTGCACAGCCCGGCCTCCGCCTGAACACCCTCGCCCCCTACGGGTCCTCCTGCTGCGCCCCCTGCAGACCCCCGAGGCCCGGGCCGGATCAGGATGAGCCCCCAGCGCTCTGTTTTCTCTCAGCCGCCTGGGTCTGTGTGCCTATGCCTTGCCCAGAGCCTGCAGCGCGGTCCCGTCATGGAGGAGGGGCAGAGGAGCTGTGTGCGCTCCTTGGTGGGAGGAAGGGCATGGGGGGTGCAGGCAGCCAGCTGCTCTGGACTCCTTTGGGGGTACCCTGAAGACTCGGGTGTGGGGGCGAGGCAGCTGCTGTGTGTGTGACTCTGCCGTCTCGGGGCCCAGGTACCCCTAAGGAAACATGCCCTGCTCCCTCACCCCGTGTGACATCGCGCACGTACATGTCAGGGGGCAAGCCCAGGGGTGACCCTGGTGGTCGCCTCCAGTGGGACAGGATGGCCCCTTCTCCACTGTCCTCCTCTTGCTCCCAAGGGTGAGGTGCTGGAACGCGAGCTCGGAGTAGGAACCCAGCCCTTCTGTCCCTGCCACCACCCGCAGGCCCTAGAGGGTCCAGGGAGGGAGGAGGGCCAGCACATCCGCCCCCAGCGTGTGCAAGCTTGGAAGCGCTATCTCCCCACCCTGTCACCAAAGCACAGCTTTTGCAAGAGATCTCTGGTCTGCAGGGGAGGGGGAAGGGCTGTGAGCCCCCACAGGGCATGGGGTGAGGTAGACATGAGCCCTGGGAGGGGTCCTGAGAGCTGGGCAGCAGCCTGGCCCTGCCAGTCTCCAGCCTAGCATTTGCCCACCGCCAGCAGCCCAGCGGCTCCTGCCCCTGGGCCCAGGCAGCCGGCTCACCAGCTTGGCAGGCTCTCAGGCCCTGCTTTCAAGCCTTCGCTCCACGTGGGGCTCATCCCTGTCTGCAAAATCATCACCCTTCAAGGTTGGCCTCCCCTGGGACGCCATCCCGGCCAGGACCGGTCGGCCCAGGCTCCTGGCTCCCACTGTCTGCGTGCTGGTCCGTCATGGGTGCCCCAGCTTCCTCAGACTGCTATTCACCTGGCACAGGCTGGGCAGACGGATGAGCGTCCACTCCACCGCACTCAGCCTCCTCAACACCTGAACTTGCCATCAAGCGCAAGGCATCTGCAACAGGACACAGGCAGGGGGCTGTGGGTCTGAGATGAGGCTGGGGGCGGTCTCAGCCTGCAGGCAGCAGACACGGGTGGCACGTGGAGATATGGGTAGAGGTTTGTGGGTAGAGATTTGCGACTTTCAGGCAGCCCTGGTGATACCCCCGTAGCGGTGAGGATGTGGGGCAGGAGGCAGCTCCGAGGGAAGGGGGAGGTGATGGACTTGGAGGTGCTTGTTCGTGAACCCTGTCCAGCTGGGGCGAAGCTTCCAAAGCCCAGAGCTGGGCAGACAGGGCAGCCACAGGGACCTCTGCTGGCCTCCGTTGGGGCAGCCAACTGGGGTCCCACGGGAGGGGCCCCAGCACTGGGAAGGACTGCTGAGGTCAGGGCCATGGCCAGGCAGAGCTGCCCAGAAGTGGTTGGCCTGTTTACGGGCTCCAGATAGGTGCGCTCATGACCACCGGCGTGCGGCTCCCCTGCCCCCTTCCCCACTGTGCCTCCATCCTGCACCAGCGTGGCTCAAGGAGGGGCCCGGACCTCCGAAGCTCCCTCCCGTCCCACCTGCGGCCAGCCTGGTGATGCCCACAGCCTTGAGCCTTTCAGTGGCCCTTAACCCGGGCCTCTCCTGCAGCCCCAGCCTCCCTGAGGGGGCCCCCGCATAACTGAGCAGGACGCCACCTCCCCGCCTCAGGGAGTCTGCACACAGCCCACTCCCCACGAGAGTAGCTGCCTCCTCCCTGCCCAGGCCCTTCTGCCGCCTCTCAGGCCCTCAAGAGCCCAGCTCATCTTTGCTGGGACCCAACTGACCCCCCTTTTGTCCATCCGCAGGCCTGCCTGCCCTCCCCGCTCCACGGGCCTGGGGTTGGGTCTGACCCCTCTGCTTCCTGGGCCCAGGGGTCCTCTTCCTCCAGGTCCCCCAGGCCCTGCTCACCCCCTTTCTCTGCTGCCAGTGCTCTCCTCCGTGCTGCCGCCCCACCCCTCCCCATGCAGGGGCTCCCAGGACTCCAGTCCTGACTCCACCATCTGGACGTTGTCCTTGGTGACCAGCGGCCTCCAGCCCATCGTCACACCTTGACCAGGACCGCAGGGTCTCCGTCCGAGAGCTGTCCCCCCACCCCCACCGCACCACCCCGCCTCCCCCACCTGCCTTTACCTCCACATTCTCCTGGAGCCCGCGCGGGGCCATTCTACTCCCGGCATCTCTCCCGTCTGTCCCTACAGGGGCCCCCTCTGCCCAGGCCTCTGGTCCAGACCGCGTCTACCCACAGGCCTCAAGCATCCGGCTGCGCCATCCCTGCAGGCTTTGACTGTGACCAGCGCGGGAGGTGCTGACCACACGGCCGGGCATAGGAGGGCCCAGCGGGGTGGGGCGGGGGAACAGAGGCCGGATGGCGACCTTGACCTGGAAGCTCCTGGGCGCTGCTGGCCAGGGGGCTTTGGTGCCTCGCGCCCGGTCCCCACTCGCTTCCCGCCCCGGGCCTGGCCTCGCGGGGAGGGCGCAGGGGCCGCTTCCCGGGCGGGTGTCTGGGGAAGGGAGGGAAAGGCGCCGCGACCGCTGGGGGGACTCCTCGGGCGGGCCCCTTCCAGGTTCGCCCCGAAGTTTGCGCGCCGCCGCGTGGAGGCGGGGGCCGCGCGGAGGGGCGGCGGCGCGGCCGGAGGGTGGGGTCTGGCGCGCGGGGCGGGCGCTGCCGCCTGGCCGGCCGCGGCTGGCCCGGGATCAGGGAGCCGATGTGGAATTTCCTGCCCGGCCCGGCGCCCCTCCTGCCGCCCCCCGCCCGGCCGCGCACTCCGCTTCCGGCCGCTCTCGCTGCGGCCGCACCCGCGCCCGCGCCCGCCCCGCGCCTGCCCCGCGCCGCATGGAGGGCGCAGGGCCCCGGGGGGCCGGGCCGGCGCGGCGCCGGGGAGCCGGGGGGCCGCCGCCGCCGCCGCCGCCGCCGCTGCCGCCGCTGCTGCTGCTGCTCTGGCTGCTGCCCGGCGCCGCGGGGCCGCAGGAGCTGAGCCCGCGCGGCCGCAACGTGTGCCGCGCGCCCGGGTAGGAGCCGGCCGGGCGGGGGGAGGGGCCGCAGGGGGCGCCCGGAGCCGGGGGTGGGGGGGCGCCCTGGACCTCCCTGCGCTGATCGCGCGGCCCCCTCGGGCCGCCCGCGCCCACGCCGGCTCCGCTCCAGGCCGGGCCCGGGCGCCGGGCCACGACGGTGCGTCCGAGCATACCCCGGGCGAGAAGCGGGCCAGGGGAGAGCGGAGGGCAGCGGGCGCCCGCAGGGCTGACACGCGGGCTCCGAGATTTCAGACCCAGGAAAAGGGACCCTTGGGCCGGGTTGTGAAGGTCGTAAGAGCAGGGGAAGCGCGTTCCAAGCTGACGGCATGGCAAGTGCCAGGGCCCAGGCACACGAGTGTGGCTCGAGCCGGGATGGAGGGAGGGTGAGCGGCCAGGGGAGATGGAGCGGGGCTCCTGAGGGGAGGGAACCGGGGACGTCTTGAGGCAGGCGAGTCAGAAGGACGGATTTGCGTCTTAGAAAGGGTGGGTGCGGGTGAGAAGAGGGTGATAATGGAGGTGGGCGTCGAGGAGCCTGCGCTCAGAGTGGACCAGAAGCGGGAACAGAAAGGATAGTGATGTGCGCCGGCATCGGGAGGATGTGGAGCTCCGCGGTGGGGATACGGGGTGCGGTGGGAGGTGGGACGGCGCAGAGGTGAGCGCCACGGGGAGCCGTCTGGGGAAGCCAGTGTGGGACAGGAAGGGACAGGCCCTGCCCCAGGGCGCCGGGCCCAGGACCTTGCGCGGAGGGCCAAGAGCGCAGGCCAGGACCCAGGAGCGGGCACAGAGGCCGGAGGACCTGGTCGGCCTGTCAGAGGCCACTGCGAGGTCAAGGGCATCTCCGCGCGGGGGGCGAGGAGCCGGCGTGTGGGGGTGCCTTGATGCGGGCGGGAAGCTGGAGAGGCATCACGGGCTCCTGGGGGGTGCGGTGGGGGCGCCCTGGGCCGCAGGGCCCAAGGAGGCCGCGTCCGGGGGCAGGCGGTCGCCGCAGACAAGGGGCTGTGAGGGGCCGCGCGGGGTTTCCGAGCTCGGATCCCGAGGCGCGCAGACCCCTCCCCGCTGCGAGCCCCGCCTCCGGGGCGGGGGCTGGCCTGGCCCGCCATCTGCTTCACATCGACGCCGCTGCTGCCTCCCGGGCCTCCCGGGCCTCCCCGGCCCCAGGAATGCAGCGGCGGTGGCGGGCGGGGCCGCCTGGAGAGGGGGAGGGCGCGATCGCCGCCGGCCCTGTCCCTCTGCCTGAGCCCTCCTTCCCTGTGGGGGTCCGTGCCAGGGGATCGATAGTAGCAGGCCAGAGCTCTCCGCTCCACTCCCCCTGGCCCATCAAGCGGCCTGTTCCAGGAGCCAAGAGCCTGGGTTGGGTTTCAGATCGTGGTGCCACCTCTCCCCATCTGAGTGGCCTCGGGCACAACGCTTAACCTCTCTGGGGCGGTCCCTGCTCCTGTCAAATAGGGTTGGTGGTGGTAGCCACCTCGTGGAGGGGAGGGGGCATGACGGTGATCCTACGTGGAGCTGGTTAATGGGTAGGACGGCACTCCCCCCATCCCCCCCAGGGTCTGGACCATCTCTTTCATTGCCTTCCCAAGGCTGGGCCCTGCCAGGCTTCCACTAGCAGAGGCAGGAGCACCAGGGCAGGGAGCAGCTCTCAGTCAGTAGCATCCCATGCACTGACCCTGTGCAGGCCTGCTGTCGGTGCAGGGATACAGCTGTCCTGTGTGGAGGAGACTTGCAGCAAGTCATCTGACATCTGGCAAGGGCTGGGGAGGAGGTGTCCAGTGGGGGAGACCCAGTGGGAGGTGATGAGTGAGAGAGGCCCATGGGAGAGGAGGCAGAGCCCGGCGGTGTCTGGGGCAGGGAGGGCCCTGAGTGCAGAGGGCCTGCTGGAAGCACAGAAAGGAGTCCCTAGGGGCTGGGACAGGGATGGAGGAGGAGAGGCCACTGGGCCATGAGAACCCCCAGGGGCTTTGCACAGAGGAGGGGCAGGACAGACCAGGGTTGGCTGCCAGGTGGCAGGTGGGCAGAAGGTGGGAGAGAACCAGGGAGAGGTGAGAGTGGCTCTCACCAGGCGGGCAGGGCGGGGGACAAGTGGCCTGTCCCATCCTAGATCCAGTGTGACAGGTAGAGCCAGCATGTTCCTCAGTGGATCCTCCCAGCCTGGAGGGACAGGCCTTACCTGAGATGGAGAAGAATGGGGGGGGCTCGTGGGGAGGAGGGCCCCCTCAAGGACTCCGAGGCATGGGCAGTGTCTTGATGGGACCTGGGGAGCTTCCCAAGGGAGCTAGAGTGGACAGAGCAGTGGAGGGAGCCCAAGTGGGTGGGCAGAAACTGGGGAGGGGTCCCCGGGGGGGCAGAAGGAGAGCGGGGCAGGCACGGAGTCCCAGAGGTGTGGCGGCAGAGGAGCCTCCCGGCTGGACTGGGGAGAGAACAGGACAGATGCTGGCACAGTGAGCGGGCAGTACTCTTGGGGAGCTTTGCCGAGGTGGCTTGGGCACGTTCAAGATCAAGGTTTAAATCACTGCAGCTTCATTTGCAATCACAGTGCTCTATGGAGGGGGCAGCCTGCAGCACAGCCTGCTTGCTGAGGGGCCTGGATTGACACCCCAGGGTCCCACCCGAGTGTAGGAGCTACCCCTGCACCGTGCCATCTTTCTTGTCTCACTTTCCTAAGATCTGGGAGAATGGGCTTGCCAACCTAGCCCGACCTTTTCTGCCAGCCCGTCCCGGAAGGAAAGGCCCCACAGACTCGTCCTCCACATGGGCTCTGTCCTGCAGGGGGGCAGGGTTGTGAGCTCTGATGGGTGGGTCCTGGGTGGCACCCATGCTGGGGGGACCGGGTGAACTCAGGGGCTTCCCAGAGCCTCCTCAGCGTGGGCTGGAGTGCACAGGACGGCCTCAGCTGAGCTCTTAGTTTGTGCCAAACACTGGACACATCTCGACTCTCTGAATCCTCCTGCCAAACCAATTGGCCCCATTTTACAGATACAGCAACTGGAGCTCAGAGAGGTTAAGTTCTGTGCCCAAGGTCACACAGCAAGTGGCAGACCCAGACATCCAGTCCAACTTAGTGTGGCCCTAAAACCAGGCTCCCAACCTGATTACAGACTCATGCAGCCAGGCCGTCCAGGATGGAAGGTGGTCAGTGGTCCCAGGGCCATCCCAGCAGGCCGTCTGATGAGGCCGCCTGCAAGAGGACCCTCTGCAGATGCTCTCCATCCAGAGCCCTGGGTTCAGACTGGCGGAAGAGGCAGGAGGGTGACCTTGGACCTGGGTCTCCCTACAGATGGCCACCTCGGAGCCCCAGGGCAGGGCTGGGGGGGTGGGGACAGTAGGGACCAGGAAAAGCCAGGCCTGCTTCATGTTCCTGTCTCTGGTTTCCAGTTTTATTTGTGGAAAATAATCTGGCCCATTCCTTGAAGTCTGGGGTTTTATGGGTCCTGTTCCCCAGGTGCCATACCTTTGGCCCAAAGGAGAATCTGGCCCTTTCTGGGAGGGGGGCTCCCTTGGGGTCCAGGGGGCCCCATTCAGGGTGTGTGATCACCTCGAGCTGGGCCGGTTGTGGAGCATCTTCTGAGGGGCGTGTCATGGGGCAGCTGCAGCCTTTCCCTTCCTGGTCCTGCCATCCCTGCAGGGTCCTCAGGCCCCTCCCACCTCCTCCCACCACCGCATCCCAGGTCCAGATTCACAAGCTTCCCAGAAGGCCCTCTCCTTTTCTCTGAAGTGTGAATGGCGGCTGTGTGCCTTTAGCATTTGGCTGAAGTTCTAGGTCTGATGGGACCCTGCAGCCTGAGCGTCTGTTCCTTCCCAGCCTCCTTCGCCCTGCAGTGCGGACACACCCCACCTCAGCCCTCGCGGGCCTCGCCAGTGGCCGCAGCTTCACTCGGGCAGAGCCTCCAAACCTTTGTGCCTGCACACCCCATCAACCCAAGGCTTGGGAGGCTGCCCCACCCCGACACGGGACACAGATTTTTTGCCTTCTACTGTACCTTGTAAAGCCAAATAAAATTAAACGAGATTTTATGAAATTGCACGGAGAGGACATTCTAATGTTGCCTTTCTCCAGCCCAAGTCTTGCCCTGGGGCTCTGCAGCCCTCACTTTTACTTTCCTTACTCGGATGGAGGACTCTCTGGGTGTCCCCTGCCCCTCCCCAAGTGGACACCTCGCTGTGTCCACCTTGCTCAAAGGCTGCCCATCTGCCTTGGTGCTTAGCCCCAGTTGGGCATCCAGATGTGCCCACCTGGCCCAGCCAGTCCTGGTGCTGTCCAGGCCATGTCACATCTGATCCCTGACACCCATTTGGCCAGACCCTCACCCCCAGGGATGCCCTAGACCTCCATGCCTGCGCAGTTCCTGGAGGCCCAGGGACCCTTGCCCCACGCCACCTCACTGCTGCCCCTGCTGGGACACATGGGGTCTCTTCTCAGGCCTAGTGGATGTGGGGAAGAGGGCACAGATCAGGAGGAGTGGCGAGACTCATGTAGAGGCAACTGGGAAGTTCTTGGAGGTGGTCTGCCTTCTGCCACCTCCCAGAGTCCCGTCTAGAGGGCTGGAATTTGTGTCTTATTCGCTTCGAGTCCCGGAACCTACAGCAGTGCCCAGCACGCAGCAGGGCTTTGATAACCACCTCCCTAGGGCAGGGTGGAGGTTGCTGGGGGCCCAGAGAGGACTAGGAGTAGGGCTGGAGCTGAGGCACCTTCTCTCTGCCTGCAGCTCCCAGGAGCTCACGTGCTGCGCCGGCTGGAGGCAACAGGGGGATGAGTGCGGGATCGGTGAGTAGGGTAGCCTGGCACCTGGGCAGGGGGCATGGAGAGGAGGGGACAGTGTGGGGGCTGGACTCGCCACAACTCGGCCCGTTTCGTCCGCAGCTGTGTGCGAAGGCAACTCCACGTGCTCGGAGAACGAGGTGTGCGTGCGGCCGGGCGAGTGCCGCTGCCGCCATGGCTACTTCGGTGCCAACTGCGACACCAGTGAGTGCGGACCCCGGCGGGCGCAGGGCAGTGGGGCAGGATCCCAGAGATGGGCGGGGCCCGGTCAGGGGGCGGGGCCTGCAAGTGGGCGTGGCCCGGTTCAGGAGCAGGTCCCCCGGGGCGGGGGGCGGGGCGCGGGCAGATTCCGGCCGCGTCCGAGCCCCTCTCGCTAGCGCCCGGGCCTCCCACCCTCTCCGCTCGCCCCGCAGAGTGCCCGCGCCAGTTCTGGGGTCCCGACTGCAAGGAGCTGTGTGTCTGCCACCCGCACGGGCAGTGCGAGGACGTGACGGGCCAGTGCACGTGTCACGCGCGGCGCTGGGGCGCACGTTGCGAGCATGCGTGCCAGTGCCAGCACGGCGCGTGCCACCCGCGGAGCGGCGCGTGTCGCTGCGAACCCGGCTGGTGGGGCCCACAGTGCGCCAGCGCGTGCTACTGCAGTGCCACGTCGCGCTGCGACCCACAGACGGGCGCGTGCCTGTGCCACGCAGGCTGGTGGGGCCGCAGCTGCAACAACCAGTGCGCCTGCAACACGTCGCCGTGCGAGCAGCAGAGCGGCCGCTGCCAGTGCCGCGAGCGCACGTTCGGCGCGCGCTGCGAGCGCTACTGCCAGTGCTTCCGCGGCCGCTGCCACCCGGTGGACGGCACGTGCGCGTGCGAGCCCGGCTACCGGGGCAAGTACTGCCGCGAGCCGTGCCCTGCCGGCTTCTACGGCCTGGGCTGCCGCCGCCGGTAAGCGCCAGCCCGGCCGGGGCGGGGGGGGGGGGGGGGGGGGAGGGGCAGGCCGCCGAGGGGGTGGGGATGAGGCGGCCCGGGCCCCGCCTAGCCTCCCGCCCCTCCCCCAGATGCGGCCAGTGCAAGGGCCAGCAGCCGTGCACGGTGGCCGAGGGCCGCTGCCTGACGTGCGAGCCCGGCTGGAACGGTACCAAGTGCGACCAGCCCTGTACCGCCGGCTTCTACGGCGAGGGCTGCGGCCACCGCTGCCCGCCGTGTCGCGACGGGCATGCCTGCAACCACGTCACCGGCAAGTGCACGCGCTGCAACGCGGGCTGGATCGGGGACAGGTGAGCAACCCCCGTCCGCCCAGACACGCAGCCCCCCGCTGGGCTCCCCAGATGGCCCTCCGCGGCGGGCCCTGCGGGCCGACGGTTCGTTCGCCCTGTTTCCGAGGTGTGAGACCAAGTGCAGCAATGGCACCTACGGCGAGGACTGTGCGTTCGTGTGCGCCGACTGCGGCAGCGGCCACTGCGACTTCCAGTCGGGACGCTGCCTGTGCAGCCCCGGCGTCCACGGGCCGCAGTGAGTGCCCGGGGACCCAAGAGCCTTGAGGGGTCGGTATCTGGCACGGGGCTCCCGCCAGACCCCGGGTGCTGCTGCCTTGGCCGACCAGGCGGGACCCAGGCTTGGCTCCTCGGCCTTGGCCCCCATCCTTCAGCTGGGCAGCGACAACAGGCTCTTTGAGGCAGTTTCCTGCCCTGGCCTGGAGCCGGCGCTCCAGCGGGATCTGGCGACCAGGTCAGCCTGTGCTCAGTGGCTCCTGGGGACTGCAGGGCTGAGGCGACCCGGAGCTGGTGTGGAACGAGCAGGGACCTCCCACCTACAGCCAAGGGTCTAGTCTGGCAGCCCCTCTTTCCCCCCCCCCCAAGAGTCAGCCCCAGCAATGGGTACTGGCGGGCACTGACCACGGCCCCTCCCCCAGCCTCCCTCCCGCGGGCCTGCACCCGTTCGTTTCGAAAACACTGATCGCTCCGGGTGTGCTGGCGGTGGGGGTGGGCTGCAGTCCCCAGGGAATGGAGAACCCGGGGCCCGGGCTGGCCGGCCGCGGGGGCGAGGGCGGGGGGCGTCCCCGAGGGGCCGCCGGGCGCTCCCTGACCCCGCGCCCCTCCCTGACCTGGCGCCCCCGCAGCTGTAACCTGACGTGCCCGCCCGGGCTCCACGGCGTGGACTGCGCCCAGGCCTGCAGCTGCCACGAGGACTCGTGCGACCCGGTCACCGGTGCCTGCCGCCTGGGTGAGTGGGGGGCCGACCCGGCGGGGGCGCGGGGGCTGCCGGCAGCGCGCTGACCCCGTGCCACCCGCAGAGACCAACCAGCGCAAGGGCGTGATGGGCGCGGGCGCGCTGCTCGCGCTGCTCCTCGGCCTGCTGCTCTCGCTGCTCGGCTGCTGCTGCGCCTGCCGCGGCAAGGACCCGGCGCG
This sequence comes from Hippopotamus amphibius kiboko, assembly GCF_030028045.1. Taxonomy (NCBI): domain Eukaryota; kingdom Metazoa; phylum Chordata; class Mammalia; order Artiodactyla; family Hippopotamidae; genus Hippopotamus; species Hippopotamus amphibius. Next base: position 884,032 of record NC_080193.1, on the reverse strand, counting down.
CGGGTGAGGCTTCGCGGTCCCGCTTCCCCGGGTTCCGGCCGCGCGGGGCGTGCGGCGCGGCGCGCCCTTCCCGCTCCCGCCCCGCCGGAGGTTCGGCTCCCGCCCTCGTGGGTGGGCTCCCGCGGGCTCGCCCCGCCCCTCCGCTCAGGCCCCGCCCTCCCCGGGGTGGGCTCCCAGGGCTCGCCCCGCCCCTCCGCTCAGGCCCCGCCCCCGCAGGGAACTCTCGCTTGGGAGGAAGAAGGCGCCGCAGCGCCTGTGCGGGCGCTTCAGCCGCATCAGCATGAAGCTGCCCCGGATCCCGCTCCGCAGGCAGAAACTGCCCAAGGTCGTAGGTAAGGCGGGCGCAGGCGAGGCGGGCGCAGGCGAGGCGTCTCCGGGGAGCTCCCCGACAGAGGAGGCTGCTGGGAAATGCGTGGGACGGGGTCCGTGTAGGCGCCGCGGGGCCTTGGGTGTCGGCGTGGGGCGTGGGGAGGTGCGGCCGGGGGGAAAGGGGCGCGGGCGCAGGGCAGCCTGGGGAGGAGGCGGGGGTCCTAGGGGCGCGGGCAGGGGTGGGCCTGCCTCGGTGGCTGTGAGCGACTGCACGTGCGGCGCGGCGGGGCTGTGCGGACCCGTGCGAGGGGGTGTCCTGCCACAGGAAGGCCCGGCCCCGGCAGCGCCCTGGGTGTTTCCTGGGAAGTGGGCAGGCAGGCGGGTCCCTCGGCGCGCCCCATACCTCAGGACCGGGCTGGGTGCGCGGGCGGGCCGGGGGGTGCCGCTTCTCTCCCTCTGTCTGCACTGACGCACACCGGGGTGGACTCTCTCTGCGTCTTTCTCACTGGTTTCCAAAGATGAGGGGGATGGGGAGATGAGGTCTCCTAGGAGGTAAAGATGCAGACAGCTGAGAGGGGCTGAGCCAAAGGGTGGCCTCACCACTGCACATGTGCACGCAAGGACTGCTGCAAGACAGGGTCTGAAGAGGCCCCGATGGCCTCTCCCAGCCAGGTGCGCTCTCGCTTCCCGGCTTTCTGCCTGACCTCAGTCGGCTCCCTGGCCGCACACGCTAACCAGCCTGTTGAGTCGCCTGTCCCACCCACGATCTTGGGGTGGGGCTGGTTTGGGTCGCTCCATCATTTGTGGCAGGAGGGCTGGCCAGGGCACTGGGGGGGGCAGGGCAGGGCCCCTGGCAACTGTGCCTTCCTCCTTCCCCAGTGGCCCATCACGACCTGGATAACACGCTCAACTGCAGCTTCCTGGAGCCGCCCTCGGGGCTGGAACAGCCCTCGCCATCCTGGTCCTCCCGGGCCTCCTTCTCCTCCTTCGACACCACAGATGAAGGCCCCGTGTACTGCGTACCGCACGAGGGTGAGTACGCCTCTGCCTGGGGGGAGGCCCTCTCTCACTCCGACCCAGTGAAAGGCTCCCGCTGAAGGAATGTCTGTGCTCCGGGGGACGCGCAGCGTGGGGGAGGAAGGGCTGGTGGTGCCCTCCACCGGCGGGGAGGACACACAGCTGAGGTGCACCGCGGGCCTCTGTGCTGCCCAGCACCAGACTGCGGTGGGGTCTGGGGAGGTGGCCACCGCCCAGGCTCACTTCTGGGGAGACCAGGCAGAGAGAAAGTTCCGTGCCTGGGGAGGAGGTGGCAGAGGAGACGGGACATGGGGTCTTCAGGAGATGGGGCACGCTTTCACCTGGAGCCTTGGTCACACACACCTGGCCATCCCCGTGAGTGGCCTTGGGCAGGTGCCTAACCTTTGAGCCTTAGAAGACCTTTCTCTTAAAGAAGGGTAATGAGTTGAGGTCACTGGTGGCCTGGGATGGTGGCCCCAGGCTGGGGAGGTGGTGGGGGAGGGGTGCGAGGCCAGGCTGAGGTGCGGCTGCAGCCAGGAATGAGTCCCTCTTCCCCAGCTTTCCGCCCCAGGGCTCTGAGCTAAGTTTGTGGTCAGTGCGGTGACTGTGCGGGCGCGTCCGGATGCCAGGGCGGCGGAGCGCCAGCTGGGGCGGGGAGGGGGCGCGGCAAAGGTTTGCGCCTGGAGGCTGGAGGCTGGAGGCCGAGCCCTCCTCGGAGGCGGTGACCTGCCGGCTCTTCCCTTGTCAGAGGCGGCGACCGAGAGCCGGGACGCGGAGGCCCCCCCCGCCCCCGCCCCTGCCGAGGCGCCGGCGCCGTGCCCCGCGCCGGGGACCACTCCCGCGGAGGAGGCCACGCCCCTCCCCGCGTCCTCCGACAGCGAGCGGTCGGCGTCGAGCGGGGACGGGCCCGGTGGGGCGCTGTATGCGCGCGTGGCCCGGCGCGAGGCCCGGCCGGCCCGGGGCCGGGGCGAGGCTCGAGGCCTGTCGCTTTCGCCATCGCCCGAGCGCAGGAAGCCACCGCCACCCGACCCCTCCACCAAGCCCAAGGTGTCCTGGATCCACGGCAGGCACAGCGCCGCCGCCGCCGCCGCCCGTGCGCCCTCGCCACCCCCCGCGGGCCCCGAGGCCGCTCCCAGCCCCAGCAAGAGGGAACGGACGCCCAGCGACACGTCGGCGCGGCCTCCGGGGCAGGCCGAGGAGGGGCCGGGCCTTGCCGCCCCCTCGCCGCCCCGGGCTCGGGCGCGGGGCCGCGGCCCGGGCCTCCCAGAGCCCACGGACGCTGGCGGTCCCCCGCGCAACGCGCCCGAGGCCGCCTCCATGCTGGCGGCCGAGCTGCGTGACAAGACTCGCAGCCTGGGCCGCGCCGAGGGGGCCCTGGGCACGCAGGGCTTCCGAGAGAAGCCGGCACCGCCGCAGAAGGCGAAGCGCTCCGTGCTTCCTGCCTCGCCGGCCCGCGCGCCCCCGGGGCCCGAGAGCCCAGGGCCCGAGAAGGCAGCAGCGGGCGCGCCCGGATCCGACACCCCTCGAAAGAAGACCCCCATCCAGAAGCCGCCTCGCAAGAAGAGCCGGGAGGTGGCGGGGGAGCCGCGCCGGGTAGGGGCGCCCACCCTGTAGCTGGGAGGCCGGGCCATGCCTGCAGCTTCCTGGGCTTAGCAGCGCTGCTTTGCCGCCCCGCGTCCCGCGCGCGCCCGGGGCCTCCCGCCGGGGGGCCCAGCCGCGGGCAGCCCCGTGGGAGGCTGCGTCTCACGGGCTCAGGCCCAGCGGCCCTCCTAGATGGGGCCCTCTCGCAGTGGCCAAGGCCCGAAAGACGCTTTGCTGGCCCCTCCCTTGCCACGGCCTCGCTGTGGAGGGCTCCCACCGCCCGGGTCTCAGAGGCCGAGGGCAGGAGGGCTCTGCCTCGAGAACACCTCTCACTGGCCAAGAGAGCCTTGGCTGGGCCCACCTTCGCACTGGCCGAGGCCAGAAGCACTTCCGCCCCGGCAGCCGCTCTCTGGCCAGGGCCTGGCGCCTCTGGCTGGAGGTTCCCTTCCGTGACCCTAGCCAGAGGCTCCTTCCACTGGCTGAGCCCCAGGGCATCTGGTTGACCGGAGCCTGGGGAGGAGGGCTGGTCTCTGCTCCTCAGGGGGCTTGCCCGCTCCCCGCCCCCACCCACGCTCTCCCAGCCCCAGCCTCTGCGGCCCTGGCCCCTCCGCTGTCGAGCTGGTTTTGATGGCCTCCCGCCCCCCCACGTGCCTGGGAACCTGAGGGGCGACGCCAGTGGCCTGAGGAGATGTATTTATAGGCCGCCAGGGGGGCTGCTCCCACCCCATCTGGGTGCCCCAGGATGGGCTCCTCCCGGCAGGGGCTTGGCCAAAGCTTTCTTAATAAAGTGCCTCTTCTCCCCCTGTGCTCTGACTGCTTCCTATCTACTGGGCCTCTGACAAGGACGTCCCCCCAGAAGCCCAGGTGTGGGTCTCGCAGGACCACGTCCGTCATCTGTGTGGCAGGGTTCTTGGGCGCCCCCCTTGGCGTGCGCCACCCGGCACTGGCGGTCTGGACGAAGGGCGGCAGGAACGGAGGGAGCGGCGCCCTTGGCCGTGGTAGGAGCCGGCGCGTGGGGCTGCCTCTGCCCCGCGCCTTCCCCACGGGCCACTGCTGCCACACCTGGGGCCCCGAGCTGCTTGGTGCGGCTGAGGCGGGTCAGAGGCCGGGGCCAGGGGGCCGCGGGCCACAGGCACCGCCTCCAGCCAGGCCGCCTCTGGCACCAACAAGACAGTCTGGCAGCGCACAGAGCCCCGCTGTCCGTCTCAATGGGCTCCCTGTCCTCAGCCGGAAGCTCTCTGCCGCCCACCCCGCCCGGTGGCGGGGGAAGCACGCCTGGCCCAGCGCCCTGGCTGCTCCTGCAGGCAGCCCCCGCTGCCCAGCCGCGGCTGGCCCCCGCTCCGGCCTGGCCTTCTGTCTGTGGCCGTGTGTCCCAGCGTTTTCACTGCGTCTGGTCTTCAGGGCGGCCTCGCGCGTGACCTTCCTGACCTCCAGAGGTCACCTTTCTACAGCGTCTGCCGTCCCTCGCCCGTCTGGGCTCCTCCCATCTCCCTGCCTCAGCCTGGCGGGCCTCTTCCTCGCCTTGTGCTGTCAGCTTTTTCCATCGGGAGATTCTGCCAAGATTCTCCAGTCATCTCCCCACCCCCGCCCTGCAGGCCCTGCACGACTGACCGGAGTCTGACCAGTGCTGGCAGCTCAGGGATCTCACCTGGCAAGTCTCTTGCCCTCTGGCCGGATGCCGCCTGGAGGTCAACTTCAGTGACCCATACAGGGGCTGAGCCACTGGAGTGGACATGGCCTCATGGCATGGGCAAGACATCTGGTGTGGCTCTCATGGCCATAGTCCCTGCACCTGGCCTGGTTGGGCAGCACGTGGAAGGCAGGCTCCCAGTCCCTGGGGCACGCAGCTTCCCTTGAACCAGCCGGGCACCCTCCCAGCCATGGCCCTGCGCCTGGGCAGCCTCATCCCTTCCGGCATCAGGCCATGCTGGCTGCCGTGGCTGAGAACACAGGCTTAACGTCAGCCAGGAGGGGCAGATGCCCGGCTGGGCCCGGCCATGGCAGGGCAGTGGCTGAGGAAGGTGGTGGAGGGCAGTGTGGTGGTTCAGGCCACAGTCTTGCCAGGCACCCCCACCCACCATGCGCCACCCTGCTGGTCTCTGACCCCCAACCCCTGCTATAGCTCACCCACTCCCTGGCCTGGATCAGCACAGTGTGGGGAGACCAGAGCCCCACACATCAGCCAGGCCTTTCCTGGGGCCTCTCCGCTCCTGCCCTGGGAACCTCCAGGCATCCAAGACCCTGAGCTTCCAAAGCCCTGTGGGTCCCTCACGGAGCAGGGGCACCTCCTGCGCTTCCGGCAGCCAGCCCTGCGGCCCTGGGGGCCAGGCAGGATCCGGGCCAAGAAACCCCCCAGGATCATCTGGGTACCGCCTGGGGAGGGAGCTGCTGGGACCCCCCCGCCCACCCCCATGGGCCTGCAGCAGTGCCAGCTTCTAGGGCAGGCGCCACAAAAGGGAACCGCGGCTGCTGGAACCTCCGTTGCCATGGGGACGGGGACCACAGGACCCACATCTGGTAGCGATTGAGGAGGAAAAATTATGAGTCGTGGAAAACGCAAATATTTTTTGTAGCACAGAGCACAAAGGAGCGGGAGGAATGTGGGACTGGGGAAGGCCTGAGCCCTGCCAGGTTTCAGGCAGGGACGGAGCACACATCGCACAGGCAGAGTGACTTGTACACACACACGGACACACACAGGCACACAGACGCACAGTCAGACACACACACTGAAAGATACCCACACCTACAGCCAGACCCAAAGGAAAACAGATAGATACTCACCACCAGTACACCCCCCACCCCACCCCACCCCATGCCACCCCTGGACGGAAACGGACAGTCCCGCCAACACAAACATACAGAAACGCTGAGACAGAAGCCCTGCCACACCGCACACACGCCCCAGAAGAACCAGTGAAACACCGGGAGAGACGCACACGCTGAAGTGAACATGTGTACAGGGAAGCACACTCACCCTGCGAGAGACACACAGAACAGAGAAGACTCATCAGGGACTGCCTGGCGGCCCAGTGGTTAAGACTCTGAGCTCCTGCTGCAGGGGGCACAGAAAGATACCACCAAACGCAGGGCACGGAGACGGACACAACCTGCCACGCAAAACAGCCCCCCCCAACTTACAGAAGCACTGGGAGAGACACAGACCCTGTACCACACACACACACACACACACACACACACACACGGACACAACCTGCCACGCAAAACAGCCCCCCCCAACTTACAGAAGCACTGGGAGAGACACAGACCCTGTACCACACACACACACCCCCCGCTGGACACACAGCAGCACCAAGAGCACTCACGCATCCACCACACGCAGGAGCAGCAAGACAGGAGGATGATACCGAATCTATCTGAGCCCCGAGATCGCACCCCGCTGCGCTGTGAGCCCAGAACCGGCCAACCCTGAAAGGCCACGTTGCCCTCAAAGAGGCCAGACACCCTTATGCTTCCTTGTGGCTCCCTTGCCCACCTGCCTCTAGAAAACCCCAGCCTCTGTCTCTCCTTGTTGATGTTCCTTGTCAGCGAGCCTTCCTCCTGTTGCCAAAGCCAGAATAAAATCATCCCCCAATTGTCTGGTGCACCTCCCGCCGCGGTTCTGCCACCCGAGCCTTGTCTTTGGGTCCCGGGCACCCGCTCCAGGTAGCACCCTCCTGACGTGACCTGGCTCCCAGAAGCCCCCCCACGTCCTGTGCTCCAGACTCTTGTCTGTTGGGAGCGTGGTAAGAATTTGAGTTTGATCCTTTTTCAGGACTCATTGATTTCTGGTGCCAGATTCTTTTGGTTTCATGGCCTGACCATTTGGTCTTGCGTCTGTTTGTCACTTTTTCTGTTTTGAGCTTAAATCAATTAAGAGTTAGTACCCACTGGAAAGATGGTTTGAGGTGGTGATAGGTGGTCACAAAGGTTTCCTTAGGCCACCAGAGAGGCTGTGATAGGAACAGGGGCACCCGTGACACACCCACAGTTGGTACCTTGGGGGAGGTGCCCCCACCACCAGAGGTCAGTGTGCACAGGGTGAGGTTAGGACAGCAGAGGTCTGGCAGCAGGGAGCGAGTGTCCAAAAACAGGTGAGAATGTCTACAGAGGTTGGGGCCCCCTCAGAGGACAAGGAGGACGGCGAGTAGGAGAGTGAGAGGGAGCCTGGGTGGAGGAGACATCGGACGGGCTCCAGTGGGGCAGGCACCGTGCGTCCTCATCGGGGACAGTCGTGTTGAGTGAGGTCATCGTTGGATGCGTCCAACTACAGGGCCGAGGTCACCAGGCTCATCAAGAAGTGAGTTGGTTTCACAATAGCAAAGATGGGGAAGCCACCCGTGTCCGCCGACAGAGGAGTGGATGAACAAAATGTGGTCCATTCATACGATGGGATATTATCCAGCCTGGAAAAGGAAGGGAATCCTGACACGTGCGACAGCAAGGATGACCCTGGAGGACACGATGCCAAAGAAATCAGCTCATCACGAAGGAACAAACACTGTGTGCTTCCACCAACACGACGTATTTATTTATTTATTTATTTAAAAGTATTTTTAAAATTTTATATATGTATTTATTTGGCTGCGGTGGGTCTTTGTCGCTGCGGGTGGGCTTTCTCTCTAGTTGTGGCAAGTGGGGGCTGCACTTCCTTGTGGAGCACGGGCTTCTCATTGTGGTGGCTTCTCTTGTTGTGAAGCATAAGCTCTAGGTGCTTGGGCTTCAGTAGTTGCAGTGCACCGGCTGTAGGGCACACAGGCTTCAGCAGTTGCAGGATGCAGGCTCAGTAGTTGTGGCGCAAGGGCTTAGTTGCCCCGCAGCATGTGGGATCTTCCCGGCCCAGGGCTCAAACCCGTGTCCCCTGCATTGGCAGGCGGATTCTTAACCACTGCACCACCGGGGAAGTCCCATACGAGGTATTTAGAATAGTCAAATGCACAGAGACAGAAAGTGGAATGACGGGGGCCAGGGATGGGGGAGGGGGAGGGGGAGTTAGTGTTTAATGGGGACAGAGTTTCAGGTTTACAAGATGAAAGCGTTAGCAGGATGACGGTGGTGATGGCTGCATGACCGCGTATTCACTTAGTGCCCCTGAGCTGTGCATTTAACAACGAGTAAGATGCTAAAGTTTACGTTCTGTGTATTTTAACACACCAGAAAAAAAAAAAAAGGAAAAATTAGTTGGTTAAAGGAAGGTTAAGAGCCTCACTGGGTGGGTAATGACCTTGGGCTGAATACTGGACCTGCGGTACCCCTTGGTCCAGGAGCCATGGAAATACATGTCTGTGGCTGGGCGGTGACTTCGGGGTGTGGGGTGGGCAACAAGTGGATACTGCTGGGATCCGTCACCCCAGAGGCACCTGTCGTGTGTCTCCCCATGTGAGACATTCCAGTGCTTCCCCCCACTTCAAAGTAAACTGTTAATGTTCCCCAACCTGTGAAAGTGCGTTTTCAGGCATTAACAAGAAAGCTAGCTGATGTGTCTAAGAGTGTTACTGACGGGGCTGATGAGACTTCGTAATTTCTTGCAATCACGGAGCTTGTACTGGGTGAGGAATGCAAGGATGCCAGGAGGAGGCTGAACCAGGCGTCCAGCTTTTTGACCTTCCAGGACCAAGGTCAAAGCTAAGTGGTAGCATATGGTTTAACAGAAAGACAACGCATGGCCTTCAAGTCCTTCAGTTTTCATTATACCCTAAGCAACTAAAGGTCATATTTTTTTGGCCAGTGTTTCAGAGGTTTTTTTCTTTCCGCCTTAATTTACCTTAAAACAAAAAAGGGCTAATTTTTAGAGCAGTTTGAGGTTCACAGCAGAATTGAGAGGACGGTAGAGAGATTTCCCATATACCCCCCCACCCCCCAGCCGCCTATTATCCACACCCCCCCCACCGCCCAGGTGGGACACGTGTCACCATCGACGGAGCTCAGAGCCCTCGGCTCACACCAGGGGTCACTCGTGGCGCTGCACGTCCTGCGGGCCGGGGGCCCGGCCTTCCAGTGCGGTGCGGAGTAGCCTCCCGGCCCTAAACGCCCCCCGCGCACCCAGCCGACCCCCTCCCGCAGGCCCGGGGGCCTCCCGGCGCTGCATCACCTCCGCGGCTTTGCCTTCTCCGGGATGTGCCGGAGCCAGCACCGCGCAGGCTGCCGCCGCTTCCCCCGGACGTGCGCGGCGCCCCCTCCGCGTGGCTTCACGCGTGGGCCCCTCGGCGCTCCGCTTGCGCAGGAGGGCCCTCCCCGGGGGGGGGCGGGGCGGGGACGCGCGCGTCTCCGGGGGCGGGGCCGGGGGCGGGGCCGGGGCGGCGGCCGCGCCGGGAGCCGGGAGCCGCGCGTGGACCGCCGCCCACCCGGGAGCGCGGCCGCGGGGCGGGGCGCCATCTAGCGGGCGGCCGCGCAGGGACGCGGGTCCGGGCCCAGCCGCTGGCGGGGAGCTGGGCCGGGAGCCGGCCCTCCTGCCTCTGCCCTCCGGGCCCCGCGGGCACCGGGGCAGCGTGCAGCCCTGGGCAGTCCCATGCTGCGCTCGTGCTTAAAAAAACAACCCCCCCCACCCCAAAGCAGGGGCTGCCCGGGTGGGCCGGTGGTCAGGGCTCCGCGCTTCCACCGCGGGGCCTCGGCCTCCATCCGTGGTCGGGGCGCGAAGCCACGGGGGCCGGTGGCAAGAAAAGAGATGAAAAAACAGGCGGAGCTGATGTTACCTGTATTTTCCATCACGGTTGCTGTGTGTCCGTGAGGCACACGCGGCCGAGCAGGGGCTGGCGGCGGCTGGGATGCGGCCTCTGTGGCCTGCACCAGCCAAGGGGGGACGGCCGAATTCTGGCCCGGGGAGCACTGCCCGCTGCCGCCCCGTCAGCTGCGCTGGGGACAGGGCCTGACGTGACCTCTGCGGAAGGTCACAGCAGTTCCCCGCGAGGTGCCAGGCCAGACCGGACTGACAGCTAGAGAGAGAGAGAGAGGGGACAGCCACCCCCTCTCGCCACGCGTCCTGGGCAGTGGGCCTCCTCCTCACGTCCCTGTTGTAACGTACCTGGGGCCACGTTAACACAGGGGCTGCGGCAAGGCCTTGGGGTCCCACTGGGCACGGCCGCAAGTAGGGGTGAAGGGTTAACTTCACTCCAGGTAGAGCTTCTCTCCGGATAGCAGGCAGCGCCAGAGGAGCGGGCACCAGACCCTGCAAGAGTCAGGGGGCTTTCTCCTTCCGAGGTCTGAGCGCTGGGGGCGCCCCGGTCGCAGTGTGCTGGACACCCGGTGGGGGGGCTTTCCTCGGCGGGGGGGTTTGCTGCTTTGGGGTGAGAGGCCCGGGTCTTGGGACGCTCCTCAGCAATTCCAGGTCACCCAGGGCCTCGATTCGAGTCGTGGCTCCTGGGCAAAGGGTGCTGTGCGGCCTCGGAACCTGCAGGCGCTCCTCTGAGAAACGGGGCCGCGCGTGCCGAGAGCCCTTCTTCCCAGGCGTCCCTGGGGCCGGTCCCCATCCCACGGCATCTGCCACACTTTTCCTTCTCTACCTCGACTCTGTGCCACGGTCCAGAGGAGGGATTGGCACCTACAGCCCAGGGGCCAAATCTGGCTGGATGCATGCTTTCCTAAATAATTTTGACTGCACCGCGCTCTCCGGGCCGGGGGTGGGGGGTGGGGGGGGGAGTGTAGCACAGTGTGGAGCCCTTGAACCCTGCCAGGCTGTTTAATAATTGGGCTCGCTCCCCTAAAGTTGCCACCAAGTGAAGGCGGGGAGGGCGGAGCGAGGGGAGGGCTGAGGTCCAGCCGGGAGCGGATGCTGTGAGGGTGGACTGGACCCTTCCTGAGAGGCTGGTGCGGGTCCTGGAGCAGGTTATTCATTTGGGGGCCCCGTGTGAGGCACTGAGATGTGCTGTCCAATGAAAGTGAATCCAGAGCCCGTGTGAGCAGCGGCAGAACGGCTTAGTGCCTTGTTTGTGGTCCAGAGCCATTCGTGTGTATTCCATTTTTTTTTAAGAACTTTTATTGAGATACAGTTAACAGACAATAAACAGCATATATTTAGAGTGTACGATTTGGTGTCCCAATCTCCCAATTCATTCCTCCCCAACCCTCCCTGCTTTCCCCACTTGGTGTCCATGTGTTTGTTCTCTACACCTGTGTCTCTATTTCTGCCCTGCATTTCCTCTTTCATAGTTGTTAGCGTTTGCCTTATGTATTGAGGGGCTCCTATATTGGGTGCATATATATCTATAATTGTTGTCTCCTCTTCTTGGATGGATCCCTTGATCTTTATGTACTGTCCTTTCTTGTCTCTTGTAACATTTTTAATTTCAAGTCTATTTTATCTGATATGAGTATTGCTACTCCAGCTTTCTTTTGATTTTCATTTGCATGGAATATCTTTTTCCATCCCCTCCCTTTCAGTCTGTATGTGTGCCTAGGTCTGAAGTGGGTCTCTTGTAGACAGCATATATATGGGTCTTGTTTTTGTATCCATTCAGCCAGTCTGTGTCTTCTGGTTGGTGCATTTAGTCCATTTACATTCAAGGTAATTATCGAGATGTATGTTCCTATTACCATTTTCTTAATTGTTTTGTTGTTGTTTTTGTAGGTCCTTCTCTTCTCTTATGTTTCCCGCTTAGAGAAGTTCCTTTAGCATTTGTTGTAGGGCTGGTTTGGTGGTGCTGAATTCTCTTAGCTGTTGCTTGTCTGTAAAGCTTTTGATTTCTCCATCAAATCTGAATGAGATCCTTGCTGGGTAGAGTATTCTTGGATGTAGGGTCTTCCCTGTCATCACTTGAAATATATCATGCCACTCCCTTCTGGCTTGCAGAGTTTCTGCTGAGAAATCAGCTGTTACCCTTATGGGAGTTCCCGTGTATGTTATTTGTTGTTTTTCCCTTGTTGCTTTTAATAATATTTCTCTGTCTTTAATTTTTGTCAGCTTGACTACTACATATCTTGGCGTGTTTCTCCTTGGGTTTATCCTGCCTGGGACTCTCTGCACTTCCTGGACTTGGGTAGCTATTTCCTTTCCCATGTTAGGGAAGTTTTCAACTATAATCTCTTCCAATATTTTCTCAGGTCCTTTCTCTCTCTCGTCTCTTTCTGGGACCCCTATAATGCAAATGTTGGTGCATTTAACATTGTCCCAGAGGTATCTCAGGCTGTCTTCAGTTCTTTTCATTCTTTTTTCTTTACTCTTTTCCGCATCAGTGATGATCACCATTCTGTCTTCCAGGTCACTTATTCACCCTTCTGCCTCCGTTAATCTGCTATTGGTTCCTTCTAGTGTATTTTTCATTTCAGTTATTGTGTTGCATATCTCTGTTTGTTTGCTCTTTAATTCTTCTAGGTCTTTGGTAAACTTTTCGATCTTTGCATCCAGTCTTTTTTCAAAGTCCTGGATCATCTTCACTATCATTATTCTGAATTCTTTTTCTGTAAGGGTGCCTATCTCCTCTTCATTTAGTTGTTTTTCTGGGGCTTTATCCTGTCCCTTCATCTGGTACAAAGTCCTCTGCTTTGTCATTTTCTCTGTCTTTCTGTGGCTGTTGTTTTCAGTTCCACAAGATGAAATACAGCTGATACTGCTTGATGCTGCTGTCTGCCTTCTTGTGGAGGAAGCTATCTAGGAGCCTCCTGTGTGCTTCCTGATGGGAGGGACTGATGGTGGGTAGCGCTGGGTGGGCGGAGCTCAGTAAAACTTTAATCTGCTTGTCTGCTAATGGGTAGGGCTGTGTTCACACCTTGTTGGTTGTTTGGCCTGAGGCCAGCTAGTGCTGGAGCCCACAGGCTCTTTGGTGGGGCTAATGGCGGACTCTGGGAGGGCTCACGCCAATGAGCACTTCCCAAAACCCCTGCTGCCAGTGCCCCTGCCTCCTCGGTGAGCCACAGCTGCCCCCCACCTCTGCAGGCAACCCTCCAACACCAGCAGGTAGGTCTGGTTCAGTCTGCTATGGGGTCACTGCTCCTTCCCCCCGGGTCCTGGTGAGCACATTTTTTTGTGTGCCCTCCAAGAGTGGAGTCTCTACTTCCACCAGTCCTGTGGAGGTCCTGCAATCAAATCCTGCTGGCTTTCAGGGTCTGATTCTCTGGGGATTCCTCCTCCTGTTGCTGGACTCCCAGGTTGGGAAGCCTGATGTGGGGCTCAGAACCCTCACTTTAGTGGGTGGACTTCTGCTGTATAACTGTTCTCCAGTTTGTGAGTCACCCACCCAGCATTATGGGATTTGATTTTAACGCGATTGCGCCCCTCCTACCGTCTCATTGCGGCTTCTCCTTTGTCTCTGGATGTGGGGTGTCTTTTTCGGTGAGTTCCAGTGTCTTTCTGTCGATGATTGTTCAGCAGTTAGTTGTAATTCCGGTGCTCTTGCAAGACGGAGTGAGCGCACGTCCTCCTACTCCACCATCTTAATCCTATCCACCTGTATTCCATTTTGAAATTCTGATCGAACCAGATCTCAGGCCTGGGTTCCGGATTCTCGTTCTCCCCTTGCAGGTGTGTGCGTGTGTGTGTGTGTGTGTGTGTGTGTGTGTGTGTGTGTGTGTGTCCTCACACTATCCCTCAGAGGCACCCTGTAGCCTCTGTAGGTCCTTTCCTGTGTCGCGTGTCCCACAGGCGGTACCGCCCTGCGGGCTGCCTCCTCCAGGAAGCGCCAGGCGATACCGTCAGCATTAGCCTGGGCCCGTGGGCCACGGACCAGTTAGACACGTTTCCCCGAAGGACGTGACGTATGGGAACACCTGTTTTGCTCTGGGGGAGGGGGTTTGGGGGCGGGCGGCCGAGAGCCGGGGGTCCGTGGTGTGGGTGCTGCAGTGTGTGACGGACCGCGGCGCGGAGGCCGGGCGCTTCCCTGGCGGGCCGTGCTTTGCTCCCAGGCCCACGTTGTTGCTGGGGATTACGTGGGGCTCCGGCGGGGGGGGGGTGGGGACACTGGGGAGCAGGTACCCGGTGTCTCCTGGGCGTTGCCCTGTGTGCTTTTGTGCTTTGAAAAGGGCACAGCTGGACTTTGTGCCTAAGTGATCCTGGCCCCGGAGTAGCTTTAACCTCTGTGAGACGGGAGATGGGCCTGCACGTCGGGGGCCGCCGTCTGGTAACCGGGGGGGCTGCTGGACTCGGGGGTCTGCTGCACTCCGCCCCCCGCCCCAGCCCCGCACACGCCTGGCGCCCACCTGTTCACCTCTAATCACCGAACCCTGGCCCTGATTCCCCACTCACAGCCCATCCTGAACCCCAGCCCTGACTCGGGCGTCTCAGAGCCTGTCCCGACCGTGACCCTGACCAGCACCTGGACGCGTGACCTCTGGGCTCGGGAAGTTGCCCTCTGCTGCTGGGGGCGGCCCTGCTGCCCTCCTGTCACCTTCAGGCGTGGAGGGGGCCCGGCTGGTGCCCCCCACCCGTTCTGCGCCTGTCAGTCACGGCTCTGGATAGGAAGGAAGCACCGTGTCACCCCGGAGCTGTGCCAGGGGATGAGCTGTGGACCCTGCAGTTTATCGTTCACAGTGGAAATTGCTCTTTTTTTTAATTGTTTTTTTTTACCGATGACCAAAGTAACGTGTCTGTCCTTTTAATAATTCAGAACTTAACAGTCCGCCCTCACCCATCACCTAGAAATCGGTAGCGTCTGGTGTGTACATGACGGGTCCTCGTGGGTTCCGGCCCAGCCCCCACCCCCACTGCGTTCTTCATTTCTTTTTTTTCGAGGTCCCACGGTGGGGGGGCACAGCCTCTGCGAGGAGCCGAGGTTGGCCCCCTCCCACTTTGGAGCAGGATGACGTCCCCGACGCGGGCGGCTACTTCCAGGCAAAACCAGAGTGACGTCTCGGGCTCACCGCCGGGCCGTCCTGCTGGCTGCACCCAGCGTCCACACGTCTAAACGTTAGCACCCTGTGGCCAAACGGGGTTTATCCCAGAGACACAAAGAGGATGGGGCGACGGTACCCCCCTCAGAGTCCAGGGAGAGAAGCCGCACAGTCACGGCCGGGGCTGCCGGGGTGTCAGCTGAGCCCCGCCCCCGGCCCTGGGCCTCCAAGGACTCGGCAGCCCCGGCCTGTGGAGACAGCCCGCTATCAGCATCAGCGTCCGCGGTGGCCAGGGGCTGACGTCCCGCCCGAGTCCGGTGCTGAGAGGCGGCGGCCTGGTGCGTTTGCTCCGGGACCGACCCCGGATCTCCCCAGTGAGGAGCCGGGACCCCCCTGGCTTAGTTTTGTTTTACAGCAGAGAGACGGTTTGGGGGTGTGGGTTCGGAAGCCGCTTTCGGGTGAGAAGCCGCATTAGAGCATCGCAGCTGTGCCTAGGTAGCCTGGCGACCCGTGCGGGTTGGAGGGCCACCTGGCGGATGCCGGGCGGGGCTGGGGGCCGGGGCTCTGGGTCTCGGTGTGTCGCTTCTGGTTGGTGTGTGTGTGTCTCGTGGTCTACACTGTTGCGAGTTTGCTACTGGGGATTGAATAAGGACCCACAGGGAGAATTTGCAGCTGTGACCACCTGGAAACAGAGCCCCTTCTAATCGGGAGTGTTCACTGAGCTCCCTCCAGGCTGCGTTCTCCTAAATGGGGTGATTTTCAGGTCTCAATGCGTAAGAAAAAGGCGGTAACGCCGCGAGGCCACTGTTTCCTTCAGACTCCGGGGCAAACTGGCCTGAAAACGGATCCTTGGGCACAATACAGCTTTGCAGCCTGACTTATTGTGTAAACGGGAAGGAAAATGGGATGAAACACCTTTGTGCCGTCTGTGGTGTCACCGTGTGAGAATAACCTGGTGCCAGGATGTCACGGGTGGCTCGATGGGCAGGGGGTGCAGGGCGCCCGGCCGCCACCCCAAGGGGAGGACGACTTGCTGTGGATTCAGCCGCCTCCTCCCCCACCCCCACCCCCCGCCTCCCACGGCGCTGCCGCTCTTTGGTCACCACCCCTGAGCCTCAGGCTCCCCCCTCCCCACCCCCGGGTCTGGGGGTTGAAACATAGGAAGGTCTCTGTCTCCCCGTCTCCTACCCTCCAGGGCACTCCATTTGGCCAGAGAGCTGCCCAAACTCAGGCCGGGCAGCATCGCTCAAGGTGAGTCCCCTCTAGGGGTGTGAATGCAGAGGCTGGGTAGCCGAGGGGACGGAACAGATCTGGGTCCACACCCCTCCTTCAGCTTCGGGTTTGATTGACTGATTAATTGATTGATTGCCAGGCCACGGCATGTGGGATCTTAGCTCCCCGAGCAGGGATTCAACCTGCGCCCCCTGCATTGGGAGCACTGAATCTTTTTTTTTTTTGGCACACGGGCTTAGTTGCTCCGTGGCATGTGGGATCTTCCTGGAGCTGGGATTGAACCCGTGACCTCTGCATTGGCAGGCAGATTCTTAACCACTGCGCCACCTAGGAAGCCCTGAAGGAAGCACTGAATCTTAACCACTGGGCCACCAGGGAAGTCCAGCTTCCTTTTTATTTAATTGGAAGAACAACATGCCAACTTCGAGAGATGTGCAAAGAGCAGGGAAACGCTTCTTTCATCGACCTGTGCAACCTACGACCTCACCTGGGCAGATGCTCGAAATTCATGACCTACCCTCCCCACCTCAGAGGACCCTCGGGCGGTGCTGGGTGGGGCCTGGGGGGAGGCAGATGGGCTGCACGCGGGATCCCTGGCGCCCCGAGTGGGCTGCGCTGAGCGTGGCTTCACCAACAGCGGACCCTAGTTGGGACGTGAATGCTGACGACGGGCGGAAACTCAGACGTTCTGGACATCGCTTCCTTGCAGGGCTGGGAAGAGGGGGCCGAGACACCAAAGCCTTAATAAAGCACAGGAGGTGAAGCAGGCACCGCGTGAGGAGGCTTCAGAATGTCTCGCAGGTGTGTAAAGCCTTCAGGCAACACAGAGGCAGGCCCTGAGGCCCCGGGGGTTCACAGGTGGTCCGTGTGAGCCCCACTGGCCACAGCGGCCCCTGACACACAGAAGAAACTTCGGAGGAGGGTGGGGCTTTAGGAAGACCTACGTCTCAGCTTGTTAAGTGGCCTTCAAAGCTCTTAACGGCACAGACCAGGTTCAGGAGAAAAGAGAACAATGGAGAATGAAACGGGCCCCTGCTGGCAGCTGCCTGAACCCAGGGAAGAGCCGGGCCAGACGGAGGAGGTAGGGGGCCCGAGCTGCCACTCGAAGGGGCACCCGACAGCGGAGTCCCAACGACGTGCGTGTTGCCACTGGGAGGGACACGTCCTACGTCAGATCTTGAGGACGGTAACCAGGGCCACGTGAGCTGCCGGAGCTGGTTATGACGGCGACCACAAAGGACAGGGCCCCGGGGCCCCTTTAAGTCCCACCGAGGGGCTTCCCTGGAGGCGCAGCGGTTAAGACTCCAGCTGCCAATGCGGGGGACACGGGTTCGAGCCCTGGTCCGGGAAGATCCCATATGCCGTGGAGCAACAAAGCCTGTGCACCACAACGACTGAGCCCATGCGCCTGGAGCCCGTGCTCTGCAACAAGAGACGGCACTGCAGTGAGAAGCCCGCGCGCCACAACGAAGAGTAGCCCTGCTCACCACAACCAGAGAACGCCTGCCTGCCCACAAAAACGAAGACCCAATGCAGCAAAACAACGTAACATAAAAAATAAAAATAAATAAATCCCACTGTGTCCATCACTGTGTCCCACAGGGAGCCCTGGTGACTATGACGGTTAGAAATCAACTTCACTTTGTGATGGAGGCGGGGGCCATTTACTTACTTACAAAAATACTTGTGTATTTTTTGTTAATTAATCACTGTCTTTCTTTCTTGGCTGATTGGGGCTTCGTTGCTGCGTGCAGGATTTCTGTAGTTGCGGTGAGCTGGGGCTACTCTTCATTGCGGTCCGTGGGCTTCTTATTGTGGTGGCTTCTCTTGTTGCGGAGCTAGGCTCTAGCTCTCGGGCTTCAGTAGTTGCGGCAGGTGGGCTCAGTAGTTGTGGCCCGAGGGCTCTAGAGCACAGGCTCAGTAGTTGTGGCACATGGGTTTAGTTGCTCCGAGGCATGTGGGATCTTTCTCAACCAGGGCTCAAACCTGTGTCCCTTGCATTGGCAGGCAGATTCTTTTTTTGATGTATGGCAACTTGCTGCCTTTTTTTTTTTCTCTAATTTATTTATTTATTGGCTGTGTTGGCCCTTTGTTGCTGCACACGGGCTTTCTCTAGTTCTGGCGAGCGGGGGCTACTCTTCGTTGTGATGTGTGGGCTTCTCATTGCCGTGGCTTCTCTTGTTGTGGAGCATGGGCTCTAGGCATGTGGACTTCAGTAGTTGCGGCACACAGGCTCAATACTTGTGGCTCACGGACTCTAAAGCACAGGCTCAGTAGTTGTGGTGCACGGGCTTAGTTGCTCCACAGCATGTGGGGTCTTCCCGGACCAGGGATCAAACCTGTGTCCCCTGCATTGGCAGGCAGATTCTTTTTTTTTTTTTTAAGCTATTGGAATGTATTTGCTTTACACTCTTGTACCAGTTTTTGAGATACACCAAAGTAAATCAGCTGTATTTATACATATATCCCCATATCCCCTCCCTCCCACGACTCCCTCCCACGACTCCCTCCCACCCTCCCTGTCCTGGCCCTCTAAGGCATCGCCCATCATCGAGTTGATCTCCCTTTGTTATACAGCAACGTCCCACTAGCCATCTATTTTACAGTTGGTAGTATATATATGTCTATGCTACTCTCTGACTTCGTCCCAGCTTCCCCTTTGCAACCCCCAACCCCGTGTCCTCCAGTCCATTCTCTGCATCTGCATCTTTATTCTTGCCCTGTCACTGGGTTCATCAGTACCAATTTTTTTTTTTTTAGATTCCGTATGTATGAGTTAGCATACAGTATTTGTTTTTCTCTTTCTGGCTCACTTCACTCTGTATGACGGACTCTAGGTCCATCCACCTCACTACAAATAACTCAGTTTCATCCCTTTTTATGGCTGAGTAATATTCCATTGTATATATGTGCCACATCTTCTTTACCCATCCGTCTGTTGATGGGCATTTAGGTCGCTTCCATGTCCTGGTTATTGTAAATAGCGCTGCAATGAACATTATGGTACATGTTTCTTTTTGGATTATGGTTTTCTCTGGGTATATGCCCAGGAGTGGGATTGCTGGGTCATATGGTAGTTCTATTTTTAGTTTTTTAAGGAACCTCCAAACTGTTTTCCGTAGTGGCTGTACCAACTTACATGCCCACCAACAGTGTAGGAGAGTTCCCTTTTCTCCACACCCTCTCCAGCATTTATTCTTTCTAGATGTTTTAATGATGGCCATTCTCACTGGTGTGAGGTGATACCTCATTGTGGCTTTGACTTGCATTTCTCTAATGATGAGTGATGCTGAGCATCTTTTCATGTGTCTGTTGGCCATCTGCATGTCTTCTTTGGAGAAATGTCTATTTAGGTCTTCCGGGCAGGCAGATTCTTAACCACTGGGCCACCAGAGAAGCCCTCACTTACTCATTTCATTTTTTTTAATTAATTAATTAATTAATTGTTTTTATTGGCTGTGTTGGGTCTTCGTTGCTGCACATGGGCTTTCTCTAGTTGTAGCGAGCGGGGGCTACTCTTCATTGTGGTGCGCAGGCTCCTTATTGTGGTGGGTTCTCTTGTTGCAGAGCACGGGCTCTAGGTGCGTGGACTTCAGTAGTTGCAGCACATGGGCTCAATAGCTGTAGCTCATGAGCTCTAGAGCGCAGGCTCAGTAGTTGTGGTGCACGGGCTTAGTTGTTCCGCAGTATGTGGGATCTTCCTGGAGCAGGGCTCGAACCCAACCCGTGTCCCCTGCATTGGCAGGCAGATTCCTTTTTTTTTTTTTTAAGGATCTTTGAATTTAAGCTTTACTCTTAATTTGTTTCCATGTTAATTTTTTTTGAGGCTTTCTCTGACCACTTTAATTTTTTTTTAATTTTTAATTTTTTACAATAAATTGCATATATTTAGAGTGTACAGTTTGGTACCCCAATCTCCCAGTTTATCCCCCCCAACCCTCCCCACTTTCCCCACTTAGTGTCCATATGTTTGTTCTCTACATCTGTGTCTCTATTTCTGCCTTGCAAACTGGTTGATTTGTACCATTTTTCTATAGTCCACATATATGTGTTAATATACGATATTTGTGTTTCTCTTTCTGACTCACTTCACTCTATATAACAGTCTCTAGGTTCATCCATGTCTCTAAACATGTCCCAGTTTCATTGCTTTTTACAGCTGAGTAATATTCCATTGTATATATGTACCACATCTTCTTTATCCATTCATCTGTTGATGGACATTTAGGTTGCTTCCATGTCCTGGCTATTGTAAATAGTGCTGTAATGAACATTGGGGTGCACGTGTCTTTTTGAATTATGGTGTTCTCTGGGTATATGCCCAGCAGTGGGATTGCTGGGTCATATGGTAATTCTATTTTTAGTTTTGCAAGGAATTTCCATACTGTTCTCCACAGTGGCTGTATCAATTTACATTCTCACCAACAGTGCAAGAGCGTTCCCTTTTCTCCACACCCTCTCCAGCATTTACTGTTTGTAGATTTTCTGATGATGCCCATTCTCACCCGTGTGAGGTGATACCTCATTGTCGTCTTGATTTGCATTTCTCTAATCATTAGTGATGTTGAGCTGCTTTTCATGTGCCTCTTGGCCCTCCGTATGTCTTCTTCAGAGAAATGCCTATTTAGGTCTTCTGCCCATTTTTTGATTGGGTTTTTTGTTTTTTTGATATTGAGCTGGATAAACTGTTTACATATTTTGGAGATTAATCCTTTGTCTGTTGATTGGTTTGCAAATATTTTCCCCCATTCTGAGGGTTGTCTTTTTGTCTTGCTTATAGTTTCCTATGCTGTGCAGAAGCTTTGAAGTTTCATTAGGTCCCACTTATTTATTTTTGTTCTTATTTCCATTATTCTAGGGGGTGGATGAAAAAAGAGCTTGCTGTTATTTCCATCGAAGAGTGTTCTTCCTATGTTTTCCTCTAGGAGTTTTATAGTGTCTGGGCTTACATTTAAGTCTTTAATCCATTTGGAGTTTATTTTTGTGTATGGTGTTAGGGAGTGTTCTAATCTCATTCTTTTGCATGTAGCTGTCCAGTTTTCCCAGGACCACTCATTCAAGAGGCTGCCTTTTCTCCATAGTATATCCTTGCCTCCTTTGTCATAGATTAGTTGACCGTAGTTTGTGTCTGGGCTTTCTATCCTGTTCCATTGATCTATATTTCTGTTTTTGTGCCAGTACCATACTGTCTTGATCACTGTAGCCTTGTTATATAGCCCAGCAGGCAGATTCTTAACCACTGCGCCATGCAGGAAGTCCCCACTTACTCAGTTTTAAATACCCAGTTTTTTGAACTCTCTTCTGAGACTGTTAGTAACTGATATGTCAGAAGAAACCTTGAAAAAGCCTTTTCTCCAGATGGAGCGTAGCTTTCTCTCCAAGATGTACTAACTAAATACCAGGGTTACCTTTCCATCTGCACGAATGGATACTGCAGCCTCGTAAGAGCAGGCTCTCAGCCTCCAAAGAGAGCAGCCTGCAGCCCCTGGGGAGAGACCCTACAGGAAGCGAGTCTGGAGGTGCGGGTGGGTAGGAGGCTGCACCCAGGTGAGTTAGGCTCTGTCCCGGAGCGGATTCCCAAGTTAAAGCTGTTCCCATGAAAGGAGCTGGCAACGTGTGGAATTCTACCCCTGCCTTCCTGGAATATGACTTAATACGGCCCTGCCGCTCACCTTATACGACTCCATTCCCAGGCCAGGAACCAGGCACGGGGGGATGTGGTTTGTACACACCGTCAGAGCCATGGGTCAGATGGTAGGAGCTCTTTCATCTCAGGTCCCTAACACTGCTGCTACTTTGTGCAGAGATTTGTTGGTTTACCCTGTTGGATTTGAAGGATGGCTTTTTTTTTTTTGCATAATCTGAGTTTTCTTTAAACTTTTAATTAATTAATTAATTAATTTATTTATTTATTTATCTTGGTTGCACCAGATCTTAGTTGTGGCAGGCTGGCTCCTTATTTGCGGCCGGCGGGCTCCTTAGTCGAAGCTCGTGGGGTCCATATGTTGTGGCATGTGAACTCTTACTTACGGCATGCATGTGAGATCTAGTTCTCTGCCCAGGGATCAAACCTGTGTCCCCTGCACTGGAAGGTGGATTCTTAACCACTGTGGTACCAGAGAAGTCCTATAACCTGAGTTTTGAATCCTAAGAGTTGTCTGCTTTCAAATACAGGATACAGGGGTTAAACACAAGTGCTGTAGGGCAGCACTTCCTCCAGGATTTAACAATCTCCCCCCGCCCCCAAGGTGGGGAGAACTCCTGGCAACAGATTTGAGGGCCCCTCACCTAAACGAGGGGCCCCGCGGGGCATGGATGATACTCTGACCACCGACAAAGGATGCCCAAGACCCGAATACGGTTTTGATGGAACTTTCTGGCTGAACGAGGCTGTAAGGTGTCCGAGGAAAAGACAGAGAGTGGTCAGCCCTGTGTTAAACACTCGGGTCTTGAACTCACAAGGACAGAGAGCCGCTCCCTGATGGAGGGAAGCTTTTGCCAGGGCAGCCATCCCCACCAGGACACAAGCACGGGGGCTCCCAGGGAAGGCAGGTTCTGCCGCACGTGGATCCCCAACTTCTGAGTCATTGCAAAACCCCTGTAGGAAGTTCTTCAAGGGGGTGACCATGACCCTGTAGACTGACCTCTCTGGAGGATGACCGTCCTGAGACCAGCTCTGTCCTCGCTGGACTGGACGCGGGCGGTGCTCCCCGTGGCCCCTACCTCGGTGAAGCAGAAGGGATACGGATGGCCCCAGGCTGGCAGGCGAATCCCTGGCGGATCTTATGTTGCTTCTCAGATGGAAGCCGTGAGCAAGAAATGAAGCTGAAGGGAAGGCTGCAGGGGTGACTTTGGTAAAGGGAAACTCTTCAGAAGGCAGTTTTTAAAAAATTGAGGTACAGTTGGTTTACAATGTTGTGTTAATTTCTGCTGTACAGCCAAGTGACTGAGTTATACACACACGTACATTCTTTTCTATATGCTTTTCCCCTGTGGTTTACCCCAGGAGATTGGATGTAGTCCCCTGTGCTCTACAGTAGGACCCTGTTGGTTATCCATCCTGTATATTAGAAGCTGGCATTTGCTAACCCTGAACTCCCAGTTCATCCCTCCCCCATGTCCCCTCCCCCTTGGCAACCAGAAGTCTGTTCACAGCGTCTGAGACTCTTTCTGGTTCATAGATAAGGTCATTTGTGTCATATTTTTGATTCCACATGCAAGTGATGTCATATGGTATTTGGTTTTCTCTTTCTGACTTACTTCACTTAATATGATAATCTCTAGTTGCATTTATGTTGCTGCAAATGGCATTATTTGGATTTTTGGTTTTGTTTTGTTTTTTCTCTGGCCGTGCCAGGTGGCATGCAGGATCTTAGTTCCCTGACCAGCAATCGAACCTGTGCCCCCTGCAGTGGAAGCGTGGAGACCTAACCACGGACCGCCAGGGAAGTCCCATTATTCTTTTTATGACTGAGTAGTATTCCATTCTATACATGCACCACATCTTCTTTATCCGTTTATCTGTCGATGCACATTTAGGTTGCTTCTATGTCTTGGCTACTGTGAACAGTGCTGCTGTGAACATTGGGGTGCATGTGTCTTTTTGAATTATAGTTTTGTCTGGATATATGCCCAGGAGTGGGATTGCTGGATCATATGGTAGCTCTATTTTTAGTTTTTTTTTAATTAATTAATTTTTTATTTATTAGCTGTGTTGGGTCTTTGTTGCTGTGCATAGGCTTTCTCTAGTTGTGGCGAGCAGGGGCTACTCTTCCTTGCAATGTGCGGGCACCTCATGGTGATGGCTTCTTTTGTTGTGGAGCACGGACCCTAGGTGCGTGGGCTTCAATAGGTATGGCATGTGGGCTCAATAGTTGTGGCTCCAGGGCTCTAGAGCGCAGGCTCAGTAGTTGTGGTGCACGGGCTTAGTTGCTCTGCAGCATGTGGGATCGTTCCGGGCCAGGGTTTGAACCCCTGTCCTCTGCATTGGCAGGCGGATTGTTAACCACTGTGCCACCAGGGAAACCCTATTGTTAGTTTATTGAGGAACCTCCATACCGTTCTCCACAGTGGCTGCACCCATTTACAGTCCCACCAGCAGTGCAGGAGGGCTCCCCTTTCTCGACACCCTCTCCAGCATTTGTTATTTGTAGACTTGTTGATGACGGCCATTCTGACCGATGTGAGGTGATACCTCATTGTGGTTTTGAGTTACGTTTCTCTAATAATTAGTGATGCTGAGCATCTTTTTATGTGCCTGTTGGCCATCTGTATGTCTTCTTTGCAGAAATGTCTGTTTAGGTCTTTGCCCATCTTTTCATTGGGTTGTTTGTTTTGTTGTTGTTGAGTTGTAGGAGCTATTTGTATATTTTGGGAATTAAGCTCTCGTTGGCCACATTGTTTGCAAATAGTTTCTCCCATTCAGTAGGTTGTCTTTTTGTTTTGTGTATGGTTTCCTTTGCTGCGCAAAAGCTTGTAAGTTTGATTAGGTCCCATTTGTTTATTTTTGCTTTTATTTCTATTACCTTGGTGTAACTGAAATGGGGTCTGGCTGCTCGACCTTCAAGGCCAACAAAGAGGCCAGGTTGGTGGAAAAGAAAGTTTACTTCATTCTGGATGCTGGCAACTGCGGGGGGGGGGGGGGGGGGGGAAGGGCAGACATCTGTCCAAAGGCCGACCCTCCCCCCCACCCCGTCAATTGGGTCAAGGGCTTTTATAGACAGAGGGAGGGGCTACATGCAGAAACAGCACAGGCAGCTCTGACGGTCACCTTGAGATTGGTCATCGGTGGTCTGACCAGCATCACCTTGACTGTTTTAGGTACAGTTAGTCTTCAGGTCCAGGGTGGGTTTGTTCCCATTTCTTCGAGGCCAGTTCTCAGAATTGTGGCAGCTTATGTCGTGGCTGCAGCCTGGTCACCGTGTAGTTAACTTCGTCCACCTGGTGGGGTTTAAGCATCTACAAGACAGCTCCCAGGACACGGCTCAGAATATTCTCTGTGGCCCTTGAGAAGGAACTAAAGGCCCTTGACTAGGCTTAATGACTAAACTATGACTGTTTGGTCTCCTTTGACTGTTTTCCTTTGTGTCTGCATTTTCTCACTTCTCTGATTAAACGTATTCTTTGGCTAAAATTTTTCCATAGATAAAAGGTAGGCTGAGGACATTGGTGGGGGGGGGGGGGGCCAGGACCATAGTGTCTTGCTCCGTTTCATTGGGAGACAGACCTAAGAAAACAATGGTCTGATTTATGTCAGAGAATGGTTTTCCTATGCTCTCTTCTAGGCGTTTTATGGTGTCGTGTCTTATGTTTCACTCTTTAAGCCATTTTGAGTTTATTTTTGTGTATGGTGTGAGGGTGTGTTCTAATTTCATTGATTTACATGCAGCTGTCCAACTTTCCCAGCACCACTTGCTGAAGAGACTGTCTTTTTCTCTTTGTATGTTTTTGCCTCCTTTGTCAAAGATCAAATGATCACAGGTGTGTGGGTTTATTTCCAAGCTCTCTGTTCTGCTCCATTTACCCATGTGTGTGTTTTTGTGCCGATACCACGCTGCTGTGACCCCTGTAGCTTTGTAGTTGTCTGAAGTCTGGGAAGGTCGTGCCTCCCACTTTGTTCGTTTTGCTCAGGATTGCTTCAGCAACTCTGGTCTTCTGTGTATACGTATAGATTTTTGGATTATTTGTTCTAGTTTTGTGGAAAATGTCATGGGTGATTTCATAGGGATCACATGACATCTATAGATTGCTTTGGGTAGTATTGCCATTTTAACAACATGTCTCCAATCCAAGAGCAAGGGATAGCTTCCTATTTGTTTGAATCCTCTTTAATTTCCTTTACTAATGTTTTTTTTTTAATCTTGGGTTTTATTTATTTGCTTATTTATTTATTTATTGTTATTTTTATTTTTGCCTGCATTGGGTCTTCGTTTCTACACATGGGCTTTTCTCTAGCTGTGGTGAGCAGGGGCTACTCATTGTTTCAGTGCATGGGCTTCTCAGTGTGGTGGCTTCTCTTGTGGAGCACGGGCTCTAGGCGCACAAGATCAGTAGTTGTGGCACATGGGTCCTAGAGCACGTGGGCTTCAGTAGTTGTGGTGCGTAGCTTCTGTTGCTGTAGCTCGTGGGCTCTAGAGCACAGGCTCAGTAGATGTGGTGCATGGGCTTAGTTGCTCCACAGCATGAGGGATCTTTCTGGACAGGGATTGAACCCATATCCCCTACGTTGGCAGGTGGATTCTTAACCACTGCACCACCAGGGAAGTCCTCCTTTATTAATGTTTTATAGTTCTCAGAGTATAAGTCTTTCACCTCTTTTGTCAGGTTTATTGCTATGTATTTTATTTTTTTGGTGTGATTTTAAAAGGGTTTTTGTTTTTTGTTTTTTTAATTTCCCTTCTGATATTTCATTGTTAGTGTAAAGAAATGCAACCAATTTCTGAATGTTAATCTTGTATCCTGCTACTTTGCTGAATTCATTTATCAGTTCTAGTCATTATTTTGTGGAGTCCTTAGGGTTTTCTATATGTAGTATCATATCATCTGCATGTAGCGACAGTTTTTCCTCTTCCAGAAGGCAATTTATTTGTTTGTTTATTTATATATGGCTGCATTGGGTGTTTGTTTCTGCATGTGGGCTTTCTCTAGTTGTGGTGAGTGGAGGCTACTCTTTGTTGTGGTGTGCAGGCTCCGCATTGCGGTGGCTTCTCTTGTCGTGGAGCATGGGCTCTAGGCACGCAGGCTTCAGTAGTTGTGGCACATGAGCTTAGTTGCTCCACGGCATGTGGGATCTTCCCGGACCAGGGATGAAACCTGTGTCCCCTGCATTGGCAGGTGGATTCTTAACCACTGTGCCACCAGGGAAGTCCCCAGAAGGCAATTTAAATACCTTGCTAGGTTCCCAGACCAACCGTTCTTTTCTCTTGTGATGCTTTCTTTGTTTTTTAACCTCCCAGGCTTGGAAACACAGTTCAGGGATTAGGATTTCCGACACTTTGGCAAAAGCATGTCATCTCTCTCGCTGCTGGATTTGTCACTGAAAACCTCTTTCTGTATTTGATCATGCCGGCCCCTTAACCATGCCTGTCATTCATTTTCCTGCCATCCCCAGTTCCCTGACTTCAGAGGTAACGTATGAGATTAACCACATCACCTGTCCTGCTTTCCTTGACGAAGCTGAAATTTGCTTCTCTCCTTGTGTCCTCAGATAAAAATAAATAACCCTGGTGTGTGCACCCCTGTCAAGGTCCTACTTGGTCAGGATATTGTCGTGTAGAAACTGTTCTTATTTCCAGCCTATGCCCTTGCATATTGAATACCTAAGTGTTTCAGCCAATGGATAATGATCCCGACACTCCAGTGTGTGACAGGTGGGACGCGGTCCCTGTGTGACACATCCTGGATAAACCCGTGACAGGAGCCTAACTGTAGGCACCTTCATTTCAATAAAAATTAATTTAAAAAAAAGAAAAAAAATTTTAAGCATAAATTTTAATATGTCTGGCATTCCACGTACCCCCCTGTGTACACTTTGTGTTTTTTTAAAATTAATTTATTGGCTGCATTGGGTCTTTGTTGCTGTGCGCGGGCTTTCTCTAGCTGTGGAGAGTGGGGGCTACTCTTCGTTATGGTGCGCGGGCTTCTCATTGCGGTGTCACGGGCTTCAGTAGTTGCAGTGTGTGGGCTCAGTAGTTGCGGCGCACGGGCTTAGTTGCTCTGCAGCATGTGGGATCTTCCTGGACCAGGGCTCGAACCCGTGTCCTCTGCATTGGCAGGCGGATTCTCAACCACTGCGCTACCAGGGAAGCCCTGTCTGCAGTTTTGGGCCTATGATGCCTCAACAGCTGGCCTGTGGGTGGTATGTTTATTGGGATCAAAATGTTAACTTGAAACCAGACAAGAGAATATCCTCAGATGAGTGTTAAACAGTGTCATTCCTCAAGCCCGTTAGGTCTACACCCCTTATCAGCAGGGGGTGCGCGGAGTGGCCATCACCCGTCTTCCTCAAGGTTTAGAAACAATCAAAAGATGGGGGGTGGGTGCTGAACCTGTGGGAAGTCAGTCCAATCCATTCTACTTGCTGTCACCGATCAAGGTTGTTTCTTTTTTTTTTTAAGTAGAAAAATTGTTTTTGGCTGCACTACATTGCATGCATATGGTCTTGGTTCCCTGGCCAGGGACCGAACCCATGTCCCCTGCAGTGGAAGCTTGGAGTCCTAACCACTGGACAGCCAGGGAATTCCCTCAAGGACGTTTCAAGAGTGTGTGTCCTCCAGGAGGCACAGAGGCTGAACGTTAATGTGTTTGTCCGAGTTGTTTTCCAGCACCTTGGAGTCAGCTGCCTCTAGTTTCAGCTGAGCTGGTTGGGACTGGATGGGACCATTCGCCCTCCAAGTGAGTCTGCACGAGCGTCCGTTTGGTGACTTTTGGAACGTGCAGAAGCCTGCAGCCTAGTTATGCCTGTGCAGCATGACGGTTACTTTTTCCCAGTTACCGTTCCCTGTCTCCCCACGCCTCAGCTCACCCTGCTGCTTTACTCTTGCTCCCATAAATACCCCAGCCCCTGCCTTTGGAGAGCAGATCTGAGACTAGTGCTCCTCGCTTGGCTACAAACCTGGGTGTCTCAGCATTTTGGTTTGCTGTGTGTCGGGCAAAAACAACATGGTTTGGTAACAGACCCAGATGCTGTACCAGTGAGGAACAGAACCATGGGGAAGGGCAAATGTGAGAAAAACAGCTAAAGTCCATAACAAGAACTCAGGAAGTTGAATGTCAGTGGCAAAAACAGCTGCTCAAATTTCAAGGCCTAGGATCCTTTATTTTCCATTCCACGATGTGTGGCTTTTGTCCTCAATTGTCTCATGGTTGCAAAATGGCTACTACACCTCCAGGCATTGCATCCAAGTTCCTGGAAGAAGCGGGGAGGAGGAAGGAGCAGCACCTCCTATCAGGAAAGCAAAGACTTTCCCAAAGTTTGACTTTGTTGGTTTTAGGCACAGAGGTTTTAGAGGCCAAAGTGCTGAGGTGGACACGTATTGGTCCCCCACCCCAAAGAAAGTCTGCCACAGCTGACCACTGCCAGCAACACAGTGTCGCTCTGAAATATTGGCCAATGTGGGTTTTAAGAAGAAATGAAATAAAAGGCTTTCTATACAAAAAGCAGCGGCAAGCTTGTTATTTCCAAGTAATGACTTTACCTAGAAAACAGGATAAACCAATAAACTGTTAGAGACCTCTAGAAAGACTCAGTAAAGCTGCTTGGTGTAAAATACATAGACAAAAGGATAGTTACACTCGAGTTTTCCTATATATCTTATCACAGAGCTGATTTACAAACCCCACATTACACTGAATTTAAGAATAAGCACATGTGGGGCTTCCCTGGTGGCGCAGTGGTTAAGAATCCGCCTCTCAATGCAGGGGACGCAGGTTCGATCCCTGGTCTGGGAAGATCCCACACGCCGCGGAGCAACTAACCCTGTGCGCCACAACTACTGAGCCTGAGCTCTAGAGCTCACGTGCCACAACTACTGAAGCCCGTGCACCTAGAGCCTGTGCTCCACAACAAGAGAAGCTACTGCAATAAGAAACCCGCGCACCACAATGAAGAACAGCCCCTGTTCACTGCAACTAGGGAAAGCCTGCGCACAGCAACGAAGACCCAAAGCAGCCAATAAATAAATAAATAAATAAATAAATAAATAACATCATTTGTGTAAAAAATATTGCCCTGGGAACTTAAATCAGGCTCTTAAAAAAATAGAATAAATAATATGAACATATATGAAGCAAACTATGTTTTCTGATGGTTAGAGGCAGACTTGAACAGTCATCTACCATTCTCTGATGTGAAGACCTAATATCATATAGAACTATGTTAATTCTTCACAAACTGGTCACATCTATTCAAAATCCCAATGAGATATGCAGGGGCATGAAGAGACTGAGTTATGAGAATATGATTCCTGGGTCACCTGGAAGAATAGATTACATAAAAAAAAAGTCCCAGTCCTACCATCCATGAAAATGATGGCACAGCAATAATGGAAAAGACATGTCTATTGACCAGTGAGGAATGCGGTGACCTTGGATTTTTATGTCCCAGATGCACAGACTGATTTAAGAGTTAAATGTACAATATAATGAAAAAGGGACCTAAGGGTTTCTTAGAGCCAAGTAAAAATAGAAAGAAAAATTGCACTGACCTGATTACACAAATTCAAAAACCTCTTGTACACTGAAAATGAAGTAACAAAGAAAATGCACATGCTAGGGCAACATGTGCACACATTCCATGCCTGTGTACTGCATACATGTATATACTGATAAATGTACGTGCATACATTGTGTACACGTATACAGTATTATACATGTATACGTGTGTATATATTGACACGTAAATCTCTGCTGTATATATGTATATGTGTGTATTGTATGTTTATATATTGCATGTACGTGTGTACATAAAAGAATGGAATGAATGGACAAAAGATAGGACTAGACAATTCGTATGAAGAGAAAAACAGTCAAAAAGAAGAAACAAGTAACTTTTTTATTTTTAGGCTTTGTCAGATCTTAGTTGTGGCATGCGGGACCTTCGGTGAGGCATGCAAGATCTTTTTCACTGTGGTGCGTGGGCTCTTTGTTGCAGCGTGTGGGCTCCAGGGCACGTGCGCTCTGTAGTTTGCAGCACTCAGGCTCTCTCATTCAGGCTCGCAGCTCAGTAGTTGTTGCGCACGGACTTAGTTGCTTCGCGGCATGTGGGATCTTATT
Organism: Hippopotamus amphibius kiboko; assembly: GCF_030028045.1. Taxonomy (NCBI): domain Eukaryota; kingdom Metazoa; phylum Chordata; class Mammalia; order Artiodactyla; family Hippopotamidae; genus Hippopotamus; species Hippopotamus amphibius. The sequence goes on along the minus strand of NC_080193.1, from coordinate 853,363 downwards.
TCCCTGACCAGGGATTGAACCTGTGTCCCCTGCATTAGAAGGCAGATTCTTTACCACTGGACCACCGGGGAGGTCCCACAAGTAACATTCTTAGTGTATCAAAATGGCAAATATAAAAAGTGAGCCATTTGGAATTCCCTGGAAGTCCAGTGGTTAGGGCTCAGTGCATTCACTGCTGTGGCCCAGGTTCAATCCTTGGTTGGGGAACTAAGATCCTGCAAGCTGTGCAGTGCAGCCAAGAAAAAAAAAAAAGGCCAAAGCACATGTAGTTGAGGTCTATCCCAGTGGGGCTCTTTCTGTGGACTTACACAGTGGGAAATGCCTCACAGAGTTAACTATGCGGTTGCCTTTACTCACAGGACTATGTGTCAGATCTGTGGGGAGGAACCACAAGACAGAGCTGCTAATACACAGTGAAAAAGCTAACAGTCACACATTTTTTATCTTCAGTATCGGCATATGCTAACTGTTCTAGGATGTACCTGCTTAGGAGCGAATGTGATTTGAAGTTAATGAATGTTTAGAGGCTGCCTAAAATTCAGAACCAGGCGGATCCAGCTTCTGACCCTGCACTGGTCCTACAGTAAAACTGCGGGAGCAAACGATCCTGACGAGCGCAGGCGGGGAAGTCTTCACGTGTGTCCATATTCCACTGGAGGCCAAAGAAGCCCAACTAAAAAAAGTTGTGGACTGCCTCTCACGACTGTGGATTGAGCAAAAATTCTTTTTTGAAAGGGCTGTGTTGAAGATTATGACTCATACACTGGAGTAACCAAGGTGATTGGTAGTGGAATGAATCAGAACATGTAAAATTCCTTAAAAATTTATTTATTGACTTAAATAATTTTGCCTATAATAAAGCCTTTTACATGTGTTTAAAAAAAATAAAAAAGGCACATGTATACACGCAGGGAAAAAAACTGGAAGGAAATGCATCTCAGGTCATGACCCGTAAACTGATTCTAAGGGTAGTTTTTATTCTTATAAACTTGATTCCCCTCCTCCCCAAATTTCTTCACTATACGTGTATTACGTGTATGATCAGAAAACAAAGTTTATATGTAAATAAAAGAACATCTAGACTTCAATGGAAGGGGGCCAAAGGGTATTTCAAACAGTTTTCAAGAAGAAAGACCAATAATAAGAAATGTGCCGTTTCAGCGTCACTGGTTATCAAAAGGTGCCAAGTAAAGCAATCAGGTGCCGCTCTCAGCTGAGGGCGGTGACAGCCCCGCCGGGTGCACGGCAGGCGTGGTGTCCAGGGCCCCCAAGATGTCTGCCTTTGAATTTATTTTAAAATAAAAACATGAGTACGATCATGAACCAAACCTAGATGATGCCCACGTTTTGCCAGTGCAGCCATCAAACAGACCCTCCCTGTCTGTTACAGAGGCAGGCCTGCGACTGGCCCCAGGACACTGGAGGAGCAATGTGGGCAGAGGCCCGGGACCACCGCTGTGGCTTCCAGAAGCAAGCCCGCCTGGACCCAGTTCCCAGCAGCGCCGGCCTCGAGCTGGACACGTCTGACTGCTACCGCCAGTTCTCCTCACATGGAGACAGTATTACTTTGTTAGCACACAACCAAAAGCAGGTTAAAGGATGCCTTAAGCTGTTCGTTTCGTTTATCTCAGAACTTTCGCTTCTAGAGACCTACTCCAAGACAACACTAAAGAAGGATAACGCGAAAAGATGCTGTGTGAAGAATGACTTAGAACAGCGAGAACTTGGACATGACTTCCACATCCAGCAAAAAAACAGCTAATAGACCACCACGCCCCTGTCCAGAAAGACAGCTCCAAAGACAGCGAAGCTCCGTGGGAAAAAGTCCTGGTGTGCAGGTAAGCGGGCTGTGTACACTGTGCTTAAAGTAGTGTAAAAATGCAACAGCGAAAAGCAGAAGGTAACATACCAAAGTGCGAAACGCAGTTTTATTAAGAATTATGGGTGTTCTTTTCCCTTAAGTCCATATTTTCTGGAATGTTATTTTGCGTCCGTAGTTTAAAAAGTGTTCTAAGAAGCATTTCGTACTCTAGCACTCCATACACGTGTGAAGTATCATCACTGAGAAGGCAGCTTTTATCTGCTTAGAACTGAGCAGAAACGACAGGCATCCAGACGAATGCTGTCTTTCTCCCTCTCCCGGCAGCAGGGGGCGCGTCTCCTCTCACGGGGCTGAGCGACGCGGTGCCCGAGCAGCCCTGCAGGCGGCCTCGCCAGCCGGGGTGGAGGTCTGCTTCCAGACACCCGTCTGCTGGCACGGCACCCTGCGGGCACATGCCTGTGTCCTCCCAGCTGCCAGCGTGGACGGGGTGGCCAGACACGAGGCTGGCACACCAGGACCCTGCTACGTGGACGGTGGGCCGGGTTCTGGGCCGGCTGTGCTGTCACGAACACACGACTCTACAGCAGAGCTACGTGAGTGAGTCCAGGAAATTTACTTTTCCACAAATGCCCGCCACCTGAACTTACTGTTCTCCCCACCTTGAGTGACATTCACTTAGAAGTAATACTGTTCATTATTCTCCTGTTTTTGTTTTTAAATTATCATTCCAAACATGAGCTCACAGAGGAAATTCCAGATCAAAATCACACCAGGAGTCTGTCCAAGGACACACGACTGAAATACCTCCTTTTCATCTGCAGGAAAGATCTCTTCCACCCAAAGCGACTTCCAAACCAACCAAGGAAGGGAGGATGACGGGACATCCTCGAGCAGCCTCAAGTCTCCTCTAACACCGCGGACCCCTTCCCGGGAGGTGAGGGCCTGTAAGGGGCGTTTCCAGGAGGGCAGGTGGGTCCTCGCACACATGAGTTAATCTCCGGGGCTGCTGCCCAGGGGGAAACTCCTGCCGGCCGCGGGCGGGACCACGCCCAGGAGCTCAGCCACGTCTAGGGCTTCCACAGGGCCCACGCCGCTCCCCCCCGAGCCCCCTGCGCCCAGCAGGCCGCCTGGCACATAGTAGGCACTCAGCAAGTGCTTGTCAAACGGGACGGCGAAGGGCTTCTCCCCGCCGTGGAGCCTGCGGTGCTCCGCCAGGGGGCCGCTCCAGCCGAACACCTCGCCGCACTCGTGACACTTGAAGGGCTTCTCCGCGGCGTGCGTCTTCTGATGTTTAATGAGACAGTGATTCTGGCTGAAGGCACGGCCGCACTGGCCACACTTGTAGGGCTTCTCGCCGGTGTGGACGCGCTGGTGCACGATGAGGGACGAGTGGCAGCTGAAGGCCTTCCAGCAGCGGCTGCAGTCGAACGGCTTCTCGCCCGTGTGCACGCGCTGGTGCACGATGAGGTACGAGTGGGAGCTGAAGGCCTTGCCGCACTCGTCGCAGCGGAAAGGCTTCTCGCCGCTGTGCACGCGCTGGTGCACCACCAGGTACGAGTGGCAGCTGAAGGCCTTGCCGCACTGGCTGCACTCAAAGGGCTTCTCGCCCGTGTGGGCGCGCTGGTGCAGCGTCAGGCGCGAGCGGCTGCTGAAGGCCTTCTGGCAGTCGCCGCACTGGAAGGGCTTGTCCCCGCTGTGCAGTTTCTCGTGCACCGTCAGTGACGAGTGGCAGGCGAAGGCCCGGCCGCACGCGCCGCACCGGTAGGGCTTCTCGCCCGTGTGGATCCGGCGGTGCCGCGTCAGGTGCGTGCGCTGGTTGAAGGCGCGGCCACACTCGCCGCAGCGGTAGGGCCGCTCGCCGGTGTGCACGCGCAGGTGCATGCCCAGCAGCGAGCTGCAGCTGAAGGCTTTGTCGCAGGCGCCGCACTTGTAGGGCCGCTCGCCCGTGTGCACGCGCCGGTGCACATTCAGGGACGAGTGGCAGCTGAAGGCCTTGCCGCACTGGCCGCAGAGGAAGGGCTTCTCGCCCGTGTGCACGCGCCGGTGCTCCAGCAGGTTGGTGCTCCAGGGGAAGGCCTTGCCGCACTCGCCGCACGTGTAGGCCTTCTCCCGCGCGTGCCGCCGCCGGTGCAGCGCCAGGGCTGCGCTCCGCTGGAAGGCCTTCCCGCACTCGCCGCAGGCGAACGGGCCGCTCCCCGCCCCGCCGGACCGCACGCGCCCCGGGCGGCCGTCCGCAGAGCCGGCTGCGGCGGGGAGGAGGGGCTGGGCCAGGGGCGCGCGCCTCCGGCCGAGAGCCCCCTCGGAGGCCGCGCGGCCCCGGGGCTGCTCCTCTGCCGGGCCGTCCCTGGCGGCCTCACCGCGCGACAGCGCCGTCGCCGGGCCCCCCCGGGCGCCCCCATCGCCGGCACCCGGGCTGCGGAGGCCCCGCGTCACCAGCCCGTCCGCGCTCGGCTCCCACGACGGCTCTTCCTTGTAAACGCGCGGCTGCCGAGACCACGGCTCCTCCGGCTCCGGCCCGCGCTCCCGCTCCGGATCTGCGGGGCACGGAGACGCCGCCTTCTGAGCGCAGGCGGAGGCGCGGCGCCGGGGCTGAGGTCTGCCCGGGGCGCGGGGCAGCGCAGGAGAGAGCGCAGCGGGCGGGGCCCGGCGGGGCCAGGGAGGCGCAGGCGGGGCCGCACGGGGGGCGGAGGGCTCGGGGCCGCACGGGGGGAGCACCCGTGGAAGACGAGGAGGACACAGGGAAAGGAGCCTGGGAGAAGCCGGGGGGATTCTGAAGAGAGCTGGGGGTGGGGCGGGGCGAGGGGCAGCTCGCGGGGGCTGGAGTCTACACTGACAGCCCCCCTTGCTGGCTGTTCTGTAGGAGGAAAGTGGGGGTCCCCACCCTCCCACCGCGGGCCGCTCACCTGGACCAGCCCCTCCGAGGACATCTCCGGGCGCCCACCACGGCTCCTCACCTCGTTCCAGGTGGGAGATCACGTCCGGCTTGCAGACCGGAGGCCCTGTGCGGGCAGAGAGCGGCGTGGCTCCGGGCGCTGTGCTCGGCAGCCCCGGCCCACAGGCCCAGCGGCACCAGGGACGCAGAGGTGCACGCCAGCCCCACGGAGGCGGTCTCGGGAGCAGAGCCCACACTCACGTGTGTGTGCTGAGGACCCCTCAGGTACCGACACCCCCACCCAAGGCAGGCTGGGCTTCCGGGACCCTGTCCACCGCCTCCCTCGGCTTGGGCCCCAGCCTGGGACTGGCCACCCTTCCCGGCAGAGGCGCTGGCAGTGCCACGAGGGCCCGGTATGGACACAGCGCCCCGCGTCCTGCCATGCCTGGCTCCAGGGCTGGCACTGAGGGGGGATTCAGGAACGCCTACAGGCTGGCGAGGCCCAGGCTGTAGCCCCATCATCTCGGGGGCCCTCTTACCCAGGGCGAGAAGGTTCTGGTAGTTCTCCAGCATCACATCCCGGTACAGAGCCCTCTGAGGGGAGTCCAGCTGGCCCCACTCCTCCTGGGTGAAGTCCACGGCCACATCCTTGAAAGTCACCGACTTCTGGAATGACACACGTTCTCTCTCACCCAGGATGGGAGGGAGTCCACTTGCATTCCGGGGTGACTGAGGACCGCAGTAGCAGAGAGAACCTCCGGGTGACCTCCTGAGCACAGAAGGGGGTGCTGTACACGCCATCCATCCTACAGCGCTGATGCACACACCACGACTCGGCCAGGAATCGCCACGCGGCCCAGCCTGGGAGGGCCCGGCTGACCGGGCAGCCCGTGTGTAGGTGCTGCAGTGGGGGCACAAGCTGAGGCCGTAAGTTCTGGCCAACTTACAGAACTTGAAATATAATACAAAGGGCCCCAAACCCTATTCAAGTCCCACCACTGCAAAAGGCCCCAACACAACAGGAAGCCCTCATGAAACCATAAGGAAGGACCCTGTGCTGCTCCAGGTCCTTCCTGCTTGCCCCCCACTTCTTCCTGCCAGACCCCCTGTTTCCCTGCGTCCACGTCCCAACCCCCAACCTGCTCCTGCCTCCCCCACCACTGGCCCCTGGTCTTGGGGTAACCCCCCCCCAGTCACTCCAGTTCCAAGGGTCCCGAAGCCCCAAATAACTCCTCTTGTGTGACACATGCTCTGGAGCCCCAGTATTCTGCTGTCCAGGACCCTAAGCCCTCTGGCTGGCACACCAAGAGGCTGAAGACCCAGCCCCAGGCCCATAAGAAGAGAACAAACAGCAGCCCAGGCCACACAGAGTCGTAACAGGGATGCATTAGAAGACATGCAGGGGCCCAGATTCAATCCCTGGTCAGGGAACTAGATCCTGCACGCTGCAAGTAAAAAGATCCTGCGTGCTTCAACTAAGACCTGGTGCAGTGAAAGAAAGGAAGGGAGAAAGAGGGGAGAAGGAGGGCAGGGGGAGAGGAAGAGGAGAGGAAAGGAAAGGAGAGAGGAAATGGAGAAAGGAGAGGAGATGGAGAGGGGAGAGGAGATAGGGAGGGAGACAGGAGAGAGGAGAGGAGAGGAGGGACTTCCCTGGTGATCCAGTGGGTAAGACTCTGAGCTCCCAATGCAGGGGGTCCACGTTCTATTCCTGGTGGGGGAACTAGATCCCACGAGCACGCTGCAACTAAGAGTCCACGTGCCGCAACTAAGACCTGGTGCAGCCAAAGTAAATAAATAAACATTTAAAAACAAAACACAATCCAGCACCAACAAACCAGCTTTACAACAAATGCTAAAGGAACTTCTCTAGGCAGGAAACATGAGAAGAAAAGACCCACAAAAACAAACCCAAAACAATTAAGAAAATAATAACAGGAACACACATATTGGCAATAACTTTGAATGTAAATGGGCTAAATGCTCCAACCAAAAGACACAGACTGGCTGAATGGATACAAAAACAAGACCTATATACATGCTGTCTACAAGAAACCCACTTCGGACCTAGGGACATGTACAGACGGAAAGGGAGGGGGTGGAAGAAGATATTCCATGCAAATGGACGTCAAAGGAAAGCTGGAGTAGCGATACTCATATCAGATAAAATAGTTTAAAATAAGAATGTTACAAGAGATAAGGAAGGACACTACATAATGATCAAGGGATCCATCCAAGAAGAGGAGACAACAATTATATATGCACCCAACATAGGAGCACCCCAATACATAAGGCAAATGCTAACAGCCATAAAAGAGGAAATCAGTAACACAGTAACAGTGGGGGACGTTAACACCCCACTTACAGCAATGGACAGATCATCCAAACAGAAAATAAATAAGAAAACACAAGCTTTAAATGACAATATATAGATTTAATTGATATTTATAGGACATTCCACCCAAAAGTGGCAGAATACACGTTCTTCTCAAGTGCACATGGAGCATTCTCTAGAATAGACCACATCTTGGGTCACAAATCAAGCCTCAGAAAATTTAAGAAAATTGAAATCATATTAAGCATCTTTTCTGACAACACTATGACATTAGAAATCAATTACAGAAAAAAAAACCTAAAAAACACAGATACATGGAAGCTAGACAGTGCGCTACTAACAGCCAAGAGATCACTAAACAAATCAAAGAGGAAATAATACATAGAAACAAATGACAATGAAAACACGATGACCCCAACCAAAACTATGGGATGCAGCAAAAGCAGTTCTAAGAGGGAAGCTTATAGCAATTCAATCTCACCTCAAGAAACAAGAAAAATCTCAAACAATCTAACGCTTACACCTAAAGCAACTAGAGAAAGAAGAACAAAGAAAACCCAAAGACAGTAAAAGGAAAGAATCATAAAGATCAGAGCAGAAATAAATGAAGCAGAAACGAAAAAAAAATAGCAAAGACAAATAAAACTAATAGCTGGTTCTTTGAGAAGATAAACAAAATTGATAAACCTTTAGCCAGATTCATCAACAAAAAGAGGGAGAGGACACAAATCAATAAAGTTAGAAATGAAACAGGAGAAATCACAACTGACACCACAGAAACACAAAGGATTATAAGAGACTAGTACAAACAACTATATGCCAATAAAATGGAAAACCTCAAAGAAATGGACAAATTCTTGGAAAGGTACAATTTTCCAAGACTGAACCAGGAAGAATTAGAAAATATAAACAGACCAATCACGGGTAATGAAATTAAAACTGTAATTAAAAATATTCCAAAAAAAAAGTCCAGGACCAGATGGCTTCACAGGCAAATTCTAGCAAATGTGTAGAGAAGAGCTAACACCCATCCTTCTCAAACTCTTCCAAAAAAACTGCAGGGGCAGGAACACTCCCAAATTCGTTCTACGAAGCCACCATCACCCTGATACCAAAACCAGACATAGACACTACGAAAAAAGAAAATTACAGACCAACATCACTGATGAATATAGGTGCAAAAATCCTCAACAAAATACTAGCCAACAAAATCCAAAACACATTGAAAGGATCACACATCCCTGGGATGCAAGGATTCTTCAATATATGCAAATCAATCAATGTGATACACCACATTAACAAACTAAAGGATAAAAACCATATGATCATCTCAATAGATGCAGAAAGAGCTTTTGACAAAATTCAACACCAATTTATGATAAAAAACTCTCCAGAAGGTGGGCATAGAGGGAACCCACCTCAATATAATAAAGGCCATATATGACAAACCCACAGCAAACATCATTCTCAACAGTGAAAAACTGAAAGCATTTCCACTAAGATCAGGAACAAGACAAGGATGTCCACTCTCCCCACTGCTATTCAACATAGTTTTGGAAGTCCTAGCCACGGCAGTCAGAGAAGAAAAATAAATAAAAAAAGAATATAAATTGGGAAAGAAGCAAAATTGTCACTGTTTGCAGATAACATGATATATACATAGAAAATCCTAAAGATGCCACCAGAAAACTACTAGAACTAATCAAGGAATTTGGTAAGGTTGGAGGATACAAAATTAACACACAGAAATCTCTTGCATTCCTATACACTAACAATGAAAAATCAGAAAGAGAAATTAGAGAAACAATCCCATTTACCATCACAACAAAAAGAATAAAATACCTAGGAATAAACCTACCTAAAGAAGCAAAAGACGTGTACTCAAAAAACTATAAAACATTGATGAAAGAAATCAAAGATGACATAAACAGATGAAGAAATATACCATGTTCTTGGATTGGAAGAATGAATATTGGAAAATGACTATACTACCCAAAGCAATCTACAGATTTAATATCCCTATCAAATTACAATGGCATTCATCACAGAATTAGAACAAAAAATTTTACAATTTGTATGGAAACACAAAAGACCCCATAGCCAAAGCAATCCTGAGAAAGAAAAACGGAGCCAGAGGAATCAGGCTCTGTGATTTCAGACTATACTACAAAGCTACAGGAATCAAGACAGTATGGTACTGGCACAAAAAACATATATGTATAGATCAATGGTATAGGATAGAAAGCCCAGAGATAAACCCACACACATATGGTCACCTAATTTATGACAAAGGAGGCAGGAACATACTATGGAGAAATGACAGTCTCTTCAATAAGTGGTGCTGGGAAAATTGGACAGCAACATGTAAAAGAATGAAATTAGAACACTTCCTAACACCATACACAAAAATAAACTCCAAATGGATTAAAGACCTACATGTAAGGCCAGACACTATCAAACTCCTAGAGGAAAACATAGGCAGAACACTCTTTGACATACATCAAAGCAACATCCTTTTTGACCCACCTCCTAGAATCATGGAAATAAAATCAAGAATAAACGAATGGGACCTCATGAAACTTAAAAGCTTTTGCACAGCAAAAGAAACCATAAACAAGACTAAAAGGCAACCCTCAGAATGGGAAAAAATAATTGCCTATGAAACAACGGACAAAGGATTAACCTCCAAAATATACAAGCAGCTCATGCAGCTTCATACCAAAAAAGCAAATAACCCAATCCACAAATGGGCAGAAGACCTAAATAGACATTTCTCCAAAGAAGACATACAGATGGCCAACAAACACATGAAAAGATGCTCAACATCACTCATCATCAGAGAAATGCAAGTCAAAGCCACAATGAGGTATCACCTCACACCAATCAGAATGGCCATCATCACAAAGTCTGGAAACAACAAATGTTGGAGAGGGTGTGGAGAAAAGGGAACTCTCCTGCACTGTTGGTGGGACTGTAAGTTGGTACAGCCACTATGGAAAACAATTTGGAGGTTCCTTAAAAAACTACAAATAGAACTACCATATGATCCAGTCATCCCACTCCTGGGCATATACCCAAAGAAAACCATAATCCCAAAAGAAACTTGTACCATCATGTTTATTGCAGCACTATTTACAATAGCCAGGACATGGAAGCAACCTAAATGCCCATCAACAAATGAATGGATACAGAAGATGTGGCATATATATACAATGGAATATTACTCAGCTATAAAAAGGGATGAGATGGAGCTATATGTAATGAGGTGGATAGACCTACAGTCTGTCATACAGAGTGAAGTAAGTCAGAAAGAGAAAGACAAATATTGTATGCTAACTCACATATACGGAATATAAAAATGGTACTGATGAACTCAGTGACAAGAACAGGGAAGCAGATACAGAGAATGGACTGGAGAACTCGAGGTATGGGAGGGGGCGGGGGGTGAAGGGGAAACTGAGAAGAAGCGGGAGAGTAGTACAGACATATATATACTACCACCTGTAAAATAGTCAGTGGGAAGTTGTTGTATAACAAAGGGAGTCCAACTCGAGGATGGAAGATGCCTTAGAGGACTGGGGCAGGGAGGGTGGGGGGGAATCGAGGGGGGGGCGTCAAGGAAGGGAGGGAATATGGGGATATGTGTAAAAAAAACAATTGATTGAACCTGGTGTACCCCCAAAAAAAATAAAATAAAATAATAAAAAAAAAAAAAAATTACAATGGCATTCATCACAGAATTAGAACAAAAAATTTTACAATTTGTATGGAAACACAAAAGACCCCATAGCCAAAGCAATCCTGAGAAAGAAAAACGGAGCCAGAGGAATCAGGCTCTGTGATTTCAGACTATACTACAAAGCTACAGGAATCAAGACAGTATGGTACTGGCACAAAAAACATATATGTATAGATCAATGGTATAGGATAGAAAGCCCAGAGATAAACCCACACACATATGGTCACCTAATTTATGACAAAGGAGGCAGGAACATACTATGGAGAAATGACAGTCTCTTCAATAAGTGGTGCTGGGAAAATTGGACAGCCACATGTAAAAGAATTAAATTCTAATACCATACACAAAAATAAACTCAAAATGGATTAAAGACCTGAAAGTAAGACCAGACACTATAAAACTCTTCGAGGAAAACATAGGCAGAACACACTATGACATAAACCTTAGCAAGATCCTTTTTGACCCACCTCCCAGAGTAATGGAAATTAAAACAAACAAACAAATGGGACCTAATGAAACTTAAAAGCCTTTGCACAGCAAAGGAAATCATAAACAAGATGAAAAGACAGCCCTCAGAAAGGGAGAAAATGTTTGTAAATGAAGCAGCTGACAAAGGATTAATCTCCAAAATACACAAGCAGCTCATGCAGCTCAATATCAAAAAAACAAACAACCTAGTCCAAAAATGGGCAGAAAACCTAAATAGACATTTCTCCAAGGAAGACATACAGATGGCCAACAGACACATGAAAATATGCTCAGTATCACTAATCATCAGAGAAATACAAGTCAAAGCTACAATGAGGTATCACCTCACACTGGTCAGAACGGCCATCACCAAAAAATGTAGAAACAGTAAATGCTGGAGAGGGTGTGAAGAAACGGGAACTCTCCTGTACCGTTGGTGGGAATGTAAGTTGGTGCAGCCACTGTGGAGAACAGTTTGGAGGTTCCTTAAAAAACTAAAAATAGAACTACCATATGACCCAGCAATCCCACTACTGGGCATACACCCAGAGAAAACCATAATCCAAAAAGAAACATGTACCATAACGTTCACTGCAGCACTATTTACAATAGCCAGGACATGGAAGCAACCTAAATGCCCATCAACAGATGAATGGATAAAGAAGATGTGGTACACATATACAATGGAATATTACTCAGCCATAAAAAGGGATGAAACTGAGTTATCTGTAGCGAGGTGGATGGACCTAAAGTCTGTCATACAGATTGAAGTAAGTCAGAAAAACAAACAACATATGCTAACGCATGTATATGGAATCTAGAAAAATGGTACTAATGAACCTAGTGGAAGGGCAGGAATAGAGACACACATGTAGAGAACAGACTTCAGGACATGGGTGAGGCGGGGGGAGGGTGGGAAGTAGTGAGAGAGTAGCACTGACATATACACACTACCAAATGTAAAACAGCTAGCTAGTGGGAATCTGCTGTATAACACAGGGAGACCAGCTCTGTGCTTCGTGACAACCTAGAGGGGTAGGATAGGGAGGGTGGGAGGGAGGGGATATGGGGATATATGTATACATATAGCTGATTCACTTTGTTGTACAGCAGAAACTAACACAACATTGTAAAGCAATTATACTCCAATAAAGACGTAAAAAAAAATTAGGCAATATGACGTTTAAGGAGAGCATATTGCACAAAGAATAAACATACGTATGACTGCTCAAAAACAAAAAACCCAGAATGCAGACATTAAAAATATATATATGGACTTCCTAGGTGGCGCAGTGGTAAAGAATCCGCCTGCCAAGGCAGGAGACATGGGTTCGAGCCCTGCTCTGCGGAGATTCCACATGCCACGGAGCAACTAAGCCCGTGCGCCATAAAAAAAAAAAATATATATATATATATATATATATATATGAAAAAGGCGGGCAGACAGGAGGGTGGTGGGACACAGAAGTGGTGGGGCCGGTGCGTTCTCAGCAGTGAAATGAACTGAGGGCGGGGAGGAGCGGGAAGCAGGCGGCAGGCGACAGTGGCCAGAGTGTGAAGACAGATATCCACCCCAAGGTGACGACTCTGTGTTCTGCAGCAGGCAGGATGGGGGAAGGCAGGAGGGAGACAGGGGCCTGAACATGCTCTGAACGTGGAGTGACAAGCAGCCTGGTAAAAACTGGGTTTCATGTTCTGCTTCCAGGCACAAAGGGGTAACTGGGGCCAGATTTCCCCTCTTACCTCAAACAACTAGTAAATTGGGTAACACATATGAAACAATGGTCAATTTCCAGACACTGGACAAGGGTCAGCTCAGAACAGAGACCTCTGAGAACAAAGTGAGCCCTACAACAGCCTCACCTTTCCATGTGGAAGCAGCTCCCAGATCACAGCGCAGGGAGTGGGAATCCAGATAAAGCTGTGGTCCGAGGAGTTGACAGAGAGAACAGAGTTTGGGGAGGCCAGGAGACTAGAATTTTCAGGGCAACATGTCAGAGGAGAGGGAGCTGCACAGATTTGGAACTCTGGGTCTGCTCGAGTCTGAGGGCTGACAGAAGCATGCCTGGGAGGAAATGACCCCAAACCAGGGGAAGAAACAGCAGAAAGAGTGTATGCAGGACAATCGTTAAAACTCACACAGGGCAGGGAACAGTCTGTGCTCCAACCGGCCAGAGTGGAACGTCCTCCTGCTCTATGGGACACTGAGTAAAGTCCCCAGAAGGATGCTGCCTCAGCAGTGGGGCAAAATTAGCCCGAGATGAAAGGCTTCTCAAGATCTACCTTAAAGAAACCTAAAAGTAAGCCTTGGAAGGATCCAACTAAGTAATTTCACTGCATCCCAGAACATTTAAGGAATTAAATCCAACACACTCAGCAAGTAAAATTCACTCTGTCCAGAATCCAGTGGGCTAACTAAAAAGAAAAACAAGTTAATAAAATCAGAAGAATTAAGAGTATCATAAAACAGTATTTGTTTACCTTAAAAGAAAGCATTAAGGGCGAAACAAAATAATGATAAAAGATGTAAAAAACAAAAAGCATCATGGCAGATATAAATCCAGCCATATCAATAATTATGTTAAATGTGAATGGTCTAAATATCCCAAGTAAAAACTAGATATTGTCAAACTTAATTTAAAAAGTAAGACCCAACCATATGCCAGCTATAGCAATCCAATTTAAATACAAAGACTAAGATTAAAAGTGAAAGAATGGAAAAAGATACACTCTGCAAACAGTAATGAAAAGAACGTGGAGGCAGCTATAGCAACATCAAAGATTTCAGGGCAAGAGATATCACAGATAAAGAGAGATTACATGATAATTACATGATTAGGTAGTAATCATCAGTGCAACATCAATTCACAAGAATTATACACACAGATGCACCTACCAACAGAGCTTCAAAGTACACAAAGCAAAAAGGGACAGAACTGAAAAGAGAAATAGACAAATCCACAATTATACTAGATGATTTCAAAAACAATCTCTCTCAATAATTGATACAATACATAAGCAGAAAATGTCAGAATATAGAACAATTGAGTAATCCTATCATTCAATATTTACTTGACATTTACAGAACGCTCTAGCCAACAAAAGCAGAATTCTTGAAAAGAATGTGTTCTGCACATAGAACCTTCACCAAGATAAACCACATGCTGGGCAATAAAGTAAGTCTTAGCAAATTTGAAAGATTTCAAATCATACAAAGCTGCTTCTCTGATTACAGCAGAATTAGAAATAATAGTAGATATCTGGAAAATTCTCCACATATTTAGAATTAAACAACATACTCCTAAATAATATGTAGTTGAAGAAATTACAAAAAAAATTAGAAACGATTTAGAACTGAAAAAATAGGAAATACAACATAAAATTTGTGGGATGTAGCTAAAGCAGGACTTAGAGGGAAATTTATTGCACTGAATGCTACATAAGAATAGAATGTGTCAAATCAATTCCTAAATTTCAACCTTAAGCAACCAAAGTAAAGGAAGGAAATAATAAGAATCAGAAGTCAATGAAAAAGAGAACAGAAAAGCAATAGAAAAATCAATGAAACCAAAAGATGGCTCTTTGCAAAGGCTAATAAAACCAATAACGAAACATTTACTATATGACTCAGTCATTCCACTCTTGGATATTTAATCAAGAGAAATGAAAATACACATCCTCACTTGTACTCTAATATTCACAGCAGGTTTATTTGTAACAGCCTAAACCCAGAAACCACCTAACTTTCCATCAGCTGGTGAACGGATAAACAAATTGTGGAGTACATACAGGATGATGTAATGCGCTGAACTGGCCCCCTCCAAATTTGTATGCTGAAGCCCTAAGTTCCAATACCTTAGAATGGGACTATACGTGAAGAAAAGGCCTTTAAAGAGGTAATTAAGGTAAACGAGGTCATTAGGATGGGTCCTACAATGACGTGACCCGTGTCCTTATGAGAAATGGAAATTTGGACACAAATATGTACAGAGGGGAGAACACGTGAGGACACAGAGAAGCTCAGAAGAAACCTACTAACACCTTGACCTTAGGCTTCCAGCCTCCAGAATGCGAGACAATAAAGTTCTGTTCCTTGGGCCACCTAGTCTGTGGCACTTCCCTACGGCAGCCCTAGCAACCTAGAGCCAATGGAGCATCTCCCAACAATCAACAGGAACAAGCCACTGATTCAAATAAGAGTGCGAACTCAAAAGCATTATGCTAAGTGAAATAAGTCAGAAACAAAAGACTACGTATCATGTAATTCCACACGAAATTCTTAAAGACACAAAATTTTATCGGTTGCCAAGGGGCGGGTGGAGAAGATGGACTGCAAAGGGGACGAAGGAACTTCTGGGTGATGGAAAAGCTCTATATGATGATCGGGGTGCTGGTTACACAACTGTATACACTTGCCAACTCACCAAATCTGACATACATAAAACCGGAAAACTTTATCGTGTATAAATTGTACCTCAATAGGCCTGATCCAAAAAACCCACCGGATTTCAGGGAGACTGGCGGGTGGGAGCGAGCACACGTGCTGAGAACATGCCTGTAACCGAGGCTCGCAGGGAGGAGCATCATGATGACGGCACCAGCAGAGACGAGGAGCGAACGGGCAGAAAGAAAGCTCTAGAGACATCAGAATGTGGCTCTAGTGAGAGAGTGCTGTCAAAGGCTATGTGGCTTTTATGTGGGGGTGTCCACAGGCAAGAGCAGCACAGGATCTGAGCCTGGCACAGGCCCTTCTGGGGGGTATTCCCACCCACCGGGAGAAGCCCATGTCCCGTGTGTCTTCATTTCGCAGGACAGGAAGCAAAAGGGTATGGGAATCAAAGGCAGATGTGGAAATGAAGCTAGCAGAGGAGTCAGAACAGACGACGGGGGATGTCACAGGAGAGCAGAACCCCTGACGTAGTTGAGACTGCTGGGAGAGCAGGGTACTTCGGAGAGAGGACCAGCTACTCAAAGGCCCGAGAAGCTGGTACTTCAGGAATAACTTCTGTGCACAAGAAAGGGGGTACCTCCCGAGATGGCTGCGTGCACGCATGCATGCGCGCGCACACACACACACATACACACCACTTTTCCCTGAACCTTTTCAAGCTAAGCTGCAGACACCAGAACATCTCAACTTACATTCTTCAGCCTGGATCACCTAAGGATGGCCTCTTACACAATCACAATGCCACGATCACATCCATGAAATTAAATATTGATATGACATGATCTAAGATACAACGCGTTTTCAAATTTCTTCAATCTTCCCAAACACCTCTGACAGGATTTCTGCATCTGTGAGCCACCACGGAGAGTTTACTGAGTGCCCGTCACGTCTCCTGGGTGTTTCACAGAACCACAGAACATTCTGACGGTCCAGAAGCTGGCCACGTCTCACCATAAGGGTTGTATAGTCGTTTCTACTTTTCCAGTGGGACGTTAACAGAATTGCCAAATCCTAAAAAAGTCAGAGGACGCTCAACTTTCCAGACCTTTCACCGCCCCACACTGTCCTCATCAACCGCACCTTCCTAAACACCACAACGGGTGGGGGCAGTTCAGGTGCTGTAACAAAATAAGGAGCAAAACACAAAGCACGTACAAGGAGGGACGTGCACCTCGCCCAGCTGCCGAAGAGGCCCCAGAGCCAACTCCCTGCTGAGCCCCCAGATCCTCTACAACTCCACGTTCCTCCAGAAAGGCCGCACATCAGGAGCTGGGTACAGAGGAAGAGCACACGGGGACGCACCCCCTACCGTCACTCCGAGCCCAGCGAGGCAACGCAGCCCTTCCGTCAGCTGTTCCACGTCCTCCGACCTAATTCCATTCCAGAAAACTCCCCCAAACAAGGACCAACCGGCACAGACATCCCGTGGGCCTGCGCGCGGAGATGAGTGCAGCGATCCCCCGTGAGCTGTCGCCTACTTGCCCGGGTGGCACCAGAAGCACACCTCGGAGGGCCCAGCCCCGTGGCCGGACGGAGGCAGGCTGGAAAAGGCACGCATCTGGAGGGCGCAGCGCCCAGAGCGTCCTGAGGCGGGCGGCGCGGGCGCCCAGGGGCGCGGTCCCCGGGTGACTGAAGACCCCGGGCGGCGGCAGGGAGGCGCCCGCCCTCCCCACCAACAACGCGGTGTCCAAAAGAGCAGACACAGCCACTCACCTGGGAGCTGGCTTCCGGCAGCCCCGGACCCAACTCGTCGGCTGCAGTCGCGCTGAGAAGGGCAGGGGCCCGAGAGGACGCGGCTGCAAAGGAGAATCGAGTCAGGGGGCCGCTCCGCCCGCGGCCGCCAGGCACCCGACCCGCGCGGGCAGCCGAGCGGAGCCAGGCAGCGACAGGGCGCGGGGCTCGTCCCGCTCCTCGCTTCCCGTGCCCGTACCCCGCGCGGCGCCCACCGTGGGCAGCGCGCCTGACTCCGGGGCGCCTCCGGGGGCCCGGCCCGCCCGCGCCGTGCAAACCCGCGGGCCCACGGCCGGCGGGCCGGCCGCACCTGCCTCCCGGGGCTCCGGGGCTTCCATGGCGCGCTCCGCCGGCGGCCGCCCGGGCCCAGGACCCTCGCGCAGCCCCGCGGGGTCGGGTCGGGCTCAGGCCGGCTCCGCAGGCGCCCCGCGCCCCGGGCCGCGCTCTCGCCCCATCGCGCGCTCCGCCCGCGCGTATCTCCCCCACGCTTCCCGGGCCCGCGCGGGCCGGCCACGCCTCGGGCCCGGCCGCCCGGAGCTGGGGGTGGCGGGGGCGGCACGCGGGCCCGGCGCGGACGGGCTGACGGACGCGCGGCCGGCCGGACCCGCCTCCCACAGAAGGTGCGCGGCCGCCACAAAGGAGAGCGCGGCAGCCGTCGCGGGACGTGCGCCTGCGCGGACCAGGCGCGCGGCACGACTCCCGGGAGCCTCTGCGCCGCGCTGAGGGCATCGGGGCTGGCGTCGCTCTGACGTCAGGCCCCGACGATAGTGTAGCACAGCCTTCTGGGAAGTGTAGTTAAGGGGCTAGTAACCCTGGCCCTGGCCCCGCCCCTCTCTGCCCCCAATCGCTGCCGGGGGCGGGGGGGGGGGGCGTAGGCGGGGAGTGTGTGTGTGGTGCGCGCGCCTGGTGGGTGAGTGTGCAGAGTTCAGGCTGGGCGACCTGTGAGGGAGACGGACAGGGCTCCAGGGCTTGACCTACCGGTTGCCCCCATCCCCAGGGATGATGGGAGAGAGCCGTCTCTCTTTGCTGGGAAGACCGCGTCCCTTGCTGAGGACCACCCAGAACTGGAAGGAAGGGGCCCTCAGGGCAGGCCAGCTCCTGCACTGGGCCCCTGGGCCTTTCTTGGATGGAGGGGAGGGGTGGGGTGTGGGGGGAGGGGTCTGCAGACCTCCCCAGCCTCCCCATCCGGGTAGAGACGCGGCCACCCCTAGGGTCCAGGACCTCTGGGAGGATGAGACTCCCCCCTGGGCTTCGGCTGGAACTTCCGTGGTGGGGCCCCGGCGCTCTGGACACAGAAACAAGGACGAGGGTGGGGACGCCACGGGCCTCGCTCCCGGGCCTCACTTGGCAGGGACCCGAGGCCAGGGTGGCGGGCACTGAGTGGCTGTCCAGCTCGGCAGAGGGAGCGAGTGCCCTGTGCTGTCCTGGGGCAGGAGGGGCCGTGTCCCTGGGGGCAGGTCCGAGCCCGCCCTGCAGGAGTGGGGGGGGGATGGGGGGGGAGGTGAGGGCACAGGGGTCCTGATCAGACGCAGGTTTAACAGGCTTGCCTGAGAGGATCAGGGCCAGAGCCGAGGCCTGGAGGAGTGAGGCGGGTGGGGGTGTGGTGCCTCTGTCCAGGGGGCCAGTGTGGCAGCGAGAAGCAGCAGGGTCTGGGGTGGCCAGGAGGGTGTGAGCGGAAGGGCACAGCCAGCTCTGTCAGTGCTGCTAAGGGACCAAGGAGGAGGACAGAGAGGTGACCTCTGGCCACAAGAAGTGGAGGGGCTCCTGCTGGGGCCCAGCCCCCTCCCCCAGGCATGATGGACAAGGTCCATCCCGGGGGCCAGTCAAATGGAGACCCCAGCTCAGGTGGCAAGGGAAGGGGGGCCCCGAGGACCCCTGCGTGGGCAGCGTGTTGGTCTGAGGCAGCCCTCCCCACTCTGCCCCATCTGTGGGTGGGTGACACACAGGGTGGTGACAGGCTTCACCTGCCCAAGGTCGGGCAGCTTGTGCCATCGAGCACGGGGGCTGGGCCCTCGGGGCACACGTGATGCCTGGCGTGCCTGGCGCCCCATCTGGGGCAGGCTGGGGGGCCAGGGGCCCTGGCACTGGCTGGTCGGAGCCACTCCAGGCCAGACATTCCAGGCTGCTAAGGCCAGGACCAGGCAGACAGGCAGTCACCAGGTAATGAGTCATTCCTGAGGTCAGGCAAGGTCAACATGGGGCCATGCGTTGCCCCTACAGAGCCACCTGACCCAGGAGGGTAGGGAATGCCTGGGGAGCCAGAGCCACCAGGAGGCCAGGGCGCAGTCCCAGGGCCTGGTGGGCAGGGCATGGGCAGCGGGCGAGGTGTGCATGAGCTCAGCCCCACCCGAAGCCCTGTTCCTGCACAAGGACCCGGAGTCACTGCCCCCCACCCACCCTGTCTTTACAGGAGGGTTGGCCTGCAGCTCAGGTCCTGCCCCTCAGGCCTCAGGCCTTCCCCGGCCGCCGCACGCTCTCCTGCCTCTGTCACCTCTGCACCCGCACCGTCTCCCGGGCAGCAGACGCGTCCTGGGGTCTGATGGGGTGGGGGCAGGTGTACGAGGCCACAGGGACCCCCAGTGGCCCGTGAGGCAGGACGAAGCAGCCTAGAACGATAGGCCCGACGACGCGGCCTGCACTCTGGGGGCTGAAGGGCACGTAGCCTTCCCTTCCCTTGAGCCCAGGGCCCGCGGCCCAGCCCCGCCCCCCCAACCCCCAGCCAAGCCGGCCTTGCTCGCTCACCTTTCAGAGGCCCAGCCAGTCTGGCCAGAACGAGAGCACAGCCCCCACCTTGGAGCCTGGGGCCACGCCACGCCCTCCAGGACCAGCTCCAAGACTAGCCCCCTGCCCCTCGCCCGTGGGTGGCCTGCACAGGGCCCCTGTCCTCCTCGGGCCCCTGCCTGGTGCGCCTCACCACCCCACAGACCCTCAAGTCCCGCTGCTTCGGGACCACGCCCTGCATCACCGCATCCCCTGCTCTGCCGGGAACCTGGCGAGCATTCAGCTGCAGAAGACAAGACTACCTCGCCTGGTGGGAGGGCCAGCCTGAAGGCGCAGAGCCCGGCTGGGGACAGCCCTGAGAGGTGGGCGGTGTCCCACGGACATGGCCAGCCTGACTCCTGGCACACAGAGGGGGACGGCGTGGGGGATGAGCTGGGCCCGTCAGCCCCTCCGTGTACAGAGCCCCCTGGCAGGCCGGCTTCAGGGCCATGAGGAGCTTCCAGGAGGAACTGGAAAGCAGGCCTGTGTGCGACGCTCGCCCGGCAGCTCTGTCCCCCGACGAAGGGACAACAGCCACTTGGCTCTGACCAGCCAGCCGGGGAGGGCTCCCCAACCCGGCTCCGCACCGCAGGCCTCCCCTTCACCCTGGCCCCTCCACTGGTGAAGCTTGGGCCAGGGTCACCACAACTCGCTTCCTGGCCCTCACTGAACTTGACCTCCGGGGATCAGAGTCGCCCTGACCAACACATCTGCAACTCCCCTCAGGACCCACGGGGTCCCCAGGGCCTCCCCTCCCAGTCTGTCTGTGCTCCTATCACACACCCTCCATCGGCTCTGTCTGCCCGGGCCCTCCCGGCTCTCACATCCCCACCTGCGGGTTGGCAGATCTGGAGTCTCCTCTGCACCCACTCCCACCCTCTCGGCCTCCCTGCCATCCCCTCCTGGGGAGTTGAGGGCCTCCTGCGTTTCACAGGTGAGGTCCGGAGAGGGCAGAGCCCCCAGGTCACACAGCCCGGCTCAGCAGGCCTGGGGGAGGAATCCAGAGCTCTGGTGTCAGCTGTGTTTTAATTACGGAGGGGAGGGTGGGGGGGGGGGGTATGGGCTAACGAGGCTCTGGGGAGGAGCAGGGCCAGAAGCTGGAGGTCTCCGGGGACCAGGTGACTCATCGGGGGGGGGGGGGTCAGAGGGGCAGACACAGCGCCAAATCCTCCCCTCCCCCTGCACCTTCCAGAGCCACGGCTCCAATGAATGAATGAACACGGGGGACCCAGGCTTCTTCACAGCGGGCTGGGGCCAAGGCTCCCCGAGAACAGGGTTGACAGCACCCCAAACCTCACACACACACACACACACACACACACAGGCACAGAGCTGTGGAGAAGGTAGGCCCGGGAGGGCCCCGGGGACACAGGCTCCAGTGGCTGTCCTGCCATCTCCCCGCCCCGCCCAGCCTGGATCCACGCCAGGCCCTCCCTCCCCACAATGTGCTGGGGAGGCCCCAGAGCACCCAGAGTCCTAACTAGCCCCTCGGGTGCCGTGAGCACAGCATGCTGGAGGGGGATACCGCCCTCCGGAGGGGCCCAGAGCACACTGCCCATGGCCCTGTGATGGGCACGGACAGCAGTGCACACCCAAGGCAGCTGGGGGAGAAGGTGGGAGGGACGGGAAAGCCAGCAGGGGTGGCCCTGAGGGCCTCGAAGGCCAGGCCAAGGAGGTGCACAGCTGGCCAGCAGGGGGTGGCTGCTGGCCTCACCTGGGACCCTCGGCCCCAAACTCATTCACCCAAGGACTCCATCCAACATGCAGCCTGCTCAGCACCACTAGGCCTGTGCTCGGGTCCCTACCGGGATGGAGGTGGACAGAGAATAGAGCCATTTACTCATGACTGCGAGGGTGCTGTGGGGGAGGGACCCGAGTTGCCTGCTAAGGGGGAAGGTGGTCAAGGAAGGCTGCCCTGCAGAGGTGGGATGAACGGGAGCAGCCAGGCGAGGAGAGAGCAGGGGGTACGTTCCAGGCCACACAGCCTGTGTAAAGGCCTAGGGAGGGGAGACGGTCGCCGGGCTAGAAGAGGAAGAGGACGGGGCCAGCACACAGACAGCGAGGGATGGGCTGGACCTCCAGCAGCCTCCTGAAGGCAGGGGCCCAGCAGAGAGCAACGGGGACCCCTGCAGGGCTTGAACGCAGGCAGACGTGCATGTCGTGTGTGGGCTGCAGGGGAGCGGTGCCGAGACAGCAGCCTGGACTGCGACCACGCCTGCCTTCCCCTGACTGGGATGGGGACAGCGGCTTTGAGCGGAGGATGGGACCTCGGTTCCCCGCTTGGGTTTGGGCACCTCCACATCCCCATCACCTCTGCCCAGCAGCCTGTCCAAGCCCCCCGTTGGGACCCACTCACAGCGCAGCCCCGCGGGCAAGTCCTGCACACGCAAGCCTGCCGGCTTCCCCGGGGCCCCATTCGCCCTGGTCTCAGCCCCGCCGGGGTTCCCCGGGCCCCGAGCGGGATCCCCCGAGGCCTCGGTCGTTCCCACAGCCGTCCCCGGGGCCCTCTCCACGGAGCGTCTCCCTGGCCCCATTGGTCGCTAGGCTGCAGGCTGGGGCTCCGGCCGGGCCGGGCTCTGCAGGCGGCGGTGGAGGCGGCGGAGGCGCAGATGGCGGCGGAGCCCCGGCGCCTGTGGGTCCAGGCGCGCGGCGCGTACGGTGCCAGCGAGGCGCTCCGGCGCGCGGTGGACCGCCGGCGGGACCCCGGGCCGCAGCCCAACGGGCCGGGGCTCGACGAAGCCCGCGCCCCGGGCCGCCTGGCTCGCCTGCGGGGCCAGCTCCGGGCTGGGGCGGCGGCGCGGGCCGACGCGCCCCGGCTGCTGCGGCTGGTGCAGCGCGCGGGGGCCGCGGCGGGGGCCGGCGAGCCCGAGGAGGCGCGCGGCCGCGGCTCCGTGTGCTCCGTGTGCGGGGAGCCGCGCGGCGGGGCCACCTACCCGGCGGGCGTCCTGGAGCTGAGCGAGCGGCGGCTGCAGGAGGGCCTGGCGGCCGTGCGCGCCGAGCTGGGCGCGGGGCTGGAGGCCCTGCGCGCGGAGCTGCGGGCCGAGCTGGACGCCCTGCGCGCGCTGCTGCCGTCGCCTCCGCCGCCCGCCCGCCGCGAGCCCCGCGTCCCTCGCGGCCCGGCCCTGCTGCGGGCGCTGGGCACCGCGAACGCCCTGGCCGCGGGCGCCAGGCCCGCAGACGACGCCTCGGGCGGCGCCAGCCGGGCCCCCGCTCGGAAGAACCTCAAGAAGACCCCGCCGGGGGCCCCGCTGGGCGGCGGGGATTAAGCGCGGCCTCGCGAGGGCACCCGGGGCCAGGGGCTTTGCAACCCTGGGAACGGACAGGTGCCTCGTGGAGCGTGGCTCGGAGCGAGACGGGTCCTCCGACGCCCCCCACGAGCGCTCGGGTACAGGAACGGGGCTGTTCCGCGCAGCTACGATCAGCCTGAGTCCGGGCTGGGGAAGGGTCGGGCCAGGGGTATGTCGGCCTCTGGGAGGGGGCGCAGCGGGAGAGCCCAGGGTCTCCTCTGCCTGGGGGAGGGGGTTGCCAGTGTATTTTCTTGAAGGGTCTCAGGGAGGAGGCCGGGCCTTCAGGCACTGGGATGGAGAGTGTGACCCACACACCAAGTGACAGACACTGGGGACACTGTCACCTGGACACAGGTGCAGTCAAGAGAGCATCACTCGGATGCATGAGCGCTTTCTACCGTGGGCCCTGGACAGTAGCTGGACGCTAGCCAGCTTCATTCCCGACAGTCGGGCCCACCCGCTACTGGACAACGTTGCCTGGACACAGCACATCTGGTCAGCGCCCCTGGACTCTCAGCTTCGCTTTGACAGCAACACCAAGGCCACTTACCCTCACGTAGCCTCGCCGCAGGCAGCCACCCGACAGCAGTGTCTCTCCAGTGTCAGCCTACATCAGCATGCACAGCCCACCCTCCCAGAGAGCTGGGTCTCAGCTGCTACAGACACCCCTTCACTCCCTGTCCCTGTCACCAGGACCCATCTGCGCAGCCAGGACTGCAGCGCGGAGCCGGTTACCAGCAGCTTCTCACCTCCTGGCCTCGGGGAAATGGCGGCTGGAGGCATCACTAAACCTTAGTGTCTGGGGTGGTCAGCCAGCTCACTTGTAAAATAAAACGTGATCTTAGGCTTCAGCAGATGGCGTTTCTCCTTCCATTGCACTGGTGGGTTCAGACATAATGTGCAGGATGGGAGTGGGGGCGCCTTCTCCCGGAGAGGGATCTGCGGAGGTCTGCGGTTCTGGATGGGGTCTGGGACTGGCTGTGGTGGGGTCGGGGAGGGTGGCACAGGGGGCCTCTGTGGGAGTTGTGGTGCACCCAGGCCGCCCCTCTCCCCCCGGCCACAGGAGGCCAAAGTCACTCCGTGCATCGTTTATTGCGGGAAGAGGGTCGCGTCTGCACCCTAGGGGCCCTGCCAGAGCTCCAGGCCGAGCCCCAGGCCCAGCAGAGCCCTGCACCTGCGGACCTGGGTGGGGGCTGCTGCCGCGTGGTCCGAGGTGCCGAGAGGCTGCTGAGGCCGAGAGGTCTCCGTGAGCAGCGTGGGGGACCTGGCCTGGGCCACTGTCAGAAACTGGGCCACTTGAGGGTGCGGGACGCAGGCGGTCAAGGCGCGGCGCGTGGGAGGGCAGAGCGGCAAGGGCTGCACCTGCGCGCCCGATGGAGACTGCGTCCTCGAAGACCGTCCAGAGCACCGCAGCCTCGCAGCCCGCTGTGGCCAGCGACCCCGCAGGGCGGTAGAAGCGCGAGAGGCCAGCTGCACCTGGCAGCTGCAAGGCCAGCAGGAAGGTGGACGCCAGGTGCACGGAGGCCCCTGGGTAGGGGAAGGCAGTGGGTTGGAACCAACCTCCCCTGCCTGGTGGCCCCGACCGTGCAGCGGGGACCGGCGCCCCTCACGGCACGCACTCTCTTCAAGCCCGAAAGACGGCCGCGAAGTTGGCACTGTCAGAGCCCTGCTCCTGGGGAGGGGGCTCCAAGTGCGAGGGGCTGGAGGGGGTTCTCAAAGCGGGGAACACGGAGGGGTGTGTAGGGGAGACTAACGGGGAAGAGAGATGGAGGAGGTCTGCTGGGGGGAGGGCCACCCCCACTGACCCTGCAGGTCCACACCATCTCACTGGCCACACCGCCCCACGGAATCTGTTCATCCTATAAAGCCTCCAGAGGCCCCAGCTGCCCGCCCAAGACGACACAGGCCACCTGCCCCCGCTACAGACCCCCATGGACTCCCTTTCTTGAAAGTAGGCAGGCACACAGCAGCACCCCGCTCCCCCGCCAGGAGTCACACAGCCCCTCCCTCACCACCAGGAGCATGGCCAGACCACCAGAGTGACCCTGGGCTTCTCCTGTACCCTGACACCAGAGTTTACGCGGACCATATGCATCTGGGGAGACACAGGCCATGGGAGGTACCCAGCTGTCCCCACCAGGCTCCCCTGGCCTCCATGGGGCACTCCTGCCACCCTTCCCCATGCCCAGGGCCACCTCTGTGGGGCGCTGCTGCCCCTCCAGGCTGTGCTCTGAGCCTGCTCGCCTGGGGCACCCCCCGTGGAATGGCAGGTGGTGGCAGCCTGGTGCCCCGAAGGGGAGAGGGCACGTGACACCCTCTCCTCCTCCCACCCAACTGCCCTTGTGCCGTTAGGGCACAAGGTGCGAGCAGAGGTGCCCCTCAGGCCAGTCCGTTCCCTGGCTGCACCTCTTTGGAACCAGGACACCCTGGGTGTCCGGGCCCCTCTGCTGGCCGGCGGCTGGCGGGGCTCCACAGACCCCCCACCCTGCATGGAGGGGAGGCGGCCTCCTGTGGCCGCGGCCCTGACCCCCCTCAGCTGTGGGGCTGTAGGGGGTGCGGTGACCCCGGGGAGTTCTGACCTCTGGGTACGTCCCGATGTGTGGTCACTGGGGACCATGGCTGATGGAGACCGGTAGGGAAGGCCCGACACCTGTGTGTGCGGTTCCAGACCTCTGTTGGGGGATGTCCTGACCATGGCGTGGAGGTTCCTGTGCCATCTGTGGAGACTGTGATTCCTGTGAGGGGGTTCCCACCCCCATGTGGAGGCTGTGCTCCATCTGTGGGGTCCTTGGTCTCTGCAGAGTCTCATCTCCTGTGGAGGCTCCTGACCCTTGAGCAGGGGGTTGCTGCCCGTCTGTGAGGAGTCCTGACCCAGGGTGCTGGCCCACATGCCCAACGTGCTCCAGGGTCCATGGGCCGGGAGGTGCTGAGTCACAGCCTTGGAAGGGGAAGGGTCCGAGGGTGGGGTCCCGCTGGGCCCGGTGAAGGTCGACGTTGATGGGAGACTGGCCCGGGGCCCCCACAGGCCGGGGCCACCTCCTTCCAGTGGGTGGGGCCTGGGGGAACAGTTCGGTCTGGGTCTCTAGGGAGGCTCAGGAGACAACATGGGGGTGCACAGAAGAAGGCAGCCCCCCCCAACACCCAGGGAAGAGCCCCCAGCTGACAGATCACAACTGCCCACCCCTCCCAGCCCCCCCAATCTGGCCACAGTGTGTGCAACACCATCGCAGGGAAGGGGGCCGGGAGGGTCTCCTGGCACATGGTCACACGCCCACATTGGGGACCTCCACCTGTGGGCTCGCCGCACAGTAGGCTTACAGGTCCTGCCTGATACGAGCAGCTTGGCACACACCTCAGGACTGGAGAGCACAACAGCCACAGCCCAGGACACACACGCCGGGGGACAGTCACACACGCGCGGCGGGCTACCCAGACAACTGCCGCACCCCAGGACTGCAGACAGAAAACCCACAGAGGCCACAGGAGCGCCGTGGACACAGGACACAAGCCAGTCCACACAGCCTCGTACAACACTCTGTCCTCGCCACACTCTGGGTCCTGGGAGCTGCAGCACCAGGCACCTGCGGACAGGAGGGGGCTGGGTGGACGCAGGCCATCCGAGCCCTGAGTGCCATCCCAGCCAGGGGTCCGAGGAGGCCAGGCAGACCCTACTCTCCTGTTGCCCCAATTCCAAGCTCTCCTCCCCAAAAGATGCCCCCCCAGGGGTGGGGCCTAAAGCAGAGACGAGGGAGCACCTGCGGAGGGCAGGTTCAGAGCAGAAAAGCAGGGCGCTGTGCTCGCCCTCCGAGTCAGCACGCAGCACCAGGGGCACCACCAGGAAGGCGCGCGCCAGGCCCGGGACAGCACGGCGCGCGGCGGCGGCGGCGGCCAGTGAGGGTGGCCACTCCATCATCGGGGGGCGTTAGGGGCGGGGCTGAGGGGGCCCGTCTCCGGCAGGGAGGCATCTGGAGCTCGCCAGGCACTCGCCCTAATCCCGGGGCGAGGGCGGCCGCCAGCAGCAACTGCCGGTGTCGGCCGGAGCTGCACACGTTCACGGACCTACCCCCGCAATGAATCCTGGGTGGGGAGATGTGACTGACCACTTACAGAGGAGGAAATGGAGGCTGGGGACCAACCAAGAGTGACACGGCAAGACCACCAGCAAGGACGAAGTGCGAGGAGGAGCGCACCCTGGATCCCGGCACCGTTCACTGGGGGACCGGGGTGGGCAGGACGCCCCAAGAGCACAGCCTCTCTCGTACCGGCGCACCCCCGTGCACCAAAGGGCCTGGGAAGCCACTGCCGCCTCCGCCTGGCCCCGGCGTCCGCAGCAGCTCCCAGGCAGTGGCCCGAGCCCAGCCACTCTCTGGCAAAGCGAGGTTCCCATCTCCCCGCCTGGCGAGCGGCAAGGAGAGAAGGGGACGCCCCGCAAGGGCCGCCCCCAGGCGCTGTCCGCGGTGCTGCCCGGACCGCCCGCCGCCGCAGGCATTCAGGCCCGAAGGCCGCCTCCCCCAGCCCCCAGGAACCTCACCAGTGCTCTTCCCGACCTGACCCCTCGCCCGGCCAGCCAGCACGAGGACCGGCCCGAGGCTGAGTCGCCTGGGCACCCTCTCGTCCCCACATCAGGAAGCGGGAAATCACTGAAAAGACCACGGTCAGAGAAGAGAAGGGACCAGGGTCGGAAGCCCACACCCGTCCTGCCCGGCTCCTCCGCACAGCCACCTCTGCACCTGCGCCTCCGCCCCAGCCTCCCGCCCCCGCCGGGGTGGCGCCGAGGACGGACCACACTTCTTCCAGAACACAAATTTATTTGGCATTTGGATGAAATGGTTCTCACAGCATCTTGAAGAATTAGTGCCAACCCAACCAGAAATAAACCCAAACTAAAACCCTTAGTGAAGGGAAACCATGAACAGGCTTCGAGACAAAGGAGTGTGGAGCCCACCCCCACCGGCAGGCCAGCAGCTCTCGCAGGCGCACGAGACTCTCGGCCAGGGCTGGTCGCGGTTCGTCTGACCGCAGAGCACTACCAGGTCCCACGACGGGTAGCCCGGGCCGGAGGCTGGCCCCAGCTCTCCCTTGCTCCCCCCGACCCCCAGCGGAGAGCCCCCCGGGGCGCCTGATCCTGGGGACACTGCGGGAAGCCGGCAGGGCTGGAGCAGTGCCGCAGCCCTGGACACAGCCCTGGCCCGTCCAGGAGCAGACCCACCCCTGTGACCCCCAAGGTCTGCTTCAGGCCACCCCCTCAGCGCCTCCCACGTGCCCGACTGGCCCAGCAGCCCTTCGGTCCCCGAGGAGTCCCCAGTTCCACACGTCCTGTGCCAGCCACCCTGCCCTGTACACACGGGTCTGAGGACTGGGCCAGAGAAACGGGGGCTAGGAGGGGCCCTGAGCTGCTGGGGCCAGGCTCCCCTGGGGCTCACGGGGAGGGCAGCGGTGCCCACTCCCAAGCACGAGTGCTCGGGACCCTCACCCAGCACCCGCGAGGCCTGGGACGGCCGCTCTGTGCCCGTAGCGCAGCGGGGGCGGGACACGCCTGCGGCCACTCTCTGGTCCCAGCCCTCGGCAGGGCGAGGGCAGGCCTGCTGGGCACACAGCCTGCCCGCGTGGGGCCGCCTCCAGCATCTGGCTCCTGTGGGCTGAGCCCTGGTCTGTGGGCAACTTGAGAGCGCATGCCACCCAGGGAAGAACAAAATGGTCCCCAACAGGAGAC
Source organism: Hippopotamus amphibius kiboko (assembly GCF_030028045.1). Taxonomy (NCBI): domain Eukaryota; kingdom Metazoa; phylum Chordata; class Mammalia; order Artiodactyla; family Hippopotamidae; genus Hippopotamus; species Hippopotamus amphibius. The sequence goes on along the minus strand of NC_080193.1, from coordinate 824,189 downwards.
TGAGAACGTGTCACCTCCCCACCCCGCGATGGAAGGACTCCCTGCTCGGCCGAGGGCCACGCCTCCGTGCCACCCAGCACACCACGGCTGGCCCCGGAGAGGGGGCCCCGTGCCCGAGTCCCTGTGTACCGCCACCACCTGCACACTCGGACACACGCACACAGACACACGTGCACACAAAAAAGAAGATCCAGACGTTCAACGTAGAAAAGACATGGATGTGCTAAAAATCGCACAAAACCCGCTTCATCTCCAAACCTCAGAAACGCTAACAGCCCCGTGTCAGGAGACAAGACCACTGCCCAGAAGCAGGCACAGGGACCCTTGGTCAAAGGCCCCCCGGGGCAGGGCACCCAGCACCCTGCTGCTGGGGACAGGAAGGTGGCATGCGGCCACCGCACTTGGCTCCGGTGGTGGGCAGGAAGTGGACTTTCGGAGATGGAGAGCCCAGGACGTGAATTTCAGCCACCCCTCCCCCCAAAGACACCCCTTTATGGCACAAACGAGGTGGGGTGAGGGCAGGTCCGGCCCAGGGGCAACGTCAGAGGGAGCGAGGCTCCCGAGGGCAGCGGCCAGGACCAGCCCCGGCGGAGGACCCAGGGCCAGGACGCCCACGCACGGCGACAGGCCCTGCCCGACCCCAGAGCTGCCCGGGGGGGGGGGGGGGGGGACCGTGCGCAGCAGTGCCGGGGCGCAAACCATCGGGGTGCGGCCAGGGCCTCCTGGCGTGGAACGGGGCTCCACGGAGCCCAGGTGGAAAGACAACATGGAGTCCGACCTCCTCCCCAGCTGCCCTCTTCTGGGCCTTGGGCACCAGAGCCCCAGAGCAGCCCTCGCGGCCGCCTGCCAGGCCGTCTGCTCCGACCGCACGGACAGTCCTGACAGCTGCCGCCCGGGCACGCCTTCCTGAGCAGTGGCCGGCAAGGCGCGCGTGGCAGCCCGGGCTCCTCCGCAGGGTGGGTGGCATCCACCCCAGCAGAGCCGGGGTGTCGGGCCCCACTCGAGTCCACAGTGCCTCCTTTGTTCCCTGCTCCTGACACACGTGGTCTCACGAACTCTGCCATCCTTCTGCCGTTTAAAAAGAAAAGACGGTGACCCAACGCTACACGCATGTGTCTGAAGCCCCCGAGGAGCCCGGGGCAGGCGCTGGCGCCCTGGGGGTGGGGCTGTGTCTGTGCGTGCCCGCCGTCCAGGGTGCAGCCGTGCAGCTGGGTCCAAGCTCGCTCAGGGGCCCCTCAAGTCTCCCACAGGGATCAGCGTCTTTCTCAACAGCAAACAGGTGCTCCCTGCCTGTGCGGGCCGCAGGCCTGCAGTCCTCCTCTACACCACGGTACTGAGGGAACTTCGGCTGTGGCGGCCGCCCCCGGGCAGTGCCTCTGTGGCCAGGGCGCTCCCACTCTGGGCGGGGTCAGGGGGCACGAGGAGGGCACTGCTGCTGTCGGCTGAGTCTTCCAGGTCGGCCAGAGAGGCCCCAGGGGCGGACAGGGGCTGCTCCGGGCGCCGGGGCACCGCGCCCTCACCGCCACCATCTCCTGTGGTGGGTGGGGCGGCCTCCGCTGGCTCAAAGGCGTCGTCATCTGCGGGAGGAGATGAGGGTCAGAAGGGGGTGGGCTCGGCTTGGGGGACGCGCCTCCTCCCGCCTGCGCCCACCAACACCGCCGGGGGGGGGCAGCCCGCCCCACAGGGCTCCACCGTGTTCACCCCACACCTTCGCTGCGTGGTGGACTGTGTGTGGCAGGGGCAGGGGTGCAGCCGTGAGCACACCACGACGTGTGTGGGACACGCTTCAACAGAGTCAGCGGGACAGAGGGGAGCGTCCAGGCAGGGCTCACACGCATCAGACATGGGCTGGGACACGGGCGCAGGCGCGGCGCAGGGCCGGAGCAGACAGCCCGCCACCTGCGTGGGGGTCTGCACGACACCCTGGCCTGAGCGAAACCTGCCGGCAGCCCCTCCTTCTTCCCGCGGCTGCTCTCTGAAAGCTCGGGGACCCAGCACCGCCTCTCCCCTGGCCAACGTCCCCGGACCAGCAGTCCTGCTGTCCTGCCGCGGGCAGCGGTTCCTCCCAGGCAGCCTGGTCCACAGTGGCATCTGGGGCCCGCTGCCCCCAGCAGCGTCCCTTGTCCCACCCTGCCCCCTGGACGGCACAGTGTGACAACCAGTGTCCCAAGAGCAGAGGTCAAACCCACGTCTTTCCCGCCTGTGCAGACCGCAGAGAACAGGACTAGCAGACCAGAGAGACAGACCAAGGACACAGCAACGGTGGCCTCACAAAGCCCAGCCTGCTGTGTTGTGTGCATGTGAGACACACGTGGAACCAGGATGGGACAGCTGTGTGTGCACTGGGGACAGGACCAGGCCAGGCCGTGGGCAGGGCACCTGCCGTGCCCTCTAGTTGGCCTGTGAGGAATGATCTTCCACAGCATCAGATGAATGGCAGACTCAAGCGACCACGTTCTTCCCACTGCACAGGAGGGCACGCCAAGGGTGTCTCCTCAGCTCACATCACAGGCACCGACAGCCCACCGCCTGGGCACCCCGCTCCCCACAGGCCCCAGCTGAGGGGCCCCGAGGACTGTGCACCAGCAGTTCCAGGAGGGAGGCAGGGTAAGGGTGACCACTGCCAGTGGCCACCTCTGACCCTGGGAAGAGCCTGCCCACCCCAGATGGCGGCGCCACCATGAAGGGAGATGCCAGGTGAAGCAGGAACCTGGGCACAAGGGGGCCCAGCCAGTGGGGACCCTCGGCTCCCTCGCCCCGGGGGTCACCTGCAGGGTCGTAAAACACGCCGTCCAGGTTGACGGAGGCCTCGTAGGGGGGCGGCGGGTCATCGGGCTGGTCAATGTCTGGGTACTTGTACGCCGTGTAGGGAGGGGGCGGGTCGTGGAAGTGGAAAGTGCCGCCTTCCCCATCGTCCGAGAGGTGCAGTGGCGTGAGGCCCGTGCCGAACCCGTCCGGGCCGTAATCAAAGCCGGGGATCCTGCGGCCAAGGTTGAAGTGGTGCACTGGGCAGTCAGAGACAGAAGCAAGCACGGAGCCGTCACCCCCAGGCTGCCCCCGCCACCCCCAGGCCCAGGACGCCGCGCCCCGAGAGTCGCACACCTGCGCCCAGCTGCCACCCGCCGCCCACACTGAGAGCCCGCCTGCCCGCCACGCTCTGGCTCTCTGCGCGTCTGGGCCTGACCCGCGACGGCCTCGCGTGCTGCCCGCCCTGCAGCTCCGTCTCCAGGGGTTGCGGGAAGAGCCTGGCTGCCCACCGTGACGCGGGGCCTGCAGACCTGACGTGTGTGCCCTCGGAGGCCGCGGGGCCCGGACACAGCACGAACCCCCCCCTCCCCACAGGGGCTGGGGAGCCCCCCACTTGCTCACTGAGACAAGGGGGAGCTCAGAGGTCCTGCCTGGGCGCAGGCTGCGGCAGAGAATGTGGGCTGAGGAGCTTGGGCCACGCTCCCTACGCTGCCACAGGCCACGGGCGTCCGCGGTCTGTCCCGGGCAGGCCGCCCGGCAGGTGCCCACACGCCCTGGGGACCAGGGCCAGCGCCGCTCCTGCCACGCTCCCGCGGCTCCGCCGGGAGCAGCAGCGGGCAGGGTGTGGCCACTGGGCGGCCCCGGCCCCTCCTCCCCGCGCCGGGGCCGCGCCCGGGCCGCTGGGGGCAGGGCGGGCACTCACGGTTGGCTCCGATCAGAGACTCAATGCGCTCCCGGCGCCTCTGGCGCAGCCGATGGACCATGAAGAGCAGCAGTGACAGGATGAGGAAGGAGGACACGCAGCTCACGATGAGACGCATCCCGCTGGCCATGGAGTCCAGCAGGCTGCTGCCGTCTGTGCGGACGGGGAGGGCTGCTCTCAGGAGGGGGCTTGGCCCCCAGGCAGTGCGTCTCCCGACCCTCCCAGCACCGGCCCCCCCAGGCAGCCATCGGGAGGACGCCCCAGCCTGGCCTCGGCCCCTCCCGAAAGCCCTGTCCCCTCTGCAGGGCCCACCGGCCCCATCGCGGGGGCCCAGCCCTGGAGGCCACCCGGGGTGCGGAGCAGGACTGTGCACCTGGCCGCAGCACCCAGGTCCTCCCTGACGCAGAGGGGCCGAGGTCCGCCGCCGGGTCAGACGGGGTCGGAGCTCTCTGTCCCTCCTCCCCAGGGTCACCTGGGGCCCTGCAGGGGATCAGGGGAGGGTGCGGGCGCGGCTGTCCCTGGACCCTGCTTACAGCCTCCCCTTGGCCCCTTCGGTGGCTGCTCTGGTTTTTTTTTAACTTTTTATTTTATGTTGGAGTACAGTCCGTTAACAACTTGTGTTAGTTTCAGGTGCACAGCCCAGTGATCCAGTGATCCAGGGACACACACGTCGGCTGTTCTGATTCCTGACTGCACGTGCCCACACTCCTCTGTGGGCGTGGAGCCCAGGGGCCACCGCTGGTGGCTCGACTGCGCACTCAGGGTATCGTAGGATGGAGACGGGCACCCAGGGAGAACGCCCTCATGTTGGACCCTCCCCCACGCCCCTTTCCCCTCCCCGGGTCACGGTCCCGGCCCCGGCCCGAGCAAGGCTGGGCAGGGCGTGCTCTGGGCCGGCTCTGTGGTGAAGGCGCAGGGTCCCGCAGCTGCTTCCGCGGGGGGTCGGAGTCGGGCCCGCGTCCGGCTTCTCGGAGCAGGGGTGGTGGGGCCCAGGGCCTGGGCGCCAGCCCCACCAGCGGAGCATCCTGAGGTCCTCCACGCGCGGAGGCTGCAGGTGCCGGGCGCTCTGCTATGGGCCCCGTGCCTCTGACCGCGCGTGTCCAAGGGCCCCATCAGGGTGGCCGTACAGCCCCGGGGACACTGGCAGTGTCTGGGGACACCCTGGTCGTCCCCAGCAGAGGCCGGGGACGCAGCTCAGCACGCCGCTGGCTGCCGGCCCAGGGTCTGGCCGGGCCTGGCCAGCACACACCTGGCTTGCTGGGCACGGCCGGGAGCGGTGCTGGTGCGAGGTGGGGAGGGAGTGAAGGGGCTTGGGCATCCCTACAGCTCCCGCCTGTGTGAGGCGGCCCCTCCTGCTCAGTTACAGAACCGGAGCCAGGGCTGTCTGGGAACCCCTGCCTGCGGACCCAGCGTGGAGGTCAGGGAGGTCCCCGGGGTAGGAGAGCCCTGAGCCGTGGGACCTGTGTCCACACCCACTGCCAGCCCTGAGGAGACGCGTCACAGCCAACACAGGTGCCAGGTGGGTGGCTAGGCTCACACTGGCCCTCCTCCCACGGGGCAGAAAGCTTCCCCCCAAAGCCTCACTTGCTGCTGGCAACACGAGCACGTGTGTGAAAGGACACGTCCCCTCACCCGTTAGGGGCTGTCCCGACGCCCGTCTCAAGGGAACATGTCGTCCCCGCCCAGGAGGAGACCCGTCAGCCCAGGGGCTGCTGACATGTCTGTTCCCTGGCGGCCAGCTCAGAGACCCTAGGGTGGGGGGCCGCTGAAGCCGCAGGCCCTCCGCAGTGACTAATTCCTACTCAGTCCTAAAATAAACCCCGGACACGGCCAAGGTCCCCGATCCTCGTCCACGGTGCTCACCAGCAGGCACCAGCAGCCAGACGCAAAGAAGACAGCACTGCCCCAGGGCCCCCAACACCGCAGGTCCCTCCGCGGGGCTGCGGAAGGTGCCAGGTGGGGCCGCCTGCTGTCACCCGGGCCGCAGGTCCCTGGCCAGCCCTGGACCCTGACAGAAGACATGTCCTGCTGCGGCAGACACTGCTGAAAGGAAGGGGTCTCAGGCGCTGCTGGCCTGACCCTTGGTCTGATGCCTGAGCTTCCCCAGGCCTCTCCGGGCCACTCGGTGCCGACAAGAGCGTCCAGTCTCTGCCGAGGCAGCAGGAATCGGAGACGGGCACCTGGTCCCCAACGCGGGCTCTGCTACTGAGGGTGCGCAGCCAGCACCTCGACGCGCCTGGCCTCCACCTCACCTCTCAGCCCCAGGCCCTCGGGCGCTGGTGTGGGACAGGAGAGGCCTGTGGGAGGGCTGTCGGGTGGCATCCGCCTCTCTCCCGAGTGGCCGTGAACATCCTCAGGTGCTTGGCTGGCCTCGTGCCTCTCCTCTGCTCAGGGGTCATTCCAGAGCCTCTGCCCATGTTTCCACAGGGCGGTTTGTTTTCTTATTATTGAGTTTTAAGAGTTCTTTATATGCTTGGAACACAAGACCTTTGTCTGCCTTCAGACAAAGGGGTCTTTCAATGAGCAGAAGTTTTCAATTTTGATGAAGTCTAATTTATCAATGTTTCTTCTGTGGACCATGCTTTTGATCTAAAAATGTTGTGTATCACAAGGTCGCAAATATTTTTCTCCTATTTCCTTTGTTCTTTTAAAAGACTTAATTTTAAAAGAACATATATTGGCGAGGAGGGATAAACTGGGAGATTGGGATTGACATATACACACGACCGTACATAAACTAGATAACTAATAAGGACCTACTGTGTAGCACAGGGAACTCTACTCAGTACTCAGTAATGACCTACATGAGAAAAGAATCTAAAAAAAAGAGTGAATATACGTATATGTATAACCGATTCACTCTGCTGTACATCTGAAACTAAAACACTGTAAGTCAACTATACTCCAATAAAAATTAAAAATAAAAGAACATGTTTTCTTCTAAAAATTTTATAATTTAAAGTTTTATAGAAGTGTATGATCATTCTGCAGGAAGTGTGGTGTAAGGTTAATTTTTCTTTTTTTTTTTTTTGCTTATGGATGTCCAACTGTTTCAGCACCATTTGTTGAAAGGCTACCCTTTCTTCACTGAATTGCCTTTGTACCTTGTTAAGTATCAGTTGGCCATGTAAGTGTGGACTATTTCTAGGCTCTCTAGTCTATTCCACTGATCTATGAGTCTCTTTTGCTAAAATCATAGTGTTTTGATGACTATGACTATGAAGTAAGTTTTAAATCAGGCACCATGAAGCCTCCAACTTTGTTCTCTTTAAATACTGGTTTGGCAATTCTAATTCCTTTGCCTTTCCACATAAATTTTAGAATTAGCTTCTTTGTGTCGACAAAAAACTCTGCTAGGATTCTGGCTGGGACTGCACAGAATCCACAGAGAACTTGGGGAGAATTCGCCTTCTAGTGACAGTGAGTCTTCTGATCCATGAACATGGTATACCTCTCCTTTTATTTATACCTTTGATTTCCTTCATCAGTGTCTTAGGATTCGTAGCATACAGATGGTGTGCATACTTTGTAAGATTCATACCTAAACATTTCATGGTTTTTGGTGCTACTGTAAATGGTACTTCTCTTAAAAATCTCAATTTCCCACTGTTTATAGGTAGCTTATATAAACACAATGGGTTTTTGCATATTGACCTTGCATTTGGAGACCTTGCTAAACTAAACACATTTATTAATTCTAGTAACATTCCTGGAGATCCTCTGAGATCTTCTACACAGACAATCACGACATCCACAATGAGAGGTGATTTCATTTCTTCCCCTCTGGTCTGGATGCCTGTTCTGGTATGGCACTGCCCTAGACCTCCCCATACAACCCTGAACAGGGTGGTGAGAGCAGACGCCCTTGCCCTGTTGAAGGAGATACTTTCCAGTGCCTCTGTCCTTGGTGCAGTGTGTGCAGTTCCTGGCAGAGGATGCCTGGCCTGGGAAGCAGTCAGGGGGCTGCAGAATCACGGCCACAGTGTAGGGCAGGTGAGGTCCGGACTGCGCTGCTCTGGCTGCACTGATGAGAGGCCTATGGCAGCACGGATCCTGCCCAGACACCGTGAAGGTCCTGCTCTGCTGACAAGTCTTCAGAGCTAGGTGGGCTCCATGGGCCACGCATGCCCACTGATGAGTCACTCTTGTATATGACTGGTCATTCTTACAGAGCCTGGACAGAGGCAAGGCAGCAGAAGTCAACTCCTGAGAAGCAGAACCAGGAATCCTGGTGAACAGGCTTGTGAAAGACAGTGTCTGACTCCTGTAGAAGGGGAGTGAGCTGGAGGATGGAGTGATGTGGCCGGGGCTCAGGAGACCTGACAAGCACCCAATCGGCTTGTCACACGTCTGCAGGTACGTGCCCCACAGCAGCGGGTACTGTCCACCCTGCAGCATGGGGAGGCCTGAGCGCCCCAGCTCCATGTTCCCAAGCCGGCTCCACACAAACATGGCCTCTGCACACACCACAGCCAACGGCACAGGTCTGGGACACATGCCAGAGCATCCAGCCTGCCAAGCCTCAGCCAGCCTGACGCTGCCTGGCCTCCCCTGGCGGCCCTGGGGTGCAGGACAGCTTCCGTGTGCGGCCCTCACACACGGCTCCAGCTTCCCTCCACAGGCCCCATCCAGGTCACCCGCAGTCATGCTTCTGATTTACGTTTCCCTTGAGGTCGTGAACTCACAGAGAGATGCCGGGCTACTTTGGCATGAGTTGCTGTACTAATAAGGGCTGCAGGGAGGGTCCCACCTGCTGCTCCTTCATCAGAAGTGGGAGGAGGAGGGTCACCCAGAGACCACGTGCCCCCTGGCGTCCACCGTGAGGCACCGCCGAGTGCGGAGGAGCTTCATGCCAAAACTGCAGGTAAAATTCAATCTTTTCCTTAAGACTCTAACATTAAAGACTGACAACGTGGAGCAACAGAAATGGTCATCACCCTCCACGCCACCACACTCAGACAGCACGGGCTCCCGTGGGGACCACGACGGAAGCCAGGAGAGGAGACCGGCCCGCAGCCCTTGGTCACAGCTGCCATGTGCACACGCAGCCCCACTCAAGGCCAAGCTCACCGCCTCACCTGGGTCCAGGCACATGAACTTGCAGCACTCCTTGGGGTCCTTGCGGTACTGCTGGCAGCCCTGGGGCCGCTCGCACAGGGCGGCCACGCACATCTCGGGCTCCCCTCCGTGGCAGGTGCAGCTCAGGCACGGGTCATCCCCTTTGGGGGTGAAGTAGAACCCTTCATCCACCACGTTGTCCTTGATGTCCACGCACGTCTGACCTGTAACAGGCACAGACACAGACTGCGCATCGCTGGCCAGAGCAGCCCTGACTTCTCTCCGGGGCCTGGGCCATAGTGACAGCAGAGGCGTCGGCAGGACGGACCTGGAGCCCCGCCCCAGGGTGGTGGGCCTGCTGTGGTCGCAGGGAGGGGCTGACAGGCCGCTGGGCGCACTGTCTGGACAAAACGTTGCTCAGCACACTTGGCCGGGAGCAGACAGCAGGGACAGAGCAGAGCCTGGGGAGGAGCGTTTGCTTCCCAGTGCCTAAGCGCGTTATGTGGGAGGTTTCCTCCATTTTAACGTGCTGGTGCCACAAGTGCCAGCCCTTTTAACATCAGAATGTGTCTCGAATGAGCCTCGGGAGATGGTCCACTGGACCTGAGACACACAGTGAACTCGCACAGACCTAACAGGGACCAGAGGAGGAACGGCTGGGGAGACAACAGGGGGTTAAGATGCAAGGCCCTTAAGCGGGTAGGAGGCACGCCTGATGCCAGGCATGAGGGCTGGGGGGGCGGGGGGTTCTTCTCGGGACAGCAAGAGGAGATGTTCTGGTCTCTCGGTGGGGTAGGGACTTCTAGGAAAACACACCTTAGGCCTGTGCCACACTCGACTGGACTCAAATCTGTGTAACCACGTGGTCGGGAGTGTGCAGGGCAAGGGCCTCACATAAAACTGTTCCTGCTTGAACAGAGGGAGGAAGGGTGAAGAAAAGGAGCAGAGCCCTTGGAGATGCGGGAGACCCGTCTGGAGAGACAGCTGCCAAAAATGCCCACATTCACCGTGAAGCCAAATCCTGCACATCTGGGAAGCTTCAACGGACTCCAAGCAGGACAAACACAAAAAACTAACACATCACACCCGGCGCAAGGTCAGAAATCCTAAAAAGAGCAACAAGAATGACGCAATGCAATGCTTACTGGGAACACAGTAAGATTTCCCACCAAGAGGCGGGACGGGTGGGGGGAGGATAATGAATTTCAAGCGCTCAAAGGAAAAGCTGTCGACCAAGAGTCTGCATCCAAATTGTACACTCTAAATATATGCAGTTTATTGTAAATAAATAAATAAATAAATAAATAAATAAATAAATAAGGGGGGAAAAAAAGAGTCCGCATCCAGCAAAGCCATCTTTCAAAAATGAAGACCTTCCTGGGTAAATAAAACCTGAGAGAACTTGTGCTTTCAGACTCCCAGGACAAGAAACACCAAAGGAAGCTCTGAGCCAAAAAGGAGGTGACCCTCAGAGAGTAATCTGAATCCAAACAAAAAGCCAAAAAGCACCAGAAAAGGCAATTACGTAATTATAAGGCAGTATAAGTGTGTATTTTTCCTCCTTTATTCTCTCAACTTACCTGCAAGGCGACTGTATAAGATAGTATGTCTACAGTACAGTGCTGGTCCACAGTACACAGAAATGCAAGACACCCGGAACATACTTGCCGGCAGCGTGTGGGAGCAAAGCTGCACTGAACAGAGGAAACGACCGCAGGCAGCAAAGCAACTACAACCGTGCAGCGCGGCCTTCTTCACACTAAGAGACTCAACATGTGTTAACAACCGTGTGCAAGGACAGGAGTACATGACGGGGTGATTCACAAGAAACACGTACTTGCCACTCAGGTGACCAGCACACACTGCTCATTTACATCTGGTCTCCGCCCATGGTGCCTGGCTCACAAATGCCTGGAAGTATAACGGCTTACGTCCCCGACAACATGATCCCAAGAAAGAGAAAGCTACATTAGAGAATATCAAGGAAGAATGGATGAAGCGACACCCGATGATAACATGTCTCTTTCAAAAGCTGATGCATCACGCAGCCAGGAAAGGTCTGAGCAAGAGTGCCAACAAGCCTGGGCTACAGGTGTACAAACCCCCATGGCCAGGGGCTCTTAAGGGAGGACCAAAGCGGCAAACCTCCAGGGAGACTGAAGGGGAGAAAGGAAGAGTCGTAAGTAACATCAGGAAACAAAACGGAGTCACAGTGACAGACACAACAACACTTTCGAAAAATCACAGCTATTATTTAGAGGAGGTTACACGGGCTCTGCCCTAGACACACAGGACTCACGACCTGACTCCAGAGAACCAGGAGACAGGAATACATCTGTAAGCGTTAAAGGCACTAAATGAGCATTAAAGATCTATACCAGAGGTACATGTACACACACGCGCATGCGTCTTGGCTCTGCCCACTGCAAGGGCATAAAAGCAATGAGTATTAACGAGTGCCCAGGTCCTCCAAGGCTGATTCCAGAGAGTAAAAGATGAACGTGGAAATGCTCAAAGAATGATGAGGACACGTCAGGACAGCCTGTGTTAACTGTTTTTATTCCACAATGTTCATGAATCCAAAAGCTTAGAGAAGAAATGGCTCAATTATTTGAAAACCACAAACTATCAAAAACTCACCAAAGAGGAAATAAGACAATCTGAATAGTCCTATGCCATCAAATAAATTGAATTTAGAATTAAAAGGCTCTCCTCAAATGGCTTTACTGGAGATGTCTACCAAATATTTGAAAAATTAACACCAATTCCATATATAATCTTTTCCAGAAAACAAAAGAGGCTGGAACATTTCTCAACTCATTTTGTGAGGTCAGTGTTACCCTCATACCAAAACCAGACAGTACAGAAAAAGAAAACTACAGACCAATATTTCTCATGCAAAAATGCAAAAATTCTCAGTAAAATATCAGCAAACCAAATTCAACATTGTACTCAATGAATTATACACTATGACCAAGTGGGATTTATCACAGGAATGTAAATCTGGTTCAATATTTAAAAAAAATCAAGGTACTTCACCATCTTGATAAACTAAGGAAGAAATATCATATGTTCATATAAAATGATGCAGAAAAAATCATTTGACAAAATCTAACACTCATTAATGATTAAAAACTCTTAGCAAGTTAGGAATAGAGGGAAATTACTTCAAATTGATAGAAAATACCTGCAAAAACATCTATAGCTAATATCACACTTAATAGTAAAAGGTGGGAGGGAGGGAATACGGGGATGGATATGTGTATAAAAACAGATGACTGAACTTGGTGTACCCCCCCCCCCCCAAAAAAAAAAGTCAAAGAAAGACAATAAATATTCTAATTTGAGAGAGCCTGGGATAACCTTTAAAACATTTACAAGATTCCTTAAGAGATGTGGACTGCCTGTCCCATCCCAATAGCCCCCAAAGCAGTTATTTTATAGATTTAAAACAAATAAAATTGAGTTTATTTAAAAAAAAAAATAGTAAAAGGACCAGGTACACTGCCCATAAGATCAGGGTATCAGCTCTCATATTCTTATTTGACACAGTGCTGGGAGTTTTAGGCACTGCAATAAGGCAAGATAAAGAAGTAAAAGATAAAAACAAAAATAAACAAATGGGATCTAATGAAACTTAAAAGCTTTTGCACAGCAAAGGAAACCATAAACAAGACAAGAAGACAACCCTCAGAATGGGAGGAAATACTTGCCAATGAAGCAACTGACAAAGGATTAATCTCCAAAATACACAAGCAGCTCATGCAGCTCAATATCAAAAAAACAAACAACCCCATCCTCAATGGGCGGAAGACCTAAATAGACATTTCTCCAAGAAGACATGCAGATGGCCAACAAACACATGAAAAGATGCTCAACATCACTCATCATCAGAGAAATGCAAGTCAAAGCCACAATGAGGTATCACCTCACACCAGTCAGAATGGCCATCACCAAAAAATGTAGAAACAGTAAATGCTGGAGAGGGTGTGGAGAAAAGGGAACTCTCCTACACTGTTGGTGGGCATGTAAGTTGGTACAGCCACTGTGGAGAACAGTATGGAGGTTCCTTAAAAAACTAAAAATAGAACTATCATATGACCCGGCAATCCCACTGCTGGGCAAATACCCAGAGAAAACCATAATCCAAAAAGAAACATGTACCACAATGTTCACTGCAGCACTATTTACAATAGCCAGGACACGGAAGCAACCTAAATGTCCATCAACAAATGAATGGATAGAGAAGATGTGGTATATATATACAATGGAATATTACTCAGCCATAAAAGGGGATGAAATTGAGTTATTTGTAGTGAGGTGGATGGACTAAAGAGACTCTCATACAGAGTGAAGTAAGTCAGAAAGAGAAAAACAAATACATACCGTATGCGAACACATATATACGGAATCTAGAAAAATGGTGCTGATAAACCTAGTGGCAGGGCAGAAACAGAGATGCAGATGTACAGAACGGACTTGACACCGGGGGGAGGGGAAGCTGGGACAAAGTGAGAGAGTAGCATCAACATATATGCACTACCAAATGTAAAACAGATGGGCTAGTGGGAGGCTAATACAGAGCACAGGGAGACTTGAAGCTTTGTGAAGACTTAAAGAGGTGGGATAGGGAGGGTGGGAGGGAGGCTCAAGAGGGAGGGGATATGGGGATATATGTGTACATGTAGCTCTTTCACTTTGTTGTACAGCAGAAACTGACAATAGTGTAAAGCAATTATACTCCAATAAAGATTAAAAAAAAAAGTAAAAGACATACAGATTTAGAAGGAAGAAATAAAACTATCTCTACTCGCAGATAACATGACTGTATATATTGAAAATCCCAAGGAATCTACCAAGAAACTTGCTAGAATAAGTGACTTTAGCAAGGCCGAAGGACACAAGATGGACACACATACAATCACATCTCTGTGCCAACAATAAATATACCTCAGCCAAAATTTAAAACACATACTTTTGCAACTGCTCCAAAGAAAATGAATTACTTAGATGTGTACTTACACATGCAGAGGATCTGTTTGCTGAAAATTACATCATGCTGATGAAAGACATAAAAGAACATCCAAGTGAACGGAGAGACAGGCCATGTTCACGTGCTGGAACATCCAACGCAGTGAAAGTGTGAATCTCCCCAAAATGACCTACAGGTTGACTGCGCCTCCTGCCTAAACCCCAGCAAGGCTTCTACACACAGATCAACTTATTCTAAAATCCATGCAGAAAAGGCACAGGCCCCAGAGCAGCTAACATCGTCCTGACCAAGAAGAGCAGGGGGGGAGGAACCACCTCCTAATTTCGACACTGACTGTACAGCTACAGTAATCAAGTCAGTGGGCTAATGCAGAAGGCTCAGTGGAACAGAACGGAGAACCCAGAAATAAGCTCTGACAACGGCACAGAAGGCAATGGAGGCAGAGCAGCTTTTCAACACACAGCACTGGACAACTGGATTTCCACAGCAAAAAAATGAACCGTGGCCGAACTCTCACACCTTATTAGAAAATTCGCTCAGAACGGATCACAGACGTAAATGTAAAATATAAACTATACAACTTTTGGAGCACAGGGACCTCCCTGGTGGTCCAGTGGTTAAGAATCCATCTTGCAATAATCCCGGGGATGTGGGAACGATCCCTGGTTGGGGAACTGAGATCCCACATGCCGCGGCAATGAAGAGCCTGCATCACAACAGAAGATCCCGTGTGCCGCAACTAGGTCCCAACACAGCCAAAATATAAATTAATTAACTAAAAAAACCCTTTAGAACACAACACACGGTAAACTCTTCAGAATGTAAGGCTAGGCAAAGCGTTCTCAGACCTGACACCCAAACAGTGACCCACAGAGGGAAGAACTGAGAAACTGGACTGCAACAAAACTAAAAACCTTTCTTCCGTGAAAGTCCACATGAAGCAGATGAAGACAAGCTACAGAACAGGGAAAATACCTGTAAAACACATCTGCCAAAGAATCAGTACCTGCAATACATAAAGAACTCTCAAAACTCAACAGCAAAAAAACCCCAAACAATCCAACTCGAAAATGGACAAATGGCATGAACAGATATCTCTCCAAAGGAAATATGCAAATAAGCACACAGAACTAAGCACACGAGGCTCACACCATTAGCCTCACGGAAGTGCACATTAAAACCATGCGACAGTACTACATACCCATCAGAATGGCTGAAAGCCAAAAACAGTGAAAACAACAAGTGCCGGAAAGGACGTGGAGACACCGGGTCACACTCACATGGCTGGTGGGAATGTAGAACGGTACAGACACTCTGAAAACCTTTGCTACTTTCATAAAAAATGAAACACGCAACTACCATATAAACCAGCAACTGCAATCCTGGGTATTTATCCCAGAGAAGTGAAAACTTACATGCACAGAAAAACCTGTGCACACACGTTTATGGCCGCTTTAACAGTCAAAAACGGGAGTCGGCTCAGCTGTCCCTCAACAGAGGAGTGACTGGTTAAAAGCTACTCAGTAATAAAAAGGAACAAACTACTGACACGACACACGCAATGCTTAGTGGACTGTCCCGGGACCTCTGCTGGTCAAAGAGCCAATCCCAAAAGGATGCACTGTGCACGGTTCAGTTCACACAACACCACTGAAACAGAGAGCGTCAGAAACGTCAGCGGTTGCAAGCACTTAGGGACAGGCCAGCCTCCAGCCAGCCTACCTCCAGCTTCCTGCTCCGACCACACCCAATCTGAGCACACCTGGAGCCGTCAGGGCGCCCCTGAAAAGCCTCTTGCTGGAGGTGTGGGAGCATTTGCGGAGGCCACGCCGCTGGGAGACCTTGAGGACAGACGCCCTGAAGAGGAGCCTAAAGCGGAAGCTGCAGCAGACACTAAGAGCCCTGTAGCAAATCAGCCCAGCCAAACCCCAGTCCAGATGGACCCCACCCCTGCATCCAAGTCCCACAGAAGAAATGCCAGCCTATTTCCAAGCACCAAAACAGCTGAACTCTGCCTCTACTGTCTACACAAGTTGCGACTTTCAACAAAATATGACCAGGCATACGAAAAACCAGAAGAAAATATCAAACTCTGGACTTCCCCAGTGCCACAGTGATTAAGAATCTGCCTGCCAGTGCAGGGGACACGGGTTCGATCCCTGGTCTGGGAAGATCCCACATGCCGTGGAGCAACGAAGCCCATGCGTCACAACTACTGAGCCTACTCTCTAGAGCCCACGTGCCACAACTACCGAAGCCCGTGCGCCTAGAGCCCGTGCTCCACAACAAGAGAAGCCACCGCACTGAGAAACCCGTGCACCACAATGAAGAGTAGCTCCCGCTCACCACAACTAGACAAAGCCCGTGTGCAGCAAAGAAGACCCAGTGCAGCCAAAAATAAATTCCTCACACAGAAAGACAAAAAGGAAACTAAAGAGACACCATGACTGCACGCAGTGCGTGATTCTGGACTGGGTCCTGGAACAACGGGCCACACGGCAACTGCTGGCTGTAGATGACCGCATCAGGCCCAGTGTCCTGTCGTGATAACTGTGCTGTGATTATGCAAGAACACGCCCTTGTTATAACACTGAATGTTTAGGCCTCTAGGGCATCAGATCTCCAATTTACTTTCAAAAGGTTTAGGAAAATGAGGCAGAAAAAGAATGATACAGCAAATGTGGCAAAATATAAATAACTGGTGACTCTGTGAAGAGGGTGTAAGACAAGAAGTTCCCTGTCCCATTCCTGTAACTGTTCCCTAAGTGTGAAGTGACACCTAAATAACAAGTTAGAAAGTCCCCCAGCCCAGGGACCAGACACTCCTATAGGGCTGGCCTGTCACACAAGGACAAGATTATCCCCAACTTGTACAGACCGACTTAGAGGCTGGTAACAGAGAATGCTTCCCAGCTCATTTCATAAACCTAAAGTAAATGTCGTACAAAAACCAGTCGAGGAGGGCGTGGAAAAGGAATGGTAGCAACAGGCTAAGCTCACTTCTTAAAGCAGTTTCAAAAATCCTAAATAAAATATCAGCAAACCAAAACCGGCAATATACACACAAAAATCATGAGGATGGTTTAAAATGAGAAAATCTACTAGTGTAAAAGAATAAATCATAAAAATTCATGTAATATAAACAAAACGGTAATGTAAAATAGTAAAGAAGAAATACCACATACTCCCAATAAATGCAGAAAAGCATTTAATAAAAATCAACACATTTTTGTAACGTAAAAATTCCCAGAGAACCAGGACCAGCAGGGCACTTGCTCAGCCTCATGAAGACGTGCGCTCTCCTAAATGCTTGTGACAGTCTTAACGCTGAAACCCTGAAAGCCACCCCTCTTGGTGGGGAAGACAGGAGTGTCACTACTGCCACTTGTAATCAAGGCTGCGAGTCGAGGAACACCAGCGAAAAAGAGCAAAGAAGCTTTAAAAAGAGAAAAGAGTCAATGATTTGAAAGAAAACACAAAGACGTCTGAACAGAAAGTCTATTCTCTAAGAGACAAAACCGATAAGGGAGTTCAGAAAGCTGATCCCGAAATTCATACGGAAGAGGAAAAGGCCCAGAACAGGCAACACGGTGGCTGAGGGGAGGGGAGCCCGCCAGCCGTGAGGACGGCTCACGAAGCTCCCGTAAACGTGATGACGTGGGGCCCGGGCAGGACTGACTCACGGCCGAGGCCAAAACCAGGCTGCGGCCGCTGTGAAACCCTGACCCGCGACAAATCAGCAGGGCAGGGAGGAGTGGTCCGCGGAGGGAACGGGCGAGGGAGCCCTGCCCTCGGGCCGCACGCCCCCGGCGGGAGCTCCGGGCCTGCAGGAACCTTGATGTGGAACACAGGCGAGCCGACAGAGGGCCTGGCGGAGGCCAGACACCACAGGCTGGGGGGAGCGGCCAGATGGGGCAGACAGAGAAGCAGAGCGGGAGGCTCCGGGAAGACCTGCCGAGAGCAGGGGGAGGCGACCGAGGGAGTCCGAGGCTCCGGGACCCCACAGGACGTGGCAGGTCCTCTGGTCACCGCCGCCATCCCGTCTCCTAACACGGGTGGGCAGGGCCTCTGTCCTGGCGAGAGAGACGAGGGCTCCGGGGTGATATCGGGGCTCTGCCCACGGGGAGAATGGAGCGCCTGCCAGGCTCAGGCATGCACTTACTTCTTTTACACAGAAACGAGGACTTGTCCTGGCAGCTCTCGGCGCGCCAGCTGTGCAGGTCGTGGTGGCGGAGCGTGGGGAAGTGGAAGCACTGCAGCTGCGCGCAGAACACGCCATCGCCCTCCGAGGTGGCCGCCGCGAAGACGGGGTCTGGGGGCAGGAGCACCTCCGAGGAGCCTGCGGGGCAGACGGCGTCACGGCACGGGCAGCGGGCCCACGGGAAGGAGAGACACCCCCTCTCCCCGGAGGGACTCCGCCAGTGAGAAGCCGTGGACTCTCCTCGACCACAGAGTCGGGGCGGCAAGCGTGCCCTGAAGGCCGGCACCTCTGCTGGGGTGAGGTGGCCCCCCCGACAGCTGGGACCGAGGCAGGCGGGAACCGACCAGAGTGACCGTCCACGGGCACACGGCGGCTCTGGCCCGCAAACCTCACGGCCACGCCTGCGTCCACCGCCCCACCGGGAAGTGCGACCAGGCGCCCACACTCCAGGGGTGCACGGGGGGGGGGGGTGCTCCGGCAGGACCTTCGGGGACTGAGAAGGCCGCTGGGGGGGAGCCGCTGCCCGGGGCCCTGACCCGGCCGTGCAGACACACGGCCAGCCACCTGCCGCCAGGTCCCCGGGGCTGGGAGACAGGTCCCTTCACTTCCCGCAGGGGTGAGCGTGCACCGCCCCGAGTCCCCGGGCTCAGCACCCCTCACTTGTCCTCACAGACTCAGCGGCAGCAGGACTGGGACGTTCTGGGGGGAAAGGAACGGGCCCCACGCTCAAGCCAGACGCGCAAGCAGCAGCCCAGCAGGAGAGCCCCGAGGAGGGACAGGGCAGGGAGGGCACTCGGGTGGCAAGTGGAGGAAGCTGCCAGCACCCGGGCGGCGGGACCAGAGAGGCGGCCGCGGGCGGGAACGCAGCTGCCCATGCGGCTCCGGACGGCACCGCGGCCCTTCCGAGCAGCCTGGCGTGAAGCCCTTCAAGCAGCATGTATGCGTACACACGCATACATGCACGCACACGCGCCCACACGAAACCTACTGTAACCGCACCCGCCTGACGGGCCGGCACCTCTGGCCGCTCCCCGCGCCTCCCGGCCCTGGAGAGCCCCCACCCCGCCGGCTAGCACCCGCGCCCGCGCCCGCCGCACACTCTGCCCGTCTTTACGCGCCAGTCACAGCCGTGGGCTTGGAAAGGAGGGTGGACGGCCGAGAAGCGGCCAAGGGTGAAGGCACCACGGGTTCTGGAGGAGCCTCCCCCGGGCCCCGCACGCCCGCGGCGGCCCAGGCGCAGGCGGGGGAAGGGTGCAGGTGAGAGCCTGCCGGCAGCCACCCGTGCCAGGACTGCGCTCCCCAGGTTCAAGCCCAACAACTCTTCCGAAAGAGCAGGAAGCCTTACCTTTGAACGCCACCTCCCAGTGACCTTCTAAGGAGCGGTTCCGGCTGGTGATGACGTACTGGTAGCCGACCCACAGCCTGCGGGAGGCAGATGGCGGGAGACCTCAGCGCTACGACGGGAGCGGGCGCTGCTGTGTGAGGGCGCTTTCAGTAACTACACTGACCTTCAAAATACTGAGCCTCAAAGTCATTAATGATTTTTTAAAGTTTTGATACTCAATTTTAATAAAATGCATTACAACTCTAAACAATAAATTCACTGGTCAGAAACAGTTTTTATCTTGGGTAGCTCCTACCAAGACTTCTTATGGGACTTCCCTGGTTGGCGCAGTGGTTAGGAGTCCGCCTGCCAATGCAGGGGACACGGATTCAATCCGTGGGTCGGAAGATCCCACATGACACGGAGCAACTAAGCCCGTGAGCCACAGCTACTGAGCCTGTGTGCCGCAACCACTGAAGCCCACGTGCCTGGAGCCTGTGGTCCACGACAAGAGAAGCCACTGCAATGAGAAGCCCGCACATCACAATGAAGAGTAGCCCCTGCCCTCCATAACTAGAGAAAGCCCGTGCGCAGCAATGAAGACCCAACACAGCCAATAAATACATAAATAAATTAAAAAACAAAAACAAAAAAAGGCTGTTCATATTAGCTGATCCGATAGCGCTCTCACAGTCTAAGTAAAACCAGCCGAGCTCTTGGGGGCGTGGGCCTGTTATTATGCTAAGACCAGAGAGGAGGAAGCTCGCAGGGCTGTCTTACGGCACGGCACGTGAGCTACATCTCAACAAAAGGCGGCCCTGCGAGCACAGTGCCTCCAGGGGCCTCCCCCGGCAGGGCTCCCGAGTGCACTCAGCACTGCACTCAGGTGCCCCGGCCCCCGCCTCCCGGCCCTAGCGGCCGTGGGCACCCGTCTGTCCCTCCAGCCTCCACCCGGAGGGCACGTCCCCACCCTCCCCCTTCTCCAAGGACTCACAAGCACCCAGCGAGCGGCAGGGTGAGCTGCCACGGTCACAGGGCACGGGGGGGTGGAGGGAGCCTCCACCTGCCACAGTCACGGTGCTCCTACGGCAGTGTGGCAGCCCCGGCCACCGTGGGGCGGAGTGCCTGCGGTCTGGTGACCCTGCGGTCCACGCCCCACCCTGGCAGTGGATGGGGTCCTCGGCACACATCAGCCTGCAGAACCAAGCCCCCCAAACGCCAGGCCTGGGAGAGGCTGGCAGGCAGCCAGTTTCCACACTTTCTCTCCGATGCTGCAGAGCCTGGGGGTCCAGGCCAGCTCCGGAGCCAGACGGGCGGGATTGGCACCCGGCACCCCCAGGTCAGCACCTACCCTGGTCACCACCCTGGGCCCCTGTGGCGTCTGGGGGCTGAACACTTGTGCCCGCGGAAGGCACTGAGCACAGGCCTGGCAGCGCCCACTTTCTCAGAAGACCCCACCCACCCACCCATCTGCACGGCCCGCAGGCCAGGCCCACAAAGCCCCCCATGCAGCAGCCCCTCCCGACACAGGCCCAGACCCCCTGCTGCTGTAGCAGGACCCACAGAGGGGGACCAATGAAAAGGACTGGCCCAAGGTGACATGAGGTGGCAGCCCATCCCTGCCCCTCCGAGAGACCCCGGCCCATCGCGACACCTACCCTAAACCCCCATCTCCATTTGCTTCCAGGGGGTGGGGCTGCTGGGGTGTCAGAGGCCCTGGGCCCCCCCCAGACTCACTTGTGCTGGTCCTGCCATGCAAAGCTCCGCTCGGGCTGGTCCCATTCCTGGGCCAGGACGAAGCGCAGCTCCTGGTCAGTGGAGAAGGTGGCCAGGGACCCGTTGGCGCGCTGACAGGTCTGCGCGGCGTCCCAGTAGCTCTCCCCGCTCAGGTACACTCGGTAGCAGCTGGCCGTGCCCTCGTAGTGGTGCCACCCTGTCGGGCACTTCCCTAGGAAACATGAAGGGCGGAGGGGAGCCGTCCCCCAAGTTAGCACCCCCACTCCAAAACGCAGTGCCACGTGCTGCAGCTGAGCAGCTCAGAAACCACGCGAGAAAGGGGACGCGGAGGCTCAAAAGGGGAGCTTGGCTTCCAAGACCACAGCCTCCCAGCTGCACGAGGCCGTGGCAGCTGGGCCGTCAAGAACGGCCGCGGAGCTCGCTGGGTAAATCGGCTGATGAGCCGGCAGAACTCCCGGGGCGGGCGGCGCCTGTGCTCCCGTCACGTGGCCACACTAAGCACGTCCACTCAGGAGGGGTCTCGGCTGTGGCTTTTCTGCCTCTGCTCCTGGAAAACCCTAACGTCGTAGAGAGTTCATCCAGTCACTAGTTATTACAAAATCTTTTACACAGAGGCAGAGGCTGCCTCTCTGTCTACAACAGCACAGGCACAGTTCAGCCCCCAAAGGCAACCATCTCATGAAAACGGCGGCCTGGCTCCAGAGCCTGGGTTCAGGGCACGGCGTGCCCTCGCCGTCAAATGAGGCCCTGAAGGGCTGTGCAAGGGGACACCCCGGCTTGGCCGAGGGGCACAGGAGAGCCAGGGACCACACACAGGGCAGGTCTGCAACTTACTGCTGAAGCGGACAGGCTGCGCCACGTTCACGGCGTGGAAGTGTGTGGGGTCGCTGCCGCGCGCCCGCCCCGGCCTCGGGTCCACAGCGTCCTTCCCATGGTAAGCACGTGCCTCCCCGATCACGTCTGAAAGCAGAAAGAGTGACTGTCAACACGGCTCATGGGGGAAAGGCGTCAAAGTGAACCACAGTGCAGTCAGGGGCCAGGGGATTGCGAGGGCTGGGGGCGGGGAGCACAGATTCCACGTATTCAGGTTTCCTTTAAAACGAGCAGTTCGCACCAAATGGGTCACACGCGCTTCTTACTGAAATTACCCCCGGGCAGTCTTCATTTTTCATTATGACTACAAAACAGGGGCTTGCGAAACGGGGACGCGTGGCCGCACGTCGCAACCGGCTACCGTGGGCACAGCACAGGGCCAGCCACTGCTGCAGGACGCCCCCCAGCAGCCCTGCAGGACGCCCCCCAGCAGCCCTGGCCGCGGGGGTTCTCGGCAGAGCCCAGGCTGCTCCCCCGCTGGCTCCGAGCCTCCTCTCTTAGCTGCGCGCGGCCCTCTCTGTCGGCCGCTCCCTCTCTCAGGCTCCAGGGCACCTAGCACAGGCCCTTGCGTGCAGCAGGCCTGGATCTTGGCTGAAGCGTGACCGGGAAGCTCAGGGGAGGAAGAACGCGAGCTTTATGTGTCGCGGTCCAAGAGCAGCTCAGGGCTGAGAGAGGAGACCCAGGGGAGTGAGGAGACGCACCCAAGGCCGGAGAGAGCCGGGCCTACGTGCCCGCCCGCAGGGGCACCTGGTGGAGGACCCCGGTACAAGGGCAGCACAGGCGACCAACCTGGTGTGCATGGCTGCGCAGACCCCACCGTGGACACGCGCGGCTGTCTGCCTGCGGCTGGCTCAGCAACCTCAGGCTGCGAGGCCGGGGCGCGGGCGGGGCGGGGCGGGGCTGCGCAGGGGCGTGGCTGCGGGCGGCCCCCATCTCCCCCACCTGCAGCAACAGCGTCTTAGTTCCCCACCAAGGGTCTAACCCGGGCCCTGGCAGTGAACGCCCCGGGGCCTGACCACTGGACCGCCAGGGATTCCCTGACACTGTTTTTATTTAAAAACTCATCTCCATTTTTCTCATTATAAAATAATACATATTCACTGTAAACACCTGAGAAATACAAAAGTCTGAAAAGACGAAACAGATAACGCGTTACTATTCTAGAGGCCGCTGACCTTCCAATCTCTTTTCTACACAAATCCTTAAAACTCTTGGGATCACAAGAAACACTATTTTAGGACGTGCTTCTCAGCCTAAGATGACAAGCAGCTCTCCACGTTCTCAGGTGAGTGAAGGTGGCTTTCTGGGCCTGCTCAGCCTCTGTGGGCCCGTCTCTTTAATCACCACGACTCCTACGGTTCCACGCAGGGGCTGCCTGCGTGTTCTCACTTTTATAGACGCACCTGTGTCCTTCTGAGACCCCAGCAGCTTTGTCGCTCCCCAACCAACGCCCCAGCAGGATTTCCTCCGTGTTGCCACAGCCCCTTCCCAGGCCAGCGACGGGAGCAGCTTGCCAATCCCTCTGACACAGGAAAGGCACGGCAGCTGCCTGAGACCCGCTGGAGCCCAGGCAAAGACGCGAGGGGAAGCTGCCCTCCTCAAACACGGCCCCGGGGGCAGGGCGACCTCAGCGCTCTGGGGCTGGGGTGCCCCGTGCACACACCTGGACAGCACTGCTGCCCACTGCCGGGAGGGGACTGCAAAGCCCGTGCCTCTGGCCCCCTATGGCGGCAGGGGGCGGAGTGGGCAGGTCCCCGTTGGGCTGAGGGATAAGGAGGGAGGGGGGCCAAAGGCCCCGGCAGAGGGTGCAGCCAGGGCGGAGGCCAAAACCGGGCACGTCTGGGACAAGCCTGAGGACCAGCTAGCTCAGGTGTGGCTGAAGCGCACGTCACCACGCCTGCATCTCACACCTCCCTTCTGTCTGCTCAAACGAACAAGACCTGTGGCTCTACTTGGTCTTGGCCTCTTCCCCAGACTGAGCACAGCACCTCGGCACCTGGTATACAACCGGTCTAACTGCTCGGAGAGCTCGAAAAATCTAGGGCAGAGGAGAGAAAGAAAAGGACCGGTTCTGCCGGGGCCACCAAACACCAGGTGGCCAGGATGCTGCCGGTGGCGAAGCCATCTGCAGCGCGGGGAGGGGTGGGCAGCAGGCGGCACAGGAAGGAAAGTTACCAGAAGGCCCGGTGCTGGAGGAGGGGGCTGCTCTGCGCTGAGCAGGCTTCTCTGGGGTTCAGGTGGCACCTCTGAGCCCTCCTCTTCCCTCTACTTCCCTTCATATCCAAACGCCCACATCCATCCCCTCATCACTTGCTGTTCAGCGCCCACTACACGCCGCCACGGAAACCCACCGACAGACACGGCCCCCTGAGGATCCTGGGGGCCAGAAGCAAGAGGCGCGGGCGGCGGGGGGAGGCGGAGTTCACGGGACCAGCAGCCTTACGGCCCTGTGAGGACCACCTCTGACAATAAGGAGTTTCCTCAGAGCCCCGCAGGCGGCGCAGCGGCCAGTGGGAGGGTTTCAGGGTGCAGACGCCCCAGAGCAGCCCCAGGCGCCCGGCAGCAGGTGGCCCTGGCCCTCAGTGGGAGAGCCTCACTCCCGGCGGTGGGGACAGGGATGCGTCCAAGCGTGGAACCGACCAGAGCCCAGCCCTGACGTCTCGGAAGCAGCGCTCCTCTCTCCTCAGATGCCCCCACCCGGACTTCAGAACAGCTCCGGCCGGGCGGAACGGGAGCCTGCGGCTTCCCAACAGCGTCTGGCCGGAAGTGAAGATGATTTGCAAATCAAGGACAAACTGTGAATGATTCTAGCTTGTGTTTCCAGAAATGTAAAACCTGTCCGAATATGGCATCAGGGTCCAGATGAGCCTGTAACGCCTCCGAACCAAGCAGAGGCCAGGACAGACTGCAGCCTCTGCAGCGCTCCACGCTGTCGGGACACAGGCCCCCCTCCTATTCACACCAAACAGGTTTAGAATTGTGGTCAAAAATCAAATGTTTCAGGACTTCCCTGGCGGTCCAGTGGTTAAAAATCCGCCTTCCAATACAGGGGACTCGGGTTCGACCCCTGGTCGGGGAACTAAGACAAGATCCCACACGCCGTGGGGTAACGAAGCCCGCGGGCCACAACTGGAGAGCCCATATGCCGCAGCTAGGGAGAAGCCCATGTGCCTCAATGAAGATCCTGTGTACCGTGACTAAGACCAGACACAGCCAAATAAATAAACGTTAAAAAACGTCTCTAAGCTAACCGATACTTGCTAACCAACGCAGGACTTCTAGAACCAGAGAGCCAGGAAATAGACAGTTACTAACAGTATCTCCGTCACATTCAACATGTTCTTTAAGTTGATCCTCTTGCCCCCTAGCTGGGCGTCACCTCACTCAGGGGGGTCCCACTTGGCTACAGGTTGCTGGTTTGGAGGAGCCCCAGGGACCACGTCTGTCTCTGTTCCATCACAGACACACCGACACGAACACCCCATCCTCCCATTTTATACCCATGTGGACAACATGTACAGCACACAGAGACTAACTGCAAAGACACAGCCCTGTAAGTTCAAGTTCAAAACTGGCCTCCTTCCTGCTGCTCCTAGGTCCGTGAGTGTCTCACGGCACAAGTTCACAGGAGGGACATTTTACCTTCTGCTACAGGAGCTGAAGCCACCAGGCTCAGGCACGCTCCACCCGCGGGCACGGGCCTCAGCTGCCAGCAGACTGACCTGAGTCGGGCACCTCCCTCAAGGTCTTCCCAATTCTCAGGTACGCCTCCCCTCCCCCAGCCCCCTGGCTCCTATTCCCATTTCCTACAGAAAATTCTTCTGATCGTTTTAAAATTATTTTTTTTCTTACCTCTTCTAGTAGGTCTACTTCTACTTATCTCTTCCGATGGTTATGTCTGCATTTCCAAGTAACAGGTTTACCTGGCTGTTTCTATCGTTATCAATTTTAAATGCTCCCCGGTGACTTAAGGTCGGGCAGGTGTACGTACACACACACACTCCTACCTTCCCTACAGAGGAGCATCAACTTCACAACCAAAGCCCTTAGAACAGAGTCATAATGTAAGTATTTTTCACCTGTCTGCCAAACAGCATATACTAAGGCTATTCTGATCCTCTAACAACTTTCTTTTTTTCCTGGAGTTAATGTTTACATCGATTTTTTAATTTTCTTAGTTTTCTGTATATCAGCCATTCATTTTTTTCAGCTGTTCCAGCAGGTAACAAAGGCTAACAGTAAAAATTTTAAACACTGAAAACACAGCGTCAGAGTCTCCAGGCTCCACTTTGTTTCCCGGAAGCCCCGCCTCCCTTCCAGCCCCAGGCTGAACTGGCTGCTCTCTGGCTGGGGCTTGGCTCTGATCCCGGGGTCCACTCTGCTACCTTCCTGCACTGGGACCCTGTCTCCTGGACCCCAGGGCATCTTCTTTCTTGCTTAACCCGCTCCTTTTACAAGATCGTATCTTTCTAGGAAAGGGTACGGCAACTTCTACGAGTCTGTTCATACCTAAAATTTCTGTATTCTATCCTCATGTATGACTGGCTTCTCTGGGTATAAAAATCCCACACTAATAACATTTTTGAAGCTTCTGCTTAAAGATATCAGATTGAACAAACATACTCAGTCACTGAAACCCATTAAAACAACAGTAACGAGATTTTATTTTATTTTATTATCTTTTTTTGGCGCCCTGCGAGGCATGCAGAACTTCCCCACGCCTCCTGCAGTGGCAGCACTGGCCCACCAGGGAAGTCCAGTAATGGGATTTTTAAAAAGGCACAGTCACAAGGACAAAGAGAACAGGAAAGAGAATGACTAAGTTCTGCAAGCTGGAAAGCAGGAGGCAAGTGGTAACCCCCGCAGAGGAGGCAGCCGCACGTGAGGCGCCTGGCCGTGACCACTGTCCCAGGGGCCGTCCAGTTCAGCGTCTGGCAGTCTCAAACCTGCCTTATTTTACAAGTAATTCACTCTAAGTTTATTTGAGTCGAGAAAGCTAAATCCTAGGCCAACAGCTGGACAAAGTAAGGACTTTGCAAAGCTACACACATGACCCTTAGACCCAGAAATCCGAAATTTCAGCATTTACACTGATGATACATCTCCAAACCTGACCCCCTCATCAACTCCACACGTGCAGAAGGTTACCTGCTGTGATGTTATTTTAATAGCAAACTAATGAGAACGTAAAGGCCCACACGTAGGACACTGGCTACACAAGGGACTGGTACACCCCTAAGATGGGGAGAGAGACAGCAGTAAGAAAGAATTTAAAAACTTTATCAATTAATACAGAGTTATTTTAAGGATATTCTGAGGAATTAAAAAAAATCAGTGCAAAGAGTACACACAGTAAGACACTTTTTTATGTAAGAAAGGGGTAAAGAAAAAAGTAGTAAAAAATACATATATTTGCTTATTTTTGTAATTAAAAAATGCCCAGGGACTTCCCTGGTAGCACAGTGGTTAAGAATCCCCCTGCCAATGCAGGGGACACGGTTCAATCCCTGGTCCGGGAAGATCCCATATGCCATGGAGCAGCTAAGCCCGTGCGCCACAGCTACTGAGCCTGCGCTCTAGAACCCGCGAGTCACAACTACGGAGCTACAAGCTGCAACTATTGAAGCCCATGCACCCAGAGCCCGTGCTCTGCAACAAGAGAAGCCACCATGATAAGCTCGCACACCACAATGAAGAGTAGCCCCTCTCGCCACAACTAGACCCAAAGTAGCCAATAAGTAAATAAATAAATTTATGTATAAAAAATGCCCCGAACTCAGAAAAGATTTAAGCCAGAAACCAATCAAGCTGGAAGCCTATTAGATATGAGTAGAAATAGGCAAAGGGAAGCAGAACTTCTAAGTGTGTGTTTTTATACAGTTATGACTTTTGAATCTTGCTAATGTTTTACATATTCTGAAAATAAATCAGTTACACAATCTTGTGGACACACTAAAACCCATGAAATTGTATACTTTAAAGGGGTAATAAATTTTATGGTACATGATTTAGATCTCAATTAAAAAATAAATCAGGGACTTCCCTGGTGGCCCAGTGGTTAAGATTCCATGCTCCCAGTGCAGGGGGCCAGGGTTCGAGCCCTGGTCAGGGAACGAGGATCCCACATGCACACTGCAACTAAGAGCCCACCTGCCACAACTAAGGAGCCTGTGTGCTGCAACTAAGACCCAGTGCAACCAAATAAATAAATTTAAAAAAAATAATAAAATAAAAATAAATCAACAAGATGAGGAGGCAAAGTCCTAAACTGAACGCAAACATTCAGATGTCAACAAATTACACAGAAGAAATTCAGGAATAAATTCAGCGACTTCCGGGGGCTTCCCTGGTGGCACGGTAGGTGAGAATCTGCCTGCCAGTGCAGGGGACACAGGTTCCAGCCCTGGTCTGGGAAGACTCCACATGCCACGGAGCAACTAAGCCTGTGTGCCACAACTACTGAGCCCAGGTGCTGCAACTACTGAAGGCTGCAAGCCTAGAGCCTGTGCTCTGCAACAAAAGAAGCCACCGCAATGAGAAGCCTGTGCACCACAACGAAGAAGAGACCCCGCTCCCCACAACTAGAGAAAGCACGCACACAGCAACAAACACCCAACACACCCAAATAAATTAGTAAATTAATAATTAATTAATTATAAAAATTCAGTGACTTCTGAGTAGAGAACTGACTGTACCCCCTCAATGGGACACAGTGTAACATCATAAATTTAGTAGGTCTGCTCCTGGCCATGGTACAGGAGCAGTAATGCCAAAACTCTTTTATGTGTACTTTAGAATTGGCCTACTGAATCCATATACAGATGATCCTGGGAACCAGGGTTCTTGCGATAGGAAAGGGAGGTACAGAAAGGAGACGGGAGAGGAGAGGAGGAAATCTAGATTAGAATCGGAGGCACAGCAAATACAAACTCGCGGTTTAACAAAAGGTTTCCCTGCTCCATCTGCTGAAAGCGCCTGGGAGCAAGGGCGAGCACAGCTGATACTCAGATGCATTCCTGAGTCCAGGCTTAGGGAGGGAACAGGCAAGAGGAGCCTGAAACGGCCAGCGCCAGAAGGCAGGAAAGCGCTTCACAAAATAACATCACTCACAAAGCGCAGTGTGCAGAGCAGACAAACACAAACACTTTTTTTTTTTTTTAGTTTTGGCTGCACAGGTTCTTCACTGCAGGCTTCTCTCTGGTTGCAGCACACGGGCTTAGCTGCTCCACGGCACGTGGGATCTCCATTCCCGAACCAGGGATGGAACCCGTGTCCCCTGCACTGGAAATCGGATTCTTAACCACTGGACCACCAGGGGAGTCCCCCAAAACACCATTTTCAACCACCACTGTTCTGACGGATTTGGACGGGAATCATCAGTGTAAGCTGAAACAGCTGGGTAACCCCTCCACAGACCACGGATCCACTACTCACTCACAGATTACTTTCCATTACAAAAGCGGGGGCGGGGGGGCTCCCCTGGTGGCGCAGTGGTTAAGAATCCGCCTGCCAATGCAGGGGACATGGGTTTGATCCCTGGTCTGGGAAAGTTCCACATGCCGCAGAGCAACAAAGCCCGTGTGCCACAACTACTGAGCCTGCACTCTAGAGCCTGCGAGCCACAACTACTGAGCCTGCGCTCTAGAGCCTGCAAGCCACAACTACTGAAGCCCTCATGCCACCGCTACCGAAGCCCATGTGCCTAGAGCCTGTGCTCTGCAACAAGAGAAGCCACTGCAGTGAGAAGCCCGTGCACCACAACAAAGAGTAGCCCCTGTTCGCTACAAACAGAGAAAGCCCGTGCACAGCAATGAAGACCCAACGCAGCCAAAAATAAATAAGTTTATTTATTTTAAACCAACAAAAGGGGAGAAACAATTACAACAGTGAAACTGCACTGTGGTTACACAGTGGACTGTTCCTGTTCTTAGAAGCTGGAGGCTCAACACTTAGGGGTCAATGTCGTACCTGTAACACACTCTTAAAGGGTTCAGAAAGAAACGTATGCAGAGAAAGCAATTGTGGCAAAATCCCAATGGCGGGTGAACACATTCGATGCACCATTCTTGCACCTTTTCTGTAGATCTGAAATTCCTCATATTAAAAGTCAGGGAGAAGGCAGCCCAGAGACCCAGACTGCGACTGCTGCACCGTGTGCGCAGGAAACCTGCCCCTCCTTCACCCTACCAGAACACGGGCGACTTACTGAAGAAGCGGTCCCCGGGATGGGTGACACCAGCTCAGCTCACAGTCATGGTTCTTTACTTGAGGAGGCGATGGCAGCCTCCCAGCCCCTCTTCTGCCTTCGACGAAGCTCAGCCTTTCTTGCGTCTCGGCAGTCTTCGTCTGTTCCTAGCTTGCTGAGTGTTTTCACTATGAAAGGATGTTTAATTTTGCCAGATGTCTTTCCTGCATCAAGAAGATCGTGTGTTTTTTCCTACCTTCTACGAGTGTGGCATATGACACTGATTTTAGCTTTCTGAACCAGCCTTGCGTTCCAAGAATAAACCCATTTGGTCATGACGTGTAAGCCTCTTCATGTACTGGTAAATTCCACTGGCGGGTACTTTGTTCAGGATTTTTGCATCAATGTTCTGAGGACATCAGCCTGCAGTTTCCTTTTGGCAGGCGATGTGCTCTAGGAATCTGTCCATTTCATTTATGTTACCTAACTTGTTGGCAGGTAATTCTCCACAGTACTCTCTTACAACCCTTTTTGTTTCTGTAACATTGATAGTGATGTCCCAACTTTCATTTCCTATTTTAGTTATTTGAGTCTTTACTCCTCTCCCCCCGCCCCCCCACCTGGTTTTACTCACTTCATTTTCCTCCCTATGCCAGGGCCCGGGCCTCCCACAGCACCAGCCTCACCCACACCATCTGGTGGGTTTCTCCGCAGGCGGCCTAGCTAAAGCTTTGTCCGTTTTGCTGATCTTCCATTTTGCTGATTTTCTCCATTGTTTATCTATTCCCTACTTACCTCTGTTCTGATCTTTGCCATCTCCTTCCTTCTGCTGGCTTTGCTTTAGTTTGTCCTTTGCCTACTTCCTTACGATGCAAAGTTAGGTTACTGATTTGAGGCCCTTCCTCCCTCCCTCCAGCTGACCCTCTCTCTCTCCTCCCTCCCCTCTCTTTCTTTCTTAATGTAAGTATTTACAGCTATATTTTTCCTTCTTACCACTGTTTTTGCCACAGCCCATAAGTATTGGTTTGTTGTTTTCATTTGTCTCAAGATATTTTCTAATTTCCTGTGTGATTTCTTCTGACTCACGACTGTTTAAGAGCGCGTTGCTGAATTTCCATGCATTTGTGAATGTTCCAGGTTTCCTTCTTCGGTTGATATCTGGTTTCATTCCACTGTGATTTGTATGATTTCAATCTTTTAAATTTCTTCAGACTTATTGTGTGGCCTAACATGTGGTCTAACCTAGACCATGCGCCACGTGCATTTGAGGAGAAAGATGTGCACTTGGTTGGTTGCTGCTGGGTGATTCTGTAAGTCCCCAAAGCTCTGTCCATCTTTCTTTCTTCTTTTTGTTCCAAAGACTCCATAATTTTAAGTGTTCAGTTTTCAAGCTCACTTAGTCTTTCTTCTGCCTGTTGGAGCTCGCTGCTGAACCATTCTGGTGAAATTTTTTTTTCTGGACAGGTAAGAAGTGGATTTATTTAGAGAGAATTACACTACACAGAGTGTTCTAGTGAATTTTTCAATTCAGGTTAGTTTTTTGTCCGTGTTTTCCTTCACATCTTTGAGCACATTTAAGACAGTAGTTTTAAAGCCTTTGTTTTCTATTCTGAGGCCCACCGTTTCTTGAGGGATAGTTCCTGCCATATGATCTTCTTCCTGTTTCTTTGTATGTCTGTGATTTTGTTCTTGTCGTTTCTGAAAATTAGGCACTTGAAAAAATATCCCTCTCAAACTTTCAGATTGGCTCTGCCTTGGGGAAGACCTTCACTAGTTAGCAGGGTTTGTTCTAAGCCTTGAGACCAGCTCAGGGTGAAGACTTAGGGTCTTCTTAGGTCTTTTCTGTACTTGCATTGCGTCTGGTCCTGTGTGTGAACATCTTTCATATTTGGCTGCTTTAAAATGTCTTAATTGGGACTTTCCTGATGGCATGGTGGTTAAGAATCCACCTGCCAATGCAGGGGATGCAGGTTTGATCCCTGGTCCAGGAAGATCCCACATGCTGCGGAGCAACTAAGCCCGTGAGCCACACCTACTGAGCCTGTGCTCTAGAGCCCATGTGCCACAACTACAGAGCCCACGTGCCACAACTACTGAAGCCCACACACCTTGAGCCTGTGCTCCACAACAAGAGAAGCCACCACAGTAAGGAGCCCACGCACCACAACAAAGAGAAGCCCCCATTTGCCGCAACTAGAGAAAGCCTGCACAGCAACAAAGACCCAACACAGCCAATAAACAAACAAACAAACAACTTTTTAAAAAGTAAACAAGTAAAATGAAACGTCTCAGCTTTCGAGCGCAGGTCGCCTGTTTCTCAGGCCTGGGGCGTGCTGCTGGACTCCTCCGCCACGGCCGCGTGCCCCAGGCACCTGCACCCAGTCTCCGGGAGCACTGCTGGCCACTTCCTGCAGTGTTCTGCAGACCGAGATCCGGGCTATGCCATTTTCCCCACCTGAGCTTCAGGTCAGAAAACACAGAGCTAAGTCCCTCAGGCAGCCACCAAACAGGTCAGAGTGTTGCAAAGAAGGTCACTCTTCTCCCTCGGGTTGAAGACGAGGAATTTGGAACTGGGCTGTCACTTCTTTCAGACCGTGCTGTGCCACTGGGGGCGGAAGTGGGTGAGTAAAAATGCCACGAAATTTCCCACCACTTGAACGGGGCTCCTTCCTGACTGGGTGTTCCCATGGTTGCTGTAGACTCTGTCTGTCTCTGGTGCTTCCGTGAAGTTATTCTAGCCAGCCTCTGCTTGCTTTCTGAATGTATCCGTGCAGGATGGGGGGTCTGGAGTTTCCGAGACAGCCATTTTGCTGAGATCAGAATATACTGCTATGCCGCGTGGCGTGGCCAAGAAAAAAAACATTACTGAAGTTTTCTTTCTACTCCCTGAGTGAATACAATAAGAGCTCACACACGGCAGGGGACTGCAGAGCGCCGTGTTCTGCCCTGAGCGCCCTGTGGCCATCAGTCCTCTGACAGCCCTCGGAGAGGCACCAGCACCCCCCACCTCACAGGTGAGGACAAGGAAGTTCAAGGAGCGCCTGGCCCACAGGATGGCCGCCGGGCAGCGGGGACCCGCACCTGGCGCAGCCAGCCCCGCAGCCGCTCCGCGCTGGCCCTCTCGTGCGGCGCGCTCTGTCCAGGGTCCGGGAAGCCACCCGCAGCCGTCTCCTCCCAGCGTCCAGACGGCACCGGCTGCCTTTCAGGTTTAAGAGGAAGGTGGTCCCGCCTGCCAGGGGCTCTGTGAGCACCTGTGGGCCAAGTGCTGGCAGGGCGCAGGTAAGTTCAAGGTGGCGGCCCTCTGCCGTGCTGACACCTTTTACCTCATCCAGGAAGTGCCAGTTTCTCCAGGAAAGACTCCCCCAGCCCCTGCCAGAGGAAACAGACCAGACTGCTGGCATTTGGGGAGCAGGGCAGAAGATGTGGCCAACGGTCTCACCTGTCCCCATAGAGATTTCTCTCAATTCCTCTGTTTTCCACCTCATGGCTCCCCTCTGCTGGACCTGGTGTCTCCTATTCTGCAGACTGTAAGTCCAAGTGCTGTCTAGCAGAAATATAATGCAAGCCATATTTTGAAAGTGATTAAATCAGTCTTAATAATTGTATTCAATCGAATACATTCAAAACACTATAATTTCTTTTTTTGTTTAATATTAATTAATTATTTATTTATTGGCTGCATCGGGTCTTCGTTGCTACACGCGGGTTTTCTCTAGTTGCAGTGAACAGGGGCTACTCTTCACTGCAGCGCACAGGCTTCTCACTGAGGTGGCTTCTCTTGTTGTAGGGCACGGGCTCTAGGCACGTGGGCTTCAGTAGTTGTGGAGCACAGACTCAGTAGTTGTGGCGCGCAGGCTTAGCTGCTCCGTGGCATGTGGGATCTTCCCAGCCCAGGGCTCGAACCTGTGTCCCCTGCATTGGCAGGCGGATTCTCAACCACTGCGCCACCAGGGAAGCCCCCAAAACACTATAATTTCAACACGTAATAAATGCTAAGAAGCATTAATGAGGTGTTCCACTTTTCTGTATTTAGTCTTTGATACTCGGTGTATATTTTACCGGTGTGAGGCACCTTAGTTGGAAACGGCTGCATTTCAGGTGCTCAGTAACCACACGTGACTCGTGGCTACCACACAGCATGGCAAAGGTCTGGAGACTAAGCTTCACGCCTGCCATGGAAGAGCTGTCTAGCCCCGCGGAGTGAGGAAGTCCACCCACCCCCAGCCAGATGCCCATCAGCCTGGGCGTTTAGGGCATTTAGGGCCGACTGGCTCATGTCCTGCTGTTCCCTCCCCCAGGCAGGCCCGCGGCTGCACTTCCTCTGCCACGTCGGTCTTCACTCTCCTTCCACTGGCTTTTCTAAAACAAACAAACAAGGCTGTCTAATATCTGAAACACCGCAAAGAGTACCTGCAGCACTTATGTGAGACGTAAGCCTACTCAGAAAGGAGGCTGTGGCGCCCCAGCCCCTGCGAAGTCAGACATCCGCGGTGGGGCTGCACCCCAGCCAGTGCTTCTCCCTGGCGGACCCGTCTGTCTCCCCGCCAGCAAGGAGCCAGAGCCCGGCTTCTGCGGATCAGGGCGCAGCCTTTCTTCCTCTCGGTCCACCACACGTGGATGTGTCTGAAAATGAGACGGTGCTCAGTCCCGCTTGTCTTTACTGCGCTGTGTGTGCTCGTGGGCAACCCGCCCTCGTCACCTACATTCTGCCTCAAGAGCCGTCGCTGGGCCCAACACTCCCCGGTGAGCACACACACTGGTTGCTGCCAGGCTGTGTGTGAGTATGGACAGCACTGCAAGAACGTCTCCAGTGCTTCCCCAAATGGAAATACTGGATCACAGAATATGAGCTTTGCGAGTTAATGCCTGTTTTCCAAAGTGGGTGTGTCAGTGCACCCCTCTCACCAATGGCCCAAAGACCTCCAAGCCACCCACACACTCTCCAACACCTGGGTCTGTCAGACGTCTTAAGTTTCGCCGATGTAAGCACCTGCAGTGGGGGCTCACCGCAGCCTCTGAATACTAAGGGGAGAACACCTCTTCATGGGCTCGGCCACCACACTTGTCTGTGTCCTGCGCCACGCCGGGCCGTATTCTGCTCGCTCACGCGAGCTCCCTCCATGCGCGGGATTCTAACCCCGCCCAGGCTACATGTGCGGCACACACCCCTCAACCCTGCGGCCTGTCTGCTCACAGTCTTCACTGGGGCTTTTTTTGCTTTGTTTTACTTTTTATTTCATAATCATAAACTTAACTTTTCAATTCAGCTCAACTTGGAGGGGAATAAGGAAAATATGGAACCCAAAGAACTGCAGTGAGAGCACAAAGATGATAGGCTATTTCGAGCAGATGCGGGGGAAGGGGTGCTCTCCTGAGTTACAGAAGGAGTGGTCTGGAGGTTAAGATAAAACACAAGTCAAATTTATTAGATCTGTCCGCAGTCAGCAATAGTGATCTTCTTGCTGGTCTTGCCATTCCTGGGCCCAAAGTGCTCCACGGCTTCCATGATACTCATGCCCCCTCTCACCCTGCCAGAGACCACATGCTTGCCATCCAACCACTCAGTCTTGGCAGTGCAGATGAAAAACGGGGAACCGTTTGTGTTGGGGCCAGCATTTGCCATGGACAGGATGCCAGGACCCGTATGCTTCAGGAGGAAATTCCCATCATCAACTTTCTCCCCACAGATGGACCTGCCACCAGTGCCATCATGGCGTGTGAAGTCACCACCCCAGCACATAAATCCCGGAATCATTCTGTGAAAGCAAGAACCTTTATAACCAAAGCCTTCCTTCCCAGTGCTCAGAGCACAAAAGTTTCCTGCTGTCTTGGGAACTATGTCCACAAACAGCTCAAAGGAGTCGCGGCCCAAGGGCTCGCCACCGACGGCGATGTGGGAGAACACAGTGGGGCTGACCGTGGCTAGGCTGCGCGGGAGGCTCCGGGGTGGCAGCGTCTGCAAGGCCTATCAGGGCTTTTTGATAAAGAGAGATCTTAACTTCACTCTGGTAAAACTGGTCTTTTTTATTTTCAAGTTAACATTTTTTTGTGACTGAAAAACCCTTCCCTACCAAAGTCATAAAGGTGTTCTCTATTGTCTTCCAGGAGTTCTTCTTCGATCAGCCTGACACTGACCTTCTGTGGACTGTGCACCATGGATGCGACAGCCTCTCTTCTGGCTGCCACGCGCAGGGCGCCAAGGACCCCACCCCCTGCCCACGGGTCAGGCTTCCGCGTCTGTTCCTGGCAGCACTTCTGCCTCACCTGAGCCCTCATGGAGGAAGCCTCCACAATGGCGAAGCTGGGGTGCTTCTCACTCTTCTTCAAAGTGCCCGACTGACCTCAGGACTTCATCCTTCCAAGTGTTTCAGAACTGACTTGTCACGTTTCCCAAAAAACTGAATCCATAGATCAATATGAGAAGAACAGGCAGCTTTACTGCACTGAGCCTTCCTTGCTTAGAACGCCTTGTCTGTATTTACTCCAGTCTTCTTGAATGTCTCTTAATAAAGCTGTAAGTTCTTCTCCATTACACTTTTACACGTCTTTTACATTGCCATCTGTATCAGACATGACTCACTCAGAGCAGGGACCACGTAGGTATTTCCAACACAAAGGGGTTTACAACAGCTGACAAGGCTGGAGGTGCTCGGAGAAAACAGGCCACCTCTAAGGTCAACATGCCCTCTGTGCTGCAGCTAAAGCCAGCCTGCCACCTGCCAGTGAGCAGACACACCCTGCCAGGACCACCACCACTCTGCAGCCCTGCCACCTCCCCCCGGTCCAAGCCTGCGCACCCACAGCACAGCCAGAGGAGGAAGGGTCCACCTCCCTCCCACCTTCAAATGTCATGGGAGTGCGTCTCAGGGGCTGAACGATACCAGGAGCCGCTGGCAGGGAGTCTGGGCACTGCAGCTCCAGCCCCTGAAACGCAGGGACTGTCCTGAAGGCCCATCGGGCATACGCCTGCTTTCGGTCTTCCAAAAACACTGCTGAAATTACTGAGCTACTGCCATCTTTTCCCATTTTCTTGGACCCTGCAGTTTTATATCTTTTGTACTCGTCTGCTACAACTTTAGCACGCTTTTAGCAGGACAACTGAAATAATCTCTTGTGGTCACTCAAGAAGTCCTGCAGTCCAAGCTCAAAAGCAGCCAGATCAAGCATGGCTAGAACTTTCCACGGATTTACTTACACTTCCCCACATCAGGAAGGTCCCAGTGGACCCCCTGCTTGCACGCCTCCCCGCACACAACGATTTTCCTCCTTTCTTTTCTTTTTCCTGTTGAACAGGGGGGAATGTTAAGGAAGACTTGACCAACAGCCATGATTTTTTTCTAACTGAAGTTGATGTACGTCGTGTTACTTTCAGGTGTACAGCACAGTGATTCTGTTTTACACACACACACACACACACACACACACACACACACACACACACACACACACACACACACACACACACACACACACACACACACACACACACACAGTTTTCAGGTTCTTCTCCCTCATAGGTTACTACAAAATACTGAGTATCGTTACCTGTGTCATACAGTAGGTCCTTAGCCATGATTTTTTAAAGGTTTCTTTTAAAATAAACTAGAGATAAATACGACATAATTTCAAAAGTTATTAATTCAAGGAAGCGAGAACACGAGCACTGTATTATTCTTGGTATATTTTGATAACAAATTTCTCAGAATCCCAACTTTAGAGCTGTCAGAAGCCACCGTGTGCAGCCCACCTGGGCCCTGCACGCAGCACCGCAGGGCAGGTGCAGAACCGGGGGGGGGGGGGCCCTCCTCGCCCCTCCCGGGCACACTCAAGCCCCCCCCGCCCCAGAGAGTCTGCCCGCTGCTCCCCTGGGTAACAGACTGGACTCTTCCCCTGGGGACAAAACACTGAAACCCGGGAACTCTGAGCGAGCTGCTGAACGGGGCAGCCCCCCAGGACCCCATGACCAGAAGGGCCCTGGTCCAGCCCAGCCCCCAACAAGTCCACAGGCAGGACAAGCAGGATGACAGCCCCGCAGCACTGTGCTCCGTTTTGTGACAGCACAGTCCTTACCCACAACCTGAAAGCTCAGCCACAGGGCACTCAGAACAGCCAACCAGCCCCGCTTCCAGCTCAGAGCCAGCCAAGACCACGAGGCCCCCGTTCCGAATGTTCTCCGGGAGGCTGGATGCGACGTGCCCCACGTGTCAGGCCAGGGGACGCTCCCAGTTCCGACCACCGTCCTCC
Source organism: Hippopotamus amphibius kiboko (assembly GCF_030028045.1). Classification (NCBI taxonomy): domain Eukaryota; kingdom Metazoa; phylum Chordata; class Mammalia; order Artiodactyla; family Hippopotamidae; genus Hippopotamus; species Hippopotamus amphibius. The sequence continues at coordinate 785,904 of NC_080193.1, read as the reverse complement.
CCAGGCTGCGGCCCCAGGAATGACCGGGTGAGCTCCCAGACACGGGACGGCCCCGGAGGTTCCCAGCCCGGCCCCCACCACCTCCACTGTCACCGGAAAGGCAGACACCTTGACCACAGACGTGCACGAGACAACCAGAGACATGCACAAGACAACCAAGACAGCACAGCCTCCAGGGAGACTGGGAGGGGACGCCTCTCAACGGCCACCGTCACGGCCGATGCCGTCTGACTGGACCCCCTCTGCTGCTTATTCTGAACCCCCTCGAAGGGCTGTCCTGAGAGCACGTGTCACCTTCCATCCGATCACCACCTGACCCTGGTGGGAGTGAGCGGGGCCTAGAGGACCCACGCCCTCCTTTCCTTTCCTGCGAGCTGAGGAAGAGGACAGGCCTGCTGCCCTCCGCGAGCTCAGGGTCTGGAGAAAGGAATGAAGCCTAAGCCAGGAGACGTGGGAACCGCCAGCCATCCCAGTGCGGTGGGGAGGGAGGGACAGCGCAGGGCCGGCCGAGGCCCACCTCCTGCCGGAGGCCCGGAGATGCGTCGGGTCGCGGTCCCACGTGAGCAAAGCCCTGAGGACGGGCAGGGTCTGTCCACGCGGAAACAGAGCAGGGGGCTCGAGGCAAAGAGGAAGGCAGGCCCCAGCATGGGTAGGAAGCCCCGGGGCCGGCCTGGGACGCGGCGGGCTGTGGGGCGGGCGCAGCCAGGTCTTCAGCAGGGTCTTCAGCGGACAAAGCACGTCCCCTGTGAGCGGCGCAGGCCCGGGCCAGGCTGAGCGCCGGGGCTGTGGTGAACGCGCGCCTCGTGGGGGCGACCCCCGCCGCCCCCGGCCCCGCCCGGCACTCACCCGGACAGCCTGCCTCGTCGCTCTCATCCTCGCAGGTGGCCAGCCCGTCGCACTGCCAGGGCAGCGGGATGCACTGGATGGCGCCACTGCGGCAGGCAAACTGGCCCGGGTTGCAGCGCAGCTCTGTGGACCAAAGGCAAGAGGCCGTTGAGGATGCGGGCCACCCAGGCCGCCCCACTGCGGAGCCCACGGCGCGGGGGCCACGCGGACACGCACCCTGAGCAGCCGGAGGCGCCGCCCCCACTCAGGGCCCCCGGCCGCCGTCTGGACGAGGTGGGGGCACGGGCTCCCAGGGCGTGTCCGTGGCTTCCCAAGGTGCACAGGACGGGGAGGGGGAGCAGGAGAGCCCACCACGGCCCAACGGTGTGAGGACGCCGTGCCCCTCCCAGTGGCGTCCTGCCCGAACACAGGCGACTCGGCCCTAAGCACCGCGACAGGACCTGTGCTCACAGGAAGGCACAGTGGGCGGTGGTCTCCGGAAGCAGCTGCAACGGGGAGCAGACAAGACACTCAGACACTCAGCACCGAAGGGCCTGGTGGTGGCGGGGGTCAGCCAGCCCCTGTCCCACCCACCCTGGCTCTCAGGTGCCGTGTCACGGGCACGGCCACATGTGGACTGTCCGGGGCGGCGGCTGAGCCACTACAGCTGAGCTGAGGGGCTACGAGAGACCCACACAGGCTGCAAAGCTGGAGATTACAACTCTCCAGTCCTCAGGAAGCAGGCTGCACACTCCGGAGCCGAGGGGCAAAGCCAGGAGCCCAGGGGGACAGGAGTGAGGGCCTGGTCCTGCCCACCAACCGGATGACGAAGGAGGAGAGACAGAGCACAGCTCGCGGATGCCCAACGATGGGCCCTGTCCTATCCTCAGCCAAGGGCAGCGGGTGCAGCTGAACACTGGCACCACGGCAGGGAGAGCTCACAGGACAGAGACGGGAGGCCTGCACGAGGGCAGGACCCAGAGACGCACAGAGGAGCCCCTGGGGCACCAAGCACTGGTGAGCAGGGGCTGAGGACACCCCCAGTACTACGTATAAAACAGATACCTAACGAGAACCTACTGTATAGCACAGGGAACTCTACTCAATGCTCTGTGGAGACCTAAATGGGAATGAAATCCAAAAAAGAGGGGATATGTGTATACGTATAGCTGATTCACTTTTCTGTACAGCGGAAACTAACATGACATTGTAAAGCAACTAAAATCTATACACCAATAAAAATGAAAAGAAAACAAACTGTGAGGGATGTCCCTGGTGGCACAGTGGTTAAGAATCCGCCTGCCAATGCAGGGGACACGGGTTCAAGCCCTGGTCCAGGAAGATCCCACATGCCACGGAGCAGCTAAGCCTGTGCACCACAACTACTGAGGCCACGTGTCACAACTACTGAAGCCCGCGTGCCTAGAGCCTGTGCTCCGCAACAAGAGAAGCTACTGCGATGAGAAGCCCATGCAACAAAGAGTAGCCCCTGATCACTGCAACTAGAGAATTTATAAAAAGGAACAAACAAAAACATACTGTGAGAGATAAAAATACACTGCTCGGACAACAACAGACACTCTAAACAGAAAGAAAAGAAAACTAGAAAAAAATTAACTGTGGCATTGGGGCCACTTCAAGCAACCTCACACACGTACATGGAGAAGGAATAGAAAAAATATTTAAAGAAACAATGGCAGGGGCTTCCCTGGTAGTACAGTGGTTAAGGATCCACCTGCCAATGCAAGGGACACAGGTTTGACCCCGGGGCTGGGAAGATCCCACATGCCACACAGCAACTAAGCCCGTGCGCCACAACTACTGAGCCCATGCACCACAACTACTGAAGCCCACATGCCAAGAGCCTGTGCTCTGCAACAAGAGAAGCCACCTCAATGAGAAACCTGAGCACTGCAACAAAGACCCAATGCAGCCAAAAATAAAATAAATTTTTAAAATAAAAATAGAAATATTCCAAGGCATATCATAATCAAATTGCTTAAAACCAGCAAAAAAAAAAAAAGAAAAATCTTAAAAGCAGAGAATAAAGACATGATGCACGGAAAGCAAAGTAAAGGTGACAGCAGACTTCTCATTAGAAACAATACATGCTGGAAGGCGGTGGAACACATCTCAGTTCTGAGAGGAAAAAGGAAAAGGCCGCCAACTGGAGACATTTAAAGCAAACGCACGTGTACTCTGTCATGGGGTTTATAACCTGAGTAGAAGTAAAATTCTGACGACAGCGGCACAGAAGTCAGGAGGCGAGAAGCTGAGGTGTACCATTTGAAGGCTCTTACGCTACGGGCAAAGTGGTCTGTCCTGTGAATGATGTAAGTTAAAGAGGAACGTCACTAAACTAATGCAAGAGCTACAGCAAATAAGCCAACAAGGAAGACAAAAAGGAACACAACATACTCCAAAGGAAGGAGAAAGACAGGGAAAAGGAATACCAGTTGGCACAAACATAAAACTAATGACAAAGTGGTAGACAGTAATTAAATTCACATATGGGGTGAAAGAATGGAAAAAGATACAGCATGCTAACACTTATCAAAAGAAAGTAGGGGTGGCTGTATTAATACCACACAAAGGAGACTTCAGGGCAAATAACATTGCAAGGAATGGAGAAAGTATTTAACAGTGACAAAGAACGTAATAACCTTAATTGTCTCTGCTTTAAATGAAGGAAAAACTGCTATAACTAATAGACAAATTCAAAATCAGTTTCAATCCCTTCACTCAATAAGTGACAGAACAAGCAGACAGAATCAGCAAGGACACAGACAACCTGAACAACACTATCAACCAGCTGGACCCAATCGACACCCACAGACACCTCTGCCCAACGAGGTGTCTTCACATGCGTACAAAACATTTACCATAATAGATAAACACATGAGCCATAAAACAAATCTCAATACATTCATAATGGTTCAAATTTTACAGAGTGTGTTGTTTGATCACAATGCAATCAAATGAAAAGTCAACAGAGAAGGAAAGATGGAGCTGGTGGAATCAAGCTTCCTGACTGCAAACTATACTACAAAGCCACAGTGATCAAGACAGTATGGTACTGGCACAAAAATAAAAAGGAAGATCAATGGAACAGAATACAGAACTCAGAGGTAAACCCACACACATATGGGCACCTTATCTTTGACAAAGGAGGCAAGAATATACAATGGAAAAAAGACAGCCTCTTCAATAAGTGGTGCTGGGAATATTGGACAGCAACATGTAAAAGAATGAAATTAGAACACTTCCTACCACCATACACAAAAATGAACTCAAAATGGATTAAAGACCTACATGTAAGGCCAGACACTATAAAACTCCTAGAGGAAAACATAGGTAGAACACTCTATGACATACATCAAAGCAAGATCCTTTTTGACCCACCTCCTAGAATAAAGGAAATAAAATCAAGAATAAACAAATGGGACCTAATGAAACTTAAAAGCTTTTTTTGCACAGCGAAAGAAACCATAAACAAGACAAGAAGACAACCCTTAGAATGGGAGGAAATACTTGCCAATGAAGCAACTGACAAAGGATTAATCTCCAAAATATATAAGCAGATCATGCAGCTTAATACCAAAAAAGCAAATAACCCAATCCACAAATGGGTGGAAGACCTAAATAGGCATTTCTCCAAAGAAGACATGCATATGGCCAACAAACACATGTAAAGATGCTCAACATCACTAATCATCAGAGAAATGCAAATCAAAACCACAGTGAGGTACCACCTCACACTAGTCAGAATGGCCATCATCAAAACATCTAGAAACAATAAATGCTGGAGAGGGTGTGGAGAAAAGGGAACCCTCCTGCACTGTTGGTGGGAATGTAAATTGATACAGCCACTATGGAGAACAGTATGGAGGGTCCTTAAAAACCTGAAAATAGAGTTACCATATGATCCAGCAATCTAACTTCTTGGCATATGTCTGGAGAAGACCATAGTTCAAAAAGACCCATGCACCTCAATGTTCACTGCAGCACTATTTACAATAGCCAGGTCATGGAAGCAACCTAAATGACCATCGGCAGATGAATGGATAAAGAAGATGTGGTACCTGTATACAATGGAATATTACTCAGCCATAAAAAGTACTGAAATTCGGTCATTTGTAGAGATATGGATGGACTTGAGACTGTCATACAGAGTGAAGTAAGTCAGAAAGAGAAAAACCAATACTGTATATTAACATATGTATGTGAAATCTAGAAAAATGATATAGATGAACCTGTTTACAAGGCAGAAATAGAGACACAGATGTAGAGGACAAATGTATGGACTCCAATGGGGGGAAAAGAGGGGTGGGATGAACTGGGAGATTGGGATTGACATATATACACTAATATGTATAAAACAGATAACTAATGAGAACCTGCTGTATAGCACAGGGAACTCCACTTCGCTGTACAGTAGAAACTAACACAACATTGTAAAACAACTATACTCCAATTAAAAAAAAAAAAAAGACATGAAACTATAAAACTCCTAGAAGAAAACACAGGAGAAAAGCTTCATGACATTGGATTTAGCAATGGTTTCTTGGCTATGACATCAAAAGCACAGGCAACAAGGCAAAAGTAGATGACGGGTACTACAACAAACCTAAAGAACCGACAAAGTAAAAATGCAACCTACATAATTAGAGAAAACATTTGCAGGTCATGTGTCTGATTAGGGGTTAGTAACCAGAATATACAGAAAACTCCAAAATCTCAACAGCCTAAAAACAACCCAATTCAAAAACAGCCAGAAGACTTGTTCCACTACAGTCCTTTTCCCATTCCAGGACCCCATCCAGAACACCACACTGCAGTTAGTTTCACAAAGCAATTTCTAGCATACTCCCTCTGAAGGTTTTATGGAACAAAATAAAAAACATTAATTAACACCATTTATTAATGCTAAAATCTAAAGAATATAATTGTTATACATTTTACCTGGCCTTTCTTTCCAGTGATGCTGACTGATCATTTAGTCAACATAGATAATTCTCTTCATACCATAGAAGCAAAACCGGAAAAAATATAAGCAAATAGTAATATATACTAATGAGAGTTGACATGTTAAAGCTATAAGTATCTACTTCTAAAATGATATTTTAATTTACTCAGGAAAATACTACAACCCACTGGAAAAAAGAAATGTCGTTAACATTTAGTGTGATGAAATAGAAGCTTGGTATAATAATGAGATTTTATTAAATACCTTCCTCAACGTTACTTGTCTAACAAAGGTGGTTTCAAATCAACACAGTTTTGAATTTAACTGTTTAACAGACACACAGAAGAGAAGAGAAATGATCCAAAGAGCTTCTGGACCCAGTACTTTGAGTATATACCATCAGTCTAAAGACAAAAAGAACTGCAAAACAACCAAAAAAACAAAACAAACAACCCCCAAACTCTAACCCGGTTGGTCAGTGGTAACAGGTACAGCACCCCTGAAATGGCTCTGTGTGCGCTGTGGGAAAAGCAAACAGTAAATCTACTGATGCTGCCGGAAGCCCAGGTCCTGCTGTAGAAAGAGGGACACACCAGTGAACCAGGGAGAGGAAGCCAGACCGAGACGCTAGGATGGAACTAAAGATACGGCATGAACCTACACAAAGTGACACCCGCGGACACACCCATTCGCCCACACCACAGAGAGGTCTAGCAGCGAGGTCCTCGTAGCGACGAACACACCCAGAACCAAGAACATCATCTCCCACTAAAAGGAACCAGTGCTGCCTGGAAAAATGCTGGGGGCAGGAAAAATACAAGAGGAGCCTGGTGATGGGGGGGCGTGCAGGACACAGAGGCCCGCCCGAAGGGGCTTCCACCGCCCAAACCAACTGCAACATAAGCACCAATAACGACAGTAACAGATGATGACGCGCTGGATAAAAAGAAGAATGCACGAGGCCATGCCGATATTAAAAAATAAAGAGGAAGGGCAGGTGTTTTTATAGTAGACTAGTAGTAAATGAAAGAAGGGTAAGAAAACCGTCACTGAGCGATGATCGCAGCGATAGCTGATTCAGGCAAGAGTCATCAACAGGTGACTCAGAGCCCTGGGCCAGGCGACCTGTCTCCCTGAGGAGAACCTGCCGACTAGAGAGGCGGGAAGAGAGCCACCTTCCCAGCTGAGAAAGGCAGTCACAGCCACCTCACCCTGCGGCCACGGTTAACAAGCTCATTCCTGGGGCAAGCTGCTGGCTGTGCCCGGGATGCATGGGCTGAGGAGGTCAACGTCCCAGGGGGACCCCTCCTGCCAAAGGTGTGGTAACTGAATCTGACCACGAGGAAACGCTCTGATAAACCTAAAAGGAGGACTATTCTACAGAATGGCCGGCCTGTACGCTTTAAAAAGTCCACGCCACGGAAGACAAAGAAAGCTAGGGAACTGCCCAGATTTCAGAAGATTAAATGCACGTGACAATTAAATGCAACACATGATCCCAGGCTGGATCCTGGAATGGGGAAAAAAATGTGTGGTGAATGGGATGCCCCACACAGTGGGCTTCAGCTCATGGGCTGCCCCGGGTCCACCGCCCTAAATGTGCCTCCTGCACCGTGCTTCCGGGACAACGGCCTGTCCTCGGACACAGGAGCCAGGGACTCAGGAGTGAAGGGTCCCGTCTGTGTGCAGATACATGTCATCTCTGGGCGTGCACACACACGTCTGCATACACACACACACACACGCAGAGCGTACAGCTGTCACAATCGGTGACTGTACGTGAACTGTATACAGGTGGAGCTCTCAGTACTAGTCCTGCAACTTTTCTACAGCCTGAAATGTTTCCAAAGTGAAAAGTTTCAGAAGAATCACCCCTGCCTCCCCCTGAAGGAAGATATTTTGGAATCTTAATTCTTTCTGGGATTAAGGCTTCCTCATGTCAACAAAACATGCGGATCACTGGGCCTTAGGATTCAGTTTCACTTTTGCTCTTAAGTCACCTCCCAACAGAGTAATTTTGTTTATGTCAAAGTTCCTCTAAATGGTCACTCTGAATCTAAATTATCCTTGGTGAAACTATGCTATTTCGGTAAATAAGCACACAACCCTGAGTTACAGTGTAAATACACGTGAAAACCCAGAGTCGGCCTGGAGCTGCCGCCCATGGCATCAGGCTGAGACAAGCCCACGGGTCAAGCCCACGGGTCCCCAGCACTGCCCCGCCACCTCCCACGGGGGCAGCTCTTCAAACGCCAGCTTCTGGTTGAGTAAAAACTTTGATAAGAGGTCCCTTGGAAGCAGGCCCCGCGGGCAAAACAAGACTGAGGAAAGGTCTCATGAAGGCTTGTTTAAGGAAAAAAAAAAAAGAATGAAGTAAAGCTGTATGGACGAACCCACAAAGACCTCCAAAACACTGTCAAGTGAAAAAGTGAAAAAAAAGTTGTACAAAACATATAATTCCATTTACATAAAATAACCTAAGTATGAATGTTTATAAGTATGGGAAAACACCCAACATCACATTTCCAGACTGGGCTGGGCGTTCCCACGGCTCACACACCAGCCCGGACACGCACCCTTCGCACGGCTGGGGTGGAGGACAGAATCGGAAGAATGTCTGCCCTCCGGGAGTGACCAGCAGACCCCCGGACGGCTGCTACAAAGCCCGCCGCATGCCTTCCAGGCCTTCCGCCCCAACCTGTATGACCACAACGCTCTGTGGGTAACTAAGAGGCCAGGGACCCTAGGATGTAGCCAGTGACACCTGAAAGGCGTCCACGTCAGGAGACCCGGTGGCAAGTGCACAGGGGTCCTGGAGCTTTACGTCTCCCGCCGACCCTCCAGGATGTCCTCACGGTGCCTCCTGCGCCCGTCCAGTACCCGGGGAGCCCCAGGCAATCCTCCCCCCAGCAACCAACTCCTAATGAGGGTCCCCAGGGAGGCAGGCAGCGTCTGAGCAGGGCCGGGCTCAGGGTGGACCCAGAGGCCCTCGTGGTGCGGCATCCACACGGGGCTCTGCCCTCAGCCCTGTCCTGCCCGACACAGAGTTGTCAACAGCTGAGGACGGACAGACAGATGACAAGCTGATCAGACTGACAGCTGGCTGCCAGGGGACCGGAAGCCAGCCTGCAGAAGGGACGGGAAGGGGCAGGGGCACGAAGGACCAGGCCCAGCCCGGGGCTGGGGTGACGGCCACGCCGGACGGAGAGGAGGGAGAGAAAGCCACGGGGCGAGCACGCGCCGCCCCCACGCCCGCCGGGGGCTCTCCAGCGAGGCCGGTGCAGTGCGCCAGCCCGGGAAGGCAGGCCACGTCCCTGGGCAGAGGACACGGCCATCGGAGGGGCAGCCCCCCCCCAGCCCCTCGCGACCCCCACCTGGGCCGCTGGTGAGCTTCAGTGAGGACCCACGGCGGTGAGGAGCCTCACCTGCCCTCACCTCTCAGGGCCGCTCACGCCCGCAGAAGCGACCCCGCCAGCGTGAGGCCCAGACCAGCTGGCTCTGTAGCACCCCCCTCCCCAGTCCCCAAAGGCGTTCCTGCCGCAGGCCCCTGTCCTCTCCACCCGCCCCCCAGCCCCCGCCGGGACAGCTGCAAGGCCTGCTGGGGAAGGGAGCCGCTGCTCTTTATGTCAAAACATAAACAGCCACTTGTGCGCTTGTTCAATAACTGATTTCTGAGCGCCCACTCGGTGCCAGAGCAGCTCCGGGCATCCCAGCACGGAGGTGACAGAACAAACCGTGTCAGCGTGAACAATCCTGGCCCTGTTCAAAGGGCTGCGACTGTCTGGGGGCTCCGGGCATGCCACCCCCACCTCCGGCAGCAGCTGGACTCACGCTCACAAAGTGTCAGGCGCGGCTCAAAGCCCCTGTGCTCGCTGCCTCCTGAGAAAATGCCCTCACGCACCAGCACGTCCACACTCTCAGGGGCCCTGAGCGCCCTGAACGCAACACCTGCATAATGTTCACAGCTTCTACAGAGCACATGCTTTGCACAAGACACATCCACTCTAATCCTCACACCTCCATGAAGCACATACACGCTGCTATTGTGTCCACGTCACAGACGAGGAAACCGAGGCACCAAGAGGGCACAGGGTGGGCAGCAGGGAGGCCAGACTCCGGAGAGCGCAGCCCTGGGCTCCATGCTCTCAAACCACCACCCTGGACGCACCTGGAACCAAAAGAAGCTCCTGGGAAGCAACCCCAGACCTTGGCTTTCCTCTCTCCCAGGTCGGTGCCCAGAAGTCCCAGAATGCTCTGGGGCTCTGGGCCACCACACTCCAGCCACAGCCTGCGGGCCACTCCCCTCCCCTCCCCTGGACTTGCCCTGCAGGGCCCGGCGGGGCTAAGCTTGGAGTCGCGGGACAAGCTGCGACTGCTTCCACGAAGTCAGTAACCGCACTGCAAGCCCACCCAGCACTCTGCCCGGCAAACTATGGTCCAAAATTGGGCTCTCGAGATCACTGGTCTGCTCCGCAGCCTGGACAGGGAAGGAGCTGCTCAATGACTCCTCAGCATCCGGACACCAAGCACAGGGACAGGGAGCAGCCCAGCAGCAGCCCGAGAAAAAGGCGTTTAGTGGGTGCCCTGCTGTCTCCCAGCTCCCAAGCGCTGGCACTGACACACCGCACTCGGAGTCAGGGGACTGCCAGGTGTCACCCAGTGCCAACTGCCAGGAGGCAGAGGACCACGTGAGCTATGGACCCCCACCTGTGCAGGGGGCCGGGTCAGTGCGGCTGCTCACGGGGAGGGGGAGGGGAGCCGGGGGACCAGGGAGGGCTGCGGCGACAGCAATCTGGGCCGGAGAGACCGCAGAGGTGCACACACACGCGCCCAACGGCAGCAGCCACACGCCCTCATCCTGAGACCAGAACCACCAACTGAAACTCGACCCCTGACTGGGGTCCGGGCCAAGCAAGCTTTGGCCGCAGGGCTGCCTCTGCCCTTCCCCGCAGCAGGCGACAGGCAGGGAGGCATGGCTGCTCACATCTGCTCTCAGCACTGGCCAGAGCGCTCCAGGGGAAAGGGCTCTCACACGGTTCAGAAAACAACGCGTGTGCGCCCGCAGAGACGCACACGTGCACGTGGGGCAAAGCAGACCCGCAGAGAGATCCGGGCAGTGGACATGCAGCGTTCTTTGCACTGATCTTCTCCCTGCAGCTGTTCTATAAGTTTGAAATCATTCCCAAACAAAACACTTCTTTATTTAAAAAAAACAACTCATTAGCTAGCGAAGTTGGAAAGCGCATGACACTACTTTCCAAGTAAAGAGAATCCAAGCGTCAGGCTCAAAGGCCCCCCTGCCCGCGGGACAAGCTGGGCAGTGCTGTGGGTCGGGACTGAGCAGGGGCTCCAAACGTGGCAGGCGCCTGGCAAGCCCCGGGCAGACCCCACTGTCCAGCGCCATCTGCGAGCTCCGGCCACGTCTGCTTGTGAAACACAGCCCCTCTTCCCGTCCACTGACCCGCGGCAGCTGTCAGTTCGGCACAGCCAACAGGCCCCTCCAGGTCCCGAGTCGCACAGGGGACAGAACCCTGAACTAGGGGCCAGGCCCCCGCCCTGGTCTGAACCCCCAGCCATGCTGCTCCCCCGCTGTGACCTCACGCATCGTCACTGGCCTCTCCCAGTCAGCTTCCCAGCAGCACCAGGCAGACGGCGTTTGGCCCTGCTCCTCCACCAGGCCGCCTGGCTAAAAACAAGCTCTTCCAGAACTGGGGCCTCAGCTCACTCGGGGAAGGCAAGTGTGTGGTGGGGGTCACTATGGACGGAGCTGTGGCTAAAACCACGGCAGGATTTCCTCTCATAATTGAAGCTAGAAAAACACACGTTTAGAAAAAACGCTTGATGTTGCGTTCTCAGAGAACGGGATGCATATGGAGAACGATCACTGCGATAGGATCGCAGCTGGCGGTCCCCAAATGCCCTTCCATGTTTGTGACCCCTCAGCAGAGGTCCCCACGCTTTCTCTCTCACCACAGCCCCAGCGTATACAACACACACCATGTCGGTCATGATGCCTGAACACAGCGGGGACCTGAGGAGAGGGCTGGTTCTACCCCTCAGACCAGAGTATTCAGATGGAAAAAGTTCTGCACGCTCACCTGGAGAACCACGGGGTAGATCAGGGGAGCAGAGGTGGCCTGGGGCTCCACCTCTGGGGTTAACGACAGCCAGGGCAGGACATACACAGCTGGGAAGGAGAGAGCCAAGGGTGCATGACCACAGGCGGGCCAGACTTCTAGGACTGAAACCTCATCTCAGCCACCTGATATCATGAGCTCTATTTCATTTCCCCCATGTGTAAAATGGAACTAGCAACAGTATCTACCCACAGGGACCACCTGACAGCGTCTGGCATATAACACTTCCTCAATCAACTGAGATCAAATGTGCATTTGAAAGACACCATGGGGGCTTCCCTGGTGGTGCAGTGGTTAAGAATCTGCCTGCCAACTCAGGGGACTAGGGTTCAAGCCCTGGTCCGGGAAGATCCCACATGCTGAAGAGCAACAAGGCCCACACACCACAAATACTGAGCCTGTGCTCTAGAGCCCACGAGCCACAACTATTGAGCCCATGTGCCACAACTACTGAAGCCCGCAGGCCTAGAGCCCATGCTCCACAACAAGAGAAGCCACCTCAATGAGAACCCCATGCCAGGCAACCAATAAATAAGTAAACTGATCTTTTTAAAAACAGATTTCTTTTAATTAAAAGTAAACTACTTAAAATAAAAGAAAAAAAGAAAAAAAAAAAAAAAAAACAATGGCAAAAGTTCAAGTTCAACACTTTTCTGTTGCCCACTCCATGAAAGGCTTCACGCCCTAGCCTGCACCAGAGAGGAGCCAACAGTGCTCCACCTGGCAGAAAACCTCCTGGAAAGCAGGTCTGCCTGGTTCCTTCCTCACACCCTAGTGTGGGTCTAAGCCAAGACCTGGAGAAAAAGCACACAGGCTAAGACCAGAACGGCCCCTCTCCCAGCAGACCCTGCCTGGCAGGACAGGGCACACACAGGCACCCAAGCAGATCTGTGACCTAGAGGGAGAGCCACCTCGCTGCCCAGCCAAAATCAGGGAGCCAGCTGGAGCCCCTCAGGTCTTGGATGGCAACTCAAGACAGCACCAGAGGCTGCTGTGAGTCGCTGATCTGGGGAGTCACCCAGTGACAACGATACCTCTGCTCCCGCAAGCAGAGCCACCTCCTGCCCCAACACAGACCTGAGCGTGCGGCCTCCTGAAACCTCCCCTGCCTTGCAGGGGCGAAGGGCTGGCCACCTGGGGACCGACTGACACCTCGTCTCCGCCTCCTGCCCTGAAGAGCTCCGACAGGGAGGGCACCCCCTCTGCGTCGGTCCTCCCTAGTGACGGGCAGGCGGCGAGCGCGCCAAGACACTTTCTGAGCTGCTGCTGCCCAGCTGGCAAGACACAGAGACAGACGGTCAAAGGCACGTCGGGGACATCGCCAACGTCCATCGGCCAAGCAGGAGACGCTGGACCCGGAACCAGAAACACCCCGAGGAAAACACGCGTGACGTGCGGCTTCACCCGACTCCAGCGACATGACAGCAAAACGGGAACCGAGGAGGCAGACGAGATGACTCTCACCTCTCCACAGGCGTGAACACGTTTCCCAAAGGATGTACCACAAGAGCCCACAAACCCCAGCGCCCACAAGGCACGCTCCTCCACAGGCGCCGGCTTCGGTTCCCACCGAGGCCGCGCAGAGGAGCACGGCTGGACACTCCGGCTGAAACCAAGTGGACGCTGGGGGGGAGGCAGCGCACCCCGCGCAGGTGGCGACGCAGCGTGCCGGGGCGGGGGCCGCACACCGCGGTGCTCCCCGCCCTGCGGGGCACGCCCAGGTCTGACAGCGCCCACCCCGGGGCGCTGGCCGCTGCCGCCTTCACGGGCCCCTTCCTCCACTAGAGAGCAGAGCGAGAGCCACGCTCTCCGGCTGCATCGGTACAGACGCGAGCGCGTTCACGCGTGTGAGCCACAGCGCTGCCCTCAGCCTCCGAGCCCAGGGCTCTTCCCTGCCGACCGCAAGACACAGCATCTCCGCAGGCCGCCCCGCAAGCACCGCGGGCCGCGGCCCCCGAGCTCCTGCGCGGCACGGAGAAACCGGCGCGCACCTGGGACCCGAGCTTCTCGCCGGAGCAGGGGCGCACCCGCCACGCAGGGAAGGGTCTCCCGGGACCCTCGCCACAGGCCGCCTTCGGAAGGCGCCGGCCCCGGGGGCTTCGCCGACGCCTGAGGGCCACAGGCCAGCCGCCCCCGCCCCGCGCCCTCCGCTCAGGCCGCGCCCCCGGCCCCGCGCCCCGCGCCCCTCCGCTCAGGCCGCGCCCCCGGCCCCGCGCCCCCCGCCCCCGGCCCCGCGCCCCTCCGCTCAGGCCGCGCCCCCGGCCCCTCCGCTCAGGCCCCCCGCGCCCCTCCGCTCAGGCCGCGCCCCCGGCCCCGCGCCCTCCGCCCCTCCGCTCAGGCCCCCCGCCCCCGGCCCCCGCGCACCTGGCCGCAGCGGCTCGGTGACCGTGAGCACCAGCAGGAAGAGCAGCAGGAAGGCGCCACTGTCTGCCTTGGGCACCATTTATCCTCCGCGCATCGTCCCCGGGGCGGCCGCGCGACCCCGCGGGGAGGCCGGGCCGGGCCGGGCCGAGGGTCGGGCCGGGCCGGGGCCGGGCCGGGCCGGGCGAGGACGCGGCCGGAGCGTGGGGGTGCGGGGGCTCCAGGGGCCGCAGGCGGACGCGCGCTCTCGGTCGCCGCCTCTGGCTCCGACTCCGGCTCCGCGCAAGATGGCGGCCGTCCTGCTCTGCCCGCGCCGCCCCGCCCCCCCGCGCCGCCCGCACCGGCCAATGAGCGCCGGGAGGGGGCGGGACCTGCGTGTTCCCCGTGCGCAGTGGCCGAAAGGGGTGCGGCCCGGGGCGGGGCGGGGTCCGAGGGGTGGATCTGTCGGGGGCGGGACTACGAGGAACCAAGGGTGCCGTTGGCTGAGCAGAGAGGTGGGGCTCGGGGGCGGGGCCTCCTAAGGGCCCCGCAGAGCAGGGGCGGCGGAGGCGGGACGGCGAGGCCGCGAAGACGGACACGCAAGGGGCGGGGCCGGAGCGGAGGGGGCGGGGCGCCGAGGGGCCGGGGGTGGGGTAGAGATGGGGCCCCCGGCGCAAAGGGTCCCGGCACAGCCGGGGTCTTCACACCTCGCGCACCTGCAGCCCCAGGTCCGGTCAGTGCGCCCCAAGGTGGTCTTTTACAGGCCGAAGGGACCCGGACTACCCTAACCCTAACCCGCACGCACCACTGAAACGTTTCCAACGGACGAGGAAGTGGCCTCGAGGAGGGTCACCCCAGGAGAGCCGACAGGGGAGCCCAGATCCCGGAGACGGAGCAGGGCCGCCTGTGCGGGAAGGGCGCTGCCGGCTCCGCGGCCGCCGCAGCAGGCCGGTCTGCGCGGGGGGACGCCGCCGGGGCCGCGCTCCGGGCGCGGGCCGCGCACCTGTCCTCGTGGGAGGGGACGCAGCAGGTGGGGAAGAGGGTGAGGGTGAGAGCAGAGAAAGGGAGGCGGGCCAAGGCCGGTGGGCACCCCGCCCAGCCCGGCCCGCCTCCAGCCCCCCAACTCGCTCCCTAGGGGCAGTCACCCCAAACCCCTTCAAGGGCATGATCCTCCCGGGTGTCCCGGGATTCCAGCTGGGACGTTCAGGGTCCTCTGAGAGACGCACCCACTCCCTCGGGAGGAATGTAGCCAAAGCCACCCCCGAGGCTAGGCCAGGCCCACCTGCGCCTGCCCCCTCAGGGTACGGCACACGAGGGGCCTGCAGCACAGGGGCCCCGCTGCTGGCAGACACGGTGGTCCCTCTCCAGCGCCGCCCAGCCAGTGCGTCCTCAGGGAGCATTGCTGGGAGCAGCTGCTGCACTCAGAGGGGTCCAGGCCCCCCTCCTGCCCCCCAGCCCCAGATCTGCCCCAGGAGCCCAGCCAGGGCCACGGCCGGGCAGACCCCGGGGGCGGGAGCCCACAGCCAAGAGCAGAAACCCCTGCCAGCAAAGGTCTGGGTGAGGGAGTGAAGAGTCCACCCAGACCACGCAACGCGCAGACCCGGCTTCCCGCACGGCCCCTCCTGACCCACCTCCCCTCCTCGGCCTTGCTGTGCAGCCAGCAGGCTGCCTGCGTGGACACTGTCAGGGGCTTTCGGGGTTGGAGGGAGGGAGAAGAGGTCAGGGACACTTTCCCCAGCCCCCTCCCTGTGGGGTCCCGTGGCCTCCACCTGAGGTCACTTCTTCTGCCAAGGTCACCCTCCCTGTACGCCTCTTCCCAGGTCCAGCGACCACCCTCCCTTCTTCCAGCAGTCTGTTACTGCTCAGGGTTCTCCACACTCTGCTCCACGTGGCTAAGCCCTTACTAAACCCTCCTCAGACAGGCCTAGCTCAAGTGTGTCTCCTGTCTCCTGCTGAGACCCAGATGGATGGGACTGCCTGCCCTGGGTTTCCAGGGATGCCCTGGGTTGCAGAAATCAGCCCGCCACCCCACCAGCAGGCCCGGCTCTGGTTTGGAGGCTTGTGTGGACGGATGCACTCACCACAGCCCCCTCCTACCTCGGGTCCCGGCCGAGCGCGAGGCCACGCTCTGCTGGCCTTCGGTCTGCTGCAGCCCGCTGGCTGGCCTTCCAAGATTCCGAGTCCGAGTGGCTCAGGCCGGAACCTCATTCCCCAGGGCAGTCCTCCTTTATGACTTCACCCACTTAAGTCACCCGGGAGACAATGCCAAACGTTCCACCCCAGAGTCTTGGCCTCTAGGAGGCAGGGACGGGAGGCCCGGCCAGCCCAGAGGACTCTGTCCACAGTGTAAATGAGGACGCCGCTGGCCCATGTCCCGCAGGGATGTAGAGGGCAGCCTCAGGGGCACTGGGCGCTCCTGGCACCATGGACGACGCTGCCGTCCTCAAGCGACGAGGCTACCTCATGGGAATAAATTTGGGAGAGGGCTCCTACGCCAAAGTCAAATCCGCCTACTCGGAGCGCCTCAAGTTCAACGTGGCGGTCAAGATCATCGACCGCAAGAAAGCCCCCACGGATTTCCTGGAGAAATTCCTTCCCCGGGAAATTGAGATCCTGGCCATGCTAAACCACCGCTCCATCATCAAGACCTACGAGATCTTCGAGACCTCCGACGGCAAGGTCTACATCATCATGGAGCTCGGGGTCCAGGGCGACCTCCTCGAGTTCATCAAGACCCGGGGGGCCCTGCAGGAAGACGACGCCCGCAAGAAGTTCCACCAGCTGTCCTCGGCCGTAAAGTACTGCCACGACCTGGACGTCGTCCACCGAGACCTCAAGTGCGAGAACCTGCTCCTCGACAAGGACTTCAACATCAAGCTGTCCGACTTCGGCTTCTCCAAGCGCTGCCCGCGGGACGGCAGCGGCCGCCTGGCGCTGAGCAAGACCTTCTGCGGGTCGGCGGCGTACGCGGCCCCCGAGGTGCTGCAGGGCGTCCCCTACCAGCCCAAGGTGTACGACGTCTGGAGCCTGGGCGTCATCCTCTACATCATGGTCTGCGGCTCCATGCCCTACGACGACTCGGACATCAAGAGGATGCTGCGCGTCCAGAAGGAGCACCGCGTGGACTTCCCGCGCTCCAAGCACCTCACGGGCGAGTGCAAGGACCTCATCTACCGCATGCTGCAGCCGGACGTCAGCCGGCGGCTGCACATCGATGAGATCCTCAGCCACGCGTGGCTGCAGCCCAAGGCCCGGGGCCTGTCCTCTGCAGCCATCAACAAGGAGGGGGAGAGCTCGCGGGCCACCGAGCCCCCTGAGCCCGGCTCCGACAAGAAGTCCGCCACCACGCTGGAGCCCCGGGAAGAGGCCCGGCCCGAGGCCCGGCCAGAGACAGGCCCCAAGGAGGCGGCGCTGGTGGGGCAGGTGTCGAGGCAGTCGGAGGCCATGGGCCTTGCCAGCGAGCAGCCCAGCAAGGAGATCGAGGAAGGGGCCCCCCTGCAGCCTTCAGAGACACACAGCTAGCCAGCCTCTCGCGGCCCAGGGGGTCGGCAGAGAACGAGACAGCGCTCACGGCCTCGAGCCTGAGCTCCAAAGAAGCCAAGGGAGGAGCTGAGAAGGAAGACAGTCCCGGAGGAGCTGCTATTTTCGTCAGTTTTTTCCCCCCGCCTTTGAACTTGGTAACTCACGTGGCTAAAGAAGCAATACATCACTATATTACTGCAGACCCCAAGGTCCGTGTCTTTGCCCCGCTGGCTTCGGTCGCCCAGGGAGGGGATCCTGCACTTCCCCGCCCCCACTCTCGGGCGGCGCTGCGCTTCACTTCCCGCTTGGGAAAACACAGCACGGTGTGCCCAGCCTTGACCGTGAGCTCAGGCCCTGGACCGGAGCAGAGCTGAGTGTCGAAGACGCTGCTTCAAGAGGGAGGCCCACGAGTGTGAGGCTGGGCCGCGGGGGGCGCGAAGAGCAAGGGAGGAGGCGAGGTGGCTGTGGGCAGAGGAGGGCTGAGTGGCGGGGGCCCTCCCACCGGGGTCTGGACCCGCAACAGCCCCACAAGGCTGCCGGTGGGTAGCGGCTGGCAGAGGCAGGAAGACCAGCCTCCCTCGAGCCCCTCCCCGTGGGCAGCTCTTTCTGCTCGGGCTCCAGGGTCTCCCCCACGTCCTGCCAGCACCCAGTTCCCAACAGCGCCCTGAGTCATCCCGCCTCGCGGGCACCCCCCCACCCAGGAGCCGCAGGGGCCCGGCTTCCCGCCGGCCCCACGCCAGTCTGTGTGCCTCACGGTCACGGTGTGGTCTGACCACATCCTGTTCCCCTCTAGCCCCCGTCTGTCCCAGAGCGGATCAGCGGACACTGGCGAGCAGGGCGCACAGGCCTCCTCCCACGCGGCGGTGGTGTCCGCAGACGGGAGCGCATGGCCGGCTGCCGGGCACGGCGGGGCCCTCAGTGCCGCTTCTCCTCACCCCGCCGTGCCTGGCGGCCGCTTGCTATCCCAGGCCTGCACGCGCTCCGGACGACCTCGTGTCACGTGGACCTGCGGGTTTAACGCACCAAGAGAACAAGAGCCCTCAGACGCACCCCTCCTTCCACCTCGGCTGGTGTCCTGGGGACTGAGGTCCAACGAGTGCCCCACACCTGCCTGTCTGCACCCCTCCCCACACCCAGCCACCTCCACACATCCTGCGTCCCCAGAGCTGCGCATCCGTGTGTCACTGCTCAGCCACCACCTCGGCCCCCGTCCCTCGCCTCCCACAGCGGCCGGAGCCCCCCTCCTGCACCCAGGCTGGCTCCTACTGCCCGCGGGAAGAACCCCCACACCTGGCCCTTGAGGTCCTCCCAGATGTGGCCTCCTTCTGGCCTCGCAGCCCCCCACACGTGGCATAGCCGTGCCTGTGGACGCACCCCCATGGCCCTGCCCAGCTCTCCGGGCTTGGCCGAGGGGCCACGGCCTCCACACACACAAAGCCTTCTGGGGGCCTCTGCCAGGGTGGGCCTGCACGTGCCCAGGGCCCGGGACAGAACCAGCGCCGCGTCGTCCTGGACGCCCTGGGAGGCGCGCGGCACGCAGCTCGCCTGGGGGTGGAGTGGAATCCCAGAGCACGTGGGGGGCGGGGCTGGGGACGTCCGGGAGGCTTGTGAACCCCTCCCCTCGGTCACCGTGTGGTCGCCGGGGCGGAGGGCAGCACGAGGCACAAGGAGCCTGGGAGCCGCGCCCCACAGCCCAGCCCGGAGGCAAGCCTGGCAGAGAGGGGCCGCAGGGAGAAGCACCTCCTGTGTCTTTACAGGTGGGGAAACGGCTCAGCGAGGGCAGGGGGCTGCCTGAACTCACACAGTGCCGGGCAGAGGCCCCTCCTCCGCACGTGGCCTCGGGAGCCAGGCCGCTCCTGTGAGCTGCTCCACTGCACGTGGCTGGGGCTCAGGCCCCTTCAGTGACCCCCGAAGGCTTTAGGATCAAGACCCTCAACGTGGCCTCTGTGGCCCGCCGTTCTCCCTCCCGCCCTGCGCACTCTCACCACGCTTTCAGACCGTCACACGCCGTGCAGTCCCTGCCCTCCGCATGGCTTGTCCTCAGACCCCAGCCTTCCAGCCTGCCGCTCTCTGTCCTCACAGCTCCGTGTCCCTGTGTCACGGCCAGTCGCAGGGCATCCACAATGTGGGTGACACGCCCTCCCTGGCCTCCGGGCTCCAGGAAGGCAGGGTCCTGTTCGTGTCACCCCAGGCCTCAGGCCGATCCTCAAATGCCGCAGGGTGGATGGAGAAACGGAGGCCGAAGCCCCGAGGGGGGTGTCCCAGGGTCCGCAGGCTGGGACCCACAAGGCCCCAGCCGGGAGCATCCTGAGGCCCCACCCAGTCTACACCCCCCACCCCTGCACCAGCAGCCCCTGCTCCTGCGTGCACATCCTGGGCAGAGCCGCCCACTCCGTGCCCGACAGGTCTGCCGACCTGACCCTGGCACCTGATCCTCCACAACCCCCAAGGGCCACAGAGGCCACACCATCCTGGGTGAGGGTGGGGGTGGGGAGCAGAGTCCACAGCGGAGGGGAAGGCAGGCGGTGGGGTTGGCCACGAGGGCAGGCGTGCAGGGCCCCCCCAACAGAGACCCGGGGGCGAGGGAGGCAGGCAGGGAGGGGGCCTGGCTCCTGGGGGCCGCAGAGCAGCCCCTCTGGGATGCAAAGGAGTGAGGTTCCGGTCGTTTCTAGCCAAGCCCCCAGGAGAAAGGCAGGCATCGGGCCGGTCACTGCCGCCGGCATCTGGATGTGGCTGCCCTGCCCTGAGATCTTCCACAGGGACCTCCCGCCAGGGAGCCCTCTGCCTCCAGGTGTGTCCATGAGCTGTGCCCCGGCCAGGACGGCCCGCCTCCCTGCACCTGGGGGAGCCCTGGTGACCCTCTGCAGGTCACTCCCCACCCCCTGCACGGAGCACGCTGCAGAGGACAAGCAGACAGCAGGGCTTGCAGAGTGCCTGAGGCGGCGCTGCAGGAGGCCACGTCTCCCAAAGCAGCAACAAAAGGGTTTCCACATTGTTTCCAGGTGCAAGACAGTCAAGGTGCAAAGACGAAGTGCCCTCCCAGGGTCCCAGCCGCTCACGCGTGACATAATTCAGGGCCCTCCGTCTCCCCCCGGGGGCTTGCTCGTCAGCCGATGCTCTGGGTGCTGCCGGCCCCGGGACCCCCAGGGCCAAGGCTCCCCCGAGGCCCCGCCCACTCACTGGCCAGCTCACCAGACCGCAGTCTCCCTCTGCCACCGGTCCCCCTCCCCACAGGGTAGCCTGGTCTGGCCTCCCCACGCCTGGTCCCAGGCGCTGGCCTCCGCTCACTGCAAATCCCCTTCTCTACGTGCTCTTCCAGGAACCACCTTAAAAGGGGGTGGGCCCTGCAGCGCACCCCCCCCACCTGCCTCCTGACTCCAGGACTCAGCCGTTCTCAGAACGTCCTCCCCTCCCCCGGCCCTTCCTTGCCCAGACCTTCTCACCCCCCTCGGAACACACATCGGCCAGCCCACTGGGGCCCGGGCCGCGGGCAGGGCACTCAGCGTCTGAGCTGCCCTCCGCCCCACGCACGCCCTGCTCACCGCCCTCCACCCTGGGCAGCCGCTGTCCCCCAGGCTTGGAACCACCGCCAGCCCAGCGAACCAGGGCGGGCCCTCCCCCGCACGGTGGGTTCCGAAGACACAGCCCCAGAGGGGATGCTCGCGCACCTCAAAGAAGTGGTAGCACATCGGCCCTCGAGGGACAGGGGCCGTTGCAGAGTCAGTCCCTGCGTCCGGAAGAGGGAGACGGGCGTGGGGCCAGCACGGCACAGCGCAGCGCGGCGAGCAGGCGCAGCAGGGCGGGTCACCACGGTCCCGGGCGACGGCTTCCTTCCGGTGGGTGGGCAGCGGTGCTCCCGCCAGGCCGGCCGGGCTTCCAGGGCTCTGGGGCCCGTCCCCTGCCCAGTCCCCACTCTGGGCAGCCTGGCTTTATGACTTCACAGGCTGAAGTCACGCGGGGACAATGCTGGGCGTTCCACACCTCCAAGTGCAGGCCCAGCCCGGCCAGACGGCTCCCCACAGTGCACACGAGGACAATGCGCGCCGGCCCACGCGGGGAGGGCATGTAGAGGGTGGCGGCGCCGGCCGCTCCTGGCACCATGGATGATGCCGCGGTGCTGAGGAAGAAGGGCTACATCGTGGGCATCAACCTGGGCAAGGGCTCCTACGCCAAAGTCAAGTCCGCCTACTCGGAGCGCCTCAAGTTCAACGTGGCGGTCAAGATCATCGACCGCAAGAAGACGCCCACGGACTTTGTGGAGAGATTCCTTCCCCGGGAGATGGACATCCTGGCAACCGTCAACCACCGCTCCATCATCAAGACCTACGAGATCTTCGAGACCTCCGACGGCCGCATCTACATCGTCATGGAGCTCGGGGTCCAGGGCGACCTCCTCGAGTTCATCAAGTGCCGCGGGGCCCTGCAGGAGGACGTGGCCCGCAAGATGTTCCGGCAGCTGTCCTCGGCCGTCAAGTACTGCCACGACCTGGACGTCGTCCACCGAGACCTCAAGTGCGAGAACCTGCTCCTCGACAAGGACTTCAACATCAAGCTGTCCGACTTCGGCTTCTCCAAGCGCTGCCCGCGGGACGGCAGCGGCCGCCTGGCGCTGAGCAAGACCTTCTGCGGGTCGGCGGCGTACGCGGCCCCCGAGGTGCTGCAGGGCGTCCCCTACCAGCCCAAGGTGTACGACGTCTGGAGCCTGGGCGTCATCCTCTACATCATGGTCTGCGGCTCCATGCCCTACGACGACTCGGACATCAAGAGGATGCTGCGCGTCCAGAAGGAGCACCGCGTGGACTTCCCGCGCTCCAAGCACCTCACGGGCGAGTGCAAGGACCTCATCTACCGCATGCTGCAGCCGGACGTCAGCCGGCGGCTGCACATCGATGAGATCCTCAGCCACGCGTGGCTGCAGCTCCCCAAGCCCAAGGCCACGTCTTCAGCTTCCTTCAAGAGGGAAGGCGAGGGCAAGTACCGGGCCAAGTGCACACCGGACACCCGGCCAGGCTCGCGGCCCGAGCACCGGCCCGACCACCAGCTGGGGGCCAAGACCCAGCCCCGGCTGCTGGCGGTGCCCGAGAGCGAGGACAGGACAGAGGACCGGCTGGCCGAGACCTCCAGGGCGAAGGACCACCCAGTCTCCGGAGCCGAGGTGGGGAAGGCGAGCACCTAGCGGTGCGGAGGGCCTGGGGGGCGTGGCGCAGGGAGCGCCCCTGAGCTCAGTAGGAGGTAGCAGCGGAAGAAGGCACAGGTGCAAGAACGAGTAAAATCCGTCAATTAAACCTCTATTTTGATTACGTTCTATTAGCTTTCTTCCACTTAGTAGCAAAGACGTGAAATCCTGACCACAAATAAACCACAGAGTGTATACAGCAGAGAGGCCCGCGAGGAGTCTTTTCATCTAGGACTCAGCACCCCTCCCTGCGGCACGGGGGCTCCGGCGGGGGGGGGGGGCCCGGCCTCGAGGGGCAGGAGTCTAAGGCCACCGCCCGCCAGGCGCCACCCCCAGGCTGCACCTCCTCAAAG
Organism: Hippopotamus amphibius kiboko; assembly: GCF_030028045.1. Classification (NCBI taxonomy): domain Eukaryota; kingdom Metazoa; phylum Chordata; class Mammalia; order Artiodactyla; family Hippopotamidae; genus Hippopotamus; species Hippopotamus amphibius. The sequence goes on along the minus strand of NC_080193.1, from coordinate 762,585 downwards.
CCCTCCTCTCCCTTCGTCCGGAGGTTGGGATGGGGTAGCCCCCCCCACCGGGGGGTCGGCACCGGGCCTTCGGCAGCCTTGCTCACACGGCGCCCACCCGCATCTTGCTCCCCCACCCTGGACCTCTGCCCCCCACTGCCTGGCGGCTCCCTCAGGCCCAAGCCCACCCTTCTCCACAGGGGATAAAGCACCAGAAGTGGCCCTTTCCTGACTCCGGATGGCCCCAACCCCGCCCCCTTGGTGGGGCACAGGGCACAGCTGGGGCTCGGCCCCGGGACCTTGCAAGAGCTCCCTGCAGAGGCGCGCGGGCCAGCTGGTGCCCAGGCAGCCTCCAGGGGGCACGAGGACGGCCTGCGACGGGGATACGACCTCAAAGCACGAGGGGCTGCAGTCCGAGCAGACTCCAGGCTCTCTCAGGGCACAGCCCGACCCCACCTGAGGCCCACAGAGCCTGTCTGGGAGCCAGACCACCTCCCCACGAGGAGCTGGCCTCGAGCCTCCCGGGCCGGGTACGGACGCCCTCAGGCCTGCGGGCAGGTGCTGCCCGTGGTACCCACGGCACTGTCGGGTCCACGTGGAGCCAGACCCACGGCTCGCGACTGTGGCCCAGGTTACTGTCACCGGGGCTCCTGCTGGTGGGAGTGACAACAGGCTGAGGCCGGTGATCCAGCAGCCCACGGTGGGCAGGGTCTGGAGCCCCGCGCACAGGAGGGAGGGGACACGGGGACGGCCCTGCCCACCCGGGCTGGAAGCCAGGGGCTCGGGAAGTGACAGCTGAGGCCACCGGGGAGGCGCCTCCTGCTGGGAAGCAGCTCCCACGCCGGGCCTGTGCAGCCACATCTCCAGCAAACCACGCAGGGCAGGCCTGGCTGGGGGGGCTGTGGACCTGGGCCCGGAGCCCAGAGTGAACCTGGGGCGCCATTGCCAAGGCCTCTGCCCTTCTGTTCCCCAAGAGGAACAGAACTGGGAGAGGGGCCGAGGGGCTGTGAGCTCAGCTCGGAAGGCAAGTCCCCAGCCCCGGGGGCGCCACAGATGCAACGCAGGTGGAGGCAGGAAGGCTGGACACCCCAGCCCCCCGAGGGTCACCGCCCAACCCCTCCTTCCTGGGGGGCCGGCGGTCCTGAGAGTGGGGTGCAGGCACGAGGGCGGCCCCCGGGCGCGCAGACCGCAGGGTGGAGAGGCAGCCCCGCTAGGCTGGAGGTGCTCTTTAATGAAGGTTAAATGAGAACAGGCGGGGGTTCAATAAAAAAAGAGTGTCGACAAGGCCCTAGGACGCACCCCAAGGCCGCGGGTGAGTCCTGCACCAGCCTGGCACCTGTCTTCTGTGGCTCCTGGGATGCTTGCTGCTTTGGGCCTGGGCCCGGGTTCCCTGAACCCCCGAGTCCTCTGCTGGGCGGGAGCCGCCCTGCGGGCTCCAAGAGGCTGCGGCGGGCCCAGCCCAGGCCTAGCCCTAGAAGAAGTCGGAGGCTTTGCGCCGGGCAGGGAGCTGTAGCAAGTTGTCTGTGATGCAGGCGGGGTCCTGGCTGAGGGGGGTGCGTGTGGCCGAGCCCGGGGCCGGCGTGCTCGTCGGGGTCTGGGGCCCACCGGCTGGGGTCTTGAGGTGGGTGGAGCGTGCCGGAGACGGTGTGTAGCTGGCCCGCAGGGCCCGGTCTGTGTACTTGCTGGCGGTCCTGCTCACGAGGCGCTGCAGGGCTGGGGACAGGGCTGGGCTCAGGCCTTTGGGGGTGAGGCTGCGGTGGAAGGAGGGGCGGGTGAGATAGAGGGTCAGGCCTGACCGGGCACCCCCACAGCAGGGCCTCCCTCGGCCCCACAGGAAGATACCCGGGAGATGCGCGGTCCCGCTGGGCTGGGGCGGACCCGGACGGCCCGGGCCGTGGCAGCGAGGCCGAGCCTGAGGCCGGGGGTGCGGCTGCCCGGCTGAGGGGCCGGGGTGGAGCCCGACCCTCTCTGCGGGGAGCGGTGACCCCAACTCCATGGGGTGGACAGGAGCACGGAGGGGATACGGGGCCCGCAGGCGCCCCGCAGGGACGGGTGAGGGGCGGCTGTGGACAGGCGGCCACACGGCCCCCGGCCCCGGCTCTGAGCGCACGTCCACGCCACGGGGGCCGGGCCACCCTCACCTGGCCAGGTTCTCCGTCACCCTCCGCAGGGCCTCCTGCTTCTTGGCCCGGTTCTTGGCGGCAGCCTCGTTGGCCATCTTCAGCCCCAGCCGCTCCCTGCGGCCCGGCTCCAGGATCTGAAGGACAGCAGGCGCGGGGTGGCCGGGCCGCCGCCCAGCCAGGCGGTCCTCACTGCGGGGCACGGGCCTCTTCCCGGGGCCCTCGCGATCTCAGCAGCCCACCATCGCGCCCCTGAAAGCTGCTCAGCCCCAGCCCCCCTGCCCTGCCCGTCCCCCGTGCACGGGGCCACAGGCGCTCAGGAGGCCACACCCCCCCGCGCTGCCCCACCGCAACCCACCTTGAAGGCTGGTCCCGGAGTCCTGTCCACGTAGGGCGTGTCAGATCCTTCCACTCTCAAGGGCGTGTTCTCGACCTCCCCCCACGTCATCAGAGGGGACTCGTTCACCCCTGCAGACAGACAGCCCACAGGCCCCTCAGGCCAAGGACCCGGGGCGGGAGGGGGTCCCAGCTCAGGAGCACCAAAGCCGGCAGCAGCTGCCCTCCCTCCCGCCCAGGACCAGCCCTGGGCATCTCCACTTCTGGGAGGGGAACACCAAGGTCAGCCCAGGCCCCTGCACCGGGGGCTTCGCCAGGGAGGAGGCTTCCCAGAGAAGCCGGGCTGGGTCAGCTGGGCCCCACCCTGGCACAGGGCCGGGGAGCCCCCCAGAGAACACTCATGCGACCCCGCCCCAAGGAAGGAGAGCAGGGGTCTTCCAGGGCCCCCAGACCACCCAAGATCCCAGGCCAACCATGGTGCCTCCAGAGGTCCTGGCCCCGGTGCAGCCACCGGGGCCCCAAGTGCAGAGACCAGCTCACGGCCGGGAGGCCACTCCGAGTCTCATGTGCCTGCCGTCATCTCTGGACTCCGGCCTGTGAGCACCACACACCCACCGACACGAGACGCAGGACTCGTGAACGGTACCCCAGGACTGACCGCTGTACCGCTGAGCGCAGGGCGGGCACTGGGGCCCCCCACCTAGACCAGCTGGCCCTGCACGTCCCAGGTCGGGCCTGCCTGAGCGCCCAGCTGCCCACAGCCCTGTTGGGCCTTGGCGTTGCCCGGATGGGACCCCGGGGAGACCCAGGGGCGCGCAAGGAGTCCAGGCCAGCCAGGCAGCAAGCCCCCCAGCCACCCCCACGGCAGGGGCCTTTCTCACCAGGGGCAGGAGAGGGGGTGGCGATGAATCCAAACCCGCCCACGCGGGGGGACTCCTGGGGGATGAGCTCCTTGCCGTCCGGGCCCACCTTGCCCTGCTTGTGCTGGAGCGAGAGGGGAGGTGGTGTCAGGGCCCGGCCGCCCCCGCGGGCTGCAGGGCAGAGGGTGCCCACCACCCCCGGGGGAGGGGGGAGGACCCCAGCCCCTACAAAGGCCTTGAGGACCTGTCAGAGCAACCAGCCGACCGAAGAAGAGCCCCCGCCGTCCACCCCGACACGCGCTACCTTCGGGGATCACCGACTCCAGGCCCTGCAGGGGCCACGCTAACTGGGGGCACCTGTGCTCTGACGGCTCCCACAAGGCACTGGTAAAACTCCCAGACGGCCCCCTACCTCCCACCTACGCGTCAACCCCGTGACTGCTGGAGTCGCCGCCCTGCCCCGAGTCCTGCGTCAGGAACCTCCGCCACGCTGAGCCCAGCCCAGCCCGCAGGGCCAGCGCAGACACAAGCCAGCGCCTGACCAAACCCTCACGGGTGGAGAGCGGCTCGCACCCGCCACACAGGGACCCAGACACGCCGCGCTGGCCTGGCCCCCAACCTGGGCGTTGAGGGCGGCGGCCTGCTGCAGCTGGGACCGGCTGAGCGCCTGGCTGAAGGGGTCCCTGAGGAAGCGGGTGTTCTTGTGCACCACCTGCCGCGGCTTCTTGAACAGCTGCTCTTCGTCGGGGACGCCTGGCAGAGAGAGCAGAGGCGCCTGGGCGTCAGGGTGGGCAGGCCCCCCGGCCCGCGCTCGGGGCCAGACGGAGAGGAGCTGGGTCCCCACGGAGCGCGGCCCGGACGCAGCCAGGGGCCGCACGCCTGCACGGCCTCCGCGGGCAGACCCGCCCTCCCCAAGACGGACCTCGACCCCAAGACCCAGAGCACAGGGGCACAGACACACACCCCAAAGGCCGACCCGAACCCCTGCCCCACCCTGCACCCCTGCCCGGCCCGCCGCTCACCCTCTGGGTAGTACATGAGGGAGTTCTTGGCTTTGTACGTCCAGGTCTCCACGCCGGCCTGGCCGCTCTCGATGGCTTGGTGCTCTGCCGACGGGAGCGCGAGGTTATCCTTCTGCCTCTGCGTCACGGGGGGAGCGAGGGTCAGGGAGGCCCCCGGGCCCTGCATGCTGGCCCGGGGACCCCACCCCGAGGGCACCACGGCCCCTGCACCAGGGCACCTTCTCAAACTCCTCCTCGGCCTGGTAGAGCCACGCGTGGCGCACCCGGCTCTTCTCTTTGGCCACCTCCATGATCTCCTGGAAGGAGGCGTTGTCCTCGCTCGTGTACCGGCTCAGGAAGACGTCCAGGCTGGGCAGGGGCTGCTTCTCCTCCTCCTCTGCAACCTCTCCTGGGCAGGGGTGCGGGCAGGCGGCACGAAACCACCAACAGCATAAGCACCACCGTGCCGTCGCTCGGCCCCAGGAACCCTCTCCCTGACCGTGGATCTGTCCGTGAGAGCCCAGACAACTCCCCCCAGAGCGGGGGCATCGAGCCCCCGGGGGCCCTCCCCACCTGCTGGATGCTGTGAAGCGTGCCTTCTGACTCAGGCCAGGAGGGGGCGTCAGGCGCTAGCGTGACAGGACCACAGCGGGTCCTCGGCTGGCAGCGCCCTCCTGCAGGCCCCGTCTCCTGCAGGCCCCGTCTCCGGAACCCTGGGCTGTCCCTCTGTCCCTCATCCTGACCCTCTCCCTTCCGGTACCTGTGCTACAGGTGGGTGGTTGTCACCTAAGCCTTGTGACCCGCTGGCAGGCCTGATGGCAAGGACCGTGTGTCATCTAGCAGAGCAGTGGGGGGGACAGTGCAAGGGCAGCCCGCGGCAGCGCCGCAGTGCTGGGCGCCGCAGTGCAGACGCCGGGGGCCGCCAGGGGAGTGCCTCCTCTCCACTTCCTACCACCTCCAGGCCTCGTGCAGAGCACTGTGCCTGAGGGTCAAGACGGGTGTCAGGAAAGTGGGCATGCAGACCCTTTCCTGCCGCCAACAGCTCCGAGACCTGCAGACGTTACTGCCCTCCTGAGCCTCAGTCCCCTCGCTCGTGACTGTGAACGGTGCCTGCACTCAGGTTACCGAGAGCATTCCTGTGCTTACGGACAAGTAAGAAGGAGTCAAAGGAAAGGAATCTGCCAATGCCCTGTGGTTCTTAAGCCACTTCACAAAGCAGAACCACGCTCCGAGGACACACGAGTGCCGTGAGTGGCAAGGGGCTGGGTTCTGGAGCAGAAAACGTCACGTGTGTGCGTGCGCACGCAGAGCAGCGGGGCCAGTGGGGTGCGCCGTGGACACGATGCTGGCAGAGAGCAGCGCACTGCCAGCTGCACGCTCACACGTCCACCCCGACGAAGCACTGACTGCCAGGAGGCCCACAGCACAGCGCTCACAGGACTCAGGACGCGCCTTCTGGGAAAGGCTCCCCAGGAAAGTCAGGATGAATCTTTACACCCCAGCAAGCACGCTGGAGCCGCAGAGGCCCAGGCGCGCACACCGTCCTGCACGCGTGCGGGAGTGAGAGGACCTGCTCTCACGGAGAGAGAGACGGTAAAGAAACGGAAACGCCTTTTCAACTGGCGTATCCTCCGGCGAGAAAACAGAGCCAGGTGGCAAAGCACAGAGCACAGGGTGATGTGACTGCACTGGGAAGTCAGGGAAGGTTCCCTGACGGGCAGTTTCTGGGCAGAGACCTGAAGGAAGAGAAGGAGTGGCCGTGTAGTCACTACAGAGGGCAACCGGCTCCGGAGAAGCAAGTGCAGAGGCCCTGAGGCATCCGAAGGGGACAGCAAGGGAAGGAGCCCCCACCTCCAGGCACGTGACGCCCCCCCAGGCCAGGCTGGCAGGTGGGGCAGGCCGAGGAGAGAGGAGGCGAGAGTCCCATGCCGCAGAGGAGGGCCATAGGCTCAGACCACACCTGGGAGCTGCACCCAGATCTCCTGCCTCTTAGACCAGCGCTCCTAGACCCTGTGTGTTGCACTTTAGGGAGCAGCCCTCAGAGACAAGAAAGGGCCTGCCTCTGGAGCTCCCCAGGGCCCCGCGGGTGAGTGCGACGGCAGCGGCGCGCTCACTCACCGTCGCCGTCCTCCAGGCCCCGGCCCTTGCTGCCCACCCCTCCGGTGCCCGAGTGCACCTCAGGGGTCTCAAACGTGGCTGGAGTCACATCTGGGGGAAGAGAGAGGATGGGGATGGCAGGGAGCCTGAGGCCACAGTTCAGCGGGCCCCCTGCCCCAGGGCCCCTCTTACAGGGCGGCGGGGGCTCGCGGGCCGTCTTGCCCAGGGCGGAGCCACACTTGATGGCTATCCGCCGCATCCGCTCCAGGTCTCCGCTCTCCTCTGCCTCCAGGTATTCCTTCTGTGCCTGCAGCTTCTCCACGTCGGGAAAGAAGTCTCTCTGGATGACCGTCTGGAGGCCCTGGAGGGGCGATCAGAACCCAAGTCCGAGCTTCCGTCTGCCTCCCTTGACGCTCAGCCCACAGTGTATGCGCTGAGGCCCCCAACCTCTGTCCAGACCAAGGATCCCCAGGGCCTGTGGATACTTTCTTCCTTTTCTTTTCGTTTTTGTTTTTTGTTTTTGGCCACACTGTGCGGTTTGTGGGACATGCGATCTTAGTTCCCCCACCAGGGGCTGAACCCGGGCCCTTGGCAGTGACAGCATAGAGTCCTAACCGCTGGACCACCAGGGAACTCCCACTGGGGCCACTTTCAAAACCTTCCCTACCACACTAACCGGTCATTTTTATTTAACTCCCCTGGCTCCACCTCCACACCAACTGGACCACGGGTGTTGCCATTTTCATCCCACCCACAACCTCCTATTTCCAATCCGAACCCTTCAGCACGATGCCTTCGGCCAGTCGCCCCCGCCACCAGCACTGGTGGAGATCCCCAGCTCCGCACCTCCAGCGGACTTGCCCCTGCGCTGCACGTCTGCACGCCCAGCGGTCCACTAAGGCCACCTGCCCGTACACCCCAGCCGCCTCCCAAACCTCACCAACTTCCCCCCAGCGCCGCGCCGGCTCCCCGTGCTGCGTGACCGCGGCAGGATGAAGACCTCCTTCAAGGGCGGTGGGAGGCCCCCCGCTCGATGCTGCTGCCACAGTGGCAGCCCGTTCCCCGGCCCCCCAGCGTGGGCACTCGCCATCACCGCTCTCCGGGAGGTCCTCTCCACCGCCATCCGCCCCCCTCCCTACCGACGCTTTAACACGACCTCGTCCCCGACCCCCGCCGCGGACAGACACGTCCGCCCCTTCTGGCTGCGCACTGGGCTTATCCGCATCCCCGACTGTCCGCACCCCGAGGCGGGAACTCGGGCTCTCCACCTCGGCCAGGGGACTGGGGCGGCGGGACCCGGGGAGCGGCCCCGCCGGAGCGCGGGACGGGAAGGGGCCTGGAAGCCGCCGGCGTCCACGCCGAGGCCTACCTCGATGTACTCCTCCTCGTCCAGGACCCGCTGCTTGCTCGTCGCAGCCCCGGCCTCCCCGGCCGCGCGCTTCCTCCGGGGTCCGGACGCCGCGGGCACCAACAGAGCCCGGGCCGAAGGGCCGGGCGTCTCCATCGCTATCCCAGCATCGCCCCGGGGGCGCAAGCGCGGCGCAGGCCAGAGGGGGGCGTGGCGTGCCAACTGCGCAGGCGCCTGAAACAGCCCACCAATGGGGGAGGCACGAGTGTCGCAGGCTGGCCCGCGCTCCGTACTGACGTCACCAGGAGCCCTGAGCTTTATGGGAGTTGTAGTCTTTGTCCCGCCCGGCTCTGGCCCTGCGTATCTGGGCTGTGGGCGCCAGGGGGTGCTGTGGGAGGGGCTAGGGGCTTGTGGGCCCCGTGAGCAATCCCAGCGCTAGGGAGCTGGAAGGCCTCGCCATTCGTTTCTCGCAAATCATCACCATATACACTTCTATGTTATGAACAAAAATACACGCTTCTGAAGTTTTAGTTATATACGCTTTTCATAGTTTTTATTCAGACTTTGTCCAGGAAAACAGATGTCTGGTCCCTAAACGCCAGAGTTAGCTTCCCAGAAGGAAAATGGACAAGAAAATGGTCTAAGCATTTTTCAGGAGTGATCATTTCTTCTTGAAAGTAGGTTGCAAATTATGTCAAACAAGTTCTGCCCCAGAATGATTCTGTACAGTTCAGTGGGGGCTCCACAGTAGGGTTCCTGCCCTTGCAGAGCTGACAGGGGGATGCAGAAGACAGACACCAGTCCGGTCATCTCACAAACAAGCATAAAACAGCAGCGGGCAGATGCAAAGAAAAGGAATCCTACCCAGGGGGTATCTTACCCAGGGGGCAGCCTACCTAGAGGGCAGCCAACCTAGGGGGCAGTCGGGAGAAGTTCCCCAGGAAGGAAGTGGTTGCACATCCAAAGGATGAACGGGCATTGACCAGGAGGCGGGGAGAGCATGTGCGAAGACCCAGTGGGAGGAGACCTTTGGATACACAAAGTGCAAGGAGCAATGGGGTGGGAGCCGACGCCAAAGGGGCAGGGCCAGGCTGCATGAGCCTAGTGGGTCATGGGTCATGACAAGGAGTTTTGTCTTTGCTCTGGGAGTCGTGGGAGCCCTGGGAGTGCTGTAGGCAGGGGAGAGGCAGGTTCAGACTCGCACCCTGGCTTTTATGGAGAGTGAATCACAGAGAAGCCAGAGTGGGTACAGGTGGACCAGCTGGAGGCGGCTGCAGTGGTCAAGGTGAGATGATGGCGGTTTTCATCAGGTCGGTGCAGTCAAAGCTGGGGAGGAGGCAGGCTCTGGGATTGTTTGGGGAGGTAAAATCAACTTGCCGTGGGCCTGCGTTTGGTGGGTGAGGGACGGGAGGGTCGGGGTGCTTGCCCCTAGCTCTCTGGCTCATGCACCTGGGATGCACAGGGGAAGAGCCTGCCGTGGACAAAGGGACCCAGAGGAGCCCCGGGCTTCCAGGTGGAGTCGTCAAAGGGACAGCTGGACATAACTGCTTAGCGCAGGGGAGAAGCCTGGGCTGGGATGTAAATGTGGGATGGAGATGGGGCTGGAGCCTGAGGGTGGAAGAGAGAAACCAGGGTCCCACTGGAGATGAGAGGGGAGAGTCTGGGCTCAGCCCCAAGGACACCTGCATCGCTGGCAGCTGCGGGGTGAGCCTGCCCAAGACAGCTGGAGAGGAAGGAAATGCCAGGAGGGCAGCATAGTCACTGGTCCCTGAAAGCAGAGCTCTGATCACAGGTGCCCCACACCCTGACAAAGAGCCACTCAGCCAAGGAGGGCAAGGGTTCTGGGACCCGGGGATGAGAATGGCCCAGCCCGTGGGGAAGCTCCACAGGCAGGCTGTGCCGTCTCCAGGGACACGGGCAGGATTTGGGGAGACGGGCTCTGTGACAGCATCCTGGAGGATGACTAGGCGCTGCTGTCCTGGCTGGGGACCGCTCATGCTCCCTGTTCTCTGAGCTGGCCTGCCTGGCTTCTGCACCTTTTGTGGAAGGACTGTCTCCTGCCAGACACCGCCCGCTCCCCCTACTCCCTCCAGGACCTGTGAGGAGGCAGAACAAAGTCCCCACGCCAGGTGACAGGGGTGTTGGGTGCCTCACACCCACTGTACAGGCCAACTTTGGGAACTGAAGCTTTGTTTTCATGCTGTCCTTCACCCTGGGGTCAGGATGATGGAGGAGACAGAATTTGCCAAGGCAGTGGGGAGGAGGGGAACCCTCCCAGTTGAACTTGGTCCCGCAGCACAGAGTGGCAGAGATTGACTGCTGTGAGGGAGGCAGACACTCCTGTACAGAAACCCCCAGAACAAGAAAACCAAGGACCCCCACCCACGAAGCAGCCCCCAGGGTCCCGGTCCATGGGGCAGTCTGCTCTGTTGGGGGCACCCGGGCACAGGGACTGAGGACTCACCAGGCTGTGACAAGCCGGCCCCCCCACTGCCTGGGAAGGAGAGGAGGGCAGGTCCCGGCTGGGTGTGGCATGAAGCCGTAGAAGACGTCACCTCTGGACCGCTTTCTCCGCGTCTGTAGCAGCTTGTTTATTTCTCAGGATCCACAGGAGCCTCAAAGGACTGAGGAGCAGGAACAAGGCTTCTGCAGGTGACCTCACCCAGCCTTCTTACTCTACGGGCTCAGGACGCCCAGGCCCCAGCCCCAGCCCTGGGATGCAGAGACACCACCTGCCTGGCCTCAGGAGGGTTATAGGTGGGTCAAGGGGGCTGCCACCCTGCTGAGGAGAGGACTGAGGCCAGCAGGCGGTGGGCGGGGAGCAGGATGCTGGGTGCCCGGGTTGACAAGGGGTGGCTGCTCTCCTGGGGAGGCTTAGTGCCTCCTAGAGTGTGGTAGGGGTTTGAGGAGGCTGTGTGCCCCGCACCCCTTCCCCGAATTCCCCCGCCCTGCCGCCCGCTGGCGCGTGGGAGGAGGGCGCACAGAGCACGAAGCATCCATGCGCTCTCCGTCCGCGGGGCGAGTGGCGCGGGGACACACGCAGAGGGGCTCCCGCGTTGAACTCCAGGACGGGGGCAGCGGGGCCGACACCAGGTTAGAGGCTGGCGTCCTCCCCCAGCTCCTCCTAGGGGAGGTCTGTCCTCTCCCCGAGCCGGCCCCAGAGCCCGCCCCCGAGCCCCGGAGTAACTCTGCAGCTCTCAGCAGCTCTCCTTCGGGGGCTTCTTGGCTCCTGGGAGGAGCCTTGCGGACGCCGATGCGCGCTTCTGGTGTCGCCACTTGGCCCGGCGGTTCTTGAACCAGACCTGAGGAGGAGGAGGGGCGCTCAGGCAGGCCCAGCCCCGGACCCGCGTCCCGCCTGGTTCGCAAGTGGACGGGCCGGGGCTTCGGGACGGACGCGGGCTGCGGGGTCGGCCCTGCGCAGCAGCTGCGCCACCGTCTCTCATCTGCTGCCCATGGGGACCGGGGCTCGGCCGTGGGACCGGGACCCCTTTTCCACCCGGAGCGGCCTCCCCGCCCGCCCCTTCCCACCCACGGCTCCGTCCGGCGGCGCCCGGGCCGCGCGTTCAGCAGCAGCTGCGCGCTCTCCCGAGCTCCCCAAATTCCGGAACAGGACGCGCGCCTCCTTTGTCATGGGCGGCGGGTGGGGGGTTAAAACTAAGCGAAAGAAGATGAGCTTGACCTCCGCTCGGGCCCGCGCCATCCTCGGGCGCCCCTGCTCCCCCGGGGCCTCCGCCCGCCGCGCGGGGCCGGCTCTTCCCCGGCGCCGGGCGCCCACCTCCACGCGCTCCTCGCGCAGGCGGATGCGGCCGGCCAGGCGCTCGCGCGCGCCCACGTCGGGGTACTGGTTCTGCACGAAGAGGGCCTCCAGCGCCTGCAGCTGCTGCTCGCTGAAGATGGTGCGGTGGCGCCGCGTGCGCCGCTGCGGGCCCGGGCCGGGCGGGCCGGGCGGCACCCCGGAGCCCCCGCTGGGCGCGGCCGAGGACCAGGGCGCCGCGGGCCCCGGCCTCAGCGGCCACGGCAGCCGCGCGCCTGCGGGGCGAGGGCGCGGTGAGGCGCGGGCCGGGGGCCGGGCTCCGCTCCTCCCGCGCCGCCCCGGGCCCCCGGCGCCCGCGCCCCGCGCGCACTCACCCCGCCCGGCGGCCGTCTCCGGGGGCTCGCGGGGCGCCGCGCGGGCGCCGCCGCAGCAGCAGCAGCAGGCGCAGGGCACGGCCGCGGGCGGCGCGGGCTCCCCCGGCTCCGCGGGGCTCCGGCGGCCGGCGGGCGGCGGCGGGCGGGCGGCCCGGGCGGGGGTGCTGCGCTCCGGCAGGCCGGAGAGGATGTGCTCGATGGAGAAGGGGCAGGGCCGCCCGGGGCCCCTGCGGCCCGCCGCGCCCCCCGCCGCCGCCATGCCCCCCGCCCGCCGTCGCCGCCGCGGGAATATATCCGTCGGGGCGGGGTGGGGGGGGGGCGGTAATCCCCGGGCCGGGCGCCGCGTCCACGCGGGCTAATCCCGCCGCGTCCACGCGGGCTAATCCCGCCGCGCGGCCAGGAGCGCGCTAATCCCCGGCGGCGGCGGGCGGGAGGGGCCGCGGGGAGCCCTGCGCCCGGAGTCCGTGCCCCCGACCCGCAGGGCTGGCAGCGGGCAGGGCCGCCTCCACCGCCCGCCGGCCCCCGGTCCAGCCCTGCGGCGGGGGCAGCGGCCCGAGGATCCCCGGCCCCCGGCAGCCCCTGGGCGCGGGCCGCTTGCTGGCCCAGCCCCTGGCTGCCCCCATCCGGTAGCCACCGCGGCCAGGCCTGGCTCCTTGTCCTCTTCGGGGGCCTATCCAGGGGGAGGAGCAAGTCTGGAGAAACACCACCCCCCAAAACTGCACACTCTCCTGGCCCCCAAACTCCTGAGCTCCAACCTCAAATGGGGCCCAGTACCCTTGGCAACCCCGCGGTCCCACCGCACTTCAGCCCAACTCCCTCGGCCCCTCTGCACACAAACTTAGGAGCTGGGGTCTCAACCTCGGGAAGGAAACGGGCGCAACTGGAAAGCTCTCTCTGCTCATCGCCAAACCCGCATCCCCACTGCCCGGGGCCCCAGTTCTTTGCTTTCTCTCCTGGACCCCATCGGAGGCCCGGCTTCTGTGCTCTGGAGAAACTGATGGTCTGCTTTTCTGTATGTCCCAGAATCCGCCCCAAACCATTTCCACCCCTCCCCACCCTCATCACAGCCATGCTTCTCAGGACCTGACTCCGTGTCCACACCATCCCTCGGGGTCATTCTGCCCAGCGTTGCCGGTGACCTGCACGTTGGCGATTTCCAGGAACACTGTTTCATGCCCACCTAAGCAGCACTGGACAGCCGGCCAGGACTTTTGCCGAAGGCCTTCTCTGAACCTCCGAAAAGTTACTGTGTGGCTCACAGGATAGAGCAGCAGACAGCCTGGCTTCTGCCCCAGCTGTCACTTCCTGGCTGTGGGATAGGTTCCTTCGCCCCTGTCCCATGCCTCAGTTTCCCAACCTATAAACCAGCATAATAACAGCGACCTAACTCAGATGTTCCAAGGGCTCAACCAGTTACTGTGTGTGAGGTTAGAACCCTGCTGGGCAGGGGCCTCCATGAATGGCAGGTACCGTTAGAGGGGCAAAACACAGTCCCATGCTTCTCCTCCCGCCTTACACGCCCTTCCTCAAGCTCCCCTGCTGATTTCATTTTGGTGTCAGTGAGGACTCTAGACTTCAAGTCACAAAAGCTGCTGACTCAATTGTCACAAGAGTCCTGACACAGGCTGCCCAGGACTTGTTAATCTGGAATCTGCAAAGGAGCCTCTGTGAGTGGCCCACCTCTGTGAGTGGCTCACCTCATGGCTGCAAGATGACTGCCACTGCTCCACACCTCCCATCTCTTTCTACATCTGAAATCCTCTCCCAGCCAGCTTCCCTCACAGAACCTCATGCTCACCATTAGATCAGAGAGGTGCCTGGGGGTCAACTACCGATTGAAGTCAGTTCCTCAAGGATGGGGGCTGCAGGGTCAGTGGTCAGGAAGGCTAGGCCCTGGCTGTTCCTTTATCCCTCCGCATTCTCCCCCTTGGTGACCTCCTGCAACCCTGAAGCGTCAGACACCACCTCTGTGACAAGGGCTCCCCAGCTGATACCTCCAGCCTGACTCCTCCTTCTGCTCCAGGCTCACACTCCCTAAGCACCTGCTCCACGTCCCATGTCAGTCGCCAATGAACATCTCCCAGTCCCCATGCCTGGGACAGACTCAAGGTCTCAAAATCCACCCCTTGCCTGCTCTTCCGCACCTTGATAAATGGGTCACCTCCCCACCTAGGTAGATGCGCCGCCTCTCCACCTGCCCACCTCTGCACGCACCCCATCCCCACCGGTGCACCCTGACAAGCAACCCACTGTGATGTATTTCAAACGTGTCAGCAAGTCCTCTGACACGCCGCCCCCCAAGAGGTGACATCTAATCCCCTCTCCTTGAACGTGGGCTGGCTTAGTGACTCAGAGGCAGCAGAAGTGACACTGTGATTTCTGAGGCCAGGTCCTACAGCTGGGTGACCCAGCCTCTCTCGCTCATCTTGGGATGCTAGATCAGCCACCACGCTGCGAGAAGGAGCCAGCAGCCACAAGGAGAGGACATGCAGAGCGGTTCCCGCCAGCAGCTCCCGCTGAAGGACCAGCCAACACCCAGCACGGAGCACCGCCAAGGGGTGAGTCAGCCTTCGGTGGCTTCTGTCCCCCCGCCATCGGCTGCAATCGCAGGGAAGCAAAAATGAGGACCTCGAGAGGCACCCATAGGAGGTGAGCGCGGTGTCCTCAGCACTGCGTGGGAGGTGGCTGTCCTGTGCTCTAGGTAACCAGACAGGTCTTGGTACTGGACTGCGATGCTGGGGTGGGGTGGGGGGAGCGGGAAGGACCCTGCGGAGACTGATGGTGGGTCTTCTGGAAGGTGAGGAGTATGTATTGGAAGATGCAGGGAAGGAGACCCTTGTTGTGGAGTGGCGAGAAGTGTAGCAACATTGTCACCTGTCATAGAACAGGAAATCGGGAATGTACCTGGTGAGGCAGATGACATAGCTACGGAGATGCCCAGCGGGGTGCTGAAGGAGCTGCCTGGCTTCCTCTAGCTGCCTGCAGAGGAAGGAGAAGGAGACGTTCAAAAGAAAGCAGCCAGCTTACAGAGTCAGACAAACACCTACCGCACGAACCTGCAGTTCCGTCCCTGGGACTCACCCTGGAGAAATGAAAACTTGTGCTCACGGAAGATGCTGCCCGTGAATGTTTAGAGCAGCTCTAGTTGTTATCACCAAAGGTTGGAAACAACCCAGATGCCCAGCTGGTGAGTGGGTGAACACGTTGAGGTCCACACACACCAGGGAGGAGCCCAGAGTGACAGGGAACCACGAAACAAAACGGATGGACCTCACGGACATCGTATTTAGTAAAGAACAGGTTTCAAAGGGCTAAGTGTTGTGCGACGCCGTGCATTTGACACTTTGAAAAAGGCAACATTGGAGTGATGGTGGTGTAATGAGGTTTTGTGGTGGGGAAGTGCCCAAGGGAGTGGGGGGTGGTTGCTGAGGGGAGGCTGGATCCACTCTAGCCCAGGGGGTCAGGGGCCGCCTTGGGGGAGGTTAGGGTGCACAGCTCCCACCAGCAGTGCTCCAAGGAAGGAGCAGCTGCAAGTCACCCGCTCACGTCATAGGGACACGTCCTGCAGCCCTGCCGCCCTCAGCCCACCCGTCAAGTTCACTGCGGTCAGCCTCCCCAGGATTCTGGCTGGGCACATTTTCCGGTCGTAAGTGGGAGAGGAAGGCTAGTGGGACGGGCTATGGCGCCTGTGGTCCCAAGGCTGTAACCCAGCACCGTCCCCTCCTCCCCCACCTTTCTAGATCCCCCTCTCCTTATCATGTATACAATTATACATGTATATATGCTCCGATTCTGTGGGTGGTTTCTCACTTTCTTGATGGTGTCTTTTGAAGCACAAGATTTTAAGATTCTGAACGTCTAATTAATTGTTTTCTTTGGTTGCTTGTACTTCTGGTGTCATTTCTAAGAAACTGTTGCCAGGGGCTTCCCTGGTGGTGCAGTGGTTAAGAATCTGCCTGCCAGTGCAGCGGACATGGGTTCAAGCTCTGGTCCAGGAAGATCCCACATGCCGTGGAGCAGCTAAGCCCATGTGCCACAACTACTGAGCCTGTGCTCTAGAGCCTGTGAGCCACAACCATTGAGCCCATGGGCCACAACTACTGAAACCCGTGCACCTAGAGCCTGTGCTCCACAACAAGGGAAGCCACCACACTGAGACGCCCATGAACCGCAACAAAGAGTAGCCCCTGCTCTCCGCAACTAGAGAAAGCTCACGCGCAGCAACAAAGAGCCAACGCAGCCAATAAATAAATAAATGAATGAGTTTATTTAACAAAAATAAACTGTTGCCAAATCCAAGATTATGAAGATTAACCCTGGACTTCCTAGGTGGCACAGTGGTCAAGAACCTGCCTGCCAATGCAGGGGACACCGGTTCAACCCCTGGTCCAGGAAGTTGCTGTGGAGCAACTAAGCCTGTGAACCACAACTATTGAGCCCAGGTGCTGCAACTACTGAAGCCCATGCGCCTAGAGCCTGTGCTTCGCAATAAGAAGCCACCACAATGAGGAGCCTGCGCACCGCAATGACGAGTAGCCCCCGCTCACTGCAACTGGAGAAAGCCTGTGTGCAGCAACGAAGACCCAACACAGCCGATATAAACAAACAAACAAACTTGTTTTAAAAAAATGAACCCTGATGCTGTACAGTTGTATAAACTATAAGTTTTCTAGCTTTAGCTCTTACGTTGATCCATTTTGAGTTAATTTTTCTGTATGATGTAGGTGAGGATCCAACTTTATTCTTTTGCATTTGGATATCCAGTTGTCCCAGTCCCATTTGTTGAAAAGATTATTCTTTCCCCCACTGAACTGGCCCCCCATCCCCGCCTCCCCAGTTGCAAATTAATTGACCATAAATGTGAGGACTTATTCCTGGATTCTGAATTCTGTTCCATCCATCTACACATCTATTCTTACTGCCTAATTACTGTAGCTTTGCAGTCCGTTTTGAGGTTGGGAGTGTGAGCTCTCCAGCTTTGTTCTTTTCAACATTGATTTGGCTATTCTGGTTCCCGTGAACTTTCATGAGAATTTTAGGACCAGCTTATCAGTTTATTTGAAGAGACCAGCTGGAATTTTGATAGAGATTACACTGAATATGTAGCTCCATTTTCAGAGCACTGCCATCTTAACACTAACTCTTCCAATCCATGAACATAGGATGTCTTCCATTTATTTAGATCATCTATAATTTCTTTCAGTAATGTTTGCAATTTCCAGAGTATACTTTTTTTTTATTAAATTTATTCTTAGGTATTTTGTTCTTTTTGATAGTATTATAAACGGAATGGTTTTCTTTTTATTTTATTTATTTATTTATGTTTGGCTGCATTTGGTCTTTGTTGCTGTGCACAGGCTTTCTCTAGTTGTGGCGAGTGGGGGCTAATCTTCGTTGCTGTGCGTGGGCTTCTCACTGCGGTGGCTTCTCTTGTTATGGAGCACAAGCTCTAGGCACTTGGGCTCAGTAGTTGTGGCGCACGGGCTTAGTTGCTCAGCAGGCATGTAGGATCTTCCCAGGCCAGGGACTGAACCCATGTCCCCCACATTGGCAGGCAGATTTTTTTTTCTTTTTTTAATTTTTTTAAGCTCTTTTTTGGGAATATATTTGCTTTACACTGTTCTGCCAGTTTTTACTGTACAACAAAGTGAACCAACTGTATTTATACATATATCCCCATATCCCCTGCCTCCTACAACTCCTTCCCACCCTCCCTATCTCAGCCCTCAAAGTCATCACCCATCACTGAGTTGATCTCCCTGTGTTATGCAGCAGCTTCCCACAAGCTATCTATTTTACATTTGGTGGTGTATATATGTCACTGCTACTCTCTCACTTTGTCCCAGCTTCCCCTTCACCGCCCCCCCCGCCCATGTCCTCAAGTCCCTTCTCTACATCTGCATCTTTATTCTTGCCCAGTCACTGGGTTTATCAGTACCATTTTTTTAGATTCGATATATATGAGTTAGCAGACGGTATTTGTTTTTCTCTTTGGCAGGTGGATTCTTAACCACTGTGCCACCAGGGTAGTCCTGAAATGGTTTTCTTAATTTCATTTTTAGATTGCTCACTGCAAGTGTATAGAAATACACTTTGATTCTGTACATTGATCTTGTATCTTGCAACCTGCTCGATTTGTTTCTTAATTCTAATAGTGGCTTTTGTGTGGATTCTAAAGGTTTTCTGTGTACAAGATAATGTCATTTGTGAACAGAGATCTTTACCTTTCTTTACAACATTGATGCCTTCTGCTTCATTTTCTTACCTAAGCTCCCTGGCTAGAACCTCCAGTAAATCACCCAACAGCGGTGGTGAGAGTGGGCATTCTCGTGTTGTTCCTGGCCTTAGAGGGAAAGGATTCAGGCTTCATCGTGATGTATGACGTTAGCTGTGGGCTTATTTTCTTCTTTTTTCATAGATGCCCATTATCAGGTGGAGGAAGTTCCCTTCTATTTCTGGTTTGTTGAGTGTTCTATCACAAAGAGGTGTTGTACGATCACGTACACAAAAAAGTGTTGTACTTTTTCAGGAGCCAGACTACTGAATTAAATCGGGGTTTGCTAGAGACCACCACCTGCATCCTTTTAAGTCTTTAGCCATGACATTCATCTTTGCTAGTCTTCTTAAGAGGAGACATTGTTTTCCATCTTGGTAGGGGCAGTTCAGGAGCTCTCACTTAGAAAACAGGTCTTACCCTAAAGATCAGACACCACTGCGGAAGGTCTGCCGAAAGTTACCTATTTCTATTCCAGGGAATTTCCTGGCGGTCCAGAGGTTGGGACTCCGTGCTTCCACTGCAGGGGCGCAGTTTCTATCCCTGGTCGGGGAAATAAGATCCCACAAGCCGTGTGTGGTGGCCAAAAAGAAATAACAATTTAAAAGTAATAATACATGTCTATTCCTATTATGCATTCAGAAACTGGAGAACAGCCCGTGGGTAGGTTAGGAGCCCCCCGGGGTCCCCTGGGAGATGGAGTCAGGGCAGTACTCCATTTATTGCCTGACCTCTCTGTACCCCTCCCACGGGGAGGCTGTGACGTCAGGTTGGGTCCCGGGACCAGTGTTGACGTGGAGCCTGTTTCCAACGGCTCTGAGATGGCCCGGGCTTTCCTCCTCTCCTGAGGAAACGGATAAGGGGCATCCTGCCACGAACACCCTCCGCGGTGTTGCTGGGTCCTTCCTCAGGGGAGGAGCCTTCAGGAGACCAGGTCTGCATCTGAGAACGGATCCTGACAGTCCTTTGGGTGTGGTGATTTTAGTCTTCTGCTTTTTTTTTGTTTTTTTGCTCTTCTATTATTTTATCGTTTAATGTGGCAAAAAATACATAGCATAGAATTTACTGTTTTAACCATGTTTAAGTGTATAATTCAGTGGCATGAACTATTTTCACAATGTCGTAAGTATCACTATCATTTCAAAACCTTTCCCATCATCCCAAACAGAAACCCTGTGCCCGTTGCACACTAGCTCTCCACTTCCTCCTGCCCTCAGCCCCTGACAACCAGGGGTTGTGGCTGAGTTCCACTGAATGTGTATACACATGTTAAAATCCACTCATCTGTCGGTGGACACTTGGGCTGTTTCCACTTTCTATTGTGCATAGGGCTGCTGTGAACATGGGTGTGCAAGTATCTGCTTGAGTCCCTGCTTTCCCTTATTTCCGGTAGATACTTAGGAATGGAACTGCTGGATCACGTAATTGTTTAGCTTTTGAGGAACTGCCAAACTGTTTTCCACAGCAGCAGTACCATCTTACACGCCCACCAGCAAAGCACAAGAGTTCCAATTTCTCCACATCTTTGCCACCATTTGTTATTTGCCTTTAATTTTAAAAGGAATTTCCCTAGTGACTAGTTATGTTGAGCAT
Source organism: Hippopotamus amphibius kiboko (assembly GCF_030028045.1). Lineage (NCBI taxonomy): Eukaryota > Metazoa > Chordata > Mammalia > Artiodactyla > Hippopotamidae > Hippopotamus > Hippopotamus amphibius. Next base: position 742,849 of record NC_080193.1, on the reverse strand, counting down.
CTTTTCAGGTGCTTATTGGCCCTTTGTGTGTGTGTGTGTGTGTGTGTGTGTATTTTCCTTTGTATTTTTTTGGGGGGGGAAACACAAGCAAACCTTGCTGATTTCATGTATGAATTTACAGACCTCAATTTGATTTTGTATATACATTAAGGCTTTCTTTGTAAACAGTGACATCACATGAACATATTATCTGTCTAGCTTTACTTCTTCATCTTCAATCTTTATGGCTTTCCTTCCTTCCTTCTTCTTTTTTTTTCCTTCCCACACCACATGGCTTGCAGGGTCTTAGTTCCCTGACCAGGGATTGAACCTGGGCTCCAGCAGTCCTGAGTACTGGATCGCCAGGGAATTTCCAGGCTTTCATTTCTTTTCCTTGTTATTGAAATGTCTAGACCTCCAATAGAATGTTGAATAAAAGTTGAGAAATCAAACATCTTTGCCTTGCTTCCAATCTTACAGGGCAAACAACTCAGTCTTTAAGCATTAAGTATGATGACAGATGTAGGTTTTTCATAGATGCAGCAAAGGTTATATTTTTCATAGATGAAGGAGAACCCATCCCCTTGGTTTTTCCAGTTTCTCAAGGTTCACAGCCTGTTGTTCCTCCATCTTTAAAGACAGCAACAGAGTCCTTCCGACCACTGCATCATTCTGACCTCTTCCGCCCCCTCTTCCACATTTCAGGGCCCTCATGATTACACTGGACCCACCAGGAAGAATTTCTTTATCTCAAGGTGATAAACTTAATCACAACTACAAAGTCTCTTTTGTCATGTAAGGTAACATATTCACAGATCTGGGGCTAAGGATGTAGACATCTTTGAGCAGGGCCGTTATTCTGCCTACCACAGTTCCATCCCTGGTTGGGGAACCAAGATCCCGCATGCCACATGGTGTGGCAAAGAACAAAAACAAACAACAAAAAAGAAAACAAACTATCTAGCAATTTAGATAAGCGTCAAAAGATATTTAAAGTGAGTGAGCAGAGCTACACTTCTTGTAGAGTCACTTGCTTTGGACTAATCCTCCTGCGGACAGTGATAAACTCTGAACAATATATTTTTTAAAAAACTGAGCACACTGGATATGAAGAGGTAGAAACCAGAAGGGGGTCAACACACGTACCAAGGCTTCGGACTTCAACATGTCTTTCTGGGGACACGACAGAAGCAGAGGGCAATGGACCATCCCAGTTTGCACACTGAGAGGCCTGCCTCCTGGGAAACTGACCAACAGGCTGACATGGCTGGTCACCCTGGAAGCCCAACAGAGCCGGGTGCGGGGTGGAGGGCGTCAGGCAGGAGGCATCTGGGTCAGGGAACCGGCATCAGGCTGGTGTCCGTGGGACCCCTCGGGGAAGCACTGGGGCAGACACAGGCTGCTTCAGGTGTGAACCGTCCCAAGGAAGCAGGGACCAGCCTTTTAGCCACGCCGGTGAGTCCCTGTCTGCTGCGTGGGCAGCACCGTTACCCAGGGCAATGCTCCAAGCGCCCGTTAGTCGCTGGTGCTCAGAGGAGGAGGGTGGGTGAGCCGACCGACCACTGAAGGGGTCTGGACAGAGACCCAGAGGCCTCCACGACGCCGTCCACTGGTCCACACGCACCCACTTGTCCTCCTTGGTAAACGGCCCACCTTGCCACCTAGGTAAACCACACCTAGACTTCTGTTCACCTTGGTAAATGCCCACCCACGCACCCATGTGCCTCTGGGACACCCACCTGCCCTGAGCTGCCCAAGCCTCAAACTGCACGTGGTGCTGGACACTCCCCTACTCCCACCCCCACATCTCACCAGCTCTACCACCCTGTCTCGGTGCCAGTACAGATGCTGGCCACCTGGGCCCCCACAGTGGCTTTCCTACCCGCTCCAGGCCGCTTTCTTGGCCTGAGGCCCTCCCCAGCGTGAGCCTGTAGCGGCTGCAGAGCCCTCTGCACAAGGGTCCGATCACAGCGCTCCCCTGCTCCGAACACGCGGGATGAGAGGAGCAGCGTGCCTCATCTCCGTGCTCCTCCAGCCCTGGACTCTGACACCTCTGTCCACCTGCCCCAGCCGGCCTCTGCCCCCTCCCTCCAGCTGCCGAGGCTCCGGGCCAGCTCCGCCAAGGCGCCCCACTCACAGCCAGCCCGGCGTGCTCAGCCCCGTCCTGGGGTTCAGTGTGGCCTCTGCAGAGGGGCCTTCCCTGCCCCCCCCACCTGCCCGCCACCAGGGCTCCCGGCGCCCTCTCTCTCCACAATCCCAGTCGCTCTCGGCGGCCCTCGCTTCTGTTTCCCGCACTGAAGGGCAGCCCCAGCTGCTTCCAGGACTGGTCAAAGCTAGTCGGTGCCAAGAGAGAGGGGCAGATGGGGGGCAGGGGCTCCAAGGGGTGATCGGGGCCGGAGGGGCATCGGGGCCTCGGGAATGGATCTGCGGTTGAGTCCTGAGACTGGCTGGACAGTCAGAGGCCGAAGCTCAAGGCAGGCCCAGCAAGGTCCAGGGCGGTTTTGGAGCTTTGCTCCCAGCAAGTGCGGAAGTGCGGCCAGAAGGGAACTGGGGAGTGTGGTCCCTTGGCAGCCAGGGTGCAGGCAGCGCAGGGTCCTGGGCGCAGCTCCGGGCTGGGGAAGGCGGACTCCAGAAGGAGGTGGGGAGCCGCCCCGCACCCCCCTCCCCGCAGCGCCCACCCCGGCCCCCTTTCCCACCTCCTCCCCGGCCCGGCAGGCCAGGCCATCAGGATCCCCTGATTGCTTTCTTTCACGCTGGTACCTTTCTCTGCAGCAGACGTCCGCTAATGCCTCCTTTATCACGGAATTAGGGGATTTAGGGCCCAAGGCACAAAGAGGTCCTCGACAGCGGCCGTAATCAAGCGCCAATCGGCCGATCTCGAGCGCGCCCGGGAAGAAAGCGAGCGCGGGGATTAGCGCGGCGGGGCCGTGATAGCATCGCGCGGCCGCGGGCTGAGGCCGCCGGGGATGGCCCGCCGCTCCGCGGAGAAAGGCCGGCTTAGCCGCTCGGCGCCGGGGATTCTGAAGCCATTATTGGGGATTAGCACCCGTGTTAATCTGCTTTGGCCGCTCAATTGTCAGCGGGACCCGCGCGCGGTGGACCCCTCAGTGGAGCGGTCGCGGGACCTCTGCAGTCCAGGCCCGCGGCTGGTCTCGGTTTCCCCAGCGGTCACCACGCCAAGCCTGGTACCGGGGTCCAGAGGAAGGGATGAACCCCTCGGTCCATCAGGCCAACGGGCTACGCGTGCACTCCGCCCAGCAGGTGTGAGTGTAGCCCGGCTCCTGTCTGCAGCCTCCGCCTCTGCGGAAAGTCAGGAGAGGTCCCACCCGTCCTCAGGGACCCCTTGCCTTCTCCTGGCCAGCTCCCCCCCCATCCTGTTCCCCTCCGCACTGCACGTCTGGCCCTGTTCACCCCTTGTGGACTTGGGCGCGGGCCTCTCCACTGAGCAGGGGTTTCAAAACAAGGACACACCCCTCCCCATCCCTCAAGGCCAGGAGGCAGGTCGCAGACGAAGGGGATGCTGGCCGAGGCCAGCAAGGAGCCACTGCTTGCAGATCCTCCACCTCTCCCTTGGCGTCCCCTCCCAGGGTGTGGACCCCTGAGCCGGCTGATGTCATGGGACCTCCCCAACCGCTTATCTTCAGCTCCCTCATTAGGTGGGGAAGGGTGGGGGCTGTGCAGACCTGGGCCTCCATACATCCCAGATGGGTTCTCTGTCTCTGCCTGGGTTTTCCCACCTGAGAAATGAGGCTGGCTGAGAGGAGGAAAGGTCCCGGCAGGAGGACCACTGTCCAGGGGTGCCACCTGTGCTCCCTGCTGCCTTCTGGAGGGACATGCTCCAGGCTCCGCCTCCTGGGTTGCTAAGGACACGCTCTGGGAGTGGGGGACTCAGAGGGGTGTGCCTGCACCCTAAGGCTGCCCTAGCCTCCTCTTCCATGGGGATGCGGCGTGGCCACCGTGCCTTACTTGAGCTCAAGGCGGGAAACAGGTGGCTGGGCTGGAGCTGGCCAGGCAGGCAGGACAGGGCGGGGCAAGCAGTGCAGAGGCTGGTGGACCTCCTGGTCCCATCCCGTGACCCTATCTCCTTTCCCGTAGCCGAGACTGGGGACTTTGGAGCAAAAAGCCGCACGGGGAGGAAGATGGGGTGACTCAGGCTGGGGCGTCAGGAGCGCCCGTGGCAGCGCGCAGCGCGGGAAGGCGGTCGTCGGGGAGGGTGGGCGACGGTGGCTGCGCCGGCCGAGCGCTGAGCGCTGGGGGCTGCAGACCAGGTCGGGGCACAGGCAAAGTGCTCCGAGCACCTGGGTCGCCCGGCAAGGACCCGGACAGTGCCCTCCGTCTGCGGGCCGGGCGCATGCGCGGGCCTGCGCCGTCGGGCGCGCCGTGACGCCATCAGCGCGCGCCGCCGACTTCCGGCCCGAGCGGCACGGCCCCCGCCGGCCTCGGCACCTCCCCTTGTGCGGCCGGGCCGCGCGCTCCCTTCCCGCGTGGCTGGTTCCGGGGCCCGGGGAGTCGGGTCCCTCCCTCGTGGTGGGCCCCAAAAGCCTCCTAGGCGTCTCCGGACCTGCGCGGCTGGGCGCTGAGCCGCCCTGAAGGTCTGCGGCCTTTGGCCGACGGCCCGCGCGCACAGCCTGTCCCCGCGGCCCGGCCCCGGTCACGGTCGCGGAGGTTTCTTTGGCCCCCGGGCCGCGAGGACAGCAGGCTGGAGGCGGGGCTCTGGGGTGCGGTCAGCCTGAGGGCCGCCAGGGGCGGAGAGGGACGTAGGCAGAGGACTCTCCTGTGGCCACGTGGGGCCTCCGGGCCAGGCCCAGCCAATGGAGCAGTAAGTGCGGGCGGCCAAGTGACAACAGCTGGGAAGGGTCAGGGGTCAGGGCCTGGCCCAACCTGAGCGAAGGGGAGGTTGCTCTCACGGATATTCGCCAGGTGGGCGTGGGAGGAGGGGCACTACAAGGCCACACCAGGGGCCACCACGTTTTCCATAGGCCACGTTTGTCCACGATCCTGGGCGCTCTTTGTGGCCCTCCCAGTTCTCCGCTGTGCCTGCGTCTCTCTCCTTGGCCCTGCTCCCGGATCTTGGGGAGGCAGGAGATCCTCAGACCCCCGCTTCTGTGCCTCTTATAAAAGATCCCAGGCGAGGGAATCTGAGAACACGTAGGAAGGAGAATGTCGGCGAGGAAAATACTCTGGCATCGTCAGCTCAGACTGTTTGCTGTGAAGGCTGACGCACAACCTGAAAAACAGAATTCTCTTTGTTGGCTAAAGGAGACAGACCCAATTGTCAGCAGAGACTCAGTGCCAGTACTGAGCTCTGACTGCCGTCACCTACACGAGGACATGGAAAAACCCAGGAGACGCCTGTGCACTAGTGGGCGAGGGGAGGGCTCAAGGAAGTGGGGGTGGAGGGCAGCTGCCTAAGGGCCTCTGCCTAGAGGGGGTGAGACACGCCCCCTCAGCCCCACAGTGGTGAAATGGGGCTGGAGGTTGGTCAAGACCTGCCCCAGGAGTGGCTACCCCCTCACCCTCTGCTCCCTTGGCCTGTCTCTGAGGTCAGTGTCCTGGACACATTTCATGATGATCCCAGGCTCAAGACAATGCCAGATGGTGAAGGCTGCCTGAGGCCGAGTGGCTTCCAGCTGGGCACAGAGGCTCTGGCTGTCGGCAGGGCATGGTGATCTGGAGTCTCCACGTTCAGCTCCCATCTCTCCTCTGATAGGCAGACTCAGCTGCCTCCTGGGGTTCTCCCCAGCCCTGGCCTGTGTGTCCAGGTTAGTGTGGGGCGGCAGGGGACCACGCTGGAAGCTGAGTCTTTTGCCTCCCAGCTGCTCAAAGATCTACCCATATCATCTTGCCCCTTTGCCCCAGTGCTGCAAGGGCAAGGTCCCCTGCCATCGACCTCCTCCCTGCAGCCTTCTTGGTTACACGCAGCTGGGCTCTCCCCAGGCACCTGCCTGCCTCTCTACCTTCTCTTCACGTGCTCGCTTCCCTCCAAGCCCCCTTCCCTAAGGTCTCAGCTCCAGGAACTGACGCTGCTGCCTTGTTCCAGCTACCTATGAATGGGCAGGGGCGGGTGGGGCGTCGAAGGGGGTTGGGGAGAACCGGCAGGTGGTTTCTCCAGACTCACAGCCCCAGGGCACTCAGGCCCAGCTCAACCAACTTTTCTGGCTGGGCTACCTGCTGTCCACCTTGTGCTGTGTGACACAGGAGAGGGGTGCCTGCCCCTCCTGGATACAGGTCCCCATGCCCTCCTCTCTGCTCAGGGCAGCCTGGCCCCTTCCTCCTCGTGAAGGGGGGTGGGGACGGGACTTGGGGTGCTGTTGTGCAGTCAGTGAGCAGATGCTAGCCCTGGAGGTCCGGGCGTTGGAATTCCCAGCTCCTGGGCTCTGCTGGCTCTAGAAATTACCTGGGGCTCTGGGGCCCTGCCAGCATTCTGCCCTGAGGGCTCACTCTGTGCGTGGTTCTAAGTGCTTCACAGACGTCCTATCACTCCACATTCATAGTCCCCTAGGGTGGGTTCTTCCATTTCACAGGCTGGGAAAGGGGGGTTGGGCGGCTTGCCTAGGCTTGTGAGCAGGCAAGCTTTGCTGCTGGGCCTTCTCCATTTCTTGTGAGCACTGAGGGCACCCAGCCCAGTCCTTCCAAACCACGTTCCCTTGCACCCCTCAAGCCCATCCTTGGCCCTCAGATCTGCTTCAGACTCCAGGTGCTGTGAGGTTGCAGGGCTGGGGGACTCTCCCCCAGAAGGAACTTCTCCAGGACCGGCACCTGCCCACTGGGAGACTCCTGCCGGCAGGTTACTTCCCAGTCCCAGCCAAGCCCTTTGTGTGGCTTTTGCCGTGGAGTGCCTGGCACAGGAAGGTCCTCCTGCTCTCACACGGCCTGGGGCACTGGCTCATCACATCCTGCTCACGCCTCCTCCACCTGACTCAGGTGGTCGTTTCCAGCCAGGAGATCTGGGCCACAGGGACCGCCCAGTTCAGGGCTCTGTGGCCCCCACGCTGGGCTGGGCTCCCAGCTGTGCCTGGGTCCTGGGGGAGGGGACTGCAGCAAGAGGGACACCTTCCTCTGGGGTTCAGAGCTGTGGGGTGAGGGCCCTAAGTGCCCACCCCTTCCTGCATCAGGGCCGCTACCTCCCAGCCTGGGTGAAGGATTAAGAAAGGGCCTCCCGGGACTTCCCTGGTGGTGCAGTGGTTCAGACTCCGCACTCCCAATGCAGGGGGCCCGGATTTGGTCCTGGGCAGGGAACTAGACGCCACACACTGCAACTAAGAGTTTGCACGTTACAACTAGGACCCAGCACAACCAAAAATAATTCATTTTAAAAAAGGAGTGGTCTCCTGCTTAGAGTCTCAGGGAACGAAAAACTGGTCACCCCAAAGCAGTTCCCCTCAAGCAGACCATTCCACAGGGAAACCATGAGGGAGTGAGGAGTGAGGAGGGCTGGGTGGCAGGCTGCAGGGCAGACAAGAGCCCGAGAGCACTGTCTCCAGGCCCAGCTACCAGCTGGCAACAGCTCTTCTCCGCCCACTCAGTGCTGCCTGCCAGGTGACCCTGCAGGATAATGCCCCCGGGCCACAGGCGAGGCCTGGATGGACGCCAGATGTTCCTTGGCCTGGTGCCAGGCCTCCTGGGGAGCCGACACTGTGGCCACAGCTTACTGCCTACCTGCTGCCCAGCTTGCCTGGCCCCTGGCAGGGTCCTGGGGTGAGGAGTGGGCCTGCCCTTGCAGAGGCGTGGCCGTCACTGCCCACCCAAAGACAAGCTCACACAGGGACAGGAGGCTGCAACAGGATCCAGTTTATTCTGCCTTGGAAGGGTGGTCCTGAGAGTGGCAGGTGCCACCCTGTCCCGGGCGGAGGGAGGGCCCGAGGGCCGGTTAAGGCCAGTGGCGGGAGAAGCGGGGGGCACGCAGCCCCTGGAATGCAGTGAGGCCAGGCTGAGGCCCGGAGGCAGCTGTGGTAGGCCGGGGCGGTGCCCCTGCTGCCCAGGGTGGAAGGCACCGGGCTGGGACCGGGCCATGGCTACAGGGCCGTGACCCAGGCCACACGGGCACCCCGGGAAGTGGGGCACAGGGTCACAGGACACGAAACATGAAACACAGGCACACGAGTAAGCACGTGGACCAGTGGGACACCCAGCCTCAGTGGGACACACGGACCCCGCGGTGGGATCATACAGACCACGGGGACAGGTGGACAAGACGGCCGCAGCGGGCAGCCCCGGGCCGCGGAGGGCGAGGGACGGGGAAGGGAGCCTTTTGGCACGACCGCACTGGGACTGTGAGGGGCGCGGCGGGCGCCGCGCGGGACCGGCTCAGTCTGTCTTCCATACTCTGTTGAGAAGCTTCACCACCTCGTCGTAGATGACGAACACGATGGCCACGTCCAGGCAGACGCGACCCAGGCGGGGGATGGTGCCCTTGTAGAACCTGGGGGAGGACAGGCGATGGAGAGGAGAGGATGACAGCGTCTCTGCAAAGTGCGGCTGAGCCCAGAGGTCGGAGGAGCGAGAGGTGAAGCCCTCCCCTCCCCTCGGGTCTGGGAGGCCTGCGGGTGAGGGGAACGGGAGGCGGGGTCTGGCCCAGGCTGGGAACGGCAGCCCTGCCCCCCCCACTCACGCCTTGGGCCCCTCCTTCCTCAGGATCTGCAGGCCGCAGTCCCACGTGCTGCGGTACTTGTGCGCCTCCAGGCCCTGCAGGACAGGACGAGGACACCAGCGGCCTGGCCTCAGCCGCCCGCCCCGCCCCCCCGGGGCCAACCCCACCCCCACCCCACAACCACCCCACCCCACCTGCATCCTGGTCTTGATCACGTCCAGGGGTGTGTTCCCGAAGACGCTGGCGGCACCCGCAACCGCTCCGAACACACCGGTGATGAGCGGGTTCATGGGCTTGTTGGGGTTGTCCCCTGGGGGGGCGGGGGAGGGGGGAGCAGGTGGTCAGGAGGGGGCGCGGGGCGAGGGCAGGGTTCCGGCCCGCGAGTGGGCTCCCGCGGCACAGACGCACCTCGGTACCAGTTGCGCAGGGCGGTCATGACGAAGAAGCGGATGGCCTGGTTGGAGCCCTGCTTCAGCACGGTGGCCGTGAGGCCCTGGTACGTCCCCTTCAGCCCTGGGGCGGAGAGCACGGGGGTCACACCAGCGCCTCTGGGGGCCCGGCGCGCGGGGAAGGGGACGTGCGGCCCTTTCCAGCCCGGCCGCGGTCCCCGAGGGGAAGGCCGAGTGGCTCACCTTGCTCCCGCACGATCTCCCTGACCCCGTGGAAGAACCCGCGGTATCTGGGGCTGGGGGAGGTCTGGTCATGGATGAACTTCACCTGGGAAAGAGCGCAGCTCGGGCGCGGGCTCCCAGGGGTCAGGGCCCGGGCACACCTGGCCCTGGCACACGTGGCCGCCTCGCGCAGGAGCCCCCGCCGCTGTCCGCCGCTATCGCCACCACTCGGGCAGCAAACACGTGTCACCCCACGCTTCGTGCCCGTAACTGAATTTCAAGACCTCGTCTTCCCACCGCCTCCAGAACGGAGTCCGGCCCACGGGACGCCCTGCGGCGGGCCTCCCGCGCCAGGCTCCGCAGGCAGACGCCCGCCCACCCTGACGGTCCCCACGGGGCACACGACCCGCACCCCGGCCGCCGCAGCCCCCTCTCACGCCCGTCCCCTCCCGGGGCCCGCCCACCTTGATGGTCTCCATGGGGCACACGACCACCACGGCCTCGGCCACGCCGGCGCCCAGGCCGCACAGCAGCCCGCGCGTGCTGTCCAGACGTCCCTGGGCGTCCCGCATGTGGTTGCTGAGAAACTCGAAGGTCCCGAACCTGCGGGGGGAGGCGGAGGCGTGGAGGGGCCGCCGCGGGGCCGGGACCCCCTCGCGCGGCCCCCGGGGCCCGAGCCCGCCTCACCTGACGGCCGCCTTCGGGATGGAGCCGTAGAGCAGGGAGCTGAGGCCGCGGTACAGGCCCAGGACGCCGTGGTCGCGGACCGTCTGCCGCACGCAGTCCCCTGGGGGAGGGGGCGGTCAGCGAGCCCGCCCGCCGGCCCGCCCGCGCCCGCAGGCCGCCCGCACTCACCGATGCCCCGGTAGCGCGGCGGGTGCGCGCGCTCGTCCAGCTGCAGCTGCGTCTTCACGTACTCGGTGGGGAAGGTGATGCAGATCTCGATGCCGCCCGCCAGGCCGCCTGCGGGGAGGGGCCGAGAGCGGGACGCCGCTGGGAGCCCTCCCCCCGCCCGGACTCTGCCCGCCGCGGGGGCCGGGCCCGCGCCCCGGGGCACAGGCGGCGGGGGCCGGGGTCCCGGGCGCGCCCGGAAGCGCGGCGGGGCCGGGGGGCGGGGGGGTCCGCGCGCGCCCCACCTGCCAGGATGGCCTTCCCCGGGTGCGTGAGCGCGGCCTTCCCGGGCGCGGGCGCGCCGGCCGCCAGAGCGCGGGGCGCGGCCATGGCGCGCGGGGTGCGGGCCCGGCGGCGGCCTTGGGTCCGAGCTCCTGCGCCCGGTCGCGGCGGCGGCGCCGGTTATGGGCCGGGGCGGGGCGGCCGGGTCGCTCCGGGGCTCCGCCCCGCGTGGTCCGAGCCCGGCCCCGCCCCCGGCCCGCCCCGAGCCCGCGGGAAACTGAGGCCCGGCGGGCCGGGGCCCCAGCCAATGGCGGCGCGGGCCCGCCCAGGCACCGCCCCCGGGGCCCCGGAGCCTCGCCCCCGGGACGCGTGGGGCCGGAGGCGGGGCGCCCCTCCCCCCCGCGCCGCGCGGTCGCCGCCCCGCCCCCCCTCCCCGGGATCCGGGGCTCCGCGCGGCGCCCGCGGTGGGGAGGGGCCCCCCGACCCGCCGCGCTCACGTCCCGCCCCCAGGAGGCCCCTCGCGGCCGCGCCGGCACCGGCGGAGGGGCTCTGCGCGGGGAAGCCGCCTTGCGTGCCGTGCGCCAGGGGCTGCGGGGTGACCCGGGGCGGGGGGGCCGCTGCGCCGGCGCGGAGCGGACAGGGCGCCCTCCCCCCGCGCTCGGCTCCCCGGGGGGCAGGAGGTCGGAGTCCACCTCCCCCGCGGCGCCCGCGGCCGGAGGCCTCGGGACGTCAGGGGCCGCCCCGGGCTGCGGCAGGCTCCGGGGCTGCCGTCACTGAGCCCAGCAACCTCGATGACGTCCCGGCGTCCCGCCTCCCGTGCGCTGCTGGGGTGACGCGCCGCTTGGGGAGCTTAGAGGGTGCTGCGCCCGGCGCCCTCCCCGCGGAAGCCGCACACGGCAGCCGGGCCTGCCGCGGGCCTGCTGTCGGCGGGGCGAGAGGCCCAGGGTGCGCAGGGCTCCTGCTGCCCCCGAGTGGCCAGGCGCCCCAGGAGCCCTGACCACACACAGGCGGCAGGGACGGTGGGAGGTGCCGTTGTGGGGCCCTCGGAGGGCCAGCCAGGCGGGAGAGTACCCTAGTCCCCAGGCGGACACCCACTTTTAGCTCAGTCCACGCATGCCCATCAAAATATTAAGAGCAGATGGATGGTAACGCTGGGTGGGCCTGAGGATGGAGGACACGGGTGTGGGAGGCCTGAGGCTCCGGGCGGCTGCACACACACCTCATGCCTTTGTCCCTCCTGCATCCTCTATGCGGGGGGCACCAACTGCTTTGTCCACCGAGGCCAGGCCGTCCCGGTAGCTCACCAGGGCAAAGCCAGCACAGCCTTGCTGCTGGGGCCAGGCAGGGTGGGCAGCTGGGCAGGCGCCGGGCACGAGTACCTGGGAAGACGAGGCCGTGCCCCGTCCAGCCGTCCTGGGGCACTGACCTCTGCCCTCCCTGTCCATCCCGCCCCACCAGAAGCGCAGCCAGGGAAGGGCAGGCGGTGTGACTCGCTCCCCCACCCTCTCCCCTCCCCAGGGGACCGGCTGCCACCTCCCAAACAGGAGAGGGGCAGCCGCCCCCACGTGCTCCTCTCACTGCCGCAGGCTCCCTGGGGCGTCCAGGCTGTCCACCTGTAACGAGGAGGGTGCCGGGTGCCCGCCTGACAGGCTGTGTGCGGGCCGGGCCTGGGGGTGGGGGGGGACCTCCGGGAGAGTTGGAGCTGAGGCTGGGCAATGGGGCACCCACCGTGATCTCTGTAACCGGGCGGAGGTGTGTGTGTGTGGGGGAGAACCCCAGCTGCCGCTGCAGCCCAGAGCCTTCAAGTGGGCACTTGGCCACCAGGGCACCGAAGCAGTGGACAGTGACTGCAGACCACGCGTGCAGCCGAGGCCTCCTGGACACGGGGACACCGCCAAGACAACGCAGCGCTTCCTGCTTTCAGCCAGTTCAGGCTGCCCACCTCTCCTAAGGAGACCAGTCACCCGACAGCTGGGACGCCACCCCCAACGGCCACCTGAGGACAAGCTGCCCCTACCCTCCCTCCAGGCGTCTCCAGGCGCTGCCCGCGCAGCAACCGCAGGCTGGTGCAGACAGACACACGGACTGGGAGGGAGTGGCTGAGGTGGGGCCGGGGGACACACTGCGTTCTTGGGACAACAGCAACTGTGTGTCTGGGACCCCAAACAAGCACCCGAGTGAGAAGAGAAAGTCACGTGTCCCGCGTGTGCCAGGTCCCGGAAGAGCAGAGACAGCCCTCCGCTCCCTCCATGGGACCAGGGCTGACGGGCGGGGCCGGACGGTCTGAGCTGGGACCGCAGCCTCCCTGGGACAGTCGGCCCTCAAGCTTCCCCAGGAGTCGAGAGGCCGGGGGGCCCGGTTCTCCACTCGGGAAGGGGCCCTGGCCTTGGCGTCTGGGCCCTCGGCCTCACACCACTGTCCCGCCGGCCGGGCCCCCACTGCCCGGGCAGCCCCCTCAGCTCGGCCCAGACGAGCTCCTGTCCTGCCCTCCGCCGTCTCACACACGGGGCTGCGCCCACTGATACCGGAAGCATCCGCTCCTGCACCTCCAGCTCCGTGTGTTCACACTGGACTGCAAGGTAGGTGGAGTCGTGACGTATATACTGTTTCACTGAAGCCTTGCTATTGACGGGCCATTTGATTTTCCTCTTTTATTAAACAGTACTTCAGTCATCGAAGCTAAAGCGTTTGCACATCTTTACGAACTTTCTGCCACGGACGGGTGAACCTGGCATCCTCGGAGAGCCTCCACGACCTGCCTGCGCACTCGCCACAGACAGCCCACAGCGGGCAGACAGCCCACAGCGCCCGCTGTCCCTGATGATGCCAATAAGCGACGCGCTCTCAGAAAACACTTTACGTTGGGACGCTGCTTGCCACACTGATGATTCCGTGCTAGTGAGACGACGTCGGGGGCCCTTTAACCTCCCCCGCCATCCCGGAGGACGAGGCAGGCTGAGGGTGGGTATGAAACCCAGTCCCCCTGCACCCCGGCTCCACAGCCCAGTTTATGATGAAGCTCTCTGTCCAGAAATGCTCTTCCCTTCTCTTGTGCAACACTGTTCCCTCAGGATTGCGGTGTATCCAAGAAAAGGGGGGGCTGAAACTGAACAGGACCCTGTGGGGCCCTCCCGGGCACAACGGCCTTTCCGTCTCCCTGCTTCTCGTCTGTAGGAGAAAGGCCGCAGCCTCCTAGACCCTCCCTGAGTTCCAAAGGGCAGATTCAGTTACTAATTAGGGAAGTGAGGTGGTGCAGAAAGCGGCAACCGTGCGGCCTGGGGCAGGGTCCCGGGGGAGCCTCAGAACAGGCGACACACACCTCTGAGGGCTTCTGCAGGAACTAGACCCCTACCCAGGTGACGGCTTCAGGCTGAGCACAAACAGTGGACCCCGGACTGGCTGGAACCAGAAGGCTGAGGGCTGAGGTTCCTGGATGGCCACCCTGTTACCTCCCCACCAACCAGTTGGAGGACGGCCACACCCCCTGCAGACCTCCCCCAAAATGTACCTATAAAAACTCTTACCCAGGGGGAGGGATGGATTGGGAGTTTGGGATTAGCAGGTACAAACTACTATATATATAACATACACAAACAACGAGGTCCTCCCATAGAGCACAGGGAACTACATTCAACGGCCTGCGATAAACCAGAATGGAAAAGAATACGAAAACGAATGTATATATGTGTGTGACTGAGTCACTTTGCTGTACAGCAGAAACGAACACAACACTGTAGATCAACTACACTTCCAAAAAGCACAGCTCTTCCCTGAACACCACTGGGGAGTTTGGGTTTTTCAGCACAAGCCGCCCGTCTCCTTGCTGGCCCTGCGATAAGCCTTTTGCTGCTCCGAACTCCAACGTGTCCATTTGTTTGGCCTCACCGTTCGTCAGGCACATGAATTTGGGTTCAACAAAAGGTGCCATTGGGGACAGGGCTGGACGGCGCCTGGTGGCCTCAAACGCCCCCTCCTGCTAACAGTGGTCTCCGACCTACGGACAGTCAGGTCCGCTGAGACCCTCTGAAGCGGGACACCCCCCAGGGCTGGTCTGAAGTTCCCAGGGGGCAGCGGTGCTTTCCGTTTCAAAGGAGGGGAGTATCCTTCTGATGACACAGCAGCCTGGGCGCCTGCAGAGCCCTGGAGGAGGGCGCAGCCCCAGCCGGACCCACTCCTGGTGTGCGGCCCTCGTCGCCCCCTGCTCCCACGGGCGGGCGGCGCAGGTGTGCTCCAGGTGTGCTCCATGCTGCACCCCGGCCGGCCTTCCTCCCCCTGGCGACTGCCGCCGCAGACGCGTGCCGCGATCCCCCACCAGCCTCCTTCCTGGTGGCTTCGGCTTCGATGTCCCCTGCTCCGAGGACCTGCTGTCCCCACCTCGGCAGCTGTGTCAGAGCGGCGCCCGTGCCCGGGGACGGGCCTCCGCAGACCCCAGCTCCCTCCCCAGCCCCGTCCTCCCTCGGTCCCGCTGGGTCCCCGCCTTGCTGAGAGCTGGGGGTGGGGGTGAACTCCAGTGCCGACGTCTGTCCTGAGCTCCGAAGCCAACCCGGGGCTCCCCCGCCACGTGTGGTCTCGTCCACTCCTCAGACCCAGCCGAGACCCCGGCCTCCTGCCTCCCGAGGAAACCGCCGCAGCTGAGGGGCCACGTGTGCCGGAGGCCCGGAGTCCAGTCTTGTCTAAGAAGCCTGAACTCTTCATTTATCTATTTTTTTAACGCCGCACCCTGCAGCATGTGGGATCTTAGTTCCCTGACCAGGGATCGAACCTGTGCCCCCTACACTGGAAGCACGGAGTCTTAACCACTGGACCACCAGGGACACCCCTAAGAAGTCTGAACTCAATGCACCACTTTGTTTTTCTAGCATAATAACTTACATACAAAAGCAAATCTATGTGAAGTGGTTTATGAAGAAAAACCAAAAAGTTACTCAGTAATTTTAAAAGCCTACTTGATCTTTTTTTTTTTTTATTGGCGTATAGTTGATTTCCAGTGCTGTGTTAGTTTCTGCTGCACAGCAAAGTGATCCAGTTACACGTATACTCGTATCCAGTCTTTGTTAGATTCCCTCCCCACGTGGGTCTACTTGATCTCTTCTGGAGTTTTCTACCCTGTGCCTGACGATGCCGGTCCCCGAGGTCTCCCTCGGCAGGCCTGGCTCTTCCTCACGGGGCCTCACTTCCTTACACGTTTTCTCAGTGTTTTTAGGAGCTCACTGTTTCCTGGAATGGCATCTCTCAGAACTCTTTGAAGCCTTGCTCGAAGGTAGGTTCTCCTTAAGGGGGCTAGTGTTTGTCTCTGGCAGAGACGAGAAGGCACTACCTGATGGCAATCGCTTTAAAATTATTATTATTATTATAATCTTTTTTAAAAACAGTTTATTTGGGCTTCCCTGGTGGCGCAGTGGTTAAGAATCCGCCTGCCAATGCAGGGGACACAGGTTTGATCCCTGCTCCAGGAAGATCCCACACGCCACGGAGCAACTAAGCCCGTGTGCCAAAAACAAACAAAACAGTTTATTTATTTATTTATTTATTAGCTGTGTTGGGTCTTCATTGCTGTACACGGACTTTCTCTCGTTGCAGTAAGTAGGGGTTACTCTTTGTTGCAGTGCGTGGGCTTCTCATTGTGGTGGCTTCTCTTGCTGCAGAGCACGGGCTCTAGGCGCTCGCACTTCAGTATTTGCAGCACGCAGGCTCGATAGCTGTGGCTCTAGAGCGCAGGCTCAGTAGTTGTGGCGCATGGGCTCAGTTGCTCTGTGGCATGTGGGATCTTCCCGGACCAGGGATCGAACCCGTGTCCCCTGCACTGGCAGGCGGATTCTCAACCACTGTGCCACCAGGGAAGCCCCAATCGTTTTAAAATTAAGTTCCTCACCTGAGGGTTTTGAATACATGACTTTGTGCTAAAGCCCATCTGAGAGCCAGCTTGCCAGGCCCAGCTTTGTCCTCATAACCCAGCACCGTGGGTGCAAAGAGCTCTTTCTGGTCGTCTTCACCTGGCCTCTTGGCGGAGGGCTGGGCAGAGCCGCACAGCCTCACGCCTCCTTGCACTGACCAGGGACACTTTGTCGGCCTCTGCAGGGCGAGAGCCACAGCCCAGTTCAACAGAGTTGGGCCAAATCGATCACGTCCTGCCTCCCCCGCTCGGGATTTTTCTCTCAGGCTTCTTTGCTTACGTGCGAGCTCACCCATTCACTTTGTAGGTTTTACCCTATATTTTACGTTTTTCCTGTGACAGGTCTGTGTGCATCTCGTCTGACGCTGGGACAAACCCAGGCTATTTTCGCCTGCACGGAAAATCACGTCTGTGAGGCTGTCAGGCACAGGAAGAACCACGAGAATGTGAAGGTCCCTTTGTGTCTGGGAAGCACCGGGCCCAGGGAGGCAGCACTGAGACAGGACCACCTTTCAGTGCTTTTGTGTGAAGCACCTACACGCTAGTATCTGTAAAGGAGGCTGGCCGATGGCAGGACAGGATAAACTGGACGCCTCGGGCCCTATACTCCAGCAGGATCTACGATTCCATTTAAATATAATTTCACGTTTTGTAAACGTACTGCATTTCCAGGTTTAAACACACACACACAGGACTTCCTAGGTGGCCCAGTGGTGAAGAATCCGCCTGCCAATGCAGGGGACACGGGTTCGAGCCCTGGGCTGGGAAGATCCCACATGCCGCAGAGCAACTGAGCCCGTGCGCCACAACTACTGAGCCTGTGTGCTGCAACTACTGAAGCCCACACGCCTAGAGCCCGTGCTCTGCAACGAGAAGCCACTGCAATGAGAAGCCCGCGCACCACAATGAAGAGTAGCCCTGCGCGCTGCAACTAGAAAAAGCCCGCACGCAGCAACGAAGACCCAACACGGCCGATAAGTAAAGAAATAAATGAATAAAATAAATTTATTATAAAAAAGTCTCTACAGCAGGATTTAGGATGTGAACACACCATCACCTGTTTGACACGGAATCTCTAATGATGACTTTAAAGTGAGGACGGGCATGGGTGAGGCGGCGTGGACGCACACACGCCCGCCACCCCCGTGGGTTCGCCACGTGGCCGCCGCTCCCCACCACGTCTCCAGCGAGCGCCCCCGCCACCAGGTTCCAAGCTCTGCTCGCCGTGACGTTCAGCGTCTAACACGCGTGTGGGACGCACCAGCCCGGACACGTGCTCCCTCCCTCATCGGGGCCTGGGGGCAGAGAGCAGCCGGGAGGCGCCTTCCCGGGAGGAGCAGGACTCAGGCTGCAGGACACAGGCCGGTTCACGCGCAGGGTGGCCGGAGGCTCAGGAGGGCGTGGGAGGCCCGGCCCGCCTGGGGAGGCCGGTGGGGGCGAGGCAGGTCGTAAGGGAAGGTCTGGTGACTTCTGGATCGGCCGTCCCGGCCAAGTATCCGGGGCGTGTCTGAGGCGGGCGGGAAAGACCAGCCGGCTTGGAGGAGATCTGACCGCCAAGCTTCACCTCCGGCCTGGGCGTGAGGGGCTTCGGCGGAGCCCACCCTGCGAGGGGCCGCCCGCACGCGGGGCGCCCTGAGACGCGGGGTCTCCCCGAGGCCTGACGATCCGACCGGCCCACCGGGGGGTGGGGGCAGTGCGGGAGGTACGCACGGGGGCGCCGGGCGGGCGGGGGACCCCAGCACAGCGGGTGCCGCCCCCGAGTAGATGCCTTCCCGGCACCCCGCCACCTGCCCCCTCCTGAAACCTCACCGCCCTTGAAATACACACGGGCTGTTCTAAGGGCGAGAACGAATGTGCACCGTCCACCTGCGTGGACGCCGGCTGCCTGACCCCAGGTCCGCTCAGGACACCGCTTCCCGGGGGACCTCGCGCCACGCGCCTCCACGGCAGCCCTGCGGCCCCCACTGCGCCGCTCAGAGGCCCCGCGGGGCCTGTCCCGGTGGCGGGGAGGCCGGGGGCCCCGCGGGCTGCGGCTCGGCACAGGTCACACCTGCCGTCCCCGGGCCGCCGCCGCCCCCACGCGCCCAGCGGCCGGGCCCCCCGGACAGGCCTGCCGTCCGCGGCCGTGGAGGCCGTGCCCGCGGGGCCTGACGTCCTCCTGGTTTGGACAGCGTGGCCGAAGCCCTCGGGTACATCTGAGAGCTGGGTGAGTCCAGAGTGGACACGGTGAAGACACCGTAGCGCGGCTCCCACACGTCTCGGAAGTTTCCAAAGGGACCTTCGCTGAGCAAAAATAACGCGCGAGCGTGAGGAACGGGCAGCAGAGGCGAGGGCGGGGTGGGGAGCCCAGCATGACGTTTAAACACCGGGGCCCCGTGGGGGCGCGCAGGCGAGCAGCCCTGGGCCGAGGCCCACCCCCCCCGGCCCCACCCCCAACGCTGCCCAGCGGCCTGGGGGCAGTGCCGGGCGTGCTGAGGGCGCCGCCTGAAGGTCCCAGGGCTGGGGAAGCCTGACAGAGGCCCAGGCCGGTGAGCCCTCCCCCGGCCGCACCTAGGAAGGACCCCTGGCCCGGCGCCCGGGGCGCCGGGCAGCCCCAGAGGCACAGTGGGTCCCCGACAACGGGCAGGGCAGCTGAGATGGCCGTGAGAGGCACCCGGTTCTGTCGACGGGGCTGGGCTGGGAAAACCTTCCGGATGTAGCAGGCCACACCTCAGACGCTCCTGCTGCTGATTCAAGGTCAAGGCCCTTCGCCACGTGAGCCCCCACGGGTCTGGGGGGGAGGTGCTAATGGCTCAGGCACCTGACGACGTTAGAGGGATGGCTAAACCCGTCCCCCGGGTCACAGGGCGATCAGAGGACAGACGCCCTCCCCGGGCCATCGGCTCTCCTCCTCGGGGACCTGAGCCCAGAGCCCGGATCCTTCCTGTGAACCTGGCCACGGGCCGCGCTTTTCAACAGACGCCTCACTGCACGCCTGGCGTGAGCTCGCGTCCCGTGTGTAACACAAGCGGACAACAACAGGAGCTGCCTGGGGGTCTCGCCCCAGCCTCCTCCTCTCTCCCGGGCTCGCCTGGGGCCAACAGAGCCAAAACAGACACAGAGCTTTGACGCGGGACAGGCAGCAACCCAGGCGGTGGACAGTCCCCGCTCAGAGTGGCAGCACCCAAAACGCCCGCTCTCGGCTGACAGCAGTCACGGCGGGCGTCTAAGTGACCTAGAGATGGTGGACGGGCCCAGGGGAGTGTCTGTGGGGGTCCTGGAGTCACCCGGGGATGCCGAGGGGCGACTGCACCATCACCGAGTCCTCAGGGTCCGCCAGATCCCAAAGAGCAAACCCACAGCACTGCGGTGACCCACCCGGCAGGACAGCATGTGGTCTGAGCACCTGGGGTCACAGCAGCGTAACGAACACACTGTCTCCTAATTACAAAGCTCATGACTGTTCCAGAAAACAGATCGGAAGATCGGTAAGCCCCTCTGACAACGTGGTGCACAGCCCAGTGTCACCTCCTCCAAGCGCCTTTCCTGCAAAAACATCCAAATCGAACCCAAAACTGCATATCCACGTGATTAGATCTCACCCAACTTTCAGGTCAGGAAATGTCCCACCACAATGAGGTACAGGATGGCCGTCATTAAAACAGACACACACAGAAAACCAGTGCTGGACACAGGGAACCTCGGGGCAGCTGCTCAGAACACAGCCTGGCAGGTCTGCAAAGAGGCGCCCGTGTGACCCGGTAACCTCACCCCGGGCGCACGCCCAAAAGATCTGAAAGCTGGGACTCAGACTGACACTGTAGCCGAGTATTCACAGCAGCTAGAAGGTGGAAGCAGCCCAGTGTCCACAGACAGAGGGGTGGATGAAAGAGATACATCGTAACACAGGGAGTAGAAAGGAATGACACTAGGACACGTTACAACATGGACGGACCTGAAATAACATGCTGCGTGGAACGAGGACAGATATTGCATGTTTCTGCTTATATGAAGGAGGAAATGCACGGAGACAGACAGCGGGGTAGAGGCTTCCACAGGCGGGAGGGCAGAGAGCGGGAATCACTAATGAGTGGGGTCAGAGTTTCTCTTTGTGACGATAAAAAGTTCTGGAAATAGACAGTGGTGATGGTTGCACAACACCGTGAATGTACTGCTTTTTTTGGTTTCTTTTCTTTTTGTTTGTTTTTGTTTCTTTGGCTGTGCCGCGTGGCATGTGGGGCCTTAGTCCCCCAGCCAGGGATCAAATCCGGGTCCACGGCAGTGAAAGTGCCAAGTCCTAACCTCTGGACCGCCAGGGAATTCCCTTGTGAATGTACTTAATGCCGCTGCATCGTACACTTAAAAATAGTTAAAATGGTAAATTTTGTTATATGTGTTTTATTACAATGAAGAAAAAGAGAATGAAAAGAAATGATGCCCCATTGTCACCGTCACCATGAAGGTCTCACTGGGCAGTCACGGTGACGGCCACGGGGCACGGGTAGCCCAGAGCCCTGCGGTCCGGCCTGCGAGGCCCACCCAGGAGTGGACGCTGCCCCGCCCCTCGGCTTCAGCTGGAAACGGCGCTTGCCCGGGGAGCACGGACCAGGCTCACCTCCGACAGCTGAGTCCGGACGCCCTCGGCCGGGCGGTCATTCTTCAAGGCATCCGACGAGGAGGACGCTCACTGCTGAACGGGACTGAAACAGAGCGCGAGGCACGTTTTACCCAAAGGAAGCTGCTTTATCTTCCTATTGAGACAGTTCCTGACACTGAGTCTCATTTAGAAATTCAACAACCGGCTCCTTCTTTGCAGTTTCCTACATCCTCAGAGTCATGGGACTCATGGCCCTCGTTTCTTAGCAGGTGATCTCGTGAGATCACGTCACCTTCGCCATCCTCACCAACAGGTCAAAGGAAGCACCTTCATCCCGGGTGAATCAAGTCCTGGGGCCGCAGCACCTGCAGTCTGGCCCACGTCTGTCCGTGACGTATTCACGCACAGGCAGGAAGATGCACGCACTGACTTGGACACCAGCCATTAAGGCTAAACAGACATTAATGGAAAGAAGGAGCCTTAACAGGAGGTGAAATACAGATAACAGCTTTATTAATTGCATAATTGTTCCCGTATTTAAGGTACAAGAGGAAAGTTTATATTTAAAATGCTTTAAAAACATGAAATAAAATCCAGATGGAAACTGGAGCCTTCTTTCCCCTTGAGAGCTATGAGTTTTGCTCAAACCCCTTAATAACAACCTCCAAATTACCTGCAAGTCCCAAGCTGTGCAGGCCCAGATACCTGCAGGTGTCACTCATACGACTGTGCTTCTGCCTCACGTCCCCCTCGTACGCACCTCTGCTGCCCAGTGCTCTGGGCATGGCCGGCCGCAGCTGGCTTGTCACGTGCTCACACCTCAATGCCAAGCAGGTTTTACCAAGTTAACAGCCCATGTCCTCCTGCCTCCAGGTGTCAGGCACCCGCAGGAGAGAGCGGCGTACGCCACGCTCTGCCCACGACCAGGGCCTCTGGCAGAGCTCGGGGGCCCCTCATCAGGAGAGGGG
The DNA here is from genome assembly GCF_030028045.1 of Hippopotamus amphibius kiboko. Lineage (NCBI taxonomy): Eukaryota > Metazoa > Chordata > Mammalia > Artiodactyla > Hippopotamidae > Hippopotamus > Hippopotamus amphibius. The sequence goes on along the minus strand of NC_080193.1, from coordinate 721,119 downwards.
TGGGGGGTGGCCGGGGCAGGGTGACCACCCTTCAAGGACATCCTCAACCCTGCCACCAGCCACCGGGCAAAGAAACAGGACCCTCACAACCCGATACGCAAAGCGTCTGAAGTACTTCAAAGTACACGACTAGGATTCAAATACCCGGCGCGTCTGACTTTCTACACTGCGGGAGTAATAGCAGACAAATCAGGAAAAGAGTCGAGACACTGGTCTCAGGAAACAAGTGAAGGGGAGCCTTCCCCGTGTACGCCCGGAGGCACGAGGAGCTGCCCCAAACCGCGTGCTCTGGGCCGGGTCGGCCGGCGGGCCTGGTCCTGCGTGGGCCTCCGAGGGGACCACGCGGACCTCGGCGGCTTCGGAGCCAGGGGACACCCACCAGGGAGATCACCGAGACACGGGGAGGCGGGGGGAGAAGGACACGCGGAAACGTGAGGAAGCCCCCGGCCGGAAGGGGACGAGGCTGCGTCGCCCACAGGAGAGGCTGGGATGCATCAGGACCGCAGAGCTGTCCCCGGCAAAACGCCGCTGCCCAGGCACGCGTCACCTCTGGGGCGCAGAGCACGCTCTCCTGGGATCGGCCAGTTTCTGCAAAACCCAGGGTGACTCTGCCCGAAGGTGCAGAGCAAGCGAGTGGAGGGTCAGCCGTTTGTCCACATCTCTGAGTCCTTCCAGCCTGCGGTGCGACAAGGCACGGGGCGCGAGGGCAGGGGGACCAGGGAGCTGGGAGCCTGTGTCCCCGTCCCGGGGCCGCCACGTCACAAGCGTTTGTGCCCCATCCTCTTTCAGCCACTTGGCTGAGAGCTGCCTGCGCCCCGGCTGAGAACCAGATGCCCAGGTGCTAAGGATTCAGGTCTACGGAGCCCACCCTGGCCCCCCAGGACCGCGACGCGGGCTGGGCAGGAAAACTCTGGAAACACCAAAGCTGCCACTGGCCCTCGGGATCCCCGGCAGCAGATGGAGATGCAGCCACAGGCCAGCCCTTCACCTACCTTGCCCGTATTAAAAAAGCTGCCGATGGAGATTCTACACTGAACTGTCAGGGAGCCTGTCCCCGTGCGAGGCGGGGCCTCCGCCTCCACCAGCCGCCAGGCGCACAGTGGGTCTCGTGTCCCCGGCGCCCGCAGCGAGAGCCGTGCTCCCCGCTGGGTCCCGCGGTCGTGAAATCCTGCCAGCACCACGTTCTGGTTCAGAGCAGCCGACGTCCCAGGCAGAGGCTACAAGACCACGGCAGACAGAAAAAGTCCACTCAAGGAGAAGCGAGCCTTTGTCTCCTGGGAGCAGAGCTGCCCCGGGACAGCGGACCCTGATCAAATGAGTCAAAGAGAAGGCGCTGAGCAGAGCCAGGAGACGGACGGCCCAGGGCAGACCGGACTTAACAAAGCGGCCAGGAGACGCCAGGGCCCCACGGCATCAGGACGGAGGGCTGGTACCACTCCTCCACCCTCAGGAGGACCACAGTCCAAGGCGTGGCTTCAGGTCCCTGTGCAGAAGGGGCTGAATTTCCTCACCAATGGCCCCCGCCCGCCCCACCAGGCGGCCGACGTGCAGTGGGGGCTGGATTCGGAAGCTCTCCAGCGGCACCATCCACGTTATCTTCCTAACACAAACACAGCAATGACAAGGCCCCGGCGAGCGCCTGGAAACGCGCGCCCCCTCGCGCGGCAGGGCCGGAGGCGGCGGCACTGGGCGCCCCCAGGCCACCGCCAAGCTCGGCCGCCCCCCCCCCCCCCCAGGCTGCCTGAGAGACGGTAAAGGTACCGAGGAGAAAAACACAAGTCGCTGACCAGGGATGCGCTCCTGGTGAAAACCGCCAGGGGGAACGGACTTTTCTTCCCTTTTTTTTTAAAGCTCCAATTTTCTTCTTCTTCTTCTTTTTTTTTTTTTTTTAAGATTCTGCTGGACCATGAAAGTTTTTTTTTTTTTTTTTAATCTATTTTATTTTTGGCTGTGTTGGGTCTTCATTGCTGCACACAGGCTTTCTCTAGTTGTGGCAAGTGGGGGCTACTCTTGTTTTCAGGGCGCAGGCTTCTCAGTGCAGCGGCTTCTCTTGTTGCGGATCACGGGCTCTGGGTGTGCGGGCTTCAATAGTTGCAGCACGTGGGCCCAGTAGTTGCGGCATGCAGGCTCAGTAGTTGAGGCACACGGGCTTCGTGGCTCCACGGCATGTGGGATCTTCCCCGACCAGGGCTCAAACCCGTGTCCCCTGCACCGGCAGGTAGATTCTTAACCCCTGAGTCACCAGGGAAGCCCTTCTTCTCTTAGGTGTCTTTAACCCTCAGTTGGGAGAGGCGACTTGGGGAGCATCGCACCTGCTTCTCTGGTCCCCATCGCGGGGGCTCCACGAGGCAGGGGAGCTGGGCGTGCTCAGGGCTGTGGGTGGACAGTGCGGAGAGGACGGGGGGACGGGGAGGGAGAGGGGAGGAGTTCACGTCAGCTGCCGGGGGCCTGGAAGCCCTGAAAGGTCCCCTCTCTGAAAGGCTGCGGTTAACCCCGCGTCCGACAGAACAAGGCGGTCTCTGTCGGAGGCTCACGTCACTCACTGACCCACTGCCCACCGAGAGCAGCACGACCCGGGCCAGGGCCTCTGGCGACGGCCAGTTCCGGCGTGCTGGCCGCCCCACCCCCCACCGCAGGCGCCACTGGGACCCGCCGTCTCTTCCAGCCCCGCCGCCCTGCTCTCCCAGACACGCTGCCAAGGCAGGCGGCAGACAAGGTCTCGTGACCCAACGCCGTGACCACGGGACAGTCGATCGTGGCAAAGGCCTGACCTGTTCAAGGTCCTGCTGGGGACGTGAGACTCTTCGAGGACCGGAGGAAGGACAGCAGAGGAGGGGCCCGCCCTGCTCTCATCACAGCGGCTTCAAGTTCCTTTCCCTGCGTGGAAGGGCGCCGGCTAAACGGTGTTGGAAAACGCACGGGCGGCGGTGGCTCTGAGACGCGAGACGGGGTTCAGGGAGGCCGAGCGGAGGAGGCGGGCGTGAACTCGAGGGACAGTGGCTGCAGCCGGGCCGAGAGACGGGGGCCCCAGAGACTCAGGCAAGCGCCGGGAGACCCGGCAGCAAGGGGGGCTCCTGCTGGTCCACACGGGGCCTGGAACCCCCGCCTACGGGCACGTTAGGTGGACAGGCACCTGGGACCCGACCGTCGGCTGCTCCCGCCCAGGTGTCGGGGACGAGGGTCCAGCGCCCGGCAGGTGCGGGCCTCGCTAAGGCTGCTCGCGGGCAGCAAGAACGGTCGGAGGCCACTTAACGTACGACGGTTCTGATGAAGTAAAATTCGTATTTTAAGGTAAGACAAGAACAACTTAAACAAACTCTTCCTCTGCCACCTGAGCCTCCCCCTCCTGTCTGCTGTGCACTGTGCACCTGCCCTGTGTGTGAACCAGACGCCCCGAGGGCAGAAACACCTGCTCGGCCACAAAGACCAGCGCTCCTCCCTCTGAGGCAGCCGTGTAGCCCCTCAGGAGATAACACCCCGTCCTCAGTGCTGGGAGGGGTCCTGCTGACCCACCACTGGCCTTGTGCGTGCAGACGTCTTCGGTGGACTTTATGGATAAGGCCCCTATATCGTTTCCCTTCGAAAGACAGCGAGTGGGACTTCCTAGGTGGCGCAGTAATTGAGAATCTGCCTGCCAATGCAGGGGACACCGGTTTGATCCCTGGTCCAAGAAGATCCCACATGCCGTGGAGCAACGAAGCCCGTGCACCACAACTATTGAGCCTGCGCTTTACAGCCTGTGAGCCACAACTATTGAGCCCAAGTGCTGCAACTACTGAAGCCCACACCCCTAGAGCCCGTGCTCCGCAACAAGAGAAGCCACGGCAATGAGGAGCCCGTGCACCACAGCAAAGAGCAGCCCCCACTCACTGCAACTAAAAAGAAAGCCAATAAAATAAATAAATAAATAAATAAATTTATTAAAAAAAAAAAAGAAAGACAGCGACTGGTGCAGAACAGACTGGTCAGGTGACCTGGGAGATCCCGGGCTGGAGTTCTCAGCTTAAAGACTTGCTTATTTAAGTATTAAGAGGTATTAAGATGACCTTATTAATGTCACCCACCTTCTCTACTCAGCCATGGAAGACCCATCACCGGCCCAGACTGGCTAGTAAAGGTCTCAGGCCAAACACCCTGTGGTCCTCAAGCCTCTGGAGACCAGGTCAGGAATGAAAAAAGAAACCATGGCAGACAGTCACTGTTTTCATTATAAGAGGACATGGGTAGCCCAGTGGTTAAGACTTTGCCTTCCAGTCCGGAGGGTGCAGGTTCGATCCCTGGTCGGGGAACTAAGATCTTACGTGCCTTGCAGCCAAAAACCCAAAAAACAGAAAACAGAAGGAACATTGTCACAAAATCAATAAAGACTTTAAAAATGGTCCACATCAAAAAAACCCAAAACCAAAACCAAAAAAAAAAACCAGAAAAAGGGCACAGGGAAACAACATTGCACTAAAACTCTTACAATAGAGACCCCCCCACCGCCACAACCACACCCTATAAACCTATAGGTTCTAGGTGCCTCTACCAAAACGCCTCAACAATTTCACGTGTCAAAACAGTGCCAGAAATAATTTATAGATTGAATATCAGTAACTTGATGGGATACAGTAGTTGATGAGGCAAAGCTGAATTTAAATACTTATATGATCCAAAGTTTGGATTTCGTTGTAACCTCTATTTCTTCCAGTCCTGGGCCTACTTCTCTTGCCTTACACCTACAGCAACTTAAATATTAGGCCTTGACCTTGACAGGCCGTCAGGCCAGGTCCTGCAGGTGCCCAAAGCTCACCCGGGCCAAGACGCCAAGAGGAGCAGCCCCCCCAGGGCGCCCGGCAGCCGGCGAGGCCGCAGTGGCCGTCAGACATCTTGGTGGGTCACCTCGTGCTCCGGGACAGACTGCGGTCCCGGTCACCAGGGCAACGTGCTCGCAAAGACCCATTTGCAGAAAATCCCCTTTTCCGCGACTGTCTGAGACGTCACTTTACTCTTTGTCTCAGTATTAAGGATTTGAAGTGCCTTCCCAGCTTGTCTTTGATGTGAGGGAGATTAGAGAAAAGTAAATTAAAAATTGGAAAGACAAATTCTACACTCTTATTTCTGAATCCAGCTATCACTTTAAGCTGTACTACTTACCGCTAATCTGATTAAACGGGAAAAAAAATCCGAGTAGTAATTAACCACATGTTAACGTCTAAATATTGACAAGAGCCTATCAGGCATCAGCTCCTTCTTCAGAAGAGTGTGAAAGTGTGTCAACATTTATACCCATGCTAGAAAATACATTGAGGGCTTCCCAGGTGGCACAGTGGTGAAGAATCCGCCTGCCAACGCAGGCGACATGGGTTTGATCCCTGGGCCGGAAAGATAGCACATGCAGCAGAGCAACTAAGCCTGTGTGCCACAACGACTGAGCCTGCGCTCTAGAGCCCACGTGCCATAACTACTGAAGCTCGCGTGCCTAGAGCCCGAGCCCTGCAACAAGAGAAGCCACCACACTGAGAAGCCCGCGCACCGCAATGAAGAGTAGCCCCCGCTCTCCACAACTAGAGGAAGCCCGTGTGCAACAACGAAGATCCAACACAGCCAATACATTTAAAAAAAAAAGCCTTATAAATATAAAGACAGAAAAACACAAAGTTGAACTGCCAACAGCATCCGATTTCATATTTACTATGAAGTCAGTCACTCACTGTGTAAGGCCGGGCACACGGGTCACTGGGACAGAATGAAAAGCCCAGAAATAACCCTTTATACTTACTGTCAGCCGATTCTCACCAAAGGTGCCGAGACAGCTCAGTGGGGAAGGACAGTCGTCTCAACATCTACATGCACCCTCTCAGGAAAAAGAGGAAAGAAAGAGAAAAAAACCTTACACCCTTACTTTACACCATACATACAAATCAACTCAAAATGGACCACAGACCTAAATGTAAGAGTTACAACTATAAAACCATGAGAAAAAAAAAAAAATATACGAAATCACCGTGACCTGGGGTTAGGCTACGTGCTCTTAGACAGGACTCCAAAAGTATGACCCATTAAAAGAAAAAAATTGATATGATGGACTTTCCTTTTGCCCCTCAAAAGACACCAATAGGAAAATAAAGATAAGCTACAGACTGGGAGAACATATATGTAAATCACATAGCTGGTGAATGATTTATGTCCAGAATATATCAAGAACTCTTAACATTCAATAAGACAAATAAGCCAGTTAATGGGGAAAAGTTTTAAATAGACTCTTCTCCAAAAAGGCACATGAACGGTTAATAACCACATGAGAAGAGAGGATACCTAAACTAGGCATTCGAAACATGCAAATTAAAAGCATAATGAGCTCCCAGTTCACAACCGCTGGAACGGCTATAAGAAAAAGACAACATCAGGGACTGAGGTGAATGTGGAGAAACTAGACCCTCACACATCCCTGGTGGGAACGCAAAACGGTGCAGCCGCTTTGGAAAACAGTTTGGTAGTTTCTTCAAAAGCCGAACAAATTCACCACGTGACCCAGCAATTCCACTCCCAGGTATCTACCCACAAAAAGTGCAAACGTCCGACCACGAAAAGACGTGTGGGCAAGCGTTGAGACAGGCAGTGTTCTTAACAGCCCAAACCGGGAACCAACCCAAGTGTCCATCAGCTGCTGGGTGGGGAACACAGTGTGGTCTGCGGCCGTAAAACGGACTTTACTCAGCAGCGAAACGGACCCGACTCCTGACACAGGCGCGGCTGTGGGTGAATCTCACACACAGCAGCTGAGCGAGAGGAGCGAGGTGCAGAAGACGCCGTGTCCCAGGCAAGGCCGTAGAGGCAGAAAGCAGGTCGGCGGCCGCCCGGGGCCGGGCCGCGGGCGGGAAGGGGCCCACCGGGAACAGGGGGACCCTGGGGGCAGCTGGAAAGTTCTGAGACCAGAGCACGGCCAGCTTCCACAACCCGGTGAACCGACTACAAGGCACCCAGCTGCCCACTTAGAATGCAGGGCCCTATGGCCTGCGATCGGCGCCCGAACGCGCCGGCCACAGACGGAAGCCACGCCTGGGCTGCAGTGCCCACGGCCGGCCGGGGCGGCCCCCCAGGGTCCCACGGCGCCGGCGCAGGGCAGGCGTCCTGCAGCTGGAAGCCTGGCCGCGCTGTCCTCGGACGGGCTGAACACAGCTTGCTCTGCGTGCCGCGCAGACAAGGCCCGGCGCCCTCGGGGAATCGGCCTCGCGGCCCCCCGTGTCCGCCTGCGCCTCTGAGGGCGGAGCGAGGGGGACGGGCGTGAGGGACGCACGCGAGGCGCGCGGGGCGCTGTGCGTCCTGATAAAAGCAGGAGCATCGCCCGTGGCCCGTGACGCCATCACAAACCCCTTCTACAAAGGGGCGCGGAGGGGCTCTCGGCCGCCGGAGCTGGGCTGCAGAGCGGCGCGTCTGACCCCGAGCCCCGAGGGGATGCCCTGGCGGTGCAGTGGTTAGGGCTCCGCGCTCTCAGTGCGGCGCGCGTGGGTTCAGTCCCCGGTGGGGGATCTAGATCCCGCATGCCGGGTGATGCCGCCCAGAACAAAAAAGAGCCCCGTCCCCCCGGCAGCCCTCCGCCAACAGGGGCACCCGTGGGCGTCCAGGCTCGCGCCCCCCCCCCGCCCCGCCCCCATGAGTTCACAGCGGCCCCACGAAACAGCGCGGGCGTGTGAAAGCGTAACCGTGCACCCCGGTTCCCCGCGCGCGCCCGTCGCTGCGCGCATCCTGTTTCAGGAGACAGCCTTGCTCCCCCGGCCTGGCCTCCCCTGGGCGGCAACGTCTCCGGGCGCCTGGCACGGCCGCGGCTGCGGTGAGAAGAGGAGGAGAGCCTTCAAGAGACCTCCGGGGCCTCAGGCTTCCTCGCGCAAAAGAAAGCAAGCGCTGCGGCTGCGGCAGCCCGAGTGAGCGCGCGGAGAAGACGGGCAGCCGGGCCCCCGGGGCGCGCGGGGGGCTCCCAGCCGGGCCACGCTGCCCCCGCCCCCGGGGACGGGGCGAGGGGAGACGGCGAGGCGGCTTCAGGGCGCGACCCAAGCACAGGGGACCACCAGCTCCCCGCCTCCCCGAAGCACTGACTGCCCCGCCCCGGGCTACCGCGAGCGCCGCTGTCTCTGCGCATCCCAGCCTCACGCTCGCTGCGTCTGCCCCCCCGCCCCGCAGGGAGGGTCTGAGACGCCCGACAGCATCCAGGCTGCCACAGCCCCGGCTTCCTCAGACGGTCCCCCAGCCCCCGCCCACGCTGTGTGTCCTCCGTCAGCGCAGCGAGGCTCCAGCCCACCTCGCCCGGCCTCGGGGGCGCTCAGGGCGGTCTCCGGCTGGCTGGACGGGCGGACGACACTCAGGGGCCGTGTTCTCTCCGCACCACCCCCCACCGAGGGCCGCAGGGTAGAGGGCCCAGGAGACCAACGGGCTGGGCATCGCGACACCCAAGGAGCAAACACGCCAGACAGCGTCTCTCAACATACCGCAAGCACAGAGAACTCAGAGGAGCCAACAGGAAGTTTATCCCTGGTGGCGCAGGGGTTAAGAATGCGCTTCCAACGCAGGGGACACGGGTTCCATCCCTGGTCAGGGAAGATCCCACATGCTGTGGAGCAGCTAAGCCCGTGCGCCACAACTACTGAGCCTCCGCTCTGGAGCCCAGGAGCCACAACTACTGAAGCCCGCGCGCCTAGAGCCTGAGCTCTGCAACGAGAGAAGCCACCACAATGGAAGCCTGTGCATCGCAAGGAAGAGTAGCCCCCGCTCCCCACAACTAGAGAAAGCCCGCTCGCAGCAGCAAAGACCCAATGCAGCCAAAAATAAATTAATTAAAAATAAATAAGCAGAAGCCTTATTAAAAAAAAGAATTCAGGAAGTTTAATAACTTCAATTAAACTTGAAACAGTTCACAATGCTTATACTACATGTTCAAAAAACATGAAATAGAGCTGAAAACAGAAAAAAGATCATTTTGAATAAAATTATTCCACTGTTTCTTTTTCAGCAGAAAGGTCTTCACTTCCAGATGTCCCTCTGCCTACCGAAACGACCAACTACACCCTCTCTGTAACAAAACAGCGGCACGGCAAAGCTAATATTTAGCATTTGAAAATTTTAGGCCCGGAAAGCGCTTTCACTTTTCAAGGTAAGTGATAAAGCATTTCACATAAAACACCAGCGAGCCTGGGGTACACATAATCCTTTCACTTCCCACATCCCGGCAGCAGGGAAAGATGCTGTGTCCTCTGGGGAACTAGGTTTCAAGCGCCCGAGTCCCCGAGTCCAGGGAAGTGAAATTCTACTAACACTCGACGGCCCCATCACCAGCATGTTTCCCAAGTGAGGCAGGATCTGGACTCACACCCCAGGCTCCTGGTCCACCCAACTCCCACCCCCACCCCTGCCACCCCACCGGCCCCTCTGAGGTCGCGGGGCGAGGCCTGGCACTCCCTCCCTCGCGTGCACCTGGCCGTAGGGGTGAGGGCACCAAAACTCAGGGCTTCTTGTTGAACAGGATGTACAAGACACAGCTTCTGCTAAAACTTCTGGAAAGGAGTTTAACACTGTTGAGGACCCTTTGCTGTGAGTGTCTGACACCTATTCAACACCGAAGGTAACACAGCAGGTGGGGTAAATGCCTTTCTGAACACCCATCGGGCGTACCTTCCAGAGGCTGGGTGCACAGTGGTGCTGTCTGCAGACCGGCCGTGCGGCGCTCGCGCCAGCCTTCACCACCTGCGCCGGCTCGCCCAGGGCACGTGGAATCCTGCCAGGTCCCACGGTCAGAGTGCTGAAGCCAGCGGCGGCTGGCTCACGTCCCTGGTTTTGGAGCTAAACAGAAAAGAAGCATTTGACTGCAGTGAGTTTTTCCTCTCTGAACTGAACAGATCTAGAGCAGGTGAGAGATCACAGCAAGCGAACACTGGAGGCAAATGCTAACACGCGTTTCTATGCCTGAACCAGTGTGGCCAGTGCAGCAGCCGCAGGCTTCTGGGAGCCCGCAGACTGCACACTCGGGCGTAAGGATGAGGCCGGGAGAGGGACAGGCCAGGAGCCACGCAGACGGCCGAGCTCGGCTGGGAGTCGGGTCGTGACCTCGGGAACCGGCGGGAAGGAGGCCTCAGGGACGGCCCCAGAGACTGGTTTCCCCAAAGGAAGCACAAAGACCCACCCAAGAGCTTTTGCTTACAGCATTTCCCCTGCTTGTCACACAATCTGTCTAAATCTATTTCCATGAATTTGTAAGTCAGTGTGAATACTTCTTGGCAAGTCCAGGGTTTTTAATAACAGTCAACAGGTCAGGTACATCTTCGAGGCAGACGGATTGCTCCCAATTGTATAAACAGAAACCAGGTGCCAATGGCCATTTTATATTTAATTAATAAAGACCTGTTAATGAGAAACGCTTTAGTGAAAAACCCTGGGAAAACACATACTCGAGAAATTTACATCACCCCATGAAGAACAGTGCCGATGTCTACAAGTTCCCCTGCCCCGACCTACCTACAAGGTACCGTTATTTCTAAACACTGCTCTTATCAACCCTAACCCCACTGCTATTGCCTTGACCTTTTAGCACCATCTTTTAAATTTCCTAGTCCTTTCAAATCTGTTAAGGTCCTGTTCTGATTTTTACCCTAGTAAGTTGACAGTCTTATAAAGAAATAAGAGGCGACTTCCTAGGTGGCGCAGTGGTTGAGACTCCGCCTGCCAATGCAGGGGACACGGGTTCGAGCCCTGGTCCGGGCAGATCCCACATGCCACGGAGCAACTAAGCCCGTGCACCACAACTATTGAGTCTGTGTGCTGCAACTACTGAAGCCCGAAAGCCTAGAGCCCATGCTCTGCAACAAGAAAAGCCACTGAAATGAGAAGCCTACACACCACAACGAAGAGTAGCTCCGCTCACCACAACTAGACAAAGCCCACACGCAGCAACAAAGACTCGACACAGCCAAAAGAAAAGAAAAAAGATCAAAGCTTTGCTCAAAAAGTAGCTCTAAGACATATAGAGTGTTGACCAAATGCAACGTGTGGGCCTTCTTTAGATGCTGGGTCAAACAAATCAAATGCATGCAATACTTGAGATACATAGAGACAGGATCTGATGATATTGAGGAATTACTGATTTTTCGGTGTGACAGTGTGAGTATGGTTTCTTTTTTAGTTTTTAAATTTTTTTTGGCTGTCCTGTGAGGCTGTGGGATCTTAGCTCCCCGACCAGGGATTGAACCCAGGCCCTTGCAGTGAGAGTGCGGGGTCCTAACCACTGGACTGGCCTGGAATTCCCATTAGAATACGTTTTTAAAATAAAAAATTCTTAGTGTCCACCAACAGATGAGCAGATACACCACAAGGTGACACACAAACCAGACAGAATATTCATCTGTGAGGACCGAGTGTTCTAAACTGTCGCTTTATTCTTAGTTTGGGGATCAATGTTTGGTTAATGTAGCGATATTCTGATTTCAACCCAAAATACCATTAAGCATTTGCACCCAATCTCCTGAGCACGTTATGTTTCTAAAACTTAGTGACCGGGGACTTCTGTGGCAGTCCAGTGGGTAAGACTCCGAGCTTCCAGTACAGGGCGTGTGAGTTCCACCCCTGGTTGGGGAACTAAGATCTGCAATGCCAGGGCAAAAATAAAAATAAAAATTAGCAACTGAGTCCAGGTCCTCACGTAAAACTTATACATACATTCACGGCATTGGGGAAAGTCCAGAACCTCACAAACATAGGACGGTATGTTACTACCTGAGAACCATGATTCCAAAAAGTAAGTCAGAGACCATTAGAAACAGAGCAAATGAAGACACGGTGGTTCTAGCCGGATGGGACCCTGCAGTCTCTGGAAACAGGCGGGGCAGCTGAACTACGACGACGAGAGAACCCAGCTGGGCTGGGGCCCGGGATGCTGACCACGGCACAGCCCCACAAAAAGCACCAGATACCCCTGAGTTTTACTCCACGTGCAAAATAACCACGGACTCTGATTCCCAGAATAATCAGCCCGGTCGGTAATCAAGTGACACAAGTAAAACAGCATCAGTTACTGAAAGCAGACGAGACTCCCTCTCACGGTCCTCTCGATTCTCTAGACACATGATGGAACAAACCCGAATTTCAATCTGATGCTGAGGAAAATGGAAAAGAAACTGCACCCTGGAGGGTCCCGTGGCTGCGAAGGGCCGCAGCCTGGCCGGCAGGGCCGCAGCTGCACGCACGCAGGTCACTGGTGACGACAGCAGACGCCCCGTGGGGCCGACGCCTGGGCTGTCACCTCCGGGCCTCGTTCCTTCTGCGTCTGTCTCCTCCCCCGGCTCACTCACTGCCGATCGCAGGGCCCAGCGCACGGATGTTGCATAATTAATTCGTCGAGAAGGTAGGCAGACAAGGAAACATGCATTTTAAGAAAATATATTTTACATTTCAAACCTACAGCAAGCCTTTTCCTAGGTTAGAGGGAGCTCTGTAAGAGGCCTGTGAAGAATGGTGATAGAAAGGTCTTTCCTGGAACTTACCTAAATTTTAGGACTAGGTCAGTTCGGGATAGTTTACAAGCTACATTTACAGTGTCTTACAGAACCTCTCTCAAATTACACCACAGCAGGTTTTCTCTGCTTTAAAACCAGTGCATGAGGCTCTATATTTACCCCCGTTAAATGTCAAGTACTTGGATCCCAGGCTGTGAAGAGCTGCCTGGATTCTAATTCTGCCTCTGAACTTCGCCGCCCCGGCTCCGAGGTGCCCGTCCTCAGCCAGCCCAGGGGGATGGTCACCTCACCTGGCACGGAGGGTCCGGCGGGCCTCAGGCAAGAAGATGCAGAGCAGGCCGGAAGCGGGGGGGGGGGAGGTGAAGCGTGGGGGCGAAGAAACATCAGGACGAGCAGGGAGGCGAGGACCCGCTTCCCGGATGGGGTGACAGGAGCCAACAGTCACCACCCCGGGTGACATCGGCTCGCAATTTCGTCAACTACACGCTGGATCTGGAGGACCTGGAGGTGATTTTTTTTTGGCTGCACCACTCGGCACGTGGGACCTTAGTTTTCCAACCAGGGACTGAACTTGCGCTCCCTGCAGTGGAAGCACAGAGTCTTACCCACTCGACCACCAGGGAAATCCCAGTATAGTATGTGATTTTAAAAGAAAGATTGTCAAATGGGGTTGTCAGCAAAGGCCAGGAGAATATCTTTTATATGATTCTTTTAATCATTTTTTGAAAAATAATATGCTTCCCTTAATAGTTTCTTATGGGGAGTGCGAGTCCGTGGTTGCACAGCACGGTTTCCATCTATACTCTCTATTTGGGGCGGTTCTTCCATGCACAAGTATGACGTTGAAGCCTGTTCCAGACACTTCTGCCCCAGCTACAGGATGCTGAGGCGCCTGGGGGAGCTTGGCTAAGATCACGTGGGACACGGTACCTCCATCCACCCAACACACTCCAGGAGCACCAGGAAGTATGTGTGGTTTGGGGATTTAAACGTGCTCCGCGGTGATCTGCTTTTCCAAACAGGCCCGACTCTGACCTGTCCCGATACTCAGCCACTCACCTGCCACACACGCACTTTCTAAATGAAGTCAGATGGCAAGTGATCAGCCCAGGATGTACCTCCAGCACAAGGACCACCCGTCTGCCAACAGGTAAAAGTTAGCAGCTCACACGGGACCTAACAAAAAGCTTCATGTAGACGCAGAACAACAACACAGCAAGCCCACTTCCGCGCATCTTAGGGTCTGAAAAGCAAAGCGGCAACATAAACCACGCGTGTCCCAGGCGTGTACGCTGCGCCCCGACTCATGGCGACTCCCAGGAGCCCCGCCAGCGGACTCGGAAGCTCAGTGTCTTCTCTCCTCACGTGAGAAAGGCTTCGAACATCCACCCCTCTCTCTAACTACGAATAGCGACTAACCTCTAGACGACTGGTTCTCAGCTTCGTCTGGGAGGCGACGCCACTGTGCAGAGACTCAGATTCCCACCGAGGCGGCCCCGCCGGGAGCTGTGACGGCCCCGCCGTGCACAGCCCGCCAGGCTCCTGGAACCCCTCCGCCGCGGCCTCGTCTGCTGAGGGCATCCCCGCAGAGCTACACGCCACGACCAGACCCCGAGGGACCAGTCTGTACGCCTCTGTGCGGGGAGCCGTGCCACGTCTCAGAGCTCTCACAAACCAGCAGCTGCTTCCTCACAAACCGCACACCAGCAGCCGGGAGAGAATTCCTGGAGCTCTGAGCAGACGCTGTCTGCCTCCGAACGGTCCAGCCAGGGCTCTTGTGAATCACGGCGTCCCCAGTTCTTAGCCCTTTAGCTTTTTGCCGTTCTCAGATGTCACGAACAGCAGCCACCTCCACACTCCGATATCTGATTCTTTTTTAAAGTTCAGACAGTATTTATAATACCGGGAAAATGTTTCTGCAGCACCAGTCCACCCCTCCACACCAGGGTCACAGGATAAATAAAGCAAAATAAGTCGCCACTGGCTGAAGCCCAAGTGGAGGGAACACCTCATTACCAGGCAGGAGATGGAGCCGCGTGGCCTCTGCCTGATGCCTTCTGGCCCAGCTGACTACAGGGGAACGGTTCCGGCCCACGGATTTCTGTTTCCCCACCCATCATTCTAAAAGTGCTGTTTCTTCCCTGGGGAGAATCATGTGGAACAAACCAAATTTAAAAACAACAACAAAATAATATTGTTACAATTAGATCACTTCCAAAGAGTCTAAGAGTTCTCTTTCTGTACAGTTACACAGAAACCAAGATCTAGAGGAAACACAGCTTAAACGAACAGAGCTGGTACTTCACAGTCACCAGTCTATATCCTCGCCTTCCGAATCGGGTGCGACTGGAGAACCGATGGCCGCTCTCTTAAAGGATTTCTGCTCCGCGGAGCCGTCAGGCAGACAGGGAGCCGCGTGGGGGAGACAGCAGGGGTGCTGGCAGCAAAGGAGGCCCAGGGGAGCCCGGCGGCCTTGTCACCCGACAGACCGGGTGGTACCCGATCGCTCACCCTCCACGGATCCGAGCGCCGGCTGCGCCCCGGGCAGCGGGGTCCTGGGCTCGGGGGCCGCGGGCAGAGCGGAGACCACACCACGGGAGGGGGGCGTCCTCAGCAGGGAAGCCCCTGGGGCATGGGCGTGATGGGGGCCCCCCACACCCTGAAGGTCAAGGCCGGCCTCGGGGAGAGGCGGGGCACCGTCTGAGCAGAAACCAGAGGCCAGGCAGCTGGGAATGAGGGGACGAGGCCGCAGCACGTGCCGAGGCCCACGGGCCAGCGCGGCGGCTGCAGAGAAGGTGCTGGAGGTCACGGGGGTGGGGGGGGGAGCCCCGCGGGTCGGGCATCCTCACCCCGGGGGAGACGGGGCGGCTCGCCGAGGGGCTTGCCGCGGACGCAGGTCCTCTGGGGAGGCGTCCCCGCCCGGGGGGCTGCGCAGGGCCGGGGGGCAGGGCCGGGGGGCGACGCCCAGGGGCAGAGGCGGCGCCGCCCCCACCCGGGGAGGAGCGCGAGGCGGGGCCAGACCCTCGCCTGGAGGGCGGCTGAGGGCCGAGCGCGGGCCGCCCCGCGGAGTCCTGGAAGCGGGTGCGCACGAGGGCCGACAGGCGGGCGCGGCGCACACGCGCACGGACCCCCGCGCGCCCTCCGCCGGCCGCGGGGGGGGCCCGCGAAAAGGAGTCCCGCGTGTGGCTGCGGGGCCCCCGCCCCCAGCAGGAGCCAGTCAGCGCCGCCCTGTCGGTGCCCGGGGCAGGGGCAGGGGGCCCGGGCTGACCCCGGCGGTGCCCAGGGCAGGGGCAGGGGTCCCGCGCTGACCCCCACCGGTGCCCAGGGCAGGTGCGCGCAGACAGACAAGTTCCCCGAGTGACAGGGTCCCAGGCGGGAGAAGCCCAGTGCCCGGCGCCCCTGCCTCGAGCCGTCTATGTGCAGAGTGGGGACAGCGGGGGGGAGGCCTGGACTGTGGGGTTCAGGGACACTTTTAAAATTCAGGCACGGATGGGCCACAGACACCGCAAGAGGAGCCTCGGAAGCGTGGGTGACGTGTTTTCGTGCAAGGCGCTCCCTTAGGACACGTCCTTCCTGGCTCTGCACGTGGACGTTTCTGGGCACGGCGGGCTGGCAACCTGGGTGCGCAGAGCTGGGAGGCGGCAAAGCAGCAGGCGGCCCGCCGGCGGCGCGAGGCTCACTCGGCTTGCTGGTGGCCGCACCCCTGCAGTGGCAGGCCCGGCACCCAACGCACAGCAGGTTCGCCCGGCGCTCACGTGGTTTCACGAGGCACCGTTCGAAGGTGTGTTTTGGCTGGTCTGCGTCTGGGGTGTTCATCAGGGAAGGGGAGGCCTGGGCGGTCTGCGTTCACACGCCCGGGGAACCCGTCTCCTCTGTGCTCTGCCTTGCTCCCCGGTAATTTGAGAAATGAATGGGACACCGTGAATAACAGCGATGGTGCCACTGTCTGCACAACAGCTTGACAATCTAGCAGCCAAAACTGTGTTAAAGAAGAAAACAGCCTGTGGACTTTCAAATCAAATCTCCTTCCAGTGTCAGCGGAGACGCTGCAGCCTCATCACCGAACAGCAGGGGCTCTTGCTGTGGGTTGCTCTGCATTCCCCAAATAGCTCTATTTTGGCGGTAATGCCTGTGATCCCGGCACCCTTCACCCCGGACATCACATAAATCCTTCAGTATTTGCAACATATCATTCCCTACATCCCCATCCTTCTCCCCACCCCACCCCTGGACCCACCCCAGGGCTTTTGGAGATCAAGACTGAAAACCTACACCCTAGAAGAAAGGAATTTTAGGAAAATTGTAATTAAGCAAAATGACAGGATTGTTAGTAAGTCCGATTTCACCCAGTGCCTGTAGGTGTAAAGGAAGTAAACGTCTGCCTTGAAAAGGATTCTAATAGTCTCACTGCTGGTAACTTGCCAAGTAATCCTGAAACAAGTCTTTCAATCCTTTGTGATGATTTCTCATCTTCACAATAGAAACGATGAGCTCCTACAGCTCAGGAAGCCCAACAACCACAGAGAAAAATGGGCAAAAACATATGAAAAAAATTATGCATAGAAAAGAAATATGACCGATTCTTAAACATGAAAAATAAGGACCTAACTTCACTCATAAGGAAAAGGCAAACTGTAGCTATTCTACAGTTATTCTTGCAGACCTTCATCCTACAAATAAAACTCTAAGGAAAATAAGCTCATGTTAAAAAAATAATAATCAATAAAATAAAAAATAACCACTCAAGGAAACAGGTCACCACAGAAAGAACCAGGAGAACGGAGAGACAGATACAGTCACAGAGATTGAGAACCATGAACTCATCACAGACTTTTTTTTAAAGGTTTTTTTTATTTTTTGTATTTATTTATTTATTGGCTGTGTTGGGTCTTCGTTGCTGCGTGTGGACTTTCTCTAGTTGTGGCGAGTGGAGGCTACTCATCGCTGCGGTGCACAAGCTTTCTCATTGCAGTGGCTTCTCTTGCTGTGGAGCACCGGCTGTAGGCGCACGGACTTAAGTAGTTGTAGCATGTGGGCTCAATAGTTGTGGCAATCAGGCTTTAGAGCGCAGGCTCAGTAGTTGTGGCTCACAGGCTTAGTTGCTTCACAGCATGTGGGATCTTCCCAGCCCAGGGATTGAACCCATGTGCCCTGCATTGGCAGGTGAATTCTTAACCACTGTGCCACCAGGGAAGTCCCCTCATCACAGACATTTATTTTTTTTTTATTTTTTAAGAACTTTTATTGAGATACAGTTAACAGACAATAAACTGCATATATTTAGAGTGTAGGATTTGGTATCTCAATCTCCCAATTCATTCCCCCCCAACCCTCCCTGCTTTCCCCACTTGGTGTCCATATGTTTGTTCTCTACATCTGTGTCTCTATTTCTGCCTTGCAAACCGGTTGATCTGTACCATTTTTCTAGATTCCACATATATGTGGTAATATATGATATTTGTTTTTCTTTCTGACTCACTTCACTCTGTATGACAGTCTCTAGGTCCATCCATGTCTCTACAAATGTCCCAGTTTCATTGCTTTTTACAGCTGAGTAATATTCCATTGTACATATGTACCACATCTTCTTTATCCATTCATCTGTTGATGGACATTTAGGTTGCTTCCACGTCCTGGCTGTTGTAAATAGTGCTGCAATGAACACGGCAGTGCATGTGTCTTTTTGGATTATGGTGTTCTCTGGGTATATGCCCAGCAGTGGGATTGCTGGGTCATATGGTAGTTCTATTTTTAGTTTTGCAAGGAACCTCCATACTATTCTCCACAGTGGCTGTATCAATTTACATTCCCACCAGCAGTGCAAGAGCATTCCCTTTTCTCCACACCCTCTCCAGCATTTACTGTTTGTAGATATTCTGATGATGCCCATTCTCACCGGTGTGAGGTGGTACCTCATTGTAGTTTTGATTTGCATTTCTCTAATCATTAGTGATGTTGAGCAGCTTTTCATGTACCTCTTGGCCATCTATATGCCTTCTATGGAGAAATGCCTACTTAGGTCTTCTGCCCATTTTTTGATTGGGTTGTTTGGTTTTTTGATATTGAGCTCCATGAGCTGTTTGTATATTTTGGTGATTAATCCTTTGTCTGTTGATTCGTTTGCAAATATTTTCTTCCATTCTGAAGGTTGTCTTTTCGTCTTGCTTATACTTTCCTTTGCTGTGCAGAAGCTTTGAAGTTTCATTAGGTCCCACTTATTTATTTTTGTTTTTATTTCCATTATTCTAGGGGGTGGATCAAAAAAGATCTTGCTGTTATTTCCATCGAAGAGTGTTCTTCCTATGTTTTCCTCTAGGAGTTTTATAGTGTCTGGCCTTACATTTAGGTCTTTTATCCATTTTGAGCTTATTTTTTTGTATGGTGTTAAAGAGTGTTCTAATTTCATTCTTTTACATGTAGCTGTCCAGTTTTCCCAGCACCACTTATTGAAGAGGCTGCCTTTTCTTCATTGTATATTCTTGCCTCCTTTGTCAAAGATTAGTTGACCATAGTTTATCTCTGGGCTTTCTATCCTGTTCCACTGATCTATATTTCTGTTTTTGTGCCAGTACCATACTGTCTTGATCACAGTAGCCTTGTAGTATAGCCTTAAGTCAGGAAGCCTGATTCCACCAACTCCATCTTTCCTTCTCAAGATTGCTTTGGCTATTTGGGGTCTTTCGCGTTTCCATACAAATCATAAAATTTCTTGTTCTAGTTCTGTGAAAAATGCCATTGGTAATTTGATCAGGATTGCATCGAATCTGTAAATTGCTTTTGGTAATATAGTCATTTTCACGATGTTGATTCTTCCAATCCAAGAACATGGTATGTCCCTCCATCTTTTTGTGTCGTCTTTGATATCTTTCATTAATATCTTATAGTTTTCTGAGTACAGGTCTTTTACCTCCTTGGTTAGCTTTATTCCTAGGTATTTTATTCTTTTTGTTGCAATGGTGAATGGGATTGTTTCCTTAATTTCTCCTTCTGATATTTCATTGTTAGTGTATGGAAATGCAAGAGATTTCTGTGTGTTAATTTTGTATCCTGCAACTTTACCAACTTCATTGATTAGCTCAAGTAGTTTTCTGGTGGCATCTTTAGGATTTTCTATGTATAGTATCATGTCATCTGTGAACAGTGACAGTTTTACTTCTTCTTTTCCAATTTGGATTCCTTTGATTTCTTTTTCTTCTCTGATTGCTGTGGCAAGGACTTCCAAAACTACGTTGAATAGTAGTGGCGAGAGTGGACATCCTTGTCTTGTTCCTGATCTTAGAGGGAATGCTTGCAGTTTTTCACCATTGAGAATGATGTTTGCTGTGGGTTTGTCATATATGGCCTTCATTATGTTGAGGTAGGTTCCCTCTATGCCCACCTTCTGGAGAGTTTTTCTCATAAATGGGTGTTGAATTTTGTCAAAAGCTTTTTCTGCATCTATTGAGATGATCATGTGATTTTTATCCTTCAGTTTGTTAATATGGTGAATCACATTGATTGATTTGCGTATATTGAAGAATCCTTGCATTCCAGGGATAAACCCCACTTGATCATGGTGTATGATCCTTTGAATGTGTTGTTGGATTCTGTTGGCTAGTATTTTGTTGAGGATTTTTGCATCTAAATTCATCAGTGATTTTGGTCTGTAGTTTTCTTTTTTTGTAGTATCTTTGTCTGCTTTTGGTATCAGGGTGATGGTGACCTCATAAAATGGGTTTGGGAGTGTTCCTTCCTCTGCACTTTTTTGGAAGAGTTTGAGAAGAATGGGTGTTAGCTCTTCTCTAAATGTTTGATAAAATTCACCTGTGAATCCATCTGGTCCTGGACTTTTGTTTGTTGGGAGATTTTTAATCACAGTTTCAATTTCATTACTTGTGATTGGTCTGTTCATATTTTCTATATCTTCCTGATTCAGCCTTGGAAGGTTGTACCTTTCTAAGAATCTGTCCATTTCATCCAGGTTGTCCATTTTATTGGCATATAGTTGCTTGTAGTAATCTCTTATGGTGCTTTTTATTTCTGCAGTGTCCATTGTAACTTCTGTTTCATTTCTAATTTTATTGATTTGAGTCCTCTCCCTCTTTTTCTTGATGAGTCTTGCTAGAGGTTTATCGATTTTATTTATCTTCTCAAAGAACCAGCTTTTAGTTTTATTGATTTTTGCTATTGTTTTCTTTGTTTCAATTTCATTTATTTCTGCTCTGATCTTTATGATTTCTCTCCGTCTGCTAATTTTGGGTTTTGTTTGCTCTTCTTTCTCTCGTTTCTTTAGGTGTAAGGTTAGATTGTTTATTTGGGATTTTTCTTGTTTCTTAAGGTAGGATTGTATTGCTATAAACTTCCCTCTTAGAACTGCCTTTGCTGCATCCCATAGTTTTGGATCATTGTGTTTTCATTGCCATTTGTCTCTAGGTATTTTTTAATTTCTCTTTGATTTCTTCAGTGATCTCTTGGTTATTTAGTAGTGTATTGTTTAGCCTCCATGTGTTTGTGTTTTTTACAGTTTTTTTCCTGTAATTGATTTTTAATCTCACAGTGTTGTGGTCAGAAAAGATGCTTGATATGATTTCAATTTTCTTGAATTTGCCAAGGCTTGATTTATGACCCAAAATGTGATCTATCCTGGAGAATGTTCCATGTGCACTTGAGAAGAACATGTAATCTGCTGTTTTTGGATGTAATGTCCTATAGATATCTATTAAATCAAGCAGATTTATTGTGTCATTTAAAGCTTGTATTTCCTTACTAATTTTCTGTGTGGATGATCTCTCCGTTGGTGTAAGTGGGGTGTTAAAGTCCCCCACTATGATTGTGTTACTGTCGATTTCCTCTTTCATAGTTGTTAGCATTTGCCTTATGTATTGAGGGGCTCCTATATTGGGTGCATATATATTTATAATTGTTATCTCTTCTTCTTGGATGGATCCCTCAATCTTTATGTAGTGTCCTTTCTTGTCTCTTGTAACATTTTTTATTTTAGTCTATTTTATCTGATATGAGTATTGCTACTCCAGCTTTCTTTTGATTTTCATTTGCATGCAATATCTTTTTCCATCCCCTCATTCTCAGGCTGTATGTGTCCCTAGGTCTGAAGTGAGTCTCTTGTCGGCAGCATACATATGGGTCTTGTTTTTGTATCCATTCAGCCAGTCTGTGTCTTTTGGTTGGTGCATTTAGTCCATTACATTCGAGGTAATTATCGATATGTATGTTCCTATTACCATTTTCTTAATTGTTTTGTTGTTGTTTTTGTAGGTCCTTTTCTTCTCTTATGTTTCCTGCTTAGAGAAGTTCCTTTAGCATTTGTTGGAGGGCTGGTTTGGTGGTGCCGAATTCTCTTAGCTGTTGCTTGTCTGTAAAGCTTTTGATTTCTCTGTCGAATCTGAATGAGATCCTTGCTGGGTAGAGTATTCTTGGTTGTAGGTTCTTCCCTGTCATCACTTTAAATATATCATGCCACTCCCTTCTGGCTTGCAGAGTTTCTGCTGAGAAATCAGCTGTTAACCTGATGGGCGTTCCCTTATATGTTATTTGTCATTTTTCCCTTGTTGCTTTTAATAACTTTTCTGTCTTTATTTTTTGTCAATTTGACTACTATATGTCTTAGCATGTTTCTCCTTGGGTTTATCCTGCCTGGGACTCTCTGCGCTTCCTGGACTTGGGTAGCTATTTCCTTTCCCATGTTAGGGAAGTTTTCAACTATAATCTCTTCCAATATTTTCTCCGGTCCTTTCTCTCTCTCTTCTCCTTCTGGGACCCCTATAATGCAAATGTTGGTGCGTTTAATGTTGTCCCAGAGGTATCTTAGGCTGTCTTCAGTTCTTTTCATTCTTTTTTCTTTATTCTTTTCCACATCAGTGATTATCACCATTTTGTCTTCCAGGTCACTTATTCACCCTTCTGCCTCCGTTAATCTGCTATTGGTTCCTTCTAGTGTATTTTTCATTTCAGTTATTGTGTTGCATATCTCTGTTTGTTCTTTAATTCTTCTAGGTCTTTGGTAAACTTTTCTTGCAACTTTTCGATCTTTGCATCCAATCCTTTTTCAAAGTCCTGGATCATCTTCCCCACCATTATTCTGAATTCTTTTTCTGGAAGGGTGCCTATCTCCTCTTCATTTAGTTGTTTTTCTGGTGTTTTATCCTGTCCCTTCATCTGGTACAAAGTCCTCTGCTTTGTCATTTTCTCTATCTTTCCGTGGCTGTGGTTTTCAGTTCCACAAGACGAAACACTGCTGATACTGCTTGATTCTGCTCTCTGCCCTCTTGTGGAGGAAGCTATCTAGGAGGCTCGGGTGTGCTCCCTGATGGGAGGGACTGATGGTGGGTTGGGCTGGGTGGGTGGAGCTCAGTAAGATTTTAATCCGATTTGGTGGGCGGAGCTCAGTGAAACTTTAATCTGCTTGTCTGCTAATAGGTGGGGGCTGTGTTCCCACCTTGTTGGTTGTTTGGCCTGAGGCTACCCAGCACTGGAGCTTACGGGCTCTTTGGTGGGGCTAATGGCGGACTCTGGGAGGGCTCACACCAATAAGCACTTCCCAGAACCCCTGCTGCCAGTGCCCCTATGTCCTCGGTGAGCCAAAGCTGCCCCCCCCACCTCTGCAGGCAACCCCCCAACACCAGCAGGTAGCTCTGGTTCAGTCTCCTATGGGGTCACTGCTCCTTCCCCCTGGGTCCTGGTGAGCACACTTTTTTGTGTGCCCTCCAAGAGTGGAGTCTCTGTTTCCCTCAGTCCTGTGGAGGTCCTGCAATCAAATCCCGCTGGCTTTCAAAGTTTGATTCTCTGGGGATTCCTCCTCCCGTTGCTGGACCTGCAGGTTAGGAAGCCTGACGTGGGGCTCAGAACCCTCACTTTAGTGAGTGGACTTCTGCAGTATCCTGTTCTCCAGCTTGTGAATCACCCACCCAGCATTTATGGGATTTGATTTTAATGCGACTGTGCCCCTCCTACCGTCTCATTGTGACTTCTCCTTTGTCTCTGGATGTGGGCTGTTTCTTTTGGTGAGTTTCAGTGTCTTTCTGTTGATGATTGTTCAGCAGTTAGTTGTAATTCTGGTGCTCTTGCAAGAGGGAGTGAGCACACGTCCTCCTACTCCGCCATTTTGATCCTACTCCTCATCACAGACTTTAAATTACTATATTTAATGTACTTAAAAAGCTAAATGACAAACTTAAAAATACATGTGGTAAACTGTAAAGAACAACTGAGCAGATTTAAAAAAGAACCAAATAGACATTCTAGAAATACGAAGTGTAATAGAGTATAGTAAAGCCTTAGCATAACATTCTAAGTGGGTCTAAAATATCTAACTATGTTGTTGTCAGTGAATAAATCAAGACTAGAGGAGGGAAAGGATGGGAACTCTGTCCGTCTGAATCCAACCCAGAGACAGAAACCACATCGGCTGCTTGAGCAGAGGGAACAGAACGTAAACAAGAGGTGACAGGAGAGCAGGAAGTGCAGGACCAGCATCCAGGTGGTCGTGGAGGGACAGGCGTAGGAATGGCCATGCCCCCAGAGTTCGGGGTGAATAGGGAGAACCTGGCAACACTGCATCCAGAGGAAGGGTCTGCAGAACCGGAACTCAGCCTCTGGGGGGAGGGGGGTGGCCGACTGAGGCCAGGGTCCCTGATCCTAGAGGAGGGGTCTTGGGGGCTGGGACACAGACCTCAGAGGAGGAGGTGTCTTGAGGCTGGTTCTGCAAGTCTTGGAGAAATTGCAGCCTGGCTTCAGCCTCTGGGGTGGAAAGACTCTGCTCTGCCTGGTGAAAAGGTGGTGGGGCTGGGGTGATGCTGGGGGTTGGGGGGGCGATGCCTGGGGGTGGGGGGCAGGTGGGGTGATGCCCCGGGGGGTCAGAGCCCACAGGCCTTCCAGCACCCTTAGGCAAGGCTGAGGGAACGTTGGCCGGCACAGAAGTGCGGTTCTCAGAGCCTCAGCCCCAGCTCCACAGGGCAGTTTACGGAACAGGGAGGGAAGGGAGAGCTGAAACACGAAACGGGGCCTATCAAATCCAGGTTCTCGCAGGCTTCCCGGTACGTGAAATTACACCGTGCATGGAGGGCTTCCATTTCCAGAAAGCATCAGAGAACCAACAAAGCGGTGCCCATGGATCCAACATCCGAGAGAGGGGACGTGAGTGAGGTCAGCCCGGCACCTGGGACGCTTCCCCTGAGGGGCATCTGCCGGCCCAGAGCAGGGCGGGGCGGGCGGGACTCTGAGCAGCCCCTTTACACCCTCGCAGCCCAGGGTGGACAAGGTGTGGAGTCTGGAAACCACCAGGGAGGTACCCTCATGTGGTGTTTTGGACCCCAGGTTGTTTGGGACTCCATTCAAGTCACGTTAGTCCTTGCCAGCGGCAAAGGTAAATTCTCTCCGGAGAGAGCACCTCACGAGAGACCTGGCATCATTCCTGCAGTGGTTCACGTGCAGTGATCAGCTTTCCCTCAAGCACAAGCAGACAGCCAAGGAGAGAAGGCACATGAGTGTAAACGAAGGAAACAAAGACTTCTGCAGGGCTATGCTTCACATGGTAAGAGGATGAAAGGCACGGCTGAGAACCTTATCACTGACCTGCAAACTATGAAAGAAGAAACAACTGGACGTTCTAGAACTGAGGAATATAACTGAAACTGAAAATTCAAGGGTAGGGTACACGCAGCTGAAAAGAGGAAGGTAATGGAGGTGGAGTTAGGTCAGAAGAATTGACGCATAGAGAGAGGAGGGTAGAAGATACAGAATACTGTAAGACGGCCTGACATCCATGGAATTGGGGTCCTAGAAGTGGAGAGAGTAGGCAGAAGCAATGTCTGAAGAGATAAAGGCTTGAAGTCTCCTGAAAATTGATGGAATACGTCAAGCTTCAGGTTCCAGAAGCCTTACAGACTTCGATCCGAATTCATAAAAAACAAACCACACTTGGGCACATCATAGTAAAACTGCTGAAAACTTTTAAAAAGAGTCTTAAAAGCAGCCAGAGGGGGAAAAATCACTTTCTAAGAAGCCATAATTAAACTGAGAACTGACTTCTCAAACCACAGACACCAGAACACAGAAGACTCATATCTTCAAAGTGGGAAAATAAAATAACTGCGAACCTAGATTTTATAGCCAGCAAAAAATTCCTTTAGGAATGAAAGGAAAATTATGACATTTGCACACAAATGAGATCTGAGAAAATTCATTACTGGTGGACTTTAACCCAAGGAAATATTAATGGATTTTCTTTAGACAAAAATAAGATGATCTCACATGGAAGATCAGAGATGTACGAAGAATAAAATTCAACAAGAGAAGTGTGTTGGTAAATCTAAATGAAAGTTGACTTAAAAATAGTAACGCCGTCAGGGATTAAAACATACATACCAGAATTAAAATATATGAAAACTATCGTGTGTCTATCGGGGTGGAGTAAATGGATTTAAGGTATTCTAATATCAAAACCCAAGCATCACCTGAGAAAAAGGTGCAAAAAGGCTAGGTCTGTAGATTGGATTATCCATCCTACATCTCA
Organism: Hippopotamus amphibius kiboko; assembly: GCF_030028045.1. Taxonomy (NCBI): domain Eukaryota; kingdom Metazoa; phylum Chordata; class Mammalia; order Artiodactyla; family Hippopotamidae; genus Hippopotamus; species Hippopotamus amphibius. The sequence goes on along the minus strand of NC_080193.1, from coordinate 695,130 downwards.
ATCCCCTGCAGTGGTTGACCTGCGCCCTCTCGCTGTGGCTGTGTGATGTGCTGAGAGGCCCTGGGACTGCTTTGGTGGACTGAGGGTTAGCAGCGCGACGCCAGCAAAGATTCCAGTGCCCTGTGCTGCTAGACGTGCGCTTTGGCCCTTCCGCTGTGTCCGTGAGTGCGTGTCCCCAGTGGCCACTGCCTTTCCAGCCTGAGGTTCAGATTGGAGCATGCAGAGAAGACCTGGGCCCAATCTGAAGCCTGGGTGCAAGATTAATCAAGTTCACCCAAACCCCAACCAACCCACAAGCCCATGAGTGAGGGAAAAAAAGTAAATGAGATTATAAGCCACAGATGTTGAGGCCGTTTTATACGTAGCATTTTTGTGGTAAGGAAATTAGTACCCAGGGACGATGTATTTCCATAACAAAAAACAAATATGTGGCATTGCTTTGGGACCAGGTGTTGGGTGGTAAGAAATTGTTATACAAAAAAAGGAAAAGAAAAAAAAACCTGTTATACAACCGAGGAAATGAGCTAAAAAAGACACATGCACCCCAATGTTCATTGCAGCACTATTTACAATAGCCAGGACATGGAAGCAACCTACATGCCCATCAGCAGATGAATGGATAAAGAAGATGTGGTACGTATATACAGTGGAATATTACTCAGCCATAAAAAGGAACAAAATTGGGTCATTTGTAGAGACATGGATGGATCTAGAGACTGTCATACAGAGTGAAGTAAGTCAGAAAGAGAAAAACAAATATCGTATAGTAATGCATATATGTGGAATCTAGAAAAATGGTACAGATCAACTGGTTTGCAAGGCAGAAATAGAGACACAGATGTAGAGAACAAACATATGGACACCAAGTGGGGAAAGCGGGGATGGGGGGGGGGGTTGGGGTGGGATGAATTGGGAGATTGGGATGGCCATATATACATTACTAATAAGAAAAAAAAATCAAACTGTACACTTTAAATAGATGCAGTTTATTGTATGTCAATTATATCTCAATAAAAGTCCTTAAAAAAAAGATCTCTGTTATTAATTGACAAATTTGCCTGTGGTAACTGTTATAGGTTGAACTGTGTCCACCCCGATTTTATGTGTTGGGGTCCTAAGCTCTAGTATCTCAGAGTGTGACTGTATGTGAAGATAGGGTCTTTAAAGAGGGGATTACGTTAAATGAGGTCGTTAGGGTGGGGCCCTGCGCCATATGAGAGGAGGAAATTAGGACACGGACACAGAGGAAGGGCCACGTGAGGACACAGGGGAGATGGTCATCTCCAAGCCAAGGAGAGCGGCCTCAGGTCTTGGAGTTGTAGCCGCCAGAGCTGTGGGGGATTAAACTCACTGTCAAGCCGCGCAGTCTGTGGGTCTGCGGCAGCCCTAGGAGCCCACAGCAGCCCTGCCGCAACTCACGGGGAGGGAGAGGCATCTGATGAACCTAACGCAGAGGAGGAGGCAAACGCCGGAAACACGAGCTCTTGCCTCTGGCTTCCCTCCGTCAGGTTCCACCAAAAAAAAAAAAAAAAGGCATGCTCTCAGAAAGAAAGTTACCCATCTGCCTGCTGAATTTAGCAGCAAGCGCTGGAGAGAGTGCACAGTTGCAGCATTGGAAAATGCAGCTATTTCCAAATCAACCAGGTGTGAGCCTGGTCAGGAAGACACCCGTATCCAACACTCGGCACCACTGTACCTCGGTGTGGTTCTGTAGAAGCCCGCCCTGCTCCGAGTAGGCTCAGAGGCATGTCTTGAGAAGAATTTGGGTTGTGGTTTTGGGCGCGTGAAGCTGACGCGTGACTGTGGCACAGGCATCAGGTAGGAGGGAAGCCCACCGCTGTGGTCTGAATGCCTGTGTCCCCCCGAAGTTCACAAACAGGATGGTGCAGGAGGCGGGGTGTCTGGGAGGTGATGAGGTCATGAGGGTGGAGCCTGGGCGAATGGCATTAGTGCCCTCATAAAAGAGGCCTGAGAAGGCTCCCTGGCCCCTTGCACCCTGTGAGAGGTTGGCAGTCTGCAGCCTGAGAGACAAACGTGAGAAATAAACCTCTGCGAAATAAGCCACCCAGTCTCGCATTTTGCTACAGCGGCCCAAATGGTCGAAGCTGCCCACCAAGTTTTTGAGAGAGTGGTGTTGGCAAAAGCACCACGCAGACTAGACTGAAAGGCACTGATGCTGTTTGGGGTAAAACAGACGCCTGGGCCCTGAGCCCCCTGCCGGCTGAGGGTGCAGAGAGGGCTGACCAACACCCCGAGGGCGTGGTCCTTCATGTGTCTGCAGAAGCGGCCAAGCAGAAGGATGCAAGGGAATGTCCTCCTGGAGCAGGTGAATAAAACAATGCAAGGACACGATCTGAAACGCTACACGATACTGTGGAGGAATCACACAGACAGAAGACTGAGTAAAAGAGTCGGACCCAGACGAGTATGTGTTGTATGTAGGACACCGCACAAAACAGGCAAGACTGACTTCTGTGTTAGCAGATAGGGCGGCACGTGTGCCCAGTGGGTGCTGGGACTGGGAATGAGAAGAGGGCACTCAGCGATGTGGTTACTGTTCTGTTTCTTGATCTGAGTGTTGATCATATAAGTTCGGCTTGTGAATCATCAACGAGTTATTCAATCGTGTGATTCGTGGTTTTGTAACAAGTTTCCTGGGATCTGTCCTGAGGCTGCGGTCAGGCTGCCCACAGGGCCTGCGTTGTCTGGAGGCCCAGCGGGACCCTTGGATGCGCTCTGGGCCCCGTGTGTGGGGTCGCAGCCTGCTCCTCTCTGCTGCTGGCGAAAGCCCGCTTCTCTGCATGGGCTCCTTCAGGTCATGCCCGGGTGTCCCCAGAGCGGGTGATGAGTGGAGGGGACAGGAAGATGGAGGGCAGAGGCCCAGTGTCTCTCATAACCGGTGCGGGGGACACGGTACTTCTGCCTTATTGATGCTCATGGAGAGCTGAGCCCCAGCTCCTGAAGGGAGGGAGCAGTGCCGGTCAGCTCGGCTGCTGGAGCAAAGCACCATAGACTGGGTGGGCGGCTGAAACAACAGGGACTTATTTCTCACGGTTCTGGGGGCTGGAAGTCCATGTTCTTGGTAAGGACCCTCCTCCACCGCTTACAGAGGCTGTCCTGCTGTGTTCTCACAGCGAGAGAGGCAGCCTCTCTGGTCTCTGCTTACAAGGGCACCAATCCCATCATGAGGCCCTCGCCCTCAAGACCCCATCTAGATCCAGTCATCTTCGAAGGATGCCCATTGCCCAGTACCACCCATATGGAATTGTCTCAGGTGGTCATGGGGTCTGGGAAGTCCCAAGAGCTTTTGTTTAAAATTTATTTATTTATTGGCTGTGTTGGGTCTTCGTTGTTGCACGCCGGCTTTCTCTCGTTGCGGTGAGCGGGGCTACTCTTTGTTACCATGCGCAGGCTTCTCATTGCGGTGGTTTCTCTTGTTGCAGAGCACGGGCTCTAGGCACGTGGGCTTCAGTAGTTGTGGTATACGGGCTCAATAGTTGTGGCTTGCGGGCTCTAGAGCACAGGCTCCGTCGTTGTGGCGCACAGGCTTAGTAGCTCCACAGCATGTGAGATCTTCCTGTGGGACTGAACCCGTGTCCCCTGCATTGGCAGGTGGATTCTTAACCACTGCGCCACCAGGGAAGCCCCCGAGACCTTTAGTCTGAAGGGCTGATGGGGCAAGTTCCAGTCGCGTCCTAAGGCAGGAGAAGACTGATATCCCAGCTCAAGACTGTCAGGCAGAGAGAGCAGATTCTTTCCTGTTCAGTTTTTTGTTCTATTCAGGCTTTTAGTTGATCGGATGAGACCTTCCCACACTGGGGAGGGCAATCTGCTTTACTCGGTCCACCAGTTCAAATGGTGACCCCATCCAGAAACACCCTGCAGACACACCCAAAATAACACTTCAGATACCTGGGCGCCTTGTGACCCAGCCAAAGTGATGCATAAAGGTAACTATCACAGCTAAAAAGGAATTTGTGGACACATTTTAAAAACCACTATAGCATGTGCACAGGTACCTTTATATATATACGTTAAAAACCTGTTGAGCAAACTAGAACTCAATAATAGAAAGATAACAGGGACATCTCCAAACACTTGGGAAATAAATGACATATTTATAAATATTCAATGGGTGAAAGACAAAGGCTCAAGAGAAAGTTAAAAAATATATTGACTGAACAAAAATGAAAACTAGACATTAAAAAAATTTTTCTGTAGTTTGCAGCCAAAGCCATGTTGAAAGGAAAATTTACAGCAGTAAATACTTATATTAGAAAAGAGGGAGCGACATCAGTGACATGGCTGAATAAGATAACCCTCACTTGTGTGTCCCCCCCAACAGTAACAATTTGGCACCCATCCATCCATGCCCAAATGATACTTTGTGGGAACTGTAGAACCCAGCACCATATATACCAATGGACGCAGGAGGAGTCTTGCCCAGCCATGCACCAGGTAACAGGAAAAAGACCTTGGTTCCGGCTATGGACCCTTCAGTGGCCCGAGAACTGACGCTAGCCCCTCTTAGCCCTGGAGCCCCTGGATAACACCGTCTTAGACAGTCACTCACAGATGAAAGAGTCTTCATGGAAGTCTGGATTTCCAAGCAGAGTAGCTCTAGCACAGTACCGGAGGAAAAAGACATGAGTTTGGATGCACTGGAGAGGGTCACAGGAACTTACCACGTCACCCCTTCCCCAGGGTGGCACAGCTCAGGGCCAAGGGAGACCTTCCCTGCCCATGATTTCTCCTGCAGGGAAAAGTGAGCGTGTTGAGTGAGCACCTGGCTTTCCCAGCTGTGCAGAATGCTGCCAGAGGCCTGCTTCTCCCCGTCCCCGTGCAGAGTACTGTATCATGACCTGTGTGACTGGGGAGCTGGGAAGAGGCTGGGGGAGCAGCAGATAGGACCCTTGGAGGGCATGAAACGTATGCGAACCCTATTAGCTGCATCACAGACTCCATCAAGAAGCTGCTGGGGATGACTCACCCACAGATTTGCCCTCCCCACAGGGCACCCCCGCACTCTGCATGCCTCATCCACTCCCCCCACCCTGTGGCTGGCTCCCCGTGGGCACTCCCAGGGACAGTGCTGAGAGTGAGCTTCGGCAGACAACTGCTGAGCACGCACAGAAGGCCAGGCAAATCTGCAGGCCACGGAGCGACCGTACACGTGAGCCTCACCACCACCCTCGGGAAAGAAAAAGGGAGGCGGTCAGCACCCAGCCTGGTGTGTTGAGGGACTGAGAGAAGGCACACAAGCGTGCGAATTCTGCCACAGCAGGGAGCAGAGAATGTGGAGCAGATATGTCCACAGAAGGGCTGAGAGAGCCTCAGAATCACCAGCAAGGTTGATAAAAGGTATCTTTCCCCTGAGGGGAGCTAGTAAAGATTGGGAGAGGTGACTGCTACTTCAAATGCAAAGACATCAATGCAAAACTTCAAGAAACATGAAGAATCAAGGAAACATGACACCCCAATGGATCATAATAACCTACCAGTAACCAGCCCCAAATATGGAGATCTCAGGTTTACCCAATAAGTGCAAGACAGCTGCTTTAAGGACGTTCAATGAGCTACAAGAAAACACAAAGACAATTCAATGAAATTGAATCAGGAAAACAATATACAAACAAAACGAAAAGATAGCAAAGAGACAGAAGTCATAAAAGCGACCAATTCTTCTGGAGTTGAAGAATTCAATTACCAAAATGAAAAATGATACAGAGGGCACCATAGCAGCATGGACGAAGCAAAAGAAACAGTCTGTGAATCAGAAGACAGGAACTTTGAAAGTATCCAGCCAGTGGAGAACAAAAGAAAAAGAATGAAAAGTGAAGAGAGCCTGCGTGATACATGGGACAGCATCAAGAGAAACAACTGTGAATTACTGCAGTCCCAGAAGGAGAAGAAAGCGATACGGGGGAAGAAAGTTTTTATAAAGAAATAATGGCTGACACTATGGAAAACAGTATAGAGGTTCCTTAAAAAACTAAAAATGGAACTACTGTATGACCCAGTAATCCCACTACTGGGCATATACTCAGAGAAAACCATAATCCAAAAAGAAACATGTACCATAATGTTCACTGCAGCGCTATTTACAACAGCCAGGACATGGAAGCAACCTAGATGCCCATCAACAGACGAACGGATAAAGAAGATGGGGCACACATATACAATGGAATATTATTCGGCCATAAAAGGGAATGAAATTGAGTTATTTATAATGAGGTGGATAGACCTAGAGACTGTCATACAGAGTGAAGTAAGTCAGAAAGAGAAAAACAAATACCGTATGCCAACTCATATATATGGAATCTAAAAAAATGGTACTGATGAACCCAGCAACAGGGCAAGAATAAACGTGCAGATGCAGAGAACGGACTTGAGGACAGGGGGTGGAGGGCAAAGGGGAAGCTGGGAAGAAGTGAGAGAGTAGCACTGACATATATGCACCACCGGATGTAAAATAGAGAGTGGGAAGCTGCCGCATAACATGGGGAGATCAACTCGATGATGGGTGAGGGCTTAGAGGGCTGGGATACGGAGGATGGGAGGGAGTTGAGGGAGGGAGGGGATATTGGGATATATGTACAAATACAGCTGATTCACTCTGTTATACAGCAAAAACTGGCATAGCTGTGTAAAGCAATTATATTCCAATAAAGAGCTTAAAAAAAAGAAAAAAGAAAAAAAAAGCAATAATGGCTGAGACTGTCCCAAATCTGGAGAATTAGATATCCAAGTGAGTGAAGGTCATAGGTCACCAAACAAGCTCAACGAGATATTCTCCAAAACACATTATAATAAAATTATCAAAAAGCAAAGACAAACAGAATCTTAAAAGGAGCAGGAGAAAAGAAGCTTGTAACTTACAAGGGAACAACCGTAAGGCTATCAGTGGGTTTCTCAGCAGGAACCTAACAGGCCCCAAGAAAAGAAAGTGGGATAATATAGTCAAAGTGCTGAAAGGAAAAAAAAAAAGGCCATCCGAGAACTTCATATCTGGCAACATGATCCTACAGAAATGATGGAAAGACAAAGATGTTTCTAGAAAAACAAAGGCTGAGGGAGTTCATCACCACTAGCCCTGCCTTACAAAAAGCCATGAAAGGAGTTCTTCAGGCTGAAGTTAAAGGATATTGGTTACCAACATGAAAACATCTGAAACCACACGGGACACTGGTAAAGTATACAGTCAATTTCAGAATACTCCAATACTGTAATACAGTTGTGTTATCCAGTTAACTCTAGTATAAAGGGTAGAGGACAAAAGTATTTAAAATAACTATAGTTAAACTAATTAGTTAACGAGTACACAATATAAAAAGAAGTAAATTGTGACATTAAAAATATAAAAGGAGGGCAGTAAAAGGGTAGAATTTTTGTATGTGATCAAAGTTCAGTTATTATCAGTATCAAAACAGACTGTTATATCTATTAAATGTTTTATGTAAGCCTCAGGGTAACCATGACAGGAAAACCTATGGTAGATTCACACAGGATAAAGAGAAGAGAATCAATGCATATCACTAAGGAAAATTACCAATTCACAAAGAGAGGGAGAAAGGAACAAGGGAACTACAAAACAGGCAGAAAACAATAAGATTTGTTTGCATTACGTATAACTCCTAAAAATTCCTATTACCTAACAGGGCCTTACATATCAATAATTACTCTAGGACTTCCCTGGTGGTGCAGTGGTTAAGAATCCTCCTGCCAGTGCAGGGGAAATGGGTTCAAGCCCTGGTCCAGGAAGATCCCACATGTTGCGGAACAACTAAGCTCATGTGCCACAAATACTGAGCCTGAGCTCTAGAGTCTGCAAGCCACAACTACTGAAGCCTGTGAGCCTAGAGCCCGTGCTCCGCAACAAGAGAAGCCACCGCAATGAGAAGCCCACACATTGCAATGAAGAGTAGCCCCTACTCACTGCAACTAGAGTAAGCCTCCGTGCAGCAACGAAGACCCAACACAGCCAAAAAAAAAAAAATTACTCTAAATGCAATGGATTAGATTCTCCAGTCAAAAGGCATAGAGTGGCCAGAAGGATTAAGCAAATACTAAGAGATCTGTAGGGAGAAATAGACGATACAATAACAGTAGGGGATTTAAATACCCTACTTTCAACAACAGCTAGATCATTTGGATAGAAAATCAATAAGGAAACGTTAGACCTGAAATATAGTTTATTCCAAATAGATTTAGCAGATATATACAGAACATTCCACCAACTAGGGGCAGAACACACATTCCCTTAAGGGCACACAGAACATTCACCCGATAGCTCACATGACAAGTCAAAACAAACAAGTCTCAGCACATTTAAGAAGACTGAAACCATACCAAGTATCTTTTCTGATCACAATGGCATAAAACTAGAAGTCAATACTAGGAGGGAAGTTAGAAAATTTACAAATGTGTGGAAATTAAACAACACACTCCTGAACAACCAATGGGTCAAGAGGTTTGCCAGTTTTGTTCATCTTGCAGAAGGATTATACCTAAACAAAATAAAGGTCACAAATGACAAGCCCATAGTCAACATCAAATTCAACGGTGAAAGGTTGAAAGCTTTTCCTCTAAGATCAGAAACAAGACAAGGGTGCCCACTCTCACCACTCCTATTCAACACAGTACTGGAAGTCCTCGCCAGAGCAGTCAAGCAAGAAAAAGAAAGACGAGGCCTCCAAGTCGGAGAGGAGTGAGTAAAACTGTCTTTGTTTGCAGATGATATCTTATATAGAAAATCCTAAGGACTCCACCAAAATCTGCTAGAACTAATCAACAAATTTAGTAGTTGCAGGATACAAAATCAACATACAGAAATCAGTTGCATTTCTATACACTAACAATGAAATATCTGAAAAAAAGAGATAAAGAAAACCATCCCATTCATAACAGCATCAAAAACAATAAAGTACTTAGGGGACTTCCTTGTAGTGAAGTGGTTACAAATCCGCCTGCCAATACAGGGGACATGGGTTCGAGCCCTAGTCCGGGAAGATCCCACATGCCACGGAGCAACTAAGCCCAGTGCACTACCACTACTGAGCCTGTGCTCTAGAGCCTACAAGCCACAACTACTGAGCCCACATGCTGCAACTACTGAAACCTGTGTGCCTAGAGCCTGTGCTCTGCAACAAGAGAAGCCACCACACTGAGAGGCTCACGTACTGCAACAAAGAGTAGCCCCCGCTCGCCACAACTAGAGAAAGCCCGCGCGTAGCAATGAAGACCCAAAACAGCCAATAACAAACAAATAAATTTATTAAACAACAAAACAAAACAACCCAATAAAATACTTAGGAATAAACCTAGTCAAGGAGGTGAAGGATCTGTACACTGAAAACTGTAAGGTTTCGATGAGAGAAACTGAAGATGCAAATAAATCGAGAGATATCTGGGTTCATTAATCGGAATATAGATATTGTTAAGATGTCTACACTACCTAAAGCCAGCTTACACTTGAAAGTTACTAAGAGAGTACATCATAAATGTTCTTACCACAAACAAGAAATGGTAATTACGTAAGGTGATAGAGGTGTCAAGTAACCCTCCCATGGTAATCATTTTACAATATATACATGCATCAAACAATCACGCTGTATAACCTACACAGTGTTTTATGTCAATTATGTCTCAATAAAGCTGGAAAAAAAGAAGAAATTTTTAGGTCAGTAATCTAAGTTCCCACCTCACAACCTAGAAAAGGGAAAGTAAAGCAACACTAAAAGAGCAGAAGTAAGGAAACAAGGGCATAGATCAATAAAACTGAAAGTGGAAAATAGAGAAAATCAACTAAACTAGAAGTTCTGGAAGATCAATATGATTGGCAAACCTCTTGCAAGATGCATAAAGAAAAAACAGGCAAGCCACAAAGTACCAACTTCAGGAACGAAATAGGGGATTAAATACGAGTTATCAGGACTAACTCTGTAGACATCAAAAGAGTAAGAATAGTAGCTACAATTCCACAGAAGTACATTTGACAACTTGGATGAAATGGACCAATTCCTCAAAAAAGACAAACTCTAATACCAACCTAATATGAAATAATCTGAGTAGTCATATAACAATTAAAGATGTTGGACTTCTAGTTAAAGAATTCTTGGAAAAGAGATATCTATTGCCAGATGGTTCCAGGAAGAAGTGTACTAATTTGTTGAAAGAGCCAACACCACTTCTATACAATCTCTTCCAGAAAACAGAAGAGGAGGGAACCCTTCCAAATTTATTTTATGAGGTTAGTATTACCCTGTTATGAAAGCTAGACAAGTACTACAAAAAAGGAAACTACAGGTATGAATGTACATGTAAACATTCTTAACAAGGTATTATCAAATGTAATTAAGTCATATATAAAAAGAACTATATACTATGACCAAGCGGGGTGTATTAGGGCTGGTTCAGTGACAGATACCAATCGATGTAACCTACCATACTGACTGGCTAAGTAAGAAAAATCCCATCACCTTATCAATTGAAGTGATGCAGAAAAAGCACATGACAAAGCCCAACACCTACTCAGGATAAAAACTCTCACAAGACTGGGAATACAGGGTGATCTCCTTGACTTGATAAAGGACACCCCCGAAAACGTATAGGCAACACTGTTCTCAACAGCGAAAGACTGGATGCTTTGCCCCTAAAACCGGGAGCAAGAAATCTGCCCTCCTGTTGTCATCTGCTTTTTATTCAGAGATGTTGTAGACCCTAAAGGGCCCAGGACAGTCGGATACACTGCTTCCAAAACAGGGGCTGGTACTGTTGCCTAGCAGCCTCAGGGCAACCCTAGGCCTCATCAGCCACCTGTGCAAGAAAAGAACCATGACATTAAATCACTAGCTAGATTTTCAAATAAAGTGAATGAGGTAAAAAAGGCAAAAAACAAAATACAAAACACACAACAAAATACTGGAAATTCTAGCTGGTGTAATAATGAAGAGGAAATAAGAGGAATACCAACCAGAAAGGAAGAAATAAAACTGTGCCTATTTTCAGATGACACGATTGTCTGTGTGGATAACCCCACAGAATCTCGAGAAACCCCGGGATGGATACGTGAGTTCAGCAAGGTTGCAGGATATAAGATCCACATATAAAAATCAATTATATTTCTACATACCAGCCATGAACATGTGGACACTGAAATGAAAGCACAACATATTTGTAGCTGCTCCAAAAAAACTCTTTGGTGTAAATCTGACAATACAGGTAGAGGACTTGTATGATGAAAACTACACAGTACTGATGAAGGAAATCAAAGATCTAAATAAATGGTGAAGCATACCATGTTCACAGGTTATAAGACTCAACATAGTAAGGATATCAATTTCCCCCAAAACGGTATACAGTTTTAACATAATTACTATGAAAATCCAGGTACTTTTTAAAGATGCAGATAAGCTTATACTACAATTTATATGGAAAGCACAAGCCCTAGAATAGCTAAAACAGTTTTGAAAAGGAAAAAACAAAGTTGGAAAATGACCCAGTGTTAAGCCTTCCTATGTAGCTATACTAATTAAGACAATGTCCTATTGACAGAGACAGACACATAGATCAAAGTAACAGAGTACAGAACCCAGAAAAAGACCCAAACATACTCCACAGATTTTCAAATATTAATAGACAATTATTTTAGGGCAGTTCAGGTTTACAAAAAAAAATTGGTTAGTTAGCACAGAGAGTTCCCATATACCCCAATGCCCTTGTTTTCAACATCTTGCATTGGTGAGGTACGTTTGTTACAATTTATGAACCAATATTAATACATCACCATTAACTAAAGACGAAAGTTTACAGCTTACACTGGGGCTCACTCTGTGTTGTGTGGTTCTCTGCGCCCACCACTGTAGCATTACCCACAACAGCTTCACCACTGTAGGAATCCGTGCGTCACTTACTCACCCACTCCCCTCTGTCCAGACCCCTCCCCCAGCCACAGGATCTCTGGCAACCAGGGACATTTTTACTGTTCTTATAGTTTTGCCCTTTACAGAATGTCATTTAATTGGAACCATACAGTATGTAGTCCTTTTCAGATTGGCTTAGCAATACACATGTAAGATTTCTCCACATCTGTAGAGCCCATTTCTTTTTCTTGATGAAGAATAGTCCAACACAGATGTTCGACAGCTTGCTCATTCACCTGCTGAAGGCCATCGTGGCTGTTTCAGCCTCTGGCAACTGTGAATAAAGCTACTAAAACATTCACGTGTAGGTTTTTGAATGAATATGTTTTAAACTCATTTGGGTAAATACCCAGGAGTGCAATTGTTCAACCATATGTAAGGCTATGTTCAGTTTTGTCAGATGCCCACCAGCACTGAATGAAAGCTCCTGTTGATCCACATCCTGACCAGCATTTGGTGTTGTCAGATTTCTGGATTTTAGCCAACTTAATAGGCATATGGTGGAATTTCGTTGTTTTTTGAATTTTAAATTCCCTATCAACATATGAGCGTCTTTTTACACACTTAAAGCCATCTGTATGTCTTCTTTGGGGAGGTATCTAAATAGATCTTCGTCCAATTTTTAATTGTGTTGCCTGTTTTCCTATTGCTGAAATTTTAGAGATCTTTAAAGAGTTTGTATCTATTACATCCAGGTCCTGTATCAGATAAGTAATTTGCAAATATTTCCTCTGAGTCTGAGTCTTGTCTTTTCATTCTTTTAAAGCCGCACAGCAGGGTGTGCCCAAATACATAAAGAAAAGAAAAAAAAAATTATGCCTGTATCAACTGCATCGCCCAATTGTCCTCCTGGGCATTTATCTCAGAAAAACAAAGATTCATGCTCATCAAAAAGTTTAATAGCAGCTTTAATTGTAATAGCCCAAACTGGAATCAGCCCTGTCAAAGTCCTTCAACAGGTGAGTGGTTAAATAAACTGTGCAGCAAAACCACGAGCTGGTATTCAGTAATGGAAAGGAACGAAGTACTGGTACATAAAACAATTTGAATTCATCTTTAATTATCCTGAGTGAGAAAAGCCAGTACCAATAGATTACATACAGAATGATTCCTTTCACTTCACATTCCTGAAATGAAAACTGCAGACAGAGAAGAGATTCATGGTTGCCGTGGGTGAAGGAGATGATGGAGTGAAAGGCAATGGTGCGGCTGTAAGAGAGCAACATGTCTCCACTTAACAGCAGACTACCTGTTCTTCTCCAGTGTATGAGGAGCATTTCTGGGATAAGCCATAAAACAAACCTCAGTAAATCTAAAGGATAGAATTAATACAAAGTGTGCTTTTTGACTACAATGGAATAAAGTTACATCCATAACAAAATAAAATTGGGAAACTCACAGATATGTGGAAATAAAACAGCACACTCTAAGTGACCAATGAGTCAAAGAAGAAATTGAAAGGGAAATTAGAAAGTAATTTGATACCCCCACAAGAATAATAAATAAATAAATAAAATTTAAAAAAAAAAGGAAAGTAATTTGAGATGAATTAAAACCAGAACACAACATACCCAAACTCCTAGGATGCTCCTAAGGCAGTGTTTAGAGGGGAATTTTATAGCTTTAACCACAAAACCGTCTATCTTAAGACAATGGAAAAAGAGGAGTAAATTAAACCTGAAGCAAGCAGAAGAAAGAAAGATTAGAGCATAAATGTATGAAATAGGGAATAGGAAAACAATAGAGAAAATAAAGGAAACCAAAAGCTGGTTCTCTGTAAAGATCAACAAAATCGTTGAACATTTAGCTATACTGACCAAGAACACAAGAGAGAAAACTCAGATTACAAGAATCAGAAATGAAAGAGGGGACATTACTAATTTTACAGAAATAAAAAGGATTATAAAGAAATAGTGTGAACAATTACATGCCAATTAGTTGGATAACAGATGAAATGTGCAAATTTCTAGAAAGACAAACTATTCTGACAAGTAGAAATAGACAATATAGAAATAGACCTATAAGAAATAAAAAGAATTAATCAGTAATTAAAAAACACCCACAAAAACAGCACTGGCTTATATGGCTTTAGTGCTGAATTCAACCAAACATTAAAAAAAATTATTACCAATTCTTTAGAAATTCTTCAAAGAAACAGAAGAGGAGGGGACACTTCCCAACCCATTCATTCATTTTGCAACACTCTGACACCAAAACCAGAAAAGACCTCACAAATAAACTGCAAAACAATCTATCTTTTGACCACGGACACAAAAATCCTCAAGAATACAGTGACATATTAACAAATTTTTTTTTTCTTTTTTCTGTCTTCATATTAACAAATTATACACCATGACCAAGTGGGATCTTGGAATGCAAGGATGGTTCAATATACAAAAATAAATTAATTAGCATTAGAAGGGAACTTCTTCAACCTGATGAAGGGCATCTATAAAAAAAAACAGAATCAGTATAATACTGTAAGAGACTGGATGCTTCCCCTGACATCAGTGACAAAACAAGGATGCCCACTCTTGCCACTTCTACTCACTGTTGTACTAAAGGGTCTGGCCAGAGCAATTAGGCAAGAAAAATAAAAGGCATCTAGGTAGGAAAAGAAGTACAACTATACTCACAGATGTCATGACCTTACATATAGAAAATTCTAAGGATCCCAGTAAAAGTTATTAATACTAATGAATGAATTTGGCAAGGCTGCAGAATACAAGAGTAATATACAGAAATCAACTGTATTTCTATACACTTGTAATTAACAATCTGAAAGTGAAATTTTAAAAACACTTCCATTTGTAACAGCATTAAAAAGAATTACATAGGGCTTCCTAGGTGGCGCAGTGGTTTAGAACCCGCCTGACAATGCAGAGGTCATGGGTTCGATCCCAGCTCCAGGAAGATCCCACATGCCACGGAGCAACTAAGCCCGTGTGCCAAAATTAAAAAAAAAAAAAAAAAAAAAAAAAAAAGAATTACATAGAAAATTTTTATTAAAAAACTAAAATTTATATACCAGAAACTATAAAACATTACAGAAAGAAATTAAAGACCTAAATAAATGGTAACATGTTTGTATTCATCCACTGGAAGAGATTTTAAGATGGCCTTCCCCAAAATGATCAATAGATTCACTGTAATCCCTATCAGAACTGCAAGCTTTCTTCTTTGCAGAAACTGATAAGCTGAGTCTAAAATTAATATGGAAACTTAAAGGCTCCAAAATAGCCAAAAAAATCTTGAAAACAGAACAATTAATTTGGAGGAGTCACAGTTCCTGATTTCAAAACTTACTGTAAAACAACACTAATCAGGCAGTGTGGCGTTGGCATAAGAAAAGACCTATAGATCAATGCAACACAACTGAGTCCAGAAACAACCCATGTGTCTATGGTCAACTGACTCTCAATGAGGGCAGCAAGACCATTCAATGGGGGAAAGAACAAACTTTTCAGTAAATGTTGGTGGGACATTGGATAGCCTCACACAGAACAGTGAAGTTGGATTCTTACCTCACACCATACACAAGTATTGACTCAAAACGGATCAAAGTTCTGAAGAGCTTCAATGACACTGTCAAGAAAGTAGATACATAGAGTGGGAGAAAATATTTGTAAATCATACATCTGATAAGGAATTTGTGTGTAGAATGTATAAAAACACTTACAACTCAATAATAAAGACAGGTAACCCAATTTAAAAGTTGGCAAAGGATCTGAATAGACATTTCTCCAAATGGGATATTCAAATGGCCACTAAGCACATTAGAAAATGGTCAACATGGCTTGTCACTAGGCAGATGCAAATCAAAGCCACCCACTCAGATGACTATAATAAAAAAAATCAGATAGTAAGTATTGCTGGTGAGGGACGTCCCTGGCAGTCCAGTGGTTAGGACTCCACACTTCCACTGCTGTGGGCTCAGGTTCGATCCCTGGTTGGGGAACTAAGATCCCAGAAGCCATGTGGCATGGCCAAAAAAAAAAAAAAAAAAAATTGTTGGTGAGAATGTAGAGAAATCAGAATCCTCACATGCTGCTGGTATGAATGTAAGACAGTGCAGTCACTTGGAAGGCAGTACAGCAATTCCTCAAACAATTACAGAGCCACACGTGACCTGCTAATCCTACTCCTGCATATATGTCCATGAGAAATGAAAACATGTCCACACAACTTGTTCGCAGGTGTTTAGAGCAGCACTACGCAGTCACCAAAACCTGGAAACAACCCACATGTCTGTCCATGGATGACTGGAGAAGCACAGGGAGGTGTACCATACCATGAGGTATTAGCTGGCCATAAAAAGGAGTGAAGACTGACACACGATTAATCTTGTGAACATTATGTGATGTTAGAAGCCCGTCACACAATACAACAGTCTATGACTCTGTTTACAGGAAATACTGGAATAGGCAAGCCTGTAGAGACAGAAAGTAGACGGGTGGTTGCTTAGGGGTGGCAGGGACGAGGGGATGGAGCACGACAAAGGGCACGGGGTTCTTTCTGAGGTGATGAAAATGTTCTAATGGTGACTATGGTGATGGTTGCACATACGTGTGACTATCCTAGAAACCTCTGAATTGTACATTTTAAATACGTGAGTTACATGTTACAAGAATTTTATCTCAGTAAAACTGTTTTTTTTCTTAAAGGGAAACATGATATCCTTGTGATGAAACATGTTATGTATCTTTAAAAACAAAAACAAAAACCTAAGAGTGGAATACATGGATCCTCTGATGAGTGTGTGTGCAGGGAACCGTCAAACTATTTAAAGCAACTATACTATTGCGTCTTCCTGTTAGCAATGTATGCAAGCCCCTGTTGCTCTACATCCTCAGTATTTTCTATATATTCTTAAATTTAAGACATTCTAGGGACTTCCCTGGTGGTCAAGTGGGTAAGACTCCACGTTCCCAATGCAGGGGACCTGGGTTCGATCCCTGGTTAGTGAACCAGATCCCGTGTGCATGCCACAACTAAAGATCCCGCATACCACAATGAAGATCCTGCATACCACAACTAAGACCTGGGGCAGCCAAAATAAATAAATATTAAAAATTTTTTTAAGACATTCTTTTTCTTTTTTTTAAATAAACTTATTTATTTAATTCATTTTATGTTTTGGCTGCGTTGGGTCTTCATTGCTGTGTGTGGGCTTTCTCTAGTTGTGGCAAGTGGGGGCTACTCTTTGTTGAGGTGCACGGGCTTCTAATTGCAGTGGCTTCTCTTGTTGTGTAGCATGGGCTCTAGGCACATGGGCTTCAGTAGTTGTGGCATGTGGGCTGTGGGCTCAGTAGTTGTGCTTCATGAGCTTAGCTGCTCCACAGCATGTGGGATCTTCTGGGACCAGGGCTCGAACCCGTGTCCTCTGCACTGGCAGGCAGATTCTTAACCACTGTGCCACCAGGGAAGCCCCAAGACATTCTAATAGGTGTGTGTTGTTATATCATTGTGGTTGTAATTTGCATTTTCCAAATGACTGATGACACTGAACATCTTTTTTGTGCTTATTTTAATTGCCATTCATGTATCTAGTGAAGTGTCCTAAGGTTAAAATAAGTTACAAAAGAACAGAAATTAGGGACTTCCCTGGTGGTCCAGTGGTTAAGACTCCACACTCCCAATGCAGGGGGCCCCGGTTTGATCCCTGGTCAGTGAACTAGAGCCTGCACGCCGCAACTAAGAGCCCATGCTCCGTAACTAAGGATCCTGCACGTGGCAACGAAGATTCTGTATGCTGCAACTAAGCACACATGCCGTAACTAAGACCCAGTGCAGCCAAATACTTGAATGAATATTTTAAAAAATTTTTATTAAAAAAAACAAAAATTAGGTTTCACAAAAATTAGAAGCTTAAATTAACACACTAATAAAATTTAAACATGAAGCACAACTGAGAAAATACTTGCCATGTATGTGGGAGAACAGGAATAATAGATTTAATATGGAAAGAGACAACGGGTTTTGCCTTTTCTCCTCACTGTAGCTGCTGCAGGTATATGCAACCTCCCACAGCACCAACCTAATGTGTAAAGGGCTCTGACTCTTCTCACATGTGATCTGGAGGCCGAAGCTGGGAGGTGCCTAAGGTGATCAGGCCAGAACCTGGAGAGGCAGTGAGCTCCAGCCCAGGAAGATACAGCCCCCTGCCCCAGCGCTCTGCTTGCAAACAAGGCCGGCAGGCAGAGGTCGTGGGAAGGTGTGGCGCGTCTGTGGACAGGGGTAGGGAGGTGAGCAGGCATGACAGCAGGGGTAGGGATGAGGGTGCAGTGGCACAGAGGTCGCCTGCAAGGGCACAAGGGACAGCGGGAAGGGGTGGGGCAAACTTTCAGCCATTTTTTATTCAAATATTTCTCCCCGTCACCTCCTTCTCTCTCCGTTTCGTTGAGGATGTCAATTACTTGTGCGTTAGGCTATTTGATATTGTCCCATGGCTAACTGATGCTCTTTTCTTTCCTCCTTTGGATGTTCTCTGTTTTGGAGCATTTTTATTGCTCTGCCTTCAAGTTCACTAATTTTTTCTTCTGCAATGTCCGGTCTGTCATTAATCCTATTCCATGCATTTTTCACCTCCGTGTTACAGCTTTTCACCTCTAGAAGTCTGATAGTGACTTCCTTGTTAGGGTCTTCTATGTCTCCACTTAACGTTCTGAATGTGAGGAATCGTGTTATAGTGACCGTTTTGACATCCTTCTCTGCCAACGCTAACATCTGTGTAACTTCTGGGCCGGTCCTGCCTGCTCAGTAAGACTGCTTAGTCCCCTCGTTCTGCCTCGTGTTCCTGATTCTTTGTATGCCCGGTGACGTGTGTGTGGAACTTCATCTTGTGGGATGCCGGGCGCTCTGTGTTCTTATAAATCCTCTTGAGCTTTGCAATGGAATTAATTGCTTGGAAACAGCTGGATCCCTTTGGGTCTTGGTCTGTTTTCTGTGGGACGGACCTGGGACAGTGCTCTGAGTAGTCTCCAAAATGGAGGCAAGACTTCCGGAGTGCTCTGCTACCCCAAGCCTGTGAGTTACATGTTTTTCTAGTCCAGCTGGTAGGAATGGGCACTATTCCCAGCCCCAGGTGACAACTGGACTAATTTTACCCTGACCCTTTCAGATGGCTTCTGCCAACCTGGGCCATTTCCTTGCTGCACACGCACCAGGCAGCATGCAGCCAAGCAGGCAAGGGCCCTCCCGCCAAGGAGCGTCCTCCTCTCCGGATTCTGTCCTCAAAGCTGCCCTGGCCTTCCTGGGCCCTCGGCTTCATGTCTTCAGCTTGAGTATCCTGCTGGGCTCTCCCTCGGCTTCCCCTTCCTTTGCTGCAGCCTGGAAACTCTCTCTAGGTAGTAAGCTGGGACAGTCACAGGGCTCATCTTGTTTGTTTTCCATCTCGCAGGGACCACTGTCCCTTGTTTTCTGATATCCAGTGTCTTGAGACCATTGTTTCATGTATTTTGACAGGTTCCTTTGGTTGTTTCAGGCAGAAGTGTCAATCTGGTCCCTGTCAATCCATCTTGGCTGGAAGCAGACGTTTCCAACCAGTCTTTCTGCTTCTTGTCTCCTCTCCTGTCCAGACAGTAATGTATACAGACACTGACTGTCAACGTTCTCCTCAAGGGAATGCGTGCCGAGTGCCATGACTGCCTCTGGGATCCCAGTTGGTCCTCACGACCACGCACGTTTTCTTAATCTCATCTCCCTTCGGCAGCTGAAAGGTGAGGCCCGTGTTTTTTCTGGTGTGGATCCCAGGCAGGTGTGTCAGTTCCAAGGCCACGTGCACCCTGTGGTTCCAGTTCTCAACGCTGACACAGCATCTCCAGCTCCTCACTTCTCAGAGAAAAGCTCACACCTGGAGCCTGGCTTTCGGGGTGTCCATGCCCAGGTGCCCTGTGTGTGCTGGCTCTGTCGGGCACGCACGTGTGCCTGGGTTTCATCCAGCTACGTGACTTCTGAGTGACACAGGCGGTGGATGGCTGCCTGGCAGGGAGGTGCCAACGCGGTCCAGGACCTGGGGGGAAGGTACTTAGCCCTCACCAGGCTTGAAGCCTCTGTGATGCCATCTCTTCTCCTGTGGGTCGGCATCAGAACCACTTTCTAAGAAAATCCCAGCTTCCAGGTAACTCCTCAGCAAACGTGAGTCTGCATCTATGGATTTCCTCACGTGATTTCCTCGGTGCCTGGCAAGATCAGACACCCAGAGCACAGCACAGACAGAACCAAGGACCTCTCCGCCGGGCTCGGGAGAAGACGTGTGCATGGTGGCCAGCCTGCTAGCCCAGTGCAGCTGGAGATGCTGCACGACCAGGAAAGTGACTCCACGCTGTGCAATGACTTCCTGCATGAAGGGGCCAGGGACCGGATGACACGTAAGACCCCTCCTGGCTCCAACACTTCGTCATTGCCCGTTCAGGAGAGGGGTCCACAGTGCGGGGGAGGGAGGGGGACGTCAGAAGGAAAAGGCGGGGGACGTCAGGACCATTTGGTATCCAATGCGTGTTCATTTATTTTACACTTACAAAAGAAATCGCCCACCCTCTGCCCCATCCCCCCAAAAAGTCTCTTTTTACAAACATTTAAAAATGAAAACCAAATGAAGATAGACAAGTTAATTTCAGTACAATTATCTTTCAATGTAGCTGTCATAATTAGAGTTTAAATTTCCTACAAGTGACCAATGTCCAAGTGACTTATAGGGAAATCCTGATTATTGGCCAAAAGGAAAATTCCATATTACAAGTTAGCAAATTCTAGTACAAAAATAGTCCGTGTGTTGGAATAGGCTTTCCTTTTACATAGGTCTCAGGTCAGTCTACTGACTGCATAATACGCTAATGTCTCAGCTTCTCTCTCTCACAAATGGCTCATTCGTCATAGCTGAAGCAGCACGGCGCCTACAGTGACAGGGCTAGTGTCCACCTGGGGACCATGCTGGAGGCGACAGGCCTGGGACTGCCTCACTGGCCCCAGGGCAGCAGGGCAGAGCCCCAGCCTGGAGGGAGGGACGAACTGCGGTCGGAGCTGCCCCCTCTGAGGGAGCAACAGGCCCAGGACACAGGGGAAGTCTACCCAGGGGGCTGGGCTGGTGCTGGTGCAGGACAGCCCACCTCCTGCCAGTGTCTTCTCGTCCTGTAGCCCAGCGAGGTAAGGATGGTCCTGCGCGCGGTCAGTGGCGAGAGTGTGGCCCTGCCCTTGCTGCGGCTGGGGCACCCGGACAGGCTACTTGTCCCTCAGGATGTCAAGCTGTTCCTGGCACTCGGTGAAGAGGCGCTGGAAGCGGAGGTTCTGCCCGATGACTGGCAGCAGCTCCTTCAGCAGGTCCCTCTTCCGCAGACCCTGCGGATACAGCGGTGACAGCTGAGTGAGAGTGACAGTGAGGAGACCCAGACAAAGACCCTTGTGCCCATCTGCCCCCTGGGCAACCCTAGAGAAACCATGGTTGGATGAGAACAATTTCTCTGTATGCTGGGAGGCCTGGAGTGGCAGGGTACAGGGAGGGACACAGTTCAAGGGTGGGTACCAGGTAGCTCTGCTCTTCTGTGTCCCCTAAATCTGCTGGCACGGGTCACCGCTGGCCCCAGACTGCACTGTTTAGTGGCCAGAGTCGCTTGGCCTTCCAGAGCAGGATGGAAGTAGGCTACCAGGGCAGAGGGCCAGGTGGACGGCCATCTAGGAGGGGCTGCTCCCTTGTGTGGATGCACTCCAGGGGCTTGAGGTCAAGGCCAGAGGTGAGGAGGTACCTGGGCGACATGACTGGCCTTGGTTTTAGTCCTGGAGTCTCTGCCCTCAGCACATGCCTATGTCTCCTCCACCTTGGGAGCACTGGCACCATGTTGGCCTGGGCCCTGCTACAACATGCACTGCCAGGTGGGGTCTCCACCACACAGACCCTTGCGGAGCACGGCTGCTGCAAAGGGAAAACTACCAACTGACAGCACTGACCACTGGCAGAGAAGGGCCAAGATGTTGAAGCAAGTGTGGTAACAAGATGGTGAATTAGAGAAAAGAACCAAGTGTAGATACCAAGTCTGAGCAGCACAGTGGTCGAAGGAGACGGGATTAGCAGGAGACGGGACACTGCTGAAGAGCAAGCTGGAACGAGGTCAGATGGAGGAGCAGCCCGCACTCTAGCGGGGAGGCTGGCAGAGGGGAGGCTGTACAGGTGCCTACAAAGGCAGACAGGGGCAGCAGATGGGCCCAAGAGCCACATGATGGGTCCCGCAGAAGAGGGAGAAGGAAAAGAGAAGGATGTATTTTAAAAAATGATATGGGTATACTTCACGTAATTAATGGAAAACAGATGGCCTTATGCTGAACTGCTCCACTGAGTGCTGATTAAGTAATACATGGGAAAACTGACAACCAGACACATTAGAATGAAATACACAGAATTTTCAGATATAAAGCACAGAAAAACTCTGAAAATTTCTATAGAACAAGACATATTACCTACAAAAAAAGGCATACCAAGATTCATGATAAAGTGGGTTTTTGTTTTTTTGTTTTTTTTTTGGCTGCACAGCCAAAAAAAAAAAAAAGTTAACTATGACCAAGTTGAGTTTATCCTGGAAATCGAGAATTTAATATTAGAAAACTTATAAACATTATGAAAAAAGAGCATGAGAACTGGAAAATAGGAAATAAAAAGATTTATTTGAGATGACTTCATTGTTTAATCCACACAGAAAATGCAAAACTAATGATGGACAAATTAATAAAAATAATAGAAATGTGTAAAAAGATGACTGGTAATTAATATGCCAAAGTCAAATGCACTTATATACAGCAGCAATGAATAATCAGAAAACATAAATAAAGCAATTTATCATTTAGAATAACCACAATTATAAAATATCTAATAATAATTCTAAAAAAAAGATGTGCATGGCCTACGTGCTGAAAATTATAATACTTTACTTCAAGGCATTAAAGAAACCCTAAATGAATGGAGAGTACTGATGGGAACAGTAGCATAGTATAGATATCAGGACAGAGGCTGCAAAAGGCAGTGGTGAGCACTGTGGCATGTAAGAGCTGCAGGGCAACTGCAGACCCTGGGAGCCTGGGGTCAAGGGATATGGGTAGACTACAACAGAACGTCTAAGGTTGTGGAAAGAAGCAGAAGTGAAACTTTTAGGGAAATTAAGACATTTAAAAGCGGTCTTGTATATGCATAAGTGGAATACAGCATATGCTGTAAATGAATTAAACTCCTCAATCAAAACATGGATAAAAGAGCAGGACCCAACTATATGCTGCTTATGCGGAACTCATTCAGATCTAAAGGACACACATAGGTTGAAAGGGAAAGAATCAAAAAGCTACCTCATGTAAATAACAAGCAAAATAGAGAAGAGATGGCCATACTAATAATACACAAAGTAGACTTTATCTTAAGAACTATTACAAGAAGAAAAAGGACACTGTATAATGGCAAAAGGGTCAATTCACCAAGAAGGTATAACAGTTATAAACATACAGGCATCAAACATCAGAGTTCCTAAATACATGGTGCAATCATCATCTGAATTGAAAGGAGAAATAAGACAGTCCTACAATTTGCAGGAGACTCCAATATCCCATTTTCAGTAATGGACAGAACAACCAGACAGAAGATCAACAAGAAACAGAGGACCTGAGAAGCAGTATAGGCCAGCTGGACCTAAAGGACACACACAGGTCACTCCAGCCAACAAAAGCAGAAGACACATTTTTCTCAAGTGCACATGGAACATTCACCAGGATAGACCATGCATCAGGCCACAAAACAAGCCTCCATGAGCTTAAAAAGACCAAATCAAACAAGTACTTTTTCCAATCACAATGGGTGAAACTAGAAATCAGCCGCAGAAGAAAAGCTGGAACACCCACAAATACGTGGGAATTAATGACTGTTAAATAATCAGTGATTCAAGGAAGAAATTACAAGGGAAATTTAAAAATATCTGGAGACAAATGAAAACAAAAAAACAACATACCAGGATGCAGCAAAAGCACTGGCTAGAGAAATTTATAGCTATGAGAATCTATAAATAAAGATTCACAAATCAAGTCAATAACACAACATTCCATTTAACGAAACTAGAAAAAGAAAAGCAAACTAAACTCAAAGCAAGCAGAAGCAACAAAATCTTTAATGTTAGAAAATAAGTAAAATGTAGAAAAATAGAGAAAATAAAACCAAAAATGATTTCCTTGAAAACATCATCAAAATTGACAAGCATTTAGCTACATGGACTAAGAAAAGAAGACTCAGATAATGAAAATCAGAAATGAAACAGAGACATTACAACTAATGCCACAAAAATAAAAAGCAGTATAAATAAGAGAATACTATGAACAACTGTACATCAACACACTGGATGACCTAGATAAAATGGACAACTTCCTCGAAATACACAGCCTACCAAGACTGAATCATGAAGAAACAGCAAATGTGAACAGACCTGTAAGTAGTAAGGAGACTGAATCAGTAATCAAAACCTCCCAACAAAGAGAAGCCCATGACTGACCAGATGGCTTCACAGGTGAATTTTACCAAACATTTAAAGAAGAATTAACAACATGCCTCCACATACTTTTTCAAAAGACTGAAGAGAAGAGAACATGTTCAGATTCATTCTGAGAGCAGCATTATCCTGATATGAAAGTCAGACAAAGACTATAGGGAAAAAAAAAACAGACCAATGTCCCTTGTGAACACTGATGAGTCCTGAACAAAATACTAGCGAAAAGTATTTAACAGCAAATGGAAAGGATTATATACTATGACTAAGTGTGGCTTACTCCTGGAATGCAAGGGTGGTCCAAGAAACTAACATCAATCAATGTAATACACCACACTAACAGAATGAAGAAAAGAAATCCCAGAAGATCATCTCAATTGATGCAGAAAAAGCATTTGACAAAATTCAACACCCTTCACTACTAAAACAACCAACAAACTGGTAACAGAAAGAAACTATCTCAATAAAATTAAGGCTATATATGAAAAGCCTACAGCTAGCATCATACTGAATGTTAGGACTGAAAGTTTTTGCTCTAAGGTCAGGAACAAGGCAAAGATGCCCCACTTTCACTTCTATTCAACGTAATACTAAGAAGTCCTAGCCAAAGCAATAAGGCAAGAAAAAGAAATAAGAGACACCCAAATTTGAAAGGAAAAAGTAAACATTTGTTTGCAGATGACATAATCTTATATGTAGAAAACTCTAAAAATTCCACAAAAAAGTTAGAACTAATAAGTGAATTCAGCAATTTTGCAGAACATGAAATCAACACACAAAAATCAGTTGCATTTTTATATACTAACAACCAACAATCTGAAAAAGAAATTAAGAAAACAATTCCATTTGCAATAACCTCCAAATGAACAAAATATGAGTCCTTAGAAATAGTATACTGAAAACTACAAAATGTTGCTGTGAGAAATTAAAGAAGATATAAATAAATGGAAAGCCATCCCATGCTCATGGATTAGAAGACAATATGGTTAAGATGTCAATGATACCAAAAGCAATCTATAGATTTAACG
Organism: Hippopotamus amphibius kiboko; assembly: GCF_030028045.1. Taxonomy (NCBI): domain Eukaryota; kingdom Metazoa; phylum Chordata; class Mammalia; order Artiodactyla; family Hippopotamidae; genus Hippopotamus; species Hippopotamus amphibius. The sequence continues at coordinate 669,675 of NC_080193.1, read as the reverse complement.
CACTCCCTATCAATACGCTAATGGCATTTTTCACAGAAACAGAAAAATTCATCCTACAATTCTTATGGAATCTCAAGGGACCCTGAATAGCCATATGAATCTTGAAAAAGATGATGAAAGGTGGCAGTCTCATACTTCCTGACTTCAAAACATTTCAAACTACTGTAACTTTTAATTTTTGAAGTATGTGAATATATTATCATTCAAAATAAATTTAAAATAAAAATCCCTGAAAAACGCTATTTAAAAAAAATGAAAGGGAATAAAATATAAACTGCTATAAGCAAAGCAAAACCTTCTGCCTGCCTGTGGCACCAGGGGCAAACTACCAGACAGAGGATGAGTCCTCTGGCTGGAAGGCTGGTGTGGCTGGCCACCTCCCAGCCTGGGCTCTTAGAAATGGAGGGCGCTGCCCACTGCCTCAGGCTCATCCCCACTTCCCCGGGCAGTGTCACGGGTCCTACAGTGAACACGCTGGTGGACAGGGGCTTCCTAAGAGCAGGGCCCGGCTGGGGTTTCAGAGGCCAGCAGCGCAGAGCTCAGGCACCTGCAGGACGGCTGCTTAGTGCCCGGCCCTCTGCTCACTGTCTTCCTCCTGCACACATTCAGCCAGGCCCTTTGAGGGAAAGAAACCTGGATTTTTGGGGTCCCCTGAGGTGCACTGGCAGCTCATACCACAAATTTCCCCAATATATAAGGAACTCCTACAAACCAATAAGAAAAACAAATGACACCAATGCTATTTCAACAGGAAATACAATTGGCTCTAAACACAGAGTCACTGCGGCTTGCGGGCAGCACCGTCCAACTGCAGCTCCATCTCCTGGCCACTCTGAGGGCCAGTTCCATTTGGACAGCCCATGCCCACCATGAGAGTTCACAAAGAAACTCCGCAGGAAGGCAGAGGCTTCTACCCACCCCACCCCCTCTACCCCCGACATCCACATGAAGAGACAGTAGAAAGACTAAAAAACAAAAAAGGCGTTAAGTTCAGAAGAGCGCTGAGGCCAGGAGGGGACGTGTCAGGCAGCGGGAGCTGGCTCTGCCCACACCTGCTCCAACACTTCCCCGCCACACCCTTCGCGGCCTGCATTCCCGCCTCCCTTGCCATGGGGGTGCCCGAGAGGTCTGCTGGCTGCTTGTGGGCTGGCTTTCTTCTGTTCTTCCTTCAGGTGGGCATGAAAGCCATCTTATGACATGAGGGAGAGGCCAAGAGAATCACAGAGACACAGACCTCCACTTAACTCCAAAGGACTTGTTTTGGAGGACAGAATGAACTACTTCAGCCACCACTAGACAGGGCACCACTTACCTGCCGCCGAAAGCATCTGTCATGGATCCTGGGGACCCAGCAGACCAAGGCAGTTTACAGAGGTAGGAAGCAGCCAGCACTGCACTGAAAGTGCCCCTGGGAAGGGAGCCACAGGCTCTCCTGGGCAAAACTTGGGGTCGGCAAGAACAGCAGGAGTGAGGGGGAGAGGAGGGTGCATGGCCATTAACTGGCGGCCTGTGCCCCCTGCCCCACCTTGGCCTGGAGTGCCCACCTTCAGGCTGAGACAGAGAACCTCTATGCAGAGCTCTGCCTAACGTCTTGGGCTCAGGCCCCCGAGTGGCAGCTGGGCCCAGAGTGAAGCTCCACAACCCAACTGTGGGAGGGCTTTGTGGGGCACATGCCCCCCACCCCCCCACAAGCAGAGAGCCTGTTAGGCTGCCCTGGAGGTGAGGTATGCTGGGAAAGAGCCTGACTACTGCAGGTAATTCAGAACACCCTTCCTGTTGAGGACAGGGGACAAAGCTGGACAAGCAGAAGGGGGCAGGACTGAGCCAGGGTGGGGGAAGGCAGGAATCTAGAGGGACACCTTGGCCTTGGGAACGTGTACGGATGAGGAAGAGGCTGAGTGGGCTTCGGTCAGAGTTGAGAACGCAGGGGCCCAAAGCAGGGGCCTAAGGCCCATGAAAAGTGGGGCTCCAGGGTAAACCACCGCCCCTTCTTTGTGTGGGTATCCCCTAGGGATGACCCTAAAATAAGGGTAAACTGGAAGGAAAGCAGCCCCTTGCACCGGCCAGTGCCCGGCTCTGAACAGGCCCCAGGCAGCTGGGAAAACCTCCACCCTGACCGGGTTGAGACCCTGAAGAGCTGGTGCCTAAAGAGCTTGCACCACAGCAAATAAAATGCTCTGTGCAAAAGGCAACATCACCTGAGGCTCTAGCCATTCCTACAAGTCATCTTTCAAACACCCTATCCAGCAGACCGCTGAAAATAACCAGGCACTTAAGGAGATAAGATAACGTGAACGCAAACCCGTAGAAACATTTACAGACAATAGAAATGGACCCACAAGGGCTCCTGATACTAGGCCTGTCAGACTTTAAAATAGAGTAACTAAGCTTACTGTGCTCAAGCAGATACAAAGACTAAAACAAAAATCTGGGGGAGAATTAGAACTACAAAAATGATGGAGCAGATTTTAAAAAGGGAGGATGTGACACCTCTCTGATGATGGGGAAGATGAAAGAGAAGATACAAAGAAGACAGCCAAGTAGAGTCCGCAGAAGGAATGAGAGACACAGACCGTGGGCTCGTGAGACGTGAGACACCGAGGCAGAGTCCCCAAAGGAACTCACAACGCAACGGAAATCAGATACGTGGCAGTTTTTAGCAACAGCGCACATGCTAAAAGTCTGTGGCACAATCCCTTCAAAGCCCTGAAGGGAAATGACTTTGAACTTAGGATTCTAGTAACTGACCAAATGAGCATCTACAGCAACAAAATAAAAATGGAACAAGGAGACAGGAGGCCAACCAAGTGCACAGCGCAGCCTCCAGAGCCCCCTCCCACCGGCCGCGCCACCGCCTCTGCTCAGCGGCTCCTCGCGCACCCGAGCCCTCACTCCTCAGGGCCCTCGTCCCTGCTGCTCCCTCTGCCTGGGTGTCCCTCCCCCAGATCTCCGCAGGGCTTCCTCCCTTGCCTCCTCTGACCTCTGCCCATCGCTCGGGACTTCCTCCACCGCTGGATGTGAAACAGTGCCCCGGCGGCACTCTGCACCCCCGCCCGCCCCGCCAGCACGTCACACGTACTTGCTCGTTTGCCTCCAGCCAGCCTCTGTCCCCATGAAGGGGGCCCCGAGCCCTGCTCGTCTCCAGTTGAGGGGCTAGACTTCGCCTGGCCAGAGCGGGGCTCCAGCGGCGGCTGCGCGACAGCCGAGGGGAGCAGTGGAGCGCCCCTGCACCCCCGGCCCCTGGCCACCTGCTCCCGTGCCAAGTCCCTCGAGCACCAGGGCCGCTCGTGCGAGCCAGTCTCACCCCTGCAGCTCTGTCATGTTCCTTACTCTTTCCTGCACCTGCCCCACCTGCTCCACCTGCCCGCCCAGGATTCTAGGTTCTGCCTCCGAAATACGTCTTGGATCTGCTTCCCCTCCCTTCCCCGTGGCTGCCACATGGGTCCAAGTCGTCTTCAGCTACTGCCGGGGCTGCTCTGCTACCTCAGCGCGCGCCCACTGCTCCGTGGGCTCCCACGGCCCCAGACGAGACCCCAGCTCTTCACGAGGTCCTGAGGTCCACCTGCCGCCCTCTCTGGAGCACGTCACAGCCTCTCCCCGCTGACTGCGTTCCGGCCACAGAGGCCTCCGGTGGCCAAGCCCTGGGCACTCCATTCCCCATTTTGTCCCCAGTCTCCACACAGCGGGCTCACTCCTGCCCTGGGGTTTCATCCTGCACGTCCTCTCTAGAGGCACCCGGCCGCTCCCTCCCAGGCACACCCGTCACCGCTCTGTTGACTGAGCCGCTTACGCACGCGTGTCTGCCTCCCCACCGGACTCTGAGCCTCCCCGCTAACACATCCGCAGCCCCTGGCAGGCGGCTTTCCCAGCACAGGCGCGGCTGAGCGGACACTCCCCGGGCCCCTGATGCCAAGGGCTCCTGCCAGGGCGGGCGGGCGGGCCTCTCCCCGCTCTCTGATGCCCAGCCCCACGGCAGTGCGCTGGAGGAGCGTAACGGGAGAATTTCAGGGCACTCTGGCTTTCTTTTCAAGAGAATTCTTGCAGTGAGGAGGAAGGCAGCACCTACCACGACTGTTGACTCCCACTGGCTTCCAGTGGAGGAGTGAACCGGCCCCAGTAAGTCCTTGCATATTTCTCGGAGTCGGTATTCAAACCCTAATTACAGAAAACAAACAAAAACAAGACAGAAACAGGAACACATTACAGAAAGAAATTAAAAACTCAAGAACATGCTAAGATGTTGTGTACGTCAAAGTGGAAAGAACAAGCGCTCACTCTGTTGCCTCCTGGGGGCTGAAGGCCTAGGGCTTGGAGGCCACAGCAACAGGCTCTGACGGACGCCCCACCCCGGGCAACTGTGTGCTGGGCCAGGGACGAGGCGATGTGGCAGCTCTGGGACGGATGCCCCAAGGGAGTGGGAAGCGTGGGGGCTGTGGAAGGAGGGGAGTGGGCCGAGGGGCCTGTTGGAGAGAAGAGACGAGCGCAGATACGCAGGGTCGGGAGGGGGCCTTCAGGAGAAGAGGGGGCGCGGGAAGGAGTTTGGGCAGAGGAGGCCGGGGGAGCAGGGGGGGCTACGGCCGAGCCGGGGCAGCGCCAGCCATGCTGGAGGCAGCATCGGGGCAGCTGAGGCCGGTGAAGAGAGTGGAACCTGATGACCCTGGCGGTGGAGGTGACCCCCTCCCCAAGGGGCAGCCCCAGTGAACGAACACTCAAGACGGAGCAAACCAGAGAGGAGCCGGAGGTGGGCTTTCTGGGGGGACGGGGGCAGGGTGAGGGGGTGGGGGTGTTGGTGAGGCCACACGTGACCCGAGTGCCTGGCAGAGGCAGACCGAGTGTTCAGTACGTCCGAGTGGGAGGAGTCCACACTGAACTCAGCCCCGGGGTCTGCGGGGGAGGGCCCGGCCACGTGACACGCGAGCTCTGGGAGCTACACCTGTGGGGTTGGGCATGTTTTTCTCTGTCTTTTCTATGCTTAATTTGTTTTCTCTAAATCATGAACAAAATGGGAAAAGTGGAGAGCAAAGCAAGAAAGGCAGGAGAGGCCGTGGGGGCACCTGCTCCGTGACCAGGCCCGGGCTGCATGGTGACACACGGAGGGCTGGGGAGGGCCGTCCCCAGGCCACAGCACTGGAGGCCAAGCTCAAGTGGAGAGAGCTGGTGAGGCCAGAGCCCACACCTGCCTTGCAGGGAGACGAGAGGCTGAAGGAGGTCACGTTCTCCCACACCCTGCTGTCTGCTGACCCACGGGGGTGGGCGGGGGGGTACTGGGACGGGGACCTGGGAGTCAGAGCCCTGGTGGGCAAAGCGGCGCTGAAGGGTTGCGGCAGGTGCTGCACAGCAGGCCGGCCCTTCCAGGCAGGAGACGCGCGGAGGCGGGAGACAAGTGCAGGCCCACCGAGCCTCCGTGGGGGCAGCAGGGGTGGGGGGAAAGCGGAGACCGCATCCGCGCCTTCGGAGCACGCTTTCCATGCGTTCTCTGCCCTCATGCCCTCCTGCCACCAATCCTCGTGGCCTCAGGGGCCGTCTGTCCAGCCTGCGGTGGGGCTGGATGCCTGCGGAGCTGCCCACCTCGCACAGGGGAGCTGGAGGCCAGGGCCCCTGGGGGCGACCACGGGAGGCCAGGAGGAAAGAGGACAGAGCCCCAGCCGCCGCGGCTGGGCCCCGACTTGCGGGCCCTCGGGAAGATCTGGTTGGGATGGGGACTGAGCGGGGCCCGGGAGGACAGAGGGGCCGCCAGAAAGCTCACCTTCGTTCACAAGGTACCTCGCGTAGAGGAGGAGCCAGTGGCGGTACTCGTGGCTGGAGCGCAGGGTGAGGGCCGCGGCGACCTGGCTCTCCAGGTAGGCCAGGGTGGTCTCCTGCTGCACCACGTGAGGCACGGAGAAGAGCCGGGCCGCCTGCCTCCCCGAGCTGCTGGGGCAGCAGAGCACACAGGTCACGAGGCTCCAGCGGGAAGCCAGCAGCGGGGCAGGGGTCAGCCTCCACGGCAGCCCAGCCGTCCCCAGGTCCCGCCGCTTTGCACCTCCCATCTAGCCCGAGGGACAGGCCAGCAGCCCAGGCCCTCACCCCAAGTACAGCCCAACATGGGGACCCCTGAGGCTCAGCCCCTCAGACGGCCGCCCGAGACCTGACGTGACAGAGCTGTGACCCTGTGCCGCGGCCCCCAGCCCACCCATGAACGCTGCTGGGCTCGGCGGACGGGCAGCCAGAGGGCGGCCCTGGGAGGGACAGGGACCGCGTCTGCACAGCCGCGCCCCGCCCCCGCCCCGGGGCACCTACGTGGCGGCGCGGCCCTGGACTATGGCGAGCGGCCCCGCGCACAGCATGGCATCCTGGGGCGGCAGGCTGCTCCTGAAGTCCGCGCACTGGGCCAGCGAGTCCTGCTTGTCAGAAACCAGGTTCCTGTGGAGGCAAAGCCAGGAGTGGAACTCAGGGAAACCGGGAGACCCAGCAGAGGCGGCGGCGAGGGGCACCGACGGGGCCGAGGTCCCCGTGTGCCCACGTGGGGCCACCGGACGCTGATACCCTGGCCCTGGGTCCCGGGTCCTGGGGGCAGGGAGCCCCGGAGCCCAGTCCCCCGAGCTCACATGGCATCCCAGGCGTCAGCGCTTCACCTTCTCTGGACCCTTCACACAGTTTAAAAATAGCCTGGTGCCTACAGAGTCCACGTTCTCTTATACTAATCACACACAAGACACAATATTCTACAACTTGGAAGAGCAGAGAGTGGGGATTTCGGGGGCTGTTTTTTTTTAAACTCAAGAAAGAGATCTCAGTCTGAGAATACACTTGTGTCCGGCAACGCTTAACAGAGACGCGCTGGAGGGCGGCACACTGGGCCTGAAGGAGCAACGTGCACAGGAGGAAACGCGTGAGCGGCTGGTACATGAGGTGCACCCTTCCGAGCCCCAGGTTAAGATCTCTGACGTACAAAGAGGTGTCACAGGGACCTCCACGGCGGTCCAGTGGTTAGGATTCCAGGCTTCTAGCGCAGAGGCCTGGGTTTGATCCCTGGTTGGGGAACTAAGATCCCGCAAGCCACGCAGTGGGGGGAGAAAAAAAAATTTTTTACAAATATAGAAACGGACCCTAAGGGGCAGAGCAAAGGTACAGACCTCACCTCACACGTGGTGAGCGACCGTGCAGCCCTACCAACCCACCAAGATCGTCGGAGGTGCCCTCTGGTGCCGACGAAGCTACAGAAACAGCAGGGCCGGTGGGGCTGTCGTGCAGCCGTGTCACCCGTGCTAACCGCGGCTGCGGGGCCAGGTTGGACCCACCCACTGACAGGCAGAAGGACGACGTATGTCCGCACGAGTGACCCCCCAGGACAGTGCAGGGGAACGACCGTGGCCCTGGGCACGGGCCTGAGGGTGAGCGGCTAGGCCGGCAGGGCCGGGGGCTACACCACGGCCTCCGCTCCGGCCCAAGTGCCAGGACAAGCAGGCCAGGCGGGGCCTTCGCTGACGGCGCTGGGCTCCGGCCCAGACAGGCCCTCCCGGGACAGGGCCGGGGCGGCGTGCTTACCAGGCAGACAGCGACGGGTTGAAGCAGTAGGCCTTTCCGTCCGACAGGTTCATCACGGGGATTCCGTGCTGTGTCAGCAAGATCTGTGACACTGTCATGTCGCTTCCTAGGGAGACACCGAGGAGGGGTTCCGGCATGCTCCCAGCCACGCGGACGGGCCCCCGAGCCTGCCCTCCGTTTCGGCGGAGCAGGGGCCCTTCGTGCCAGACGTGGACTTGGGCTGCCTGCCCCCATCCCCGCCCCAGGGACGGGGCGGCCCCCGCCCAGCTCACCTGCCAAGATGGAGTGTAGAGACTCCTCCTTCACCACCACCAGCTGCCTGTGCACATCCCTGGGGGAGACAGGGACCACTCACCCTCCGGCCGGGCCCCAGGGCCTGTGTGCCCAGGGGCTACCCTCTCTGCGGCGAGGGGGACCCACAGAGCCACTCCCACCCTGCCTCTCACCAGACGGACAGCGTGGCCGCGGCGGTGAGGGCCATGACGTAGGAGCCGGTGCAGTGCAGGGTGGAGATCGGGGATGGCAGCAGGATGGGAGGCAGGAGGCGGCGACCACAGGTGGAGAACACGGACAGCATCCGCTTTTCACAGGCAACACACACCACGTCACTGGGGGAGCAGGGGGCAGGCATCAGGGGGGCTGGGAGCTCTGGTGGCCCCGAGATGCAGGGACAGAGCCCGGCCGGGTGGCAGGGCTGATGGCCTACTGGAGTCCTCTCCGCCACAGATGGCTCAAGCGTTCCTGGGCTCACGCGGAACCGTCGCCGCCGAGCACGTGCCCGAGGACCAGCGGCCCTGGCGGTGAGCGGGAAGCAGGCCTCACGAGTGGGGAGCAGCCCCGACAGGCCTCTGCCCAGACCGGCCAGGGGGAGTGTGGGGACGATGGGTGTGCCTCCCACGGGCGGCGCCAGCGGTGCTCAGAAGGCCTTCAAGACGGTGTGGGAGAGATGCGTTTCTCCCTGAGCAAGGGAGCCTTCACCACGAGCGAGTGGGCGCTGTCTCGTGTCTCTCTCTGAGTGGCCACCAGGCCCCTTGCTGTGTCCGGCACGGGCAGGCTCTGCCTTCCCCGTGGGGGCCCCCGGGTTCCCTGCCACAGGCCTAGCGTAGGCCGCAGCCTCAGACCCCGGGCAGCAGGGGCAGGCGTGCAGCCCGCACAACCAGGGGCCAGCCCCAGCAGCCCACCGGAGCCCTCCCTGCGTCCCTCCTGTGCCGCCAGCTGGCGCCTGTGGTCTGCACGCGCCACCAGCACACGGCCAGGGCGGCTGAGGCGGAGCTCCATCAGCTCCTTTCCCAACAAGGCGCTGCCGGGGGTGCCGCTGGGAAGGGAGGCCGTGGTCCCCGCGTTCCGTCTGCTCATCCCTGCAGTCAGGGCCCGTCCGCAGCCAGCCCGCTGCCGGGGACGGGGACCCTCAGGGGCTGCGGCGTGGGGGTCCGTCTGCATGCCGGGCGGGGCCTGGCCGGCTGCTCTGTTGGACCCCCCCACCCCCCGGCAGCCTCTGGGTCACAGGGGGAGGCTGTGCTGACACGCCCTGGCCCCCAGCGGGGGTGTGCCACCTGCCTTGGGACCACGGATGAAGGCGGAGCCCCGGGGGGGCAGGAGGGAGGGACGGCACCGCGGTTCCTTCCAGGCCCAGCACCACAGGCCTGCTCAGGCCAGGGCTACAGGCATCCGCCAGTGTGTCTCACACGCAGCCTCGTGACGAAGCATCCAGGGCCCAATAAAAACTGCCACATCCAAGTGGACAGCTCTGTAAGACCCTTGCAGGAGGGCTGGTCACAGGGTCCCGACGGGGGCTGTGTGCCCCCAGGTCCTCTTTCCAGATGGGGGCACATGGGGCTACCCACAGGAAGACACTGGGCGACTGACCACCGAGTTCAGGTCCTCCCCACAAAGGGCAGGATCTGGAAAGGGCAGGCCTTGGGACTCGGAGGACAGTCAGAAATCCAAGCTGACTTCCTTGAATGAAAAGCTGGGTCCAGAGGAAGTCAGCCAAGGTCAGAGAGACACGGGCAGAGCTCAGGCTGGGAAACAAGACCTCAGGGATTCGGACAGGACTCCCGGGTGGCTCAGGCGGCCCTCCAGGACTCCGCTCCCCGCCGGAACACAGGGCGGCATGGCCCCTGCAGGGGCGCCCCAGGGACTGGGGTGGCGCGGGCGCAGCGCAGGGGGCTCGGGCGGGACAGGCGCGCCGCTTACCAGCTGCCGGCAGCCGTGAGGATCCGGCTGGTGAGCACCGTCTCCCACTCCTTCCCCTCCCGGCTGCACTTGAGGCGGCTCAGCTTCAGGCCCCCCACTGCCGTCACCTCGTTCTCCACCTCGATGTACATGCAGGGGTCGGAGCTCACCTGCGGGGAGGGGAGCGAACAGAGCGTTTTCAGCCGCTGTTGCCTCAGACGTGGCCGCGGACAGGAGAAGGACACACAGGGCTGGACGGAGTTGCTGGCCAACAGGAGGCTGGGGGTGGTGGCGGTCACAGGGCAGGGCAGGGGGGCAGAGGCCCAAACGTGCAGTCCCCGCGGCAGGGCGAGTGCCGGGAGCTGGTGGCCACCTCGCCCTCCGTGTAGTGGAGCAGAGGACCAGTGTCACCGCTAAAGACCCTGAAGCCTCTGGACCCCACCACCTCCTCTCAGAAGGGAGGACGCAGGGAAGGCAAGCCACCGGCCAAGAGCATGTGACATGGAAGGACCCCAGCCCGCTGGGGGCAGAGCTGGGGGACATGGGGCTCCTGCCTCCTAAGTGAAGGATCATCAAAGGCCGTTGGGTTTGGCAAGAACAGAGGCCGTGTCGGCACCTGCCGGAAAGGTCTGGGAAGCCTGAAGGCTCTCCAGCTCCCTGGCGGTGCACCTAGGTGTGCTCACTGGAGCCCGACATCACTACGGGAGGGTCCCCAGAAAAGCGTGGGGAGACACAGTTCAGCACCAGCTCCACTGGGGCTCGGCCTTGTGTTTTGTGTCCCGGATGGTGGCAGGCAGTTACCCCACGTGGGGCCCAGTGAGTGGTTTGCACAGGTGTGGCCCTGCCCTCAGACCCACCTGTCCCCGGCAGCCCTGAAGACCAGCCTGGGCTGGGGCAGTGGGGTCCTCAGAGGTTTCCCGAGGACGTGACCCTGTGCGGAGGTACGGAGGGCACGAGGTGACAGTGCACGCAAGGCCTGGCACGGGTGCCGGGCTGACGGCAGAGGCCCCCGGGCATAAAGGACCAGGTGCTCTAGCTCCGTGCCGTGAACCAGGCTGGAGCTACAAGCTTCCACCCGGGCCCTCGCACGGCCCTGATGATGACCCCGACCGGGGCGCTGGGCAGCGAACAGGCCAGCAGGCTGGTCAGGAGACAGACCGCTGCCACACGGTCCCACGGGCACTGAGCCCGAGGCCGAGAGTGGAGGTCGAGGAGGCTTCCAGGAGAAGGGAAACCTGGGAGGGGTGATGAAGGAGCTGGGCACCCAGGAGATGGAAGGCAGAGAGAGGCATGGGGGCCAGGGAAGCAAGGGTCCTGGGGCGGGGCTGGGGAAGCGAGGGTCCCAGAGGAGAGGCTGGCCGTCTTGTTAAGATTGGGTGGCTGCTCTGACCAGTCACATCTTCCCCCAGAAGGTGACGGAGAGCCACCTGAAAGCAGCCCCAAGTCTGTGACAATTCAGGGTTTACACCCCCCAGGGGATGGGAGCGAGCTGGCGGGTGGAAAGAACGTGCAGGCTCAGGAGGGAGGGAGGGAGGAGGAGGCCTGCTCACCTGGAGGGTGAAGGCTCTCTGGGGGCCTGGCATAGGCAGTTTCAGCGCAGGTGCGGGGACAGACAAACACACGGCGTCCTTCTCTGCAGTCAGGGTGGCTGGGGACTGCAAGAGAGAGCCGTCCCTGAGTCCTGCCGGGCACTGGGGGGCAGTGCCGGGTAAAGGTGAGTCACCAGAGGGGAGGCTGGGCTTTCTACCCGGGCATCTCTGCCCGCTGTGAGGGCAGGTGAACGCTACAGAGACGCCCCGCGCCCCCTGCAGAGATGAGGCAGCTGACCCCAGGGAGCGCCTCAAGAACCCTGAATGGCTCGGCGGCCATTCTGGGGGCACGTGCGTCCTGCCGGCCGTCCCCGCACTGACGAGGCACACGCAGGCCGCCGGCGCGCTGAGCTGGGGAGGTGGGTCCGGGGCGGCAGGGGCCCGCCGGCCTCACCTGCACAGACAGGGACACGGGCAGGAGGCGCGAGTCCTTCCGAGGCCGCCCCTTCTTCTTCTTCTCCACCATCTCCCCCTCCAGCTCCAGCTTCCGCTTGGACAGCGAGGAGGGCTTGGCCGCGGGGAGCTTCTCGTCGCTGTCGCTGCTGCTGTCCAGGGCGTCCCGGGGCCGCAGCTCCTTCACGAGGCTCTGTTCCCTCAACCTGCGCACAGACACCCGGGGCGCGTCCACAGGGCTACTAGTTTTGCTTTGTTCCTGACATACAACAGACTGCATGTGTTTAAAGTGTACACTCTGATTTTTTTCCTTATTAGTGATGTGCACACGACAAGCCCACCTCCCAGCTCCCCCCGCCCGCCCCCGCGGCAGGACCGCGAGCTGCACGAGGCCCCGTAACTGCACACGCGTCCCTGCAGGACGTGTTTCCATTCTAGACGCAGAGAGCTCGGGAGCGGTCACTCTCGCTCTCAAAACAGGAGGAACGCCGAAAAACGGAACGTCAACAACTCTTCTTAGATCCACCAGAGCAGTGAGGTCACTGGGGCAACCACGGCCCTGACAACTGGAGACAAGCTGAAGACAGAAAGCCACCTGGAACGCTCACGGGGAGGGAGGAGGGCACCCACACTCGGAGTTTTACCTCTGGGAGCTCCACCAGGCTGTCACGGGGGGAGAGCAGGAGGAGGGTGCTCCTCCTATATGGTTTGGGCTGAGGGAGGGGAAAAGAACCACTCTGAAACACACCCCAAGTTCTCTTCTCCTGAACAAAAGCCTTCCCCCAAGGGAAACTACATTACTGAGTATGATGTGACCTGGCGGCAGGGCAACTGGCCAACTTCAGCCTAGCACCCTCCACATGCACTAAGAAACACTTCTGAAGGTCACAGGCCAGGGACTCTGGTCCAGCAATAACACAGAAGACTCAACCAGGAGTTAGAGAATGTTTCTTCTCCCCAGTACCTCACCACAGAATCAACAGGGCCCCTGTATAATAATAACACTAGATCACAACTAAGAGAACTGCAAGACACAGACTTATATTTAACAAGAGGTTTCTAGGGAAACTCAAAGAAAACAAGGAGAGAAAAGCAAGGACACTGGAGGAAACGGAAGCCTCTCATACCTGCAGCTGCAGGAGACAGTAAACAACAGCTAATTCTTATCCAGGTCCACAAAACCTCACTTTAACCCCCCAGTTCCTATGACTCAGTACATGATGTCCAGCTTTCAACAAAAATTACAACACATGATAAAAAGCAAAACAAAATCAAACAAAACCCCAAAATGAAACAAAGTCTCCAGATGAAGCAGGATCAACACCACAGTCACACACGGCAGCAATTCTGGAATTAGCAGGCCAGGATTTTTTAATAATTATGATCACCATGTTACGGGCTCTAACAGAAAACTTTGGACAACACACAAGAACAGATGGACCAGATAAGCACAGAGAATTTAATAATAAGAATGATAGCTAAGAATTTTTCAACATTAAAGAAAGATACCAAACCACAGATCTGAGTTGCTCAGAGAACACTGAGTAGAATAAATACCAAAAAATCCACCCCCACCTCCACATAACATACTCAAACTGCAAGAAAACAAAGACAAACAGAGACTCTCAAGAGGAGCAGAGGAAAAAGTACACTTCACCTAAGAAGGGACAGAATAAAGATTACATGAGACCTCCCTTCAGAAACCATTCGAGCAAAAATTGACTAAAGTATTTTAGGTGTTAAAAACAAACAAACCCACCAACCTAGAATGCTGTATCCTTTGAAATTATATCTGAAAGATGAAAGAGAAATAAAGGCTTTCTCAGACAAAAACAACAAAAAGACACCAGAGGAAATTTGTTGCCAGCAGAACAGCCTTGCAGGAAATGTTAAAAGAAGTTCTTCAGAGAGAAGGAAAAAAACTACGTGCACGAAGAAAGTGCTGGAGAAACAATAAATAAATACAAAAAACCTTATTTTTCTTATTCTTAAGGGGACTTCCCTGGTGGGCCAGTGGTTAAGACCTGGTGCTCCCAATGCAGGGGGCCTACGTTTGATCCCTGGGCAGGGAACTAAGATCCCACGTACTGCAACTAAATCCGTGTGCCACAACTACTGAGCCCATGCACTGCAATTAGAGAAGCTTGAGCAAGGCAACGAAGATCCAGCGCAGTCAAAATTTAAAACAAGCAAACAAACACATCACATTCTTTAAATAAGAAGTAAAAAATAGAGTATAATTGTATCAAAAACAAAACAAACAACCCTGGCCTGGTTGGGGAACTAAAATCCCACAAAGTGCACACGCACACGCGTGCACACACACACACACACACCCCCAAAAGTAAAAGGGAACTTCCCTGGTGGTCCAGTGGTCAAGAATCTGCCTTCCAGTGCAGGGGACATGGGTTCAATCCCTGATCAGGGAACTAAAATCCCACCTGCCACAGGGCAACTAAGCCCACATACCACAACTACTGAGCCCACACACCACAACTACTGAGCCCATGCACCACAACTAGAGAGAGAAAAACCTACACACAACTAGAGAGAAGCCCACACACTGCAACGAAAGATCCCGCATGCCTCAACCAAGATCCTGCATGCCACAACTACTAAGACCCGATGCAGAGAAATAAAGGAAAAAACATTAAAAAAAAAAAAAAAAAAAAAGAAATGTAAGGGGAGGTGAGCAACAAGGACTTGCTGTATAGCACAAGGAACGATGTTCAATATCTTATAACAAACTGTGATGGAACATAATCTGAGTAAATATATAACTGAATCATTTTGCTGTATACCTGAGACTAACACAATATTGTCAATCAAGTATACTTCAATAAAAAAAAGAAATAAATGAAAGAGGGCCCTCACTACTGATCCCATGGACATTAAAAGGATCATAAAGGAATATTATGAACAACTTCATACCCATATATTTGATAACTTAAAATAGACCAGTTCTTTGAAAAAAAAAAAAAAAAAAATCCACCTAAACTCACACTAGGAAAAATAATCTGAATGGACATATATCTATTAAAGAAATTAACCAACAATTAATAATCTTCCAAGAAAGAAAGCACTAGGCCCAGACAGTTTTACTGGTGAATTCTACCAAACATTTAAGAAGGAAATTATACCAGTTCTCTACAATCTGTTTCAGAAAATAGAAGCAGAGGAAATAAATCCTAATGAATGCCCTAGCTAAGGCAGTATGACAAGAGCAGGAAATAAAAGGTACAGAGATTGAGAAGAATAAAACTGTCCTCAGTGAATAAAAACAGCGATGACACTGTGTTGTAGAAAATTCCACAGACTCCATCAACAACAACAAAATCTGTAGCCAACAGACAATTCTATCACGGTTACAGAAAACAAGGTTAACAGACAAAAGCCAACTGCTTTTCTATACACCAGCAATGAACAAGTGATATTTGAGATTCTAAACACAATATCAGTTACACTGATGCCAAAAAAGAAATAATTTGATACAAATATATGTACAAATTCTACATGAGGGAAACAACAAAACTGTGATGAAAGAAACCAAAGAAGATCTAAATAAATTGAGATATTCTATGTTCATGAATAGGAAGGCTCAAGATTGATCTTTTTTTTAATTTATTTTTTATTTTATTTTACTTTTAAGGACTTTTGTTGAGATATAATTGACATACAATAAATTGCATATATACTAAAGTGTACAATTTGATTTTTTTTCTTATTAGTAATGTATACATGGCCATCCCAATCTCCCAATTCATCCCACCCCAACCCCCCCCATATTGTTAAGATATCAATTTTTCATAACTCAATCTAGAGATTCAATGGAATCTCAATAAAAACCCCAGGAAGTTATATTGTAGTATCAAAAAACTGATTCTAAAGTTTATATGAAAAGGAAAAGACCCCAAAATAGATCCAAACAAACGTAATCAACTGATCTTTGATAAAGGCAAAGACATAGAAAGAAGAGTCTTTCCACAAATAGTGCTGGCACAAACGGACGTCCACATGTAGAAACTAAATCCAGACACAGACCTTACACCTTGCACAAACAGTGACTCAAGATGGATCATAGATCTACGTGTAAAATGCAAAACTCTAAAATGAGAACTTAGAAGAAAGCATAGTAGGAAGTCTAGGTGAGCCTGGGTTTGCTGATGAGTCCTTGACACAACACTGAAAGCACAACCCATGACAGAAAAAACCTGGTGAGGGGGGCTTCAGGGGCATCAGAGATGCCTGCTCAGAGAGCAAGGAGACACACCGAAGACTGGATGAACACACCTGTAAATCACATTATCTGAATAAAGGCTTGCATCTAAAACAGACAGAGAATTCTTAAAACTCAGCAGTAAGAAAACAAATAGCCAATTAAAAAAAGGAACAAAGATCTAAACAGGCTCCTCACTAAAGATGAGATGGCTAATAAGTGTAGGAAAACATGTTCGACATCATATGTCGTTAGGAATTGAAAACTGAAACGAGATACCACTAAATGCTTATTAGAATGGCTAAAACCCAGAGAAATCGATGATGCCAAATGCTGACAGGATGTGGATCAAGGGAACACGTTCGTCCTTGGTGGGGCTACAGTCCTTCTGGAAGACAGTCTGGCAGTTTCTCATAAAGCTAAACCTAGTCTTGAGGTACTATCCAGCAACTACACTCCTCGGTATCTGCCCAGCGGAGCTGAAAGCACACATTCACACAAAAACCTATACATGAGAATGGACACCAGTTTTATACATCGTCTGCATGTGACTGCCAAAACACGGAAGCAAGCACCACGCCCTTCAGTGGGGGATGGCTAAACTGCGGTGCATCCAAACTGCGTGCTGCCACACAATGGGGAAGGCTCTGGTAATAAAGAGAAACCAGCCATCAAACCATGAAAACGCGGGGAGGAACCTTAAACGGACACTACTGAGTGACAGACACTCATTTGAAAAGGCTTGTACAGCATGATTCCAGTTATATGGCATTCTAGAAGAGGCAGAACGGTAGAGACAGTCAAAAGACTGCTGGTTGTCAGGTGTTCAGGGAGGAGGAAGGAGGGGGCTGAAACACGAGGGACGCTCAGGAGGCGAACTTACTGTGCCTGAGGCCAGACACTCCTGCTGCTGCGAAGGCAGGAAGCTCTTCCCTAAGCAAATGCTCACTCACTGCCGCTTCCTTTCTTATTTTGGAGGGGTTGTTGACTCATTTATTCACTGCCTTTTCTTTTCTTTTCTTCCCCCTTAAAAAAAGTTTATTTGTTTATTTATTTATTGGCTGCGCTGGGTCTTCGTTGCACACGGGCTTTCTCTAGTTGCAGCGAATGGGGGCCACCCTTCGTTGTAGTGCACAGGCTTCTCACTGTGGTGGCTTCTCCTGTTGCAGAGCACGGGCTCTAGGCACATAGGCTTCAGTAGCTGCAGCACACGGGCTCAATAGTTGTGGCTCACGGGCTCTAGAGCACAGGCTCAATAGTTGTGGCGCACGGGCTTAATTGCTCCACAGCATGTGGGATCTTCCCAGCCCAGGGATCGAACCCATGTCCCCTGCATTGGCAGGCGGATTCTTAACCACTGTGCCACCAGGAAAGTCCCTTCACCAGCACTTCTTATGACCTGACTTTTTGACTACAGATCCTAGTGGGTGTCACGTGGCATCGCACTGTAGTTTTGGTTTGCATTTCCCTGCTGGCTAATGATGCTGAATGTCTTTTTACGTGCTCTTTGGTCATCTGTGTATCTTCTTTGGAGAAATGTCTATTTAAACCCTTTGTCCATTTTAAAACTGGGTTATTAGTCTTTTTCTTGTTGAACTATAAGAGCTCTTTACTCAGATGTGATTTGCAAATATTTTCTCCCATTTAGTAGGTTGTTCTTTCATTCTGTTGACAGTACTCTTTGAAGCACAAAAGTTTTAAATTTTGATATCTAATTTTTCTATTTTTTCTTTAGTTGCTTGTGTTTTAACTGTCACGTCTGAGAAATACTTTTCTAATCCAAGGTCACATCTATGTTTTCTTCTAAGAGTTATATAATTTCATTCTCACATTTAGTTCTTTAACCCATTTTGAGTTAATTCTAATCTTTCCTCACGTTTTCTTTTTCATTTTCCGTGTCTTCAACCATCTTATGCATGTTTATTTTACAGCCACTGTCTGACAACCTACCATCAGAGATACAGAGGTCTACACCGTCTGCTCCTGGCATCTCCAGACACGTGTGGACAAGCACTGTGGATTCTGAGTCGCCTCAGGCAGTGTTTCCTTAGTGGGAACGCATGACATGCTGGGCTCAGGGTGTAGTTCTATTTGCTTTGCCAAGTGCCTCTGGGGTACTAATTAGACTACAAGCTTCTTTTGTGTCCAGTTCTTGGCTTGGTGATGTCCAGATGACAGGGGTGGTGTTAAACTGACCCCCAATCCTGAGGGCAGGCCTGTGGCGATATGACCTCAGGGGAAGACTTTTCCTAACTCAGAGGACAGGCTGAGACATTCCAGGCTCCAGCCATGTTCCTATGCTGTCAGTCCCCCTCTCGCTGGAGATACACTTTTTCAAGCAGCTTGACTTTATGCTAGTGTCTTAGTTCCAACCCCTATGTGGTTCAGGCCCCGGGCCCTGTCTCCAATCCGTATGGCCATTAAAACTCAAGGTCCTTGGTTACCAGGCCAGTAACTTCCCGGCCCGACACCCACGGCTCTGGTTGTTTTGTTCACTCTTAGATTTGGGCACCTGCCGACTTCTCTCACTTTCCAGTGAACGCGTCACATGTTTTAGGGACACGTCACATTTCATCCAGCATTTCAGAATGTTGAAAAGCAGGGAGGTTTCAGATCCTCCATGTTGGTGGGTAAAAAGAGCACATGAAACACCTGCATAAAACAGATGTGACACTGCAGACCCCATGCCCAGGTCACAGAGGCTGTGCTGACCTGCAGGGACAGTCCTCCCATGCTGCTGCCAGGGCCTATTCTCCAAGAACGAGTCCCATTTAGACAAGCAGTTTCAAGACCATGGGAGAAGCCCTGGGGACAATACAGTGTGGCTTTAGCTCCAAGACACTGTCCACGGCAAGGACAGGTCTCACCCCAGATGTGCCCTCCTTGGGCACCTGCCGGCCACGTGGCTCCTGCAAGTCTCGGGCCACGGCCCTGACGTGGCAGATGGTGACGCTGTGCCCAGCTGCCTTGCCATGGGACGCACGCAGCTCCAGGCTGGCACTCAAGCCGCCAGCCCGTGTGGAGGAAGGAGGCCCGCCCCACCTCGGACTCTCCCAGCCCTCGACATGCTGGTCCGGACAGGGAGCTCTGTGCCACAGCGGACTTGGTGGGAGGCCCTCCCAGGAGGCAGAGAAGCTCTGTGTCAACAGCAGAGGCTGAAACCCTCAGTGCGGCACCTTGGGAGGACTCCTGCTGCCCCTGGGACCGCTGCCTGTACCCAGGGAGGTGCAGAGGACAGGCCGCAGGGGCTGAGAAGACCGTCGCACCTCACAGAGGCCCCCCCGCCATCGCTTTCACCTCAGCTCCCGACCACCTGCCCACGTCTGAGCAGAAAGCCAGGGCCAGAGCCTTCCACCCTCCGAGCGCCTCAGCACAGCCTCTGCACCCACCCGCCCTCGCGCCTGCGCCCCCGGCCCAGCCCTGTGAGGCAGCCACACCCTCCTCCTCAGGGTGGGGGCTCCTGAACACAGCAGGACGGGAGCCTGCGCCCCCACGGGAGGGTGGGCGCTGCAGGGTGGCCCGAGTCCGCACCCTCCCCGTCTCTGCGGCCCCACAGCACCACCTACCTGTCCACGGGCGCCGGGGTCACACCAGCCACGGCAGGAGCCCCAGGCGTGGCTTTGGAGCGCTCTGTGAACCGGGAGTCGAAGGCTTTCATCGGTTCAATCTTGGACGGGGTTGTCAGGACAGAGGGGGACGGTGCAGCAGGGGCAGAGGCCGCATTCACGCTGGGGGCGGGGTGGAGACGGAAGGCCAGGTCAGCACAGCCCACCGCGGATCCGGGAGCCCGAGGTGGGTGCGGCCTGGAGCCAAGTGAACGGGGCACAAACGTCGACCGTGCGTCAACAGTTTGAGGACGCGACCGGCTATGCCTGACTCTCTTGAACATCGTCACGCGCTAAAATTCTGCACATGTGGCTTTCTGACAAGGGGGCAAGCAAATGCACTCACACCCGCCCCACGTGGGAGCCCTGAGAGCCTCTCGGGGGAGCGTGAGGCCTCGACAGCGGTCCCTACAGCCCCCTCTTCCTCACCATAGAGCCCTGTCTCCACAACCCGAACAGAGCAGCTCCACCCAACCCACTGTGACCACCAGCTCTGACAACGGGTCTCACAGGGACAGTCACACACCCTTCACGCGCTCCCCCACATGCTCCCCGTCTCCAGAGGGAAAGGGGAGTCCGGACTCGAGCTCACCAGCTCCCCTGTCCTGGCACACCCCACACGCTGGGTCAGAGCCACGGGCCTCCTCTGCTCACAGCCGGACTAACTGCCCTCCCCACCTGAACGACCTTCCCCTCCTCTCCCAGGACCAACACGGCCAACAGCTGAGCATTCTGCAGACCTGGCCCCCTGCCCCTCCCCAGACCCCTTCCTCCCAGTGCTCTGCTTCCACACTGGCCTGGCTGCTCCTGCCCCTTCTCTCCCCGCACGGGACAGGCGCCCTCGACGCCGGTGCTCGCCTCCACAGCCCGACACCGGAGGCTGGTGCTGGGACAACGCGAGGCCTGTCCCGGCGATGGAGGCTCCCTGTGCCAGTGGCAGCTGTGCACCAGGGCAGCCCTGTGTGCCCGCCAGGGAGAAGCAGCCTCTGCCCCTTTGCTCCAGAGACACACAGCCTCTGCCCTGTGGGCCCCTCTCCCCGCCACCCCTGCTCCCCAGCTTTCCCCTGGCTCAGCCGAAATAAGAAGCCTTCCTGAGACCTGCCCGCCAAGGCCCTCAGAGGCCAGCCCTGCCCGCCTGTGGCGACCGCTCCCCCTCCGGCCTAGACGCCCGGAGACGAGGACCCACCCATCAGCCCCGCACACGTTGGGCCTGGCACACATGGTGCCTGGAGCAGGCGCCGGGCGAACGGTCCTGGCTCTTAGCCTCACTCCTCTTGTCCTTTCCGACTTCTAGTTTGGTTTCCAGGTGGTGGTCAGTGAAGACACGGGCTCCCTGAGCAAACGCATTCTGAGTGGGAGGGGCGTCCACGCCGTGGCACACGAGCTGGCTGGCTGAAGGTGGGCTGGCCCCGCGGCAGGTGACGTGTCACTGGCTGGCTGCCGCCCTTAGTACCCCGACGCTGCCACTGCATCGTCCCCCAGGACATGAGGTCTGCAGAGTCCTGAGCATCAAGACGCACCTGATCAAGGCTCCCTTCTGAGCAGGCCCTCATCTGAAACCAAGCATCTGTCTCTTTTCTTTCCTGAAGAGGCCACGAAGTGTCCCTGGAACTGTCCAAACTGCACGTGCCCAGGTACAGGACCAAGCTTGGCACCTAACTCACCTGTCCTTACTGGCAGAATCACCCACGGGCCTAGTGCCAGCCACTGCCGCAGGCTCTGTGGAAGGCTTCGAGGCGCCGAAGGGGCCAGGGGTGCTGGAGTCCAACGGCAGCAGCTGAGGGCTGCTGTGAGCCGTGAGCATGGTGCCTGCCAGGGAGCCCGAGAGCGGGATGCTGTTGAAGAAGGCCGTGGAGAAGTCCCTGTGGTCGAGAAGGAGGAACGTCAGCCCTGCGCACCGAGCACCGCGTCAAGTACTTACACACCCTAAGCAACTTTTTTTCCTGGGTCCAATGGCAACGTATTTTCATGGCAGAATTTTCGTGCAAGTTACGAAAGGTAAAAAGGAAATTAAAATCACTTCATACGCTGCATTTAATTAGACCTAAGATGAACTGGTGCTTTATGTACCAGTAAGAAAGAAAAAAACTGCGACCAATTATAATTGTCAGAAGCCACTGATTGTAAGAGGCACCCTGATCTCAGGAGGTGTGAACATGTGCAAACGTGTCTCGGGGCGGGGAAGACACCGCGCACCGCGTGGCCGCGCCTTCACTACGGGCGGCGGGGACAGGCCACGATCTACCCAAGCAGCCTCTCCTGAGCAACGGCCGGATGGTTCCCGGCATTTCTGTAACGCGCACTGCAGCGTTCCCGCTGAGGGCCCTGGATCTCACGGCTCGGCCACGCACAGGCTCTGGGGTCTGGGGCACCTCGGCCACCACGTCTGCAAGAGAGAGGACAGGACCGTCCCCACGAGGCCGCGGTCTGGATGAACGCACTTCCTGCAGCACGAGAGCCGGGGACACAGATGCCTGCTGCTCTGCCACCCCACCCGCTTCACAGGCACAAGTGGCACGGTCACTGATGACTCCGCACGGACCATTCTCAAGGGCCTGCGTCGGGGGTCGCCTCAGCAGGCGTGTGCGGGTGCCTATCTCCCCAAATCCTCATCAACGGTTTTATCCATTTCTTGATACCTAACAATCTGAGAGATGAAAAATGGTATCTTATTACAATTTTAATTTGCCCTTATTTTGATGCAAGGTTGAAATTTTTCCATCTAGAAACACCTGACTTCCCCCTTTTGGGAGCTGTCTGTTCCTATCTGTCATCCATGGTTCTATTTGGTTACTGCTCTTTATTATTGATGTTAAGATCTATTCACATATTTAAAAATGCCTATGTGGGCAGGGCATATTTTCCTCAGGATGCTGTGTTTTGACTATTCATCTTGCAAAAACATGTTATTTTTGTGTGGTCTATAACGTCTCTGTAATTTGTAGAGAAGACTTTTTTACCTCTGAGATTATAAAAGTATTCTATGGGACAATCTAAAATTTTAAATAATAAAAAAGTTAAACATTAAAAAAAATCTCAGCTGTTCAGAACGTTGTTCTCTGAAAAATTTCTGAGTTGTCAAAATTTTAAGTTGTGAGATGGGGCTCCAAATTTTTTAAAAAATTTATTTTATTGAAGTGTAGTTGATTTACAATGTTGTGCTAGTTTCTGCTGTACAGGAAGGTGATTCAGTTACACACACATATATATACATTCTTTTTCATGTTCTTTCCCATCGTGGTTTATCCCAGGATACTGAATATAGTTTCCTGTGCTCTACAGGAGGACCCTGTTGTTTATCCACCCTATATATAATAGTTTACCTCTGCTAATCCCAAACCCCCAATCCATCCCTCTCCCGCCCCCGCCTGCCTCCTGGCAACCACGAGTCTGTTCCCTGTATCTGTGAGTCTGTTTCTGTTTCATAGATAGGTTCATTTGTGTCATATTTTAAATTTCACATATAAGTGATATCACATGGTATTTGTCTTTCTCTGTCTGACTTACTTCACTTAGTATGACAGTGTCTAAGTCCATCCATGCAGCTGCAAATGGCATTATTTCATTCTTTTTTTACGGCTGAGTAATATTCCATTGTGTATATGTACCACATCTTCTTTATCCATTCATCTGTTGATGGACATTCAGGTTGCTTCCATGTCTTGGCTGTTGAGAATAGTGCTGCAGTGAACATCAGGGTGCATGTATCTTTTTGAATTACAGTTTTCTCCGGATATATGCCCAGGAGTGGGATTTCTTGGTCATATGGTAGTTCTATTTTTAGTTTTTTGAAGAACCTCCATACTGTTCTCCACAATGGCTGCACCAATGTACATTCCCACCAACAGTGTAGGAGAGCTCCCTTCTCTCCACACCCTCTCCAGCATTTGTGTTTTGTAGACTTTTTAATGATGGCCATTCTGACCAGTGTGAGGTGATACCTCATTGCGGCTTTGATTTGCATTTCTCTAATAGTGATGTTGAGCAGCTTTTCATGTGCCTGTTGGCCACCTGTGTGTCTTCTCTGGAGGAATATTTATTTAGGTCTCCTGCCCATTTTTCGACTGTTTGTTTGTTTTTGTTACTGAGTTGTATAAGCTTTTTGTATATCTTGGAAACTAAGCCCTTGTTGGTCGCATCACCTGCAAATATTTTCTTCCAGTCTCTAGGTTGTCTTTTCATTTTGTTCATGATTTCCTTTGCTGTACAAATGCTTGTAAGTTTGACTAGGTTCCATTCGTTTACTGTTGTTTTTACTTCTACTGCCTAGGGAAACTAACCTAAGAAAACAATGGTACGATTTATGTCAGAGAATGTTTGCCTATGCTCTCCTCTAGGAGGTTTATGGTGCCACATTTTACATTTAAGTCTTTAAGCCATTTTGAGTTTATTTCTGTGTATGACGTGAGGGCTTACGTTCACTGATTTACATGCAGCTGTGCAGCTTTCCCAGCACCACTTGCTGAAGAGACTGTCTTTTCTCCACTGTATATTCTTGTAGGGCTCAATTTTGTTTCTAGAGAGTATCATATCCTGACTTCATTTACTGAATTAGGTAATGATTCATCACAGATGCAAAATATCTTTAAAATCCTCATAAATATCTGAGGCTTCTTCTGAGTTTTCTTTTGTATTCTCCTGTCCTCTCTGTTCACGTGTCAGTGCCTCTCACTATTTTAATTATCATAGCTTGTAAGTTTTAATTTCTAGTGGGTCTAGTCTTTCCGGATTAATCTTTTCCAGAAATATTTTAGCTACTCCTGTGTACTTTTCCACAGAACTTCAGGATCAGTTTCACCGATGCTGACGACTCCTGTGGTTATTTGCATTGGCTCACGTGACATTCACAGGCTGAGCGAGGTTCGTCATCTTTATGATATTGAGACCGCCTATCTAATAAATGGGATGTGTTTCTAGTTATTTCTATGAATTTTCTTTTAGGTATCTTGGTAGAGTTTAAAATGGTTTCTTCGTAAAGATCAACTTTCTTGTTACATCCTAGGGTACTGCATTTTGTGAGTGTGATTTCTTCCTTCACGTCTTCTAGAGGTAAGTGGTGCTACTTGATCTTGCTGTGTTGGTTACACCCAGTTACCTGACCATCTTCTTTTATTGTCTTTGGTAGTTTTTCCATAGATTCTCTTGTAGAAACCGTATCATCTTTGACTAACAACACATTTACCATCTTCTTTCTAATTTCTGCTTTCTCTTCACTAACTGTAAGAGCCGGGACCTCTAGAACAATGTTAAATTATAGTCACAGGAAGAGAGCTTTATTCAGTTTTTAAATTTAATCTGAAATAAGATAATTTATCAAGTTTAACAAATATCTATCCCCATTTAATTGGGTTTTAAATAAGAATGATGTTGGATTTAATAAAAATGCCTCTTAAGCATCATATAATTTATTTTGATCTATTCACACATAGGAATAAATTAAGTTTCCCCAAATCATTTGAACCATCTTCCTATCCTGAAATAAATTTTAGTTACTTACAGTGTATTAGCATTTTAACACACTGTAACATTCTGTTTGTTATAATTTCATTTAAGATTTTGCACTGACATTTAGAAATAAGATCAAAAATTTACTATATCTTTTTACATTTTAATTATGAAATTTCAATATTGTGTTCATTAAAAAAGATTCTGCATGCTTTCCTTCTTTTTCTAAGCACTAGAATATTTTCAATAGTATCAGAATGATCTGTTCTTTAAAAATCTGTTAGAATTTTCCCATCAAGCCGTCTTAGTCTGGTGGCTTTTGGTAGGTTAACTCTTTGACAGTGTCCTCTGTTTCTTCTATAATAGTTCATCTATATAGATTTTCTTCAATGTTTGTAAATTTTGTTTTCCCCAAAATAATCCGTGTTCAAATTTATTTGCATAGAGTTCAGCAAAGATGTCTTTCAATCCTTTTGATTCATTCTCCATCCGTGATTGCGTCCCACTTGCTTCTATTTCAGATCTCTGCACCTTCTCTTCTCATTCTTGATTAGGTAAGCTAATAACCACCTATTCCACTGCCACTTCTTCTGACGTGGGAACCAAGAGGAAAAGCAGAATCAAGCTCTGGTGCCAGAAACAGGCGCCCCCAAGGCAGAAAGCTGGCTCAAGGTCAGGCGGGAAGTCATGTACCACCTCTGCCTCCTCACCAGGTGAGGCTGGAAGGATCCTCAGGACAAAAGCATCACCATTGCTTCCACCCCCTCTACACCCTCACTCCCGTCAGCTCTGAAGTTCAAGAACTGTCAGCTACGTGGTTTCACCTGGTCCTAATCAAGGCGGGCAGGTGGCATTCCGTGCACAGGTTTACAACGGGACTTGATCCAGGGAACCCTCTACAGCAGGGGCTGGAACCTGTCTGGCTCCACCTGTCAGGCCTCTGCCCTCCAGAGCCTTGGCACCTGCACACCTGACATAAGGCGGCCAACTGCACATCCCACGACTGAAGGTCTCCGCAGAAATCAGGGAAGATTTGAACAGCTCACGGAGGAACGAGTGTGAAGTGCAGAGGATGACTGTGCGTGATGCCCTGCGTATATGCGCTGAAGAGAACGTGTCATCTTGACGTTGACGTGCGGCCGTTCCTTTCACACGGGGCCTCACCATCCTTCAGACCAACACGCCTCATACGAAAGCAGTCTGACTACAGATGCCAAGACCACAGCAAAGCCGGCTGAATCCAGCGCCCCTCTACCCCATCGGGAAATCCACCCCTCACCTAGCAAGTCCACTTCCAGGAAACGTCCCGAGTGAGCAGTCACAGGTGTGCTCAGAGATTCACTTACAATCACAAACACCGTGCAAACTACATGTCCACAGGCCACGAGTTGGTTAAGTAAATCACGGTGCACTCACAGGCCGGGCACCTGGGCCGTCAGCAAGTCAGTGCTTCAGAGGACTCGCTATTAAAATGCACGTGAGGTCAAGATGTAGAAACACACAGGAGACATGGACCGCGAAATGTTAACAGTGATTGTACCTCTGGGCTTCTACCGTTTTCAATAACGTGTACACATTCCTTTCCTAATCAGAAAAAGCAGGCTATAAAAGGGGAAAGACAGAAAAAAATCAGTCTGACTTTCCTCTCCCTGGTGTCGTCAGTGAAGCAGGGCCAGCCTCACGGACACGCCGGAGCCGCAGACGCCCCCCCCCGCCCGCCCACAGCACTGTCAGGTGTGCACGGGGCTCCGCAGGGGCGCCAGACCTGGAGGCTGCCGGGAAGCGCAATCAGCTGTTTCCAGACTGTGGGTGAGGCTGGCCCCAGAGCCTGTGAAGACCTGGTTACCACCGTGCTACCTGGCGAGAGGAGAGAGGAAGACCTCCCAGAGGAGGTCACAGAAAGCCCGGCGAGCGCGCGAGTACCCGGTGTCCAGCTGCGCTATGCAGAGAGGTGTGATTCTCCTCCGACCATCCGCCGTCCGGGTCTCAACTTGTTTCTTTAAAAGATTCTGCCAAAGCAAAGAGACACAAATGAATGGAAACATTTCTGAGTCTCCGAATACCAACAAATAAGGCCTCTAATGAAATGTATTCTAACTCCCCTTTCTGTGGCCTTTCAGATACAAGCACATTAAGCTGCTCACCGGAGAACGAGCGTTTTTATCAGGGTGTGTGCTTGACCTCCTGCACAGTAAGGCAGCAAGGACAACACTCTCAGGGGAGGCGGCTCTGGCATCTGCCTCTCGACCTCCATTCCCACCTGGCCAGGTCCGCGGGGCAGCAAGCACGTGCCAGGCCAGCCACGCGCCCCAGCAGCCACGGGGCTCAACAAGGGCGCTGACGGGTGAGACCTGCACTCCTGGCTCTAAGCCATGATTTGCAAACTTCTTTCCGCTGAAGACTCCTAACCACGGGTTCGTCTCACGCTGTGCCCGAACGCCCCAGGGAGTGTGGCACGGGCACAAGTTCCTGGAGACATCCGTCCCGTTCCCCTCCTACCTCCCCCCCACACCCCTAGGGAAACACGGGCTTCCAGAGGAAGAAGGGGCACCAACAGACATCTCTCGAGGGCAGAGCCTGAAGCCCACCGTTCTCAGTACCCAGAACCCCCTAGAGGCTGGAGCTGAGGCCCTCTGGAGCTCCTCGGGGCGAGGCATTTGACAAGGCGCCTGGGGGCCCTGCTGCAGCTGCACGCAGACGGGGGCAACAGGGCCCTGCGGCCCCCAGCTGCTCCCGGCACCCCGCTCCCGTCTGTGTGTTGCCTAGGTGGCCTCGCGCCCTCCCCAGGCATGTGCCCACGTCCTCGGTGCCACCGGGCCCAGCCCTCACCTTCCTGATGTCCTCCAGGCTCTCCCCGTTGACGACGCCCGCCACGGAGGTGGTGGAGCCCGTCTCTCTGGCCGCAGAGCCCTTCTGATCCAGCTGCTGCTGCTGCTGCCTCCGCTGGTACTTGAGCATCTCAGGGTTCTCGATGACGGCGGTGGAGAGCTGGGCCTCGGTCATGATGGCCAAGCTCTTGCCGTAGGTGGACTGGTGGATGCGGCTCTAGAGGAGGCAGAGAAAGAGAAGTGTGACACAGCGGCCGGGACAGTGCCCACTGTGGGCGAGCTGCGTGTGGCTCAGAGCGAGAGGGCCCTGGGCAGGGTCCCGGAGCCCTGGATGCCGGCTCTCCGCGACCTCCCACCCTGCGCCTGTGGCAGACCAGATGACTCAGGAGAGGCCTTGAACCCTCCCTGGATGTTTACAGCCTTCAGGGCGTCTACACGTGGGGATGAAAGTGGATGTGGAATCCTCAGGAAAACACTATGGCAGGTCTGGTGCAGAACAAACAAAAACACTTGCTGAACTGAAATTACAACATTCAAATTGCTAAGGGAAGGTTTTTAAATCAATCCTAAGATCCCAAATGCTTCTTGGGAATCAGATATTGAAACCCAGAGCTGCCCTCACTGCTTGGCCTGCAACCGTCAGCCCCACGCAGCTGGGGTCGCCACGGGGCGTTAAGAGAGCCTCTGAGAGCAAGGGCAGGCTGGGGGGCCCTCCTCTGCCCGCGCTGCGCCCGCGTGTCCTGACCCTCAGCAGTGCTGTGCCACGAGCCAGGCCCTGTGGGGGCAGGGACGGCGGCCGCAGCGCACCCGAGTGGCCGGTGTGATGAGCAGTCTGCACAGAGTGAGCTAACAAGCAGAGCAGAGGTCAGCGGGACGCTGGCCTCCCAGGAAGGATGCGGGGTGGGCAGCCTCGGGGCCCTCCCCGCAGGACTCGGAGGGCCTGCCTGTGGCCGGAACTCCCTCCCCACCTCCCCGTCCCCGGGGGTCTCGAGGCAGGATGCGGAGTTTGACCCTAGCGTTCCTCAAATGCAGGGGCCCTGCCTGCACCCAGGAGAGGTTACAACTCTCTAAGGGGAGGGAAGGTCACCTGACGACAGTGACCACTGGAGGGAAGAGCTGAGGCTGTGGACACACCTGTCCCTCCGCTGACCAGCGACCGTGGGGGCCAGGCCAGCCCAGGGCCGTGAGCAAGGCAGACCCCGACGCCCAAGGGGTAGCATCGTAGTAGGGCCCCCACAGAAGGCGCCTGCCCCGGGCTTTCAGGCACCCCCGCCCCCGCGGCTGGCACAGGCCTGCTTGCAGGAGGGCAGGCTCCTGGTCTGAGGAAGGGAAAGCAGCGTCTGCCACCAGCCCCCCCAGGATGGCACCGGCCACCCTGTCCTGGGCGGAGAGGAGACCTGGCCCCAAGGCCACGGGTGGACTCACGCTTCCGCTCTCAGACCTCGGGAACAAGGGAGGGACGTGCTATTCTCAGTGAAGCCAGAGCCCTGCCTGGAGGGATCCTGTGTCACGTAAGTGTAATAAGCGCATGGCCCCAGGGCCGGCACACGGTGAGGGCTAGGAAAGGACCCAAGGACCGCGACGAGGCCCGGGTGCCACGGCTGCGCCCACCTTCTCCTCCTCGCTCAGCGGGTCCCCGAGCTCATCCTGGGAGAAGTCCAGGAACGCCACCGAGCCGTCCATGGAGCACACCAGGGTGCCGAGCCCGTCCAGAGTCCTGCGAGAGATGGCCGTCAGCAGGTGGGCGCGGGCCCCGGGGTGAGGCCCCGCGTGCCTTCAGGGGGCGGAGGTGGGGCCGCGGTCCCATCCCAGCGGGTGCCGGGCCCCTCATTTCTCAGCACACGTACAAAGTCTCTCTCCCCACGTGCTCTGTAAGTTTCACGTTTGTTTATCTTATTTTTGAAACCATTAAAAAAGACAACCGCGAGGGAGTACGCATCTACACGAGGTCGCTGCGAAGCATCAACCGGCCTCCGTGGCCACGTGACTGATTCACGCACCGACAGCCAAGGGCAGCCGGGATCACGCGCCCTCCTTCCCAGACAAACGCCAGGTTGTCTGAGCAGGGGCTCCAGCGGCAGATCCCAAGAGGCAGGAGCCGGCATCCCGGGCCCGGCCCCGGCTGCCCGACCCTCGTCATACCCAGGAGGTCTGAGCACCAGCGCGTGGCTCCCCTGCCCCAGACCACGCGTGAGCCGAGCACCCATCTCACCAGGAAATGTCCATGATGGATTTGTCGAACAGCTCGTGGATGACAACCAAAGGCCGCTTCAGACACGTGAGCTGGAAGGAAAGCAGCGGCAAAGGCGAATGAATGAATGGAACCCTCTGTGTCCACTCGGCTCAGCGACCACCGCCAGACCCAGGTGCCTTGGTCCGAGCTGTGCGGACACGTGGGGCGTCTTCAGCTCTACTCAGACGACCACCACCGAGACCCCAAACTGTGGAACCCACGCCTGCCAGAGACACGTGTGCCAGCGTGGGGTCTGCCCAAAGGGCCTGGCAGGGGAGACGGCTGTATACACACACTCCCAGCCATGGAGAAGAGGGTCCTGGGAGGCCTACCGAGCAGGGGTGGGATGCCAAGGCCTGGGCAGGGGATGCAGCAGCAAAGTCAGGTCCCAGGACAGGAAAGAGCCTCAGAGAGAATCCAGCAGCCCTTCTCAGCGCTCGTGCCGGGGTGCACACATGTATCCAAGGCTCCGTGTGACCAGCGCCACGCACCACACAGGCTCACACTGCCCTGGCCCAGGCCCCAGGGTAGCCACTATGAACACTTACTTCCGTCTATCTTGGGCAAATATTTTATTCTTCAAAGTAAGGCACACGGTTGCCTACTTTTTCATTTAACGCAGAACGAGGGTGCCACCAACACCCTGTGAAAGCCTGTGGCTGGTGACTGCACCCGCCACCTTCCCCAGGCGCACGTGTGTCATCTGGTCCCCCCACGTGGCTGAGCACGTGTCCACACTCTCACACACAGGGCCTGCCCGCCCCGCCCACTGGTCCCGGGCCACTGGAGGTGGCGGGCTGGCCGGGAATAGCCTTGAGGGCATGAGGCGCTAAGGCCCCCCAGTTCTGAAGACGGGGCTAGAGTCTGAGCTCCTGGAACCCACGAGAACCTTGCCCACCCTAGTTCCGCTCCCCGAAGAGAACCAGCCTGGCCCTCCTCTCACAGACGTGCCTACAGACCCCTCAGACACCTGGGACCTCTGTCAACACCTGATCTCTGTCAGTGATGCTTTGGTCAAAGCACCAACGATGGAGCCCAGGCCCGGAGGAGCCGGGGAAGGACGCGCCTGGACCGCCGAGGAGGCAGCAGGCCCGGGGTCTGGAGGGGGGGTTCCGGGATGGCTCTGCAACGAGCAACTGTCCTAAGCGCAGCCAGCGGATACCCTCCAAGGCTACAGCTGCAGACCCCCTCTGCTCGTGGGGAGATCACTGCTACTCACGCAACGACACACACATCTCAACCACGCTACGCCAAGTGAACACAACACAAGATGCAAAAAAGTAAACACTGCCCAACTCCATTCACATGAAGTCCAAACAGGCAAAGCTCATCCCTGTGACAGATGTCCTCAGTGCGGCTGCCCTGGCTGCAGCGGCTGGGGGAGGGTCCTGACGGGGCAGGGAGCGTTCTGGGGCGATGGTTACACACTGAGCTGTACGCTGCAGGTGGATCCACTGTGGAGGTTCTATGTTGACACAAAGGTTCTTTTAAAGGAACGCCAACACAACATGCCAACTGTAGCCTGACCACTGAGGGTGTGCCCTGGGTCTGGACACGAGAGCTGCTCTGGCCAGGTGGCAGGGCAGCCTGTCCTGGCCAGGCTCAGGGCAGAGACACCCTCTGACCACCAGCAGCAGCAAGGGTCTCTCCTCTCCCAGGGCCCTCCTCCCCCATCCCCAGCAGCAAGCCCACGGTGGGCTCACCCAGACAGAGAGCGAGCGGTCCTTGCTGCCAACAGCACAGCAGCAGTAAGGGCAGCTGGGCTTCGCAGAGCTCCCGTTCTTCTGCTTCTTCTTGAAGATTTTTGGGTTGAATTTCTAAAGTCAAAGGACAAGGGTTAATTAGCAATTAATCCAGCATCAAGCATGTGCCCGATGCCAATCACAACACGTACCAGGACCCCAGCCCAGCAGGCACCCCCAGCCCCGGGCACCCCCACAGCCGCCCAGCAGGCCTTGTGCTGAGGAGGACACGTGTCCTAACCAAAGCTGGGTTCCGGTGACAGCTGCTACGTCAGACAAAACACCAGCTTCACACTCACCCCATCCATCTGCCAACAGAACACGTGGATGTGTTCTATTTTGTATAATTCAGTTAAACATATTGGAACAGGGGCTTCCCTGGTGGTGCAGTGGTTAAGAATCTGCCTGCCAACGCAGGGGGCCCAGGTTCGAGCCCTGGTCCGGGGAGATCCCACGTGCCGCAGAGCAACGAAGCCCGTGCACCACAACTACTGAAGCCCGCACGCCTAGAGCCTGTGCTCCACAGCAAGAGGAGCCACCAAAATGAGAAGCCTGTGCACCACAATGAAGAGTAGACCCCGCTCGCTGCAACTAGAGAAAGCCCGTGTGCACCAAGGAAGAACCAACGCAGCCAAAAATAAACAAATGAATACATAAAGTGTAAAAGAATACATATTGAAACGGTACTTAAAAGGAAACGAGAATGTGCTGAATGTGCTGAATGAGGCCACCACCGCAGCCCACACATGACCCAGGCCTTGGGGAGCACGGCGCTGCCCAGGCTCTGACGGCCCCACGGAAGGCAGCGCTGACGGCCGGCCAACCTGAGGGCAAGTGGACTCACCACAACGGTCACAGCTTTCCGGTGCCCGACAAAGTCCATGTTGGTCTTCCAGCCCTCCCGTTCGATGATCTGGGCGGTGGGGCCGGAATTGTTCATGGCGTGGGCGGACACCAGGTAGTGCCCATCAGGGGACCAGCTGAGCCGCAACACGTGGGTCGTCCCTCCACACTGCAAGAAACATCTGTGCTTGAAAGGAGCCCGAGGTCACCAAAACCGACCCCAGGAATCAAGGCGAGCTCTGATGTACAAATGCGCGGTGGTGGAGTGCGCCCAAGCTGCCAGCTACGGCTCCGGTCTCCCCAGATGCGCTGCCAGCGGGGCCATCAGGAGGCCGGAAGATCTCCTTCCCCACTGCACGGCCACGCAGGCTCTGAGGGGATGGCTGGACGGCCACCTCTTTCCATTGCCAACTGTGTGGGCCAACTCTATCGGACCATGGAGCCTTTCCCCTGTCCAGCACTTGGGAACCCCACAGGAGGTCTGCAGAGCACGTGCTGCTGCGGAGAAAGAGCCCTGCTGACCCTCAGAAGCCGGGCCATGAGACTGTCTCTGTGCTGCAGCCAGTGACCACTAGTCCCCACCTGCTCTCTGGAGCCTGTCTCCTCGCCCGAAGCCTGGCGACGTCACCAGCCAAAGAGAAGAGGTTTGTAAAGTCCACAGAAACTATAAAAGGTACAGCACAAAGGCACTGTCCCCCTGACTTGGACGGGGCAGAGGCAGGGCGCCCCTTCACACCATACCTCCTGCAAAGGGAGATGACGCGGGCTGAAAGCCACTCCCTGAAGCTCAAGGTCAGGCCAGAGCAGCCCGAAAAGCTTAGGGGTTAAGATCCTGGCTGCACAGCCCAAGAGGAAGGCAGGACAAGGCAGAGCCTGAGCGCAGCGTGAGGACACATCTGCCTCCACTGCCGCCCCCACCGGAGTCCAAACCAAACACGGCCGTCCTGCCCCTCCCCGGCCACCCCAGGAGCCCAGCGGCTCTCCACCAGGCCCGCAGCCCCCGCCCCCACGCCAGGTGCCCGCCAAGGAGGCCAGAGCTGAGTGAGGCGAAGACCCGGCGTGTGGGCCCAGCGCAGGAGCTGCTGTGGGTTGCGGGAGAGCTGAACACGCGACGCCCGCTCCCCTGCACAGCCAGCCCTGACCAGTCCGTTCTCCCTGCAAACTTCGTGCTCACGCCCTTTCCTCTGAGAAGCCCTCTCTGACGTGACCGCCCCTCCGGCCACCTCTGCACACGCCAGATAACTCTGTCCCAATCCACGTTCTTTTCCTGTACTCGGACGGCCGTACACACGGGAGGCACTGAAGAAATGTCCACTGAATAATGGCGACCTTGAGCTCCGGTCCCACATGAAATCAGAACTCAAATGATGGAAGAGGTGGTAAAACACTACGCAAGCCACTGCGGGCCTGCAGAGGAGAAGACGCGAGAGCCTCCTCCACCCCACGCCCCCCACACCCGCGGGGCAGCGTCCTGTAGGCTCTTCAGCTGTAACACCCACAAAGCTTTTCATTTCAAAGATGGACATTTAATAGCTTCTGAGAAGGGAACGATTTTCATCGCCAGAGTCTGGGCTCCCCACCAGGTCTGGACCCCGTGTGTGTGCGTGTATGTGCGTGTGCGTGCGTGTGTGTGCGTGGGGGGACACTGGGCCCCTTACCTCGTCGAAAGGCTTGGTGATGCTGGTCTCTAACTGCCAGTCCAGCGTCCTCCACACCTTCAGGCTGCGGTCGTCAGCTTGAGAGGCAATGTATTTACCAACAGGGTCCCAAGTCAGGCCCTTCACCAGGCCAGAATGGCCTCTCAGCGTAGCCAGGATTTCTGCGAGGACAAGTGAGAGGTGTTGGAAAGGCATCACCAGGGGGAGAGCAGTGACTCTGTCCAGAACGTGGGCCACAGGCCAGCCGGCCAGGGGAGAGGCTCCAGGAGTCGCCCGGGGCAGCCCCACGGCTGGGCACAAGCAGGAGAGCCCTAGTCTGCTCTCACCCAGGAGGTGGGCACCGCCCATTTCCCTCCAGCCAGGCTGACACCTGTGGGCTGTGGCTGCACGTGCCCTCCGTGGGGCGGGTGGCCGGCCCAGGCCTGGGCCAGAGTCACAACGTGCCTGCGTCTTGCTGGCAGCCGCAGCCCTGACCGTGGTTTGCTTTCTGGAGAGGAGCCCATGCCCGTCTGAGCTCTCCTGACGTGCCCCTCCCTGGCCACTTGGGGACGGGGCCCTGCAGCGAGTCCTCTCTTTGTCATCCCTGAGGACACAGGGGAGGGAGATCGGAGCCAGACAGCCGTGAGCTGAACGCCACTCCAGCCACTGTGGCCGGGCCGTGTCCCTACACATGGCACGAGCTTATGAAGAGAGCAAGTGGCTAGGACCTGAGCCCACGAGAACACACTCCCGACACGGAGCAGGGACGGCAAGCGTCGCGCTGGCTGCGCCCTCCCAGGCTCTGCCCCCGCCAGTGACTTCTGTGGACTTTCTGCCTGCAGAGAAACCGCTCTTCTGCAAAGCTGCACCTGTGAGCCTGCTCCTGCCCAGGGGCGGCACAGAGGAGACGGCCGCTGGCTGAGGCCAGAGCGGGGGGGCCTGGAGGGCAGCCTGCAGCAGGCCCACCCACGCCAGCCTTCCGGCTACCATTTTTCTTTAATGTAAACTTCTCTTTAAACCTTCGATGTCATCGATAAGAAGACCTAAGTTACTGACAAGCATACTGACACACGGCTGCCCCCGCCCAGGAGACCCAACCCGCCCGCTCCAGACACCGCAGGCAGCGCCAGGACAGGCCGCCGGGCAGAGGAGGTGCAGACCTGGGAACTTCACGGCGTTCCAGATGACCACGGTGTTGTCCACGCTGCACGAGGCCA
Source organism: Hippopotamus amphibius kiboko (assembly GCF_030028045.1). Classification (NCBI taxonomy): domain Eukaryota; kingdom Metazoa; phylum Chordata; class Mammalia; order Artiodactyla; family Hippopotamidae; genus Hippopotamus; species Hippopotamus amphibius. Next base: position 634,225 of record NC_080193.1, on the reverse strand, counting down.
GCCAGGCGTCATGGGGGGACCACGCTACGTCCATCACATCTGGAAGACAAGGGCTGGCAGTAAGTCTCTTACCTGGCGTGTGGGTGCAGACACGACGCGGACGCGGCTCCACCCTGCCTGCCGGCCGGTCAGCGGCCCCAGCATCCTCACACCTGAGGAGACCTGACCTGGGACCATCAAAACTAGACTTGTCCAAACCAACCTGGAGCACTTTCCCACTAAGGTTCTCCAAGAGGCCATGAGATCTGAAGCACCTAAGAGCCCCGCCCCACTCCCTTCTGGACGGAGCAGAGGGCCCGGCCGAGAGTCCGTCAGCACGTGGCGTGCCGGCCAGGATCTCCCTGGCTTCTGCACCCACAGTGCCTGGTGTAGCACCGGGGGTGAGGGCGGCTGGCTGGTGAGGCGAAGAAACAGGAACGGTAGCCCATCAGGGGCCTCCCAGCCCTTTCCTCCCAGGACGCTGACACCCGCAGAGGCAGCCCCGCGCCTTCCCGGCCCAGCGTCCTGCGCCGCGTGGTGTGGCCGAGGGCACTGGAGACCCAGAACAGACCTCGCTCGGCAGCGGACCTGGACCAGGCTCCGGGTCCTCTCCCGCAGGTGCACGCGCACCCATGCCTCCCTGCGCACCCGGGCGTGTCTGCAAGACGGACGCCCCACGGAGGGAACCTGTGGGAGCACCCGGGCGTTTTCACGAGTTTGGAGTCTTCACATTGGTACAAGCAGCATGTCTGTTTCAAAAGCCCCTTTCTGGCTTGTGGATTATGATTTTTTTCCCTTCTGACTGAGTGCATGTTTGTGTTTTAAATTCCACTTCAATCTGCAAAGTGAAGACCTTACACGCTGGTGGGTCTCACGCCGTCTCCGGGACTCCTCCGCTCCCACCCCACCTGCTGGGAGGCGGTCTGTGCTGGCGGGTCTGACGGGAGTGCAGTGTCAGCCAAGGGAGGCACGGGAGCCTCCGCTGGGCCCAGAGCCTGTGTGGGGGTGGGGGTGGGGGGGCCACGGTGCAAACCTCAGACCCCCCGTGCTTTCTGAGTCCTAGAGCCGAGACCTGCCCTGCTGTGCCCCCGGAAAGGAGACCGGTGTTCTTAGCAACTTCCAAGGGCTGTGGTCCCCGCGGACAGCAACTGTAGATTCCACCCGTCCCCCTTCCTGTGCTGTAGGAGGTTAGGCAGTAAAGTCTGTTACTCTCCTCTGCGGTATTTTTAAAAATTATTTCTCATCGCTTGTTAACTTCGAAAAAATATTTCCTCTGCTGGAGGTCTGATAAATAAATACTCATTTCTGTTTTCTCTTGCTCTGTTTAGAATGTTTCTTTAATACGTGGACGCCATCACGCTGTCTTTAGCTGAGGGTCTACGCTCCTTGCCTCTCACCCGCGAACAGCTGAACGGCTGGCTACTCCGTCACACGTGGGGACGCCTCTTCCCTTCCGTTATCGGTCACGCGTGCCGCCTTCACAGCACACCAAGCTCCCAGGAGACCTGCAGCCGCCTTCAGTGTTGTGAACTTTGTTGGAATGAGTTCTCCCACGTCCTGACTCCTCCTTCCAGACACCCTTCAGAGTCACTGCCGAGTTCCGCAGTAAATCCACGCGTGTGACGTAGCTTCCTCCCCAAATCCCAGCTTTGGAGCTAGTCTCAGACCACACGATGCCCCTTCCCTCTCGCCACAGCTCTACACACACCCGAGACCCTCCCTCCCCTTGAAGAGGTGAGTTTCTGGTCCCTGTCATTCCTGCCAAGCCTCCAGCACCATTCCTGGCGGTTCTGAGAGGATGACTTTTTTTAACCCTTTAACATCCTCCACCTGCTCAACCACCTCGGCTCCTGGCCTCAGGCATCGTTCCCACGGTCATGTTGAGACCCTCCCTGGCGGACCACTGTGGCCGCCGTCCGGTCTCTCTCCCCGCCCCTCCAGCTCACTCTCTGATGAGTCTTCCAGCTGCTACAGCCCTTCCACCGTCCGTCTCCTCACCGGGCCTAGCGTCCACCCTCCCCTCAGCTCTTCTGCTGTCTTCGCAGGCGCCTGCAAGACCAGCCGGGTTCCATCCAGCTCTCCCCCAACCCCAGTCCTTCCTGGGGGCCGCCAATCAGGCCTTCACCCGACTTCACCGCAGGAACACGCTGGCCAAGGCCACTGGCGGCCTCCATGCCATCCGGCCCGGTGGCCGACCCTCGGTGCTCGCTTGACCGCGAGGCAACCTGGGGGGCACTGCTCCCTCTCGCCGCCTCCAAATGCTCTCCCCACTACCTTCACCAGCTCCCCGGCTCAGCTGCACCCCGGGCTCCTCCCGTGCTCCAGACTCATCCCCAACAGCCAGCCTGCAGGTCCACTCACCCTGCTGCCAGGCACTGCGGACCCAACACATCTACTCGCCCCCGCACCCCTGCCACCTCAAGTGAGACGATGCAACCCTCCCGCTGTCCGGGCCAGTCTGGGAAGCCATCCCGCCTCCTCTGTGGCCTCACCCCCCCCCCCCGCCCCAGGGAGCGTGTGACCACCTGCCCTGACTCCCACCGTGACGTCCCACGGCGCCCGACAGGCTCTCACCGAGGTTATGCCGCTGTTCTGCCCAGTGCGGCCCCGGCCCCGCCTCACAGGCTCCACGGCGCTGCCCAGGCCTCCGCACTGCTGCGCCTCACTCAGGGGAGACGCCCGCCCTGTCCCAAGCCCACGTCTGCACTCCCGACTGCGGCCCCGGCCGCCCCGGCCGTCCCCGCCATCTGGAGAGCTCTCGCAGGTCCACACGGTGGTCCCCTCACCCCCATCACCCCATCCCCTGGACGCCACCTTTGCAGTGAGACCCTCCTTGGGAACCTGAGTAAACTGCACTCATCTCTTTTTATCGTTAAATACTGATTGGCTATGAACAGTGAAAGACATAATTGAGCCTCCTCACACGAGGCCAACTCAATACCTTATTTTTTTATCAGTCTGAAGCGTTTTCAATGCTTTATGAGTTCTAAGAGCTTTATCCCTCATATCATCTCATTTTTGTATTGCTTTCCAGTTTGTCTGCCTTCTTCTTTTTCTTTCGTGCCACGTGGCTTGAGGGATCTCTGTTCCCTGGTCAGGGATTCAACCCGGGCCCCGGCAGTGACGGTGCCGCGTCCCAGCCACTGGACCCTCAGGGACGTCCCTGTCTACCTTCTTCTGATTCTGTTTAACTGTACTGCAGAAATTTCAAAGTAATGAATGCCGTGATAGCACCCATGTCTGTCTTCTCTTGGTGTCAACGGGAAGAAGGCTCAACGGTGACCTGTAGTATTTGCCCTTGGTTTGAAAGACACGAGGCTCTATAGTGGTAAGGAAAGAGCTCTCTATGGCCATTTAAAAAGACACTTTTATTAGGAGCTGATGCTGCTCCCAGGACCACTGCAGGCACCCCTACTGAGGGGGGGCAGCCCCGCCTGCCTGGCTGGGGAGAGCCCTGGGTGCTGGGCCAGGAGGGCGGGTGAGGTCACGGCTCAGTCTGAGGCTCCGGTCAGGGGCCCCGTGAACGTCCTTGCCGAGGCCCCACCCCACTCGGGTAACCTCATGGACACCTTGTCCAAGTTCCAGACAAGCTCAACTCCATTCCACTGTGATCTGCTGCCAGCGAGTAAAGGCAAGTGAGACGTGTTCACTGTCATCAAAGCTAACACAGTGTTACTCTATCGGCTTTAGAAGGTGTGGACTCAATCTGTGGTCTCCAAGGGGTGGGTCTGTTCATCTTTAGCGTGTCAGCTGCAGAGTGTGTGCGGAGCACAGACTGCGACGCACCACAGCTGATGCTCTCTTGTTCCCCCACCACCACCCCCTCCCCGGGCTGCAGGCTCAATTCCAACCGGTTTGGGACACCCCCCTTCCCTCCGCCCCAAATCCAGCACATCCTACACTGCACTGACATCTGGCCCCACAAGCCCAAGGTCATACGGTCTCCGCGGAGGACCACCGGCTCCCCAGGCACCCAGCTAGTGGGTCTCCCTCCCCGCTCCCCTCACTCCGCCCTACAAAGTCCCCAGGTCAGTCTCCTCCTCTCTCTCAGTGACCACAGGCCTAGTCTGGGCCCTTGCAGCTTTCATCTGAACCCCTGAAACTGCCTCCTTTGCCACAGCGCTGTCAGATGACGCCCCGCTCAGGCCTCACGACAAAGGGCACCTCGTTAGCAGGGGCACGAGCCATCCGGGACCCGGCCCCGCCCGCTCAGCCAGCCCCACCGGCGCCGCTCGCCGCCGTGCAGTGCACATCCAGCGGGGTGAGGGGCCCGCCTGCTCACCACCCGCACCAAGCCTTTCCGGCTTCCGCTGGCCCTGCCCGGTACACCCTCCCGGCTACTCCCGGCTAGACCGCAGGCTCTCCAAGGAAGACTGAACTGCCCTGGCTCTGGCAGCCCTGGCATCTGACCAAGTGCTGTCAACTTCAGTCCACATCTGAAAAACGAGTCTCTTTCCACACCAAGCCTATTTAAAACACTTTGCAAACACACTCAAAGTCACGTAAAAAGCTTTCCAGTGGGCCCCCGTGTACGGGTTTCTGTGGAATAAAGAAAGTGCGCTTACGGACGTAGTGATCCGCTGATGGAGGTAGAGACTCAGTTCCCAGGATAAACAGCGGAACGTGGGGAGTCTACATTAAAGATATAAACATACAGCCCATGAGGGCAGGAGTGGGGACACTGACGCAGCTGGAGACAGGCAGCGGGGGCGGGAGGGTGGCCCAGACGCAGGGCTGCTCTAGGGACACACAGTCCACAGGGGCCGTGGGGGGCCGCTGCTGCTCTCGGCCACCGCCGGGCGCCCACCCCACGGGCAGCCCACTCACCGCCTGAGTGGCTCCGCAGGATGGAGACACATCGCCACTGCTCCACGCTGGCAAGCTTGCCGCCGGAGCCGAACACGGTGCTGGGCCCGATGTACCTGCGCGAGAGAGAAGTCAGGGGGGCGCCGGGCTGGGCCCGCAGAGACAGAGCAGACAGACAGCGGCGGACGAGCCCCAACAGGTGCACACCAGGGCTGACCTAGGCACGGACGGAACGCTAAGCGGCGCGCGTCCATCTTGGGAACACGCGTGTGACACAGGAGTGAGTGAAGGAGCGGGCCGGGATGCCACAGGGCACCCGGCACCACACGCCACCTCTGCTGGGAAACGGGCCAGAAGCACACACGTGAAAAATACAAAAATGGTCACCGTGGCTTCCTTCAGGTGGTGGGGCTGTGCTTTTTCTTACATTTTTGCAGTTTTCCAAATTGTGTACTAAATACGTTATTCATGTTGGCTAAGGCAGCAGAATCAACAGCCCTCCCGTGAGGACTTGAACGCTTCTGCCTTAACACCAGGGCAGGAAAAGCACTGGAACCTGGGTGCTTGCTCCTGGCCCTTAAGCAGTCAGGGGGCCCCGCAGACGTGATGCCAACGCCTCGGACCCCGAGGGCCTCCGTTAACACCCCTGGCTCCCGCGGAACTCTTCCCAACCCACAGGGAGGGCTCGCAGAGGCAGCGGGCCGGGCCAAAGGAGATGGTGCACCTCTGCTCACAAGGCCGCAGCCTCGGGGACACTCTGGCCGAACAGGAGGGTGGCATCTGGCCCCCAGCCTGACGGGTGCCAGAGACCCAGGACCCCCCAGGAGACTCCAGGGAAGGCTCGGCTCATTGTGGGTGCAGAGCAGGGGCTTTCGGGGAGGGTGGCGGCTCCTCGGAGCCCTGGCGAGGCTGACAGAGAACAAGGCGAATGGCAGAGAGGGCGGGCTCTGGACTCCCGGCCCCGGGTCCCATCAGAGCACCTGCTGTGCTGGGACGTCCCACGTGAAGCCACCACGGTCAGCCCCGGAAGGGATGAGCCCTTCTTTTTCAGGTGGAAACGCTGCAGCCCTGTGAGGGGCTCAGAGCAGGTCCACAGGCCGGTAGGTGAACGCCCACTGCCCTGGTCAGGCCCCGGCTGCCCCGCCTACGTGTGCTTCCTGCTATGTATGGGGTCGGAGCTCTGGGGACCTCAGGCCAGGGTGGGGAGAGCAACTATGACACAGGCCAGCAAAGAAGCTTCTAAAAGTAAAATGTGAAGAAAAAAACGATGCTTACGTAGCCCGCTTCCACACCATAATCAGTTTGTCATCTCCCCCAGAAGCTAAATACATCCCACTGTTTGACCACCGCACACAGTTCACACATGCTAGGAAGAGAAAAAACAGAGTGATGAAAAACAAGTCGCCACGCCCACTCGCTCTGTGCAGCTTGGCAAGATGCAGAGGGCTTACAAACGCTCATCTACCTGGTCTGCTCAAGGCACCCACTGTGCGACAGCCCCAGGACAATGCAGTTCACACATGGACCTGCTTGTGCCGCAAGGACAGTACCCAGAGCAGGTTCTGGAGGGGAGACACTACGTCACCTGGGAAGGATGAGTGCAGGATCAGTCAACAGGAGGAGCCATCATCCCATGAAAACGGGTGAGTAACTAGATCACGTTATTTCAAAAGGGGTGTGGAACGATGAGATGTATTTCCGAGTACGGATAATTCTCAAAATGAGGGCATGTGCTAAAAAGGCTGAGGTGCCTTTTCCAGAACTTTCAGGGGAGCAGCTTGGTAGAGCATAAAACTCTGCCTTCAAGCCACCTACCAGCTTTCTTTCCAAGCTTGTCAGCACTGCAGGCAGACTGGCCCTGCACTTATAAACTGAGGCTGGAAGAAATCCCCGCTGGCCCTGATGGGTCAGAGCCCCTGGAGGCCACAACAAAAGGGACAGGACCCAAGCTGTGGTCCACACGTGCCTGCGGGAGTCCTGTTCTCTGGGCTAGAGGATGCCGAGGGGCGTGTCGGGAGAGCAAGAACACGCAGGCACCGGGAGCGGCAGAACTGATAGTGGAGCACCTGGGGGGCAGCTGGCTTGGAAACCAGAGCCAGGTACGGTCACCCTGATGCTCAAGGGCAGGAAACTAAGGCGCTACGGCAGGGAAGGAAACTCTGACACTGTCCCACGGCCTGGCAAAGGGCCCCAAGTGATATGGCGGCCATCTGAGACATTTGGTGAGCTGTCTTTTGTGCACCTTTCCCCGGAACCCTACTGCTTCCAGGTCACTGGCCCCAAAGCCCCATGGAATCAGGCAGTAACGACTCATGAGCAGGAAATCACCAGAGGTACCTGCAGACTGTCCAAAGGTGGTTCTGTGGGCGGGCCGAGTCTTCTGCTGAATAACTCACCCAGCTGTGCAGCCAACATCTGTGCCTTCAGACAGCAGGCCGAGGGGAGCTACCGCCGCACGGGCCTTATCTCTCTAATCACAAACACACGTGCTAACCTTGGGCACTGTGCCAACACGCAAAGCCTGCAAAGGGCCACCTGTAATACCTAAGTGATTGTCCATCTGGCAAAGCATCTTGGGGACATTGTCATCCTTCTCGTCATCCTCCTGGAGGACTGGAGACATATTCCAGATTACAACCTTCCCAGAATCCTGTCCTGGAACGAAGGAGCAGAAACAACTGAGTGCATCAGAAGCGTCGCTGGGGGCCTGGGGCCCGCCCTGGCCTAGCTGTCAGGAGTCAGCGCTGACAGGCCAGCGGGATCGCAGCGGCTAACACGTCACAGGGAGGGTGACGCACACGTGCTGCTGGGGTTGGAGATGGCGGGCTCACAGCACGCGGAGGCCGGCCTGGCTCTGTGCTCAACTCCAGCCTGGCCTCTCACGTGGGTCCACTGCGGGTCCCTGGGAGGTCCTCGTGCCACCCAAACCCCGGACCCCTCATCTGGAACACGAAGAGGCCGTGTGCGGGCATTCCTGCAACCTCCCCTCCCCTGCAGGTGCCGCCTGGGGCCCACCGCTGTTCCCACAGCTGACTGGACATCTGGGCTCCTGTGGTCATGAGCAGGCGGTACTCTGCTAGAAGTATGCATCTACGCATCTCGGTAATGATTTCCATCACTAATAACTCACAGAAGGGCACCCCTCACTAACCGTCTATCACAGAAGGCAAAAGCCAGGAAGTGCCTGGAGATGGACATGTCAAAACTACCACAGGGCACACCTGAGATGGCTTCTTGGCCGGTAGGTAAAAATATTTCCTCAACAGCTCCCCAGACCTCCCTGTGCTGAGCTGGGTGCGAAGGGGCACCCCCTCTCGCGGACGAGGACAAAATCCCGGCCCCCCAGTGACGTCCAGAGCTCCTGAGTGACACGGCTGAATTCTCTCGAGCCCAGAAAAACAGGCCTACGTGACTCCGTGACTGACTTCGTAATTTAGCCGCCTCCTCCTTTTCCAGGAGAGCACAGGCCGCCAGAGGCCTGGCCTCTGGGACTGGGCCTTGTCCACGGGGCCGCCGGCCACTCCCCGTGCTCGGACGCCGGGGATGCCGGCTGGCTGTAACGTGAGCCAGTCGGCGGGCATCAGACAGACCCGCTGCCCAGAGAGGCACGGCGCGCACAGAGCCGCGAGGGCCTGGGTGTGAGTGGCCGCCTGCGCGCGCTCAGCTCCCGGCGGGGGATGGGGGACGGGGCGCCGGGCGGGGGACGGGGCGCGCTGCCTCCGCTGCCTGGGAGCGTACCTTGTCCTCCAGTTGCGAACTTGGTCCCGTCAGGGTGAATATCAACGGAAAAAATTGGCTTGCCTGGGAACAAAGAAAAAACACATCACATCGCCCCTGGCTCTCATTCATTGGAAGACAGCAACAGACTCATCTAAAACATCGGTTATTAGAGTCACATGCAAATCACCGCTCCTCGAGGAGAAAACAGGCCACCAATAAATCACCTGTGAGTGAAAGTATAAACCGCTAAACTCTCCAAGGGACACGGGATAGCTCAAAGCCTGAAAGTGGGATAAAGCGTCCTGTCCCTGCAGGACTGAGCCCGCAGACGCACGCCGAGGGCCCCTGGACCGGAGCCCGCCACCCGCCGGGTGTGCGTGTCGGGAAGGGCCACAGGCCACGGGGGACAACAGCCCTGAGTCGCAGGGGCTGCACCTCAGCCATCTCCCCCTCCCAGGGATCTGCCCTTGGCCGCAGCCGGGACGCAGGGAGCCTGGCTCTTCCGACTGGCCCTCTGACAGCCAGGCAGGACCAGCGGCTGCGACACACGGGCAGGACCAGCGGCTGCGACACACGGGCACCGCTTCCCGCGTCGTGGCCCTGCTCCCCAAACGCCCCCGCCCCGTGTGCTCCCGCTGCACGGACAGCCACGGAGAGCCGCCTTCTCGACGTCCTCTCCAGCTGAGCCTGCAGGGTGGCCCCACGGTGCGGTCAGTCAGACGGTCGGTCCCTGCAGGGGGAAGGGCTGTGGCGCCACACGGGCCCCACCTGGGGCCCACGAGGCTGGACGGCCAGCCGGGCAGACCTGACCGGTGAAGGTGCCGCAGCAGACTGTGTGCGCCCGGTGGGCGTGCGTCCGGCTCCCTGGCCTCCTTCAGCTCCTGGCCGGGCCTGGGGAGGGCGGCTCAGGAGTATCTGCTCAGGAACAAATGAGACACTTGACAACACACTGAACATCAGTGGTCGCGAATACAGACAAAGGGCTGTCGCCAAGGGGTCTCTGAGTTGAGGACGCTCTGTCCCTGTCACCCAAGAGGTGGTGGCATGGACGCTGGCACGACGGTCATGAACCCTGGAGTCATGTGGCAGCAAGCGGGGGTTGGGCAGGGCCAGCGGGGCTGCCTGAGAGCTGAAAGTCCTGCCAGGGCTCCCACGTGAGCGCAGAAGATCAAGCGCTGGGACCAAAAGGCCAGCGCGGCAGCCAGGAGGCACCAGCTCACCCCACCTTCTTTGGAGGGCACACCCCCACAATCAAGCCAAGGGTGAGCTTCCCCAAGACCAGGGGGAGTGTCCCCTCCCTGTTACTGGTCATTACGTGGGCATGGGGGAAGCAGCGGTGCAGGGCCATCCGTGCGGCAGAGCAGAGGCGCCAAGTGCACACATCCTCCTGCATCTCCAGTAGCGGGGCAATCGCACCGACGGAAAGCCCCACAACAGGCCACGGCCCCCGAACCAGAGCTCTACTGTGACAGGTCAAGGGCAGCCTGGCAGCTGCTGACCAGTCTCGAGCACATACAGCGTGTTCAAAGCTGTTCCCTGCACACAGGAGACTCAGTTCCAGGGGTGCACGGGACGAGCCCTGACAGCCGCTCTCCGTCCAGCGCAGAGCAGCCGGCCCCCCACAGCTCTTCTTCCGCAGACCAGACCCTAAGAGTCCCCCCTTAACCTCCAAGAGAAGAGCCCAGAAACCATCCCCCGGGTGCCCCAGGAAGGCAGGTGCGGAGAGCACAGGAGAGAGGACCTGATGGGCTCACACTCAGGCAGGCGGGGACACCTGTGCCCTCCTGGGCCACGTGGCTGCCACCAGTGACACCAGAGTCCCACACGTGCTGCTGGGAACGTGCCACCCTTTCCCACAGGCTAAGAGGCTGGAGGGAAGCCATTGTGAAGGTGGTTTCCTGCCACCTGTGCCACGAGAAAGAGAAAGGAGCTGCCGGGGCCACAGGGCCAGCCACCCAGTGTCAAGACCCGGCGGGGCCCTGCCAGATGCCAGGGGACAGGGAGCAGCTGGCACCACCAAGGGCCTCGTGAAACTCAGAAGAACAGGCGTCTCCAAGGGGAGAGGTGTGACCGGGAGGCTCCTTCCTGGAGACCTAGGGCCACGCGGGGGTCTGTCCAAGAGCGCACAGCCTTTCTGGGGCCAGACCACTGCTCCCCAGCCCCCCACCGCTCCTGGGCTTCTCTCAAACCAGCAGGCAGTATGGCCCAGGGCCTTCCCTTGCTCTCACGGCCCTGAAAGACCCTCATTTCACCATGAGCGGGAAGGAGGCATGCAGAGGTTGGCAAAGTCACCCAAGGCCACACGGCTGCCTGGCAGAGGCCAGGTATCTGGCCCCAGAGTGTAAACTACAGTGGTGCGTTGGCCCTGTAGTAGAAGCGGCCTGGAGGGAACCCAGCCCCGCAAAGACCCCCAGGGTGGGGGGGAATGAGGGGGGACGTGCCAGAGGGAGGGCGGGCGAGTGTGAGCGCGCATGGGCGCAAAGACCTGGCTGCTGCGCCGAGCACGGCCCTGGACCCGTCTTTGACTAACAGAATGCGACAGAGGCAACACTGCAGCCATGGGGGGCCTGTAAGGGAGGTTCAACACCGCGCCGTGGAGAGAGCCAGGTGCCATGTGGGAAGTCCAACCCTCCTGGGACCACCATGCTCAGAGAAGGCCCCAGCTGGCCCCACGGAGTGGGCAGTGGGCATCAAGGCAGGCCCCGCGGTAAGCTGTTCCAGCCCCGGGCTGCTCGGGCTGCCCCAGCAGAGCCCGTGAGGTGCCGGGATGGGCTGCCCCTCCAGCCCTGCCAAGGGCAAGCTTGGGGGTGGCTTATTACACACGGGATAACCGAGACGCCAATTCACTCACTGTTCTGCTTAAGCCAACTCAAGCTGGGCATTTGTTCTCTTAGCCAAGAAGGTTGCAGCTGACCCAGCAGCGGCCTTAAGTGGCCCCCAGCGAGGAGCATCCAACGGCCCCCGGGGCACTGGTCAGCTCCTGAAGTCTATATCCCCTCCTGGAGTACATCAAGGTCATGGGCAGCCTGATCCCCAAGAGCACACAGAGCCCGAGAACTTCACTGCACAGTTACCAATCACAGCTCCTCCTAGGAGCTGATGCTGGGCTAAGCAGAGAGAAAGGAAAGACACGGAAGCCCGGCCCTGACCGGGGAGCGCCAGGACAGACAGCGCGAACCTCACTGCTAAGTCCAGTGTCGGAGGTCTGCGTGGGCGGGGAGCCGCCTAACTCAGCTCCGCGGCCTCCTGCAGAAATCACAGCGGCCCTGGGTCCCCAGGGTGGAGGGGTCAGCCAGGAAGGTCGGGGAGGGGGTCCCCAAGCTGAGGGGATGGGGCGTGGAAACGAGAATGGGCCCCCCCCCGCCACTGTGCAGTGCAGTGGGGGCAGGGTGGGAAGGCGGCCGGACAGAATGGCAGGGCGCCTGCAAAGAGGGCAGACCTTCCCAACTGCCACCCTGGGGCGGAAGACTGCCCCCTGGGCAGTGGCGTTAGCTGTTCAGATGGGGACGGTGGAGATGGGGGCTGGGAACAGGCCTGGGTTTGGGCATTTAGCGCCCAAAGGTTGGACCCTCAGCCCTGCGCTCGTCAGCTGCAGAGCCGCGAGAAAGGGACTTCATCTCTCCCTGCAACTCCCTAATCCACAAAACGGGGAGGCCACCGTCACCCGACCAGCACCTTACAAGGCAGGTTAAGATGCTGAGTCACATGCCTCTGAGGCCTACGTCTCACGTCTGTTTCTGAGATCAGGGTGCGCCCCGGTGTTGGGTGTGGCTGGCGTAACTGTCTCCTTTTGCAGTGACCCGCCCCCGATCAGAGGACACAGGGAAGTGGACCTGCAGGAGGTCACTAGCACAGTGCTGGCTGCCGCCCACACACACCGCCCCCCGGCAATGGATCTTCCAGCCCAAGGAGAGCGGCAGCTCCCATGCCCTCCTGTGTGTAAAGGGCCCTGGCAGTGGAGCTGAGGGAGGGATGCCGTGGCTGGGCTAGCCTGGGAACGTTCCATGTGGCCCCACACATCGGCAGGAGGTGCCCCCACCACCTCCAGGGCTCAGCTCTTCTCTGCACAGAGACAGAGACGAAAGTCACGTTAACACACCCCCTGGACCCTGACAGCTGCCAGCACCCAGCACCGCTCCGGACATCCACCAGCCCATTCTCCTCTGCTCTGCTTCCAGGTTGCCACTCCCAGACCCCTTCAGGGACCCCCACCTCAGCCCACAGAGAGCACCCCACTTCCACGTACTCCTGTCTGGGGGTGCTGATCTGAGGACGGCAGCACAGATGCTTGCCATGGGGCAGGAAGAAGGTGAGTTACAGAAGCTGGTTGTGACCAGGGCGCTCAGCATGAATCCTCCTCCCTGGCTTTAGGGAGATTCCCGGAGGAGCAGGAGCGCTGGCAGGAGAAGTGGGGAGGGAGCAGGGAGGGCACAGATAGGCCAGCTGCCCACGTGGCTGCCCGAGGGCCTCTGGTTGTCTCCGGGCCTTCATGCTCTGACAGCTCTCGGGGCAGAGCCAACTGGACATCCCTGAGCGCATGCTGCCAGCACGGGGCTTGGAGAAGGCAAGGCTTCCACTCACTGAGTGTGCCCCATGATACTTGGTTCTAACAAATTTTGGTGAATTTGTAATTAAAAGTGAAATATGAAAATGTCTGAAACATTTACTAAGTGAAAAAGAAGTTACAAAACAATATTAAAATATAAGATGGGTGCAAAAGACATGATCTTATATGTAGAAAACCCTGAAGGGTCCACAGCATAAAGGAGTTTAGTAGAGCTGAAGGACACAACATCAACAAACACAGGTGCATTTCTACACCCACAATAACAGTGAAAACCCAAAAAAGAAACAGAATGATTCTATTTAAAATACAACCAAAGAGAAAAAAATACTCAGAAATAAACTTAACCAAGGAGGTCAAAGACTTGTACATGAAAACTAGAAAACAGTGCCGAGACAAGCAAAATACACAAATAAATGGAAAGACAGCCCATGTTCAAGAATTGAAGACATAATATTGTTAAGATGTCAATAACATTCAAAGCTCTACAGATTCAATGCAATCTCTATCAGAACTGTGATGACTTTTTTTTTTTTTTTTTGCAAAAACAGAAAAACCCATCCTAAAATTCATATGGAATCTCAAGGGACTCCAAATAGTCAAACGAATTTTGAAAACAAAAAAACCCCCAAGAAAACAGAAGACAAAGTGGGAGGTCTTACACTTGCTCATTTCAAAACTTACTCTGAAGTTACAGTAATCAAAACAGTGTGTTACTGGCATGAAGACACACAGACCAATGGAACAGAATAGAGGTTTTCAGCAAGGCTGCCAAGGCCACCCAGCAGGGCAAAGGGCAGTCTCTTCAACACATGCTTCAAAGGAAACTGAACACCCACGTGCAGAAGGATGAGGCTGGACCCGGACCTGACACCACCTACAGAAATTAACCCAAAGTGGATCAAAGACCCAGATGGTGAACGTAGCACTACAAAAATTCTTAAAACAAAACCTAGGGAAAAAGCTTCGTGACACTGTATTTGGCAATGACTTTTTTTTAGATATGACAGCAAAAGCACAGGCATTAAGAGAAAAAATAGGCAAACTGGATTTGGATACCATCAACAGAATAAAAAGGCAACCCATGGAATGGGAGAAAATACTGGCACATTATATATTACATAAGGAATTAATGTCCAGAATACATAGAGAACCCCTAAAACTCAATGACAAAAAGACAAAAGAACAAAAAAACCTGATTCAAAAATGGACAAAAGGACTTGAATAGGGGCTTCCTAGGTGGCACAGTGGTTAAGAATCCACCTACTAATGCAGGGGACACAGGTTCGAGCCCTGCTCCAGGAAGATCCCACATGCCATGGAGCAACTAAGCCCGTGCACCACAACGACTGAGCCCACGTGCTGCAACGACTGAGCCCACGTGCTGCAACGACTGAAGCCCACGCGCCTAAAGCCCGAGCTCTACAACAAGAGACGTCACCGCAATGAGAAGCCCGTGCACCGCAACGAAAAGAGGAAGGCTAGCCCCTGATCGCCACAACCAGAGAGAAAGCCTGCTGGCAGCCACGAAGACCCAATGCAGCCAAAAAAACACCAGACCAAACCACATAACTATGTATACAAGTTGGAGGGGCGTGCGCGGGAGGTGGGTGTGGCTGTAAAGGGGTTGCAGCCATTCAGTCCTGACTGCTGTGGACTCAGGAACCCACGCAGGTGAGAAGCAGCCACCCCCACCCGGATGAGGACTACAAGTGAGAGCGGGAAACTCTGAGGAGGGCAGCTGGAGTCTGTCCACGTCAACGTGACACAGATCGCAGTTTGCAAAACGTCACCCCCAGGAGAAACTGGGCAAAGCCTGCAGAGGATCTCAGCTGCGTGGGAACCCACAACCACCTCAGCAGGAGCCCGCTTCCTAAAACCTGCCCGTACGTCTGTGTGCGATAAAGGTAAAAATCGAAAAGCCAGTGGCGGCCATCATAAAGCAGACGCTTCCCTCGTGCAGGTGACAGTGCGCACGTCCCACAACCAACAATCTCTCTGGAGAGACCCCTGCACCCGAGCTCTCTACTCTCTACCGGGCAGGAAACCTCTCCAGCCAGCTGCCTGCCTGCCAGGCCTCCAGCCTGCACTTCGCCACAAGCAGTTCCTGGTCTTCCCGCCCAAACCTGCCATCTCGGTCAAGGCTGCACAGCAGCCACCCTCCCCGAGATTCTCCCGCCTCGTCTCCGGGAGGCCTGTCCCCATCGGAGGTCCAGCGCCCTCCTCTCCGCTCCCACCCAGCGCCCACCCTGCTCTTTCCCTCCTGCCTCCGTTCCCCACCCTGAGGCCTCCCCTGGCCGCCCAGCGTAGCACAACCAACCCCCAACACTGATCTATCTTCCCATGTGCTGTATGTGTCGCTTCCTTTAGTGCACGTGTCCACTCTGCCCACCAGAACGTGAGCCTCGAGAGCTGAGTCCCTTTCGTCTGCTTAGGCACAGGGTCTTCCCAGGGTCCGGCAGCACGCAGTCGGCACTCCAGAAACACGCTGTCATGAATGACTGCGCAGAGGCTCCTGTGCTAACACACCTCCCGGGGCACTAGCACCCCAATCCTGGAAGGAGGGCTCCTCCTGGCTGAGGGGGGGGGCTCACGTCGGCGACCCCTGCAGGGGAAGCAGAGCCCCGGCTGAATGGAGCCGTCTGCGGATGGGACCTCTACCGCTTCAACCACAGCTTCTCAGCCTTCCTTCTCACCACCACAGGGACACCTCAGGTGTCAGGTGCCTGAGACATTCAAAACACAGCACAGGAAGGAAGCTGGAGCAACTGTGTGACCGTTGTGGGGTTGGTTTTTTTTTTTTTGGCCATGAACTAGAGTTGAAGACAGTGCAGGTATATCATTTACAGACCTTTGTCACTTCTCCTGCAGCATTTGCCAACACACAATCAATGAAATTTTGGTGTTTCTTCATACCCCTTTTCTCCTCTAATTTTATAGAACAGAGATATTCCTTAAAAGGTGTCTGCAAGATGAATTTGTATAAATAGAGTCATCCCTCCTAGATCCACTAGAAAATTAAGAGCAGTTACAAACAACATTCCCATAGAGGGGAAAATCTGTTCAACAAGCACCACAACTTAAGAAAATAACACTACAGGACTTCCCTGGTGGCGCTGTGGTTAAGAATCCGCCTGCCAATGCAGGGGACATGGGTTCAATCCCTGGTCCACGAAGATCCCACGTGTCGTGGAGCAACTAAGCCCGTGCACCACAACTACTGAGCCTGCACTCTAGAGCCCACGAGCCACAACTAATGAGCCCATTTGCCACAACTACTGAAGCCTGCGTGCATAGAGCCCGTGCTCTGCAACAAGAGAAGCCACTGCAATGAGAAGCCCGCGCACCGCAACAAAGAGTAGCGCCCACTCGCCGCAACTAGAGAAAGTCCGCATACAGCAACGAAGACCCAACACAGCCAATAAACAAATAAGTTTATATAAAAAAGTAACACTACAGCTAATAATACTGTACTGCATATATGAAAGTTGCTAAGAGAGCAAATCTTAAAAGTTCTCAAGAAAAAATAATTCTGTAACTGTGAGGTGACAGGTGTTGACACTGGTGATCATTTTGCAATATGTACAAATATTGAATCATTAATGTTGTACACCTGAAACTAATTAATGTTGTACGTCAATTTAAAAAAAGAAAAAACAAAAATAACAGCCCTATGATATTACTAAAGTGGAGAACGCATGGTAACATCGTAGCCGTCTCAGGGGAGGCTGCTCCATACAAAGGCTGGACCTGCCGTGGTGGCGGCATCTGGCTGAGGTCTGAAACAGTCCGGGTACCTTACACTGTGGTCTACTCACTAAATAAAATGTGTGTGTTTTTAAAAAGCACTAAGTTACCCAGTTACTTTTTCCAAGTGGTCTGAAAGACCACATGAGAAAGTTTTAACAATATGTTCTCCTTTTTGCATTTTCTAACTTTTTCTAAATTGGACAGGTATTACTTTTATAAATTTTCCAAATTATAAGTATCACGTCACAAAGTGCTCCATTATGCATACCCACACACACCAATAACGTATCCTAGTGCAGTCAGACTTGGCAATGGACACAGCCGCAAGAGCAGCTCCAGGGCAGAGCCCCGTGCAGGGCCGCTGGGCCACCCCGCCTTACTGACCTGGCTCCTCCTCCCCATCTGCTCCTTCACCGTCCTGCCGACCCCAGGGGGTCCCCTTCGCCCCCTATCTCACACCCCATGTTTGACAGGGCAACGGCACTCACCCCCATAACTTGAACTTTCCAGGGAGGAGCAAACATTCTGTATCTTGAGTGGGGAACAGATTACAGAGCAAACCTGTCTGTCAAAACTCCACACTGGATGCTCAGTGTCTCTGCATCTCACTGTGTAAATTACACTTCAAAACCAACACGTGTGTATAGGTTTATGTATACCCCTCCCCCCCAACACACACTCACTGCACCATCGCCGCCTGGCCCCCTCTTGCCTGCATCACTGCCACAGCCTCTGCCCAGGTCCCCCAGCTCCCACCCTGGCCCCAGCGCAGTGGCCAGCAAGACCTCTGAGACCACCACGCCAGGCGCCACTCCTCTGCTGGCGCTGCGTGGAAGGCCAGGGTCCGCCAGCCCTGCCGCCAGTCCACCGCTCACTCAGCCTCACCTCCCGCTGCTGCCCCCACATCCCTGCTCTTCCTCAGACCCCCCCCCCCCCCCCCCCCCGCCCCAGGCAAGCTTGCTCTGGCTGTTCGCTGCCTGGAATGCTCCTCCCACAGAGGGCCGCCTTCCTCACCTCCATCAGGCCTAGGAGGTTGACACGGTGCCCCAATCAGGTGCCCCCCCTCCAGGAATGAAGCACCCCCCCCACCCCTGAGCTGTGGACATGCTGACAGCCTGTGACAGCTCCTCAGCGGAAGAACTGCTTCGACCGTGGTCAGGCCTCCTTGCTGGGACAGCCCGCGCCCGGTGACCGTCGACGTGGGAGTATAAAGGCCTGAGCCCGCACCCCAACTCAGGACAGCTCTGCAGGGCTCCGCCAACCCCCAGCAGGACCAGCTGTGGCTTCTGCGGCACCTGCCCTACAGCCCAGCGCTCCCTGCGCAGCCCCGCTTCCCTCACGCCCCGCAGACGGGGAGTCCAAGAGCACCCCACGCGTCTGGGGCGCACACACATCCAGCTCACCGCCGGCCTCCTGCGACCAGGTCTCTGCTCACACGTGACCTTCTCACTCAGGCTTCCCCAAAGCACCTTACTGACACTCCTCCCACCCGACCCCTACCCCAGGGCGTCCTCCCGCGCTCGGCCACCTACCGCTGTCCTTTATGAGGCCTGCCGCCTGTCCCCCGGTAAGCTTCCCTCCTGCACCTCCTTTTCTGCTCACAGAAGGACGGACGCCCCTAACAGACCCCCCCCGCCCCGGTCTCGCTGGCCGCACTGCATCACCCACTGCCTGTCCCCAGCACGCAGCCCCTGCTGAGGGGACACATCTGTTGAGTGCCTCTCGGTGCAGGACCTGCTGAGGATGCCGAGACCAGGACTCCGCTCCAGCGAAGGTCTACTCCTGGCCTCCAGGGACGCTCGTGCCTTTTCTGCCCGTTCTTCACCACCGTGGCTCTGGCCACGCAGCTTCCATGTCCCGGGCTGGTTAATGCATGAAGGTAGGTATTGCTTTTAAAAGCAGCAAGTTTTGACCCCGATGGATTTTCACGCTGCCAGGGGTGTTGTAAACCCCCGGCGATCTGTTCTGCTTCACCTACTCCCCTACCTAATGTGGAAAGCTCCGCGACACAGCTATGTAAACGGGCTCCTTGGGTAAAGACTTGGGCAAGATGTGTCCCCTCGTCACCGGACTCCCCAGTGGATTCCACCACAAAGTCTGATCCAGAAGAGCCAGCCAGGACGCACAGGAAGTTCTATGCAGCAAGTCGACCCTACCAGACAAGGGCAGCAGGCGCTGTGGGCCACCCGTCTGCCCACCACCTCTGTCTCCCTCCCTCCAGGAGTCACCACCGAGTGCCTCCTGTGCTACGTGCCGCCGTCCCAGGGCCTGGGAATAGGACAGAGCCTCTGCACCCTAAGAGCTCACTCTCGGGGATGGTCTCTAGCAGAGCCCCAATTTTATTCTGTTATCTAGCCCTCCCCTGTGTAAGTCAGCAGGCAATGGTGATTGGTGTAGGAGGGCACGTGACCTAGGCTGGCTCAAGCAGGCAAAGTCCATGACAGGGGCACCAGGCCCTCCCCAGTCCGCCCAGAAACCATTCTGTTGAAACCCCATGACCGGAGAACTCTCAACACCAAGTGAGAGAGGCTCACCAAGCACACCTCAAGAGAGCCCTGCCAGGTTAGGTGCCCCAAGGCCCTCTGAGTGGCTAGAAGCAGCACCCAATACCCAGGAGGGCACGCCTGGTTCCAAGCTGTACCACGTGGTTTCTGAAAGCTCTTTTCAAAGAGGAAAAAGTACCCAAGCTCTGCAGGACAGAGGGAGCCAGCTAAGCATGGAGACCACCACCTGGTAACTAGAAAGAGGAAGGCTGGGTTCTGGTTGGAGTCTGGGTATAATTCCCATGCCCCTCACACCCCGTGTAATCCTGGGGAGGTCACCTCACCTCAGCCTCCATTTCCATCTGCCAACTGTACTGTCAGGGATGCTTTCTCTCTGTGGCAAGTCACAGAGAATTTCAAGGGTAACCTACTAACTCACACAAGTCCTGAGAAGCGTCGGCTTCAAGGCTCACTCACAGCGGCGGAAGCAGCCACGTCCTGCCACCGTCCCCCTCAGTGCGAGCCCTGTCCTCAGGGTCACAGGCTAGCTGCCCCACACAGACACAGTGAAAGCCGGGAGAAGAGAGAGAGGCCTTTCAAGCATCTCTCCTCACCCGATCATTCCCCAGGAGCCCTGGGCAGGCCTCCCCTCCCGGTCCTACTGGCTTGAATGGCATCGATGGCTGTTCCCCAGGGAGACCCTGGCACTCACCCATGCTCCAGCTGAGGGCTATCGAGTCCCGCCCCCACAGCTGGCCTGCAGGAGAGGGCAGACACGTGGAAAACCCTGGGGCTCCGATGGAAAGGGAGAAGGGGGTGGGCGTCCAGCGAGTGCGACACGCCCACCCTGCTCTGTAACGGCGTGGACGTGCCGATGGTTCCCCGCCTCCCAGTGCTGCCGCTCCTCTCGGCAGGATGCCAAGATATGCTTGCGTCAAAACCTGGTCCCCAGGGCTCCTCCAGACCCCGTCTCATAAGCTGGACACCTCCGCAGTCCACAGGCCAACACCCTGGACGAACCGGGTAGCCTCACACCTCCGGGGTAAAGGGTCAAGACAGATAGGACCCAAGATCGGTGCAAAGGCAACAGGTCCCCTCCGTGGCCAAGGCCAGGCACTGCCCAGAGGTCCCTCCCAGCTGTGTAACTACAATTCTACTCATGAGGTGAAAACACCTTTTCAACCACTCCTTAGATTAAAAGACATATTTAAGACTTCATCTCCTAGCCCTCATCTCTACTTTTTTCTCAGCGTACTAAAGAAATCAACTCCACCTGTCTCCAGCCCGTCTGTACCCCACCACTAACCTCCCTGCCTCCGTCATGGCCTCTCACCCAGACCCAGGGAGCGCCTCCCAGCTCCTCCAGGGCCTTCGGGCAACATCTGGCCTCCTCAGAAATGCCCAGGCTCCCCTCTTGCAACCCCCAGAAGGAGTCCAAGCTTCCAGGCAGGTGCTCCCGGCTCTGCCCCGCACAGCCTCTGCGCCAGCACGCTCCCCGCGCCTGGCCTCCCGGGCCCCGCTCCCGGCAGCCCCCCAGCAGCAGGGCCTCCTCTGCCGCACCTTCTCCCGCGGCCCAGACTCAGCCACAGGGCACGGCGCACCCGCACACCAGGCCCTCCTCCCCGGGCCGCCATCTGCCCTGCATCCTAGAACGTGGTCTCCTCCCCTCTCCCACCTGGCACAGTTTCTCGTGCACACAGAGAGCCTCATTTACCTCTGACCCCCACAGCACTTCTCTCCA
The DNA here is from genome assembly GCF_030028045.1 of Hippopotamus amphibius kiboko. Classification (NCBI taxonomy): domain Eukaryota; kingdom Metazoa; phylum Chordata; class Mammalia; order Artiodactyla; family Hippopotamidae; genus Hippopotamus; species Hippopotamus amphibius. Next base: position 613,182 of record NC_080193.1, on the reverse strand, counting down.
GAAGGGTTCAATGTTCAGTGCATAAATCAATGACAATCCCACAAGTGTGTTATCCAAGGCAAAATCCCGCCCGGTTTTCTTCCGAATCCTCTTCAGATGTATTCTGATTATTTTCAAAAATCAACCTACTGTCTTCAGGCGTAAGTCAGTGTGAGACTGTGAAGAGTGTGCGTTCCTGAGCCCTCGCCAGCGAGCAGGGAGCAGGGGAGGCACGTGTTCCCCGTCTCACTTAATAGACTAGGATAAGAGACAGAAAGAATCTTCCGTGACATGCTTTGGTGAGCAGCAGAGCACAGAGGCTCAAGAACAGGACTATCTGACTCCAGAATAAGAGGCAAAACCCTCATCCTCAAGCAGCTCACGATCCAGCTAGAGGGATGAAGAGTCCACTGGCGATACAGGCGCCCTCACTGAGAGCAGGTCCCGGCCCTGGCAGCACGGCCGTCGGGCCAGGTGACTCTGTTGTGGGGGAGCATCCGAGAGGCTGCAGTGCATTCGGTGGCCTCTGTCCTCCACCCAGACACCACCCCCTCCAGCTGTGAAAACCAAAAATGTCTCCAGACACTGGCCAGTTTGAGAAACCCTGATCTAGGCCAACCTGTGGGCCACAGGTTACCTGAAGGACCACAGCAGTCACAAAACGTCACTGCCAGGTCCCTCCAGTCTGTTTTCAGAGCAGCTGCACGGAGCCCCTCCACACCAAGCCGGCTTCGTTACTGGGTCATCCTTCCCCGAGTTTCCCCTTGAAGCCAACATTCATTTTCACTCAGATGCAGGACACACTTCAGCAAAATGTCTGACATCCTTTGTGGAATGAGAAGGGGTAGGGAAAAGAACCCAATCACAGGACAGGAGGAAAATACACACATAAAGCAATGTGATTAACTGACAAGTCATCCCATTACTGAAAATTTGTCAAACACCTTTTTACAACACTGCCATCAAAGTGTGAGCCAGAGACCAAAGGAGGACGAGCGTCCTTTCAAGTCCTGGCCCTTCTGGATGCAATGGGCTTCACTGCAGAGCTGTGCACGAACATCACCACAATTCCAGAAAAACTCTCAGGGACAGAGGCCCTGGGCTGGGAAGAACCATGAATCTCAATGATTCTCAACCAACAAACTACATTTTCCTACAACCCAAAACCCAACTGCTTTTACTTCCTAACAAATATGTAGTCATATAACTTAACTTAGAAATAAACCTTATTTTGGCCAAGCCTAAAATAAAGTATGTAAGGAATACTATATCCAAGAACACAGAGTAACACACGCGCGTGTGTGTGTAGGTGTCACTGGCATCTGGAGGGCAGAGACCAGGATGCTGCTCACATCCTACAGCACACAGGCTGCTCTCCACAACAGCTATGGGCCCAAAATGTCAACAGTTCCTTACAGGAAAGGTCTCCCCACTATCATCAGCCAGGAGAACGAAGACCGAGAGCACAGCTGCACCCCACAGACACTTCTCCCTCTGCTTTCAACCTGCCGCTCATGCTGTCTGATGGCTCCCGCCACCACAGGGAAACGCAGGGCTCTCTGCTCCTTCCCTCTCTGGGCTCTTAGACCCCAGAAGTATGTTCAAGCTGCACAGTCAGTCACGAGACTGACTGCAGAGTTAGGAAACCAGAAGGTGCAGAGATGCACTCTCCAAAGCACCACAGTCTTCTTGGTTGGTTAACCCAAAGTAAGTGCGACTTTACTGGCCACCCACCACTCGGGCTCCTGGCTAAGCAGCCCCACCCCCAGCAGCTCCCACTATCCACCAGTCTTTAAAGGACGGCTCAGTAGTGGTCGAGGCCATCGGCATGTCCTTCAGGAGAGCGGTGATTTACCCAACAGTCCTCTGAACACTTGATGAGATGGGCTGATTTCAGGAGATTTTAGAAGAAAGGAAATTTGACTAAGGACAGGTTTAAAAGAGTCTCCGTTTCTTTTATCATCGTCCCGGAGAGCACTCTGTTCTCCTTCCCAAGCAAACGCCGCAATCGCCCTAGGAGGCAGGCAGGGCAGATACCATTCGGTTCTGCTCGAGGATGGTGGAGGGCCTGCAGCAACAAGAGGCCCGGGTCCACAGCTCGGCCCACCCTGCCAGGAGGGGATGCCTGGCTGCAGACTCTCTTGTTTGTGCTTAAATAACCGCTTAAGCATCCTGACTTACTGGTGCTTACACAGCATAAAACTTGTGTCCTACAAAGGAGCTTATCACGCAGTTGGAAATTACAGGGCAGAAAGAAGACTGGAGGACGGTACACGACACACACAGCCTTATCTGGGCAGCATCAAAACGTGCATTCCTTCTCACCTCACTTGCACAGCAAACTAGCCCATCACAAAAACTTTTCCTTCCCTGATTCACAAGCGCCACAATTTATAATTACTGCACATGTGCCCAGTTCTGCAGGGAAAGATCTCACACGACACACCGGGAAACGCGCTTGGAGAGCAGCACAGGAGAAATGAAACTAGCGTTCACCACTTCTGCTTTCACGTGCTGTCAACCTAGGTGTCTTTGTAAGTTACAGCAACCTCAGCTTTCTGACCTGTATCTGCCGACGTTTACCGTAGACCTTCCACCTGGAAGGCACTGCTGAGTGTGGCAAGGAACACAGGAATGTACACCCACAGGGACAGAGTGCGCCTAGTAGAGTCTCTCAGGAGGAGTGGTAACAAAGGAAAAGGGGACCTCGTCCGGACCCTGAGAGACAAGAAAGATGTCCTGGAAGGGAGACCACTTCTGACTCAAAGAACACAGCATACCTTCAGTTCAGCCCCAGCAGTAGAAAGCATCCTGAGATCAAATTCAACACTAAAAACCTACATGCTTACCAAAGGCACAAGCATCTATCAACTTGCTCTAAAAGAAAACTAGCTCCCTCTAGTCGCACAGCAAAGTAGAAATGAGGAACAACACAGAACCAGGGTGACTCTTTGCCGATCAGCAGTCAGACAGGCCAGCCAGGCTGCAGGCCAGCCAGGCTGCAGGCCCCCGGCCGGAGCAGTGCTCCCCGGGCTCAGCGCGGCCGCGGGCGTGGGGGCTCGCTCCCCTCCCCTCCCTAGGGAAGGAAGGCTACCTCCTGCAGCAGGTGTGCGGGCCAGGCAGAACACCACAACCCTGCGCTTCTCTGCACCCCAGTCTCTTCTCAACCAGAGCGCTGGCTGAGTCCGCTCCCCGGGGCTGCTTTGGGCCGCTGCCCCAGAGCTAGGGCAAGCCCTCTGCGAGCACACACCTGTGCCTCGTGGGCGCCACCCGGGTCGCCCCGCGGCCCCGGCTCAGCGTGAACGTCGTTCCCGGGGCCCGGGGCCCTCAGCCCGGAATCCCGGCGCCCCCCCTGGAAGCACCGCCCCCAGATCCAGCCCGCCTGGCACGGCGGGACGTGCCCACTCCAGGTCTACGCCCCGCCGCGGTTTCACACACGGGACCGTCCCGCCGCGCCCCCGGCCCGCCCGCGACCCCCGCCCGGACGGCGGGCGCGCGGCCGAGGGCTCGGCGCGAGTGCCGCGGCGAGGGCGGACGTGGCCGCGGCGGGGCGGAGCACGTGCCCGGCCCCGGGTCTCCCCGCGCGAGGACAAAGTCCGCGCCCGCCGGCCCCGCGGCCCGGGCACCGGGCACCCGGCGTCGGAGCGAGGCGGGCAGGCCCGCGCGCGGCTCCCACCCGGCTCCAGACCCCGGCCCGCCTCCCGCCTCGGCCCCCGCGCCCCCCGCGCGCACTCACCATTGTGGTTGACCCAGGTCGGCTTCAGGAGCTTCATTGTTCGGCCGCCGCCGGGCTGAGGCGAGAGCCGCGTCCCTCAGCGCGCCCGGGCCATGGAGCCGCCGCCGCCGCCGCCCGCGCCGCCCGCCCTCCGGCCGCCGCCCGCCCCGCGCCCTCAGCGCCGCCGCGCCATCGCCGGCCCGCGCCCCCCGCCGCCGCCGCCGCCGCCGCCGCAGCCGACCCTCGCGCTCGGCCGCCGCCGCCGCCGCCACAGCCGCATCCCCCGCGCCGCTCCTCCTCCGGCGGCTCCCGGGCAACGCCGGAAGTCACGGCGCGCACCTGCCAAACCGCCCCGGCGGGAAACCGCTCCCCGCGCGCGCGGGCCGGCCGGCTGCCCGGCCCGGGAAGGCGGCTCCGCCTGGGCGCGTCTGGCGCGGCCGCGAGCGAGGAGCCTGCGGTCGGGGAGCGCGCGGACGGGCGAGCGGGGCCGGGCGGGGCCGTCGGCCCGGCCGCTCCGCCCGCTGGTGCCGAGCCGACTGGTTCGCAGGCTTTCGCCGCCCCCAGCGCGCGTTCCCGGGCGCCCGCGAGCCCAGGCCACGTGCCGCGCTGGATGCAGCCGCCGCGGCCCGGCCCCGACGTCGGCGGACGGGCCGCAGCCTTCGCTGGACGCGCGGGCCGCCTCACGCGCGCCGCCTCGTGGCCCTCTCGGCCCCGCCGGCCGCGCTGCGGGCCCCGGCGCTCGCGGGGCGGCTGGGGAGCGGCCGGGGGCGGCGGCGCCCGCGGGGAGGAGGCCCCCGAGCGGCGCGAGGTGCGAGGCGCCGGGCGCGGGGCGGGGCCACGTCGGGGGCGGGGCCAGACGCGGCGGCCGGGACGCCGGAACGCCGGAGCGCGGGGCGGCGCGGCGGCCGGACCCGAGAGCGGCGCACCGCGGCCCGGGCCGCCGGGGTCGTGGGGGGGGCCTCCCGGAAGCGGCCGTGGGCGACCGAGCGGCATGGCGGCCGCGGCGCTGGGGCCGGCCTGGCGCGCCGTGCGCCCCGCGAGCCGGTGAGCGCGGCGGGGCCGGCGGGGGCGGGGGCGCCTCGCGGGGAAGCAGGCGTTGACGCGCGCCGTCTTTTGCAGGCTGCTGGGAGCGCTGCCCCCGCGCACGAGCGACGCGCCCCGGCGGGCCTCGCTGCTGGCCTTCTGGGCGCTCGCGCCCATGAGGTAAGGCGGCCGGGGGGTCGCGCGCTCGGCGGCGGGCGCGCGAGGCCTCGGAGTTCGGTCCAGGCGGGTGTCTGTGGCCGGCGGTCAAGGGCTCGGTGCAGAACTGGTGTAGGGGAGCGCTCAGTGGCTCTGAAGGCGTCCTGGCGTAAAATCTGGAAGCGCGGAGGGCGGAGGCGGCAGGGTTGCTCCCTCCCCCGGGGCCCTGAACACCCTCCGGGGGCTTCCCTCGCGGGGCTCGGCCTTGGTGCGAGAGGTTCGGTTGTCCTCAGTGGTGACTTAGCAGCGTGGGAGGCGTGTTCCTCGGGGGAAGGCACGCTTGTGGGAGCTCGAGGATGGGGAGATTGGTTAAGAAATCTCAGAAAGGTACGAACAGGAACTTGCGAGTTTTTTTTATTATACGGCCTCTCAGTCTTACTCAGATCATCTTTATAAATGACAGACTCACTTAAGATGTGAGTAACGAGCTTCTAACGGATAAACAGCAGGTCCTGCCGTGTGGCCCAGGGAGCTATGTTCAGTACCCCGAGGTAAACCATGAGGGAAAAGAATATAGAAGAGAGCGTGTGTATATGTATAACTGAGTCACTTTGCTGCAACAGCAGAAACTAACACACCGTTGTAAATCAACTATACTTCGATTAAAAAATAAAGATGTGCGTAACGAGCTTCTGATTCATCGGTTCGGTATCTTCACTTTTCACTGCGCTCCCGAGGCCCACCTGAACCCCCGCAGTAAAGATGAGCACTTCCCTTTAATGTATACCCCGGCGCCCCGTGGCCTTTTCCCTCCCCTTCCTGGGTTGCTGTGCCCACACAGTTCTCACAAGGACACTCAGTGGAGGCCGTCTCCCTGCCGCACAGTCCCTCCCCGCTGCAGAGCTCCGTACAGGTGTGCAGGCACTTCCCCTAGCGATGCGTCTGCACGTTCACCAGACCAGAGAGGAAACTGTTCAGTGTTGGCTTTGTCCTTCAGAGCAGAACCTCCGCGAAAGAAGAAGAAGGTGGACCCTAAGAAAGACCAAGCAGTAAAGGAGCGCTTGAAAAAGAGGATCCGACGACTGGAAAAGGCGAGCCAGGAGCTAATTCCCATTGAGGATTTCATCACGCCCGTCAGGTTCCTGAATAAAGCGAGGTACGTGCCCTCTGGGGTTGAGGTCTTCAGGGCAAAGGGGTTCTGTCACCTTCAGGAAGTTCTGTCTGCTCTTCTCACCTGCAGTGGGAAGGGGTCACAGGCTTGGGCTGGCGTGGCCCTGTTCCGAGTCCTCTTCTCCTGGACTGTCTCTTGGGAGGTGGAGAAAGCGTTCCTGGGCACTGCTCCCGGATGACTGCACGTGGGAGGGAAACTCAGGGCAGATGCCCGAGCGCACCTGGAGTGTTGTTCCCACAGAGGAGTTCAGCTGTGAGTGAGGGCGGGGCCTGGGCCTGCAGCCTTTGCCCTTCCTGCTGGTAGGAGACCCTGAGGCTCCTGCTCTGGGGCGCGCTCTTGCAGCTGGGGTGTGTTGTGTGCGGGTTGGCAGGGTTGCCGCCTTCCTGTCAGGAGCAGGTACCATTTACAAAGTGGCACCTCGCCAGTCAGTGGGACAGGACAGGGGCTTTGGGTCTCCGGGGCTGATACAGGCTCTTGACTCCCTGGGATATTGGTGTCTGTTTCCATAGCGCCATCTGACTTTTCTCCAAAGCCTCTTGGCACAGATGACGTGTGTCAGGGTCTGCTGAGGACACTGCTGTCTCTCATCTCCCTGTGAAGCAGGTGGCAGTGGGTCCTGCCATTGGCTGCCGCTGCTGCACATCCAGCATCTTCTCCCTTAATTTGTCCCCAAGTTCCATCTGTGTCTGGCAGTGGGGACGCTCAGGTCCCGTGTAGTCGGTCGGCCGGGTCGGCGCCCCCGGGTTCACGGCTTGGCTCTGTTCCCAGGGAGCGGCCACCGGTGGAGCTCCCCTTCGAGGAGAGTGAGCGGAGAGCCCTGCTTCTGAAGAAGTGGTCGCTGTACAAGCAGCGCGAGCACGAGATGGAGAGGGGCACCATTGGCGCCCTGCTCGAGGCCCAGCGGGAAGCTCTGCAAGAGCTGAAGCTCACAGCCCCGGAACTCCATGCCGAGGCCACCAAGCGGGACCCCAGTCTGTTTCCCTTTGAGAGACAAGGGCCAGACTACACGCCGCCGATCGCCAACTACCAGCCCCCGGAAGGCAGGTACCACGACATCACCAAGGTGTACACACAGGTGGAATTCAAGAGATAGAGCTGCAGACAGCTGCCCTCAGGTGCTGCCCTAGGGCGCCCACACCACTGGGCTCTGGCCCACTCATCACGGGATCAGGCCTGCTGTGAATAAACGCATTTAACCAAGTATCTTTGTCTTAGGTTAGAGTCACAATTAATTCACTTGAGGACGCACGGGGGTGAGGGGGCTGCCCTTGCATGCCTGGTACTGGGGAGAGGAAGGCCAAGACGTTGACCACTGCCCTCCGGTGAATAGGAAGATTCCAATTGTGGGGGGGCAGACGCCACCAGCCAGAGGCACAAAGTGACGCCAGCAGCAGGGATGAAGGACCCGCAGCTGTGCTATGTCATCCGCGGCCGGAGGAGAGGCAGGACTGGCTTTGGGTTTTAAGCTGGGGGGTGTGGGGGCAGCCGAGGAGAGTCAAGCTGCAGGTAGCCACTGGGTGAGGCCGTGTGTCCTCCAGAAGGGCACGACACCTGGCCAGGAAGGAGCTGCTCTGAGTCCGGAGCAGGGGATGCGTGGGTAAGCTCTGGCACCAGGACAGAACACAGACCCAGGGACTGAGACAGCCCACATGTACGTCTCCCTGTTCTGGATGCTGGACGTCCAAGACCCCGCTGTGGGCAGGCTGCTTTCTCCCAAGGCCTCTCTCCTGGGCACGTAGACGCGGTCTTCTGTGTCCCCACGTGGTCGTCCTCCTGCGTGTCTGTGTCCTGATTTCTCATGACACTGGTCATTGGGTAAGGGCCCCACGCACACGACCCCATGTCACCTTGATCACCTCTTTAAAGACCCGTCTCCAAATATAGCTCCACTCAGAGCGGCAGAGGCTGAGACCCTCCCCAGAGGAACTGGGGGCACGTGGTGCAGCCTGACAGTGGGGGTCCAGTGCAGACAAGCCAGGGGAACATGCCACCTGAGTAAGCATTTAGATTGTCCCTTTTCCTAGAGGGCCCTGGCCACCACCCCCACCTCGGCAGCATGTGGTCCCTGCTCCTCGTGGCCCATGTGGCCCTTTCTCTGCCTCGCAAACCTCGAGCCTCCCCTACCACCCTGCCCGCCGCAGGTGCTTTCACAACCTGTAGGCTTCCTCCATGAGGTTGTGTGATCAAGTCAGTGGGTCACAGTCAGCTGTTTTGCTTTAACCTTTTATTTAGAAGTAATTGTAGATTGACAGGAGGCTGGAAATCCACAGGGAGGTGCTGTGTGTGGTCCCCCGGCTCCCCACATCACGCCTTACAGGGCCGGTCATGCCAGCACCACAGACCAGCTGTGCAGCCCGAGTAGGCCCAGGCTCCCAGCTGCAGCCGCAACCTCCGTCCATGTATCACAGCGCAGCCGCCTGGAACCACCGCTGTGGCCCTGGCACCATCACCATCCGCATCCCTGTAATGACGTCCTTTCATGGTGTCACGGAACCAGGCCCCGGGCAGCAGTGTCTCAGGCGCAGGCAGGCACTGCTCCGTGAAGACTGGCTCTGTGACGTGCGCCGTGCGACAGGACCCACCAGGTCACAACGCGAGCCGCTGATCACTGTGGGCTTCGCCCCCACAGCTTGAAAGACGATGCTCTTGTCACTGTCCGTTTTCTTCACAGCTGACATCTGAATGTTCACGTCTGTCCCCTTAGCTCAGCAGGGCTCTGAGGCCACGTCTGTTTCAAGCCTGTGGTCCCAGGGTGTGTGGACATGAGGGGTGGACGCAGGATCGTGCTCCAGGGAGACGCTCACCTGTGGCGGAGCTCGCTCAGCACCTGAGAAGTTGCGTGACTCCTGATGGAGCCGACCCCACCACGCGGGGAGCCCCGGGAGCGGGTGCCCTTCCAGACATGCGGCCTCCCTGCCTGCGTGTCGCAGTCAGGAGGACGCAGGCGGCGCTGCAGCAGCCTCCCTCCCCCTCCTCGGCCAGAAATGCCCGTGAACGCAGCCGCAGGGGACGGACCCTAGTTGCCGCAGACACCCAGCTCCGCCCTGGGAGGGGCCCCGGGTCTTCTGTATACTCACCTCTGCCCTGGGGGTCCCGTGTGCACACCCCACCACTCACAGGTACACAGTCACGAAGGACTCTTGGGGTGCACAGGAGAGAACACACAGAATGGGGAACTTTACCCTTCAAGGGACACCTTTCTGAAGCGAGGTGTTATTTTGCCCCAAGAATGAGCTAAGTGATGCGGCCAGGCTGGGCCCGGCTGTGAGGGAGGCGCCGACGCCGCGGGCCTGGCCCTCAGCACCATGTGGCGGGGCCTGCTACACGGCCCCAGACGCTAAATCATTTCCTCTGTAATAATGAGACCTCTGCAGGGTTCCTGTTGGTTCAAACACATATATTTTAAAAACATCTACAAGTGTAAGCACACAAAATTCTACCGTCAGGTACGAATCTGGCCCTTTCAAAATTAAACTGGGTTTAACCCTCAGCTTCTATTTGGAATCAAACCTGTGAAATGTCTTTTGATATCGTCCACATTTTCTAAAAACGACCAGGGGAAATTCTGAGGGGAGGACACCAAAATTCCATGTCTTGGGCTTGCACGTCTTCAGCCACGAGTCTGGGAACCCTCTTCACACGAGGCTGTGTCCTGCAGCTGTGAGTGAGCAGGGGGAGGCCGCCTGCACCTGCAGAGGGAGCGCCGCGGCGGGAGGACACTGTGGCTGGCACTGCGTGGCCGTCGCCAGACCAGGGCCACGTGGGGCCACCTCATCCCACGGCCTGCGTGTCCACACGGCACGGCGTGAGACGGCCCTTCGAGAGTTCAGCTGAGGAGCCCAGCCCGCAGGAGGGCCTCTCCTGTGCCGCGGTCCCCAGGCCTCCTGGAGCTGCGTGCTGGGTGGACCGGCTCTGAGTGTGGTGGCCGCGGCGGCAGGCGAGGCTGGAGACGGGGGCTCCGTGTCCCACGCCAGGTGGAAGCTCCCAGGGACCCTCCAGACTGTTTGGCCCGGTCACCCATCCTTGTCCTGGGGCAGAGGGAGGTGCCAGTCTGCTGGGGGGCTCTGCCTGGGGGGCCACACCGGGCCGTGCTGCCGTGTAGCCCGGAGTCTCGCCCGCTCACTCTCACGCAGGGCCCGCTGCGAAGGAGACCTGGTCAGTTGCGGCCTCACGTGCACCTGTACCTCCCTCCTCCTGGTCCCCGGCCACACACATGACGAACACAGCCCCGAAAAGCCGGGGGGAGGGTCACCACACACACACCTGGGTCATTCTCCTCCACGCTACCGCGAAAACCTATTGTGTACACGACTGTTACGAGGGTATTTTTAATTCTCGGGGGCCCCAGGGCTTGATGCCTTCCGTTGACCTAATCAGACTCAGCAGCTAAGACCGGCTGGGGGCTGAGCCGGGAGGAGAGATGAGCCTGAAAGAGCGGCCAGATCGGGGAGGAGGCCACAGACAGACAGACAGACAGACAGACAGACAGACAGACAGACAGATCGGGGAGGAGGCCACAGACAGACACACACACACACACACACACACACACACACACACACACACACACACGACAGACAGTGGGCGCCACCCCCCGCTAGTAACCCTAAGGCAGCAGGTCACAACCACAACGGGGCCTGCGGTGGGGGCTGGGGGTGGCAGGGGCTATGCTGGCTCCTTCACATGTAGAATGTCGCTTCCTCCTTCTGTTTTCACTCAAGTTCTATTGTCTGGAATGGAATGTTTTGTTCTTGTTTAAAAAGCGATCAGAAATGCAAAGTAAATATGAAAGCCCTGCAGACCTCCGTCTCTGAGGTGGAGTTCACAGGTTCCCCAATTCCATTCAAGGCCCGCATTTCAGAGCCATCACCCATTTCCCTAATGAAGGAATCATCTTCTCCTGGCTGGTACACATCCTGTTTTTCTCATTAAGTGACATGCTGCGGGCACCTTTCTGCATGGGGATAGGTTACTATCTTTTCTTAATGGCTGTGTAGTTCTCCGTGGTGGGGAAGAAGGTATCTGGTCACATGTCTGTGACTGGACTTCAGGTCACGTTCAGTCTGTGCACTATTACACATGGTGACACAATGGACATTTTGAACTTTCAGCTGTTACCCAATTATCTCCCTTGGATAGACTTCCAAGAGTAAAACTGGGGGGTAAAAAGGTATGCATCTGACACTTAGATAATCAGAGCACCTGACATTCCACCAACAGTGCCCAGGTGCCCCGACTCTCCAAACCCCTGCGGACCTTCTGCTGGGCAGAAACCACTGACTGGCATTTTAAACGTATACCAGGCCACTCGGTTTTCTTTTACAATGAATTCCTTCTTTGTGCCCTTTGCCCACTTTTCTATTCTGAATGATTCCCATTTTTCCTACTGCTGTATGGGCTCTATCTTTAAAAGTGATATATATATATACAGACTTAATAAAAGGTTATTAACCTCTTGCCGTATAGGCTGCAAACTACCTCTCCCATTTTCCACTGATCTCGAACTTGTCATTTTCTTTCGCACTCTGCAGTCCTGCTGGCTGCCTCCCCGGCATGTCCCAAGTGCACTGCACCCTCAAAGCTTCGCTCCACCCACCCCTCTCCCCGCCCCCGTCAGCTGCAGGGCACCACCGTACCCTAAACTAGGGTGTAGGAGCCGGGAGGACAGCGGCTGTGTTCTCACCACTCCTGTATCCCCAAGAACACCCCAAGTGGTCAGTGTCTGCTGAATGAATGGACCAGAACCCCCTCCTGACTGGTGTCCCGCGCCTCCCCCACATCCTCTCTCAGTCTGGCAGCCACACTGATCTTTTAAGGATATAAATCAAAGCAGGCTCCCCAGAACACTTGGAACAGGCCTGGTCGGCTCACCCAGCTCACCTGGGCCTCACTTGGGTCTCACCTGGCTCACCTGGGCCTCACCCGGCTCACCTGGGCCTCACTTGGGCCTCACCAGGGCCTCACCCAGCTCACCCGGGCCTCACCCGGGCCTCGGCGCTGCGGCGCTCCTCCCACTCGCGGCAGCTGGCCAGGTCGCGCCGCCACTGCCCGCAGGCCGGCCGCTCGCCGTGGACGTAGTAGTGGCGCAGGAAGTGCCCGGCGCTGCGGCAGAGCTCCCACTCGGCGCGGTAGGCCTCGCACGGCCGCGGCGGCTGCGGGGACAGAGGCGTGAGCGGGGGTCGCGCCCGGCCCCGTGGGCCCCCGGCTCCTGCCTCGCTTACCCGCCAGCCTCCGCCTTCCGCCATGTCCCGGCGCTGCCGAACCCGCCTCCTGAGCCCGCAGACGCCGCGGGACTGACGGGCGGAGGGACCAGTGAGCTCCGCGCTCTCACCACAGGCTCCTCGCCCGCCTCTTAGGGACGCGCCGGTGAACAGGACGTCCGGGTTGCTAGCCAATAGCAGCCAAGGGAGGGCGTGGCCAGAGCCCGGAGCGGGCGAGGCCTAGGGGTGGGGCGGGGCCGCTATGGGCGGGGCGGGGCCCGCTATGGGCGGGGCGGGGCGGGGCCTAGAGGGCGGGGCGCGTCCCGGGTTCCCTGGCCGGGCTCGCCGCGTGGCGGCAGCGACAGCGGCGTCTGCTCGGGCCGGCAGGTGCCCGGGTGCACGTTCGCGTCCAGTGGCTGTTTCTGACGGAACCACGCGGCTCGGGCAGGTTCTTTCCAGCAGCTTTGTTTCCATCATCTCTAAGACGGGTTCACTTCGTCGGCACACACCGGCAGTCAAGGCCGCGCGGCCAGGCCCGCGGCTGCGGCGGCCCCTCCCCTCCCCGTGTCCCCTCGAGGGCGGGGTGCCTCCCGAGGGAGCCCAGGCGGGAAGCGGGGCGCGGAGGCTGTGCGGCCTGGGGGACAGCAGGCCCTGCGGGTGGGCGTCTGGAGGTCGCGCTAGGGGCGAGGCCCGCAGGACCGCCCCACAGCACCCCTGCAGTGGCCCTGGGGCTCCTGCACGGCGGGGGCTGGGTCCCCTAGGATGAGACCGGATCAAGCCGGGGAGCTGCAGTTTCACCAGGAGTCCTGCCACGCTGGCTCCGAGCAAGCTCGGCGAAGATGCTGCCTGAGGGCAAGGCTGCAGGCCAGGGTACAGGCCAAGTGGCTCCCCAGTCACCAGAAGACCTGCCAACGGCGTGCAACCCTGGCCCAAGCAGGGACACACGGGGTGTGGCTCAGGGAGGACAGAGACGCCGCCAGCACCCTACAGAACGCTATGTACCAAACGCTGCACTAGCTGATGTGTGCCTGCAGACAAGGCCGCCCACCCACCAAGGAGGGCCTCAGCCTCTGCCAGCGACCCGGGACCCCTGAGGTGGAGGGCCAGGCAGGTCACAGCATGCTCGTGCCTTCCAGGACCACCTCCATTGCCAGGCCTGTAGGTTTGGGCCACAGGGCCCAGCCCTGGTCAACATGATGACCTTTGATGCTCATTCTTGGAGGACACGTGGGTGAACCCTGGGGACACTCTCTCCTCTTCTGAGTGTTGAGGGAGCCCTGTCCAGAGATGGACCCTTTGGTCCACAGTAGGAACACAGGGAGGCCCTACTGGGCCCTACCGCCCCCACCCCAGGGCCAGAGAGCCTTGTGTCTCCCTAAAGGCAGGGTAGAACAAGGGGCACTTGTCCAACTGTCCGTCCATGTTGGTACCTAATCACTCGGAAGCAATTCAGGTTTTAGTCATTGCCTGTTTTTATTTGAAATTCTTGATTTAGAATTATTTTCAAGGAACAAGAGATTAAAATAATTGAATTAACTTATCCAAAGAGCTCATATTATAGAAAGTGAAGACCTGAGACTAAATTAATACAAGTAAAAAAAATAAAGACATGCCACCAGAACTTGGGAAAATTTAATACATTAAAACTGGGAGTGGGGGGTAGGGAAGGAGAAAGAACGTATCTTCAGCTTTCATTTATTCTAATAGTGCTTCACCATGAAGTTGTTTTACAGTAGAACAGATTCATGAAGGAGCCAGTTATCTCCAAATGAAATCAAAGTAAAAGTGGAAATGCTTTCAGGTCAGGTTTTCCTTCTAGGAAATGGTTTTTTGGGGAAAAAAAAATCAACACGTAAAACAAAAGTAGAAACACCCTTCCTCAAATACAGCCAGAGTAAGGGGATGACCACTATTTATAGAGCACGTCTATGTTTAAACCACTTTTTTCCAGGCCAAAGGCAACGGCTAAGCTATGACCTGGAAGAAGAAAAGATAAATGAAGAAAGAGAAAGAACACAACTTAGAGCAGTTCACTCCCTTCACTGGTCTTCAGCAGGAACTCGGGAACTCTGCTTCAGCTGAGGCCGGAGGCCTGCCCGAGGGCTGAAAGCAAGGCGCGTGAGGAGAGGAGGCGGCCACCTGAGGGACCTCAGAGACGGCCTTCACTTTCCCAAAATCAACCCCACAAACTGCTGTCCTGCTGTCCACTTCCAGGTAAATCCTGGTAATTCTTAGGTAACTCTAAACAAACCTAAAGTGACTGAGCATCCCAGTCAGAGCCAATAATTAAAAGCCAGCATGTTGCAATTATTTTATTTTCCAATCAGCCAACCATCCCAACCTATGGCTTTCTTCCCTTTTTACGCAAGGACTGTCCTTCTCCGGAGAAAGCGACGAATCTGCCTCCAGCTTCATCCTGAGTGTGAAGAGAAAATACCATTTTCAGAAATTCTTTCAAAGTCTAATAAGTGCTTTATCCTGTAGACTCACATACCATCCACCCACTTTCCTTACTCCCACATTATCCATGATAAGAAATGTCTTTGAAATAGAAATACAAATTATAATCTATTGAATTGAAAACAAAACCAGAGAATCACAACTCTGTCTACCACAGCCTTTTTTCTCAGGTTGCATGTATATCCTTTTGCAAAGGCATCACACTGTCAACGTAAAAAATATAAGATACACCCCCTAAAATAAAAACCACCCCAGAGGACATTTCCAGGCACGGTTCTGCACTTGCCTACGTGAACTACTTCCCTACGCAACCCCCCAGTCTCGAGGCACTGCACTTCTTCTCTCATGCGCTCTAACTCCATCCTGGGGCAGGCAGTTCTACGATCAGCTGTTCCTTCCAGGTCTGCAGTATTTAAGTTGCCCTGGTGGGCAGCTCAATGTCTCTGCACACAACTCGGATCTTCCCTAGAGGCTTAACTCCCTGGCAGAAGGATGCACTTATTTTCAAGGCTTTTTAAAATGGTGACTCAGCAGCCCTCACTCTACCAAGCTACTCTCCCTTCAGCAGAAAGACAGCTTCTGTTTTTCTGAACCCTCGAAAACAGCAGGCATCTCTCCAGGAGCTTTCTGCTAGTCGGGGGAAGCACCCCCTGTGGAAGAGCATCCCGAGCTCCCTAGCAGCCCGGCCCCCAGCGCAGCTGGTGTTTCTGGTGAGGCCCGTAGAAGAGTGATGCGGGAGCGACCACACAAAGGCAAGTCGCAGGCTTCCCTTCCTGCAGGGCCCTCCGTCTGTCCCCACTGTCAGCAGCGGAGCCTGGCTTCTCTCTTGTGCCCACGATCAGTCACAGGAGGCATCCTCCAACTTCACCCACTTGAGGAAGGTGTGTCTTCCGGGACCTTTGGGCCTGGGCCGTCCCGCCTGGACGGGCCGCTGCCCTGGGGCTGCACATAGCTGTGGAGACGCCCTGCTTCCTGGGTGGAAGGCTTTCTTATTCCTACTTACTCCTTCGCTTTAGTGGGTGTGCCTTCAGTAGCTTCCTGAGAAGCAGTGCGCAAGGAGAGCTTCTGTAGCTGAGAACACCTCTCACCTCCTCTCACGGATCACTGACAGGTGGCTGGGGTTAGACTGCTGGGGACCTGGGGAGACACTCAGCTCCACACAGTCTGGAGGCTTGGAGCCCGAGATCCGGGTGCCGGCACCGTGGTCTCTCCCGAGGCCCCTCTGCAGGGCCTGCGGTGGCTGCCTTCTCGCTCTGTCTCCACAGGCCTTTCCCGTGTCCACACCCCCTCGAGCACAACAGGGCCAACCTTAGTGGCCTCAGTTTAGCTCACCTCTGTAAATGCTTACCTCCAACCACAGTCACATTCTGAGGTGCTGGGATTGGGGCTTCCACACAGGACCTGGGGACACAATTCGGCCCACAGGACTCCGCGTGGAACTCAAGGACCCTGCGCCACAATGTCCCAGCTGGTGTCCCGCTGAGATGGGCCACTCTTGCCCCCTGGTAGCATCTCTACCTCCCGGAAGCTGTAGGATCTTCCCCTTGCCCCGATTTGGAGCTGTTTCTGTCCACTGCGCTGGACGCTCCGTGGGCCCCTCGGTTGGGAGCAACTACGTCCCTGCTGGTTTCTGCCGCTCTGGTGCCTCTGATCTCCCGAGCCTGGGGTGTTGGCACTGGAACCCTGCCTGTGGACTTCAGTCGGGGGCAGCAGGCTGGGACCTTCGCCAGGCTCGATGGGCCAGACAGCTCCTCCGGCTGCAGCCCGCCCACCCGCTGCCAGTGCTCAGCAGCCAGGTGGGGGAGGGTGGCGGACGGTCACCACTGTGCCTGAGGGCCGGCTGGGCTGGGGGCTCTGTGATGCCTGTCCCTTCTCCTGGGGGGCGGGGCCAAGTGCTCCGGGACACATACTCAATCTTCACCCCAGGTCCTGGCCCCCGGCCGGCTTGGGATGGGACACAGCTTCTCTGTGGCTTATCGGCCAGGTGCCCTTGGCCTCCCGCTCCGGGGCTCCCGGAGCTCTGCCACAGGTGCCCCCCCCACTGTCCCCATCACCTGCGCCCCAGGACAGGCAGTGTGAGTGCACCTGCAGGCCCACCTCAGTTCCACATGTCTCCCTGGACGTCTATTCACGGACACCCCCGCCTCCCAATCCCCCCAACAGTCAGGGAGGAGGGAGCCCGAGGATGCAGGCCCGGGCCAGCAGCCAGGCTGGGGGCTCACCAAGGCCTAGAAAGGTCCAGGTGTCAACCTGACGGACGTTAAGGCCAGGAGGGGCTGTGAATGGGTCTCTGGATCCCCCGCTGGTCCCCGAGGGACCGAGCCTCGAGAAAAGCAACCGGGAGCGTGAGGGTTTGAGGCGGGTTCTAGAACCACCAGCATAGCCACGGCTGCTGGGCAGGGTGGGCACTCTGCGGCAGGCTGTGCGGGGTTTTCCAAGCCAGTTTCCAGCTCCGGGGAGAAATGACCACCAGGCGGAACCTCCCCTCCCTGCCCCCGGGAGTGCAGGTGGCAGGGGCTGTGCCCCAGGCCCCGGGTGTCCTGACCTCCGCACACCCTCACGCGCACTCCTGTGACGCGCAGGCAGTCACAGCAGCGGCTCCACCAGCCTGTCCCGGGGAGCAAACACCTCAGTACAGAGCACGCGGCACGGGGCCTGGCACCTGGCAAGGACTCAGGAGGCTGGACCCTCACTGATCACCACTGAGAGGGGCACCAGAGCCTGCAGAGCCCCCACGGCCTCAACAGGACAGTCAGGCCACTGGGGAGAGGAGGGCCCCCGGAGCAGAGGAAAACAGGACAGAACCACCCTCACTCGGGACGCAAAGAATCTCCTCAGCCATCAGTAGCCAACGACACTTGTCGTGACGCGCGAAGCACACTCACCTCTTCAACTTTTTTGACCAGCGGACGTGAATTTCTGATGAACGTGATCTTACCAAGTTTAAATTCATAGTTGGGAATTCCTCTATAAAGAAAAGAGCAGAAGAGATGTGAGTGCCAGGAGAAGGGACTAAAATAAAATCCCTTTGTGACCACTGGGTCCACGGCTGTCCCCACCCCCACTCTAGGAGGGAAAAGAAGGCGCCTGGGGCCTGGTCTGCAAGGGGACACCTGGGAGCTGGAGGCCTCACCATCTGTGTCCTCCAGCCTCACATGCCCCCCTGCAGGGCTACACCTGCACTAAACTCACGTCACTCGCTAAGAGGCTGGGTGCAGAGCTGTCTCTGGTGGTCTCCGTGTGCTCTCACACGGTCAACAGGGGACAGACCTCATCCCTGCCACCACCGTGCAGGCCACCAGAGCAGGGACTCTGCTCTGAAAGTCCCTGGACCAAACAACACAAACAACCACGTGAGGCAGCTCCTGCCTCCTCCTGAGGGAAACGGATCAGTCCCAGAAGAGGAAAATGGGCACGTTACTAAGTCGGCACCAGAAAGGCTGGAAGTAGGAGAGAGGTCACGTCAGGGGCCAGCAGGGCTGGACTGAAGGGGTCCTGGGGAGAGGCCTGGAGACAGGGGGCACCGCACGCTTCTGCCACGCGTGCTCCAGCCCGCCGAGGGGGACAGAGGCGTCCGCGCCCCCGCAGAGCAGAGTGAGGCCGCCCCAGGCCCCAGTGCGGGCCTGGGGCGGGCAGGGCAGAGCCAGGGCACACCCACCTCTTGATGTCTCCAGGCTTGATTGGGGAGGGGCTGGGCTCTACGCCCTTCTTCTTCCCATCGAGTCTATTCCCGGAGCCGGAGAAAGCCTAAACAGGCAGGCAGGGGGGCCGTGAGCTAAGCCCCGAGGACAGGAGGGAACCTCGGTGCCCACGCCCCCTCGCGGCTCCTGGCCCAAGGACAGTGCCCCCAACCGCCTCGGCCCCCAGGCGAGGGTGATGTGTCGGGCTGGACACGGCTCAGCTCTGCAGACCTGCCTCCCGGCACGAGCCACACCCACCAGGCCCTCCCCATTTCCAGGGAGGGTCACCGTGCAGGACACGGTTTAGAGAGAAAGCAAGAGTGGTCACATCTGATGGATCTACGTGATGGGTGCACGTCGTGTCTGTTGTGTTGTGTCAATTTGCCGGTAGGCTGGAAACTTTTAAAGAGAAGTTGGGGCTGCCTGACAATTGTTGGGAGAATCCAGGAGAAAGTGGATGAAAAAGGATCTGGTGACTGAGAAGGCGCTGGGTCCACGTGTGCGGGGTCCCGCAGGCCCGCTCTCGGCTACAGTGGCTGGGGTGTCACAGGTGGCGTGGTGGGAGGACAGACACACACGGCACTCACGCGGAAGCCCAGCTCCCCAGCGTAGCCGCTGTGGTCAGCTTCGCCCTCCTGGTGGGGACAGAGAAACAGGGATGAGCTTCTCGGCGGGGTCCCCGGCTCCTCCCTTTGGCCCCCTCGTTGCTCCCGCCATGCCCGCACCCCGGCAGCTGGGACACACCGCGCCCGGGAGCGGGGCTGGAGGGAAGCAGCACGTGGCTGCCCCGGCACCAGTGGAGGCCAAACAGTGCGCAGCGGCCAGGACACCGCAACGCGCTCCAAGGACCGACGCGGGCGGGGGAGCGGCGCACAGCGGGGAGGAAAGCAGAGGAGCGACTTACGGGGGCCTCCTCGTGCTGGGCTTGTCTCTCCGGCTCCTTGTAGCCCAGAGGAGCATCGAAGTCCACCTGTGTCCCCGACAAGAAAGCGGGATGAGACAGGGCCACACGCGGCCTCTGGGGCTTTTCTGTTCTAAGCTGGACACGTGTGGGTCCACGTGCAGCTGTGGGAGCCGACACAGAAGGGGTCCCGTACAGTCCACCCACCTCCCCGACGCTCACGGTTCACAGACTCACAGCAGGACATCCGCACCGACAACCCGGTCCTTGGCCCGACGCCCCCAGCCTGCCCGCACACGGGCTTTCTGCTTTGTTCCCACCACTTGGTCCCCGCTGCGGTCGGTGCCCCCACCCCCCAGCCCCGTCGAGATCCTGAGTAGCGTGAACACCACAGGGGCCCCTCTCACGGCCCTTTCACAACCACACCCCCTTCCCTCCCGGCAACTCTACCACCCCGGAGCCCCAGCCACTCCTCTGCCCTCATCTCTGAGGTTTTGTCATTTCAAGAACGTGACATAAAGAGAACTGCACAAAAGGGAACTTTTCTGCTAGACGCGGCTCCCTGGAGAGCCAGGACGCCGGACGGTCGTGTGAACGGACAGCCCCCTACGCGGAGGTGAGCAGCCTTCCTCAGCCTCCAGGAAGACTTGGCCCTGGCAGGGCCGAGATGCTGGTGGGTCTGGCCAGCTCAGACCCGCAGCAGCCCAGCACCGAGCACAAGGTCGGCGACCCCCCAGCGTGCTGGCAGCATCTTCCTCGCTGCCCCCCAACAGTCCCGGGGCCGCATGCCGCCCGCCCAGGGCACCCAGCCGCGGGGCCCCCAGCTGCCCAGCCAGCCGCGGCCACTCACGTTCATGTCGCACTCGATGATGGACACGGCCTTGTCGGGCTTGGTCTCCATCACCCGCAGCTCGTAGATCTGAGGAGAAAAGTCAGCCCTCTCGTGGCAGCACTGGGCCCGTCACCACAGGCATCGCTGCGGCCCCGGCTGGCTCCCGCACACACGCCACTCGTCCCCACGACACCCCCAGCCACACCTCTTGCTGCGAAGGAGCGGCCGTGGGGGCCACCTTGATGCCTGCCACTCAGCTGACCACCTCCCATAAGGGATTCACACCAGACAAGGCAGCTATGCAGCAAACGGCAGAAGATTCAGCGTTTACCCAGGAAAGCTCACGTCTAGGAATTAATTCTCAGTGGATAACTAGCGACACACGGAAGAGAAAACGCTCTAGGAACGCTCGCCCCAGCACCGCTCATCCACTGCGTCCCTGGACTGGCCGCGTGAGGGGCACGTATTCACGCACAGTAAGTCAGAGTCACCAGGCAGCCGGGGGCAGGGTGCCGAAACCCGCTGTGCTGCTGTGTGTCGAGGACAGTCTTGTGAACAGAAAACATGCACAGGGTCAAAAGGGTAGGAACTCAAGGTGGCAGAGTCCACGCTCCCTGTGCTGTTTGAGGCCTTTCCCTCTGCGCGGGGTGTGTCTTGCTTCGACAGTGAACCATCGGGACAGCCCCACCCCTGAAAACACGAAGCATGAGGGCGAGGGCCCCCAGGGACAGTGAGAAGGCTCGAAGCCCGGTCTGGCTTTCTGTTTCCTCACTAGTGACACGCAGAGATGAACGTGCGTCGCCGTGCGGACGTCCCACCGCCTCTCCACGCAACACAGACCTCCAGTGGTTCTGCCGCCACGGACAAGGTAGCATGAACACCTGTGTCCGCGGCTGCTGGGCATGTGGTCACCCTTCTCTACAGGCATGTTTTCAAACTGCAGGTTGCAACTAACTAGTGAGTCATAAAACTACGCTGCAACCAGAACTAGAAAAGGAGAATACCGGAACACAGCACTGCAGCACCACGGTCCTACACTGCACGCAGCCAGGACAAGCACGCCTGTGCTATTTATGGTACACCACGTGTCGTCACGCTGTATCTACAACACTCATCTTAAACTTTAAAACACTCCACCTGTATTCTCACCGATTCACCGCTACTGAAGCACCAAGAACACCCTCCAGATGTCTGCTTTCCCAGTGCGGCAGGTGCCACCTTTGAGGCTCATTTATTAAACACTGTGATGGATTTAAGCACCGTGTTTACCACGACTCGCTTCCCATTTGCCAGCTTACCTGCCCGTCCTGTCTCCCCACACCCCAGTCTTTCCTTCGAGGCTAATGCTTATTCCCAAAGCACACGCTTGAGAGGTTCCATCGGTAAGTAAGTTCTCTCAGACCTCATCTGAAAATATTTTGGCGTTACCCTATCCTGTAAAGGAGGTTTGAAGACAGTTTCCCGCAGCCCTGGCACAACTCCGCCACGGGGGAGGTGACAGAGGCCTGCCGCGCTGTCCTCCCCCAAGCGCTGGTCTTCTCGGCTCGCCTCCCCACGTCGGTGCTGGCATCTGTAACCATCCTGTCTGGTGGACATTAAACTCCTGTAAGTGCGGGCTGAAGGCCAGCTCTAGAGCAAGTCCACTCCTCTCCTAACAGCAGCTCCACGCTCCATCCTCTCCCGCCGGGGTTTTCACCGAGCACGTCCGGTTGCCTCAGGATCTCCCAAACCTCGGCCACTCACGCCGCTGCCATGCTTCTCTGCGTGGACACCTACGTCCCTTCTCCCGATTCAACTTCCCCTTCGTTAATTCTTTGCTAGTGTTGTTTAACTCTGACTGCTTTTCAAATAATCCAGCATATCTCGGACAGACTTTTGCTGACTGCTAAACTTTTCGATTCCACTTTTTAATTTCTTTGAACGCTTTATACATAGTTATTTTATATTTGCACTTGAAGGTCCCAATTCTGATCTCTTAAAGGTCTAAATCCGCTTTTGCTGTCTCTGCGTTGGGTGTCTGGTGGTCTTATCAGGAGTTCTTGTTCACTGGTTCAATCTAGAGCAACCCTAAGGGCTCAGCCAAACTGGGAGCACTATCTCCGGAGAGCCTGGACGAGGACAGAACCCACCTCTGCATCTATCTTGGCCCCGTAAGGGCCCGAGTTTCACGTGGATGCCTTGATCCAGATCGCCCACCACACACTGACATCACCACCTACCCTCGGCACACGCCTGCTGTCTTCTCAGATGGGCCCTTCAGTGTGTCTACTCTCCCATACACCTAAAAGCAGAAGCCCAGACGTGCATTCCAGTTCTCTGTAAACCTGAGTACCTCAACTTCCCTTTCAGTGCAAAAGCGTCAATGTTATTTTTTATCATCAATTTTTTTTTCCAGCATTTGTTACTGCTTTAACACTTTAAGAACAATAACATTAAGGCTGCCTGCAATTAATCAGGAGAGCTTAACATATTCAAGCTAAGGTAGACAATACCTAAAATGTCCAAGATTATTTCTTCATTTATGAAAAAAAAATAAAAGTGGGATTCAAAATCCAAGAAACTGAACAAGGATTCTTAGCATTAGATGCTTCAATCAGAAGGAAACTGTCAGAGAACATGCTGGGTCCCTGTGTGACACCGGGGAGCAGCTGGCGTCCAACCCTGTGTGCATGCGCACGTCTGTGTATGTGTGGCAGGTGTGTGCATGGGGAGGGGGTGACGTGTGTGGCAGAGTGTGTGCACGGCGGAGCTGTGGGGGGCGGTGCTGGGGGGCAGCACAGGCTCCTGCTCCCGGTGGCAAGGGCCCAGAGTCCACGGGGCTGAGACACTCACCTTCTCGTTGTAATTGATGGCGATCACGTCCCCGGTGGTCAGACACGCAAAGTTTCTCAGTGCGTTTTCTAACCTGCAGACACACACTGTCAAGGCAACACAGCAAGATGGGCCCACAAACCTGAACAAGTTTCCACAAGGGGCGTAGAGGATCGGGTCACACTGTGACCAGACAGATGTGCGCCCTGTTGGGGCTCAAAGACACGCGGCCATTACTCAGCAGTGAGAAGCAGGCAGCTCTAACACGCAGTAACGGGATGAACCTCACTCTCCACTGAGGGACGAAACCAGTCACGGAGCAGTGAGACACCCCCAGACCCCAAGAAAGGCTGATCTCTGAGGCGGGAAGCAGCCGAGGCTGCAGGGGCCGGGGATTGGCTCAGAACGGGCAAAAAGGGGTACAAAGGCCCTTCTGGGAGGACGGCCATGCTCTGGATACACGGGGGACATCTCTGTCAAACTCACTGACGTGTGCATTTTACTGCATTAAATTACACCTCGGCAAATTGATTTTAAAAATCCGACACGAGCACGGGGTAAAAAAAGGTTGAATGAAACACAGGTAAGTTCCTTAAAAGTCCCCCAAGAGCAAAGATGTTTTCACTTACACTTTGTTGTTTTCATCTTTTGGACAACAGTCCATATTTAGTGGTATATTCCAAAATAAAAATATTTAATAATAAAAAACTTAAAGGAAAAAGTAGCATATAAGCCCTTTTCATAATAGTAAACAATACTAAGTTCTTACAAACTGAGTAACCCAAATGCCCAGAAAAGGGAATAACACCCAATCACGTAGAATATTTTAACCATATCATCCTCGTTAATTTCTAGAATTGTCTTAAATCAAAAGTCAAACACAAAACCTGGTTCCAGGTGCGCCACTGAGACGCGGCAGCCCTGGCCAAGGAGCTGAGGGCGGAGGAGCCGGGTCTACGTTCACTGCTCTCGGGCTGCTCGCTGCTTCGTGAAGAGTCTGGGGGGCACGCCCTCTCCGCGCCCCCATGGGAAATGCCAGCTGCAGGGGTGCCCTTCCCTCAACTCCTCCTGGTGACCCCAAGCTGCCAGATGCGCCCCCCCCCGGGCCCGAGGGCGGAGCCAGCTCTGCGCTGCCTGGACCCAGACCCTCAGCCAGAGCCTGGCACGCCGCGGCCACGGAAGGGACACCTTTCCCCACGGTGCAAGTACGTGTGCCGAGAGACACGGTCTCTGAAAGCAACCAGGTACGTGTGAGCTGCGGCGCCAGCAAATGAACTCCACACCAGAGACGACCGTGAGGGGCCGTGGTGCAGAGGCCGGCAGGCCCCAGCCCTGGACACTGTCCACGCCCGCCGTGAGCAGAGTGCACAATACCACGTGTGCCCAGCACAGGGGGCGTGACACGCCTGTCCACAGACATGGCCAGCAGAGGCCCCCGCACGGCCCAGCGGCACCCAGGATGTGGCCAGCAGCAGCAGCAGTACTGCTGGCTCCCGCCTGCGGACGTGTGCCGGCGGGGAGGGCGGAAGCAGCTTTTTTTAAACTATCTGTGTGGTTCCATTGTGTTTTTTACCAACATGCTTTTTTAAAAATAAGTAAGTGGAGTGACCACTCCGTAACGTGATCTCAACAAGCCCAAGCCGGCTACAGCCTAGAGAGCTCGCTCGTGGTCCACGGCACAGCCCTCACCCACGCTGCTCACTCCCTCCCTCTGTATCCACCTCACACACACACACACGGCTGCCTTATGTGCAAAGAACACACAAAACATCACTGGAACCTGAAGCCTTCGCTTTCCCCTGTGCTTGAGAGACAGCGCTCTCCGCGCCTGGGTACAGAGGGGCTGAGAGGCAGATGCGCCGCCTTCCCACCAGGACACACTGGGCTCTATACCAGGGTCACTGGCCTCCGGAGGAAGGGCTCCACCTGCCCTCCAGGAAGCATCCGGAGAGCGTCCAGCACGCTGGTCCAGGGCCCTAAGCCACATGGACGTGCTGGCCCGACACCACTGTTCTCGTGTCACATGTCATCACAAGCGTGTGGTCCCCAAAGCAAGCATACACCCAACCAAGGCTTACTGTTGCCTGCCACCGGCCAGCACAGCCCTCCCCGGCCCCGAAGAACCCGTTCCGCTTCAGAAGGATACACGGCCTTGGGGTTGGTGATGTCCAGGAAGTCGGGGCTCTGGGGCTGGAACTTGGAGTACGTGGCCACCTGCAGGTTGACGCTCTCCACCTGAACCAAGCCCCCCTCCTCCAGCAGCAGGTTCTGCATCATCTGGGGGGCGAAGCAGACGGGAGGCAGTAGGGCTACGGCCGGGGCCAGAGCACGTCCACAGGCACACACCCCACGCCACCCAACTCCCAAGGCCCTGGGGCCAGCTGCGCTGCACTGGAGGCGGGAGGATGACAGCTCCGGACGGGCTGGCCTCGCCAGGCACGGCCCACAGCCGAGACCACAGGTGTCTGCTCCAGGGAGTCTGTGGAGCCACCCGCCAGGTGGAGGCCCGCTGAGGAATGAGACAGAGAGACGAGCACGGGCCCGAGGTCCTGGGGTGCAGGGGTCCAGGATCCTGCAGCGACCTGACGGTCAGGTCCAATAAATGAGCACCCTGTGCACCCTGGAATAGTTTTTGCTTTTCTTATTTCAAACCTTTAAAGAGAGCTTCAAACATACACAGCTAGCAAGGGCCACAGGGGGAGCTCCACGCACCCATCCAGCGTCCAGGGCCCTCATGCCATAGTGGACCCCGTCCGCCCCCTGGCTCCCCTCCCTGCCCATCCACCCTGCTGTCTGGAGCTCAGGGCAGGACAGAGCCTGCCCATCAGCCGACAGAAAGGAAGCAGCTGCTCACACACATGCTGGGGGCAGGAGACCCTCAGGCCAGCTCTGCAACAGCAGCTGGGAGACCCCAGGGACCACCTGCTCCTGCCAAGGGCTGGACGGCCAGCCCAGGAAGAGGCCAGCAGGCAGCCCCATGCTACCTACAGAGGCTTCCCCAGGGATGGGATGTTTCCAGGCAGGATTCAACTAGCTTTCTGGTCCAAAGTGGTCCGAGAGCCTGGACAAGGGCCCAGCCAAACTCCAAGTCCGTGGGTTGGAGGGAGAACCTTCCGGGAACAGTGACCCCCAGTGCCCCTTCCTATTTCACTAAGGATGGGCCACAGAGGGACCCGGGGAAGCTGTCACTGCCCGACACTTTGGCCACCCACTGCGCTCCACGCATAGTGGGACAAGGCCTGGCGCCCGTGAGGGGAACCTGCAGACACACACGAACAGTGAGATGTGGGCACGTGAGCAGGGAAGCAGGTCAGGTCTGAGCTTTGAGGCGTGACTAACAGTTCCCCTGCGGTCAAGGAAGCAGCGCAGGATACCAGCTGGGCTTAGCACTCGGGAAGGACCCAGGCTCAGGAGTGGGATGGCCCAGGGGAAACGGGCAAGGTCACCCCTCCGGAGAGGAGGAACCTTCAAACTTCTATTCACATTTAATCTCAAAACACAAGCTAAGGCGGCTCCCATGGCTGAGGCCGGGACCCTCACTGAGCAGGAGAGGGGGGCCACTCTTCAGAGCTTCTCTTTCGTGGCAGGGAGGCCTTAGGGTGGGTTCCCAACTCCGCCTGCAGACCAAGGGGTCTCTGAGCACCCCGACAAAAGCAAGCACAAAGGGAAGGACACACAGTTCCCTCTGAGGGCTTCCCGATGCCAAGCGAGTGGGGAGAGTTGGGGCTGGGCTGGGGAGGGGGAGGGAAGGAGGGAGCCAGGCCAGCCCTTGCCTGGAGACCCTCCCTTCCATACTGTCTAGACACCGGGTTTCTGCATAAGACCTTACAAAAACCAGGGCCCTCAAGTACTTTCAAGGCACCTACAACACTAACAGCTGCCGGCTGTCACAAAAGACAGCACCAAAGGTCAAAGGGACATGCCCGGGCCAAGGATGGAGCGGGGCAGCTGTGGGCCCCTCATGCCTGGGGTGCTGCAGCCTGGCCCTCCCCAACCCCGCCCACAGGGACTTCCACCTGTGGACGTGGATGGCACCGGGCCAGCCTGAGTGCAGACAGGCTTCGTTGCCATAGCAACAAGGCTGAGTGCTCAAGACGGACTCAGATACAGACAAGTATCTACACACATACACAGTGCGACAGAACCGGGGGACAAGCTACTACAGCAGGGAGAGACCATATAAAAACCCAAAACCCTGCACTCAGACCACCTGAAAATACTCCTACCTCATTATTTTAAAAAAGCCCAACCCAGGAAATGTCAGCGAAGCAGCCTGGCTGTGGTTTCCAGGCCACCAGGTGAGCAGCTGACCCCAGCTCGCGCCCACGCGGGTGTCCACAGCCTCACATGACATCTGCGGCAAGGCGCGCCCCTCTGCTCCGGGGGCAGGACAGCAAGCAGGCGGGGAGGGGCCACTCACCCAGTGCGGGAGGTAGCAGATGCCCTCGTCAGCCACGAACTCCAGCACGCCGCAGTGTGTCATGCGGTCCGAGTTCTTGTTGGTCAGTTTGAACAGCATGGGGTAAGTGATGTTGAGTCGGCCTGAACAGAAGAGCGAGGCATGAGGCTCGGCTCCCTTCACGGAGGGAAACCTTATTCCCGGATCCTTCCAGGGAAGACCCCTGCCCACGGGACCCACGTGGTGCTGAACTTCCAGGCACCTGCCTGCCCAGCAGACCCCGCGCTCCTGCCGGAGCTCAGGAGCACACGCCCAGTCAGCCACGCAGCCCCGACTTATCCGGGTGATTGTCTGAAATTCCCGTTTTAAAAACTGACGTGTTTGTGCATTTATTCATGGGCAGTTTAAGTGCCAACCAGGTGCTGGGCAAAATCCCTCTTGCAAGGTTTCCAGTTAGAAGCCAGAGTACGCGAGGTGCCTGTGCCAGGGAAGGGGGGGGCAGGAGGCAGGGCCACCGGACGGCTGCTGGGGGACGTTCCCAGCGGAGGGAGTTCCGGGCAGAGGAAGCAGCCCCAGCAGAGGCATGGAAGCTGGGCTGGCTCCGGAACTGCTGGCAACCAGGTGAGGCTGGGCACCAGGACCGGGCAGGCAAGCAGTCGGCGGGGGTGGGGGTGGGGTGGCATTTCGGGGACAAGGGAGGCCCGGCAGGGCTGGTCAGCAGTGTGTCCCCTCCACCAGGGCCTCCTGAGGTGGGGGCCACATGCAGGGCTGGAGGCCTGCTGACTCGAGTACAGGGGCGCGGAAAGGAGGACTGGCGACATGAGACAGGAGGACAGTCAGGAATGGGGGGTGGTTCCTGGGGCAGTGAGGTGGGCACTGTCCTTGCCCCTTCATCTAAGAGGCACACAGCTCCGACAACATTCCTAGGGTCACACAGCCCAGGAGCAGCCACGCTGGGGGTCAACCCAGGCCGCTGGCCCATGGCTGGGGCTTGACCACTGAGGCCGACTTTAGTTTGAAAGTTTAGGCAAATGTGGCAACAGAAGTTCCACTCGGCGGCTGGAGATGTGGCAGACTCCACCTGGGGTCTCCCGAAACACTTGGAGAAACAAACTGGGTGATGAGCCTGGGCGGGAAGCCAGACTGGAGAGCAGAGCCTGGGGAGGCAGCAGTGGGCATGGCTGTCCCCCATCACCAAGGGCGACGGGGATGCAGGCGGTGGTGGCCAAGGGCCCAGATGCCAGGCCCTCTGTCACCAGGGCACCTCCCTGCTGTAGAGCCATGGTGCAGACTGAGCTGAGTCAGGTGAATGGATTAATCAGGCTTCAACCAAGGGTCCGAGGTTCTTGCCATCACGAGAGCCCCCTGTGTTCCTCAATAATTTTCAAACTGCGTTTTGTGATTCAGAGACGTGCCTTGGGGCGCCCGAGCTCTCTGCACCCCTCACATCCTTCACCCTGAGCAGTAACCCAGGACTCCCGTGAGATTCCACCTGGATGGCTCCTTCCATGACTCACGAGGTCTGCACAGCACTGACCTAAGCCCTGCTGCCCTGATCCCCAAGTTTCCCCTCACACACGTGTGCCAACACACCTGGTCTCAGTCCTGGGTCAGCTCCACCCACGAGGTGGCTCTCAGGCCCAGACCCCACTTCTGGGACGACAGGGGCCCGTCCACCCTCTGGCTGAGCTAAAGGCCTCCCTCTGCGGATGCAGCCACTGCAGTCGTCAGTTAAGCCCTGCCGGCTCAGGGCTGCCTCCTGCCCCTGCCCGGTGCCACGGGGCCCTGGCTGTTAACACCACACCACAGGCACCACCCAGGAGGCACTCCTGGCACAGAGCAGTCCCCACAGATGGCACTGTGTGTTCTCATTTAAAGCTGAGAACATCAAGGTTCAGAGAGGCCCAGTCGCTGTCTGGAATCAGGCCAGGTAAGGTACAGAGCCGGAGCCACACAGAGCCAGCACCTGGCCCACACTGAGCTGGCTGACGTGCACCTGCCGCAGAGGGTGGACCCCCCCCACCAGAGGCCTCCACGTCTCCTGCCTCAGAACTCACACCAAAAAGACCCCTAAGTCTCAAAAGGCAGTGACTATGCCCGTGGTCAGGGCTTCCTAGTCCGGGCGGAGTGGGGCTGGGGGCGTGAGGTCTCTGAGCTGCTCCCGCAGGAGAAGGGGCCGCGGAAAGGGAGAAACGCATGGCCCGTCTCCAGCCTGGGCCTTTCCCGCTCCTGGCAAGAGGCGGGACCAGACGAGGGGAGCGGCTCCTGCGGTGGGCGGTCAGAACTGCAGCTGCAGCTGAGGCGAGAGACACGGGGAGATGAGAGGCCTGCGCCGGGTGTCCTCTCAGGGGTCACCGTCCTTTAGGGGCAAAACCCAGTGTTTCCAGCCAAGAGCAACGGCTGCACCAGCGCTCACACCTTCCTTTAGTCCTGCCGGGTCCCGGGGTGGGGGTGGAGGTCAGAGGAGCGCAGCAGACCCAGAGCCGAGCACCCGCTGGCCCCCAGCCTCCCAGCCCAGCGCACACCCTACAAGGACGCCTCCCAACCAGCCCTGCTGAAGGACGCCTGCGCCCAGCCCCAGGGCCACATGCATGTCATCTCCATCCTCACGTCACACAGAAAGTACTTACTGAGTTGGTCGAGGGCTGAGGGCGGCATAATTACTGTGGAAAGAACATTAAGGAAGTATTAAAAAAAGAAAAATTAGAAGGACAGCAGAAAAGCCAAAGTGTACTTTCTGCTATACCTAAATGAAAATGTTAAAGGATACTTGTGGGGCAGCTAGAATTTCAAAACAGCTTGTCATAACTAATCGTGCCCGCTGTGATGTACTGGGCGGAACCAAACGGCTGCCAGCCGCGAACCCAATCGCAATTAGGACCCTCCCCCACCCCTTAGCCAGTCTGGGGCCGGAACACCTTGCAGGTGACTAGCTTCTGTGGCACATGCAAAACCAGGGCTGCTGAGAACTACGTGCACTGCAGGCTGAGGGCAGGAAAGGTTTCGATTCAAAATAAAAACAGCACATACTCTTCCCTCCTTTCTCCACATCTGACCTGTCATTCGGCCCCGCGAGCATGGACACAGAGAAGCAGCGGTACTGCGTAGAGAAGCGGTTCTGGAAGACCCGGGGGATGGGGTGGTCGAACATGTTGAAAGAGAACTGGAAAGAGGAAAGAGATGCCACAGTTAACAGAGAATGAAGGCACGTTCCTTCTGTCAACAGTCAGAGAGGATCGGGGCGTCAGCGCTTAAGAGCAAGACCCACCTGCACCGAGCTGGCAGCTGCCGGCAGCAGGACACACCCCCCAGCGGCTGCCACACCCCGTCGTCCTGCCAGCCTCAGTCCACTGCTTTCGGACGGTGCATCTTACTAAAGTCTACAACTGCCCCCACAAGCCTGCCCTACACCTCTCTCAGCCCCCCCACCCCCCCCAAACCCCAAGATCTCCTACGATGGCCACACCCCTGCCGGCTGCTCCTTCAGCCCGGACCACGTTCCCTCTCCTCCCTCCACGCTCAGGAGCACCACTATCTGCCAGGCTCTACTCTCCAAGCACGAGAGAAACGTCACTAACAAAACAACTACAACCCCTGCCCTGGCTGAACAAACGGACGTTCAAGACAAGGAAAACAAGCACAGAAAACCATCCACGCGTCACTGTTCCGCACACAAGAGGGTAAGGGACCAAGAGCTCCTGGGAACGCTGCTTCAAGAGGGTGGTCAGGAAGGATCTCTTCAGAGACCTGACGTCAGGAGAGGGGGCGGGCAGAAAACAGGCAAGGGCGGCGCTAAGAGCAGGTGCCCAGGTCTGCACCCCCTCCCCCCCCTGGCTTCCAGGACCGCCCTTTCCTTTCTCCGGGAACCTTCCCTGCTCCGCCCAGGGCCAAGGCGAGCACCCCTCAAAAGCGCTGTCAGGCGGTTTGTAAGTAAAGCCCAGACATCGTGCCACCACAAAGGTAAGATCCCAGCTCTTTAAACTGTAGGTTATGATGAGGCTCAGAGCACGTGCTGCCCAACAATGGAGGATCTCCTCAAAGTACTGCAACTGCTCTGACGTGTCAGAGAGAAGGACTATGAAGATGCACAATAGGGTATGTAAACAAAAGAACCGCAGGCAGGGTCTTGAAGATATCTGTACACCCGTGTTCACAGCAGTGCTCTTCACCATAGCCAAGAGCTGGAAACTACCCAAACACCCACTGACAGATGAATGAAGAAAGAAAATGTGGTCCATCCATACAATGGAATATTGTTCAGCCCTAAAAAGGAAGGAAATTCCAACACACGGCTACAACAGTGATACACTGGGAGAACAACATGCTCAGTGAAATGAACCAGACAAAGCAGGACAAACACTGCAGGGTTCCACCTACAGGACCTACTTAGGATAAGTCAAGTTCAGAGACAAAAAAGAATGGAAGTTTCCAGGGGCTGGGGGAGGGGACTTGTTTAACGGTGACAGAGTTTCAGCTATTCAAGACCAAAAACGTCTGGGGATGTATTACACAACAACGTGGATACGCTTAACACCACTGAACTGTACACACAAAAAATGGCTAAAACGGTACATTCACGGTACGTGCTTTTCTACAAGTTAAAAGAAGCACTTAGGGCTTCCTAGGTGGCGCAGTGGTTAAGAATCCGCTTGTCAATGCAGAGGTCACGGGTTCGATCCTAGCTCCAGGAAGATCCCACATGCCACGGAGCAACGAAAGCCCGTGTGCCAAAAAAAAAAAAAAAAAAAAAAAAAAGAAGCACTTAAATAGGCAAGTATCTCTTGACTTGATCCCACATGGACGTGAAGTAGAGAGAAAGCCAAGGGCTGACGGGACAGCTGCCTAGCCATTCCAGAGTCCGCAAGCGGCGCCGGCCGCCTCCCGCGGACGCGGCTCCTGCTGCGGCTCTCCGATGGGTCTCCCCTCCCTGGAGCGCCAGCAGAGTCGTTGTCAAGCCCGTGTCTCTCCCGCTTTGCTTCTAAGCAGACCGCTCGTCGGACACCACCTTGGCCAGAAGCGCAGCCAGCGCGCAGCGCTCCGGACGAGAGCAGGGAGGGGCGTGGGCGCCCCCTCACGACCCCCCCGGGGAAGCTCTGTCTTCCCTTCGCAGCGCGCGAGCGGGAAATGGACACACAGCACCGAACACCGGCTACCAACCTGCCCCGGACCCCACCTCCCGCCCGGGCCCCTCTCCCCTCGGCCACGCCGGCGCCGGCGCACAGCGCCCGATGCCACCAGCCTGTGACCCCGGCGGCGCCCGCCACCCCCGCTCCCGGGCCGCGGCGGGGCCCGGGGGGCGAGGGCGCCCGGGGCGGCGTCGCAGGCCGGCAGAACCTCCCGCGCGCTCTCCCCTGCCCCGACCCCCGCCGCTGGACCCGGGGCTTGTTCGCGGGGAGCCGGCAGGCGTCTACACCCGCGAGACGGCGCTCGGGCCCGGGCGGCGCCGGCGGCGCCTCAGGCCGGTGACTCGGCACCTCCGCCGCCGCCGCCACGCCCGCCCGCGGCCCCGGCCCGCCCGGCCGCTCACCATGGTGGACGCCTCCGCCTCGCAGGTGCGCTTCGCAGGAAACGATGCGGTGCGAGCCGCCGCCGCCCCTCACAGCCGCCGCCTAGCGCGGACGCCCGGGGCTCGCCGGAAGTGCCGGACCTACACTTCCGGGGGATGCGCGCGGAGGGCCGCGGCGCGAGCGAGCGGGGCCGCGGCGCGAGGGGCCAGCGTTCCCCCGGAGCCAGCCCTCGGATACCCCTTCCGGACGAGCGCACTCTACAGCACCTTCCGTGATGATTTAAAACGACAGTTCCATCGTGCCCCCCTCCTGACGAACTTGGTGCGGCCCCCGCCCCTGGCTGCCTACACTACCCAGCATGCACGCACACTTCCGGCCTCTGCGGCGGCCATCGCGGACTCGGGCGGAAGTCAGCCACACTCCCGCCCTCGACCTAGGCCGAGAGCCCACTGAAATCCTACGCTGATGCCCTCGTCTGACGTATGCATGAGTTGGACTTGTGGCGAGAAGGTCTCTTTTCCCTAGAGGTCCCAGTTGAGGGAGGTAGGCGTCTCTTCCCCAAGTAAAGATGTCCACCGAGCGTCGCGTGTGCGGGTCCGCGGGGCCAGCGTGGAAGTGCGCCACCGCGGAAGTGCGCCACCGCGGAAGTGCGCCACCGCGGAAGTGCGCCACCGCGAGTGCGTCCGGCCCGCAGATGACGCTCCTTTGGGGGCGGGCGGACTAGTCCAGCCGTGAGTGGCGGAGCGCTAGTGCCCGCCCCCAGGATGGCCCAATCAGAAAGGAGGGGAGGCGGGGACCCCAGGCGCGGCTGGGTCGGCCGCCGGGCCAATCGGAGGAGCGCTGACTTGGCGGGAGCCTTGACCGCGGCCGCGCTCGCGGGGCTTCTGCGCCGGGGAGGGCGTCCCGCCGCCGGGGCCATGTTCGTGTCCGATTTCCGCAGGGAGTTCTACGAGGTGGTCCAGAGCCAGGTGAGCCCCGCCTCGGGCCCGAGGCCTGGGGGAGCGCGCGCGGCCGTGGGGGCGCGGGGCGCCGCGCTCAGCCCGCTCTCCCCCCCAGAGGGTCCTGCTTGTCGTGGCCGCCGACGTGGACGCCCTGTGCGCCTGCAAGATCCTGCAGGTGAGGCCCGCGGGCGGGAGCGGGGTCCCCTCCCGGCCTGCTGGCGGGGCGGCTCCGAGGAGCCCGCGCGGGCCCCCGAGGGGGGCTCGGTGGCGTCTCCGCCGCAGGCCGGGCGCGGGGCGGCGGCCGCTCACATGTGCGGGCAGACAGCCGCGGGCACCGCGGTGTCGTGAGCGGTTCTGGAGATCCTGGGCTCCTCAGCCTGTGACGGCAGGTCGTTGGTTCTGTTCTGAACACGGTGCCGGGTTGACATGAGCTCTGGTCAGGCCCTCGGGTCAGGAAGCACTTCTCAGAAGACCTAGAAGTACCATCGGCTTCTCAGGTTTCCTGGGGTGACTTTCCAGCGAAGTTGACCGGATGGTACGGCGGGCGTTCACGTCCCCATCACCTGCTTCCTGACACCAGCGCTTGTCTGACCTTACCTTATCGTGTCTTGTCTGTTTCTCAGCCCATCTCTTTTTCTAAGTGCACCTTAAGGTAGGTTGCAGATATCCAACATACGATAGATTTTGAACCTAATCCCTCTCCAGGCCCTGTTCCAGTGTGACCACGTGCAGTATACGCTGGTTCCAGTTTCTGGGTGGCAAGAACTTGAAACTGCGTTTCTTGAACATAAAGAACAGGTATGAGAGATGCGTGTGAGAACGTTAGGCTTTTTTACACTCAAGTACAACTTCTTAATCCTGAGCATTCCTTCTATTTCTACAATAGCTTGTGTGTATTTCTAACTATCAAGTTTCTGAGGCCGCACGGAAGAGGAAAGTGAGCTGTGTGTCCGAGTGATTTAGCTTCAAATTGCCGAGACAGAATAGACAACAAAAAAGAGACAGTGACCATGGACGGCCCCTGACTTTGCACTTGTGTTGCAGACACTTTTCACTGTAAGGTGTTTAGAACTTGCCAGATTCTTTTTGACATGGCCTAGTTAAAATTACTTTAGATTAGGCCACTATTTCACATTTATCTCTCCGAGGAGTGTAACCCGATTTCCAACTTGAAATTCAGGAACATACCTTCTCCCTTTGAAATTTAAGAAGTAGAGGCCAGGTTTCTTCTCATCTCTGCGTGGAGCTATAATAAGAGGTGGGATGTCTGAGACCCCACAGCCCCATAGGGAGAGGCTGGAGTCTGGAGGAGAGTCCCTAGAGTTTCTGGCCACATCTAGGACTGTCTGGCAACGAGGAGTCCTCACCTGGTGCTCCTGTCATCATGAGAGGGACCTCTGCCAGTTCAGTGCTTATAAGGGAAGGATCATCTATAGTGATAGTATAAGGCTTATGTAATAAAAGGCTTCACTTAACACTCAGGTGCTCCTTAAGTGTGGGCTGCCTAGGACTTGCTGGCAATTTCACCCTGTTCAATGCTACTACCCCCGAGAGGCAGTTTGTCACGATAGAGTGACAGATCGGGAGAGGCTCCTTTATATATTTGAGCTTTTGGGCCATCCACATCACCTTCTCGGCCCCATGCCTGAAACTTGGGCAGGCTCGGCCTTTGCCTGCTCCTCGCTGAAGCCAGGACAGCCATGGGACCCACCTCGCAGTGTCGCCGTGGAACTGCAACGGCACATGGAGTCGTTGGAGCACAGGCCAGCCGTGGCCATGTTCGGAGCCCCTCGCTGTCAGGGCCTCGCCACGCGTCAGGGGCTGGATGTGTCTCAGCAGGACTCGGCCTAGTGCTGAGGACAAGCGGCCTCCCCCACGCACTTACTCACAGGGTCCTTCTCCTTTTCTTAGTTCCGCTATTTTATCCTCATAAACTGTGGCGCTAACGTGGACCTTTTGGATATCCTTCAACCCGACGAAGACACCGTGTTTTTCGTGTGTGACACGCACAGGCCGGTCAACGTCGTGAACGTGTACAACGAGGTCCAGGTTAGCAGGCCTTTGGGGCCTGTGCCTCCCCTGAGTTCTCCTGTCCATTGGTCTGTTCCTTTTATTCTGCGTACAACGTCGTACCTGGTGCTCTTGGCAAGGCCCACGTCCACCTCCCCTATAAGAGCTGGAGTGGCGTGAGGACAGCATCTGGTCTTGTCCATCTTTGATGAGAAACATAGCACCTAACCTTGGAGGTGCTCAGAGGGCGTGTGTGGAATTCGCTTGATCTGGGAGGTGTAGGAACCAGAAGTCTGCACTCCGAGCTCAGGCCAGCCCGGCCTTCTTCCATACTGGGCAACCTTAGAGGCATCTGCCCTGTAAATGGGGCAGGACACGTCCTGTCCATCCGGGGTGCTGCGGGGACCAGCAGGACAGCGGTGTGAGGCCACTGTGAGCCTGGCACGACTCTGTCGCACGTGCTCTTTGAGCCCTGATCAGCGGGCACCCACCCACAGTAACAAAGCATCAGCCCTGAAACCCTCACCTGAAGGACCTCTTTTAGGGACAGGAGTTCTGCTTACTTCGAGATCACCAGTCTCTGTGTCCTCTATCAGAGGCCTAGATGCAGGGTGTTCGTTTTGTTGGCTGAGTGTGTGGCCCAAGAGGGAGCTTTTTTCCAAACTTAAGTAACCGTAGATAGTTTCCAATTCCACAGTTTCTGTGCACCAAATGGCGTGCACATCCCAGCACCTCACTGAAGCCAATTGGGAAGAAAGACTGTGCAAGAGAAAACGTGTGGTGGGTAGTTTCCATCAAGGAGAGAGGAGAGTGATTGCTTTTTGTTTTAATCTTAGATTAAACTGCTCATTAAACAAGATGACGACCTTGAAGTTCCTGCGTACGATGACATCTTCAGGGATGAGGATGAGGGTGAAGACCACTCGGGAAACGAAAGCGACGAGGGCTCAGAGCCTTCCGAGAAGCGCACACGGTTGGAGGAGGTGGGTTGGGGCCTCTTAACCACCGTCTTGAGGAATGGGTCACTCCCCGAGGACAGGGGTCAGCCCAGAACCTGCGGGCCCAGGCGGAGCTGGAAGGCTGCACGTGTGGGTGCCGACCAGGGGGTCTGCCGTCCCCTGGCCGCGTGGCCTCCGGCAGGTCACTGGGCTTCTCTGAGTTGCGGCACCCGGCACTGGCGGCTTCTGTGAGCTGTGGCATTGCAGGCGGGAGGCGGCTGCTCCTCCCACGCCTGGCGTTCACTGGGTGTCGCGAGGGAGCTGGCACCCTCTGGCCCCCGGTCCTCGGTGGGCCGGCTGAGATGTTTGGGGTCTTCCTCCATCCTCGGCCTGACCAGGGCCTTGGACGGAGCCCTTCAGGGCCGTGTTTGGGACACTGTCCGTCGGGGGCGAGGGGGGAGGGTCCGCTTCCTCAGCTGCCTCCTCTTTGTAGAGTCTCGGGCCATCCGATTGGGACCTCTCAGACCCTCTCTGAGATTTCTTTCCTCCTGCCTGGCTTTTTATCTGTTTGTTCTATTTTCCAGCCAATTTTTGGTCTTTATCTTCCAATCTTTGATTTCTAAGAGTTCTTTCTTTTTTGTCATGGAGATTCCAGATGTGCAGCGTGTAGTGCAACATCTGTGTCCACGGCAGCGCGCTCCCCACCCGAGCCTGCTTACCATCCACTACCCTCCGGTGGCCCCTAATCCCCTTCCCCTGTGCCGCCCACGCCCAGCCCCTCTCTGGCAGCAGACCTCTGTGTCTGTAAGTTGGCGTTTGTTTTGTTTTGTTTGTTGATTTGTTTTGTCTTGTTAGATTGCACCTATGCGTGAAATCATATGGCATTTTGTTTTTTATCTTTCTCCATCTCGTTCACTTAGCATAATACCTTCAGGGTCTGTCCGTGTTGTGGCGATGGCAGAATTCCGTATTTCTTAATGGCTGAGTAGTATTGCACTGTATATACACACCACCTTCCTCTGTCCACGGCCGCTTCAGCTGCCTCCGTGTCTTCACTGTCCTAACAGCGCTGCAGTGAACATTGGCGTGCACGTATCTTTTCGAATTAGCGCTTTTGTTTTTTTCAGGTATATGCCCAGGAGTGGGATTGCTGGGTCGTGTGGTGGCTCTAATTTTCGTTTTTAGGAACCTCCGTACTGTTTCCACAGTGGCTGCACCCATTTACCTTCCCACCAGCAGTGCAGGAGGGGTCTCTTTTCTCCACGTCCTCAATAACGTGTTGTTTGTGGCCTTTCTGATGGTGGCCCTTCTGGCAAGTGTGAGCTGGTACCTCATTGTGGCTTTGATTGGCATTTCCTTGATGATTCGTGACGTTGAGCATCTTTTCACGTGCCTGTTGGCCACCTGTATGTCTTTGGAGAAACGTCTATTTAGGTCTTCTGCCCATTTTTGGATTGGGTTGTTTGCTTTTTTGATACTGAGCTGTCTGAGCCCTCCTGAGCCGCCCTGGAGTGCCACGGCCACGAGGAGAGGGGACAGGACTGCACGGTGCTCTGTGGGGAGGTCGAAGCACTCTTGGGCCCTGGAGGTTTGCCAGTCGCCTTTGCTAAGCTGTAACTTCTACACAATAAAATTCACCAGGTGGACAATTCATTGAGATTTGACGGATGTATAAAGTCATGGGACCTCCACCACGTCGTGGCAGAGAACAGCTCCGTCACCACCCAGAAGTTCCCTCGTCAGGACCGTGACTTGCCTTTTTTAAGTAAACTTTTAATTTTGAGATCGTTGTAGATTCACATGCAGATGTGAGAAATGAGTTGAAGTCACTTGTGTACTTTGCCCAGTTTGCCCCAGTGGTGACATATTGCAAACCTGTGGTGCAGCGGCACTACCACTGAAACAGTGGGGACACCGGCCATTTCCGTCACCACGAGGACCTGCTTCCCTCCTGCCCCACCCCCTCCTTAGCTCCTGGCAGCCACTGATCTCTTCGTTTCTATAATTTTGTCCTTTCAAGAATTACATATATGGAATCGTGTAGTAAGTAACCTTCGGGGGTTGGCTTTTTCACTCGGCGTAATTCCCGGAGGTTCAGCCAGGTTCTTAACGTGTGACATTTCTGTTTCTAGGTATAGTTAGTGGACACGTAGAGAAAAATACATATATCCCATCTTTCCAGAAGCAGGTTTTTAAAACAGCTGCTCCTCCACCCCCGTGCCTTTGTTGTGGGAACTGAATGAGCTTGTGCCTCTAAGATCAGAATAGTTGTTGGAAAGGGTGGGGTCGGGATGTAAGACACGTGAGCTCTTTTTAATCTGGTGGGAAAGCCAGCAGGAGGCAGCAGCGGGCTCTTGGTGGATCGCACGGTGCTGGGGCGTCGGACTCGGGGTGCCGCCTGAGCAGGGGGTGCAGGCCAGCTGACCCCATCCACGAGCCGGCCATGCTGACTGCTGCGCCCCCGTGCCTTCCGCCAGATCAGAACCTCCTCGGGCTGGGGGTGAATTCCTGGCTCCTTTGCTCAGTCCTTTATTCTCTTCGTTGTGAATTAGGAGATCGCGGAGCGAACCTTGAAGAGGAGGCAGAGAAGAGAGTGGGAGGCCCGGAGGTGAGGCTGTGTCCAGCAGCGGGTCAGCAGTGCCCTCCTTGTGGGACCGCGGGTCAGCGATGCCCATTTCTTTTCCATTTGAGGATCACGCATTTAGTTTAGAGCCTCTGGGCCATTGTCTGCAACTTTGAGCAGGTGGGGCCTGCAGTGAGGAGGAGGGAGCTCAGGGCCCCTCTGTCTTGCCCTCTGGTCCCAAGAGGGAAGATCTGGGCCCAGAGCGCCCCCAAACACATGCCATCCCTTAGGGGTGGGGGCCCTGGTTCTTTGTTGTCATCACTTTCTAAACGCAGATACTTTTATTTACAAATTCTTACAGATTCGATACATGGCAATTGTGTAAAACTTCTCAAGGGAAAAAAAGCATGAACAGGAAACTAAGTTCCCCACACTTCCTCTTCATATTGCAGATTTAAAAATGGCAGTGCTTTAAAATCCAAACATTGGAGGATTTTCTAGCTGGAGGTGAACATACAGCAGTGCCCTCAAGCTGCGAATTCCTTGCTAAACGCAGCCCTTGGAGGTCTCCTAGGGTCCGAGTGTCCAGTCTCTGTCCCGCTGTGTCCCCAGCTACCCCCCTTGGAAGGACAGTATAAAACCATTTCGGGAACTCTGAGGAAAGAAAAGTCAACATAACCCATTTTCGCTAATAGGAAGAGATTCTGACTTCAGATTGATTTTCCTGGGTTATCTGAACTTGTGTTCGTTTTACATAATCACACCTCATTTTGTGTTTTTCCACTTAATAGGAGCGTAGTTCTGATAGATCCAAAAGTCTCTATAAACTGCATGGAGCTCGGCCAGCCGCCCCCTTCTCTGTGACCTGGGGGCCGCGCCCAGCGCCCTCCTGTGACACGTCTTGTCTGGCTTGTCCTCGGATCCCCGTCTGAGGGTCGTTTCTCGGCGGGGATTCTGGGGCTGCGCCATTTCACGTCTCCCGCAGCCGCACAAGGTGTGAGCCCGTCTCACCCCCTTCCCGGCCTCGTGCCACCTACGCTCCTCGAAGAGTCGATGAGTGAAAACAGACTGTTTCGTTTGCGTTGCGTGGGTGCCGTGCAGTTGTAGCATTTTTCCCACCGGTGGTCCTCCTGTTCCGCTTCCTGCCGAAGACCCTCGTTGTGTGTCGTTGCAGGAGAGACATCCTCTTTGACTACGAGCAGTACGAGTATCACGGGACAGCGGTGAGCACGCACAGGCGGGGTTCGTGGTCGTGTTCGGACTCTAGGGGGCGCTGTCCTCGGACAGGAGGAGGAGAGAGCACAGGCTTGAGAGCCGCGGGGG
Source organism: Hippopotamus amphibius kiboko (assembly GCF_030028045.1). NCBI lineage: Eukaryota > Metazoa > Chordata > Mammalia > Artiodactyla > Hippopotamidae > Hippopotamus > Hippopotamus amphibius. The sequence continues at coordinate 572,573 of NC_080193.1, read as the reverse complement.
CCCGGCTTGAGGCCCGGACCCAGAGCTGCTTCTGTGTGGCCTGGGGCAGGGGGTGCAGCCTCTCTGAGTCTCTTCTCGGCAGAAGGAAGAGAGCAGCCCTCACTCTGAGGCCGTTGCTGGGACGGTCCCTTTCACCCAGAGGCGCTCAGGGGACAGCACCTGCTGTTTCTGTTTGCGATCAGACGTACAGACCGAGGGGGTTCCCCGGCAGTCCGCTGGTTGGGACTCTGCACTCACTGCCAGGGACCCAGGTTGGCTCCCCGGCCAGGGAGCTAAGATCCCGCAAGCGGCACGGCCAAAAAAAAAAAAAGTACAGAACAAGTCCGTCCGTCTCTGCAGGCCGGTGGAATGCTGGGCTCATGCAGGCCCATCAGCATGCATGTTACGGAAAGAATTCCGTGCAGAAAACCCAGCGTGCCGACTCCGGTGTCACCGAGCAGAGCGCGGGGCCTCAAGGAGCCCTAGAAAACACGCTTCCAGCAAAGCATCCCGTGTTTCGTCTCAGAGCTTGGCCCTGGGGTCTCGGGCTCTGAGCTCGTATTTCCAGAGCCCTCTTCTGGGCGATGCCCCGTGGCCCTCCGCGGGACCATCCTGCTGCCCCGGCCAGCAGAGGCTTCCAAGCCGCAGGAGGGGTGGGTGGCGTGGGCGGGAAGACGCCTGCCCCTCAGAGGCTGGACGCTCCCCGGGAAAACAGTCCAGCGTCTCGGGGCAAACGGGATTTACCGTCTTCGGGTCGGACCCTGACCCCCGTCTCCTGCCGGAACCCAGCCTGTCTGCTCACGGGAGCGGGCTGTGTCGTCCGCAGGCAGCCCCGGGGGGAAGACCCTCTGCACGAGGTCCCGGGGCCCTGGGCAGCGCGCGCCTGGTCCTGCCGTGAGGGTGGCGGCCCGGCCTCAGGCCCGTCTCTCTTGCAGGCGGCCATGCTGATGTTCGATCTGGCGTGGATGATGTCCAAGGACCTGGGCGACATGCTGTGGTGCGTGGGCCCCCCCCGCGCGGTGTCCTCCCAGCGGGGCCGGGTCCCCGCCGCGAAGGGAGTGCCGGGCGTGGCTCCTTCCTGCACCCCTGCAGGCCCTGGCTTTCTTCCCGACGGTGGGGCCCCCAGCTGCGCACAGACGCCTGGGGGACGGGCGCGTGTTGTGAGGCGCCGAGGGTGGGGCCTGGGCCGCGCCACCCTTCCCAGCCAGATGCTCAGCCTCGTCCCCCGGTCACCCTGAGCGTGAGGTTTGAACAAGGCCGCTGTCCGCGGCATGCTTGCCCCCCTGGTGGGGGTGAGCTCCGGGGCGGGAGTACGCGCTGGCCTGCCTCTGAGTCGCGGCGGGGGCTTCCGGCGGGGGCGCGGGGCCCGCGGGGCTGTCTGCACGCAGGCTGACTTGAGGACTGAGCACACGGGGTCTGACGAGGAGCGTGTGGGTCTGGCCTTTCCACCCGCAGCGCTCGGCTCCAGGGGCTGCTTTCCTCCTCTGCGAGGCGACGGTCTGCGCTGAGTCAGGGCCTCAGGGCGGCCGGGGGCCAGGGCAGGGCCAGGCACCGGCCACGTCGAGGCCCCCGGGCGCCCTGTTGCCCTGAGCCGGTGAGGGTGGCGTGTGGCCGGGCGAGCCAGAACACAGGTGGTGTGGGGCCTGCCACCCTCATCACAGGGGATCCCTCCTGGGAACCAAGAGCCCCCACGGCGGTGACACCCCGACGGGAGCCTCAGGACCTCTCCACCCCACACAGCGGGACCGCCGGTCCAGCGGAGGGTCTGGGTCAGGCCACGCTGGCAGGACACGCCTGTGCGTGCCACCCGCCCGTCCACAGCTCCATCCCTCTCCTTCCAGGTGGGCCATCGTTGGACTCACGGACCAGTGGGTGCAAGACAAGATCACCCAGTAAGGACACTCCTCCGGGCTGTCCGAGGCCGGCCGCGGCCAGCTTTGCGGTGAGGGGCTGGGGGCAGCGTCCCTGCGGAGCCCTTTGAGGAGGGGCTGCTTTGGGCCTGGGTCCTTGTCAGGACCCTGGCACAGTCGTGTGTGACCTCGTGTGGACACTTCGTCCACCTCGGGGGCCCAGCAGGTAGAGCCTGAGTTGGGAGTGGAGGGCCCAGGGCGGACGGACACCATCTCAAAGGCGGGGGAAAGCTGGACAGGCTTGCCAGGAGGGCTGGCGTGGAGCTGAACCCTTTTCGCCCTCGGTGGGCAGGCTTTGCTGCTCCCATCTGTCCGACCCCAGGATGCAGGCGCCTGGGAGGGGCGGGGCGCCAGTGCCCCTCCTTCCGGCCGCCCTAGTGCTGTCAGGTGGGACGGCAACCCCGTCCCGGGGCCCGTGCCCTGCTCCCCACCCCGCCCGCCGGAGGGCCTGAGTCTCACAGGTCTGCCCCTGCCTGTGCTGCCAGTGCTGCCAGGGTGCGCAGCGCTGGGCACCACGCTGGCCTGGGCCCCCCTTGGGTGGGGCTGGACGGGGTCTGCCGTCTCCCGCGTTGCTCGCCAACACTTCCTCTGTTGGGCATCCTGTCACTGCGGGGTCTGTCCACTGACCGGGGGCGCTGGGTGGGCCGTGGCCCCTGCCGTGCCCACGCCAGGAGCCTCAAATAAGTGACGCGGGGCAGCTGCCACCCAGGGGAGAACTCAAAGGGGTGGCGGGCGAGGCCGGAACCCTGCAGAGGAGGCGGGGGTGCCGGGCCCTGGGTGGGGGAGTGGAGGGAGCCCCAGGCTGCATGCCGCCTTCCAGGATGAAGTACGTGACCGACGTGGGCCTCCTGCAGCGGCACGTGTCCCGGCACAACCACCGGCACGAGGACGACGAGCACGCGCTCTCCGTCGACTGCATGCGCATCTCCTTTGAGTACGAGTATCCTCGCGGCTCAGCCCCACGTCCCTGGACAAGAGGCTCTGGGTGGAGGGCCCGGCGGGTGCAGCGGGGGTCCTGGCACGGGCCCTGCCTGGCTCGTCGGTGGCTTTGCCGTGTTCAGGAGCATCGCGTGCATTAGGGCGCGTTGGGTGCTGGGCGCACACAGGCCATTGCACACGGGGCCGTGGAGGTTCAGGCAGTTGAGCGGGTTCGCAGGCTCCTGCAGAGCGGGCAGGGAAGCAGTGAGCAGGTGCGATCAGAGAGCGACCCTTCACGAAGATAACACGGGGCCTGGGGTAGCGACCTGGGCCACGGGGCTCAGGACAGGGAGGGAGGGCTGCCTGGAGGCAGGTTGGCTGTGCAAAGGCCCCGAGGCGAGCTGCAGGGAGGGGCTGGAGTGATGGACAGGTGCACGTTGAGTAGCTGATACTTGGTGCTTGCACGTCCTGGGACTGCCACGTGGGGGCGCAGACTGGAGCCGTGGAGGGGGTCTTCAGCGGTGGGTAGAGCGATGGCAGGGGTGGGGCCAGCCTGCGCCTGCCCTGGGATAGCTGGGGACCAGTGAACGTGGCTTGGACGGGTCCGGTGGGGGTGACGGGCATGGGGCAGCTAAGCTCTGGGAGGGGGTGGCCACCAGGAGCTGTGTCCTGACGTGGCACCCGGGGACTGGGGTGCACCGGGGGTGTGAGCAGGGAGGACAGTGGCCCCAGGGCCCAGCCGTCGGGAGGAGCATCACAGAGGACAGAGCCCGCCGTGTGCCTGGAGACCCTCAGCCTGGGCAAGGGTCATCCTCGCAGCCACACCTGTGGCCCCAGGACTGAGGAAGAGCCTGTCAAGATGCGGGGCGAGGATGGGGCTTTGCCAAGGGGTTCCCAGCAGAGGCCTGGCCAGGGGGAGCCCACAGGGAGCGGGTGGGAGGCTGGTCTCAGCTGGTGTTACCCAGGGGGGCCTCCTGCGTCCTTTGTGGCCACAGGGGCCCCTGGATAACACTGTGTGTCCACACCCCCCAGGCTTTCCGTCGAGGTCCCATTAAGCTAAGGTTGAAGAGCTCCGGGTCCCGGGGGTAACCGGTTGTGCGGTGGCGGTCCTGGGGTGGGGATCCAGGTCACTGTGCAGCCACAGCTCCTTGACCCGCGGCCCAGCCTCCGCCTGGCGCTCTACCAACACTGGTCACTGCACGACAGCCTGTGTAACACGTGCTACACCGCAGCCAGGTTCAAGCTCTGGTCCCTGCACGGGCAGAAGCGGCTGCAGGAGTTCCTCGCAGACGTTGGGTGAGTGAGCGCCCAGCCCCACGGCCCCCCCCCCCCCCGGGGGAAAGCCCCCCCCTCCCCCCCCCCACCCCCGACTCTATCCCATATTCCTCACTCGATCCCAGAATCTGGTCTGAAGGCCAGGTGAGGGCATCAGCACCTCTGTGACCAGTGTTCCTCCTTCCCAGTCTCCCCCTGAAACAGGTGAAGCAGAAGTTTCAGTCCATGGACGTCTCCTTGAAGGAGAATTTGCGGGAGATGATTGAAGAGTCTGCGAATAAATTTGGGTAAATGTATATTTCTCTGGAAGAAGCTCTGTCGAGGTTTCAGTTTTAACCACGTTCTGAAAATAATGCAGACGTCAAGAATGCACAGATGACTGTGACCTGACTGGCCTTCCCTGAAGTTTTGAGTTCTCTTTGGGTTAAAAATAGGACTTAAAGTGCCTGAAAAGTCTCGAATCCTTACATCCTGGGGCCAAGGTGCAGACCTTTGAGGTTGACCCAACCTTTCCATCCCTGGACCCTGGAAGGGCTCCCTGGGGCCAGGTTCAGACGGTGCCCGGCTGGGTTCTCTGGTGCTGCTGGAGGGACGGGGGCCTGGCTGCTCCTGGCGCCCTGGGGCGCAGGCGGGAGAGGACCACACCCACATATCCCCGCCCCCGCCCCCCCCCCCCCCCCCCCCCCACACACACAGCTAGCTCCTGCTCTGCCCCAACAGGCTGACAGCTTTGCGCCCGGCCTCAGCCTCCTGACACATCAGTAGGGGCTGGGGAGGGAGCGCGAGTGCCGGGCTGGCTCGCCCCAGCTCGAGGACACTGGGCACACACACGACGGCCGTGCCCCGTCCTCCTATTGCAGCATGAAGGACATGCGTATCCAGACGTTCAGCGTCCATTTTGGCTTCAAGCATAAGTTCCTGGCCAGTGATGTGGTCTTCGCCACCATGTCTCTGATGGAGAGCCCTGAGAAGGACGGCTCCGGGACGGATAACTTCATCCAGGCTCTGGACAGTCTCTCCAGGTAGTGGGCGTGGCCGTGGCCCCCATCCCTGCCGGCCACGTGGGCCCTCAGCCCCACACGGCCGGGGAGGCAGATGACAGGGCCCCAGGTGGCGGGGGGGGGACACTGTCCTGCAGGAATCCAGGTCACAGTCCACGCGAGCTGGGGGCGTGCAAGACACGTGGTCCACCTTCAGTGTGTGTCATTTTCTCTGGAATCCTTCTTTCCGATTTAAAAACGTCTCTTTTTCCTCTCACCTCCCATATCTTTTCAGGCATTCCTGAAGTGTCTGTTCATTGCTGTGTTTCTTCTAGTATAGCTTTCATTTCTAATTATTTTTCTTTTGTTTCTAATTTTTTCTTATCTCATTTCCTAAGATGCCTGGTACTATTTTTTTAACGTCGTTCACCTTGTTTTGAAATAGAACATTCCAGTTCCGGCCTTTTGGGGGGTGTCTTTCTAGTTAACCTTCACTGTCGAGAGGAGCTACGCTCCTTGTGCTGTTTCTTCACGGTAACTGTGAGAGGATTTGGCCGTTGCTCATTTTTTTGTGAGCTGAGTCTTCCTGACTTTCTCGGGGGAGGTACGGTTCACAAGCTTTTCCAGTTTCAGAGTTAGAAACGGAGGGGCCTGCTTTCTGGGGTTCCCTGCTCTGTTCCCAGGCACACTGTTTTAAACAGCTTTCTTAAGCTATAGTTCACATACTGTACGGCACTGAAAGTGTACAGTTTAATGGCTTGTAGTATATTCACAAGGTTGTGCAGACGTCACGGCTGTCTGCTTTTATGACATTTTTATTGCTCCAAAAAGAAACCCTGCTCCCCTCAGCTATCACCTCCCCAATCTCCCATCTCCCCCAGGCCCTGGAAACCAATAACCTACTCTCTGTCTCCGTAGATTTGCTGTTGTGGACATTTCATATCCATGGACTCAAACACTAAGTGATCCTCTATGGATGGCCTCTTCCGCTTAGAATAACGTCCTCAAGTTTCATCCATGTTGTAGCATGTGTCACAGTTTCCTTCCTTTTTATGGCGAATAACGTTCTCTCATAGGGATAGACCACATCTCATTTATCCGTTCATCGGTTGATGGACATTTGGGTAGTTTCCACCTTTTGACGGTGATGAAAACTGATGCTGTGAACACACACGTGTGAGTGTCTCTGTGGACACGTTTTCCTCTCTCTTGGGTATACACCTGTGCGTGGAATTGCCAGCTTGTGCAGTGATTGTGCGTGTCACCTTTCATATAACTGCTGGACTGTTTTCCAAAGCGTGACTCCACCATCGTACATCCCCACCTGCAGAGCATGCGAGTTTGAATTTCTCCACATCCGCACCAATGTTGTCACTGTCTGATCTTGAGATCGCAGCCTTCCTGGGGGTGTGACGTGGCCTCGATTGGCATCTCCCTGATGGTTAATGATGTTGAGCAGCTTTTCACGTGCTTGTTGGTCATTTGTGTGTCCTGTTCGGAGAAATGTGTGTTCAAGTCCTTTGTCTATTTTTAAATTGGGTTCTCTTTTAACGATTGAGTTGTAAGAACTGTTTTGTATATTCTAAATACAAGTCTCTCGTCAGAGACATGATTTGCTAATATTTTCTCCCGTCCTGTGGGTTGTCTTTTTACTTTCTTCATGTTGCTCTTTGAAGCACAAACATTTCACATTTTGATGATGTGTGGGTTATCTATTTTTTCTTTTGTTTTTGGTGTCATAGCTAAGAAACCATTGTCTAATCCAAGATCACGAAGATTTACACCTGTGTTTTCTGTAAGAGTGTTATAGTTTTCGCCTTTATATTAGGTGTGTGATTTACCTGAGGTTAGTTTTTGTATCTGGTGTGAGGAAGGGATCAGCCTAATTCTTTTGCGCACGGGTGTCCGACTGTTGTAGCCCCATTTGTGGAGAAGCCTTCATCTCCCGTTGAGTTCAGTTGGCACCCACGTTGAAAATTAGTTGACCGTACATGTGGGAATCTCTTTCTGGATCCTCACTGCTCTCGCATTGATCTGAACGTCTAACCTTATGCCAGTACCACACGCCACACTGCTTTGATCACTGTGGTTTTGTACCAGGTTTTGGCTATGCTGCGTTCCTTGAATTTCCATGTGAATTTTAAGATCAGCTTATCAATTTCTGCGAAGAAGTTAGGTCCGTTGAATCTATAGGTCAGTGTGGGGAGTGTGGCCCTCTTAACAATATTAAGTCTTCTAATCCGTGAAGAGGAGATGTTTTTCCAGAGACCTAGGTCCTCTTTAATTTCTTTCAACAGTGTTTTGTGGTTTTCAGATAGTAGACTTTATATTTTTTATTGGATTTATATCTGAATGTTTTATTCTTTTTGATGCTACTGTAAATTCACTTATTAATTTCATTTTTGGTTTGCTTATCGCTACTGCATAGAAATACAGTTAGTTTTGGTAAACTGCTCTTGTCCTGCAACCTTGCAGAACTTGTTTATTCGTTCTGACCGTTTTTTAGTGGATTCTTTAGAATGTTCTATATACAGGGTCACGTCACCTGCAGATAAGATGGTTTTACTTCTTCTTTTCAAATCTAACTGCCTTTTCGTTCATTTTCTTGTCGATTGCCTGGCTGGAACCTCCCTGACAGTTCCAGTGTGTTTGATCAGCGCCTCCTTTTCTGAATAGTCCTTCAGTTCCCATTTCAATTCCACTCGTAGCCATCTCTCCTCAGTGAGGCCCCAGAGTAGACAGGAGCTCTGGCTGGTCCCCGGATCCAGCCTCCTCGGGCCCCCTGGTCTTAGCCACGGCCCTCATGCTCAGCTGCTCTGGGGTAGGGCAACACTCAGTTTTGGGCACTGTCCCCAGTTGCCTGGAGTTTTTTGTGTTTCTTAGGTCTCTGCTTCTCCGTTCCTTCCCACACGTCTGGTGGCCAGTTGGGGGTCTCTTCCTACCTGCCTATATTTTGGGGTCTACGGTGTTCCTCGTTCCCTTGTGTTGTAAGTGTGAGTCCTAGGTCTTTGGTCTTGTAATGTAGTTGCTCTGTTTTTATCTAGAAATATAGGGAAATCAAAGCGCTATACTACTGACTGCTTCCGCCTCCTCCGAGAATTGATGGCCCAGTCCTAGCCATTGTCTGCTGACTTCCTGCTGTGACAGAAGAGCATTCATCCCGCTCCTGTGCGCCTTCCCCTCCTGTCGGTACCGTCGTACCACTATTTTTAGCCCCTTTGTAACCTTAACATGCTTACGTCTCGCTCTCGTCTCCCTAGTTGGTAAGAAAAGGCTGTTGGCATCCCTCGTTCTCTCCTCCCCCACACCTCCCAGGATGTGAAAGCGCTTTCGCGTGTTCCAGCCTGATAACCGTGGGGTAGAGGACAGAACGTGAGTCTTCTCATCTTGGGCTGTAGGTTGATTCTGAAAGATGAAGATTGATAGGTGGTGTGACTTGGTTGGACTGATAAGCTATTCCAGAGTCCCTGACCCCATTCCTCTCTGTCTTCCCTGGAGCTCTTCATTGCCTCCTTTACCGTGTCCGGTTTCCCAGCTCTCTTCCCGTGAGCCCCTTCCGTCCAGGAGAGCCCTGGGCTCTGTCCTCGGCTCCAGCTCGCTAGGGCTGCCGCCCGCCGCCACCACTGACGGCCCAGACGGTGCCGCTGGGGCGGACCCAGCCCATCTTGGGATCCCCGTCTGTTTCACTCACGCCCTTGTTTTGCTAGAGCGTAATTCTCAAGCAACTTTTAAAGAGAGGGCGCATGTGCAGTAAACATTCTGAGCCCTTGCACGTCTGACAGCTTCTTTCTTCTGCGCTCACCTGATGGCGGTTTAGCGCGTGCGGGACTCAGGGCTGCTCCCTGTCCCCCGGCAGCCAGTGGTGCTGACAGGAAGTCCAGGCCCTTTCGCTTCCTGTTTCTCAGTAAATGCACCCCCACCCCCACCAGAAGCTTTCGGGGCCTGTTCTGGTTCTCAGTGTTCCAGAACGTCTAGTGGCGTGTGGGGCGGCTCTGGTCTCCTGCGTGAGACCGAGGTTCTGGGGGAGCCCTTAATCTTCCTAGGCTTCCTGGGGCGATGCTGTCTCGGATGTTTGCCTTACAGTGTCCACGTGTTTGTCTTATCTGTGGCAACAGAGCTTTTCTTGACTTTGAGTGAATTTCTTATTTCTTGCAACCATTCTACTTTCCACAAATACGTCCCAGTTTCCGAGTGTTCTTTTTCACAGCATCCTGTTCTTGGTTGTCCAACATGTTACCCATATGTCCCTGAAGATACTCATTAGATTTCATTTTAAGCTTTCTTTTGGTCTCCAAATTATCTGTTTCCTCTCGTGCTGGTTTTTCAGGCACAGGCATTTCTCAAATGTCTGGTGGTCCTCCACATTTAAGGGCTGGGGGACGGGGGGAGCCTGTGGAAGCCTGGCGAGCCCTGGGTCTCTGGGCACAGCCTGCTGGCTCTCAGGCATCCCTTCATCTTGGTGGGCAGGTGGCCGACGGGACACTTTGGGACACTCACCTGCTAGGTGCAGAGATTTTGCTTGAAGACCTGACTTCTCCACAGAGGGCTCAGTGCGAGGTGTTCAGGGGGGAGCTCTCCTTCATGTGGGGAAAGGGTAAAAAGCCATCTGTCGGATGGCGGGGTGCCTGGTGCCCCCCAGGCCTCCCCGGTCAGAGCCCTGCAGCCGCCTCCGGGGACCCCTCTGCTGGCTTCCAGGCTCCGGTCTCCTGACGCCAGCCCCCCCTCGTGTGCACTGCTGTGGGCTCAGACCCTTGTTATGTCTTCTCGCGGGAGAGGGGGCTGGGCAGGGAGGGGAGCGGAGTGTCGGCCCCACGGCCCCTCCCGCCCAGGAGCCAGGCGTCCGGTCTGCGCGCCCGTGCAGAGCCGTGCGCCTGCCGTGTTTCAGGGGGAACCTGGACACGCTGTACCGCGGCCTGGAGCTCGCCAAGCGGCGGCTGCGCGCCACACAGCAGACCATCGCCAGCTGCCTCTGCACCAACCTCGTCATCTCCCAGGGGCCCTTCCTCTACTGCTCCCTCATGGAGGTCAGCTCCCCGCCGGCGCGCGGCCCCAGCCCCGCCCGCTGGCTGCCCCTGACCGCCTGCCCCCACCCCGCCCTGCAGGGCACCCCAGACGTCGCACTCTTCTCCAGGCCAGCCGCCCTGAGCCTGCTCGGCAAGCAGCTTCTCAAGTCCTTCGTGTGCTCGGTGAGGGCGGGCGGGCGGGTGCGCGGACGGGGACGGGGCGGCAGGGCTGCTCTCCAGCCCCGGGGCCGGGCGGGTGCCTCCCTTTCCCGAGCCGTGCTCCTCCGCCGAGCCCCAAACTCTCCGCTTCACGGAGCACGCCGGGCTGGGGGTGGGGGCTGGGGAGGTGACAGCCGTGTCAGCACCTGCCGGAGGCGCGGGAGGCACAGCGCGGGGCACCTGGAGCAGCTCTGGGGAGAGGGACCCCTGGGGGTCTCTGAGGAGCTGTGACCGAGGTGTGCTTCGCTCCGCAGACAAAGAACCGGCGCTGCAAGCTGCTGCCCTTGGTGATGGCCGTGCCCCTGGGCGTGCAGCAGGGCACCGTCACCCTGGTGGGCATCCCCCCAGAGACTGACAGCTCTGACCGAAAGAAGTGAGTCCTGGCGCCCGGGCTGTGGGGCGTCGGCCTCAGGGCTCCGCCGCGGGGCAGGGTGCTGGGGGCTGACACGCGGGCTGGGCGGCGGGCGCCCGCGCTGAGCAGGTCGGGTGCAGGGAGTGTGGCAGGGCCCCGGGGCGGCTGGGCCGTCGGGGCCTCCTCCTGAAAGCGCAGGACGGACAGCAGTGCGCGGGGCTCGCCCGGGAGGGCGCGTCTCTGGGCTCCGGGTAACCCGGGCTCAGAGCTCCCACCCCAGCCCGGGGCAGGGGGCGCAGGTGTATGTGGACCTTCAGCCTCTGGGCGGGCGCGTCTGGCTCCCCCAGGAGGGCCGGCTGGGGTCAGACCCTCCCAGGATGGGCTGCGAGGTGCGCGGCCCTGCGCCGGGGCAGGACCCCCAGCCCTCCCTGGGCCTGAACCCTCTGAGGAGCAGACGGTGTGCACTGAAGATCTGGCCCTGCGTCTGCACGGGTCTCAGCTCTTGCCGCTGGGACCTTTGACCTCCTTCTCTGTCTGCAAAGGCCACGAGCTATGAGTCGGGAGACAATGGCTCCTGAGACACGTGCCTCCCTGCGGCCGGGCTGCTTCCGGAGCTCTGCCGGGGGTCTCAGATCCCACGTCACGTGGGTGGGAGCCGGCCAGAGGCTCCTGGGCTGGGTTCCTGAGGCGGCACCAAGGCCGCCTGCGTCCGCTGGGGCCGCCAGTCTGTGCGCGCCTGGGACAGTCGGTGGTGGGCTCGCCGGCCGCACACAGTCTCCTGCGGGGGCAGCTGTGGAGGCGGGGACACTCGCCCCCTCTGTGCGCCCTCCGCTCTCCGCCCTCCATCCTCTGCCACAGGCCCTGGAGCCCCTCCCCAGGTGCTCCCTGTCTCCACCACACGGCCCCCTCGCGGCAGCTGCAGCCAGGCTGCTCCCTGGGGGTCTCCTGCTCCCCCAACGCGCTGCAGACCCTTCCCTGTCCCCGTCCCACCTGCCTCTCGCCTGCCCGGCCACCAGCACGGTGTCGGGGGGCCATCCAGGAACACGCCCGCCTGAGGGCTGAGAGGGCTGGTGGGAGGCGGTGGCTGTGCAGAGAGGGGGCTGAGGCCTCGGCTGGTGGCCGGTGAGGGTCTGCTGTGTCCCCGGTGGGGAGGGTCCGCTGCAGGGACAGCCCCGATGCACCTCTGTGTGTCCCCAGCTTTTTCGGCCGGGCGTTTGAGAAGGCAGCAGAGGGCACCAGCTCCCGGACCCTACACAACCACTTCGATCTGTCAGGTAAGAGCCGCCGCACGGGGACCCCTGCAAGGTCAGGGCCGGCCGGACCCAGGGACGTGCCAGGGCGCCCTGTCCGCAGTTCTCTGGCTTCGGGCCCTGTACCCCACCCGGGCCCCATCCAGCCCGAGGCCTCTTACCAAGGAGCCCGGGGGTCTGGCCACCACGGTGCCGAGACGGCTGCATGGTGGCTTTGGGGGGCCCCTCCGGCAGGCCGCCAGCGCCCCCGCAACACCCGCTTCTCCCAGTGCCGGAGCATGGTTCCCATTTGGCCACATTTGCTTTCTGCTCTTCAGACGTGTGGCTCTTCAGCCCTGTGTCAGTGCGCCCCGGCTGCTGTCACAGCAGCACAGGTGGGGGTGAGAGAACAGACACGCGTTTCTCACCGTTCCGGGGGCTGGAAGGTCAAGGGGTGGGCAGGGCTGGTTCCCCTCGAGGCCTCTCTCCTGGGCGTGTGGACGCCGTCGTCTCCGTGCGTCCCCATGCGGTCGTCCCTCTGTGTGTCTGTCCTGATCTCTCCCTGTAAAGGCACCCGTCAGATCGGATCAGGTCCCACCCTAGTGACCTCAGGTAACCTGGTCACCTCCGTAAAAGCCCACTGCCAGGCACAGTCACGTCCTAAGGTGCTGGGGTTAGGCTGTCACCGTAGCGAGGTGGGCCGCCAGCCCGTAGCGCCCGCCTCTCAGAAAGCACCTCTCGCACCACCACCGGTGCCGTAACGTGGACCCGTCCCTGATGGCGAGACCCGCCTTCACCCCGCGGCCTCCGGGGTCCAGGGCCAGGGTCTTCCTGCGGGGCCCACCCAGCTGTGGCTCCATGGTGGGGGGTCCCCTCCAGCAACAGCCCTCGCTTCCCGTTCCGTGCCTGAGGCTGTCGGCAGATGGTGCCGGCCGGCCAGCAGGGGGCTGGGCTTCCCCCAGGGATGTGGAGGGAGCCGAGGCCCGAGGCCCCCGCAGGGCAGGGCAGGCCCACCGGGTTTGCCCGGATGAGGCCCCGTGCTTGCCTGAGGCTGACAGGATGCCCCTGCGGCCGGGGGCAATTCGCAGCAGGTCCCCTTCTACAGAAGGGACACTGAAGCCGAGACGCTGGCCAGAGCTGGGTGGAAGGCCGCCTCCTGCCCGATCTCAGGGGCAGGGCTCTGCCAGCAGGGCGGGAGCCCCTCTGCCGCGGCCGTGGTGTTCAGAGTGTCCCTGCTGGTCCCCTGGCTGCCCCGGGGGTCCTGCCCACAGACCGCAGCCCCAGCTGCACCGACAGGGCAGCCGGCCGTTTCTGAGGATTCAATAGGCCTCGTGGTCCGGAGTGCCCAGGCTGCCAGGGGGCCAAGTGCAGCTTGGAATGTGGGGGGGGGTGTCGCCGCCCTGGCGCCCGGGCCATGGGAGTCGACTTGTGTGGTGGCCTCCCCCGGCTCCGTCCCCACGCCTCCCACCCCAGGGCTGTTTTCCTTTCATTACTGCAGTGATTGAGCTGAAAGCCGAGCACCGCAGCAAGTTCCTGGACGCGCTCGTGTCCCTCCTGTCCTAGGGTGAGTGGCGGGGCGGGCACGTTCCCGTGGCCTTGCCACAGCGCCTGGCCTCTGCTTGGGTTTGAGGCCAGAGCGGGGCCCTGAGGAGGTGGGGGCCGCGCTTGTTCCCAGGGACGCCTGTCCCCGGCTGGCGACAGGGCCACAGTGGGGCACTTCGAGGGAGCTCATTTCATTGAGTTCTTGGGATCCCTTCCCAAGGAGCTGGCATCTCCCCTCCTCTGACCACACGGCACTGGGTGCGGCCGGCAACGGGGGCGGCCCTCGCCCCGGCCTCAGGCCCTGGGCTGGAACCCACAGGGTGTCTGTCTGTCCGGGCGCTTGTGCGCTGGACTTACGAGAAGGCCAAGCTGGGGGCAGCTGCGTGGTGGGGAGTTACAAGCCACAGGCCCGCCTGGGTCTGGACGCGTGCGGCTGCCCCGATGGTCCAGCGCGACCTTCCCAGTCAGGACCCTCCCCTGTGCCCCACACGCCACCACCTCCTCGAGGGCCCTTCTCCGCCCACGCGCCCCACAGCGGACGCCCGCCCGGCATCGCCCTGAGCCCCGGCTGGGGCCTCCGCCGTGGCCCACGGGCCCTGTCCAGGCTCCAGTGTGATGGGGGAGTCCCTCCTGCCCACGCAGGGCCGCCCCCCGACCCCCACTGTCCCTGGCGAGCTGGGAGTGTGGGCGCCCGGTGGGATCTGCTGAGAACAGCCTGGGGCCTCGGTGACTCCCAGGTCCTGCTCTCGGGGGGCACAGGGCTCTAGGCTCAGATTTGGGTCTTCCACGCGGTCTTTGGGGAACCTCACTGGGCTGCCCCCCGTCCTCATCTGAGATGGGGCTGACACCCCTGGGGCCGCAGGGCTGGGCCTCAGCAAAGGCCTTTGGGGTGGGGGTTAAACCCAGGGCTGCACGGGGAGGCTCAGACGGGGGGGCTGGCGCGGGAGGCAGACCCTCCCCCAGCCTGCCCGGCAGCGAGGCCGTGCCCTGTGCCCGCCGCCACCGGGACGGGTGCCAGGTGGGTCAGCCTGGGGGGCGCGGGGCGGTGTGCCGGGGCAGTGCCAAGGCTGGACGAGCCGCCGCGCGGGGTCTGCACGTAGAGGAGGTGCCGGGGCTGTGTGGCCTTCGGTTCTCAAGCAGACAGGACGGTGGGTGCCCGCCCCCCAGGCAGCAGCTTGGCACGGCCGCGGGAAGGCCCAGGTGGTCTGTCTGTCTGAGTTGAGGAACCATCAGAACGGCTTGAAATTTATTCTTTCCTGTCTTTTGCAGCGTGTGCTTTCTCCAGAGGCGACCTCCTCCTCCTCATTTATGTTGACTGCCTTTTACTTAGATTGTAAGTTATGGACATAGTTTTAGCTGCAGAGACAGTGGCTTTTAATGGAATAAAATGATGATTTTAGGTTTGGCGCCCCAGTCTTGGCTCTGGTCGCAGGGCTAGTGCGTGAGTGTTCCCTGAGCCTACCGTGTGCAGAGGGACCTTCATCCAGTGCTCTGGGCAACCCGATGCCCGGCGGGAAATCAGCTCGGGGAGTGGCTTCCAGGCCACCTGGACGGAGTGGGCAGAGGCCAGGCCCCTCAGCACCGGCACGGACCGCTGCGATGCCAGCAGGCCCTGGCCCCGTTCGCCTTCCCGCCACTTCCTCCTGTCCACTGGCCTGGGCAGCATCTCAGATCCGCCCGCTTGACCGTGCACCCCCTCCAGGCCCGCCCCCCACCGCCGTCATGTCACCCCCAGCACCTGCCTGTCTGTGCGCTCCCCCCTCCCCCGCCTCGCGGGCACACAGCGGGCACCACCAGGTGAGACAGGCAGGGACAGCGAGAGCGAGGCCCGTTCAGGAAGGGAGGGGCTGGCTGAGGGGCCTCGAGGTCAGCGTCCCCCATGTCCCATCAGAGAAGGTGCAAGCTGGACAGAGCTCACAACCTCCAAAGTCTCCAGCGCAGCTAGAGTTCTCGGTCAGGGGAGCCATGGGGTCCGCTGGCCCCACCCTCCCAGGTGTCCCTGGAGCACCTGCGAGGGCTGAGGGGTTCTGGAGGCAAGGAAGATGCCATTTCTGTCCTTCGGCAGCGAGGAGAGAGCTATTCACACAAGTGGCTGAGGGCACCTGTGGCCGGTGCCTGGGAGCAGGCAGGCTGGAGGGCCACAGCCACCTGGGTGTGGCACCTGGGGCCGCGGGCAGGAGGAGGCAGAGTGGTTTGGGCAGACTTTAAGTTGGTGGAAAAAGCCCAGAAATCGTCCAGGAACTGGGGACACAGGTTGGGGGGGGGGGGGTGCCTGGCCAGGCCTGGGAAACTCCTTGCCTTTGGACGCGGCATAGGCATCTCTGGACATGGCCCTCGGGGCCAAGGTTGGGGGCAGATGCCAAGCCCTCCCCACTGGCTGGGCTTGGAACTCCTCCCAGCAGCCCTGGAGCCTGTCCACTGTTCTCACTGCCCTGGAAGCAGTGAGTTCTTAGTGGCTGGGACAGCTCTGATCTGCTCTGCCCTCCTGGGATCCCCACCCCAGGTGCCTAGGTAGGGCCAGCACCAGCTCCCAGGGATCCCACCCACAGGACAGAGGTCACACGATACTCCCAGCAGGGGCTGACACAGAGGTGCTCACGGTTGGCCCAAGTCTGGGCTGGCCGCCACGCCACCAGGATGTGCACAGGCCCTGTTCAGAGAGCCAGCACGGAGGGGCTGAAGCTGCGTCTGGGCAGCCGGCCTCGGGTGCCTCCTCCCCATGGCAACATGCTTGTCGACCTGCAGCCAGCTCTGCTGGAGCCCAGCACACATCCTGGATCTGCCCCTGTTCCCACCGCACTGTTGGCACGAGGACCTAGGCAGTGTTGGACAGACGTCCGGCCCTGTGGGGGGACCCAGAGGTGGGCAAGCCCTGGGAGGGCAGGTGGAAAACCCCTACCCCTTGTACCTGGGGGCCAGCCTCTTCCAGGCAGAGCCAGCAGCCTGGCAGCCCAGCCTTAGCACTGCCTGCATCCCAGGACCCACACATGCTGGCTGGGGCCGGCCTGCATCTTCTGCTGGGGTCTGCACCGCAGCCCTTGCTCACCACCCCCACCGCCAGGCCCTGTGACTCAGCAGGGGCCCTTCTGACTATAGATCTCACCCCCCTGGTGGCTGTTTCCCACCCAACAGGAAGGTGACCAGATGGGGGGAGGGGGCTGAGAAGTGGCCATGGGATCTTCTGGATCCCAGGGGCCAGCCCTGGAAGGTCCCCCAGCAGCTTTTAGGGGAGAACTCGGCGGGTAGGTGGATGAACGGAGGCTGCTGGGCACAGGCGGTGACTGGACAGAGAACAGGACACAGGTGGGAGGGTATCCAAACCATTTACTAAGCAGATTCTTAGCCTCCTCCCTAGCCGCAAAGGAGGGCAGGGCCCCAGCCCTACACCCAGGATCTGGTGCCCATAACCCTTGCCTGGCGAGCTGCTGGGTTGAGACAGGGAGGTCCAGGCCAAGCCCCTTGCCCCCACCCCCACCCGGGGGCAAGCGCACTGACAGAGGAAAGGCCAGCTGTAAGTGTCCCTCCGGCAGTCCAGGCCGGAGCCCCTGGGCTCTCCGCCTGCCCCTCAGGGATCAGCAGGAGCCACCGGGGGCGGGGGAGCATCCGAGACCCTGAGGGTTGGGGAGGGAGCGGCATCTCCAGTCCGGTGCCCACACAGCCGAAGGGACGCGCGCCCTACCCCGTCGGAGCCAGCACTGCCCACAGAAAGACACCAAGCGAGTTCTCCCAAGCGCGCGTCGCCTTGCGGGGCAGGGCCCGGGGCCGGCTAGGCAGCCGGAGAGGACGGGCTGCGGACATTCGGGGCGGGGCGCAGAGCCCGTGCGCCGCTTAGCCCGGGGGAGGCCACCGTCTATGCGGGGCGCCGTGGCCAGTCCTCCCGCTCGCGGCCCTGCCGTGCAGGCGCCCTCAGACGTAGTTCTTCTTGTCGTAGTCGCCGCTGGCCGTGGGCCGCCGCGGTGCCGAGTACTTGACCGGGAAGCTGAAGTCGGGGCGACCGGCACAGACCCAGGCGCCGCAGCACACGAGGCCGCCGCCGCACACGAGCAGCGCCGAGGAGGCCCAGCCGATGTAGAGCGCGGCGCCCAGCTCGTACTTCTGCGACATGGGCACGCTGGGGTCGTAGAACTCGCGGACCACGATGTTGGCGAACCAGCAGAGCGGCACGAGCGCCAGCAGCCCGCAGAGCGCGTAGAGCGCGCCGCCCGTGAGGGCCACGCGCGCCTTGCCGGGCCCGGGGGCCACGCAGGTGGTACACTGCGCGCCCGCCAGGGTCACGAAGAGCGCGACGAGCGCCAGCAGCACGGCGCCCACGGTGAGCGCCCGCGCCGCCTGCACCTCCGTGCTCAGCGCCAGCACCGAGTCGTACACCTTGCACTGCATGTGCCCCGTGCTCTGCACCACGCACGACATCCACAGCCCCTTCCAGGTGGTCTGCGCCGTCACGATGTTGTGGTCCAGGAAGGCGGTCACCTGCCACATGGGCAGGCCGCACGCCAGGATCAGGCCCACCCAGCCCACCAGGCACAGCACCAGCCCGAGGATCTCCAGCGCTGCAGACCCCATGGCGGGAGACAAGACGCGCGCCCGACGGCCCGGGGCCTCCGGGCGCGCACAGCTCACTCCCTCCAACTCTCCGGCCCGCGTCCCCGCAGCACAGCCTCGGCTCTACGGGCGCCGCCACAGGGGCTTCCCATTTGAAGGTTCGGGGGGCGGACTCTGCCCCGCGGGCCCGGCCCCCCCATCCCGAGCAGCCAATCCGCGCGCGGGCCATCCGCCCGCAGCCAATCGCAGGCACCCCCCGGCAGGAGGCGTTACGAAAACAGCTGCGCGTGGGCGTAGGGGGCCGCGGGGGGCCGGGGGGCCGGGGGGCACGGGGAGGGACCGCGCAGCGCCCGGCCGCCGCCCCGGACCCCGGTCCGCCGTTGTCCTGCTCGCGGCCAGGGCCGGCTGCTCGAACGCTCCGCCTCCCTGTGCCCACCTCGCCGTTGCAGGAGCTGAATGACCCCGGGTCTGCACCGACTTCCCCGACACATCCCCGAACGAGGCAGTGGGTCCCTACCTCTTGGGCCAGCTCCGCTCTTCTCTGGCGCGGGTCGGCGGGAGCCCCCTCCATGGGCATGGCGCCGAGGCCTGCGTCGGGGGCTTTCTCGGCCCCTGCTGCCGGGTCAGACCAGCACAGCTCGGCCTGTTCCTCCAGGAGCTCGCCTTTGAGTCCAAGCCCAACCCAGGCCCCTTCTCTGCACCCCGACCATGGTGGCCCTCCGGGTGCTGACACTGGCTCCCCCACAGGCCAGGGTTCCAGCTTCGTCCGAGATCCTGCCCAGCGCTGCCACGTCCCTTGGGGCGCGAGACTCCAGGAGGAAGCAGACAGAACAGGGGCCTTTCCACGGCCTCGGGAGACCCCCCCTCTGCCCCTGCCGCCGGGCTTCCCAGACTTCCCAGCATTTGCGGGGACTGCTCCTCTTCCGGACTTGCTGCCCATCCCCCATCCTTTGAGGCCCAGATCAGGCGACACCAAGTCACAGAGTCCCAATGGTCCCCAGTGACCGAGCTCATAGGCAGTCCTCCCAGGAGCAGCCCGTGGCCCTAGGCTCTGCCACCTCCCGGCCACAGACGAAACACAGAGACGTAGGGGTTGTGTTCCGCCCTCCCACCAGTGGCAGTGCTACCCCTGGCACCCCAGCCCCCAGGCCACCCTCCGGAAGCCCACATGGAGTTTCCTGACTGGGAGGAAGAGCCCCCATCGTCGATGGAGGCGGGAGGCGAGGGATGTCCGGGTATTCTTCTGCACAACGGCCCAGCTGGGATAGGCACGGGGCCCCCCGAGGCTCAGGTCAGGGCACCAGTCCCTTTCTGGCACCCCTCTCCCCACTCCCCATGAGCCCCTCTGTCTCCAGCAAAGTCTGTCCTCTGCCCTGGCGTGGGGCTGCCAGGACCCCCACTCCTTCCTCAGGGCCCAGGTGCCCGACCGCTAGCAGGGCCTCCCCAGAGAAGGCCTGCCTGTGCGGACAGATGCACCGTTCCTGGGCCCGATTCCTTCTCCTCCTCAGGTGGCTGAGACGATACCCATCCTCCAGCACAGGAAGGCACCCAAGGCAAGTTTGCTGGGCCCTGTGGGGTTAGGGGAGACAATTTTACCCCTTCCTTCACCCCAGCCCCCTCACCTCCTGCAGGGATGGGGCTCCAAGGACCACTGCCTCCTCCCTGACACCCCCACTCGCTGCTTCCCTCCTGGACGTCCCCTCCCCTGTCCACTACAGGGGGCCCAGCCCTCCCGCCCGCCCACCCTTTCAATCCTGCTCCCCCATGGCCCGAGTCCAAGGACCTCACCCAGGATCCCCCCATCACACTGCCGTCTTCCCAGCAGGGATGCTGTGGCCTCCTCAGGCCGTACAGGCCCCACCCTTGGCCACTGGGGCTGTCCTCCTCGGGCAGCTGGGCCACCTCAGCAGGCCCCACTCCTGGGTCACACTCTACCTGAAACCCTCTGTGGCGCGCACTCCCCGTGGAGGAAGATCTGACTCCTGGGAGCGGCCCAGGTGACGAGAGCCGCTGCACCAGGTCTGGCCAGTCCAGGAGCACACGCCACGATCCAACCAGACTTGGTTCCCTCTGGGCCCTCAGGCTGGTCTGTCTACACCCACGGCCTCTTGTGCCTGCAGTGGGTGTCCCTTGGGTAGGGCCTGCATCTACTAAGTTGTGTTACCAAGGTCACTTCCTCCGGACGCCTCCCTGCCCCCATCCCTCAGCCTTGCTCTCTGGGCCCAAGCTGGAGCTGCCCGTCTACTCGCTGGTGGACCCCACCAGCATCCAGGAATCAGCCCAGCACAGGGGCCGTCTTCACATATCTGTCCTAGGTGGGGGGCTGCTGTGATCCACGCTGACCTCTGCCACTCCCTCCAGCACCTCGGGGCTGCGCTGGCACAAGGTTCTCCCACTTCACCTGCCTGCCTGCCTCCCTCTCTCTGCCACTTTGGGCCCAACCCAGCCTGGCACCCCAGAGCAGCCCCAGTGAGCCCACATCTCTCTGGGGCGGCCTCACAGTCTCTTGCGGACTTGGTAGAAGGGCCTCGGTCCCCCCTCCCACAATCTGATTCCTACCCCAACACCACCGTGTTGGTCGTGGGCCCAGCCACAGCTGAGTCAGAGCTGCCGCCGAGGCCCCGCGCCGACCCGCGGGGGTGTGAGGACGTGCCCGTCCTTCCTTCACTCTCTACAACCTCCTGACCACCTACTATGTGCACAGCGTCATCTCCGGGTAGAACACCCAGGGGGTTCCTGCCCTCAACCAGGGACCGGGTAGGGCTTTCAGGTATGCCCTTGGCGGCGAGGGAGAGAGATGGCAGGGTGACGCCAAGTGACAAAGGCCTCCCTGAGGGGGTGGTGGTTCAGCCCAAACCCCCAGAGGGGGGTCAAGGGCAGGAGGCGGCCGGCAGGGCTGGGGTGACGTGGTGGGCCCAGGCCCGCAGGCTCTAGCTAAACGGGGTCCAGATCCCTGCTTTCTGGAGAGGGGCTCTCGGGCCAGCCGAGGCCACCTGCTCATCCGCTGCTATTGTTCTGCTTTCCCGGGGAAGTGCGGCAGGACCTCATGAACTGTGGGGAGGCCTGAGTCGGCAGAAGTCAGTTTATCTTGAGCAGCTGCCGACGGACCCTGCACAACCATGACCCGGTGACCTTCCAGGGACAAGCTAAATTTAGGCTCCAGGAACTGGTGTTTGGGAAGCTCCTAGTTAAGGGATTTTATTGCGGGGGACGTGAGAAGTAACGTCTCTTCTATCTTTCGGCGTTGCAGTAGTCACGGATGTTTTCCTCCGGGCGGCAGCTGTCGGGGAGGCTCTGAGCACAGAGCACTGCCTGGGCCCCTCCTTGGTGCCTCCGGTGCTCCAGAGGCAGCTCCCCCAGCACCACCAGGCCTGCCCTGGGGTCCACGGCGCTCTGTGTGTGTGGGGGGGGGGGGGTGCCCGCGCCGATGCCCAGAGTGCCCTCTGACGAGCAGCTGGTGAGCTCACAGTGCAGACGAGGGAACTGGGCTCTCCGTGCCTTTGCCCCTCCACTAGTGCAGAGCCCCCCACAGGGGAGGCTGTGAGGCTGAAAGGGAGGCAGTCGTCCATCCCGGGCCTTCTGCTGCCATTCCTGAGCGCCCTCCAGGTTACCGAGACAGCCTCCCTGGCTCCCTTGACCTTCACAGCTCATCTGACGTAGGTCTGGTCCTCAGAGTGGGTACCACCGGCTGGCTGTCAGAACAGGAGGGCACTGTTGCTTCACCTTCCCCAGTGGGTAGGGAAGGGGGGGCAGGGGCTCTGGCTGACAGAGACCCAGGGTCTGGGAGACCCCTGTGCCCTCACAGACCGCACCAGATGGTGGCCTCTGTGTGGTCTCCCGGAGGCCAGTCGAGGCTCTGTGCAATGGCGGCGGTGGCCCCAGGGACCCAAGGCAGCCCTCCACCCCCCAATGCCTGCACTGCCTCCGTGGCCTCTCTCCCCCAGCCCCTCCCTTCACAGATCCCATCCTTCTCTGCATGCTGCATTTTGCAACAATTTTATACTCTTAAAATCAGTAGTCATTCTGGACACTCCTTCTTCCTTTAGCATCCCATTGTAAATAGGTCCCTACTGCATGACTCGTTGTTTCTAACTGCCCTGGGGGCTGGAGAGCCGGCGTGGAATCACCCATCTCCCCCAGGGTCGGTGGTGACCAAGACTCTGTAAAACTGGGGTGGCAATGGGCTCAACATCAAAGTGCTGCCAAGGAGCTTAGGGGACAGCGCTCCTGGCTCAGGTGGAGGCTGGGCTAACTCTGACGGCGATGGCCATCCTGCTCATCATGCAGCCACCCCTCAAGACACAGCTTCATAAACGACAATTTCTCTGTCATAAATAATGCTGCCGCGAATGGCATTAGTCATGAGCCTTGGTATTTTGGATAATTTCCTCAGGAAAAACTCATCAAAGTAGCATTTCTGGCTCACTCCCTAGAGGGTGTATCCCTTAGATCCCTTATCTGCGTACACACTGCCTGTCATTATCTCTAGGTAGTCACAATTTTTTGTTTTTTGTTCTTTGGCTGCATTGGGTCTTTGTTGCTGCACACGGGCTTTCTCTAGTTGCGGAGAGCAGGGACTACTCTGCATTGCAGTGCATGGGCTTCTCATTGCGGTGGCTTCTCTTGTTGTGGAGCACAGGCTATAGGCTCTCAGGCTTCGGTAGCTGCAGCACACAGGCTCAGTAGTTGTGGCGCACGGGCTTAGCTGGTCCTTAGCACGTGGGATCTTCCCAGACCAGGGATCAAACCCCTGTCCCCTGCATTGGCAGGCGGATTCTTAACCACTGCACCACCAGGGAAGTCCAGTCACAGTTTTTAAAGTTTACTAATTGGATAGGTAGAAAATGGCACCTTACTTTAACTTGCATTCTTTGCACAGTAATGCAGTTAAAATTTTTTCCAATTCATACTGCTCATTTCAATTTCCTCTTTGGTGAATTATCTATGTACCCACATAGAGCCTTGGTGTTTTCTCACTTTAAATGTTAGAAACATTACTTGTTATCATATATGTGGCATATACTTTTTGTTTTCTACTTAACTTATTAATGACTTTTTTTCAAAATGTTAACGAAGTTTGAATTTGTGAGTATTCAAATCTATTAAGGTTTTCCCCTACGGGATTTCTACCTTCATCTTTAGCCATCAAAAAGTCCTTCTATATCCAGAAAATACAAATTAAGTTATGATTTCTTATAGTTTTCTTCTGTATCTCCTCATGCCAAGGAGGGCTTCTGATTCTGACCAAGATGAACAGGACCAACTGCACACAGCGTTTTGCTCAAGAGCAAAGTGGGGGGGGGGGGGCCATAGGAAAGAATCAGTAAATTTAAAGATGGGACAATAGGATTACTCCATCTGAACAATATTTAAAAAAAAAAACAACAGGAAATGAGGGATCATAACAAAAGGTCTGACATCTATGTCACTGGAGTACTAAAAGAAAAAGAGGCTGGGGATAAAAAAGTATTCGAATAGGGTGTCCCTGGTGGTGCAGTGGTTAAGAATCCGCCTGCCAATGCAAGGGACATGGGTTCAAGCCCTGGTCCAGGAAGATCCCACATGCCACAGAGCAGCTAAGCCCGTGTGCCACAACTACTGAGCCTGTGCTCTAGAGCCCAAGAGCCACAGCTATGGAGCCCACACGCCACAACTACTGAAGCCCACGTGCCTAGAACCCATGCTCCACAACAAGAGAAGCCACCGCAATGAGCAGCTTGCGCACAGCAACAAAGAGTAGCTCCCACTCTCCAAAACTACAGGAAGCCCATGTGCAGCAAGGGAGACCCAACGCAGTCAATAAATAAATAAATTTTTTTTAAAAAAAGTACTCAAAGAAATAACTGAAAATTTCCTAAGTTTAGGAAGAAGAATAGAAAAAACATACAGATTTAAGATGTTGCCAAAACCCCGAATGGAATAAATCCAAAGAAATCCACACCAAGACACACTGTAATTAAACTCATGAAAACCAAAGATAAAGAAAAATATTAAAAGGAGCCAGAAAAAAAGGACACCTCACCAACAGGGGGAAAACAAATCAAATGACAGAATTTCTCGTCAGAAACCATGGAGACCAGAGAAAGTAACACATTCTTTTAAGCACTAGAAAGGGAAAAAAAGA
This sequence comes from Hippopotamus amphibius kiboko, assembly GCF_030028045.1. NCBI lineage: Eukaryota > Metazoa > Chordata > Mammalia > Artiodactyla > Hippopotamidae > Hippopotamus > Hippopotamus amphibius. Next base: position 548,500 of record NC_080193.1, on the reverse strand, counting down.
AGTCAACCCAGAATTCTGTATGTAGCGAATACATTCCTGAGGGATGAAGCCGAAATAAATATATTTGATGAAGGAAAACTCAGAGAATTCACCAGCAGATATACCCTAAAAGAATGGCTACAGGATGTCATTTAAATAGATAGGAAAAGATATGAGGAGGAACCTTTGAACATCAAAAAGGAAGAAAGAATAAGACAAGCAACTGTCAGTAAATACAGCAGACTCTCCTTCTCCTGTAGGGTTTTCTAACTTAGGTTTGATGGTTGGAGCGAAAATGATTACACTGTCTAAAGTGTAAGGTTCTCAGTGTATGTAGAGGAAGGGTAATGGGACATAGAGGGAGGAACGGTTTCTATATTTCATCCCAACTGGTAAAGTGTGACATCAGCAGACTTTGATGAGTTATCTGCATAAAGGGTAATCCTAGAGCAACCACTAAAAACTATACAATGAGATACACTCAAAAACACTATAGATAGTTCAAAACACAACTCTAAAAGAGGTTCAAGTAAGCCATAGGAAGGCAGGAAAAGGTAAACAGAGAAACAGAGAGAAAGAGAGAATAAACAGAAAACAAAGTGGCAGACTTAAGCCTTACCATATCAATAATTACATTAAATGTAAATGGTCTAAATATAGCAGTTAAACAACAGAGCTGGATAGAGTGGACCAAAAAAATTACCCGAATACATGCTACTTCAAAGAAACTCAATTCAAATAAAATGACACGTGTAGGCTGAAAGCAAAAGTGAAGAAAAAGATATACTATGCGAACAATCAAATAAGAAGTGGCTACATTAATACCAGATAAAGTAGACTTCATTAAGAAAATTACCATGGACAGAGAAAGACACTACATAATGATAAAAGGGCCAACTCACCAAAAAGGCATAGCAATCCTAAATGTGTATCCACCAAACAACAGAGCTGTAAAATATGTGAAGCAAAACCTCATAAAACTGAATGCAGAAATAGACAAATTGACAATTATAGTTGAAGCTTCAACATTCTTCTCTCAACAACTCATATATAGACAAAAAATCAGCAAATATATAGAACAACAACACCATCAAACAACAGGATCTAATCAAAATTTATGTAACACTACCCAACAATAGCAGAATACACATTCTTTTCATGTGCCCAGAGAACCTATATCAGACCATTTCCTGAGCCACAAAAACCCTCAAAATCAGTGAAAGCAAAAGCTGCTGCTTTGAAAAGTCAACATTAACATGCCTTTACCTAATTTACGTGCCTCTACCTTTTTTGGTAGAAGGCTCAACATTACTGAAATCAGAAATGAAAGAAGAGATATCACTAATAATATCTCACTAACAGTAAAAGTGATTTTAAGGGAATACTATGAAAACCTGTATGCCAACAAAGTAGATAACCAAGATGAAATGGGCAAATTCCTGCAAACAAAAACTAGCAAACCTGACTTAAGAAGAAATAAATCTGAATAGATCTATAACAAGTAAAAAGATTAGGCTCTGGCTGGCTGGTGTCTGGAAGAGAGCTCCTGGAAATGGAGCTAAGAAGTGAGAGAAGCCACCATTCCAACAGGCACATGGTCATGGCTGGCTGCCAGGATGGGTGAAGTATGGTCCTGCAGCTAGGTGGCCAGACTCAGAAGAACCCAGAACCTCCTATTCCTAGGGGAAGGGTCCATTCCCGCCACATGCCGAGTTCTGAAGGCCCACAAGCCAGGGCCTGCAAGGCAGGAGTGAGTCAGAGACGCTAGGCTGAGGTTGGGATTCAAGGGAGCAGACAGAGCCCATCCCTGTCCCACTGAATACCACAGTAAAGACTCTGAGAGCTAATAAACACATGGCAACATGGAAAGAATAAAGAATGTCATCAGTGGGCCAGGAATGTTGAGAGACTTTTAAGAGTTTGTGGAAGAGAGGAAGGAGATAGGGTGAGACAGTGGGACCAACCAGAGCTGAGTCAAAAGCCAACCCCACGTGCAGACGAGGAGTCTTAGCTGGGGGAGGAGGCTGCAGCCTCTAGCTGTCACCCTGGGAGCCACTCTGTCCCCAGAGGGCCCACCGAAGTGGGCTGGGGCAGGAGGAAGTAGAAGAACGCCTCTGAAAACACAGACCCTCTTCCAAGTAGCTGAGGGGGAAGAAAGCCAGGTCTTGCTGGGAGAGAACTCAAATGGGGTCAGTTAAAGGCCTCCTGGTACCCCTGGGGTGTCAGGCTGGAGACAAAGAAACAGACCCCTCACACACCCAAGGAGGGTACTCACTGGTACAATCACTGCAGGAAAGTTTGCCCTTATCTCAGCAAGTTGAATGAGCATCATCCCATGAGCCAGAGGGAAAAGTGTCCACACACACTGGCTACACGTGGCAGCCAACAGTCAGCATCAGTCACCAGAGACGGAGGGAGGGAGTTCCCAACGGGACCCCAGTGCCCACGACCACACGCAAGGACCTGAGCAGGAACCACCCCACTGAGCTCGGTCATGCCACCACTTGAGACAGAAGAATAAAACGGCCCTTGTTTCAGGCCCCGGAGGTTTGGGGTGCTCGTTTGGAGAGACAGAAAACCAGATTACACTTCTATAAAAGTTTAAAGCAGGCAAAATTAAATCATATTGTTTAGGAATAAATATGCAAGTGGTGAAACTAAAAAGAAGAACAAAGAAATGACAACCATGAGTGAGGATAACCTTTACCTCTAGAGAGGTGAGTGGAAAGGGTACATGGAGCTTCTGAGGCAATACCTAGGGGGCACTATGTGAATGTTTGCTATAGAATAATTTGCGAAGCTGTATGTAATCTCTTTCACAATAAAAAAGCGTGTGTGTGTGTGTGTGTGTGTGTGTGTGTGTGTGTGTGTGTGTGTGCGCGCGCGCGCAAGGAAGCCTAGAAGAAAGTACTCAGGTTGGATGATGTGGGTACAGCATCTGCCAGCAGTCCCCACAGTGCATCCTACAGAGCAGCCTGGCTTGGACCAGACCCCCACTTCCCACACACCCTCCTATGCAGGGCCAAGCTCCTGAGAGCAGCAGACCAGTGTGCCCATGACCAAACCCCGTGCCAGTCACCAGGAAACCCCAGATGGAAGCCAGCTAATGAGAGAACAAAGGCAAACATTAGAAACCTTGACAACGTGAAATAACAGCAAAGCCCTGGGAATAACTATTTTCTGCCCCTACGAATGTGCCTTTCTGGACATTTCACATCAGTGGAATCATACAATATATGGCTTTTTGTGTCTGGGTTCTCCCACTTTGGAAAACGTTTTCTAGGTTTATCCATTTTGTAGCCTGTGTCAGTACTTCATTCCTTTGTATGACTGAATAGTATTCTGCTGTACGGACAGACCACATTCTGTTCATCCATTCGTCACCTGATGAACATTTGGGTTGTTTACACTTTGTGGTTACTATGAATAAAGCTGCTATGAACATATGTGTACAAGTTTTTGTGTGGACATATAGGTTTCATTTCTCTTGAGTACCTAAATGTAGAATTGCTGGGTCATATGGTAATACTATGTTCAACTTTTTGAGGACTGCTAAACTTTTCCACAGCAACTGCATCATTTTATATTCTCACCATTAATGTATGAGGTTTCAATTTCTCCACATACTCACCAACACTTATTATTGTTGATTTTTTTAATTATACTGGACTCAGTTTACTAGCATCTTGTTGAAGATTTTTGCATCTACATTCATAAAGGATATTGATCTGTGTTTTTCCTGTGATATCTTTGTTTTTGGTACCAGGGTGACACTGGCTTTGTAGAATGAGTTAAGAAGTATTCCTTCCTCGGGCTTCCTAGGTGGTGCAGTGGTTAAGAATTCACCTGCCAATGCAGGGGACATAGGTTTGATCCCTGCTCCAGGAAGATCCCACATGCCTCGGAGCAACTAAGCCCGTGTGCCACATAAAAAAAAAAAAAAAAAGATTTAATAAGAAGTATTCCCTCCTCTTCTATTTTCTGGAAGCGTTTGAGAAGGATGAATGTTAATTATTCTTTAAACCTTTGGTAGAATTCACCAGTGAAACCATCTAGTCCTGCGTTTTTCTGTTGAGTTTTTTATTACTAACTCAAAATTCACCAAATTTGGAAAGATTTCAGCCTCTATTCCTTAATGAGAATCTGTTTGTTTGCTTGTTTGTTTTTGGTTGCGTTGGGTCTTCGTTGCTGCGCGTGCGCTTTCTCTAATTGTGGAGGGCAGGGGCTACTCTTTGTTGCTGTGCGCTGGTTTCTGGTTTCTCACTGCAGTGGCTTCTCTTGTTGCGAAGCATGGGTTCTAGGTGCATGGGCTTCAGTAGTTGCAACGCATAGGCTCAGCAGTCGTGGCTCGCAGGCTCTAGAGCACAGGCTCAGTAGTTGTGGCACATGGGCTTAGCTGCTCCATGGCATGTGGGATCTTCCCAGACCAGGGATCAAACCTATGTCCTGTCCAACGTGTCTCCTGCGTTGGCAGACGGATTCTCAACCGCTGTGCCACCAGGGAAGCCCTTGGTTTTGTTTTTTAAATAAGCTTTCCCCAGGCAGCAAGCAAGCTTTTGGTTAATTTCCAGAGTTCCAAAAAAGTTGATCCTGTCAGTTTTTGCCCGTGTTTTCATTGCTTTTATGAAGGGGTGGAATGTGGAGTTTCTTACTCCTCCATTTTTGCTGACATCACTCCTCAGCTGGGCTTCTGACAGAGCAGACAAAAGCATCTTGACAAGAGATTTACTTAGTTATAAAGGCAGGCACTGGGGTGGTGATTCTCAAACTTGAAGTGATGATTTTAAATGCAGTCCTAGATCCCACCGCAAATCTTAATACCTATGTCTGGGGCCTGGGAACCTGCATTTGAGGCAGGCGCTTAGAGGGCCCTCTTCGGAAGCACCAGACGCAAAGAACGAGAAGTAATAAACGAGTTGGGAGTTTGTAAGGAGAGAGGGTGCGAATGTGTTCCCTTCACATTTTTCACAGAAGGGAGCCAAGAGAAACCAGGTAGAGTTGAGAAATCAAGACATGGGAGAGACCTCCCTGGCCGTCCCGTGGTTAACACTGTGTGCTTCCACCGCAGGGGGCACGGGCTTCGACCCCTGGTCCGGGAACTAAGGTCCCACATGCCACATGGCGTGGCGGGGAAAAAAAAGATATGGGGTGTCATTTAGAGTTACTGAGGTACCCATAGTAAGAAGTGGAAACAAGCGGTGAAGGGAGGTGACCTCCAGGGAGGGGCTGCAGTGGGACAGGGCCACTTTGACTTTTTTCTTTACAGTTTGAACTTTTTTTCTCAAATACAGCTGTTATCTCAGTGGAGGGGGGCTACTGGCCAACAACCCCGCCTTGTTTCCTCAGGGCCCTGGCCGGCCCAGCCCTGTTTACCGTCCCTTGGCCAACGGCTGCGGCTGCACCATGAAGCCTGGCACCTTGGGAAGGGCACTACAGAGCAGGGCTCCTCTCCTTCACCTTGGACCACACCCTTGCCACCTCCCGCCAGAGAAGTGGGCACTGGCAGCTGAGTGCCAACAAGACGAGGAGGATGCTGAGTATGAGGGAGTCAGGAACCACAACCTAGAGTCATGGAGCCCTGGCCTCTCTGGGCTGCAAGGGACCTTCCCAAGGTCACATGGTGACCCAGTCCTTCCCAGAACCAGTAGTCTTTGGAGCTTAAAAACATAAGCATAAAATCAAAAACAAACTTTGCTTGGAAGCTGGCTGTGGGCAGTTGGCTCAGGCTACATCGTGGACTCACCAGCCAACTGCTTCAGAGCTCTGGGCAGGGGGCCACCTGACAGGATGTGCTGGGGAGCCAAGTGGGGATGGTTGCTTCTGGGAGAGGCATGGGTGATGACAGTCATGTCCCTGGACAGGGGACGGCTGTGGCTCTCACTGCCCGCCCCCCAACCCTGGCTCTGCAGGGCTGTTTTCAGGCTGAAGGTTATCTAGCCCAAAGCCCTCCTGTCCCAAGCCAGAGACTCGTGGTCCTTTCCACAAGGCCGTTTGGGAGGTGCTTCTCCCTTGCCAAACATCCTGTGCCAGCACAGGACAGGGATCGACGCGGGGAGCTTGGGACCAGAGCCTCTGACACCCCCAGCCAGGGTGACGCTGTGCTCCCATGAGTTGGTCAACCAACTGGCGCATCAGCATTTGGGGGTTTCTCACAGTGTAGTAAGAAGTCAGGAAGGGCCACTGCAGTGGAGAGGCTGCTCAAAAGAAACCACACATGGGACTTCCCTGGTGGTGCAGTGGTTAAGAATCCGCCTGCCAGTGCCGGGACACAGGTTTGATTCCTGGTCCAGGAAGATCCCACATGCCACGGAGCACCTAAACCCGTGTGCCGCAACTGCCTGTGTGCCATAACTACTGCAGTCTGCACACCTAGAGCCTGTGCTCCGCAACAAGAGAAGCCACTGCAACAAGCAGCCCGCGCACCACAACGAAGAGGAGCCCCCGCTCACCACAACCAGAGAAAGCCCGTGCGCAGCTACAAAGACCAAACGCAGCCAATAAATAAACAAATAAATAAATTTATTTATTTATTAAGAAATAAAGAGAAAGAAAAAGAAAGAGGGGAGGGAGAGAGGGAGGGAGGAAGGATGGAAGGACAGAAGGAAGGAAGGAAGACACCACACATAAGCTGGGTCTGGTGGCTGGCAAACTTTGGATGCAGGAAGGCAGGAAGCATCCCTGTTTTCCTTAACAGGCGCTGCCACCCAGGCCAAGCTCGCCTCTTGCTCTACAGGCCTCATGAAATGAGCTCTGGGAAGCCCCGGGGAACCCCACAGCAACACCTTATATGACCCCACCTCGAGGCCCTCGCCAGCTCCCAGTCCACAATGCAAACGTGTTAGTTCTGCTCTCACCCCTGGCATCAGGAGCGGTGAGAACCAGCTCTGGCTCTTCCACCACAGTTCTTGGCCAGATGTGGGTCAGTATCTCCCACCTTCAGCTTCTTTACTTACCTGTCAAGTGGCTGATAGGTGTGTCCCAGGTGCCATCAGCACAGTGCCAAAACCCTTCTGAGCTGAGCAGCCTGAGATGTAACGATGACAGCAGCAGCAAGCGTGCTCACCTGGCACTGCCACGTGCCAGGTGAGGTTTAGAGTGATGCACACATACGACTCTCCAATTCTGCTCCCGATTCTGACGTGTAAGTTTTTTCCCACCACCAGGCAATTCAACACCAGCCGGATGTCCTACAATCTAACTCAATCCTGAACTATCCACCTGGAGACAGCATCAGATTCCACAGGTTGAAGGCTCAATTCCACAAGACTGTCCCCACTTCAGATGCCCTGTTTTTTTTTTTAAGGTTTCATTTATATCTTTTATTTTTAATGTATTTAAATATATTTATTTATTTTTTACTGGTTGTGTTGGGTCTTCGTTGCTGCACACGGGCTTTCTGTAGTCACGGTGAGCAGGGGCTACTCTTCGTTGCGGTGTATGGGCTTCTCATTGTGGTGGCTTCTCTTGTTGTGGAGCACGGGCTCCAGGCACATGGGCTTCAGTAGCTGTGGCACATGGGCTCGGTAGTTGTGGCTCACAGGCTCTAGAGCACAGGCTCAACAACTGTGGTGCACAGGCTTAGTGGCTCTGCAGCATGTGGTATCTTCCTGGGGCAGGGATCGAACCCGTGTCCCCTGCATTAGCAGGCAGATTCTCAACCACTGCGCTACCTAGGAAGTCGACCCATTTATTACTAAAGAATATATGTACCAGAAACGACCAGATAGACGAGATGGTTAGGGCAAGGTATGGGAAAGGACGCATGCCCTCTCCAGGCACACCATTCTCCTCGAACCTCCAAGCGTTCACCAACTTGGAAGTTCTCTGAGACCTGTCCTTTGGGATATTTATGGAGGCTTCATTAGAGGCATGACTGAATTAGGTTACTGGCCATTGGTGATTGATTCAATCTCCAGCCACCGCCCCCCTCCAGGTGGGAGGTGAGGGGGTGGGACCAAAAGTTCCAACCCTGGTTGGCTCCCCAGGCAACCAGCCCCCATCCTTGGGTGTGTCCCCCAAATCACCTCATTAACATAAGAAAAGACCCTTTTTACTGTTACCAACACTGTGGAAATTCCATGGGTTTTAGAAGCTCTGTGCCAGGAACAGGGATGAAGACCAAACACATTTCTCATCGCAAACCACAACACCACAGACTCTAACACCCGAGCTCAGCCACCAGCACACCCAGATGAAAGGCGAGTACTGCGATGTGCCACAGGCCTAGGGAGCAGCAGGGTCGCATCTAACCAGGCATTGATTGAGTCGGGACTCTCGGCCAGCCGGATGGAAGGAAGGGACGCACAAACAAATGACAGGCCCAAAATGGAGCCCCTTGTGCTAAGCCCCACACTACCAAACCCAGACTTAATGACGAACTTAATTACACTGTCAACCTCTCCCAGGAATGGAATCTTAAGCCAATCGATCTGGAATTAACTGGTTATTACTAGTGAGGTAATTCACTCTATAGGCCCCTGCACTCCCCTAAAGGAAGGTGACCTCGCCTGAAACAATCAGCTCTTTGCTAGAGTAACTTCCTTGTCCCAACTGCTTCTGTCTATAAAACCTGCATTTTGTACAGCTCTTCGGAGCGCTTTTCCATTTGCGAGATGAGATACTGTCTGGTTCATTAATCACTGAATAAAGCCAATAAAATCTTTAAAATTTACTCAATTGAACTCCTTTTTTTTAAACACTATTCTGCTCCTCCATGAAGTCCACAAGAACATGACCATTCATCTCTATAACGTCAGGGTCCAACAAAGGGCCACACGGGTAACCCCAGTAATTGTCTGCTGAACAAAAGAATGAAAATGAGTACGCACAAACCTCCAGTACATAAAACAGACTCTTATTATAACTGCTGGGGATATGTGTGAAATTAATAGAAAAGTATCACAATAAAACAAATCATAATAATTGGGGGTCCAGATGAACACGCCAGACATTTGGAAACAGTGTAGACACTCAAAAGGCACAACTAGTTATCAACTTCGGGTTTCACAGGGCCAAAGTCAAGATGTGGGCAGGGTAACATTCTCTTCTGGAAGCTTCCACACCCACTTGAGTTGCTGGCAAAATTCAGTTCCAACAGTTTTGTTTTTGTTTTTTGGCCGTGCCATGCAGCTTGCGGGATCTTAGTTCCCCAACCTGGGATCAACACGTGCCCCCTGCAGTGGAAGCATGGAGTCCTAACCACTGGACCACCAGGGAAGTCCCCCAACATAGTTGGAGGAGTGGGATACGTTTCCTTGCTGGTGTTGACTAGAGGCCATTCTCAGTTTCCAGAGACTGCCTACATTCCCTTAAAGCCCGAAATGGCAGGCCAGGCCCTTCTCACACTGCGGCTCTCTGACCATGTCTGCCTCCTCCCTCCCACCAAGTCTCTGACAGCTGCCTTCTGCTGTGCTTCTAAGGGCTCATGCGATTCCACGGTGCCCACCCGGGGAATCCAAGATGAGGTCTCTCACTGAAGGTCGGATGACTGTAACCTTCATGCCACCTGCAAAGGCTTTCACAGCTGTGCAGGAGCAGCATTTGACTGAATGACTGGGGGAGGGGACTCTCTGGAGGCCGCCATGAGGGCTCTGCCTACCACAGCTGGCCTTGGGGGAATTAAACCCCAAGACTGCAAAGGTGGGTGATGAAACCAGCGCAGGGGGAACAGGCACAGAGTGACAGCTCTGTGGGAACAGGATGGAGTTAAACCGAAGCGTGCTCTGTTTCGCAGAGACTAAGGATTAAGCTGCAGAAAGTTCCAGACACCCGATGTTCCAGAAAGGTCACAGGGCATTCCAGTCAACAAGATACCACGGTGCGCATGACCCCCCAAGCACCTGCCTGCCTGCCTGCCGTTTTGGGCAACCGAGAAGAACCGCTGCCGTACTGTGATGCCCGTGCCCCCCAGGCTCAAAACTCCCCCTGCGGAGCCACCCTCCCGCCTCCGTACCCCTCTGGAGTAAGGAGCGCCTCCGCTTTCACGGGAAGTACCCGGCGTGCTCAGGGGCTGCGCGCCGTGAGTGGTACCAGGATGCCAGGATGCCGGCGAGGCTGAGAGGTCCGGAGGCTCCGCGTCCTCGTCCACACGGACCGCCGTCCGCGTTAGCGCGGGCCGTCTGCGAGGGCGCGGGCGGCCGGGGGCGGCTGGCGGGGGCCGTGTCCCCCCGAGGACGGAGCGCGGCGGGGCGTCCTGCCCGCGCCTCCCCGCCCTCCCCGCGCCCGCTCCGCTCGCGCGTCCGTCCTGCCGCTTCCTCGCGGCGCCGGGGCAGCGCTGCACGCGCCCCGGACACGGGTCCGCCCGCGGGCGCGAGGGCTGCTGTCCGCCCCGTGTGCGGCCTGCCCGGCGTCTCCTGCCCGGGGTCCCCGCCAGGTTAACTTTCTCCGGGGCTCCTGAGGCACGAGTTCCCGAGGAAACAGCCCTCCCCGCGCTGCAGCGCCTCGGGTCCCGGCGGGCGGGGCGGCTCGGCCCGGCAGCCCTGACGGCTCCGCCGCCGCGCAGAGGCGGCCACGCGCGGGGCCCTCGGGGAGTCACGGCGCGCTCGAGTCCGCCCCGCCGGGAGCGCCGGGCACCCGCGCCCGCGAGGCGAGGGCCGAGAGACTCGCCTCAGCACCCTCGACGCCGCCGCCGCAGGGCCGGGCCGCGTGCCGGGGCGGGGACTGCGCATGCGCGCGGCGAGCGGGGGCGTGGCCAAGGCCGCCGGCGGCGCATGCGCGCGGGGCGCCCCGCCGCGGACGGCTCGGGCCAGCTGGGGCGGCGCCTGGATGCCGCGCGGCCGACGCCCGCCTTTGAGAGCCCGGGCCCGCCCAGCGCCGGGTCCCAGCCGACCGTCGAGCGTCGGCGAGGGAGGGTCTGACCGTGGGGCCCGGCCCCCGCCTGGCGCACCCGCGGGCCGCGAGGGTGTGGGGGCCCGGGGCTGGCCTCCGAGCTGAGCCCCTGGGGGGCCTGGGCGCGTGGGAGGCGGGCCCGGAAACCTGCGGAGGGTCCCGAGGCCCGGCGCTCGCGGCGGACGTGTCTCAGGAGCGTAGCTCAGGAGCGTAGCTCCGGCGGGAACCCGACGGGAAGTGTCATCGTGCGGAGCGGATGTGGGAGGAAGGAGGCCCGGCTCAGGGTCCCGGGAGCCTGGGGGTGCAGATGGGAGCGGGATGGTCGGGGAGACTTCGGAGGCGAGGATGGACAGGCTTCCCTGGGACCCCGTCACAGCCGAGCGTAGGGGGATGTCCGGGCCCGGAAGATGAGGGGAACGGACTCATTCAGACTTCTGAGTGTGTGCCGGGTGCAGACCTCAGACCTCAGACCTCGTGCCAGGCGTTCGGCCGCTGGGATGAAGCCCTGGTCTCACGCAGACACACAGAGCCGCAGAGCAGACTAAGTGATTGCTGGGGGCCGGGGGAAGGGGAGTGGGGGAGGAGGGAAGGGGAACCGACTGCTTTATCGGTGTAGGGTTTCCACGGGGGTGATGGAAAGTTCTGGAACCAGATCGTGGAGATGGTTGCACGACCCTGTAGGTGTATGGAATTCCGTTGCATTGTACACTTTAAAATTGTTAAAGAGAAAAACAAACAAACAAAAAGACCTAGTCTCTGCCCCCAAGGTGTCTGTAGTTGAATGGAGGAGATGATTATGTCTTTATCCATGTGTTGTGGAGCATTACAGGTGTTCCTACCTGAGGCTGAGGTGGGGGCAAGGAGGGCTTCCTGGAGGAGGTAGGCCCGAGCTTCGGGGAAACCAGAATTCCCAGGCATTGCAGGTATCTGAGGCACAGAAGGCACCTGAGCGGGAAGGCCAGGCCACTTGTGATGTGCTTAGAGCACTAGAAGCAGATGCTGGAGTGTAAGATGAGAAGCAGTAGTACCACTAGGTGCTGGAGTCTGAAACGGGAGGTTGAACTTGGGTTTTATTCTCTAGGCGGTGGGGGGCCATTGCAGGGTCTCATGCGGAGGAGGGCTTGTTGGGATTCTGCTTGGGGTGGCTTGTGCTGGGGGCATCTTGGTGAACAGCTGAAAAGGGAGAAGCTTGTAGGGAGAGGCTGTTGCAGGAAGTGCTGGTGTCCGAGTGGAGCTGAACCTGAGCAGTGGTGGCGGGGAGCAGGGTGGGCATGGTGAGTGCAGGAAAGCAGCTGGTGCAGGGGTAGCAGGGTGGGAAGCGGAGGGTGGCGGGGAGGGTGCGTGGGGCCCCGGGGACATGCCAGTGGAGATGCCTGATGGCAGTTTAACAGCCAAGCAGAATGGCAGGTCACAACCTTAAGAAGCTTGCCCCTCACAGGCACATGGCTGTGGCAGGACCCTCCTCATAACGTCCTTCCAGTGTCCTAGGTGCCCAGGATCCTGGTGGACTGCCGCGGTGTGCGATACACAGGAAATACAGGTTAAGCTAAAAACAGAGGGCCCACGCAGAGGTGCAGGTGCTGAGCACAGCGGCTGAGCACGGAGTGGGATTCCTCCCGTTGCAGGGGAGGACGGAGGCCACCTGGTGACAGTGTGCTGGTGGCTTGGGAATTGAGCATGGGCGTATGTCTGAATGGCCTTGGCAAGGCCAGCTTTAAAATAAAGGTTTGGGACCGGGCCTCTAAGCTCTTCTGATGTGTCATAACCTGGTGATCACCTGCGTACGCATCCTGGGGGTCTCCCAGGAGGGCCCTGGGTCTGTGGAGGTCAGTAGGGGCCTGCCTTCTCTCAACACACCGAGAGTATGAATCCTGTATTTGCTGGGTACGTAAGAGGATGACAGGACTTTTTTTTAACTAATTAATTTATTTATTGGCTGCTTTGGGTCTTCATCGCTGCACGTGGGCTTTCTCTAGTTGCAGAGAGTCGGGGCTACTCTTCGTTGTGGTGTGCGGGCTTCTCATTGCAGTGGCCTCTCTTGTTGTGGAGCGTGGGCTCTAGGCACACGGGCTTCAGTAATTGTGGCACGCAGGCTCAGTAATTGTGGCATACGGGCTTTGTTACTCCGTGGCATGTGGGATCTTCCAGGACCAGGGATCGAACCCCTGTCCCCTGCATTGGCAGGCGATTTCTCAACCACTGTGCCACCAGGGACGTCCCAGGACTTCTATTCTTGGCGCCATTCTTCAGAGTAGGCTAGCTGTTAATTCTGTTTTGGAGTTGACAGGATTAAGGCAGGCAGGTGTTTGCCAGAGGCTACACAGTTATTGAAGAACTTTTTCTTCACCTTGACTGAGTTGTGTCCCAGGAAGATGTCACAGCTCCAGTCAGATCAACATAAATAACAATGTTTGAAATGAAGCAGCAATAATGATTTACCCTAAGTTAGTTTACAAGTAAGCTTGGAGTTTTTATTCACATTTTTAAACCCAATTTAAAATCATCAAAGGCTGATATAAGTAGTTGTTAATACTTCTCAAGTACTTGGTGGCTGTAGTGTTTCGTGTGTATTTCCTCAGTCTGTAGGGCATCCTAGGAGCCGGGTGTGATCAACAGCATTGTTACTGACAGGTTGGAGGGAGGTGGAGTAACTGCTGCAAGGTCATTGGTCGGTGAGGCAGGGCCAGCTTTTCACTCAGGATCTTAGCTCTTGACGACCGGCCTCATGGTCCCGTATTTGCTTGTCTTTGGGATCATACTAGGAACAGCAGTGACTCAACGGCCAACATCATTAACGTTAAGTATTGACACCCTCCCTTTGCCTGCCTTCTCTTACCCTTGTTGTTCAGGCTAAACCAGGGGTGGGTTTTCTCCATGTTGTTGAAATGGGCATCTGCCGGAGGTTGGGGGCAGGCCCCGCAGCCTCGGGCGTGCCTGCGTCCAGGGTACCGGGAGGCGTCCCCAGGCAGCTCGTTTCCGGGGATGGTGCCGCAGACAGAGCTCAGCGGTTGTGAAAGTGACTTGGTGTCTGCGTGGCAGATAACTTTCCTAAATCCTTTTTTTGTTTTTTTTGGAGTACAAGATACAGTGACACAAAGACCTCTGACATTCTCAGACCCTGGCTTAATCCGGGAAGGCCGAGGTCCACCTTCCTCGTGTCACCGTCTCCTACGGAGCGCCTGTCCCTCGCAGCCTCGGGGGGTGGGGGCGGGGGGACGGGAGCAGAGATGCGGCTGGGTGGCCACGGGGGGAGTCTGGGCTCCACTCCGGGGAGGGAGCTGGCTCAGCAGGGGCCGCAGACCCCGTCAGCCTGGGCTTCTCCGCTGCGCTCCCCCTCGGTGTACGTGGCCAAGAGAGTCGGTTGGAAGCAGCCGTGGGATCTGCATAAGACACTGGCGCTAATAAATCTATGAGTTGATTATTGGGCTTTAAAAAAACACATTTTAAGTGTTTTTGAATATTGACTGTTAAAAATGTCTTTTTACTTTAACTTTTTCCTTCAGACAGTGCACCTCGGGACCAGGGATTTTTACCTGAGCCAGTGATGGAGTGTGTCCTCAAGCCTGTGCTGGGCCCACAGCGGCGGCAGCCAGAGTCACAGCTGGGAAATGATTTGTGACTGCTGAGGGTAAACATATTTGTCCCTTTTCATTACGTGACCTGCAAGGGCTGGCAGCTCCTACTGGTAGCTTACCCTCTCTGCTTAGTTCACAAGTGGACACGGAGCCTGTGGCACCATTTGTTTTCTCTGGGATCTGTTTCGAGTTTGGGCCCTGTGTTCAGGGGGCCTTGGCTCCGCGGTCCCTGCAAGATCAGGCTTTCCTGTTTTCCTCGTTCTCCGTTTACTTTGTGGGCGCACTTTCTGTAGGAGAGAAAAATACCCACAAAGGAAGCTCCCCCAAGGATGACCAGGTGCACAGTTCAGCCAAGTAGGTGACTCGATGGGGTGCGTCTCTTTGTGTTTGTTCGGATCGGGAAGGGTGTGACAGGGCGCTGTGCTCGGGAGACTCGGCTTGAGGCCAAATAGCTTTACCACGTGAGCTGCGAGGCGGCCCTTCCGAGGGTCCAGCCTCGGCCGCCAAGACCTGTGTGTCCTGGGTACCCTGTGACCCTGAGTATCTACACAGAGCTCCTCCGTACGCGCATGTGTGTGTGTGAAAGTGCATCTGTGCACGTACTGAAGCTTTGCTGAAGGAACAGGAGGAAGAGAGGCGCGGGGGTGGATAGACAGGTGGCAGCGGCTGTGCCACAGCAGCTGGGTGACCGCCACGGGGGCGTTCGCTGTGCTCTTCCCTCTGCTCTTGGGTATGTTTGAAAATTCCTAAACAAAAAGGTTCAGAACCAGGTAGAGTATTCAAGCATGTGTTTAAGTGTTTCATCCACACAGAGCTCACTGCGCCCAGCTTTGCTGCGGGTGCCGCGGGGAGTTGGGTGCAGCGCAAAGGGTTCATACCATCAGCTCAGCAACCTGTTTGCTTTGATTTTTTTTTTTTCTGATTTTTTGGTATTTCAACATAACGCAAAGTTATTTGAAAGTCTCCTCCTCAGACCCCGTCCTCTGGATGCCTGTTGTCAAGTGCTCCTTCGACGTGGCCTCCTCTGCCTGAAGAGCATCGCACTCTGTGGATGCTGCATGGCTTAATTTACTTCACAGTTGATCTATCTGTTCCTCCTTTGAGGGACTTTCAGGTTGTCTGCAGATTTCCTGCTGTTGAAGACCGTGCTGCAGTGAATGTCCTGAGCGCGTGTTCGTTGCTGTGTGTATGGGAGCTGGCGGGAGGCGTCCAGGTGGAATCGCTGGGGCAGAGCCTGCACGTTGCAGAGTTTAACACGTGCTGTCCCAGTGCCCCCGGGGGCCTGTTTCCCCCACACACTTTCACCAGCACTAAAGTTCACCTTTCTTCGTTTTTTTCTAATCTGTTGGGTGAATAAAGCTTGTCTTATCAATTCCATTGATCACTTGGAAATGTAAGCATCTTTTAAATGTTTACATTTTGCCCATTTTTCTTTGGAGTTGCTTTCCTTTTTCTTTCTTGAGTTGTGACCGTTCTTTATGTGATGTGAATACTAACTGTTAACACCTGAGTCCAGGGTTGCAGCCAGCTTTAGACAGCAGTCTGAGAATTCCTGGGTCCATATCACCCCAGCGCCCGTGTCAGGTGTCCCCAGGCTCTTCTCGTTCTCCTCCGAAGCTCTTGGCGCCCTAAGATTGGGGACACTCTCCAGAGCATTCCCTGCGGTGTTCCCCGAGGGCGAGGGCGAGGTGCCCTGCGGGGCTCAAGCCGAAGATGGAGCTGGGTCTCTGCTTCTGCAGCGGCTTTAGATGATGCCACCGCGGGTGTTGCGCCCAGAAGGTCTCCCGGTCAGACTTCCCGTGGGCGTCCCAGGGAGCATCCCGGGACCCCTCGCCCCACTGCACCGTCCGTTCAGTGTCCCAGGTGACCGGTGGGGAAAGAGCTGCTGCCAGCAGCCCACAAAGATGTTCTGTTGGAAAACGCAGAGCTCAGTCGTCGAGGACGTGTGGCCGACGCAGGCACCTGGTTTCAGGGAGGTGTGAGTCCTTGCTGGAAGGTTCATAGTGTGTGTGCTGTGCTTGTTGGTGCCGCAGCAGGAGTGGGGCTGATTTTCCTGACGGGGTCTGCTGTCTGGTTTTGTTAGGGGAGTGGGGATCTGGGGCCCCAGCCATCACCGGAATCTTGGAGAGCTGACTCCTGACCTCATGATCCTGCCAGCACCCCACGGGCCAGGCTGGAAACCCCTGGGGGAGGGGTCCAGGCCGCCTGCCGTGTGCCCAGCCAGCCCCCAGTCTTGCCCTGGCCCCTGCCTCATCTTCCAGAGCTAGTTCCCAGGGCGCACAGACAGCTCTGACCCTGGCTCTTGGGGCTGTGAGCCTCTCCTGTCTCTTCTTTCTTGTTTTCTTTGTTTGGTAGCTGCTCTACCGAGATATAATGCGCATACCATACACTTCCCCAAACTAAAGTATATAATTCAGTGGTTTTTATACTCACAGAGTTGTGCAGCCATCACCACAATCAAGTAGAACATGTCATCAGCCCCAGGTAAGCCCGAACCATTCAGCAGTCCTTCCCATTTCTCCCCTCCCGCAGCCCCCAGGAATCACTCATCTATTTTCTGTCTCTACTGATTTGCCTTTTCTGGACCTTGCATATCAATGGAATCAGACAGTTTTCTAAATGTTTTTAAAGTTGTGAGCGGAGGCCCAGCTGCTAATCCAGACTGGGAGCTCGGGGCTGAGTGAGTCCTGCCTGGTGGGGCTGTGAGCGGCGTCCCAGGGGGCTGGGGGGCTGGGATGAGACCTGATGGGTCACAGCTGCCCCAGGAGCCCCAGTCTGGGTCAGATGGGACCTGGGCGGGGACACCTGTGGTCAGGAATGGGAGCTCTGCGAGGCCCCTGGGTCCTGTGATCTAGAGAGGCCTGGAGCCTGAGCGCTCCTCCCCATGTCCATGCTGGAAGCTGGACACACTGCCTCATAGATGCTGAGCGTGGCCTGAGATTCATTCTGCTGGAAACCTCACCTGTGAGACGCCAGGTGAGTAAGCATCTTCCTAGGCTTCTCTGAAAGGCTTTGATGTTCGTTTTCATTCATTTCCACGTTAGGGGGAATTGCGGTATTTTAATTCAGGCACTTTCTTCCTAACACCTCTGAGAAGTTAGTCTGACGTGACTGGAAGTCCCCAGTCACCTTAGTGTTGGTAACGGGCCCCCGAAGGTGGCGAGAACCCTGCTTCCCTGGCAGTTGGCATGTCGGGCGCTGCTCTGGGGAAGCCTGTGAGAGACAAGCAAGACCAGGCCTTTCATCCGAGGCCCTTCTCTCCCGGACTCTGCAGATCACGCAGCTCTCTGCTCAGACGCCTGCTGTGGCCCCATGGTGGCCACAGCCTGTGCGACTGGCACTCTCCCACTCCTGTTGGCCACCTAGGTGCCCGGCAGACACAGGCTCCCGCCTCAGGGCCTTTGCACAGGCTGTCGCTGCAGCCTGAAGGGGCTCTGTCCCCCCCTCGTTTCCCCCACGTCTGCCCAGATGCTGCTTCCTGGGCTCCCAGCTCGGGGCCTGGCGGCGAGGGGGGGCTCAGTACCTGCCAGAAGAAGCAGTGAGCACCTCTGGCGAGAGCATCGGCTTGCTGTCTCCAGGAGGACCGTCTGGCTCCTTCTTGCACCTGATGGTTCTGACCCTGCCGGAGTTCAGGAGGAAAGGGGCCTGCGTAGCTGGCTTCCTCAGGCTGGTTGCTCAGCACCTGTTGGGCTGGGCATGGGGGGGCCCAGCTCAGGTTATTCCAGTCCTTGGTTTGGGGCCTGGAAGTCCCATTGCACAGGGTCCCTCTTCATCCTTTGGTAAAACAGCAAGCTGTGGCTGGGGTGTGGTTGGTGGTGAGCCAGGCCTGTGTGAAGGCCGCTGACCACGTCCCCCAGACACAGGCTGCGGGCTGCCCAGCCCAGCCCAGCCCAGCCACCCCGCGGCCTCATGGAGCCCCAGCGCCTGCAGCCCACCATCGCTTCGTGCCCCAGGATACCTGCTCCTGCTGCTCCTCGGTGACCAAAGAGGACCAGGTGCAGCGTGGTTTCCCAGTAAACACACATTGAGTGAACACGTGTAGAGTTTGTTTGTAATACATTGTCTGGCTTAGTTCAACTGGAGTAGGGTTGAGTCCTTTCTGCTGAGGGGATCATGCCTGTGTTTTTGTTTAGAAAATACCAAGGCAGAAAAAGGAAGAAGATTCTTTAAAAAAAAAAAAAAAAAGGAAGGAAGGAAGAAAGAGAGGGAGGGAGGGAGGAACATTGTTATAGAAAAATAGATATATGCAGAAATAGAATGGGGACCCCCCACCGTGATCCAGCCCCAACAGGTCCCGATTCATGTCCATCCCGTTTCATCCGCCACCCTCGCCACCACCCCTAGATGAATTAGAAATCGTAGGATGCCATCCATACATATTTTAGTTTATAGCCAAAATGAGGCCCCAGAAGGGAAGGCGGAGGGAGAGATGAACAGCAAGAGCCCACGGTCTCCTGGCCCAGGCGGAACGGTCCCCATCACACTGTTGGTCACCCGCCCACGTGGCTGTGTGCGCCATTTGTGTGATATCCGAAGGAGGAGCACCCGGCCAGAGCACAGGTGTCCCCAAGGTCACTTCCGTCCTGCACTGGTCAGCAGCAATGTCAGCAGCTTGCGAACCCTGAGGTGTTTTCCCTTTTTTCATTTCCTGTCACTGTTTTGAAACAGAGAGGAAGAGAGGTACCTCCATCTGCAAACCATTCATTTACTCTCAGAGTTGGTGCTCGTGTTTATAAGAAAGTGAAATAGTCAAAGTCATGAATGTCGGTGATCGGAGGAATGCCAGCGTTCTGGTGGGCCAGGAGGAAACGTGCGTCCCATACAAGCTGTTTCCTGCCGTATCACTAATTGTGGGTTCTTACATGAGTGACGGAGAGAATCGTAGACCTCACATCTCTCTACGTGTAGTAACTTAAGTGGAATTTCAGTTCTTGTTCAAAGTATGGTGCTGAGTGGCAACATGTGGCTGCGTGTACGACATACTGATTCTTCTCTTTCAGCTTCTGATGCTCAAAGTAAAACAGGTCTCAGTCAGCAGAGCAGGTAAAGGTAAAGTGATGGAATAAAGTCACACGAATGTGCGTTATGGGAATGCTCGAGTGGCTGCGTTCCTATCTGACAAAGCAGGTTGCAGAGCGAGGACTGCTGCTGGGGCTGGAGAGGGGCATCTCCTCCAAAAGACATGGTTATCCTAAATACATATGCACCCAGTGCAGACCTTCAGAATACTTGAAGCAAAAACTGACACAACTAAAGAATAAATAGATAAATGCACATGGTGGTTAGAGACGTCAACATTTCTCTCTCGGTAAATGACAGAACAGTAGGCAGAAAACAGTCTAAGGATACAGAATACTATACCATCAAACAACTTGAATGGCATGCAGAGTGTTCTCTGACCACAACAAAAATTAAATTAGAAATCAGTAACAGAATCTGGGAACATCCCTAAATATCTGGAAATTAATACATTTTCAAATAACCCGTAGGTTAAAAGAAGTCACAAAGTAACTTAGCAGTTGTTTTGAATGAATGATGGTGGAAAACAATAAAATTTGTGGGACGGGCTTCCCTGGTGGTCCAGTGGCTAAGACTCCACGCCCCCAGTGCGGGGGGCTGGGGTTTGACCCCTGGTCGGGGAGCTAGATCCCACGTGCACGCCACAGCCAAGAGTTCACGTATGATGCCATCCATACATATTTTAGTTTGTAGCCAAACTGCGATTTCTAAGAGTCGCAACTAAAGATCCCGCATGCCCCAGGGGAGATCCTGCATGCTGCAACTAAGACCAGGAGCAAACAACAACAACAAATTTTTGTGGGATGACACTAAAGCAGTGTTTAGAGGGAAATTTATAACTTAAAGTTTAAAAGTCAAAACAGTTTTGAAAATGAAAAGTTGAAGTGGATCATAAACCTGAATATAAATGCTACAACTATAAAACTTGAAGAAAACATGGAAGAAAATATTTGCCACCTTGGCAGATTTCTTAGAATTCCAAAAAAAATCATAAACCGTAGAAGAAAAGAAATTGATTAAAAGTATCCTTAAGGAAAATATATGCCAAAACCTGTTATTTGACAGAGGGCATTTATGCAGAATATATAGAGAACTCATAGCTCAAAAGTCAGAAGACAAAACCTCATTAAGAATTGGGCAGGGACTTCCTAGGTGGCGCAGTGGGTAAGAATCCACCTGCCAATGCAGGGCACACGGGTTCGATCCCTGCCCTTGGAGGATCCCACATGCCACGGAGCAACTAAGCCCGTGCGTCACAAGTATTGAGCCTGTGCTCTAGAGCCCGTGAGCCACAACTATTGAGCCCATGTGCCGCAACTACTGAAGCCCACACGCGTAGATCCCATGCTCTACAACAAGAGAGGCCACGGCAACGAGAAGCCCGCACACCACGTGAAGAGTAGCCCCTGCTCGCCGCAACTAGAGAAAGCCCATGTGCAGCAACGAAGACCCAACACAGCCAATAAAATAAATAAATACATGAATAAATACGTTTTAAAAAATTATGTTAAGAAAAAAGAATTGGGCAAAAAAGGACTACGAAAACAGTAATTCAAAAAAATACATGCACCCCTGTGTTCATCAAGGCAGTATTTACAGTAGCCAAAATATGGAAACAACCGAAATGCCCGTACACAGGTGAATGGATAAAGCTGTATATAAATACACACAATGAGATACTACTCAGCCATGAAAAAAGATGGATGGACCTTGAGGGTATTACGCTGCGTGAAATAAGTTCAGTGGAGAAAGGCAAATACCCTATGATTTCACTCATATGTGGAATATAAAAAACAAGCAAACAAAACAAATAAATGAACAAACAAAAACAAATACGGAGATCCAAAGAACAGAGTCACAGTTACCAGAGGGGAAGGGATGGGTGGGGGGCACAGTGGGTAAAGGGGATCAACCGTACAGTGGTGAATGGAAACTAAGTTTTGGGGGTCATGTAGGATATACAGAAGTAGCGATAGAAAGCTGCACGTGTGAAACGTATGTAACTTATGTTATAAAACAATGTCACCTCAATAAAAAACATCAGTCTTAAAAAGAATCTGGGAAAAAGTTTGCCGTGACACTTCACGGAAGATATACAAATGGCCGATGAGCACATGGGAAGGTGTTCATTACCTCTAGTTCTAAGGGTAATACAAAATTCAAGTCATAGATACCGCTGGACACACATCAGAATCACAAAAACTTAAGAGACTGACAATACCCAGTGTTGCCAAGGGGATGGCGTGCTAGAACTCTCATACGTTCCTGGTGGGGATGTAAAATGGTACAAGGTTAGAAAAGTTGGGCAGTTTCCTTTACTCTTAGGCATTCATTTACTATTTACAACCGGGCAATTCCCCTCCTAGATAATATACGATAGAAGATCCATGTCCACTCTGAGACTCACGTAGCAATGTTCACAGAAGCTTTATTTAATAATAGCCAAACCCTGAAAGCATCTTAAGTGTCCATCCACATGTGATGAGCAGACGTGGTGTAGTCACACAGTGGGACAGTGACGACGGACAGATCTCACAGACGTCATGCTGAATGAAGTCAAGTCCAAAAAGTACCTACTGGGGCTTCCTGGCGGTCCGGTCGCTGAGACTTGGTGCTTCCACTGCAGGGGACACGGGTCCAGTCCCTGGTCAGGGAACTGAGATCCCGCATGCTGTGCAGTTGGCCAAGGAGGAAAAAAAAGTATATACTACATGATTTTATTTCTATAAAACTCTAGAAAGGACACATCTAGAGTCAGTGGGGGCTGATGTAGGGGGTGAGGGCTTGGCCAGAAAGAGTCACATGGGAGACTTCCTGTGACGGGAATGTTCTGTCTTGTGACGGTGGGGCTCTTACACAGGCACACATTTGTCAAAACTCATTGAACTCACTTCAAGTGTATTCTGTTGTATGTAGCTGAATCCGCAATAGAAAGGTTTTCAAAAATCCTCTCTGACCGAGGTAAAAAAACTGTGTACTTATTCTGTATTTTCTAAAATAACAGGAGTTTATATCAGTGGAAAGAGTGGAGAGCTGTTGAAGATGCAGAGTGGTGCATGTAGGTTGCTACCATTTTTTTTAATTAATTTATTTATTTATTGGCTGCATTGGGTCTTCCTTGCTGCACACGGGCTTTCTCTAGTTGCTGTGAGCAGGGGCCACTCTTCATTGTGGTGCGCAGGCTCCTCATTGTAGTGGCTTCTCTTGTTGTGGAGCACGGGCCCTAGGCACATGGGCTCAGTAGTTGTGGCTCGCGGGCTCTAGAGCACAGGCTCAGTGGTTGTGGTGCATGGGCTTAGTTGCTCTGTGGCACGTGGGATCTTCCCAGGGCAGGGCTCGAACCCGTGTCCCCTACATTGGCAGGCGGATTCTTTACCACCGCGCCACCTAGGAAGTCCAAGTTGCTACCATTTTTAAAAGCACCTATTTGCACATACACCTATCACTCAACGCGCACAGTGTGTCTGTAAAGACCCATAGTCACCGCTGGCTATGGGAGATGGGTGGAGTGGGAGAGAAACCAAAGCACCAGGTAGTGCAGCCCTAGACGCCAAGTCTGTGAAGACAGTGCTCTCAGCAGTGGTGAGTCTTCCCCAGGTCGAGCCGCCAGGCACGGCCCCAGGGGCAGTAGCTTTCCTGGCACTGCCACTGGTGGGCTGTGTGGCCCTGGCCAGCCTCATATCACTCCCACCCACACTTTCCTAAACATACCCAACTTGAAGCTAAAGTCCCATTCATTTGAAGATGAGGGTTAAACTAAGGATGTTTACATAAGCAGAGGCTGCCTGCCTCCAAAGCCAGACCTCACGTTTGTCCCCTTACGTGGTCGGCGGCAATGCGGTGATTCTAGTGTACAGCCACCCAGTGTGATCTAAAATAACGGTTATCCGAGAAATGAAATCCTGATAACTTCAAGGAATAAAATTGTACTTATTTTAAGTGAAAGGGTTGCGAGGAAAAGCTCACAGATTTAGAACTGCGTACGTGCATTTTTTAAAACCCTGAACTCATTTTAAGTAATAGGTTCACAAAGTAGATTTCCATATGACAGCAAAGATTTATTAGTTCAAGTCCACAAACTTCTCTAGGATAATCCTTGCTTCAAAGGAAGAGGATGAATTTATCTAAAGGTCTGATTTTTTTTTGAATTTTTAAAATCAAGTGTATTGAAGTACAATTTACGTACAACAAAATGCACTTTCTTTTAAGCGAACTAGTCAGTGTAACCACCATCACCATCAAATATACAACATTCCCATCACCCAGGAAGTCTCCCTGTGCCCCGGCCTCCCTGGGCCTCCTCGTTCACAGACCCCGGTAAACACTGGCCAAGTGTCTGTCCTTAGGGACTAGATTTCTCTTCTCCTGGAGTCCCGTGGGAGTGGAGCTGTGCAGTGTGCACTGTTTCTCATCTGGCACCTTTGCTCCGCGCTGTAATGTGCGGATTTATCCACGTTGTTGCATCATCGGACAGTTATCCATTCAGTTGCAGAGTGGCATTCTTCAAGTCGTGTTTTTAAATCATTACCTGTTTCCTCATGACCTGCTGGTAACTCCTGGAAAAGCGATGACCCAGAGCTTCCAAACTCCCCAGTAATAAAACCAGTGAGCAGAAAAGTCATCTATCCGGTTGACCAAACCAGAAACCAGAGAATTATTTTTGGTTCCTCTTCCCATACCTTTTCAAATCCAAGAACCACCAAGTCCCTGATGGTTTAATCCCCTGGTGGCTCTCAAGTTGATCTCTTCTGCCAGTATTTTAAGCAGATAATCGTTTCTCACCTGCTACTGCAGAAACCCATTTTTCTCTGTTTTGCCCCCCACCTATCCGTTTTCCATCGTTAAACCAGAATGATCTTACTCGAAAGATCTTACCGAAGGAGAATAACAGAAGTGGAAAATATATGCATTCCAGGATTTTTCATCGTCCCAAACGGAAACTCTGTACTCCTTGGACAACCATCCACATCCCCTCTGTCCCGAACCCCTCGTAACCTGTGTTCCACTTTCTAAGTCTATGAATTTGCCTATTTTATGTACCTCATGTAAGTGGACTCATACAGTATTACGTCTGGCACGTTTCAAGCATGTTTTCAGGGTTCATCCGTCTTGTAGCATGTGTGGGAATTTCATTCCTTTTGTGGCTAAGGAATACGCCGTCGTGTGTACCTGCCACATCGTGTTACCCGTTCATCTGCTGAAGGGCGTTTGGGTTGTTTCCACCTTTCGGCTCTGTGAGTAATGCTGACGTGAACGTTGGTGTACAGACTTCTGTAGAGTCCTTGCGTTCGGTTCTTTTGAGTATACACCCAGGAGCAGACTCGCTGGGTCACGTGTCATCTTGCGTTGGACTTTTTTGAGGAGCCGTCTAACTGTTCGCCACAGCAGCTGAACCTGCAATGGTTCCCACCAGCGATGCACGAGGCTTCCAGGTCCTCCAGGATCTGTGCTAGGTTGAGCAACGATTTGGGGCAATTTCAGCTTTTTGTGCCTCAGTTTCCTCGTTTCTAAAATGCAGGCAACGATACTATTCCTAGTGTGGTTGTGACATTTAAATGAGCGAATATATGTGAGTGCCTTAGAAAGGACCTGGCAGATATGAATGTTATAATAGTAAGTGCCACCTGATACCTTCGTTGTCACCATTGCTGAAGATCAGTAAGTCTGAAATCTGCAAACTTTGCAATGCCCCCCCCCCACCCCCGCCGGGTCTCCATAGGCTCCTAGAGGCTGTAGTAGGAGGGCAGCAGAGTGGGACCGTGGCTGCAGACAGGGGCGGAGTCAGACGGGCCCTGAGATGTGCACAGACTTACGCGCACAGGGCACAGGCGGGAGGTGAGGGCGTCGTGGAAGGGGCCACGTAGCGCGGAGGAGCCGCAGTGCAGCCCCTTATCTTACGCAACAGGAAGGGGAGGCTCGCGGAGGCCGGGGAGGCCTCCAGCGCACACATCCTGTGATGGCCTCGCCAGGACTTGGGAATGGTCTCCCCGCTCCTGCCCTTCTCTTTGCACACGTGCTTTAGGAAGCACGGCAGGGTGCATGGCTTCGTGCCAGGTGTGTGCAAAGAGCCTGCTGTCATCACGTTAGTGGTGAGACAAGCCCGTGAGGACACTACAGGGCCCCTGACTGCGACCTGAGCGAGGGGGTCCCGCAGCTGGATTTCCTCAGGATTGCCTTCAGCAATTCGGTGACCGTGGTCACAGGATGTGCACGTTCTCTCAAGATCGCTTGAGCGAGAGCCTGGCCCAGAGTGAATGCCCTACGTTGCCTGGTGCCATGACCCAGTCGTCAGCACTGTCCCTACAGGCTTGTTCTCAGTGAAGATCTGTGGCCTGTCCCTATGAGTTAGAAAGCCCTCAACTGTGATACTTCCAAGTCCATAGCTGTCTGGGTTTTTGCTTTTTTTAAATTGACATTTACAGTTCACTAAACCTATTGTGGTCATTTCGTGATGTACGTAAATCAAATCATTATGTTGTACATCTTAAAGTTACATAGTGCTGTGTATTAATTACAGCTCAATCAAACGGAAGGAAAAGTAAATAAAATGAAACTGGCACTTACAAGGTGAAAACGTGTGTTGTGCTGTGAGGTCTGGGGCGTACTTCCACTGCTCTTCATCCCCACCGCATCTGCTGCCCTCTCCCGCTCCCCTGAGGCCGCGGGCCGTGTGGGCTCTGCCCCGCCGGGCACACAGGAAGTCTGCCAGGAAGGGCTCTGCCCTCGCCTTCGTGGGAGCTGGCGGGTCGCTTCCTGGTTCTTTCCTGTTATTATTGTTTGTTAAGCTTGAATGGTACTGATGACTGGGCATTAAGATAGTTTTTCTAAAACCTCCTTTTGAATCGTTAAAGGTTTATTACAACAGCGTTAGAAAAAAAACAGAAAAAGACCATGTCACGCCTATTGGCTCCATCCCATTGTAACAGCTGCTTTCGTTCCCCCAGATTTTCTTCTAGTCTTTTCTCATGCTAATGCATATTTTACATTGTTGTAATCATTACAGTTGGACAATTTAGGTTCTTTCTGCTCAGCTCATAAAATTTTTTCCATGTCACATTATTTTTAATAGCCATATGATAATGTCAGGTTAATATATATAATTTACTTAAGACATTCCTCTATAATTAACAGTTAATTTCCCCTAACTTTTCACCATTATGAATCTTCTTTTATTTAGCTATTCTTGATTATACGCGGTTTATAAAAAAACATGGATTTAGGTTGAAATGTACAATTAAAATTAGCCCCAGAGTCAGTCACATTCAAATCACTGAAATGACTCTGCTGTCTTGTGCGTTGAAAATCCTCTTTCACAGTGTATGCTCCGAGCGTCTCCAGGTGGGTCGGGCCCAGGGTTTTAGACCAGGTGTAGCTGCCTTCCTTCACCCCTCAAACCCGACTTGGGGGGGAGCCCCCGGCAAGAACCCTGGCAGCAGCATTTTGGAGCCACAGGCCCGGTTGGCGAGGGCCATGGACAGGGCTGGACACGCGGCTCTCTGGGGTGGCGTCCCCCTGAGGCGGGGTGGCGGTTCGACTGCTTGGCTGGACTCTCCCTGGGTGGACCGTGTCAAGGTCAGGTGATCGGCAGCAGGATGGGGTAACCATGTTGCATGCACTCTTCCGCCCTAAGCAGCTGGAAAGCTGGGCGAGATATGGGAACCAGCTATCTTCAGACATTGAGCAACAGGCAGCACAGAGCTGGGGTCCCTGAGAGAAGGGATCCCTGAGCGTTTGCGGGTTACTGAGCCGTGTGTGTGTGACCCCGTGGAGCCAGGCTAAGAACGGCTGCCAGGGAGCCGCCAGGGGGCTCATCGCAAGAGCTCAGCCCCAGCGGGCAGCTCTCACGGACCCCCGGGCACACTGGAGAGACCTCTGAAGGGCCCCCTTGGTCACAGGGGGTGAACGAACACCAGAGTGAGGGCACGTTCCACCTGCCCCCGCCAACGAAGCTTGGAAACAAGCCTCGAAAGGGTCGCACTAACCTGCAAGTCACTTGAATACCTGCCTAACAGAGGAAAGGAAAACCGTGGCGCACAGTGCCCCGTGAGCCCTGGCGTGACACTCCTCAGCAAGACTGCTCAGGTTTGGATTTGAAAGGAAGAAAGGCTTGATTCTGAAGTGCTGAGCCGCATTTATCTGAAGGACTTACTCTTCCACCGGAAAGAAACCCAGAGTCATTTCCAAGTAATTTTCAACAGCGGTAACCTCTTTAAAATCTGCACATGCAGGGCCTTCAAACGTGTGCTAAGGGGCCAGCGCCAGGGGTTTTTGCTGACAAAGGGACTGGCTCCCCATTTCAAAGTCACCTGGTATTTTTGGACTTCTGTACCATTTGTAACTTCCTCTGAATAAGAGGAAATATGGTTGCCAGCTGCGTTTAATTTATTTTAAACAAATCAAAGCGCTGATTTCTGCTTCCTGCCTGTGTAATACTTGAGCTGCAGGCGGCTTCAAAGGGCAGAATAGCTGCTCTTGAGTGATTGTTTGTCTGTTGTATTATATCATAAACATTTCCAAGCTCTGCATTGTACAGGATCAAGGGCCGCAGCTTCGAGATATCGTTTTTTCTGGTTGGGGGCGGGGCCAGCGTGACCTTTTGATTGGCCCTGTGCTAGTTAATAGATTAAGTTTAGATTTTGCTAGAATATATATTTATGTAAAGACTCAGAGTTTGTTTTTCCTGTTTTCTCTAGCACCACTCAGTGTTCTCTGAGACCTTTATCTCAAACGGCAGGTTGTCGCAGAGGGCAGTGGAAAGAAAACTAAACACTTATTCACCACTTGGTTTTCTTGCAGGTTCATGGGTCTTAGGAAACTCCACCTAGATTAGCTGTTTGTTTCGTACAGGCCTCTCCCCAGAACCAGGTTCCTGGGGCCACGGGCCCCGGGGCTTCAGAATCCATCGTTCCCAGGGTCTCACGGGGCAGATGCAAAGGTGTGACAGCAAAGGTGTTACGGCGCCCGATTCCCGAAGCAAGTTCACTTGTTTTAAAAACAGTTCCCTGGGGCTCTAATGGGGCCACTCTGGCTCCTGTCCAGCCTCTCTGCTCTGTCCACACCCCCGGCTCCCCAGCCATGACAGCACGCATGTTTTCTGCTGCTGGTCCTCAGCTCATGCCCCACACAGAGGGAGGTTTGCATGCGCACCGCTGTCATGCTGCATGCGGGACCCATGGGAGACGCCCTCTCTTCCACTGGACGCGTGGGACGAGTGCGTGTGAGAGCCCTGGGGGCCACTTGGGGCAGCTGGACGCCAGTCAGGGCCTGGGGTGCAGGATGTGGCCCGGAGAGGAGCCCCGCATCCCGGTCTGGGGGTCTTCCGCCACCAGCCCCCTGTGTGCAGACTCGGCAAACGTGCATGGCACCCGCCACTCACTAGTGAGCAGGGGAGGGGCCGAGAGGCCCTGGGGCGAAGGCCGCAGCCCCTGTGCCCTTGTCAGGTGGTGACAGGACCCGGCGGGCAGGCCCGCAGCAGCAGCTACCCAGCTTTGCCCTGTGGCTGTGACAGCGCCCGTCCCTGTTTTTGCTTCTTGGGAAGCGCTGATGAGAGAGCAACAGCTTGAATCAAATGCAGAGTTACATGTTTCCTGGCTGAGGAAGCAGAAACCTAAGTGCGACCTTGGAAGTGCTCCTGGACACTGTTTGGGTTGTTTTGTTTTGTTTTTTGTAATTTTTATCCCCCCACGGTGACTTTTTCTTCTTGTTTTTTTATTGTGATAACATTTAAATAACAAAATTGACCATTCTCACCGCTTCTAAGCGTACAGCTCAGCGGCACCGTGCACGGTGCGGCCACCACCATCTGGCGCAGGTTTCCATCCTCTGCACCGGCAGCGCCGCCCCCCAGCCCCGGTCCCCGCGCGCCCTGCCAGTTACCCAGGAAGTGGGCTCCAGTGGGGCCCCGCCTCCCAGGCGCGCCCTCCGCCGCATGCTGGGGTGCAGGGTGGGCCCCTGGCCGGACTCCGGCCTGTTCCTCCTCACGCGGGCGGGCGGGCAGGGAGGCCCGGGGCAGCCGTCGCCCGCGGTCCCGCCCTGGGTGGCGCTGTCTGAGGACCGCTGCCCCCATCCACGGAGGGCCTGTCGGACGCGGGTCGTCTTCGCCGTGGTCACGGGCGGCGTGGATGGAGCGCCTGTGTGCCGGCACCGTCCTGCAGCCCGCGGGCTGCACGGGGCTCTTGTCCTTCGGGGCCTTTGTCTTACGGGAGGGGCGGGGGAGCCGGTTAACCTGCACCCTTTGCCTGGAGCGGGGTGGGGGGCTCTCCCAGGCTTTGTCCGAATCCCCACGAGGACCCGTGAGGGGCGGAGACATTTCAGTCCCATTTGGCAGATGAGAATACGGGCACAGAGATGCTAAATCGAGGGAGTGCTCCTGGACCCCAGCCAGGACAAGGGTCCGCGTGGAGACGCCACCCGCTGGCGGGGGGTGGGGTCAGGGTCTGGAGCCCCTGCGCAGGGCTGGGGGGAGGCAGGGGGGGCGGGGGGGCGGGCGGTGGGCTGGCTGCCCAGGGCCCATGGACGGAGCCTGAGCCTTTGTCACCCTGCGTCGCGGTCGTCAGGGAGGTGGGGGGCCGTCTGTGTGCGCACCTGCGAGGGGCCCAGCCTGTGTGCCGGGCGTGGCCTTCCCTCCTGGGGACAGCGCCGGCTTGTGCCATTTCGGGGTTACTTTTCTAGTGCAAAGGTCCACTGCGGGGCTGCAGGGACGTGCACCGGTCCTCACGTGTTTTGGGGCAGCTGCTCTGCGGGTGACAGCGCCAGCCCCGGGCGCGGGGCCAGGCCGCACGTGCGTGGCCGCTGACCCCTGGCCCTGCGGACTCTCGATTGTCCGTGCTCCTTCCTCTGCAGCTGATGTCACTGTGGCTTCATACTTCGCCCAGGCCGGTCTCCGGGGAGGGCGTGGGGAGGGACACCACAGGCCGGACCCCACCCCGCCTGACCCCCGGC
Organism: Hippopotamus amphibius kiboko; assembly: GCF_030028045.1. Taxonomy (NCBI): domain Eukaryota; kingdom Metazoa; phylum Chordata; class Mammalia; order Artiodactyla; family Hippopotamidae; genus Hippopotamus; species Hippopotamus amphibius. Next base: position 518,159 of record NC_080193.1, on the reverse strand, counting down.
TCGGGAGCTCCGCGTGGCCGCTGCGTCGTTACCTGAAAAGCCTGAAAGGAGATTTCACCACCCCTGCAAACTACGTGAAACTCCGACATCCGGGTTTGTAACAAAGTTCTGCTGGGACACAGCTGCACACGGGGGTCCTCTCGCCACATCTGGGGACCTTGTGGCCCACAGAGCAGGAAACACTTCCTGTCTGGCCCTTCCCAACCCAGGCAGAGAGGCCTCCTGCCTGCAGGGACGGAGATCAGGGCCGGTGGTAGCATCTGACGCGGTCAGCTCTCTGGGCCGCGGCAGGCACTTCCTCAGAAAGTGGGCGCATCCGGAGGGGCCGGGGCGGAGGGGACGTCTGCCCACCTCAGCCTTTGGGAGAAAAGTGAGGGTGAGGACGGGGGTGGGACTGCACAGACCCCCTGTCCCCTCATTGTGTGGCTTTGAAAAATTGTGGTAAAGTACTCATGACATAACATTTATCACCTTAACCGTTTTTTCCCTTTGACAAATGTTTCCTGAGTGCCTTTCATGAGACATAAAGATTTCACGGTCAACCACAAAATAATTATTACATGTGTACTTGAAAGTTGGGGGTAAAATCTGGGGTCTGCTAGTCTACAGCCCTGAAAACCGGGAAACTCGTTGTTTTCAAGCCCAGAATGTCTGAAATGTTACATGTAATAAAACATCATGATGCAAATTTGTTACCTTACAGGGAGCCCAGGTGGGTCATGGAATCATCTCCTCAGTAGAAAAGCCTCCTTCAAAGTCAGTTTGTTATCAGAAGTTGAAATCGTGGCTTAACACATTGAAATTGTACAGGATCCAGCCGGAAAACCAAAGCCGCGGCTCTGCTGGCTGTCTGCCTGGACACGAGTCCATTAAAATATCCTTTCTTCAAAAACGTTCCACGCGGGGCTTCCTAGGTGGCGCAGTGGTTAAGAATCCACCTGCCAATGCAGGGGACACAGGTTCGATACCTGCTCCAGGAAGATCCCACATGCCACGGAGCAACTAAGCCCGTGTGCCAAAAAAAAAAAAAAAAAAACGTTCCACGCACTTGAGCACCACGGTTCCCCGGGGCCGCCGCTGGCAGCAGGGCTGGCTGTGCTACTCAGACATCTGTTTGCCATCACTTGGGTTTTCTTTGTTTGTTTTGGTGCTTTTGTGTGTGTGGTTTCTTTCAATTTTTTTATTGCGGTAAAATACACATAACATAAAAGTTACCGTTTTAGCTGTTTTTCAGTGCGCGGCTCAGTGGCGTCAAGTACATTCACGTTGCTGTGCAGCCATCACCGCCGTCACCTCCAGAGCTCTTCCATGTTCCCAGACTGACACACGTCCCCGTTCAGCACTGAGTCCCCCCCCGGCCCCCGCAGCGCCGGGCATCACCGTTCCACTTTCTGTGTCTGTGGCTCTGATGACGCCGGGGACCTCATAAGTGGGATCACACAGGCTCTGTCCTCTGCGTCTGGCTCATTTCACGGAGCGCCACGCCCTCCAGGACCATCGTGTGGTAGCCGGTGTCGGGATCTCTTTCCTCTGTGAGGCTGAGCCGTGTTCCACTGTGGGATGTTTTGCTCGTTACGTCGCCACGTTTTGCGCCGTCGTTCATCCGTCGGTGGACCCTTGGGTGGCTTCCACCTCTCGGCTATCGTGAACAATGCAGGTGTGAACGTGGGTGCGTAGAACCCTGCTTCCAGTCATGTGGGGCGTATGCTCAGACATGGAACGGCCCGCTTGTGTGATAATTCTGTTTTTAATTTTTGGAGAACTGCCGTGCTGTTTCCCACAGCAGCTACACGGTTCTTCATGCCCGCCAGCAGTGCACAGCTTCCAGTTTCTCCACATTCCCACCAGCACTTGTTCTTTTCTGGTTTTTGTTTTTTTTTTTTTAAACAGTAGCCATCTTCATGGGTGTGGGGTGGTTTTCGTTTTGTTTTTAAATAAGGCATCATTTTCATCCAGTGAAATCACAGATCTCGTTTCCCGCTAAAGGAGTTTTAACACATGACCACCATCCAGAGAGAACATTTTCAGCTCCAGAAAGTTCTGCAAGACCTTTCCTGTCAGTCCCTCCCATCCTACCACACGTCGCAGTCCACAGGGGAGAGCGGGCCCCTCCGAGCTCTCCCCGTGGCTGGTCCCACCGAGTGGGGCCGCGTCAGCCTCCCTGTGCCCGGCGGGGTCAGGCCCTCTCCCCGCCAGGAACAAGGTGCAGTCAGGGGTGGGGAGAGACGCTGTTTGTCGTGGAGTTGCTCTGTTTGCGGGACGGGCTGCCCTGTCCTCACTGGGTGACCGGGGAATGATGTCAACCCAGGTGCTTCCGGGACAGGGCGGGGGAAGCTTCCCGAAGCAAGGGCGGCCCTGAGCCAATGGCACGTTCCCTGAATGTGCTCAACCTGGAAAACAGTGCAGTCGGCTTTATGGGCCGTAGGTTCCTGACAAGTGGTGTCCAGCCCAGTGCCAGGGAGCGGGCCTGTGCCTGGTGAGCTGGCTCTCCTTGCCTCCTCCAGAGACGTGCTGAGTGACAGTGGACAAGTCTCTTCCTCCCGCAGAGCGCCGTGGGCAGGTGATGGCTCATCACCTCAAAACGGACAGACGTGTGGGGCGGGGGGGGGGGCATCCAGATGGGCGAGGGTCCAGGAGGGTCCCTCTGAGAAAGTCACACCCAAGGGATGGGCAGGATTTACCCGTGACAGATGCCAAGGGCGGCTGCGTCTCAGGGGCTCCGAATGTACCACATCCAAGGCAATGTGTGTACAGGGGCTTGGTGGGTGGCCACTCCGCGCTGTGGGACGGCACAGGGACAGCATGCGGTGGTGTCAGCCCTGCACCGGCTGCTCCCCGCGTCGCGGTGCAGGGCAAGCTCCTGGGGACCAGAACCATCCTTCTAAGCCTCAGTGGCTTCTAGGGCCTTCAACAGCCTGGGCAGGAAGGGACCAAAGCTTCCACTTCAATTCTCGTCCCTAAAATCAGCTGTGCTAACGCTTTGATGATTTTGCGGGTGTTTTGGCTCCTTTTCTGGGAAGATGCTGGGTCAGGGTCAGATATGGCCCCTGGGAGGGCCAGGGTCGCGGTCTGTGTGGTGCCAGGTCCTGGGTGGTGGGTCCCACTCACCGGCCGTGCGCTGCCTCTGTCACCCGGCAGTCACAGCATCTGTGTCTCATCTCCCCGTGTCTCTGAGTGGCGACTGGCGGCCACGCTGCCTCCTTGGGGACCTCGACGTGCGGCAAGTCAGTGAATTGACGTTCAGGAAAACGTGAAAACTGGGCAGGAGGCAGAGGACAAACCGGCTGGGCTCTAAACTCAGGGTCTCTGCCTGTCTTTTCTTTTCAATTGTGGGGAAATGTACACGGCACGCGTGTGTGATCTGAACCGTGTCTAAGTGTCCAATTCAGGAGTGCGGGTTGTACAGCCAGCCTCCGGAGCCCGCTTCATCCTGCGTGACCTTGGGCAGCTTTTAAAAGGTAAAATCGACAGAGCGATGCTCTCTTCAAACACGGGCTCCCACCGTCGCCCCTCCCCAGCCACCTCCCACCCCTCACAGGCCCAGGGCGGCGTGTCAGCCTAGGGCTCCCGGGGCCCACGTGCTGTGGTTTCCTACTCATCAATCTTATGAAGTGGATCAGAACACAAAGAGGAAAACCAGGAGACAAAGAGCTGGTCTCACACACATTGTGTGTCTCCCATCCAGCTGGAGAAGTAAGATATTACGAACACAGGCAACGTCCAAGAGTCCCCCAGAGGGATGGGGTCTGTCCTGAGTTTGGTGTCACCGTCCTGTGTATGTTTGTGCTGCTGGTTCCTGGGCTCACGCCCCTCCGTGGTACGTGCCCCTGGGTGTAGACCGTGTGTCTGTCTCTACCTGCACCTGTGCCTACATCTGCGCCTGCGTCTCCCTCTGCAGGCCCCCTCCCCCCGCAGCGCGTGAGCCCCTCGTGCGCACGGTGAGGCTGCTGGTCGCTTGGCTCCCCGAGCGCGTGCTGCGGGCCCGGTCCTCGTGGAGCACAACAGGGTTGAAAACAAGACCACACGCCCCACACCGCCAGACTGAGACCTGACTGCTCCACTGTCTCGGCGCTCCCAGAAATGGGGTCTTAAGCCAGGTAATCAGGAATCTCCCAGTGGGCACTGGTGCGGTCACCTGGCTGAGAGACCCCCTTGCCCCTCTAAAGCAAAGCGCTGCAGAAACAGCCCACCTGCTTGTGACAGAGTATAACTTGCTCCTCCTGCCACCTTCTGCCTGTAAAAGCCTTGCCGTGTGTACAGCCCCCTGAGCTCCTGTCTGCTAGGTGGGATGCTGCATGAGTCGTTGAATAAAACCAGTAAGATCTTTACATTTCACTCATCTGAATTCTGTTTTTTGACAGCAGGAACGCCACCCCCGGGCTGGGCCATCACATCTGTCTGCTCGTTTCCCTTCGGACGGTCCGGGCCCTCGGAAGATTCCAGTTGTCTGCCTGTCGAGGGAAGCGACTCAGCCCTCGGGGGCAGGGAGCAGGTTCCCGAGGGTACAGGGTACCTGTGCATTTGAACTTGACTCTCCCAGCCCCGGCTGGGGCTGCTCCAGGCCGCCTCCCACCAGCAGGCGTGACAGCTGCCTTTTCCTGTATTTATTGGCCATTCTGTTTCCAGCTCGTAAGTTACCATGTCACATTTCTCCTTTTCTCTGTTGGGTAGTGGTCTTTCTCTTATTCGTCTGCAAGGGTTATTTGGCTGGGCTGGGTCCTGCAGATATTTTCTCCCAGGCTGTGGCCTGTGTCTTCACTACTTTTAAGTGTCTTTAATACATAGATGTTTTAAATTTGAGTGTAGACTTCTTTATCAACTTGCTTTGTGCTTTCGGTATTTTAGTTAAGAAGTTGTATTTTTTTCTGCCCAAAGTCTGTCCGGGTTTTCTTCTGCAGGGGGTCAGCTTTTGCCTTAGGTGTTTTGGGGTAAGTTGCGAGGTGGAGATTCAGTTCTGTTTTCCCCACATGGGTAGCCCAGTGACTCAGGATGTGATCCAAAGTCCCTTCTCCGCCACGGACAGAAGTGCCCGGTGTCCCTCTGCCACGTTTCAGGCGTCCTCGGCGCTGGCCCTAGACACCTCTCTCCATTGGAACTCTTCTCCGTCCTGTCCTGGGGCGGCTTTCAGTGATTTCCGCTTCCGGGGCCATCTTTACCTCCCGGGTGGGGACGCCGCACCTTGCTCTTTAGGGCAGGCGGGGCTCTTCTTGGCAGTTTGCTCTCTCACTGCACGTTTTGGCATCAGCCTAGGAAGGTCCACGGAAACGCCTATCGAGGGGATGGCAGTTGCTTTGAACTCAGAGAGAAGTTTGTGGAGAACAGACATGACTGTGATATCGAGTCTTGCTATTTTGTAATGTTATTTGGTTCTGTATGTTCTTAGCAAAACTGTATTATTTTATTTGTAAAGGCCTTAAAAATGGATTTTTGAACTACATTTTCTTTTTTTTAAGTTAGTTATAGTTAAGTTAATTGCAGCATAGTTGCTTTACGATGCTATGTCAATTACTGCTGTAGAGCAAAGTGATTCCGTTATAGGTACATATACGTTCTTTTTTAAAATATTCTTTTCCACTGTGGTTTATCCCAGGATGTTGCATGTAGTTCTCCCCTCCGCCCCTCCCTCAGCCCTTCCCCCTCGGCAACCACCCATCTGTTCTCTGTGTCTGCGATTCGGTAAAACTACATTTTCTAATCACTGCCGCTGGTCGGTACAAACGCAGCTGGGTTTTGAACGTTGATCTTGGGAGCTCTTTCGCTCCCTCAACCGGCCGTCACCTGCCACACGGGTCCGCCCCTGTGTGTCCCTTCCTGACGCTCACACCCTGTAGCTGACCTCAGACCTCGCCTAGGATCGTCACTGCCAGGTTGAAAAGTAGGGCGTGGTGGCCGGTGTGATTCAGCAGAAATTTTAAAATAACAAGAAAGTGTGACCCATGACTATATGCTAATATATGTGAACATGTTATTGAAATGGAGAGTTTCCCAGGAAAAATAAATCCTCAAACCCTGGTTCTAAGACACACAGATGGCCACCAGGCACAGGAAAAGTTACTCAACATCACTAATCATCGGGGAAACGCAAGTCAAAACCACGATGAGATATCACCTCGCATCTGTCGGAACGGCTGTCATTAAAAAGAACAGGAATAAGAGGTGTTGGTGAGGGCATGGAGGAAAGGCAACCTTCGCCCACTGTTGCTGGGAGTGTGACGCGGAGCAGCCAGTGTGGAGAACAGTGTGGCAGCTGCTCAGAAAGCCAAACATAGAACCACCCTGTGGTCCAGCAAGTCCACTGCCGGACGTTTATCCAAAGAAAACAAAAATATGAATTGAAAAAGATACATGCACCTCCATGTGCGTTGCAGCATTATTTACACTAGAAAAATGTAAAAACAGCCTAAGCGTCCATCAGTAGAGACGTGTGGGGTGGGTGTGTGTGTGTGTGTGTGTGGATAGCATGCAGCCATGAGAAAGAACGAAATCTTGCCGTTTGTGACAATACGGATGGACCGCGAGGCCATTATCCAAAGAGCAATAAGTCAGACATAGAGAGACAAATGCCGCATGCGTCCATCTACATGTGGAATCTAAAAACACAGAACAAGCTCACAGATACAGAGAACAGATTGGTGGTTGCCTGAGAGTAAGTGAAACGGGTGGGGGACAAAAGGTACAAACTTCTGGTTATACGATGAATAAGTCCCGGGGATGGAGCGTACTGCGTGGCAGCTCTAGCAGCAACACCGTGTTGCATATTTGAAAGTTGCTCCGAGTAGATCTTACGAGGTCTCCTCACAAGGGAAAAAATGCCCTGAGTATGTGTGGTGACAGAGGTTAACTGGACTTGCTGTGATCATTTCACAATATGTACACACAACCAATCATGTATGCCTCACGCCTGAAACTAATATGATGTTGTGTCAGTTGTACCTGAAAGAAGCCCTAGATCTAAAGCAAACAAGGGTGATTTTTGTTGCTGCTTTTCTGTGTCTTTTACAATTATTGTCATCATATCTGTTACCCCTTAAAAAACATTTTTTTTATCGGAGTATAGTTGCATTGGGTTTTTGTTTTTGTTTTAATTTATTTCGCTGTGCTGGGTCTGCGTGCAGAATCTAGTTCCCTGACTAGGGATCCAACCCAGACCCCCTGCACTGGGAGCGGGGAGTCTCAGCCACTGGACCACCAGGGACGTCCCTGTTGGAGCAGAGTTGGTTTACAATGTTGTGTTAGTTTCTGCTGTACAGCAGCGTGAACCAGTTACGCATATACGTACATTCACTCTTTTTTAGATGTTTTCCCCTATAGGTCATTACGGAGCATTGAGTAGAGCGCCTGTCTTGTCCAGTAGGCCCTTACTCGTTACCTATTTTATTCTATTCCTCTTTCATAAGGGAAAATAATGTCTTGTTGCTGTCGCCCTCCTCCCCCTGCCCTGCTCTGCCCTCCACCCGCTGCAGCGCTGGGACCGTCCCTCAGGTGCTGCAGGTGCCCTCGGTGGCACCACACCCTGGACCAGGCCCTGGCGGTCGGGAAGGACGTGTGCGCGTGTGCGTTGGCCGTGGGGGACATCTCGGGTGATTCGTGTTGGCAGGAATCCCAAGTCACACAATGAGTTTGCACGGAAAGGTGGTCACCCCCGCGCGGTCGGCGGGCCAGCTGGATGGTGGCGGTGTGGGGATGGATGCTTCCGCTGACACGTCGCATTCCCGGAGAACTGTCATCTGGGAGGAGGCGGCATTGTCGTTCACCTAAAAGCAGGAAAGCCGGAAGGAGGTCTGCAGCTACTGCACCGGGTGGGAGTGTGACCGCTGTGCGGTGTGTGTTTGTGTGAGAGCGAGCGCGAGAGAGCACGTGCTAAAATACACAGATCATAACATCACCACCCTAATCACTTTTCATGTGCATTCAGCATTGTGTAGTATAATTACATTGCTGTGACTCAGACCTCCAGCACTTTCTCGTCTTGTAGAACTGAGACGCTGCCGGCATTCAACAAGAACTCCCCCTCCCCCGGCCCCTGGCACAGCCCTTCTACCTTCTGTCTCTCGGAATCTGACTGCTCTGGGGACGCGACTCGTGCACGTGGACTCATGCAATACTTCTCCCTCTGTGTCTGCCTTATTTCACGGAGCATAAAGTCCTCAGGGTTCATCCGTGCTGTGGCAGGTGTCAGAATTTCCTTCCTTTTGAAGGCCACGTAGCGTTCCACTGCATGGAGGGGGCACAGTCTGTGAACCCATCGACGGGCATTTGGGTTCTTTCTGCCTTTTGGCCGTGTGAGTAGGGTGTGCCAATGTCTCTCTGCAGCCTGGCTTCAGGTCTTGTAGACAGATACCCAGAAGTGGGGGTGCTAGATCCATGGTGTTTCTACTTTGTATTTTTGGGGGAAACCTCCATACTGCTTTCCATGATGGCTGCACTCATTTACATACCCACTAATATTGTACAGGGATTCCCTCTTCTCCACATTCTCACCAATGCTTGCTGTCTTTTTTTTTTTTTTAATCATGACCATCCTAACAGGTGTGACGCGATACCACATCGTGGCTGTGATTTGCGTGTCCCCGGGGATCCGTGATGGCGAGCGTCTTTTCACGCGCGTATTGATCATCCTTGTAACTTGTACCACCTTTGGAAAATGCCTCTTCGAGTCCTTTGCCCATTTTTCATTTGGGCCCCTTGATCTGTTGTTGTCGTGTTGTAGGAGCTCGTCGTGCGTTCTGGATTCTAGCACCTTACCAGATGCTTGATTCTCGGTATCTTCTCTCGTTCCACAGGCTACATTTTCACTCTGTCGGATGTGCCCTTAGAGGAACAAGAGTGTTGTTTGATGTTGTTCCCATGGTTTGATTTTTTTTAATAAATTTATGTATTTACTTATTTTATTTATTTATTGGCTGTGTTGGGTCTTTGTTGCAGCACACGGGCTTTCTCTAGTTGCTGAGAGCGGGGGCTACTCTTCATTGTGGTGCGGGGGCTCCTCATTGCCGTGGCGCCTCTTGTTGCGCAGCACAGGCTCTAGGCGCGTGGGCTTCAGTAGTTGCAGCACACGGGCTCAATAGTTGTGGCGCACGGGCTCTAGAGCACAGGCTCAATAGCTGTGGAACATGAGCTTCGTTGCTCCTCAGCGTGTGGGATCTCCCTGGACTAGGGATTGAACCTGTGTCCCCTGCCTTGGCAGGCGGATTCTTAACCACTGTGCCACCAGGGAAATCCCCGTGGTTTGATTTTTGTTAAACAGATGCTGGTGGGGCCCCAAACCCTAGGAGGAGCCCGACTTCGGCTGATACATTGCCAAGCAGGGCCTTCCGCTCGTCACCTCTGCTGCTCTGTCCAGCTGGGGCGGAGAGAGCAGCCGGGAGTCGGGAGCTGTCCATGCCTTTCCACCTTCCTTTACAGCAGCAGGAGACGCCAGCGTTTCCTGTGCCCCTTCTCATGGGCTCAGTTGTGTTGCCCCTCCCCTCTCTCCCCGCCACCAGATTCCCACGTGGAAGTCCTAACCTCCAGTATCTCAGAATATGACCGTATTTGGAGATGGGCCTTTAAAGCCGCGGGGGTGGGTCCTAACCCAATCTGACCCGTGTCCGTATATGAAGGACACGGACACCCAGAGGGATGAGTGCGTGGGGACACGGTGAGAAGACGCACGGGGACACGGTGAGAAGACACATCTACCTGCCCAGGAGAGAGGCCTCTGGAGGAACTGTCCCCATGGGCACCTTCGTCTCGGGCATCCCTGTCGTTTAAGCCCCCAGCCCGCCCCCTCTCCCAGCGCCGCTGCCTGAGTCGGCCTGAACCCCGGCAGCTCCGCGGCCGTCACCAGCAGTGCCCACGCGGAGCTCTCCCAAGGCTGGCTTGTGGCGTTGGCAAGTGGCTGAGAGCCGTGAGCCCGCATCCGGCCGCGGACGGTACGATCCTCGTTGAGATGCTGCCCGCAGCCCTCTGTTTCCCGGAGCCCTTGGCCGCAGCCCAGCTTTATGTTCCAAATAGGAAAAGGCGGGTTGATTTAGAGGCTTGGCCGTCGTTAGGCGTTACCTTGATTTATGTAAAAATAATACTAGCCAGTTGAATAACAATGGTCCTGCGTTCACCTGCAGCCAGGGAGAATCATAAAACGGGCACATTCATCTCCATCACGATGACATCAATTTGTACCAGCCGTTCCTGCAAGCGGAGAAATGTGTCATGTTGTTCCAAATGTACCTTTACTCGTACAGAGCTGTGTTAAGTGGTTCCAACAATCAAGCCTGTATATTTTCTCTAGGGAAACCCTTGTCTATTATTCCAGCTGAAAACATCTCTCCCACACAATGAGTAATCAGGACTGAAAATCAGCGCCGGCGCTGCCGGCCCACCTGCTGCCCCGCGATGCGGGGGGTGGGCGCCCGGGTTCCGCTCTTTGAGCGCAAGGCGCTCCCGCGGTGATGCCGGGGAGGAAGCGCGGCCGGGGGCCGTTCCTGTTTTGTTTCTCTGGAACTCAAGGGTGTTTGGTCAGCCTTTCCCCCACTTGACTTGAGAGGGTCCGGCCTCCGGGATCACACGCTGGACGGTGCAGAGCTGGCTGCTGAGGACACGGCGCCAAGGAGTGACCTCATGGGAGGGGAACCAATATTCGCTGTTTCTTCTTTTCTTCTCCTTCCCGGGAGGGGAGGCTAATCTTGAGAAACACAGAGCCTCTGGAGGCCAGTAAAGCCGAGCCGGAGAGGCGAGATTGTTTCATTGTTGCTGCCACGAAGTAGAGTTTGTTTTCCCAGCATTTCTCTTCCCCTCAGGAAAGCGCTGGGTTGCGAGCCCTGCTGGAGAAGTCTTGCGCCCCTGGCTTTCCCCTCATTGTTCCAGTTGCCCTTTTATCACCCAGATCTCTGTCAAGTTCAGTGCCATTCTCGGCCCCTGCACTTGTTCCCGCCGCTGGGCCGCCCGCCCGCCGTTGCCCGGGCTCTGTGGCCTGTCACCACCCTCTGGTGTTGTGACCTGTCCCGAGGGGCCCTGAAACCCGCCTGGGGTGTCCGCCGGACACACGGCGTCTCCCAGCCCGGCAGCCCGGCCGGCATCCGCCTCCAGCGAAAGCCCCACCCGTGGCGGGGCCGGTGGCGGGTTAGGAGGGCCTGGCCTGCTGTGCTGCGGCGTCACGGGCGGTGTTTGCTGTATGCACCTGAGGCCCCAGGCCCTCGTGACCGTGCAGCGGGTGGGGGCGCCGCCCTTGAAGGCCGAGCCAGGGCTGGGGTCCGAGGGCATCTCGCGGGTGGTGTGACGTTCAGACAGGGGAAGGAAAAGGGGTCACGGGCCAGGCCGGGGCCCTGCCGAGGGCCTCGGGGTCCCTTCTGATGGAGCACCTCCTGAAAAGGGGGACTTTTGGGCATGGTCATTTTTCATGATGGTAAAATATGCATAACGTAAAATTAACTGTTTTATCCGTCTTTAAGTGCACGGTTCAGTGGCATTAAGTACATTCACACTGTCGTGCGACCGTCCCTACCACCCACCTCCAGAGCCTTCTCATCCTCCCAAACTGCCCTTCTGTCCCCACTCAACGCTGACTCCGCGTCTCCCGCCACAGCCCCAGCCCCCACTGTCCCACCTGTGTCTCTAGGGACCTGACTCTTCCAGGGACCTCACACCTGTGGAGTCACGCAGGGCTGGTCCTCTTGTGAGGGCTCGTGGCATGTGGCGCACCATGCCCGAGGCTCAGCCGCGTGGCCGGTGGCGGGACGTCCCTCCTTTCTGAGGCTGCGCGGCTCCCTCGTGTGGGTGGTCCCCGCTGTGTGTCTCTGTTTCTCCGTCCGTGGACACCAGGGCTGCTCCACCTCTTGGCAGGTGTGAATGCTGCTGCTGGGAGCGCCGGCGCGGAGAGGGGTGTTTTAGAAATCTGTAAGCCTCCTGCCTTTGCGAAGGTTAGAATTGTATTTATTTGTGCTTTTACCCTTGGAGTCGGCTTGGCTGTAATCCGGAGTCATTGTAACCGAAAGGTTCCCTGTAGTTTCCCTCAGGCTCCCGGCGCGTGTGGTGGCCTCGTGTGCTCCCGGGGGCCAGCGCCCTCCCTGCGGCCAGTGGGCCCACCGGCTCTCGAGGCGGAGGCCGATCCGATGGGGGGGGCCGTGGGGGCCCTGAGTCCCAAACCCTGCGACAGTGCACGGGACCAGGCAGATACAGTGACACAGGCCTGCTCCCCTGAGAGCACAGGTGGACCGTGGCCTCTTGCAGAAAACCGGGCTTACACACTGCGTCCCCCGACCCCAGGCCGCCACCCACGGGGCCACCTTGACTGCATTGCACAGCAGAGAGTGAAGGGTCACCATGAGAGGCGGCACCGGAGTCCTGGGTCACAGGGAGGGGCGGCTGCAGGCGGGGCAGGCGGCTCAAGAGAAGGGCGGGGGCCCCCTTCCCGATGGACTGCTGGGCGCACCAGTGATGGCACCACCCCTTGGAGTCACGCTTCCCCACGTCTTTCTGGAACCTGTGCTGTGTCGGTACCTGCAATCCGCCTCCTGTGCACGGCAGGAGCCTCCGCCCACGCAGAGGACGGGAGGCGCCCGGGGCGCCCGGGAGACCTGCAGGCGCCTTCAGTGAGGTCGCAGGGCACGGAGAGGGAGAGGGTTGCTCAGGAGGCCGCCTCTGAATGCAGAAGGATACCTGCACCCCAGGGCTCACAGCGGCACTGCTCACAGCAGCCAGGACGCGGACGCAACCTACGTGTCCGTCGACAGAGGACTGGCTAACGTTGTGGTGTGTGTATATGATGGAATATTACTCAGCCATCAAAAGGAACGAAATCATGCCATTTGCAGCTACACGGCTACACGGATGCAACTAGAGATGATCGTACGAAGTGACGTAAGTCAGACGGAGAAAGACAAAACCATATGATACCACTTACATGCGGAATCTAGAATATGACACAGATGAACCTATCTATGAAACAGACACAGACCCACAGACGTAGACAACAGACGTGTGGTTGCCAGGGGGTGGGGGAGGGAGTATCAGATGCAAACGATTATATGTAGAACGGACCAACAGCAGCAGCCTCCTGTAGAGGATACAGATCAGTAGGCTGTGATAAACCATAATGGAAAAGAATATTTTAAAACATACTCTTTTAACATATATATGTGTGTATAATGAGTCACTTTGCTGTACGGCAGAGATTGGCACAACGTTGTAAATCAACTATATTTCAATTAAAAAGAAAAGAAAAGAAAAAAGAAGGGGGCCGTGCCCTCGCCTGAGCGCGGCGGGTCCTGGCCTCCTCCGTTCACGGGCGCGCACCGCCCCCTCGTGGTCAGATGCGCGCGGCCTGCGCGGAGTGTCCCCTGGGGTGTTGGTGACTCCCGGGGCCACACCGTTTCAGTGACAGGCATGAAGGGCACGTCGTGAAGGGCTGTGTCTCGCCTCCGAAAATTCCTCTGTCCCGCCCCCCAGAACCTCAGCACGTGACCGCAGCGCTGGGGTTGAGGGAGGTCCTCAGGGCGGGCCCCGATCCGGTGCGACTGGCTCTGGATGCGCAGCGGGGATGAGGGCCCCCCCCACGCAGAGGGACGGCCGCGCCAGGACACGGCGAGAAGGCGTGCGTCACCTCGACCCGTGTCCTCGGGGGGGCTGGGCCTTGGGAACGACAGCTCATCAGGCCGGCAGCCGCGACCCCCCCCTCAGGTCAGGCACTGCTCTGCGCCCCAGACCGTGTGCTGGCCAGGGCACCTCCGGGGGGCCTCCCCCCAGCCCCCGGCCATCCCCCCCCCACACACCTGGGGCTCCCGCACCTGCTGCCGCGGGCCCCTCCCCACCCGCGCGGCTGGAGGGCTGGAGGGCGGCCGGGGGGCTCACGGGCCCGTGAGCAAGGCTGGCCATCAGCTCAGAGGGTGAAGCCGAGTGTCACCGCGCAGGCCTGAGGGATTCGTATTCATGGTGTAGAAGGAACTACAGCTCAGCAGTGAGAGGACAGACAGCCCAGTGTAAACACAGGCAAATGACTCGAGTAGACATTTCTCCCAAGAAGATATTAAAATGGCCAATAAACACATGAAAAGATGCTCAATGTCATTAGCCGGCAGGACTGTGCAAATCGAAGCCACAATGAGATATCATTTCACACCCGCTAGGATGGTTTCAATCAAAAAGAGCCACCGTAATAAGTGTGGGTGGTTAAGACTTCGCCTTCCACTGCAGGGGGTGCGGGTCCGGTCCCTGGTCGGGGAACTAAGATCCCACGTGCCTCGCGGCCAAAAAACCAAAACATAAAAAAAAAAAAAAGAAGCAATATTGTAACAAATTCAATAAAGACTTTAAAAGTGGTCCACATCAAAGAAAAATCTTAAAAAAGAATATTGGCAAGAATACTGAAAAATTGGAACCGTCACACGCTGCTAGTGAGCGTGTAAGACGGCACGGCCGCTGTGGAAGACAGTCGGACAGCCAGTCAAAAAGTTAAACGCAGAGTTACCTTAACACCCAGCGATTCCACTCTTAGGCATACACCCAAGAGAACTGAAAACGCGTCCACGCAAACACTTGTACACAAATGTTCACAGCGTTGTTCCCAACAGTGAAACGATGGAAACCACCCAAATGTCCGTCAACGGAGGTACAGATGGGGGCTTCCCTGGTGGCGCAGTGGTTAAGCATCCGCCTGCCATTGCAGGGGACACGGGGTAGATCCCTGGTCCGGGAAGATCCCACATGCCGCGGAGCAGCTAAGCCCGGGCGCCACAACTACTGAGCCTGCGCTCCAGACCCTGCGTGCTGAACTACTGAAGCCCGCGTGCCTAGAGCCCGTGCTCCACAGCAAGAGAAGCCACCGCCGTGAGAAGCCCGCACCTCCATGAAGAGTAACCCCTGCTCACCTCGACTAGAGAAATCCTGTGTGAAGCAGCAAAGACTCAACGCAACCCCGCCAAATAAATAAATAAATAAATAGTAAATTAAAAAAAAGTGTAAAGTGTCGTATATGCACACAATGGAATATTATTAATGAAAAGAACCGAAGTCCTGATTCACGTGGCAACACGGATACAGGTTGGGAACACCATGCTGAGCTGGAATAAGCCGGAGACGAAAGGCCACCGATGGTGTTTCTGTTTACACGCGCGTCCGCAACAGGCAAAGCTACAGAGACAGAAAGTGGATTAGCAGTTGCCAGGGCCTGGGGGAGGGGAGCAGGGGAGTGACGGCTGATGGATACAGAGCTTTGCGGGAGGTGATGAAAATAGTCTGGAATTAGATAGTGTGTGCTGTCACACAGCTTTTAAAATATGCTAACGACCGCTAAATTGTACACTTACGCATCTTACGTGTGAATCTTAGGATGTATGGATTACATGCCATTAAAAAACATGAAAATCCAAACCAAAGAGAGAGCAATCTGGCCGATTGGAGGAATCGGGAGGGAGCCCTGTTCTTGGGGGGCCCCGTTTGACCTGTGTCTTCTCACGCGTAGATATGGACCACGTTCCTTATAAATGAGAGATCAGAAACATAAAAATCGCTTTGGTTGAAATAATTTTTATTTCTTTCTAACCTCTTCTTCCAAAGTAAAATAAATATCTTTTTGGTTATGCCTAGGTTGGCTGGCGTGCACTTGTGCCCGGTGGGGCACAGTTCCCGCCACCCCCACGCTCCTCCCGGGGCAGAAGGAGCCACACGGGGACGGTGTCTGCCTCTGCGGCCGCCCTCCGCTCAGGGGTTAGGGCGTGGGGCCTGGTCTCAGAGGGAGCTGGCGTCCGGACTTCAGAATGCGTGCACGGCGAGGCAGAGGGGCGCCCGGGGAACCCTTGGGGAGGAGCCCCTGTGAGCTGATGTTGGGTGATCGAAAGGAATCGCGTGTCACTGTTTTTTATCTTGTCAGAGATGATGAGGGTATCGTGGTCATATTCTAAAATTCTCTTCTTTTAATGCCTCCCAAAATGTTTGAGAGTCATCTGTGTCTGGGCCGTGCTGGAAGGTACTTTAGCAGAGGGAAAAAAAGAGATGAAGCAGATGTGACAAAATGTTAATCATTTAAAACCTTAGCTCATGGGCCTTTGGTGTTGCACGTAGCGTGATCTCGTACACGGAGAGACGTAGATGCAGACGCCAGACGCACACACCCACACGTGCTATTTCCACACGTGCAGATGAATGTCTCTATTTATGTGAAGATTTTCCATCAAAACGGTGGCTGAGTGGAGTATGCATTCGGAGGTATCTTCCCACTTCACTCTCTTACTTCTAAATCATCTTGTTCTCTCGGAACCAAAATGCCGGACAGTGCTATCTTGTCCCTGTAGAATGAAACAGAATAATGAGATTATTAAGGTGAATACAAACATACAATCGGACCCCACGTGCCGCAGCCGTTCGTCCAGTGGCCGGGGGGGGGGCGGACCGCCTGAGCTGGTGACGGGTTGTGGCCTGGGGTTGCACTGGCGGGCCATCTTCGGGGCCACATCTTGGGAACCGCCAGCCTCCTCTCGGAAGGGGACTGGCGGAAGCCCGCCACCTAAAGCCCCACGCGGCTGGGGGCGCCGGGGTCCCTCAGCACCAGCCAGGAGCAGGACGGCCTGGCCGCCCCCGTGCAGCGTGGCTTGTAGGGAGGCCTGCGTGGTGTTTGGTCAGTTGGCCACCTCCTTGTGAAGACAGGTCAGGCAGGTTGCCGGGTGGCCCTGCCTCGAACACACCCCTCCCTCCTGGAGACACTCGTTTATCTGATGAACAAGCAGAGGGTCAGGGAACCGCCAGGGATTTTCATTGTATTCTGTATGTTTTCCTTTAGGTTTTCAAATTTTCTACAAAGACACTTTATACTAAAAAAACAATAAGTGATGAAACTAACACAACGTTGTGAATCAACCATACTTCAATGTAAAAGTTAAAAAAAAATTTTAAATAATAAGTGTTGCTTTAGAAACCAGATGTGTGTGGAGCAACGGGAACTCTCACTCGTGGCCGGTGGGGTTGGGAAATGGCCCGCCACGTGGGAGGACCAGGGCCTGATGCAACCAGACACTCTCTTACCCTATGAGCCTCAGTCCTGCTCCTTGGTATTTATTTACTCAAAAGAGTTGAAAACTCAGGTCCACACAAACACCTGTGCATGGGTGTGTACGGCAGCTTTATGTATAACTGCCAAAACTCAAAAGCACCCAAGACATCCTTCAGGAGGTGGATGGATAAATAAAGCACGTACATTCAGACAGTGGAGTGTTATTCAGCACTGAAAATAAATGAGCTTTCAAACCATAAAAAGACATTAACCTGGGCTTCCTAGGTGGCACAGTGGTTGAGAATCTGCCTGCCAATGCAGGGGATACAGGTTCGATCCCTGCTCCAGGAAGATCCCACATGCCGCGGAGCAACTAAGCCCGTGAGCCACAACTATTGAGCCCATGTGCTGCAACTACTGAAGCCCACGTGTCTAGAGCCTGTGCTCGGCAACAAGAGAAGCCACGGCAATTAGGAGCCTGTGCACCACAACGAAGAGTAGCCTCCACTCACCGCAACTAAAAAGAAAGCCCGCGCAGAGCAACAAAGACCCAACACAGCCAATAAAATAAATAAATTAATTAATTAATTTAAAAAAATTGAGGGCATTAAAAAAAAAAAAAAGACATTAACCTTAAATGCAAATTGCTAAGTGAAAGAAGCCAGTCTGAAGAGGCTGCAGGCTGTATGATTCCAAGTGTCCGACGTTCCGGAAAAGGCAAACCTATGGGGGCAATAAAAAGGTCAGAGGTTTCCGGGACTGGGGGAGGGGAGGCATGACTAGGCAGAGCACAGGGGACTTTAGGGCAGGGAGACTACGCTGTAGGACCCTGTGGTGGCGGAGACACGACATCACACGTTTGGGACGCACAGCGGTGGCCCCCACGCAGACGGTGGGCTCTGGGCGGTGGGGACGCGTCAGCGTGGTCGCGTCACCCGCCACGTGGTCCCGCGCGATGGTAAGTGTCGCTGCGGGCGAGGCTGTGCGTCGGGCGCTCGGGGAACGTGGGAAACCTCTGTGTTTCCTGCTCAATTGTGACCCTCAACTGCTCTAAAAATAGAGTCTGTTAAAACACTTAAAAAAATAAAAGTACACGTGGGTCCGGAGAGGCTGGGTCTCAGCGTGGACCTGGCCGCGGTGGTCCCGGGCGCAGGGCAAGGGGCCCGGCCCTGGGCGTCCGCAGGGCCGCCTCTGAGTGCGTGTGCGCTGGGCGGGCTGCTCCTCGTCCCCCGCGGCCCGCGGCCCTGCAGCCTCAGCCGGGCTCTCGGGCACGGTCGCCTCCGCTCACTGGCAGGCTCACCCTCTGCCGCAAACCAGCAGGAGATCCAACCTGTGGGCCGCGGAGGGAGGGCGCCCGGGGCGCGTGGAGGATGGCGGCCTGACCCAGGTCCGGGCACCACCTGGGGCCGCACAGCCCACCTGGACAGCCTCAGGGCCTCCCCTGTCTGTAGGGTCAGCCGAGAGCCTGTAGGCGACAGTCACACTCCGTCCTCAGTGTCCTTCTCCCCTGGGACACTCCCTTTCCTTTGCCACCGAGCCCCCTACCCCAGGGGAGACCCGTGGAGCCCGCGGTTTGCTTTCCTCCCTAGGTGTGGAGTCGAGGGGCCCGGCCCTGCCCAGGGTGTTCTTGGGGCCCCACGAGGACTCTGCCAGCATGACACAGCCTGTTCGGACTGGAGTTCGGGGGGCGGAGGGCGTGGGGCCTCCCAGAAACCCCTGGGAGCAGCCAGGGGGGAGCCGGGCTTGCGGCGTGGGTGCAGGGGTGGCGCGTGGCCGGCAGGGCAGCTGCAGGCTCCTCCTCTTGGTGGACCCCCTCAGCCACCCCGTGTGTTCGACTTGGTGTGTTTTTCTTGGCTTGAGTGAACAGGATGGGTTGCACTCTTTGTAATTTTTGGAACTGAAGGTATTTTTAACACATGCAACCGGCATCGTGGGAACGTCCTGAGGTTGCCGGCGTGTCTGGAGTCTCCAGTCTGCCCCGTCCCGCCCCCGCCTCCCTCCCAGCTCGGTGGATGTCTGCTCCTGTTCACTTAGGCTTCAAACTAAGGCGTGGACAGAACTGAGGAGACGAGCCCCCGCCCTCCACAGTCACTTCTTTCTCCTGCCCCCGACCTGTGAAAGCAGAGGGGCCCGGCCACCTGGCATGTTCCAGGCGGGCAGGTGGGGGCCTCCTGGCCCCTTGTCAGCTGACTGCGGGCTCCCGTTGGGAAGGCGCCAAGCAGAACTGAGACACATCACGAGGGATCGAGTTAGCAAGGTGGGGCGGTCCCTGGCAGCCTCGTGGTTAGGATTCTGCACTCTCACTGCTGTGGCCCAGGTCCAGTCCCTGGTCGGGGAACTGGGGTTCCGCTAAGGAAGGTGTGTTGGTCATTACTGCTGTGTAGCAAACTCAGCAGCTTACACAGCACCGTGTCCCCGGGTGAGTCAGGAGGAGCCCTGGTCTCATGGGAAGATCCCACCAGAAACGAAAGGTTCCCTGTGGACCCTGCTCCCAGCGCGTCGCCTGTTGTGTGGGCCCCAAACATCTTCTCTGGCCCATCAGTGCTCTCGTAACTTCGGTTCCCGCGTCTTTCGTCGCAGAGACGTCTAAGTGTTCGTGAACGCAGACTGATCGGTGCTTTCGTCCCGGCTCCTCAAAGCTGCGTTGTGTGTACCTGTGCCACGTTTCCTGTTTCCTTCGTTTCCTTCCGTCTCTCACCAGCGTCGAAATGGTGTCAGAACCGTGGCCGCTGTGACGCCTGCGGCGCTGGCTGTGTTGCTGTTGGACCGTCGGCTGGGACAGCGGCGGTGTCACCTCCTCCCAGGACCCGAGCGCACGCTCCCAGCAACGGCTCCACAGCGAACACTGAGACCGGGGATCTTGTCACGCGTGAGGCGTGTCTCCTGCATCCCGTGATTGTTCAAGGTGGCTCTTTCCCAGGTGACCAGATGACCTTCCCTTTGACCTGGATACAGTCTGCTCAGCTTTGCTGGAGTTCGAAGAATTCGTTCTACACCTAGTGACTGTCGGTCACGGTCTCAGGCCAGACAGCAGGTGTCCACTGGCCGTGCAGGACCTAGGCCACTGGGGGGCCCCCAGGAAGATGAAGAGCAGGCACAGACGGAGCCTACAGCAGCCAGCGGCGGGGGCGGCTCACGTGTGCCCTGCTCTCGGCCGTCCGCTTGTGGGACCCAGACGTGGCCCTGGTGCTGTCGGCCCTGCCCAGAGCGGCTGTCGTGGCTCCCAGGACCGTCCTTCTGATGCCCCGCCACAAGGTCCGGTGCCTGACCTTCACAAGGAGCAGGGGTCCTGAGGTAACGCACGTCACGAGCAGAAGCCCTGTCAACAGTGAGACCACCTGGCGCAGCGTCGTGTATCGTGATACCTCACTTATCAGAACAGAGAACCCAGCTGAAGCACCACACAGCCACTTACCCACTTAGGCTCCCTTTGGGGAAGAAGAACATCTCTCGGTCTCTGATTTATCCCTTTAACTGAATTCTAACTATCAGCCCTTGACAGCATATTTAAACCCAGACACAATGGTTTTGTAGCGTTACCTCTGTCTTTGGACACAAATATGAGTATTTTCTTGACCTGAAAGGTACACGATGGTTGAAGTATACCTAGACTAGCAGAGGGGGGTCACCTGAGCAACCTTGGGCCGTGCCTGGACCCGCCTCCCTCTGGCCGCTGCACCGCCCCAGAGGCTGGCGGGGTGAAGGGGAGGAGTCCTCGGAGGCGGTGAGGAGGTGGGCTTCCTCACCCCGCATCACATCCGATGGGCTGGAGGCAGGGTGCTGAGGGGGTCCCTCCTCCGGCTCCATAAGGTGTCACAGGACACCCAGGCGCCTGGTGCCCGTTGGGGTCCTGAGCCCGGCCGGCCTCGGAGGGTCGGGTGGGCCCTCCCTGGGCCCCACCTGGACTGAATGTCCAGCAAGACCCTCTCAGGTGTAACCCCCTCTCAGGGATCCTGAGAGAGTTGTGGGTGATCTGGAGTCCTTCTACCTGGACAGCTGGTCTCTGCCATGGGCTGGGGTCCCCTGCGTGTCACGAAACCTGGGGGTGGGTGTCCAGGAAGTACAACACCTCCGCCCCCAGGACCTGCTCTGGGGGTCGCTCAGCGCTTAGGCCCTGGGGCTGCGGGGCAGGGGGCAGTGCAGCCAGCAGGCGTCTCTGGTCCCAGCCCAGGACCAAGCCCCTTGGGTGGACCATGCCCCAGGCCCTGGTGGACGCGCCGCTCAGATCTAGAAGTAGGTTTCTATTGTCCAGCGTCTGAGACACTGGGGCCTCTCAGGCGTGTACCTACAGGGCAGGCCGCGGGGCAACTCCCAAGCCCACCCAGACGCTGTAACAGGTGCCCAGCCCCTCCCTGGGTGTCGGTGGAGCCTGAGTGAGGAACCCAGAGCGGTGTCAGGACATTTTGGGGGTGACGGGTATGTTTATTACCATGATTGTTCGTCAAGCTGTACATTTTAAATATGTGCAGTTTCTTGTGTACCAGTTACACCTCAGAAAAGCTGTTTTAAAATAAAACAACTAAAGCAGAAAAATTTTAAATAAGATCCAGAGTCTCACAACATGAGAATTCCCAGGTTTCAATAGAAAATCATGCATCATCCCAAGAACCACAAAGTAGTTAGTTCTTGGTAGGACAAGACAGTTGAATGAAGCTGAATGAAAATACAGAGATTGGCAGATGGATTTAAAAACATGCCCTAACTCTATGCCATCTACAAGAAATCCGTGTCAATCTATTTTGTACAAATACTAATCAAAGGAAAGCATGAGGGGCTACGTCCGATGAAGTAGACTTCAAGGCAGAGAAAATTATCTGGAAAACAGATTGACATTATATGATAATAAAGGTCAATCCACCAAGAAGACATAGCAGTCCTAAATGTGTCTGCATCAAACAACAGAGCTACAAAATACATAAAACAAAAACTGATACAGCTCAAAGGAAAAGTAGACAAACCCACAGTTGCAATTGGAGACTTCAACACCCCTCTGTCCACAGCTGATAGAAGAACTAGACCAAAAAATCGGCAAGGAAATCAAAGAAACAACAACACCATCAACCAACAGGAGCTGATTGACATTTAGTGAACATTTTATCCCAACAAGCACAGCATACACATTCCTTCCAGGTGCCCTTGGAACATATGCCACGATAGACCACGTCCTGGGCCATGAGACAAACCTCAACCATTTCCTAAAGTTTGACGAACAGATTCTCCAACCACAATGGATACAAACTAGATATCAGTATGAGAGAGAAGAGGAAAACCGCCAAACACTTGGAAACCAAGTAACACACTTATACATAATCTCTGGGGGGGGAGGGGGGGGTACGGAAGGATCTCAAGGGAAATTTAAAAAAATACATTGAACTACATTAAAATAAAATACAGCAGGTCAAAACTTGTGAACACATAAAACAGTACTGGAAGAAATGTATAGCACTAAATGTATGTGTTAGAAAAGTGGGAAAGTCTCAAATCCATAATCTAAGCTCAAACCCCACCACGCTAGGAAAAGAAGGACAAAATAAACCCAACGCAAGCAGAAGGATGAAAGTAATAAAAATACGAGCCGGGATCAATGAAACTGGAAACAAAAATAGTAGAGAAAATCAATGGAAAAAGAGTTGGTTCTTTGAAAAGATCGATAAAATTGATAAAGCTCTAGCAGCACTGACGAAGAAGACACAAATCGCCGATATCAGGAATGAAACGGGACATTTCTAGGACCCTGCAGACATCAGAAGGATAACTAGGGAAAATTACAAACAACTCTATACACAGAAATTTGACAACATAGATGAAATGAACCAACACTTAAAATACACACACACACAAACTACCACAACTTGCCCAATATGAAGCAGACAATTGAATAACTATATAAAGGAAATTGAATTCGTAATTTTAAAACTCCCAAAAAAGAAATCTCCAGGCCCATATAGTTTCAGTGAAGAATTCTCAAAAAATTGTTAAGGAAGAATTAATACCACTTCTATAGAGTCTCTTCTAGAAAATAGAAAAGGAGGGAACACGTCCCGATTTGTTTTGTGCTGCTTGAGTTACTCTGCTCTCAAAACCAGAAAAAGTACCAAAAAAAAATAAAATCGCGGAACATTATCCCTCATAAATATCGGCACACAAATCCTTAACGGAATATTAGCAAATAAAATTCATCGATGCATAAAGATAATTATAAACACCACAACCAAGGCTGGTTTGTTCCTAGGATGCCGGGCTGTTTCAACATTTAGAGCAATCGCAGGAATCCACCCTACTGACAGGCTATTAAGAAGAAAAGTCACATGATCATGTCAATGGATGCAGAGAAAGCACTCAGCAAAATTCAATACTTATTAATGATAAAAATTCTAAAAATGGAAATAAAGCAGAGAAAACCGCAAATCAGAAAGGCACATGCACCCCAACATTCACTGCAGCACTGTTTACAACAGCCAGGTCATGGAAGCAACCTAACGTCCCTCAACAGAGGAACGGATGGAGAAGATGTGGCACAGATATACAATGGAATATTACTCAGCTGTAAAAAGGAACGAAATTGGGCCATTTGTAGAGACATGGATGGACCTAGAGACTGTCATACAGAGTGAAGTGAGTCAGAAAGAGAAAAACAAATATCGTATATGAACACATATATGCGGAATCTAGAAAAATGGTATAAGTCAACCGGTTTGCAAGGCAGAAATAGAGACACAGATGTAGAGAACAAACATATGGACACCAAGCGGGGAAAGCGGGGTGGCGGGGGCAGCGGGGAGATAAATTGGGAGATTGGGATTGCCGTGTATACGTTACTAATAAGAAAAAAATATCAAATTGTACACTTCACATATATGCAGTTTATGGTATGTCAATTGTATCTCCATAAAAGTTCTTTAAAAAAAAAAAGAAAGGAGGAACCTCCTCAACTTGATGAAGAGCACCTACACAATACCTACAGCTAGCCTTTGCTTTATGGTGAAAGACTACGTGCTCTTCCTCCAAGGTCAAGAATAAGACAAGGACGTCTGCTCTCCCCACTCTTACTCAACACAGTGCTAGAAGTGAGAGCCAGAGCAATAAGGCAAGAAAAGGAAATAAAAGCCATGCAGATAGGAAAGGAAGAAATAAAACTGCCCCTGCTTGCAGATGACCTGACTGTAGGTAGAAAATCCCAAGGAATCTGAAAACAAACAAACAAAAATCCTCCCAAAGCTAATACTTGAGGTTGGCAAGGTCACGGGACATAAGATAAACTTTCCAAAAATTAATTGTATCTCTGTGTGGTAGCAATAAACACATACCATTTGAAATTGTTCACAAAATGAAATACGTGGAAATCTAACCGAACACATACAGAATTTGGACACAGAAAACTGTACAACACTGATGGAAGAAACAAGGAATGAGTTATCCATACGTACAACCACCTGGATGAGTCACCAGAGAAACACCAATCCCAGAAGGTTGAACACTACAGGCAGACCTCAGAGATACCGAGGGTTTGGTACCACACCACCGAAATAAAGAGAATATTGCAATAAAGTTAGTCACACAAATTTTTTGATTTCCCAGTGCGAATAAAAGCTATGTTTACGCTAGACTGTAGTCTATCACGGGTGCAACAGCGTTATGTCTGAAAAGGCAACGTACATACTTGATTTTAAAATACTTTATTGCTAAAAAGTGCTAACCATCATCTGAGCTTTCGCCAAGTCATGGTCATGACATCAAAGGTCACTGACCACAGATCGCCATACAGATATAATAATAATGAAAAAATTTGAAATATTGCGAGAATTACGGAAATGTGACACAGAGACACAAAGTGAGCAAATACTGTTGGGGAAGTGGCACCAACAGGCTTGCTCTACTCAGGGTTGCTGCAAACCTTCAATTTGTAAAAAAAAAGCTGTATCTGTGAAGTGCAGTACAGCGAGGTGTGCCTGCATATGATTCCATCTCTATTTATATAATTGTCGACATGAAAAAATTATAAAAAAGGAGAAGAGACGAGTGGTTGCTAGGAGGTAGAGGGGGGTGGGGGCAGGAGGGCAGTGGGTGTGGCTATCCTGGCCATAAAAGGCCACAGCAGGGGTCCTGTGGGGATGCCCTGCCTTCTGTCCTGACCGAGCCAGCACGGGCATCCGGGTCGAGATGTCACCACAGCTCTGCAATATGTGACCCTCGGGAGGGGCTGGGTGAAGGGCACCCGAGGGATGGCATGGCCCAGGGTGGTCGCCTTGCCCGGGGCCTGCGTGGGCGGCTGCCCGCTGGTCTCCCCTCCCAGAGCCCGGTTATCTTCTGCTCTCAGTGCAGGCCAGGCTCCCTCTTGGGTCACAGTTGCCAAAGAAACTCGTTGCACCACAGCACGGTTTCCACACATCTGGGGAGCGGGCCCGTAGGGGCAGGGACCTGCGGAGGGGCTGGGAGGGGCCTCTCCACGTCCCAGGTGGCACCGCCTCGGGGCTGGCGCGCCCCACGTGCCCCGTGCGGGGAGCCCCTGCCTGCCCGCATCTGGGTGGCCCGACCCCGCCCAGGTCGTCCAGGGGAGGGTGGAGGCGTGGGGCCTCACGGCTGCAGCGCCCTCGAGCCCGCGGCTGGCTCTCCAGCCGGCGGCCACAGCCAGCGAGTGTGGGAAACCTCCGCAGGAGTTGCTTCAGCGCCGTGTCCTCCGTCTGCATCTTGCCGTCCTTCCTGCCCTCCTTCCGTCAGGGGCCCCCCGCCTCTCTTCCAGAACCGCCGAGCCCCGCAGCCGTCTGCAGCCTCCCGGGGGTCTGGATGGCTGCTGACCGCACCCCGGTGTTGCCCCAGAACGCGGGTCTGGTCACGCGCCCCCCAAAGCACGGTCCCGTCCCCGGCCAACGCCCCCCCCCCGCCCCTCTCTTCTTGGAGCCGGGCTTCGCCGGTGCATCGAACCCCCAGGGCGGAGACTTCGAGGCGCTGCCTCCCCCCTCGCCCCCCACCCCCACCCGGCACGAGGACGTCTGTCCCTGCGTCTTCCCGCTGCGGGGGGTGTGTCCTCAGGGCTCGTTCCCAGAGGTGGGGTCGCAGATCCCAGCGGACGGGGGTGTGCTGTTCCACAGGTGCCGCCGCGGGAGCGTGTGCGGCCCACCTGCGCCCGCGGCCTCTGGCCGGGAGCTGGGCACCGCCCTGGCGTGAGCGAGCCTGGGCACCCGGCCCGCGTGGACGCTGGGTGTCGGGCGTCGTCGGCACGGTGCCCGCCCTCCTGTCTCCCCCTGGACTGTTGAGAGTCTTTATCCGTCGGGACAATGGCCCGTGACCCCCAGGTGCCCCTCCCCCCACTCCCTGTCCTCTCTTACGCTCCCTTTTTTCATGGGCAGGGATGCGATCTTATGTCGCTGAGTGTGTGTCTTTCCTTTTACTGTGTGTAGAGTCTGAGTCCCCACGCCCCGCCTGCAAAGGAATTCGCCCACGTTTCAGCGTGTCGTGCCTGTGTGCTTTCGTTCTTTGATTTTGATACTTGGTCTGTTGCAGTTTTGTTTTGTAAAGGTGTGAGGTGGGCATCTAATTTTACCTGTTTCTAAATGACTTCCCAGCTCTCCCAGTGTCATTTATTTTTAGGAAGCCCACCTTTCCTCTGCCTTTGTTATATATTGACTCTCCAAATGGACTTGGGTCTGTTCCTGAATCTTTTATGTCTGTGCGAGCCAGGTGCGTCATTTAAAAGTGTGCAGTCAGGAGAAGCACGTGATGAGTGCGTTGCTGGCTCTTTGGCTCACGAGACTGGGAGTGGTGTTCTCCATCGGGACCACTCCATCCCAGGGCTCAGCGGCTGTGTGGACACGCAGGGCTGGGCCACCCTGTCCCTCCTGCCCGTCTGCTCACGGCCCGACCTGCGCTGTGATCATTGCGGGTCCAGTGGGGCCCTTGTCCTCTCCAAGCCCGGGCCGCCTGCTCGATGCCGGTGCCTCTCTCCCCAGAGAACATTCTCCAGAGGGATCTGTCTTTGGAAGCGCTGGGGCAGCTGGCATTTTGGTGAGAAGGCAGAGAAATTTCTATTTCGTCGCGAATCTGTTCTGGGAAAATGTGTCTCTCGTTGTGCTGATGGAGGTCTGCTCATCTGCCAGACGCTGTGAGGCGGCTTCTTAACCCAAGTGTTGAATTCCCCTCTGATTCTCAAGCCTCACACCAGCTTTGAGGCAACTTCTTAGGAAGTCTGACAAACTGAAAATAAAAATAGAAGCCTTATTATTGCTACCTAATTAGGTGAGTGCCTGGCTTCCTGGGCTGCTGGGATGTAAACTCTGAACAAAATGGACTGTGTTTTCCTTTTCAGGATGTTGTGTCCGAGCTCGCGTCACTGAGTTTACACTCAGAAGATTTTAGTTGTCTTTCTGCAAACCCTGGCCTTTTCTGTTTGCTCCATTTGCCTCTTCGCACCGTGGAAGACCCTTCCCTGCGAGAATCCTGCCCGGCAGAGCCCAGGCGTGGTTTCTGGCCAGGAGCTTGTGCTCCAGGCCTGAACGTAGCAGTGGGGAGGCCGAGAGCTTCCTGCCTGCCTCCTGCTCGGAATTCCAGATGCTGCTCTGGCCACGGGGCGGGCCGGCGCTGCAGACGCGACTCACCATTAGTCAGCTTGCGGCAGAACAGGACCTTCGGGTCCCCACTGAGCGCGGGGCGCCGGGCAGGGCGGCTGCGGCGGCACGAGGAGCCGGTTTGGGGCAGGGCCGCCAGCTCCTCCCTGCCAGGCAGACGCCCCTCGGCCGGGTGCGGACGCCGCGGCCCTGGGCTCCCGCTCTTCTCCTCAGCTTGGCGACCAAGGAAATCTAACCTAACCCTAAGCTTAACCCTAACCCTACCCGGGTCCCAGGAGTCAAGCTTCCAGGGCATGAAAGTTCCTGCTTCCAGAACCCCTTCCCGGCACCAGCTGGTGGGCAGCTTCCTGCTGTCCCTCTGGGGCTCCTCATGTGTGTGCCAGCACGTGTGTGTCCCCTGGGTGCCTTAGGCACACGCCAGCACACGTGTGTGTGTGCGTGCAGAAGAGCGTTTTCTCGTGGGCCACCTTTTCCGCCCACAAGCCTGTAACTCTGTCTGGGGTTTTTTTTGTTGTTGTTGTTTTATGATAACAACACATCCTGAGATCTGCCCTCTTTTTTTTTTTTTTTAATATTTATTTATTTGGCAGCGCTGGGTCTTAGTTGCGACACATGGGATCTCTGCTGCGGCACGTGGGATCTAGTTCCCCGAGCAGGGATCAAACCCGGCCCCCCTGCATTGGGAGCGGGGAGTCTTAGCCACTGGGACCACCAGGGACGTCCCCAAGATCTGCCCTCGAAACAAACGTTTTACAGTTTTGTTAACTGTGGGCACATCATACAGGAGGGCCTGGAACTTAATCATCCTGCGGAACCGAGACTTTATACCTACTGGATTATTTTTATTACTTTTTTTTTAAGGAATTGTAGTAAAATATACATAACACGATGTTTACCATCTTAACCATTTTTTTAAATATGTTTTTTTTAATTTATTAATTTATTTATTTTTATTTATTGGCTGCGTTGGGTCTTCGTTGCTGCACACGGGCTTTCTCTCGTTGCTGCGAGCGGGGGCTACTCTTCATTGTGGTGCGCAGGCTCCTCATCGTAGTGGCTTCTCTTGTGGTGGAGCACGGGCCGCAGGCGCATGGGCTTCAGTCGTTGCAGCACATGGGCTCAGTCGTTGTGGCTCACAGGCTCTAGAGCACAGGCTCAATAGTTGTGGTGCACGGGCTTCGTTGCTCCGTGGCACGTGGAATCTTCCCAGGGCAGGGCTCGAACCCGTGTCCCCTGCATTGGCAGGCGGGTTCTTTACCACTGCGCCACCAGGGAAGTCCCATCTTAACCATTTGTAAGTGCCCAGCTCAGTGGCATTAAGCACATTCACACTGTTGTGCAACCTTCCCCACCATCACCTCTAGAACTTTCCATGTTCCCAAACTGACACTCTGTCCCTGTTCAACCCTGAGTCCCCTCTCCCCACCCCCCAGTCCCCCGGACCGTCTGCTTTCTGTCTCTATGAATCTGACGACGCCAGGGACCTCACGTAAGCGGGATCGCATAGGATCCGTCCTCTGCGTCTGGCTGTTTCGCTGAGCGTCATGTGGTCAGGGTTCAGCCCTGTTGTAGCCTGTGTCACAAGGTCCCTCTTCTTAAGGCCACACAGCATTCTATCGTATGGACAGTCCGCACGCTCACAGTGCCCCTGGCAGGACCCGGAGGCGAAGGCGAAGGGAGCAAGGGGAGGAGCCGAGAGGAGCCCACGCAGGGAGCGGCCTGAGGCCTCAGCAGCTGCAGGAGGCCACCCAGGTGTGCCCAGCTGTGCCAGGTGTGCCAGGTGCCCTCCTCGCCCCAGGGCCAGCCAACTCCTCATTCCACACACAGTGGACGCAGCTCCTGCCCTTGTCTCTCCTTCCTCCCAGATGGTGGAGATGGACAGTAAATCCCAGCGATCAGGGAAAGAGAGTGACCTTAGGGTCCAGTAACTCTGCTCCGCTGAACATTTACTGCAGGGGCGAAAACCTGTGTCCACATGAAGACTTGTCCCGACTGCTGGTACCAGCCTGTTCGTAACAGACAAAAAGTAGAAACAACCCAGCTGACCACGGACAGACGGGTGGACAACAAGACGCGGTCCCTTCAGGCCATGGAAGGAACTTGTGACACAGGCCGCCCCGTGGACGATCCTTGAGAGCTGACGCCCAGTGACATAAGGCAGACACCAAGGGCCACATGGTGTGTGATCCCGTTAGAGGACATGTCCAGCGTGGGCAGGTTCGTAGAGCTCGGAAGTAGAGCAGTGACTGGCAGGGGCTGCGGGCGGGGGGCGGGGAGTGGGGAGTGACTGCTAACGGGTTTCTTTCGGGGGGTGGAGACGGGTGACGGATGCACCGCTTGGGAATGTACTGACATCCACTGAATTACACCCTTTATAAGGGTGGGTCTCCTGGCATGTGAATTATGCCCCAATAGGACACCTTGCCAAATGTGCTCAGGCCTTGAATGTCCTGGACGCCTCTGAGTGTCACACGCTGGGTGTGGAACTGTACGGTAGAGAATTTCTCAATAAAGCTGTTATTTAAAAAAAGCATAGGCACATGACCAGGGGACTGGGGCGAGCGTGATGTGTTGAGGGGAGGCGAGGAGGCCTGCGGGCGGAGTCTGGGGTAAAGGAGCAGCTGAGGCCGGCGTGGAAGCCAGGGCTCAGCTCCTCTGGCGGGGATGTGTGCACGGTGAGGATGGAGCCTGGCGCCTGGAGCCTGGACCGCGGCTCTGAGGGTCCCCACCGAGGGCGGTGGCGAGCGTGGGCCAGACCCAAGGCCCGAGCCGGGATGGTGCCGACGAGGGGGCGCTGGGTGGTGTCACGGGGTGAACTGTGTCCCCTCAATTCATGTGCTAGAGCCCTAACCCAGGGCCTCGGAATGGGACCATACGTGGAGGTGGGCCTTTATGTTTTATTTTTAATTTTTTTTGGCCTTGCCGCTTGGCTGTGGGGTCTCAGTTCCCTGACCAGGGATTGAACCCAGGCTTTCGGCAGTGAGAGCACGAAGTCCTAACCACTGGACCACCAGGGAGGGAATTCCTGAGATGGGCCTTTAAAGAGGGGATTAAGGGAAAACGAGGTCACTAGGGTGTGGCCCTGGCCCAACAGGACTGGTGTCCTTATAAAAAATGAGATCGGGACACAGGCACACACACAGCGAAGACACAGGGAGATGACGTTGTGTACTTGCCAAGGAGAGAGCCTTTGGGAGGAACCAGCCCCGGCAACACCATCTCAGTCTCAGGCTTCCAGCCTCCGGACTGTGAGGAAGTGGATTCCTGCCGTCTAAGCCCCAGGGCGGGGGTGCCTGCTGCAGCAGCCCAGCTCACCGCTCCAGGGCTGACAGAGGCTTTCTGGGAGCAGAATCCGCACTGGGTATGGTGGGAAGGGAGGGGACAGCCGTGTGATTTGAGATTCGAATCTGAGCCACACGTCGGACGGGAAGGCCGGGCAGGAGCAGCGCGGTCCCCTGGGGGCCGTCACCTGCTGCCGCCGTGGGCAGGACGCGGACACAGCCGGCCCTGGGCAGCCCCCTTCACAGGCTCCCTAATCGGGGCGAGGTCGTCTCAATGCCTGCGCTGCGGCAAATGAAAACAAAAACCAAGAGGCACCCTCGGCCGAGCAAAGGCCCTGCGGTGGAGGGGGAGATGGCGGAGCCCAGGAGGCCTCCTGGGGGCGCGGGGGGGGGCGATCCCCAGACCGTCCCCCCATCCTGGACTGGACCCGTGAGGCCAGGAGTTTGCTGAAGGCAGCGTGGCGTCTTCGGGGAGGGTCACGCAGCTTGACCAGCAACTCTGAGGGTCTCCTCAGATCCATGCGTTGGGGGGGGAGGGGATCGTAAACGCAGGAAGAGCATCGAGATGGTCCCAGATTCTCTGGGCCTGGGAGGGGGGGACATAGAGCGAGCCCCCGAGACGAAGCCTGGTGTCCCCTCCCCCGCCGCCTGACGGCGCTGGGCCTTTCCCCGGCGGCCAGGCTGGGGGTGGCTGCCAGCACGGAACACGCCCTCTCACTCGGCCCCTCCCCGGAGCCTGAGACGCTGCTCTCGGCTCTGACGTCCCCCACGGGGACCCTGGCCAACCCAGACACGCCTGTGTGGGGCTTTCCTCCTGAGTCAGAGCAGCGTGGCCGTGGGCCGGGCTCTCCTCCTCTGTCCCTGAGCCGCGTCACCCACACGCCCTGCCGTCCTCAGCCCCAAGATGCGTCCCCGTGGGGTCCAGACGGGCCCCCAGCACGAGGTCTCAGAGGCACGTGGGGGTCAACAGGTCCCCACCCCCACGCCTGACCGCACACCTCAGACAGCCACTCCTCCCCTCTGTCCGGCCCTTGTCCTGCAGGCCTCAAGGTATGGGGTGGCCTCCCCATCCCCCGCTCCACTGCCCCCCAACCACTGGTCAGAGACTGGTCAATATTGATTATCCAGGCTCTAACAGAGAGAGAAAGGATTGGCTGAAAAAGAGGAGATCTTACAGACTGTGTTTTTCAGATGGGCGTGACGACATCTTCCAGCTCACGCCTTCTCCTGCAGCCTCGCGGCCCCCTTGAATGTAAGGGAAATTCTCTGTCTCATTGACAGTGTGTCACAGCACAAGTGATGCCACACAACTTCCTAGGCTGCGGCACAAAGGACGAGCTGGCATCTGCCCTGGGGACTCGAGGCT
This sequence comes from Hippopotamus amphibius kiboko, assembly GCF_030028045.1. Taxonomy (NCBI): domain Eukaryota; kingdom Metazoa; phylum Chordata; class Mammalia; order Artiodactyla; family Hippopotamidae; genus Hippopotamus; species Hippopotamus amphibius. The sequence continues at coordinate 485,990 of NC_080193.1, read as the reverse complement.
CGGACCCCGTTCAGGATGCCGGGCCAGCCCCCGCTCTGAGAGGATGGGAAGAAGCCCTGAGACTTCCTGGAAAGGGAGGCGTGCAGCCAGCCGCTCGAGCTCCAGACTCTGCCCGAAATCACAGGATTACACAGCTGAGCCCTCCTGAATTTCTGCCGCACAGAAACCAGGATAGATTAAAAAATGACTAAACTGATGTTTAAGTCACTAAGTTTTGAATTGTTTTGCAGCAACAGATAACCATTTCAGAACAGAACACAGTCCAGAAAGAGAGCCACAAGATAGCCAAAATTTTGATGTCATGGCAATTCCATGGGGTAGGTGAATTTTTTTCAACAAATGGTGGTAGAACTATTGGAGAAACTTGGGAGGGGGTGCACGTTGGCCTCTACCTAACACCATACACAAAAGTTAATTCACGATGGATCACAGTCCTAAATATGACACTGAAACTATAACCCTTACAGAAGAAACAGAAGAGAATGTACTCGTGACCTTGGAGTAAGTAGGCAAAGATTTCTTGGAAGAGGACAAAAGAAGCCTGAGATAAAAAATGAAAAATCAGTAAATTGGAATTTATCAAAATTATAAACATCTGTTTCTTAAAAGACACCATTAAGAAAATGAAAATTGGGACTTCCCTGGCAGTCCACTGGTTAAGACTCCATGATGCCAATGCAGGGGGCATGGGTTTGATCCCTGGTCAGGGAACTCAGATCCCACGTGCCATGAAGTGTGGGCAAAAAATTTAAAAAAAAGGAGAAAGAAAGAAAGAAAGAAAGAAAGAGAGAGAGAGAGAAAGAAAGGAAGGGAGGAAGAAAGGAAGAAAGAGGAAAGAAAACGAAGCGACTGTGTAGGAGAAAATATTTGCGGTGAACATACTTGACATTGGACTTACACCCAGAATATATAAACTCCTGCAGATCAGTTATAAAAACATAATCCAATTTAAACATGGGCAAAAGATTTGAATAAACGTTTTACAAAAGAAGACGTACAAATGGCCAATAAGCACTGAAGAGACACTCAGCATCATTAGTCATCAGGGAAATGCAAATGAAAAGTGCAGAAAGATACCCCTATATGCCCATTGGAAAAACTAAAATAAAAGACTGCCACTAATAAGTGTCAGCAAGGATGCAGAGCAACTGGAGATCTCATGCACTGCTGGTGGGAATAAAATGGTACAACCACTTTGGAGACAGTTGGACAGTCTCTTACACAGTCAAACATTCAGCCATGTGATTCAGCCATTTTACTCCTAATTATGTACCCAGGAGGAAAGGAAATATATGTCCAAACAAAGATTCGTACATGTATGCTCGTAGCAGCTGTATTTGTAATAGCCAAAAACTGGAAACAACTCAAATGTCCATCAATGGTGAATGGATAAAAAATTGTGGTATATCTATGCAATAGAATATTACTCAGCTGTAAACAAAAATAAATAATAATGAGCTATTGATATGCTATCAACATGGATTAATCTCAAAATAATTATGCTGAGTTAAAGTCAGACTTTAAAGTACCTATCGTATAACTCCCTTTTTTTTGAAGTTCTACATAGGCAAAATTAATCTGTGGTGACAGAAAGCAGACTGTGGTGGCCTGGGGCTTGGGGGCTGTTAGTGGTGGTGGGATTGACTGGGATGGGGCACGGGAGATTTTACAGGGTAATGACAATGGGATCTTGATTGGAGTTTCAGCTACATGGTCTATACATTGGTCAAAATTCAATGAATTGAGTACTAAGATCTGTACATTTCACTGCATGTAAATTTTACTTCAATAAAATAATTTAAAATAAACCAAGAAAGTGAAATGAGTGACCAGACTGTTACATGGGTTAAACTAACAATGTTAGCTATTCTAGTCCCTTTGCTTTTCCATATAAATTTTAGAACACCCTTGTCCGTATCTACAAAAAATCATGCGGGGATTTTGAAATTTTTTTGATATGTAGGAATTTGATGGGCATGACTATCAATCTGAGGAGAACTAACGTCTTTACAGGCTTGAGCGTCCTATCCATGAACATGGTATGTCTCTTCTTTTCTAAGATATTCTCTGATTTCTTTCATCTGCATTTTGCTGTTCTCAACATATACATCTTACACATGCTTTGTTATATTTACATCTAAGTGTTTCATTTTTTTGTTAATTTTGGTTTCCTTTTTTTCTTTCTTTCTTTCTTTTTTTGGCTGCTCAGTGAGGCTTGCGAGATCTTAGTTCCCCAACCAAAGATTGAACCTGGGTCCTCACCAGTGAGAGTGGGGAGCCCTATCCACTGGACTGCCATTAAATTCCCTAATTGGGGTTTTCATGTGTCCATTGCTAGTATATAAGAACACAATTAATTTTGTATGTTGACCTTGTATTTGGCAACCTTGCTGAAGTGAGAAGAAACAGTCTACCTGATTTCTTTTTTTTAGTTAATTAATTAATTAATTAATTAATTTATTGGCTGTGTTGGGTCTTTGTTGCTGTGTGCGGGCTTTCTCTAGTTGTGGCGAGCAGGGCCTACTCTTCATTGTGGTGCGTGGGCTCCTCATTGTGGTGGCTTCTCTTGTTGCGGAGCACAGGCTCAAGGTGGGTGGGCATCAGTAGTTGTGGCACATGGGCTCAACAGTTGTGCTCTCACAGGCTCTAGAGCACAGGCTCATAGTTGTGGTGCACGGGCTTAGTTGCTCTGCGGCATGTGGGATCTTCCTGGAGCAGGGATCGAACCCATGTCCCCTGTACTGGCAGGCGGATTCTTAACCACTGTGCCACCAGGGAAGTCCTTTTTTTTTTTTAATATTTATTTATTTATTTATTTGGCTGCACCAGGCCTTAGTTGCTACACTCAGGATCTTCATTGCCACCTGTGGGCTCTTGAGTTGTGACATGCAACCTCTTAGTTGCGGCATGTGGGATCTAGTTTCCCCACCAGGGATTGAACCCACGGGCCCCCTGCATTGGGAGCATGGAGTCTTAGCCATTGGACCACCAGGGAAGTCCCTACCTCCTGATTTCTTTGCATTCTATGTGTATGTGTATATAGATACATGATAGATGGATGGATAGATAGATGACAGATGATAGATAGATAGATAGATAGATAGATATAGACAGATATATTCTATAGCCAAAGTTATTAGAACTGTATGGTAGTAGCAGAGGGATAGACACTTAGGCCCCCCACCCTGCTCCAGCCCTCACGGCCCAGCCCCTCCTCCCTCCTGACCTGTGGTCAGTGTCTCAAGGGGGCCCATGGCATGTTGACACCCCAGTGTGTAACCCAGGGAAGGAGGGAGGAACCCCCACTTCCTCCTACCTGTGCTGCTGTGTGATGCAGCCGGGCAGGGTGGCAACCGCTGGGCAGGCGAATGGCACAGTCCTGCCCACACGGTGCCCTCCGCCTGTTGGGAGTGAGGCAGGAGATAGATGGTCCCCCAGGGCAAACGGTTTGAGTTCATTCCTTGTGGACCGATACTGCGAGACAGGAATAACAGGACAATTGAGAGAGGAGGCTGGGCCCTGCCCACATAGAAGATTAGAGACAACATAGTCCTCATTCTTGAAGTCAGGAGACCTCCCCCAACCACGCATGTGCAGAAAGCCTCCTTGGAGGTCAAAAGGGGAGAGATGCCAAACAGCCAAACCTACCCATAGGCCTCTTTGGTGGAATCCATCCCGGCTAAGAGATGCGTGTGCACATGTGGGAAAATGCTGAGCTACACCAAATACGGACTCTGAACCAGGCAAATCAAGATGACTGGCCAAAGCAAACAGAAGAAATGCCCCATAAAAGTGATTCAAACCGCCACGAGGGCGCAACTCTGTGAGCCCGCCCGTGTGTCTATCCACACGTGCTCTACTCTTTCTTTTTCCTAATAAATACTTTACTTGTTTCACTGCTTTCCATATTTGTGGGAATTCTTTTCTGCAAAGCTGTAGGGCCAGGGCCTTGTCACTGACCACTGGTCCAGCGGCTAGGATTTGGTGCTCTCACGGCTACAACCCAACCTCAATCACTGGCCAGGAATGGAAACCCTGCTTCACGCCGCTGCGGGCTGAGGCCACCCGAGATCAGGAGGACCAGCCTAGCCATCATCGAGGCGTCCTGCCTAGGAGACCAGGCCCAGCTGCCCATCGGGTGAGAGTGCGGGGGTAGCACCTGGGGGGCACCAGCACCCGAGGGCGCTTGTGAAGAGTCGTGGCTGAAAAAACAAACCTTTGGCAGGAGCTTGAGGGGGGGGAGTGAGTCCCAGAGACTCCTTTTTCCCTCGTGGTCCCTTTGGGTGGCCCAGGTCCAGCTTCCAAATGCACCCTGGCGATGCTTCTTTGGTCGGAACGTGCTCGCCCGGCCCTGATGGGAGGCTGGCCAGAAGCGTTGCGGCTTGGCGGCCGGGCCGGCGCCTCCCCCTCCATTCCGAGCCGCTGGTGAGCTGAGGCTCGGGGGCTCCTGCCGCTGCTCCCCCACCTCGTGGGGACCCCGACTGTGGTTCTCTTGGTCTCGGAGCACCCCGCGCTCTCAGCAGCATGTGTCTGGGGTGGGCAGAGCTCTGCAGAGGAGCCCCCAGCTGCCTGCAGCCCGAACCAGGGATGGGGAGAGGGATGAGCTGAGACCCCGGGCCCTTGTCCTCCCCCGGAGTGGCCGGGGCCTGCCGCCCGCGAGCTCCGGGCGGGGGCCGTGCCTGGGCAGGGCGGGGCTGAGTCCATCCTGTTTACTCCCGGGGATTTTCTGACCCGTCTCTGGCCTGACGATCACATGACAGACGCGGGGCTGGGATGCGGTAGGGAGCTGGAGCCAGCCTTCAGAACCCCAACACTCGCCTTCCCTGGCGGAGAGGCGGTCACGGGGGAGGGCGCTGCCTGGCTGGCTGCCTGGAGATCTGGGTCACCGTGCGCTGCCTCTGCGCGCGAGCGTGTGTTCCCGGGGGTTTTAAATGCGCGAGCGCCTCTGGGAGCATCTCCACCTCCGCTGGGCGTGAAAGCCCAGAAATGCAGCAAGGACAGTCAGAGGGCAGCACTTGGGGGGCCTTCGGGGGGCTGTGGGCACACGGTTGGGCAGCGCCAACTTGCCGAGCCATGTGCACTCAGGGTCCCCTCCCAGGGATGGTGTCTCATCACGAGTGGACGGAGGCCTCCCCGACCCCCACCGGCGGGGGGGGGCGCCCACCGCTGCTCTGGGTCCCGGGGCTGGCCCGCCGCTGCCGGGCACAGGCATCCTTTGTCCCTCTGTCCAGCTGCCCAGTGAGTGGGGGATGCGGTGTGGATGGAGGCTCTGCCCGCTTGGAACCCTGCTCTGCCCCCTGCAGCACAGGGGCCACCGAGGCGGGACGGACAGTGGCTTCCTGGCGGGGCAGCTGCTCTGGACTGTGTGCCCCTTCGATGAGCCTGTCGGCCCCCTGAGGTGAGAACTCACTCGTCGTGACCCCGTTCCGTGGGTCTAACAAAAGGTGGAGGAAAGCGTTCTCCCCAAGCCCTCGCTGCACACGCGTGTTCCCCCTGCCACCCCGTGCTCTAGACAGCCGCCCCGGGGCCCCCCAGGCAGGGCTGTCCGGGCAGAGGGCACCCGAGGCTCGGAGCCGTGGGGCGCACCCACCAGCGCAGGGCGGAAGGTGCGCGCAGGGGAGCCCGGGTGCTGGGTGGCTGAGCCAGGACAGCAGAAGCAGGGAGGGCGGGCGCAGGCAGCGCCGCAAGCAGTCAAGGCCGGGGGGGCCGGACGGGGCTGCTGGACAGGTTGGGTCACGTCCCTCTGCGGGGTGAGGCCTGCCCCTGGAGGTCTCTGTGCAGCCGCTGGTCTCCCTGCCCTCTGAAGCCCGCTTCCTGGTCTGTGTGCAGGCACAGGGCACCCTCCCAGGGAGGCCGTGGAGATGGGAGGCTGGCCGAGCGCCCTGTGCCCTGCCCCCTTGCCCGCGGCGCAGGTAGGGGTGGGGAGGGTGACTCACCTTCCTGCATCCCAGGAGCTACCGAGAGAGGAGGACCCCCGGACCCTGGCCTGGCCCCCCCCACGGCCCCAACGTCACACACGGAGGAGCGGGGGCCTTGGAGGGGACGCTGCCCAAGCCAGGAGCAGGTGGACACCGCCCAGCAGCGTCCAGGACAGCGTGGCAGGCGGGGCTGGATGTGGAAGCTGGCCGAGCAGGCAGGGGCGGGCAGGTCGTGGGGCGAGGGTGCTCACCCTGGCGGAGCCCTGAGCAGAGCATCCCGCGTCGGCCAGAGCGGCAGCCGCTCCTCGTGGGCCGACGCTGAGCCGGACCTGGGCCTGCTCTGCACCCTGGTCCCACCCCCGGCCACAGATTCCCAGGAGTGACCCGGGGACCACCATGGGGCCAGGTGCGGTGGGCCGTGGGAATCACAGCCTTGAGCCTGGTCTGGGGCCCCCTTTGACATCCCACCGCAGGGAGGGTCCCAGGAGCTGGGGGGCATCAGGCGTGGGGCTTCTCAGGGGGCCGTCGGAGCAGGAGGGGTGTCTCGGGCTCCTGGTGTCGGAAGCCTCACATCCTGAGGGAAGGGTGGGTCTGTCTCGAGCCCCATGCTGTCACCACAAGGACTGGTCACACTGCTGTCACCGACGCAGCCACGCGGAGTTTGAGGAGGGCCGCGGGCACACGGTTGGGCAGCGCCAACTTGACTAAGGTCCCTCTCTGTCCCCCTGAAGAGCTGGGTGTTTCTCCTCTTCCCGTGGTGGCCCTTTCCTCAGAGAAGTGGTCTGCCATCCATGGGCTGGCGTGACCCGCAGGCCCTTCCCCCGCCCCCACTGTGAAGGGGTGTTGGTGGCAAAGCTGCGTCCTGCTCAGCTTCTGCCCTCGTCCTTGGCCTCGGGTGCACTGAGTGCTTTGGGGCTCTGTCCCCAGTGGCCCCTGCTTCACCTGAGACCCTTGTGTCACCCGGACAAACGGCTCCACCTCCAGCGTCACCGTCGCCGTGGTGCCCACGAGGCACCAGCTCCTGTCTCCGTCCTGTGTGACCACAGATGCCCACGAGTCTGGGCTGACGGGAGGGGAGGCACAGCACCAGCTAAATGCGGCCTCTTAAGAATTTCCTAACTAAAAAGAGGTGTTTTTTTTCTGAAAAGCGTCAAGCTATTTGTAGCCCAAGTTGGTTGAGCAGATTTTTCTGGGTGTAGCTTATGTTTTCACTCATTAACTTCTTTTTCTTATGAATTAAAAAGTAGCATTTTTCCCACCCAGGATGCATCTTCCTTACTTGTCTCTGAACCACAGCCAGCATCTCCGCCCCTGCAGGGGAAGCAGGCTCAGACCCCACCGGGGAGCCTGGGTGTTCCTCCAACCGCAGCCCTGAAGCGGGCAGCGTGGCGGCTGGGCCACGCCAGCGGCGCTCCCTCCCAAAGCCACGCGTCCGCGGGGTCGCACCCTTGGCTGGGCAGGGGCCGTGTGAGGGTTTCGCATGGCTGGCGGCGGGCAGCGTCCAGGCTGGAGGGACCGGGGTGGCCTTTGCCGTCCCAGCTGGCAGAGCTGCAGGTGCGTCTTGGGATCCGCGGGCCGGTGCCCGGGCTGTTACTTCGCCTGTGGAGCCACGCGTCCTGTCACCCGGAGCCTCCCAACGAGCCGGGGGCAGCCCCGGAGTCTGGGGTGGGATCCGGCCGCCCCCTGGACTCACGTGGGGTGGGGCGACCCCGCCCCCTTCCTGGCCAGCAGCCCGCAGTCACCCCCAGGCTTTTCACAGGAGGCCCGACGCAGGCCTCCCTGACGCCTCCTTCCAGGAGCGGCCCCTGGTCCTCCCTCCATCAGCTCCACGCCGCTGCCGCAGGCCCGAGACGCTGGGCTCTGCACGTGTTCCTCTGGATACACTTATTTTAATGAAAAAAGGCCCCATTTACGTGTCTCTTCCCTTTCCTCCTCCCATCTCTGGGACTGTTCTGAAACTCGTGCCCTGGCCAGGCTAGGCCCTTGACCAGCAGTCCAGTCCCCTCAAGGCTGAGCTCAAACCACCCGAGCCGGGAGGGCAGTGCGGTCGGGCGCTCAGGGTGACAGGCTCCTGTCTCTCCTCCCGTGTCCCCACAGGCACAGGCTTGCTTGGCTCGCTCTGTGCTAAATGTCGAACTGTCATCTTTCACTGCCCGACTGAACCATTTTGCAAAGCTCCAGGTCCCCTGAGACGGGGTTCTCGCCGAGCCCCTCAGGGCTGATGAGGGCTCAGAAGTCCTGCCTGGCGCTCCAAGTGTCCCCGCACTCTTTCATCCACAATTCCAAATTCCCAAAAGCTCTGAAACAAAGTTTTCAAAACTTGGTGGCAAAGCCAGCCCTGACTCATGTATACACACATATATACACTTACTGTGGTCTTTATTCCAGTTCACGTGAACAATTGTGTTTCCATACAAAAATCTGGTTTTTTTTTTAAAAGATTTTTTGGCCACGCCACGCAGCATGTGGGATCTCCCCGGTCAGGGACTGAACCCGCACCCCCTGCAATGGAAGCGCAGAGTCTTAACCACTGGACCACAGGGGAAGTCCTTCAGCTAAAAATCTTAAGGTGCCTGAGGACCAGGTGCAGCCCCAGAGCCCAGTGAGGCATCCTGTGATGTATGGGATACACGAGATTTCCGAATTCCAAACGCATCTGGCGCTAAGGCCTGGGTGAGGGGTGGGGGTGATGGGGCCCCTGCCTGTGGAGGGGCTGGCAGGCCTTCTCCCACAAGGGACCCTCCCTCACCACCGGCCCAACTGCCCCTTTTTTACCCTGTCTGAAAGCTCCAAACGTGCCTCCTGGGGGCACACCGGGGAGCGTGGCAGTGACAGAAGACAGGAGACACTCGTGCTGGGGAGTCCTCAGCTTCCCAAATCTGTAAGTGGTGCAGGCCCTGCTCGCCTTCACAGTGCCCTGGGCAACCCTTCTCAGGGTGGTAGCAGGTCCGCCTGGGGGTCTGCAGAGCAGAGGGTGCCAAGGCGGGCGTGGGGGTGCAGAGGCGGGGGTGGGGGGCGCAGGCTTCACGTCGGGCCTGTCCGTCCCGTCCAGGATGGCAGCTCACTCCCCACCAACAGTCCTGGAAAGGGGCGGCCGACCGGCTTGCAGAGCGGCCTGCGTTGCCCAGAGCAGCTGCAGTAGGGGAGCGGGGGCTGCCCCACCCCACCCCCACCCCCTCACCCCACCCCACCCCCACCCCCTCACCCCACCCCCGCCCCGCCAGGCATCAAGCTTTCGGCACAGTAACCATCACCTTCCCTGCCACGGCCAGGAGCAGGAATCCCAGGGCCAAAGCCTCCAGCATCCATCCTGATGAGGTGAGGACGGTCATCCACTGACCTCGGTGGGCTGGGCAAGCCGGGGGTGCGGGTGGCGGCACAAGGCGGGAGACCCCGGGGGCCGGCTTTCCAGGGGGCCATCCCAAGGATGGCCAGAGGTCAGGCCTGGGCTGGGCTCCCACGAGGGCGGGGGAGTCAGAGCCCCGGTCGGGGCAGGGGGGCGCGGTGTGGGCAGGGACCGGGGACGTGGACAGGGCGCCGGCGGGGGGAGGGGAGGTGGGGAGGGGGCGGCGGCGCGGGTCTCGGGGCGCCGGGCCGGCGGGAGGCGAGGGCGTCGCCGCGGGCGCGGGGGCGGCGGGGGCGCCTGGGTCCCCGCCCCCGCCGGCCGCGCCGGGTCGCGCGTGGGCGCGGCGGGCGCCGATTGGCTGGCGGGCGCGCGGGCGGGGCGGGCGGCGGCGCGGAGGGGCCGGTCACCCCGCAGCCCGGCCTCGGCCTCGGCTCGTCGCCGCCCCGCCCGCGCGCACGTCCCCCCGGCGGCCACCATGAGCACAGGCCTGCGGCACAAGAGCAAGCTGGCGACCCCAGGTGAGCCCGCCGCCCGCCCGCCCGCCGCGCGCGCGCGCGCCTTTGTCCCCGCCGCCCGCGCGCCTCTCACCGTGTGTCTCGGTCTCTCCCCCGCCCGCCGGCCCGGCCCCGCACCGCCACCCGACCCCCGACCCCCGACCCCGCAGAGGACAAGCAGGTACGTGCGCGCCCACCCGCCGCTCACTCGGCCCGCTGTCGCCCATTGTGCCACCAGCGGCGGGGCGCCCGGGCGCGACCCCGCCCCCGCCGGCCACCATCCCGCCCTGTCGCGATAACCGATAACCGATTGTCAGCCTGGGCGGCGCTGCCAGCCTGGGGCGGCAGCGGGGAGGAGCGGGCGCCGTGCCTCAGGGCCTGGCTGCTGACCCTCGGGGCATGGCATGGCGCGCGCCCCTCCCCGGATGGGGGATGGGCCGGGTGCCCCTCTCGCAGTGGTCCCGCGCCAGGCTCTCCTCGCTGACCTGCCCGTGGCCGTGTGCTGGGGGTCCTGAGCGAGTCCATGGTCGTGGCAGGCCACGGGCTGGGGGAGGGGTCCGAGTCCACCAGCCAGGGGCCGTCACCCAGCAGCCCCACAGGGCAGCCTCCCGCCACCCCACCCACCTCCTCCGCATCTCATGCCTGCTCTCCGCACACACCAGTGTGAGTGGGCTGATCTGCGGCCAGCCCTCTTCCCCAGACTGGGAGCCTCCAGGGCCTCGTCTGAGTCATCCCAGCGCCCAGCACCAGTCTTCAGACCTAGGGGGTACAAATTGGTTTGGACCCCACCCTCCAGAAATACAGGGCCAGACAGGAGGCTGGCCTGGGCACCCACTGTGAACCTAGCTGAGGTCAGGTTTAAACAGCTGGGAGACCCCAAGGGGGGTGGGGGTGGGTAACCAGGGGAGCCGGGCCCGCTGGGGCAGCCCTGCTGGGGGCCTCTCTGGCTTGAGCTTGGCCATGTTTAAGGGCAGAAAAGAAGGGCCCAACTCTGGCACCAGGGTAGCCCTGGCAGCTCTCGTCCAGGATGGGGTTCACACCCTGGGTGGATGCTGGGTGGGACCCCAGAGTCTTGGCCCAGGTGCAGCGGGCGGGCCAGGAGTGGTCCGGCAGGTGGGGCGGGGGTGGGAGTCACCGGCTGCCCAGTGCCGGGCCCCTGGCAGGGATGTGCCCCGTCCTGAGACGGGTGAGGCTCACGGGAGGGGCCTTTCAGCCTCACCCTGGCCATGAGGGGCTTCCCAGGGAGCCCGGGAGCCGCTTCGCCATCGTGGTGGGTCGAACAATGAAGGAGATGCAGCCACACACGGCCGCCAGGCTATTGTTCAAGGGAGAGAAAGAGAGAAGACCTGGGAGACCAGCCCCCCTTCTCCTGGGCCTGTGGGCCCTCAGGGACCCCCCGCTGAGGCTCAAGTCCCCGAAGGCCTGTGTCTGCCCTACCTGGAGCTCAGCTAGGACCGGCCTCACCCGTCCCCTGCCCCCAGCACCAGAGGGAGAGGGCGCTATGCGGGTGGGGTGCGCGGTGCGCCGGGAGCAGGGCCAGGTGTTTGGGGTGGGTTCCCTGTGGGTCCAGGGGAGCCACAGCCCGCGGGAGCTTCACAGTTCTGTTGTTGGCATTACCGGGCCTCCCCCTGGCCACACTCTGGGAAAGGGGGTGGGGGTCTCTGTGGGGCCCCTCTGTGCCCACCCATCTCAGGCACTGGGGAGGCTCTGGTGGCCCTCTGTGCTCCCTCCCCCAGTCCCCACCTCATCTCAAGCAGTGGTGGGGGCTCCACCAGCTCTGGTGGCTGTTTCCAGAGCCGACTGGGGGGATTCTAAGAATGGAAATGCCTCGAGAGTGTCAGGCACCAGGAAGAGGTGGGGAGGAGGTGGGCGCAGCCGTGTCTGTGGCTCAGACAGTCCTGAGGAGTGTTTGTTGTGCTTCGGGGGCCAGAGAAAGGGAGTGGCAGGGCCCCTTCCCAGGGGACCCCCCAGGGAATCCCCAGACCCCATATGGAAGAGGTGGGATGACAGGGCAGGCAGGCTGGTCTTGTCCCCCTGACCTGGGCCCCCCAGAGGTTGTGCCTTCCCAATGGGGAAACTGAGGCCGTCTGGGGGCAACAAGGGAGTCAGACACCAGGCTGTGGGTGCTGAGGCCCAGGGCCAGCTCTGTCCCCCGGGAGATGCCCTGGGTGCGAGAAGTCAGCCTGTCCAGACGGGAGACGGGCCGAGAGGCCGTGTCTAAAGTGGCCCCGGGGATGGAGGTTGGGTGGGACTCAGCCTGGAGGCCTCCCACAGGTCTCTGTGGCTGAGGGCCGGGCCAGCGTGAGGCTTTCTTGGAGCCAGGGCTGGGGGCAGGCTGGGGCCTGTGGCTCCCCTCCGCTCTCCTCTCCCATGAAAGGCTCCCCTGTTCCCAGCAGTAGGCCCCCCCATCCCCAGGTGCCAGCGGCCTCCAGGCCCCATAGCAGCGGCACGAGCCTGGAGAGGGGGACAGAGGCCCCTTAGGGGGGGAACCAAGAAGGGAGGGCTTGGGGGGGGCTGGGGGCCTTCCATCCCCACTGACACAGTCCAGGGGCACATCTCTTCGGATGCCCAGCTCCTTTCTACTCGGCTGGCACTGGCTTGTCCAGATGCTGGTGGGGTCCTGCGGGCAAGGTGGGGTGGAGAAAGGTTTGGGGGCTCAGGAGACCCCGGTGGTCCCTGGGGTGGCTACACAGGCATGAGGGCTGAGCCGGCCCGAGCCCTCCAGGCCCTGTGTCGCCCAGTCCTGTGGGTGAGCGCGGGGAGACGCTCAGAGGGAGTGCCCCCTGGGGAGGGGTCACTGCAGCATCCCCTGCCTCTGCGGGCAGCGGCTGTCTGGGAGCAGAGGTGGCAGCGCAGGGCTGGCCGGCGGGTTTGTGGAGCGCCGCACTGGCTACCGCTCCCAAGCTTGCAGAGGTGAGGGTGGGCGGTGGGCATCTAGTGCTCTGGCCGCCCCCTCCCCCCGAACGTAAGCCTCCGCGGGCCTGGGTGGGGAGCGGGACTCTGCCCTTGCAGGTTCCCCACTTGTCTCGGCCGCCACCGCGGTGACCATGCCCCGGGCACACGCGCGCACACGCGAGGGGCGGGCCGTGCAGGGAGGGGCGCGTGGGTGAGTAGCTGGGGGCGCGGCTGTGACACCGGCGCGCGAGAGGAGGGGCACGTGGCTTCCCGCGCGCGCCCTCGGGCGCCCTCTGGGGGCGGGACGCGGTAGCGCAGGCGCGGCCGTGGACCCGGCCCCCCGCCCCCACCCCCGGCTGTGCCGCCGCGGGACCGACGGCCTGAGCCGCCCCGCCCGCCCGCCGCGCTGCCCTGCCCGCCTCCGCTCCGCTGGCTCCGCCCGCGCGGCCCAATTTCCAGGCGACTGTCTCCGGGAGACCGCGCGCTCCCCCCAACCACCCCCCCGGCGCGAGGCCCCGCCTGTGCCGGGGCGGGCCCGCCTGCGGCCGGACGAGCGGCTCGGCGGCCTCGGGATCGCGGGCATCGCGTAAGCGCCGCCGCTCCGGGCCCCGGTGCCCGCGTGCGTCTCCCGAAGCCCGGGCGCCAGAGCGGGCCTCGGGCCCGCGGAGCGCGCACGCCCCTTGCGCGCGCCTGACGCCGGGGGGCCTGACGCGCTCTGCGCCCCAGCGCGGGGGGCAGGGTCCCGGGGTCGCCGCGATGGACTCGCTGGCAGCACCCCAGGACCGGCTGGTGGAGCAGCTGCTGTCGCCGCGGACCCAGGCCCAGAGGCGGCTCAAGGTGTGTGCGGAGAGGGGAGTGGAAGGTGGGTCAGCTGTGCGCCGGCCCCGCGCGCAGGCTGGGGATGTGACGGGGGCCGCAGGACCGGGGTCCTGGGGTGGGCGCCCGAGGCCGTGGGAGGCTGGGCGCCGCCGTCTATAAATAGCCCCAGCTCCGCCGTCGCCGCAGCCAGCCACCCCCGCGGCTGGATCGAGGCCAGACGGGGCCTCCCACCCCCTGCACGCGGGAGGGGTGAGTATTGAGGCGGGGGCTTCTGCGGCCTCTGAGGGCCTTGGGCGTGTCTGAGGGGTCTGGGCCCTGGTGCCCGCTGCTCACCACGCAGGGGAGGACACCGTCTTGCCTGCAGTGTCTGCTACCCCCTCCACACCCACACAGGCTCGGTCTCGGTCCCTGCGAAGCCCTCGCAGGCGCCTCCACCCCCACCTGCCTTCCACCTCCGGGGCCTTCGCCCACAGGCCCACACCCACTTCTGCCATTGAGATGCGCCTTCGCTGGGGACACTGGCCTGAGCTGGGTAGGGGCCAGGGTGCCTGGCTGCCCCAGGAACCGGTGTGCCCCTGACCTGCCCCGCCCCCACTAGGACATCGACAAGCAGTACGTGGGCTTCGCCACGCTGCCCAACCAGGTGCACCGCAAGTCTGTCAAGAAGGGCTTCGACTTCACGCTCATGGTGGCGGGTGAGTGGGCCAGCCCCCAGGGCGGGCGGGGCGGGGCGGGGGAGGAGCCACCAGCCAGGCTCCATCTGAGGCCTGGGACCCGACCCGATTTCCCGGCTGCGCCCGTGCAGGGGAGTCCGGCCTGGGGAAGTCCACACTGGTCCACAGCCTCTTCCTGACTGACTTGTACAAGGAGCGGAAGCTGCTCAGTGCCGAAGGTGAGTGGGCCCCACGCGGCCCTGGCACTGCCAGCATCCCCTGCAGGGGGACCCCTCCAAGGGCTCCTTCTAGGTTCAGCCCTGCTCCTCTGTCCCCGAAGCCTGGGTCTGCCGGTCAGGGTCCAGACCGCTGCTAGGCCACGTAGCGGGAATAGGAACATAGGTGTGGGCTGCCCCAGGGTGGGAGCCAGCGTCACGGAGGGCGCTCCAAACCATTCCCCGCTGCACCCCCGCCGCAGAGCGCATCAGTCAGACGGTCGAGATCCTGAAGCACACGGTGGACATTGAGGAGAAGGGGGTCAAGCTGAAGCTCACCATCGTGGACACGCCAGGCTTCGGGGACGCGGTCAACAACTCTGAGTGGTGAGGAAGGCCTGCCCGGGCTGCCCCGGCCCCCAGCCCCCGGCCTGGCCTCACGTGCCCCCTGCCCCCAGCTGGAAGCCCATCACTGACTACGTGGACCAGCAGTTTGAGCAGTATTTCCGGGACGAGAGCGGCCTCAACCGCAAGAACATCCAGGACAACCGCGTGCACTGCTGCCTGTACTTCATCTCCCCCTTCGGGCACGGGTAGGCGGCTGCCTCGGGCCCCGGGTGCTGGTCCCGCTCGTCCCCGCAGTGCCCTGCGAGCCCCTCGTCCCGGCTGCTCTCCCCAGGCTGCGGCCGGTGGACGTGGGCTTCATGAAGGCTCTGCACGAGAAGGTGAACGTCGTGCCCCTCATCGCCAAGGCTGACTGTCTCGTCCCCGGTGAGATCCGGAAGCTGAAAGAGAGGGTGAGCCTGTGCAGCGCAGGGCGCAGCCGGGACTCCGGTGGGGCCCAGGGCGCCAGCCCCTCACCTGACGGCCCTTGCCCACCGCAGATCCGGGAGGAGATCGACAAGTTTGGGATCCACGTGTACCAGTTTCCTGAGTGTGACTCGGATGAGGACGAGGACTTCAAGCAGCAGGACCGGGAACTGAAGGTGAGCCTGCAGCACTGGGGTGGGGACCCAGAGGCCACTTCAGCCCATGTCTGGAGGAGGGCAGGGCCCAGGTCTGACTGGGGGACAGGAGCCTTTTATCCACGCCTGGCGTCTTTGCCTGGGGCCAGGGTGGCTCCGGGCCCCACTGGTGTGTGTCGCTTGTGCCCCATGCGGTTAGTAGGTTAGGGAGCACTTATCAGGACCCAAAGGCACAGCCACCGTCCATGCCCCCACCCAGGCCCTGCTCTCAGCCCCCTTCTCGTGCGTCACCTGCAGAAGGGCTCGGCCTAATGGCCAGGCCTGTGCACATCCTGGCTCCCAGAATTCTGAGCTCCAGAGTGGGGGTGGGGGTGGCTTTGAGTGCCCCAGGGCCTAGCGTGCTGATGGCAAGCCCACGCTGGGGACAGGCGGCCACTGGGCCAGGAGCAGGGTGGGCCTGATTTCACCCCCGAGTCAGCAGGGGCTTCACTAGCAGGAAGCATGAGCTCCTCTCTGGGGAAGGAAGCGGGAGGCACTGGACGGAGTGGCCTGGTGGTTGGGGGGGTTGGTGTCAGGAGGGGAAGGTACATCTGGGCACTGCCTGGCCAAAGCCCTGAGGTGTAAGCTGCAGCAGCTCTGGTTTCCGCTGGCGACACTGAGGAGGTCTTTGGGGGGAGGTTCTCGATGGTGACGTTGGAGGGGTGGGGCGGGTGCCCCGCGCCGCTGCCCCCTCCCCCACCCCCTGCCACTCGGCCGTGAGCCCTTGCACCTGCCCCCCCCCCCCCAGGAGAGCGCACCCTTCGCTGTTATCGGCAGCAACACGGTGGTGGAGGCCAAGGGCCAGCGGGTCCGGGGGCGTCTGTATCCCTGGGGGATCGTGGAGGGTGAGTCGGGGCGTGGCGCGCAGCGTTTGGGTGGGAAGGCGCCCCGGGCGGCGCCGCCCCGCACCCACCGCCGCCCCCGCCCCCGCCCGCAGTGGAGAACCAGGCGCACTGCGACTTCGGGAAGCTGCGCAACATGCTCATCCGCACGCACATGCACGACCTCAAGGACGTGACGTGCGACGTGCACTACGAGAACTACCGCGCGCACTGCATCCAGCAGATGACCAGGTGCGCCCGCCCCGCCCCCGCCCCGCCCCGCCCCGAGGTGTGGCAGCCGCGGGGCCTTGGGGCTGCCGAGGCTCAGCGCAGCCCCAGCAGCCCTGTCCCCGGCGTCCATGCAGCAAACTGACGCAGGACAGCCGCATGGAGAGCCCCATCCCCATCCTGCCGCTGCCCACCCCCGACGCCGAGACCGAGAAGCTCATCCGGATGAAGGACGAAGAGGTTGGCAGGCAGCGGGGGTGTGGCCGAGGCCGGGGGTGGGGCAGGGCCAGGCCCCTCCCGTCGCACGTCTCACCCGGCTCGCCGTGGTTGCCGTCCCACCCCCGCAGCTGAGGCGCATGCAGGAGATGCTGCAGAAAATGAAGCAGCAAATGCAAGACCAGTGACCCCGCCGCAGCCCCACGTCGCTGCGGATGTGCCGCCAGTTTCCGGGCTGGCCCTTCCCGCCCCTGGACCCCAACTGGCTTGGACGCGACCCGGGATGCGTCTGGGTCGCCGACAGGCCTGGACACAACCCCGACCCCAGAGCGGCCCAGACCTGGGCTTTTCCCTCCTGTTCCCGAAGTGGCCCAGGGAGGCGGGGTCGCCGCCCCCAGCCCACCCTAATTTATTCTCAGCGTCGGCCCCTCCCCTCGTTTGTATCTGCTTCCAAAGGGTTCGGACAACGGCCCCCACAACCAGCGCTCTCCAGCTTTGGGGGAGCAGCAGCTAAGTTGGGTGGTGACTTCTGAGCTCTGCCCCCAGCCCAGACGGTCACAGCACTCGGGCTCCAGGCCCTACTCCAGTGGGCGGGTAAACCAAGGCAGCACAGGGGAGCGGGTCCAGAGGCCCGCGGGCCTGTGCCCTGCCCTGCCGGCAGAGGGCGCTTGGGAGCTCTCACGTTGTGCCGAGGTGGGCCTGGTCCTTCTTACCTCCTCACCCATGCACCAGGGCGCTCAGCGGGCAGGTGCGGCAGCCGAAGCAGTTAGGATCCTTCCAGACCTTAGGAGGCCAGCTGGCCGCGGGGCAGGAGTCAGCATGCTCGTGAACGCCCGCGCCCCTCCCCCACGGCCGTGGCCCGGCCCCAGGGCTCCAGGAGCAGCGGGTGGTGGGCAAGCTAGCAACCCGCCTCCCTGGACCAGCCTTCCCTGCCCGTCGCTGGAGGCCTCTTCTCCCCAGCAGCACTGCTGCCCCGGGTCCCTGAGCCCTTGGCCCCCCGTCTTTCCACCCGCATGACCCCTGCCCCCAAGCCCCCTTCTCCGGTTTGTTCAGTTGTGACCGCTGCGTCCTGTCCTGGTGACAGAACAATGTTGATGAACGTCGAAGAGGGTGTCCGAGTGCTCCGTGCGCCCCTGGGAGCGAGTGGGACGGAAGCTCGGTCGGCCGGGGGCCCGGCGATAGCGTTCTATCTGCGCTGCCGGCTCGGCCTCCGGGTTATTTCTGGCGGGAGGTCGCGCTGTGGTCGGTTCGGGCGCGCCGAGGCCTGGCAGGGGCGGGGCGGCTTTATCGCCCGGCTCTGCGGCCGGCGCCTGGCCCCTCAGACCTAGCCGGGCCGCCATCCTCTCGCCATGGGCTCCGGTGAGTCTGGGGTCTGCCCGGGCCAGGCCGCTCCCGAGTAGTGTGGCGGGGAGGCGCTCGGTTCTCTGGGCTGTCGTTGGGGGAGGTCTGGCTCCGACTTGGAGGGCGCTCCCACCCGGCACGCCGGGCGGCCGCAGGAGAGAGGCTGGCGGGCCCCCGGCGCCTCGCGGGCCGGGCTCACCGCGGCGCTTCCCTTCCAGGGGCGCTGGGCCTGCTGTTCCTGCTGCTCGCGCCGCCGGGCCGCGCGGACGCAGGCTGTCCGACCCCGTGTCGCTGCGCGGGGACGCGCGTGGACTGCGGGCGCCTCGGGCTGACGTGGGCCTCGCTGCCGGCCGCCTTCCCGCCGGACACGACCGAGCTGGTGCTGACGGGCAACAACCTGACGGCGCTGCCGCCGGGGCTGCTGGACGCGCTGCCGGGGCTGCGCGCCGCGCACCTGGGCGCCAACCCCTGGCGCTGCGACTGCCGCCTGGTGCCGCTGCGCGCCTGGCTGGCCGGCCGGCCGGAGCGCGAGCCTTACCGCGCCCTGCGCTGCGCCGCGCCCCCCGCGCTGCGGGGCCGCCTGCTGCCCTACCTGGCGGAGGACGAGCTGCGCGCCGCCTGCCCGCCCGGCGCGCGCTGCCCCGGGGCGCTGGCGACGCAGCTCCTGCTGCTCTGCCTCGGGCTGCTGCACGCTCTGCTGCTGGCGCTGCTGCTGTGCCGCTTGTGGAGGCTGCGCGCCCGCGCCCGCGCCGCGCGCCGGCGGCCGACGGCTGCTCTGCTGGCGGCGGAGCCCGCGACCCCGGAGCCGAGCGGCGGACGCTGAGGCGGGCGGCCGGTCTGCGGACGGCCCCCGCTGCGTCCGAGTCCGCCACCCGCACGACCTCCCAGACGCGGCCCCGCGCGGGGGCCCGACCGCTGCGCGCGCCACGCTGGCCACAGCCACCCACACCCCGGACCTGGATGCCGAGGCGGCCCGGGAGGAGCCGCTGCCCGGACCCGCCGCCCGGACCCGCCGAGCCCCCCACAGCCTCTCCAGCGCAAATAAACCCTGCTCCCCATCCGACCGATCTCTGCCCTGTGAGACCCGGAATCCTCTCCCCAAACCCAGAAAGCGCCCCGGGGATGGTTCAAGGGGACACATCGCCTCTCAGACACCCCAAAATCACCTGCTGGCGCGGGTGCGAGGTCAGGGAGTGAACTCCCCTGCCGCGGACTCTCAAAGAGGTTCGGGGGGAAGGTGCAGAAGAGCTGGAAGGACAGTGCCTACACTGGGGGGAGTGAGGACACTGGGCAGTGAGGACACTGGACAGGACAGTGTGGGGACAGTGAGGACCCCGCGGGAAGTGTAGCTGCCAGAAAAAGCAGATGCTCAGAGTGGCAGTTTCTGGGAGTCAGTGCAGGTCTGCCAGGTGGCTCTGAGGTTTCCAGGGTGTGAGGTTTCCCCGATGGCAAGAGACCGCACCACGCACGCAGCTTTCAGGGAGTCAGAGGTGGACTGGGGATGGTGAGGGCGGTGGGGTGGCCCAGTGTGAACTTCCTGGGCATCTGAGCAAGAAGTTCTGGAGGGCAGGTGAGGAGAGGGACGGACGGGCCTTGCAAGCTGGAGTCCATGGAAGTTCCCTGTGGAGGTGAGGAGGCACCGGGGGTTGCAGGGTCTCCACCTGGCCGCCGCCTCCTGCAGGAAGGCGCCTCTGACTGCTTCTCAGTCCCTGGTCTCCCCTGTCCCAGGCTGAGCCACCAGGGCCTGGGAATCCTCTGTGGGTGCCCCAGCAGGGCTCAGGCTGCTAACGCGGGCCTGGTGGCCCCAAAGAGGGGTGAATGCTTTCCCCACTCTTGGGGTCCCACTCTTACCCTAGGTGTGGCCCCCACCTGTCTGGCCCTGTGAACAATGAAGGCTGCTTGCTGTTCACCCCAAACAGGACCCTGACAAGGAGCCTCAGGCCTGAGGCCCCACTGCCTGGCACAAGAAGGCCCCCAGCCCTGCTGACCGGGTCGGGGAGGCTGCCACTGACACGGCCTTTGTCCTGGCCTTTGTGGGACAAGACGGATGGCCCTCCGGCCGGGCTGATGCTATCTCGGGGCTGCCGGTGGGACGTGAGGCAGGAGCCACCCCCTCCTTTATGGGCAGGTGCGTGGCATCCGGCCCATTGTGGGTTGCAGCTGACTGGCCGTCCATCCAGCCTTATCACCAAATCTGGGACAGCGGCCCCTTTTGTACAAATAAACTGCCACCCTATCTCCCCCAGGGAGTGGCCCAGAGCCCCTGGTGGGGGTCAGAGGTAATAGTCATTGTCACAGCAAGGTACACAGGCCATCCCCTAAACTCAGGCCCAATGTGGTCTCATCCTTGCTTTCTAGAGGAGGAAACCAGATCCCGGGGGGTGGGGGGGTGGTCTCCCTGCTGGGCCCTAGAGCTTTCTGCCTGGCTGCACTGGGAGCAAAGCTGAGATCAGGCCCCTGGGACCCCCTCTCCTCCCACTGAGGCCTTTGGTGGGCAAATGCAAGGTCCAGAGAATGTGGTCTGGGGGTCCTAGGTGACCCCAAGCTAAGAGAAGGAGGACCCCTGGGCCGCGGGACAAGGTCCCAGCGGGAGCTGTGACGGCTGAGGAGCAGGAGCCCAGCTCCATAGCCAGCGTCCTGCTGAGAGGGTGGGCGTGGGGGCCGCACGGGCCCGGGCTGCGGAAGGCTGGTGCTTCTCTGATGGAGAAAGAAGGCTGGCAGGGCAATGTGCTCAGACTTAAGGAAGGACTTTCCGCTCCGACCGTGGGGCATGGGAACCACGTGGTTCCTCCAGGCTCACCCCTCCCTCTTGCCGGTTCTCCACGATTTCGATGGGCTCTGGCTGAGCTACTGACCACAGGGGGCTGCCGGCGCAGCCTCGCTGGCTGAGCTGGCCCGGGCCGCCCGGAGGCCCCAGGCCCGGTCCTGGCCCTGAGCTGACGCTGCACATGCTGAGCCTGGGGCCCCCGCCTCCGGAGTGTGGGGAAATGGAACAGTGCCAGCTCAGGGACCCTGGACGAATGGCCGTGTGCACGGGGAGGGGGTGCTCACGTCTACCCCAGCTGCGGGGCTACGGATCCCCTTCCTCTGGCACTGTCCTCTGTCTCATGGACGACACACCTGCCCCAGGGTCCCTTCCCCACGGATGGGCTGGTCCCCTCTGGGGCCTCAGGCTCCTTCCAGATGGGAACAGGTCGGGGTCCACTCAGAACTCTGCCAGCCCCTCATACCGGCAGCCCCCAGGCTGGCTGATTCAGGACCCCCTGCCCTGCAGCCGCAGGGCCCTCCAACCACACACTGGCCCCCCAGCTTCCCTGGGGATGGGAGGGTGGCCAGTGGCGTGGCTCCCAGGACCCCTAGGCTTACTTAGATCAAGGCCAGCCCTTCCCCGGGCAGGCATGGCCTTCCTGCTGCGACTGTGTCCTGACTATTCAAGGCCCCCACGCAGCGTGTCATCCGCAGGGTGTGTCCTGGCCCCGCTGCCCAGACACGTGGTGCAGGTCCCTGAGGCCGCCCCGGGGCTCAAGCCACATCCTGGCGAGGGAGCGACAACGGAGGGGTTGCACAGAGCGAGCCCCAGCAGGGCCAGACGGCGGCCCAGGCGGACACAACCCTGACCTGCACGGGGAGCCTGGGTGTGTTTGCATCCCTGAAATGGGCGATGCCTGCGTCGTGTCCTCCCCGGGCGCGCGACCCCGGCCCGGCAGCAGAGGGCGCTGGCGACCTGCAGAAGGGCCGGCGCGGGGGGCGCGGAGACGCAGGGCCGCGGGGGAGCGGCGCTCGGCGCAGGCGCTGCCCAGGGGGGCGGGGCGGGGGCGGGGCCCGCAGGTCGCTCCCGTGGGGGCGGGGCGGGGCGGGGAGGGGCGGGGCCGAAGGAGCGCCCCTCCCCGCGCGCTGGCCGCCGGTCGCGGGGCGGAGGAGGCAGCCCTTCCGCCGGGCGGGGTGGGGGTGGTCAGCCCAGGGGAGCCCCCCCCCCCGCAGCTGTGCGCCGCTAGTTTGCTCCGTAAACACTTACTGAGCCCCTGCTGTGTGCCCCGGGCGGACAGGCGGGCGGGGCTGCGAAGCCGCGTGGAGCGGACGTGGGCGCCTGGCCGCGCCGCCCAGATGCCCAGGGAAGGGGACAGCGGCTCTGCCGCCTCCCAGGCAGCCTGGCGGCGGGATGCGGGTCCCCGGTGGGCTTCCGCAGCCCGCGGAGGGGCCGGCCGCTCGCTGGGCGCGGACTCCAGGGGCCCGCGCGGACGCGGGCCTGGGAAGGGCTGGGGGCCAAGCCCTGGACACGTTGTGCGATGGGCGCGCCGCCCAGACGGAGCAACAACATTGGGGTGGGTGGCGGGGCCCCGGGGGCCCATAGCTCAGCGCAGCGTCTGCGCCCACCCCCGGCGTTTCCGATGCAGGACAGGCAGCGGGTGATAAATCACCAGCTCCCACCCCCACCCACCGGGCGCCGTGGGGAAGCGGGGGGCTTCGTGCGGCAGAGACGAAGCCCGGGGCAGAGACAGGCCTGGAGAGGAGAGACAACCCAGAGACAAAGGCAGCTACAGCCGCCCAAGGACGAGGCCGGGTCCCCTTACCTCCCGCCCCCAGGCACCCCTCCACCAGGCCCATCTGGAAACCAGCTGAGAGCCACCCCACCCCAGCCTGCCGACCCCCAACGAGGAGGAGGAGGAGGGAGCAGGGCCCTGGCAGCCAGAACTCCCCTGCTCCTGGAGGACCATAAATCAGCAGGGGGCTCCTGGCAAGCACCCCCCCCCCCCAGGCAGAGGGGCTCTTCGGGGTCACTGGCCCTGGTGACGGGGGCCAGGCCTTAGCTGTGTCCCTGCCTCCTTTAACAGCCCTTAGGAGATCCCCCCGCACGCCCCCCAGCTCTCCCTTTCTGCAGCCCCGTCACAAACCCATAGCTGTCTACACCCGCTGTTGTCCACACTGGATGCAAGCTCTCGCCGCCCTCTGTTCTCCATCCGCAGACAGGAAACGTCTGCAGGGAGACGTCCTGTCCTATCAGGAGATCCTGGGCTGGCCCTGCAGGAACTGGGGGTCAGCGGTCCTCCCCAGCGAAGCCTCCAGGGGGTCCCCTCTGCCCCAGGGGAAATGCTATCTGTTCCTCCTTCCGTCCTGCTTTCCTGTCACCACCACCCCCAGCTGCTGAGGGCCGGCTGGACAAAGGGTGCTGAGAGATGGGCCAGGTGGGCCCCCGCCACAGGTGTGAGCACCCCCTGGGGTCAGGCGAGGCTTGAGAGAGCCCACGGGATGCTCCTGGGACCTGTAGGGTGGGCCCAACCCCGATTCCGGCTGGGCCAGCCTTGGGAATCCCTGCCCTGGGCGTCTGTCTTGCAGACAACCCGCTGGGCACATGTGGCAGAGATAAGGCCACCTGTATACGGGGAAACCCACAAATGTCCCCCGTGACATCTTTCCTGGCTTGTCTCAAAGAGCGGCGGGGGCGAGGACGGGGGCTTCCTTGTCTCCCGTCTGTGCCTGAGAGAGGCACTGAGTGTCCTGGGGGCTGGCCGGAGCCTCGTCAGGCGGACAGTCCCCTTGACCCTCAGAACAAACTCCCTGAGCCCTGGGACATCAAAAGCACTGACCCAGTTTGTGGAGGCGGGGACTGGGAGGGTCTCCTGGGGACGGCCAGGAGCTGCCTCTCAGGGGAGGGTCTAGGGAGTGCAGAGGTGGGAGGTGCACTGGACTCAGCCTGTGGGAGGGAGGGGGTAGACGTGCTGGGGGGCTTGGCACTGTCCAGAAATTCATTCCCAGGTGTTGTTCTGCCGCTCGTGGGAACCCCGCCTGGAGGCTGCTGGCTGCGTGGGGAGGGCTGGGCTGCGGGCCCCTCGGTCCCTACCGCTCTGCCCAGCAGAGTGGGTGCAGAGCCCCTGCCCCCAGGTGCCGCCCTCTCTGCCTCTGTGCCAGCTACACAGGACCCTGGGGCCCTCCCCACGGGAACCCTCAGAGGTGGGAAGGGCTGGAAGGGGGTTCTTCGGGCTGTGCCTGCTGGAGCCCTGGGGTGTGGGGGTGCAGACCCCAGGGGAAGCAGAGGGCTCCCAGAGCAGCCACTTCTCCCGCCCAGCTGTGTGGACGCGCCTGGCATGCCCACCCCCGAGAGGGAGGCTGCGGCCTGGGGCTGGGGGTCCCGGCAGTGTGGGCGTCACCCATGGAACTGCACCCCCTTGGCCTCTCAAGGGTGGGAGGCCGTGCGTCTAGGTAGAAATCTATGTTGATGTGGTGTGTGTTGGGGAGTTTGCTTTTCTCTGTGCTCTGTTTATTTAAAGACGCTCTTGAAGAATTGCAGGCAGTCTGCAGATACTGAGGAAAGGGCTTCTGTCTGGGCAGGGTTGGGAGGGGCAGGGCCCCTGACAGCTGCCTGTCCCAGCACGCCCACCCATGCCCTGTGCCCACTGAAGGTGCACCAGCCACAGACCCGGAGCGGGCAGGGCCTTTGGACCCTGCCATCCAGGAACATGGTACTGAGGGGCAGTGCAGGAGGCTTCTTTATGAGAAAAGTGGGGCAGACCAGTTTGTGGGAGCCCTCGGCCTCCTGGCACGAAATGCTCACCTGGGGGGGGCCCTGCTGTGTGAGTCCCCGGTGGGGGTCCTGACTTTGTGGGTCTTTCTGCTGCAGATCCTTCATCTGGGGCCCCTGCTCTGTAGGTCTCTTCTCTCCGGGTCCCTGGTGTGGGAACCTCTGGCTGCGGGGCGGGGGGGTGATGTGGCTCTGCCACGGGGGCCTCTGGGTCACCCCTCGGCCTTTCTCCCTGGGCTGAGGATCCTGGGCCACTGGAACCTCCCCGGGGGCCACACTTCGGAGCAGTGAGTGGCTGGAACACAGCTGTGTCCCCAGGTCACATGTGGACGGGTGGAAGGGCGTGGACGTCTGAGGCCGACCTGCAGCCTGGACTCCGTGAGGTTCTCGAGACCTTGGCAGTCTCCCGCGCTGCTGCGAGTCCACGGAGGCCGCCCCAAGTCCTCCCCGGGCGCCCGCGTCTGCGGTGTGTGCAGTGGCTGCACGGCCGGTGGCCCCGGGCTTCCGAGAGGGTGCGCGCAGGGGCCCCGGCAGGACGGAGGGGTCACCACCCGCCCTGTCCCCCGTCGTGCTCTTCTCCCCGCACGCTCGCCCGCGTCCTCGGGCAGCGGGTCTGCCCGGCCTTTGGCTCCGCGAGTGGCCGCCTGGGGCCCCTGCACCGAGCCCGTCCTCGTGGGCTGTCTGGGGGTGGGGGAGACGCCGCACAGAGCCTCGCGGGCTCGGGGGGACGGGCCGCGCCCCCGGGCAGCCGGGCCGCCGCCACGCGGGAGCATGCGCACGTGCACGGGACGCGGACGGCCCCGCCTCCCCGGGGGAGCGGGCGGCGTCCTCACACCTCCCGCGGGCGCGTGTCCCCGGCCTGCCGTGCCCCCGTGTGCCCTCGGCCGCCGCCCCTCCCTGCCCTCCGCGCCGTGTGTACACAGGCCTGTGTTCCCTGCCTTGTGGGCCAGGGGTGTGCTCGTAAATCGTGCAGCCGATGACACATTTATCCCGCGGGCGGCTGGCGGTGTGAATTTATAGCCGCCCCTCCCTCCCGCCGAGGAGGGACAGGGGGCAGGCACCTACGGGCCGCCGGAGGGGCTCGGGAGCCCTGCCCCGGCGGGGGACAGACGGCGGCCGGGCCGGGTGGGCTCTGCCTGGGTACGGGCTGGGGTCGGGGGCTTCTAACCTGCCCCGCCTCAGCCTCCCACCTACGAAGCGGGCAGGACGGGAGGGGCTGCTTCCCTCGGGAGGGGCCTCAGCCCACCCACTGCTACTAGGCCTGTCGGAGGGGAGGCTCGGGGGAGGATTGTCTGGAAGGGTGGGGACCCCGAGGGCAGCTGGGGCTGCCTGCAGGGAGCGGGGAGGCGTGGAAAGTCAGGACAGGGGGCCCAGAGTCCCCTTGCCCTCCTCCTCCTGTAAAGATGGGGACGCCGCCGAGGGAGGAGGAGGGTCTCGGGACCCCCGCTTCCTGCCTCCTAGCCTGCAGTGCGGGGGTCCCAGGCACAGCCCCCCCCGGGACCGTCCCCTCGGCCTGCACAGACGGCAGGCGGTGGGGGGGCAGCCAGGCCCGCGGGTGGGAGGGTTAGGGACAATGGAACAGTCAGGTCCCCTCGGGCCGCGGTGGGGGGCGGGGGGAGGCCCGCCGCCTCCTCTCTGTCCGTCCGTCCGTCCGTCTGTGCGCGGGGTCGGGTCTCCGGGGGCCGCTCTGTCGGCGCTCGTGCAGCCGCCCCTCTGGCCCCGGCCCCCAGCCCCTGCCCGCCGGCCTGTCAGGATGAGCGATGGCGGTGCCCCTCCCCAGGCCCTCAGCCCCAGGCCGGTTCCCGCTCATTAGCCACTGACACTGTTTGCTTTCCCGCCCGGGACGCCCACCCCGTCACAGGCCATTTCTCCCGGCGCCCCCCACCCCCGTGGGCCTGCCCGGGGGTCCAGGGTGCCGGGCAGGACCTGCGTTCGGCTCCCAGAGAGATGGGCAGACCCAGCCCGGCCTGTCACCCGCAGGCGCGAGAGGACAGCCCTGTGCGCGGTCAGGCCACAGCGAGCGTGAGGCCGGGCCGCGGCCGTGAGCCCCGGCTGGCCTCGCGGCCACACCCGGCGTGAGTCTCGGTGACAGGCTCACACTCCCGTCGTCTGTCTCTCTTCATCCTTTCCCCGTATTTCTGGCTTTGGCTCTGGTCTTGCCCCCGGCCTCACCCCATGGAATGACCACGGAACCACCGGCCCCATGCACGAGGCACCTCTCCCCACGGTGTCCCTCTGTCCCCCAAGCAGCCCTGACGCACAGTGTGTGGGTCAGAGGGCGTCCTGTGATGCCAAGGCTTGGGGCAGAAGGCAGGCAGAGGGGTGACCCCGGGCCCTGCACCCCCGCTCGGAGGGCTCCGAGCACGGGAGGCTGCGTGTGGACCGGGAGCGGGCAGCCTTGGGGGCATGTCAGGGGGCAGGCGGCTTGCTGCCCCCCCCCCGGGCCCCTCTCCGTACCCTCCCCCACCCCCCACCCCCACCCAGTGTGGCCACAGCTGGGCGGCATCAGGGCCGCAGGCCGGTGGCAGCCAGTCCTTCACTTAAAAATGTGTTTGTGATTTTGGCGGCGGGGCAGATAACGGTGACGGATGGCCGGCCCGGCCCCCGGGCCCCGGCCCATCTGGTTTGACTTTGGCCTGTGGTGGGGTGCCCCGGGGGCCGCACTCTGCCCTCGGGCAGTGCCAGCGGGGCAGCCCCGTACCGCTAAGCGCCGCGGGCGCCGCTCCCTCTGCCGGGAGCACCCCCGCCCGCCGGCGCGCGTCCCGCCGGGGCGACCCTCCTGCCCCGGGCCTGCGGGCGCCGGGCGCTGGCCGGGGCGCTGTAGAGGCCTCGCCCCGCGTGGGCGGCGCCCCCCGTGGGATGGGGAGCCCTGGGCACCGGGTGTGACGGAGGGGCAGGGCCCGGGGCGGGGGCAGGGCAGCCGCGGCGGGCATGTGGCCATCGTCAGCAGGGGTTTCTGACAGGCCTCCGGACCCTCCGGCAGCCGCCCGGCCCCCAGACCATCGATTATCCCTGGAGGGCAGCTTCCGGGTCCGGCCCCAGGCTCGGCCGGGGCAGCGAGGTCCCCCCGGCCCTCGTCCCAGCCCCTCCCGTCCGCCCCCACCCCCGGGGGCACCCGGGCCGTCCCAGCCCAGGCCCTCCGAAGGGGCCAGACGTGCGGGCAGGGCCCGCCCGGTCAGCGCGACCCCGGGGACACGGGCGCCTGCGTTCCCGTGAGCCTCCCCAGGCCCCGCCGTCCAGGCCGCGCGCAGGGCTGGACCCTGCCCTCAGCGAGGAGCTGGGGGGCTCGGAGGTGCCCCCACCCGTCTCAGGGGCGGGGGTGGGCAGGGAGGGATTCCAGGCCCAGGAGCAGAGCTGCGGGCCGCCCAGAGGCGAGGCCTGAGGTGCTCTGAGCCCCTGCCCGGGGTGGGGACAGCTGGGGGGGAGGAGGGGCGGCCCCGCGTCAGGACTCTCGCCCCCTCCCCCCGGCAGGAAAATCCCTCTCCCTCAGGATCACATTGTTGAGAATTAACTTTGTTGAAATAAAAATTGGTCTTGGTATTAACTCGGCCTCGAGGATTCTCCCCGGGATCCAGGAGGCCGCAGAGGGGTCAGACGCCCGTTCCCAGAGCCGCTGCGACTTGGGTTTCAGGGGCGCCAACGACCTCCTAATCCTCTCCGGGCTGTCACTCCCGCCCCTCCCTCGGACGGTCCACGGTGCTGGGGGAGGGGAGCTGCTCGGGCCCCGCCTCCTCCGGCCCCGGCCGTGAAGCCAGACAGCCTGGTCAGCAAGGATCTCGGGGGTCGGCCCTGGTCCCCCCCACCTCCCCCACCCCTCCCCACCCCTCTTCCACCCCCACCTCCATGCCCCCACCCCTCCCCTCCCCCACCCCTCCCCCTCCCCTCCCCCACCCCTCCCCCTCCCCTCCCCCACCCCTCCCCCCCACCTCTCCACATCGCTTGGCAGCCACAGATGACATCCATGGGACTCCTCCTCCACCCAGGGTTCTGCCACGGCCTCGGTTTCCCCACCTGTAAAATGGGAGGCTTAGCCCGGGTGCGGGAGGCCCTGCAAACAGACGGGACAGCCAGGTGGCCAGACACTGAGAGTGGCCCTTCCGGGAGGTGAACGCCCCGATGTGCGGCCGTAGCTGGAGTCCTCTGGGGGTGGGGACGGGGCGGGGGCACCACAGGTTCACGGGTGTTCACGGCCTCAGCCTCAGATGGCGATTGGCGCCTAGGCCATGCCCAGGCCCGGAGGGGTGAGGACAGAAACATGGGGTCCAGCTCCAGGGAGGCAAGCAGAGACACGTGTCCCACTGCGGCCCCCACAGCGTGTCTGTGCACACCCGTGCAGACCTGCATGCAGCCGCTTCCGGTGCCGCTGGGGACCTCGCCGTCCACACGGCCCCCTCCGCCTGGTGCGTGCCCCTGGGACCTTCCACCCCGCTGGAGAGGGTGTGCCCCCGGGGGGCTGGGGCCGAGGACAGGCGCAGAGAACGGGGCGGGCAGGGAGGGGTGAGGCGGGAGGCACCCCACCCTCGCGCCCCCCCGGCTGCCCCTCCGGCCCAAGGACAGGTCTGCACGCCGGCAGTCCGGGCGCAGGCGGGGTTTCCCAGCTGCTGGCCCCCCCACAGCCTCCTCTGACCACCCCCCGAGCCGTGTGTTTTGGGGGGTGGGATGCAGCCTGGGAACAGGCTGGGATGGCGGCCTGGGAACGAAGCCGGGGGCCCCTGGGGACGCTCGAGCGGGGCCAGCTGTTGCTGCCTGGCTCCAGTTCCCGCTCTGCGCCAAGGCCGGTCCCCTGGGCCGAGGCCGGTGGTCTGCCTGGGAGGGAGTGGGCGGGCTGGGGGGCCTGTGCCTTCTCCTAGGCGGCGGTCCCTGGGGCAACAGACGTGGGAGAGAGCCGCCGTCGTGCTGTCGCCGTCACCCAGGAGGGCTCTGCTCTCCCTCAGCAGCGGGTCCCGAGGCCTGAATCACCCGAGCCCCCCCCCCCCCCCCCCCCGGCACCCGGGCCCACCACCTGCCTGGGCCTGTGTTCCACGCCCCTCAGGGCCAACCCCCCAGCGCCCGCCACGCGCCTCCTCGAGGCTGGCCCCAGCCTGAACGCTCCAGTCTGGTCCTTCTGTCCAGGACGCCTGACTACCAGGACCACGGCCAGCCTGAAAATCCTACTTACCCTTCGGGACCCCATGCAAGTGTCCCTGTCCCTGGGAGCCAGCCGAGTGCGGGGTCCAGCACCAGCCTGGTGTGGCCATCTTTTCAAGACGCGTTCCGAGTGGCCCTGTCCCTTCCCCAGGGCTGGACACCAGGGTGTGTACACAGCTCTGTGGCTGTGAGGGAGAGGCTCGTCCCCTGGGCCTTGGTTTCCCGGCTGAACGGTCCTTGGCTGAAAACGTCCACGGGTCCTCCTGGAGAAAGTGTGTCCCTGTAGGGGACGCTGAGGCTGCCAGGACCCATGCCTCCCCCGCCTAAGGGTTCTGAGGAGGTAGAGGGGCTCCAAAGAGGTGGGCACACCTGGGTCCCCCAGCCGGCCGTCCCCCAGACACTCGCTGGCTTTAGCTGAGGCCGGGGGCCGGGCACGGAGGCTGCTGGGGGGCGGGGGGAGTCCTCTTACTCCTGAAACCCTCCCGCCTGCCAGCGGCCCCCAGGGAAGCCCCGTGATGCAGGAACCTGATATTTTAAGACTTAAAGCAAATGTTTCTGGAGCCCGCGCTGTGCTGAGGCTCCCGCCCGGGCCTTGTAGGGGAGGGCCGGCCACAGAGGAGAGGACCCCCTGCCCAGGGACCAACGCTGCCCCTCCCTGAGCCACAATTTCTGGTGACGGGAGAGGCGATGAGGCAGGAGCTCCCTTGCGGGGCCAGAGCCAGGGCCAGCTTCAGGACTGGGGGGGGGGCCTGGCGTCAGCCCCCGCTCTGCTGGCCCCTCTCTCTGGCCTCCAGCACCATGTGAGGCCCGTCGGGAGCCCTGAGCCCTCTAGGCCTGGCCTTCCCTGACCCGGGAGCCAGGGATGCCCCCGGACTGCCCTGCCCTGCCCTGCTGCCCACGTGCTGCTCTGACCCACAGGCAGAAGCTTCCCAGTCCGTGCAGCAGGGGATCTGGGATGGATTGGCGATGTCTGCCTGGGTTGCAGGTATGAGAGGGGAGATCCTAGGCTGGAACGGGCTTGATAAAAAAGCCACCTGCCCGGGTGTTTTAACCTCAACACCAGAAGGAACTCCCCGGCGCCTGGACGACAGAGGGGCCTGAGGCCCAGCAGAGCTGGCCGGGACGAGGCCCAGGCCCTAGGCCCCACCTGGACTCCGTGGGGGCACCTTCCTCGGGAGTCTCCCGGGGCTCTGAGGGCTGGAGCATCACGGGTGAAGGGCCCTGGTGGGTGGGCGGATGGGGCAGGGCAGGGAGGCTTGGGCCCCGCTAGGACAGACAGGGATCAGGGCCCCGTCTCTCAGAGGTGTTTCGGACGCTGGACCAGCCCAGGCCCGACTGGGAATGTGGGGGGTGGGGGCCGATGTTCTGGGGATTCGCCCAGGGTGGGCCATCCTCACGACCCCAGTCGTCTGGGCCCCCAGCCCCCAAGGCACCTGTGCTGCGTCCCCGGACGGGTCCCAGCAGCCGGGCTTGGCCGCACGCCCATCCCCCAGCCAGCGAGCCCGTCAGAGCCGAGAGCCCCCTCGGGGCGCTTCGACCACTTCACACATGGGGAACCCGAGGCCCAGAGAGGGCACAGGCCTTCCAGGGTCACACAGGGAGCCTACAGCCAGCCCCGCGCGGTGGACTTCCTCCCCCCAGCCCCGAGGCCCTCCCGTCTCAGGCTGTAGGAGGGCCGGCGCTCTGTGTGGGCAGGACCGACCCGCGCGAGTCCTGGCGTCCTGGCCCCAGGACCCAGCGCTGCCTGCTCACCCTGGGCCCGGCTCCCCAGCCGCCGTGGTTCTGCGTCTCACTGCCCCTTCCGCCCTGACGCACGCTCACGCACCCTCAAAACCCAGGGGGCCTGAACAGGGAGCCCCAGAGTGGCACACACACCCCCAACTCCACCCCCAGCTGCTAACCCCCTCCCCTGAAGGAGGGATTTCCATGCCTGGTGCCTCCCTGGGAGCCCACCGGCCCCTCGGGTATTCCCAGGCCTGCCCTGCTCCCTCACCTCACTGGACAGGCCACCCTCATCGCCAGGCTGGGACGCCTGCTGTGAGGACAGACACACTGTCAACGTGCCTCGGTTTCCCCAGCTCTGAAACGGAGATGGGGGGGTCAGTGGGTGATGACCCTGGGTGTCCTGAATATTCGGGGGGAGATCAGGGTGGGCTGCCTGGAGGAAAGGCAGCCAGCCGCTCACCAGGCCCCGCTGTCTGCGGGCAGAGCCCTGCAGGAGCCCCGCCGGGCTGTGTGGCCGGGGAGCTGTGCCCACCGCGACGGGAGCCTGCAGAGCAGCCCCCCAGGAAGCCCGGCCGCCCGGAGTCCACGGGCTCACCGTGGCCACGGCCAGCACCCAGGGGGGCCCTGACCGCCCCGTCACCACCTCAGCCCCGTGCTGCCCTCCATCCCTCGAGCCTCAGTCCCCACGTGTATGTGGGAGGGGGGCAGGCGGGCAGGATTCGGGAGAGGACAGGGCGTCCCGGGCATGTAGGGTCAGAGTGGAGACGAGAGGCAGGCGGTGGGGCGTGGGGGGCCAGGAGTCAGGAGGAAGGAGGGAGACCTCCGTCAGTCCCCTCCAGAGGCGCGGGGAAGCAGAGGAGCCAGTTTCATTTATTTTTATTTACTTATTTTTTACAATATTTATTTATTTCGTTGTGTCGGGTCTTAGCTGCTGCTCACAGCCTCCTTCGTTGCGGCACGCGGGCTCCTTCGTTGTGGCACGCGAACTCCTAGTTGCAACATGCATGTGGGATCTAGTTCCCTGACCAGGGATGGAACCCGGGCCCCCTGCATTGGGAGCATGGAGTCTTAACCCCTGCACCACGAGGGACGTCCCAGGAACCCAGCGTTAACTCTAAGGCAGACTGATGCCGTGTGGGTGGGAGGTGCCCCCAGTGGGCACCTCGAGCCACTGCCCCCTGCCCACTGTTCCTGAGAGGACCAAGAACCAAACCCCTGCTTTCCGGAACCTGCTCGCACGCCCGACCCTGTGACCACTGAAGCCCCGTGGAGCCTGGGCCCGGGTCTCCTGTCCGGCCTGCAGACCAGGCCTCCTCCGGATGCCGTGCGGACCCAGGTGGCTCAGGGTGGCGCACCCCCACCTGGCCGCAGGTGAAGGCAGGCACGGACAGGACGGCGGCAGGCGGGGCCCAGGGATGGCCTCGCACCCAGGCCCAATCCCTCCCCTGGGCCACACCCGTCCGGGCCCCCTCCTCCTCCTCCCCCACCCCCGTTCCCAGGCCCCCAGACCTGCTCGGGCTCCCAGGCTCCAAACCAGAAAAACGAGACGAAGAGAAAACAAGCAGGCAGCCCCCAGCACGTCCAGCCTCCAGCGTCCAGCGCGGGCCTGGCCCTGGAGCGGTTCCGCCCTCCTGGGGCCCTGAGGGTCAGGGTGGAGGGGTGGCCTCGGGGGTGCAGGGTGCCGTGCCCCCCGGGGCGGCCCCTCCTGCCTCCCCACCCCTCCTGCCGCCCAGGCAGCCTCCCCGGCTCCGCCCCGCTCATCTCTCCAGGGACGGGCTCTCGAGAGCTGCGACGCCCACTGTCCTGGCTGCAGTGGGATCTCGGGGAGGAAGCTTCTCGTCACCAGGGGCGTGCAAACAGGGCCAGAAGGGAAGTGAAGGCTGGGGGGGACGCCAGTTCCCCGAGGTCCTTTTCAGATGGAGGGTCCCCAGACCCAAGACGCCCTCCCAGACCCCGAGGTTCAGGATTCTGGCCTCTGGCACAGGGACGTGTCCCGTGCCCAGCGCCACGCTGGCCGCGTCACAAACGCCGCTTGTTCCAGGGGGCCCAGGATGACCTCCGTCCCATCGGCCGCCACCCCCTCACCCTGCTCCTGCCCCTCCACGCACCCCCCACCCCGGGGCTCAGGCCAGACCACGGCACCCCGCGGGGGGGCCCGGACAGGCCTCCCGCCCACACCTGCCACTCGCGCCCCAAGGGCCTTGCACGGGACTTTAGTCAAACGGAGGAGAAACTGGGTTTGGATTCCAGCAACTGGGCTGACCCCAGCGGGAAACGTGGAAGGATCCACCTGCGCCGGGCTGCCTGGCGCGGGCCAGTGTGTTGCAGATTCTTGGTCTGACAGCCTCCTCTCCACAGAAGGAGGGGGAGGCAAGCTTGTGATTTCGGGGGACAGTAGAGGGGCGGAGCCACGTCCAAGGGCGGGCTGGTGGGTGTGCGGGACGCAGCCAGCAGGGGGGATGCGGCGCCGGGCTCCGCACACAGGCCAGGGCCGGGCAGCACGGCCGAGAGCTTGCGGGGGTGCCGCGGGCTCTGGGTTTGGGCTCTGACCATGGCCGCGGTCCCTGGCTGAGCCCACCTGCCTCCCTGGGACCCCGACCCCAGCGGTGAGGGGCGGGACCTCAGCTGTCTGGAGCAGCTAGAGGCTGGGACGGGAGGTGAGGCCCAGGGGGCACTCCAACATCACGCTCAGCACAGCCTGGGGGGGGCGGGGCGGAAGGAAACACAGACAGAGCAGGATGGGGGCTGCGGGTGGAGGGCACAGGAGACCCTGGGCCGGGCGGTGCCCTGGGCACCCACTCCTGACCCCACGTGGCCGGACGGGAAGTCTGTCCGCACACGGGGCCGCAGGCCCAGGGCGGAGGCTGTGGAGGCCAGCAGGCGCCCCGGCCAGAGGGTCAGGGCCGAGCGGTGCCGTGGGGTCGGCCACACGCCAGCGCTGGGGGGGCCCCACCGTCCCGGGGACCCGCAGCCCCTCAGACGTGGGGTGCGGGAGCTGGGAGAGGTCAGCCCCGAGCAGCCCAGGCCAGGCACCCAGCGGCCCTGTGAGGACACGCCGCCCGCCCCCGGCCCGGGCCTGGCCCCTGGACCGTCCCGTGACCCACACCTGGCTGCCCGCCCGCCCGGCATCCCCGCCAATCACGCGGCCCTCCCTCCCACCAGCACCTGCTCGGCGCCGACAGAGGTCTCCATCCCCGCCGGGCGCCCGCTCAGGTTATATTTAGGCCGTGGGGGGTGGACACCGGGCTGCCGAGCCCCTCCTGGGGCCCCGTGCAGGGCAGCTGGGCTGGGCCGCCTGCCCGGGCCCAGCCTGGTGGCTCGGGCTGAGCTCTGAGGAGCGGGTGGCTGCCGGCGGGCCCTTGGTCCACAGCCGCGCACAGGCCGGGGCCCCGGGCTCCGCCGTGTTTCCGGCAGGCGCTCCCGGCCGTGGGAGCGTAAGGCTGGCGGCGTCGGAAACGTGGGGAGCCCGGCCCCAGGCGGGGGGAGGGGGCAGGCGCTCCAGGTCGGGGGTGGGGAGGCCCGGCTGGCCTTTCAGCTCCAGAGGCTCTGATGTCTGTGAGGTCATCCCCTCCCGGGACCTCCCGGGGCCCTGCCCGAGGGGACAGGCAGCCCCAGGCCCTTCCTGAGCCCTCTGCCCCCTGCCGCCTGGCAGGATGTTCCCAGGGAGGAAATGGCCCCTCGGAGGCCACCCCATCCCCGCTGGAGCCCAGGGCCACTTCCTGCCCCGTGTGGGCCTCGGTCCTGCCCTGCCTCTGCCAGTCCAGGCCAGACCCAGACGTCCTGCCCCCAGCGGCGTGGAGGGGCAGGGCCTTCCCGGCTGCACCCCGCCCGGCAGGGACGGGCTAGACGTGCCAGACCCGCGGGCCTGCGAGCCTGCACCTGGGACCACGGCGCCCCGCCCCCAGGGCCCTCCGTCAGACACCCAGCTCTGGCATCTCCTGCTGCCCGCACAGCCCCCTCCACGGGGTCTGTGACCTCAGCAGTCCCCAGCCCAGCCCTGGAAGCTGAGAGCTCCTTGAGGCATCTCCCGGCCGGGGCGGAGGTGGGCCCGCCTGGCACCCACAGGGCTGGCCTCGAACCACGGGCTCGCCTGGATCCGGAGGGGCCTGTGGCAGAGGTCACGACCCTGCTGCCTGGACGGCCTCGTCTCCAGGGGAGGCCCGTCCTTGCCCCGGCCCCCCCTCTCCACCCAGGCCCCTCACACCCCATTCGAAGGGGTTTCCTGCCCCTGCCGACCCCGGGTCAGGGCACGTCGCCGGCCACCCCCCACCCTCCGCCCCAGGAAGCACGCGGCTGGGGGTTGTGGGGCTTCAGGGCCGGGTTGGAGGAGTCGCGAGCAGGGCTGGGGGCTCTGGAGGGAAGTGGGCGGCCCCAGCCCAGCCCGCTCTGAGGTGCAGGAAGTGGGGGTCTCAGAAGCTTCCTCTTGGCCAGACGTGCTCCCGGCAGGGCCGGGCAGCCGGGGGGTCGGAGGCCTGGCCCCAGCTGCCCCTTCCTCTCTGGCCGGTCACCAGCTGGGTGGCCTGTGCTGCCGCAGGCCTCGGGCTGGTAGCGAGGTGTCCCTCGGGCACTGCAGGTGGCCGGCCGTCTGTGCTGGAAGGTCTGCGGGCCGCAGGCGGGAGGCACGTCCGCCGTGGCCTCCGTGAGTCCGTCGGCCCGCCCGGCCCCGTCTGGCCGGGGTCTCCGTCAGAGGGTGAGGCGGGAGCGCCCGGCTGGGCCCACGCCCGCCCTGGCCCGTGTTCCCTCCTGCCCGGACTCCCCCGGGCCTCGCCTTGCCCATCTGTACGACGAGGTGACAACCCCCGCCCGGACACAGACAGAGGGGCTCGTGGCGGCTGGAGCCGGGACCACTGGGGCAGAGGACCTCGGGGCTCCCGGAGAAGGGCCTGGACCGTGGCGCCGTCACCCCCCTGAGACCTGGGGCCCACCGCCCAGCACCCCCCCCACCCACGGTGTAACCGCCGCACCCGCCCTGACCAGGCTTCCCGAGCTGGTGCCCGGCCCCACGCCTGCGCCCCATGCACGCGGGGGCTGACGAAGCCTTCAGAGGAGTCCAGCTCAGGCCCCGCGCGTAGCGGGCTGGGGAGGGGGCTCTAGGCCTCTGGGAGACAGGTGGGCCCTCGGAGGGGCCAGGAGGACCCCACCCTCAGATACATGGTCTCGTGCCCGGCCCACCACAGGGGCTGCATCACTGGGGAGACCGAGGCCGGGAGACTCACTGGCCGGGTCTTGGTCTATCCGGGCGTCTGGCCCTGAAGGGTCTCGGGGTGGGATGAGGCCAACACGGCGGCTCACAAGTGTGTGTCTGTGGCCGTGTCCCGGGCCTCGCGGGCCCCCGCCCTGGCCACACATGACGGGCGGTCGTCCGTCAGCAGGGCCAGCCCCTCTGGCCATCCGTCACCAGCCCGGCACGGGAGGAGCGGCCTGTTTGTTTTGCCAGCTCCGTGTGGCTCCCTGGGGCGGGAGCCGGAGGAAATGGCCCTTTCTGCCTGGGCGGGCGGTGGACAGCAGAGGTGCGGAGGCCACCAAGGGCGGGGCCAGGCCGGGCGGCGGCAGGACCCCGGCCAGGCAGGGCCCCTCGTAGGTGCCCGAGGCCTGGCCCCGCCCTGTGCCTCGGTCTCCCTGTGGCACCAGGGCGAGGGACACTGGGGTTTTCTGACGGTTCCCACGGCAGCGGTCTCCAGCCAGGTCATGCACCCCTGCCCCTGCCACTGGGTGGGGTGGGCTCAGGTGTCAGCTGCCACCAGGTGGGGGGTCCCTTTGTCAGAAACGCAAGATGCTTGATGCCGGATGCCCACACTGACTGCCCGGAGCTGCTCTGGGGCCGGGTTCAGGCCGTACACCAGCTGGTGGAGGGGGTGGGCTGCCAGGAGATCTGGAAGGGTCTAGGCACCTATTTGGAGATGTCCAGCTTCTAGATCAGAGCCAGGGACACTGGGGGCCACATGAAAAGAGACAGCACATATAGAATGGAGGAGGTGACATGCCGTACCGAGGGTGGCGTCCAGGCCCAGGGCGGCGTGGTCGGCGGCGTGGTCAGCGGCCGCTGCCTGGCCACGGCGGCCCCCAGTCACCATCGCTTCTCGCCACAACCCCCGAGGCTCCCGCGGCCAAACCGGGACCCGTCGTTCCCTGCTGCAGCCTTGGACCTCTGCCCTTACCTGCCATCTATAACACAGGCCCTCCTCACTGCCTGGCCTGGGCTCCCGCTGGGCCTGTGGACAAGGGAAGCAGGCTTGAAAGGCCACAGCGTCAGGGCCACGCGTCGGGAGCCCGGCTCCCAGGGCAGGCATCTCGCAGAGAACAGGCTCGGGCTGTGTCCAAAGGGCCTCATCCAGGAAGCAAAGGCGGAGGCCCAGACCTGGAGTCAGGAAAATGCCCTCCAGACCCGGCCCGCGGCCTTCCTCCCAGGCAGCCCTGAGCACCCACAGGCTTCTTCGTCCGGGAGCAGCGGTCTCCTTCCGGATGGTTCCTCCCTTGCACCCCTGCTCCCTCTTCCCCGGGCGGCCTGCACACTTCTGTGGGGCATCACCTCCTTCTCCCCTGAAGCGAGGCGCTGGCTGGTCTCAGCAGGTGTTAGGAAAGAATCTGCAAACACTGCCTCCGAGGCGAGCGTGACTAAGAGCGTCCCGTCCCGGGCAAGGCCACGCAAGGAGACTGGGTGCTGAGTTGCAGGTTCTGGGGAGAGGAAGGCTCAGGGCCAGACCCGCCCTCCCCAGCAGCGCAGGCTGACCCGGTCCCCGCCGGGCCGAGGGGCCAGAGGAGGCAGCACAGCCGTGCGCGGGGCCCGGCGGGGGCAGGGGGGGCCGTCCTGAGACGGCGGGGCTGTCGGTGGGGGCAGAGCCAGGGAGGAGGGGACACGTGGCCGGGACCCGGGCAGGCGGGTGTTCCGGAGAGGGGCTGGCCGGGGAAGCCCGGCGTCCCCGCGGCCTGCTGGCTTTGCCGGGGCTGCCTCGGTTTCCCCAGCGGGCGCCCCGAGGCGCCCAGAGGCCCAAGGGCCCGGCCGTTCCCAGCCAGGCCTGAGACAGCCCGGCGCCCGCCTACCCCCGCCCAGCGCAGGGCTGCCGCGGCGCCGGGTTCTGGCAAACACCCTGGCGGGAGGGGCCGGGTTGGCCTTGGGGCACCGGTGAACGCGCACGTCCGTCTGTCTGTCCGCCCAGCGCAGCTGGTGCCGAGCCCCCACTCAGCAGGACGAGGCCCCCGCGGGGCCCGCACCTCCCTCCTGCCCCCGTGGGCGGCACGGGGCCAAGGCCAGTCTCACCCACACCTCTCGGCCTCAGTTTCCCCACCTGGGAGGCCCCTCCCCTCCGCGCCGGCCCCAGGGCTGCCCGCCACCGGCACCACGCTGGGGCCCCGACCGCGTGGTGGGCCCGGGGTTCCGGGGGACCCACGCGGGGGCTTCAGGCCCCGCCCTGCCCGGGAGGACAGCAGGAAAGGCCGGGCCACCCCCGCGTGGACGCAGGCCGGACCCTCAGCCACGCGGGCCGAAGGGCTCGGGTGGGGGGCGGCGGCGCCGGGACCCGCTCCCTGCGCGTCTGGGCCCAGGGCCGGCGGGACTGGCTGGGGGAGGGGCGGGCCCCGGGGCAGGGGCCTCGGGGCTGCCGGCCGCCCCCTCCCCGCAGCTGTCTCCCGCTCCTCAGGCTCCCGCCTCCCCCGCCCGCCCGGGATTCCTATTTCACTGAGGAGATTAAGACCACCTGGCGAGAGCCCCCTCCAGCCCCTCCCCGCGCCCCAGCCCTGCCTCTCAGCCCGCTGGCCCCTTGAGGTGCCCTCCTGCCCCCCCCCCCCATTCCCACGCGGCCCTGCCGCGCGTCTGTGCCCGGGTCTCCCCGCCGCACCGATGCTCGGAGCCCCGGGCCCTCCGGTCCTCACCCACCGGGCTCCCCCAGCCCGGCCTGGTGGCCCCGGTGCCACGCCTGTCCCCGCAGCGATCCCTGTCCGCCTCCCGCCTGCCAGGCCCGCGGTCCTTTCCGCTCCGCACGGGCTGCAGCCTCCGGCCGTCCTCGAGGGCGCTCAGGAGGGAACCCCGCGTGTCGGGACAGCAGCCTCCAGGCCTGGGCCCCGGGGACTCGGCCGTGGGCCCCGTCCAGCCTGCCGCTGCCTCAGACAGACAGGAGGAATCTCAGCTCCTAAAACCGCAACTCTGAGCGCGCCTGTTTGTTTGCTTTTGAGAAATTCCAACCTGGTTCCGCAGAGCCGCGGAGGAGGAAAGGGATTTGTCTGGCCGGGGCGGGGCGGGGCTGGGCTCGAGGACACGGGAAACCGAGGCCGATGCGGACACCTGGGCCGGGCGGGGAAGCCAGGCAGCGCGGGCCCAGCTGGGCCTCCCGGGGGCACGGCCAGGAGCCCCCTCCCTGAACCCCCGCCGGGTCCCGAGGCCCCACAGGAGCACAGAGGCACCAGCTGCCCAGCACAGTCCCGCGGGACCGGCGGGCTGGGGGCGGCCCAGGGAGGCCGGGGCGGCAGCCGTGGTGCCCCCAGCTGAGAAGCCACGTCCAGGAGCGGACGGCAGCTCGCTGAACCCACGCTGCGGGGCCTCCGGCTCTCTCCCCACTTCTCAGACAGAAACACTGAGGCTGGAGGAGGACACAGCACTGCAGGCTTTGACGCCTTGGCCCCGCCTTCTTCCCAGAAGCTCCTCCCTGGTCTCCCCCTGGAGCCTTGCCCATCAGGCCACCCTGCCTTCACACCCACCCTACTGTGACAGTAGCTTCCCTGCCACCTGGACGGTGTTCCCCAGGCTGGACAGTCCACCTCCTCCTTCCTTCAGCCACAGGTCAGCCGGCAGAGGGAGAGAGGGAGGTGGACGTAGAGGCTCTGGACACCAGGCCGGTGGTTCTAGGCAAACGGCGCGACCTAGCAGCGCTGGGGGCTCCACCAGGGAGCGGAGGGGACAGAGAGGGCTCGGCACGGAGCCAAGCCTCCCCTGACACGGACCGACTTGCACCCAGAGCTTCTCCAATGTCACCCTGGGCTGTTGCAGTGAAAATGTGGACAACTTGAGTTTACATTGCCAACTGAATCAAGCGTTTGATGAAAATCCCAAGTCTGCTGTACCCGATTGTTACAACTGCTGTGAGCATCCTGGAAAGGAGACACAGTAAATCCCTCCATCGATGGTGGGGAGCTCGCCCCGGGGAGGCCCCATTAACAAAGGCACTGGGCCCCCAGCTTGGCCCTCACCGTTCCTGCCTCTGGCCCTGCCCCCGTGTCTTCCTCCCCGGAGCTTCCTCGCTCATCTTACCCACCAAGCCCGACTCAGGGGCCTGAGCGTGGAGACTGACCTCCCAGGTGATCGACCCAGAAGGGTCCCCGCTGAGCGACCTGCTACGGGAGTCTCTTCCCACCCCCGACGTCCAGGACATCATCCCGGCCACTAGACCTTCCTCCAGGGTCATCTGAGGGTGGCACTTTCAGGAAATAATTGCACAAGAGCAGCCTGGTCTTCCTTCACCGTGCGGTGCCCAAGGCGCCACGTGGACCTCGTCCACACCAAGGGAGGCTGAGACCCCCAAGTTACCGAGCGGAGGGTCGTCGGCACCGGTGACCTGCTACAGGGGCCGCCGCAGGGCACCGCAGCAGTGCACGCGTGTCTGCTCCGCACGTGCCTGCAGGTGCACCCTGGGCCTGTTGGTGGGCGCGTGTGTACGTGCGTGAGGTGTGCCGCACGGGTGTGGGTGCACACGCGCCTGCCCTCGCTCACAGGTGCGTGTACCCAGTCAGGGCCGGCTGCCGCCAGAGGAACTGGGGGAGCGTGACTGCAGGTGTCCAGCGTCTGGGCTCTCGCCCTCAGCCAGCATATCCGGGGGCTTCGGGGGCCTGTCCCCTTCCCTGGAGGGTGTGGCCCCCTGCCCTGACCACAGAGGGCAAGCTGTGGACAGGCTAAGTCTAGGCCACCTGGGTCTCTGAGCCCCACCTCTGCCTGACAGCGCCTGGGGTGGAGGGGCCCGCGTGGCCAGTAGATGGACAGACAGATGGACAGCCGGCTCCCCACGTGGCTGGTCCTCCTGCCAAGTAGGACGCTAAGTCAACAGGCCCAGACACCGGAGAGGGGTCTGGGGCCCGGCTGTGCACTGGCCGACTGTTTGTTTGTTCTGGAGCTGTGGGGGCTTCCAGCCTGCGGGGGGCCCGGGGGCCCTGCGGGGGGCCCGGGTGCGATCACCCAGGCCTGGCCAACCGCCCCACCCGGTCCGGCCATCCCCTCACGGTCTCCCCGCCTCCGTCCACCTGGGCACTGGGTCCAGAGACAGCACGCCCAGCGAGGGGCTCGGGGCAGGCGGGAGACTGCGCCCAGCTACGCAGGGCCGTGCAGACGCTGGCCCACCCCTCCTGGCTCTCAGGGGCTGGTGTCCCGGGGGCGCGTGCCCCTGCGCTGCCTTCTCCATCCACCCCCGAGGTGTCACGCCCGCCCCGTGTCTGCATCCGCCCCCTCGGTTGCCCTTTGTTCATTCTGCGGTCAGTGGCCCCCCGGGGTCCAGGCCCTGGGATCCGGAGGCAGGTGGCACTGGGGACAAGGAGGAGTCCCAGGTGATGCCACGGAACGGGTGAGGGGGCCAGCCCCTTTCCTGGGCGTGGCTCAGCTCACCCCCACCCAGTGTCATCTCCAAGCCACCAAAGAGCACACGCCAGGCTGTTTCTGGTCCCCGGCCTTTGCGGAGAACTCCATGGCTTCTGCCGGGCGCCTCCTCAGAGCACTCAGTCCCCCTCGCGTAAACCCATCGTGCACCTGGGGCTCAGGGCCTGGCACGGGGTCCCCCACCAGAGTTTGGGGTAAGAGCCCACTACCAAGGAGAAGGCTTGGCTGGGCTCACGGGGACTTGTGCTTCAGCTGGGGGCACCCAAGGGACGGGCCTGGGAGCAGCTGGGGCCAGCAGAGCCACTGCTCGTCCAGCTGCAGGAGCCCCCAGGCCGGGGAGACGGAGTCGCCTCTTCCAACCGGCAGGCGGCCTCACAAGAGACCGGCCCGCACTGGGGCTGGTGAGCCGGGAGCGCACGAGCCACCCGCCTGCACCGCACCCGCTCCTCCCGGCCGCACGCACCACGCACGGAGCCGGCGGTCCTCTCCCGCTCGCTCCGTGGCCGGGGGCCAGGCGAGGGAGACCACCCCACGGCGGCCCCACTCACCTGCCTCTGGGGCTCGGGGTCGCTGCACGGCCACGCGGGCCACCCGGACAGCCGCATGGGTCGGCGTGGCGGCCCAGCACTTGTGCTGGATGGAGCCGGATGAGACGTACCCGGGGGGCCCCCCGTCCTGCGGGGGGAGGGGCGCCCGCGACGGGCGGGTGGGGAGCGGAGAGGAGGGATGGAGCTGCGAAGGCAGGACAGCGGACGGAGCCACCCCGCGAGCCCGCCTCTCCCGGCTCCAGCGAACGTTGCCCCCTCACACCCGCCACCGAGGCTCGGCCCCCGGAGGCCCAGTCCCCCAGGCCGGGCGCCGGCCACCACGGGTGCGGGGCCTTCCCACAAGCCCGCCGAGGCTGTCCAGGCAGCCGCTGGAGGCCGTCCTGACGAATCCCCCCTGGAATGAGTGAGCCGGGTCAAGGGGAGCGCGGCCCCTCTCTTTCTGCACCCTGGCGGAGGCAGCCGGCGCTGCCCTGCTCGGCGCTCTGGTGCCTGGGGGACGTGTGCCCCCGTGCTCCGCGCACTCACGCCCTGCAGCCGCCCCGCGCGCGCTCGGATCCACCCGCCGGTGCCCCAGCCGGTGGGAGACCCGGGAGCCGTCGACCCCCAGCCCGGTGGGCTTGGCGCCCGCCAGAGACACGCAAAAGCACGCAGGTCCTTCCAGGCGATGGGAACGGAGAGGCCCAGGGTGAATTCCGCGTGCTGCGCGCGGCGCTGTGGACGTGCTTCCAAGTTATGGTGGCGGGAGAGTGAGGAGCGGGGTCTGGTCCCGCCGGCTTCCCGGAGGGAGCCACGTGTGCTGTGGGAGGTGGGGCTGGGTGCCCCGCGCCGTCAGACCCTCCCGGGGCCGCCTCCCGCTGGCTGGGGAGAAAACACCCGAAACAGGGCTCACTTCAGGCAACACGCGGAAGATGCTGGGGCGGGGGGGGGTGAGGGAGCCACTGAGTGCAAGGCTGGGCGCACGCATCCCTGGGCCCATGTGGGACCCTGCCCAGGGCCAGGGCGCGAAGCAAAGGCGGCGGCCCGTCCGCGCCCAGGAGGGGCGGCCGCCTCAGCGGCATCCCGCCCCTGCCCTCAGCTGGACTTCGGGTCCCCGCCCTGGACCTCGCGGCGACTGGTCAAAGCCACGCCTCGGTGTTCTGGCCTGTAACGTGGTCTCACCCCAGCTCCCACCGCGCTGGCGAGCGCTGCAGCGACGCGCAGGTCTTGTCTTCAGCCCGCATCCCAGGCGGAGGGGCGCGCCGCGCCCTGAGGAGGCAGCGCCCGAGCAACGCTCGGCCCCCGGCGGTGCCCAGCCCTCCCGGCCCACGCGGGCCCGTGCCCAGCCAGGCCTCCTACCTCGCGCTCCCAGACGTGCGGCCGGCAGGGGGAGCGGGGCGGAAGGGAGCTGCGGCCGGTCCAGGTGAGGGAGGAAGACTTCTGCAGGCGGCGGCGCGCGTGGACGCGGGTGGCAGGTCGCAGGGCTGCCAGGCGCGCGCTCCCTCTGGGGGGCACCGGGGGGTGGGGTGGCGACGGGCCGCGAGAAGACCGGCAGAGGTGCCCCTGCAGGGGCGGAGCAGGGCATCCCCGGAGGGCGTTGGGGCCCCTTTGGCCCCCTGTGTGGGGTTCCGGCAGGGTCCGGGCGTTGACAGCGGGGGTTCAGGGCCTGCAATCCCTCGGGTGACTAGTGGCAGCCGGGGAAGCAGGTTGCCTGTCCCAGGCGCCGCGGCCTGGGGGGCGCCCCGACCTCTTCCAGCGCGCTCTCCACCAGAACCGGCCCACACCGCAGGGTCCTTTCTGCTCCGGAGCTTTTCCCCACCTAGCCTGGCCTCCCGGATCCCAGCTCAGGCATGAAGGGGTTAATGAGGGGCTGGGAGGACCTCCTCGCCTGTCCACCACCTCAGACGCTGAGGCCCAGGGACCTCAGGACAGCACCCCGGAGGCTGGCCCTGTGACTCCTCCAGAAGCCCCAGCGTTTTTCACTTTCACTTCTCCTTTCTCATCGTCCTTTCCCTGGGACTCGACACCTGCCTGTTGCCTTTGGGTGTTTGCCCAGGTATAGAAGGAAGGCTGCCTGGGTGCTCAGGACACAACCACTGGCAACCCCCCCCCCCCCCCCCCCGTGCCGAGACAGCACGCATCCGGACGGCACACCACCACACGCGCCCACCTGCAGGCGGGATGCAGACCACCAGCAACAGGCATCCCTGGTGACCACCCTGCATGCCTCTCTGGGTGCAGACCGCCAGCACGGGCTCGCCTCCGGCAGTACCACCACCACCTGCCGCCACCAACTGCCCTGCAGGCGGGGCCCTCCCTCCACAGGAGCAGCTGCACCTGGGGTCCTGGACACG
Organism: Hippopotamus amphibius kiboko; assembly: GCF_030028045.1. Lineage (NCBI taxonomy): Eukaryota > Metazoa > Chordata > Mammalia > Artiodactyla > Hippopotamidae > Hippopotamus > Hippopotamus amphibius. Next base: position 441,220 of record NC_080193.1, on the reverse strand, counting down.
CGGGGCCGGCCCTGCTCAGGGAGGAGGAACGGGTGCCTCAAGCCTGGCTGCTCCCCGCATCACACCACTCCCTGACCTGCTCCCAGGCCCCGCAGATACCGTCCCTGTCGCAGCCCCACACGGCCACTCACGGTGGGGGCACAGCCTGGCAGCAGCTCCCCTTTCCCGGCACGGCCCACAGAGCCGCCGCCGCTGCAGCCCTGTGGGGCAGGGCTCGCTGTACACGAGGTCACACGCGCCCACCCCGGTCACACAGTGGGGCCCACGTGCTCACCGACTCGACTCCAGCCTTGTATCCATCCTGGACCTCAGGCCCAGGAGCCCGGCACTTCCTGCTGGAACCCACTCCCAGGTCCCCCTCTGGGCCTTCCCGCCTCACAGCCGGCTCCCCCTCCAGCCTGCAGTCGAGGCCCTGGGATTGTAAACACCCCAGAGAGGCTGCTGCCTCCCACCCCCATCCAGGGTGCACAGGCAAAGCAACAGAGGCTTTGGAGATGGAGGCCTGACGGGCAGAGCCTCAGCGCAGGGCCGAGAGGACCCTGGGAGCAGGAGGCCTGCGTTCTGTTCTACCCTGCACTGTGAGGCCGTGGCTGCCACGGACTGGGCAGCGGAGGCCCCAGAGGCAGTAGGTGCGGGGAGCCGCAGGCCTGGTCAGGCCTTAGCCGCCTCCGGGAGGCCTGGGCCTGGAGGCCCAACTGGGCAGCAGGGCCTTCCCAGGCGGTCAGGCTGGCTGCGGGGCGGGTGGCGAGCGGGGGGCAGCGCACGACCCGGCCTGGCGGCCTGGATTCCTCCTCCGACGTGTCCTCGGCTCCCTCGGCCCGTCCAGGCCCCGCCCCCGGCCCTCCCTGCGCCTGGCCGGTGCGTGGGGAGGTCGGAGGAGCGGGCACTGCCCACCCTCCGGATGTATAAGCGTCCTGGCCAGAGGCGGGCGGTGCGCGCGGTGCGCGTGACGCTCGGGCTCCCAGGCTGCTCGGCCTGGGCGGCGTCCCTCTGCCCGGGGTCCCCAGCACGACGGTGATCCGACCACAGAGGGCTGGGGGCCGCCTGCTGGCCTGGGTCCTGTCCCCGAACACCGCGAAAAGGACGACGCCGTGGCCCTGGGGCTGTCCGCCTGTGGCCGGTGCTGGAGCCCTCACTGGCCTCTCCTCGCCCAGGTGCAGGGTCAGCCCCGGGGAGGAGAAGGCGGGGGGAGCCAAGGGCAGGGGCTGGGGCTGGGCGCTCCCTGCGTCGCGGCCTCCCCTCGGGGGCCATGGACGCTGAGGGCTTCGCTGTGCAGAGGGAACCCAGGCCTCCGGGAGCACTGGGATGTCCAAGGGGTGCCCGTCACGGAGGCTCCTGGGAGCAGAGGCGAGGGGCCCAGAGCTTGAAAAGCAGGAGGGCCCACACCTCTCGGGCTCTCCGCCCGCCGGGGCCCCTCGGCCGCTGCCGGCTCAGAGTGGGGGGCCGTGACGCCGCAATCCCCCGGGCCCAGGGCTGGTGGCTGTGAGCGGCACCGTGGGCCCCCGCCCCCGGGGCTCGCGGGCTGGGCCGGCCTCGCTGGGGCCGGGTGCACGCAGTCGGAGGCGGCGCCGGCCAGGCCGCCGGGCGCCTATGGCCGCACGGAGCCCGCTGTCTCCCCGGGCCAGCGCGTTCAGCATTGCCTCTCTGGTTGCAGCAGAGGCCGCAGGGCGCACCGCTAGCCTGGGCCCCAGGGTCTCTGACCGGGTGAAGCGTCACAGGCTGCTGGGATCCCCGGCCGGGATGCACTTCAGCACCGTCACCAGGGACATGGAAGGTGAGCCTTCTGCTGCGTCTGCAGGGACCCGCCCGCCAGACCCCCTGCCCCTGACGCCCTCGGGCCCTAGAAAAGAGGGTCGGCAGGACCCGGGGGAAGGGCGGGTGGAGAGAGCTCTGGCGGGTGAGCTCCAGGCCTCCCGCTGGGACTCTGCAGTGCAGAGGAAGAGGGCGTCCTGCCCAAATCCTGTGGGCCCTCCAGCCTGGAGACCCTCCAGCCTGGGGACCCCGCTGCAGAGACCCGTACACAGAGAGACACGGGAGCAGAAAAGGGTGAGGGGAGGCCGGGAGCACAGGAGAGAAGGAGCAGAGGCAGGCGGTGGAAGGGGCCGTGAGCTCCACGCGGGGAGGACAGCAGAGGAGCATGAGGTCGTCAGGGACGAGGCGGGGGTGGCGAGCCGGGGGAAAAGCAACTGAGGAAAGGAGAGGAGACAGAAACCGCAAAGGAGAAAGACGAGAAGGAAACAACGAGGGCACGCACGAAAGAGAGGAAAGCGGAGGACAATTTAAGACAGTCGAGTCATAAGAAAAAACACAACCAGAACAAGTTAGAGTTCAGCTTTTATTCTCTTTGAAAAGAAGAGGTCAAAGCCATGAGTACCAGGGACACGCACACAGAAAGGAGGGGGACAGGCAGGCCGCAGAGAGAGACAGGGCGCAGAGGGAGCGGCAGGGAAAGAGGCAGAGGCAGACACGAAGGGAGCAGGGCAGGGGCGCGCGCGCGAGCGGGAGACGGGGGAAGGAGCAGAGAGGATGCGGCGGGCGGACGCGGGCGCGGGAGACAAAGGTAAGGCGCGGGCAGGCTGCGCCGGGCCCGGGGCGGGCGCGCGGGCGGCCCGCGGGAGCCGGTCCGGGCGGTCGGGGGCCGGGCGGGGCGCGGCGGGGCGGGGGGCGGCGGCGGCGGCCCCGGCGGGGCGGGGGCGGGGCGGGCGCGGGGCGGGGCGCGGCGGGGCCCGGGGCGCGGCGGGGCGCGCGGCCGCCACTCGGCCCGGGGCGCGGGGCAGCGCTCACCTCGGCGGCGCGGCGCGGCGCGGCCCGCGGGCCATGATCTCCGCCGTGTCCAGCCCGTGGCTCACGCAGCTCTCGCACTTCTGCGACGTTGCAGCCTTCGCGGCCGGCAGCCTGAGCGGCCTGGGGGCGGCGGGGGGCTTCGCGGGCGCCGCCTCGCCGGGCGCCGACCCGTACGGCCCGCGCGAGCCCCCGCCGCCGCCGCCGCCGCCGCCGCCGCCGCGCTACGAGCCCTGCGCCGCCGCCGCCGCCGCCCCCGGCGCCCCGGGCCCGCCGCACGCCTACCCGTTCGCGCCGGTCGCCGGGGCCGCCGGCAGCGCCGCCGCCGAGCCCGAGGGCCCCGGGGCCCCCCGCGCGGCCGCCGCCAAGGCGCCGGTGAAGAAGAACGCGAAGGTGGCCGGCGTGAGCGTGCAGCTGGAGATGAAGGCGCTGTGGGACGAGTTCAACCAGCTGGGCACCGAGATGATCGTCACCAAGGCCGGCAGGTCAGGGCGCCCCTCCCGGCGAGCGGGGCGGGGGCGCGGCCGCTTCCTCGGCTCCCGGGGCCCGGCTCCGGCTCCGGCCACGGCCGCCTGGCGCGCGCGCGCGGAGGGCCCGGCGGGACCGGCGGAGGCGCGGCCCCCGGCCGGCGGATCCCGCCGGATCCCAGCTTCTCGGCGGGAGCCCCCGTCCTTGGGTCCCCGGTTCCGTGCACCCGGGCCACGGCTACCCGGGGGCGCAGCCCGGCCGCGGGGCAGCGGGCCGGAGCGCCGCAGGAGCGAGTTAGGACCCTTCGGAAGTCCGCGGCGGTGGGGCAGCCGGCTGCCCGCTCTTCGCAGGCCTGCACCTCGGGAGCCGGCGGGGCCTGGCTCCGCTGCCGGCGCGCCGTCCTCAATGGGCTCGTGTTTGTTTTAAGGGCCCAGGGAGAAGGGAAACTAGTTTTGCGATGCAGCCGATTTGACCGGCAGACAAAGGCGGGTGCCGGTCTGTGTCTAATGTACACAAGAGACACCAGCTCTGCGTCCGCACGGCTACGGGGAGCTCAGGGCCTGCTTGCGGAGTCTGCTCGCGGTTTCTCTTTCCCTGCCGCCGCGTCCTCCGTGGGGAGCCTGGGGCCCGTGTCCAGCTGCAGGTCGGGGGTCTTCTCCAGGCTCTCCTCGTGGCCCCGGGCACTCAGCCTCCTGCCTGGGACCGTGCCCCAGCCTCCCGCCCAGGCCAGCCCAGCGAGGGCCTCGGCAGGGCCCGGCTCGCCCCAGAAGCCAGCATTCTGAAGCCCCCCTCGGCCTGCAGAGGCGGGGGCAGGGGTGGCAGGCCTGTCCGGGAGGGCTGGCATGTGTTTTCTGCCCACTGCCCGCCTGCAAGGGGAAGCCGCAGGACAGGCAGGTGGCCTCACGCTGTCCCGCAGGGCCCAGCGGCCCGCGCTGCACTCGGGGCAGGGCCGGCCCACGGCCGGCGGCCCGGGCAGAAGCCGCAGAGTGTCCTCTCCGGAGCCCGGGTCAGTCACCGAGTCGGCGCCCAGGGGAGGGGAGAGGTAGGGGACCCCAAGGACACGAGCCACGTCAGCCCCGCGTCGCCGCATCTTGGGAGCTTGCGTGGTGTGTCCCCGAGGAAGGTGGGGAGGTCCCAGCGCTGGGTGGGAGGCAAGGCCTCAGAGTCGGGAGTGCGGACTCCAAGGCTCGGCCTCGCTGGAGGAGTGGGGGGCAGGCGCAGACCCCGCCGGGAGGGCGACCGGGACTCCCCGGAACCACACGGCCTGCCTGGCTTTCACTTTGTTGCAGCCGGGAGCTTGGGGCGGTCGCTTAGACAGAGCAGGGGAGGCCGGCCGCGGGCCGAGGATCCCAGGGGCTGCTGCCGGCAGGGGCTGGCGTGGCTGGGGTGAGACGGCTGCATCTCCGTGGCGGGGCTGGGGCCACAGGGCTGCGTCCGCACGGGCAGAGGTGGCGGGAGAGGCCCCGGGCCGAGGTGAGGGCGCGGGGGCACGGAGGCGCGGCGGCGGCCCTGGGCTCGCCGTCTCCGTGTTTGTAGGAAGCGGGCAGGGCGCTGGCGTCCCTCGTCCTCGGCTGGGCGGGGGCCCGGTGGGGTCCGTCAGGCAGCCGAGCGAGGGGAGGTGCGCGGCGGGGCCGTGGCCGGAGGGGAGGCCGCGGCCCGGGCTGGCGGGGGCGGGCGGCCCTGCCCTGCCCGACCTGAGGTGACCGAGGTCCCGCCGCCCTCAGGCGCATGTTCCCCACCTTCCAAGTGAAGCTCTTCGGCATGGACCCCGTGGCCGACTACATGCTGCTCATGGACTTCGTGCCCGTGGACGACAAGCGCTACCGGTGAGCGCCAGGCCGGGCCTGCAGGGCGGGCGGCCCGGGGCAGGAGTTTCCGGTGCCCCCTGCCCACTCCCACACGCCCCAACCCAGCCGCTCTGGGGAGCGGCCCTCAGGGGGTCACACCGGCCGGCCGGCCCCTCAGGCACAGCCGCTGCCTCTTGCGCGTCCCCCGCTCCCTCGAGGTGAGCGCAGGCACCCCGTCCCTTCCCCCACCCCCGGGACGCCGGGCCCCGGAGCCGGCAGGAAAGGTGGGGTGGCCTGGAGAGATTATGCAGGGCGGGCCTGGCCGCCCGGACAATTCACAGCAATTAATAAAGAGCCCCAGGTCTGCCCCGCGCCAAATCCGGGCCCCGCCGTGCCGGCGACACAGGAGGCCGGGCGGGGAGGCGCAGAGCGACCCGCGTGCCGCGAAATGTAGCGCCAGCGCCGGCCTCCTCCCTCTGGTGGCTTCCTGCCTCCTGCCGCCTGTGTGTCGGGCCGGGGAGCACCCTCTTTCCTCACCTTCCCCCCGGGAAGGCTCCCCGTTCACCCTCGGGAACCTCATCGGCGGCACCTCCGGGGTCCCCGGGAAGGCCCTCACCCCCGCGTGCTGTGGCCCCTGCCCCGGCGTCCCAGGTACGCCTTCCACAGCTCGTCCTGGCTGGTGGCTGGGAAGGCGGACCCCGCCACGCCGGGCCGCGTGCACTACCACCCGGACTCGCCGGCCAAGGGAGCTCAGTGGATGAAGCAGATTGTGTCCTTCGACAAGCTCAAGCTGACCAACAACCTGCTGGACGACAACGGCCACGTGAGCGACCCCCCAGCTGCCACCCTGTCCCCCGCAGGCCCTCGGGAGCCCCTGCTGACCAGAGCCAGAGGCAGAGCTTGGGCAGCCCGGGTGTGGATGAGGGACCGGCCGAGGAGAGCCAGCTCCGGTCGGGGCGCGGGGCCTGGTGCGCCTGGGCTCGGGAGAAGGGGTCACACCGCTTTCCCCGCCCCACTCCCGGCCTCGCGCCGGAGGCTTTCTGAGCCGAGAGGATGGGGCCTTGGGGGTGGGGGTGGGGCAGCAGCCTTGGGCACGCAGGCGGTGGTGCCCCGCGGCCCGGCCTCCTCTCGGGAGCTCAGGCTTCTGCCGCGCGGCCTGGACGTTCGCTCGCTGCCCGCCTGGGCGCTGACCGACTCCCCAGCTCGGACCCCGCCGCCTGTGTTGCAGATCATCCTGAACTCCATGCACAGATACCAGCCGCGCTTCCACGTGGTGTACGTGGACCCGCGCAAAGACAGCGAGAAGTACGCCGAGGAGAACTTCAAGACGTTCGTGTTCGAGGAGACACGCTTCACCGCGGTCACTGCCTACCAGAACCACCGGGTGAGGCCTGGGGCGGCCCCCTCGGCGCTCCTGGGACGGGGTGCGATTTTCGGGGGCGGCCTGGGGGACAGAAGGTTCTGTTGCTGGAAACCCCACCAGGATGGCGCCCTGCCCGCGGGGCCTCCGGCAGCCCCCTCCCCTCTGCTGCAAGGCCCGATCAGCCTCCTATCAGGTTGACCTCTCAAGCGGCAACTGTCCCTGTGGCCTGAAAGTTTGTTTTCCAAACCATTCCGGAAACTCCCCGTCAGGGGCCTGATGCGGTTTACCCAGATGCCTAGGGCGCCCCTCCACTCCGGACCCTGGCGGGCGGAGGGTGGAGGTGACGAGATTCCCACCCCCGGCGGGGGCGCAGGGGCTCCATCCTAATCCCCAGGGGCAGGAAAGGCGGGCTCCTCAGCGAGGAAGGGGGCTCCCCAGCACCCCCGCCGCAGGAGAGGGGCACAGCCCCCGCTGGGGAGGGAGCCGCTGTGGGCCGGTCCCTTCTGGTCGGCCGAGCGTAGAGGGGCCCTTCCCGCGTGGGGGGCCTCTCCTAACGCTCCCCTCCCCTCCGCCGAGGTCCGGCGGCCCCAAGCGCAGGGGCTGGAGCTCAGTGCCCGCTTCCCCGCAGATCACGCAGCTCAAGATCGCCAGTAACCCTTTTGCCAAAGGCTTCCGAGACTGCGACCCCGAGGACTGGTGAGACCCCCTCCGCCCCCCGGGCGACGGCGAGCGCGCGCGCGGCTGCCCGGGCGCCCGCTGACTCGCCGCCCGCCGCCCGCCCGCAGGCCCCGGAACCATCGGCCCGGCGCGCTGCCGCTCATGAGCGCCTTTGCGCGCTCGCGGAACCCCGTGGCCCCCGCCGCGCAGCCCAGCGGCGCGGAGAAAGGTAGGGACGGGGTGGCGGGATCGCGCGGGCGGCCGCGCCCGGCCTCGCCCCCGCCGCCGGGGCGCTCGCGGCCCTCGGCGCCGCTGGCACAACGGCCGCGGCGGCGGGCAAGCGCGCACTCGCCCGCGCGGCCCGACGGCGGCGCCCGCCGTCCCCGCGCAGGGCCCGGGGCCGGGCAGGGGCGCGCGGCGGGGCGGGGCGGCGGCGGCGGCGCCCTCGCGGGACCCCCCCCCACCCGCGGCTCAGCCCCCGGCCCTCCCGCAGAGGCGGCCGAGGCGCGGCGAGCCTTCGAGCGCGACGCGGGCGGCCCGGCCGTGCTCGCGGACCCGGCGCACCCGCCGCCGCTGCTGGCGCGGGTGCTGAGCCCCGCGCTGCCCGGCGCCCCCGGAGGCCGGCCCAGCCCCCCGCACCCCGAGCTGCGCCTGGAGGCGCCCGGCGCGTCGGAGCCGCTGCACCATCACCCCTACAAGTACCCGGCCGCCGCCTACGACCCCTACCTCGGGGCCAAGAGCCGGCCGGCGCCCTACCCGCTGCCCGGCCTGCGCGGCCACGGCTTCCACGCGCACCCGCACCCGCACCACCACCCCGCCGTGAGCCCCGCCGCCGCGGCCGCCGCCGCCGCCGCCGCCGCCGCCGCCGCCGCGGGCATGTACTCGTCGGCCGGGGCCGCGCCGCCCGGCTCCTACGACTACTGCTCCAGATAGTGCGGGCGCCCGCCCGGCCCGGGACCCCCCGCCAGCCGCAGGGCTGGCCCAGGACCCGCTCCCCGGCCCGGTCCGCGCCGCCCGCGCCGGAAGGAAGCGCTATTTATTGTTCTCGGCGAGACCGCGACATCCCCCCGGCCGGGCCGGCAGCCGCCGCGTAGACGACCCGAGAGCGCGCCCGCGGGCGCTGTAGATACGTGTAGATATTTGTAGATAACTGTGCACAGCGAGCCGCCGCCGTCTCCATAAACGGTTTCGCCTCTTTTGGAAGCTGCCTGAGTGTCCATTTCTTTGCGTCCAGGGACATCGCGCCGGGTGTCTCGGGGAGAGCGAGCCCTGGCCGGTTCGGGGGGGGCCCCCCCGCAGGCCGCAGGGCGGGTCCTGGGCCCGGAGGGGGTCCCCGCGGAGCGCTGCGAGCCCCTCCTCCCGGCCGCTCCCGGCCCGGCGCGCGCGCCCCGCCCCCACGGCCACCCTGTGGCCCCAGGTGTGCATCCGGCCTCGTTACTTGCATTCCTCGCGTGGCGGCTGTCCGTCTTCTAGGACTTGGGCCCGCACCCCTGGCCTGGGTTCAGGCGGCTGCCTGTCCTGTGTGTGTGGGGGGGTGTGGGTGTGTTTCCAGGGAAGCGGGGACAGCAGGTTGGGGGCTGGGAAGGGGAGATGCCCTCGCTCTGATCGGGAAAGGCAAAAACAGGCAGTTCTGCTCCTGTAGCGTTTCCCTGGCTGGCGCTGGCCCAGGCCTGCGTTTTCCCCTGTTTATTGACTTTATTTGCTGTGTGTGTCCCCACGGAGTGACCTGGACGGGGCCACAGGGACAGTGGTCATGAGTCATCTCGAAACCTGCCTGTGAAGTGTTTTTCCCAGGCCAGGTGGTGAGGGGCCTCTCCCCGTTAGCTCAACACCGGGGATGGGGCCAGAGGGACCCTCTGATCCCTCCCTTCCTGAGTCCAGACAGGAAGCGCTGACAGCCTGTCAACGTCAAGGCCGCAGACTTGGACGCTAGACGGATGGGACGTGCGAGTGGCTGAGGTTCTGTCCCCTTTCCCTGCCTGACCCAGTGCGTTCGTGGCAATCGCTGCCACGGGGCACCACCTCACCACCTCACCGAGGGCATGGCCAGGCATTTCCTGATGTCTGCCCTGGGCTGGGCTCTTTCTTCCCGGATGCGTTCGCCCTGGAGGCGGGAAGTGACCTGGAGCTCAGCAGTGGGATGGCAGGAAGCATTCCTTTGAGGCAGGCCTAGGAAGGGAGGTGGTGACCAAGGCCCCCGAGGGGTGAGCTCTGGAGCCGGGGCCCCCCGGAGCCTCAGGGGGCCCCTGGGCCAGGGCGTGAGGACGTGCGGCGTCTGCCTGAGTGGCCAGCAGGCTCCGTGGGCAGAGCTTCAGGAACGCACCCCTAGAGGCAGCCCTGGACGCCACCCCTGACGGACACCGTCCCCTCCCCGCTGCACGTCTCCCTCTGGGTGAGCCAGCAGTGCCACTGGGCTCCCTGCTTGGGGCCGCAAGTGCACCTAGCACCCCTTGTCCTGGGAGGCCTGCCGGAGTGACGGGCAGTGGTTTGCCCTGCTGAGCCGGTCTCCCCTGCGGGCGCTGGGTGCCCCTTCCGGGCCACGGCGGTTCTCAGGCCTCACTCTCCCCCTGCACACTTTCGCCATCCAGCCTGGGGGAGAACCACAGGTGGAGAAACCTCCGTCCGGTTTTGTTCAAAGCTAACGAGAGGAGATGCTTTCCCTGAACCAATGCTGGTGCCTGGCGTTTGCAGGTAAGAGGCTGCAGAGGAGCTCGGCCTCTCCCGAGATCACCGCCCCCTGGAGATGGAGAGCTCGCGCTGCACGCGGACCAGCGGGACGGAATCAAGGTCACCGTCCGGCTTCCTGCTGGCTGCCTGTGGGCTTGACCCTGCAGACGCTTGTCTGCCCTGGGGAGTGGCCTCCAGAGCTGTGTCCTCTCCCCGCGGCCCCCGCAGCTGAGCCGGCCTGGCTGAGACCTGGTCACACGCGGGTCACGAGCCGGGGGCCCGGCCGGCCACGCTGCGCTGGTCCGGGTTCTCTATCCCAGCCCAGCGTTCAGGCTCCGGTGAGGGGTGCTTGTGTGTTCTCAGGTGGCTGCTGTGCCGCCCGTCACCCCCTCAGACCGCCGTCACCCTTCCTTTCATCCTGGGGGGTCAGGGGGAGGGCTGGCTCAGGCCTCCCGGCCTCTGCCGCGGGCTCCGCGTTTCAGAAGGGCACTCGGGCCTCTCTCGGTCCCTCATCCCCACCACGTGAGAGGGGATGTCGGGAGCAGGTTGAGGAGGGTGGGCCCCTCGGGCCCCACATCAGGGGTCTTGGGAACCCGAGGACCCTGGCGGGTGGGGGGCAGACATCCGGTAGTGGGCGGCTTTCTCAGCCCCGCAGCCTGTGTCTGGGACGTCAAGGGCCCAGCTCCCGGGGAGGCTCGGAACCACCTGCCCTCCCTGGGCCCTGGGCGCAAATGGCTGGTGGTTCTGGAGGCTCGCCCGGCGCCAGGCGCCCTGCAAGCCCGGCGGTTGCATCCCTTCACCCGCGTCCCCAGAGCCCCCGCCTTGGAGCCCTGTGACCCCACAGAACTGCCCCCACTGGTGTGAGGATGCTCGGACGGACCGCCTGCACCGCGCAGCACGGCCGGCCGCGGGATGCGGGCGGTTGCCCGGTGGTCCTCGGGCCCACGTCGAGGCCGGGACGGACCCCGGCGGCTGTGGGGCTGCAGCCCCTGCCCTGGGGCTGGGGAGGCGGGAGGCGCAGAGAGTGAGCGTGTGGGCCACAGATGACGGGGCTGGGGGCGGGCGGCTGTGTGAAGCTCCGCTCTCTAGGTGCTGCTGCAGATCAAAGCCATGTGCAGGCGGCCAGTGGCGGGGGGGGGGGGGGGCCGGGACCCCAGGGGATGCGTCCCGAGGAGGCGGGCCTGCGGCCCCCATGGAGCTGGGTGCGGGGGGGCCCTGGCCCCACAGGCCGGGGCCTTTGTTTTCTGGCTGTGACGGGGGCCCCTCCTCCTCCGTGTGGGCCCAGGGACACCCTCCAGTTCCACGGGCCCCGGGGCAGACCCTCCACACAGGCCTGTCCCCACGTGCCGCCCCCAGCCCTTGACGCGGCCTCTGCGTCCTGACACAGGCCCAGCCAGGGACGGGCGGGGAACACAGCTGGGCCCTGGGAGGGGAGGACGGCGGGTGTCTGCTGGTCTACCTCACACGCTTTCTGTATTCAGAAAAACACAAATTGTGCCTTTGATTCAATTCCCTTTCCTGCTTGTTGTACTACTTCAAACCAGATGGGTTCACGAGATGAAACTTCGGAATCGCGGCGTCTCCACTTAACTGCTGCCAGGTCTGTGTGTGGGACACAGCAGAACCAAAGGTGTTTTGTTGAAAGCAGCCCACTTCGGGGGGAGCTTAGGTCTTAATCGCAGTGATTAAATTATCTTCCTAATTATAAAGAGGCATGTCGACATCCTTTCCCCATCAGCGCACAACTGCGTGGGGCGCACACCTAACCCCCTCCTCCCAGCCCCACCACCGCGTCCCCTGGGGTGGCAGTCAGCCGGGCCTCCTGGGCATGGCCCGCCGTGCCAGCGACCCTGAGGTGCCATCTCTGACGTCCAAGGCGCAGTCTTCCTGGGTGGTGCCGGCAGGAGCCTGCGCCTCTGGGGGACGGGGCTCCTTTCCTCAGCCACGTGCGTGCGGGCCTGCTGGGGAGGGTCTGCAAGGCTCTAGGGGCTGCCCTCTCCCTGCAGACAGCCATCAGCCCCCCCCCCCCACCCCCCGGAGACCCTCCCCCGCCCCGGCCCCTCCCGGACGGGGCCCCTCCCGGCACGCCCCTCTTCCCAGCCTCCTCCTGGCTCCCCTGTCGTCCTCGCCTCAATGCGTCTCCCCTTTTCCCATCTCTGAACTGAAGCTTTATCCCGGGATGCATTTTTCTAGTTTGTTCCTCAGGATCTTCTGTGACCTCATCACCCAGTGAAAGTGGTGATGGCGGCCAGGCCGATGGAGGCCTTGTGCGGGGAGGGCCCGCTGCACGTGGACCTTCCCCCAGCCGGGGGCGGGGGTGCATCCCTGAGGGCGGGAGGCCTCTCCGTGGCGGGGCGGCCTGGTAGGCTGGGTCACTGCCTGGTACGCAGGCCCCTCCCGCCTGCCCAAGTGTGCTGGGACCCCTGCGTGCCTCAGGGCTGCCCGGGGCGGGCGCGAGGCCGCCACCTCCTCCCCTCCAAGGTGGTGCTGGGGCCTCGGAGCCTCGGGTGTGGCCATGAGGCTGCAGCAAAATACGGAAGCAGCCGCAGCCGTGCAAACAGTCACCCTCCTGGTGGCAGTCAGTGGAGCCTTAAAGGGACTCAGAAGAACAGGTGGCTTCCTTAAGACGCAGCTGGGCCGTCTGGAAGCTCCCCGGCCGGGCCCTCCTCCTGGGAGAGCCTGAGGTGGGGACCGGGCTGCAGAGGTCGCCAGGCCCCCAGGCGTCGCCAGGCCCCCAGGCTGTCGGCTGAGTGAGGAGGCGGATCCTCAGCCACCCACCACCCTGCAGCCGGCCTGTGCCAGCGAGACGCCTCCGGCCACGTAGGGCGACGTCACCGCCCTCAGGGGTGGCCGAGGAGAGGCCACGCCCCACGTGTGCCTGCTGCTGTGTTCCCTGACCGGACAGTGCTCCCCGAGAGCCGACCCGGCGCCCCGAGGAGGCAGGTGGCAGCCCCGCTTCCCCGCCTGCGGGCTGGGGGGTCCCAGGCACATTGCACCTCCGCGGCTCCGAGGATCAAGCCCTCTCTCCCTTTGGGTGGCCGGCTGGGAGGGCCCAGGGTGCAGGCCGCAGCCCCTGCAGGCGCGCTGAGGCCCACGGAGCGCTGCAGGGCTGGCGCCAGAGCTGCCGTGGGGCTTCATCTGCCGCGGGCACGGCCTGACGTCACCGGCTCTCCTGAGTCCAAGGCCACGGGGGCCAGTCCTGCCCCCTCACGGGTGGGCTGCAGGCGGGAGCCCCCAGGCGCCTGGGCAGCCCGGCACCGTTGCTGCCAGGAAGGGGCCCGGTCTCGGGTGGGCCGGGACACTGAGGGGCCTCTTCCTCGTGCTGACGGGGCGATTCGCTCCTGGAAGCTGGCCCGGCCCTGCGCTCTGCGGCTGGGTCCCTCCTGCGGTCAGCTGCTTCCATGCGTGTGTCTCACCCCAGGGAATTTAAGTTCCCAGAAGACAGAGATCCTAACACGTGTACACCCAGAAAATGACGTATGACAAATGTAAAACGTGGATTAAACCACAGCAAGAGATCCCTTCACACCCATCAGCACGGATGGGGAGTTATCAACACAAAACAAACAGAAAATAACAAGCGCTGGTGAAGCGTGTGCCGCTGGTGGGGATGAAAACTGGTGCAGATGCCGCGCGAAACGGTGTGGCCGTTTTCTCAGGAAGTGAGACACAGCGTCGCCGTGCGACCCAGCACTTCCCCTCCCGGGAGTGGACTCAGGAGACCTGAGAGCAGAGACTCGCGCCTGTCTGTGTCCCCTCATGCGCCCGTCCGTGTCCCCTCACGCTCACGGCAGCGCGAGGCTCGGCCGCCGCGAGGTGGAAACAGCCCACCTGTCCACAGCTGATCCGTGGACAGAACCGATCCCCTGACAGACGGATGGGAAGGTGCGAGCTGTCCACTCGGGGAACAGGAAGGACGGACCTCCCGACACCACAATGTGGGTGACCCTGGATGTGATGCTTGGGGGGATGGGCCAGCCATGGGGACAGTCCCTCTGTGGCTCCTACGTGAGGTCCCTGCAGTTGCCAGATTCGGAGGCAGAAAGCGGATGGCGGGGTCCCGGTGGGGGGGGAGGCAGCGTTGGATGGGGACAGAGGGTCCGTTTGGGAAGACGCGACGTTCTGGAGGTGACGGTGGTGACGGCTGCGGGACAGTGTGGGAGTACCTGATGCCGCTGAGCTGTGCACTTAACACCGGTGGAAGTGGTTACAACGGCGGTGATGTTTAATGTACATTCATGCATGTTCAACAATGAAAAACCGCTGGATTATGTGCCGTCTGCAAAAACCGTGCTGTTCATCTCGTGTCGATCACGTCCTCACCTGTCTCTGAACAGCAGCTTCTCACACAGTGGTTTTGTCCCCAGGAGCGTGGGCAGCGCCTGGAGACACTTGGCCGTCACACGGGACGGGTGGAGGCTGCCCCCGCCGTGCACAGGACGCCTCGGGGCAGGTGTCACAGGGTCCGGAGTGGCTCGCGGCGCGGCCCCCGTGTCCTGAGCCTACGGCCTGCCTGGCACGCAGCTGGGCGGGCGAGCGCCCTCCCATGGGATCCCGTCCTGGCTGCGTGTCAACCAGGCTGGGTCTGTCCAGGCCCCTCCAAGAGCCCCCCGGTGCCCGGGGCCCCAGGCTGGCAGTGGGCAGGCCGTCCAGCCCTGGGCCTGAGCCGGGCAGGGGGCTCAGGATCCCTGGGAGAGGGCCCCTCCCAGCACCCGGGCACGGCCGGTCCCACCGGCTCCGGAGCCGAAGGAGCCTTCCAGGCAGGCGAGGGTGGGGTCGTCTTCACGGACCCCTGCTGCGCCCCTGAAACCACCAGGAGAGTGGCTGAGGCTTCACAGCCAGAGCCTGTGCTGACCCCCGGCCCCGGGCTCCTGCGGGGCCCCTCCCCGCCCCCTCCTGGCCGGCCCAGCGCCTCTTCCTCCGTGTGCGGAGGCTCCGGCCCTCGGGGGGCCAGGCCCGGGCTGGGGGGGGGGTCGGGGCCCCGCTGACACCTGTAGGCCTCTCTCACGCCCGCCCCACGTGCTCCCTGAGACACAGCTCCCGCTCTAAAGCATCACGTGTCCCCCAGGGACGGACAGGGATGCCCACCAGCACGGGGAGGGCAGGGGGCTCGGGACAGGCTCCGCAGAGGCAAGGCCCCACAGGGCTGGGTCCAGCCGCCCCTGCTCAGGGCGGCGCGTGACCAGGCTGGTGGGCAAGGCCTCAGGGGAGCACGTCCACCCGGGACGCACCCCAGCGTCCACAAAACCAGGACCCGGCCGGGTGAGCCTGGCAGGGGGTGGGGGAGACAGCGGTCCCTCCGTCACAGGACCCGACGCCGGAGAAGGGGGAAGGCGGCCTGCACGGCCTGGGGGGACGGGCCTCAGGGGGACCCGTCGCCACGCTCGGAAGAGGCGGGGCTGCAGATGCCAGCACAGACGGGGCGGCCACGAGGGGAGGGACGGCGGCACTGGTGGACCACGACCCTGAGAGGGTGGCTGTCGTGAGGCAGTTCCTCTCGCCATGAGGATGGAGCCGGGCCTGCCCGTCCCTTCCTGGCGGGACCCCACCCCGTGCGGCCCCTCCGCCCTCCGCGCCCGTGTCTGAGCGCGGCCGTGGGCTGGCGCGGCTCTCGGGTCTGTTATTTACTCCCAGTCAGCAAACCGCGCCTCCCCCCTCGCTGCTTCTCCCAAGAGGTGAGAGGGCCGGCGCGGGCCAGCCGTCACGGCCAGGAAGGCGAGGCTGCAGCGGGGCGGCCGTGGCCTTGGCATGTCCTGCCCACGAGAAGGGACGCGTGTCCGGAAAGGGCTGCACCCAGGCCCACCTGGGGGGCTATCTCCCCGCGTCCTGGGCGCGCAGCCGCAGGCCACGGGGTCCAGAGCTCACCTGACGCCTGGAGGCCACCGCTTCACGGGGAAGCCGGGCGCTGACGACACGGGGCTGTGGTTTTTCCCTTCGTTTTGGTCTATGCTTAAAACTTCCAAGATAAAAAAAAAAGTCAATTGTTCAATACATTCTCGAGATGGTTACACCGGGCTCTGTGTCACGATAATTCCCTGAAGGTCACATTCTGGCTCAGGTCACAGGTGGACGTTCATGGATGTCATAAAGCAAACTTCCCCCAACACGTAAACACTGGTGCAAATTCATTAAAAAACACTTCTAAACATTTAACAAAACGACAGACCTCACACCTAGATCTGAACACGCGCTGACACCTCAGGAGAGACTCGTGGAAGCTGCTTCTCGCCCGTTTCTCTGCCTCGGAGGCGCGTCCTCGGCGCCGGGGTCTCGGCGCGCAGGGGCCGCAAACACGCGAAGTCCCCCCACGAGGAGGCGGGGTCGGCGTGCCCCGCACACGCCAGGGCTGGGCAAAGGCAGCTCTGCGTGCCCGCCGGGCCCGCTGGCCGAGCGCCCGGTGCGGCGGTGGAGAGCGGCTTCCCCGAGGCCGCCACGCCGAGGGCCCGCCCGGCCCGGTGCAGAGAGACAGACCGCGCGGCGGGCCGCGGGTCCAAGACCAAGGTGGCCTCGGGGTCCGGCGGGGGCCCACGTCCTGGTCCGGGCGTTAATCCCGTCCTCGGGGCCCCGTCACCCCCCAGAGGCCCCGCCTCTGACGGCCACCACGCTGGGGGTTAGGATCGCAGACGTGCGGGCCACGCGGCGGTGCGCCGCGGCGGCACCTCCCTGGTTTTCTAGTTCAGGGGTTGACGAGGGATCCTGGCCTGTTTGAACAGAACCAGTGACCGTCAGCCGTGACGCCCGTGGCCGCCCCCCGGGAACCCATCCTGGCCCACGGCAGCTGCGAGATCCCTGCCCCACCCCCACGTCCACCCGATGCCACGGAAGCAGCTCCGCTTTAAGGCAGGAGCCACGCGTGCCTCTGTGAAGGGCGGGCAGTGAACACTGGGCCTGGGGCCCGAGGTCCAGGCACTGGGCACGGGGTGCTGGGCCGTGACACACAGAGTGAGGGCCCTTCCCGGGTCAGCCGGTGTGCCCAGGACCGTGATCTAGCAAGGAGGCCGGGGGGGGCCTGAGACAGGGTCCTCTGCTGTTTCGCACCTGCCCCTGGTCCAGTCTCCAGGACAGACCCACGGGAGGGGACGCCGGCCTGGACGTCGGCTTTGCTGGGGGGTGGGGAGCACGTGTGGGATGCAGGAGCCCAGCCAGGGTGGAAGAGCAGAGGTCCGCCTCCCGAGAGGGGCACCCAGGGCCCTGCTGCCTCCCGTGGAGGAGGCAGAGAGTGGGGTCCTGAGCAGACCACAGTGCCCAGAGGGTGCCCCGCACGCGGGGTCCAAGTCTCCGCAGCCTGAAGGGAGCCGCCTGTCTCGCTGACGTTGCCATGTGGGACCCCGCCCCCATTCCCGAGGGCCGCGTGGCCTCTCCCAGAGGAGCCAGGAGACACCGGCAGCACCTCTGTTCAACGGGCCCACGAGGAGGCCCGTCCCCGAGCTGGGACGGCGCACAGCCTCTCGGGCAGGGGCACGGGCCTGGGGGCCCAGGTGGAGAGCCATGCCCGTTGCAGGCAGTGTGCTGCGCGCCCGGGCGGGCCGTGGGGCGCACGCCAGCCTGTCCGGGTGGCCGGGGTCAGACACCTGGAAGCTCTGCTCTGCCCACGGGGACCAGGCCAGGCTCCGCAGCTGCCCGTCAGCTCCGTTCCCCGGGCCCAGGGTGCGCCCCGCGCCGGCGGCTCTGGACCCCTGTCCACGTCCACCACAAGGCCCCACGGCCAGGACCCCCGCCCGCTGCGTCTGACCCTCACGGAGGAGTGACCACAGAGCTCTCCAAGGACGCGGGTGCCCCGCGGGGCTTTGGGGAGGCGCGTCCTCCGGAGCCTGCGAAGGGAGAGCTGGCCTCTGGCGAAGCCCCCCCAGCGCCCTCGGGCCCCCCTCTTGGCACCCCACGCGGCGCTGGCATTTCAACCACACGCGTGTCCATGCTTCAGCCAACCAGCCAAACCTCGGGCCCCTTCAGCCCCCGAGCCAGACCTGGAGGCCAGACCCTGCGGCAGGGCCTGTTCTGGTGGGCTGCCACCCCTCCACCTGGACGCACACGTGTCCTCCAGATGCCTGGGAAAGCCACGCAGCTCTTCTGGAGCGCAGCCACCGTGGACCCCACCCTCGGGCCTGCTGGGACCCCGTCTGGGCATGAGAAAGCGCAGGGTGGAGGGGGCGGTCCTGATGGCCCCCTGGGGCCCCTGCCTCGGGGGACGCTGTCCAGGTCCTCCAGCCGGTGGGGGGCTGGCCACAGGGAGGGCGTGGACAGCTCTCCCGGCAACGAAGCCGGTGGAGCGAAGGGACCTGCGGCCCCGGCTCCGTCAGGCTCTGCCCACAGCCCTCGTGCCGACGTTCAGGGTCCCCTTCCTTCCCCATCAACAGCCCAGCCTTGAGGGGAGCTGCCCCGAGCTCTGGGCTCGGCCCGCGTGGGAGGAGCCTGCGGCCGCCCCGTGTGTGCAGCTGCGACGGCGCGCTCCGTCCCTGTCCATCTGTCTCGCTGGAGCTGCTGGGCTTTACACCCAGAAGCCGCCCTGGGACGGCCGCCTGCCGCCCTCGGCCTCACTCCACGCCACCCCCACCGTGCCCTCTGCTTGCTGTGCTCCCGTCAGACGCCCGTCACCCACGCGGCCCTGTGACCCAGGAGCTCCTGGCCGTCCACGGGGTGAGGACCCCAGGACCTAGGACCACACTCGGGGTCCCCGCTGGACGGGCCGCCACCCTGCCCAGTGGGGCTCTGAGGACGGACAGCTCTGGGCTCCAACCCCAAGAAAGCAGGGGTTGCCTGCGAGACGCGACCCTCAAGCCTGCAGGTTTGCAAACAAGTTTATTGTCAGGCGCCCGGGTCAGTCTCTTGTCTGGGCCGCAGGTGCCTGGTGTCTGGCTGTTACGCTTTAAACGGCAGTCACATGGCGTGGACGGCGGTGCTTCACGCACGGCCAGCTCTTCCCGTGGCCCACAGCCTCTGTCCCTGCGCACCAGCTCCCCGCTGTCCGAGCGTTCCGACGAGGAGCCGCGCGTCACGTGCGCGGGTAGAGGGACCAGATGCTGATGCGCTGATCCCCAGAGCCCGCGGCCAGCAAGCCGTCGGCGGCGAAGGCCACGCAGTGCACGGTGGCCCCGTGGAAGGCCAGCACGGCCAGTGGCTTCATCGTCCGCCAGTGAAACACACGGATGCGATGGTCCCAGCCCGCAGTGGCCAAGATCCTGCCATCCGGCCGGATCTTGAGGTCGGCAATCCCAGGGTTGGTGAGCGTGTGGGTCCCGCGCACCTGTGGTCAGAGCGGCAGGGAGAACCGTTAGTGGCTTCTTAGACCTGCCTCATGCCTCCCCCCGGACGCCCCCAACCCCAGCAAGGAGCCAAGCATTCCTGCCGGCTCACCGCCACTCCTGCAGCCGGCGCGGGCGGCCGCTGCCCTCGGCCAGACGCTCAGGTTGAGACAGGACGGACCTCGGGGGACTGTGGCCTGGGCCGCTCCCCCTAGAAATACTGCCGCCAGCGTCCGGGCAGCGCTGCCCACCCGATGGCAGCGAAGTCAGCGGGTCCTCTCTCGCGAAAGTTCACCGCACCCAAAGCAGGAGAAGCAGGAGGAAGACACAGCACCCTGCCTTCAGCAAAGCGGGATGAAGGGCGGCCCCACGTGGTGTGCACGGGGGAGGCCGCCTGGGGCTGGACGTGCCGCAGACAGGCGCGTGGGTTCCGAGAAGGGTCGGGACAGCAGCGGAGGTGCCCGCGTGTCTGTCTGTGTGAGCCCTCGGGGCCGGGGTCCCAGACCCTCTGGACTGCAGGACCGCAGGTGCACTGCAGGGCCACCTGGCAGCTCGGCCCCTCGCTGACGACACGCACGCGGCCACGTCCTTCCGCCCACCCTGCCTCGGCCCAGCCCCGGGGACCAGGAGCTCTGGCTGCCGCGGGGCCGCCGGTGCACCCACAGCAACTCCCCTCTCTCTGCGGAGTCAGCTCCTGACAGGCCAGGGCCGCCTCGGGGAGAGGCAATCCCCGCTCAAAGGGAACACAGGGAAAAGGAGGAAAGAAACACGGAGAAAGACGGCAGCGTTCCTCGGAAGCAACCGGACGCTCACCAGGCACTGCGGTCACAAATGAGCAAAACAGAGCTTCACGAAGCAAAGATCTCCCTAAAACAAGACCCGGGAGAGCAAGCCCAGAGCGGGGAGCCTGACCCACCGGCGCCGAGAGAAGAGGCGCACACAGTCGGACAGCAGGGGGCATCGGAAGAGACGTTGAAGGCAGGTGAGACCCGGTGGCAGAGGCGCGGTCATCGGAGAGACACCAAGTGTGGGTGGTGGCACAGAGGCTCTGGCCTCTGCCGTTCAGAGAGTCCGTTCTCGCTTCTAGAAACTGAGGTCAGGGTCCACAGAGAAGCTACAGCGTGGTCACAGGAAGATGCGCTTGGTGACATCGGCAGACTCAAAGCTGATGCATCCTTCTGACAGGCAGGCAAAAGGATCAAGTCATCCGTGAGGGCAGAACGTCCCACGGCCACGTCCGGGCCACGTCTGCACCAGAGAGCAGGGTGGCGCCTGCGAGGCTGGGAGGGGAGGCCCGCGAATTTTACATCCAGCCCAACTCACAGCTCAGCTGCGACAACAGACCAGCATTTCTCAGCATGCAAGAAGCCAGGGCGTGCGTCCCTTCGGCTCCTCCTGGAGAGCCGGGAGGCGAAGTCCGGTCTCGTAGGAGAACACCGGGGCACGGCAGCAAGGGGCCTGGTGGAGAGCGGGGCACGTGCTCACCTGCAGGACGAGGCCCGAGGCAAAGCGGGGATCGGGGCTACAGAGCCAGCTGTGTCGCTCACAGAAACGTGGGAGGACAGCGAGGGAGACGGGCGAGACGTTCACGGGTCGTCCCATCTCTGTCATTTCGGCCGAAGATACAACAGTCACCCTCATCCTCGGGAGATGATCTGACACCCACTGAGGTGCTGACTGGACAACCTCACTTCCTCTCCCCGCCCAGGTCGCTCGTCTCCTAGGATTTGCCCTTGTATTTCTCCAAGAAGGAATAAAAATATACTCAACAGACGTCTGACTGGGTTCCAAAGTTAAAGCTAAATCTGTGCTGTGTACGAGACACGCCAAAAGAATGAGCAAGGAACCCCGGGCGCCGGCAGCCAGGAGACGGGGCGGACAGACCGCACAGCTCGCACGAGACGCCGCGAGCGCCTGCAGACCCACGCGCGCCCTCCATGAAGCGGGAAGCACAGGAGGCGGCTGCGACGGGCAGCTGGTGCCTGACCCGTCTGCGTGCTGCCAGCAACCGCCAACTCGGCAAAACACACGGCACACGGCGCCCAGGCCGGCGGGGAGGGCCGCTGCCGGGGGAGGCTCCCAGAGGCCCTGTAGCTCTGCCGGGGGAGCGTCCTGCCGCGAAGTCCACGGCCACGCGAAGCTGAGCACGTGATGAGAGGCCGGGGCAGCGGCACGAGGGGGCTGGGGGAGGGGCTGCAGGCCGCGTGGGTCCCGAGCGTCCCTGTGAGGGCTGGGCTGTGCGCGCTCAGGACCCACCCGAGGTTTAGCACCAGCGGCTGCTGCAGATAAAGGGAGCAGATACCAGAGATCAGCAGTGACCTCGGGCCCGGCAGCCGAGGGCCACATGCGCGTGTCCCCCGAGACCCGCGGAGACCCCCGCGTGGCCATGCCCCACGCAGGCACCGCCCCGCCCCGTCACGTGGTTGGGCCTACGATGGGCGACCGTGACGACACTGGAAGCCAAGTCCCGCAAGTGCAAGGGGAGGCAGGGTTTGGGAGGTGAGTCCCACCACATCACAGGAGCCCGGGGGAGACCCTGGGCCCCACACACTGCCTGACAGAGCGGACGCCAAGCCCACGTGCAGGTGAACAGCCGCGGGGACGAGAGCGGTGGCTGTGCAGAGTAAAGGAACAGAATCCCGTCTCCACGTCCATCAGCCCAACGTCCGGCACAGGCAAAAGTCACCAGACACCCAAAGAAGCAGGAAGAGAAGCAGCTGGTGGAAACCGGCCCAGAACGGCACAGGTGGGGAACATACCAGACAAAGACTTTAGAGCACTATGTAAATATGCTCCAAAACATGAAACAAAATGCAAATAATTACCCCAAAATTGTCCTCATGAGTGAACAGATAGGATCTATTAGCAGAGAAATGGAAATTCAGAACCAACCTAGAGCAGCCAACACGCTGTGCAAGGTGAAGGCACAGCCGGGGGGACCGACTTCACGACTTGCTGCGAAGATACGGAAATCAGGACTGTGGATGCTGGCGGAAGAATAGACAAACGGACCAGCGGAGCAGGACAGAGCCCAGAAACGGGCCCCTGTAAACGTGGGACCTTTCACGCAGGGGCAAAGTAGCCCTTTCAACAAATGGTGCTGGAGCAACTGGACGTCCACGTGAGAAGAAACAAATCCAGACGCAGAACTGCCACCTTCACAGAAATCAACTTACAAAGGACCAAAGACCCAAATGTAACGTGCAAAACCATACAGCTCCTGGGAGATGGCAGGAGGGAAGCGAGGTGGCCTTGTGTGTAGACACAACAGCAGAGCGCACTCCATAAGGGAAGCAGTTGATAACCCAACTTCAGTAAAATTAAAACCTTCTGCTCTTTGAAGACACTGTTGAAAGAATGAGAAGACAAGCCAGAGACTAAGAGAAGACATCTGGCGAAGGGCTGTCACCCACAACACACAGAGAACTCTTAGGGAAATGAGCGACCCGATATAAAAATGGGCGGGGACTTCCTCGGTGGCCCAGTGGTTGAGAATCCTCCAGCCCATGCAGGGGACGCGGGTTTGAGCCCTGGTCCAGGGAGAGCCCACATGCCGCGGAGCGACTAAGCCCGTGCTCCACAACTACTGAGCCCACACGCCTCAAGCAGAGAGCCTGCATGCTGCAAACTACAGAGCCCATGCGCCCTGAGGTCTGCGCGCCACAACCAGAGAAGAGAAAACTCTCACACCACAACTAGAGAGAAGCCCACGCACCACAACGAAAGACCGTGTGTGCGGCAACGAAGACCTGACGCAGCCAAAAAGAAGGGGCAAAAAGTTTGAACAGACCCCTCAGCACAGAAGACACACGGCGGCGGGCAGGCACGTGGAAGGACGCTCACACGCCATCAGGGAGAGGCAGGCGACAGCAGCAAACCAGACCCACGGCACGGCGGACACGCACCAACCCGCGGGACGCGCAGCACCACGGGGACCCCCGACGCGAGCCGAGGGCTCTGAGGTCCGTCGACGGTCACACACGCCCCGCGTGGGGGGTGTGGACAGTGGGGGGGCGAGGGGCTGGGGGACACGGGAGATCGCTGCACCTTCCTCTCAATTTTGTTGTGAACCTAAACCTGCTTTAAAAATAGTCTTTAATTAAAAATGTAGAACTGAAAAGCTAATAACTGACGTGAAAACCGTGTAGAACAGGCTTGAAATTATTATTCTTTAAAAGTCCGTGAACTAGGGGGACAGACACATCAATGGACATTATCCCACCCGAAGGAGAGAGGAAACCAGTTAGAGCGTCGGGGCTGCGGGACGCTGCTGCTCTGGGAAGCCAGACCCCCGAGAACCACAGACAGGGTGACGGGAGCACCGACGTGATGCGCCCCCAGCACGCGGCGGAGGCCAGAGACCACGAGACTCTGAAGAGCAGGAAGGACACAAACCGCCATGCCCAGACACCACAGGCAGCAATCTCTAAAAGGGAGGGGAAATCGACATTTTTCAGATAAACAAAAGCTAGAGAGTCTTCCGCCAGCGGAGCCGCCTGCAACAATGCTACAGGGAAACAAAACCTGACGCAACCTCGACGGGGGGGACACCCAGCAACGGAAACAGGCGGGTAGGTACAAAACACTATGCTTTTATTTCCTGTAAGTTTTAGATGACAACGATGATTTCACGCAAAACCGACGGCGGTGCAGGGCGGAGCTCACACGTGCGGAAATGGACATGCGACCGCGCAGCCGTGGTGGCCGAGCAATGGCACCAGGTTAAGGATGGGGGGGGACTTCCCCGGTGGTCCCGGGCTTACGGCTCCGCGCTTCCACTGTCGGGGGCGTGGGTTCAATCCCTGGCTGGGGAACTAAGATCCCGCATGCCGCGTGGCCAAAAATAAGTAAACTAACACATACAGTCATTAATTTTTAAAAAAGGATGGGTTAGCCCGCGAGCAACCACTCAGAGCGATATGAAACGGGTTCTGGAAAGTAAATGCGTGGTCGACACACAGGAGGCGGGAGAGGGGTAGAAGAGGGTCAAAAACAGAGACAGGGCATCCCTGGTGGTGCAGTGGTTAAGACTCCGCGCTCCCAATGCAGGGGCCGGGGTTCGGTCCCTGGTCAGGGAACTAGATCCCACACGCAGGCCGCAACTCAGAGTTCGCATGCCACAACTGAGGAGCCCACGTGCTACAACTAAGGAACCCACCTGCCACAACTAAAGAGCCCACATGCTGCAACTAAGAAGCACGTCTGCAGCAACTAAGATCTGACAAAACCAAAAAAAAAAAAAAAACTATTGGAAGTATTTAAAAGATTATAAACATTAAAGAAAAAACAGACACAACAAGCGGAAACAAACATCAAGACAGCAGA
The DNA here is from genome assembly GCF_030028045.1 of Hippopotamus amphibius kiboko. Classification (NCBI taxonomy): domain Eukaryota; kingdom Metazoa; phylum Chordata; class Mammalia; order Artiodactyla; family Hippopotamidae; genus Hippopotamus; species Hippopotamus amphibius. The sequence continues at coordinate 416,933 of NC_080193.1, read as the reverse complement.
TGTATCAACAATTACATCAAGCGCAGACCAAGTGCTCCAGTGAAGAGGCAGAGCTTGTCGCAAAGTGTGAGAAAGCAGAGCCCCACCAGAGAGCCCGACAGGACGGCCGGCGGCGTGCACAGGACAAAATAGAACCCCATGATGAGGTCGTGTGCGCAGCCGGCCCGCGAGGGGGACGCCTCGTGTGAAGGAAGGCTGAAGGCGAAAGGTGGCAAAAGGCTACAGGAGGAGGTGGCAGCCGGAAAGCACCTGGCCTGAGCTGTGTGAATCGTGGCTCGAACGTGGGCTTTCAGGCAAAAATCCTTTCCTGAGATGACGGGGGTTCAACCCCCAGGAAGATTCAAGATGCAGACCAAGGACACACAGGACCCAGGAAAGTCACCACGATCAAACATTTGGAAACATAAAAACACTCCACTCAGCTCCACGATCAGAGCACAAAGAAAAACCGGCCGTGCAGAGGTGAGTGTGACGGAACCCGGGTCAGACCTGCGCGTCGAGCTGGGGCGCTCGGGGCGGGCAGGCAGACGGGAAACGGTGAAAAGGTGTCTCAGGAACACGAACGGAAGCCTGGTCAGGAACGGAGAGGGGACAGTCCTGCAGACATGCTGGGGACACACGCAACCGCAGACACGTGTGGCCCGCGCCGCCCCCACGGCGACCCGTCCGGCCCCCGCGCCCGCCCACCTGCTTTCCTGGGGCCTCCGTCTGGAGCCCGGGCCCGCGATGCCCCAGGGCCCGCCCCCTCCGTCCACGGCGGCCGGCAGCATCCCCGCGTGTCCCGCGCCCTCTGCTGCTGCCATGCCCTCGCCCAGAGGAGTCCAGGCCCAGTGCTTCCTGCCGGGGCCGCACGAGCAGCCGTCACCCACTCCCCGGGCAGGCGCCCTGCGCGGCCCTCACCCCCGCCCCCCCCCCCCACCCCCGCGGGAGCAGCTGCAGCCGTGCCCACACGCGTGCCACGGCAGGGGCACGTCGGCCCGGGCCCCAAGTCCGGACGAGGACAAGGCGGCCGTCACAGCCCCCAACCTCCCTCTCCCGGGAAGCCCACCCCGGCTCGGAGCGGTGGACGCGCTGGAGCCTCCCGGGCCCTGCTTCAGGGCAGAGCTGTGACCGGTGGGCACGTCTCCCGGGGAGACGAGGGCTGCGCCCACGTCTGCTGCCCGCTGGTGGCGCCGCGCGTGTGGGCGGGGTCCTCGTGCGGCGGCAACTCGGGCGCGGGGCGGAGCGTGTCCACGCCAGAGGGGCTGAGAGGCGCGGACGGCCCAGGGGACGGGAGGGATGTGCCCCCACCCTCACAGCCCCTCCGGAGGCGCAGCATCGAGGCACGGGGCCCCGTCGGTGGGGACCTGGGCCGGGAGAGACCCGTCCCGTCCGGGCCCATCGGCACCCGCGTGGTCACAGCGGCCGGAGCCCCGCCCACAGTGCCCCGCGATGCGCGAGGCGGGGGGCGGGGCGGGAGGCTCGCAGCTCCTGGGCTCGGGCCCCGCGGCCTCCCTCCCACCAGCCCACGTGTCCCGCCGCGGACGCTTTGGAGGGAAGCCCCCTGCCGGGGAGCGGGCGGGCAGCGCCACGCAGCGGGACGAAGGGACGCCCGGCCCGCCCCCGCGGGCGTGCGGGGGGTGCGCGGTCGCCCGGCGCCGGCCTGCGCTGGCTGGGTGGGGGCCTGGTTATTACTTCAGGGCCGAGAAGCACCGCGGGCTGTACATCAGGCCCCGCTCCAAGGCTGTGGACGCTGCCCGCGCGGGAGGGAGCGGCAGGCCTGCGCACCACGTCCGACCACAGCGGAGGCCCAGACCCGGCTCGAGGGCAGCGGAGCCAGCGGCCCGGCATCCTGTGAGCGTGGCCCAAGGCTCCGGTCGCCGCCACGGCCCCTGGCCGAGCCCGCCCCAGACCGGGACCCTCCGGGAAGGACTCTGGCCACCGGGGGCTCCCGCAGCACATGACTTCAGGTGCCAGGAATGCGCACGCGGCCGGCCCATCTGGTTCCCATCACCTCGCTGCTCCGCGCCGCGGCCGCGCCCGCCGGGGAGATTGATTTGGGCTCATTAGAGCCGCTGCCGCGCGCTGAGGCACAGCTTCGTCCACGTGGCCCCGCGGCCAGCGCCTCAGGGCCGGAGTGGCCCTAGGGGCCCGGGAGAGGCGCCTGCGGCCCGACACCTCCTCCTGCAGGCCTGCGCTCCAGCACCAGGCAGCGTCCAGGCCTCGGGGGACGTGGCGTCTCCGGCAAGGTGACAGCGGGCGGCCGGTGGGAGGAGCACCGCCTCCGGGGATGCCCACGGAGCAAGGCCCTGCCCGCGGCACAGCCTCCGCCCACCTCCCCGCCCGCCCGCCCCCCTCAGCTCTGCGTGAACCCCCAGCTCCGTGCTGGAACACGCCCCATAAACTTAAGTCTGACGTTCCTACGGCTGTTCCTCCAACAACCGGGGGAGACCAGGCCCACCTGGGCCAGGATGGCAGAGGGGCCTCTGCCCGGGGTCCTGGGGGCAGGGCCTGAGGGCACTGCAGCCAGTGGGGCTCTCGGGGGAGCCACCTGGGTCTCCAGACCTTTGCAAAGTTGGGCTGACGTGGAAGCCACAGCAGGACGGAGCACTGGACCCCACGGTGGGAGGTGCCGCCCAGTGCCCACCAGGCAGGAGCACAGGAGGGTGCGGGGGAGCCCCGACACCCACCTGGCCGGGCTGCGTGTCCGCGTCGGCGCAGGACGCGGAGACCCAGCATCACGTGGCTCCGCCACCTCGGCGACCTCCACTCGCACCGCCTTGGAGACCCTTCCCCTGGGACGCAGGCCCGAGAAGCTCCACCCCCACAGCCGGACCTGGGCCTGTAGGGAGGCCTGTCTGACCCTGCCCCACGGGGCCTCCGTGGACTCCCTGGGACACAGGACAGAGAGACGGATGGGCAGCAGCCTTACTGCAGGTCAGGCGAGCATGGCACAAGCTGGTCTGGGGGGGGGGCAGGGGGCGATGCCGAGGAAGCCGGGACGCCTGCCTTGTCCCCATGTCACGTGACCCCCAAGCCCCCGCAAGCCCCGCCCCCGGACTCCGCAGAGCTGCTCCCCCTCAGGGCCCTGCTCAGACCCCACCCACCACCCCTTGCGGACGTGGCCACTCGCTCTGGTTCTAGTCCGTCCTCCCGTGGACTGTGATTTTAGGAAGCCAGGGCGGCCCCTCCGCTGCCACGTGGAAGGTCTCCCTGCTGAGCCTGCCCTTGGCCCCTCGCTGACCCCGACAGCCCTGCCCCCCCCCCACTGTCCTGCACCCAGGGCGTGGCAGTGCCCACTGGGCACGACAGCCTCGCCGAATCCGCACCGGTGCCCACCCTCCTCCCGCCCACCCAAGCGCACGGGGCCTCTTCCCTGGCGGTGGGCGCCCGGGGCTGCTGGGCCAGGGCCCCCATCTGGGGAGGGCCCAGAAGATGCCCTCCTCCTGCCGCCTCCCGTCTGTGGGGAAGCCTGGGCCGCACAGCCCCCCGCAGAGGACGCGGCCACAGGCCCTGTCCTCCAGGGCTCCGGGAGCCGGGCTGCAACGTCTCCCCACCAGCCCTGGGCTTGCAGAGCCGCCCACGGTCAGGTCTCAGCCTTCTGAGGCTTCCTGGCTAACGGGGGTGCTCCCCGCCCAGAAGCCAGAGTGCACCCAGGCCACCCTCTGGGGGCTGACAGGCACAGGACACACCCAGCACCTCACTTCCCAGGACCCGCACCCGACGGAGGCCTGGCCAGGAGACTCCCCCCAACAGGGCTGAGCACTGGGCACCCAGACGTGGCCCCCAAGGGCCCTGCGGCCATGGGATGGGAAGCCACGGAGCCGCTGTGGGAAGGCTTCCAGCGACTCTGCCCTGGGGCCCATGGCCCTCCCGCCGCCCCCAGGCAGCTTGCAGACAGCCTCAGGGGCCTGACTCGGGGATTTCTCCACGTAGGGTTTGGGTTTGGATTTTTTCTGTTTTTTGATTAATCCATTCCTGGCTGACCAAATTCCTCTGAGTTTTCAAACGGGCTCGCACAGTCCCGGATTCTACATGCCTTTCCTCTAGATGGACGAGACGTGACCGCTGTCAGCCGAGGTCTGAGGGAAACCCAAGCCCCACGAACGGCTCCCGCGCGCCGGCCCCTCTCCCAGCGCCCGCCAGGCCTGCCCGCCCCGGCTCCGGTGATTAATTAGCTGGGGACCTGCGGCAAGTCCTCTTCATGCCTAAGTATTGTTTCAGCCCATCAGACTGTTGGTGCCGAGTCGGACACACGACCCCTCGGGCCCGGCCCACTGACCTGCAGGGCCCGCTGCTCGTCCAGGCTCCAGACAGCCAGCGTCTTCCCTGCGGAGCCCGAGACGCCCCTGGCCCTCCGGGGGTCGATGTCCAGGCCCATGACGGGCTCTGTGTGGCAGGCGACGTGGCTGCACAGCTTCCGCGACGCGACGTCCCACAGGGCCACCGAGCCGTCCTCGTAGCCGGCCAGGAGGAGTGGGCGAGGGCTGGAGTCAGCCTGCAGGGACAGCGTGTGGTCAGCTCCACGGGGGGTGCTCGGGGGTCCCCAGCCTTCTTGGGGAGAAGGGGCTTGAGACGGGCTCCCTCCCCCACTGGGCCCTGGGGGGTCTGCACGCCCCCGGGGGCCTGACACCCGGGCAGGGGCACCCAGGGTCGGGCTCGGGGGCACGGGCTGGCCTTCCCGCAGGCCGAGACCTGCGACCACCCCTGGGCGGGGCCGGCCACCTGTCTAGGACTGCCGGCCAAAGAAAATCGCAAGCTCCATCTCGATGAAAAATGAACCTTCTGTACTTTGTCAATGTCGCTGCGGAAGCCCCCCAGCCGCCAAGCCTGCAGAGTCAGCGCCCCGCCGGCCAAGCCGCGTGATGGATGAGGGCGCAGGTCAGAGGGCCGCGCAGCTGCCCGCAGGGGAGCGCGGGGACCCCGGGTCAGCCTGGCACCGACCAGGAGCGGCCGCCCTGCGCTGGCTGCCCGGCCCCGGGGCCACCACCAGGGCCCCGCGCCTCCGCTCTCCACCGAGCTCCCGGAATGACCACACACACCCCGCCCCCCCGACCAGAGAACATCCCGAGGCCAGGCGCTCGGCCGGCGGCTCTCAGCCTCCGGATGGCCATGCTGAGCACGGGGCCGCCTGCAGCTCCGAGGAGGGCCCACCGCTGGCGCGCAAGGCTGGCGCTGAGCCGCGTGCCTGGGCCTCACCGGACGTGGCCGACGGCACCCGGGCCCTCCTGGCCCCCCCGGCGGAGCTCACTGCCCACCCAGAAGGGCTCCAGGCCCAGGAGTCGCCCACCACGTGTGTCTCACACGAGTGGACACTACGTCCTCCACCCCAGGAAGCACAGCTCGCCGTGAGTGGTGTGCGGGATACGTCCCGGGGCCCCGCTGAAGGAGGGGAGCCAGGGAAGCCCCAGGCAGCCCAACTCTGGGGTCTGGAGGACGCCCCCACACGCCCTCTTTACGGATAATAACACGTGCTCCGAGAAACACAACCAGGAAAGCGTCCACGGAAGCGGCTGTGAGGAACCTGCCAGGGCCCCCTTGGGTCTAGCCCCCTGGCGGCACCGCGCCGTCCTCTCCCCGGCTTCCTGCCCGTGCCGCCTGGCCCAGCCTGCTCCCCGGCCGCCCCCACTCCCCCTCTCTGCGTGTTCCTCCTGCACCCAGGGCTACCCCCTGTGCAGGCGCCACGGGGCGGCCAGGGCAGGAGCCAGAGCAGCCGCGCTCCGCCCCTGCCCTGGGGCCCCTCCAGCTTCCCTCCTGGGAGGCAGGGTCCCTGGGGGCCCCCTCGGCATAGACCCGCAGGCAGGTCAGGGCTCTGGGGCCTCAGGCCCCTGGCAGCCACGGCCTTGGTGCCAGGCTGACCTCCGCTGGCTCTGCGTCCCCGCCCCCTCGCCCCTGGCTGTGCCAGCCCGGAGGACCCCCAGCCCCTCGGGAGCCCTCAGCTGGGGTGGGGGGCACTGGAGGGCCTGCTCCGAGGGCCGGTGCGGACGACCCCCGACCTCCTACGTGACCGTCCCCCTAGCCACGCAGGCCGTCTGCGCTCAGGCCGCGTCGGCCGCGCTGCCACACGCAGGTGGACGGGCCGTGGCCCGGCCCCGAGCGGGGAGAGGACTGAGGGCACGTCAAGCCGACGCAGGCGCTTCGAACAGGCCGCGCCGTGCTGGGTCCGCATCAACTAACACAGCTCCATCGTCCTCTGTCAGCCGCGTCAATTACCTTGACACGTTTGTACATCCTGTTTCTGCACATTTTTCTGATGGAATTCTTACACGGTTAGGCAATGACAGCGTCTCAGGGAGGGCGTGTGAGCGGACACAGCGCCGTCCCGCCCAGGGCCCGTGAGCGCCAGGCGACCCCCCCCAGCCTCCCTGCCCCTCCAGGCGCCCCCACCGGCCTGCCGGCACCAGCAGCTCCGCCGTCCAGGTGAGCGTCAGACCCCCATCTCCTCGCCCCTCCGCCCCCCGTGGACTTCTCCCGGTTCAGAGGCTGCAGGGTCACCACCTGCAGGACAGGGCAGGGCCCTGGAGGGACGAGAGCTGGGCCCGGGCACTCTGTGGGCACGCAGACACCTCCAACTGCGCGAGCCCGGGCGTCTAACCGCGTGGAGAGCCACAGCAGGGGCAGGAACGGCCTCCTCCTGGTCCCACCAGCACAGGGCAGCTCTCTGGAGGTGCCGGTGACCTGCTCGGAGCTGGAAAGATGGCCTGTGGGCAGCGCTCCCAGATGGCCATGGTCAGTGACCTGCTCCCCGCGGCTCCTGCAGCTGCAAAGACGCTGCCGGGACTCTTTCCAAGTGAACGCATCGGACTCTCTGCTCTGCTGCCCCCAGGAGTAGATGCCCCTCTGAGCGGGTGCTGACCACGGGGGTGGGAGGCTGCCCCTCTGGTCAGGAGGGTCCCTCTCGGGCCTCGGGCCCAGCCCGGAGCCGGAACCCATCCCGCAGGGACCCTGCCGCACCCCTAGGAGACGCCTCCGGACGGTCTGTAATCAGAACAGCCAAGAAAGGAGGAAATGGCTGCAGACCAGAAACTGCGAGCGTGGGCGCAGGGAAAGCCAGCGCGTTAAGCCCACTCCTGCCTCAACGAGGCAAAGACGTAACAAACAACAAACCCTGGCGGAGCGGGGGCCGTGCAGGCTTGCAGGGTTAGTCAGCGCCCAGGCCGGGCCCCACGCCGGCCGCAGACCAGAGGCAAGCCCGTGGCTCCCTGGGGGGGGCCGCCGTCCCCCTCTGTCCTGGGGGCACGAGGGGTGAGGGCCAGCGGGCCTGCGGGCACCCGCGCAGCAGCAGCAGGAGGGCGGCAGGCCGGGGACACCAGGTTGCAGGACGCCGTGCCCACGCCTCCGGGCAGCGCCTGGCGGTGACTCACGGCCGCGGGCGGGGCGGCGGGCGCTGGGCCTTACCTGCCAGAGCTGCAGGCCCATGAGCATGCCCGGCCTGGCCTGCGCCGCGGGCCTCAGGGCGCTCACCGGCGTCTTGGACGGCATCTCCAGAATCTGAACCTGACAGTAAAAAAACAAGCTGATCTGGGCCGGAGCCAAGTCGGGTCTGTGCCGCGCAGGCAGGAGCCTCCCGAGGCCTCGGCAAGGCCGCTGCGGCCTGTCTGCGCCCGCGGAGCCCGGCCGCGCCTCCCGCGGCGACCCACGGGCTCCCGGGCTCGGGGGCTGCTGGGCGAGCGCGTCACTCCTGAATGACCGGCAGGCCCCTCGAGCGGCGTCCCCGCCGGCAGCCGCCTCAGGCATCCCCCGCGCGGACCTCTCAGCCGAGCAGGCGGCCTGGCCCTTGGCGTTGACTCAGCTCGCCCGGCCTCCCCCCCACCCCGGCTCCCGGTGCTCCTCCCAGGTCGGGGCCCACATGCGGACGACCCTGAACCCTCCCCGGCTGTCGTGTGCCACCCGACCCGCACTCCCGGGGCCCCGGCGCCCTCCCCCCACCCTGCGCGCAGCCTGCGCTCCGTGGGACCTCATGCTGCCGCAGCCCCTCCCGCACGCGGCTGGGTGCCGTCCCCGCCTGCCGCCCTGCTGGGGAGGCTCCACCACAGCAGGGTGCCCCCAGAGAGCCGCAGGGCACCCCTTGCGGACACCGGGCAGCCCCAGGTTTGCAGACGAGGAGTCTGAGGTCCGGACACCTCGGGGCCCGGAGGCGACAGGACGCACACCTGCGGGTCCGCTTCTGCTCCCCGGGGCACAGGATCCCCAGGAGACCCCCGGCTGAGCGCGCGGTGTAGCCCGCAGAGTAGAGGGGGTGGCGCTGCCGCTGCCGCCACTGCTGCACGTGCAGGCAGCCCCCACCCCGCACGCCTCGTCCTCACGGCCCCAAAAAGACGGGAGCGGGCCTGAGGGACGTGCGTGTCACCCCGCCCGCGCGGCGGAAGCCGCTGGCAGCAGCCCCCGCAGCGCCCACGGAGCTCGGGAGGAGCTCCAGCAGAACGAGGGACGTGCCCGAGGCTCTGGTGCGCGGAGCGCGGCCCGGAAGTGACCGAGCCAGCCGGGGAGGATGAGGGTCCCTGGGAGCCCTTCTGTCCTCCGTGGTGAGCGGAGGCAGGCGAAGGTGGGGACCGACGGGGCCGCACGTCCCCCGGGGCCTCGGGGGGTGGCCCTCGCTGCGGCCCTGCAGGGACCCGGCCACCACCCGCTGCCTGGCCAGGGCCCGGAAGGCGGACGGCCGGGCGCCAGGGGCCGGACGCCCTGCCTTCCTGTTTCTGTTCTGACAACGGCTTCCTAAAACGTCACCACGTCGGGAGGCCACGCTGCGGGGCGGCGGGGAAGGGGGTCCCCGGTCAGGGAGGGTCTGGGGGCTCAGGAAGACCCCTCCGGGGGCGGCAGGGCGGGGGCGAGGGGGGGGTGCCGCGGGAGGGGCGCGGGGCTGGCACCCAGAGCGCGTGGCTCTCGGTCCCCGCGGCCCCAGGAGGGGCGCCGCGCTCTGCCGGGGCCTCCCACACGCCAGGGTGCTTCCGCCTGGCACTCAAGGGCAAGTCTGCTTCCAGAAGGGAAGATGGCTGGTTCGGGCAAGTGTGGCCACCCAGACGGCGGGGCCCGGCGGGGCAGGAGCATGTCCTCCAGGCTCTGCCTGGGCTCAGGCCGGCGGTGCCGGCTCCAGGTGGGAACGTGGAAAGCGGCCCTCTCCCCAGGATGTGCGAGGTCCCCGGAACCACGGCTCCTGCAGAACCCAGACCCGCCCGCGGGCAACGGGAACTGGGCTCCTGGGGAGAAGCGGAAGGGATGAGTGGCCTCGGGCGGGGCTGGGGGCGGCCGAGGGCGGCTCCGTGGGGAGCGCGGGCCCCACCGCAGAGGCGGCTCGGCACAGCCCTCTCCTTTCACGTTAACACAACTTTTAACAGGTTTTTGGCAAACTAGCAAGAAAAGTGCATGTCGCTCCTAATGGGTGATTTAAATGCCATCGTGAACAAATAGGTGCCTGTTCCTGACTCACTATTTATGAGCTGAATCTGCTTTAAGACTCACGATGCCTCCTGGGCGGGGGCCAAACTTCCCGGGTGCCCAGCCCCCCCCCGCCCCCCCCCAGCCCTCAGGGCAGCAGGGGACGCGGGGAGGACAGGGGAGTGGGTGGCGGGTGGGGGTGGGGGTGGGGGTGGGGGTGGGGGTGGGGGTGGGGGTGGGCCCGGGCCCACCCCCACCCCCCTCCCCCTCCCCCTCCCCCCGCGCGTGCGCCCTGCTCCACCGCCCACTCTCAGCACCCCCAGGCCCCCACCCATCAGGCCGTCCCTGGGCTCCTTCCCCACCCCCCCACCCCTGCCCTCGGTCCTCCTCACCGGCCCCACGTCCGGGGCTCTGCATCCCCTGGGGATTCTGTCTCGGTCCCTGGGGCGTGAACACAGCTGTCCAGCCTCACCAGGCCCTGCCACCGACCGCTGCCGGACGTCGGCCCGAGCTCCACCCACAGCGAGCTTGGGGCTCCATCCTGCCCGCCGCCCCCGGGGCCCTGTCCTCGGACGCGCCCTGCTCACCTGCGGCCTCCGCACTGTGAGTGCCACCCCGGTGCCGGCCCTGACCCCCTGCATCCCAGCCCTGCCAAGGCCTCTCCCGCCAGCACCCAGCTCTGACCCCAAAAGGCCGCCCTCCCCGGCCGCCCCGCCTCCGAGCCCACCTCGACCTCACAGGGCCTGCCTGGGGCTTCCCTCCAGGCCTGCTCCCCACGCCCCGCCAGAGCCTGGAACTCCCGGCCGGGTGCCAGGGCCTCCCCGAGACCTCGGCCCACCCCGGGCCCCTCAGGTGACCAAGCTGGGCCGGCCCGAGACCCCCCTCCCCGGCGGGCTCACCTCACCGCTGCCTCTCCCCGGCACGGCCAGCATCCAGCGCTGCGCGCCCCCGGCCAGCACGGAGCCCCTGCAGAAGCCCTCGCTCTCCAGGCACACGGAGCTCACGACGGTGTTCCTGCCCTCTGCCAGGTCCCACACGTGCAGCTTCAGGTCGCGGCCCTGGCTGCCGAGACAGGGGAAGACGGGCCGTGACCCTCCTGGGTGGGGTCAAACGTCAGCACGGCGTGGCACGGCCGGCCGGCGGCCACCGGGGACGCTTCCCGGGGAGGGGCTGCGGCCCAGGCCCCGCCGCCCGCCTCCCGCGGTCTCCCTGCTGCTCCCCGTGCGGCCCAGCTGTGGGCCTCCCGCCCTCCCGCCGCCCAGGCCCCCGTGAGTTAACCGTGACCACCTGGCAACTCCACCCTCACGTGTGTTCCCAAGGGCACGTGAAACCCGCATCCCCACAAAAGCCCGCGGGCGGACGTCCACACAGCTCTGCCCACCACGGTCCAGAGCGGAAACGCGCCTCCAGCCCGAGGCTGAAGGCCCACCGTGCAGCGTCCGTCCGCGCCCGAGCTCGCGCAGCCCCAGGGCAGCGGGGGACGCGCCGCCGCCCGCAGGAACGAGACGCATGCTGCTACGGGGGGAAGCTGCCTGCAAGCCCACACGCCGCGCGTCCACCCGCATGACCCTCTGCGGGGGCCAGGGCCGCGGGGCGGAGGGCAGCAGGGCCCTGCCGAGGGAACTCACCACAAAGAGTGAACTTCTCTGTGTGACTGAAAAACCCCACCAGGGTGCCGGGGTCGCAGGACGAGCTGCGGACGGAGGCGCGTGCCCGGGGGAGCGCGGGGGAGAGCCCGCCTGCGTCCTCCGGACACCGCGTCCCGTTAGAGACAGAGGGACCGGACGGAGACACGGGACCCTGGCTGGTACGTGTCCTCACAGGGGTGGGTCAGCAACCCCGAGAGCCCTCTATGCGTCCAGCGGGAGCGGGGCTGGACAAGGACGGACAGGAGCCGGGCGGGGGCCCGGTCCCCGGGAAGCCTGGGAGGAGGGGCCGGCCGCGCGTCAGAGCCGTCGGCGTGACGCACACGGACAGACGCAGGGGTGCGCACGGCGTGCGCCCCGCGTGGCTCGGCACACAGCGAGAAGACCCGGGGGCGCCCCGGGAGGGACAAGCACGCCTGGCGCCCGGTCTGGCTTCTTCTCCCTTTTCCCCCAAACAGCAACCGGGTCTCTGGAGAAACGGCTGAGTCCGCGGAGGGGAGGGGCGGGGGGGGGGCAAGCCCAAGATGAGTTCTGAACATCTTGGAGGGCTTGAACGTGAGGAAATACTTTAAAAAAGTAAAATGAAGGGGCACGTCCGAAGGACACGGGCACTAAAGTTGGAACAGTCTGAACGATAGAATAAATAACATTAGACCGAGATTATAATCCAAGAATAAAAGAAACCTCCACGAGCCCAGACGCATGAGCGAACCCAGGCGCGCGGGGAGGAGAATTCCCATTAAACAGAAGAGTCCCGATGAAAGCAGGACGCTACAAAAGGAGGAGGACCCCCCATGAGACCAGCCCGGGCACAGCGGCAGGGGCAGAGCCTCGGGGCGGACGCTGAGGACAGAGGGACGGGGTATCTGCAGCCCCGAGGCCCGCGGCACGGCTCTCACGCTCACCAGAAACGCTCAACCCGCCTCACGTGTAAAGCCTTGGTCCCTCGAGGAAGCTCCTTGCTGGGCCTGGGCCTCATTTCCAAGGAGCCCAGGAAGCAGAGGGAACCGTGCCTGCCCGTGGGACACTGTGGACACACCCCGCCCAGGTGGACGAGTCCTGCAGACGTCCAGGACCCCGACAAGGGGACGAGAAGGGTTTCCTCCCGAAAGCCCACCTCCCCAGTCTGGCCCCGAGAAACCCTGGGGCCGAGCTGACGTGAGGCTCGCTCCACAGAAGCACCCACCCGCCCTCCTCCCCAGGGGCGAGGTCAGAAGCACAGGGAAAGATCAACAGCACGGCCAACGGGGACGATGGGGACGGCACCGCGGGCGGGGCCCGGAGCCCCCGCGGGCACGGGCGGGCACGCGGGGCCTGGCACGCCCCGCCTGTCGGCAGACCTGGCTGCCGTGCCGTGGACGCCCCCCTGGCGGGCCTGGGGCTCCCCACCCCGGTCCAGGCGCGGCTCCGTCCGCAGGGAGGAGGTGCCCGCACCCCGGGGAGCAGGAGTCACTCGGCCTGAGGCGGCAGCAACACGGAGGGAGAGGGCGTGAGGCCTCTGGGCCCCGGGTCGAGCGCAGCTCAGGCGAGGTGGCGGCGGAACCGCGCTCGCACGCGGAGGCGCCGGCCCCGGCCGAGGGGGGCGCAGGGGCGGGGCCTGTCTCTGAGGAATCCCCGCCTCCTCCTCGCAGACCCCCAACTGCTGACGGTGCACACGCCACCCACCACTGCCACACTGGGCCCCGCTCGCGGGACCCTGGCAGCGCCCACGCGGGGCAGCGCTGGTCTCGGAGCAGCCGGCTCGGGGCCCCGGGACGCACGCTGGGCGGGTCAGTGCTCATCAGGCCCTGGGACCGGACGGGCCGTGCCTCCCCGTCCCTTGCGTGCGTGCGGGTCGTCCCCGGGGTGGCATGTCCACACCCGGGGAGGACAGCACGGGGGTGACAGGCACACAAGGCCCACTGCCCACCTCGATCGCCTGGACGGAGGCGCCCACCAGGTGGGTCCACTCAAAGCCCCCCCCCAAGTGGGCACGTGTGGGAAAGACACTGTGACATCTGCCACCCCAGCCGCAGCTGACCCAGCGCCTCCACCCACAGCGGTGCCGCCCGCCAGCCCACGAGGCGCAGCCACCGGACAGCGGCTCTCGCGTCTCCGCTCCCTCCTTCCATCAGCTGGACTCACACACTCCTGAGTTACTGACGGGCCACACCCGCCGTGCTCGTTGGATCCTGTGCCCCAACCACCCCAGCCTGGCCAGCGGGAGCCCTTCAAGGACACTGGCGGCCTCGAGCAGCCCCGCCGCCGGATCCGGGGGCCCCCGGCAGTCTCCTCAAGCCTCGTCCGCAACCACTGCAAGTGGACGAGCCCGACCTCCAGCAACACAGAAAGGTGAGAAATGTGGGGACACGTGTCCAGAGGAGTAAGACAGGAGGGCCCACGCAACACGCTGCAGCCACGCCCAGCCTGGCGGGTATCGCAGACACAGAGTCGGACACTAGGAGGCGGCTCTGTGTCACCCCACGTAGGTAAAAACAAACACAAAACCATGAAACGAGTCTCTCTTTCTGCAGACGCGTATTCAGGCGGTGACGGTGGAGGGGCGCCCCCCTCACCCCCGCCGGGGGGTGAGGACGGGCCGCGGGGCAGCATGGGGCTGGCAGTGGGCTGCCCGGGTACCCACGCGTGACGACATGGCGGTCTGAAACTCGTCCTGTGCACCTTCCTGTGAGGACGTCACGCCTCCCAGTGAAGGAGGAAAGGAAGGAGCCCGCCCAGGCAGCTGTCCAGGCACAGGTGTGTTCTGGGGGCGCGGGCGGGGCTGGGGTGTCTGCAGAGCCTGGCGAGACCAAGGCCGGGGCCCTGGCTCCCAGCTTTCTCCTCCGGCCCCTAGACACGAAAGGGCACCTTCCCCCTCAAGGGCCACTTGGGAGGCTTGCCTTCCAAACACAGCTGGGCCCCGGCCTCCAGGGCAGCGTACACGCAGCTGGGCATCCACGCACCTGCGCGGCCTGCACCCTGCCTGGGAGGGGCCTGAGCACCCTCCACCAGCCACCACGCACGTGTGCAGGGCGCCCCCGGAGCTGGCCGGCTCTCCAAGGGGCGGAACTCCTGGCCAGGGGCTCCCCGAGGCCAGCCCAAGGTGCCTGGAAAAGCAGGGGGCCTGGAAGGGGCTACCCCTCAGCTCAAAACTCAGGAGGAAGGTGCAAGCAGCCCTCGTGGGGTCCCCGGACACGGCATCTCCTCTAACCACCAGGGAGACAGCAAAGCCACGCGAGGCCCCTGCAGCAGGGGTGCGTCTGGGCAGCCAGGCCAGGAAGCGGGGGGGCCTGAGAGGACTGGAGAAGCACAGCCTCCCAGACTCCTCGGGGCCTTCAGCCGCCCGCAGGGAGCGGGAGCGGCTTCAGTCCCACACGAAAGTGCTTTGAAGCCACTGGGGGTTCAAGAGGCCTGGTTCTGGGGGGACTGGACTCCAGGGTGCCCCGGTGTCCAGGCTCCAAGTCCAGAGCAGGAGAGCAGACCTGTCCAGGGTTTCTGGGGCAGAGGGCACCCGGGAAAGCCCCCTTCGACGTGACAGGCATCTGGGGGGGGCTGGGACCCCTGTACGGGGGCAGAGGTCAGGGCTGCCCCAGACAGCAGTCACTCCGTCTGTGCCCTGCCCCCACCTTCCTCTCCAGGGGAGGAGAGAAGCCGCCAGTTCACTCCCGCACCCACCAGCACCCTCCTGCTGCCTCCCGGCCCACCTCCCACCTCGGGGCCCAGCCCGTCACCTCCACAGGCCCCTCCCCTCTGCCGCCCGGCTCCCCAGCCCCCGTGACACTCACAGGCTGGGCCCCCCGTGGCCTCGACACACGCGCTCTCCTCGGCCAGGAGGCCGGACCCCTCGCTCCGCCACCTCCCGGCCATCCGTGCTGGCAGCCCAGCCCCGAGCGCCCCACCCCGGCAACGGCACAGCCAGGTGGGCTCTGCGCCGGCCAGAGACAGCGCGGGGCTTGGACCAGGGCCATCCTGGGGTCCATCGGGCTCTACCCACGGGCACCCGCGGGAGGCCTGCCCACCCGGGCCTGCCGTCGCTAGGCCCCCGAGGCCACAACCTGGCTCCCCGCCACCCAGACCCACCTGAGGAGCTGGGGCCCCTGGGGCAGGGTGTGCAGCCAGGTCACACACTGGCCCCCATGGCCATCCAGGGTGGCGGTCACCCTCCGCGTCTGCAGGCTCCAGGCGTGCACCAGCCCGCGCAGGGACCTGCTGGAACACGTGCCCGTCAGGCTCGGGCGTGGGGGAGGGGGCCTGGTGCTCCCAGCTCGGCGGCCAGCTCTGGACACACACCCGGGGGACACGCGCGCCTCTTCCAGGCAGGCCGGCGGGGCCCTGGGCGGCCTCCTCTCTGGAGAGGCAGGGAGGCCGCCACCAACAGTGCGCGGTGCCTGGCGCCTCTAACGGAGACCGTGCCCCTGCGTCCTCCACAGGCGAGGCCCGAGGGGACAGTGCGTCCAGGGCTCTGAGGGGGCGCGTGCCCGGGGGAGGGGCCGCCGGAGCCCCTCGGGCCGACGTCCCCCTGGGCGCCCCCCGGGGGGTACTCACCCTGAGAACAGCAGCGTGCGCCCCTGCGCCGGGGGTCCTTCACAGAAGTGCAGCGCGTGCACCGCCGACTGGGCGCCTCGCAGGACAAACTGGGGGTCTGGTGGCGGGCGTGGTGGGGCCGCCATGCCGGTCACCTGCGGGCCGAGGGGGGAGTCACTCCCCTGCCCCCCGCCCCGCCATCCCCACAGGCACCACCCATGGGCGGGGGCGTTGGCAGCCACAGCCCCGCAGGCCGGGGCAGGTCCCCCCCCCCACCCCGTCCCGGCTCAGCCCAGGCCTCGCTCCCGCTTCTCCCTGGGGGCCCTCCCCAGCGAGCCCGCCCAGCAAAGTCAGAGGCGTGCAGGGTCCTCCGTCCGCCTCACACGACCCGCTGGGTCCCGTCCTGCCGGGTCCCGTCCTGCCCATCACAACCTCCAGCTGCTACAGCCGCCCACGGGACGGTCCAGGGCGCGGCCCTAGGCCCCCAGGCTCGGGCCCGAAGTGCTCGGAGCCTGCACGCTGCTACCCACGGGCAGAGCGGGCAGCGCGGGGCTGTGGGCAAAGGGCAGGCCCCGGTGACCCTGCCGCTCCCCCGGGGGGCTGCTCTCAGAGGACAGACCCTCCCTCAAATCACGGGTCCCGTGTGTAAGGCCTGCTGGGCCCACCCTCCCCGAAGGAGAAGCCGCCAGGGTCCTCGCCAGGCCCACCCCAACCACGCCACCCCTATCCCACAGGCGGCCAGGGCCACGACCATCTGCCCGCAGACCCTGGTCCGGGCCGAGGGTGCAGAGGGGACGGCCAGGGGCAGACCCCCTGGGAGCTGGGGCGGCTGTGGGGGCCTCTCCTGCTGGGCCTGCACACAGCAGGGAGGAGGCGCCCACACGGCCGCCAGAGGGGGACGTGAAAGGGCCAGAGGTGGAGGGGCAGAGGGACAGGCCACCCCCGCACAGGCTCCCACCGTGCAGCCCCCACGCACACACGTGCACGCACACCTGCACGCGTGCAGGCAGCACGGTGGCCCTGGGCAGTGCCAGCAGAAGCCCAGCCCACACTTGCCACCTGCCTGCGGCCTGATGGGCATTTCTAGAACCTCACTGCACCAGGCTCGCTCCCAGGTGATGAAAAGTCCTCCTCCACTGCTTCCCCGGACGCGGGGAACAAACCCGTCACGTTGTTACAACAGCCGGACGCTCAGGCCAAGACGAGGCCTCAGCAATTAAGGGCTCCATCACTTCAAGCAATTAAAGTAAACGCTTTATTTGAAAACTAATTAATTCTAGCTACATATTTTCCCCATGACAATACCCCACGATGACTTGATTTATGAAGTCTAATTATTCTTTATTAATCTAATTGAGAATAATCGCATTATCCTATCTTCTGGCACCGGGCCGCCCGCAGCGGTGAGCACGACGGCCGCCCGCTGGCCTCGCCCCCCGCCCGTCACTCTCCCCCCCACCCAGAGGGCAGAGCAGCCTGAAACCTAATCCACGGAGCACAACATTCCTTTAGAAATAAAGAGACGGTCTGACAGCCTTTCCACCAATGCTACAAACACCCCCAGAGCCCCCCAGGCCCAGCCCACAGGCGGAGGACGGCCGCAGGGTTACGCCTGGGGAGGGGGCCCAGC
Source organism: Hippopotamus amphibius kiboko (assembly GCF_030028045.1). Lineage (NCBI taxonomy): Eukaryota > Metazoa > Chordata > Mammalia > Artiodactyla > Hippopotamidae > Hippopotamus > Hippopotamus amphibius. The sequence continues at coordinate 399,800 of NC_080193.1, read as the reverse complement.
CTCCCCACCCCCCGCCCCCAGCGTGGGAGCAGCATGCAGGGCGAGTAGGGCCCTGAGGGCACCTGCTGCCCTGGGACCGGGAGTCTGGGACCCACCAGGGACAAAGCTTAGGGCCCCCCGGAGGTGGGTGACCTCGAAAGAGCAGCCCCTACGGTGAGACCCCTGGACCACGAGCTCCGTGTTAGGCTGAACCAGGACCAAAGCTGCGCCCACAGCTGCCAGCATGTCGCTGCCCTCAGCTCTCAGCTCCAAATCACACCACCTCGGGGCTCCCAAACTGCAGTGTGTGCTTCTCTCGGAAGGATCCCTCCAGCCAGGCCTCAGTGAACTCACAGAAGAAGCCCTAAGAAATGCCGGCTCCCAGGACTTCCCCGGTGGCGCAGTGTTTAAGAATCTGCCTGCCAATGCAGGGGACACAGGTTTGAGCTCTGCCCCAGGAAGATCCCACATGCCACACAGCAACTAAGCCCATGCGCCACAACTACTGAGCCTGCGCTCTAGAGCCCTCGAGCCACAACTACTGAGCCCATGTGCTACAACGACTGAAGCCCGCACGCCTAGAGTCCATGCTCCACAAGAGAAGCCACCAAGAGAAACCCGCACACCGCAATGAAGAGTAGCCCCCACTCTCAGCAACTAGAGAAAGCCCGTGTGCAGCAACGAAGACCCAACACAGCCAATAAAAAAAAGAATAAATCCAATAAATAAATTTATTAAAAAAAAGATGTTAATTATAAAAAAAAAAAAGACAGACAGACATGCTGGCTCCCGTCAGCGCTCTTGAGAGCAGACAGGAGGCCCGGCACCAGGCGCGAGTGCCTCCAGCAGCCACAGGCACAGACCTGGACCCGAGCAAGGCATCCAGGTCTGTGAAACATGGCGCCTCACGGCTTCAGAGAAATAAAAGGATGTAACTGAACACAGGAGAAGCGAGCATCACCTCTCAGATCCGGAGAAGGATCCACCCGGGGAAAGGCTGTTGGGAGCAGGTCTCCGTGCCTGCAGGTCGCTTACGGGTCACAGAGGAAAGGCTCCTTCACAAGGGGACTCCGGGCTGCCACCGCCGGCACGGTCCCTGAAGCCGGCCGCCCGCATCACTCATCTCCCATCCTGGTGCACCCACGCCAGCACAGTGCGGGAAGCGCCAGACACACCCGCCGGGGCAGACAGGACACCTGGCTCAGGCTCACGGCAAAGGGCCAGGGCAAGAGAAACAGCAGGGCGACTCTTCGAAGCTCAGAGGCTAAAGAGCATGTCGAGCAAATGCAACATGTGAGCCGCAATCACACCCTAAATCAGAAGCGGGACCGCAACTGGGGGAATCTGAATACTGGCTGCACTTGATACGGAATTAGTAGTGCTCATTTTCTTGGAGAAAACATGGTATTTTATGTAGAAGAGTGTGTCCTCATTCCTAGGCAACAGGATCTCAGGGGTGAAATGTTAATTATGTCTGCGATCTGTTTTAGAATGTTTCAGGAAAAACCCCTGGATCTCTGTCTCGCCGCACACAAGTACACAGGCAGAGAAGCAAAGTAAACGCAGCAAAATGCACACAGGCAGAGAGCACACAGGTACTCCCTACTCCACACTCACAGCAAGCCCACACAGGACTTGTGTCCAGAGCAGACGAAGACACAGATGGATAAGATAAAACGGAAAACGAGCAAAACACGTGAACAGACGCTTCACAAGAAACATAAATTTCCAAGAAACATAGGAAGAGATGCTTGACCTAATTAATAATCTTGGAAATGTCTGTCAAACCGTAGTGTGAAATAACGGCACTCCTAGCAGCTTAGCCAAAAACTAAACAGCCTGTCACATGCTGACCAGGATGTGGGGCAACTGGAGGGGCCTCTGTGGGAAAAATCACCACAGAAATAAATGGGGACCATCCGCCACGCCCTCTGACCCAGCAGCCCCACTCTGAAACACCCTGATGGAATCTGCACACGTGCACACCACGACCTGTGCGAGCGTGCTCACAGCAGCATCCTGCACTGTAATAACCCAGAGACAAGCCAAGGACCATCAGCTGCGGCATGGGATGCTTCCGGCACGTTCACACGCCGGAACACTCCACAGAACTGAACGTGAATGGAGTCCCGTGTCACCCGGAAGAAGTTCAAAATCATGATTTTCTTCAAAAGGCATTAAGGAAGTAAAAAAAATGAGGCTAGAGGACTTCCCTGGAGGCACAGTGGTTAAGAATCTGCCTACCAATGCAGGGGACACGGGTTCGAGCCCTGGTCTGGGCAGATCCCACATGCCATGGAGCAACGAAGCCCGTGAGCCACAACTACTGAGCCCAGGTGCCACAACTACTGAAGCCCATGCACCGCAAAGCAGAGTAGCCCCAGCTCACCGCAACTAGAAAAAGCCCACAGGTAGCAACGGACACCCAACGCAGCCAAAAAAGAAAAAAGAAAAAAACCCCACCAAACCTTGTATGGGAGGTTTGAGCTAATACAATTAGACAAGAAAATCAATTAGAGGCATGTGAATTTGAAAAGAAAATGTTAAATTCTCTTCCAGATGACATGATGTTGTACATTGAAAGCCCTTGACAATCAGTGACAAAACAGATCCAAACATTAAATGAATGGGACGTCCCTGGCAGCCCAGTGGTTAAGACTCCGAGCTTGCACTGCAGGGGGCACGGGTTCGAGCCCTGGTTGGGGAACTGAGATCCCACAGGCTGTACAGCGTGGCCAGAGCCAAAAAAACCCAAACAGACATCGAGAGAAAACTTCGGTGCTGGTAGCAGCAACCACGACCATGGAAACCAGCAGAGAGAACCCAGCAGCCTCCGTGCACGCAAACAGGGACCAGTGAGAGAAAATCCCATTTACACCCCTACCAGGAACACAGAACACTTAACAATAATTTTTTTAACTTTTGCACATCAAAAGAGACAAAAATCAAGTACCTTTCAAATACATAACGTCTTCAAAATTAAAGAAGGACTACATAGAAAATTGGGCAAAAGACATGAATAGACAGCTCACAAATAGAGACACGAAGACGGCCCTTACACACAAGGAGAGGCGCTCAGCCTCACTCACGGAGAGACGTGAGTTAACAGCACCTCGAGAGGCTTCCGGCTCTGGCCAGGGTGGGGCAGGCCCACCACAGCCTCTCTCCTCTCTATCTGGCCGACTGTAACTAAAAACTCCAGATGAAATATAAATAGCAACTACCTGAAAACTCTGAGACGTGAACACAGGCAGACAGACTTGGAAGCAAGCAGACACCTGGAGACCCGACCTGCATGGGGACAAGCTTCTTGGGTTCACTCTTATGTCTTAGGGCACTGCCTTGAGCGTGGGTCCAAGTTGCACTGCTGCAGGGAGTGGTGGCTAAAACTTGGAGAGAAACTAATTTCGGAGCAGAGAAAAGGTGTACGTCCTAGACTGAGTTAAAAACGTAACATACAATGCAAGAGATATAGTCAAAAAGCCAACAGAATCCTAGGAGCCTAAACAGTTAGGGTTCGACTCCCTGATGGTCTGTTTCTCTTCTCTCCTGGCCCTGCCCAGGAGCTGTGTGGAAGAAGTGACTCTGAGAGAGCCCCGTCCTTCTGGCCACAGGAACCACGGGGAGAGGACCCTGCCTGCTCCTGCGTGTGTGAGAGAACGGCAGAGAGGAGAGAGCCAAAGAAGAAGATGTCTCACTCCTGTGAATGCGCCCACGGAAGTGCCAGGCTCTCCTCTGAGCTGCGTACGTGTGGGGCAGACCCAGCGCGGCAGCAGCTTTAAGACCTGAGCTCGGACCTAGACCCCTGCCCGAGGCTCAGGCTGACCCCAGAGCGGCGGGTGAGTGGGGCAGACCCAAGCAGCGTATCAGAAGCTCTGCAAACAGAAACAAGAGCAGAGCTGTAGCCCACGGAGGGCAAGACGTCACCTAACTGGGGCGAATGCCTGTTACCACGAAACAACACTCTGCAGAGGACCCAGCGTAGTACCCGGTCCAGGGTACGTCCAGGCTGCAACACAAAATGAGTCAACACACGGAACCAGGAAATGAGGTCCGTTCTCCAAGGAAACAATACTGATGCCGACCTCAAGACGGCTCAGACGTTGGGACTGTCAGATAAGGCTTTTAGAGCAGCTTGTGTGATTACACTCCTCGAGGCAAAGGTAAACACACTTGAAATGAATGAAGGAAAGTTCCCAGCAGAGAGAGAGAAAATTTTTTTTTTTTTAAAAAGGAAATTCCAGAACTGAATAATACAATATCTGAAACAAAGACATTCAACGATGGAATCAGAGATGACAAAGGAGTGAGCCAGTGACATGAAGATGGTTAACAGAAATTATCCAATATAAGATGAGAAAGGAGAAAGACTGGCATAATGGTTAGAGCACCAGGGACTGTGGAATAATAGGAAAAGCTCTAACGTTCATGCCATGGGAGTCTGAGGTGGAGAAGAGAAAGAGATGGAGTAGGAAAATTACCTGAATAAATCATGCCCGAAATGTCATGAATTTGGGAGAAGACAAAAATGTAGAAATTCAAGAACTCAATGAATCATAAGCAGGATAAACTCAAAGAAAACCATACTCGCATCATAATTAAACTGCTGGAAAACAACAGCAGTAAAGTCCTGACCGTAAGGACACATCACACACAGGGAAATAATTGTCCGCGTAACCATGAACTTCTCACCAGAAACCACGGAAGTCAGGAGACAGGGGAACATCTGCAGAGTAAAGAGAACTCTATATCCAGGAAATTATCCTTTGGGAATGAAGGCAAATAAAGATATTCTCAGATGAAGGAAAACCAAGAGAATTTCTTATGGGAAGATGTCCTCTAAAAGAAACACTAAAGAAGGTTCTACAGCTCAAAAGAAATGTGGAACTTCAAGAAGATAGAAGAGAAATGGTAAATATCTGGGTAAACATAAAAGACAAATTTCCACCTCTTTTTCTCTTTCCTTGGCTACGTTGGGTCTTCGTTGCTGTGCGCAGGCTTTCTCTAGTTGCGGCGAGGGGGGCTACTCCTCATTGTAGTGTGCGGGCTTCTCGTGGTGGCTTCTCTTATTGCGAAGCAGAGGCTCTAGGAGTGCACGCTTCAGTAGTTGTAGCTCATGGGCTCAGTAGTTGTGGCACTCGGGCTTAGTTGCTCCGTGACACATGGGATCTTCCTGAACCAGGGATTGAACCCGTGTCCCCTGCGCTGGCAGGCAGAATCTTAACCACTGTACCACCAGGGTAGTCCAAACTTCCACCTAAGTGAACATGTATATTGTTGGCGTTTGCAATCTGACAGCTACCACATGAAGGGGGAGGGTAAGGGGACCCATATGGATGCAAGGCTTCTACCAACTGTTAACATAACATGTAAGAGATATAGCCAAAGAGCTAACAAAACTTAGAGTATTTGAAAATAATCCAAATAATCCAAAAGAAGGCTGGAAAGAAGGAACAGAGGACCAAAAGATCAGGCAAAAGAGAAAACAAATGGTAGACCTAAATGGGACCATTAAAATGACTGCAATAAACATAAATGCTCTCAACATGTTATCATAAGGCCCAACAACTATAAGCTATGGTTTTATTTTATTTTTTTTAATTTTTTTTTTAAGCTATTGTTTTAAAAAGCCCAACTGTAAGTTATCTAGAAGAAACCTACTTTAAATATAAAAACATAGAGGACCTCCCTGGCAGTCCAGTGGTTAAAAACTCCACACTCCCAATGCAGGGGGAACAGGTTCGATCCCTGGTCAGAGAACTAAGATCCTGCATGCCACACAGTGCAGCCAAAAAATAAACAAATAAAATAAAAAATAAAAATATAGATAAATTGAAAGCAAAAATATAAAACAGATATACTATATAAATAACAAAAGAAAGTTGTAATGGATACATTAATATCAGACAAAGTAGACCTCAAAACAAGGACTATTATCAGGGAAAAGAAAAACACACAATGACACAAGGCATCAATTCATCAACAAGACAGAAAATCGACTCAACAAATGGCCAGAAAATACCACAGGAGATCTAATACCATCTACCTACTGGACCAAGTTGACATGAGGTGAACATTCTGCCAACGGACAAATGCACATGGAACATTCATCAAGATAGACCATATCCTGTGTTTTATTTTTTTTATTTTTTAGTTTTTTTTATATCCTGTGTTTTAAAACAACCCAAAATGTGGAAGAACCTTTGTTACTTTGTGAGGTGACAGACATTAACTAGACTGATCACGGCAATCATTCTGCATTATATACAACTATCAGATCATTATGCTGTGTACCTGAAACCAACACAATATGTCAATTACATCTCAAAAAAAATGTTGAAGAACTAAAAGCACATGGAGTATGTTCTCTGACCTTATGGATTTAACCTGGAATCAATAGAAGAAAGATAACTGGAAAATCTCCAAATATTTGGAAAACAAACAACACACTTTTAAATAATCAATGAGCCACAGAGGAACTTCCAACAGAAATGGGAAAATGTTTTGAACTGAATAAAAGTGAAAATATAAAATATCAAAACTTGTAGGATGCAGCTAAAGCAGGACTTCGAGGAAATTTATAGCATTGAATGCCAAATTAGAAAAGAAGAAAGGGGAAAGTCCCAGATGATCCAGTGGTTAGGACTCCATGCTTCCACTGCATGGGGCCCAGGTTCAATCCCTGGTTGGGAAACTAAGTTCCCACAAGCCTCACGGTGTGGGGGAAAAATTTAAAATAAAGGTTTTCTAAAAGAAAGAGAGAGAGAGGGAAAGAAAGAAAGGTCTCAAATCAATGACCTAGCTTCCACCTCAAGGAACTAGAAAAAAGGGCAAAATAAGGCCAAACCAAGGAAAAGGAAGGAAATGATAAGGTCAGAAAAGAAATAAATAAAGTAGAGAATAGTAAAACTATAGAGAAAAATCAGCAAAACCACAGAATGGGTCTCTAAAAAGATCAATAAAATAGATAAATCGCTAGCTGGACTGACAAACGAAAAAAGAGAAGAAAAATTATAATAAGGGAAGACGGGTTATCACTACAGACAGCACAAACCTTACCAGGATGATAAGGAAATACCATAAACAACTCAATGGATATAAATCCAACAACTTAGATGAAATGGAAATTGAAGACCACAGACGAGGGGGCTTCTAGGTCACCTAGAAGAAATGACCCGAATAGCCCTACAGCAATTAAAGGAATTGCATTTTTAGTTAAAATCCTTGCAAAGAAAAGATAACTCCAGCCTGCATGGCTTGACTGGCATAGTCTACCAAATATTTAAAGAAAAAATAGCCCCAGTTCTATATTATTTCTTACAGAAAGCAGAAAAAAAGGGAACATTTCCCAACACATTTTGAAGCCAGCATGATCCTCACAACAAAACCAGATAAACACAGCACAAGAAAAGAAACCTACACGCCAATATCCCGCATGAGTACAGATGTAAAAATCCTTAAAAAATGTAAATCGAATCCAGCGGTATATAAAAAGAATACACTATGACCAACTAGGGTTTGTTTCGGGAATGCAAATCTGATTCAGTATTCAAAAATCAATAGAGATACCCCATCAGATTAACACACTAAAGAAGAAAAAGCACAGGACCACATCAGCTACACTGACACAGAGAAGGCATCTGGCAGAATCCAACAACCACTCATGATTTTTAAAAACTATCAGTAAGCATGATCCTCACCAGAAAAACAGACACATTTCATTCCAAGAAAATCAGAAACTTTTGCTCTTCGAAAGATGGTATTAAGAAAATGAAAAGACAAACTACAGACTGGGAGACAACATTTGCAAATCATGCATCCAAAATATATAAAGAATGCTCAAAGTTTGTTAGGAAAGCAAAGAAAAAATAAATAAAAACAAAAAGTAAATTTAAAAAGTTAGAAATGGGCAAAAGGTTTGAATAAACACGATAGCCAAGAAGATGTGCAAATGGAAAATTAGGACATGAAAACATACTCACCGGCTTCGGTCACCTGGGAAATGCAAACGAAAGCCTCAGTCGCGTGCGCTACATGCTTACGGGAGCGGCCCAAGTTAGAGACTGACCACAGCGCCGGCCGCTGGGAAGCACGGGAAGCACGGGAAGCAGGGGAACTCTGCTACAAATATATTGGTGCAATCGCTTTGGAATGAAGTTTGGCTGTTTCTCCAAAAAAGTACCAAACTGGGAACAATCCAAACATCCGTCAAGGCTGAGGAAACGGGGGTTCACCCACACTCAGCAGCGGAGGGGCACCAACCACGTCTCCCCACGGATCAACCTCAAAGTCACACGTCGACTAAAAGCAGCCAGGAAAAAAGAGTAAACACTGTGCGTCTACTCTCATAAAAGTCTAAAAAGCGCACACTACCCAGTAGCGACAGCAAGCGGATGAACGGCACCTGGGAGGGGTGCTGCAGGAAGGGGAGCGGCCTTGCGAAAGCGGAAGATCGCGGAGGAAACCCTAGAGATTCCCTGAGGACGGCGGGTGCGTTCACGTCTTGGGGGGGGGGGAGGGGTGGCGGTGCTTACACAGGTGTTGGAACTTATCAAATTATCCACTTTAAATATGTGCACTTTTTAGGATATCAATAATATTTTTAAAAACTCAACAGCAACTAAATAGAAGATGTGAACGGACACTGTACGCCCACCCAATGTGATTCAAAATGGAGTAACACCTGTCAAGGGCCCCTATTCAGTCTCTCTCAGATGCCCAAGAACGGGAGCATCACTGAAGGCGGCAGATTCACTCTCTGCAAAGCCACATGCTCTAGAGACGCAGCCAGCCGGGATGCCGCCGTGGGCCAGGACAGACACGAGCCCCGCCCGCCCCGCCCCCCGCCGCGGCCCTCGACCGAACCCCAACCCCCACCCTGCGGGGCCAACGCCGCGCTACGCGCCCGGCCCCTTTCCTCTCTGGAGAGTCAGTGCCACTGCTACTAACAAAACCCCTCTTGCGGATATTTCTGCGAATCCTTTCACGACCTGTGTCAGCCCGCCTAGCAGACACGTCACCCACAGGCGTCCGGGTGCAGACAAGCGCGAGGAGAGGTGCGGCACCTCTGCCGCCGGCCACACGCACGCGACGGCCGCGCGGCTCACGTGAAGGCGACAGACACCGAGGACGCCAGGCGCTGCGACTCGGAGCCCCGGCGGGGATGACGCTGCGCACGCGCCCTGCACACCAGCCGGCGGGTGCCCGGAGCGCGAGACAGCCCCGCGGCACGTTGCCCGCACCCCGACCGCTGGGTGTTTGCCCTCCAGAAATGAAAACGTACGTGCAGACACACCCCGGTAGCTGACTGCCCTGTTCCGTGCAGAACATCGCCCACATGCCTAGCCACCCTCGGTACCGATGGACGCAACACCACGGGCGGCCCGCAGCGTCAGAGTGACAGGCGGCACACGCAGGGCCCCACGCACAGGGCCTTCTGGAAACGGCAGGGTCCGGCGGAGGGCGTGACGGGAGGGGCCGGGGGCCGGGCTCCCGCCCGGGGGCGGCGAGAGGGGAGCTCTGAGAGGGGCGCAGTTTCTGGGCACGTGCTGGGAGTCCCCGTAAGCACGCGTCTTAACAGTCAGTCCTGATCGACACCTGTGAGCCCGGGGATGAAGGAAAGCGCTGAGGACACAGACCAACGGGGAGAGCAGGTTCCAAGTGGCCCGCAGGAGGCAGGGCCGAGCCCCACCCGCGAGGCTGCGCGTGGAGGACGACCCGGGTCTGACGCGGCCTGAGGGCCCTTTATCTCGGAGGTCTTGTTCCCAGAAGCCCGGACCCCAGGCTGATCTCGAGCAACGTGCACTGCAGACCCCCCGCGGAGGGTACGTGCCTCGAAACCGTCTCAGGCGTCACAGCCCAGAGGAGCCCAGGCAGACGTGATGACCGAGCGTCACGCGGTCCCGGCTGGGGTCCCGGAAAAAGACACGAGGGGAAAACCACGGAAATCAGAATAAGCGCCGCACGTGGGTGGATCGCGGTGCTCCAGGCTGGTCATCACGGGACGCCCGCGCGACCCCACACATGACGGCTGCAAGGGGAGGGCGCCGCCCTCCCGGACGTTTCGAGGAGGCTACTTTGCTAATGACACACACTGGACAACATTGGGGGCTATTTTTTCTCAAGCTACAGTTGATGGTATTTGGTTTACCACTAAGGTATCATGAAACCTAGCTTTCTGCCTAAATGTTTTCTGGCTTTAGATCCAACTTCTCATTCCAGTTAAGATGACTTTAAACAGATGTAATACCAACTTTTAAGTGCTTCTCCTCTTCAAAGTGATTTCCCATCCTGTTCTGCCCTAATAAGACTCGACTTAAACCCATCAGCAGCGCCCCCAAGGCAGAGTAGTCAGCACTCAGCCAAGCCACTTACGGCTAACTTTTATCATCTCTGTGCCCATCACTCCGGAAGCAGAGCTGACCCCCACCCCCACCCCAGCCAGTCCAGCGGGAACACGCTGAGCTGCCTGGTCCTCCAGCCCAGGGGGAACCGAGACCTAGTCCCTCTGCACCTCCCAGGCCACACCTGGACAGGCCACCCTGAGCAAGGCCCCGTCGCCCTCCACCTTCCGGATCAGGGCAGACCACAGGAAGGGCCGGATCCCACAACGGCCTCTGGAAGTCACGTTACAGATGCAGCGGCCCGGGGGTCCTGGCCAGGTCAGCAGATAGCCTCCTGCTTCACAGCAGGACATGGAGGTCTGACTACCACCCCTCCCCCGCCTCTGAAACGCAGGGAGGTCCAGGGGAGTCGGCACACCGCGCATCCACGACCAGCCTGCGACACGGGACGGCCCTCCAGGTCACCAGCCTCTCGTCACCGAGGCCCCCGTGGGTCAGCGTCCCGTCCACGGCGCTGGCTCACTGGGCGGGGGCGGCCCAGTAAGTGACACCCAGGCCCCCAAGGGTGGTCCGGCCACAGGTAAGGCCAAGGACACAGCCCCGTCCGGGGAGGCCGGACCTGCCGATGCTGCTGCAGGGAGGCCACGGCCCAGGGCTTCAGGTGAGACGGGGGACGGCCTGCTGGTGAGAGCCCGACCACGCTCCCTGCAGCTCGCTCCCTGGGCCACGGAAAACGCGCCAGCCGCCCTGCCCACCTCTGGGCCGCCAGGCGCGGGCCCAGCCCGGGGAGCGGGGGGGACCCGGCCCCAGCGCCAGCCCTGGCCCCCGCCCGCCCGTGCCCACAGAGCCCCACTCCAGGCCCCGGTGCAGCGGCAGGTTTGCCTGGGCAACTCAGACTTCACAAAGAGACCGTCTCCGGAGTGGGCTCTGCGTGGCCATTCAGAGTCAAAGGCGCGCTTCACAGCCCTCCCAGCCCGTGCGCGGCCAGGGCCCCTTCCCCTTTGAAGCCTGGGTGAGTGATTGAAGCGTCTCCTTTCTGCGGGGCAGATAGCACGGCGTAATCTGACTCTAAGCCCCGGGATAAAGGTAGTTTGTTTCCTCTCAGCCCATCTGTCAACACCTCCTCAGTAATTAGCCCTAATTATTACCAAGGGCCAGCCTCCCATTCGGTTATTAAATCAGAAATAGTATCGTGGCCGGGCATCTGTCAGCGCCCCGCTGGAGACCTTGGATTCACTGAACCCGCTGTCAGTATCCGTGGCTTCAAAGACGCAGATCCCGGGGAGGGGCTCCGGGAGGGAGGACGGTGCCGCACGCGCCCGGGCTCCACGGGCCTCGGAGCCAGTGGGCAGGCGGGAACCGGGCACCATCCCTGCAGCCCTCCTCCCAGCCGGGCCATTCCTGCCTCCCGGGCCCTGATGTGACTCCGTGTGTGCTGAGGGGGACACCCCCACAGCCCTCCCCCAGGCCCGCCTGCCCCTGACAGCGTCGCCCAGGAGGTGGCCTCGGTTGTGCCCGGCTGCACGCAGCCTGAGGCTGGAGGGCCCACGCTGGCTGTTCTGCACGTGCACAGGGAGGACGCCTAAGCCCAGCTGGCAGGAGCCCCACCTCCCCACGGGGGCAGGGCAGCTCTCCGCAAGACAGAGGGCTCGCCACGCCAACTGGGGGATGGCTGTGGATACGTGCTCCCGAGACCCGGGGAGGACGGCCGCCCACCCGTCCTGGGCCTGAGCCTCCGTCCCCTCCAAGAGCAGCACGTCGCGGGCTTCTACAGAGCCTGGGATGGGACGCTGCCTGCTCTGGCAGGACCTACCGCTCAGGCAGCCGCAGCGCTGACTTCACCTCTGTGGGGCTGCCTCCCGGGCCCTCGGGCAGCTGCCAGCGATTCCTGGGAAGCCCCTTGGGGACTGTGAGCACTCCTTCCAACTCGCCCCTTGTGTTTGGGGAAGATGGCCACGGAAGACGATGGCCACGGAAGACCAGGCCCCTCAGCTGGGGTCAGGGCCTGCGTGGTGTGCTGGGTGCCCGGGCAGAGGTGAACACGGCCTGGTCTCCCCTTAGCACCTCTGTGGCCTGACCCACACGGGCTGCGAGGGGCTTCCTGCAGCTGAGGGCAAGGAGCCACCCATCGGACTCCTTGGGACTGGGGAACAGGCCGTCCTTGCCAGGCCAGGAGGAAGTGTCAGGGTCGGGGGGGCCTCTGGTCCAGGAGCTGGAGATGGCAGGAAGGAAGGCCACTCAGACGTTCTGAAGCCAGCCTGCCTGGCACTTACGGGCAGGTGTGGGCCCCCGGCCAGCAACGGGCCCCTGGCCTGTTTGTTCCTGGTGAACACATGGAAGAGCTGCACGGTTTACAGGAAGTGGGACCGTTCCCCGGCGCCAGCATCAGCTTCCGGGGGCCACTTCCACCAGGAGGTCTGGTCCACAGGGGCCAGCTGCCCAGCACTGACGACGGCGCCCAGGTGGCTTCTCCCCAGGGCCTTGCACGGGGCCGATGCCTGCAGGCTGGTGCCCAGGAAGCTCCTGAACCCAGACCTGGTTGGAGAGGGGCCCCTAAGCATGGCGGTGGTGAAGGGTGCTGTCACTCTCGGGCGTGGCAGGGGGGCGATGAGGCACGGCTAGCGGCCAGCGGGTGTCCCTGCACCGCGGCTGCACTTCTGCTGTAAGGAAGGCCACCCACGCAGGAGGGCGCGAGGGCGCGGGCTCACTCCCGACCGCTGGCCCACTGCTCAGATGCACAGGTGAAAAGCGGCCGGGGAGGCCCCTCTGCACCTCCTGACGGTCCGGCCGACGGGGAGACGGGGCACCTGGGGAGAAGGAACGGGCTGTCCAGCGCACCCTGCAGGCCAGGAGCTTCCAGGGTCACGTGACAGGAAGAACGCTCCAACTTGGGAACACAGGGTAGTGTCTTCGCGCCCTCTGCAGGGGTCCTGGGGACAGCACCCCTGGGCGCGTCCTGCGCGGGGCTGCAGCAGCCCTGCACACGGGGCGAGGCCGGAAGGACCCTCACGACAGCATCGCCCAAGACTGCAAAGATGGGAAACGAAGAAAACCCGCTGTCTCCCCCCAGGGTCACGTGCCGAAGCTCCACTCCCAGCACCTCAGACGTGGCTGTGTTCCGAGGCTTCAAGAGGTGATTAAGGCTCAGTGAGGTTACGTGGTGGCCCTGATCCAACAGGACCGGTGTCCTCTTAAGGGGGCGAGGACGCAGACACTCTGAGGGACGACCGTGGGGAGACACGGGCGAGGGGAAGGGCCGTGGGAGCAGCCAGCGCTGCCAACACCTGGATCTCTCCCCGCGGCCCACGCGGCCCCCTCGCGGCTGCACGGCCGTGTCCCGTGGCCTGGGGCTGAGGGCCCCACCACGCGTGGTTCACGGCGGTCCTTCCCCAGCCCCTGCGGTCCTGAGAAACAGCAGCAGAGCCCCGTCGGCACGGCCTCGGGACCTCGCTGGACGGGGCGGCGCGACCTGGAGACTCTGTTCCTGCTGTGCACGGGGCCCGCCCTGACCCACACGGCGCCAGCAGCCTGCTAACTGCACCCCTCACTCCCGGGCCTGCGGGCTGCTGGCGAGGCAGTGAGCCCACCAGGCCCTCGGGCCCCCCACCCCGTGAGGACGGCGATCCGAAGGCTCAGGGCTCAGCCGAGGCTGTGGAGCCGGCAGCCAGCGTGTCCACGGGCCTCCCGCGGGTCCCGGCACCCAGGGCATCTCAAGTCGCGGAATCACAGCAGAAATCTGCCCGTACCGCCCTGAGGTGCTTTCGTGACTTTTCCCTGCTGAGCCCTTCCCCCACCCGAGCGTGGCTGGCACAGAGAGCGCTTCACTGTCTTCCAGACGACCGACCAGTGGCTCCACGTCCTCTCACCGAGGATCCACTTTACGCCCGTTTACTGGAACAGCCCCGCCAGCGTGAACTAAACCCCTGTGTTTACCCGGCTTTGTTTCCAAGTTCTCTGCTCACCCAACCCACCCACACCGATTTCCACATCCTTTCCTTCCTGCAGCTTTAAAAAACATTCCGTATCCTCACAGGACCTCGCCCTCCACACTTTCGGTGTTAGAAGTGTCCTTGGACACAGGCGCTTCACAAACCCTCCCACGGTGCCCACCGTGTCCGAGCTTTACGGAAGGAGACTTGCGGGCATCTCCAAGGGAAGCGAGGGACAGACACGACGGTCTGGAAGGCAGGCCCCGCACAGCCCGCCCTGAGCACACCTGGCAACCCTGCCGGGCCCAGAGCACCCTCCTCCGGGTGGGCCGCCTGCATGCGCAGAACCGGCAGAGGTCGGTGACCCGAGAGGCCCTCTCCCGCCGCACAGCAAGGCCCCCTCTCCCGGCCCTCCATGTCCCTTCGGCCCCCCAGGGGAGGGCAGCCGGGTCATCACAGCTGCCCAAAGGCAGGGCCCAGTGCCGGCTAAAGATGGGGCGGTCACCCGGCAGCGCCGCAGGCCCTGCCTGTCTGGAAGGCTAGCTCCGTGTCCTCCCAGCCTCTCCCCACCGCAGGAAGAGGCGACCGTGCCCTTGCCCCTGGGGCCTGCCCTCCTGTCCTTTCCCTCACGGCCAGGATCCAACAGAACCCATTTTCCACAGGTCGTCTGACTGGTCTCTTCTCAAAGCCCCTGGGCCTGCCGTGGCAGAGCCGGCCCTCAGGAGAGGAATGCCAGCCACACCCCGAGCCTGCAGGAGCCGTCCAGGGCCCGAGGCAGGAAAGGCCCCGAGGGGGACCAGGGGTCAGGAGGGAAGACGGCAACCTTGGGCTGCAGGGATGCCCCCAGGTCCGCCACGTGGAGACGGGAGAGGCAGCTGGTCCAGGGGCAGCCCCGAGGCCCCGACACCGCCAGCAACACCGGACCCACCGGTGGGCCGGGCCACAGCCGAGCGGGGCGGCAGCGTGACCAGGCAGGGCCGGGACAGTCAGCCTCCTCCACCGGATCAGAACGGAGACGAGACGGCTCGCTGGTCTCCTGCCAAGGGCTGCCTTCGCTCCGGGGCTGCATCCGCTTCCCACCACGTCCGAGCCGCGCAGCTGTCTTAAGTACAAGGTGTTTGTGCTGTGAACTCACAAATAAAACCATCTGAACCCAGAGGCTTTTCAAGCAAATTACTATGCGAAATAATCGCAACAATGTCTCTTCTACTTAAAAATTTTCACCAGCTGTTTGCTCATTCCCGTCTCTCCTAAGATGACGCTTCAGCTGCAGCTATACTGCCGCCTGCTCTCTTTCCTACTCTCCGGAAGGGTGGTGTCGCCGCCGCAAGGCTGAGACCCCACGGGGCCTGGAGCGCTGTGCACACCCTGTGCTGACCTGGGCTGGAGGAGCCTCCCCGCTCTTGTTACTGGAAACCGCCCCGCGCAGAGCAGGCCCTCCTTCACTGCACCCTTGGCCCCAGGGGCTCACAGCCCCGCTCCGCTGCCGGCTCCGCACGTCACCGCCAGCCTGGGAGCCAGCTCTCAGGGCCGCCAAGCCTCCCGTTCCCGCCCGTCAGCCCAGGCCAGACCCCACGATGCCGCAAGCCCCAGTCAGGAACAACAGCTGCAGCCCTGACCGGGCGCTCGCAGCTGGGCCCAGGCTCCGCTCCCGCCGACGGACAAGGACTCAGACTCAGCCAAGGATCCAACACACGTTTAATGGTGCCGACTGTGTACGGGGGACACTGACGCACGCAGCCCCTCCCCAGGGGCTCACAGGCCGCCCCCACACACACGTCATCACAGCGCTGGGCGCGACGGCCGACGCCGCAGAGCGCGAGAGCGGGCGGGGAGGCGGGGCCACGGAAGAGCAGAGGGGAGGGAGCGAGGGCAGTGCCGGCCGGGACAAGACCAGATGCTAGCACAGCTCGGAAACACCTGCAAGGGAGCTGAGACAGGCGAGGAGGCCCCCGCCCCACCCTCCTGCATTCAAGCCGCCCAGCGGGTAAGCCAGAAGAGAAGCACCCTTCTCTGCCAAGACACCCTCCCACTCACACTGAAGAATGAAAGCAGCTGCTTCCTCCATGCAGCCTTCCTTAACTTCCAGCCCAGAGGACAGGGGACAGAGGGAGCAGAGACAGGGACAGGAGACCAAGCAGACACCTTACAGGAGTTAGATCCAAAAGCGATGGCACGGCAGACCCAGTCCACTCCCAGCCAGCACTGAAGGGGTGGACCTGGGTGGGTCGGGGGAGAGTACAAACACCTGCCGAGCACTCACCTACGGAACTCTATTGAGGAGCGGGAACAGGCAGGGGATACGGTGCTCCCCAACAAGGCGCGGGGAGGCAGCCTCTGGGCCACTGAGGGCGGCGCAGGGCGAGGGGCACGAGGCAGAGGCCACTGTCCGGCTGTGCCCGGGGTGGGGGTTGAAGGGGAGCTGCTTGTGCTCAGATGCGGGAGGCCCCAAACAAGTGCATCTCCTGCCCAGCAGTGGGGCAAGTGGATGGGCACGACCTGCTGCTATGTATCCAGTCGTCCAGCAATGCCACTCTGTCCTGACAGGGGGCCGTGGGGCTCCCTGGCCACAAAGTCCTCTTCATTGCGAGAGGGTGCTGCCACACGCGCCCGGGCCGTGTTCCGAATTCAGGGCTGGGGGCTGGGGCGCGGGACCAAATGGTGGCTCTCCCAGGGCGTCCACCGCCCCCTGTGGGTACCTAAGCGTCCCTCCTGGCCTGCCTGTCTCAGAAGCGTCTTCCTCTGTCTTCTGGGATTCTGGACGCCCCGGGTGAGTGGAGCCTGGTTTCTGGACAGGGGATTCAGCAGAGTCTCTAAGTGCAGGGACAGGTTTGGGGGCCACCTCCCCTGCTTGGAAGGAAGCTGGCCTTGCAGGACCAGGATCGGTGCTGCGTGCAGAGCTGGACGAGGCAGGAGGCGCTGCGAGCCCAGGGCTGCTCTCCGTGACCAGCTGCTGCTCAGACAGAGCAGTTCTGGACGTGCAGTTGGAACTAGAAACAGCGGGGCTGGCCAGAGCAGCGGGGACAGGGCTGGGGGGAGCGCCCATGTCGAGGGCCAGGGCCTCCGAGAAACTAGCTAAGTACTGTCTCACCACGGGCAGCTGTGGGGCCACGGGTGGCTGGCTCGAGGCCGGAGGCGGAGAACAGGGCACTGCAGCGTGGAACTCAGCAAGGCTGTTTGGGTCTTGAATAACCTCCTCAAAATTCTGGCGGAAAAGCTCAGAGCCGTCGGGCAGGGGCAGGTCCCCCTCGAGGCAGGGGCTGCCCACGCCCAGGCCCGGCCCAGCCGGTGCCCAAGGATCTCACAGACACTGCTGAGCTGGTCCCGGTGATGCTCGAGGCAGAAGGGCATGTAATCGCCCAGCTGAGCCGGGAAGGGGTCCAGCAGCCAAGGGGAGGCATCAAAGGCGCCCAGGCCGAGCTGGCACCCGGTGGACGCCCACCCCGAGGGGCCGCGGGCCGGGCATGCACACTGCGGGGCGCCCCCTGCAGGCTTACCGCCAGGAGCACCACTCGCCGCGCTCTTCTGCTCCATAGTCAGGTGCACCCACGTGGGGTCCCCCAGCAGGGCCGCTCAATCCAGGGATCCACTGGGGGGCGGGTACGCAGCCCCAGGAGAGGCCCCATCCACCTGCTGCCAAGGGTGCGCGTTGGCGAAGTTGGCCGCTGCCGGCTTAGGATCGCGAGGGCACTGGCGCCAGCCGCGAGGCATGCTGGGAGCAGACAGGAGTGCCGCGCCCCTAGAGAAGGGGAGGAGGCAGCGCCCGCAGGGTGGGCAGAAGCGGCACCCAGACACAATGGGACAAAGACGGCTGCAGAGGGGAGCTCCGGGCAAGTGCTGAGCGGGGAGCTGACCACTGCGGCCTCAGAAGAGCTGACGGGACTGTCAGACGCAGGCCACCATCCGAGGCGATCTGTCCAAAAACAAGGCGGGAAGAATGGGAACGAGGCGCAAACACCACCACTGAGTGCCGACCCCAGACCCCCACAGGAGCTCTCTGTGCAAGGGAGCCTGGGTGCCGGCCTAGGAGGTCTGAGAAGGCAGGTAAACGCCAGCTGGGATGCTTCCAGGGCAAGACGTGATGGTGGTGATGTCAACCCCAGGAGAAGGAGAGGGAGCCAGATCAGATCCCCCGGGCTTCCCTGGACGGCTGTCAGGAAATCGCAGGACAAGGGTGACAGCAGCAGCCTTCAGCGAGGGCTCTGTTCACGCCCAACACTGACCCCTGACCAGGCTGGTCCTCTCGCCATCCCCGAGGCAGAGTGGTGAGTGACGTCACTCGTCTGCGGCCACACACCCATCAGTAAGGGGCGGAGGCAGCTGACCCTAGCTCGAGACCACACGCTGCACCACACGTCACCACGCCAGTCACCAACTAAGCTTCACAGTCCTGTGACCCCTGCCCCTGCCACCCAAGCACTGTACTGTCAGGTGCACAGACTGTGTCGTGAAATCCTTTTACGTCACAGCCCCAGCAGCACGGCAGGTGCTACCTTCGCACCCTTTGGCCTTCTCCCCCTCCACCCTCATGCCTCCCAGACTCGCGGCGCTACTCACAGTGCAGCCACCACCACCCCAAGCACATCCTACCTGCATCCCCCTCCCTGTCACAGCCCAGCATCTGCCCCCGAGTTAAACTCCACTTGCTGTGTCTCCTCTCACCACCCCAAGGGCGCCGCTGCAAAGGGCCTGCAGAGCAGCGGCCACCCCCCCTGAGCAGCCCACAGAGACGCAAAACAGAAAGGGAGGGGCAGCGCCCCTCGGATGCAAGAAGTCCTCCCGGCGGACGCAAGGAGGGCAGCCGCCCCGCCAGCCGCCCGGCAACAGGAGGTCCACTCCCGGCCTGCACACCGCACCCCTCCTCAAGCAATGTCCCCAACGAGGCCTCCACGCCCCCCCACCTCCACCGGCTCCCACCTGCGGGCGCCCGTCCGCACTCACCTCCGGGGCGGCTTCCCACGTGCTGGGCTTCCCCCCACGCGCGGGAGCTCCTCCGGGGGGCACGGCCTGTTGGTCTCTCCGCCCGGCTCCTCCCGGGGGGCCCCCAGCACCTGCCTCCCCGGACCCCAGCTCTGGCGGGCGCGGGGCGCGGCGTCTTCCTCCCGAAAGCCGTCCCCCAACCCTACACACGCGCTGCGGCGGCGGGCGAGCGCCGCGCACCGCCCCGTCCAGCCCGCTTCCGCGCCGGGCTCCGGGAAAGCGACGGCCACGACCCGCTCCGCTCCCGCTCCCGCCCCGCGCCGGGGCCCGCCCGCCTCCGCTCCTTCGGGGAGCGGGGTGCCCAGCCTGCCCACCTGCCCGCGGCCGCGCGGCGCCGCACGCTCCGGCTCCCTCGACGGCGAGTCTGCGCGCACCCACCGGGCGGACGAGCCCGGCCGCCGCGAGGCGAGGCCCGGCCCGGCGCGGACCGTGGTCGCGGAGGGGCGGGAGGGCGCGGACCCGCAGGCCGCAGTCGGCGACGCCCACCCCCGGCGGCGTGGCTCCCGGCCCCGCGGCGCGCGGCCACGCCCCCTGCCTGCGTGCGCGCGGCCACGCCCCCTACGTCCCAGCGCCGGCTCTAGGAACGCCGCACGCCGGCCTCCCAGCCGCCCCGCGCCTGCGCCCTGCGTCCTGGGGCCGCGGCCGCGCAGGCGCTTCCGGGCCCTGCTAGCGGGGCAGGGGGCGCGGGGGCTGATGGGAGCGCGCCCAGCCGGACGCGGCGCCGGGTGCCCTGAGAGCGGGCGGGGCCGCGTGCGCAGGCGCGGGAAGCGCCGTGTCGCGGGCGGGGCCCGGGGCCGCGTGCGCAGGCGCGGGAAGCGCCGTGTCGCTGGCGGGGGGCCGTGGGGCCGGGGGGCCGGGGCCGTGTGCGCAGGCGCGGGAAGCGCCCGGCTGCGCGCTGGTCCCCGACGGGCCGGTTGTGGCGCCCACCTGGCTGCGGCTGGGAGGCGGGCGCTGGCGGCGCGGCCACCGCCCTGCGTCACCGCTGAGCGTCAGGAGGGACGCTGGGGGCCGCGGGCGCACGGAGGGTGGGCGCAGGGGGGCCGCAGCGCTCCCCGGGTGGCCTGCGCGCAGAGCGCCCGTCGCTGGAGACCCGCGTGCCTGCGCCCGGGCGCGACGGGGCGGGCGGGGCCCCGAGGACCGTCCCCTGCGTCCCGGCCTCCTCGCCGTGGGCGGGCTGGCGAGGCTTGCCCCGCGAGGCCGGACCCCGGGACCCTGGGGGGGCCGGCGCGGGGGAGGCCGGTGCCCTACGTGCGCGGCCGCCGGCGCCCAGGTGCGGGCAGGCTACCAGGGCCGCGGCCGCCGAGGGCGCTGGGAGCGATGCGACACCGGCTCCCTTCCTGCCCTGGTCTGGCGACTCCTTTCACGCCTCCATCTCTGAAATGTTATCTGCATTTACACGCAGACTCACTTGCTTTGATCTCTGAAACGGAATCAGAGATGACATTGTACCTTCTCAGGGTCTGCGGCGGGGGGGGGGGGGGGGGGGTCTTTCAACAGCCTCCCCGAAAATAATAGAGGTGGCACCCAGCCAGGAAACGCCTCCTGGAAGTGTGAATGCAACTTGTATTTTTCGGTTGTGTCTTTCCTAATTGACCTGATAATTTAAACTTCCTGCTTCAAAGGAGAGGAGGAGCTCCTGACAGTTTGGCATCTCAGGTCAGTGGGCAGCAGGATTGCGCAAAACACCCACCCAACTGGGCCCCACCATCAGAAAACACCTTTTTGGGGTCCAAAATGGTTTTTTTTTGCTGTTCAGGCCATCTATATACATATACATATATATATATATATATTTAACTCTGGTGACATGTACATAAAACATATTATTTTAACCATGTGTAAGTGTACATTCAGTGGCATTACGTATATTTGTATTGTTCTGCAACCTTCGCCACCATCATCCCCAGGACTTCATTACCCCAAACAGAGACTGTCCCCATTAGACGCTCCTCTCCACCACCCCTTTCCCAAGCTCCCAGTAACCTCTCTGCTACTTCTACGTTAATGTGCCTTTTCTAGGTACCCCGGGTAAGTGGAATCACATATTATTTGCCATGTCACTTAGAAGAATGTTTTAAAGGTTCATCCATGGTGTGGCACCTATCAGAATTTTTGTCCCTTTCAAGACTGAATAGTATTCCTTTGTACGTACAGACGACATTTTGTTTATCCGTTCATCTGCTGGTGGACAGTCGGGTTCCTTCCATCTTTGGCTGTTGTGACTAATGGTGCTGTGAATGTGGGTATGCAAACATCTGTTTGAGTCCCTGCTTTCAATTCTTGTGGGTAGATACCTAGGAGTGGAATTGCTGGGTCATGTCGTTAATGCTTGTTTAGCATTTTGAGGAGCTGCCAAACTTTTCTGCAGTGGTTGCATGAATTTTCATCCCCACCAGCAGTGCACCAGGGTTCCAACTTCTCCACCTCTTCACCAACAGGTGTTCTTTTATGCTTTTTTTTTCTTTTAAATAATAGCCATCCTAATGGGTGTGATGCGGTACCTTGTGGTTTTGATTTGCGTTTCCCTAGTGACTAGTGATGTTGAGCATCTTTTCATGTGCTTATTGGACCTGGATGTGTGTTTGACCTGGGAGGCCCAGAGGCAGTGGTCAGGCTCTGAAGTGTTCAGGCCCAGAGCCAGGACAGCAAGGAAGCAGGGACACGCTGCTCAAGAGGGGACGCCAGCTGCCTGAGGACTGCCAGCCTCTTAAACCTGCCTGTGCCGCTTGCCCCTGGACCTTCCTCAGGGCCCGTCCCCAGAGCCAGCTGGTGGACAGCAGAGCCCAGAACCATTCCTGCCATTTCTCTGTTCAGATTCCTGCTGTAACTCTTACAGTGCAAGTAGCTTCTGAGCAGTCACTCCAGCTGTCACCTAAGTGTCTTCATTTCTCCCTCACGTTTGAGTGATATTTTTACTTCTCTAGATTTCTGGGTTGGTGTTCTTTCTGAACGTAGATTTCACTCCATTTCTTCTCACATTCATTTTTTGGATGTGTAGTCAGACACGTATAACGTGTCCTGACTGCATTCACAGTTCCCTCTTTATCTTTGATTTTCAAGAGTTTGACTATGGTATGCCTGCCTGTTTGTTTGTTTTTATGTTTATGCTGGTTGAGGCTTGTTGAGATTCTCGGACCTATAAGTTGATGCAAAATTCATGAAACGTCAGGTCATCATTTCTTCAACCTTTTTTTCTGCCTCATTCTCTCTCTTTTTTCCCTTTGAAGCACTGTTATATTAGGCTTTCTCTCTCTCTTTCTTTTTCATATTTACTTACTTATTTGGCTGTGCCAGGCCTTAGTTGTGGCACACAGGACCTTCGTTGCTCTGTGCAGGATGTTCATTGTGGCACATGGGATCTTTCAGTTGCGGAAGACACGCAGGATCTAGTTCCCTGACCAGGGATCAGACGCAGGCCCCTTGCATCGAGAGCACGGAGTCTTAATGGCTGGATCACCAGGAAAGAAGTCCCTAGACTTTCTCCTATCGTCTCTCAGGTCCACACTACCTTCTTTGGAGTGGAGAATTCTTTTTTATTGGTCCTCAAGTTCATTGAAGACAAACTCCAAACTGTTCTTAAAATCTGTTAAAGTCCATCCAGTTACATTTTCATTTGTTATATTTCAATTCTAGAATTTCTATTTGGTTCTCTTTGACCGTTTCCATTTCTCTGCTGAAATTCCCTCTGGGCATCCATTATGGCCATTTTTTCCTTTCAGGGCTTAAATATATTTATGAAAGCTGTTTTAAAATTTAATTTCAACATCTGGATCATTTGGGGGCTGGTTTCTATGAACTGCTTTTCCTTTTGGCGAGGAATCAATTTCCATGTTCCTCACACATCTAGTCATTTTTGTTTGCGTTCTGGACACTGATGGCATTTTCTAGAGGCTTTGGGGTCTGTTATCTTCTGAAGTGTGTTGGCCTTTGTTTCAGCAGGCCTTCCACTTTGAACTTTTGGAGGCGTGGTTTAGTGTTGTTGAGGGCAGATCTGTTGCAGTTTTGCCTTCATTCCTACACAAACCCGTTCGTCTTGGAGCCTAGTGTTTTCTCCTAAGGTGTGGTTGCTGTGGCTTCAGGGGAAGGCCCCAGGGTTTGCACAGCCCCACGACCTGGAAGGACGTGAGGTTCCAACCCTGTCACCCTGTGGCAGATGCTCCCTGAAGTCTCTGCACCCTCCTCCACGCGTCTCGCTCCCACACGGCAGTTCAGCCCCCAACCAAGGATCTGACGTGAGTTTATATGCGGGTTTTCAGGGATTGTCTCCCTCATTTCCAGATGCTCTGGCTGATCCCAGCTGTTCTCTCGCACCTCAAGTCAACAAGACTACAGCTTCCAGCTCACATTCTGGTCACCCGTGCCCTGCCCTAGGGAGGGCCCTCAGGGGAAGAGCGGTGTAAGCGTGGATCTCACCCGGTGCGTCTTTTTCCAACGGCTGGCTTCCCTATAGTTTCTTACTGCTTTTGGTTGATCTCCAGTGCCTTCAGACAGTATCTTTTCAATTTTGTGTGGAATTGATCACTTGCCTCTGTGAAAAAGTTAGCTTTATACAAGCTGCTCAGACACCACCCAGACCAGCCCCCCTGCTCCCTGTAGGTCCGTCTCACAAGCACAGTCCAGCTATGCCTGTCTGTGGGTTAGGACACACGACGCCTAGCGGATCGCTCAGAGCAGACGTGGCCTCCTGCTCCCCTGTGTGGGAGGAGGGGGAAAGCTGCAGGAAGTCAGGTCAGCTCTGAACGGCAGCCTCTCCACGGACACAAGCGTGGAAAGCAGGCTCCTCGGACCTGTCAGGATGGAAAGCACAACAGAAAGGCTTCACGCCCAGGTGCATCCGCAGCTGTGCCTGGAGGCACCGCGCTGGGGACAGACACGAGGAAGGGAGCCTCCTTTAGGGCAGGACAGAAACACCGCTCCAGGAAGGCTTCCTGGAGGGAGGGCCCTGCACGGGTCACAGCCAAGGAGAGGGGCTGGCCAGGCGGAAGGTGGGGGCACAGCCTGCACAGGCTAAGGGCCAGGTGTGTGCCGTGGGGGGAGTGACCCCACTTCCTCCCCGCGGCAGTGTGGGTGGGGAGGGCGTCCCGGTGCAGCTCCTCGCCCTGTGCGCCCAGGCACCGGGAGCTGACAGGCACGCACCTTTGGGAGGAGGCAGGCGCTGGGCGGGCCCCTGACCTGCGGAGATTCGGCTGACGTGAACAACACTCTGCTTGTACAACGTCTCCCCTTTGAAAACCAGATACTCCCTGAGCTTTGGAAACCCAACCGCTGGCTGGGCATTCGGAGGGTATTATTATAATCGCCCCCCCCATTCCAGTCCCCGGGGCGGGACAATGCGCCTTTGAGGTGGCGGGGGCTCCGCTGTGTCCGCCCTCGCCCTCAGGCAGGGGCCTGGCAGCAGCTTTGTGCCCCCCGGGGCCCCCGGGGGTCTGGGCGTCTGTCTTCTTGCTTGTCAGGTGGGGGCCCGGGGACGACACGTCTGGACGTTGCTTCGGTTGCCCCCCCATTCTGTGCCACATCTCGACCCCGGGAGCTCAGGATGCATGTACATCCGCTTTGGGGGAACTTACGGTATGAAAACTCTTCAGAGACACTAAGACCACCAGGGGCGGTTGGCCAGTCTCACCAACGCGGGCTGCACGTGTCGCTAATGTAATTATGAAAAGCGGCCCTTGGGGGGGGCCGTGCCCAGTGCCTGGAGCCCTGGCTGGGCCAGTGGCTGGTGGCCAGGGTGGGGAGCCTGGCCCCATGGGCTCCTGACCCCCAGCTGCTACGTAGCGAGACCACAGTGCCTTCTGTTCATGGTCCTGCTTCATTCCCAAGCTTTTGGTGTTACTTCATCACCAGTTTTATGCCATAAAGATCCCAATTTTATTAGCAACCTCCCCCCCGCCAAAAAAAACCCCAAACCTAATTTCGTGGAACTGCAAGGCTGGATCACTGTCCCATGAGACCCTAGAGGCCAGAGCCTCAAGGCTTGAGCTGGGCCTGCACCCCTACTGTCCTAGAGGGTAGCCCTGGGGCGAGGCTAGGGCAGGGCCAGCCAGGCAGCGAGGGCTCCGCGGTTCCTGAGCTCATCTGTGTTTGTCAGGATGGGGTCTTCACCCTGCGGGTGCCCTGTCTCCAGTGGCGATCAGCTCCAAACAGGCCTGCGGAGGGAGGGGGTCCTCCTGCTGCCTGCTTGGATGGTGCTGGGGTGGCTGCTGGGACCCTGGCTTGGGTTTCAGGATTATGGACACCGGAGCAGCATAAGCCCCATCGGGCTGGGATTAGGCGGTTTGGCTCAAAGGTGCTCCTCTCTGGCCCTGGGGAGGCATTGGTGCTTGGCTGGGGCCCAGGACGTGCAGGGCTCCTGGAGCCCTCGGGGCAGGCCCAGAAACCCGAGAGCTCTCCAGGAGCTGGGCTGCAGGGAGGCCAGCCGATGGGGAGAGCAGGCGGGGAGAGAAAGGCTCTGCAGGGCAGCACTCCATGCTGTGCTCCCCCAGAGTCAGACCCAGACCTGAAGGTGGTGGCCCACCGGTCCTGAGGCCGAGCTCTGCAGACCACGAAGCAGCACCTGTGAAACAGCCTCCTCCCTCCCAGCGCTGCCCGAAAGATCCAGCATGTCAGCGGGAGGGGCTACGGCCTCCTGCTGGTCCCTGGCTACTCAGGGTGGGCAGCACAGCCACGGTCCCCGGGCCCCATGGCAGCAGCCCGAGGCGGGTGTCATCCGTGGCCATTGATATCGGGCGATGCTTCTGACGGAGGCGCTGCCCAACTGGGCTGGGCCAGCGGACGACCTGCCACGGGACCTTGGCGCTACAGCAGGAACAGGGCAGGGGGACACTTGTGGGGCTGTCCGTGCCATGGCCGCCCAGGCACCCGCTGGTCTTGCTCACCTGGGAGGCGGGGGCACCTCCCATCCTGTTTCTGGCAGTGACTGGCCCACAGCTTCCCCCACGTGCACCCTGACCAGGACCCAAGGGTGGCCCGAGCGGACCCCGTGGGCGCGGACCAGGGAGGAGGTGGGAGGTGGAGGTCAGGGCAGGCTTGGTCAAGCTGGGCAGGAAGAGGCCTTTGCCCGGGCGAGGGCACCCCGGGGCCCCGGGTTCCCAGAGGGGTTCAGGGACAAGTTGGGGCTCCTGGTGGCCTGGCCTGGACCCGGCCGGCACGGAGGAGCCTCTCACAGTGGACTCTAAGAACCAGATGCTTCTGTGAGTGATATGAGTACGGGGTGTGGGGCCGGGCGGGGGGGCCCTGACTGGGGTGGGCTGGGCGCCCGGAGCCTGAGAGGGTCTGCAGGACTCAGTCACGCGGCTGGCGGCCCTGGCCTCTGGACAAGCCCGCTGCCCAGCCAACTCAGCGTCCTCCCGCAGGGACAGGGCCACCTGTGCAGCGGCAGCTCCTGGAAGCTCTGAGTTGGGCGGTGAGCGGTGGGTGAGGGTCTCGGCCGAGCGCTGGGCCTGCTTCACGCCGGGGCACCAGCCACGTCTCTGAGCTGCTGCCTGGCGTGTGGCCACAGCACAGGTGCCCCGAGCCGCGGGCACTGCCTGACACCGGCTGTTTCTCACAGGGCAGCTCTGCCTGGAGGCCCCGGCGGTCACCTCCTGGGCCAGGCCTGCAGCCACGTGAAACTACGGCTGCAGCACACGTGGGGTGGGTGTTCCCTGCTACCCACTCAGCAGTGCTGGGGGTCCCCACATGGCTGTGGGATGCTGGGGGGCCCCGCCGCCTGCGAAGGGGGTGCAGTCCTCAGCCCAGCCCTCCAGGCCTGCTCACACTCCTGTGTCTTCGCGGGAGCCGGGACCCTGGGGACAGCACCTCATGGGGCTGGGGGAGGATGTGGGTAATGGGGGAGGATGCGGGTAATGGCGGAGGGCTTCCGGGCGGAGGGCGAGGCACGGGTGGGGGGGGGGTTGGGCCGGCCCCAGAGGCAGCTCCCCCCACTGCACTGCACAGCCCGCAGCCACAAGCAGATGAGTGCAGGACGTCAAGGGGGTAATTGTAGGTTACACAGAACAATCCAAAGAATTAAAGTCGTATTTCCATTGCACCATAAAAACATGCCAAGGCGTAGGAGGCGGCCCTGAGCCCAGGTGGAGAGCACCTGGCCCGCGGGGCTCTGGCCCCTCCCTACACTCCCTGGGCGGGGGACGGAGCCGGGCTGGGCCCAGAGAGGAGCCTGGGGCGATGCAGTGAGCGGCCCTGCAGCCAGGCGGGCCCAAGGAACCGGCAGGACAGAGCCCCTCGCAGCCCAGCTCAGGCCTGATCCCCAAGAGCACGCGGGGCCTCCCCACGTGCGGGCCGGGGTAGGGTGGGGGGGGCTGTGCGCGCGCGCGTGTGGCGGGCAGGCATCGGCGAGGGAAGTCGGGGTCCGCACTCCCCGCCCTGCTAGGGCACCCGGGGCAGGGCCGTGCGGCGCCTCGTCCTGTGTGGCGCCCGCTGCGTGTGAGTGGGGACAGGCATCCCCCCCCCCCCCGGCGACGGCGGGTGGGGGCGGGGGGAGCCCCGTGCGGGGGAGGGGCCTGCACACGCGGCACCGTCGGGGGCTTTGCGCTCCCCTCAGGGGCCGCACCGGCCGCGTGAACCGGCCGGAGAGAGGCTGCCGCAGGCACAGCTGCCTCGAGGCTGCCCTGGGAAAGCGGCTGCGCGGGCTCCGCGTCTGACGGCGTCTCCGGGCGTCCCAAGAAGCCGTGAGGCCACCCCGCCGTCCCAGCACCCGGGGCCCCGCCCACCGCGGTCAGCTGGCCCCGCCCCCAGGCCGGGAGGCCCCGCCCCGCACGGAGCGCGCTCACGGGACACGGCTGAGCGCCCGCGTGTGCCGCGAGGCCCGGCCCCGCCCGGCACTTGGCGTCTCAATGGGGCGTCTGAGGGCCGCTGCGCACGCCTCGCGCGGGCGGCGTCGGAGGCTCCCGCGGCCCATCAAGCTGCAGAGACATTCCTTTGTTGGCTGACAAGCGGGGTCCCACCCAGGGCTGCCGGGCGGCAGACGAGGTGGTGTTTTCTTAGGGAGAACACGAGATCGGCCGCGCTAAAGCCCCGGCACCGTGCCGGCCCGCCCGCGGCTGCCGGCCGGTGACTGACAGGCGCTGAGGCCGCCCCCCCGGGGCCTCCGCATGCGGATTAGCGGGAGCCCGGCCGACGGGCGGGACGGGGCCCCGGGCACGCTCGGGGGACGGGGCCTCAGCGCCGTCCAACTCACGTCACCAGCCGCGCCGCTGGCAGGCGGCTCTGGAGAAGCCTGGGTCCCCGGAGGGCCCGCGGGGCGGCCCTGCCCCCTGCGCCGGGAGCACGGGCGGGGGCCTCGGGGCGGGGCTGCTGGGGGACCCCCCACGCTGACCCCGGCACGGCACGACCGGGAAGGGGTTCCCCATGGCAGGGGGTGACGGGCGCGTGGAGGACATCACGGGCACGGCACGCATCTGGAAAGCACCCTCTTTATTTGTGCCCCGGAAACGCCAGGGGGCTCGGACGTGGGCAGCCCGCGGGGGGGTTTCTGCACAGGTCGTCATCTCTGGCACGGGCGGGGGTGCGAGGTGCAGGCCTGGGCCATCCCTGCAGGGCGCGCGGCGGTCCGTGCAGACGCACCGGGCAGGGGCGAGGCTCGCCCGGGCTCAGCCTCCAGCATCCTGCCTGCCGAGGACGGAGGTCAGCGTGGGGGTGGCGCCGTGTCCCCACACCCACCCTTGCGCAGGGACCCCGGCGGGGGGAGTAGATGAGAAACCAGCCGAGGGGCAGCCCTGGCCCCCCAGCCGTGTGTCACTGTTAGAAACACCCTGAGATGATGAAGCCCCTCAGAGGCAGCCGTGGCCGGGGGCCGTGGAGGGCCCCCTGCCCTGGGCACCCCAGCAGAGGCCCTGGGCCCGGCCCGCTGACCATCGGCTGCGGCTCGGTCCCCCACACCCGCCTGTGGGCGTCTCGTGGGCGCTCACTGCTCTGTCCACAGCCCCCTGGGGCCCTCGGGACCCCAACCCAGGAGGGGCTGACGGCCAGGGCATGCCCCTCAGGCTCACAGGCCGGAAGGCGCCAACCACACGCATCCCGTTGGCTGGGGTCAGGCAGGGATTCACGTTTTCCTCCCAGATGAGGCTCAGGGCGAGCGTCACACCCTGGGGCTTCCAGCCGCCCACTCAGCCTGGCTTTGCAAAGTCTAAGGGAACCAGACCGCGGGCGGCTCCGAGCAGAGACTGTATCTCTACCTTCTGGGCAAGAGAGAAAAGAGCTGGGCTGCTCTGAGTGGGGCAGGCAGGAGGGAGGCCCGCTGAGCTTTCCCTGCCCCACGTCCCCAAACCCCCACCCCCAGCACAGGCGCTGCTTCTGCGCGTGGAGAGCAGCGACAGCCCGGCGGGGTCTGGAGTGCCCTGTGGGGGTGGGGCCCTGGGTGGACGCCCTTCCCAGCGTTTCTGTGGTCGCTGTGGCCTGGGTACAGGGCCCACCTGCCTGAGGTACCTGCACGCCACATGCAGCCCCTCCAGCACCTGGAGAGGGGCTCACGGCGGCACCCTACCGCCATTAAACTTAGGACCTGCCCTGCACGCGTACCTGGATCTGAGCGCCGCTGAGCCTGGCCCTGGGGCAGCAGGTGTGCCGCGCGCCCCGTGTCTAGGGATGGCCGCTTAACCTCAGCAGCCGGTCACGGTGGGGTCCAGGCCCGAGCGCTTGGAGATGCGCAGCTTGGCCACCTCCTCGGCACAGGTGGGGTGGATGCCCACCGTCCGCGTCACCTGCTGGTAGGAGGCCCCACACCTGCACACCAGGGACAGGGGATTCGGGCTATGGGTCAGCGCAGGAGGCACGTCTGCGTCCCCCCGTCCTCGGGGGACGGCACACGGCGGGGGGGGGGAGTCACGGTCTCCTCACCTTCCCCTGCCCGGGCCCCCACCCTCTCTCCTCCAGCCGGCAGCCAGAAACACCTGCCAGCACCTACGCTGGCCCTGCCCCACCTGCCTCAGAGCAAACACCCGAGCCTGCAGCAGCCAGGCAGCCCCACCTCGGGCCCACCTCCCACCTGCCCACCTGCTGCCCCTGGCCCACCAGGCACAGGCCCTCCCGCCCTCCTCTGTGAGTTCAGCCCCTCCCTCTGCTTCACCGCAGCCCTCCTGCCCCTGACAGCCCCTGGCCAGCTGCCCGGCCTCTTCACTCCCGGAAACCCACCCCACGAGAGCTTCCACAGCACGGGCCCCGGGAGCCCCGCCATGCACAGCCTGAGGCCGGGACGTGTGCCCACCAGGCGGCCCTCCCCACGCCGGATGCCGAGACCCCGCTCCTGACCACCTGGGTGCTCAGCCCCTGACCCTCATTCTGAGCGGAGGAGACCCACGGTGACCCCGAAGGGCTGGCTAGGGACACGAGCCTGTCCCCCCCATACCCGTGGCCTGGCCAGAGATGGAAACGGCCGCCTCTCGGGTGACTGGACCTGCCCCATTGGGCAGACGCTCCCTGAAAACGCAACCACCACACGTAAGCAACTGTGCCGTGGCAGACCTGTGACAGCGGTGCCACTGACTTTCAGGGACACTGGCCCGAGTGTCACGTGAGGGCTGACGTTCCTGGGGACTTACTTGATCCCCAGAGCAAATCCCTGAGTAACTTCGCCCGCATTGGGGCCGAGGAAGTGCAGGCCCAGCACCCGCTGTGGGGGTTCCCGCAGACACACCATCTGAAAGGCACACGGTCAGCAGGGGCGCGTGTGGCCGTGGGGCTCCCGTGCGCGGCCAGGCCCACCGAGACGCTCACCTTTATGTAACACTGGGACGCGTCCCGTTCAGGCACGGTGAACTCCAGCGGTTTATAATAGGCGTGGTACACCTGGGAGACAAGACACCGGTTCCTGGGTCAGGGGCCGCGGCAAACCGAGCCCCGGGGACAGTTTACAGCTCGACGGGCTGTGGGCACTGGGCGGGGCGGGGGGCCAGAACCACCTGGTCAGCCCGGCCCGTGGGCTGCCGTCTGGGGTGAGGACAAGGCTCAGCTGCCTCGGAGGCGCCCCTCCCCCGGGCACAGCGGCCTGTGGACAGACCCTCTCCCGCCAGGCCCCAAATCCCCGTGAACCACAGCAGCGGAGCGGGTGCCAGGCTGGCCACCCTCGGACTCGCCCCAGAGCGCGAGGCTCAGCGCAGGCACGGGCGCCGCCCCGGAGCGCAGCCCCGGTACCCGCTGCAGAGAGCCGACGGCGCCGGCAGGCAAAGGAAGGGGGCGCGGCCGCCCGCCTGGCCTCCCCCGGGCACCCTGGTGCTCTCCAGGCCCTCACTCGAGCCAGGAGGCAGGGCAGGCGTGGCCCCCACCGGAGCTGCCGGACAAAGGCTTTCAGCGCCCGAGAAGGGCCGACAGCGTGTTCGGGGCTGCGGCCCAGTAAAAAATGAGCAGCGTCCTCACATGTGCTGCACAGCCATTATTAATTAATGCAGCTTCAGAGAATATTGTTCTAACGAAGGCAGAATTGGAATGAAAACAAACAAAGGGCATTTGGCCATTCAACATTGTGAAACATAAAACATCATGGAATGCCACGGACGCATGTCCCAGGGCACTTGCGATGAATCAAACAAAAATAGCAAATAAAGTGCCGTGGACGGAGGGGTGCGGGGCGAAGGGGCACGGGGCAGGCGCGGGAGCCCAGGGGCTCACTTCCCGGGCACTCCGTCTCCCGGCCCGCCCGCCAGCTGCCGCAGCAGCCACAGCCCCCCGGCCCGCCTGGGGCGCGCGCTGCGGCCAAAGCAGACCCCAGAGGCACCCCGTCCACAGGGATGCTGAGCCCCCTCCTCCAGGGGGGACGTCCGGGTCTGGGCCGTCAGAGGCCGCGGGGACCCGACGCGCAGGGGAAGCACGGGGCCAGGCGGGGCAGGAGGGCAGGGGTGGAGGCAGGTAGAGGGCAGAGGGCGGGTGGAGGTCGGAGCGCAGGAGGAGCCTGCTGGTTGAGGCAGACACGCACCCCACTGAGGTGGGCTGCCGCCGAGAGGCCCCTCGGTCCCACCTGCCCGCCCACAGTCCGGCCATCACAGCCACCGCTCCCGGCCCCACGCCCCGCCCTGCCAAGCTGCAGGCCCCGGGAAGCAGGGGGCCAACACTCCTGCTCGCCCGCAGGCCTCTGTTGGGGGGAGGCCACGACCGGGCTGGGGGGCCACGTGGGCCTGCGTCCTGGCCGCCCCTCCGGGGCCCTGACTCACCTCCACACGCCCCTCTCCATGGCGAGCCACGGCCTCCTCCTCTGACAGCCCCACACAGCCGTACTCCAGGGGCGTGAAGACTGTCGTGGGGACCTGGAGGGCGGGCCCGGGTCAGGCACGCCCCCGGGGCCCCAGAGTGAAGACCCCACTGGGGGACACCGAAAGCAGTAGCTGCAGGCCAGTCCCCGGGAGGGCGACCCCCTCGCTTGCTCCCAGGCTGCACCTCACACACAGGCACGCACACGCTCACACAGACGCACGTGGACCCCCGGAACGCGCTGCGGTTCCCGCAGGCTGGACCTGTCGTCTGAAGAGCGGGAGCACTCACGCTGTCGTAGTCCATCAGGTCTGACGTCTGACCGCAAAGCCGCTGGGCTAGGAGCCTCCCGGCCATGATGGCCGTGGGCGTCAGCTCTGGCCGCCCCTGCGAGGTGGGAGCACGGGGTTACTTCGGCTCGGCCCCCAGTGGGGAAACCAGCTTCCCAGCAGGTCACGTCCCTCCCAGAAGCCCCCAGACGCAGTTTCCCTCTGTTATTCCCGTGTGCTCCCCTCTGTCCTGCTCTGGGGAGACACCTGTGGTCACGGTCCCTTCCCTGGAAAAGGGGCGAGCTGCTAATGAGCCCGGCCACGCGGCCCATACCCACGTGCGGCTTCTCCCAAGACCCCTTCACGTCGGTGACCCTGGAGAGCTGCCCCCGTGACAAATCTCAAAAGGGACCCCGCCACCATCGCCAGTTCACATCCACCGGGACGCAGGCTCCGACGGGCTTGGGAGCACCCGTGGGCTCTGACACGCAGCGGGTCCAGCACGTCAAGCCCATTACGGAGCCCCGTTCAGACGCGGCCCCATGGAGGCCTCTGCCCCAGGGTGTGTCCTGCTGGGGAGCAGGGGTGGCACAGCCCCCTTGTCCCCGCACGCGACGGCCTGGGACCGGCTGCCAATCACCCCTGCAGCAGCAGGAAATGCAGATGTTGTTTGACATTCCAGAAATGAATGGAGATCGGCGGCGATAAAGCCGAGCAGGCAGGCCGTGCATTCCACCAGCCTGACTAATCAGACACGGCCCACATGGCACACAGTCTCCCCAAGCCACGGCCGCCCCTCGCCGGCTCCCTGGGGGTTCACGCTTCTGGCTGCTCAGAGTGACTTTTAACAGTGAGTGTTTTCATACACGACCCTGCCCGGCTAAGGGGCCAGGTCCCCGGGGCAGCGGTCACGTGTGAAGCCTCGTCCACACCCATGGGCCGAGTAGGTGGCCAGACGACATGGCGGGAGGAGCGGCCGGCACTCTGGTGCACCCAGCGAGCGGTCCCCGGGGTCGCAACACAGAGGTGTGCGTTCCACACAGCATCTCATGAGCCTGGGTTCACGGGGCAGCTGTCTGAGCACGGGCCACGGTGGGGGCGACCCCGCTGGTACGATGGGGACACGGGCCAGGCTGCCCCGCGGCACAGACTGTCTGCAGGACAGAGGAGCAGGCTGGCCCTGCAGGAACGCAGGGAGGCCCTGCCACGCGTGGCTCCCACCCCCGCCATCGCCACGTGTGTGCCATGCTCTCTGCAAGCCCCCCGCCCATCACCAGCCACGGCAGGTCCTGCCGCACTGGTGACAACTGCCAGCTTTCTGACCCCACACCGAGCACCTCCTGACACCTGAAATAGCTCACTTGTCACCTGTGACCCCTACATCACCTCCACGAGGACTGAGACTTTTGTCTATTCCTGCAGTGACCCCCAAACCCAGAAAAGTGCCCAGTGCTCAATGCCTGAAGAACGAACGTACATTAACACCATGGCGGGTTTAACAGGACCCCCAAACTCACGTTCCCCTGAACCTCAGACTCTGCCCTTCCTGGGAGGTCAGGGTCTCTGCAGGTGTCATTAAGGTGAGGACTGACGTGAGGTCAGCCTGGATTCGGGCGGGCCCAAAATCCAGGGACAGGCAGGCCCCAGAGGAGATGCCCGTGAAGACGCCTGGGGCCTCAGAAGCTGCATGAGGAGAGGAGGGTCCTCCCCAGAGAAGGGGGCGCAGCCCCGACGCCCTGACCTCAGATTCAGGCCTCCAGAGCGTGAGGGGACAGCTCTGCGGTTCTGAGCCCACCCCCCACCCCGGTTCACAGTGCTCTGTGGCAGCACCGCCGAGAGGCCTGCTGGGTCTGGGGGCCGGGCCTGTAATCGGGACCCCCGCCCCGGACATGCTGCACACGTGCAGGGCAGGCCGATGGGTCCTGAGGCTCTGGGCCCAGGGCCGAGCAGCCCCCGGCCTTGCGGGGCCCCTGCCCGATGCCTCCCAAGCCGGGGCTCACGGGGGTACCGACCACCCCAGATCAGAAGTAAACGAGGCAAGGAGGTTGAGGCCGTGCCACGCTACGTGAACACACGACTGCTCCCCAGAGCTGACCCGCGAGGAGGGTCACGGCAGGATCTGCAGACGGTGCCCGCCTGCCCGCCATCCACAGAGGGGAAGGGCGTGGAGGTGGGCGTGAGGCCAAGTTCTCCGGGGGCTCAGCCCAGAGCCCGTGTGAGCCACAGGGTGGGGGGGACGGGGAGGACGGGGGCACGGGGTGAGGGAGTGGCCGTGGGCGCAGGCCATACCTCTGCCACGTCTCCGATGGCGTAGATGTGGGGGACGGAGGTGGCTTCCTGGGCGTCAACCAGGATCTTCTGAGAGCTGGGGTTGGTACGCACACCAGCCTTCTCCAAGTT
The DNA here is from genome assembly GCF_030028045.1 of Hippopotamus amphibius kiboko. Classification (NCBI taxonomy): domain Eukaryota; kingdom Metazoa; phylum Chordata; class Mammalia; order Artiodactyla; family Hippopotamidae; genus Hippopotamus; species Hippopotamus amphibius. The sequence goes on along the minus strand of NC_080193.1, from coordinate 364,721 downwards.
CAGACTTCTGGTTGCTGGAACTCGGCCTGAAGGACGCAAACAGCAAGGCTGGGAGGTCTTCATTAGCAGTTTTGACTGAGATCCCTGGCTTTGTTTAAAACCCTTCTCAGAACATCCACTTAGAATTGGTAAAACAGCAAGCACCAACAGCACCAAGGGCCTCCAATGCCTGCTCACGTATGTCTGTGTGTATACGCACACGTGTGTACACACGCACACGTGTGTACACACGCACACACACTCTCACCCGCACAGCGGCTCAATGAAAGGATGGAGCAGGAATGGGGAGGAAATGAGGTGCACAGAGAGTCAGCAACAAGATCCCCTAAACACATCCTATGATGCAATTCTGGCTTTTTAAATCATACACAGTTAATACACACAGACATCCAAAATATAAAAGTAAAGGAAACGTGGAAAAAATCCGTATAACCCGTAAACAACCTGGAACAAGGGGGCCTGTTGTAGCAGGACACGTGAGAGACCGGGGACCCGCATCAGAACTGCACCTCTGAGGGTCGCGTCCCAACAAGGAAAGGTGCTAACGGGGCCTCCGCGTCAGTCAGAGAACGGTTCAAACCCCATCACGTCAACTTTGAATTGGAAACTCATGATTTTTAGAAAACACAAGTTCCTGACTCTGACCACAGAAACGGTGTCGAAGCAGCCGCGACCAAGGACGATATGCCCCCAGCCCCACACTGTGGTCCCGAAGCCCCTCCCCACTGAATGGGCCAGGCTCCGAGGGGCCAGGGACCCCAGGCCACGCGGCGGAGCGACAGACGTGAAGAATCAGCATGGCCACAGGCTCAGCCTGACAGGACCACGCGGCCTCTGAAGGTGTCGGTCGGAGGGGACGAATGGGAACACAGGGCCCAGGCCTCACAGACCCTGGGGCCGTCCCCTGCGTGCACTTCCCGGAGGGGGGGCCTCCCCAGGCTGGGGCGGGGCAGGACGGCGCTCCACGCGGGTTCACCTCTCTCTGCCACCAGCTGCGTGTGCAGGCCACGCTGTGGCCTCGTGTCCCCGTGTCTGGCAGCGGACGTCTCCCCGGGGCCCATGGAGGGCGAGCCCACCCAGAGGCAGACACGGCGCACGGCCTCGCCCCGCTCCCCGGGCGGCCCCAGCCCCAAGACCTCCAGAGCCCGTGCTGCACAGCCACCGTCCTGGGGGCAGTCACCTCTCGAACCCCGCTCTGGGGGCGGGCGGCTCCGTGGGCAGCCCTGGCCCCGTCACGGCTGAGCTGCTCACAGCCCTCTCTCCCCGTCCCAGGGCGATCCTGGTGCCCACAGCTTGCAGGGCTCGGGCCCTGGAGGTCGGGTGGCGGCTGGTGGAGCCCGGGAGGGGAGCCTTACGTCTCCAGCTGCTCTCCTGGTGGGAAGTCAAAACACAGGCTCAGCTAAGCCAGCTTCTCGAGCCGACAGCTCCGGCCTCTGCACGTGGTGCCCCAGGGGTCGGGGGCCAAGGGCTGGCGCCCTTCACCGTCAGGCCAGATGCAGGCACCGCGGGTTGGGAGGGCCCTGCCTCCTGACGGCACTGATGCTGGCGCTACGGTCCTCATGGAGGCCTGTGAGCACGCAGAGTGGGACCTGCCACCCGGCCAGCGTCCTTCCAGGGCGCCTGGGCACCCAGTGGGCACCTGGGAGGGGGCTGGACCGTGCTCTCAGTGCGGAAGGAGCTGGCCCCGCCGGCAGGACTGCAGGGCGTGTGCTGGGCAGGCGGCAGTCCCTCAGGCAGGGGCTCAGAGCTCAGCCCTCAGGTTCCTCCCCAGGCCCCGCGCCCCGCGGGGACGCTCTGGGCTGGGGCTGGAGAGTTCGAGGGCACAGCTGGCAGCGCCTGGACCAGCTGCTCTGACACCAGCCACGCTGTCCTGCGCTCTCCCCTGCCCCCGCCTGGCTGGTCACAGGAGGTCAAGAGCGCTTCCTCCTGCGCCTGCAGTAACTATGGTAACTACACACCTTGCAGATGCCAGCAAACCACATCCCAGGTCCCGAAGGAAAAGAAGATAAATCTGAAAGTAGGAACAGGAGACGGTAACACGTGCTTGAGTTGGTGGCCTCTGTGGTCTGTCCTGAAGCTGGAATGTCTCAGGACGTCCTGCATACGTGAACTTGGGAAGCATGTGGGATGTGAGAGCCAGGCCACGGGTCCGAAGCATAGATGGATGGATGGGGGTGGGCCCCACACAGCAGGCGCTCCGTTCACGCCTCCAAGGTGAACAGTGAAGGCAGGCAGGGGCCAGAGCAGGCGAAGCCCCTGGGGCAGCCGCGGGCACCTCGGGGCCTGGAAGCTGGGCCGTGGAGGCGGGGCCTGGGGTGAGCAGGCCCTGGACGGGGCCACGGGGGGAGGGACAGGCCCACGTGCTTTGCGACGCGGCCCCCTCGTGCTCAGAGCAGGGGGGTCAGCCCCCCTTCAGCTCAGGCCCGGAGCCCCAGAGGAAGACTGAGAATGGACGTGGAGGGGTGCGGGCGACCCAGCGGCCCGTCGCTCTGCCACCAGCTCAGGCCCAGGCGGGGCTTACGTGGCAACGGTCACAGCGTCCTCCAACCACCTCCCTGTGCCCTGCGCACAGGCAGCGCTCCCCCCGCGACTGGGGGAGCCCATCCCGGTCACCCTGCAAGTCTCGGTCACACCCGGCGCGGCCCGCAGGCGGGCTGCCCGCCCTCGCCCTCACACGGGCTTGGCGGGCCCCCAGGGTAGGCATGGCAGCTGTTCCTCAGCGGGGGCTCCGCACAGGCAGGGATGCCCGGGGTGGGCGTGGGGGCGCTGGGCTGTGATGATTGAATTCGTGCTTCTTTGACTACTAGCAAAATTCAGTGTTTTTTTGGCCACACGTTAACTAGCTGTGTTTCCTCCTGAGAAGAGCCGAGCTGCCCTTTCCATTCATTTGCACGCGTCCCTGTGGCTTCCTTGCCTTGTACGTGCTTCTTCCTTAAAACACGCGACTCGCTGCCGTATTTACGACAAAAAGCGAGGGCACTAGAATCCCAGGTACAAGCAGACAGCCCGGCTTCCTCCTCAGAGGCGCCGTCCACACACCCTGCCCTTGGAGCTGCCCCTCGCCTGCTGGCCGGAGCCCCTCGGGGGGCCACGTGACCCCCGGCGCCTCAGAGCTGGGACGGCCCTCCCGCCCCGCGCACAGCGCGCGGGACACCTGGGGCAGCTCTGGGCCCAAGAGCTCTTGGTGTGGCTGGGCTGGGCCAGGCCGACCTCCGCTGGTTGCACTGGGAGAACCACCAGCTGGTCACTGCTACCTGCTCGGCGGCACACAGGACGCAGACAACCAGACACACGCCCTCCATGTGCCCCTCGCCGCCCGTTACAGGAAGACAGGTGATCCCCCCAATTTCACGCCTCCCTGGAGCACACGTCCCGACGGGCAGGGGGGATTGTGCAACAAGAAAGATTTAAGTGCCCGCAGGAGTGTGACGGGTGAGCGCGGGGTCTAGTCAGACAGACTGGCGAGGGTGCGTGGCAGCCCCGGGCGCAGGGCCAGGAGGCAGGATCCACCCCGGGCAACACTCCCGGGGGTCACAGCCAGGCCACTGTGGAGTCCCCACTAGGAGAACAGAGCCACACAGGGGTCTCCTGCAGCCACGGCAAGATGCGGTCCCAGGGGGCAGGCCTGGGGGCCTTGGCCCGAGGCTGCCCCAAGTGGGCTGCATCTGCGCTCAGACTACGAGCTCCTCCCCCATCTCCAGGTGGTGGCCCTGGATGGAGGACGGGCCCCAGCCGCAGGCATCGTGGACACTCAGGCCCCCATCACTGAGTCCTTGGGCCCTGCCTGCCTCCCTGGCCGGGGTCCACGCGTACACATGTGTGGGGGGACTGTGCTCGGAGAGGCTCGTGGTGGGGGCTTCCGTGTGGTGGGTGGATGGAGTTGGGAAGTCAGGCCTCACAGGCTCCCTTTCCCCACGTTCAAGGCTCAGACGTGACACAGGTAAGCGCCATGGCTCTTTGCTGAGACAAAGCCTGAAGAAGAGGACACGGTTTCCGGGGCTGAGTCCCCCTGCGTCGCCTGGAAGCTGGAACAACGGCCCCCTGGGCTCTTCCGACAGTGGGCAGGGCTCCCGCCGCCCAGGGATGGACGTCCCCAAGCCTGCACCCTTCCCTGGAGGCCGGAGGTGCTGAGGGGCCCGGAACCGTTTCGGCTCCTGGTTTTCCCGAGGCCACCATGCTCCGCTCTTTAAAACAAGAGGAAGCGACACCGCAGCCGAGGGCTCCTGCTCGGGGTCTCCACTCCAGGCCGGGCCGTCCCGCTTGGCGCCCCCACAGCCAGGCTCCAGGCCACAAGTGGTTAACTGCGCGGGCGACCCCGAGCCTGCGAGCCTGCGGCGGGCGGGCTGACTGTCTTCACTCAGCAGCGTAATCGGCACATCTGCAGACAGGAAATCCTCCTCCTGCCGTTCCCAGCCTGTTATCTAAGACACCTGGTGTGGGTGGGTGACTCAGACAAACAATGAGCAGGCCCCCTGCACAGCAATTACCCGCCTTAGCTGCTAATGTGTTTAATCCTCCGCGTGGAGATCAAGGCCGCTGAGGAAGAGGCTGGCTGACTGCAGGGCCCGCGGCCCGTCCCCGCGTCCGCCGGCCTTGGTGTCTGTGCCAAGGCCGTCCACGTGGGCCGTCCACGGGCGCGAGGCGTGTCCTTCCCTTTTCAACCTTAACACGTCAAGCCCGGCTGTGTGGACGCGGCGCCGGCGGCCGGGGCCCACACGGGGCGAGCTCTGGGCCTCCCCGGCCGGCTGCCCAGGGCGGCGCATTCTGACCTGCGGGATCACCCTTTGTTGTAAGTAGAAACAGCGCCTGGTTCCAGGCTTACCAGGTAACCGGGCAGAGAACATTCCCGGTGGTGAAACTGGGACGCAGCTCCTGAATGTTTACAAAACCCGGCGGGAGCAGCGGCCCCGCCAGCACTTGCCCGCGCAGCCCCAGGAGGCGTGCCAGGAACCCGCCGCCGCAGCGCCGCCTCGGGAAGCAAGGTCAGAGGCCAAGGACTGTGAAAAGCTTCCACCCCCAGCATCAATCACACCCGGCAGACCGTCTGGGGGATGCTCTTTTTGAAAATACAGCAAACAAAACGGACTCCCGGTGGGGGAGGGCTCCCGGGGCCCTGCCCGCTGCCCACCAGGGCCGCCTGGGCGCTGGGAGGACCCTCCGGCCGCTGCCAGCAGCGTGGGCTCAGCCGAAGGCATCTGGCTGCAGGCCTGCGCCTCGGTCCAAAGGCGGCGGGGGCCAGGGAGAGGCTTCCGGGACCAAGGGGGAGGCTGGGGTGCAGCTGGGAGGGGGAACTGGCCACCTGGCCGGTTAGAACGGACGTTAAAATACTAACCATCAGTTTACGTTTCTGGGTCTCCATAGTGCTCATCAAAATAAACCTACATAAAATTTACTTTTACGATTTGAACATTTCCTCTGGTAATTTAGCGGATCTCGGTCAAGAGGCGTTAAGTTCACCCCAGGGCGTTTCAGATCTTTGCCTCGCTCCTCGAAAGCGAAGCGCTGACCCCTCCCGAGCTTGCTGCATTTTCTGACTTCCAACCAGCCTGAGCATCTCAGGAACAGCAGGTTTCTCAGAAGCACGCAGCTCCCCGGGGCCCACCTCAGGGGACGGGGGGCCTGGGCCGCCAGGGTGGACAAACGCTGGGGGGACAGGCCCTCTGAGGGCTGGGCAGAGCCGTCCAGCGGTGTGGAGCCAGACCACGAGTCTGACGGCCACGCGGACTCGGAGCCCAGGCCCAGGGCGGGGATGAGTGACCGGGCTCGGCACAGAGAGACTCGCGGGTTGGAAACACGTGAGAACAAGACCCTGACTGTCCCTGCGTTCAACACGCAAGCTGACAGATCAGGAAACAGGGTTCCAAGCTCACCGGCCGCAGACACCAAGGCAAGGGGTGCGCTCCGTCCCCCGAGGGCGCACACGACCACGCGATCCCACGCCTCCTTACCTACGGCCCACAGGACGGTGTCAAAGGTGCCCGTGTCCTTCCTGTTGGAGGTGACATCCACCCAGGTGACCTGGAGCTGCCCATCTGAGAGCCTCTCCACCCTCGAGGGGGTGCAGCCCCTCAGGATCCGGGTGCCGTGAACTGCCATGTGCTCTGTGACCAAGGACGCCATTTGCTGCAAAGCACGAGGAGATGCGCGGTGAGGACCGCGCGGCGGTGGGAGTGTCCCCGCCGAGGCCTGCGGAGAGAACCCGGCCCTGCGGCCGGGAAGGCCCGAGGGGGAGCCGCCCCAGAGGAAGAGGTCGGGGCCCTCGCCTTCTTCCAGGAGGCCCCACAGAGGCCGGCCCCCGCCCGGGGCCCCTGCTCTCGGCGGCGCGGAGGGCCGAGCCCGGAGAGCCTCGGGGGCCCCCCACCCCTCCACGTCTGAGGGCCCGGGCCCCGGGTCAGGGTGCTCGCGACCTCTGGACGCTCCTCAGAGGTGAGTGAACCGAGGCGTCCCTGGAGTGGAAGCGACGCGCCCCTTCTCTCTGCCCGCCCGGCCCCGCCGGGGGGGGTCCGCGGCAGGTGTGGAGCTGGGCACGTCCGCGTCCCTCCAAGAGGTGCAGAGGGCTCCTCCCTCCTGGCCCACGCAGCTGCGCCCCCAGGGCCGGCGCTGCCCTGCGCCCTGCGCCCTGCGCGGGGAGACGGCGGGGCCGCGGGGGCCTGGTGCAGCCTCACGTCTTTCCGGTCTAGGGTGGCCGGGCTGCTGTCCCCCGCGACGGCCACCCAGGGCCTTGCCGGGCGGCTGCCTGCGCCCCGTCCGCGCTGCCCTTGGAGGGCGGCACCCCCCACACCCCAAGGGCTCCGCAAGGGGCCCGGGGCAGCGCCTCTGCCCACACACGCCGGCCGCTTCCTCTTGGGCGACCTGACCTCGCAGCCCGTGAGCTGGCCCGCGAGCCCACCGTGTCCCTCCGGTCCCTGCCACGCCCGCCACGCGCGGACCCTCGCTGCCGCACGATGGCAGGTGTTTATTTCACCAACCGTCTCCTCACGTGATTCAGGGGTCAGTCGCTAAAGACGGAGAGCTCACTCCCAGCCCACAGCCGCACCTGCCCGGGTCGGGGCAGCAGGCAGGCGCAGGGCGCAGGCCCTCAGGAGAGCAGAGCCTCAGGTGAGGGGGCAGCCAGGGGCTACCTGGTCAAAGGTCCGCAGGGGCGTGCTGCGTATCATCACGGTGGCATCCAGCCCGAGCCCAGTAAGGAAGCCAGCACACTCCAGGGCCACGTCTGCCAGGGCACGCTAAGGAACGCTGACGGGTTGTGACATCGAGAGCCAGGCAGCAAGACCCCCGGGGCCCCTGCCAGCGGCCCCCAGCCCCCTCCAGCCCAAAGGAGGCTCCGGCACCAGCCCCCTACCCCCACCTCTCAAATGCACATCCAGGGCAAGGTGGGGGCTTCCTCCAGCGCCCACGGGCATCTGTCCAGACGCCCTGGAGGCTCACTGAGGGGCCCACGTGGTGAGGACAGAAGACGGCGCCCGGGCCGCAGCGCCTCCATCTCCCCTCAGGCGCACCCTCCACCCTCCCTGCGTTTACTGCTCCCTCGGAAGGCACTGGCCTGAGTGGGGATGCTCTCCAGGCAGGACCCCCACCTCACCGCTGTGCTCAGCTGCCGGCCAGTGAGCAGCTCAGGAAGAGCCTCCAGGAAGCCCTAGCCTCAAAGGTCAACCTCAAACTGTCCCCCCAGCACAGGTCATCTGCCCTGACTGGGCCTGTAAGTGCCTGGTTCCAGGCGGCAGAGGGCACGCCCCACGGGAGGGAGTGCAGGGGGGTGGGTCGGGGAGGGGGCCTGGGGCCCGAGCTTCCACTCTCAGGACGGTGAGCACAGCCGTCTGTCCATCTGTCACCTGCACGCAGCAAAAGATACAGCTGGCCCCGACCACCAACCTGTCAGAGGGATAGACAGAGAGAGGTGAGTGTCACACGTGGCCACCGGGATGCAAGTGGCCACCCCGCGTAGGGCTCCGAGGGGGACGGGGCCCAGCAGCCTCCGTGCAGGGCGCCTGTCAGCTGACGTGTGACTGCTGCCAGTCCCTGCGGCTAACGGTTCAAACAGGCCGTCCCAAGGTACAGAACCCACTTCCCAGAGTTCCAGCTGTGAACAACAGAGCCGCTGAACTGGGAGATTGCCTGGTGGCGAAGGAGCGAGTGGCTGGTGACAAAACCACAGGTCCTGCGACGGGGCTGAAGGCAGGATGAGCGTGGACAAGGCTCAGCCGGCAGCGGCGGGAGGGGTTTCCTCCTCCCCTAAGGTGAGTTCCGCCTGGGCCCCTCTGGACCTCCTGCAGCCAGGCTGGAACCAGAGAGGGCGGCGCCTGGAAGCCCCATCTGTGGGCAGAACACTCGGGGACCACGGACGCCAGGCGGGGGCCCACCCTGCCCCACCGCACACAGGCCTGAGTACCCTGAGCAAGGGTAGCGGAGGGAGGGGGACACAGGACGCTGGGACCCAGCAGACCCTCCCCTGTCATTCACCTGCACGCCCTGCACACACACGCGTGCACACACACGTGCACAGACGTGAATGCAGAACGGAGACTCCCAGCCCTGGTAGCGTGTGGGTGGGCTTGTCAGATCACCCCTCAGCCTTTGAACAAGAGGAGGTGAGGCCAGGATGCCTAAGCAGGTGTCAGCCCTGATCCCGGCAGATACTAATGATATAATTCCATTGCAAACAGCGGCACGTCCCGGGAAACCCTGCTGCCGGTGGGCGCCCTGCGGGAAGCAACCAGCACGTGCTTCCTCGCGGCAGCTGGGACAGGGCCGTGCTGGTGTTCCGTGCGGGGCGAGGGGGGGAGCTCAGCGTGTGAGGCACACGTACCACGTCTGTGTGTGCACGTGCTCAGCGTTACACAGCCTGCCCTCCTCCGCCTCGATGTGTACGGGGACGAGGACAAGCCTTTCTTTAAGATGTGAAACGACGCGTTACTTAGAACGCAAATAGGCTTGAGCTTCTTTGAACATTCTGCCCCAACGCAAGAACCAATGAAGAGCGGACTTCCCTGGTGGCGCAGTGGTTGAGAATCCGCCTGCCAATGCAGGGGACACGGGTTTGACCTCTGGTCTGGGAGGATCCCACATGCCGTGGAGCAACTAAGCCCACAAGCCACAACTACTGAGCCCATGTGCTGCAACTACTGAAGCCCACGCACCTAGAACCCATGCTTTGCATCAAGAGAAGCCACCACAAGAAGCCCGTGCACAATAGAGTAGCCCCCGTTCCACATCTAGAGAAAGCCCATGGGCAGCAACGAAGACCCAACGCAGCCAATAAGCAAATTAAAAAATAATTTAGAAATTAATACGTAAATTAATTCATTAAAAAAAGGACCAGTGAACAGCATTTGTGCTGACTGCACAGTGCTGTGCTCCCGCTCAGGGTGGCCACGGCCTGGGTGACCGTGCCGTGCAGGTGCCGGGGAGCCTGCTGCCTGCCCGCCGGGCTGTCCTGCGCGTCTGAGCCTTCCTGCCTCTGTAGAGCAGACCCTTCTGGGGGCTGGGGAGATGGGGAGAGATGGCTGCAGTCCACAGCCCAGCTCCAGGCAATGCAGCCATGCGGTCCCTGATTTTGGCAAAAGCATCTTGTTTCCACAGCCCCCGGGCACCTCCCGAAGCCCTGTGAGGGCGGGCAGAGAGTGGGACAGGGAGGCAGGGATGTGCGTGCAGGTCCCCAGCTCCTCCCATGCAGCCCCCCCCAGCGCCCGGGCCTTCTACTCCCGCCTCAAGGTCACAGTGCCCCCATCCCCAGGCTCCTGGCTCTGAGCCAGCAACGGAGGGCACATGTGGGAGGCCGGAGCCAGCGGGGCCAGGCCTCGGGGCGTCCTTGACCACGTGCGGGCGGCTGAAACCTCACAGCGGGCAGGCGCCCACCGGCCCCAGTGGTCACCTTGGGCCTCCTCTCACCTCCAAGAGGAAAGACTGTCAACAGTGCTGGTTTTCACTCCCCCCGCCCCCGACTTATCAAATACGTATTATTCTTCAAAAAGTGCGGGATCCAAGACCTCAACCAGAGAGTTCCCTTCAAGTGGACGCGAGTGAGAACAGAGCAAAAGTGGAGCCGGGCACTGACGCCTGGGGGTGGGGTGGGGTGGGGGTGGCCTGACTGGGTGCTGCGCTTTTATTGGCAGGTTTGAAGCCGTAGATGGGCTCTGCCAGCCACCGAGGAGACCTCGGCCTGGGTGGGGCCTGGCAACAGTGGGGCACAGGGACAGGTGGGGCCCAGGGACTGGCCACAGGAGGACCTGGGGGAGGGGCCTCACGCGGCAGCAGGACTCCCCGCGGGGCTGCGCCAGCACCTGCTTGGCTGTGTGTGCGCGCGCGGGGAGCCCCCATGTGCCCTCTGGAGCCCCGAGTGCTGCGCTCCAAGGCGGTGCTATTGTGGGATTAGCCTGATCACAGGGCTGGCTCCTTCTTGGAGTCTGGAGAAGGAGGAAGCAGAAACAAAGCCTTCCTTCAGGCCTTGAAGCCCCGGCTTAAAGGGCTCTCCACCTGCCTCTCGAGTCTGAAGGCCCCGATCCGCTCCCCAGGGTGGGGGGTGGGGGCGCGGCACCCACACAGCACGAGGGCCCATGGCCGTCCCAGCAGCGCAGGAAACGCCAGGGCCCCAGAGCTTGGGGCCCACGGGAGCAGCTGGACACAGGACATCTAAAGAGCGCCAAGACTTTCGGGGGCACAGGCGGGTGGGACCAAGGGGGGAGGCTGAGGGCCGGCTTGCCAGGCCTGAGCTGCCAGCCACCCAACCTCTCCGGGTGACGCCCCTGAAGGCCGGTCCAGCCCCGGCCTGCAGCCCATCATGGGGAGGAAGGCGGGAGGCCGCAGAGCCCGCGGGCCCTGTGGAGCGGCGAGGCGGAAGCCCCGCCGCTGCAGGCTGAGGCCAGGCACGCTGGGCTACCTCGGCCGCCGGCTGGCCTCCTGGCCTCCTGGCCTCCTGGCCTCCTGGCTGGGGCCAAGTGGGAAGGTCCCGCCCGGCTTCGGGAGGCCTCCAGGGCCGGGGGTGGCCCTCGGTCCGCGTTCATTTCAGCTCCATTTTAAAGGCGAGTTAAAATAAACACGGGTAATATTTATAAGGCAAATAAATCTGGCAGAAACAGCCCCTCCGAGTGTGAGCAGAGGCCCCCCGGCCCAGCCCAAGCTGATAAAATACAGAAATGCTACTGTAGACCCTCCGGCTTATTTTGACTGCGCGCAGGAATGTAAGGAGTAAACACTGACTCCCGTATCACACTGTTACAACTTGCATTCACAGCTCGGCACAAAAGCTGCGTTTCACAGAAGCATCGTACGGGGATGTATCTCCAGCTTAATTTTTAAAAAAACCATTTCCTCACATAAATCATGCTCAGGACGGAACGGGTGACGGATACATTGCAAACACTTTTTTCCTTAAACAATAACATACCTAGATTCCCTCTAAACGAAAGAGTTTTAAAAAAAAAAAAAGTCTTCTAAATGTGTTTTTCTGAAGAAAATAAACACTCTCCTGACCCCAATATCGGGGGCTGTCTTGCCGGCGCGCAGGCCCTGCCCCAGCACGCGGCCCCTGCACCCGGCCTCCTCCCGGCCTCTCCGGGCCCCGGGCAGCAGCGGGCGGTGCCAGCGCCAGACCTCGGCCCCTGCGGGAGGCCGGACACGGCTCTCGAAACGAAACGGGGACACGGCAAACGAGGGAAAATAAAACACCCTGGAACTGATCTGACAAAAGACCGGGATTCAGAAACCGCTGACCTGCAGGGATGCGCAGGGACGACCGGGCGACACGGGCGGCCTCGGCCGAGACAGGCGCCCCGAGCAGGCCGCCCGCGTCCAGGGTCCACCCCGGAGAGGCTGGCGGGACACCGCCGGCCCCCGGGGGAGTCAGCGCACGAGAAGACGGTGCGCGTCCGCAGGCGCCGCGGGAAACCCGGGCTTCGGTGACAAACGGGCTCGCGGGGACGGAGCCCCTGAACGCGCAGGAGCTCTAACAGCCACCAAGTGGGAAAAAGCCGAAGCCACGCTTCAAAAGACAAATGCCCAGCGTCGGCAGGTGGCACACGTTCCCAGCCGTGACGAGCCGGGCACACCTGCGGCCGTGAGCGTACGTGGCGGGGCGGTAGCCCCGGCGGCAGGCGGGCGGGACACGCCGGGGAGCGGGCGCGGGACGGGGGCGCGCAGCCGGGCGCTACCTCTGAAGGGCGATCCGCGTCGCGCGAACACGCCGGCCCCCCCTGGAACCCCCTCGTCAGGGACAAGGCCACAGACCGGGCCGAGACGACGGGGGACAGAGGACCCACGGCAGACGGGACCTCACAAAGCCCGAAGGCGAGCGCCCGCCGCGGCCGGGGGGCCCGACGGCGGCTGGAGGCGGCCCTGCTCGCCCCCCCGGGGGCAGGGGCGGCCCGCGTCCCCTCGGGCCCGGGGCGACGCCGAGCTCCCTCGGGCAGGAGGCGCCCGCGGGCACCGCCCCGACCGCGCCCTCGACGCGCGAGCAGCGCCGGGACTGGCCCGTCGGGCGCTCACCGCGGCCGCTCAGGGCCGCGCGCAGAGAGCAGCCAGCGGGGCCCGCGCGCGGCCCGGAGCCGCCACCTCGCGCGGCCGCGGCCGCGAGGACGTCGGAGCCCGCGGCACGTGCGCACGCGCTCACACACGCGCACGCTCCTCAGGCGCGGCCCCGCACGTGCGCGCGCGCTGACGCAGGCACGCTCGCCGCCGCGCGCGCGCGCACGTCCTGGGCCCCGCGGCCCCGCCGGCTGGGCCTCTGCCGCCCTCTGCTGGCCTCTGCACTCCCTGCGCGCACCAGGGGCCCTCGGTGCCCAGGAGGGAAGCCGGGCCCTGGGCGGCTGGGCGGGCACGTGTCGCGGCAGGCCTGGCGTCACAGCTCGGCTCCGGTTTCCGAGGCCCCGAGGCTTTGCTGATTTCAGGGACGCCCAGGTGACAGGCATGGAAGTGGAGACTGTGACTGCGGCCAGAGGGGGCCCAGCGCCTTCCCCCAGGTGCCCGCCCGCCCAGATGGCCCTGAGGACGCACTCCCGGGAACCCTGGTGAAAACCCGCAGCCCGGACAGGACCGGCCACGCTCTGGGACACAGTCCTGGGAGGGCGTCGGCCCCAGACGGGCCCCAAACAGGCCCCGGGCCAGGCTCTCCGCCCTTCCCTCGGGTGGGCGGGAAAGAACACGCTATGGGGAGCCGGCCCCGCGCGCCACCCGCCAGGCTGTGAGCACGGGAGGGGCCCCTTGGGCGCCCCCAGGCCTTACGTTTTTCCAGGGGATTCCTTCAGCCAGAAGATGTCGTCACTCGTAACCCCGTATTCCAAGGCACCGTCGACCTACCCGGGAAGAAGGGTCCCCGTGAGGCCCGCATCCCCTGCCGCCCCAGGACCCCCAGTTTGCAGACACAATGTGGCCGGAGCCACCCGCGCACAGTGGCTGCACCTCCTCAGGTGTGGTCTCTGGGACAGGTGACCCGGCTGCTCCCAGGGGCGCCAGGCTGGAGGCTGGATGTGGCCGGCCAGGCGCCCTGAGGGCCAGCATGGTGGCCCTGTGCCCAGGAGGCGTCCAGGTCACCCCAGCAGGTGGGGGCCCAGGACACGCGCCCTCTCTGCAGCCCCTGAGAGTCAGATGTGCTGGGAGGGAGGAAATGGATTTCAAACAGTTTACGGTTCCAATTGGCAAAAAAAATAAAGCCAGGAATTTCTTAAGTTTGCCCAGGGAAGACCGAAAGGTCTGGACGTCAAAGGGACCGAACGCAGCAAGTCTGGGCAGGCACCGGGGCGGCGGCGGAGAGCAGAGTGGCCACTGAGCAGCTTCCCCAGGACCCGGGACTCCCGCTGCACCCCACCCCCGCCCCCGCCAGTGGACAGCAGGGCGGGGCCCGGCCAGGCCCCCCGCAGGCATCCCGGCAGCTGCGTGCGGCGCGGAGCGGAGCTGATCGCTGGGTCCCGCGAGCTGACCACGGCCGTCAGGAGCTCTGCGTGGAGACAACGTGGGCCCGGCTGTGGGTGAGGGGTCACTGACGGTCACCGCTTGGCCCCTGTCTGTGTGGCCACGGAAACAAGCGCCCTCCCATCGTGTGGAGCCGCAATGCCCGCCCAGGGCCACCTGGCACAGCTGCCCGGTCCCCCGGAGGCTGCTCTTGCTGGGCTGGCGTTGGGGGGGGTGGTCGGGGCCCTGAGGACTGGAGTGTGAACGTCCCTGGGTGCCCCGCCCCGTTTCCAGAGGAAGCACAGACTGGACGGAGGTTCGGATATAAGAGTTTGAGAAGACAGAGAACCAGGCCCTGGCCCCTCTCTACCTGTTCGTCTGGACCTACATCCGCGTCCGGGAGCTTGAGCACGGGCCTCCAGGCCCCGCACAAGCAGGAGGTGGAGGCGAAGGCAGCGTCCCCCGCCCGGCTGAGCGCCAAGGGCGGGCTCCTCACAAAGACTGGGGGATTTCCCAGGTCTGGTGTTTAAGGACATCTCTGTCCAGGCACTAGGTGACCACACAGCAGAGACCTCAGTAGCCACACAGGACACAGAATAAAGAGTTTACAAAATCAGCTCAGAAAAATCACCCAACAGAGGAGCAGCACTGAACACAATCCCACAGCGGAGGGAGACCCTAGCTTTCAGCGTGAATGTGCCATTTTACTGGAAATGTTCACCTTTCAGCAAAACGTCCCAAGACACGAGAAGAAACCAGAGAAGATGAACCTCGCGCACCGCAGGTGGAGGGGGAAAGGGTGCGGCCGCCCCCCCACCCCGGCGCCGGGCAGCTCCGCCCCCAGGTGTCTGCCCAGGAGAAGGGAACACGCGCGTCCACACGGGCCCCCAGCAGCATCACCCGTCCACCACGCAAGTGGACCACAGAAGATCATACCCCGCGCGGAACACCACTCAGCCGCAGCAAGGTGGCGACTCCTGGCTGCGCCCGGGGGACCCTGAGGCCGTGGCGCTCGGCGCAGGGAGCCAGTCTCACGTGAAACGTCCAGAACAGGCAAATCCACACAGACAGAGCGCGGGCTGGCGGGGGTGGGAAGGGGGCGGAGTGATGGGGCCAGGGCTTCACCCTGGGCGGATGAAACGTTCCGGAACCTGGTGGTGGGACCGATGGCTGAACGACTCTGTGACTAAACGAGAACCCGTGGACCGTACCCTTTAAAAGGGTGCATCTTATGGTATGTGAGTTTCACGTCAAGTAAAGAGAAAGATCTGCGGTGGGGGGGGGAGGAGGAACAAGGTTTAAGTCCCAAACATTCCAACATTCTGAGGCTGAAAAGGAGGAATCAGCAAAGGAGACTGAGGAGAAGTGATGCTGGGACAGGAGGCGGGCGGGCGTGGCCGGCCCAGCGGCTGAGGGACACGAGAGCCGCTCTCGGGGCTCAGCCACGTGGGGACGCAGGGACGTGGCTCGGCGGAGGGGACTCGAGAGCACGGGCAGCGGAAAGTGACAGCTGTGAGGAGGGGGCTGCTTGGAGAGAAGGGGGGAGTGGGACGTGCGCGTCACCGGACCAGGAACGGTGTGCGGGGGTGGGGGGCTCCTGAGGACACTCACCTCCGTGGGGTACCTCGGCCGCCCTCCAGTGGCGATGACAATGTGCTCGGCCGAAAGCAGAGTCTGAGAAGAAACCGAGAGCTGTGGTCTGCTGGGTGCCCTGCGGTCCCCACGCGAGAGCTCGACCGGCTTCCCGGTCACAGCCCCTGCCCTGCAGTGCAGACCCTGCAGCAGCAGCCCCGTCAGGGGTCCGGAGACCGGCAGGAGAGCCTCTGAGCCCAAGCGCGTCACAGTTTACCCAGCATCGCGCGGGGGCGGGGTCTCCCGGAACCCCACCCCCCCCCCACCCCGAAGCACTGCAGGGCTGCGGCCACCCGAGCAGCGGGCAGCCTGGTGCAGACACTTCCTCCTTCACAAAGAATTAGCCAGGCCTTGGCCCCGGGGGAACGCTGTATCAATCCCAGCAGCACGGAGGATGGCGCTGAGGCCGCGCAGAGCTGGGGTCCACCTGCCAGGCCCGCAGATTGGCCTCCAGGGGACGGGAAGGCAGGTGCTCACCTCTTCCCCATCTTTGGAGACACCGCAAACTGTGTGCGGGTTGACAAAGCTGGCCTTGAAGTTAAAGTACTTGACTTTTCTGCAAGATAAAAAAAGGCTGTTGAAACATTTCCTCTGCAAACGAGGCACCCCTCGAGGTTAAACAGGCAGCACTGGGCAGATGGCAACAACGTGAGCGCGGGCCGCCCACGGCTCGGGGGGCAAGAGGAGCGTGTGGACCCACAGGGGGAGCCTGGGCCGCAGCTGCTGCCTCCCCGGGATCCCTGGGACGCAGGGACCACTGCTGCACGCAGGGGCAGCCCGAGGGCCCCAGCACAGCCCCCGCACGTGAGGACAGAGGTGGCCGGGCCGCCCCCAAGGTGAGTCCCGTCACCTGGACATGCTCCACCACGAAGGTGAGACCCCCAGGGGACCCAGCTACCCTCCCTCACAAAATACCCACCAACAGGGAGGGGTCCGTGAGGCCAGGGGAACAGGCACCCCTGCAGCAACCACTGGGCTTTCCAGCCCGGGTTCTCACGGCCCCGCCTCCTCCTGGGGAGTCCTCACGCGCCCCGCGACCACCCCGAGCCTAGCACGGTTGTCGGTACCTGTCCTGCAGCTGGACCCGGTGCCCCCAGTTCAGGGACTTCACGTGGTTCTGAACGGCCTCTGCCATTTTCCGCCTGTTGACACAAAGCACCATGCTTGAAACCACCACACAGGTGTCACGTGTCGGCAGGTCCCCCACAGGCCGCGAGGGGCAAACAGCCCTTAACAGAAACGCCCAGACGTTTCTCAAGGAGGGGACGGTGACGTCCGTCCCCGTGGCGGCCGCCCCGGGCCAGGTTTGGGGCTTCAGACCGAGGGGCTCTGAGCGGACCACGGGCCACCTGCCGGGCCCGGAGCACCGTGGCCTTTCGGCCGAGCACCCTTCGAGGGGCGTCCTTGGTGCTGTGGCAGCGCCCAGGCACCACCGGGGGTGTGCAACCCCCCGCGGGGAGATCCCCGAAAGGTCTCCGCACGTGGCCCGATGGGGGGGCCCAGAGGCGCCCCCCGGGGAGAATCGCGCCCGCGGCTCCTGTGAAGCTGGTGGGAGTGGCTGGCCCCCCACGCGCCCTCACCAGTCGTGCGGGCCCTGGGCCAGCCGCCAGCCATAGTGGGGGGCATCGCGGATCCAGCCCCCCAGCAGCGCCGCCTGGTGCATCAGCTTCTTGGGGATGCAGCCGACATTCACGCAGGTGCCTCCAAGGCCCCACCGGGTGCCTGGGGAGGGCAGGGGGAGCACAGGCACACGGGTCAGGGGCCAGGTGGCCCCACCAGGTGCCGGGGGGAGCACACACGCGCAGGTCAGGTGCGCCCCGTCAGCTGGCCCTGCTCCACAGCTGCTTCCAGGTCCTTTCAGCCACTTTAACTCCCACCCGCCCAGGTGCACCCGCCCCGCGGACGCGTCCCCCACGGTGCATTCAGACTGTTTCCAGGAGGACGAGGAAGACTGCAGCGACGGCAGCTTCCCCGAGAAGCAGGACGCTGTCCCGAGACCGGGCAGCTGTCCGGGGCCGGGCCGCCCTCTGTACGTGACCCCCTCTCCCCTGGGACACGCGGCTCCCGGCGGGGCTGCCTACCTCGGGGCGAGGGCTCCACGTAGTCCACCACGGCCACCTTCTTCCCCAGCTGAGCGGCTGGAAGGCCAGGCAGCAGCAGGTGAGCGCCACCAGAGACCGAGTCAGGGCGGGGACCCCAGGGGAGGCCGGGGAAGGCCCGGGCCAGCGGCCACCCACCAGCTCTGCCCCCAGCTCTGCTCCCCCAGCAGTGGGCACCCGACCTCCTCCTGACCGCAGCCTCTGCACGGCCCGCCGGGGCGGCACGGGCCCCCGCCCCCCCCCACCTGGTTCCAGGTCCCGCACGGGCCCGGGGCCTCCCTGACCTTGACCCCGGGAGGCATCACAGGGAGGTCCGGCTCGCTCCCCACCCCTCCCTCACACCTCTCCCCCCGAAACACCCATGCGGTGGCCCTCGGTCCACCCTGGTCAGAGCCCCCGGGGGGGCGTTTCCTCAGGGTGAGGAAAGGGAAGCGCGGAGGTCAAGGGGCAGGTCCAGGCCAGCCGGGCCCCACGAGGGGGAGCAAGACCAGGGCTCCGACTGCACCGCTGCCTGGGGCCCCCTCCCCGGCCTCCCCCGACCACACCCCTGCCGGGGGCCCCGGCTGTCAGGAAGCCCCCCAGCCACAGGCCCCAGGGTTCTGAGGCCTGGGCTAACCACCGGCTTCCCACTGGCTCTCCTGGGGCACTGCATCCGCCAGCCCTGGGCCCTGGACGCGATGGCCCCGAGGGTACCCCCCACGTACACGTCACGAGCCCACGAGCATCTGAAACACTACAGAACACACTTGACGCATGACTACCAGCCACCAGGGTTAGAGCCACGTTTTCACAGCCTTCACTCACAAAGCCGTGTCACTCAGCTGGTTAATGACGGGACCCCAGCGCTTGACGTACACGGTCCGGCCAGGGGGCACCGCAGACGTGCCGACGCCCAGCTGCCCGCTCTGACCAGGACGAGTGCCAGGGACCAGCGCCAGCCGGCTGCTCAAAACAACCAAAAGTCCCGACAAAATACGTGAAACGATAGTTTCAAGAAGCTCAGCAGAGCAAAACCAAGGCCAGTCATCTCCGAGAGCCGGGAAAGGCACGAGGTGAGCCCCGCAACCAGAGGGTCTGCAAGACATGGCACAGGAGGGCCCGGGCAGGGTCCCGCAGGCTCCCGGGCTGAGAGCTCCTGGGACAGAGGACAGAGAGGAGAGAAGGGGAAGCACCCGCGGCCAGGACAGTGCCTCGGAGGCCAGCCTGGGGAATCGAAACTCCTGACCGCTGAGTGGGCACGAGGAGGGCCACGCCTCAGCGGTGGGAGTCATCTGCCCAGGCTGGGACAGCGCCAGGCCTGCCTCACGGACCTCAAGCAGAAGACTCGAAGGATGCCACCATCTCTACCTACATCCCAGAACACGCTCAGAAACATTTCCAGGAATTCAGAAACATCCAGAACCCAGCAAGGGGACGTCCAAAGTATCTGACACTCAAACAAGAATTACCAGGCATGCAAAGAAGCAGGAAGAGACAGCCCTTAAAGGGAAAAACGGTCAATGGAAACGGACCAAGAACTGACACCCACATCAGAATTAGTGGAAAAGAAAGTAAAACAGGTGTTTTAACTGTGTTCCACATGTTCAAAACGTCAAGAAGCAACACAGAAGATAGAAAAAAGAGCCCAAGTCCAACTGTAGAGATGAAAACGGCACAGAGTGGGGTTCATGGTCGAGCAGACATCACAGGCTCGTTTATTAGTGAATTTGAAAACAGGAATAGCAACTATCCACCGTGGGAAGAGCTCTGATGAGCTTGGGGACAACCCGGAGCAGCCGGGAGTGCAAGTCCCTTATAGAAAATGGAGTAGAATTTGCAGTAACCTTCACCTGAAATCATCTCTAGGTGATGGCACGGGACGCAACGTTGACGCTGCGTAAGTAGCTGTAAATACAGTGTGAGTGCTACGTAAATAGTTGCCCGTGTGCAGCAAATTCAAGTTTTGCTCTTTGGAACTTTCTGGAATTTTTTAAAAATATTTTTTCGACCCATGGTTGGTTGAATCTGTGGATGTGGGGGCGGTGGATACGGAGGGCCAGCTGTATTGTCCCCTTGAATTCTATACCCAGAGAAAACATCTTTTTAAAATGAAGGCAGAGTAAAGATGTCTTGAGACTCACAGAAGCTGAAAGAATTTATTACCCCTAGAGCCACACGACAAGAAATGTTCACAGGCGTCCTTCCAGTAGGAAAGGGACGTCGGGTGCAAACTCGGATCCACAGAAAGGAACGGAAGCCCCGGAAACGACGACCACGTGGGCTGAGGTGTTAGTGTTTCCTTATCGTTGAAATCTCTCCAGGAGAGACTGTATGACGTGTGGTGGGGTCTGTAACATGAAAAAGTGGAGCGTGGCCGGTGGGAGACCGTCACCTGAAGGGGGACCGTGATTCGGAAAGGTGTGTGTCCCAAACCTGGAGGCGAGGACCTTATTCCGTCTGCACGTTAGCCCATAGTGGAGTGAAGACCTAAACGTAAGAGCTGAAGCCGTGAGGCTCTCGGAAGAGAACAGGCCTAAGTCTTTGTGACCTACGATCAGGCCACTGTTTCTTGGACGCAACACCAAAAGCACAAGAAACAACAGATCAACTGAGTTCATCAAAATTCAACACTTTTGTGCTGCAAAGGACACCACCAAGAAGGTGACAAGGGAACCCACAGGACGGGAGAGAGTAATTGAGAATCACACACCTGAGAAGGGTCTAGTATCCAGAATGTGTGTGTGTGTGTGTATGTTTGTGCACTCTCACAACTCAACAGTGAAAAAAGACAACCTAACTTAAAAATGGGCGAAAGCTCTAAACAGACATTTCTCCATAGACACACAAATGGCCAATAAGTGCGTGAAAAGATGCTCTACTAACCACGAGGGAAACACAGTGATGTGCCACCTATTCACGCTTCTTAGGATGGGCTACTTTAGGAGACAGTGACAGGTGTTGGCGAGGACGTGGAGAAATTAAAGAACGGTGCAGACACCTGGGAAAGTCGTCTGACAGCGCCTCAAAAGGTTAAACCTCGAGCCACTCCATCACCCAGTGACTCCACTCCTGGGAATCTGCCCACGGGAAACGAAAGCTCACATCCACACAAGGGATGTCCAGGGCAGCGTGACTCACGACTGCCCCGAGCGGAAGCGACACAGACATCCACCTGTGGGCACGTGGACAAACTGGGCTCCGGCCACACGACGCAACACCATTCAGCCACAAAGCGGAGAAGCGCTAACACACGCTGTGTCACAGATGAGCGCTGACAACCTCACGCTGAGTGAGCGCAAAGCCGCACGTTCCTATGACACGTCCAGGACAGGCCCGTCCACGGAGACAGAATGGGGGCGAGAGGTCGCCTGGCGCTGAGGAGGGGAGGGGCAGGGACCACCACTGGGGACAGAGTACTCGGGGGGGGGGGGGGGGATGAGATGTTCTGAAACTGGTGGTGGCGACGGCTGCACAACTCTGTGAACGTAAAATCCACTGAATTAGGCAGTTTAAAGGAGTGATCTGTATCGTGTGTGACTTCCATCTCAACACAGCTGCTTTAAAAATATGGAACACTTAAGGATACATCTGACATGAGACGTGAAAGCCTTGCATATCGAAACGACAAAACATTGCTGAAAGGAGTGAAAAAAATACCTAAATGAGGGATACACCACGTGACCTGGCTGTCCCACTTTTAGGCAATTATCCAAGAGATTCAAAACCCATCCACACGAAGGCGTGCGCGCACACACACACGTTCACTGCAGCACTGCTCACAACAGCCAAAAACTGGAAACAACCCGGTCCACAGGTGAATGAACCAGCCAGACACGGTCCAGACACAGAGTGGAACCCTCATCAGTAACGAAAAGGCATGACCTCTGGAGACACACGGCGACACGGGTGGCTCTCCAAACAACGGCTCTGTGGGAGGAGCCGGAAAGTAAGAATACACGCAGCACGATTCCATTTAGACAGAATTTTAGAAAATGCAAAGTAATCTACCCTGAGAAAGCAGACCAGCGGTTGCCTGGGGTGCAGCGGGGAGGGAGGAGCGAGCCAGCAGCTGAGACAGTGTACGCGAGACGCATCCCCACCCAGTCCCAGAGCGCCACTGCCCTCTCCAGGCAGCGCGAAGCCTGGAGGGCCCGCCACGCGGGCGGGGTGCAGGATGCGGGATGCGGGATGCAGGACACGTACCTTCCTTGGCACAGGCCAGGCCGCCGGAGCCCCCGCCAATCACCAGGAGGTCGTAGCATTGCCGCCCTGTGGGGGTGACGGGGAGACGTGAGAAGGAGGGGCCAGGACCAGCGTGGGGCACGGTCCCGGGACGCCACAGTTGCCAGTGTGGTACAGGGTCCGCGTCATGGGACTGGCGCCCCGCCCTGTGCTGGTCTGGGGTGACCACGCATCCCCCAGCAAGCAGGAGGCAACGCCGGGGTGCATGTCATCGGCCCAGATTCTGAAACCAAGCGGTGCCAGGCGAGGCTGGCAGGGGTCTACCCCCCCCCCACCCCGCCACCCGAGTCAAGAAGGAAATTTGGTTTAACTGGCAGGACTGCCCTGAACTCAACTTCACCCAGCACCTAAAAGACACGGGATTAAAACGTTTGCCTTGAATCCACCCGTCTTTCCATTGAAAAGGTCACCCTACGTCACCGGCGAGGAAGAGCAAGGGCGGCCCCTGCGTCGGGCAGCACGGCCTGGCCTCACACAGCGCCCGGCGGGGCCTGGCAGCGCGGCGACTCTGAAATGCCGCTCGCACCCTGCACCCCTGCCCCCAGCGTGGAGGCCGCGGGAGTCCTTGCTCCTGGCAGAAGGCACTATCTGTCGCCTGCCAGTGCTGGCAGGGAAGGCAGGCCCGAGAAGACCGCAGCGGCGGGGACGGCGAGGGCAGGCGTGTCCTCAGGGGCGGCCAGGCTGTGCGAGCCCCGAGCGGGGACCCCCAGCACCAGGCTCCGGCCCGCTCCCCGTGGAGGGAGGAAGAGAGAACACAAACTCGTCCGGATGCGGGGAGGCAGGCGGGGAGGTCGAGGCAGCCCGGGGGCTGCGTCCAGGCGCCGTCTGCTCTCCGCTGCCCAGGGAGGCTCTGACCAGGGGGACGTCCCTACCTTCCATGGCCGCTGCAGGGGCCCTGCTGTGCTGCCCGCAGCCCCGCTCTGCCGCGCGGACTGCGGCCTTATCTCCGCGGCCCGCTCGCCCCACGCGCGGCCCCGCAGCCCTCTCCGTCTGATAAGGCCCTGGGAGAGGCCGCCCCGGGGGCTCTGCAAGCTGTGCCGCGGGAACGCTGCCTTCCAACACGCGGAGGGTCTGGGCAGCCTGCGGGGGAGGAGCGACCCCGAGAGCCCCCGAGGCGGGCGGGCACGGCGCTGCCCCGAGGGCGTCCGCTGGGGACGCCCCGTGTGCCCCGTGGGGTGCCCCGTCCCCGCGCGCAGGGCTCCGTCTCCGCCCGCTGTCCTGCGCCCGCCCTCCCCGGACCTGCTGCTCCTCCCAGAACGCGGCCCGGGTGCCGGGTACCGGGGCTGCAGAGGGCAGAGCCCCAGGGCGGGCCCCGACCCCCGCGCCCCGCGCCGCGCCGCAGACCTGCCGCGCCCCGCGCCCCGCCCGGCACGCGCGGCCGGAAGCGCCCGGCCGGGGCCCGCAGCGCCGCCATCGCCATCGCCATCGCCGCGCCCGCCGCCTGGGGCCTCGGCCGGGCCGGGCTGCCCGCCGCGCTGCCTGCGCCGCCGCCGCCGCCGCCAGAGGTGGGTGCGCGCGGCCCGCGGGGCCCGGATGGGGGGTCAGGGCGGGGGTCAGGGCGCGGGGGGGGGAGGGGTGCCCCGGGGCGCGGGGTCTCCGGACATGGGGGGCGGGGGCCTTCGTCCTGCGCGCGGCCCCCGGACCTCGGGTGGCGGGGTCCCGGGATCTGGAGTGGGTCCCGGGACAGGCGGGGGAGTCTCTGGACCTCAGGTGGTGGGGGGGTGTCCCAGGGCCTGGGGTGGGGGGCTCTCTGGACCCTAAGTGGTGGGGAGGGTATCCCAGGGCCTGGGGTGGGGGGCTCTCTGGACGTGGGTGGGGTCTCCTGACATGGGTGGGGGCAGTGGCACCAGGCTGGTGGAGGGAGGGGGAGTCATGCTGCAGGGGGACGGTCCACGTGGGCACGGGGGCCACCACAGGGCTGGGGACCTTGACCTGGAGAGTGGCAGTTTCTGGGAGAGCTGGGACCTGGGACGGGGTGCAGAGTCAGGGGTCTCACTGCCCTTGGGTCCTTGGAGGCGGAGACCTGTGGGGGCCAGGGCGAGGGGCTTGGCCGTCTCCCTCCTTGCACGGGCAGGCCCCCCCCCCCCCCCCCCCCAGCACCCTGGGCCTTTCCTTTCGTGGGAATGGCATCCCTACCAGGAAGTGGAAGCCCGGCCCCACCTGCCCCAGCTAGCCGTTGAGGTTTGAACAGTGGGTTCCTGCCTCTGCTGGAGGGAGTCCAACGGGCTTGCCAGGTGAGCAGTCCAGATAAACCCACAGGACACTGGTAATTGCACCGCAGGGGAAAGACCCAAGCGCCTTCCAGACTTGCTCAGAGGCAGCTGGGCCTTTTCGGGGCGGGCAGGGGGGAGCATCAGGGTGAAAAATTGCAAAAAGTGGGAGGCGGCGTGGGTCCGTTTGACTCCCACCCGAGCCTGCCAGCTGGATCTGGACCCCTGCCCTCCTGCAGAGGCTGCCCTCCTGTTGCTGGACCGGAAGCCACGAGCTCGTCAGGCGGAGCCCTTGCGGGCTGGGCCATCTTAGGGAAGTGGCCTTGAGCTGTGAGATACAGTCAGTGTTTGTTCCAGTCTTTATATGAGGCCTTGTAGAGAAGAGGGCCCGGAGAGGCCTGGCTGCGGGCTGCCAGGGAGAGCCTCCTTGGGGAATGGTCAGAGCTAACAGTAAACCTGGTATTTGAGTCCTGAGGGTGGCCAGTTGGGAAGATTTTAGACGTTGCGCTCTCAGGTCTCTAGATGGTGGCGTGAGGCCGCGGCGGCAGTCCGCCGGCTCTCCCGGTTTGCTGTGGGAATGTTTGTGGTGACGTGGAGACATCAGGGTCTCAGGAGAGGCTGCTTCCGTCCGGAGCAGAGCCCGGGAGACGTGGGCGACCTGGTGGGCTCTGGCAGTGGCCTGCACGTGATGGGCGTGAAGTTCCTGCCACCTTATGTGCCTTCAGCTTCCAGGGCTTTTTCAGCCCCTGGAGGAAGGGGCAGCTGCAGGGCACCTGAGTCCCAGGGTGGGTCTGGGCAGTCACACCAGGAGTGGGGAAAACTGGTGTTGGGAGAGTCGTGCCGGTCCTGAAGGAAATGGAGAGGCCTGGGGACGCGGCGAGTGTTGACAAGTGTGTCAGTCGGCAGTGCAGGCCAGTGGAAAGGCAACGGACAGGACTGGGCCCTGACGACCACCAGGTGTGTTATTTTCTCCACGGAGACAAAATTTCTCTCTGTGTCCACTTCCATTTTTGATCAAAGGCAAAGTAAGGCTGTTTTCGTTTACAAAATAGTTCTGGTCTCACTGCGTGTGGGCTTATTCTTTACGTAACTGCAGCAAGAGTAATGGTCGACGCACAGCCCTTTTAAAGTTTGCCTTGTGGAGGTTTTTATGGGGAATCTCAGCTTGGACGTTTAAAAGCTTCCGCGGCTAGGACGTCAAGCCAAGGTCATGGCTGCAGGCTTCACCTGCAGACTCGGGTGAACTCCCCTCTGCTCGAGCCCCACCAGTGTCCCAGGGTGCCTGGGCCTGCAGGAGGCGACCTTCCCCGCTCCCGGGGAGGCTGGGGACCCGGGGTGCCCGGCGCCAGGCTGGCTTTTCACAGGGGGCTTTTGGAGCCTTGGCTCATAAAGTGACTGTGGTGCCTTAGAACTGTCTGGTCGTAGCTGCGTCTTCGCCGTCGTCTTCACACCTGGCGCTCCTTGGTAATGCAGCCCACGTTTTCGATGATGTCCTATCACAAAGAGGACACGTTCTTATTAACCCTGTGCAGACAACCGTATTGCCATGAAAATAAGGACACTCAGTGCTAGTTTCTGATTTTTGGAGGGAGCAGGTGGAGAGAAAAACATAAATGCTTCCATTTTGTTTACAGACGAATAACTTACTAGATTGTTATGAGTCATAGGTAGGGAAAGGTTTTTTCTTCTTCTTAATATCCAGAAAATGGGACATTAAAGAGCCAGCAATATTCTAAACGATATTCTAAACAAAAGCCATAAAAATTACAATCGTGCTTTGCCAGGGTACGTAGTCTTATGTCGTTAGCTTCTGTTCTGCTTGATCTTGGGGGTGCAGTTCCTGGGCCCGTGGGTTTCTCTACTAGTGTTCTGTGTTCTGGCTTCTGATCCTTACTCAGTCCAGAGGGATGGTGCTGCCCGAGGTCCCCGCCCGGTCCTTCCCCCGAGGTCTCTGAGGCAGGCCCTTGCTGTTGACAATGGAGCACCCTGGCCTGCAGCCCACAGCAGGGGCTATTGGAGAAGCATCAGAGTGACACAAAGTTACCTGCAGCTGACAAAAGACTTACGATGGCTGTGGTTAAAGAGCTGATGAGAGTCCATTATAAAAACATAATTGGGACTTCCCTGGTACCGCAGTGACTAAGAATCCACCTGCCAATGCAGGGGACGTGGGTTCAGTTCCTGATCTGGGAAGATCCCACATGCCACGGAGCAGCTAAGCCCGTGTGCCACAACTACGGAGCCTGCGCTCTAGAACCCATGCTCCGCAGCAAGAGAAGCCACCACAATGAGAAGCCCACGCACCGCAACGAAGAGTAGCCCCTGCTCGCTGCAACTAGAGAAAGCCCGTGTACAGCAACAAAGACCCAGTATAGCAAATAAATAAATAATTAAATAAAATATTAACTGGAATTATGCGTGATAACATCATATCAGGATATATGGAAAGCAAGCAAAGTTTCTGAAATATTTATATTAATAGCCTTTACCTGTACAAATATAACATAAGGAAGTCCAAGGTTCTCTTCTTAGTTGACAGTACTTCCCATACAACGTACCACAACAGACAAACCTAATTATTTTTAACATCCCCCCCTTTTACAAGGTAAAAGTAGAAACCACTGGGATTTTCCAAGGACCCTCTGGGAAATCCCCAAACCATTTTGAGATCCAGACTTCATTTAGGATTGATTTTGAGAAGACAAAATTGTCCAAAATGTCGGAAGGTCTGAACGCTTGATTTAATAGGATCCCAGCTCACTGCAGAACAATACTTGGTTTTTGGGACTTCCCTGGTGGTCCAGTGGTAAAGAATCGCCTTCCAGTGCAGGGGACGTGGGTTCCATCCCTGGTCAGGGAACTAAGATCCCACTTGCCACGGAGCAACTTAGCCCACACACCACAACTACGGAGCTCACGTGCCTCAACTACAGAGCCTGCATGTCTGTGCACCACAACTAGAGAGAGAAAACCCTTGGGCCACAACTAGAGAGAAACCCCACACACCACGATGAAAGATCCTGTGTGCCGCAGCTAAGACCCCACGCAGCCAAAAAAATAAGTAAATAATAAATAAAAATAGTTTTTAAAAAAGGCTATTAAAAAAATACTCAGTTATCTACTTAACCAAGTGACCATCTGGGAGCTCACAAGTAGGAACAGGAGGAAACAGGACTGCAGACCTGGGATCTTGACGGGGGGACACTCGGTTCTCCCGAGCGGCGATGAGGGGTACAGGGAATTATTTTAAGACTCAGAAGCTTTGTTTCCTAGGAAGATTATTCAAAGGTAGACAGAAACCTTTAACAATCTCTTATTAAAAGCAGACCAATAATCCAAAGAGAAAACCAAGCTCTAGTTTCATATCAGTAAGCAATTGATGTAAAGCTCATTTCAGAAAAGCTTCGTATACAAATCCAAGTAACCTTAGGCAGCTGTGAGCTCACAACACAATTCCTTTCCCACAAACCTTCCACCACTTTCTGTATCCATGCAGGTTTGTTTCCCTCTTATTTTACTTGAGGACAAAACGGCTCTCCTTCCCTCAACAAAAGCACATCCTACATTCTCTGCATACTTTTCACAAAAGAACACATCCTATTTTCCTACTTTGTGGACAAAGTTGTTTCCCTTTGCTTTGTTTCTGGTAGCAGTTTTATTTTCAGACGTTGATTATAGTTTTTAACCATTAGCAACCTTTATTTTACAGAGGAACCTAGGAAGTAGACAATTGCAGATTGTGTCGTATCCCAGTGTTCTGCAGCAGATGAGCAAGTGTTGTGACTGTAACATGTCATAAGCTGTAAGGTAGATGCTTTTGACAGTACAGATGGTTTTACTGTGGCAAGAATATGTTTATGAGCACACCCAAATGTTTTTAGCTTCTTTGTATCATGTAAACAGGAGAAGCCAAAAGTATCTAAACTTAAACTTATGCCTGATAATGAATGTTTCAGCACTTTATGTTATTTAGAAATTATTTAGGTATTCAATGAATATCTATTATTTAACTTGACAGAACTCTAAGGGTGCAAGTTACCAAAAAGATTTTGGAGACTGTTTTTTAGGCAGACATATTATAAAACAATTATTATTGAAGTAAAGTTTGTCAGGTTACTAATTTGATTAAAATCAAACTTGTGTATAATCTTAAATGTCTAATAGATATAATGTTAGCTTATTTGACTCGTAAAGCAAGCAGGATAAAAATGTATGTTTACTGTATGTTTAGTGTTGACAACTCTCAAGATACACCTGTTTTATGAAATGAACAACATTAAACTAGTTTTATTTAGCAAGGATTTACCAAATTACATGAACTTGAGAAACAGTTGAGCTGGTTCTTACATTTCTGGGAGTTTTAGGAGGATTTAATTTATGTAAGTGCTTGTTCCTCTCGAAGCCAGTTAGGATAGAACTCCTTTAAGGGAGTATAAAATCTTTAAGGGATTTTATAACCTGATTTGGTAACACCATCTGGAGGTACGGAAATATCGTATACATATGAAAAACATACAATCTTACAAAAACATACAGACGCAAACAGACGGTTTTCGTTAAAAAAATTTTAGCTATGAGTCAGCCATAACTACAGTGATAAAAACTCGCCAGTTTATACAAGAGTTGGACCTTGTCTTTGCTTCGTTTTATGTGCTTATCCCGTCACGTTGTGGCGGGTGGGAGAGGGTAATTCCCTCTGCCCTGTGAGGCCCTAAAGCTCCCCACCAGCACCTGTGAGCACACCTTTACGATGTTTCCTTCCCTGATACATAATCTTAGCGAGGCGTAGACCAAATGTTTCTCATTCGCTTTTTTTCTTTTTCAGCTGCAGGTGGTTGCTTCCAGGGGTCCCTGAGTCCCTTGAGGGCCCCCGTAGGGCAGGGCCCAAGGTTTCAGGGGCTGTCGGGGTTGAGGGGCTGGGGGGAGGCGACAGGCCTGGGAGGGACAGAGGGTGGAGGAGGCAGGGGCTGGGGTGGGGCAGGTCAGAGGCTGCAGGGAGCTGGAGGGAGGAGGGAGGTGGTGGGAAGGGAGCCACTCGAGACCACCTTATCCTCAGCGAGGATGCTGTGCCGACAGGAGGAAGTGGGCAGAGGCGGCTGATGGTGCTCGGTCAGCGGGCTGCAGGGAGGCCCCAGGGAGCAGCAGAGGGGCCCCCAGGGGCCCGGGAGGCACCCTGGCCTTCCCCCGCCCCCTGCTCCAGGGGCAGCACCTGTCCTCCCTGTGGTCCGCGGACGTTTGTCCGGAGCCAGAATCACGGACAGGAGATGAGGCTGCGGCCCCTGGGCCTCTGAGCCCCGCGTGGCGCCCATGGGCAGCACCGAATGCACAGCTTCCCGGGTCCCAGGCGGACCCCCAGCTCAGGCAAGGACCCTGGCCAGCCCTGTGCTCTGAGGCCTGCTCTGTGGGGACGCCGCACCCCTCCAGCCCTTTCTCCAGGAGGCCGGCCCGTCTTGTGTGGCTCCTGCAGGCCCCGCACGAGTGGGGCCGGCCTCCCCCGGCTGCCCCGCGAGTGTGGCCGAGGCCCAGGTGTCCGTCCGCTGCTCTCCAGACGCGGGGAGTGGCCCCCGGGTGCCACCGCGGACTCAGCTCCTCGCAGAGGGGCCACAGGCACTCGCAGGGTCTTGATGGACTCTTCAGACGAGCCTGGGACCCCAGAACCGAAGATCTGGCAGCTCTGGTGTCTGTGCCCAACTGCCGGTCCCCACTGGGCCTGCCTGGGGCCGGGGCCCTGGCCAGCGTCTCCACTGCCCCTTGGGGGGAATTACCTCGAGGAGGAGAAGTGATCAGAGTTGAGGGAGGGCATGGTGTTGGGGTTGCAGGAAGAACACTTAAGAAAGTTGTGAGGGGTGGGCTGTTGCCCCGCGCCCAGGTCCACGTGCCCTCTCTGGGGAGACGGATGCAGGGTACACGCCCCGGGGGGGTGGGAGGAAGCTCAGGACAGGAAGGCCTTCCCCTCCTCCCAGCAGGGGTGAGTGTGCACTGCGGGGCCGGCGGTGGGCCGGCAGAGAGATGGGGAGCTGGGCTGGTTTTTCTGGGTCCTGCTTCCCAGTGTGGAGCAGCGTGTCCCTTTTTCTTTTTTGAACAGGGAAGACCAGCAACAGGGTGGCTTGTCTTCTTGGTTTTCCACTGTTTTTACTGTAGTAAAACAGACATAAGTTAACATGTAGCATTTTGACCATTTCTAAGCGTACAATGTGGTGGCATTAAGTGCATTCACACAGCTGTGTGACCACGGCCGCTGTTTGCAGCACTTTCGCGTCATCCCAAGCGGAAGCCCTGCCCCCATTCTGCAGCACTCCCCCTCCCCCTCCCCCTCCCAGGGCCCTGGCAACTTCTGCTCGCTTTCTGTGTCCGTGGATTTGCTCTCGTAGGTGTTTCCTCTCGTGTCTGGCTTGCATCGCTGAGCACACAGCGCTCTCGGGCCACCGTGATGTAGCGGGAGTGAGCACTTCCTTCCTTGTGGGACGTGAGTCAGGGCTGCGTTCGTCTCAACAGCCAAGTGAGGCCCCGGTGCGGACACCCCGCACTTCGGCCACTCGTCCGCTTCCATTCCTTCGCCTCTCAGCTGCTGTCACTCACGCGGCCCTGAATGTGGGTGGACACGTACGGGTTCACGTCCCTGCTCTCCGTTCTCCTGGGCCCACTCCCAGAAGCGGGACTGCTGGGTCACATGGTAACTCTATTTTTAACTTTTTCAGGACCCGCCCGCTGTCTTCCACAGCAGCTGCTCCGTCTTACGTTCCCGTCAGCCATGCATGAGTTCCCGATTTCTCCGCGTGCCCACCAATACCCGTGACGTCCCCTTTTCGGGGGGAGGGCATCCTAATGGGTGTGAAGTGGCACCTTGTGGCTGTGGTCTGCATTTCCCTACTGACTGGGCACCTTTCCATGTGCTCATTGGTTGCTGGTGTATCTTCTCTGGGGAAACGTCTATTCGTGTCCTTTGCCCGTTTTCTATCTAGGTTGTCGTCTTTGGGTTGTAGGAGTTTTTATATATATGCAGGATTTTAAACCCTTCAGATACGTGGTTTGCAAATATTTTCTCCCATCCCCTGGGCTGTGCTTTGCTCTCTTGATCATGTCCTTCGATGCACAAAGTTTTTCATTTTAGAGAAATTCTATTTATTTTCTTCTGTTGCCTGGGCTTTTGGTGTCATATCCATTGCCAAACTCAAGGTCATGAAGGTTTATTCCTACATTTTCTTCTACGGGTTTTTTGGTTTTCTCTCTTAAAATTAGGTTTTGGATGCATTTTGAGTTAGTTTTATATACGGCGTGAGGTAAGGGTCCAAGTTCATTCTCTCGCAGGTGGAACGCTAGTTGTCCCAGAACCATTTCCCACAGAGTGGTCCTGGGACCTCGTAAAACAATCACTTGATCATAGGCGTGAGGGTTTGTTCCCAGCCTCTCAGTTCTGTGCCTTTGTGCTACGTGTCTGTGCCACACTGTGTTAATTACTGTAGCTTCGCAGGAAGTTTTGAAATTCAGAAGTGTGAGACCTCCAACTTTGTCCTTTTCCAAGATTTTTTTGGCTCTTGTAGGTCCCTTGAGATTCCATATGACTTTTAGGATGGATTTTTCTATTTCTGTAAAAACGCCGTTGGACCTTTTTGGTGGGAGTGGCATTTTGTCAGGGTCACACTGGGCACTGTGGGCATCCTGACCGTGTCAGGTCTCCAGTCTGTGGACATGGGATGTCTTTTCATTCACCTGTGTCTCCCTCAGCTTCCCTCACGCTCTCGTGATGCTAAATGTGTTGCCTGCGGAGGCCTCATGAAGGTCTGGCCTCCTGTGTAAAACCGGACCTCTGCAGCAGCCTCTCCCGGGACTGCCCCTGCCCCGCGGCGGGAGCCACCTGGGGCAGGACACAGCATCCTGCATGGAGCTTTGCCCCCTCCCCTCACTGTGGTTGGGAACCATGTTTGGAAAGTGCGCTTTGCAAGCCCCTTAAAAACTTTCCATCAGGGCGTGTTTAGGACACGCAGCAGCAGAGGGTTTGAGGGCGCCCCTCGGCCTCCGGCTCTTACCTTCCTTCTGGCCAACAGCTCCTTTGTCCTCCTGTCAGGGTGACTGGGGCTCTTTATCCCCCCACCCTGGGCCCAGAGCCAAGCAGGGCGGTGGGATCCTAGGGTCCCGAGGCCACGGCTGGGGATACCGAGTGACCTCGCCGTGACTCATTGGAAGGGCAGAGCAGCAGACGCTTGGGTCCCAGAACCCAAGACAAGAGGAGCCCTCCGTGTTTTGTTTCCCCACGGAGGGTTCTGCGTGGCCCTGAAGGGCTTCCTCCAAGTGTGTCTGCGTGGCTCGCTTCAGTGGTTTATTCTTGGCTCTGCGCACCACTGCCCTCACCTCACTTGCATGTTCTTTTGTTTTTTTGTTCTGCAAACCTCCAAGCAGACCTGGGCAGCCAGGTGGATGAGTCCTCTCCAAATTTTTATACAATTCAAGTATTGGGGGAATTAAAATTTATAGTTCACAACTCCAGGGTCCACCATGTAATTTGGTATGTAAATGGAATATTCCTTCTTATTTTTGATATTTATGTGCTACACTTATTGGTTTTTTTCTTCAACCCAGAAAATAAATCAAAAAGGCCCAACATCTCACCATCACTACTGAATATAGTCGTGATAAGTAAAGCAACACAGGCGTGGCTAGGGGGTCCTACACTCGCAGAAAGGGCACAGTGGGCGGCTCTGGCCACTTCAGGCCACATGGCCCCTCCCCAGTGAGTCCTGGCCCCCTTCCCTGGAAGACAGCGCTGTGCCCTAACCCATGGTGCCTCTCCTGGGATCCCCCCCACCTGCCTCCTGGGTGGTGGTACATCCTGCCCTGTGAGGCACGTGCCGTCTTAGCCTGCAGGGCAGTGCCGGGACCAGGGAGACCAGGGAGACCGTCCCTGGTGTCCTGAGCCTGGGGGTGCTCCAGGCAACGTCTCGCTGCCTCTCTGCTCTCCCCTGAGGGCCAGGCCGGCCTCGGGGAGGGGCCACATGCCACGACTCACATCACTGTCAGGTTACGGTTCCTGCTTAAATTATCTAAAAGCAGGAGAATGCCACACAAATTCTGTCTGCTTTGCTGCTGAGCTCAGGAGGGGCGTGGGGGGTGGAACCGTCTGGGGAGGTAGGCCTGGTGTGGGTGCCGTGGGAGCAGGAGAGCCGGGTGTCGGCCCCACCTGGGCCTTTGCACGTGCAGACTCTGACCTGCAGACCACCTGCTCACTGTGCCTGGTGTGAGCAGGCCACGTGGCCCGAGACCACTCAGAAGTCTGGGTGTCCACGCTCCCCTGTTCATCCCAGCTCTGCCTGCCAAGCCCCCTCCTCGTGGTTCAGGCTGTTGGGGTTTGGAGCCCTGAGCTGTCTTCAAGGTGTCTCTCCTCCAAGACCCTCAGCCCGCCCGCTCTCCCGTGTGCCTTTCCCAGTGGGAGCTTCTCGGGGAGCGGGGTCCTGTGTGGCCTTTCCGGTGCATCACCCGTCCATGGCCACAGGCCCCGAGGGAAGCTTCCCACCTTCCTCTGTCTTCCGTCCTTTTCCATATTAAGGTCTCTGCTCTGTGCCAGCTCAGGCTTGCTGTGTCTCAGGGGCCCCAGGCCCCTCATCTGACTGGGACCCCAGCTGCCTGCCCAAAGGGTTGCTTGCCAGGGGGAGGGCCTGTCTTGCTCCCGCTGTGGTGTGGACAGCAGGGTGGCCTACCTCCCGGAGGGACAGACTGACCCTGTGTGGTCGTCCCCTAGGGGAATAGCCAGTGGGCCGTGCCCTGTGTGCCTGGCTTGGGGCTGTCTGTGTCCTTATCTGGAAACTCAGGCTCCTGGACTGTCCCGAGTATGAGTGTCCAAGGGCGGGCCTCCCCTCTGCTGTGCAGATAAGCTTCGGGCCAGCCCCGCCTTTGGCAGGGCCGCCTGGGAAGGCGCAGGGCTGGCCGGACCCCAACACACCCGCTCCCCTCCCAGGGCGCAGCCCCAGCGGGCAGTGGTTTGCAGGTGGGCGGGGCTGTGGCCGTGGTCACCACGTGACGGACGTGGGCGCGGCTGCCCTCGTGAACCTCGTGCCCCCCGTCGGCACAGCAGGGAGGGCGGGGGCAGCACCGCCAACCCGGGGGGGGGGGGGGGGGGGAGCGCGAGTCAGACAGGAGGGCGGGGCCCTAACACCGCGGTGACCACGTGTTTCCAGGAGTCCTCCGGGCTGCCGGGCCGCGCCACCAACCGATCGCCCCGCCCACCGCCCGCCGCCCCGCCCGCCGCGATGCCCGAGGCCCCGCCCCTGCTGCTGGCCGCCGGCGCGCTGGGCCTGGCGCTGCTGGCGCTGCTGGCGCTGCTGCGGCTCGTGCGGCTCCACGGCGGCCTGCTGCTCATCGGCTGGAACGAGTGCGTCCTGTGCCCCGCCCGCAGCCTCCTCATGGGGAGCAGCAAGGAGCAGCGCATCCTGCGGCACGTGCGGGAGCACGCGGTGGCCGGGGACCCGCAGAGCGTGCTGGACGCCATCGACGCCTACTGCTGGCAGAAGGAGTGGGCCATGAACGTGGGCGACAGGAAAGGTGGGCGGGGCGGCCGGTGCGGGCCAGGGCCAGGGCCAGGGCCAGGGCCAGGGCTGTGCGGAGGCGCGCGCCCGTGTGGCGTCCCCGCAGGAGGGAGGGACGCTTGGTAAGCCCCGCAGGAGGTGCTGTCCAGGGTGCCCCCCGCCGAGGTCTGCGTCTCCGCGTGGGCCCCGCACTCGCAGGCCGTCAGGCAGAGCCCGCACCGCGCGGGGGATGGGTCCCTGGGTGTGCTGGCTGGGCCTGAGGGTGGACGGAGGCCCTTGGACCCTGCCTGGAGCAGGCACCAGGCCTGCCCCACCCCGGGGCCGCCTGCTGACCTCTGGACTCCAGTCCGGGGCACAGGCGAGTGCCGCACTGCCCCCCCGGAGTCCGGCCCTGGGGACAACGTGACCGCCGCCGTCCATCCCCCTTGGACCTTCTGACAGTGTCCAGCTCAAGGGAGCCGTGGCGGCTCTGGGGGCAGCCTGGGGGCAGCCTGGGGTGGGGCTCCCAGAGGGCAGCTCTGGCTTGGGGCGAGTCGGGGGCAGTGGGGAGTGGTGGAAAAGAGAGGGACCGGGTGTGCAGAGGCCGAGGCCTGTCAGGGAGCAGCTGGGCCGGGCCTGCGGAGGGTCAGCCCACCGCCCGCTCACCGCGCCCTGCAGGCCAGATCGTGGACGCGGTGCTGCAGGAGCGGCAGCCTGCGGTGCTGCTGGAGCTGGGCGCCTACTGCGGCTACTCGGCCGTGCGGATGGCCCGCCTGCTGCGGCCCGGAGCCCGGCTGCTCACCATCGAGGTTAACCCCGACTGCGCCGCCATCGTCCAGCAGGTGGTGGACTTCGCAGGCCTGCAGGACAGGGTACGGCCCCATCCCTGGGGAGACGGAGGTGGAGGTGGGCTCCGGGGGCGAGGAGGGCGGGGAGGGCCTGGGTCACCCCCCGGGCGGCTCGAGGCCGGCAGCCCCTGTGCACAGAGCAGGCGTCTCCCGAGGCCGCCCCCAGAGGGAGGGGCAGCGCGGGGACCGCCTCCCGGAGCCGCCCGCTCACCGCGGTGGCCGCGGGGGTCTGTCGCTCCAGGTGACCGTCATTGTCGGCGCGTCCCAGGACGTCATCCCCCAGCTGAAGAAGAAATACGACGTGGGCACGGTGGACATGGTCTTCCTCGACCACTGGAAGGACCGGTATCTGCTGGACACACTCCTCCTGGAGGTGAGCCTCACGCCCGCCTGGCCGGGACGGCCCTCTGAGGGCGGCCCTGGGGGCCTGGGAGGCTTGGGCCGGCCCGTCTGCGGTCAGGACGCAGAGGGGAGCACTGGGGCCCGAGCGGGGTGGAGGTCGAGAGAGGGGGTCCCTGCAGGGCAGCCTGCGCCAGGGTGGCCAGAAGGGGTAAACCCTCGGACCAGCACACCCGGGCTGCAAGGGCTCGAGCCAGGGAGGCAGCCTAGTGGCCGTGCGGCTCTCCTGCCCGGTGGCGGGTGCTGGCCGGGGGGAGCCGCGTCTGCTGCCCGTCTTCCTCCCAGGCTCCCTGTGCCCACCCCCAGTCTGCCCAGCCTCGCTCCCAGGTGGCTGGAGCTCGACGCTGACGGCCACCACCTCGTCCCTCCCGGGTGGTTAAGGGGACACTTGGCTGGGGACGCTCCGCCCCACCACGGCCTCCAGCTCAGCAGCCACCTGGGGCCGCCCCTTGCTGTCGGGCCCCTGCTCGCAGCCTCAGCTCCCCCATGGGCCGGGCACTGCGCCGTGCAGAGGGACGGTGGGCGTGGCGGGCGTGGCTGCCGGAGCCACAGCTGGGGTTGGCCAGGACCTTGCACCGGTGCTGCTGGTGCGGGCGTGGGTGGCCCGGTGCCTGGATGTGGCGAGAAGGAACCAGCCCCGGCCTGGGGGGGGGGTGGTGGTGTGAGGGCACAGGAGGGTCTGGGACCGGGCAGGGTGGGGCCGGTGGGC
Organism: Hippopotamus amphibius kiboko; assembly: GCF_030028045.1. Lineage (NCBI taxonomy): Eukaryota > Metazoa > Chordata > Mammalia > Artiodactyla > Hippopotamidae > Hippopotamus > Hippopotamus amphibius. The sequence continues at coordinate 328,226 of NC_080193.1, read as the reverse complement.
CAGGGCCGCGTGTGGAGGGCTTGACCACACAGACAGGGCACAGAGGGCTTCAGGCAGGTGAGGGCAGGTTAGACCTGGCTTCTGGAAAGATCCTGTTGACCGCGCGGAGTGGGGAGGGGTGGCGGTGCGGGAGACCCAGACCAGGCGCCGCGCGGGGACCTGCGCTGGCCGAGACGGGTGGCAGCGGGGGGCTGGCACGGAGACCCTCGGCCAGGGCGGCGGCGGCCACGGGGAGCGCACTTGGTGACGGCACAGCTGGGCCTACGCCACCGGGAGAGGAGGCTGCAGCAGCTCCGGGGTGTGTGATAACTACGGGGCCTGCATCGATAGGAAACAGCAAATACTGCCCTGTGTAACGAGGAGACGGATAGTTTTCTCAGCACCGCTTGTTCAAAGCTGGTAATTACCTCAAAAGAAAAAAAGTCGTGAATGGGGAACGTGCGTTCTGCAGCCCTGCAGCCGGCCTCTGCCTGGGGCCGGCCGCACCCCCTGGGCGGGGTGAGGGGCTGGCAGGGCAGGTGGCAGTTCAGACCGGGGGCTGCTTCGAGGCGGCCTCGGTCCCCCATTGCTTGGGCCTCCCCACGGGCTGCCTGGGGGTCCTCACAGCGGGGCAGCTGGCTTTCCCCAGAGCCGGAGCCAGGCAGAAGTCACAGCCCGGGCGGAAAGAGGGAGGGTCAGGGAACAGTGGACCGGGCCCCGGTCCTCTGAATGCCATTCCCTCCCTGCGGCCGGCACACGTGAGCTTCTGCCTGGAACCCTCCGGGGCTCCGTCTCCAGGTGGGCAGCCTGGCTTCTGCATCCCTCCTCCGTGGCTCACTCGTGGGTTTAGCGCCACCTGGTCCACCTGTGTCCTTCAGCACGAGCCCCAGCCCACCTTGGGTGTTTCCTCCCCAGACCTGAGATGCCCTCCCAGGGGGCGGGCAGGGCCGGACACGCCTGCTCCCGGGCCGCGCTTTCTTGTCAAGATTGCTGGGAGGTTCCTTTGCTTTTCCTAAGACGCACAGAGGTGTCCACACGGAGGTGTGAGTCTCCACGCTTCACAGAGGTGCTTCGTTCAAGCTCTGGCTCGTGGGCTGTCCTAGCCTCACGGGCCGCACGGCTGTGTCTGCTCCCCTGGCCTGAGGGCCTGGGGCGCCTCCTCGTCCCACGGGCCGGAAGGGAGGCGGCCACCGCCAGGGAGACTCGGGGGGTGCGCAGTGAGCCCCTCGTTCCTAAGTCATCGGGGCGCCCGTCCATCCTTGTGGTCCCGTTGGCAACTTAAGACACGCCTGGGGCTCCTTGCCTTTTGCTTCCTGTGTTTGGAATTGCTTTCTTTTTTCCCCTCACTTTTATTTAATAATCACGTAAAGAAAACTCTGAGCTTCCAACACAGCAACTGGGCCACCCCTTCACCCCCTCCCCCAGGCAAACATTTCTCTCCTCTTTTGATCTTACATGTAATCTAAGCAGCTCCTCCCCCAGCTTAGAGAGAGCGCAGAGGGACCTGGGAGGTCCGGCCGCTCCGCCCTCTGCTGGCCCGCTGCCCAGGGCCCAGGCCTGCTGGAGACAGGGTGCCTCCGAGTGGACCCGAGGGCCAGGCTTGTGGGTGGGGAGGTCTGCCCCTCAAGCCTGCAGGGTCACCCTGGCCAGGCCGGGTCGGACCTCCCGTGACCGACGCCAGCAGCTCACGCAGTGGGCACCAGGCATCCCTCTGACCTGGAAGAGCCCTGGGTTCTTGGCACCCGGTGACCAAGGGACCCGCTGGCCTTAGTCACCCCTGTGAGCCCGTTCCTGGCCCCGTCACCTCCTCCACTCACACCTCCAGCTAGCACTTAGCAAGCACCTGCTGTGTGCCCTCTGCCACCCTGGGGGCTGAGAATGCAGGAGGAACAAGGAGGCCCCTGCCCGGCACAGCCCCTTCCTGCAGCGGCTGCTGCCGGGGAGGAGCGGGGGCAGGGCTGATCCCCGTCCAGGCCACCCTCAGCTGCTCCCGCCGTCCGTCCGTCCCTGCAGGAGTGTGGGCTGCTGCGGAAGGGGACGGTGCTGCTGGCCGACAACGTCGTCTGCCCCGGCGCCCCGGAGTTCCTGGAGTACGTGCGTGGGAGCAGCCGCTTCGAGTGCACACACTTCAGCTCACACCTGGAGTACTCGCAGACGGTGGACGGCCTGGAGAAGGTCGTCTACAAGGGCCCCGGCAGCCCTGCGCAGCCTTGACCGCCCTCGACCCTGATTTGGCTCCCTCTCCAAGCCCAGTTCTGAGCGTGCAGCGGCCCCGCTCCTGGCCGCCGTGTCTGTAGCGCGAGGCTCAGTCCTCCGCGCAGCCCCGAGGCCCAGGCCTGTCCACTGCAGCCCCAGGGTGTCACAGGCCGGTCTGCCCCAAGCGCGACCGGCTCACGTGCAGAATCACTGTAGTAAACGTGCAAAGCACCTGCCTGTGACGTGAAGACCGGCGCAGGCGCCGCCCCGCCCCGCAGCACTCCAGCCGGGCTCCTGGTTCAGGAATTCGGGGCTGGGGCTGTGCTCTCACACCGCCTGCCCTGAGGTCCACTGTCACCGCCGGCACCTCACCCCACACGTACGACTCCTGAGCTCTTTCCCCTCCTTTTTAAGAACAAAATGCAACTTCTTTACTAAAATCAGCTGTTAACAATCTTCTATCCCAATACCATGTTTAAAAGACAGTAACACAGAAACTAAAGGTCTGACTATTTAGGTAAGAGGCGAACGGAGTGCTTCTTCTCGGCCACTGTGATGCTGCTTCTTTCCCGTGTCCTCAGCGTCGCACCAACCACACGCTGCTCCCCCGGGCCAGATGCGAACACGGCGGCCTGGCCGCAGCAGTGCCGGGGGCCTGCCCTGCTCCGTGCTGCTCCCGTGGCCAGGCCGAGGGCACCTGTTACAGCCCTACGTCTGCAGGCTGGGGCGAGCCCCACCTGGGAAACCGGAACAGGGCAGTCAGCCAGCCTGCAGGCCCATCTCGGACCAAGCAGGTGCTGGGGGAGGTGGCCGTGGCCCTGCAGCAGTGCCCAGCCTCTCGGCGCCCGCGTGTGGCTCTGAGTGGAAGCACCGTCCCCACGCCCCCTCGCCCTTGTCTGGGGACGAGAGAGGAGACTCACGCCAGCTGTGGCACCTGTGCGGGCGCCCGGCTGGCAGACGATGCAGCAGAGTTGGTGTGCGTCCACCTGGACCCACAGGTACCTCCAGCCCCAACCCTGCTGCTCTAGCCCCACGGACCCCGAGAGGTTGGACCTCTGGCCACCTCGGAGGCTCCCCCCAGGTCTCAGCAGAGGCTGGGGTCCTAGACCCCAGGATCACCCCTCCTGGCTGATCCTACCTGTGCCCAAGACCAGCCACTGGCAGGATGCCACCCCAGGCCTCAGGACCCAGTGAACCACCCAGGGTCAAGCCCACTCCTGTGTGTAGAAAGGGGACGCGTGTGGGGAAACACCCCAGGGCCTCGGAGCTGACCCCGGCTGGACACAGCAGACACGCTGGGGGCCACCTCCACCGACCTAGCAAACGACAGGGGTGACAGGGTGCCTCGCAGAGAGAGAACAGAGCCTCGGGAGACAGGAAGTTACGTTGTTGCTTTTTTTAATTTTTAATTTTTCTTACAAAAATTTAGAGGTTTACCAATACAGTCTTATTTTGGTTTTGTCTTTAATGCTTTTCGACAGTGTTTTTTCCTGTTTTAAGTCACAAACAGCAGGCACTGAACAGCAGTCCCCCGCTGCTGCCGAAGGTCACTCCCAGAGGGGCTCCTCGGACCACAGCCGCGCAGGGAAGGGGCCGCGAGCCTCCAGGGTCGGGGGGCAAGCACAGCCTGACCCCCAGCGCGCTGCCTCCAAAGCCTCCCTGTGTGGGCCCCCAACTCGGGGCCCAGGGAAGCCCCTCCACCCTCAGGGTCAGGCTCCCTGAGCCGAGCCCCCTCCTCGCCCTGCTGCAGGGTCCCGGGGCCGCCCCCGCCGGGCTCCCACGCGCACACAGCACCACGTCAGTAAACGACCTCGCCCGGGAGTCAGGCGGGGGGAGCGCGGGCGGCAGGGCAGGCGCGTCCAGAACCCGCGGCTCCAGGGAGAGGGGCGCGGCCCACCCCAGCCGCCGGCGGGCTCCCAGCTCCACGGCGGGGTCTGCGCAGGCTGCCTGGCGGTCCTTCCCCGAGCTCCCTTCTTCTGAGACCAGACCCTAAGAGCAAACGGCTGGGCCCAGGCCCTGAGGAGGGAGAGAAGGCTGAGCAGGCCCGGCAGCGGGGTAAATGGACGTGTGGACGAGGGCAGCTGCCCCGGGGGGTCCCGGGGGGGCCTTGTGCTGGGACGTTGGACGGTGTGGGAGGATGACCTCTGCCCTCACCCGTGACCTCCAGGCCATGATAGCACAGAGCCTGAGCCGCACTGCAGGCGGGGGGGCCTCCCTCAGCGCCCGGCCTGAGCTTCCCTTTGCTGGGCCTTCAGGCTGGCTGAGCTCGAGGTGGCCCTGCGGGGAGCGGCGGCCCTGCGGGGAGCGTGCGGGGAGAGCGGAGCAGGCAGGCAGCCGGCGTGGAGAGAAGGCCCCGCCCAGAGAGAGAAGGCCCCGCCCAGAGCGCGAACGCCCGATGTGCACGTAACGTACCAGGCATGCAAGCTAGACCCAGGAGTCAACAGGCTGAGGCTTAGAGTCCCCCGCAGCGTCCACCAGCCTGACCGCGGGCCTGCTGGGCCCGGGAGGAGGAGCCTTCCTGCCGGGCTCGGGCTGTAGCGGGCGGGCGGTGGGCAGGAGGGCGTTAGAACAGAGCAGGTTCGTCGGAGCCGGTGGCTGGGGGCTGGGCTGGTCAGTAGGGCAGCGCCAGAGCTGGGGTGCACGCAAGGGGAGGGCGGAGGGCCAGGGCAGATGAACCAGCTGGGCTCGGAGAGGCAGGGCTGGAGCAGAGCGGGGGCAGGGGCTGCCCTGGAGGCGAGCCCGTGTGGAGGGGAGTGCTGACGGCCCTCTGTCCCGGCCCCTCCCTCCCAGTGGGTGAGCTTCCAGCCACCTGCACCCACAGGCTGGCTCTGATGTGAGGTCCCCGAGACAGAAGGACCACTCCCAGAACGGGTCTCCTAGCCCAGCTGCCCTGCAGGTGAGCCCCAGCCTGGGCCCCTCTCCAGGTGACCCTCAAGACACGCCACCTCCATGGACACCTGCCCACAGCCACTCACGTTCCACGGTTCCTTCTCAGAGGTCTCCCCTGCAGGGTCACTGCCTCGAGCCCTGCGCTCCCTTTGGTCAACGGTGGAGTAGCCGTCTGCGGGGTGGAGGCCGGAGGGGACTCTGAGGTGGACACCAAGGCACGGATCTCCCTCGCAGCCCAGCGTGCATCTGGAGACGGCCCCACCCAGCCCGCCCTGAAGCAGGCCTTCTCACCGCCCCTCCCCTGCGGTGGGCCTTGAAGCCTCTCACCCGCTCCCCGCCGGCGGCTCAGAACTCTCCAGCTGGCTGAGCAGAGACCTCTCACTGGCTGCCCCGTCCCTCCCTGCCAGAGCACCCCTAAGCCAAATCTCTTTTCCAAGCACACCTCCTCGGAAGGCTCTCCGCATGCAAGGAATAAGCAGCCTAAACCTGCCCTCACCTGGGCCGAGTGCCTCCATGGGGATCACGTCCTGGCTGCCTGGCTTCTCGCTGTCTGCAAGGCAGGAGCAGGCGGCTGGCTCGCGGCAAGCGGTGGCGGAGGACCAGCGCTGGGTACCCTTCATCACTAATATCTGCCCGCTGGCACTGCCGCCGCCAGCTTGGTGCCAAGGGCAACACCACGGGCGGAGAGGATGCGGGGAGGGAAGGAAGGTCCGCCTCCCTCCACCCATCAGCGAGGTGGAGCGGCACTCCTGAACCTCGGGATGGACCCCTGCCCCGCACTCACCCAGGCCCCTGTCCGCCAGCGGCCGCGTGCTGTCGTCCAAGCCTCCGGGACTCGGTGCTGCCTTAGGGCCCTTGGCGTTAGCGGCGGCCGACTGCGGACGGAGGCACAGAAGAGACAGGATGGGCCAGGAGTGCTCCCGCGGGGGACCCAGCCTGGCAACGTGAGGGAGGAAGGGCCGGGCGGGCCGCACCTGGAAGCGCGCCTTGGTCCAGCCGTCCCTCTGTAGGGCTCCACGCAGCTCCTTGTAACTCCACACCGTCTGCAGCACGTGGGACGCGGCCTTCGCCTCGCGCGCCGATTGGCTGCGGCCCGGGCGGGGTTCAGCGCGTGGTCCGGAGGGCCCCGCCCCCGCCCCGGAGGCCCCGCCCCCGCCCCGGAGGCCCCGCCCCGCCCCCGGCCCCTACCTGGAGGCGCCGAGCGCCACCAGCGCGGGCACGCCGCGGGCCTGCAGCAGCGAGCGCGCGTTGTCCAGGCTGTCGGACACGATCTCGTGGATGGTGTTGAGCACGGCCACCACCGTGTCCTCCTCCAGACCGGCCCCGGGCCGCGCGGGCGCCTGCGCGCTGCGCACGTTTCGCACGAGCTCGGCCATGGCGTAGCTCCCTGCGGGGGGGGGGGGGGGGGGCGGTGAGGACGCGGGAAGGGGGCGCGAGGCCCGGGCGGCCGGGGCCCCGGACCCCGGTCCCCGCCCTCACCGATGAGGTCCTTGTTGCGCCGGTCCAGCGAGAGGTTGCGCAGGGCGATGGCGACGGCGCGCACCACCTTGTCGGTCTCCGACTGCAGCAGCTCCACCAGCACCGGCAGCCCGCGCTCCTTGCGCACCGTGGCGCGGATGTACGTGGCCCACTGCGGCGGGGGCCGGGGCGTGCTCAGCGCGGGACACGCGGCACACTCGCGCAGCGGGGCCGCGAGCGCCCCCTCGGGCTGGACCGCGCTGCTCCCCGCCAGACAAAGCCCTTGCCCGGCAGCTCCCCCGCCGGCTCCACCCGAAAGCCTCCTGGGATCCCCTCCGCCTCCTCCCTGCCAGGCTTGGCCTCTCACCACCCAGTTGCCGGCGCTGAGGTTCTGCAGGGCGCCGGCCGCGGCCTCCAGGGTGTTGAAGTTCCGGCTCTCCGTCAGGAGGGACAGGTAGAGGCGCACCACCTCGGGCTGGTACAGGAGCTCAAAGCCTGGTCACGGAGCACCCGCAGCCCACGGTCATCCAGGCCGCCCCATCACCCCTCCCCACGCCTTGGCTCTCCCAGGGCCCAGGATGGCTGCACCATCATCAGGAAGGTTTAGCACCAACATGTTCACCCCTTAGCCACGCGGGAGGAAAAGCCTTCCCATCGCACACGGGAATCAGCCCAGGCCCCGAGGTGGCAGTGGGTTTGGGCGAGGTCATTCTTCCTTGACCCCACTGCCACAGAAATGGGATCTGCCTGACAGCTGGAGCTTCTGGGAGGCCTGGGGTGCTGAGGGAGGCAGCAACCAGGCTGCTCTCCTAGGAACAGGACTCAGGCTCCCTAGCGACAGCCCCCAACCCTGTCAGAGCTGCTCGGCCACTCCTGGCCCCTCGTCAGCGGAGGCCCCAGCCTGGCAGCAGAGCTGTCCCACAGTGCCCCAGAGAGAAGGGCGGGGCAGCCTTCCCAGTCTATCCCCACACGGGGGCTCCTGTGTCCCTGGACATTACCTCCCTCTCCCCATCCCCACATGTCATCACCCCTTCCCCAGTCCTCATGCCCCACGCTCCCTCCACACCAGCTTCCTGTTCCCCAGACGTTCCGAGCACCCGCCCCGCACGGCCTGCGCGTGGCTGTCCCTCTGCCTGTGTTCCTCTCCCTCCAGACCCCCCATGGCTAGGCCGCCGCATCCTGCGTGCTGGCATCTGGCAGGACGGACCGCTCTCGCCCGGCTGGAGTCCAGTCCGCAGAGCAGTGCCGCACAGAGTGGGCGCCAACAGACACAGGCGGCAAGAAGCTTGAACCGCTGTCCACACACGAGCTGGTGACTGGCCCAGCCTCGGAACTGGATCTGACGGCACCCTCGGGGCTCCGAAACCCCTGAGACTGAGCCTGGGCTCGTCAGCTAGCACAGGAGACCCTGCCCTTTACAGAGGACCCTCGCTGCAGTCCCCACCTGCCTCTCCTTGCTGTGTGAGCGGCCGAGTGCCTGGCTCCTCCCTGCCTCCACTCCCACATCCCGCCTGACGCGACCTGTGGCAGACCCGGATTCTGAGCCCTGAGCAGGTGGCCAGGGATGGCTCACTCCTCCAGGGAACCCCACACCTGTGGGCTTTAGTTTCCCTACAGGATCCCCACGGCACTTCAGGTCTGTTTGGTGACACAAAGCGTAACTCCTAGATAGGCCTGGGCCTGGATTCCACCTCCCCCGCTCACCTCTGGCGGCCTCCGTCCGCTTGGGCAAGTCCAGAGTGTCAAAGTTCTGGTCCATCTCACCATCCTTCTTCCCTGGAACAGAAGGGCAGTGGGAGGTGAGGTGGACCCCGCAGGGTGCAGGTGTGTGTGAGGAAGAGCACCCCCACATCCAAGACTGGGCACCAAGGGGCCTGGGGACAGAGCCCCGCTCTGAGTCCAGGCAGGCAGGTCTACCCAAAGGGCAGCGGTGGCAGCGGGGCCGGGGGAGGTCCTAGCCCTGCCCGAGCAGCCAGGACTCATCTAGCGCGTGCTGGCAGCTGCACTGCAGCCCCTCCCTGGGGCCACCAGGTGCGTGAGCGGAGGGGCCCAGGAGCCCAGGCTGGGGCAGGGAGGTGCAGACAGGGAAGCCGAGGGCTGGCCGGGACAGGACGCGCCTGGCTGCACAGGGAGGCAGGGCTGGAGCCAAGACCCGGCCCTGGGCTCTGCTGGCCAGGAGACCCCCCCCGACCCGCAGGCCCCTACAGCAGCCCCACCTAACACCTGTCAGCCTCGGCCTGCAGACCTCTGCGAGAACCAGCTCACCACCGCCCGGCTGCCCTCTCCCTCAGATGAAGGACCGTCCTCTTCTTGGAAAGCAGAGCTGAGTTCAGATGATAGGGGACCCGCCCCACCCAGCCTCCTGGGGCTTTGCGTGGTCCCTCCATCTGAGCCCCACCTCACCCATTCTGTCCGAGGGGCAGACTCTGCTCCCTAGGGCCCCTGGGGACGGACACGCCCAGGCCCTATCCACCCTCGGCTCTGCCCCAGCTCCTGCTTCAGGCCCAGCCCTGCCCGAGCTGAGGGACAGCCCCTTGGCCTCCTGAGCAGCCCCGGGCTGACATTCCTGCTGCGGTCATGTCCACACAGTTGTCATGGAGATGGCTGCTTGGAGAAGGGACTGGGATGGGGCCTTCCTGAGGATGGAAGGTCCTGTGGTTGTCATGGAGACGGCTGCCTGAGCAATAGGGGGTCCCTGATGCCCACTGCACCCGCCAGGCCTGCGTGGCAGCACAGACAGAAGCTTACCTTGATGGAACCACTCTTCTGGGCAGCCGGAGGAAGCACAGGAGAGAGGAGAGGAGCCTGAGCGGCAGCACCCCCATGCCCTCCCTGGAGGCGTGGGCGCTCACCCTGATGGCTCCTGGGGGCTGAGTGCCCACCAGCGGGATGGGGCTCAGAAAAGGCCCATGTGGCGGGGCAGCTGGAGGAGGTGCAGACCCCCGGCAGCCCCACTGGAGGCGGGGATGGTGTGAGCGGGTGGGGTGCTGCCCCCGGGCTCCTCGGGTGCCCTGCCAACGCCAGAAGGCGGTGCTGTCCTCGACACTTTCCACACTCGGGCCCCCAGGCCCTTCCTGGAGCTGAGGGCCTGGGTCCGGACACCGGGGGGCCCACCGTGCAGGTTCCCTCCTGCCCCTGGGTGCCCTCTGCGGCTCCCTGACTGTGGCCGCCATGGGCAGGGAGGGCCTTCGATCGGAGTCCTAGAGGGGTACCCCAGTCCCACCCACACACCTTTGGCCTTCTTGCCACCAAAGCATCCGGCGTCCTCCCTCCTCCGGCGCTGGGCGCTCACGGCACCGCCTGGGGGCGCAGGCTCGGCCTCCTGGTACCTGCCGGCCCCCGGCACCTCCTTGTGCACGTGGTAGGAGAGGTTCCGCACGATGCACACGCAGTTCTCCACCGACTGCGGGGAGAGCGGGGCTGGGGCAGCGCCGGGGGGCACGGGGCGCCAGCCCTCGCGGGGAAGACGCCACAGCCCGTGAGTGCGGAAGGGTGCAGAGCAGGGAGGCCTGGGTTAGGGGCCCACTCAGGCGACACCCAGGGAGAGGCCGAGGGAGGAGGAGGAGGAGGAGCACCCACGCGTGGGACCTGGTCCAGGGCGCCGGAGCACACCTGCCGCCCCAGAACACACACCCGTCCCCTGTGCTGCCCAGACAGTCCCGGGCTCCGGCTCTGTCCCCCAACCCTCTGCGGGAAGCTGCAAGATGGACCCCGCCTGAGGCCCTCCGCCCACCTTGTTGTCCGTGTCCTTTCTGCCCACGGCCGACTGCAGGGCGTGCAGGAGTGCGTCCACCAGCCCCTCACACTCACGGAGTCGCCGCCTGGCCTCTGCACCATCCGAGCTCACGTTCCTGGGTGGCCAAGGGCAAGCCCTGCGACCCCAGCTCCCACGGGAATCCCCCAGCCCCCACCCAGCTCTGGGGTCTCCTCTCATCTGCAAAATGTGCTCCACGCCACGCTGTTAGGGCTGCTAACAGATGACGGGAGGCTGGCCGTGAACGTGGCTCGGCAGTGGCGGACCGCGGCGATCCCGGGAGGGGTCCCTGGCCTGGCCTGTGTGCTGGGGCGGGGGGCTCCCCTGACTCCTCGCTGAATTGCAAAGGGACAGAAGTAGCTCCAGAGGCCTGGATCTGTGCCGCTCAGGGCTCTACCCTGCAGTGCGGTTGGGACCCCAGAGGGCCACAGGGGGACATCCTGATGGACAGGCATGACCGAGGGGACTCAGGACTGTCTGTGGTCTCTGCAGGGCCTGCAAGGGTCAGGGGGAGGGCAGGGGTCACGAGGAGGTGGGATGAGGCCCCTGAGGCACCCTGGAGATGAGGCTCCTGGCCCTCCTCCCCGGCTGTCACGGGGATGGGCTGAGGCTGGGCGGGGCTGGAGGAGGGGTACGTGGGAGGGTGGCGGATGTCCAGAGGCTGCCCGTGGAGGGGAGGACAGCCCCATCAGACCCATCCTCAGGACTCGGGCAGGAACTGTGACCTGGCTCTGACGCCGAGGCCTAGGTGGATGGCTGTCTTCCACGTATCTGGGACACGGGGACGTGGCTGTCCCCAGGGGTGCGTGCAGGCGCTGGCGCCCCGATCCTGCCCCCTCGGCTGGGAAAAGCCCTGGGCGACCCCTCCCACACCTCAAGCAGCCCGACGTGTTCCTGAAGACAGTCGTCCACTCGGCGTCCCGAGGCTTGGAGTCCTCGTTGGGCTCTGGCTCCCAGCCCGAGTGCGGCACAATGACCTCGCTGGTCAGCGTCTGCAGGCCGTGGTCAATGATGACCATCTTCAGGGGCTCGTAGGACGACAGGTTCCAGAGGGTGCCTACGGGGCGCCATGGACCCGCCCGTGCTGACCTCAGGCCCTGTCCCCCCTTCTCCCCACGGGACCCACTCAGGACCCACCCCACCCTCCTTGGGCCCCAGCTCAAACCAGAAGGCAGGAGACAAAGAGCCACAGGAGGTCCTGGGTGCCACTCTGGCGTGGGGGAGACGCACACCCCACACCCAGGGGGGACCCCCCAGCGGGGAAGGAGCCCCCGAGGGGCCGGCAGGGAGCCTGGGGCTGGCAGGCGCCATCTTTTCCCCACACCTTCCCAGCTACCCAGGCAGGTGGGGCAACGCTCCTGAGGCCATGTCGAGAGGTGGTCGTCACGTGAACTGCCCAGCCACGGGTCCCCACCGCTGCCCTGCTGGGGTGGGGGCCGACCAGGGAGGCGGGACCCAGAGGAGTCACGGTGGGGACACGAGGGCCGGCGGGGAGGGGGCCGGCGCCAGCCCCCCCTGCGGCGGCCACGTCCAGAGGCGGAGACCCAGCACGGCCAGGCGGCCGGGCGCCTCACCTGTGACGAGCTCGCGGACCTCGCTGTCCCGGGCAACCCGCAGCAGGCGCACCAGGGCGGGCACGCCGCCGCAGTCCCGGATGGCGGCCTTGTTGTCCGCATCCCGGCCGTAGGAGAGGTTGCGCAGCGCCCCGCAGGCCCGGCGCCGCACCTCCGCCCGCGGGTGGTCCAGCAGAGCCACGAGCTGTGGCAGCCCCCGCAGCTGTCGCACGCGGCGCTTGACGCCCTCGTTCTCGAAGCACAGGTGCTGCAGGTAGGCGGCCGCGTTGGCCTTCACGGGGTCCACGGGGTGCCGCAGCATGGCCAGCACCTCGGGCAGCTCGGGGTCCCGCCAGCGCGGCTCCTTGCGGGCACTGTCCACCGAGGGGGAGCGCCGCACCGCCCGGTCCAGGCTGCCCAGGCTGCCGCGTTCCGGCTGGGCCAGGGGTGCAGTCGCGGCCAGGAAGGGGGGCCGCTCCTCCATCAGCTCGCCGCCATCATCCGCCACGTCCTCGTAGGCCCTGTGCAGGCGAGCACGGCGCGTGACCGTCCTCTCGCGGCTGCCAGCCCTGCCCCCACGTGGCCCCATTACACCTTCTCCAGGGAACCGTGAACCCCCAGGGCAGGGCTAGAGCATCGTCAGTGCTGAGGGTCACGCCTGACCCAGCAAAAACTGACTCACAGCCAGCGATGGAGCCAAACCCCAGCCAATGTCATCAGAGCTCGCATCCCTCCCAGACAGGGAGCTCACTCACTCCCGTCACCAGAGAGCTGCCCTGACTCCCAGCAAAATGTGTTGTATGAAACATCTGTCTGCGACTGGGGTTCCACCTCCCCCGTGAGGCCACGTCTGGCTGGTGCACCCCTCGCACACAGCCTGCCTGGTATGACCAGCTGAGGGGCCTCGGGCCACCCGCTCCCCAGGGCACAAGATGTCAAACCCGTTTCCCAGGTGGGGGATTGGGGCTGGGGGTGGGCACGTGTCTCGCCTGGGGTCACACTGCACAACCCAGACCCAGGCGGTGGTCACGTTCCTACTTGACAGAGAAGCTGAGGGCAGGAGACAGAAGCAGAGGCTGCACAGGGAAAGGCAGGGCCGGGGGCCCGGGTTCCGGGTGCTCCTGTACACGGCAGGGGCTGGGGCCCAAGCTCAGAAAAACGCCAGCAGCCCCTTGGCCTCGTGTCTCCCGGGCCATCTGGCTGGAGCAGGGGCAGCAGGCGTGGGCACCTCCCCAGCTTCTCCCTCTCCAGACCCACAGGGAGGGTGCCCAGGGCCAACCCCCAGCCAGAGCCGGCTCTTGCCCCTGTCCCCGAGAAGAGCCAAGGCCAATTCAAACTAACGTGTGCGTGACGAGCGCGGCCTGGCAGTGCGACGGCCCGCGCGGTACTCCGCGGCACGGAGGGGAAGGCAGACTTCCGGGAGGACTTCCCGGCGGCAGCGGCGGCGCCCGGGGCTCACCTGGGGCGCAGGCCCCGCGCGCAGTCCGGCCTCCTCCGCGCGGCGGTGCCGTAGTCCGGCTCCAGCTCCGGGCCCCCCTCGTCGTCCGCGGCCAGGCTGCGAGCGTCGTCCTCCAGGCCATACGGCTCCGCCTGGAAGCGCTCGGGTTGGGAGCGGCCGGCCGGCGGCCCAGGCTCGGGGCCCGCGGGGAAGGGCTCCCGGCGGCCGGGCAGCGTGAAGCGGCCGTCGCCGGGGCCCGGGGCGCCTCCGCGTGGGGGCCGCACGCCCGGCCCGCGGGGCAGGCTGCCGTAGCCGGGGGCGGCGCGGGGCTCGTCGGGAAAGCCGGCGAGGCGGGCGCGGGAGAGCGCGGCGGCCGGGCCGCCCCCGCGCAGCAGGAAGTGCCGGTCCGGGGCGCCGTCGGCGAAGGGGCCCGGCGGGGGGCCGCCGTCCAGCAGCGGGAGGCCGTCGGGGCCCACGGGCACCTGGCGCACCGTTCGCGTGGTCACGGTCTTGACCGTCTTGGTGACCTGCGGGTGGAGCGGCCGGTGGGCTGGCGGCCAGAGGGGCCAGGGCGGCCTCAGCCCTGCCCCGGGTGGCGGGCGGCCCGCGGCAGGCCGGGCGAGGTGTACCTTGGTCTCGGTGCGCCGAGTGGTGCCGTCTTCGGATGTCACGATGGACACGTGGGAGGTGGGGGTGCCGGGGTCCTCTTCCACCGTCACTGTCTCCTCCAGCACCTCGGGTGCCTCTGGCATCGCGGCCAGTGAGGCCTGGCTGCCGGGGCTCTGCTCCTGGGCGAGGGGGCAGGTGTCAGTGGGAGGACCCCGTGCTCAGCAGCTCTGGGGTGCAGGCGCCGGTGCTGGCCTGAACGCTGGCGGGCCTCCTCCCCGCTGCCCCAGGGCCTGTCCCGGCCGGGCTGCTGAGGAGGACAGCACATTCCTGCCTCTAAAAGTCAAGGGGCTGGTCCCCGTCCCGGGGCCTCCTTGTGCTGAGCTCGTGGATGAGGCCCCGGCCCCAGCGGTGCGGCCTGGGGCAGCCCTGTCTGAGCTGTAAGCCCGGCTGCCACAGCTCCTGGAGGCCCAAGGACCCACAGGACACATTCCTGACATCACTCATCACCCATGGGCTCTCCTGCTGTCCAGGGCCTCCTGTCTGCCCACCCCAGAAACCTTGAGTGCAGAGGGTGGCAGTTTCAGCACTGACTCCCTGTGGCCACACCCAGGCTCCTGCCATCCCCAAGGCCAGCCAGACACCTTCGCAGGACAGAAATACCCAATTCCCAGAATGCTCTGCACACTCAGAGCACCAAAATACCCTCGCTCCTTCCGGCCCGGATACTCTTGGGGTGCTGAGTGGGCACGGCCTGGCGCTACCTCACTGGGGCCCTGGGTGTCATATCAGAGTCCAGAGCGGGTAGATGCAGGCCAGCGGGGCCCACCTGATCCGTGATGGTAACCCTGGTGTCCCCTCCCCGCACACACCCTGGGTCTCCCCAGCCTTGGCCCTCGGCTCTCAGCCCCCCTCCCCAACATCCCGGAAGGCAAGACGGCGCTGGAAAGAGGCTCTTCTAAATCTCATGGGCCTGCTGGCCAGACTCGCCAGTGGGAAAACTGCGGCTCAGAGAGAACAGGCCAGCCCACAGCACAGCTGGGCTGGACCCCTGCTATGCTGAGTGGCACGGGGACCCAGGCCTCTGACCACCTGGGTCCTCCACACCACGCCAGCATCCCAGGATCAGCACCTGGCCAGGACGGGTAGGAGCTGAAGCCCAAGCCCCCGTGGGCGGGCGCGGGGGAGCACGTTCTCGGGCAGCCGGGGCCGGGTCAGCAGGAGGACAGGCCCTGCTTCAGCGCCCAGGCCTGTGCTTTGTGGGATGGGTCCCCACCTGGGCCCCAGACCCTCAAGGCCCGCACAGACAGGGCGCTGAGGCCCAGGGAAGGCCAGCAGCCCAGCCCGCACCTGCCTGGCGCCAGAGCCCTGCTCTGCTCCCGGCCCCGGGAGCCTGCAAGGCATGGTGTCCAGAGCTGCCCTCGGGGCCTGCCTCTCCCAGCTTGGGGTCCTGTCCTAGAGGAATGCATGCCCTGCTAGTTGCACATGTTGAGGTTCTGGGCCCCTACAGCCTCTTCAGGGGTCCAGGGAAAAGCCTGCACCAACCTGCTAGGAGTATCCCTCAGGCCCTGGTGACAGAAGAAGAGGTCACAGAACGTGCCCCCTCCCCAGAAGCAGGGCCTTGGACGACAATATGTGATTTTACAAGAAGGGAAACTGAGGCCTGACAGAGGGGAGAGGATGACCCAGAACTGCACAAAATGCTCACGGGGGATTTCAGGCGTCCACGGAGAAGGCCTTTCAGCCACGTGACACCCTCCAGGGCCACAGCCTTGGCCGCCACCTTCCCAGCCCTAGAATGCGAGTAGCATGCCTGCTGGGGCCCTGGCCAGGAAGGAGGGACGCTGTTCCCTGGGCAAGAGAAGCAAACGGAGGCCCGGGGTGGGGACGTGCTGGTGAGTGGCCGGGCAGGGTGGCCTGGCTCTTCTCTGAGGGCGCTGGGCAGCTGGGGCAGTTCTAGAGCAGAGGTTCAGGGACAGCCTGCCCCTGCTGCGGCCTGGGCCACCCCATCTGCACCTGGCAACTGTGGGGGCAAAAGTGTGTCAGGCAGTGAGCTCTCTGCTCGGCTGGCACTGCGGGGGCAGTAAGGCCCCCACGGCTACAAGCCCAAGGAGGGCAGGGCACAGGACTGGCAGGAGGGGACCAGGTTGTCCAGGACACTGCCCGTGGGATGGGCCCCTCAGTAAGTGTGCATACATTAACCCTCTCTGAGAAGAGCCCCCTACCCCCGGGCCAGGCCTGGGCTGCTAGAGGGTGGCACAGGGGCACACACCTCAGGCCTCAGCGCCCCTGGGGCCGGGCTGCTGCCTCTCCCTGCAGCTGCAGACACAGTGCAGAATCGGAGGGAAGAGGGGAAGGAGTCCAGGAGAGCCAGGGGCCCCGCAAGGCCTGGCAACCCCGCAGCGTCCGGGCAGCCCGGCAGCGGGATCCCGAGGCCCCGAGAGCCCCCACTGGCACATGACCTCAGGGAGCTAAAAATGGCGATGACTTCACCCCGGTGGGCAGGGAGGCGGGCGCATGAGTCAGCTGGAAATCATGGGGAGGCCTGGCCCCCATTACACACGCCTGGGCACACGCATGAAGACAGGGACCTGGACACACGTGCGCACATACACGTGTGCACGCCGGCCCCCAGCCCGGCCCCCAGGCCCAGGCACGTCGGTGTGCAGGCCCTCCTGACAGCGCCCAGCGCTCACATCCCCGTGACCTCCCCGGCCTCCTACCCGCGTGTCCAGACTCCCTCAACCCTCCCCCCCCCCCCCCCCCCCCGGCCCCGGCGTCCACCATGGCGGTCTTGGAGCCGGCAGGCGGGGGCCCGAGGCCGAGCGTCGAAGGAGCCCAAGGCCCACCTGTGGCTTGTGCCTCAAAACACCTCTGGGGGGAGGACATGGGGTCACAGACCAACTGATAACCAAGACACAGTCAGCGCTCAACAGAGGCTGCACACCAAGCTGCCTGGATCCTCTTCCGGCCTCAAGGCCCTGCTCTAGCGCCCCGTGGCCCATGTCCACCTACCCAGGCCAGCCCACCCTCAGCGACCCCCGGCCCTGCAGCCCCAGATGTCCCCCCCACCCTAGACGTGAACACCACCTGCAGCCTCCCCCACACCCCAATCCCACCAAGTCCTGTCAACGGCCTCTCTTCGCCCTTCCTCGGCCCTGGCCCCATCCTTGCCTCTCTCACTGGGATGACTGTCCAGCCTCGCATCACCTCTCCCCAGGGCCCATATCTGTCCCGTGGTCCTCCCGACCATGGTCCAATTGGTCCAGGACCCCTGGGCCTGGCCTGGCAACGGGCTGCTGTCCGGTACTCGGGTTTCTCATAAGCTCCCTCGAACTTGTGGGAGGGGCCTAGCCCAGGACTCCAAGTAGGGGTGGGAGTGACCAGTACCCCAGAAAAGTGGACAGGGTTAGGGTTATCTAAGGAGTGTGAAGCATAGAAAAACGAGACGCGGGACAGGTACAGAGGGGCCACCCCCTGGGCAAAAGCCCACAGCAGCATCGGGGGTGCACATGGGGATGGCGGAGGAGGGGACAGAGAAAACAAGCCAAGTCACGACCGGCGGGCGGCTGGACGGGGGCCCCAGAGGCCCGCATCCACCTGCACTGCCACAGGCGAGCACCGTGGGCTGGGTCACGGGGAGCAGGGTGTCGGCAGCTCCGCCAGCACACGTGGAAAGGATCACGGTGGGACCCCACCCCTGGCTCCCACCACCCCCCGTCCTGGCCCCCGGAGAGCACAGTGGCTGTTGCTAGATGAATGAACAGAGGGGTGGCGGGACAGCAGTCCCCCCAGTGTGGCCATCCTGGGTGGCGTCCAGACCGAGCCAGGCAAGCATCTCCCTCCGGGGAGCAAATCCTCGGCCGTCACAGTGGCAGCCCCAGCCCTGGCTGGCCGGGAGCTCCCCCTCTCCACAGCAGCAGTCCACCTGCGAGGGGGCAGCCCCAGGCTGAGTGGCCCAGAGCTCAAGGGGCAGTGGGTGTCCAGCAGACTGGGGCAGCAAGCTCGTGGGTGACAGCAGGGTGGGACACCACCCACCCCAACTCACACTCATCAGGCACACCGTGGCCCCAGACTCCCCCCGCTCCCCTGAGCTGGCTCCTCCATCTTGGGGGCAGGTGGGCACCTCGCTGTCCAGGTGGGCAGGTGTGTACCAGACCTACCTCTTGTCCCTCCACCCTGCCTCAGTGTCCCCACCTGTCAGTGGACCCCGCCCCTCTAAGTGAGCGTGCAGCCTGCCCGCGAGCCTTCCCCCAGCTGGTGCGGGGAGGAAGCCCCCCTCCGCCTCCACACGTGGGCAGGGCCGTGGTCCCCCAGCCCGCCCTCCACGTGCGCTGCCGCGGCGGACCCGGCTAGCATGAGAGCTCGGAAGCTCCTGCGCGGCCCCCACAGCCCGGGCCCTGGGCACGTGGGGCAGGCCCAGCCGCGCCGCCCTCCGCAGACCAGGCCCCGCTCCCCTGCCCGCCCCCGGCCCAGGCACCTGCCCCGGGCGCGCCCGCCGCCGCGCACCCCCGGCCCCGGCCCGCTCCCCGCACCCCCGGCGGCGCGCTCCCTCCGCCGCCCCGCCCGGCCCGGCCCCGGCCCCGGCCCCGGGGCGCAGACAATAGCCGCCTCCGGACGGCGGCTCCACGAACAAAAGCGGGTCCTCCCGGAGGGCCGGCGCCCCGCCCTCCGCCGCCGGCCCCGGGTTCGGTGCCCCCGCCCGGGACTCAGGTCCCTCCAACCTGTCTGAGTTCGGCCGGCATCGGGCCGGGCGCGGGGGCCGCGGGCCGGCGGTGGCGGAGGCTGGACCGAGCTCGGCTCCGGTGCCTCGGCCGCTCGGCTCAGGCTCGGCGGACTCGCTCCGCGCGGGGCGGACCTGGCGGGGCGGCGGCGCGCGGCCAATCGGGCGGGGCGGGGCGGGGCGGGGCGGGGCGGCGCGCGGCCAATCGGGCGGGGCCGCGCTGGGGCGGGGCGGATGACGGCCAATCGGACGGGGCGGCGCTCGGGAGGGGCGGGGCCGCGGGCGGCCACCTGGGCGGGGCGAGGTCCCGCCCCAACCGGCGCGGGGCGGGGCCCCTGCAGCCCGCGGCCCGGGTCGCGCTCCGCCCCTGCGGCCCGTCGGGGCGCCCCTTCCCCACCGCGCTACCGCGGGGGTGGCATTTTCCCGCCCAGGCCTCCGTCCCAGGCCTCGATTTGCCCAAGCCCTCCCCCTGCAGGTGAAGAACCAGTTCTGGCCGCACAGGGGCCCCTGCGGCCGGGGCAGCGCACGAGGCCATCCTCCTGGCGCAAGCGGCCCATCCCGGCTCCGGCTCAGTTTCCCCAGCTGTGAAATGGCGGCCGCTGAGACGGCAGTGGCAGCGATGTCTCTTAGGTCTCCCAGCCCCAGGCCCTCGCCCACCCCCAGCACCCGGCCAGTAAGCGTCGGCACAGAGCTCTACCCAGGCCTGCACTGACCCACTTTGCCTTGGGTTCTCCCCATCAAGGCCCAGGGGTCCGCCATCCTCTGAGAGGTGTCAGAGCAGATCACAGGGAGCGGAGGGAGCACACCTGCTCGCTGCCTTGGGGGAAATCTCGCTGAGCCCAGCTGTCCTCACCCTCTCTCCTCCGTGTCTTTCATCTACTGGGAAGGGGTGGTTGGAGAACCAGGCTGATCAGCGTGCACGCCCCACCCCCAGCATCCTGGCATGGAGGTGCGGCCCCACCCTGGGGGTCCAGCTCCACCAAAGGGAAGCGTAGATGGGGAGGGTCTGAGTTGGGGCCCTCTTGGGTCATACCCCACAAAGGCAAGCCACTGGCTCTCACATCAAGGACAAGGGACTCAGGCTCGGAGATGAAGAAGCTGGGCCGGCCCACAGAGGTTCAGCGGGCTGCGCGAGAGGGAGGCCCTGGCCTCGGCTTGCTGCTTCCACCTGCTTCTCCCCGGACCCCACTCCTCTGCCAGGACACACCATGCACATAGGCCACGCCGCCAGCATGCTCAAGCACTCTGGGTGTCCACTGCATGTCCCCCTGAGCCTCAGTTTTCCCCGAGCTGTCCTCACCACTGGCTCCCTGCAACTTCCATCCACGCAGCCACCCAGGGCGGGAGCAGGAGACGGTGCCTCTGCCCTGAGGGAGCCTGGCCTGGATGCTCACGTGTGAGTCGCTTCCGCCTTCTCCCACACTGCACCATCTGCTAGTGCCCCAGCCACATCCCCAACTTGGCCCAGCCCCTAAAGGTGTCCCCCCCCCCACCCCACACACACGTTGGGTGAGGGCCAGCCTGCTCCCGGAGGAGGCGACCGTTTCTGCTGGAGGATGGAAGGGCAGGCAGCCAGGGCCGTGGAGCAGCCCCCCGGACTCTCAGGTCGCCAGCCCCAGCTACCTGCCTTGCCACCAGCCTCCAAGCCTCGCAGATCCGGGCTCTGACCCTGAGGACCAGGTCCAGGCAGCCATGGCTCACGGGGGGGAGGGCGTCACGAGGCACCACCTGCTGAGATGAGTCTGGGAAGCAGGTCTGGCACAGAGGCTGCCAGGCCTGGCCCACTGGATGTGGCCCTGCCTCCCCCAGTGTCCCCATAAGTCCTGCTACTCCAGCCACAGCCCTGGGAACACACTCTCTCTGATCTCAGCCTGAGAAACCATCTCCTCCCAAGAGACAGAAAACCAACGGCAGGCCTAGAGGGCCTTCGGTGGGGAGGGGCAGTGGGCGGGGAGGGTGGTGGCCTGATCTTCAGGCTGCAGCCCTCAGGAGGCTGGGGCAGCTCCAGGCTGTGGGAACGTCTTCCCGCGGGGGCACTGACCCTCAGCAGTGCCCTCTGGGCTGCAGGCCAGAGCTCCTTCCGGCCTGGGAGGGTTGCAAAGAGCTCCTGTCGCCTGAAGAGTGGCCTTGGGGTCATGGGTTGCTGCTGTCCCCATGTGGCCCAGCCAGGCTGTTTTGCTCCCCATGTTTGGGGGTGTAGGCCTCACCCTTTGGAGTGCCTGGGGTCCAGGGGGCCACACCCACCTGGCCTCAGTTCCAGCCTCCCGTGAGCTGGCTGTGCGGCCACCTCAACACCGGCCAGCTGGGAAAGACGCAGTGTGTCTGGAGGTGTCTCTTCGGCTCTGATCGTGGACTGTGCTCGGCTGTGCATGTGGACAGCCCGCTGGCAGGTGAGGACATCAAGGCTTGGGGGCAGTCCCTGGCCAGGTGCCCCAGCATGACACAGACCCCTGCCTCTGAGCCCCGCACGCTCAGGTGAGGCGAGGCTAGGCCGCTGGGCCAGTCTCAGCCAAGACCCGTGATCCGCTCCCTTCCTCTCCAGCCACAGAGGCCCAGGCTGCCCCACGCCGCCAGCATGTGTGTGCCAGGCCACGCGGCCAGCACCCCATCTGGCTCCCTGGAGCCCTACGCTTGCCCTGCCCTGCACCTCAGTCAATCACAGGAACTCCAACAACCGCAGCAAACTCCAGGGGCGGTGTTCCCTCCCCACCCCCAGCACCCCAGGAGCCAGGCGCTGTGGCCCCAACTGCAGGCTTGGCACTGGGGCACAGCTTGTGTGGGGATGAGTCCAGCAAGCCCGACTGGACTGGACATCCCAACTTCAGCGTTCTCAGGGCCCGGCCAAGAGCAGACCAGGCTCTATACCTCCCGGGGTTGAGCAGGGGTGACAGCCAGTCACCCTCTGGGCTGCAGGCAGAGCCCCAGCCCCGCTCAAGCCTTCCCTGGGGCTGACCCGCTGACCGACGCAGGCAACAAAGGCAGGGAAACTCCATGGAAGCCAAACCCTCAGTGTCATCAGGCCGACTGCTGAGCCACCCAGAACAGACCCTGCCCAGCTGCCTGCGCCCCGAGGGCTCACACAAGTGGAAAGTGCTCTTCTGTGGGTTGGGCTGTGTCCTGCCCATTTGCCACATGAGGTCCTACCTACCCAAGGGGGCTGAAATCCTGCTTCCTTTCCCACCCCAGGGGCCCCCGGAGGTCTTGCGATAAGCCATTGCATGCTGGCTTGTGGTCCACCTAGGCCCCTTGATTGTTTACCTACTTGGCCATTTTCATCCCTCCTGAGTCCCTGGGCTGTTACCTGCAGCACAAGCTGTTGCCAGGCCATCGACAGGGGCTGCCCGGTGCCCACACCACCGCTGCCCACGCCAGGCTGCTGGGCACGCTCCAGCTGCAGGGCGACATGGCGCCGCTCCTGCTCCAGTGCCCGCGTCAGCCTCTCGAAGCGGGCCTCCTGCTCCTTCACCGAGGCCAGGATGCTGGCAGCCGAGTGCACGTTGCAGTCCTCCATGACCAGGACGCCGGCTGGCTGTAGGCAAACCAGAGCAAGTCAGGGTGCGGCCAGGGCGGGGCCTGGAGAGGCGTCGTGGGCCCCCTGCCCACCCCACTCACAGATCACACGACTCCCTCCCAGACCAGAGCATCCAGCTCTCTGGAGAGGAGCCACATTGATTAAATTCTAAATTAAAAGCCATTAATCCAAGACTGGCCGGAAGCAGCCGGCTCCCTCCCTGTGGTGCGTGGGGCTCTGACCCGGGCTCCCTGCTTCCTGCCAGGCCCAGCACAACCTCGGACCATGGGCGTCCCAGAACCCGCTGGCGAGGGAAGGGGAGGGGAGGCGAGGGAAGGGGAGGGGAGGCGAGGGAAGGAAGAGCTGGTGTGACCTGCTCTCAGACCTCCCAGGCCGCCTGCTGTCCATAGCACTGCCAGCTGCCCCCAGCCCCACGGCCCCAGCACAGGCCCGTCTCACGGAGGCGGCCGCTGGGGCCCAGAGCCGGTGGGGGACCCTTCCACAGCCACACAGCTGGCCGCGCGGACGGTGCCAGCAGGCAGGGAGTGAGCAGGGTGCCGGGCCGCCGAGGCCGGTGCGGGGATGGCTCGGGCCTGCAGACCAGCGGTCCCACCTCCACCCCCGGCCACGCGGGCTGGGAGCAAGGGCGCCGCCTGCCCCGCACACGGCCTGGCTGAGGTCCCGCGGCCGGGAGCGGCCCGCGCGCCTGACGCCGGGCCCGAGGCAGGCTGCGGGCAGGGGCCTGGGCGCCCGAGGCCCAGCGTGCAGGGAGGGTCAGGCCTGCCCCGGCTCCAGCCCGGCGCTGCCCCCGCGGAGCGCTGGGGCCGGCGGGGGTTGGCAGCCGCAAAGACTTTTCCTCACCGCTTGCTCCCTGGCCGCCCAGCATGTTTGCTTTTTCTGGGCGGGAAGCAGCAGAGGCATGCGCGCTCAGAGCCAGGCACACGGCAGCGGGCGGCGTGCAGGCCGCGCAGGGGCTCCGCCGAGGCTGTAGACGCGGGGCCTGGGCACGGCTGGCAGCACCCCCGAGGGGTCGGCTCTGCCGCTCACGGGTCCGGGGGGAGCCGGCCGCAAGCCGGAGAGGAGGGGGCAGCGCCGGGCTCAGCCGCACCAGCGCCGGCGGGGCCAGGGCCGCGGGTGCCCTTCAAGGTGAAAGGACACCGCGGAGACCACCCCCACCCCACGCCCGTGCCAGCCGGGGAAACCGAGGCCCAGCGAGGCAAGAGGCCGGCGTGCGTCGCATGGCTGGGCTTCCCCTCCCGAGCCCCTGTCACGCACAGGGAACAGCAATGAACTGAACTCCTGCTGCAGGAGGTGGTGGTCGGCAAGGGGCTGGCAGGCCAGCGGCAGGCCCGCGTGGCAGGCAGAACACGCACGCGTTTAAAAGATGGACCACGAGACTTCAAAGACGCCTTCCCCAGCTGACCCCGGGTAGAGGGGGGCTCCAGGCTCGCCTCCTCTGCTGTCCCGGGAGGCCTGGGGGCCGGCAGGGAAGGGCCAGGTGCGGGACCCCAGTGAACCTCGCTCTCCTCCCTGGCCAACGCCTGCCCAGCCTCTGTTCACCTGCCGGGGCCCTGCACTGCCTGCCGGGCAGGCCCCTCACACCCCAACCCAGAACCCAGCCACCAGCTCTGTGAGTCCCCGGTGGACGCCTGCCCATCACCCACGGGGTGGGTTTCGGAAGAAGGCAGGGACGAAGGTGCCGTCCGGACACAGCCTCGTCTGTCCCGGGGCAGGCATCCCGGCCTGGGCACCCCAGGAATGGCCCCACGTGGGTGGGTGGAGGGATGGAAGGGTGCACGGGGGAACAGCGAGGGGACGTACGGGTGCCGCCAGGAAGGGGCTGCGTGGGAGGCTGGGGGGAGAATGGGAGGCGGGCAGGAGGGAAGAGTAGACGGGCAGTTGGGTGGAGCAACGGCTGGGCAGGGGTGAGGCTGAGAAACACTCCTGGGAGGAGAGGGCCCCGAGCCTGCCGGGGCACCCCTGTGGCCAGCGCTCGCTCCCCCATAAGGGAGCAGGCACCGGAGGAACTGGGGAGACGCTGACCCTCCCCCGAAAGCACGCGGAACCATCCACTCCTCCCCAGAAGGAGCCCAGCCAAACCCTGCTCCAGAAATCAAATTACGGGGCTGGCGTCCAATCTGGGTTGAGGAATTAGAGGAATTTCCTATGGGTCAGGCCGGCGGGGGAGGCGGGCGGGAGGCCTGGGCTCCAGAGCCGACCCCTCGCCGGCCATTCGTCAGCACACTGCCCACTGCCCCTGACCTCCACGAGGGGAGGGAGAGGACGGGCCACGGGTGGAACCTCCTTCCACGCCCGCCCGGCCCCACCCACGGGGTGGGGAGGAACGTGGGCCGTAGGCGTGCTGAAGCCACCGCCTGGGAGGGCACCGTGTCCCCCGTGCTCCCAGCACTGGCTGGGCCTTGCAAGGGCCCATCCTTACCCTGCCACCCCTGCTGTGGTCAGATGGTGCCCGCAGCCGTAGAGAGAGCTTCTGGCCAAGCCCACGAGGATGGGCACTGTGCCATGGCCGGGGCCGGGACCGCAGCCAGAGGCCTGGGGCTCGGGTTTCCCACGGGGTGGGGTCTGCATCCGTCCATCCCAGCCAGGACCACAGGGTCACCCGTAGTTGGTGTAGGGCCCAGGGTGGGGCCTGGATGGCAAGAGTCTGTTTTTGACCTTAAAGCAGTGGAAGAAACTGCCAAGGAGAAAGGACCAGCTCGCCTTTGCGAGAATGAAAACTCTGAACATCCAGAAGGAGTGCCACGTGCTGTGGTTGCGGCTCCTCCGTTTCACGTGCAGTGAGCGTTTCGGACGGAAGACGGGTGGGAACGTACCTCTCAACGTGACTGCCCCACTGCGGAAGCTGCGCAGGCACGTGGGGACACGTCACACTTCTCTCCACTGCTGTGTGTTTGCAACTTTCCACGATAGGAAGTAGGAGAAAAAGACAAAGAAACCAAAATCCGTCGACACACTGCGATCAAGCCTTCAAAACACCCAGTAGAAAAGTGACATCCTTCCCCTATACGGTGCCCGTGTAAGTCAGTACGAAAAACCAAACCCCAACTCGAGGTGGGAAAAGTTTATCGACAAAGCGTGTGGCCCAGAGATGAGGTGCGAAGGATGAGTTTGGAAACGGCTGCACGCGCACACGCGCACACACACACACACACACACACACATCCCCCCGGAAGGAGGACATGCCGGCCGCAGCGGTGCTCTGGGCGGAGGGCTCCTGGCCCACGGGCTGCAGCAGGTCCACAGTTCTGCACGTGCCCAAGTTCTAGGAGCTACTGCTGTAGCCGGGAGGCAGGTAAGAGATGGGAAAGCAGGTGTCCCTCCCCACTCTAGCAGGCCAGGCAAGTGAGCGTGGGGCCAGGGAACCCTCCCCGGGGGTCTGGGCGGGACTGCCTGCCCCTGAGGGAAGCAGCAGAGTTTTCAGGGAGCTGGGAGAACTGTAGCTGAATTCAGCCTGGAAACTGCATTGGCAGGCGGATTCTTAACCACTGCGCCACCTAGGAAGCCCCTCAGCCTGGAAACTGGATTTTCCCAGCAGAGGAAGTAGCCCTACCGCCACCTGGACCAGACACCATGGGGGTGGGAGGTGGACAGAGATGGCCCCTCCGTGACCTCTTCCTGCCCCCAAACTGTCCCCACGGACGTCCGGCAGCACCCGCTGACCACACAGAGGGGAATGGTCTGGTTCTTCCCAAGGGGCTCTTGCCCTGCGCTGATGGGGCGCCCTGGGCCAAGGGAGAGCCAGGTCCCCGGCAGCACTGGTCAGCTCCAGGCAGGGGGCCCCTGGACTGGTGGCCCAGGAGGACCAGGGGCTGTGGGGGGGCTGATGCAGGAGGCTCTGGGTCAGGTCAAGGCAGGGACACTCGTGGGGGCCCACAGAGCCTGAGGTCTGGGGCGCTAGGAGCCTGGGCCAGGCCCGGGGCCGGGTAGCCGAAGGCTGGACACGGCAGAGGCGGCCTCACCCTGGCAGGCGGGTGGGCCGGGGGTCGAGGAGCATCCCAGACGCTGCCCCTCCGCACTGGGAGGCTGGAGCCCCAGCCAGAAGCCCCAGGAGGCTCTCCGTCTGAGATTCCTCCCAGGGCAGGTCACAGACACCCGCTCCAAGTCTCCAGGTTTCCCGCCTCCCCGGGTGGACGCGTGGGATGGTGGCGGACACACGTCCCCCAGGCCCCCGCGGCCCCTCCGGCACCTGACCCAGATTCCAGCCGCCGTCGCAGCCCAAGGGCCCAGCCGGACAGGCTCCACGTGTGGGGTCTGGGCAGCGCAGACCCCTCCGCCACGGTCTCTGCAGCGGCCCGCCCGGGGGCCCCCCGAGGGCAGGGCAGGGAGGGCGAGGGCCGGCGGTCCCTCTGCCTGTGGCAGCCGCCACCCACTCCAGCCTGGCCCACAGGCTGTGTGGGGTGGGCCTGGTCTGTCGCCGCCACACCTCCCCCAGGGTCCCTCTGGGACGTGGCGCTCCCAACCCCCCACGCCACCTCAGGGAGAGCAGAGCAGCGTGGGGGCAATTCTGGGGGCCCAGGCTCAGAGCCCCACCCCACCGCGCTCTGGGGTGGGCACAGGGGCCGAGGCACGCCCGAGGCGGGGCCTGGGGCTCACAGCCAGGCCGGGACCAAAGCCGGCAGATCCCGCTGGCACCAGGCCTGGGAGCCCAGCTCCTCCCAGGGGCCGAGGGGTCCAGGAGATCCCTGGGGCCCCCACGGAGGCACAGCCGGGGCAGCTGTCGGGTCAGGCGGAGGGCCGCTGGCCTATGTGCACCAGCGCCCCCTGCCTGGAACACCCTTTCACCCCAAGGCGCTGGACCCCTTCTTCCCAGGCCCCCTCTGTCGCCATGGCAACGCCCAAGCTTCTCCGAGAGGGACAGAGCCTCTTTGTGGTGGTACAAAGCCTCTCCGAGGGGCGGTGCGGGTTCAGCTCCTGGGAGCCTGTGGTCTCTGGGGGGCAAGGCAGGGCCCCTCAGCCCAGCCCCCCTCCCAAGGCTGCAGAGCCAAGGAAGCCAGGGCAGGAGAGCCTGGTGGTTGGGAGTGAGACACCCGTCCTGGCTCCACCAGCCCACTGCCCGCAGAAGGGTCCCTGGGATGAGCCCCAGGAGAGGCTCTCTGCAGGGGCCTGCGGACTCCCCACAGCCTTCCTGCCATTTGATGAGAAACACGCTCTCCCTGGATAAGCGGGAGAGGCGCTGGCAGTGGGGAGACTGCCTGCCAGACGGGAAACCGGGCTCAGGACCGGGCGGGAGCTGGGCACAGGGAGCCCTCGGCGGGCAGGCAGGTCACGTGGCGCAGGTCTGGCACCAGGCCTGCCGAGGGGCTGCCCACCGACGGGGCCTTCCCCGCTGCAGGGTCCCCCACCTTCGCCCGCCTGCCGGGGGGATGCGGCTGGCCTGGCGGGGGCAGCCTTGCCGCAGCCAGGACCTTGGGACAGGCCTGGGCAAGAGGGAAGCTCGCCGTGGCCTGGCGCGCTCCAGGGCTGGGGAGACGGGACCCCGAGGGCAGCACGGGTCCCGGGCACGGGGACAGGGACGCAGCACAGAGCCCCCCGGCCCCGCCCCAGCGTGCTGCCTTGTCTGCGCCCTGGCCCCACAGTCGGGGAGGCCGAGCCCAGCCCTGGAGCCCCTCCCCGCCCCCGCCTGCGGGCCCTGCCACCTGGCCACGGCGGATCAGGCACCTGGCAGCGCCCCCACACGCCGGGCACCCTGCCCGGCGGCCTCCCCAGGCGACCTCCGCCTGACCCGCTGCGGCTCTGCTAACCGGGCCCCCGTGGCGGGGGTCACAGCCCCAGGCGGCGGCGCAAGGCAGAGCTGGCCGGGGAGAGACCGGTCCCTTTGTCGGCAGAGCCCCGCGGGGCCTGCGGCGGGGGCGGGGGCGCCAAGGGGCTGAGCCCCACGGGGCGCGCCCCCCACGGGCAGCAGGCGAGACGCCCCCGCCCCCGCCGGCCGGCTGCGCCGCCAGCAGTCCTGCAGGCTGCTGACACGTCTGCGCCCGGGACAGGCCTGCACGGACCACCGTCAGCAATCCCAGGGCCACCCGCCCCACAGAGCCCAGCCAGGCCTCCCGTCCAGGGAGGTGGGGCCGGGGGCTCAGCTTCCAGAAGGAGGGTCCCTAGGAAAGGAGGGGGTGGGAAACCAGTCAGCGGAACAGCACCGGGGGTCCGGCAGGGAGACTCGGGGCCCGGCGGGCCCAGTGCCCGCAGCCCAGGGGTGACAGGCGGCAGGAAGACCCTCCAGCTGCCGGGGGCAGAGGCAGGGCGGCTGCGGCCACGTGGCCCTGGATGGATCAAAGGTGAGCGTGGGTGAGAGACCAGAGCATGCCCTGGGGAGGGAGGTTCCAGGCCCTTCCAGCCTCGCTCCTGGCCCACAGCATCAAAGGGCCAGCCAGGTCCCCTCCAGTCTGCCCTCGCCCAGGGTCCCGTGTGGCCTCCCATTCCCTCCCAGAAGCTGAGCTGCACGCCGGTGCCTCTGAAACCCGGGAGTGCCCATGGCAACAGGTCCAGACACCACCAGCCTCCAGCCAACAGCCGAGTCCCGCCTTTCACATGCAAATGACCCAGTGGGACAGGGCAGGGGGCTCCACCCCGCCCCCACCCTTGCAGACTCTGCCCCCCTACCCACCCCAGTGACCCTGCCTGGCTCCCCCACCCCCCAACACACATACCAGGAGGGCCTGCTGGGAGCTGGACGGGTCTGTGTGCCCCTCCCCTGCCAGAGGGACTCGGAGAACGCTGCAGCAGGCATGCTGACAATTTGGGGACCTTCTCAAACCCGTCCACACCGTGCAGCTGTGGCTGAGCTCGCCAAGCTGCCCTGTGGGCCCTTGCCTGCCCCAGAAAGTGGGTGGTGGGTGGCCTGACAGGTCCTGCGGTGGGGCAGGTAGGACTCAGGCTCCTGGAGGGGCAGCGCTCTGGGCGGACCCCATTCCTGTCCTGAACACCTGGCAAGGTTGCCCCCACCAAGGCCTGTGAGGCCAGGCCCACCCCGGCCCCACAGCCTGCAGGCACCCGGCCTCTGTCCAACCCGAGGTGCCGCCGCGACAGGAGTGGGGAGCACGGCCGGGCCAGGCCCCTGGACAGAAACACGGAGGCTGCACAGACCTGGCCCAGCGCCCGGCGCCGAGGGCAGAGCCTGCCGCCCCCACCCCGGGGACCCCGGAGAGCGGCCGTTTACTGGAACGAACCTCAGGGGACCACTGATGTGTGTCCTCAACGTGCGCACGATGGCCTTGAAGCGATGGGCTGGGAACAAAGCATAAGGAGAAGCACCGACTGTGGAAGGTGAGGATCCCGCGGGGATCTGAAGAAAAACAGTGGCTGGGACCCTGTCCCGAGGCCGCCGGACGCAAACCCAAGGACACTTGCCCACCAGAGGAAAGGACACAAAGCTGTCAGGAGGGAAGACAGCAGTGGTGAAAATGGGCCCCGGGGGCCACACGCCCCCAGCCCACGAGCTCCCCGAAGGACCCCTGAAACGGCCGGGAGCCGCCCCAACAGACAGGCCTCCGGCGGGGCTGCCGGGGTCGGTGCAGGGTCTGAGCTTTCTACCCAGAGAGAAGCTGAGAAGACTGTGGTCGTGCCAACCCTTGGCCTTTACGACCTGCTCTCCCTGGGCTTGCACCCTGGCTCCAGGCTGCTGGCCCTCCACAGGCCGGGAAGGAGGCCTCCTGGCCTGGCCCACACCAGGGACACCCCAGGCGGCACGGAGGAGGAGCCACGTTGCTGCCAGGCCGCCCACGTCCCAGAGGGGCAGACGGCGTCCACGCGCCCATGTCATCTGCAGGCCCCTGCTGCGCACCCATCGTCTCTTGTTTGCAGACGCTCTTCTATGGCGAGGACAAGCTAACAGTTTTGTTAACAGGGTGCTTCCCTTTCTTCCTTAACTCCGGACCTCAAGAGAATAAACCCAGCTCTGGACTTCCTTAAGGAAGCAAAGCTCCCGGACTGTCAGAGACGATGTGTCCCTCCAGGCCTCAGTGTCCCCATCTGCACACGTGGTGTCCCTGAGGCGCTGCGGCCCAGAGCCCGCGGGTGGAGGGGCCACGGGGCGCCAGCCTCTCCCAGCAGGGCACCGAGCGAAGGCCCCGGAGGGCAGGCTGGCAGCCGGCTCAGCCTCGTTATCTTGCAAAATGCAGAGAGCAGCAAGTACATTCAGACGAATGAATGGCCTAATTAGGGTTTCACGGGGAGTGAAAATATTTTGAAAAGAAAAAGGTTAACTAAAGGCATATCTGAAATACTAAACTCATCAACTGCAAACACCAAGCTGGCAAGATGCGCCGGCGGTGCCCGCCTCTCCCCGTCTGACAATGGGCGGCCTCCCCGGGGGCGGCAGAGACGGGGCCTCAGCCTCTCCAAGTCAGAGCCGCAGGGGGGCGGCCCTGCTGCACAAAACCCGAGTCAGCGCGGAGCTGGCGACTCCGGGCGCCCCGGTGGAGGGTCACACGGGGACGGGCACCGACGCCCAGGGCCCGGGGAAGACAGTCCCCTCAGCCACCGGGGAGTCCAGTCCAGGCAGGGCAGCAAAGCAGAGCGAGCCAGGCGGCGGCCGGAAGCGGACCGCAGCTGGCGCGGCAGGGAGAGGCCCCGGGGCGCGCCGAGGGGCAGGGGACGCTCCGGGAGCCACGCGGCCGGCCGGCGGCCGCTGCAGGCTTGCAGGGACCACCCGGCACGGCGGAGGCGGCACGGTCCCGCCCGGCAGCCTGGCCCACCGCCGTGAGGCGCCCTGAGCAAGGCATGGTACCGCCTCTCACGTGGAGCCCCCCGGGGAACGGCCCTGTGAGTCTAACCACAGAGGCCCCGGGTGCCTGGCTGAGAGCCGCCCACAGGCGAGGGGTCGGCCCCAGGCTCTCCGGCCACGCGGGCAAGATGCCTGCAAGGCAGGCGCGCCGGCTGACCCGCCCCGAGCTGAGACACGAACAGGCAGGCGTGTGTGCCCGGCCCGCTGGCGCAGAGGCCGCCAGGCCCGCGACCCTGGAGGAAGAGGCCCGTTCGCCCCCGACAGCGTGACGAAGCCGCTCGGGCGCGGGACAGCCAGGTGGCACGGCCCACGCCCTCCCAGCCACCGGGAGCCAGGCTGCGCGGGGGCCCGGGTCCCCGTGGGGGCCTCTGAGGGGCCTGTCCCCAGCGGGGACCTGCGCTCGGTCACCGAGCACGCTCAGAGGGGGCTGGAGACGCAGGGAAGCCAGGGCGGGACGGGCGCGCGCACAGACCCGGGGCCCGGGGAGGAGGGCCGGCAGGGCAAGCGCGAGGCCGCCGCGCCCTCTCAGGACACAGCCCGGCCACGGGGAGGCCGCAGCCTGACCTTCTGCCGGGGCCGCGGGCGCCTCGACGCTGAGGACGCGGTGCGTCACACGTACAGTTTCTGGTGACAGAAAACATCAGCCGAGACCCCGTTCAGAGACGACCGTATCAACACCGTCCAGCCCTCGCCTCACGTTTATGTTAAAGTGAATTCCAGACGGATGAAATCCCGCGTGTAGACACCGGCCTGGAAACACCGGCGGGAGAAGATGGGTGCGTGTTTCTCTGGCCACGTGCTAGGAGGACACGCGTGGAACAAGAGGATGACGAAAAAGAGGAAGACCTCTACGAGTTCCACACAAAAAGCTGAAGAATCTGGAAAATCTCTGACCACGAAAGCCATCATAAGCAGAAATTAAAAGGCCGAAAAAGGCCTGCAGTGGCCGACGGGCAAGGGCAGAACCCACCCTGTGCGCGGCCGCGACCCCCAGAGGCCCAGCCTCGCTCAGCCCGGGAGAGGCCGGTGGAAGCGGCGCCCGCGGGAGACACGAGCAGTCTGCTATGCGACTCGCGACGCGAGAGGCGCAGGAGACGGAAACAGGGAGAGGCAGAGAGGAACAGGGAGAAGCAGGGAGAGAACCAGGAGCAGGAGGGAGGCCAGAGAAACAGGGACGGGAAAGAGCAGCGAGGCGGGCGCAGCGCGGGAGGGCGGCGGGCAGCCTCCCGCAGACCCCAGTACCGGCCACCACCCGGGCGAGGCGCTGGCGGGGCCGGGTCCTCCACGCCGGACACCCAGGGACGCTGAGACTTCACGGGGCTGGGTGGGCCGAGCCTCCCACGGAGACGGGCCTGGCGGGGCGGGGCAGAGGGCCGGGCACCCGCGCTGGAGGAGCCCGAGGGGCCGAGGGTGTTCTCCCGAGGCACCGCACTCTGCAGACCAGGCAGCGCGGCACCCTGACGGCGCAGGGCCAGCGGGGCACGCTTCCCACCACGCAGGGTCGGGCCACAGGGGCCACTCAGCCTCCGTCCTGCTAAGCTTCCCGGGCGCCACGCCTCGTGCCCCTGGAGCTGTGATTAGAGCGGAGCCCACGAGGCAGGGCCGGCACCGGTGTGATCACAGCAGTCGCGGCCCCTCCCGGCTCCGACGGCGGCCCACGGTGGCTGTGTGTGCTGGAGGCTGTCGGCCCTTTCAGACAGAGCCTCCTCCCGGCGCCGCAGCGTGGGGACCGCCGCCTGTCCCGGCTGGCGGCTCCAGCCTCCCAGGTGCAGCAGGGACCACCCTGAGCCAGGAGCAGAGCTGGCGGGCTGTGCGACACCAGACATCCCCGTGCCAGGCGTCCAAGTCAAGGAGGGCGCGGACCAGCCCGGCTAACGTCCTGGTGGGTTGTCCCCGGTGCAGGCTCGTCCCTCAAGCCGGTGTCTGTGGCCCGCACCCAGGCCATCGGTGAGTTCAAGCAGGGGTGGCAGGAGGCCCCACGTCCAGCCCTGTCCAGCCCAGGGCGCGGTGCCCGCCCGGGGCGAGGCTGATTGGAGGCGCTCGCCACTCGGGGTCACAGTCCATCCCCCCGCTGACCACACCTGCCCGGCCCACCACCCGCGTGAGGAGGGGACATCCCCGGGGAAGTCAGCACGTCCAGACACCCATCCTGCCGGCTCCACATCCTTTGAGGGACCCGGAGGGCACCTGGTGAGGCCAACCTGCGGGGCTAAGTCCCTTCTGGGTGGGGCCAGGCCCCCTGCCAGGCACCGTCATCCCCGGCCGGAGGGCGGCCCGTGCGGCTCCGACGCGGCGGCTCCCACACACCGGGCGCGCTCTCATCCCCCCCCACGGGGCCGGCACGTCCGCAGGCTGCACCGGCTGCCACGGTCCCTCCTGGGTGTTCCTGACGCTGTTGACTGTCCCTCAAATCCGCGGCCGCTGTGCGCTGAGGACGTCATCTCCGCGCTCACTGTGACAACACGCCCACGCCAGGGGCCCACCGCCATGCAGGGGGGCACGGCCCCTCCGCCTCCCCACCTGTCCTGGGCGCAGGCCGCCTGCCTCGGAGGCTCCCCAAGGCCAGCCCCGATCCCTGTCCCTCCTAGGCCAGCAGCCAGCCTCCCAGCCCCGGGCCGAGGACCACGCCGCTCCCGTCTCTGCCAACGGCCTGGGGATGCGTCCCCCTCCCCGTACCTAGGCCTGGGGATGTTGCCAAAGTGTTTGTGTCGTAAAAATGAAAAACAGGGTGGCACAGGTGGGAGGCCACCTCCGGGAGATCACAGTGACGGAAGCTCTCTCCCCTTGGCTCTGCAGGGTCTTCCAAGCCTCTGTCCAACCTTCCTTTGTGGACGTGGCCCATTCGGGAGCATGACGGGGGGTCTCTGCCTAACAGCAGCCCCTTCATCATGGCTTCAAGTCAGGGTGCGAATCATGGCGGCAGAACAGGGGGGCTCGAGCCAGATGTGTGTGTGCACGTGTGTACACACGTGTGCGTGCACGCACGCCTGGGAGGGGGGTGCGGTTGGGAGTCCGCCGCCCACTCAGGGCCGGCTGCTCCCACCCCGAGGTCTGAGGCTCAGGAATCGGCTTTGGCCCAGAACGCGATGTTTCCGGGCACATCTGCTTTTGGCCTAAACGTTCACAGAGACCTCGTCCCCTGGAGAACCACGTGCCTTCACCGTCCGCCCTGATAACCGCCCGCCTCTCCCCATGCTGGCTGCGCCCCATCACCTCGCCGACGCTCACCAGGGGCCTGGGGTCGGCCCAGGACACATTTTACAGACGGGGAAACCAGTCCAGGCAAGGCCGCGCTGGGCCAGGACTTGAACTCAGGTCTTCCTGCCCCTAGGACCCCCCACCAAGCCAGCCACAGGGAGAATGTGGCTCCCGCCTTGGGGCACTCCAGCAGGTCAAGAACTCCATAGACGCAGAGGAGAGCCGGGAGTCAATGTCCGTGTCGGGGTGGGAGGGCGTCTGTGGCGCTGCAGGGGGGAGGGGACCCGAGAAAGCGTCCTGCAGGAGGGTGGCAGCAGGGGCACAGGGAGGGTCTGGGGGACGCAGGGTGGTGGTGGGACCTGAGGCAGGGTCTGCACCCCTAGAGCACATCATCTCAGCACTGTACAGGTGGGGGGTGGGGGGACAGAACCTCACAAGAGCCCTGGGGCCGTGGACAGACAGATGGACAGGCCTGAGTTACGAAGGTAGACGCAGTGATGGGATGCGTGCCGAGAGGACGGGGGTACCTGTCTCAGGGAGCCCTCTCAGCCCTCCTCAGAGCTGGTCTGAGGGCTCAAGAGTCTCCTGCCTGGCCAAGGACCTTGCACCAAGAGCCTCGGGCCAAGGGACCCACCCCCGCCTTGGAAAGGTCTGCTGTGTCCCCCGCGGGGGCAGGAGCCCTCTGTAAGGGCCGGCCAAGAGCCAGCACTGCAAGGATGGGCCGCCGATGTCTGACAGCACGAGGCAACCGCCACGGGTCCAAACCAAGTCTGGAGGGCGGACGGGGCCCAGGCTGGAGGTGGGGCTGTGAGGCAGGCAGCGCACGGCTGCGGTGGGTGGCGCGGCGCCCGGGCAAGGGTCAGGCCGGCCTGAC
The DNA here is from genome assembly GCF_030028045.1 of Hippopotamus amphibius kiboko. Taxonomy (NCBI): domain Eukaryota; kingdom Metazoa; phylum Chordata; class Mammalia; order Artiodactyla; family Hippopotamidae; genus Hippopotamus; species Hippopotamus amphibius. The sequence goes on along the minus strand of NC_080193.1, from coordinate 293,307 downwards.
CGAGGGCTCGCTCTGCACGCAAGCCTTGAGCCCTGCTCCGCCACAGCAAACCCGGACGTGCCCTTCCAGGCCACGGGTCACTCTGCGCGCATCGTGGAAAGGTGCCCCTTTGGCTGCACCCTTGTTTCACAGAGGACACTAAGGCAGACGGCGGCACGGCCCTGCGCCGCGCGGCAGATGCAGAGACCTTGCCCGGACCCCCGGGCGGTGGCAGGATGGCCTGCGGGAGCCAGGGAGGCACCTGGGGCACACGCCTGCAGGAGGGCCCCCCCTCCACGGTCCCCGCTGCGGCCTGCGCTCAGCCACCGGCCACCCGGCCCTTGGCCTCCCTCTGCTGCACCGAGGCGGTGAGGGCACTGGGTACCGAGGGGCACGGCCCCAGGGTCCCTGCCCCTCTGCAGCTCCCACCTGCACAGGGTGCCTGGAGAAAGCAGAGCTCCAGCCTCCCAGCAGGTGCCTCAGAAAGGGTCCCCACCCCTGGGGGAGGCTGGGTGGAGCCGGGCTGGCGGGCTGTGGCGGTCCCGCGCGCCCTCTGGTGGCTGCACCCCGCTCGCCGCTGCTCTGCCCGAGGCTGCCGGCCCCTCAGGGTCCACGGGGGCAGGGCTGAGGGCTGTGCCTGACACACACACAGCCCGGGGGGGAGGGGACCCCGGGGATGTGAATGCGGGTGTCCACCAGCTCCGGGCTCCTCTTCCCGACCTGTAAAACAGGCCGAGCGGCGCGGCTCTCCCAGTCGGGAGGCCCCAGGAGGGAACTCCCGACCCCAAGGCTGCCCTGGTTACGCTCCGATCCCGGGGCTCCGGCAGGGTGGCCGAGACCTCATCCTAGTCTTGATGGAAGCCGGCCACGAGGGAACAGATGCCTCCCCCGACCCGAGCCACTGCCGGGGAAGGTCCCAGAGCCCCTCGCCACCTCCCCGGCGTCCTACAGCACTTGCCCCCAGGACCGCCACCCGCGCGCTGCCCCCTGCCTCCCTCCCTCCCTTTGCTGAGGCCAGCCGGGGGCGCGGGGCAGATGCTAGGCGCTGGCCAAGGCTCTGGCAGGCCTGGTGTCCCCACCCCCTGCGGTGCTACAGCTCTGGGCTCCCCTCGGAGGTGCAGGAGCCCGCCTGCCTCCTGCAATGGAGGGGCGTGAACCCACCCGAATCCTCGTGCAGCACAAACAGGAATGGAGGTGCAGCCCCCATGGAACCCGGGAGATGAAGAGGGACCCCGGGACTGAGAAGAGACCTGAGGGGCGTCCCCTGGGGGAGGCACGCCGCCTGGATTGGGGGGCAACTCTAACCTGGCAGGATGGAGGGCTGGCCCAGCTTACTCAGGAGGCCCCTGGTCAGCAGGCGCTCGTGCCCGTGAGGAGAGCGCGGCGGGGAGCGGGCTGGCTGGGCTGCGCCTACGTGACCTCCTTCCCAGGCCAGGACCGGAGTCCTGAGCACTGCGAGTGCTCTGTGCCCAGCCCTGTGCTGGGTGCTGGTGGACCTCAGACTCCGGGACGTGAGCCGGCAGGGAACAGACAGGGTGCCGTGGACAGCACGGGGCAAGGCTGGGGGAAAGCACGCGTGCCAGCTTCCCAGCCCCACACGCTGCGGCCCGGGAACTGACTGCTGTGGGCCCTGAGCCCAGGACAGGTGGGACCTGCTTGGGGCGGGCAGACCGCTGGCAGCCTGGACCTGGGACTAGAAGCTCCCAGCGCGTGTCCTCACGGGGGAGGCTGCCCCACCGGCGCTGAGGCGGTCACCATCCAACCCTCTGGGTTCATAAACCCTGACCTGGCACCTACCCTGCACGGTGACTCGGGTGACACGGGAAAGGGGTGTGAGTGAGGGATTACACAAAGAATCCACCCTAAAGAATGAAACCCTTGGGGCGGTTCTTTTCTTTTCCTTGCTCCTAAACACGCCTGGGTCTAGAGGGAAAGGGGCGCTGGAGTCCCCGAATTCCATTTCCACCGTGACGCGTTATGCAGACGTTAGAAACGGTGGCATGCTGTCATAACCCAATATTTAATTATTTAAGATTAAAATAGGAAGGCTGGGGATCTCTGGCTGCCGGACCAGGGTAACACCACGGCAAACCTGGGCCGATTCCCACTCCGAGTGGGGGGACGGACCTCCCTCAGCCAGGGGTCCGGCGGCCCAGCGACGGGGCGCAGGGGTGGCGAGGAGGGGCACCCAGGCTGGGGCTCCGGGCAGGGATCCCAGGCGGCGTTCCCTCCCTCGTCCTCTGGGCGGCGGGAGCAGCGCGGCGCCGGGACATCCCTCGGCCCAGCCGCGCCGGTGCTTCCCGGCGGCGCGCCGCCCCAAGAAAGTTCTCCGGCCCCGCGCCCCTCCGGCCGATGCAAAGTTTCCGTGGGTGCGCGGCGCCGGCTCGAGGCGCCCGGTCGAGCGGGGCGGACACGGCTGCAGCCGGGCCGCGGCTGGAGGGGCGCGCGGAGCGAGGCGCACGGCCGGTCGGGCAGGACTTGAGGCCGCGCACAAAGGGAGCCGCCCCCGTCGGCCCGGGGTCTCGCGCGCCGCGGCGCGCGCTCGGTGCGGGTGGAGCGCAGCCGGGCTGGATCCCCGGCCCTGACCCTCGCCCGGACCTCGATGCTGGCCCCTGCCCGGCCCGCAGCCCCGATCCGGCCCCGGCCCCGACCCCGGCCCCCGGCCGAGCCTACCTGGAGCGCGGCCCCCGCCTCCGACGGGCGTCCCCGGGTCCCTCGGCGTCCCCGGACGGGCGCAGGGGACCGTCCCGGGGCCTCCGCTCGCACCGGCGCGGGGCGCTCCCTGGGCGCCCAGCGCAGCCCCAGCCCGCCCTCCGCGCCTCCCGCGGCCCGTGCGCAAAGCGAGCCTGCCGGCGCCGCGACCCTCGGCCAGCCCCGCCGCCGCCCGCGTCCCCATTGGTCGGGAGGCCCGGCAGCCAGCAGCGATTGGGCGGGCGCGGGCAGACGCCGGCCTGCCATTGGGCGCTCGGGGTGTCCGTCTCTGCCGACCACGGCCCCTCATGGAGCCGCGGAGGCCCCGGCACCTGCCGCGATCGCTGCGGCGGCGGCCGGAGCCACGGGCGGCCGCCTCCCGGCCGCCTTCGAGACCGACCCCGCACTGTCCTGCCCGAGCTGGGAGCGGGGCAGGCCCGGCTCCCCATCCCCGGACGCGGGCCGCGTCGCCTCCATCACCGCTCCCCGTTCACGGGCACCCTCTCCAGCGCCGCGCCCTCCCCTCGGCACAGTGGTATTCCCCACAGTCCGCAGACGGGAAAGCGAGGCTCGGAGAGGTTCTCAGTAGCGTTAGGTCACCGGCGCTCCAACGCAGCACATCTGACTCCGGGCCCTGGGCGCCTTCCCACCCGCATCGCCCCCCCGGGGTTCGCACTGTGGAGGCCCGAGTGGGTGAGGCCTGCATTTTTCCAGGGGTTAGAAAGGGACCCCTCGGTGAACGGAGGTTTTCCTCCTCCATCAGGGATGAGTCTACAGACACGGTGGGCTCAACCCATCCTTCAGGGCCCCAGGGACTGGCCTCCCTCATGCCGCTCGCTGCATGGCCACGGGTCTGGGCCTGGGGAGGAGAAGTTTGTGCATTCACTGTCCCCGCTGTCTGGCGTCCATCTCCTCCACCCTGCCAGGGGTTGGGCAGGATCCCTGTAACCACAGGTTCCATGCCCCTGCCAGGCAGACAGCAGCCACCTGGTCCCTGCAGTAACACGGGGCACACGCATGACCCCAGATGGGACCACAGCCCTAGGCCAGCTGTGAGTAACTTTGGGGTGCAGGGGCACCAGTGGGGATGCTGCCCATTGGGGCTGGTTTTGGGGGTCCCTGACCAGGGACCCCGGCTCGCGCGGGGTTCTAGGCCGTTCTGGCCCTGTTGCACCTGGAGACCAGATCCTCAGCTCCCCATATTCTCCAAGGCTGCACAGAACCACACGGCTCACCACATGCTCACGGCGGGGGGGGGGTGGGGGTGGGATTCAGATCTTGTCCACCCACGTCAGGGGTCCACTGTGTTCACCCAACAGTTCCTTGGTCAGAAGAAAGCAAAGGAAAATCTGGGGCCAGAATTCACCCCTGGTACCACACTGGGTCCCGCTGTGCCCTAGCATACGTGACAAATCAACCCCAGCAGCCTTCAGAGCCAGGCAGCCACAGCCAACTGACTGGAACTGGCACCGGTGTCACCAGCACTGGAAGTGACACCAGCACTGGAGGTGACAGCCATTTGGCACCCTGGCACAGGGACGTTGCTCGAAGCTCTGGGTGGGCAGAAGGAAGGGTCCTTCTCCAGAACACTGGGGCGGGGGGGAGGCGCTCCTGTATTTAGGAGTGGATTTCATTAGCCCGAAGGTCCCCGTGGATCTCTCCAAGGGCACTGGGCCCTGGTCCTCTCGCAGCCCCTCCGCTCGCAGTGACCTCGTGGCCCAGCTGCACCGCTTTCCCACACACATGCTGATAGCGGCAAGAGGGGCTGAGGGAGCAAAGGGGAGAACGGTGCTCCAAAATCGGCCCAAGCGAGGACTCCCTCCCTCCCCCCCCATTCTCCCCCCCCCCCCTCCTGACAGGCTTCCAGAGACCTGTCTGCCCCCAAGCTGGCTCGCCAGCTGCGTACGGAGGGTCAGGGTGGGCAATGCCAGTTCCAAGAGGCCCCACCGTGACCCAGGCTGCAGATGGGGTTCAGAAGCAGTCCGAGCGCAGGGGAGATGGCCTCTACCCCAGCCCACTGCCACAGGGCCCAGGGGTCTGGTCTCCTCCCTCCCACCCACCCTCTCTACCTGGCTTCTGACCAGCTCCGAAGAGCCATCCCTGGGGCACGTGAGGAAAGCTGCAGGGAGAAAAAGGTTTCAGCAGGATGCCAGGAAGAACTTCCCAACTGCTGCAGAGGCTCAAGATCAAAAGGGTGACCACACGATGTAATGAGCTTCCCACCTAAGGATGTATTTTTTTTCTTTTCGACATGGACCATTTTTAACGTCTTTATTGAATTTGTTATGATACTGCTTCTGTTTTATGTTTTGGTTTTTTGACTGCGAGGCATGTGGGAATCTTAGCTCCCCGACCAGGGATCGAACCCGCACCCCCTGCATTGGAAGGTGACGTCTTAACGACTGGAACACCAGGGAAGCCCCTGGATGTATGTATTTAGAGGTGCGGTAGCAGTGAACCCCTTGCAGCACTGCTCATGAGGGCTTGGCCAATCTGTGTCCCACTCCTCTAAGGCATGGGGCCCGGTGGTTTGGGGCAGACCACTGCAGCTGTGGCCCCATCCCCTGGGCGTGATCACTTGCCTCCAAGCCCCAGGTCCTGCCTGTCCAGCACCACTACCTCGTGGCTGGACTGCATGATCCAGCTGCCAGGAGGGGAATCACCGGCACCTGCCCAGCAGGACTGTCTCGCCAGATGGCGGGAGGGACGACTGAGTGTCTCGCTGGGTCTGCCGCTGCTGGACGTCAGGAGCCCTCGGCTTCCATGCCTGCAAAGGGCTTCTGTTGAGTTCCAGGAGGAACACAGATGAGATGGCAAAAGAGTGGGGTGGGATGGGCCTTTGGGGGTGTCGCTGCAGGTCTGGGTTCAACTCTTGCCTGGGCTTACTCACAGCCAGGCCCTTGCTCTCTCTGAGCCCCAGTTTTCACAGGGTGTCAGTGCTCCAAGAAAGGATCAGAGCACCCACGTCTTCAACGCAGGGCTGTGGAGCCACTGCCACTTGCCACCTTCTTTTGACGTTGAGTGACACACATAACTGCTCTGAGCCTTGATGTTTGCATCTGTAAAATGGGATAAATGAAAGCTGTGTCCTGGAACGCTGGGTTTACAGCGCTTAGCGCATTGTTATTAACCGTAATATAACTAGTCGCTAAGGGCCCACTTTGGAGCAAGTCCTGGGCCTCTGACTCTCCACCTTCTCTGCACTCAGACCCCAGACACAGCCCAGAGGCCAGTGTGGGCGGGGAGCCCCGTGAATGCCTCCGTGCTCTTGCAAGGGCTCCGGTCAGGGCCCCCTCCCAGCCTCCTGCTCACTTGCAACCCGGTGCAGATCAGGCCGGCAGCCCTTCATCCTGGGACCGGCCCTGCTGAACACCTCGAGGTGGGTTAAAGGCTGCGGTGGCCGGTCCAGGGTCTGTCCTGAGCGCGGCAGGGATGTCGGGGGTAAGGGGTGCAATGAGGAAGATGGCCAGTCCAGAGGCATGGACTGGGCAGACGGGGAGGGGCGAGCAGGGCCCCACCTGTGAGCGTCCCTGCAGAGCCTCCAGCAGGGCCCCGTGCAGCGCCGGCCGCTGGGCCGGGCAGGTGACGTCTCCGCGAGGGCAGGGTCGAGGGGCCGGCGTCCGGGCCGGCCGGGCGAACTGCAAAGGCCGCGGGGGTCACGAGGCGCAGCCGGGCGCCGGGCGCCGGGCGCAGCCCCGAGGGTGCGGCGCCGGGAGGTGCAGGCCGGAGCGACGGTGCGCGCAGCCAACGGTTCCCCAGCTTGCGGCGCGCCGCCCCGCCCCTTGCCGCGCGGCCCAATGGCGAGCGCGCAGACGGCGGGGGGTGGGGCCTGGGCGGCGACGGCGGCGCGCGGGCGCGGCACCCGGAAGTCGGCGGCTGCGGCGGCGGTGAGTGCGCGGCGGGCGGCGGGCGGCGGGCGGCGGGCGGCGGGCGGCGCTCCCCGCGGGGCTCGGACTTGGAGATCGCGACGCGGGGCGCGGGGCGCGGACTCGGAAGCGGCCGCCCCGCCGGCCCTGCCTCAGTTTCCCCCGCTCGAGGCGGTGAATGCAAATCCCGCGGCCGGTCTGGGGAGACCAATACGACCCCGGCCGACGGAGCGTCCCTCGCGTTCCTGGAAGGCGTTTCCCGTGTCCCCGCCGGGATGGGGCGCGGGCCTCGCAGGCAGGGCTGGTGTCCCTCGGGGGGCACGCTGAGCGGCCGGTAGCTGCGCGGTCACCGCAGGGCGAGGGCGGGTGGGCCACGCGCGGGCAGTCGGCCCCGGAGCCCTGAGTCACGCCGCTCCCTCCCTGCGCCCTGCTGCTGGTGACAGCTGACGTCTGTCTGGGGAGGCGGCAAGTGCCAGGTCATCTGTGTGTCTGGACACAGCCTCCCTGGGGTGACTTGGTAGTCAGAACTTACCCCCCCGCCGGGGCATCAGGGGAGGGGACTGGCCAGGGCTGCACCCAGGGCAAAGCCTTGTAGCTGCTGGACGTTAAGGCCCCTTCCCAGTCCTAGCAGCTACCATGCTTGCCTTGGGCCACCGGTTTGGCATGCGCCGTCTGCCCTTGGACCAGTCCCTGAGGCTCATGCCCCCGACCGCCCGTCCTCCACTGGGGATGTCACATGGTCAGCCAGGCCTGCCCTGCTGTCCTGCTGTTGCTGTTTCCATGCGGCAGCTGTGCAGGGATGGAGCTGTGAGGGGCGCCTGCAGCTGGTAGCTCTTGGGAATTGCTTTCTGCTGCTGGTTCCTTAGTCTTCTGGGCCGCCTTTCAAGGCAAGTGTTTGTTGGCCAGACACCATTCACGTTTAAGAAAACTCAGACTGAGGGCCGACGGTGCTCCCAAGGTCACTCAGAGCCGGGGCTGGCCTCTCCTCCTGAGCCCCTCTCCCAAGGACCTTCCTGCGTCTGGTGACCTGTTGAGTGGGGTGAGGCCTCTGGAGGGGGTGACTGTGTTGGCAGGTGGATGCAGCAGAGCCTCTGCTCCCCCCTCCCCAGGTTCCCAGGGCTCCCAGTGGGAGGAGCGTGTTGTCCTGGCGCTCCCACCCCCTGGGACCCCTGACCATTCACTTCAAAAGCATGCGTCCGGCAGTCCCGTGGCTTTGTTACTGGTGTGTCTGCAGGATGCAGACCCCCGGACCAGGCCACCGGCTGTCAGCCATGCCCCGCTGCCCAGGCCCTGAGCCATGTTACTGCCTCCCGTTTTCTTTTTGTTTCCGTTTCTGGGCTGTCGCTTTGATCATGTTTGCCCTGGGTGTAGCCACACGTGGTGTTGTGGGGACTTACTCTAGAAGGCACCTCCCGGTCCCACGCGCCCGCCTGTGGGTACTGCTGCTGCTGAGGCCGTCTGTGGCCCAGGGCAGGGAGGCCGGGCAGGCTGCTGCAAGCAGTCGTCCCTGACACCCCAGATGTGCGAGGACTGGGTCCATCCTCGGGCAGCACGTCAGCTGGTGTTGAGGACAGTTTGTTTGTCCAGACTTCAGGGTTTGGTGATGGGCTGTGCGAGAACAAGGTCGCCCCTGGACCCCTGAGTTCTCTTTTCAGGGTATCGATGCAGCTTTTTTTTTCCCCTCTCGACTTTCTTCTTAGGTGGCAGAAGTAATGGATACACACTTAAAAGTAGAGAGGCCAGCCCCTGCCTCCTGGTGTGCGCTGGTACTCAGGGTGCCTCTGCCAGGTCTTAGGGACTGCGCCTACTATAAGTACTTGCTTCCACCCTCTTTTGAGGAGCTGGTGGGACTGCGCCCTTCCTCCCCGATTAACCACGCGTGCCGCAGGGGGCCGCTGTGAGGCCAGCCTGGCCCCTGGCTCGCGGGGAAGCCGTGTTCCTGCCAGGAGGGGCCGAGGTGCGGAGCGTCCCGAGCGCGCTGTGGCTCACCGTGCCCCTCATTTGTGTTGGTCTTTTGAACCCTGAAGGGACAATGACACTTGGTGTGAGGCTGAATTCGTGCTCCTAAAACATCTCAAAGGTCTCAGGAAAGAGCTTCGCCGTAGAAAATGTGTCACGGTGAAATGCCACTTATCAGCCGGACGGCAGAGAGTAGACTGTGGAGTCCTGGGTGGTGGGTGGGGAGGAGGGCGCGGTGTCTGGGGGGGCGGCCAGCTGCTCCGAACGATTAGGACGGCAGGGCTTTCTCAGCCAAGGCCCCGGAACAGCGACACTGCGTTTACCTCCTCTGCTGGCAGGCTGAGGGGCGTCACCGGTCCCTTGTAAAGAGCAGCTCCTGCCCTGCAGCTCCACCCCGCAGGGGGTGGGGGGGTGCCCGGCTCCTCGGCTCAAGGCCAGACGGACAGGCTGGCTAGCCTTGACCGCGTTCCCGCACAGGTGAGGCGTGGGGCCGCCGACTCCAGGGCTCGGTGGCCCCCGCCCCGCCGGCCCTCCCCCTTCCCCCCGCCCCGCCAGGGCCCTGAGGAGCAGCCGAGGAGACCGACTGCCAGGACCCCGGGGCCTCACCGTCCCGCTGGCCCAGGCCCCCTTGCTCCCGCTCACTCCCGTGCGCCCCCACCCTCGCCCGCTGCCTCTGGCCAGCGTGCTCCCCGCCGTCTGACAGAGGGAGGTGCTCCCCGAGGGTGCAGGGCCCCGCCCCACCTGGCGGTCAGCTGCGTGTGTGGGTCCTTGTACGGAACTCGGCGCAGCCCGGCTGCTGCGTCCTGTTCTGAGGAGCTCCGAGCCGGGGCTGGGTCCACCTTGTCCGGTCTCCCGTGAACCACTCTTCCTGCCTCAGCCCTCCCTCCCCGCCCCGGAATAACAACTGGAAGCCGGTGGGGAAGGGTGACAGAGTCTGTCCACGTTCTTTTCACGGGCAGCTTTCTGGGTGCGTGATCCAGTTTTCCCTGCCAGAAGGGCACTCGCTTTTAAGCGTCCAGCTCCAGGGGTGATGCAGAGTGAACCCAGCACACAGCCGCCATCCAGATCAGGGTGTGGACACTGTCACCAGCACCCAGACGTCTCCCTGCAGGTCCCTGTTGTCCTCTGGCCAGGTGGCCTGCCCTGCCTCCTGTCCCCACGCTCGAGTCTTGCTTCTTCCTTGCTTTGTACAAGCCCCGAGCGGTGTGCTCTCGTGGGTGGGGCCCCACTCCATCCCGTGCTGCTCAGGTGAGTGGACGCCGCTGCGGCCAGACAGCCTGGCTTCCAGCTCTGGGCTGCAGACTACCTTGCCTGTGTCACTTCATGGACCCGGGTGCCCCACAGCGCCTGGAGTGCCCTGATCGGTCAGAGTTTGAGAAGCTTCTGTGAAAAGCCAAGAGGGAGACTCACCCTCCAAATACCACAGCATGTGCTGAAGCTCAGGGCCCGAGGGGCTGAGTGGTGGTGCACAGGGGACGCCTGTCTGCCGGGAAACGTGGGGGTTTGTGGTTCACGCCTCCCACAGAGGCACACCCTGGACGCATCCGAGAACGAAGCCCAGGTGCAGCCACACCTGGAAGTTAAGAGACAGGGGCTTTTGCTTCGTTTGGACGAGGAGGGCGAGTGCTGGACAGTACAGGTGGGCGGACTTGCTGTGAAAGGCAGATGGGTTCTGAAGGCCGCGTCACGGCCACCACGCTGCAGGACAGAGGCTGGGATCCTGGGCTTAGCATGCCGGCGGCCACTGGGAGAGGCCAGCAGACCACCTAGGCATCTCCTGCCACCGTGGCAGGGATGGGGGAGCAGTGGCGGGTCCCCTTGTGCTGGACGCCCCTATGCCAGACATTTGGAGGGAGTCGGCCGGGCGTGCTCATCTAAGAGCGTCACCCCCTGACCAGTGAGTCCGCCTTCTAGGTGTCTGTCCCGGGAAGGTCCTCAGCCTGTATGCAGAGCCTGTGCTCTGGGCCCCACCGTGCTGCTTCGCACAGTGGAGACTGGACAGCAAGGGTGGAAGGCGGGTGCACCTGTCCTGAGAAGCGGCGGGCGGGCGGGGGACACTGGCCCCGGGGGACGGCGGACCGCACGGCCAGGCGACGCGATGGGGTCCTTCGCACGTGACCCAGTGTGCACCCGTGCAATGCGTGGGGCCATGGGCGGGGCCTCCCTCCAGGGCCTCGTGGGGAGCATGGAACAATGTGCCCGCCCCTCCCCCCCGGGGTGACACACACGGCCTCTCTCTGCCCCCAGGCCCAGGAGCCCGCTGCCACGCCCGCAGCCGCCCCGGCATCTGTCAGGCTGTTTGGCCACCTCACAGCCTGCACGCTCTGGCCCCGGCAGGTCCCTAGGTCTGCTTCCCCCCTCAGCCCAGGCCACCGTCTGGGGTCTTCCTTCCCTAGGGGCACCCTGTGTGTGGGGCAGTGGTAAGGCGGCACCCCCAGCGAGACCCATGTGGGCACCGTGATTGCAAGCCTGTGGCCAGGACTGAGCCGGCTGCCCCGCGCTCGCTCTCCCGGGGGTGGCTCACGCCTGGGCAGCGTCGGCAGGCGGCTCAGGATCCCGCGGGCTGCCGAGCGTTCCTGTGGCGTGGCTGGAGCAGCGTGCGTGTGCCGGGGGTGCGGGTGGGCAGGTCCAGTGCTGGGGGCATCCTGGGAGCGGTGCGGGGGTCGGGAGGCCCGGCGTGTGCGAGGGCTGCCAGCAGGTGCCCCCGGAGAGCCCCCGTGTGGCCTCTAGCACCGCCCGAGCTCTTGGGGCGAGGGAGCAGCCCGTCCAGGATGTGCCCGGCCTGGGAAGAGGGCCCCCAGCTGTCCCCCTCGCCCTGTGGCACCGGGGCCCAGCCTCCTCCAGGTCAGCGTGTCCCTCCTCGTCAGGGGGGAGCCCTGCTTCCCTGGCCTGCGTTCCCCACTGCCGCCCTCACCGCCGTGGGGCTGAGCGAGGGGGGTGGGTGGGAGCCCCCCGCCTGCAGAGGCTGGGCGCATGCCTCCTGACTGCCGCCCGCACCCCGGGCGGGATGTGCGCGTCACCGTAGCGGCCTCCACGCCTGCCGGGCCGGGCACGGCTTCCCGCAATGCTTGACGCCGCAGGCTCTGCCCACCTCCGGGCGTGCACCCTGTGGTCGCCGAGGCCCACGGGTGAGGCTCCTGGTCAGGCCCCGGGACCTTCCTGCGTGCCTCTGCCGCTGGCCGCCCGGCCCTTGGGGCGGCCCCAGGACCTGCAGAGCTCTGCCGTGGGTGTGCGGACACCCCAGGCTCCAGGTGGAGACGGGGACGGGCGGGCGGGGGACGGCACAAGAGAGCTGGGCGCGCTTCTGCCCTCCCCCCGCCCTGTACCTGCCAGCCCAGGTGCTCTTCGGGGTGACGTCTCCTGACAGGCTTAGGTGTCACCTGGCGAGGAGGAGCCCTGAGCTCACCTGGAGCAGCGGGACCCGTTGAAACCGCCCGTCCCCACCTTCCCACTCCACGGCCCCGGAAGCCTTGGGAAGTGGAGGAGAGCATTTCCCAGAGGCTGAGCGCCCGGGCAGGTGACGGGACAGCAGTGGCGTGTCCAGGGCTTTCTCCGGGAGCCCCAGACGTCAGCAAGGGTGTCAGGGAGGACTCGCCAGGCCCCGAGGGAGGTGTTGGCGTTCTGGGCTGGGTCTGGGCAGGGGCAGAGTGGGAGAAGGGCCCTGCACCCACGGGACCTGCAGGGGAGGGTGCTGGGCGTGGTGGGGGTGAAGCGGGGCGGGGAGGGGCTGGCGGGCAGCAGGCCTGGCTTGAGTGGGGGGTGAGGGACTGGAGAGAAAGGCAGTTCCTGATGGTCCCCTCCCCAGGGGCTGGCTTTCCTCTGGTCCTTCCCTCCCAATGACCGCGTTTTCACCAAGGCCGCGGCCCCGGGCTCTGTGCCCACCCCTCCGGCGACAAGCTGCCGGGAGTCCTCTCAGCAGCCTTCCTGTGACCACGGAGCCGTCTCGCCACCACCTTCTGGAGGGCTTGGCTACCACCCAGCTGGGCCAGCTAGGGTGGCGGGGTCCTGCAGCTGACTTCGGGGGGCTCTGCGTCTGGCCTGTGAGCAGCAGCGGCGGGCGGCCTCACCCAGCGCTGGGCGTGCAGCCTGGGCTGAGGGTGCGGGGGAGGGGGGGTGGCATGGCAGGCCGAGGCCGCCACGCTGGCCTCCTCTGACGGCCCAGAGTGGCGTGTTCCCGCTGAGGCAGCCCTCTGTTCTGCAGGGGCTGCGGGCGGTGGGGTCTCAGCAGGGCTTCCCCCACTGACCTCGGCCAGCCTGGCTGCCCCAGGCGGCACTGGCCGACCTTGCCTGGAGCATCCGTGTGTCTGGGAGAGACCAGCTCCCTCGGGGTGGGGGACCTGTATCTTCCACGCTGGAGTCTGGTCGCGTCGCAGGTGCCGGGAGCCCCGCCGGCCGCATGGGGCAGGTGGGAGGACGGGGCCCTGGGACGCCCAGCCTGCTTCCTGCTGCTGCACTGCATTCTGGGTGATCCTACTGACCTGTCTCATCCTCTGTGTTTAATCGTCTCCAAAATTCTCTGCAAGTTGTACGTCGTGCTTTCGGGGCTTTTGTTTCTAGAGGCTCTTTCATGTGCTGGGTGGGTGGGCCCGCCCTCCCGGTTTGCTCGTGGTCACGTCCTCGCCCTGCGGATCCTCCCGAGCGCCTTTCTCCTGCACTCAGAGTGGCTGCTTTATGGGACGTGCGGGACTCCGGCTGGTCCTTGGTTCTTGCTTGTGGTGCTTTGTTTCATTATGTGGTTCTTTCTGCTGTACAGCTTTTTGTTCTTGAAATTATTTGTGAGACTTCTTGGAAATCTGGGCTAAAGATTTGGTTTGTCCGGAGCCCGGGGCACTGCCAGTGCAGGTGCCCCTCAGACCACGTCCCTGGCCCCCCCGGCGTGGCCCTGGCTCTGCACGTGGAGCTTCTCAGGGACCACCCCCCACTTCTGTGTGCCTTCCCTGTGGCCCCAGGGTGGCTGTGGATACACCCGTGACCCTAGGTCCCTGTCCTGGGGCGGCCCTGAGCCTTGTCTTCCGTCTCCCTCACCCCTGAGGCCACCAGAGCCCAGTCTGCCCCATGGGCCAGTGCCCCGTGGCAGGAATGGCCGCTGTGCTATGCTCTCTTTCCTGTCTGGGTTCCTGTGTTCCCTGAGATGTTGGCGAAATCCTGCACGACCTTGTCGGCTCTTGATGGCTTTTAAGATTTTTCATGTTCTTTCAAGCGTCTTGAGTCGCTTTTACCAGGGAGCTCGGTCCCAACAGTCTGCCTGCCAGTGTTGGGATTGTCACGCACTCCTGGGATGACGGCCACCAGTGGACACTGCCAGGCCACCCAGGGGCGGGAACCCAGCATGTTCCCGTCACCTCGGGGACCCCTCCTGCGTAGGGCCCTTCCATGTCGGCACTGCATGTGGCCCAGTGTCCCGGGAGGGCCAGCGGCTGGCAGCCCGTCTCACATGGCGCACGTCCCCTAGCACCCTGGGGTCCTGCAGACGGCGCTCGTCACCGCAGCAGCGGCCCAGCTGCACAGCCGCAAAGGTTGGCCCTCTGAGGCCCTCACCACAGCTGTGCCTCGAGGAACACGGGGCTGAGTGCTGGGGGTCCCTCCAGGGCCTGTAGGAGCCAACAGGGAGAGTCCTTTCCCCACCACCCACCCCGGCCAGGTCAGTGAGCAGGAGTGAGTGGAGGGTGGGGTGCTGGAAGGCCTCGTGAGCTGGGCAGCTACCACGTGGTGCTGAGCCGCGGTCGTGTCTGTGGTGCTGGCCTTGGGCTCCGGCCCCTCCTCGGCGTCTCTGTACATAGTGGCCGGAGCCCCCACGCCCGCCTGCCGCACGACGCTGGCTTGGCTCCGAAGGCAGGGCTGGTGTGGGAATGTCCACCTGTGAGTCCTGTGACCGGAGAGGTTCCAGTTCAGACCCCAGAACTGGGAGCGACTGCCAATGACCCAGGGCCCACAGGCGTCAGGGGACCGTCTGGGCAGCACCCGGGAGTGTGTTCACTGAGATGGGCGCACGTCAGGGTATCCGGCACACGGCCCGCTTGTCCAGCGAGGGTCTGGGTGTCGTGAGCCAGTTCCTTGCCGGCGAGGGAGCGTGGCAGGTTCGGGAGGTGGTCCTGTTGTCTGCCACTTACTCAACTCCTTTTTCCTTCTCCCGCAGACCCCGTGACACGTGTGGCCACGCCCCCACAGGGACTTATGTGCATCATCTTCTTTAAGTTCGACCCTCGCCCTGTTTCCAAAAATGCGTACAGGTAACCCCCTCACGCCACGCCCGCGGTCGTGCTGGGCCCGGGAACCCGCCATCCTCTGTGCCGTGTGGGCTCCGTGTGCGGGGTGGGGGGCAGAGGCCAGGCCCCGCTCCGCCCTGTGCGACGGCGGCCACTCTGTGTGGGCAGGGACCCAGAGTCGATGTGCCAAGACGCTAAGACTCAGCCGCTGAAGGTGGCCGTGTGGGCAGCGTGGGGCAGTGACGTGGGTCCGGCACAGCCCTGCTCCTCTGGCGGGATCAGGTGGCAGCAGAACAGAGTGACAGGGAGCGAGACCTGGCTCGGGCGGCTGGAGCCTGTGGCCAGTGAGCAGCCTGGGTGGTGAGGGCAGTGTGTGTGTGGGGGGGTGGTCAGGGAAGCCGGGGGACCATCTGGAGGAGGCAGGAGGCTGAGGCCAGGGAGGGGCCACACGCGGTCTGGTGTCCCCTCCTCCCCGTGACCCCTGGCTCTGCCCTGCGCCCCTTCATCCCCGGCCCCCGGGTGGGATCACACCGACCTCATCCACGCGGAGCGCCAGGCTGGGAGGTGACTCAGCCACAAAGGAGCCACTAGTGCGACTGCTGGGAAGACCGGGCCGTTCCACCTGGGTTTCCGGACACTGCTGCCTGACGTGTGGCCGGGGGACGGGGAACGAAGGGTGCCCAGCGTCCCCTTCCTGCAGGGGACTGGGCAGCAGGGCCAGGCTAGGGGCCGGGGGCTGGGCCTGGACAGCCCCTGACGGAGCGAGCCGGTGGGCAGAACCCCGGCACCGTGATTCGGGCAGGGACCGTCTGGCCCGCGATATTGTGGGGTCCTCCAGCCCTGGCCCGGGACCCAGGCCTTGCGGAGGGCACGCGGGGCGTCCGGGTTTTGCCGGCCCCCTGCGGGAAGTCGGCCCCTCTCGTCGGCCACCGTCTGGGGGCGTGTCGCTGGGGAGCCCCGCCCAGAGCCGGGAGCGGAGCCCTGCCCCCGGCAGCGGAGCCCCGCCCCCGGCAGCGTCCCTCCGGCGCCCTCTGTCGGCAGAGCTGGAGCCGCAGCTGCGGCAGAGCCCCCGGAAGCGCGCGAGCGGGGCGCCCCCCGTGCCCCCCGTGCCGGCGGCGGCGGCTTTCATCCTCCCCGACGAGCGAGCACGCGTCGCCCGACGGCCGCCCAGTCCGTGGTTCTAATTCGCAGGTCCCGCCGAGCCCCGGGGTCACCCCCAGCCTCCCGAGAGCGGGACGGGGTGGAGGGGGGGGGAGCCTGGCGTCCCGCCGGGACCCGCCCAGCCCGGGGTCCCCTCTGCGGAGAGGCTTCAGGCTCGGTGCCGCGCTGGGCCGTGGCCGGCGTGGACCCCTCGTATGCACCCCGCCCCCAGGTCGCCAGCCCACCGCCCTCCCTGCCGGGGCGCCCGTCCCTCCAGCCGTGGCAGCCCTCCGCCCGCATGTCCGGCTGCCAGACACGGCCCCCAGGAGCCCCCGGGCCTGATCTGCCCTCCAGGCGGCGCCCCCGCCACGCCCACGGGTGTTGCGCCCTCCTGGGGTCACCCGTGGGTGGTCCCGGCCTTTGCACCGCCCCGCCCCCCCCCCCCAGGCTGCCCAGCACTTTTGCTGACATGATGACAGTCCCGAGTCAGGGGACCCCGAGTTCACGGGGCGGGGGCGTCCTGGGTGGGCACGACCTCGCGGGGGCGGCCCGCAGAGGGACGCGCCCCTCCTCCAGGAGGAAGGTGCTGCCCTCCGAGGCGCCCGCGGCCCGAGCTTGAGGGCGGCCTCCGGAAGGTGAGGGACCCCGGCCATGGCAGGTGAGACCAGGGGCCGCAGACACACAGCTTCGAGGACCTGAGCCCTGCAGCCGCGGAGACCCCGCCCCAAGCTGAGCCCTTGGCTGAGATGACGGGCGGGCGTGGTGTGGATGTCTGGTTGCAAAGAAGGCCGGCACACTCCCGTCGGGGGGACGCGGTCATGGCTGGCGCGCCACCACCCTTTTTGTCAAAATGTCATTTAGACCCACGGGCGGATGCCTTCACTGGCCTCCCTCTGGACAGACTGCTGGGCCAGCTTTTTTGCCCTTTGGGGCAGCTTCTGTGGGGCTTGTCACTACTGGTGCCTTCACTGGACCCTGGTCCATGACCCGTCACTGCTGCCAAGCTCCCCCTGCCCCGGGGTGTGCAGACCCCTCCCCGACTGTGTCCAGACCCACCCCCCGGGATGGTGACAAACCCCTCCCCTGCCTGTGCCCAGACCCCCCCCACCGACTGCCCAGACCCCTCCCCTGCCTGTGCCCAGACCCCTCCCCTGTCTGTGCTTAGACCCACCTCCCAGACGGTGTGTCCGACACCCCCCCCACCCCCAGCAGCAGGGTGAGGAGTCCTGTTGGCGACGAGGAATTAGGGGTTTCAGTGGCCAGGACTGAGCAAAGCTGTGGTGACTGACCGCCCGTGGAGCCGCTCCGTGCTGGCTGATCTCCCGCCGGAGGTGCGGTGGACCTTGGCTGGCGCTGGACTCGGACGCAGGCAGTGAGGGGCTTCCTCTCGCTTGGAGCCTCCCCGGGGTACCACCGTGCCCACCAGCCGTTCAGCTAAATAGCGACTGTGACGAACGCAAGCCAGCGCTTCAGGCTCCTGGAGATGAGCAGCCGCCTTGCTTCTTGTCGGGAAGTGGGCAGTTGGAGCAAGAGGACAGAGGCGCTGCTCTTTCGCTCTGTTCTTTTCCCTACGTGTCCTTTCTGGAGTCTTCACAAGAATGGGAACCAGCCGCCACGGCGCTCGCCTGGTTCAGGCGTGGCCTCCCGTGCCGGCCGACCGCAGGGTCAGGCGAGCAGGCAGAGGAGGGGTGCGGGGCACCCAGAGGAGGATGCTCGATCCTGCCACAGGAGCGACCCTACCCTCTGGGGGGGCCCAAGCCTCCCCACCGGGGACATGGCGCTGTCCTCCTCCTGACTGCTGTCTGGCCAGCTTCTGCCAGGATGGGTCTTGGACTGGGTCCCAGAGGGACAGGGCAGGCATGGCAGGGGGCAGGGGGTGGGGTCCAGGTCAGGGCCTGGCAGCTGGAGACGCAGAGGACCCCTCTGTGAGCGGCTGCAGCTTGTGTCAGGGACAGCGACCTCCTCCCCGGCCTGGCGCAGCCCTAGAGCCAGCTGTGTGGACGGACAGCCAGGTCACAGGCTGGACGGGTGCCCAAGGGTGCTGAGGCTTCCAGGTCGGTCCCTGACGGTGCTGGCGCCTGTGGCCAGGGAGCGTGGGAGGCGCGGGGGGTGGGGGGGCGGGGGTGGTGACACGTGCACGCAGGCGGGGTGCTTCCAGGGCCCTGGGGGTGGGGATAGCGCTGGTTTTTGCCTTCAGTTTTGTGAGTGTCTTTGTTAATTCGCGTTTCACCACCAGCTGATGTTCACGAAATGAATGAGTGGCTGCAAACAGTACTTTTGGAGATTTTGAGGCTCTGACCACTGACTTGATGAACTCTGTTTCACACCCACTGCGCGCCTGCCAGCGGTGCCGGTGCTCAAAGTGTCCTTCGGTGGCCACTCTTAGTGCCGGTGCTCAAAGTGTCCTTCGGTGGCCACTCTTAGACCCCGGGGTCTATGGGACCCCGCGGGGTGACCCCTCCACCGTCTGTGCCCGTAGTTATTTTAAATGGCAGAGCTGACCGGAAACTTCATTTTTTTAATCTCAAAACCAGGGCTCTGAAAACACCGACATCTTTTCTAATTGCCAAAGAAATACCTGTTTGATTCATAATACAAAATACCCGTGAAACACAGAGACGTCCTCACGGGCGCCCGCCCAGAGACCCCCCAGAACGCGGGCCGGAGCGGCCTCGGAGCCCCTGAGCGCTGCGGGGAGGCTCACGGGGTGTCCGACTGACGGGCGGTGGGACGAGCTGGGCTGAGCCGGGCAGCCGCCCGCCCGTCTCCTCCTCCGGGCCTGTCCCCATCCTCTCTGGGACTTGCCCACGTCGCTGCCTACCGAGGCACGTTGTCTTGGTAACGAGAGGAGGCACGTGGCGCTTCCGTGTTCGCGAGCGACCCTCCGCCTTGCTCTCTCCTCAGGCTCATCCTGGCCGCCAACCGGGACGAGTTCTACCACCGGCCGTCCAGGGCCGCGGACTTCTGGGGGGACAACAACGAGGTCCTCAGCGGTGAGTGTCCCGCCGTCCGCCCAGCGCGTCCACGCGGCTTCCGGCGGCCGGGTCCCCGGGGGAAGGCAGCCGGATCCACGGTGCGCTGCGGTCGGTCTCCTGCGAGGTGTGAGGCCAGGCCGTCCCCCTGCAGCATCGTGGGTGTGCGTGTGTCCGCGCGCGATCCTGTCGCGGGCATGCCCCCCTTGCCCCGGGGAGAGCGGCCTGAGTTTGGGGAGCAGGGGCCCGGCTGGCGGGGCCGGGGGAGCCGACGAGGAGCCCGAGGGGCAGAGAGGAGGTGGCCACAGCCGCCCGCCCCGCTGGGGGCCCCTGGAGGGAGCGGCCCCTGTCCCCGAGGGCCGGGGCCCCTCCGCCTGCCTGCGGAGCCTGAAGCCTCTACGGGGGCATCCGCGAAGGCCTCTGGTGTGGACGGGGGTCGGGCCGTGGGGCTGCGTGGGGGGGTGGGGCGGGGAGACGGAGGCGGGGTCTGGCGGGGGGTGGGGAGCGCTGCCGGGGCCGGGACCCAGCCTCTGCCTGCCGCGCTCCCGTCCACGTGGCCGCACCCGTTTCCTTCCCACCTGCAGCGCAGGAGGCTGCCTTTGGCCACACTCCGGGAGAACTGTCCCCTCCACCGCGGGAGTCTCCTTTAACTAGGCCTGCCGTCGGTCCGTCCCTCAGCACACACGGCTTTCCTGTAACGTTTTCCTAAGTGTTTCGAAAACCATCCAGTGCTGTTATAAATAATTGAATTTTAAGTTTCCAATTCTTGCCTGTATTTACTTACTAGTTCCTGGAGGGTTTTTTTTTGTAGATTCCTTTTGGATCTTTTGCACATACAGCCCTGCCTTGGACACATAAGGACAGTTTTACCTCTCAGATCTTTGTGACTTTTAATTCTTCTACTATTTTAATTCTTCTACTGTTATAACTTATTATTGTTATAATAATGTGTTAATGACAGCCATTTCCACCCCAGTGTTCAAGTGAAATGCCCCTCTGGCCTGGGAAGACGCTGTCCTGTGGCTGTAGCGGCCTTGCCGGCCCTGCGGCAGGACCCGGGGTTGTGGAGGGTTGTAGCGGGCGGGGCTCCCAGGGAAGGGTCACCGAGAGCCAGGTCCTGCCCGGGGAGGACGGCCAGTGTTCCTGCACCTGATCAGGACACAGGGCTGGGGCCTGCAGCGATTCCCGAGATGGAGCTGGTGCTGTGCCCCCAACCCAGCGCCCACCCAGGCGCCAGGATGTGCTGCGGAGGGGCCAGGGGCTCCAGGGGCATCGGATGTCGTATCGGGCGAGGGCCTCTCCCATGTACCTGTGGGCCCCAGGGGCTGCCTCGGCCCGCAGGGTTCTGGCCCCCGTTCCGCCGCCAGGGCTGCTGGGCCGGTGCTGACGCTGTGGTTGCCGCAGGGCTGGACCTGGAGGAGGGCAAGGAGGGCGGCACGTGGCTGGGCGTCAGCACGCGGGGCAAGCTGGCGGCGCTCACCAACTACCTGCAGCCACGGCTGGACCCGGACGCCCGGGGCCGAGGTACGGGGGTGGGGGCTTCCCAGCGCTGGGGGCACCTGGAGGGACGGTCGGGGGGAGGGGCCCTGCGGCCCCCTGGCTGCCAGCGCCGGGAGCCAGCCTCGGCCTGGCCACGGGGCTCGCACCTGTGGCCACGGCGCGGCTCCTGACTGCCTTGTCATGGTCGCTGCCTGTCTGGTGGACACACATGGTCCCCACTGAAGACTTTTCCCCTCCGGCTGGACTTCCACGTGGGGGCCCAACAGGAGATTTTTTCAACATCAGAATTCTTGGTGCCGACCTGCTTGGCTGCCAGGCTGCCGAGGTGTGGCCAGCCCGTGGGGGGCTGTCAGTCTCCGCTGGCGAGGGGCTCAGTCCTGCCGCCCCAGCCATGGGCGTGTGTCCCCTGCTGCAGGTGAACTCGTGACCCAGTTTCTAACCTCGGACATGGACAGCTTGTCCTACCTGAAGAAGGTCTCCGCAGAGGGCCACCTGTACAACGGCTTCAACCTCCTAGCGGCCGACCTGAGGTGGGCCTGCCGGGTGGGGCCGTGGCCCTCGGGCGCCGCGCAGGGCTGGGTTGTGGGCTTGGGAGGCGGCGGGAGCCGGGGCGTCTGTGGCATCCTCTCCGGAGGTGTCGCCCCTGGTGGCTCAGGGAGCATCCTGAGCGCTGAGCCCCTTCCAGATCCGTTGTCGTGGGAACGTGGGAAGCATGGGGGTCGCCAGCTCCTGCTGGGAGAGCTGGAGCGGGGCCGGGGTGCACCCGGGCCACGCCGGCCTCTCCGCCCTGCCCCCTCCCCGGGTCTGTGGCAGAGGTGCCCCCAGTGGAGAGGGTGGTGCAGGCACCGCTGGGTGTGGAGACCCCGGGCCCGTGGTGGTCGGCACCCCTGGGCGCCGGGCAGGGAGGGCAGCAAGGCTCACGCCGAGTCCTGCGAGGGGCTTGGCAGGTGGCTCCGGGCCGTCTGGAGTCGCCAAGGGCAGTGATGCTGTCCAAGCCACCCATGGGCCCTGCCACCAGAGGACACGGGGGCCGGGGCTTTCTCCGCCCGGGGTGGGGTGGGCCAGCGAAGCGCAGGGCAGGCAGTGGAGGCTCCTGTCCTTGAGGCGGGAGGAGCAGGTCCCCCAGGGAGTGCGGGCCTCGGAGCCTCCGGCGCCAGCCCTGGCCCTGAGATTCAGGAGTCAGGTTGCTGGGATCCTGCAGGAGGCTGGGGCCACGTGGGGAGTGGCAGTCGGGGTGTGGCCAGGCCCATGTTGGCACGCAGAGAGGTGCGGGACGGGGGCGGGGGGCAGGTAGCTCAGCGACAGGTGCGCCTGCGCAGAGGGTGCTGGCCGTGTGCTGGCGCCTGGGCTGTGGGGCTTGCTGGGCAGCAAGGGGGGGGTTGCCCCGTGGCTCCCGTCTGACTGTATCTCCCCTCCGGTCTGCAGCACGGAGAAGGGAGACGTCATTTGCTACTATGGAAACCGGGGGGCACGTGAACCTGTCGTCCTGGCTCCAGGTGAGGCCACTCTGGCTGCTGGCTAAGGGTGGGCCTGCTCCTGTGGGGATTCCAGTACTTTCAGGGACGGGGTCCCTGCCGATTTCTCTCCTGGGGCTGTTTTTCAGCCACTCACGTACCTCGGGGCCTCCCCTGGTCCCCGTCAGGCGGCCCAAAGGTTAGGCGGCCGTCCCCCTGCGCTGAGCGCCTGGCTGCCTGCAGAGAACTGGAAACTAAAAGGCACAAAAGGCTGCAGAGACCCCCCTCCCCAATTCTGTGGCCTTTGTGGAAGCATCTGGAAACCACCCCGTGATGCCCTCCACTGCGACTGGAGGTGCTTCTTTTCTGCTGAATCGCTGCCGGGAGGAATTCTTTTCAACTCTGTCCCGTTGTTTCATTCCTGAGCCTGCAGGGCCTGATCCAAGTCACTTAAAAAAAGAATAACAGCTCCATTGAGATACAGCCGCGTCACATGGCTCACTCATTAGAGCGTGCCTTCATTCGCTTTACCGTGTCCACGGAATGGCATGACTGTCACCAAAATCTAACTCCAGACCATTTTCATCACCTCGCCCAGAAGCCACGCCCTCTGGCACTGCCCCTGGCCCCTGGGAACCACTCGTCCGCTTTCTGTCTCTGTGGAGTTGCGCATTCTGCACGGTTTCTATAGGCAGATGCAGACAGTACGTGGCCTTTTGTGTCTGGCTTCTTTCCCTTTAGGTGACGCTTTCAAGATTCGTTCATGTTGTAGGGTGAGTTAGTTAGGGCTCTGTTCCCCTCATGGCTGAATAATATTCCACCACGTGGATTTTTTTTTCCTGCCTTTTGTTTATCTGTCATCGCTGAAGGACGCTTGGTTGTTTCCACCTTTTGGCTACTGTGGAAAACGCTGCTGTTACACGTTTTTATGTGGAAATGTGTTTTCAACTCTCTTGGATGTGTCTCTAGGAGTGGAGTTGCTGGGTGATGAGGCAACAGTTTAACCTTTGGAGGCATTGCCGGACTGTTTTCCAAAGCAGCTGTGCCATTTTATATTCCCAGAAGCCACTTAGGAGGTTCCAGTCTCGCCCCATCCTCGCCAAGACGTGTCACTGTCTGACTTTTAGATCGCAGCCGTTCTGGGGTGTGACGTGGTCTCACTGTGGCCTCGGTTTGCATCTCCCTGATGATTAATGATGTTGAGCAGCTTTTCACGTGCTTGTTGGTCAGTTGTGTATCCTGTTTGGAGAGACGTCTGTGCACGTCCTATGCCCCTTTTCAAATTGGGTTGTCTTTTTGTTATTGAATTGTAAGAATTGTTTTATATATTCTACATAGTATGTAGTCTCTTGTTGGATACATGATTTGCACATATTTTGTCCCATCCTGTGGGTTTTTTCCACTTTCTTGGTGTCTTTTGAAGCACATTATTTTAAATTCTGATGAAGTCCAATTCATGCATTTTTTTCTTGTGTTGCTTGTGCTGTTGGTGTCATATCTAAGAAGTCATTCCCTAACCTGAGGTTGTGTAGCTTTGCCCCTGTTTGGTTTTAGCTCTTATGTTCAGGTCTTTGCAGCATTTTCAGTGGACGCGTGTGTGGTGCGTGGTGGGGGTCCTGCTCTGTCCTTTGCACATGGCTGCCAGGTGCCTGATGGATATGGTGCGGCGATGCCGTAGCTGGCGGCGTGGCCGGAGTCCCGTCAGGTTTGGCCCAGAGTCTGGCAGCAGCGGAGGGTGGTGGCTCTCTGTCCTCAGGGCATCTTTTCAGCCCGCATGGCTCCAGGTTGGCTGCCCCTGCTGCCTCTCGAGAAGAGGCTCTGGGGGCCTTTCCACCTTGAGGCCGGGCTTCTTCTTGAGAACTTGTCCTGAGAAACTTGCTCTAAGCCTGTACGGCTCCCCTAGCCGGGGTCCCAGCCAGTACCCAGGGCGTCCCAAGGTGGGCGTGCTCCCTGAGCCGGGCTGGCCCCAGTGGGCAGCCTCCTGGCCTCAGGCTGCGGTGCTCCCAGCCCCGACCTTCTCAGTGGACGCCCCCCTCAGGCTCCCCCGACTTAGGGATGGACCTTCCTCTGCCGTTGATTCCGATCCCCCGCCCCTGAAGCCTGGCAAGTTGCCAGATGCACGTAGGGAAGGGGTGGGCGGGTGGAGCTCGGGCCACGGCTCCCCGCCTTCCCACGCCGGCCGAGCCGATCCGTCCTGCAGGGACCTACGGGCTGAGCAACGCGCTGCTGGAGACGCCCTGGAGAAAGCTGTGCTTTGGGAAGCAGCTCTTCCTGGAGGCCGTGGAGCGGGGCCTGGCGCTCCCCAGGGATGCCCTGGTTGCCCAGCTCCTGGACGTGCTCAACAACGAGGAGGCGTGAGTGCCACCCCCGCGCCCTGCCCCGTGGCTCCGGCTCCGAGAGGCGGCTGCTGTCCTCCTTCCACGGGGCTTGCACGCCTCCGACCGGACAGAGCCCAGACGCTTGTGTCCCTGGGCCCTGGGCAGCTCCTGGCGGCCCCAGCACCGGGACGGGCGGCAGTCACTGTCCCACAGCCTGGCCCCCACAGTGGAGCCCTGAGTGAAAAGCTGGGCGACGTTCGAGGCCTTGACCTGGAAGATGCCGGGAACAGCCCTTGTGGTTCCCCCAGCCCCCGTCCGAGGCTGGCGGGCTCCTCAGGTGCCACGGGGCTGCAGGCAGGCCGTTGGGGGAGAGGTGGGGGGTGGCTAGCGGCGACCCCTCCTCTGTCCTTCAGGCAGCTTCCGGACCCGGCCATCGAGGACCAGGGCAGGGAGTTGGTGCAGCCCATACTCAGCAAGTACGCGGCTGTGTGCGTGCGCTGCCCAGGCTACGGCACCAGGTACGACAGGCCGGCCGCCAGTGCGCCCTCCTGACCCTGGAGGAACCTGCCTTCCCCCGCTCCGCCTCACCTCCACCCTGTCTGGAAGCCGCTGTGGGTGTCTGGGCAGCCCTGGTGGTGGTGCTGGGAGCCCTGGGGTTCTGAGCAGGGACGTGCCGGGTCCGCCCAGGGCCCACCTGCTGCGAGTGGTGGGCGGTCAGGGGTTATGCTGCTGAGGGCGGGCAGGGGGGCCCGGGGTGTTTCAGGGAGGAGGCGATAGGACGCGCTGGGCGTGGGCCAGCGGGGCCCCTGGCTCAGGGCCTTGATGCCCCAGAGGGGATGCTCTGCCCCCTAAGACTGAGGCTGCTGCTCTTTGTGACCAATCTTGCACCAGGCCGGTGCCCAGCAAGGCCCCTCCTACCTCTGATCTGACCCATTTCGGGCTCTGACTGGCACGCAGGGGGCCAAGGGCTTCGGCTGAACACCGGCCCCACGCTCTCTTTCAGAACCAACACGGTCATCCTCGTGGACGCAGAAGGGCACGTGACCTTCACAGAGCGCAGCATGCTGGGCACAGACCCCTCCCGCTGGGAGACCAGCACCCACGCGTTCAGGCTGCAGAGCTAACCCGCACCCGGGTGTGGCCGGGGCTCCCTGGAGGCCCTGCCGCAGGTACTGCCCGTGACCGGCCAGCACCCGCCAGGGCGAGAACCCTCTGATGTGTGTGCACTGTCTGCGGCCCCGTGTCTAGCGCAGGGTCCAGCCTGTACCAGTGGAAATGACAGAGGCCCGTGGCCAGGTGTGCGGCGGGCCCAGGTGTGCCGTGCTTCCCCGCCCGTGCGCAGAGGCACACGCACCACACACACGCACGCGCACACTACAGGCAGTAGACGTGTGCACACGTGCTCAGACACGCAGACGCTCAGGCATGCACACCCACGCGAGCCAGACACACAGAGGTGTGGCTCTCACCCCCACACGTGCTTCTGCCCAGTGAGTCTTGCGGTGGTTCAGACATGAGTGCACGTCTGTTTCAAAGCGGCCCCTCCTCTCCTGGGCGCAGCCAGTTCCTGACCATCATCCCTGCTCTTAGAGAGGAGACTGGCCACGTCTGGAAGGAGGAAAGCCTTCTCCATCGCAGAGGCACAGCCTGCTGGGTGGGTCCAGTGGTTCTGCAGGCGCTGGGGGGGGGGGTCCCGTGCGTGGGGCCCCCTCAGCAGGCTCTCAGGTCTCCGCCTGCCCAGGGGGGTTCACGGGTTCCGGGCAGGCCCATCTCAGGGTGGGGACACAGCTGCCCCTGCCATTTCCCTTCTCCCAGGGAGTTAAACTCCACAGGACTCTGTGCTTGAATGTGAGACGCTGATAATAAAACTCTGAGGCCATGGTGAGCCGGTGCGTCCCAGGCCCTTGACTCTGTGGCAGGACGACCGGAGCTGCCGTGCGGGAGCCCCCAGGAGCTCCCGCGGCCCGGACCCTGGTGCAGGGCTCTTCCACGTCCCCCCTTCGCTCACGGCCTCCTGAGCACCGCAGCAGAAGCAAGTTCACGCGGGTGCAGCGGGAGCCCCGGGGAACTGTGCACACGGGCTAGACGGCGGAGGCCAGGCGGTGGCAGGAAGGGCTGGGCTTCAGGTAGCAGGGCAGGTGGAGTCTGTCCTACCGCAGGGCCCTGGTTTTGGGCAAGCACCCTGGACCTCTTGTCCCCAGCTGGGACCAGGCATTGGGCAGTCCTGTGTCCAGGGCTGACACCAGGGCTTCCCTCCACCTCAGCAGCTGACCCTTGACTTGGCCCCTCAGCTCAGTGACAGCTCGGGTGGGGTGTGGACCTTGGCCGTGCCCAGCCCTCCTCTCCATCCCTTCTCCCTTCCTGCTCACCACCCCTCACAGCCAGGCATGGCAAGGATCCCACAGGACACAGCCTGTGCCCCCCACCCACACGTGTCCCGCGGCGCCATGGCCAGCCAGGCTCCCGCTCCGGCACTGCCAACCCCCTCTCTCTGCCTCAGCAGGCCACCCCGTGCCATGGACCGGGTCTCCACATCAGCGCCCGCCCTGGCTAGGCATGGCTGCCCTTGTGGGGTGCTGCTGGACTGGGCACAGAGCCGTCTGAAGAGCCCTTCAGATGTTTGCCACTGCCCCAGGGACGGGCCTGCACGGGAAGAGGTCCCACACGTGTCACGGGCCCCTCTGACCCCCCTGCCTCGGCTCCTAGCAGCCTGGGGCCCCGAGGCAGGGGGCTGTCCGAGACGTGGTTCTAATGTTACGGGCTTTCTGTGCCGCCTTCAAAGCTATATGGGATCCCAGCCCCCAGTACCTCAGAATGTGGCCTTGTTAGGGTCAGAATCGAATGGGATCGTTAGGGTGGCCCTAATCCAGTACGAGTGGGGAAAGGTGGACACGGGGACAGGCGGGCCCCTGGGCAGACGCCTGTGAAGCCTGGAGCTGGGCCGCGTCACGCCAGGGAACCCGGGAGCTGGGAGAGAAGCCGGGGCACGTCCTCCCCTGGAGCCCTCTGAGGGAGCAGGGCCCTGCGACACCCTGACCCCAGACGTCCAGTCTCCAGAGCTGCGAGGATACATTTCTGTTGTTTAAGTCCCTCACGCGTACTTTGTCACGGCAGCCCGAGCAACATGGAAAAATGGTGACCTTGCTTCACACGCGAGGAACCCGAGGCTTGGGGGGAAAACAGTGACAGTCGCTTCGTCTCCAGGTGGGTGGGGAGGCAGAGCCACGAGGCCAGGAGGGTGCGGGGTGAGGGTGAGGTGGCCCTCGGGGTCCTGGCACCCCCGCCTTCGCCTCACTTGCCCCGGCTCTTGCTGCGGCTCCTGCCCCAGGGCCTTTGCTCTCGCTGTCCCCTCTGCCTGAAGGGCTCCTCCCCAGACGCCCAAACCGCACTCCCTGTCGCATCCCGCAGGCCTTTGCTGAAGTCCCGGGAGTCGTCTGAGGCAGTCTCCCCCACCTTGGTCCCTGCTCTGCTTTGCTCTGTAGCAGAAAGTGCTGTCCGACGCTCTGTGCGTTTTGATGGACTGTTTCTTGTGTGTCTCCCTGTTGGGACAGAGCTCCAGGACCTTCCTCTCTTGTATCCCGATGCCCAGGCCAGGTAGATGTTAAAGCTGAGAGTCACAGCGCTGGCCCTGCCCAGGGCAGTGTCTAGGAGCGAGGGCTGTGCTGTTAGGTGGGTTTGGGACCCTGGCTGTCTCCTAGAAATGCCCTTGACATGCCCAGAAAGGCCTCTGTGCTTGTCACCAGATGCATTTGATCCCTGAGTCCCCAACTTAGGTCTCTTCTCCTGGGCAGAGGGGACTCTGCCGCTTCCCGGATGAGCTGCTTCTGTCCTGCGGCTCCAGCATGGCCGCGCGGAGGCGTGCAGGCACGGAGGCTGGAGGTGTGGGGCTGAGCGACGCAGAGGCACAGAGGCACGTCACACACGGCCAGCCCAGGCACGCAGGGGGCCTCAGGTCTAATCCTGTCGGGCCTGGGCTCCTGGTCTTCTGCCTGCAGAGAACCCCCCCAACGTCCCATCTTTTGGTCTCATCTGCCACCAGGTGGCATCATCCAGGCTCTGGCTGAGACCTGGCTCATGGGTGAGCCAGGCTGAGGTGGAAACCCGGGAGCCCAGAGGGAAAAGTTTCCTCCCCCAGCTTGGGCTGGAGTTCCAGCTTCCGGGTGTCGATCTTTGTGACTCTGAGGCTGCAGCCAGGTGGGGGACAGTGGGGAGGTCCCATGGTGAGGTCCTTGTCCGTCACCCGGTTGGTGCCAGGCCGAGTGGAAGTTGGCTGCAGTGGGCGGGGCTGAGGTGTCCGGTCTGACTGGTGTAGGCGGGGCTCCCACCTCACCAAGTAACGAAGCGTGGCGAACTGGGGGTTCCCATGGGCTCTGACTGAACTGGGCAAGGCCGGCAGCTGGTTGAGTCCAGGAGCCAGACCCTCAAAGGGCTTGGTGCCCACTGTGGGGTGCCTGGTACTGACCCCTGGCGCAGCCCAGCAAGCAGAGGACAGGCAGGGAGGGAAGGGCCTGGGTAGGCCTCCAGCTTAGTCACCTGCAGCACCCCCCCCCCCCTTTTTTTAAGAAATGATTTCAACTTGCTACAAACTTGAAAAAATAGAACAAAGAATCCAGTATTCTTCACCCAGTTCCTCCCAGCCTTAACACCTTACCTAACCACACTAAACTGGACTGCAACCATGAAATTAGCATTGATACAATACTATTAAATAATCTACCGACCTCTTCTGAATTTTACCAAGTGTCCTGCTAATAACCCTTGTCTGAGCTCTGTCAACTTAAAAAAAATGCACAATGTGAGAGTTGCGAGTTTCATCTGGGGGCAAAATGAGGGCTGCAGCCCAGGAAACAGCATCCCAGAGAGCGCTGAGAGACTGTTCCTGAGAGGCAGAGGGGAAGTACCCTATGTATGTGGTTTTGGTGAAAGGGAAAACACGCAATGGAGCACATGTTGTTCACAGAAGATCACTGCTAGTCAAGAGGTGCAGTGGTCACCATGAAGGATTTTAGTGTTTTTCTAGACACGAGGAGATACAAGAATTGGGCTCATAAAGTTGGCTCCTGAAAATATCTAACTATCTAAAGACCTGTTCTGCCAGTTTTTCGGCTCTCTCCCCCACCCCCAACACCTTTCAGGGGGGCAGTGGCAGTCAGCAGCTGCGGCAGCAGGAGATTTAACCTTTGTGGAGGTAGATGGCAGGTGCCAGTGGCGGGCGCCCACTGTCGCCAACGGACAGCTCGGGCCTCTCATCGCACCCAGTTCTCTCTCCTTCAGTGCAGGACAGCGCCTCAGTCTGTCTTTGACTTGGACGATGCTGACACTGAGAAGCACTGGCCAGTTTTTTGGGTAGAAGGGCCCTCCTGCGGGTTGGCCGGATCTTTCTTCCTGATGACATTCAGGGTTTGCCTTTCCGGCTTTGATGTGGATACGCGTCCTTCTCAGGAAGCCTTCCATACGCCCCTTCACTGCCACCTTTTCCTTCGTTTTCATCACGGCATCGTTGACACACAGAGCACCCCTCCGCTGTCTTCCCAGCGCGGGCTCCGGGGTCCGCCGGGTCCCTTGGCCAAGGCGGCTCCCTGCAAAGCCACTGCCCTCGCTTTGCAGACAGCTGCGCCCACCGCGCACCCCCCGCCTGTCTCTCATCCTCTGCCCGGCGCCGCCGGCTTCTGTCCGCAGCGGTCCCCGTGCTCGCCGCCGCCGCGAGAGCGCGCTCCCGGCCTCCGGGGCTGCCCGCCGCAGCGAGCGCCGTCCGTGCTCCGCCGCTCGGGCCCTGCGGCCAGGCTCCTGGCGCAAGACCGGCAGAGGGAAGAGCGCCGGCGGGCCGCGCCCTCGCGTCCTGCTCCCCTCGTGGTCGCGCTGCGTGCTTTCCAGCGGGAGACGTGCGAGGTCTGTGTGCGCGGGCGCCCGTCCGCGCCGGCCGCGCCCCCCTCCCGCGCTCCCGGCGGCCCCCGCCCCCCCCCCCCCGCTCCCGGCGTCCCCCGCGCGGCCGCCGTCCTCCGCGCCCCCCCCCCGCTCCCGGCGTCCCCCGCGGCCACCGTCCTCCGCGCCACCCCCCCGCTCCCGGCGTCCCCCGCGGCCGCCGTCCTCCGCGCCCCCCCCCCCCCCGCTCCCGGCGTCCCCCGCGCGGCCACCGTTCTCCGCGCCCCCCCACCCCGCTCCCGGCGTCCCCCGCGCGGCCACCGTTCTCCGCGCGGCGAGCGACCGTTAGCGCGGCCACGGCCTCGACGCCTGGTCCCGCCCGCGCGGCCGTGCCATTGGGCCGCGCGCCGTGGCCGCGAGCGCCGCGCGCCGCCGATTGGCGGCCTCCGCATCCCCGCTCGGCGGCTCCCCCAATGCGCGGCGCCCGCGCGCGGGATTGGCCGCGCGCGCCAAGGCCCGCCCTCCGCTCGCCGCGCGCGGCAGGCGGGTCCCGCCGACCGGAGAGCGCCCGCGCGGCCCTTCCGCAGGGTGGCGGCGGCCGCGTCGGGAGCGCCTCCGCCGCGGTCGGGCTGCGGGCAGCTCGGGCGGGCCGCGGGCGCCGGAGGTAGGTGCGGGGCGCGAGGGGCGCCCCGCGGCCGGGCGGGCGGGCGGGCGGCGCCGCGGCCTGCGGGAGGCGCGCCCTTCCCCTCCCTCCCGGGCCGAGGCCGCGGGGCTGGGCGCGGGCGGGGGGTGCGGGCGGGCCCGGCAGCGCCGAGGCCCGGCTTTTGTGAGGCGCCGCGGCCGCGGGCCTCGGAGCGCGGGTGGGGGCCGGGGGCGGGCCCGCGGCCGGGGGGCGCCGCGCCGGTAGCTCTCCACCCGGGCCAACCCCGGGCCGCGAGGGGGCCCCTGGTCCCGCGGGCCCGCAGCCCTAGAGGACTCTAGGGCGGGACAGGTGCCTGCAGGGGCGGTGCTTGCCCGGGACCCTGCCGGGGGGCACCCAGTTTGGGGAGTCTGAGAAGTCACCCGTCTTCACCGAGTGCTCACGGACTGAGTGGCAAGATCGGGATGTGGTTTTGTCGTAACGATGACCGTGGTAGAAATAAGTGGAAGGTGGCAACCTGTTGACAGTGGTACCTGTCAGGTGTTGTTCGCGGACTTGGGTTGCTCAGGGTAGGAACTTGACTTGTCGTTTGCATGCTTGCATGTGCCTTGTTCGCCGGTGCACGACGGTCCAGTCTAGGGCAGGGGACCGTGCCAGGCCAGCCGCCAGGCGGGGATCCTGTTTCCTGGCTGCAGACTGGACTCCCAGTCACCGGTGGCGGGTAGAGTGGGCCAAACCCTGCCGCAGGCGGTCACCCACCGGAGGCAGTGAACGGCCAGTCGGCGGTGCCGCCTGTGAGTGCGGGACGTGAGGCGGATGGAGGGTGACAAAAGGACGGGATGAGGTCATCCTGCCGCTGGGTTGGGCGGGAGGCTGCAGCGCGAGAGGCTTGACCAGACCATCACAGACGCCGCCTCCATGCCAGTCCCGCAAGCGGACTCCAGTGAAGGGTGCTGCCCAGGCGTCTTGGTTCTGCCCAGTGCCGGGATCCAGGGGAGCCTGCTGCAAGTCTGCTGCTGGCTCCCGGCCTCCTTGGCAAGCAAGGTTTGCACCCGTGTGTACAGTCAGCTGGAGCAGTAGTGAGGCCGGTGGCAGGAAGGCCGCCCCTGAGCCCTTTGTGGCCAGCCACTGTGCAGGGCACTTCCCAGGGGTTTTGTGATCTAACCGTGACCTTGGGGATAGGCAAGTGAGTCCGAGTGGTTGCCCAGTCTCGGCCTCTCGTTGGAGCTGCCCTCCACTCTTTGCTGATCTCGTCCGATCCCCTGGCTTTAATGCTGTTTCTCTTTGACGTCCACACCTCCACCTCCAGCCCTGGCCTCCCTTCTGAGCTGCAGCCACATGTTGCTGGCTGTCTCTTCCACATCTCCGTGTGTTTCTTTGATGCCAAGTAGCCACATGTCACCCTAAACTACGATCTTCACTCGCCCCAAACACTCCCCACGCTGCCTTTACCACCTCTGTCCTTGAGCGTGGAGTCACTGCTAGGCCTCCGTGCGACTTCAGGAGAGTTTCGTCAGCACCTGCAGCTTGACGTGCTGGTCCAGGCGGCCTGGTGAGCGTCTTTATTCCTGTCCTTGCTCCTCCTGCTGTCCACCCACCTAGGGTCTTCCTGGACGCAGAGTGGCTCTTTTAAACTGCAAGACAGTAGTACCGAGGCGGTACAGACTGGAGCCAGCTTACCTGGGTGGTGAAGCAGCTCCACACTTTCAGCTGTGTGACCTTGAGCAAGTTGCTGAATCTCTCTGTCCTTAACCTCTTTCTCACAGTGCTGTGTGAGAACCGGTGAGGGACAATGTATAACGTGCTTAGAACAGGGCCTGGCTGAGAGGTGGTTGCCCCTGCTGACCCTGGATCATGTGACCTCACCGCCTGGACCCTCCTGTCCAGTGGCCCATCTCTCAAGATAAGAGCCGAAGTCCTGCTCTCCCTTGTCCTCACTGACCTGGCCTCCTCTCTCCCCTGGGCATCCTGCTGTCCCTGCCCCCCGCCCCCCAGAGGCCTTTGCTCTTCTCCGTGTTGCCTGGAATGTCCCCTCCTCCTACCCCAGCTACTCACCCAGCCCGCTCCTCTGCCTTCAGGTGGATGTTGGCTGTGGCCTTTGCTGCCCACCCTTTCTGAAGCTGCCTCCCCTTGCCCAGCTGCTTGCTTTGTTTTTTCTTGAAGCATCTCAGTTTTTCTTAGTTGTTGCTTGTCCGTCTCCCTGCTAAAATGTGAGCCGTGTGGCCCGGGCTGTTGTCTGTCTCGTGTCCTCAGCATCTGGAATGCTATGTGCGCATCACGTGGAAGGCAGTGATGGGCGCCGACAGCTGACAGGGCAGGTAAGGCGCTTCAGGACGGCCCGCAGTGGAGCCCGCAGCGTGCGCTCTGCCCCTGGGGCTGGGCAGCTTCCCTGACTCCACTCTGTGCGGCTCTTCAGGGCTTCCACTCTTCAGGTTTTATCATCACCATCTGGCTTCGTGCATCTACCCTGGCTGCTCTCAGCCTTCAAACGTGCTAGCAGGCGTTCCCGTCCTGTGCCGCCTGTGTCTTCAATTCCCCCGTCTCCTTATATCTCTTCATTTTAGCCTTTTCGGCCCCCAGGATCACAAGTTGGCTCTTGCTAGGGTCTCTGCAGGCCTTCCTGGTGCCGAGGGGTTCGGTTCTGGTTGCATCTGTGTTCTGTAGCGCTGGGCTTGCTGACCTGTCTGTCCTTCTCTGAAATGATTCTTCTTGCTGCCAGGAGACTGGCCTTGCTCCAGGCAGTGCTCTCGGGCGCGTCTGGCCGCGGCCTCCTCAGTGATCGCTGCGGTTCTGCGTTTGTCGTCACCTGTGCCGTGTTTCCTTGGTCCTTAACACCTGTGACAGATGTACCTGTGGGGGAGGTATTGTATTAAATTCCCACTGAATTCAGAAACACAAGGACATCTCAGAATCTAAGAGATAGGCGGACAGGCCAGTGGTCATTGCCCTCTTGTCAGGTGGGGCTGCCATCAGAGTAGGTGGTCACTGGATAGGCGTTGGATGAAGTGATTAAATCTAAACGAGTCTCTGGTTTTTAATGTTGTGTCCCCTTCAGAGTTCACCCCTAACCCTTTCACTGTAAACGTCTTGAATGTGTGATGTCTGCTGTCTCCTGTTCTGTCTGCAACCAGCGAGCTGCCCCGAGCGGGCGTGGGCACGCATGTGTGTCTGCATCTACGTCGTGCATGGCATGTTCGTGCGTGTGTCTGCACGGCGTGGGGGTGTACGTGTGTGCACATGCGTACGTGTGTGCACATGCGTGCGTGTCTGCACGTGCTTCTGCTCTGGTGGGTGCCCTCCCTCCTGCAGGCCCCCGTGTTTGGACGGCCCCCTGCCCTGCCTTCTTAGCCTCATGTCTTCCCTTCCGTTGTGCTTCCTCCAGAGTTGCGTCCTCAGCCCTCCACTTGGTCTGCGTGGCCTGTCTGTGGTTTGGGTGACCGCCTGGCAGGTGTGTCCTGGCAGCCTCAGCCCCGTCGGCCGGGTCTGCCCAGAGGCTCAGGGTGCCCTCCTGAGGGCCCTGCCTGAGTGTCCCTCCCGGGAGAGGCCTCCCTGGCTGTCAGGGCCCCCTTGTCCCCACTCTCCGCTCCGCCTGCTCAGCAGGGCAGTCAGCTCTGTGTCTCTGCTGTTCTCGAGGGTGCGGGTGCCGTGCCTGGCGCGGCTGTTGACCTCCCTCCTCGAGTAGGGACGGAATTGTGGCCTGAGGTCCCTTCACCCCCAGTGGCTTCTTGTTGCCCCGAGGAGGGAGCCAGGCTCCGGGCGGCTGCCAGGACCCCCCGTGCCTTGGCTCCAGCTGTCTTCTGCGGCTCCCCTCACCCACCTTGGCTGGGCTCCCTTCCCTGCGGCCACCACCCCTTGCTCTCCTGGGAACAGAACCACGCCACCTCTGGCTCCCCCAGCCCGCTGCATCACTGTCCCCATCCACGTGCCCTGGGGTCCTGGGTGACAGCCCCGGCCGTGCCTCTGAGGCCCTAGTGCCGCAGAGTTGAGCCGAGGGTGTCCCGCTTGCCCTCTGACTGACCCGGCCCTCGCAGGTGAGTGGACCATGGCGCGCTGGTGCTGGAGGGAAGCGGCACACCTTTTGTGTGTTCTGGAAAGGGCAGCCTTGCTCTGCGTGCTGGCTTGCCTCATAAACTGAGTTAGGGGGATGCCGCGGTGAAGTTTAGTGGAGGATTTTTTTTTTTCAGTCCTTTTTGAGGCTAAACATAATACGGTTTTTGTGCTTCTGAAGTTGGAATTATAGTGGACAATTAGTAAACATTTAATTTGGGACTGAAGTTATAATTTAGGTTCAGAAGGAAAAAGTAAAGTTCAGTTGTTTTGAAGTATAGGAGATTTTCTTGTTAGGTAGTATTGTTTTAAGTTTTTACTGCAGTGGACTCTTGGTACCAGGAAGCAGAAGGTCTGTGTCATTTTGTGACGACGTCTTTACGTCTCTTTGCAGGTGGAGGAAGACGGGTGCCCCTCCGGCTTGAGGACAGACTCGCTTAGTCGTCAGTCATTTAAGCTGAGTGCATTGTGATTTCCAATAATTGAGGCAGTGGTTCTAAAAGCTGTCTACATTAATGAAAAGAGCAATGTGGCCAGCTTGACTAAGCCGCCAGCGTGTGCAGTGCGGGCAGGACGGCACCCAGGTCTCGACGGACTTGTGCATGTTAGCTGTATAGATTTATGTAAGGTGTTTTAAAACTCTGGTCTTTTAAAATAGTCTTAACCGCTTGTACTATGGAGACATGCGAGAGCCCCCCTCCTCTCCCGCGTGAGCCCGCAGGAGGAGCGGTGATGGAGAGCCGAGCCCGCCCCCTCCAAGCGCTGCCCCGTGGACAGTCTCCACCACCTCCCCTGCAAACGTCCAGTGATGCAGAGGTAATGGACGTTGGCTCTGGTGGTGATGGACAGGCCGAACCCCCTGCTGAGGACCCGCTCAACTTCTACGGAGCTTCTCTTCTCTCCAAAGGATCCTTCTCTAAGGCCCGCCTCCTCGTAGACCCGAACTGTAGTGGCCACAGCCCGCGCACCGCCCGGCACGCACCTGCGGTCCGGAAGTTCTCCCCCGACCTTAAGTTGCTTAAGGATGTAAAGATTAGCGTGAGCTTTACCGAGAGCTGCAGGAGTAAGGACAGGAAGGTGCTGTACACGGGAGCGGAGCGCGACGCGCGGGCAGAGTGCGGCCTGACCCTTAGCCCTGTCCGTGGAGACGTGCATGCGTGTCCCTTTGGCGGGAGCGTTGGTAACGGGGTAGACGTAGGGGGTGAGAGTGCGGATAAGAAGGATGAGGAGAATGAGCTGGATCAGGAAAAGAGAGTGGAGTATGCAGTGCTCGATGAGTTAGAAGATTTTACTGACCATTTGGAGCTAGATGAAGAAGGAGCAGGCGGGTTCACGGCTAAAGCCATCGTGCAGAGAGACAGAGTGGACGAAGAGGCCTTGAATTTCTCCTACGAGGTATGTCGGCGTCCCTCCTTCGGAGCACGCTTAGCAAAACCCAAGGAGAGGTGTCTGGGGGCTGCAGCATCTCTGGGGCGCTGATGCTGCAGAGGAAAGAACACCCGCCGGAGGTGGAAGCGTTAACGTGGAAAGAGAAAGCTGTCAGGAGCCCAGGTGTTCAGACTTTGCTCATGAGGAGTTTGGCTGGCAGGTCTGCCTCGTCCCCTTGTCCCAGATACGTTGGGAGGAGCTGCCGGCCACGCTCCCCGGGAGCGCGGGCACCCGCCTGAGCGTGCGCGTCCGCTGGGGGCCTCACCCCGTTTGTCTTTCAGGTGGTGACGCGCCGTAGTGGCACAGCGAGGCCCCCGAGAGCGCCTCCTCTCTGTGGCATCGTCACGGAAGCCGCGATGCTTGCCACGGGGTGGGGGGCCGGGGGCCGCGGTGTCTGAACAGTGTGCTTTGCAGGACGATTTTGACAACGATGTTGACGCTCTGCTGGAAGAGGGCCTCTGCGCGCCCAAGAAGAGGCGGGTGCAGGAGCGGTGCGGCGGCGACAGCGACCCGCCGTCGGACGGGGAGCCCAGCGTGCAGCCGGTGATGACCAGGGTTAAGACGGTGCTCAGGAGTGAGTCGGGCCCGGGAGCCGCGTGCTCGCGGGGGGCTGCGCCGACCCTGCGGGGACCCTCAGGGTGCTGGGTGGCGGGCGCGTGTCTGAGGCCAGGAGGGCACCCCCGTACGCGCGACGGTCCAGCTGCAGGTCGTGCAGGTGCGTGGAAACCAGAGCGGCTGTGCTTGTGCAGCGTGGCGGGGGGAGGCCTTCAGAGGGGCTTGGGCAGACCCCTGGGGAGGGGGCACCGGGGGTGTGGAGGCTGGGCCAGAGGCGGGTGCTCAGCGAGGTGGCTGGCGACGGTCGAGGTCTGGGTTCTGGATTCTGTGCCCAGTGTCGGGAAAGCCCCTAGAAGCAGGCAAGGCTCGTTCCACAGTCTGGTCTGGAAACAAGGTTCGTGGTGCGTGCGTGGCTTTTGGACTTCACGTGGGCAGAGGTGGAGGGCTTGGAGGTGCAGCCCCCCTGCTGACGCAGCGAGGTCTCGGGGGACTCCGTGTCCATTTCTGTCTTGGCCTAGAGGCGCCTCTCTGTGTCCAGGTGGAGGTGTGGGGCAGGTGCTGGAAAGGAGCTGGGGAGGCGCGGGGCTCAGGCACCCAGTGACACCTGCCGCTGGGCGCCCGTGCGGGTGGCTGGCGCCACGGGAGGAAACCGAGGGTGGCCAGCGTGCGGTCTCCCGGCTGCGGAGCAGACAGTTGGCAGTGCTGGCCGCGCGTCTGCCACGTGGGCTCTGGTTGCAACAGGAACAGTCACAGACGACGCGCTACCCGCGAGGTCTCCGGGCAGCAGCCGGGCCCGCTCTGGCCGCTGACTGTCGCGGACACGCTTGTCCTGTGCTGTGTTCGGCGTGCGCGCGTGAGCGCCTCCTTCTCCTTGCTCAGCCCAGGTGGGCTGGTTGCAGGCAGCTTCTGGCGCAGCCCCGGGGGGGCCTGACGGCGTCAGTGCGTGCGTGGCCTCGCGGCCTCCCAGGCCGTGCTGACACCGGCGTCCACCCAGGGTTGGCCGTGTGCGGGTGTCAGACCTGGCACGAGGGTGTCATTCCCTTTCCGTGACAGTCGGATAGTGCTGTTTTCATCTCGTGTGTGTGTTTTTGGATTTTGCTTGGTTTTTCACTTTTGTTTCTGAATTTTTAACTGGCTACCGATACCTGTAAGGAAAGTAAGTTTTACTTAAGTCTTTGCCACGTGCTTTTCCCAGCAGCCGGGCCTGTGAGTGGCAGCTCAGGACAGCGCAGGCCTGTCACCTGGTCACAGGGAGCAGTGAGCCACAGACATGCAGTTACTAGCCAAGCCTACCCGGCTCCTGCGGTGCCTCTGGCCACACCTGAGGGAGGCAGGCAGGCGGGGAATCTGCGTCCACGGTGCCCGCCAGCCGTGGCGGCAGAGCTGAGGCGAGGCCCTGGGTCTTGCAGAAGCCTGCCCTGGGCTGCGTGGTGCGCCCGTGCCGATCCAGGCCTGGGAGTGCGGCAGGGAGCAGGGCCGGCAGCTTCCTGCTGTGGGGAGGGACTTGGAGCCTGTGGGTCACACCCGGAGGGACAGGCCAGCAGTGGGGGGAGAGCGGGGATTTGTAGGCGGGGCCGGTGGGGCGTTCCCCCCGCTCCTGCTTCTTAGAGGTTCTCTGTTGTTTCTGCCGCGGGCAGTGACTTTGACCACGGTTGCGTGTGTGTGTGTAAGTGACTGCGGCTGTTCTCGACTCCCGCGCAGGCCGTGGCCGCCCGCCCACGGAACCGCTGCCCGACGGGTGGATCATGACCTTCCACAACTCCGGAGTCCCCGTGTACCTGCACCGCGAGTCTCGGGTGGTCACCTGGTCCAGGCCGTACTTCTTGGGAACGGGAAGCATACGGGTAGGGACACGTCGGTCGTGCGTGTAATCTCGTGAGTGGCAGGAGGAGCGTGCGCGTCTGCACACGCGGCGTTGCCGTCAGACAGGCAGGTGAACGGCGTCGGACCTTCAGACCTTCGGGGCCACCCTGGTAACCGTGCTGCGCTTTCACTGTCCGCAGAAACACGACCCTCCTCTGAGTAGCATCCCCTGTCTGCACTACAAGAAGATGAAGGACAGCGAGGAGAGGGAGCAGAACAGCGAGCTCCCGCCCGCTGGGGAGGTGCCCCCTGCCAAGCCCCTGAGCCGGCCTGCAGAGCTGGAGCTCCCCCTGGAGGAGCCCGACTCCCTGGGGGCTGACTCGGGGCCCCCAGATGAGAAGGACCCACTGGGGGCCGAGGCCACCCCTGGGGCCCTGGGGCAGGTGAAGGCCAAGGTGGAGGTGTGCAAAGATGAATCGGTTGGTAAGTTTCCGGAGTGAACTTGGTGCCTAAGGAGGAAGGGACCCGTCGCTGCCTGCCTGTCCACTCCCGTGTGGCCGGAGAGGCCATCTCCCCGGGCTTAGGAGAGCCTGCCCGCCGACCCCTTGCTCCCGGCGCGTGCACCGGTGCTGCCGCACAGACAGCCTTTTTCTCTGGTCGTGTTCTGATCTCTCCTCAAATCTTCAGTGGGATGTGCTCGAGTGGGGTCGTGGTGTGCCAGGCCCGCCGAGTGGGTGTCTCCACCACGTGGTGTGGGCTCCGCCCCCCGACCCGCAGTGGCTCTCGGGTGTGGGCGTTCCTTCTTGTCCCTCTGCATCTCTTTCGTGGTGGCAGGCTGTCTTGGCCCCCTTTCGAAGCTCTTTCAGAGGACTGTGGGTTTTCAGCGTCCCTGACGGTCTGTGTGCTGCTGCCTGGCCTGTCTCGGAATTCCTGCATGTGAGGGGCTGGGGGCTCTGCTGAGGAGGGCGTGGTGGCGTCCAGCTCCCTGTCCCAGCGGGGTCTGTCCGCGGTGGGCTGTTCTCGGGACACAGCTGAAAGGGAGCCCTCGAACTTGACGGTCTGCCTCTTCACACCGTCCTTCCGCACATGCAGGACACACCTGAGTGTGCTCCTGGTTTTCTGAAGACACTAGCCTCCCACCTCTGACCTCATGGTGCTTGTTTCCAGACTCACTCCTCTGCACTCCTGTGTAAAGAACTGTGTGGTCTTGGTTTGTCGTTAAGTGTGCAAGCACGTTCTGTAGCTCACGTGGGATCTCAAGCTTCTGCCTGGTTGGGGGGGATCCGCGGGTGGGGGGCGAGCAAGGCCGACGGGAAACCCTGGGATCCTGGGGGAGAGGTGGGAAGAGTGCCACGGCCCTGAGCTGCCTGCGTGCTGCGGGGCGAGGGGCGGCCACGGTGGGCACGTGCTGCCTGTTTCTGTGTGGGGAGAAAGGTCCCCAAAAGGCTGGTCGTGGTTGGAGGCTTTTTTTCTCTCTTTTATAGGTTCCTTTTTCTTTGTTTATTTCTGTGTTCTTACTCTTGCTCTAAGTAAACTAAAGGCCATCCCAGAAATTTGTCCCTAGGGGAGCCGGCAGAGTGAAGGGACCTGACTCTTTACTTCTCTCGCCCTTGGAGAGGAAAGGGGAGGGGGCGTCCTGTGGCCGGGACCTGTCCTGCTCACTGGGCGGAGGGCGTGACCCTCTGGTTGGGAGTCCGTGACTTGGGTCTCTGGTGAATCCCGTCAGACCTCGAGGAGTTTCGGAACTACCTGGAGAAGCGCTTTGACTTCGAGCAGGTCACCGTGAAGAAATTCAGGACGTGGGCTGAGCGTCGGCAGTTCAACCGAGAAATGAAGCGGAAACAGGCCGAGTCGGAGAGGCCCATCCTGCCGGCCAATCAGAAGCTCATCACTCTGTCTGTGCAGGACGCGCCCACCAAGAAAGGTGAGCGGGGCGCGCGGGTTCTGACGGGCGGGCCGATCGCCTGTCGGTGTGTGACGCTCCCGGGACGTGTGCCGCGCGGGCTGCTGCTGACATGGCCCCTCTCGCCGCAGAGTTCGTCATCAACCCCAACGGGAAGTCCGAGGTCTGCATCCTGCACGAGTACATGCAGCGCGTGCTCAAGGTCCGCCCCGTGTACAACTTCTTTGAGTGTGGTGAGTGTGACCTTCCCCGTTTCGCTCCTAAAGCACCAAGCGCATCACTGGGGTCACGGCTGGGGAGGCGGGAGCTGACTGGCAGCCCCGTCTGCTGGGGTAGAAACGAGAGAGGAGGTCGAGGGGGTGAGACCGTCACCTCGCCACTCTCTCCCCGGCGCACCTCTGGGGTGGCGGCGCCACCCGCCCTCCTCCGTGGCCGCCCTCGTCACTCCCTCCCCGGGAGCGCGACACCCACTGCCATCTCCCCGCTCTTCTGGCTCACCGTGTCTGCCTGCCCGGCCCTGTGCTCCCCCGTCCGTCTTTCTCGGACGTCGGTCCCTGCCCCGGCGGCCCTGCCTCTGGCCTCCTGTCTGCCCTCCAGCTTGCGGCCCTGTGGTCCCTTGTTCCCCCTCGGCTTCCTGGCCGTGCTCTCTGCCTGCTGGCCGTCCCTCAGCCTCATCTCAGTGCCTCGGGGACCCCCCAGGCCTCTGCCTTCCAGCAGCAGCCCTGCCCCCACCTCGTCTGTCCGTTGGTGGGAGCGGATTGTGTGTGTGCGCGTATACTTTTAACGTCTCGGCAAATGTGTTTTAAAATGTTTTAATTTTAATTTTAAGAGAACCCAAGTGAGCCTTTTGGTGCCTCGGTGACCATTGATGGTGTGACCTACGGATCCGGAACGGCAAGCAGCAAAAAACTTGCGAAGAATAAAGCTGGTAACGTGCCTGCTTGGTGTCAGAGACCCGTGCTGGCTGGCCTTAGCTCAGGAGGGCTGTGGGTGGGGCAGGTGTGTTTTATTTAGGGGATCATCTCCTTGGATCTTTTAAAATCATGTACTCACTGGAAAAGATTCAAATAGGAAAAGTAAAACGTGAGAAGGGAAAGCAGAAGGCTCTGCTCCACTCAGACGGCTGGGCCAGCGCCTTCCGCCCCGTCCCCGGCGCTCACCGATGCTGGAAGCTCGGCGCGGCCTGAGCCCAGGGTGCCGTCTCTTTAAACCCAGCGGAGCAGGGGTGTGCCGAGACGGCGTGCGTGAGGGCCGTCTCCCAGGTCCTTGCAGCTCCAGGTCTGGGCTTGCCTCTCCCGGCACAGCCGAGCAGGCCCCGGGAGAGCTGGTGGTTTCTGGTGAAAGCCCGACATTCCCCCCGCCGGGGCCTGCCGCTGGCTCTACTCCCGGCTCACCTCGCTGGCGTGCTTTTCCAGAAGCCGTTTAGCCCCAGCGCCAGGGTTATGTAGCCTCTTCTGGGGAACGGACCTCAGCGCAGGCAGGCGGTGGCTGTGCCCCGGGCCCTGGCGCCCCATTGCCACGTTGTCTTCAGAGCAGCTCTGCCCCTTAGTGTGGAGCGTGTCCCTTTCCTCACGGTCTCACCGAGTCTCGGGTTGGTGCGGCGTCTGGGCCCAGGGCTCAGAGCCCCCCTGGGCCTTGCTGTCTTCTGGTGGCAAGTGCTGAGGGTGATGGGATCCCACCTTACTGTCTGGCCGTCCCTGTGTGACGCTGCACGGGGCTCGTGAGCTCTGCCCTGGTCTGCAGGAGGTCTCCTGTCTATTTTAGAGAGATTCTCTCCAAAGGCCTTCCAGCTCCACAAGCGGGGTTTCCTGGGGTCTCGAAGCGGAAACTGTGAGGGGCCCTTGGTGGGTGGGGCTGTCCTCGTGGCAGCCCCCCGCCCCACGCTCCTCCCCACGTGCTCCTCGCTTTGCAGCCCTGTTCACAGGGCGCCTGCGCTCGGCTTCCCGCCACCCTCACGCTCGGGCCTGCAGGTGCTGCCTCAGAGCGTCCTTTTGGCCCGTCCGCTGCTCCCTGCTGCGCCCTCTGCCCGTGCCCCCGCCTCCCTCACCTGCAGGCCCTCGGGGCTCTGTCCCCGGGGCCCTCCCTGGCACCCCTCTGAGCCGCGGGGACCCCACCCTCATCCTCAGGTTCCTCTTCCCGCAGCCCGGGCCACGCTGGAAATCCTCATCCCGGACTTTGTGAAGCAGACCTCTGAGGAGAAGCCCAAAGACAGTGAGGAGCTGGAGGTGAGCGCCGGGAGCCCGTGCTGGTGGCAGGCCCTGCTCAGGGTTCGCTGGTCCGCTGTCCGGTGCTCTGGCTCGTGTTTCATAAAAGAGGAGGCCTGCTTGTCTTTGTGCAAGCAGGGGACGTGTTCTTGTCAGAGATGCTGTGCCCGTGTCTGGCCGTGGGTGGTGAGGAGCTGTGTGCACGTGTATCGGAAGGAAGCCGGGCTCCCCTGACAGCAGGTCCGTGGTGGAGGGAGCCTGTGAGGCAGAGGCTTGCGGAAGCTAGACTCTTCTTTATGTTGAGAACCATTTAAAACTACTTGTAAGCTTTTTGGGATAAATATAGTTCTATGGTTATTTGTAGCAAGGGCTTCTCATTCTGAAGAATGCATTCTTTTTTATGACACCGTAAGTTTTTCCCTTTTAAATCACACAGTGTAGTGGACTTTTGTATATTCAGAATATTTTCATCACTCCAAAAGAAACCCTGTCCCCATTAGCAGCCAGCCCCAGTGCCACTCGTCTGCTTTCCGTCCCTGCACTTGCCGGTTCCGACGTCTGCATCTGTGGAATCACACGGTGTGTGTTCCTGTCTGAGTGGCCTCTCCTGCTTTGCGTGCCGTGTGAGCCGTGGGTTTTATCAGATCAAGGATGTTTCCTCCACTCCCGGTTTGTTGACATTTTTTGTCAAGAATGGTGTTGGATTTTGTTGTTTCTGCTTCTGTTGAGATGATCATGTGGTTTTTGTCTGTGACTTTACTGATGTGGGGGGGGGGTGTTACAGGACTTTTGAATGTGAAGCAAACCTTGAATTCCTGGGTGGTCCCCATGCGGCCACGGTGGGTGATCGTTCTTATGTGTTGCTGGGTTTGGCTCACTGGTACGTGTTAGGGACGGTTGCGGCTGTGTTTGTAAGGGATGCTGGTCGGTATTTTCTTTTCTCGTGATGTCTTTGGTGTTGGTGTCAGGGCGATACCTGCCTGGTTGGGAAGTGTTGCTTCTTCTTTCATCGTGTGGAATAGTTGGGGAGGATTGGTATTCATTTTTTAAACACTTGGTAGAATTCACCAGTGAAACCATCTGAGCCTAGACGTTTCTTGGTTTTGAAGTTTATTTACTGACTCGGTCTTTTTACTTGTTATGCATCTTCAGGTTTTCTGCTGCTTCTTGAGCCAGTTTTGGGATTTTGCATTTTCTAGGAGTTTTCCCACTTGATCTAGGTGATCTAATTTATTGGCAAATACACACTCATAGTGTCCAGTGTGATTCTTTTTATGTCAGCAAGGCTGTGGTGTTCGTGCTTTCCTTCCTGGCTTTTGGCAGTTTGAGTCTCTCTTCTCTAGGGCACTCTGCCTGACAGCTGGTCAGCGTTGCTGGTCTTTTCAAACATCCAACTTCTAGTTTGGTTGACCTTTTCTGTTGGTTTTTATGTTCTATTTCTGCTCTAGCCTTTATTATTTCCTTTTTTTCTGCCAGCTTTGGGTTTAGTTTGTTCTTTTTTTTTCTAGTTTCTAGGGTTAGGGTATTGATTTGAGGTCTTCTTTTTAAATATGGAGTTTACAACTAGAAATTTTCTTCTGTGTACGGCTTTGCATCCATAATTTTGCTTTAATGCGTGTTGCGTTTCTGTTCTCATTTATCTCAAGGTAGTTTCCTAATTTCTCTTGTGATTTTTTTTCTTTAAACCAGCGGTT
Organism: Hippopotamus amphibius kiboko; assembly: GCF_030028045.1. Classification (NCBI taxonomy): domain Eukaryota; kingdom Metazoa; phylum Chordata; class Mammalia; order Artiodactyla; family Hippopotamidae; genus Hippopotamus; species Hippopotamus amphibius. The sequence continues at coordinate 249,086 of NC_080193.1, read as the reverse complement.
ATTTTAGGAGTGCTTACTTTTCATGTATTTGTGAATCTCCCAGATTTCCTTTGGTTATTGATTTCTAACTTTACTCCACTGTGATTCGAAAACATAGTTTGTGTGATTTCAGTCAGTCGGTGTAAGTTTATTGACGCTTGTGTTGTGACCGCCTGAGAGGATGTGCCGCGTGTGTTTCCTGGTGGGGTGAACAGGCCTCTGTGGGTCGAGCTGGTGTGGGGTTTGCTGTTCTCGTTCCTGGTGGGCCTTCCGTTCTGTCGGGACTGGTGTCGAGTCCCCAGTTGTCACTGTTGGATTCTTCGTTGCCCCCTTCACGTCTTTCAGGTTTTGCTTCATGTATTTTGGGGCTGTTAGGTGTGTGTGTGTTTGTGATATTCTGATACAGTAAGAAATACGTGTTTGGTCTTTGTCCTTGGTTCCTGGTGAGAGCTTCTAATGTAGTTAAATACATTAACGTTTGGTTTTTGTCCCTGTTTCCTGAAACAGTCCCGGTTGATAAAAGTGAAGGGAAGGCTCTCGTCTAACCCCTTCAACTGTACCTGGGTTCACGTTCAGGAGGTGACTTTGGAAGCCCCGAGGATGGGGGTGCTGGTTGCCGGGGAAACCACCATGTAGTCGGAGATTGGACTTTGAGCCTCGTCCTCTGCTTCCTCCAGTGCCCAGGGAGGGGTGGTGCCGGGGGTTGGATTCATCCTTGGTGGCCAGGGGTCTGAGCAGCCCTGCCTCCGCAGACACCTTGACCTGGCTGTGGGGCTCGGGGCGCCTCGGGCTGGCGGACACATTGAGGTGCTGGGAGGGTGGTGCGCTCAGAGGGAGAGGGTTTCCTGCTCGCCGGGACCAGGGCCTCCTCCTGACGCTGGTGGGGGGAGCCCCTCCCTCCAGAGCAGCGGGTTCCAGGGTTCCGTGCGAAGAGGGCGGAGCTGGGCGACACTGCCCTCGGCCAAGGGGTTCCTGGGGCCCTGGACGCTGGACAGTCGGGAGAGCCTCCCGAGAGGCTTCGGAGGAGCGTGTGGTCCTGCGTTACGGCCGCCCCAGGAGGTAGACAGCCTCCATGGGGGAGGGGCCGCGCCCCTCAGTGTGTGCCAGGGGGCCGTGGGGTCAGAGCTCCCTCTGGGCTGGCGAGGCCTCCGTCCGCAGCTTCCTTTCTCCCTGAACCAGCCGGGCGTCACCTCCTGATAACCTTGGTCACGTTCCTCTGTTCCTGCCGTGTCTGGTCACCTCCTCACGCTGTATCCTCACTTATGATGGTTTTCAAGCTTTTCTTGGGAGCTTGTGTGTCTTTAGGTTTCTGACCAATCGTCTTGGTCCGTCGCTGATTCAGGACGGGCTCCCCAGGCCGACGGGCAGGCGGCCCGGCCCTTGCCGCGCCGTGTCTGTGTCTCGGGTGGCCGGGCGGGGAGGTGTGGGGTGTGGGCTGCAGCGTCTCTGAGAGATGGTGGCAGGGGCAGGAGGCCCCCGGGTGGGGGTGGGGGTGCGGGAGCTGCTTTGAGGGGCTGCGGGTGTGGCTGGCACTGCAGTCAGCTGCTTCGTCTTGTAGTATTTTAACCACATCAGTATCGAGGACTCGCGGGTCTACGAGCTGACCAGCAAGGCCGGACTGCTGTCTCCCTACCAGATCCTCCACGAGTGCCTTAAAAGGTGCGGGGGATGGGGGCGGGGTGCTTCCCTGGCCGTTGGGCGTGGGGTCCTCTCCAGGGTACCCAGCAGCCTTCCACCCCAGGGCCGGGTGCTGTGTGGTGGGAGCGTCCCTCCTCTTGGGTGGGGCAGGGGTCTGGGGAGAGGGGTCGGCTCTGTCCTGAGGGGCCCTTGGAGGGCTTTCTGGAAGCAGCCGTCTCCTCCTCAGCTGATGTCACCGACGGTCTGTTTTCTCCTACAGAAACCATGGGATGGGGGACACTTCCATCAAGTTTGAAGTGGTTCCTGGAAAAAACCAGAAGAGTGAATACGTCATGGCGTGTGGCAAGCACACAGTGCGCGGCTGGTGTAAGCCCCCCGCCCCGCCCCGCCACACGCAGGCTCTCCGTGAGCCCAGGGGCCGCTCCCTGGCATCACCCAACCTCAGCCGCGTGCTGCCCGCCCGAGGCTGTGCCCACAACGTCTCACGTCCGTGTCTGAGACACAGCCGGCCTGCGCGCGGCTGCGGGTGTCCTGTCCCCGGGCTCAGGCGGTCACTGTGGCTGGCCCGTGTGCTCCCTGGCTGCCACCGCTGCCCCTGTGCAGCCCTCCGTCCCTGTGAAGGGAGCAGGGGCCTCCTGAGGCAGCAGCGGAACTCCCCGCAGGGCCGTCTGCTGCGCTGCGCGCCAGCCGGGCTCTTCGCCTGCCCTGGGGTTTGCACGTAACCTTACTTGCCGTAAACACAGCAGCGCTGGGGAAGTGAGCAGGCCCTGAGCGCGCAGGCCCGGGAAATGCTTCAGACCTGGGTGTGCCCCTTGCCCGCGGACACCAGGCCCTGCTGAGACCAGCCCTGAGCAGGGGGGCAGGCTGTGGGGCAGAGCCCCCATCTGAGCCAGGGACCCTCGCTGCCCTCCGGGCCTGCTCTGCACCCTGGCCCCGCCCCCCCCCCCCCCCCCCCCCCCCCCCCCCCGACAGCACACCCTCTGGACGCTCCCCGCGCCCGCCCTGCGGGACAGGTCATCTGTGTGTCTGCAGATGTGGGCTGGGGGCGGGCAGGCCTCATACGCTGTGGCCTTGGGTGTGTCCTGACCTCCCCGGGCCTCTGGTGGGCTGTTCTGCAGGACGGGGCAGGGCCGAGGCGCTGTGCCCCGGGCAGCGGCCGCGCCCTCTGCCCCCCTCCCGTCGGGAGCGCCCTGTCTGGACGAGGTGGCCGTGGACAGCTGGTGTCTGTGACTCCCTCTCTCCACGTTTCCTCCCAGGCAAGAATAAGCGAGTCGGGAAGCAGTTGGCCTCGCAGAAGATCCTTCAGCTGCTGCACCCGCACGTCAAGAACTGGGGGTCCTTGCTGCGCATGTACGGCCGTGAAAGCAGCAAGATGGTCAAACAGGTAACGGGCCCCCCCGCAGGCGTGGGGGGTGGGCAGAGTCGGGCTCTGGCTGTGTGGGGAGGGGCTGGGGCACGGGCCGAGGCTGGAGGGAGAGCGAGCAGACCACACGCAGACAGCGCTCTCCAGCCACCATCTTTGAACGGCCCCTGTGTGTCATCTGATTTATTTCTGCTGTTTTGGGCAGAATCTCGAGATTTTAGGCAATACCCTTAGGTTTCTGTGTGTTTGGGGTGGAACAAAGTGCAAGGAAGTGAGGTTTGTGTTCATTGATTTTTGTTTTCCTGTGATGTTTACAGAAATGGTCTGGGGCCCAGGCACCCCAGTGAGTGGCAGGTGTGGAGGGTGGGGATCTCAGCTGGTGACCCCCAGGCCATCCCTGAAGAGCGCCTCGCTCTGGGCCTGACAGGGCGTGTGAGGGAGGGGACACTGGGCCCCGAGGTGCTCGGCCGTGCGTGGCTGAGCCTCTGCCTCCGTGTCTGTGCTTCACTTGTGTGTGCCGTGTGCACCGTGCTGGGCTGCGCGCGAGGGGCGGAAGCCTGCTCGGGCCTGTGGTGGGCACCCCAGAGCTGGCGGGCGAGGGGTCCTTCCAGAGGCAAGGGAGTGGGGCGTCTGCGGCCAGCAGGCATCCTCAGACGTGGCCTCTTCACCCCAGACGGGCCTGCAGGGAGCTCAGCCTCGGGGCCTCACAGGCTCCCAGCGGCCACGGTGCTGGGTGTGTCCTGTCCTGCAGCATGCTGTCCCTGCCGGCGAGGCTGTGTCCTGGTCACTCCTGCCTGAGTGCTCTGGGCACGGCGAGTGCCTGGCCAGTGGCTGTGTCAGAGGCCACAGGGGCCAGGGGACCACCCCGCACAGGAGGTGGCGGCGGAAGCGGGGGCGGCCAGCAGCCAGCCAGGTGGGTCGAGGGAGGGGTGGCCCCGGACGGTCCTGCAAGCGGGCTGTGCTCCCCAGGAGACCTCGGACAAGAGTGTAATCGAGCTGCAGCAGTTCGCCCGGAAGAACAAGCCCAACCTGCACATCCTGAGCAAACTGCAGGAGGAGATGCGGAGGCTGGCGGAGGAGCGGGTGAGGCCCGCCTGCACGCCCTCGGGCTGCGGCAGTGCTGGAGAGCAGGGGTGGGGGGTGGGGTGCTTCCTGGGGCAGCTTCAGGTCCCTGGTGGCTGTGACCTCCTTGCCCCTCTACTCCCGGGCGTGTGTCCTGATTCCCAGGGAGGCGCCAGCCTGTGGTGCCGTGATGGTGCCCACTCTGCAGCACCCCCCCCCCCCCAGGCCTGTCCCTGAGGTTGAGCTGCAGGCTCCCGTGTTGCCCGCTGCTCCCTGACCCTGGCTGTTCTTCCAGGAGGAGACGCGGAAGAAGCCAAAGATGTCCATCGTGGCATCTGCGCAGCCTGGTGGCGAGCCCCTGTGCACTGTGGACGTGTGAGGGCCAGTGGTCCAGGCTCGGGGGCCGCCAGCCCTGCTGCAGGGGAGACCCACCCACTCACTCTGCAGCCCCGTGCCTCCGGTCCACGGTTCCCCCCTGCCACTGCGTTTCCGACAGCCAGGCCCATGCAGCTCTTTTTTGGGGGCCACCCACGGGTCTGGGTGGCCGTGTTCAAGCACCGACTCAGCCTGCTGCACAGGTGGACCTCTGCCTGTGGGGACGTGCTGCAGACCAGAGCGACGCAGGTTTTCGTGAATTTTAGTACATGACGTGCTGACGAGAAGCGGCAGCTGGAGGACATGAAGTGAGAGCGCCTGCACCCGGAGCTCCTGCAGGCGCTGTAGGGACCTGGCCAGAGGCATACGCTAGCACCCCCTCCCCGTCCCTCCCCGCCTCCTGGGTTTCCCTTTGTTCTCTGAAAAAGGAGTATTTCAGACCTTTCTGGTTTAAACATGAACACAATTTAGCATCAAAACTACTTTTCAGAGGTTGCCGGCAAGTCACCAAGGTGACCATTCTTTGCCTTGCCCATGGGCGAAGGCGCCTGTCCACACCCGGCTTGCTGTCCCCTTCTTTCGAGTAAGTCTTCGTGCCCCGAGACACGCCTTCTCAGACACGGGGCCCCTCCCCTCCGCTGGCCTCTGGCGATTTTTTACTAAATTTTTGCACAGTCAAGTCTGTCCACCCATCAATTTTTAAAGCTTTTATGATATTTTAGCGTTTGGAAAGAAACTTTTACAGTGAGAGTAGAAGATAGATTTGGAATCATGTAGCAGATATGAACAATTAATGCATTTTTAACTTGTGAGCCTATTTAAAGAGGAAACAAGGACCCTCTGCAGCACGTGCACAGGCTGCTCTTCCTCTGCGGAGCTGCTGTGAGCACGTCGGGGCAGCACTGGGTCTCGAGCAGCCGCCCGGTGCAGCCAGGTGACCGGGTGGGCCCTGCGGACAGGTGTGGGGGCAGATCTGTCCCCACCCAGGGGTGCCTGTTGAGGGCGCTGGGTGCTCATGGCACAGCACTGGGTGTCACCTCCCACAGGCGTGCCGTCTCCTACCGCCTCCCCCATGGGGGGTGGTGGTGGTGATTCTACAGACCGCACCCCCCCACCCCCGTCGTGTGACTGAGGTTGGTGCCTGTACTGACCTTTGTAAAACAGAATCCGTAAATCAAGTTGCTGTAATTACACACTTGCTTCTGTCCTGCCGTCTGCAGTTGTGACTAGTCATTTGACTGTAACCGTTTGCCCTTAAAACAGCCAAATGCGCCACCGTGAACCAAAGCTCCGTGCACACTGGAGACGGGGTGAGCCTCACCTCGGCCTCCCTGAGCCCTTCCTTCCTCTGTCCCCCGTGTGTGGGTGCAAGTGTCCTGTGAACACAGCTGTGCCGTGGGGGCAGAGGGCAGGGAGAGCCTGTGCTGAGACCACTTCTGTGTGGCCACCACCCTTTACGTACCTCTCAAGTGGCGGCGGGGCCACGGCTACAGGGCGGAGCCCTGATTGTCTGGACACATAAAGCAAAACTGCCCGCAAGGGAACGGTTGGTTTGTCTTTCTTCTGACTGCAGCTCCTCAACTGGCCAGAGCCACCCTGGGGACCAGGACAGCTAAGCAGTATCCTGACCCCATCCCTGGCTCTTGTGGTCACCAGGAGGTGCCTCCCTTTGGGGATGGGACTGGGATGAAGGTGGGGAAGGGCAGTGGGGTGGGGTCTTGCCCTGTGTTCCCCTCCCCATGTGTGGTTGGCCTTTGACCACAAGGCCCACATCTCTGGTCAGATAGTGGGCTCCCTGCTGGGGGCACGGAGACTCCTGGTCACGCAGAGGGAGGGGCTGGGCCAGTCCTCAGGTGCCCTCCTGGCTCTGCCTCTCTACACCTGTGGTGAGGGCAGAAGGGAGCCCCCACGTGCGAGGCTCTGCGTTCTCATCACAAACACTGGTCATTTGGCACTTATTTATTCTAGCCCTTGTGGCCCACTTAGAGGGTGAAAGGGGAGCAGACCCCAGGAGCCCACAAGGACAGGGGTCCTGTGTCCTCTGGCTGCCGCCTGAGTGCCCCAGGCAGGGCCGGGCAAAGACCTGGGGATCCCAGCCTGTGATGCAGTCTGGGTGCTGTTCTGGAAGGGCTGGTTTCTGCTGCCCCAGGAGGCTAAGAAGGAGGGGAGGCTCTGGTTTCTGGTGGGGTGTCATCTGAGGGCCCTGGTGGGGGCTGGAGTGGAGGGTCCTGGGGCTCCAGGGTCCCTGTGCCATTGGGGTGCTCCACCCTCTCAAACAGGACGAGCATCTCACAGTGCGGGGTCTGCGGGAACAGGTCCACGGCCACAGCCCTGACCGGCCGGAAGGGAGCACCCTTCACCCGGTTCGACGGGGCCCTGCAGAGGCTGCGTAGGAAGAAAAGCCACAGTCAACCGCACGGACACGGCAGGGCCTCCCGGGGTGAGGCCACATGTCGGCCCCATCCACCCGGGCCCGGCACTCACTCCACAAAGTTGCCCATGGCTGCCCGGGGGCTGCAGGAGACGTACAGGAGCCGCTTGAGGTTCTCGGCTCTGCGGACGGCCAGGATCACTTTGGAATCTGGGGAGGACGGACCCCTCAGGGGAGAGCCCCCAGAGGCTCCCCTCCAGGTGGTGTGGGGTCCCGAGGCCAGGCCGCCTGGCAGGCCACCTTCTGCCTCCCCGCACCCCCCCTCAGGCGGAGGCCACTCACGCAGGCCGGCGCGGGGCGGGTCCAGCACGGCCACGAGCTGCTGGGAGGCCAGTCTGCTCACCAGGGCGGGCACCAGGTCCTCAGCCCTCCCGCAGTGGAACTCGACGTTGCTCACCTCTGGGGGGGGGAACAGCAACCCTGCCAGGGGGCCCAGGACACCTCCCCACGAGCCCGCCCGGGCGTGTCCAGAAGCCCCCAGAGAACACCTCAGGAAAACCCTTCCCTGCGGGGCGGCCCCAGGCGTCGTGGGCGCACGAGAGGTCTGCACAGTAGGGGCCCTCTCTGCTCCTACCCCGTGAGCCCTAGGAGTCACGGGCTGGGTCCCAGGTGCCGTGCCGAGGGGCACAGACGGCCCCGTGCCCGCCGCGAGGCCCGCAGGCTCTCACCGTTGTCCAGGGCGTTCACCCGGGCATCCTCCACGGCCTCCTGGCACAGCTCGATCCCCACGACTCTCTTCACCTTCTGGAGCAAGAACAGGGCAGACCGATGGCGTCCTACCCTGGGCCTCCAGGGGGGCGGCGGCGGAGAACATGGGGCAGTCTGAGGGTCTCCGGGGGGGTCACGACAGGCATGGGGGAGATGACACGGGCGGGATGGGGCAGAGGGGAGTGTGTTCGGCCAGAGCAGGAGGGCTCACCCGGGCCAGGGCCAGGCCAATGGTGCCAGTGCCGCAGCACACGTCCAGCACTGTGCTCCCTGCGTCCAGCTGGGCCCAGTCCTGGATGAGCGTGTAGAGCACCTCAGCCGCAGGGGTGTTCACCTGCACACGGGCCGGGGTGTCAGGGTAGCCTCCCCCGCTGCCCCCAGCGCCTGCCTCCCCAGGCGCTCATGCTCTTCCTGGGCCCTCCTAGCTCCTCACTCCCTTCCCTCCCTGACTGCCCGAAGCCCCAGAGCCTCTCCGTCCACACCCAGTCACCCAGCTCAAGAAAGCAACTCCATGCTGCTCCCCTTCCGCCTCCTTTGTGAGCAGAACCCATCAGCAGAGAAGCTGGTGTCTTGCCCCCACAGGGCAGTCACCAGGACCTAATGAGTGGCCACAGTTAGCAGCCCTTCTCCCAAGTGGCTGACCTCACGGCCCTGGCAGCTCCCCACCTGGACCCCTCATCGCTGCCCCGGCCCACCACCCCAAGCCCCTCTCCGTGAGCCCAGGGCTCTGGCCACCTGGAAGAAGGCATGTGGGGAGATCCGGAAGGTCAGCCCCAGCAGGTCCTCGCGGATGCACCGGTCACCGGCCACGTGCTCCAGAGGCAGGCCCTCCTGGCTGGGGGTCTTTCTGTGGGTGGGAGTTCGGGTCTGTCTGTGCCACCAGTCTTTGGAGGAACCCACCCAGGCCCACCTGGGCTACTAACCGCTGTCCCTCCTCCACGAAGTAGAGGCAGGTCACACCGCTGGCCTTGCCGGGCCCTTCCATGAAGTGCTGTGCCAGAGAAGTCTTCAGCCCCGCCAGCTCCTCAGGGCTCAGGCTCTGGAACAGGCAGTAGGAAAGGCCCATGAGGCTGCGTCGAAGTCCACTCTGGCCCAGACACCCATCCCCCAGCAAGCCACCCGCCTGAGACCTGCGGGTGGAAGTAGGCAATGGCCATGGCTTGGCCACGGCGGCTGGTGCGTACGGTCAGCTGTTTCCAGTGACCTGAGTATGTCTCCGGGTCGTACGCCGAATAGGGAGTAGACCTGTGGAAGCCACAGACGACCCTGAGCCCTGATGTCTGCCGACCAGGACTGGGTGAGCAACCTCCCTGCTCGCTCTCCTCCGGCCACAGGCCCCCCGCCCCCTGCAGGACCCAGGTCTTCTGCTCCCAGACAGCCTTTGGATGCCCCGGAGCCACCAGCCCAGCCGCGCATCCTCACCGGATGAACTCCTGGAAGGCCTTCACCACCTGCTTGGTGGCCCCCGGGATGTGCACAGTGTCAAAGGGGGCTGCCACAGCACACGTCCCGCCCTTGTACTTGCCGAGCCGGCAGCCGACTGTGTTGTCTTCCCCATCCACCCCAACGCCAACCAGAAACTCACATTTGTTCCGATACTCAGTCTGCAGGGAGACCGGAAAGAACCAGAGATGCCTACCCTTAGCCAGGCGGCCCAGCACTTGTGCGTGGAGGGCACACAGCCCGGGGCACGGGACTGACACCTAAGGCGCGCCTGAGGAGAACCCGGAGTAGGTGCGCAGCAGGAAGAGCGGTGGGGGGGGAGGGAGGGCGGGAGCAGCTTCTGTGAGAGCAGAGGGCCTAACCTGTTGGGGTGACGGCCGCACGCCCTCCAGCGGGCAGCAGGCCTTGTTGTGCTTGTGCCTCTGTGAGAGCAGCCAGGGCAGCAGAGCGCGGTTGGTGTTTCCGATTTCCCTGCGGGGCAGAGGAGGGATCTCACCGCCTGGCTCCCCGGGAAGGTGTCTGCGCCCTGCCAGGGAGTGCCCGCTCCTGCACTCACTTGGCAAGCTTCTGCAGCACCTGCTCACACTCCAGCCGCTTCCGCTCAAGCTGCTCCACGTAGGGCACGGTCCAGAGAGGGGTCACCACATCCGCGATGCACGCGGCCGAGGTGGCAGGCGGCGCCCCCTCCTCCTCGCGCAGCCTCTTCCTGGCCAAGGGGTCAGCCTTGGGCCTGGCCAGGCGGACGCTGAGCGGCCGGCCCTTCCAGAGAGCGCCGTGCAGCACGCACAGGGCCTTGTCGCGCTCGGCGGCGCTGCGGAATGTCACGAAGGCGCAGGGAGGCTGCCCGAAGAGCTTCGTCTTGTGGGGCTGCAGCCCGAAGCGGCCCAAGAAGCGCCGCACGTCGCTAAAGCTGGCGTGGCGCGGCACGTTCTGCAGCTCCAGCTTGAAGATCTCCGAGGTGAACAGGCCGGCCCGGATGTAGCCGTAGGGCCCCGGCGGGGCGCCCGGCCCCGAGGCCCCGGCCCGCGCGGTCTGCTGCTCCTCCAGCGGGGGGCCCGGAGCTGCGGGGCCGCCCGGCACGCGGGGGCCGTCCTGGCCGGGGTCGCCCACGCGCGCCCGGCTCTGCGTGGAGACGCGAGACAGACGGGCTGGCTGGGGCCCGCGCGACCCGAGCCTCCCCCCGCCCCCATCGCGCCCCCCGCCGCGGGCTCCCTTCACCGCACCTCGCCGTGGAGCTCGTCGCCCATCGCCCGCTCCGTCGGCCGCCTCGCCTGGGGCTCGAGCCCTCGGCGCTCAGGTCCGGGTCTCGGGCACGGCCGCCGCCGCCCGTCCGCCAGGGGCCCGCGCCCGCCGCTCTCCTCGCCCGCCCTCGGCCTGCCGTCCGCCGGCGCGCGCGCCCGGGGCGGCGTGGCTCCGCGGTCTCCGCCGCTCCGCAGTCTCCGCTTCCGGCGACGTCATCGCCACGCGCCGCTCAGCCCCCAGCCCGGTCCGCGAGCTCGAGGGGCGCGCGCGGCCGCGGGCGGAAGTGCGCGCGGGGGCCGCCGGGACTGCGCGCTCCCCGGGCCGCCGGGCGGGCCGGGCATGCGCCGCGGGCGTTTTGGCGGGAAGCGCGGGGCGGGCGGGACAATAAGAGTGTCCGCCGCCGGAGCCAATAAAGCTGCGCTGGTTTTGAATAGCGGCGCGTTTCCCGCCGCCGGGGTCAGGGGTCGGGGTTCGGGTCGCGGGGCGGAGGGAAGAGCGGGCAGGCGGGCGGCGCCGGCGCCAGACGCGGAGGAAGGAGCTGCGACCAGCCGCTGAGAGGCCGCGGAGCCCGCGACGACCGAGCCAGCAGAGCCGCCGCCGCCGCCGCCGCGCCCATGGCGGCCGCTAAGGTGGGCCGGGCCGGGCCGGGCCGGGCCGGGCGGGCGGGGGCCGGGGCCGCTACCGGCGGCCACGTGGGCGGCCCGCGCCGCCGCCAACCCCCGCCGGCCTGCGGGCTCGGGCGCGGGGCCGCGTGACCTTGGGGCGGCCGGGCCTCGCGCTCGCTCCTGGCCGCCGGCCTCGCGCTCGCTCCCCGCGGGCCCGGCACCGAGACGACCCCCGCCCGCCCGCCCGCGGCCCGCGCGGGGCCCCATTCATCCGGTGCCGGCCCGGGGGCAGCCGTGCGGTCCGGCCGAGGAGCCGGTGAAGGCCTGCGATCTGGGGCAGAGCGCGGACCTAAGTCTGGGCGTCTTATTCTCCGGGGCTGCGGGTCGCCAAGCCACGTGCTGCACGAGACATCCTCAAACGTGATCCTTTGTGCCCGGTAGTTAGTTCTCTTCGCTGGGTCCCAATCCTGCGGCCCTTACTGGTTTGAGTTTTCTGGACTTTACAGGCGTGATTTTCCCAACCAGGATGGGGTTGCTGGCAGCGCTGTGAATTCTGCATATAAACGCTAGCGGCCTCATCGCAACTTTTTTTTTGTTTCTAAGCAAAAGCACAGGTTTTTTTCACCCGGTAAAAACTCAAAGGGTTGCTTTTGTCTGGAGGGTAGCGCTCCTCCGGAGGCGCTCTTCCATTCCTGCTCCTGTCCTTAATCCGCACTCAGCAGCATCTTACAAAGGAGGAGGCCTGGGGCAGTTTCTCCGGGGCACGGGGTGGGGGGGCTTTCAGGAGCCCAGTCCGTCTGTGCAGGTGTGGTTGCTGCATCTGGGGGAGGGGGAGTCCAGTGTCTCACTGCAGATCCCAAAGGAAAGTTTTGGGGTGAGAGGCTTTTTTAAGCCCTCGCTTTGTGGTGAGGCCCTTCACGCGTGAGGAAGACCACTGTGGGCTCTGGCTCGAGCAGCAGGGTCACGTCTCCACCCTCCGCCGCAGGACACCCACGAGGACCACGACACCTCCACCGAGAATGCCGACGAGTCCAACCATGACCCCCAGTTTGAGCCAATAGTCTCTCTTCCCGAGCAAGAAATTAAGACGCTGGAAGAAGATGAAGAGGAGCTTTTTAAGATGTAAGTTGGTGTTTTTCTGGAAGTAGGCGTCTCCAGCACATTGGTAACTGTTGTTTTCACAGGTGTCAGGGTCTTAGTCTAATCTTTGACCACACCGAGGGGTTTGTGATGGCTACGCCCACGTGGAAATCAAGGCTGCTGTTAGGATTCACTCATTCCAACTCCTGGGTGCCCCTGCTGCCCCGAGGCCAGTCCTGGGGAGGGCACGGGCACTCCCAGGTATCCTGTTACCACTGCTCTGTCCATGAGGGACGTCTCCCCAGACCCCTGTCCTGGCCACGCTTGCCTCTGAGACTCCCGCAGCCCCCTGCCCCTGGTTGAGCTTTGGGTGGTTCACCGTCGTTGTTATTTTTCCTTCAACGTGGGGACAGCTTGAAAGCCTATGAACTTCTGATTCAATACTTTTAATGTACAAAATAACGCTAGGATTCACAAGTAAGAGTGGGCAGCGTCACAGTCATCAGAGTTACTTGTAAAAGTCGTGTGTGATTCCCGGCGCCTTCAGCAAGAAGCTACAGGGGCCGTGTCAGTTTGAGGCAGTGCTCACAGAAGCCACGTGTCCAGATGTCTCCCACAGAGGGACGGCACCGCACAGACACGCAGGATCGCGGGAGATGCACATGTAGCTACAAGTTAGTGGAGACGGGGGGAAGCAAACTCCCCCCTTCACGTTCCGTCCAGGAGGCCAGGTTACGGTTCCAGTGCTTTGCTGGGGGTCGGGGAGGGAAGCAGGGAGGGTCAGCAGTGCCGCGACCCGTCCCTCTAAAGCAGGGAGGCTGCAGAGACCACCCCTCCCCGCCCAAGGGCCTGGGGAAGGAGAGCTGTCCGCACACCTCGGGTCTCAGAGGGTGCTGGGCAGCTCCCTAAACTGGTTTTCTGGTCCCGTGATCTGCCCAGAAGTGTTGCCACGCCTCCTGACAGCGAGGCCTGTGGGCGCGGCCTTCATGATGGTTCTGGGGCCGCCTCGTGGGGATGCATCTCCCTGGACCAAGCTGAGTTTGGAGAGCAGAGTCTTGCACGGGAAAGGGGCCGGCAGAGCTGGGGTCCTGTGGGGAGGCAAAGGGCGGGCTGTCGGGCCAGAGCCTGGTGGCCTGAGCGGAGGCCTGCAGCCGCATCTCCCCAGCAGAGGCAAGGCTCCGTGGCTCCTGCCTGCTTCTGTGCTGCCGCTGTGGCCGCACGGACACCAGGGAACCCCCGCCCTGTGCTGGCAGTCTCACCCGGGGTTTGGTGGGCCCTCTGAGAGGTTAGGTTTTCCTGTGGGAACACGTTGCAACTGTAGGAATGTTTTTCTCTTTATCATGAGGTGGAAACTTGGAGTTTGTGGGGCCATTTTGCTCTTCTGGTGACATCTTGATGTGTGGTTCTTGGAGTGAAAGAAAAGCGGCGGGGGTGGGGCTCGTCCGTCCTCTCCTGTGCCCGCCTGACCCCTCTCTCAACCGCGTTCCTCGTAGGCGGGCCAAGCTGTTCCGGTTTGCTTCGGAGAACGAGCTCCCAGAGTGGAAGGAGCGGGGCACCGGGGACGTCAAGCTGCTGAAGCACAAGGAGAAGGGGGCCATCCGCCTGCTCATGCGCAGAGACAAGACCCTCAAGATCTGCGCCAACCACTACAGTAGGTGCCCGGGCTGCGCGCCGCAGCAGGGCCCCCGCGTGAGCGCCACGGCCGCTGGGCACCCAGGCGACCCCTGGCAGGAACCCCACAGTCCCCTCGGCCTTCACACGCCAGACCGCACGGCCGTGCCCTGCTGGCCTCCCACCCCGCCCAGCCGGCCGGCTCTGGCCTGGTCCTCATTCTGTAGCCCAGTGACGTGCTTCCCCGGGGCTTTTCCCAGAGCCGGGCCGGTCACCGGGTGGTTTTCTGTGAGCTGCAGGTGGGTCCCGGGCCCGGCGCCCCGTAGGCATGCGGGCTTCCGGGGTATCTGTGGGCTGGGATGAGCCATCTCGGGCCAGAATGTGACGTGTTCCTGGGGCTGGGCACATCCTGTATCGTGGGAGGCTGCTGCCAGGGTCACAGGGCGGGCATGGCCCTGGGGTGCTCCTATTCTCGTGGGAGTTCATTCCCCTTGAGTCTTTGTGGGGCCTGAGAAGCTGGGCGGCGGTGCTTCCCCCCCAGCCGTGGCTCCGTCTGCTGACATACAAGCAGGTCAGGAGGCCCTCGGTGTCCACTTCTGGTGCCTCCTTCCCTGTGGCGTTCCTGGGCGCTGCAGGGCTGAGGGTGGCTGCCCTGGTCTGACCGTGTGCCCTCCTGGGTGCCCACCCCACTTCCTGGCTTCTGCCCCTCTGCTGCGCCCCACTTTCTGTGGGCCAGGTCCCTGATGGTGTGGCCAAGCACGGACGCAGCCCCTCGGTGGGTGACCTGTGTTGGAAGGGCTGGGCCAAGCAGGCCTTATGGCCTGTCTGCCCTTGGTCTGAAGGCTGCTTGGACAGGGCAGGGCCAAGGGGCTGGGTGTGAGCAGCCATGGTGACATTGGAGCCCTTGGCTGAGTTGGGATTGGAGACCCTCGTTGCGGTGTCCTCATGGTCAGCGAACAGGCCACCCTGTTCCCAGATTCAGGGAGGTCCTGGTTTTAAGTGAACAAGGGGTGTTTTCAGAGGTTTGGGTAACATCTCGATCCCACGGGACTTTGTTTAGGCCTGGTTGGCAAACCTCAAACCTGTCTTGCCCCATTTGGGGCCTTCAGGGGTTGGGCTGGGTGGGCCGGCGTGGCAGCCGCACGGTCCTCACAGGGCTTCCTCCTTCAGTCACACCGATGATGGAGCTGAAGCCGAACGCAGGCAGCGACCGCGCCTGGGTCTGGAGTACCCAAGCCGACTTCGCCGACGAGTGCCCCAAGCAGGAGCTGCTGGCCATCCGCTTCCTGAACGCCGAGAGTAAGCGGGCCGGGCCAGCCTGCCACCGCCTCCTAGCAGCGTCGCGGTTGGGTTGCAGACACCAGTGCCGTTGCTTTCCAGAGAGAGCCGACGGCAGCTGGGACGTGTGTGGTGGGGGCTGTTCCTGCCCTGCTGTCTGGTGGCCCTTGGGAACGGGGCCTGAGTGCCCTTGAGGCCGCCCAGATTCTGAGCCCACAAGCAGGGCGGTTCTCTCACTGAGCTCACAGGGGCTGTGCTGGCCGCGAGGGCAGTGCCCGGGCAGACCTCGCCCCTGCCGGGTGTCTTTCCAGCTCAGCTCGTCAAAAGCAGCACCCCGTGGGACTACCTGCAGCCGAGTGGACCTCTTCTCTGCTCGGGGAGCGGAGCCCGCGGGAGAGAGCAGAGCTGGCAGAAGCAAGGCTGCCCTGCCCTGCCAGGATGGGCGCCGAGTCAGGCGGTGGGGGCGGATGGGCCTTGTGAACCTTGGAGCTTCAGGCCCGCCAGGAGCCCGCTAGGTTCCTTCCCTCGCGGCTCAGGAACCTTAGGGACGTCCTCTCTTGTCTCTGCAGATGCACAGAAGTTCAAAACGAAGTTTGAAGAATGCAGGAAAGAGATTGAAGAGAGAGAAAAGAAAGGTGCCAGGTGCCCGGGGGTGGGAGCGCCAGGGGCTCCGCAGACTCACTCTGCACCCGGCTGCAGCCCCGGGCGGGTGCTTTTTCCGTCTGCCACAGCAACGCGCTGGGGTGCTGTGACCGCTCTGACCTGTCAAGGGCAACGCAGCCACCCTAGCACACAGGTGCTTTCTGAGGGGCGAGCCGGCCGTCCAGGCCTGAGCACGTGCTCCCTGGCCTGGCAGCCAAGTCACGAGGTCTCCTGGAGCCCCCCTGGGGCTGCAGGGACGTGGAGGGGTCCTGGGGGCCCCACGCTTGTCTCCAGGCCTCCTGACCGGGGTCCCAGGCGTGAGCACATGTTTTCCTGCTGCCCCCGAGGCGCACAGGGAAGTGGCTCGTCTGCTGCCGCGGGGCGGGGTGGAGCAGTTCTCTCTCTTACCGTGTCCCTGTGTCCCTGTGTCTCGACAGGATCTGGCAGAAGCGACAGTGCCGAGAAAGTAGCTGAGAAGCTGGAAGCTCTTTCGGTGAAGGAGGGCACGGAGCCCGAGGACGGGACCAAGGAGGCGGCTGAGGAGAAGCAATGAGTTTGCTCCCATTTTTTCCTTTCTCCTCTCTCTCCCTGTTTTCTTTTTTTTTTTTTTACTTTCCCCGCCCTTTCTTTTTCTTTTCTTTTTTTTTTTCTGTTTAATTTTTTACAAGGGACTTTATATAAAGAACTGACTTCCAGCATTCAGGTTGTTTTTTTTCTAAGTTTTTGCCCTGATGAAGGCGACTTCAGAAAACCCATTACCCAGTCGTGAGGATGTACTGTGCTAACTTTCTTTTCCATAGTGGAAACACTTATTTATAGTTATCAAAATAGTGAATAAACAACACATTTGAAACCTGCTCAGAGGCGGGACTGCGTGTGTGTGCGCGCGCCGGCCGTGTCCTGGGACAATGGGTTCCGTGTCCTGGGACAATGGGTTCCCGTCCTCCGCCGACAGACTCACTGCTGCGGCCCTTGGGCCGTGGTGCGTCTAAGCCGGTGCTGGTGGGGTGGGTGGGCTGCGGAAGCCAGCGCCATCCTGGAGGCCTGAACAGCCCTGCTCTGCCCCACGGCCAGAAGCAGGGAGGCTCTTTTCCTGGCCTTTGGGGGAGAGAGAGGAAGCCTACCAGGTCTTGGCTGTGGTGCAGGGAGACCAGTGGGTCTCCAGGCTTCAGCCGGGGGTCTCTCGTGGGCCTTCAGCCCCGGCGGAGCTGCCCATCCACAGCTCCTCAGCCCATAGCCGTCCCCGGAGACCTGTCCACGTGCTCCTGGCCCTCCATCTCGGTGGAGGTGGGGACGGCTTCAAGGATGCACACGGGTTAGTGCCACTTTGGGTCTGTCCTGTAAGGTGGGAGGTCCTAAGCAGTGGAGGTTCTCCAAGCGTGTGGTTGTGCCTGTGGTGGCCTGTGCCCCGGGAGACCGTCAGGCTTGGAGGAGCTCCCGTGGGGGAGGGGGAGGGGCACGGCAGGAGCTGACCCCTGCAGCACCTACCAGAGGCTTCCATCGTGGCCCAGTGGCCCTGGCCTGCCCTCCCTCGGTCCCATGTCCCATTTAAACCTCACTTCCTTCAGTCCTCAGACTGAAGACCTCACTGGCCCTTGTCTCATGCTGGCATCTCTAGGCCTCACTGACTCACCAGGCGCCTGTGGCCGTCCTTCCTGCCCAGGGAGGGACGTGGAAGCTTTTGCACCTTGCCACTGTGGTTGTGTTGCTGGTGGAGGGTGCGATGCACTGACCTGAAAGGCTGGTGCTGGGCCTTGGTCCTCCTCTGGGGAAGGGCACCCCTGCCAGCACGGAGGGGACACGGAACATCCCTGCTTTGGCCTCTAGCACATGGTGAATCCCAGTTGCTGTGAAACGCCAGGCTGACTTCCCTTCTCAGGTGAGGAGATGTCTCCAAGAGGCGAGCCCTGAGCAGGGCAGCCCTCAGGGTGGCGAGGCGACAGCAGTGCTGTGACCAGGCTGCACTGGAAGGTGTGACACCGAGAGGGCCCCTCTGAGCCCCCAACAGGTGTGTGTCCAGGCGGACGCCCCTTGGCCCCGAGGCCAGGGAGTGGAGGTGGGGAGCAAAATGGCCGCTCTGCTCCAGGCCAGCCCCCTGGCTTGCGGCTCAGGCACTCTCTCTGCTGTGCTTGGGAGAGGGCACCTGGGCCACAGCCTCGCTGGGTCTGCCCTGCCCGGGACCCCTGTGCTCAGGCAGTCGGCAGGGACCTCTCCGAGGGGGACATGCACCCTTCCTGCTCACGCCCAGCAACAGGGGCTCCCTGCACAGCTCTCACCCCACACAGACCTGGAGGCCCACCAGGGGCCTCGGTGTGCTGGGCTGCAGAAAGGCAGGATCCGGGGCCAGATCCTGACGGGGCTGCAGTGTGTCCTCAGGCCCCGAGGCCTCCTGATGCTGAGGCGGCCCGGCTGCAGAGAGGGGGTGTCTGCTCTCTGCTCACCTCTGGGCCCTGGGCCTCCTGGAGTGGGTGGGCTTCCCGATGGGCAGCGGCTGTAACTGGGGTTGTAGGAGGGAGTCCGTCACCATCACTGCTGTCCAGCAGCTGCATTGATAACTCCGTTCTGGCCCCCAAGCCCAGGTCCTTTCTAACACCTCAAGGCCCTGCCTGCTGGGTCTTCCAGTCTGAGGAGCCCCAGGGCCTGTGCAGCGACCCAAGGAGGTGGCCGCCGGCTTGCAAGGGTTCTGGCCACAGAAGAGCAGATGCCCTGCGTCAGGGAGGTCAGGGACCCACATGGATTCCGACCTGCGAGGGGGGGTGCACGGGTCTTGGTTTCAGAGCAGAGGGCCCTGGGGAACATGTTGGAGGGAACTGACAGGCTGATCTTCACTGTGGAGGCTGCGGTCCGCCCATGCACGGCCCAGCCCTGCGAGGCCGCCGGTCCACCTTAAGCGGTGGTGCTTGGGGGTGGGATTTCCTGCAGGAGGTGGGCCTGCCGGCGGGCCTATCCCAACCGGGGGCAGGGTGCCTGCTCTTCCCGAGGGGCGCGCCACTCTGTCCTGGGAGGCCTGCAGCCTGGGCCGGGACGCAGAGGGACCGGCACCCCCGCCCTCCTCACCCTGCCTGCTGGCCGCTTGGTCCAGCTCAGTGGCTCAAGGGCCGTGAGGTGGGCAGGGGAGAAACAACCAAGGTGCCCCCGCAGTGTCACGATCCCGCATCCCCGTGAAGGCCTCCGGGGCGGGGGCGGGTTCTGGACGGGAGGGGCCGGCCCTACCCGGGAAGAGCTCCGAGGTGTTTAGGGAAAGGTCTGTGTAAGCAGGGCCCAGGAAGGGACCCGCGTGCCCCAGCGCCAGGGCCTGTGGGTGGGCACGGGGCGCCCGGCTGTCGCGCGTGCATCCGGCGGGCCGGACCTCAGGTGCGCGGCAGCTGCGAGGCTTCAGAGGGTCGCGGGCTCCCCGGCTGGCGCTGCGAGGAGGGGCCCCCGCCGGGGAGGGGCGGCGGCCGGCTCCACCCCGAGCGCAGGGGGCGGGCGGGCGGCAGGGGCCCCTGGCCGCCGGTCCACCTTAAGGGGCGCGTTGACATCAGCACGCCGCCGCCGCCCGTGGGGTGGGATTTCCGCCGCCGCCGCCGCTGCCCGGGTCCTGCCTGTCCAGCCGGCCCCGCCCGCCCGGCCCCGGGGAGGGATGCGGCGGCGCGGCGCCCAGGATGCCCCGCAGCCCCGGGACGCGCCTCAAACCCGCCAAGTACATCCCGGTGGCCACGGCGGCCGCGCTGCTGGTCGGCTCCAGCACCCTGTTCTTCGTGTTCACGTGAGTCGGCCACGGCGCCGGGGCCAGAAGGGGCAGGGCTGGCACAGCGGTGGACGCGGCCCGGCCGGACCCGGGCCGGGGCCGGGCTGGGCCGGTGGGCTGGGCGGGGCGGGGGCACCAGGGCCGTGGGCCACGTGAGCCCCCACCCTGGGCCGAGGGTGATGCCAGAAGCGTGCCCGTCCTGGGGTGCCGGGGACTGGTGAGTCCTGGATATGAGGACACTGGTGTCCGGCGGGCACCCCGTGAGTGCCAGGCGGGCCCTGTGTGCCAGGTGCTGGGCCTGGGCAGGGGCGTGTGTGCGGGGGCTGCCCGGGGTGGGGCTGCAGCCCTGCCCTTCCCACGGGCCCAGTCTGGAGCCACCAGCCCTCCTTGCAAGGACCCGAGGGCGGCTCTCGGGTGCCCTCCCAGCCCTCCGGCCCCAGGCCAGGGCCAAGGTGTTCCCGCGTAGGTGTGGCCTGGCCCGGCTGCCACGTGCCTGTCCCACGACCACAGCCGACGCTGGCCTGGCAGTGCCCGCCACCCTCCCTTGACCTCCTTCTCAGGAAGGCCCAGTGGTCAGAGCTGGAGGGCCCAGGCCAGGCCACCCTCAGGGACACCGGCCCTGGCGGGCGCTGGGACCCTTGCAGCAGAGGGCAGGCACGTCCTGGGCCCACGCAGACCAGGGCAGGAACAGACAACACACGTCCCTCTGCGTTGTCCTGCCCTCCCCCGCCCCGCCCCGGGCTCCTCAGGCACAGGGAGAGGTTGGGGACCACAGGCTGCAGCCTCGCAGATCTGCGGCCACCTCCCGCCACAAGTCCCGGGCCGGGACACAGCCAGGCGACCCGAGGAGCAGCCACGCACGCCTTCCTGGGGACCCAAGGCTTGGGGTGGCTGCAGCCAGTGGGGCGTCTGTTCCGAGGCGGTGGGTACCCTTCCTCCTGAGCGAGGGCACTGGTGGCAGCTCGAGGACAGCGGGGCTGCCTTGGGCGCCTTGGAGGCGGGTGAGCCCCTACCTGGAGCCTGGGCTGGGTGGGCGCCACAGGCTGCTTGAGAGCGTGTTTAAAAAAGGCCTGTGTGGACGGGCTTATTTCTGGCTCTGGCAAGCAGACGTGTGCGCGTCACTCAGATGCTGCTGGCTGTGGGGCCGTGGGCAGCAGGCGCGGGCGGAGGGGGGAGGCGTCCCCCTGAGGCCTCTGGAGGGTGGGGCCCTGCCCCGCTGTGGGCCGGGGTCTTTGGGGGGCCTCGGCCCTGCTTCCCTGCAGCCTGGTCTCCGCGCGCTGGTTCTGGTTTCTCACGTGCCAAGTGCAGCTCAGCGTTTGTCCTCCTGACTTTAAAAGGAATACATGTGCTCTGTCGAGAACTTGTGAGACTCTGGGGAAAAGTTTCACGAGAAATTGAGATCAACCCCCCCCCCCCCCCCAGGAGCTGCCCCACCCCTCCTCCTAGGTGCGCCCTGGCCCCCTGAAGGGTGCTGTGCGAGGCTTCCCTTGGTCTCAGAGGGCCCTCACTGCCCTGTGAGCTCTGCCGGCCCCAGGGGCTGGGTGTGGAGGCTGCCTGCCCTCCCTCTGTGCTCGCTGCAGGGGTTCTGGGTTCTGGGCCCGGTGACCTGGTGCTGAGAGGTTCGGGGTTGCCTTGGGGCAGCACAGGTGTGCCCCGCGTCCTGCCCCGAGTGACCCACTCTGCCTGAGAGACGATGCGGAAGATGGGGGTGCAGGGGCGCTGGCTAGGGTCCTGATGTCCCTCACTCAACAACACCCTCCCCTCCGGCGGGACAGGGATCCCAGCGCCCCGTGGCCACATCCCTTGGCCAAATGGCCATCGGGGAGCCTGGCCTGCTCCCAGCCTGGTTCTGCTGGGCTCCGGCAAGGCGTCGTGATTCCAGAGGGGGTCCGCTGGGGGACCTGGGCTCCGTGACGCTGCCCACAGTGGGCCGGTTCCGGGCAAGCAGGCAGCCCCCTTCTTGGGGCAGGCCCCTCGTCGTCCTGGCACGCACACCTCCGCCCTGTTTCTGGTCCCAGGCCCACTGCAGACGCAGACGCCCGCTCCTGGGCCCTCTCCGCCCTGCCCTCAGGCCCCCGCAGGGTTCTGTTTCCTCTGCGCCTTGGACTTCGCTGGACGCGGAGCGGCCCCGGCCCGCATTCTACACTCAGGAAACATGAGTTGCCCCTTTGAGGCAGGTCCACATAGGCAGCCGCTCCTGGCATCACTCAGGGTGGGGAGCCCAGGCCTAGAGGACCAAGGACCCTTCCCTTGAGCCAGCTCACCGAGGGGCTCGACCAGCAGGACATTCAGACACGCCACTAGGAGAGGCCGCGATGTGGGGAGGATGCCCACAGGTGGGGGTGTCCCCCGCTGAGGATGGGTAGCATACCACAGGGTAGGTTCCTGGTGGCCCTCCTCCTCCAGGAAGCCTTCCTGGGTTCTTGGTACCGTCCTGTGCCCCTGGGCCCCGGGAGGCTCGGTGCCGGGCCGGGTCAGGTGCTGGGAGGGGTCTGAGAGCCCCCAGGCCAGATCTCTGTCCCTGCCCCTTCCTCCTGCTGGAGCCATCTCACAGAGTGACAGGGACCCTGGGAGCATCAGTGGGCCAGGGCTGCTTGGCGGGATACCCATGGCTGGGGCCCACCCTGGGCTGTCTTGTTTCTGTCTGGGCCCAGCGGGCTGACTTCTGGGATGTCACGGCAGGTCCCCAGAATGGGCCTGAGCCTTCCCTGTGCTCAGAGGCCCAGTCGGGCCACAAGGTCCAGCCTAGGACAACGAGGGGTCCGGCCCAGGACAGGCCAGCCTGCGGGGGCCCAGGTGGGCGGAGTCGCTGGCGGGGGCCGCGCGGGGAGGGGGACCCTTGGCGTGAGCTCCCCGCCGGGACTGCTGTGTGTGGCCTGGCTACCCCGGTCCCCGAGCTTCAGTCTTCCCATCTGCTTGGGTGGGCGCGTGTGGCCAGGGGCCCTGCCTGGCCGGACCAGGGCACGGCGGCCTGGGTGCCCTGTGCGTGAGCTCCAGCAGCCAGTGTTGACGAAGAACCGGATTTAAATGAAAACGTCCGAGTTAAATTTTCCGTTCCGCGTTTAGCCGCGGCCGCGCGCTGCCCTGCAGAACCCCCGTCCTGCTCGGCGGTGTCTCCCGCCGGCCTAGGTGGGGCCACGGTGCGGAGGCTGGGAAGCAGGGGGCCAGCGCGGGAGGGCCGGGGCTACCGGTGTCCGGCCCCGGCCTGGTGGGGTGAGCCTGGAGCACCCCCGTCCCTGGGGAGGCAGCGGGGTGCCGTCCCGGAGGGCAGAGAGGTGCTCCCGGAGCCTGGCGCAGACTCAGGCGGCCGGAGCAGGGCTGCCTGCCAGGCCTGGCCCACGGAGCTCGTGTGTCCTCACGCATCCTCACCCCTGCCCGGCCCACAGGAAGCCAGGGGTGTCCAGACGGGGCCGGGGTGTGGGGGTCTGTGGGCGGGGGGGGGGGCGCGTCTGCATCCGTGTCTGCGCGTGAACGCGGGTGCGGCTGTGCCGCTGTGTTCGCGAGCGCGGGTGTCCGTACACACGTCGGCACACACAGGCAGTATCCACACACGTGCGCCTGGAGCGTTATGTGTGTCTGCGTGGGCACCACACACGTGTGCAGGCGTGTGGACGTGCAGGTTTCCTTTGTCTTCTCCCCTCCTTAGCCGGCCCTGGGCCCTGGCAGCGTTGGCTGGTGAGGCGGTCCCGCGGGGCGCGACCCAGGCCGGGGCTCCCCTTACAGTACAGCCTGGGGGTGGAGGCCGTGGCGCGGGGATGGAGCACAGGCTGCCCGGCAGCGCCCGGTCCCGGGGCTGGCGATGGCGGGTGGGGGGGCAGTGGCTCAGGTCCCAGTCAGGGACCCCGTCCCCTCCAGGCTTGCCCAGCACCGGCGAAAGCCCCACCCTGCCGTCCGCAGCACGTGCTGCCCGTGCGTGCAGTGGGCAGGTGGTGCCCGCCATGGGCCGAGGCCGCCCGGCACCTCATTGCAAGCGTTGCTCTGTCACCTCGCGGCTGCTGCCCTCCCCAGCTCCACGCGTGTCACTCGGGGTCACTGAGGCCCAGGGAGGACAAAGCAGTGTGGGCCGCCAGGGCGGGCGTTGGGTCCCTGCCTCGGGTCACAAGCCCTCACGTGCCCGCTCCTCGATTGCGAGATGGGGGTGACAGAAGCGCCGCCCCCCGGCCGGGAGGGTGGGCTGCACGGTCCTCCGCGCAGAGCTGGTGGGCGGTGGGCTCTGAGCGTCTGCTGGAGGAGCTTGCACGCGGTGGTGACAGCCCCGCCACCTGCCTGCTGCCCCTCGTGTCTGCACGTCTGTCCGTTCTTGGCCAGCCCCTCCCTCTCTGGAGCAGGCTGGCTCCCCCACGTGCGACAGTGCCGGTGCCCGAGGGCCATGTCTTCCTTTTGCACAGGCTGCGTGGCCAGCCCTCCCAGAAGGTGCGTGGGGCGCTGGCTCGCGGCGCCAGGGTGGGTCCGCGGCGCCTCCCTCTCCCCGGTTCCGGCCGTGCCCGGCTCGCTGTCAACTGTCTCCACTGGCATCTGGGCCCGTGGCTCCCTCCCACCCTGTTGGGCAGACCACGCCTCGGGGGCCCACCGTCATCCTCCCAAGTGACATTGGATCGGAGGCCACAGACATACATTGAGCTCCGTCCGCATCCCAGGCTTCAGCGTGCAGGGATGGGGAGGGTGCGAGGTGTCTGCTCCGGGCCGCCTGGGCGGGGCGGTGGAGGAAGGCCTCCCGGCGGAGGGACCCCGTGTCCTCAGGCTGTGCGTCACCTCCACAGCGGGTCCCAGAGCAGAGGAGGGGGTAACTCACAGCTCCCAGCCTGCCGCGTGTGCTGCCTGCCGTGGGAGCAGAATCTTTAAATAGCCTCTTGCTTTCCACTAAAAATAGAGACGTTCCGCTCCCATGAAGGTGGCTGCTGGGCGGTGGGGCTGGCTCCCGGCCAAGGCAGGCGTGGGCACGCCCGTGTGGCCGGCGTGTGCTGGGGCGGTGGGCAGGGCCACGGGCACGACGCTGCGGGTGGCCACGGTGCCCTGTCCCCGTGGTCAAGGCTGCTATGGGGGATCCCTGCCAGCCCCCCAGCTCCACAGAGGGCCTGCGTGCTGGGAGGGAAGGAGCCCCACTGGGTCACAGCGGCCACGGGAGAGACGGGGAGCCTGAAGCCAGAGGGGCTTCGTGGTGGCCTCGTGGGCAGACTCAGGGACCTGCTGCAGGGTTGGGGCGGGGGGGCCACAGGCCACGTGCCCAGGGACGGGCGGGTCTCCCCAGCGGGGGTGCTCCGGGCAGGTCCTGCGAGGGCTGAGGAAGACGCTGTCTGGGCCAGAGTGCTCACTGGGAGGTGTGTGAGACCTTTGCAGGGAGCTGACAGTTTAGGAAGGCTTCATGGAAGAGGGGGCAGCCTCGGAGCCAAGTGCCTAGGGGTGATGAGAGACGGCGAAGTGGTCGGGGGGGCCGCCACGCTCCTAGTCTGCAAGTATTCTGCGCTGCCCTACGGAGAGTAAGGTGACAAACTAAAAAGAAGAGGGAGCCTGGGCGTGGGTGCACCCGGGGCCCAGGCCGTGAGACCGCACCCCTGAGGGAAGAGCAGGCCTGACCCCCATGCATGTACAGACCGAGGCCTGGGCCCCCCCGCACCAACCCCAGAGCCTCCCTGACAACAGGGCCCTGCCAAGCTGGGGACAGGTCTGGGGGAGGCCCAGCGCCTGAGCTGCCCGCTGGGTCACCGGCCTCTGCCTGTCAGAGTACCTGGGCTGAGCCGGCTCCTTTCGTGTCCTGGGCTCTCACCCTCCACGTCCCCCGCGCAGGGCAGGGGACCTGGAAAGATGACCAGCTGGGGCGGGAGGGTGTGGCTCGGTTTTGGCAACCCCTCCAGCCTATGGGCCTCTCTGAGCCTCAGTCTCCTCAGCTGGGAGTTGGGTTCCCAACAGGTGCTCCAGGGCGGCCGGGTCGGAGCCGGCCCGCACGGAACCCACGCACAGGCCCTGAGGGTTGAGTGGAGAGGCAGGGGGCCCGCGGCGACAGCGGTCTCCCTGACGGCCTCGCCGAGCACTGCCCCTGCGCGGGCACGCCCCGCCCCTCTGCCCCGCGGCCCCGCCCCTCTGCCCCGCGGCCCCTCCCACACACCTGCCGCACCCCCAGACCCCGTTCTGCCCTGCCGTCCACCACAGGTGCCCATGGTTGACACGCGCTGTGTCCCCAGCCGTCCCTGTCTACAATGGCATCCTCTTCCTCTTTGTCCTGGCCAACTTCAGCATGGCCACCTTCATGGACCCTGGCGTCTTCCCCCGAGGTAGGGTCCTGTGCTGGCGCGGTGCATCGGCTCGCTTTCGCCAGCGTGTGAGGGGCTGGCCGAGGAGCGCCTGGCCGGGGGCGGGGTAGGCGTGGGGGGCGGGGCTGGCCGCGGAGGGGCTCTCCCGCCAGGGGAGTCACGCCGCGCCGCCCCCGGCCCACAGCGGATGAGGACGAGGACAAGGAGGATGACTTCCGGGCCCCGCTGTACAAGAACGTGGACGTCCGGGGCATCCAGGTCCGCATGAAATGGTGCGCCACCTGCCACTTCTACCGCCCGCCGCGCTGCTCCCACTGCAGCGTCTGCGACAACTGCGTGGAGGTGACCGCCCGGCCCGCCCCCCGCCCGCGCCCTCCTCCCCTGCCCGCCGTGCGCCCTGACGCGCTGTTCCCGCCCAGGACTTCGACCACCACTGCCCCTGGGTCAACAACTGCATCGGGCGCCGCAACTACCGCTACTTCTTCCTGTTCCTGCTCTCGCTGAGCGCGCACATGGTGGGCGTCGTGGCCTTCGGCCTGGTCTACGTGCTGAACCACGCCGAGGGGCTGGGCGCCGCGCACACCGCCATCACGTATCCTTGGCCTGACCACAGAGGCGGTGCGGGCCGGGGACACGTCTCACGGGGGACCTCGAGGCGGGGGGGGGGGGGGGCGGTCGGCAGCCCGGAGTCGCCAGGGAGCGCGCCTGCGGCCCCTGGTGGGTGGCGGGAGGGGGCGGGGCGTCTGTCCACAGGCACCTGCTCTGCGCTCTTGCACGGCCGTTGGCCTTAACGGGCCAGCATGGCCGTCATGTGCGTGGCCGGCCTCTTCTTCATCCCTGTCATCGGCCTCACCGGTTTCCACGTGGTGCTGGTCACGCGGGGCCGCACCACCAATGAGCAGGTGCGGACCCTGGGTGGGGCCGTGCGGCGACAGGCGCGGCCAGGGAGGGTCCCTGAGGGGCTGAGCAAGGAGCCAGGGCCGCCCAGGGGCGGGCGGGGGTGGGGGGCGGGCAGGGCAGGGCCGTGGGGTCCCTCGGATGATGGGCGGCTCCGGTGGGGAAGCTCTGGCCCTGGAGACCCCGCGTGGGGCTGCCCTGTCCCCTTTCTCGCCCCCGTCTGTGGGCACGGCAGCCCCCGGTGACGCAGAGCCCAGAAATGCCACGGCTGCTCGCAGGGGCCGACGCTGGTGACCGGGGTGGGGGCCCCCGGGCCGACCCTGGCCGACTCACCTCTGAGGAACCCCCACGTCCCCGCCTGTCCCGCCGCCCTCCTTGACCAGACCCTGGGTGGCCAGGCTGGCTGAGGAGTCCCGTGTCCGCAGGTGACGGGGAAGTTCCGTGGGGGCGTGAACCCCTTCACCCGCGGCTGCTACGGGAACGTGGAGCACGTGCTGTGCAGCCCCCTGGCGCCCCGGTGAGGCCCGGCGGGTATCCAGGCGGCCCCTGCGGGGTTTGGGGTGGGCGGCCATGGGCCCGCCTCCTGATCCACGGCTGCCTTTGGCGGGTGGGGCCCTGCCCTTGGTGTGCGATCAGGCCAGGCCGCCCTCGCCACGGACCCCTCTACCCTGGTGCAGGTATGTGGTGGAGCCGCCCCGGCTGCCCCCTGCCGCCCGCCTGAAGCCACCCTTCCTCCGGCCGGAGCTCCTGGAGCGAGCGGCACCGCTCAAGGTCAAGCTCAGTGACAACGGGCTGAAGGCTGGCCTGGGCCGCAGCAAGGTGGGGGCCCGGGGCTGGGTGGGGGTCGGGCGAGGCGGGAGGTGGTCAGGTTGGAGGGGCCTAAAGGGGACGGCCTGGCTGGAGTGGGGGAGGGGTCTAGGTGGGAGCCCCCAGTGAAGCCCTGCCCCTGGCCTGTACCTTACACACCACTGACCACGCCCCCTCCCAGTCCAAGGGCAGCCTGGACCGGCTGGATGAGAAGCCGCTGGACCTGGGGCCACCGCTGCCCCCCAAGGCGGAGGCCGGCACGTTTGGAAGTGGTCTGCAGACCCCACGTCCGGGCAGTGCTGGTGAGGTGGGGCGGCCAGACGGAGGGAGGGGCACGGGCTGACCTCAGTCTGACCGTGGCCCGTCTCCCCCAGAGAGCGCCCTGTCGGCGCAGAGGACCAGCCCCCCGACACCCGCCATGTTCAAGTTCCGGCCTGGCTTCCCCACGGGTCCCAAGGCGCCCTTCTGCGGGCCAGGCGAGCAGGTGAGGAGGCCTGGCCCTGCCTGGAGGTCCCGAGGCCCCGCCCCGGAGGCGCCGCCCAGGCGGCCCCCCCCCCCCCCCCGGACGTCCTGCCTGAGGCCCGGCCCCCAGGTAGCACCACCTGAGGCCCCCCCACTGCCAGGCCTTGCCCCTGAAGGCCCTGCCTGGTTCACAGAGGGTGTGGGCACCCCAGCTGGGGCTGGCGGAGGGGAGCGGGGCAGGGTGTCCTGGGCGGGGTTGCCTGCTGGCTCTCGGCGCTGCCCCCGGGCGCACGGTGGGCCAGGAGTTGCACCATCAGTGCTCAGGGAGGCCCCGGGGCCCTCAGGAAGGCTTGGGAGGGATTCGAGATTGCTGGAGGAAGCACCGACGGCCTGAGCGGGGGACCCAGAGCCCTGAGGCTCCCAGGCTGCCGGCCTCCTTCATGGCCACCAGAGGGCAGGCCCTCGGCTGGGCCGGCGCACCCGGACCAGCCCCGGCTCCGGAAAGCTCCCTCCAGGACTGATACCCTGCCTGGCCCTGCCTCTGGGGCCTGCCGGTCTGGGCAGTGGGTCTGGGCCTCCCTGGCCAGTGCCCAGTGGCCCTGCTTGGAATGAGGAACTTTCGGCAGGCTGCCTCCTTCTTGGGAATGTCCTGGATCCCACGGAGGGTGCAGCCGGTTGGCCAAGTACCCTGAAGCCACTTTTGTCCCCACCCACGCACCTTCTGGGTTTTGAGGTCCCACAGGCTCTTGTCCCAGCCCAAATCCGTGTGCCTCGGATGATGGAGGATTCAGAAGCCCCTCCTCTCTGTCGTTGTGGCCGCCCCGAGGCGGCCGGGCTCCGAGGGCACCGCCCTGCTGTCTGCAGCCGCCAGCCCTGGCTTTGCACTCCCGCCCAGACCCCAGTCGTGGGTGCCGGGCCGAGGCCCTGGGTCGCTGCGTGGCTGCTACGTCCCTCTGAGGTCCTGCTCCAGCGGCCCCTTCGTCCCTGCGGGGGGCTGGGCGGGAGCAGGTGCACAGCCTTCCCTGGGGAGGCGCTGGGGCCCCTGCTCTGCTCCACCCTGTGCCCGCTTCCCTCTGCGCGGCGCAGGGCGTAGGGAGCTGCTGGGGACAGCTGGTCGGTTGCACCTGCCGGCACCTCTGATGCCACCACGATTGCAGCCTCCTGGTGGGCACAGGACACCCGGTGAGCGGGCAGGGTGCAGTGGGCGGGCGGAGGTGGACCTGTGCCATCTCCCCCTGCAGGTCACGGGCACGGACTCCCTGACGCTGGGGGAGGACAGCGTCCACAGCCTGGACTTTGCATCCGAGCCCAGCCTGGACCTCCCTGACTACCCACCCGGCAGCCTGCGCACGGCCTACCCGCCATCCCCGCCACTCAGCGCCGCTGACACCTTCTCAGGCGCCCTACGCTCCCTGAGCCTCAAGGCGGCCAGCCGGCGGGGCGGGGACCACGTGGCCCTGAAGCCCCTGCGCTCCGACGGTGGGCCCCCCACGCCCCACCGCAGCCTCTTTGCCCCCCACGCGCTGCCCAACCGCAATGGCAGCCTGTCCTATGACAGCCTGCTGGACCCCGCCTCCCCCAGGGGCCACACGTGCCCAGCCCACCCCTCGGCCGGCGCCGCCGGCTACCGCGCGCCCTACCTGCACGCAGGGGCGGCGGGCGACCCGCCGCGGCCCCCGCCCCGCAGCTTCAGCCCGGTGCTGGGCCCGCGGCCCCGGGAGCCCTCGCCCGTGCGCTACGACAACCTGTCCAGGACCATCATGGCTTCCATCCAGGAGCACAAGGACAGGGAGGGGCGTGAGCGGCTGCTGCGCCCTCAGGCCGACGCGCTCTTCGGCGACGCGGGCGTCTACGATGCCCCCGGCCCCTACGGCCTGCAGCAGGCCAGCGTGCTGTCCGAGGGCCCCCGCGGCCCTGTGCTGCGCTGCGGCTCCAGGGACGACCTGGTGGCCGGGCCTGGCTTCGGGGGCGCCCGCAACCCCGCGCTGCAGGCGTCGCTGTCCTCGCTGTCCAGCGCCGTGAGCCGGGCCCCGCGGACCTCCTCCTCCTCCCTGCAGGCAGACCTGGCCAATAGTGGCGCCACGGGGCCCCGGCCCGCCAGTGGCTCGCACAGGTCGCCGGCGCGCCAGGTCCCTCCGTCCCCGCCTGGCACTCCCCGCTCGCCCTCTTACGCGGGCCCCAAAGCTGTGGCCTTCATCCACGCGGACCTCCCGGAACCGCCGCCCTCGCTGGCCGTGCAGAGGTGGGTGCTTGGGGTGCGGTCGGCTGCCCGGCACAGGGCAGGTGTCTGGCTGCCTGCAGGGCCTCTTGGCCGAGCACGTGGGGGCTGCCCAGGGGGCCTGAGGCTACCTAGGGGGGTGGGCTTCACCCACCTCGGTGGCTCCTGGCGGCCGGTGTGAGGGAGGGGCGCCCAGCTCCACGGACGCTGCGGCAGGTCCCGGGACTGCGGCAGGAGAAGCTGCATCCTGAGCCCGCTGCCTCACACGCGCCCCAGCTGGCGCAGACACAGCACGTGGGGGACCCTGGGGTGCGTCCTCTCAAGATGCTGCCACTGTCCGTGTCCAGAAGGCCACGTCTGGGGGACAGCCTCCCACAGCAAACCGTGCCACTCTGGGTACCACGGTCCTGGCCCTCGGGGGACACACAGCCCCAGGAGGCCGGGGCTTCCCCGCTCAGAGATGGGTAGACCGAGGCCCGGGGGGGCAGGCTGGTCCCAGGCCCACGTGCAAGAGCCGAGCGCCTGCGGGGCACACTTGCTCACCGGGGCATCACCTGGCGGCCGTGCGCACAGGCTGGGTTGGCGAGGTCCCTGTTGTGGGTGTAACAGCCCCAGAGGGGGCGGCTGTGAGGCAGCCCGGGGAGGGAGGGGCTCCTGCCCACGCGCGCTGGACAGCGAGGTGCGCGCCCTCGGTCAGTGCCGGGCAGGCTAGAGGGCAGAAGAGCAGCCCCTCGTTTCCTCAGAGGGATCAGGGAAGGGGCCACGTCGTCACCCCTGGGCTCCCCAGCTCAGGGCGCCAGGACAGGGCAGGGTCCAGGGGCGCGCCTGGCCGGCACCTACCCGGCCTACCCATGTTCTGTGGTCTGTGCCGAGAGGCCTGGGAGGGGACGGCGGCCATGCTGACACCCGTCTGTCCCGTGACAGCATGGCCCGCCCCGGCAGGTTCTGCCTCCTCCCCGTTTTCGTGCGGTGCGGTCCGGGCTCGGAGGCAGGGCTGCGCAGCACTCCGCGTGTGTCTGTGTCCTCTGTCTCGCTGTTTCCGCTGCCCCTGTGCGGCCGTGGTCCCGTGTTCACCGTGTGTGCGCGTGTGTGTGCTTGTTTTGATGCAGGGACCACCCTCCGCTGAAGACCCCCCCAAGTAAGCTTAATGGGCAGTCCCCGGGCCTGGCCCGCTTGGGGCCTGCCACCGGCCCCCCGGGGCCCTCCGCCAGCCCCGCCCGGCACACGCTCGTTAAGAAGGTGTCCGGCGTGGGTGGGACCACATACGAGATCTCGGTGTGAGGACTGCCTGCCACCGCCGCCGTGGCGCCACGGGAGCCAGCGTTCCCCCAGCGGCGGCCCCTCCCAACGCCTCTGCCCCGGGAGACGAGGCCCAGGCGTGGTGTGGACGCGTCGGCGGGAGGAGGACCACGCCGACGCCGGCCTGTCCCTCGTCCTCGGCCGTCCATCCGCGCGTCGGCTCACCGGGGCGTGGCTGGGCCGAGGGCCGCGAGGCTGCCGGATCTGCGTGTTGGTGGCCCTGCTCCTGCGAGCGGGGGCCGCGAGGGGGCGTGGACCACACCTGTGCCCCCCGAGGTTGTCACCGGGCCAGGGCCCACCCACTTCCCTTACACGTGGGGCGCTGTGGCCCAGAGATGGACAGAGAGGCCTGGGCCCCTGGCCGTCCTCCCAGACCGAGGGCCCCGCTGCCCAGCTGCTCCTAACCGTGGCCTTCCAGGGGCCCGCTGGAAGCTTGTAGCTTGGCAAGGCCCACTCGTCTGTAGGGAGTCCGGGCCCGGCCCGCAGGCACCCAGCTCCGGGACTGCCCTGGGTTCTGACGGACAGGTGGACGGACGGACAGACGGACGGACAGCCAGCCGTGGGTGGGGTCCTGGCTCCGTGTGTCTCGTCTTGCCCAGCTGGTGGGCGCGTCCCTGTGTCTGTGCGCTGAGCTGCCATGCCGCGTCCCCTGTGTTAACGCTTGGGCCCCCGCTGCCCGGAAACTCGCTGTAACTGAAGCCTTAACCTCTGCTTTACGCTCTTGTGGGAGGCGACGGGGGCGGGGGGAGCAGACATGGAGGCTGGATGCTGCCACAGGGGGCCCACGTGACCCCGAGTCCCCTCCCTGCAAACTGGAGACCCCCACCCGAGGCACGCGAAGGCCAGGCCCCGCGGGAGCCTGGGCGCCCGTGCGGGAAGCACATCGGGGAGGGGTCGGAGTTTTGTCTGGCGCCAGGGACCCGAGAGTAAGCACACGGCAGCGTCCGCTTGCGTTGTGTCTGTTTTATGTTTTTATATCTACATCTATATATCTATAATTTTATTAAAAAAAGAAAAAGAGTCATTTCGATCCTTTCCTTGAGCAAGGCCAGGGGCCCCGGGCGGGGGCAGACGGGGCCAGGCTCCGGGAGAGGTGGTGGCGGGCAGTCCGGGCACAGACGCTCTGCGTGGGCGTCTCCGTGGCCTCAGGCCAAGCTGGAGGCCTGGGCGGTGGGGACTGGCCGGCGGGTCTTTGGCTGCTGACCGGCTTGAGGCTCCCTTGGGTCTGCGTCAGCCCTGGCGGTAACGGGGCGTCTGGAGAGAGGATGGGGCTGGGCCCTGGGATCCCGGGAGCAGGGGGCGCCCGCCGGCTGGGGACGTCCCGCAGCCGCGCTTACTGGACCTCTTCCCCCCCCCCCACCCCCCCAACGTGTCTGGGGTCGGGACGCCGGGAACCCGCAGCTATTCGGGGACTGGGTGGCTGGGGCAGGGGCCGGTCCTGCGTGGGAGGCCAGCCGGCCCTCGGAACCTGAGCTGGGCGGCCCTGCCCCCGGCTGACCTCCGCCTCTCTGCTTCTCTCTCACGGGACGCTGCGGCCCGCAGGGGGCGGATCGGCACCTGCAGCCGTGGACGGGGGCCGCGTGGCCAGCCCAGGGTGCCCCCCGGCCTGCACCTGTGCCACCTCGGCCCCCCAGAGGACCGCCCGCCGCTGCGGGCCCCCTGGAGCCCGGCCGCTGGGGCGCCCCCCCTGGGGGCTGTGTGCCGTCTGCACTCGGCCACCTCCAGCCTCTTCCCCAGCCTCTCGGGGCCTGAATGGGACACCAAGTAGGCGACTCCGTGGCCCGGGCGGCCATGCTGCCACGGACCCTAGGGTGTGGTCCCCTCTCCACCAGCTGCACCTCGACCGACCCCGAGAGCCCACCGGGGCCCGTGACCCTGTGCCCGCCCGGCTCAGGAAGCCCCCGCCTGCTGCAGTGGGTCCAGCACCCCAGGTGGGGGCCCCGGAGCTGCTGGGACCAGCACAGCCTTCCTGGGTGTCGCCGTCCCCGCCCCCCTGCCTGACCAAGCACTTTACACGCTACTTCCTCTCCAGGGAGCCCCGGCCTCTGTGGGCTGGGCTGGGTGGGGGTCTTAGGTCACCCCTTCTGGTCACTGCACTCCCCCCCTCCCTGCACCCAGCACATGAACAGATGCCTTAAGCTCCTGGAGCCGCCAGCTGGAGGAGACCCCGGCCCGCCCGCCCTGCCCAGGTGGTCCTCACTCCTTCCCTCCGAGATGTTGCAGCTGGGGAGCTCAGAGGGCCCCGCTGCCCCCAGCCAGCGGAGCCCAGACGCCCTCAGGTGCAGGGCTGGGCCCTGGCCGGCCCCTCTGCCTGGGCAGGAGCTCTGTTTCTCCCACTTGCGGAGGAGCAGCCGCGAAGCTACTCTCCGTTGTTCTAAAAGGTGTCCCCCCTCCCCCCAGTTTAATGCACTAAATAAAATTTTTGGTGTTTACCTCCATGGCTCTGTCCACCCGCATGGTCCCCCTGTCCTCCAAGCCTCGGGGAAGCGCCAGGAGGCTGGACTGGACAGGGACCCTGGGGAGGGAACAGGAGCCAGGGGCTGGGTGGCGGCTGGGCCGCTGTGGGAAGGGGGGTGGTCAGCCAGATAGGGACGTGGGTCCTGTAAGGGGTCCGCAGAGCCGGGGCTGAGAACCTGATGCCCGCCAGCCCCAGGGATGAGGCCCGGGGACCTCACTTTCAGTGGAGCCCCTCCCGCCCACCCTCTGCTCAGAGCCCTCCTGGTGGCCAGGGCGGGCTGGGGGCTTCCTGCGGACAGGCTGCCCCCGCAGCGGATGGGGCTTGGGGGACCAGGCGGGGCGCTACCCTGCAAGATCCGCCTCAGAAGGCCGCAGAGCCCCCCCGTGCCCCGCCCCCGTTCCCATGGAAACACGCGCACAGGCTGTGTGTCACGACTGTATGTCCAGCCGCAGGCCCAGCCCTCAGGACAGACCCGGCCTCCACCCTCCTCCAAGGCTCCGGGTGGGGACGGTGTGCGGCCGTGCCGTGGGCAGGGCCCGGTGCGACCGCTGGGCACCTGGGGCCGCGCCGGCCGCCTTGCGTCCTCCTTGCTGGGGCTGCTGGGCCTCCGGCCTAGAAGGGCAGGAAGTCATCCACCTCGAGGCGCAGGAATGGGCCCAGCAGGGCCCGGAGCTTCCAGACGGCGGCACGGCTCAGCAGGGGCGGCACCAGCCCCTCGAAGGGCGCGGGGTCCAGCACGAACATGTAGGCGGCGGCGCAGGCCAGCAGGGCGCCCAGCAGCAGCCTCAGGGCCAGCAGCCTGCGGGCGGCGGCGGTCAGGGGGCGGCCCCCGGGGACGGGGCTCTGCCCCTGCACTCGCACGGCCACCTACCAGGGCTGGCCTCCGGGGCCCTCGGAACATCCCAGCTGCGGCCGTGCCTTCTGCGGGGGAGGGGCCGAGTCAGGGCGGGTTCCCGCCCCACCGGGACGGGTGACTCTGGTCACCTGGCTCCTCTCCCGCTCCCCCAGCGGGGCCCCCAGGAAGGGGGTGGGGTGAGGGCTTACCCCCGTGCACGCCGCCTGCGGCTCCTTCCTGGCCCGGGTGCGGCCCTGGGCCTGTTCCCTGGGTGGGGGGGGTTGTGCGCAAGGTCAGCGCCACGTGTGCCCCCGGCCTCAGCCTGGCACCACGCGGTCGGGTGCAAGGGACCTGGGGAGGGGCCAGGGATCGGTCCAGCCCATCCTGACCCAGACACCCATCCCCATCCCAGCTCAGCCAGGCACCCGCACCCCGGCCCCCAAGCTAGCACGTCACCCCAGAATCTCCAGCTGGATGTCCTCCACCTCGTCCAGCACACCCCGGATGTCCTTCTTGAGGTTCTGGGGGACAGAGAGGGTGAAGCCAGTCCCCCACCCCGACAGCCCCCATGTCCTCTGGGGGTCGCCTGTAGGGACCTACCAGGAGCCCGGTGGCCTGGTTGTTCACGGACATGTGTACTTTGGCCACGCCGTCCGACACCTGCTGGGATGGGGGAGCCTGGGTCACGCCCCAAGGAGCAGGACCCACACAGGATGCACGTCCCAGGCGGGTCCCCCAGCACCCCCCCCACCCGCGCAGGTGGGCACCTCGGTGATGGCCATTTTCTTCCTCTCAAAGGACAGTCGGATCCGCTGCAAGTCGTTCTGGGGGCAGGCACAGTGTGGGCAGAGGCCGGGCCGGCCGGTGGTCGGCTCCTTCCTCCCCGCCCGCCCCCAGCCCCGGGGGCCCACCTGGGACTGCCGCACGAAGGACTCTTCCCCCCGGCACAGCTCCTGCCGCAGCAGCTGCAGAGGGGCCCTGTCCTCCAGGGCCCGGGCACCGGCCTGCTCAGGGGGCTGCAGAAGAGCCCCCGGCTCAGCCCCAAGGCCGTCGGCAGCGTCCGTGGTCACGGACTGCTCGGCGGTGGGGTGAGGGGAGCGCGTGGAGCCACAGGGAGCTCCCGGCAGCCGCCCGCGCCCCGCCGCGCACTCACCCAGGCCAGAGCGGTGCCGCTCGAGTGCTCCGGGCACAGGGGCGGGAACGGCTGCCCCGGCCCCAGGAGGGCCCCCAGCTGCTCCCGCAGGTCCTGGTTCTGCCTCTTCTGGGGAGGGGGGGCAGAGAGAGGGGAAGAGCCCCTTCTCAGGCCGGAGGCCGAGGCGGGGGCGCTGGGGGGGTGAGGGGAGAGGCGGGGGGCGGGGGAGCGCTGGGAGCACGGAGGGCGAGAGCTCACCAGGTGCTGGTTCTCCTGCTCCAGCTGCAGGAAGGACCGCGCTGCGGGCCCCAGGGGCACGCTCTGGAGCCGGGAGGGGCCTGCCCTGGTCGTGGCCGGGGTCCCCGCCGCCGGGGTCAGGGGCGGGCACGGGCGGGGTCCGGGCCCTGAGCTGGGCCCTGCCGCCCGCCCGGGGGGGCCCTGCTCTCGGCCAGAGCACAGCGGCCAGCCCCACCCCCGCCCGGCCTCTGTCTGTGCTTGTCTCGCCCCCGCCGGGGGGTCTCGCGGCCTCGGGCCCTGCACCTCTCCCTCTTCACTTATGAGAAAGTGCCCGGGTACCTCGCCACCCACCCCGAGCCCCCCACCCCCGGCCTCCGGGGCAGGGCAAGGCCTGGCAGACTCCGTTGAGTGGGTGGAGCCGAGGGGCACGGTGCAGGGCCACGGTACAAACCCCTGGCACGGTGGGTCTGGGCACCCTCGGTGGCTGCTCGAAGCCGGGGGGTGGGGGCACTGGGAGTGGGCGTGGCCACAGGGTCCCAGGGCTTTTGGCCCCTCCATGCCTCCCTGTGACCCCTTCCTGACCTCAGGTCCAGGCTGTGGCCTGGCCCGACCTGCCACCCTCTTACTGAGGGCCCTCTGGCTGTCGTGACTCACGGGTGCCTCGGAGCACCTGTCACAAAGGCCTGGGCCTGGCCAGGGAGGTCACAATGGGCTGGGGCGGTGGCCAGAGCCGCGCTGGCAGGGCCCTTCCCAGCACGTCCCCGCTCCCCAAGTGGCCTCAGCGGCCGCCCCTGCAGCAGCCCCGCACCCCCACCTCGGCTGTTTTCTTAAAACGCACAGCAGATCGCAGACAGGTGGTTACAACAAAGCCCAACAGCAAGAGGCCTCCCGTGGATGCTGCCCCGACCCCGCGCGCCCAGGCCGAGGCCTCTCCGGAGGCAGCCGCGCGTCTCGGGGCCTCTCTCTCCTCACACAGTCGAGATCGTCCTGACGCCTGGCTTTTCACCTAATGTATCTCCAAGGTTTTTAAAAAAATCACGCATGGAACCTTCAGGGTTCCTGCAAGGACGGTTATGCCCCTCTCCCCGCAGGTGGGGACGGAGGCCTGAAGCCGCTGAGCCACCTGCCTGAGGCCGCGGCCTGTTCCGCGGGACCAGAGCCCAGCGGCTGTTCGCCACCTCGAGGGTCTTTCCGGCGACTGCAGAGCCTGGAGCCAGGCCCACCCCCCGCCACGGTTTCTC
The DNA here is from genome assembly GCF_030028045.1 of Hippopotamus amphibius kiboko. Classification (NCBI taxonomy): domain Eukaryota; kingdom Metazoa; phylum Chordata; class Mammalia; order Artiodactyla; family Hippopotamidae; genus Hippopotamus; species Hippopotamus amphibius. Next base: position 212,065 of record NC_080193.1, on the reverse strand, counting down.
CTCCCCTCTTACGGCGTCGCGTCGCCCTGTCTGTCCCACGGCACCCCCTGCTCCTGGAGTCCCCGCCCCACACCCTCCTTTCTCAGCTCCCTCCCTTGTCCTGGGGAGCACCCGCCCAGGCAGCGCCCTCAGAAACCCGAGTGCCTGTGTGGCGCACGCGTGTCCTCGGCCCTGCGCAGCGCTCACCCGCAGAGGCCTGGACGACGCGTGTGTGTTGGGCTGCGACGCTCTGGCTGCCCTGGGGACCCTCTGCGGCGGGAGGGGGCCGTGGCCTTGCTCTCCGATGACAGCTCACGGGGAGGGAGGCGCTGGTCACCCCTGCGGGTCCCCAGCTGCCAGGAGCTGGGTTGACAAGCCCAGTGAGACCACAGAGACCCACCCCCCGTGGGGGGGCCACGTCACCAAGGCCCGACTGGCTCGCGCCGGTTTTCGCCTCTGGGCTGTGGGTCAGCCGCCCCCCGGGACGAGGTCACGAGACACCTCACGCGTCCGGAAGCGTCTTACTCTGACCTCACGCTTGTCGGCTGTGAGGCCGGGCAGGGTCAGCTCAGGGGGCACCTTCCCACAGGAACTGAGGGGCTCCACGGTGCCTGGAGCGGCCGCCCGCAGGCCGTGCCGGGACCGCGCTTTAAACTTCAAGACACCTCTGTGGTCCTTCGCGTGCCCCTTTCCTTTCCTCGGAGCCTCCTGTTCTGCTTTAGGGATAAAGTGCATTTGGGAGGAGGGGGGCTTCTGCCTCCTGCTCTTTCTCTTTGTGGTTCTTTTTTCCTGTTTGCTAGGACGTCCTGCGAGGCCCTGTCCTCAGACGTCTGGCTCTTCTGCTCGTGTGTGTAGGGAGGCAGGATGGAGCTGCGGAGACGTTCTCCCCATGAGCAGCAGGGGTGGCCCAAAGGCAGTCCCCTGGAAGGAAGGCCGCCTGCCTCTGGGCAGATGTCTAGAGGGGGGACAGCTTGGGGAGTCTGCCTGGCATTCCGCGTGTCATCTGCTGTGCCTCACACGTGCTGGACGGCCACCCCGCGCCGTCCCCTAGGCAGCCCGGTGTTGCTGGCCTGCCTCGTCCACACCCAGGTGATGTCAGCTTCCTGTATGAGGAAGTCTGTCACAACCCCTTGTCCACCAGGGGTCTCACCTCTCCTCTCTGTGGGACAGATACACGACAGGGGCTGCCAGATGGGGGCCACCCACAGAGGAGGGGCGTGCGCAGCTGGACACACGTGGCCCGGCCCAGGAGGTCGCTCTGTTCCCGGGGGTGCATCTGGTGGGCAGGGGCCTGGAACCCCCCAGGCATCAGTGGTGCCCTGCACTCTCCCCAAGCCCCCTCTACTTACCAGCAGGGCACAAGGGCACCCCGGGGTGGGGTGGGGGCAGCATCCTGTCAGGTGCCAGCAGGTGCCCGGGAACGTTAGATGGGGAGAGAGGAGCTCCTTGTGGAGACCGCAGCAAAGACAGCGGCTGCGACCCGGGAACTATTAGCAGAGCCCTCGGTCTCACCTGGGCACCCAGGCGGGGCTGCGGGAGGGGGCGCCTGGGACACCGGATGGCCCAGGGGCCTCGGCCCCACCTGCCACGTCCGGGCCTGGACGCCCATGTCCCAGATGCAACCCTTACCCTAGCCGCGCCCCATCTGGGAGGCTTGCTGGTGGCTCGAGCGCAGCCCTGAAGACCCCATCGCCCTGAAGCCTTCCTCATCCCCTTCCCGGGGTCCTTGCGAACTGGCCCTGAGCTTGACAACAGCCCAAGGGGTGGGGGGGTCTCAGCGGGAACCCCAGGTGTGGTGGCATTTCCACAAATGGGGACAGAGTCCCTAAGGCGTGCGGAGCGTCCCCGCAGATCTTTGTCGATTTGGGGTGAGGGTCTGAATCGAGTCCGGGATCCAGAATGCTCACTAGGGGGCGGGGGTGAGTCCGCATTGCCAGAAATCCTTGCCGCTAGGGGACGCGTGGCTCAAGCGCTTCGTGGAAAGCGCCTGGCCGAGGCCCTCGTTGCCAGGCAGCGTGCACCTCCCTGGACGCCAGTTGCCATGGCAGCTGCTTCCTGCCCAAGTTGCCACGACGCCCAATGGCCTCAGGGAGCCTGGAGCCTGTGAGCAGAGGTTGGGCTGCCGAGGGAGAGGAGGTGTGGAGGCCCGCGCCCTTCCTGCTCCTGTCAGGACTCACCTTGGCCTCAACATTCAAGGCCCCACGCGTATTTCCAAAGCTGGGAAACAGGCCTGGAGCAGATGGACCTCAGGGTCCCTGGACGAACCACAGTCCCTCCAGGGGGGCCCCATCTCTGCCTCCCCTAGCTGGGGCCCTGGCCCAGACCCTCCCCCGCCAGCCTCAGACCCTCAGGCCCTGCAGGCTTCCGGGAGCAGCCCCAGGCTGGCCATGACGCCCTCCCCTGGGGCTTCAGGTCACTCTCCGGTCTCACTTCCTCCCAGGGCCTGGCGGTGTCTGTTATCCTGTGCTCTGAGCTTGTCACGGCCTGAGGCTGGGGCCCATGGGGCTCCGAGGGTGGTCTTGTGCCCTCTTGGGGCACAAGGGGGTGGCTAGACCCACAGCAAGGGGGACAGGTCCACGGGGTATGGCTGCGTGAGCGGGGGCGGCCTGGGGAGTGACCGCCCCAGCCCAGGGCCAGAGGGAAGGTGCGTGGACACCGGCCGCTGAGTGCCGGGCGCCTCCCCTCACGGGACACAGGGGAAAGTGAGCGGAGGCGCTGGGCGGGCCCACGGGGTCCTCCCACGGTGGCTCTATTTCAGAGGCCGTGACCAAGCGGCTCCCAGGGCCTGGGCTGGGCAGGCCATATGTTTCCCTCCCGCGGGGACTCTTTGGAGAGTTGCTGCTCACATTTTTAATTTAAGAATCAGAAGAGATAATAAGAATGTCAAGGAAAACCCCTGCAGTAAACTACCGTCCGCCGGGTGCTGAGAGCCCGCAGCCTGGCCGGGAGGCTGCGGTGCGGGTGCAGGGCCCGCGGCCCCCGGGTGGGTGAACTGGGTGTGCCTCCCCTGCCCGAGCCCAGAGACACCCCCAAGAGGGTCTCACCCAGCGAGGCGCGCCGCCTTCCCGCGACCCCCACGCCCACCTGCCCCTGCTGGCCCGACCGTGGTGCCCGGGAAGCTGGCGTGGCCAGAGCCCTGATGGTCACGCCTGGGGTCACCTCAGCAGGTCCTTCCTGGGGCCAGAATCCAGGACACCTGCCCTGCTCTCCACCCTCCGCCTCTGGCCAGCGCTTGCCGGGAGCAGGCAGTGCCGGGCCGTGAGCTCCTGGGGCCCATCCCTGCATCCAGGCAATGGGCCCAAAGGGGTTGAGTGAGACTGCGGGTCAGGTGAGGGGCGGGGACCGCGCTGCCGGGCGCTCCCCACCTCTGAAGGACACGCCATCCTCTGCCGGACACTCCATGCTCTGCCGGCTGGCCGGCTGTGGGTCCCAGGACCCACCGCCAGATGGCGCCACAACCCTGCAGACGGGGCGGGGGGCGGGGCAGCCCCGGGCGGGGGAGGAGCCAGGGGTGCTTCCGCCCAGGCCTGAGCTTCCCGCCGTGCTGGGGGAGAAACCCCCTCCCCACGTGGATCTGCGGTTCTGTGGGGGTCTGAACACCTCCTGCTAGTTCCATCCCACTCTTCACACTGAAATAAATGGCCCTGGGACTCACCCCGCACCCCCAACTCCTTCAGGCCCCTCGCCTGCTCCCTCCCTAGGGTCTGGGCTGCGGGGGTGGTGACCTTCCCCAGTGTGGGGACCACCCGCCCCCACCCCAGCAGCCCCGGGCTGGCCCCGCGTTGCCCGCTTGTCAGTGGGCAGCCACAGCTGCTGAGAGGGGTCCCAGGTTCAAGGCCGTGAAGCCTTGGCTAGAACGAGGCTCAGGCCCTGGGAGGTGAGAGCCTGTCTGCGGGGGACAGGCTGGGGTATCTGGGACCCTCAGGGGGCCAGCATGGGCGGCAGGATGCGGTCACCTGCAGGGTCTCCAAGGTGCCTGAGAGGCTGTGCGGGGGGAGCAGGAAGGACGCCGAGGGGGTAGGGGTGCGAGAGCCTCCACCTCCAAGTGTTGCCTCGGCCCCCAGGGCAGCAGTGGTGGCGGCGTGGGGGTGCGGGACACTAGTGCTCTGTGTCCAGAGATGCCACCCTGAGCCTCGCCCTGGGGTGATGGGCCAGCCAGGCAGCAGGGCACACCCACTGTTTTGGGGTGACCACGTGCGCTGGCACAGAGAGCACGCCTGGAACCACGTCTGCCCCCCACACCCTGCACCATCCTTTTCGCGACATCGTCCAGGCGGACACACCGGGTGTTCACGTGTGCGCTGGGGACAGGGCCTTGGGGGGGGTCTCAGTGCAGGCTCTCCAGACGTGGGACGGGACCCCCGAGGCCTCCACCGCTCAGCCCTGGGGGGCCCAGACCTTTCCGAGGCCTTCAGGCACCTGGGTAACCCCCCTGTTCCTTGGAGCCAGGCCAGGAGCTGGGCTCTGTCCTGGTGAGATGAGGTTCTGAGGCACGGGACCGATTGCTGGGGGGGTGACGTGGACTGTCCGGCGCTGGGGGTGGGCCTCAGAAGCTGGAGGAAAGTAGGCCAGGCCTGGGGCACGGGCAGGGGGGCTCCTGGGTTGGGGGCTGCAGGCTCTCTCAACCCTGGGCTTTTGGGGCCTGAGCCTGGCTTCCTCCCCAAGCAGGCTGTCCCTTTAGCTGCAATTCCTGCGTGGCTGGGGAGGAGTGATGAGGAGGTGTTGGAGCCTCCCTTGGCCTGGCCCCGGACACACAGCTGGGAAGTGGACCGAGGTCCCACGCTGCACCTGAGCTCAGGGCTTCGACACCAGCCACACCACCAGAGCCTCCGGACGAGCCTGGGCTTCAGGGCTGCCGGGGGAGCTGGTGGGCGATGAAGAGGAGGCAGGTGCGCGGTTGTGGGGTGCCGTCACTCCCCACCCCCACCGCTGCAGGGCCTCCGTCATCCTCCCCGGCCACCCTGCCAGGCCCCTCCACGGCTCCTGCAGAGGGCTCCGCTTCAGGGGAAGGTTGGAGCTCCAGAGCCAGTAATCCAGGCCTCTGGTGACCCCAGCTTGAGCCCTTGGCCCGAGTCCGCCCAGATATCCACAACGGAAGCCAAGTTGGGGGCCTCCCGCGTCCCCTCCGCAGGGAGCAGAGACAAGCACCCAACCCCTAGCTTTCTCTCGTGAACAGGCTCACCGCTGGGTCCCTTGTCTGAAGCTGAGTCAGCTGCGCACAGCTGCGAACACCTATAGCAAGCTCAGTCTCCTGCTGGGCATCTCAGCTTCCCGCTCAGCAGAAAGGCCACCCACCCGCCCAGCCAGCAGGAGGCACGGTACCGCACCCACCAGCCAACCATGACCACCAGACCCACCAGCTAACCAGCTCACAAACTTACTGACCATTCAAACACTGGTCACCTCCTCCGCCCTCCCTGCCAGCAATGGCCCTGAGGTGACCCAGGACCCTTGGGTGCCCAGCCCGCCCCAGTGGGCAGTTAACTGTTGGGGACCGCTTTGCCCAACGGGAGGGGGCAGGTGGGTAACCCCTCTCCCTCCTGGCCAGGCCTGCTCTCTGCCACCCCTCCCTCACCGCTCCCCGACTGTGGCCCCCACCAACCACCCACAGCGTCCCAGCAGAGGAGCCCACCGCCCACCCACTGTGGACTGCGCGGTGGAGCCAGGCACCTCTGGGAGGCAGCGCGAGGCATTCTTCCCAAGAAGGCCCCGCGGCGGCGATGAAGGGCGGGATCACCCCTCGCCGATGGGCTGCGAGCTGCCCGCTGTGCAGTGAGACGTTCATTTATCTCAGGAACTGGGCGCAAGGTATAAAAATGGTAATTTCTTGGAGATTCAATTACGTGTTTTCATTGTTACCCTCGGTAATCAAGGAAACGATTTTTAAAGAAAATCTGTGGGATGATAGGCATCCGGGGGGAGGATCGAGCCTGGCGTTGGTTTGAGGACCGGGAGGAGGACGGTGTCGGCTGGGGGCAGGTGGGCGGAGTGGGGCTGGGCTGCCTGCCTCAGCCTCCCACCCGAGATGGGCCCATCTGGGGCTCTGCCGGCCCGCGGCGAGAACACTTGATCCTGGGGCCGCTGAGGACACCCACCGCCCGCCCAGCGCCTGGGCGGGCCGCATCCGTCTCCCAGGGCCTCCGCGGGAACAGGAGGGGCTCCCTGTGGGGTTTGGACCTGATTTTCCCCGAGTGATGTCTTGGCTTTAAATAACAGCCCCAGGATTAACGGTGCTGGCAGCCAACAGCTCCAGGTGATTGGAAAAGGGCTTTATGGCCCCTCGGGTGAAATTGAACTTGCTTCGGACGTGTGCTCCCGAGATGAGATTTTCCTCCGCGGCAAAGGCGGCACGTTTCCCACTAATTACAGCGGCTCTCGGTGATGCTCACCACCGCCGCCGCCTGGGGTGGGGGCTGGGGTCCCTGCCAGGCCCCCTCATCTCAGCAGACCCTGGTGCTGGTTCCGGGCAGGCGACCTCACCCAACCGGGGGCCCGGGAGGGGAGGCGAGGCTGGCCCAGCTGGTGACACCGGGGAGGGGCTGGAAGGAGGCCCCAGTGTGGGGGTGGGCGGTCTGGGCTCCCTCCCACCAGGTCCACGAGGGGGTCGCCTGCCACTGGTGGCCCTGACGTCACGGGGTGGTGCCCAGAATCCTGAAAGGGGACTTTTTCCAGAGTAATCACTGTCGGTTCACTTGCAGTAAATACTAGGCTATTTTTTCTTCTTCCAATAATTGAACTTATTTATTTTTAACTAAGATTAAATGTTCTCTGTCAGCTCAAGACATACCACTGTCCTGTCAGGCCTGGTCAAGGCTCTCTTTCCTGCTGCCTCTGGGGACAGCGCATCGGCAGGGACGGGGCCAGTGGCTGGGGTGGCGACAGCGGCCAACACGTTGTTCGTCTGGGAAACTCTGGGTGCTGGAGAATCAGTTTTCATCATCACTGCTGTCACCTGCGTGGCCTGCATGTCAGGAGCATCATTCCACCACCTCCGTCTCCACCGCCGCCACCACCACCTCCATCACCTCCACCACCCTCACCTCTATCACCTCCACCACCCTCACCTCTATCACCACCACCACTTCCATCACCACCACCGTCACCTCCATCACCACCTCTACCATCACCTCCGTCAGCTCCACCTCCACCACCACCTCCACTGACACTACGATCACTGTGCCTGTGCCATCAGCGTCACTGTCACCATGTTGATAAGCCCACCATGGGTTTATGCCCCCATCACTTGGCACTAATCACTCTAGCATAGGCACCTTTGAGCTGTTCTGATCACACTTGAGGGACGTTGGATGTGGCTGTCTCTGCGGGACACGTGGAGAGGGAGGGAGGCAGGCATGGCAGGTCTTAAGGGACTCGGGCTTTACGGTTCCCCAGGCCAAGGACACTCCTAGTGCCCCGCCCCCCGCCCCGTCTCAACACTGACCCACATTCTGTCTTTGGCCACGTGGGGGCAGAGGAACTGCTAGTCCTTCGGTCCGTCCACACCCGCATCACACAGGCTGGCCTCCCCAGGGCGAAGGAGGCCTAGACAAGGTGCCCAGCTGTCCTCCCCTTCGGACCCCAGCTGGTGCCTGGGGATCTAAGGGACTGGGCGCTGGGCAGAGGCGGCCATGGGCGAGGTGGCCAGAGCCGGGCCAGCCTCCTGCCTCCGGGCTCGTCTTGCTCATGTAAGAGGGGGCGACGCGGTGCCCTCTGTGCAGCAGGCCCTGCAGGCAAGCGGGGTGGTGCCCGCAAGGGGCTGCAGGAGGGGCCACGGACCAGCACTGGCTGTGGCCTCACCGTGTCAACTTGCTGAGAACAGGGGGAGGGGAGCGAGGCGCTCGCACCCACTGTGGTTCTAGGTCACTGGTGTCACTTAATGTCACCCCACGGTGCCGGCTCTGTCCCCAGCCTGAATCCCCAGTCCCAGTCAGCCACCAGCACCACCGTCCTGTCCTCAGAGCCAGCACGTGTACAGCGGGAGAGGGGCTGCTGGTGGCGCCTCCCTGGTCTGCTGGTCACGGAGCTGCAGCCAGAGATCCTGGGGACGCTGGAGACGGTGCTGGGGCTGAGTGCTCATCCAGGCCTGCGGGGGCACACGGGCCTGGAGCTGACCTGGAGACAGCAGGGTCCTCGGTGGCACCTGACCTGGGATGGGCACCCTCCCAGTTGGCCTTGGTGCCAGGGCCTCAGAGAGGTTGGCGGGCGTGGGGTGGGCATGGACACTGGGAGTGGGCCACGCTCCTGGCCCGGTGTTTGGGAGCCCTAAGGGGAGCTGGGGAGGGCTGGGACGTACCCGGAACCCCAGACACACGGGTCGGGGAGCAGCCCTGCCAGGGTGGCCTGGGGGGGGTCCCCTCCCTGCCTCAACCAGGCAGGGGGTAACGTATTGAGGTACATTAAACCTCCTTCATGTTTGGGAAATATTATTAACAATTAAAGATCTTATATCTTCGTGACACTCTCGATGACCAGAAAATTAATGTAAGAGCAGATAATAATTACTTAATGATTAATAACTACACTTAATAGTTTTCAAAGTAATTGTGATAAAGAAAAAGTTAAATGAAAACCCATCAAAATTGCTGGTGCTCTGCACACTGCAGGGGCCTTTGCGCTGGGGTGGGGGACAGGTCACCCAGGCTGGGTGTGCTTCCGCTGCACTCCCGGGCTCCCCGTTTCCCGGGCCTGCACCCCAGGGGTGGATGTTCCCCACACACAGAGGGTGAGGACCCCACACTCACCTGCACAGAGAGGGGTCTTGTCCCATCACTGGACCAGAGGGGTGGAGCCTGTCTCCCTCCCTTGGGGGCTAGTGGAGTGGCCACAGGGTTGGCTCAGCAAGTCCAGGAGTCTCTGCCCCGCACCTATAGGTGTCCTGGGTCTCAGGGCTGGCAGGCAGGGACATCCTCTTCCCCCATGGGCCGATCCCTGGTCCTCGCACAGCCTGCAGCCCCTCTGGGCCCTGGACTACCCCTCTGCCATCAGACTTACCCTGCCATTTCCTGGATCAGCCCACCAATTCTCACTAAAGTGTGAGTGGTTGCTCAGTGCTGTCCTAATCCTCTAGGCCTGCAGTCTCATGGAGCCTTCACCTGAGGAAGAGGAGGAGGGCAATTCCAGGCCAAGGAGACCGGCCACTGGCCACCCTGAATCTCTGGACTGTGCCAGCCCTGGCCAGCACGTCAGGAGGCCCAGAGCTCTGGTTGGGGCAGGACCTGGGGAACTGTTGCCCTTCACTGTGCGTCATTTTTTCTGATTTTGGTTTCTGGCCCCACCTGGCGAGACGCCCCCCTGACACTGCTGTGCAGCCCCTCACCGTGGCCTCAGAGAAGGACCCTCTTAATTATGCCCCTCCTCCAAGTCCTCGCGGCTCCCGGAGCCCTCAGAGCCACCTTGTGCCCTGTCCAGGCCCAGTGCTGTTTCTGCACAGCCTGTCACGAGGCAATGGCGGGGCAGAGAGGGTCCCGGCACATGCTCTGGGCAGGGAGATGGCCACTTAAAATGCTCTTGCAGCTTTTGTGAGGACTTAAAGGTTTTCAAACACAAGTCAGGAACAGGTGGCAGCTGGAGAAACAGAGAGAAGACGGTCGCCCCACAGGGAGGGCTGGGCGGGGACCCCTGTTGCTCAGCACAGGTGGACGGTTGCCAGGGCGCTGGGCGGGCGGGGGGTACTGGCGTCGGCTTTTCCGTCTCCCACCGTGGAGGGCGCCACCTCCTTCATCAGTCCTGTTTCAAGCACACCCCGGATGGGCACACGGAGGCCCCGAGAGGGTCAGGGCGGCACGAGGTCCCGAAGGCAGGGGCTTGGTCCCTGACCTGCCTCCCCCAGGCCCTGCGCCTGGCCCCGGCCCTCACATCCAGACCCTCTTGACCTCTGGCCCGGGGTCACTGCTCTGAGTGTCCCCTGGCCAGGGTCCCCTCATTAGCCCATCATGATTCTGTTCTCAGGTCAGCGGCTCTGAGGCCGTTGGCGGGATCGTGGCTCCTCCAAACCCAGTTGCTCGTGAAGGCTGCTTCATGGGCCCTGCCCGCCCTCCTCTGCTCCTGGCGCGTGTCCTTCCCAGGGCAGGCCTTGGCCGCCCACCCACACACGCACCCCGCGGCCTGGGCCCGGACCCCGTGGGCAGCGCAGCAGGGTGAGCGGCTCTGCCCACCACTCGCCCTCCCTGCCTCTGCTTGGCATCCCTCCACCCCCGACTCCCTGCCTCGGCTGGGGAGGCGTCCAGGAGGCACCCCGACCGCAGGAGACAGGAGGGGCGGGGAGGCGCCTGGTCCCAGTCTCTGCTCTGGGGCTGCCCGCCCCCAGGCCTCAGCGTCCTTGCCTGTGAAGTGGGTGTGGGTAGCCGTGAGGCACTGACCTTGGTGACGAGGTTCCTGTTTCCCGGGGTCCTTGGGGCGCACGCCATCCTGGGGGCAGCCTGCGTGCAGCCTCGGGGCGGGGGTGCTGGGTGCGCTCAGATTCTGCCCCCTGCTTCCCTCTCACGGTGAGGAGACCGCGTCCCGCTGTGGGCCCAGCTGGAGCAGAGGCTGCCTCTCCCCGCAGGGAGAGGGTGGATGGCGGGGCTCAGGCAGGCCCCGAGGGCAGAGGGCCGAGGCTGTGCTTGGAGAGGCTTGCTGTGGGCAGTGACTGGGCCGTGGACCCCACCTCGGCTCCCCTGCTGGGGTCAGAGGCTGGGGGCGGTGCTGCCCACGGCTGCCCCTGGCCCAGCAGCGCAGGCTCAGCAGGTAAGACGTGTGGGCTCAGCCAGAGGTGGGAGGAGCTGGGGGTCCCCAGGGAGATGGCATGGCTAGTCCCTGGGCCCCTGCCCCGGGGCCTGGACACCACTGGGGTCCTCAGTGCCCAGGGGCCCGTCCCCCTGCCGCCTGGCAGACCCCCCTGAGGGCTTGACGACTGCCCCATTAGTCTTCAAGCATGGGGCGTGAGACTGGTGATTCAGTGGTCTGCCTAATTAGGCCTCCTCATTAATAACACATCCCTGCTAATGACCTTCTCTCCTTCGCGGCATTAAACCTGTCCGTGAGCGGTGGGTGGCGGGACGCAGCCAGGAGGCCTGGGGCCCTGGGGGCGGGGTGCTTGGGGAGGCTGGGTGGAGCTGTGTGCAGGATCCCTGCTCCTGGCATTGTCACAAGAGGGCTCTGCAGGGTGGGCGGGGAGCCCAGCTGAGGCCTCTGTGTCCTGTGGTCAGCAGGTGTGGGGTGTGGTCTGTGGCTGGGGCGGCCTGGGCCCTGGAAGGAGAAGCCTGGGGATGACAGAAATGACAGAGGAGGAGGTTCAGAGGGAAGGAGGCTTGGAGCCTGTGTTTGGGGAGATCCCGTGAGGTGATGCAGAGAATGAATGGCAGGGGTGGGGCCTCGGGCAGGGGGCGGGGGCATTATCACCCCGTTTCACAGATGAGGAAACGGGTCGGGTGGGGAGGCACCCAGCACCAGCCGTGAGCCGCCTGTCCAGGCTCGCTCCTCAGGATCCAATCCCTACCCCGGCCAGTTCCACCCACGGGCTGAGAATCAGACCAGATCGGGGGCAGAGGACATGGCGGGCCCTGGCGGGCCAATAGGGGAGTCTCAGGGCAGGGCCCAAGGATGCCCAGGTGGCAGCTCTGCCCACCTCTGGGGCAGGCCAGCCGAAGTCTGCTCCTACTGACCTCGGCAGCACAGAGAGGAGTCCTCCGTCAGGTACAGTCACAAAACTTCTAAGACTTAATTAAAATCAATCTCCAATTACTCAAATGCCATGGGCTCAGGTCTCAGCCGATGGGGAAAATATGATCGTCATTATGGGAAATGTCGATATCGGGACATCGACCATTCGTCTCCAGAAGAGCCGGCAAGGGCCCTACTGCACTCCGGCCCGGGCCACTCCGCCCTGGCTCAGAGCCCCCGTCCAGGCCCTTCTGGGAGGGACGGCCCCGCCACTCCCCGGCTGGCGTCCCCATCCCTCCCCTGCTGGCTGAGCCCCGGGAACTCGCAGAAACGGGGGCTGTTGGCAGGCTTGACGGTTCTTGAAAAGTGTGCATCTTGGGGTGGCTCTGTGGGGGTGGCTGGGGTCCTCTTGCTGTTGCAGTGGGGACCCCCAACCGAGTCTCACGGGGGTCCCCAGCTCCTGCGCAGTCAGCCCCAGGGCCTGGACAGTGACCCCTCTCACTCAAGTGGGTTTCGAAGCCCAGAGCTCATCAGGCAGCAGCTGTCCAGTAACCTGCATTGGACACCTGGGCCTCTGTGTCCCTTGGTTCAAACCCCGAGGTTCAGCCTCTGCAGGGGAGTGAGGACGGAGAGCAGGACACATCAACAGAGGTGGAGCAGCCGGGAGGGAGGAGGTGACACTGTGTGGGGCTGGGAGAAGTGGCTTAGACCAGGGACTCTTAGGCCTGTTCTGGGGACAGTGTACCTGTGAGGCCTCAAGGGCAGCCCAGGGCAGAGGGAAACCCCAGGAGACAGTCAGGCTTGAGGGGAGTAGGTCACATAGTCTAGTTGTCTGTTTTTCCTTAGAGAAAGAAACACAAACCTTCAACTCTCCTGCCCTGAAAATAAAAAGTCGGATAAAGTGCTTCTCATAAATGCAGCAAATACTCAACCCTTGTGAGATTCTTGATCTGAGCTGCGGGGGTGAAGGCCAGGCAGGGGTAAGAGGGCGGGAGGTGAGGGGACTCAGGTGGAGGGAGAGGAAGGGGGCCTCGGCCCGTGCCGGCTGCAGTGTCCCCGTCCTGTCTGTGTCCTCTGCCCTCGGCCACTGTCCCCAGTGGCTCCCTGTGCCCGAGCCCTTGTGCCTGTCGGGTGGTGGGAGGCAAGTGTCTGAGGGTGCTCTGTGCCCATAGTGGGTGTCAGGCTTCTCCAGGGTGGGGCACAGGTCTGCAGTGGGGGGCTTTGGCCAGAGCCGGGCACGGGCTGTTGTGGGCGTTGATGGGGACCCTGCCTGTGCCCCCTGCCCCCTCCCCGGGCCGTGCGTGGCCCATGGCAGAGTGAGGTCAGGACACAGGGCCCCAATGGGCCTTTGGTGTGTGGGCCAGGGTGGGCCAGGGTGGGCAGTGGTGGAGGATCCGAGGACACCAAGCTAAGGGGGTGAAGAGGCTGCGGGACGCGCCTGGGGCCGTCCCTGCCGGCTGTGCTCGGCCTCCCCTGAGCGCCTGGCCACAGCCTTTGCAGCCACCCGGTCTGCATTGTGCTGAGTCTTTGTTACTTTAATTAATGCCCAGCTTCCTGACGCCTAATTAAACTGGAATCGCTCCATGTCTGCGTGTCCTGTTAGATACAAGTTAATGCAACCGTTGCAGTGGCAGTGAAATGAGGTTGGCGTGTCCCCAGGGCTGAGGGGGGGAGGGGGAGGCAGAACACACCGGAGGATGGACGGATGGACAACTGCACACGTGGGGGCCCAGCCTGGGGGAGCCTGACCCCCTCGGGGCCCTGGGCCTCCAGTCTCCCCTGCCCAAGGGGAGCCTTGTTTCTCCTGCTGACGCCCTCTGTTCTGACTACCTGAGACACTCGTGCCTGTGTAAGAAAAACTGGAAATGCAGAAAAATTAGAAAAGGGAAACTGCAGAAACAGGTGCCCCTCTTTCCTGCCTTGGGCTCCGACTGCCCTCAGGACTGGGCTCCCACACGGGGCCTGGGAGACCCCCACGGTGGGGGTCCTGGCCAGAGGGCAGCGCTCGGGGTGGGGGGGGCTGTGCCAGCGGAGGGGTGGGCCCAGGTGGGGGGGGCCAGGGCTGGCATCTGGCTGGTGGTGCCGGGGGGCCGGGCACTCCCTCTAGAGCTCATATGCTGTCTTGCCCCCTCCCGAGGCCAGGGCCGCGTGCACCCTGCCCCTCACGGTCCTTCAGGGTCCAGCTCGGTGCACCTGAAGGCGGGGGAGGCGCGCGTCTTAGGGGACGGCAGAGGGTCCCCCGCCCCCGCCCAGGACACCCCACAGCTCGGCGTTCCTGCCGTGTTCCTGCCCGAAGGACATGGCCCCCCGAGCCCCTCTGTGCGTTCGGCTCCCTGAGCCCCCTTGCTGATGCTGTGGTGGTTGTACGCTCTGCACAGAGCACACCTGGGGCTTGTTTGTTTAGCGAGATTGCCTCTGCCGGGGCCGCCCCGCGGCACAGGACAGGCGGGAGCAGTGTGGGAACGTGCGGGTGGTGGCCCAAGGGTAGCTCTGCGCGCTGCCCGCACGCTGCAGCTGACAGAGGCGCAGCTGTGAGGCGGCCAGTGGCCGTGGGGTGCTGGACCCGCATAACCGCGTCCCTGCCCGCTGGCCCATCACACCCGGCCCTTCACCTAGCCTCCAGGGCTCTGAGCTGCCTGGGGAGGAGCCTGGCCCTGGGCCTGAGGTCAGAGGAGCGGCCCCCTTCCCTGGGGCGGGGGAGACCCAGAGCAGCCTGCCCACTGGCAGGTGCAGGAGGAGTGGGAGGTGACAAGTGTGGACCGCAGATGTGGACTCTGGGGGCTCGGCTGTGGGGAGGGGCAGCCGCAGCCTGTGGCCAAAATGTGGCCCTAGAGCCAGGGACGGGGTCACCTCCTCGCGCTGCGATTTACAGGCGGGGGGACCTTGGGCAGGTGGGTCCCGTTCTGAGCCGGTGGGTGGGGACCAGCCTCTGGGATGATGGGCTGCGTGCTGGCTGAGCTTGGCCTCCAGGCACCCTCGGCAAACAGCAGCTGGGCAGCAGGAGTTGAAGGCAGGCAGCCCTGCCTCTGGGCCCAAGGCCCACTCCAGCACCAAGACCCCACCTTGGCAGGGGTTCGTGAGCACGGCTCCACCTGCCAAGGATGGTCCTGGGTTTACCGTAAACCTGACCCGTTCAGGACGGGGGGTGGGGGTGGGGGGCCTGGACTGCTTCTTACCCACAGTCTTGGGGATATTCCGTTCATGTTTTTCTGGAAAGGAGCCCACCAGGGGATCAGCCCAGAGCCTCAGGAGCTTCTGTTGGACCAGTTTTCCAGAGGTCTGGGGTGTGGGTGGGCCTCTGACCCTTTGCCTCCCCTGGGACTCTGGTCTGAGCCTGGCCTATGGGGACCCAAGGAGGTCCCTGACCCTCCGTGTCATCAGCCTTTGTCCCTCCCTGGACCCTGGCGGCCTGGGGTAGCTCTGACCACTGACGGAGGGTGGACGTGATGCTGAACTGGGCCCTGGGCCTTCAGAGCCTGGAGCTGCTGCCTCCTGCTCTGGGCCTCGAGCTGCCACATACGGAGCCTGACCACTGGCAAGGCCATGTGGAGAGTGGGGACCTGCTGAGCTCAAACAGACAGCCAGCCCACCAAGGCCAGGCATGCACTGAGTGCCACCCAAGGACACCAGGGACACCACACAAAGGGGAACCTCAGTCCCCACAGCCCAGCCCAGATTCCGACCCACAGACTGAGCACATGAGAGCCACTGGGCCTGTCACTTGAGACAGGTAACCAGGCACTAGCTCTCCCCTTCCCCTGCCCTCCCCTCAAAGCTTGTGGGGAGGTGACTGGTCCAAGGGCTGAAAGGTGCCCAGGGGTCTGACCTCCTGAAAAAGAGCCCAGCCAGGCCAGTCTGGGGCTTCAAGGGGGGTTGGGGTCAGGGGGTGACTCAGGGCTCCCTTTCTAACCCAAGTCTGGATTCCATCCAGCACTGGTGGCACAGAGGATGGTGACGTCTCACACTGGTGAACTCCTACCTATGTCTCAAAGCCCAACTCCACAAGGCCCCTGTGATCCCCCATTGGGGCACCACGGCACCCATGCTTTTCTCTGCTACAGCATCAACCACTTTGTGGTTTTCTGTGTTTAAGAAAGGGCCTGTGCAAAGTTTAGCTGAGCCAGTCTGTCTGCCTGAGAGGCCATGAGCTGCTCAGGGCTTGTGGGTCCCCATCTTGCCAGGCACACACGGGCACACGCGTAAGAAAGAACACAGAGCCTGCAGGTGAAGGTTCTGGTGAGGGGCAGGGGCCAGCGGCGCGAGGGGTGCCCAGCTCCCACCCTCCACCTCCCATTGCTTCAACAGCAGCTGAGGAGAAAACAAGGACTTTCCTCGGACACATATTTCCTCCCGTACGTTTTACAGTCCACGGCTGCTGTGAACACTGGGCTCCTATCAGAGCAGGAAGATTCACAGAATGCACGTGAGTTATGTTCAATGAGCCCAGTCCCCACGGGGGGTCCGAGAGCTGCCCGGAGTACCCCCCAGACCCCTGACCCTGTCTCAGCCCCATCCCCACCCCCCACCTACCTTCCCAGGGGCTCTGAACAGCTGTACCTGTCCTGTCATCCCTCACTCCCCTCCCTTGCGGCAGGGCTGGGTGACCTCTGTGGTTACAGCCAGGGCTGGAGGACGTGGGCCCCGGGGCGGGGGGGGGGGCGGGGGGGGGTGGTGCATCCGCCAGGACACGTTCCTCAGGCTCCCCCCCCCCCCCCCCCCCCCCCCCCCGCCCCGGGCCTCAGCTTCCTCTGCTGGAAAGAGGGTGTATGAGTAACGCGGTTGCTGAGAAAATTCTCGTCCAAAGCTTGGCACTTGGAACCGTGACGGGGCTGGGCCGGCGCCTCGGCGGGGCCCCAGGCGGGTGGAGGGAGCGGCCGGCGCGGGCGCGGCTCATCAGTTGCGGCCTCACGTCCCTTCGTTATGGTGCCGGCAGAAGATGTTCTCTGATTAGTCCGCTGAATTATGAATTAGGTTCCGGGTCCCTGTGCAGCTGTTCCCGACTTGTCATCCCCACCACTTTATTTCCCCATCTGCTTATAAAACCAGGAGCGCCGTCCTGCAATAAACACTTCAAACGCTTTTTTTAGGGGCTAATTAATCGTGTTGCATTTCTCTGACACAGCAGCAGGCCGGACCTGTCCCGAATTCCCAATGCGGGCGCGGCTCCCCGAGAGGCCGGGGGAGAGGCTTGGGTGTCGCGGGGCCCAGAGCCTGGGGCTGCAGGCGGCCTCCCCAAGGGCACGTCCCCGCCCCGGGCAGCCCCCACCGCCGTCCCGGCAGGGTTATCCCCTCCCCCCAACGCAGCGTGACACAGCCAAGGTCAGGTTCGTGCTCCTCCCGTACCCCCGCCGCGGGCAGCGGCGCTGACTCTCTGCCCCCCCGACCGGCGCCCGAGCATCCCCCGGGCAACGTCCCAGCCCGCGGCGCCCACGCTCGCGCCTCCCGCCTCCACGCAGGCCGCCCCCCGCCCCGCGCGCCCCGCCCCCGAGGCCCTGCACCCCGAGGCCCAGCACAGAAGGTGGTGGAGGAGGTTTAAAACACCGACATCAATAAGAAAACAAAATCCCAATTACGGAGTTCCGGAACAGGGAGCTCCGGGGCGGCTAAGTCACAGCAGGCCTTCCGCGGCTGCCCACGCCGGGCAGGCGCTTCTGGCTGAGCCGATTCTCACCGCGGGCTCCGCGGCGCGCCGGGCAGAGGGCCGGGGGTGCCCGCGCCGCCCCCGCGGGGCCCGGGAGGCGTCCGTCCCCAGGCCGGCGGGGCCCGGGCGGGCCGTGCTCCTCGTCCAGCCTGCCCGGCCTTGACCGCGGGAGGAGGCCAGGCCCCCCGCCGCCAGCGCCGACCCCTCAGGCCCAGGGCGCGGGGCGGCGGAGCTCGGCCGGGGGCGGCGGGCCCACGCGGACCTGGGGAGCGTGGCCGCCCGCGGAGGGTCCCCCAGAGCGACCCTGACCCCAGGCTGGTGGGGGGCTGGCCCGGGGGGCGGGGCGAGGTGGGGGTGGGGGAACCTGGCATCCCGCTGCCCGCCCCCCAACCCCCACCGCGAGGCCGGCGAGGACCCCCGGAGGGGATGGAGACGCGCGCGCCGCTGGGCCGGGCTCCTCTCAGGACACTTTGACGGGCTATTAATCTCGCGCCTCCATTTAATTCTGGGTGTCATTCCCTGTCAGCCAAGCCCGCCGGCCGGGATGGACGCCCCTCGGGGCTGGCGGACGCCGTGGCCCCTGCAGGACCCCGGCGGCGGGGCGGGGCGGGGCTCCAGGCGGGGGGGCGGGGCCCCGGTCGCCGACTCCGCCTCAGTTTCCCGAAGGCGTTGGGGGCGGCAGCAGGGCGGCGGGGAGGAGCCCGGGGTCTGCGCTCAGCCGCGGCGACCGTGGACACTGTGACGTGGGAGGCCCGTGTGTCCCGTGCGACGCTAACCTAACCCTAACCCCCCAGGAAGGGCGGTGTCCAAACGGCCGAGGGGCCCCGCCCCCTGAGGACCAGCCCGAGGGTCGGCGCCGCCGGGCGGGCCTGCGAGCCCGGAGCTCAGCTCCTGCGCCCAACGGCCTTAGCGGGATTCTGTGCTAGGGTCCCCCCTGTGAGCTCCGGGCAGCGGCTCTGGGGTGTGGAGGAGCCTGGGGGGCCCCGAGGAGGGGGGGCTCCGCAGACACACGCCCGGGCCAAGCCTTGCAGGGCTCTTCCTGGGGACTGAGGGCGGTAGTGACCTGGGAGCTCAGAGGGGAGAAGGGCTGCAAGGTGTTCGGGTGACATGAGGGGGTGAGGTGAGGCGT
This sequence comes from Hippopotamus amphibius kiboko, assembly GCF_030028045.1. NCBI lineage: Eukaryota > Metazoa > Chordata > Mammalia > Artiodactyla > Hippopotamidae > Hippopotamus > Hippopotamus amphibius. The sequence goes on along the minus strand of NC_080193.1, from coordinate 193,676 downwards.
GAGGTAAAATGTGAGGTGAGGCGTGAGGTAAAATGTGAGGTGAGGCGTGAGGTAAAATGTGAGGTGAGGCGTGAGGTAAAATGTGAGGTGAGGGGTGAGGTGCGAGGTAAAATGTGAGGTGAGGGGCGAGGTGAAGGCTGAGGTGAGGGGTGGCCATTCCGCCGCCTCCCAGTCTGGTGAAGGTGCCTTGGGTTTGGGTCCCTGGAGGGGCTGCGCTGGGCGGGGGTGGGGGCGGGGCCAGGGCTGACGCTCGCCGTGGGGGAGGGGCCGTGGGGACGCCTGCAGCTCTCGCCCAGGAGGCCCTGGCGGAGCAGCCGCGACCCCGTCCCGTCCCGTCCCCTCCCGGGTGCCCTGTGTCGGGGTGCCTGCCGCTCCGGGCCGCCCCCTGGCCACCACGCCCGCCCGGCAGCTGCGCTGGCATTTGGAGCCCGGGGAGCCTATGGGGAATGTCGAGCTGGGGGCGGGGCCTTCCCCAGAGGCGAGGGGAGGGCTGCTGGGGCTCCAGGGCCTCTGGAAGGGCTGAGGGGCCAGGGCCGTGCCCTTGGCTTTAGCGCCCGGCTGGGCCGCTGGTCGAGGCGCCCGAGGAACGCTTCCTGATGTCGCCGCGCCCCCGGGTGCCAAGCTGTCGGGCAGGCGGGCGTCGCGTCGAGGGGGGGAGTGGGTTGTCAGGAGGTGGGCGGGAGGGTCTGTGCTGCGAGAGGGGACGCAGGAGGGCGCCGCCGGGGGACACAGTGGCAGGGGACACAGTGGCAGGGAACCAAGCGCTGGGGAGGCCCCGGGGGACAGCCCACTGCCCCGTCCTCTGCTGCCCAGCCTGGCCGACCCTCCCGCCGCCATCGCCCCGCGGCCATCGCCCCGTGGCCACCTCCTTCCTGGTCCTGGCTCTGCCCCAGGTCAGACTGGAGGGTCCCCCAGGGCAGTGACTGGCTCCGAGCCGAGCTGAGCGTGGCCCAAGGTCCACAGCCAAGGCCCAACCCTCTCTGCAGGGCCGCGGGGAGGCCCCGGCCCCTGGAGAGCTCAGGGTTGGGCAGGGCGACAGGTGGCTGTTTTGAAGTCCCTGGCGCAGGATCCCGCCTGGGGCGCCTGGAGCGCCTGGTGCACAGTGGAGACAGATGACTCCTGGCAGGACAGGAGCCCCGGGCCTGCAGGGCCGGCTGCCCCCAGCTGGTGTGGAGCACGGCTTCCGGCAAAACCAGAGGGGCCAGACCTGGTGGTGGCCAGTGTCCTGGGGATTCCGGCATTAGGGGCTTGGGGTGCACGGGGGGGTGGGGCCCAGGAGTGCAAGGCTGCAGAGGGAGTCCAGGCCAAAGGCTGGAGCTGGGTGGGGCCACCTCTGGACACAGACTCAAGAGCAGTCCTGCAGGGGACCCGTTCGCCTTGTTTAACCCAGAGATGCCCGGGGAGCCCTTTCTTCCTGGCTCTGCCCTGGTCTGTGTGTGGATGCTGCCAGACTGGGGCTGCGGTCTTCTTGCTCTGCCCTGGGCGTTGTGTGAGGGCTTGGGGTGAGGCTGGGGCTGCCCGGGACACTGGGAGGTGGGAGTCTCAGTCCCCAGACACCTCCTCTGAACTGGGGCCAAGATTCAGTCATTTCTTGTCCCCACTAGACAGTGCTCACAGGAGGTACCCACTTGGGTAAAGGAAGAGCTTGCTGACCCTCGGGTGCGGGCCCCCCATGTGTTGGGACTGGCGCCCCTCCCAGCTCTGTGTGGAGCTAAGCTGCGTGACCAGGGCTGCAGACCTGTGTGTCTGGGCCTTGCAGGGTTTCATAGCATATTTTGTTTTCGGTCTGTTTGTATGGATACCTTCTATTTGCTGCCTGCAATGCTTGTTTTCCATTTCCAGTGGTGCTGTAAGATTTCCTTTCAAAACATAATCATTTAAGTAAAAAGAATCCATTTGAAGAAAACCCTCCAGTAAACAATAGTGAAGCAGGTGGGCGGATGCAGGAAGGAGTGGAGGGTGGGCCTTGGTGGTGGGCAGGGCAAGGGCCACAGGCAGGGAAGGGTGGGGAGAGGGTGGGGGCAAGTGGCGGGAGAGTAGGGAGGGGGGTCAGCTGGGCCCCCTTGGCCGCTGTCCTGAGGCCGAGGCGCCGCTGGCTGCCTGCGTGCGGAAGTGGCCGTGGCCATGCTCGTGCAGCCCTGGACTCCCCTGGGTCTCACGCCCACTCGTGCCCTTAACTTGTGTCCAGGTGTAGTTTTTATTTCTCCGTTAACCTTCCAGCATATTTTTTCATTGGAAAGGTGCCCAGGAAAGGGGTGTTTGGAGGAGTCTGGAGTGCCCTGAGACGGCAGGGGGCTGCTCCTAGAGCCCACCTCAGTCGGGGCCTTCTGCCCACGGACGTGCACGGGCAGTGGAAGGGCCTGCCACCCCGTGCACCCCCTCTTCACGGCGGTAAACTGAGGTCCAGGGCGCTGCCCCTACCCAAGGCTGTGCAGCTCCGGGGACAGGCCCTGACCTCTGCCAACCCTGAGGGCTGACGAGACTGCACAGGGCAGGCCATCTGGGACCTGCGTGTTGGGACTTTGTGGCTGTTGCCCTGTTCTCCCTACACTTTTCTGGCCCGTGGAGCAGAGGGGTGAGTGAGGTGGGGGCAGGCTGGGCCTGTCGCCAGAGGTCACGTTGTCTGGCTGGCAAACCCACACAAGCGGGGTCCGGAGTGGACACTGTCGGGGGCTTGACACCCTAGTGGGGGCAGGAAGGAGGGCACAGAGGCTGGCACAGTTGGGGCGTCTGTGGGCCTGGGTTCAAGTCCTGACCTGGCTGCTCCGCAGTGAGGACGGGCAGGGCTTGGCATCAGTGTGCCCGGCTATCCCCTCCGCTGGGGTCTGTGGAGGCTGTGGGCCGGGGCTGCAGAGCCCAGGGGACACTTGCAGGAAGTGTCTGCTCACAGGAAGTGGGCTGGGAGCCCTGGTGGCACTGGCGCCGTGGCCTCTTTCTTTACAGACAGGACGGGGCTGGGGGAGGTTCTCCAGCCGCCTGTCTGGGCCTCGCTCCCTCATTTCAGTCGCCCCTGCCACAGGGAGACCCGGCCCAACACCCCCTTCCCTCCCTCTGGAGGGTGACTCCCACTCAGACTCACGGGTGAGGCCCACCATGCACCCCCCCATCCAGACCATGCCCTCCTGGGACCCCCTCCCCCAGCCCCATCACCCGCTGCCCTGTCCTGCGCCTGACAAATCCTGGGGGCTGCACATGCGCGTGAGTCATTTCTGGGATTTCATGGGCAAAACGACTCCAAGACAGGTTTTCCCTGCTGGAGGCCTGCGAGCACATACTGCGCATCCACCTTTCACTTAGTCTCAGGGCAGGGCCTGTTGTCAGCCCTGGGCCACCCCCCGCTCCCGTCCTCCCCCTCCTGGCCAGGACACTCCCTGCCCGATCTCCAGCTGCCACTCGGTGTCTGCAACCTAAGGGCCCCACCCAGACATGGGGGACGGCTGACAGAGCTCACTGTCACCGCCTTGGCTCCCTGAGCCCCGGCCAGCCCAGGGAGGCCCGAAAAGGACCTCGGTGAGTGGAGCCCAGCCCAGCTGTTTATTTCCCCGTACAAACCTGCCCCTGCAAATGCTCAGCACCAGCTGCTGGTGCAGCGGGCAGGGGCAGCAGATGGCAGAATCCCTGGGCCGCCCAGAGGCCTCCTGGAGCCTCACACCCTGACAGACAGGGGCCCTGCTGACTCACCCGGCCTCCCGAGAGTCCCCAGGTCTGCCCCTCTCCACGGGCCCCTGACAGTGCCCATCGACCTCTCCCGGGTCATCGCCACCTCCTCCCTGCTGGCCTCCAAGGCTGCTCATGTGAGAACTAGAGCCAGAAATGAAGCCAGGCTTCTTTGGGAATGAGGGTTCAGGACGCTGGTTCTGGTCACTGCTGTGGCTGGTGGCTTTGGGCTGGTCGGTGCACCTCCCGGTGAGTGGGGGTCGTGAGGTCTGTCCTGTCTCAGAGACTGTGTGAGCCCCAGGGGAGTGAGGCGGGGGGCACCCCCAGCTGCGTCCTCTGTCAGTGGCAGCGGCCTTCCTGCTCCCTCCCCGGCCCCAGCAGTCCCGGCCAAACACCCGGATGGGCTCTGTTCATGCTTTGAGCCCATGTGCGTCGTGGTGCGTGCGCAGTGTGACAGGGAGGGAGGGAGGGTCCTTTCTGGGGGGGGGTTGGGTGCGGCTGTAGGCCCAGAGAGTGAGGTGCTGGTGGGGGCCCTGGGGCAGCAGCCTCGGCAGGGGACACCTCGCGTGACTGGCTCTGTGGGAACCACTGGGCAGGTCACCCAGCCTCCAGGGTCTGCATGCCTCTCTGCCGGGTGGTCAGGCACCGGGCCTGTGGTCCAGGCTCACTCACGGGAGCAGGCCTCTGGGAGGGGCCAGGGATGAAGCCCGGCAGACGATATTGATACTGTTTCCTCCCCAAACAACCCACCGCCAGATATTAGTTTCGGCTCTGCTGGAAACACGGAAGTCGATGCCCACAGACCAGGGAGCGCAGACCTGAGGGGGGCTTTGTGGTGACCTCCCAGCTGGAGGTGATGCCAGCAGGAGGGTTGACAGAGCTCTTGACAGGTGGATGCATCCTGTCACCGACCCTCCCCTGGCGTAGACGTTCCTGATCAGGCTCAGGGAGATGGGGGGCCCAGCTTCCCCAGCACCGTGAGGTTGACTCAGCGTCCCCAGAGGCTGCACCTTCTCACCCCAGCACGGGGCACACGTGGGGCGTGGGGCGTGCACCTTCCTGCTGGGCTCCAAAGCTGACCTGCCTCCCGCCCCCCAGCCTGCTAGGAATCTCACGCAGGTGGTGCCCAGCGCTCTCGGCCTCCCTGGACCTCTGACGCATCCACGCTCCACCCGGGGCCTCACCTCTGTGTTCTCCCCACCGCCCCCTACTCAGGAGCTGGTGCCTCTGTCAGAAGTGGGGGTGAGTGTGGGGCAGACTCTGCCGGCCGGTCAGTCAGCCTCCTGCTGCCTGGCACCCATAGTGGACCTGGGGAGGTGCCAGCAGCCTGGAGAATGAGGGCGGTGGCAGCCTCTCCGGCTCCCTCCGCACCCTGTCCCGGTTCCAGCCTCCCTGGTTCAGGGCTGAGGGTCAGGACCGAGCCGGTGTCTTGGGGATGGGAAGGCCGGGCTCTGAGAGATGGCAGCCCACGGGGTGTCCCCGTCGTGTGAGTCTGTGAGCTGAGTGCCTGCTGGGTGGTGCAGATGGAGTGTCTGTGTCCCCCTAACACACGTGTTGGACTCGTAGCCCCCAGGGGATGGTATCGAGAGGCAGGGCCTTCGGGAGGTGATTAGGTCATGAGCGTGGAATCCTCGTGAATGGGGTTAGTGTCCTTAATCAAAGAGTCCCAGAGTTCCCTCGCCCTTTCTGCCATGTGAGGACCCAGCAGGGAGCTCTCACCAGATACCCAATCTGCCTGTGCCTTGATCTCAGACTCTTAGCCTGAAGAACTGCGGGGGATTCAACCTGGTGGTTGATAAGCTGCCCAGTTCCTGGCATTTTGTTATAGCAGCTGGAATGGACAGAGACAGTGTCCACTGTAAAACAGGGATGGGGTGGGGGCACCTCCTGTAGACACACAGCCACGCTGGGGATACACGGTGGCCCACCTGCCCAGTCCCTCTGCTGCCCCGTCCAGCTGGACTGCTGCCATCTCCCAGCGGTTTCTAAGGCCCCCATCTTACCCAGGCCCATTCCCATCCATCTTGAGACCTCCTGGCCCTGCTTGGCCTCCCAGGCCTGCTTGTGCGGCTGCCTCCTGCGGCCCTGAAGGTGGGTGCTGCTCACCCACACGGCCCGTCCTCTGCCCCTTCCGCTGCCCACAGAGGGCCCTCGGTCCCAGCATCCCTGGAGTGAGGTCCCACCTCCCAGGCCACCCTGGCTGTGCTCCCAGCCCCTGCCAAGGAGGTGTCAGAATTCCCGGCTTTTTAGAAGGAGTCCTTGCACACAGCTCTATTTACTCGGGAAGCCTGAGATGGTTGGGGCACAAGCAACAGGGTATAATAATAATGGGTCAGCAGGTAGTACAGCGGAGATTTGCCCCCAGGACCTCACAGGAGGAGGCGTTTGGCACAGACTGGAAGGAGGTGGGCGGGAGGGGCAGGGCCTCCACAGTAACTGAGACTGAACCAGCTACAGAGCAGATGGTCTGCCAGGCTCTGGCCTTCTCCTCGACTTTCATCCTACCTTAAAGATTGATCCGGATCAGGGAAGTGCAGGGGTGGCCAGACACAGGCCTCCTCCTCCAGGAAGCCTCCCAGAGATGTCTCCAAACCTGGGCCTCCAAGCTGCAAAAAAGAAGAGTTTATTCCGGAGACACAGATTGGGGTAAAATAGAAAGCTTTCTGGGGAAGAGAGAGGGGCATATAAAGGTGAAAGCCTTAGGTGCTCTGACACAAGAAAGAAATATTGGTCTTTAATGGGTGGCTGTCACAAGTTGTTTTAGGGTAAGTGTTCAGTGAGTATCTTGAGTTTCTGGCAGGGGTTCTGGGTGCTGCGTTGGGACAGTGTCAGAGACGTCAGATTCTACCTGCCTGAGACGGGCGCTGCACACATCTTCTCCGTGGCTCTTGTGGCAACACCGACTGTGCTTTGACTTTCCTTCCACACGCCGGTCTTGGGGGGGCAGGGAGGACACCGCTCACAAGAGCCTCCCCGAGCACCTCCCCGAGCACCTCCCCGAGCACCACCAGGGCCTCGCAGACGAGCAAACCGAGGCTGTGAGAGGCCTCGGTTCCTCGGAAACTCATGGAAACAAGCATGAGCGTCCAAGGAACCAAGGGATCAGGACACCAGAATGTCCGAGACACGGTGACCGTGCTCCATCCCTGGGTGGGGGCAGGGCCAGCGCTGAGGTAGGTGAGTCCTGCAGGGGCGGGGCGGCCACTGGCTGGCTGCTTGGCCTCCATTCATCAGGCTGCAGCTCTCCTACTCCAGCCTTTGAAGCTGCAATAAATATTGATTCGGGCAAATTGATGTGTTTCTGAGGACCCAGCTCAATAGCAAAGTTACGAAGATCAGGGCAAAGTCACCCACTCACTGAGTGTCCTCGTTGAGCCTGGGGCTGCGAGGGGGACAAAAAAGTGCTGTTTGCACGCCCAGGGGCCAGTGCCAATGGCTGGGTCCACCGGAGGGGAGTGGAGGACCTTGGCAGCTACCAGCCCCTGGCCCTCACCTGGCCAAGGCTGAGGGGCCTCCTTCATGCCACCCCCTTCTGGGTATCTCCCCTGGGTCCCTGAGCAGGTCTGTGTTTGGTGGCTGAGGGTCTAGGCCAGAGCAGAGGACCCTCTTCGGGGCTCTCTCTGCAGCCTCTGCTGTCCCTGCCTTGGTGGCACGCCCCCAAGACAGGGAGCTCACCACCTCACATGCTGCCTCTTCCATCTCTGCCCCCAGCAGCACCTCACGCTGGACCAACGGCCCAGACTGGGCAGCCCCTCCCAAATGCAGCCTCTGCCTGCCCTGGTCCCCCCAGCTCGGATCACTTTCGCCCTCAATCAGTCTAACTCCCCAGCTGGACTATGGGGCTCCCCTCGGTGCCCTTGCACGTACCACCCCCTCGGCCTGGAGCCCCCATCCCATCAGCTCCTCCATCCTTCCTCTGAGCTCCGACCTGCCTGGAAAGGGGCCCGGACCCTCAGAGGGTCCCCTCGGAGTCTTTCCTGGGGGGGAGGTGGGCAGGACAAGGTCCAGGCCACCTGGGTGGGTTGGGCACCTGGCCCTGCCCGTGTGTATCAGGGACATTCCTTCCTCCCCTCCACCCCCCTTCCCTGGCATTTCTGTGTCTCCAGTCCTCTCTGCCTAGAGCTCTGAGGCTAGGCCTGGTGTGCTCTGGCGGGAGGATTTATTTATGAGAATTTGGGAAATGCAGATGTGACGCTTCCAGCTAATAGCCCCAGATCACTTGCGCTGCCCCATTAGTGGGGAAGCCGGCCCGCGTACATTACGCTCCACACCGCCAAAGTGGGAGCCAAGGCAGCGGTTTATGACCCCATAAAACTTTGGGAGTTTATTGCTATTGAACAAACATGTAATCCAATGCTTCAAGTTCAATATATGTAGCCATGCCGGCCAAGCACCGAGACATCCAGGGGCATTGGAGCCGGTCGGTGATTGATTGCCTGCAGGACGGGGGCAAGATTTACGGTGGCCATGCGGGGCCCTGTCCTTCTGCACAATGAACAGCCCGGAGGGAGGGTGGGCGGGGGGTGGGCAGTGCCTGGGACCAGGGCTCCAGGCAGAGCATCGGCCTGCAGCCCCCAGGCAAGGGGCCGGTCTGAGGGTGTTGAGGTAGGGGCCACATCGAAGGGAGTGTGTGCTTCCCAGAGAGAGGTGGGCCCTCCCTTGGGAGGGAGGGGCCGTGGGACAGGCTGGGGCGGGGCGGGGTGTGTGTCGGTGGCTACGTCTTACACGCTAGAGGCCCCCACCCATCCCCCCATTCACCCACCGGTTCATGCATCAACCCTAACTCTTCCACACAGGAAGGGCCACTCTGGGGGAAGCCTCAGCCTCTCACGACTCCGGACGCCAACGGGCTGCCCGCCGAGCCCGCCCACGTGGATGGTGGACAGGGCCCTTCTGTGCTGCCCAGAGGGCAGGCAGGTGAGGGCTGGGCTGTTGGAAGGGCTCCCGTCTGGGGAGGCAGGTGTTCCCCTGGCCCCAGGCCCTCCCTCCTCTGAGTTTGCTCACATCCTTGGTGTTCTGGCTTTGCGTAGGCTCGTGTTGTGTCCATGGTATTAACTTTCTGTCGCATGAGTGTCAGAACTTTGCCGGACTCATCGCTCGCCATTTCACTGCACGGCTCCGTCTGAGCCCCTGAGAGTTGCGCTCCCAGCGTCCCTGCCTTTGTTCTTAGGAAGTGCTTCCCCATGGGCCCTCGGTCAACATCTGCTGTTGGCTCCGGCTCCTTTCAGAGGCTCCAGAGCCTCGTCTGCGGGCGCCTCCCTCCCAGCACCACCTGAGGGCATGGGGGTCCCCGCTCCCAGCGGAAATGTTCCTCCACAGCCTGAGTTGCAGCTAATGAGCGGGTGTGGAGTCAGGGCTGAGGACAGGGTGGTTGGAGCTGGGGGGCCGGAGGAGAGGGTGGCAGAGTGAGCTGGGCTCTCCCACAAACTCTTGGACCCATGACTGCCACGGGGTGGGCAGGACTCGGCCAGGTGTCGGGGGTGGACGGTGCTCTGTGGAGGTCCATTTTGTCCCCGTGTCAGGTGTTCGGGATACCTGGAGTGGGGTGAGGTGGCGGAGCTGGGGCGCTGGACAGGGAGCCGTCCGCGGTGGATGGAGGGAGAGAGGCGCGGCCCGAGGCTGGGGGCCGGGTTGTGCTCCTGGGCACGAGGCTCCCTCGGCCTCTGCCTACTTTTTTGGAGACCTGAGGGCTTCTGGGGACCAGACCCTGCCTTTGTCTGCAGCCAGTGGAGGCACAGCTGGGTGACCATCCTGGTTGGAACCCCGGCTCTGCTGCTCATGGGAGGTGCCAGCCGAGCCTCAGCGTCTGCACCTGCACAATGGGATGCGCGGGTGTCGAGGAAACGCGAGACTTGCCCAGCCCGGTGCCTGGTGCACAGAGGAACTCCCAGAGTGTTCCGGGAGCGCTTCCGCCCACGAAGGGCTCCTGGGACCGCTTTGTTGTAGGTGCCCCCGCTGTTCAGGCTGGGACGGTCTCCTAAGCTGCCCCCCTCTCCTTCCGGTGCTCCCTGCAGTGTGGCTGGTGGCAGACAGCCGGGCCTTATCAGGGCACATCCTCCACCTGCCTTGTAACTCAGCCCCACGCAGCTCAGTCTCCCAGCCGACCTCGGCAGGGTCATGGGGCTGGAGGGGGGGGGGGGGGCAGGCCCTATTCCTGCCCCTTTAGGGGCTCACGCGTGAGGGGCCTGGGAGGCAAGCCTTGACCCGGATGCTCTGTCCCAGGGGATGACGGCAAGGGGGATGGCACGGCTGCTGTGGCCCCTCCGAGGAGTGGGCTCAGGACACGGACTGGCCCTCGCGAGGGAGCTCCGTCCTGCAGCTGCGAGGAGTCTTCCTGGGGACGCCAACCACGGTGCAGGGGGTACGAGGCCTGGCCTCTATATGGCCTGAGAAAGATGGGGCTGACCGTGGTGGATGGGCCCGTCTTTGCCCACAAAACCTGATGATTCGGGATCAGGTGGAGAGGCAGGCTTGGCTGGTCACAGAGAAGAAAGAGACTCAGAATCAGGCTACAAAGTCCCATGGGTCCCAGTGTGGTTGGACGTTGGCTCAGATATCAGCGCCGGCCATATCAACAGAGATCGGGGCCTAGAGGGAGGGAGGGGACAGGTCTGCTGGGTGGGGAGGGTCCTGAAGCTGCGGCAGAAGCAGGTACCAAGTGGTCAGTACCCAAAGCTGGACATGGACTAGGAGGCAGCCTGGGCCAAAGGGCAGGGAAGAGGAGAGCTGCCCCGGTGTAGTGGCCAGTGGCAGGGAGGCAGCCCGGGGACGCGGTGGGCGTGGGAGTGCGAGGCTGTCTTGTGTCTGATTGGCTGTGACACGGGCGTGGGACAGCCCGCCGGGGCCCCCCGCCCCGGGGGTGTGAGATGGCCGATTCAGGAGCCAGCGAGCAGGGCAGGGTGGCCACGGGGGGCTGGGGCCGGCTCTGGGAGCCTCTCCCCGTTCAGCGGCCTTGTGGTTCTGGCTGAGGGGCAGCCCGTTAGCTCCGGGATAGGGCCGGAGCCGCGTCCAGAGGGTTAATGGTCAGAGAGGAGGGGCTGGGCCTCCTCCAGCTTCCCCGAGCTCCTCATCAGCCGCCATTAGCTCTCGACCCGCGGCCGGCAAGGGCGCCGGTCACTCATTACCACTAATTGTGGGGACTGGGCTGCCCCTCTGGACTCTGTCACCTGGGCGTCAGCCGCTCCCGGGGGGCGGGGAGGGGCGTGCGGTGCCTCTAGCTACCCAGTCCCCACCGCTGGGCAGCCGGGCTGCTCTGCTTGGCAGGCATTGGGGTCGCCGGCCTGGAATCACCAGCACTCAAGCCTCTGTCTTGCCTTGAGCCCAAGAGGCTTCAGAGTCGCCCCCTGGGTAGAGGGTCTGCAGGGAGGAGCTCTGTGAACAGGCCCTACCCCTCTCCAGCCCACCTTGGCCCCCACCCCAATCTGGCCCACATTCCACTTCCTACTGGGCCACCCCAAGGCCTCCGTGAGTGGGGATGCTGTCCTGGCTGTGCAGGGCGTGGACCTGCCTGAACATTCCCCCCCCCATCATCGTCCCTCTCTTTTCACTGGAAGACACGCCCGGCTGGAGGTGTGGGGCTGTAAGTGCCACCCTCCCCCCGGCCCAGGCAGCTCACCACTCTGGCATGGTGGATGGCTCTGCTTTTGAAGGGCACGGCCTCCTCCTGGTCACCCTGCCCTGGGTGTGGCCGAGGGTGTGCAGGGGCTGCCCAGGCGTCCCCGCCCCGCTCCGAAGAACCCTCGAGGTCCTCCCCTGTGAGCCGGGCTCCATGACTCATCCGGAACGTTCCGCCGGCTAGGATTTAAACAGAGCTCCTGGAACCCGGGGGTCCTGAGACGTCACCCTCGTGGCCGAGCGCAGTCACGACGGCGGGCGGACTCTCCTCGCCACAGCCCAGGATGCGCGGCATCTCTTGCTGAGTGATGGGTTTAATAGCAGAGGGCCAGCAGGCGGCCCGGGTGCTCTGCCCTCGCCCAGTGCCCGCCTGCTCTCCGGCAGCCAGCAGAAGTGAGTGGAGAGGAGATTTATCTTCTCTGACTTTACGAGGTACCAGCAGAGAGCGGTTGAAAGGCAGGAGCTAAATAATTGATGGCCTGGCTCTGTGGGATCAGAGAGGCAGCCGGGCCGGACGTGAGGGGGTGGTCGTATGCTGACCGCGGAGAGCTGGGAAACCAGTTGGAGGGCCGGGGGACCCTGACTCGGGGCCCAGGGGTCACGGACGCCTTGGGGCATGTGTCCCCAGGAGCAGAGCTCAGAGGATCCCAGGGCAACCTTACCTCCCTGCTCGCAGCCGTCCACCTGCCTTGCAACCTCGCAGCCCTGTCTGCCTGGTGACCACTGCCCTGACCACGGCCTGGATGTGGTCCCTGCCGGGCCCTGGGCTCTGCTCTCAGCCACGTGGGCCATGGTGCCCCACAGCATCCCTTTTCAGGCAGCCTCAGCCTCCCTCCGAGGAGACCGCCCCCCACCTCTGGGCACATCTGTCCTTATCCGCATGTGCTCTCTCCTCTGTCTCTTCCTGCTCCCCCCCATCTCCTGCAGCCTGGGGACCACTCCCCTGCCCAAGGCCAGTGCGCCCCCGAGGAGCCAGCGTGTGGGGTGGGGGCTGTGCCTGGCTGCCAGGACCGGGGGGCAGGAGCCACGCCGCCAGGGCCAGTGGGCCCCTGGGTCAGAGCCCAGGCCACACTGAGGCCCGGGTGTGCCCCTCCCTGAACCGCTTTCTTTGCTGGTGACAGGGCTGTCCGTGACCACACTTTTGGCACCCAAGGTGGCACCCTCCAGGAAGAGGGGGCTGCACACTCGCCTGCCCTCCCGTCTCCAGCTCGTTTTGCTCCCTCAAAGCCAGTCAGGCTCTTTACAAAGGGGGGATTTTATTTGCAATTTTATTAAATAAAAGTTTGTCATCCTACTTCCTGGCCGGCCCAGAGTCGGGAGGTTTGCACACGTAGGTCATCCCCTGCGGCCCCCACGGCGGGAGGCCGGGGAGGGTGAGGCCAAGAGGCACCCCTGGGCACCACTGCCAGGATCAGGCAGGAGGCGTCATGGCCCCCCCAGGCTGCACCCGGGGCTGCCTCAGTGTCCCCTCCAGGCCCAGGCCTGTACTCATGGCCCCAAGACAGGGTCTGGCCTCCCCCGATGCTGGAACGGGCGTGATAATAAAACGCGTCACCTTCCACCGTGCCGGGTCCTGGGCCCTGTAGAGGGTCGCAGGCACAGGAGGGCGCCTCAGCAGCCGCGTGGGCACCACCCTGCCTTCTCCTGGGGGCCTCCTGGCCCCGTGTGTGACCCTGGGGGCCAGCAGCCCTGACCGAGAGCGGCTGCTCCCCGTGGTCCTTGCGGCTGAACCACGCTGAGGAGGACCATGCCCTGGACTTCATTTTCAGGTAAAACCCATTTCAGCGCCGTTTCCCTGTCGCATCCCCCTTCATGCAGCCTGGCGCCCCCTTGGCCCGCCGTAATCTGCTGAGCCCTTGCTCACATATAATCAGCTTTGCCGCTTTCCAAACACAACTAATCCAGTTTGCGTTTTGAGGATTGGAGGTGGACAGCGCGGCCAGCGGACCACCGGGGGGGGGCGGGGCCTGGGTGGGCGCGAGTCCCTGCCCGTGACCTGGTGGCGGAAGAGGACCCCGTGAGGGCGCTGCAGGGGCCGAGCAGGCTGCCCCCAGCGCCACGGCCCTTCCGTGTTACTGTGCCTGCGTGGGTGACAGCCAGCATGGTGCCAGTGGCCCTGCAGCCTGACCCCTGGGAGACCAGCGCACCCCTTTCCTGAGGACCAGCGGGACGCAGCAGTGGGGGTGGGGTCTGTGCGGCGGGGCCTCGGCACCACGGGGGCCAGGGCAGACCCCTCCTCGGCCTGACACCCCAGCTGACCCACCTGCTTCTGCCAGCCCGGGCCTCTGCCCCCGGCCCACCTGGCCTCGCTGGCCATGCCTGGAGGACACTGAGTCAGGCTCCAACGGGAGCCTTCAAGGGCTCGCTCGCTGGGTGACACGACCGCGGCAGAAACCACAAAACTGACCAGAACACACACAGCCCCCACGTGACGGATTCAATTCAATTCCGCAAATATTGACGGCCCTCTAATCTGCCGCCCTCGTGCCAGCCTGCTCCTCTGAGGTGCCAAGCGTGGCAGCCGACTCAACCCGTTTAATCCGGGCCCCGACGACGTGACAATGTCACCGGGTCACGGTGAGGGAGCTGCGGCCTGGCCAGGCTCCCAGCAGGCGAGGCTGGAGCTGGGCTCTGACCTCGGCGCCAGGTGGGTCACCCACAGCCATGGCACGAGCCTAGTGAGGGGGGGGCTCAGGCCACACAGCTTGGGCTGGGGACCATGCTGGGGAGGGGCCGGGGCTCCGTCTGGACACCGGGGGAGGCTAGGGGGAGCCCCTGCCCAGAGTCCAGGCCCGCGTGGGGCACCGCAGCAGGGCTAGGCGGCTGGACAGGGACCAGGGTGAAGCCGGCCCTGCTGAGGGTCCTTCCCTGCCCCAGACGGGCCCCGACGCCCTGGGCGCACAGCCATTCTCTAGGCCCCTCTCGCCCTGCTCCTGGCAGCTCCTCTGCTCTGGGCCACTCGACTCCGCCCTGCAGACGTTCTGTCCTCTGAGTGGCTTCCAGGCCTGGGGTGGAGGGGAGGGGGTCAGGGAGGGTCTGAGAAGGGGGGGTCCTGGGCCGCAGCGCCTCTGCCGGGCCACACCTGTGGGGGCTCAGGGCTGGGACTACAGCAGAACGGAGTCTGACCCAGGTGCGCGGGGGCCTGGGGTCGGGTCCCTGCCAGATGCAGGAGGGGCAGCCTCACGCCCCCAGCCCTGCGCTCTGGAGACCTCCCTGAGCGGCGCCCCGAAACACCTGAACAGAGGCAGGGGCGTCCGTGCACTTCTCAGGCCCCCACCCTCCCAGCCGAGGCCGAGGCAAGTGGCTGCAGGAGCCCCCAGCGGTCGGGAAGCCCTCGATCGCTAACACAGCCCGGCCACCTCACAGTCCTAACCTGGCAGCCAGTCTGCTGGGCACGGGGAAATTCATCAGGAATGGAACTGAAGGACTGAAGCAGAACCAGGAGCATTGATTTTTTCCCCAGGCACGTAAACGCTGCTCTCAATCAGGCCCTCGACTCCTGGGCAGGGGCAGCCCTGGGGACAGAGGTGGGGCCCGGCTCCAGCCCAGCTGCGGCCTGAAGCCCCTTCTCCTGTGGCTGAGCGGGGACCCCGGGCCAGTCTCAGTGCCTCTGAGCCTCGGTGGGCTTGGCGTAACCGGGTGGGGGCGGTACTCGCCACTCGCTCACCTGCTGACTGCCGCGCTTGCCAGGCCCTGCGGCAGAGGGTGGCAGTGAAACTCCCTGGGACGCAGGGCAGCGGCGGCGGCGGTCCCGGCCAGGCGTGCGGGGCCTCAGGCTGGAGGGACCCCGGCGCACGCCCTCCGCCCGCTGCAGTCCCTGCGGCCTCTGCTCTGCGACCCCTCCCTGGCCCGCCTGCCCCTCTGCTGCTGTGGGGCCCCGTGTGGACCGACTTAGGCGGGGTGGCCGCCCCTGGTTCCTGCGGCCTGAGCCTCTGCATGTGGTTGGGGCCCCGTGGGCACTTCCGGCGACCCTGGGGGGTGGCGCACGGGCTGGGGCTCAGGCAGCTCCTTGGCAGCTGGAGCGTGGTCCCCGCTGTGCTCTGCTGCGGGCCCCCGGCTGAGAGAGTGGCTGAGCCAACGCCGGGCCGGTCCCCGTGCCACAGCCCACGCCGGTCTGACCCCAGGAGTCTGTGAGGGGCCCGGGAGGCCCAGGCAGCAGGCGAGGCCCCAGGAGGCCTGGAAGGGGCCACCTGGGAGAAAGGCGCTCCAGTGCCCCGCGGCTTGCGGGCTGCTGGGTGCTGTCAGCACGGTTGACCTTGGGGACTCTGAGGGTTCCGTTCATCACTGGACAGGCCCCTGTACACACTGCCCCTCAGATAAAACCCTGGTGCCAGCGACCCAGCCAGCCGGGGTGAAGGCTGTGTTCAGATATAGACCAGGCCCGTCTGCGAGGGTCTGGCTGGGGGTCTTGGGACACGTCAGGTGTGCCTGAGCCTCAGGTCCCCCACATTGGGCAACCCGAGCAGGGAGTGAGCATGAGGGTGCGATGAACCAGCAAAGCCCTCCGACCCGCTGGTTCAACACCCAGGCGGCCGCTGCTGGCCCAGGGTGAGACCCATTGCCCAGTGGTCTCCGGCAGCCCCTCCCAGCTGTCGTCATGGGGGCTCAAAAGGACTGCAGCCCTGACCTTTCCCAGTGGCCCTGTGGATAACAGGGAAGCGCTGACCCAGGAGGCAGAGGGCACGCTGAGGCTGGGCTCCCTGGAACCAGGCACCGGGGTGGCGCTGCCCACTGCACACCTGAGCCAGTGCCCAGGACGGACGGGGGGGCCTGAGGTTGTAGGTGGGCGGCTGTGGGGCCCCAGACTCTGCTCAGACCTAGTGCCAATGTGGTGAACAAACCTGTTTGCTCGGCACCAAGGGCTTGGGGGCCTCTGAGGGGCGGACAGGGGCCGGTAGGCGAGAGGTAGTTGGGGGCTGAGGTCTGGGCAGGGGCTGCCCTCAGGGTGACCGGCCATCTGTCTCTGACTCGTGTAAGGTACAGGGCTGGCCCCACCAGGGCCGGACAGCTCTGGATGCTCCCATGAGAGCAGGCCCATCTCTGCTGGCTTCTGTCCTGTGCACGTCCCCCGAGTGTCCCCTCCGGGCATGGCCACTCTGGGGTACCCTGCCTGAGAGAGCCAACCACCAGCATGGCCGCAGCCTCCCTGCCCACCCTACACCTTCCCCACCTGCCCTGCAGGCCCGGCTGCCACAGGCCTCCTGCCCGGTTCATGGAGGGGCCAGGCTGCCTCCGGCTGAGGCAGAGACCCTCCTGATGGGGCCTCAGCTGTGGTCAGGGCTGTGGCCTAGGACTCGGGTGAGCAGGCCTACCAGACCCATCCCCCGACAGCAGCATCTGGCCCCGAGGGCCTCCCAGCTGTCATCACCCTCAAAGTCACGTTAGACTGGCAGGCAAAGGCACAGAGGGCCTCAGAGCCCCCAGACTCCCCACCCAACCAGCCTCTCCTCCAGCTCAGACCCCGAGCCCCTGGGGAGGGCCCTCCTGGTTCCCCCAGACCTGCCGGTGAGGGGGTTCTGCTGCCCCTCCCCCGGCTGTGTGCCCCTGCCTGCAGCAACCCCCCCGCCTGCCACACTGTCCACCTGGTGGTGCCCCTCTGTCTGGCTCCCTGTGCCTGGGCCCCACGGGTGAATCGTGACCTCTGCCCTGTGGCGGCACAGGACCTCCACCCAGCGTCTCCTCCCGGCCTCTGGGGGCACTCACCACACGGTCGCCTCTGGATCAGATGTCTTCCAGGCCTTTGGGAGTCTCAGGGGTGCGTTTCGTGGGGGGATGGGCTTTGCCCCCATCTCACTGCCTGTTTCTGCTCGCTGAGTCCCCGGGGGCAGAGCCCTGGCCCTTGCCTGCCCCACCTCCACTGCACGCACGCCCGGGCCCCAGTCCCGGGAGGGTTCCAGAGGGCCCAGCCTCACGGCGCCCAGCTGGGCAGATATGCCAGCCGGCTGCCGACCAAACCCAGCACCACCACCCAGGGCCTCTCAGGGAAGTGAGGGGCGTCCTGGGGTCCCTGGGCTGCAGGGGGAGGGTCTGGAGGAGCCTAAGGGGGGCGCCGCAGCCGCTCACCTGACACTCCAGAGGGGCACTTGGCAGCAGCTGCCGGGGGGACCCCCGCCTTTCAGGGTCAGTGAGGGTCTGTGCAAAGAGCCTGAGAGAGAACCAAAGACACACTGCTTGTGTGTGCATGTGAACCGTGAGAGAGTACGTCTGTGTGCACGTGTGCTGTGCACGCAGACAGGGAGCGAGCGTGTGTGGTGTGTGAGCGAGTCAGCCTGTGCCGTGTGCAAGTGTGTGTGAGTGAGCAGCTGCCCGGGTCTCGCCTCGGCAGGGCCTTGACCTCCTGGGAGTGGAGTCTGAAAGCTGAGTTGAGCCTGTGGGATGGCTCATCCCCTGGGCTGTCTCAGGGCTGGAATACCCGGTTCCTGGCCCTGGGTGATGTGTCCAGGAGGCCAGGGGCCTTCAGACAGGTGGTCATTATCAGCCTGGAGCTGGGCACCGGCCGCGGGGCTGGAGGACACACCCCTGCCCTTCCCCGGGCCTCTTGATAACCAGTGACGTTCATGGAACGTGCCAGCAGGGCGGCCTTGCCGTGGGCGCCCCGTCCACAGCCTGCAGAGGTGGCTGCTGTCTTCCCTGCGCCCAGAGGGTAGGCGGAGGTCCCCTCCACATCTGCCCCACCCCGGGGACACAGCCCAGGGCCTGTCCGCCGTCTGCAGAGCAAACGGGTGCTGTGCTGAGCTCACGGTGAATCTGGGGTGGGGGGGGCGCGAGCAACCCGCTGGGTGGGAGTGTTTCACACACACAACACGGCTCCGCGGGTCCGTGGGTGTTTGCAGGCGCTGGCTCAGGCGGCAGGAAGCTCTCAGCCACGAGGTGCCGAGCCTGCAGCTGAGCAGCGCCTCGGGGCCGGGAAGGAGGGCCTGCGCTGCAGGTGGGGTCGGGCGCCCCGCACTGGCCTGACCGCATAGGGGGACTTGGGCCAAGGTCCTGTGTGTGCTTGGCTTGTGTGTTTGCTCCCGAAGCCCCAGCCAGGACAGCCTGGCGCAGCTCGTGGCCTGCCTCGCGGCCTAGACATCGCTGACCCCCTGCCCACCAGGCAGCGGACCTGGACTCCAGGCCAGCTGTGCCTCCGGGTGCTGGGGTTGGGGGGAGCGCTGTCCCTCCGGTTTGGAATCCACCCCGCCCCCGACCACCGCCTGCGCCCGCACGCCCACCTCCATCACAGATCTTCCAGCAGCTCCACGCAGATGCCCGAAAGCCGGAGCGGCTGGCTCCGTTGGCGTTTTTGGAAAAGGGCCGCTCGAGGCGGGGCTGTCTGGCTGGGGGTCCACGCCTCGCCCCTGCACCCGCAGGTTCTCGGCTCCCCATGCAGCCTTCCTGCCTGGCGCACCCCTGGCCGGCACCCGCCCTTCTTGGTGCGAGATTTTGCGGTGGTGTCTCCTCGCCAGCTTGTGTCTCACATGGGGGTGTTTCCATTTTTACAGCAGCAACAGCAGATCCAAGCGCCTCAGCCTCAGCCGCAGCCGCAGCCGGAGAGCGGCAGCCCCCGGGGAGCTGCTGCCACGTCAGGTGCTGGGGGGGCGCGGGCTGCTCTGCCAGCCACAGCCCTAATTGCTGTCACTCGGGGAGCCAGCTCTAGCCTGGGGGGCACAGAGCCAGGAGGTCGGGGTGGCGAGGGCTGGTGGGTGGCGCCCTGGGGCGATCTCAGCCCCCAGGGGACTGGGGCCCTGTGGTGGTCCTGGGGCAGGGGCTTTGCCTACGGGACGTGCGCCAGGTGGGCTGCCTGATGGCCCAGGCCAGGAGGTTAACCAGGTGGGTTGGAATCTGGCACCGCTCCTGCCAGCCGTGTGGCCCTGGCTCGGATCCCCCCCATATCCTGTCCTCCGGCTGCTGCGAGGAGTGACCGGGGTGGCTTGGGTGGCCACGCAGCCATGGCTGTGACCGGACTCTGTTCCGTAGCCACGTGTTGCCTGCATCCTCTGGCAGCGTCCCCGGGGTGGGGGAACACGGTGTCCTCTGTCACCTCCCAGCCTCACTTGGGGCTGGTCTCCCAGGATGCAAGACTGCCGGGGCACGAGGGTCGTCAGGAAGACCCAGGGCACAGCAGGCCCACCAGCTCGACGTCCCAGGCTCTCGCAGGCCGGTGTGAGCTCCACTCTGCAGAAGGGAAAGGACAGGAAGGGCAAACGGTACTCTTGGCGATTCCAGACCAAGTGATGAGAACTCGTAGGAAACGCAGGAGGATTCAGCTTCGCCCGCGTTCACCCTGTGCCTGGGAGCGGCTAGACGCTGCTGGCTCATCAGACTGGGGGCCGGGGGCCCTGCCTCCCAGGGGCACCGCGGACCCTGCGGCCCCGGGGCTTTGGCAGCCCTGCAGTCGCACAGGGGACCGGGCGGGAGCCCAGAGCAAGGCTGGCCACAGATGCTGGGCCCCGGGCACGGGCAGCGGGGTGCTGGGCTGTGCCTCCACCCTGCTGTGTGGCTGACCGCCTGGACGCGCCCACAGGCTCCAGACACGGAGGAGGGGGTCGCCTGAGGCTTGAGGCCCAGGTGGGTCGGCACGAGGAGGCGCCCGCCTTTCTGCGGGCCTAGTGGGGACCCAGGACCACCCGGCTTTAGTTGTGTGGCCAGGTGCCTGATGGGGCGGTGCTCAGTTAGCCAGAATCACAGTTATCTGCGCTTTTGATTTGAACGGCAAGAGGATGGTCTCGGGGCTCATGGCAGTGCCTGTGGGTTCTCGCGTGCGGCAGGGCGGACGCAGAGCTGTCCACACACGCACCGGCACTGGACGGCGGCCTGAGCGGGTGCGCTGGCCCCAGGGCCCCCAGGTGTCCACGACGGTGTGGAATCCAGCCTGGGGGTAGCTGGGTGCGAATCCCACCTCCCGCACAGAGCAGCCGTGCTCCCCGGGGGCTCGCTGCTCCCCCACCAGCCTCAGTGTCCTCCTGGCACCTGCTCCCTGAGAACCCTGCCAGGGTGACGTGTGAGCAGTTTCTGGATCTTCTGTCTTCGCAGGGAAGGGTCGTGAACCTTACCAGGGTTTCTGGCCCTCGTTGGGGGCTCTGAGAGCAGGCGTCCCATCCGAGGCTCCACAGCAGCTCCTGGCTCCTTGCGGAAGACCCACGCCCCTCGAACCTCGGTTTCCCCTCATTAAATGGGGCGCCGTTTCTGTGTGAAGACAACGGCCGCCCCCGCCACCCTCTCTAGGCTTCTAGCCTCTGCCCGTCCTGTGTCACCTCCCTGGCAGGCAAGACGCCCGTCTGGGGGTCCGGGACCTGCTTCGCTGGTGGGCAGGGCTGGCCGCTCTCCTCCGCGGTGGGGGCCTCCCTCAGACTCAGGACATGCCTGTCCTTCCCCAAGTGACGGAATCCATAGCGCGAGTGCTTCCCAGGGCCTGGCCACCTCTGCCTGTGCCTGCTGCCTCGAGCTTGGACTTGGGGGGTTGGGCGAGGGGCCCTGCCTGGCCTCCGTCCTCCCTCACCCAGGCTAGGCTGGGCGCCTTGCCCGTGTGGGGCTGCCTTAGCCTCTGCCCGCTTAGGAACCCAGTCCCACGATGCTCCCAGTATGCAATTATGCCAGAACACGGTCCTCAGGGCGGCCACTGTGCTCCAGACATCTGTACACACACACGAGCACACACCTGCAAGTACACGCACACACAGGCACGCACACGAGTGTGGCTGCAGGCAGGAAGGCCAGATGGGAACACTGGCCGGTGGTGCCCCGGAGGGGTCAGGCCCAGTGGCGGGCTGGGGCTGGGGCTGGGCTGGGCTGGGCTGGGCCCTCTCTGTACCCGAGGTGGTCTCTGCCGAGGCAGGGAGCCCCATGGGGCCAGGATTCGGAGTCCAAGTCAGGGATTCAAATTCCATTTCTCACCTGGGGATGTCAGGGGTCCTTCCACCTGCCCAGGCGGGCACCCACCTCCTAGGTGTGGGGGGCACAGAGGAGGTGCCTCAGGCCTGGTGGAGGACCCCCAAGCCCAGGAGGGGCAGTGTCTGGGGATGGCCCTGGCCTGTGCCCAGCGAAGCCGGGACTCTTAGGCCTGAGTTCTGTGGACCACAGTGAGCCCTGGCCGCAGACCCAAGGGCCACCCCAGGAGTCAACCGCACTGCTTGTCCACCCAGCCACCCTGTAGGTGACGAGGCCAGTCACCCACCAGGCCCGAGGACGCTCCCAGCCCCCTGGAGGTCTACCCGACAGACTGTCTTCCTGGCCAGCCTGCCTGCCTTGGGCCGGCTGTGCTGCAGGAGCCCTTTCCCTGCCCAAGACCCCTCATGGCTCTGGGAGGTTCCCAGGGCCGGGGACGGTGCCCCTGTGGGAGCAGCGTGTCCCCCGGCCTCTCCTGCCCACTCGCTCACCCGCTTCCCTTCCGTCCCAGCCAGCCCCACCCCGTCCCCGACCCCAGGCCCTGGGGGTCCCCCACCTCCTCGTCTCAGCCCACTGCGGCTTCGGGCAGAGTCCCCTGCTGTCAAACACGCTCCCACCCAGAAGCCGGAGGTGAGCCCATCCACGCCTGTTCCTGCCCACCCCACCCCCCAGCCCTCGGCCCCTCGGGCCCTGGGCCCCCCGGTGCCCAGGGCGGGGCCTCCGAGCCTCCGTCGGCCCCTGGCTTCTCTGACGACTGGCTTTCCGTTCCATTCCTGTCGGCTCTGCTTTGGCCGCTCCTGCCTGCCTGACCCCGTGGTGGAGACAGATTCTCCTGCCTGCGGAGCCCGGGACGGGGGGCCCCAGGCAAATCCAGGCGGTATAGCCTCCCCGGTGACCCCTCGCCCAGCCCACCACGTCCTTGGCCTCAGAGCCGCCGTCCGTGCCCGGCAGACACGGAAGGACCAGAGCAACATGGTGCCGACCAACGTCTGTCCCTGGAGGGTGGGGCGCCCGGGGCCCGGCAGAGCCTCCTCCCCCTCCCTGCCTGGCAGAGCTCTGTGGGACCCAGCAGCCCCACGCCCGCTGGCACCTGTGCCATCTTGGGGAGCGGGTGGTCCCTGGGAGGCCCCCACCTGGGGGAGGAGCCGCCTCAGAGGGATGGGGCTCCGGCGCCCCTGCCCACCCCTGCGCCTGGCTGGGGGCACCTCGTGCCCCCTCCACTGCCTGGGACGTCGCCGCGGGCTGCCTCTTTAAAATATAGGTCTTGTTATTGATGTTATTCAGGTGGGGCAAAGCCAACAGATCAGGAGAAGAGAGCTGCTGCAGATCTCAGGAGGAGTGGGCATGCCAGCCCCAGGGGCCACGGGGGACGCGGCAGCGTCGTGGGAGGCAGGGAGCGGGGGCGCTGTGGGCAGGAGCCTCGCCTCGTTTCTGAGGGAGGGAGCAGAGAGGTGGGTGAGCCTGCTCAGGGCTGGCTCTGGGGCGCCAGGGCCATTCCTGGCCGTCCGGTACCTGCCCTGCGCGACTAGGGCTGGCGGCAAGCGGCCTGGGGGTGTGGGCCCCTCCCCCCGGGCAGGGCTGGTGGAGGGTGGGCCGCTTTGTGCAGGAAGCGTGTAAACCGGGGCGTCGCTTGCTCTCCCCCGGGGTAGCGGGCAGGGGGCCGTCCGTCCAGGGTCAGCAAGGCCCAGGATGACGAAGCATCAGGACACAGACAATAAAAGACATGGGAAGGCCCAGGGCAGTGGGTGGGGGTGCCCAGGCCCCGTCTGCCAGGACCCCAGGGCCCACCCTGGCCTCCTGCCCCACTGAGCCACTCAGGCCTGTCACCTGCTAGAACCCCTGAGGGCCAGCGAGCTGCCTGGGGGCAGGGCAGAGCCTCAAGAGGACCAGCCCCCTGTTTCCGGCCTGGTCCCTCCTGGCAGCGGGCCCACCTACCTTCACGTGGTTTCCGGTCCTTGTGGCTTTTCATTACAATTTTTGTTTGAGGAAATTTTAAAAGTATGAGAAGGAGGAGCAGTCCCCTCGGAGGGGACCTCTCTGATGTGGGGCATTTTCTGCTTCTTGGCCCCACCCGTGTGCCTCTGAGCACGTCTCGTCTGCCCGGTTAGCTGCCGCGTCCCCGGGCCCAGCACGAGTGCGGCCGCAGAGGCCTCTCAAGCGGAAGCTCCGGGTGGGCCGCCCGCTGCCTCCCCCGGCATGACCGCGCGGGGCCCTTCCCCACCACGGCTGAGGCTGCAGGGACGGCGTTCCGAGGCCTTGTCCCTTCCGAGGGCGTCCGCCTTCCGGGAAGACGCCGTGGAGCGTGGTGCCGGGTCCGTGTCCGTCCCCCGTCCTGCGGGCCTGTTTCCTGCTTTCCCCCTGTAGGTGGGATGACCCGGTGCTGAGTGGGAGATGGCGTAACCAGGACATCCTCTCTGCAGGCGGCCCTGCTCAGCCAACCTCGAATGAGGCATAGAACTATTTTTACGTATTTTAAACAAGTTAATGGCATATAGACTTATAATGTTGGGGGTTTTTTGGAGGGAGGACATTCCTTTTTTCTTTAATGTGGTGAAACACACAGGGTTTACCATTCTCACCATTTTTAAATGCCCAGCTCAGCTGCACTGACATTCACACTGTCCTACAGTCATCACAACCGTCGCCTGCAGAACTTTTCACCTTCCCAAACTGAAACCTTGTCCCCGTTAAACACCGAGTCCCCCTGCACTCCCTCCCCCAGCCTGGGCACCCTCCATCCTACTTCTGTCTCTGTGACTCTGAGGACTCCAGGGACCGCATGAGAGAGGAGTCACGCAGCACTGGTCCTTTTGTGTCTGGCCTATTTCACCCCCCTTTCATGCCTTTTTGCTGCCTGGCACTTGGGCTTTCTGGGTCCTGCAGCGACGGGTGGTGAGGCGGAAGGATGTCCTGCTCTTGATTCCAAGGGCCTGAGTCTCAGTCTTCAAACACACACTTGCCTCTCTGGTCCTCCAGTCATCCAGCGTTTGTGATGAAGCCACTCGTGCAGCTTCCCACGGCGCAGACTCCACCCGGGTTCAGCCGGAGCCCCCGGGCCCTGCACCCTCCAGCCCAGCCCGGCCCCCGCGTCAACAGAGCCTCCGCACTGACTCTCCCGGGCCGAGAAGCCGAGAGCCCAGGCCCTGCTGCAAACCCCCCGGCCTGGGGACTTGTTTCAGGTTGGCGTGGGCTCCGGGTGGCCTCAGGACACAGAGTGCCTGAGAGGCGCCCCCAGTCCCTGTTGTCACTTCCCTCCGTGGTCAACCTTCCCAACTGGCGGGTCCCCAAGCTGGACCCGTGGCTCCAGCCATGCCAGGCTTGTGCCTCCAGACCAGGTGGAGAAAGGAGCTCCACCTCCTGCTTCAGGGGGAGAAATTCCAGGGACGCATCTGACGTGGGGCATTTTCGGCTTCTTGGCCCCGTCTGTGTCCCTCACCAGCCTGGCTTGGGTCACACGACTCTCCCTCCGTCCAGTCACTGTGACGTGACCAGGAGAGAAATGGTTGTGGCTGGGCTGCCCCTGCTGTCGTCCCCTCGCTGGGCTGTGCCAGCCACACGCCGGCTCTCCGGGGTCCCTGCCCGTCTCTCCTCCTCAGGTCTCGGGGCCGCACGGCGGGGGTGGCCCTGCTTCTCAGCTGCCACCCGCGTGCGTGTGGGGCGGGCCCGCAGGGGTGGACCGCAGGCGCCCTCGGGGCGCAGCATCTCGGGGCCCGGGCTGCGCCTCCTGCCGCCGCCGGGCCCAGGTCGCCTCAGCACCGCCAACGCGGCACCTGCTTTGTAAGCTGCGAACACGTGTGAGTGTTTGGGAGCCGCGGGGTGGCCCCGGCGTGGGCCGTTGATTATTGGGGTGGGGGGTCCGTGGGAACACCCTGTTACCGAGATTTATTTATGCTGATCATTAAATTTTGGAGATTAATTTTTTGGGAAACATCTATAAAATAAGAGATTTATACCTAAAACAATACCACGCATGATGACAGGAAGGGATTAGAGTCGATTCAGTCATGCATTAGTCAAAAACTCAATTTCATATATTGTGCAGAGAAATTAAACCCTTTCTGTATTTTATTACAAATTATGTATTCTCCATATATGGAGATAAATAATTGATAGAGTTACAAGTACTTAATCTAGAAAATATTTATTAGGAGCAGACAACTCATTTTTCATGTGTTTTTTTGAGGACAATATCGCACATGTTAAAAAATTAATGATGATTTTTGCAAGAAAAAAATGTCTACATCCTAATTCTTTTGTTCAGCATCCTGTTCTAGCCAAGGAAAGGCAGCTGTAAAGCAGGACGAGGGTTTGGGCCGTGACGTCCACCCCTGGCTCCGTCTGTGGGCAGGAGGGGCTCCAGCGTGCTGGCTCTTGGCCAGCAGAGTCTCAGGCCTGGGAAGGTGTATTTGGAGACGATTCTTACGCTGCCCACACCCTCCTAGGCTTGTAATTTAGGAAATCAGTGTTTCTGACTGACTCCCCAAGAAATGACCAAGTAATGGCATTTGAAGATGGACTCACAGAGCTGAGAGATCAATGCCCTCTGACTCTCAGCCTAGGAGCTCGCGTAGCTGAAATGGTCCAGGCCACCAGCTCTGGCCCAGGCTCCGGTTGTGAAGGAAGGCAGGCCTCACGGGTGGCATGAAGCCGGGCTTGCAGGGGGTCTGTGGCCTCACGTCGTCCCACTCCGGCTGTCCTGCCAGGGGAGTGCCCAGCCCCCGCCTGGGACTCTGCCGGGGGCCACTTGGCCCTGGGCTCCACCCACCCATCACCCCATCCTGGGCCTGCGGTGGGGGACCTGAGAGGAACCAGGGGGCACCCTTGCACATGACCTCTGCCCTCTGCCCCGCTGTGTGCTCAGGAGGCTCGGCTGGTGGGTGGGGGACTGACGTCGCCCCCGGGTCAGGCCACCCAGAGAGCCTAGGGATTGACTAAATAACTGCCGTGTTTATTAAAGAATAAATTTGGTGCTGTTTCTATACATAGAAAAAAAAGATTTAAAATAAAAACCAAAACAGTTTCAAAGGCGCTGTGACATTAATTATTCATCTCTTGCTAATGAAAACATGCATTTGCAGGCGGCATGCCCGCCATGGGGTCTCGGGGCCCCCAGATAAGCCTGGCCTGGGGCAGGGCGCCTGGGGCCACGGTCTCTGCGTGGCAGAGCCTGTGAGTCCAGGGCAGGTGTCCTGAGCCTCGGTGTCCTCTTGTGTAAAGTGAGGCGAACAGGTATGCAATCGAGGCTTAGTGAGCACCTACTGTGTGCCAGGCCACGCTGCTCTAGACTCAGGACCCAGCAGGGGACAAAAGAGACAGCCTGGCCTGGAGGAGTGAACGGCGGGTGCTGGTCACCGAGATCCGTCCACGCTCTGGTCAGGGGAGCAGGGAGGGCTCTGACCTGGAGCGGGAGGTGGGAGGCGGGGATGAAGGCCAGTAGCTTGTCCTGAGCAGATGATTCAGCCCTGGGGACAGGTGGGTACGTGTGCCACGGAGCCGGCCCAGCCGGGCCACAGGGCGCGGCTGTCGAGGGAGAGACTGACCTCTCTGAGCTGTAGCCCAAGGCCCTGCCCTGCCCTGCGAGGCCCAGGGCACTGTGGCGGCACGTCTGTGCTGCTGGCCTGCGCATCAGGTCCCCGCTCAAGGGCTTCAAGTCTGCCGATCGCTGGCCCACCAGCTAGGACATTCGCCCGGGAAGGGGCGTGATGCCCGTGCCCCCCCGGCAACCTCAGACCCTGCTTGTCGCCCATTTCTACACCCACTGCTTGTCCCGTGTATCCGTCCGATGGACACATCGAGCTCGTAACAAGCAGCCCCAACCTTAAAGCAATAGAGGAAGGTTCCTTCTCACACGAAACCCGTGGTTGGCGGGGGACCCAGGTCTGTGTCACCTGTCGCCCCAGGCTGATGGACAGCCACCACCTGGGTCACCACTGGATCCCGGCCGAAGGAGAGGGAACCTGCAGGCCTCACGCCCAGCCCAGAGTGCCCCACCCGCTCCTGCCCACAGACCGTCGGCCAGAACTGCCCACAGGGCCACCGGGTCAAAAGGGCCAGCCTCCCGGGCAGGAAGGTGCCGATGGGAAGCGCCTGGGGAGCACGGCCCCGCCCTCCTCGGGCCCCAGCGTATCCCGCCCGCCTGGAGCAGCGGGCGGACCCAGGAGGCCCCGGCCGTCCTGCAGTGGCCGCGGGACTGACGGGAGTCCCACGCGAAGCTGGCCCAGGGCCCACGGGGCCCCGAGCGCGTGGCTTCTGTGTCGCCTGGGGCAGGAGGATCCCGGGGACTTGTTCTCATCTCTCATTCATTCATTCACAGACACCCCTGAGCCCCTAGCGCCAGGCAGCCCGGGCTCACGCTAGGCAGCCGGGTCCCCTGGGGGACAGAGTGCTCATCCCGTCGACCACCCCTCTGGGCCACAGGCTCTGGGGCCAGAGGAGCATCCTCAAGCTGCTCTGACAGCCGCGGGCGGTGCAGGTGGTATCCACGGAGACGGCTCCCTGTGCAGACGAGCTGTGCCCTCAGGCGGCAGTGAAGGGGGACCCGGAAGGCACCTCTGAAGCTCTGCCAGCCCTGGAGCGGGCGGGCGGCAGGGGCTACCAGGGCGCTGTCCTGGCGCCCCCTGCGCTGGGGCGGGCAGGGGCCTGGTGTCTGTGACCTGCTGCCCGTGTGCGAGGACCTGACCGCAGGGTTCACGTGCTGGGTGCCCCTCAAGGACAGGTGGAGCCCGGCGGGGCCCGGCCCTGGGACAGCCCAGCCCGGCCGACGGGCGGCACGTGGGCTGCTGGCTCAGACGCTCTCAGCCTGCGAGCGGGTGAGAGCAGGCAGCCTGGCCGCCTCCCCGTCCACCTCCCCCTCCACCCTCAGGGCTGACCTCGCTGGGAGCACCGCTCAGCCTGGTATGGATTTCCTGTCCTCCTCAGCGAGGCCACTGAGCTGCGAGCAGGCGCGGAGTGGATGGCCGGCCCCGGGGGTGTTTTTCTGTTGTGGGGAGAGGGCTGGGTGGGCTGAGCTGCCCGGAACTCAGGCCCCTCTTTCTGCCTGTGGCTCGGGGAACCCTCAGCCGACATGGGCACGGGCCCCCCCGCAGCGGCAGCCGGCCCAGAGAGGGGTCGTCAGCTGCCGGCGTCTCATGGCCAGGCCCCTGGGAGAAGTGCCCCCTGCACCTGAAGCTCGGCGTGCTGCGTGGGACCGGGGGTGGGAAAGGGGAGGCTCTGGGCAGAGACCGCGGCCGGGTGCCTGGCCAGGAGGGCTGACTCCATGGCCTCACAGGTGTGCCCACTCACGTAACGAGTTCACAGACACACAGAACTTGCTGTGAAGCCTGAAGTGAGGCCAGCAGAAGCCCCGGGCAGGCGTCGGAGCTGCTGCAGCGATAATTGGTCCCTGGTAGCACACCCGCTCCGAAGCCGAAGGGCAGCTGCAGCCCCAGCTTGGGGAGGGGGCTCTGAGAGCCCAGCCCCACCCCACCGTGTTCCTGGGGCTGTGGGGCGCTTCTGCAGCAGGAGCCCTGGACGTGGGACTGTATGGCGTGGCCCCCATGTCCCTAGATCCCCCAGCGCCGCAGCGGTGGGGTGAGGGTGTGGATGGAGGGGAGGAGGGGGAGCTGCCGGCCTGGGCCGTGTGCCCGTGGCAGGTGGAGAACAGGGCTCAGGCATGGCTCAGGCCCTGTGAGGGTCTTGGGGATGCAGCCCAGGCCGGGGCAGAGTCCATCACGCGCTGGACAGTCTGACCCAAGGTCCTGAGGCTGGTGGGGCCGCCATGCTGTCAGGGGCGGGGCCAGGGCGAGGGCCAGCTAGCAGGGCATGGAACTCCCAAGGCCCTCAGCCCCAAGCTGCACAGAGAAGAGTAACGGCTCTGCTGTTAAAACAATTTATTTTGCGCTCCAAGAAACTAACAGCTGTTTACAGTCAGTGCGTCTGAGCTGCTCCCTGGGGTGGCCATCCTGCTGGATCCGGTCTCCCCTTGGCTTCCCGCACAAGGAAGGGCCCTGCTGGGCCTGAGGCTCAGGATGGGCGGGGGATGCCGTCGGGGGCCAGGCCACGTCCTTCCTGGCCTCTTCCATGACCCCGAGGTGTCTCAGACCCCACAGGTCCACTCCTCCTTGGTCAAGGCCCCTGGGCAGCGTCCTGGGGAAGGCAGCCCTCTGCGGGGTGGACCGCAGGGGACAGGCATGGGGTGCGGCTGGGGGTTGGGGGGCCCTCTGAGACAGTGGGCTGTGAGCCCAGACCCAGAGGAGGGGGCAGCTTGTGCCTGGAGGGAGACCAGCGGGGGTGCGTAGGCCCGGGGTCCACCCTGGCCACGGCCAAGGCTCGTTCAGCTCTGCAGCCCTGTACCTGCCAGGAGGGCCACAGAGCGCCTCCCTCACCTGTGTAGGGAGAGTAGGTGCTCAAACAATGCTTGCTGAACTTGGAAAGTGGCCGCCGTGGAGCGCGGGGGGGGGGGGGGGGGGGGGGTGAGGCAGGGGCCACGCCCACGCGGGGTCTCCGCTGCCTGGAGCCTCGGGCTGCTCTCTGGCTGCTCTCTGGCTGAGCCCCTCGTGCAACGGCCCCAGGCCACACCCGCACACCTGCCCCGGGGCCCGTCTCTGCAGAGACCCCAAGGTCTCAGGAGGCTCCAGGGGTGGAGGCTGGCGGCTGGGCGCCCGCTCCAGGCCAGGCCTGCCCCTCCCGCCACGCTCCCGGCTCACGGAAGCGCCGGCCCTTTGGGGCAGGGGTTGGCCTGCTGTGCGGCGGCAGCTCGCAGAGTGGATGCCGAGTGAATGGAGGACGACAGGCCTGAGCTTGCGCCCTGAGCGGGCGCAGGGACCCCACAGCCAGGTGGGCGGTGCCAGGGCCGAAGGAGGGCCATGCCGCGGACCCCCCCACCCCGAGCCTGAGGGCAGCTGCACGGGGCCAGGCTATGAGGGGGCCCCGCCCGGCGCCGTGTCCCAGCGCGGAACAGCAGTGAGCGTCTGGAGCCCATGGTGCCTGATGTGGGCTTGTGGTCAGGCCGGGGCAGCTGGGGGCGGGGGTCCCTGGACGGACCATACTTCTGCTGCCAGCGGCTGCTGTGGGCTGCAGGGTGATGGGAGGAGGACTGAGGCTGGATGAGGGGCGCCTCGGACACGCGATCCCCAGAAGAGGGTGGAGAACTGGCGGGCTGGGCGACGTGTGGGCGCTGTGCGCCGTGCACACGTGTGCTCATGTGAGAGTCCAGCGCACAGCGCGTGCGGCCAGTTCCTTGGAGAGTGTGCACGGTGAGGCTGAGGAGGGCGGGCCCAGGGTCTTTTGGTGATTCCCTGAGGAGGTCTCCCATCACCCCATTTCGCAGAAGAGAAATCAAGGCCTGGGCTGGTGAAGTGGCCCCCAGGGCCCCCCAGCCACGGGAGGCTAGCCTGTCGGTCTCCTCGCTGCCCCGTGCTCCTTTCCGAGCCTTTGTCTGTACTTAACCCAGGAGGCAGGAGGGCAGCTGATCCTGGGGCCTCTCGTGTCCCGCTGCCCAGGCCGGGTGCCCGAGACGATAACAGTGCCCTTTGGCTTGGCCCAGTGGCCTGAGCAGGGGAGTCCAGGCTGCCCCCACGGCCCCAGGCTGACCCCACACGGGATCCACTCGCCTCCCGCTCCTGCTCCACGCTTCCCGGGGGCAAGGAACTGCTTCCGCTGCGCTGGCCTCTGCTCTGCCAGGCTTCAGTGAGCAAAGATTGTGCTGACGTTGACAGAATGGGCGCCGTGGTGCCCGCGTGGCCCTGTCGGGGACAAGGCCCAATGAGAGGGGTGTGTGGGGGCGGGGTAGGCCCAGCCTGCCCGGGGCAGCCACGCACAGCCGCCGGCCACCAGTGCCAGCAGGTGGGCAGCACACGCTGTGGTGACAACGCTGGGCGCCCGCGAGGGAGCCTCTCCTCGGGAGCCCACTCAGTGCCGTGCCTGCCAGACCCTGAAGCCAGGGTGTCTGAGTGCGGTCTGGGTGCAGGACCTGGTGCAGACTCCAGCCAGGTGCAGAGGGGAGGTGGAGGGTGGGCACGGCGCCCCTGATGGGCCACAGGAGGACCAGGACCCCTTCTACCCGCTCGTGGGCTCTCAGCTCTCCTGGCGCCCCCACTCAGTTCCCTTCTGGGTGACACACACGCGGCCAGTGTGCCAGCCGGCCCCAGGGACAGAGCCGTCACTGGGGAGTCTCCCGACCGGTGAACAGCTGGCCACAGTATCCAGCCGGGACGGCGCCCTCCCCGGTGCCAGGGGCAGGCATATGGCGCGACGTGGCTGGCGTTGTGATGTGAACACTGGGAGGGTGGAGGCCTCAGTAGGGGCCCCCGCTGGCCCCCTCCTCCCTCCATCCTCCACCCACGGGCCCCTCCCACAGACCTCACATGCTGGAGGGGTCCACGAAGGAGCTCCCTGCGGACAAGGCCCAGGGAGGGGTCCTCACCGCCCCCAGCCTCATGGCTGCAGCCTGGTCTGTGGAGACATCTAACCCCAGTGCCACCACAGTACCCTCAGGGCCACCTGGTCTGTGTGCCCAGCTCAGCCCCTGCTGAGGGTGTCAACTCTCTGTCCCCTCAGGCCACCATGCCAGCTCTGAGTCCCTGTGGGGGACCCAGATGGAGGGGCTGAGCTGCTGTTCTCGGGACTAAGGACCACCCACCGCAGCAGCGGGGTCCTCGCTGGGGCAGCAGGCCCCTCTGGCATGAGGCCCCCAGAGCCAAGATGGTGTGTGGGAGGGGTCAGGCAAGAACCCCCCAGACCCCCCGCAGGGCACAGGGAAGGGTCCACACCGCCCCCCCCGCCCCGGCCCCAGCGGCTGTGCCTACTGACGGCTCTGGGGCTGGCGGCTGGGGCACCGTCCCTGCCATCCGGGCTGCCTCCTGCTCACACACTCTGTGTCCTTGGCCTGAGCAGGCAGGGGCCAGGGTGACGGCCCAGGGTCACCTGAGCCCGCTTTCTCTGCCCGTGCCGCACCCGGGCCAGACCTGGGTGTTCCCCCCGTGCCTGCATGTCAGGTCCCTGCCCCCATCCCAGCGAGCCCTTCCTCTTATTAGCGCTGTTTTGCCGGGTTTGCAAGTCAAATCCTTCATTACTGAGTCTCTAGCTCGATCTGCAGCCCGCCGAGCTGGAGGCCAGCTGGGAAGAGGGAACGCGCCGCGTCACATGACAGCAGACGCCCATCATGGGGGCCCCCGAGGAGGCGGGGCCGCCCCTCCAGACTCATCCTTCCACGGGCACCAGGGTCACCCCTCTCTGCCCTCAGCCTCGCCCTGCCCGGCCCAGCACCCCTCCCTGTGTCCCCAGGGGAGACCCTGCCCCACCCCTCCTGGGCCTCCGGTAAGGCCGACAGGTGAGCCCAGGCCCCACCCACGCCCCCCCAGGCCGCCCACGCGCAGGGTAAGCCGTCAGCCTCGCGCTCCGCTGCCTCGGGGCCGCTGCGCAGTCTGTTCCTTCTGCCCGGACCTGCTCGGCGGGGGTGGGGGCGGGGGGAGGGGGCGCCCCCCTCCCACGGGGCCCCCAGGGACACACGGCAGACGGGGATGCCGCCACAGCCGGGCTCCGCACCGGGCTGCGTGTGGTTCCCGTTGCTCCGGGGCCGGAATCTCCTCC
Source organism: Hippopotamus amphibius kiboko (assembly GCF_030028045.1). Lineage (NCBI taxonomy): Eukaryota > Metazoa > Chordata > Mammalia > Artiodactyla > Hippopotamidae > Hippopotamus > Hippopotamus amphibius. The sequence goes on along the minus strand of NC_080193.1, from coordinate 160,973 downwards.
TTGGCGCCCCGGGCTTCCAGCAGCACGTATGGTGGAAGGTGAGGGGCGGGGGTGCCGGGCCCCGGAGCGTGGGCCTTCTCCCACCCAGGCAGCACTGGCCCCTGCTGCCCTCCCTGGCCTTTCCTCCTCTGTAAGTCCCAGTCCCCTCCGGTACCTACCGGTGACCGTGACGGTGGGACCCAGCCCAGGGGCTGCGGGAGAGAGACCCTCCCCGGCCCAGGCAGATGGCAGGCACGGTGGCCCGCGGCTCAGGGCCGGTGGAGGCCAGGGCGCTCCGCTCTGCCTCGGGCTGCCCTGCGGCCCCAGGAAGGGACCAGGAGCTGTTCCAGGCCTCACGGTTGCCCCCCCGTCCCCTCTCCAGAACAAGGACATGTTCCTGGGGGCCGGGGGGTAGCCCACGCCCAATGCTCGCTTGTCACAGGAAGGAGCCCGGGCCACCCTGGGCCATGTTTGGAGGGGTTGAGTCAAGACCTAAAACAGGGACTTCCCTGGTGGCACAGTGGTTAAGAATCCGCCTGCCAATGCAGGGGACACGGGTTCGATCCCTGCCCCAGGAAGATCCCACATGCTGCGGAGCAACAAAGCCCGTGCGCCACAACGACGGAGCCTGCGCTCTAGAGCCCACAAACCACAACTACTGAAGCCCGAGTACCTAGAGCCCATGCACCGCAATGAAGAGTGGTCCCCGTTCAACACAGCTAGAGAAAGCCCGCACACAGCAAAGAAGACCCAACGCAGCCAAAAATAAATAAATTACTTACAAAAAAAAAAAAGGACCTAACACAGTGAGGGCTCTGTCAGCAGGCGGGTGACAGAGTGGGTGCAGTCCGGGCCGGCCTCCAAGAGGAGGCGGCCCCGGATCCGTGTCTTAGAGCATCTGTAGGACTCATGGGGGTGGAGAATGCTGGGTGCTGGACACGGTGCTTGCTGCCTGGAGGCCCACAACAGCCGGCGAGGACACAGAGGCTCCCTGAGACGGACACCAGGCGCCCCCTCACTGTACCGCGCGGCAGTTCTCACCCAGGCGCACGTCCTATTTCTGGAGCCAAGTGCTGGGTGCTTCTGTGCGGTGGTGTTAATTGGGGTTGGTTTCCGCAGAGCACGCCTCATGGGTGGGACATCGGCAGACGTCGTTGGGCTCAGTTCACCCGCCCAGAGCGAGTGGGTTTGGGGATCATCTCACCCCTTGGGCACGTCTGTCCCCGACAGACCAGGTCCACGTCCCCAGCCCGGGCCCCTGAATAGTCCAAACCCAGCAGTCGGCATGGTAGGGGCACGGGCTTCCTTGGGCACGGCAGGGCTGGGGGCCACAGCGCCCCTGCCCTTGCCTGGGCGGTCGCTCGGAGTCAGGCCTGGCCGGGGATGGGGCCTCGGGGCGCGTTTGTCCCTCCGCAGGTCTGGGGTGTCCACGGCTGGAGCAGGCTGCGTGTGCCGGCTGACACTCTGACGCAGCAGCAGGAGAGCCTCGGTCCCTCCCGCTCCCCGCCCCCCCAGCCAGGGCCTATCGAGGGCGGGGCAGAGGGGTGTGGGTGGGTGGAGCCGGGGCAGGTGGAGAACAGGTGGACGCGGGCGTGGACGGGACCCTCGGCCCTCAGGGGGCACCAGATCCTGACGGGCGGGCCCAGCACTGGGGAGACAGGAGGCGGCGCTGGGGTGGAGGGGGCGGGGTGGGAATCGGGGATGGGTGGGGGGGGAGAGCCTGGAGGTGGGCAGGTGTGGCTGCAGGGGCTCCTGGGGGCAAAGGGGCCCCAGGAAGGGCTCAGCCACGACGGCCCCTTGGTTCTCGGGGGCCCCAGCGGCCCCAGGGCTGAGCGCCCTGAGCTCCTGCGGCTCGGAGGCCCTGCTTCCCGACTGGGCGGAGCCCCTGGCACCGCAGAGGCTGCAGCGGCCCCACACCCCGCCTCTGCTCGTCCTCTGTTCCACTGTCTTTCAGAAACAGGTGTGTGGCATCCGGTTGGCCCTGACCTGGGGTCGCTGGCGTGAGTGCCCAGACCCTCCCAGGCTGGCCTCGCCCGACGTGTGTGTCAAGGTGCTTCCCCGGCGAGGCCTCCATCGCCGCCTGATTGCTCACACGGGTTTTCCTCCCTCCTCGGCGAGCGCCCCCCGAAGCCTGGGCCCGCGCCTCCCCTGTGCTGGGCCCCCCCCATCCCGCCCGGCTGCCGCGCGCCCGCCCTCCCCGAGACGGATGTTCCTTCATTGCCCATAAATCTCTGCACAGCCCTGTGTGGAGACAGCTCGGAGGCCTCTGCTCCCCGGTGTTTGTCAGCGTGGGTTTAATCAGCACCCCCCACAGCGGAAGGGACGGGCCCTGCACCGCCCTTGGGCTTCTCCTCGGGGCCCGAGGCCGGGGCTCCGTGTGTGTGGACTCAGCACGCCCGACCACGCGCTGGCCTCCCCACGCCCCGTCCCCGGCAGCCCCGTCTCCCCCGTGGCCCGAGGACTGCACGCCCGAAGGCCCCCAGCACCACAGTAGGGGCCTCACACACACACGGTGCCGGTGCCGGGATGAAGGGGCCCGGCCCCCCCACCGGGGCTGCCGGCTCTGAATCCCTCTGCTTCCCCGGCCGCCGGGCTGTGCAACAGGAGGCAGGAAGGAAGGGAAACGCGGTTGGCGGGGGGTGGGGTGGGGGTGGGGCTCCAGAGGTCCCGCAGCCGTGAGGGGCACTCAGGTGGTCCGGCCTGACCTCACCACGTGCTGCCCAGCCTGGGAGTCCAGGCGCGTGCTCTGTGCCAAGGTCTGCGGGCCAAGAAGACAGGCCCGTGGTGGGGCGGCTGGAGGGACGGCCTCGGACGGCGTGGCAGGAAAGTCCCGTCCAGCCCTCTGCCGGGGGCCGCAGCCGTCTCAGCGGCCTGGGAGTCCCTCTGGCGCTGGCCCGAGCTGGGCCTGTCTCACAGCGGCTCCATGAGCCACGGGGCCCTCGGCCATGAGGGTTTACTCCTTCCTCACGGCAGGAAGGAAAGCGGAGGGCCAGTGAGGTGTGGTGACCTGCCCTGGCCCAGGACCCGGTGCTGGACCTTCCTGAGCCCTGGCCGTGTCGGTCTAGGTGCTGTGGACCCACTCTGTGACCGCACGGCTGAGTGGGGATCGGCCTGGGGATCACAGAGGGCTTCCTGGAGGAGGGGGCTGTGCTGGAGTCACGTGTTGAAGTAAATGGAGGGTGCCGGGAGGAGGCTCCTGGGGCACTCTGTGGCTGGGAGCTGGGGTGGGCAGTCGTGGGGAGACGGGGCAGTCCCCCCGCAACCCCCAGGATTCCAACCTGGCCGTGTGGGGAGGGCTGCGTCCAGAATGCTGCTGCCTCCCAAGGGATGCCCGGGCGTCACACGCGGGGCCCGGCCGAGCCCCTGGGCTGCGACGAGCAGCGGTGGGGCCACCATCCAGGGCTCTAGGGCAGCCTCAGCCCAGCGAGGGCGGGAAAGGGGGTCAACGCAGGACCAAAGGCGAGGCTGCCGGAGGGGCCGGGCGCCGGGGCACACGTCGTGCAGAGGGCTCAGGGGTCCACCTCAGCTCAGGGCGCGTCCACACGCCATGCCCAGTAATGCCCCAGGCAGGGGGACAGCCCCGGGCTGGCTGGCACAAGAGGGAGAGATCGACGCCCAGGCCTGTGCCGGCCCGGCACCAGGGTGAGGCCTCCGAGGCTCGGGAGGGAGTGCGCGGGTTCTGGGGCAGAGCCACGCCGGCCGGGGCAGCTCTGAGCAAGCGTGGCTTCGGGCAGGTCCAGCGCTCCAGACACGTCACTGCATGCCTCTGGGCCTCAGTGTCCTCGTGTGCACAGCGGGCGCCTCAGCAGACTCTTCTTGCGAGGGTGCCGTGGGGGCTGAGGGTGGCCGGGTCACCCTGGCTATGAGGAGAGGCCCCTGGGCCCCAGCTCATCCGACAAGTAAACACCTCCTTCCCGTAAACACGCTCCTGACGTGTTCTCAGTCTCACTGGACATTGGTCTGCCATCAGCTGCTGAACCTTCTGCTGCTTCTGTTATTTCAGAACTAATTTAAGGATTAAAAAATAGCTCCTCCAATTACTGTGCAAAGCCCCGGGCACCAGATAAACGGGGGCAGGTGCTCTTGTCCGAGGACCTGGGCCAACCCCGCAAGTAGGTGGCAGCGCAGGGTGGCCTCAGGGGCCCCTTGGCCCCCAGAGGACCCGCAGTTATGGCTCACGGCCCTCCCAGGGCCCCAGGGTCAGGGCTGGCAGAGACGTGACCCCTGGAAGCTGCCCAGCCTGAGCCCAGCACCCTCTCACCTCCTGTCCACCCCTGCGAGCCCAGGCCCCAGGTGCCACTCTCCGCTGACTGCTCTCGGTAGCACCAGCCCGGCCGGGCTTGTGACACGGGACAGGCCTGCGAGCCGGGAAGGACCCCGTGCGCAGGCTGTGCTGCGGCTGGCCTGGCCTCCTTGCACGAGGGCCAGGAGGGTCCTGGGAAACCAGCAGCTGCCTAGGGAGGTGGACGCTCCCAACGGGCTTCTCGTGGCCCGAACTAGCTTCCCGCCCAGGTCCCTGGGTCCAGAAGACTGAGGCTGGACGTCGGTCACCTGCAGTCTGGGTCCAGCGGACCTGACCCCAGGGGACCAGCACGCCCGTGACAGGTAGGGGTCGGGGTCGGGTGGGGGTGGGGCAGGCAGGCGCTGAGCCTGCCCGCCCCAGGCCCCGTGCCAGCTGGTGATGTCATCGCTTCCCGGGCTGTAAATATCACCCAACTCACAACTCCCAAATTGTCCTCCAGCCCGGGCCCCTCTCCTGAGCTCAGCCGGCACAGCCCACGCGACACCCCCGCCCAGATGTCTCCTCGGCCTCGACGACGGGGGCCGCTCCTCCGGGCACCCCCACCTCGGGGACGGGCTGCTTAGCACAGACGGGGGGAGCCCTGCCCACCTCTGCCTTCTGCTGGGTCCGACTCAAACGCGGCCACATCCCTCCCGACCCCCCACCCAACCCCTGGGGCCCTGGCCAGACCTGCGCGCCCACTCCCTCACGCGCGTGCACTGTGCGTGCGGCGGCCAGATGGGCCCTCTCGGGAAATGAGAACCCGTCCCTTCCCCTCGGCACAAAGTCCCCAGACCTGGAGCCCCCACCCCCAGGTCCACCTGCTTCACCCTCCGAAGACCTGGCTGGCCCCTGGTCCCCATTCCCCACGGTGGCCTGAGTTTCTCCTGGGGGAGGGGAGGATGCAGGGCCCCAAAGGACGGGCTGAGGCTCTGGCTGTGCCAGGAGGAGCGCTGGCCGTAGAAGGAGGGAGGGAGTTAGCCGAGTCCCGGCTCCGCATGGGGCCCCGCAGCCTCCTGAGCTGCTGGGGGCGCCCAGCCCCCACCCAAGGGCCAGCTGGTGCTGACCGTCAGCCGTAAGAGTGCCCTAAGGGCAGATGGGCGCCTCTCAGCAAGAAGCGGGCTCAACAGAGGTGGTGAGTGCCCCATCGCAGGAGGTGTGCAAGCTGAGGTCAGGTGTGCCTCACGGCGCTTTGCAAATGGGCATCTGCCGTTTCCCGGTGGCCAGGAAGGTGGTGGGAGCCCAGGGGTCGCCATGCCGAGTAAGAACCCCGCACCCTCCCCAGATTTAGCAGCTTGGCTGTGTCTTCTTGGGCTGCTCAGGAGAAAACTGGATAGAGAAACTCCCGCCTACGCTCCCTCTGCCCACCAACGCCCAGGCGCAGGCTGGCAGACTCCCGGGGCCGGCCGTGCAGTCACGGGGACGGTGTCCGGGGGTGCCGGTGGCGGCCAAGGCCCCCCGACGCTTCCTGGACTGCATGGAGCTGTGTGTGTGGAGGCTAAGGGCGTGACGGGATCTCCTGGGCTCAAAGGGGCCTGCCTGAGCCCCCCACTGCAAGCCTGGAGACAGTGCTGCTGGTCTTGGGTCTCAGATGTGCCCGCATCCACCGTCAGAGGGGCAAGCTGCCAGGGCTCCCACGGAGGGGAGGGGGAGCCGGGGGCTCAGGCCCAAGGGTCCCTTTAGAAGAAGAGATGGGGCACGCGGGAGGACCCGGCTGAGGAGGGGCAGGGCTGGACAGGAGAGGGAGACACCCACCCCCACAGCACCCTGACTCCGCCCTAGGCTGGGGCAGGGAGGGTCTGGGCCCCTCCCCAGGGGGGGGAGCGGGGCCTGGTCTCTGAGCACCCCCCCCTCCCCCCGGGCTTCTGGAGCCCTGGCTGCTCCACGGCCATCTGGTTCCACCAGCAACGCTCCCCCACTCCCTCCCCCAACTTACTGTGTTTCTCCCTTTCCCGCTACCCCAGGCCCCTGCCCTGCGGGGGACGGTGGGATGGCCACGTGGCCTCTTTTGTTCCTGCGTGCTCACACCCAGGCCTTAAGAAAACGTGCATGTGCGTATTTTCGCCAGTGCTGCATGCGAGCACACGTGTGCGTGCATGTGTGTACACACGTGTGGTCCCCGCCCCACCTGTGTGTGTGCCCGTGTGTGGGGCACGGGGTGGGTGTGTGGCGCCCAGGGCACACGCGGGCGCAGGCACGGCTGCGGCTCCGGCACGAGGCCACAGGCAGCGGTGTGAGGGTGGCTCACGGCCCTGCCGGCCCTTGGACGCGGGGCAAGCCTCGCCCTTCAGCGCCCCGGCAGGGCCACCGCAGCCCGCCTGCATAGGGTCCTCCTGGATCCCGGGCTCCCCCAGGGAGCACCCCAGCCCACATGGGATGGCGGGCGGCCGAAGCAGGGCTGGAGGCTGGGACCTCGAGCGGATGACCCCAGAGCAGATGTCCCCACAAAGGCAGCTGCCTCTCGCTGGGCACGGTCGGTGCCGGACACGGGCCTCTCTCAGATGCTGCTGTCAGCCCAGCAGGGAGGGAGGGGGCGAGGCACACAAGGTCAGTCCTCGTGGCCGGGGGTGGAGGGCAGGAGAACCACACGTCCCTGGCGGCCACCACGAGTGCCGGGCTGCAAAGGGTCGAGCTGCCTGCAGCCCAGGCCGTACCACCCGGCAGCTGCCTCCCCTTCCTGAGCCTCCGTGTGCCATGACGGGGGCAGGGCTGCACCTCCAGGGCCCCCCCGCCTCTCACGGCCCCGCGCTCCCCCCCGCCCGAGAGGCCACCGTGTAAGAAAAGAGCTCTTTATTCCACACCGTCCGATATTTTTACACAAGTAAAATAAAATGCATATCTCTATATACCGCGATCCGGGCGGGAGGCGGCGTTCTGGAACAAACGCGCCCGCTGCGCCCTGTAAACATGACGGGGTGGAGACGGGACGGGCGGGCGGGCGGGCGGGAGGTGCTGTCGGGGAGGGCCTGCCACCTGGGGCTGGAGGCGGCGGGAAGGGACCCCGTATATACACACACCTGGCTGCTGAGAGAGGCCTCGCGCTCTGGCTGCTCAACAGGGCCCGAGCACCGTCCACAGAACGAGCGCGAGGCCCAGGGGGGCGAGGCCGCAGGTGAGGCCGGGCAGGGCGCCCGAGCCCTCCGCCCCGCCAGCCCCGCCAGCCCCGCCTCCGCCGCCTGCCTGGCCCAGGCGGCACTGGCCGCGTGTGCGGTTCTTGCGGGAACAGCCTGGCCGCCGGCGGGGGCCCGTGGTGGCAAGCCCCGGTGGCTGGGAGCCCTCAGGCTGCCCCGCGGTCATCGGGGGCTCGGCCGAGCCAGGCAGGGTCCCGAAGGGGGAGTCGTTGATGTGTCGTGGGCCCGAGCCGTTGCCTGGCGCGCTGTCGCCAGACGGCACACGTCCCTTGAGCGCATTGCCGGCCGAGGCCGGGCTCCCGGCCTCCAGCACCGAGGCCTTGTCCGCGGCGTCCGGCTGGCAGCACTTGGGCAGCCCCGGCGGCTCCTCGTCGGCGGGTCCGCTGGTCCAGATGGGGCGGGACGGCCGGGCAGCCACGGCGCAGCCCTCCAGGTCGGAGGCGGCCAAGCGCTTGAGGTCGCGGCCGGCCAGGCGCGGGGGCAGGCTGCAGGGCAGCTCGGACGAGGAGCCGCGGAACTGCTGCAGCCAGGCCCAGAGCGGGCGCGCCCGGCAGTCGCACACCCAGGGGTTGTCGTTGAGCCGCAGGTACTGCAGGGCCCGCAGGGGTGCCAGGGCCTCCGCGGGCAGAGCGGAGAGGTTGTTGGCGAACAGGTAGAGCGTCATGAGGCGGCCGAGGTCCCGGAAGGCGTGCGGGTGCACGCGAGCCACGCGGTTCTGGTGCAGTAGGAGGCGGTCGAGGCTGTGCAGGCCACGGAAGGCGCGCTCGGGCACGCTGGGAATGCGGTTGCCGTGCAGGAAGAGGTGCGTGAGGTTGCCCAGGTCGCGGAAGGCGTCGTCGGGCAGCGCCTGTAGCCCGTTGTCCTGCAGGTAGAGGTACTGCAGGGCGGCCAGGCCACGGAACAGGCCGGGGCCCAGCTCTTGAAGGCCGCAGCGGTCCAGGTGCAGCGTGTGCAGGCGGCTCAGGCCCCGGAACGTGGTGGGGTCCACGGTGCGCAGCTGCGCGTTGTCGCTGAGGTCCAGCTGCTCCAGGAGCCCCAGGCCCGCGAAGGCGGAGGCGTCGATGTGGGCCAGCGCGTTGGAGTGCAGCCACAGGATGGTGAGGTTGCGGCAGGCGCGGAAGCCGGCGGCGGGCACGTACGTGATGCGGTTGCCGTGCAGGAAGACGCGCTGGCTGGCAGCCGGGATGGCGGCGGGCACGGCCTGGAGCCCCTGCTGTGGGCAGCTCGTGGTCACCTTGGGCTCGTTGTAGCACACGCAGGCGCCCGGGCACGGTGCCGCCAGCCTCCACGCCTGCAGCCACAGCACCCAGGCCAGAAGCTGGCTCCCTGTGGGCAGAGCAGAGGGCGGTCAGTGCGCGGGAGTGCGCGCGGCTGGGCTGTGCAGGAGGGGCTCGGGCGGGGTGCGGGATGCACGGGCGCCCCGGGGAGCTCAGGGGCTGTGGTCCTCGCCCCAGCCACTGCGTGGAAGCCGCTGCGCCAAAATCCTCCAGGGGGTCGAGGGCTCCACGCCAGGAAACCTCGCCTGCAGACGCCACGTCACCCTGCCGGGCACTCAGACACATGAGCGAACACATCCACACGCCCACCACTTGGGGTGAGCAGGTCAGCACCAAGGCCCACGCAAAGGCCTCCTGGGGTGGACACGCGCAGCTGCAGGTACCTTCTCGGACTCCAGTGAACGAAGAGCCCCCGCGGGCCGGCCCGCTGTCCCTGTGCATCGCAGCGCTGACCTGGCCTGTCCCTGCCCCATCAGCGCACAGGTCAGGCTGGGCGAGAGCAAACACCGGAGCACCAGGCCAAGGCTCACGCCCAGGCCTGCCTTCTGGCAGCTTCCACAGCAGCACCCCCAGAAGGCCCCTCCGGGGCTGCAGGAAGGGTGGGGCTGTGACTCAGACCCGATGCCCGGACCAGGTCCCCAGAGCCAAGGCCTGCCTGGATTCGGAGGAGACCTCACCACCTCGGGCAGCTGTGCTTTAACCAAGAAACTGCAGGGGCCTTGGTGGAGCCGGGAGCCACAGCCCCAGTGGCCCTCCTGCAGGGGTCTGGGTCCCACCAACAGGACTCAGGAAGCTGCCGCGGCAGCCCCAGGCTGCAGAGCAGCTCTGCCAGCACAGGACAGGAGCCTAGGCCCCGAGGGCAGGGCCAGCAGGGCAGACCGGTCCAGCCCTGAGGCGCGCCCCGTGAGCCCCTGAGGCAGGCTGCTCCCTCCCGCACACACCCTCCTCACCCCCGCTTCCGGGCCTGGCTCTGAACACCTCCTGCTGCCTCTCCCCTCGGTCTCATTCTCTGCTTGGTCTCCTCCTGGGCGAGGAGCTCTGCACAGTTCAGCTGCCCCCGACCCTCCGGCCCAGACACACTCCCAGCAGGTTCCGCCCCAGCCCAGGGGGCTGCGGCTCCCCTCTTGCCTGCCCCATCCTGGGGCCTCACCGCAGACCTGGACAGGGCAGGAGACCCCTCCTGGGATGCTGTATCCAGCCTGGGCTCACCAGCAGGGCCATGTGCCCATCGTCTCACCGTTAGAGCCGCCACGTTGAATGCTGAAGGTTCTTTCCTCCTTCAGGAGTGAGTCTATTAAAATGTGAGTCCCCCCAAGAGGGTTACGGCTTATCAGCGAACCCTGAGTTATCAGCGAACACCTTCATTGACAGCTACCACCTGGGTTGACAGCTAACACCTTCCCTGGCAGCTAGCTAAGAGCGGGGATTCTGCAGACATGAGGCCGGCTAAGAGCTGGGGCTGGAGCCAGGAGGGAGAAAGCAGAGGACCACAGGCCAGCTTCCCCCACCCAGAACCATGACCTTGGGCCTCCACCCCCCACTAGGGCCTCTCTGCCAGGGCCAGCGCAGACGCTCGCCCCAAGGCCAGAGGCCCAGCAAGCCAGGCATGTCGAGTGCTCACAAGGAACACGCCCTCCAGGATTCTGGTCCCCAGGTGTCGGGACCACCGTCCCCACAGCCTGGGGCCTCCTCTGTCTCCTGTGCGCTGGTGGCCACGGGGGCTGGGCCATTTGTTGGCTGCTGGGGACGTGGCAGCCCCGGGACCCACCCGCAAGTGCTGGGTGCCCCTCCCTGCGCTGGCTGCGCACAGCAGGCCATGAGGGGGCATCTCGGCTCTTCCAGTTAAACGGCTGGCATCCTCTCCCGGTTTCTCCTCACGGGCCTCCTTTGGAAAGCTGGGCCTGAGTAAGCCAGCTCCCACGGCATCTCACTGCTGTCACGGGATGTGACTGTACTATGAAAACAGGACTTCCTCTTCCCGAGACCTTGTGGCAGAGGACAATCTGGGGCAGAGCGGGGTGGGGACCCCAGGTACGTATCTGGCCAGACGGCCCCTCCCCACCAACCCGGCTGCCCGCAGCCGCCTGTCATGGCCACGCCTGCCACATCACCCACTGCGCCGTGCTACCAGTGCCCCCTGACCCGTGGCTCCCAGGCCTGCGGCCACTGTCCGAGCGCCCGGCTGTGTTGGGGTCAGCGGACCAGAACCGGCCAGCTCCTGCAGCCTCCAGCCGTCCCTAAGGGGGGCCCCCGGAAGCCTATAAGCCACGGGGCTGGGGCCGTGCCCACCCTAAGGATGCCCCGAGATGGGCGCCAGGGTTGAGCCACGCGAGGGGCAAGTGGCAGAGCAGCCACGTGGCTCTGCCCTGCCAGGAAGCGGCCATCAGGTGCAGAGACACGGCTCCCCTTTCGCTGAGCCACCTGCCTTTCAGAAACCAACTTCTGAGGGTCGGTCCCTCTGCACAGGCCCTGCTGTCGGCGCAGCGGCCGGCGGTGGGCTCGCTCCTCGCCTCAGCCACAGTAATTGGCTCCAGCCTGGCCCCCTTGGGGCCTGCCCGCTGGTCTCCATGGCAACCCCTCTGCTGAGCAAGCAGAGGGGGCATCTTTCTATGAGATAATCAAACCCAACTCTGTGTCATGTGTTCTTACTCTCAGCAGGGGCCCTGGAGCACCGGAGACCCCACCAGGTCGTGGGAGGGTGTCCCCTGGCCCCGCCCCAGGGGCTGGACCCCATCACTCACCGAAACCCTCCCAGCCCTAAAAGACCTCCCCATCCGCCGCCCCAGCCCGTTCCCAGCCTGCCCTCCCAGCCTGTCCCTTCCTCCCGCGCCCCCACACCCTACCCCATCCTCCCTGGCTGCTGCGGCCCCCCGAGCCCGAGGCCTCTCTGGCCTGCAGAGCTGCGCCCGCGGGTCCTGCCCCCCATCAGAGGCCCCCAGGGTGCGCCCTGCCTCACCCGTCTCTCCTGTCTCTCCCCACTGGCTCCAGTCGGCTGCCCACTCCCCCCGCGCCACCTCCCACTCACGCCCAGCCTCACCAGCGCCCAGGGGGAGCCTGTCCCCCGCACAAGGGGAGAAGACAGCCCAGCCCCGTGTGGCTCTCACACCCCCCCCACTGGGGTCCAGGTCCCGCCCAGGCCGCCGGGCCCCCTCAGCTTCCCAGCCAACCCAAGCCAGCCCCTCCCCCCCCCACCCCTCCCCTCTCCTCGGGCCTCAGCACAGAGTGGCTCGGTCAGGGGTGTCCTCCAGTGCCCTCCCCACAGAGGGGACCCCGGGTCACGGCAAGGAGCCCCCCCCCTCAGCGCAGCTCTGCTCTGGAGCAGGGGCGGGGGCACGAGGGCTACAGCTGGTGGAGGACCAGCCGCTCCGGCCCTGGACGCGGGGGCACGGCGACCCGACGCTGCTGAGGATCTCTGCTCCGGGCCGGCTGACGATGCTCAGGAGGCTGGGGGCAGCAGGCCTGCGCGTGGCCTCGAAGGCCACCTGAACAGCGCACCCTGGGCACTGCAGGGGCGGGGAGGAAGGTGGAGGGAGCAGGAGAGGGGAGCCAGGAAGGGCGGAGGCTCCAGGGGAGGCACCAGCAGCCGCAGGAGCCCGCCGGCAGCCGGGCCTGCTGAGGTCAGCAGCTCAGACGGAGGGCGTGTCGGAGGCTGCAGGCTGGCACGGCGAGGTCTTCAGGGTGCTCCCCGGCCCCTGCCGCTCCCGGGGCTTCCCAGCCGGGGCTCAGGTCACAGGGGTGCAGCTCCCCTGAGGTCCCATGGGGATGCCTCTGCCCCCGCCGGCAAGGCTGAAAAGATGGCACAGGGCTGGCAGCCTTGGAGGCCCAGAGCACAGGCTCGGTGCCCTCGGGCCTCGATGCCTCCCTGCGGCTATGGGGTGGCTGTAATACCCACTTCGGGGGTCGTTACGAGGGCATACCAGCTGATGTAAAAGGGTGTGAGCTGGAGCTGCGTAAGAATCAAGGTTCTTGTTGGTGTCATGAGCCCATTTTACAGATTAGGAAACTGAGGCAGCGAGCAGTTAAGCCACGGTCTGCTCCCACTTTCAGCCGGTCTAGGAAGAAAGGTGGGCAAGAGGAGCCACAGAGCTGCCAGAAGGGGCAGGAGGCACATCCAGCCGAGGCCAGAGGATTGGCCACTGTGTGGCCACGGCAGGAGGGGGGCCCAGGCTGGAAAGGCGTAGGCAGCTCCCTCCTGTGCCCTCGGTGGCTGGGAGGGGATGTGTCCCGGGAGGTTCTGAGCTGCCGCCCACCCCCCTGGAGGCTGGGGTCCACGGTCTGTGGAGGGGCCGGACCGCCGTGGCACAGCGAGAACACGGGTCAGCTCAGGACCCTCTCAAACACCGGGAACGCCCCATGAAGGGTCATGTCACTGACCGCGATTACAAGGCAGAACAGGAGGCCACCGTCAGCACAGCCAGGCCAGAAATAGCTCCGGGCGGGGGCGGGAGCCACTGGCATCCACACACCACGGAGGGTCAAGGCACCCGGCACGGCTGCGCCCACACCCCTCCCCTCCCTGCCAGCCCCCCACCCGCAATGGGCTCACCACCCGCCCCCGTCGTCCATCTGTCCCCCCTCGGTCACCGCTGCTTCTCACGCTCACCACCCACCTCCGTCCACCCTCCAGGCACAGACACACGCGCGGCGGCGCACGTGGCCAGGGCGTTTCCCGGGCCCCTTCCCTGGCGCAGGTGCCGGGAGGAGGGTGGCAGCCGCTCTGCCCCTCCAGGGGCGTGGCCACCAGCCGCCCGCCCGGCTGTGCCCCTCAAGGCCCCCTCCTTATTGATCCTTCCGGGGCGGCAGCTGCAGGGCAGGGGAGGGTGGGCCGGCCCGGTCGGTAACGGTCGAGGTGACCCGCGATGCCAGGAGGGTACTGGACGCAGGGCTGGGCAGGTCCAAGCACGAGGCCAAGCTGCGTGCAGGGGGGGGGGGAAACCGAGTCCTGCTGCGGGCAGGGCGGCCCTCCTGACTGCACTGTGCACGGGCGGAGCCCCTCTGCCTGCTGAGCTCTCCCAGGGGCTGGCGTTTCCACCCACTCCGCAGGTGAGGGAATGCGGTTTGCTGGGGGGGCCTGCCGCTCACAGCCCAGGAGCCGGGGGGCTTCCAGCCCGTGGGGTCCAGTCGCTGAAAGGCCTTCCTGGGCAACAAAGAGTTAAAGCTCTCCCACCCCCACCTCACCCATCCGCCCCACCTCGAACCCCAAATGTCCAGCGGACACAGCACCTGGGAGGCAGCTCTGGGCCCTTTCAAGTCAAGGAGGCCGAGGGTGGCGGCGGAGGGCCTGGGTGCAGAGCCCGCCCACCAGGGCGTGCTCCCAAGGCGGGGCGCCCTGCGGTCGGGATGTGGTCCTGGCTGTGACACCCGTGGTCCAGGAGCGGGTGTCCACAGCTGTCACCCCACAATGTGGCACGGGCCATGTGAAGGGTTGAAGGGGCCACAGAGCCCTGAGCTGGCCCCAGGCAGCAGGCAGGGGTCGAGGGAGGCGCCCCGGAGCCCCGTCAGGGTGAGGGTCCAAGAACACCCTCTGACGGGCAGACGCTGGGCCCAGCCAGCAGGCCTCAGGAACCACCCTTGGCCGAGGCCAGGCTGCCAGTCTGGAGGCTCTGCAGCCTTGCCCTCCAGGGCCCACCTCCCTCGGCTCCCCCGGGAGCCCCACGTGGAGGGAGGATGACACCAGCATCTGAAGCCTCGTCCAGCCCCAGGACCCTGCCGATGGAGGCCACACCCGCAGTTGCATCAGGCATTCCCCCCGCCCCCCCGGCCCGCCCCACTGTCCCTCCCCACCCCTCCCCCCAATCAGGCCAACAACAAACACTGCTGCCTAATTACCTGGAGAATTCTGTCTCCACGAACAGCTCATCAGGGTCCTGAGGCTAATTCAAGCTGGCGGCCAGTGTAGGCTCGCGTCCCCAGAGGACGCTAATGAGAAACGGGCCAGTGGCCGGCTTGCCCCTGCCCCGGGGAGGCTCGGAGAAGGGACACTGCCCCTGCCGGGCCCGGGCACCCACTGCCGCACACCGACCGCCACGCCCACCCGCCTGCCCAGATGCCCGTCCACAGCCAGCTCCTGTCCCGGATGCCTAGCCTGGCAGGGACACGGGGATGCTAGTGGGCTCGCCGTGGGGCCTGGCTGCAGAGCCCCAGCGGAGGGGTGGGGTCCCGGGGAGGAGAGACCACCACCGCCGCGGAGGGGAGCGCGTGGCGGGCCAGCACTGGGCGGACGTGAGACAGCCCCGAGCACCCCAGTGGCGGCGCCTTGAGGCCGTGCAGGGCCTTCTTGCTCAAGCTTGTCTCCCAGGGAGGCCCCGTCCGTCCACCTTGACACCCTGGCCTCACAGAGCACCCAGCACCAGTGGAAGGGAGAGTCAGGGGAGACGGGGCCCTCGCCTCCCTGGAACGCCCAAGTCACAGGCGTCCCTCACTCCTGGAGGTTTCACCACACCCCACAGCACAGCGAGGAGATGACCGCCAGCCCCACAGTGACCACGGGGAACCAGCAAGACCGGGGGGGGTGTCCAAGGCCCCCCTCCCGCCACATCAGGCGACCCGGGCAGGCCCCGAGGGACTCAGATGACGGGAAGAGGGAGCAGCCCCTCCCCGCAACACATGCTCTGGGCTCCCCGACCCCCCAGAGAGCCTTCTTCTCAGCCCAAGCCTTCCGCTCCGTGGGCTGCCCAAGGTGGACCCCAGGGCCTCACAGCCCCGGGCTCAGATGCCGGCTCTGCACACCTTCACCGGGGGGCTGGGGAAGCTACGCCAATGACGTGAGGATGACAGCAGGCCAGCACCTGCCTCCCCGGGGCCTGGAACCCCACGGAGCACCTCCACCCAGGCTCTGGCTGTGTGGCCAGCATCCTGCCTCCCCGGGGGCTGGTGTGGGGCCTCTGCCGCTCCGCCCTTGGGCAGCCCCATCTCAGGGGAGGGGTCCGGGCAGGAGAGGCCCGCGGCGCACAGGTGCCACCCACAGCCACGCTGATGGCTCTGCTTGCCTTGAACCCCCTCCCGCCTGGCCTGGCAGCCCTGCTTTGTCCGGGAGAGGCCGCGTTTGGGCGGGAGGAGGGCACCGCAGCCAGGCCATGCTGCGGACACACCTAGGGCAACCTCCCCACCCGCACCGAGCTCAGCCTCAGCGGAGGGAGGAGGCTCGGACACAGGCGTGGAGCCCGGCACAGACGGAACGACCTCACGAGCCTCCGTTGCTCTCTGCGCGGCACCGGCACATGCGGCGGGCCCTTCCGTGCCCACCCTCCACCGGTGTTAGAGACCTGGGTTCACCCCACCCCAGACCCAAGCCGACGGTGATGCAGTGCTTGCCAGGGGGGCAGGGAGCTGGGCAACGAGGCTGCTCCCTGGAAAAACGTCCAGAGGAAGGGTCTCCACCGTGGCCTCCAGGGCATCCAGAGTGGCTCCCGCCTGGTCGCCCACACCTGCCAGGCAACAAGCCCCACTCTCAGCAGAGCGCCCACCACCTTCTGTGCTGCCCGAGTAAACGTTACCAGAAAACTGGTGTCTGGAAAAGGCACCGATGCCGGCAAGAGTGGAAATGACCCCAGAGACAGTGCAACGGTCCGGATAAAAATTAGGGAAAATCTAATCCGTGTCCCCACAGGGACAGAGAGGGTGTAAAACAAGAACAGGGTGCTATGAATAAGGAGCAGTCGGAAAACAAGAAGAGTGCCTGGAAGCTAAAGATAGAATTGCTAAAATTACCCAATCAATCAATAGGAAGGTTGGAAAACAAGGTTAAGGAAGTCTTCCTGAAAGAAACACAGAAACAGAAACAAAGGGGGGGAAATGATGAGATTCAGAAGACAGATACAGAGCCAACACCTGCCTTAGGGAATTCCAGAAAGAAAACAGGAAATAGAAGGGAAAAGTTATCAAAGAGGTAATACCCCAAAATCTCCCAGAGGTGAAAACTCCCCTGGACAAGCGCCTGGCACAACCCGTGGTGTTCATGGTGCGATTTCAGGCCTCCAGGGGTCAAGAGAGGCAGCAGACGTCCCCACGGCACAGTGGACGCCGGAGCTGTGACAGCCTCAGACGTCGGGGGGAGTCTCCTTTCAGCCTGGAATTCTGGACCGGGCCAATGGAGCCTGAACAGAGTTGCCAACATCGAAGGCCGCATAGAAAGCATCTTCACTACGCCTTCCTTAGAGGGTTAGCTGGGCATGTGCTTCAGCTGGAACAGGACCTAAACCCAGAAAGAGGAAAACACTGGGTGATGAAGGGCGGTAGAGGCAGCTGCGAGGGGCCACAGTGTGCCCGGCCCAGGAGGGGACAGCAGGACCAGGGCCTGGAGGGAGCCTTCCCCCGGGAAAAACAGGACCCCCCCCCCCCCGTAGAGTGCCTGACGTGGAGAAGAGAAAGCACATAAAGGTGGCACATGGGACAAGAGAAGAAAAGACAACGTCAACCGTAAACTCCAGGAAACACAAAAGGCCATCCAAGAGCGGAAAGGTCACCCACGGGGTGACGAACACTTATGTGACCTCGGTTAGGAAACACTGGTTTCAAAGTTAACGGACGGCGGTGAGACAGCCACGCTGGGGAGCGTGCCGGAGAAGAGGGGGCTGGGGTAGGAGCCAGGGAAGTGTGGCGGTAACCAGCCGGAAAAACAGGGGACACGGCAACCGCAGGGGGGCTGGAGGAGGGCTGCAAACCGGTGCCCCAGACCAGCCTCGGAGCTGGGTGCAGGCGCTAACTTTGAGCAAGATGTGGCCGACCCCAGCATTATCTTTTTAAAAAGACTGCATACTTGGCAGTGAATCTCAGAAACAGGGATAAATAAAAAGAAGAAAATAAAGTGTATCTGCCAGAAGGTGGAGACGAACGTGGGTTAGCAGCAGGCGTCTCCAAGGTGCAGGAGGAGAGAGCGGGACTGAGAGCTCGCGAAGCCTCTCGGTGCTCAGCCCAGCGCCTCGCTGCTCTTCAGCGGCTGCGCAGCCAAGGGTGGCCAAGGACGCTCCCGGTCCCCCAGGACGCGCCAGGCTCTTGGCTCCAGAGGCCTCTGAAATCCAGACTCGCGAAGGGACGGCTCCCAACCTGAAGATCCATCTGTGCGCCGGGCCTTTCACAGTCCCTCCAACCCCGGGGGCCCCTCCCCCTGCCCCTCCTCAGCCCCGCCTGCTCCCAGGTCACAGATCCGACCCTCGGACCCCAGACTGGGGACCCTCAGGGGCAGGGGATCCAGCCGATAAACCCGGGGCCTCCGGGGTGGGGGCCTGCAGCCCCCTGGGGAGGGCCCTCCTGACCTTGGCCTCTACGAGAGCCCCGATCGCGTTTCTGCATCTACACGCATGTCACGCGGGCAGGGGCGACGTGAATAAGTAATTGCTCTTTTATTAACGAGTGATAAATTATTCCTATATGATTGTGTGTGATAACTCTTCCTTATTTGAAATCAATTTGGGATGGAAATTGTTGGCGGCTTCTCACCAGTGAGGGTGGGAGGACCAGGCGCCGCTGTCTCCTGGAAAAGCAGGTCAGGGTATTTCGGCTGCTTCCGGAGGCTGCTGCGGCAGAAGGGGGTCGGATGCCCCGGGGGCGGGGCCGGGAGGGTGGCCTCATTTCCTCAGCTCCCGCCCCGGGGGCAGGTGCCTGGCACGGCCTCTCCCCGCCCCACTGGACCCAGGGCACCGATGCCCCGTGGCTGGGAAAGGGGCGGGCTGGGAGCAGCCCTGCTGGGGATCCCCGCGGCCGGGAATCAGGAGGCAGGGGGCCTCACTCATCGTCCCTCCCTGTGACCCTGAGGACCGGGACAGCCCAGCCCTTCACCCCACAGAGGACACACCCAGCACCCAGCTGGCCTTCCCTCCCAGGCTGGCAGGGCTCACCTTCACCAAGCCTGACAAAGGCATCTGCCTTTGCCCTAAACGTTTTCCTAATGATTTCATGTCTTCGTTCCCTCCTCACCCAGCCCAACACATATGAGGGTCCCCAGTGCGAGCCCGGGCCTGGGTCAGACAGACCTGGGCCCCCACCCAGGGCCCCTGGCAGGCCCTCGGCCGGCTCACCTACACACGACCTGCGAGGAGCCGCGCACGACAGGCGCTCCGTGACCCCCGAGCCAAGGAAGGAGGGCTGCACCCCGAGGCCTCCCTCACGTGGACCCTGCACCGCGCGGCCCTCCGGGGCCAGGGGAGCCCCTGTGTGGAGGAGGAGGCAGGTGCCCAGGGGACGGGGTGCCTTCAGCCGGCGCCCAGAGCCCCACAGGCCCCGCCTGCTCAGAGCAGCACCCCGAGGCCCAGGCCTCTGCGCCTCTTCCCGCTGATGCGTTCGAAAAACCCAGCCACCCGCTGGGCAGACCGCCCACTGCCAGTCGCCCACCCCCCTGCGGCTCCCCGGCCGCAGGCCGCCCCCCAGCGTGGCTGCAGCAGGCCCGGGAGGCCGGGTCACCCCAGCCCAGCCGTGCCGCCCTGCTCAGCTCAGGCACCGCCAGCAACCTCTGCCTCTCAGACCCAGGTCTGCCCCCGAGAAAGGGGGAGGCCGTGTCTGAGAACCGGACAAACCACTCCCAGGTCCCCGAAACCCCCACCTCCGTCCACTGCCAGGTGCCCCCTTCACCCGACACCTCGATGGTCAGCTTGGCAGGACTGCCTTCCCTGTTTCTGGCCCCGCTGGGCCGTGGGCTCCTCGGGGCAGGACCAGGGCTGGTGACGGCACAGCAGCTGCCCACAAACGCCCATCACGTGAACGTAAGACGTGTGAGGCCGTGGAGACGGCCGTCCCAAGGTGTCCAGGCCCAGGAGAGTCCACAGGGCGCCGACACTCCCACAGGGCGAGGCGCCAGTGCCTGATGCCAAGGGCAGCTTCGCTTCTGTTCCGGGCTCAGTGTCTGTGCTCCCACCCCCCAGATTCAGATGCTGAAGCCCTAGCCCCCAGTGTGATGGTATTTGGAGGGGGGCCTTGGGAGGTGATTAGTGTTAGATGAGGTCATGACGGTGGGGCCCCATCGTGGGACTAGTGCCCTTGTACGAAGAGGCACCTGAGAGCTTGTTGTGATGTGACCACACGTGAGGATGGCAGCCATCTGCAAACCAGGAAGAAAGCTCTCACCAGAACCTGACCCGCCAGCACCCTGATCTCAGACTTCCCGCCTCCAGGACTGTGAGGAATACATCTCTGTGGTTTGAGCCCCCGTCTGTGGCATTTCGTTACGACAGACTCAGCTGACTAGTACAACTTCTTTCTTAAAACTCTGGTATATTTTTCCAGACTTTTCTACAACGCACAGGAACTGGTAAAATCAGAAGTGTCTCCAGTTTGTTCCATTTGGTCTCGTGTGCTGACAGTGGACGGGGCACTTGGCCCAGGGAAGGGAGGGCAAGGCCGTCCTCCGGCAGCAGGAGCCCCTTCGGAGAGGCCCGTGCTGTGGGGTCCCCACCTGGTCTCCCAACCTCTGCAAACCCGTTCTCTCAGCTGAAAAGTGCAAATGACAAGACCCACCTCACAGGGTGTGGAGGCCACACGGCTCACGCAGGCCTGGCCCGTCCAGTGGGTGCACAGGAAACGCCTGGCCCGCCCGCCCCACCGGAGCACCCCACGTGGCCCCTGGCAGGGGCCACGTGCCCCTTGACCGAGGGGAAGTTAAGCCACAGCTAGCCAGGGCATGCCGGTGCCTGACCCGACCGGACCCGGCCTGACCCGCGCTCTGGGCCTTTGCTCGGGCAGCACCCCTTCTGCCGTGCCCACCTTGTTCCCAGACACCCCCTCCGAAGGGCTCTCCTCCCCAGAGCCCACCGCGCCCAACCCACTCCCCTCCCCAACCACAGCCTCGCCTCGAACCCCGGACTCGGCCCTGACGGGGCCACGGAGGGAACAGGCGACAAGCAGAGCGCGTGGAGCTTGGCCGGGTCCCGGCACCCAGGCTCCCAGCACACGTCCTCGGCAGGGAAGGGGCCCCAGCGAGGCCTGAGGGGCCCTGTGAGCACCACCCCACCCGGGCCTCCAGGCACGATGCGGACAGCGGACCCCCAGGTGGCCGTGTCGCCCCCCCGGCAGGAGAGGAGCCGCAGGGGTCAGAGCTGAAGGCCTGCAGCCTCCCTCCCTGTTCCCCCCCCAGCCCCCGGGACGCACTGTCCCGCCAGGGCCCCTCATACTGACAAGGAAGGTCCTGTCGCATCAGGCCTCCTGTGATGTGGGGGTGGGGAGGCAGCCAGGGCGTCGGCAGGGCTCCGCAGAGGCAGACCCCAGCCCACGCCACTGCCACCCACCTCGGGCCACCCTGGGGGCCGGGCCGCGGCTCCCGTAGCAGGCGAAGCATGGAGTCCATTAGGGCCACCATCTGTCTCGGCCGCGATGGGCCCTCTCAGTGACATCCAGGAGGTATGTAGATGGAATATCTTTATGGGGAGAGTTTTTCTTTTGCCAATGTTCGAATAGGAAGCCAGACACTTGTCACACCTGTCCCCGTGTCAGCCTCTGCCTGACAGAAATTGGGGCTGAGGTGGGGAGATGAAAGACAGCCTGGACACGGCCGGAATGCAGGGGCCACGTGTCACACGGCCGGGAGCACAGAGCAGCAGGCGCTCTCCTGCTGGGGCGTGCCGCCCTCCACCTCCGTGCCCACCCCCCACCGTCCTTCCAGCCCGAGCTCCCTGAACCCCTCCCGCTGCACCCGTCTTGGCCCCACAACCTCCTCACCTGACCCCCGTCTCCCCAGGGGCCCCGCCCCACGCAGCAGGCTGTCCTCCACCCCAAAGTCTCTGGGCTTCTGGTCACACCAGGAGCCCCCTTTCCCTTGGCCAGCAGCCCCAGAGCCTCTTTAAGACGCGGGCCCCGTGTGGCCTCCCTGGGGGCCCTGTGGAAGGCCCAGGCCTCGGGCTCCTCACCAGCCTGCCAGTGCCCTTCTCTCCCCTGGGGACCTCATGGGCTTTGGGGTGTCTCCCAGGGACCTGGGGGCTGAATATGTCACAAGAATCTCAAGGTCCCTGCTGCCAGGACGGGGCTAGCCTGAAACGAGAAAGCACTTGTGGGGAAACAGAGGTGGAAGCCAGTGGCCCTCACCTGTCTGGGGACCCCCCCCACGCCCGCACAGACTGTACGTGGAGGCGCATGGCCAACCCCACCAGGGCTGAGCAGGGTCCTCCCCGAGGGAGGGGCTCACCGGCGAGGCCACACTCAGGCCCCCCTCCCCCCCAGTCCCTGTCATGCGGGCTAGGCCACCACGCTGTCGCTGTCGGGTGGGGCTGCTCCCTGCCAGGGAGACAGTGACAGTCCTGTTGCTCCCTCAGACGGCCCTGGGGGTCATGGCCTCGGCCCCCAGGGAGACCTAAGAGCCTGGTCCCCGCCAGGCTCACCGGCCATGGCCTCACATGGCCTCATCCCTCGGGAGGCCCTGGGGAGCCTGGAAACGGGCTGGACCGGTGTGACTGGCCGGCCCGGAGCTCTCTGAGGACGCGTCGGGGCTGGATGTGTCCCGAGAGAGCAGGGAGGCTTCAGCCAGGGCAGAGAGGGAAGAGGCAGTGGAGAGCATGTGGGAAGGATCACGGAGGGCTCTGGGACGCGCGAGGCTGGCCTGGAAACCAGGGCCCACTCCCAGGTTCCTGGCTGGGGTGTGCTGCAGGGGCCGGTGGGAGAGCTGGGTGCCGGGTGTCCTGTGTGACCTTGGGCCTCACAGCCTCCCGAGACTGCTCTGATGTGGTGCCCGTGCATCCTGGTGGCCAGCCAGGACTGGTCTTTCTCTGGAATTCTGCTTCCAGCCACATCTTTGGGGACAGGAGATGCTTCTGGGCCAGAGGCCACACCCAGGGGCCAGATGGCCCACCCTCCCTCTGCCCAGTCTCCACCTTGCCCGAGGACCGGGCGGGAACACTGGCCTCCTTCCCGCCACACCAGAAGGCTGGTGCAAAGTGAGCTGGGGGGCAAAGCTTCACACCCACATGGCGAAGCAGGGAGACCCTGAACCTCCTTCCAAGTCAGCACTGCGGCCGGCCCAGCGCCCACCTGCCCTGGGCTCCCGCTGGGCCTCTGCCTCTCACTGAGAAGTGCACACACTCCACAAGGGCCCCGACCTCCCCCGCCCCAGCCGCCAGCCCTGCCTGGGGCCTGCACCTCCTACCCCCATCTCACCGTGTCCCCCCAGCTCCATTTCTCACTCAGGTCACAGACCCCCCCCGCCACCCGCAACCCTGGGACGGGCCGCACAGAGCACGTGCAGAGGGCTGGCGGGGGGAAGGGAGGCCCAGACCAGAGCTCCTCCTCTGCGCTCGGCTGAGGCCCCCGCCGTCACACACCTGCCTGAGGGCCCCGTGATGTCCCCAGGGCAGGGGAGGACGTGGGACTCTAAGGAGGCCCCTGGGACGCGGGGGACCCACGAAGCCCCATCACAGCTTCTATTTCCACAGCGAATTCCAGCTCAGGACAGGAGGTCCCACCTGAACAGGAAGGGGCCCCAGGAGCTGGGACAGTCACGCACGCCCGCCCCGGGCAGTGTTCACCACTGACTCCCCCTTCGCAGTCTCCTGTGTGACAGGGAGGCTCACAGAGTGAGAGGCCTGCCAGGTGCACAGTGGCTCTGGGCTGAAGTCCCAGGCTCCCGATGCGGGCCCCGTTGGCCCTCTAGGGCCACAGAACCTCCCCCACAGGTTGGCACCTCTGCTTTCTCTCCAGACCTGTGGCCTGGAGGGGACTGCCCTCTTGCAGCCACCTTGGGCAACTGGCCTACACCCAACGGCCAGTGGCCATCCCTGAGGACCAGGACCACTGGCTCCTGTGGCCCTGGGAGCTGACTCGGGGCACTGTCTAAGGCCATCCTACCACTCGTGGCTCCCTGCACCCTGGTGCCAGGCCTGGGCTGGACCCGGGGACATGGAGATGGGAGGCAGCCACAGGCGTGCCTGTTGGGCACTGGGACCAGGGAGCCAGAGTGAAAGAGACATTCCCGAACGAGCCCCCCGGTGCAGGCCTCATCAGGGGGGCAGACACGGGAGAGCTCAGGCAGGAGGGGCCTGGCCGGCAACACGTCTTAGGAAAGCACCTCCGAGCCTGAAAGGAGGGGATGGCGGGCCAGGAGACGTGGGTGTCCGTGGCCAAGGGCCCGGGAGGGGGGCCGGTCCACAGCAGGCCCTCGACGAGGAATACCAGGGCACAGGCAGGGGAGGGTCAGACTTGACACTGCACTTGCCTTTGGGGAAGGGCAGAGGGAGGTGGCCAGGACTATGGGCCTTGGGCCCAGAGGTAGGGGGTGGAGGGGCAGGTGGTCCGAGGGCCGTCACCACCACACAGGCTGCATCGGGGGGCCCAGGGCACCCAGTGCAGCCACGCGGCCAGTGCAGGGAAGGTGTGTGGTGCTGCGGGGCGGGGGCAGCCTAGGGGCTGAGACCCCCACCGCGCCGCATGGGCCTGGCACGCCGCCGGGAGGCAGCAAGCGTCTGCTAACCAGCCACGGGGACCCAGGGCCCAGGCAGAGCTCCACGACAGTCCAGGCTGAGGCCTCGGAGCTGGCCCGGCCGGGGCTGTGGCTTCCCTGCCCGCCTCGAGCCCGCCCCTGCCTACCACGTCCACGCTGGCGCTCCCTGTATTCTGAGCACCTACTGTGTGCACGGAGCTGCCACAGGGTGCCATCCGTCAGCCACAGCCCCCCCCCCGCCTCCCCCAGAGCCCAGTACCCCACCCCCCTCGGGCTCAGAGGGCTTCCCCACCCACGAAGGCCCTGAGCAGGAACGCCGCCTCTGGTCGAGCGCCGTGGACGACGGACAAGGCCTCTGGTGACCAGGAAGGGCGGTGCTGCCCAAGGTCACACAGCGAGCTGGTACTGCACGGGCTGATCCAACGGCTGCCCAGACTGCAGGGCAGGGAGAATTCTGGCAGGCCCCTGAGCCCGCCCCCTCTGGGCTCTGGCGGGAGGTAAATAAAGGCAACGTCTCCACAGGGTCACAGTGCGGGGACACGTGACGCTGGGCGCCAGGCCTGAGCGGTTGAGGGGCGATCTGAGAGGGCTCCCGGGAGGAGGTGAGGGACTCAGAGCCCCTCAGCACTACACCCCCTCCCTCGATGGGCCCCTCACCCATCGGCTTCAGCCTTAGCCTGACATTTCCCGTGACATTTGCTGCAAAGAAATAGAGCCATAAACCCAAAGGTTAAATCTGCACATTGCCTCGCTGCCAGGAGTGCCTGGCCCTCCACCCACCAGGTGCTCGGCTGCAGGGTTTGCGTGGGATGGCCCACCCACCCAGCCCTGGGGCCCTTGGTGGGGGCCCAAAGGCCCGCCTCCCGGGCCCTCCAAAGGACCTCAGCCACCGTTTCCCAAAATGGGTTCCTGGGCAACCTGGACCCTGAGCGTGTTACACGGGGCACCTGTCAGAGAGGCTCTGCCCACGCAGTGCCCTGTGGTAGAGAAGCTCCGTCATACCTGCCGCCCAGCCAGCCCCAAATTCACTTGACCACGAAACCCCTGGCCAACCCCCACCAACATCCCGTGGACCCTCAGTTCCACGCGCCGTGATCTGTGACGGCGTCAGGCCAAGGCGCGTGCCCCAGGGGGGTGCCAGGCGGCTGCCTGAACAAAGCTGCGCCAGCTCCCGACAGCCCGGTTCCTCCACTGGGCCCCCCGTGTCACCATCGGCCCAGCTCCACGTGCCAGGCCCGGGATGGGGCTCACCACCTGCCAGGCCCACCTGCGCCAGCCTGAGAGCAGCGAGGAGCGCAGCTCCTCCCCAGGGCCCCCCACCTCCGGAGGGCTGCCAACAGCTTCCGCTCCACCTCCTGGGCCTGGGGCGGGGGGAGGGCGGGGGGCAAGACAGTGCAGGGCCGCCACGGCCCATCCTCCATCCCCGGGCAGCGAGAGGCGGCAGGCCCACGAGGAGACAGGACTGTCGGGACGCTGCAGGGCCAGGGTGGAGGCTGTGTGAAGGGGGCAGGGGAGAGGCAGCCCCACATTGCCGGCTGCACTACGGCTGGATCAGGCGGCGGAGCCAGAACCCTGACGGAGGCCCGGAAGCAGAGCAGATCCCACTTGCGACTAGCAGCAGCTCCAGGGGTGGGAGAGGCCCAAGGCGCCCCCCGCCCCCACCCCCTGCGTAAAAGGTTGGGAGAGGTTGGGATCAGGCCCTGCCTCCTACTGGGGTAGGGGCACCTGAGCAGGCCCCTGGGGAAGCTGGCAGGACACATCTCCAGCTGTCCAGCTGCACAAGCACAGGTGGTGTGAGAGGCCGGGGCAGATTTGGATAAATAAGCGATGGTGCATCCTCGGGAAGGGATTCCACACACACGTGTGCAAACCCACGATATACAAGAACAGTTCTCAACATGCAAAATGTTTAAAATATAGAGACCAGAGAAGAAACTGCCGCACAAGACACACGGCCGGGCCCACACGCTCCAGCGACGGCAGCAGGAGATGCAGGGGTGTGGACGCTGCCCGCCCTCTGGCTGCGCTGCCATTTCCAGCTCCGTGGCCACCTGTCCTTTAAAAGCATTTAGTCCTATAGGCTCAGGTGGGCAAGGACCACATCCCTTCACAGGCCCAGCTCAGAGGGAGTCCGACAGGCCAGAAATGAGTGAGTGATAAGCGAGGGGACGGGTGCCTGAAAGCACACCCAGCATCGGGGAATGGGCCGCCGGGAGGGGCAGGAGCTGGCGGGCCACAGAGCGCCAGGCAGCCCGGCCTAGCGGGCAGAGGCCAGAGCCCTGGGCACAGGGCAGCCCGAGCCTCACTGAAGTGCGGAGCCCAGAGCCGTCAGGAGCCCCAGGACGGGCCCGGGGGCGGGAGCACCACTCACACCGGCCCCCGCACGCCCCGCCGCCCGCAGCCCCCCTTGGGCTCAGCTCGCGGGTGCTTCCTGCCCCTGACCCCTCTGCGGACGCACAGGCTGAGGCTCCACGGAGACGCTCTGGCTACGGGCCCAGGAGGGCAGGACACACGGCCCCGCGGGGTGAGCGCCTCCCACCTCCACCGCCGGGCCCTCCTGGTGCCGCACCAGCTGCCACAGGCCTCCGGGCCACAACGCCACGAACTCAAGCTGGGGCGGGAGCGCCGAGGGGTGGGCCGCTGGCCGTCCTGGGGGCGGCGGAGGGAGGGCGAGGTCGGAGGCCGGGGGGGCGGGGCGCGGCTGCGCACCCCGGGCTCCTCACCGTCTCTCTTTCGCAGCGAACAAGAGACCCCGGGCCCCGCCACAGACCCGGGCAGCCCTCGGCCACCCCCGCCTCCCAGGGCCCCGTCACGTCTCCTCCGGACCCCCCGCAAGCCCTCTTGCTCGCTGAGCCCCCCGGGCCAGGCTCTCATCCCCAGCCCTCACCCCTACCTCTCCTGCGTGCCCACAGCGGGAGAGCCGACCCTGACCGAAGGGCCCCTG
Organism: Hippopotamus amphibius kiboko; assembly: GCF_030028045.1. NCBI lineage: Eukaryota > Metazoa > Chordata > Mammalia > Artiodactyla > Hippopotamidae > Hippopotamus > Hippopotamus amphibius. Next base: position 134,008 of record NC_080193.1, on the reverse strand, counting down.
GCTGGCTGTTGGTCCTCACACAGGGAAACCAAGCCTCCGGGGTTCTGCAGGCTCCCAGCTGGTGAGGGGCAGAGCAGAGACGCCGCCCCAGTGTGGGGGACACATCGGCGGCCACGTCACACCTCCCGCCGTGCCCTCCCCCCCCCCCACCTGCCCACTCCCTTCTCCAACTCCCCGGTGACCTCTGTGGGCCTTTATTTCCCATCTGCACATGGTTAGGAGGGAGGGTCCAGCTGGCAGTGCAAGGGTTTCAGGAGGACGTCCCTGTGTGGAAGCCGCTGGGTGAAGCAGCTGGTGGTGTTTTCAGTATTTTGAAGGCAAAGGCACTGCGGTCAGAACTCTGTGGGGGCCTCACCCTTTACGTGTCCCCAACAGCCCCTGAGGAAGGCCCAGCGACTGGCCACGTCACAGGTGAGGAGACTGAGGCATGGAGAGGTGAACGGCACACCCAAGGTCACACCGCTGTCGGCAGCTGAGCCGGGACCCACACCCAGCTCCTCATTCCCCTGCCAGCCCACACCCAGGAATCGGGGCCTGTGAGCAGCCCTCTGCCCCGCAGGGAGCTGGTTACTTCCTCGCCTCAGCTGGAGCAGGAACGGGAGCAGGGATGGTACCCATTTTACAGATGGAAAGACGGAGGCTTAGGAAAGGGGAGTGGCCATTCCCATTGCCTGCCCATCAGGGGACCCACCCCTGTTTCACCCCTACACAGCCTAAAAAGATGACCTGCGTGTCCTCGTTCTACAGACAAGGACACTGATGGGGGTGCGGGCAGCAGGTAGCGTGGCCCCACCTGTCTGAGCCCTGCCCTGGTGTCCTCACCACAGGGACAGCAGGTCACCAACACCCTCACCTCGGACCTCCACACAGCCCCTGAGGCGGATGACACGCCACAGGACCCCTCACCAAGAAGGCTCTCGCCATGGAGAGGCCCAGACACCGGGGGCAGAGCCTTCCTGAGGTCACCCTGCATCAGCTGTGGGGGGACATATACCCACCCTGAGCTGGACAGAGTGGCAGACTGCAGAGTGCGCCGGGGGTCTGGCCTGTGTGTCACGCTGCTGAGCTGCAGGTGTGAAATGGGCCTTCCCTGCCCAGGGGGGTCCCAGCCCCCACCAGCCACCACGGCCCCCGCCTGGGGGGCGGGGGAGGAATCAGACCGTCCTTTGGCCTCACACCCTGGGCTGCGGCACTGACCTCGCCCCCAACACACGTTCCCTGGGCCTCTGCTACAGGTCCGGGTGAACCCGGCCACGGCCTGCCCGGGCACACAGGGGAGACCCATGCCGATGTGCTCACAGGCACACACGGTCACGAGAACAGAGACACACGTGCAGGCGCATGCCGAGTTCACACACACACAGGCCCGGGGGCCGGGAGGGGAGATGGCCCGACACAGGGCTTGGTTTCTCACCCCTCGAGCCCCGGCTGCCCGGAGCCGCCCCCTCAACCCACGTGCACGCAGACACAGGAACGTGGCCCTCGGAAGGGCCCCGGCGCGCGCCAAGCATGGAGACCACAGCAGGCACGCTATGTGCACGCATGGCTGTGGGCGTGCGGGCGGGGGCGAGGACATGGATGTGCACCCACAGCGTGTGTGCGCGCACATGGGCAGCCTGGCTCGCGTGTGCACATGCGGTGTGCAAGCGTGCAGCCCTGGTAGACACGCGCACGTGCAAAGACACGTGTGCAGCCTGCGGCACCGTGGACATGAGCAGGGCACCCTGGGGCGAGGGCGGGGACCGGGGAGCACACTCCAGGCAAGGCATGTCCAACTGCCCCCACAGGCGGTCACCCCAGCACCTCAGAGCAGGGAGGGGGAGAGGGTCCCACGGGAGCTGCCAGGGAGGGGGTGCTTGGAGACCACCACCGCCGGTGCCCCTCAGTGGGGCCCGCAGGGGCCCTCAGGCTGCAGAATGGGGGCGCTTGGCTGCGCCTCTCCTCGCCGGCCCCTGGGGGGGCACAGCTCTGGGCCAGCCCCGCCCCCCACGCCCTCTACTGTCGCCAACGCCCCCATTCATCCTGCTGCGGTCTAACCCCAGAAAAACCAGAGGTCCTGAGCTGCGTCCGCGGGGCGAGGATGGAGGCGGCTGGACACCCCCACCCCTGCTCGGTACCCGCGCTTCCGCAGCCCTGCTCGTTAACCCCTTCGCGGCCGGGCGCTCCGAGGCAGGACCCCACCCTTCCAGCCCGCAGCCCCCGCCCCAGCCCCGCCGCCGGCCCCGCCGCCGCCGCCAACTTTCCCGGGAAGCGGCAACTTTTCCCGCTGCCGCGGGCTCCGCCCTCCCGGGGCCGGGCAGCACTGCGGTGGCCTCGCGGCCGCGGGGTGACCCTCCGCAGCCTCGGCAGCCCGGGCGCGCCCCGCGGCTCCGGGAGGGGCGCCCCGGTCCCCGCCCGCCGGCTGGCCCGGGCGCGGCACTCACCTCCGGCGGACGCCCTCTTCATCTTAGGGGTCGGGCGGGGCGCGTCGGGAACCGAAAGTCGCTCCGGGGCCGACGCCCGTCTCCCCGCGGCCGGGTCCGCATCCAGGCGCCGCCGCTCCGGCCCGGCCCCGGCCCGGCCGCGGGACGAGGCTGCGCGCTCCGCCCGGTGTGCTGGGCTGGCGGGCGGCGGCGCGGAGGCGAGGGCGGCGGGCCGGGAGCGGATGAATGTTTTATGGGATCATGTGGTTTGACGCGCGAGCGCTCCGCCGGGTCCCCGCCGGCCGGGCCGGGCGGGGCGGGGCGGGGGCGGGCCGGGGCGGGGCCTGGCGGCGGGCGGGGCGCCCACCTGCGCGGGCCGGGCCGGGCCGGGCCGGGAGGGCGGGGGGAGCGCGGGCCGGGGGCGCGGGAGGCGCTCAGCTCTCCGGTGCGGCGGCGCCGCGCGGCCCGGACAAAGGCGGCGCGCTTCCGAAGGGGCGGCGGCCCCTGCAGGCGGCGGCGGGGATGGCGGCCCGGCCCGAGCCGGCCGGGAGCGCGGGCCGAGGGCGTGGCGGCCCGGGCTGGAGGCGTGCGGGGGTCTGCGAGCGGCCAGCTGCCGGGCAGGGCTTTGTCCGCAGGCGTGGGGATGCGGGGTGCGCCACTGCCTGGCCCGCGCCCTTTCTCGCCTCAGCAAAGCCCGGACGCCAGCCCCCCTGCCCATCAGCCCTTCGCTGGGGTAGCATTGCTCCATTTTTCCGTTGGAAAACAGGCTCAAAGCTTAGGAGACTTCCCAGGTCCCCACCTGCCGTTGTGGCCTTCTCTGCACCACCCAGGGAGGGGACACAGGCACAGGCCCGCCCCTGCCTCCGCAGGTGCCCCCCCACCTGCTCCCTCCTGCGGATCGGGGGCTCCAGCCCAGGAGTTCCTCTTTGAACCCATTTGGTTAGACCCCCCGCCCTCCATAAGGCCAGGCCAGGCTCTAGGGCCCGAGAGCCCAGCGGCAGACACTCCCACCCCAGGCGCATCTGCACAGGTGTCCCAGCTCCCCACCCCAGGCGCATCTGCACAGGTGTCCCAGCTCCCTCTGCTGCTCGGGGATCTACCTGGCCTCACAGATAAGCTCTCGAGTCTTCGGCCCGCTGCCAGGCGGGCGTCCCTGCAGGCTGCCTTGCACGTGCAGGAGGCTGGGAGCTCATCAGCTGGATCCGGGCCCCTCCCAGCCTGCCCTGCAGGTCAGAGGGCCACGAGGATGGGGAATGGCTGGCAGAGTTGCTTCCAGTCTGTAGGATCCTGTGCCCAGGGCAGGCCCCAGACCCTCCCTGTGACTGGAGCATCCTGGTTCCCACCGGGAACCCAGCCGGTGTCCCAGCGATGTGAAGCGGAGGGACCTGGTAACTGGGAGGCTCGGCACATTCTGCCTCCCCGTCAGACCAGGCCCCCTGACCGTGGAGGCGGCCTGGGAGGTGTCAGCAGAGCACGGGGATCAAGGCCTGCCGGCCTCGCCAAGGGCAAGGGGGACCTCTCTGAGCCCAGTGCTCCCATCTGGGCGCAGAATCACAGGCAGCCTCGTGCGCTGGAGACCAGTGGTGGTGCCCACGCAAGGCCAGCTGTCTGGCCTGGTGTGGAGGCCGCGCTGCCCGGACCCCTCTGGCTGCTGCACTGTGGCCCTGACCACACCTTTGCCTGTTGCGTCCCTGTCACGCTTCTCCCAGGATTGGCTTACCGGGTCACTGCGGAGTACATTCAATTCTTAGACGCATGGGAGGGGAGGGGGATCCCAGACCCGCAGCTCCTGTGCACTTGAGCCTGCCCCTGGCCAGGCACCCAGAGCTGCCTCCCCAGTGGGTACTGCTTGCTGGGTGCCCCCCGGGACCCTCTGCACAGCCACATAGGTGTGAGCCCCCCTGTGTAGACGGGGAGCCTGAGGTCAAGCTCACAGCGCCAGCAGGAGGCTGAGGCTTGTTGCCTCTGTCAGCCCTTCCCCCGGGGCCCCTGCTCACAGCAGCTCCCAGATCAGGAAGAGGTCTCCCCACAGGGCCACCTCAGGCCAGAGGACAAGCCACATGGCACTGGCCATCATTCCGAGGTCAGGGTTGGTGTGGGCCACGATCCCATGCTCCTGGGTGGCTAGAGCGATCTAGGACCCCCGGCTGGCCCACCACTGCTAAAGATTGTGCCCCGCCTGCCTGTAGGTTCAAAGCCCCCTCCTGCCGCAGCTGGGGCCAGCTGTTGGGGCACAGGCCCACGTGTGTCATCCACCAAGCCCAGATGTTCCTGGCTGTTCTGATCTGGGGTCTGGGCCTACCACCCACCCGCAGGTCTCTGTGGTGGGAGTGGGGCTGGGGCCTGCCAGCCAGCCACTGTGGGCTGTTGGGAAGAGTTCCTGTGCCTCCCAGTCAGCACCTTGACCAGCACCCTCCTCACTGAAAGCCCAGCCTGTAGGATGATTCCTGGGTGTCTGCTGTGGGTGCTGGCGGCAGGGAGGGGGAGGGGGGGTGTGGGTCAGCACTGAGGGGGCACATGGCAGGCAGAGGAGGAGCTGAGCAGGGCTGGGTGGCAGGTCAGCTGGCCTCCGGCAGGATACAGCTGGCTCCTTAGGCTGGGGGGGTGAGGTATGGTAAAGCACATTTCTCAGGGTGTGGGCAGGCAAGCATGATGGACAGGGCTGCAGCCTCTGGTCCAGGAGCACAGCCAGCCCTAGTGGTCAGTGCTTGGGGCAGGAGCCAGAGACACCGTTGGAAGAGCGTGGTCGCACACTGCTGACCAGTTCCTGGGTCGCCCAGCAGGGCTGGACAGATGACACGCCATTCGGGCCACACTGATCTGAGTTCCCCGGGCTTTCTGGACACATGGCTCTGGGGATCCAGCGTGGGCATGGGCTGGAGACTACAGACAGCTCTGCTCTTGGGGCTGAACGAACCTGTCACCCCAGCCTGGGCTTCTGCCTGAATGGCCCTCCTCAGAGCCACCACACGTGGCCTTCTGTCAGCTCACCCACTACACCCCTCCAGTGAAGCCATGTACAGGGCTGCCTCACCATCCCCCTCCCTCCTGGGGACCAGCCTCCAAGATCAGCCTGTCAGGGATGATAGGGCCTTCCCAGCTGTGTGATCTCAGCCCAGCCCCTTGGCCTCTCTGAGCTCGGGGCAGCATGTGGGTGAGCAGACACTAAAGCCTCCTGGGATGGGTCGACTGGCCCATGCCTCCTTTACCCACCTCTCCTGTTCCCTGAGAGGCCTGTACAGGGCCCCAGGGGGCACAGGGGATTCTCACTCAAACCTCCAGGTCCACTGGTGGAATCCAGCTGGACAAGGGGACTCTCGCACTGGGGCTGGGGCTGGGTGACAGGGCCAGGGGTCAACCTGCTCAAAAGCTCCCAGAGGCTCATTTCCGTGCTGGAGAAATACGCCTGTGGTGGCTTCACTCAGGCAGCTGATGTGCGGCCCGTGGGCGTGTGGTCCCTCGACATCGTCCCAGAGAGCGATGGGGGGCGAGGGGCATGGTCTCTGCTGTGCACATTTAGGGCCAGCCCAGGGCACACAAGGAAGGACCCATTAGGACGCTCCAAGGGCATGCAGCAAGCCTGCTTCTGCCCAGGTGATGCTCCAATGTGACCCTTCCCGGCGCTCTGAGTGGGTGGCTGGGAATGTGGTCCCAGTGCCAGGGAGCTGGTGGGCGCCGGCCTGCCATCTGCTCTCTCTGCGGAGGGCAGCTGCCTGCCCAAGGCCCAAAAGAACTCTGTACCAGGCCCGCTAAGTGCATTGTGCCTTTCTGTCCTGTGGTGTAGACACCACCACCACTACCCATTTTACAGACAGGAAAGCAGACATCGAGGAACTTAGGTAGACCCACATCCTAGGTAGCCCCTCCCAGGATGACCTTTGCTCACAGCCACTGCTTCACCCAGAAGCCCCCCACCCCCCCGACCTCAGGGCTGCAGACTGTGTCTCAGCCTTCTGTCATCAGCCCTGTGCCCCCAAGGCGTCCCTCTGCCCAATTTTGGTGGCTATTAGGCCATAATTAATCTACGTCCTCATCTCTTATTCATCAAAGCCACACACGGCGGCGACCAGGGCCAGTGCAGGGACAGGCCGACAGCCCAATCCCCGGCAGCCTCCCCAAGAATCCCACCGGGCCTGCCCCTCTCCAAAGGCCTCCAATCGGCTCAGCAGAGGCTTCCTCCTCCAGGAAGGCACCCTGGGTTCTGCCATGCCGCGTGCGCTCCTCCCACCTCCAGGAGGCTGCTGGGCATGATCCAGGAAGCGTGTGCATTACACAGGGTGGCCCTCACGGCACCCTCCATCCCCGCTTCTCATGGCGGGTCTCCAGGATGGGCACCTAGGCCTGGAGAGGGGAGGGGACTCAGGCTGAGTGGGACCCGCAGCACTGGCACCTGGCCCCCAAGGCTGGATATGCCCCTTTCCCTGACTCCCAGAGGGTGGGGTGAGTCCCCAGGGCTCCCTAGTGGTCACTGGGCGGGGGGCCCTCAGGTTCTTCTCTCAGAGAGTGTAGGTTGGTGGCCTCTGTCTGGGCAGCAGCGGGGGCCAGGGCTGGGGCCGGGGCTGAGTAGGACGCCCCTGGTCCCTGAGGGCCCAAAGTCTGACGCAGGGGCAGAGCTCAGGAAGGCCGGGTCCCCAGGCTGTGCCCCAGGCATTGGTGCCTGATTCATGCCCCTCCCCCACCCCTGCAGGGAATGCGGATCCTTCTGGAGCCACCCACCCGGCAGTGACAGCTAAATTGGGAGCTGCTGTTCACACCAGGAGCCCAGTGAGCGGTCAAAACCGGTTGGGGGAGGGGGGCACCCGATGAGAGGACCCACGAGCGCCCAGGTCTGGGCTTGGCCACGGCTGCCGCCTGGAGTAGGCAAGAGTGGAGGGCAGGGTGGGCATTGCAGACCCATTCCAGAGTCACAGTGAGAGGCTCCTGCTGGCCCGCTCAGGCTTAGTGCCCAGTCTTGCTTTTCCCAGGGCTCCCTGGGCCCCTGAGACCCTCTCTGGGCTGCCAGGGTCCACGGGGCAGGAAGCTTTGCTCCATTTTCCAGATGGAGAGGCTGAGGACAGAGAAAGGCCAGTCCAGAACTGGAGCTCAGAATTCCCACCCAAAGTGTTCTGTGGAGAACCCCCTGGCCCTCCTTCCCTCAATGCCTTCATCTGCTCTCTTGCTCAGTCATTTTGTCATTCAACAAACACATGGGAAGGCTGTTTCCAGATACGCTTATACCTCTCTGGACTCAGCTCCTCTCACCCTCACAGAGTACAGATGAGGGAATTGAGCCCAAGGGAGGACAGCCTTGTCCTGGGGTCACTCAGCTAAATGAGCCCAAAACAAAGAGTGTGCCCATGCCAAGTGGTCACCTGGAAGCCCATGGGGACTGACGCACCGTAGGAAAGGCAATTGGGACAGAGCCTGCTCGGCACCCACCTGATGCCAGACATTTTGCTGGGATGGCTCAGTTCAAGGTCTTGAAGCTCTGCCCCTCAGCAAGTGGCTCTGTACCCCAAGAGTCACAGGACAGAGAGCCATGCCCCAGCTAATCCTGGACTGAGCCTCACACTGACCCCTGCCCAGGGTCACAAGGAGGGAGCAGGACAGGGGCCAGACCTGGACTTCAAGAGAGACAGAGGTCTCTGTGGCCAGTGCTGGATACTGGGGTCCTGGGCTGGGACTCACCTGGTGCCGGTTCTGAGTTTTCTCATCTGTTCAATGGGCCCTATCCCCAGGCTCTTTCACGGGGGTTGAAGGGCACGTTTGCAATGCCTGGTGTGAGGAGGGGGCTCTGACGTGGCTGCAGCAGCCGGCAGGCCTCGGAGACTGGGGTATTTTTAGCCAGCATTCCTGCTGACAGGCCAGGCTGGCCGAGGTTTGCTGCCAGTCACAGAGGCGCTTCTCCAGCCTGTGTCAGGACATCCAGGGCCTGCCACCCCAGCTCAGCCCCTGCTCAGGGCCCCTGCCCACCAGCCCATCCAGCCTCAGCCCTTCCTAGTTAGGTGGCTGGCTTCTCCCAGGGGAGGCCCTCCCAGGTCAGGCACTCTGGGAACTGAGCCTGGGCCCTGGGGGTACAGCTGAGAACAGGTGAGGGGAGATCTGGGCACAGACCCATCGGCTGCCCGTGTCCTGGATCTCGGGCTCCCAGCCACCACTCTGACCGGCCTGAGGGTTGGGTTTCTGGGAGGCTTTAATCAACGCCCAGGCTTTGGGCTCCAGAGTCTGGGCTAAGCACGAGCAAGTTCAGCCTGAGAGCCCATTGGCTGCTGCCTCCCACCTGCCTGCAGGCCTCCCCTGGAATGACTGGCCAGCAGAGTAGCCACAGCCGCCTGCCCCGGGCCTGGCTCCTCTCCTGGACATCCCTGCCCGGTGCTGCCCCCCTGCTCTGGCCGCTGGGTCTCTCCAGCCTGTCCTGCAGGGGGGGCTGGCTCTGCATGTGAGCAGAAGGGCCCACACCTGGGCCCGCAGAGAGTCCCGGCTCGGTCAGGACCACCTCCCTTCCCCCAGACAAGTGAGGACACCCAGAAAGGAGGTCCCCCGCCTGGGCCGCTCCCTTGGCACGCTCCCCTTCCAAGGCCGGGGGCACAACAGCCGTTCAGCACGCCGGACAGCGCCGCGCCTGCGCACTCTGCCGCGAGGGCGGGGCCGGGCTGGGGCGGGGCCGCGGGCGGCGGTCCGAGGAGGTGGACCCGGCGCTGGGCCCCGAGGCGCGTCCCGGGCTCGGGCTCGCTGGAGTCCTGACGGCTGGTTTTCCGACTAAATCAAGAGGCCCCGCCAAAGGAATTCTGAGCACGCACAGAAACCCAGGCACAATGTTAAAATAAGCATACCGAGGGAGACGGGCCATGTGGGATCCTAAAATACATTCCAGAACCACAGTAATGAACACAGCCCGTGGACAGTCAGGTGATGACAAGGAAAACCCAGAACGAGACTCCAGTGCGAATGTGCGAAGGGAGCAGGGGAAATCCAGGGGAAAACCGGACCCTTCAATAAGCAATGCAAAGTGTGTAACTAATATATCATCTTGGGGCAACTAAACAGACCTTTGGGGGAAAGTTTTGGACTCCCTACCTCACTCCTGATACTAAAATAAGTTCCAAATGGACTAAAGTTTTAAAAAGTAAAAAACCGTAAAACTACAAGAAGAGGAAAAAACAAACTATAAACTTGAATCATTCTAAGAATTATACAAAAGCCAGAAGCCATAAAATATGAGATAGATATATTCAATCTCATGAAAATAAAAGGAAGAAGCATGGCAGTGAGAGGGCATACAAAATAATAAGATAAACAACATACCGTGGGAATATCCGCAACTCATCTCACAAAAGGCCACTTTTTGTTACGTATAACACATTCTTACCGATCAGTGAGAAAAAGACCAACATCCCAAATGACCAAGACATGAAATGAACTCATCAAAACAGGCTCAACCTCACTCAAAATAAGAAAAATGCAAATTTAAATTACAGTGGGATACAATACCCTCTCCCTTGACAGGGCAACAGAGTGCATTAAGGTTGAGGGACTCACTCTGCAAGACAGAGGGACCTGCAGGTACTGCTGTGGGGCGGGGTGGGGGGGAGGCACCTGCAGGTAGTGACGTGGGGGGACACCGCAGGTGGGGGTGGGGACACCGCAGGCGGGGTGCGGTTGGGGGCACCGCAGGCGGGGTGGGGGTGGGGGCACCGCAGTAAGGCTGGAGGTTAGGGAGGGCACCTGCAGGTAGGGCTGGGTTGTCACATGGCTGCAGATGGGCTGGCAGGGAGACAGTCTTGTGCCCCTTTTATCCGCAACACAGGTTGGAGATCCAGTCACAATAGGAAATAAACATTAATTAAAAATAAAACAGACGACCCCATCCCCTCCCGGCTGCCACCCCTGACAAGGCGGCAGGCAGGGACTCTGCTGTTGCCCGCCTGTGCGGAGCGGCCACCAGGCAGCCAGAAGGGCCTTCCCCACCCTCTTCTCCACTGGCTGTGTGCTAGCAAGACCTGCTTTAATTAGTCTCTCATCCTGCCCTCCTGCTTCTCAGCAGCAGTGCCAGATGAACAGGGGTGCATGGGGGCCCTGCTCCACCCCCACCCCCACTGCAGCCCCTCACCAGGGGCTCCACTGACCCCCCTTCAGTCAGCTTCTCTCACATTGCTTTATCACACCCTAGCTATGCCCACTTGTCACAGGCGGCCAGCAGATCCCGGGCCTCCCACAGACTGGCCTCACGTCCCTGGGCAGTCCCTTCCCCTCCCAGCCTCGGTTTCTCTGTTGGTGAAATGCAGTAAGACATACTTCTTAGGAGGTAGAAGTAATAAGAGTGCGGAAGGCAGGAGTGGTGGGATGTGGGAGGAGCAGCATCCCTGCCCGAGTCCCACAGTGATTTGGGAGTCCCTGAGTTTGCAGGTCCTGCTTAGGGATGTCCATCTGGGGGGTACAAAGACTGGAGTCATTTGGAGAGGAGGTGGGTAATCTGGGAGGGCTGCCTGGAAGAGGCAGAGAGCTGGTTCCTGAGTGCCGGACCAGGGAGGCCAACGCTGACTGTTCACTCCTTAGGGACCCACTTGCCTAGTTTTTCCTACCGCCGCTCCCACCGCTGTACCCATGACCAAGGAGGGGATGCCTGAGCAGCCTGAGCTCTGGGCAGCCCCCGGGGCTGAGCTTCAGGGACTAGACTGAGGCAGGAGCTGCTTTCGCTGAAGTGGAGCATGGGTCTCCGCCGCCCCATAACTCACCAGCCTGTCTTGTCTTGCCAGAGCTTTCTGGGGAAAAGGTCATCTTTTCAGCTGAGGACGACTGGAGGTGGGAGGATGGCAGAGGGCCGGGTGATGGGGAGTGAGACGGGGGTGGGGGGGGGGGGCTGGGGGAAGGCACCTCCAGAAGCCACTCCACCTCCAGCTCAGGAACGCCTCCTGTGTACCCCTCGGGGAGCAGGCTATGCCGCCCCTGCCTTCCTGGACCCTAGGACAGGGAGACCCTGTCTGGGGCACCCAGGCTCCTGGAGGGCGAGTCCAGCCCCAAGCCCATCGGGCCACAGCCACGAGCAGGGAAGGGACTCTGCCGCGGGCTTGTCGGGTGCCAAGGGTGGTGTGGACGTGGCAGCAGCTTGGGCCCGTGTCGCAAATGAGGAGAGTGAGTTTCAGGAGGGGCTCGGTGGTGTACAGGGAGCAAGGAGGGGGAAGGGCCGCAGTGGCGGTCGCTGTCTCCACCTCGTCCAGGCCTGACTGCCGGGGAGCCCCCCCGCATGCCTGGTGGGTCGGGGGCGGGGAAGAGACTCTGCCGCGTGCTGGACAAACCAGAATCCTATGTCCCTTTGTTCTTGGGGAGTTTCAATGACGAAAAGGCAGCTCCTGCGACAGGAAAAGGACATCAGGTAAAAACTAAGGGAAGAGGAACGAACGAAGTTTGGGCTTTAGTTGATAATAATAAGGTAGCACTATTGGTGCACCGATTACACACACTAAGTAAAATGTTAACAACAGGGGAAACTGGTATGCCGAGGATGGGAGCTCCCTGTGTTCTCCTCTCAATTTTTCTGTAAATATAAAAAGGAAGACGTGATGGGCTTGTCAGCAGAAGTCTGGAGTGTACAGAATGGAGCAGAAGGACACCCCCCCTCTAGTGACACCCAGGCCGTGCACGCCTGCTTCGCCTGGTTGGGCCCAGGGCCGCCCTCTCCTGCTCTCCCCTCCCCGAAGCCTGCCCCCGCCTGGGACACCCTCTGAACCACTCTTCCTGGCTGTGGGAGGCCTGGCGGGTGTAATCCACCCACCCCACACGGTTGGACTTGGCAGTGGGTTCTGAGTTAAGCTGGCTCTTACTCTGCAGGGAGCATCCCTGCACCTAGGACCTGGCCTCGCCTCCTTTCCAGGTGGGATGAGGGGGTGGCCCCATCTGAGCTCCCAGGGGGTGGGGCCGTGGGCTCCAGCCCCGCTGGCCCTCCCCCGTGGGGCTGTGGCTTCCTTCAGTTTCTTCTGAAGAAAACAGAGTGGTGGGTGATGCCCAGGCCTAAGGGTCAGACAGGCAGGGTTCAACCCTCCCCCCCGCCCCGCACTGCAGCCCGATCCCTTTCTGGCTGAGCGACCTCGTGGCCAGGCTGGGGCTCCTGTGATAGAACAGGGACCAGATAGCTCCTGCTAAGCTCCGTGGAGGTGGCACGTGGACAGTGGTCCTCGGCCCACTGTGCCCACCCAACGAGGGGCCATGCAGGGCTCTGCCTGTGGCAGGAGTTTCCTCGACTTGGCCGGGGAGCCCAGATTAGCCCACGTTAGGTCCCATCCACATGCTTATCTCCAGGAGCGATGAGGGGATGGGGCTAGGGCGGAGGCCCCAGCTCTGTTACTGACCTCTGTGCGCCAGGCCCGGGCACCCACCACGCCAGAGGTTCTATCCGCCCCAGCCTCTCCCCCCCCTTCTCCTTACACAGCCCGAGGGCTCACCCAGGGCGCATCTGGGAGCCTGGAGCCCTGACCCAGCCCCCAGGGACACACATCCACTGAAACCTCCTGTTGGGGGACTCAGGACCCCAGGGAGGAGCACCTGGAGGTGGCTGTGGCCCCTCCTCTGCTAGGATTGGGTCCAGATATGTCACTAGAGCCCACGAACGTGCATCTCATAGCTTCTCGTGGGGTGTGATGACACTGCCTGGTTGTGGGGACCTCTCTACTGAAAAGGGACACCAGGCCAACCCCAGCATCTTTCCAGAAGGGAGCACCTGCTCCCAGGAGTTTAAGATAAAACATGGAGCGTCACCTAGATGCTGTGCTGGGCCAACACCGAGCGAAGCTGCCCGGCTCCCGCTCTGCCTTGTCACAGGGCCCTGCCCTGTCCAGTCTTTCCTTGTGTTCACACCCCTTACCTGCTCCAGGGGCCGGGACCGCGGCTCCATGGGCACAGCCTGCGACGGTGAGCACTGCCCTGGCCAAGCTGCGCAGGTGAAAGGGGGCCTAGGCCAGCCTGGGGAGCAGCTAGCCCTGAGGACTCTCTCCGGCTTCCGACCCTCCACCAGACACTCCTGGGAAGTCCCTCACTGGCCCGCCCGGCTCTGAAGCGTGGGCAGGGGAGTGAGGCCCGTGAGGTGTTGCCTTCACCAGAGCTCCTGGATTGGAAAAAAGGGGCAGGTCTCCCCCAAAGAGATGAGGCCCCAACAGAGCACAGCTCCCCAGACATCTGGGGACATGTGTTCAAGTGCGGGTGGCTGCCTCCATCAGGCAGGAGAGGAAACTGAGGCTCGAAGTTGTTCCAGACGCCCCCAGTGCCACAGTGCATGGATGACACCTGAAATGGCCACCTCTCCGCTGCCACACCAGGGCGGTGGGAGGCCGTGGCTGCAACCAGAAAATTCTGCTGTCGACTTTTTTAGTTTCGTGAGTCTGAGGAGATGATTAAAGGGTGGATTATGGGGAGATAAAAAGCGTGAGTGGTGCACAGGGCGTTGAGAAAGCGCAAGAGCCTCAAAGACCCCGTGACACCCCCGGTGGGGTGACTCAGAGACAGATGTCACACGGCGGATGCGGAGACGAGGAGGGGACGGGCTGGTCCTGGATCAGGAGCCCCCTGCAGTGAACCCTGCCTGCCAGCCTGGGCCACCCCGTGCTGCGGGCAAGGAGGGAGGGGCAGCACCTCCCCCGGCCTGGGTCCCAGATCCTCAGGGACCCCGCGGGCACTCAGGCTGAGAACAGCCCACTGCACTGATGGCGATTCTGGCCAGGGAGTGGAGAGGGCGTGTGCAGAGTCTTGTGGCTGCCGTGGGGCTCCATGCTGGGCTGCAGAGACACCAAGGGAGCCAGGGGCCACCAGGCCTCCGTTGTCCTCATTATATCCAACTTCGGATAAGACCCCTATAAAAGCACACCTGTTCCTGGGTGAGAGGGAGTGGGCGCCTTCCTGGCCGAGCCCGGTGTTTAGCTGGACAGAGAGAGGAGGCGGCACTTGCCGCCAACCATCCCAGCTACCCGCTCCCAGCCCGCCAGGAGAAGAGGGAAGCCTTGAAGTGCCAGGCCTTTGAATCCCCGTCTCCATGGCAACGTGTGGGCACCAAGGGCCGGGCCTGAGCAGGCAGGAAGAAGGAAGAGAATCTTGTGTTTATGGGGACAGAGCTTCGTGGAGCGGGGCCGCACCCATGCCTGTGGCCGCCCCGTGGCCGGGGCCCCTAAGCCAGCACCTGCCCAGCAACCCCCACTCCCACCCCCACAAGACACGGGCCAGTCTGGGAGGGCAGAGCGTGGGCAAACTGAGGGCAGGGCTGCAACAAGAGTCCAGCACACACGCCGCCTGAGAAGCAGCCCCAGGGGCCTCCAGGTGTGGGGGCCTCCTCCTTCCCGGCACCCTGCCTATAGGGCACGCTGGCTCGGGTGGGTGCATGCCCGGTGCTGCGGCAGGTGCAGGCAGTGAGGAAATGTGGCCAAACTCAAGTGCAGCGAATGGGCCTCTCAGAGGAGGAGACCAGAAAGAACCACCAGTGCAGCGTCCCTGAGGCAAGACGGAGCCGAGAATCTCCAGGGAGGCAGGAGGCCAGGAGCCTGGGGGGCAGACCGGCCCCCCCCACCCGCCTGGCCACGGGTGCCATGCCACCGGCACCCGGTGCTGGGGCCATCAGGTGCAGGTCCTGCCCGCGTCCGGGGCGGCCGCTGTCCACGCCTGGCTCCCAGCTGCCAGCCCCGTCTCCTCCGAGCTCCCCTCATCAGGGCTCACACCCTGGTCCCTGAGCCCCCAGACGCAGGGAACTGCACCCACAGCGCATGAGGGGGATTCTGACCCCAGGACCTGGGAGCCGTGCCGCTTCCTTGGGGAAGCAGAGATTTCGTTTCACTTTTGAAAATGTCTGAGCCAGACTGAAGAGAGAGGGGTGGAGGTGAGTGTCGGAGCCCGCGCGGCTCCCCCCAGGCCCCCCCACGGCAGCCCGCGCCTCCCGGCGGCACGGCCTCTCCTTGTAACGGTCAAGATTGGGGCAATATTTTGTGACGCTGGGAGAGCCGAACTGGAAACTGAAACCCAGCGCGTTGAGTGCGCCACACGCCTGCCCTCTGTTTGAAGCGAGAGGGGTGCCGGAGCACCCGCCCTCGCGGTCTTCCCACGTTAACGCGGCGCTGAACCACGGCTGAGAGGTGAGAGGTCTCCTGGGAAACGCCGCGTCCCTGCGCCCAGGCCCGGGCGCGCCCGCCCGGGAAGCGGCAAGCCCTCCGTGCCCGGGAGCCGGGGGCCCGAGGCCCACAGGGTGTGTCTGCGTTTTCGTCCCTCCACGTTCCCGCGGCTCCTGGGCGCCTGTGCTCAAGCCTCAGGGCAATTTAGGGCAGACGGGGCTGCGTCCTCCCGTCACAGCTGGAGACCACGCTCCCTCACAGCCACCTCTGCCGCAGGCCAGGCGGCACCCGGGTTACTTCGGTCTCCCCCAAGTTCAGCTCTGGGGTCTGAGCCCAGAGACAAGGAAGCGAGGGCTGGGAAAGGGAGGGGACAAGGGCACAGAGCCACACACGGCGGGAAGAAGGTGGCCCGGGCAGCCGCTGGCCGGCTCAGAGCTCCTGCCCCCAGGGGTGTCGCGTCTGGCACAGCCCCAGACCCCCCGCTTCCAGAGATGGGCCCTCCAGCTCGGGGCGCCGGGATGACCGTGTTCCTCAAGCGCTGCCCCCCCCAGACCACGTCGCCGGGGACAACCAATGACACATTGCGCCACTGCCCACCGCTGCGCGGCTCCAGCCCAGAGAAGCCCCACCTCCTCCGGAGGCCCAGAAAAAGGGCTGGGGCTGCCCCCTGCTCCCCTCTCCGACCCCACTGGGGGCGAACTCCCGCCAGACGTGCCTCCCACTCCCACTTCATCCACAGCAGCTCCGCCGCAGAGAGGAGGGGAAGCAAAGCGACGTCAGGGGTGGGGAGACAGACTCAGGCCAGGCCCCCCTCCACCACCCAGGACCTGCCGCACTCCCGCTGGCCTCTGTGGCCAGACTCTCCCCGGGCACAGCCTCGGGCCCCCACACGCCTCTTTTCCTCCCTTGGAGGCCGGGAGCAGTGGCGCCTGCTCCGTGAGGCACGAGGCTGCAGCAGCCGGAGACCCCAGTGCCCCCCGGCGCCTGCGTCAGTGGGTCCCATGGAGCAGGGCCTGGGGGGCCACTCCCGGGGACAGTGGAGGTGAAGACATTGAGGAAACCCCGTGACAGGACAGGAGGTCCCAGGCAGGCACTGGTGGCCGAGGGGGACACACAGCCAGCTGGGGCGATGGCAGGGTGGTCCCCCCAGAGAGCCGGGCAGGTAGGAGGCCTCTTCCTGCGTGGGGAGGGGCTGTGTGCTGCGACCTGGGGCAGTGGCTCTGTTCAGTTTTTTGTACGTGGAGAGTTGCTTCCATTAATCATCAAACTCCGTCACTAACAAATGCCCCGTTCTTGAAGATCCTGTGCTTCCGGAGGAGGAAGGTGAGGCAGGTTCAGGTCTCTCCTCGCTGGAGTGGGCCGGAGACACCCACCCTGCCGGCCCCCCCGCCCTGGGGCTGCCCCAGAAGTGGGCCTCCCCTCGGCTGACATGGGGCCCGCGGTCACCAGGCCCGGGGCCCCGGGCTGAGCCCCCGTGAGGTGCGGTCACGACTGTCACTCACCCAGCACCCGAGTTGGTGCCCTGGGCAGGTGTCCGTCCCGACACCCTGAGGTGGGAGGCAAGCTTGGAGTCTGTGCCTTCTCCCAGAGGGAGCTCCTAGGTCTCAGCAGCTTCTGACCCGGCCAAGGCCACAGCCGCACACCCGGCTCTGCACACAGGGCACGCCAGGCCTACCCTGCCTTCTTGGTGCCCTCATGTCAGGTGGGAGGCTGTAGAATTTCAGTGTGGGCTCAGGAGGCTGGGCAAAGGGTGCTGCAGGGCTGCAGGCCCCGGAGCACGAGGGTGTGAACCGCGTGGGGCAGTGGGCAGCGCTGGGGCAGGAGACACTGAGTGTGGACACGGTGTGGGGTTTGGAGGGGCTGCAGGCCCAGGGGTGATGGGGTGGGGTGGGGAGACAGCCCCCCAGAGTCCAGACCGGAGCGTCCTGGTTGGGGCACTCTCCTCCCTGGCGCAGTGATCTCCAGGGAGCACGCCCTCCACCCATCCACCCCTCTAGATGGGCACCCTGGTTGGCCGGCCCTGGGCCCTTGTGGGCCACAGGGTATCTCTGTCTCTGGAGCTCACTGTGGGCCAACGTGACTGCTCTGGGGTGGGTGCCACCCAGCCCACTCCCACCCACTTCCTCTGGGGGCAGAGGGCCTGGAGAGAGGCTGCAGGGACCCGACCATCCCCAGGCGAGCCGGCCACACATCATCGGGAAGCCAGGCGTCCAGCGGCACGGGTGCGTGGAGCCGAGGGCTGGGTGCATCGCCCACACGGGGAGTCAGGGGCCCGGTGGCCCTCCGTGGCCCGCGGCTCATTGGGAGCCACAGTGCACCGTCACCGACCGGGGGAGGTGGCGTTTTCTTGACAACTGAGGTGTGGCCAAGCAGACACCTCGGGACCCTGGAAGCGACACTGGTGCCTGCCCAGCCTCCTCCTCTGCCTCCCAGGAGCCTCCCCTCTCTTCTTTCTCAGAAAACAATGGTCCTTGAACCAGAGCTCACTGTGGCCAAGAGCTGGCCCCACTCCATGGAGGGGATGTTTGCACGCTGTCCAGCAGCCACATTCCCTCCCAGGCATCCTCACTCCTAATTAGGCAGCAGAAAAGAAAAACCAAAACACAAGCTTTCCATTACAACGGGGTCACCGTCCCATCCGGCCCCTGACATGGTCCCCCTGAATTGTCACAGCAGCCCCAAGCCCTATGGAAGACAGAGGAGCAGCAGGAGTGAAGTTCATGTTCTTTGCTGACCGATGGGTGCGGGTGGGGGAACACGACACAGGAGAACCTCTGACGGCAAACCCAGGGGCTCTCGGTTGGGAGCGCGGTGGCCCCAGCACCCCCCTCCTCCCGGGGGGCATGGCTTTCCCGGGACAGCTCAGCATCCTTGTCACAGAGCCCCCGGGGCGGCTGCGGGTCAGACACACCTGACTCTGCACCCCCCACCCGCTGCTTGCCGCCTTGAACATTAAAGGTGACTTTGCTGCCCCCCAGCTGGAGACAGGTGAGAGGGAAAACCAGCGGCCAGCACTCAGCACAGGGCCTGGACGCGTGGTGCGGGGAGAGGGTGCGGAGCCACGCCCCCGGAGAAGGCACACTCGAGGCAGGGGCACAGGGCAAACGTGCTGCTCACCGGGCACGCTGCAGCTGTGGGGAGAAACTTGGGGCTGGGGTGGGCGTGAGGCGGGGTAGACCTGATGACACGCCCACAGTGAGCCCTTGGCTCCCACTGCACACTGGGCTGGATGCTGACGGGAACTTATGGGCTTGGGTAACTGAGAAGATCTGCAGTGAGGTGAGCTTCAGCGGCTGCTGGATCAAGGTTCGCTCTTCTAGAAGCCCCCTCGGCCGTGCTGCCCTGTGCGCCTGCTTTACCTTCCTGGAAGCCCACCGTGTACTTCCCGCCCCAGCTGTCCAGGATCCAGCCTCAGCTCCGCCCTCACTGCACCGTCTCCATGCCCAGCACAGGCTGCGGGGAGCGGCTGGCCTCAGTTCTGCCTGGTCCAGATCAGCCTCTGTGGCGGGTGCAGGTCTGTGCTGACGACCTAGCCAGCCAGCCTCCAGTCTTCAGAGCGGGAGCGGGCCAGGCCCAGCCAGATCACACTGCTGGGGGCGGGGCTGGCCTCTTGCCGGGGTGGCTGGGGAGGAGGCCCGGGGCGGGGGTGCAGCCCTGGACGCTTTCTCAGGCACGGCTGGGGCAAGGGGGGCAACTAGGAGCGTCTGTCCAGGACAGGGGCCAGCCAAACGAGCTGGGGAAGGAGGGAGAGGGAGACAGAAGTTGGGGTGAGTGAAGGAGACCTAGGCGGCCATGCCCCTGGGCCAGCGGTGTCGTGTGGTGGGTGGGGGACGGGCCAGGGCTGGTTTTCTGGAGGGGCAGGTGTGTGGAGCCCGCAGTGGGAGCCTGGCACAGGGGTGGGGCTGGGGGTGGCTGGGCTGCAGAGGGGACCGCGGTGGACTGCAGTTACAGCCAAGACGCCAGTGCACTCACCAGAGCAAGAAGGTGGGTGGTTGCAGGAGGGGCCTCTGCCAGAGGCCAGGTGCAGCAGCAGGAGGAGGGGGGCTTGATGGCAAATTCAGAACACCACCCGTGGCGCGAGGGGGCCGACGGCGCCAAACCTGGGCTTACGGGAGGAGCAGCCTTGAAGGCGCTAGCTCCCCACCACTGGGGGACACAGAGGGACTGACCACCGCTGAGGCGACAAGGCTCTGCAGCCCTCAGGATGCTGGGTCCAGGGAGCCTCACAGTGGCGCGGGGCACAGCCACCTCTGTCGGGACCCCCACTGGCAGAAGTTGGCCCCTGAGGGTGCTTGGCCAGGCCCTGGGGGCCCAGTCCTGCTCCCTGGAGGTGCTCCCTGCCCGCGGCCACAGCCGCTGGCTACACACCAGGTCTCTGAGCCGCTGGGAGGTGCGTTCTTTAGGGTGCGCGAGCAGAGGCGACAAACGTGCTTTATGGCCCCTGGGATGCTGCCCAGAATGTTCTGCAGCCTCACTCAGTCCTTGGGGCCCCGGGGAGCGGAGGCAAACCCTGTGCTGGGCTCTGGGATGGGGGTGAGCGTGTGCGGGGGTGGCGAGAGCAGGAGGGGGAGAGCTGTGTGCAGGGGGCGGGTGGCAGGAGAGAGGCCTGAAGGGGAGGCGGCCCGGGGTGGGGGAGGGGTGAACCCCACCTCCCTCTGCAGGTGTGGGTCAGGGTCAGGGTGTCCTAGAGGTGGGACCAGACCCCTGGGGTGGGGGTGGGGGCTCTGCAGGGTGGCTCCACGGCCCTCTGCCGCCCTCTGCCGGCCGGCTCTGTCACTGCAGGCCTGGCCCCTCAGCTCCCCAACACCCATAGAGGCCTGGACCCCAAGAGTCAGGCCAGGCAGTGCCAGGGGCAGGCACAGGGTGGACCTGCTGAGGTACGAGGGGGCCGAGGGCCTGTGCCGACCCCGGGCCCAGCCTCACCCTGGCCAGGAGGTCCTGGGGGAGCCCATGGGGCGGCCTGGGGGCCACCACTGGCTCACGGTGGCTCGAGAGAAAAGGGCTCAGAGAGGCTGGGCTGCCACCCAAGGTCTCAGGACGGCAGGGGCCAACCTGGCAGGTGCCTCCCCGCCAGGAGGAGGACAGGAAAACCCCACTCCAAGTGCCTGGGCCCTTTTGGGGGGGGGGGGGTCTAAGGAAAGGCCAACAACCTCACCCTGAACATGGCCTGGCTCCCCCAGCCCCTCCCAGGGGAGCTCCCCACCCAGACCCCCTTTATGGCTGACCCTCCTCTGTGTGCCCCAGAGCTCTGTACACAGACAATGCATTCCATCAATCTTAGTGGAGTCTGATGCATGGCTAAAACAGGCCCGTGGGCTGTGCTGGTTGTACAGGGACTTTGGTGGGGACCCTGTGCCCAGCCCAGGGCTGAGCGGAGGCCAGGTCTTCACCTGTGATCACCAGGAGCTGTGAAGGGCTCAGGGCAGATTCCGTCTGCTAAGAGCCCTCAGTGCCCTGGGCCTCCGCCTACACCCCCCTTCCCGCAGCGCCCCCAAGATTCCACTCCCCCAGGACATCACTCAGACCCGCCCTGCTCTTTGGGGAGCGGCAGGTCTCGTAGCCCCAGTGCTGCTGCTCCTGGGCCCCCCCACCCTTGCAGGCTGCTGGGGGGTCAGAGCTGAAGGTGTCTCTTGGCTTCCATGGGGCCTCTGCACCCCCTGAGCAGCTGTGAGCCGGTGCAGGGCTGGTGGGCACCTGAGGCAGCCCTGCTGCGCAGCAGGTCCCTGTGAGGACACGGACACTGAGAGCACCAGGCCCGGAGCCCTGCGGGCCAGGAAGTGCCAGAAGGAGGGTGGATGTGCACACGTGACCACGTGTGGGGTGGGGCCCGTGTGCCTTGGGTACAGGCGCCTGTGTGTGGGTACACGCGTGATGTGTGTGCACATGTGTCACACCTGCAAGGAAGACACACCTGGCTTCCCTCCCTGGGTTTGGGATCTCAGCGAGTGTTGCTGTGTCTGTTGACCTTCCATGTGTTTACCAGGATGTCTACCAAAAGCACAGGCTAGCTCTATAATAAAGGAAACCAGCTTCTCCAAAACAGCAGGCAGTGTTCAAAGCATGCGAAGGCCTCTGAGAGGTGGAGGGTAAGGCATGGGTGGTCCAGAGCCAGGCTCCTGGAACCTGGGAGGGGGGCTAAGGCAGATGCGGGGCTGCACCGGCACTGGGGACCTGCAGGGCTCTGTTTTAGCATCTTCTGTGTGTGCGCGCGCGCGCGGTGCACAGGCCTCCTATGTCTCGCCAGCCACCCTGCACCGCTGTGCCCTGTCCTCACCAGGCTCTCCCTGGCTGATGTCCTCATGGCCTGGAGGTGGGGCCTCCCCACTGTGCTCCCACAGCCTGCTCTGCCCCAGGGCGCCCAACCTAGTCCTTCCAGACCCACCCCTGTCCCAGGGGAACGTGCTGAGGCTCTCCTGGAGTGGGCACCCTCGTTCCCCAGGCTCAGCCCCCAGAGAAGGCACGCAGCCCTCAATGCGCACGCCTCCTGCTTCCCCTTCCTCCTCAGCAGCGGGCAGCATCTGAGCGCACAGAGGACACAGCTCCCCTTCCCCTCGGCCCCCTGTGCCCCACCGCGTCCCCCGACACGTGTGTGTAACCACCAGTCAGAGGAAGGGGAGGCCCAGCTGCGCCGCTCCCCGCAGTGCAGGGTCGCTCGTGCACGGCCTCTCCAGGAGGGTGGCAGGACGCACAGGGGGACAGCGTGCTCTGCTGAGGCGCAGGAGGCCCAGGTCAGCATGGCTCAGCACCTGGAGGTACAGCTCGTTCCAGCTTCAAAGCGTGGCGGGAGCGAGCAGGGAAAATCAACGTCCGGCGGAGGGGCTACTTGCAGCGTCAGCTGCGCATGTGCAGGGACCGGGTGGGGCGGAGTAGGGGCGGGGCTGGGGCGGAGTAGGGGCGGGGCTGGGGCGGAGTAGGGGCGGGGCTGGGGTGGGGCTAGGGCCCCAGACTACCCCGGCTCCACAGGCCCCTGCACCTTTCAGCGTCCCGTGGGAAACTGAGGAAGGGGTGGCCAGGGGAACAGCACTGGGGGAGCCCGTCCTCCCGGGCCCTGGACGTCCCCTGGAGGTGGCCGGGCTCTTAGCCCAGTCGGAGCAGGACTGCTGACCGCGCCCTGGGGCGGATCTGGAGAGGAGCCCCAGCACCTTGAACAGGGATCCCGAGACACCCCAGGCCAGCTCCAGCCACGCCAGCTGAACCACTCTCCAAAAAGTCCTGGCGAGCCTGGGGGAAGGGCACTGGGGACGGCCTGGGGGCTGCGTCTGTGTCCGACTGGCCCTGATGATCACATATTACAGAATAAGCCGTAGGGTTACTTTACATTATTACTTTTGTAAAAAACGGATGGCAACTCTTTATAAAAGAGCAATTAATACAAAAACATTACCGCAAAAGACGAGTCCCCGCGTCCCCGCCTCCTCCACTCCCCTGTTCTTGTCCCACTGCCACTCCTTTCCTCGGCCTTTGTGGGCGTGCAGCCTCACCTGTGCGGGCGCGCCCCACTCCTGCGTACCAGGGACCCATGTCACGCAGCCAACACACGGAGGACACTCCTTTATCATCATGTGGAGGCCCCAAGGTGCTCCCAGTCCTTCAACCCCTGTGGTGACATTTAAGGACGTCCCATATCTTCTTTATCAGGGGGCTCTGGGAGAAGCTGCAGTCCAAGACCCCACCCAGGACCCAGTGTGCCAGGCCTGCCCTGACCCTGCCACCAAGCGACCCCTGCGGGGCCTTGGGCTGACATGCATCCATGCAGCCCAAGGAGATGGCCCTGAGGAGGCCTGAAGCTCCCGGGAGGTGCTGGGGCCGCAGGAGGAACCGGGGGCCTTCCGCCATGCTGTGTGCAGCCCCTGTCTGTCCCAACCCCTATCCAAGGGAACTCATCTTGGGGCCCCTGGTACAAGTTCGACGTAGCTGCTGTTGGGAGGTGGGCTGGGCAGGGAGCTCCCTACCTCCCCCCACGCCCAGACCCCTGGGAGAGGCAGTGGTTTGGCAGTAATTTGGGTGCTGGGACTGATGGAAGCTTGGGGTGGGGCGGCGGGGCTCATCCCAGTACTGCTGGAGGCAGACAAGGGGCCGTGGGGGCACCCATGGTAAAGGGTCAGAAGTCAGAAGCAAAGGCTGCAAGCCCCGCCCCCACCACCCGGCTGGAGGATGCTCAGGGTGCATCCAGCTGGTAGAGGAGGACTGCAAGCCTCCCCGTCTTAGGCCAAGTCTCACGGTGACCCCCTGAAGCCCCAGCTCTCCCTTACCAATCCAGGGTCCTCCTTGTTTCAACTCAGCTGTCACCTCCTCCAGGAAGCCACCCAGTCATTGCACAGGTGCCCAGGAAGCGCTGAGGCCATTGCTGGTGGCCAGATCGGCACACACAGCCAGACCAGGCCCTGGGGACTCTGGATAAGCTCATCCCTGCACATTAGGGCCTCCCACCTTGGGGGAGAGACCACCAGGGAGCTGTGCAAGTCCCACCTGTGTGAGGCATCTGCAGGGCCAGGGCCATTTCCACCTGTGTGCAAGGCATGGAAGGCCTGTCATGTAATCCTACCTTGAGCCAGCTCCTTACCAACGTCCCGGACTTCAGCCAGAGTCCCTGCTTGCCTTTTCTTTCTTTCTTTTTTAATTAATTAAAATTTATTTATTTTTGGCTGTGTTGGGTCTTCGTTGCTGTGCGCAGGCTTTTTCTAGTTGTGGTGAGCGGGAGCTACTCTTCATTGTGGTGTGTGGGGTTCTTATTGCAGTGGCTTCTCTTGTCGCAGAGCACAGGCTCTAGGCGCACAGGCTTCAGTAGTTGTGGCGCACAGGATTAGTTGCTCCTTGGCAAGTGGAATCTTCCCAGACCAGGGCTTGAACCCGTGTCCCCTGCATTGGCAGGTGGGTTCTTAACCACTGTACCACCAGGGAAGCCCTGCCTTTTCTTTCTATGGCTATTATTTTACACACTTTAGAAATACTTCTTTAAATTACAGAAGTCACACCTGCTTGTTGGGTTAAAAAGCTCAAAGTAGACAGGTGTGTAAAGGAACAAGTGACTGTGTCTGTCCCCCTGTGCCCTCCTGGAGACCCTTCTGGGCCCGTGCACATGCAGAGACCACAGGCATCGTCCTGCCTCCTGCCCCATGGCCCTGGGGAGCGGCCAGGTTGGTCCCCCAAAGAAGCCACATGGGGCAGCTCGGTCCTGCTCCCCGGGGAGGTTTGCACCTGGGCTGGGGTGTCACCTTCCCCGGGCTGGAGCAGAGAGGGCATGGCTGGCCCAGTGTCACCAAGAGTCCTGGCTTCTAGTCACCCCCAGGGGACCATGTGGCACAACGTTCACATCCTCCCCACCGACTTACCGGGTGTGAGGGTCACCCGGGGAGGGCTGCAGGCAGGAGGACCAAGGTCACAGCTTCCCAGGGTGGCCTTGCCTCTGAGACTCGGCCCGGGACCCATTGGCTGTCCACAAGGTCCAGGGCCCTGGTGACCGCCCGCCACCCCCTGAGGGAACAGTCATCACGCAGGCAGCTCTGTATGAGGGGCACCGCCACGTCCAGGCCCCCAGGATGGGTGCCAGCAGGGTATCCCCTTCCACACGGGAACCTGCCTGTACCCTGCTGTTCGTCAAGCCCTGCGGTCCCCTGGGGCCCCCTCCCAGCCTGTGGGAGACGAGGTCTCCTGAGGCTTCCCCGCATCTCTCAGGTGCACCCCATGGCTGGCGAGAGCAGAGCTCTGGTCTGTCAGGTGTTTGGCAGGTGCCAGGGCTTGTGCTAAACACCTTGGGTGTCCATCCAATCTTGACAGCAGCCCCGAGGGGGGTTTGCTATTATACTCAGTTCCCCACAGAAGGGGCCCCAAACTCTCTCTGGCCAAAGCCAGGGTCTGTGGCCTTGCTCTGCAGTCCCAGCTCTCCGGGGTAGGGTGTGCCCAGGACACCAGCTGACCTGGGTCGCCGCGGGCTGCTGTGCCTGGCGTGTGACTCCAGGCTTCACACGACGCTCGCCTGCCGGTCCCGTTGCAGGTGTCTGGAGCCCCAGCCGGCTGCCCTCTGCGTGGGCAGGATTCCACCTCCCTGACCTCAGATGAACGGCTTGTGTGGCCTCGACTGCTGTCCTGCCCTCCCTTCTCTCGCCAGGGGCTGTGGGTGCCCTGGGCTTGGCTCCCTTTCAGGGCCCGAGCCTGGGCCAGGCCCCCCACGTCCCTGCCTCCTTAGCCTGCAGGCCCCCAGCCTGGCGCCGGCCACGTGTGTCCCCGTGGGCTGGTGTGCTCCGCAGACCTAGTGCACTGCTGACACCCTGAAGAGGTGAAAGAAGGCTCTGGGGACAGTGACCCTGGCTTCCAGCCCTGCAGGGGGCCCTGGGCAGGTTGCTCCTCCCCGCCCCCCAGGCCTCCGTTTCTCCTGCATAAACCGGGTCAGCAACCCCAGCTCGGAAGGGGAAGGTCACGATCGCCAGGCTTGTCAGCCCAGGGAGGTCACGTCCGTTTTACAGAGAAAGAGTCGGGGGCGGGGGTGGAATCTGAGCAGCTATCCTCACACATGTGGAAAGTCACCAGACAAAGTGGCCCGTGGCGAAGAGTGACGGCACCCGCGTAAACACAGCAGCGCGTTCTGGGATGGAGCAGACACTCTTAATGTCAGGGAATGCATCATACCACCCTAGCTCTGCAAAAAGGACTAAAATCACAGAGTTAAATAGAACTCGGGCAGAATCTGTGAACACCGGCAGGGAGTGGATAAGGGGATGAGGTGCCCATGAGGGAATCTGTGCCACGGCGGGGCAAATACTGGCCTGTGTCTGGTGCAGGCTACTAACAGGAAGACAAGCCCCAAACTAAACAAATGTGAATGAACTTCTCTGCGTGCAGACAGAGCACATACATCAGTAAAACTGGGTACAGAGCAAGCAGCAAACTGTGACAAGTCAGAATGAGCCACGATTCAGGCAGACAAATATTTCAGGGACACGGGTAAGAGGCATGTGGCAAAATAATAACTTTTACAGAGTTCCAGCGTCACGCTCACCAATGAAGTGAAAACAGACACTTCGCTGGGTATCCGCGGGAGCCGAGGCGCAGGAGGGACACAGAGCGTGCGCGCTCTGGGAACAGCCGGGCCACACGGCCGTGGCAAAAGTGGGTCAGCGACTGTCCTGAGATGGCGCAGTCCGCGGAGTGGGACAGGCCCGCCCACGAGGGTCTGTCGCCCAGCTGCTTCCTCCCCAGAGCCCTTGGCCTTGCTGACTAGCCGGCCTACAGGGGTGACCAGCAGGTGACGGCCACACAGCTGAGACCCCGGAGGTCTGGCCCTCCCGGACCTGCCTCAGTCTCCTGAACTGGAGGACAGACATCCAGCGCTGCTGTGAGGCGAGGGACCCAGTGTGACCTCCCGCGCAGGAGGCAGTGCTGAACACGCCCCTGGAGACTGTCCCCGGCTGGGACGCAGCGCCAGGCAGGGCCCAGCACTGACCGCGACTGTGCGGCCTGGTGTGTGAGATCTGCCTGGACTTTGCCTTGACCTTGTCAGCTGTGTTCGGCGTAGACGCCATCCTCTCATTCCCTGGGTCAGAGCAGGGATGGAGATGTCGGAGGACCTGGTGCAGGGGAAGGTCCGTCTGTGAGCTGACCTGGCGTTTCACATGTGCGATCGTTTTGCCAAAAATGTGTGTGACGTGGATGACTACCAGGCTTCTCCACTGTCAGTGCAGGGAGCCGTGGCACATCCGGGGCTGCCACGGTACACCCCCCTCCCCCGCCCCGGCCCCTGATACGAATGCATCAGAGGGAGGTCACTGGCAGGGGCGGAGGAGATCAACAAGATGATCCTGAAGATGGGCCAAGTGCAGTACCAGCTGCTGGCGGGGAGGGTTGGGGTGAGGGTCAGCTCCAGCCCTGTGAGTCGGCTGGGAGCGAGTACCCACACCAACGCGTGTGCGCGCCACCAGGCACCCGCAGAACCGCTCAGCGGCACTTTGTCCTGACACGTATTGCCTGGGTGGATGCTGGGGGCTGGGAACCTGGGTCCAAGCCTGGCAACCGGGTGCAGAGTGTGAACGCTCTTGGGGGGACGCAGCCCAGGCCAGCTTGGTGTGCCCAGCAGAGGAGAGACATGGCACCGACACAGTGCCTGCATGTAAAGCAGGATCCAGGGTGCTGGGTGAGGGCTGGGTGTGGTCCAGGGCGACTCAGGGTTCAGGGTGGGGCCTGGAGAATGCCTCCAACCGAGTCACCAACCTAGAGCCTGGCATCGAACGTCCCACGTCAAACGTGCTCCTTCCTTCCTTCATTCAATAAAGACTCGTCAAGAGGCAGCGGGGGAGGCACACAGCCGGTGGCTGGGAGTCAAGTGCAAGAAGAAGGAGCTGTGGTCAAGCTGGTGCCCGGCTGGGGCTGTGCCTGCCAAGCTAACCCTGAGGAGGAGGAGGGAGGGGGCTGGGGTGCAGGGGGAGGGACAGGTGCCTGGGAGCCACGAGCAGCGTGTGGCTGACCCGGAGCTCCGAGGAGGGGCCCGCACAGTGACCGGCACGGTGAGCGGTAAGGTGGGTGTAGGCAGGGCCTGGCCACTGAGGGCTGATGGGCCAGGCGGAGCCAGCAGCCTTGTCCAGATGACAGTGGGGAATCCCTGAAGGGTGTTCGGGGAGGAGGGAAATGTACCTATGACAGGCAAATGGGGGAGTCTGGTGGGCAAGGCCAGCTGTCAAGCCCGGCCTACTCTTGGGGAGCTAAGTTTCTGAGCTGCTGGAGGGACCCCCAAGTTTCTGCTCCTGGGCCTCGACTCACCTGCCCCCGTCTCTCCCTTTTTCTCTTCAACTCCAACAGGGGGCAGGGGGGCAAGAGGCCTGTGATGATGTCAAGAAGCCTCCCTCAGCGTAGGGTGTGGTTATGGTGGCCCCCAGGGGACAGCAGCCCGTTCTGGAGGGGGGGTGCTACTGACATCTGGCAGGTAGAAGCCTGGGATGCTGATAACATCCTGCGAGGCACAGGACCACCCCACCCCACGATTACTCAGTGCCGAACAGGTCAGGGAGTCCAACGCACCAAGATTCGTGGAGCATCCAGGGAACCGGGTGAAACAGGTGGGCCGGGTGTGGAGTGAGGCCACCGCACACAGTCAGACCCAGCACCTGCGGGGCTGCAGGAGCACCCTGAGGAGATGCAGGAGGGGGAGGGGGAGTGATGGGCAGGGTGGTCAAGACAGGCCCCTCGCATGAAGTGCTGTCTGGGGCTGGGACCGCAGGCCACGCGTGATGGTGGGAGGAAGGGAATCCGAGGCAGAGCAACAGAGGTGGGAAGGCCCTGAAGGCCCTCAGGAGTGAAGGGAGGCCGATGGAAGGTGGCCAAGCAGCGGCTTTGCCGTCAGCCCCGGAAGAGCCTGTAGGGCAGAAGCAGGGCGTGTTGGAACCATGGGGACTGCAGGCCTTCCAAGGGGCGCCTAGTGGTCCACGCTTGCCCGTTGGCTGGGCAGTGGGACCGGGAAGACTGGGGAGAAGTGAGCTGGCAAGCCGCCAAGAGGCTCCTTCCCACGCTCGGAGCCTTCGGCCCCGGGACAGGACGCAGGGCTTCCCAAAGCCCCTTCATACGGGAGAAGCAGCATCGCCCTCGGCCTTCTCGGATCTTCCGCAGACCCGGCCTCAGCTGTGAGTTCCTGCTGCTCCACGCCCAGGGAGGCGCCCGGGTGTGCAGGTGTGCGGGGGTCCGTGGAGGGGACGGGGCTCCAGCGGCGCAGGCGGAGCTAGGGAGGCGGCCAAGTAGGCGGGGTCTCCTCGGGAGTGTGGCCACCAGCTGAGAAGGCGGGGTTCGGGGGCCCGTGGCGCCGCTCGGTGGGCGGGGCCTTCCCGCTCCTTTCGGGAAAGCGCGGGGCGGAGCCTCTGGGGAGAGGGCGTGGCTCGAAGCTCGGGGTGTGGCGGGGTGCGGCCAGGGGCGGGGCGGGGCGAGGGGCGGGCCGGGGGCGGGTCGGGGCGGAGCGCGGGGCGGGGCCGGCGGCGAGTACTTAAGCAGCGCGGGGCGGCAGGCACAGCAAGCATGGGTCTTAGGCGAAGCGTCTCCGTGGTGCGGTCTACCCTCCCCCGCCGCGCGCCGTTGTCTACCTCGCCGGCGACCCGCGAGCAGCCCCCCGCGGGCCGGGAAGCCGTGCGGGGGCGCGGGGCGGCCGAGGCCGCGCGGCCGCCGGTGCCCGCCGTGGACTTCGGCGACACGCAGGCGGCGTACCGGAGCCGGCGCAGCTGGGAGCTGGCGCGCAGCCTGCTGGTGCTGCGCCTCTGCGCCTCGCCCGCGCTGCTGGCGCGCCACGAGCAGGTGTGCGCGGGCGCGGGGGCGCGGGGGTGCGGCGCGGCCGGGGCCCCGCGGGCCTTCGCCGGTCCTGGGAGCCGTGGTGAAGTTTCAGAGGGGAAAGCGGGGCCTCCGGCGCATGGGCCACGGCCGGGACGTCAGGAAGGCGGGTGTGTACTCCACGCCCGTTTCGGCCCGTGAAGTTTGCATGCCAGTTACTAGCAGCCAAAAACAAAGACCAGTGTAAATGTTAAGGTATATGTTGCCTGCAGTCATACACAGTGTTCACCTGGAATTTAAAACTGAGTGTCGCCTCTGTTGCCCAAAGAGAAGGCAGGCCGTAGGGAGCGGCTCAAAGCCTGGGACCCCAGAGTTCTTGGAAGCTGTGACCCAGGGGCTCTCCAGAGATGACCACTCTGAACAAATAATGTTGAGGGAGAGTGGGAAGTTGCTCAAATATCTGACTTTTGACATTTTAACACAGTTACATGGAAAAGTGTGAAGGCTTTGGGGAAGTAAAAAGCAGAGCGGCATCTTAGCGGCTCTTGGTCAAGGTGATGCTGGGAAGAGTTTAAAAGCAAAGGTTCAGTTGGTGCCGAGGGTCCTGAAGGCTCTTCATGCAGGTGGTGTTGACTTCTCAGTGAGACTGTGCTGAGGGCACCTTGGCTCCGGGGAGAGGCTTGGGAGACTGGACCCAGGAGGAGCACCAAGCCTGCCTTGGGCACAGGCGCAGGTGAGGCCACAGTGGCGGGGTGGATGGTGAGGGCAGAGTCAGAGTTGGGTAGCTATGAAGGGGCTAGGTTCAAAACCAGCAGAGAAGCCAGCAGAGCTGTGGGTCCTTGGGTACTGTGGGCAGCAGTGGGAGGGACATGTCAGCTCCACCAGTGCACTGGCACCGTGCTGTGCGAGGCCGGAGGAGCAAGGAGGCCTCTCTCACGCTTCCCCTCATGTTCTGCCTGTGCCCTGGGGACATCCTTAAGGAGCCCCGTAGCTGTGCAGCCTGCTTTGCCTGCCCTCCGTGGGACCTGTTCCACTGTCGTCTTTGCTAGTGGTCCTGCTAGTGACATTGGCCTTGGGGCCTGGTGTTGGAGGAAATGGGGCAGAGGCCAGACTGCAGAGTTGTGGGCCACTCACCAGAACCTGGTCCTTCTTGTGCTCTGGCCTGCAGCAGAAATTCCTCCTGCTGAGCCAGTGCAGGTCTGTGCAGCTCACGCCCCAGGGAGTATCAGCCTGCAGGAGCCCAGTTTGAGGTGTGGCATTGGCTCAGGACCCAGTGGGGGCCCGCACTTGCCCGAAGGCAGACCTTTTTGAGGAGGGTTTAGAAGAGTCAGGTCTTCTGTGATGAAAGCCTCTGTGCTTGGGTGTGAGCCAGTGCCGAGGAGCTGGGGCCGAGAACCAGCTTTACCCATCATCCTGGCTCTGCAGGCAGGTCCTGGAGTCTTTACAGTGTTTTTGTTACTGGTGCAAGTTTCTAAATCCAGGAAGGATGCTCCTACCTGAGGAAGAGGTGCGGCTACCCTGGTCTCAGGTAGTGCCATCCTAGGGGATACCTGATGCCAGGATGATTTTAAAGGGGCTGTTTTGCTCCGGAGTTGGCTTAAAACTGCCAGCCCTGTCCCATGTGCTTTCATAGCCCTCTGTGACAGGCTGGCTTCTCCTTTGCCGGGTGAGAGGGTAAGTGACCAGCTCACGTTATCTGGCTGGCCGTCACTACTGTTCCTTTGACAGCCGGGGAGCAGGAGGTCACCAGCCCACGACCCCTGGACCACATCTCAGCGTCCGCTTTGGTCCTGCTCCTTCGATGAGCATTGGCTGGGGCTGTTTTCATGCTAGCTGGGTAGTTATGACAGAGACTGCGTGGCCCGCACAGCCTCAAGTATTTACCACGTGTTCCTGGGCGGGAAAGTTTGCCAGCCCAAGAGAAGACAGTCGGCCCCACTTCCACACACAGTGTGTTTCTGAGAGTCCTCAGAATTGGCATGTGTGATGTAGGGGGTTTTCCAGAGCGGAATGATGGTTTTCAGGTCCCTGATTCTGCCTGGCCTGCCTCTGGGGTGAACTTTGTTACATCCAACACCCAGCTTTTCCTCCTGTGAGGCTGGTGTGGCCCACAGACTCCCCAACCTCTGGCCGGGGCTCTTGTGAGGCACTGGAGCCCTGCCCGTCTCCCGGGTTGGCACTTTCACTTTCCATTTCTAATCTTCTTTATAAAAATAATGAGATGCAGTGAAATCAGACACTGCTCAGACTGTGGTGAGACAGAGATGATGGCCTGGAAACCTTCACCCTTGGGGTGCCGTGCGGCTGCCTAAGTGTCTCTGTCCGAGCGCCAGCCACAGTTCAGATGTGTCAGTCTTTGAGCGGCTTGGGGTGTTTTGGGCTGGTTTGTGGGTGAAGGTGTATGACTCACGCATGCTTTTGCTTAGACTAGAGATTGTTCCCTGAGACTCTAATCTCGAGATGTTCCTCACAAAAATGTGGGGTTCTGCTATTCATTGAGTTTGAGGAACCTTGGACTGTTCCTGGCTTGGAGCTGGAGGTGGGGGTACTGGGCACACAGGAATTCCTAGACAGGGGGTGGGTGTGTCCTCCCAGTGGTCATCCCCTTGCCCCTCCTTGGCCTCATTCCTTCTTGCCACTGTCCCCCGTGCAGGAGCGCCGTGCCACCTTCTTGCCGGGCAAGCCCCTCAGCCTGGACCTCAGTTAGCAAACACCTCCCGCCGTCGTCCTGGCCGGGACTCCCTCGCCCCCTTCTGAGTTCTGTGGAGGCACCTTGCCCCTTCCTCGTTCTGGGTCTCCCCGTAACTAGGGTGGGAGCCCCGCGTTGGTTTTGTTCAGCCTAGAGTTGTGCCGGGCAGGAGGCCGTTGCTTGGGAGGCTTGAATGACGATGGCAGAAATTTGGGGTGTGGTGAGGTCGTGATTGGGAGAAGGCTTATCGTTCGGGCGGCTGTCTCCCCCGGCGCACGTGCCCTCGGGCCGCTGGCCTGCTGTGGCCTGGATGACGGCGCTGAGTCCCCGCTGGGCCCTGGTGGGTGGTCATCTCCCAGACCTTTGTGGATGGCTGCCTGGCTCACTTTTAGCCCACACTTCCCCCAGCGGAAGTCACACTCCCTCAGAGTTTTATGTCTTCATTTGTTCAGTACCCACTGGAGGACCGGCCCCTT
The DNA here is from genome assembly GCF_030028045.1 of Hippopotamus amphibius kiboko. Lineage (NCBI taxonomy): Eukaryota > Metazoa > Chordata > Mammalia > Artiodactyla > Hippopotamidae > Hippopotamus > Hippopotamus amphibius. The sequence continues at coordinate 101,142 of NC_080193.1, read as the reverse complement.
GCCGGCACTGTTTTAGGGACTTGGAACAGGCAGTGAACAGAACATTGAAATATCTGGGTGCTCTCCTTCTAGAAGCTCAGAGCAAATCCCCCTCTTTGCCAGCATAGCCCGCAGAGGTGTGGGTACAGAGGATGTTACGAACATGCCCACTGCTGTTCCCAGAGAGACCTGCCGTTCGCTTCTCTATCTGCCAGGCGGTAGTCAGGCCACTGCCGCGTGCCACCGGGGTCACCCGTGAGCGTGCAGGGCAGGGAGGCAGGAGCAGCGCGTGGGAGCGGCCGCCTGCATGGGGTGGGGGGGGGTGGACCGTTGCTGTGAGCGGAGAAACCAAGCCGCTTCGGGTGGTGTCACCATAAAACCAAGGCCGTGAGCCAAGTTTGGCCCTGGGGAGAGCGCGTCAAGGCTTTGTGACGGGCGGGGAGGCAGGGGTGTTCTGCTGGGGATAGGGGAGGCCAGGTGGCCCAGGTTAGCCGCTCCCCTTTGCCTTTCAGCTGTTCCATGTCGCCAGGAGACTTCCGGGGCAAAGGCTGTTCGACAGACTGATGAAGTTGACCTTCTACGGGCAGTTTGTGGCTGGTGAGGACCAAGAGTCCATCCGGCCCCTGATCCAGCACAACAGGGCCTTCGGCGTGGGCTCGATCCTGGACTACAGCGTGGAGGAGGACCTGAGCCCCGCGCAGGCCGAGCACCGGGAGATGGAGTAAGGCCCGCGTGGTGCCCCTCGCGCACCGGGGCTGGGCTGGGCCTGGCTGGGAGAGTTGGGTCCATCTGACTCCCGGCAGCCCTCCTGGGTCTGCCTGGGGTTGTGTCCTGGCCCTATGTGGATGACAGCTCTGTGCTTTCACCAAGGCCTGTGTGCACGAGGCTGGAGGAGGGGCGAGGACGGGGTTGGCAGGCTCTGGTCCCCAGCCCGATCAGCCTGGTTTTGTACAGTCTGCACACTAAGAGTTGTTGTATTTTTAAATGACCGAGACAAAGCAAGAGTGATGTTTTGTGACACTTGAAAATTATCTGAAATCCAAATTGCTCTCACCCTGCGGGGGCAGAGCTGAGCGGCCGCGGCACGTATGAGATGGCCTGTCAGCCTGAAAGTGGGGGCTGCCCGGCAGTTTACAAAGTGTGGCGGCTGACACTGGGGTTGGAGGGGCTCTGGCTTCCTGCTCTGCTGAAGCGTTTCTTCCGGGTACTCTGACCTGCTGGGCGGGTCCCACTGCCCTGACCTTGCCTGGCCCCTGGGGTGGTTTCCTGATTAGCAGGTGGGCTCCACCTGGTGGGTGTGGAGCCTGCCTGGGGGTCTGAGGAAAAGGGAATGTGCTGCCCGGAGCACAGGTGTGGCAGGCCAGCCTGGGCTCCTGCCGAGGTCAGCGACGGCTGCAGGGCCTGTTCTCTGGGCGGTGAGTGTGGAGACAGACGTGCGCCCCTCTGACCCAGCCTCCTGGGCCACGGGACAGAGCTCAAGGACCAGGTCACCCTCTGCTCCCTGGGGTAGGAGCCTCACGGGAGATCCAGGCAGAACCAGCCCTTTCTTTGCAAAATGCCTGGTTCTTGGGCTGGTGCCTGCACCCCTCCAGGTTGTGCCCTAGCTGGCATCTGGGCCCCTGAGTTCTGACAGCAGCCGCGCGCAAACATGAGGCTTGGGACAGGCTTGCTGAGTAACCTGCCCTCTCTCATGCTCTGGTGTTTTGCAGTGGCCTGGGGAGAGGAGGGGAGGGGAGCGGAGGTGACCATGTCACAAGAGGCTCCTGCCCTGGGAACGGAATGTCCCGAGCTGAACTGTTGGTGGATTGGCCCGGGGAGCCAAGCCCCTGCCTCGTGATTTGCTGTCTTGAAGGCGGGGTTCCCCGGCTTGGCAGCCCTGCGTTCCTGGGGGGCTGTGGGCTGGGGCTGCAGCCTGCACGGAGGCTGCCTGTTGAATAACTAATGGGCTGTATCCCCGCTGGGCCTGGGTGAGGGCTGCTGGTTTCACAATGGGATTTTCTCTCTCTGGTAGGAAAAAGCTTCTTTCCCAGGGCAATCTGCCTGGTTTCCTCCCTGCCCTGGAGAGGAGCGTTGGGTGGGCCAGCCTCGTCCTGCCACGGGCACTGGAGCCCGTGACCGTGGGCCACCCTGCTGTTCGTGCCCCTTGTCCCGCGGAGCCCTGCCTGGTGGGCTTTGGGACGTGAGTGGCAGTCCCTTCCTGTCCTAACGGGGTGGCTGCCCTCCGATGCCAGTGGCAGGTGTCGAGGACGCATGTCCGGGTCTGCGGCCAGGCAGCCCCGTGCGCTCGGTGGGGCTGGCTGGGGGTGCGGAACCAGGCTCACAGGCGCTGAGTGAACGTCCGCGCCACGTGCTCTCCATCAGGAGCCCCCGTGTGGGGAACAGAGGGGTCGCAGGCCCTCAGACCCTGCTCTGGGGAGGGATGCATGGGCCACTGCCCCAAGTTAAAGCCTCAGGAGTGGGGCGAGGGGTGGGGAGAGCGCAGGTGGTAGGGGCCTGCCCCAGGCATAACCGTAAGAGGCACAGAAAAGATGGGGGTGTCTGAACGTGCAAGAGGCCCTGAGGACATGGCCTTGGGAGCAGGGGGCCCAGGGGGCTTCCCCAGGTTAGGAAGAGGAGGTAGGAGGCCGGAGGCGCAGGAGGGAGGGTAGCCGTCCAGGGAGGGGGTGGGAGGGTATTTCCCAGAACACGTGTTAGAAGGCAGAGGCCAAGGCCCTAACTCTAGGAGAGGAGCCTCACAGGGTCCCCCCACAGGCTGAGAGCCGTGGGCACCAGGAAGAGGGCTGGGTTCCTCTTGACGACTGGCTGTGATGAGGACAGCTGGGGATGGCGTGGAAGGCAGGTGTGTCTGTCCTGGCTGCAAACCCGGGCTGGCTGGAGGGGAGGCCTGGGCCTTGGTCCGCAGGGTGGAGCCCTCTCTCCGGGACTGGTGTGCACAGCGTCTTGGGTGCTGCCTGGAGCCAGGGCCTGGGGGCCCACCAGGCTTTTCTGTCTTTCTCTTGCTTCCTGCATCTCACCCGGGGGAGGGCTGGTGTGAGGGCAGCCGGCGTGGTCTCCCCTCACTTTTTACTTTTTAGTAAAAGGCGTCTAACCAACAAATCTCCTGATGCAGAGCTGAGCTTGGAGGTGGCTGAGGGCATGGTCAGGGTCTTCCTGCCACTTCTGCGGGCCCTGGGTCGCTCCTGCTGTCGTCCCCGCCCCTCGCTCCCGGGCGCGTGCCGCTCCCTCCACGGCTCGGGCCGCGCACGTGTGTGTGTGCGTGCGTGTGTCTGCACGTGTGTGTGTGTGTCTGCACGTGTGTGTGCGTGTGTCTGCACGCGTGTGTGCGTGTACGGAGTGTGCTCTTCCTTCTCTCCACGGGGACGCGGCACTCCCCTTCCTCCCCGCCTGGGAAGTGCCACCTCTGTCTCCTTGTGAGCGCGCAGCAGGCGTGGTGGGGAGTGCAGCCCTGTCCTTGCTGAGGGCTCTCTGCTGTGGGAGAGGCTGCTGTCTCCTGACCGCGTGGCTGCGTGGCCAGCCGGCCCCCCTGTGCCTTTGGAGCCTGGCTGGGCTTGGAGGGTAGATGGGCCGCTGTGGGGATGCTGATTGGGACCGTCGCACGGCCCCTGGGTAATGGTGTCCCCTCAGCGGAGGGCAGCCTGCCCAGAAGGTGGACACCTGCGGGTTATGGGCCGAGTGGTGGCAGAGCAGGGCCAGGCCCCCCACAGCCACCGAGGGACGAGGCCCCCGCCTTGGTGCGGCTGGCAGGTGCCACGTCGTGGCGCCCCTCAGTGGGCCACAGCGGGGGCGGGCTGGGGGAACGGGTGAGGCCTTACAGGTGCCCTCTCCCGGGGGGGCCTCCGTGTCCTGTCCTCATGAGGACTGGGGGTCTTCAGTCCATGGCCAGGGGCAGGTTTGCCTTAAAAACAATAAACTCTGGTGGCTGGTGTGAAAGTAACCCTGAGGGGCACGGGGGGAGGTGTGGCCTCTGTGCCCGGCAGGCGGGGGGCGTGGGGGCGGGCAGAGCAGGGCCCTGCTCTCCGACTCTGGAGGCTGCCCCGTGTGCGGCATCCTCGCCCTGGCTGGCACGCGGCCCTGCCTGTTCCTCACGGGAAGGAGTGTCCACGGCGGCCAGCCTCCGGGGCCCACCCCCGCCCCGCGCCGCGTGTCTTTACTTCCTCCGCACCCGCTGCAGGGAGGGCTCCACCCAGGGCGAGAGCCAGGTTCCCCCAGAGCACAGGGCTGGGTCTGATCTGGGCGAGGCACGAGTGGGCAGTGGTGTGACGCGAGGTCTTCATTCCCTGCCCGGGAAGGGAGCCTGGGCAGCCTGGATGAACACCAGGAGCCCCAGCCCCCGGACCAGCAAGGGCCAGAGGCTAGAAGCTGTCTTCCCCGGGCTCCGGCCCCCAGTGGAAAATGCGTTTCTCACAGAGGCTAGCGCTGTAACAGCAGATACAAAGTTTATTATTAGAGACATAGCATAACAGCAGGTGGGAGAGCACACGGAGAAGGTTTGTTTCGTTAGGACAGAAGCAAGGCAGAGATGCACCCCTGGAGGGAAGGGGTGTGGGCGGCCCCCCTAATGAGGAAGCAGTGAAGAGGGGTTCAGTCATGTAAACATGGCAGTTCTGCTGCGTCTTTGTTTACCTTGGCCAGTTATCTGGTTTCCTTTTCCACACCTGCCCTGCCTTAGGACCCTCCGCGTCATGGGTGGGCAGCTGTTTTCCAAGTTGGATTTCAGCCCAGAGGCCTGTGGGCAAGGCTTAGCATGACATATTATGGGGTGGCGGCCCCTCCTTTTTGACTCCCAAGGAGCCTTTCTGTGCATGTGTCTTGTCTCCCTTGCCCCAAGGATGGGGAGTGTCTGACCTCTTGATCTCTTCACAGGGTCTAGCCCCTCCCTGTCTCTGCCATAAAAGGATCCAATGTCCACTTATTAACCCTGTTCCTGCTGCTCTTTTTTTTCTTTTTTCTTTTTTTTTTCCATTCCCCCCCAGCCCTCCCCACTTTCCCCACTTGGTGTCCTTGTGTTTGTTCTCTACACCTGTGTCTCTATTTCTGCCTTGCATTTCCTCTTTCATAGTTGTTAGCATTTGCCTTATGTATTGAGGGGCTCCTATGTTGGGTGCATATATATTTATAATTGTTGTCTCCTCTTCTTGGATGGATCCCTTGATCTTTATGTAGTGTCCTTTCTTGTCTCTTGTAACATTTTTTATTTTAAAGTCTATTTTATCTGATATGAGTATTGCTACTCCAGCTTTCTTTTGATTTTCATTTGCATGGAATATCTTTTTCCACCCCCTCCCTTTCAGTCTGTATGTGTCCCTAGGTCTGAAGTGGGTCTCTTGTCGGCAGCATACATATGGGTCTTGTTTTTGTCTCCATTCAGCCAGTCTGTGTCTTCTGGTTGGTGCATTTAGTCCATTTACATTCAAGGTAATTCTCGATATATATGTTCCTATTACCATTTTCTTAACTGTTTTGTTTATGTTTTTGTAGGTCCTTTTCTTTTATGTTTCCCGCTTAGAGAAGTTCCTTTAGCATTTGTTGTAGGGCTGGTTTGGTGGTGCCGAATTCTCTTAGCTGTTGCTTGTCTGTAAAGCTTTTGATTTCTCCGTCGAATCTGAATGAGATCCTTGCTGGGTAGAGTATTCTTGGTTGTAGGTTCTTCCCTGTCATCACTTTAAATATATTGTGCCACTGCCTTCTGGCTTGTAGAGTTTCTGCTGAGAAATCAGCTGTTACCCTTATGGGAGTTCACTTGTATGTAATTTGTCGTTTTTCCCTTGTTGCTTTTAATAACATTTCTCTGTCTTTAATTTTTGTCAATTTGACTACTATATGTCCTGGTGTGTTTCTCCTTGGGTTTATCCTGTCTGGGACTCTCTGCGCTTCCTGGACTTGGGTAGCTGTTTCCTTTCCCATGTTAGGGAAGTTTTCAACTAGAATCTCTTCCAATATTTTCTCGGGTCCTTTCTCTCTCTCTTCTCCTTCTGGGACCCCTATAACGCGAATGTTGGTGCATTTAACATTGTCCCAGAGGTCTCTTAGGCTGTCTTCAGTTCTTTTCATTCTTTTTTCTTTATTCTTTTCTGCATCAGTGATGATCACCATTCTGTCTTCTAGGTCACTTATTCGCCCTTCTGCCTCCGTTAATCTGCTATTGGTTCCTTCTAGTGTATTTTTCATTTCAGTTATTGTGTTGCATATCTCTGTTTGTTTGTTCTTTAATTCTTCTAGGTCTTTGGTAAACTTTTCGATCATTGCATCCAGTCTTTTCTCAAAGTCCTGGATCATCTTCACTATCATTATTCTGAATTCTTTTTCTGGAAGGGTGCCTATCTCCTCTTCATTTAGTTGTTTTTCTGGGGTTTTATCCTGTCCCTTCATCTGGTATGAAGTCCTCTGCTTTTTCATTTTCTCTGTCTTTCTGTGGCTGTGGTTTTCAGTCCCACAAGACAAAATACTGCTGATACTGCTTGATGCTGCTGTCTGCCCTCTTGTGGAGGAAGCTGTCTAGGAGGCTCTCTGCTCTTTCTCATATCAAAGTGCAGATATCGAAATATAGACAGGAGTCCGGCCATGAGCATGTAGTCCTAGACCCCGTTGGTCTCGTGCCTCAGGGAATGTAAACAGGGGGCTGGTAATAAATGTGCGGCCTGGAGCTCATCTTCTCTGCCTCACGGGATGTAAACCGGAGGCCAGTTGTGAATACCTAGCCCGGAGCCTGTCCATCTCCTGCCTCAGGTCCTGTGTGCCAGGCTCAGAGAAGGTGACCCTGGAGGCCCAGGGCAGGTGGGGTGGGGTGAGTCTCTCTTACCTGGCCGAGTAACCCTGCCTTCTTCACCAGCCCTCCTTGGTCAGGGTCAGGGCTCAACCTCTACTTCCTCCTCAGTGGGACACACGTGTCACCTGTGCCCAAGGTAACGTGACCCTGACCTGCTCCCTCTTCTCCCCTCCTGCAGGGCCTGTACCTCAGCGTTGGAGAGGGACGGCCATGGTGAGTAAGAGGCCGGCACTCGGGAGCAAGCTGTCTGCCCGCCTGCACACACCCCCTGGCTCCCCTGTGTCCCCTGGGCACCCAGGCCACCATTCTGTGTGGCAGACACACCCTCACGGCCCTCCTGGCCCTCCCAGGGTGCCGGTGAACTTGGCCCCTGGTGGGTCTGGGCTCTGCCTTCCTGCCCCGGGTTTGCCGCGTGACTCGGGCTGGGCCACAGAGAATTGGACCCCAGGGCAGGCGGGCTTGGGGGGCGGGGGTGTGTGTGTGCTGGGGGCGGGGGGAAGCCGGAGCTCAGGCCGGGTGCCCTCATCCCCAGGCACCAGCAAGAGGGAGAAGCAGCTCCAGGCCCACCGGGCGTTCGGAGACCGCAGGGACGGCGTCGTCAGCGCCCCCACCTACTTCTACGCCAGCGAGGCCAAGTGTGACAGCCACCTGGAAATGTTCCTGCACTGCATCGAGGCTTCCGGTGGGGCCCTGCTGGTTGCTGGCCTCCTGCCCGCCGGGCCTAGCCTGGGCCGACCTCCGTTCACAGAGATGCTGGTGTGGGAACGCGAGGCGGGGGCCAGAGTGTTGGCTCAGGGCTGCATCCCTGACCCGGTGGCCTTGGTCGTGAGGATGACCTGGGCTCACACCTGAGTCCAGCCCCTTCCTGAGGCGCCTGGCTGCCCCAGGGGGGCGCCTCCCCCCTCCCAGGTACCTGGTGGCCAGATGTGGACCTGTCGGTGGCCCGAGTGGCCCCCAGACTCATACAGGGGCTTGACTCCCACCACACGACGCTTGCCTTTGCCGAGGGCAGCGCTGTTCCTGGAGCTGGTGCCACGTCCTCTTTAATGGGGATTTCTTCCCCTCGTGGCCTCTGGGTGGGAACACCTGCTAGGGAGGCGACTGGAGCCAGGAGGTGACAGAGGCCTCAGCATCATTTAGTCTCAGAAACCTCCCAGGTCCCCGGCGGCCCTCCTGTTGGTGGGTCCCACGCCTTCTGAACACTTTGAGGAGAGGGAGTGAGCAGGGCCCAGAGGCAGCCTCCCAGGAGCAGCTCTGGGCACCCCTACGGTCAGAAAGACACCCAGCTGCCCAGGTCCGGTGCCAGCGGCATGTTCTTGGTTCCCTGCCCACTCTGCCTGGGGGCAGATGGACAAGGGAGGGACCCACAGACACAAAGGTGTGTGCTGTGGGCTTCTAGAAGCCAGAGGAGAGATGTGGGGGTGGCGGTTGAGTGCCTTCTGCCTGCGGCCTGTGCTCTGCCAGGCGTTTCTGTTTGGTGAACCCTCAGGGGCAGCCCAGGTGCCGAGGGCATCGGAGAAGAAGCGGGCAGGGAGAGCGTGGGCAGGTCTCTCCAGCCCCTTTGCCCACTGCCTTCCTGGACCCACGTGGCAAATGCAAACCCTGCCGAGGGGCCCCTTCCCACCTGTGGCGGGGCTTCGGCGCAGCCGTGTGCAGCGTGTCTGCGGGCCCGGCGCGGCCGTCGCGCTCCTGTCGTGGTGCTCAGCCGGCCCAGGTCCGGGTCCTCGGTGCCCTCCCCTCCTGTTGCCGCTCCCCTCGGCCTGAGATGGCCAAGCAGCCCCCAGAGCTGCTGCCGAGGGCCGGGCATCCCGCCCGGGAAGCGTGGCCACCGCGGGCCTGCTCGGGCCTGGTGGGCGAGGGAGGACAGGTGGGCGAGGGAGGACAGGTGGGCTGACACCGCCTCACTGGGTGACTGGACCGTTCGCGCTCTGGGGGGGTCCCAGGGCCCAAGTGCGAGGTGGACCCAGTACCACGTGTCGCAGGTAACGGATAGGAAGGACGGCCGCCGCCAGCCACCTGAGGTCCGTCACATGTCAGCGAGAAGTGTCCTCACTCCTGAGTGGCACAGATTCTCAGCGCAGGCTCAGGGGCCTCCCCTGCAGCCCTGACGGCTCTTCCTGTGCCTTCTCACAGGCGGGGCCAGTGATGACGGCTTCTTAGCCATCAAGCTCACCGCGCTGGGGAGACCCCAGTTTCTGGTAATTGTCAAAACCTTCCACCCACAGAGAGTTCGTAAGAACCTGGGGCTGCCGTGCGCGTGAAGTGAAAGCTCGCGTGCCGGTGCCTTGGCGCTGGGAGCCAGGCGCGGAGGCGGACTGGGGGTCGGGCATCGCGGGGGGCCTGGGCGGGGCCTGGGGTGGCAGCTCAGGCCCGCGTCTACAGCTGCAGTTCTCAGATGTGCTGACCAAGTGGAGACGCTTCTTCCACCAAATGGCCACAGAGCAGGGCAAGGCCGGGCTGGCTGCCCTGGACACGAAGCTGGAGGTGGCTGCGCTGCAGGTGGGGCTGCCCCTCCCTGGCGGGTATGAGCGGGCGGCCTGGGGGGAGCCCTGCCCGGGAGGAATGGGCCGGGCGGGGTGCCCCGAGCTGCTGCAGGGGCCGCTGCCCGGGCCGCTGCCCAGCCCCCAGCTGCCGGGTCAGCGGGAAGGGAGTCTGCAGAGACTGAGGATGCGCTGGGAGCTGGGGGGTGGGGGGCTGCCCTGCAGGGAGCACAGCTCTGTGGACCCTCAGGGAGAGGCAGGTGTGCGTTTCGGGGGGTCGGGGGGGTGGTTGGCAGCGGGGAGAGACCATCTGTGCAGCAGAAGCCCAGGGCAGAAGTGTAGCCCGGTCTTGGTACCGGAGGAATAAAGTTGCCCTGGCTTCACGGGCCAGCGGGCAGGGGCAGCCGTTTGTGAGCGGGGCTGGGAGACGGCGGCGGCACCAACGCCCTCTCGCTTCTGAAGGAACGCGTGCTGAAGATGGGCACCGCGTCCCGGACGGAGGTTGAGGACTGGTTCACCGTGGAGACCCCGAGTGCGTCCGGGTAGGAGGAGCTCCCCATCCCGCCCCACCCCCCGCTGAGACCTTGGGAGCGGCCGCCCTGGTTCAGCCACGGTTCTGGCTGAGCCCCAGAGCTTCTCCCAGTCCTGGCTGCCCACCTCCAGGGCGTGGGCCCCCCGAACCCCAGGGCTTCTTTCGGAATTATTTGGGTTCTGGAGGGAAGGTGCCACCCCAGCCGTCCCAGGACGCACCTGGCAGGGGATGAAGGGCGAGGGCTGCTGAGATCCCGGAGGGTCCACGCCTCATCGTGAGGGGCAGGCGGCAGGGTGCCGTCCCCTCCTGCCTGGCCTCCTGTGTGCGGCTCTTCGCCGCGCCTGATGTGGCCTGGGTGGTCTCCGCCCCGGGGTGAGAATGTTCGCGTGTTGGTTTCCGTGTTTGACACAGAGGACAGTGCTCCCCCCGGCCTCTGTGAGGCGTGGGTTTGCGGACGCTCCTGCAGGGAGGGGGCTGGTTTGCGGCCTGGGCCCGTCGCAGACGCGAGCAGCCATGGTAAAGCCGAGGGTCCGCGTGCTGACGTGCCTCCTCCTGCAGCACCCTGGACCTGCTGGCCTGGGGTGGCCTCATCGACAGCCGGACTGAGCTCTCCAAGCACCTGGTGGTCCCCAACACGCAGGTGATGTCGTGCGTGTCTGCCCCCCCCACGGCTCTCCCAGGGTCATCACAGAGGGTCCGCGCGCTGCCAGGGCTTCCTGAGAGCGGCGCTGGTCCCGGGATGAGTCCCCACGAGCCAGGCAGCAGCTGTAGCCTCAGGGTCCCACGCTGTCCCCTGTGTCCCGTGCTGTTTGTTTAAAGGGCGTCGCTAGACCGGCCTGTGTTCGGGGGAGAACGAGACCCCATCTGCCCCTGGGAGGGTGACCGGGCACTTGGGGCCGTGCAGCGTGCACCCCTGAGCTGGGGGGGAGGAAGCAGCAGAGGTGCCCTGGGAAACACCCCACAGACGCTGCCTTTCACAACCTCCGGCCTGGAGGTGGAAAGCCCAGGAGGGGTGAGCGCGAGGCCTCGACGGGAGTGCCCTGGGCAGCGTCAGGGGCATGTGGGGGCGACAGAGGGCCCCCCGTGCTTCGCCAGCCTGCAGGGTGGGTGCCCATGCTGACCCACCCCCCGAAGGCCACTGTCTGGGGACGATGCCTCCGTCCACCTGTCGCACGTCCGTCTGTGCTGTGCAGCCTGCGGGCACGGTCCTTCCCCCGTGTCCTCGGCCTGCTAGGGGCTGAGTCTTTCCCAGTGCTTGGATAGGTCCAGGGTCCCTTCCTGAGCTTTGCGTGGGAGCAGAAGAGGGGGGTCCACCCTGAGGGTCCCAGGGAGGCTGTGGGAGCAGGATCCTTGGGTGCAGGCCTGACCGGGGCGGGCAGCCCCGTGATGAAGGGTGTGCAGGTGGGCAGCGCGGTTCTGGGACACCGTGTGGCCGGCGGTACTCTGGGCAGGACACTGATCTTAATGCATAAACAGGGTGGCGGTGGGGGTGGGGGGCGCGGGGATGAGGCCCCCTGGTCCTGGGCACCAGGCCCTGGGTATCGGTAAGCCCTGCACCAGGGGCGAGAGGGTGCCCGCGGGAGGAGGGGGGCGCGTTGGCCTCGAGAGCCCGGGCCTGGAGCCAGGCCGCGGCCTGACCGCACTGTCCCCCAGACGGGACAGCTGGAGCCTCTGCTGTCTGGGTTCACGGAGGAGGACGAGCGGCAGAGGGCGCGGATGCTGCAGCGGATGGACGTCCTGGCCCAGGTCAGCGCCCCGGGAGGTGCCGGGGTGGGGGCGGGGCAGCCGTCCCACCCGAGCCCCACACAGACCCTCTCTCCCCCGCGGGCGCCAGAAAGCCAGCGCGGAGGGCGTGCGGCTGATGGTGGACGCCGAGCAGAGCTACTTCCAGCCGGCCATCAGCCGCCTGACGCTGGAGCTGCAGCGCAGGTTCAACGCGCAGAGGCCGCTGGTCTTCAACACGTACCAGTGCTACCTGCAGGTGCGCCCGCCCGCCGGGGGACGGGGCCCGGGGGGACCAGCTGGGGCGGGCCGCGCCCCGGGCCTCAGGCCCCAGGCGGCGCCCAGTGTCGCGGGGGTGGAGGAGGATCGAGGAGCTTCCCGAGTCCACGTCGTGGGCCTTAATCCCAGGGTTTGGCGCGACTGTTTTCTCCTGCTCTTTTTAGCGTGGTCCCCTCGAAGGGCCTGATGAGGCTCTGGGCCCCTCCCCAGACCCGTGCGTGCGCCTCCAGGGCCCCTGAGCAGAAACCCTGGCTGGCCGCTCCGGGACCAGCCGGGCGTGTGGCGGACTCGGGGTGGGGTGGGTGTTGGGGCTGCGGGGACACGGGGAGGTGGGTGGGTGGGGAGGGGCTGGCCGCGCTCCGCGCTCCCGCGTCACCACAGCTGCTGACTGGAGGCGGGGTGCCGGGCCCCAGGGAGGCCCCACGGGACACAGGCTGGAGGGGCCCATCCCGGTCCTCCTTGACTCTCGGCTCCGGCCCACAGGATGCCTATGACAACGTCACCCTGGACGTGGAGCTGGCTCGCCGCGAGGGCTGGTGTTTCGGGGCCAAGCTGGTGCGCGGCGCGTACATGGCCCAGGAGCGGGCCCGCGCCCTGGAGGTGGGCTGTGAGGACCCTATCAACCCCACGTATGAGGCCACCAACGCCATGTACCACAGGTGCGCTGCTCTCTTTGGCTCCCGGAGCCTCAGAGCTTCTGGGTGGGGGTGGGGGGGAACCGGGCAAGGGGCTGGAGCTGACCCGATGTGACCCTGTCCAAAGTGGGCGCAGCCCTGGGTTCAGGACCAGTACCTTCTCTGCCTTTGTTTTACTTTTTGCAAAACCATTAAGGGTTTTTTTTTAAATATAGAGGTCTACTGAACTGCTTGGGCTGACAAGGATGAGAGCTGTGCCCCGGCAGCCCTCCCGGGGGCGTGAGGCCTGTTTGCTTTTTAATTCCATGCCAGGATCGTCCACTGTCTTGCACCTGCTTCTGTTTGTTGATCTGGGAGATTGCGTCACACAGTAGGGACAGGCCCCAGCCTCCCTCTGGGGTCGCGTGTGCTCCGCTCACGGGCTCCCGCCCTGGCTGCACCGCTTCCTTCCAGAGCTTTGCGTGTCTGTGCCGTGTGCACCTGTGCCTCCGCCCTGTGCCCTGCTTGTCCGTGTCCCGTGGTGACTGGACCCTGCAGGTCAGCGTGCAGGCCCTCGTGTCACCCTGCTGGCCAGCGCGGGTGCCCATGCCTTCGTGCCAGTCTGTGAGCTCTCTGGCGGACACCTTCCTGTTGTTGTGACCGTGACTCACGGCACAGCGTGTCGTTGTCTGTCGTACCCCTGGGTGAGGTCCTTGGAAGAGGAGCGGGTGGGTCAGAAGACACACCCCCTGCTGACTGTCCTCACTGCCGGACCGCAGCACCGTGCACGCCCTGTGCCAGGGAGGCCCTCCACCCCAGGCCTTGCAGACCCCTTCTCGGAAGTGAGGCCGTGTCGCCTTGGGGCGCGTGGGGTTTTGGGCCTCAGTCCTGTTGGACACGTAGCCCCGGTTGAGCAGGGACAGTCACTCCTCCCTGTGGTCTCATCGCTGTGGACAGCTGCAGGTGGAATGACCTTGGGCCTGCCCGTGGCCTCTGGCCCTGTGGGGGCTCTGCGGACCTTGCTCATGGGTCCCTCCCCGCCCCCCACCAGGTGCCTTAACTACATCCTGGAGGAGCTGAAGCACAACGCCAAGGCCGCGGTGATGGTGGCCTCGCACAACGAGGACACCGTGCGCTTCACACTGTGCAGGTAGGCCACACCCCCTTCCTGCGGGGCACTCCTGGGTGGGCAGCATGCATGGACGGGCGGTGGGTTTGGGGGGACATCTGTGGAATGAGCTGGCGTGGCGGCTTTAGGGCCCCCAGACCCTCCTGGGCCTGGCTGGGCACGTGCTGCAGTGCTGAAGAGGCTGTTTACAGTTGCTTTGGTTTTAACATTAATACTCAACTTACTAAAGTTTCAAATTAAGAAATAAGTTCCATTCGGTGATTTAAATAGTGTGGAATGTTGGAGCCCTCCGCTGTGTCGCCTCATTTATAACGTTTGTCAACATTTTAAACTGTGTTTAGAATGTAATGCAGTCTGCTTTCTATTTTCTAAAATGTTTACTTTTTTATATGGTTGTGCCAGGTTTTAGTTGTAGCAGGCGGGCTCCTTAGTTGCAGCACATGGTCTCCTTAGTTGTGGCATGCCAACTCTTAGTTGTGGCACGGGGGTCTCGTTCCCTGACCAGGGATTAAACCCAGGCCCCCTGCATTGGGAGTGTGGAGTCTTAACCACGGCGCCACCAGGGAGGTGCCTGTTTTCTCTTTAAATGCCTCTGCCATGGAGCATCCTTGTAAGTCAGATAGAGGGATGGGATGAAATAAATTCTTTTTTTTTTCTTGGCCATGATGCGTGGCTTGTGGGATCTTAGTTCCCTGACTAGGGATCAAACCCAGGCCCCTGGCAGTGAACGTGCCGAGTTCTAAATCACTGGACCGCCAGGGGATTCCCGGTCACTGTGTTCGTTTACCTCGTATCATAACCCAATCTGGACCACACCAGGGGTCCTAGCTCCGCCTCCCCCTCCCTACAGGAAGCTGGGCGGGCGGTGGCCTTGCGGGCCCTCGCCTTCCCCAGGTGCAAGGCAGGGCTCCCCCTCCCACGGTGGGCACCCTGAGCCCAAGACTTGGGCCGAGCAGTGGAGGTGCGGGGGCGCACCCAGGAGCACTCGCAGGTGCTGCCTGGAGGGTGACCACTCATTAATGTCCGCTTGTCCTGCTCGTGCCGGGGCTGCTTTTTCACAGTCTGAAACTGCAACTAAGAGCCACGTTTCTGCTGCTCTGCACTCAGGAGCACTGAGGCCAGCAGGCTGTGTCGAAGCTCCCTCTGGAGTCCTGCTGGGTTGGGGTCAGGCTGTTTCCTTGGGGGTGGGTGGTCTGACGGGCGTTGCAGCTGGGTGGACTGTTCCCTCCATCCCTTGGGGCCTCCTTGGACACCCCATCCTATCCCTGGACACGGATGGGGCACCTTTTATACTCAGGGAAGATTAGTTCTGGCTTCTTTGACTTTTGAAGGAACACAGGATTGAGTTGAAAATTTTAGAAGTTGCCTTTCACTTGGGCTTAGAAATACGTTTCTGTGATGGAGCCGTGATCCCAGCAGGTCCCTCTGGCACCAGGGTCCTCCACAGATGATGTGCACAGAGGCCCGGCCCCTGCCTGGTGGCGCCATCACCACCTCAGCGGGCTGTGGTTGCCCCTCACGTTTTCGGTTTCGGTCACGGGCTGGTCCACTCAGACTCACTAGGTGAGGACAGTGAAACGTCTCAAGGTATTACCTGTCCTCAGAAGGGCGTCCTTTCTCCAGATTTCTGGATCTTGCCACTGGGAGCACGTCTGGCCTCCCCATCTTGGCCGTCATGGCCTCCTGCCCGAGACACCGTTTCCCTCGTCTCTCACAGGCTCCGCGGCCGCTGCAGACTGAGGTCCTGTGCACGTGCTCCGGGGCCACAGAGACCTGAGCAGCTTGGGCTGGTCTTCCTGGGGGCAGCGGTGTGGGCCTCTGGTGTCACACATTAGAGACCTCAGGCAGACAGCCTGTACTAGCTTTGGCTGAGCAACAACCCAGCCAGAATTCAGAGGCCTGAACACAGCGTGTGCTGGGAGCCGGCAGTGTGGGCTGGGCTCTGCTTCAGGTGGCTTCTGCTTGCCTTGCCTGGCGTCTGTCCTGCGTCCAGGGTCAGCTGGGGTCTGGTTGGCCCTAAATGGCCTCATTTGCGGCTCAGACAGCAAAGGGCACTGCATCCCACTGTCAGGTGTCCAACAGGCCAGCTTAGGCTCCTCCAGAGGTGGTCTTAGGCTTCCGGAAGGCCTGGAGGGGGCCAGGCTCTGCCCATGTCCCATTTGCTATCATTCTGTTGGCCAAAGGAAGTCATGCACAGGTCGCGGTGGCCGGGTGGAGAGAGCCTCCTTCTGTGCTGGGAGAAGCTGCGGTCACCTGGCGGCGCGCGTGGGCACTGGTGGGGAAGGGCAGCATCAGGGGCGGAGCCAGTGTTCGCAGGACGCCCCCTGAGTGTTGCCACAAGCATCAGGCAGCAGTGTGGTGGCAGCCCTGCTCTCCCAGGGGCCAGAGACACACAAGCTGGATACCAGGGCAACATGGTGCAGACTGGGGCCCTGACCGTGGAGCCTGGCCGTGGGGGAAGGAGAGCAAGGGTCCGTGGGACGCCCCTCTTGTGGAGGTCCAGGGCGAGATGCACTCCGTGCTCCGGGAGCCTGGGGTGGGGCCCCGAGACGGTGAGGAGAAGGGAGGTGGGACCACCAGGCCCAGCCTGTCGCTGGGGTGGGTATGAGGACCCAGGCTGAACACAGCCCTGGGGGGTGGAAGGCTGGGGCTGGGCTGCAGAGTGCTGGCGCTGCCAAAGACAAAGACGTGAGGTGGGAATCATCCACGCGCAGGTATTTCAAACCCTGGGGCTTTTCTGAAGATCCTCGGAGGGAAGGTGTGAGGCTAGGAGAGGCTGTGGGCAGAGCTGGGGTCCCCCCTCAGTGTCCGCGCAGCACTAATAGAAACTCCAGTCACATCTATTAATCCCAGGTGTTTCAGAGCCATGTTAAAAAAGAGACATTAATTTCGATACACGTTTTAATGAACCCCACAGATCCAAAACAGTACCATTTAAACATGTTTTCAGGAAAACAGTGAGACAGTAGCCCACGTGTGTTGGACGCTTGCCGTGCAACTCGACTCAGACCACCTGCCTTCCAGAGGCTCAGTGGCCACCAGTGGCTGGTGGCTGCCGCGTGGACAGGGCAGGCAGCAAGGGGAGCGTGAGAGGCTGGAGGTGGGGTCGCGGGGCTGGGAACACGGTCGTGGAGCCGGGGGTTGGAGAAGGGGACAGTGGGAGGGCTGAGAGCTTCCCAGGCCACACCAAGGGCCAGCCCCTGGGCGAGTCTGCCTTGCTGGGTCACGGTGGGCGGCAGGGAAGGGGCCGTCGGAGCAAGCCCAGCAAGAGCGGGAGGCTGGCTGGGGAAGGCGGAGCAGTGGGGTGGAGGCCTGGTCCAGGCAGGACAGAGCCTGTGCCCCCGCCCTGCCTTGGGGGTGGGGACCTGGGGGTGCAGGGAGGGGCTCACCCACCACCTCCCTTTCACAGGATGGAGGAGCTGGGCCTGCACCCTGCCGATCGCCAGGTGTACTTTGGGCAGCTTCTGGGCATGTGCGACCACATCAGCTTCCTGCTGGGTGAGCTGGGCCTCCCAGGGGCTGGGGCGCAGGGGCGGGGCCGGGACTCACTGCCTGTGCCCCCGCGTGCAGGCCAGGCGGGCTTCCCCGCATACAAGTACGTGCCTTACGGCCCCGTGATGGAGGTGCTGCCCTACCTGTCCCGCCGAGCCCAGGAGAACAGCGCGGTCATGGAGGGCACCCAGAGGGAGCGGCAGCTGCTATGGCGGGAGCTCAAGCGCAGGCTGCGCACGGGCAGCCTCTTCCACCGCTGGGCCTAGGGCCGCGGCCGCCTCCCACCCTCACTCACGCCACCTTCTACACCCCAGCCTGTGAAGCCCGGCTGGCCCCTGCGCGTGGGCACCCAGGTGCAGGCTGAGTCCAACACTGGCCAGAGCTGCTGGGAACTGACCGAACTGCCCTTGAACAAGCGAGCACGGCTGCACCTCTGCCCACCCCCATGGCCTGGACCTGAAGAACCACCTTTGCAGGGTCCAGCCCACGTGCCCCAAGTCCCCCAGGTGGGCAGCTGCTGGTGGGGGAGGCTGGCCTGTCAATAAACCACTGTTTCTGCAGCAGAGAACCCTCAACTCCAGGCCCAGAAGCTCTTCCCCGCAGGGCCCTGACGTGTGCGCAGCGGCAGCGGGCGTGGCCCCTCACGGTCAGGCTCCGGTGTCACACGCCCCCCCCCCCCCCCCCCCCCCCCCCGCACAGCTCGAGCAGCGTGGCCCCACCAACACCCCCCTTCACGCCATACTGCAGACCCGGCCGCGGAGGGCGCTGGACACCCTCACCCCCAGCCCCACAGCCGCGGCTCAGACCAACGCACGCAGCGCATCCCCAGCCTGGGCTTGTGCGTCGCCATCCTTGGCCGCCTCCTCCCTCAGACCCTTCCTGCTCTGTGCTCCTCACCCCGGCTGCCCAGTGACCACGCCAGGCTCTGGCTGCGCCGGCAGCCCGCAGAGCAGACTGGATGTGGCCCTGGTGCCCTGGGACTTGCCCCAGGGAGGGGCCTCTGTGACATGGGGGGTGAGGGCATCTTCTGCCCATTCCTCCATAGGTCACAGACCCCTCAGACGAGGGCCTAATTGGACCCTGGTCACGACAGGCACCACAGAGCTGTCATGCAAGCCACGTGCAGGCCACGCTGAGGCGACTTTATTTTTCGTGGTCACACACAGCTTGGGAGGCCTCCGCACTCGGGGGCTGCACCTGCCGAGGGAGGGGCCGAGAGCGGAACACGTCAGAAGCCTGGGGCAGACAGGTGGGAGGCTGGGCCCGCTCTCCCCGCCGCCCTCCCACGCTGGCGCTGGACAAAAACCAGCTGAAGGTGGGTGGCGGGTGCAGCCCAGGTCCACCTGGCTCCTCCCCACAGGGAGCCCCCGCCTGCAGGCAGCTGGGAAGGCGGTGGCCGGACTTCAGGAGGACGCGTGCCACTCAGCCTTCTGCTGCCTTAGGTGACTGAGACAGGGCCGTCTTCCTGGCCACGATGGGGAGCGGGTCCCTGGCAGGAGCCCTGCCTGCTCACAGTGCCGCCTTCCCCGCCTGGCAGCCCCTCTGCTGCAGCTTCCGGATGAGTTCCAGTAGGTTCATCTGCAGCGTCAGCTCCTGGGATGCAGAGGGGCCCCCGTGAGGTCTCCTTCAGCCCTGGCAGAGGCCTCAGGAAGCAGCCTCCTTTCTCCAAGCACCCAGGGCACATATCAGGGCCTAGAGAGCACCAGGCAGGGAGCCCATGGGGCTGACTTCCAGCGAAGCCTGGCCTCCACCTGCCAGAAAGGGGTGGGAGCTGGGACTCTGCCTGTGGCAGGGCCCATAGGGGCCCTGGCTCAGCACAAGCGGAGGTGTGTGCAGGGATGCAGGGAGCTGCACAAGAGGCCCTGCAGGGCACAGCCAGCCGGGGGAAGGTGGGCAGTGCCCTGCGGCCGGGGGGTTTGCCCTCCTGTGGCAGAGGCAGTGTGTGACCCACCTCCGTGCTGAGCATGGTGCAGAAGCCCTTCCCGGAGCCTCCCTAACTCACCACCTCCCCTGCCCCCACACACCCTGGGCCTGGGCTCCCCGCGACCACTTAAAACCCCAGGTGGAATCTGGCCTTGGGGACCCGCCTCCTCTGGGCTGTGCCAGGGCAGGCCCTGGCCACTGACCTGTGGGTTGGTGGTCACGTAGAAGCCGGCGACCCCTGCCTTCTCCAGTGTGCTCTGCTGGTCCGCCACCTTCCGGTCCAGCTCCAGGACGATCTTCTGGTCCATCGCCCGCTGTTCCTCACGGATCCGGTGCTCCACTGCCTGCCACGGCCAGGGCGGCTCAGGGGCTCCGCCTCCTGCCCAGCCAGGCCTCCAACACGCTCCTGGCCTGCCACCTCCTCTGGGCCCTCTGCCCCCCCCAGGGGCTCCAGCTCCAAGACGACAGGTGGTGGCGTACGGCACCCAGGTCCCTCCCTCCTTGACCACACAGAACCCCGCAGAGGGACTCAGATGCCCTGCCCCAAACGCCCTTCCTCCAGCACCTCCTGTCAGGTGTCCTCCCTGGCTGTGCCAGCCCTGACAGCTCGGGACCTCCGTGAGCCGGCCAGATGCTGGCTCCGCCGCTGCTGACTGTCAGGCTGGCCCTCACCTCTGGGCCTCTGCGCACGTCTCCTCCCCACTGCAGCTGTGGCACCTCCTGCCTGCTCGCCCTGGCTTGGGGCTGCTTCAGGACCCTGTGCCCGTCTCAGAGCACAGCGCACCACCGCCGGCTTCTTGGTTATGGGTGGGCCTCTGGGGTTTTCCTAGGCAACCTGGGAGCAGGACTTGCTGGCCCCATCATCCCACCGCTGCCCTTGTCCCCAAGGCCACAGGGCTCAACGGCCCCCACTCACACCTGCCTGTGGAGGCCCAGCCCAGGAGGAGCTGCTGTCCCGAGGAGCAGGCGGAGGGCAGTGGGGGGGTCACACACTCTGCAGCCACGCCAAGCACCGTCCAGCCCCGCACAGGGACGCGCAGCGCGCGGGCGTGCCGGGCCTTCGCGGCCGGCCCAGGCCGGTCAGCGGCTCCCGAGGCACCCGGAGCCCCTCCTCCACGGCCGTGTCAGCAGAGCCCAGCTGGTGCCCACCCTGCCCGCAGCCCTACCTCTAGCTCCCGCTGCTGGGCCGCCTGGAGCACAGGCAGGTTGTGGGGCCGGCAGGCCTGCTGGGCGTCCTGGTGTTTCTGTCGCAGAGCCTGCCTGAGCGCTGGGAGGGGACAAGACCACAGGGGCGTCAGCAAGTGGCGGAGGGGTGAGGAGGGGGCCTGCTGCGGCTGCTCCACCACCGCAGGGCAGCAGGGCAGAGGTGTGGACGTGCCAGAGGCCTGTACCCGGAGCTCTGCACACCCAGCCCCTAGCTCTCTCAGGCCTGCCCTCACCCAGGGTACGGCCCTTCTCCAGCAGCAGGGCTCCACGGCACTAGAGGAGGGGGAGGGTGGCATGTGGTGTGGGGGTGGGGCCAGGGCTGCAGCTAGAGCTCAGAGAACTGGGGGGGTGAGGTGGGGAGAGACTGCAGTCTGGAGGTTTCTAGGCTCAAATGGCTACAGGCCAGGAGTCCAGCATGACCTGCCCATCACCCACGGGACTTCCACTGAGACATCCAAGAGACCACCCAGGCAAAGGCCTGGGAAAGCAGGACGAGGGGAGTGGCCTCAGCCCTGCCCCTGGCTGGGGGGAGGGCAGAGCCACCCTACACCCTATCCGGAGCTTCCAGAGGGAGCAGGGTGGGCACAGACCCTGGGGGGCCCAAGGGTGTGATGAAGTAAAATTCGTATTTTAAGGTAAGACAAGAACAACTTAAACAAACTCTTCCTCTGCCACCTGAGCCTCCCCCTCCTGTCTGCTGTGCACTGTGCACCTGCCCTGTGCGTGAACCAGACGCCCCGAGGGCAGAAACACCTGCTCGGCCACAAAGACCAGCGCTCCTCCCTCTGAGGCAGCCGTGCAGCCCCTCAGGAGAGAACACTCCGTCCTCAGTGCTGGGAGGGGTCCTGCGGACCCACCACTGGCCTCGTGCGTGCAGACGTCTTCGGTGGACTTCATGGACAAGGCCCCTGCATCGTCTTCCTTAGAAAGACAGCGACTGGTGCAGAACAGACTGGTCAGGTGACCTGGGAGATCCCGGGCTGGAGTTCTCAGCTTAAAGACTTGCTTATTTAAGTATTAAGAGGTATTAAGATGACCTTATTAATGTCACTTGCTGTATTTCTGCCTATTTTACAAGATTGTTTCTCTCATGACCAAATGTGTGACTGAGCCTCCCATAAAAATCATGATGACGAGGAGACCTGAAACAACTGACCAAATACATAGTTCTGAAAGATCCGTGATTGTCTCAGTGCAGCTCGAGATGCAGGAGGAAGCAACAACAGGAGGCCTTGGGCTGCTGTTAGTTAACAGGGCCTAGTCCACTCACAGCACATCGCGTGGCCTATCAAGGAAATCCCCGCCTGACCTGGGAGTGGGCTACATTGGTCATGAAATGCCTCCCAAACCCTGGTCGAAGTTAAGACTGAAAGGGAAGGGACTGCAGCATAGAGAATGTTGTCCACCACCCGGTCCTACAAGAATCATGTTATTAACCACTGCAGTCGCTGACCTACCTGAAAGGAATTCAGGGTGGAGATGGGGATGAGGCACTCTGCTCTGGGAAAACGGGCAGAACTGGCCCTCAGAGTCTTCGCTGTTTTCAGGAGAAAAATTTATGAGTGCAGTTTTTTGCCTGTTCCCATCCTTAGAAAGGCACTAAAAGCAGTAACGAAGGTACCTGTTCCTCGAGAACAGCAGTGACCTTCTACCAAGCTGGGGGCTTGGGTACATACACCCCTTTGCCAAAATCACACATATACTGGCCTCCCCCTTTCCTCTTTGGAACAGTCCTCAGAGCTTTCGGAAAGACTGTCTCCAGGTTATAACCCTCAGGTTGGCTCGAATAAATTTTTCCATTTCTTTCTTATATCGACTACTAAGTTTTCAACAGGTGGTATGAGCCGGCAGAGGCCACGTGCCAGGGAGCCTGTGCTGCTACAAGAGGGACCCACCAGGACCACCGAGCAAAGCTTCCACGGTCTGCGCTAATTGTACAGGACTGGACAGAGGAGAAAGGTAGCGTGGGATGGAAAGAAACCAGTCACAAAACAGAACACTCAACACTATGCAGCCAAACTCCTAGACGGTAAGCATCAAGTGGCCAGACCTCCCCTGTGAAGAGGGGTCCCGGCTGCAAGGAACAAGGCCACCACTCCATCCCAGGCAGAGACCTTACGGCACAGCTCTTCTCTGGAGGTTCCCCGCTCTCCTGTTTCTCAGCAGTGTGTGCACATCTCGACTATGGCATTTAGCTCACTGAGTCGGAGGCTGAGAGCCACCCTCAAGACATTTCCGTAAACACGGAGATGAGAACGACAAGGCCTGGTTAATGTCTACACCATGTGGATGCAGGATGCGAGGAAACAGACACATGCAGGGAAATGTCATCCTCATCCCATTCATCAACGTCACCACAAATCCCAGGTCAGCTTCCAGATTCCATGGGGTGAGCAGCCAGAGGCAAAGAGAGAGCTACGCCCATTGCCCAGGCGGCGGCCTGGCCTCAGCAATGGCCAAGGAAAACAATGGCAGCTGACCATCACCTGCTAAGTCAGAGGACGGAAAAGCAGAAAGTAACAGGCCCTTCCCCACTGCTGACAGCACAAAACCTTCCAAAGGACAAGAAGCAGAGTGTCTGAAGAGTTATCAAAACTCCCCAATAAGGGCTTCCTAGGTGGTGCAGTGGTTAAGAATCCGTCTGCCAATGCACGGGGACACAGGTTCGATCCCTGCTCCAGGAAGATCCCACATGCTGCGGAGCAACGAAGCCCATGTGCCACAACTACTGAGCCTGTGCCTTAGAGCCCGTGAGCTACAACTATTGAGCCCATGTGCCGCAACTACTGAAGCCCACACGCCTAGAGCCCGTGGTCCACAACAAGAGAATCCACAGCAATAAGGAACCCAGGCACCACAACGAAGAGTAGTCCCCGCTCACTGCAACTAAAGAGTAGCCCGGGTGCAGCAACAAAGACCCAACACAGCCAATAAATAAACAAATAAACATATTTTAAAAAAAAAAAAACAAAGCAAAAGTCCCCACTAAAAGGAACCAGGACAATGGCTTGTTCCCTCACTGCCCCCTCCCCCTTTAAAAAAAATTATTCTGAGTGCTTGATTTACTCCCTGAGCTACTAACCTCTGGAGATAAACAAAAATCACCAAAATGAGAGCAAACACTACTTATTGACAGCCTGCATTTGGCGGAGACTCAATCAACGGCAGGAGTGGGAACGCTTTACGGTGGCAAAGTGCAAAGGTCCGTCCGGATAAAAGGCTGTTGGTGTGGGGAAGCTGGAGGCAGGCTGACAGAAGAGGGGCTGACGCTGGGAAAGAACAAGAAAAGAAGAGCCTGAACAGCTTCCTGCACCAGAAAGCAGGATGTGCTCAAAGAATGATGGGGACATTATTCTCCCACCAGCCAAATGTGGCATGACTTGAGCATTCAAAGGGATGAGGTATCTACTCTGGACGTGTGAGTATGCATCTTATCCCTCAATAAAAATGTGTACAAAGACAACCACCCAAACATTTAGGGAAGAAGCAGAACGAATTCTACACAGTCTCCTAGAAAACCAAAGGGAACACTTGCCAAGTCATCCTGTGAAGTGAGCATCACCCCAAAACCCAAGCCAGACCAAAAAGTTACAAGAAAACTACACGCCAAAAAAAAAAAAGAAAAAAGAAACGAAAAGAAAACCACAGGCCAATGTCTATCATGAGTGTAAGGTAAAAATTCTTAAGATTTTAGCAAATCAAAACAACACAGACAAAAAAGATAGTTCATCATGACCAACTAGGGTTTATCCTAGGAATTTTAGAAATCAATGTAATTCACCATAGTAACCAAAACCACACTTGATCATCTCAATAGATGCAGAGAAAAGATCTGACAAATCCCAACACCCATTCCTGACAGAGTCTATATCCCGGGGTAGATGTCTATCATCTGCCCCATAGGGAAGGGACCTCACATCACTAGGAAGAATTTTTGCCACAAACGTTTGACGTACATATCGTCATGGTGTCCACTTTACAGGAAACAGAGAGTGGAGAAGGAGGTAAAATATCAGCACGAGGAAGCCATTCAACAGACCCACAGTGGACACGTTCTAAAGCAG
Source organism: Hippopotamus amphibius kiboko (assembly GCF_030028045.1). Lineage (NCBI taxonomy): Eukaryota > Metazoa > Chordata > Mammalia > Artiodactyla > Hippopotamidae > Hippopotamus > Hippopotamus amphibius. The sequence goes on along the minus strand of NC_080193.1, from coordinate 76,956 downwards.
GATGCCCTGGACTCCTGCAAAAGTCAGCGCCACGACAAACGCTGGGAACTGTTTCAGAAGCAGAGACCAAACTGACCAATCACAACGCATGACCACACACTGGATCCTTATAAAGGGACAGACAATTTGAGACCAGTTACGGTATGTGACCGCGGACTCAGGGTCAGAACACACCCTGGAATGATTAATTTCTATCCATTGTGGTTAAACAGGAGAGTGTTCTTGTTCTAGGTCACTGGTTCTCAACACTGGACCAAGGCTGACCCCCAAGAATGTCTGGAGACATTTTTGGCTGTCACCACTGGGGGGAGGTGCCACTGTCATCTAGTAGTTAGAAGCCAGGGATGCTGTCAGACATTGTGCGAAGAACCATTAAAACCTGTCCAGCCACAAATGCCAACCGTGCTGCTGTTGAAAACCCTGGTCTAGAGGAACGGCGAGGACTCGTGGTGAAGCCCTGTGGTATTGCACACACTTACGGACATAAAAACCTTTGTCAAAACTGTAGTTACTAAGTGTCGCTGAAGAACGTATAGGCATTCATTATACTATACTCCCAACTTTTCTAAGTGTTTAAACTTTTCTTAAGAAAGAAAAAGTTGGGGAAAATAAATTAACAAAGGTGGGAAATCTGAGGAGTCAGGAAGAGCTGCCCAGTACACCTCGCAGGAAGGAGATCCGGAGCCCTCCCGTTCCAGTAGAGATGCCTGCGAGGGACCAAGGCTCTCGAGGCTTCGGCCAAGCGCGTGGCTCAGTGGAAATGTTTTCGGGACCCGGAGGGTGCCTCGGGGCTCAGTGCATGGGAACCTGAGGCGCGGCGCGGAGAGTACAGAACCTAAAGGGCGCTGCGGAGCTATCCGCACTGCCGGGCACCCCTGCGGGCGGCCGACCGCCACCACCAGACCTGTCGGTGGCTGAGCAAGCACAGAGGCCTCGGGCCATCCTGCCTGCAGGGGGATGCGCGAGCAGGGAGGATGTCCTGCGAAAAGATGACCGTGCAACTGCTCAAGTAAAACTGACTCGACCCATCTGTCGCCAAAGGCCCCGCGCCCTCGATCCGGTCAGTTTCAGGGGCTTCTTCCGAGCGGTACCCGGCGAAGGCCTCCGCCCGCCGCCCCCGCGCACCTCGGTGCTCGTTCTGCAGCCGCAGGCGCTGGTTGTACAGGCTCTTCTCGGTGAGGTGCTGGATCTCCAGCAGCCCCTGCACGATCTCGAACACGGTGCCGTCGAGGAGCGCCAGCGCCAGGTCGCTGAGCGTGGTGTAGGACAGGCGCTGCTGGAAGGAGCTGCGGGCGGAGCGCGCGATGAGCGGGCGGGCCCCGGCCGGCCGCCCGCCGCCCGCCGCCCGCCCCGCGCGCCCCGCAGCCGCGCACCTGGGCAGCTCCTTGACCAGGCCCTGCAGCGCCGACAGCAGCTGGTAGTGCCGCTCCTGCTGCCGGGCCCCGTCCGCCGCCTCCTCCATGGTGCTCGCGCTCCGCCGCCGCTAGGCGCGCCCCCGACGTCGTCCCCGGCGCGGCGCGCCCCGCCCCCTTTCACGACTGTTTTGACCTCCGCGCGCCCCGCCCCCTTTCACGACGGTGCTGAACTCCGCGCGCCCCGCCCCCTTTCACGACGGTGCTGGACTCCGCGCGCCCCGCCCCCTTTCACGACCGTGCTGGACTCCGCGCGCCCCGCCCCCTTTCACGACCGTGCTGGACTCCGCGCGCCCCGCCCCCTTTCACGACCGTGCTGGACACCGCGCGCCCCGCCTTGGCAGCACCCAGGACGAGGCCGGCGCGGCCCGTGGCGGAGGCTCCGGGGAGCGTCCCGCCGCGTCCCCGCCCGCGCGACCCCGGGGGCGTGAGTGCGCGGTCTGGGAACCGCGAGGTGCCTGAGAAGCCGCCCCGGCGCGCGCGGTGGGCGTGGGCCGAGCTCTGTTAGGGGCGGGCTTTGCGTGTCTCGGCTTCAGTTGGCTGTTTTTCCGGAGTCGACGTGCAGTACGGGTGAATCTGCCTCTATCGGGATTAAATCACAGGCCTTACCCCCCCCAGAAAACCTCATGATTTCTTTTTCTTTAAAAAAAATGTTTATTAACTTGGTTGTGCTGATCTTAGTTGTGGCGTAGGGGCGCCTTCGTTGCCGCATGTGAGCGCTCAGTTGTGGCATGCATGCAAGATACAGTTACTTGACCAGAGATCAGCCCAGGTCCCGTGCGTTGGCGGCGCCGAGTCCTATCCATTGCACCACCAGGGAAGTCCCTCGTGATTTCTTAAGGACAAACATTTTCTTACTCCCATCAGAGTGCCTGACAATTATTACCAGGTAACGTTTAGCAACCTTGTGTCTTGAGTGTTTATAAGCCTGTAACTCTTTCTCTTCCCCAGAACACTGTTTAAGGGTTACCTGATTCTTGTCTCCTGCCAACTACAAATTGTCACTCTCTGGCTCTACAAGGATGAGGTCACCAGCCTCTGCCCTTGCTGACCTTCAGCACACCCTGCAAGGAGGTGAGGTGGAGGTCAGGAATGAGGCCCTCTGCATTCTGGGAAATCTGTCGGAACAGGTCTTCAGATAGTTAGGTATTTTCAGGAAAATGTTTTATGAGCCTAGTGTCTTGCATCTTCTCACATCTAGAAAAGCACTAAAATCCTTCATGGTGACGTCTGCTAGTGACCAGCCGCAACCTTGTGCTCACGTGTGCTTGGTTGAGTGTATCTCCCTTCACCAACGTCCCATGGATACTGAGGCAGGAGATGGATGGGCTCCAGGCCAGGCATTTACAACTGGCCTCTGGTTTACATCTCATGAGGCAGAGAAGAAGATAAGCTCCAGGCTGGACATTCATTACCAGCTCCCTATTTACACTTCCCGAGGCAAGAGACCAACGGGCTCCAGGACTGCATATTTATGACCGGACTCCTGTCTATATTTCGATATCAGCACTTCGATATAAGAAAGAGCAACAGGAACAGGGTAAATAACTGGACACTGGACCCTTTTATGGCAGAGACAGGGAGGGGCTAGACCCTGTGAAGAGATCAAGAGGTCAGACACTCCCCATCCTTGGGGCAAGGGAGACATGACACATGCACAGAAAGGCTCCTTGGGAGTCAAAAAGGAGGGGCCGCCACCCCATAATATGTCATGCTAAGCCTTTCCCACAGGCCTCTGGGCTGAAATCCATCTTGGAAAACAGTTGCACACTCATGATGGGGAGGGTCTTAGGACAGGTCAGATGTGGAAAAGGAAACCAGATAACTGGCCAAAGGTAAACAAAGACGCAGCAGAACTGTCATATTTAAATGACTGAACCCCTCTTTACTGCTTCCTCATTAGGGGGGCCGCCCACACCCTTTCCCTCCGGGGGTGCATCTCTGCCTTGCTTTTGTCCTAACTAAACAAACTTTCTCGGTGAGCTCTCCAGCTTGTTGTTATGCTATGTCTCTAATAGTAAACCTTGTATCTGCTGTTACAGTGTTAGCCTCCGTGAGAAATGCATTTTTCACTAGGGGCAAGAGCCAGGGAAAAATAGCTTCTAGTCGCTCGCCCTTGCTGGTCTGGTGGCTAGGACTTCTGGCTACCCAGGTTCAATTTCTGGGCAGGGAATTAAGATCTCTCTTCACACCACTGCTCTGTACTGTCTTGCCGACATCAATACCACTCCCCCCCCCCCCCCCCCAGGAGTTCTCAGAGGTTGTTTCCTAGGCTGTAGTCCTCATTTTGCTCCAAATAAAGTGTAACTCACAACTCTCACTTTGTGCTTTTTTTTTCCCAGTGGACACCTCCGAACACAATTCTTAAGATCCCAAAGAACCTCTTCTCCTCTTTCTAGTCTCCTGCATTTTTTTTTTGTTGGTGGTGTCACGCTTAGCGTTGTACATGTAAGATTCGTCCATGTCTCTGCATAGGTTGATAGTTCATTTCCTTCTGTTGCTAAATAGTATGTTCCATGTGTCTGAGAGGAAAAATAATTTTTTTCCTCTATAAAGAATTATAGCTTCTTACTTGAGATCACTCCTATAAGAAAGGACAGATTAACAGGAGAAAAACAATCAGAAGTTTAATAATATATATACATCCTGTGAATTTGGGAGATACCCAAGAAAACCAAGTAACTCCCTGAAATGGCCTAGGCCATGTCCTCAAATGCCATCTTCAGATAAAAACAAAAGAAAGATGCTGGGGGACAGGGAAACCTGGTTAAGGGACGTTATCAGGCAAAGCACCGTAAAAAAGGGTGCGGTTGTTACACAGATTTAAGTCCAGGCTTTTTCCACTGGTAAGTTTCTTGAGACAGTCACCCTTCTATTCCTGGTACTGACAGGGAGACACCTTTATAAATGTAGATTTCCATTATAAATGTAAATTTCCCTCCCCAAAAGGGTAACTTCTACTGGAATTTCAGAGATTCTCCTGCGTCTGTTTTTTAAAATTAATCTGTTCAAAAGAATCCTTATGCCAAAGAGCCATATATATGGGGTGTCGTGTTCAGATCCCCTTAACATGGATGTGCAAGGTTTTGTTAGAACACCTGTGTTCACGTCTTTGGAGTCTATAACTAGGAGTCGCATTGTTGCACTGTATCGTACTGTACGTTCATCTTTTTTGAGGAAATGTCAAAATATTGATACACACAGGCTGCACCATTTTACATTTCCACAAGCAACATTTAAAAGCTCCATTTGCTCTACCTTGTTGCCAATATTCATTATTTTTTATTTTTCTTGACTAACAATTCTAGTGTGTTGGAAGGGGTATTGCTGTGTGGTACTCATGCATTTCCATAATGACCTCTGATGTTTGACATCTTTTCGTGTCCTTGTGGACCATCTGTATGTCTTTTTTTTTTTTTTTTTTTGGCACACGGGCTTAGTTGCTCCGTGGCATGTGGGATCTTTCCTGGAGCTGGGATTGAACCCGTGACCTCTGCATTGTCAGGCGGATTCTTAACCACTGCGCCACCTAGGAAGCCCCATCTGTATATCTTATCTGGAGAAGAGTCAGGTCAGGTCTTTTGTGCATTGTAAAAACTGAGTTCTTTCTGTTTCCATTGGTAAGTTTCCTGATACAAGTGTGAGTCAAAAATTATCTGCACTCCAGCCATATTAAAACTTCTATAAATTCTACAGCCAGAGTGTGGATAATTTTCACCCTCGTATAGTCTAAAGATAGACTTTTATTAGGTATAAAATGTACAAGTATTTCCTTCCAATTTGTGGGCTGTCTTTTCACTTTCTGGGTAGCATTTTTAAATTATTATTATATTATTTTAATCTGTGAGAATTAACATCAACTTTTTTTTGGCTGCATTGTGTCTTCGCTGCAGTGCATGGGCTTCTCAGTGTGGTGGCTTCTCGTCACAGAGCATGGGCTCTAGGCATGCAGGCTCAGTAGCTGAGGTGCGTGGGCTTAGTTGCTCCGTGGCATATGGGATCTTCCCAGACCAAGGATCAAACCCATGTCCCCTGCATTGGCAGGTGGATTTTGAACCACTGCACCTTGGGGGAAGTCCTTCCTCACTTTCTGATACAAGATTTGGCCTCTGTAACAAAGTCTGATGTCTGTATTTCTGGCATGTTATGACATGGTTGTTTTGAAAAAGTCATTTACTTTCCTGTAATTTCAAGTGTATAAAAAAAACTTTAAATACTCCAGTGTGTTTTACCCAATACTACCATACTCTGCCAGGGAATCAGCACATAAACCCCAAAGTGGACGTTTCATGGTTCTACCTTATAATCCTGTCCACAGGTCTGCTTCAAGCTCCATCACTGCCCCAACGCTATGGAAACGTCTTTTCTCCTTCGGATCCAGTTTTATTTTTCTGAAGCCATTCCTGAGACCTCCCTTCATTTATTTTCTCTTCCCTTCCTCCCTCCCTCCCTTCCTTGCTTCCCTGCGTGGCATGTGGGATCTTCGTTTCCTGACCAGAGATTGTTCTAACATGTATCATCAGTGCTTCATTCTTTTTTTTTCATTGTGATTAAAAACACATAACAGTTACCCTTTAAACCATTTTGAGTATACAGTTCTATGGCCTTAACTACATTCACGTGGTTGTACAAATATTCTCAGCATCCGTCTCCAGAACCCATTCATTTTGCCCAATGGGAAACTCTGTATCAATGTCTCTACATTTTTGCCAACGTGTTATTTTTAGTGCTCTTGATTACAGGCCTTCTACTGTTGGAAGGTACGCACTCTGGTATTACTTTGCATTTCCAGCAGGACTAACGATGTGTAACGTCTATTCACCTGCTTGTTGGCCATTTGTACGTCTTATCTGGAGCAGGGTCCATTCAAGTCCTTTTTCCATTTGAAAAACTGGGTTGTTTGCTGGGGCCTGCAGCGCGCCCTGGCGCAAGCCTGGCCCCGCCGCGCGCTCCTCGGGGCAGCCTTGCGCTCGGGGAGTCCAGCCTGCAGCGGTCTCCGCGCCTCCGCATCAGCCCGCGCGCCGGGGCCTCGCAGGGGCGCCGCTTCCCCCCTCGCGCTCGCAGGAGCGGACACGCCCGGCCCCAGGCGCCCCTGCGCTGAGTGCGGAGACCGTGCTGTGCAGCGCAAACGCGGCCTCGGCCGGGCAGGTTTTGTTGGGCATTGGCTGCGGTTCACCCGAGCGCAGCTGCAGTCCGCGCGCCTCTCCCGGAAGTGGGCGTCCCGGGCAGAGCGCACCTGGCGCGCGCCTCCCCCCGGCTCCTCGGCATCCGCCCCGGGCGAGCCGGCGGGGTCTAGGGAGCCTGCGCGCCGCGGCTGGGAACCACCCCTCCCGTGAGTCCCCGGCACCCCAGCGGCAGCCGAGCGCGGAGCCGAGGGGCGCGGGCCGCAGGTAAGGGGACAGGGGCTCGGTGGGGGTGCGTGGAGGAGGGAACCACGTTTTACACCCGACCTGTTTGGCACAGTCACGGAGCCCCCTAACCTGGCGGCCGCAGGGAAGGGCTCGCCTTTGGGGTGAAGGCTTTTGAGGACATCCCCAAGCCCATCCCCTCCCATTGTGCAGAACATCTGCAGCTGTAAAGCTCACTCCCGCGCGGTTTTCCCAAGCAGCCAGATGCTCGCCGAGAGGTCTCTGCAAGTAGAACCTGAGAGGGGCCAGTTGCCCTGAGGGACTCGCCCTTGGCCTATAGGAAGTCTAAGGGATTTATCCTCCATTGTGATTTCACCAGCTGGGACTCCCCCAGCCCCTACTCTGGCCAGCTGGCCCTACTTCCTGCACTTCTCTGGCCCCGGCCGGCTTGCCCTTGGGCACCTGCTGGGATGGGAAAAAGAAGGGTCTCAGAATTGCACCTTAGGAACTTGCCAGGGGGCATGGATTTAAAACCATGGGGGCCACCCAGGCAGCAAAGAAGGGCGGAGGGCACCTTGCTGGTCTTTCATCGTGGAATCGGTGGCTTCCCCGCTGAGAGGGGCCTTTTCATGGCCTCTCCACGCAGTGTGTTCGGTGTCTTGGAACGGAATAATTAGAACTTGTACGATTTTCAAATTATGTGGTCCTTTATTTTAAAAGCAAAACCCCTGGAACCTCTGTTTTATAAATTGAGGTCTAAAAATTAAAGGTCTGTTTTGCTTCCACTGTGACATTAAGAAATGTGCATTTATTGAGAAAAGAGTCGGAAAAGGGAAGGAAACAGAAAACTCAGAGGTACCACCGAAGTTTGGCAAAGGCCGTGGGAGTTAATTTGTAAATGCTGCTGGCTTTCCACAGCCTGCCGCCATTGCCCTTCTGTGGCTGGTGCGGTACAAAGCACTACTGGGTCGTTCTTTGCGTGGGACACTCTTATTTTGTAGAAGCCCGGCTCACAGCCATCTGTTGATGTATAAGAATTTCGCAGATTAGGTCCCCAGGCAAATCGTGAAGGGCCGGGGGATTCCAGCCTTCCGTATACCTACCTGTCTGTTTGAAAACCAGCAATGACGTATTTTTCTGTAAATCTGGTTTTTGTCTCTCATCCAGAGTTTAGAGTAGCTATTTGCCCTCCCCCTCAATAGGCTACGGTTCCTGGAATGAATTATAGTCCGATGTCCCCGGTTTTAAACTGAGACCCAACGAGGATGGAAGACTGCCCGAGGGAGAGTGGGAGAGCCTGCCAGGAACCCTGACTCCTGTTTTTGGTTTTTGTTTGTTTTGTTTTTTGTTTTGTTTTTTGGGGGGCTATATTAGGTCTTCGTTGCTGCACACAGGCTTTCTCTAGTTGGGGCGAGTGGGGGCTGCTCTTTGTTGTGCTGCGTGGCTTCTCATTGCCGTGGCTTCTCTTGTTGCAGAGCACGGGTTCCAGGTGCACGGCCTTCAGTAGTTGCAGTACAGGGGATCAATAGTTGTGTCTCAAGGGCTCTAGGTGCGCAGGCTTCAGTAGCTGTGGCACGTGGGCTTAGTTGCTCCGAGGCATGTGTGATCTTCCCGGACCAGGTCTCGAACCCGTGTCCCCTGTATTGGCAGGCGGATTCTTAACCACTGCGCCACCAGGGAAGTCCCATAAGGTATTTCTCCTTCTATGTCTGCCATATCTCACTTAGCATAATGCCTTCTACGTCCATTCATGTTGTCGCAAGATACCATTTTTTATGGCTGAGTCATATTGCATTCTGTGTGTGTGTGTGTGTGTGTGTGTGTGTGTGTGTGTGTGTGTATGAAAATATCTTTATCCATTCTTCAATTAATGGACACTTTGGTGACTTCCATGTCTTGGCTATTGTCAATAAAGCTGGCATGAACATAGGGGTGTGTGTGTCTTTGGGAATTTGTGTTTTTGTTTCCTTCGGAAAGATACTTCCAAGTGTAATTCTTTCATCATGTGGTAGTTTTATAATTTCTTGAGGAACCTCTCTGCTGTTTTCCGTAGTGGCTCTACCAATGAACATTCCCAGGAAGATGGGTGAGGGGTTCTCCACACCCTCGCCAGTACTTGTTATTTGTTGTCTTTTGGGTGATAGGTTTTTTTGTTTTTTGATGTGAGGTGATAATCTCCTTGTTCTTTTGACGTGCATTTCCCTGATGATAACTGATGCTGATCAGAGTTTCGTGTGTCTCATGGCCATCTGTACGTACTCTGGAAAAATGTTCGGTCCCAATTTTTACTTGGGTTTGTAGTTTTTGGAGGTCCAGTTGTGTGAGTTCTTCGTCCATTTTGGATACGAACCCCCTTTCAGATGTATTGTTTGCAAATATTTCCTCAGGTTCAGTAGGCTGCCTTTTCATTTTGTGGATGGTCGTCTTTGCCAATGAAAGGCTTTTCAGTTGGGTGGAGTCTCATCGGTTTATTCTCCTTGTGTCCCCTTGCTTGTGGAGACAGATCCAGAAAATATGGCTAAGCCTGATGTCAAGGAGTGTACTGCCTGTGTTTTCTCCTAGGAGCTTTATGGTTTCAGGTCTTACACTGAAGTATTTGATTCATTTTAAGGTCGCTTTTGTAGGTGGTATGAGAAAGGATTCCAGTTTGATTCTTGTGCAGGTAGCTGTCCAGTTTTCCCAGCACCATTCATTGAAGAGGCTAACTTTTCCCCATTGCCACAGATGAATCGACCACATATGCATGTGCTTATTTCTGGGCTCTTGACTCTGTTCCGTGGATCTGTGTGTATTTCTTTAGTCCTAATACCATGCTGGCTTGGTTAATCTAGGTTTGTAGTAGAATTTGAAATCAGGGAGTGTGACACGTCCAAGTTTGTGCTTCTTTCTTAAGGTTGTATTGACTATTCAGGTTCTTTTGTGTTTCCTTACTCATTTTAGAATTCTTTGTTCCAGTTCTCCGTAAAATTCCATTGGTATTTTGCTGACCTTTTGTTTCTGGGGGAAGAGACACCCTAGAGACCCTCAAGGAAAGGAGGGGGCGTGAAGGGTCACGAGGGGACCGGAGCGGGGACCCCCCCACCCGTGCATCCCTACTGTGCGCCGTGACCCATCGGAGCGGTGAGCACACAAGCGTGTGCAGAGTCCTGTGAGGCTCCAGGCAAGTCCCTGAAGGTGAGGGTGGCCCTGCAGACCCCACCCCTTTCCTCCACATCCGGTAGGTGGAAGACCCACTTCTCCCTGCCATTCCAGAAGTGGTTCTGGAGCTGTTCTGGGGTTTTGTAGGCTGAGCCCCTCTTGCTAGGCCCCCACTTACCCAGGAGAGCATCCAGAGCAAGGTGTTTGCCCTGGTGCCTGAATCCTCTCTTCCGCCCCCTCCCCGCTCAGTTTTCTCAGGAAAGACTCGGGGTTTCTGTAGCAGTGTCTGCAGGCAGCTCTGCATCTGGACCCACGTTCACATCTTCTGTGGAAACACCAAGAACCTTCCCTGACACATCCCTCCTGCTGACCGCCTCCGCATGCCGGCTTCAGGCCCCAGTGCAGGTGTCAGACAGACCGCCCGTCTCAGCCTCTTCACCTTGTTGTCAGAGCTGCTCCAGGCCCGTGCTCAAAACCTGTGAACCCACCTTTAACAGGGCTGTCTTCCAACCCCTGCCTTTAGTAGGAGTTAACCTAAGTCTTTAAGGGTCCAGAGATAAGAAAGGAAGCTGCAAACAAAAAAAAACCAGATGGAACCAGCTGGGAACAAGATTGCAATGAATCTGACCTCCAGCAGACCCTGAGTCTCATCATATGTTGAATGTACTAAATCAGCACATTAAGTGACACACCTACCCATGGCCATGACTGAACATGAAGGACCGAAAAAGGGGTGAAAAGGAGGTGGCACCCCCACGCCCTTGGGAAAAGCCCTGCCCCTTCCCGGGAAGAGAAACGCGTCAGCCTCCCCATCAGTGGCCTCGCGCCTCCTCCCGTTTTCTTTACTCTTTAAAATGAAGTCACTGTCTCCAGGCTGGTGAGAAGTTGACCTGTGAACGTAGTTCCCTCTTCTCCATTCTTTGGCCACTGGATAAAGCCTGTGCTGTGTTGGTCTCAGCTGTGGTTTCGTTATTCACCTATTTGAACCCGAATGGAGAAAGGAACCCTTCCCCATCCAGGTGGAGAGCCGCGGCCAGGCTACGGCCTGAGCAGGGTCCTTACTTGGTAACAGTCTGTAAGGGGACGGTGGTCTCTGCCCGTGGGGTGGGTGGAAGGAACACCTACAGCCGCAGCCACAGCTCCGTGGACAGCACAGCCCCTTGTGGACCTGGACCGTGTGCTCTCGTCCCCCACGTATGACACCACCTGACACTCACGACGTGGGGACACTGGCTACCGGGCATCCAGTCAGGAGGGAGCCAGAGGCAGCACCTGGAGCCAGAGCAGACGTGCCTTTTCACGGGCAGTGGGCAGAGCAGATATTAGGACTTTGCTTTGTGCCTAGAAAACAAACCACGCCGCGAGAAGCTGGTCTGAGCTGTGGACTTGAAACCCATGTGCAAGGTGAGAGCTCCCACTGGACGCTGGGTGGGACGCTTCCCCACAGGTGATGACCACACCCGTGCTTCCTGCCCGACTCCTCCAGGCCTCCCTGGTGAGCACAGCTGGACCCACACTCCACGGGCTCCCCGACCCAGAGCCTGAAGGGCCGACGCTGGCAGGTCCTTCCCTCTCATGTCCCCTGCAGGGTCACCAGGAGCTCCCACCTGCCCGGGGCAGGCTGTCCGCTCTGTCCTGGGGAGGCCTCCGTGGTGTCAAGTGGAAGAACCAAGAGGTCCCCACGGGGCCTCCCTCCTGCAGCACAGTGGCCAGTATGTGCCTACTGACTTCATCACTCTGGATGGGCCCCGGCAGGGGATCAGGGGGCCCGCAGCACCCCCTGTTCTCATCTCACCCCGGCGCTGCCCACAGGGAAGTCGCACAGCAACTCCGTGGGGGCTGCACAGAGAGGGCACTCATTCACACGCCCCTCCCACCGCACTGGGTTCTCTTGGACAAGTACCTAGGAGCTCACGGGGCTCACGTGGGCAGGCCCCTCCCAGGGCATGGGGCCCATCTGGGCAGGCATTGTGCAGGGCTCTGCACGCAGGAACCGTGCACACAGCCCTCCTTGCAGACTGCCCCCCAGCCAACCAGTTGGTCATAGCTGACCCTGAGCACTTCAGAGCAGGACCTGAACTAAGAAACAGGAGCTCCTGGACAGGTCTGTGACCCTGGGCTTCACTCTGTGCAGCCTCCCTCCACCCGGTCTTCCAGCAGCTTCCACTGCACCCAGGGTACCAGGCCCCTGTCTCCACCCACCACCCCTCCTCTCCCTGACTCCTGGATTCCTCTCGTGAGGAGAGGGTCTTCTTGAAATTGTCTCCCACTCGTTGGCCTGTTAAAACGATTAGAAAGAAAGCCAGAGCTGCAGCCCTATGTCTATCCTGACCCTCAGGTCCCACACCTGTTCCTTATACCTGGCACAGTAAGTCTCATTTTCTGCAACTGTGAGCCCCTGGTGGGTGGGGATTGGTCGGCCTGGGCAGCGTGACCCGGCGGGCCAGCCCTCCCCAGGTGCGCCTGGGCTGAGGTCTGTGTAAACACCCTCCAGGCGGCAAGAGCGCCTGCCGCTGTGCCTGGTGCCGTACTTCCTGCCCCGTCAGTGGCTGTGGGGCTGGGCCGGCAGGAAGGAGCGAGGGGCCACGGTCTCGTGGGTGGTCTGGTCTGAGTGGACCTGTGCTGGACCTTCTACAGGTGTTGCTGGGCTGCTACCTGCTAAGGAAGAAGCTGTGTTGCCTGTACCTGCTGTTGGAAGTTCTCCCCGGGCAGAGGTGAGGAAGCAAGTAAAAGGCAGTGGGGGCCAGGCCAGGAGGGGTGACCCAGGGAGGGAAATGGAAAGTCACCAGGAGAGTGCCCGGGGCCAAGACCACCTCGCCGGGCCGGCAGGAGCCAACCAGGAAGCGTGCTGTCGCTGGGGTGGCTCCAAGCCCTTCCCTCCAGCCTGTAAGGTCTTTGCACATACGTAGGTCTGCTGACCTGGGGAGGGTGGATAAGGTGCAGGAGCAGCTGGCCTGGGGGTCAGCTGACGTTTACTCAGAGACGCCTCCGCATGGTCCACCAGGTTTCCAGTGAGGACGCTCCTTGTTGCAGGCTGCCGGCTGCATGTGAGAAAGTCCCCACCTCTGACCAACTTCAGATTTGTTTATCCCTGTAGCAAGTGTCCTGATTGGGTTTTCACCTGTGTAACTGGTGAGTTCTTAATTAGCAATGTGAATGGTGACATCAGAGGTCCTGAATCAGGATGGAAATACGTACCCCCCACATGTACAGGTGTAAGAACCTGGGGATGCCATGTGTAGCCGGAACCCTTTGGGATGGGCTTCTGACTTGACCCCTCAACATTCGGGTGTCCAGCCACCGCTTTAGGATTCTGGGAGCCCAACACTGACTCTAAGGGTTCTGTAATCCAGCCTCTACCAGCCTTTAGTGAGACCCACACTTCCAGGATCCTACAGAGCAGGGTCTGTGTGACTGTTCGGTGGCTTCTGTAACAAATGAGCACAAGCTGGGTGGTTTAAGACAACAGGAATTCATCCTCCCCCAGTCCCGGAGACCAGAACTCTTAGATCAAAGTGTTGCAGGGTTGAGGTCCCTCCAGAGGCTCCAGGGCAGGGTCCTTCCTGCCTTTTCCAGCTTCTGGGGGCTCCAGGCGTCCCCAGGCTTGTGGCTGCCTCCCTCCCATCTCTGCCTTCACCTTCGTGTGGTTTCTCCTCTGTGTCTGTGTCTCTCTTTTGTCTCTTATAAGGACACTGTCATTGGATTGAGGGCCACCCTAACCCAAGATGAACTCACCTTGAGATCCTTAACGACGTCTCCGAAGACCCTCTTCCCAGGTATGGTCCTGTTCACATGTTCTGGGGGGATATATCTTTTGTGGCTGCCATTCAACCCATTATCTGTGTATAAAACAACCGTCATTTTGGGAGATTACCAGGGTCCTGTATAGACTGGTACAGACAGCAGCCATGTGGGTGGGGTCTGAGGAGAGCCTGGAATCACCTGGAAAGGATCAAGGCCTGGCTTCATCAGAAGGTGAGCTCTTCCACCACGGGGCCTGTGAAAACAGCCACTCCATCCCATCTGTGGAAAGGGGCCCAGTGCTAAGTCCAGAAGTGTTTACCGTGAAAGCTGGCTCTTCTGGGATTTCATCATCAATAGCATCACGTAACCAATCACTATGGGCTTGGAGGCGTCGCTTCCTGGCGCGTGATGACGGCGCTGTCACTTTGGGCTCAGGAAGCCTAGAACAGGAATATTTGAAGGAGGAGAGTTTGGGAGATTGCAAAGATTGGTTGTCAAGCAAACCGAGCAGGTTTGTCAAGGTTGTCAAGGAAACTTCTCCTTTAAACTGAAGTCAGGGCTGGGGGAACTGAACTCCAGGGTTCTTTTAAAGGGGCTGCTCTGAAGCACCATCACCTGAGTGGTGGTCTCAGCCTGAACTGTGGTTTGAGAAAAAGTGTGATGAGATTAATAGGTGGGGAGGGGTTTGTAAGGCACCTTGGCTTTTAGGACAAAGGTTTGTTGCTGGAAGTGTCTCCCCCAAATGGGCTGAAGCTCCGGATGTCTCTTTCCCCTTCACATGAGAGTCCAGGGCAGGTAGAGGTCAGGGTCCAGGCTCTGTCCACCTTGTTTCTCCTCCCTGCTTGTGGGAGGAGGGCTCCAACCAGCAGGATGGGGTGACCACGTGGGCACCATGCCCTCCGTCCTAGGATGCAGGCTGGCCAAGGCCCTCGCCACCTCCACTGCTTGCCCTTGGTGACACGAGACACTGCCCCAGCTGCAAGGGTCAGGAAGGCTGGGAGGTGCAGGGCGGCTGTGAACAGGAAGAAGGGAAATGGGCTCTGGTGGGCAGCTGGGCGGCTCTGCTGTGAGGGTCGCCCAGACACTAGCACGTAGTCTTTGGGTCCTGTGACGCTTCAGTGCTGTGTGTTTCTGGAAATCCTATAGGAGGCGGTCCACACAGGTGAAGCTTGTGCTCTCAGTGGAGGTGGTGAAACCAAAGGTCTGCAGTTCAGAATGAAGGCCCCGATGTGGGTGTACAGACAGGGCAAGACCATCTGGTGGGAATGTAGTTCAGGCTCGTTTACTGTGACTGCAGTCAAGTTATGCCTAAAATCCTCTATCTTGTGCCTCCCCTCAAGGACCCCCTCCTCCGTTCCTGAGGCTCCTATAACTCATGTCTGGGGGAATGGAGAGTGGGCTGTGTCTAGTCTGAGACCTGAGTTACCCCGTGTTTGAGCTGCTCGGGGCCGCCGTAACAAATACCACAGTCTGGGCAGCTTCAACAACAGACATCTCCCAGTCCTGGATGCTGTCTCAGATCAAACTGTCTGCAGGCTGGTTTCAACTGAGGCCTCTCTCCTTGACGTGTAGACAGCCGTCTTCTCCCCACGTCCTCACATGGTCTCCCCTGTGCCTGTCTGTGTCCTAATCGCTTCTTGTAGGACATCAGACCTGTTGGATTAGCAACCACCCTAGGACCTGATTTTTACCTTGATCACCTCTGTAAAAACCCCATCTCTAAATACAGCCACATCCTGGGGTCCTAGGGGTTAGGGATTCAGTTTGTGAATTTGGGGGACACGACTGAGCCCACACCATCCTGCTTAGGAACCAACACGTGCCTCGGTTCTTCCCTCAGGTCCCACGAGGTGATGTGAGGGCTCAGGAGAGGCCACTTGTGCAGAGTTTGTGTCCCAGCTGGGGAACGCTGCTCTGCTCTCTTCGATCAGGCAGAGGCAGTACCAGCCCTGTCCTGAGGGGAGCGGTTCTGGGGTTTCGTGCCGTGTTGCCTGGCCTGCTGAGGGGCTCGGTGTCGGGGGAGCCAGGAGCCAGCAGCCTAGTGGGGATGCCGGGGATTCTCGGGGTGAGGACTCTCAGGGCCGCAGTGCACGCCTCTCCCAACAGACACCCCAGCAATCATGGGGAAAACCTTTGGGGGGGTTACGGGCGGGAGAGAGTCACGGTCTCGTTTATGCTTCAGAAAGACCACGTTGGGGTGGGGTGTGAGATGCACTTTGGGGGCAGGAAGCTTTGTCAGGGCCTGATGGAGGAACCGGGCCCGAGATCGGGCCCGGGCCAGCGCTGTGGGTGGAGAGGGGAGTTAGTGTGGGCACTGGCCATGGGCTCTGGAGGAGTTGCTGACGGTCACTGGGGCACAAGGAGAGGGGGAGCCTGGGAGGCCCCAGCGTTACTGAACCAAACTTGGGTCCTCTTGCCCAAGGGCGGTAAAGCCAGTCTACTGACACCAGGTCGTGGTGAAGGAAAGTGCAGCTTTAATTGTAAACGTGCCAATTCAAGGAGGACAGGTGGCTTGTCCTCCAAAGCCCTGAACTTCCTGAAGGGTTTCAGCAAAGCAGTTTTAAAGGCCAGGTGAGGGAGGGGGGGTTGCAGGGTGTGGGGTCAGCGGGTGCCCTGTACTCTGGTTGATGGGGAGGTAACCGGGCAGTTAACATTACAAATTCTTAGGCACCAGAAGCTCTGGGGCTACGTGTTCAAGATCATCAAGTAGTTGATTTCTTCCATTTGGTGGTGGTTTTAGCATCTATAAGACAACTCAGGAAGCCTGCATCAGATACTATTATCCAGGCGCTTCTGAGAGGAGCCACAGCAGAGCATGTGGGGGAGGGCTCTGTCCCGGGAAGTCCCCACAGGGTCCTGCTCGGTCCCAGCAGGTGTCTGGGCTCAGCCACCAGGGAGGTGGGGCTGCCTCCTGGGTGTGGGGAGCAGCAGGGTCGCCGTCCTCGGAGGGGCCTGTTAGCCCCAAGGTGAGACGGGGATGCGGTGGCTGGACAGAGGCGCCTGGCCTGGGCAAGGGGTCCAGGCTGGAAGGGTCACTGGAATCATCGCAGGGAGGAAGAGGAAAGGCCAGGCGGGGGCCGGTGGGTCACAGCAGACTAGGTGCAGGTGACGGTGGTCCTGCTGGAAGCAACTCGGAGCCAGAAAGGAGTGGCCGTTAGGGGCTCAGCTTCCCTCTCTGGTTCCTTTGTAAAACGCTCGTGTCAGAGTTTGAGACACCGCCAGGAGACTTGTGAGCCCGGTGCTGCCATGGCTTCATTAGAGGGGCCCGGGTGGAGCATAGAACCACTGCAGGCCTCACCCATGTCCCCGCTGGGGATGAATCCCATCAGGGTCCCAGGCAGGGCTCACAGACTTCAGGGAACCTCTGCCCTCAGGACTGGTCTTCCTTCTTCCTCTCACCTGCTGCTCAGATGCCAGTAACCCCTAACCCGGCTCCACCCTCCCGGGCCTGGATTCTGGGACAGCTTAGGGGTCATGCAAGACCCTCACAGTCCTGTACCTGCCTGGCCGTGAGAACGTCTGAAAAGCTGCAACTGGCTGATCATGGAGGCTCAGTGTTTGCAGCAGGTGTGGGTGGAGACATGGGGTGTGAGGTTCCCACGTCTGCAGGGTCTGCCCCGCGTCAAGATCTGTGAGTTTCCCCACACCTTCCTCCCAGGAAGCCCAGATCCAGGATTACCAGGGCAGAGGCTCTCTCCGTGCGTATCTGTAACTTCCCACTCCCGCAGCGAGGAGGCTGGCTCCCACCATCTGTCATCTATCAATTCATGTCTCCGTTTCAGATTACACGGGCCGAAATTTCAGAATTGTTAGCCGCTACCTCCTGGAAAGAGCTTCATAAAATAAAGCCCACTGTTTATGTATGGTCCATTTTGCCTTTAATCTACAGATTCCGTTCATTTCCAAAGTTAACTTAGGGCAGCACCTTTTACCCCATCCTCTACAGTGTGGTTTTTCTATACATTTCTAATGCAGTTAGATTCTGTCATTTTGACTGTTCCATCCTGCCATATTCCTACATTCAAAATGACTAAATTTTAATAGATCATGGTGGACCCCGTGCGCTGTACAAACCTGTGGGCTTGGACAAATGCGTAGTGGCAGGTGTCCATCCTAAAAGTATCACGTGAAACACTTCAAACTCCCCACCCCATGGTCTGTTTATCATTTATGTAGCTTTGCCTTTCCCAGAATGTCAGACATGGGGACACACTGTGTGCAGCCTCCTCAGACTGGGTTCTTTCACTTAACAGTATATACGGAAGATTTATCCATGTCTTTCCATGCATGGATGGTGTATCCCTTTCTGTTGAGAAGTGTTCCATTGTGTGTGTTTGGGAGGGAAAACAATCTTCCCTCTACTCCTCCAGGTTCTTGGCTGAGACCCCCTTGCCCCTGTCATTAAAGACAGATTGTCAGGAGAAGACAGAAGTGTAACAGCATGTCCACCTCCTTTACACATGGGGGATACCAAGGAACGCTGAGTCACTCCCTGCCATGGCCAGAGCCATCACCTTAAATACCACCTTCAGCTGAAAACAAGAAAGATGCTGGGGGAGGGGGGACGCCAGGTACGGCAGGCTATCATGCAAAGCGCAGTCAACAAGGGCATGATTGTTTGCACGTGTAAGTCAGCACGTCTCCAACAATAAGAATTTCTTGAGATTTTGTTATCCTTCTATGTCTGGTGCAAAGAGGGACACCCCCTCATAAATGGAGATTTCTCTATTGTACATGTCCTTCACAAAAGGGCCATCTCTACTCAGCTTTCTGAGATTTTTTTTCTTTTTTTGAATAGACTGAAATCATTCTTCTGCCAGAGAGGCATATTTTGAAGTGGCATATTCTACTCGCCTTGACATGAATGTACCTCCGTTTGCGTATGCCTTCATCTATGGAAGGACATTCTGATTTCTTCAAGTTTTTAGCCGTTATAAGTAGAGCTGCTGTGCATAACGGCATCCTTGTTTGCATTTGGGCACAGATGTTCACAGCAGCTGCCTAAATCCTGGAAGCACGGTTGCTGGATCCCAAGGTGAGCCTTGTTTAGCTTTGGAAAAAACTGCCAAAATGTCTTACAGAGTGGCTGTACGTGCGTCCCACCAGGGAGGGGGGAGAGTTCCTGCCGTTCCTCGCCCTCTAGCAGTTGGTACTGTCATATTTTGAGTTTAGCAGTCCTATTAGGTGTGCTGTGATATCTCATGATTTTAGCATGTAATTCCATAATGGTATATGATGTTGAGCATATCTTTGTATGATTTTTACTATCTGTATATCTTTTTTGGCTGAGTGTTCAGACCCTTACCCATTTTTTATGGGATTGTTTTAGAGGTCTCTGTCTGTTTTGAGTCCAGATCCTTTGTGGCTTGTCTTTTGATTTTCTGAATAAGTTAAGAGTAGAAATCTTTAATTTTATCAATATAAAGTCCACAATAATATTTTCTTTTTTGGATCGGCTTTTTGTCTTGTGTGTTAAACTTCAAAGCTCAAGATCTACAGACCAAGTCCAAGGTCATGTAGATTTCCTATATTTATCTCTATAACGTTGATAGTGATGCCCCAAATCTTGCCTCTCTGGGCACCAACGCCTCACAGAAATACAGAGACAGAGTTCTGGAGGAAAAGAAAGAATAACTTTCTTCTTTGCCAGGCAAAGAGGGAACACAGCAGGCTAGCACCTCAAGAAATGTGCCCCCCCTGCCCCCCAGGAATCAGGAGAGGTTTTATAACCGGGGCTGGAGGACGGGGTGGCTGATAGGATCGTGGTGAAGGTCTCATGTTCTTCCTCCGGTGTCACTTCACAGCGGTCACAGCTGGCACCAGGCGGCCTGGTACCTGGGTGTGTTCGACTCTGGGTCATTGGCCTGTGAGCTTCTTTCTGAAATGCAGAACGCTCCAAGGGGTAATTTGTTACAAGGGAGTGTAGGTGGTGTAAGTACCAGGTGTAGGATGTCATTCGCACAGAGTCAGAGAGTGTTAGGTGCAAGATGTAATGTACAGTCAGAGTGTTTAAGGTGTGAGCTTCCTGAAGGACAAGTAACAGTTAAACTAGGATTGCTAAACTCTTTCAGGCCAGCAGTATTTACCGGTTGGTATTGACCTCATGAAACTCTGCCCTTTTTTAAATTATTTTTTGGATTACTTACCCGTGGAAGTGTTTTGAGGGGTGGTATGTTTTACAGCCCAGTAGCTCTTGTGAATATGAAGTCCCCGTAAGCAATAGTTTTAAAGTTCCTGTTGTTGGAAATGGCCACAAGGCGGCAGGATTTCTTCGAGCCAACTCTGGTTTCTCTGGCAACCAGAGCCTTAGTGGAAGTGCTGTTTTGGGGTTGTACATTAGCGTGGAATATGCCAGAACAAACAGCCAAATGCTAGTGTCTCATCCATTCTTCGTCTTCTATGTTTTAAAATCAGTTTTATTTTTTCTTGGAGTTTCTGTGATAATGTTGTGTGAGTGTAGGTGTACAGAGTCTTTTTCATGAACACATATGCATATATATATCTATTCATTTCAGATTGTTTTCCTATGAGGGTGACGACAGAGTGTTGAGTAGACCTCCCAGGGTATAGCTAGGTCCTTGCTGATTTTCTGTTTTATAGGTAATAGTATCTATTTGTTAATCCCAAATTCCTAGTTTATCCCTACCCCACATCTTTCCCCTTTGGTGAGCATAGGCTTGTTTTCTAATTTTGTGAGTCTGTTTCTCTTTTGTCGATCGGTTCATTGCTATTAATATTCGGATTCCACTTAGAAGTGATATCATATGATAGTTGTCTTTTCTTTCTGACTTGCTTAACTTAGTAGGATTACAACTAGGTCCGTCTAGGTTGTTGCGATTGGCATTATTTCCTTTTCATGCCTGAGTAATAATGGAACTACTACTTCTTTATCCATTCCTGGGTCCTTGGACATTTTGGTTGCTTCCTGGTCTGGGCTACGGCAAGTGGTGCCGAAGTGCACGTTTTGGTGCATGTGTCTTTTTGAATCCTGGTTTTCTCTGGATATGCTCTTAGGAGTGGGACTGGTAAATCATGTGGTAATCATATGACACCACCTTAATAACTGAAAAAGGGTATCTAAGAACATGTAAGAATGTGAAAAAGAATAAAAGATCTCTGTATAAGTGAATCAAGTGGCAGTACACAAAAAAGTAACACAATATTGTAAATCAGCTATACTCCATTAAAAATTAAAAGTAAATTAGGAAAAAAGAGAAATGTTTACTCAATTTGTTCAGGCACAGTGAGCCTGTTTGGTGTCACATCTCTGGAGCCAGAGCAGGCTTGGGTCCCATGGCGGGACTGTCATGGGGCTGATGGAGCTGGGGAGGATGTGCTAGGACATGCGGCCCCCTTGAACTTGTACTGCCAGGACCACGCTGCAGGGTCCCAAATATCCCAGTGCAGGCGAGCCCCCCTATAGCTAAAACATGCCTGGGACACCCAAAAAATGGTGGACCCTTTGGGCTGGAAGAGATTTGAAAAGTCATCTCATCCCCACATCTCCTGGCGGTGGGGTTCCCGCTCCAGCCTCTTTCCTTAGACTCTCCCCACCTGGGGAAGACAGCACCCTCAACAGGCAGTTTGGCACAGCTTGGGATTTGCTGGGGGGAGGGGGGGAGATGGGTAAGTGGGGAGAAGCAGAGACACAAGGCCTTGGTTGTTAGGACAGGCACATGACACTCTGATTTCCAATCAGGAAGAGGACTTTCCCTAAGGCTCAGGGTGCCCCAGTAGCCGGAGTCGGGCACGAGGAAATCCTGCCGCCTTGTGGCTGTTTCCTGAAACAACAACTTGAAAACAGGTGCTGGGGCACTGCTTGTTCACCAGGCCCTCGAGGCTGTAAAAGGTACCTGCCCTTGATAATGCCTTGGGATAAGTCATTGAAAACGACTTCAAAACAAGGCAGAATTTCAGGAACCAGATTGCCAAAGGCAAATTTACTCACTGTGGTTTTTTTTTTTTTTTAAAGAAAGCACAGGAAAATGTGCTCACTGTCGTAAATTATGAGGGAAATGTAAATCAACACTACAAGGTATCACCTCTCACCAGTCAGAATGGCCATCATCACAAAGTCTAAAAGGAGAAATGCTGGAGAAGGTGTGGAGAAAAGGGAACGCTGCTACACTTGCAGTGGGAATGTAAATTGCTACTGGCCACTCTGGAGGACAGTATGGAGGTTCTTTTAATATCTAAATATCCAGCAATTCCAGTCCTGGGTGTGTGTCCAGGGGAAAACCCTAAATCAACAAGACACATGTAGCCAACTTTCAGTGCAGCAGTGTTTACAAGAGCCTAGACCTGGACGCAGCCAAAATGTCCATAGAAAGCTGAGTGGATAACAAAGATGTGGTCCATATGTACAATGGAATATCACTCAGCTATGAAATGAATGAAAAAAGGCTGTTGGCAGCAACTCAGAAGGACCTGGATACGATCATACTAAGCAACATGGGTCAGACAGAGAAAGATAAATGTCATATGATATCACTTATAGTTGGTGTGTAACAATTGATGCAAATGAACTAATTTACAAAACAAAGCCTCAGACTTGGAAAACTAACTTCTGGTTACCAAAGGGGAACGGTGGGAGAGAGGCATGAATCAGGAGGTTTAAATTAGCAGATGTACCCTAGGGTTAGGGTTAGCATTATTCCACCCTTTTTTATGGCTGAGTCATATTCCATCGTGTCTCTGGGCCGCACCTTCTTTATCCATGCTTCTGTCCTCCGACACTTCGGTTGCTTCAATGTATTGGCTTTTGTACAGCGTGCTGCCATGATCGCTAGGGGGCACGTGTCTGTTAAAATTTTTGTTTTCTCAGCGTCTACGCCCAGGAGTGGGATTGCTGGGTCACAGGGGGCCACCAGCCTCCTTCCTAAAGGTCGCCCCAACTATGGATGACAGCACCCTCAGAAGGGTGGTATTCCAGGAGCTGGGATTCACTGGGGAGTGAACAGGGTGGGTGGTAGAGGGTGAGGGGGAAGAAGTAATGAGACAAGTCTTGGGTGTTTCTTAGGGCGCATTCCACTCTGATTGACAGCCCAGGAACAGGACTTTGCCCCAGGCTCGTTTCCCGAGTAACCAGAGTTGAGCATGTAGGAGTGCTGCCGCCTTGTGGCTGTTTCCTGTAACAACAACTTTCAAGCCGGCGCCCAGTGGCACTGAAACTTCACAAGGCCTGCGGGGCTGTACATGACACCTGTCCCCAAGAAAGCCCTGGGGTAAATCGTCGGAAAAGAATTCAATGCAGGGCCGACTTTCAAAAAGCCAACTTCAGGAGGTAAATTTTACTCACACTATGTAAACAAAACAAAGCAAAACAAAACAAAAAACAGAAAGATACTCAACATCACTAATTCTTGAAGAAAGGCAAATCAAAACTAAAAATGAGGTATCATTTCACACCGCTCAGGATGGCCATCATCAAAAAAAATCTACGAAGAATAAATGCTGGAGAGGGTATGGGGAAAAGGGAGTCCTTCACGCTGTTGGTGGGGATATAACCGGTACAGCTGCTCTGGAGAACGGTACAGAGCTTCCTCAGAAAACTGAACATAGGGTTACTACATGACCTGACAGTCCCACTTCTGGGCTTAGATCTGGAGCACATCCTAATTGGAAACAACACGTGCACCCCTATTTTCAGGGCAGTGCTATTTACAAGACATAGAATCAACTGAAATGTCTAATGACAGAAAAGTGAAGAATGTGTGGTACGTGTATACAGTGGAATATTAGTCAGTCATAAAAAAAGAACAAACTCATACCACTTGCAGCAACATGCATGGACTGAGAGATTATCATACTGAGTGAGGTAAGTCAGAGAGAGAAAGACAAATATTAGAAGCTATCACTTATAGGTGAGATCTATCAATGCATCCAAAGTGGACTCATTTACAAAACAGAAACAGGCTCACAGGCTTAGAAAACAAACTTACAATTTCCAAAAGGGAACACTGAGGGGAGGGATAAATTAGGAGGTTGGGATTAACACGTACCACACACTGAAATACATCAAATAGACAACCGAAAGGGACCCACTGGCCAGCATAGGGAACTCTCCTGAGCACACTGTAAGAGATTACATGGGAAAAGAACCCGAAAAAGAATACACATACGTCTATGGATAACTGAGTCAGGTTCCTGTACACCTAAAACAGACACAACATGGGGAATCAACTCTACTCCAATAAAATAAAAATTCAATTGGAAATTTAACTGAGTGGGGCATGAAGAAATGCTGCCACCCTGTGGGTATTTCCTGAAATAAGAACTTGAAAACCTGTGCCTCTGGGCGCTGACTATTCACAAGGCCTGCGGGCTGTAAAGGAAAATCAGCTGCCCTCAAACAACTGTCCTGGCATAGGTCATCGAGAAAGGATTCCCAAGAGGGCAGACGTTCAAGAAGCCAATTGCAAGAGGTACGTTTTCCTCACGCTGTTTACAAAAAGCCACGTGAAAGGATGTCAGCGTTGCTCAATATTAGAGAAATGCAAATCAAAACTACAAGGAGGTATGACTTCATACCGGTCAGAATGGCCATTGTCAAAAAGTCTACAAACAGTACATGCTAGAGAGGGTGTGGAGAAGAGGGAACCCTCCTACACTGTTGTTGGGAAGGTAAATTGGTACAGCCACTATGGAGAACAGTGTGGAGGTTCCTTAGAACATTAAAAAGAGAATGAAATCAGAACACTCTCTAACAGCATACACAGAAAGAAATAGATGAAAGATCTAAATGTAAGGGCGGAGACTACAAAACTCTTGAGGAAAATAGAGGCAGAACACGCTTTGACAGAAATCACAGCAAGTTCTTTTTTGATTCACCTGTCAGAATAATGAAAACCAAAATAAACAAAG
Source organism: Hippopotamus amphibius kiboko (assembly GCF_030028045.1). Classification (NCBI taxonomy): domain Eukaryota; kingdom Metazoa; phylum Chordata; class Mammalia; order Artiodactyla; family Hippopotamidae; genus Hippopotamus; species Hippopotamus amphibius. Next base: position 52,451 of record NC_080193.1, on the reverse strand, counting down.
CGGACCTAATTCAACTTGAAAGCGTTGGCACAGCAAAGGAAACCATAAACAAAACGAGAAGACCACCCTTAGAATGGAAACAAATATTTGCAAACGAAGGTACCCATAAGGAATTAACATCCAAAATGTACAAACCACTCCTGCAGCTCAATATCAAAAGAATGAACAATGTAATAGAAAATGCGTAAAAGATCTAAATGGCCATCTCTCCAAAGAAGACATATAGATGGCCCTTGGGCCCATGAAAACATGCTCAGCATCACTAATTGTGAGAGAAACGCACCTCAGAATTACAATGAGGTATCACCTCTCACAGGTCAGAATGGCCATCATCAAAAAATCTACACCAATAAGTGGAGGAAAGGGTGTGGAGAAAAGGGAGCCCTCCTGCCCTGTGGGTGGGAATGGAAATCGGTGCATCCACTATGGAGAACAGTATGGAGGTTCCTTAAGAAACTAAACATAGACGCCACACGTGACCCAGCAATCCCACTCCTGAGAGTAGATCCTAAGAAAATCAAAATTTTCAAAGACGAGAACCCCCCAGTGACCGTGACAGCAGTGTGTACAGTAGGCACGACGTGGAAGCAACCTACGTGTATGAGGACAGAAGCAGGGATAAGGAAGATGCGGTCCAAAGACACGATGGAATGTGACTCAGCCATTGAAAAAGGATGAAATCATGCCACTTGCAGCCACGGGGAAGGAGGTGGAGGTGATCGTACTAAGGGACATGAGACAGCGAAAGACCAATATCTCGTGATATCAAGTACAGGTGGAACCTAAGAATGGATGCAAATGAGCTTCTTTACAAAACAAACAGCCTCACAGACTTAGGAAAGAATCTTATGGTGAGCGACAGGGAAGGGTGGTGGGCAGGGGGAAGTGAGTGTGTCGAGATTAGTATATACACACTACTGTTTACAGAGTAATCACCGAGGGCCCAGGGTACAGCACAAGGAACCCTACTCAACATCCTGTAATAACCGATACGGGAAGAGAACTCCAAAAAGAACATATATAGGTCTATGTAGCAGTGAATCATGTTACTGTACACCTCAGAAAGAAAAACAAGAGGAAAAAGCCTGTAACATTGTAAATCACAAAATACAAAATAAAAATTAACATTGGAAAAGAAAAAGAAATGCCAAATCTCTTCCCCTGAGGCCTTGGTGACCTGGGCCGGGGTCACATCCCTGGAGCCTGAGCAGGTGTGGGTCCCAAGGCTGGACTGTCAGGGGCTGAGGGAGTGGGGAGGATGGACTGGCAAATGAGACCCCTTTTGGTCCTGCAGGGCCTGTTCCCCTCTGCCTGGGCCCATAGTCCTAAGATGCAGGCGGGCCCTCCTTCAGTGCAGCCAAGCCTAGTGCACGCAGGGGACGTTACCGTGACAGTGACTGCCATCGGAGACAGACTCCGTGTTAGGGTGTCCTGCTGCACCCTTTCAAATCCCCGAGATCCGTGACCTTTACGTGGCTATGCAGGATTGTGTGAGCAGATGCTTGCGGACATATCTGCAGCCCAATTCAGTCTGCAGCCAACTTGCAAGTGGTTCCGGCAAACACACAGGTGTGCACACAAGCACGCGCAGCTCACACACAAACATATGCACGCGCCCAGCACGGATATACTCACACGCTAGCATATGAACACAGGCACACATTTGCCCACACACACACTAACCTGCACACACCTGTGCACCTGCCCAGCACAGACATACTCACACGCTAGCATGTGAACACATGCACACATTTGCCCACATGCACACACCTGTGCACGTGCATAGCACATGTATGCAAACAGGCACATGCACACGGACAGCACACACACAGAATAAAGTGAATACCGTGAAGCATTAATTCCTGAACATAAGTGAAGCTCACGTATATTCTTCCCTTTTTCTTAGCTTTGATGTTTTTAAAAATAAAAAGTTTAAGAAAAATTTAATGGTTAATGACTTGATTCATAGGACTTTTTTTTCAGTTATTCAAGTTCATTTTAATTTGAAGGTTTTGGTGTTTTAGCTGGCAGTTCTTACATGATGACAGCTTTCAGGTATTCTTACTTGCAGCACTTAACCTCTGTAGAGTATGGGGGGTCTATTCTTTGTGAGCTCATTTCATGACATGGATGGAAAATACAAGCAATTTGTTCTCCAAAGTTAAGACATTCAGCCAGAGGCTAGCCCACCTGTAAGTGATTCAATGCATGGGTATATGTTAAGTTTTATATACATGAGTTCTTTGTTGATAAAGCCATTCTGGTTTTCACTCTTGTGGTAGTAAAAATCCTAGGTATATTTAAATATTTTAAGAGATGAGCATCCATGATTCTTGGTTAAATTTTGGGTGCAATCACCAGTTGCTGTATTAAGATTACAGGCCAAGGGCAAAGTAAAAACATATGAATTCTTAAAGCACAATGACCAGACATAGTCCATAGAATTTTAACCTTTTTTGTCATTATGTGAAAAGTTTAAAAATTGATGTTTACTCCTTTACCGAGCTATTAGATCTCTCCCAGTTATATGGAACATTTTGTTACTACCTTTAACTTACCAGATATTTATTGTTATACCAACTTTTTTTAAATTAACAATAATATTGGGCTTTAAGGCCTTAGTTTTGTAAACATAAATTGCATTTTAAGCATATTATCAGATAGTACTGATCTTATATTGAGAGATATAGATTTTTTTAGGATTCCATCTTGACTTGTAGTGTTTTTGAGTGTGTTTCTTTGTACTGTCTAGGTATTACATTTTGTATAGATAACTTATCACAATCTATTGGTATCAGCATCTTACCAGTTTCAATGAAATGTAGACACCTTCCCTCCTTTTATGTTCTTTTACCCTCTCCTATTCATGATATAATTGTCATATACATTGCTTTTATATATGTTGAGAACCACATCAGATAGTGTTGTAATTTTTGCTTCAACTGTCAAACATAATTTGGAAAACTCAAGAGGAAAAGAAAAGTTCCCTGAATTTACCCTTATTTTCCCTACTTCTGTTATTCTTTCTTCCTTCCTGATGTTCAGGTTTCCTTCTTTTATCATTTCCTTTCCGTTTAATGAGCTTTATGTAGTTATTCATTTAGGGTATGTCTTCTGGCCACAACTTGTCTTAATTTTTCATAGGACTTTCTGAGTGATTCCACAAACATTATAAGATGTGAGAATAATGTAGATATTACGTGTCCATTGGTGGATGAATGGAGAAGCAACACGTGGTCCATCCATACAATGGAATGTCATTCAGCCTGAAGAGGAAGGCCGTTCTGACGCAGACTGCAGCACAGACGCGCCTTGAGGGCACTATGCTCCGTGACAGACGCCAGACACGACAGAACAGACAGTGCCTGATCCACGCGTCCAAGCCCCTCGAGCAGTCAGAGGCACAGGGACAGAAGGTGGGGGGGGGGCAGGCTGAGGGAGGGGGGACGGGGAGGGAGTGCTCAGTGGGGACTGTTCCAGGTGTGAGGGATGAAGAAGTTCTGGAGGTGGATGGCGATTGGGGTTGCCCAACAGTGCGAATTACTTCATGACCCTGAAATGTGCACTTAAAGATGGTTAAGATGGCAAATTTTATGTTATGTGTATTTGACCACAACTTTTAAAACTTTTTTAAAAACAACAGGAAATAGTCCATGAATGCAGCAAGATGCACAACCTCACTAATAACCCAGGGGTTAAAACCATAAGGAAAAGTGTGTACACCTAGCAGACCGGCAGACAGGAAAGACACAGTGTCAGATGTCAGCGGGACGTGGAGAGATGGAAAGCCTTGTACCCAGCAGGGGTGCAACTTTCACTTCTGAAACAGTCTGGCCTCAGATAGCGACGTCCATGCACACAGACCCACAGCGCTGCTCCAGGTTACACACAAACCCCCCAGCACTACGCCAGGACACACAGACATGGACTCTGTGGCACAGGAGCCAAACCTGAAACCCACCTGGAGGCCGTCACAGGTGGATGCAGACATGAACCATGCGCACACATATGAGGGATGTTCCACAGCAGTGGCGTGCGCTTTTGTTGACAGCTGGTAAAATTATAAAAATTATTAAAAAAAACTATATTTGCGAGATGAGAGAATCTCATGGACACCGTGCTGAGCCACCAGGAGCAGCAAAGCAGCCTGCACGGTGTACCCACGTCCGGAGCGCGGAGCTGGGCGCAGCTGGGCGGCGTTAGTTAGGGATGCATGCTTGGGGGTAAACTGTGAGGACGAGATCACTGGCACAAAGTCGGGAGAACAGCTACCTCACGGCGGGGAGGGGGCGTGACAAGGGAAGGGCACTCCTGGGTGCCCACTTCTCATGTAACCTAATCTTTTTTTTTCCCCTCCAAATCCTGTATCTCCCTAGGGGCTTTTATCCAGGATATGTAAAGAACTCTCAATATGTGATAATAAGAGAACAAACAATGCAACAGAAAAGGATAACATATTTCAACAAGCATTTCATTAAAGAAGCTATTTGGATTACAGATAAGCTACATGAAGAGATTCTGAACATTATTTATGATTAAGGAAATACAAATTAAAATCATAATGAGATGCTACTATAGACATAGTTGATTAGCTAAAATTTTAAAGAGAGCATACTTAGCTTTGGTGAGGATATGGAGGAACTGGAACTTTCATACACTGCTGATGGTCATATAATATGTTACAACCACTATGAAAAGCAGCTTGGCAATTTCTTATAAACTTTTTTTTTTTTTTTTTTTTTACATACCTTACTGTATGACCCAGGCATTGAACGTGTAGGTGTTTTTTTTTTTTTTTTTGAACGTGTAGGTTTTTTACCCAAGATAAGCGAAAGCATATGACCATAAAAGGACATAAAAGAATGCTTACAGAAGCTTACTTTCTGATGATTAAACACTAGGAACACCCTAAATACGTACCAGCAGGTACATGGATGAAGCAACAGGAGCACGTGGATGCAGCACAGCCCTGCCTGATAACAGACGTGAGGTCCCAGTGTGGATGTGTCTCAAAGACACCGAACAAAAGTCAAACCAAAAGGAAGTATGTGCTTCACGATCCCATTATTTAAAAGTTGAGGAAATGCGAACAAATCTAATTCCAGAAGACAGATCTGTGGCTGCCTGGGGAGTAACCTAATTTTTAATATGTACTTGCAGCTTATCATTTCTGTTTATTAAAAAGGGGGTCTCCCCAACAAAGTAGAAGGAGACCTGCTTCTCCCAGGGAAGCAAAGGAATAGTTTCTACCAGTGAAATCTCGATACCGTGGCTGCTTCAGCCATCAAGCCTGACAAGGACTCCCGTGAGCAGGGCACCGGGGCCCTGACACTCAGAAGGAGGCTCCGGGACCTCGTCCCTGGGTCACTGCCTCTGAGGAGCCCCCCACCCCGGTCAGACTGCTCGGTCATTCTATGCGTGATGCTCTTGCCTTGGTAGCTCTGGCACAGCTCGGCCGGCACCATCTCCGGGAGAGAAAGAAGAAACGTGCAGAAGAGGGAAGCAGGGTTCAAGCTGACCCACCTCCTTCTACGGAGACGATGCCACAGTCCCTAAGAGAGGATGGCAAGGCCACGGAATCCAGCCTCTCTGCCTGAGGCCTAACCACACGAGGGCCCCACGCTTGTGAGGCCACGGGGAGGATTTCGTGAGGTGCCCTCAGACCACCTGGTTGAACACAACGGGGCTTTCAGACACGCAGGTCTTGCCAGACCCCACACCTCTGGCGTCAGATTCTGGAGGTGGGCCTGGAAGCCTCCAGTTTTTCACTTTTGATACCATCTTTATAGAGATTTAATTTCCATACCACATGTTCACCCATCTTAAGTATAAAGCTCAGTGGTGGGTGCGTGTTCACAGGGCTGTACAACCACCAGCAGGTCCATTTTACAGCATTTGCATCATCTCCCCAAACCCCACCCTTTCCCAGAGCGCCCCCCCTCATTCCCGGAGGCCCGGCACCACCCGGCCGCTCTCTGTCTCTGCGGACGTGCCTGTTTGGACAGCTCGTGTTAGTGGAATCAACTCATTGTCCTTGTGTGTCTGGAGTCTCTGTGTGATTGGGACATACGTATGGCTATTGATTACTGGGTAATTTTACACATGTGTGTGTGTATACATCAACGTATATGTATGTAGACAAATACGTAATGTCATGTATCCACAAGTATAGTAACACACAGGGTATTTCTTGCCCTAAAAATCCTGTGTGCTCTGCCTGTTTTATGGCCCCAGCCTTTGGCAACACTACCCTCTTACTGTCTCTGTAATCTGCCCTCCCCAACGTGTCATTCGGTTGGAATCACACAGGACATAGCGTCTCAGACTAGCTTCCTGTTGTTTGTGTATTTGAAATTGTCTTTTCATTCCACATCACTCAGAGACTGTTATTCCAGTGCAATGGACTTTGATGCCTGAAAGTCTCATTGATTACCCAGCATATCTATGCTTATAAAGAGATAACTAAATTTTTGTTTTCTTTACTATGACCATACAGTTCTGAGGGTTACATTTTTTTCTGAAGTATTATCACACTTATAAGTACTTACAACTCAGTAAAACAGTATATATATATATATGATTACACATTTTTATAATTATTAAAGACAAATACTTATTTGAAACATCTTTTAATAGAACAAATTTAACTTTTCCCTTTCCTTTTTTATGTCTATTCAAGGATGACCATGAGTGATTTCTAGGAAGAGAAAAGATTAAATAATTAGATCCATTCCTAGTTTGTATTTTTTAGATATTAGCAGAGAGACACCTTGTTAAGATGAGTGGGAGTTTTGTTTTAATAATGTCACTTTTTCTTTCAATTCCTTCCCAATTACATACCCAAATATTACACAAAAAGTTTGGTAACGTATCAGCTGACAATGTGATTAGCTTTTCTTTCCATCTTATTGGAAGCAAAGCATGTGAAACTTTCAAGAGGATTTATGAGAATCCCTTTTCAGTGTCTGGGAAGCAGGACAAAGGCTTCACCAGGCTCAGCAACTGAGCAGCTGTGGATTTGAGCAGCTGTCGATTTGAGCAGCTACTCTCTCTGAGACAGTCTTGCTTAACCTGAGGGCCTGGGAAAGTTGCACCACTGTCCATCATATTCCCCCTTTGTGCGTGTGGTGTTCTATTTTAATAAAGGGCTCTTACTGCAGGATGTAAGTGCATTTGCTTCAAATCTGCACATGTAGCTTATTCTGTTTGTGGAAGATGATTGGCGTGTCTGTCTTCTCTGCCTGGCCCACCAGCCTGGCTGGATTCTCTGATCGTCGAGACTCATTTCATTGTTCACTGCAAGAAAAGTGTGTGTGTTTGTGCTGCGAGGAGGCTCACCACACTGGTGAGAGGCAAACGGCAGGACGCATCCCTGAAAGCAGCCCTGCTGAGGTCCGAGTAAGGTGCAGCTGGGTGATGACGGTTCCTGCGTAAGTCACCAAAACAGGAGGGATCAAAATGCCGCTTCTCATTAAGCTGCTGGACATGCAGTGATGCATTCGTACCTAAAACTCTGGGGTATTTTAACAGCTTTATCGAGGTGTAATCCACATACGACAAATGCACACATTTAAAGTGTACAGCTTGTTAGGTTTTGAAACATGTGTACCCCATCAAGATAATGATTATACTGTCAATGAAAAAGTACTCAGTAGTCAACCTAAGCAAGAAATGGAGAATTGTATGTGTGCCGACCTCAGCATTATAACCCGGGGGACAGTTTTTCAGAGAGCTCAGAGGGCTGTTCTGAATAGGTAAGGGGGGGCCAGTATATATGTGGCTTTGATGAAGGGGTACATGCAACCAAGCAGTCAGCTTGGTAGGAGGCCACTGCTGTTCAGGAGGAACAGGTGCCTTCATGGCTTTAGTGCTTTTCTTTTCTTTTTTCTTTTTTAAAATTTATTTATTTATTTTATTTTTTTATTTATTGGCTGCATTGGGCCTTCATTGCCGTGCACAGCCTTTCTCTAGTTGCATAGAGTGGGAGTTACTCTTCATTGCAGTGAGTGGGCTTCTTACTGTGTTGGCTTCTCTTGTTGCAGAGCATGAGCTCTAGGTATGTGGGCTTCAGTAGTTGTGGTGCGTGGGCTCAATAGTTGTGGTGCACAGGCTTCGTTGCTCCGCGGCATGTGGGATCTTTCTGGACCAGGGATCGAACCCATGTCCCCTTCATTGACAGGAGGATTCTTAACCACTGCACCACCAGGGAAGCCCTTCAGTGGTTTTTTTTTTTTTTTTAAACTATTATTTATTTGGTTGAGCTGGGTCCTAGTTGCAGCAGGTGGGCTCCTTAGTTGTGGCATGTGAACTTTTAGTTGTGGCATGCATGTGGGATCTAGTTCCCTGAGCCGGGAGTGAACCTGGGACCCCTGCATTTGGAGCGTGGCGTCTTATCCTCCGTGCCACTAGGAAAGTCCCTTAGTGCTTTTCTAAGTGTGGGAAGAGGCAAGAATCCAGGTTTGTAAACCTTTTGTCCTGGAAATATCTAACTATCTGAAGGCCAGTTCTGCCAGTTTCCCCAGGGCACAGAGTGCCTCATCCTGGTCTTCGCCCTGAATGCCTCTCAGGCTGTCCTGTGAGTCAGTGACGGTGGAGGTTGATGACTTAATTCTTGTAGAACTGGATGGTGGGCATCCTTCTTTGTCACAATCCCCTCCCTTTCTGTCTTAACGTTGGCCAAGGTTTAGGAGCCATTTCATGATAAATCTATCCCATGGCGCTAGGAATGCTCACTCCCAGGTCAGGCGAGGATTTCCTGGACAGGCCACTCAATGTGCTGTCACTGGACTAGCACTGTTAACCGTAGCCCGAAGCCTCTGGGCCGCCTGTCCTACAGGTCTGTTACGCTCAAGGAAATGGTTCCCTCTGTGGCTTCTTCCCACATCTAGAGCTACACTATTAACATCACTGATCTTACGGAACTATGTATTTGGTCAATTGTCTTAGGTCACCTAGTCATCATTATGTGTATTGGAGGCTCAGTCACACTGTTGGTAATGCAGAAAGCAATAGTTTTGTAAAATAGGCAGAATACAAGTAATACAGCTAGTGACATTAGTAAGGTCATAAGTAAGCATTTGAGCTAAGAACTTGCTTTAGGTACAGCCCAGTATCTCCCCCGCTTGTCTGACCAATCTGTTCTGTAGTCACTGTCTGTAAGGGAGACGATACATTGGCATTGTCCCTGAAGTCCACCAAAGACGTCTGCACATGCATGGTGAGTGGTGGGTCATCTGACCCCTTACAGAATAAGGAAGGGGAGGTTATCTTCTAAGGAGTTACGTGGTTGCCAGAAAGAGAAAAATTGGTTTTTGTTGCTGAGCAGATGTTTCTGCCACTGGGGAGGCCAGGTTAACATAGAACACAGGTGCACATGCACCCCCGTGGGGAGGGGGGAGGCCAAAGGGCAGAGAAAAGGTTTATGTTTAATATTTTTCTTGTCTTGCCTTAAAATATGAATTTTTATTTCATCAATACCTTCATTCCTAGAAGTTTCCTCCTGCTCTTCCCCATCCAGGCAAACTCAGATCTGCTTTCAGTCCCTACAGATTACTTTGTATTTTCTGGAAATGTACATTGCCAGTGTGTGTGTGGGTTGGGGGGGAGGGTGTATTAATTTTTTTTTCAGTTTCAGAATAAGTAACTAAGAAGACATAAAGATTAAAAAATGCCTTCAATGCATTTATCACAGTCACACTTCAAGGCAATAGAAACGTATGTATTGGGGGTGGGGTGGGGCAGATCAGGTCAGCAGGTATAATGCACTGTATTAATAGAAAAGTGTGCAGATAGATTCTCTACTAAAAGACAGTTATAAACATTTTCTAAGGGTTGATGAGGACCAGCCACACACGGAGTGAACAGAAGCAGCTCTGGCCCCTGCAGGAAAGCACACCCCCTGGGAAGAGTCACCGAGTGCTTGCTCCAGACACAACCCCAGCCCTGGACAGCGTGACACTTGACAACCTGTGACTTTCCTGGGGTCTTTCCTTTCATGTAGAGAAAAGGTGAGAAGAACTGCTTGTATTAAAAAAGTCACACAATTTTGTGTTCACCCCTCTCACCGGCGCTGTGGACACCTTGTCCTTGTGGGCTCCGCTGCGGCCAGTGGTTCTCGTGTTGTTGGAGGATGGATGAGGCACGCGTGCAGAACTGTCTTGGCTCCACCCGTAGCTGATGTCCTGCTGCCCGGTGAGGCCACCTGCCCCATCTCCTGTCCTTGACCTGGGCCGGGAAAGGCAGGCAGTCTTGTGTTACGGGCATGTGCCTGCTGTGGGCTAAACTGTGTCCTCAAAATTCACAAGGTGTGTCCTCACCCCCAGGATGGGACTGTGTTTGGAGATGAGGTCTTTAAAGAGGTGATTAAAGTAAAATGAAGCCACTAGGGTGGGCTGGTGGCCTTATAGGAAGAGGAGATGAGGACACAGACACACAGAGGGATGACCATATGAGGACACAGGGAGAAGCCAGCTGTCCACACACCAAGGAGAGAGGCCTCAGGAGGAATCTGCCCTGCCTGACACATTGCTTTGGAACGTCCAGCCTCCAGGACTGTGAGAAATAAACGTCTGTTGTTTAAGCAGCCCTGTGTGTTGTATTTGCTGTGGTAGCCAAGTTAAGACATCTTGCGTTTATGGGGACGTAAGGATTTAATGTCCTGGGAAGCGGGGGCGGCACCAGGGTGCCTCTGCATGTGAGCTGCTCTGCACGCAGGAGCTCCAGGGAGGCCAGTCGCAGGGGCAGCTGCAAAGTGACCCTTTCCAAACCATGCCCTCTCCTGCGCCCTGGACAGGGGGACACATGTCCCTGTTTGGGACCCTCTGGTCTCAGCTGGGTTCTCTCAGGCACACGTGAAATTGTGCATTTGTGGTGGACACAAAGGTTGGGGTTCTAGGGCTCGTCGTGGGGGTGACCTTAGCTGCCAGGCGTCCTGCAGGAAGGGCTTCCCTGTGCCTGCCCGCCCTTCCTGGGAAGGACCTGCCCATGATTTTCTGAGCTGAGAATCTGACTCTGTTCTACTTCACAAGCAAGTTACTTCTGTATGGCTTTAATATATGCTAAATTTTGCAAGAATAAAATAATGATGTGATTCTATCAAAGCTTGTTCTAATAGTTACTCAGAAGTTTACCAAGAAGTCTCTGACATTTTGGAAAATCAAATCTCCTGATAAAGGGGCTTAGAGTTTCTGAATTGCCAGCAAATGCACCAGGATTGCTGTCACCACAGTAATTCAAATGATATACAATGATGCCTATTTGTCCTCATTTAAAACTATTAAATACAAAGGTTGAATCAAGTTAAATGTTATCTGCCTATCTTTAATTCTAAACTGAAGAGAAATTTAAGCAAACATCTGATTACTTAGTGTAGTTGAAGCCAAGCCCTCGTGTATTAAATTATGCATTATTTCATTAAAATGTATTTATCTTGAATTCTCTGTTGTAACTGTAGCTGCATAGATACTCACATAAATATAATTATGCTTAAATTATATGTGTAGAGAGATTATGTTATCTCTGTATCTGACTTCAGAAAGGGAGTGTTACAAAGTACTTGATATAAAAGGGGTGAGGGTCTGATGAGCTGACAGAACCCCCATGACATAGCATTTCATTCCCAATAAAGTGCTAGAATAAGAAAGACAGACAGTAATAAGGGGAGAAATTGGAATCTTCAAACACCGCTGGTGGGAAAGTGAAATGGTGCCACCGTTTGGGAAAACAGCCTGGCAGTTCCTCAAGATGTCAAACATGGAGTCACCACGTGACCCAGCAATTGCACTGCTATGTATAAGCTTAAGAGAGAGAAACGTGTCCACACAAACACTTGTACACGCATGTTCATAGTCACACGATTCACAGCAGCCAAAAGGTGAGAACCCCCCAAATGACCATCCAGAGGTAAAGAGAGAACAGATACACGCACTGTGGTCCCTCCACACAATGGAACACACTCAGCCGTGAAAAGGAGTGAAGCCCTGATGCTCACTGCAACGTGGACGAATCTGGAAAACACGATGCTCAGGGAGAGAAGCCAGACACAGAGGGACGCTGTCTTAGTCGGCGTGGGCTGCCACAGCAGAACCCCAGGCTGGGGGCTTCAACCACAGAAATGTGTTTCCTACAGCTCTGGGGGCCAGAAGTGTGAGATCAGGGTGTCAGGGTGGTCAGGTTCTGGTGATGCGCTGTTCTTGTTAGCAGTTGGTGTCTTCTCACTGTGTCCTCACGGGGAGGAAGGGCCGAGGGAGCTCTCTATAGTCTCTTTGATAAGAACACTAATTCCATTCATGGGGGCTCCCCTCTCTTGAGCTCATCACCTCCTCAAGGCCCCATCTCCTAATACCATCACTTTGAGGGTTAGGATTTCAACAGGTGAATTTTGGGGGAACACAAACATCCAGCCCAGAATAACCACAAACTGCATGATTCCATTTACAGCAAACATCCGGAACAGGCACATCCACAGACAGGAACTGGGTTAGTGGCGCCAGGAGCTGGTGTGGGGGTGGGAAGCAATGGGAAGAGACAGCTCACGGGGACGGGGTCTCCTCTGGGGGCTGAGGACGTTTTGGAACCAGGTGGAGGTGGTGCTTGCACAACATCTGAACGTGATACATGCCACTGAGGTGTCCACTTTAATGGTAAATAGTGACTTTTATGTTACATATATCTTATCACAAAACAAAATCACGGTTCATCACATCCACAACTTGACACCACAGGGAATTCGCATTTCCGCTGAAAGAGCCCGTCTGCTTGCCCAGGTGACGCCTGGGTGACCATGTGGGGGCTGTGGAGTGTACATGAGGGGATGAACCACCCCACACCAGGACAGTCCAGAGGCAGACCTGGTGCTCAGCCCACATGTGGATGCCTCCCCAACAGCGCAGGACAGAGTCCACTGGGAGGGCTGGCCGGCTTTATCATCGAGCTGTGAAAGCCTCGGGGGCTCGTGGCCGTGCACTGGCTGAGTGACCGCAGCCCTGGATACTGGAGCCTGTGGCTTGATTCCTCTCACCCCGAGGCTGGAACCTGCCTTGGGGTGAGAGGTGGACGCTGCTGCAGTCAGTCCATGGTCACTGCTGGAACACGAGCACAGCTGCAGAGTAAGACTGGAGCACCTCCAGTTACTGGAAAACCCACATGGTAGAAATGAATTGTATATAACGCACAGGAGCCATGAAAATTTATTTTCTTAGGTGAGCTGATGACACTGCCCCTTCCACATGGGACGCCCGCTGCCCTGGTCACCTTCCCCACGGTGGTTGGAGTTGTGCCCTTCCACCTGCCCTCCCAACCGGAACTGGCCTCCAAGGCCTCCTGGGGGTCCTCCCTGAACCCGGAGGATGTGACCTGCCTGAGGCTCCTGACACAACATGCTCCCACTCAGGCCGGCCTGCAAGAGGTCACGCAGAGGTCCGAGCAGTCAGGTCCCAACGCAGCAGGACCTGACTCTGGACGTAGACACGTCCACTCTGCACAGCAGGGCCCCTATGAGCAAGCGTGAGGTCACCTCTTAGGGCCACGATCCCTGTCCCGTCAAGGTGCAAGGCCTGCACCACTGCCCTGCCTGCGTCCCTTGCTCTGTGGCACCTGCAGGACTCAAGCCCACACCTTCCCTAGCCCTGCCTCCCCCTGTGTAAGACTGTCAGCATAACTGACACCATCCTCGGCCCACACAGCTCCTCCTGTCTGTCCGCTGACCCGACCCAGGACTGCACGTCCTCCTGTCAGCACAGCGTTCACCTCCGCCTGCTGCCTGGGCTGGCCTTTCTCCTGTCGGGTAGTAAGCTCTTCGTCCCAACCACCATCACCGCCAGCTCCACGGCCTCTGTCCAGCCACAGCGCTCACCCAGGACCATCTCTTGGGGCTCCCCTGGGTTCCCACACCTGCCCATCCTTGGTCGGTGTCCTCAGTCCACCTGTGCTGACAGGTGACGGCTCCCTCCAGACGTGCCCACACGCTTCACCCATGCGTGACCTTGCCCCAGGACCCAGGAAAGGAAGCCCTACAGTGGGGTGTGTGGAGGTGTGATGGACACAGGGTGGACGTTAAGTCTTAGCTCACCAGGCAAGGGCAGCCATGTTCTCTCTCCTCGGACCCTTTCTCAACGGACCGTGACCCAGCTTTGTCCCCACGCCCCCGTTGTCCATTGGCCTCACTCCCAGTGCATGGGGCCCTCGTGGGCAGGCCCCTCCCAGGACATGGAGCTCCCCCGGGCAGGCACCCCGGCGCACAGGAACCGTGCACATAGCCCTTGTTGCACAGCACCCCTGGCTCACCTGTTGGTCAGAGCTGACCCTGAGCCCCTCAGAGCAGGACCTGAGGTAACAAACAGCAGCTCCTGGACAAGGCTGTGACACTGGGCTTTACGCTGTGCAGCCTCCCTCCACCAGGTATTCCAGAGGCTTCCACCGCACCCGGGGTGCCAGGGCCCTGTCTCCACCTACCACCCCTCCTCTACCTGATTCCTCTTGTGAAGAGAGGGTCTTCTTGAAATTGTCTCCCACTCACGGGCTAGTTAAAGTGATTAGAAAGCAAGCCAGAGCTGCATCCCCATGTCCCTCCTGACCCTCGGGACACCTGTTCCGTGGATCTGGCCAGCACCACAACTGTTTTCTCAACTGTGAGCCCCTGATGGGTGGGGATTGGCCGGCCTGGGCGGCGTGACCTGCCGGCCCGCCCTCCCCAGGTGCGCCTGGGTTGAGGTCTGTATAAACACCCTCCAGGCAGCACGCGCACCTGCAGCTGTGCCTGTTGCCGTACTTCCTGCCCCGTCAGTGGCTGTGGGGCTGGGCTGGCGGGAAGGAGTGAGGGGCCATAGTCCCGTGGGTGGTTTGGTCTGAGTGGACCTGTGCTGGACCTTCTACAGGCGTTGCTGGGCTGCTACCTGCTAAGGAAGAAGCTGTGTTGCCTGTACCTGCTGTTGGAAGCTCTCCCCGGGCAGAGGTGAGGAAGCAAGTAAAAGGCAGTGGGTGGGGGCCAGGCCAGGAGGGGTGACCCAGGGAGGGAAATGGAAAGTCACCAGGAGAGTGCCCGGGCCCAGGACCATCTCGCATGGCCTGCAGGAGCCAACCAGGAAGCGTGCTGTTGCTGGGGTGGCTCCAAGCCCTTCCCTCCAGCCTGTAAGGTCTTTGCACATATTTAGGTTTGCTGACCTGGGGAGGGTGGATAAGGTTCAGGAGCAGCTGGCCTGGGGGTCAGCTGACGTTTACTCAGAGACGCCTCCGCATGGTCCACCAGGTTTCCAATGAGGACGCTCCTTGTTGCAGGATGCTGGCTGCACGGGAGAAAGTCCCCACCTCTGACCAACTTCAGACTTGTTTATCCCTGTAGCAAGTGTCCTGATTGGGTTTTCACCTGTGTAACTGGTGGGTTCTTAATTAGCAATGTGAACGGTGACATCAGAGGTCCTGAATCAGGATTGAAATACGTACCCCCCACATGTACAGGTGTGAGAACCTGGGGAGGCCGTGTGTAGCCGGCACCCTTAGGGATGGGCTTCTGACCTGACCCCTCAACATTCTGGTGTCTGCTGCTTTAGGATTTCTGGGGGCCCAACGCTGACGCTATGGGTTCTGTATCCAATGCTGACTCTAAGCCTCTGCCTGCCTTTAGTGAGACCCACACTTCCAGGATCCTACAGAGCAGGGTCTGTGTGACTGTTCTGTGGCTTCTCTAGCAAATGACCACATGCTGGGTGGTTTAAAACAACAGGAATTCATCCTCCCCCAGTCCTGGAGAGCAGACATCTGAGATCAAGGTGTTGCAGGGCTGAGGTCCCTCCAGCGGCTCCAGGATAGGGTTCCTCCTGCCTTTTCCAGCTTCTGGGGGCTCCAGGCATCCCCAGGCTTGTGGCTGCCTCCCTCCCCTCTCTGCTTTTGTCTTCACGGGGCTTCTCCTCTGTGTCTGTGCATCTATTTTGTCTTTTATAAGGATGCTGCCATTGGATGGAGGGCCACGGTAACCCAAGATGACTTCACCTTAACTACATCTCCAATGACCCTTTTCCCAGATATGGTCCTGTTCATGTGTTCTGGGAGGACACATCTTTTGGGGCCAGAGTTCAACCCATTATCTGTGTATAAAATAATCCTCATTTTAGGAGATTACCAAGGTCTCCTTTAGACTGTCAGAGACAGCAGCCGTGTGGATGGTGGTCTGGGGAGAGTGAGGATCCTGGAAAGGATCAAGGCCTGGTGTCATCAGGTGAGCTCTTCTACCACGGGACCCGTGGAAGCAGCCACTCCATCCTGTCCGTGGAAAGGGGCCCAGTGCCAAGTCCAGCAGCAGATACCTTGCAAAGCTGGCTCTTCTGGGATTTCATCATCAAAAGCATCACGTAACAAATAACTACGGGCTTGGAGGCGTCGCTTTCTGGCACGTGATGATGGCACTGTCACTTTAGGAGCAGCAAGCCTAGGATAGAAATGTTTGAAGAAGAGTTTGGGAGATTGTGAAGTCTGGTTGTCAAGGAAAGTGAGTAAGTTTGTCCAGGTTGTCAAGGAAACTTCTCCCTGAAACTGAAGGCAGAGCTCGGGGAGCTGGAGTCCAGGGATCTTTTAAAGGGGCTGCGCTGAAGCACCATCACCTGAGTAGTGGTTGCAGCATGGGCTGTGGTTTGAGAAAAGTGTGATGAAATTCAGCCTTATTTTCTGTTACACCTTGGCTTTTAGGGCAAAGGTTTGTTACTGCAACAAAGTGTCCCCTGCAAAATGGGCTGATGCTCAGTGTGTCTCTGTCTCCTCCATGTGTGAGTCCAGGGCAGGTGGGTGTCAGGGCCCAGGCTCTGTCCACCGTTTCTCCTCCCCGCTTCTGGGAGGAGGGCTCCAACCCACAGGGGCTGGGGTGGCCATACAGGCACCACACCCTTTGTCCTAGGACACAGGCAGGCCAAGGCCGGCACCACCTCCACCACTTCCCCTTGGTAACAGGAGAAACTGCACCCCAGCTTCAAGGGATGGGAAGGCTGGGAGGTGCAGGGTAGCCGTGAGCAGGAAAAAGGAAAACGGGTTCTGGGGGCCAGCTGGGCGGTCTGCTGTGAGGGTCACCTGGACGCTAGCATAACGTCTGTGGGTCCTGTGAAATGTGATTACACATCAGCCTGAGCTCTTCCGTGCTGTGTGGTTCTGGAAATCCTATAGGAGGTGGTTCACAGCAGGTGAAGCTAACGCCCTCAGTGGAGATGGTGAAGCCGGAGGTCTGCAGTTCAGCCTGAAGGTGCTGCTGGGGGTGCACGTGTAGGACAGAATCCTCTCATGTGACTGTAGCTCAGGCACGTTTTACGTGAATGCCATGATGTTAATGCCTAAATCTATCTTGTGCCTCTCCTCAGGGACCCCCTCCTCCGTTCCTGAGGCTCCTATGAGTCACATACAGAGGAATGAGAGTAGGCCCTGTCCAGTCTGAGCCCTGGTGGATGGTGACGTCACAGGCAGTTAGCATTGGGAATTCTCAGGCAGTGGTCGGTCTGGGGGCTCTGTGCTCAGGATCACCAGGTAGTTAATGTCTTTCATTTGGTGGTGGTTTGAGCGTCTGTAAAACAACTCAGGAAGCCTGCATCAGATACTATTATCCAGGCACTTCAGAGAGGAGCTGCAGCAGAGCCTATGGGGGAGGGCTCTGTCTGGGGAAGTCCCCATAGGTTCCTGCTCGGTCCCAGCAGGTGTCTGGGCTCAGCCACCAGGGAGGCGGGGCTGCCACCTGGGTGTGGGGAGCCGCAGGGTCGCCGTCCTCGGAGGGGCCTGTTGGCCCCAAGGTGAGATGGGGATGCGGTGGCTGGACAGAGGCGCCTGGCCTGGGCGAGGGGTCCAGGCTGGCAGGGTCACTGGGATCATCGCAGGGAGGAAGAGGAGAGGCCAGGCGGGGGCCGGTGGGTCACAGCAGACTAGGTGCAGGTGACTGTGGTCCTGCTGGATGCAACTCGGAGCCAGAAAGGAGTGGCCACCAGGGGCTCAGCTTCATTCTCTGGTTCCTTTGCTCATCTGAAGCTTCCACTCCCCCAGCGAGGAGCCTGGCTCCCACCATCTGCCATTTATCTATGCATTGCTCCCTTCCAGGTTACGTGTACGGAGGTTTCAGCAATGTTAGCTACGTCACCCTGGAAAGAACGTCATAAAATAGAGCCCACTGTTTGTGTACAGTCCATTTTGCCTGTAGCCTATAGATTCCATTCATTTCCAAAGTTCACTTAGGTCAGCACCTTTTACCCCATCTCCTATAGTACGTTTTCTCCATACATTTGTAATGCAGTTAGATTCTGTTGCTTTGTGTATTCCATCCTGCAACACTCCTACATGGTAAATAACTAGATTTGAATAGGTTATGATTGACCCCTTGGTCTGTACAAGTCTGTGGGCTTAGACAAATGCATAGTGACACGTCTCCATCCTAAAGGGTCACAGGGAACACTTCCACCCCCACCCCATGATCTGCTCATCATCTGTGTAGCTTTGCCTTTCCTAGAATGTCATAAATGGGGTCATACCGTGTGCAGCCTCCTCAGACTGGGTTCTTTCCGTTAGCAATGTGCATGTAAGATTTACCCATGTCTTTCCATAGACCGATGGTTCATTCCTTTCTACTGATGGGTAGTATTCCATGGCACGTGTCTGGGAGGAAAAACAATGTTCCCTCTACCTCACAAGGTTCTTGGTTGAGACTCCCCCACCCCTGTAATAAATGATTACCAGGAGGAAAACAAGTTTAACAGCATGTATACCTCCTATGTACAGGGGGGATACCAAGGAAGACTGAATCACTCCCTGACAGGACCAAAGCCATCCCCTTAAAAACCACCTTCAGCTAAAAACAGAAGACGTGTAGGGGAAGGGGGGAAGCCCGTTATGGCAGGCTATCATGCAAAGCACCGTAAACGAGGGAATGATTGTTTGCGGATTTGTGAGGACTTCTCCACGGATAAGCTACTTGAGATTTAATTATCCTAGTTCTGATGCAAAGAGGGACATACCCTTACACATGGAGATTTCTCCATTGTGAAGGTCTTTCACAAAAGGGCAATCACAGTGTTCTGAGATTCTCTCTCTTTTTTTTAAGCAGACTGAAATCTTCTGCCAGAGAGGCATATTTTGGGGTGACAGTTTCTACTTGCCTTGACATGGATGTACCCCAATTTGCTTACGCATTGATCTGTTGAGGGACATTCTGATTTCTTCAAGGTTTTAGCCACGTGAGTAGAGCTGCTGTGCATAATTGCATCTTTGTTTGCATTTGGATATAGATGTTCAAAGCAGTTGCCTAAATCCTGGAAGCATGATTGTTTGGATCCCAAGATGAGACTTTAGCTTTGGAAAAAACTGCTAAGCTGTCTTACAAACTGGCTGAAGTGCATCCCAGCAGCAATGAGGGAGAGTTCCTGTTGTTCCCCACTGTCTTCAGTTGGTGTTGTCATATTTTGAGTTTAGCAGTCCTAATAGGTGTGCTGTGATATCTCATGATTTTAATTTGTAATTCCCTAACAGTATATGATGTTGAGCATGTTTTTGTATGATTTTTACTTTTTTTTTTAATTTATTTTTTTGCTGGGTGTCTGCTCAGATCCTTACCTTTTTTTTTTTTTTTTTAAATGGGGTTGTTTCAGAGGTCTTTGTATATTTTGAGTCCAAATCCTTTCTCAGATATGAGTTTTGCAAATATTTTTCTCCCAGTTGTGGTTTGTCTTTTGCTTTTGTGAATAAGGTCTTTGAGTAGATATCTTTAATTTTATAAACTCCCCAATATTCCTTTTTTCTTTTTTGGATTGCCTTTTTGTGTTGTATGTTAAAACTCAACGTTCATCATCTACAGACCAAACCCATGGTCATGTAGATTTTCTATGTTTATCTCTATAATTTTGATAGTTTTGCATTATAAATGTCTATTAATAAATCTGAGTGAATTTGGTCTCTACATTCATTTCATTCTGTACTGTTTCAAGGTAATTACTCATTAACTATTTTGGAGAAGTCATGGGATATTTGACTTGAAATATTTCAATTTGAATTTCCACAGTTCCATGGATGGAGCAGAACTGCCCTCAGGGGGCGGGGCCTCCGCTGACCTGTGAGGGCGGCTTGGGCTCCCCTCTCCCATTGGCTGGCAGGGAACGCAAAGCCCGCCTCTCTGGTCCGCGGGGAATGCGAGTTTTTCCCGGGAACTGGCTCCCAGCACAGCTGACGGGAGCCGCGTCTCCTCAGGACCTGCCGGGGGTGGAGGTGGGGGTCTTTGGCTTCTGGATCCTGCGGGGCTGAGTCCGCGCTGACGCCGGGGCTTCGGGGCACCCCGGGGTGGCGTCCCCGCTGACGGGAGCCCGGTCTCCTCAGGACCTGCCGGGAGGCGGCGCCGCTGCAGGAACAGGTGAGGAGACGTGGGGAGCAGCGTCCTGCGCGGGGCTGAGCGCGGAGGGCGTCTGTCCTCAGGGGACCCGGGAGAGGACGGGCCTGATGGGGAGAGCTGTGGGCTTTCAGTCCGTTCTTGTGTGTGGTAACACGATGGTGTCCAGTGCTGTGCTGGGGTGTGTGGGGTCCAGGGTTCCCAGCGCCGTGTATGGAGGGGACTGTCCTTTCCCCGGTGTATGCTCTTGGCACTGTTCTTAGGAATTAACCGACCACATACCTGTAAGTGTATTTCTGGGCTCTCTGTTCTGTTCTTCTGGTCGGTGTGCCCATTCCTGTGCCAGTTCCACAGTGCTTTTTAGTGACTGTAGCTTTGTAATGTTGCTTGAAGTCAGAGAGGGAGATGCTTCCAGGCTGTTCTCCTTTTTCATTGTCGGTTGGGCTATTGTGGGTTCCTTTTTTTTTGGTTAGTTTGTTTGTTTTGGCTGCACTGTGTCTCTGTGGTGGCAAGTGGGATCTAGTTCCCTGAGCAGGGATTGAACCTGGGCCCCCTGCATTGGGAGCACGGAGTCTTAGCCACTGGACCACCAGGGACGTCCCTAGTCTAGGTCTTTTGTGGCTCCACACAAGTATTAAGAGTGTTTGTTTGGTTTCTGTGAAATATCTTTGGAATTTTGGTAGTGATTGTGTAAATGTGTACAATGCTTTGGGTAGAATGGACATTTTAACAATATTTTCACCCGTGAGCGTGGGATATTTTTCCATTTTTTTGTGTGTCCAGTTTCTTTCATCAATGTCTTACAGTTTTCAGTGTGCAGGTCTTTCAAGTCCTTGGTTAAATTTATTCTAATTTTTTTTTTGGGGGGGGATGCAATTATAAATGGAATTGTTAATTTCTTTCTGATAGTTTATTGTTAGTATATAGAATTGCAAATGATCCTGCAGTTTTATTGAACTCATTTTTCAGTTCTGACAGTTTTTTTGGTGGTTGTCTGTGGAAAACTCAAATTCAGAAATCCCACTCTTTCAAATATATACACGACATCCACAGCATCCCAGACATAGTGGCTACTAATATAATCTTTCCCCGGTCCCTCTTAATACCGTGTGGACTCCTACAAGGGCGATTAGCATCCCCACTTTGGTTGAATTTGGTCTGGGTGAGTCTTGACCCCTATAGCGATGTTTGATGTAATCTCTGATTCTTTGGCATGCTACTGACACCGTTGTATTAAAGTAATTTTCTAGTAAATTTCAAACGTTTACACTGTAAATAGCAGTAGGCAGTTTTCCACATTCACACCAAATACTGCAGTGTGTTTTACCCGAAACAGGGCCACTCTTCCAGGGAACCAGCATATAACCCCAAAATGAGGAATATTTATGGTTTCCACAGTGTAATCCACAGGACCGCTTCAACGTTCGCCAGCTGCCCCAACTTTGTGGGCATGTCTTTTTCCATTCTCGTCCAGTTTACTTTTCCTGGAACCATCCCTGGGGCTTTCCCTCATTTTCAAAAACTTCATGGATTTGAAGTGCCCAAGATGAGCCTGATCTGGGTGGCTTTTTCTGCGTGGCTTCTTTCCCTTAGGATGTTTTCCATGATGTAACGTATCATTTTTTTCATTGTGATTAAGAACAATATAACATTTACTGTTTAAATTGTTTTAAGTATACACTTCTATAGCATTCACTACATTCACATTGTTGTAAAAATATCCTCACCGTTCATCTACAGAACTTTTTCATTTTCCCTAAGTGAAGCTGTAACCAGTAAACGCTAACTCTCCTCAACCTCTGGCAACCTTCTACTTTGTCTTTGAATGTGACTTATGTGGATACCTCATGCTCGTGGAATCATAGAATGTTTTTCCTTTTGTGTCTGGCTTGTTTCACTTAAATAATGACTTCAAGTTTCATTCATTCACATTGTAGCCGGTGTGAGAATTACCTTAGTCCAATACTTTGGGTGTACACCTGGAGTGGAACTGAGGGATTCTAGATTAATTCTGTGTTAAAGTTTTTGAGGAGCCCCTACTGTTTTCCACAGTGGCGGCACCATTTCACTCCATTCCTTTATATGGCAGGAGAACGCAGCTTATCTACCTATTTGCTTATCCATTCACCTGTTGTTGGACATTTTAATTCTTTTTACCTTGGGTTGTTGTGAACAGTGGTGGTATGAATATTGGTGTACAAGTTTTTTTTGAACACCTGGTTTCAATTCTTTGGGTATGGGTTGTTGAAACATATGATAATTACATTTTTATATTATTGAGAAAGTGCCAAAGTTTTGCACACATAGATTACACCATTTTACATTTCCACAAGTAAAGTTTAAGCGTTCCAATTTTTCTCCATGGCTGCCAACAGTTGTTATTTTTATTTGTTTTTAATACAACCATTCTCGTGTGTGCGAAGGTTGTGGTTTTAATTTGCATTTTCATCGTGACTATTCATGTTTGACATCTTTTCATGTCCTTTGTCCATTTCAAAGAATGGGGTTGTTCCTTTGTTGAGTGGTAAAAGTTCTTGATATATTCTGGATAAAGACTCTTATCAGATACAACGTGCCAATATTTTCTTCCATTCTGTGGGCTGTCTTTTAACTTTCCGAATAGTCTCTTTTGATGTACAAAGATTTGTAATTTTGAGGAAATTCAGTTTATCAATTTTTTTTCTTTCATTGCTTGAGCTTTCGTGTCAGATGTAAGAAACTATTGCTGAATGCAAGGTCATGAATCCGTTGGTTTATTCTAGAGTACATACCCTTGGTGTCCACTAGGCTAGGGTTTAGGTCTGGGGTTCTAGTCAGTGTCATGGTTTAGGGGTCAGGGTTGGAGCGTCAGGGTAGAGGGTCTAGGGGTCTGGGGTTAGGGTGTTAGGGTTTGAGGTTAGGGTTCTTTATGGTTGGAGTTAGAGTTAGGTTTAAGCATGACTGGCCCCCATTGCATTTCCCTTCTCCTCTCTGAGGTCTGCAGGATGGATTGGGGTTGCCCAGGGTCAGACATGTGTCAGGGAATTAAGCTGGGCCACTGTTTTTCTACCCCCTAGACCTGGGTTCAGAGAGAATGAAATGTCTGTACTTTCTGAGTGTTTAAAATCAAACTCGATGTCAGTCAAGGGTTGTAGAAGGGGTAACGTCACACATGGTTTCTTCCTGTCGTTCCATCTAGGAAAGGGTGCTAGCCACACGTTGACTGGGCAGCCTCAGGTTCTAGCACAGCCCAGACAGGAGGGCACTCAGTGTGCATGTGTGGGTTTCTTCAGGACTGGGTGTGGCAACCTGCCAGTCCCCCGTGCTACCTTCTTGAGGGCGGGTGGGGCCCTTCTGGGACTGCAGGCATCCTTTGTCCCATCTGAGTGGGCATCAATAGATAATCAAGCCTCAGGACAGTCCTTGACCTCTGACCATCTAGACAGGCGTCTGTGGTCCTCTAGCTCAGTCCAGCCTGGGCCATGTCAAGACCCCATGGACAGTGACTGAGCTGACCATGCTGCTGTGCAGTAGAACAGCTGCCTGGGCAGTGTGGGCATTCCTTGGAGATGTTTCAACTACCAACATCCATGTGGTTGAGAAAAGGTCTCCCCTCACAAAGCCTCGTAGCCTGGCAAGAAAGGTACTAACCCTCCAAACGTTCTAGTGTGACCCTGACACAACAACCACACAGCAGACTGTCGCCCTGCAATCCTTTGTCCTTCCAGTTGTTCGAAACTTTTGACTTTCCTATTCATTAGGAATCCAAGATATGGGAGTCACTGGGCCTCCCAATGGGGGGTTCCCAGTGAGACTGCATGGTCTTGGAGAGCCGTATGCATCCCTGTGGCCTCTGGAAAGCTGTCCAATTATGGGTTCCGTGGCATGGAGTCATTCTTGAGCCTCTCATTACTTCATTGCACATGAGTTTCCTTACCATCCTAGCATTTGGTGTCTTCCTTTAGTAAAGGAGAGAGAAGAAACTGGAGAATGAGTGATATTGTTCTCCAGGGATGGGTAATAAATATGGCCAGGAAGCTGGCATGACTCAAGGGCTCTCACCTCTCAGGGGCAGGAATGAGGTCTGTGTGTCTTCTGATGGCAGATGGGCTATTCTGGACCAACCTCAGATGTGAGGACCTGATACCCAAGGCAGGAGACTTGAGTTTTCCACCAACAGCCATCCTGCTTTTGTAGCAAGTGAAAGAGCTTCTTGTGGTCTTGGCAGGACGGTGAGAGCACTGGGTGAGGAGCTGCAGCCCCTGTCCCTAAGTGACCCCCTTTCTTCCTTTCCTGTCAGAATCTGTGCTGTGCAGTGAGCTGTCATTGACGTAGAACCTGCTGCTTTCTCCAGACAGCATCTGTTCTCATGCCCAAGTCTATGCCTCAGGTTTCCTTTGGGAATTACATCCCACCTGCTTCCAGTCCAGACAGTTCCAGAAGGGTGACCCCATGTTCCATCCAGCTTGGAGATGGGTTTACAACCCACATGTCGCCAGTCCCATTTTCCATCTTCTGGTTCCTATGAGGGGTTAAGGATGAGAATGTAACCCAAGCCAGGCCAACAGCATTTAAAATCATGACTTTTCTTGGAACCCAAGAAAAGGAGAAAGTCTTTCTCAGAAAATGAATGGTGAGTGGTTGTCAGCCTAGAGTTGCTGTTGGCCTAAGAGGCAGTGAGAGAGACTGTGCTTGTGAATGGGGTCCCCCAAAGGCACTGAGCAGGACAAAGCTTTGGAGAGGAGCAAGATCACACAGAGAGAGTGTGAGCCACTGGACCTGCCATGTCCAAACCCATTCTTAAACGTGCCACGTGCATGTATTAATTTATTGCTGCCATTACAATACATACTAATGTGTTTAATTTCAGGAAGTGTGTCCATGTCCGGGAATAAAAAAAAATGTCCTAGTTGACACATCTGAATCAATGATCCCTGATCCTTTCTCAGGTGTCCTGCCTGGGTGGGCGTGGCTGGGGGAGATGAAGGCACTGGAAGGGTCCGATATTAGGGGATCTGTAAACAGCTCTGTCCCTGTTCCTTCCCTGTCCTGGGAGAGGGAAACCCGGGAACAGTGATCACCAGTAGGGGGAAGAGGTTCCTCAGTGGTTAATTGGTCTTTTTGTATTTTCCTTACTTTAGGGTCCTTTTTGGTCATGGGTTTTTACAAAGAAATCACCTGTTTCCTCTCGATTTCCAGTTTGTTATGATAGGTTTCTCTTATTGGACTTTTAATTTTTCCTGTGTAATTTTTGACAGAATCATCACAAATAATGAGCAAACATTGACACTTTATTATTAACTGAAGTCTATATTCGTAGTCCCTTTGTTATCCCTTTCCTTGTTCCAGGACCACAGAGGCCAGGTGGTCATGTCTGTTTAGTCTCTTCTGGGCTTTGACAGTTGCTCAGGCTCTCCTTGTTTCTATGACCTTGACCGTGTGGAGGAGGACTGGTCAGGTATTTGGTAGACTGCCCTGCACTGGGATTTGCTCGATGTTTTTGTCATGAGTAGACTTGGCTTTGCAAAAGCAGATCACTCTTCACTATGTATCCAGAGAACAGGCTCTCAAGGGAACGTCTCACTTATATTCTTAACCCTGGTCACGTAGCTGAGGTAGAGTTTGTCAAGTTTTCCCACATCAAGGTTAATTTTTTCCATGTCCATACTGTATGTCTTCTTTAGGAGAAAGTCATAACGCAGAACCCACACTTGAGGAGAGAGGAGTTCGCGTCACATACTTGATGGACACCTGAGTGTCTTCCTTTTATTAGAGAATATGATTAAAACCTTACATGTGGGAGCTAAATATTCTCCACTGACAACACATGGAAACACATGCATGTATCCCAGCCTTTGCATGTACACATACAGATTTCTACATGGAAGTGTGTGTGTCTATATTAGGCTAAAGATGCTTTATACTCATGTCTCCAACCTGATCTGTTAAGACATGGATGTTGTAACCTTTTCCCTTGGTTTGTCTGTAACTTCCCACTCTAGTGGTAAGAAACCTAGCTTCTACCATTTGTCATTTATTGAATTCATTGCTCATTCATTCGATTCCTGATCTACTGGTTCCAGTACTGTTAGCTACTACCCGCCATGGGAAAGAACTTACAGAGTCGACCGCTTATGTATGGTACCTTGTGCGTCTGGCCTACAGATTTTGTTCATTTCCAAAGTTAACTTAGGTCTTACCACCAACAGTGAGTTTTCTCATACATTTCTAAATCAGTTAGATTCTTTGTTACATTTTCTGTATTCCAATGTTTGACATTCCCATATCGTAAGTAACTAAATTTGAAAAGGTTATAATTGTTGGGTTGCTAAAAAATCTATGGGTGTAGACACATGCGTAGTGGCAGGTATTCCTCACTAAAGTATGATATGGAATATTTTAACCACATAATCCCTACACTGTTTCCAAAATATATGTGTTCCACCTTTTCTACAATATTATATACATGAGGTCATTAGGTGTGTAGCACTTCAGACTGGGTTCTTTCATGTAGCAATAAAGTGTTAGAGTAATTCTTTGTCTTATTTCTGTGAAGGAGTTGATTCATTCCTCCATATCTGTGAATACTATTGCATTGCCTTATATGAGAGGAAAAATAATTGCCCCTCTACCCTTCTACATTATTCTTCATGGAGACCCACCTTGTAATGAAAGGGAGGTGAACTGGAGAAAAATAGTTGAAAGTTTAATATGCACCGTGCCTACCTCCTGAGTACTTGAAAGATACCCAGAAAAACTGAGTCACTCCCTGAAATGGCCGGAACCGTTACCTTAAATGCTGTCCTCAGCTAAGAAGAAACTAGGAATGTTAGGGAATGTAGGAAGCCGTTCAACGGAGGTTATCAGGCATAGCCCAGTAAACAAGGGTGTGTTGTTTATGCAGATTTACACCCAGGCCCATTCCACTGACAAGCTATTCTTTTCTAAGTTTATTCATTTATGTATGTATTGGCTATGTTGTGTCTTCGTTGCTGCCCTTGGGCTTTCTCTAGTTGCAGAGAGTGGGGGCTACTCTTCCCTGTGGTGCGTGGGCTCCTCATTCCTATGGCTTCTCTTGTTGTGGAGCACAGGCTCTAGGCATGCAGGCTTCCATAGTTGAGGCACATGGGTTCAATAGTTGTGGCTCACAGGATCTAGAGTGCAGCCTCAATAGCTGTGGCACCTGGGCTTCGTTGCTCCACAGCATGTGGGATCGTCTTGGAGCAGGGATCGAACCCGTGTCCCCTGCAGTGGCAGGCAGATTCTGAAGCACTGTGCTACCAGGGAAGTCCTGACAAGCATTTTCTGATATTTAGTCATCATTCATTTCCTGGTCCAGAGAGGGACACATCCTTACACATGGAGAAATCCTTAATAAGTGTAAATTTACTTCATAAAAAGGCATTTTTTTACTTGTTTTTCGAAGATTCTCCTGGGTCGGCTGTTTTTAAATCAGTCCAAAATAATCCTTTCGTCAAACGGGCATATTTTGGGGTTGTGTGTTCTCCCCTTGACATGTTTGTGCCCTAATTTGCTTGTGAATTCATCTACAGAAGAACATCCTACTATCTTTAAGTTTTTAGCCATTATAAATAGAGCTGGTGTGCATTACTTGATGGTATTTTTTTTCTGAACACAGTTTTTCAAAGCAGTTGTGTACATAGAAGAGGTATACATCTTGGATCCTAAGGTGAGACTATATAGATTTGGAAAAAACTGCCAACCTGTCTTCCAAAGTCGGTTGTACATACATTCTAGCAGCATGTTGAACATATGCTTGTATGCTTATTTACTATCTGTTTCTCTTCTTTGGCCCGGTGTGTGTTTCCATCTGTACCAAGTTTTAATGGGGTTGTTTGGTATAATGTGAGTACAAACCCTTTATCACATATGTGTTTTGGAAATAGTTTCTTCCAGTTGGAGGTTTGTCTTTTGGTTTTCTGAATAAGGTCTTTCATAGAGTAGACATTTTTAAGTTTATAAAGTCTGCAGTATTAATTATTTTTCTTTTGTTGATAGACTTTTGGTCTTGTGTGTTTAAAACGCATCAGCAGACCCAAGGTCATGTAGGTTTTCTTTTATCTTCCAGAATTTTTATAGTGTGGTAATTTACGTTTCTGTATGGGCCATTTTGAGTGAATTTTGGTTAAGTTGTAAAGTTTGTGTCTACATTAATTTAATTACATATGGTTTCTAATTAATTGTTCCCTCACCATTTTTTTGAGAGGATACAGTGAGATACTTGGCTCCATTTTAGTTTGGATTTCCAGACTCCGTATGTGCAGCAGACCTGCATTTGGGGCGAAGCCTTTGGGTTTGTGAGTGTGGTGCTCCCAGCGCTTCTCTGATGTCCCACAGGGGGCACTGAACCCACCTTTCTGACCCTCTGGGCCCAGGTGCATCCTGCCCACAGACGTTGCTCTGTGACAAGTGGACAGGAGCTTTGTCTCCTCAGGACCTGTCAGGGCTTAGGTTTGTGCCCCGTGGGGCAGTGTCCACACTGACAGAAGCTGGGTTTGCTCAGGACTCACTGGTGAGGACACAGCACAAGAGGAAAAATGAGGAAGTGGGGAGAAGCGTCCTGTGTGCAGATGACAGCTGGATGGGTGGGGTGCATCTCCAGGGGACTCGGGAGAGAAAGGGCTTCATGTGGAATATTGTGCCTTTTTAGTTAGTTTCATGTGCAGTGTCGATGGTGACCAGTGTCCTTCTCTGGAGTGTGGTGTCTAGTTTTCCTGGCACCTGCTGTTGATGGCTGTGTAGAATAAACATTTTAATAAGAATTGTTCTGATGCTTGAGCATGGAATATTTTTTTCTATTGTATCTTCACTTTATCAATGCTTTATAATTTTCTAGCATAGGTCTTTTATGTCCTTGCTTAGATTTATTCCTACATAGTTTGTTCTTTTTGATGGAGTTGTACATGGGATTTTTTTCTTAATGTTTCTTTCTGATGGTTCATTATTAGCGAATAGAAACAAAACTGATGTGTGTATATTTATTGCATGTTTTGAAACTGTACTGAATTGATTTTTGAACATATTTTTTGAAGTAATGTGAAAAATTGTAATGCTAAAATCTCACTCTTTCTACTGCATTCCAGGTAATCTACAGGACCCAGGACATGGTGGCTCCTAATATTCTCCTTCCACAGTGTGTCTTAATACCACGTGGACTCCTACAAGGGAAGTAAGAATCACAACTTCGGTGGAACTTGGTCTGGGTAAGTCTCGGCCTCTATGACAAAGTTTGATGGCTGTCTTATCTGATTTTCTGGTATGGTATTGATGTGGTTGCTTTGAAATGTAATTCAGTTTCCAGTCATTTACAATGTACAGAAAAGTTTCCATAATGGCAAAAAGTGCATGCTTAC
Organism: Hippopotamus amphibius kiboko; assembly: GCF_030028045.1. Taxonomy (NCBI): domain Eukaryota; kingdom Metazoa; phylum Chordata; class Mammalia; order Artiodactyla; family Hippopotamidae; genus Hippopotamus; species Hippopotamus amphibius. Next base: position 22,766 of record NC_080193.1, on the reverse strand, counting down.
CCAAGGAACCAGCACATAACCCTGAAATGAGGACATCATGATGTCTGCATTATTATTTATTACACAGGCCCACTTCAACTTTCAACCACTGTCCCAACAGTATTTAAATGTCTTTTTCCATCCTGATCCAGTTTTATTTTTCTGGAACCGTTACAGATTTTTTTCCCTCATTTGGATAACCTTGATGGATTTAAAGCAAACCAGATAAGTATGGGATCTGGGTGACGTTTTTTGTATCGCTTTGTTCACTAAGGATGTTTTTAATGTTCATTTATGTTTTTAACAAATATCAGCAGAACACTTTTTTCATTGTCATTAAAAATATGACATTACACTATTTAATTCATTTTAAATGCACAGTTTTGTGGTATTCACTAGCTTCACATAGTTGAACACACAAGTTAAATAACGTGTACCTCCTGTGTGCATGTGAGATACAAGGAAACTGAGTAAGTTCCTGAAATGGCCCAAGATGTCACCTTAAATACCATCTTCACCTACAAAGAAAAAAGGAAGGGTATAGTTGTTTGTGTCTACATTTATTTGATTGCATATGGTTTCCAGTTGATGGCTGTGTCACTTGTTTTGGAGAAGTCATGGGATATTTGGCTCCATTTCAGCTTGAATTTCCAAATTTACAGGGTTCTGCAGGCTTGATTCAAGGTTTACAACCTTGATATTGGATCAGGATATCCCAACGGTGTAACTAGTATTAATGGTTTGTTCAACAATCGAAGTTCTATGTGATATGAGTTCAGACTGGAGAAATTCAGGATAATTTCTATCTATTAAACATTTGTCCCAGTACAAAAGGCAAAAGAGAAATAAGGCCTACTTTATAAAAGTGTGTTCAAAGTAATTAATGGTATAATGCCAACCTAATTTTTAAAAAATTTAGTTTATTGAAGTATCGTTGACACAATTTGTGTTAATTTCTGTTGTACAGCAAAGTGATTCAGATACACACACACACACACACACACACACACACAGAGTCTTTATCATATTCTCATTTGCATTATGGTTTATTACAGAATATTGAATATAGTTCCCTGTGCTGTACAGGCAGATCTTGTTGTTTATCCATTCTATGTGTAATAGTTTGCATCTGCTAACCCCAAAATTGCTATCCATCCCTACCTCTGCCTTCCCCTTGGCAACCACAAGTTTGTTTTGTGTATCTGTGAGTGTTTGTTTTGTAGATATGTACATTTCTGTCTCATTTTCCATTCCACATATAAGTGATGTCACATGGTATTTTTCTTTCTCCGACTTACGTCACTTAGTGTGGTGATCTCTAGGTCCATTCCTGTTGTTGCAAATGGCATTATATCATTCCTGTTTATGGCTGAGTAGCAGTCCATTGTGTGTGTGTGTGTGTGTGTGTGTATAAACCCACACTACATCTTCTTTATCCATTCATTTGTTGATGGTCATTCAGGTTGCTTTCATGTCTTGGCGATTGTGAATAGTGCTGCTGTGAAGATGGTGGTGCATGTATCCTTTTTTATTTAAAGGGGTCACTTTCAAATTCAATCATTAGGGCAGATTTAATGAAGAAGTCTTTATTTATGTAATTATATATATATTTATTGGCTGTGTTGGGTCTTTGTTGCTGCACATGGGCTTTCTCTAGTTGCGGCAAGTGGGGGGCTACTCCTCATTGTGGCGTGTGGACTCCTCATTTTGGTGGCTTCTCTTGTTGTGGAGCACAGGCTCTAGGCGTGTGGGCTTCAGTAGCTGTGGCACACAGGCTCTATAGTTGCAGCACATGGGCTTAGTTGCTCCACGGCATGTGGGATCTTCCTGGAGCAGGGGTCGAACCCATGTCCCCTGCATTGGCAGGCAGATTCTTAACCACTGTGCCACCAGGGAAGTCCCTGCATGTATCTTTTTTAACTATAGTTTTGCGTATATGCTCAGGAGTGGTATCGCTGGTTCCTATGGCAACTCTATGTTTAGTTTCTTGAGGAACCTCCATATTGTTTTCCATAGTGACTGCGCCAATGTACATTCCCGTCAACAGTGTATGACAGTTTCTTTTCCTCCAAACGCCCTCTAGCATTTGTTATTTGTAGATTATTTTCTTGATGGCCACTCTGACCCCTGTGAGGTGGTATCTCATGGTAGTTTTGATGTGCATGGCTCTAGTAATTAGCAATGTGGAGCATCTCCTATTGTCCATCTGTATCTCTTCTTTGGAGAAATGTGTATTTAGGCCTCCTGCCCATTTTTTAATTTTTTTTTTCTGTTGTATGCGCTGCTGTTATGTTTTGGAAAGTAGGCTCTTGTCAGACACATCATTTGGAAACATTGTCTCCCAAACAATTAGCACAGGTGCTAGGACCACAGGATACCCACATGCACAAGAATACATTTGGACTCTTACCTCCCCCATATACCAAATCAACTCAAAATGGTTCAAAGGCCTAGATGTAAGAACCAAAATTATATATTTAAAAAAACCCAAAACTCATAGAATAAAACAGGAGGATACATCTTCATGATCTTGGATTTGGCCATCATTTCTTAGATCTGCTACCAAAAGCACAAGCAGCAAAAGAAAAAATAGGTGAATTGGACTTCCTCAATATTAAAGACAGTTGTGCATAAATGGAGAAAGGAAAAAGATAATTCACCATTCAAAATAGCACAAGATGTTTGCACATCCTGTGTCTGATAATGTCTGTAGCCCAACAGCCAAGCCCCGTTGTGGTCCAGTGGAGTGTCTGTGTGGCCCCTCCTGTCCTAGGTGTTAAGAGGATTTCAGGCCCCGGAACACCCACAGGGTGGATGGTGGGCATCCTCAGCACCCTCCAGGAGTGAGTGCTGGGTTACTCTGAGCCCAGATTCCTCCCATGACTGATCTCAAAGGCTGAAGGCTTCCGCATGCCTCCAGAAGAAGACAGAGTGTTTGCAAGTGTTTGAAAATGAAGAGAACAGTCTTGACTTTTTTGAAAAGGGTATCTTATTTCATAGTAGTGGCCATTTTCAATGTGGCTCACAGGGGTCTCCTTCCTGCTTTATTTCTCTGAAAGTGGCCATGGCAGTTCCTCTGTCCCCAATGCCCACACTCGATGATGAGGCCAGTGGTGCCAGCTCCTGGTGGTGCTGACCTTCTCTGGACAGTGACCCAGACTTGGCCTTGGATGTCCCTGCTTCTCCCCATCATCCGTTCTCATCTCCTTCCATCTCTTATCCTCATGCTTTTCAGTCTCAGAGTTACCTGATGGTCACCATTCACCGTTCACACAGAGCCCAGAGGTGACTCCTTTAAGGAAATGTTCTGGGAACGTCAGAGGGACAAATAAAGATTGCAATGGATTCCCAGCTGTGCTCATGTCTTAGAGGGTGATGAGAGTGAGTGTTTTCTCGTTGGAATTTTAAAATCCTGCAAGTAATCGATCATTGGGGGTCGTCCTCTGTCTTTCTGCTCATGTGTTATAATGTGATGAATTTTAATGTGGCAAATAATTTATTTCCTAAATATGCCAAGGGGGAGATCCATGTAAACAATGTTACTGAGGTAAGTGCAAGGGTTTTACAGCAAACAAGGACACAGAACCCTGTGTCCAGACACTGGCTGAGAGATTCCCACCGAGAGCCACAGAGGGCGGAGTGGCCATGACCATCCTGTGCAGGTGAGCTTATTCTCATGTGGGTTTGGGGTAGGGTGTCGGGTTAGGGTGTCGGGTTAGGGTTAGGGTGTCGGGTTAGGGTTAGGGTGTCGGGTTAGGGTGTCGGGTTAGGGTGTCGGGTTAGGGTGTCGGTTAGGGTGTCGGGTTAGGGTGTCGGGTTAGGGTTAGGGTGTCGGGTTAGGGTTAGGGTGTCGGGTTAGGGTTAGGGTGTCGGGTTAGGGTTAGGGTGTCGGGTTAGGGTTAGGGTGTCGGGTTAGGGTGTCGGGTTAGGGTGTCGGGTTAGGGTGTCGGGTTAGGGTGTCGGGTTAGGGTGTCGGGTTAGGGGTTAGGGTGTCGGGTTAGGGTTAGGGTGTCGGGTTAGGGTTAGGGTGTCGGGTTAGGGTGTCGGGTTAGGGTTAGGGTGTCGGGTTAGGGTTAGGGTTAGGGTGTCGGGTTAGGGTGTCGGGTTAGGGTGTCGGGTTAGGGTGTCGGGTTAGGGTGTCGGGTTAGGGTGTCGGGTTAGGGTGTCGGGTTAGGGTGTCGGGTTAGGGTTAGGGTGTCGGGTTAGGGTGTCGGGTTAGGGTGTCGGGTTAGGGTGTCGGGTTAGGGTGTCGGGTTAGGGTGTCGGGTTAGGGTTGTCGGGTTAGGGTGTCGGGTTAGGGTTAGGGTGTCGGGTTAGGGTTAGGGTTTTAGGGTTAGGGTTTTAGGGTTAGGGTTAGGTTTAGGGTGTCGGGTTAGGGTTAGGGTTAGGGTGTCGGGTTAGGGTTAGGGTTAGGGTGTCGGGTTAGGGTTAGGGTGTCGGGTTAGGGTGTCGGGTTAGGGTTAGGGTGTCGGGTTAGGGTTAGGGTTAGGGTTAGGGTGTCGGGTTAGGGTGTCGGGTTAGGGTTAGGGTTAGGGTGTCGGGTTAGGGTTAGGGTGTCGGGTTAGGGTGTCGGGTTAGGGTGTCGGGTTAGGGTTAGGGTTAGGGTGTCGGGTTAGGGTGTCGGGTTAGGGTTAGGGTTAGGGTTAGGGTGTCGGGTTAGGGTTAGGGTGTCGGGTTAGGGTTAGGGTGTCGGGTTAGGGTTAGGGTTAGGGTTAGGGTTAGGGTTAGGGTGTCGGGTTAGGGTTAGGGTGTCGGGTTAGGGTTAGGGTTAGGGTTAGGGTGTCGGGTTAGGGTGTCGGGTTAGGGTGTCGGGTTAGGGTGTCGGGTTAGGGTGTCGGGTTAGGGTTAGGGTGTCGGGTTAGGGTTAGGTTAGGGTTAGGGTTAGGGTTAGGGTGTCGGGTTAGGGTTAGGGTGTCGGGTTAGGGTTAGGGTTAGGGTTAGGGTTAGGGTGTCGGGTTAGGGTTAGGGTTAGGGTTAGGGTTAGGGTTAGGGTTAGGGTTAGGGTGTCGGGTTAGGGTTAGGGTGTCGGGTTAGGGTTAGGGTGTCGGGTTAGGGTTAGGGTTGGGGTTAGGGTGTCGGGTTAGGGTTAGGGTGTCGGGTTAGGGTTAGGGTGTCGGGTTAGGGTTAGGGTTAGGGTTAGGGTTAGGGTGTCGGGTTAGGGTTAGGGTGTCGGGTTAGGGTTAGGGTGTCGGGTTAGGGTTAGGGTTAGGGTTAGGGTTAGGGTGTCGGGTTAGGGTTAGGGTTAGGGTTAGGGTTAGGGTTAGGGTGTCGGGTTAGGGTTAGGGTGTCGGGTTAGGGTGTCGGGTTAGGGTGTCGGGTTAGGGTGTCGGGTTAGGGTGTCGGGTTAGGGTGTCGGGTTAGGGTGTCGGGTTAGGGTTAGGGTTAGGGTTAGGGTGTCGGGTTAGGGTTAGGGTGTCGGGTTAGGGTGTCGGGTTAGGGTTAGGGTGTCGGGTTAGGGTGTCGGGTTAGGGTTAGGGTGTCGGGTTAGGGTTAGGGTGTCGGGTTAGGGTTAGGGTGTCGGGTTAGGGTGTCGGGTTAGGGTTAGGGTGTCGGGTTAGGGTGTCGGGTTAGGGTGTCGGGTTAGGGTTAGGGTTAGGGTTAGGGTGTCGGGTTAGGGTGTCGGGTTAGGGTGTCGGGTTAGGGTTAGGGTTAGGGTGTCGGGTTAGGGTTAGGGTTAGGGTTAGGGTTAGGGTTAGGGTTAGGGTTAGGGTTAGGGTTAGGGTTAGGGTGTCGGGTTAGGGTGTCGGGTTAGGGTTAGGGTGTCGGGTTAGGGTGTCGGGTTAGGGTGTCGGGTTAGGGTTAGGGTGTCGGGTTAGGGTGTCGGGTTAGGGTGTCGGGTTAGGGTGTCGGGTTAGGGTGTCGGGTTAGGGTGTCGGGTTAGGGTTAGGGTGTCGGGTTAGGGTTAGGGTTAGGGTGTCGGGTTAGGGTGTCGGGTTAGGGTGTCGGGTTAGGGTGTCGGGTTAGGGTTAGGGTGTCGGGTTAGGGTGTCGGGTTAGGGTGTCGGGTTAGGGTTAGGGTTAGGGTTAGGGTGTCGGGTTAGGGTGTCGGGTTAGGGTTAGGGTGTCGGGTTAGGGTGTCGGGTTAGGGTGTCGGGTTAGGGTGTCGGGTTAGGGTGTCGGGTTAGGGTGTCGGGTTAGGGTGTCGGGTTAGGGTGTCGGGTTAGGGTTAGGGTGTCGGGTTAGGGTTAGGGTGTCGGGTTAGGGTGTCGGGTTAGGTGGTGTCGGGTTAGGGTGTCGGGTTAGGGTGTTCGGGTTAGGGTGTCGGGTTAGGGTTAGGGTGTCGGGTTAGGGTTAGGGTGTCGGGGTTAGGGTTAGGGTGTCGGGTTAGGGTTAGGGTGTCGGGTTAGGTTAGGGTTAGGGTGTCGGGTAGGGTTAGGGTGTCGGGTTAGGGTGTCGGGTTAGGGTGTCGGGTTAGGGTGTCGGGTTAGGGTGTCGGGTTAGGGTTAGGGTGTCGGGTTAGGGTGTCGGGTTAGGGTGTCGGGTTAGGGTGTCTGGTTAGGGTGTCGGGTTAGGGTTAGGGTTAGGGTTAGGGTGTCGGGTTAGGGTTAGGGTTAGGGTGTCGGGTTAGGGTGAGGGTTAGGGTGTCGGGTTAGGGTTAGGGTTAGGGTGTCGGGTTAGGGTGTCGGGTTAGGGTTAGGGTGTCGGGTTAGGGTTAGGGTGTCGGGTTAGGGTTAGGGTGTCGGGTTAGGGTGTCGGGTTAGGGTGTCGGGTTAGGGTGTCGGGTTAGGGTTAGGGTGTCGGTTAGGGTTAGGGTGTCGGGTTAGGGTTAGGGTGTCGGGTTAGGGTTAGGGTTAGGGTTAGGGTGTCGGGTTAGGGTTAGGGTGTCGGGTTAGGGTTAGGGTGTCGGGTTAGGGTTAGGGTGTCGGGTTAGGGTTAGGGTGTCGGGTTAGGGTTAGGGTGTCGGGTTAGGGTTAGGGTTAGGGTGTCGGGTTAGGGTTAGGGTGTCGGGTTAGGGTGTCGGGTTAGGGTGTCGGGTTAGGGTGTCGGGTTAGGGTGTCGGGTTAGGGTGTCGGGTTAGGGTGTCGGGTTAGGGTTAGGGTGTCGGGTTAGGGTGTTCGGGTTAGGGTGTCGGGTTAGGGTGTCGGTTAGGGTGTCGGGTTAGGGTGTCGGGTTAGGGTGTCGGGTTAGGGTGTCGGGTTAGGGTTAGGGTGTCGGGTTAGGGTTAGGGTGTCGGGTTAGGGTTAGGGTGTCGGGTTAGGGTGTCGGTTAGGGTTTCGGGTTAGGGTGTCGGGTTAGGGTGTCGGGTTAGGGTGTCGGGTTAGGGTGTCGGGTTAGGGTGTCGGTTAGGGTGTCGGGTTAGGGTGTCGGGTTAGGGTGTCGGGTTAGGGTGTCGGTTAGGGGTTGGGTTAGGGTGTCGGGTTAGGGGGTTGGGTTAGGGTGTCGGGTTAGGGTTAGGGTGTCGGGTTAGGGTTAGGGTTAGGGTGTCGGGTTAGGGTTAGGGTGTCGGGTTAGGGTTAGGGTGTCGGGTTAGGGTTAGGGTGTCGGGTTAGGGTGTCGGGTTAGGGTTAGGGTTAGGGTTAGGGTGTCGGGTTAGGGTTAGGGTGTCGGGTTAGGGTTAGGGTGTCGGGTTAGGGTTAGGGTGTCGGGTTAGGGTTAGGGTTAGGGTGTCGGGTTAGGGTGTCGGGTTAGGGTTAGGGTGTCGGGTTAGGGTTAGGGTGTCGGGTTAGGGTTAGGGTGTCGGGTTAGGGTTAGGGTGTCGGGTTAGGGTGTCGGGTTAGGGTGTCGGGTTAGGGTGTCGGGTTAGGGTGTCGGGTTAGGGTGTCGGGTTAGGGTTAGGGTGTCGGGTTAGGGTTAGGGTTAGGGTGTCGGGTTAGGGTTAGGGTGTCGGGTTAGGGTTAGGGTGTCGGGTTAGGGTGTCGGGTTAGGGTGTCGGGTTAGGGTGTCGGGTTAGGGTGTCGGGTTAGGGTGTCGGGTTAGGGTGTCGGGTTAGGGTTAGGGTGTCGGGTTAGGGTTAGGGTGTCGGGTTAGGGTTAGGGTTAGGGTGTCGGGTTAGGGTGTCGGGTTAGGGTTAGGGTGTCGGGTTAGGGTGTCGGGTTAGGGTGTCGGGTTAGGGTGTCGGGTTAGGGTTAGGTTAGGGTTAGGGTGTCGGGTTAGGGTTAGGGTGTCGGGTTAGGGTTAGGGTGTCGGGTTAGGGTTAGGGTGTCGGGTTAGGGTTAGGGTGTCGGGTTAGGGTTAGGGTGTCGGGTTAGGGTTAGGGTGTCGGGTTAGGGTTTAGGGTTAGGGTTAGGGTTAGGGTGTCGGGTTAGGGTTAGGGTTAGGGTGTCGGGTTAGGGTGTCGGGTTAGGGTGTCGGGTTAGGGTTAGGGTGTCGGGTTAGGGTGTCGGGTTAGGGGTTAGGGTGTCGGGTTAGGGTGTCGGGTTAGGGTGTCGGGTTAGGGTGTCGGGTTAGGGTGTCGGGTTAGGGTGTCGGGTTAGGGTGTCGGGTTAGGGTTAGGGTTAGGGTGTCGGGTTAGGGTTAGGGTGTCGGGTTAGGGTGTCGGGTTAGGGTGTCGGGTTAGGGTTAGGGTTAGGGTTAGGGTTAGGGTTAGGGTTAGGGTTAGGGTTAGGGTTAGGGTGTCGGGTTAGGGTGTCGGGTTAGGGTGTCGGGTTAGGGTGTCGGGTTAGGGTGTCGGGTTAGGGTGTCGGGTTAGGGTTAGGGTGTCGGGTTAGGGTTAGGGTTAGGGTGTCGGGTTAGGGTTAGGGTGTCGGGTTAGGGTTAGGGTGTCGGGTTAGGGTAGGGTTAGGGTGTCGGTTAGGGTTAGGGTGTCGGGTTAGGGTTAGGGTTAGGGTTAGGGTGTCGGGTTAGGGTGTCGGGTTAGGGTTAGGGTTAGGGTGTCGGGTTAGGGTTAGGGTTAGGGTGTCGGGTTAGGGTTAGGGTTAGGGTTAGGGTTAGGGTTAGGGTGTCGGGTTAGGGTTAGGGTTAGGGTGTCGGGTTAGGGTTAGGGTTAGGGTGTCGGGTTAGGGTGTCGGGTTAGGGTTAGGGTTAGGTTAGGGTGTCGGGTTAGGGTTAGGGTTAGGGTGTCGGGTTAGGGTTAGGGTGTCGGGTTAGGGTTAGGGTTAGGGTGTCGGGTTAGGGTTAGGGTGTCGGGTTAGGGTTAGGGTGTCGGGTTAGGGTTAGGGTGTCGGGTTAGGGTTAGGGTTAGGGTTAGGGTTAGGGTTAGGGTTAGGGTGTCGGGTTAGGGTGTCGGGTTAGGGTTAGGGTTAGGGTGTCGGGTTAGGGTGTCGGGTTAGGGTTAGGGTTAGGGTGTCGGGTTAGGGTTAGGGTGTCGGGTTAGGGTTAGGGTTAGGGTGTCGGGTTAGGGTTAGGGTGTCGGGTTAGGGTGTCGGGTTAGGGTGGGTAGGGTGTCGGGTTAGGGTGTCGGTTAGGGTGTCGGGTTAGGGTGTCGGGTTAGGGTTAGGGTTAGTGTCGGGTTAGGGTTAGGTGTCGGGTTAGGTGTCGGGTTAGGGTGTCGGGTTAGGGTGTCGGGTTAGGGTGTCGGGTTAGGGTGTCGGTTAGGGTTAGGGTGTCGGGTTAGGGTTAGGGTAGGGTGTCGGGTTAGGGTTAGGGTGTCGGGTTAGGGTTAGGGTGTCGGGTTAGGGTTAGGGTGTCGGGTTAGGGTTAGGGTGTCGGGTTAGGGTTAGGGTGTCGGGTTAGGGTGTCGGGTTAGGGTGTCGGTTAGGGTTAGGGTTAGGGTTAGGGTTAGGGTGTCGGGTTAGGGTTAGGGTGTCGGGTTAGGGTTAGGGTGTCGGGTTAGGGTGTCGGGTTAGGGTGTCGGGTTAGGGTGTCGGGTTAGGGTGTCGGGTTAGGGTTAGGGTGTCGGGTTAGGGTTAGGGTTAGGGTGTCGGGTTAGGGTGTCGGGTTAGGGTGTCGGTAGGGTGTCGGGTTAGGGTTAGGGTGTCGGGTTAGGGTGTCGGGTTAGGGTGTCGGGTTAGGGTGTCGGGTTGGGTTAGGTTAGGGTTAGGGTTAGGGTGTCGGGTTAGGGTTAGGGTGTCGGGTTAGGGTTAGGGTGTCGGGTTAGGGTTAGGGTGTCGGGTAGGGTTAGGGTTAGGGTTAGGGTGGGTTAGGGTTCGGGTTAGGGTTAGGGTGTCGGTTAGGGTGTCGGGTTAGGGTTAGGGTTAGGGTGTCGGGTTAGGGTAGGGTTAGGGTTAGGTGTCGGGTTAGGGTAGGGTTAGGGTTAGGTCGGGTTAGGGTTAGGGTGTCGGGTTAGGGTGTCGGGTTAGGGTGTCGGGTTAGGGTGTCGGGTTAGGGTGTCGGGTTAGGGTGTAGGGTTAGGGTGTCGGGTTAGGGTGTCGGGTTAGGGTGTCGGGTTAGGGTGTCGGGTTAGGGTGTC